>NC_133169.1:83382265-93382265 GCF_040802235.1 Manis javanica | reverse complement strand
ATCGTGAGGCTGGTGTGAGATGTTGTACATATAGAGCCAGGAACACGTAAATTATTGATCAATTATATTCTTGTTATCATAATCATCCTCTTTTGAGGCAAAAATAAGAAGCACAGGTTAGTAGGACAAGGTTCCTATTTCTGGGACACTTGTGCATCGTCAGCACAGGGCCCGAGGGGAATGGTTCGGGGGCAGCATCGCCCTGACACCCTCCTGATAAGCGGCAAGGTGGTTCCCGAGCAGCAAGCTCAGAGGGGGAGGAGCAGCTCCTCGGCTGCAGGGAGAGGGGACCTGCGGGGAGAGGCGCCCGCAGGAGGTTCTGGGGCTCTGACCGAGCGGGGAAGCCCGCTGGGCGGCCTGGGGCCACGAAAGCCACCAGCTGCGAGTGCTCTGGCCGACACTCAAGGAGCCGGGCGCTGCTCTTCACAGCACGATGTCTGAGTTGCCTTTTCTCATTTCCATGCCTATTTCAGGTTATTTTTAACAAGATTCTTAGAAACATTTCACAGTTAGAATTGTTCTTGGAGAGCTTTTCATCCTCTAAAAAATGAGTGAATCTATGTTTCGATGAACATGACAAACAGATATATTTCGTGCCTGCTCATGTTCCTTTTATCCTTCGCAGACTTGAATTTCCTCTCCCGTCTGGACTGATGTGGCTTTTTCCTCTGTGAAATGGCACTGCCTGCTTTAAGTTTCTGACTTTGGGGAAAGAAGTATGTGTGTGTACATACACACACACACACATGACACACCTCACACACACACATGTGTAGATACACATGACTGTCATGTATAATGACTAGTTGCTTTAGGAACCATTTGGTTTCCTTGTCCAGGTAGCACCATCTTCATCCTCATAGCACCTACCGTTTACTGAGCACGGGTTTCTATGCCAGGCACTGACCAAAGGGTGTAACATAGCTCACTGAACCCCTAATATACTCTGTGAAGCTGGTATTTTTATTTCCACTATCATAATGATGAAGAAATTGAGACTCAGGGAGATTAATTTGTCCAATGTCCTACCACTGGTGAGTGGGAGGGCCAGGATTCTAACACATGTTCATCTGATTTCAAAGTACTTGCTATGAACCACTAAGCTATGCTCCTTGGTAGTTAACTGAAAACTCTTGAAAGAAAGCAGAACTTTTGATTCTTTAACACAGGAAGGGCTTCAGAAGTGACCTAGTAAATACCCCAACCAGTGTACTGATCTCTTCCACAACTTACCTGGTACGTAGTTGTCTGTCCTCCTAATAAGGGGCAGCTTATTATTAAAGGAAAGACATTCTATTGTTTGAACAACCCTAGTTGTTGCAAATTTTTGTCCAACTTTACTTCCATGTATCTTAGCATCATAATACCTAGAATTTTATAGCTGGAAGTGCTAACAGAGCTCGAGCTGTCCAGTGATTTTTAGAGACTTTTTTCAGTTGTGGAAACATTTTGTTCATGTGCGAATTTCACTTGGAAATGTGAACAATAAAAGCAGAACTGCTATGATCAAAACAGGTGTTCATATGAGGGGTGTATGCACAGAATCACAACAGTTGACCTCTACGCTCTGATGCCCCCTTCGGCCACTCCACGAGGTCTTTGGTCCTGCTAAGGGTGATCCGAGATAGACTGCTGAACCCAATATTTTACAGACAAGAGAACTGAGGCTTAAGATTTAAGATGTTTGCTTAAGATGATGCTGCTGTATCAGCAGGACAAAGGTCAGAATCCAAGTCTCGGCACTCTTAGCCCCAATCCTCACTTAGTCATTCATCCACTGCCTTTGTATTCCATGCTCTGGGCAGTGGGGCTGCGGCAGAGACCTAGGGAGGCGGGATCCCTGCCGCTAAGGAGCTCCCAGTGGAGGTTTCCCGTCCCACTTCTGTTTGACGGTTTGAGCCCTGCCCCTGGAGACCACCGCCCCCCACCCCTACCCCAACACACACACAGCCCGACCAGCTGGGCAGCTTCCCCTGCATTCAGTCCAGTTTGTCCACGGCTTTCCATGGCTTTCCGAAAGAGTGGGCTCTCCGACTGAACTCATGGTCAGGCAGATATTTGATGATTTGGGAGTGACTTTTCCTTGGCAAGGTCGCAAATTACAATTTATTTTTTCTGCCTCTGAGTTTCTTTTGGGGCTATGTGTGTAGTATGACCGTGGGGAGAGAAGCTCTTTCACACGGTCAGTCGCGAGGATGGAAAGGCCATTGAGGCAGGTGGGGTTTTAGGCCATCAGTGCCAGCTGGACTGAGCCGTAACGGAACAGCCTTGAGCAGCCTAGTGTGTGCCTTGGGGTGGGTGGCCTGTGACGGGCATATGAAGCGCTTCCTGCCTGAAACCTAGTTTCCAGGGACCAGACCCGCTGTCCCCGGCCTCGCATCCCTATGTTAGGCATGCAAGATTGACGGGTTTTCCCCAGGTAGTGAGTTCTTCTGCCCCTGGGTGATTCTGCTGCTCAGATGCTCTTTCTCACCTGCCTGCCTGGCACAGCCTGCTCATTCCTCAAGGCACAGTGCCAGCATGAGCTCCCTTGACTTTCCCGATTCCCCCACCAGTCTCCAAGCAGTAACCAATCACTCCCCCTCTGGACTCTCACCACCCGCTGCTCCTTCTCCTGGGGGCTCAGTTCATCCCGTGGGACCTCAAGGACTCCATGTGGCGACACACCTTCTGCACACCTGGACAGGTTCTCAAGGGCAGGACATTTCAAAACAGCCTGCAGTGTCTAGATGTCCATTCAGCGAAGGTCCTGTTTCAGGTCGTGCCCCCACCTCTCCCTGGATGTTTGACTTGGGCGAGTTACTAGACCCCACGCCATTCAACCAGAACCTGCATATAATAAAATCTTGTGAGGGGTTGCTGCAAAATTTACCTGAGATAACCCATGATTTATTTAACACAGTAGTTGGCATGTAATAAACACTCAATAAATGCTCAGTTTTTTTAGTATGGATCCATACTTTTAAGGTACTGTCTCCTTGGTATTTTTAGGTTCTGTCATGTTGAAGTAGTTAAGCAGAAAAAGCAGGCAGACAGTCTGATCTCCCAAAGACTCAAAGTTTCAATCATTTTATTTGTTATTTAGGAACTGTGGTGTAGACCATGAGAAAAAGATCTCACAAGGAGATTGTTCATGTGCACACGGAGAAGCAGGGAAAGGGGTGAAATGGATCAGAATAAGCCACACCCGCTGATTTGATCGTGCACTTTGGCACGCTGAAACGTGGGCATACCTGAGGCTGGTGATGGGATTAAAGGAACCCCGGGCCTACATTTTATCCAGAGGCCAAATGTTAGGCTTCTAAACTGTGCCAGCTCAGCTCTCTGGGGTCCTTCGTACCAGCAGCACAGGAGAGGCGACCCGCCACCCGGAGCTTCTGCCATGTGCGTGTGTCGCTTGATGCCCTTCGAGTCCCCGTGTCCTCTGCAGTTCATTTCCTCCTGTCGCATGGGGGCTTTTGCCACTCCCTGCTACTTCCACGATTTTTACCATATCAACATGCCACCCGTGCTATTACTTATTTACTATTTGTCTTTACATACATTTTTAATCTAAGTAGAAGTATTTGTAAAGGAAACTCTGTTTCATGACCTTCAATGCAAAACCATTTAGAGAAGATGATTTTAAAAATAAATGCAGTGGAAATAGAACAGATTATTATTTGTAAAGTTCGGCCTCTTCCTGCTGCCTCCCAGAGGCCCTGAGCCTGGGACCTGCCCTCCGTTTGCCGGGTCCCAGGGACTCGCCGGAGCCGGAGCGGAGCCGCACTGAGCCTGCGTCTCTAACACGAGCAGAAGGAGGGAGGGAGCACCAAGTCCCGCATCCCCTTTGGGCGGCACCCCGCGCCTGGCACGCCCTGGGTCTCCGGGGCCAGGATTCTGTTCTGGCCGATGATGAATCCTAAGATGGATGAAGAAATTGACCTACGGCATTGCCTCTTAAGTAATCGAACTCACTGATAGCACAAGTCTGTGGATTCACTGTTTATAGACAATTCAATTAGGCTTTATCAGCTAATTGTACCCGAGCATTCTATTTTTCCGTCGCACAAAGACACCTAAAAGCACTGCCCCGTGTTCCTCTTCACGCCTTTTGCCTTCTCCCATTCGTGATTCATCGCCAGGTCCTTTTCCATTTCGGCATCTTGAGTGTCATAAAAAGCGCTAAGTATCCCTTGTTCGTCTTCGACGGCTCAGCGTCGGTGTGCATGTCAGCGCCTCCGCCCCTGGGGAGCACCCCGATGCCTCTTACTTCCGCCTCTGGCCCTGCCCACCCTCTCCGCTGCACTTTCTCTCTGCTGCCCAAGCTTCTGCCTCCGAGTCCTGCCCCGGGCGCGCACAGAATGCCCGCAGAGCCCCCTGCTCAGGGAGGCCATACTCCCCGGGCCCAAGAATCCACCGAGATGGGGCCACTGAGAACGCCTGCTGAAATGCAGCTCCTCCTCTCCCCGCTCACCCCTGCCCCCTCGGCCCCGCCTCAGGTCCAGTGGGCATCCCGGAAGCCTGTGTTTGGGATGGGTGCTAAGACATTTCTGATGGCGCATATCCTCTGGACCCCTCGGTGAGGGTGGCAGTGATTCTCCTCTTTCTCGTCTCCTTTTCTTTTCTTCTCCCTCCTTCCCCTCCTCCTCATTCTGGAACATAAGTAATTGTAAGTCTATTTCATCAACTGTTCATATTAAACTTCGTCACAAAGCACTTCCCACCACACCGATGATACCCACATTTCCCAGGAATTCTGGACTTCTGGAGTCAGAATGCCTGATACCTGGGTCCCCACTACGCGTCGACCGGTCCTTCCCCTGTGTTGACCTGCTTCCTCCCCTACAACTGACACAGACTCTGCTCCTTCCATGCGGATCTGTGTTAAAAGATTGACTGTGGAGAAAGGTACAAGGGCGCCTTGTGAATTGTAGAGGATTTTCCAGAGACTATTAAAACAAGAAACCGCATTCTAAAAAGTCACTTGTTAAAATATTGTAGATTTTTTTTTAATGATGTTTTGCACCAGGGATTTGGGCAGCCCTGCCAGTGTTTCTGATCGAGCATATGTTTGAGGACAGGCAGGTGTTATCTCGCCACATTTTAAGTCGTGGCATCTCAACCCCTCCCTATCCTATTCTGTCCTACCCAGACACATTCAACAGCTTTGCAGTGTGATTTCAGATTCAGAAATTGAGGTCTTTCAGATTCTTTAATACAAATTCAAAAATTATACTCCCTAAGTTGGCAGCAAAACCTCTTCCCTCCATACAGAACATAAAGTATCAGACACTAACAATAGAATATTAAAAGCCAAATTTGAAGCAATTACCCACAGCTTTGGGGAACAGTGCCACACGCAGCTGGTGCCCCGTCAGAAGGTCCGCACCTGTCACCCACCATCTCTGCTACTCGAGACCATCAGCAGAACAGAGCTGCAAAGGGTCCTGTAGATGACCCTCCTCCCCGTTCAGTGAGCAGGGAAGGGGAGACGTAGGAAGGGCCTGGTCACCGATGCATGCACAGGCGGAGCCTGCAGCCACTAGCGCCAAGGCCCCTGTCCCCTGGCTGTCTGCAGACACTGCTGGGTTCGGAGGTGACATTGCAGTTGGAAGTGAAAGGGGCTCCCTGAGTGCTAAAGCACATGCACTGAGTGAGCCTCCTGCACTGAAAGGGGGTCTCTTTGGGTGCAGCCTGCTGCCCCATACATTTGTATCTTGAAGGAAGACCTAAAAGGCAGATGACATGATACTGCTGTTAGCAAGCCTGACGCCGCCAGCCTGCACCCAAGATCGCCCTGTCAGCATCCCTTTGGCCCTGCTGAGAGGCGGCTGGTGCGAGTCCTCGGCAGTCAGAGGCTGAGCCGTTGCTCTCCCTTCTCCACGACTCTTTTCTCTGGCAAACGCTGTATCCATGTAGCCGGGATAAAAAGGTGTGTCCCCAGTCATCCAACGGCGGTTCCACAGTGATCTCAGTGCCCGCCTGAACCTTTGGGAGGAGTGTCTGAGAGAACCAGTGCGACCTCTTGGAGACACCCCAAAGAACCTCCCCAGCCGCCCTGGGGCTTTCCGCGCACCCAGCCCCAGGGCCCTCTTGGGCCCGCCCAGCCTCCCCAGGCTCCGCCCCCTTCATGCGCCCCGCCTCCTCTCTGACTAAGCCCCCTCCCAGCTTGCTTCCTGCTTTGGTAGGGCTTTTATTTTCTCCCTTTCAGCCTAGTCTCCCCAGTTCTGCATCACAGAAAGTACACGTGCCGCTTGGCAAAGATTCTCCCTTAGAGGGCAGGAGGGATTGGCAGGGGGGACCCCTCCTGGGTTACCCGCCCGGCGCACTGTGTCTCAGGAAAGGAAGGAGGCTCACCGCACCGTGGGCTTCCCACAGGTGCAGTAGGTGTGGTGTGCACCCCTGTGCACATTCTGTTCCCCCTGGGGTCTGTCCTACAGGGCCGGGGAACGCCAGAGACGCCAGCACCCGAACTCCCGACTTAGCCGGGGCAGTTCTCAAGATGACCAGTGACATCATATCAAGACCATTGGTATATATCACAGACCTTGGTATCAAAATGATCTAAATGTAAGATTTGATCCTGCTGTTTACGAACTGAGTAAACTAGGGCATATTATTTAAACTCTCTGAAACTCAGTTTCCCTGTCTATTAAATGAGTATAAAATACACAAATTAATGCATATGACACACTTAGCCTAGTGCCTGGCACACAGATGCTGCCCTAATGGGTGTTTTATTATTGTTAATTATGATAATAATAAAATACACAGTGAATTAGTCAGTGAGAAATGAAAAACCCTTTCTTTCTATTCATTCTTTTTTTTTACCCTTCATAGATATGTTCAATGAACAAGACATAAAAATGTTGGCTGGCAGAGTATATAAAGACATGAGGTTGCATCTTGAGTTCATCTAGAAAGCATATACTTGAAAATGGCATGTGGACAGTCTGAAAGAGGGGCAGTATAACCAAGGATGTATCAAACTATGTTGAGAGCAAGTAGCAAACCCAGAAATAGTTAGATCTCAGTATTTAGGGGAGGAATCTTGCATAGTCTGCTGCAATCAGAATAGTCTCCAACTGGAAAGAAGAGACCATTATGGGGAGAAAGTTTGTGTCCAGGATTGATGAAAACTTTTAACAGCCAAGATGTATTATATCAGGGGACTTGTTGATAAGACCTCTGGTGCTCTTTTAAGGACTGGAAAAACAATGGCAGCCTGGAGAGCAGTTATATCAGCCCAATTCTTGAAGAAAGACTCCAGAAAGTAGAGACTCATAGCTTGAAGTAGACCTTACCAAAATTCTAAGACAGTTATTAAACAAATGATTTGTAAGCAAGAGTCAATGTTGTTTCATTAAAAAAAATAATTCATGCCAATTAATTTCATTGTCTGTTAGGACAGACTTACTGCCTGGCAGAGGCACCTCGGACTGTGGGTAGGTCCGTCCGCAGGTACGCCGAGGGTTACCTGTTTGCTAGGAAGGCAGGTGGTGTGGTGAACCGCCATTCTCTCTGTTTTAGCCCTGTTCTGCACAAAAGTTTGTTTGTTTTTCATCTTGACCAAAGACCCAAAAGGCAGATGATACTAAACTGAAAGATTTAGGCAGAATAGATTTTCTGATCTTCCTGTGTGCTTGTAAAATCCTCAAAGTCTCGTTTGAATTGGTGCCGAGGAATCCTATCTGGAATGTTGAAATGATGATGATGTAGAATGATCTCCATTGACTAAAATGATACCAAACCAATAACAATGAATTTTAACTGAGACAAATGTCCTATATTTTGGACATTAAATAAATGTGGACAATTAAACATGCAATAAAATAAATTGCACCAAGGACGAAAAGGTACAAGTTGGCAACAAGCTCAGTAGAGCCCACCAGCACAGGACCGTGGGCAGGAAGGGACTCGGTGTGGGCCTCATCCACAGAGTGACCTGAACTGGTGATACGTGTGGGATACGCCAGGCTCACTGTGCGGGTCTGTGCTCTCTCCTGGTACCGCATGTCCAGAGAGATGATCATAGTAAGGGTTGTGTTCAGAGGACGGTGCCCACTATGGGCAACAATCTGGAAACAGTAATGAACTATTACAGAAAACGGGAATGTGGAGCCTGGAGAAAAGGAAATTTGGAGGATACAGTTAGTGGAGGGAAAGATTTTAAGTGGGCCTGGAGGGCACAGTATAGTTCCACTGGGTTAAAGTTGTAGGAAGGCAGATTTTATCTAAACATTCATAAGTTGTTTCTAAAAACTGAAGCTGTCCCCCAATAATGTTTCATGGCCAGTCACTGGCAATTCTTAAGAAGGGGGAGTTCCTGCACTGGGTGGGGGGCTCTTACACGAGATCGTCTGTGACGCCCATCCCAACTCTGAGGTTCTGTGATCTTCTCCCCTCTCCAGGGATGCAGTGGAGTGCAGTGGCCCGTGGGACAGTCAGTGCTGCCCTCCGGCAAGTCCTTTGGTGGCTGCTCATTCCAGCGGCACCTAGGCCCCTGGGCAGTGACTCAGAAGACGGCCATCCCTCTGAGAGGGGGCCAGGTCCTAAGCTGCTGTGCGTCGTGGCTGCATCTGGTGTCCCCTCACCCGAGCGTCCTGCCCATCAGGGCAGGACCCAGGCTCAGGGCTTCTCCAGGATTCCAACAGGCGGCGTTCGAGGGAGTTGGGGGGCTAGAAGGCACCCTGTTCACGGGGGGCTCTCCTCCAGAGACCCCCCGTGAAGGGCTCTCCTCATTTCCCAGCACGCCCTCTTCCTGGCGTCCCGCCCTGGCCTCGCACTCTCTGTTGTCCCCAGTGTCTCCTGTTCTTCTGCCCGATTTGTCTCACTCCTGTTCCGAGCACAGCCGCTCACTGTGTCCTACCTCAGCCAGACTTGTCCCGAACTGCGCCTTCTCTGCTGTGTCCACTCACAGCCCTTGTGCCTGTCTTGGTCAGAGTCGTGTACCAAAAGCACATATTTCCTGCTTGTTCATGCCCATGGCAGCCATGCCCACACCGCCCACCATGTGCCCTCTGTCCTGCGCTGTGCCAGACGCTGACACTGACATGCTCTCTCCCCGGCATCCGGCGCTGCGCGGGCGTCCTCCTGGCCAGGCCCGGGCCGGCTGCAGGCCACCACTCGCTCTTCCTCATGCACAGGGCTGGTCTGCCTTCAGGACGCACTCCATTTACTCACCGTGAAGAAACAAGGGCAAAGATCTGCCAGAGGGAAGCAGTCTTTGCACTGACCTCAGAGGGAGGCGGAAGACAGGCAGCTCCCCCCGGGTGCCATGGCCTCGGCCTTCTGCTCTGAGCTGCTCACTTTCTTGAGGGGCTGGAATGGGGCATCTTTTCCTAAAGAGCCTTCCGCAAGGCCGGCAGCATAGCATGTTCAGAGACTTTGGAATCTCTCCCAGGAGCCTGTGGGGCAGCCGTGGTACCAGTGTACAGCCCTTGAATCTGACCTTGCTGCTCCCAAAGGAGAAAACTGCTGGAAGCTCACACCACAGAGTCGGTCATCGGCTGCCGTCCCCCTGACAGGGGGCAGGGCAACAGTGCGGGCGGCAGGGAAACAGCACTTGACTTGGAGTCAGGGGACCCGAACTCCAGGCCCGCCTCTGCTCCCAACAGGCTGTGAGGTCTTGCCCAGGCCCTTCCACCCCTGGACTCACTTTCTACACCTGCCAACTGCAGCTCGGACGAGAGGATCTCTAGAATTCCCGACCCTTCCTGGGACACAGGATGCCACGACAGCCTTCAGCTACGCCGGGAAGCCACGGGCTGCCTGCCTCTTGAAGGAACGACCCTCCTCACGTGGGCCTCCGAGTCCCTTGACCCTGCCGGCTTTGCCCTCAGGTGGGCCTGGATGGCATGCATGCAGAGCTGAGTTCATGGCTTCTGCCAGCTGCCCGAGACGGAAGGCCCGGGGGAGTCGGCCGTGGCCCAGAGCCCTGTGAGGTGTTCACTGGATCGCGGCTGTGATTGTTTCTGCTGCTTATGGAGTGTCAGTCATCATTTCCATTGATGTTTACATTAGTTCTGGAATTGAACTAGACAAGAGATTTTGGAATGAAGAAGAGAAGATTGCCCAAAACCATCCAAATGCCAAAAAAAAAATCTCTGTCCTATGAAATCTTAATTTTATTGGAGAGAGAGTCATGCCTTAGGGAAGGGAAAAGACCTCCAAAGAGAAATGCTCTTCAGAACTCCTGAGTGCTGTTGAGAAATACGGCACCACGTGAAAATGTCCCCTGTGCAGGCTGAGACCCACTGAGCCGCGGGGTAGGTTCCACTGGGGAATCTATTCTTGTCGAATGTCAAGAACGTCCATGTAAGTCCTGACTTGCTCCCTGACTCTGGACTGATCCCCTTTGCTTTTCCAAGTCACCGTTCCTCTGCCGTCACAGACTGGGGCTTAGGAGGCAGGCACATTGCGAGGACAGTCCTTGCTAACACCAAAGAGGGAGCAGCCAGGCGCTGAGTCCCAGGCCCTGGACCTGGCGGTGAGCCCCGAACTGTCTGCTCCACCTGCCGCGCCCAGCGCCCACCAGCTGCGAGCGTGCAGGAGAGAGGGACGTGGCAGCGAAGCAGAAGGCTGCCGAATGCACTGCTCACTTACTGTGTCTCCCTGGACCACAGCTGGACTTCTCTGGCCTCTGAGAGAATCTCCTGCCTACTTCACAAAGCTGTTGTGGAGATAAATTAGACTGTTTTTGCGAAAACATCCTGTAAAT
The DNA here is from genome assembly GCF_040802235.1 of Manis javanica. NCBI lineage: Eukaryota > Metazoa > Chordata > Mammalia > Pholidota > Manidae > Manis > Manis javanica. The sequence goes on along the minus strand of NC_133169.1, from coordinate 93,371,563 downwards.
CATAAAATGCCTTTTTAAGTTTATTGTTACTTTGGATGGGTTCGGATGCCCCCGACCTCCAGGGACTGAGAACCTCTTTGCCGAGGGCTGAATCCGACGAGAACGGGCTTCCTGTATTGAACACCAGTGCCGAGGAAGCGCCTTGGGGGTCCATTCTGCCCAGTCTGCCCCACCTCGTTTCGCGGCTCCGGGCGGCCCAGCGCAGACCAGCATCACAGATTCGTACGTCACAAACGGTCTCAATCGAAGGGATCTCGTTTTCGAAGTAAAGGAATGGATGGAAGGTGTCGGCGGCCCTGGGCTGATTGCTGTAAGAGTGAGCCTAGCTTTTCATGTAAATTCAAAGTCACAAGGAACAAATGCAAGTGCTTTTTGCCAAAAACATTATTGGCAGAAAAAAAGACCTTGGTCATTAAAATTATCTTGTAAACTCTCTCCCTCTCTCTCTCTCTTTATATATATATAATGGGAAAAAAATAAAAAACACGGATTAGATAGTGAATCACCAGCTGACAAGAATGTTACATAGTCTGTAAAATACTGACCCTGATAACTTTGAGATTTTCCCTTTGAGATTTTTCCTAATTTGATAATCTGTGTAAATAATTATTAATTATGGTTTAATGTTATTTAGCCAACACCTTAATTTTATTTACACTGCTAATAAAGCAGAATTGCAAGTGGGGCCACCAGTATAGTTTACAATGCACTGAGTTCCCTGGTATGATCAGCTAGAAAGTTCATGTGTGCCCGTTAGATGGAACGTGGAACTCACATAATGTCAAAGGGTCATACATGTTAATGATGGTCGTAGCATTGGTTTTATGAGATCATTAGTCATGCTTCTGGTTTGATGGTATCAGGGTCCCCAGTTGTGATTTGTTCCTTAGGAAAGTGTCTGTGGCTTCGAGGACCTACTTTTTGATGGAGCTCCCAGGACTGTGTCCTGGGAGCAGCAGGAGCTTATGGAGTCTTTGTTTTGTAATTGATAAATTCTATTTATTGATAAACATTGATAAGCAACATGTATGTTTATATTTGTGCATTCTGTACATGTTTATATAAATTAAAAATTTATATAGATCTTAAGTCTTAAGACTAATGACTGAATTTTGAATACACAATAAAATGCCAAAGTCTGTCCCATGCCTCGGTTATGTGGCGTTTCTCTGTGACCTCTGGAGCCCTCAGAAGCTCAGGGAGTTTGAAGCTGGAGAATTTTCTGTCTTCAGTATCAGGTCCTCCACCAGGTGAAGCCAGAAGCTGGGACCCCTGGGAAATGTGACCACACCTGTCATCTGCCGCCTTCATTGGGGCCTCACATGCTGGGACAGTGCAAGAGCCGAGGGTGGGGACGGGTCCGGACGGCCACCCCGAAGAGCCATTCAAGGCAGCGTGGTGGCCGGATACCCAGAGGGCTTGAGTGAGGGTCGCTGAGCGCACGCCTCCTTGCTGAAGCCGAGTGTCACGGGCCCCTCGGAGCCTGGAGTCCCCTCTCTCGCCCTGGAGCCCCTGGAATGTACGGCTGAGAGCGCATGTCAGTGAAACCCAGGCCCGTCTCTTCTGGGTGTGGGCAATGGAGAGACCCCCCTCGACAGCTGGCAGCAGGGCACCCATCCAGATCTCCCGTTTAACCCTGGGAGCTCCATCATCTCACATATGATGTGCAGGGGGTGGACAAGAATTTAGTCTTAAAATCAGAATCCTTCTTTTTACACAAATTGACCAGGAGCCCCTCTGCATGAAGGTCGAAGTAAGATGGGGACAGGTAGATGTGGACCCTCCATCTCTGCTCAATATCACCCATCCCAGGAAAGAGCCTTTGTGGGTTTTTCCCAAGGGTTTTGAGCCTAAAGCCCTCAGCAGCTGGACCGGGCGTTCTCCTCTCAAAGTCCATGATGGTGCCTGGTTTTCCCCCATCCTTGGTTTTTCTGAAGCATCATAAGACTCATGAGAGCTGTTTCTCCAGACGCCTTCCCTCAGAACCACACCCATCCACTTACCTGCAAAACCGTTTCCTCTGTGCCAAAAATGCCCATCTCCTGAAACTGTCACCCCAGAATGGAAACCTGAGCGCTCGCCGCCCGGGAAGTGCCCGCCGCACGGGCAGAGAGCCCAGCCTCAGAAACCCGCCTCGCTGAGCCTGGGGCGACGGCTCTCTTTCTGGCTTCTCTGTCCGGATGGTCTTCTTTGCTTTGGGGCAGCGGTTCTCTGGGCCCATGCAAGGCAGGGAATCACCACGGATTTGGTGCTCGCTATGTACTAGGCGGGTTCAAAGCAACAGATTTTTTTGAACACCTACCATGATGGGCAGGCGCTGTTGCCAGAGGTGCATCAGTGAATAATACTGACAAGATCTCCGCGCTCCCATCAGGAGCCAGAAAACAAACAAGGTGCTGTGTACATATTAGACAAGTTTACTCAAAAGTGCTACAGAGGTGGGGCAGGGGTGTGCGTGTCACCTAGGGTGCTCCGGGAGAGCTTCCAGGAGGGGGTCAGCCCTGTGACTTGAGATGAGGGTGCTGAAGAAGAGTCAGTCATGGGTCACTCTGGGGGGATGTGACGTCAGGCAAAGGGAGCCCAGATGCAAAGACTCGGGCACAGGAATGAGCTTGGCACGTGCGGCTGGGGCTCGGTGGATGAGGGGGCCGTGGTGGGAGGTGGGGTCAGAGGTGAGGGAAAGCGGCTGGTACTTCAGTAGCTTTACACCCCATCCATCAGTTACTTGCTACGTGGAGGCTTGGTTGGAAGAACTTTGTATGAAACCTTACAAGGTAAGCATCATTTTCCCATCGCATAGACGACACTGAGCTGCATGTCAGAGAAGCAGACCTGGAATTTTCCCAAGAATGCGGAGATGACCTGGAGCTGGAATGGATCCCAGATCCTGCCAAGCAGAGCCTTTGTCCCCCAGGCACTCGCTGGGGGGAGGCCCCTTCTCTTTAGCAGCAAGAACCATCTTGGAAACAGATGAGCTCCCTTCTCCTCCTGCACACCTTTCACTGTTTGCTCCCTTCTTTCTCCGCGGAGCGTTGGTGGTCTAAACAAATAAAGTCGCATTTATGCAGCGGTTCTTCATTGATTTTAAATAAGCTAATTCCAAGTAGCATCTAATTAGCAGTGAGAACCAATTCTTGACCAGCGAGAATGTGGTTTCCTCTTAAAACTATTCATTTTATCAGAAATAAGAGGAAATTCAATCTGGTTACATAATCATCCGATTTTTTTTCCCCCCATGCATTCCTTATCTCCACCCTTCTACAAGTGACGTCATCTTCATCTGCACTGGGGCAGAAGGCTCTAAAACACAAGTTGAGCATGCCGTTTTCCTGACCAAAACTCAAGGATTCCTCATTGCCTACCAAATGCTGGGTTTTCCATAGTTTTCTTACATCTACTGTTCACAGTGTTTACCTCCAGTTATTCCTCGTTGTTGCTGCAAAACACACCATATGCCTCGTGTCACACTGGCTTCCTCTTTGCATCTCACTCTTTCCACTGGGCGCACACCTCCCGACATCTCTCACCTGGGCCACCTCAGATGCTCCCTTACACTTGACGTCTTCCCACCACCAGGACAGCATGAGGTTTGGACCCATTCAAATCCCTCTGGTCCTTATTTGTTCTTTTCCTGTTACGTTCTACTATGCTTTTCAGTGTGGTTCACTGACGTGTCCATTCTGAGCTTCCTACCAGATTTTGAGCTCCCTGACAACTGAGGACAGTTCTTATTGATCATCTTTTTTTTTTTATTCTCATGCCCAACATTGGTTTTTATGCACTAGAGCTGGTCAGTAAGTTCACTGAATTTACTTGCTTGGAAGAATTTGGCGGTGTCATGGTTCACAGCGTCCGCACCGCACTATCCCACTCGCCGCCTCCGGACCCCCCCGCTGAGCTGCCTTCTTGTGCTCCACCCACCGCAAAAGCTGCGGCCTTCTGATAAGAGGAATATCTTTCTGTGACATCTTAGAGAAAATCAAAATGTTTATCATATTTCTAGCAAATAGCAAAAGGATTAGAGTTTCGACATACCATTATTTTCCTGATAGATGGCAAATTTTTTTTTTCCTTTTTGGTTCATATCTGTCTATTGAAAAAGCACTTAAGCTTAAAGTTTTGTATTTATAACATTCAGTGGTGAACCTGAACGCAGTTGTGTGAGTTTCTTGACATTGTACGATCCTAGAGAACGTTGGGTACCAGTTCCAATAATGGCGTTTATGGAGACAGCACAGAGCATGGAGTGGATGGTGGGCAGACCAGGCCAGGGATGCGGGATGGACAGTGAGAGCTGCTGAGGTGTGACATAGCATTCCACGCGCTGTCAGAAAGCAGGGCACTGCCCCCAGCATCCCAACTAACTGGTGGTGTGACTGTGCTCATAAAAAAAGGACAGGTGTCTCTGTTCCCTTTGGGCTTAAGTCGTGCCATCTATGAAGTGAGAAACATTTTGTGGTTAAGAGCCTGGGCTTCACTATTCTAGGGACATAGGTTCAGATTCAGGCTCTACCTGTTACTGACCATGCTTGACTCTGAGCAAGTTCCTGATCGGGGAGCCTCAGTTTCTCTTTAGATGACAACAGCGCATCCCCGGAGGGTCACTGCGAGGTCTCAGTGGATGGAAGCTCATCAACGGGGGCGCGTCGGCCCTGGCGTGTGGTCGGCGCCCCCTGAAGTGGGACTTACTGTTATCACTCTGTGCTCCGTGACATTTGAAACTCCAAAGCCACATGTGGAGACATGGAAAGGGTGTTGAGAAGCCAAAGCTGGAGGAGCAGGCGGTGTGACCCAGAAGGGCAGGCCATGAGAGCCGTTCAGAAGGCGGAGACGGTCGGGCGCCGGTCATGGACTCCGAGGAGGTGCACGTGCCAAGATGTGCGGGGACGGGGTGGCCGTCACCCAGGGCCTCGTGAAGGAGCGCCAGGGACGCCTGCTTCTTCTCTGGTCCCTGGGTCTCCTGAGCCTCAGTCACGCTTCGCCATCTGAGAGGATGGAGGACACTACTTTACTGGGTGCTTAAGACGTGTATCAGCACTACCTTGACACTCTACATGTCTTGCAGCATTTAATCCTCAAAAACATTGACTGGATTGAATCCTAGCCACTCAACTTGCGTGCTGTGTTTCCTTGGGCACATTAACAAACTTCTCTGAGGCTCAGTTTCTTCGGAAGTAAAATAGAGGTGTTAATGCTACTTGACTTATGATGTTGTGTGATTTAAATAAAATTATGTATATGATTGCAATTAGAACAGCACCAGGCAGATAATTGGTAGTTTTTATCATTTTGTATTGTCATTTCGTGTAGTACCTTCCATTTTATGGATGAGTAAAATGAGGACACTAGTTTCTGAACCAAGGTCATGTGAGTAATAACGAGCAGAGCCGGGCTGCACACCCAGGTCAGCCTGTCTTGAGAATCTATATTCTGTTTTAAAAGGTGAGAGACAAAAGCAGTGCCATCAAATTTTGAAGTGGAGACTTTTCCTCTGAAATTAGAGGACATTTTGTAACATGTGAGTATCCTGGTAGCTTAGATGGATGGTCCTTTAAATTGGTCTGGAGCCTTGGATGAAAGGTCAGATATTATCTGTGTTTTTAAGAAACTTGTTTGCAATCAGATAATATAATTCCAGTTGAGCCTGTCTCAGTATTGAATGGCATCAGGGGGTCGCATCACTTCACTCCAGCCACGGTCCCCTGAATCAGCACAGCAGCCATCAGTATGGGGTCTGTCAACAGGGCCCAAATGGGGCCCATGTGCCACAGCTTGGTGATGGAATTCCTGGCCACAGGCTGCCTCCCACCCCCCGCCCCACGTCCTTTCTCCACAGCCTTATACAATCTCTCTGCATCATCCTCAAGAACTTGCCGAGAAGGAGGCTGTGAGTCATCCGTTACTAAGGCTTTGTGAAAGGCAAGTTGGGCCAGCGTTTCATCATTTCAAGCAAAAAGCTCCGGCCGAGCTAAGACATCACTTCTGGTGGGACCTCTTGTCCCAGCCAGAGAGTGGGCGGTGGGTCAGGGGGATGTGAGTCAGTGGACGGAACCAGGAAAGAGCAGTCTTATCAGGATCCCCCTTATTACTGCATCTCCTGTCCTCAACATGGAGCCTTCCGGAAACACTGAGTTTATAAAAGTAAAAGGCCAAAGTCATTCCAGAATTCCGTCTCATCTAATAGTAGCTCTCTCCATGGAGAGCAGTCTCTGTTTATTTTCTCATTGCCTGGCATTTATGTGCTATTCAAGCCCTCCTCTTGTGGCTGGTGGTTCTGCCTGAGGCTGCCTGTCTGGTGGAAAAACATGGATTCAGATTCCACCTTGAATTCTGCCCTCACCAGCTGGGTGACTTCCGGCAAGCTGTTTACCTCTGGGTCTCAAATTTCTCATGACACAGACACCAGCTTTTATTTATTCACTTGACAAAAGCTTTGTGCTCCAGAGGAGAGATAAATAAATCTGTTTTGTTCATTGACCTTCGCTGGTTTCCATGTTGACAGGTGGAAAAAAATAAAATCACAAAAACTAGAAAGCCAGGCAAAAAGTGGTAAGTACAGTGAGGTTAAAGAAGATTGTGATCTGAAATGTATAAGACAGGGCAATAGATGCATTGTATTACTATTATTAGTATTAACTCAGTATGCCAGGTGGGAAACCATGTTTGATCTCCTTACTGTCTACACCCCTCACAGTCCCCAAATTCACTTCCTTTGGAAAGACTTACATTTTGTCTTTTCTCTCCCATTTCACTGCCATCTCTTAAAGCTGGTTCCCCATCATGTCATTCTAATTCTTTTCCCTTTACGTCTGTATATGCTAATCGGTTTTTAAACAACTAACAAAAAGAAAAAATAAGGTAGCACGCCTGTAAGATTTTCCTTATTCGCCAGGTTCCGAGGTGCTCAGCGGTGAGTCATCTGCACCCACAGCACAGGGCCCACGAGTGGAGTGAGAACGAATGGGCCAAGCCTACCTCCTTGTCCGGCTGTCGGGTCTAGAGGTGACTTCTCCCTGTGCCCGCTGTGCTTCTCTCCCACCAAGGCCTGGCTCACAGACCACCTTGTCGGGGAAGCCTTCTCCAGCCCACTCTGGTCGAGGTCCACAAGACCACACAGTGTAATCAACACACAGGGCAACAGCTATAACCCCCAAGGAAGGGTGCTCTCCAGCCTGCACCCGAAAGAGAGACCTCCCAACTAGCTCTCCCAGCATGAAATCACCACCACCACCAAGTGGTACAAAGTAAAACACCTAAATTTAACAAAGACCCATGAGCCATACAGAGAGTATACGTGAGATAGTATCTCAAGAGATAATAGAATGAAATGACCTTATTATTCATCAGGAAATGTAAGGAATAATTGCTATTAATTTCATCATTATTCTGATTCTCACTCAGACTTTTATTAAACACGCTTTGTGTGCCAGGCATCGAGCAAGGTGCTAATGATTCAACAACTAAAGGCATAAGTAATAGCCTTGGGGCTTGTTACGCCCTCTCTGTGCCTGATCTTGGGCCGAAGATAAGGCGGAGGACGCTGTTGCTGCGTCCCCTGGCTGCTTTTGGTCTGCTGGCTTCCCTGCACGCTGGCCACTGCAGCCAGCCTGGACTCTTCCGGGTGGAGGTACTGACCCAGACACCTGTGCTGTGGGGAACTGGAGAGTTGCTGTCGGGCCCTAAGAGGGTGTCTTAAGGCCGTAGCAAAGCATCACACTGAGAAACGCACCTGGAACACCTCTTAACAACCATGACACGCCAGCAGGTTTCACCTTCCTTTTTTCCTCATCAGGTGTGAACTACACTGAACAATTTTATTGTAGTTTTAACATTAAGGGCATAATAAAAGTCTTTGGAGCCTGATAAAGTCTGTGGCCTTTCCTCTAAAAACCTGGACATATGCATAGAATTTTGAATACCTTCCCAGGAAGTTCATTTATTCCCTGAAGTAAACACCCAAGGCTAAAATACAAATCCCTGCTTTGATGTGAGACATACTGGTGGACAGGACAACACTGACCCGAGGAAGCCCAGGGTCCTCCCTAAGGCTCTGCCTCCGCTGGTCATTTCACAGTCTCCAAGTACCGTTGCTGTCAACAGAATGATTTGTTGTAAAGATCGTATTGATTCGCGTAACATCTTTCCTCCTAATAGCTATACAGAAATTGTCTCATAAATTGTTACAGATTCCCTTTGAGTGTGATAAAGGACCTTGTCATTGCCTTCAATTAAAAAGTCAAATGCAAGGTCCAGAAAGGTTTGAGCAAATGGCTGAGACCTTGGTGAATCACTGAATCCAATCAGAAATCAGAATTATTTTACTCAACAGAGACGCCTGGCATGTGCTATGTGACATGCACTGTACTGGGCATATTTAGGTCTGCTAAACCTCAGACTGCTGTCCTGCCCCCAGGTCTGTTCCAGGACGGAGAAGCCTCATCTCTTTGGAAATTGATTATGATGAGGACAGCATCCCTAACTCCGCGAGGACATCTTACATTCTAACAGCATACACAAAGCAGCAGAGTATGGTTGACACAGGTTTTGGAAGCAGCCAAAACTGGGTTAGGATCTTGATTTCAGTTACCTAAGTGCTTGAGCTTTAGTTTCCTTATCTGTAAAACTGAATTATTTCTAGAGCAGGGTCAACAAGCTGCAGTGGGCCGAGTCCAGCCACCTGCCTATTGCTGAGTGACCCTTGAACTAAGGATGGTTTTTTCATTTGTAAAAGAGAGTGTAAAAATAAACAAAACTCAACAACATCAGAATAGACAAAAAAAAGGAAGAAGGATGCGCAACAGGGACTGTATGTGGCCCCAGACCTAAAATCTAGCCGGGGACAGAAAAAGTTTGTGACCCTTGTTCTAGAATCTGAATGCCTGTATTTGAATTCTCATGGCCTCTTTCCACAACGTGATCTTGAGCGAATCACCCACATTCTAATTTTCCTCTCTGTCAGATAAATAGTAGCACCTTGTTTCACATGATGTAAGGATTATATATGTTAATAAGAATAAAAAGCTGGCATATGTAAACACAAGGAACATTAGCTATTGCAGTTTGCTATTCATGTCATTGTTATCATCACCAATTCTTCAAAAGGTGTTTGGGAGTTTTAAATGACATCATGTCTATTAAACACCTAGTGTGGGGGGCGCCCTCCTCCCAGCGGGCGTTCAGTGAAGACGAGCTAACCTGTTATTATCATCGCCATCTACCAGCACAGTCTGCAGAGCTCTTGCACATTCGTCATCTCGCTGGAAGCTCCCAGCGAGTGAGTGGTTGGCGTCATCCTCTCCCTCCAGCAATGGAGACGCTGAAGCTCAGGGAATCAGAGGGAAGGACGCAGGGCCGGAAGAGACAGACTACGGCCCAGTGCTGGATTTTGCATTCTGGACCAGTACGTCCCTTTCCACAGCGCGCCCTCTCTCTGCCAGTACGTCTGAGGATCTACTGTTGTTAGTTTTCTCCAAATGATATCCTTTGAGTCCTGGGAGCCTGACGAGGCAGGCAACTAGGACTGTGTTCTCCCCCGGCAGGGCTCTGCCGACAGGAAGCCGGGGCAACTGGACTGCAGCCGTTCAATCTTAGGACTGCATTTGTAAGCAGCCAACTGCTGAGACCGAGCCTAATGGAAAAGGCCTGATGGAACCAACAGCCCCCTGCAGGACCGCGTTGTTTGTGCCGCAGAGAGGGGAATTCACCGCCAGCAGCTGACACCCTCCCAGCAGCTCCCGGACAGGACAGAGGCGACTTCAGAGTGTGCCTGACCTTACCTGCTACTAGGGCCAAGCAGAGCTCCCGGAGCTGGGGCGCATGAGGACGGCGGAGCTGGCGTGGTCAGATCAGAACTCTCTTTTAGTGGGTTTCGGCCAAGGGCCAAAATGCATTTGAACAAAGTGTACACTCAGAGTGATATTTTAAGCACGTTGTTAAGATCATAGTGGTACAGTGTTAGAGTGAGTTGATAGCGAAAAAACAGGTAAATTTCAAGATTAGCTCATGAAGGGAGTCCCTGTCGCTTCCAACCTACTCCAGCTCACATTTTCTTTAAGGCAGTAGATTCAGGTAGACTGTTGTTGGGCACCATGAGAAGCTGTGTTTCTTGGTATTCGTGCAGCAAAAATAAATTAATTCCCCTTAAGAAGCTTCAGCACTGGCCCTGGAGCACAGAGCCGAGTAATGGGAGTGCGCTCTGCAGATGGGGATCTGCACGCTCGGGGAAGCACACGGCCCGCCTCTGACGGTGGCAGTCGGCTGTGGTTGGAAGCAGCTCTGCTCGCAGGTTGTCCTCTGACTGTTGTCCAGGAGACACACTCACAGTCAGAGGAAGAGGACGCTGTGACCTCCCTGCCCAGGGAGGATGCCTTTGTGGGTCTCTGTGTTGGGCCAGGTAGGGTCTTCTGAGCCTATGGCAAGTGATTTTAATGTGGTGACTCTATTTGTGGATAGGACCCTTCTAAGTAGCAAAGAGCGCCTCCACGAGTAACGGGAATGGAGCTAATCAGAAAAGCCAGGTTCTTAAAACGTCCAAGCAGGCTGCAGGAGCTATCCAGGTGCTTGGCGCCCTCTGAGCCGTCGTTCCAGGATCCTGGCCTTTTCCCTGTCCGCCCCCAAGTCCTGCCTCCTTGGTCTCGGGGTTTCCTGACCCCTGCTGCGCGGCGGTTGGCTAACCACCATCACATCACCGTCCGAACAGCAGCTTGCTGTCGCTCCCTGGTCTGCCCCAGGCAGCCAGGCTGAGCCCTGCGTGGACCTAATGCGCTTGAACTCGAGAGAAGAGGGACTGACAAGCCAGCCGGGTCTCTGGGCACAGAAAGGGATGTAGGTCTTCTTTTCCATTCAAACCTCTGCATTACCCGCCTCGTGGGTTTTTTATGAATAAAATAATAATAATAATAATAATAATGGATGTCAAAGGGCTTTGTAAGTTTTGGTCTGCAATACAAATGTAAGGAACAATCTCTGTACAAAAACACAGATTCGACTGGGGTGGTTTTGTGTGACCACTCCAGCCAGTGAAAATGCAAACAGCCAGAGGTCACAGGAAAACTACACTGCCAATTCAGCATGGCTGACACGGACCGGCGACGGCCAATGAGGTCTTTAACGCAAATTATAAACTTTCTGAAAAATCTAAATTTTTTATTTTATATTAATATTTTACATTTCATTTTAACATTACTTCAATATGTAATATTAATCACATCTCCAATTTTTACATGTAGCACAGTGTAAAAAAAGTATAGGAATTGTATCCTCTTCTGAGATTTTCACAAGGAAAGGGTTTTTTAGGCCAGAATTGGCTCACTACTTCCCACATAGCCGTGGCTTACCTACACATCGCGTTTTCAAAAGTTCACTCATTAGACTCTTGAAGCATTATTTACAAGAAAACCAATATTGTTACTTGCTTCTCAAAGGAAATATATAAACACGTATGTAAGAGCAGCACATGCCTTGGCCGCAGCGCCGTGAGAGGCGGCGCGGGACCCTCAGCTTTCATTCCGCCTCGGCTGCTCGCTGGCTGGGCCCTTGGACAGGTAGCTTCTGCTCCATGACTTGGTAGTTAAGGCGACAACCAGTTGTGCGGCTCCCAGGTGGCGGCGAGACTCAACCGAGCTACTACTGTCAAGCGCTCTTAGGTGTGCAGTGCGGCGCGGCCGCGTCGCGCAGCGACTGTGCTCCCCGCCGGCCTCCCCTGAAGGCCCTCCAAGGCCGCTAGAATGCTCATTCGGGCTCCCATCACCTGCCCACTAACCTCTGGTTTTCTCTCTTTTTCTCTGCTCGGCTGTCCCCCGTCTGTGGCTGTTTTCTGTGTCGACCAAAAGTGGCCGTCCTTCCGTCTGCAGCTTCTCCCTGCTCTTCTGCCACAGGCCGGCTCCTGTGTAGCCCTGGGCGCGCTCCGTAAGTCTGTCCCTGTCCGTGTCTGTGTCGGCCCACTCACCTCTTCCTGCGGGACGGCCCTGCTTTCTGCTCCTTCTGTCCTCACTGGGCCGGGTGAAGCCCAGGGGGAACCTCCCATTTGTTGGCAGACCCGCCAGGCTCAGGGTTCCTTCCGGGCCTCGACGGCTGTCGCTCTGGAGGCCCGGATTCATACGGCTTGAGAGCTGTAGCTGCCCTTCATTGATCTGTAAGTTCTGTTTGGGGCTTCCAGCCAGCTCTGGCTAGTGAGCGCTTGGCGGAGTGCGGTCGGCCGCTGCGATCTCATCTTGGGGCTCCCCCCCCTGCCTTGTCCTGCAGCCCCCCAACCCCCATGCCACCTGCATTTCCTCAGCTCTCAGTGGCAGACTCCTTCCTCTTTCTTAAAGAAATGATTGCGGCTTAATCAAAAGTTTGGGTGGGGGGTTAAAAAGATTTTTTAAAATTTCAAAACACAGTTCTATCTATGGAAGAAAAGCACAGGGCATTCCTGCATACCTTCCACACAGCTTCCCCAATGCTGACATTTCCCACAACCTCGGAACTTCTCACAGCTGGAAAACTAGCATCTTTCCAACAGTATCAGTGGAACCGAAGGTTTGATTTGCATCTTCCAGTATCAAATCAGATTTTGAGTGGCTTTGATCAAAGTCGTTACTTTGAATTTCCATTCTGAAGTCCCCCTACCCCTGACGGGCCCTGCCGTGCGGCCCCTCCGGCGCTGATGGCCTCCCTGGCCGTGCCCATCGGCGCTCACGCTCCCTGACATCGGTGCGGCGGACGCTGGCACTGCGTCTGCCCTGCTGTGTGCGCAGGAAGAGCCAAGCTTCTAGAGCCGTGTGCCAGCTGGGCCTGACTGTGCTCCGAGTGAAGGACCCAGGCGGACACGGGTGAAGGCCACACGGTCCTGCCAGCTACTTTGCCAGTTCGGAGCCTCTGGGAAGACCAACCACCCGAAACACCTCAGGGCAGGTTTCTGGAGAGTTAAGGACACCGGGTGCCTGACCTTTGGATAAATGAAAGACTGTCAGTAAAAGATTCACCGAAACAAATGCTAACACACACCCAGCTGGAGTTCATTTTCTCCTGACGCCTCAGGTTTTCCTGAATTAATGGCTTAAAGGCAGAAAGTCCTGTCTTTACAATTTGCGTTCTCCCTCCATACCTTCTTTCTTTGACTCCTTGACACGGCCTGCATTAGTCTGTTAGGCAGCCAGGACAAAATGCCACTGATGCCGGGGTTCTTGTTTGCGGAGCCAAAGAATGAGCTTCACAAACAGTCAAGGTAGCAGAGCGAGGTACAGGCTTTTATTTAGAGATACAGTGAAAGGACAGAGTCCCGGCTCACGCCAGGAGGGGACAAGAGAGTCCGTAGTGGTAGGTTGTCTAGGGGGTTTTATAGGCAGTTGAGGATTTTTCGAGAACATGAAAATACTTAGGGGTGGGGGCTTGTTAAGTGGTCCCTGAATATTAAAAATTAACTTAACATAAGGAATTTCCTGCCTTGATTTCTCTCTGGAACACCAGCGCCTTGGTCAGGGAGCATCAAAAGGCTGCCTGCCCAGCCCCCAAGATGAGCCGAGGTATTGTCTACTTGCTAAAGAATCCTGCCTCTTGAACTTCCTGGGCGTTAAAATGCAATCTTATCTTTAAGATGGAATTCTTCCTGCCTTTAACCATGCCGTCTACAGCTGGGTCTGCAGCTAAGTTAGTTGCTCAGTTTGCAGAATCACCTCCTCAGATCTGAAGGAGGAGAGACAGCACATAGGCCTGGGCCTCTCAGCATGCTAAAGTGAACCTTACACATGGTTACAGATGATTAGCATAAGAAAACATGTGCTGCTCTTCTTTATCTGAGGAACATGAACTGATGTCACTGAAGAATGATTCTAGAGCTCAATGTTTAACATAGAGTTTTAGCAGGTGGGTTTCCTTGCATGTAGTTACATTGCTCTGACTGCAGGTATCCTGCCCTGCCCCCTCCAGAGGCCCTCACTCTATTCTGACTACATCTATGGTCCCTGTCTCACCACTACATGGGAGGCTTTAACAACATTCCTCACCATTTTGGAGGCTGGAAATTCCAAGATCGAAGCGCTAGCAGCTTCAGCCCCCGGTGAGGACCCTCGTCCTGTCCTGCAGATACATGTCTGCTGGGCACTCACGTGGCAGAGAAAACAAGTGTAAGCCCTCTTGTCTCTCTCTCTCTCTCCCTCTTTTCATAAGGATGCCAGTGCCTTCATGGGGGCCCCCCTCTCATGACTTCCTCTGACCCCCGTCACCTCCCAAATACCCCTGTGTTAGGTAGGGGCTAGGGCTTCAACATGCAAATTTGGGGAGGGATGCAACATTCATTTCATAACAACTTCCCATCCTATGCCAGATGGAAGATGTCCCTTTTCCATCCTAAGATTTCCAGCTTCTCTGCCAAGGGGTTGCCATGAGAATGACCCCAACCCATGACGTGATATCCGTGCTAGAGCAGCTTTCTCAGACTCCTTCTACGGAGAGACTGAGAACCCGAAATACCACAGCAGGGCTGTTTCCAAAACAGAGCTCTGCAGAGGGGACTGTGCCCCCCCAAACTCCCCAAGAGGTTTGGCTTTGAACCTGAAAGAAGGGGAAGTGGCCTCACGAGTGTGGGGTTTCCCTGCGTCGTGCAGCACACAGAGCCTCCACGCTCATCAACGGGATGGTGGCTGCCAATGTCCTTTATGATCAAGACAAGTGCCAAGCGAGGTGGCGGGGGCATCCCCTTCTGCACTCTGTGTGGGGGCCCTGAGCTACAGAACAGGATTTAAAAGCCGTAAGTCTAGGAAGTACCCACAGCAAAAAGGCCTCGGGGTTCTGGCATGTCTGAGTTTGAATCCCGGCTGTGCGAATTGCTGGCTGAGTGACCCCTAGGAGATCTTAACCTCTTTGAATTTCAGTTTCCTCATCTGTGAAATAAAACAATAGTGCTGACATCATAAAGTCATCATAAGCATTAAATGCAAAAATATTTTAAAAGCACTAGTACAGGGTCTGTTACAGAGAGATGAGAGACGCAGTGAGATAAGGACTCTGCCTCTCAGTCATGTCAGGAAGCCAGACGTATATGTCCAGTCAGACCCCTAACATTAGCAGATAATTTGTGCTCCTACAGACAGTAAATGCTGACGGATGGTGCAGAAGGTCTCCGGAAGGAGGTGGGTGTTGAACTGGGTCATAAAGCGTAGGTAGGATTTGGATGTGGCAAAATGTGGAAAGTCTTCAAGACGTGGAAGACAGGGATCCTGGGCATCGCATCATTTAGAACACTTCAGCCAACAAGAACTAGAATGCCTAATAAAATTAATACAATCATTTATCCACTTATAAGATATAAAGTGTGGCCTTTGGTAGTTTCAGGTTGGTTAATTCAGTGATTCAACAACATTGTGGAAGACACAGATGCTTCTCATCCTTCCACTCTGCCATTCTCGGACTGTCAGTTTCCGTCCTATAGTCGCAAAACAGCTGCAACAGCTCCAAACATTGCATCCTCCTCACACAACTGTGACCCAGTGCTAGACGATAAGGCAGATTCTTTGTACTTGCCTTTAATTCAGGAGGAAAACATTTTCCAGGAGACGCCCCTCTCAGACTTTCAGGTCCTGCCGAACAGGATCAGATCACAGTGCAAGCCCTTAACTGCTACGCGTCTGGCACTTTTGACTGTAAAAGGACAGGCTCTGTTGGAAAGAAAGAAGAGGGTGTGGGCACAGCTTTACAGCATCTCACTCCCAGCGTCTAGCACAGGCTGTGAGTCCGTTCATGCTGCCTGAGGAAAAACAAAGGGAGACTGATGGGGAAGATGCAGAGAAATCTTGTGGTTTCCCAGGGCAGGGGTTTGACCGGCCTTCACTGGCGCTAAACTAAGGAGCAGGAGTGCCCTCGGGGCCCCTCCCACCTCAGCGAGGCCGCAGTCTCTTACCTGCCCTGCCCTGCCCTGCACGCCAGCCTCCGTCCTCGCTCTTCCTGGACCACCTTCCTCTGCTTCTAGGAACACGCGCGCAGAACCGGCCCCCCGGGCAGCCCCCGGCTCTCACCCGAGAGCAGTAAGAGCTTGCTGGTGTCTCCAAGTCACTCGCCTGTCCCCTGCGGGAAGAGGAGGGCGCTCTTACTCTGGGCTCTGCTGCTGCAGGAGGGAGGCCCCTGCTGCGGGGAGAGGGGCTGCAGAGCACGGCCACAGCTGGTCCTGGGGCGAGGGGCGCACCTAGGGGGCTGGGAGCTCCTGACGGCCCCGGCACGGGGGACCGAGAGCGGAATGCGCGTAAAGGAAACGCTCCCTGTCCGGGCTACTTGGGGGACAGTTACAGTAGTTGTAAGTGTATAAAAAAGAACGGCCGGAGCATCAGGTTTGGATGTGGTCCTGGCTCCACTGACAACCAGAGAGGCCCCGAGGTCCCTTAAGTCCGGAGCAGCTGCGTTCCAGGGACAAGACAAGCTAGTGCGTTTCACAGCCAGGGAGCCGAGGGAGAATAGGAGCCCTGGCCTGTGAGCACAGACGCTCCGGGGCGCGTCTCCCGGACAGGAGGAGGCTCCGGGCAGGGGGGCCGTCGCCCTTGGTGCCCAGGCTGCCCTCAGACTCTCCTCATTGGGTCCCCACGTGAAATCAGTGCAGCGTCCTGCCCCCCACCCCTGCAAGGTCCTGTCTCCTCCGGCCACCACACCGCCCTTGCCATGACCTCAGCTCTTCCAGAGGAAGGGGCCTCCATGCTGCCCCGTGTCTCGGCCGTCCCACCCGTCTGCACACGGCCGCCAGTGTTCACGTCACACCGCACCACCTGGGGAGTCATCCCAGCCTCCTTAGCCCAGCCCGTGAGATCCTCAGTAATGCCGCAACTTCCTTCAGGCCCCATGTCCCAGCACCCCCAGACCGTCATGGGGGATGCACTTTCTGGGCAGTTCCGCTCCTCACACACAGCGTGCCACTCCATGCCCCTTCCTGCCTCGGTGCCTTTGTCTAGCCCGTGCCGTGCTCAGGTGTCCTCACTGCCCCTACGTCCAGTGCATCGATGGGTCCTGTCAGCTCTACTTCTAGACGCATCCTGAATCTGACTACTCAACACCTCCACCACTACATCCTCCGTCTCTGAGCCACCATCACCTCTGGACGTCTTGAAAACCCCCTGTGGCACGCAAAATAATGGCTGTCCAGAGGTCCACACTGTAATCCCCAAAACCTGTGAATGTATTTCCTTGCATGGCTAGGGCGCCTTGTAGATGTGATCAAGCTACACGTCTTGAGCTGGGGAGATTATCCTGGATTATCTGGGTGGATCCACTGTAATCACAGGCATCCTAATAATAGAGGCAGGAAGGCCACAGCAGAGGAAGGAACGTGCTGCTGGAAGCAGAGGTCAGAGCAATGCGGCTGAAACCAAGGAAGGCGGGCAGCCTTGGGAAGCTGGAGAAGCGGGCAGTGGGCTCTTTCCCCCCCAGGGCCTCTGGAGGGGACGCGGCCTGCCTGCACCTGCTTGCAGCCCAGCGAGTACCTTTTTGTGCTTCCGACACCCAGCACTGTAAGATGATGAAGCCATGTTCTTATCAGGCCGGCACACCTGGTAGTTTGCGCAGCGGCAGTGGGCGGCCACTGACCCTCCCGGTCTGCCCCTCAGCTCCCACCCCCGTCCGGCCTCACTCCAGCCCATCCCACCCGGGACAACGGGGGTGTCCTCCCAAAACAAAGTCCTCCAGGTTCACCCCACCTACACCCCTGCCCGGCCTCCCACGCTCTGAGACATGCACACCAGTCCCTGCGTGGGCAGCCTCACTGCGCCTTCACCCTCGTCCCGGACCAGCGCCCAGTCCCTTCTACGCCTGCCCCGCCCACCTGCCCCTGACGGTGGTTCTCTGCACTCGCTGGCCCTTTTGCCAGCATCATTGCCCACTTTGCCTGGTGAGCCCCTGCCCATTTTCCAGTTCTCACCTCTGTCTCTTCCTCAGTCACACTGTCCTGACACACCTCCTGGGCCACATCCTCCTGGGACATGCTCCCAGAGCCCCACCAGGTACCTCTCACACCTAATGCGGCCCATAGCTGTGGCCTTGTGTCTCGCTGGGGTCCTGGGCACTACCCTGAGAGCCCTAGGAGGACAGGGCCTGTGCAGCTTCTCCTCGCTGCCCTGACATCTCCAGGGCAGTGCACAGTGCTTAGACCTTGGCAGGCATCCAGAATATGTTTTTAAATAAATGGGTGGCTGAAAGAATAAGTGCCTAGGATTTGGAAGTCTCACACCTCCCTGAACATTGAGAAAACACCCAATGGGAGATTTTTGTTCCTAGGTGATGGGGCTCCAGCTTTTGTGAAATTTTGCCTTAGAGTTCAATCTCTTTAAACCCATGCACCTTATACTTTAATAATTAAAACACCCTCTTGCAAGCACCCCCATGTGAACACTGCAGTGGAGGGCGGCGCGGAGGGCTGGGGGGATGTGCAACGAAGCCTGAGCATCTCCGAGTAGCGCTAGTCCAGGCAGGCCAAGGAGCTATTATCATGAGGCTGATTACCTCAGCCAGGCTGCTCCAAGTGCAATGCTAATTGCTCAGTGAATGAATCACCAAGCCTAATGTGGCTCTGGTCATGTCTGAGTAAATTAATGCAAAGGTGGGAAGCAGCCCAGCTTGAAGGGAGCCGCCTCCCGCCTCGCTGTTGCCTGGGAGACGGTGGTGAGGCTTTTCATCGGGACCTGGAACTGCCCAGGTCCACCTCCACCTCCAGCCCTCTTCCTAGCAGCACAGCTCCAGGACTCTGAGGCAGGTGTCCCACGAGCGGATCCGGAGACTCCCGCTGCGCTGACGGGGACAGGCTCTCTCCAGGGCTGTTTCTTTCTCTGGAAAGCCATCTTGATGGTCTCCTGACCTGCGACCGATCGCTAAGTGAACAAGCATCTGATCAATGACTGAGGAATGGATTTCTGCCCTGAATCACCGATCACCTACTGGGCTCCAGTCTTAGCCCCACCATCAACTAGCAACAGTGCTAATCGACATTTGTGGAGAGCTTACTAGTTGGTTGGCACTATTCTAATAAGCGTTTTATGTGTATTATTCAATGCTTACCACAACCCAGAACATTTGGAGTGATTCACAGAGCTTGTCAGTGCTGGAGCCGTAGTTAACCCAGGCATTCTGCTTCAAGAGCCTGTAGTCTTAGCATTCCGTGCCTAAGTACATCTCTGACCCGGGAAAAGTCCTTTTCTGCACCTTGGTCTCCTTAATAGTTAAGATTCCTGCCCCCACTATGTGTCCTGCCTTAGGCTAAGTCCTTTATGTATGTTAAAGCTCTCATCGCTACAAAGCTTTGAGGTAGGTAGAGCTAACTACTTGAGCAGGTCACACAACTAGAACATGGTAGAGTCAGGATCTGACTGCTGTTCTGTTTGCCTGCAGCACCAAGTGCCTTCTTTCCCCAGATATTCCTCAAATCGAGGATATGTAGGTCCCGTGAGTGTGCTTGTGGGCTGCTGGGGGTTCGTGCGTCCTAGGTAGAGAAACGCCGTGGGAAGTTAGCTCCTGTCACGCCGCAGCGGGAGGGCGGACCTGAATGCAGACACGAGACCTAGATGCACAAGGCAGTGTGAGTTTACAAGGTGGCTGTCCGGATGATCCCAGACCTGCTCAAATGACTTGTTAGTTACTATAACAGTGAACTTACCCAACTAAAACTGTATCTTTCGTGGAGTTTGGGGAACACCTTTGCAGGATGGACTCCATTTAAGACACCCCCCGCCCCAGCTGGAGGCCTGGCCAGGAAATCTCAGACGAGGCCTCCCGTCTGTGTGCGCCACCCACCACACCACCACCAGAGGCCCCACCCAAAGTTGTGACTAGAAAACATGCCTGTCTGCCCACCCCCATCCTTTCCAGTGCACCTGGTTAAAGGAAGCCTCCCCTGGGAAGAGCCCCTGCAGTCCCATGCCCCTTTCCTTATTTCTGCACAACTCATTTGCACACGAGAAGGACCCTTAGGAGAGGCGTGGGAGGGCTGCTGTAGAGGCAGGCCTGCATTTCTGGAAGCACGTCTTACGAGATCAGGAAATCAGTTTGGCTTTTCAACCAGGAAACCCTCTTCATGTGAATTTGGTGTAGGAACAAGTATCATCAACTGCCAGTGAAAGTGACTGACTGGCCAAAAGCAGGGCAAAGGTTGGGAAAGTGTTCTGAGGTTGTAAGTGTGACCATCATGGACACGGTGAGCTTAAATCAATCCCCTAACTTTTCTGAGCCTCAGTTTCTCATCTGTACAGTAGGTCTAAATACAGTAGCTACCACTTAGGACTGTAAGAAGCAAATGATATAAATGAAACAATGCATGCAATTATTAAACCCGGTGGTCAGCACACATCCTGATTCCTCAATAATTCAAGCCCTGTTAGATTTCTTATCAATATCATCAAAGCTCCTTCTGCACCTTGATAGCAGACTGCAGCCCCATTTCATGGGCTTTTGATTCCAAGCCCCTTTTTGAAGAACCATATTTATTTAGGTTGTTCAGCAGTGCTGTTCAGGGGGAAGAGCAACGGGCGGGAGTCTGGCTGTGGTCCTGACTGAGGCTCCCGTGATCAATGGCTCCGAGCCCCTTCTTTCTCCTCTGTGCAATGTCTCCCTTACCGCCTACCTGGTCTGACCTGCAGAGCCACCTACCTGTAAAAAGGACCCACAGATGGGAAAATCCACGGGTGCTGCTCTGGTGTATGTGCTTGACAAAACAAGGCTGATAAGGGAGAACGGCAAGATCTTGGAGCTTTTTATATCTTGAGTCCCTTTAGATACTACCTATAAAGGAAATAAAGTAGGAAAATATTTTTAAATGGTAAACTTCTATACATACACTATTATCATTGTTATTATATACTCATTAACTAAATGAGGTATTGAAGGAAAGATGTAAATACAATAACTAGTTTCAGTGTATCAAGACTCTGCTATGTGACTGGTCCTGTGCTAATGTTTTTTATGCATTATGTTACTTAATCCACACACCGATCATTACAGAGGGGGAAAGTGAGGCACAGTGGGATCGAATAACTTGCCAAATATCATAAAGCTGCTGACGGGCAGAGCCTGGTTTGGGAACTAGGTCTGTGACTCAAGGCACAGTTTGGGTCACTGTGCTGCATAATCACAGCCTTTAGTCGGTGAGACAAGGCAAGGGAAACACAGTCACGCATGACAGAGGCTGATAAACCTGGTAGAATTACCCGCAACAGCAGACTGCCCTCTCACCCCGGTACTGTGTAACCTCCCAGTGGCCCCCTGGCCACACCCCACCCCATTCCACCTACTCTCAGCAGGGCAGCCAGAGAGCACCTGCAACCCGGTCAGGAGACAGAAACTGCACCAGCCATTTAAACGGTATTCCGGTGTACACCATCATCTAGTGGGCGCACACTGAAGGCCCGGGAAGGTGTGAAGGACACCGGAGGGCTTCCTGGAGGCGGCACGCAGGAGGCGACGATGTCCCCTGGGGCCGCGGGAATGGAGGGAACCACTCTGCACGGCCACGGTGACTTGGAGGGGTTGGGGGTCAGACCCCACACGGCGGGGACGTGGGCCTCCGTGGCGCCGGGTGGGGTGAGGCCTGGCCTTCCTGCCCGCGTGGCTGGTGCCCTCCACGCCCCGTGTCGGGTGCCTTGCGGCCGAGTTTCCGACCCAGCGGCCAGAACGCCGCCCTCCCTCGTGCCCCACTCCAGGCTCCCATGGGCCCCCGGCCGCCTGTGTTCAGAGATGCGGCCCCACCCACCCTGCACCCCGTCCCACTGTGTTCTGCCCTCGACCCTGCAGCCAGTGCGGGTGGCCCCGGCAGCCGCGCCCCCTCGGCTCTCCTCCGGCCCGGCAGCAGCTGCAGGGCGCAGGCCTGGGGCACCTCGGGCTCCCGCCCTTCCTCTGGGTCGCCCGGCCAGCACCTGCTGCCGGCCGGAGACCAGGGCTTCGTACTCCAGGTCAGGGCTTCTCAGCCTCGGCGCAGGTGGTTCTTTGTGCCAGGTTGCTGTGTGCTTGGCCCTGCGCAGCAGCGACCCTGGCCTCTGACCGCCAGGTGCCAGCAGCACCACCCCTGCCGTGGCGCCCAGGCCTGTTTCCGAATCGGCCTCGTTAACACCCATTGTCCTAAATCTGTACTGGGCCCATGGCTGCGTGACAGCTGGTTAAACACACGGGTGTTGGCATCAGACAGGATGTTGTTGGCTGCATCTTCACATATTACCCATATTACAACTTCGGGCAAGTCACTGAAGTGTGTGTCGTTTTCCTCAACTGAAAAATGAGCACAATACTGTCTCATAAGGTCATTGTAGAGATTGAACAGGGGAGTGCACGGAGAGGGTTTAGTACAAGCCCTGGCACATAACAACCATCAGTACCAGCAGCCGATAAATTGTTGTGATTCAAAGCAAAGCATTAATGTGATTTCGAGGAACCACCGCTGGGTTGGTCGTCCAGGGACGGTGCCAAGCAAGTGACTGGTGTGTGTTGTTTTACGGAATGGGCTCGACCCGGGCCTCAGCGGAGCGAGGGGTGACTGTGCTCCTGAACTGTGGGCACTTCGGCAGAATAACTGCCGCACGCCAAGGTCTGCGTTACTGACGACAAGACCCGTGTGCAACTGAGATTGATATACATGCAATTAACATACTGAGTGCAACTGGGTGATACTGAAGAAAAATAATGAACACTTGTCAAGTAGTAAATTTCACTATGACTCTTAGAGGTGATTTGCCATTCGATTCACCCGATGGATTTACTGGTCCAGATGTTGCCAAAAGGAATCCAAGCAACAAATTCAGTGACATCGTCTTTCAGGCTCCGGGAGGTTCACCGCCTCCGTCGGCACCTTGACCTGCTGAAGCCAGGGCCGCCCCTGGTACGGGACCTTGGTGTGTCCAGGTGCAGCCTGAGGTGGCCCCTGGGGGCATCTTGATGGGTAGCGCAGGAGCCCAGGCCTCGCTGGGAGGAAAGACATCTGGGTTCTAGTCCCAGCTCTGCCCCTCACTCCCGGGGCAGCCCCAGGCCTGTTGTTTCCTCCAGGCCTTCAGTCCCTCACCTTTAAAATGAGAAGTTTGGAAGTGCAGTGCTTTGGACTCTCCATGAAGGGCCACCCGAAGCCCAGCTCCCCCCACCACGCTGTTCAGAACACACAGTAGGAAGCAGAAAGGAAGTCCTGAGTGGGGGAGTGGTCTCTCTAGTGCATTTGAAGGGTGCCTGTTGAAGCTTCCTGCTCTCTTCCCTTGCCCCCTAGGTACACAGCTCTGCACAGCGGACATCAGCAGGAGCTTGAGAAACCGCCCATACACAATGGCCCAGGATCCCTGGGATCACACTTCTGACTGAGGCCACGGCTCCGGACTAGACCGATCATGCCCATCCATGTCTGCATGAGCAGGACCCCCTGGCATCACTCCTGACCCTCATCACCACCAGCGAGGCACATGACAGTGGGCCAAGGGCCCAGGGAGGTACACAGAGAGCAGTGTCGGACAGGACCTGAGGCCAAAGGATGATGATCTCAGAGTTGAGCAGGCAGTCAGACATCATCTGATCCAGCTTCCCACCCAATGCAGAGGTAGTGGCCTCCACGGCATGCCTGGAAGCTGGTCGATCTCTGCTTGCATACTCTCAGGCACAAGAGCTCACTACCTCCTAATGCAGTCTCTTCTTTCATGGGGAAGCTTTAATTAGAAGGAAATTCTTTCTTTTGTTGGAACACAAATTCGTCCCTGCTCCAGCCTCCATCTGGCGCCATGGGGATGGCTCCCTTTGCCCCCTGCAGGCCCTTAGATTTTGGAAAACAATGACTGGCCACCCATCCACCCTTTTAAGTCTTCTTTCTAAACTAAACAGCTCCAGTTTCCTCTCCACTCTGGCCATCTTCTCTGGACATGCTTTGGTGGGTGAATTAATCAAGGCTCTGTTAATGAAGTTAGGTTGATAGCAAGCCAAGATATCTGTCCAGAAGCACTGAAGTACTCATCAGCGAAGCATCAGTATTTTCTGGCTCACAGACATGAACAATCTCCTCTTCTTTTTTCTTGGGGGTAGACTTCTGAAAGTCTGCTTAGGTTTATTTTTGGATCCATCACCAAAGGCATCTTTATAGCTGGTCTGGTGTGTGTGTGTGTGTGCACGCATGCCCATGCACTCGTATGATCTGTTTAAAAATGACATTCTCTTGTTGGCTTATTGGCTTTGACATCATTTAGAATGACTCTTGATTCACTTCTTCCACATCGGGAAAAGGGCCTACTATACCTTTATTGGGAATGCCTACTGAGAATGGTCTAACTGCTCAGCTTCTGGGTGGGGAGCTGGTAAGACCCCTGTGAGGGCCTTGCAGGGCCCTACGCTGCGTCGCTGCCTGGTTTCAAGCAGGCAGTTTGTTCGTTTGGGCAAAGACATAACCACAGACCAACTTGCTTTCTTGAGCAAGTCCACTGATCCCCTGCCTGTGAAGCTCCTGGGGCTACTGTATGTCTGCATCTTTTCCAGCACCTCACTTCCTCCCAGCTCCTTAAAGAGATTCTTCCTTGATGTCAAAGCTACCACCAAATTGTCTTATCTTTGGGTGAATTCCCCCCGACCCCAGGTTGAAACTCTGAGGGCAAGTTTTTTTTCAGCTGACTTTCTTTTGGCTGCTGATAAAATGTCACGGGAAGGACTGGGTGCTGGTCCTTGTAGGGAAGCCTTGGGGGCAGGCAGTGTGGGCGCACAGGTAACACACCCTGCAAAACCACGAGATGCCAGGTTCTTCTGACCTCGCCAGTTCCCCTCGCGCTACTGCTCGGTCTGCTGGCCCTGTTTCCCTAAGTGATCTCACAAGCTACAAATGCCTCCTTGTCACCTATTTCACCCATGAGAGCAGAACCCACTAGCCCTCCATCTTCTCCCTGTTCCCAGATGTGGTGAGAAGGATGGTCAGACTCGACGGAGGCGCAGGGTGACGGACCACCTGCATGTCAGCGCCCTGTGTCCCGTGTCCTGGGAAACCTCTTGGTCCTGGGTCACCTCGGCTGGTCAGTCAGCTCACTGATGGGCCTCTGTTCGTGCTGGGGATTAATAAGCTCCTCATAGTTGCATTTCCTCCCTATACTTTTTCATGGAAAAGGCCTCAGAGATGAGTGATTTTGGTGACCCTGAGTTCTTCATATGCTGTCTGAATGTGGCCTCTGTTCTTGAAGCACAAAGAGCCTCTTGGGGGGACGAAGACAGAGATCGTGCGAACCGGACCATGGTGGCAGGGAGCAAGTCTGGGGCTTTGAGGCACCTGGCAGACTTTGTTTAAATCCCCCAAAGCTGATAGGACCTACTATTTAATACATACGCACATACACACACACATAGATACAGATTTCCTTCCCGGGACACGCTGCTTTTCCCGGGGGCTTAGCAAGCAGATCTCCCTCTGTTAAACATTGTTTCTCAGGTGGCAGGTCTACTATATAAAATAGAAACTTGGGTTCAACAGGAATCCACAGATTAAACATGGTGGGGAAGTGAGACCCTGCCGTATCCCAGGTCCCTGTCTTCCAGCCTCCGGACGTGCTTCCGTGGCCGGCCCGGGACTGCTGACTGTCACGCTGCCGACTCACAAGCACCCTGGACCCCAGAAAACGCAGCACCTGCAGGGACAGAAGGCTTTGCAGATAGAAGGTGTGAGGATAGCTTCCTTTGCAGAGAGGGCTTCACAAGCAGGCCTTGTCCCTTTGGACCAGGGCTGGGACGGTGCAGGCGATGCCCCAGGTGCTCATAGGGCAGGTTCACAGGGCAGGAGCAGACTTGCTCTGTTGGGACAGATCCTAGCCCGGCATTACAGAAACCTCTGGTTTCCAGGAATCCAGGTCACAAGCGTGTGCATGGCAGACTCAGGGCTTGTCCAAGGAAGGAGGGGACCTCTATCTTGCCCTCTTCTCTGAGAAAGCCACTGGCATCCAGGAAGCCTGAGTGGCAGGAGGAGATGCTGCCGGGAAGGAGGAGCGCAGGTCCCCGCCACATCTGCCAGGCTGGCCTGGACAGCCACCGGGGCGGGGGATGCTGCAACCGGACCGCCCCGAGCCTGGATGAAGGGGTTTCACCTGTGCCTCTTCTCTTCGTGACTCTCCAGCCCACGGGGCTGTCCAGGTAGAAGCCCAGAAACACCCCGTCCAGCTCCTATCGGCAGCTAGAAAGCAAGAGATAAAAACCAGTTCCTTCGACTCACATCCAAGTATGTGTTTGTAGAAAAGCCTGTTCTTTCTGAGATTTCATCTTCTCATCTCACCAGCATTTCCACTTTATGCTTCTAACTTGCTCTGTCCTGAAGCAAACTGCTGTGTAGCTGGGAAGTGGGGGTGCGGTGCGTGTGGGCATGGGACGAGGGAGGGGGTCCAGGAGGGGCGAGGAGGGCGTCCAATCAAATCGCCTTCAATTGTCTGCAAGCAATAGCAAAGCGATGTCTCCTCCTCCTCGGCGCTGAGCTGCCACTTTCCTGGCTGGTGTTGCTGCCCTGGTGAGGCATCGGTGTTGTCTTCCTCTGTGCCTGCTTCACACTGATCAAAGTCCTTGAAACAACGGGCCTGTGGGGAAAAAGAAGGACTAATGCATTTACTTCTAGCTGTAATTTGTGATCTTTTCCACCCAGTCTAGAAAACAGGCTGAATATTCGGTTTGAATTTAAACAAAACAGGGCTGGATGTGGAGGCCTGAGGTGGGGAAACCGCGTCGCCTTGGGCCTTGGCAGGCACTTGTTTCGCATGTAAACCTACGAAACGGAGACAATCTCTAAGCTGCTAGGGTTGCTGTGAGTGTTCCGACCTGTGCCAGGCAGGGGCCTCCATCCGGATTTTTACCAAATACGTGTCCTGCCTGTGCTAGTATTTACTTCTTATTTTTATTTAGGTCAGTTCAGATTTTCACATACAGAAATTGCTTTTAGAAATACCAGTACCCAAAAAAGGAAATCGGCACTGCTTGCTATCAATAAAATAAATAAATGGAAACAAAACAAGGTCGTTATGAGTTTGCCCCATGCTTCCATGTTCAAAAGGGAGACGAGTGAATGTCAGGAGGCCATTAGGGGCTCCCCACCTCCCCCCCGGGGCTTATGCAGCTGGGAAGGAAGCGTTGCAGAGAGGTTATCAGAGGTGAACTTCCAAACTTTATAAATTAATGTGGTTAAATGACAAGTTGCATTGCACACTTTTTGGAAAAAAGGGGAAGTGACAATAATATAGAGGGGGAGGAAAGCTTTATATTTTTAACTATTATATTTGACTCAGATGACGTTTCTCTTTTCCCTTCCCCTTTGGTTTCCAGCCCACCCCAGAACATACCTGCATACCTTAGTTAATAATAGTACTGATACAGCAGTAATAAAAGCAAGCCAGCATTGAACGGGCTCTTTTCTGCTGGACACTGTGGCAAGTGGTCTACGTGGTTTCATGTAATCCTCCTAAAACCCTCACAAGATAAGGTACAGAGATTCCCCTGCTCTACGGATGAGTGACCCTCAGCCGGGAGACCCGGGAACCGGCCCGGGGCACAGACCTGGGAGGTGTGGGCTTGGAATAGGGATGCAGGCGTCTAGTTCTAAAGCTACAGTCCTCAATGTGTGCCACACTGTTCGTCATCGACATTGACTTATTCCACATGCACCCGCTGGACCCTCTGCCAGGAGAGAGCAGCGAGCAAGCCCGGGTGGCCCCTCGGCCTGTGGTGCCCAGGCATTTCCCCTGCACGCCAGCTTGAGACCTGGAGAGGAAGTCGGGACGTGGCTGGCCCGGCCTGAAGCTCTGCCGCCCACTTGCTCGGCTGCCCTCCTCTGCTCCCTTCTACCCCGCGAGCTTCGGTTTCCATCTCTCAGCAAAGGAGGGAATCGGGTCAGTGACGGGCGAGGAAGGGCCTCCGCAGCGATCTTCCTCAGTCTTTCCAGCGCTCACAGCCGGGAGGTGCCGAGTGACTAGCAGTGCGGCCTGAGCATCAGAGCGGCGGGGCGGGAGGGGCGCCCGTCCTGGGCACCCCCACCGGGAGCAGCCCGCGGAGAGCGGAGGGCCTCCCCGCGTCTCCTGGGCCCTCGCCCTCCGGTGCCCCTGCCCTTCCGCAAGCAGCTCTCAGAGGCTCTCTCGGCAGCGTGCGCGGAGGGATTGGTGACACTTTGTAGGAAAGGAAAGGCCTTTGCCAGGGAAAGTAACCTGCCCAAGGGCACCGACAGAGCTCCTAGGCGGCAGGAGTCCGGCCCGGAATCACGCCGGGTCGCCCCACTCCAACAGCGTGCGCGCTTCCTCTCCGGAGTAGACAAGTTATGTATGTTTGACTATCTAAACATGATGGGTTATAAATTATTTATTAAGTCCGTTCCCATTATAAAAATTCCTCTAATACAGATACAGCAAAATACCCCTTGTCTCCGGCTCAACCCATCTGCCCTCCCAAGAGGTAACTTTTCTTATCACTTGCCTTATATAATTCAACGTCCTGTGTATTTACGAAGTTATAAAAATGTACATATAAAACATGTGGTTTTGTTTTGTTCACATAATAACACTGTATATAATTATCTACAATTTACTTTTTTAGCACACCTTAAACATCTTCCCATCGCGGTTCTTCCCCACAGTTGCTCTGTGCGCCCGGCGCATGGTGGGCCTCGGCGACTGTGCGTCCCACGTCGGGCGGGGGCACGTGAGGCCCGCACCTGAGCGCCGGCAGCCTCCGTCCTCTGGGACCCGCTGGGATGGTCTCGGGCTCAAGCGGCGGCAGCGTCCCTGTGCAGAAGGCCTGGCCTCGCCCTGCCTTTGAGGGGCCAAGACACGAGGCTCAAGTCACCCAGGCTTTGGAGCCTGGCTGACAGCACCCCACTCCCCCCGCTGCCTAGACGGGTGTTCTTAGCTAGATACGTAACCTGCCACACCCTCATCTCCCCAACAGGAACACAGGGGACACGGTGATCAGACGCTCATCAGCACGAGGACGTTTGAAAAGCACTTGGCAAATGCTTTTAAAAATGCTTTCCTGGGTTCATTGTTTCCTCCCAAGGCCTCGCGAGCTCTCTGCTTCCTACCATCCTGGGATATGGTCTCAGGGACAGAAGATTCTGCGGAGAGTAGTGACGGCCCCTTTCATAATGGAGGGAACTGTGCTAGGGGCGATAGTCACGCCCCATTTCCGGTGCACCGACGCTCTCGTTGCACCCCCGGAGCCGCCTGTGGGGCGGGCATTATGCGCTGTCACCGCTCTGCAGATGAGGAACTGAGGCTCAGGTCGGCGTTGTGACTGCGTCCAGCCCACTCAGCAGTCGGACAAAGGAATCAGAGTAAGAACCCAGGGCTTCCGATGCCAAATGTGAAATCCCCGAGAACTGTGGTGCCAGCTTCGTCGGCTATACCAGAGTAAGACACACCGCCGGCAGCCCTTCGGGAGACAAGACCCTCTAACACTGACATTAATTCAGGAATCCAGCCATGGAACATTTCTTTTAAAAATATGCCCAGCATGGCAGCACCAGCTGGTGACACCTAACACGGTAGAAGAACAGGCCAACTGGGTTCTCCGCTGCAGGTGTGCGCCAACGACAGCCTGGGGCCAAACCCTCCTACAACTAAGAATGGCTTTTGAGTGGTCGGGAAGAGGTACTTTGTGCTGTGGTGACTATGTAAAATTCTAATCTGTGGTCATAACTGAAGTCTTGCTGTGACCCAGCCATGCCCATTCGGAGGCTCCTTGGCTGCCTTCCCACAGCAGGGACCTGAGGAGCTGGCACGGGGGAGCCTCAAGTACTGTCTGGCCCCGTACAGAAAAAGCATGCCGACTGCTGCGGGACAACCACTGCCCAGCCGTTCAGATGCACACTGCGGGCGGCGCGGTCCGAGCTGCTGCCGCTGCTACTGCACCTGTGCCGGTGCCTTCAGGGACGTCAGCTCCCCGGTGGTCCTCGGACTTGTGTTCACAGTGGGGGGGGGGGGGGCGGGGGTGCGGCAGGGACACCAGTAAACCAACACTTAGAGAGCAGCGGCCTCTAGTGGCTAGCCTAAGCATTACTTAGATGATTTGATTATTACAGTGAAAAACCAGGTTTAGAGTCTTAGCTGAGTGTTGGGGGTTCTATATTATTTTGAAGCACCCAGAATGCTTTGTAATTTGTTCCCTGCCTTTTACTGATCACAATTCTAAGCTGGAGTGCAGAACACACTCTTTTAGTTAAAAAGGTTAGTGGAGTTTAAAAACAAGGTAATGAAGAGGTGACTGAACGCAGTACCTAACGTCAGGGAAGGACCCTCACACCTCACGCAGACCATAATTACATTTTCCATGTACCTTCGGTTTAAACAGTCCCTGGACGTGACTCAGCTAGCAAGTACCACAGCCATCCTCAAAGGCAGGTGTTGCTCTAAAACGTTTTTTGCTCCTGACCTTAACACTCTAATACTGCATGTATCACTACCAGATCAGGCTAATTTCTCGTTAAGAAAGGAGAAAGGCCATCTCCCAGTGACCAGGCAGATACTCCGGGCAATTCTGCTGTCCTCAGGGTCCTCTGTATGGAGCTCTAAGTTGAACATCTTGCAGCCAAAGAACTTAAAAAAAAAAAAGAGAGAGATCTCAGAAGCTGGATTACATTAGAACCATAGACACATCTCTACACACGCCTTTGCTGTGCAGTACTTGGTACTCTTCTTTACAGAGAGGGATCAGGTCCACGTCAAGAAAAAAGTTTTTAATAAACTTTTATTTTTATATTCAAGATAAAGCATATACACAATTGAATGTGGAAATAAATAACTAGAAATACTTTGGAAACTTTTCCATTTCTCCCTCCAACTCAAGTTGGTTTAACTCAAGAGTCATTTTCTTGATTTTCTGAAATATGGCAACTATAATACCGAGAGAAAAAAGAAGCACAAAGATTTTGTACAAACATATACCGCCTCTGACTACAGGGTTTAGTTGGTGTTTTAATAATAACACAAAAAAGCACACAAGACCAAGACCTTCAACAGGTTTACTCAGCTTCGTTCGTGAAGGGAAAGGCACCAATTGAAGTGGGTGACAGTGATTATTAAGAAGACAGTAAACGGGGGGGGGGGGGGAGCTCAACCAAAAGTGACACTTTATGAACTAAGTCAGAAAAACAAACAAAACGAACTCTTTCCAATTATCTGCCTTCATTAAAATGAATTTTTAAATTAAACTGTATAAACATATGATATAAAGCTGGTAGTTAGGAAGTGTCTGTATATTTCCTCTATGTACAAATCTTTGTATACAACTTCAATGCTCCTTATACATTTCTTATATACCAAACTGAGCCAGGCCAACCACATGCCCCAAGACCCTGTGGAACTCCCTGGCAGCTGGACGGTCCCCGCAGCTTTCTACCAAAAAGCAGCTGGGAAGGGAGAGGGACCAGTCAAATGTAGTCATCCTCAACCGGCTCTCCGTTGACATCGCAGTAGTGGATGAAGATCGCCACCACTCGCTGAAACACGCCCCTCTTCATCTGGCGCATCTCTGAAATTTCCTCGCCTATTGTTTCCATGCAGATATCTGCAGACAGCTGCCCTTTCCTTCGAGGAGCATAGATGGTGCCTTGGAAATTAAAAAATGGGAAACACGTATGATTATCCGACTCATTCAGAAAAGTGGCCATGAATAAGCTGGTACCCAAACTATGCCTACACACTGTGATGCGGCACAATGGATGTGAGCACAGCTCATGGAAGGGTCCCCATCAGTTTAGTTATATACCAGGTCTGAGGCCTGAGACAGCATACATAATTGCAGGCACAAGGTGAAAACACAGCAGACATGTTAAGTCAAATGCACAGACATGTAAGCTTATGAAGTCTATATCCTCAGAAAATATATCTTAAGTACTTCCTACAAATGGATATTCAAATATGCTAACATTTAGAAGAACTATATTCACAAGTTCCTTCAGGTTTTTCCCCAGATATCTACTCTACACTTAAATCCTTAAGTTCCCACATGCTACGCAACGATAAGTAGCTTATAAGTAGCAGAATAATAATTAGTATAACCAGAACAGGGAATGACAAAATTATAAACATCTAGGCAATAGAAAAATCTAAGTAGGAAACTGTCTGAAGAAACCTTTCCTACCAACTTTCATACATTCCTGTTAAGTCAACTGATTATCTACCATGCAGATTTAGAGCTGATTTTTTTGTAAGGGGAGAACCAGACAGTAACAAAAAGCAAATAAAAAAACGTTTACATGGGAAGCAATTAAAAGTTGCACTGCTCCTAACTCTCAAACAAAATACTAAGTAACTAACGAGAAGGATAGACCCAAACTAGAGAATACAAGTCAAGCCAGGTCATAATTACTTTCTTCATCATCTTCAAAATCATATCTGGCGAAACTGTTGGGTTCTGCTGCCCGCAGTGACCTCAACCAAGGGAAGTCAGAAATCATGGAATAAGGAGCTCCATCCACAACACCTAAAGTAAGACAGATTAACAGTGCTACTGGCGTGGAAGTAATGATAGGGCCAAACATGGCAGTACTTTGTAAGCAGAATGTAAAACGTGGTTTCACCCCTCACGGCTAAAGCGCGGAGCCAGGAGCTGCCAAGTGCAGTCCCCGCCCCTCCACCACTGGGCCCTGTGACTGTGGGCAGCCTCTGCCTGCACTGAGTCTCCCCCTCTCTCTCTGTGTGCGCACGCACGCACATACACAACACACACACACACCACACCACACACACACCCACACCACACACACACCCACACCACACACCCACACCACACCACACACACACACACTACACACCACACACACACCCACACCACACACACCCACACCACACCACACACCACACACACACCCACACCACACACACACCACACCACACACACACACACACACACACACACACACACACACACACACACACACACACACACACACACACACACACACACACACACAAGTTGAGACAGGTTCTCTCAAGTCATTTCCAACTCTCAAACTAGCAAGTTTCGATTCACTTTCTCTGTTTCAACACTGCTCTGACTGTTTTGGGGATGGGGAAGACTCACAGGGAGAGCGGTATTTCTCTGGTCTCTGCTGTTCAAAGCACCCATTACGTTGATGGGCGGTCGGGCTCCCATTGCTCCCTTCTCTGAGACGCATCTCTCCATCTAGTTAAGGGCTGGTTAGCTTTCCAGCTATTTGCAAATGCTTACCTTCTAAAGTATAGATTTCTCTGCCCCAAGGGTACTTGGGGTACTTTTTTAAGTCATCTTCACTTCGTGTGGCTTCAGGGAAGAATTCATACTTAATGAGCTCTCTGGAAGCAACAAGAAAAATTAAATGAAAATGACAAAACTGAGAATAACGTTGAGACGTGGAGTGGAAAGTCAAAATTGTGTCAGGCCTAGATTCCAATGGACATCCCCAAAAAAATATTAAATACACTCAAAGCAGAGAATACTTATTTAGTCAAGTCAAAAGTACTTTCTTCACTATCTTCAAAATCTTATCAGGGAAAGGAAACCACTCTCAAATCAAGTATCTTGCGCGTAAAAGGTGCTTAATATAATGTTTATGTAACGAATGCATTAAAAAGTCCACTCTTCTGTGATGTAAAACATCAGAGTTTTAAGATCTTTAATTAGCTCTCTTTTCCATGTCGTAAGGCTAAAGAGATGAAGTCATGCACATGTACAGTCTGTTCTTGCCATTTCTCTCTAAGTCTGAAAATAAGGTCACAAACACAAATGCGCACTGTTTAAAGTCCCCATTTCCCTGTTCTTCACATGTTTCATTTAATTATCTTGGTCCGTGAGAAGCCCAGATGGAATCGCCTGGAGAATAATCACGTCTTGTTTCTGGAAGCCTCACTTTGGCAAATGACCGAAAGGCCTTCGGGAGCCAGGGGCCACTTACTGGTTGATGTTCGCGATGGCGTCCATCCAGCTGCGGATGCGCACCTTGTTCCGGACGTTGGGGGGGTTACTGAACTCGTGGATGATGCAGATGTGATAGGGGTAGGGGCCACTGAACAGCTTCTGCTCCAGCGTTAGTGTGTCCACCTGTGGGAGCCATCAGAGGGGGAAGGCGGCTTAGCGGATTCTGTTCCGCACGCTCTGCGATTTTCATCTCACCGTTTCATAAATGCCCATTGAAGCAGAGAATTCAGATTCAGATAACTGATCCCAGGAGTCCACTTCTAAGTGTGTCCTCTACAGGCGGACGTACTGACCGCATGACAGCCCTGGGACTGTGTGGTGCCATCCACCTGAGGCAAAGCAGACTACCGCCCATTCCTACAGACAGAACACATTCCTCCCCTGACCCCGCAGCCTTTGTTCACGTTGCCGTCTTCTCTCCTGGGATGCCCTCTTCCCCACCTCGACTTCTGAAATCCCACTCTGCCCTCTCAGTGCCCTACGTGCCCACCGCCCGCTTGGAAAGGCAAACTTCTCAAGGGAGGGATGGCAGTCGGTGTGTCTTTCAGTCCTAGCAAATCACAGACACTCAACAAACGGTGTGTTTGTTGAAATGACTTCTGGGGCCAGGCTCAACCAGTGACTGCAAAGGTTGTTTAATATTCCATTTAAACTTTCTTTTGGCATCAAGCAGAGTCTCACATACAATGTTTACTTTTCTATTCTTCCAGTTTTATTGAGAGATAATTGATACACATCACCTAAGCTTAAGGCTTACAGCATGATGGTTCAATTCACATATATCGTGAAATGACTCCCACAACAGATTCAGCTAACATCCATCTTCTCATGCATGATACAGTGAAGTGTCTGCTTAACGATAATAGCAGCAGCTGTGTGACTGCTTGCTGCCTGCCAGCAACTGTTCCAGCATTTCACATGTATTACTTTAAACATCACCGTAACTGTAGATTTTTATTCTTTTAATAGATGAAGAAACTAAGACATAGAAGTGAAGTCATCCACTACAGGTCAGTGAACCAAAGTTTGAATCAGACAGTCTGAAACCACAGTCGGTGCTTTTAACCACAAGCAAGTTTTAACAGACATAAAGGCTTGCTGAATAATGACTTCCCTCATCATCTAACTTGCTGGAAACCCAAAGGTATCTAGCAGAGAAGCATTAATGAGGCAGGTTAACAAGATGGTCTAGTTTGGTCAAAAAAATTGCAGAATAAAAAGAATCCCTACTGTAGGTTGAGCTAATGAATAAAAAAGGCCAAGTCCAAAAAGGATGAAGACAAAAAAAAAAAAAATACCACTGCAGTATGCGTATCAGCAGAAAGAGCAGCGCTCATCACCTGCTGCATCGGGCGCAGGTATACGATGCGATTCCTCTCAGGAGGCATCCGTAGGATCTGGTCTAGCACCTGGTCCATATTCAGTTTCTTGCACTGTGCATAGTCAAACCGGTTTACGATTGGCGCATTTTCTACTTTTAAGTGTTTCAGTACCCTGCACCTGGTAGCTAGAAAATGAGAACAATGACAAGTTCTACGAATAACTCATACAAAATAACAGAGCAATGCACATCCTACCGGAACTATCTTTGGAGGAACGGATCAACTTTTATTAGCATAAAATACAGATGTAAATATCCTGAACACAGGTCAAGCAAGTATTATCATTAAGTACAACTGACAGTTATCAAAATGATTTAAAAACGTGACTCTGTCCTGTTCAAAAGGTGGTGGTCACCCTCATGCTGAAAGGATGGTAAGGTCCACTTTCCTATCTCAGATTCTGCTGGCAAGGAATCTAAATCCCGGAGAATGACTCGCCTAAACACTGGAACTGTTTAGGAATAGTTACCGAAAAGAATGACTGATTAAATCATAATTAAATTAAATCATGCAGTTTTATGGATAATGATCAAGTAAACCTGAAGTAGTTCACATGCATTATCTTACACTTACCCACAGGAAATGAGTAGAACTGATTTTAATTACTATCACAAGTTGAAGGGCAAACCTTAAAAAAAAGACTCAATATTTGGATATTGGTCTAAGTGTTAAAGTCCAATGAGGTAGTCACTAGTAAGCCACCTGCAGCTATTTAACCTTAAATGAACTAAAATGTAATAAACTTAACAATTCAATTCCTCAGGCACTAGCCACAGTTCAATAGTTGCAGATGGCCAGTGGTCACCATACACACAGTACAGATGGAGAATGTTTCCAACACTGCAGAAAGTTCTGAAAGTGCTTGTCTGAAACCTGATTATGTGATCTTCCTATTTGATATATAAAATCTGGGGTTTAGAGAGAAAAGTAATTGTGATGTAATGAGCACATTTAACTGCAACTGCAGAAAATATCCCCTTCCTTTTTTTTAGTCTTTAATTTCAATCTGATCCAATTCTTGTCATAAATGTTAACCTTAACCTGGTCCAACTCAGAGAATCAGACAGAAGGTATCACGAAACCATAAGGCCCAAGTGACTGATCTTTTTAACATTTCCCAACGGCATCTTCTGCGACATCCTGGGCCCAAACGTCGTCATTGTCCTGAGTCACTGTCCTGAGCCACGTAGTCCTGCAACTAATTTTGATGTCTGAACACTGAGCAAGTCTCCTATCCCTCAGACTCATTTTCTCCTTCTGTGACATGGTAAGAAAAAGGTGAAGCAGTGTTGGGGACAGGAAAGGACGAACAAGAGGATTAGATGGCAATAAGGGTTATAGTTCTATGCTGTAAAACCAGACACAGCAAAGGTCAGTTTTAACCTCAGTCATCTCACAGGCCATCAGCTTGGTCAGACGGTGTCTAGGGGCTGCGCTACCTACCTGAGGTCCTCTGTCCACGATAAGCTGAGCTATACAATGTGGCTGAAGGGCAAAAGATGACCTGAGGCCACGGGGTCCTATCAGTAGGTTAGAGAAGATAACGGGGAGAATCACCAGAATCAAGTGCAAACATGGAAACCCTGAGATTCTCAGGGAGTTCAGAGTAGAGAAAGGAATGAGAAAGCAACCAACAGAAAAGGAAGACAGCGCCAGACCCCGGGTGGGTAGAGCGCCGGTGGACGGACAGCTCTCGCAAGCGCTGCCTTACGCCGGCCTGGGCTCCCCTGCTGCTGCCGTCTCTGGACTCTGCAGGCCCCTGTTCTGTTTCAGGAGGAAACTCCAAGAAGAGAGAGGGTCACTTAGTAGATGTTTTAAGACCCCCATGGTTGGAATGGAGTAGAGGACAACCTCTTAAGGGTGAACCTGCAGCCTGGGGTCCCCAAGTCTGGAGTTTTCTAGAGTTCAGGAGAGAGGTAACATAATGTTTAAATACAATTCTCCTAATTTAAGACAAAATGTTTGGTAAGGATTTCCTTGTTTTGCTTAGAACTAGTATTACAGAAGTACAAAGAAAAGAAAGCCCCCAAAT
This sequence comes from Manis javanica, assembly GCF_040802235.1. Taxonomy (NCBI): domain Eukaryota; kingdom Metazoa; phylum Chordata; class Mammalia; order Pholidota; family Manidae; genus Manis; species Manis javanica. The sequence continues at coordinate 93,334,297 of NC_133169.1, read as the reverse complement.
ATTTTTTTTGCAATATTAACATTTACTAGGCTTTTAATAGTTTACTAGGCTTTTGAACTAAAATTACATTTTAGTTAACTTAAATTTAAATAGCTACAAGTGGCTAGTAGCTACCACATTAAACAGTATAGCTTAGATCAACTTGACATTTACTAAGAGGTCAGACCCTCTACTGTGTATGTGTGTGTGTTCATGTATGTACACACCTACACATATACATACATATCAATCTCTGCATTTAACCTTCATAAATGCTTTATAAGGCAAGCATAATTATGCACTTCACAGATTGAAAAGAATGAACACAGGGAAAATATAACTTGCCCGAGGCAAGAAACAAGTCAGAGCTCATAATCCTACATGGATAGGTACTAAAAATATAATTTTTAGTGAAAATGGACAAACAGATCATGTGCAAGACATGCCATGTATCTAAAATTTAAAAAGCTCACACAAAATACTATACTATTGCTTGTTCAGAGACAAATATGTACAAAAGTAAAGATGGACCGGAAGGATATAGATCAATACATCAGCCAACGGGGCAGCATGAAGGGGACCATAAAGAAAAGGGGGGCCTGGACTAACCATCATGTGCTGTGAATTGATCGTGCTAATCAAATCTTGAGCAGTTAAGCACTTAAAAGCCTGGTCACCACTCCCCACAATGAACACATCTAACATCCCACAGCTGGCAAGTAGCCGAGACAGGACTCAGGCCCAGGTCTGTGTGACTCCAAAGCCCACACATAGTGTGAATGTCCTGTCAGGTCAGGTAGCAAGGATGAATTGGAGGGAACTGGAGGAGAGGCCACTTTGAAAGATGAGCCAGGTTTCTGCACATCGTCCCTCATACACACTGTGGGGTAATTATTTGATGAGAACAGAATTACAAACAATCCAAAATGATGACACCTTTGAAAAAATAATGATGTCAGTGTAATACTTGTAAGTGTTTAATTCTTTGAACTCATTCATGATGCTCCGTGTGACACGCGCCCGACACATACCGTGGATGAACATCATCTTGGGACAGTCTTTCAGCACCAGGTCTGTGATTCCACAGTTGGTCATAGTGACCCCAACAAGATTTTTGGATTTTAATACAAGGACCTACAAGGAGAAAATTTGAAAATTAGACATATTTTTCAGTACTACTTTTTTTTTTTTGACTTAAATGTCCCCACTGGCACAAGTAAGAAACAACTGTTACCATTTTCTTCTTTTTAGGGCAAAGAAACTGTATGAAGATGGAAGCTATAGTTCCTTTATTTAGGAACTTGGCTGGACTGAAAGGTAAACAAGGTTTTTTTTCTTCACCTGCACGTGGTCATCCTCAATCACAGGATCACTGGTACTGGTGGACTTATCTGCCGTCCGTTTCCGCTTCACAGCATGACGTGGCTTTGTTCTGGTAACCTCTAGAAAAATCAGAGGAAAATCCAGATTTCAGCTGTGCCTTCTTTCCTTCGATGGTGCACATTCAATCGTACATTCCAACAAGACGATGCTCAAATCTACGACTTGGTCCCCAGTGGTCAGACCCCCACTTCCAACTGACTAGCCCAAAACAAAGATCATCCCCCATTATCTCAAACTTATCTACAGCAAACATAGCGTCTCTGCATACCTAGGCCATTCTAACAATTTGATTAGCATTCCCATCTCTAGTCACTCCACCCATCTTAAATACAATCGGATTAAACTCATCATTTCCTGCTCAACAACTTTAAATTATTGGTTTACTGCTCAGTATGTTTCAAAGCCTGACATTTGGAGCTTTGCCTAAGCCCCACTTGTTTATTCCATTATAATCTCTCATGTCCCACAGCCAATGCCTCTGAAGCCATTAATCATTCTAGCTCTTTCTGCCCAGAACACCTTTCCTGACTTCATTTTTTGAAATATTACCCATCCCTGAAAGGTCCAACTCAAATGCCACTTGCTCTGATGAATCAACTGGGTCCCCAAACATTATGTACGGTTCTCTAACTCCCTGTACACTGGTGTTTCTCAGTTTAAACTAAAAGCCCCTTGAAAGCAACAACACTGTCTTATTTCATCTTTGTAGCAATGTCAGCCACTAGCCATGAGCTAAAATGAACGTTCATGAAGACTGGCATTCAGCATTCACTGTGAATGAATGTCCCATAGATACGTGAATGGAATGATACTAATAGCAAATACTGAGTGCTTACTGTGTATCAGGCATTTTTCTAAGGACTTTAACTTGTATTAATTTAAGCTTTTATTAAAAGCCCTCTGAGATAGATTTATTATTCTCTATATTTTACAAATTAGGCAATTGAAACGTGGGAAGATAAAATAGCTTGCCAAGGTGTAAGCATTGCACTAGGAGTCAAACCCGGGCAATCTGGTGCCAGTCACTAGGTTAGAAAACCTGCAATCTTTTATCTGCTAAACTCTGGTTAGTAAAGCCCTAACTTGTTTACTAGTATTATTCTAAACATAATAGTTTAATTATAAAAGCAAATATTACATGATTTTATCTAAATGCAAGTTCTAAATTCATCTCTAAAACTGAGGTACATATATATTCTAAGACAAGACCCTAAAAGGCACTGTCCCCATTTTTGATAACCATTCTGCAGGAGAGCACACAGGGAATGAAGTAAGGTGCCCTTAATGAATTAAACCCCACCATCCTGCTCTTTCAGATACCACCGCTGGATTACAAACATTCCACGGGGCAATTCTCTAACTCTGAACATTAAAGATGACAAAGAAAGACAGGGAACTGCAAATACTGCAAATTCCCAGAGGCTTGGGTTGGACGGGGAACTCTTGAGAACTAGCCCAAGTGCTTTCTTTTTTTACACTCCGGTTCCTTTCATCCAGCATTTGAAATCTCTGTGAAATCTTAATATGTAAAATGGTTGAGAACAGCTGCTCTGTTTAAAGCCTAAAAGGGACCCCAAGAGTTCTACCCATCAAACATCCCTCAAGGACACTGAACCCAAGCAAAAACCCTGGGGTTCTGGCAAAACATGAAAACACTGATGTAGGCAACCCACTGAAGGCCTTCTTCCACAGTACTCCTGGAGGAATGGCATGCAAAATCTATCTTCATTGACAAGAAATTTCTAAAGGCAGCACATTTCAAATGACAGCCAAAGTTCACACACCTTTTACAACAGTAACAATCCCCGGCTCCCTCTCCCAGTACCACAAAATGGGAACACAAAACCGGTCTGTTTCCATTCCTTCAAGACAGTGTTCAAACAAGAATCTTCTATTAGTGTTCTCCTTTTATGAATTGATTCTTAAACTTCTCACCTTTGACGACTGCTCTCTCCCCACCCCTTTAATCAGAATATGGGATTCAGCTTTAAATTTCCTGCTCCCCAAAGTGCCCAAATTGGAGGTTTATGTTTTCTAAATAATAAAACTAAGTCACACTTTATATGTAGATAACATTGAAAAACAAAGGTTTCCCAATGTAAAAGGTAAATAGAGTTTGTTGTGTTTGTTATTTTCTTATGCCTCCTTATTTGTTTAGCGACAATTAATCTTCTTAGTGATTTCATACATCCACCAGCATCGACATACCTCCTAGGATGGTTCCTGCTACTTACTAAATACACAATCACTCACTGAGCCCCTCACCATGTCATGACACTGTGCTGGAAGCTGGGAATATAATGGTGAATAAGCGGACACTGTCCCTGCCCTCACGGAGCTCACAGTCCATTGGAAAGACCGAAGCAGGCGGAATCACAGCACACTGTAGTTAACATTGGTGTAGAAGATGCTACAGAATCAGGGAAGCAGACAATCCAGTCTTGGGGTGTCAGGAAAAGGGTTTATATTTATGAGAACCATACCATATTAATCTTAAAATGCTATTCTTTGACAATCCAGTTAATTACTTTTGTGTTATTTCATAGAGTATTATACAATCAGGATAAAAAGAACAAATCACAGGCATTTATTCCCAAAACAGGAATTCATAAGATAAGTAACTACATTAGCTTCTAACATGGTTTTAACACTACATAAGGTCATCAACCGAAAATCAAATAAAAACTCAAACGTTATCTTTGAAGTGATTTTAAAAAATCTATTAACACTCAATCAAGTTTGTTCCTTCACTGGCTTGGATTTTCCTCCTTAAAATTTTTGGCCAACAGATATAAAAAAACATGCTAGATTAAAAATAACTTGTTCTTTTCAAGAGAGATCTGGATCATATTAAATCAGCACTTTAACATTTCTCCAGAGGTTTTTACTGAAAGTAAATGGACATTTGTATTATGTTTAAAAAATATTAGGAAATAATTTATTATATACACATCAGCTACATACATTGAAAGTCTTCTCAAATTAGAAAAAAAATCACAATAGGTAAAATTTATCTAAAAAAGTAAAAAGCACTACATAAATGAGATTTTTTTTTAAGTCTAGGGAATCATTTAACAAGAAAAAGTTCTAGTCATGAAACAGATGGAAATGGTAAAGAAACATGGGGCAAAAAAGAAATCAAAGCTAATGTGAAGGATCTGTATTCAAAACAAAAACTCCTAAAATAGTAACAACTGGGAAACTTTACCAAGAGACATAAAACAAAAAGGGAGAGAAAATAGCCCTGAAATAGGAAGACTCACTACTGTAAAAATGGAATTCCAAATCAAAAGATTCAAAAAAATTACCGTAAAATACTATAAAAATAAATGATAAATGTAAGACCAACCAAGGAAATTTTGAGAAAGAGTGAAGAAGAAAGAACACTGGAACAGAACAGAATGCCTAGAGTCAAACCTAAGCCTATCTAAAGTACATGATAAAGGAGCATTTCAGGATAATGATCTGAGAACGCTGAGTAAATAGTAGTGAGACAACTTGGTGACAGTTTGGGGGGGAAAAGTAAAAGTTAGCTTCCACAGACTAAAATAAAGAAAATAAACAAATAAATGAATAGAAGAATGAGCGTATGTGAGCAGTCCTCTGAAGCAGCTACAGAGAAGGCCTTTCACGGCACAGAAAGAGTAAAGGCGAGATGAACATGTAGACCCGACATGACAAATTAGGAAGACCATGTGGCAAAGGGATCACAATGGGAGCTTCTGTCTGAAGAGAACAGAGTTTCAGTCCGGGATGGTCAAGAAGTTCAGGTGGAGAGCGGTGACGGTTGCACCATGTGAATGCACTTAATAACAATGAACTGCACACTTCAAAATGATTAGAACAGTGAAAACAAAAAAATATATAAAAAAATTAAAAATTCAAGTTGGGAAAAGTGTTTTCATCATTCTGACTAGTGTTTAGAAGCATAAGCAAATCTTCAAATAAAACTCACATATTTTACTATGATTTTATGCTACTATGATAACTAGTGCCTAACTGAGGTCTCATATTTATCTTATGAAAGCTTACTTTTGTCACTTTAATCACACATAATTCAATCAGCTCCACTGAGTACATTAAAAGAAGCACTATATTCTGGGGCTGATTTTAAGGTTTTAAAATTGAGGGAGACTTGGAGAAAATTAAAATACATTATTATTCATTGACAGGTATTCATGACTTAATAAAGGCAGGAGAGACAACTTAAAAATTAAGGACAAAACATTAACAGAATAATGATTAATTTAAGAAATGCACTCACCCCCGACCCAACCCGATGCCTTGGCAAACACACTGTAAGTACTAATAATGAAACTATACACGTATGTATGTTTTAAGTGATTCTTCACCAAAATAATTCTCAGCTAAACTACTTCCTTACCTTCTTATCTCTGGGCAAACCTAACTTTGAGCAAAATTAGACTTCAGAAAAAATTGCTAAGTACTGCAGGGGCAGGTATAGTGGTATACCCGTATGATATGCCCCCAGCCCCGGGCAGCTTCAGGTCCTTACCTTTGGGCTAAGGTTTAAAATTACACTAAGAGTTAAGATTTCCCTAAGTGTGGGATGAGAGCAGTATGTCTACTGGGACTTAGACATAAGAATCAGTACTGCATTTAGGGTCAAAAGACACAGTTAAATTGTTCTTAGAATCTTAACTATTTGAGTTCATCTAGGTTGTACATTTTACAAGCTGTTTTACAATCCCCCCCACCCACCACCACCATTGCTAAAAATCAGTTTAAAATCTTTATGATCACAGAACTCCAACAGAGAATTCAATCTGCTGAACTGGCTCTAGGTGAGAGAACTTATGGAATGCGCTAATGCCTTCCCAAGTCCTAACCTGCAGTTGCTAATCCTGGCAGCATCGTCATACCTGACTCAGGTACCAGCGGTACATGGGAGAGTCTGCTCCTGGCCCTTGTTAGGGGCCTCCGAGGGTAGTCTTCCTCAGACTGCACGTCACAGCTCTCGGGCTGGGAGCTCCCCCTCCTGTCCTCGCCTGCAGCCCCCGAGCCACTCCCATTAGTCCTCTCACCATGTGCTGGGCCTGAGGACCCCCCTGGTGGCAGAGTCCTAAAGGAAAAGGCGGATCTCGTACCATCCGGGCCATTCACAACACAGGCTCGGCTGGTTGAAGGACGTTCCTCATCAGAACACCTGCTAGTTCTCCTTTGGGATTCCTGGGGCCTGTGACAGCAGCATCTGGGGCAGACAGAACTCTCTGCATCTCCCTCCTCCATGGGCTCAGAGTCCTCTGCCCCACCGGGGGGGCAGACACACTGCCTGGACACATCCACTTCTGGAGGGCTAGGCTCGGAAGAGCCGCTGCTGTCCACCGTCCTTACAAAGTCGGGGCTCTGAGAAGCAGTGCTGAGTGAGCTGGAGTTCCCCACTGTGCTGGCGGTGGCGCTGCTGCAGCTGGGATAAGCATCCTTGGGTTTTCTCTTTCCAGGAATGTCCCTAGCTGCTTTCATATCGGCTTTGATCTGCTCACTGGTGACCTGACAGCCTTTCTCACAGCTGCTCTCCTCGAGGGGAAACTGCTTCGACTGGCCCATCTGATGGGAGGTGGACCTCTTTCGAAGTGGAGTCTTTCCTTTTCCACTTACTGCTTACAGAAAAAGAAGAATGGCCCGAGGAAAAGAAAAGATTTCAGTACAAATTCTGGACAAAAGGCAAGAGCAAATCTGGAACAGGAAACAATGCACACTAATTTTCCTGGAGTATAATGATGACCACATCACTCGGCTGCTCTAAAACTCCCTAGGGCTCCCTGGTGCCTCCCTGGTTTACGCTCCCTAGCACAGCCTTCAAGGCTTAACCAGGACCTAATTCCAAACCAACTCTCCTTTCTCCTCCCCTATGCATACATTTCACACCCTAGCCCAGACTTTTCCTGCCTTACTACCTCAGGGCCTTTGCTCTCACCTAGGATTTCCTCTTTGGACTTCTGTTCAATGTTATGCACCCCCTTCCCCGCCCCCTCAAGGCCTCCACAGTATGTGCCCTGTGAGAGGATCATCTGTAACTGAACTGACTCTTAGAGCAGTCGGGAGCCTCCCTGGAGACAGATCATGACTTATCCATCTGCACCCCTCATAGCATCTAACACAGCATCTGGGGCACAGCAAGGCTCGACCAATGGACAAAGAAAGATTTAAATAAATAAGGTTCGTTACCTAGCTTCTAAACTCAGAAATTGAGCTTCCTAGGAAACATTAGGTCAGTCAGTTGGTCACACTTTTCCTAAATTTCAGTTTCCATAAATGCTCCTTTCAACCACAGTGTAAACATATCTGAATTTCTTAAAAGGAATAAAATAAGAATTGAGTAGTCAGTTGTTGATTCGCAAATTACTCCAGGCCTAAAGAACTGAGCTTTCCATGCACAGAAGTGTATATATGTATTTCAGTTGCAGTGTTACATGTATCCTGAACACATTCAAACACTTATTAAGAAGTAGGGTAACCAAGGAAAAATGAGTGGACCATTTTAGAAAACCTCATCCTTTGCTGACAGTGGTAGGCACATGGTTCTGAGAAACAGAAGGGAAGAAAGGAAGGAGTATGAGCCTAGAAGTCAAGAGAATTACAGTTTCTTGGTGAGGCAAACGGCAGAAGGCTGCTGACTGGGCTTAAAGGGAGGCACGGGACCGTAACACAGCCTGAGGACTGCCTCGAGCGCGGAACTGCCACCGCCCCTCGCGCAGCACAAGCGGACAGACCATCAGCGGGGGAACGGCTGTCTTCTCATCGCTCTGGAGGGCTCGGGGGGCATCCCTCCGCGGGGCACAGGCCTCTCGCAGTCCGTGACACCTGCTGCCACAGCTTCTTCAAGCCTCCGCCGCCTTCAAAGTCCTGACATACTCTCTTCCTTGGGCTGTGACTCCACAGTGGCTTGTTGTGCTTCGCTTGCCCTTGGCGGCTCCACCCCGATTCCCCTCTCACTCTGGCTATTGCCTTTCTTGCCTCCTGTCACACGCCACAAGCAGGTGGCACCTGCACCACAAGCTGTGATAGGGACACACTACACGGAGGCCAGCATGTCAGTTCTCACGATGACTCTGGCAGGTCAGAACAGGAAATACCCTCTCACCTGACAATTCCCTGGACTGCAGTGGCTCCCCGTTTTTGTCCCCACGCTCAGAATAGCGGCGAGCACCATTCTTGGGAACCCAGACCTCCTGCAGCTCCAGGCTGTCTTCCTCATCGTCGCTCTCCGAGTCGTGAACAGTGATCGGCGTTGGCTTTACTACGCGCTGCAGACCACTGGGTCCTAAAACAAAAGGCACAGGCCTAACAGTTACTTTTTGCCAAGAAAGGCTCTCACTCAAAGTACTATTTCCAGGTATCTGGGCTCCTAGATTTGCCTTGGCTATTTTAACGGGATGTATACTTGGATGAGGTATTGTGACACATTTTAACTCTTACTTATGTAAACAGTAAGCAGAATCCATTTGCCAAACGACATTAGGTATTTCTAAAGGCTGAACAGAAGATCATACGGCATCCCCCTGCAGGACCTTCACTATTTGAAATGGTCACCTAAATCACCCTAGCAAATAATCGAATTAACAGTCAGACACTCACTTAAAAAATAAGCTAGGTATTTTTCCAGTTTTGCAAATGTATGAATGAAGGCAAAGCAAATGAAGATGAACCCCAGACACTTAAGAGACTGGTGAGAAGTCTGCATTCTCTAACTGAGCATAGATAGGTCTGGCTCACTGGATGCAGCAGATACAATCCTGAAAGGTTAGATGGAAGTAGTTTGGTTATTTAAGTTTTGTATTCACATAAAAAATGTTTTATCTGCTTGGCAGTACACCTTGTAAACATTTAGATTTTATGACCTAACGCTCTCAGACAAGTGACTGATACTCACTCCATCAAAAAAAATGTAAGCTTCAAGAAACCTTGCCTGTCTTTTTCCTGTCACATTGTACAATGCCTGGCACAGCGCAGGCACTCAGGAAGTATTTGTTGAGTAAGTGACTGCATCTGTAAAAAACACTTAGAAAACAAGGATAAAGATATTCTCAATTCAAAGGCAACATAGCATTCTGACAGACAAGGAAGGTAGAAACTTGAGTTCTAATCTCAATTCTGCCCCCTGAGCACTAGCTGAGTGATCCTGAGCAAATCACTCCAACTTTGTAAAGGACATTCATCTGTAAAATGAAGTTTTATTAGTAATCTTTAAGAGCCTTATGACTTTTTAGCCTGCCATAAGTCACCCAATGGCAAATGGAGACTGGATCTTGGCCTATTCACTAAATTCGTCCCTGCCAAAATGAAGGGAAGGATAAGCAGAATTTTTAATTAGGTCATTTATTTTTCTATCTTTCTTTCTCTACATCTACACACACACACACAAGCAGGCACACATACAGACATGTGTATACCAGCAGAGAAAGAAGGTGCTGCCACAGCTACAAAATATCAAGAATGAACTTTAATAAAGTATATATACAACACACACAGGCGGCAAGAACAATAATATAATATACAGGTCTCAGTAATAAATAATACAACACATCATTAGCTATAATGTCAAAGAAATAATCATTCTCAGTGTTTAACTTTTTTCATTAAAGTCAAGCCCTAGTTTTCAGAACCACGACTGTGGGAAGTCAAATGAATACCTGCTTGTTCCTCGTCAACATCCACAGGAATAACCGCCTGACTGTGAGCTGGAGTCTCATGTCCACTCGCGGCCACCACCTCTCCATCTTCTTGCACCATGTCTTCCATCTCATTCAATGCTGAAACACAAGTAAAGACAGTCAAAGGGAAACCAGAGAGGTCTAAAAGATGGCAGCCAAACCTGCGGCACCCCTGAAAGTGAACAGCACCATGACTATCAGCCTACTCTGGGAGAACAGCACATAACTGGGCTCGGCTATGTAGACATTAGAAGTGTGCAGTTATTCTACCGGAGAGGAAATCATGGATAGGAAAGATCATTCAGTGGAGAAAGTCCATCCCTGTGAGATGAGAGCAGGGGCAGAGGCACAGAGCAGAGAGCAGAGAGCACCACGGTCACTCCTGCAGACGCTGCCAGGGATGGCCGCGGGGGGTCTCTCTCCCTCCGAGCTACTTGCCTGAAGCGGTGACAGCCGCCTGCTGGACCTCAGGGTCATCCCCCAAGCAGGAAGTCCTCACGATCTGGTAGCTAACCCAGGATGCACTGGCAGGCGAGCTCAAAGTGTCCTCCTCTTTTCCTACTCTCTAAGACTGCGGTATCATTTTTGGAAAGGATTAATACATACACTACACTTTTAACATTTTGATTACACTCAAGTATTTTATTTTCATTGAAGTCTTCACTACAGTTATAGGGCCTGTCAGCGCACCTATATTTTCCCAGAAGATATATGCCGAGAGCAATACCAGACTGATGAGCCGCAGTTTCCCGTATTTTCTTAAGATAAAATGGCTACTCTTCCAAGAGGATCCCTAAATAAAATAATTCCTGGCTTTGCCAAACTTTTACAAGATTCAATTCAAATCCCTCAAGTCAGGATTCAAGGCACTGAACTCAGTACTCTCACTACCTAAGCCTCTGTGCCTAATAAGGACGGTACAATGCTGCCCTTGACGTTCACAGCTCAGCCACGGCCCAGAGAGCAGCCTCTGCCCTGTTCACCGCTACGTCCTCCACGCCTACAGGTGCTTCGCCACTACTGCTGTGGAATTATCAGCTGACCACAGGAATGAAATCAATAAACCAACAAGACAAAACAAGATCCTATTCTTAAAAGAACCAAATAGTCTACTTGACAGAAGACAACTTCATACAGTCAACAAAGAAATGAGGTAAATATGATTAAGCCAGAAATACATCACCCAGATAAATGCTATGGGAATATATACATTCAGTAGTGAGGGCTAAGATTTTATAGACAGTGGCATTTGCTTTGGTCTCAATATATACACAACAGCACACTCTCCCTTTAATGTTCAGTCTCCTACCCCAACTTCTTGCCTAGTTCTAGACCTCAATATCTACATATTATTCAGTGCCAAAACGAGGACTGACCGTACAGAGAAACCTTCCATGATAAAATCCAATTTTCTTCTTTCAATCTTACGAACAATTATGAACAGCAGTTAGTAATTAATGTATACATACTCTATGCCAGGCCCTATGCTAAATGCTTTTATATACATTAGCTTTTTATTTCTTAAAGCATTTTTAGATGGATGTTATTACTAGCCTGATTTTTGCAGTTGAGGAAACTGTGGCTTAAAAGGTCTAGTAATTTGCTAGAATTTGAACTGATATTTGTTTCCTGAGCCTGCTACAATACAGGGATGATGAGATGGGAAATTCTTAGTCCCTGCTCTCCAAAAGAAGGCATGCATTTTAGCAGCGATGTCAGATTCACAGAACAAAGTCCGAATATGCTAAGTGCTGGAACAGTCCAAGTGAAGCCGAATACAGACAAAAAAGGAGCAGTTAATTCTCCTGTTGGGCAGGGAAGGTTTCAATGAGATGAGGCAACACTTCATATACACTAGGAAGCATGGTGCATTTTCCAGAAGAGTAAGTGATGCGGTGATAAACAGAACAAGTGTTTGTGTCAAGATAAGGGTGTGAAAGGGAAAACAAGGCTAAAAAGATAGCCTGGGACGCAGATTGTGAAAAGCTTAGAAAGCCTAGCCAGAAAGCCTCTCCTTGTTTTTTATAGGTAGAAGGGAGCCACTAGACCACAAGTACTTTTGCATGTCTGTGTGCTAAGGCTTTCCAAAGCTGCTGAGCAACTGCTTTTTAGGTTGCCAGATTTGGCTGTGGAAGCATTTAATGTAACACCCAAAGCTATTTTAAACTTAACTTCCTTCATTGCGCTCACCCACCCATGTATTTCCTAAGCACCTGCCACTGCATGCTGCCATCCCTGGGTGCTGAGGGACAGTGGTGCTACTCAAGATCTCCTTTCTCGTGAAGCTTAGTCCAGTTGGGAGAAGAACGACAAATGACAAATGTCACTAAATGAAAACGTCGGATAGTAGTATCTAATGCAACAAAATTAAAAGAAGGTGATGTAATAGAGAATGAACTGGTGGCTACCTAAGATAATGTGTTATGGTGGTAAAAAGGTACAAACTTCTAGTTATAAATGTCATGGGAATGTAATTACCGCATGGTGACTATAGCTAATAATACTGTATTACGTATTTGAAAGTTGCTAAGAGAATAGATCTCAAAATTTCTCATCACAAGGAAAAAAACTGTAACTACGTACAGTGACATGTTTCCTAGACTTACTGTGGTGATCATTTCACAATACATACAAATATCAAATCACTATGCTGTGTAACTGAAACAGATATAATGTTATATGTCAATTATACCTCAATAGAAAAAAAGGGTAAGGAAAGATTCTTCTAAGATTAACATTTAAGTTCAATCCTAAATATCAAGGAGGAGACAGCCATGCAAAGACAGAGGGAAAGACACTCCAAGAGGCAGCAGCAGGGTAAAGCAGGTGCCAGGTGGCATATTCAAGATGGTGTATGAGTGGGGGCAGTAGCACAAGGAGTGCAGAGGTCAGATCATACAGCACTTTATGGCCTACACGGGATCAAGAAACTGGACTTAGGTTTTCTAAGGCAGTTGGAAGCTATTGGCAAGTTTTAAGTAAGGGATCAGAGCTATCAGATCTGCGTTTGAAAAAGACTGCCTCGGCTGTTCTAAGAACTAACTTTAGCTGAGCAAGAAAAAGTAGGGAGACCAGTTTGAAAGCCGTTACAACATTTAGGGAAGAAAAGTTCCCACAGTGGTGGTACAATAGGAAAGGAGAATGCAGAGGAGACGTTTCGGAGACAGTCAACCGGACTTGCTAAAGGGCCCAAGGTGGTGGAGAACAGGCACATGGTACAGAAAGGAGAGCACCCCGATTCATGCCTCTCATGTTTAAATGAGGGGGGGGTGCCTCTGGGCAAGGGAAGGTGCAGGGGACTCTTGGCTGTGATTTTTATCTCTGTTTCAAAATATTATATTATTAGGGTAGCATATCTTTTCAGAACAACTTCAACTTACCAGCAATTGTGTAAGCTATCTTTTGATCAAGTATCAATGTTTACCATGTATTCTGTTCAGCTAAAATGTTATTTCAGTTATTTAAAAAACCCGTTACAGAAGCAAATCATAAACCTTAATGGATCCAAGCTATTTTTACAAATATACTAACTGGTCTCTTTTATATAAAACCTGATTAGAAATTTATAATCTTCATTATATTATAAAATAAATGAGAACTCACTGCTTTTTAACAAGATAATTTCCATGCAGTGATTTCTAGTATCAGAAATATGATTTAGTGGTTGGCAGTTATCTGCCCCAAAATCTAAAACAAAATGTACTTACTGAGAATTTTTTTTCACATTGTAGCTTGCCCCGAGGCTTCAAAAACAAGGACTTTCCACAAATCAGAGGCCTGAAAGCATGATCCCAGACCGGCAGCAGCAGGATCACCTGGGCACTTGTTAGAAATGCAAATTATCTGGCCCCAAAAGACCAATCACACGGGACACATGCGGGGAAGTCCGGCACTGTGTGTCCTGAGGAGCCCTCCAGGCAATTCCGACGCACTCAAGCATCCGAGGCGCGGCCCAAACAAAATCTGCACAGCAGTGCCGGTTAGTGGTTGATTTAGGGGGCTGCTGGTGAGGGAAGGGGGTGGTGGCACAGCATTTTTAAAAGCAGTAAGTACTCGGGATTTGTTTTATATGAAGATATAAAATTAGTTAAGTGACATTTAAGCAGCAAAACTATACTTCGTGATTAATAATTACTTCAAAGTAAACTATTTTAAAATAATTGGGCAATATGCTTTAGCAATGAGAGAGGCATGATTTTTACATACGGGAAGTTTGTATTAGGCAAATGAGAATTGTTAGAAAATATGAATATCTGTTCCTGTTTTATAGTACTATAAAATGCAGGTAAAGAACCTATATTTTCAGTTACCATAACTATCCCACAATAAATGTTTAATAAGACTTTTTAAAAATTTGGATCTAAGAAAGATAACATCCTTACCCAATTATAAAATTTTGGTTAATTAATACAGGTATCCCTGCTTTTTGAAAGTTCATCTTGTGCCACTCCACCTCTATGAAAGACCTACATTAATATCTGTTTCAGTAACTGAAAGAAATCTGAAGGGGATTTTCGCTTCTGCAAAGAGGTGAAAGTGAAAACAGGGTTCAAGTCAATCGATAAACAGGCAGCAGCCCCCGAGCCATGAGCGGCGCCGTGGAGGTCCTTTCCGGGGAACTACGCTCAGCACCTCAGCATCCAGCTCCCAGGGCTTGAGCTGTGTTTGTGAGTATCTGTCCTTCATCTCCATTTATTTGGTACATTCCTTAATGAGATCTGTCCTAAGGTGTCAGAAAAGCCTGGGAGGTTATTTTGGGGTCTGGGAAGGCTAAACAATTTTTCTATTATAAATTAATGGTAACTGCTTCTTCACATTTTAACATTTCAGCTTACAAAAAGTTTCACAGGAATGCCTACATCTGGGTAGCACGGGAAACCTATACAGTACCCTGCAAAACAATACTCACTAAAAACACACCATGATTTATTACAGCAGTTTACAAGCAAAGCCACTTAACTTACACAGATTCAATAGCTTTTAAAATTAAACAATGCCCTTCTTTTAAATTCAGTTACTTAATACAAGTGAAGTTAAATACAACAGGGCAATAAAAGAGAATGGCTCGGCTTCAGTCTGGGCTTGGTCCAAAACCATGGAGAGGCCTACAGATTGAAAGTTAAGTATAAATGTAGTTACAGTCAATATCCATTTTCTAGAGACAATGTGTAGAGAAAAAGAGGAAGAACAAGGATGAAAGTGGAACAGAGGAGGTGGTACAAGCAGAGGAAACTAAGAAGGCATGTACACTGAGACAGGAGAAAAAAACAAGAAAATGGTTTCAGAGATGCCCAGTGAAGAAAATATCTCAGGAAGATAGAAGTGGGCAACAACGACAAATGCTGCTGAGATGACAACTAAGGTGAAAGTGGAGAAATGAGCACGAGCTTTCATAGGAGAGTCGTTGGTGACTTTGCCAAGAGCCAGAATGGAGAGCTCTGCAGAGAACGTGGGAGGTGAGAAAGTGAAGACAATGCCTACAGGTGCCTGAGGTCAGAACCTGCACACTCGGGCGTGATCCTAAAGGAACTTACACTCTACACACAGCGTGCTTTCATTACAAAAACAGTCACATAACCTCAGGGTACCTATGTCTCCTTAATTAGTATGTCCAAGAGGGTAGGCGAAGGCACAACAGCAGCAAGATGGCTAGAAGACAGTGCTTTCCCCAATCTTAAGGGTCAACTGGGGACCTGGAAAATCGGGGGTAGCAACATTTTCACTCCCTCCTCACGTATCAGCAGAAGAGCAGATGTTGCCTGATGACACGCGGTCGGGCGCACAGCAGATGCTCAGTCAATATGAATAATCATACAAACAAAAACCAACATTTATTACCTCATGTACTTAATTTGCAGGGTGGTTGTGAAAGGTGTCCAACACAATGTCTAGTACACAAGTGGTATTCATTTTTTCAGTTCCTGCAACATTCAAAAATGTACCTACATATTGCTCAGGGAGATATTAAAAGATGTTCCTTTGCTCAAATCCTGGAAGTTACATTTTAAAATCAGGCCTACATAGCCCACTGTGCTCTGATGCCCTTGGCACCTGAGTCCTCCCCGTCTGTGGGCACCCTGAGAGACTCCGTGGACAAGTGGCGTCACAAACTCAGCTTTAAACAAGCCAGCAGATCAGCCAATTCCATCCACCCTTTCATTTATTTGCCTTGTCACCTAGGTCCCCTGACGTGTAAAGTGACAAGCTGAAATAGTGGGGAAGGGAACACAGCAGAGTTAGATAAATATAATCCAAAGTAAAAAATCATTTCTATCTGGAGCTCACAAAAGAGCTGGGTTACCGTCGGCTGCAAACTGCTGCTCTCCGGGCTGCAAGTCCTGCCGGAAGTCGTTCTCCTCATCTGAGTCGTCTGGGTGATGGTGATTGTTGTCGTGGATGTTGGCATTATTCTGGGCATTATTATCATTGTCATTGTTGGAGTTCTGGTTGCTAACGAGAGCTGAGGAAACCCCAATTCCTGTGCCTGCACTCAGTCCAACTCGAGCACAACCCTGGGCAAGACAAAACCACATGCTTGGTAATTTGGGTTAGTATAGAACACTTTATTTTTAATATTCCTTCATTTCAACTTTATATAAGAACAATTTACATAGCACTTGACTTATGAAATACTATCACATATGCATGAAGGACGTTATTAAGGCTCAGAACACTTCAAACAAGATAAAATTATTAGTCTTGATTTATAGATGATGAGTTGCACAATGGGATGAAATCTGCCCAACAGCACGTGACCATAATTGGTACAACTGGGACTTGATACCCAGTACCCTGACCTCAAATCCTGGATTTTTCTTGCTATACTGCACTGCTCCAACAGTGGGAACATAACCATTAAGAAGTGACAAGAGAAAGCATAAATAGTTGAAGCATTAAGTTTTACTATGGTTAGAGTATAAAGTTCTATTTGTTAAGCAGTTTTAAAACATTTTGTACAAATGGTCAACCTCAGATTTCCTAGGATATAGAAGTGAATAGAAAAGATAGCAGCAAAGTAAAACATTTCCAAAATAAATTCCTAATCCTTATTTATATTTTGGGTTCCTAATTAGAGATTTAATTTCCCATCTAATTACTCTTACTAATAATTTTTGACCTAGCTCTAATTTCCATCTCTGCTCTTACCTTACCTTCAGTTTATAGACCTGACGGAGACAGCTTCCATCTTACTTTTTCCTTTCCCTTCTTTGGAGACTGCGTAATACTCATTTACAAGAACAAGAAGAGGCCGTGCATTATTATAACCTTTATGCCTTCACTCAGGCTGGCAGTAAAAAGTCCAGTTATATGTAACACATAAAGGCGTATTCTTAGAAAGAAAAAAACTTAGGTCATTTTGTTTTCCTTCTGGTATATCAAAATAAACACTCTCCCAAATGTGACCTACTTTGGGTGGCTCACGAAACATCTGGTCCAGTGAAATAAACTCCAGGCTGGGCAACAATTCAATAAACTGGCCGAAGGAGTCCAGCTTCAAAGCATGGCACCGTACTAAGTTGATATCAACCAAGCGAGTCCATCTTGAGTGGTCTGTTGAGGAAATGATGTGGAGGGAGAGAAGTTAAGTATTGCTTACTCCATTACTGATGAATTTTGCTATAGGTCTCAAAGACTTCCAAATCCTTTTCCTTTAAGTAACTTCTATCTCTTGATCTCTAAAATTTGCTGCTCTTGACTATGCTGTTTCCTCACCCGATTACACTGTGAGAACTTGATGTCTTGGGAACTACTGAGCCTTGATTTAGACACGAGACACCCAACAATCCCCATGCCTATTCAGCAATAAGACATGAGGTGAAGGAATGTCGGGGCACTCATTTAGTAGAACACTATGCAGTTAATAAAAGAATGAAGGTGAACCAAATATGCCTGCTGATATGAAAAGCTACCCGAAATACTCAGTGCAAAACACAAGCTACAGGATAGTGTATACACAGTAAGGTCCTTTTGTATATATAAATCATTTTTAAGTATTATACATGTATAAGCTGCAATATGCATAAAATAATCTGTCCAGAAGAATATATAAGAAACTGTTGATGGTGGTTACCTTTGAGAAGAGGAGACTTTTCATTTTGTACCTTTTTGTACTGTTTGATATTGTTTATCAAGTGCATGTATAACTTTTAGTTTTTAAGTGTTAACAGGAGTTCTGAATGATGGGATTATAGGCCATTTTTGTTTTCTTCTTTATACTCTTCTGTATTTAAGAAAACAAACAAACCAAAACCCAATAAATGTTATTTTTTAAAACTGATCTATGCCTGCTACAACCTAAAGTTTGTATTTCCCAATAACTTCTTGGTGCAGCTGGAAATGCACTCCTGGTGGGTGAGACACAGCCATTCTACTGAGTGGTCTCCACAAAGGCCCCAAGCTTGAACATGGGCCTGGAGGTGAGCTTTGTGAGGAGCCATAGTGTGTATCCCTGTGAAGGGACTCCAACAACACAGGAGGCTATTCTGCAGGTGTCAGGCAGGGGGCTTGGTGTGCTTAAAATGGATGTCATGCCAAAATTCTCTAGCTCTGAATTCATTTAAAGGTTTATATTTAGGTATTTAAGAAGGGCCTTAAAAGAAATAAGTAACATTACTCTCTCAGGGAGGAAAATGAGCTTCCCCCATAAGGGAAAATATCAAGGGCAAAAGTCACACTTATCAACACAAGAGACCAAGTGGGGAGGGGAGATCTGAAAAGACCTAGGATTTTAAGATAGAAAATGTCACTAAAGGAGTTAATGTTTAATGTGTCACCTAATTATTTTTTGCACATACCCACTTTGTCCTTTCAGATGAAGTGCCATTTGGGTAACAAACAAACAAACAAACAACTATCACATCCCAGGCAACAATTCCTACCCTTAATCTCATGTGCCTAGCCCACAGAAACATATGTAAGGATCAAGGCGGTTGAATTCATTACCTGGACAGTGCAAATTTGAAGGCAGAGAATTTCAAGAGTTCAAAGCGAGTCTAATATACTTCCAACTCAGTTATGAAAAGTCCCAGAACTTATGTATGAACAATCCACATACAGTATCTCCGTTTTACATTATGAATACAATTCATACCACACAGGAAAAAACAAAGACATCAATTATTTCTTTATCAATAAAACATAGCCATGTTTAAGTATATAGTACCTGAGATCCAATTGTATGGATTATGTAGATGGGGGCAATTATAAATTGCCAGATATTTGATACAAGAGAAAACTTCATTGACTGCCTTCATCCCTATATCGGTGATGATACCAGGATTTTCTACCACATCAGCCAAACCAAACTTCACCAGATCTGCATTGGCCATTCTGCCTGGGAAGAGAAATTAAAAAAGAGAATTAAAAAAATAGATAAGTGTCCTAGACTGTTGCCATTTCTTTATCTTAACATCCAGTATGACCACTTTATGATTGTTCAGTATCATCTGTCCATTATCAAGTTCAGGTTTGGGTACAATTTTAGGTTATATATTCTGTACAAATGGTAGCATTTATTTTGTGAAAAAAATAATTTATATTAAAAGTCAATGGACAGGTAGTTAAGAAAAAAAGTTTTTCAGTTGTTTGGAGAAAGAAAAAGGAAAGCAAAAATGTTTAAAGCAAAGTTAAAGGATGTATTGGTCCACACCTAGGGTGAAGTTTTAGTTTAACCTTTTAAAAAGAAAAAATGTTAACAATGTAACTCATACTAACAGTATAAGGATTGTGTTTTTGGAGTTGGGTGTAGCCATGTGTAATGAAGAGTAAACTGGGAATTCAGCTCCATTTTTAGAGCTCTCGGGATTGGTTAGTAAATATATACTGATCCCCTGAAAGTGGACTTCTAACTCAAACACACATTTTCTGCCACTGGACTTTAGATGAAGTGCCATTTAGGTAAAAACAAACAAGTAGTCTTGTTCTACTCAGGGGGTGGTTATAAGTAAAACAGGATCCTCCATGCTAGATGACGCCACTGGAAATGCACACTTCATCTCTTCCCTCCTACCATCATTTCCTCCATTGCCTGCCCTTTGCTCTCTAGGGTGATCCACCTGACACGAGCAATTTGAAGGAAAAAAGGAACTGTGTCTAATTCACAGTAATATTTTCAATGTCTAGCACAGTGCTGGGCATATAGGAACTCAATGTATCTCCCTCACAGTGCTTGCAATGAATGACACAAGGTTCAAAGAAAACACTCCTTCTCTGATGAAGCTGCCCTACACATGACAGGGACTTAGACCTGTAGCTCAGACACGTTTAGAACAACCATACTTCAAACTCTTCCAGTTTCCATGCAGTTCATGCTTACTCTCCTGTAGCTCCTGTACTGGGAATTTACCAGCATTCCTTGCAGATTCCACCTTAATCTGTCCTTTGCAATTTAACTGAGCAGCTTTCTTAAGCTTCCTGGCAAGAACCCCTTTCTTGACCTTTGAACTTGAAACTTGCCTTCTCCCTCACAATTGGGAAAATCTTGAACTGAGCCTATTTCTTAGGTGCTGTCTGCAGAAATACTGCAGCCTCACGTGACAAACCCAGTGACATCTCATCTCCCTCTAGAGCCTGCTAGAGAAGCCCAGCACCTATTCTGATACAGAGAATCCTGGGCTGTCTTTACAGGAACGGAGAAGATGTATATGGGAGAATTGGATGAACTACAGCAAATATGAAAAGAATGGCTTATAAAAAGGTCAAAACTAAGAGAATATTAAATATGACAGACCATGAAACAAGTTTTGTTGAGAAGTATAAGATAATGGTAGTCAAAAGTTTTGTAAAAGTGTTCTTGTATTGAAAATGGGTCTTAACAGGAAAGAAACACTATAGGGAAATAGCTGACTATAAAGTTAACTCGTAAACACAATCTTTCAGTGAGCCTAAAGTGGCCATCCTGAAGACAAAAAATTTGTCAAATTTTGAGCTTTTTTGAGTTTTTGGAAAGAACATAAAACAAGATTACCAAAAGCCAGTAATTTTGTTAATACATAAATATTGTAGAAACAGAAAATGTAAGCAACTCATCTGAAACTAGAAAAGCTTGATAACGAGTACATTGATTTTATACGAAAATACTATACTAGTCTAGCATTTTAAAGCTATGTTGGTGAAGAGCAGATCTTTGTCAAAGCTATACAGATTAAAAGTAGTTCCTGCGTTAAATTGGCTAGAAGATAAATGATTTTATTTTTTAATCCTTCACCTGCATTAATGCGAGTGCAGCGACAAAGGGAAAAATCAACAACCAGACAACCACCACCGTGACATACGTCAGGAATGAGAAAGAACCACAGTCATGCTGTCTGACCCAAACTGTCCTGACCAGAGGAATCAAGCCCTCTGATGCTCTTCTACAAACACAAATCAGATCCAAAGAAAAAAATACCATCTGGTGTAATAGTAAGAGTTTAAGAAAGACTTGTCACAAATTACATGGGGAAGAAACTAATTCTTGCAAAAATAAAAAATCGCCGGTGGTAAAAATGTTCGTGCATGTCTGACTAATGTCATGTAGGGAAAGTCTGAACAATAAATTGACATGCATTCAAACCCAAAGGAATGAGTTCCCAATTGTAAATATACTCTAGAAAATGCTGTGAACAAGCCTTCCAACAGCAATCATCATTAAATGAATACTGACCATTATGTGCTCACACTATCTGGAAAATCCAGAACCCCCAGTGGGTTTATTATGGAAATGAAGAGCACGGACAGGGTATGGTCCTCATCTGAGAGGACCATCAAAAGCTTCAAGAAGTATGGCAGATCAAATTCAACAAATGGAACCAAGGATGACATTCTGTGAAAAAATGAAGCAGAGCGGGAAAGAAACCTGGGCAGTGAAGCGGAGACAATATCAAACGTAGGTAAGAATCTTTTTTGGGTATATTATTCATCAGTATTTTCTATAATACACTAAAATCAGAGGCAATGTATAAAAATAAAAATCCCTGCCACCTGAAGTTTAATTAAAAAGTTTCCTTTTCAAGAAGTGGGAATACCCAAGATTTTAAGTTGTCTTATACTCAGAAACGTTTAGAACATCCCAATTCAGGCTGCTGTTTGTCAAGTAAGTTCCATACAGCAATTCTAGGGAATAAAATGGGGTAAGTCTTACTCTGCAGCAAAAACTCATCTACATATCCCAGATGAAGGGTCTCAAACTGGGGGAACTCCAACTCTGCCATCTTCAGGGCAGAAAAGACGCCATCTTTGGTTAGGGAAGGCTGGATCCGAACTTCATGTAACCTATAAACAAAGATACGTATCAGAGTAACATGAAAGCCGTCAGAATGAAAGGTTCTTCCTAATGTAGGCTCTGAAAGAAGTTTATCTTAACTGAAGTGTCAAATGCAAACAACTTTCCCTGCCTCTATTAAAAAATATCAGAGATATTTCCTTTAAAGGAGCATTTTTCAAAGTGTGGGCACATCTTAGGCAGTAGACTGAAGTTACATTAATCTTATATCCTTTCCAAGTGCTTTCTGTAACCTGATTAAATCAAGGTGAGAAATCTGCATCTGATGATCTTCTAACATCTTTTTTATGATATTAGGTCCCATTTTAACAAAAAGCACAGTTTTGTAAGTGGGTAACAATACCTAATAACTTAAAACTTAGAAACAGTTTTATTTATATTCTTAATAGTCTATTGATGGAAAGTAAGAGTTTGTTTTTCAGTAAATTGAGAAAATGGTTAATTCAATTTAGGTAAAATACTATAAAAGTAAAAGTAAAGGGACACTTTTGATACACAGGAAAAAGTAAATGCGGCATGAAGTGATAGGAACGTGTTAAAAATATAAAGATGTTACAAGGTCAGGACTCCGAAAAACTGATTTAAAACACAGATGTCTGCATAGCGAATATTATTATCGACAACTGTTTTATAATTTAGAAAATCATAGAGGTTGAGATAATGGCTCCCGAAAGGGCTGCAGACACCACAGCACCAATACTGACTGCGGATGGAGTCTCAGGTACCTCCAGAGAACTGATGGCTCTCCTGACAAGACCACAACCTTTCCCAGCTTTCTAGGTCTGCAGTGCAGCTCAAGTGCCCTCAGTCATAGCCTAAGACTACCACTAAGCGATACCCTACTGTCACGTACACAACTTTGTATTTTAAATCTGAGCAAAGCATGATCAAACTTCATATATACATTTCCCCAAATTTTAAAAAAACAGACCCACATAATTCCAAGACAAAAGACACGATGTGAAGAGGAAACGTACCTACGGGCAGCAGTAATGATGAGGTAACCAAGATCTACTTCAAGAGCATTCTTGCAAGCTCCCAAAACAATAGTGTGCAAATTTCTAAAACCACCTAGTTAAAAGAGAAAAGGAACAAAAATAGTAAGCATTTCATTTGACAATAGCACTTTTAGTAAAGCGTTTATGCACACTTTAATTATGTTTGAAAGTAAATCTAAGTTTTCTTATACATTCAAATTAGTACCTCAAGATGAATTATGACTATTGAAACAGATACTATCATTCTGAAAAGACATTCTGATGACATCTGAAAATTACTCCAAATTATTTCAACTTTTAAGTAAGGATTTTCAGAGCCACAGGCTCATGAGGGAACTGTACAGAAGGGATCCTTACATTTTCTAGCCAAAGTTTGAGACTCTATCTATCATATGTAGTAGGACCAGAATTACTTTAACTTCAGCCATTTTTTCCCATGTTTCTGAAACTTGTAAATACAAGCCAAAAAAGGACACAAATTATTAATGTATACAACTCAACATTTCGTTTGTTTTGAACTTATAAATAAAATCACATAGTATGTATATACACTTGAGTTTGACTTCTTTCACTAAAAATTTTGTTTATGAGATTCATCCTCACTGTTGTATGTAGCTGTAATTTGTTCATTCTAATTGCTGCATGGTATGCCTTTGAACAAATATGCCACATTTCACTTATCCATTTTATTGCTGACAGGCATTTGAGTAGTTTCTGTTTGGGGGCTAATATGAACAGTGCTACCAAGAACAACTTTGAATACATCTCCTGGTGAACATATGTATGCATTTCTCTTGGGTTTAAAACCATGAATGCAACTGGTATTTGTATGGTCAACTTTAACAGATATACCAAATAGTATTTCAAAGTGGTTGAACCAATTCATAGTCACACCAGGAGTGTATGAAAGGCTGTGTTGATCCACACCCTAGACAACACCATTGTCATGTTATTGCTTGTGTGTTACACTGTAGTTTTAATTTGCTTTTCCCTAATGATTAATGCAGTTCATCATTTTCTCATGTTTACTGGCCATTTGGATATTCTTTTTGAAGTCTGATATTCAAATTGTTTTCCCATTTTTCCTACTGGGTTGTGTCTGTGCTTTTCTCATTAATTTTAGAAGTTCTTTATATATTCTGGATGTAAGTCCTTTATCTGAAAACTGTATTGCAAATAGCTTCTCTCACTCTGTAGCTTGGCTTTTCCCTCTCTTAAACATGTCATTTAATTAACAAAAAAAGAATTTTAATTTTAATTTTAATTTAATACAGTTGATCCATTTTTTTCTTTATGGTAAGTGCTTTTTGGTACCATGTTTAAGAAATCTTTGCCTACCCAAGGTCAAGAAGACATTTTCCTAAATCGTCTTTTAAAAACTTTATTTTCCACATTTGGATATATGATCTATCTAGATTTAACTTTTGTGTGAAGTATGCTGACTTGTTAAGTAAAATATAAGGCAGAGTCATTCTTAAACTCTTCTTAAGGAAGAAAAGTCTCTGATGCTTTTAGGACCTTTGTAAGAACTCTCAGCTTCTGGAACCTCTCTCCAGGTCTTCTCTCTAATGAATGGTTTCACTATGATGTTTTCCCTACTGACTTTGTCCTGTTAGCTGCAGACATGGAATAAAAACAGTGCTGTTGACCTTCAGGGAGGCTGGTCCATCCTCTTCACACAATGTAATCAAGTACACTTACACCAGACTGGATTAACTGACAAATATCTGAAAATTTAGTGCCTAGTCATATTTTAACATAGTATTGATAAACCTGAAAGCATTCTATATACCATAAAGTGTTAAACAAATGTAGTAATGTCCGAGTTCTTTCATAGGCTTAAGGTGTCCGAGTCAAAAACATTTCTTAGTCACTAAAGGGCACTAGAAATCCGTTAACATTTCTCAGAAAGATTCCAAATATAAAGATATATATAAGGAATAAGTGTTAACAAGCCAGAGAACATGTGCTATTATTCTTCTATTTACATTGCAAAGGTTTAACACTGCATAAAAAAGAATGAATTAGTTCATGCTCATGGTTACTTAGTCTCCATAAAACACACCAGACAGAAAGTGTAATTATTAATAAGCATTTTATTTTAAAAAGACTCTAAGAGAAGCTAAACAAAAGCTTAACGAATTTTTTAACTGCTTTTTAAAATATTAGTAACTAAAGAAAACTGAATACCTGATCTCCAACTGTCTTCAACTACATGTTGGATAAGACCTCCAAGGAAAGGAACTCGAACCATTTCTAAATGTTCCAAGTTTCGGGCAGAAGCTAAGCCTGTTACTAAAGGGACATATTTCAAGGAGTTTGTGGGTCCTTAAAAAAACAGAAAAACAAAAAAATTCAATGGAAAATGTAAATTGCCTTAAAGGTGAATTCTCAAATCAGCAGCTGAAATAAATAACTTATAAATTCTCTGCCTGAAAATGACAGCCAAGCATTTGGCTCTCTGCAATTTATTACTTATTAGAAATAAAAGTGTTAGCCTGTTAACTATCTACTTACTCAGCATAAGGATTGTTCTGTAACACTGAATTGATGATATTGTATCAGTATCACTTATAAATTCCCTTAAGTCTCGATCATTTTGAACTCAGAATAACTAAGGGAGAGGAGCCAAGCTGAAGATCTGACCCTTCACCCAAGAAATTAGCCCATCACATGACCGCCCGTGTGACCAGTGTGACATCAGGTATCATGGAGAAACACACGAGATACGGTCCTACTCATCAAAGAACCTGCAGCTGACATGGAGGTAAAACTAACGTGTCTAAGTGTAAAAGGACACAAAGGCAGGGCATATCAAATCCAAAAATACAATCTGCTGTGCCACACAAGGAAAGAAAAAAGAAAGAAGGGGAACGTAAGCTGGAAGAGGCAGAACCTGAAGGAGGTACACACGTGAAGAGGAGGAAGGAAGCATGAAGCTCAAGAGAAGGAAACAATAATGTACAGTTCAGACAGACACTGCGGTGAAGGCCGCCGTGGCTCTGTCAGGGGACAGAAAGCAGGCAGACCTAAGGAAGAAGGTCTGCCTTGTACAGGAGTCAGAAACAGGGCGTCGACAGGGGCCCTGGTCATCATGGACTCTGAAAGTGGACAGTCCCCAGCTGACACTCTGCAGCGACAGAAACACTCAGGGTCTCCAGACAGAAAGTAGTATGACAAAAGCAGTGCTTTAGGCTTTAGGTAGATTAGGTCGAACAACTCTTTACATGCAGGATGACTAGGAGGCCAGAGACAAAGAAAGCAGTCGAAATGTATTAAAACATTCATACAAAAAGAAAAAGTGCCTATGAGAAATACAGACACTGAAATGCTTTCTATTACTATTATTATTTTTGCTAAGGGTCAAACAAAAATCATCTGTCTACTGTCTTTAAAATATACATTTATCTTCACAATGTGAAGAAGTTACAAAATGTAAGTAGTAAAACCATAATATAATTTCATTTGCAAATGCAGCTCTGGAATGTGCTTTGGGATATATTTAGAAAGTGTACCTAAATTTCCACCATAATTCTGTACCATACCTGCACAGTTCCTCATGACGAAAGTCCGTAAGCTGATACACAGGAAGTCTTTGAATGGCTGTGGTTTGGTGAGTCTTACCCACTTCATATAAAGATGCCTTAGCATCGGGATACAAGGAATTTCGGGAACATTCACTCCTAAAACATACATATAAAAAAAAGGACAAACAAAATCACAAACAACTGTATTCTGTGTATAAGTTCAAGAGTCTGTTTTTCAAGTTGACAATTTATACTTCTTTGCTCTTTCTTTAGAACAGACATATGGGAAGATGGGTTTTAACAAGTCTTTCTCGTAACTCTACAGCTTCTCTAGGATACACTTGCCTGGTAGATATAAAATGAAAATAGGTTACTGAGAGCAAAATTATGAGGCTGTGAAAGGAATAGGTACACAAAATTACTATTTGACTACCAATACCCACTGTCATACTAGTGGGAAAATTTAAATTTCTCAAAACAATGGCAGGCTAGCTGGCTTTAAATATCATAGCTTCTGAATGGTATCCAGAGAGAGACTAAAGCTGTTTGTTTCTACAAATGTACGAATCTTAAGGATTTGTAAATGTGTGGCAGAAGCCAGTCGGCATAACTGGGAAACTGGTCATTCATTTATTTTAACATCTCAAATTGATAAAGGTATTTTATCCTTAACAACCAAGAATCATATTTCCTACAGCAATTTTCAGTTTATTTTCAGGAGGAATAAGTGGCTTAACACCAAGAATCATACCAGCAGAGGACCATAGATATAGGAGATACTGGGTTGGGGGAAGAGTCAGGAGATACGGGAAAAGAAAGAAGACAGGTAACATGTAAATTCCAAATGGAAGGAAACAGCTTGAGGCACTTGCCCAAGACACTGACAACTGTAAGGCAGAGAGAAGCCAAGGAAGCGACGTGAGACTCCGAGAGAAATCCAAGGACCCAGGGTGATGGCATTTCACAAACAGCTGGCAAACGAGTTTAACATGACTTTTAAACCTAAGTCAGCAGAAGCCCTGCCAGCAACAGCAAGCAGAGAAAGCAAAAGTAGAGAGAGTCCTTGAATGGTTGTTCTTTAGAAGCTAAATTCTGCAGAATACTCCCACTGTAAGGATTACTTCTTAACATGGTCCTCCCAAAAAGGCATGGTCAACTTTAGCTTTCAACTCTGTATACACATGCTACGGCAACAGATGGCAAGTAAAATGGGGGATAATACTGCAGGATTCTGGCTCTCAGGAAAAAACAAAAACAAAACAAATAAAACCCAATGATTTTCAAAACTGTCTTCAAAAAGGGAAGAGATTGGTCATGAAACAGTATTATTTTTGCTGCCTCCACCCACTGACCCAGGGCTCTTTAATGGGAAATGTAAATTTTTATACAAGTCTCAGACATTTCTTTTGCCACCAGCAATCAGCAAAGCTATTTCTAAAATTCTCATTATTCCTTCAGTGGATATTGTTATATGGCAGTTCAAGGAATCACAAGTGACCCAAGAAACGTGTACTCACCAACTAAATGTAAAGTTTGAATTTTGGCTCCTATAGGAATTTTCAGTTTATTTTCAGGAGGAATTGGAAATGCTCCATTACGATTACGAAATTTCCCCAAAATGTGAACATGTGGCATATATGTCCAAATAGATTCTACTAATTCCAAGTGAGAAGTTTCCACACCCTAGAAAATAATGCCAAGGCAAGCATAAAAAAAAGACCATTAATTTAACATTCAAAGGAGCTTTCTGAATCCTAAGTTGCTAAGTACGCGATGGAATTTACAAGTCTGTTACGGATGAAATCTGCACGAGTGAATGTGTTTGATCATTCTCTTGCTTTATCATTTCATCAATCAGTTGATATCAAATGTTCAACCAGGTACACTCACCACTAAGTTTGGGCAAGCTTGCAAAGCCTCCAGAACTCCTGGAATGCTAAAAGCCTCGTGGCCCCGGACCCTTCGCCTCTCAAGGTATCTAGGGTGGAGGCCATATAGTTGTTCGACATCTGGCATCTTCTTCAATAGTGTTAGAAAACTGGAATCTGTGAAGCCTGAGAAAGTTCAGAAGTATTTAGAGCCAATTTCATCCCTCCTTCCATCAATAGTTACTAGGCACTTGTTTTAACTAAAAGTTAAAACAACAAAAAATGAGGTTTCCTTTTTAAATTTTCATTAAGACTAACACTACAGCTGAACAAATGGTTAAACTGAAAATACATGTTTTTAGTAACAGAGGAAATGTGTCCAAAACTCCACTTATTGTGAGTTAATATTTCACTGTTGGGGTTTTTAACTTATTATTGCCTTTTTTGTTGTCATAGCTGCTTTTAAGGCACAGAAATCTTCTACTAGGAACGACACACTTTTAACCAAGATAAGTTGGACCTATGGGACTGGTGGATGAGAAGGACCACCCTCTCACCACCACCCTCTTTCACCTGCCTCCAGAGGTGCTCTCTGGTCTGTAAAACCTCTAGGGCTGGGCACAGCACACACTGAGAAAATGAGTAAGACATGATCCTAATCTTCAGGAAGCTCACAGTTCTAACCTAAATCTCATCTCAAACTAAGTTCTCTTAGTCTATCCATTTCCTACTAATTACTTGTCCTCTATCACTTCCTGGAATTTTGGACAATTCATTCTTTTGAAAAAGACAGATGCAAGTTAGCTAAAAGAACGTAAGTGATCCAAAGTGAGAGGATGCTGACAGAACGCTGTTTATCTGGAGGCTGGTTGTGGTCCACAGTGGGAATCAACCAGAAGGGAGCAGAAAAAGGCAGGTTAGTTCCACAGCAGGAGCTGGTGGTGAGATTAGTAGGGAGACAAGTCTCATATAGATGATACTTTATTATCTGGGGCTCTCTGTTTTTAATGGAGGCTGTCAGAAAGCCAAGTGTCTTCTCACTAATGACAAAATATTAACTATTAAGAATATAAATAAAGTCCCAAATCACTATGTCTTACATACTAAGGTTTTCAAAACTCATTCTATTTGCACAGAGCTAGTCCAGACAGTATGCTAACTTTACAGCCACACAGCTGAGGGGCTAAGAAGGGACTGCCGAGGTCGGTCTCTCTAGGGGCCATTCCGACTCTCCTATGTGCCGCAGGGATGGCAAGGCGGGGGCCGCAGGTGTTCATCGCGGCCTGAAAGAAGCCAGCAACGTGCGGCCGAAGTCTCCTCTAGTTCGCTAGGGGGCAGAGACCTTGATGCCAGCAAGAGCGCGTCACATGGGGGCTCTGCTATTCTGCCTCTTCAGACAGGCCACCACCCCAGACTTCCTGCCCGATCACCCTCTGCTAAAGCAAGTCAAGCACAAGCAATGACAGTCCTCTCACACTGCCCTAATTTTTTTTCTTCCCTGCTTTAAATGATCACTCTCTGGAGTAAGATGACTCCTTTCCCCTTGGGCTGCTTCCTCTGGACTATTTGAAGACCACTGTGGCTTGTCTTCCACCAGGCTCCCTTCCTTCCTCAGGTCTTTGTAGAGTTCTTCACAAAAAGGTATATACTGATAACTAATTCTGGTCGAATGATAATAGTTATCCATTGACTAATGACCCTTTTGGAAGAATGTTAACACCCCAAACTGTACAATATTTCAGTATTCCAGAGGTGGTCTGTCCTGCTCCTCACAGGACAGAACAGGACAATCATCTCTTCAGCTCCTCACATCTATCAAGCGCCTCCCCCACACTCATCACATCTTCAAAATACCAGTATCTGGAGATTGTTGATGAAAGGTGGTTAGAAAGACATTTAAAGTTGCTAAACAACAATAACTCAAGGACACTAATCAATGAATTTGTGCTAAATGACAAGAAACTTTGGCCCTCAATTTTAATTCTTCCCTTTCAAGTGTGCTCTGCTTAACTCAAGTTATCAACTTTCTTTCCTAACTGTCTCTTTATCTGAGGTCCACTATTGTAGTTAGGCCATTAACTCTGAGGTCTTTACCTTCAAGGCCAATGACTTATTTGAGACTCTTCAAGAGCTAGGTCTTTTCAAAGTGCTACAGAAATGAAAGGTCAGAAGTGCAATTTCTGCAGCCTACCAAAGCAGCTCACAGAAAAAGATCAACACTTATATAACCAAGAGCGCCATTCAAGGGTACGGGAAAGCTGTGAAAGCCTGCACTGGGAAACAAAGGGCACTGTCTAATGTGTTAGACATGTATTTAATCAAAGGCTCAATAAGTATTTTCCAATCATGTATTTGTAAAATAAGCTGATGTAGTTCCTTAAGGAATTAGAAATAAAACAACAGACCACTGAAACAGTAAAACCTCAGGCAAAATGCATTTTATCAACCAAAACAACCTAAATAATTTAGGTAAAATCCTGCTTCCCCACCTACAAGGTGACTCTATCACCTATCTCAAAACAAGTAACACTGGGAACATTATTATGCTTTTTTTAAGGTATTATTGATATGCACTCTTATGAAGGTTTCACATGAAAGAACATTGTGGTTACTACATTTGCCCATATTATCATGTCCCCACCCATGCCCCATTGCAGTCACTGCCCATCAGTGTAGTAAGATGCCACAGAGTCACTACTTGTCTTCTTTGAGCTACACTGTCTTCCCTGTGACCCACACACACCATGTGCACCAATCATGTCACCCCACAATCCCCTTCGCCCTTCCCCCCTCCCCTCTGGTAACCGCCAGTCCCTCCTTAGAGGCTGTGAGTCTGCTGCTGCTCTGGGAACATCACTATGTCTCCAACAGGCTCCCCTGCACCTTGCAGGCGGAATCCACTCACCACTTGGCATGTATTCCCACCACCGGCCTGCACAGAGATCCACGACCCTCACGACTCTGAGGTAGAGGGTCACTGCTTCCTTCAGCTTCCGGGAAAGACATTCCATACACATGATATCCTGCAGAGGGAGGTACCTTTGTGAGAGAAAGAAACTCATTTATCAAGCAGGTAAGTACTTACTCTCACTTAATAGGTCATTTTTCTCCTTCCTCCATTCTCCTAGCCCTTAAATGAAATGAGAACTTAGGAATTTTTAAGACTAACATGCATACACAGCTTTTTACTAAAAACTGGTAAGTCAGCAGATACTCCAGCATCCAGGTCAAGTATCGAGTTCCCTCCATAGGGCATTTGATAACCTTTCTCCTTT
Organism: Manis javanica; assembly: GCF_040802235.1. Lineage (NCBI taxonomy): Eukaryota > Metazoa > Chordata > Mammalia > Pholidota > Manidae > Manis > Manis javanica. The sequence continues at coordinate 93,302,330 of NC_133169.1, read as the reverse complement.
TCTGTTTAAGGGGAAAAGAAGGTAGAGGGGAAAAGGCCTCAGTGCACGATGATAAGGGTATGCGAGAGTGACCAGAGAAAACCGATCGATTTGAACATGGTCAATATTTTTTCATAGCTTTTACAACATCCATTTCCTGTATTGGCTAAAAAAATCCCCTTCTTCTCTCTCTCACCACCACCCAGAAACTCTACCATTTTCTCCATCAGTAAATACGTATACTAAGTTTATAGTATATAATATTCTCTAGATCTTTTACCTTTAAGATCGCACTCTCTGATAAAAGTTCACTATGAATATAAGTGAGAACACCCCACTTGAATTAGTTTCCTCTTTTCCAACCTCCTGTTATCTCTTCCTTCCTGAAACTTTTCAACTTCTACCTTTGTTCTGTTTCCAGTAATAGTAATATATATATTTTGAAAGATCAGAAAATATCATTTCTCTCTTTTTCTATTTCTTAACCCCGCTCCGTGCTTGCCTGGAGAAATTCTAGACGGGTAAAAGCTACCCTCTACTAGGCTGGTGCTGTGTCGCGGCCCACGACCGTACGAGGTGGATCGCCGTCGGCCACACAGCCTTCTCCCTCATCTTTGGCCTGCCCCCTCCGCTCTGTGCGCTCTGCCCCGAAGTCTCCTACTCGGTACGCTTTGGCAAACGGAAGGGATGGGCAAGAGCGAAGACTTCCTGCTGTTGCTAGTCCCTAGCTGAATTCTTCAACGACGGTCAGTGTACTGGTTCCCCTAGCCCTACCCACACTGCTCTAAATAAACCCTGTAATTAATCACTCCATTTTGAAAATGGTGAAATTGGCTCAGAAAAGTTAACCTGCAAAAAGTCAACAGCTAGGTAAGAGGAATGAAGGGATGTCAACATAGTTAGGTCTGACTTCAATTTCTAAAAATGAAGTTAATTAGAAAAGTTCAAATATACCTGCTGAATATTTTTTTGTCCACTTTTTTTTTTTAGCCTCTGGTCCCTCTCTCTTCCCCTTTAAAACTAATTAAATAAAGGCAGTAACATCAAATTCTTAAAAAAAAGACACATTATTGCTAACTTTAGTCTATATAACTTAGATATAAGGATAATTTTCAGAAACTATGACTACACATTTTATAAACAATGAAAAATACTGAATTTGTTTTAAGTTTCCCACTAAAATGTTTTTCCCAAATCACTGATTGTTACCCAAAGTATTTGCCTGAGTCAGTACTATATTCCCTTTAAATATAAACAGATCATTAATCACATGAAGATTTCCTTACATCATATTTTCCCTCAGAAAAAGAAATGTAATTTTTTATAGATATAAAGTCAAAGAGCTGGAGTTCAAAAGATCAAATACATTTTAGAAAAGACATGTTTAACATGGTAGATTAAGTGAAGATTAGGTTTAAGGAAGCCATAGTTTTTCCTGGTTCATGAAAACATGCTAAGTAGTTACTACATGACTACAACATTAGTCCTCAGATAAAACTTCAGGAGCGTAAGAATAAACCTATTTATTTTTAGAATAAACATCTCATACCAAATCCAAGTACTCAGCTTAATTCACAGTTTTTATATTCTGCCAATTTGCTGCAGGTTTTTTCATAATAACCTGGGCAATTTGATTCTATAACCTGGATGTTACTTGATTCTACTCACTGCATTTGAATATTGTTTGAACTACAAAATGTTATCTAATCCACTCTCAATTTAAAATATGATCCGATTTGTTCATAATATACCCTTACCATTATTTAACAAACTTCTAACACAACCCCAGAAATAATTTCACCTATGCTTTCTTTTAGAATTCTAATAGCTTTATTGTTTAATTCCTTGATGCATTTAGAATTCAGTTATCATATATGAGAGATTCAAACATGCTTTTATTATTTTCTCCAAATGGCTTTTAGGTTGTGACATCATCACTGAATAATCTACTCAGCTTTTCCTTACTGGTGTGGATACCAAGTTTATCATAAACTAGATCCCACATATGTTGAATCCACAGATGGAGCTTACATATGGGGTTTACCTGTTTTACCCAACTGTCTGGCTATTTTCTCCAACATCAAATCATGAATTACTGCATATTTTAGAATATATTTGAACATCTGGTAGGGTTAGATTCCTTTTCTAAAAAATTTTAGTTATTCTGGCAGACTTTTTTCTTCCAGATTAACTTTAGAATCATTCTGTTATATTAAAAAAAGAAAAATAGGTATTTTAATTGGGTCTTCTATTCCCAGACAGAAACTGAACTAATAAAAACTACACTGTGTCACAGAATAACAAACTGCAGAAGATAAAGGGTAATACAAATTTATATTAGGGAAGAAATATAAAGTGTCCTAAAGTAATTCTACTGTCACCTCTTAATCTGCATATATTCAATAACTTAAAAAAATTTTTTTAACGTTTCTAAGAACTTCTTATGGAAATTTCTCATAGATAAATTATCTAAATAATGGAAAATCCAGATGCTTAGCAAAGTTAGGAGTTGTAGAAGAGAAAAACTGGAGCAATGCAGATCACACTACAAGGTGATCACTGTGTCATATTCAATGGACTAGCAAGCAGTGACTAAAATGGTAATTATGAAGATCATGTTGCAATATGAATGAGCTAATAAATGAGAGATTCAGGATTCAAACTCAAATCTCTAACCCCAGAAACAGAGTATGTGAGGATTTGTCTATTTGAATGGATAATGACTGGAAGAAGAGAGCAGGGGAGACTGGAATGACAGGGTTTTTGTTATTGTTTCTTGTTGCTGCTGTTTAACTGTTGTTATAATGTAGTTTGGATAAAAATATAAAGAAAATTTCAAAAAGAGCTTATCACAAAACAACTTTAATGTATATAAACAACTTTAATGTATATACAGCATATAGTAATGATGGGTATTATTTCATAAAATTTCCGTTTCAATCTTTTATGTAGATGTTCATACTGAGTAAAATGTGTTTCTAACTGTGCGCTATACTGAAAAAAGCCAAAAACACTGCCTTGAGTTTTAGACACATGGAACTGTAAAAACAAAATCAACAAATCTATCAGTCACTGAGAATTCCAAGAAGCCTGGAATGTTAGCACACTTTAGAGAATACCTGGTCCAACTGAACATTCTCCAAGGGAAGAAATATTCTATACATTCACTATCTGCGGTGTCCTATACAGGAGCAACTAGCCACACACAGCCAGTGCAACTGAGGACCTGGATTTTTTAAATGTAATTGAATTTCAGTGCCACTCGTGGGTGGTTGACCGCCGCGCTGGACAGCACCGCTCTGGGATGCGCTCCTGCTCACACACACCAGGCAGGTAAAAATCAACCAGACAAAATCTTACCTAAAAATATGGCAAAGCACTTCGTGTGAAAGTTGATTCATATAGTCCTTTGTTTCATCTGATATTGTTTCCTCAGGGATCTCATTATTCACAAGACATGTTCTAACGCTTTTCTTTCGTGGACCCATTGCTGGGTTATCTCCAGTATCGAAGAGCAGATCTTCCCTCTTGGTCACCCGTGTCCAAAGCACCTGAAAGCAGGCAGAACAGAGAGCAAGCAGGCTGAGGCACCCCAGACCCGGGTGCAGAAATTATCCCTACAAAACCTCCACGAAACAGTGTTTAAAGCACAAAGGTAGTTCTGCAGTAACATACCACATTCAAGTTAATACATTACACAAAAGGCACTGAACACCTTTTTCTGAGGAGTGTAGAGAATGTAAAAATGCATTATCTAGAATAGAGCAAAACTCCAAGGAAAAAGGAATCCAAGATTCAAATTTGTACTCTTTAGCCTCCTAGCTTATTACTTAACTTCTCCAAATGTATGGTAAGATCATTAAACTAGGTAAACAAAACCCCTTACAACTCCAGGAGCTTTTGATTCTATGATGCTCCTAACAAAGCGAAAGTAGAAGAGGACACTTGGGTTCTAGTCCTACACCTGTCACAAACTACTTCCATGAATTTGAATCACCTTTCAATTCCTCATTCTCCCACCCGTAAAGTGAGGGGATTTGAGTCCACCAGTGGGTCACAGACCCTTTTACAAATCTGATAAAAACTGCAGATCTCAAAAAATAAACATGATTATGTGCAATTTCAGAGGGAATAAAATCACCCTTCTCACTCTTGTAAATATTAAGGAGCAGAGGTTAATTCATTTGTGTAACACATGCTGTTTTGTTTTTAAAGTAAGCTTTAGTGGAAGAGGAAAAGGGGGAAAGACGGCCTGGAGCAGGGAAGGAGGGATAGAGGCAGAAGGGCGAGCACCCCGAGGTTCTTCGCTGCGTTCCAGTGATCAAGTTAAGAGGGAATGGTGTGAAAACAGCGTCCTTTAAAAAACATTATCAATTATCAATGGTAAAATTTTGGAAAATTACCTTAACTCAAACTCAGAGAACTCTAGTTCAGAGCTTAAACTTAATCATGAAACAGAGATGCACAGCACTGCTGCCTGAAATCAGTGCATCTTTAAGTTACAGGGTTTTCTCCATTTATGCACCAGCTTTTTCCTAATTAGAATTCTTCAGTATTAAAACTCTCTACAGTGGACTGCATACTTTCTTCTTACAGAGCTGACTCAATAAAACCTTAAGCATTTCTTAATGACCTGAGGCTATCAACATGCACATACCTTGTATTTTGCGATGCCTCCCCTCAGGAACTACTCAAGTATGTGAGCTTCCTGGGGTTCCTCTGCTTCAGCAGTGAATGGGGGCAAAATACAAGGCTAAGTGAACTCTCATATTTCTTAAGCTTGTATGTCTGCTCTGGTCCCTTCTTCTCTCATAGAAAGGTTGTGTGCCGTTATTTCTGGCAAGTGTCAGCGTGCCTGCTTCTCCCCGTACTCCACCCACCCACACAGACACACACACGCACACGCACACTCCTCTAATTGGCTATGGCCTGGAAAAACAGAGAAATGTTTTTAGAATTGTGTGTGGATTAGTATCAGCAAACCTAGTAATACGGACCCAAAGAATTTTGCCAAAGTACAAGAGCTACAGTGCCTTGAATTTGTGGCGTCTCCTTCGCTTCCTCAGAAGCGTATTTATGTTTTGTCCATTACATTTTAGCCAGCAGACCTCTGGAGAAGTAAAGTTAATACTCAAACTCCCCACAAAAAAATTACAAACATACTCATCTACTTCTGACTCTATCACTGCCCATCTTTTCCTTTTTACTGCTGCCCCCGCTCCAAAATAGTCCCCCATTTCCTGAGAGCTCCCGGAACCGCCCTACGGCTGTCCTGGCCTCCTGATCCTCGGCGCCAAGAGCCCCTTCTCCGTGCTCCCCGCCTGACCCGTCTGTAGCGTGGGGTGCTGCTGACCACTTCTCTGAACCCCTCTCGCCCTCCGGCCCCTACATGACATCCTCTCAGGGTCCCCTTCATCCCTCCGGGGTCACATCACAAGTCTCCTTTGCCAACTCACCCTAGACCCCTCTTCTCTCTGGCCATTCTCAAGTCTTCAGCTACTACAAACACACTAAAAAAAGATTTCTACTTTTAGCTCCTGTCTCTCCTGAGCTCTGACCTTACATCCTCTGCCTTTCAGAAAACTTAACCTCAGGATCTTGAACAACCTTCAAGAATGTTATGTACAAACTGAACTTTCTCAACCACAAGCCACCTCTTCTCAACACACACACACACACAGTTTTCTCAGTCCCCACACCCAGATTCCTAAATTAGAAACCTTGAAATTAGCTCAGAATATTGTGACCTCTCTCTCCTCAGCCATGTAATTGGCTATTCCTATTAATTTTTTCTTGCATCCATTTCCCACTGACTTTTACGACTCTACCAACCCTCATCTGGGCTACTGCAATGGCTTTCTAAATAATGCCCACCACCGTACCTGCAGGGCCGGGAACAGAGCCTACGGTGTCCACAGTAGGCTCATGATCGGTGATTTGCTGACTAAATGCTTAACACACCATATACCACACTGAAGCTGGAGTTATCTTTTTAAAGCATTCCTCTGTTTGCATATTAAGTGAAAAAAGCAAGCTGTAGAATATGTCCAAAATATTATACCATTTGCATGAAAGGGACAAATAAGCCTGGGTTTGCATAGGACATTCTGGGAAGAATCCGTGACAAGATGTTTACAAGTCGTTCCCTCTGAAGACAGAGGTTTTGGGAAGTGGGAAGAAGGCTTTCATGCTTCATATTTTCCACTGTGAAAATTTTAGATACTTCTTACAGAAATACAATAGTCATGACCAAACAACAACTCAATCAGCCTACAAGGAATCCCAGTTTCCAGAGGATACAATCCTTCCAATCTGATCTCACGCCACCTTTCCAATCTCATCTTTCAACCCTTACCACTTGTTCCTCAGCCACATTCCAGCCACACCGACACCCTCATGTCCCCTATCGACATTCATCTTTCATTCCCAGTAAGCTGTTAACTCTAACTAGAATCTCCCCTCCTCCCCTTTCTTTGCCTAGAAAACCACTAATCTGCCTTCAAAATCAAGTTTAAATGTTAAGTTCTCCGTGAAAACTCCCATTCAGACCCCCTTTTGAGCTCCCTTTGAGATTTAATAGTGCTTCTCCTATAGCGACTTATGTTCTGTTTTACTGCCAGGAAAAGGAAAAGAACCTCAATCTTCTGCCTCTAGGTGGTAACAAATCCTTGCTCATCCTCCTCCTCAAATGTCTGATGTATGAATCCATCAAACTCCCCATCATGCCATATGCATCCAGTAGCTTCAAGGCTGCTAAGAGCCATTTCTGGCTCCTGTGAGCACTGTTTGCTGACCAGCAGCCAATGATCTCAGCAACAGGTCTACAATCCTGGCAAAATGCAATCAGGCTTTAGTCCAACATGCACACAGTAACAGCTACCCAGGAGCAAGCAAATGCTTCAACAAGACTGCTGACTCATAAAGACGATCCAGCCACAGATTAATTTTCAAGCCATATTTAGCATGTGCTTCACCTTCAAGAATCTTAACTCTAACCCTTCCCGGATACCATGTTCTTGATTTTTCATCATTTAATGAAAATTAAGTATCACTGAGTTTATAAAAGTTCACTTGTTTGGAAGTCAGAAAAATATTTACTTACAGATACGACATTATACATCAGAGGTTAGGTTTCCAACAAGACCACAAAAATCGTTTAACCAAAAGTATACATTAACACTAATTACTAAATTAGGAGGACTAAGAAAATTTTAAGTGAAACTGTATACATATTTCCCATATCTTGCCTAGAATTAAGGACTTGGTCACATGGCTGTCTACATGGTGGTAGGTAAGAGTCAAACTGCCCTGCTCCGAGGCTTTGGTGGGGAAAGGACTTGGGAAAATAAACACTGAGGTGATCTCCATTCTACACTGAGGGGCTTAACAGCTCAGGATCTACAGTGAGGGAGTCAGTCTTCTCCAGTCCAAGGAGGCGCCCCTGGGAATGTTGAGGAGATAGATGCTTCCACATTAAAGGACTCAAGTATTTTCCCTTACCACCAAACTCTACAAAGGACAACAAACTGTTTCAACTGAAGTTGGCTCTTCTTCCTGTAAGTGTAACATCCAGCTAGGCTACGCTGAGCATTTCATCCCAGGCACTGAGAAATGGAGGCCGGGTATCCCTGCATAAGAAGAAAAGACCATGTGAGACACGCAAAGGCCCAAGGGATGATGGTGTCTCTCTTCTACGTGCACTCTCTCTTTTATTTGCTTTTCTTTTAGTGGGATGAGGGATAAAAACAAATGAGAAGAGAAAACTGCCATGACTAGCCTTCTCTGTCTTGGTTTCCTCCCACCCCTCTCTCCAAAACATTACCATCTGCTACTTGAGAAACTCAGTAGGGCAGGGAAGATCCAAAGCAGCAGTAGGTTAAAAGGGAAAGAGGAAAGGAGGGAAATTCTAGTTATCAGCAGCAGATAAAGACACCAAATTAGAGCAGGCCTAGCAGAAGAATCATGAATGGTAAGGGAGAGGTGAGAGGAGTATAAGTAACAGGAGAGTGTAAACACATGAAGACTGTATTCTGTAGCCTTGGGTGTTATTTCTGGGGTTAGCAAGTTGTGAACACTCAAAGTCTAAACCTCAAAGAAATGTCACTCTGACAGAACTACGGTATGGAATCCCAGGATGTTAAAAGTTGAAGAGGCCCTCAGAGGTTACATAGTCACACAGTTCTTAATTTTTTGTGGGTCACAGATCCATCTGAGACTAATGGTGAAGCCTGCACTTTTTTCCCCCAAGAGAAGAACAAAACATACCTGACTCATGCATGCCAAATTACACACACAATTTCAGGGGCTTTGCAAACACTGAAGCTCATCCAGAGGTCCTTAACTAAGAGCGTCCTAACCTTAATTTTCAGGTGGGCAAACAGAACCAGAGAGGACAAGTCCCAGCCTATACTACATACCCTATCATCAAGTCAGTCCTCGGCACTTGGCTGTCTCCTTGCTGTCCAGGGCTGTGTCCCAGTGCTTGGAGATGGGCTTCCAGATGCCCTGATAGAACTGCTGCTGGACACACACTCCCCACAAATTAGGGTTTGTGGTCCATCTAATTCAGGCTCCCACACAGTAGCCGACAGCAGCTGCAGGCCCACAGTCATTCTCTGGCGGGCTGTTTGGCAGACCTTAGCCACAGGAAGCATTTTTGTCCTGGTGGCCCAAGTACATCCTAAGCAGTCTGCTTTGTGAATATTCTTCAGACCTGGACCCTTCCACCATACAATTTCTCTTAGATGTGCTCTTCTCCTTCCAACCCGCCAGCTAAAATCTCCTCCCATCCCTAACTAAACCAAACTATCCTCCATTAATTCCATTCATTCTGGTTGCTCTCAAATTTATCCCTATCTTGAAATCCTTAACAGTATTTCCTTGCTTGCAAAACTTACTTCCGTTTTAATCCTCTATTTCCATTATATTAGTTTTAACACTTACCGTTCACAATTCTGATAATCAGATACCTATAACTATAAAGGTCCAATATAAATCTACTCCTTTATTCCCTAAATGTCACAACTAATATCTTCCCATCCCTGTCCCATTTTGTTAACCCTGTTCCATCCCTGACTTGAATTCTATTAAATACTCCCTTCTTCAGAGCACACCAGCCCTCCAGGGTACATATTTGTCTCTTTATCAACACACTTTAAGGGCAGAGATAAACTAGTTTATCTTACAACTAACCAGGAAACTCAGAGGTCTCTTCCTTTACAAATTCAGAATCAACTGCTCATTCTGATCTAATAATTCTCTGGAAAAACTGTTTCTTGACTGCTATTATCTATTCATTCATCCATCCATTCCTTCACTTAGTTATTTATTTACTACCTGCTAAGTGCTAGGTGGTAACAAAGTTTTTCATAAAACTTAAAGTGTCAGAGTGGAGTTAGATTCTACTGCCAGTCTCTTCCACTCCACTTCAAGTCCAATTTCCTTTCACTATGTCACTTTAACTCACTGAAAACTAGTTTTCCCTTGTTCTCTTATGCCTTAGTATCCTTTTAACTAAGATATCTTTATCTTTTAAGGTATCTTTCTTTAAAGGTGGTGAGTGTCTCAAGGCACACACACATCTGTATTCTTTACCCAAAGAGAACAAAAGAATCGGCATCACGAATTTTAAAGCGAGGGAAGGAGCCTTGGAGATTAGTTAAACCAGTAATTGTTAAAAACGAAGTTAAAATTTACAAGCACAAATTCTTCGATCTGTATCCCTTTCACACCCCACCTTTTCCCTTCCGCAGAAAATCATGGACGTACACAGCCATTATTTTATTCCTCAATTGTGCTGAGAGTGTGGGAAAGGGGATTAAAGACCAATGACCTAATACAACATCATCATTTGCCAGATGAGGAAAGTCCAGAGGGATGAAGAGATTCGCCCAAAGTGAACAAGCAAGTTAATAACAGCTTTATGACAAAAAACCAGGTGTCCTATTTTTCACACTGGCGTGTTTACGCTGCTGGTATAGGTTTATAAACCAGTCAAGACAGAGCTTCCGAAGCACAGGGCGCCTCCAAGGTGCCCGACGGCCCCTGGCCGCCTTGCTGCACGGAGAGAGCACGGCAGGCATCTCTTCCCAGTCGGGTGCTAGGCGGGATGCGGGAAGACACGCTTTTCAGGTCTGTCTCTAAGAACCCTTTCAAGGGGTTGAGGATCTGACATTTGGAGCTAGGAGGGGCATCGGAGGCCGCCGAGACATTCACTTGACAGGTAAGCTAACTGTGCCACGGGGCAACGGACCCGGGCAAGGTCGCACAGCGAGTCGCCCGAGTCCAGGGCGGGCCGCCTCTGCAAGCTGTGCCCACCGTGCCCCGCTCAGGCCCGGCCCCTCGTCACTCCACGAGCTCGCCTCGACTTGCTGCCGTAGACACGGACTTGGCCCTGAAACGGGGCACCGGTGACACCCGCGGCGGAAAGCACTCCCGGAAGACGCCTAGGCCAGCAACCCCCGTTCTGCCGGGGAACCCGCGCCCCCGAGGAGGTCCTGCGCGCCGGCATCCCGGGCCAGGGCCGAGGAGGCCGAACCCCAGCCGAAGCCTGCTCTCCGGGAGGCCCGGGCCCCAGAGCCCGGGCGGCCCCGCTCCGGCCCTACCCCCGCCCCCGCCGCACGCGCCCCCGGCCCGGCCGCCCGCCTCCCCGCGCCAGGCCCACTCGGCCGCCGCCTCACCTGCGCGGGGCCCCCGTCTGTTGCTGCAGTTGAAAGGGAGGTAGGGACGCCGCCGACTCTTCCCGCGGCCCCCGCCGCCGAGGCATTTCCGCTTCCGCCGCCGCCGGGTCACTTCCGGAGCGTCGCCGTCCGGGGCGGGGCCTGCGCCCGGCGTCCCCGTGGGGCGTGGCCCTTGGCGCTGAGGAGCCGACGCCCTGTTGGGTGTGGCGGGCGGGCAGGCGGGTCCTTCTTGCCCGCGATGGCGCCGCCCACCGGACGCCCAGAGCCCGGAGCCCGGCGGAGGCAGGGCCCGGGTCGCCCCGCGGCCCGCTGACGCCCTCCGGACGGCTGGGTTCCCGTAGAGATGTTTTTCCAGAATTCGTCCAGCCAAAACCGGAAGACCTTTTTTTCCTTGATTGGGGCGGGGGTGGCAGGTGAAGTTGATACTAAAATCTACTCTTCTCTACTTTTGAGACATTGTCTCCGGACGTAATTAACAAACAGATTTTCAAAGTTTCCGAATGGCTTTCACATTGGTATCTCGTTAAAACCTCATTACCACTCTGACATAGGGCAGGAAATCAGTTTAATGGCTTTTTTTCTTTGTTTGATGGATAGAAATTTATCCTAAGAGGGGATAATTGACTTGCTCAGTGTCACGCAGCTGGACTGAAGCCCAAATTTTTACCCTGCAAATTCCACCTTCTTGCCCCTACATAAATGTAAACCAAATGGAGTGACAAACCTCAATCAAAATAGATTTAAAAAATACCCCTTAAGGAACACAGTGTTCATTGAAGCCGTATGAGACACAATTTGACAAAAATAGGGGTGCCTACATGTTTCATGAGAAAGGACTGAAGATGGCTTAAGGGGTCCCCTCGTCCCTCCTATTTTCTTGATTGATGCCAAGCCTAGTAGTTTGTCCCTTTTTTCCCTATTATGGTTTTGGTGCAGTAGGTTTCAGCTTGCCTTGGCAGTCACTATTCCAGCTATCTCATTCCATGTGTCAAACCATGTACCCTGGATTTGGGGTTCTGGGAGGAAACAAACTTCATATTTATATACTAGTCACCTTAATCTTAGATTCCCTAGGACATTGTTACAGTAAGTAAAAATAAAATCCTATTCCCATGCTACTTGCTGATGTCAGTTTCTTGCATATTCATACCTAAATAAATGAAACAGTAAAACTGTTTCCTGGATTTTTCTGTTTCCTGGATTTTCTAAATAAAAAATACAAATTGTATATGAAAATGTCTAGCGCTAGCCTAGCATAGATAGAAGGAATTCAATTAGGTTTATTTCAGTGCAGTTGGGCTGAATCTTTAATTGATTAGCATTATCTTCATAATTTGATTAGCATTCCTGCTTTGGTAAAATGTACTATCATGGAGCTACAAATACAAGTAAGATATATCTCCTATCTCACATTTAAAAAGGGAAACAAATGCATACTTTTAAGTCATTGTGGTGTTAAACAGATGGTATTTTCTGAGTGCTGTGATTGCCTGCTGTATACAATTAGACACCAAAACTAGTTGAAACCTTTTGAGGGCAGAGTGCATAATGTGCATCCCTTCTTCTCCAAGACTTTTGTTCCTTAGTAATGTGGGGTTTTAATTAGGGTTCTGAGTTCCACACTCTCATACAGGGACATCATCGGGGACTCTGAGCTGCATACGGAAATGTGCCCTGTACCTAAATGGCTCTGAATGACTGCGGGGTTTTTTCCTTAATCCCCACTTTTTCATTAAAATTTTAAGTATCTCTTTCTTATACTTTCCTAGGTTCTAGCACCAGGCTTTCTTCTCCCTTGACATTTCTTAGGCTCTTAGACAACAGGTAATTCCTTTGATAGAAGATCCAACATTTAAGAGAACAGGCCCTGGCTGAGGACAGAGCTCAGGGTCTGTTGAGGGCTACTTCCTATGGCTTTAGCTCCTGTGCAGTGCACAACTAGAGGAGATGTAGTTTCAGAAGAAAAAAATCCGATTACAGCGGTCTTGACTGAGAAACTGTATATGTAGTGGTCAGAAAAGCAGACTTTAGAAACTAAAAAGATCTGGTTCCAGTGTGACTTGCTCCACTTCCTGGCAGCTGGAGGACCGACCGTCAGCAAGCGCTTCAACTCTAAGGCTCAGGTTTGTCAAGTACAAGTGGGCATCATTATGGCGCTTACGTAACAAATCATTGCAGAATTTAGTGGCTTAACACAATTTATGATCTGTCATGATTCCGTGAATTGACTGCACTTGCTGGGGTAGTTCTAGCTTGGGGTCTCTTACGCATTTGCAGTCAGAGGTCAACTGAGACTGCAGTTAATTTCAGGCTCAAGTGGGTGTGACCTTGGGAATTCAGGAGGGGCTCAGTTAGAGCTGTCCGCAGGGTGCCTGCCCAGGGCCTCTCCCTCTGCTTTGGGTCTCACAGCAAAGTGCCTTGGGTCCTGAGAGGGAGCACGTGGAGACAGAAAGCTTAGAGAGCGCGCTGTTCCAGACGGTACAGGAGGAGGCTCCAGGACAGGGCTTAAAATCTAGCCTTAGACGTCCCAGAAGTTACTTCTGTCACATTCTGTTGGCCAGGGAAGCCACTAAGCTAGCCCAGATTCAAGTAAAGAAGAATATAAGACTCCACTTCTTGATTGAAGGAGTAGCAAAGAATTTGTGAGTCTTTAATTTACCTCATTTGTTTGTTTCTAATTTTTTTGGACATAGGTAGACTTGATTAGCACAGGTATCAAAAAGCAAGGCTGGTAGCCCCACTACGATTCTTCACATGATTTTTGTTTTAATTGTGGTAAATATACATAACATAAAAATTCACCATTTTAAATTATTTTTAAGTGTACAGTTCAATACAGAATAGTTGACATTCAATATTATATTGTTTTCAGGTGTACAACATAGTGATTCAATACTTATACGTATTACGAAATGCTCATCTCAACAAGTGCTACCTCCTGTCACCATGCGAAGTCATCACAATATGATTGACTATATTCCCCATGCTATACCTTACATGCCCTGACTTATTTATTTTATAACTGGAAGTTTGTCCCTCTTGCTCCCCTTCACCTATTCCACCCACCCTCTCCCCTCCCCTGTGACAACCACGAGCTTGTTATTTAATCTTATGAGCCTATGTCTGTTTTCCCTTTGTCCTGTTTGTTAGATTCTACATATAAGTGAAAGCACATGGTTGGGCAAGTACACTACTACTCACCTTCAGAACTTTTTCTTTTTCCCAGATTGAAACTCCCTATCCACTAAACCACCAACTCCCATTCTCCCCCTGGCAACCTCCATTCTACTTACTGTCTCTACGTACCTCATTTAAGTGGAATTATACACTGTTTGTCCTTTTATGTTCACATAATGTCTTCAAGGTTCATCCATATTGCAACATATGTCTGCATTTCCTTCCTTTTTGAGGCTGAATAATATTCCATTGTGTGTATCTACCACATTTTGTCCATTTGTGGATGTTTGAGTTGCTTCCACCTCTTGGCTGTTGTGAATAATGCATCAGTGAACATGCATGTGCGAAGCTCTCTTCCATGTCCATTCTTCTGGATATACACCCGAAAGTGGAATTGCTAGATCATATGGTAATTCTACCTCTAATTCTTCCACAGAGGCTGTACCATTTTACATTCAACAGTGCACACAGCTTCCAGTTTCTCCACATCCTTGCTTTCACTTTTTTTGTGTGGGGTAATACTTGTAATCCACTTAGAACAGTGCCCGCCAGTGCCCAACAACGAAGCAAAAATTCCACAAAGGCTGGCTGTTATTCAATTGTTCAGAGGCCTCCTTTCTTTCCTTCCTCTCAGCTGTAGTTGAAGTTGCAAGGGCTATATGCTATTTGCATATAATATTTCTGAAGTTCACTTTCAAAGCATCTAAAATTTTTCCAAGTTATGTAAGGAAATCCTTACGTAGGTATATGCGTAGAGAATTGCGGTTTCAAAATCAAACGTGAGGTGGGCCATCAGGGGGAAGGAAATCTTGAATGGCAGGTGTGCATGAACAGGAGCTCTGAGTCGAGCATTCAGCAGCAGGACTTTTGTTTCTCATTTTAATTTGGATCTTACTGCACAAAATCAAGGTTATATCACAAGATTAAGGATGTTTAGGAAACTCAACAAGTTTTCTTTTTAACAGTTAACTTTGTGTTTTTCCTGTCACTCCTTCTAATGCAGATCGTTTAGCTTGATCTCTAGAGGTATGAAAGCAAAGAAGATATTCTTACAGAAGAAAATCATTTGAAATACCAAAGGCTATTTATCACCAGCCTTTGACTAAAAGACTGTATGGGACCTAGGAAAGTTAGACACTAGGGCTGCAGAATGACTAGGAAACTGTCTCTGCTCCTAGAAGGCTGGGAGACACCACTTACAAAGAACACTTGAGTAAATGTCAGAAATCCTGGCACAGGCACTGGAATGCCAGGATGCCCAAGCAGCATGGATGGCACTGAATGAGTCTAGGCTTGATGCAGCTACATTTAAAAGAGTTGTGAAGACCATCTTCAACTCTCTTTTCCTCCCGCCATGGGCTTCTGTGTTGTTGCTAATTGTGTCTCTGTTTCATAGTCTTGGCGTTAGCCTTTGCCTCCCAAGACCTTATTTTTATTGTATTTGGGTTTTACTTTTCATTCTTTTAACCGCAATGTCTCTCTACCAATCATTTTACATACATCATCATATTTAATCCTCCTGAACTCCGGGAGGTAGCTATTATTGCTTGCTCCATTGTATAGGTAATGCAACTCAGTTCAGAGAGGTTAAGTATTTTGTTAAAGGTCACACTGTAAGTTCCAGAGGCTCATTGTGAAATTTGCTCTATCTGACCTCAAAACCCACACTTATGGCTAAATTGTGCCCTCTTGTTTTTTCCTGCCTTTAATCAAATGGCATTCTGATTAATCTTTCTAAAGCATCCTATGGATTGTGTCAATGGCTGCTTTTTGCTTAAGCTTTTAACTTTAAAGCGCACATTTGTACCTTGTTAATCAGACTCCCGATGCCCAGTATGTGTTGGTTGCAGCTGAGCGTTTCAATGTCATTTGCCTTCACAATGGCTTGTCCCAGGTGCACACAGGACTCGCTGTCCCCCACACACACCCTGGGACTTGGCGGAGTGGACATGTCACCCCCTATACACAGAAGGTGAACCAGCCTCATTCAGCTGTTACAAAGGAAAAAATGGAAGATGCTTGTGTCTGGTCCCATCTAGATGAGTCCAGTACTGGGACAAAAACTGATAGTCCCGAATTCCAAAAGTAACAGGGATAAAAAAGTTGTAGGTTTCAAAAGCTGGTCCCATTTGAACCTGAAATAGTTCATTCATTCATTCAACAAATGTTTCCACAATGCTGGCTCTGAGGCCGGGCATTGGGCTGTGTGCAAGGAAATACCTGTGATGAGGAATGGCTACGCTTCTACCTTCAGTCTTGTAAGGGTAGTCCAACAATGCAATAACCATATAGGTGGTTTCTCAAAAATAAACAACTATGGGCACACAGTTATGTTTTCTTGAATGAAGAAGTTAATGAGTAACAGACCAATCTAATATACTCAACTTCTTCCCCTAAGTACTTTGTTTCACAGAGAAAACCTTCCAAACTAAATAAATGTTGTGACTCTATCCAATTAAACACATACATATGACAAATGACAATTCTCAAAATGCCAGTAATATTTAGTCTTAAGAAAGTTCTTATTCCTTCAATTTAAAATTCTAAATTTAATTCAATACTCAATTAAAATTTAAAAATTCAAATTGCAATCATAAGATTCATCCATCATATTCTTTAGAATGCTATATTTTCTTAAAATGAATATATCAAATAGATACTTTAAGTGACAATGATTTATAGACTGTTTCTTAGCACAAAATAATAATATGAGTATGATTTAATCCTCATTTCTATGCTTAAATTAAATCTTTTGGGGTCATAAGACACTTGATCACTTTAAAAACCATTCTGTCTCCCATATCTGGGGATTGCAATTGCGTATTGATTGGAACGGTGTTTGAGGTGTGAAATAAGTCTGAAACCTTTTGCTGGAAATGTTGGGAAAGGAAAGCTCTCTCTTCCCCTTCCCCTCACCCTTTTTTTATTTCAGTCGCTTTGAGTTGGATTTTCTTTTGGGTTTTATTCTTCTCAAGTTCAATACAGTACTAGACATGGTTTGCCCACCAGAGGGCGGAGCTCGCTCAGGGCACAGGGAGCGGTCAGTGTTAGAGAGGTGACGCTGGCAGGCAGGCCCTCACGGTCAGAGAGACCTGCTGGGTCGGAACAGGCCCGCAGCCGCAGAACTCACATCCCTGACAAGGCTTTTTTTGTCTTAGGAGAACCGGGAGAACATTCAGATGACATGCAGTCACTGATTGTTGGTATCTGGTGTGGGATCAGTGGGGAGACGCAGGACAGTTGGAGGTGATGGCACTTCCCATCTCTGGCTGAGATGTTTCTAGTAGGAGTACTTTCGGCATTTCGGATGGGTCAGTTCTTGGCAGTATGGGACGATCTGGTGTATTGCAGGCTCTTCATTCACAGAATGCTACTGTACAACTCCAGTTATTGTCTCGAGCAAAAATCAACTCCCCACATATTTTAAATGCTGCTTCTGAAGATAGTGCCGCTCTAGTTGAAAAACAGGTTTAGCTAAGAGTGACTTATATTTGAACTTACCTGAGGACTGAACCAGAAGTTCTTAAATTTGTCAAGACTAAGGGGAACAAACGGGGATTTGTTGTTTTAGATCCTGAGACTAAACTGACTTTGACATCAGTAAGGGATCATGGTTAAGAATGGGGATGGGAATGAAGAGACACCAGCACAGGGTAGGAGATGTTCATGGAGGTGGAGTCAGGGAGAACCTGACAGCAGGTGGTTAGTAAGTCATCCCTAGTGGACACAGAGCCTCAGCTGTGGAGCAAGGGGTGTCCTGTTAGACATCGGTGTCACCTGGGGTGTCCCCACCCCACCACAGGGCTCATTGTCTTTATGTGTTTCTTTAGTCAGAGTGTTGTCTTTATAGGATAATTCTCAGAGAGCTGGCCTTCATTCTCTGCCTCTGAATCCATTGAAAAATATCAGCTACCTTGAATTATTTTTGGAACAAGGTAGCATATGAGTCAATGAATGAATAAATGAATAAAATACTCTATACCACTTAATTTAAGAGTTCACATATCACCTTTTTTCATATTCCTCATGCCCCTATTGATGCCTCTGAAGAGAGAACTAGAAGAAGCTAAACAGTATTTACTGAAATAAATGAATGAATCATCCAATTAGCCTATCAGACTGTGAGTTGTCAAAGTCAGGGTCACTTCCTATCCAGCTCTGAATGTTTAGAAATACACACAGTTCTGGCACATCTAAGTGTACATAGAGTTATAGAGGAGTTTACTGTAGAATAAGATTTTATTGACTTCTTAAAAAATAAGATAATATAATGAATTCCATTTTTCGAAGGAATGATGATGCTTAATTCAAATGGGTTCACGCATGATGAACGAAGGAAAGTCATTTCGCATTCAAGATCTTTTTGGCCTTTGTGCATTTTCCTCTGTGTTGAATTTTAAGAGTGAGTTGCAAAGCTCTAGAAGAAATTGATACACACATTTAGAGACCATTTGTATGAAATATGACTATTCTTCCTCCTAGCCTAGTTGTACTGTAATAGAGATTTTAAGGGAAGACTCTTTGATTTGTAAACTCCTGACTTACAAATTGCCGACAGCTACAAAGCCTCGCCTCTCCCCTCTCTCACCTCCTTCAGCCTGGGGACCCCTCTTTACTTCGCAATCATGGGGAAAAATTACTAGAGCTTTTTAGCAAGTGTGTGAACCTGTACCGAAGAAGTAGAGGGAGAGGAGAACAATGACCCACTGAGGAACCCTGGAAATTTATTTTATTTTCTGAACCAGAACTCCCTTACCTATAAAGTGACCATAATTATGGGTAGCTACTGAGATGAGCTTTTTGAAGCTCATTGTGGAAATGCTGTATGAACTGCAAATGGGAAGGATTCTTATTGTTGGGGGCAAAGAGCATCAAAGTCAAGAACAAGATAAACACAGTAGTGTGGAACATGTAAGTTAACATACTGTCTTCCAAGCAGTATGGAGGTTCCTCAAAAAACTCAGCATAGAAATACCTTTTGACCCAGGAATTCCACTAATAAGAATTTACCCTAAGAATGCAGGAGCCCAGTTTGAAAAAGACAGATGTACCCCTATGTTTATCGCAGCACTATTTACAATAGCTAAGAAATGGAAGCAACCTAAGTGTCTACCAGTAGATGAACAGATAAAGATGTGGTACATATACACAATGGAATACTATTCAGCCATAAGAAAAAAACAAATC
Source organism: Manis javanica (assembly GCF_040802235.1). NCBI lineage: Eukaryota > Metazoa > Chordata > Mammalia > Pholidota > Manidae > Manis > Manis javanica. Next base: position 93,283,308 of record NC_133169.1, on the reverse strand, counting down.
CTACCATTTGCAACAACATGGATGGAGCTAGAGGGTATTATGCTCAGTGAAATTAAACCAGGTGGAGAAAGACAAGTACCAAATGATTTCACTCCTCTGTGGAGTATAAGAACAAAGGAAAAACTGAAGGAACAAAACAGCAGCAGACTCGCAGAACCCAAGAATGGCCTAACAAGTTACCAAAGGGAAAGGGACTGGGGAGGGTGGGTGGGAAGGGAGGGAGAAGGGGAATAAGGGGCATTACGATTAGCACACATAATGTAGCAGGGGGGGCATGAGAAAGGCAGTATACACAGAGAAGACAAGTAGTGATTCTACAGCATCTTACTATGCGGATGGACAGTGACTGTAATGGGGTATGTGGTGGGGACTTGATGATGGGGGGAATCTAGTAACCACAATGTTGTTCAAGTAATTGTACATTAATGACATCAAAATAAATATATATATATATATATATATATATATACTGTCTTCCACAGAAACATAGCAATGACAGTAAGCCAAAATTGCATTTTGTGCTAAGATGTAGTCAGTGGACCTTCCCTGTTCCCTTGTTGACAGAAAAGTGATCATTTTAAAAATTCCACCATAACCACATAGAAGCAACTGAGAAATAGTAAATAACATTGTTTATCTTCAGTATATACTTCCCACTCATCATTAGGCAAAACAATTAACTTTGGTGTCTTTTCTTTTTATGTGTAAAGGCAATAATCTTGCCCCTGCCTACCCATCCGACCATCCCCCTAGTACCTGGAAACTACCAGTCTACATTTTGTCTTTACAGATTTCCCTATGGCGGCATAGCCCCTTAGATACAGGTCTATTTTTGTTGAAAATTATTCTGAAATTAGATAGTGGTGATGGTTGCACAACTCTGTGAATATACAAAAGACTACTGGATTGTATATGTTAAAAGAGTGAATTTATTATTCATTCCAATTTTAAATTAAAGCCCTCAGGAGAAATACTTAGCACTGAGAAACTATTTTTCATTTCCCTGAAACCTTAGGGTCCTAGGGAAGAGAGACCGTAAGTTTGGAAATAGGACGGAGGTGGAAAACTAGTAATAAATTCAGAAGAAGGGGTAGCAATCATCTATACAAATTTTCTTTAGAACAGTAGCATGTGCTATGGGACTGTTGTGACCAACTACACTAGAGGCCTGAGAGGTGAGGTTTTGAGATTGTCTGGAAGATACTGTCGTACTGATTGAGGATGACTGTGGTATGTATAGGTTTTGTTAGGCAGGAATATACATATGAGTGGGGTGGAAAGAGAATAAGGTCAGTAAAGCCCACTAGAAAGGGCTCAGAGTTAACCAGTTAAAACTAGAGAGCCAGAAAAGACTCAGAGATGAGTTAATCAGATAAAGCTCAAAAGGTCAGGAGCAACTTGGCCCTGAATGTTTGAATATTCCCTGGAAAAGTGAGCACAGCCCATGTCTTCATTGAATCAATTAGGTCATGACATTGTAAAATTTACTTTAGCTTGCTAGAAGGCCCAGCTGTAAACAGCAAAATAAAGACAAGAGGGTCCCACCTTAAAGCTAAAATTGCATTTTTAAAAATCCAGAAGTTAAGAAGTAAGATTCTTAATATATTGTTTAGCAAACAACAGTAACTTGACCCACCCTGGGAGCAGAGCAGGTGGTCTTAACTGATATGCTCCCAGACCAGGATGCTGCTATTCTGGGAAGAAATCAGCAGTAAATTTCTTGTGTTAATTTTGCAGAATTACCTGGAAGACTAAAGAAAAGAGACTTAACAACTCATCAAGGATGAACATTCTGGGACCAGTTAACAAGTCCACACCCCTGGCCCTTAGAAAAATACTCTGCCGCCTATAAAACCCCCGACTCTAAGCCCTTAGGGGGCCTCTTCTCTGAGGCAGCTCACACCCCCTTTTCTCTGAGTGTGCACCTTTTTGCTTTAAATAAACCTCTCACTGCTCAACTTACATTTTGTCTCTGTGCTTTTCCAGTGGTGTAAAGTGTCTTTGTTACTTTGCTTTTTCATTCTAATCCTCCGGATTTCAGCTCAAATCTTCACTCTCTCTGTCCTATTTCCGATAAGTAGGGAGGGGCCGCTGAGGGCACAGATCTAGGCTTGCAAATTACCATTGCCTGGGTGACCGGACGGAACTGCAGCTCACAGTCACGCTCTTTAGTAGCCTGCCTGAAAGTCTACTTTCTTTGCTTCTAAGAAGTTCTCAGAACATAACCTCAGTCCATCCAGTGCTCTGAGGCTCCCCCAAATCCTGGGGTGGTGGGGACTCAGTTCCCACGGCATGCAGTTCCAAGCGGACGCTGGATGCCAAGTGCTGCTGGCTTCAGGGGTGAGCGGGGATGTGCCCGCGCTGAGCAGCAGTTCAATGACCTTCCTTCCTCATTCTCTTCTGTCACTCCCTGACACTCTCATTTTACTAAATTCTTTCCTCACCTTGAACTCTGACTTCCCTGTGTCTGCAAACTGACTTCCTCCCAACAGTTTTGTGGTCTTAGTGAAAGAAAGAGTTGTTAAATATGGAAACAGTACTAGGGTCTAAGTATGAAGGCATGTTTATGGCAGCACGACCAATTATTTCGGTTTGCCCAAGACTGCCCTGTTTTAGCACCCAAAGTCTCACATCCCAGGAAAACTCTCAGTCCCAGGCAAACAGGGATGGGTGACGTGCTAGCTGGAAGCAGCACTAGGACACTGATGGCTATTGTTTACTGAGGACCTACTATGTGTCGGGCATTATGTAGGCCCCCTTTATGCATTATCATTTTCAGTTCTTACAGCCAAACCCTCAGGTGATTACTAAGCTTATCTGTCCTAGGTCATATAGTTTAAATAGAAGAGGTGAAATTCCAATCCAAGTCTGTATGAGCATAGTCTTCACTCTTAACCACATCCTCAACTCTGGGAGGTTAAACCAATATAACAAGTGATAATTTTTTTGAAGACTTACCTATATAGGGTGTTTAAGTTTAAAAATGCTTTTTATACCCATTATTTATACCCATTCATTGCCCCTAAGAACCTATTCATTCACTCATTCACTTGACAAGTACTTAAGTGCTTACCCGGTCCCAGACACTCAGTGCTGGGAGAAATCAGAAACCTGCCTTCTGACTTCATGGAGCTTAGGTTTTGTAACAGACTGAATATAAAGAGGCAGAAAAATAAAATGCCTGGGAGTTATGCTAATAATTATGAAGGAAACAGAAACATCTTAACATGGAACACATCAGAGGTAAATCTATTTTAGGTAGGATGGCCAGGGAAAGCCCATAACGAAGAAATATTTAGGCTGAACCTACATGGTGAGGAATAATGAGCTTGGTGAAAAGCACAGGGAGACCATTCTTGTAGGACTGGGCAGTTTATCCAAAGGTTCTGAAGCAGGAAAGAAACAGCTTCATATTTTTGAAAATATTGGGAAAGAATAGGCTGTGTGGTGGAGTATACTTACCAACTGAAGCAGTAAATATAATCTCAGATTTGTAGATAAGAACTCGAGCTTTGGAGGGATTATGGGGCTTTCCACTATCACTTACAACCACAAGGGAAGGATTCAACCCAGGGTCCTCTGCCTAAGTGCTGAGACTTGTTGCATTAGTCTTACCTTGAAAAGGGTGATTTTTCTGCAGCTATGAGGTTCAAACATTTTAGGAACAGAAGCTTTTTTCACATAAAACCTCATATGGAAACCCATGTTCAAAACAGACAAGGGGTGGCTTCTCTGCTGGAGTTGGAGGTGGGACTCAGAATCTCAGTTGTTCTGTCCCCGTTACCCCCACCCACCACGGGTTCAGCCAACAGAACTGAAATGCCAAGGACATTGTTTTCAGTTTACAGAATCACATCTTGAGTTCATATTTTCCAAAAGATGTAGAAGAGCTATCAGTCAACTACCCATTAGATTCCCAAAAGAGTGTTCTGTTTTGGGTTGGGCGCTTTCACTTACATGTTAGCAAAGCAGTACACGCAGGAATTCGAATATGTAACATTATTAGACGCACATAGTGGGTTGACTCGTATGGAGCATATACGTCTCTGTTGCACAGACTTCCTTTCATAATAACTGCATGGAATGTCCTAAAACAAAAGACACAGATCAAACTCTCCATCCTGCAACGATTTCTTAATGGCTTATAATGTAAGTGCCTGGGAGATGTATTTTGCACAGAGTAGAGATAATGATAAAACATGTCTTCTTTTAAACTTCAAACATCAAAACTTCCTTAAGTTCAGCAACCAGAGTCTTTGGAATTTTCACTTTGAAAGGCAGCTGATTGTCTCCAACCCAGATCCTTGGCTGTATAATATATACCTGTAATTCATTAGAAGGGAAGGACACCTCATTCTGGGAAGTGACAAAAAAATGACTATAACCACTGTCTGGAAATGACAACCACCACTGTGCAGGTGTTTCTGGAATCATTCCAGTTCATCAAAACTCCCTGTAACAGTGGTGTCTGTCTGGATGGAAATACTCTGTGTGGTCCCACCTGGCATTGGCTTTAACTCAGTCCTCTGGGGATTGGGAGGCTGGATTAGTGAGGGAAGATTTTTTTCTGTATCTACCCATTTTGTTTTTCTTTCATCAATACTATTGGAGTTAGAATAAGTTACACTTAGAGGACTTAAGTGGCCAAATAACTGGTCTACAGACAGAAGGGGGGTTCAGCAAGTTCAAGAGCATCACATAAAGATCATACTAGGACTGAGCTTCCCTGATTCCAGCTCCGTTGATTCGGACATCGTCCACACACCCTGTGCCTCAGGCTCCTGCCCTACCTGCACGCGGCTGTGGCTCCTTTTACTTACAGTGATGTTTCCCATACTCTAGTCACTTGGTTTGTGATTCCTTCCAAGTTCATGTGGCATTTCTCTTTAAAAATATTTTTCATTGACTTGGCTGCCTTTTTAAACTTGACTACTAACCTTAGACTCGTCCTAAAGCATAACTATACATGTCTTGGAATTGAAGTTGCAATTTTTTTCTAACACACATTAAAGAAGAGCTATGATTATTGCAATAAAGATATTCACTGGCACATTAACAAAAATCTCACTAATACTATTAGAAGGCACTCAAATCCATCTCTGGGAGATACTGTTCATGTCTCTTATCACCTCTTTTAATGATTAAACCTATGTGGTTAGTTCAGGAAGGCTTCACCTAAGAACTGATTCTTTAGTGGATTCTTAAAAGCTGAAAATGACTTCTAGTATTGGATTTAGTAGGGAAAGGATATTTTAATTAGAGGAAATTACGCAAAGACACAACTGGAATTAGCGTGGACCGCAAAGTAGTTTAAGTCAACTAGCATCTAACGTGAGAGAAGGGGAGTTCTCCCTTTACAGAGAAAGAGGCAGTTTTAAGGAGGGGATCGTAGGAACACAGAAAAGTTTATCCTGAGGGTCCCAGGAGTCACTGTTTTAAGCAGGGACTGGTCTCAAGCAGATTTGCCTTGCCTAAGGCCCACTCTACAGTGATGGAGAAGAAGAGAGCAGGGATTGGCCGATTTGCCCTGTTAAGAGCCAGGGAGTAAATGCGTCATGATATTCAAGCCGTATGGTCTCAGCTGCAGCCGCTCAACTGTTGCTGCAACCTGAACGCGGCCAGAGACAAAACAGAAATAAATGAGCGTGCTTGCGATTCAATAAAACTCTATTTCAAACGGGCAGCCATAGCTTGCCAGCTCCTGGGTGATGCTCGGTCAGGGAGATGGGCAGATGGCGCCGGCAAGCAGTGGACAAGAGGTGAGAAGGACTTGAGAGGAGGCAAGGACAGTGGACTTGGTCAGAGGGAAGAAGTCAGGAGTTTAATTGCCGGTGGCCCATTAGAGATGAAGGGCGATTAGGGACAGGAATCGGCCACGGTTTTTTGCATGATCTCTTTTGACAGAGATGTTCAGGCTGAGCAATGTGAATTGCCGTTCTATAGGTCAAAAATGGTCAGACAGTAACACATTCACATGGTTTAATATGATTCAACCTAATAGAAGTATTATAAGCCTGAGATTGGAAAAAGCATTCTTACGAAGTAGGAAACTTACCTTATGAGCATCCAAAATACCTGCAACAAAGATGTTTAGAAAAAAGGGTCAGAAAAAAAAACACTGCAGTGCTGAGATGTGAACAATTAGTCCCTGAAACAATACCATATAAATTAATTACCAAAAAATCATAGAAAAATATGTGGATCTTTTGTACAAGGTTTGTCTGGCTATACCTGATTCCAAACACTGTTTCCTTCCTCTCCTCGGAACTGGGACACGTGTCCCACCTGAGAGTTCATCCGTGGCTCATTTCTAGATTTAAAGCTAACTTCAGGCAGGAGAGATTGTAACCCAGGCGCATCGTCTGGGGCTCAGCATCCACCAGCCCCCGCTGGGGTGCTCAGGCGTTGTGGGGACTCTTCTAGAGAAAAGTCTAGTGAGTATAGTCATCCCGGCCAGAAGCTGGCAGACAGCTTAGGTACTTGCCTTGGTTTTTTTTTTCATCGTTGCCTGTCTTGCATATCCTCTTTCTCCAAGTCCATGTGCTTGTAAGGAAGCCCCTTTCATTGTTTGGGGACTCCATGTCAACAACTGCTTACCCAGACTTAATGGTTTCTATTAGCATTCGGATTTCACCGGCTGCTTCACAATCTTCTTTGCACTGTGGCAGCTGCGTTTCCTGCTTCCCTCCCCCTCTACCAGCAAATTTAGTTTCACATCAAGGGCTTTCGGGTGCCCTTTGGAGTTTATCAGGAAGAGCTGAGCCCTCTCTCGAGATGTGAGAACATGTGGTTGTGCTGTTAATACTAAGAAAGCTGTGTCAGAAATCCACACTGCGTTGTGTGGAAGGCATTTGTGTGTGCACACACGAAATGCCAGGGTCGGGGGGAGTATGGTGGGAAGGCAATAGGAAAAGGAGAGAGGAGAGAGAAAATTATCAACTCAAAAGACCAGATTTTATATCAAATATTGAGTACGCCTTTCATAGAACCTCCCTTAAAATATCTGGAGTTTGACCTGTCTGTGGCAGAGTTCTTGGAAATTAAAAAATGAATTCAACCACTGATACCCATTCTAATTGAGGTTGTAAATTCTTCATTTCTGAGAGAAACTTCACAGTTTCAAAAATCCCTACACGTAGAAAACGGTATTGCTGGCTTGTTACTTCCCCTGGAAGATCAAATGTTTAATTCCCCTTCCCCAAGGCTCCTGGACAAACCTTACATGAGAAACAGCCTGTAGCCAAGACAGCTAAGAAGAAAGTTGTCATCTTCTCCATAAGAAACGATGTGATCCGTCCACCCGAGTCCCCTGCGTCCAGTTTCCCAGCCGATCCTCAGAGCCTCGGATCTTCTGAACCGAGGGCAACGGCTCCATCACGAGAACCTCAGACTCCATTATGAAGTCACTTTGTAAACGATCTATTTACATGTGACACCAACGCAGAATCACTGGGTTACCAACGACCAATAAAACTTTCATTTTGAAGAGGTTTGTAGAGCTGGGGCATGGTAGCATGCTTTGTTTGATTGTTAAATCATTATTCAGTTCCAAAGGAGTCATTGTTTTTTAACTAGCAGGAAGAAATAAACGTGAAAAAGCTGAACTTAGAAGGAGTAATTCTGGGGAACTTTTTCAAATACAAGTCTGCCTTCAATATCTGGTCCCCTCACTCAAAGATTCTGTTTCAGTAGGTCCATGGTGTTTCTCAGACATATGAAACACACACACACACACACACACACAAAAACACACGCGCGCGCGTGCGCGCTAATTTTTTGGGTCTTTTCTTCCTTACTCTCGAATAGCAATTTTTCTGTCTTGTTAGATCAATCTCTTTTTCCTTTATCATCACCATACTCATTTCTACTTCCCTAATCACGATGAGACAGGGACCAGGGGCTTATACAACAGAGTAGGGTGAGGGCCTCTGGAGAAAAACAAAGCAAGACAGTCCATTGTGGGATTTGCTCTGGCTGCTGGGGGGCCCAGATTGTTTTTCTGACTTCACCCAGGTGCTGCTTTTCTTCCTCCAGCTCTAAACAAATGATTTGCAACCTGGGCAATGTAGCAAGCAAGCCCAAAACAATGCAGTAAAAACAGAAAGGATTCCTTCTTGAAAATAAGATTGCATTTTAAAACCCAGTTAGTTAAAAAGTAAGTTTCTTAACAAACAGACAGTAACTCAGCCCACCTTGAGAGCAAAACAGGCAGTCTTGAGTGATAAGCTCCCAGACCAGGAAGCTGCTGTCCTGGGGTGAAATCAGAGCAGTAAAGTTCTTGCCAGAAGACTAATAAGAAACTTAGTGTTTCTTCAAAGGTAAACAGGACCACTTAGCAGGTGTGCATCCCTAGACCTTTGTCTCTCCACCCCTATAAATCCCCTAGACAGCCCACCACCCTGGGGCTCGCTTGTCCCCTCCTGGCCCTGAGCCAGGAGCTCTGTCCTCTCACTTTATCTCTAAATAAAAACGTCCGCCTTGCTTTCCTACCCTTGAGTGTTTGCAAAGTTTATTCTTCAACTCCATGAACAAGAACCCCTGCATCTATGAGCTTATATTTAACAAAGTATATTAAAGAAATAACCAGAAGAATGGAAACTCAAGTCTGTTATTGTGATTTCTACAATAATACCAGCTTGCATAGCAAGGCCTGGAGATCATGAGTAATTGATGATTCTACACTGAAGGTTGTGTTATGACCAGGTGAAATGAGGCTTAGTTCATATTGGTACCAAAAAAAGATAGGAGAAAATCAAGTCTAACTATTAAGAAGGAAATCTTATTTAACATAATCAGTTCTCAGATTTTTCAGGAACGCCAGGTTCTTCTCAGTGCTAGGATTTGAATAGTAAAGATGGACTATATTCAGTAGACAATTATTTGTATAGAGTGACAAAGATCCTTTGCTTGACTAAACCTTAGGCTCTGAACTTTCTCATAGGTTCATCTGTGCAATTCTTTATAAATTGTAGCAAGAACCTTGCTAAATCACTTTAAACACAATTACATTGTATTGTTCAAATAATTGTACTATAGTATACAAATAATAGTACTGTACATTATTTGTATACTATGATATGAATAATCACCAATTATTTGTGTAAATAACAAATAAAAATTTGTAAGGTAGTTAAAGTGTATATGGTGATGATTTGATGTACATAATGCATTGCAAAAGGATTCCTCCCATCTAGTTACTTAACACATACATCACCTCACATTTATCTTTTTTTTTTTTAGTGAGAACACTTAAGTTCTGTTCTCTTAGGTTGATTATACAGTGCAGTATTATCAACTATAGTCACCATGTTTTCCAGTAGCTCCTCAAACCTTATTCATCCTCTGGCTTAAATTTTGCTAAGTATTATTGGCTAAATTTAAACTTGGGAAATCTGATTCCAGAGCTCACCCACTCGACTACTGTACTATTTAGCATTTGGCTCAACATAAAAAGTTCACTGAGGACAAAGACGGTCTTACTCGCCATCGCCCACAATGCAACGGCACATGATGCATTGATAAATGTTGGTGAAACGACTGTGAGTCAACAACTCTCTGCACACTCAAGATGCCCAACAGTGAGACGGGCTGCTTTATGGAGGCCTGACTTACCCATCTTCACAGTTACCCAGACAGAAGCAGAAGTTGAAAGATGATCTCTCAGAAATATGAAATAAGATTCCTCTCTGAACAGGAAGTTGAAGGATAAGAACTTTAGTCTTTTTCAAGCTTGGAGATTCTGTTTGATTCTATGATTTCCTAATGGCCATAAAAATGCATTTTCACCATGTCTTGCAGGAGCGAAGTATATCCACCCATCGGTGAGATGACAATGGCTCACATTCTCTGGACAGAAGATGGCCGTGGGGTGGCTGTTGCCCTGGTCAGAGGCAAGGACAGTGGGGAAAGGGAGATACACAGAAACAGAGGCAAACGAAGGACACAGGGACCAGAGACATGTGCTGCTCTCGTGGGGCCTGGGAGGCCGAGTTGCCGATGCAGGTGTGCCGGCCAGGCCTCCTCTCCTTGCGTGACATGCAAGCAAGAAGATTCGTGTTGATTATTAAGTTACATCTTAGTGATCTGAGATGGCAAAGGCATGCTAGAAATATTTGCTGAGCTGTGAGAAGATTTCATTTAGGAAAAAGTTGAGAGCCAGAAAGTAGAAATAGGGATGTAATACCTTAAACCCTTCTGGGATACCAGCTTTGCTCTGGTCTGGATTTCAAAATACTTGAGTCCAGAGGAGCTTCTTCAAACTCGCAGGTGTGACGCATGGAGCTTCTCCTTGACGTGACAGTGAGTGACAAGGCCTTTCCATGTCTTACAAGGTCCCAAGGAGTCAGCACTACCAGAAAGCTACCAGTGCTCCTGGGGCACATAACGGTTTCCCAAGGCTATTCTAGCAGGAACAGTGGCCACGGCAGCAGCAGTGAGAGCATCAGTGATAGAATTAAATGCTTCCCTTCCATGTGTTATCTGTTAATCCCTGTGACAGATTTTACAAGTAAGCATCGCTGGTACCATCTTGAACCCTACGTAAAAGGGGGTCCTTAGTCCTGGCCCCCCAGGTTGTTGAGGGCTCCCCCTGGCTCCTCCCCAGCCATGCCTGTCCCCAGAGGGCCGGGAGCTTGACAAGGCCATCTGTTCTGCACACTCTTGTAATATCTTTCTAGCGACAGCCTGGGGCCCAGAGCTGCCTTTCCACGCCCACTGGATCTTCCTACTGTACTGGACCTATGTTAGTAACCTTCTCACTCTGGTCCATCCCCCCAAGGCAGACCGTGTTGCTGGTGTGCACACCCTTCACCCCTAGATGTGACTTAGGGACAACTGTCTGCCTGGGCTTGGTGAAGATTCGCCATGTAGGGAGGGCTCGGTGTGCCCAAGGCTCTTCGTGAGGCATGACTGACCGTGGTGGTGGGCAGAGGGGACAGACCGCAGGGTCATGGAGCGAACCTCTGCCATGCCACCACATTCCAGCAAGGAACCAACTCCTCAGAGTCTGAGAATTTTACATTTCAACCTGGACTTTTATGTGGCAATGAAGCTATATTTGCCAAGTAAGAGGATAGAACTTCACTTAAATGTACGTTAAGCTATAAATTTTAAAGAGTTGGGCTAAATAAACTGAGATATACAGCACATTTTAATTCTATTTTAATTATTATACTGAGTCCCCAAATATTTGCAGGGTTCTGGCTATTTCTCCATTTAAAAAATGTGTTAACTACCCTGAGATGATGAGTGACTGGCTTATGATATCAAAATGAGAATGAATGTGAGGTCAGCACTCTTTGACGTGAATGCCTGTACCCTGGCCACCATTCCAGGTCAGCCCTCCCACGTATGGGACATGATACTCACTTGACTCTGTGAAGTATATGCTGCTGCCATGTCCGTCTCTGCCGACCGGTGAAGACCTCCGACTCAGAGAGCCAGAATAACTTGCTCAGGGTCTGTGCCGCTGCCAGTCCTTGACTCATCTTTTACCTCTGATTCTAGTGTGCTTTCTCCCTACAAAATGTGGCAGCAGTACTTATGCTCTGTGCTTGTTATGAATATTGAATAAGTGTGTACACATGAGAACTGAGCTGGCAGACCCAAAGGGCTCTGTGTATCCGCTGCACTCACCTTTTACCTCTCTGACATTCTTACTTGGAAAGTGATTTTTCCGAAGTGCAGATCTGCTTAGAAACTGCCTTTTGGTGATGTGCTAGCACCTTCTATAGGGAGGCCCAATGCCTCAACACTGCAAACATTGGTCTCCTTACCCCAGGGGACCTTCATCGCCCTACAACTCTGCAGCCCCACAACCCAAACTCCACCCTCTACCCTCAGCCAAATATTATTTGCTTTAGGTCCTGGGATATTCTCACTGCATCCAATTCAGGGTCATGTACTTCACCGCCTCTCAGTTTGCTTAGAAAAAAATCTATTTCTCAAGACCAGCTCACCCATTCAGCCCACAAGCACACTCTGCCATCATTTTCACAGCCTTTGTGCTTCTTGGGAAAGCAAAATGGTAATAGCTAAGATTATGAAACTCCTTGTGAACTTCCAGAAACCCTCTGAGTACTCAGAATGTGCTTTACCTTTTAACTCTTGTAACCCTTTAAGGTAGATATGATTGCTACTTCCTTATGGAAACCCAAAAAGAGAAATACAAACCATGTGGTTTGTATTACCACATGGGAGAATTCTTTATATATATTACTATTTTTTCACATTGAATCAAAATGAAAAGGATAAATCATGTTCTTCATTACCTGATGAATAAGTAGAGAAATATGACACTTTATAAAAATGCTAGCAAAACATCCTAGAATTCTTACCATGTGCAAGGGACTATGTTTATTTAGCCCTTTGCAGAAAGTATAGCATGCAAGCTCACAGCAATTCAGCAAGGTAGGTATTAGAATTATCATTATCCTCATTGTATAAATGAGGAAACTGAGGTCCAAAATATTTAAGTGATTTGTCCTATTCACATAGTGACAAAGCTGGGAACCGACAGAATTCTGTCTGACTCTGAAGCTAGCACACTTGGACACTATGCTATATTGACTCCATTTAATAGTGGTTTGAATCCAAAATTCTTTCAATAAAGCCAGCTTTGACACAGAAAGGGGTAAATAATCAGCTGTACAGTAAAGTCATATGGCACGTCAGATTTGTCTCTGATCATTCTAGATAAAGGATTCTAATAATATCTTTTACATATAAAAAGATGTACAGAAGAACTTTGTGAGACAGAAAAATACATCCCAACTTTGAGTTTACATAAAAGTAGTAATTCTAAACCACATGTTGTGAAATGACCACTTTCTCTAATCAAAACAAATTGTTTTTAGAAAAATATCTGACTTTTGCTTCAGCTCTTAGTCTGCGCCCGCTGACATAGGGTTCTCTGCAAGGTTTTGAATCAGAGAAATGATCGGGTTCAATTTACTCAGCAAAATGAAATATTGTGATTGCTCTTTTGGAATGAGAAGAGAGAATGGGGAAAGGGTCCTTGGTCTTGGAAAGGAGATCGTGATAACAATGGGTAGTTTAGTAAATGATGCCAGGCCATAATCAGTGCTGAATAAATATGGAATGGACAAATAGATTATGTTTTTTTTTTACATTCTTAAGATCTTGTGTCAGTCATAGTCATAGAAGATAAGTTGAGTCAATGTCGATTTCTACTCAGTGAAGTAAGAATATTCTTTTTTGACTCAAATAAAAAGAATTGACTCAAATACGTCAAGAATGGGCTGTCTTTTTTGACAAGTGAGTTTTTCCATCCAAGTGGAAGCTAGGTGATCACTTCTAGGAATCTGATGGGAAGTTTTCTTATCTAGTCAAGGAGCTGGGTTAGATGAGCTTTATAGTCCTCTCCCATGCTGAGATTATGTAATTCAATGATTTCTTGATGTAAAGAGAAAAATGTGTTAAAACTAAAACAAAACAGACTGGCTCATCTTTGAGTTGACAATCTCAGAATTTCTTGGACACAGATTCTCAGTTGAGAATCTAAAGACAAAAGAAAGTTCTAGGACCATGAGGGGCTGGGGCTCCCACGATGTGGGGAGCGGCCCAGGGCAGCAGGTGCAGGCGAGGGCACAAGGTGCTATCAGCCTCTCCCATTGGAGGCTGGCATTATATCCTGGCCAGACGTGTCATCTCTATTAAGAAATGACTGTTTCCCAGAACAGGATTCTAGAACAGGTTTAAACATTCAATGAACCATGGGAAAGATTTCCTTGTGAAAAATGATTACATAATATGACCCAAATTAATGCTCCTTTACTTTTGAATGGTGCATAAGTGATTCTTAGTGTGTTCACTGTGTTATTTGATTCCCATATATGTCTGAGGTGGGTATTACCATCATCTCCATTTTATAGAGAAGGAAACTGGGCCTTAGGGAAATTAGCCTATTTTGTGTTGGGCAGTGGAGAAACAAACAGATACCCACTTTAGGTACACAGATGAGCAGGACCTAATCCCCTGCCTCCAGGAGGCTTGAAACCAGGCTCTTCCTCCCTCACTTCTTTTTTTCACCAAGAATGAGGGTAACTTTTAAGTCTTTCCGAAGTCACTGATTGGAGATTGGAGATGGTGTATTTCATTTCATGGCAAACAAATGGCGCTGCTGAGGCTGTAGTAGTTTTGGAGTGGAGTCTTTAGGGTTTTTTATGTAGAATATCATGTCATCTGCAAACAGTGACAGTTTAACTTCTTCCTTGCCAATCTGGATGGATGCCTTTTATTTCTTTGTCTGATTGCCAAGACTAGAACCTCCAGTACTATGTTGATTAAAAGTGGGGAGAGTGGGCATCCTTGTCTTGTTCCCGATCTCAGAGGAAAAGCTTTCAGCTTCTCGCTGTTCAGTATGATGTTGGCTGTGGGTTTATCATATATGGCCTTTATTATGTTGAGGTACTTGCCCTCTATTCCCATTTTGCTGAGAGTTTTTATCATGAATGGATGTTGAATTTCGTCGAATGCTTTTTCAGCATCTATGGAGATGATCGTGTGGTTTTTATCTTTCTTTTTGTTGATGTGGTGGATGAACACTGTTATTATTTTTTAAGTCACTCATTTTTTGTTTGCTAATTATGCACCGCACACATTCTGTCTGTACATCGGCTCATGCCGGCCCATAAGGAATTGCTGCTGTCCCATTTTGAAATGCAGAAACTGGAATTCTGAGGTTAGACCAGTAACTCCAAGTCATTCAGAAGTGGCAAATCTAGATTTAACCACAGGGCTCTCTATCTCCAGAGCTTCCCATGCCTTTTTTTTCCTTTAAGTTTCCTTAATTTTTCTTTCATTTTTAACAATTGAGGTATAATTGACATATAAAATTATATTAGTTTCAGATGTACGACATAATGATTTATTTGTGTATATTGAGAAATGATCACCATCTTAACTATTACATTACATAGGCTTTCCAAATAATTTCAGTCTGACAGAGAGGACAGGTCCCCTAAAAGGCATGGTGGCAAACAGTGGCAGTCAGTGTGTCTCAGAGATAAACAGGGAATAACTGGAGCCAGACAAGCAGCCAAAACAGAGACAAGGTAACCAGGGCCAGCATTCTGAGGTGTCTGCCACTGGGTTCCATTTCTAGATCAGGTGAAGAGGAGAGAAGAGAAGCAAGGATCACAGCCTAGAAGTGCAGAGACTCAGCGAGCTGCAAGGTAAGGTACCGGGTGGGGGCCCCCAGCTGGTGGGGTTGCCTTGGGCTGAGCAGGGATCTTGGGCGTGTGGGGTGGGATTCGGCACTGGGTGCAAGGAGAATGAAAACCAAAGCCAGGCCTGCTCTTCGGTGAGTCACGCGGGGCTGGGCAGGGCCCAGACTTACTATTTTAACCACAGGGCCTGTTTGGGAGCTTCACGTCCCAGAAAAGAGGGCCTAGGAGTCTGACAACTGGCAATGGTGGGATACCCTTCTGATGCCCCAGAGGTTTCTCTTGAAACTCTGGCGGTTCTTTTGCAGGGTTTAAGGTGCATTCTCAAAAAGCTCGATGTGATATTGACTCAGATTTCATTAAGAAACTCTGAAAAGTTTCCAGGATGTGCCCACGTGAATGTGTTTTATTAGATTTGCTCTTACAGATCTGTCTTCCACTTCCTTGACCCATACTCTTATTGTCAATCAAAAATTCCTAAGCCAATGTTTCAGCTTGACTTTGGTCTCTGGGACAGGAATCACTGCTCCGGAAGGGCTGGTTGATTAGGTGTACTAATGCCTGCCGTATTTAAATATGAGGAAGAACGATTTAAAAATGAAACAGACTGAGATTTCTTAGAATTTGAGGAAGTTTCAGTTCTAGCGATAGGTTTTGGCAAAAATGTTTTTTCTTTTACTTGTGCATCTTTAAAATTTGACAGCAATTTTCTTTTCATGTTACAGATGACAAGGATTTGTAATGTGTAGTTGCAAGAGATGACAGGAGGGGACAGGAATGTAAGGAGGACTTTCAGGCTGTGTCTGAGCAAGGTGACGCCATCTAGGTCACTCGATGATCTAGAAAAGTGATCATCGTCTCTATTATTTGTGTGTCTGTATATTGTTATGGGAGGGAACCTGAAGCAGCGGTCAGAGTTTGGATTGGTGTAGAATGCAAACAGATGCTATGCATTCTAATGCCAGATCTGCATCAGAAGCTGAAATCCAACTTCTGGCTTATTTGGGTTAAGACACCATGGTTTCCTTGCTTGCTTGTTGATAAAAGTAAAACTCATTTCAGTTTAATTCAGTTAACCTATGAAGCACTAAGTGAACCCTGAGCCAGCTAGAGCCCACAGTACAATATAAAGCTCATGAGAATGTGATACGATGCGTGCTCATCTAGGAGGACTGAACACATAGGAGAAGCTTCTTAGGGAAGAGAGTATTCGGAATGAAACCAGTAATGCGTGGAAATTGGTCGGATGGAAAAGTGGGAAAGAGAATTGTAGGAAAAGGGACCAGCACATGCAAAACTGCAGGGGCACAGAAGGTTCTCAGAGTAGCGGACAGTCCTTATCAAAATACGGAACGGAGGGAGAGGAGGTCGGAGAGTGCGGGGGCCGACAGCGACGGGGCTGCAGTGGTGAGACGCACCGCAGCACTTTCAGCAAGGAGATGAACAGTCTGAGATCTGTGTTTTAGAAACATCACTCTGAAGGCAGTTGGAAAATGGGTCATGGGGAGTGGATGAGTGGGTAGGAGGGAGGCTTGAAGTAAGGGTGGTTGAAAAACATGAGCTGGCCGACAATTATCTGTGCTAATTTCTCGTGTTGTAATTTCCTGCCGTTCCCTCTGCTTGGAATCATGCTTCTTGTTTATTAATTCCATGGCTACCTCCCCCCACTGCACCCTCATCTCCACCCCATCCCACCTTCCTTAGCCTAACTTCTACCCATCATTTAGATTTCCACTTATAGGTCACCTCCTCAGGAAGGTCTTTTCTGATTACCCCGTCTAAGTCTAACAGAGAGAGAGAGTCTTTATAATAGAGAGAGCGGGGTGGGGATAGAGTGGGAGCAGTAGCCATGAAACTAAGAATATTATATATATTTGATCATATATTATTATACATGATTATATTATTATATATTTTATAATTTATAATTTATATTATATACATTTGACACTTTGCTAATATCATTATTCATATGTGGTCTTAGCTTCATGACTGATTAATTTTTATATTTATTTGCTCATTGACACATTTTTAGCATCTAGCAAACAGTGGCTATTTTATAAATATTTGGCTAAGAGACAATGAAGTATAAGTTAATATTGTCAATTTCTCTAAAGAGGTTTTTTGAGGGGTGCTTTTCAGTGGTCCTAGGAAACAGTAACGAGAACAAAAAGCAAAAGAGAAAACAAGTGAAAATAAAGCACCACAAGCAACCCCACTCTGCTTGGATTCCGTGGAAACCAGCACAGGCATGGCGGACAGTCTTGGTCCTTCACTCACAAGTGGATTTGTAAGACCAGAAGCAGCTCAAAAGGGCTTGACTCTATTTCCTCTTTCTCCCTCTTTGAAGAGAACATGCAGTTAGATTTTCATATGTTAAATATATGTGTAGCATGACTCTACTGTAATCCAATTGAAATGTTGTTTAGTTCTCATTCAATGCTACTGAACATATGTATAATATCAGTTCTCTGCGAGATACAGATTCTCCCATAGAATATAAACTCAGGAGGGCAAGATCAAGTCTATACTATTCATCACTGCATGACCCAAAGCTGAACACAGACACTGACAGAAAGTAGGCATGAAGGTGCCATTTGTGTAGATGCACAAATAGACTGAAAATATCTGCAAGGCGCAGTCTCTGTTCTTTGGAACAGATAAGACGATCTTTGGAACATATAATGTGTTCTTTGGGATATATAACATAATAATGGGATGAGATACATTTCAGATCTTAGACCTGAGGCCAAACTTTGGGGAAAGAAAACCACGGAGGCAGCAGCTCGTTCATGGAAACCCGCACGACTTCTGCAGTCGGATTTCGTCACTCACGTTCCAAGACATGTTCTCTGGTAGAAACAGTCAGAGAACACAAAAGACATCTAGCAGAACAGTATTTCCTGATTCTTGTGTTTTAGTCTCCCTCTTTATCCATTCACATCTCAGGAATATACAAGAACCAGGGTCAGCACAGAGTGTTTTCCCAGCCTGGGCAAGAAGAAGCCATCGGCTTCAAGATCCTTTGATTTTCTTGTTCCCACTTCTGATTTGAATTGGCCCTCTTTCTCCCAGGATGAGGCCCTAAGAAGGTCTATTAAACATCACCCAAAATTGGAACAAATCTAGAAGTCTGAATTACTAAACAGAAAGAGTCAGACATATGCTTATTTTTCTTAGGCCTGCTATATTATTCAAAGAAATCAAGACATAATGGTGACAAGATTAGGCAACCAGCATACTATGTATGGGAGAAGAAACTGTGTCTCATAAATTGGAATCACAAGACAGATTCAGCACTTTCCAAAATGTACAAATTTAAGTTTGTCATCAGTTTTCCTGTGGAGAGAAAATTGCAACAAATGAGAATCACTGCTGATATAGATATTTTATTAGCACCCAAAATTCACTAATAAGCCCCCCAAAATGTGCCCAAGTCTCTCCAGTTGTCGACGTTCTTAAAAGGATTGACTGCGATTTAGGAATATTTTACCAACTAGCACTGATTAAATAATGATAATGCTCAAAGTAGAACATACTCAGTTTATGTCCTTGAAAACATATTTTAACAGATCTTTTTTTTAAAGGAGACACACACTTAGAAGCCTCTTTTTTATAAAAAAATTGTAATTTTTCTAATAAAAAATAACCAGAAAAATATGCCAGATATATTAGTTTTCATTCCTGTATGTTTTGAAACTATTGAAAGGAATTATATGTTTCTATACATTCTAGTGTATCACATATCATTTTATGTTTTTTGAACTGATACTAATAAATCTTTCAGATGATTACTTTGTCACCTTTAAACTACTTTTGGCTATCTGATTTTCTAAATTTAATTTTCATTACAGCTCCAACATACGTGTTGTTGAGAAATCATACTCTGAAATCGAACGAATTATTTAGGCTTTTCAGATATTGCCTCTTTTGTACCTATAATTAGGAAGCTCTAATCCAAACTAAATCTCTGAAGCTGAACAATAAACACAGCTTATTCTAACAGATGTGTACTGGCATGACTAGAAGGGGGGACATTCTATGTCCCTAGAAATAGCTAAGCACGGGCTGCAAGATGACTCTGTGACTTTTTTTGTAGAGGGAGTTTGAACAATAGTTGGCGGAAGTTGGACCAGACGCCCCTCACATTTCCTTCCCACTTACAGGCTGTGGGATTCTTTGATTCACTCTTACTGCCAGAATATGTAGAGATCCACTAAGGGCTGTCAAATCTTATAAATTGTGAGAATTCTATTCATTTGAGTCAACATGAGAAGATTCACATATTGCTTATGCCCTAAACCACTTCTTCTGAGGTGCCTTTGTTTTGACACACAATTACACCTTAAATGTAGAAAAGAAAAACATTTCAATACTTACTTAACTTCACAACAAAAGTAGCAATCATTGCTATAAGTTTTGCCATCAGATCCACAAATTGGTGCATATATGTCATAACAAAATGTCTCTTCTCCTGGCGGTAACTTTTTATACTGACTGCAGTCAACCTGGAAATACATATTAAAAGCCTTCAGTTCCTTCAATCAAATTTTTATTCCCAGGATTTAGGATTTTCCAAGCAAATTTAGAGGGTTCTCAATGCCTTTGTTTCTTATTCCAATTGTCTGTCCTCATCTAACCCTTTCAGAAATAAGTATAAAGATTTTTGATATTAGATATAAAATCACGAGTGACAAACTTCTTTATATTCACAAGTGCAACCATTTCCCTGGAATCAATTTTCTATATGTCCTGCTATTTCTCTCTGTCACTTAAAAAGTTCCATCTGAATGCAAATATGAGATGTATTATAGAAATCATTATTATAATTTAAAGAACTAGTACATCATTAGCAACTTTTACATTAGCAATTAATTGTTGCTAAGAAATAACTTGTTATGCACTTCACCAGCACATCGACAAGTGTATTTTAACATTGTAGTTGAGAAACACCTGTTCTAAATTCCTGGCGCAAAGTCAAGGTGATGAGTTGCTTGTGGGAACAAGTATGCAATTACCAAGAAAGAGTTTTCTGAGTTTTTCATCTCTTAGCAAATTAACTACATTTCCAGCTCTTTCTGTCTCAGAGTTCCAGATATGATATTTTACTAATTGCTGGATAGTCTGAAATATGCTCCAACTTAAACAGAATTCATCCTCCCCTTCAGATGTGTTCCATCAATCAGTTAATTCATTCTTCAGTCACTATATTCCATGTGCCTTCTATAGTTTTGGCATCAAACTGAGTTCTGGAAATACACAGACTGAGAAGCATGAGAGAGGCGAAGGACCCAGGGGCTGGTGGGCTCTCCCGGGAGAACGGAAATCGAGATGCCCCTGCTGAGCATGATCTCACCTCTTCCCTTGGTCTGCCCAAAGCCTGGTGCCAGGATTCACGTACCACCTGCCGTGTGACCAGGAAGCAACCGCAGCTCAATGCTTGCTGCCCCTTTTCTTTCTCACACAACTACTAAGTCACGCAGGATGGCTTGAATGCAGGCCTGTCTGACTTCCAAATTCATAATTCATATTCCTAGTGTGATTTATTTTCCTTAATAGGTAAAACGAAAGACTCAAAGAGGTGAAAGGAGCTGTGCAGACCCCAGGGTCACGCAGCTGAAGAGCAGTAGGACTTGGACTAGAACCCCAGGTGCTTGACAGGTGGTTTTGTTTCTGCTACCACACCTAGCTTTTCTCAAGAACAGTCATCACTTAATATGAGTCGTGAAGGAAAGGTTAAATTACAATCTTCATTCTCTAAGGCAGAGAATAAAGATGTATGTGATCCATTTAGAAATGGCAGGTGCCACGACTGGTCTTGCTGAGCTTTGCTCTGCACCAGACTAGCCTGAACTCCTTTCAAACGCCACGGCCTCAAGACTCACAGGGATCCTCCATGGCAAGAACTTGCGTCCAGGGCCACAGGGTCGGAGGGCTAGAATCAAGCCTAGGACTTTATAACTCAGATGCTAGGTGTCTAACCACTTTGTTCTACTACCTCCATTTTTAAAAGGTCTTCTACAGTTTTTAAAATAAAACAAGTTTTGATAGTTAAAAGAGAAATCTTCAAAGATGTAGAAAATTAATGTATAGCATCAAATATTTCCTTGCTAATACTGGCTTTAAAATTACATGAAATACGGCTTTTATATCAAGATGGATGGACTGACCTGTTGGCGTCTGGCACATTCTACATCTTCAAGAAAAACAAAGACAAGAGAACATTAAATTAAACTCTGGAGGAACCTAATCTTATTAGAAAAACAATTTTTGAGTATGTTTCAGCTCTCAGCTTGTGATAAAAATACTGGACTCTATTCAGAACTGTTTCAGAATAATAAATATCACAGTTTGTAGTTCTTAATACAGATATTTCTTTCTCTTTTTATTTTGAAGTGGAATTGGAGCAGAGCCTAACGGAGGTCCCCATAGATGGTGCCATCAAGCCAATGCAGTCTGGATGACACTTCCCAAAGAGGTCACACAAAGTTTTTATGGATAAGAATTTGGCCTTAGCTGGTCATTTACATTCACTCAGAGATGATATGGTGGAGACAAAAAATGCACCTCAAAAGCGGCCCTCATTATCTGTGTAATGTGTGCATCCCAGAATTCTATGGGCAGAAGACAGGAGCAGGGGGCAGTGGTATGAGGGAGATACTCACCGAAGACGGTTGTAAGTGCCAGAGCAAAAAGCAGGACAAGGGCTGCTTTCATGCTGCTGAGGTGGCCAAGAGCAATCTATGGAGGCTGAGCAGAGACTTTCTGGTGTCTGCCCGACCCAGTTGGACCCTGCTTTATATTGTCAAGAGTTTTTGCATCAGTTGTGAAATAGCTGTCTCCAGAAACAGAATCCTGGGAAGAGGTAAGGAGTGTCTGCTACGAATGGAAATTCTTTTGTTGTGAAAGACAGGTGATTACACATCACAGTTTAATAGATTATTGGCCCCAATAACGCTCTCACGATTTCCTGACGTCTTTATGTACTCACAAACTTGGGTGCTTTCACGTCTACTCTACCTTTTGATATTCATAAAAAGTCTGATAGATAGTTACCATTTTCTTTGTTCTACAGGTGAGGAAGTGAAGTAACAGGGAAGTTAAAATAATTTCCCTGGGTTTACTACATATGCTTTCTTGTGCTTCTTTTTCCAGGAACAGTCTTCAGCATGGCAGCCTCACAGGTTTTGAAATTTTCTCTTATTCCCCTTTTCTTCCTCTTTCTCCAGCACGAAATAAGATATGTTGCCAGTTGAGACTCCAAACTGGGCACAGAGGAGAGCTATTCACACTCAAGGCTTGATTCAACAGATACAAGCAATGATTCACGCTCTTTAGCAGGGGATAGTGTTCCTTATAATTCCAAATTTGGGAAGATGGTACAATGGGTGGAGCTGGTGAGCACACACACCTCGTTTACCTGCCCATCTCTAGCAGAAATGTCTTTATCAAAGGCACTTTGGAGAAGGGCCTCCCTAAGGCCAATAATAAGGGGCTGTGTGACCATCTTAACCAATAATGGACTTAATGGCCTGTCCCTGAAGCTCTGGCCATGAGCCTCAAGTTCCCAATTACAGGCTTACAGTGCAAGAATGAGATGTTCACTTCTGATCAAGTTCTTCATTTCCCACATTTAATACGTTAAGTGCTTGGCCTGCCTTTAGCAAGAATTCTCCTATCCTTGGTATCTCCTGCTAGTAATTTTCCATCTGGCTTAAATCCCCACCTGCTGCATCCATAGTTAGGTCCCATCTCTCCCCACCCCTCTTGCAAACAGAGTACTGCCATAGGGTATTGAAGACTGTACCTTGAAATAACATCTTCCTCGTCATTTTAACAAGTGTCAAGTGATTTTTTAAGAAGCTCATAGAATAAAAATAATAATAGCTTCAAAATAATGAAAAATAATCATCATTATAAGCTTGTGATTTTCAAATAAAATCGTTTAGACATATATACACATGCATACATATAAGCACTTACTTCGAGTCCGGCACACAGAAAGCTCTCGGCGAGAGTCGGTGTGTGATGACATCGGCCATGCTGAGGCAGACGGTGATAGAGTGACCTGGAAAGGACGGACTCAGAGAGCATTTAGTAGCTGACTTAAAAGAGACAAATGACGCATCTTTTCGGCCTTACTGAAAATCATAGATACTGCTTTTGATAGGAAAAGGAACTTTGGGGTGATCAGAGATGGTTGGTAATGACTGGAGCTAAGGAGCATCTTTCCATCTGAAGTGTCCATTGGAGGCCAGGCGCTCTGGTCTGCCAGGGACCCCGCAGAAGTGCAGAAGTGATCCTTTTTTGAATGTGACAATTGCCTCTATCCACATTTTTAAACTTTCATATTTTGGGGTGTGTGTGTGTGTGTGTGTGTGTGTGTACATCTGCACGTGTTTCTTGACAGTCCCTTGGGATTCCTTGTCCGAAACTTTCTCCCGAACAAGATTTGTATGTCCCTTCAGTTTTCTTTTTAAACTGAGATTTTACACGTTGACCTAAGACACAAACAGAAACAGAAGTAAATAAAAACTCTCTGGAGAGACTCTTTTATTCAGGTGCAAAAAGCAGCCAGGAAGTCAGGGAGGCCTGCGTTCGAGGGGGAGCACAGCCTCTTGCAGGGGACACAGGTGGCCCTGGACCTGTGCCGCGCCCCCCACCCCGAGCGCCCGCCGAGCCCGGGGGAGGCAGTCCGAGCCTGCGGCGGTGACGGGGTGCCACGGCTCTGCACCCGCATCCGTGGAGAGGTCAGCACCTTCCTTCGTGAAGTAACTGAACTCGGCCATGGCTCCTCCTGCGGGAAGGCGCAGTTAGCAAGAGCCATTAGCACTGAAGGAAACTTTTACAATGGTAACGCTGACAGGAACCATAGAGATTATGAGGCAGGACCTACTTGTACAGGAAGGGAGTTGAATCCCTGAAAAGAATGACCTTGCCTCAGGCAGTTTCTGACCGAGACAGACACAGACACGGAGTTTCCTTAGCCAGTGTTGCTTCCATCCCACCTGCTGTCTCCACCGATTCCAGAGCTTGGGCTGATCAGTCTCACGGCAACAAAGGAGGGCTTCCGGGAGGAGGTGCCGACCGAGGTGGCCTGCCCCGTAGCTTTCCCTGGGCAGCAGGGCCTCGGCACGTCCCCTGGGGCCCTTGAACACCGCTCGTGTCTGGGCCATGGTCCTTGTGTGTGTGCGTGCATGTCAGAGAATCCTCCCTTTTGTAAAATGAAAGTTTCTGAATAACATAAATGTGTACACATATCCTGAAAGGCTCAGGGCCCACCCTGATAGTTTAACTTGTCGAAATTATCCAAAAGATGAAAACTGCAAGTGATCTAAGGTGACTGACCCAAATCCAGTAGTCTGTGAGAGAGTTAACAATGAGCAAAGTGAACCCGGGGTAAGACAGTAAATGCCAAGATGCCTCTTCTCCACCAAAGCAGCGACTCTGCCTAGTTATGCTGCCTTCAAAGCATGTTGCAGGCCAAGCATTGCATCTCGCGTCCCTCTTTTAGGTAAAAGAAAAAAATCTTTGCAGTGGTCTTACCCCATTTTCCTAAGGCTACAGGTATTTAGAGCTACTATGAAATTCAAGAGGATAAAGGCCCTCCCGCCAGTCTGTCTAAGAATTTAACTGTATGGCCTTTAAGTCTTACATAGGATCACAGTTTTTCAGTGTTTTCTAGGGTGGGGTTCAAGGCACTTTCTTTAAACAAAGTACTTGATAGAACTCCACTACTTAAAATAGTCAAAAGCTGAGCTTGGGGCCAGAGACCGAGTTGATCCCTTCACACCCTTTCGGAACTCCTGACTCGCCTCTGCAGAACCTCTGGGCTCCGGGGACGGAGTGTGTGAGGTCCTGGTCTTACTGGACTCCCTCGGTTTGCAGACAGGAACGGGAGGTCCTGTGAAGAATGAGACCAGCTCATACTGGCAACGCAGGGGCCGGACCCAGGCCGACGGCTCCCTCCGCCAGCCCCTTCTGAGTGGGAATGAGCACAGCCCATGCAGGGCTAAGCAGGTGCGTGGAGAGAGGGGAGGTCCCTGGTGGAGGACGTGGGCCCCAGCACACCGTCCTTCCCACGAGCTACTCACAGGCTCTCAGCACACAGGTGGCACTCGTTTCCGTAGGTGATGTAGTCAGAACCACAGATGGGCTTATAGGTGATGGGGCAGGGGATGGCCGTCACAGGATACTCCTGGTAAACACTGCAGTCCATCTGTGGCTGACACAGAGAATGGCCTGCTTTCTCCTGGCCTCAAGCTGGACTACCCTGGCCTCTGTTGGGTAGGAAGCCAAATACCATCCTGGAAATCCCAGATCAGACATTCTGAGACTGCCAGGGCGACTTATGTTGGTGTCACCACCACACGGCCAAGACCAGTACTACCAGCACCGTTTCCATTATTCTGAGTACACTGGGTTAACAATTCCTGAGCATTTCCATGCCAGGTATTAAATCTTACATTGATTTTCTTAGCTGAGTCTTTATAAAAATTATTAGCCCTACTTCCAAACAGGGAAAACTAAGGTTTAAAAAGAGAGAACTTGTATAATGTAGAAGCTAGTAAGTGTTGGGGTTGGATTTGACTCCGGAGCACCAACCAGGCAACTGCCCCACCTCTTGTCAGCTGTCCTTCCGTGAAGACGTCACCAGCCTCTCCTCTCCTCTCTCCCCTTTAACTCTGGTTTTTGTTTTAAGCTATGCTTGTTTATGTGTGTGTAATATTTCTTCAACTTCCTCTGGAAAACAGAGACGGTTTCTTTATCTGTGTCTGCCTGCCCCCGTTGCCCCCTAAACAGACTGAATTAATAATATGTATACATATTTCATTAAGGATCTGTTGACAATATGACAATCAATAGAAATTAAAATCAAAATGCAATTCAGTAAACTCACTGTTGGTAAAGGCAGACTAGCAGCTTCTGAAAGACAGAGAGTGAGAAAAATATTAAAAAATAAAGCAGTCTTCAAAGCTCATTAATTAATGTAAATTTGGTCCTAGAGATTAAGACTGTGTATTTCTTCTGACATGAATCTCAGCACACACCCCATCCTTCCTCAAAATTCCAGCTGTTTATGGAGGAAGATAAATGACCAGTGGGTTAGATAAGTCCACGTTTCAGGAAAGACGATTGTCCAAATTTCCTCTCTTGACTAACCATGGGACGTTTTCTGGGGCTCATTTTGCCCCTTATAATGGTTCAAAGTCAGAGAGCAACAGGAAGTGCGTGGTCACCACGCCTACGAGCCGGAGCACCGGCTCTGATAGCCTCCCCCTCCTACTGATGTAAGGGGATGTCTGTAAAGTGTTAGAATCTCACTTCATTTAAGTGATTTTTTACCATATTAAGTTTAATTGCTGCCTCCAGCTTTGGATCTGTGTTTATCTGGGTCCTCCTGGACTGATTCGGCGAGACATTCCAGCTTTTCTGCATCTTGGACTGAGGAATAGTATTATTCCTGCCAGTGTCTTTATGAAATGGGAGACTTAGGGAGAAATTAGTTCATTTTTCTTGTTGTTGTTCTATGGATGGAAATAAAAAACCTTCAAAGAGAAGCTACTAGACCCAAATCCCTCAACTCCAGGCGGCACCTAAGATTCTCCCTTACTAGGCCAGCGCTGTTTCTATTATAAACCTGTATACTTTGAATGCACATGACCTGACATTTCTTCTAGATGCTCAGGAAGGGAAAACAAGCTTCACGGCTGCACAGGTCACAATCTACCCTTGACTCACCAGAGCTGCTCCAGAAATGGGTCCCTGTCCAGAGCAGCAGGAGAGGCCCTACGACGTTCATGGCGCAGGCAGCTGTGAGGCGGAGGCTGTGGAGGGCCGTGGCAGCAGCTGGGCCAGACATGCCCCGCGAAACGGGTCATGTTTATACGGCGATGCTGGTTTCACCACCTCCCCTGTGAGGTCACCCGGAGTTACCGTTGGCTCAGAGAAGACCTCAAAGCACAGTGTTACACCCTGGGCGGTGCTGCAGTGCCTGTCATGAAATTGCTACTTCCCATCTGACCAACAGATGGATTATTTGAGGTGAGAAGTATTTTTCTGCCTGCCCCGGAGGTGGGGACTGTTATTTGGAACTCTAGACTTCATAGAGTAGAAGAGAGAAAGTTTAGGCTGCTTGGCCTGCTTATGAAATAAGTGAAAACTTTGTGTCACCAAAGTAGAAGATATTAAACCCACACTAGA
Source organism: Manis javanica (assembly GCF_040802235.1). Taxonomy (NCBI): domain Eukaryota; kingdom Metazoa; phylum Chordata; class Mammalia; order Pholidota; family Manidae; genus Manis; species Manis javanica. The sequence continues at coordinate 93,255,919 of NC_133169.1, read as the reverse complement.
CAGATTGTACTTATGTTTGTATTTTGTCCCCTGAGAAAAATTCTGCTTTAGTTTTGAAGCAATGAATCTGAGAAGCAAGCTGGGACCTAGTGGAAGGATCGTGATCTGAGAATCCATGATGTCTGGAGAAGGGCACCGACATTCTCCAGCTGTGTGATGGCCTCGGATAAGTCACGTGCACCCAGGCCTGTATCCTTTGGGAGGACCAGCTGTGTTGTGGTGATGCATAGCCCCAAGATTCCTGTTACTTACAATACTGCAAGTTTATTTCCTCTCCAAGCTATACATGTACAGTAGTCGGCTGATGGAGCTGCATTGCCCCCAGTGGGTCGCAGGTGAAAAGAGTCGCCACAATTTGAAATATTATTTATTCACTGTCAATGATGCTGGGGTTCTTGTTTGCGGAGTTGAAGAATGAACTTTGCAAATACCCAAGGTATTTAGAAATAAAGTGAGAGGACAGAGCTCCTGGCTCAGGCCAGGAGGGCACAAGAGAGCCCAGGGTGGTGATGTCTAGGGGATTTATAGGCAATTGAGGATTTTGGGGAATTGAGGCCTTAGGGTGTGGACTTGTACCACCTGCCCCACCCTCAAGGTGGGCTGGGTTGTTGTCTGTTTGCCAGGGCTGTTTACAGTGAAGTCAGGGGTTATGCTGATACCCTTGCGGCACACTCAAACATTCCAGGCCAAGTTGCTCCTGGTCTTTTGACCTTTAACTGATCTCACTGAAGATCAGTTCCTAGTCTGATACACATTCCTAGTCTGATATCTTTACTTAGAGAATTAGTGTGACCTTGACTTTGCATAATGCTGAACACAGAGTTTCAACAGGGATTTTACATTGTGACATTGCTTTGACTGTAAATATCCTGCCTTGCTTTTTCCGGAGGCCCTCACCCCACTCTGACTACACCCTTGGTCCCTGTCTCATCAAGGTGGAATGAAAATGTGTTCTTGAGGAAGTGACACCACTGTCCCTTTTTCCCCTCATCCTGCAGCCTGGCTCAACCGCAGAAGTCACCAAGTAGGCTTTTGTCTTGTTTGTTGGAGACCAGAAGGGGGAGAACTGGAAATAGTTGGTGAACAATACAGAGACCACCACAGAGTTTTACTTTTATCCCCTTTCTAGCCACAATAGAATCCACATAATTGGAGTCATTTCCATGAACATCTGTTCTAAAGAGCAGTGCACGTAACTGTTATTGTGATTGCTATTATTATTGACAGGTCAAGAGTTTCTGCAGACGTAAGACCATAAATGGTGTTGTCCGAGGACAGCTGTCCCAGTGGCTGTTGTTTATTGGGCTTGGGGACATATGCGTGGAAACCTGGGGGAAGGCAGGGCCTCTGCTCCGCCAGCCCTTTGCCTGGCAGGTTCAGTCCTGTACATTCGAATAAACAGCATCTGTAAAAGATAATAAGCTAACAACAAACAACATAGCATGGCTCCCTAAAATTTTGACCTTCACAACTCTTTGGGAAACAGTATAATCCAATAGTTAAGAATAGAATCCAGGCATCGAATCCAGTGAATCTCATTTGGAATCTTGCTTTTAATGATTATTGACTGTGTGACTTTGCATATATAGGCTAAGCTCTGGATATTTTAGTTCTTCATCTATAACATAGAAATAATATTTACCTCACAGAGTAGTTCTGAATATTAAATGAGATTAAAATCTTGTGTGTGCTTGTGTATCCGAATGCCAAGATCATAATTAGAGCTTGAGATATGGTAGCTAATGGCATGGAATGTGATCTTCATGGCAACACATTGAGGAGGAATTTTTATTACCAAATTTTACCAGTGAGTAAATTGAGGCTCAGATACTAATGAGGTTCAGATACTTATCTTCCCAATGCCATACTACCAACTAATGGAGAAGGCTAAATTGAGTTCAGTGATGGAAAAGAGGGAAGTGAATGTCTTTAGAAGTTCACTGTTTGCTATGAAAGTTTGAAGAGAATGAATACTGAGAAAAAGCCATTATGTTTCAAGAAGAGGTATCTTCATGAAATGTGATTTAAGCAAAGAGAAGTGGGAAAGGGGTCAAAGAGTGATTGGGATGAAGTGGAATGATAGGATTATAATTTTTTTTTAGATATTTGAGAGTCAAAGAGAGGAGGTGAATGAATGGGAGAAGCTTAAGCTTCAGCAAGGTGTAGGACAGACTGAACATGTCTGAAAGAAGAAAAAATTTAAGATGTATGACAGAGGGTGGCTAGTTAGAAGAGTACAGAAAGGTAGGAAATAAGATGAAGAGCAAGGGGGAGACACCATTCCCTCTGACACAGGGGACAGAGAAGGGTAGACCAATGTAGAGGCAGATATCTCAAGGGAGGGTAAAGATGAAGGGGATCTCATTGGAAGGGAGGCTCTGGCTGTTAAGTCGTGGTGTTGCCTTTTGCAGTGGAAGGATTGGATTGGCCTGGAAGGATGGAGAAGGCTTGGCACAAACATTTATGGGAGCCTATCAGATAGTCAGAAATGGATATGAAAATTAATGGCCACTAGACAAAATTAGCACTAGATTTTTGCAGGCCCAGTGTTGGCCCCATGCTGAATATTTCTCTCAACATTTGAAAGAATGGAAAAAATGTGACTTTTATGGATAGGGAGTGTGTACATCAAAAACTTCAGGGGGACCATAGAGACTGTGGGGTCTTGGAAGAGTCAAGTGTTCAAGAAAGTTCTGTATGCAGGGTGTGACCGGTTAAAGGCTTAGAGGTCAAGGTTCAGACTATGTGTGGACTTACTAATGGTAGCCGGTGTGGGAAATATGAACAATTGTTTATGGAGGCTATGGTTATTAGGCAAAGTCTCAGGTTAATTTCTCAGGGTGGGGTTGAGAGGATGATTCTCAGGGTGTATGCAAAGATACAGCTGCTGAAGGACGGGTGGAGATAAAGTTCTGTGCATTTTATCTAAAGGTGAGGTCAAGTGCTTGGGTGTGGTTTTGCTTTGTATTTGGACAGCTGTTCCCACAGAGAGGAAATTTTCAAGTTGCACACTGAGCCTCAAATTACGAAGGGTCTTTTGGGAACGGAAGATGAAGCCCTATTTCCCTTCAGCTAACTGACCCAGGAACTCCACGTTGCGGCCCAGATCCAATCTGATTATCCTACCCTCTTTAGTCTTCTAATGGTTGCCTTTCTCTTCCCTGTGGCACCCCAAAGCTACCGGAGAAGAAATTAGGATTCAGTACTGTCAAACTTCACTCTCATTTCCTGTGTGTGTTTTTCTGCCTCGATCTATCCTGCCTTCCCTGGAACGGAAACTACGGCCACAGCGATGCTCTTCGCGAGCCCCGGTTTTCTCCCCTTGCAGCAACGTAAGGAGGAATGACCAACTACCCTTGGCCGAAAATGGGCGCCTTTTGTGTCTTGGCATGCCTCATTTTCCTCCCTCCCTCTCTTTCTTGACATCGTCACCACTGTGAGCAATGCCCTGCTGTGCGCTGGGGCGCACACTGACCTAGAGGCCTGGATATTTGCATTTTGATCTTGTATCTGGAAGGACCTTGTTTTCTGCTTCTCATGGGAACAGGGAGTTAGCACATCAAGGGATTCTATGCTTTGATGGTGTTTAATTTTCTCTGAATCATTGAGGCTAAATAGTTCTGATCATGGAACAAGATGACATAAATAGTAACTATGACAAAAATAGTAACAACTATTTTTACCTGTTGGTTTCCTAGGTGACTTCACACTGTGTGGATTTAGATCACATACACACCCACACACATGCTCCTATTAGGAATCATATCTACTATGCTAGTGCTGAAGGGAACACTATTTCTTTGGGAGGGTGGCTCATGATGCACTTTATTTTATTAAAGGCTTTATTAAATTTTCTGCAATACAGAATTTTTTCAGTCTGATTCAATTTTCCACAAACTGAATTTGCCATAACACATACAAATATAATACATATAACATGTAATATAATAAATAAAACATCATTTTCTAGGACATTTAGCAGCATCTAAAGGGATGGTAGTGTTTTCTTGGACAGTAAGAAGTGAGGATTTACTCCAATTTCCCGTAAAGTCATGATATCCAATATGAAGACTTGTTACCAAGGAAGATCACTCAATTTTTGGTCTGTTTGGACTGCTCAGAAGTTCTGTATCGTATTGAACAGAACCCCATCTCCGTATGGCTCCCACACATTCCTCTACACGGAACTCCTACAGTTCTTTGTAATGGAGCCCAGTGAACCTGCTCTGTCCCCGTGAAGCCCGTCAGACGTACAGAGGCGGTTCTGGGGTGCCCATCAAGGTCATTCTTCCCCAGATGATACAGATCAACTTCTTTACTATTACCTTGACAGGATATAATCCTGTGAATCCCCCTGCCCGGACGCACTGACCCATCACCTAATGACAGTGACGCACAAGCAGTGACCAACTGCACAGTCTCCTTTCTTTCTGCCAGAGAGGGTTCTTCTCCAGAGATAAATAAGACAGACAAGGTCTCTACTTCTCAGAACTTCATTTCTTATAGAGGGAAAAAAAATCAAAACATATGATAAGATGATTTCCAGCTTTATCAGGTATTTAAAAGAAATGATGGTATTGGGGTGGAGAATGCCACAGAAATGGGGCACAAATCACACAGGTGACCAGAGAGGGTTTCTCCGAGCCTGACCAGTGGGGGGAACAGTGCACCGCGAGGAGGAGCCCGTCTGGGGGGCCGGGGCTCAGACTGTGCCCCAGGGACACCGCCACCAGCACACCGAGCCTGCTGAAGCTGCCATTTGTTCCAATTGCAGTATTACACAAAATGGATGGTTTTTCCTTAAAACCAACTTATCATCAGTCACGCTCTAGTGCGGGTCTTCGGGGATTAGGTGAAACGTTTTGTACTGAATTCTGTGTGAGATGGGATTGGAAAACGCTTTCATTTATTTTGCTTGTTTAGATTGCCTTTTCTCCAGCTTCTTATTTTTTATTACAAACCTTTATTCTGGTGATTTCAGTTGGAGTCTGTGTGTAGGAGTTCATGGTCCCACACGTGCATTTGGCGCCTGTTCACCGAGCCCCTGCTGCGGGCCTGGCCCGTTTCTACCGCGTGACCTTGCTCTGCTCATTTCCAGCGCACACTCGGCCGGCCCTCCCGGGCGGCTCATTCCCCCCACCACCCCCCACCGGCCCGGGGTCCCGCCTGCCCTGTCTGCCCTGCCAGCACCGAGCACAGCACCTTGTAGGTCAGGACCTATTCAAAAAACAAACGGTCCTGGGCTTCCCCCATCAATGGTTAAAAGGCTGAGCAACACGCGATTCATCCAGCAATTGGGAGAAAGAATTTGTTTTAACCTCAGTGAATTCAGAAAGAAGCGAAGCTTGCCTTAGTGCAACTTACAGTGACTTAACAATTTTAGGTTGCATTTAAATTTCAATAGGAGGAAAGCGAAATGTTGAACACATTCTCCTCCACTCCCCCCCACCCCCTAAAAAAACAACTCCGAATCATTTTTAGCGCTGGGACTCCCCGATCCCCCTGTGCTCGGCGTGGTGCAGTCGGAAGGCTTTATGGGCCCGTGTCGTTCCTGAGCACTGCCAGGTGGGCGCGCCCTGCACGCGCCGTGTGCAGATGACACGGCCGGGCTAGACGGAAACACAGGCACGGCCTGCTTTACGCTGCTTCGCTTTGGTGAGCTTTGGACATACTGTGTTTTTTACGAATTGAAGGTTTGCAGCAAGTCTGTGTCAAGCAAGTCGATCGGCACCATTTTTCCCATCAGCATCTGCCTGCTTTGCATCTCTGTGTCACATTTTGCTGACGCACAGTATTTCAGACTTTTTACCCATTATTATTGGGTTTGTTATGGTGATCTGTAATCTTTGGTGTTGCTGTTTTAACGGCTTTGGGGCGCCAAGAACCGCGCCCACGTCAGACAGCAAACCTGACCGATACACCGCTCACTGGCTGTGCCCCGTCCCTCTCCCTCTCCCCGGGCCTCCTGCTCCTTGAGACACAACGATATCGAAGTCAGGCCAGTGAATAACCCCCTACAGTGGCCTCCAAGTGTCCAAGTGAAAAGAAGAATCCTCTCCCTCACTTTAAGTCACAGCTGGAAATGCCTCAGCTCAGGGAGGAGGGCGTGTTGAGAGCCAGCGAGGCCCAAAGCCGGGCCTCCTGCACCAGGCAGCCACGCTGCAGTGCCAAGGACACGTTCTCGAAGGAAATGGAAAGTGCTGCTCCAGTGGGCACACGGATGGTAAGAAAACCTTACTGCTGAGATGGAAAACGTCAAGATGCAAGATCAAATCAGCCACGACATTCCCTTAAGCCAAAGTTTAATCCAGAGCAGAGCCATAACCTCAAATTCTGTGAAGGCTGAGAGGTGAGGGAGCCGCAGAACAAATACCTGAAGCGAGCAGAAGGGGGGCTCATGACGTTTAATGAAAGAAACAGTCTGTAATATAAAAGCACAAGAAGAAGTGGCAAGTGCTGATTTAGAAGCTTCAGCAATTTATCCAGCAGATCTAGCTCAAATAATCAATGAAGGTGGCCATGTTAAACAGCAGATTTTCAATGTAGGCGAAATGGTCTATCGGAGGAAGATGCCGTCTCGGACTTTGATGACTGGGGAGGAAAAGTCAGTGCCTGGCCTCAAAACTTTGAAGGACAGGCTGACTCTCTTGTTAGGGTGAATGCAGCCGGTGACTTTAAGTTGAAGCCCGTGGACATATGCCATTCTGAAAATCCTGGGGCCCTTAAGAATTCTGCCAAATGTATTCTGCCTGTGTTCTAGAAATGGAAAAGCAAAGCCTTGGATGACAGCAGGTCTGTTCACAGTGCGGCTTACTGCATCTTTTAAGCCCACCACTGAGGCTTACTGTTCATTAACAGACTGCTGTCAAAATATTGCTGGTCACTGACAGTTCACCTGGTCATCCAAGAGCTGTGATGGAGGCGGACAATGAGGTGAATGCTGTTTTCATGCCTGACAGACACAACGGCCCATTCTGTAGCCCATGGATCAAGGAGTGACTTCAAATTTCAAATCTTATTACTAAGAAATGCATTTTGTAAGGTTGTAGCTGCCATAGATCGTGATTCTCTGATGGACCTGGGCGAAGTGAATTGAAAATGTTGTGGAAAGGATTCACTATTCTAGATGCCACTAAGAACATTTGTGAGTCACAGGAAGAGATAAAAATACAAACATTTAAAGGAATTTGGAGGAAGTTGATTCCAACTGTCATAGTGGACTGAGAGGTTCGTGACCTCGGTGGGGGACACCACTGCAGATAGGGCAGCAGTAGTAGGAGAACTACAATGGGCAGTGGGGCCTGAAGAGGCGGCTGAATGGCTGCGTCTCATCCTAAGACCTGGATGGATGAGGAGCTGCTTCTTGTGGGTGAACAATGGAAGCGGTTTCTTGAGAAAGAATCTACTCCCGGAGAAGGTGCTGTGAAGATGGTCGAAAAGGACTTAGAGTTTTACAGAGACTTCACTGATAAAGCAGAGTTTGAGAGGACTGACTCCAACTTTGAAAGAAGTTCTACAGTGAGTAAAATGCCATCAAACAGCATCACGTGCCGCAGAGAAATCGTTCATGAAAGAAAGAACCGATCAAGGCAGCAAACTTCACTGTGGATTTATGTTAAGGAACTGCCCTAGCCACCCCTGCCCTCAGCAACCACCACCCCGATCAGTCAGGGACCCTTAACATTGAGGTAGGACTCTCCACCAACAAAAAAGATCATGATTCTCTAAAAACTCAATTGATGGTTAGCATTTTTTGGCAATAAAGTGTTTTTTAATTAAGGTACGTACTCTTCTTAGACGTAACGTTATTACATACTTAACAGACTACAGTATTAGATAAACATAACTTTTATACCCACTGGGAAGCCAAAAAATCATTTGACATGTGTCACTGCAATATTTGCTTTGTTGTGGTGGTCTGGAACCAAGTTCACAACACCTCAGAGGTGTGCCTGTAACTGTGACCGAATCTTGTTTCTCTTACCAAACTTATCTCTGACACTCTCGCCCGGAAGGCACTTTATTTCCATCCCTTAATTTGTATCTTGGTGGAGTTACTGTTCACCTGCTTCATTTCTTTCCTCAGTCTTTTCCCAGCTACACACTTAATTTCAGCGTGTCTCTTGATTTTGTTTATTCTTGTGTTTTCTTTCCTCATCTCATTTGTCACTGTTCCCAGGGTCTTTCCCAGTCTCCTGCAGTTCCAGGCTCACGCCTCTTTTCCCTCAGATGCTCTCTCAGCCTCAGATTCTGCCCAGTTCTCCATTGGCCCAGTTTCACTTTGATCATAAGCACGTTCTCCTCTATTCCATGACCCCCATGAGTCTCACACCCACCTGTACACTGAGAGGTTTGCTCTGTCATTCCTGTTTCCTCCTGAAACCCCTCCTCTGGGCAAACCTAGCCCAACTGTCTGTATTGTCAGTTGGCTCAGGGAACGAGCCCAGTGCAGGACTCCTTCTTGAATCAGGAAGAGCGAAGCGCTGGAATCTGTCCGGTCTTCATCCCCTGAGCCCGGACTGTGCTTAACAGGCACGATCCTTTGTTGTGTTATTTTGGTTTGGGTCATTGGAGTTTCAACAGTACACTTTTTTGACATGCTTGATTATCATGCATGCTATGTGTCGTGGTCGTGAGGAATTGCTATTTTACTCAGTTATAAATGAAGAAAAGCATAAATTATGAATGTAATAGCAATGAACCATATTAATCATCTGTATGCCACTTCAACAAAGTTTTATTTTTTCTTTTTTTGTTATATTTGTACATATTACATTTATTAAACTCAATTTTATATACAATCTTAATAATAAATGTTGGGTTTTTGTTTTTGATGACTTATTTGTATTTTCTAGAATTAGTCTTACTGTATTTTATAAAAACATTGGTCTTTAAAGCGCTGAAAATGTTTAAGAATTGGTCTTTAGACAAAAGGGGTCAAAGAATTTCACTAGAGAGTTTGGTGACTATGTGGCATCATAGAGAGGCCAAAGAAAGAAAAATTTGAGCCTCAAGACTGAGAAAATGAAGCTCCTTGGATCGAAATGGGAAGAGCTGGGAGAGGAGCAGCCCGCATAGGACACGTTCGGCTGAGACTGGGCCTTCAGGTTGTACAATGATGGGGGAGAAAATTCAGACACAGGGTCTAGCAAGAGACTGGGGCCCAGGGACTGAAGCTAAGGTCACGGAGAAGGGAAGACCAAGGAATTATTTGCACAGAAGTTGGAGCTGAGTAACGGAAATGGCAAGACATTCAAAAGAAAGAATTAATGACCCATGAGAGGTAAACACATATATCTTACCACACAGCGACTTCCAGTGAAATTGGTTTACACTTTTCCATGAATGCTGTTATTATCCTGACTCTTTAAACTTTTCTGCTATTGTATAGGAAAACAGAAGAGAGAATGATGGCGATGATGATAAAGTTATAAAAGCAACAATAATAAAAAAAAAACCCAAAGCTGTATGTGACAGGTGCGGTTTGTCAGAAGAAAGTCATGGGAGCGAGTGGTAGCCTGCCAGAGGTCGCCTGGACCACGGGAGGGAGTGTCAGCTCTGAACTCAGGCAGCTTGGTCCCAGCATTTCTGTTCTTCTTACCCATGAGCCACCAGCCGTGGACGATGCTAAGGGGAACTTTGCTCAGAATCATGACCACGAAGCCACCAATCTTAGGAGCACTTGCGTCTCCCAGAGAAAAAACAAAACCAGGAAGAAACGAAATACCGATCTTTCTCGAAGCCTCCTCTGAAAAGTGTAAATGAATGCCTCTCAGATTGCGATGTGCCTGAGGACCCCTGGGGTCCCTGGAAAGAGGCAGCCTCTGACGCAGCCGCCTGCGGTGAGCGCGCTGGGCCTGCACCCTCAGCTCCAGGGCTGTGCCTGGCTTGCACCCTGGGGACCCACAGTCTGGGAGGCCTGGAAACAGATGACGAAGTGAGAGACCCGTCATCCTGTCTGCAGGGCAGTCAAGTCACATCCTGAAGGTGCATCTAGAGGGGTGCGCTCTGGTTCCAAGTCTTCAAAGTGTTAAAGAAATAGCCCTTCTGATGGCATTTCTTCTCACGTGAAAGACCCAGACCCCTGTCCATGGCTTTATGGCTTCCGTGTGATGCCACTGGATCCCCCAAACCTCCGATCTCAACGTCTGTGCCCCTCTTGCCTCTCCACTTGAAGTGGGCAGAACCCCCTCCTGACTTTGCTGGGCCTGGGGCCCCTTCCCTGCTCTGACCACCTCCTTGGCATTTCCGTTTCAGCCAAGCGTCAGCTCCTCGGGGCTGCCTCCCGTGGCACCACGCCACCCTCTAGCCACCACGTTAGGTTTGCTGATGTGTCGTCGGTGTTTCTCCCCCAGCCCTGGGCTCCTGCACAGGCCACCGGAATGGGGACTCCACGAGGACAAGGGCCGTATCTGCAGTGCCATACCACTGTGTCTGCCAGAGTAGGCACCCAATACATATTTGTTAAATAAGCCAATAGAGTTTGTCTGTGCTCTAAAAAAATTCTGTTTTGTAGAAAATTCAGTAGATCTGGAGGTCAGAAAATGAGAGGAATGTCAGATCAGACTTAAAAAGTTGATGTTGAGTATTGGTTGATTTAGTTCAAGTATCTGAAAAGTGATCAGCAAAGTTAGGTTTCCATTTGATGACTGAATTTATAATTTTGAAAACAAAATTTTATTTTGATACATTATTTGTCCACTAATGCGTCCAGGCCCTCCTCTTCCGGGCCTGCCGCAGTGTAAGGCTGTGATTAGGAGGATAATCTGGGTTCAAACTCCAGCCCTCCCTTCAGAAACTACTCGACCAGGGCCTAGGGATTGTCAGGGGTCCCCCTCTGCCCGTCGGGCAGGACCGAGGAGTCCAGCAGCCCCTCCCTTTACTGGACACCCGTGTTCTCATCCAAACCCTCAGAGAGGTTCCCAGGCTCGGCTCTCACTTCCCTGGGGCTTAGTCACCATGTCCACGTTCATATCTGTCTCCCCACCTGGCCAGAGTCTTCATACAACAGAGAAGACCCTCAAAACTGGGGAAGATCTCGACGACGCCCCATTTATTTCTCTACTAAAGAAGAGTAATTGTGGGCTCTCTTTAGTGAAGAGGGAAACAATAAAGGGTAGAAGTTTCCTTTTTTTATTCTGTGGTAGGACAGGGTTGTACCTCTCACACCCATTTTTGGGAGAGAATTTCCTTTCGTAATTTTTAGTAAGGCAGGGATGGAGAGAAGAACTAATGAAATTGTGTTAAACTGTATGAGGTAATCAAATCAACAAGCAAAGGTCTGTCTTTTAGGATATTCTTTACTTCGAGGGACCTGAAAGGCCCGAAACGCCATCTCCGCAGCTCCAAAGAGCAGAGCAGATGGGCCCCACTGACCAGGGCGCCGGCCGTCCCCAGGGGAAGCTGTGGACCAGCAGAGACAACGATGGAGAAACTAGAACTGTGCACCCTTTTCCTGGTCCTGCAGGTTGAAGAAGGAGCTCATGAGGGTAAGACGGGACAGCGAGGCTGAAATCTAGTGGCAAAAGCTGGTGACGGCACAGAGCACACAGGCCGAAGCCTAGCCTTTTCTGATTTTCCCAGCATGCAATGTAAGAAAGGATTTATTTCCCGTTGTTAGTCAACATCTTTTAGTTATAAGTGACAGATCATAAACCAAATTAAGGGAGAAAGAAAAAGGAATTTACAGAACAATTTAATAGTAACGATGAGATGGAGTCGGAGTCAGTATGTCGGATCTCCTCCCCTCTCCCACCCTCTCGGAAACATTTTTCTCCCCCAACAACTACGGACTCTCCTTCATAGTCCTCCCAATAGCTTGTGGACACATTCTCCTAGTGAAGGTGTGTTTCATTCATGAATATGAGGTGGAAAGCCTCAAACAGCCGTGTATGTGTGGCAGGGAGGGGGTGGGGGTGACACATTTTCTCTTTCACTCATGTCTTTGAGTGAGATTAGCGGGGCAGGGTCCGGCCTTGCAGGTAAGCCTGCAGTTTGGGGCAAGTCTAATTTAGTGGAGTGTTAATAAGCCCACTTGATAAGAGTCCTTAGACTCAAGCAATATGAAAGCTGACTTTAAAAATCAGTACACAGAGATGAGTATCTACCACCTCCTGCATTATTATGTTTATTTGTAATAAATGTGATATTTAGTTCTCCATTGGTTTGATTCCTTTGTTTCTGATTTCATTCCAAATTTGGGTGCAGCATAGAGGTGTGTTATTTATTAAATACCCTCAAAGTCCAAAATAAATTCTTTCCAAAATTAAGTACTGAAGAAAGCAAGTGTAGTATTCTGTTAATGACTATCACATTTTCCGTATTTATAAAATTTAATACGAGGACCAAATTCCCTAAAGAGAAGAAAGAGAGGGAAAAAATTAGTCTCCTAAGGGGAATGGACACTGCCCCCCACTCCCTTACCCACACAGGAAGTTTGCGGTTCCTGTCACACCCATCTCTTTTCCATCCCTATTTACCACCACCACAGTCTACGGATTCCCTCTCCATGTCTGGATCATTCAAAAAGTTTTCTGTGACATTTTTCAACAGCAGTTTCATCCCCTAACCCATCTCTGTTTTGATACCTTTCCATTCAACATAGCAAAACCAGATTTTTCTACCAAGCAGTGAAAGATAACCATAGAAATGATAATAAGCCTAGTGATTTATATAATTCACACTTGGCTCAAATTTTCACAAGGTGCACACGGCCCACAGACTGCAGCCTCTTTCCCTTACTCTGGCATTTGTCTGTGTTCCCCAGAAGACCAGCCTCTGCCTGACTTTCTTCCCCTACATATTACTGCTCTCTAAACACCCAACATTCCTTTCAACATACTTCTCGCCTTTATTGTTTTCCTACAGACACTGCACATTTTCTTACTTCCAAATGTTTTCCCAAACAGCAAGTCCTGTATAAACTGGCTTTTGCATTATTTCTTTCCTTGAGAGTCCTTTAGCCTTCTCTTCCTTCAAGAGATTCCCCATCCTGACCCTGACACCAGGCTCACCTTTGATGTGTATCTGACCCACTCACTTGGTTCAGAGTCTGCAAACGTAATTGCTCACGGGAGCCACACTGGTAACATAAGTAAGTGGCCCCTTTGCCACGAAGGACAGAGGTGGGACTGGCTGGAATGCCTGGGCTCCATTTGGACGGCCGCCACCAGACAGCTGTGGTTGGTTTCTTGAATGTGAAATCCCAGCTTACTCTCCGCATAATGTTTGAGATCTCAAAATAAGTTGGAAATCTATATTTTTAGGTAAAATTTGATTTTTGAAATACTGTCAACCACTTCAAAACTTGCTGAAATACTATTTTGGTTGAACAAAACTAATGCTGTTTTCCGCTGTGAGTTTCCCCGTGCATGTATTCTTTTGGCACACGACCAAAAGTCCTGAGAAGTCTGGGAACTGTTCCATGCGACCCTCTGTTTTCTCGGTAGTTATTTTCAGGGTCCTGCAAGTAGCCTTGGGGGTCTCCTTTAAGGACAGTGACTGTACTTCTGTATCGACTAAGATTTGCACTCTGCAGTTTTCTTTCTTTCAAAGAATTTATGTCGTTCATAAATAGCAGGTGTCTCAGGATTGTGAGTCTAATTTACCAGGATTTTTCTCCCTGACACTGCTAAGAGCAGATATGGAGAAATTACTGTCCTCCTTCCATCACTGAAAAGAGCATCAGGACTATCTTTTTGCCCCAAATATAGAAACAGCAAGAAGACCAAGTCTGTACGTGCGAGTCACATTGGAAACTGAAGCAGGTATACGGGCCACTGCACCTTCCCTGACCTCGGCATCAACATTCTCCATTTTTTTGCTTTCTTAATCAACAAGATCTCCTTATTGATTCTTACATTGAGAAAGAACGGCCAGAGTGGCAGAGTTCCAAGATGGGTGGACGGACAGATGGAAGGGGAGGAAGGAAGGAGGGAAATCGCTTCTTGTATTTCTTCCCATTTCTGCCAGAACAGATCTGAGGCAGGATCTTGGAGCGACCCAGACGTTCTCAAGTCTCCCGGGTGAGGTTGGAAGAAGTCTCAGAACCCGCACCGGGAAGTCTCTGAGTGGCAGCTCAGTGGGGGACCAAGGACCACCCTGCAGCCCTTTCCTTCACTGTGGGTCAGCCCCCTTTCACCGCTCTTTTCAGTGGTGTGTGTTCGAATATTAGAGTGGAAAAAGGCCCATGTGGAGCCTAAGAAGACATTTACAAGTGTCCTGCCTGAGAAAGCAAAAGCACCTACCTCAGGAAGGAGTGATGATGTCACTTAATTATTCTACATAGTCTGGCAACATTCATGAATTACCATTCCTCTTTCTTTGAAACTGATGGCAGATTCTGGTTAATTCACATTTTTCAGTTCTCATCTCTTTCCTTTAAAGGACACCGCAGTCATCCTCTGAGTCTAGTACTTGTTCTGAGAACTATTTCCTCTATTGCTCTAGCTTCTGCACCCCACTTCCTTCAGTGGTCAGCAGTAATCCTCATGGGATGGAAACTACATGCTACAAGCCCCTGAAAATTCCTCTCAAAGGAAGACACTCATTAAAGAGCCGCTGCAGCAGACAGGATGCTCACTCCAACTCCTGGGAAGCGATTTACGAGCCCTCGGAGCATCCTGCCCAGCAAGGGTGACTTGGTGACCTGGGGCCGTAGGCCGGGTCCTGTGTTCACTGCGGTCCTGGGTGCTCTGTATCAGTGTGACCTCTGGGGAGGTGGGGGCTGGAGACCAAGTAGCTGCCAGTCAAGCAGGTGGCTTCTGTCTGCATGCTCAGATGACTGGCCCCCCATAAAGAGCGGGGACACCAAGGCTGTGGGAGCTTCCCAGGTGCGCGGCACTTCATACATGTCGTCACACATCACAGCTGGGAGAATCAAGCTCTGTCCTGGGGGAGGCCCCTGGGGAGGCTGCTGGAAGCTGGTGCCCCCTTTTTCCCAGCCTGCACCCTATGGACTTTCTGCCTTTGTTGATTTTAATCTGTATCCTTTCAGTGTAATAAACTGTTACCAAGGGTACAACAGGTTTTCTGGGTTCTGTGAGTTCTACTAGTGAATCATCATGCCTAAGGGAAGTCGGTCTTACAGAAGAGCTCACAGCTCACTGAAGAGTTACTGACAAGATACAAGGCTGATTCGTAAAAACAATTTCTGATGGTGCTAAAATATATCTTGAGGAATATTACTGATTTTTTAATCTGAATTTACTACTGAGTTTTTTTGAAAGATAAAAAAAATTAAAAGTTGACTGTCAATTTTTATCCATGTGAGACCATATAACCACTTTGCTGCTCGTATGTGTATCTACACCTGTGTCTATGTCCACACCCATATCTGTATGTCATCATCTGTTTATCTCTTCGTATCTACCAAGCAACATTTATAGGTGCTTGTCATAAGGCATGTCACTTATCCTGTTAAAGAAAATTTGAGCATTTAGGATTTCCCTGTTCCTTGCTTGTGTATAATCTGTAGACTGCTACTAATATGATCTTTGTATAATTCTGCCAAAATATTATATAAGCATTTCTTTCCTTTTTCAATGAGCCGACTTTGAATGTTAAATGAATTTTTCAAGAAGACTCCACTCTATACACAAGCTGTCCCTAAATCTTTTGTTAATAGAGGCCCTGAAAAAAAAATCCCATGCATCAGAAAATTCAGTTACTTTGCTAAGATTTCTTGAAATTTCTGTAAAGAAATATAGAAAAACATGTGTATCTTGAACTTACCACCGATCAACACAAAGGAAACACTCATTCTGGTAAGTGTGGCCATTTGTAGCGCAAACATAAGATGTGACATCAGGACAATCTGGTTCATAATGGGGACCCACTGGGTAATACATTTTACACGGGGGCTGCAAATATCATAAAACATAATTTGAATACCGATTGATAGATTTTCCCTCATCCATGCCTGGCCTGTCACTTACGCAGTAATTAGGAATAACTTCAAATAATCAGCAGACTTTTTTTCAAGGATTTCCTCTGCTCTGGGCTTGGGTCAGGCAAGCTTTCTTCTGACTGCCATGTCCTCAGCTACCCCTCATATCCTAAAGTCATGGCATTATAACATCCCCACTTGAACCCCATTGCAAAGTTTTCATTTAAACTTGGAGCCCCAGTGCTAGCGATTCACTATAAGAAGTTTGTGAGTAGAGGTATTTATGTAGCTGTGACCTTCTAGAAGACAGGTGCTGAAATGTAGTTGTTAAGAACATGGGTCTGTATTGAGATGGAATAAATCCTGTATTTATTTTAATGCTTAACTTTTTGTGATGTTGAGCAAGTGACAGGTGTTATTTATGCAAAGAGATGTGTTTCAGTGCTTGTGCTACATGGGAGTAAATCTAGACCTGGAGAGGTTTAGATACCTGCCCAGGGTCACATAGAAAACTTCATTCGACTCTACCACTGGGAAGTTACAGGTCTCTCGCGTCAACACAGCGATCGGATTAGAATCCGAAGTCAGGTCTGAGAACTTTAAATTTACCTTAGGCCATTTAGAGATGTCTGGTGGTCTGACTATTCCTGCAAATAAAGTACAGACACAAGAGGTTAAAGGAAATATTTCATGGACTATGAGTTTTTACCCACTGAAGTTACTGAGTGAATAGAGAAACGTAATTCAATCACTCAGGTACACAACAGTATACGAAATGATTTATGGCAACAGAATTTGTGGGTAGCAGTCCTCTGTTAACTACTTTATCCATTTATTTATTCTTTCCTTCATTTTCTCCGTCCTGACTCCATCCATAAATTTTCTGTGCCACCGAGGAAAGAGTAAAAACCATTTGGGGTTGTACATATAACTTGCAAATTGTGTTATTTTCTTTCAGTTACTTGACTTTCATTGGCTTTAGTTTTTTTTCTTTACTAACTGGGATAAGTATATGCATTGTAAAGATTTTTTAAAAATTAAATATGATACCAAAAACCAAGTATTAGGCTAGTTCCTTCCTGGAAGCTGAACCAAAGAGGACAGCAGGTGATGATGAGAAAAGGTAAGGGCTCGTTGGCTCTGGGGAGGCCGAGGGACGTAGTGAGCCGGTCTGTGTGAGGGGTGCCGGCACTGCCCGGGGAAAGGGGGGGACTAGCTGTCTGCGAGAATGAAAGAAGGGAAGAGCAGACATCCCTACTCTTCCTGAGCTCTCACTGTTCAGTGATATTCAAGGTCTCCTAGAGAATGCTAGCCTTCCAAAAATTAGATTTTCCAAAGTCAGAAGAGAAAGCTTGCATGTTTTAAAAACCTTCCCACAAGGAAGTAACGAACCTATCGCCCATTCCGGGAACAGACCGTGTCTGTCATGCACACACTCTATTTTAGAGACTAAAAAAGATGGGATGTTCCAATCTAATCCTAAAAAGCCAGACTATTTTAACGACAAGAGCAGCTGGATATAGTTATGAGAAAAGAAAAATAAAGGTCTTCATTTAGTAAAAAACTCACACATACATACCATATACCACACATAAGAATAAATGTGAAATGGATCAGAATCTGAACATAAAAATAAAACCATACAAAGGTTAAAATATAACACAACTGAATTCATTTTTGATCTTAATGTAAGAAAGACTTTCTGACAATGACTCATTAATTTCAGTACAATTATAGAAAAGACCGATACATTTTATTGAATAAGAATAAAAGTAACTTCTTCATGGCAAAATGTAAACATACACTAAAAAGGTATCTGATAAACTAGAAGAAAATATTTGCAACCCATGTCACAAGATAAAGGACTAATATGCCTAATATATAAAGAATACTTAAAACTAAGGGAAAAATACAAAGCCCTGTTCCTGAATGGGCAATATACATGCATATACAATTCACACACACACACACACACATATACACACATGCACACTCCAAAGTTACAGAAATGGCTTAAATTTGTAAAAGATATTCGACCTCATTATAAGAAAAATGTTAATCAAAACTATACTGAAGTACCATTTCCCACCTATCAGATTAACTATCAAGAAAGAGACACTTTGATATCCTACTGGCAGGAAAGCAAATTGGAACAAACTTCGTGCAGTGAAATTTGGCAGTACTGAAAAAACTAGATCTGCATTTACATTTGACTTATGAATCACAATTCAAGGAATATGTTCTGAAAAATACACCTCCAACAATCCAAAAACACATATGCCTAAACTTCTTTATTGCCTCACTGTAATCGTAAAATATTGGAAACAAACTAAATGCCCCTACACAGAAGACTGTTGGAATGAACATCACCCAGTGAAGTTTATGCAGTTGTATAAAAGAGGGGAAGGTTCCTGTGAAACCGGTATGTGCTGATTTTCAGGATATTTATAAACTGGGAAAAGCAAAATGCAACCAAGTACCGATAGTATTCTATCTTTAATGTAAGAAAATAGGAGGACTAACAAAATGTGCGTGTATTTGAGCAAAAAGAAAAGCAGGGAAGGTAGAAACCAGTGAGACTGTCACATACAAGATGAGGCGGGATCTGAAGGAAACGCAAAGGGGTAACAATACTTCTTTAAACATAAACTTTTGCTCACTTTGTTTGATTTTATGTTCAAAATAATTTTGAATTGCCCTTTTGCTTTTTCTTGACAATGCATATGTAAAGCATGGCATTTCGTTTCAAACACTGTAGGGTTTTCCAGAGTAACTCCTTTTTCCAAGAGTGATACCCCATTGATGTCCAGTTAGCATGTCGAGCCCAAAGGTCTACGTTTCAGCAACATCTCCCACCCAGACTCTCTTTGTTTCCTACAAGTTAAAGAAAACCAGAGGCTTCTCTCCCAAGACGTGTAAGTTTGCTTACCTGACCAAACAGTCTGTGCCAAGGCGGAGGAGACCAGGAAAAGGATGGTCGCGCCGGGAATGGCAGCCATTTGGTCTTATCTGACGTCCTGCTTTGGTGAGGCCTGTGGGAACGCTCTAGAGAGTTTATTGCTGAAATATTTCGCAGCTGGCTCTCCAAACAGGAGTGAGCCCACTACGGTGAGATGGGGCCATTCCCATGAACCCGGCCTGGTCTCCAGGGACTCAGACCCGAGTGGCCCTTCTGCTCTGAAGAGGAGAGTCAACGATGGGCAGGAGCCTTTCGTCCCCATCAGCAGCCATGCCGCAGCCCCAGCGCTGCCTCGGAGGGGGAGTCGGGCTCGGGTCTCTCCCCAGGGCTGACCCAGGCATTCTATCTGCAGATCGCTTCTCCCTTCAATGTATCATCTAAACTGGGATATTCATATTAGTGAATATGGACACTAAGAATCTGTAAGAATTCTGAGAAAACAGGTATGAGCTCAGGACTGTCCTGCACAATCAGGACATGTCGCGTCAACGACCCTATAATGCAAGTTGTCTGATGCCCTGGGATGGACCGGTTTCTCCCACACTGAAGTCCTTTATTTCCTCAGTTTCTTCTTCCAGGCCCAGTTACATGTGCTCAAGTACAAAGAGTGGGTTGAAATTGGAATTGTTGGTTTGGGGTCATAAAAAATATGTATACCTCCCCTGATGCAAGAATCAGGACCTAGACCTAGATCTAGACATAGCAATAATTTTTATGACTTTTATAATTTATAATAGTCATAGACTTAGATCTGATTTTTATTATTTTTATAATTTTTAAAAGTCAGAGAGATCTGAGTTCAAATTCTAGGTTCAACATCTCTTAGAATTGTAAGCCTCAGAAAAAGTATGAACTTCATAAGATATTGCAAGGACCAACAGATATTAATATAAGGAAAGGATTTACATTAAATTGCTGATTTCTTTAGCCAAACTCTCTTTCGCAGGGATGGAAATATTTAGGCCCGGAGAGAAGATATTTTCTAAGTCATTTCCTCAACCTCCTCACACCTTACTTTACATATTCTGTTTCTTCCCCAAATCGCAGCTGGTGGGCATGCAGAGAAATGAGGGGGAACTGTACGAGCAGTGACGTTTTCTCTGCTTTCATGTGCAGGGGAAATGAAAGGAAGGTGCTGGAGGAAAAAGAGCCTCTGGGGAAACCTGCTGATAGAGGAGAAGGCCTGCGAGACCCCACTGCTGGCTTGGGCTAAGGACAGTGCTGAGGAGAGGTCACCTGGATGAAGTCGCTGTGAAACGTGCGTCAGCTGCAGTCACCCTGAGGTCACACCGAGCCTTGAGCCAAATGGCTCTTCTGTGACTTCTGTACCAGGCCACTTTGAGAAGGGGAGCAGGCTCCGTGCTCAGCTCGCTTGGCATGAACTTGCTCCGAGGTCTGTTTCCTGGTTTGATCTCTCTCCAACCACCCCCTCTGATGTTTCATGCTCCAGCGGGCAGGGACAGGCCTGGAGGTTCTGTGCTTGTGGTTTCTCATTGTAGATCAGGAGAATGAGGACTGGCATCTTCAATATCTGATAACATTTGCAAAACAGATTAATTACCAACCATATTCTGGATGATCTAATGAACTTGCTTGCTTAATTCAGGGCTGATAATCTTCCAGGTCTGCTCTGGTCCTGAAGCTCCTCAGAGGACTGGCCTCCTCTGTCTTTGACAGGAGCCTGGGAACCTCCACCACTGCAACCAATGATCTCTGCATAGGTAAGCCTCCCAGTCTCTCTCGTTTCCTTCTACTACACCTTAATGTAGGCAACCCTGAAAATGTGCTGTTAATCTGAAAATTTCTGTGTGCAGCCCTCCTGGAGTGGTCAGTACTTTCACTGCCTTGTTGTGCATTCCCAGCCTGAGTCCTGAAGTCAGACATTTATATTTAGCTCCTTGACATGACCCTACTCTCTTGACATCCTGCCCTGTATTCTTCCCGCTTTCTTTCAAGCTGGGACAAACTCACTTCCTGTTTTCTGGTTGCAGACCTTGGTTGTGGGGCAGAAAAAGGGACGAATTCCACACAGTGGACTCTGTGATCCTGCTGTCATCACGACTCACCCAAGCCCCCCGGACTCCTGCGAGAAGCTCTCATTTCATGTCGTGTTGCTGCTGAGGCCACTCATCCCCGTATCATCTCCTTTTTTAAACCCAATTTTCAACTATCTGACCACACCTCCTCTACATTCCTTGGAGTGGAAACTTTCACCTCTTCTTTATTGAGTAGGGAAGCTTCAGGATGAACTAGCTCCACTTTTTTCCTTTGTCTTATAATTCTGGAAGATCACCTACTTCTCTACTTTTTTAATCTTTCTCTCCACACCCACTTACCTAGGGATCTACACACTCCTCCATCCTTTTCTTTCGGCCAGTACCTGGCCATGCGGTTTACATTCCTCATCCCACTCTGAAACTTATGTTGGAGAGAAAGAAACTTGAGTCTCAGAGGAGTGCATTCATTTGCTGAAGCTAACTAGCTAGTAAGAAAGATACTGACGGCAGAGATGGGATTCAAACACAGGTAAGTTTAACTCCAAAGCTCATGTTCACTTACTATGTCTCTACATTTTCTCTCATCTTAGGGAATGAAATAGCCATCAATCTTCTTAGACCAATACCCTGAATGTCTTGTGAGATACCCTATGTCTTTCTTGGCAGCGTTTTTTACTTTCCCCCACTTCTCCCCCTTTTGAAAGCCAGTACTCTTAATCTCTCCTCAATGCTATCTCCTAAGAAATTAGATTATATGCTCTACGAGGGAAAGACCCTGTCTGTGCCCAATATTGACCTTGCAACAGCAGTTTATTGCAAGGTTTTTTCAACCACTTGATAGGTATTTAGTAATATGTATGAGAGGAAGGAAGAAAGGAAGGAATCCCTTCGTCATTTATTTTTACTATGTTCTTGGATATTTTTGAGGATGTTTTTCCAGACATATTTTAGAGACATTATGTCTAGCCCACCAAGAAATACCCCTACCAGAATTTAATTGAAATCACATAAATTTGATAAAAGTATCATCTTTACAATACAGTCTTTTCATATGTGAATGTGATATGCCTTCCTTTTGATTTGCAGGGAAAATCATCCATTCTCTCCCTATATAATCATAGTAACACTGTGATATTTTTCTATCTTATTCTGCTTTCTTCCACTTTATTCCATTAAAATGCAGGCTATAATCCACCTCGATTTCACAATCCACATATGAATCAGATCCTTTAGCATATGATGTATTGGTTTAAACTATACTGTTTTTGATAATTAATATTTGATTTTGGCAGTTGTGTACCTACATAAGCACCGCATGAGAGGAAGATTGTGTTCTCTGCCCCCAGCTGGGTACTGGGTGAGCGTAGGGGTAGGTTTCAGGTTTACAAGTGAGTGAAATATTTCTTTAAGTGTGTCACTTAAATTTATATTTTCAGGAATGAGGACAAGTCTCATTTCTTACCTATGCATTTCTAGATATATCAATTTTAAAAAGTAACACTATTTTAAATTAGATAGTCTATATTATATAGCTACAAATTTAAAGATGCAGGTTTTCAGGTAAGATCAAACAGTTGGTTACTGGCAGCAAATGCTACAACAGTTTAACTGAAATCTCTAATTCAGTTTTTAAATGAAATCACATGCACTGAAATTCATTGTTTGTAGTATATGATTCTATGAGTTTTGACAAATACATATGGTCACATAAGCATCACCCACATCAGGATGTGAGCCATTCCATGATCCCCCAAAGTTCCTTTGTGCCGCCACAAGGAATTTTCTTTGTGGCACTTAAGATACTGCCTGTCATCTGACAAGGCGATTTGCTTTAAGACAAATACAGGCTTGTCACAGTTGGAAAGTGAGACAAAATATCCCAAAGAGAGTATCAGTGAATGTGATTTCTCAGATGAAAGTAATATTTTCAGTTTTACTGAAGTGAATAATGGCACATGCCCTCCAACAAGAGGCATTCTAAGCATGCCTATCTCTAACTCTGCAGGGGTAAAGTTCATAAGCTGACCTTTTTTTTCCAACTGTAAACAACTAGAAAACGTGATAACCAAGCCTGCCTCTGGCTGTCAGGTTTATAGCTTCTTTCGTTTCCTAGTTTTTGGAAATTGCCTGCTTCTACAGAATCCTATGGTCAACTTCCCTGCCTATACTGGTCTCCATGTATTTGATACTTTGTTCCAGTATCTAACAGGATCTCCAAGCACCATAAATTGTGGAATATTGGGGAGCAGAAGACATAAGTAAGCACCTAGTTCAGCATTTTCCACCTAGAGTTAATACTCAGAACCTCTAAATGTACAAGTCTGGGTGTCCCAAGTTCACCCACCACCACTTCATATAAGCTGTTCCACTTGGTATATGTCATATATAGCAAGAGATTCCACAAAAAGATTTCCAAAATTTCTCATTTGCAGAAATGGACTGAACTACAAATTATACTAGAGAGAGGTAATTTCATAGATTCAGGACTTAAATAGGAGATAAACCATGTTTGTGGATGAAAATTCTTAAAGAAAAAAATAGAAATTATGACTTCATTAATTTACAACTTCACTAAACTATTTTAATTTGATTCCCAAATGGAGAAATTTTGTAACTGAACAGAATCATTCAAGTACATATATTTTATATGCATATATATTTAGATGTGTGTGTGAAACAGGAGTATTTAAAATGGCACTCATTTGATAGGTTGGAAAAACAAGTATGCTTGTAATCTGTCTTTCCATAATAAAATATTACAGGTGTTTGGGACATTTGGAATTACCTGTAAAATATAAGCTGCACATATTATTTGACTTAAAATTCAACTTCAAAAAGTCTAGAACTAATTGAATGAGCTTATGATAAACTGCACAACTATGCTCATTACAGCACTGCTGGCAAAAGTATGTAACAAGAATACCTTAAAAGGAATTGTGTATATTTGTATATATTTATATGAAGATATATCATTGACTGTTAAATGAAAACAGCTAGTTGCAGAGAATATCTTGATTATGTCCTTCTGTCTCTATTTTTTTTTATCTATATAGCCTGATTTTTTTCTCTCTCAGCTCTGTCTTCATATTGTCTTTTCTCTGTGTGTCTGCATCAAATCTCCTTCTCTTTTATAAGGACACTTGTGATGACTTGTAGGGCTCAATTAGATAATTTATATATATATATATATATATATATATATATATATAACACATATATATATTTAGTAATAAATTAGAAAAATAAAATTATAAATGTAACAGTTTTAAAAATTAAATAAAAAATGATAGTTTAATAACAGCCAATTTTATTAAGCAATTATGTTCAAAATTCTCTATGGGCTATAAATAAATCATATAATATTGAATCAAGTACTATTATTAGCTGAATTGATAAAGAAAGTGAGGCACAGAAAAGTAAAGTAATTTACCCAGAATCAAACATTTACTGACTAATAGTGCTTGAATATGAACCTGATATGTTGTCTTTCGCAAAGCCCATATTTCAAAAAATAAGTTATACTGCTTCACTACATAGTTTTTGTATTTTTAATGTATATTGCTATTTTTTATGAGTGTAGAACCTACCAGGAATGTAGATCCTGAAATTACTAACTGCCAACCCAAGCTACTAGGAGAATCAGTAACTATGAGAATGGCAAATACTCTCTCTCTATATCCAAGCCTGTTCAGTACAATTTAAAGCTGTGATTCTTCAATTTTAATTCAATTTTAATGTGTGCCAAAATGTCAGAGGACTTCTTAAAATAAAGATTCCTAGGCTTCAACTTCCCTAGATATCCAGGTTCAATTAATAGGTTCAATATATACTTGTAGGGAGAAGGAACGTGCATTTTACAAAGTATTTCTAGTGACTTTTATAAACAAGATACTCAGGGGTGGAGTGACCATATGTTCTGAGTTGCCTGGGATACTCTCAGTGTATGATTTTCTTCTTATTTCAACTATTATAAATATTACTTTTGCTCTCAAAATTACCCTGATTTGGAAAACAAATTATATTCATGCCATACTTTTATAAGCACCATACTCTTTAGATGCTCTGACTGCATGTAAACTCCTTATATGGAAATGAGACATCTGAGTAATTCAAAGAAGGTGGGAGATGATTTTCAAGCTCTTTTCCACCATTAAGAAAAATGCATCTGGGCCAGCGATGACACTGAATGAATGAGGGTGCGCGTCATCATTCCCCTTCTCACCAGACCAGCCACAGGAACTCAGGAGAGCTTAACGGAACAGCCTGCGAACCTCACATCTCGAGATCACCACTGTTGTCAAGACAACCTCCTGGAAGAGCAAAGGGCCCCTGGGAGAGAAGCACATACCCGGGAGCCTCCCTGGCTCACAGCCTCTGCAAGGAGAGAACAGACACTGATAAATCACAACAGCTCAGAGGAATTCCAGAATTTTTCTGTTAAAATTATCCTTACAGATATGCCATTACAACTACAACTATCTTACTTTATGAATGAACAACTGAGGCCCAGAGAAGGGGGAGAAAAAACTGCTCCAGGGCACATGGTGTGTTTCCTGCACACCTGAGCAAGAGGCTGGTCACGAAGTTCTTTTCACTTCCTTTGCTGCTTATGATTTCTGTGGCTTTTATCCAATCATGCTGCTCACTTCTTTAATGTTTACCTTAAAACTAGGCTATTACTGAAGAAAGGAGGGCAAACTCTAGATCTAGTCTTTGTCAAAGAGGCATGTATTTAATCAAATTGAAGTTGAAAATTCCAAAATCCAGAAGCCATTCAAATAAAGAAAACTCAAGACAAAGGGCAGACAAGGTCCTAATACAATAACTTAATTCAAAACAATTTTGAGATCATTTGAAAAAAATCATGGATTTGTCACCATCCCCACTAACATTACTAATAATATCTGACATACACTTGGAAGATTTCTATATATTAAGCACTTTATTAACTCTAATACACATGAAGTCATCCATTAATCCCATTTTAAAGAAAGGAAGACTGAGCTCTGTGGTAAATAACTTCTCTAGTGTCACGCAGCTTGTAAACGGCAGAGCCAGGACTCCAACCCGGGTCTCTCAGACTCTAGAGCCAGTGCACTTAAGCATGACCTTTCATTGAAAGAGATCTTGGAGCATGTAAGGCTCACACTCTATTTACATGTAATGAAACAAAAGCCAGAGAAAGGGAGTGAGCTGCTCAATATTAAAGAAAGAAATATTAGCAGAATGAGGATTAGAAGCCAAATCCGAGACTCGTAGTTGTGGACTCTATTTCTCTGTGTTTCTCTTTTTCTCTCTCTCTCTTTATTTTGCTTACCTAGAGTGTAAGTAAGAATGACTCAGCTTTCAGTAAAATGGAAGCATCTCAGGAAAATTCAGTTGAAGCTCCTTAGATAAGAATTTCTTCAAGGGGACTTTAAATGAGAATTTATAATTTCAGGTTACATTGTTTCCTGAAAGAATGAAGTTTCTTTGTAACCTTCCGCTCTTAACGGTGGTCTGCCAAGGGGAACACAGCTGGTCTGGAGCTCCTAGACTAGTCACGTGGGGCCCACCTGACTTGAAACAGGCCACTCACCCCATGCTACGAGATGTAACAGTGCTTTCGCAGTTAGATAAAGCTATCTCCTTATAGTGCTAGAGTGATAATTAAAGTAACTCATTTGTAAGAAATATTCCTTCTAAAGTCAGTGTGATAGGCAGTCACTATCACTAACCCTCTTTATCACCTTCAGCAGCATCAGTATAAACTACAACGTCACATCATGACTGCCACCACTTACCAGCCAGCTCCAGAATTCCAATTCATGGATAGTAATCTATACATGCGTAGCACTCACCGGCAAAAAGGTCAGCAAACCACTGACCAAAAGCAGAAGGCTGCCTGATGGCTTCCTGATCAGTGAGCTCCGCAGGCTTTGCAGGCAGCGTGTTAATGGAGTTCATCACTGCGGATGGTGCACAGCTGTACGTGTAAGTGGATGCACAGGCGTGCACCTGAGTACCTGTGCATCTGGCGGCCAGCCAGCCTCCCCTCCCTAATTGTGTAATCTATTTCCCCAGTGACTAAAGACACCAGAAACCAAAGAAGCTCATTTTTATGCCATTTTCAAACAGTCAGGAATGATACTAAAAAATGATGTTTAGGCAGAATGAAATGAATCACATGTAACACACACAGAATTTGCTTCCGTCAGCGCACAGTGATTAATTGCACTCATCATTTTCTTCTAATTTGTAGATTTTGAGTCTGCTCCCAGCAGAGCCTCAGGCAGGGCCAGAAAGCTTCCATCAGGCAGTAACCTGTAGGATGGTCTGTACAATTTGTGTACAACATTAACAATTTGGTGTCTTGACTACCAGGAAAATAAAAATGTTCATGTGAGGGATTTTGAGGTCGAGGAATTCATTAGACTAACAGCATTCCTAAACGGTCGTTGCATTAAAAACCCTGGATATTCAAGGTAAATGTAAGCTGGGGGGGCTCTTTCGTTCAGCCCCTTGCTTTTATGCAGCACATGCAGGATAATTCCTATTTAACATTTTTGTTTTAACAAGAAGGTGACAGGTGGATTTTAGTCATTGTGTATAAATACCTTCTATGCTTGCCTTCTCTCTCTTCTCAAATATGCTCCGTACTCTTCACACTCTAGGGCTCTTGCTCTTACTGGTCTCTGCCTGGAAGACTCCTGGACAAGGAACATAAATGGCTAGTTCCTTTTTCATAGAAACATTAGTTCAAATATTATTTGCTCAGTGACGATTTCCCTAACAATTCAAAAAACCGCTACCCCAAATCAGATTGATGTGCCTCATTGCCTTCATAATGCTTTCTAATATCTACAATTATCTTTCTCATTTAATTATTTATGTATTTTTCTGCCACCAAATACATACAAAAATACACACAAATGCACACACATACATGCTAGGTTATAAGCTCATGGATCATTTTCTCCATGGGTCTCCATGCACAGAACAACACGTTGCACATATAAGCACATAGACATCATTCCGATTTTACGAATGACTAACCAATAAAATTCCTTCCTTCTTTCAAAAATAATAGTTGAGCACCAATTATTCCAAGTATTACTAGACGCTGAAAATATAGTAACAACAAAGACAGATTCATTGAACTTACATTCTCCATTCTTTTCTTAAACACTCGCTGGGCGGAACTTTATTATTCTGGAAATTTGAGGGTGAGTAAGAGTAGCTCACAGGCTAAAGGAGACAAAAACGTTTTGATTAAAGCTATACACAGTGAGTGAGGGAGCCCTGAAGGGTGCACATGCACTGGAGTAGGTGAAGGTGTGCGAGAGAGACAAGGTGGTCATGGCCAGGCTTCAGAGAGGAGCTCCCCGGAGTGGTTAGAAAGTCAAAGGCATTCCAAGAATAAGGAATAATATGAAAAGAAGAAAATGAATAAGAACCAATGTGGATTTTAAGAAATTAGTGTTAGAATCAAATGCAGAGACAGACCTTAAGATAATATGTTTAATAGGCTAAGCTAAGGACTGTAGTATTTCTTGCACTTGGAGTCCATTAAGATCCCTGGATCTGTAAATTTACAGTTTTCATCAAACCTAAAAATTTTGTAACTATGATTTCTTCTAATATCTTTTTTGTTCTCTCATCAGCCTTCTCCCAGGCTGCACGAAGTGGTCCCACCACCTACTGATGGTTCCTTTAATATTTTCTTAGGTTTATTTTTCTTTCTGTTTTATTTTTGTTCACTTCAAATGCTGTTTTCAAGTTTACTAGTCTTTTCTTCTGCGATAACTAACCTAACGTTAGTACATATGTGTATTTTCCTTCTCAGGAACTTTGTTTTTTTTTCATCTTTAGAAATACACTTTGGTTTATTTTTTTTTATATGTTCCATGTATTTACTTAATATGATCTATCTTTCTTCTCCTTTCTTGAACTTAAGGGATAGCTGATTTAATAGCCTCATCTACCAATTACAACATTTGTGTTATTACTGCATCTGTTTACATAATTGATGTTTTTCTAGATGCAAAGTCATATTTTCCTTGTTCTTTGTGAACTTTACCTTTTAGACACTGGGTATTTTTTCTATCTCTATAAGTATTTCTGATCTCTGTCCTTAGATTGCAGTTAAATTGATTGGAAAAAGGAAATAATTATATATTTCACCTCTCGGGACTGGCTTTAAAGTTTTGTTAGATAGAACCAGAATAGACTTTGGTCTAGAACCAATTTTACACCTCTTCAGAGACAATGACCTCTGAACATTCTACTAAAAGCCCATGCATGCTTTACGAAGACTTCCAGTCAGGCTAGTAAAATATAGTCAAGTCTGACCATAAAACATTCTCAACACCGTGTGAGCTCCCAGGATGGTTCTCTGCCTGCCTCAGTGGGGCGGTTCTCTCCTTGTCCTCGGGTAGTTTCCCAGCACCCAAATGCTGGTGGACATTCGGCTGGAGACTAAAGAGGGTCCCTCTGGGGGGCTCCGGAGCTCTCCCTGCCCAGGGAACGCTAACGGCCTTGTCCTTCTGGACGCCCGCCACTCGCGGAGGCCTTAGGTCCTGCTCGGGTCTCTTCACACGCCCGCCCCTGGCAGGTGCCCGGGAAGGAAGCTGGAGCCCTCACAGGGCTCCCCTGGCTCCCCACCTGCCTCAGGAATCAGTGCCCTGTGCCTGGATCATATCTGTGAAAACCATTGTTTCATATACTTTGCCTAGATGAGTCGTCATTTCAGGCAGGAGGGTAATCCGGTCTTCATCTTGGTGGAAGCTGGAATTCTATACTAAAGATTTTGGTTTATCTTATTCTTACTCTAAAGGTGATAAAATTTGTATTCAGGAATAACATGATTAAAAATAATTACAAGGATTACTTCTTCTACATTATGGAAAATGGATCAAGGAGGGTAAGGGTGGGGAGTCACTGGAGTCTATTTCAGGAAGTCATTGTCCAAGTGTGCAGTAGTAAGTGCGGTCTTCTGTCCTCAGCTGAGACCTTCAGTGGTCACTCCTACAGCTCATCCCCTCTGACTCCTGCATCCCATGCCAGCATTGTTGGGGGAGCGGTGGGGGGTGGGGGTGTTGCGTCTGCTCTCCACTGGTCCTGCCCCCACCACAACAGAGAACTGGAGGGCAGAGACACCTTACTGAAGCAGAACCGAAGTTTTATTTGAATCCGCTCCAAGGGGGAAGCAGACCGGAGTCAAGGCAGACAGAGGCAGGTTTGCTTGACCAAAGCAGAGAGGAAGGGAAAACAGAGGGAGGGAAGGGAAGCTCCTGGAACTGCTGCTCAGCGGAAGGCAAACCCTTTGCCAGCTCCCGCGGCCAGTGTCACCTGGGGTCCAGTGTCACCTGGGGTCCAGTGTCTGCTCGAGCCTGCTTGGTGTGAGAACCAAGTCCCTACCTCCCCCTTCCCCCAGGATCTGGGGGAGCCGCAGGGCACTGGATGGAGTGAGACTGTGTTCTGAGAACTTCCCAAAGGCAACGAAAGGAGATTTTCAGGCAGGCTTCTAAGGAGCGTGACTGTATGGCTGCAGTTCTGTTCAGGTCACCAAGCGATGGGAACTGTCAAGCACAAATCAGAACTCTCAGCAGCCTCTCCCTACAGAGAGAGGGCCGCACTTGAAGAGAGGGGGGCGAGGGGAACATCAGAGAGGAAGAGGCGTGCTCAAAAGCTGGGATTCTGTCTTTTAAGGAGTTTCAAGAGTGGGATAAAGGTAAAGGGTCGGGGGCGTGGGTGTAGGCTTGAGAGACAATGCGTCACTGTGGGTAGCCAGTCCTCTAGGTGGTTCTGTAGCATGAACCTACTGTTCCTCTCCAGGACAGTGGCCTCTCCCAGGTACTGGGAGCACGTCCGCTAAGACTGCCTGCCCCGCTTGACTTTTGGAAAGTGCCTAAGGATGGATGCTGGTTGCCAGAGGACCGAAACCCTGTGATTAGAGTCCCAGGAGAACTAGACTCCAATTTTAAAATCCCAGTGTAAGAAGTTCTATGGTTGCCAGCACGGCATCGGGGAATTCTTAAAAGCAAAGGGAATGTTTCATGCACTTAGTTTCATGCTGATGCCAAAAAATGCTTTCCTAGCCTTTTTTTTTTCAGTATGTATACTGACTTTAGTGCTTTTCCTTCAGTATACTGACTTTTACAGTACCAGTGTGTAGGCAGCAAGAAAAATTGAAAAGCTCAGTATATTAAAGACATAAGTATATTCACTTTACGTAAAAATGGAGTTAGGTTTATTTTTCTCCCATCTACTCAACTCAAGCAGGTAGTTTCTTCCGGGCATTTACAGTTTTGTTCCCCTGACAGCTAGCTAGCTACCATTAGCCTTTCAGTTAGGATTTAAAAGGTTGACAATGAATTTCCACCTACTATGAAGCTGGTTGACAGATAACCCAAAAGTCAACAAACAGGCCTAAAACACCCAATATCATCAGAAGGCCATGCACTGTTTGAAGACCAATGTATTTTTTTTTTTGATTCTTCAACCAAAGCACACAGGATTTAATACTATATTATTAACTATAGTTATCATGCTGTATATCAGATCTCTAGACGTACTCATCTTACCGAAGTGCAGCATTGTACCCTGGGACCAACATCTCCATTTGCCCCATCTCCCCACCTCTGGTAACCACCATCTACTCTCTGTTTCTATGTATTCAACATTTTTTTAGATTCCAGATATAAGTGAGATCACTGATTTCTACCCTTTTTTATCTCCTTCCTTCTACTTGCTTTAGGTTGTATTTGTTTACCTATTTGTTTTTAATGGAAACTTAGATTATTGATTTTATATATTTCTTTAGTCATACCACTACATGCTACAAATTTTCCCTCCGAGCACTACTTCAGAAGCAACCCACGAGTTTTAATACGTTGCTTTCATATTTCACTCTATTAAAAATGGCTCGATTCTTCCTTTATCATCCATGTATTTTTTAGAATTGCACTGTTTAACTTCCAAATAGTTGGGGATTTTCTAAATTACTTAATTTCTTCTTAGTCAAAGGACATACATTGTGTGATTTCTTAGTTTTACGTCCCAAGATATGGTCTAACCTGGTGAATGTTTATGTGCACTTGAAAAAAATTATGCAAAGCTGACATTGTTGGGTGACGTGCTCTATAAATGTCAATTAGGACAATTTGGTTGTATTGCTTAGGTCTTCTATATTCTTAGTGATTTTTTGTCCACTTGTTCTGTCAATTATGAGAGAAATGCTGGCATCAACTATGTTTAATTTTTTCTGTTCTTAGAGTACTGTCAATTTTTGCTATATACATTTTGATGTTATTTGAGAAGTACACATTTAGGATTGCTGTCAGGTGAAAACACACCTACAGTTGATCCCTGTGTCATTATGTAATGTCCCTGCTTGTTCCTGGTGATATTTCTTATTCTGAGCTTGGCTCTGTCTGCCATGCAGTTAGTTTAGCTGTCAGAGATTAAGGAAAGGAGAAGGAAACTGAAACACTTGTCCATTTTTCAAGAAGAATGTAAATGAAATACACAGGGTTTAGGACAGCCTCTCCAACTGGTAAAAACATTTTAACATTGAATTGACCGTGTTTATGGCAGGGAGGCTGAGCAGAAGAGAACCAAAGAGCTGCAGCTGAGCTCCCAGGAATCTGGAACACCGAGCGCAGCTGGAACTTCCAGCCACGCCGCCGCGCCCGCTGACCCCGTGTGGCGAGAGGGATCAACCCTCCGACACGGAATAATGTAAAGGTAGCAAGTGTTACTCCTTTACGCCGCCGCTGTTTCGGAGCGTTTACTATTCAGCAGCAGACAACCAGGACAGTACTGCAGAGGGCAATCGGGTCGCAGATCTGCCTTCTTCTGCGTTTAAACAAGTGAACCATAAAAATGGAGTGTATCAAATAATCCTAGTATAAGAACAGGATTTCTTATAAGATCAAAAAACCAGATAAATAAAAAAACAACTGAAATGTAAGGGAAAGTGGAGATGATGCATTTATTTATTAGCTAATTTGATACCGTCATTTTATATTTCGCACATTTTTCTATTGGGCTCTTTGTCTTGTTTGTAGGAATTCTTTATGTATTTCTGAGATGAGCCACTCGTCGGATATGTGTGTTAGAGACATTTTCTCCTAGTTGGCAGTTTACCTTTTACTCTCCTAGTGGTAGATTTTGATGAAGGGCAGTTCTTAATATTTTAAAACAGACATTTCATGTTGCACAATTTATCATATTTTTATTTATGGTTATGGAGGGTTTTTGTCAGTTAAAGGAATATTTGCATACTCTTAGTTCATAAAGTTCTATTTCCTCCCCCCAATTTTTTTGAGTTGGTTTTTTGAATATTAGTTCAAATGAAATTGTCAAGATTCATTTTCTCCTATGTGTGTATCCAATAGACTCAGCATAATTGATTAAAAAGAACAACTTTTCACAATTTTACTACAGTGTTTTTTTTTGCCACGAATCAAATAACCATATATATGTGGGTCTGTTTCTGGTCTATTTGTTTACACCAGTATTTTTTTATTGTGATTTGCTTGAAAATAAGTCTTATTGTGTGGTAGTGTAAGTCCTCCAGCTTTGTTCTTACTCAAGATTATCTTGTTTATTCTTTCTTCCTATTATATGTTCATACACATTTGAAATCGAATGAGTACTCTCTCAGGAAAACCTTGCTACTTATTTTGAGTAAGATTATTGAATCTATAAAACAATTTAGAGTGACTGTACCTCTTAATATTGAATTTTTAAGTTGATGAATGACTATGCACTTGTATTTAGAGTTTCTTTGAAATATTTGATTAAATATTTTGTAATATTCAGGGTAGAGATTACACATACCTTGTTATTTTTCCTCATGCATTTGTTATTGTTGGTATTCTGAGAAGTAATATCTTTTACATAGTTTCATTTTAAATTTATTTACTGCACACATTTAGAATATAATTTCTTCTTTTGCATATTGACTTTGTATTCAGTAAATTCTTATTTCCAAAGTAACAAGTAAGTATGATCCTGTTTTTACAACATCATTTCTACCACACTCTTAATCTGTACCCTTAGTCATTGAGAGAGAGAGAGAGGAAGATAGAGTTTAGGAAAGATTTTCATCTAAAATTAAAGGCAGTAAGTCCTGATTGTAATGTTTTGCTTAGTTTTTTTAAATGAAAATTTACTTTTCTGCATTTCTGAATTCTTCTTCAAGAGTATATATTATTATTTAAAAGCAAAATAACCTTAAAATACAATTCAAAACTTAAAGAAAATTAATCACAGTGTAGGCATATTACTTGACTCACTGACTACCTTCACATGCCCATAGACTAGAAGGATTTCCTAATTTTTTTTGGATAATATATGATAAGCAGTTTGCTCAAGTCTGCCTCTTTGAGTTGATTAAATTTCTTTATATCTTAAAAGAGCCTTACAACGATCTAATCAAGGAAATAAAAAGGAACTCCGTAGAATAGTAAGTAATGATTAGTCCATTAGTTAGATAGAAGCATTTCCTAACTCTCTCATCCAATATGAGATCTGAATAAGAGCTTGAGACAGACTATGTTAGGAGATTTCACCGTCCTGGGAATAAAAATATCAGAAATTGCAGAAAGCCATCTCCGTTTTAAGCTCATCCCCTCAGTCAGGTTCAGAAACAGATGTCCTAAGCAGGTGGTGAGGGAAAGCCCTTTGATTCTACCTAAGGTTTTGCCCTCATTTGTCAGTCACCTGGATATCCCTATTTAAACTTTTTGGGAGCGTCACTTCTCAAAATCAGGTGTGTACTATTATTATCACCATGTTAAGTGATGAGAAATCTGCAGCTCATAGAGCATAAGCCACTTCCCCCAAATCACCTTGTTGGTAGTTGACCAGACGGCTGTGGAGCCCGCCAGTCAATGGTTTAGGCGGCAGTACTTTACTGCCACCTTATGGGCAAAATGGGTTATTACAGGTCCTGCAAGGGTTCATTATGGTTGAAGTTGGGCTTCAGAGAGTTCCTCTATCAAATGCAACAATGTGTCTTAAAGTCATACTAGATGTTTATTTGTATTATAATTCACAAAAGAGAGTGATTTTTTAAGAGGTCAAATGTAAATGATTATAGAAGGATTATGGCTGGAAGAAGAGATTGGAGGCTGAGGTAATAGTCAAGAAGAATATAAAAATAACCCACCAAGAATGATGACAACTTGGACTAAATAAATGTTCATGAGCTTGATTTATGCTTAAGATGAAATAAGGAATATAAATAAATTATATATTGAAATTGAGTTTGAGAGGACTCATTGAGTAAAGTAAATCAAAGCATGTGGAGGATCATATTTAGAAAGAAAAAAATAGGATTTATATTGGATAGACTGAGTTTAAAAATTCTTTGAGTTAATGAAAGGAAGACGTCTAGTATCTGATCCTGAGAAGATGAGTACAGTCTCACGTGAGTCAGAAGCATAAGGGCCAGCAAGTGACCATAGCTGTGAGCAGACGTAAAGCAAAGGAGCACGTGGGGAAGAGAAGATGGCAATGACAAAAACCTGGGATCGACCAATAATCAGAGGATAAAACATATGGGGAACAAGACAGAGGGATTTCAAGATTGAAAGCACCTGCCAGAAAGGACGAGCCCGAGCAAGCACACAGGCGGTGGCTGTCAGATGAGGGATGCAAACGGAGATGTTATATTGGCAGTGGTAGAATATGTGTGGAAATGACCAGCTTTTAGGGTTTGCACTGAAAACAGTGAAGTATTGCATTTAGATAAACATCCCGACCTCCTTTCCCTCTCTGGGAATGACTACAGTCAAATGACAGAAAAAGAAAATATTATGAAAGTTCTTTTCACTGTTGTGCACACCAATTTTAAGTAAATGTTTTCTTATCCACTGAAAAATTTTGTGTTATCACAGAGCACAAGTCTTCTCCTTTGGAATCCTTAGAAAAAATACAGCTATGACGTGGGCTCCAGTCTAGACTTTAGAAATCTTCAGATTTCCCCCACCCCAGACTGAGTTCCCTGAGAGCAGAAACCTGTTATGCCCAAATCTGTGGACTCCGGAGAACCTGTACTGCCCCTGGCAATTGTTGGTACTCATGAGCACTTCCCAGGCACCCTGGGGTGGGCAGACAGAGGGGGTGTCTGGGGCACACAGGACCAGATCTCAGCGTGGGCCCCATTCGAATCATTCCACCCTGGGCTGCTGCAACCTGCCACATCCATGTGAGTGTCCCCTGAAGAACATCACAGATTGCCTTGCTGCAGAGAGGTTCTAAAAGAGCAATTCCAAAGAAAATTCAGATTAGAACCTTGGTCTTGGGAAATCTAGTGGAAGATTACCACAACAATTCCATGTGGTGGCCACCGGTGTGGAGGACCTGAAACCAAGACAGAAATAAAAATAGTTACAGAAATCAGTAACTGGTAAATCACAGTTTAATCTGTTGGCAGAATAAAAGAATTCTAATTTATTACCAAGAAATCTTACAATAATTAAAAGCATTGTTTCATTTATACATGTTTTCATTCTTTTTTTTTTTTTAATGTGGAGTAACTCTCCTGCTCCTGAGATGTGATCAGCTGAGGTCTATATACAAGTGCCCTCATCAATATTGACAGTCCAGATACCAGATAATTTTTGGATTAACAGTAATGAGCATGGGCTTAAGAGGATTCAGAACTGGCAGCTGATATATGAAAGAAATTACAAAATGTGAGAACTTTAAAGCGATCCTCTGGCCCAATCCCCATTATTTGGCAGAGCAGAGAAAGACACTTGCTTCTGGGGCGCCCAGGAATTCATGGCAGATAGCGGAAAGTGCAGCTCCTCAGCCTTTGAGGTGGGGTCTCTTTGCAGCCCCCCACACAACTCTTCTCAGAAAGAGGCCACAAAGGATCCCTCATTCAAATACACGGCCAAGTGGTTTCAGAAGTTCTGAGTTCTTGAGCTGCACAGTGGTGCAGGCATATTGCCAATCATTTCACATGTCACTTCACTGAATCCCCCAAGCTCCCAGGTCCCCCTGAGTTAGGGGATCCCCATTAGTTAATGCCGGTCTCCATGCATTAATAGATGGGAAAACTAAGGCCCCTGCTCATTGGCCCAGAGATTTTGTTCTTTGGACCACATGCCATTGACTCCAAAGAGATACAGAAATGCAGATAGATAAACTGATACACATAAGTAAGTAGCTAAAAAAGTATTTCAAAGACTTCTTCAGATCACCATGTCAGAGCCCACAAATTAGCCAGCCAGATTACTCACCAGAAGGTAACACCCGACGTGTGTGGACGAAGAACAGAAGTGAGCAGAATCCTGAGACTCGGCCTCCTGCCGACGTGTCCTTAGAGCGATGCTGTCCCGCGTTGTCTAGGGTGGTTCCCTTTAGTGCAGCCACGAAAGCAGAGGTATCAGGAGATTGGACCAGCACTGAAGTGCATATCCGCCTCTCGTGTGCCCACGGGAGCCGCTGTGTGCCACCCTCGGGAAGCCTGTTCCACGCTTCCCCGAGAACACCTGCTCAGGAAATGTTCAACCTTAGTTTGACGTGAGCTAAAGTACCGGCCTCAGCTACATACCTGTGACCGCTCAGGAGACAGAAGTCAGTCAGAGATGACTCAGGGCGTAGCTATTAATTTTAGTATGGAGGTACTTTAGGTATCTTGAAAAGGTAACTCCTTAACTTAAGATTTCACCCCATATTTTTCTTTGAGGGGATGCAAAGAAAATGGTGAGGACCCTAGAGGCTTCTAGAGAAAAGAGCTTCTCAACAGAGGACGTAGGTCTGTCCTGCCCGTGAAGCAGAGACTACCACCTCTAGATTAAGGCAAAGAATTCTAATGCCCCAGGCGTACTTGGCTGTGCGGACAAGCTTCTGACACGGAATGCTAGACTCACTTGGGGCATTCTGAGAAAGATCACAGGGAGAGAAAACATTCTGTGCCACCCCAAGGGGCACCCAAAGCCTCTGCTGACACGCTGTGGTGCGTCTGGAGCGTTGACATGCCTCCGGAGCACTCGGCTCCCCAGGATGGCTGGAGGACCTTAGCTCAATGTCCAGAGCTGCCCACTCTGCTCGCCTCTGAGGCAGTCTAGACGCACACCCCCATCTCTCCCTGACGTCTTCCCTGCATTCCTTCAGGAATGAAGCAGCAGCAGTGGAAGACGCAGGCGTCCACGCTCTAGCCCACGTGTGTCCCCGTTGACCCACCTCAGAGAGAAAAAGAAGAAAACTGTGGCATGCTTTTTTGTGGCCGGTGCCTCTCCCTTAGGGCGCCTGGGTTAGGGCCTCAGGAGGAGCTGAGGGGCTGCACAGGAGAGAAGGTGCTGGCGCCCTGTGTGCCAGGCTGAGCAAGTCCTGGGATGCCCGACATTGCTGCTGAGTCAGAACCAAATCTCAGCAGGAGGTGTTGGGGAAGGAAGCGCAGGGTCGCCTGGAAGACGGGGGTGGGGATGGATCACTGAGCAAGGCAGCCCTTGGCAGGCGATTGTAGATTACCAGTGGTCATAACTACAGTGATTAATCCAATATAAATCAATGAGTCAGAAATTTTTAGTCAGTAACCAAAAAGAAAGTCTTTTAAAAGTGATTACTGATTCAAAAATTTACAGGATATTTATTCAAGATATTTAAAAAGGAGATATTTGGATATATTTTAGAGAAATGTATTTTTAATACATTTGTCTTGGGGGAACAAATAGTTTTTTAGTAAGTGTGAAAATCCAAACTGTAGAGTTAAACGTATAGAGAACTATTAACTATCTTGATTGTTTAATTTTTGGTTCATGCTCTTATTAATAATAATTGGTTTTATGGCTTCATATTTTAATCATGTCCTAAAATTTGTCTTTTTTTTCTCTTGCAATTTGCATCACAGCTGATGAATGTTCATAATTGTTCTAAATAAACCTTAAGTCTGTGTTTTTTGCAATAGCATATGCTCCATGGGATATTATTAAAATATTATAATTTATTTATATCTAAAAATTTTAAGGTAGATTTACATATATAACTTATGTTTTTTAATGTATATGTATTTATGCAATGATTACATATTTGGGGTTTTTACCTATAAATTGATAAAGTGAGCATATTTGAATAAACTGTTTTGGCCTAAACAAATTTTTCCCAGTATTTAAAATATTTTTTTTCCTAAAAGTGCAGTAATTATTCTATTCATTCAGTGACACCACATCTTTACTATTATTTTATTAACAACTAATTACTCTCTTTATTTTACTGGCTATTTTTGACTTAGAAAGTATTTATCTGACATTAACCTAAAATCTCTCGTTTCTTGAAGCCCATGAGGAATATTTTATATTATGAATTGTTTGTTTTACAACATATGTGTGTTAACAAATTGGACATGAATATTAAGACTCATTTGATTAAATAGAAAAAAACACAGTTACAAGTTATGATTGATATTTTTAGTGTAATGTCAGCTTCAGGTTTCATTTGCTCACTATTAGAAAATAATTCTCTTGACCAAAGCAAAATATCTATCTCTGCATATTACATTAATGATCTGAGTCCTCTCTGTGGAGCCCCAGATATGGGAAAGTGCTGCTCTATCTTCTGCAGACCTGCGTATACCCTCGTCTCTCCCAGATACCTTTGATTTTCCTCAAGCCTTTTCAGTGACTCCAGAATTTACTCACATACTGTTTTTATTCTCTTCCCCAGCATGACCAACAGGATGCCTTCTTTTACAGCTGCCCTTGTGTGACTGGGACCTCTAAATAGTGATGCATAAAGTATGCATGTATTCCTGGTCTGTTCTGATTTGTTTATAGTATTATGGATTTTCACTCTATCTTTCTCCAAATCTGAATTTTCTAGTTTTCACCAGTGTAGCTAAAGTATTATAAGAATGTAATACTGTTAGGCAGAAAAATAGACATGAGCTGGGTAGGGAGAGAATAAAGCCAGTAAAACCCACTAGAAGGGACTCAAAGAATTAACCAGATAAAACCAGGAGCCAGAAGGGACTCACAGAGGTAATGAGTTGATTAGCTGAAGCTCCAAAGGCCAGGAGGGACTTAGAATTGTCTGGATGTTCCCCAGATAAAGAAAAATATCTGAGCGCAGCCCATGTCTTCACTGTACCAATTAGATAATGACATTATAAAATCTACTTAGCCTGAAAAAAGGCCCAGTTTATTCTTTAACTTAACCTATATGCTGTTTTTAACTCTTCTAACCACTTAATCAAGTAACTTTGTAACCAAGGCAGGAGACAGACCTGAAAGTATGAATAAATCTATGTGGACAAAGGATGCCAGTATCTGGACCAATACAGTCACCTAAATAGCCCTATTCTTAAGACAAAACTTCAAAGGAATTATGAATCACCTCTATACATCATGCCTCATGCTGACACTCACCCAGAAGGCGCTACAAAAATCCCAGACCCTAAACCCGTAAGCACGCCCCCTCTCTGAGGTTGCCGGAACTCGCCTTTCTTCGGGTGTGTCACTCTCTCCGTTCTGCTCCAGGTGAGTAGGGAGGGGCTGCTGAGAGCTCGGACTTGGGCTTGCAGCTCACCCTGGCCTGGGTGAGCCAAACAAGACCGCAGCTGTACAGTCACGCTCTTTGGTAGCCTGCCTGAAAATGTCCTTTCTTTGCCATTGGGAAGTTCTCAGAACATAATCTCACTCCATGCAGTGCCCTGCGGCTCCCCCAGATCCTGGGGTGGGAGGGACTTAGCTCCCACACCATGCAGATTCAAGCAGACTGTGGTGCCAGGTGACCCTGGCTTTAGGAGTTGGCAGGGGATATGCCCTGGAGCCGAGCAGGAGTTCAGTGACCTTCCCCTTTGTCCCTCTGGTTTCCTTCCTCTCTGCTTTATTAAAGTAAACCCGCCTTTGTCTGCCGTGACTCTGGCCTGCTCTGTCCCTGGAGTGCATTTAAATAAAACCTCCATTCCACGTCACTGCTGTGTCTCCGCCCTTCGGTTCTCAGAGAACAGACTCAGCCCCCAGCAAAACTAATGGTCAACCCATCCTTTGACTCATGTTTATTGAAACATTTTAAGTCTTTTAAAATAGAATGCAATGAGCACAGTCTTCTCCCCGGTGTGTATGGAATCTCTCTAGCTCCCAACTTGTCTAGAGTGAGAGGGTGTCTTTCCACGTGACTCATAGTTTAGGAAAATCACCATAGATATTCTCCTTAGGAAAAGAATCACATCCAGAGACAAGCCTGACAGTTTTCTGCTGAGAATCTTTTATTGAAGAGTCAGGTCCACATATTCGCCACCTCAGCCAACCTGGAGAAACCGGTTCTGTGCGTGGAATCTCCCGGAGGGAGCGTGGGTCCTGCAGCCTCAGGGTGACTCAGCACTGTCCGTAATTTGCCAAAAAAAGGGTACCACCACTCTTCCTACAAGAGAAACCACTTTTT
Source organism: Manis javanica (assembly GCF_040802235.1). Taxonomy (NCBI): domain Eukaryota; kingdom Metazoa; phylum Chordata; class Mammalia; order Pholidota; family Manidae; genus Manis; species Manis javanica. The sequence continues at coordinate 93,214,692 of NC_133169.1, read as the reverse complement.
TTTTTTAAAGAAAAGAAGGCTTTGGAGACTTTATAAAAAATTTTATATTTTTAGATCAAGCCATCAGAACGAGTGCCTGACAAGAAAGGTGAGCAAGTCCTCACTGCCCTCCGGGGAGGTGGGAAAGGAATTCAGTGTGTCAGGAAAAGCTGGCGTTGGGACCCAAAAAATTTCTTTTGTCTTCCACATACTGACACTATGATACTGATCAAGTCTCTCCTCTCCCTGGCTTCAGTTTCTTCCTACTATCCACTTTATTTCTCTTGCCCTCTCTTTCTCTTCCTTTTTAACTTCTTCTTGTGAACTATTCTGATTATCAGCAGATCCTCTTACTTGACGCTTTGTAGGAACTTCTAGCCTATCAAGCAGGTAAGATGGTTTTTGTCTGTGTGGGAGAGGCTATTTCTGCAAATAACACATTGAATTCAGCACTTACACAACAGCGTTGCAAAACAAACATTTGTTGGGATATTCGCGTCCATCAGATCCACAGAAAGGCATGTATTCCATGGTACATATGTTAGAGTATGTGGTACACTCAATCTGTCTCAATCCAAAACGGGGAAAAAATTCAAATAGTTAAATCATAGAAAATGAGCTTTTCAAAGCCTTGAGGGACCATTTATTCCAAAGTCCCACATGCAAAAAGACAGATCCTCTGCAGCTTACATAATCCGACCACAATGGTGGGAACCTCGTGGCAGCAAAGAGGTAGGTGAGCCCAGGCCCAGGGCTTCCCCCTCACTCATTCCCCGGGTCTAAACGATGAATAGAATACATCCTGAGCGTTCTGTCCTGCACTTAATTTCCGAATTGGCACTCTCCTTGCCATAGTGACATCCACTTTGCTTAGGACGGCAGCATGTCTGGCCTACACAGTTGTAATTGTCTGCCAAGTTATTGCCCAGCCTCTGTGCTTATCTGAGGTGTCAGTCACCCTCCACACTGATGCCAGAGTCATCTTTAAACTCAAATCAGATCTTGTTTTTCAAGTACTTAGCTGATCCCCCATCAACAGAAGAGTCCCCTCAGGACCCAGGCTTCTCTCTCCAGTCCCACGTGTTGTGCCTGTTTCTCTAGTTCAACTTAAAGACCACCTTCCAAGAGCATTTCCTGATCTCACACATCCCTGCACTTGCTTACGGTGTATTTCCTGTCTTGCACGACCTTACCCACTTATCCATCAGACTGATGCCTATTTCTCCTGGAAAGTCAGATCCCCACTTTTATAACAGTGTCATGATGCGTTCCTCTCCTCTCCTATCACTGTGTTCCTCCTCAAAATGAACCGTCTTTACTGATGCAACCCCATGTTTCAATTCTCTTAAATCACATTGCAAACTGTATTAAAATTATTGACATCCCATTCACAGAGCTCCTTACCCCAAATTGTCTCCACATTTGCTCCTGAGTTTTCTCCATGCTTTTCAAAAAATAATTTCTTTTATCGTTATGAGAGTATCCCTGAGTCCCTAATGTCCTCCTCTTAACCTACTAATTGGCTGCAGTGTTAGGAAATAACCGCAAGTGTACCCATCTGCCCTAATTAAGGGCTATGAGTGAAATTTAAGGAGTCTTTCTCTGGGTAAATAAGTTGACTCTACGTCAGGTCTTCTGTTTAGGCCAGTCAGATGTTTTATCTATGACTGTGCATAATAATAGATAATTTCTAGAATACATATTGTAAAATAGTTTTCCTCTATGAAAGTGAGGAATTATTATAATGTTTTATGTTAAGAATAAATAAAATTTCTATGTACACTTACACATTTACCATCATGAAGTTTTCTGACTTGAAGTCCTTTGTCTCTGGAAGAAAAGATTTTATTGAATGGGTTATGCAGTTATTTGATATTTTATAATCTACAAAGTAAAATACATTCATATGTCATTCTGTGTTGTCTGACCTGGACTTAAGATGAAGAGTCCCAGTTAATAGTCTAGTTGGGCAATATTGACCAATAACATCTCTGATGGATGACCATTTACAAACACATAAAAATATAAGAAAATAAGATCCATAAAAGGAAGATGGGAATTCTAAACAATTAGCCCATGAGTCAGATGAAAATCAGAGACATAAAATAGTGTGCAATCATTTTTTCAGTTAAGAAAAAGAGAATATGCTCAAATCTATCTCTGGCACATATAGTCTGCCTAAGTTTGTTAGGGTCACTTCTACTTTCCGTCAGATTCCTGCCTCCTAAAGAGAGGATTCTAGATAATGTAAAGAGTAAGACCTCATAGGTTGTAATCTCTCATGAGTTTTATTAGCGCATAAGTCTGCATATCCTGAGAGGTGTTATTCTGGATGGCACGTGCTGTTACACTTGACTGTACATTTTCAGGGAGGCTAGAAAATAAGGAATAATATATTAAAAAGGAAGAAAGGCTCATTTCTGTGTCAGCTGCTTAGCTAAGATTTGACATGTTTAACACAGTGACTTCCAGACACTATTAGAATTCCTACCTTACAGATGAGAATGCTGAAGCGTGCATGAAGGAACTGCCTATTGAGTATTTGCCTAAAGTCACAGACCCACTGAGTGCGGTGTGGATTCTAATCCAGATTTCTGACTCCAAATACCATGATTTTAACCTCTAATCATCAGTAGTGAATTCAAATTGCTGGAATGACTGGTACTAACCCTTCTTTCATTCTTCTAAACACAGAGATGTTGTTTACAGTGAGGACGTAATATTTAATTTGTGGGGCTGGTGGTAGTGGGGATTTCAACTGATTCCAACCATCCGTTTGTATTTTTGGTGTCTTCCTTAGACTTTTCCAGGCAATCATGAGAAGCAACATGGATTTCCTCTGGAGTATGAACAATAGATCAAAATCTTATAATAGTGCCTGTGGCTAACAGCTTAAATAGAGATAGCTCTCTTCTGAGTTCCCATTATATATTAAGAAAGATGTCGCACAGGAGGTTCATGGAACATTGATTAAGATACATTCTTGCCTGAGACACAGCTTCTTTAAATGTAATGTGGGAATAAAAATGTCCCTATGTAACACTGATGCCCGAAGGAACAGTGTATAATATGAATGAGAATTTGGCTGGAGAGCAAAGAAAAATACATATGTCCTCTTAGACATACAGCTAAGTTAATTTTTTGATTTTAACAAAGCAATATCCTAAGACTATTGGAAGAACATGACAAAAGGTAGGACTTGTCAAGCCATGTTACTAAAAACCAAGATGATTTTGGCCAATGTGGACTTTGCAATCTTTAAAAAGAAGTGGGGGGGCACTCCAAATTGAGCACCGTACTTACTGGTTTAGCATGCAAAATACACATTCATTACTATAAGTTCTCTGATCTGTGCCACAGATGGGTTTCAGCTCCTTTGTGCATTTGATCTTGGAGCCTTCTCTTGTGTATTTGGAGCAGTCCACCTGTAAATGGAACAAAAAAAAAAAAATGCCCTACATTCTCTTTTTCAGAACGGTAGTCATTCACATATCAAGATGGTAGAGCAGAGCGGTGGGGAAAAAGCCCTCACCTCTTCAATTCGTCAACTGACATGTCTGGAAGATCTTATGTGCCACATGCTATGCGACACCGATAACTCAGACCTACAACATTCCTTTAACGAGAATTAGCTTTTGAAGAAGGAAATATTAATCTCTCTTTTTAGGGTTACCGCAAGAGTCCAGTGAAATAGTGAATGTGAAAAATACTCAGAAAAATTTAAAATGCAACTCAAAGGTAAAGGTTTACTTTGTTTGCTATTCTACTTTGCAAGAAGATCTCTTTTACCGCCTTTAAAGGAAGAAACACCAGCAGAAGTAGTAGGGCAGGAACAGTTAACAGTTTTACCTCCTGAGGAACTAGTTCAGCTGTGAGCCGGTTTCACTATTTTCACAGCTCCATTTATACATTCGCTGATTTCATTTTTACACACGGAGAAGGTTGCACTCACCTCCTTCCCTATGGCTTGATCACGGAAGGATGGCATGAGATGCAGTTGGAGAGAAAGAATTGGGGAAAGAGCAAATTCCACAGTTAGAAAAGCAAGGCTGACTTCACTGCTCACAAGGACTATCTCCTGCCATCCCTTGCCCGGGGCCTAAGCGAGTTCACTGCTGACTCAGGGCCAACTCAGGATGAAGACAGGGATCACTGTGAGCCTGGCGTTCTTTAAAAATGGGGCAAATCCCTGGTCTTTGGAGAACGGGCTTCACAGGTATCCAGGAGTTCCTGTGGGTGCGCCCCAGGTAGGGTTGGGTTATGGTCTCAAAGATGCATAAAGGGCAACTTTGCCGCTTCCAAAAGGCAAGCCGGGGAGTGGAGCGACCCTGACCAGGAGCCCAGGCGGGAGTCATCGCCCTTTCATTCTTTTTCTCCCAAAGGGCTGACCCAACCCCGCTTTGTTAACCAGACCACTCCAAGAGGATAACTTCTAGATTTTCTTCTGACTTTAGCATTCTCTAATTACTGAAGGCTGAATAAATTGCAGTGAACATAAAGACTTCGAAAAGGAATCCTAACTCACCAGATGCAGAGACAGTCCAGGTAGCGGCCGCCAGGACAAGGATGGTCAAAGTGGTGGTGCTCCGCATGGCGGTGCCGGGCGAGGAGGTGCCGGTGGGCGCTCTGAGCGTGAAGTCCAGAGAGAGGGACAGGGCAGTCTGTCAAGCACACGCCGTATATACACATGCATGTATGTACACAGGGCAGGATCCCATCCTCATTAAAACTGACCTGCTCAGTGGTGATTGGCTGTCAACCCAAACTAGGATATTTACTTTGTCAAGGAAAGCTTCCTTATTATTTTGATTTATAGGCTGTAGGAACAGTTACACCTAGAAACTCATCTACCAAACACGTTTGCATAATAATCTTCTGATCCCTCAGCAAATACAGTGACATAGCTATATTTAAGAACAAATAAAATTATAGGTGTAGTAAGTGGAAATAAACATTAAAAGGACACGGATAAAGGGTATTAAGGGTCTATGAAAGTTGAAATAGAAGCGACAAGGACATTTCTCTACAATGTAAAAAATCGTGATTGTAGCATACTGTTTGTTCTATGCCTTTTAAGCTTATAATCATGACATTTTAACACATTCCCCTGCACCCATATCTGTATTTCTGTCCATCCACATAACTAATATCTTTTCAGGAATACAGTCCCAGTGATTTCCAAGTACTTTGCACTCCCCCTGGCCCCCAATTATCTCCTGTGGTTCTCATATCAGCTCCCCAGAAGATGGAGTTAATATGGAATTAAGACAGAGTTAATTTACAAAGGCCAAACTCAGAGATTGGAGGAGTTCAGCAAATTCTCCGAAGTAGACAGCTTCTGAGTGACAGAATTTTGACCCAAACCACATTTTCCGATTTCAGATCTTATGATCCCAAAGTACCTGATTTCATTTGTTTCTAATTTTTTAAGGCGTATCTCTCATTGACGCTTTCCATTTTCCAATTCACCTTCTTTTTCTATAAAATTCTGTAATTCTTATTTCTGCCCTTTTGAAATTTGAATACTTTCAACTCACCCATAGGTCAATGTTTCATTTCATTTCAATGCTTCATCAGCGCTTGAAATATGTAAACCAGAATGAGGTACTCTCGAGACGTTTTCCTGATGGGGTAAATGATCTTTTTCTCAAGTCAGAGTGAAGCATTTGATCACACGGGCCATGTGCTAAGCAGGAGAGAGAAATGAGGGACCTGGAGAAGCCCCGAGGCAGGTTGTGGGGGGGCCCTCCAGTTTTCAGTCTTTTCATTGTTGTTGTTTAATTAAGAAATGGAATATTCTCTCCTTCCCAAATGTAGTTTTATGAGGCAAACAATAAATGAAACCAATTTTTCTAAAGACAACCACTTAAATAGAAGCAAGACAGGTCAAGCATACCTGTAGTTCCACCACACACCCTAAGATTCCGTGCAAATCCATTTGCGCACGTCTGGTCTAGAACACACACTGGAAGGGAGTGAGACCCTGAGACAGAGAGTGTATTTGCCACGGCTGCTCAGTGAATCAGATCCCCTGATTCTACTAGAAGATTCTTTCTGCTAAGCCGTACCTTCTCATGCCACCACACAGCCCGAGGTCAGCGAGGGATTTCTGCCCCTCTTTACTTCCCCGAAGCGGTGAGGAGGCTCTGCCGCCTGGGGCCTAGACTCAGTTGCCAGCTTCCACTCCAGGCCTTGCAGGCCAGCATATTCCAAAAGGCCTTGCGGCCCCATCTCATTCTGAGAGGGTCTCCCCAGTGTCACCGCTAACATCCGACAGTAGGACTCTGAGCCGAGGAAGCGCGGTCTTCCTCTGACGTCCACACTCACACCTAACTTCTCACCGGCCGCTTGGTTTTGTGTGTGCGCCTTCCTCTCCTGGAAGCATACGTGTGTTTTGTTGTTTCATGTGTTTGTTTTTATGCAGAGTTCAAGAATAACAGCCTAAAACCACTTTTCAGGTTCTTTCCTTTCTGGAAATTCTCCCGGACTGATAGAGAAATCAATCTTGTCAAAGTCTAACAAGACTGCATTTTTCTTTCTTCCTTTTGACACCCAGGCAGTAACTGGGGATTTAAAAGCAGGTTGTAGAATTACTCAATATCAGTATCATCGCAATATATTGCCCAAATCAAAGTCACTTCAAATCCACACCCATTTCTATGACCAGTTCCTTAATAGGCTTAAGTTTTTTTTCCAAGAGGAATCGATCGGCTGTGATTCTAGGGCAGCCCCCCTGGATGCAGCCATGCCCCACACATGGATTCCTGGCGACCCCCAATATGGTCCCATGCACAGTAGGAGTGAGTTTTGATCGATAAATATAGATGTAGAAAGGTATATATTCTTTCTTTTTCTATAAATAAAATTCGCCTCATTCTGAGCCCTCCTTCCTGCCTGGATTTGTGGGGATTTAGTCTCATTCATCATTGGAGTGTATAAGGATCGGGGATGCTTAAGCCACGCACAGAAATGAGAGCAGGCCCTCTATTCACTGGACAGCAGTGGCTGCTGCCTGCACACTAATAGCCCAAGCCAGCCACGAACGACTCCGATTCTGTGACACACGCGGGGCAGGGGCATCTTTGAGACTGAGAACCCCAGAATCTAGGTTCAGCAGACACCCTCTGTAGGCAGACGCTCAACGATCTTCTGTCTTCTCAGGGTGCTGCTGAGCTGCAGGCTTGGTCAGCATGACAATTTGATTTCGTTTCTCTTGGAAACTGTATTCCTTCTGTCTTGGTTACTTTCCAAATGCTCAAGCCACTAAGAGTCATTTCTTGCCTATTCTCTTTCTGCTTTCACCCAGTTGAGCTCCAAAATCCTCTCAGGCAAAAATACAAACTTTATCTGCTAGCTTGGTGATGGGGGTGAGGAAAGATTCAAGGAAAACTAGTTGACAGCTTTTAACTCTTGCTTTTATTGTTGATGCTGGGTTATAATTTCTTGTTTGACATATACACATAAATGTAACTGTATCAAAGCTCCATTTTTCTCTAGAATCTTATCTTGTGCTTCCAGGTAAGTGTTCAGAGGTTAGCAGCTCCCGCAGAAATCCTTCAGCGGCGCTTCACTGGCACGCATCCAACTGCCCTCTCCTCTTCTGGGCACATAGGAACAGCCCTTGGGTGGAGAGGAATGTGGCACTTCCTGATTGATTCGCCAACGTCTCCCCTCTGACCAGAAGCTGGGAAAGCAAATATCCTTTGTGGACACAACTTGTCAATAGCTTTTTTTTAAACACCTTGACCGCAGGAATTCTGGCAACTTTCTCACTTAAAAGTCTAGGAGCAAAGTGGCTCCAGAGGTGAGAATCTAATAGCCAGTCACCTTGGCTTCTGCTACTGCTCTCGGGGCTTCTTTCGTGTAAGCCAAACTATTAGAATTCAGTTTTCATTGTTAACCCCATTACTATATGCTGAAAAGTCTTCAAGTGTACTTTCTCCTGCCACATGTCCCATAGATTTAGAATTGAAGTAGTCCATAAATAAGCAGAAGTGACTGTTTCTGTAGCTAGTGAGCAACTTTAAGGACCACTGTCTATAAAATATATTTCTTTTGTCTGCCAAACAGTCAGATAGATAATTTTATTTGCATGAGGAGCATAGAACTGAGATCTATGAGTCCAAAGGGAACGGTGTAGGAACATGAGATTACAAACCATTGATTTGATTGTTCTTCTGATTTACACCTGTTCAGGTAAATAGAAAAACCACTTTTCCTCTTGGCTTCAGGATCCCTATATAGCAAACATGCAGAATAAAATAGCTCTCATTCTCTTCTAGCCAGCTCTGTCAGTTTGTCAATCTGATTTTATCAACCTAAAATAAAATAACCTTTCCCTGATTGAAACCTTCTTGATCAGTATATGCCATATATTTAGTTGATAAAGGGCAATTAGTTGAAAGTGCAATGTTAATTACAACAATACTCTTCAGAGAGTATGTTTCACAGCGTGTTTTTCTGGGCTCATGTACTCATACCCTCTGCAGCCCTCTAAGCTTTTGCTCATGTTCCTGAGAAACACCTTATGACTCTAGCTGCCCTTGAGGGGAGAGGAGATGCATTTTATATCCTCATATTTTCATGTAGCTAGCTTGTTTCCAACCATTAGTGCCAACAATGTTTAATTTGTTCCAGGAAGAAAAAGTAGAGTCTCTCAATTATTGAAAATAATGGTCCTCCTCCAGCCGTGTAAACTGAATGTCATTGGCCAGAACTGACATCGCCTGTCCTGAATTCCCTTGTAAAACTCTTGAGTGTCTAGGTTTACCCAATGCTTTTTAATAAGTAAATGTTTCGTGCCACTGAACCAGGCACTGGGGCTATAAGCAAGACCATCAAGCCGTCTCTTCTTTTAAAAAATACAGCCTAGTGAGAGAGATGGGCTTGTCCATAAAATAAGTAACACAAAACAGTGACAGCTGGTGGGATAGATTTAAGGACAGGATGTTAGGGAGAAAAATAAAGGAATAATTCACATTCTTAGGGACAAGAAGTCATGGAAGGCTTCCCGAAAAAAAATCTGCACATTTAATGACGTGAGAACAAATTAGTTCAGAGTTGGAGGGATGGACCTTGTGAGATGGAATAAAAACAGGAGAAGGACCAGGAGTGGATAAGGAGGATATGTTAGGGGAGGGGAACATGTAGGAACAAGTCCAGGAAGATTATTCAAAGGCAGGAGGGAAGGAGGGTAATGCAGGAGCTTCGGCTGAGAAGGTGAGCAGAGGCCTTGCATGCCAAGGAGGGGTTTGGGGCTCATCTTGGGGGCGAGAGAAACCAGGTAAAGGTTTTGAGCATAGGTACCATGAAATCTGAAAGAAAAGCTTATATTGAATGTATCTTGAAATAATAAGTTTTGATGCATTAAGCTGAATAAAATATATTATTAAAACTAATTTGCCTATTTATTTTGTAGCTACTAGGAAATTTGAAATTACATAAGTGACTAGCCTTATATTTCTGTAAGAAAGTGCCATTCTAGAGACTTGCACATGTTGGTAACCCATTTCCTTTGTTTCTCCCCAGACCAAAGGTCCAAGGCCCTAATACAGGAAACTGTCAGGAGCCAACATGATTGGATGTGAGAAATGACTGCTTTGTGTCCCTGGATGGGTTGCATGTAGCTAAGTGACGGAAATGCAGAAGGCAGAGAGGGGGGCCGGTCGGTGACACATGGGCGGGTGAGGCTGACCCATAGCCAGTCTGTCTTTGCAAGGCTGTGGTCCGCCTGGAGCCCATGTCCCCTACTGCTTTTCTGCACATTCCCTTCCAAACACGACAGCATCTTGGATCCGGGGGGTGGGGTGGGGAGTGAACATTCTCTGTCTACCAATAGGCTTAGCAAGACAAAGGAGAAAGTTTATTCAGCTTCTGCAAAAAAACAAGTTCCTAGTAGGCAGGCAGGAAATCGAGATGTGGTGTTCTGCCGATTTGCTTCTACTGAACAAGCAGTTGAACAGACAGCATTGTGAGGAGGTTTCCAGAGCACAGGCTGTGCCCTGAGATCACAGAGTCTAGGAGGAAGAGACGGAAAAGACTGAAAGTCAGGGAGTCCATTCCCCCAACAGCTCCGTTTTATTCTCTACAGCAAATGAGACGAGCTCTGCACAGCTCTCTGTATGTGCAGGTGGGGAAGGTAGGTGATTCAGAATCGGGGCATGTGTTTTCCCTCAGGGCCTTCAGCAATTCTCCCGTGATTTGTCCTAGAAGAGAAGATGGGGAGGTCAGATGCTAGAAACTCAGAGACATTGTAGAAACGTGGCCTATACATTTATAGCTGTGTCATAGCCAGAGAAATCCGCAGATTCCTGCATCCTGCCAAGAACTCAGTTTAAAATCGCTTTCACATTTTATTCAGTCGATCCAATAAGTATTTACTGAACACCAAGTCCATACCACCAAGTGAGGGGAATGCTACAAAAATGAACTCTGCTCTTGATTACATGTGACCTTCACAGTAAGGAAAGAGGTAGGTGTCACCAACATCACTTAGCAGGGGGGGAGACTGAGCTTCAGAGGTTAGGGACTTGCCAGGGTCTCACACTCAGTCAGGGCTTCAGTCCAATTTCTCTCACACTAATGCATTATTATAATATTGTTTTAGGCCATGAGCATTTAATTAGCTACTCCCTTGCCTGACTCATCCATGTACCCATACACTCTTGAAATCAACATTTAAGCCATTAAATCAATGTTTGAAGTTTTTCAAAAAGGGGTTAAGAGTTCCTACGCTGATGGACAGTGACTGTCATGGGGTATGTAGGGGGGACTTGATAATGGGGAGAGTCTGCTAAACATAATGTTGCTCATGTGATTGTACATTAATGATACCAAAATAAATTTAAAAAAGAAAAGAAGTGGAAATAACACTGAAGGAAACCAGAGGAGTCCTCTGAGTGTCTCCTTATCACAGAGATGGTGTTTCCTAAAAAGATCATCTCGGGTTAATAAAAAGACTTGGAAGCAATAAGAATAAACAATATTGATTAGGAAGAATCTGTCATGGAGGAGGAGAAATGCGAATATTATAGTAGAAATGGAAGATGTTAAATTAGCAAGTTTTGAAGAAACACAGCTGACAGCAAGATTGAGAAAAGGGAAAGAAAACTTATAGGGATTTTTTCCAGTGGAAAAAAGAGATGAAACAGAATTGTGAAATGGTTTGCATTCACATAATCACAAGTTTGAAAGTGGCATTCAAACTTTTGCACCTATTCCATTTAAAAGAATTTTGCCTAGATGGCGCCTCCTTATCTAAAGGTTCCCATCATGTTTAAATGGTAAGAAAGATGGAATTTCTTGTACTTTGTACATATTGACATTTTTAAGTAAAGCTGTTAACAGCCTCTTTGGAATGTAAAAAAGAAAAGAAAAAGGGGGTTAAGAGTCTCCGGAAGCTTTCTTTCACATAACCACACATCGTCAGCCAGTGACCCCTGGCACACCAGCCACACCATCACTCCAAGCTCCAGCCACCACGTTAGTTCCCACCCTGGCCCAGGAGGGTCCTTTGGCTCCTGAGTGACAGGCTACGGTCTTGCTGAATCCTTGAAAATCATTGCCATGGGACTGAGGAGAGCCATTTACCCATCTCACAAAAGAGTGCTGGCATTTTCCGTAACGTAGGACTTGCCCACCAGGGCAGCCTATACTCCGGAGCCAACTTTCAGATTCGCCTGATAACTAAGGGACGTGGCAGAACAGAACAAGTGAAGTGAGGAGATCTACACTGGACCCAAAATACAACAGTGGATAACTGGTAAATTGCAGGATCTCCCCCAGGCTGATTTTCTGTAAAATGGGCACGATAATGATGTCTGCCCTCATCACAGGGCTACTGAGGGGATGCAGAAGGAAAGAGGGCCCCAAACATTGAAGAACCGCATGAATCTTGGTAGGTATTGTGTAATAGAACGCACTCCTTACACAGTGAGCAAAAGTGTGGGTTCCAGGGTCTCAATCTTTTCCCGGGAAAGTTGTGGTTGCCCAGCCTTTATTCATTCTTTGGATTCCTGACTCTTGTAAAGAAACTTCTCCCTGGACACACAGCTCAGGCAGCAGGTCCCAGCCTCAGGATACGCACCTGTAACTGCCGTCAGAGCCCTTCCGGGCTGTGACCCGCCCGCAGTGCCTCAGTGCGTCCAGATCACATCACCGAGTCACACAGAGGGGACAGGTCCCAGGCCCGAGGCATCTTTGGTTCTAATGATTTGTTCCTTCATCTGACACCATAGATAATTCCTTTCTTTAATAATGGCTCTTACATAACTCTAATGGAAAGAAAACACCCCAAAAATAAAAACTCCCTTATAAAATCTATGCTCAGCCCTCGCAAGATTCCTCATTATTGAATAAATACATCTTGCCAGCATTATCCTTTGGCAATTTCCTCATAAAGTAGGGAATTTCTGTCAAGTTGTCTAGGTGAGATTACAGCAAGATGTGGTCTATAGGATTTGCATAAAGATTACTTTTTCCTTCCTGTTCTGAGATGTATATAGCCAGGTATGTTTGTGAGATGCAGGGACAGTAAATTCTGTCAATGAAATGAGAAACAACCCACTAAGAGTTTATATGTAACAGAATAGCAAACATGAACTAGGGACTAGAGCAGAAGTGTAAGCCTCTCTTTGAGGGTGGGGAGGGGCCCGGAGCAGGCAGGCGGCCGGTGAGACACAGGAGGAAGCAGACGGTCATCCCAGGCCCCCGCCTCCTCCACCCCGCCCGCCAGCTGCTGGTGTGGAACCAGGAAGGCCGAGTTGGTAGCTCTTGTTTTTCCAGCTGCCTAGACCAAGTCTTGCTGACTAGTTCTTTCGACTACAGTCCCATCTGGTGTCACTGAAGAGCCTCAAATCTGGCAGAATAGTTCCCAATTCCATGATTGCCAAAGCTTTTTGTGGCAGTGGAATAGAGTAAGGCCAATTGTGAATAATGATAAATAATTAATTATTAAACATAATTATTAAAATGTTTGTTTCTTATTAGGTATATTTTTCAATATTAATTTTATCAAAACATCATCCATTAAAATTATTAAAAATAAGCACTGTGCCAGGTTCTGTTTCTCTAAGTTCAAACTTTGGTTTCTTAGGCATAATGATAATAGTGACAATGATGAATACCATTAATTTGGGGGCACTGTGCCAAATGTTTAAAACAAAACAGCAATAGATGCACAGACACTGAGAAGGGACTGGTGGTCACCATGGGGAAGGTTTGGGGTGGGTGGGTGGGATAGGTGAAGAGGATAAAGAGGCACAAAATCTCCATCATGATATAAATCAGTCACTGGGATGAAGTACAGCACAGAGAATATAGTCAATAGTTCTCTAACATCTTTCTGTGGTGACGGTAACCACACTAGTTGGGGTGCGCATTTAATCATGTAGGCAACTGTCAAACTACTGTGTTGTGTACTTGAAACCAATATAGTAATATATATCAGCTGCACTTCAATAATAAAAGTATACTAAAAAAATCCAATAACCTGGTGAGATCTTTGAAATCAAAGATATTAATGTGATTTGTCAAAGGTCTCATATGTAAGGAACACCAAAAACTGGAATTGAACCCACATTTATCTGGTTACAAAAATGTTTCTCTTATTTCAAAGTTCTCAGCTTTTCTCCCCAAGTTGCATATCATCTTGCCTAAAGAAGAAATTTCTCAAATGCAGTCACCAGGGAGAACATCATACTCAATAATATTGCAACATCCTTATGTTTCAATGTAAGGATCTTAATCAAAGGTCAACTTTTCGTGTTGGAAGGCAGTTGAATGCAATGTAAAATGCCAGGATGTGGGGGTCACAGAGAAATGGGTTAAGCCCGGTTCTGTCACTATCTGACCTTGCTTGGTCTCTGTCTGATCTTTTCATCACAGATCACAAAAAATAAAACCTACTATGCAAAAGTATTATGTTAGGGACATGGCTCATAAATAACCTATTAGTGATCCCGGTAAACAGTAAACATTTTAAAGTATTAACTACTATATCGTTATTCTCACATACTTTAATAATTGCTTATCTCCACAATGAAGAGGTGACCAAGTCTAGGCTTATGTGACCTCATGTCACTTCCACGTCCAACGCCCGGGATAGGGAGCACCCCCCACCCCCACCCCCGTACTCACAGAGGCCTGCACGCCGAAAGGCGTTGTGTTCAGGGCGCTGTTCTCTTCGCACCTCCCTTCCCTGCGGATATGTATATTCGTTTGGTGGATTCTAAAGCAGAACAGAGGAAGTTTCAAAGATGGGAAAACTCCCCATTACAATGAGACAAAAAAATCGATGTGGGTGACATGTGAGCTTCGAACTGGATTTGGAATCAGGGGGAGCGTCGGGGGTTCACACTTGACTCTTTTCCCGGTAGGCATCGTCCAGGCTTAGTGTCTCTTTTCTGACTTAGCTCCAGATTTGTTCCCCAGCCCTGGGTCCAAGCCACCACCTTCCCTCGCCTGTGTGTTCATGGGATTGCTGAGTGCTGGGAATAAACTTGGAGATCATCTAGTCCAAAAGTTATTATTTTATAGAAGAGAAAATTGGATCTCAGAGGGAAATTTGACTTCATTGAAAACCTATAATGTGACTTGGGGGTTGCAAGATATCTTTTATAAAATATATTTTACATAAATATAGAGAGAGAACATACATTTTCTCTATGTATCTTACACAATATAGAGATACACAGTCATACCATATGAATTTTATAGTTGCAATGAATCTTAAAAAGTGTCAACTTTAATGTCTCTCTCTTAAGATACATATTGAACATTTAACTTCTGCCTCTGGTGATGGAAAACTCACAGTCTATCAAGGCAGGTCATTTTGTCTTTGAAAAGTGCTCAAGTTGAAATTGCTTCCCTATAGCTTCCTCCAAGACCTCGCAGACCACGGAAACCTCTGGCCCAGGGTAGCCTGATCTTCTCCCAAAGTGCACACGCCCAGTCCCTTTAGTTAAGCCGCTTTAATATTATTGTCATCATCCAAGTTTTCCGCTCTAAAGTTCCCTTGAATGGAGTATCACTGGTTGTAGGTTTATACAGTTAATGGAAAGCTTAAAGAATATTGGATGGACAATTTAGGCCCTGAGGTTTACAATAAAAGGAAGTTGAAGGATTTCTGGGCTGATGGTGAAGTACACCTAGTAACAAATTCTCATTCCCTAAATAGGGATTTCTTAATTCTTAAAACGCTACAGGATCCATGCATGGATTTCAAAAGATTCATGTGCCCATGAAAGATATCATGCACACAGATGGTAAGGTCACATCATTTTCTTTTCTTCCTCCATGTTCATCGAAGGGATCTTTGATCCTCAAATGTTTAAGGGAACTACTGCTTTGGGTATGATAATAGTTTAGTGGAGAGAAAATAAAACTGTACTTAGATGCAAATCAACAAAGGTTAAAACCCTGTCTGATATACTTTGTAGCTTTATGACTTCAACTGTATCGCCTGGATTCTCTGGGCCTCAGCTTCCGCCTCTGGACAGCGGAGCGAGTAGCAGGTCGTTAAGGTGGAGTGACAGGGTGAGTGTGTAAGTGCCCCGCCTACAGATGTGAGAACACATAGGCACTCACGTCTAGACTTTATTGGAAGTGTGTGAACTGCAGAGTGGCCTTTTGTGAGTTAATTTGAAAGGAAATAAATGCAAATTAAAATATTTTTCCAGGATTGGAAAACAGAATTTCAGGCTGATTCTCACAGTCTAGGCTTTGCTTATAGTGTCCTAAGAAGGACAGAACAAACATGGACTGCAGCGTAAGTCCGGAGTAGGGTCGCTGGGAAAGCCAAGAGCTGCCACAATGCTTTTATTCAAAGTTGGTTAAACCGAGGCTGGGAAAAAGGTGGTGCATGTGAATGGCAGAGAGGGTGAGGTAAGATATGAGCACAAAAACAACGAAGCTACAACTAGTGACGAAAGCACTAGAACCTCTTGCCTATAACTTAAGATAAAAAGGGCAATTCTTCCTAAGCCTGTGAAGTCAGCTGGCTCAGAGAACGGCCTGCACTTCTCCACTGAAGAAACTGGATTTCAGCATGCTGAGGTAACAGGCCCACAGACGCGCAGGCAGTGATACACCTGAGAGCCCCCACCAGGTCTGCTGTCTGCGGCAGCCGGCTTTCTGTGCCGTGACACCGCCTCCTGGTCTGAGGAGGCTCGGAGAGGCTGGGGATCCGTGACTCCCAGGCAGTCACGAGAGCCACTGGAGGCTAGAGGCGGGGGGACTCTCTGCTGCAGTGAGTCTCATCTTTTCCTTCTCTTCACACAAAGCATGGATGGTGTTCACACTCCAGTGAGTGTGCACGGGCTTAGAGAGATTTTCCCTACTTGTTGCAACCCCACCATTTTTTTTCCTTTCTCTTTCACTCAGTAAAGTATATAAGCAATTTCATTAAAGGGATAACCTTAAATCCTCCCTATTTTAGTTTATGAACAAGATCACAAAACTTGATTTTTTTTACTGCTTTGACTAGTAAAATGATTGCAGCACACCTCAAGTTGGTATCCGCATACTACTGTGGGTCGGCGCAGTAGTCAAGAACCTCTACACAGGAAGGTGTAATGGTGCAATTTGTATACTTACAAGTTTTCATGACAGAGCATGCAGGGATTGTTGTACGTCTGGCCATCATCGCCACAGACGGGCTGTAAAGTCTTTGGGCAAAGATAACCCAATCTGGGCAATATTCGGTATTGTTTGCACATCTCAGAATCCTGAACAAGCAAATAGAAATCAGATTTGCTCGGTGGCACTCAAGAGAGATGCGTTTGGGAAAAAACATTTTGATTTCCTCAATCACATTTGGTTAAAGGATTAGTCAAGAGTCTGTAACATAGTTTATATAGTGTTGCATGGATTTAATCTCCTGGATTTAGCTTTTACTTGTTTAAAACAAGGAAGAACAGAACAGTAAGAAAGCAGAAACCCTGCATGATACTGGGCACAAATAAATTGTGGCATGCCCACAGGGAAAAACTATCATGTAAAAAATTTCCTTTTTGTCTTTCTTAAATGAAGGAACTGGTTATTCACAATCCAGAAAAGACTCAGAAGTAAATACTAGTTAACTTGGTTAACTGCATGGAGTTTTGAGTACCAGCTCCACCATGAATTGAATGAATGATTTACCTAACTTCCCTGAGCCTTAGTTTTCTCATCTACAGAACATTAATGATAACACATCTTGCCTCCTATTGTTTTATGGAATCAAATTAGATAATAGACTTAACTGCATACATAATATCGTATTTGGCACATACTACATGCTCAGAATACATTAGTTGTCCATGTGTTTCCTAAGGTAAAAAACAGTATTTTTCATGTAGAAGAAGGAACATATTTACTTTTTATAGTTTTGAAGTGTGAATTCAATACTAATAATAACTGTATTAAATGAAAAATGTAGGACCAAAGGAAAAAAAAAAGGAGGAGAAATGTTAAAAAACAGGATTATGGAAGTCTTAAATTCAGTTACGTCAGTAATTACAAATATGTATAAGACTAAGTACTCCAGTATAAGAAAAAGATTATCAGATTGGAAAAGCAAAAAGACTCAATTATATAATGTTTACAAGAAGTACACTTTATATATATCTTTGCATTTCAACCAATAGGTTGAAAGTAAAAGGATGGAAAATGTATATATGCAAACACTCATCATACAGAAGCTAGTATATCTATATTAATATCATATAAAACAGAATGTAGGACAGCGAATATTATCAGAGATAAAGAAGAGGATTTCTAATAATAAAATAACAGATTCACTAATAACAATCCCAAACATGTATAAATCTAAGATGTAGTTAAAAAATATGTGAGGCAAAAATTGAGTGACTAAAAGCAGAAATAGGCAAGTTTGCAAATATAAATGGAAATATTAACTTACTTCTTTCAGTAATTGATAGCATAAAGAAAAAAATCAAGATCTTGAATATTTGAAAAACAAAACTAACCAGTTTGAACCTGAATGCTATCTATAGACCTCTATCACCAGCAACTGCAGACTTCACATTCTTTTCAAGTACACATGAAACTCACCAAAATAGACCATATACTGAGCTGATAGGCAAATGTCAATAAACTTCAAAGGATGGATATCAAAATATAAGTTTTATGATCACAGTGCAATCATACTACTACTAAATAGGACAGTTTACAAAGTTCCTTGACATTCAGAAATAAGTAACACACTTCTGAATAACTCATCACTCAAAGCGATCATCCTGGAATGTAGAAATGTTTTGAACTGAATGGTAATAAACTATCAAATCACAGCAGCTAAGCAGCATTGAAGGGAAAGTTCTAACTACATAATTGGAAAAGAAGAAAGTGTTAAAATCAGTGATCTAAATTTCCATGTCAAGAAGCTAGCAAATAATAAGAAAATTAACCTCAAATAAAAAAGAACAAGATAAATAATAAAGAAGGGAATGAAAACATGGGTGGCTGAATGGATCCCAGTGGATGATGAATAGGGCCTTCCTCTCCCCCTTCAAGAGAGCTCAGCTCAAAGCCGGACTCACGTCAGCGGGGCGGCAGGACAGGGCTTCTTTCTGGCCTGCTGGTGACGGCTTATTTCTTGACCTCAGCGCTGACACCACAGGTATGACCACTTTATGACATTTCATTTAGCTGTACATTTATTATATGTGCACTTTTTCTATATGTGACTATCATACTTCAGTAAAATGTTTTTTTTTAAACAGATGTTATTATTTACAATAGTCAAGATACGAAAACAACTTGAATGTCTAAATGTCCATCAGTGGATGAATGGATAAATAAGACTTCACACACATATATACACCATAGAATATTATTCAGCCATGAGAAAGAAGGAAATCCTACCATTTGAAAGAACCTGGATGAGCCTTGAGGGCATTACGCTACACGAAATGTCAACAAAGAAAGAAAAATACTGCATACTATCACTTATATGTAGAATCTAAAAAAGCCAAACTCAGAGCAACAGAGCAGAATGGTGGTTACTGGGGGAATGAAATGGGGAAAATGGGGAGACATTGGTCAAAGGGTACAAACTTTCAGTTATAAGGTTAGTAAGTTCTGGGGACCTAATATACAGCCTGGTGATTATAGCTAATGATACTGTACGATATACATGAAAGTCAGTGAAGAGATCTTCGATGCTCCACCCTCCGCCTCACCCTGAACCTTCCTGCACAGGTCCTAGAAATGCAAGGAAACACCAGACAGCACGTCTGGGAACCCCTCGTCTCCCTCGCCGCTCCCTCCCTCCTTCACTTCCCTCGTTCTCCATGTGGGGCGCACTCCTGACCAAAGGGGCAATCCACAGGAACCTAACGCTATCAATGTGACAATCATTATTAAGGACGGAATAAAGACATGTTCTTTGCAGTCTTGAAAAGCAGACAGAAAAGGCAGCTTTTGATTCACTGACACTGAGAAAACACCTGCAGAAAACAAAAACAGACATCAAGGAAAGAAGCTACAGGGCATGCTTTGGATTAATTTATTACCTGAATCGTTATAATCAACGTCACCGAGCTACCTGAAGCCTCATTTCACATGGAGTGTCAGAGATAAGCAAACATGAACTTGAGCTGGTAAAGAATTTTACTATTTGTCAACCCACATTTCTTCCAAGGAGGAGAGACTAAAACAATAATTGGCACACACTGTAAGAGACATTCTCTACAAAACCGAGAAACACATTAAGCGCCAAATCCAGAAAAAAAAGATCTTATTGTACCCCAAAGTGACAATATTGGCAAAATGAATTTTCTTTGAAGCAAAAGATTAGCATCTTTATTATCCTAAAACTGGAGTAGCGTTCAAGATTCTGAGGATGAGCAGTAAAACAGTTATCTTCGTAGCTTTTAAGAAACAACCTTTGCATAGTTTGAGGGCTTGGCACTTGATTTTTCTTCATTCTTTTTTCTTTCATTAGCTTCTCGCTCACTGCAGAATAAAAAAAAGCATAGGGTATTTTTTTTCTAGGGTTATTATTGAATTTGTTTAACCAAGTATTTCTCCAATTCTAAACATTAGCAAATCTAACACAATTTTCTCATATCCAAAAATTACCTAAAATGCTCTTTATACTAATGAGTACTGATTGTTGGCATTTTCATAATATTTTTGTGGCAATGCTATCAACTTTCATAAATTCAGTCACTATACTGTCATCCCAAATTATATGAACCTATAAGACCAATTTCTTTTTCTTTAATCAAACTTATGGCTCTCATATAGAGTTGCTTCATTTCTTTTTATTTTTCTCATTAAATTATAACTAAACTCTCCAGTATTGATTGTTTTCTATACAGTTATAGGACGTGAAGGCTTGGAAACATTTTTTTAAATGCTATCTCCTTGCATCCCTACAAAAACTGTCCTGTATAGCTATCATGTCCTTTACATACAGGAGGAGCTGAGATGCTGTCAAGTGACCTGGCCTGTCCCATGATACTTAGTTGATAAGCTTCCCCTTTGAAAGTCATGATTTTATCACTGTACAATAGCTTGCAATCTCTTTCCTAGATGCTCCAACCATGATTATGTTTTTCATTATCAAAATAAAAATTTCTTTTGAAAGTGCTTTGGAAAGTGACTGCCATCTTCTAAAGTGAAGAGCAATTATTCTATTTTCAATGTATGATGCCAAGTGCCTAAGTTTTTAATTAAGAGGAACTGTGTTTTTGCAAACAGGCACAACATATCAAGCTAAGCCAGAAACCTCTTCACGTACAAGATGCTCTGACACATGGCACACTTGTTGGGGTGCATCTTGCCGTATGGACCTCGGACAGGATCATAGTCTGAGGTGCACACCAGCTTTCCGTTTCTCACCATGTCCCGGAATTCATGGCACCGATCCTGCAGGTAGGAGCAAAAAAAAAAAAAAAAAAAAATGTTACTATGATAATCTGACCTTCACAACTGAATACAAAATCGCTTGGTTAGATACAAACTCATACACTTGAGGGGGAAATAAAAACCTGGGGAAAGTTACATCTTAGAGATGGAATATGTTTGAAGGCACTCTAATTCAGTATCTGCTTAGGAAGTGAGAATCCTCTGCATAGCATCCCAGGCAAAAAAGTGTCTTGCCCCCCTAGAATTTTACTACCATCTAAGGCAGTCTGCACGATTTTTAGACAATTTTCACTAAGCTGAGCCCCAAATCTGTCTCCCTGCAATTCCGATCACTGCTCCGCATATAGAAAGCTCTGGAATGAATAAAAGATGCTCTTTTGGCAAGACATAAACATGTCAACACATTTTTAGCTTTGTTCCTCAAGAATAAAAATTAAAATTTTTTTTTATCAAGTCTGTCTTATAACAGTCACTGTGTTGTGTCTCTAATGGATTTCCTTTACTTGTTATTTAAAAAAAACCTCTAAGATAAACACTCATTATCCCCTTTTACAAATGAGAAAACATAAGTCTCAGAGAGATTAAGCAATTAACGTCAATGCGGGATTGTGACCAGAGATCTGCCAACAACCAGGCTGTCCTTGTCTTCTCTGCTTTTACCTGGCAGAGAATAAAATTCCGATACATTTGTAAGAAGACAGAGCTGCCTTTTTGTTCCCTGAAAAATAAGAAAACTTTAAAAAGAAGACAGTGTAACTGGAGTCCACAGGATCTGGCCTCTGTTAAAATTATAGGACTTCCTTTAATCCCAAAGAGTCAAAGTAGAGATACAGAAAGATTGCCTTAAAAAACACTGCTAGTAACTTGGACAGTAGTTACCCTTCTTTCTTTAAATTGTGATACCCGTGAACAACTCCACACCTACTTTTACAGGCAGCAGTTAAAGAAATTCTCTGGAATTGAATACTGAACCAACATATAAAATGTCTCAGTCATCATTTTTAGAAGTTATGAGAATTAGTTCCTTTTCCTGGCACCCAAAATGTGACATACATATACGTCTATGAGAGTGTCCACCTGCCTGTATTGCAACCTCTGCTTTATTGCTTTATGGGTACAATCCCTGGCTTTTCTATTTACTACCTGTGTGTAATTAACCTCTCTGAGGTTTTCTTAACTGTAGTATTGGAATGATACTGACTACTGCATCGGTTTTGGCCAGGTTTTATTTATGTTTTATTGAGGTGTGACTGACATACAATATTATATTAGTTTCAAGTGTACAGTGTGGTGATTTGACATTTGTATGCATTGTGAAATGGTCACTACAATAACTCTAGTTACCATCTGTCACCAAGGTTGATACAATGCTATTGGCTATGTTTCCCATACTGTATGTACATCCCCATGACTTATTTATTTTATAACTGGAAGTTTTTACAGAGCAAATGGAAATATGAAGATGCACATGCTGTAAAAATTTTCACTCTGCATGTGTAGATCAGACCGCTGCTCTCCTTTCTGCCACAGATGCGCACGCGCACATGCACACAATAGCTGGATATTCTCTACTCATACATATACAGAGATTATTATTTTTTGTTTGACATTTCTAAAAAAGATTTTTTTAAAGTGAAAAAAAACTGATCCAGACTAGCCAGGAGAGATCCTTTGGAGTTGTACAATCAAGTCTTTTCTCAAAGCCATTTGCCTAACAAAATGCCTACCGGATTCATTTCTTTTTAAATGATAATTACTATTAATTTTTCATCTATTTTTGTCAGTATGAACCTAATGAAAAGGTGGCTTATTATGGGAAAACCTTTCTGGGGAAATTTCTCTAATTCACTTTTCTAATTGGAGTTCAGGGATGGATTAGAAAAGATGATGTTGCATCATATTCTAACTATTAGTGTTGTAAAGCACTGGACATTATTTTTAAAGCCCCAAAATGAACACAAGTTGGCAATGGAATGCCACGAAAAGAATTTATCATCTAGATAAGCCTCTGATACTTTCTCGTTTGTAATTTCAGTATCTAATTTCTTGATGGTATTCAATGGATAACGACGACGATTTGACTGTCGTCACGGGGCCCAGAGACACGTGCTGACTACAGGAGGGTCCCTTTCAGGGCACTGAGGACTGCGCAGCCTCTACAAAATCAGGCTGGGCCTTGCTTGTCCACCACTGTGTCCACAGTGACCGGGACAGACCGACGTCCCGCGAGTATCTGTCGAATGAATCAGCTGCATGACCAGCCGCCCGGGTCTAAGCCTCGGCCTGCCCAACACGCGCTGTCACCTGCTTTTCATTGCTCTTCTCTCCTGTGCTTCCCACGTTCTCCTTGTCTTTCTGTTTTCTTTCGGCAGCTTCTCTTTCCCTTGAAGAAAAAAGCATAAAGAAACAATGCTAGCAAACGGAAAAGACACCTCATCAGTTACTAGATCTGCTTTAAAAATGTGTTGTTTTCTCACACTGATGAGAAATGGTTATTACTGCTTGAAGACTCACAGTTAAAAGGCCATGTTTGGAAACTACTCACAGCCGTTCCTTACACATAGAGCACTTATTGCCGTGCGTCCTGCCATCTGGACCGCGGACAGGGTCGCTTTCTCGGATGCAGATAAGTCGTCCGTTTTTCATTTGGCCTCTAAACTCATCACATAGATCCTGAAAAGAAGACAAGGTTATATTGGAAATGGCTGTTTTCACTTGGTTACTTGATTTGGCTTAAACATCTGAAGATTTTGACTCGAGTGAGGCAATCACTTAACTTTGCTATGGAGGCAGTTTAATGACCCACAAAGACATCCACATTCAAATGCCTGGAAACTGTAAATATGTTGCCTTATATGGCAAGGAGGAATTGAGGTTGAAAATGGAATCAAGATTGCTAATCAGCTGACTCTAAAATGGAGAGATTGTCCTCAATCATCCGGGGGGACCCAAAGTAATGACAACGGTTCTTATGAGTGAAAGAGGGAGGCAGGAAAATAAGTGTCAGAACGATGCAGCATAAAAACGATTCATCTCCCCAAGCTGATTTTAAAGGCAGCCACAAGCCAAGGGTTACAGGCAGCGTCTAGCAGTTAGAAAAGGCCAGAAGACCCTCCCCCAGAGCCCCCACCAAAGAACACAGCCCTACTGACCCCTTGGTCTTAACACAGATCCATTCAGGACTTCTGAACCCAGCGATGTATGAAAATAAATCTGTGCTGTTTTAACCCCACTTTTGGGAGTGATTTGTCATAGCAGCTGAACCTCATTTTCCCCATCTATAATGTAAGGTTAAAAAAAGTATCCAACCAGGCTGAGAGACTTAACAAACTACTATTTATTAAAGTGCTTTGTAAAGTGTTAGAGTGGAAGCTTTCCATTTGGCTTTAAATTTCTATACCGAGCGAGTTACCAGTGATATTCATGTGGATGATGGCTTCCTACCTACTAAGGACAAGAAAGATCACGGGTTGGCAACACTGACACCCTCTTTCCATCTATTTGATAGATAAGTGTTGACTTACAGGAAGACCATTCTTGCCAAAATCAAAGTAATGACTCACCTTTCTTGATGTTGCTTCAGTCCTATTTGATCTGTTGCCAGGATGCTTATTTTTTTCCTTTGCTTCTCTTTGCCTGGAAGAGAAAAGAGCCGACAGTCATCTTGTTTACTGAGCCATATACTCAGGTTTGGAAGGAGCCTCGGAGGGTGTGTGCAATGAGCCACTTCCTTCACAGAGAATCGCTCTGCATATCCCAGAGACAGACAGGCTGCTCAGTTGTTATTAAGAAGCTCCCTCATCACAGGTAGATACTCTAAGGAAATCAACCCAGCAATTTCAAAGTCTCCTTTATTTGTGTCCAAATTTATCTCGCTGTAACGTCCATCATTTTGTCTTATTTCACATTTTCAGGCCAACACAAAACAAGGCTGCTGAATCCATGAGCTCCAGGCATTAAGGCTTCAGCATCTGAAGGCAAGTTCTGGGTCTCCAGGTCTGGCTTCCCGCAGCTCTCTCACTTCCCGTCAGAAGCTGTGGTTTTGGAACTCCGGTGGAACACTTACCCCTCACCCTGGTAAGTGTGGTTACCATTGGTCACCATACAGAAATTTTACGGTCTTAGGAGCTTTATTCCCTATACTGTACTTCCATACATACAAGGAACTCACCATTCTAGTTCCTTGATTTGTAGGTCAACCCATTATATTATTTCTTCAAGTATGGAGCCCAAGACAGAAAGAGGACAGGTGATCTAGAAAGAACCTTAGGATCAGATTTTTGTTTTCCTTTTTAAATCTCTTACCTTCCTGATAAAGGATTTGTGTTGGTGCTCCTAGGCTTCCAGGCGCAGTAAGAACCACCTGTGAGGTTTTTTTATATAAAATTCAGATTCACCGACCATCCTGACGGTTTAATTGGCATCATCTAGGTTGGAACTCAGCAATCTGACTTCTAACAAGGAGTCCAGGTGGTTCTGGCGCAGTTGACCCAAGATCCGAATACTGCAAATCGTATACAAAATATCTCTCTTCCAAAGTTTCACTTGGTACCAAAACAAGATGTGTATGACTGTATGCAACATGAATATATACACATGAATGTGTGTGTTGTGTGTATGTATATATGAAATATAAATATTCTTTTCAGGGAGCCTCCTTTGCACATGTAAGAAATGGGTAAGTGGTGGTAAAATATATCCTGAAGATTCAAAGACATATAAAGTCATGGCATTTTAATCGAGTACTATTGGGAAAAGAAGGCATCCTTAATGATTCAGATTGCCGGTATTCTAGCTGTAGGCGTGGCTATGCTCAGAAACCGCCAGTGCTTCTCATCACACACAGAATAAAATTCAAAGTCCTCTTGGCCTAAAAAGACTTATATGACTTTCCAAACTCATTTCCTGAAATTCCCATGCAATAATCTTGAGACATAATGACCTCCTTTCTCTTTTTTCATTGAAATACAGTTGACATACAATAAATATTATGTTAGTTTCAGGTGTACAACGTAGTGATTCAACAATTATATGCATTATAAAATGCTCACCATGATAGGTGTAGTTACCATCTGTCACCACACAAAGTTACGACGAACTGACTCTCCCCGGCACTTACTTATTCTATAACCGGCAGTTTGTACCTCTTTATCCCCTTCACCTATTTCACTCATTCCTTCCTCTATGGCAATCCTTTCTGTTTCTTAAGAATTGCTAAATTCTTGTTTTTAAAACATTTTTTATTGACATATAGCTTATATACAATATTATATTGGTTTCAGATGAATGACTTAGTTATTTATCAATTATATACATTATTAAATGCTCACCATGATAAGTGTAGTTACCAGTGGTCACCACATAAAAATTTTACAATATTAGGAGCTTTTCCCCTATGCTGTACTTCCATGCCTATGACTGAATTATTTTATGGTTTGAAGTTTGTACCGCTTTATCCCCTCTACCTGTTTCAGCCATCCCCCTAGAGTAACCAACTGTCCATTCTCTGTGTTCACGAGTCTATTTCTGTTTTTTTTAATTTGTTCATTTTTGTTTTTCAGATTCCACATATAAGAGAATTCTTCTTTCTCTGACTGAATTATTTCATTTAGCATAATACCCTCTAGGTCCATCCATGTTGTTGGAAGTGGCAAGATTTCTTTATATTTTAAGGCTAAAGCTAAATACTATTCCATTGTGTATATGTACCACATCTTCTTTATCAATTCATCTACTGATGGACACTTAGGCTGCTTACATATCTTGGCTCTTAGAAATAATGTTGCAATAAACACAGGGGTGAGTGTATCTTTTCACATTAATCATTTCATTTTCTTCAGGTACATTCCTAGAAGTGGAATTGCTCGTTCATATGGTATTTCTGCTTTTAGATTTTTGAGGAACTTCCATATAGCTTTCCACAGTGGCTGCACCAATTTACATTCCCAAAAATAGTACACAAGGGTTCTCTTTTATACATATCCTCACCAACACTTGTTATTTCTTGTCTTTTGGATAGAAACCATTCTGACTGCTGCAAGGTGATAACTCTTTGCGGTTTTGATTTGCATTTCCCTGATGACTAGTGATGAGGAGCATCATTTCATGTTGGCCATCTGCATGTCTTCAGAAAACTGTCTATTCAGGTCCTCTGCACATTTTTAAATTGCATTCTTATTTTTTTTTGGTGATGAGAGGCATGAGTTCTTTATATATTTTGGTTATTAGCCCCTTGTCAGATTTATCATTTGCAATATTCTCCTACATAGTAGGTCGCCTTCTCATTTTTTTGGTTTCCTTTGCTATGCAGAAGCTTTTTAGTCTTATGTAGTCCCACTTATTTTTGTTTTTGTTTTCTTTGCCTAAGGAGACATTCCAGAAAAAAATGTCTAATTGTTGATGTTCAAGAGTGTACTACTTACATTTTCTTCTAGAAATTTTATGGTTTCAGGTCTTCTATTTAGGCCCTTAATCCACTTTGAGTTCATTTTTGTGGATCATGTAAGACAATGATCCAGTTTCATTCTTCTACATGTAGCTGTCCAGTTTTCTCAAGAGCACTTATTAAAGACTTTTCCCCGCTGTATATTCTTGTCTCTTTTATCACAAATTAATAGGCCACAGAGGCGTGGGTTCATTTCTATCCCGTCGGTCTGTGTATCAGGTCCTGTGCTGGTGTCATACTGTTTTGATCACTGTGGCTTCGTAGGGAAGTTTGAAATCGGGGAGCAGAGCGCCTTTAGTTTTGTTCTTTTTTCTCAGGATTGCTTTTGGCTATTCAGGGACTTTTGTGGTTCCATGTGAATTTTAGGATTACTTGCTCTAGTTCAGTGAAAAATGCCATTGGTATTTTGATAGGAAATGCATGGAATCTGAAGATTGCTTTGGGCAGGGTGGCCATTTTGACAATGTTAATTCTTCCTAGCCATGAGCACGGGCTAGCTTTCCATTCATTTGTGTCGCCTTCAGTCTCTTTCATCGGTGTTTTATAATCTGGAGAGTACAGGTCTTTCACCTCCTTGGTTAGATTTGCTCCTAGGTATTTTATTCTTTTTGATACAATTATAAATGGGATTGTTTTCTTAAAATTCATTATTTGTATATAGAAATGCAACAGAACCCTGTACATTGAATTTGTGTCCTGTAACTTTAACAAATTCATTTA
This sequence comes from Manis javanica, assembly GCF_040802235.1. Lineage (NCBI taxonomy): Eukaryota > Metazoa > Chordata > Mammalia > Pholidota > Manidae > Manis > Manis javanica. The sequence continues at coordinate 93,186,677 of NC_133169.1, read as the reverse complement.
TTAATTCTAATAGTTTTTTGGTGGAATCTATAGGGTTTTCTAGATACAGTATCATGCCATCTGCAAATAGTGACAGTTTGACTTCTTCCTGACCAATGTGAATGCCTTTCATTCCTTTTTCTTGTCTGTTTGCAGTGGCCAGGGCTTCTAGGAGTTATGCTGAGTAACAGTGGTAAGACTGGACATGCTTGCCTTGTACCTGATTCTAGGGCAAAAGCTTCCAGCTTTCCACCACTGAGAATAATGTTAGCTGTGAGTGTGTCATATGTGGCCTTTATTATGTTGAGTGATGTGCCCTCTATGCTCACTTTGTTGAGTGTTTTTACCATGAATGGATGTTGGACTTTGTCACATGCTTTCTTAGTATCTATTAAGGTGATCACATGATTTTGATACTGCTTTTTGTTAATGTGCTGTGTCACATTGATTGATTTGTGGATGCTGAACCATCCTTGTGTCCCTAGGATAAATCCTACTTGATCAAGGTAAATGATCTCTTTAACGTGTTTTTAAATTTGGTTTGCTAATATTTTGCTGAGGGTTTTTGCACCAATGTTCCTGAGGGACACTGGTCTATAGCTTTCTTTTTTTATGGTGTCTTTGCTTGGTTTTGGCACCATGGTGGTGCTGGCCTCATGGTTTGAATTTGGAAGCTTTCCTTCTTCTTCAACTTTGGAATAGTTTGAGTCGGACAGTGATCAACTTTTCTTTAAATGTTTCCCATCTGGTCCTGAGATTTTGTTTTAGGGGAGTTCTTGGTTATTGATTCAATTTCTTTCCTAGTAATTGATCTGTTCAAATTTTCTATTTCTTACTGGTTCACTCTTGGAAGATTGTTAAGTTTCTAGGAATTCTTCCATTTCTTCTAAGTTGTCCAATTTGTTGCCATATAATTTTTTGTAATACTCTCACAATCTTTTATTTTTCTGTTGTGTTGGTGTGACTTCTCTTTCATTTCTGATTCTATTTATTTGAGTCCTCTCTCTCTCTCTTTTTTCCTTGATAAGTCTAGCTAAAGTTTTATGAATTTTGTTTATCATTTCAAAGAACCAGGTCTTAGTTTCAATTACCTTTTGTATTTTTGTTGTTGTTGTTTTAGTCTCTAATTTATTTCTGCTCTGACCTTTGTTATTTCCTTTCTTTTACTAACTTTGGGCCTTGTTCTTCTTTATCTAGTTCCTTTAGGTGTTGGGTTAGATGGAGATGTTTCTTGCTTTTTGAGGTAGGCCTGTATTGCTATAAACTTTCCTCTTAGGACTGTTTTTCCTGCAGCCCAAAGATTTTGAACTGTTTTATTTCTATTTTCATTATTTTTCAAGTTTTTAAAATTGCTTCTATGATTTCTTTGATGACTCATTGGTTATTTAGTAGCACACTGTTTAGTCTCCACATGTTTGTGTGTTTTCCACTTTTTTCCTTATAATTGATTTCCACTGTCATACCAGTGTGGTTGGAGAAGACGCTTGACATGACTTGAATCTTCTTAAATTTACTGAGACTGGCTTTGTGGCCTAAAATATGATCTAGGCTGGAGAATGTTCCATGCGCTCTTGAAAACAATGTATATTGTACTGCTTTTGTATGTAACATTCTGAATATATTTGACTACAGTTCCATTTCATCTAATATGTCACTCAGATCCACTGTTTCCTTATTGATTTTCTGTCTGGATGATCTGTTTATATAAGTAGAGCATGAAAGTCCTATTCTATTATTATTTTACTGTCAATCTATCCTTTTATGTCTGTTAATATTTGCTTTGTATATTTAGGAGCTCCACTGTTGGGCGCATAGATAGTTATAATTGTTAGAGCTTCTTGCTGGACTGTGTGCCCTTAATCATTATGTAATGTAGCTTCTTTGTCTCTTGTTACAGCCCTTGTTTTAAAGTCTATCTTGTCTGACATAAGTATTGCTACTGCAGCATTTTTCTTATTCCTATTTTCATGGAATATCTTTTTCCACCCCTTCAGTTTCAGTCTTTAGATCTAAAGTGAATCTCTTTTGGCAGCAAATAGATGGGTCCTGTTTTTTTATCCATTCCGTCATCCTATGTCTTTTGAATGGAGCATTTAGTCATTTATATTTAGAGTACTTATTGATAGCTATGTAGTCATTGCCATTTTGTCACGTGTTTCACGGTTGTCTTTCTTGTTCCTCTCTGACCCTCTCTTTTTCTCTTGCTCTCCCCTTGTGTATTGTGACTTTCTTTGGTGTTACATTTGAATTTGTTTCTCCATTTTCTCTGTATCCATTATAGGTTTCTGGCTTGTGGTTACCATGGGGTTCCTGCAGGGTATCCTACACGCATAGCAATCAATGGTAAGTTGGTTACTTGAGTTCAAATGCATTATAACAATACATTTTTTACTCCCCCTCCTCCTTCTTTTACCTTTTTATTTAGTGATTTCTTTTTACCTTTTTACCTTTTTATTTAGTGATTTCCTTAACTAACTTTTAAATGAAATTGATTACACTACTTTTGTCTTTTTGACCTTCAAACTAGCTTTTAAGTGACCGATCTACTACCACTGACACACATTCGTTTTTACCTGTGAAATTTTCATTTTCAGATTGTTCTTGCTTCTAGTTAGGGTCTTGTTTTCCTCTTAAAGAAGACCCTTTAACATTTCTTGTATGGACAGTTCAGTGGTGCTGAACTCTTTAAAGTTATTTTTATCTGTGAAGCTCTTCGTCTCCCCTTTTATCCTGAATGATAACCTTGCTGGGTGGAGTATTCTTGGTTGTAGGGGTTTTTTTTGTTTTTTGTTTTTTGTTTTTCTCTTTCAGAACTTTGAATATATCATCCCACTTCCCTAGAGTTTCTGCTGAGAAATCAGCTAATTGTCTTATGGGGTTTCCCTTATATGTAACCCATTGCTTTTCTTTTGTTGTTTTTAAGATTTTCTAATTTTTTCTAATCTTTGATATTTCAATCATGATGTGTCCTGGTGTGGGCCTACCTGGGTTTGTCTTGATCAGGATTCTCTCTGCTTCCTATACCTGGATGTCTGTTTCTTTCTCTGGTTTAGGGAAGTTTTCAGCTATTATTTCTTCCAATAAGTTCTCTACTCCTTTTACTCTTCTGGGACTCTTATAATGCAAATATTTGGATGTTTGATATTGTCCCAAAGCTCTCTTAACTTATCTTCATTTCCTTTAATTCTTTCTTATTTCTGTTCAGCTTGAGTACTTCCTATCACTGCCTTCCAAGGAGCTGACCTGGTCTCCAGGACCCTCCAGTCTGCTGCTGATTCCCACTCATGTATCTGTCATTTTTTTATTGCGTTTGTTGCATTCTTCATTTCTGATTGGTTTGTTTTAGATTTTCTCTCTCTCTGTAGAGGTTGTCACTGAGTTCCTCCACTCTTCTCTCAAGTCTGGTGAGTTTCTTTATAATCATTAACTTGAACCTTTATCTGATAGATTGCTTAACTCTTGTTTCATTTGGTTCTTTTTCTTAAGTTGTGTCATGTTCTTTTGTTTAAGTATATTCCTCTGTCTCCTCATTTTGTTTGCTTGTGCTTGATTTTATCAGTTAGGAGAAAGAGCTACATCTCCCTGTCTTGAAGGATCAGCCTTGGGTAAGGAAGGTCCCTGGGTAGACTGTGTGTGCCTGGTAGTTTGGGATAGCTTACTGAAGGCTGGAGTGTGTGAGTCAGGGTGTCCTGGTGTCAGGGCCCTCACGGCATGGCTGGAGGGGGCACATTTGGAAGGGCTCAACCGGAGGGGTTCCTGAGTGGATTCTGATGTGCTCCACACAGGAAGGACACAATGAGCCCAGCCCCTCCTCTGAAGCTACCAGCTCCATGCTCTGTTTCAAAAGAAACAAAATGTGGCTAATATGATTACTGTTGCCCCTACCCTCATTATAAAAATGAGAAGACTGAGGTCTAGGGAAGTGAAAAAACCTGTCCAAGAACATGGAGCTGACACAGCCATCTGATGTTAAAACTCTAGCACAGCCCTACTTTGCTACCTTACTTCTGTTAAAGAATTTCTTATAATGTGAATGAATACCAGGCTAACATGCATAACCAGATTCTAGATTTGCTCAGAAGTTCACTCCTTCATGAGACCTTGAACTGAAAAAAAAATTCAGTTTTTCACGTGTAAAATGCAGCACTTGGATTGGTTATATTTTCTCACATGAGCTATACTACTACTAGATTGTAGTTTTTACAAGGAGAGAGGTGATAAACATGTTTGTGTTTGTGGAGAAGCATTAAATGCTTATTAAATGCACATGAATTAAATGCCACCATTAATAGCATTGTGATATATGCATCAAATAGTAGACCTGTGAGTACTCATCAAGGTCACCTAGGAAACTGCCTCTATATCCAGATGAAACCAGCAGTGGTTGTTACTTGTCCCAGTAACACAAATCAAGAGTGGCTGAGTTGGATCGTAAAGCACTCCAATGGAACACCATTCACCAAGGGGAAATGAATAGCGGGAACACACCCCAGATTATACAATAAATGTGTCCCATACATTTGGCAAGAGCAACCCTCTAAAACTATTCTGGTCCACTATTCCAAATGATATCTCCAACTCTCCCTAGGATTTGTTCAAGGCATGAAGAGCAATTATCTACTATGACAGCACTTACAGGTCACAGCAATATGACAGACAGTAGAGTAGGAATCAACCACTTATTAACTGTCCTTGCTAGGGCTCATTTTTCCTTGGGGCATATAAGAGAAAGAGACAATATTTGGGAATTAACAAAAAAGAATAATATTCATGGAGGGGGCCACAAGCAGATGAGAAACAGCCGTTCATTCATTATGCAGCTATCTTTTAGACCTGCCGGTCGAAAGAGGTACTTACAGTATCTGTTTACACATGAGGCACTTGTTGTTGTATATTTTGCCGTCACCATCGTGCACAGGATCTCTCTCCCGAGTGCAGCTAAGTTTCCCATTTCGCATTTTTCCCCGAAATTCAGCACATTGGTCCTGAAAAGAGAGAAGGGAGCAGGCCTCATGGGTTACCTGGTTTGTTGTATTTTTATTAAGTTTGGTAAACAATTTGAGTGCGAAAAGTTCTTGTCTAACATCTAGGATCGCTATCCACAGAGACGGGGGGGCTGGAATCATCTGGATTCTAAGAGGTCAGCTGTCATAGGTGATAATGTTGCTCTTAGGGATCTACGCAGGAAATAAAACTGGCTGGGATTTAATAGCATAGATCAAGGGTCGGCAAACCAGAGCCTACAGGATTAATCTGTCCTGTTGCCTATTTTTATATATAACATTTTATATATAAACTTTGAAACACAGCCACACTCATTCATTTAGATATTATTTATGGCTGCTTTCCCATAATACTGGCAGAGTTGAATAGTTGCAGCAGAGACCATACGACCCACAGTGCCTAACCTATTTGCTATTTGTCCTCTTACAGAAAAAGAGTTTGCTGGCCTCCGGTGCAGAGAGAAGGGAGAAAGAGATGCTGGGCAAAAGCACAAGGATGCAAAATGCCAAGGGAAGCAGCTTGAGTAAGTGAGAACTCGGCCTGCTAACGGAGAAAAGACAGAAAAATAAAAAGGCCAGAATTTGTCAATGATGAGGACTGAGCCTGTCAGAGCTGGAAGCAGAGAGGTGGTTTTGATATCCCAGGGTTGTCAGAAGACAAATAAGGAGGCTGTGATCTGATGCAGTTGTGTTAACCTGCACGAGGTGGGGCTCGTGCAACATCGTCGTGCTGACACTTAAAAACGCCTTAAACACGGCCTAGATCGTTCCATGTCAGCCCTGGAAGAGTGCTGCCGAATAAGGGAAACGAGAGTTCAGTGAAATGAAGTAATTTACTCAATTTCATAAATCCTGAGAGGCGGGGACAGGGGCGCACCCAGAGCTGTCTGCCTGCAGGGCCTATACGCTTCGCGCACCTGCAGAAAACGGACCTCGCTCGGGGAGAGCGAACAATCAAAGCAACTGAAGGGCACGAGGCGCTGCGGGGAACATCTGCCCGCTCCCACCGCTCCTTCCCCCACGAGCCTGAGAACTAGACGGCAAGGGGCGTCAAGTCATCGAGGTCGGGCGTGCTGCGATCATTTCCAGGTGTAAAGGGGTCGGATACATACGGCTGACCTATTGCCCTACGGCCTTACAGGGGAACCCCGGGCCTTCTGAGGACACTTCGGGCTCAGCGCCACACGCGCCCGCGCCCCCCCCAGGCTCTGCCAAGGCCCGGGGGCCAGCGGGCCGCGTCCGCTCTGCCTGCGGGTCGGGGGCTCGTCTCACCTGGGCTTCCGCCCCTGCGCCCGCGCCGGGGGCGTCCCCCGGGACGTGCCTCTTGTCTTCCTGTTCCTTCTTCTTTTTTTCTTCCTCTTCCTTCTGGCTGGAAATCAGAAAGTGGAAACAGGGAAGAACAGATGACAGAGGGCAGACGCGTTTCTCCGAGGTCCTCACCGCATGGACGGGCTGGGCTCGGACAGGGCGCCGACAGTGACCGCACACCTGCTGTCGCAGGCTCTCTAAGGACACAGAGGCGGTCCGTGCACCCCTGTTGCGTGGAAGACCCTCCCGGCAGCAGCGGAAAGCCCCCACTTATACGACCCAAAGGAAGACGGGGCGAGCAATCCCTTAGCACCTCCCTGACGCTCGCTGTCAATCTCCAGGTGAATTTCTCCGAAATCTCTCTTATGCAAGAGGTGCAAAAATAATTACCTTCCCCACCAAATGTGTTCCTGCTCCTGGGCTGCCTGCCATTCAGGAGGAAGCAAACCCCGGGGTCCTCTCTGGCTGCCCCTTCCTCCCGCGCCCACGGCCACAGCCTAACCAGTCTCCACGTCCATCCGCCCGCCTCGCTCCATCACCTCCCACCGGGTCCCTGCAGCCCCTGCCACCACCGGCGGCACTCTGAATTTTAGTCCCTCCCTTCCCTTTTTCTCCTTTTTACTTTTAAACCCGAATCTTCCTAAAAGAACTATATTTATGCCACTTACTCTCCCGCCTGAAAAAATTAAGCAGCTTCACACTACACACAGAATTGACTTCAAAATCCTTCATCTGGCATCAAAGCTGGTAAAACAGTTAAGTTCTAACTGAACTAAATGATTTACTCTTTACTAGACATACTAGATTTTCTTAATTTTAGAGCTTTATCTATGTTGTTCCCTTCTTCTCCCTGTTCCTTCTTGTAGCATCCACCTTCTATCCAAATTATAAGGTCCATTTTTATTCCCCCCCATAAAACTTCCCATTAATCCCCCTTTCCTGAAGGACCATGACACATTGTATGTATTATCTGTCATTTAGCAACTTCTCTATTCCATTCATTAATTTACGCCCATGTCTAATCCTTAGATGATCTCTGAGAAGACCGTTTCATTCATCTGTGTGTGATCATCATATAAATTGTACATTGTAGACAGTCAGTAAATGGCTGTTAAATGACTTAAATGTTTAAGGTATACTTCAGAGCTTTGTGTAAAGAGCTACTCTTCATTTCTTGAAAACGTGGTATTTTCAAAATGTAGGCACAGTAGTTAGATTGATAGTAAACACCTGTTTTCTTCCCAGTGGGAATTACAAGATAATCCAGAGAGGGATCCACCTGACAGCGAAGGACTTGGAATTTTATTAAGAAAGAGACTGAAATCTATCGGTTGGCTTTACCCCAGAGCTAATGGAGAATTTAATAACCTCGTCACACACTGTTGATTTCTAGACTTGTGAATCTTGGCCTGTATAAAGAAAGATTCACCTAAAAATGTTTAAGGGATTCTTTCACATGCAGGGAAAGGACAAACGCAGCACATGCACCGCGTCCCGGCCCTCGGCCTCCCCGCCTTGCCGGCCCGGGACAGGGCCCCCCCACACTCACAAGACCGCTTTGCACATGGCGCACTTGTTGCCGTGAGTCTTGCCGTCCGGCCCGCGCACGGGGTCATTTTCTCGTGTGCAGAAAAGATTTCCATTTTGCAAAAGCCTCCGGAATTCGTTGCATGTATCCTAGAAGCAGGAGGGAAGGCAAGAGCTTGAGGATTCTCTTGGAAATGACTTTGAGGGGTTCCTAGCGAGCACTTCCTGGAAAGAAGAAAAAGGGACCTGAGGATGTTTCTTTATTTGGCGACTGTATCGTTCAAGTCCTATTGAGCACATAGGGCTTAGAAGGAGGCTTATGTTTCCTTTTCCTTGAGGTTTAGCCCCCAAAGCCAGGCTGAATCTTCAACTACACACAAACAAGAATCTCTTAATAAAATAGGTTCTCTGAAGACTGGTCGCCATCCTCACCTTGAGTGTTTACGTCCATTTCTATTATAATGTAATAAAAAAACAATGTATGTGTCATGGAATACAAAAACTCCAGGTGTGGATAGAACTTCAAAGATCATCTGGTCTAATCACCTGTATTGACTGGTCTACAAACCCGTCATTTCCGCCAAGAAGTCGGTCAGCTGGCATCGGAATCCCTACAGAGACAAGGGGTCCATTTCCCCCAGAGAGTCCATTCCAGAAGTTCTGTTAGGTAGTTCCTGCAAATTAAGCCACAGTGCTACCTTTGGGAAATCTTAGAAAATAACTCTAATAAATCCCATAGGATCCCTACTCTTAACATTTTACTTTTCTGTGATGTCATTACAAACAAGTCCTTCAGACCAGCAAGCAAAGTCAAAGTACGTTACTTCCCTCAGAGAAACAGTACATTTTTTCTTCTTCCACATGCGAATCCTTCAGATACTTGGGGAAAGCTTTCTTGTCCTTCTCTCTTACCTCCCTATGTTCTCTTTTAAGAACTGAACACCACCAGGTATTTCAGCCATTCTGTTTCAAACATTTGCATCATTGCATCATTTCTCATTCTGGATTCCTCCCCTTTCCTAAAGAATGAAACGTGATACTCCGGGTATGGCCAGGTGAGCGTAAGTGTGGACAGCTATATCATTTCATCTGCCTACAGAACCGAGAAGCTGTGTTCTTGGCTCTGAAGGTGACAGAAGGTGCCCAGGAGCCACGGTCTATAGCAACTAGGAAAAGCGAGAGACAGATTCTCCCCTAGGGATTACAGAAAGAAACACAGCCCTAGCAACCCTCTGATTTAGCCCAGTGAAACCTTTTTCTAACCTAAAAAATCCATAGGATAATAATTCATCTGTGTTGTCTTACTATACCAAGTTTGGGGTAATTCGGTAGAGCAATCATAAAAAAAACTAATACAGAGACTTCAGTTTCTTTGGAGAACATATAGAAGCATCTGTAAGTTACGATGATATAATTGAAAAATAAAGGAAAATTGTTGACATAATAGATTATAGAGATATTTAGTATACTGTATAAGAGGATATCATTTGAGGAGGCAGCTAATACTTATTCTGAACCACGGAAAGTGGCCAGGATTTGGACAGATAGAGGGAAGGGGCATTTGTGACTGAGTACAAGGGAAGTCACATAGAACATAAAGTTCATTGTGTGCATAATATTGAGGATTTAAGGTATGTGAAGGGCTGTTATACATGGGTAAGTTCTTTGGAACTTAGATATATATAAAATCTTTATTTTATAAATGAGGGAACTAAGACCAATTGCTTTAACTAATGTATTTACTTGAACAAATATGTTTAAGTGTCTGACCTCACTGGTAGGGAGATGGAGCTAGTATTTGAACCCTGGCAGTCTGAGTCCAGAGTCCAGGTTTCTAACCAGAATCTTACCGAGCACACAAAATGTACTCATCCCCATCATGCGAGATGTGACAGAGGGCAAACCCGGGGCTCACAGATGCTGACAGTCATTTTCCCCAAATCTCAGAATTAACTGAGAAAAAAACCTAGGGTTTTGTTTGTTTGCTTGTTTTTTTAAATAACTACCCTTATACACAAAGTTGTGGAGAAAAATCAGAACTCTGCCTCTATCGGCTTGCTTTCAGACAACAAGCTAGCAACCCATGTGCATGTCTTTCTTGAGATAATATGATTCACATGGTCAGTAGAAAAAAAGAGTGGTTGACCTCTTCTCAAATGCACAGGCACTTTGATCAGATTTGGTGTGAATCTGGAAGGAACTGAATACAGAAGAAGGGACCTTCTTATATGTGAGGATGCAAATACATTTTATTAGTTTGCAAAGTCACTAAGGACACAGGTCAGAAGGATGAAGTGGGCGCTGTGTCTAGGAAGGATGGAGTATTCACAGGGCCGTGATGAGCTGAACCAACTACCTGTATTGTCTCTCTCTTAACTTTCTCCTTTACTGCCTTGCCATTATTTTTCTTCTCTTCTTCAAGTTTGCTGCAAAAATGAAAAAAAAGAAAAGAGATACAAATTAAATACAATTTCCCATTCTCTCTGGTAATGTATTCTAAGAAGGAATGAAGATCTTCCAGACCAAAGGTCCGACTCAGTCACCAGTGCAAAGGTATCCAGTCCACGAGGTATTATTACTTTGCCCAATAATATAATGAGATGAATAATTCAGCAGTTTACTATCCCCTTTAAAAAAAAAGAACTAGCAGCTTTTTAAAAATCTGCATGTGGCTCTCAGGAAATCTTTTTTTGTTATCAGTCAGTGTCTTCAGTCAATGATCTGGAAAAAGCAAAAATTATCTTTTTTTAAATTAAAAACTTTTCCTATCTAAATAATTATCATATCAATGATGAAAGCAAGGGGTGATAGATACTAAGTCAGATAATGGGCCCACAAGCAAAATAATCAATATTTCAATATAAAAGACAAATTTTAAATCTTATTTTAATGGCATTAACATTCAAGTTGAAACTCAAGTTTTGGAGTACAACGATGACTCAAATCCAAGAAGATTTAACGACTAATATTTTGAAGTTGATCATGAGCCTTAGATTCTGGTATTCTTGCTATTTCCTAGCATATCACAGCTAGAAAAATCCTCAGCATTTATCACATCTAATGTAGTCATCACCACCACACTGGCAAATAGAGCAGGTGGTTTCTTGAATCTCGGCCACGATTCACAATACTGGCCTCGTCTGTAAACCTCTCCTTTAGGAAACTCTGTGCATATATTTAGGATCAGGCCAAGACATGCAAAAGTTAAGGGATAACAATAATCGCACCTCTTTCAAATGATATTATGTAAATATTTTTCTTAATATTTATTTTAGCATGAGCCTCAGTAGATTAGAAATCTAAGGAGGAGAATCAGAGATGGTAATTGCCAACTTCTCCTGTATTGTCCCGCACAATGGCGCTCTGGCCGCACTCAGCAAAGTCATGGCATAGAAAGCCCTTGAGGTGGTCCAAAACAAGACAATTTAATAAATGTCTATTTTGTGGGCCTGCCTCTTAGGGGTTCACTCTACACCAACCCACTTATCAAAGTATTGATTTTACCTATATATGGTAATGTTCCCGGAAGGATCAATACAGTCCTCTCCGTTCCATTTCTCACTCAGGTTGTTTTAGCCGTCTTTACGTAATGGCCCCAAAGACCCCGGTCCAGCTGATTTTCCCCTTACCAGTATCTGAATGTACTCGCAGAATCATAAAACGTCAGGGATGGGAGAGACCCTAGAGATGGCCCCAACCAGAGGATCAAGCTTCTGTGCTCCCTTTGTTATGAATGGTGATCATCAAGTGTAAAAAACATATTAACACTAAACTAAAACCACTCCCAAGACTTAACTAGGAGACAGAAGGAAAAGTAAATAGTGAGTAACACTGTCATTATGTGATTCAATATTATTCAACGTCTTGTCCGTGTACGTCTAAAATTACCTAACATGTAACCCATGGTATATATTCTACATGCTCTGAAGAAACTGAGGCTGAGGGCTGGTTAATGATGACGAGCTTCTACGGCAGAGCTGAGGACAGATACCCACAACACGCTTGCACACATGGCACACTTGTTCCCATGCATTTTGCCATCCAGGCCACGGACAGGGTCATTCTCCCTGGTGCACATGAGCACTCCGTCCCTCGCTTGGTTCTGAAATTCACTGCAGAGTTCCTGGAAAATAAGAAATGTTTTCTCTGAGCAGCTTTCTATGGCTTCCGCGCCTTTACCTATTATGAGGAGTAAGTGCGGAATCAGCAACGCAGAATAAAAAGAAAAAAGAGATGCGATTACACGTAGCAAAAAAATCAGTATTACAAAGCTTCCATCATGAACTCAGAATTTCTTGGCACTCCCCTGGATCTGTGAATATTGATCATCATTTCCCCGAGGGTGCCAAAGAAGGCAGACACAGTTGGCAGAGACCGATGTAAAATATGTATGTTTGTGTTGTGGGGCACATCCCAGTCTATAAAAGCTAAGAACAATCAAAGGTGAGGAGATTCAGTAGGCCTAGAAGGAGAGGCTTCCTGGAAGAACTGCGAATATTGCTGAGCCTTCATGAGATAGGAGGAAATCCTGCTGTTTGCAACAACTTGGATGGATCTTGAGGGCAAACACTAAATGAGGTAAGTGAGACGGAAGTAAGTGCTGTATAATCTCACTTACATGCGGAATCTAAAAAAAGCAAGCTCATAGAAACAGAGGGTAGAGAGGTGGTTACCAAGGGCTGGAGTGGGGTGGGGAGAATGGGAGATGTTGATTAAAAGGGACAAACTTCCTTTTTTAAGACAAGTAAGTTCTGGAGATCTAATGTAGAACATGGAGATCATGTTAACAATACTGTATTATACACTTGAAAGTTGCTAAGAGTGTAAATCATAGATGTTCTCACCACAGGAAAAGAAATGTAATTATGTGATATGATGGAGGTGTTAGCTAACACTATGCTGGTGATCATTTTGCAACGTACAAGTGTGTCAAACCAAGACATTGTACCCCTCAAGCTCACATAATATTATATGTCAATTATATCTCAATAAAGCTGGAAAATAAAATAAGAATAATTTGCAAAAATACAGGAATATTGCTGAGCCTTGATTTGTCTTTAGAAGGCTGAGAAAGAAGGAAAAGAGCTCAAACTGAGAAATAAAGATATATCCGAAATGAAGATGTGAAGGAACAAGTGTGATGCCCGGAGAAGCTGACACCATTCTGGGAAATGTCAGGGATGGGAAATGTGAATATGAGACAGAAGCGTGACAATAGGAGTGGAGAGAAGGAGAAACGGGTCAGGGCCATTTGGAAGACCTTAGATGACTTAGCTACTCATCAGATATTATGGAGAAAACAAAGTTTCAATTCTAAATTACCAATAACATATGGGTCTACTAACAGAGAAGAAGTTATTGAGAAAAGTGAGTCAGTTTGGAGGTAAATCTTTAAACTAGGTCAACTTTCCTCAAATAATTGTTAGGCTTATACTTTGTAGCTGTTGTTAGGAAATAGAATATATGAAGGTAAATCTTGTCTATGGCTATTATCTGAGAGTAATCATCTACATACAGACAGATCTTGTTCTGTCACTTGTAAAATTATTAAATTTTAAAAGCATGTACAGCAGATTAAGAATAATTAGAAAGTAAAAGGATTTACTTAATAATTCATTAGTTGGGGGTGAGAATCTTAGCCCTTCCTCCATATTTAGGTGGTAACAAAGATCAAATATGATAATATATGTGCATTTCTTTGGTAAATTGGACTAACGTGAAGCAGAGGGGTCTTGTACACTCCACTTGAAATAATAGAGGCTTTCATGACATAAACTGAAATTAGTAAATTATAATGATTGATATTAATAATTTGAGTCCGACAACGGAAATCTAAGAAAAACCAAATACGGAGACTATCATACAAAGTAAGTAACACTCCACTTTTCATGAAATGAAGCTCAAAATTTGAATTATCATATGATAAAATTAATACGCTGGAAACTTCTAATCAAGACGCTTTTTTTCAGTTGAAGGCTTTTTTTTGCTTATTTCAGGCATGAAAATGTAATTGGAAAACATTTCTTCTAAGGAGAGAACTAGAATGCTATTACAGAGTTTTAAAAAAAAAGCCAAAACAGAGCATTAGCATTCCTGAGAAAATTACCTTTGCAGCTTCTCTCTTAGCCTTTGCTGCTGTTCTTTCTTCTTCTCGACTATAAGGAACGGTGAGAAAGAGAGGAAAAGAAGAAATGGATCTTAATACAGCAGAGTGACATTCACAGGCTGATTTTTCATCCTCTGACTCTTCTCAGGCAACCCCAGAGACCCACTCATAGTAGTTCATGACTTTATTGGATAACAAACTGGAAAGATTCACCTCATCTCAAGAGAATGGTGTACAAGAGAACATCCCTTAATGAGCAAACCTATTAGCTTAAACCCTTAATTAGCTTCCCAGCAAATATGCTGCAATAAAACTTTCCTATTTGCTGATTCCTTTGCCTGTGGGACAACTCTTTATATAAAGTGGCAATATTTGGCTCCTGGGAGGCAGTACAGCGTGGAGTCTAAGAGGAAAGACTCAGGAGCCATACTGCGTAAGAAACACAAGAAACGGTTCAACCTCTCTGCTCGTCTCATCTTTAAATTGGGGAAGGGGAGGGGAGGGACAGGACAGGTAAAAACACTACTTCTCTCATAGAACTGCTGTGAGCATTAAATGACTTGTGCATGTAAAGCAACTAGAATAGGAACCTGGTGCATAATAAAATGATTGACAAAAGGGATATAAGTGATTGGTGTCATCCTCATTGCAGTCCTTACTTAAAGTGAGCTCTCCTAAAATAGGCATATGATGGAGAGGATGTGAGAGTGACAGCATTTAACCATTTTGGATTACAAACGATGTTGCAAACTCAGTGTAGTGACTGGATCTATAGCAAATAATTCAGTCATGTACAGACAGAAAATGATTAAATAATTTGTGAACATGTTGTAATATGTTCCAATGAATGTAAGATTTGCTCACTGAACAAAGTAAACTTTTAACAGTTGAAAAGCCTGCATGCATATGGTATGCAAGTGTGCAATAAAAGGCTACGGAGGAAGGAATGATTCTCAAGTCGATAGCCTTTGGGAACATAGCTATAAAATAGGAGGTGATAAAACTTTCTTTTTGATAAGGGATTTTTATAGTGATGGCTATATATACTTTTATAGTGATTGGGTATATATATTTTGGGTGTAGCTCCAAAATTGTGAGGTTTCTTTACATGGAACAGATCCAAACTTTACCCCGAGTCTAAGTTGACTACAAAGCTTAAGAAGCATTTTCTTTCCTTACTGGAAAATTATCAGAGGGAGAACCAGAGCCAGGCACGAGGCAGCAGATGACTTCCCCGCCACTGGAAAGTCAATGGAAAGACTGAAACAACCCTAAGTACAGGCGGAAGTAACTACCAGAAGTTGATAATGGCTTTGCTAAATGATTATATCCTGTCTATATAATATTTCATTTTCTCTGTACTGATATTTGTGTCACTCTCAGCTTCTTTGGGCTTTTATTTTTTCATCTCTAATTTGTGATAATACAGAACGTATTTCATGTTTCTTGTGAAGCTTAAATGAGATTAGGTAGCAAAGCTCTTAGCAACTATATTCGGATGATATGCATTCAATACATGTTGGTTATGGCGACTACATGGTCATTGTCTTGACTTCCATCAAATAGAGTTTTATGCTCCCATATCCCAAACACTGGGACCAATCTGATGGATTATATTGCTATCAGGGAAGACTGAATGACTGACTTCTTTCAGAGATTCTGGGCATATTAAAAATAAATTCAAGTAACCCTTGGGACAAAGATTGAAAGATGTTAGGAATAGCATAGCCTTGCGTTGGAGAGGCCATACCATGTCACTTAGTCTGTGGTCACACATCAGTCCCCTGTGAATGGGCCTCCAGCCCCTACCGACAAAACCACTATTCCTGAAGCGATCTTTCCCTACTCTGACTACTGTAAATTCATGCTGGGCGTGGATTATGCAGAGATCTTTCTCCCTATATCTCTCACCCATTTTAGTTCTCATTCCTTCAGGCCACACGGAATGAGTAAGAAGAAAGGTAATGAGTCAAACGAAAACAAAAACTCCTCAAATATGCCAGGCATTGTGATGATTTCACAGATAATCTCCTCCAATTCCTATTTCAGCTGAAATTAATCAGAAAACTAAGATCAATCAGTACAGTTAGATAGCATACCAGTATAGAATAAGATTCCCTTCTCTGAATAAAAGATTCTCAGTTCCCTCTAAAATAGCTAAAAGAAATTATTCTGCTGCTCTTTACAACACAGTAATCACCGTCTGAAAACTCCACACCCGCTTCCTGGTTTTGTGGCATCCAGGGATTTCTTTCTAGTTCATTTCAATTTGACACCCAGAATTGAATGCTACACGAAAGAGGCAGATGCATTATTCACTTCTGCTTGAGAACTTCTCTCAGCTGCTTCTCCCCACTCCTTCCGAGGCCCTGAGCTCTACTCACAGGAAGCTCTCACACATGGAGCAGGTGTTGCCGTGCATTTTCCCATCTGGGCCCTGGATGGGGTCATTCTCTCTCGTGCAAAAAAGCTGCCCATTCTTCCTCAATTTGCGGTATTCACTGCACAAGTCCTGTGAAATGGAGAGGAGAAGTCTGAGGTGTTGAACAGTTTGAATCAGATTGGTAAAACAGATAAAGTTTAGACTTTTGTTCTTAAATGGGGATCAGCAGTTGGTTTATTTTAGAAGGTTTCTTAACTTTCAAAACATTTTAATATCTTTTAGTGATAAAAATGGCAGACTCTCAACCTAGTAAGGGTCACACAGGCACATGTGTATATGCACACATATAAATAAACTCATACTGTACACATGTTTCATACAGTTTCAGGGGATTTACGGGCTTCCTGAATGTCACCTAGGACCCCAGGTCTGCATGTCTCTGACTTGCTGGAGAAGCCCTCTCACCTCAAAGGAAGCCGTAGTCGCAGATTGTCTTTTATTCCTTGATTCACTCTCCTTCTTTTTCTTTTCTTCTGCTTGGCTAATCGAGAGTGATTAAAAAGCTTTGTTAAGCATCACAGAATCTCCAGATTGGACGTGATCTCAAATAGGGTTAATACTTATTAAATTCTTGCTATGTGCCTAACTTTGTGCTCATTCTGTGAAATCTTCCCAACTACATGTTGCAAAACTACTATCATAACCCCATTTTACAGGTAAGAAAACTAATAGACACCGAGGACACCAAGCTAATAAATGCAGGCCAAGGATTTAAAGTCTAGTCCAGAGATGGTTTTCTAAACTTCCAATATTCACAACTGCACCTCTGATTTCTATCTAGCTTTGCTTTAATCTGCCAGTAAATTCTCTACCTGACTCATCCTCGCAGCCGCGTGGTAGGTCACTCCATCCTTGAAGTCCCCAAACTGTAAGAAAGTTCCTCCTGTCGTTTGGCCGGACCTGTCTCCCAGAGCTCTCACTCATTTCATTCCCCGCCCACTGTCGTCCATGGAGACAACCTAACCCTTGTCCTATATCCACATTTAAAAACAAAAACTACTTGGGATTCCAAGCCTGAGCCCTTCCCCAGGCTAAGTGTGCCAACCCTTAAAGATCCTCAGAGGACATGGCTTCTCAAACATTTCCCCGTACCCTCTAAATATGTTTTGCTTTCCTCTTAAATCAGTGGCCCTCTCATGATTGGACACAGAAATGAAAAAGAAAGTTAATCTGAGCTCCCTCTTACATTTTCTAGACCCCCCTCCGTAATAACAATAATGGTGGGGAGAAAGAGAGGAATGTTCAACAGTCACATGTATTGAACTACAGCCACCAACTGAGATTAAAACCATGAC
Organism: Manis javanica; assembly: GCF_040802235.1. Lineage (NCBI taxonomy): Eukaryota > Metazoa > Chordata > Mammalia > Pholidota > Manidae > Manis > Manis javanica. The sequence continues at coordinate 93,169,016 of NC_133169.1, read as the reverse complement.
AGAAGAGCCCTGACCACCACGAGGGAGAAATGCAGGGGCTGGAGATGTAGAGGGGGGTGGGCACGGCTGGAGACGTAGAGGGGGCCTCAGGAAAGGTCTTCAGGCTGACAAGACACAGGAACGCACTTAGCTCCACTGGATCCTACTTAACTCCACGGGATTCTTTATACTGAACCATTCCCCCAGGTCCTGTGTATGAACTGATGACCTGTTTTGCATATTAGTATGTTTGCTTGTGTTTTGTTGTGTGGTTTCAGATAATTTCATATCACACTCTGTGAAGGTTTGGGGAAAATGGAACTTTCCAACCAGGATTCCAGCCTGGCCTTAATAGCACCCACTGTGTATATAATAAGAGCCTGTTTGCACATTTACGGGTTGTTTACCGGTGGCAGAGCTGCTCATCGGTCACGGGAGTACCTACCCAGGGGACGGGTATAGAAGATACACCCATTCTTTCCTCTTTGTGTTCCTGGAATGTAATTGGTCGGCCCCCACCAGTCACCAGGGACCCGCCCACAGAGCTGACGCCCAGAGCGCGGGAGTGGGGGCCCGGCAGCCAGCAGAGCAGGCAGGGGGGCCCTGGGACCCTGGTGCTCCTGGAGAACTAAGCCTGGGTTGGGGCCAGGGAGCCTGCAGGGCGGGCAGTGAGGAGAGACCGAGACGTAGTGCCCAGAGGATCAAGCCTGTGCAGGGGAGCGGAACCTGCAGCCGGCCTGGGGGCCACATCTGAGCCAGCCTGTGACCGCCGTGAGAATACATGTGGTGACCTCCTTTCCCCCCAACTTCTTGCCCTTGCCTTTATTCGGTCTCACCAGAACTTGCCCCAGGTGGGGAAGCCCCCCACTCCCAGAGCTACACAAGGAGACCTTTCACACCTCCACAAGCACTCAACCAGTGGTGGGCAGGCAGGGACTGTTCTTTAGGGTTTTTCAGGAGGGATGTCACCAAGATGGCATCACAGGCCTTCCTGACTACAACCCCCCTCCAAGAAGAGCAACTGACCGTCTACTCAAGAACAAACAAGAGACCACTGAGAGAACCTGAGACCCCGGGGCGGAGGCTGAAGCAGCTACGGCACCTCAGAGTCCCATACAGCCTGCGTTCCAGGTAAGAGAAGTGGCTCCACGCTGACGGCACAGCCCCTTGCCCACGGCAGTGAAGGAATTATTTTTGATAATTATGACATCAATTTGATAATTATGCAAAATGTGTCACAAAAATGCCACTGACAAGGAACAAACACAATTTAAGAAATAAAATATAACAAAGATCAAAGAAATAATAATAAATGAAGCAGAAAGGGCAAACCCCCCTCATTCTCCCCAGCTGCAGCTCTACTCACAAGAAGGCCTCACACATGGAGCAGGTGTTGCCGTGCATTTGCCCGTCTGGGCCCAGGATGGGGTCGTTCTCTCTGGTGCAGGGGAGCTTCCCATTTCTCACCAGCTTGCGGTATTCACCGCAGAGCTCCTGCCACGAAAGACAGAGTGAGCCGGGCATGCATTTTTCCCTTATTCCAAGCAGAAGATTGGAACATCTAACATTGGCAGAAACTAATGTTACGTTTCTCTGAGCCCAGGATTTTCACTGTTTCTCTCAAATATAAAGTCTATTCAATAAATGAAACTCCTCATTTGCTAATCAATGAGAACAAAGAAGACATAACAGGATGTCACAACATAATAAAGGAAGTGGAAAAGTAAATCTACCATAGTCTAAACAGAATAAAATAAATACAAATACAGAGATACAAGAAACCCTGAGAACTCACGAGTTGGGACTGTGAAATCTGAACGTGGAAACCGGGGAAGTGTCAGGGAAGAATAAGTTGAATGAGACTGTGAAGAGTAAACAGGGGAATACACATGCCAGATTGTTAAAATAGGCTGAGAACCAAGGTAGGAAGCTATAAAGCATAAAGCAGAACACGGATCTCTGAATGAAGGTAAGAAGTCAAGTAAGAAGAGAGGTAAGGGGAGTGAGATGCGTCCTGCAGTGGATGATGAGCTCTTGATGGGTTTTAAGCAGGGCAACACTGTGACCTGATGAAACTTTTGAAATTTTCCTCTGAGTGTGTTGGGGAGGATAATCGGAGAGGTAAGAACAGAACGTAGAGGGGAAATTAGGTGACTTTCATCATCTGAACACAGATGGTAACGACTTATATAAGGCCACGGAAACGAATACTGTAACATTTCAGTGGCAAAAATCATGCCTTTTTTTCCTGTGGATACAAGCTATTTTTATCCCAACTCAGATGCGAAACTTCAAACGTTCATATATAGAAAATACACACGTGAAGTCTCTGGAACATGGTCAGCAGAAGCTAGCACAGGCTGCAAGTGCTGAGACCGGGGCTGGAGCTCAGCTTTCCAGACTCTGAACCACTTATTTTTGCTGTGCAGGCTCCCAAGCATCAAGAGCTGATCAAGCTGTCACAAAATTCATCGAGGCTGCCCCCAGACCAGGGTTCTCTGGGGGCCTCTGCAGGGCGACACCCAGCCTGCGGGCTCTTTGAAGTGCGTTCACATCAGAGTGCCAGGAGGAGTCTACTCACCGCGTACGACGGCATTTGTCCAGGTTCTCTTTTACTTCTTGCTCCTGCTTCAGCCTTTTTCTTTTCTTCAGCTTCTGCTCGTCTGAATAAGGACGAAAAGGGGAAGGATCCTTAGGACCAAATCCAGGCAGATTTCTACGCCTTCCTGCGTTGCTAATCTGTCCCCCTCCTTAGGAGGAGGAGCTTTGCCCTTTTATCGCTGCATGCCAATGAGAAACCACACAGCAGCCTCCTGGAGGGTGAGACCATAACTTCTTCACAGTTTGTGCTTAGCATTAAAAGAAAAATAGTGATTGTGGATCCGGAAAATTTGCCTTCTATAAATTACCTTTCTTGCCTGAGGTCAGAAAAGCACCATCAACATCTACCAAGGAGATGCCAAAACTAGCACCTGGCAACATTACATGTGGAGGCGGAATGTGCCTTAAGAGGCATATATAGCCACTGGTCCCCTTGTTTCTCAGAGAGGAGATGCAGCCGGAAGGGCGCTGGCTACACTCTCAGCACATGACTGCAACTAACCAAGGTCTCTCCCCTCAAGTCTGTATATATCTGCCTCATCGTGAACACCCTAGCTTTACCAGTTCAACCTAAATGTATTGCTTACTCATGGCTGTGTTATCCAAAGACAAAATGTGGGGTGGGTGGAAAAAGGCCAATAATTTCCATACACTGATAAACCAAATGAGGTTATATATACTTTGTGCAACAGATCTGCAGTTAATCTGAGTAAACTGCTTAACAAACACATACGCTGTCTTCTTATAACTGATAGCCCTGTAGAAAAGAAAGATTGACAGTCAACAAGTAGTCATAGGAATAATTATACAATTGCCAACTGGGATGATTGCTGTGAAATAGAATTATTAAGCATTACAAGGATTGGATTTCAATCAGGGATTTCAGGACATCTCATCCAAGGAAGGGTATTGTTGCAATGCAATCCGCAGAGAGGAGACCGAGGCCAGCCAAGACAGACAATCTGGCAAAGGGACAGCACAGGGGAAAGAGCTTCCAAGGTTCAAGGATCTGAAAAAGGTGTGATGAAACCTTGTCTGAGGCATCTTTCTAAATGCCGTCATTTGTATGTTGTGGGGTTTTATCTTCCCCCATGGTCAGTTATCCAAGATAAAAAGATAAAGTTAATTCAATTCACAAATGAACATGAATTTTTTGTGGGTGTCCCATCTACTCTGTGACAATGGGATAATTACTGAAAAACAACCAAAGTTTGGTACCTGCTTTCACCCTCATTATGAATTATGATGGGCTCCTAAAAAACATTTATAAAGGTCATGGAAGGAAATGTTAAAAAGTATTTTGTAATCCAGTCTTTCAACCAGAAAACAGAATCCATTTGTACTCAGAAATACACGTCACCAGGTTCTCCTTACTAGGTGGTATTACGATTTGTAGAGGACAGAAATCTGCCTAAAAATTCTCAGCAACCCATCTTCACCCCGACACTGTTTTCACTCATCATTCCAAACAATCTGCACTTCACGTTTGAATCACCCCAAGGAAATCACACCTATACTCACAGAATCCGGGCACACAGGGCACATTTGTCGCCCTGCGTCCTGCCATCAGGGCCGTGGACTGTGTCTCTTTCCCGTGTACAGAGGAGTTTTCCATTCCTCAACTGGTTTTCATATTCCTTGCAAAAATCCTTTAAAAAGACAACTAATTACAGTTGGCACTTCTCTGCTCTTTAATGTGGAAAAGTACATCAGAGATTTATAGTCAAAGTCTATATGTCAAATGTGGAAGGTGTTGGTAAAGACATATACACATTAATGAGAATTAATAGGAAATAGTCATTACATTGCAACATTATTCCGTACCTGTATCTGCTACATGATATATTTATTAAAAGGCAAAAGAGCCTTGGAAAGAGTAAGACTGAGCAAATATTTCCTAAAACTAGATAATGTTCATCAACTTTCAAATCTATGAAAAAAGATACTGAAAAATAAACGATTTTTCACAGAGTTCCAACAAGGACATGGTGAATAAAGTGCAGCGGCCAAGACAAAAGAAAAGAGTTGCTAATGAGCAGAATATAGAATCTGTGAGATTAGATACCTAGATACTTAAGCGCTACTTAACACGTATCAAGTCAGGAACAACCCAGCCCCGTTTGCAGGACAAAGGGGCGAGAGGGTCTCCGACAGCATTGGTTTTCCTGCGGATGATGGTTTGTGTACCCTGCTTCTTCCAGTGACGTTTGTTTCTTTCTTGATGTTCAGGGAAGCCTCAGAGAGAGTGAATCTGATTTTCCTTCACCTCAGCCTTAGAGGGGTAGAACATCAAAACTAAAATTTATTTAGAGAACCTGAAAGGGTTATGACTTCCCCAAACACTCCAAGATGGGTTTTTACCCAGATTTCCTGATGTTTTGTTTCAATACTTGTGGGTTTTTCCTCTGTGTTTTGAAAATTCTGTTACTGGATGAGAGATATGTATAATTACTGTAAGAATCTGTAATTACTCAAGATTGGGAATCACTATGGCAACAAACCTATTGTGTGATGGCATAAATTACTACTATAATATGACCTTCCTAAAAATGCTTCCATCTTTCTTTTTAAATGTGTGACCTTCATCTTCCCATTTCAGCCAAGAAAACATGAGCATAAAGACTGTGGCTGAAAATCAAAAGACCAGGGTGTGCCTCTGAATCACTGGAAGTCCCTCAACCTCTACAAAGTCCCTTCACCTTTGAGATCTCAGTCTCACGACCTACACAAGTGAGGTTTGGGGAATAGATGTTCTTTAGGACCTTTTCTCAATCTAGTATTCTCTGATTTTTAAAATAATTTTAAAAGAGAATCCCAAGTGTCTCCTGGTAAGAAGACATCCGCTTTTGGAGGAGCAATGACTGCACTCCAAACTTGCGGCTTGTTGACAGTCTAGGAGTTCGGACCCAGAAGGCTGTCACCTGACAGCCACAGCATGGTAATAAAATCACGCACAATGATTCCCATAAAAGAAACAATGGCAGTTTCAGTTTATAAATTGTGATTCACCCAAGGAGATTCTGAAGAAATACTTTGGTAAGCAATTCACTGACAGGTTAATTATAGGGCAGATATTGAGCCACCACTAGAAAAGCAGCCCTTCTCAACATAATCATGTTCAGTGACCCCACCGAAACAATGGCCCCAGCCACAGAGAGGAAAAGGGAGAAATAGCCAAGACATCAGGAAAGACAAGAGACAAGGACTCTGTGTTCACGGAGCAACAAATTGCTGAGTATCACACGGTGAGCCAGAGCTTTAGACTGAAATTTAACAACCATCACGAAAGAATTGCCTTTCAAATCTCAGTTGAGTGTGTTGAACAAATTATCAACAACTCTGAACGCTCCATGTTTTTTTTATTTAGACTCTAATACCTTACTTAGGGTGGGAAATATGCTTCTTGAATATCGTCATGAAGTGGATGGTTAGCCCTGGACAACCAAAAACTGGTTGTCAATTCTTAAGGAAAACATATGCATAATCCACAAAAATAGTACAGTTGTATTAGTACAAAAGGGAATAGCACATAGAATCACATTCCAGACAGGAAAGTAAAACCTAGATTCATTTACCCAAGTTCTTATTTTATTGACAAGAAAAGTGAGACCCACGGAGAAGAGATGATTTGCTCAGTCTCAGAACCTAGAGCATGAATAATTCCAATTTGTGTCAGTGGGATTATATATAAAATATACCAACGGATATACTGTGTAAAGGACTCTGGGATTATTTTAAGATTATTCCTAAACTATATTATATTGCGTTTGTTAATAATTTACTCAGAGCAAAATTAATTTGCACTAAGCCAGACAGAAGTCTGGTGGAAATCAAGCAGATTGATTCGCATAAACTTTCTGACATATACTCTCTCTCTCTCTTTTTTTTTTTAACAAGTAGGGAAATTGCATATTTTGAATTTTAGGTGGAAAATCACTGTGTCAAATTTAAAGCTAGTGATTAATATACTAAAAAGAGTCAACCTGGGGGATTTTGAAATTAAGGTTAAAAATTCTATGTACTAATGAAGGACAATGGTATTATTGGATTACCTCAAAGTTTCAAGTGTAAGTTTGTTAATATTTATGGACATACAAACCAAATTATGCTGGTGAGTTATTTACCTTTTCAGCATCTTGTCGAGTTCTGGTCTCTCCTTCTCGCCTGGCTGTCTCTTCAGCTTCTTTCAAACTGTTAAGAAAAGAAGCAGGTGGTCGGCTAATGGCTCGACCATGTTATCAGTGTCCACTTCCGTGCTGTTCCAGGCCCTGTGACACGGATCCACTACAGGGGACAGGCTCCTCCTGTCTGGAATGTCCGAGCCAGAAAACTGACAAAGATAAGGAAGGGTGTGAAACTGACTCACAGACACTCAATTAGAAGCTTTGTTCTGTAAAACCGGATGGGTGTGACTCCTTGATTGACACACAGAAGATTGTCAGGAAAAGTCCCTTTAACAGGCAGAACCGAGAGCTTTAAAACAATGCCGTGACAATGGTGAAACCAAACCGCGCATTTCAAGTATTGCCATCCACACCCTCGTGTTACAGCTTGTTATTCCTTACAAAGCATTTGTTTGCCTTCACGTAAAAGCTTCGTTATTAATAAAAGCTACATTGAACGAGGCTTCTAGTCCTTTCCTAACTACGTATTATCGCTGCAGTCTCATACTGGAGACACGCATAATTATCTTAGGTCTACAGAGGAAGAAGTTAGCAATTAGGGAGGTCAGCTTCTCTTTTTTCGGTTGTGCATAGAAAGAAATAGAAAGCCACAGAGTCAGGGCAGGTGCGAACACTAAAAACACATGCCTCCTAGATAAGAAAGTGGAGGTTGAGAAATGAGGCTGATTTCCTGTCTGGAAGCCAGTTATAATCACTGTTTTGTAAACATGATAGGACCTGCCCCTGAATTCTGGGACCGTGCGCTATAATTTTCAAAGGCAGGTGTGAAGTTTATTAATCTGTTAAATGTTTCTCGGTCCTGAGTTGAAAGATCCAATGATGTAAACAGAGCACTTTAAGACTTGCTGAGATCCAAGATCGGAAAGTCTACACCTTGTTTAACAGCCACAATGTTCAAGGTTCGTTAGATCGTATTCACATCTGGGCCTCAGTGTTCGGAGCAGTATCGGGCACTCAGAAGCTCGACAGTTCTTCCCTTTCATTAAATCCCACCTGTTATACTAATAATGAATTCAACCACAGGACGTTATTGTTATTATTTTAAATTGTACAGTCTTTTTCGGTGAGTCTCTGTTTATGCCCAAGTGAAGCAGTGCTTCTCCAAGGACTGGCCTAGATCGGTCCACATGAAAGTGCTTTCTAAATTTTAAAATACTGTGCCTTATAAAACACTGTGCATTTTCAAGTCATTATAATAAACAAATGAGGAGTCTTGAATTTAGTAACTAACATAACCAACTTATCCTCTCCGTTTAAGAAGCTTTAGGAAATGATATGAATTAAAAAGAGAAGAAGCCTCTCTGGGAGCGAGAGCTATCCCGCCCTGCAAAGACGAAGGGCTGCACGCTTCCTGAGACGGACTCCGTCTGTCCCCGGAGTGGCTCTCGGGACGTCAGCCAAGCGCCCGCCCGCCCGCCGGGACCCCGCTGGGCCTGCCCGGGGCGCTGATACTCACAGCAGCTCGGCACACATGGCACATTTGTTGCCATGCATCCTCCCGTCCGGACCGAGGACTGGATCATTTTCTCTTGTGCAGCCAAGCCTTCCATGGCTCACATAAGGGCGAAAAGCACTGCATTCATCCTGGAGAACAGGGAAAGGACCTTGACATTCACTATCCCGACTGGAATGCTTACAACACCGTTTTCTGAAAAATTTTTTATTGCACAATCTTTTTTTTTATTAAAGTGCCACTGATACACAATCTTAGGTTGGCTTCAAATATACAACACAGTGGTTCAACAGTTACCCGGATCATTAAATCCTCTCCCTCTCCACCGGGGTTACTATCAATGTAGGAAGATGGTACAGAATCATTGACTGTATTCTCCAGGCTGTACTGCCTTCCCCAGCTCACATTGTGATCGTGAATTATTGTGCCTCTGTATCCCCTCCACCTTCCCCCACGCGCCCGCCCCAGCCCCTCCTCCTTAGTAACCACCAGTCACTTCTCAGTGTCTATGAGTCCACTGCTGGCTTGTTCCTTCTATTTTGCTTTGTTTTTATACTCCACAAATAAGTGAAATCATATGGTATTTGTCTTTCTCTACCTGGCTTATTTTCCTGAGCATAATACCCTCTAGCTCCAACCATGTTGTTGTAAATGGTAGGGTTTCTTTTCTTTTTATGGCTGAATAATATGCCATTGTGTACATGTGTCGCATCTTTTTTATCACTCATCTACTGACGGACACTTAGGTTGCTTCCATGTCTTGGCTTTTGCAAATAGTGCAGCGATTGTTTTCTGAGATTTTATAGAACTCAGTGCCTCTCTGCCCAATGCATGCTGACCACCCAGAGGAGCGCCAGATATTAAAAATATGTTGTGTTAAATGTCTTGGTGGAGGAGCCACAGGTGCTAAGAGCACATAGGAAGGGCACCAGACCCTGATTCAGGAGAGTCACGGAGCCAGAAAATGTGACAGGTGTGAGACATTTCCTTTCCCTACCGAAACAGGCTCGCAGAATTTTAACACAGAAAGAAGCTATTTAGTCTGAATATCATTCTTAGACATGGAAACACTGATGCAGTAGGTTTAAGTAATTTGCCCAAGATCTCCTGACAGCAAGTGGCACTGCTGGGGTTCCGACCTGGGCGAAGCGGCTGAAGTGCAGCCCTTTCTGTTGCCCATGAAGTTTCCTTCCTTCCCTCTTTGCATTTTTTTTCATTAGTAACTAACATAATCAACTTATCCTCTCCTTCCTTCGTTCCTTCCTTCCTTCGTTCCTTTATTCCTTCTTTGCATTTTTTTTCATAGAAAGCAGAAATAAGAGCTGAAAGGTCTATGAACAACGTAACATGCTTAAATCCCATGAACTCTGGGTCGCTTTGCACCTAAACCGGCAGCGCTCCGTTTGAAGCAGAGCCGGAACTACTTCTCCCCAAACACCGCGCCGAAGAAGGGAGGGGAAACCATCTTCTTTCTCTTCAAAGTCAGCCCCCCAGCGTTCTCCCCACGCTGACGTCTGTCCTCACCTGCTCTGGACGACTGCCCTCACATTCCCCTTCGCTTCTGATGCCAACTTGGGACCTGGTTTTACTGGAATTGGAAGTTAGTAGACACAGCCGTTAATATCACAGAACTTCTCACCATTCAAAAGCAACTTATCTTCACTGTGTGTGATTTTCCTTAGCTCCTGAAAACAGGCACCGCACCGTGTTCTTTTCGTCACCGCCCTTTCCAATGCTCAGAACTCAGAGTCCAAGAAATAGAATCACACTGGAGGGCTTAAGACCTGTAAATGCTACTTCCAGATTTTTTTTCCTGTGTCCAGAGAGGATGCATATCAGAAGAATGGGAGAAAGTGTGGCTTGTAACCAGGTGTCAGATGACCCCAAGTGATTGTGCTGTTGTTGATTGTCATTGTAAATAAACAAATTCAAGTTCACGGGACCTAGCATCCTATCATACTACTCTTTATTGATGCTGATTAATATTTTATTTTTCATGGAAAGTACATAAAGTCCTAAGAATTCATTTTTTTCCCCTTCTAGTAGAGCTTTAAAGCATATCTGAAAGCACAGAAACACAAATGTAAGATACACTTCCCACCTTGTAAAAACATAAGGCAGCTTAACACTATAGCATCCATGAAACAACACAATAAAAACAATCTGAAGAAAAATGAGGTCGTTAAAAATGATAAGAGAAAAGATACCAGCTGAAGGAAACAAACAAGCCGGACCGCAGCGGAGCCTTCTAGCAGGCGCGGCTAAGGAGGAAACCCCGTGAGCGGTGTTACTAAAGCAGATCCGCAATTAGGGCACAGAGCCTTCCACCTGATCCAGGAATTTAAAGAAGCCACCACAGGACCCCCACCTAAGAGCCAGCAGTAACTGGGTGCAGAAGGCTCTTGGCAGCGTCACAGAATACTCATCTAACGAAGGCCTGTATGGTCTCCCTATGTCTGGTTTTGTTTTCTGTTTCTTTATGTTGACCCCTGGTAAGAGTTGGAGGCATAATTTCGGAGTGTACTTCTGAAAATGCAATAACATGAGGTATAAAAGTGATTTAATTCAGTTGTGTTTTGGCATACTTATCACAAGGAGGAATAAAGCTTGCAGAATCTTGAAGACTGAGTACTTATCATTTCCCTTACAAGACTTCTCAAACATTGGTGGGTGTATTTGCAAAAACTGAAAAGCAGACAATTCAAGAGTGAGGTCGCAAGTCAGAACCTGCAAAGGAGGTGCGCCTTCTGGTTGGTTGAGGAGAGTTAATAGCCAAACGTAGCATGGAGGGTAGAAAAGAATCAGATGACAACAAAATATAGGACAATGAGATGCTTTAGCTATGCAGTGAAGGTTGAATACGTGAAAAGAAGTTCAAAATTAAAAATCTCAACCTGCTCTAGTATAATAAATTGCTGAGCACTTAGTGAATAAATATTTGATGTTTAAATAATTCTCTGTGAAAAGGGCGTACTCCCAGATAGATGTGTGCATCTGTATGTATGTACATATATTCATGTGTGTGTAACTGTATGCATATATTTACATGTATCAGATGTCTGTCTTCTTCACAGAGACAGTGATAACCATCGGATAAACTGCACACAGAAGTGTTTGTGCAGTTATAAAAATAAGGTGTTACATTAGATACATATTTTTTTCCTTAAGAGCAATAAAATAAGTGGTCCTAATAATTTACGGGTGGTTAACTCACACAGAAAGGATCCTTATCTTAAAGGCTATAAGAAAGACATACGTCATGTAATCGTATAGAGAACACACTTCAGGGAGAAAGCTTGCTTCAGAGAATACTCACGCGTTCTCAGCACACAGCACACACTTATTGCTGTACGTTTTCCCATCTGTGCCACAAACAGCTGTATTATCAAGGGTACAGATAAAATCCCCATCTCTTTCTCCTTTCCTGAAATCATCGCAATTCAACTGCAAGAGACATGATCAAGGAACATTAAAATGTAAGAGAGAAAATATTCCTTAGATATATAAATAGGTTAATGGTTTAAGCCCACAATATAACTCGCTGGAGCAGGGAAACATATTAAAGACAGCATAATGAGCTGATAAAATCATGGGTAACAAGACATGGCTCGAGAAGAGAACTGTAATTCGATTTCAGGAGAAAGGATTTCAGTCTGATTTTGACCACTTGCTGTGTGGGTGAGGTGGGCCAAGGCACCTCTGTGAGACTCATGCACTGTTTGCCTATCAAATCCTTCCATCTCTACCGGCTGGTAATGAGGCCCAGTAGATAATGGGTATGAAAGCTCTCTGCAAACTATAAACTGCAATAAAGTTTCTATTATTACAGATTAGGATGGTGATCAAGAATCTGATTGCTGGGCTCATAATTGTAACTCTGCCACCTACTGTGTCATTTGGGAAAGTTACATAACCCCCTGTGTGTTAGTGTCCTCATGTGTAAAATGTATATATTGCTAGCCTCAGTATTGTAAAGAAATTTCAATGTATTAATACATGTATAAAACTTAGAACAGAGCCTAGCACATTATAAGATTTATTGTAGTTATTGTTGTTATTTTAGCTGAATGCCCCATTTCTGCTCTAATAATATGACAGACACTCAGGGACAAACCTGCTGGGTAAGAAAAATCACCTGCACTAGGTAATAAGGGAAGACTAGCATCTGAACATCAGACCTGCCACCCACTCAGCTCACCTCGTGGAACCTCACTTTACTCATCTGAGAAATGGGAATTCACACCCTACCCACATTACAGATTTGTGACAAGGATCAAATGAATATTTATGAAACATTTAGTAACTCATTGTTGTGACACAAGCTAGATAAAGGAGAGACAGTTAACTTGAATTTAATTTCTATCTAAAACCAAAAGAAAAAAAATTAGATTCTTTAAAATCACATTGTAATAATGTGATGTTATAGTTGTCATAAAAAAACTTCTTATTATAATTATGGAAAATTTAGAATTTAGACCTGTGATTGAGTATGTCACACAATATAAAGAATAAAGTAGATGGATGCCGGCAGATAAAGAATTTATGAACCAGAAGATTCCATTGAGATCTCCCTGCAGACAAAAGGAAAAGAATTTGAAATAGAAAAGAAAAGCTACAGAGAATACCCCACTATTCGTGTCAGACATTTAATATGAAATTTAAAATAGTGTGAAAACAGGATAAATAAAGGCTTATATGTGTTATTCACTCAGTCGTTCATCTGTTCCTCAATATCCATTACACGTACTAGGCTCAAGGCATTCACTGGACTGTGACACTTTCACAGCAAAGAAGGGAAATCGAAAATGTGCCATAAGGAATTTACATCCTGATGGGAAGAGACACACCATGTATACCATTAAGTTTAAATTATATTAAGTGCTATGAAAATAAAACAGAACAATATAATAGTACCTAGAATGGTGGCCATTTTAAATAAGGCATCAAAAAAGATCTCTCTGCAAAGGTAATATTTTAGGTGAGATAAATCAATGAGGAGGAGCCAGCCTGTAAAGATCCGAGGGAAGAGCATCGATGCCCAGAGAACCACAGTCGCCGAGGAATTGTGATAGGGACACGAGTACGTGTTTAAGGGGCAGAAAGAGGAGAAGCGCTGGAGCCCAAGAAAAAAGCAGGAGAGCTGCTGGTTTTCTCTCAAGGGTGATTTCTGGAGAAGGTACAGAAGCACGGGGGGAATCAGGGTTCATCTAAGCAACCCGGGACAGTCACGCTACCCCCTCACCAGCCCAGTCAGCAACAGCATCCAGGTCACAGTGCCGGCAGGTGGAGGCGGCGAGAGCAGGTGCATTCACCACGCCTCCCCTCCTCCAGACCCCAGGGGCTGGCGGGTCCCGACCTTCAGAGAGCACCGCCTCCTGATGTCAGCGACCTCTGAGGGCCTTGCAGATGGGTCCCCAGCTAGGAGGGGTGGCAGGCGACTGGGGAGGGCAGCACCGGGTTCAGAACCTTCGGCTCTGGGCTCTTCGCCTTTTCCCATCCTTACCTTCACCCGGAGAGGAGGAAACTGACCTTGGCCTTAAACATCACCTAACTCACTCTACCAGAAAAAATAACTAAAGCCATTATGGAATCTTATAGAAAAAAAAAATCTGTATATCTGAGGAGCAAGACATCATAAAAGAAATGCAGTATTATGAGCAATGTGCAGTATCAATTAAAACAGAATTACTGGAATGTGTAGGAAAAAAACTTACCAAGAGTGTAGCTATACAGTAGAGAGATAAGAGAAAATACTTGCAACATAAAGTAAGAAAAAATAGCTTATAATGGAGGTTTTAGATGTGGGAAATATTTAAACAGTAATAAAGAAAACAATATAAAGAATAAAAGTAGGATAGGTACAAATACACAGTGAATGTGTGACCAGAAGGGCAGATCAAGAAACTCTCAGACAAGACAGTGATAATGGAAAAAGAATTTAAAATAGAAAATACAATCTAAAGATCATAAAGAATAGAATTAGAAGTCCCCAGAAAGAGGCAAATGCATAAAGAAAGAATATTTTAAGAAATAGAGACCCTTTCCAGAATTAACGAAAAATGAGAGAACAGAGAGAAATAGCCATAGCAATTCAAAACTAAAATATGGTCAATAACAAAATTGTGGAGGTTTAAGGAATTTTAACAAAATGAATTGAGAATGGCCTAATATATGTTAGAGGGGAAGATACAGATATTAAAAATAAACACACACACAGCAATAGTGATAAATAATTATAAATATGGATATTTGGTTAAGGGTATCATAAGAACAAAAATAGATATGATGCATTCAAATTATCATCAAGGAAAAGATGGAAGGAGAAACTACTTATAAAATAATTTTTAAACATAGCTGGTAACTAAAAATATGAAAAATTGGGAGAACCAAATTCTAGCATAAGAGAAAAAACAAACAAAAAAAAGTAAATAGGCTAAATCCACAATTTAAAAAGACAATTTGTGGTTAATTAAAAAAAATTAGGATCAAACCAACTTGATCATAAGAGGAACATTAAAATAAAAAAATACAAAATATTAAAACAGTAGGATAATAAAAGATACAGGGCAAGAATGAGTAAGAAGAGAGAGAACAGAAGTCACAGTATTAATACATAAAATATAAAATTCGGCCCAAAATGCATCATAAGTAACAAAGGACATCATACAAAGTAAAAGAAAGAAGAGCACGAGAAGGTATAATATTCATGGGCACCCATGCCCCTAATAACGCAGGCTCTAACTATGCTGAACAACAACCGACAGAATGCGATAGAATCAGACAAATCAAAGATTAGGGTTAGAAGTTTTAGCACACACCTCTCAGAAACTGATATATCAAAGGCAACCTCAGTTACTCTAGTAATTTTTCTTTTTGTATATCCTTAGGATTTTTTGTGTGTAGTATCATGTCCCTGCAATTAAAGACAGTTGCTTCCTTTCCAAACAGGACACTTACTTAAGATATTTTGCCTTATCCAGTTATTGCCTAGACTATCCAGTGCAATGTTAAATTGAAGTGGTGTGTTTAACAGAAGGGGTGAGCCTAAATATCTTTGCTTTCCTGTCAGTCTGAAGCCAAAGTATTCCTTCTCTAACCATTAAGAATGATGTTAGCTGTAGGTTTTTCATAGATTCCCTTTATCTGCTGAAAAAGTTTATGTCTGTTGACGTTTTAATGTGTGTGTGTTTCTACTCTTGAATGAGTGTTAGACTTCTCTAAATGCCTTGCTGCATCTATTGAAGTGATCATGTAGTTTTATGCTTTATTCTATCAATGCGGTGTATTATATATATGGTTGTTAAACCAACCTTGCATTCCTAGAATAGTTTTATGATAGGTATTTGTCAGTAGTTTACTGTACTTGTGATATCTTCCTTTGGATTTCATATCAGAATAATACTGGCTTCATAGAATGAACTGTTAAGTGTACCTCCTCCCGTATTTCCTGAATAAGTCTATAAAAGATTGGTATTATTTCTTTTTTCAGTATTTGGAGGAAAGCACCAGTGAAATCATTTGGAATTGAGCTTTTTGTTGATTTAATTATACATTAAATCTTTCCTTGCTATGGGTCTATTTTGATTTTCTAATTCTTGAGTCAGTTTTTGTTAATTCATTTCTTTCTGGGAATTTATCCATTTCATCTCAGTTGTCTACTTCTTTGGAATAAATTTGTTCATAATATTCCATTACAATCCTTATAATTTCTCTAAGATATATATTGATATTTTACTGATATGTATTGATATTTTATTGAATATGTTGATATTTTGACTATGGAGATATTGATATTTTACTGCTGGTTTTGGTAATTTCTGTCTTCTCTTTTTCCTAGATCAGTTTTTCACTTTTTTCCTTATTCAATTTTTGTCAGCTTTGTTGATATTTTATTTTGGTTTCATTAATTATTTCTATTGTTTTTATGTTTTGTACTTTATTGATTTCTGCTCTAATCTTTATTTTATCCTTTCTTCTTCTTCCCTGGGGTTTAGTTTGCTCTTCTTTTTCTAAGTTTCTTAATGTGGAAGTTTAGATAGTTAATTTGTGACCTTCTTTTCTGATTTAGGCATTTAAAGCTCTATACACTGCTTTACCTAAACCCATGTCTTGATTTGTTGTGCTTTTGTTTTTATTCAGTTCAAATTATGTTTTCATTTTTTTCATGATTGTTTCTTTGGTCCTTCAGTTATTTATAAGTATGTTCCCTAATGTCCAAATATTTGGGGATTTTCAGAATTTCATTCTCCTATTGGGTTTATATTCAATTCTGCTGTAGTCAGAAAACATACTTTGCATGATTTTAATTCCTTTAAATTAATTGAGATATATTTTACATCCTAATATATAGTATATCTTGAAGGATGTTCCACTGTTGCTTGAAAAGAATGTACTTTCTGCAGTAACTGGGGGAGCATTCTCTATATTTCAGTTTATGTTGAATTAGTTGATAGTGCTGTTCAAGTATTCTGTATCTTTGACGATATTTTGTCTCGCTGTTCTATCAGTTTTTAAAGTAGAGTAATAAAATTTCTGACTATTATTGTTGACTGATCTTTCTTCTTTTAATTATAGAATATTTTGTTTCATACATTGTGCTTCTGCTGTTAGGTGCATCTACATTTATAATTGTTATATGCCGTGACAACATTAATGCTTCTAAAATTATGAAGTGCCCTATTTTCTCTAATATTATTTTTATTAATGTCTATTTTTTCAGATAGTAATATAGTAAATTCTGGTCTCACGGTTATACTTGGCATGGGTTATATTTGGCATCCAGTAGAGACAGTTTATATTGCATTTTTAATCATATAACAATCTTTGCCTTTTAACTGGGATATTTAAATCATTTACATTTAATATAATTACTGATATGATTGTATTTATTTTTGTCATGTTTCTGTTTTCAACATGTTCTTGTCCTTTTTTACTTCTCTGTTCTTCCACTATTGCCTTATTTTGGGTTAAAAATGTCTAGTGTGTCTTTTTAATACTCAAATAGAAAGAGATACATATATATATATATCTTTTTGCTAAAAATCTATTCATTGTTGTTACACTTTCCTTTAGTTTTTCAAATATGGTTTTCTTTAGTATTTGTACACTTTTTAAACAGTCACTTCATGCCTTTGTCTGCCAAATCTAATATCTAGGGACAAACAGGTTTCATTGACTCTTTTTTTCCCTGAACATGGGTCACACATTCTAGTTACTTTGCATATTCCATAATTTTTGTTAAATGCTGGATATTTTGAATAACATATTATAGCGACTCAGGATTATGAGATTATTTTTGCTATTTTATTGTTTATATGTTTGGCTGGACTAAATCTCTGATTTTTTGTTCTCCCATAGTGTGCAGCTATTGATGTGTCTGCTAAGAAAATGTTTGTTTATTTGTTTTTCGAGCCTGGCTCTCTAGGTTTTCTTTCTCCCATATCTGTAAAACTTATGATTGACCAATGATGGGACATAATTTATGCTTGTACACAGCTTTATGGTTGGCCAGGATTTTGTGAATTTCTGGGTCCTTCTTTGGTGTCTGCTGCCCATGTGCTATGACTCAGACAGAAATATGCTTAACCCAACCATGCTACAACCTCAGGCCACCTCCTTACTCTTAGTGGAGGACATATCTTCCACCCAAAACCTATCAGATATGATTTTTGCCTACTACTCCAAATTAGGTAAGCGCCTTTCAACAAAGGCAATGCAGTTGCTGCCTCTCACAGCCTGTAGGCCCTCCACACCAAATAAAACAACAGGCGTAAAAATGGGAGAATTCCTGAGCAAGAACAGCACAGACTCACATTGTTCTAATTCAAGGGTTAGCAGTTTTTCAAGGATAAATGCTTCTCTGATTGACATAGCATGCTGGTCAATTTCCAAAGTGCTATAATAGTTGTTTCAGTCAATTCTGTCTGGATTTATAGCCGCATTTTGGGGAAAGGATTTGCAGACTTCCTTGTTCAGCACAGCCTTACGTGCCACACCTCAGAATTATTTGGTATTGATCCCAAAACCAGACAAGAATAATTAAAAAGATAAAAGAGAGACTCACTCTACTTATGAAAAGTTTGAAATTTTCTACATGAAATATTAACTAACCAAACTCAATAGTATATTAAAAACATACTATGGTTAAGTATGATTTACCCTAGACAGCAATAATGGCTTAACATTAGCAAATTTATCAAGAAATGTATTACATTAATAGTCTAAAAGAGAAAAATTAGCAAATTATTTCCATAGATGTGGAAAAGGCATTTGATAATGATCAAATATATTCAGAAGATTAAGAACAGAAAGGCTTCCTGCACTTACTAAAATTTATAGAAAAATCATACAGTAAATATATTTAATGGAGAAACTTTGGATGAAGTTCCTTTAATACAGGGGGATAGGAGACAGCTTGAACTGTCATTGCTACTGCTGAACTACTGAACTATAGATCCTGGTCAACAATATAAAGAAAGAAAAAATAATAATAAAGGACTGGAAAGATTGAAAGGGAACTTACAAAACTGCTTTTTCCTATTGTATATATAGATGATGTGATCAACTACCAAGAAAAGAAAAGCAATAGAATTAGCAGATAAATTATTATCAGAAACAACAAAATATATCAATTTGTAGAAATAAATAGAATTTGTCTATACCAAAAATAGCCAGATAGACATACCATAAAAAACAAAACAACAATCAAAATAGTATTAAAATAAAAAATTTCTAGGTATTAGCAAATATCATAAAAACCTCTATAAAAATACAGATTTCATAAACAGAACTTTTGTGAACAATAAGGTATTCTGTGCTCTTGAGTTGGGAAAGTGAATATTATAAAAAGTCAATTTTACCCAAATTAATTTATAATTCTTTTATCCCCAATGACATTGGGGTTTTTCCCAAGTTACCAGTTGAGTTTTTCATAAACTCAGTAAGCTTTTCATTTTTAATAAATACATGGAAAAATACGTATCTAGGTATAGGTAAGTCAACTTGGACAAAGGTGAGCTAAGAAGAGGCTCTGCCTTTTCACTTGTTAAAGCAATGAACTAATCTGAGCAGAGTAGGAAACACAGAAACACACGCAGACACACATGGCAACTTATATCCTACAAAACTGGCAACCTGACTCAATGACAAACAGTTAATCAATCAATCAATTGATTAAAAAACAAAAGTCCTCTACATAGACCAAATATGTTAGCGATTATAAACTATGAAGAGTGGACTGGGTGGTAGAAATGGAGATGATGAAAAGGAGTCAAATTTAGAATATACTTTGAAGGCAACACCAATAAGACTTGTTAGTTGATTGGATGTTAGAGTTGGAAGGTGAAAGAATGACATACTAGTGACAAAGAAATTGATTATGCAAGAGAAGAGAGGGCGTCTGCAGGAGGAAAACAGGCGGAACAAGCACCTTGTTCTGAGAATGAGCATCAGGGTTGATTCTTAATGGGAGAAATTTAGGCAGAGAAAGGAGGTAGTTTTTTCTGTTTTATAGTGGAGAGAAAAACAACAATGGAAACATAGTGTAATTACATGAATCCTTTCAAACACAGACAAGCAAAAATCTAGACAGAAATTATCTAAAAGGCACACACGACCAAATATTAACTGCCTTAATTCATAAATAGGGAGTTTTCTAAGTAGCAGAGCATGTAATTGTAAGAAATTTACCTACAAGTGAACATTACAACTCAAGCATAACATGTTAACAGATATACAATGTCTTAAAATTCTTTAATTTTATTTCTAAAAATCCTATTTGATTAAAATTCTGTAATGTGCAACTACATGTGAAAACATCTAACTAGTAATACTTTTAAAATAACGGGTTTGTTAGGATTGGGGGTGTGTGTGTGTGTGTGTGTATTCTTTTTTGTTGCTTTTATTTTATATTTTAAACACCATCAATGTATTAGTTTTTCATGAAAGAAAAAGAGGAGGTGGAAAACAGATCTTACAGAAGGAACTTCTAAGTAGGACAAGTAAGGGAAGAATTGAAAGTCGCCAGTAAATCTTTGTGCCTTAGGTTTGTAGGGCACAGAAGCAGCTCCTTGTGCTCGGGCGAAGGATTTGCGGTGACTGGCCGATGGGGTGATGACTGTGCTGCTAGTTTAAAAGTGAGACTGGTTGAATTTAGTTAAAGAATTTGGTTAACTAGATTTACTGTGGAGCCTGAGCTTCTTAGACATTCCTGGGAACACGGACAAGGAAGATGGCAGCTTGGCTAGACCAGGGCTGTTAGGGTGATCCGGGTGTGCCTGCCCTGACTGGTCATTTAGTCACGTGTTGGGCATAGGACAGGAGGGAGAGAAAGAAGATACAGGAGAAGTGGCCACACAGGAGGCCTGGAGGGGTGTCAGCGGCCGTCGGGTCACCAGGCCGTAGCCCCAGCTGGGTCAGCAACTTACTGTGACACATTGTAGTCCAGAAATCTATCCCAATCTGGGCTAGAATTTTTATTATTTTGCATAAATTAAACATTTTTGCATAAAATGAAAAAAGTTAAAAAGTGAAATGGTGTGTGCTGGTTTACATCTGTGTAGTTTCTTTCTTTTTCATTCTTAATTTTTTTTTTAACCCCAGAACACTTTTTTCAAATAGATAATAGTCTGAATCCCCATCTTCAAAATAGAAACAAGCAACACTAGTTGAATGAGGGGAAATGCTCCGGGTACTGGAAAGATACGCAATAAGAGGTAAAAGAGGAAAAGAAAAAGGAAATAAAATGAGGCAAATGCCTGCCAGCATGTGATAAACACTGAAGCTGGCCTTTCAAATTCAGTCTCCCATTTGATCCATATTCCATTTCACAGATTAAAAAAAAAATGAGACCCAGAGATACATAAATTGTTCAGGTGACATAGACAATAAATGAGTGCTCGGAGATTCACACTCAGTTCTACGGCCCCACGAAGGCTCTTGTTGAAGCCCAGACGTCTTGGGAAGAATGAGAAGCGGCCCAGGCAGGCGGACCCCACCCGGGCCACTCCGCCTCTCAGCGTCTGTCAGCGCCCACATGCTTTCGGCAAGGTGGGTCACGGGCTGGGCCTACCGACAAGCCGTACCAGATATTTAGCCCACCCTTCTAAGCCACATTCCCTCCCTTCTAAGTAGCTGGCTTCACAACAGGTATGACCTAGTAATTAGGAAATAAACAGAGGGTTCTAAACAGAGTCAATCATAATCTCAAAAGCAAATATGACAAGCCGACTCCAAATGGTCTCACCTTTGCCAGGGCAGTGGCCCTGGGGGCTCCTGTTAAATGCCTGGCCCTTTTCTGGGATTTTGCTTCTTTTTCCCTGGAAAAACATGGTAAACTTAATTTTGATGGCATATCCAGAAGCAAGCACAGACCCCACAGATCTCTCCTCAGTGCTGAGAAATGTCTCAGACGTGGTGCTCACGGAAGGTAAGAGTCTCCACCTTCAACAACACAACAGACTATCCCCGCCACCTAAATATCATCAACATCCAGGTGGCCGCCGACGCTGCGGGCCACCTGCGCCATGGCTGGGACGCTCTCTGGGAAAGACCCGATCCACACTGAGCAGGAATCCACCCTCCTGTTTCGGTCCTGGTTGTGACCTGCAGGGTCCCACACAGCAAACTCGGCAGCTGAGCATAGCTTTTGTGCCTCATACAGTCCCTTTTCCAGGTTAAGAAGCCAAGTTTATTCCAAAATAATCCACATAGGTAATAAAAAGAATAATCGAGTGAGTGACTTCAAAGTGATAAACAAACTGCTGTGTGTCTTAAGGCATTTTATTTTTGCTTCAAAGTTTTTTTTAGTAAATTTATTACATTCATAACTTAGGTCTCCTATTGAAACATCTTATGTAACGAAAAATAAACTTTATAGCAAATAAGATATGGACTGGTTTACATTTGGCTTTCAGGAGGATAAGAAAGGACTGCTCAGCTACCCAGGGCCACCCCCTGCCTGAGATCTCGCCCTGCTTTCTTTATCTTCCCACAGTTTCTTCGCTAGAAGCAATGCATGTGATCAGAGCTTCATTATCCCCATTTATTGACTATGTCAGATTAAATCCTCTGACACATAACAACTTGGCATTTAAAAAGCTTATTCTAAAATAATTATCTTAAATGGGTAGCTTAGTATTGGCTTGGTACCAGTGTTGAAGTTTTGATGGTGGTCAGAAATCAAGGATGACTTCCCTGTTCAAAAACAAAGTAGGACACTTGGATTTACTATTGATAACTCAAGTCTGCCATTTATGAGGCATCACTGGAGAGAAGGTATCAAGTTAAAAAGCATTGCTGGGATGCTGGTAAACTTCCAGAATACTAATTTTTCCTGAGTTGCAGGTAGATGGAAGCCAATCAACTCTTTAGTCCATTTCACCCCAGCATAATCCTAGACGTCTGGAGACATTAGCAGCTCACAAAGTCAGACGTATACTGCTTGAATCCTTCTACTGGTTGGCTGCCGCAGGGAGAGTTTGGCCTCGTCCCCTAGACACTTTACTTAGTCTCCATGGTACAATAGAATCAGGTCTTAATACGCCCAAGAATTCTTTTTTTCCAGTCAGGAAACTCAAATTGGAACTACATACTACTACTAAGTGCCTATATAAGGTATTGATTAACCGTGGGCCCTCCGGGATGTTTGGGAATACTACCTGAGGGATTATTAAAATCTTTCCAGGTGAGGTGCACTTATCCAACTCTACCTAATGAGAGGGGTCAGAGTGATCTGCTGAGCATCTTTATTTAACCATTTAGATAGAGAAAATATATTTGACAGAAAATAAAAAAGAATGCATTTTCTAGTTTAGAGAATAGCTGGTAACTCGAACACTTGAAAGAAAGAATTTTACTCACAATATCATTTTGCATGTGGCACATTTGTTGATGAACATTATTCCATCAGGGCTTTGAGAAAGTTTTTTATCTTGGGAACAGAACAATTTTCCATTTTTCATCAATGCCCGATATTCATTGCATGTTTCCTAAAGAAAAGACGAAAAAAAGCTGTATTTACTGAAACCTCATCTAAGCAAGACTTTACTTTCTGAGAACTTCCTTGAGCAATATTATTTACTGTCCACGACCCACTTTATATGGAAGACATTCACTCAGCTGACACAAATAATAAAAATGAAAATAATTACTCCGGATTGTCTGTTGGAGAATGCGAATTCACCCAACAAGCATTCATCTAAAACAATTGGTGAAATGGAAATAACAACAGACTTGGAATCAAAAGACTCCTACTTATATTCCAAGGTTCTCATTTACACGCTCAATGGCTTTAGCAAATCAACTTCTTAAAGGCTCTCTTACCCTATCTGTAAAAAGAGAAGACAGAAGTATATGTAGTTCAAAGGTTCTGTGAGAATTAAATATGCAAAGCATTTAAGCCCTCAGAGGGTGCCTGAGACATAGTAGATAATCAATGATCAGAATCTCCTCCTCTCCTTTTCCTCCTCTTTTACTTTTATTATTATTTGTTGCTGCTCTAGCCACTATAATTATTGGAATATGCTAAGATGACACATACAAAACATCTAACACACAGTAGGTCAATAATAACAGCTGTTTAAAGGAATATGAAAAGGCTGCCTAAAAGCTTAATTCAATATATTTTATTGGAGGCTTGCTATTTGCTACTTCCTCCTCCCTAGAAGCTTAAAATCAATGGGCATTTGCATCACTTAGGGAAGCACTGATTTAAAAAGCTATGTGCCCTATGAGCTTTGAAAATTCACTGGGCCTTTAAAACAAGCCTTTGGAATTCAATTATTTTGTTTTGATTTTTCAGAAACAATCCTGTTTCAAGATGCTTTTAAAAGTACTGCATACAAGGATTCATGCTAATACTAGAATGAAGCTTTAAATAGTTTTAGCATCAATTGATAAAGAACATTACCAATCACGATAAATGTTGAACTGGATTTCTCCAATGTCACAATTAGATGAGCACTCAATTCTTAGAAATACCCACTTTTTTCACAGACAACTAAGGCCCAGAGACGTAACAAACTTGTTCACAGTGTTTGATTGGGTAAGATGGAACTCAATGCTATTTTTTCTGAGTTATAGAATTATCCAGTATATTCTCTTGGGAAACAGGAGAAGCCCATAAAAATTGAAAGTAGCAAATGGATTTTCCATTGGGAGAACTGCAATAACCCACCCATTACCATCACAGAGAGGGTTGAACCCAGAAAAGATCTAGACCGAAAGGCATCCTGAAGTGGGGAGACGGCTGCTCAGCAATGTTAAATGCGGTCCAACTTCCAGCTTTCGGCTCATGTTTGTCTTGTTTTCTATGTTGCTGTTTGTGTTTTCTCCACGTGTCTCAGAAGAACAAAGCTCTCTAAGGCCCAGCTCTTTCCACCTCCTCCACGAGCTCTGGTCTAGCCCCCTGTCTTCCCCTGTCCCTCCGCAGGCAGTGTGATGATAAGCCCCCGGGGGCTGACACACCCCTTGTCTGAGTCGGAGCACGGACAAGGTCGCTTTGGGCCCTGCGATAACCCTCCCGTGACGAGGAATCTAAGCGTGTGGTCAGGGTCCTGCGGGTGCCCACAGGGCTTTCCTGGTCTGGCCCGTGTCTGAGACAGTCCACAGGCTTTTATGGCACCAGAAGGAACTCAAGTCACTGAAGCTGGAGTATAAAAATTCCAGCGCCATAAGAAAGACTAAATGGATAGCTCTCCCTTCCGACAGAATATCTGAACACTGCGATCAGAAATACTTGGAGAGCAATAATTACATCTTTTTATTCTTCTTGCTTATGCTAACATGGAGGGTAGCTAAATTTATGCTTTTAAAATGTTCATCATTGAAATAGTTTGATGACATAAAAATTATCAGTGCAAAATTTTAAATGTCTACTGGAACTACCAGCCATTATCAGAGTTGGAAAAAGAAAATTAGGGCTTTATGCACAGTGAGAGTTACAGAATACCCTTCTTTTTGCTAGTATAAAACATCCAAGGGAGCGTGTGCTCTTTGATTTTCCAAGATCCAGCCTTTTTTCTACTCTACATATAACTGTACCTAATAGAGGTTTCTGAACCTCTCTTGATTAGCAAACTTGGATGGAATGATAGAGAATATGATAAAATTCTCTGGAACATTCACATAAGAATAAGAAGTTCCTTTAAAAAAAGTTTACAACAAAATACAGCAAGAGAGTATCTAACTATTGGTTCTAAGAGTTTCATTGTAGAAAAGGGGCTGTTTCACTGTTTTGGTATTTTAGTGTTTATGGCTTCTGAGACACAGCAAATACCTGCTATATACCCAGCACTGGGTTAAATGCTGAATTAATGACATAGGTGTGTGTGTATTTGGCCCTTTTAACTCTTTTAAAAATGTAACTTCCATACAGAAAGTGATGCTTTTATTTCTCAAACAAAAGCCTGCTCAGAGTTGGTATCAACACCTCCTGGGCCGGGGTCCCCTCCAGCACAGGCGCTTCTGCCTCACCTGCTACATGCTGCAAATGTCTTCACCACTCA
Organism: Manis javanica; assembly: GCF_040802235.1. Taxonomy (NCBI): domain Eukaryota; kingdom Metazoa; phylum Chordata; class Mammalia; order Pholidota; family Manidae; genus Manis; species Manis javanica. The sequence continues at coordinate 93,143,295 of NC_133169.1, read as the reverse complement.
CTCCCTTCCCACCCTTAGATCCTTGTTCTAATGCTCTTCTTAGGGACAATTCACCAGATTATTCCAAGAATTGCTCTTACCTCCATCCCTAGAAATTCCTATCTTCCATCCTGCTTTATTTTTCTCCTAGCATCAATTATTACCTAATGTACTGTACATTTTACCAATGTACTTATTGCTTTGTTTGTTTTCCTCCACTAAGGTGTAAGTTCCATAAGGGCAGGATTCTTGACTATTTCCTTTACTTCTGAATATCACCAGCAACTTGAACACGTCTAACACGTAACACACTCAATAAATATTTATTGAATGAAATACATACATTGACTATATACAAGATACAGACAACCGCTTTTTACATAATGGTCACACGAACATTTACTTCAGCTTTCTATGTATGTCACGACTTTTTCAGCTATTAAACTAACAATACTGATCCACTTGTTCATTTTTTATGGAATTATAAAGCATCCTTTTAGCACCAATCCATTATCTAATACACTGATGTGTGTGTGTGTCTGTGTGTATGTGTGAGTCATGCCCTGATTCATAAAGACCTATTTCTTTGTTTTTAACAGAAGCTATTAGTACCTATCATCATAATACGGCTGTATTATTAACATGAAGGTGTTGGCCTTAAACAACTTTTCTTTAGAGATTTTTGGAACGGATTCAATGAACAGAAAAAGCAGGACTAACCTGATTTTCATCCTCACTGGCAGCATCTGGGATGAAAATACAGAAACCAAAGATAAGTGCATGTAAAATACTTAATGAATAAAATAAACAACTCAGTCAGTGCAGGGCCTTGCTTATTTTAGTGGCGATATGTTGCAAAACTTAACTGTTTTTGAACACATTAAAATTTGCCATGGCAAATAAAATGAAGGCAGTGAGCTTGGAGGTCAATGATCAGTATACACACTCACACAGGTCCAATTATTCATAAAGGTCCATTACTTTGGAAAATAATACTCCTACACTTTGACCCTTTCAAAATATCTAATTTCTCAAAGACCCTTTCACAGCAAAGTAAGGCAGACCTCTTTTAAAATTAGAACAAATATCAGATATAGTATATCAATTATAATTTAAATGAATAATGTAGCATAAAGTTTATATCATATATACACATGCAATTAAATTTTCTGAATTCTGGTAATTATGTCACCTAATTACAGCTGTGAAAATTAGACATCCGATAAACATTAAGGTTAATTAAAATGACAGACTATTATGTTCTCTCATTAACAAACTCCTTTTTGCACCTACACACGTATTTTAGGAAAGTGGGAATCATTTGTGTTTAATGCTTTCCTAACACTCCATCTCTGAGGCTCCTTTAAGAAAATGTAGAGGCCTCAGAGCAGGACGGCTAGGCAATCCACATTCCCTCCGAATTCAAACAGCAAATTCCATGCTTCCTTTGAATTCAAACAGCAAACGCAAAAAGTTACCTCCTAGCACCCACATAAGCCCCTTACCCATTCGGAGAAACACTTTCAATTCATTAAGAATTTGAAAACAAAAATGAAATAAAATATGCTAGAAGGTACTACTGCTTTAAAATAAGAATCAGCGGTTGAATTTTATTTTCTAATATTTTGTTTATAAATATAATATTTATATATGTATACACATACATATATATAAAATGTTCCTCTAAGTTTTAAATATCTATTATATATATATAACTCCTATTGGTATGAATTGATATTCTTGGTGTCATACAAAATACATGCATAACATATAATTCATATTCACATTCTTCTTCAACTTGCCTTGGTGAAGGGAAGTTGAAACTATTAGCTTTTCAGAACTAATGTAGAATTAATGGAAGGATTTCCCATGGATAAAAATTCAGATCATGTTAAGTTACTTGCCATTTCTCAAGATAACATGGTTATCAAGCCACATATATAGTTCTTTAAATCTCCGGGTCTCGCAAGTCATTTCATGATCACATCTGTGTACATGTATGTGTGTGTTCCGGGGAAGGAGGCGAGTCCCTGCCCAGGGCTGTGTGATGTGGAAAGAGGCTCAGATCATATGCAGGTCGCTCACCTTGCACGAGGCAAAGAGCCAGGGTCAGGAACACCGGCACGGCGGCTCTCTTCATGCTGGAGGCGTGTGAGTCGGCTACAGGTCTGCAGCGCGCATTGCTCACCAGCCGGGGCCTCAGACTGAGCCCGTGGAAGTGCAGCTCACTTTTATATATCCTGGCATGCTGGTGACACCCACAACACTAAAAACCAGTTGTTCGAGGTCATGCCACATCAACTCTCATCCTCTAAGATCCTGTCAAGGCGGCATATTTGAATAGATAATATCTATTTCTAAATTAGTTCTAAAGTGTTTTCATGATCCTTTCCCCAAAAGGCAATAGACTGAGTCCAAGGACCCTAGTCAGAGTTTAATCCTTCGTAGTCCTATATAAGAACTGGATTCCTGGCAACACCAAACATGTTACCTTAGAGACAAACATGTTTCTAGCTGTGCTTCCTTCCTAAGTGGAAGGAGAGAGAAAAGGAAGCCAGGTCGGTTGTCCTACCCATCAGGGGAAGATTTAAAGACGTCCACATCTGAAGAAAGCTGTTTGTAACCCAAGAAACTAGGGTTCCCGGGGTTTCCTCCCGCAGATGTCCCGAAGGGTCTCAGTTCCGTGGCACAGGCTCATACATGAGGCAGAGTAGAAGAACCCCAAGGGATCAGCCGGCAGAGCTCTGACCCGGAATTCACGGGGAGACAGAACTCGGGAGCAGACTCTCCCGGGAGCAGGGGGTTTAGACGGAAGAAGCAAAGGTGCCGACTGGCGACTGCAGGTCCCACATCCTTTCAGCCCCACACACGGCTCCACGTCACCCGACGGCAAAGGCAGCACCGAGGTGAGATCAGAGCTTGCGCGTGAGTACTTGGAAACTCTCTCCGTCTGGAGGGTATCTCCTGTTCTAAAGGCTTGTCACATAGTCTGACCAACCAAGACCATAAACACTGGCGGCTCAGGCTGACTCTCCACGGCCCCAAACCCTCAACGTACTGTGGAAAATTTGGCTCAGTTTTCCCCCAAATTAAGCTTGATTTCTGTATTGCCTCATTGTTTAGTCTCTTAAGAAGGAAAAAAAAATTTTTAATATAAATATATAAATGTAATATTTTTCTGGAGAAAGTATCTTCTTTCCTAGGCCCTTCTCCCATTCACAAGCAGTGCCTTTTGTCCTCCATCTTATTTGACTTTACCAGCTCGAGAAAGCACTTGAATAAATATGCAAAAACGATTGAAGCCAGGGCCAAACAGTTCGATCCCAGGACTCCACAGGGTCTTCACATCCACAGGGGAGATCCGGACTTCACGGGCTCAAAGCCCCTTTAAAGATTGTTTCAGAAAACCGGCCAACTAGCCGACTGTGGGATCATGTCAGCACTCTGAATACCATCAAAACCAGATAATTTCCTTTTCTTTTCATGAAATCATTAATTTCCTATAAAAACAGAATTTTTGGCTTCAAGGTCTGCACTATTACTGCTTTCTTTCCAGTGATTTAGTAAAATTAGTGACCATGGAAAGCAAGGTCAGATTGCATCACTGTTACAGTTGGAGGACTGACATCCATCATAGTTTAGTGGAAAGACAATGGGACAAGGAGCCAGAAAATGTTTTCTATTCCTGTCTTTGCAACTACACAGTATACTAGAAATGAACCTGGCTTTGGTACGTGTAGATCTGGGTCCAGATCTTGACTCACCAATTACTAGCTACGTTGCCTTGAATAAGTCACTTATTTTCTGTAGCTTCAGTTTCCTAGTATGTAAAACAGGGATAATAAACACCTTGTACAATTGTAAAGGTTAGAGGTACTTTGTGTGTGTGTGTGTGTGTGTGTGTGTGTGTGTGTGTGTGTGTGTCTGTGTGTGTGTCTGTGTGTAATGCTTAAAACAATTTCAAGAATATACGATCAGCTTTACAGTTAATAATAGCTGTCTTCCTTACTATTACAATGATGTGGCTATACTAGGCAAGGCTAGGATTCCAAGAAAGGTCAGCATCTCTAGAACGTGGACTTGACCAGCAGATCTGTTGACAGCATAGAACAACATCCCTGACACACCCTGTAGTGAAATTAAAAAGTAAGGACGTAAGGTCGGTCTCTTTTTCATCTTATCACTATGTGCTAAATCATAACGCCTAAAACAAATCAAGGCATTAGCCATTTAAAACGTGCCGGTCGGTCATTGCTAAGTTTCACTCATCATGAGTCCCTGACCTCCACCCCCAAGACCCCTCCACCTACCGACGGGCCAATGCTGGTCTTCGGTCGCCCACCGGCTCTGTCAGACCGAGCGAAGGGCGCCCCCACACCCTCCGTCACGGTGGGCAGGAAGCCTAGCGCCTGGCAGCAGAGCCGGTGGCCGTGTGATGTGCCCCCATGCATCCCGAACTAGCCGAGTGGACAGTGTCCTGGGTGGAAGAGGCGCGAGGGTGGAACAGAGGGGCCCAGAGATGATGCGTCCGTGCAGAGGCCCTGCTGTGGGGGGCGATGGAGGGGGGCTCTTCCTTACTGGAGGGGGCTCCTCACTGACCCGCAGGTCCTCCGGGGTGCTGAGGAGGAGGCCTGGAGCCGATGACCTCTTCCAAGGGGAGAAAGGATGGCGCCTGGGGTTCTCCTCTCCGTTCCGGGGCTGCTGCAAACCCAGGGGTCATTCGTCACATGCCCGGTCAGTCCATCTTTATTTCTCAAAACGATGGGATTTAAATTCAAATGAATGGGACTGAGGTTTCAGAGAACTGGGGTTCGGGTTATCAGAGTACTTTTAGATCAGGTGGTAACATATTTTTCATGAATTCTAAATTCCGTCTTTTTTTCCAGCTCTTTCAATTATTCATCAAACATGTAGAATCCTTTTCCTCTCATTAGGAAAGAATAGAGCCAGGTTGTAAAAAAGAGCACCAGCTCTACAATCCAACACACGTACCAAGCAGCCCAGAGTCAGAATTCACGTCGAGGATCCCGACCTGGAGGGAAGAGATGAGAAAACAATGAAGTAAACAAGATTTTGTATACCCACAATGTTACTGAAAACCAAAGTTATTTCTAAAATCCAGTTGTCAGATCGTTGTTCAAATCTTGTCTTTTTCTTTGCAGAGATATTCTTGATGGCCACAGTAGTTCAATGAGCAGCTACAGTGCCCTTCTATTAAATCAGTCTCCATAACTTTCAAGACAACCTGCCATTCGTGGCTCTTGATTTCTCTACGCAGCACTGTGAGGTGGCAAAGCAGGTGTTCCTTCGCTTTCCTCACCTGCCCAAACTGGCGATCCCTGCAGGGGGAACCAGCCCCGGTCTCCCCGTTCTCACCCCCGTGGGGCTACCTCATGGCCTCCCAGGCGGTTCCGAGGGAATCCAGGCATCACCGCACTCTAGACTAGGTACAGCGTTCGGCTGCTGATGTCTTTCTCTCCTCTTATTCTCCGCTTTCACACACACACACACACACACACCAGAAGGGTTCTACATGTTTGATGAATAATTGAAAGAGCTGGAAAACAAAACAAAACATACACCCATAATGACTTGGGCAAGAGGCATTTTGTTACCATGACTGAAAGTATTATGTTCTACAGTGTTAGGAGAGGAAGTCATTTCATTTTTCTTTTCTTAACTTTTAATTTCCTTTCCTATAATTCTCATGTTTTTCCCAATAATGTAACATGTCTGTATTCTCCTTTCTGAAAGACGCTAATTGGAAAACAGCCTTTGCCCACCTCATCCTGAAGTGTTCCGTTACCAGCTAAGGTTACTCCCTCTCTGAGAATTCCTCTCTGTTTGTCTACAAAGGCCAAGATTACTATGGAGATAAGCATCTCATTTTCTCTAAGAACAGGATGGAATGGGCACTGTTTGATCACTAAGCATACAGACCCTGTTATTTATAGGTATGATTGTTGCTTTTATTAGTTTAGGATTTAAAAAACCCACGAAAGTAGCAATATCCAGTTTTTAACTGTATTAAGTTTTATATACCTGAGGTATACTTAATTCTCATACACAATATCCAGCACACCCTACAGCTGACGCTACTGGAAGCTCTGTCCCATGACAGCACACTGCCCATCACCCAAGAACTCTGAGCATTCTGCTCTCCTAGGAATCATCCCGACCATAGAAAGCAGAAGTTTGCCCTTACAAAAAAAAATCATGATGAATTAATTCCGAAGTAGCTAGATACTGAATTTTGGCAAAAGAGTAATACATATTTTATATGCAAAATATTTATACATGTGGTGTATACAATAGAAACAACAAAATTATTAGATTTATGAGAGAAATTAGGAAAAGAGGGTCTATGTATTTGTATATAATTATTTGCAAAGAAATATAAATTTTGCTAGCATTTACTGTGCACGTACTCAGTGACAGGTACAGCAATAAACCTAATGGGTAAGTATCAGTTCATTCTTTCTTATAGGTAAAGAAATTCAGGTTTGGTGAGGTCCTGTAACTCTCCCAAAGTCATAAAAGCTGTAAGTAGTGGTCCCTGCAAATGATAATTGTCAATGAAATAAAAGGAGTCAAACTCCAGATCCCAAACTCTTAAATACCACACGCTGTAGTGACCACATTACCTACACCTATAATTTACCTAACTCAGACACCCACTATTTTGTACTGGCTTGTGTCCCTGCAAAATTTCATATTTTGAAGCCTTAACTCCCAGTACCTCAAAATGTGACTATATTTAGAGACAGGGCCTTTAAAGAGATGAATAAGTAAAAATGAGGCCACTGAGTTACCCTAACCCTGACTGCCTGGTGTCCTTTTAAGAAGAGGAAATTTGGGCACACGGAGAAACCCCAGGGATGCACATGCACAGTGAGTTAAAATTTTAAGTCTAAAGTTCGGTGTTATAATATCCCAATAGATTCTATAATACTCCCCATGTGAATACAACAATTATTCACTAAATGGCTATGTTTGCCTGGCACTGTGTGAGAGCCTACTGTTAAAATGGCAAATAAAACAGTTTCTGACTTCTAAGAGAATGTAGTCTAGTAGAAGAGGTGGAAGCTACCATACAGATCATTGTTGAGTCCAATCCGTGACACGCGTTTTAAAGAGATGTCCGCAGAGTAAAGCTAGCATGTAATACAGATATTTGGCCTTTACAAGGGATTCCCTGATGACATTAGGCTCAATACTAAAAAAATGAACTGGGATTAGAAAGGTTCATTAAATAATCTCATTTGTCTGAAAAATTCAGATAATCAGAATGAATCATTCCTTAAATAGTTATGAGAACCAAAGTTTTGTTCTGGTAATTTCTTATCTGATGTTCTTAGTCTCCATTATATTACTAGTTAGTTATCTAACAATATTTGAGGGGTAGAAATTGAAATTAAAATTGAATATGGAAATTCTTTTGCATTTAGTGGGTTTTTTGGTTTATTATGAGTGACACTTCCCATGTGATATTAATGCACTCCATTACCAAAATGTTACTATAAAACTGCTCTATTTAAAAAAAATGCATATTTTTTTCCATAAAGTAAATTTAATATTTCTGAGAAAGGAGCTGTAAGTAGTGGATATTTATCTTTCAACCACATAAATAGCCTTGGATAATGCAATAACAACTTTAATCTGCAATAAAAAATAAGGATTATTTTTCTTTCATTCCTAGATAGAAAATACTGCTCATACTTCTAGAAGAATTCTAAAAATGCATAGGAAATTACTTAGGAACTCTGCAGTTACTAGCATTAATAAAGGCAATCACTTTATTACAGTACTTACAGAGAAATTATATCAAAATTTCATTACAGATTAATATTTATAGAACAATTTATAGTACAATACCAATTTGTACACATGTACTTAAAGAAGCATTTATATCATGTTTATATTTTATATATTTGAACCTCACATTAACCTTTTAAAGTAAGCAGATAAATATGTTATTTCCATTTCATGGTCAGTAAAACTGGATATCAACATGGTTAAGGAATTTTCCTGAAATTTCTTATCCATTGGGGAAGGGCTATGACAGAATTCAAGCCTCCTAACTCTTATTCTGACATATGTATTTTTCTACCACCCATATTTAGCAGACTTCTGAACACTACTTCAATGAGGTTATGATAGGAAAAAAGAAGAAAATATGTGAAGAGTACCAAAAAGAGGCATGTATTTAGGAAGAATAAAGAGAACAGAAGAACACCAAATGTAGTGAAGGAAAAAATAATCAAATTTAAAACAATCTTGGTGACAAAGGTCAATGTTAACATGTGTGAAATGCTTTAAAAATTACAAGATTAAAAATAATACATAATTCCATTTGGGCCTCATGACCAACCTGTTGAGTAGGTTGGATATGTATTATTGTTAGTGTCCCCATTTAAATGAAATTTAGAGAGATACAGGAACTTACCAAAAGATACAAATAGTAAATGGTAAAAGTTGGAATCATACAGAACTCTATTGAATCAAAATTCTACTGTCTTTTCCCTATGCCCTTTGGCTTTCCTAACAATATGAAACATGCTTGAAGATACAGCTTTGATCATTTCAGTAGAAAGCAAATGATGAGAAGGCTTTGAGAAGGCAGATAAAAAAACTAAAATACCTGCTTTATGTACTGAAAAGAGAAACAGGTAGTATGTATGCTAAGGGATACAGAATTTATTTTTAAATGATAAATAAGTTTTCTGCTCTGGCCAAGATGGAGTAACAAGGAAAGGATTTTTCCTTCTACCTAAAATAATGGGAAAAACAAAAACACAAACAGAAAAGCAATATTAAACAGTGGTTTTCTGACACTGGATATCACATAATACAGGCCACTGAAGCCTGGAAGGGAGAACAGAAACCAAGTTAGCCCTACATGGTCACATTTCCAGGCTGTACTTTCTGTAATTGTCTGTAATTTCCAGGCTGTGACACAAAAAGAACAAGCATAGACAGAGCCTAGCGGTCTCCCTGAGACAAGGCTACAAAGCTGAGGGCTGCGGACGCCGAGGCAGCTAAGATCCACACGGCACAGAGAAGACAGAGCTCCAAGGAGAGGCCCTCAGTGACCTTCAGCAAGCCGTCCACCTAGAGTCCTCAACCATGTAGCAGTAAGTAAACACATGTGAAAAAACTACTCAAGGCTTGGGGGATAAAAAATCACCCTGCATATTTTCCAGAGTGTCCCCCAGAGCCTAAACAGGAGGGGAGAGATTCGTGTTCCCAGAAGTCAAATGGAAAAAACCTTGTCATTCAGGTAGAGATCTGAAAAGGGTGTTGCCCTAATAGTGGGGCAAAACTAACCCCACAGTCTGCTCTGGTTTCATCTAACAAGGTTTAAAAGCAAGACTTAAAATGCAAACTATTTCCAAGTAACTTAACTGTGTCCTAAAATAAAGCTCAAGGACATTTAGAGGAATACAAAAGTTTTCATCAACCAGCAAAGTAAACATACAATGACTAGCCTATAATAAAAAATTACCAGACAAAGAAACCAGAACTAGAACCTATAATAAGAGGAAAAACCAATCAAAACAAATTGACTAGACTCATGATCCAGCCAAAATGAAGTGGCAGGAACTGATTACACTCCTGCCTACAATATGCAAACAAACAAACAGACAAGTCACATGAAATAATGGTTTTAAAGAGAATTAGGCACCAGTCTCTTGAAATTTGTGTGTCTCAAAGACAAATAATCCATGAGAGACAGTAAACAAGCAAGCTGAGTTCTAAAATTGTCCCCGATTATTCTTTTGAGAAAATTTCCAAGCCATAGAGCATGAAGGAGAAACTGAGGCACAGCCATGCAGCTCTCTGTTTTGAAGAGACAGCTGTAATTCCAGGGAGACCAAGGCAGCTAAAGTTCACAGTTCGTAGTACTGGAAATGAGAAAGTTGAACAAAGTGAGGACCCCAGAGATACAAACATTCCTTAAGTATTCAGCAGAGGACGGATCATCAAATGCGTATGAGGAAACTATTCAAGACCAAGGAGAGGTTTACCAAAAATGAGTAGAGAGAGCAGTACCTGATGTTCACACAGGGTGAGGAACAGTGCGTGTCCCTACCACCCGCACCAGAAAACCTCAGAATCAGTAAGTCACTGTGCAGAATACTCAGTAAGGCCCTGTCTCAGTAGTAGGGGATGATCAGCTCCAAATAAATGTTTTCCTAGTCTTGCTAACAAACGTCAATAGCAAGGCCCAAAACGGTTCACATGATTCCCAACTAACTTAACTGTGTCACAGAACAAAATTCAAAAATACTTTTAGAAATACAAAATATTCCCTAGTAAATAATGTTAAGCTTATAATATCTGGTATTCAAAAAAAATTGGTAGGCATACTAAAGAAGCAAGAAAATATAAAGAGCAAGAAATAGGAGAAAAATCAAACAAAATTAACTCAAAACTGTTACACATGTGAGAATTATCAAACGAGGACATTAAAACAGTTACTACTGTGTTCCAAATGTTCAAAAATGTGAAGTAGAGATGTGAAAAATATAAAAACAAAATACAAATTGAACTTTTTGACTCTGAGATGAAAAATACACTAAATGTGATTAATGCTAAATTTGATGTAGAAAAAAAGATCAGTGAATTTGAAGACATATATTAGAAATTATCCAAAATAAAAGGGAAAAAAGTTCAAAGATAAGAGCAACAGAACATGGAAGTGTCATAAAAGAAGCACAGATGAAATATCCATGAAAGATATATTATTTCTACCCAGCAGACAGGTACTGATTTTTTTGGAAACTGTGGCCTTTGGATTAGACTTTGGGGCCTGAACATATTTGAACATGTGAGGATAGGAATATTGCTGATTTTTCAGCAGAACAGCATAAGCAAAATCTCAGGAAAACTAATGTGAGGTTTCTGTGAGGCAGTATGCAGTACCTTTTGATGGCATGGACACATGAGAAAGGAAAAGCAGAAAATAATTTTAGGAGAATGCAATGTCAGAATGGCTAAAATAAACAAGAGTGACCACATGAAATGCTGGCAAGTATTTGGAGAAACCAGGTCTCTCATATGTTGCCAGTAGGAATGTAAAATGGTGCCACCACCCTGGAAAATACATTGTCAATTGCTCAAAAAACAAAACATATACTTATCATACTACCCATAATGGTACTTCTGGGCATTTTTCACAGAGAAGTGAAAAGATATCTACACAAAACCCTGCACACAATTGTTCATAGTAGCTTTATTTGTAATAACCAAAAACTAGAAACAACCAAAATGTTCCTCAATAGGTGAACAGTTAAACCAACCTTAGTACACTGCACCATGTAATTTTATTCAACAATAAAAAGGAATGAGTTACGTATGCAACAACTTTAGATGGATCTCAAGGGCATTATGCTTAGTGAAAAAAAGCCTATCTCTAAAATTCATATGCTATAATTCAATTTACGTAACATTTTCAAGATTATGAAATTATAGACATGGAAAACGAACTAGTGGATTAAGGACGGCTGTTGGATGGCAGGTACATGTGACTAGGTGTAGCAGAGAGAAATCTTTGTGGGGATGGAAAATTCTACATACTGATTATAGTGGTAACTACACAAAACTATGAATGAGATAAAATAACATTGAACTATACACACACACTGAATCAAAGTCAAATTCCCAAACATGATTTTGTATCATAATTATGTAAGATTTAATTACTGGGGGAAACTGTGTAAATAGTGCACAAGACCATTTGCACTGTCTTTGAAAATTCCTGTGAATCTATAGTTATTTCCAAAAATAATTTTTTTAAAACATAGATTACAAAATTATACATTGTTTCTACAAAGTTAAACATACACTGACCACATGACACAGCAATCTCACTCCTAGGTATTTAACCAAAAGAAATTAAGACAATGTTCATACAAAGCCTATAAAAGAATATTTAAAGTAACTTGTGGGTAAAAACTGCAATATTTCCTGAACCTCTCTCCTGGGCTTAGTTTTCTGACATGACAGCAGGTGTTGACCGCTGCAGCCTCTCCCAGCCTCCGCGGACAAGGGGTGGAGAGAAGCTATTCCCGGCTTCTCTGTTGGGCAACTGATCTGGCAGCTGTCAGTCACTGGGGCTCCGCCTGCAGAGCGTCTCCCAGGAGGGGTGCGCAGAGGGGGGAGGGCAGGCCCAGGGGTGGGCGAGACTGGCTGCCAGAGAGGGACGAGCAGGGCCCGGCCTCTTGCGAGCAGTAAGGAGTGTCTCCCACCCAGCTCTTCCCTTAACTGATTCCGGCCTCACCAGTTTCACTGCTTCATTTGTCCCGGGTTGGGAACGCGCTTCCCACCCCCACCCAGAGCTGACAACTTCAGTCCTCATCGCTAAACCACAGCAACAGTCCAAATGTGCATTTGGATGAATACACATTTACAGAGAAACTTGTACATCCTTACAACGGATATTTACTCAAGAAAAAAAGAAATGAAGTAGTGCACTTGCTACAACATGGGTGAACATCAAGGTCTCATGCTAAGCAGAAGACAGGTACAGAACGTCATGGACACAAATGCTTCCGTTTATATGATGTTTTTGAGTGACAAAATCATAGGGGCAGAAACAGATCAGAGGTTGCCAAGAGGGTTCCCAGGGAGGGAATCAACTTCCAAATTACACAGGGAAGTATTTTGGATCGAAAAAGCTTCTTTATATCTCCATGGTGCTCGTGGTTACACAAGTGACTGTCAAAGCTCATGTAACTGCACACCTAAAATTTTGAATCTTGCCTTTATAAAGTTCACTTTAACAAGCTTGACTTCAGAAAAAATTCACATTCAATATTGTAATACTTTTTAAGCATTTTTATATATACATGAATTTAGGAATACACAAGTGGATTTGCCAAAATAACCTGGCTTTTGTCATCTCTGATTCGTAGAATTAAGACTTTTTACGTTTCTCTTTTTCTTTTTCTAGTCTAATAAGTCTTTTTGCACTAAGTAGACATTTTTAAGAACAAAAATGCTTTTTAAAAAAATTAGATATTTTTAGGGTAGATAATACACTGAAAGTCATCAGCTCTCCCCTTTAGGTCATAGATGAAGATTTGAGAGCTAAGACAAAGTGCATTTTCCCTAATTAATTTAAAAATACATATCCTTAATACCCCACACCTGGGCTATATGATCACACTGCTAATGTTGTGATCTATTTTGATGGGGCCTGGGTGGTTTTCGCCCTTCCAAAAGTTGCACTTGGTGATGCCAGAGTAAAGTGCTGAACAGATTTCCCTGGACCACCTCCTGCAGGCGGACACAGACGGCATCTGGACACACATCAGCTCTCCAGTCTGTACCATAGAAGACCAGTGATTTTTCTAAAATGTGTGACTTGCTAGTATTTTGACTTTAGGAAAATCGTAAGAATGTCACCCAACTGAAAGATTGAGACGGCAGCATGAAAAAGCAACTATTATTACTGGTAGCAGCTCAAGTCACAGACAATGAAGCCTACTCGAGAGTCAAAGGAGATATAATTTAGAAGCTAAGCATCGCGCTTAAGTTTGCCAGTGGCAAAGACTGGCTTTTTTTGCTATGGGGCCAGGAGCAATTTATCTAGACTCTCAATTTCTTCACTACTAAACTGAGAGTTGGAATACTGATTGCCATGAGGATTATATGAGGTAATTCATGTAAAGCCTTAAATAGTACCTGGAGTTTAGAAAGTACACAGTGTTGCACTTTCTATTGTACTGTTGACTATGTCGAATTAGAGATCACAGTGGCAAAATCCACTTCTGGGTCTTTTAAAATATTGAAGATTTCATGGGAGGTGCCATCAAGTCATACTTAGTTTTAGGGGCATGGACGAATAGCCTGCAGGATAGGAAACCCGTTTTCTCATTGGCGCCCCTTCCTGCAGACAGCAAATTGCACTTCAGGTGGTGAGGCCGCTGCAAGGACCTCGGTCAACCTCAATGAACAACACTCACGCGTAGCTGGAGGGATTGACAGGTCATTTGTGCCATGAAGAGGTGACACCTTTTCAAATAGATCAGAAAATCAAACAGCTAATTCTAAGCTCCTAAATTTTCTAACATTTTCCCTCTTTTTAAGAGAGGAAATGTCTTATCACACAGCTAGAGATGGGGCTGGGGGAGACAGGCGTGGAGGGAATGTCTGCTGTCAGCCCCTCTTCTCCCTCCACCTCATTAGCAAGCCAATGAATGTAGTCAAAATAGTATTTGATGTGGAAACAGGAAGTCTGTGTTTTAATTCCAGTCCTTACTTTTACATGGAACAGGACTGTGAACATAGATTAAATTCCTCAGTTGTTGATGAGGTGAGGCACGTGGGCAAACGGACAAACAGGACAAAAAGAAAGTCAACCAATTAAACTGTAACAATCCAGTACATCAACTAGTGTAACTGAAATAATGCCCTCTCACGGGATTTTTAGGGCAGTGAAACTACTCTGTGTGATGCCATGATGGTGGATACAAGACATTAGACATTTGTTCAAACCCGTAAAATACACCACCAAGCGTGAATCCTAATGTGAACTATGGACTTTGGGTGGTGATCATGTGTCAGTGTAAGTCCATCATTTGTAATGGGTGTACCGCTCTGGTGGGGGATGCTGATAATGGGAAGGCCATACATGTGTGTGGGGTGGTAGAGGTTATATGGAAAACTTCTGTACCTTCTGCTCAGTTTTGCTGTGAATCTAAAACTGCTCTAAAAACTAAAGTCTATGAAATTAAAAAAAAATTAATATATTGCCTTCAAAGGCAGTGATACCAGGAACATAGCAACACTCAAAAACATGGGGAATTAATTGGTCATTCACATGATCAGTGAATTGATCACTGTAATAACAGAACATTCTACCATTAAGTCACTTAAGGAATAGCTGTGAAAAAGAGTGAAAAAAGCATGAGATGTGGTGTAAAAAACTGGGTCCTGAAACTTATCGATGTGATGCTAGACATGTGCATTTACATCTCAGAGAACATTTTCTCATTTAAAAAACATGAAATAATATTGCCATCCACATACCAGTGTGGTCATGGAGGTGTGACTGAACAATGTAAGTGGGAGTACTCTGCGAGCTGAAGGTGCTGAGCGAAGCAGCCAGTCCCTGACCCAGGCTGGCATCACGTGCCTCAGGCCACCTCCGCTCTGACCTTTATCAGGTCTATTCACTTCCAAAGTCGGCTCGTTACACCTCAAAATCTCAGAAAAGGGGGGAGGGGGAGGGACGGAGGGAGGAAAGAGCTGACTCCTTATTCTTGCCCCCAGATTATTTAATATATGCAATTTTTTATTAAAGTTAGTCCTTAAAAATACAATTTGTTGTCATCTGGGAGTGGCTGCATTGTCACTTCTCTGAGGGTGGCTGACAGTGGCACCAGGCCAAATCCATGTGGGTGTGGAGACACCCAGAATAATGAAATACCACCCCACCCTGTAGTCCTGCCACCTAATTAACTGTTGTGCTCTGAAAACAAATCTTGGGAGTCAGAATAATCTCTCATCCTAGAGTTGTGATGCAATGGAAAAATGGCAGCCTACTCACGGCGGAAACGCAGAATATCCTGAGATGCGCATTCCGGTGAGACGCAGCGGGGGAACCGGGCTCTGCAGTCCCCTCGGAAGCTCAGCCCTGATTCCTTGCCACTCAGATCACACTTCCGAGCTCAGCAGAAAGTGCTCGCACAACCAAATCTGCTTAGCCCCAGGTCTCTGGAAAGAAAAATAATATCTTAAGCCAAACTAGATGCCTTTGCCAGAGCACATATTTTCCTCCCATTTCTCATGGAATTAAGCAGTGAGGGTGGACATAAGGATGAATACTATTAAAAAAGGAGTAAAGAAAGAGGGAAAACCTGGTAGGCCCTGACAAGCAAACACACTCAGCCCTCCTGCGCGTACAGCCCTTGAGGGAGTCCAGTACCCAAAGAATCAGGTGTACACTCAGGAAGAGTCACAGACTGATTAGAGTCTTCAAACTGGAGGGGGCCCTGAAATGTTCTGGCATATTCAAGTATTGTTATTTTATCAGTGATCCCAATGAAGGGAGACATAGGTACAGGGCAGCAGAGCTGAAACTCATTCCCCTTCTCCTTACCCTCAGCCCCATGTGCTTTTCCCAAAGCACAGGTTTTCCAGTCAAGCATTCGTGCCCAGTTTGGGGACCGACTCTTCTCTCATCACCCTGTGTTTCAGGAAATGAACTTAGACTCTTACCGGGGGGTTGCAATGTTTCTATCTTTTCTGTATCTATTCCAATGCTTCAACAATAGACAATGAAATTTTTCAAACAAGATTTTGAATATATCATGACATACATAATAAATAAAAGTGTTTTTTTTCAAGTAGAAATGGGAGGAGCAGTGTGAAGGTGAGCCCAGCTTTGGTCTCCTTTACAAATGCAGAGATAACTTCTTAAATCACCAGTATATGTATATATACACACACACACACACACAATTTTATACATACATATACAATATATACATCTACCATCTAGCCCTGGGGTAAATGCAAGAAGTATATATAGAGGGAGATTGGTCAAAATGAGGAAAGCCAGAAACAGTTTGAAAATCAGAATGACACTACGTGTGGACTTTTTCTCCGTGCCTCAGTTTCCCCTGCATCTCAACGGCTTTGAGGTATGTTGAATGTTCTATCAGCTGAATATTCCTCATGTCACAAAGAATTCTATTTCCCCATTGAACACATTATTCAGATTTTCTGCTCCCTTTCTTCCTTATTAAAGACCACTCCTCATTTTCCGTTATCTCTATCAAAACTATTAATTCATTGTGCTCACTTCAGCAGCACATATACTAAAACTCTTCATTCATTGATGCACTGAGTCATCACAGAGCATTAGTTTCTAGTCTGTGGAAGTTCCTGAAGATGAATCAGATATAAACCTTGACCTCAAGGATCTTATAATTTAATAAGGTAGATAAGGCATATGCCCAACTTAGCTCTATTTTGAAATACAAAGTGGTAATCGCCAAAAGATAAAGTATCATGGGATCTGGACTGGGAAAATTTACTATGAATTGAAATGAGGAAAAGCTTTATAGGAGACATGAAACTTGACAAAAGCCTTTAGGGATGAATGATCTGAACACACATATGTGGGTTAGACCCAGGAGAAATACATTTGGAGAAAAAGTGATATTACAGAATTTAATCAGACTGTAACTAAAGGTAAATGAAAATAATGACAGATGCCATTACAGAAGGGTGCTGGGACCAAAATGCAAAGGGCACACCCTGTCTTAACCTTGGGTCTCATTCTGCTTTATTTCTCATGGTTTTTTCTACTGATGTTTTTTAATACCAATTCTTTTTCTATTAAAATAAACATCTAGGTTAACTATTCTTCTTTAAACATTAGCTGAGTATGGACAAGTTTTGGTATGCCAAATTCAAGAGCAATATGATATGCCTTCATAAATTAGAGAAATACAATCAGTGGAACTTGTCACATATAATTGACAAGGAAATATTATTAAAAACTTGGCCAAGGCTGACACAAATGGTATTTAAAAATGGAATTGATGGTGCAGTTTTACTGGAAATGAACCATGATTTATAAATAATATTTTGAAAAAAGCAAAATGAAAAATTACCAGTTATTTTAAAAAATACTATAAGCTTGTGGTTTTTAACTGTACCTGTATACCTGTATGTCTGTGTCTAACTGTGCCTGTCTCTATCCAGGCACTCAGTCGCGATAACAGTTACTATGGCAAATTCAGTCACAGACAAGTAAGAAAAGAGAAAGCGTTGCTAGTTTTCCACATGCTCGTTTTCCTTAGCAATGCTGGGGACCGCACTGACAGTGCCCAGGGTCAGAGAACGCCAGCGTGGAAATCCGGCGACACGGCTCTGAGCTTGGTTACTGACTACAAGTCGTCAGGCCTTGGACAAGCGGCACTTGTCCTCTAAGAGCACAGATTACTCACTTACGCCATATAGAGAACAGACCAAATGGCTTCTTCTCATTTCAAATGATGATAATATAGTACTTTTGTCCTGATTCTGATTTAATGTTCTCCATAAACCTATGAGGTATTATTACCTCCATTTTAAAGTTAGAAACTGAGGCTCAGAATCTTATCTCAAATCACAGAACTAAAGAGTAGCACAGACTGACTTCAGACCCGGAAATGGGTGCCCACAGAGTCCCTGTTGTTGTGCTGTCTTCCAAATTTCAAGCTCAGCAGACTGTGATCCCACACATCTAACTGAAAGTAACAGTGCAATATGTTTCAAAATACTTTCGCATCTTTAGCCCACTGGAGAGTAAGGCTGCTTTACTGGTCCTGTGTGGGGGGCAATTGAGAAAGGCAATATCACTCCCACTTTGCAGATGAAGAAACCTGAGATTCCACCCAAGGGAGACTGTATAAAGCAAACTACTGCAAAGGAAGGAACACATGGTTTAAGAGCCTGCTGCCTCCACTTATCAGGCATATGAGCCTCCACACATCACTCATAGGAAGGAGAAATAATGACAATGATCTCATAAAATAATGTGAGGATTAAAGTTAAATGAAGTCTATCTAGCCCAACAATTGACCAATAAGAGGTGTAAAATAAATGCTTGTTCTATTCGTATTCCATCCCAGACCCTACTCACCCTCTTTTTGAGAACTCTATTGTTCTGTCCTTTATATTCATCAAGGAAAAATTACAAAGTGAAATACAAAAAGTATGATTCATCACATAGGATTTCCTTAGATTTGAAGGACGTCATTTTATCCAGGCTACTCATGTCTATTTATGCTTACTTGCTAATTTATTTCCACCCTGCCTTGTTCCAAAAAGCATTTGAGGCCTACAACTCAACTCCTAAATCACCTGGATATAAACAGCGGCATAAGCACGGGAGCTCACTCTCTCGGTGGTCTCCCAAGGACACCACCGCCTACAGAAAGGAAAGAAGTGCTAAGGTACAATGACCTGAGAGCTGGATGTGCTTAGAATTGAGTACTGATTGAGGGGCCATCCCCGCCTCTGACATCCGCACACTGACTTGATAATCCCTGTGACACATTATTTTAATGACTGAACTATGAGTTGCTCTTTGTTCTCACAGCTGTGCATCTGACAGCACAGAGTTAAGGCCTTACCCATTTTCATAGCTACAATACCTGATAGAGTATCTAAAGACAGTGAATACTTTCTGATAGGGAACCTTTGGGTTTTTTGCTCTCCCAATATTTAAAAATTGTAAAGCCTTGAATGGTTTTCTGATCAAGAACATTCCCTGATCCATGCAGAACAGTTTCTGTCAGTAATCCTGCTCTGACATTAAAAACACTCTCACCTTAGTTACTACATTTGAAGTCTCTGACCGTCCCAAACCCTGCATAGTGCCGTCCGATCTACATTCCTACGATTTCTCACGCAGGGAAGCATGGTGAGTAAAGAACATGGACTTTAAAATTAGAAAGACCAGATTCGGGGGCTGGATCCACTATTGTGTTTCCTGATGAAAGCATCAGAAAATCATTAAAATTTCTGAGCTTTGGCTAAGATTAAACTATTCCATAGAGTCATTATAAGGATTAATTAGATAACATTTGAACATTTCTAGTAATTAGAGGTACTCAAATGGTAATTAATAGTAGTTTCATAAAAAATCAAAGTATTTAGATTGGGAAGGAAAACATAAAACTGTTTGTTCACAGATGATATGATCATCTATGTAGAAAATCCATAAGTGATTATGGCAGGGTTGTGGGATATAAAGTTCATATACACAAGTCAATCACTTTTCTATAGTCCAGCAATGAACAAGTAAAATGTTAAATAAAAAACACAGTACCCTTTACATTAGCACACACAAAAATGAAACACTTAGGTATAAATATTACAAAGTATGTACAAGACCTATGTAAGGAAAACTACAGAATGATAAGTGAAATCAAAGAAGAACTAAATAAAGAGATACTCTATGTTTATGGATAGGAAATCTCAATATGATCAGGATATCCACTTCCCAACTTGATCTATAGATTCACTTCAATCCCAATCAAAACCCTAGCAAGTTATTTTGTGAATATCGATGAACTGATTTTAAAGTTTGCATGAAGATGCAAAGGACCCAGGATCGCCAATACAATGTTGAAGCACTAAAAGCAAATTGGAGGAGTGGTCACTACCTCACCTCAAGACTTACTGTAAAGCTACAGCATCAAGACGATGGGGTGCTGGTGGAAGGGAAGGCCGACGGATCAGTGGAACAGAATAGCAAGCTCGGGAACAGACCCGCACGAATGCAGTCCGCTGCTCTTTGACAAGGAAGTGAACGCAGTACAATGGGATAAAGACAGTCTTCTGACAAAACGGAGCTGGAACAACTGCACATCCACAAGCAAAACATGTATACATATACGAATTCAGACAAACTTCACACCCTCCACAAAGACTAACCCAAAACTGATCACTGACCTAAACGTAAAATGCAAAATTGTAAAACTAGAAGATAGCACAGGAGAGAACCTAGATGACTTTGGGCACGGAGATCTTTTTTTAGATACAACACCAAAGACACAATCCACGAAAGAAATAATTGATAAGCGAGACTTCATTAAAATTAAAACTTCTGCTCTGTAAAAGATGCTGGCAAGAGAGGGGGAAGTCAAACCACAGATTGGGAGACACACTTGCAGAAGATATCCGGTAAAAGACTCTTACCCAAAATATACGAAGAACTCTTAAAACTCAACAGTAAGAAAACAACTTGATTTTAAAGTGGGCCTGAGACCTTAATAGACACCTCATCAAAGAATATATACATATGGCGAATAAGCATATGCAGAGGGTTCCACATCATATTTCATCAAGTCAATGGAAGTTAAGGCAACAACGAGCTACCACTAGATGCCTGTTAGAGTGACCAAGGCCCAGAACGCTGGGTCTGCGGACACCAAAGGCTAGCAAGGGTGTGGGGCAAAAGGGACTCACATTTCTCACTGGTGGGAATGTGAAATGGTAAAGCCAATGTGGAAGGCAATTCAGTAGTTCCTTACAAAATTAAGAATACTTTCACTATACAACGCTGCAGTATTGGGGCAGGTGTTGGTGGGATGCGAGCAGATAGAGCTCAAGGCCCTGGTGATACAAAGTCACAGTCAAGGCGTTGCAGTAAACAAGAAGCCTCATCCTGGACATGTGGGAAAATTCAGCCTGAGAAGAAAGGGAGTTTTCTTTTCCTTTCACCCCAGCTTGGCATAGCAACAGGCCCTAGCAACAACCCCCAGCCACTGCGTGCTTTACCCCATTTTTGTGCTTATAAACCCTAGACATTGTAGCCCTGACAGCATCCTCCCTTGGAGCCCCTTCTGACTAGAGGGAGTCTTTTTCTTTCCTCTAGTCCTCGTTCAAAACTTTGCTGGTTGCTCCCTACTCTTGTCTGCTTGCTTCATTCTTCGTCACCTCCAAGACACAATCTTGGAAAAAAACAGCATCTCTGCCAGTAACATACCACTCCTTGATAATTACCCAAAGGAGTTGAAAATGTATGTCCACACAAAACCTGCATGGATGTTTATAGCAGCATCATTCATAACTGTTGAAATTTGGGAGCAACAAAGATGTCCTTCAATTGGTGAATCGATAAACTGTGGTACATCCATAAAATGCTATATTATTTGGTCTAAAAGGAAACGATGTATCAACTATGAATAGATGTGGGAACCTTAAATGCATAAATGTCTAAAGGAAAGAAGCCAGTCTGAAAAGGCTAGACACTGTAGGGCTCCACCTGTATGACTGTCTGCAAAGGACAAAGACAGTCAAAAGTCATTGGTTGGCAGGGACTGGGGAGTGGAGCTGGGGATGAATGATCAGAGCACAGAGGATTTTTAGGGTAGTGAAAATATCAGTATGATACTATAGTGCTGGATATATGTCATTACACATTTGTCCAAACTCATAGAATATACAAAAAGTGAACCATAATGTAAATCATGCACTTGGGGTGATTACAATGATGTGTTAATGTAGTTTCATCAATTGCAGCAAAGTTACGCTAGTGGGGGATGTTGAAAAAAAGGGGGAGGCTATACAGGTGTAGGTTGTTGGCAAGAGGTATACGGGCAGTCTCTGTACGTTCCCTTTAGTTTTGCTGTGAACCTAAAAATTAAAAATTAATCTTACCCTGTGACTTCTATTCCTAAAAATTTTCCAGTGAAGCCTCCCAGTTTTGACATCAGGATCTGTCTATTCATCTCTGCTTTACAGAGTCTACATGATTCGGCTCTGGCTTGCCTGCTGGAATATAAGTGACTCTATGTGAGTCCTTTGACTTTGACAATATCACCACTTGGGAATATTCCTCCATTTATCACTGTAGAAAAAACAAGGATTTCAAAGCTAGAAACAGACAAACTGAGTTTGATTCTAGACTCTGCCACTTCATACCTGGCATGAGGTCCAGGGGATCTTATAGATTTCACTTACCCATCTATGAAAAGGTGACGGCATTGTAAGGATTGCTGCCGATACCTCGAGGTTCTTATACCTCAGGGCCTGCTGGACTGTAGGCGCTCGGTGGTTGGCAGTGACGGTGATAACGGGGATTATGGTTTCTGAGCAGACATACAGAGAGTGGAAAAATTTTCTTTCACTACTTCAACCAAGTCCTAACTAAATCAATATTGACTTTTATTCAGCTCACATGTATTTTTTCCTAACTGCTAAAGCGCCTGACATCTGAACCACATATTCTGCCACATGGTGTTGTCTTTATATAAATAAAACATTCACCAATCAGAGGTCTTGTAGATTGTCAACAGAACTTAAGGACCAGAAGTATGGATTCTGGGTGTAGATTGTCTAACTTGGCATCTGCCACTAACAAACTGTAAACTTGGCAAGGTACCTTCTCTCGCCTCAGTTTATTCATATTCAAATTTTGGATAATAATAGTAGTATATGACAGCTAAATAATTAAGAGTAAATAAGTTAATACACATATAAACTTAAAATGGTTCCTGGCAATTATAAACTCTCGAGTATTTGATATTGCTATTATTTCATTCTTTGCTCTGATCACCCTCTCTTCAAGTCACTCCAAAGGCACTTACCATTTGCAGGCCAAAGAGAGGGGCCTCAGGACTCAACGATTTGAAATAGAATTGAACTTGGACCCACAAGTCCTAAAAGGGAAGATACTGACAGTGCCACGAGAGTCTGTGGGGGCCACAGAGCTCATACACTGCGGCGGGAGCGTGGATTGGGACAGCTCTTCTGAAGAGCCATAAATATTTTAAATGGTCGTATCTTTAATCTGTAATTTAACTTCTTTATGCCAGTGAAATAATAGAGCAAATGCACTATCCCGATTATATAAGTTTGATAATTGCACAGTTCTAGCTGAAAAGAAAATAACGACTTAAACATACACCAAAAGAAAAACAGTGAAATGCACCATCGAACATTCACGATGCAGCTCTTTAGACCCTCAGATCCTGAGGCCGTTACTATTGCCTGTCAGGAAAGGTCTCCAGCCTCGAATTTTCAAGCCAAAAACCATGATTCTTAATCTGACTCCTTTCTATCTAATCTTTCAATGAATCCTATCAGTCCCTCCTCAACACCTTCCTCTGCACTGTTGGCAAACGACCCGGCCCCGCTGCCGCCAGCTCTCGGACCGCCGCCCCAGCATCCTCAGCAGGTTCCTCGATTCCATTCTGCCCCCCGTGCCCATCGGTTTTTCATACAGTAGCCTGATATCTTTTAGAAATGTAAGCTAGATAAATTAAAGCTCTTGACTGTTTTCTATCAAAGTTCACATGTGGAATTAAATCCAGACTTCGAGCTGTGACCTACCAGATGCTAATGAATCGTCCCAGTGCCAACGTGTGCCACCGCTGCTCCTCTTCACTTCCTTCATTCCAGCGCCATCAGCCCTCTTCCTGGCTTTCCAGTGTGCCAACCTCACCCTACCTTAGACTCTGATACCGCCCGACCTTCCCCTGGAATGGCCTCCCCTGGATTTGTGGGTGACTGGCTCCCACCTCCACAGGGCTCAACTTCAATATTTTTTTTCAGACAGACTTTTCTTCACAACCAAACCCACAGGAGGCCCTCCGTCGACTGCACTGCCAACCCCATTTTCGTGACACAGTTTATTTTATTTTCTTGGTAGAATAATCACTGTCTGGAATCTTTTTGTTATTGATCTGTTACTTCTTTATTATATGTCTTTCCCACTCGAATACAGGATTCATAAAGCACGGCCCTCACTTGAGAAAGAACTTTGGATTCTTTCTCAGATTTTACTCCATGAAAACGTACTTCATGATTATTATTATTGCTATTATCACTATCATTATTTATTTTCTGACCTGGGAGTTTCTACTTGGTTTTCCTTGTTTCAGAGCAAAAATACAAGCATTCTTTTACATAGATTTCGTATGCCACACCTAAAATTTCTTCTACTGACTTTTCTTACTCTCCCATTTCAAAAATAGTAAATCCATTGATTTGGTGCTGATAATTTTTATTATCATTTTTTTCCTCATCCTTCTCATCGGATCAGACTCTCAGCCCTCTTTATATAAATTATAATCTTTGTAGTATAGCAATTCAAAAGCAGATTGGGCTTGAAGTAACATTAAAATCTATGTTAGTGATTTAACCTATCTTATCTCACTTAAATACCCTCAACAACCTGTTCAAAGTGCCCTTCTTACATTAACTGAGCTTCATAACAACTAACAACCCATTTTACAGACCAGGAAACCAAGGAGCAGAGAAATCAATCAACTTGCCTGGTATTTGACAGATGTTGTCAATGGCAATGTCATGACTCAGACCCCATGCATTTGACTCCGGGCTCATTTACTTAACTTCTGTATTATATTGCATTCACAAATGAAGAAATTTCCTCTGGGAGAGTTTGAGGGACTTCAGAGTGAGCAGCAGCGTTCCTGGACTTTGACCAGGTTCTTGGGTCCCAATGTCGTAGAAATGGGCCGAGTACCAGCAGCCTGCGCAGCAGGAAAGGTCTGCTGGGGAGAGAGCTGACCCGCAAGGGGGTCTGGAGAGGAGGGGGCTGTCTCCCCAGGGAAACATGGCACTAGGTGTTCAGGGATCTCAAAAAGGGAACGAGGGCCTGAAGGCGGGCTGACGTGCGGCTCCCTGTCATTCATCTTCTGCGGCTGGGACAGTGTGCCAGCGCCGGCGGATACTGATTTATTAGTTCTTTCAAGGTGCGGTCAGTTCTTCTGTCTTTGATGTTCTGTAAGATCAGCTTACACAGGAATGTGTGAGTCTTGTTCTTTCTCCCTCAGATAATGGGAGCATGCCATTTATTTTAAGATTGTTCACCTTACCTCAGGATGAAGTTGTTTGTTGGCTAATTGTTCTTAGAACGTGTTGGGAATTTTAATATTTGACTTTTTTGTTTCAAGATGGAGTCTTAGCCTTAAGATGGACGGCCTCCTGTTCTCTTCACTTCCTTCATTCCAGCACCATCAGCCCTCTTCCTGGTTTTCCAGTGTGCCAACCTCACCCTACCTTAGACTCTGATACCACCCGACCTTCCCCTGGAATGGCCTCCCCTGGATTTGTGGGTGACTGGCTCCCACCTCCACAGGGCTCAACTTCAATATTTTTTTTCAGACAGACTTTTCTTCACAACCAAACCCACAGGAGTTTCTATCTAATCTTTCAATGAATCCTATCAGTCCCTCCTCAACACCTTTCTCTGCACTGTTGGCAAACGACCCGGCCCCGCTGCTGCCAGCTCTCGGACCGCCGCCCCAGCATCCTCAGCAGGTTCCTCGATTCCATTCTGCCCCCCGTGCCCATCGGTTTTTCATACAGTAGCCTGATATCTTTTAGAAATGTAGGTTAGATAAATTAAAGCTCTTGACTGTTTTCTATCAAAGTTCACATGTGGAATTAAATCCAGACTTTGGATTTAATGGCCTCCTGTTCTTCCTCCACTAGCTCAGCAGAACAGGGTTTGAATGGAAAACACTATCTACACAACTAACTGTTTTGTTTATTCCAAAGTGCCTCGGTCAAGATCACGAAAGGACTAGAGAAGTCACTAGAATCCTCTTCCAGCTCCCAGACCACTGCTGGTTCTCACGGAACTGTCCCGTTCTGTTCTCTATTGAGAGTTTCCCCCTTCATAGCATCGATCACAAATCGTGTGGCTGTTCACTAGGCACTGCTTACACCCATCCTCATCCCCACAGATGTGAACAAACAGGACTGGCATAGAAAAGGAACTTCAGTGAGAAATCACAGTCACAGGAGCACAGCACGGCACCCTGCAGTCTGTCAGGCGGCACTCCCGGCGGCCCTTGACGGCGCACTGCCCATGTCCCGAGCACTGTGAGCGCTTTGCATGCATCATCTCGTTTGCTTCTTCACCGAAACCCCGTGAGGCAGCTATCACTACCTTCATTTCCAGGTGAGAAAAGAGCTTTGGGAGAGTTTAGGACTTGCCCAAGGTCACACAGGTAGAAGCGAAGCATCGGAATTTGCACGTGAGTTTCCCTAACACTATGTACCACTCTTAAATACTACGCAGACAGATTCCTAAATAAAATTAGGAAGGAGTTTTCCCTATGGTCGTATTTTAAGCACATTTATCAATGGCTTTTTAAATTGTAATATGGCAATTCAACGCGGTAAGCCACACAGGATTGGTGGATGGGGGGGGGGGTGCTCAGAAGTCAATGAGGGCATCCTGAGACAGAATATGGTTCCTGTTCTTACATAACACAGGTGCATAAAATGTTCCTGGCCTAGACATGCAAGATCGATTCTCGAATTGGATTACACATGCAAAGCTGTTATTCCCAATATTGTCATGGTATCATAGCAACTGATTCATGTTAGAATTCCAGAATTTTATTTCTTGCCAAACAATGGAAAGGGTGTCTCACTTATTGTCAGAACTTAAAAGTCCCTAGAGTTCATCTAGCCAAATAATCTTTGTTTATATTAAGAAACTGAAGCCCTACTGACATTAAAACATGAGGTAGCAAATTGGGTTAATCTCAGATACATTATGTGGAGTGAAAGGAGCAAATGCAAAAGACTACATGGCCTCCACATAATGTTTTTATGCCAGAAAAAAGAGATAAATTAAGCCTGTTTTTTTTAAAAAAAGACTGCATGGTATATAATTCCTTTTATATAAAGTTCCAGACAAATAAAATAATTCTATAGTGATAAAAGTTCAAACAATGGTAACCCTCTGTGGCTGGAAAGAAGAGACATTGATGATAAAGGGACACAAAGAAACCACTAAGGCAACAGAAAAGTTCTACTCGGAATTACACAGATATATGCATATATAAAAATGCACCAAACTTCATACTTAAGATTCGCAAATTTTAGTGTACGTAAATTATACCTAAAAAGAAAATAAAAACAGAAAATAACTGTCTGTATATGAAGATGCCTGTCTAAATATCATCTTTCAATGAATAATACTCAGAGACTATTTTGTAGCACATTTAGAATTACATTTAGGATTGCAGGTGTGGAAAATTACTCTGCAGAGAGCAAGGGAGGTGTATAAACAAGATCATGTGATAAAGAAACAGCTAGATTTGGATTTTACATTTCATGCCATCACGGCTTAAAAATACCTGTACTTAGCATCTTACTACGCAGATGGACAGTGACTGTGAAGGGGTATGTGGGGGGGACTCGGTGAAGGAGGGAACCTAGGAAACATAATGATCTTTCTGTAATTGTAGATTAATGAGACCCAAATAAAAAAAATACCTGTACTTATTTTAGGGCTTGTGTTTATTCTCCTTGGTTCTTGTCTTCACCACAACAAAGAATTGAAAGGCAGAGTACGGGGGAGAAGAAGAATGAAAGTTTTATTTGAATACATTCCAAGGGAGGAGCAGGGCAGAGCTGAGGTGGACAAAGGCAGGACGGGGAAGCTCACCGAACTCCTGCTTTGCACTGGGCACATCCCTTGCCAACTCCTGAAGCTGGGGTCACCTGGCATCCAGGGTCACCTGGCGTCCAGTGTCCACTTGAATCTGCACGGCATAGGAACTGAGTCTCTACCACCCCAGGATGTGGGGGAGCTGCAGGGCACTGGATGGAGTGAGATTACGTTCTGAGAACTTCCCAGAGCAAAGAAAGGAGATTTTCAGTCAGGCTGCGAAAGAGCGTGACCGCACGGTTGCAGGGCTGTCCAGGCCACCCAGGCAGTGGGAACCTGCAAGCCCCAGGTCAGAGCTCCCAGCAGCTCCTCCCTACGTATCTGGAGCAGAACAGAGAGCAAAGAATGGGGAGTGTGGTAAGCCTCAGAGAGGAGCCGCGCTTAAGGGTTTAGGGCTAAATAGATTTTACAGTGGTACAATGGTTATCTAATTGGTACAGTGAAGACATGGGCTGTGCTCGGATACTTTCTCTATCTGGGGAATATCTGGACATTCCAAGTTGCTCCTGGCCTTTGGAGCTTCAACTAATTAACTCAATGACTTTGAGTCCTTTCTACACTGAAAAGTATGAAACAATACTTCAAAAAATTAAGGAACACTGAAATAAACGGAGAAATAAGACATGTTCATGGATAAAAAGACTCAGAATTCTCCCCAAATTCAATATATAAATCCAACTCAAGAGTATTCAAAATTCTAGCGAGATACTGAGTAGAAAGCAAGTAGCTGAATTTACATCACATATGAAAGTGCGAAGGGAAAAGAATGACTGGGTCGATCCTTGGTGAGAGCGAAGCCGGAAGACCTAGATGACCGGATACAAAGACCGATTTTAAAGCTAAAATAAGATAGAATAGTGTTGGTACAAGAATAGACAAAATGACCAATGGGACAAAATCAAAACCAGAAATAGATCCACACATAAAGTGCAATCTGATTTATGAGGAAGGCAACATTAACCTGCATTGCTGTATTGGGGAAGATAAGGTCTTTTCAATGAAGGGTGTTGAATCAATTAGCTGGGCAGGTAGGGATGGATGCACATGTATGGGTGGGTGTACACATACATTTATATACACACACAAATTATATATAAAATAGTTCTATATGTATGTATGTTTGTGTGTGTGTGTGTATATATATATATATATACTTTGAATCACCCACAAAAACAATTTCAGATTGAAGACCAAAATGTGAAAAGTAAAATAATAAATCTTTTAAGGAAAACATAGGCAATTTCCCTGTTGGCATTAAAGTTTCATTTTCAAAAATTGCTATTCATAATTTTATTAAAAAGATAAATGGGACTATATTAAAGTTAAGAACTTCTGGTCACTAGAGAGATACAAACTTCTAATCGTAATATAAATTAGTTACAGGGATAAAAGTACAGCATAAGCAATATAGTCAACAATATTTTAATTTTTGTGTGTTGACATGGGAACTACATGTATCTTGGTGAGCATTGGTTGACACATATAGTTGCCGAATCACTATGTTGCACACCTGAAACCAATATAAGATTGTATATCAACTATATTTCAATTCAAAAAAAGAACTTCTGATCACTAAAATACCTTTAGGAGTTGAAAGGCAACTGGTAGGATGGCTAGATATTTGCAATACATAAGCTCCAACAAAGACCTCATATTCAAATTCTTACAAATCATAAGAAAAAATACAGGCAACACAATTAAAAAAGAAATTCATGGTCACATTTTCCACAAAAGAAGATATCCAGGTGATTAATAAACACAAGATGGCATTAATATAATTAGTCAGAAGGGAAATACAAAGTAAAATAACAAGATATGATTTCACACCTACCAGGTGACCTAAAGTAAATAAGAGAAAAAGCACAAAGTATTGATGAGCATGTGGAGTGACCAGGACTCTCGGACACTGAGAATGGAAGTTGGTGTAAACACTTGGAAAACTGGCAGTATCTGAATATACACATTTCCCTTTTACCCAATTCCACTCAGGGTTTTATTCCCAACAAAAACACATACATATGGTCACTAAAATGCATGTACTAGAATGTCTCCAGCAACATTATTCATAATATCCCAAACACAGAAACTACCCAGATGTCCACTAGCCATAGAACAGATCTGGAATATTCATGCAATGGGATGCCACCCAGCAATGGGAGGGAACGATATGCAGATACAAGCCCCCGTTTGGACGTCATAAATATGACATGAGTAAAAGAAGCAAAACATAAAAGTTAAATATAATTCCATTTATATAAAATTAATCGCAAAACTATTCTGTGTTATAAAATCAAGAGACTGGTTACCTTTGATAAAGGCAATGACAAAGTTTGTGGAAATACTGGTTAAACAGGTGTGTTTAGTTTTTGGAACCTAATTGAAAATCTGTTATATGCACATTTTATGCATATAATAAAATAATAAAAGCTTTTAAAAAATCAACATTACTGATTATAAATAGATTCTCATTTGGAGGGGGGAGGAGTGACTTGGTATAGGGATAAAAGGGTAACTGCTATGGTGGGTGACTGAATCAAGTTTAATTTTCCTTTCAGAGCATAATAACCTTGTTTTTAATTTAAAACATAAATAAAAATTAAAGTGGAGAAATACAAAACATTAGTAACAAGTTGGACTTACAATCAAATGAACAAAAATGTTGATAATAGGTAATAATAGGTACTATATATAATGACTATTGTTTATGTGAATGAGAAATAATGTTCCACCTCTTAAATTCCAAAGAATCTGTAAATGTCCCCCTTCCTAGCTCAGTACTTACTACTACAAAGTCCTTGATGGGCTCTATCAGATCTATGTGTTTAGAGGTACAATTATCACAAGAAACTCAATCATCCAAATTTTTAATTGACTCTGAGCTTAACATTAATTAATCATCAGCATCTACCCCAAAAAGTCAGTGTGAACTTTGTCAATAGCACATCACTGGAACAAGGGAGGTGGTAGCCACATAACGCTTTAATCCGCTGAACAGAACACACTGAAGTGCTGTGCTCAGTTGCAGATTCCTTGCCTCAGAGATATGGTCAATGAAGTAAGACAGAACTAGAGAGGCGATGGTGAAAAAGTGATACATCTCACTGGCTGCAGTGACTCTTTTCCTATTTTCTTTAGAGTATAAAATGGCAAACTGATCAGTTAATCAAATGTAAGATTAGTCATTATATGAGAAGTGGATTCAACTAAATCACTTTAAGATTTCTGGAAATGTAGAAGGAGCCTTGTATTGAGTCCAGAAATACCAGTTGAAATTCTAACTCGAACCTGACCAGCTGCACAACCTTAAATTAGTTCAGTCTCTTCATTCATATGAAAATACAAATAGTGCCTACTTAAGCTTCAGGTTTTTAAGGAAAATAAGAGATCCGAGATCATGTATTTGACAATAGTTTATATTCTGTATTATTAGTATTAACATTAGTCTAAATTACAAAAGTTCCAGGTACTATGTGTGTGTGCATGCGTGTATGTATATGCATGTATGGATGGATGGATTGGATGCATGCATGTCTGTATGTATCCATTCACAGATATTTCTGCTGCAGCCCTCTGCGCCCCGCTTGATTCAGGGGTCCCCTGTTACCCAGCAGCACTCCTCTAGGTGTTTGGTCCCTGCCCTCATTTTAGTTCCCACGAAGAGTCATCTTATTCCCCTTCCTCCTGCATGTATCTGCCAAGGTTCACACACCCGACAGTCATGCCACCGCACCGCCCAGGCCCATGGGTGTTAACACTTTAACACTTCATATTGTTTTTCAATGTTCTGTTTTCTGATTTAAGTTTCATATTATCTTTTAAAAAGAGAAAAAAAGTTTTCCTTTGTTTTTATTTATTTTTCTCAGACCTCCCAGGATTTTCGGTAGAAAACATGTGTGCAACTTTCCCTTTTGGGATTCAAGTACCAACCTAGGTACGAAGCCTGTGAGTTAGAAGTCTTTAAATTGAGGATGAGGTCATTTTCCTGAGTCTTTAATTTACAGATGGGGCAGGAATAATTAGCTATAATTCTATGGGTGGATACAATGTCTAGCATCAACTACGAGTTCAAGATTTGATGAAGTGACATTTTCATGCTGAAATATTACCATTGAAAGTAAATGATAAAACTAACAAACTTCAGAAAGCAGAAAGGCTCTCAAATTAAATTACTCCCTGGGAAGCTGTGGCAAAGAACCAGTCTGGATATGGGTGGGAACAAAACATAGAATAAATTATTAGTTTTTGCAATAGTATCACAACAAAAATTCTCTTTCATGTGGAATGTGCTCTTTAATTTTTAATGCCCTTTTGTTTGCTGTATTTCATTTCATCCTCGCGTACTACTACTAGGAGATAAGTCAACGATGTATTCTTCTCAATTTACAAACAGTTATCTAAAGTTTGGCAAGGTTAAGTGTTTTGCTTGAGGTCCCCTGTATATGGCCTGGAAAAGTCCAGGATATCAGTTAAGGACTTTTTCTGAAACATAAATTTTATTTCCCAAAACAGAATATCCCTTGTTTCCTTATTCTCAGAGATATTCTCAGAAAACCCTATTTTTAAATTATCAAGTAACTTTCAGGACTCCACAAGTCAGAAATTGTATCTTCCTTCACACCGGCTACCAACAATATCTCACATGCATACAGATCCTTGCAAAACCTCAGGACGCCCTCCTCACCACAGAAATGTGACCCCTTTTACTAGGAGCCACTGTGTTAACACAGTCTGCTAAGAGGCCTGTTTGAAAGAGCCTCTCTCAATGACAAGATCTTAATCAGAAAGGAGGTCCTTGTCTCACTAACAGCAAGTCCAGAGGCAGAGGGGTCAGGACTGGGTGACCCAGTACCACGGTTTGCCTCATCCTCAGGCAAGGGCCCAACTGCAGCCAGAGGAGAAAAAAGACCATCCTCCTTCAGGCATCCTTACTGAGGAGAGGAACCTTTTCCGGAACCTATGACAGACACTCCATTGGCCTGTACTGAGTTCAGACCTTTCCTGAGCTAATCACGGAGCAATCACTGGGAAATAGCATTTCTTTCACATCAGTGAGGCCCAGCCTAGAGCTCAGCTTCTCTAGATGAACAGGGCTGCATGCAGAGAAGAATACAGGGCAAAATCAGCCTTTTGTTAGGAGGGTGGAATACATGCTGAGTAGGGAAACAACGGTCACTGGCGGCCAGTACTCGGCAGGTCTCCAGCACAGGGAGAGGACCCGCAGCAAAGAATGCTTCAGTTAAAGTCCTATGATTGGGCGGCAGCATTTGTTCTACAGATTCCTTTGGAATTGAAGCCAAATCCTGACATTATAGAGTGACAACAATAAATACATCTCCATGGTTCATTAACTTGAATGACAGAAAGTGACCATTTATAAAGGATGAAAGAATTACAGTTAGAGCATGCTGGTGGCGTCTATATAGTGAGTACACCAACATAAATTCATCAATGCCTGTGTGCTGTGGGGGAAGTGGATGCAGACAAATGTGTAAATTACTATAATGTAACGTTTCTTTCATAAACTATACGAAGTAGAAGGGGAGGATGACGCAGCACTGGATCAAGACTGACATATGGTTATATATATATATATATATATATATATATGACGAAGAATAGTGAAAAACATAATAAATAAACATATGCATACTTTCATCTTAGCAGCAGGAGAAAGGAGAATCTTTATTGTTGACCCTGTTATGTAGAAGTGCTTTACACATGCTAAATATTATAGATGTTAAACTCCAGTTGAAAAATGGAATTGGATAAAGACACAGATAAGTATTGCGGTCAGTTTCACAAGTACAGCTCTGACAAAAACCAGTCGGGCTGACGGTTCTCTAACTACAAGGTGTATTTGTTGAAGATATGAAAGACAACTCTGAAAACTCTGAAAAGAATATTCTGATGCTTTACAAATGGAACACAAAGCATATATGATCCCTTGTATTAAGTACTTTAATACTTTACAAATACAATCTTACTTATTTGATCATCAGAAAACCCCTGAGACAGACATTATTATTATCATCACTACCATTTTATGCATGAGGACACTGAAGCTCAGAGGACGTTAGGCCATCTGCTACAGGTATTTAAGTAATAACAGATGAAAGGACTTTTATCCCCAAAGCCTATACTTTTAATGATTCAACCAGTGTCTTTCAAAACTGTGGCCCATGGTCTACTTATAGCAAAATCACCTGAGGCTCTTGTTAAAAATGCAAACTCTTAGTTCAACCATTGTGGAAAGCAGTATGGAGGTTCCTCAAAAAACTAAAAATAGAAATACCATTTGACCCAGGAATTCCACTCCTAGGAATTTACCCTAAGAATGCAGTTTCAAAGAGACATATGCGTCCTATGTTTATTGCAGCACTATTTACAATAGCCAAGAATTGGAAGCAACCTAAGTGTCCATCAGTAGATGAATGGATGAAGAAGAGGTGGTACATATATACAATGGAATATTATTCAGCCATGAGAAGAAAACAAATCCTACCATTTGCAACAACATGGATGGAGCTAGAGGGTATTATGCTCAGTGAAATAAGCCAGGCGGAGAAAGACAAACACCAAATGATTTCACTCACCTGTGGAGTGTAAGAACAAAGCAAAACTGAAGGAACAAAACAGCCGCAGACTCTCAGAACCCTAGAATGGACTAACAGTTACCAAAGGGAAAGGGGCTGGGGAGGGTGGGTGGGAAGAGAGGGAGAAGGGGAATAAGGGGCATTATGATTAGCAGACATAATGTAGTGGGGGGCACGGGGAAAGCAGGATAGCACAGAGAAGACAAGTAGTGACTCTATAGCATCTTACTACGCTGATGGACAGTGACTGTGATGGGGTATGTGGGGGGGACTTGATAATGGGGGGAATCTAGTAACCACAATGTTGCTCATGTAATTGTATACTAATGATACCAAAATTAAAAATAGTTTTTTTTAAATGCAAACTCTTTAGCTCCATTCAGTATCTCAGGTAAAGCCAAGAATTATGCATTTCATGGCAATTTTTGCTGACTGCCTATTAATAACATTGTTAAGCTACTCTACCTTCTAAAGATGAAAATCTTACCAATAAGTGTGCATGAACAAAGACCTTCTGAAGGTGATTCCATCTAGAAGCCTTCACTGAACATGAGAGGAGAGGATCATGGGAATGGTAAGAAGAGTAAAGGGAGAATGAACCATTTACATTCAACACAACGCTTCCATACAATCTCTCTTCCTGCTTCCAAAAAACTCTGTGTAATTTTATCAATGCTTTGATAAAGAAACACACAGACCAGAGAAGTGAAGTGATTTGTTTAGATTTACACAGAGGAGCAGAGTCAAGGTCTCAGCTCAGGAAGGCTGGTGAGGAAGCTGCCTCTGGCCTTAGCCAGCCCCCACCCACCGCCCCACGGGGCTGGTGGCACAAACTCCCCCCACCCCCGCCGGGATTTAACCGTACCACTTCCTGACCTGATACCGTTCAGAGAATTCAGGATTAAGGCCCAGGGCTTGGAGGGCCATCTGGATCCGCCTCTGCTTCCCCCTGCTATGCTGGGCTAGAGGCTCCTACCGGCCTTCGAGAAATCATTCATGATACCCAAGAAGTTTGCAAGCCGATTGATAAACTATTGGTAGCTTGAATTTACCTGTGGTGGGACAATTTACACCATAGAAATTGACAAAAGTCATAAATGAAGGCTTTAAAAAAAACAGCAGATATAGTAACACACCTGCTCCACACCACACATCATTTAACCACTCTCTCTCTCTCTCTCTCTCTTCTTTAAAACCACGCTGACTTACTCTCTGCTCCCCAGTAAGTCATTCTGAGACAGGGCCCATGGGTTTAGACAGAGTAGGGCGAGGGCCTCTGGAAAAAACCAAAGCAAGATAACCCACTGTGGGATTCGCTCTGGCTGCTGGGGGGCCCAGCTTGTTTTCCTGACTTTAGGCAGGTGCTGCTTTTCTTCCTCCAGCCCTAGTCGACTGATTTGCCACCTGGGCAATTTAACAAGCAAGCCCAAAACAAACAGGAAGGATTCCATCTTGGAAAATAAGATTGCATTTTAAAACCCAATTAGTTAAAAAGTAAGTTTCTTAACATACTATTTTAACAAACAGACCATAACACAGCCCACCTTGGGAGCAAAGCAGGTAGCCTTGAGTGACAAGCTCCCAGACCTAGGAGGAAATTGGAGCAGTAAATTTCTTGCAAGTAACCCAGAAGACTAACAAGAAACTTAGTGTTTCTTCAAAGGTAAACAGGACCACTCAGCAGGTGTGCATCCCTAGCCCTTTGTCTCTCCACCACCTAAATCCCCCAGGCAGCGCACCACTCCGGGTTCTCCTGTCCCCTCCTGGCCTGAGCCAGGAGCTCTGTCCTCACTTTTTCTCTAAATAAAAGCCTCTCACTTGCTCTCCTACCTTGAGTGTCTGCGAAGTTCATTCTTCAACTCCGTGAACAAGAACCTCCACATCAATTCCTTTGCCTAAAACATGATTTTCCTTATTCACTTTCCCTGACTCGACTCCTACAAATCTTTCGGGTTTCAGTTGTCTTATTACTTTCTTCCTGATATTTATTGCCCTCTAACTCTCATCTTTGCAAGGCTGGTTAGACATCCCGCCTATGCCCTCCCATAGCACACCGTCCTTTCTAGTAACCGCCCTACTACTAGCCACGCTGTCACCTGACTACAAGCTACTTAGGTGCAGGAACTACATCTTCTTCTTTATTTTAATCCCATCCTTACCATGTGTCTGACATTTAGTGAAGGCTCAACATTTGGTAAATGAGCATGATGAATGACTACAGTTGAGGTCTCAGGAGACAGAATCCCTGAAAAACAGGACTTTTACTTATTTATATTCAGAAGTGAGATACCAAAAATGGGGAAAATCATTCTCAAACTACAAAAGAACTTAAGGGGAAAAAAAAGGACAAAACCTTTATTGGGTCTTAGGAGACAGGATGGTCAGTGTATTGCCAATTACCAAGGGCTGGAGAAGATGCTTTTCCACTGAGCTCAGGAGGCTTCTTGATGCCAGCGTCACTGTCACCAAAGCTGGCACTGAAATCGAAACTCATTTGCCGACCCGGAGGAGGTCACCAGAGGCAGCGACGCCTGCCTTCCTCCCGGAAGCCTTCCTGCCCTACTTCCCAGGGTCTCTCCCACATGCTCCCTTTCCGGTGTCAGGTTTGAAACTGAAGGGAGTGAAGTGGGGAAGGAAGAGAAAGTAAGGAAGGTGGGGGGGGACTTAAGAAGAGGGGGTCAGGAAGGCCACCTGTCCTCCGTTCTCACCATCCACCTCCTCCCCTGTCCATTCGCTTCTTGAGCTTCTTTCCCCTCACTGGTTCTCTCAGTGACTGTTCTCCCATCTGCCCATCTCACTCCTAGCTCTTGACTCTATTTATCCACCCTTTCCACTAATAGACCTTTCAACTAAATATTAAAATATTTTAATCCAAAGGCAATAGATTAAAAAAACAATTTATCACATACATAGTAAACTTACAACTTACCTTCCAGCGGCTTCATAAATTTTGCCATGTCTCCTAAATGGATAATTTCAGCAAACACAGTTCTCTTTAAATTAAAACCTAACAGCAATGGCAAAAGGAAATTAATCTTGTCATTTCTTGACTGTCCATTATGTACACATTGCTTAATATATGTTACTCAAGTTCTAAAGCATTTGCTTTTCCTGTTTAGTACAATCCTAATATGTTTAGATCTAAAGAAACTTTGGAAATGTTTGGAAAACTTTGCTTTTACATGAGCACAAGCTAATTAGAGCATTTACATTTTTACTGCACTGTTAATGAACATTGAATGCCTGTAGGTCTGGGAGAGAAAAATTATGCATGGCCTCCTAGAGGCTTTAGGTGGCTTTCTTAATGAATGTCGGTACCACATCACACATTGGCTTAGAAATATGAAAATATAATGCTGTTTCTTAAAATGTGGAACACAATACTTGTAAGTTAAGTCCA
Organism: Manis javanica; assembly: GCF_040802235.1. Classification (NCBI taxonomy): domain Eukaryota; kingdom Metazoa; phylum Chordata; class Mammalia; order Pholidota; family Manidae; genus Manis; species Manis javanica. The sequence goes on along the minus strand of NC_133169.1, from coordinate 93,105,377 downwards.
AGTAAGTGTCACTACCAGGAAGAGGCAGCCCATAATAAGCAACTTCCTCAGAGGGCGGGGAGCTTGGCTGACCCTGTTCTTGGCAGGGAGGCATCAGTGTTTGCTTAAAGTCCATCATTCCAGTGGCTGATCAACTATAAAAATAAGCTGAGCGCTAACAAACACAACAAATACATTCAGCAAATCTCTGAAGAAAAGCCCCAAGTATCAGAACAGAAAAAAGTTGGAAACATCCTTATGAACTCTCTTATTTTCCCCAAAAACGTACTGTTAGCTATAGAAGCGCACTTAGGGGACATTAAATTCAAATCCACCGCTTTACTAGGACACAGTCTGGTTATAACTAAGAATATGAGCCTCAGAGATAAGCAGACCTGGGTTTACAATGTAACTCTGAGACTCACTAGCCGCCCTGTAAGCTAGTAACAGCGTGTGTTATCGGACTGCTAATGAGCATGAACTAGAGGCTGAGAAGGTCATGGCAACGTAGGAGATGTTCAATCAAAGTATTAACTGCGTGTCCCAGAGAAGGAAAGGGGATTTCCTGAAGTCACCTCCTTGGCTGAGGGCAGGTTTCAGATGAGACCATTAAATTGACTTTTATGCCAATGATCTTTCAGCTCACTGAGATCATCAAACTACGGCTCCGTAGATCAAATCTGGCCTGTTGTCTGGTTTGGTAAATGAAGTTTTATTGGAACACAAGCACACTCAGGATTGCCTAAGGCAGCTCTCATGCCAGGATGGCAGAGCTGAGTAGCTGCTATTCACAGAGCCAAAAATACTTATTAAAAAGTCTTTACAGAACCGTTTGCTGAACCTCATGCCTAGGATTAGACTTCAAGTCTAGGTCTCTTAGGGAGGCTGAGTAAACTTCACTGTAACCCCTCCTGTGCCCTTGAGGGTCTTACTCAAAAAGGTAAAGATTTCTCGGTGAAATCCAACTTTCCCAGGTCTTAGTTTTGAGTGTTAAAAACAAAAACAGAAACTAAACAATTTCCATAGCAGGAGGGTGATCTATTTCCTATAATGAATAGATTTCAGATTCAAAAGGGTGTTCAGAATCAAAATTTTCAATCATCCCGGACTTTCAGTTCTACCCAAATCTCATTTTGCTTTCTACCAACTTGAGAATCTCTAAATGCACAGAAAATTGCTAGGCACTCCCCTCCCCCATGGAGCTATGTCACCTTCATCGGAGTCAAGGAATGCCAGCCCTCAATTTATTCTTAGCCCCTCTTTACACAAAGGAACTGATGTCTGGGCAGGGAGTCTCCTGGCCATAGATCCCAAACACATCGCTTTTTTTCATTAAACTAAAATTGCCATCACGATTTTCTTTATGTTGCTCAACTGTTTCTGTGGTGGCAAATAAGATCACATATTTAGAACTTTAAAATAAGAATTGTATCCTTTATTATTATTTTTTGTAACTGCTTTGCTGGGAGGAAAACAATCAGAGCTCACTAGCCAGGGATGAGGACCAACCATCTCATTCCAGTTCCTTGAAATATCCAGGTTACAGACTCACTTGCACACACAATTACGATCTAAACACTCCTCTGAGATTGTCTTTTTGCCAAGAGATGAGAATAGGTCTCAATGCCCCCAGGAAAAGAGGACCTCATGTCACTGGGAAAAGGCAGGGGACGGCAGGCCGTGTAGCCATGAGCAGCAAAGTCCAGAGCTACTTGGAAAGGGGCTAGCAATATACATTTGGAAGGAATTGTGAATTTATCTGGTAAAAAAATATGGTCTATAAAAGCATCACATAATTTATTAAGGATGTCTTTAGCTGAGACTTGACACTACAGCCCTCAGCCACCCCTCCCGCGTTACTGACATAAGGCACCGTCATATTCTTCAGGGCTGATGGGCTGATTTTGCCGTCTTTGATTGCCCAGTCTGTGGGCACACAATCAACATACTCACATCTATGGGCCCAGTAGGCTATGAATTTTATAATGATGGTGTAATTGTTCGCCATCCCTGTAAGAGACAATTGAAGGAGATGGACACAGCGAGAACTGAAGAAAAAAATCTCCACTTCATACTATAAACTTTGTGGTTTTCCAGATCAATACCACAAGTCCTGAAGTTATTTGTTCTGTCAGCAAACCTTATTTGTAGTCCTTCGAGGTCTGCTGTAGAAGCCACAAAGTAAAAATATTCCCCTCAAGATTAAAATGGCCTCAGTCCGTAAAATCTCAGAGGTTCCCTTTTAAGCAATTAAATTAGTTTGCAAATCCTGTTGTTCCATTTAAAGAACATTTTAAATTGACCAAACTTTTTTAATCACCTTTCAATAGCCCCTGGAAAATACCTGATGTCTTTTTAAAATGCAGTCAATTAAATAAAATTAATTTAAAATGAAAACTTTTAAAACTACATTCATAAACTTATCCTTTTCAAGGATCTTAATTGGTTGATTTAACAAATACGTACTTTCTCAGTACTAATACATTTTTATAGATTTAGTAAAATTGACAAGGTTAACTATCTCAGATATTACAATACTGAGAATAACATAGTTCTCAATCTTGAGGTAAGTACAAATCAATGACTCTGTTAACCATTTCATATTTATTTACAGTTATTTCAATCAATCAAATTTCCTTGTTTATTGTAAATACAGAATTACAAATGTGCAGAGGCCCCTTCTTTCTTTTGAGACATAACTGATGTGCCCTAAATATTTAAAAAGTGCAATTTCATAATTTTGGACATATATATATATATACATATGTGAACCATCACTGCAATCAATGTAATGAACATGTCCACCGCCCCCCAAATTTTCTCATGCCTCTTTGTAAAGAATTCTCAAAAATTAACAGTAAGAACAGTATTTCAAGTCCAACTGAAAAAATAAGTCAAAGATTTGAAAATATATTTGATCAAAAACACACAAATAGTACATAAACATGTGAAAAGATGCTTGAAATCATTAGTAATCAGGGAAATGAAAACTATAAACATAATCAGATACAATTACACACCTAGTAGAATGACTATAATTAAAAGATTGACCCTGTTGAGTGCTGGAGAAGATAGGGAGGGACTGGATGCTCATACACAGCCAGGAACCCTGCAGAATGGAACAACCATTTTGGAAAAATCACTTGGCAGTTTCTTCAAATAGTTACGCATGTACTTACTATTCAATTCAGCCATTCTGCTTCTAGGTATTCACAAAAGAGGAATGAAAGAATATTTTTATACAAAGAATTGTTCTGAAATGCTTAAAGTAGTTTCACTGTAATAGCCAAATGCTGAGATCAACTCAAATGTCCATCAACAGGTGAATGGATAAACACGTCATGTGATATCGATAGAACAGAGTACTAGTCAGTAATAAAAAGGAATAAACTATTCATGCGTGCACACGGGGGGATCTCAATCGTGCTGAGGGAAAGAAACTAACACAAGGCTGCATACTCATGATCTTATGTAAAACTCAAGAAAACATAAACTGCTATATAGCAACGGAATGTAATCCAGTAGTTTGGGGCGAGAGACCGCAGTGGAGGAGACGAGTTAGAGTGGACTGAGAGAAAAATGTGAGGGTCGTGGAGACCCTCACTCTTCTGATTTGGGGGAAGGTTTCAAGTGTGTGTGCATATGTCAAAATATATCAAAGTTGCACATTCTAAATAGGTACATTTTTCTCCATTTCCCTATGCTTCATGTTAGAAAAATATATTCTTGTTTTTTAAAAAGATGCCCTAGCTGTCATTCACACACTGTAGTATGCATTCTTCCGGTATTAGACGGCAGTGTGCCAAGGGGTACGCATATCCAAGGAGAAGCTTGGCGACAGGTTCTCAAACATTCAGGGAGAGAATTTGTGCATAGAAATATAGATAGAGATACAATGCATATGTATATATATATATGCATATATAATTGATAGATCATAATAACACATTCCCCTGATTTTTTTTAAATTGGAAGTTCTTCCATGAAAGTTCTTATTCACAGCAGACCATTCTAGCCATATCCCCGCTCTGCAGGGCTTTTCACTTTCCTCTCTGGCGGAGAAACTGTCATGTTTACTTCTCCGTCTGTCCCCAGGTGTAGCAGAAAGGGTAATGCCCTACAAATATTACCACGGGCAAAGGGAACAGAGGACTCTGTGCACAGGAAGGGGAGGCTGACAAATCGAAAACCACCGCACAGTGCAGCTGAGTGCAGAGCCCGGAAAGGGGCGTGTAAGATATGTGAAAGCAAGATAATACACATTTCTGGAAAATCCTGCTGGGTGCAAGTTCCACTAGCAAGCTAGATTACCTCATTTAATTAGTATTTACTGACCCTTCATTGTACTTTGTAATTACCTGCCTGTTCTTAGCAATTTGACCTTCATGTTTACCATGAGGGACTGAGAACAGTTGGTGGCAATCCTCATTTACCTGTCACTGTGAGCGCTACAAAGAGAAGGCAGCCTTCTGTTTTTATTTGTTTTGGTTTTCATTATGTTTTGTTTCATTGTTCAAAAGCTAGAATTCACCTCATTTACTGAGGGGAATGTCAGGGACCTTTGGGGTCAGCATATACTGAGGAATCGCGCCTCCCTGCCACGCTGCTCACCGGTTCCACTCACTGTCTTACCACGTTGTTTCCTCTCTTCCACTTTGAACATGCCTAAATTTGATGGTGTCCTGTTAACTCAGACTTGGGATTCTCCCTGGAATCCGTGATCTGCTCCTCACTGCGATCAACACCACCTCACTTCACTTGCTGACTTCCTCTCAAACTGAGCCCATTTTAGTTGAGCCTACACTGATTGCTGGACTTCTGGTCTCTCTCCTCCTCATCCCACACGGAAGCACCAGGGCTATCCATCTGACATGCAAATGTTATTATTTCACTATTCTCTGAGTGAGTAATAGGGAACCACAGATGTCTTCAAGTAAGGGAAAGTTCATGATCATTTGTGTTGCGTAAATGTTCCTTCAAACTGAGTCCCGCACACCTGACCGTCTCCTGTGCGGAAACTGTCCCTCACTGCGACGACCTGCTCTCACACACCGGGGCTTTTCTTGCCTAAACACAGTGCATTCTTACAGATCTCCTTGTCTGCATGCTATCCCCCGTGACCGGAAGGCTTCCCGCCCCTCTGTTCCCTCGACAATTCCTGCTTAACTACTCAACGGTCTTCTCTGAAGCCTCTGTGACTTCCTGAAGCAGAGACAGCTCTCTTCTCGTGCCCTTGAAATGGTATGTTTTCTCTAATGTGGTATTAGTCATATGACACCTGGTTATATGTGCATTTACATAGGTGTCTTCTCTAAAATTAGCTTCTCAAAGTCTTCACCATGCCCTTGTCACTGTGATACGCCCAATATATGGGATCCTCATAGACGTGACATATATCCAACATACATTAACACAAGTCTTGACCAGTGGCCAGCAAAGAAAGAACACAAGATAAATTATTCAGTGAACGTTTGTGGAATGAAAAATGGGGTCCATGGTGTTAATCGATCCAAACAAGTATTTGAATTATAAAGACCTTTATTTGCCATGCTAGGAAGAATCGGGTGCATTCTATGGGTAATGGGTTGGGATTTGAAGTATTTAAACAATTTAAGCAGAAAAAATAGCTGACTTCATTTATTTTCCTTAGAATATTATTTTGACAAGTTTGCCAAATATGGGCTGAACGGGAACAGTGAGGCTGGGTCTCGGAGACCCAGGTGAAAAGCAACAGCACCGACTACTTTCAATTAAGTCAAGTAACCGTGGAAATGGAAGAGTGGAGACAATGCTTACTCAGAAGGTAAATGTAACAGGATTTAGGAGCCAACTGGATGTAGAAAGTGGGTTGTCAAAGGTAGGAAGGACTAAATTGCAGAGTTCTGGCCTGCAAGAATGACTAGATGAAAATCCATCAACTATGCTAGGGATATAAAAGGAAGGGAATGTTTTAGGAGTAAAACCATTACATCTGGGACATGCTGAATGACAGGGTTCTGAGGCAGATCTAGTCACTAGGTTCAACACACCAAAATATTACAGGTGCTCTACTGGGAGTATGAGTCAGGAAGGTTCTTGTTCAAAATGAGTCCAATAAATGCAAAAACCATAATACATCCAATCATGAATAATATCATATAACAAACGTTACTCTAAGAGAACAAAGTGCAATAGATACAAAGGGAGGCAATAATTAAATCAAATAGAGTCTGATGAGAACTTCGTGGCATAGGTAGAGGTGGATTTTGAAGAGTAAATTCATTTTTGCAGGACACAAAAGAGAACTGACCCTGACCTCATGAGACCTGACCCTGACCTCATGCGACCTGACCCTGACCTCATGCGGCTTTTGCTCACTTAGAGTTGGAGACAGGTAATCGAGTTATAATGCAATGCGAGGAGGAACATAATAGGGAATTTCAGTGCTGGTTGGGACAGGAGGCATTTTAAAGAAAAATATCATCAAGAGCAAAACTATTACAAGGCATATTTCTCTATGATCATTCACACAGAAATTCAGAAAGTAGAAGTCCAAATCCTATATCTGGTATCCACTACTGAAATTAAATATTAAGAAGTGTTATTCCGTCCATGAGACACTTGGGGAATATTGCCCATTGGGAAACTTACAATGGTAGCAACACAAATTAATCCTTAGGGTTTTGCCGAGCTTCCTTCATTTATGGTCCAACCCATTGAAATAACACAGGCGTTTGGTGAGTTATTGCTCTCGACCATGTGATGTATCACAAGCCTTTTGTTGTAATTGCAATAATTATTCTGTGAAAATGATTTTAATAACTATCACATTCTCAAGAATATACTCATTGAGCATTCCTTGAACATTAAGTAGATGAAGTAAAAGTTTTAATCTCATGTATATCATGCCTTATGATAATTTTATTTTTAATTTCATTTTAATTTTTTCTGATCTATGGTCTCTTCTATAAGGGTCTTTTGTATTTTAAATCAACACCTGCTTCCCATACTGACGGGGACTGACCTGCGAAGGGAACTGAACCTTCTCTTCAGCCGGGAAGTCGTGGCACATTTGAAGCTTGTGGTTCATTCACTGTCCAGTGAATTCAGGTCTGACTTATCTCTCGGGAGACGACCTGCTCGAGTATATGCAAGAAGAACGAAAGGGCCTGGGGTGAGGGCTCTGGGCACGCTCTGTCTCACTCCTTGGTGACAAAGGGGCAGCCCCGGGCTCCCCACACGTGCGGCCTGTCAGTCTGTGCATCCTGGGCGCACAGGTGCCTCCTCGGGCGTACCGCCCGGTTCTGGGCCAGCCCTGGTCCTGCCTAAGAAAGGCACAAGGCTGTGCTCAGCCGAGTCCTCCCGTCACCCCAACCTTGGCCTCCCTGTTAGTAAAGCAAAGCACAAGATAAAGGGGGTCTGGGCCGGACACTCCAGTCCCGCCAGCGGCTGGTGCCCATGGAGCTTAGGGCAGCGGCTTCTGCCTTTACTTTGGGTAACTTTCCTACAGAATCAGAAAATTGGACCACATGGCCCCTCGGTCTCTTCTGCTTGTGAACTCTGATGACTGTCGTGGTTAAGAACAGAAGTGCTTCAATTAAAAAATAATAATAAAAACCTGGATCCATACCTCTCCTCTGCTACCTGTTGCACATGTGGTGATGGGCAAGTTATTTAAAATCTGCATCTTGTTTAACACATCTTTAAAATAGGAATAACAATAGCACCTATTTCACAGAAGCCCTGTGTAGTTTAAATGATGTGATGCATACACAGCTCTTAGCATAGTGGCTGGCATATAGCAATTGCTCAATAAATGTTAACCATTATTATATTATAATTGCCTATCCCCCAGAGTCTTGCCCCCAAAAGTCAATTCATGTGGGTGAGCCCTGTTTTCTGAATCACCTACAAACCTGGCTACAGCCCTACACATCGCACACAGCCGGAGCCACCCACGCATATCCCAGCTCCGGGCCCCTGGCTGGATCGTCTGCTCTGCTCCTCGCAGGTGCGTGAAGTCTCAAGACCCCACCTCTTCTTGTCCTACCCTGCTCCACTGGGGGCAGCAGCCTTGGCTCTGGTACGAGTCTGTGATGGGTCTATCAGCTGGGATCCTGGATGATTCTAGCCACAGATCTGCACGATCCGATCTGACACACTGGACTTTGTACAGAAACAGATTCTGGCAGCCAGGTGGAACCGTCTAGTTCAAACTGGGGCACTGGGGTTTCACCTCGTGTTCCTGAACCGGGCATTCCCGTACAGATTTTTGCTTCCCCACTCTGTGCCCATCACCCACCCGCCGCCCTCTGAGGTCGTGCCATCTGCTTTCCGCAGCACAGTCTCTGTGCGTGGGAACCTTCCAGCCAGTTTCTAGGAGTACTCTCGGTAGGGCCGGCCTCATTATCCAGTAAATCCCCTAATTTCTATTGCAAAATCCTTCCAAAAGGTGCTTTCCTCTGAGGGGTTAGATTATTGGCACATATCATTTCTGTATTGTTTCTATGATAAGTGACTTTAAACTCCTGACACTTCCCTTGTCAGTCTTCACAGGTAAATCTCTCACCCATGATCACCAACTAAAATATAAGACAAATTGATCTAGCCTGCCTATTCCAGAGAAAGTTGACAATAATAACAATTAATTTAAAATCAGTAGGCAATATTTATTGAGCACTTACCTATTTTTTTCTCTTCCAAGCTCTATGTCAAGCACTTTTCCTGCATTTTTTTGAATCCTTAAGCAATACCAGGAGGTTGCTACTACCTTATCTCCATTTTAAGGATGAAGAAATAAAACCGAGGGCTAGGGGGTTACATTAACTTGTCCAATGTAACATGACTAGTAGGTGAGTACTTTCTGATTCAGACATGCTTGTCTCTTTATCAACACTCTAGAGTAACATATCCCTTACATTGCTCTGAAATCCTTTTTATGCATATTCAACTGTCTCACAAGTCATTCGAGAAATATTCATCAAGGGCCTACTCAGACATAGTAAACATATAGAACACTACGGTGAGCAACAAAAAAAGGCATGGTCTCTGCCCTGCACAGCTTGCGATCTAGAGGGAGAAATGGACATTTATCAGGCAGTCACACAAGTAAATGTGAAATTCTAACCATGTCGAGTGCTACAACTAACAGGCACCAAGTGCTATAAGGGAGTAATGTGAGATTTGACCTAATCAGTGACTTGTGTGTGTGTGTGTGTGTGTGTGTGTGTGTGTGCACATGCCCATGTGCTGGGGACTTGGGGGTGGCCCAGCAGAAGGTTGACCTGCGAGCTAACCAAGCCAGAGGGACAGGAAACCCACTGTGAGCAAGCACAGGGGTCTAAACGCGAAGGTGGCTTTCTTCTTACACATGTACATATCAAAAATTTAAAAATAGCAATAAACTCACAGTTACATGAGGTTTGTTTAGTTTATGCAGAAACTTAATATATGCTAACTCAGTGGATGCTGCTGGTATTCTGCCATCATCAATAAGATCCCATTTTGTGGGTGAGCATATCGAGAGCTCAGAGATGTTGACTGGCTTGCCCAAGGGACAGAATCGGGGGTGAAGCTGTGGTCTCTGATTCCTGCTGCAGAGCTTGTTCTCCCCAACTGCAGTCACTGCCCCTGCGGCTTTGCAGAGCCCACTCACCTCTCTCAACAAGTAGCCCGAGGGTGACTTTTCTTTTTTCCCTGAAGGCTTCTCAGTCCCCTGTGACCCACAATCAAAAGTAACTAGGGCAGAGACTCCAAGAAGGGACTAGCGATTACCAAAGGGGAGGGGTGTGGGGGAGGGTTGGTGGGGAGGGAGGGAGAAGGGGACTGAGGGGCATTATGATTGGCACACACGGTGTGGGGGGGTCACGGGGAAGGCAGTGTAGCACAGAGAGGGCAAGTAGTGACTCGATAGCATCTTACTACGCTGATGGACAGTGACTGCACTGGGGTGTGGGGGGGACAGGATAATATGGGTGAATGTAGTAACCACATTGTTTTTTCATGTGAAACCTTCATGAGTGTATATCAATAATACCTCAATAAAAAAATTTTTAATAAATAAATAAATAAAGTCATAGTAACAGAGAAAAAAAATAACTAGAGCAAAAAAAAAATGGCATTTTATAAACCAGAAAAATATTTGAAACATAAATGACAGCAAAGGGTCACCATGAAAAAAGCTCATGCATTTCACTAAAAAACAATAAGAAGCCAGTTAAACAATGAATAAAATCCATGAGAAAGAAGTACAAGAGGCTAAACAAATACAAAATAAAATGTCAAACTCTACTAGTAATCGATGAAGTGCAAATGAAAGGTATCCATTAAACTAGTGCTTTTAAATATATAATAAAAGGAAAAGCTGTCAAACCTGCCACAAAAAGCGGCATTGATGTGTTAGAGCAGGTGGATAACTAGACGTAAGCAGGGAGGGGAGGGGGGCTTCGGTCCAATGCTTGCTTACGTTCTACACATTCTGGGGGTGCAGGTCGCCCCCACAGGCTGGGGGGTGAGGGTGCAAACCAGAGCTGACCAGGACGTACACGCTCGTTAGCATGGTGGGATTCATGCCCCTCCATCAGCAACAGTAAAATCCACGATGCCCCAGAGCCATCACAATTCTGAGGACCAAATATAGTAAAAAAAACAAAGCTCCCTACCTGACATGGGAGTGAAGCAAGCCCAACTCCAGGAAGACACCACCTGCTCCCTTTGAAACCTAATCTCACTTAGTGAATAAACATCTCCCTTCCTATAAAAAGGACTCCTTATCCTTCCCTCGGCAGGAGCCCCGCTGGGTCAGCCCGCTCCCCGACTCTAGGGCATGTAGTTTTGTCTTTCTCTAAAATCTTGTCTTTCAAATGAACGCTTAAAGCTCAGGGGCTGTTTGTGACTGTTCTTGAATTCCTTCTTGCAGGGAGACCACGGACTCATCTGGGTAACAGATGCACAGCGCTGGTGGGAGCGTGATGAGAACAGCAAACGGTTATGCAGAACGTGCCATTCCAAGTACCACACAACCACCGTTCTAAGGTCTTGGCATCCATCAGCTCCTGGAAGCTCATATTATTGTTATTCCTATATTAGCGAGAGGGCCCTGAGCACAGAAAATGTAAATGTCTTTCTCAATCACTAATTAAATAATGCAACCCTTCTGAAAAGTACTTAAATGCTATACAACAAGAACATTTTAGGTACTGATATCGGACCTAGTTAATAGATTACTGGAAAGATCTCTGGACAGATGTAAAGGGAGATCACGGGCGAACTCGGAACAGTGCGGGCACTCAGAGTGTGGCTGCTGCTTTTCACTGTTATGAGTGTGAGCAGGAAAGTGAGTCAGACATGAAAAGAGTAAGAGAGAAACTGTGCAACAGTCTATCCGTGCAACAGAAAATCGACCACCCCAAACTGACATGTTTAATACATTTTTGACGGACATAAGAAAATGGTCTGGAATATTATTTTAAAAAGTTAAGGGAAAAAGATAATAAAGAAATCATATATAATATAATGCTTCCAACTTTATTTTTTTTAAGTGCTCAGTAAATAACTGAATGCAGCTGCAAAGACAGGCAGTACCACCCTTGGCTTGGTGAAGAAATACATAATCTAGAAATAAGGACATGATACATTTCCTTTGAAGGAACGGCTAAAAAATTCATAATTTAAGAACATAGGGAGAATCTTGTTTTAAAATGAGAATAGTGATTTGCATTACAAGTTATTATTGTCTTCACAAAGTAGTTCGGAGGTTACAAACGGGAGGAATCTCAACTCTGTGGCATTACATCTAAATCTCATTAAAATGAATCATATCCATGAGGCTTTTTCAGTATTAGGAACAAAACTTGGCTAGATCTGAACTACATGGCCAGGACCCTGCCCCTCCAGTTTAGCCAGTCGCCTGGCCCCTCCAGGCCAGCTGGCCCTCTGAACCCAGGATGTCAGAGGTAGATGTCCTGTTGACTCCTTAAAGTACATGCATTTAGCAAAAAGAGCCCCACCCTCTGGTTCACCCAAAGGAAACCTGTGGCCGTCTCCAGACACGGAGAATCTTCCTTCCTATCCTCAGCCTATTCGGTCCCCTGAGATTCCAAAGCTAGCCAGTGTCCACACCACTTCCCGTCCCTTACTCAGCACCTGAATGCAACCCCCATTGCTCGGGATGAGCTCTCCTGGGTTGGAGAGTGGATTATATTAATGCAACACTAACGGAGCCGGGCTTAATACAGACCCCAAGTCCAGAGACCACGGCGGGCAGGACCCAAGCTCAGAGGGGTGGTGAAGGAATCCTGAATCTCTGCTTTCCCATGCCCACATCGTCATGAATGGAGGCTGTGTATCTTGGTCCAGTTAACTTACCTATGCACCTCCATTTTCTCATTTGAAAAATGGGTAAATAATACTACTTATCTCATCAAGAGTATACCATTAAAAAGTTTTTAGCACATAGGTGCCAAGTCCAAAAATGTCAGCCCCTGTTATGTTACTGATGAAGTGATGACAATCATGCAGAGGAGCCAGCCAACCCCCAGCCAGAGTGAGTACAAAAGTTACCCAGACTACAAACTCCTTGCTATCTGTTTCCGCCCATTATTTTATCTCCAGCATCTACAGTGTAGTGAACGGCACATAGTTGACACTTGACAGATACTAAATACAATGAATGGGTAAATAGATCTGGCAAACACCTTCCAGCTGCCCAGGTTTCAGACACCCTGGGGAGTAGTGAACTCTCCCACGAGTGGGTGAAGAGCAAGGGACTTCTGAGAGGGGCTTCCAGGACTCCTAGCCCCCTGCAGAACCTGTACGTAGCCACGTGTTCCCACCAGCGGTTGTCCCGCTCCCTGGATCTCTGTAGGACCGTAGGCAGGACTCAGACTGCTACTTGGGGCAAACACTGCGGTTGCTCCCTTAGCTTGGGCAGCACTACCAGGCACTGCGAGAGTCGGTGGTCTGGCAGTGCAGACACATCCTGCCAGACACTTCTTTGTAGAGGAGAATAAATTGCTGTGACCCAAGAAGCCACTCCCTGTAACAACCATCCGAGAGGTCCCGCAGCTTGACTTTATGGGATGAATCTCGCTAGACTCTGTGGCGCAACAGCCATGCCCTCGAGCAATCAAAACCTCAGGTTTGTGGCCAAGTCCGAGGAAGGGATTGTGCACGGGCGGAGAACACCGCTTCCAGAACTGCCCTCCCAGGCCACCTCCTCCTCCCCTCGTTCTTGTTTCTCCCATCGCTCTCTTGGAATAAGAAATGCAGCCGCGCAGACGGGGCCCCTTGCTCCCGGACTGGAAATCTCAGAGGCCAGGCTTCTGTTCTTGGATTCCTGGAAGACAGTCAATGCCAACTCCTTGGCATCCCTAACTGGTCAGCTTGCCATATTGTTCGTTTGTACACAGAAACAAAGTCTTTTATGAATGTGGGTATCCTTAAAAAGCAACCTGGCCCGTTGGTTTTCATTTGCTGGTCTCTTGAACTGTATACCTAGGCAGCTTATTAAAAATTCAAATTCCTAAGCCCCAAACCCAGATAATCCAATTCAGTCGGGCTTAGATGGGGCCCAGGTATTCTCTTCCTTCCTCCCTTCTTCTTTTATTAACTAACTTCCTGAGAGATTCTGATGCTCAGTTAGGGTGGAAATCACAAATCCTCAAAATTCTTCTACTCTCCCATCTAACTCTTGAACCCTCCCCATGACAGTCATACCAAAATGAAGGACAAACCCACGTTCCAGAACTACTAGTGATGGGAAGCTCGACTTCTAGAACAAAACCATCTCTTTACATAGTTATCTGACTCACTATCATTTTATCTTTTTATTCTAGTTTTAACCCCCTTGGGGCCTTGAAAAATAAATATAATCCCATTTCTACACCCCACGTTTCTTTATTTGACATGGCTCATTGTGCAAGAATTAAAGGATTATTTATAATTCAGCCTGACCCAAATATGTTTCAGAGGACAGTGCTGTTAGGGTGTGCTTCCTGAAAAAGGGGGTCTGCTGTCAAATAAGTTCGCTGCTTATCAAAAACATCGGCTCTGTTCAGTGGTAGCAAGTACACATTATACAAGCAGAGGAGAGATTGTGATCTCTCTCACACATGCACTTAGGAGGCATTTCCACTCGATGAAAGAATTGATTTTGTAACTAAACTGTCACGTCTGATCCCTTCAATAGTGATATTTTTATTAAAAAGACCTAGTTACTCCCACTTGCTCATAATGACCCAGTCCCACTTGAAACCTCATGGAAAAGCTGGGAAAAGTGAACTTTCTGTATTTAATTTATCCCCAGTCATCAAGGGTCAGCTGCAGGTCACACCCCATCAAGAGGGCTTGTCAGTTAGTCATCATCCTAAGGGAAGGGCCAGGTCTGTCTGCTCCCAACATAATTCGCTTAGTTCTCATCAGTGGAAACAGGAGATTTCATCCTTCGCTTGGGAAGACTCAGCAAATTTCAGATGGAAGAGCGTCAGAAGTCAGGGAGCTCCACGCCTACCCTCTCCCAGACACTTGGGAGTCTGGCCTAATTTTGTTTTACACATTGTATAAACCTTTGGTAGCCTTAAAGAAATTGCTTAGAAATGTAAACATGGTATGCCAATCTGTTTCTATTTTCCCATTAATTATTCTAGTCCTAAAGAAACCATCTGCATATTTTGCATATGTAGGGCAATCACAGGGCAACATAATTTTGTGTTTTGTATTTCACGTATCTTGTACACATCTCTCATGCTTTTATGGTGCTCATATTTAGCATACAATATGCATCCAGGGAGTTCACCCTAAGTGCCTTAACATTTCCACAACTTAATAGTTTGAGGTTCAAATATTTACTATAAGTGTTAAAATAAACATGTCTCTACAGAAAGATTTTTCCTTATCTTCATTTTCTTAGTGTGGATTTTTGTGAGAGGGATTATTGATCCAAAAAGCATAAATAATTCAAGGTAAATGAATCTTTTGTAATGTTATACTAATTTATAATAATACTAATAGGTATTAGAATTGGTGTCTTAGAATACACATTTCATTACAAAATTACCAATTTGTATATTTTTCTTCTACAGTCAGCTGCACTGACAGCACTTTTACAAAACTCTTAAAGAAAAATAATATATCACAAGATTTTTTTTCAAACACCATGAAAGATCCTCATACAGAAAAAAAATCCCCAAATAGGTCTTTAAAAATATTTCTTCAAAGACTATGCAAAACTTGTCTGATTTAAATCATGTCTTGTGGTGGGCAAGGCTCTAAGAAGGTCCTAGATTCCCATCCTCTACTGCATGTCTGCTGTGAGTGTCCACGTGTGTGGCAGGTCCTATAAATGTGCAAACACACTGCTACTGAGATTAGGCTCTTACAGGACAAAGTACAACGATTTTGCATGTTTAATTGAAGTCCCTGATGCATTAACTCTAAGTTAATTAAAAGGGAGATACCCAGGTGGCCCCCACCTAGTCAGGTAAGCCCTTTAAATAGGGTCTAGAGAAAGGTCAGAAGTGGAAGGTGAGAAAGATTTGAAATAGGAGCACAGATACTCCTACAGATCTTGAAGAATCATATTTGAAAAAGGGCCATCTCTCAGTTAATGAAAGGTGGATTCTAGGAGTTGAGGGGCCCAATTCAACAGCTGCAGACTTACTTCATCAACAACTAGAGACTTTGGAAGAAAACCAGAGCCTCAGATGAGATTTCAGCATCAACCGACATCTTACATCGGCCTGGAAAGACCCCAAGCATAGGACCCATCTGACCCCCATGTGAACTCCGCGCCCACAGAAACTGGGAGATAGTAAATCTGTGTTACTTTAGGGCACTAGGTTGGTGATAATTTGTTACTCTCCAATAGAAAGCTAATGTAGACCTAATACAAAATATTAAAGGTAAAGAAACTTATGATGGTTAAAGAACCAACCAACATTAGAGAATGAAAAAATAAATTAAATAAAGGGTTAATTGCAAATATTAAGAGTTGAAGCTAATAAGCATTCCAAATTAATGTATTGTTCTGAAGAAGTCATTAAGTCATAATGACCAAAAATGAAACATAAAGAGTCAAAGATAGGTCTCACTTCTCAGATAAAAGAAAACAAAACAAAAAAGAGCCAATAAGTAAGTAAAAACATAAAAGTAAATTCTATAAATGTAAGAAAAAGTAAAAAATAAATTTTAAATGAGTATAAATAATTTTATGGTTAATATTTGCAATTATATTAGGAAATGACAAATGGCATAGAATAAAGAATCATGGGCGAGGGGTTGGAGTGGGCGGGTGAAACAGGTGAAGGGTATAAAGAGGTACAAAATATCAATCATAATATAAATTAGTCACTGAGATAAAAGTACAGCATAGAGAATTTAGCTAATAATTCTGTAACATCTTTCTATGTTGACAGATAACTACACTAGTGGGTGTACATTTATTAATGTAGATAACTATCAAATCACTATGATGTACACTTGAATCCAATATAATACTATATATCAACTATACTTCAATTAAAAAAAAGAATATTTTTCTAACAAACAATATTAAATATAAAATCAAATAGTAGACAGCCCATGCACTAATAAGCAAATAAACAAACAATAAATAAAAACAAATCCAAGGAGGTATACAAAAAGATGACAAAACTCGAACTACAAAAAAATCGTACAGTAAATGTAAGTGGTCTAAATTCTCCTGATCAAAGGCAGTGGCCTCCAGTCGCATCTCAAAAGAAATTAAGCAACACTACTTTTTAGAGAAATCATTAAAAGAAAATTACAAATCAATTAGTTACTTAATTTAAAAGTTTGGGAAACAATCATGTTTAAACAAAAGAAGAACAAGGTTGCCAATATGAACCTTAGACCAAAAAAACAAACATAAAAATTAAACAAAACATAGTAAACAGTTTCAGAAGCTTATTTTATGATAATATTATAATAATCTGAAAATATATGAAATATTAAGGAAAGGAATGTATAAAACAAAATGTTATACATATTCAAAGAATGAAAGAAACAAATATAAAGTTTTATATTAATTCAACAAAATGGATTGATTATAATGAAGCAGAAATTTACAAAAGCAAATCATTGAAAAGTATTTAAAATAATTAAAGTTTAAATCCTACATACTAGAATTTATAGATTCTGAGCAATCTCAGAGCAAAGAATCACACCACAAGAAAATAAAAGGAAGAAAATCAATTATATAAAAGTTGTATCTAATTTGGAGATTTGAAGTAATTTAATTATTCAGGCTAAGTTCTTAAAAATGTGGCTAGCAATATGAACAAAAATCATGGAATCTAATCAAGAAAAAAGCAATAGCAGAAACTCCATATTGAAGGGAGGATACATTAGTAAAATGGCCATTTAAACGAGCATGAGTTTTTGAAATAATGCCATTAACATGGTGACTTTAAATAAAACATCCAAAATATCAAATATGGAATGCAAGAAGAAAGGTAAACAAACCTGAAAACAATATGTCATAATAATAAGAGTAAGATAACTTAATCAAGGAGATTCTCTTTTCTTTTTTGTATTTTATGATAGAGGCAGTCTCTTTTAGAGACCTTCCTAAACTAAAGAAAGGTCCTTTGTATGGTCTCTTAGATAGTTTATATTTTTCTCAAATCTGTTAGCCATGTGTATATCCTTTTTTTGTGCTACAAAAGAATTCCATTATTCCCTTGTGTCAGTGTGCATGTCATGTGTGTGTGCATGTATGCACAGCTGACCCCTTGAGCAATGTGGTTTTGAATTACTCGGGTTCACTTAATATGTGTATTTTCTTCAATAAACATATTGGAATATTTTTCAGAGATCTGTGACAATTTGAAAGAAGACTCTCTTTTCTCTCACTTTATTGTAAGACTATAGTATATAATATATATAACATACAAAACATGTGTTCATTGACTTTTTATGTTATCCATAGGGCTTCTGGTCAACAGCAGGACATTAGTAATTAAGTTTTGGGGGAGTCAAAAGTTGTACACAGGTTTTGACTGCATGGAGGGTCAGCACCCCTAAGCTCTGTGCTGCTCAAAGGTCAACTGTATAAATATACTTGGTGCCAATGGAAAAAATAAGGACACGCCGACATTCTGCATGGAGCCTAGCCACGCTGTTAGGCATCGGGCATACCCAAGATGCTGAACTTTGCTGAACTTAATTTCCTCATCTGTACAATAAGGCTAAAAAAATGTCATTAGTTTGCTTTGGGAATGAAGAGAAACAAGGAGTGCGTCTGAAACAATGCCTGGAAAATTGTTTTCTTTTTATCCTTTAGAATTTATTATGAGGGATAATTCTGGTGCTGGTGCCTATCCGCACATTTACTTTCTCTCTCTGTCTCTCACACAATTCACTCCTCATCACGCAGCGAATGACACACTGAGGCGTGTGTAGTGGCTGATGAGGGGAAAGATCACGGACATGACATATAGGGAGCAGGCTTGTAAAGTGGGTAAGAGCCCTGGATCCGGGCTGCCTGAGCTCGATGCTCGAACATCTACTGTAAACTTCAGCAAATTCTCTAACTCCTGTCTGCATCAGATACAAAACACGAAAAAAAAAAAAAAAAGAAAGAAAGAAAAACAGATGCAGAGATGTTATGAGTATGACAAGCAGACATAGGTAAGCACTTAGAGGGGCGGGTGACGGGTGGTATTCAGTGTTAGCAATTATTATAACATAAGTAGTCTTGAACGTATGTTGAATAAAAATGTCCACAGGTAATTAAGATTCATTTATTACAGGCTTCACCAGGATGTGACAATAAAATGAGGTCTTACTTCCTTTTTATAACCAAATTATGGCGCGCTTAGTGATTCTCTGGTCAAAAGTCATTCATCAGCCATAGGTCCGTCGAGTACTTCTCAGATTCTCCCCACTACTGCTATGTAAGTGACCCAGAAATAGAAATCCCAGTTCATTTGCCCTCAGCTCTCTATCGTGACGGATTCCAAAGTGTCTGCTACCAGTGATCCTTGGAAATTATGCTTTGGCTGGATATGGCTACGATCCAGAGGAGGTCACCATTGTTATTTTCTTCTGGCATCAGCTGGAGAAGGTGGTTTCCCAACGGTTTTGCCTTTGCTACTCAAAACATCCCTGAACAAGGGCTCTGCTTTGTGAGTATGACTCACCGCAGCTCCGCGGGCGAAGGAAGGTGAAATACTGATGATTAACAGTCAAAGGCTCTGCGCATGGCCGGCTCCTCCGCGGGTAGGGGTCACCTGAAGTGTCATCGCAGAGCGACCCTCTCAGATCAGCCCCTAATACATCTTCCTGTTTCAGTTTTCTCCTCTACCTTCTTATTCTTTCCCAGCACCTGAATTATCTTACGTATGTGTTTACCTGTTTATTCATTCCCTTGTTTTTGAGAGTTCTCATAAATTCCTTCAGTCCTTAGAGCCTAGAAAAGGGTATGTCTGATTGTGGGAAATCATTACCATTTGTAATAAGACAGGATGAGTGAATAAAAAAATGAATTCACAGAACCAGTCCTACCTTAGGGTGTAGATATTTTTGCTCCTTTTTCCAAAATCAATTTGCATGTGACTTCCTCAGGCAAGGTTCTCCATGACCCACAGACAGGACGAGCTCTCCCGTGACATGATCCCCCTGCATTCCTTATTTATCTGAAATTTATTTAATTATCTGTCTTCCCTGCTTGATTATCAGGACAATAATTGTGTCTGTTTATCTCAAATGTGTCCCCATCTCCTAGAAGAGTGCATGTCATGTAGTTGGAGCTTAATAAACCTTTCCCAATAAAATAATCATTAAAAGAATATTCAGATTGATGAGATAATACACAATTAAAAAGCAGCCTTCTTACTTAATGGAAAACACAAAATTGGAAACACATGAAGAAGTCATTCTAACATAAAGTTGGCCTGCCTAACGTTTTACAAAGTGTTTTTTTTTCTTGGCTTTACATCACTCACTCATGAGTCATTCTGTTCCCACCATTACTAAATATTACAAGTTCTTTCTTGTAATATGAGAATCTTTCAGAATAACACAGCAGTAAATGCATCGTTTAATGGATAAAGTACTAATGTCTTTCATCAACAGATCTAATGAGTAAGGAAACAGTTTCTCCATGTGAACTTTCATAGTAACTCTTTAAGGGGAAAAAATACATAATAGTCAGTGCTTGCATGTTACGTCCGGTGTCCCCAAGAGAAGGCGACGCTCAGAGCCATGTGCCTGGGGAGCCGGCCTACCTGAGGGTCCTCTGTCTTCAGGAGCGGACGGTGCTGGCACACTTCCACCTAAATTCCAACGGCCAAAGCAGTAAAACAGGGACTCAGCTGTTTGGATGCTTAGGCTCTAAGCCCTAGTTTTTTACTGTGTTCACACAATGGTAAAGATTATTAACTTATATAAAGAAAAATTAAATGCGTAATTTAATTGTACAAAAATAATATTATATTATTTAATTTTACAGCAAAATCTCTCCGCCTAGAAGCACACTTTGTTTCTGCTTTGAAAAGAAAGATTTCTTACAGTGCCACAGTTTCCCCCTTCATAAAGTGCAAATAATAATGGCTGTCAAGTTCAGAGGATTGCCTTTAGGTTTAAGGGAGATTACGATCATGACCTTAATAATTAATTATAACTTCCATTTTGGGTTTACTATATGCTGAGTATTATGGTAAATATTTTACCTACATAACCTCAATGAATTTTACAAAACCCTGATGGATTAAAGAAAAAGTAAAAAATAACGAGCCAAGTTGCGAAAGACTAAATAACTTTGCTAGTAAGAGCTGCCTTAGTGCAGGACTCTCCGTGGCACCGACGGCGCCGTCGTCTGCACGCACGGTGGCCCCCAGGCCTGCGCGGCAGGGTAGACTGGCCAGAGCCAGAATTGAAATCAAAGTCTTAAACGTAATGTTCTACCACTTGGTTTGCTATAAAGTACAGCACAAATGCAAAAATATTAGTAGTCACTTCATAAATAATTAGAGATATTAAATTAATATTCTTTAATGTCTTGCTCAGGAGAAAGTATGTGAATTAATTAAATGTATTTAAAAGAGAAGTAGAGGTACGAAGTTTATCGGTTTTCATTTATGAGTTATTAAATTTACCCAATTCAAAAGTAAAACCATTTAGTCAGGCTTGGAAGAATCACCAGATTGACCCAAATAGGGCAGAAGATTCCACACCTACAGGTAATTTCCCAGACCACTGGCTGAGTGTAAATTAGCATGGTGGTACCACTGCTGCCTTCTTTGTTAATATCACATAACATCATTATAAATATGTTTTGTTAGTTCAGAGCACCACAGATACAGAAGCAGCCATATTATATGTGTTTTATGCAAGGAAAAACAGAGACTCTAGTCATACTTTTATAAGGATTTATATTCTAATAGGCTACCTTCAGTGTTGTGTTCAGTGCGTGTCTTCTGAGCAAAGCTTTTGTCGTCTTAGTTTCAAGAAGTTGGCGTGTACCTTAAAATAAGTCTTAACACAAACTTAAAATCTCCTTTTGTCTCTTTAAAAGTAATTCAGAATGATCTTCATAATAATAACTACTTACCCTCAGTGAGGGCTTACAATGTGCCAGGCTTTGTGCAAATAATACTACACTGATTACCTAACCTAATCCTCCCAGCCACTGTAAAAGTTATTAATATTATTTTGATTCCATTTTACAGATGCAAGAACCGAGGCACAAATACATTGTGTAACTTGTCAAAGGCCACAGACTTCCGTGCCCTTCAGTGTGTCAGTATCTTGATGAGGGATTCATTCTAGAATCATTCCTAAGAACTGACCCCTCCAAACCAAACTGCTTACTTAGTCTTGGGAAACACACGACACTTTAATTTTAGCCTTGGAGTCTCTTTCCACAGCATTGCATCTATCTGAAATCTAATTTTCATGAATTATTAGAATATTTTTTGATTCAAATTCTAGCTCTGGGCCATCCTTTCTCATGCAAGTCTTTTCCCTTATTTTTTTTTTTTTATCACATTACCTTATGCTGGAACTTTTTGAGAACAGAAATCATAGTCCTCTCTGTTTCTTCCAATGTCAAGACAAACAGCTACTTAATAATTATTTGTGAAACAAATAGAATGAGGAGCAGAAAAAGGAACTGATAGGGCAACAAATTACTCAGTTACATCAGACTATAAATAGTCCCAATATTTTAAAAGTCAGGTGGGGCGGGCTCCTAATCACCAGAAAATGTGCAACTATTCTAGCAGACTTAACTCCATTGTCCGGAATTCTCCCTTCTCTGTGGGCTTTCTCTCTTTGATCCCTGGCACCATCTCTACACCCAGGGTCAGGGAGACCTTACTCTTTGCCCCATGTACAACCGTGTCCCCACTTTGACCCAAATCCTTTCTCTCTGATGGTCTTCATATGAAAAATGTAGAGTAGCATTTTCAAAATGAACACCATCAGTCTTTATCAAACAGAGAAATAATTTTAGGGAATACAATTAAACAAGTTTCTACAGCAGAAGTTTCTGTCTTTGAGCTACTAAAAGTGGCAAAAATGTAACTTTGCCACTCTACGTATGTTACCTTATCTAAGGGAGAAAGGCATCATTTTTATTTTACAGAGAATTTAAGTGACATGCCCCGCTATACACGGTCTGTGCTAGAACTAGGATTTGAACCCGGCTTTGCCCGATGTTCAAGTCATTCCTGTGAACCACTGTGTCTTACTGGGCCTCCCCCTCCTTCACCCTCAGAGAGCCCCTGTGTTATTCCCCTTCTTCCCCCTCCGTGGGATCAGAACCACCACTTTCCTTGCTGGTCTCCTACTCATCTTGCTTAATTCCCTGAATGGTTTCAGAAGAGGCTATAGAAAATATTTTAATTTTGTAAATTCCTCTGGTTTTCCCATTCACATTTCCTAGAACACATTGGCTTCTTCCATTTCTAGAAAAGTCTAGAGAGAATAGTCAAAGCCTGCCTTGGTTCTGGGGAGGTCCTCCGCAGACTACGGAGGAGCAGACTCCAGAAATGATGTTGCCATCTCTGCTCTCCTGTCCAATTCCAGGGACCGTCACTCAGGCAAGAGTCTCTATCCACCCACACAGAGCATGGAGTGGGTTTTGTTATTAATAATAATCGCAATGACAATAACTAGCATTTATTGGAGTCTCCTATTTTTCTCAGTACTTTCTAAGTGTTTTATGTTCTTTATTCTATTTAATTCTCATATCCACCCTATGAAGTAGATAGTACTTCACCTATTTTGCAAGTGATGACACTAATGCTCATGCAAATTAAGTAATTTTGTCACCAAGGCTGTAAGCTGAAGTTTGATCACTGTTTTTTCTGACTGTAAAGCCCATGCTCTGAACCTTACTCCCATACTGCATCTGATCACATCTCATCAAAATTTTATTAATGCTAGAGCATAAATATAGCATTGATATAGTATAATCACATACACACCTACGCACAAATAAATTCACCATACTTGTACATTATGCAATTTCACGCCTACAGGTATTTCTCAGTGTCTTTCAAGTATCACTTAGCAGTGTTGTGACCAAGCAAGCCTTATGAGTTCCACACACAGTATTAGTAGCCTGATGTGATTCAGTGGAGACCTGATTGTTATAACCAAACTGTTTGTGGCTTTTTAGAGTTTACACTTTATCTAGTTCTCACATGATGCTCACATCCACCATGCAATCTGAAAGTATCCCATTTATCAGAGGTGGGTAGAGCCTCTGATAATTAGACAAGAACCTAAAGTTACAGGGTAGCAGAGGAAAGAGTGGGGAATTGAATCTCCGCTCAAACTCCAAAGCCTGGGGTCTCTGCACCACCTCCCAGTGCCACCCTTTATGTGTCTCATGGATTCTTTCACCATCCTAAACTATTGTCTTCACTGTGTGGCTGCTGATACGAGTCATCTGTGAAGGGGAACCTTTCTCTAGATGGAAATCTCCAGCCAGTCGTGTCACACCAGAATGCTTTTGTCAGCGTAGAGTCCTGAATTTCACCCCCAACTCTTTGACCTCCCAGTGAGATGCCTGGACACCACCCATGGTAGAATGGGTTAAATGGCCTCATGCCCACTGATGCCGAGTCAGCTCACGTGGGGTCTGTGTGACTGAAGGCAGTCGGTCCCCAAACGCCCGCCTCTTCACCCTCTCGGGACCCGAGGGCTAAGGACGAGCGAGCGAGCACTGTGCCTGGGATGGTTTTTGGCTTCTGTTTGTCATCTTTGGTTTCTAAGTGAAGAAAGGAGAGGAGGCCTTTCCCCCTTGAACCTCTGCCTCTAGAGTCATTCTTTGCCTGACTCCATGCCCTCGTACGGACGACGCATTCTGCAATAGCTCCACAATACGACACCTTGTGAATTAATGTTAGCTTCTACAAACTACTACCTATAATCCCATTTAAAAAACAAAAGAACAGAACAAAACAGACAACAAACCCGTGATCCCGAACGAGCTAAGAGAAACTCCATCTAGGACGTACAGACAGTTCCGTTCCATGGCGTGGCCAAGGCTGGTGAAGAAGGTAGGTAGCACGACCTTTCTTTCTGTCCCACAGGCCAAACCACCGTTATGTCTTGCCTGCACGGCAGCAGTGGCTTCCGGACTCTGCTCCGTGTACATTCTGGTATCCCTACCCTCTAACCCCAAAGGTTGGTCAACGTGATGTTTGAAAACGTAAATCATACCATGTCACTCGCCATCTTAGCACCATTCTATGGCTTCTCATTTCTCTTAGAATAAAACCCAAACTCCCTATGCTGGCTTCTTAGATTGTATTCAAAGAAAGCCTCAGAGGGACTCTTGGCAAATGCAAGACCATCAGTCTACGACCACCCAGCAGAGGAAGATTTTCCTATAAAATGTTTGGGTTCAAGAGGAAAACCTGAGAGCAGCAAGAAAAGGGGGTTTTCACAGAGAAGGGTGACAGACAGGGAATCATCAGCCAGGGAAGATGGTACAATTCCTACAGGGATCTGAAGAAAGCATGCAGGGATTAGGCTCTGGTTAAATTCTTACTGGAAAATAGGGTTGCTTGGCTCAAAATCAAGAAATGGACACTTACTCATTTAATTTTCATTTTCAGAACTATTCAGGATTCTTGGGATTATGGCATCTTTAAAGTGGATGGAAATTTAAAATGAGTTATTTCAAGACTTTTAGTCCATAGATGAGGAAAATAACTCCCAAGGAGGAGTGAGCCGCCCAGGGCCTCGGCGGGCCGCCGTCGGAGCCGGGGCTGGAGGTCGTGGCTGCCACCTCCGCGCTGCCGCCTGATGCGTTAGTCACCAAGGTCCGGGGCCTGCCTGCCTGCCCGCCCGCCTTTTTGCTTTTTTACTTTCTCTCTCTCTTCCTTTCTCTTTCCTTCTTTCTTCTTGTTTTCTCTTCATCACAAACCAATACTTTAAATTAAATGAAAATACATACACATATGCCAGTTTACAGTTCTCTAATGTTAGATTTAAGGTGAGTGGGCTATACAGTGTACAAAGTACACAAAGGTACTCTGTAAGATTGCTATGCAGCTGTTACATGCTTATTCTCAAACCTGCAGAGCAGGCGCACACCGTTTGTGGACCGGCATGCTGTGCACACCTCCCCTGGAGAAGCACTGCTGTCTGCGTGTGTCCTGTCTAACCGGTCACCCTTACCTGTGCACAAAGGTCTTCTCTGCAGCCAGCCGGCACTTGACTTGCACAAACCCTTACTAAGTGGGCTGTTGCCATCTCCAAATGCAATCCTTTATTCCTTGGAAATCAACCTCACTGTGAACTCAGCACCTCTGAGTAATGGATTCTGGACTCCAAAGGTACTTTAGCCTTAGAGCAGAAGCATTCTCATGCTGAATATTTTGAACAAATCGAAAAACATTCAGAATGACCAATCAACCATAATGGTGTATATGTATGTTTGTGTGCATGCATGTGTGTGTGTGTGTGTGTGTGTGTGTGTGTGTGTGTGTGTGTGTTTGATGAATTTCTTCAGACATTTATTTCCCACAAGAAGAAAACTTTGAGGAACACATCATTTTTACAAAATTGCTTTTTGGCATCCTCCTGTCCCCACCAGCATTTCTCAACCTCTTCTGCTTAATTTTTTCACATCACCATTCAGCATTCAGCATATTTTGCTTGTTTGTTTGTTTTCCTATACCCACTTGTAATAGCGATATGCATAGTAAGTTCATCAGTTACTATCCTAAGCGCCTTATGCACATTCATTCACTTAATCTTTATGACAAGTCTGTAAAGTAAGTACTATTTCTATTCTCCCTGCAGAGGGAGGGTAATTGAGAGAAAAAAGTGGGTGGGGTCACTTATTAGCTTGGTGAGATATTCATGTGCAGATATACAGGAGGCCACTGTCCTGGGACTCAGGAGGGAGATGACATTAGGCTTGGATAGTAGAGTCTTTAGTCTGTGGATGAAAACTAGGGCAGCAGAAATGGAGGGGATCTCTTAGGTCGGTGGCCCTGGAATGCATGGCTGGGCCATTCCATGCTGGTCCTTGAAGGCAGTTGGGAGGAGCGCGGGGGAGAGGCAGGCTGCCAGGACTGCGGGCAAGACAGGTGTCGAGGTCTCACTGGCTCTGCCTGAGGCGGGCGTCCAGCACCCAGGCCCCCTCCTTCAGGATTTGAAGACTGTAACTATCTTGCTGTGTGGCTTTGTGAAAGTCTTTCCACCTCTGTGGGTTTCGATTTCTCTCCATGTAAGTTGAGTGGGCTGTACAATGTGGTTTCTAAGTCTTTAAGCTCCTAGCTTTAAAATTCTAAGAAAAATAAGCTCTCAGATATTCTGCTGGTGACAGTGTAAAGGGTGGACCCCATGTAGAGGGTAATTTGTCAATATCATCAAAATTACAAACACCTGTACTTGTTGACCCAGTAATTGTACTTTTGGGAAGTTATTCTGTAGTTACACTTGCATATGCACAAATTCAAGGTTGTTTATTGCAGCACTGTTTGCAGGTTAAAGATTGGAAAGTCTAAATATCCATCAATAAGGGGCCAGAAAAATTATAGTGTATCCTTACCATGGAACTTGATGTAGTGATAACACAGAATGTAGATACAATGAAATACTCCATAGCAATGAGAATGAACAAAATACTGTTACATACAGTAGTGCATGAATATCAAAAGGATATAGAGGGAGTGCAGAGTAGAAGAAGCCAAACACAAAAAGAATACAGTCTGTATGAATTTACTTAATTAAGGTTCAAAAACGGGAAAAAGTTCTCTCTGGTGTTAGAAGCTGGGACAGGGGCTGCTTCTGGGGATCCAGAGATCTAAAGAGTCCCAAATGCGCCGTGATTATCACTAAGGGCTTCGTGTGAACACATTTACTGGGTCCCTTGTAACTGAACTGCTACTGAGAGCAGCTCCTTTTATGAAGAACAGGGGGCCCAGATTTTACAATATCTGGCCTCAAAAAGGGTAGAGACACAGTGTATTGGACCATGACATCGATGACTAGGAAGAAGAGATGCTGCAAATCGCTGAAAAGGAACCGTGTACCCGTGAGGATGATGGGGAATGCAAGGGAAATCGACCGCCGCAGGGAAACACGCCGTCAGTCCGCAGCCTCCTAAAGGGCTCCCGTGGGAGGCAGCGGGAGACTGGCCCTTTGTGGTTCAAGGAACTGGAACCAGGGCACGCGGGTAAAGGTTGCAGACCAACACATTTGAGCTGCAGGAAGGGTTTCCCACAGCCAGAGCGCCCGGGGCGGAGCTGGTTGCTGTCAGCTGTCGCTGCTGGGAAAAGGGGGGTCCAGCTGAGTCGGACGGGACGGCCCTCCCCATGCCCGGGGGACATTCTCCCAGTCCTTCCGCGGCTCTGGGGAAGGATGTGAGGGCAGAACAGGCGTTTTCCCTGGTGGGGGAAGAACTATGGGGCAATAGCTGTGGTTCCCGGACAGCTCTTCTCGACAGGGCCTTGGGTGGCCCAAGGGCCAAGCCTGGGTGCCACAGCCGGCAGCGGTGCTTATAGAGCCGTGGCTCTTGGGTCCTGTGAGCAGTGACTTAAATGCCCTCCCAATATGTAGGAGGAAAACTCTATTTGAAATTTCTCCTGCATCCTGGAATTCACCAAAAAGCAGAAGTACAGAAATCTCCTGGCTAGAATCGCCTCAACACTCTAGCTGAGCCCCGCCCATGTAGGAATCTCCCTACAGCATCCCTGGCAAAGGCCCACCTAGGCCTGTTTCCACGCCTTTAATGATGAACAGCTTTCTGCTTCATAAGGCAGCTTTCCATGGTTCGACAGTTCTCATTGTTCCTGATAAAGAGGACAATAGCTAACATCTATTGAGTTCTATGTGCCGCCAGACTAGGCCAAACATTTTCCATGCACTGAATCATTGAATCCTTGCCACAGACTTTAATTAAACGGGTGAGGAAATTAAATACCACAATGTTAAAAATGTGTTGAAGGTCAAGCAAAGTGACGGTGCTGACCTCAAGGAATATGATTTTCATAGATCTTATTCACTCATCTACTACTTTATTTGTACTATGTCTGGGAACCACCTTTACTATTATGCATTTAAAATTTTCCTTTAAAAGATCTTGTTTCATTTTTTAAAAATCTTAAATACCTGCTTTAACAACTTCTTATGTATCTGACATCCCAAGAATTGTCTCCTAGTTACCTATTTCTCCCTACTATAGATTACAGTAAATTCATAACTAATAAAAGTTTGCAAATGTTCAACTATGCCTAAGTTTTAGCACCATTTTTTAAGCACAATATTTTGGTAAGCATTGCCCTAAGCTATATTACTTCTCATTTTTAAAAATGTGTTTCTGAATGAAAAACCTGATTTTTGCAATTACATTTCACTGTTAGCATTAACTCTGCTTTGTGAGATTGCAAAGAAAAAGTCACCAGTCTTGTCTTTCACGACTGGTTTTTACGTGTCTGAGAAGATTAACTTATCTCCATTAAGACTTCTTTAGTTTGGTTATTTCCTGCTCCTACAATCCTAGACGGGATTTCTAGGTAGTCTAGACCCTCACAGCCTGGTCATTCTTGCTAGAAATGGCCTATTTTATAACCCAGCCACAGTTGCTCTGTATAATCCTGGCTGTAGAGCCCAGAATCTCTATGCCTATAACCAGTAGCTGCTTCTGTGCTCAAGTTCAGATCCATCCAGGTTGGGGACAAAATACATAAACTGGCAGAAAGAAGATAGTCCCAGCCCACGAGCTGTTTCCCAGCTGGGTCATCTTTCAGCCATCACTTGACTTACAGGAGGAAACTTGAGTTTACTAAACTGAAAAATGAATATAATATTTCTTGTCCTGTCAACCTCTCAGAATAATTGTGAAGATAAAATGAGACAACTGATGTGTGGGTTTTTATAAGCGAAGAGCTATAGATAATAGTTCTCATTAAAGCAGAACTCATGTCTTAAATACAGCATTACTTACCTTTTCAAGGGACCTGTGAACCAAGAGAATCTTACAGCTCTTCTAGAAAACATCAAGTTGGAGAAAATGGTATGTGGACAAGACTTGCTGATAATTGAATAATTCGCCACATGAGAGGCTACTGTGTTCCGGTCACTGTTCTAGGCCCCGGGATACATTGTTGAATATGAGAGACAAGTAGGGCTGATTTTAAGTGAAGAAAAACTTGTGGCCATGTGGATTGGTGAAATAATTAAATATTTTCATACTAAGGAGACACAGCCATTTCCTTGAGTTACTAGTTCACGTGTATTACCCTGCTGACCCCGATCATTCCCTCAAAACTTCTAGACCTCCACACACACGAGCAACTTAAGGGTTAAAGGTAAGATAGAGGGGCCTCCTGGACCCTATTCCAGGACTTTGGCCAGTGTCCATTCCGACTGATTAGTGCCAGAGGATACTGGTCGTTAAATGTTTGGAATATCGCCCTGGAAGAGCAGGTTTCATTGTATTGAGGAAATACAGAGTAAACAGGTGAATGAAACAATGCATACTCCCACCGCAGATGGTGAGAAGAGCTATGAAGGGATGAGATGATCAGCTGATGAGGCGGGGAAGGGGGAGACTCAGCAGGATTGGGAGAGGCGTCCGTGAGAAGGTGAGGTCTGAGTCGTGACAGCAGCGAGGCTGGAGGGAAACTGCGGGCAAAACGAAGGGAAGGAGCAGGGGCCCTCGGGCAGGAATGGGCTTGGCATGTAGGAGAACAAAGAAGGCCCATGTGACCAGGTCATAATGCAGTTGCCCAAGGCAGGCCTGGGCCAGAACATGTGGATGCTGGCAGTTTCTGTAATGAGTCTGAATTTTATTCCAAGCGTGAGAAGTCATTAGCATGACTTAAGTACACTGAAATGCGGTTATTTGCAAAACGCTTTGTTCTGGGAGACTCAAAGCTTGGACGACCCCCCCTTTCCTGTTGTCTCCCTACTAAAATCGGAACACCCGAGGCTGATGCATGTCCTGTGCAGTGTCTCTCTGGCGGGTGACAACCACCTGGAGTGATCAGCTCAGGAGAGTCCACAGAAAACTAGAAACCCTGTCCTACGAGTTTGGAAGAACAGAAAACGACCAATGTGGAGAAACCTCAAGAGGAATACAGTCAACCTTAGACACTCAAAGACCAGCCTTGGAGACTAGGTTTCTGAAACACCTTGCTGACCTTCCTTTATATCCTCTGATCGTCACAACGACCAGGTACAGTGGTCCAAGCTGCAGTTACCGTTTCATACCATCATGTAAGTGATAACTATCAGATTCTGCAGAGAAAATTACATCTGTGTTCTACAGAGCCATGGACAAGGGTTATTTCACTTATTTTGCTTATTGAGAAAGCAAGAAAACTTCCCTGTTTCTTCCCATACAGTTATCACAGCTGGGCTAGCACCAGAAGACAGTTCCTGACTTACAGTGGTTCCACTTACAATGTTCTGACCTTACTATGGTACGAAAGCGATTCAGTAGAAACAGTTCTTCGAATCTTGAGTTTTGACCTGAACTTGCTCTGCTCTGCGGTGACACGCAGCACGAAGCTCCCCCGCGAGGCCGGGAGGCGGCAGCAGTGAGCACAGTCCCAGCCAGCCGCGCAGTCGCGGGGGCGAACGGCCGGTGGGCTTCGGCCATTCTGCTCTTCACTTTCAGTACAGTATTCAGTGAATGACATGAGGCTTCATTATAAAACAGGCTTTGTATTGGATGATTTTGCCCAGCCACAGGCTGATGAGAGGGTTCTGAGCACATTTAAGGTAGGCTAGGCCAAACGATGATGTTTGGTAGCTTAGGAGTATTGAACTCATTTCTAACTTATGGTATTTTCAGCTTACGATGGGCTTATCAGGACAGAACCCTCTCATAAGTCAAGGAAGATCTGTTTAGTGCCCCAATTCTCATTACAATATTCTACTGCTTCCATGTAATATTCGGGGAACAGGAGACTTTTGTGGCTTTTGTGCGAGTCAGCTGAGGAATGACCCAAGCAGCTCCTTGGGTACTACTCAGCCCCCACACACAATGACTATCCGGTCAGGCATCCAGAGGGTGTGCGTGCTTTGTCTAGAGTAGAGAGGGCCTACATGCACTCAAGTTGGCGTACTGAAAACTAACCCTTCAGTTAATTTGGATTCCAAATTTCAGAGATGGCTAAAACCTGCCCAGAAAATAATCTGTGACTGAACACCATCTAACCAAAAAAAATCTTAGCTTTTTAAGTATGAACCAGCCGATCACAGTGGTATAAGGAAAGATAGACAGAATAGGAAGAAAGAGATGTTGGGTTCCTTCATTCATTTTCTCAAAGGCTCCCGACTAACCCAGGGGTACCCCAAAAACTACAGAACGGAGGCGTATACTTCCATGGTCCTGATACAGACTGAATACAAGAGTCTCACCTGGGGACGGGCAGAGAGTCGTTACCCACAGAACAGGGTGCGGTGCCAAGGTGGCCGTTCCCAGACCCCCAGTGGGGCACCACCCAGACCCCCCTCCAGGCTGAGGAGTCCCAACCTCATCTCCACTCGGTTCTTCCCCTCTGGCTTTAGCCTCCTTCATCCATTCCCTTTACTGACTCCTGCATTTTCTCTCTCTCCCTTAGTCTGCAGCGTTCCTTGTGGACAGGGACCATGTCTTTTTTTTTTGACCTCTTCCATCGTAGCAAGGGTGATATTTTTCATAATAAGGACTCAGCAAGTTTTTACTAATTAAAGAGGAATATACAATAACTTACCTT
The DNA here is from genome assembly GCF_040802235.1 of Manis javanica. Classification (NCBI taxonomy): domain Eukaryota; kingdom Metazoa; phylum Chordata; class Mammalia; order Pholidota; family Manidae; genus Manis; species Manis javanica. The sequence goes on along the minus strand of NC_133169.1, from coordinate 93,073,224 downwards.
CACGGAGCAACGTGTGCCTGGCATGGCACTAAGTGCTTTGTATATTTTATTTTATCCTTATAGCAATCCAAGGTACATATTTTATTTTATTTAATCCTTCTAGCAATTCAACGATGTAGGTGTCTTCAGTCTTGTTTCACAGAGGAGCAAACAGAAGCTTCAGGTACTTAAATAAATTGCCCAAGGTCATATAATTAATAAGTAGCAGAATATGGACACAATCCACATTTTTTTCTGATGCAAACACAGAGTAACTTACACGCTAATCTAGGCTGTCTCCCTTTATGACTATTTCATTATAAAAGAGAAGAGCTGGGATGGTGAAACAGAGACAGGCAGCCACATGCATTAAGGAAGCTGGACCAGTTGGACGGCCAAGCGGAGTCCACATTCTTGAAGTGTACCTGGATATTAGAGGGTGGGCAGGTATCTGTGGGAAGGAACTCACTTCAGACCTTAAGCTCATTCCCATCCCCTTTTAATACCAGACAAACAAATTGAAAAGGAGCTGCCCTGTGCTCAGTGTACTAGGTGTTAATCCTATTCTCCGTGGGAGAAGTACGAGATGTTTTCTACAAGTGTGTGCCTGGTTTGCAGACAGAGAGCTGAGTCAGAGTGAGAGTTGGCTGAAGTTGTGGAAAGACAGACGGGCAGCGTAACCCAGGGTGGTGCAGAGTTCTTGCTGTTTAGCCCGTCTCGGGAGTCGGAGCAGGATTCTCTCCCACAGTGAGAGTGCAGATGTGGTCACAGTGGGAGGCATATTGGTGGACGCGGAGTATGCTACTGTCACTTTGGAAATCCAAGGTCTTAAAGTTGTTGACAAATAATCACTGAAATAAAAAAGCTAAAGACAGCACATAGCTATGTGGCATAGTAGACCAAGCAGTGATGGTGGACTTAGGAAACTGTGTCTTTTAAAAATCATGAAGATGGATAACATTTTGAAAGGTTAATCAATATGCTTTAGTTTCTAGAACTTGCTCCAACTCTGTTCCTTCCCTCATCGAGTCAGCTAGTCATTCTCTATCACTGTCTTCAAGGTGAACTGACAGCAGAGAGCAGAGAAAGCAGAGAGTCAGATACAGGCTTTTGAGTTCAGCACCCCACGTGTTATGACTCAGCTACAGACATGTGAGAGCTGAGAGAACACACGATGTGGTGCGGTGTGACGTCTACTCTCCATTTCCAAACCCATTGTTTTAGCATCTGCTTTAGGCTCTCCTTCCTCCCAGATATTCTGAACTTTGATACTACAAGCTAGACTGTGGGTATTCAAAACCCTTTTTCTGAAACTATTCTCTCAGCCTTGTGTTTCAAAATCTTGACAGTATCAACTGGGAGTGAGAGCCTGAGGTACAAGGTCACGTGGGAATGGGGAAAAAAAGGAGCTATTTATACAATATTGCAAAATATTATTCCTCTCCATAACCACAATTCTCAGGGCCATTTAGGCACTAGGGATGAAGCCAGGAATCATGCCCACATCCCTCCGCTGTCCAAGTCTACACAACCTCCAGTGGCTCGTTAGAGAGCTCTGACTACTAAGTCCAACTCTGAAATCCCAGCAAATTCTACCCATGGGTCCCATTTCTCTCCTGATGGAGCAGCTAAGTCCCTCCTTTCCCAGGACGTCATCCAGAAACCTGAAGATCGTTTGGCGCCTGAGCTGTCTCTGAGCTAAGGCCCACCCGATTCCTTCCACTCTCCTTCACAGAAATGGTGTTTCCCATTTTCCATCACCCTGGACACACCTTCGGATATGCACAGGTTTTTGGGTGCCTCCTGACCCGTGACTCCCTAAACAGCCTATCCCGTGCCAGTCGGGGAAGTCCAAAGTCAACTCAGAAACTTTTCCAATGTTGCTGTTCCTGAGTCCGCATTCCTAAGGCGAGTGTGTCCGTACCGGGCAGCGTGGAAGCAGACTTCTGCTGCGCCTGTCTGAGGTGTCTGCAAGTTCCGGGAAAACATTTGGGGCCGATTCAAGGTAAGCCTCCGCCTCTCTCTAGAGCCCAAAGAGCCCTCGCACGGCCAGAACATACCGAGACCCCCAGAAAGGGCAGGGATAGTGTTTTAAATGTATTGCATAGTAATAGGTCTGGAGATAGAATCTGAAGTCCCCGCAGGTGAACCTTACTTCAGAAACCCCAGGCTGGAGGGCAGCAGAGGACGGGGTGGGCCTGTGGCTGACTTGGCCAACAACTTGTTTTGGGGCCTTGAACAATCATTTTCCTCCCCTGGCTTTATTGTTCCCACTTGTAAAACAGTAAGACGGGACTCCGGTGGTCTCCAAATGTGCTCACTCACACGCTCGGACCACGAAAACACTGATGCGCATGTACACGAAATCATGTACATTTTACTTATAAATCACATAGAACTACTGTAATACACTATGCATAGTATAAAATACACCACAAATAAGAGTTTTTAACTAGCTAGACTTTTTAAATGGAGTAAAAATCGTAATGTTTCCCTTCAGTCCGGTGAATCATCACGAGCGCCTACAGCAAGAGTCGGCAAACCCTTTCTGTGAAGGGTCCGACAGTCGGCGTTCTGGGCTTCGCAGTCCCTGTGTTTTCCGGGTCAACGACTGTTTTGTCTGGTACCAGCACAGCCTCTCCCGCTCTCTGGTTACTGTCTCCAAAATGCATCTTTTTTTCATCGTTTTGCTTTTACCCTGTGTCTTTGAGTCTAAAGTGTGTCTTTTGTATATGATAAAGTTGCATCTTGTTTTTTAATCCCATCTGACCACCTCTGCCCTCTGACTGGATGGTTTGATCCGTTCACATTTAATGCTACTACTTATATATTTGGATTTACATCTCCCATTTTGCCTTGTCTTTCCTACGTGCCTCATATGTTTTTGTTCCTCTATTTTTCACTGCTTTCTTTTGCAATAAATGAATATTCGCTAATGTAACATTTTAATTCCTTTAATGATTTTTTTAACTTTCTTTTTTAAGTGTTGTTTTCAGTAGTTGCTTTGGGGTTTAATATTTTTTTAACTTATCACAATCTACTTCAGATTCACACTAACTTAATTGAAGTGAGGCATAGAAATTATTATTTTTTTGTTTATTGCTGTTAACGTTGTTTCTTGTTGAAGTATTGTTGATATACAATCTTATATTGGTTTCAAATATACAACACAGTGGTAAACAGTTACCCATGTTATTAAATCCTCACCCCTCTAGCATGGTTACTATCTGCCAACATAGAAAGATACTACAGAATCACTGACTGTAAGCAATATTATTCTCATATAGCTCTACTCTCTCTTTCTCCTTTTTATGCTATTATCATTTCATATAGATATATATATCTCATATCATATTTGTTACAAATCTATTATACTTTATTTATAAAATATTTTATTATTATTATTACCTTATATAATTTTATGTGTATTACAGAAACCGATATATGGTGTCTGGTGCAGCTACTCAATTCTGAAGTTACAGCATAAAAACAGCCATGGTCAACAGAGACATGTGAATGAACATTGCTGTATTGCATTAAAACTATATTTATGGGCACTGAAACTAAGTTTCATATTATTTTTACATGTCATAGGCTATTCTTATTCTTTGTTTTTTTTCCCTCCAATCACTTAAAAATATAAAAGCCATTTTAACTCATAGGCTATGCAAAAACAGGTAGGGGCAAGATTTGATCCAAGGATGTAGTCTGCCACCAACTTGACCTTCAGCAATGACTTTTCAAAATCTTCTCTGTGGCGTCCTGGGGCAACCTAGACAAGCCTAAGGCCTGCTATGCTGCTGCAAGTAAGATCAGAGACGGGGCATCAGCGTCCCACTGCCATCTAGGGACATTTCTGCTGATTCTGTTCTGCTGATACTTTGTTTTGTTTTCCATACTGGAAAGACTGCATTTAACAAATTGTCCCAGGAAGAAAGGAGAAAGGGAGGGAAGGGCGCAGGAAGGGTGAAGAGGAAAGATGATCTCAAATATTCTTACTAGCTCTGGAATTCTACGATCTTCACTTAAATGGTGCCAAAGCATCAACGACTCTCAGACTGGACTTCAGTTAATCTTAAAATCTAAACATTGGAATATTAGACTGTATTTTCATTATTTCTATTAAGATTTTCCTGAGTTTTGTAATCTAAGGTCTTTTCTCCAAGTGGAAACAGCATCAGTGGAATGAGAACATGGATTTCGTACAGCTGCGCTGAAAGAGCCAGGCGAACAGAGATCTTTCAGCGCCCTCTTGTGTCCATGATCAGTGATCACAACAGCCAACTCCACTGAATGCTAGAGACATCGAGTTAAGGCCTAAGGCCCTCTGGGGTACATGGAACAAGGAAGCTGCAGTGGTGGTAAGGGTTTGTCATTCCTCATTTACACACATTTATCTAACTGAACACATTTTCTACAAACAAGAATCCCCTACGAAGAAGAGTGCTTCCTTTCTCCTCTTTATCTAAATGCTACTAACCATTCTTTGAGAAAAAATTGATCGCCCTTTTAGGCTTTTCTTAAGTTCACCATAAGGATCCCTTCTCTGCATAATTAGACCAGTTAAGATTGTAGGTTTTAATATCAGGTGTGAGTTTGATTCTCAACTCTGCTTTTCATTAGCTGCATAACTCAATTAACAGTAAATCAATGAACCTTCTCTCCTAAGGGCTTCTGCAGCCATTTATCGATGACTGGCACCCACACACTTAAGCACAGTTGCTCATCTATGATAGAACTAAGCAAAGTCCCTTCCACTCCACAGTTAGAATTGGAGGCACAAGCCCCAAAAAAACAGACAGAAAAACTGGACTTCATGAAAATTTTTTAAATTTCATGTATCGAACAACACTACCAAGAAAGTGAAACGACAACCTATATTAAATGGGAGAAAATATTTGCAAATCATATAGTCTAGTTAGTTGTGATACTTACGTTCTAAAAGTCACTGCAGATACAGAATTAGCAAAAAATGGAATCAATCAGCAAAAACTGAAATATTGCTTCTAGGAATATATCCCCATGATATCTATGTATATATGATACAGTGATATTATACAGATAAATATATATATGATATCTAGACTGAAAGGATACAATGACATAGTTTATCATCTTAAATCCCCAAAACAACTCATCCTGGCAGATTCCAATTCTTTTATTTTAAAAAAGAGAAAAGTTCAGAAGAACGGAGCGACTCACCTCGGGGCCTCTCCTGGCAGACGCCAGAGCCGGGCTCCAGCCCTGCCCACCCGGCCCCGGTGCTGGAGCTCTCTCACTCAGCAGCCCTGGCCCTGCCCTCTGCCCTCTGACCGTCCCTGTACGGCAGCCGGAAGAAGAAGGCAGAGTGACAATTGACTACACCTCAGCTAGGAGTGGGGGCCTCTGGTGACTAGCATGTCACTACTCTGCATGTCTTCAAATGACCACAAAACTATACTGACGTTGGGTAATAAATAAATTTTAGCAAGTAGACAAATTCACAACTACAGAATCTATAAATAATGAGAATCAACCGTGTCTGATAAAGGACTATTATCTGGAATATCTAAAGAACTGTTATAACTCTATGACAATAAGATAAAAAGCACATTATCTAAATGAACAATGGACTTGAATAGACATTTCCCCAAAGAGTATATATACAAATGGCCAAAAAGTACATTTAAGTGTTCACTATTGCTGGGCTTGTAAACTGGTACATACACAAAGGAAAACAATATGGAGTATCCTCAAAAAGTGAAAAATAGAAATAGCATATGACCCAACGATTCTAGTTCTGGGAGTGTGGCCAAAAGGAAGCAAAACCATAACTTGAAAAACACCTGCCCCTCCCCATGGTTGCAGCAGCATCGTTTACAGGAGCCGAGGCATGAAAACAGCCTCCATGGCCATCAGTGGGTGAGGGAGTGAGGCAGTTGTGGTACATGTATGTAATGGAGCATTCTTCAGCCATTAAAGATGAGGAAATCCTGCCATTTGCGACAACATGGATACACCGTAAGGGCAACATGCCAAGTGAAATAGGCAGATAAAGACAAATACTATATCATCTCACTTATATGTGGAAACTAACACAAACAAACAAACAAACAAAAGGGAAATAGACACATAAATACAAAGAACAAACTGGTGGTTGCCACAGGGCATGGGGGTGGGAGCACGGGCAAAATAGGGGAAGGGGATCCAAGAGGTACAATCTTTCAATTATAAAGTAAATAAGTCATGGGGAAGAAAAATACAGCATAGAGAATATAGTAACGATATTATAATACCTTTGTATGGTGTCAGGTAACTGCACTTACAGCGAGCATTTCATAATGCAGATAATTGTCAAATCACTATGTTATGATTTGAAACCAATATAATGTAGATCAGCTATACTTCAATTTTTTTAAAAAAACCTCATAGATAAAAGGATCAGATTCGTAGTTACCAGAAGTGGCGGATGAAGGGAGAAGGAAGAGGAGAAAGGCAGTCAAAAGATACAAACTCCCCGTTAGACAATAATAAGCACGCGGCATGTGATGTACAACGTGATGACTACGTTAATGCTGAAGCACGATACAGGGAGGTTCTTCAGAGAGTAAATCTTAAGAGTTACTACAAGGAAAAAAATATTTTACTTTTGCTCTTTCTATTGTATCTGTATGACATGATGGATGCTAACTAAACCTACAGCAACAATTCTTTCACAATATATGTAAATAAAAACATTTATGCTGTACACCTTAAACTTACAGTGCTGTATGTTGATTACCTCTCAATAAAACTGGGACAAAGATGCTCAATATCATTAGTCATTAGGGAAATACAAATCAAAACCACAATGAGATGGCATTTTATACCTACCAGGATGGCTGTAATTTTCTTAGAAAGAAAATAACAAGTTTTGTCTAGGATGTGGGGAAAATGGAATCCTTGTACATTACTGGTAGGAATGAAAATGGCGCCTCACTGTGGAAAACGGTCTGGCAGGTCCTCAGAATGTCAAACACGGAATTACCACATAGCCCAGCAATTCCATTCCCAGGATATGCTCAGAAGAAGTAAAAATAGGTATCCAAACAAAAACTGTAACACTATTCACAACAGCCAGAAAGCAGAAATAACCCAAATGCCCATAAACAGATGAATGAATAAACAAACTGTAATATATGCACACAATGGAAATTATTCAAGCAAAAAAAAAGAATGGAATGCTGACTCATGCTACGACATGGGCAAACCTCAAAAACATTTTGCTAAGTGAAAGAACCTAGACACAAAGGGTGACATATTGTTATTCCATTTATATACAATATTCAGAATGGGTAAATGTACAGATGGGAAACAGATTAGTGATTGACAGGGCCTGGGACAGAGGGATGGGGAGTGACTGCTTATCGGGTAAAGGGCCTACTCTGAAGGTGACAAAAATATTTTAGAACTAAATTAGGTGATGGTTTCACAGCATTGTGAGAGTGCTAAATGCCTTTGAATTTTGAAGTTTAAAATGGTTAATTTTATATTATGTGAATTTTACCTCAATAAAAAATTGCAGCACCAAAAATAATCGTATTGGAGCCAAAAGTAAGATCTTTCTCTTTGTTACTATTGTAGCATCTGTGACGTGCCAGCTCAGAAACAATCAAATGGATATTTACTGACTCCAAAGTGGACAGAGGGACAGAGAGAAAGTTGTTCTGCAGAGAAGTAGGAAGAAAGAAATACAATCTGTAGGCAGCAACATAAAAAAACTCAGGATGGTGAGAAAAAAACATGATATTCCAGACCTTAGTTTCAGTTATCGTTCTTCTGTCTGTGAATTTCTTGAGACACTTCCTAATCCTTACAATTAAGTTTTTTCACTTAAATTAGTTTTTATTTAATTCCATAACTTGTAATCAAAAGTCCACTATCTACTGCACAAATCCAGCTGAAGGATCATTTCTGCCATCAAGTCTACTGCAGCCCAGAGAAACTATTGCTTTGTAAATTCTAGTATATTGACACAGGATTAGAAAACACCTTACAGTCCCTCTCGATGAGACACAGTCCCTCCACTGTCTCTACTGAGTGACAGGAGACTCTGCTTTAAAAATTCTAATAACGAAACTTTATCATCTCAAAAGGCAAACCACTCAATATTTGAGCAATTCTAGCTATTAGAAATTATTCTGCAGGAATGGGCAGAAACCTAATAACTTAAAATATTATAACGTCTGGAGCCATTTGTAAAAAACATGGTATCGCTTTCCCTGTGACAACTGCATAGCGATTTGAAGGCGCTGCGCGTGCCTCCAGCAGCCTGCTTCCCGTTGTTCCCTCGTGTGTGCCACACACTGTCTTCAACCTAAAAAAACATTATTTTCTTGCCCAGTCCTCTCACAAGCACCGTAGAGAACCTGAGATGAAATGTTGTCATGACAAACTTGGATGTGACTTCAGCTTTGCCCTTTGTTAGATGCGTGACTCTGGACAAATCGGCTGCCTCGGAGTCTCAGTTCCCTGGATGGCGCGCCGAGCGCAGTGACAGTGTCCAGCAGAGAGGACTGTTGTAGGGTTAAATGGTTCCCGTGAAGAATGCAGCACAGAGTCCGCCACGGTAGGCATTCAGTAAGGGCTACCTACTACCATTATTCTCTTGTTAATAATGGCATTAAAAATTGTTTTTCTATTTTTTAATTTAAATATAGTCAATACATGACATTACATTGGTTTCAGGTGTACAACATAGTGATTCAACAGTTACATACATTACTAAATGCTCACCGTGGTATGTGTAGTTACCATCTGTCACCATACAAAGATACTACAATATTATTGGCTAGATTCCCTATGCGGTACTTCCAAGCTGGGACCACATCGTTTTATAATTTGAAGGCTGTACCTCTTCATCCCCTTCACTTGACTCATCTGTCCCTGTCCACTCCCACGTGGTAACCAACAGACCATTCTCTGTGTTTATGAGTCTGTTTCTGTTTTGATTGCTTGTTTTTCAGATTCCACACATAAGTGAAATCATATCATATGGTATTTGTCTTTCTCCATCTCACTTATTTCACTTAGCATAATTCCTTCTAGGTCCGACCATGTTATTGCAAATGGTAGGATTCTTTCTTTTTCATGGCTGAGTAATATTCCATTGTGTATATGGACCACTTCTTCTTTATCCACTCATCTATTGATGGACACTTGGGTTGCTTTCATATTTTGACTTGAATAATCTTTTTAATATGTTTGAATTTGGTTTGCTAATATTTGGCTGAGGATTTCTGCATCTATGTTCATCAAGGGTATTGGTCTGTAATATTCTTTTTCTGGGTCTTTGCCTGGTTTTGGTGTCAGGGTGCTGCTGACCTCATAGAGAATTTGGAAGCTCTCCTTCCTCTTCAGGTTTTTGGAATAGTTTGCGTCGGACAGGTATTAACTCTTCTTTAATGTTTGATAGTGAAGCCATCTGGTAATTAGTACTTGTTATTACAATTGCCCTTATCTGGCCATACAGTCTTGTTTGACAATGCCCTCTGACTGTTATATGCAAAGACATCCTATTAAGAGCTCCAAGTGCTTACTATAATACCAGGCATCATTGGATTGGCAGATTATCTCCATTTACAGAAGAAATTGATACATAAGCTAAGTAGCCTGCCCACGGTCCATAGCTAGTAGCTAGCAGAGCAAGAACTCTGGCCCGGGAATGCTCACCCAAACACTTGCAGCATGCCGGCGATGTCACCATAGCTCACGGCTCATCCACGAGGCGGCACTCAGCAACGGACAGTGGCTCGCTCTGCCAAGTCCTCTCAAGCAAGGGGATCAGAGACTCACAGTGAAGCCCCATGGCTGTGAGCCAGTACTTTGAACAAAGGCATTTTCCTCTAAGAACAGAACTTTAAGCCAGTATTTAAGGCGAGTAAATAAGTCAGGGAGATGTAATGTACAACAAACTGACTATAAGTAACAATACTGTATTGCATTGGAAAGTTGCTAAGAGCGTAGATCTTAAAAGAAAATATTGAGAGTACTTAGGTGGTTTGGTCAGTAGCACAAATTTAGGGCCCAAGAAAGACACTTAAATGCTTGAAGAAAGTATGAAGGAAAAATTTTTATAAGTGCTAACCAAAAAATAAGTAATGTCCTACAAGTAACTACCCTATGTCTGGTCCATAACACAGCTTTCCTATCCCTGTACCTACATCACTAATTCATTCATTCCCTTGGAGAAAACAAACTGTAGTAAATGTAAGCTATGCACATATTAACTGACAAGTGTTCATTATCTTTTACCTTTCCCCAGTGTATTAGAGACATTCCTCACTGTCCGGGCTTCTCTCTGGCCTCCCAGCCCTCCCCAAGCTCGCAGGGGGGCCTCGGGGCTCCAGTTCTGCCTCTGGCCCCTGCTCGCCGTGGAACCAGCACATGGGGAGAGACGGGTGCAGTGCAAAGGGGGAACTTTCATGAGAAAGACATATTTTGTCAATTAAGGGCATATAATATAAAGGTTAAAGAACAAGAGAGGAGAAGAAAAATGACAGGTCACTAAGGCCCAGCTCGGTTTAGTTTTGTTTAGTACTTTGATGGGGGTGAGTTTTGTGGGAGGACCGCAGGAGAACCCCGTGTGAGTTGCGCTCTCGTGGGTGTTTGCCAAGGGATCCGAGTGAGGCTCAAAATCACTTGTAATCGCTTTTGGACATCAAACTGGGTTTCTCTGAAGATGGAGGTCCAGGGGAGTCCGGCGGCCGGAGTTCCCACGTGTGTTCTCGTCCCAGCCACACGCTTCGGAAGCCCGCGCACACGAGCACCCGCCTTGCAGGAACGGGCGATTCTCACCCCATTGGCTCCTCCCAGCTCCAGGGCAGAACCAATCAAATCAATCATTTTCAAAGACCTGGTAAACCAATATTAAGCCCCTTCCACGGCCTCGCCACTTCTAAGGGTGTAATATTAACACAACTACCCCCCACCCACGCCGCTCTGTACAGATTCAAACTTCTTTTCATCGGAGCTGCACAACATTCCTGAAAAGCAGTGGGGGGTCATCATCACCATTTAACAGGTGAGGGAAAGAGGCTCGTGGACGGTGCGGGGCTTCCACGAGGTCCCACGGGCGGCGTGGGGGCCTCTCGGGCAAGCCCGGCGGGCGCCGAGACCCGGCAGCACGCTCCCCACCTCACGGCACCGGCGTAGGGCGAGCAGAATCTGGTTCCGGGGCCGACCCTTCTGTGACCTGGACGGGTCATTTCTCCACCCTGGGCCTGTGTTTGTCAACTTCTTCATCTATTCGTGTTTCAGAGCTCGAGTGTTCTCCATGAGCGACATGGCAGCCGTTACTCCTGAAGGTTTGCATGCAACGAGCACTACTAGTGGGTACATAGATTCACCACCCATTTCATCCTCATACCCTCGCAAGCTTTCAGGGACGTTAAAATGACCTTCCCAATCTGGCAAGTAGCGGAACAAGGATTTGAACGCAGGCAAACCGCTGCATGTGAGCAGACAGCAGGCTTACTAAGCAAGGGAGCCTACGTATGGGGTTTGTCCTGGGCAGCTGCACGGTGAACAGATCTCCACACCCACCCACCACAGTCTCATAAGATACACAGAGGCCTTGAACAGGTTCATTCACGTATCCAGTCCAGATGGTCCCAACGCCACATGGCTCTCCTAAGGCGGAGCCCTTGGAAGCAGCCCTAGTGCGGGAGCAGCGGCGGACCATGTTCCGAGGACGGAAGGGCGGGAGGCGCCCCTGCCCGCCTGGGTCTGGCTCACAGGGTTGGACGTAGGTCTGTCTTCCTCCGAGTCTGTTCTAACACTGCACTCTATCACCCAGATGGGTGGCACTTTTGAACAGGGACTCCTTGAGCCTGTTTCACATCTGGGTGGGTGGAGTTTCTCCTCTGACTGTGACCAGAAGCCTCTCGGCCATCGCACCTCAGCACCCTTCTCTGCAGGCTGACTCCCTCTCCTCTGTGGAACCCCCCGTCCAAAACTGCTGTCCGCCTGCCTTCCCTCCCCACCGTACCAACCCAGGATGAGGATATACCAGCTTATACAGGGTAAACTTCGGGAAGCAGAACAATTCTTGATAACAAATTCTTCTTTTCTTCACATGAAAGGCTTGGGAACTTGATGCGGGAGAAGAGACAACCTCAAAATACCTGCTGAGACAAGCTCCGGGCTTCATTCTGGATTGTGGCCCTGTTTCTGAAACTCTCGGCAAGTGGGACAGGTTTGGGCACTTGAGCTAAGTCAGTAGGCCCTCTTCCAACAAATGAGGACTCCAGTCCTTTCCCCTGGGGAAACTGTTTCAGGTCAAAAACAAAGAGCACTGGAGTTTGCCTCTGAACCCCACGGGCACCATCACGTGGCCCTCCCCTCACCCACAGGCAGGCAGGCATTCCTGGCACCAGGCTCCCACGCCACTCGGACGTGAGCCAGCATTCCAGACCATGACAGAGTTAACAGGCTCACCCCACGCCCTGCGCAGATGCAGAAACCGAGGGCCAGGCGCTTGCTCAACGTCAGACGACCTCTAAAGACTGCTTCTAATCCCCTGCCTGTATTAAAATGCGATGCTTCCTCTTGGGAAACCCGGCGACTGGGAGTCATCCTGACAGCAGCCATGAAGAACTGCCTTTGGCAAATCCCTCCTTCCCTTCTGACTCTTCTAAGACCCACAAGCTATCTCATCCACACATAAGTGGCTTTAGAGGACTAGTTTAACATCCCCCCAAATGACTGTGACAGAGAGACGGGGAAGGGGAAGGGGGGAAGTAGGGAGGGAGGGGAAGGAAGGAAATTCTTTGTCGATAAATACAAGAAATCCTGGATTATACCAAGCTAGAGAGGTGTGTTACTTGGTACTTCTTCATGAAGTACTTAATATAGTGAAGGGCTATTCTGATCTCCTAATAGGGAAGTAAGATCCCCAGGTTATTTGGCCACAGATATCTTTTGCAGTCCCTCCACAAATAAGCACACACATTCAGTGTTCTGTGAAGCAGACTTGGGGATATGCTGATGCAATGAATTATTCTTAAGACCCCCCATCTGCAGCGCTCAGAAAGCTTAAGCTCTCACAGCGTGCAGTTACAAGAAGGAAGACTGACTTGTGGGAAAACACACTGTGCAGTGCATTGTGCCACGTAAAATAAGCCAGACAAGGGAATGAATACTGCACGGTATCATTTTTATGTCTCATTTTAAAAATTAAAAAAAAACAATTATTAAAGAAAACAAACCAAAAATGAACAGCCTATCTCACAGAAACAGAATGGTGGTTGCTGGGGGTGGGGGTGATGGGGGTGATCAAATGTGAGATATAGCTCAGAGGATACAAACGTTGAGTTGAGAGTAAATTCTGAGGCTCTAATGTACAGCGTGGTGACTCTAGTCGATGATATGATATTGTACACCTGAAATTTTCTGAGAGTAGATCTCAAGTATTCTCACCACCCACAAAAAAAGATTTAACTATGTGAGTTGCTAGAAGGGTTAATTAACTTGATTGTATTCATCATTTCACAACATAAATAGATATCAAATCATTGTGCTGTACACTTTAAATACATATAATTTTATCTGCCAATTATTCCACATTAAAGCTGGAAAAAATAAACGCATTAAAAAAAAGGGTTGCAATCCATGAATTCTCACCCTTGAGGTGAATTACCTGCCTATAGCACCATGCTGCCACAGCCAGAACAGGAGTAACTTTGGTCCCTAAGACTTAAAAGCAGTGTAAGTGGCCAGGGACTCTTTTTTGTCACCTACTGAGCATCTAGCATGGTGCTCGGCACACTGAAGGTACCTGTAAGTACGTGTCTAGTGCATAAGTGCTACACAGCACAGGATCACTTTATTTCGTGGACTCTTCACAATGACCCTGGGATTATTATTACAATTTTCAGATTAGAAACAAGATTCAGAAAGGAACTATAACTTGTCACAAGTTTATACAGCTAGTAAGTAACTATGATTGTACACTAGCTCTGTATTTCTCAAATCCTGATGTGCATATAAATCCCCTGGGTATCTTTTGAAACTGTAGATATCAATTCAGTGGCTCTGGGACAGGGTCTGCGATTCTGCATTTCTGATGTACTTCAAAGAGAATTTGATTGTGCTTGTTACACTACACTTGGAATATAGTAAAGCCCTAGTCCACAATCACAGAATGCCAGAAACTCAGTTGTTCGAGTTAGAAATACAAAGCTCTACGATTACAAAGTGTTCTCTCCTGGGCTGTTACTACTGCTCTAAGCTAAAAATAGGCCAAACTCCCACAACACCCTCCTGTGCACAAGGCACCACCAGGTGACACGACCAACACACAGTGACAGGAGAAAACTAGGGGGAAATACCCCAGGACACTTTCCCACTGCCCTGGGATCTCCCAGCAGGATGGCCGTTAGCCAAACCCAGCAGGCAAAGAGGAAACAAGGGACTCCATGGGCAGAATGCAACCAGGTCACCTCCACGGGCAGAGCACAGAGGAAAACAGTGCGTGGCTTTGGAAGGGCAAACTGACCTTATCTGATGCCCTTTTGACTCAGTAGAGGCCAGACGGAGCTCAGGCCGCCTCCTCCTCTTTCATCCAGAACGGAGCAGATGTCAGGAACAAAAGGGAGGGTGGAGATGGGGAGCTTTTCAATTTTCTGTCTGCATATTTCACCTAGAACTGGACCATGCTCCTGTCTGTGGAAAAGAAAGCCGCCTCTTCACTTGCAAGGTTGGCTTCCCTGCCCGCGCTCTCAGCATCTCTCCACACGCGTTTCTGCCTGCATGTCGTCCCCTCTCACCTCTCTAAATTCTCTTCTCTCTCAGTCTGGGGGACCAATTCTCAGGCGTCTCCTATGAAATATTTTACTCTTTCTTCTCAGATTCATTCCTCAGTATCTCTTCTTAAACACAGTAGTTTTTTTTCTTAATTGGCAATCCGAGATGTTCTGTCTGCTCACGGGTTTACCATGGTGTCTCTGGGGCCCACTCACGGCCCTGACCTCCCGGCTCCATCCGCCGTCGGCCTCGGGAGGCTCCGCACAGACGGTGAGGGAGCTCTCGGGGTCAGCAAGTGCCCGGCCGGGCTTGACTTCTTTCCCTGGCCTTCCTCATTTGCTTCCTTCTCGCGAGGAAGTCATGCCACCTCTCTGCTAGTCACCCAGGCTCAGACTCCAGTTCACCAAAGTCTAGCTCTACCGGAGCACTAGCAGGTATATGTTCTACTTATTTCCTACTGACAGGATTGCTTTCTAATTCCTAACTTTTTTATTGCCTGGGCTAATAATTCCCTAACTCACTCTTTGCTTCTTGTTTTTCCCTCTCTAGTCCCATTTGTACACACCAATATCGGATTCATGTTCCAAAAATACAGTTCTGATGACATCACACCTTGTTAAAAATCATTTATGTCTCTGAGGAGCTGCTGAAGGGAAAGGAACTATGGATGCGCAGGCAAGAAGTGGGGGTGGAATCGGCATTCAGACCCCTCTGCTCTTCTGTTCTTTACCTCGACATCTTTCTTCTGGTGATGAGTGATAGATTTGTCTTCTTTTTTATTCATTTCCAATTTATTTTGCAAATTTTGGAATTGGAAATAGCATAAGAGGGAAGAAAGAAGAAGTGAGAGACTCACGGTAGTAGTGGAGGAGGAGGTCATGGAGACCCTGAATGACTGATTTGCTGCTTGATAGCTGCCAGTCATTAACGGGGACACTGAAAGCATACATGGTGACTGCTATGGGGGAGGGGTTGGGGTGGCTAGGTGGAGAGGGTGAGGGGGTAAATGGGTGCAAAATCTCTCAATCATAATATGAGTTTGTTATAGGGATAGTAGTGCACCACGGAGAATACAGCCAATGATTCCGTAACACCTTCCTATGTTGACAGGATAGTAACTGACTAGTGGGGGTGAGGATTTAATAATATGGGGAACTGCTGAACCACTGTGTTATATACTTGAAACCAATATAAGGTTGTATATCAACTATACACCTACAAAAAAATAAAATAAAATAAAAAATAAAGAGCCAGGGTTTCTAAGTATGGCTCACAGTGGAACTCACCCCATCGCTCGGTGTTCTTCGTGCCCACATCATTTCTGGGGACCTGGAAGTACGGGAAGGGGAACACCCAAATTCTAACTAGTTCAATCTGAATGGAACCCGAATCAAAGCATGCAGGTCAGCAGATGCTCTGCAAAATATTAAAGAATAGAAAAGTCATGACTTGTTTAGCTGTGAGGTCACTATCCTAAAAGTTGAGAAAATAGTTTTTGACCGTTGGAGCGAAAACACACTGTGAGGAATTTGGTAAGAAAGATAATGAATCTCAATTCAGATGAGGGCAAAGGACGAGGATGGAAATAAAGATAATGAAGATAATGTGGAGGACGGAGCTGGTCCGCCCAGAGAACATGAGGAAGAGGAGAAGGAGGAAGAGAAAGAGCAAGGGGGGCAGGAGGAAGCAAGCTCGGACCTGGGAGAGGGGGGAGCAGCAGACCTTCCAGATTCGAAGAAAGAGGAGTTTCGAGGATGGGCAACGTGACTCTGTTGAAAGGCAGAGAGGAGAAGACGAGGGGAAGGGTGTCACGGGAAGACGACGAGCAGGATGCAAAGGTGAAAGGGACAGAGGATGACTAGATCCTTCTAGACGTTGCCAGACCCCTCGGTGCTGCTGGTCTTGAAACAGAACGGTCATCGCAGTCATTTCTGTAAGAAGTAAGTGACGTGTAACTTTTTATAGGAAGAGTGTGTTTTACTATCTTCACATTGTGTTCACTCACAAGAAGCTTTATTAATCTGTTGATGATTATATGTGGAGAAAAAACTTTCAATGATCTTGTCAAATTTCCTAGAAATTTATCTGGAATCGTAATTTTTCTCATTGTCTTATTCTTGTTAGTTATTATGAGCCGTCGATTAAAACATGACTGACTTTACACAGGTCTAATATGCTTTATTTTTTCATAATGTTTTAAACTTATTTTAAAAACTGAAATAAAAGTTGCTATAATATGAAAGGGAACAATTTTTCTTTTGAACAGCAAGTCGATTACTTCCAAAACTGACCTGCAGATCTCTAGTTTGAAAGCCCTTGGCTTTTTGTTTTCTTACACTTGTTTGGTTAAGTGTTTTTAATTGTTTAACAATTTATGTGTTCAGTGTTTTACCACATGGGTAGTTTGAAAAGTAGGAGTAAAATAATAATAAAAATTCTATTCAGCCATATTATTCATGGATTTTAATACTCTTTGTATGACAGTATGTATGTGAAGTTCTTCATGAATCTGTCCTTAAAACTGTGATATTATTATTTTGTGTGCAACCATGTTCTTTCCAGCTTTATTGGGGTATTACTAACAATGAAAAATTGCATCCATGTGAGGTGTACAACGGTGATTTGATACACAGATGCATCGCACAGTAATCATCACAATCAACTGAATAATATATCCATCATCTCATGTGATCACCATCACTTCTGTGGGCAGGAAACACTCCTAAAGATCTACCCTCTCGGTAAACCTCAAGCATATGACACAGTATCATTAATCACAGTCACAGTGTTGCACATTAGACCCCCAGAACGCACTCGTCTTGCAGAGCTGAAACTTTGTACACCCATCTCCCCACTTCCCTTACTTCCAGCCCTTGGCAGCCAGCCACGCGTCCCCTCTCCGCTATCATCAGGCATGTTCGCCTGCAGCTTTCTCTTCTTGGGTGTCTGTCTGGGTTTGGGGTCGGGGCGATGCTCATCTCAGAAAATGAGTTTGGAATTGCGCTCTCTTCCTCAGTTTCCTAGGAGAGTTTTAAGAAGGCTCGGTATTAATTCTTCTTTGAACATTTGGTAGAATTCACCCATGAAGACATCTGGCCCTGGAGATTTCTGAGCTGGGAGGCTTTTCATGACTGATCCAGTCTCCTCGCTTGTCATCGGTCTGTTCAGGCTTCCGGTCCCTTCTCGGCTCAGCTTTGGTGTGTTGCATGTTCCTAGGAATGCATCCATTTCTTCTAGACTATCAGTTTGTGGGCATAATAATTATTCATAATAGTTCTTTACAATCCTTTTAGTTTCTGAGGCATCCATTGCAATGTCTCTTCTTTCATTCCTGATTTTATCTGCGTTTTCCTTCCTTGGTAGTCCAGGTAAGGGTTTGTTGATTTTACCTCAAAAAAAAAAAACTCTCATTTTTTTTTCTTCTTAGTCTGTATTTAATTTATTTCTGCTCTCATCTTTATTATTTCCTTCATTTTGCTAACTTTGGACTTAGTTTCTTCTTCTAGCTCATAGGCTTGTTTGAGATCCTCCTTCTTGTTTAATGTAGATGTCTGTCTATAACCACAAACGTCCCTCTGAGTACTGCCTGTGCTACAACCCATAAATGTTGACATGTTGTGTTTTCATTTTTGTTTGTCTCAAGATGCTTTGTAATTAATTAATTAATCAATTGATTATATACCTTTTGGGTATACATTATTATTCAACATCTATATACATATAAATTGATCACCTCAAAAAGTCTAGTTAATCCATCCCCCTGCAGTTGACCTCTTCACCCCTCTCACCAGCCCCAAACCCCTCCCCCTCTGGTGATCTTCAATTTGTTCTCTATATCAAGGTATTTCTTAAATTCCTTTTGATTTTCTTGTTGACCCAGTGTTGTAGAAGAGTGTGTTCTTTTCGTTTCCACTTACTTGTGGAGCTGGGCTCTGGTACACAGACATGAACCATTGCTGGAGTCCAAAACACAGGCACAAATGCAGCAGCTGTCACATCCTGTGCATGGTGCTGCAAGAATGGGCTGGGGCACCAACGGAGCTGGAGCAGGGGCTGCTCTGGCCTAGGGTCGGGGGTGGGTGCACAGTGGCTTGTTCTCCAGGCAGCTCCATCTTCTGGGGTCAGTGTCAGCAAAACCCGTGGGGGCTATCTGTGGCAGTGGCAAAGCTTGCTGGGGTCCTCTGGGTAAAGACCGCTGGGATCTTCCTACTCTCCTTTCCCTAGTGTGGACAAGGGGATCCCCTTTGGTGCCGAGCTGTGTAAGACTGGATGAGGGATGATGCATGTAAAATGCTTCCTGCCCTTTTCAATGCAGCCATCATCAGTTTATATGTCCACTAGTTGGCTGCAACTGCATTACACCCTGGAGCTCTCCCAGAGCTGTTCTCAGTGGTGGGCGGTTGTTGAATCATTGCTGCTATGGGGCCGGGGGTGGGAACCTCCTACTGGGCATTCTTGCTGATGTTGCCCTCTGTGAAATCACGTTGTGAATAAAGCCATAACCGTGTTTGTTTGTCTGTTTGTTTTCCAATCAATTCTGGCTTTTTTTTTACTGTATGTGATTGTTCTTGATTTTATCTATATTATAACTTGAAGTTTTTCAAACCTAATCAAGTCAGATAAAGTGAAGATTTGTTCTTTTAAAAAATAAAAATCATGCAATGACTTCATACTCCAAACTGCACTGGGAGCTGCCCCTTACAGTCTCATTCAACTCCATTCCAGCTGTGTGGCAGCCAGATCGCTTAGGGGGAGGACTGACCTCACCCTCAGCTCAAAGACCGGCCCCAGCCAACTTAAGTCCATCCACATTAACCTGTCTCCCATGCCATAATGACTGTGTCAGGGATAAATCAACACATGGCACTCCCTGCACCATAGCAATACAATACAGGAGTAGGCAGTCCATAAATGGGGCAAGTCTAGGGCAGAACAGGAATCTTCTTTCCTGTGTGCGAGAGGATGACAAGCTCTCTATCCTAACCCGTGTTGTTTACGACCTTGAGACCTAGAATCACTGCATCAATTTTCTTACCTGGAAAAGCCAGCCTGCGCAAAGCCAACACAGGTAAAAGGCAAGAGAACATGGGACGGAACCGAGTCAAAGTCCTGAGAGAGTCACACGAGGAACCCCGGATGTTTCTGCACTTTTCAGATTCTTGAGCTAATAAATTCCATTTGTTGTTTAAGCCAGTTTGAGTTGGATTTTCTTTCTCATAACCAAAAATAACCTACTGGATACACCAGAAAAGTAAAGTTCACACTCAAAATCTGGCACACATCCACTTCTCTGATAACTCACCCATTACTGTTTCTCCATATACATTACGTTCTTCAGCCTTAGAACTTTCCCAGTAGAACTTTCTGCAACGATGGAGCTGTTTTCCACGGGTGTCGCCCAGTACAGTAGCCACTAGTATGCAACTTCTGAACACCTGAAATGTGAGCGTGGCTGAGGAACTGAATTTTTAATGTAATTAACTTTAATTTAATTGGCCACATATGTGTAGTGGCTACCATACTGGACAGCAGAGCTCTAGCCTAATGGATCTTCCTTGAGTGTCACCGGTCTTTGTCGAGTGTACTTCGTCCCTTCCATCTGAAGTGCCTCACTGTCTCCTGTCCCAAAGCTGAAAGACAGCCATCCTTAGAAGTCAAGTTCAAATGCCTACTGTTCTATGACGACTTCTTTTTGTAATTACACCCCCAGAACTGTGATCTTCCCCAATGCTTTACTTCTATTTTGCTATTTCCTGGCGTTTTAGAAGTAAGTTTTTATAAAAATAAATTACATCGGTAAGTATTTGTCTTAAGAAACAGACAAGTGTGGCCACTATGGGCAAATGGTAAGTGTGTCTTTGATATTCCAGTAATCAGAAAAAACTATGAATATCTGTCCCTAAGAAATATTCTGCCTAGCCACGCTGTCAAAAAAGAAACAATAAAAGGTATCTATCACTTTTTTTGACATGTTCTTGTCTCTGTGCCAGAGGCCGTGCTGTTCGGCTTCTATGCGTCATCGCCCTGAGTCCCTTGGCAAGCCCGGCAGCTGGTACGATAACCTCGATTTTACAGATAGGAAAGCTGAAGTTCAGAGACCTTAAATACTTGGCCAAGGCCTTCCAGGCAAAGCGGCATCGCGCCCGGTTCTGCAGCGGCCCCTGTGCCGCGCTGCGGGCGTGCGGTCGGGCTGGGGGCGCGCTGGCGTGGGAACCCCGAGAACGAGGCCGGCCCCGGTTTCGCCCTCCGGGTGCCGCCCTGCAGAGACGTAGGTTCCACAGGACGCTCGCGGCAGGGGCTGCGGCAGGACTAGTAAGAGAAGCGTGATTTCTGCCTCTTTTTCTGGATGTCAGGAGAGTAAGTTTATGATTCTCCGCGTTACATGGGAACCCTTTGCCTTTGGTATTTATTTCTGAGGAGGAGCGGGTGTGCCGGCCCCTGTGCCCCACCGACGAGGGCACCAGCCCTGGGACAGAGGTCTGTCCTCGGGGAACCCGCGCCCCACGCACCGGCGCCCCCGCGGCCGGACTCGCCGTCAGGGCGGCGCCCGCTTCATCCCCGGGGCCGCAGGGCAGCCGGAGGCGCGGGCAGTGCCCGGCCACAGGGCCTCCCTGCCCTGCTGTCTGCGGCGTCCCGATGTCCTCTCCTGCCCCTCTGTCTTTCCGGCAGCCTTTTCCCAGCCTCCCCCGGAGGGCCTTCCTGCCCCGCGGGGCCTTCAGTGTCGCTGCGTCTCCAGCTCCTGTTTAAGTGTCCTTCCCTCCCAGTGCTGCCCATTATCCGTGAATGGTCCCCTCGGTCCTCGTAGGGCTCCCAAACCCGCATCTCATGTAAAGTCCTCTCTGGAGTGTAGACCAGGAAGCAGTTGCTGATAAAGGAATAGATGCAGGAGTGAATAAATAAACATATGAGAAGTAACCAAGCGCCCCTATCTCAGACTAGAACCCAGTAAAATAAGTTTTTATTACTGGTTTTAGCATCAGATGGAGCTGAGTTTAAGTCCAAGGTCTGCCACTCACTAACAGAGTGATGTTAGACTAGTGAGTTAAAATGCCCACGCCTTAGTTTGTTTTATTTTGTTATTGTTGCTATTAGTTTTTGTTCTTTCTTTTTAATGATTTACAAAATGAGGCTAATTATACCCATCCTGACCTACATTTCAAGTAGGGCAATGGTGAGGAGGGCACGCATTCTCACACACAGGAGAGCGCCTTGGGAATGGGAACTGCTCTTACTAAACTGTACTGTGCTACTCAGTCAAGAAAGAGAGCAGGATGCCTAGCAGTGCACAAGATAAACATTTTGTTTTGCTTTTTTTGTTTTGTTTTGTTTTGTTTATTCCTAGACTCGGGATAGCCGTTGATAGCAGCTGTTCGCAGCTCAGCCATAAACAGCCTGGTGTAGGATAAAGGATAAGGGCCAGATTAACTCGAGCCCTAGACTTCCACGGCAGAGGCCCCCCGCCATGCACATAATGCCTCGGAACCTGGGCCCGGCCCACACCTCAGCCCAACAGCTTGGTGGCAAAGACGGAGGGAACGTAAAAACAGCCGGAGAAACGGCCCCTTCAGTCATCACAGAACGCCAGCAGAGGCTGGGAGGCATCTGGTCATTTTCCCATTCAACGTTCTCACTGGAAAAATGGAGAAACATGGGCCCAGGAAGGAGAAAAATACGTGCTCATGGTTGCCCAGCGATTCAGTGGTGGAGCCGGGGCACAGCTGCAGGTCGCCAAGCCCCCTGCGTCCTGGACACTCCGACTGCCACCGCCATCCACAAGGCGACTATAAATACTTTTTCTCTCCCTTTGTGAGGTATGATTTACATGTAGAAGACTCTTAAGGTACATCTTACATATGGTCCAAACTTACCTTTTTTTAATATGAAGTTCTGTTGAGTTTTGGCAAACAGGAAATTTTGTAACCACAACCATACTCATGACATAAAATGCCCACCATCCTGAAAAATCTCCCTGTGCCCCGTGAGCTCTTCCCTCCCTGCCCAACATGTGGCAAACGCAGATCTGTTCCCTGCCGTTTTGCCCTTTTCAGAGTGTCGGGTACATGAAATCAGAATTCGGCCCCTTTCACCCAGAATAATGCCTTTAAATCACCCAGTAGTTCACTGAAATCCGCCGGTAGTTCATTCCCCTTCCCGCTGAGTAGTATTCCTTTCTGTGGACGTGCCACTGTTTGTTTATCCACTCTCCAGCTAAGGGAAATTGGATTATTTCCAGTTTGGGGCTATTACCAATAAAGCCACTATAAACATTCATGTATATTATTTGTGTAAACGAAAGCATTTGTTTGAGTAGTGGAATTATTCTCTCTAGCAGTGGGATTGCTGGGTCGTATGGTAAGGTCTATAACTTAATAAAAAACTGTCAAACATTCCTGCTGGCAATCTAGGAGGAATTTACGTTCCTTCCAGCAAGCTGTGAGAGTTGCAGTTAGCACCTCCTATTTTTTGTTCTTTAATTTTAGGTATTCTGATAGGTGGGTAGTGAAGGCTCACTGTGGTTTTAATTTGCCTTTCTCTGATGACAGTGGTGCAGAGTATCTTTCTGTGTGTTTATTTGTCATCCACATATCTACTTTGATGACACATCTGTTCAAATCTTTTGACTTTCTTTTTAATCAGATCATTTTCCTATTATTTAGTTGTGAGAATAATTTATATATTCCGGCTAGAAGTCCTTTAACAGATACATGAGTTTTCTCCTAGTCTGTGACTTGTCTTTGCTTTTTCTTAATAGCATCTTTTTGTGTGTATGGATCATGTCTGTGGTGTAGTATCTAAGAAACCTTTGTCTAGCCCAAGGACATGAAGATTTTCCTCTATTTTTTTTAGAAATTTTGGAGTATAATGAAAACACTCAACAGACTGTACAGGCAAAATAATACTTAATAATGATAGTTTTCTACCTTTAAAAAAATAAGTTTTAGAGTTCAAGGTTTGCATGTAGATCTGTGATGCATTTTGCATTAATTTTTATACATCATACATGGTATAGATGGAAATTTATTTATCTTTCCTGTTCTGCATCTGGAAGTCCGATTGTTTCAGCTCAATACATTGCAAAGACTATCATTTCTCCCCTGGATGACCTTTCCACCTTTCCTGAAAATCAGGTGACCATCTAAGAGTGAGTATATTCTAGACTATATTCTATTTCATCAATATGCCTATCCTTTATCCAATACCCTACATCCATGAACACAATCTCTTAATTTGTTTTGGTCATTTAAAAAGTTTGTCAACAAATTGTATAGTTATCAACACATGTAACATACACATATTTTGTTAGATTTACCTAAGTATCTTGTGGGTTTTTTGGTGCTCTTGAAAATGGTATGTTCAATTTCAATTTCCATTTGTTCTTTTTAAGTACAGATACTTGTAATTGATTTTTGTATGTTAACCATGTGTCCTGCAACCTGGTTAAATGCACTTACCAGCTCTAGTCACATTTTCTAGATTATTTGGGATTTATGTATGTATTTATGTATTATTTGAGAACTATATAGACAGTTGTCTTCTGGGAATAGAAACAGCTGTTTTTCTTCATTCCCAATCAGTATGCCTTTTAATTATTTTTTCTTGTTTTACTGTATTGCTAAGGAACTCCAGTGCAGTATCAGAAGGTAGGAGTGTCTTGTTCCTCATCTTAGGGCAAAAGCATCCATCCATCTTTCAACATTGAAGATGATGATAGCTGTGGATGCTTTATAGATACTCTTTATCAAGTTTAGGAGTTTCCCTTGTATTTCTAGTTTGCTGAGAGGTATATGCATATAATGAATATTAAATTTTGTTAAATGATTTTCTGTATATATTGAGATGATTATATGGTTTTTCTTCTTTAATCTAGCTGTATGGTAATTGTATATATTGACTTTCAAATATTGAACAAGCTTTGCATTGGAAGTATAAATCTTGTTTACTTGATTTGCTTGCACTTTCTTTAGAGTTTTTATGTTTATGTTTCTTAGTAATACTGATTTGTAATTTTCTCATTCCTGTTTATTTTTCTGATTTTGGTGGCAAGGTCATGTTGGTCTCATAAATGAGTGGGCCAATAAGCACAATGAAGGATGCTCAATACCAGTAGCTATTAGATAAATGCAAATCAAAATCAGATAACATTTCACACACATCCATTTCACACTAGCATGGCTAGAATAAAAAAGAGATAATAACAAGGGTTGGTTATGATATGGGGAAACTGGAACCCTCATACGTTGCTAGTGTGGATATAAAATGGTGTAGCTGTTTTGGAAGAATCCTGCCATGCCTCAAAACATTAAACATAGAGTTATCGTGACACAGCGATTCCACTTCTATGCACACACTCGTAAGAAATGCAAGCGTCCGTCCGTCCGCACAGCACCTGTGGAGCGGCACTCTCCGTGAGCCGAACAGTGGGAACGACCCGAATTTCCATCAACTGATGAACAGATAAATAGAATTCAGTACATTCATACATTTGAATTCTATTTGGCAGTAAAAAGAAATGAAGTATGATATCTGCTACAACATGAATGAAACTTGAGAACACTGTGCTAAATGAAGGGCGCCAGACACGAAAAGCCACGTATTGTACGACTGCATTGATATGAAACGCCCGTGACAGGCCGCTGTACAGAGACCACAAGCAGATTGGTGGTGGCCTGAGGCTGCACGGAAGGTGAAGTAGGGAGAGGCGACGAGTGGCTGCTGATTGCTATGGGTTGCTTTTGGGGAGTAATGAAAAGGCTATAAAATTGATTATGACAACTCTGTCAGTATACTAAAAAAATGTCAAACTGTACACTTTAAATGGTTGAATTTATGGTATGTGGATTATATCGCAGTAAAGCTCTTAAAGTAATTAATTGGGATCTGTTCCTTCCTCTTCTATATTCTGAATGAGTTTTCTGAAGATTTACTATTTGTTCCCTAAATGTTAAATAGAATTCATAGTGAAACTATCTTATCCTGGAGTTTGCTCTATTGAAAAGTTTTTAAGTGTGGATTTCATTATTTAATAGATATAAAACTATTCAAAT
The DNA here is from genome assembly GCF_040802235.1 of Manis javanica. Classification (NCBI taxonomy): domain Eukaryota; kingdom Metazoa; phylum Chordata; class Mammalia; order Pholidota; family Manidae; genus Manis; species Manis javanica. The sequence continues at coordinate 93,047,437 of NC_133169.1, read as the reverse complement.
TATCTTTACTTGAAGGACTTTCTTGAGTCTGTGTCAAGCAATGTGTCCATCCCATCTAAGATGCCCGTCTACGGACAGTGCCCACGCTGTTCCCTGCTGCTCCTCAGTGACCGTAGGGTCTGTAGTGATTTCCCTTCATCGGCCCTGATATTGGTGATTCTCTCTCTCTCTGTCTATTCTTCTTTTTTTCAAAGGGCCAGATTCTGTTTTCATTGGTTTTTCACTATTCTCAATTTAATTGATTTATGCTCTTATCTTCATTATATTATTTCTTCTGCTTGTTTCGAGCTTAACCTGCTCTTTTTCTAGTTTCTTATTGTGGAAGCTGAGGTCATTGATTTATCTCTTTTTTAATACAAGTATTTAATGCTATAAATTTACTGCTAAGCATTGTATTAGCTGCCTCCCATAAATTTTCATGTTTATTTTTATCCAATTCAAAATATGTTTCACTATCTCTCAGGCCATCCTCTCTGTCCCACAGATTCTTTAGGGCTTTTTAAAATTAATTTCCAAATATTTGGGAGCTTTTGACATAATTCTATTAGAGCCAAAAAAACATATTTTATATTATTTCAGTTCTCTTACATGTGTTCAGGCTTATTAAATGAACCAACAGTCTATCTTAAACAATGTTTCGTCTGCAAACAAAAAAATGTGTATTCCATTCCTTGGTGATACAATTTTATAATGCAATTTAGTTCAATTTGGTAAACAGTAGTATTCAGGTTTTCAGTGTGCTTCCTTACCTGCCTGTTCTATCAACCACTGAAAGACTGATTTTGAAGGGTCCTGCTATAATTTGTGTATTTCTCCTTTCTTGTCTGTCAGTTTTTGTTGCTCGGTTACCAGTTGCATACACAGATAGGATGCTTATGTCTTCTTAGTTAGTTGATCCCTTTCTGACTACGCAATGTCCCTCTTTATCTTCAGCAGTATTCCTATTTTAAATACTCTATTTTTTTATATTAATATAACCACTCTGGTTTCTTTTGATTAATGTTTGATATTTTTGCATCCACTTACTCTTATCTATGTCTTTATATTTAAAGTGAGTTTCTATAGTCTGTCTATATAGTACAGTCTGATAATCTCTTTTGTGTTATTGATGTGTTTAGATTGTTTACATTTAGTGTAATTATTAATATGGTTGTGTTAAGATCTACAATGTTGCTAGCTGTTTTCTTTTTATTCCATCTATTCTTTCTTTTCCCTTTCTTTTTGCCTAATGGATTAAATGACTGTTTTTATGGATCTATTTTATCTCCATTATTGACTCAATAGTTAAGCCTCTTTTGATCACAGCTTTTCTTCAATTTATAGTTTTCAGTTTACAGTTTGATAATTTGTAGTTTTCAAATCAACTCTGTATCCATTACCTCATTTTGATACCAGAAAAACCTGTGATGTAAGTATTATTATACATAAATAATAGATAAATATATATGACTGGCATGGAGATACTCACACAGTGAATTTAGTTCTAGGATCTTCATATTTAAGGTGGAAAGCCACTGTTTCCACGGGATTAATTTATGGTTGATGTGTTTTTTTACATGCCCCTCATTCTGCCCCATGTGCCAAAGTGCAGCATGACCCAGTGCCTCTCCTGGAATGTGGTCTCCACCCTCAGCCATGATTCCAGCTGCCAGAAAAACAAAAGCCACCGGGCTCCTGACTGCCTGCCTTGTTTACACATGATCTCCCGACCTGGGCTTTGGCTCTCATTCCAGAGGGCCTCTGGAATCACTTCTGCCACTGGCTCCTACTGCCCATTCACACATTCAGTGAGCCCCCCATTGAACACCCACTTTGTTTATTCAGCACTATCTACTTGCCAGGAAAAGAGTATTTGAGGATAAAAAAAGGCATGGCCCATGCTTAAGGAGGCTGTAGCTTAACGACAGTGTCAGAAATGAAATAATAACTCACGATTCAATGTAATCCATACCATAACAGAGGTGTGTGCAGAGTGAGCCCCGGCAGAAGTGACCGATTCTGCCATGGCTTAGGTCAGGATGTGTTCACAATGGTCTTCGGAAGGATATAGTATTTGAAGGATGGGTTGGGAGGTGTTGGATATTCCAAGCACAACTAACAGAGTGATAGCATAGTAACTGTGTGGAGGTTTGCCTGGCAAGATAAGAGGTTAAGATACATGCTTAGAGTGGTGGGAAGTTACAGTACAAACAGGAACATGTATTAGACACATGTTGTGCTAAATTCTTTTTAGCAAGACCTCATTTGCAGTCATAAAAAGTTGGAGTCTTATATTCTTGTTGTCTTCATACTGAAGATGGGGATTGCAAGTTCAGGAAGTATTAGCCACTTGCCAAATCACACTGATAGGAACTGGGAGGATATTATACTGTGCGACAATGAGGGTACAGATACTGACCCTAATAGACTGGATAGAAATAACCAGTGTGAGCATTCTGGTACCTGCCAGGTAAATAGCAGCCGTCATTAAGGCAGAAATGGAATCCAGGTCATTTGACCGCAGACTCTGGCTATAAGACTTATTCTCTACTGTAACTAAGATAAATCTGGAGTTACTGATGGAGAATAAAATATGAAGGCCTTTAATCATGTGCAGTAAGGAGCCGTGGAAATCACTAGAGAAGAGAAATAACAGAGGATCATATTTTGGAAAGAAAATGACAGCAATGTTGAGAAGACGGGGAAGGCACGCGTCAGGAAGGCTAGGTTGTTACTGCAATAGACAAGACGAAGTCCTGAACTATGACACTTAATGAAGAAATAAAGAGAACTTGATAAGTTTGAAGGATATTTGATAGGAGAATTAATAGAACTTTGTGAGCAAGTGGATTCTATGGAGAAAAATAGTTAAGGAAAATTAGCATTTAACTCTGGGTAACGGGACGGATGGTACTGTGCTTTTCTGAGATCGTAATAGGGAAACAAGAACAGAGGAAAAAGTATGAGCTTTAAAACTCGGTGATTCGTGCTTTCTTACTCCCGCCCTGTGTTCTCTGTTTCCTCTTGTCCTTCCTTTTCCTTCTCTCTCTCTCTGTCTCCAGTATGTCTTCCTACCGTGGTCATTAATCAAAACACATTTCAAGGTTCAGTTAGCTCACTCTAATTTTCACTTCTACCACCAACACTCGAGAATCTGAGGGCTCATTCCTAGAAACATGCCCTGCTCCTTCATGCCTCGGCGCCTGTGCGGATGTCATTCCTGCCTGAAGTGCTTCTGCCACACCTTCCTTGCATCACGAACACTTACAGACCCACTTTGCAAGGCCCCAGATGATACCTCCGTGATGGCCCTCCCAGGCAATGTCGGCCGCTCCCTGGTAGTCTCCCATAGGAGTCTGTTCATAACTCCATTCGCATTCCTCATATTCAAATTGCAATTATTTGGTTACATATTTTCCTGCTCAACAAAGGCAAGGTCAGGACTGGTGCTCGGCATCTTCCTGTCCCCAGAGCTTAGCAGAGCTCCTGCAAAACACCAGAGCGCAACGAACGTCCACTGAACAAGAAATCAGTACGTTGACTGGTGGCATGAGGATGGACCGTTCTAAGCTATGCACGGAAAGGTGACCAGCGTGATGCAGACGTTGCCCCTCCTCAGCACAGGGACAGCGATGGAGTAGAAGCCGTCTCAGGACAGGGCCTGCTCAGCCCTTCCAAGGCCGTCCCGACGCTTTAGCTAGAGTGGGCCGAGAGCAAGGGAGGCGCAGTGGCATCCCCTTTCCACGCATGACCTCTACTACCTACATACTACCTTCTGATCATTTACTGGGCCCCTTCTCCTGTCCTCCACCCTCTGATTTGAAAACATCCATGGGGACCTCTAAAAGTAGGGTTGCCAGATTCAGCAAATAAAGGTACAGGATAGCCAGTTAAATATAAATTTCAGCTAAATAACAAAATTTTTTTAGTGTAAGTATGTCCTGTGATATACTTGGGGCATACTTATTCTAAACATATTACTCACTGTGTATCTGAAATTCAAACTGAGTCGGGCATCCTATATTTTATCCTGCAGCCCTCTGCCCACTTCGCCTTCTACCAAGGGTCAGGGAGGCACTCTGTACCCCGTGGCTTTGATGCATCAAACTGAGCTAAAATAGATGGAAACGATTTGGGTCAGACCTTCATTCAAAGGCCAGTGGGAGATCCAGAGACTAAGGGAAAGAACAGGGCAGACGCAGCTGAAGCTGTGGACCGACAGGCTCGTGACTCGAGGGCGCCTCATCTGACCCAGGCTTCTTGCCAGCAGCCTGAGCAGGTGCCAGCACAACACAATGTAAGAGGAAAAAGCACAAACTCTGAAGTCACATGTCCTTGAATTCAATTCCTCGCTCTGGCTCATACATGGTTTGTAACCCTGGGCAAATTACATATAAGCTTGAATTTCCTTATGTAAAATGAGGATAATAATGGCAGCCTCCTAATAGCTTTGTTGATATGTTGTATCTAGTTTGATAACTGGCCAGAGTCAACATCACCTATTATTATTATTATTATTATTATTATTATTGGCCCTAATGCTCGCACAGCTGCCTGTGCTGCGTGAGTCACGCCCCCTCCTCTGGCACGACCCAGGGGAGGACAGGAGAAGATAGGACAGAGCGGAGCAGAAGAGTTCACTACGTCTGCTGCTTATTTTTCAGCGTGTGTACAAGGCACTGTGCTGACTATTTGCACGAATTTTGTCATCCAATCCTCATGACAGCCCTTCAAGATATCATTATTCCTATTTTTGCAGACATTGGATCCAAGGAATAAAGAAGTAAGGAAATATTTATGAGGTCACAGTTCACACAGCTTTTATGTGGCAAATCTGCAACTCAAACCTATTTCTGTTTGATCCCCAAAACCGATTCTTTTAACCATTAACATACACATTAAAATCTCTCTATGAGGTTTCCAGCTCATATTGGGATTCTCTCCCTAACAAAGAGCTCTGATGACTTCATGTCATAATGGGAATGTCCTTAGGAATCAAAGCGTTCCATACTCCCTTCATGCTCCTGTCTTCTTATCAAACTAGAACAGCATTCTGGGGGGTGACCCTCATCTCCCTCTTCCTGGCCCGGGTAAACGGTCTTTGAGGGTGCTGGTTTCTTCTCCATCTAAAGTCAAATTCATTTGCTTATGGCAATGGTCACAGCTTCTTATATTGTATGGCACACAGCAAAGACTCCTTATTTACAGTAGCCAAGGTATGGGAACAACCTACATGTCCATAAACGGATGAAGGGATAAAGAAGTTGTGGTATATATACAATGGAATAGTATTCAGCAATGAAAAAAAAAGGAAATCCTATCATTTGTGACAACAGGGATGGACCTTGAAGGCATTGTGCTCAGTGAACTAAGTCAGAAAGACAAATACTCTATGATCTCGCTTATATGTGGGATCTAAAAAACAAAACACAAGCAGCAGACTCATAAAAAAAGAGATCAGACTTGTGCTTACCAGAGAAGAGTGGGAGAGAGGGGGATTGAATAAAGGGGGTTAAAAGGTACAAGCATCCAGTGATAAGATCTGTAACCACTGGGGATGCCACGTAAAACATGAGCAGAGCCATCACTGCTGCACGGCGTCCAGGACAGGCGTTGAGGGAATAAGTCCGGAGAGTTCTCATCACAAGGAGAAAACTCTCCTTCCCTTTATTCCTTATCTCTTTCTTTTTATTGCATGTATATGAGAAGATGGAGATTAGCTGAACTTATTGTCATAATCATTTCACAATATATGTAAATGAAACATGCTTCATACCTTAAAGTTACAGAGATGTATGCCAATTAATTCTCAGTAAGACTGAAGGAATTAGTGAATAAATAAATAAAGGCTCTTCACAGTTTATCAGGCATTTTATCTGTTATCTCCTATGTCCTTAAGATGGTGCAATTAAATAGGCAGGAAACTATAACATGTCCCAATTTTTCAGATGGAGAAACTGAGACTTAGAGTGGCATCAGTCATTTGGCAAAGTCACACAGATATTAACTGATACAACGATTACACTAGTCCAGGCTTCTCCCCTCAGAATTATTCCTTGATTCATTTATTCAGTTCATTGGGTATCTCTATGTGTAAGGTACTATCTTAGAAACCAGTGCTGTCTCACTGAACAAAATAGACCAGAATCCTTCTATTCTAGATCTTAACATCACTTGGGAAGAGAGACACTAAGTAATCCAACAAACAAACAAAATAACATTTAATTGCTAAGAAGGAAGAATACAGAATATATAAAAGATTGTAACAGAGGGAACTGAACTGGATTAGAGGATCACAGAAGGTTTCACCAAGAGAGACACTTTGGCTGAAATCTGAAACTAAAAGGAATAAATGAAAAGAATAAATACGAACACAGCAAACGAGAAAACTTCTTCTCTGGTAAGCACAAGTCTGATCTCTTTTTCTATGAGTCTGCTGCTTGTGTTTTGTTTTTAGATCCCTGACAGGATTAGACGCCGGCTCCCCTGACAGTCAGGACGCTGTACTCCCTTGACACTAGACCACCAACAGCAGCTGATGCAGGACTTGCCTGCAGGCCCCTTCAGCTGACGTCCTTAAGGGGCCCGCAGGCCTCTCTCCTAGATGGCCATGTGCAGAGTCTTAACTCGCCTGTACAGGGTTCTTGTGGTGACCTAGAAAAATAGGACCACTTCTGGGTTAATTAAGCCAAGGGCGCAAAGCTTGTGCAAAGTGAAAGGTATTGTTACCCTTTCCAGGCCAAGGCAGCCACATGTCAGGGCCCGTGGCCTGGTCACTACAGAGCACTTGGATGGTGTCTGCCCACTAGCCCCTTAGATAGGCGCAGCGCTCGATCCAAAGCAGGGATGGCATGAATCTAACTCTCTGAGAGCTTCCTACTGGGGCCAGTATATCCGGGTTACCAGCCCTTGTATAGGAGAGGCGGGATCAGAGTCCTCTTGAGAAGATGGGTTAGAGAGGCTGGCAGGGTGCGAGCAGAGCTGCCCGACGGCTTTCACGTGCAGTCTGGGCCTTGTAGACCATTAGCTGGGGAGTAAGAGCACCGGGACACGGGAAAAGCCTCCTGTTTCCATACCTCACAGACTTTCGCCATTTATTAAAATGGCCTCTGACACTCACTATGTATAAGTTTGGGTGAATGTATGATTTAGGGCCCCCCAAGTCCTCATCCCAACTAACTGAAACTATAGCATTCCTCAAGATAGCCAGGATCATACAGACTCAAACCAGATTTTTATCCTGTTTAGGGTTTGTATCCAAAAGGAAGGGTATTTTATACCTGAGGTGCACAGCAGCATCAAAACCAATATTCCTTTTCACTAAGTGCAATAATTTAATTATTTGCTTTTCTTTTTTCTAATGTTTGCTATATGGCTTGGGTAATATGTATTCAACTCTGAAAAAGATAGTCTTGCCTTTAAGGAGCCTACAGGCCAGGGGTGGAAAGATTTAAGCAGGCATTTATCAGACAAATGAGAGAACCTATAGCTCTGCATGGAAGAAACAGAAGAAGCTTCCAGAAGAAGTGAAGTCAAAGCTGACACCAGCCAAGCACTGGGTTAGGGTCCTGAGGATTCGGAAGTGAATGGAACCCTTTACCCATAGCAGATCAACAGGCTAAAGGAGAAGAGAGGTACAAAGTGCTCCGCTCTCAAACAATAGGTCAAGGGCTCTCCATGACAGACGCTGGACCGCCTATCTCGAGCCAGGTGGAATGACCAGCATGAAGGTTCCATAGAGAAGGGGGCATGTGCACCTGAGCCTGAGAAGTAAGCAGGAATACCCCGAGGGGAGATGACAGGGAAGCTACCCCGGGGCAAAAGCAGGGGGTGTGAATGGGCATGCCCATGTGAGGACAAGCAATTAGCCGAGCACCGGAAAGAGCAGAGTGCTCAGGGAGGGGACGAGGCACGCCTCCCCAGTCTGATTTATTGCTTGCTCCTTGGCACCGAATAGGAATTCTGCCTGATACCTACCGAACTGTCAACAACAGCATTGCAACTACCTCTAAAAGGGATATTCCAATGCCATTTATAAGTACACATTAGAAAAACCAAGAGGGTTTTTCTTCCTCTACATGAAAAACTTTGATTTGGAAGATAGGGCAGGGCTCACTAATAGAGCTCTCAGAGCGAGCTGTGAAGACGTCTTGCGCAACAGCCTGAATTCCATGGCCGGTGATGTCATCTATGCCCTATAAATGCATGGAGGCTTCAGGTGCATCTGAACAATTTATCTGCACCGATACCCAGTGCTGCAAGCATGGCTGTCTCCGTGCTCCGGCTGACATTTGTCCTGGGACTGCTTGTCGTCTTAATCCTGACTTGCCATGCCGGTAAGGGCTTCTGATCACAGTATGCAATGCGCACTAGGAAGCTATGATTGGAGGGAAACGGGGGCACCGATCTGGGCCATAAAAGGGGGAGAGGGGGAAGGAACTCTGAGCACTGCAGAAAGGGCGCTGGATTGGGAGACAAGAGGCAGATCTAACAACAGTAGGATTTTTATTCGAATGCACTTCAGCTATAGTCTCTATTTTCAGAGAATGCATGAAGCTGGAATGATTACTTTGTCTTATATATTCATATGGTTAGTGACACTATTATATTATAAATTCCTTAAGAGCTGGGGGGTGGAGGTGGAGGGGTTGTTTGATGATCATAACTGATAATGTTCAAAGGGGAGGAAGATTTCCTCTGGAATAAGACTCCTAGGCCTGGCTCTACTGCTAATCAGAAATGTGGCTTCCGGCATGTTATTTAACCTCTGTGGGCCTCAAACACAACAAAGAGTATCGGTAGTTAACTTTATCATAAAGTCATCATGAAAGTTAAATAAAAGAGACAAAACAAATTGGAAAAGTATAAGCATCCAATATATATTATTATTGTTATCCTTTATTAGCTCATGTGACTCTCATAATAACCTTTTCCAGTAAACATGCAGTGTCATCACCCCCCTGACTGGAGGTCACTAAGCCAAGCTTGGGAGGGGACGTTGCTTGAGCACAGACACAGGTGGGAGTCGCACACTTGGAACTGAAAACTAAGTGCCGTGATTCTTTCCATTATAAGTAAGCGTGTTTGTTGCAAGTGCAAAGAGGACCACAGGCAGCAGGCAGAATTCTCACTAATTTATTTTCGGTCTGCAGAGGATGGTGTCTTATCTCCATTCAGAATGATAGAGCAGAAAACACAGACATGGCAAATACTCAGTACTAGAGCCCTCTGAGCTGTTCTCGGGTAGCCTGACAGAGCTCACACCCCTGGCCCCCTCTGTGCCCCAGCACAACGCGCAAGCAGGCACACCCGGCAGAATCACTGAAGACAGGGCTTCTCCCACCCCGGTGTCGTCCACTCTGACCGTAATCGCTGTGATAGTGACAGGGGAGACTTATACCCTTGAACCCGGTCTCATCTCTGTCTCTCATGAGTTAAATTCATCCACTGCTCTGAATCTGTTTCTTCATCTCTGAAATGGGATAACTGTCAACCTCACTGGGTCAAATGATCACGCTTTGGTAATCGCTTTGTAAACTATAAAAATTGTACAAAAAAATCAGCAATACCTTTTTGTTTCAGAACTTTATAATTACATCAATGAAGAAACTCAACCAGGTAGTTAATGTAAATAAATGTTAATTGATATTATATATGAAAAGAGAATATACTCAACCATTGGTCTTGATAATCGGTTTCTAGTGTGTCGTTTCTTAATATTTAACAGCCTTTAAAAATTTTTTTAAATCTCCTAAAGCAGTAGAGCAGTATAAATCATTTTGTTGCTAATAGTATTAATAACAGCAATACTAATACAGCAAGCATTTACTATGACCCTGCCTTGGGCCTGGTATTGCAATAAGTGGTATGAATATGATATATGGACATATTTATGTATATATACATATGCGTATGTATACATACATACATATGATATGTATGAAAGATACAAGACATCTTTCAATCCTGACAATAATACACTGAGGAAACTAAGAGTACCTAAGTATCATGTGCAAGGTTACATGGCAAATTATCTGTCAAAGACAAGAATCAAACTCAGGTATGCAAGACTCCAAAATATAGGACCCACCACACTGCTACCACTCAGTATGTATATGGCCCAAAGGCTGCGGCCAAGAATCCAGTCTTCACACATAATCCAGTCCCAGGCTGTGGCGTATTGAAAAGCTATAGCACTTGGTGTCGTAATTAAAATAAAAGTCAATAAAATTAAATTCTTATGCAAGTAGTATTTAGGAATACAGGGGAAAAAGGGAATTTGCTTCTCATGCAAAATTTACCTGTTTTGCACTTGGTAAATGTATCCAGGGGGCAACTGCATGAAATAACATGCTCTGTAGTGATTTAAAAAATTCAGTTCAAACCCTGGCTCAGTCACTTTCCACATGTGTGATTTTAGGTGAGTCATTTAACTTGTCTGAGGGTCTGTTTCCTCTCCTATGAAACTGGAACGCCATCACGGAACTGAATAAGGTTAAGGCACGTGATGTTAATACCACCCCAGTATCTGTAAATACATGTTCTCTTCCATTCCGCTTCTCATGATGAAAATAAAAGAATTCTGGCCACTGTGCCTGCCCTGCACTTTATGTGAGAATCGCATCCCTTTATGTCCATATTTACCTTAACTCTTAGCATGTGCTCTGTATACAACTGCAGGCTCAAAAAATAACTGTTGAGTGCAAAAACAACAGCTGAATGAACAAATACTTGGCGATCAGTGTACTGATTTGGTTATAGGTCCCAGACCGATGCTCCTGTCAGACATTCTGTCTCGGCATAGTAAATAATAAATGTGTGCAGAATTGAAAGCCGTATCGTTTTACTCATAGTTTCTATTTTAGAACAAATATACATGAAAGGCTAACATAATTTGACAGCCTCCACATTTTCAGTCATGGGGTACCTTGCCTACAAGTTGGACTTCTTGAGTCAAAACTGGTGGTAGGTTGCCAGATAAAAACCAGGACACACAGTTAAATTTGAATTTCAGATAAACAACGAATAATTTTCTTCAAGTATGTCTGAAATACTGCATGGATCATTCTTATACTAAAAAAATCAATGTTGTACTATCTGAAATTCAACTCTAACTGGGCATCCTGTTTTTTTACTTATCAAATCTGGTCTCCTCTGAATCTTATAACACACTTGCAGATGGATCATAATAACATTTCTGTCAAAGACTAAGCCATTCATTCATCACAGAGAACTTAAGAATACCAAATTTAATGCCAGACAGACATGGGGCTGAATTCGGTTTCTGCCACTTACTGAGTCTGTAACTTTGAACCAGCTTCTAAACCTCTCTCAGCTTCCATTTCTTCACCTTTACCTTGGGGAAATAATTTCGCCTACCTCATAGGGGTGCTCTGAGAATAAAACAAGGCAATGCATGTGAACTGGCTGACGTAGGTATGTGCTCAACGAATGCTATCCTCGATTACGCAGCATTCTGAGTATTAGTATTATTATTCTCAGTATTATCATTAACACGGGCCATGGATGACGTGGAGAAAAACGCATGAAAACCAGGCGTCCTGCATGTCGGCCCTGGCCCTGGGGCTCACTCGCGGCTTAGCCCTAGACAAGGGCCTCCATCCCCACGCATCCAGTTTCCACATCTGGAAAGGGAACCAAAGTCTGCCTAAGTATCGGCACCTGTCTGTTTTTAGAAACAAGTGTGAAGATTTTAACCAGGCAGGCATTAAGTGTTCAGTAAACATTACTGTCCAAGACCGCTAACAAGGGGGGTGGGCCTCAGGGGGCCCTAGGGCCTCCCGCTGACCAGAGAGCTTCCCGTGTGGGTGCGGAGCATGGCCTCTGAGACGCTGCTGTTTTCCAGAAGACGCTCCGGGTGGAAATGCGGCTCAGAAGCTGGAGGACAGAGCGGAGGAGTCGGGCCGAAAGCTGGAGAGGGAGTTCCCCAAGTTCCTGAACCTGCTGGGGACCGAGATCATCGAGAACGCGGTGGAGCTCATCCTCCGCTCCATGACCCGCAGCACGTAAGCCGGGGCGGCCCGTCCTCGGCCGGGGGCTGCCGGCAATGGCAGCGCTTAGCTGAGCGAGAAATAAACGTGCGGCGCGAGCCGAGTGTCACTTTGATGGACAGGTGCCGCCCACCTTCAGCGGCAGCCGCGCCCGCGTGGGTCGCCGTGAACCCCTCCGGGGTGGGCGCTGCCGCCAAGGGACTCCGTGCGCTGTTTTTGATCTTGGGACCCCGTAGGTAGGAGGGGGAGCGCCGGGCCCGGGCCCAGGGAGCCGAGGCCCCGCGCCGACACAGGGGGTCCTGGGCACGGCCCGCCGTCCCTGGGCGCCCCGGGCTGCTCGTCTGCAAAGTCGGGAGGAGAAGGACCCGCCCGGTGCAGACACTGCGCTTCTTTGGTGAAGGTGGGCGCTCCTCGGGGGTCGGTGTGAGAGGTCCTGCCTTTATCTTGTAGTGCGGGTAACTCAGGGGGTCGGCAGAGACGTCGCTAATGTCGCCTCGGAGGCCCTCCCGAGACCCTCTCGGATGAGCGTCTGTTTTGACCACAAGGGATGCCGTGGCGGCAGATGGCACAGCCCGGAGTCTCCCTGAGGATCCTGCTTCCAAGGGCCCGCGCCCAGCTCCTAAGGCACCTTCCTCCAGCCTACGTCACTGCGACCTTCACCCCCACTTCACCGTACTCCTCATTCTCCTCACATTAGCCCCCCAGTTGCAGCTCTCCAGGGCTGAAATCATGCTTCCGAATGTCCAGGTGCCCCAGTGTCCGCCTCTCTGAGCCTCTGCCTTCTTTTTCTCCCCTCCGTAGACCCCTAAGCAGAGTTTGACCAAGAGCGGTCTCTATCTCCTGCCTCAGAATCCCCTGGAAAATGTACATGAAGTGCAGGTTCTCACCGTGCGCCTTCCCGGGACAAGGCTAAGGCCATGCTCTGCAACAGGTTTCCAAGCGACCGCACTACATAGGACATTTCGAAAGCCCTCGATGAGATTCTCTGGCCTCCACAGCTAGGCCGCAAAGGTCCACATAGCCTTTACATTTCAATTCATATTTTGTGTAATTGTGAATCTTCGTATTTTTCTAGGGAAAGTGCTTCTGGCTTTTACTAGATTTCCAAAGGGATCTATGACCATTAACAGATCAAGAAGCACTTGTATATAGAAGCAGTCAGGGAGCTTTTTATGATCTATGTTCTGCTTAAATCAACATATTATCAGGCGGATGAGCAGGATTCAGGGTACAGTTCTCACACACATAAACTGCTGAAACTCACAGACATTCATTTTTCCTATTGTGGTTGCTTTTGCAACTCTTGTATTCCCATGATTGCTAATATAAACTAGGAAGAAATTGACAAGCAAACAATAAGATTGGCACCCGTTACGTACAAAGTACAGACTAGATTCTAGTGCAATTCATATTGTTATAAATCACAGCAATAGCAATGTGAGGAGTTGGAAAAATAATCACTTTTTATTCCTTTCCCAGGAAATTCCCCAGATGTAAAATAGCACTTTTTATCCCTGCTAACCCTGAAAGTTGATCTGCAATACTACATACAGAACTGCTGTCAGCTCTGGGTTCAGAAATGGCACCTTACCCTCTGCTATTTTCTCTTCCCCTCATGATATCCTGAGTTAATGATTTTCTTTCTGTTTCTGGAACTTAAACCGTCTCAGGCTCTCTGCCCCCCTTTCATTTCTGCCTAAACGTTCATTCCTTCTCTCATGGCTGCTGCTTTGCCCTGCCGCTTATCTAAGTCACCTCCTGAGAAAACGGTCCTGTGACCCCCCTCATTACCATGACCTTCTCTCATTCCCTGATCAGTCTCCGTCACTTTACCTTGTCATGGTGCGATTATAACCTATGTCACCATCTCAAATGATTCATGTTTGATCGTGTAGCTGTGTGAAAACAGGGACCAGATCTATCTAGCTCACCGCTATGGCCCAGCACCCTGCAAGTCACGGCAGGCACACAATAATTAACTACGGAAAAGGACCTTAGAGATCAGATCTAAAGACCATCTACCCCAACTTGACCAAAGTATCCTGAGAGATATCTGCTGAAAGACACAGCATTCCTTGCTCAAGGGAACAAATCTAACCGTCCTCCATAAACACAATGGGTGACGAGGCCTCGGAGGAGACCATCCGGAAGTATTAAGTACTCAGTGTGCGCAGTGTAGGGCCGGGGATTGTGAAGGAAAAATCTAGACTGTGAATCCCTTCTCCTCAAGGAATGCGCAGTCCTTATGGTAAGACGGCATGAGCAAACGCGATAACTAAAGGGCTGTTAAATTAGGTCCGTGCCAGCCAAACATCACAGGTAGTTTCTGGAGAAAGCAGCTCGCCGGGGCCGTGACGCCTGGGGCAGTGTTCAGGGCAAAGGTGAGAGGCCGTCCGAGCCACACGGGACCCGGTGGGTTTTGATTAAAAAGAGAGAATGACAGGAACAGTGGGGCTGCATAAACGGGTCCACAGGAGGAAGGCCTTCTTCACCAGCTCCAGTCCGGCTGCCGCCTAAGTGCCGTGCAGGGCTCATCGTCAGTGTCAGACGCGTGCTTCCAGGACGGCGAGCAGACAGGCTCGCTCCCTCTGCCCGCCTGTGGGGCCACATGTAGAGTTCTGTGAACTGCACCCTGGTCAACATCGTCCTAAACAAATATACGTGTTCTTGATTCCTCTGACCCCTTGAGAAGCGTCCAGTTCTTGGGAATCTCCCTCTGCCCCCTTAACCTGGTTTCCAAGACACGACACTGGCCGGGTTCTCTCTCTGCCTCTGGCCATTCTTCCTCATTCATCTGACTTCTCTTCATGCATGTGCACAAGCCGCATTGCTCCTCAAGGCTCCGAATGCACACTGCCTGCTTTTTCACATCACAGCTTCCACACAGGAATATCACATACACTGCCCAGTGACCTCCAGGCTCAGGTATCTACTGCATTCTTTTTCCTGAGCTACAGACTGAAATGACTCTTTGCTTTCTAAAAAATCTCACCTAGGTTTTCCAGCAAGGCCTCAAATTCAGCTGGTCTAAGCCCAAGCCCATTACCTCACACCCCTGCTCCTCTTCCCGTGTTCCTTATTTCCCGAAGGCACATCTCCATCCGCCCGGAATCCAGACGCCACAGAGCCCTACATCCTTTCTGCTGGTCATCCCCTTCGCCCGAGAGCTGGGTATTCTACCTCTAAATTGTTTCCTTACACCATTTCTTTTCTTCAGCTCTACTCTTTGGCCTAGTCAAGTCCTTCATCATCTCTTTCCTAAACGTTTTATTATTTTTATAATTAATTTTGCAGTTTCTATCTCTCCTCACTCCAATCCATCCTCTCTACCTACTATCAGAATTATGTTAAAAGAAAAATGGTTCTCTCGCTGCCGTGCTTGAAACCCTTTCATGAATCTCCACGGCCTGAAGTCTCAGAGCAAACATGTCTGGCTGCTGTTACAAGTTCTTCCCTGATGCCAGTATATATACTTCATCATTTCTCTCTCCTGAAGCCAAACACCTGATACTCCCAGTGACAAATGATTTTTGTTCCAAAGCATGTCAGGTTTGTATGAACCTCAACATCTTTGCACGCGCTTTTCTCTCGGCCGGCGCTGCTGCCCCCAGCCCCCCGCCCCCAGTCTGATCACCACACAAGTCTGGTCATCTTCTAAAGTCCAGGACAAAGATAAGCTCTGGGAAGACATCTAAGAAGTGCTGGTGTTCACACTCCGGCTAGGCTTTCACAATGCTTTGTAGTAATCTTCACAACAGCTTACCCCCTCAATGTTTTAAATTATTTCTGTCTGAATGTGTCTGTTTTCTCCACCAGACTATAACCTCCTAATCCCTCAAATAGATTTTGATGGTTCTGGTATTGATTTATGGTTCCGGAGATCTGTTTTAGATTTTGCTTTGCAATTTCCCAGCCATGTGACTTGGACAATGTGTGTGATCTTATTGAGTTTCAGAGGTTTTTTTTTCATATGTAAAAAGAGATAAAAATTAATTCCTTTATCCAGTCAACAAATATGCACTAATGCAGACTGTATGCCAGGCAGTGTTCTAGGTGCTGGGCAAAGATATTACTGAACTATAACAAAATACCTGATTTTAAAGAGTTTACCTATGGACAGACATGTGACTACCAGATTTATTAGCAGATTCAAAGAGATAGTTGTGTGTAAAGGCTTGTTGACTATGAACTGTTATAGAAATCTTAAATCTTACTTATTTATGAAATAGGAAAATCTGGAGAAGAAAAGTGTGGCCCAAACACAAGACACCCTAGTGATCATAATAAGACGCCATCGCTGATCATTTCTGTCCAGACTAAATAATAATTCTTTTTTATTTATTTTTTCCTTTTCAAGAGGATTTATGGAATTTGGTGATAAACAAGAGAAGCCATCAAAGTGACTTCCCAGGTGATTTTAACTTAAAATTTACAACTAAAATATTAGTCCACTGGACAAAGGAAAAAAAAGTCTTTCTGATTTTATTTAATGAATGTGGGCACCCATGCCTACTTATAAGCAGAAAAGGTACATTTTTTTTGTTTAGTTTTTCCTTTGTTCTTGCTGTAGTTTTTTAAAATTAATGTTAAGTAGATGTATTTTTATCATTTGAAAGTCACTGCTTACTAATATTCTCTTAAGGGAGAAGGTACAGCTGTGGGGAATCACTGGGAATTAGGGGGCCTGGTCCTGTCACAGCTCTACCAATAACGTGCTTTGTGTGAGTCCCACCTGTGAAATGAGTCCCACCTATGCACTGAAACCTAAAGGCCGTACGATCATGGGATCAATGACTCATGAGAAGAGTGAGATTTGCTGAACCTAAGGACTAGCAAGGCCTCTAAATCCCACAAGGTCAGGCTTACAGTCGTCTGCCCGCACCCACGGGGGCCACGTGCCAGGAGCCCCAGCGGGTGCCTGGGACCATGGAAACTGCCAGCCCCGTGTGTGCTGTCTCTTCCTTCACACACACACCTGTGATAAAGTTTAATTTATAATTTAGGCACAGCAAGAGATTAACAATGATAATAAAATAGAACAGTTATAACAATACACTGTAATAAATGTTATGTGGATGTGGTCTCTGTCTTGCTCTCTCAAATTACCTTATTGTACTGCATTCACTGTTCTTCTTGTGATGGTGTGAGATGAGAGAAGGCCTGTGTGATGAGGTGCAGTGACGTGAGTGACGCAGGCAGCCTGACACAGGCTGGCTGCTGTTGACAAACCCTCAGAAGGAAGTCACCTGCATCTGGACCACAGCTGGCCGCGGGTCACCGCAGATAAGGAAGGACTACTCTTTGTGAGAATTTATGGGTGGAGGACTCCAAAGTATCTTCTGTCTCCCTATTCTGCTCTCTCCTGTGAATGGATGTTGGAATACAAAAACAGAAATGCTAGAGTTGGGGAAGTACATCAGTAGCTAAGTACTAAGTACTTCCTCTGTTTTAGACATTCAGGCATGAATCTTTGGAGTATCTCCCTAGGCGTTCAATGTATGAGAAAGCTTATGTATGAAACAGTATGAGATAAGACAACAGGAAGGAGTAGAAAGAGCAAAAACAGAGAAGGTGTGAGTGCACCTGCTAACTTGGCCGCTTAATGGTTTGAGGACCACGGGGAGGTCACTTGACCTCTGTGAGTCTCACTTTGCTCTTTGTTAACATTAAAAATGTTACCATGAGGCCAGAATTTTTTTAACTGCATATAGGAAAAGTTTGAGTAGATTCATGAACCAGTCTTAGGTGCCCTAACGGACAGGAGGAATGGCCCAGTCTAGGGATATTTTAAAAATTGGGCTGAGTAGAAGGAAGCCTCTCAGGCAGAAATTAAATTTTGGATGGTTTGAGCAGAGTCACTTTGAACCCCAGTGACTCTGCACTTAATAAGTAGCTTTAAAAGTTGCACTCATAAATCAAGAGCAAGTCATCACTTTTGAATTAAGTGATTCACATCAATGCCTATTTCTCCATCAGAGAAAGTCTAGCCAGAGTTCCAGGTGTTTCCCCAATTAAGATAGGCAGATACATAGGTAGGTAGACATCCCATCTTTCTCCTACAACATATGGCCCTTCTTACAAACTCCTTTAATGCTGATTTAATCCTGCTATGTGTCAGATTCTGCCAGTGCTGCCAAGATGAATAAATAACACTGCCCCGTCTGAGAGAAGTTTATAGTCTGGGATAGCACTTAGCACATTGTACTCCAGGACTGTGGAAGAACATGATGAAGTCATGTGCCAGAGTGCCTTGGAAGCCTTGGAGAAGGGAGATATGAAATACAGGAAGAACGGGGTAGGCATCAGAGGGCTTTACAAAGAAGGCGCACTTCTGCGCTCCTTCTCCGATGATGAGCAAAGAGAGGCGAGGCCTCGACAAATGATCCCGTAATGGCACACCTGATAATCTGGGACCCTCCCCATCTGCTCAATCACCTCGGCAACATTTCCTTATGTTGATAGACTTAGAATCTTAACTCTTACTGTCCTGCATCACTTGAAATCATGGGGATTCAAGGTACCCGCTGCCTTAAGTCATTTGACATCTTAAAGCATAAATTTCTATCTTATGGTTAAAAAAAAAAAAAAGTGAAACAGCTCCCTAGGCTACTAAAATTATTAAAGACGTAAACTATGGGAAAGCACTTTGTGAATTTTTAGTTTTTAATTACATGTTTGAATTAAGAAAAAAAATACACTGTGGACCCACTCGATCGCATGTTGAGACTTGGTGGGCCACAACTTCCTCGGAAGGGACCTGGGAAATGAATTTAAAAGGAACTCAAACCGCACCCGGGCCTGACCCGGCTCCGTATCCGTTCCACGGAGTCCTACGGGAAAGTCTCCTTTAGAATCCGAACAAGAAAGAATTTGCCTTCCTTAACGACAGCTTCCTTCTTTATGTTATGTAACTTGATCTATTTCTTTTATTTATTCTTTCTTGCCGATCCAGAGCTCGAAAAGAAACGGATGACTCAGTTTAGCCCTGTGCTTAGCCCGTGTGACCTCTCCCTTCACCCCTGTTGCTGATCATTGCTTACATGTCCTACATCTTCATTTTTCTTGTTGATGCTTATTTCCTCAAATATAATTATAGTTGTTCCCATTATAAAACATCTCACATTTTAAAGTGCAGAGACATAAATGTTAGAGAAAAGATTAAAAGATCTTTGTATTTTTCTTAAATCTTAAACCCTCTCTAGCCGGTAATCGTTTTCCTGTCTGGCTTGTGTTTCTAAGGACACGCCTACGGGGCTCCCGAGTAACCCAAGGGCCGCCAAATCCTGCTCTTCCAGTTCTTCTGCTTCGTAAATCCCCCAGGACCGAGGCCTCCGAGGAACTGCAAGCAAGTTCTCAGGATGCAGGCCCGGGCTCCAAGCAAACACAGCCTTCTTTTGAACACCCTGGCTTTGCATTTTTGCCTCTAGAAGTCAGAACGAATGTGTCCTCTTTGGGGTCACATATCCTAGTTAATTGAGAAGATATTTGTTGCTGGTAATAACTACCTGAGCAGGTCTGAAGTTTTTAATGATGCAAAAAATATAAAGTGCAATAGCAGTTATTATTGGCCAGAATAACCAAAGAATGGTTCAAAACAAAGAAATTAAAACCCAGATAAAGTTAACAAATTCAAAGTCACAGAATCAGTAAATGACATAAAACGGATTTGAAATTGGCTTCCAAGAAAAAGCTCTTAACCCCTAAAAATATATGAAGGTCAGAGATGAAGGTCACCTACGTCCTTTTTGGAACATCTTTAAAAGTATCTGAGTCTGCTCTCCTGGAGCAGGAAATTAAAAAACAATGATCTTTTTAATTACCAGGGTTAACTCTCCTCCTTAGTCCTTATCATTCTCATAGAATAACGGAGTGTTGAGGATGGGAGTGTCCCAGAAAAGTCTAGTGTGGCCCTTTCATTTGTTCTGACACCTCATTATCCAGAGGTGGGCCCTCGGTGGCCACTGCTGCGGTGAATACACATATGTTCACCTAGTCATAGAGAATCAGACCATCGTAAAGCCTGACCCAGCTGGGCCAGAAGGACTCCCCCAGAACCTACGATGCAGACACTAAGAGAAGCCTGGACTCCTAGAGCAGTACGAGAACCGCTGCAATGCTTGTGCTACTGAGTTCTCAAGAGCTGTCTGAGTCTTGTTCTCACCAAGCACTTTGACAGAAAGCAATCCAGTGTATTTTCAATAAATCCTTTGTTTGTCTCGCTTCCTATTTTAATAGCCAGAACAGGTCTGCATGCAACACAGAGAACTTTTGACAATACAGATGGCTAATCAAAGACTGAACCCCCACTAAATACTGAAAAATACACTACTTTCTACAATAACTTCAGACAACTCACCCTCTGCATTTTCCAGCTTCTTTCCCCTGCTTTACTGAGATATAATTAACATATAACATTGTGTAAGTTTAAGGCATAAACATGATTTTTATATATATATATATATATATATATATGATTACCATAGTAAAGTTAGTTAATACAGCCTTCACTCAGCACTTTTTTGGTAGTAAGAACTTATGAGATCTACCTTTCCAACAACTTTTAAGTATGCAATGCAGTATTGCTAGTATAGTCATTATGATGTACATTAGATCTCCAGAATGTATTGATCTTGTAACTGGAAGTTTGTTACCTTTGACCACCTTCATCTAGTTCCCTCACCAATCCACTCTCTGTTTCTACAAATTCCATTGTTTTTAGATTCCACATACTAATGAGATCCACATAGTATTGTCTAACTTACTCCTACAGCATAATATTTTGAAGATTCATCCATATGGTTGCAAAATGACATGATTTCCTTTTTTAAGGCTGGATAATATTCCATGGTGTCTATACACACACACACACACACACACACACACACACACTCCATCTTTTGTATTCATTCATCTGTCACAGACACTTGGGTTGTTTCCATGTCTTGGCTACTGTAAACAGCGCTGCTGTGAACTTGGGGGTGAGTCACCTCTTCAAGATAGTGGTTTCATTTCCTTTGGACACAGACCCAGAGGTGGGACTGCTGCGTCATATGATAGCTGTACTTTTAACTTGCTGAAGAACCTCCACAATGGTTGTACCAATTTACATCCCTACTACCAGTGGAGGAGCACGATCTTCTCCACATCCCCACCAACATTTGTCATCTCTTATCTTTTTTGATGCTAACCACTATAACAGCTGTGAGGAGATACCTCATTGTGATTTTGACTTACGTTTCCCTGACGATTAGTGACGTGGAGCACTTCTTCATACGCCTGTTGGACACCTGCATATCATCTTTGGGAAAATGTCTACTTAGGTTCTTTGCCTACTTTTTAATCAGATTATTTGTTTTACTTTGTATTTTGCTATTAAGCTGTATGAGTTCCTTATTTATTTTAGATATTTACCCCTTTTCAGATATATGGTTTACAAATATTTTCTCCCATTCTGTAGATCGGGATCATTTTGTTGATAATTTCAAGACTGTGCTAATTTCAAATATCACACCACTTAACCAAAAATTCTATTCTATTCAGCATCTGACAGGCAGACTGCTTATCTCCAACAACTGTGTCCCCCCAAATCCCTGCAGGTTCTGAGAGCCCAATTTGTGCCTGGGAAATATATTCACTATAACTACAATAATAAATGTGCTACTTTTTTTGAGAAACAATCCCTGTAAGAGTTTCTGTCTTTATAGTCGCCTGTTTGTTGTACAGTTTGAAATCACTCTTCCCCCCACCAAACCAAAAACAAAAAAACCAGGAGACCAATCAGTCCCGGATTTGATACACCGCTAAGAAGTAACGTCCGAGATCTCTGGGAGTCTATAAAGATTTTGAAGATCTCCAAGTCGCTTTCCTTTGTTCTAAAGGGCATTTCCTCTTCCTGCCTTTTGCTACCTTCTCTTTGTACCCTTCAGTGAGACACCTCTTTGCAGCCCGCAGGGACACTTGTTTTTGAAGATGAAGAATCTCGTGCATCTGCACAGTGGTTTTCTTTTCCATTCCCTTCATATTTTCATCTTCCGGCAGCCTCATGACCACAGTGTGATCGAAGTCAACTGGTCACGTAACAGGCGAGTGGGGCCGAGTGGGAACCCGCAGCAGGGCCGTCTGGGCTCCGACTCTGCCCCCCCTGCGGCGCCCGATGACACACGGTCCGCAGCACTGCTGGCCGGTCCCCAGGCCCTGGGTTCCTGCCAGGACACTAGGGCTCGGGGTGGGGGGCTGGTTTACATACGGCGCTTTACAGAAATGCTGAGCGGAAAGAACACTTCTATTAAAATACAATTAGAGCGTACCAATCGCATCTGCTACTTGACATGTCGTTCTGAGCAAAAGCTCTATTTCCCAGTGTCCTCACAAGGGCAGCCGCGCCCCAGCCGCACGGCCCGCGCCCCTCCCCCGCAGCCGTCCGGGGACGCCAGGGGTGCTCATCCTCGGCGCCTTGCATCCACTCTTCCTGCTGCCCGAAATACCCTCCCCGGGACCCCGCGCGGCCTGCCCCCCCCCCCTCCCGGGAGCCTCTCCTTGGGGGCCTCCTTCCCGGGAGGCCTCGGCCAGCCTCCACCTAGTCACGTGCTGCGGCCGCCAGCGCTTCTCCCCCGGGGCTGCTGTGTTCTCTCCATTGCATTCACCTTCTAACGCAGTGTTGAAACTTACTTATTTTGTTCCTTTTTTCTGCCTACCCCCATAGAATGTAAGTTCCATGGGGCAAGAATTCTGCCTTTTTTGATAAATGCTCCTGGAACCATAGTTAGCAATTAGAACAGTGCTGGACAGGATAGCTGATCAATAAATACTTGTATTCTGTATTAAGAAATTAAGATCATAGAACTTGCAGCTAAGAACAAGAAAGGAAGGACGCAAAGTCGAACACTCATGGTCTTGCCTTCCAGTAACTCACTATTTTGACACAGAAGGTCCGAGCCCCTGATGAGGCGGGCGCACTCCGCTGACCCAGCACAGCAGGGGCGCAGGCACGGAAGCACGGGGTCCAGGGCGAAGGGCCGCCGACGCGCCTTTGGGAGATGCGGGAAGGCTCCTCGGAAGTCTTCCTTTATTGTTATATTAATACACTCCAAGTTTGTTATTATATTTCAGCTGTAACTTAATAGATGGGAAATTATTTGGAGACATGGGGAAGGATGGTGAAGGGCGGTTCAGCCCAGGGGACAGACAGCTTGAATCAAAGCTCGGACTGTGACGATGCCTGTCACTCAAGGGTGGGCTCTCCAAAGCTGCCTAGGATGGCAAAGGGACAGAAATAACTGAGACATTTCCCGTGCTCGGCCTTCATAAACGATACCTCGTTTAATCCACACACCAGGTACAAGAATTACATGTCATTATTCCTTTTTGAAATAAAGCAATTGAGAAGCTGGAAGTCGAAGGAACCCGCTCAGGATCACTCTGGTCACTAACGCCGGAGCCTGAACTTGAATGAAAATTTGTGTGAGCCTGAAGCCCCTGATCTCTACTTCACTGCTAATTAAGTCTATGATAGGATTTCCTTTTGTTATTTTTGTTTTTATGAGAGGGAGGCAAACTTACTATCTAGTATGTATTCACTGACAAAATGTTTTCTTCCAAATTCCACTTCAAAAATTATGAAAGTAGAATATGCTCAGCCTAAGGTGGGAGGTGAGGGGGCAAGTGGAAAAATGTATATATTTTTCAAAGTTAACCATCTCCCCAAATCAGCCCTGGAATACTGATCCCATTCTTCCTGCCCCTGTGAACAAATCTAAACATACACACGAAGGTAGAGCGAGTGTTTTGTGTGCACTTCACTCCATAGCTTGCCTTTCTTATTTAAGAACATCTCATGGTATTTACTTCAGGTAAATAATACAGGTCTTTAATAAGCTACTTGATAGCTGGTAAATTAAGATATCATAATCTCCCTGTTGATAGACATTCATAATTCATAGTTTTTATTTTTTCAGCTCTTCAAAGGATGCTGCAATAAACATCCTTATATATATAATCCTGTGCACTATGTTTTTACTTCTTTATAAAACATTTGCATGCTCATAGGCATGGTCAGGATTTCATTCTTAGCTCCAAGAACAATGGAAAGCCACAAAAGTGTTAAGCATGAGAATGAAAACAATCACTGTTGCCCCTTTGTTAAGATCACTTGGCTGCTGGGCAGACCATACTGAGGGGTCCAGAGAAGCAGCAGGAAGCCCACTAAGAAGCTCTCGCAAGAGATGAGGGGCACTCGATGTGGGAGAGTCAGTGAAGACGGACTGAGAGACCGCCGAGCGGCACGGGGCTTGGTGACGACTGGGATGTGCTCTGCCGGGAAAAGGAAGTATGAGAAATGATTCCCAAGCTCTGACTAATACAACTGGACGTGCAGTGGGGCCACTCGAAGAGACGGGGAATGCTGGACACAAAACTGCCTGTGACTCTCCAGGACTCTTGGGAATGAAACGGTGCCCGTTACCACGACACCAGTACCGTCTTATCTCTATCCGTCTAGCCTCATCTCACATCCTCTGTTCTCTGCTCACAGGGCTTCAGTCGCATAAAACTCTTTCAGTTCTTTGAGGAAGCTAAGTTCTCCTTGTCCTCAGGATATATGCACTTTCAGGAACTTCTTTCCAGAGCATTTTTTGGCTGAGATGGGTTCTCAAAATAAAATAGGGAACCTCTTGTTACTGTTACCATTCTTAAAATCCTATTCTTTTCCTTTATTGTTCTTAAACGATTTGTAATTATCTGCTTACCTATGTTTACTTGCACAGTTTATGTGCCTTTCTTTACACTGAGAAATCTGTGGGGGTGTGGGCCATGTCGCTCTGTTTATCCCTGTGTGCTCGATTTCTAGCAAAGACATTGCAATCAATAATTAGTCACCATTCATTGAATTTAAAAATATATGTAGAATACAATAGATGGCCAATAACTATTACTATTAATGATAGTAATCATATTAATTGTTATTATCTAATCAAGAAACATTCTCTTATTTGATAAAGATATACCTGGGCCGAGGCAGAGGGAAAAAAAAAGCACTTTAAAAGATGCGTGAAATGAAGCCAGACATAGTTACTAGAAAGGAGGATACTCACATAATTTTCATTGAGTTGTGTTGCCAAGGGAAAATTTTAATACCACTGAAGGAGCTGGTAGTATTTCTTCTTATTTTTATCTTGACTATATTCTTGAATAAAATTTAAGAACATCTGTCTTTCTGGATGTTGCTAAAAACCTGAGTGCCCCCCTACTGTCTTTAATCTGTTTCAACAATCTGAGAACTTCTCAACTGGTGCTTTTCTAAAATTAAATACATAAATAAATAAATGTTACTGATTTCTCTGTTGGTATTACCTGACTCAAACACAGAGGCCTTAATTCACAGGCTTAGGTCACTTATTGCCTGTCTTAAATCACGGAAGTTACGTGATTCATACACTGCCTATCCTGACCCTCCAACACACAGCAGAAAGGGATGTATTGCTTTCTTGGGCAGAATAATCACACCCTTAGCATTGTCTGGAGTCTCCGATCCCATTTTAGAGAAGGGAACTTTGGGCACCTCAGTCATGTCGATTCCAACTGCTTTCTCCAACAGAAATTTGTTAGTAGCTACCTACCGAAGTTTTAAACGTTTCTTCTCCACTTCCAAGATTTTTCTGAAGAGGGATGTACAAAACAAAGGCCAATATATTGATGTTTTACTCCAGCACTCTTTATGATAAGAAAGAAATTACCACTAGAAATGATTTAAATATTTGCATAGATGACAGTCTAAATGAAGTATGATTCCCTCTTTATGCATATATTCATGTTTTTAAATGTGCAGAAAATGTCTTAATACATAAAACTGTTAATAGTGGTTTCCTCTAGTCTGTGGGATTTACGGATGAAAGGAATGAAAGTTATGTAATTACTATATATCAAATTAGGTAAATTTTATACATTATATATTTCTATATTCTATTTATCTTCACGATCGTTTTTAAATAAGTATTTTATTTTGATATAATCATAGATTCACATGCAGTCGTAAGAAATAATACAGAGATCAGCATATCTCTACCAAATTTCCCCTAATGGCAGCACCTTGCACAACTATAGTACAATTCAAATCCAGCATGCTGACAATGTCACAGACAAGATAGAAAACACTTCCAGTTCCCACGAGGACCTCTTATGCAGCCCTCAGGTAGCACATTCACTTCCCTCTTACTCCCACCCATCCCATAAGACCTCTGGAAATCACCAATTTGTTTTCCATTCTATAGCTGTGTCATTTAGAGAATGTTATATAAATGGACTTATACAGTATTTAGCTTTATGAGAATGGCTCTTGTTCACTTAGCATAATTCCCTGAAGATGCATCCAACTCATTGATGTGCCAATAGCTCATTCGTTTTTATTGCTGGAAGTATCCCATCCTATAGATGTACAACAGTTTGTTTAAGCATTCATCCGTTGAAGGACAACTGGGTTGTCTGCAGGTTTGGGTTATCACAAATAAAACTGCTATGAACATTTGTGTACAGGTTTTTGCATAAACATGTTTCATGTCCTGAATAAATGCCCAGGAGTACAATTGGTGAGTCATATGGTAGTGGCACATTTAGTTTTTCAACAAAGCCTCAAGCCATTTTTCCGGAGTAGATGTACTATTTTACATTCACACTAGCATGCATTAGTGAGCCAATTTTTCTGCATCCTCACCAGCTTGTGGTGGTGTGACTTTCATAGTACATTTCATCAACGATGTCTACCATCATGTTGACCATCAGCCTCTGCCTAGCTTCCCAAACACAGCCTGAGCTCAGCTTCCATCT
Organism: Manis javanica; assembly: GCF_040802235.1. Lineage (NCBI taxonomy): Eukaryota > Metazoa > Chordata > Mammalia > Pholidota > Manidae > Manis > Manis javanica. The sequence continues at coordinate 93,020,630 of NC_133169.1, read as the reverse complement.
TGACCCACTCACTCTCTTTGATGCATCCCCAACATCCTGCCATACGGCATCTATTTCTCAGAGTTTGGTAGCATGGGACTCTATCCTCAGTTCCCTCCACATGGCAGTCTCAAGGGCATAAAGAATCATCCTTCTCAGATATGCAAGCACACCGAGCTGGGGGAAAGAGCAGCGAGCAGATTAATGGCACAAATGATGGGAGAGGACGGAAGGGCCCACCTGACAAGACAGAACTCGACAGAAGCAAAGCCACCCTCACGATGGACACAAACCCAACACTGACCGCTTTTAGGTTCTGGGCTATGTGCCGAGGGTACCGACATAAATAAGGCCAGATCCCTATTCGTTTGAGTTCAGAGTCTAAAGAGACTTTGAAATAAGTATGCAAATAAATATGTCTAAATCTGTGTTATGAATATGTCTATTGGTTAAAAAATTGTATCTGACTTTTTTTAAAAATTACCATTGAAAAGCTATTGAGGAGTCTGAAGCTGGGGAATGATTCTTATATCTTAAGAAACCACTTTTTCTGCTGTCTGGTTGGTGGATTAGGGGTCCATCCTTGGAAATACAGAGGCCATTTGGGAGAGTAACACAGACGTCTGGTGAGAAATGACAAGATTTGGGAAGAGCAAATGATAATGAAAATGTGATCATCAAAGTAGTATGACAGTGAAAAACTGTATATGATATTTATAACAAACAGGACTTTCATACCAATCAGGAAGTAAGGCTGAAGTATTGAGGATGATTCCCAAGCTTATGCACCAAGCAAGCAGGAACATAGTTGTGCTGTTTACTGAGATACGAAATTAGAACATAGGAACATGTTTTGAAAAGAAATGAGTCCAGGTGGGGGTCTGCTGAGCGGAACATAAACAAGGGCCTCTATGGGTGTCTTACAGGTAACTGAGACTGTTCTCCTCGAAGAAGGGATATAGGCTGTAGCTAGAGACTCTACGGGCAGTCACGGGAGCGCATGTGGTCCCCCCAGGAAGGTAAAGTGCAAAGAGGAGAATCAGGTTTAGAATCTTTGGAGGCATGAACATTCAGGGGCAGTGAGGTTAATAAGGGCCACATAAAGAAACTGAAAAAGAATGGTCAAATAGTAGTAAGAAAACTAGAGGTAGGAGGGTAACCCATTCAGCAGAAAATTTCAAGTAGAACGGAGGTGTATCCTATAGTCATTACTTTGAAGTAGTTAAGTAATATGGTAAATCACATTATGTTAACCCATTTTTGACACCCTCCCTTTCTGTAAGAGAATTATATGTCCCGCTCCTAAATAAGTCAGGTACCGTCACATGACTTGCTTTGGTCAATGAAACAGGAAGTTTTCAAAGTTGGCCTATGGTTCACTAAGTTCTCGTTTTTCCATGTGCCGTGATAATTAGAAATGCTCAAGACAGAAGTGCTCAGGTCACAGAATCACACAACATGGGGAGGGCTGTACCCAGCCCGCGACAGCTATGTAGGATCAGAACAAATTGAAATGTTGTGGATGTGAGCCCCTGAGATTTGGGGTTATTTAATACTGTAGTTGGGCAATCTAGTCCATTCTTACAGACTCGAGTAAAACGAGGAAGGAAAACAGGTATCACAAAGTGCAACAATTTTTTGTTGTAAAGAAAGTTGCGGGCAAGAAATTGCAGGAAATCAAGGTAACCTTCACAGAGAAGATGGCAGCTAACATCGTCTTAGAAGGCAACCAGGAAACAGAAACTACACTGATGCTTGGGACGGAAGGAATGCAACACGCAGAAGGGACTCGACAGATGACGCAAGAACCAAGAAGTCAAATCGGTGAGGGGGCAGCAACCTAGAAACTGGCACCAGCAGGAAGCCACGACCAAGCTCTGCTGGAGAGGAAACCAGAGGAGCTGATATGACCAGAGCCGGGGACTAGAGGTGCCTGGCAAAGGGGGGGCTGCCGCGGGCTCGCCGGCAGGATGAGGGGCCCCGGGCGCGGCGCAGGCCCTCCCAGAGACCTCCGCAGACCGGGAGCCAGGGGGGCCCCGCCCCAGCGTTCCTCGTCTCCCACCTCCCAGCTTCTGCCTGGCCCTCCCAGGGGCAGAACCCAACCGAAAGGTCAACTGACTTGGGGACCTGAGGAGGGCAACCCGCAGGGCGGCATCCTGCCCCGTCTCCTCCCTCCACTGGCAGCCACGGGGGTGCGTGTGATGCCCCAAAGAAGGCAAAGAGAAAAGGAATCCAATGGGAATCTGTGGCGGCATCAGCACAGAGCGGAGCAGGGGAATGGACCCCGGGGCAAACGGTCCCAAGAATGGCACAAGACCGGGTCTGAAGGCAGACATTTTAGGTGGGAACAAACTTGATTTTTCATTAAGGTGTAAAAGCATCAGCAGCGAACAGATTTAGTTACCTTCTCAGCATGACTTGGACCAGAGCACGCGGGAAGGAAGGAACACTGGTGAGACAGACATGCTCGCAAAGGCCAGATTCTGAAGGGTCTTGTGCATCATGCTAAGGGGTTTGAAATATATTCTGTAGTCGGTCATATACAACCAGAACTATGTCTTGGAAAGATGATTCTGGCATCGCTATAGATAACAGCATTGGGCAAAGGAAAGGATCGTTCGGAGTCCACGCGCTCAAGGAGGATGTAGTGAAGACTAACTAGGCGGAAGGGTCTGTAAAGCTATGGCGTTGCCCTGTATAACCACAAACATAACAGAAACTCAAATCCTAGGGATGGAGACTCCAAACCAATGAGGTTTGTAAGGCCCTGTGCTTGTCAGACAATCTTTTGAAAATTCTTTTTGTTTTATGTTTAAAATTTTCTTTAGCAATACGATAATAGCAGTGTGAGGGTTCTAGAAACACTGTCAGATAAAGAAAATGTAGATGCTTAACTTAGAGATAAGGAGAAGGGAAGGAATGATTACATCTTATTGAAAACGTGGCACACTTTGATACCAGGCTCTCTAGAGTTTATGACCCAAGCGAAAATTTATCTGGTTAGTCCCTTCTGAATAGAGCCCCCAGAAATAAAAATAGGACAGACGGAAATCTATTCATTGCTTTATTCATTCTGTTCAAGGCTACCCACGTCCTAGGACGGAATGAGTGTCAGCCAGGGCGGAGGAGAGGCCGTCCCCCTTGCGGCCCACGCCTGCTTCACCTGCCGTCACACCAAATGTGACAGGGCCTCCTGAAAGGCAGAAGAATGAGAAGAAACTTAAGAGTAGCTTACATGCAATCAGCACGTTTCCAAAAGGAGTCGGTAGCCTATGTAGCCACCACTTACTGCTGGGAGACAGAGGCTCAGAGTGATCAAGTCCCACAGAGAGTCACAGAGCTGGGAAACGGCAAAGCCGTACCTAGAACACGGGTCTCTCTCCTTCAAAAATGCCTTTTGGAAATGCAGATAGTGCACTTGCCATGAGATTCCAGGACATGCAAACTTTATAGGAATGCAGGCGATAAGGGGCAGATACATGCTCACCAGGGAAACAGGGTGGGGGGAGTGGGCTGGGGTGGGAGGTGTTCAGTGTGATTAGGCCCTGCCCTTCTGCAAATGAGCCCCACAAGCTGTAGTTACCAGCAGTTTCTTTACGGCCTCAGAGGCCTCCGGTCCCAACTCATCCACACACTTCCTCAGTCCTTCTACAAGGTGCTCAACAGAAATGCCCAGGGTTTTCAGAAGAAGCTTTAATGGATCCATGATTGGGAGAATGTTGTCCAGAGGTAAAGGTAAGGCATTGTTGACAGGAAGTGGTAATCTGTTGAAAATGAAGGCAGCAGCTGCAGAGCAAAGGAGAAACCAAGTGAGACAGACATGCCCAGCTCTGCAGCCTCACCACCTTCCCATCTATTGGCGGCTCCGTGCCAGGGCCATGCATCTCGGTTTCCCTTTAAAACTGCCTCAGGGCCTTTGCACCTGCTGCTCCACCTCCCTAGAACTTTCTTTCCTCAGATAGATACGTCTTTCTTCCTCACATTACTTGGTGTCTGTTCAAATGCTGCCCCCTCAGAGAGGTATTTAAAATAGCACCGCCTGTCCCCTCTATCCTCTTAAATCTTTTCTTACCATTCCATAAAATATTAAATATTTACTTATTTACTTTGCCTTCATCTTCTCACTGGAATGCAGTCTCCATGAGAACCAGGAATTCATGTTTTATTCACTGTCCATATGCATAGAACAGACCCCGGCATGTAGTAAGCAAGCAGTCAATAGATAGTGGTGTTAACTGAATAGGGGTGTCAGTTCACATCAGTTCACATGGTCGTGTCCAGAGCCCACGTCTGTGAGGCCGAAGAGTAAATGCCATGTTACATCTCCACTTGGGACATGCACGGACCCGATGTTAGCCCAGGAAACTGCTCCCAAACAATTCAGGCCAATGCTGCAAAAATAATCAACACCAACTCTATGCCAGCTGGTGCAGATATGTAGGCGAATGGTACAAGAACACTCCATTCAAAGGGCTCACACAGTCTAGGGGGCAACACGGATCTGCGTATGCCACCGTGCATCTCGTGCCATGCAATCATGGACAAAGCTCTGTGGAAGCGTAAGAGAAGGGATGGCAAATTGTGATGTGGGAGAGCAACATCCCAGAGAAGATGCTGCAGGAGCCATGTCTCGGGGCAGAGGGTGGGATCACAGGCAAACAAGGGGAGTCGAGTTCTAACAAAATTAACAAAGGCACAGACACGTGAAGAGAGAGGTGTGCACACAGGACGGGAGCCTTCCTCCCAGGGCGGGTGGGGTGTGGGTCCCCCCGGGGGCATGTGGAGGGGGTAAGGCAGGTGAGGCAGGAAGACCTAAGCGACGTCAGATTTTTCAGGGTCTTGATGCCACATGAAAGAGTTTCAGATTTCTTCCCCAAGGGCAATGGTGAGTTGTCAAGGCTTTTATATGGACCAATAGCATTTTAGGTTTTTGACTTTAGAAATGTAACTTATACACAGAAGGTGAATTGGAGGGAAATTGTAAAGAATGGGACAAATACCATACATATTTTTACAAAATATGTGTAGATAAACACACACATGCATGAGCAAACATGTAAGAACACATATCGTTCTGCTGGCTAAGACCCTGCCATAGTTCATTTTCCTTTGGAATCCTTTTTATTTCCCCATTCAAATCATAAAAATGGAGCCTGTGCACACCTTTCCTTCGTCTTCTACCCCCCTTTTGCCTGTCAAAATTCTCCCCCCAGAGAAGGAGTATTTATTTCCTTCCACCTCTATCTATGGCTATTTGCTCCTGGACACAGAAGAACAACAATATAGCCAAAATTGGTGAAATTACAAATTGGTCTAAAAACTCAGTAAAAACTACGAGCCAAAGTTGCCAGTGTGGGTGTGGGTAGCACCCGGTTTCTCATGATCCATCTTCCTGCTTCTTATTTGAAACCCTTTGGTGAATGTCTTCTCTGTGGGCACTTACATATCCCCAAGAGAAGACGATCAAAGCTTTGTGTTCGCTCGATGAATAGTGGCCATCAGGATGCATTTTGCAGATGCTCCCAAACAGATCTACCTGCACGCAGTTAAAAGTGGCTCCTCCTGCCGTTGTCCTTCAAAATCCTGGCCTAGAAACTGGACTGCTCACCTCTCACTACTCCCACAGAGCTCCATCTGAATACGGTGTTGCGCATTGCAGAAGTTCAGTACTTATGGTGACTTCCTCCTAGAGAAGTCACATCTCACTTGCCAGACTATAAGAACCTTGAAAACAGTATTCATGTCTGGTTCATGTCTGAATCTTCCAATACTTATCCAGGGCCCAACAAATTGTAGCCATTCAACAAATCTCTATTGATTGTGTGAACAGATAAATGGAGCTATGTTTCAGGGAACCAATCAGGCAACTGATTAGAGATGATGGAAAGAAAATAGGAAAAAAGCTCAAAGGAAGAAGTTGCAAAATGAGATTTTGACTCATGATTATAAGGAAACTACGGCAACCAGTGTTCAACAATGAAATGTGCATTGTTCATCTTCAGTGGGAGTTGGCTGACTTCTTACGTTGGAATCATTACAGACAATACTTGTATTGGGTTGGAGTCAGGTGTGGCTGGTGTTTGCTCTACCTGAAATCCCTTCCAACACCATCACCCCATAGTTCTCAAACTCCCTCAACCATATTCCACTGAGAGCCTAGGCTTACTAGTTATGATCCTATTAACAGAAAAGTAGAGAAATGTATGTTCTAGGCCACTTACCAGAGTAACTGCAAATGCTGATGGTCACCAGCAGGAACACAGTGACCAGCTTCATAACAGGTTATCTGTGATTGTTACTTGGAGTTTAAAATTAAAGTGGAAAACCCAGTAAATCCACTGAGCCAGTGATTCCACTTGCTGTGCCAAGTGACAGCTGCTTTTGCACACCCACATATTTATACACTACCCACCAAAGACCTGAATTGCAGTCGTAGCCACTTGACTCGCCCCTGTGAATAAGAGCCTGAAGGTCATGTTTCTTCATTAAACAAACTGGAGGGTTTTCCGCTTTCCCTCATGTTCCCATGAGAAATGAAGCCCTAATTTGCAGCATTCTCAAGGACCTCTTGCATAAGCCCTGCACAGAGACCCTGGTGGGAGGCCGAGAGATCTGAGAGTCCTTCTATTACAAGGACACTGAGAAGGGGGGAAGATTTTATACTGGGATTAAAAGGAGTTTTAATCTGCTGCTTTCCTCTGGCTTTCTGTTCATTTGAAGTTTGGAGAATTACTCTAACTGATGAACTACCCAGTTGTAGAAGCAATCTGGAAGTCCCGTCAGCCCTGGCATAATACAGATTTAGTCACATTTAATACCACATTTCTCTAACGTTTATTTCTGCCAACCTATCCCCACTCACATGGCTCCTACAGTAAGTAAGATCTTCCACGTTTTTTATGGTCTCCCAGCTATTTTTGAGAATCCCCAGCATGTGCTTTCTCTTGCTTTCATAAAAAATAATAGGCTCAGGATCTAAAGTCAGAATGTGTTTTTAAAAATCTGGGATTCAATATTTACTGTTTGTATAATCGTGGAATAGACATTTTTGTCTATAGCATTGATCTCTTCATCTAAAACATGGATATTCACAACGGATGGTCCCGAAAGTATGTGACTGTGAGGAAAAAAATATATATTCCAAGACCCCATCCACATAGCAATTTAAGTCAACAGAAAATGTACTTCAGAACCGTTGTGGCAGTCCAATCCCATGCAATCATGCGAAAGAAATACTGCGCCAGCCTCTGAGGCAACCTGCTGGGGAGGCTGCCTTTCCGGGGCAAGGACTCAGCCATTGGCTCCAGAACGACCTTAATTTTACGCACCAGTCCTGGAGGTCTTTGGGGCACCCGATGCCTTATATGCAAGGGAAAGAGAAAGAAAGAGCCCTGAAGAGAAAAAACAGGGATCAGGGCTCAGGCTGGTCCCGGTCCCATGCCAGGGCTCCCTGGCTGCACGGTACTGCTCGCCTCAGCCACCAACAAGGGACTGAGCACCCTCTGAGGAAGGTACCGCTCGCCAAAGCATGGGCCCCGTGAGGTGCCAGGCCAAGAGTTGCGGCCCCACTTGAGGGTGTGGTATGGCTATGAGGATTTAGTAAAATTATGCAATCAGAGGACATAACTTCACCAAAGCAAAATTAATAGTTAATAAATATCACCTGTTATTCATTCCTGTAAGTTACTGAGTTGTAACTGCCGTTTCTCTGCTTCTCTGAGACTGTATTAGCGGCACACAGAGATCACGAACCGCCGCCATGCATACCGGTCTCGCCTCTTCTACCGCCTTCCCTGCCAGTGGCTGCTTCTGCTTCTCGGGGTATCACCGCCTAGCTGGGGATGCTCACGTGCCAAACCCTCCAAGGGCCAAGTCGTGTGGTGAAGTGCCGGGGAGTTGATGCCATCCTCATTTTTTACGTCATGACCCCTTCGTGGGGTACTAGCCAGTGCTGTCCTCACCCTGCCTGCCATTTGCCAGCTTCTGTCCCGGCCCTTCCCCTCCCCTGCTCTTTACCATAGGTAGTTGAGTCTTGCAAACTGTGGTTTCCAGACCTCTTTGCCAACTGTGGTCAGGTCTGGCTGAGGGAAGGCACTGGTAGAAGCTTGGTAGGGGAGAAAGGGGGAAGCCAGGGCATTTCTCCCTCTCTCTGTTTGAGGAACTGTCTTGGGCAGTGACTCATCTCGTCCACGGCTTCAGTTCCGCATTTTCTAATCTCAGGGTTGACACCTCCCTGTTTGGTTCTTTAACTGCATTTCTAGCACCTTGTAAATTATCCTCCAAGTTAGATTCTTTCTTTTTGATCACCTGGTATGGTTTTTATTTTCTGGTTGGATTTGGACTAATATAGCAACTTAAAATACTATAGAGCTTTTGGTAAAAACAGATCTTTCTATTTTTAAATACAGGCCTCTCTCTTGCAAGAGCCCCAGAAGAGTGCGCAAGGTGCAGGGCCAAGACACCTCCAAGGGAAGTGAGCGTCGCGCGTGCAACCAGCTCTGCAGTGTCTGGTGCTGTTTGGACTTGTCTGCCGGCCCCCCAGGGTGAGTTCTTTCCCAGGAAGTTCCTCAGACCCTATCTAGTGGTCTTCCAAGCTCCTGCAGTCTTGGCTGAAACCTAGAAGCAGACATGGATGACTTAGACTAAAGTCTAGAACCTGCTCCACACAAAACACGCACATACTCACAAGCATGAACACATGTCCACGTATTTAACCATAATATGTGCATATTCACACACAAATCACACATATGTATCAAACACTACGGTTTCACTCATGTATTCAGCCAGTGTTTTTTGAGCATCTACAGTGTGCCAAGCAGTGTCAGGAACTAGAACTGGAGCAGTGAACCAATCGAGCGACTGTCTTGCCTTCCTGCACTTGACAGTGTAATGGATAAACAGACAAACAGGTAAACAGACAGAAGACCCAGTGGTGAGGGCTATGGGAAGCACGGGCTGGGAGAGGGGACGGGTGGGCGCGGGTCACAGAGTCAGAGCGTCAGACTCGGGGACAGATCTGGGCTTGGCTGGTTCCATGCTCCCTATGTTCTCAGCCACTGTATTAATCATGTCTTTTTACTCCGTGTTTTGGGGCTTTGACATCTTGGGGCCTTGCTGACCCTGGAGGGCCTGCCCCTCCCAGGACTAGCTGATTCCTAGAAATAGCCAACAATTCACCTGGAAATGTACCTTTCATATGGAAACCCTCCAATCTAGAGCCCACACTGCTAACCACCTCCTTTATGGAGCTCTCATACCCTGGCCCCCTATATCCCTGCCCTACTCAACCCACAGCCAGGAGCCAGACAACTAGGAACGCCCTTACATGCCAGACCTGCTGAAATAATTCCAACCAGCCATTCCCAAACCTGCTTACCCTGTCTCTTCCATCCCTTCCCACAGAAACAACATGTAAGGTTCTTGCGCACACACCCCCACTCTCCCACATCCCTGCGAACCCAGTACTTCCCTGTGCCCCTACCCCTTGTGGTAGGGCCACAGGGATATGTGAGTATAAAAAACTACATTTTCAATGGCAATCATCTCTTGATCTATTGGTGTGAAAAACAACAAAACCTGTATTTTAAAAGTGGCACCTAAGCCTTTTCCTGTGCCTACAGGCATGCAATGGCACCATCTTCCCTGGCAGCATAACTGCACCGGTGTCTTCTTTTCCGGGACTAATGGGAGACATCTTGAGGGGGTTTCCTTGTCATGTTTGGATTGTTAACACAGAGCCTTGTATACTTGATAATATCACTAGGGACAAGTAACCAGTGCCAGGCACTACAGTTTGCATGTGGTATTCATTTCAAGTTTTGAAAAACCCCCAAAGGTAAGCACTTTTATTCAATTTTATAAATGAGAGGTCTGGAGCCAGAAGCAATGAATTAATTGCCACGGTCACTTAGATAATAAATAACACAGCCAGAATTTGAGCCCTTGCTTTTCTGATTTGTATTTCTTTACCTTGAAACACTTAACTAACATGCATTTTCAGTAATCATTGGCTAAATTAATTCTTGGAGAGAAATTAAATGAAAAGGAAATGTATGCCAATGTTTCTAAATTTGTTTTGGACAAGTTTTTTGAATGGATTTTTTTGCGGAGATTAAATTTATAACTGGGAATAGAAATTCAGTCAACCATTCAACGATTACTTATTGAGCACGGCTGGTGTCCTCGGGCCTGTGGCAGATTCTGGGAGCACAGCAGGACTCCTGCCCCACATGCATTATATTAGGGGAACCTGCTAGAAGCAAGTCAGGATGCCTCTTCTCTGTAAGAGGAATGACAGCTGTAAAGAAGCCATTGAATGTAGATATGACACTGGTAAGAGAAAAGAAAAGGCCCAGCCTGAGATTTCACCTCAAACTCTCCCTTCCAGCTGAAAAGGGGGCAGCCACGACAAAGTCCGTGCTGGAAATGTCCGACCAGAGCTGGCTATCCTCTCTCTTCCACTTGCTGCAAATCGGATGGCCAAAAGTAGCCTGAACTTCAGGCTATGTAAGAGGGGGGGGGAAATAGTGTCAAAAAATGCAAGCATATGAAATATAATCAAATGCCACAATCAGTAGATCAACCTCAGAAGGCCTGGAGAAAAGCTAAAAAAAAAAAAAAGTGTGCCTGGCTTCCTTCCATATTGATCAAATCCTATTTAATGGGCATCAGTCCCTTATCATGCAAGGCTAACTTTTAGCCCTTTTCTACACACTGCAGAGGAATTCAAATGGAATGCAAGCCTAGGATGATGAAACAGGAAATGTCAGGTGAACGAACATTGGATCGAAGCAAAATCTAGAGAGCATCAGAAGGGGAGGCCAATGAGCAGTTTGAACTTGATTTTTCAGTGAAAACTTCAGGAATTGAAATGGTTCTTGAATTCAAAGATTTGAATAAGCAGAAAATATAAGACATAAAACCAGAATTTGCAATGTTTTGTTTTACAAAGCAAATTGAGACAACTAGTTAGGCTGGAAGGAAGGGTGTGCGGGTGGCGTGTCTTCCATCTGTCTGACCCAGCACTGTGCAGTCCCAGCGTCCAGCCATGGCGAACCTCAAAGTGTTCAGTTCACAACCAGACCGTCGATAAGCTGTGCCAGACGAGTCAGATGGGAAGGAATGGCTATAAAGGCTGAACTCTGATTCCCCAATGGGACCAGCACTTGATCTGGTGAGACATTTTTTTCTAATTGAGGTGTGACTGACATACAACATTATATTAGTTTCAGGTGTACATGATTCAATATTTGTATATATTTTGCAAATTAGCACAATAAGTCTAGCCAACATGCACCACCAAACATTGCCACAAATTTTCTTTTCTTGTGACAAGAACTTTTAAGATTGATTTTCTTAGCAACTCTTGAAAATGCAGTGCGGTAATAATCATAGTCGCCATGCTACACATCGCATTCCTGGGACTCGTGTGTTTTATTACTGGAAGCCTCTACTTTTTCACTCCTTCACCTATTTTTTTTATCAACCCCCACTCCCTGCCTCCTGCAAGCACCAGTCTGTTCTCTGTATCTATGAACCTGATTGTTCTTCCTTTTAGACTGTACATATAAATGAGATCATGTGGTATTTTTCTTTGTCTGACTTATTTCACTTAGCATGATTTTCAAGGCTCATCCATTTTAATGCAAATAGCAACATTTCATTCTTTTTTATGGGTGAATAGTATCCTATATATATGCCACAATTTCTTTATGCATTCACCCATTGATGGACACTTAGGTTGCTTCCATATTTTGGATATTATAAATAATGCTGCAATAAACATAGGGTGCATATATCTTTTCAAGGTAGTATCTTCATTTTCTTTGGATAAATACTCAGAGGTGGAATTTCTGGATCATATAGTAGTTCTATTTTTTATTTTTTAAAGGAATCTTCACATTGTTTTCCATACCGGCTGCACCAGTTCACATCCCCACCACCTGTGAATGAGGGCTTTCCCTCTCCACAGCCTCACCAACACTCATGACCTTTAGAATTTTTGATAAGAGCCATTTTAACAGGTGTGAGGTGATAACTCATTGCGATTTGCATTTCCCTGACGATTAGCGATGTTGACATTTGTTTATGTATCTGTTGGCCATCTCTATATCTTCTTTGGAAAAATGTTTATTCAAACCCTCTGTCCATTTTTTAAATCAGATTTTGGGTTTTTCTGCTATTAAGTTGCATGAGTTCTTTATATATTTGCATATTTAACTCCTTATCAGGTGTACACTTTGCAAAAATTTTTCTCCCATTCCATATGTCGTCTTTTCATTTTTCTGATTCTTCCCTTTGCTGTGCGGATGTTTGATGTAGTCCCGCTTGTGCTTTTGCTTTTATTGCCCATCCAGCAAGATTTAATCAATAATGAATAACAAGGATTCTTGAGCATGGGAAAATCTGGTCATAGGAGTTTATAAAGCAAATTAGTGCAAAAGTTACTGGAAATGGATTCTTTATCTCATCACAAGAATTAAAAAAAGATGCAAAAAAAAAATCCAATGAGCATCAGGATTCTATTTGGAGACCGAGAGTTTAGAGACAGACAAAAGTCTATGCCCGAGAGTCGGGCATGGGTAGACCCAGGGGGAGTCGCGCCAAGGAAACAGTTAGGAGCCTTTCTGTGTAAAGGAATATGAATATTCAAAGGGAATAGAGAGTTTTTTTGTATTTCAGACTTGCTCCACCCTCACGTCACCCGGACAGAGGGATCTCGAGCTATATTCGGTTCTCGTCAGAACCGTCCTGGTGCAGGAAGGTGCGCCTTTACCTCGCTAATGAAGGGGGGGGGGAGTGATCTTCACTTGTTAATGTATCTGGGGGTGAGGTTTGGTCAGCTTCTCCTCCGTGTTGGAGCCGCCGGCTCTGGCCAGTGTGTCGTCTGTATTCTCATTCCACACTCCAGGGCGGCTTGCCGGAATGTGCAGAATGTAAGCAAGCGTTCACCTGAAGTCCCCCCACCCCCCTGCTCATGTCTGACTATCTACCTGCTCTAACATAAAGAGAAGAAGGAAGGCCTTTTAGGGACCAGGCCTCTAGGCCCAGATGACCACATACTGCCCATCCATGGCCCATTCTCACACTTGCAGCTAGTGTCACTGCCTTTTTAGGGGACTAGGACAGTGTTTGCTATACCTTCCTTCCAGCAAGGATGCCAAGCCCTCCTAGGGGCAGCTCCTCAGTGACCAGCAGCCATTCCCCACACCAGGGTCCTGTCCTAGGACTGCCTTTCAACAGCCCTTTACAGAGGAATGACCTCACCGTGGCACACCGGGGACCCTGCCTAGATCCCGAGGCCAAGGGTCAAGCTGCTGTCTGCGAGGGTTGGGAACACCTCGGGTCCCCCTGGAAGCCAAGAGCATGAACGGCTTGCAGGGGCCGCTACGAGGCCGCCTCTCACTCGCTTCCCACTTCCCCTGGGAGGCTGTCACAGACATTTCTCCTCGTCTCCCAGGTCCTGTGAGGTGCGGGGCTTTCTGCCCTAACCCTCTCAGAACAGAGCTGCACGATACGAAACCAAAACCTCTCGCTGCCTCCTACGACGGGCAACTCAGCAACAGGTGACCTCACGACACGCGCCACGGTCATCCAGCCCCTTCAGTTTCAGTGTCGCACTTTTTGATGTGTGGGACGAAGATGACCAGGAGCTGCTACTTCTGTCTTATTCTTCTCTTTGCTGACTATTTAAGTGACAAACCACCTAAACTGAAAGTGGCTCCTTGTATCTTTAGCACTTGCATCAATCAGGCCTTAGCCTTTCCTTGTCTTGCTCATGTGTGCTTGACACCCTTCCAATAAACAGCCAAGCTGCAGGTTTGTTGTGCGGGTGCAACTCAAAGAAAACATATGAGAAGTTCACGGTGCACTTGGTCAAGTTCAGGTCCCCACTCGGTGCCTCGGCTGTAAATCATTTCGCCCTTCCCGGTGTTCACACTCGGACCAGCAGTACAGGGTGGGAAGGCCTTTTTACTACCGGGTGCGGGCTCCCGGCGAGCTCCAAACCAATGTGCACAGTTGACGGTGTTCGCTCACCAACGTCCCCAGCTTGTCCAAATCTCCGCACATGACATCACTCTCCTGTTCCTTGAAAGCTTTTGTTTTTCCTTTAGTGATTCAGAGCGCGGGGCCTGGGGCCAGTCCGTCTGGATTCACAGCCTCGCTCCTCCATTCAGGGAAGTCACTTTACCCCTTTAGGCCTCAGTGTTCACAACTTATAAAATGAGACTAACCAAAACGACCCTTATAGGATTGTTAAGGGGAGTAATGAGTTAACATACGCAAAATGCTTACAAAAGTTAGAGTTTCTGGGTGGGCACTGAGTATCTAGATGGTCTTATTCTTTGTCATCATCATCGTCGTCGTCGCCACCTCTCCACATCCCCCTTTGGCTTTCCAGCTTCCCACCACGACCTCAAACACAAGCAGCCGCCTTCGCCACCAAGCTCATGAGCGTGGCTTCTCGACTGTTAAATTCTGAATGATATTTGGGTGGCCTTATTTACAATTTTCTCTTTAAGGAATTCCGTATTTCTTTGACCTGCTACATGGTATAGGAGGGGAGTAGATAATCACTGTATCCAGTAAACAAATAACAAGGGTTTTTTGGTATAAGGTTTTTAATTGGAGACAACTTTAGACTTACAGAAAAGATCTAACACCAGTACCGAGTTTTGTTTTGTTTTCTGGAGCCATTTGAGAGTGACTTGCTGACCCAGTGCCTCGTCACTCACAACTACTAGTGCTCACTACGAGCAAGGACATTGTCCTGCGTGGACCATCATCAGGAACTCAACACTGACACATCGCCACCAGCTAAGACCTAGACCCGATTCGAGCCTCAGCACGTGCCTCAGCAACGCTCCTTCCCGCGGAAGGACCCGCTCAGACCCACGCGCTGGCTCGGCTGCCAGGACCTGTCTGGACATCTTCAGGCTGAACAGTTTTTGCAGTCTCTCCTTGACTTTCATGATCTTGACATTTTTTTAAGATTACAGGCCAGTGTTTTGTAGAACGTTGCTCAGTTTGGGTCTGTCTGATGTTTCCTCATGGCTTAGGTTCAGGTTATACAAGAGGCAGGCTGTGTCCTCCATGGATCTTACCAGTTGGCACATGATCACGAAGTTACGCCGTTCACACCGGTGCTTCGATTACGGTGAAGACTGCCTTACTTCTCCACTGCACTCTTTTTGCTGTTGTAATTAACAAATAATTTGTGGGAAGGTACTTCGAAACTATGTAAATATCCCATTCCTAATCAAACTTCCAAAAAATGATAAATGAAAATATTGTCTAAATATCAGAATGGGCTCAGGGTTTCCCACTTTGTTAAGTGGATTTTAATCCATTACCGCAATGTTTTACTTGATAACCAGACAGTCCTAAGTTCTGGCAGCGAGGCCCCTTCCAGCTGGCCTGTTTGTCTGTTGCTGTGCCCCCGCCCTCCCTGTGCACGGCCTTGTTTGCTGGCACTGCAGGATGTTCCAGGCTCAGCTTCACGGCTGTCGGCCAGCCCTGGGGTGAACCCCTTCTCCGAGGAGTGACCCTCAGTTCTTGTTAGCAGAGGAGTGATACTGTGGAATCAGCCAGGCACCGGGTTGCTCATTTTAATCGGGGTGCCCTGTCCAAGTCTCCTCGGTTGACAGGGCTGGGGAACACGTGTGTGTGTGTGTGTGTGCGCAGGTGAGTGTCAATGCCCTCCTCACTCAGCAAGGGCCCTGACTCTCGCGAGTTGTTCTCTCAATGGATTCCCTTTTCATTTCACCTGGGCCCTGACTCCCCGGGCCAGGCCAGGCCCCACGAACGCCGTCACCTGTCTCGGTCAAGTCAGCTCTCCAGTGAAAGGAGTGGCCGTGTTCTTATCCTGTGTCCATGCCTCAGCCTACTGGCTCCATCCACTTATACTGATGATGAAATTAAAGGTATAGTTGACAGGAGTCATGGAATTTTTAATCAAGACTAATCTCTAGCATTTAATTCCTACAGCAAATCATTTTACCTTTCTGAATCTCAGTTTATTCCCCTATAAGGGAGGATTATTAATGCCTGCTATATACGGCTGTGCAGATTAGCTGAGATGGTATGTGTTCAGGCCTTTGGTTTACAGTTAGGTATTAAAAATGAAAATCTTAGTTATCAATCCATCAAACCAAAAAAAAAAATCAGAAGTCATTCCTTGATTGCTAGGAGAGGAAACTAAGAAATAAGAGACAGGCCTAATTTCGATAAGTCAACACAAGCAAAGAATGTTCTGGTCTCAGAAATCATTTCAAACTCTACAGGTTATAAAAACATAGCTGTAAAATCTACCAGAATTATACAAAATCAAAGAAGAAAAAATATTTTATTACTGGCTATTAGTCATAGGAAACATATTTAGATCTCAGTTTAATACTTCGAAGCCATTTGCAACCTGGACCTATCAGTTTTAAGACCACGTAGAAAATTACTCCAAAACTTAGTGGTTTGAAACACCGCAGTTTATTATCTCCCATGACTCTGAAATGACCGCCCTCTCTTCTGCTTCACTGACGTTCCCTGAGACACTAGGGTGGCTGGATGTAGAAAATACTGGCATTTACAAAAGCAAAAATGAACAGGTGGGACTATATCAAGCTGAAAAGCTTCTGTACAGCAAAGGACACCATCAATAGAACAAAAAGGTACCCTACAGTATGGGAGAATATATTCATAAATGACAGATCCGATAAAAAACTGGCATTTGTGGTTGGCTTTGGCTAGGAGTTCAGCAGGGGCTGCCTTCAAGAGACCTTGACTGTCCATGAGCTCAAGAAAGTACATTCCAAGATATGAAAATTGAAACTGTGAATGTATTAATGCTTAGCCTCAAAAGGTACATATCACCTCTCATACTATGTTTCATTATTCCAGTGAAGCCACAGGACCGGTCCGGATCCAAGGAAGGAAGAAACAGATTTACTTCTTGGCGGGAGGAATTGCAAAGACTATGTGGCCACATTTAACCTATAACAAACCTATACTAAGAAGGGTATCCAGGCTTTTGAAGGATCATATGAGAGACAATTCATGAACGTGGGAACATGAGCCTGGAGATACAATGACTTAAGAAGACCTTAAGATACTGTTCATATACTTCGAGGGCTATCACAGTGAAGGAAGAATAGACTAGGATACTGAGAAGAATTTGAGAGGTTTTTAAAAATATGATGACAAATTATAAGAATGTATAATTTCGTGATTCAGTATTGAAACCCACAAGTAGAGGTTGGCCAATGGCATACTTTTTGTAGAAAGGCTGTTATTATAGATAAGAGGACGGATTAGATCGTCTTCATATCCCTTTCCAATTCTATGATCACGGATTCCAGCAGCTTCCTTCACCTGAAGCTTAATTCAAGACGAAAGTGCTCAAGACCACAAAAAAACACTTCAAAATTGGCGAAGCTTCTCACCTACCATTTCTAGGACTCATCACAAGTAAAAGGCTCCAACTCAGTAATGTTGATACACTGATTAGTTTTCCTAATGGATTCCAATTTGTTAAGGTTTTAGCTATTAAATGAGTAAGGCTATAGCAATTTAAGTCAAAAGAAAAGCTATCTGATTTTCATCACCAATTGAAATACTTAAAATATTCCTTTTCTGAAATACTTAAAATAACTCCCAATACCTCACCAATATTTTAAAGAATAGACCCATCATAGGTCCTGAGATCTTGGGCCTTCAGGTTAGCAGACTGGATTAGACTGTCAGACAACACTCCCTGCTCTAGAAGCCCCATAACTGTACATTTTATTTCTTTTCAGGGTGGAATAAGAAGTCCAAAACTTGGGAGAAACCATGAGGGTTTCTGGAATTTGACGTTAGACGTGAATCATTTTTTAAATGGCTCACAAGTGCCATCTTGTGGCCAGTTCAGAGATTGTGCTACAGTTTGCAAAACAAAACAAAGCAAAACAACTTATACTATAGGTTGGTGAATACCTTTGTGCCAGGCCCTGTGCTAGAGGAATATAATAAATTGCAAAGTCAAAAAGGGGGAAGAGCCTTACAAGAACAATTATTGTTTTCATTTTTTGTTTTACATCTCAGATGATAACCTAGCTAAAAGGAAATCAAATTGAGTTATGTATCTAGAAGCTCTGGAAGCCTCTGACCCTCAGGAGATTTCTGCAGCATCCCTAAATATTCAGCAGTGCAGGGGGAGAACTTCAGGACCTTCCTGTCATGCCAGAACCTTGATAAATAGACATTCTGGCGAACACAGACTGCATTAATATTCAATCCTCCCTGTATTGCTTAGTCCAGGACTTCTAAGATAGCATCATCAACAATAGTAAAAAGCATGTTAGAAAGTATAGAGCTGTTTTCTAGTTCTACATGTAAGGAACTTGAAAGTCACCATTCTGTCCTAGAAATAAGTAAAATAAGTAAAAATAAGTAAAAAGTAAATAAGTAAAATAAGAAATAAGTAAGTAGCTGGACAGACTGAAAAATCAACAACCCTTCCTGGATTCACAAGACAGGTAAAGACACAGGGCAAATTGCTGCCCCAAGATTGGAGAGACAGACAGGCAATCACGGGGAGTCCCAGCTTAACGAGCGGGAAGGGCCTGGGGAGCTGGAGCCGGCTAGGAGAGCATGGACTGTGATTGGTGGATTGCTGGAGGCTCAGGGTGGACACGTCGAAGAGTCAAAAACTCCAGGGGAACTGAGTCATGGGGGACTCCCACAATATTGTGAGACCTGCCTGCAGGAGCTTGACAAGATTCCCACAGTAAATGTCAAAGGAAGATCCCTTGGTTTCCAACAGAGGAAGGGTGCAAAGGGACCACTGTGAAGTGTGCCGACGCCGGAGCTCTGTTTTTCCGAAGGCCCGATCGTAGGAGAGACTAGTTAGTGAGAACCTGACCAGCTGTGGTACTGTCACAGCCTACCTGATTTGGGGGAGAGAAATAACCAATTAAAGCCCATTCTAGCCACTCTATACCACCTAAGCAGGGAGAAAAAACTGAGAAATGCTTTTGAAGTTCAGAGTCCAAGCACAGGCTCACTAGTACTGAGATCTAATCATAGGACTATGGAATATCCCACCCCCAATACCTCACCACCACATTACTAAAGCAGTTCCTCTTACCCAGTACATCATATCCATCTACCCAAAAAAATATACTTAGAAGACATGCCAAAAGGCAAGAAGAACCATAATTTAAAGAGAAGGAGCTTGGGGAAACTGGAGGCTCCTATGGCCAGGATCCTCACTTGACCCTGAACTACGTGGTGATGTAACCGGCCCGCTGCTGGGCATCTGCTTCCACGTCTGCAGGCAATGAGCTATTGCCGTCTAAGTCAGCGCTCCGGCCAGAGCTTCGGGCGGAGGCAGAGACAGAGGTGGATTATGGACCTGCAGACTGCTGGGTGCAGATGTGGTCCTAGTGCTTGACCTATCGCCGGGAATAAAGCCAGGGATGAGCCCTGTTCCCCCAAGAATGTTCCATTGTCATTTCTTGGTCTCACTGAATCCATACTGAACTTTCCCAGAGCTGAAACCCTCAGGCAAGACACAGAGTAAGCATCAAAACAGGACATGGCAGGGATGCCGGACTTATCAGACCAGGAATTTAAAACAAGTATGATTAATATGCTTAGGGTGTGTGAATAAAGGGAAGGTTCCTGTAACCAGGGTTCTCACCTGGCTCTGGTTGGCTAGCTCACTACACATGTGTGGGCAATGCGTCATTGTTGACTCTATATAAAGAGCCCTGCCCAGGGCTCTGGGCGACACGGTGGCACAGTTGCAGGAGAGCAGAGCAGAGGCTGGAATGGTGGCAGCACCTAGGACAGAGACTGACAGGGCCGTGGAGCCAGAGAGGCCCAGAGGCAGAGACGGGCTTGCTGCCTGCAGACTCGCTCTGAGTGGATGGGATTCTAGTGACTGACCTGCCACCGTGGGAATAAAGTTGGGTATAAACCCTTTCATCCCAAGAACATTCCATTGTTATTTTTTGGTCACATTGAATCCATCTGAATTTGTCTGAGGTATGGTACTTGTTTCTGGTTTGTACCACAGTTAAGAGCTGTCTTATCATAAAGAAAAGACCACAAAAGAGAAATCCTTGATCAGCTAAGAGACAGTTTTTCAGAGAAGAATAAGAGATCTGCTGCAGACATTACTGTTAACAACTAAGAGGGAGTGGGGCTTGGAATGATGTTGCTACAAAAGAGAAAAGGAAAAATCATGTTTTTAGGTTTTCCCTACAGAAAATTACACTTAAGGAAACAATGATCATCAATTGCATAGTTGAGCTTAGGCATAATTCAGGCACTTAAGTTATGATCTAGATAAATATTTTTTAAAATCTGTAATTCAAAGTTGCAGAGAAAGAACTGAATCCCAGAGAACTAGAACTTTGAACCAGAGCACAGTCATGGTGCTGCCTCAACAACCGTGAGCGCTGGACGGGAACCGGTGTGAGCGGCCACAGGGGCGGGAAGGCGAGGAACAGGGGCAAAGGGTAAGGTCGTCACGGGGAGGGGACATTGAGGCCAGGCCTGGCGGCGCGGGCGGGACCTAGTGGCGCCCAGGTGGGTGAGGCGCGTGGCACTGCGGGAAGAAGAGAGGGAGGCATAAGGAATTCCAGCCACGTAGCTCAGTAAAGTTTTATGGAAATACTGTCAGAAACTCTGAATTAGAGTAGGATCCTGTGGAGTCCAACATCCAGTCATATTTGTTTCATAAACACCCAAACAACTAGGACAGTGGTGTTCTGGTAATCAGAACACTAGCAGGGCTGGTACTAGTGTGAAGCTAGAAGGACCCTCACCTCAGGTGCAAAAATATAAGAGGGCATCAAAAAACAGCATCAAGATAAATAGCTTGATGCACTATTTTTTTAATCTAAATTAATGCCAAGACATCCAAGATGAAAAAAATACAAAGCATAAAGACAGGATCCAACTCTGATCTTGACTGACTTGACCTCACTCACTTCGCCCAAGCCCTGGCCCCCAACAGCCGGTCAGTGTTTCAACATCAAAGGAAGAGAAAAGTAAGCTCCTCAAGCTCTACACAGTGCAGAGAAACAAAGACTAATGCAGTTTGAAAAACATTTTCTCAACAAGGATTGGAAACTAAAAATGTTAAGTGAGATAACCAGCACTGAGAGGCCACATGTCTTTCAATGAATTTTAGGAAACGATTTTTATGGTGACAAATATATGCTTAATTAAATGTCTTCGCAAAAGAATCATCCATTAAAGCCGGTGCTCCGGACCTGACGCTGCTCTGGGGCAAGCACTGCGCAGGGGTGGAGACTAGAGTGTCGGCCTTCCGGACACTCCGTGGTGCGCAGGCGCTCGGTTTCTGTAACGTGGGGGGACAGGGATGGTGGAGAGGCGCGGAGGGCGTCTCACCGTCGCGCATCAGGGGCAGCCTCAGCTGGAGCTACTCACAAACAGTAGTTCTCAAAGGGTGGTCCCCAGGCCAACATCAAGGGCCTCTCCTGGGGCCTTGCCAACACACTTCTCTGGCTGTCTCTCCAACTGACTGGACCAGAACTTCTGGGCCTGGAGCTTAGAAATGTGTGGCTTAATAAGCCCTGCAGGTGATTCTGCTGCGTGCTGGAGTCAGGCTTCTGACACAGAAGAAAGAACAATGAAGCTCTTAAGATCAAATAGACCACTGTTCTGGGCCAATCTTGTTAACAGGATGGTTTTGGGCCAGACACTTCATTTTAGTCGCTTTCTGGTCTTTAAAACTGTAAAAAGAAGCCGCCTCACCGTGTTGGTGAGGTATAGCTGAGTCATGTGTATTTGAAAGCATTTTGTCCATAAAAAGCTTTAAGGAAATGTGAAGGATTATGATCGAGCTGTGCAGGCCAAGCTTTGGGATGCCTGTTGTACAGATGAAAGGAAGCTGCTTCGCCCCAGCGCCTGGTTATCAGATGACCGTGATGTTCACCGGAAGACCCTGATCCCACAGCTTTACTGGGATTATCCAGGGACCAAGCCCCCAGCTCCAGAACATACGAGCTCACGGGGTGGCCTGACAGCGATGGCATGATCTGTACATGCAGGCAGACACACACACACACACACACAAACACACACTCACTGACCCAGGTCTGAATTTGTGTTTTAGGAACCAAAAAGTGTTAATACAAGAAAATGAAGTAGTGGGTGGTAGAAGCTGAAAACAAGACAGTTTTGAGTCAAGTTCAAGGCAAGGTGAAATTACGAGGAAGCAGAAACTTTAAGATGAAAGACACAGAAAAGCTGCTGTCTAGAGGGAAAGAATACAACAGAGAAAAAGTAGAACTGCCTTAAAAGACGGCAGGCAACCTTCTGGCCGTGGAGAGGGCAGGCGGAGGAGGCGATTCCTAAAGCAGTCTCGCGTTCTGAAGGCCTTCTAGCACAGAGAAGAATCCCTCCCAACGGCTGATGTTTTCTCTGGAGTGGGTCTCTGCTCCTTTAAGGCCAAAATCTTCAATTCCACACATGTTCATTATCACCATGTTTGGATTGCAGAAGAGAAGACCGAGCCCGGGAGGAAGAGCGGGCCACTGCCTTGGGTCGTCAGGGACAGAGAGCAGGGTCCCCACGCGTCCTCAGAGGCCTGAGCCAGAACAAACAGGGAGAAGTGACAGGATGTCAAACAGGGAGAAGGTATGTGACCCCAAGGGAACTTGGGAAGGGAAGGCTTTTCTAGCAACAAAATTTCCTTTTTAAATTTCTTTTCTTTTATCAAATTTTTTTATCATGAGTATGTTTTATAGCTTAAAATGTTTTAAAACCTGTTTTCTAAATGTTTTTTAAGTGTTGGTTCCTTCCTGTAAAAATCTTTAGAAAAAGTTACTTCCTTTGGCAAACATTGTATCAGCCAGTGTTTGTTACAAGTCTTAAGTGAAGTTCAGCAGCTGGCTTATGGTCTTACTGGTTTTAACTGGCCCCAGTCTCTTATCCTGAACTGGGTAGACAATGTAGTTTCTGATGAAAGGATTTCTTTAAGTGGTCAAATTCCGACCTAAGACCCAACAATTGTTTTTTTTTTCTTTCCAGCATTAAATTCTTTAATTGTAAAATGGGAAGAACAATTATATTAACACATCAAAAAATTAAAAGGACTATAGACGATCACATGTTAAGGTAAAGGTAAAATCATAAGGCAGAAAGACATTATTAAACACAAATATTGATTTTAATGAGATCAGCTCTGTTCCTTAGAGATTTCCTCCATAATCCTTTTCTAACATAGAAAAAGAACAACTTACTCACAGGTTTAACTTATTTCCCAGAGACACACACAAATATTTCATTTGGACCAATTTCTTGAATTGAGCGTGTAAGGGTGGAAAACGCTTTCTAGTGTGTTTAAGAATATGATTGTGAACTCACTCAGATCTGCTCTGAATGCCATTTCTAACTGGGTGGCCTCATGTGTGACAAACAAGATTCTTGACCTAAGCAACCTTGGCTTCCGTGTCTGTTAAATGGGGATAATGATAGTCCCTAATGTGCTTGAGGCGCCAGGCGAGTTCTGTGGTGTTTGTCACAGAGCTTGGCATGAAATAAGTACTTACTTATTTATCATAAATTTGTACTGCTACTGGTGCGTTTATTATTAATTTTTTTGTTTTGTCATTATTTATGACTGAATAAGAGTTACTTTTGTCTCCTAAAGAATTCACCAATCACGTGGGCTGCCTTGTCACAACCACATACTTGCAGAGGTCGACGTTTTCCCAAACTCGATATATATGGTCATTTAACTTTGATAAAATCTGATTCAAGCAATTTATTAGCTTCAGAAACTACCAGTGCTGGAGGACCATATTCCCCTCCACACTGATAAAGCCCAAATTTAGGGGAGAAGCAAAATGAGACTGGAGTTTGAACACATATTAAATTAGAAGGAAGCTTGAAACCTTTCCAGTTTTACGTTTCTAGGAACATCCCTGTCCTCCACGTTTCCAGCAGCTCAGGGGCAGGGATGCTGTTGCAAAGATCCTTGATCCAGGGTTCTGCCCACACCCCTCCAAGTTTTTCTGTGCTATGGCCACCCATCCCTCCCAGATACATCTAGGCAGCCCATTACATATTTGGACATTTTTGACTGTTGACAAGTACTTTAAATATCTGTCTAATATCTGTCTTCTTTCACTCATTAGTCTTTTGACCCTCTGGGGACACCAAAGAGAAATGTTCTCCCATTTTACTCAATTTCAGATATCTCTTATACTCCCATCATGTCATTCTTGCATGTTTTTAATTATTTACTTACTCAATTCATTCAGAAAAGACCTTTACTTAGCACCCTATCAGAAGCTGTGCTTGGCCCTGGGGGAATAAAACCAGGGGCAACTGGTGCAGCCCTTCCCCTCCTGAGGCTCACATTGCCTGGTGTCTTCTTTTTTTCCAGGTCAAAATTTCCTGTAATAGTTTTTTTTTTCCAATTCACTAGCAAAACAAACAAACAAACAATCTGATTAAAAAATGGGCAGAGGATCTAAAAAGATACTTTTCCAAAAAAGACATAAAAACAGCCAGCACGTCCATGACAAGGAGCTCAGCCGCTGTGCCTGTCGGCCTTCCCGCCTGGAGATCTTCCCCTGCTGGGGGCCCGAGCGAGTGCGGGGAGCTTATACCCCCCGGGGGGGCCCTGCAGCGATGGGAGGCCGAGCCCCTGGAATCTCCGGTCATTTCCTCAGAGAACCTCCAGTGAGGCTTGAGCCCCGCCCCACTGCCCAATGGTATTCAGGCCAATAATGCTCCCCTTTTCCTCCTTTTCTGCCTTATTATTCTAGGTCCTTTCCTCCGACTTCCTGGCCAGGATATTACTTGTCTTAGGTTGAGCGTTGAGGGGTGGGGAGCCATTCATTCAAACTAACCCAATTTATTTCATTCATCACCCCATTTTCTAGCATAATTTATATTAAAATTTGATTAAAATCCAGAGAATTTGCACACTGGAAGAAAGGGGAGTTTGGGCAACCTCAGAGAAGAGGCCCCCTAAGGGTTTAGGGTCTGGGGTTTTATAGGGCTTTTTAGGTAGGAGTCAGCATAGGGCATACTGCCTACAGGTGATCCATGCATGATTCCTTTGGAGTTTTGTCTGAAGAACAGGGTTATTTAGGGAACTGCGTTGGTCTGGACTTCGGCATTCTTTGTCCACACAGGTTTATTTACATTTCCAAGATCTGTCTCCTGCCCTGGTTACAAAGTTACTTGATTAGGGGCTGAAGGAAGAAGAAAACGGCATATAGGTTAAGTTAAAGAATAAGCCGTGCCTTTCAGCAGCTGAGGTACCTCCCACCATGGCACGACCTAATTGACACAGTGAAGACATGGGCTGCGCTCCATACTTTTATCTGGGGACTATCCAGACCTTCCAAGCTCCCAGCCTTTGGAGAGTCAGCTGATAACTCACTAACTCTAAGCCTTATCTGCCTCTCAAGCTTTATCTGGTTAACTCCTGAGTCCCCTCCAAGCAGGCTTTACTGGCCTTGTTCTCCCCCCACCCGCTCATGTCTGTCCCTCCGCCTAACAAGGCCACTGCGGTTGGTTACCATTGTAAAGATGACAGTATTATTCAGTGAATAGAGCTTATTCAGAGCCTGCCATGTGGTCAAAGCACTAAAGTAACATATAGAAAGGCTTTTAAACCCATGTTTGGGAAGTCGGGGGTTGATGGAAGGTGCTGTCCCAGAAGTGGAATCTAAACTGGGATGCAGGTCAGTTGGCGCACAATCAAGGACCAAATCACGAAGGACTGGTTATGCCGTGTGAAGGAATCGGCCTTTTATCATAACTGCATAAAAGAGTCCATGAAAAAATTTTAATTAAGGGAGTTCCATGATCATTCTGCTTCCAACTAAAGAACAGATTAAGGAATTAAAAAACTGACAGGAGAGAAAAGGCTGATTCCAGGGCTGAGGCAGGGAAAATGCAAGATGAGTCTCAAGCACTTTGTACCGCCTGAAACTACGGAATGAATCAAAAAGCAGAAGAATAAGAGCATATGCCACAGGCTCCAGGGGCCGCGGAAGCTCTCCCTGCAGCAAAAGCCAGGACGATCTGACCAACAGAATAAGCAGCACAGAACTGGATTACAACCAAAACATAAAAGAAACATCCGTGAGAATTTGTACTTATTTATATCAGTATTATACTGATATAAATTGATTAATGGATACATAAATAAATAAAGGAGAAGAGACATATCTTCCTTACGGAGAAATAAAAAATAATTCGTATAGATTCTCCACCCTCAAAAAGACGGAGTAGCTTAACTCCCAGTGGTCACGTTTACTGACTTTGTTAACGTGAATAAAAGAGAAGGGGTTGAAAGTTAACTTTGTGGTTGAGTAAACTGGCAAGTACTACCTAGACCAGGAGACCAGGTTTAACAGCAGGGGCAAGTCACGTCAATAGCATATGCCCATGACACACGGTGAGGAGAGAGGTTCATCTCTGTGATGCTCTTTCCCCAAAATCCATCAACCCCCTACTTCCCAAACATGGGTTTAAAAGCCTTTCTATATGTTACTTTAGTGCTTTGACCACATGGTAGGCTCTGAATAAGCTCTATTCACTGAATAATACTGTCATCTTTCCAGTCTCATCATGGAAAAGGTGTCAACCCCAAACTGAGGGACATTCTAAAACTACCTGGGAGTGCTCCCCAAATGAGATGCTGGAATGGGAAAAGGACATTAGTGGGAGAAGTAGCGAAATCTTAATAAATTCTGAAGTTTGGTGACTAGAAATGTTTTAGTGTTAGTTCCTTAGTTTTGACAAATGTAATACAAAATGTTAACGATAGGGAAAACTATGGGAGGGGTACACACTGACTCTCCGTACCATCTTTTCAACATATATCTAAAACTATCCTAAAATAATAAGTGCACTTTTAAAAAAAAGCAAGATTAGGAAACACTTTGAACAAGCTGATAATGGTCTGAATTAGGCAAGTATCAGTAGAGGTACTGTGTCCGAAAAGAACAGAGTCAAGATACGGAAAGTAGGTTCAAGATGGCGTGGCAACACTGTTAGAGGACAAGGGAAACTGGTGATGACAGAGGACAGAGGTCACGCCCTCGGCGAGCGGGCAGGCCGAGTCACAGGCTTGGTCCTCTGCCTCTTGGGCCCTTTGATGCAGAGCACACTGCACGTGGGCGAGCCCGTGGGGAAGGACGGCGGGAAATCCAAGCACGAGGCACAGCAGTGGGACAGGAATACACAGAAGGATGTGGGTGAAAGATGAGCTACGAAAACAAACTGGTGGCCGACTAGATAAGGACCATGAAAACGTAGGACCAAAGCTGCCTTTAGGCCTAAGGTGTGACACGGGGATGCTCACAAGAGAACAGAAGCCTGGAGAGGGAGGGCTGACCAGCACGACGACCGCATCTGCTTTATAAACTATGCCTGGATGCTGTCCGGGTGTCCATGGAAATGCTCCGTGGTAGAGGGAGGGCAAGCAGAGTCTGCAGACACATACCTGCTATCTAAAGATGTGAGAAAGTCCAAGAAAAGTTCATTTGAATTGGCAAGAATGAACTCAGTCATGAAATGTGAGAGGTCAGTTTAAGAACAGTGGGACCAGAAGCCAGAATCCCCACTGACTGGTTTCGTCTTCTTCACATTCTCTCCCCCTGGCTCTGCTTGTCCCGCACCCACCCGGTATTTCCTTACTTGAAATGTGGTTGTTACATATTGATCTTTCGCCCCCAGATGAATGCTTCTAACTGTCAGCCATACAATTTTGGTTTCTATATGTCACATTTTCCTTTCTTCAAGTGAACATTTACATTTCTCAACCGGAATACTTCCTTTTCTCCTGTTGCAGCAGTTAGTTAATCAATGCTGGAGAAGAATCAGTGCCAGGCTGGGGGAAGAGCAAAATCATTGGAACGTGAGGCTCAGGGCTCTACCAACAAAGAAACATGGACGGCAGGTGTTCACAAAATACATACTACCAGGATTCCCCGGGCTGGAGGAAATTCCCTCAGTTTCCACAGTTCCTTCTGATCTCTTAGAAGTCCTTTATTCAAAACTATGATTGTCTCAAGCTGTTTTCCTCCTTCACTACCCAAAGAGTAAATACTCATTAGGTGCCTTTGTGTTGAATATTGAAAGATCTACAGAGGGTTTATGACATTATTTTCTTGCCATTCTGGTAAATAATTACCAGGATTATGAACTAAGAATTTTGAGCCTGCAGAAAGGAGTATTTAGATTGGGCCTGATAATTTTCTTCATAAATCTGTATTTGAAGTACATTGTTTCTCACCTTAAAACCCTTTTTACCCCATGCCCACTTTCAGGAAAGCTCATATTTCCCACTCTCTGTAGAGTAAAACTTCTTGAAATAAATGTTGTTCCCTTTATGCCTATTTTTTCACATTCTGTTCACTTTCTAAATTACTTTAAAAGGAATTGATGTATCTCTTCTACCAATGCCTAACATATAGGTCTGGATGACTATTTGTTGAATGAAAAGTTATAAAATTTCCATGTGCTAAGAAAGTGGTGAGGTTGAGGCACTTTCTCATCTAATTCACCCCAGATGAAGTGATACGCTGAGTGTCAGCAGGACAGACATGAGAAAAGACACATTTGGCATCACCACATGAGGGGAAAAAAAGATGTAGGTACATTTTGTGTGGTCAAGTAAGTAGAAGTATAACTTTGACTTGGAATACAACTAACAAGATTTTAGACACCATTATTAGAGTTCTGTGTGTAGAGTAAGAGAGGGTGTGATGTCCTGTAGGCCGCCGCAGTGGTCAGACCAGCCTGAGCAGCATTCTAGATAGTTCGCTTTAAAAAGACAAGGACAGAATGCAGCCATTCTAAGGAAGACAAACTTGAAGCAAGATCGTGTGAGAAGTAGTTGGGGGACTGGGTCATGTCGCAGAAGAGAAGGTTTAAAGCGGACTATAGTAATCATTAACAGATTTGAAAGAGGATAATGGAGATAATAAAGCAGAATTACTCTGAGGTCAAGGATTAGGATAAATGGATAGAAATTCCAGAGGACAGGCTTTAGGTCCGTGTAAAGAACTGCCGATCCGTATCTGTCACCTGAAGTATTTAAGCATTGGCTAGATGTCCACCAGTCAGTAGATGCAATTTACATATCAGAGTGAGAGTTGAAACAGCTGCTTCTTATCCTTCCCAATCCTATGAGGAACATAGTTATTCTAAAGAACAATTGCAAATCCTGGAAAGGCAAGATGAGACACCAGGTCACATTTATTTTGCCTTAAAACTGTGTTGTTAATAAAATAGTATTTGCCCCTCCTAAGATTAACTATGGGACTTCAATGAGGATGATGTTAGAATGACCAATTGACTGGAAAAATGGGGAGCACCTGATCTCCATACCTCACTGAGTGCCGGTGCTCACCTCCACTCTTAAACATTCTTTGACTATCAAAGCGAACCCAACAAAGAAAGAATATTTCCATGCCAGTTAGATTCTTAGTGGTACCGACTATACCTATAAAGGCATATTTCAACGGGACCAAAATGGACTGGTAAAGAGGTCAGTGTGGACTCTCCATGCCACAGGCGGGGCCTCTGAGAAGCGGAGAGACACTGGCCGACAGGGGCAAGACATCATAAAGGGGAGGCGGCAGCTGCCGTGCGTAGCAGTAAACGAAAGCAGTGCATCTGCGAGGGTGAAGCACACATGTTATGGAGAGAGAAAAACGCGTTATATAAAAGTCCAGGGTGGTATCTGAGCAAGGGTAGATGAAAGCGAATAGGATACGGAGACTTCCCAACTTCTTTCTGCCCAGAGTGACATGCTTTGTGGAGAGGAAAATGCTAGTTTCAATAACTGAAAACAGGTAAACCATCCACGTCAAAAAAAGATTGAATCTTGACACCTATTTACCTCATACACAAAAATTAATGACAATGGATTGTAGAGCTAGAATTATAGAGAAAATATCTTTGTGATCTTTATGGCAGGCAAAGTTTTCTTAAACAGCATACAAAAAACACTGACAATAAAAGGAAAAATTGCTAAATTGGACTGATTTAAGCTATAAACATTTGTTCAACAGAAGTTATCATTAAGAGGGTGAGAACGCATGGCACTTAGTAGTAGAACATAACTGTAATGCATACATCCAAGGAAACTGCAGATGGCAGAGTAAAGGGACCCTGCAGAACCTCAGCAGGTTGTCAGAGGCAGGATTAGAACAGGCACCTGGCCTGAGGCCCAAGCCAGCGCTCCAACCGTGTCATCCAGCTCCAGTGCTCAAGTGACTCTTCCAAAGTGAAAAGTGGTGGGACGTAAAGAAGACCATTAAGAAGAACAGGCAAGAGATTTGAAGTCAAATATGGGATATGCATCTTAGGAGATATTCACACAAACGAACATATGTATATATATATGTAAAATGTCCATCTGTGTGTATATATATATATATATATGTATATATATACATATACATGTAAGTACATTTATATCTGTCTTATACGTGTATCTGTATATAAACGTACATGTTCACCTGTATAGGTATGTGTGTGGGGGGGGGTGTATATATAAGATCATGTATATATGTCAGTATTTGATCTCTAACCACAAACATGACAACTGAAAAGTCTGTGCCTCAGTTTCCATACTTGTAAATTGGGAATAATAATGCTGTGGGGATTAAAAGTGATGGAAATAAAGTACCACAGTGTCTGGCATAGAACCTTTTGAAAACTTTCAGCAGTAGTGGTTATAATTATAGCAAGGATGATAATGATGATACTGTAACTAATATAATTATTAAATGATAGCTTTATGAGCTGCCGTGCAAGACAGAAAGAGGTGGCAAATCATACTAACTGATTCCAGCACCACAGATATTTTAGCCGACTTCAAAGACTGGGTGCAAATCCGCACCACGGGAACCCGTCCGGAGAGTAATAAGCACTGAGCGGAGAAGAAGGGGTCGTTTAAGCAGCATGAAGTCCCACGAGTAACGAGGAGCTAAGGGGCAGCTGAGTCCGAGGTCTTTGACTGCAAGGCTGAATGCATCAGGCTCCATACCTCAGGTTTCTGTGGTTTCCTTACTAGTCGGACCTCGGGCACGGGATGTGCAAACCAACAGGTGTCCGACCGGCATCCCCATCCCAGCCAAGTCTTATTATCAGAATCCAATAGAACAGTCCTCCTAAGCTCATCATCATTCTTCATTCAGGTGAGTGACTAGTCCTTGAGACAGTGGGGAACAGGTCCTGATATGTTTGTTTGAGATCCTGGTGACACCCATACATAGACAGGCCAGAGAAGTAAAGAAGAAAAGAGAGATTTTTACACAAGCCTAGTCCGTGTAAACACATTAAATAGGATGAATAGTCTAGCACAGCAGCAAAGCTGTGTCAGCCAGTGCCTACCCCAACCCCTAGGGCAAATGATATTTATTCTGTCAAAACACTGTTCATATGAAGCCTAAATGTATTATTCATTGCTTCAATCCATGGAAGGGACGTCATCGCCAGGTAGCAGGTATCATCCCAGGGGAAATGGAGATCAGTATTTTTGTGCAATCTTTATTTATTCTTCTACTTTTATTCTCATGCCAAACAAATATATTATGATACATAGTTTTGTAGTTAAGGAAAATGACTCACCCAAAGCCCTATTGCAATTGAAATGGCAGATTCGTAATGAAACGGCAGGTCTGTCTCTTCCCGATCTCTTCCACTTACTGCCTCTAAGGAACAATTTTCCATTACAATTTTAGGGCCAGTTTCTAACTAGAATTTTATCTGGTTTTATAGCAATCAAGAAAACAAGATTACAGTGGCAGTTGGAACTTCCTTACTGGCAACAAAAGACTGCTATTTAAATTATGATTTGAGATGAAAAGACAAGACTTCAGGTATTCAATCAATATCTATCAATGTTTAACCTAAACTTCAAAAGGGCAGAAATCATATCCATTCCCTGGCACTCAGGCCAGAGCTTTTAAAAAGTAAGGACTCAACGAATATTTCAATTAAAGCAATGGTTGAAAAATAAAAGACAGAATGAAGCAATGAATGATTATAGCAGGCACTGGAGACATAAAAATGAGCAAGGCTGATGGACAGTGACTGCAACGGGGTTGGAGGGGGGACTTGATAATATGGGCGAATGTTGAAACCAGAATGTTGCCCATGTGAAACCTTCGTAAGACTGTGTGTCAATGATACCTTAATTTTAAAACAAAATTCATGTTGAAGAAATGAGCAAGGCATAAATCTGAGGCTTCAAGAAAGTCAGTACATACATTTATTACTTAATTCATGTTGTCAGCAAATATTTACTTAGAACCTAGTATTTTCCAGGCACTTTGATAAGTACCATGGTAGACAAAACAACCATATTTGTTCCCTAAAGGTGAAGAGATAGTATATGAACAGCTATGGAATAAAACTTAAGTGCTGTGCAGGGGACCGTGAAATAATATAATAGCAAGGCCTAACCAGGATGTAGAAGAGAATGAGGAAAAATTCCAAAAAGCAGCTCCATGAGAAAATTCCATTTGGCTGAATCTTGAGGGTTCTTAAGGGGAAACAGAGACATGACCACCCTGACTGGACAGGCGGGACAAGGAGGAAAAGAAGACAGAGGGGGAGAGGGGTAAAGGGGCCGGTCATGCGGGGCCTCAACCCTCCCGGAGGGTCTCGGACAGTGGGAAGCTGGACAGTGACACGCGCCCACCCACAGCCCGTGAAGGCCCCTGGGACACTGGACAGTGACATGGCCACACCTGTATTCCCTGAAGGTAATGGAGAGTTCTGTGGAGAGCAGCTCTGAGGAGGGAATAACAGTAGGTGTTCCTGGGGAATTTTCAGAAAGCCAAAGAGGAAGTAATGGCGTTATCAGAGATACGACAGTGTAAGGCGAGAAGTGTACAGAACTGAGGTTATTTTGGACACAGATTCAAGAACAGACCTTGAGCAGTTAAAGTAACCTTTTGGAACAAATGTCATATCATGTCATAACTCTCCAATACCTTTCCCGTTGGTTAAAAACCGAAGTCCTTACTATGGCCTGCACAGCTTCTCACTGTCCGGCCCCACTCTGTCCTTTAACTCACTACCTATGTTTTTCTCTATCACTTTGCTCCAGACAGGCTGTCATCCTGGATGTGTTTCAAGCACATTAAGCAAGTTTCTCCCTCGTAGCCTCTGTCCTTGCCCTTCTCTGTCTGGAGCAGATGTCCTCAGGCATTTGCAAGGCTCACTTCCTCACTTCCTTCATCTCTCTGCTGGAATGTCCCTCAATCAGCAAGCTCTTCTCCCATGAATCTGTAATGACTCTCTCCCACGCCCTCCGGCACACTCATCCTTTCTACCCGTCCTTTCCACAGCACCATCATAATCTGATATTCTCTTTAATCATTTGATGACTTTTATATTGCTTGTCTTTCCCAACTAAGATGAGTGGGAACTCCCTGAGGGCAGGGACTGTCATTTCTAGTCACCAATCTGTCCCTCAGAGATGAGCCCAGGTCTTGACATCCTGTCAAGACTTGGGAGGGTCAAAAGTTTGTCCTGTTTGCAAGCTGACAAGTTAGCCGGCCACAGTTAAAGGGGTGCTGGCAGAAGACACATGAGTCAGACACATGGGAATCAATTACTCGGCGGCAACAGGCCCAGGGTCAGCATTTGCTGTGGTTTCCCAAGCCCCGCTTTCTGCAGGGTGACATGAAGAGGACCAAGTGATGTCTACACAGCAAGTGCAGCACGTTACAGGAGAAGGACGCCAAGGTTTTCAAAAACCCCTAAACGTTTGAAAAGGGCACTATACTCACCTACACTTTGCCCGGGAGAGAGAATCTTTAATATCCTCACAAGCAGACAAACCTGCCCTTTGCTCCACTTTCAAGGCCATTTGTCACACAGTCATGTTTGAAAAGATGTGAGCCACAGGCAGTGGGTGCCTCCAGTCCCAAGGCAGGCGGAAGCAGGACAGAGGAGAGAGAGGTGCCTCCCAGCAACACACTGCAGACACAGCCCGTGTTTCTGAATGGAGGGTCACACGCTGAGTTAGGCACAGCTACTGTCCCAGTTCTTGGATGACCGGATGGGGGCACAGCACAGGTGAAGCACCTGCTCAGGAGCACAGAGCTAGGAGGTGTCTCTGCTGAGCACACTCCAGACCCAAAGCGTGCACACGCCTGAGGAAATGGGGGCCTCCCGACCTCTAACCTGTCCCTCCATCAGTCGCCTTAAGCTCTGTGAATGGGTGACAGAAAAAGAGAGAAAAATAAAAAAGGGAAACACCGAAGAAAAGGAAGAAAGAACAGAAAGGGTTTTGGATATCCACTCTGTTCATATCTCCAGAACTGCAGAGCCCGGGAGGCCCCTGGGTTCACCGTACAGACGAAGAGACGGGAGTTCAGAAAGGCCCCCCACCTCTTCACAGGGCCACCAGGGAGAGAGTCGGCTAACCCACGTCCAGAACCCCTTTCCGGGCTGAGCCGCAGCCTTGCACACTTCAGGGCCAAGGTGTGCCTTTCATCTTTCCTACACAGGGGACACGCCCCAGCCCTGCCGGCCGGCCACACCACCGGGTCAATCAATAACCAAGGAGGTCTGTGACCTGGGGCAGCAGGTGGGGCCTGCACCGCCGTCCTCCCAGCCCCAGGCTCTGACCAGAAGGGGTAGGTGCAGTGCCGTTTCCAACTGCTCTCCGGACACAGAACTCTAGCCATGAAGGCCGCAAGCATCTTCCTTCTCGGTGCCTTGGTCCTGCTGAGCCTATCTGGTAGGTATCTTTGCATATTTTTCTGACTTGAGTAAAACCTTTTTGACTTTTTGCTTTACTGGACACATTACCTTCTAAACTTATACAGAGTAGAGTTTCGGACTGATCTTTTGATCCCAATGAGATGAAAGAAGATTCACGGATGAGAATTATAGAAAGAGGGATTTTAACATAACACAAAGACAATTACTTTACTAGTGAGAACAGTTCAGATATGGAAAGGTTGCCCCCTTCTGATAAGGCTGACCCCTTATCGGGGATAAGGTAGAGAAAAGAAGGGATTCTTTCAACCTTAAATACTCTTCTCACTCTGAAAGTTTAAAGACAATTTAAAAGTTTTAAGGTTTCATGAAACTGCATAACATAGATAACAATGCTTTCTAGTAATTCAGCATAAAAGGCAGAGTCTGACTGATTTAAAAATTTATCTTTGACCTTTGCAGGGAAGAGGAAAAATGCTGTTTGTTGTAATTGCTAAACACTTACGGAAGCAGTGGTCCCTTTTCCCCTCCCCATGCATACGAACTGATACAAATAGTTGCCAGTGGAGACCACTTGCTCACCAATTCTCAACCACATCAGGTTCTGGCTATTCCAGGGCCTTCTGCAAGCCCACAGGAGCCCCTCTGCTATTCACATTGAGCTGGACAGAATGATCTCCTTACCCAGATCGACTCGAAGACTGCTGATACTAAAATGAAACCTCACCACCATTTCTTCCTTCGGATACTATCAGATTAGTTCCCCTTCCCTTCAATGAGCTCAGCCACAACTACCATCCCCTACATGATGTTAGCAAGACCTGCTATTTCCTGGGGAGTGCAGCACGGCAATTTTAAGTGTCTATCTGTAGATTCAAGAAATGTGAATTGAACTAATAGTTGCTGCAATGCAGTGGAGGGAGGGAACTCTTTGAGAACCTATGGTGAGTTGTCAAACAAGCTCCATCGTTCAACATTACTTACAAAAGGGAGCTTAAATGTAATTGCAACAGTTAGTTTTACATCACAAGACCTGGTTACTGCTAGGGGTAATTGTTTAACTATATAGCTAGGGTAGCTAATTATATAAACTCTGTATATCTTTGTTTATAAACTGAGATAATAAATACTTACACTTCCTACATTATTAATTTTGAGATCAGAGGTGTTGTGACAGGCTATGGGAATGTCAGGGCACATTCAGAAGATATTTGTTCACTGCCTGATGCATTTCAAGCAGTAAGTATATCATTTAAATGAGTCCACTTTTCTGAAATACCAAATTGAGATACTGTAGCCATAATCAAATTTTGGCTTAATTTCTTTTAAGGTTTCAACAGGCAGGGAAAGTGAATGGACACCAATGAGAAGCCCTTGAGAGAAGATGGAAATGAGAAGGGGTGGGGATTGGAAGAGGCCAGCAGAGAAGTCCCTGTCGTACATGGAAGCAGAAGATTCTGAATGAGAACAGATTCGGTTTCTCCTCTTTAAGACCCACCCTCACCTGTCTGATTTATGTTTTCTAGGTAACACTAGAGCTGACTTCCTGGGGAGAGAGGTAAGGGCAATTGTAATTTCTTATCTCTCAGACTAGAACCGTCTGTTTCAACCAAAGCTCAGTCTAGATGTCACCTTTCACTTTTGCTTGAAGTCAAGACAAAAAGTATGAAAGTTAGTGAGGTTTAACCTATTAAATGTGAATAGTAATAGAAGTTCCCCCACATGGGCTTATGTTGAAGAACAAATTTACTAATATGCAGGTAATTTCTATATAGTCATATAATAGTTGATGTGAAGGGAATATACATATACACACACCCATCACACACACACACACACAGGCTATCTGCAAGTGCAAGGATTTGGGGTAGAAGCCTTCTTAACCTCATGCCAAGCAGTCCTGCCTCCCTAGAGCCAGTTCAGCCGCATTGGTTTAAAGTTCTCTGATCACCGAGGTGGAGTTCCAACTTAAAATGAGCAAAAGAAACTAAACAATAAACTGGGTTCTTCCTCTAGAAAAATTATATATACATATATATATATGATTTTTATATGTATATTAATATATACACACCTAATTTTAAAAACTATATATCTATATATATAATTTTCCATTTTTTCCTTTGTTTATAAGGCAAATTTCAATAAACTTGGAGATGGGGGGAAGAAGTATTCCTCTGTCCATTACATTAATACCTAGTGGGGAGGCAGATGACCAACCAAAAGTATATGAGTAAATAAATTGCTACATTTGTGATAGGTGTTATAAAGAAGTTCTGGTCCCATTAGGAACCTAGCCTAGTTAGACAGAACAGGGAAGATGCCCCTAAGTAAGAGATTTATTTCAAGCCATGAAAGGTAAGTGAGTGTTGGCAAAATATAACAGATGGGAAGAAACACAGAATGAAGTGGCTGAGAACTAAAACTCAGGACCCAGATTGACTTGGTTTGAATCCTGAATACAAACTGTGTTTTAACAGCTGTGTGGCCTTCAGTGATTTAATCTGTGCCTCACTGTCTTCATCAGAAGAGTATAAAAAATAGTTCATAGGATTGTTGTGAGGTTTAAATGGAATAATACATAAAAACCACTTAGGACAGTGTCTAGTCTATAACAATCATTTCACAATTACTAGTTGTTACTGATGCAGAGGAAATAAGCTACGCCAAGTCTCCAAGGGGGGGATGTACCTAGTGTCTTCAAGCGGATAAGGGAAGACCGGCGGGACCGGAAGACAGTGTGCAGGCAAGAACATGCCCCAAGTTACGGCTGGCCTGAGAGGAGCCAGCACCTGCAGTGATTAAAACCTGAACATAATCTCGCTCACCTTATTTAAATCTCACAACATCACTATGAGATAGGTGGGGAAAATGATATTGTTTCCATTTTGCAGATAAAGTAACTGAGGCTCAGAGACACTAAGAGATTTACCAACATCACACAATCTGTAAATAGCAGAGGCATTGCTCAAAATCAGGCTTTCTGACTCCAAATCTTGAATTCTTTCTCTTGGAATACCTAGGATCACTCTCCCAATCACAATCATGCTTGCACATTTAAGATGACCAACTCCAGGGCGGTGAAAACTATTTTAGGGATTTTGCTATAAACTCAAAGAATGAAAAATAATCTGTTTAACTCCATTTTTAGGCTAACTGTAACAAAGAAATGACTGGATGTTCCAAGATCTATAAGCCTGTGTGTGGGACTGATGGAAATACTTATTCTAATGAATGCATGTTATGTATTGAAAATCAGTGAGTACAAATTTGAATTTTTTTAAATGTATTTTTTTAAGCTGGGTGTCTTCAAATTTTCATATATCTTATCCCTCTAAGTCCTAATCAATATACTAATAACATTAATCTTACCATAAGAGAAACAAAAAATCTAGTTTTTTTCAAAAATAATTCTCAATCTCTTTTTCTCCTTATTATATATCTGGTATGATTATATATAGAAGTATGCATGTGTTTGTGTGTATATTATGATAGAAAATAACATTTATTGTGTCAAGCATTGTATGAGGCCCTTAATACTGACAACAAGTCTATGAGGTAAATCATGCTAAGCTCATTATACACATGAAGAAATTGAGACACGGATAGTTTAAATAACTCGTTTGTGATCACCCAGCCACAAGTGGCAGCTCCGGGATTGAACCTGCTGTTTCCACTATGCTTTGAAGTCAAATACCAGACTAAGTATTCATGAGATACAGAAGGAAATCCAAAATATTTTTTCTCTTAATCTGCATATGCTCAGCATAGTCAATGGAAGTATGAGCAAAGTACTGTGAGAGCAGAAGATGAAAACAGCTAATTATGCTATATAATGTATTTATTATGCTGTTTAGGATTTGGAAAAGTTTGGAGGCTTTCACTAGCTAAAGGGAGAAGGGAAATCCAATAAGAGGAAAAAAAACTGGACAAAAGAGAGAAAGGAATTAATAACCTGGTGCAACATAAAACGTGTTAAGGAAAGGACAATGAAAGAGAGTAGAGAAAGTGTTTGAGTGGTTCTTCCAATTAATAAAAAAAATTACTTGTATGACAAAAAAACCCATACTTTTACAGCAAAACAGGAGATAAGTTGGATTTTTTAAAAGCTCATATGCTCCAAATATTTTACACCTAAAAATTCATTCTTGGTGATAGTAATAAATATATTTGCTTAAACCCTCAAATATGGGAATATGAATTATATAGATTAGGCGGCCAAAAGCATATTTTTGTAACACTTTCGTTTATACATATGAGAGCCAGCTTCACTGGAGATCATTTTCTGAAGTGATGGTAGGTCAGGTGATGGGAATCAGACACAGGCACTAAGAGCAACAGATTCGCTACAGATTTGCTACCTCTCTCAGTCACTGAGCATCTAACATGTGTCCGGCATTGTGCTTCTCTCCTCTGTTTTCCTTTTGCCCGTGACGAAGAGAAAATAGGTCATGAGTACAAATCGGGTAGCATCTTGTAACTTGTGAAAAATGCCGCCAAATGAGGTTCGAGCCAAGTGCTGCAGACATAGATTTTTTTCTTATTGAAAAGGTCAAGAAAGGACTCATGAAAAGAATGTCATTTAAACAGGGCTCTGAATGTTGGTAGCACTCGAGAAGCATTCCAGGTTAAATCAAGGAATACGGCGATTAAAACAAGTA
This sequence comes from Manis javanica, assembly GCF_040802235.1. Lineage (NCBI taxonomy): Eukaryota > Metazoa > Chordata > Mammalia > Pholidota > Manidae > Manis > Manis javanica. The sequence continues at coordinate 92,981,259 of NC_133169.1, read as the reverse complement.
GAAGAGATTCTACAAGTGACCCGAAAACTCTAAGTTATTCTGGAATTGATTTGGTGTTAAAGAGTCTGATTTTGGCTCAAATGACAGCACACGTTTCCATTATTCCACTGTGTAAGTTCCTTATAACACAAACCCTCTCCTTGATTTGCTTTAAATCATTTCAGAAAAGTCTCAGAGGACAGAGATCCAATAAACTGAAGTTTTAGACCCAAAATATTAGGTGCTCTGCTTTGTGGTGAGTTTATTTCCACATTCAAGAGTTGTAAAAGGATCTTGAAACCACTTGTTAACTTTCTCATAACCTACGCTGTTGACATTGAGGTCAAACATGGTATTTCCATCCAAGGGGAGGAGAAAGCAATAGAACAGCCTTGAGAGCTGGGAAACCCCCAAGTGCCAAGGCCAGAAGGCCTGATTCTCAGGAAGAGATACTGGCAGGCACGGGCACAGGGCAGGGACGCCCTGTGCCCTGAGCCTCTAAAACTGACCAGTCCTGCTTGCTCTTTCCATTCTTTCAAAAATATGTAAATATGGGACGAACATTGGAGTGCCAGGAAATGTGACCTCTTTTTCTGTATTTCTCAGGTAAGGAAAGAGGTCTGTAGAGAAAATGTGGCATTCTCAAATACAACATATTTTCCAGAGTATCATATTGCCTTTCTCTCTATAGCCCTTTAAAAGCCCCAAACAAACACACTGTACAGTTACCTAGAGCCCGGCTCTAACCTCAGTTGTCGGGTTTTGCGATGGGCAGACAAACACAGTCTTGCATCCCCTTCCTTAATCGTCGTGTGCTTGGCAGACATATGCTGTTAAGGGCTCTTTCTATGTCTTCTATATCTTCTTAGGGAATCTACTGGCAAATTATTTTCTATAGACCAACTTCCTTCAGCAGAACTTACCTCTATCTCTGAGCTGCCCAATACAGAAGCCACTAGCCACACCATTAGCACTTAAAATGTGGCTAGTGCGACTGAGAAACTAACTTTTTTTAATTACCTAACTTTAACTGACCTAAATTTAAATAGCTATGAGTGGTTAGTGTCTTCTACCCTATTGCATAGCACAGCTATAGGAAATACGTCAACTTGTGCGCTCTGCTTAGATGTTTGTGTATATATATGCTAACTGACTCAGAAATAAGTGTTCTGAGTGGTTAATTATTATAGAACAGGAAAACATTAAAACTCTTAAAATGAAGAATCAGCAAGGTCCCGATAAATACATGCATTAAGATGTATAGAAGTCATGCCCTCAAGTAATAGAGAAACAGGAGAATTTTTATAAGCCAGTATATTCATGGAAAGAATTAGAAAAATGAGAGATCTGAAAATAATCTCCTTAGGAACAATTACAGGATTTAGCTTAGAAAAAACAGGTTTGGGAAAGGTGGTATCTGGGAAAAGAGAGGTTTTTATCTGGAAGGGAGAGTGATCAAAGCTGGCAGGTATCACAGAGGATAGAGATAAGATTACTTTTTGCAATATCTCACAGGTTATTAATTACCAGAATTCTAAAACAAATAATCAGTCCATTCGAAGGTCCTACAGTAGCTCAGGCACCAGCTAAGATGGAAACCTGCTGGCTTGGACAATGACATCAGGAGCAGAAGAACCAACAGTGATTAGAAATTGACTTCAGGAGTTTACTGCAACTCCCCACAGATCTGTAAACCCCGTAAGGATGGACATCTTTCCCTTCTGTTGTATCTCTACTGATTGACAGTTCTCAATATCTAATGGATGAATGAACAAGCGAATGAATAAATGAATGAAAGACAGAAATGGGAATATATCTCAAACCACTCAATTTTAAATAAAGCTGATTTTTGAAAATTGTTTTTCTCCCACAGTCACATTTTTGTCATCAAAGTGTAAGCTGATTTTTTTTCCCAATCTCTCCTACAGGGGGCGCCAGGTTGCTGTCCGCATCAAACAATCTGGACCTTGCTGAAAAGCAAGGCTCTGGAACCCCATGGCGTCCCCACGGCGCCCAGCTGGCCTGAGCAGTAAATAAAATGCATACAAGCTCCTCCTGCTGTTCTCGTCTGCTTTGTCCTCAAAGGCAGACACCGGGGACACATACCAGGGACAGGGGACTGAGGTAGACTCAGAATAGACCAAGTTTTAAAAAATACAGCAATCCTGTCGTTTTGAACAGGATTTGCCTCATAATGCTTTTTCCTTCCCCATCTTCCTCACATTCTGAGGGCTTTTTCTCAGGAAATGTGATTGCCGATGTAACTGACAGGACAGAGTCGGCTCACAGATACATATAATCCCGTATGAGGACAAGAGTCACATTTCAAGGGACAGTTGGAAAACTCGGCGGTCCAGAAGCACATTATCCATCACATTATTTCACTGACTGAAATAATCCCTTTAGGTATTTTTGGAACTTAATTGCACGTCTATTGTACCTGGCACTGGTCTAGGTATCCAGACATAAGATTTCAAAGAGCTGCCTGTCTGGTGGGATAGAGGTGAGTCTTAGGATTTTCCAGGTATCTCAGAATGTAGACTTCAGGTGAGACAATTTTCTCAAAGAGGCTCTGAATCACTGAGTCAACCAAAAAAGCTATGTTTTCTCAGCCATGCTGTGGAGCCGCCTCTGCATTTAGCCCTCATTCTTCCACAGCAGAGGCAATCCCACCTTTGTTACTGAGGTAACTGGCAGGAATAAGGAGTTCTCCATTTTCCCCGGCAGCCTGAGGTTTGGATGGAGGACTTCATCTCGGGCCTGACTTGGAGATCCGCTTCACTGGGCCTGCCGGGTTTGTGCTGCGAGAACTAGAGGAACAACCGAGACCTGATTCTAAATTAACCTGAGCAGTGGTCTCTTCTACCACCAAATCACCAAGGGATTGTTTGTCAAGGGAGGAGGGACTATAAACCAGATGAACTGATCTTGAGGACTTCACATGGTTCACTTTGTTTTACACGTGGGCCACAGCAACCACAGCAACGCTGGAAGGTTATCTTTATCTTGTGAGGAAACTTAGTAAAGTTAAGTAATTTAACTAATATCACCAGCAAAGAGAGTGTCAGAGTTAGGCTTTCAATCCAAATCTAACGCCTCCTTATCTAAACCACAATCACCCCAGGCAGATTTTTCCTTGCCTATATCTTCCATAGGAACTTTGAGTGACATCCTTATATTACAAGGCCCGTGTTTATATTCAGGGACAGAACATAAGATAGAAAAAAGGAAGTCCCCCCCCCAAAAGAAAAAAGTATCTCTAATCACTGCAAAAGAGAAGAAAAAAACAGCTAGAATTCCTGAGCGTGTACGAAGAACTGGTTTAGAATGGAGAAGAGGACAGAGGGCTAAAGGGCCTAAGATGCACCAGGTTCCCTAATAGAAGTGGGGAATAAATCAGCCATTGAATGAGAAATAGCCAATCAAATTCAGCCCCATACTTGCAAAACAGTTGCCTGACACTCTAACCTAAAAAAAAGGTTAATTTCTTGTATTTCAGTGTATACATGCCTTGAAGTTTAAGTCTGACCGCTAGGGGATGCTGTGGTCCGCCAAGGGACAGCCGCACAGGGGCCGAGCAGCTCCCCAGAGGCTGTGCTCACAGACATGAGGGATGCGAGATGGCTTCCAGCATCTTGTCCCTGATGGTAGAGGACGCTTGAAGGGCACCCCTAATGCTAAGGAACTTAGCCACGGTAAACGGAATTTAAACCACCGAGTGCCAGAAATTGTCGTGTCTCACTGGACCATTTTATAGGCCTGGAAAGCAGAGGTTTGGGGGTTTTCCGCAGAAGCAATACATAAACCTGGACTGTCTGCCTTTACTGACTGCGCTCCCTGACCGAAGCAGCCCACATGTCCGCCTGGCGATACTTTGTGGGCCCCCCACCTGACGGTTGGCAAAGAGAAGTTCTCAGGACACAACATGAGACAGACAAGAACGCAGTTGCTGTCCCCGGGTGAGGGTCCAGAACGAAGGGGTACCCAAAAGCAAACACACCAGGCACAACTCAGAGAACTGATTCTCTGAGTTTTTTTGCCTGCCGATCTGAATTTGGGGAGGAAGGGTCAAGGTGCAATTTCACCTTCCTCTCTGGAACAGGCACCGCAGATAGAGACAGAGATGGGACACTGCCTTTGAGACTTCCTACCGTTTGCCGGCTTCTGACAGCTTTGCCAGGATTCCCCTGCAGGCGTGAGGTGGGGGGGCGGGGGTCCGTGACGTCATCCTGGTCACCAGAAACTTTGGAGGAGGAAAATAATTGTCCTTCTACCCTTCATGGAGGGGGGTGCTTGGCTGAGACCCCTTATTCTCTGGGTCATCTCATAAATGGGCAGATGGCCTCGGTTAATTTAAAAGTCCTCCGCTTTGGCCACTGTCCCTCCAGATTGTCCCTGCAAAGGGCGGCCTGCTTGTTCAGCCTTCAAGCAAAGTGTTATCCGCCCGCGACGCCACGCTGGGCCCTGTCCGTCCCGCCCGGGGCCTAGTTTGTTTCTGAGACGGAACCTGTTTCCACCCGGTTCCGGCCGGGGTCTGGGTCGGACCTAGTGCGTCGCCGGACCCAGTCCGACTCCTGCCGGTTCTCAGACCCGACGCAGTTTCGGGCTGTCGCCAGCCCCAGCCTGGAGAGAGAAAGGCTCCCGTCAGCTCTGAAAGCTCGTGGTGGAAAAGCCGCAAAGTCAGGATCCGACGGGGGCGGGGCTGCGGCCCCCGGAGGCCACGAGGAGCCGCGAGCTCAGGGCCCGCGGGGAGCCCGGGCTCTCGCTTCCGTCCCCGGAGCTGTGCACAGATGAACGCGAGACGTGCGCACATCTTAAGGGTTTATTTGAGCAAAAGCTGCTTCCAACAGGGCATCACCCAGTCCAACAGAAAGAAATTCCGAGGCGCCCGAGGAAAGACTTCCGGACAGAAGGAAGCAGCCACACGAAGGAGCGAGCTGGTTATTACGGCGGCGCCGTGATCGTTCAGAGGACGGCAGCGTCCATCAGGCGGATGGCCCGGCCGGCGTTGAGCAGGGGACGCCTCCCCGGCTGGTTTAAGATGCCGGTTCTGGGGAAGTTGAAACTGTGCGGCGATCTTGGTCTGAAGACATGCGGCTAGCATAACTTAACAACATTTGGGGCCGTCTGTCTTGTTTCTAAAAGATTCATCAGAAAGCTGCAGATGACTGTGTTCGGGTCTGGCGGTTAATTTTAAGAGAGATTTATCAATCCGAATGTGTTTAGAGGAGAGAGACTATCAAGATTAATAAGAATTTCAGACTTTGTCCTATGATGCATGGTTGGAAGATATAGGAAAATTTGCTCTGAATAAAGAAAAGCCCTTAAAATTTGGTGGTCTTTTCAAACAATATAAGGGGAGAATCTTAAAACCATGAAAGCAGAAACTTTGTACCTTTTTCACCTCTGTTACAAGCTGGAAGAGTATGTAACACGGAGGAGGTACTCAGCATTTTGTTACACAAATGAACTGAGAAGGGGAACATGTTCTGGTTGGCCAGAAAGGGTAGAATTTGTGCTAATTGGGCAGTATGGAATGAAGGGAGACTGATTTGGGCTCAGTGGGAAAGCATATACCGCAGTAGTTAAGATCAGAAGCTCTGATTGGATTGCCTAGGCTGGGGTCTGGCTTTCCCACTAGATTGTCTTGGGAGAAGTCAGAGAATTCCTCAAAAGTCTCTGTTGTCTCATCTCTAATATGGGGTTCATAATAACAAGTCCCTCAAAGGGGAGTTAGCACAATGCCTGCCATACAGTAAGTGCTCAAGAAGTGTTAGCTATTACTGTAATTGTTGTTATTATTATTCATCTTGTAAACCTTTGAGCTCACTAAAAAGGGTCTCCTGGTACCTTAACATTTCCTGTACAGGAGGAGCTTTGCTTCTTCAGGTAACCATTCATTGCATTATTGAATTATCAGGGATTTACGGAACAGATGTACACGATTGAACTAAAATCTGTCAACTTTTAGCTGTAAAAAAATTCCAGAATTATACATCACAGCCCCAGAATAGGAACTCAGGAGTAGTGGCTGGGAACAAGTTTTGTGGACTGAGAAAGGTTCTGTGGCCCCGGCAGCGAATAGAGTAGCAAACATAGCTCCCACCATTAAGCCCCCAGCCCCAGACAAAGGTAAGGACTGCAACCCTCATTAAATGCAGGGACACAGCTGCAGGGAAACTCCAAGAGAGCATGGTCACGGGGCCCAGAGATTTCTGGAGTTTCCTTAATTGGTTCCAGAGTATTTGAAATATGAAGCTATGGGAAGGGAGTAGTGTATCAAAAATATTTTTATCCCATTGGAAAAGTAAATTTGTTTGCAATTAAACATTAAAAAAAAAAAACTATACTGAGCCTCCTGAGAAATAGAAACTTTGGAAATATTGAACCTTTATTTCCATTTCTCTGACACAATCTACCCCCTATCAAACTTAGCTTATACCCATGAAGTAAAAATAAAATGATTTGCATAATAAAAGAGGCGATTACATAGAAAGGTGAAAAGCTCTTACCTTTCAAAGCTTTAGTGAGCTTTGCCAACAATTTCCTTTGTTTTCTTTCATTGTTTAAGTGGTAGCTAACTTCTGGATAAAAATGTGGAGTATGTAGAAAATAAAATGATGTCCATGACAAAGTAACAGAAAGATCTTTTGCTTTTAAGCAAATCAATTTGAACTGAAAAACCGACAGACAAAAACAAGTCTAGTTGGAGAGCAGGTCAAAAGTCACTTAGTTGTGTGAAATGCTGTTCGTGGTCATGCACTTTTTAGACGGCTGGGTTACCCATTCTACTCATGGACAAGGAGTTATGAAAAACGAGTATAAATAAAATTAATGCTTTTTTTTCCTTTTATATTCCCTGTTGAAGAAAGTTAAAAGGAATTAGAGAAAGTTGGGAACCAGGAGTCGTCAGGGGAAGAGTTGTACTAGAAGTAGAAACAAAATAAATACAAAGAAAATAAGAAAAATATATACTTGTGGAAATTGGAGAGGAAAAAGGTAGAAAGAGCCATGTATACTATAGAAAATTTTAAAAAACAGAGATAAGCACCTTAATAGAAAAAGAATGGGAAGCAGAGAGAAAAACAGTGAACTTAAGTTTTATAGTGAACATGGTTCTGGAAGGGCACATTCAAAGTAAGTTATTTGAATGGTTCATGCTGAATTTCAGTTTTTTAAAGGCTCTTTTGTTTACTGAAATAAATTGTATATGCTTTTCTTTAAAACTTACAACTGTATTTTTGAAATAATGTTTTTGGGGTTCTAGAAACCTTTAAAATTTTCAAAGAAATGGCTTACTAGAAATTAACTGCCAAAATGAAAAATGTGACGTAGCACTAGATGGAAGTTAATGAAGAATAATAAAGATGATAGGAACTGAGCCTTACTGAGTAATTCTATGTGCCAGACCCTACATTAAATGCTCCCCATGTAGTGTCCCAAGCACTCCTCACAAGGACTCTGAGATCCCCATTTCAGAAATCAGAAACTGAGATTCTCACCCACCCAGGGTCAGCACTGACCAAACTGCCGAGGTTCCTATCAGTCAGTCATCTCACACTATCTAGCCATGGTTCACTGATCACTACTACCCCTCTTCCTTCCGTAACAGCACGTGCAGTCTCCCCTTCTTTAAAAATGATCACTCCAGGTCTCCTGAAACTACAGTGCTCCCTGGCGGCTGCATTCAATCTCTCCCTGAGTTGCTCTCATTGTGTCACCTCCTCACAATTCACACACACACACGAACACGCATACACATTATTCCCACATACTTGCCTCTGTCTAACTTTTTCTTGGCTTATCAGAATGAAATGTCACCTCTTCTGGGAATGCTTTGTTAATCCCCTACAACTCTTAAGTGTCCGCTTGCTTTTGCTCCTGTTATGTGCTTGCCAATTTCTAAGACGTCTTTCTAAGATTTCTGCTGTGGCAGCAGCCCTGGACTGCCCAAAGTTTTCTTGTGTTTCCTCTTTTCTTGGTTTCCTAATAATCTTAAGCACTCTTAAATATTGGACTGGGGTCAATAAATCTGTTTCATAGTCATATACTATATCCCCTTCCCCAACCCATGGTCACCAGAAAACTACTGGTATCTAGCAGGGCTAAAAAGTGAGGACTGACAAAACTTTCTGTTCGTGGGGGTTGAATTTATTTTCCTCAGTTCTTGTTCCCACCACAAGAAAGAACTGAAGGGCAAAGACACAGTAGTGCAGCCGAGTGAAAGTTTTATTAGAAGTTACACACTTAGAGAGAAAGCACAGGCGTCCTCAGAGAAGAGGCCCACTGAAAGACTGGGGGTTCCCTCTTTTAAGGATTTTTCAAGAATGTGACAATGGGCCAGAGGGTATGAGCTTGTCAAGTGGTCTCAAGATGCTTATCTCTGGTGAGAGACACTGTCTCCGCTACTATCAGTCCTCCAGGTAATTCTGCAAACTTAACATTTAAGAAATTTACTGGTCCATTTCCTCCCCAGGATAGCAGCCTCTCTCTGGGAACATATCAGTCAGGACCACCTGCCCTGCCCCCAAGGTGGGCTGAATTATTGCCTGTTTGCTAAAGAATATGTGAGGAATCTTACTTCCTAACTTCCTGGTTTTTAAAATGGAATCTTAGCTTTAAGATGGAATCTTTCCTGTTCTCACCCTGTTGTTTAATCTGGGCTTTTTCATCAAAAGCAGGGAAAGTAACCACGAAGCTTGTCTCCTGCCCTGGTTACAAAAGTACTTGATTAGGGGCTGGAGGAGGAGAAAAAACGGCATATAGGTTAAGAACAGCTGGGCCTTTTTGGATAAAATTGCAGTATTTCCAGAATCTCTCCTGGCCTGAGTGCAGCTCTGTATCAGTAGGTGTTTCCAAGGGGTGGACAGTAGCCATCTCCATGTCAACAGGTGATCACAAAGGTCCGGGGAGCAAGGCCATATCTGGATGAGAGAGGTTTGGTGTGGCCCCTTTTTGTAGCTGGGGCACAGGGGACACATGCAAGCAGAAGTGGACAACTGCTTGTGAGCAACAGGTTTCTCTCACTTTATTTCTCCCTTTGACTGATTTCAGCTTCAAAGGTGATTTGCCCCAGGCTGGGAACATATTTCGCCCCCAGAGTTACAGCCTTGTAGCGGGCTCAAGTAAACCTTACAATGGCATGATCTTATTGACACAGTGAAGACGTGGGCTGTGCTAGATTCTTTCCTTTATCTGGGGAATATCCAGATATTCTCATTTACTCCTGGCTTTTGGAGCGTCAACTGATTAGCTCATTAACTCTGTGAGTCTTCTCTGGCTCTCTGGTTTTATCTGGTTAACTCTTTGAGTCCCTTTTAGTAGGCTTTACTGGCCTTATTCTCTCTCCACCCACTCATATCTACTTTTCTGCCTAACATTTCCACAGAACTTGGACAGTGGAACCTGTTCCTAAAACATGCTCTCTCTCAAATCCATTTCCTGAGCAAGTGCCCTCCCAGGCCCAGTGTCACTTCAGGTGAGGTCAGTGTGACCGACTAGGAGCTCCGCCTGCCCGAAGTTACCCTGCCTATCTTCCCCCGACTCTATCCTCCCATTCTGCCCACTGCACAATGCCAGTTCCTCCTGAACCAGTGAATGTTTCTAAGCCACAAAATAACTGAAGTAGAACTCTGATGAAAAAGCTGTAATGGGTACACATTGTTTGCTAAAGAAAGTCCTAATTTAGCCTGGTAGTTACAAGCCCTCAGGATTATGAGACCTCACATAGTCCTGCCTTCACTCCAGGCATTTTTCCCACTAAGGTGTCTTTTTACACTTCTTTTTTACCTGTCATTTTAACCTATTTAATAAACATCACACACACAAGTGCTATTACCTAGGCAGTCGTTCTCAAACTTTAGAATCCATAAGAATCCCTTGAAAAGCCAGGACTCGCCCTTCAGGTATTTTGGATCAGTTGATAGGCGCTGGAGCCCGCTGATTTGTCATCTAAATCAGTTGTTAAGTTTCCCATGAATTTTTCCTGCTTTCCCAAACTAACCTCTTCCAAATTCCCATAATAATTTCTAGGTTCCTCTCTTACTGCCATTGTAGCCTACCTTAAATTATAAGAAAATGTGCTCATATGTGTTTCTTTGTTACGGTTTCCAAAGGGGAGTAATTGAGTCATAAGTATCTCTGTATCGTATATTATACAATCATAGCACATGTTTAGTATATTGACTCAATAAATAAATAAATTCTGTATCAAGAACCTGGGGGTGCTCATAATTCACAATCACAGTGTAAGTTGGTCATGGGGATGGTTGTACAGAATGCAGAATATAGTCGATGGTTCTGTAGCATCTTTGTATGTTGATAGATAGTAACTTCACTAGAGGGGGTGAGGATTTAATAGTATGGGTAACTGCTGTGTGAAGGAATGACCCCTGCTCCCACTAAACCTAAGGAATGTCCCCTGGGAGGTTCCCTGCCAGGGGCCCACTCACCTGCCCAAAAGCCCTGCCCGTCCCCGACGACTGCCTGCACAGAAGCCTTGCTCGCTGCATCCCGCGTGCTCAGCCTTCGGAGGTTACTCCGCTGAGCCCACACCGGGGCCATAATAAACCAGCTTTTTGTGATCCCTGATTGAGTGCCTCTTGTCTCTCTCTTTGCCAGGCCCAAATACCATAACAGCTAAACCACTGTATTGTGTTTTTGAAACCAATATAAGGTTGTATATCAACAGTACTTCAATAAAAAATAATAAAGAATCTAAAGGGTTTAACATTTTTTTAGGATTTGGATATCCTTCTTCCGTGTTACGTGAAAATTTCTGTTTGAAAATTGATGTGTGAGGAAGGAAAACTTTTCTTCTACACAATTTATTATGTCAGTGAGGGCCTGCAAATTAAAGTGACAAGTGATTCACAGGAGAAACAAGGTTTATTCAGATGTATATGCCTGACGAAAGAAGTGGCCACGCTCCCTAAGTGGCAACTTAGTAAGAAAAAGGGGGGAGGAGAAAAGGCTCCTCTGGGAAGAACAAATGGGCTTCTTTAGAAAGACAAATGGATTTTGCAAGAACAGCAGGTTTGAAAGTTTGTAACCGTGTGTGTCTGTCTCGGTAGGTGTGAGCGGGCTCTCCATCTCCCTGAGACCATGTTTGTACCCACGGTAGCCTCACCGTGTCCCTCTTCCCGCACCCGCCGAAGAGGGAACTTACAAGAGCCTTGTTTTTCAGAAGCTGCTGCTGCTGGTGGAAGGGATGAAGAGGCACAAACTTCCAGTTATAAAACAGTTAAGTCACAGAGATGAAAAGTAGAGTGTAGTTGATAACAATGTAATAAATTTATATAGTGACAGATGGTAACTATACTTACGGTGAGCATTTTGTAGTGTATATAATTGTTGAACAACTGTGTTGTACACCTGAAATGAACGTAATACTGTATGTCAAATATACTTCAATAAGAAAGTAAATAGAAAAAATGTAAAAAGTGGCTGCTTTTAGTCAGATAAAGGAAGCTATGATAAGGCTTCTTTCTGTATCTGTTCTTCCTCAAATGTCCTCAGCTTAGAATAGTCATCATACCGATTCAGAGTTCTGAATGGTTCCCTAAAATTGGATCAGATGTTTCAAGATTTTAATCAAATGTTCTGCTCCAGTGGGGTTGTGATGAAATTTTAAACAATAGAAACTTAAAAAGAAAGAAAAACATCCTTATAGGGAAAAAAAGTCTTCAGTAATTAGGTGGTTAATTGTCCATATTGTACTTGACTATTACATGTATTTTTGTGTCCTTCAAAAACAAAAATAGGTTTTAAGTTACTTATGTAATATCTGAGATTGATTCTGTTTTTGAGTTACAGTTTTTCTGTGATATAGTAATTAATGAACTCTTTTTTGTTTCAATTAAATAATACTCTCACTAGTGTCTCAAACATGAGGGCATCAGAAATCTTTCCTGTCAGAGCCCAGAAGAGCCTGAACAAAACAAAACAAAACAAAATAGTAGCACCTCCATGTTCATTGCAGCATTATTTACAGTAGCCAAGATATGAAAACAACCTAACTGTTCACTGATGGATAAAGAAGATATGATATAAGTATACAATGGAACATTATTCAACTATAAAAAAGAGTGAAATTTTGCCATTTATAATAACATGGATGGACTTCAGGGCATTATGCTAAGTGAGAAAAGTCTAAAAAAGAAAAATACCACATGATCTCACTTCTGTGTAGAATCTGAAACAAACAAAGCAAAACATAAGCTCATAGATACAGAGAACAGACTGAGGGTTGCCAGAGGCAGGGGGTCAGGATAATGAGTGAAGGCAGGAAAAAGGGGACATAATTTGTAGTGAAAACACAAACTTGAATTCTGTTACAGATCTGAATAATAATTGATAAAAATACAGTAAATTTTTCAACTAGAAAATATAATACAATTCTTAAGAAAATTATTTAAATGTTGCAGTGAGTTTATAATTTTAAACTGAATGCAGTGATTTATAATGTTCAGTGAGTTTTTACAGGTATCAGCTCACAAAATCATATTGTGATTCAAAACTGGAATATTTCTATCACCCCATAAAGTTCCTGCGCTCCTTTGGAGCCAACACCGTGCACCCCAACTGGAGGCGACCACTGGCCGCTCCCCTTCAGTGAAGACGAGGTTCGCTCTGTCAGGTTTTCATTGCCGGGCCCCGCACAGCTTGTTCTTCTGGGCGCTCCTTCTTTTTGCATCAAGGTATTTTTTAAATTCTTCTGTACTGTTGCATATGTCAAAAGTTTGTTCTTTTTTTATTCTTGAATAGGATTCCATTGTGTGAATACATCACACTTTGTTTATCCACTCACCTGTCATTGGATATTTGTGGTGTTCCTGACTTTATGATTTAAGCTGCTGTCAGCATGCAGGTACAAGTACTCGTGTGTATATTTTTATTTCTCTTGGATGGGCACAAAAAAGTGCAATTGCCGGGTCATGACATAAATGTATGTTTAACTTTATTAGAAACCGCCGACTGTGTTCCAAAGTGGTTGTATCAGTTTACACTCCCACCAACAATGTACGAGAGTCCTAGTTGCTCCATATCCTCGTCAGCACTTGGTATCGTTCATCCTGTTAATCTGAGCTATTTCCGCAAGTTAGTATGTGGTATCTCATTGTGGTTTTAACTTTCATTTCTCTCATGATTAATAGTGTTGAGCATCATTTTGTGTATTTTTGGTCCATTTATATACCTTATTTTATAATGTATTAAAATATTTTTGCCCATTTTTAATTTTTTAATTGGTCTTTGTCTTATTAAATTATGAGTGTTCTTTATTTTTCTCCTGGGGTATAATTTTGCTTTCATTTTCTTAATGCTGTTTTTAGAGAGCAAATTTTAAATTATAATGTTCATTTTATCGGTGCTTTTTCTCTTATGTTCCGTATATTTGTGTCCTGTCTAAGAAATATTTGCCTTCTCCAAGGTCATAAAGGTTTTTGTCTTATGCTTTCTTTTAGGAGTTTCATCACCTAATCCTTTATATTTAGGTCTGTGATCCATTTTGAGTCATTTCTGTGTATGTTATACTTTAATATTTGAGATCCGTGTTTCTCCATGTCATATCCTGTTGTTTCAGCACAATTTGTTGGCATCCTTGTTTTAATGTGAAAGAAAAAAATAGTGTACTTTTATGTTCTATGCAGATGGAGAGGGCACAGCTATTCATAATGAAAAAAGGAAGGAGGGAAAGGCAATTGAAGGGAGAAAGAGACAGAGGAATAAAGGCAGGGAAGCTAAAGCAAAAGGGTAAGACAAGAAAAAGTAAATAAGGAAGAAAAGATACAAGCACTCCTCTGAGTCAGCAGCCACATTTTATGCTGTCTATTCTAAGAAATTTCAAAGGAGGCAAGCTCTCTTTCCATGACTACAAACATAAATGTTCTATATGTTTTGGTTCAAGGAAAACCTCCAGACAAGTGATATCTCAATCCAAAAGAGAGTTTAAAAAATCATAAACTATTTGGCCAGATAAATTTCTCACTATTTTCTGCTGAATTCAACAGGTGCCACAAGATTAAAAGCATGATGATTCAAACAGTTGATTGGAGAGGAAGTGTCTGCATTGTAAAGAACATGCACCTCAGTTCTAGGCTTCAGTTTGCCAGGAATGATTTGTTCATGGAGTTATTTCTTAGGTATTTCCAGGAGGGAAGATCAACTAGAAACTTTTCTGAATAGTTACATGTGAAATAAAGAATATTGATCATCATAATATTGTAATTAGGCAAAAAATGTAAAACGCCCCCAAGTCTGCTTCCTCAAGTTAAATGTGACCCAAGAAATCCGGTTCCTTCCAGCACCTCACCTCCGTCAGCCTCAGGTTAACGATCCATTCGCCTGCGCCTCTGCTGTTAGCTGAGGAAACAGGAAAGGAAAAAGGCTGGGGCTGGTAAATAGCTGAACAGACTGGAATACTTTATAGCAGACCTTTGTTTTTAATTGAAGTGTCATTGATATACAGTCTTATATTGGTTCCAAGTATACAACACAGTGGTTCAACAGTTACCCATATTATTAGATCCTCACCCCAACTAGTATGCTTATTTTCTGTCAACATAGGGAGATGAGAAAACCTATCTTAACCTCCATAATAACTCTTGGTAGTTGTTGACTAGAAAATGGGGCTTCAAGTAGATTCCACTTATTTACTTCTTATTAATGACATGAGACCTGTAATGCCAATAAAACTATCAATATTTTAATATATTGTCAAAATGTTCTAATTTGTCAGTTTTTTTTGAGTTAATAAAGCATATTATGTGGACACCAGTAGCTCAGGCAGTATTTTTCACTGTCTGCCTGCCTTCCTCCTTCCTCTTCTGGAACTTAGAAAACAGCCCTCCTCCCCTCTCGGATCTCCTTGTGCCCGAGCTTGCAGGGCAGGTGGTTTGTTTACAGGAGGGTGGGAGCGCCCACGGCCTCCGTGTCTCAGCCGGCTCTTCCCTGTCCTCTCAGTGGCGAGACCATTGCTCTGTCTCTCTCTCTCCTTCCCAGGAACTCGACCTCCGATCAGTCACCGACCTGTACCCTGGAATCCGCACTTCCCCCTCTGTAGCCGTATGTCCCTCTCATAAGGATGCTCCTTTTTCCTGATCTCCCCCTGTCCCTGTATCACAGGGCCATTTATATTTACTCATTTACAAATCCACGTGTAAGTCCTTTTAGTCCCATTCTGCAGGTGAGGACATCGAAATTCAACGGGTTTAGTAACTGCCCACTGCCAAAGACTCAGTAAACAGACGGGCAGGATGGAAGTGCCTAGCTCTCTGGCTGCCATTATACCATGCTGCTTACTCCGTGCCTTAAATATTGTCCCTCCATGTGAATTACAATAAAAAGAGTTAACGTCTACATGTGCCGTGCCTTTGCTGATAGACAAAGGAAACAGCTCCCATAAATAAGTAGGAAAACCGTTCAAATGTATTTATCTGAGGTTTGATTCTTAAAAAATAATTAAAAGCACAATTAATTTTTTTAATTTAAAAAAATATTTAACTTTCTGTCTCTGGGTAGTTTCTCAATTAGTAGGTAATAAGTATTGCAATTGGTGACATTAAAAAGGAATTCTGCATTATGCAAAGAAGCTGGAAACTGCTGGCCCTCAGGATAGGACCTAAGCTCTTTCCTGCTCATACACCTGCTGGGTGCTAACTGAACTCTAGTTACCCCTGCCCTTTATCCCTCACACATTAGACCTACTTACCTAGACCACTCCTTTCTTCTGCTCATTCGTTTCATCTCTTCCCTCTCAAAACCACTTTCTTATATGGATGGAGGGAGAGGGTTGGTACCCTTCCGTTGAGCTCTGGCGGCCCTGCGCACACCACTTCCCCGGCATGCCTCCTAGTTGTTTTGTTCATTTGTTTTTGGTTTAAAATAGTGAGTGTTTATTACCGCTCATGAATATACCAGTCCTTTGGCAGTTCTTTTGATCTCTGTTTGACTCACTCATGCATCTGCGGTCAGCTCTAGGGCAGGTGGGCAGCTCTGCTGATGTTGGCTAGGATTTCTTACACATGTGGGGCCGACAGGCTGTAAACTGTTCTAGGATGGGCTTGACTAGGCTCACTGGGCATGCCTCGTGTTTTAATTCCATTTGTGGGATCTGTATCCATTAAAGTTCCTTAGGAGCAGAGGACATGATCTTTCTATGTCTTTGTTTTCAAGAGGCTCAATAAATGTTATTAACTTAAACTTTTCTAAATAATAGGGTTTACGATTATCCAATCCCCCAAAAAACTGTAGATCCATAAATCAAAATGGAATCTTACTTTTCAGACTAAAACCAAGTTCCAGTTAGATGTAAAGGATAGATTCTATTGTTTCTAATATATTGTGGTGATAAAGTGTGTACATAGAATGAAATATATTAATCGAAATAGTTTTGATATGTTTTCTTAGTTTTGTCTTAAAATCATATGAGGTCATTTCTAGTTGGCATTACTTAGTGCAGTCAGGTTCAAGAGGCCTATGGCAGTAAGGATGAAAGTTACACATTGGCCTAACAGCATGGACTTCACCTGGGCTCACCTCACCAGCGCCACTGACGAGAATCCATCCCACTGTACCAGAGGCCAGTGCCGAGTGCCTGTGATCACATCATTCCGGGGGTACCAAATCGACTGTCAGATCAGTTTCACCGGACTCCTGCCATAATAGAAAGGGAACCGATTAGTTCTCATTAGAAGAGATAGTTATTCTGAGACTCGATTTCTCACTCCTGCAGGCAGTGCCTCTGTAGGTACCATTGTGAATGCTTTGTTTGGTATTTTAATATTCCACATAACATTGCAGCTGTATTAGTTTCCTATTGTTATTGTAACAAATTATCATACATTAAAGGCATAAAATAACTCATTTTTATTATCTTACTGCTCTGCAAGTCAGAAGTCTACAATCAGTTTAATTGGATGAAGGTCAAGGTGTCATCAGGGTCATCCCTTCTGAAGGCTCTGAGGGGAGAAGCTGTCACCTTGCCTTTTTCAACTCCTAGTGGCCCATCTGCTTTTGACCTTCTGTCTTCAAAGTATACCATTCCCATCTCTACTTCTGTCATCACATCGCCTTCTCTCTCCTGTAGCAGCAGGTCCTTCTAATAAGGATCCTTGTGCTCACATCACTGGGACCACCCCAACACCCAGGATAATCTCCCTATCTCAAGATCCTTAACTTAGTCTCATGTGCAAAATCCTTTTTGCCATATACCACATTCACAGGTGCCAGGGATTAGAAGGTTCTCATCTTTGGGTGCCATTATTCAGCCTACTGCAGCTACCAATGAATTTATTCCACAGAAGACAAAGTGTGTCGATGGGCCCACAGCCATGAACTTCATAGCCATGTACTTCATCACCTGGAAACATTCAACCCTACTGAACATTAGAAAGGCCTACTGAAGACTCAGTCACACACTTCCTAGCACATAATACCCTCCAAAGGTAGGGTGTTCTCCTAAAGGACATGGCATATGCATTGAACCAACAGTCAAAATATGATGCTGTTTCAATCATAACCAAAATAGGCAGTTCTAGAAATCAAGGGATAGAAGTATATCCAATGACCAACTTGAATAATACTAATACTGCGTTTTTGTCCCTATGAATTTAAGATGCAATTTGTTAAAGATTTTTAATTCTCAAAGGAGAATGTTTCAACCATGTGACATAATGGTTCCATTGAACTGGAAGATGAGACTCTCACTTGGTCAATTGGGCATCTCATGTCGCTGAGACAGCAGGCAAAGTGGGGTCACTGCTGACCCACCAGGGGGAGAGGGTGGGTCAGGTCTGGGACCCAAGGGACCCTCAACCTGCCTCCCAGTATGCCTATGTTCAGTAATAGCGTTAACGGAAAACTGCAGCGACCCATGAGCCAGCTAGTGACACGTCAAGAACTGGCAGCGACATCGGTAGGAGTGCGGCCTCGGGATTTCCTGCTCGGCTCCCTGGTGTGGACGCAACCGCAGAAGCAGGGCCGCCAACAGCAGCGGAAGCAGGACGACAAGCAGGTCAGCAAGAAGACGCCAAGTCCGGGGAAGGCAGGAGGAGGCCGACTAAGCCGCCCTGCCCTGTCCCCAGGCCCGCCCCTGCCGCCATATCCCCAGCCGCACCCCTTCCCATTCCTGCTGGCGGGAGGGTGCCCTGGTGAGCCCAGAGGCACGCTTCCCAGATACTCAGCCTCCCTGCGCTTCTCCCTGGGACTGCAACCGGTCACAAGCGTGATCAAGAAATGTCCTGACGTGGGGGATCCCTGCCCGACCTGCTCCTCCTGCTCAGTGGACGAGATTCTGAACCCAGGAGAATATGGGAGAAGGGCCATTGTCCCTGGAAAAAGCCAGCACAGCCATCAGAGAAGAAAGGTCGAGGGAGTAGGGATTGACGCCTGCTGGTCAGGGCCGATGGCGACGAGAACAGGCCCTCCCGGGGGCAGAGGAGGGGAACGCGCAAGGCGCGGGGAAGCATGCGGACACAGCAGGGCAAGTCATCTTCAAGGGAAGGCCATCAACTGCTGTCAGAGATTCGATCCCTGTGGTTCTCACTTGGTCCATACATCTGCTAGCATTTCCCCAAATCCCGCCCCAGTCTCACTGGGCCCTACATCTCCATTTCTACCTTGACCTGTTCTCACCACATTTAGTTAGAGTTCTGCTGCAAGATAGTGACACATATCATCTCTACAAACTGTGTTCATGAGAACCACAATGGGTACTTTGCCCACCTCACTGGGAAGGAGGAGGTCTAACTGATGGTTTTGGAAAGCTAGACAGAGGTTTCCTCTATAATACTCAGAGTCAAAGACCAGGGGTTGCTTCCCTTACAGGAATTACTTTCAGTCAAACGTGATTGAGAGGCTGGGATCAATGGTGTTAAATTCTGAAAGAGAGAAGAGGAAAGTTTGTCCTGTTCTAAGAAATCTGTGTGAAGCTCAGAGTGCCTCTGGAGCAGGCAGAGACCAGGGCCCCACGTGAAATGCAGGTAGCTCCTGCTTGCTCAGACAACACTGGCTGGAGGTCAGTTTCAGGTAGAGGGCAATGAATGAAAGAAAAATCCAGCACTGTCACGGGTTTCTTTGAGCAATGGGAAGTCTGCGTTTTGATTCTAGGAGAGGAACTTACAAATATCTCTAGAAAGCATGGAGAGAGAAGGTAGTAGCAGGTGACTGCCTGCTCTATTCTGACCCAACTATTGCTGACAGTCCTGTGTTTTCTGACGTCAGGCTCCTCCTAGAACCCAGAAAGCCCAGCTGGGAAGACCTGGCGCTCTTTATGATGCCCAGTGTGGCCCTGAAAGCAGCCAGTGAGGTTACTGTGTAATTATGTACCCACCCTTACAGAATGAAGGGCCTTTCAGGGGTCACCTGTGGTTCATTACTTGACAAGGAAAACAGAGGGCAGGCATCAGATGGAAACATCCGCCTCTCACATCCTTGACTCCCGACTTCTCCCTTCAGACACTCACTAAATCCGTACCTAACTCCCCATTGGAAACCAAAGAGTAAAGAGGGGTAGATATGTCAGTCTCTTCCCATGAGATGCCTCTACATACAGAAAGCAGGTCACATGCTCCAAGACATTCATCTGAAATTAGCTGTGAATGGGCAGGGTTTGCTAGGATCAGCTGTGTCCCTGAACAGGGGGAGAGCACCAGTGTGAGGGGCTCAGAGGACAAGGCCTGCCAGAAAGGGTAAGGTAAGGGGCAGAGCGAACCCCAATCCAGCATTAGGGTGGATTCCCTGCAGCTCAGATCGTACCCACATCAGGACCGTTTTTAGTGTCCCTTCCCTCCGCCCCAACTAAGCCCTTGGTTATCTCTGCCAAGTCCCAGGTTAACCAGGCACTCACTTGACCCCAGCTTTTGAATCTTGTCTTTACTTGTTCACCCCGCTGTTTTCTCAGCATTTCTGGCTGGATGTGTCTATTGCCCCGGGCAGGCCAGGTATGACAAGTCCATCTATTTTCCCAGCTCGACTTGATCTAAATGGGCATGTCCTTCATGCTACAAACAGGAGTCATTGGTTTTTGCTTTTGCTTTTTTAATTGATGTTTTAAGAAAACTGGTTTGGAGTCACTTTCCCTGAGATAGAGCGCGGTATTGTTTACTCAAAGCCACTGGGAGAGAAAGACTGATGAGACACGCTTTGCGTTTCCCCATATGCAACCAGAGGAATCAGTGTTCAGTGTGTGTATCTCTCGGTATGTAGTCAACGGAAAATATATTTGATTGGGACAAGAGAGCCAGCTAAGTATTATTGAAATAATACTCCTTTATTGTGGTATTAATATTAGAACACAAATCAGATCTTCTACATAAAAAGTGGCATCTTTTAAAGTCATTAGGTAAATACAAAATTACTAAGTTGCAGCACTTGAATGAAGGATGATCTTGAAGTAGACAAGCATTTCTTTAATCAGAAATACGATGCTCAGGCCTAAAAGACGACTACAAATATGAATGTGAGATTCAGACTGAAAGGCTTTTTCCTAAAGACTTGCATAATAATCTCTACGATTCTCTGGAGCCTAAGATAAAGCCTCCCTTTTGTCCATCTTGTTTTGGGTGGGGGTGGGCTTACTGACCTTGACTTTCTGATCAGTCCTGTTCTCACGGCCCTTTCCGCTGGGGTTTCCTCCCCAAATGCTTGATCGCAGGGAACTCTCTCCCATTGGAGAGAATATGTTCCTAACGCTCTTCTCACACTGGACTTGAGATATTTCCTCTTCATAAGGACTGGCAGAAAACCACACCAGTGCCCAGCAGCTCTGTGGGAGAGGAAGATGGAGGCGGGAGAGTTTGTGTATAACTCCCTTACATAACTGGGCTCTGCAGGGCGTTTGAACTGTCCTTCCTCGAAGGCTGATTACACCTTAAAATTGGCCAACAATGAACATTGTTGCTGGGCCAGGTAAAGGTCCAGGAACATCCCCCAGCTACCCGACTGAGTACTCTTACCATGTAAGGACCACCAAGCAGGAGCTCAGGAGTCAAACGGGGGAGACAGAGATGATACTTCATTCTTCTAACCCCTGCTTTGCTCATTTGCTCTAAGTGTGCGTTTTCTTTATTCAGTCATTTATTGGTGGCTTTATTTTGGGAGAGTCAACAAATTAGAGGGAAGACACTCTGAAGGAGAAGGGCCTCTTCATTGATATTCAGGGCCCTGTTTATTCCAGGGCATTGAAAGGCAAAGAAAAGAGATCTCTCCTGATTATACCAACAATTCTGGCTGATTTAAGCAAGATGAATAATCACATATAAAGCTTTCAGGCATCTCCATATTTAAAATTAGTCCAATATCCAGGCAGAGGATGGGATAATAGATGCCTATAAAGGCAACCTCTGATTAAACCCTTTGCGATTTCAGGGTAGAATATATCCCTTAGCCCAGAAGACTGGTAGGGATTCCTGGGGAAACAGGACCTCAGTTTGGGGCGCAGAGTCACGTCGAAGTACTCCACTGGGTGTTGAGAAGGAAGCAGGTCTACACTGCATCTCAAAGTTTAAGAAAACATGTGCTAGAATACTTACTGCTATCCCCCTATGACTCCGTGCGTGCTGAGACAGACGTGTGGCAGAACGGGAAGCATGCACTGGGGGCCACGGAAGCGGCTTCTCCTGATTCGGCTTGAGTTGGTCTGTTGCCCACGGCGAGCTGTGACCTCCAGGAATGGTCCAGTAGTCGAGGCCCTTCGAAGAGATGATAGAGCAGAGACCCTAGAGAACTCATCTACTCAAGGGGGTAAGAAGATGAAGACCTCTCTTTATTATTATCATTGTTAATTTTAACCAGGCCACAAAGACCTTTCTAAGCTCTTGGGGGATAAGAAAAGGCTGAATGCAACCATCATTGACTGGCATCCTGTCAGGCCTACAGGTGTCTCTGCCAGGAAACCAAAATCAGGGAAACTCCGGGAGGTGAGAATGATCTTTCCTGGCTCTCTTCTTCGCGATGGTGTTTGAGCCACAGGGAAGTGGGCCAGGAGAGTGTGGAATGACTTCGGATGCATGGTGTGAACCTTCAGTTCTCCTACTTTCAGCCAATCTCTTCCCATCATTCTAACCATTGAAACATCTTCTAATTACTTTACCTTCAGTCTAAAGGAGACCTAACCCATCCGAGAGGAAGGGGTACGACTGGATAAATTCTAAGTGTCCTCGTCCAGTTTAGGAGACTGAATCGTCACAACTGCCCACACCGGGGAGATGAAGCCTGAAGGGAATCTGGCAAAAACAGCGACGACCGTGGTGGCGTGTGAGGCTCGGACTCTCAGGGAGTAGCTTGCTTCCTGTGACTGAGATAGAAAATGCAGACGTGTACACAAAGCGTTCTTCACAGACTGACTCTCTGATAGAATGATTTCAAAGAAATATGTATTTGGTCATTCAGAAAATCAAATATTCTCAGATATATTTGGTCTTCACGCACAGTTCCTAAAAAATGCTTCAGTGTCATAAAGGTGAAATGGGTGTCTTATTATGTTAATGAGGAGAATTTTGGACCCCACCCAAGGGCCAGGGCTGGGTGTCAGGAGGACCAACGCTGTGGTCAGAGGGCGGGAACTCTCAGCCATCTCCCCCCACAACCCCTACCTCCTGCGTCTCCCGGGAGGGGAGTGGGGAGAGAGGCTGGGGGTTGAGTTAGCCGATGGCAAGGATTTAGTCTATCACGACTAGGTAACAGAACCTCCATAAAAATCCAAGAGAACAACTTTCTGCTCTCTCTCTTTTTTTTTTCTAGTCCCCTTTTTCATAGAACTTCTATGCTTGGGGAACCAGACCGCTTCCACCTGCCACTGACCCAGGAGCACCGAAGGACAAGCTCCAATAGGGCAGGTGCTGTCTTGCTCGGGACCTCGCCCTATGTGTCCCTTCATCTGGCTGTTGATTTGGGACCTTCATCATATCCTTTAATAAACTGGTAAGCATAACTGTGTCTCTGAGCTGCTCTAGCAAATCGATCAAACCTGAAGAAGAGGTTGTTGGAACCTCCAAAGTGTAGCTGGCCAGAAACCCAGGTAACAGCCTGGGGCCTGTGACCGGTGTCTTGAGAGAGGAGGGCTGGGTAGAGGGCAGTCTTGCAGGACTGAGCTCTTAGTGAGTGAAATCAGATTCCATCTCTGGGTAGATAGTGTCAGAATTGCGTTGAATTATAGGATGCCTAGTTGGTGTCCAAACATTGCTTGAGGTTGCATGTGGGAGGATCCTCCCCCCACACAACACACGCGTACATTGGAATTGGTCTCAGAACCAGTGAGCCTCTCGTGCTAAGTCATGAAGACCCTTCCTAGACAGCTCCGATAGGCTCAGAGGAGGCTGCAAGAAGCAATCCCTCCCACTGACGTCTCATACATTTCTCTGCCATTAATCATGAGTGTAAAGTAGACAAGAATCTCAAGGAATAAGAACATTCCTTGGGGCACAGAATGCTATTCTTTCTTTCCAGTGTTCTCTAGATATCAGGGCTAGGACAATGAGGAAAAACCCAGGGAAATTAGGAAGCCTAACAGAAGATGCAATATGGTGCTTCATTGCTCCTAATTCTGTACCACTGAATTTGTAGCTATATTAGCTATAAAAGCCCACCCCCAATTCTATGGTATTAAACAGAGAGTGTACCACACAGTTCACTGATCTACAACTTAATGACAATATTCCAGAAGGCATAATATATTCAAATAAATAAACACCTCAGCCCTGAAGGTCAAAATCAGAGATCTTGTTATGCTACTGGGAGAGAGACACTCAAAATGCAATGGAACGATCTTAAATCTAATGAAGTCTGGAGGAGACAGGGAGGCGATCTCTAGATGCTCTTCCCTGGGGAAGGGGCTCCTAACACTTGGTTATAGAATAAATTTCCAACACTAGTTCTGTGAAAAACTCAGAATTTTGTAGAAACTTCTAACCACAAAAACAAAGCAGCTCACTTCCTACGGGATGAAAAGTGCCCCCTTTAAGAAAACGTCACTAAGAATTTTGAGTACAGATTCTGTAATAGGTCAGAGTCCTGTCTCCCTAAGAAGCAACGTGAGGCTTCCTCTCCAAAGCTGATTCTCTTTTACTGGAATGAAAGTCATGCAAGACACCCCTAGAAAGCTTGAAGGGTTAATAGACAAGGAAACATTGTCTCTCAGCTTCATTCCACCCTTCAGTGCTCTGATCCGCGGTAAGAGGGCCAGGACTATGCAAATGCTATTGTTGCCTGGCCAGTCAGCCAATCCGCAAATAGCCGGGTGCTAGCGGGAGACTAGACGTGTGTAGGAGGGGGAAGGTAATCGCTCTTCTTCATTTGCATGCTGTGTGCAGGAGGTTCCTGCGACTGTCACTCCAGCAACACCAGGAGGAGGGGGGGGTGGGGAGGAAGAATTAGAGAAGGGAGAAGAGGGGGTAGAAAAGGAGAGAAGTTACAGACATTATGGTCTTTCCGCTGAGTATTGCTTTGCATGTTCCCTAAAAACAAGGGCAATTTCTTTCATAATAAGAGTTCAGTTATCGAAATCAGGAAATCAGCATTAATATAATTCTATCTAATTTAAATACCTTATTCAAATATTGCCAATTACCCCATTGATGTCTGTTATGGCAAGTCGCTTTATTTATTTATTTATTTATTTATTTATTTATTTATTTATTTATTTTTGATATCGTTAATGTACAGTTACTTGAACATTATGGTTACTAGACTCCCCCTATTATCAAGCCCCCCCCCCACATACCCCGTTACAGTCACTATCCATCAGAGTAGTAAGATGCTATAGAGTCATTACTTGTCTTCTCTGTGTATACTGCCTTTCCCATGTCCCCCCCCCACCCCCCCTGGCTACATTATGTCTGCTAATCATAATGCCCCGTTTTCCCCCCTATCCCTCCCTTCCTGCCCATCCTCACCAGTCCCTTTCCCTTTGGTAACTGTTAGTCCAGTCTTGGGTTCTGTGAATCTGCTGCTGTTTTGTTCCTTCAGTTTTTGCTTTGCTCTTATGCTCCACAGATGAGTGAAATCATTTGGTACTTGTCTGTCTCCACCTCGCTTATTTCACTGAGCATAATACCCTCTAGCTCCATCCATGTTGTTGCAAATGGTAGGATTTCTTTTCCTCTTATGGCTGAGTAATATTCCATTGTGTATATGTACCACATCTTCTTTATCCATTCATCTACTGATGGACACTTAGGGTGCTTCACAAGTTGCTTTATCTTATTTTGGTTCCCCAGGATATAATCCAAGATTCCATAGCATTTAGTAATCATGTCTCTAGACCTCTTTCATCTAGATTTTTCTCAGTCCTATTTGTCTCTTACTACTTTGACATTTTAGAAGAGTATAGGCCAGATATGTTGTAGAATGTCCCTCAATTTGGGTTTGTCTGCTCTTTCCTCGTGAGGTAGAATCATATCCTGCATCTTAGCAGAAATGCCTCAGAAGTGATGTATTCTTTTCAGTGCATCAGGTTGAGGAGGTACATGATTTCTATTTGTCCTACTCTTGGCGTTGTTAAATTTAATCTCTTAACTAAAGAGATGTCGACAAGCTTTGTACATTTATAGAGATCCTGTGTTAAAGGGGCACAAAAATTCTCAGTCATAATATAAATTGGTCAAGGGGATAATAGTACAGCGTGGAGAATACAGCCATGATTCTCTAATATCTTCCTATGTTGGCACATAGTAGCTGCACTAGTTGGGATGAGGATTTAATAATGTGGGTAACTGGTGATCCACTGTGTGGTATACTTGAAACCAATATAAGATTGTATATCAACTATACTTCAATAAAAAAGTAATAAAAAGAAAAGAAAAATAATATGCATACATTGAAAGAAAAACTAAAAAAAAAGAATAGGGATCCTATGGAGTTGCAGTTTGAGGCGCCATATATACCCTATTTTACCCATTAGTTTTAGCATCCGCTGATGATTCATACCTGAAAATATTATTATGATGTTTGCTAAATGATGGTTTGCTAGTAATGAATCACTCCTTTTATACTTTTTACTTGGCATCCTACTGTAAGGGAGAACTTTGTCTTCTGTCCTGTTTATTCCATTTTATTTCTTTCTTTATAACAGTATAGACTCATGGATTCCAGTTCTATTCTGTGGTTACATTCCTTTACTATCATTATTCATTTTTTCTTTTAGTGAAGCATGGTATACGGAATTCACGGTCTGGGTACTGTTGTGTCATGGCCGGTAGTCCCTCTCTGTGCACAGAGCTAGTGTAGACATGCAAGTATTCTCCCCCCATCTCTGTCTCTCTCTCTCTTTCTCTCTCCATCCAACTCACTTACATTTGTATTCATAGAAACAACTTATGAGAGTGTGTTTCTCCACCACCTCATGAACAGGAGCTATTTTCATAATAATCTGACTTCATATGACAATGGTCTGTTCTGGTCACAAAGGCCAGACTCACGCAAATCTGGGAAGGGGCAATGCTCACTGTGCCACTTAAGAGTATCTGCTGTGCCCAGGCTGGAGGCACAGGCTCGTGACATGTCCCCAAAGGAATCCCCTCAGTGTGGCCGTGTAGGACTAAAGTCCTGCCTGCAGCTGTGGGAGAAGACAGCTCAGTGGCCCCCAGGAATCTCTACCCACCTGCCCCCTATATATGGAGACGTAAGAAGGGCCAGCACACACCAGGGCACAAATCACAGGAAAGAACATGAAGCCCCGTCTCAAGGGCTGGTCCTGATGTTAGACGTGGAGTATTAAGACTTATGCTGACTATGGAATCATCAGTGCTGTCTCAGTGAAAAAAAAAGAAAAAAGTCTTCTCCTTTAGCTTTATGCATAAACAAACAAACAAACAAGACTTGTTTCAAAGACAGTTGGGAGCAGAAAGGACACTGGGGAGATGGGTGTGTGGCATAAAGCCAAGGGCTCTGTTATGTCTCTTTGTCCTGCCCTCAGTGGTGAGATTCTTGACCAGAGAGAAAAGTGACTGAAGGAGAAATAGGATCAGGAGGTCAGCATGAGGTTCTGTTCCACTTGATTCTGCCGTAGAAAAGTCGTTCACCAGAATGTGTATGTGAAAACCAGTCCCAGACTTTTTAATAGCGTAAGACACGGGATATGTCCA
Organism: Manis javanica; assembly: GCF_040802235.1. Classification (NCBI taxonomy): domain Eukaryota; kingdom Metazoa; phylum Chordata; class Mammalia; order Pholidota; family Manidae; genus Manis; species Manis javanica. The sequence goes on along the minus strand of NC_133169.1, from coordinate 92,954,200 downwards.
CGGCTGCCAGAGTGGATACGTCCTGGCAGATGAGGCCCCACCCGAAGGCACCACCGGGAGGATCCTCATCCTGATGGGTCCACGCAACAGGTTCTAGGGATGGTCCTGGGAAGGGCTGCATTCAGTGTCCTACTGATCGACCTTTAAGAAGCCAAGACTGCGGGAAGAGTTAAGGGAGATGTGTTCTCAGGACTTTTCAGCGGAGAAGGAAGGTACAGTTCTAGTTTCCAGTTGCAGCTGCCCAATGCAGCTACAGAGATGGAGGGTTTTGCAAGGACCTTGACAGCAGTCCTGGAGTCGCTTCTGTGTGAGGAGGTGGAGGTGGAAGGGAGGCACCCACACTAGGGGGCACTAGGAATGTGGGTGACCCGTTACTCAAGGACTAGTTAATGGAAATGGAGAAAAATGGCAGCAGGATTCCTCTCCAAGTTTGGTCTCTCAGACTAGGCTGTGGACCAAGAAATTACCGTCATGTACTGGGAATCGTTGCTCTGGGTCATTTTCATTTTCTCATCCTCTGTTTTACACATGAGCCTGTCTGACCTGAGAATACGGTGCTGAATGGGGAAAAGTAAAAGGATTGAAGACACTGAATAAAGCAAACAATTATTTTGTGTGAATTGCTGAAGCCTGGATTACAGAGATCTGGGGATGCCAGGATTTGGTAGTAGCTGAAGTATGAGGCTCCCTTTTCTTGGTCTCACACCATCTGCTTCCAAAATCCTGTTTATAGAGCCTTACTCAGGTTGATCTGCGGAACTAAAGCTCCGAAACTAAATTTAATATCCATTCCAACCTTTGGTTCAAGAAACAGAAAAGATTGTCGTCATGGCTTATAAAAGGCCGGCCTGTGACTTAGTCTAATGCAGGCCACAATCAGGCATAAAATATCCTTTCCTGGCTTGATATCCCACACTGAGGCCCAGAACGTGAAGACTTGTCTTCCTTAAGGGAAGGTATGGGGACCACACCTACTCTTGTTCAATAATATCTCCATACAGATCCCTGCACAATGTCAGACCCAGGTCATTTTCCAGAAATTTCTGGGGAATTAGGATGATTGCATGATACAAAGCACTTAGCTCTTCCTCTTTGACATCCCCGTGTTGTTATGTCCTCGGACCAAAACAGAAATGGCTTGAAAAGCGGAGAAACTATTAGAAACTGTGCCACCTCTGATTCACAGTAGGTGTTTTAATCCCACTAATCAGATATTAAAACCAGATGACAGACAATTGTCATTAGTCATTCCACTGTATCAAAAGAAAGAATAAAGACCTACTCTCGACTGGTCGAACAATCTTAAGAGTTACAAAAAAAATCTGCGTGAACTTCCGTAGCCACATCTCCTTTGCTCACGTATTTCAAAACTGTTCCATGTTGCAAAGGCAAATTATAGCCTGCTGGGAATTGAGGGGAAATAACTGTGAGGCAATGTGACCCAGTCCTACTGTTGGGGTCTCCAGTTATTCAATGACTATGGATGAAATTAAGAAGGCTTGGAAACTGAGCTGTTTGGAGATGAAGAGAGAAGGGACATATTTCTCACGCAGTGTTAATTTGCCCCTGATGTAATGACTTTTAAAGTCTCACCTAGAACCAAATAGTAACCTAAAGGGAGAGGTTGAATTCATTATGCATGGCATTCTCACGTATCAGGCCTTTCGGGAGACAGGAGAATGGTCTAATAACAGCACAGTCTTGAATTCTACCGATACCCGGCTCTCATTCTGAAGGCAGAACACCCAAAACTCAGAAAGAGGGCCTGGCCCAATTTGCCACATTAGAAAGTAAAACCTAAATCTGCCTGGATTTGGGGTGATGGAAATAACCCCTAATGGGACCTCTGTGGTGTAAACTCCATTGACTCTCTGCATCGCCCAGAACAGCTTATAATAACCCTGAACAGAACTGTGGCCACCTAGTGTTCAGCTTTCTAGGAGGAGCTTCTGTTTGAGGGGGCCACAGAGAAGTAGGGTCCACAGAGTGTACAGTTCTGTTGAACAGAGGGAGAGGCCAAATTCCTTTCTCCAGGCTTCATTTCTCCACTGACTCTGGGATACGAAGGCCTGTGCCAGACAACGCCAGACAAATCAAGGAGATTCATGAAGCAAAAATTCCTTTCTTCTCATGCCTTCAAGAAATTCTCTTTTATGGAGGCAGTAATATTAACAGGAAATCTGAGCCATGAGCAAGCTGTGTGAGTGAAAATCTGTATTTTTCTGCCACTGTCCCGCAGTCGAATGTGAAGGCAATGAAGTATGAAAGGTCAGACAAATGCCAGGGATAGAGCATGGCACTGTGCACTGTGCCACTCGCTCAGTTTACCTGGCTGCAAGGAAGATAGGAGAGGTGAGAGATGGAACCTATAAATAATTGTTTGTTGTGAAAGTAAAATATCCTGAACCCTGATTTGCCTTGAGTGAATAAATGAGTAGCGACCTACTCACACTGAGAGGTCATATTCCTGCCACATATACCCATGCCCCCCAATGTCTTCTGCTTCAACATTTCAATAAAAGCCCCCACGGGGATTAGTGTATGCGCTCAAGAATCAGGGCAGCAGCCTCTGGTCTTTGCTTTTCAGGACCAGGCCTTCCCTGGTGCCATTAAACATGCAGACACCCATTAAACATTAAACACCCATTTTGGGGTGCCCCTCACACCCGGCCTCTACGCTTCCTACCGCCCTGCAGGAGTCCTCACCTCCCGCATGGCGCAGCAACCGGCCAGCTCCCCCTGCCCCCTGAGGCCCTCAATCCCGGCCGGACGGAAAGTGCTCAGCAGTCTCTGTCACAGTAAGTGATCCACTTGCACCGCTGCCTCAAACTCTTAGGGAAGGAGAACGCTCTTTTCCTTGTCTGTAAAGTGCTTTCAGGGAGGTGCGAACAATGCCTTCTGCCCTCTTTTAGAAGAGATGTCAAAGAGGACCACTTGGGCCGCAGAATGTGGGAGCGCGGACGGGATGGATCCTGAGGTTTCCACTCATAGCGCAGCACATCTGGCATCCGCCGCACATCTGGCATCCGCAGTGCAATGGACCAAGCCTGAGTCAGGCCCAGAGCCACACGCTACCTGGAAACAAGGTTTCCATTCAGTCTTCTCTTTTTCCTCATCCAATCCTACCCTTTCAGTTATTTATCCCTCTGCCACAGATGTAGTTGTAAAATGGGAGGATATTGTGGGGAATGAAGACATTGCATGAAATAAGAACCCCCAAATTAAACTTTGGGGATATTGTGATTCAGTAAATCTGGCAAGACCAAGAAAAGCCAGGACAAAGGGCACAGATTTCTATTTCTCTGCCTTCAGCGTCAGACCACTGTACCCATAGCGTCCTGTGTGGGGTCTCTCCCAGGAACAAGGGAAAAGATTAACATTCCTTCCGTCTGTTGATTCAGGTGAAACAAGGGCTGGCTGGTATGACCTACAGAAGATCGACCACCAGCTTAGTTTATTCGGTGTCATAAAGATTCATCCTGTGCATAAAATTTGTATCTCAAGGCTTGAAGTTCAAGTGAGACAGCATAAGTAAAAACCCTCTCGTCCTCTCAATGGTATATTGTCTATGAATATCTAGCTCCTCAAATGTTCGTTGGGCCAGGTTCACCATCTTACAGGTCCTCTGATTAACTAATTAATTAAACAAGATCATTGATATATACATTTTGCATTTGCCTGACGGTCCCGATTTTACCATTTTGAAAATTATACTTCAGTAAGAGTTAAGGATTCTACAGATTTATTTGAGAGATGGATTGGGGTTTTGTTAAGGATTGAGAAATTTATTTTAAGGAGAAATGGATGCTGAAAAAAGACAAGAAATTTAGACTTTGGGTAAAAGAAAAGAGGCTTAAAAGAGTTAAAGTGAGGAAAACTGCTTTCCTGAAACTGAACTACCCCTGCCTGGGCTTGGCCTGCCTTCTCTGCATCATCCCCGTTCAGAATCAGAGCCACGTGGTCCAGAGGTCGTCCCCGAGGCCTGAGATCCGAAGGGCCCCTCGGCTTGCAGCCGTAGCTGGAGCCAGGGACATGTGAGTAAGGGTGCCCCAGGAGGAGGTTGTGGGCAGACACAAGGCACCCCCCCGAATTCCTCACAAGGTTTTGTCGTCCTTCATGGTGGTGATGGTCGGGGGACCCACAAAGCTCAGCCCCTTCACCGTGCGTTTTTCTGACATGGAAGTGTTAGCAAGCTCCGGGCTGCCGATTTCACACTTCAGATCAACTGTAAGAGACAAATCAAATAGTGATAAAATGTAAATACAGGACGTAAATATTTAAAGAGTTGGGTCGTAAATATGTAAGACAGATCGTAAAGTCTGTAAGCTCCACCTTTAGACAACCTTTTCTCCTTTCTGTCCCTCTGCACCCAGCATATGTCCAGGGAAAATAAGTACTCCTCTGTTTGAGGTATGTAAGGGATACTTGGCGTTCTTGAGCTAGGAGGCATTAGGGAAATTTGGGGTCTGGAAAGAAAATACTGGGATTTTTCTAAGAAGACTTTCCTAAGAAAGGTTCAGATAAGGGGGTGGGGATAATAATAGAAGAGCTGAAACTCACTGAGACCCATCTATACGCATGAGCTAAGGGTTTTACAAACATAATTCATTTAAATCCCCATTTACTGGGCAAAGGTGGTTTTTACCCTTGCTTCACAGATGAGGACAACAAGGTGAGAGAAGGTGTGGTTACAAGTTCTCCGAGGAAAACAGACTCAGACGATAGCCCAGGAGGAAGCCCGATTGGCTGTGGGAGAGAATATGGTGGGAAGGTGGAGGCTCGGAGCGGAGGAAGGCCATTTCTTACTGGCCATCTATTTCTCGACTGCGGGATTTTCTGAATCAAAGTCATGGTGGTCTTCCAGGCCTCGCCCACCCTGCCCAGCCAAGGTGCTTCCTTCGCAGCTGCATAAGTTCAGCGATGATTTGCCAAATGCACCGACTTGTCATTGATGCCTGATTCCCAAGGGCCCGGGGCCCGGGGCCCGGGGAGTGAGAAAGGAGGGGCCCTGACAGCAGGTGCTTAGATCCCCCTCACGCTTCCCCATGACGTCCTGGAGCCAAGCCCTGAGGGGAGATAGGCCTTGACAGCGTGGGCTCTGAAATGGAGCATCCTGTTAGCTGCGTCCTGCGAGTGGTCCTCGGCTCCCCCTTCCCTCAGCCCCAACAGCCAGTCCATCCACAGGGCCTCACAATGTACTCATTTGAAACAATCCAAACTCTCCCCAAACCCACTGCGACCACCCTCATCTACGCACAGTCATCCGGAGCCTGGGTGCCTATAGCATCCCACCGGCATCCACTTTGCCCTCCACCCATTCATTTCCCAGTGTTTTAAACCAGATTTAAGTCCTTTAATGGCTCTTAACTACATTTACAAAAAGCTCCAGCTGCCTGATAGAGGGCTGCGAGGGCAGCATGATTTGGGTCCTGCCCAACTTCTCAATTTTTCCTCATTCCAGTCTCCCCTGTGCTCACCAGGTCCAGCTGAACTGACCTTCAGAAATGCCTCTCATTCCTGGCTTCCTCTCTCCTCGGAGCTGGTCCTTCCATCCAAAACTCTCTTTTCTCAGCTCCTCCACAGCTGGCATGGTCCATACTCCATCTCTCCGTTTAAATGTGACCCCACAGTGAGTCATTTCACCCTCCCCACCTCCAGTCCTCATCTTCGTCTCAGTCATTCACTGCTTCATAGCACTTGGGAAAATCTGCTATTCAGTGGCTTGTTTTCTTGTTCTTCGACTGCCCCCCACCCTAGACTGCAAGCCCACCAGGACAGGAAGTCTGTTTTATTCACTGAGAAGTTAGTGCTTCTTTTATGATCCGGCTCGTGTCTCAACTCTCGGTGCTGGTGGATGTATGAAGATGTTTTGAGTTCCTACGCACTGTAAAAATTATGAACGTTATGATGCCTCCCGTACACAACTGAATGTAAAATTATACCAAAATTAAAATAAAACTTGCATATATGCTGACATTAAAGTAGCTTATTTGTAGATTTCCTGATTGTGAAATTTTGGGAAAGGTCACTTCTTTGATGTCCCTGATTTGCTGGTCACCTAAGCCCATGTGTTGTCTGCCATTGGGCGATACGCAGCTGCCCAGGACCTGACAGGGGAAGCTGCTTCCGGTTCCACCATCAGAGCAAAGGTTCGTATCATCATGTAAATCTTACTTAATAAACCTGTACCGTAGTATTGGTCACTGATAGCATTACCTCTTTTTTCTACATAAGAACAATTAATCTTTTGGCCTCTTTCATTTCTTTTCATCCCACACAGCCTACCAAACCCTATTTGACCTTAAGCTATTGACAAACTCTAATTCCCCAAAAACATCAACAGAAGGAAAGCACGGAGGAAAGAAGTTGTGTGTTCATGTGTGTGAGTAGGGAAGGAGGCAGATTCTGTCCACAATGTGTAAGTGGCACGTCATTTGCACACAGGCACTGTGCTAGGCTAGCATCAAACAAACTCTGAGTAACACGCGTTGCTCCTCACATCTCAGCACCTGTGTACATTTTCTCCCTTTAAAACCACCCGCCTCCTACCCCACCCCACAACCCCTCCAGTAATTTTTTCGTTGGGCTCCTAAACTCAGTTTTATCTTCCCTTTCTATGCTCTCAGAGCCTCTTCAGTTACCTGTTGCAGCCCGCAACACAGTTCAGTCGGGCTGCTTTAACGTGAACATACATCGCCCTTTCCTTTTAAACTATGATCCCCATGAGGACAGTGCTCACGGTATCTTAGTCACAGCTGAGTTCTAAGCGCCTGGCACACAGCAGCAGCTGGCAGTAAGTATTTGTTGGATTAAGGTATCAATAAATGAATGAATGAATACTATGCTTCCTCAATATGCTTCCAACCAAACAGGAAAGAAAGACAAGGAAAGAAGGACAAAGGAAAAAAAATATTTGCCATTCAACATCCTGAGTGTAGTACCGAAGACGTGAGAGCAGACAGTGGGGACGCCACTTCTAGCGCTGATCCTGCTGTCATCACTGGAGGAGCTGGTGGATAAATCTCGAAGGTTGGAGACTTGGGGCAGGGACGGGACTTCTGCAGGAAACAGGGTGAGCGACGGCAAGAGTGTCCCATTGCTGTGCAGTCATCCACACAATGACTGGCCGTAGGAGGGGGCCGTTCACGGGAGGGTTCTTCTGATACATCGGCTTACATTTGGGGGGGTCAGAATGATCCCCTTATTGTTAACAAACTCAGGAAGATCCTGACTGCTTAGACTGAATGTACTCTGCAAATATACAATATGTCATTAACCTAGAACGGACAGGAAATAAACAGCCAGTCCTGATCGTGACTCCTCACTTTTTACCCCTTTTAAGGGGGAAATCAGGACATTGGCCTTCCTCTGAGATGAACATCTCCAGATTATCCTCACAGTCTGCTGAAAGCTGGTCTGCAGCCATCACAGCAAGTTCCTAGAACAGCCCTGAGTGACATCAGTGTCTTGGAAGCATCCAGAAAATTTGCAGTGCGTAATCACAGTTACCAAAAAATATACTCATAATGATATTAGCTAACATTAGACATTTATTACAGGCCAGATACTTGTTAGCTCTTTGCACACATGGACTTTGATCTTTACAACAATCCAATGAAGTAGGTACTGCTCTTACATCACATAATGAAGAAACTGAGACACAGGGAAATCACCCAACTTGTCCGCAGTCACTCAGAACACAAACAGTGAATCGTGGGCTCGGTCCAGGCGGTCTCCAGAGCCCCTACTTGGCAGCTTCCCCCCACTGTGCTGGGGTTTCTCCTGAAAATTTAATGCCACTTTTGGAGCCGAGACCCACACCTTATACTTTTTCAGCCATCTCACAGAATTCAGAAGTCAGAGTTGGAAAGGTCCGGGACAGGCAGACAGTTTGCTGGTACTACTGGACAAGACAGTCTTAGAGCAAAATTAGTAATTCCCAACAGACAGCATCCATACTACCAGCAATATGCTAGATGACTTTGAATACGTTTGGACAAATATTTCCATTTTAATAGCTATGTTTAAAACATATTTAAAATATATTTAAAATATGTATTAGGTACACATCATGCCAATATGCATTATGGTAATTAGATAATTAATATAATTATCTTAGTTTTTAATTTTGAGACATATCAAAATATATAACTGGACAAATAATATTATAATAATAACTTAGTGTGCACGATTCAAACAGAAATTGTTGCTATTTTATTTACTTACTGGCTTATTCTTTCAACACATATTTAGTGAACACCTATTATGGGTCAGGGATTGTTCACAAATAGTCAAAGAAAAATTCTTGCCTTTTCATAGCTTGCATTCTAAGGGGGGAGAAACAGATAAAAAGTTTGAAAGCTCAAATAAATAATATAGTATATTAGAAGATAAAAACTATGGAAATATAGACAATGGCAAGAGTAGGGATAACAATGGAGAAAAGGGATACAATTTTTAAATTAAAAGTTATTACAAGTTAGTTTGAAGAATATTTGATTTAAAAAGTATGATTTTACTTTAAATTCCTTTCTCTGGTTTTACTTTAAATTCCTTTCTCTGGTGACACTCTCTTTACCATGCCTATTTTTATTTATGTTATGTTGAAACCAGAGACAAATTTCATTTTAAAGTAAATAAAGTAAACACTAAGCAATTAAATATTTAAATGAAACATTTAATGATCATAACAGTGCTTCATGGATATGGCAAAAAATGCCAGAGTAGCACTTCTGTGTCTAAACTGTGGAATTGTTCAAACAGGGAACACCAAACACTGTTGTCTCCCTCAGTTGATTCTATTTGTGTATTGATGGGAGGAGAGAAAACTAAAGTCACTCACCCCAACCAAGTCAGCTCTCGGCACTGATGACAAGGTGCCCCCCGCCCAGGCTGGCAGGGCGGGTTCTGTCACCCAGACACATCGGAGCTTCTGGGAGCCTGCTGCTTTCTTCTCTGATTACTTACCAGACCATGTCTGTGGAAACAGCAGAAGATGAAATGCGAGTATGAAAGAAGCCTGCTCATCACAACCCATTCCTTTCTGTCACACAGCTGCATTTAGCCGATACTGGTGTCAAAGTGTGGACAGACTGCTCAGGCTCTGGCGGAGGCAGGGGCCCCTGGCGGCAGGATGCGGGCTCCCCTTTGCAGAGGATGAGAGGCAACGCCAGGCACTGAGGATGAGTGGCATCTCTCTCTTCCGTCAACTGCCTGTTTCCAAAACCATAGGTTTAAAGAAGTGAGTCAGTATTTCCCAAATCATATCTATAGTAAATACTGGCCAGAAACGGAGACTCCAAAACGTGGATTAATCCCATTCGAACCTGTGAATAACCATACGGGTCAAGAACCAGGCTGTCTCTGTCCCATGGGGGAGCGGTAGAAATCTGTAATGGTTAGGAGAGCAAATGCTAGTGTTCCAAGGGTCAGACTTTTAATTCTGGCTCTGCCATTTATTAGCTATGTGACTTTGGTAAATTTATCTAACTTCTTTAAGGTTTAGACATCCTCAGCTGTCACATTTAGAGAACTTTTACTCTCTCAGGCCTGCTGGTCTTTGCCATCATCATCACATTATTATTACTATCACAACTATCACCTATTGTTTTTCTCACCTTAATATTTACTCTTGTCTGAAATTGCCTTATACTCCCCTTAATCTCTTGGACTCAGAGGCATCTACAATGTGTTACTATTACTGGACCTAATAGTAAATATTTATGTACTCTTACTACATGCCAAATGCTTTTAGTACATTGTCTCATTCAATCTTTACAACTTGGGCATGAGATAAATATTAGTGTCATCTATAATTCATAGTTAAAAACAGAACTCACCTAGAACTTAATGCTGCTGATTGCAGTTCATTTACCTACCAACCTGACTACCAGCTGGCTTGGCAACTCCAAAAGGGCATCTTGTGAAAATGGCACGGGATCTCCTGCAGGAAATTGGACACTCCAGGAGTTAGACTCTGAACTAAAAAGGTTTAGAACCATCCTAGTGTTACTGAGAACGGTGGTTGCTTAAGGAATTTCTGTTTTCTCTGTTCCAACCTCCTTTTCCACAGGGGAGTCCCAAATAACTCCGAGTCCTCTTGAGAGGGAAAGTCGGGAAAACTGTGTGATCAAGGGACTCACCTGAGAAGAACAAGAAGAGGGTGGTGCGGAGGAATCAGCCACTCTTACTTTACCGCAAGGTCCAGCCACTTACCTTGCTTTTTAACAACCTTGAGAGGCAATTGAGTAAAAGACGCTATAAAGGGCAAACATATGCGGAGAAATTATGGTCTCCTTTTACACGGTATAATTTTCAATGTGTGTTTTTTTTTCTGATAAATTCAATTTATTGGAAAACCACTGAAAATGCAAAAATATAGCTAAGCGGGTTTGGATGTTTCCATCTAGACTTGGATTACGTGTAGATGATTCTCTTCCCGCGCCGGCACGACCTGGCCGCGCTTCTCCAGACCGGCGTGCGGAGCTGCAGAGCCCGAGAGCATCCCCAGCGCAGCAGCGCGCGGCCACCCCCTGCAGCCCTGCGGCTGGGCTCGCCCGTCTCCCCGCCCCCTCGGGCTGGCCGCTCCCCATTGGCCGTTGCCATGACGCCCAGCAGCTGCCGCGGGCGGCCTGTACCGCAGCAGGGGTGGGGCCGGGGGAGGGGGCCGGAGAGCCGGAGCCCGAGAGGCGTCCGCCGCGCGTTCCCGGCGGCTGCGGAGCTCGCCCGGCCTCCGGGGGGGGGAGCAGGCCCAGCGGCGGGGCTGCCGCTCCTGCCGTCCAGCGGCCGGCGCTCGAGCGGGCCCGGGAGGGTGGTGCCTCTTCGCGCTGTCGGGAGACGGGGGCGGAGAATCCCAGCCGCCGCTGCTGATGCTGGGCTTGGAGGCTGCATCCGACTGGGTCGCGAGGAAAATGGATTCAGCTCGCATCTCTCCCTCCGCGCAGCAGCTTCCCCGGGTCTCAGCACGGTGAGTAGGAAGCGGCGGGGCTGTCCTCTCGGTTCAGCCGGCTGCTAAAATGACCTGTGCGTGCATTTGCGGCCGGCCCTTGAACAATGACCCCTCAGGGTACGAGAGGAAGATGTGGAGGCAGAGATGGGGATGGAGAGACGGGAAGGTTGCCTGGCACAGAGAAGTAAGATAGCACCCGCTTGTGTTAAAAATATATATATATATATATATGGTGTTCTTATTTTATCTTGAACTGGCTCAGAGTGCAGACTGAGCCACTTGGGTGCTTTCCCTGCAAGCTTAGAAATCCGGGGGTGGAAAAAGCTAACAAGAAATGGGTGTTATTGAAAGGAATCATTTCATTTGCAGCTCTCACAAATAGGGCTGGGCCTTGCTCAAAAACACATTTGGTGCCTCTTAAGCTTCTTGGCCTAATTATAAGGTGATTTTGCTTATTTGCTTCATTACTAAGAAAAGGTGGCCCTGGAATTTAGCATATTCTATTTCACATTCTAATATGCTCTGGTTGAGAAACCATTTCCAGAGAGGGTTTCAATTTTAGTTCATAGGTTCGATTGTGAACATACAAATGTATACATACCCTATGGATATGTATATCATATATACACATTACTTAGCATTTCTAGTGCATTTATGAAAATATTTATGTGCAGGGCGTGCTTTGCAATCATTTTTATGGGTTACAAATACCCTGCATGCTTGGAGGTAATTGCATATTTTTGAAACTATGCTTCTGGTTTGTGTTATTATTCATTGGCTTCATTTGGATTAATGTGAGATTTATTCTTGTTATTGTCCTTTAGTTTCATTGTGACCAATTAGGACAGATGCCTATCATTTAAACTGTATCATAGCATGAGATGCAAATTCATAGCCTGCCTCTTTTCTTTATTTTTAATTGGGTTTGTGGGGGGTGATTTGAGAGCCCTGAATTTACAGTGATGGGAAAGGGAGGTGGCTTGTGGCTGTTATTTTGTGTCTAGCGTCTTGCCAAATGAATGTTCAAAGTGAATCAGTTTTCTTCAAATCCTACCCCAGCCCCTTTCATGTTTGTGTCTCGCGTCCCAGGAAGCTGGAAGGTGAAATGCATTCATTTTATTTAATAGTGCTGCTATTTGCTGGTCATTTCTTCAGTATCCAGGCACCATTTTACAGTTCTCTCAAATGTGTTGTAGGTCTACTTATTTAGGTGGCTAAGTAAGAAAAGTGGGATTGTTTGGAAAATCTAGGTGTCCCTCAGTACCCTATCCATCTCCAAATTAGCCTGCTTATACAATGACATGAAATGGGAGTGAGCAAAGCTTAGCACGAGAACGTGTGGCTTGTAGCCGAAATGGGGGGCTGTTGTAGTTTACAAATGCTTACTGGGATCGGCTTAACCTTTCATTATGTCAAGGCTTTTAGGCAGCTCAGGAGACTTAAAGATGCCTGAGATGAGTAGGTGCAGCGCTCCATTACCATCCAGGATAATGGATTTCATTGAATTAAAGCCAGAAAAATCCTTGCAGGTAAAAGTGTTAGTGATATTACATTCATCATATGGACTAGTTTTATCCATCAATCTCTTTCCTAACAGCATCATTGTTAGTGCAAACGTTTTTACAACGTAAAAACAGTATTTTTTTGTTTTAATCTTGCATTTTTTTTACACTGTCCCCCTTCATTAACATTTTTTACAAGTATTTGAATCAAGTTAATAGTTTAATTTCTCTGAGAATAAATGTCCTATTTGGTTATATACGGGAAGGTTCTTCAGCAACTTAATGGGAAGAATGGATTTAATATGCTCATGACATGTTATATAGATTCACAACTCTTAAGTCATGCTACTGTGTGCCTAATTATAATAACTGAATAAAGTAGAGCAAGGGAAGAGATACTAGGCTTGTATGTCATATCAAAATTTTTATAACACACTGTGTCCTGAATCTTTTAATGACTTCCAAAAAACGACACAATCTTTGGACTTGCAAAAAATCAAAGTTTCCTATTTATCTCCAGTAAAGCTTTAAAAAATTAAGACATGTTGTAGTTGATACAGTTTCACACAGTGAAAACGGGTCTGTTGGGCTCTGTTGTATTTCCTTTGTGTTGAGTTCTCATTGGATTGTGGTTTTGCAGGTGCAGTTGGTAGAGTTGGGGCAGAGTCAGAACCACTGTGGGCCGTGGGTGCAGAACTGACTGTCAGTAGCATGCTACAGCTGTGTGGCCAGACCCTGATGGGAACACCGGTCCGTATTTAGGCCCCACAACCTGAGACAATTAGAAAGCCTTTGTGGAGGGACCACGGAAAAGTCAAGTATGTTTAAAGGATGACAAGTTGAACTTTCTAAGAAGGGAAAGGAACGTGGGATCACTTCATTTGGGAAGGGAGAGCTGAGAGGCGACAGTCATTTGCTTCGGAAGAGCTGAGGGCTTTTACATAGGGTGCTGTTTATTGCTATTTTTTGGAGCCTAAAATATGGTCAGTGGGGTTCAATTTCTTTAGAAAGAATGAAGATTAGAAATAGAAATTGTAGGACATCCTGATAGCACATTCTAGTCGTGACCTGGGTAACCAGGTAAAGTAGTGCATTTCTTCTTTCATCAAAACCTCCAAAAAGTATGACCTAGACATGCAGTTTTTTGGGGCTGGACTAAATTCTTTCTCAAAACTTCTCTGGCTTCTTCTAAAGTAAGAGTGTGCTTTAGTTGTTTAATAGCAGGTACTTCTCGACCTATAACAGTAAGACTCCATTTTGTAATGGGCTTCTAAATTACAAAATCTGGATATTTTCAAAGAAATAAGTTGACCATCTTCTTGGAGAAATTTATATGTCATCTTGTTAGGACGCAGGGACCTGAACATTGGCCTCTTTATAAGTCCTTTTTCAGCAACTTTATGGAATGTGATGCCTAATAGCTATATTAAAATGATTCTCTTTTTAATGGTTAATTTTGAAAAGTGAAATGGGGTTTAGTGGGGCCTAGATACAAAATAGTTCAAGAACCATCAAGTTGACAGCAGAAAAAAAAAAAGGGAAAGATAAGTTGACGTTATTGTTTAATGTGCTGTTTAACGACAAATTTTATTAATCACCTTTTTCTCAAACACTATCTTGAAAAATGCCATTCTTATTGAAATACTAAATATATTGGGTGGTATTTAAACTTCAAGTAAAACTTGCTTTAATTGAGTAAAACACATATTATCTAATTTCTTATTTTGTGATACATTCCTTATTTCTTCAAGTGACTTCAGAATGTATGTCAATTTATGTACATGCTTCAAATCTCTGTCAGGATGTCTTAGAATATATCTGAAGAGTCAAACAGTTTTCTACATTTCTCATGGGTTTATAAAAAGATTCTATGATTGGAGCCTAAAAGAAAACCAAATTCATCATGGAAGTTTCAACATGAAATAACTCAGCAATTGGTTTTTACTGAAACAAATAAACTAGATTTATATACTGGGAGGTTACTCTGGAGGTCAGTTACAATTCCCCCTGTTTGCATATCCTAAATATTATTCTACCAAGTGAAAATGTGTTTTCAAGCAAAATGAATCAATTAATTGAAAAACAACTCTTTGTAGAGCTTTTATATGACTAGTGCAATTTGCATATTGCTAGAACATAAAATTTTCTTGGAGGATATCTAATACACACATGAAATAGTGAATGACAAAAACAGTATAGTTGTAATTGGTGCCATCATTACACCTTATACTGATATAATCTTTCATAGTTCTCAAAGCCATTTTACATTCTTCATTTTTCATCTTCTGTTCCCGCAAATTATATCATGCCAGTAAAGCTAGTATCATCATAATTCTTTTAAATAAGTGAAAATACGCTCAGAGAGGTTAGGCTTGCTTAGGATTGGTAAATGGGCTAACTGGACCTGGATTCTGAATCTGTGAGCCCAAATCTGCCTTTTTGGAAAACTTAACAAATTTTCTTGCTAATTTGAATTTTAAAATATCAAATATAGTGAATCTGCATTAAATATGGCCCATTTTTATTTAGATTTTTATTTGAGTGTTCCAGGTGCTATGACTTGCTTCTTGGTCTTATTGAATTGCCATATAGACTAAACATATGCTTAGGGTATTGGCCAAGAAAAGTGGTACACAAAAATTGTCTTGGAGAAAACCTGGCATTCTTGATACTCTGAAAGAGCATGGAAACGTTTGGGGAAAAGTCAGAACTTTGTTGGACTGATGTGCACTTATTTTCTGGCTAAGTATTGTTTTTGATTTTAATGATGTACAGGTTGGGAGGTGTAATTTTTTTCTCTGCTTAAGACAAAATTAAGATCCCTCTAGTCCTGGACCTTGAGAAAACTTAGCTCTTCCTTCTGCCTACGTGTCCCACGCATCTCTCCACCTACATGTTCTCAAAAATAAAAATGATAGTAAATGATACATAAATTTACACCAGTTCAACAATTCTCTGATATTTTTCCTGGACAAATACTTTTACACCCCTCTAAAATGTCAAAAATTAAATGCTTTTCTACAAAACATTCAAATTTTTTGGCATCTCCCTTTCTTTGCTAATGCCCTAGGCACATACTTTGATTATTTGGTAATTCAGCACTAGCCAAAGAGGAAATCATGCCATCTGAACTATCAGTCCACATTTGGGAAGTATCCTTTATAATTAATTTGCTTGCAGTATAAATGAGGTCTGTCACACTAAAGATATTCTGCTTTAAATCAAATCAATATTCACCAATACAGTTAAATTTTCTCTCTTAAAAGCTTTTTTCACATTTGAAACTCTGAGGGGGGAGAAAAAAGGTAATACATAAATGTATAAAAAGAAAATCACCCATAAGCTGTAAGCCTACCACCAAGAAATAATTACCGTTAGCAATTTGGAATATTTCTTCCCAGTTTTTTTAATATGCCAATATAAACACACTCAGACATACAATTTCATAAATGTGGCTATATTCTTAGCATTGTTTTATGGTTCTTTTACTTTATATGTCAATGAAATATAACTCTACTCAATTTTTAATCTCTGTGTACATTCTCTTAACGACTCAAAATATTTTTTTCCCCACCTGGGGTTCTTTACACTTTGCTTTTAAATACTTCTCATGATACAGGTAGATCCTGCTTGATTGACAGCAGTTGTGAGTCAAGCATTGTTTTTAGGAAATGTGAGTTCTGTACCCTGACCTGCCACTACATCTCACAATGGGTATTAAATTAACCTTGGTCATCACTTGTCTGCTGATAATGAATGAGGTTTAAAGCCCAAGTCATTGAAATCCTTGTCTGAATCACTCAGAATTTCACCAGGTGTGTGCTTAAACTGCAATTAAAAGAACAAAAACAGAACGAATCTCTTCGAGATTCATGTTACTTTTCCTCAGTATGGTAGTGGCATCCTGTAGTTTTAGCCTGTGGCCAGCTCAAAGTCTCTATAAACATATTTAAACAACTTACATTAGCCATCACATGACTTCTGAGACTAAATTAAGATATATTTTCGACATCTGTATATTCCTTAAACCTGTATGTAGTTTTTAAATGAAAGCCCAGTTATCTGACTCTGTCCTTTTAAAACTATGAATGGTTAGATTCTTTGTATGATTTAAGTTTGAGCTTTAAATATAATTCCTTGGAGAGGTTTCCTTAAGAATATGCCTCCATTATTACATTCTGTAGCCTGCGTGTTTCCTTCATAGCATTTATCAAAGTGGGAATCATAGAACTCTTTATTTCCTTACTTGACCTTCCTACCCTTCACTAGATTATGAACTCTGTGAGGGCAGAAAATGACACTGTTCATTAATAACAGAGGCCTTGGCATGACATATGTGCTCAGTTAATACTGGTTGGTTGAGTGGATGGATAGTTCCCTGAAGGACCTCTGGCCTGCAATTCTGGAAGAGCTTCCCACTAGAAGTTCTTTGGACTGTGATTCTCATGCTTTTATTTTGTCTGCAAAAACAAAATGCATTTTATTTTTATATGACAGTCTCAGGATTTTAAGATTTTGATGAAGTAAAACTGAATTCTGCAAGGTAATAAATCACAACACTTAAAAAATCCATCATTATGGAGCTAGAGGGTATTATGCTCAGTGAAATAAGCCAGGTGGAGAAAGACAAGTACCAAATGATTTCACTCATCTGTGGAGCATAAGAACAAAGCAAAATCTGAAGGAACAAAACAGCAGCAGAATCACAGAACCCAAGAATGGACTAACAGTTACCAAAGGGAAAGGGACTGGGGAGGATGGGTGGGAAGGGAGGGGAAAGGGGAATAAGGGGCATTATGATTAGCAGACATTACGTAGCAGGGGGCACAGGGAAGGGAGTGAAGCACAGAGAAGACAAGTAGTGACTCTACAGCATCTCACTACGCTGATGGACAGTGACTGTAATGGGGTACATGAGGGGGACTTGATAATGGAGGGAGTCTAGTAACCATAATGTTGCTCATCTGACTGTATATTAATGGTACCCCCCCCCAAAAAAAATCCATCATTAACAACTGTTCCCTACATGCTATGACATAAATAGGAAAGCTGTGGACATTTCTTTGGCTCCTTTTATTCCCTTTCAAAACTCAATTGCAATCCAGAAATAGTCACACCACTAAGGGAATACTTTTGGATTCACTGTAATTTATTAAAATAAATTAGTAATTTAATTATTATTAGCATCAAATTACATGAAACACACTCATCGCTATTTTGCTATTCTAGAAATCCACTCTGCTAAATTCACTAATCATAAACAAATCATTCCTTCATATCTGTTCCAAAAATTAGGCTTGAACAGAAACGGAGGCAAATATCTTACTCAAAAGGTTAAATAAGGGAGCCTCTTGCTTCCATGAAAAGTTTTGAAATCAAATATAAAAAGAGTACCTCGGAGGAGAGAGGTATACTTGGTAAATACAGAGAAATGTCTTCAGACCATGGGGAGCAGCCGCCTGTGTAGGTGCCCGAACTGCTGATAACGCTGAAACTTAAGTATGAGGTGAAGTCTTTGTTCCTTTTCTTTGGCATCTAAATGAAGATCACTTACTGCAGTGCTGGAAATGGAGTCCAACTGCCATTAAAATATACACAGAAAATCAAATCTGACTAAGTTTAGTTGAGACTATGTGCTCAGAAAACTACTCATTGGTAATATTTTCCCAAAGGAAATTTTGCTGTAATCATGACTCTAAAATAAAGCCCTGTGAGCATGTGCTTCAGGAAAGAAGGTGATATTTTCATCATGCCTTCTGTTCCAAACTGGAAATGTTCCCCTGGAAAATGCGTCCAGTATAACCGCAAGGAAAATGTAAACCAAGTAAATGTTTCTCACCCACGTTCGTTTTCTGGCCCTTTCTAGTGCGGCATTTTGGGGAGAGAGGGACCTTCCGAAAGCAGCTGAGCTATTACTCTGTGCTCATTGCTGATACACATTAAAGTCCCACAAAATGTTTATAGGGCAGATATACCTGATTTGAACATATTTTCCAGAACAAAAATTGGCTTTAAAAAATTTTTTTAATTATCATTGATATACAGCCTTAAGATGGATTCACATACACAGCACTGAACCGTGGGCTCAGCATCCACCCATATTATCAAGTCCTCACCCCCCCATTGCAGCCACTGTCTGCTAACATGGTAAGATGTGAGTCATTCATTGCAGTCTCCACGATGTGCTCCCATCCCTGTGACCTACCTATATTGTGATTGCAAAAAATTGGCTTTTTAAATGTGAGTAATGAAACAACTAGACAGAAAATTTTAAATGAGTACCATTCTGTAAAATCTAGGATATAGTGTCATTATATCAACAACCCATAAGAATAATAGCAAGGCAACTGACAATTTTGTATATGAGAATAACCAATCTAGAGAGTTTATATTAAAGATCAATACTCTGAATTCACATGAGAATTCATAAAAGTCTTACTCTCTTAATTGGCATCGACAAGACAGAAGGACTTAGGCATTTTGAAGATACTGTGGATCCCATTATTCTTTCTTACGAATTTACTAGGTAATTCAGATCATGACACTGGGCACTCTGAAATCACTGGGGTTTCTCCATCGCCCGTTCTGTTGGTTACCTAAACCCAGGGGAGGGAATTATTCCGATTCCACTGTCTTTGTCTCCTGTGTCTCTTCAGGAGGAATTTAAGTGGTAGTTAATTAACCATAAAGTGAATTTTGTATTTTAGAGAATATATGATTTTTGCTGTTTTAGGGGAAACATTTGTATTATGACTTGTATTTTTAAAGCACTGCATTTCATAAAAGCACCTACAAAATTTAGAATTTATAATATTTTGAGTCAAATGCCTAATCATTAGCAATGACTAAAAATAAACCCTAGCTTTTAAAAAAATGAAGTAATAAGGAAATGCCTTACCCCTCACTAACTTTACATAGAAGGAGCACTTCAGCCACCTGCTCTCTTCTTAGCTAGATTGTCCACATTTCAGGCCCCACAGGGCTCAGTGCCACACTCTGAAACAAGGGAAATTGATTCTTCACCACATGCGACCTTCAGGTTTTTATTCTCCATAGATTTAAAAGAGCCCAGTCTTTACATGCAGGCTGAAACATGCCTGACTCATATTAATGCTCTTACCTGAACAGGTTTGACTGCATATATTGTCTGGTCTCTTAACTGTGGTATATGATTTTATATTTTTCTTTTACTCTATGGTTTTTGAAATCAAACCTGGATGGTTTAGCCAGGATTCCTGGGCGGTTAGGAAAGAGACAAGATTAACATTTCTAGTCAGTCACTGGTCATTTGCTTACTGAATTTTCACCAACATTGGTATGGTTTGGAAACATTAACTGTCTTAATATATTTTATATACTCTGCTTGCTTTGAAGCATCAATTTTTGGCTGTATAGTCAACTATAATCTAAGCAGAATCGATGGTGCCATCACTTACCACATTCTTGATGTTCTTAAATGCTGGTTGACCCAAAAGGATCTTTATGACAGAAAGGAGCTGATGAAGTAGTGAAAAGCATTTTGTTCAGGAGACGGTCATTTTGCAAAGAAGCGGTCTCCCTTGGGTCAGTCTGAACATGTTTCAGACTTGATGCTGATTCATTTCTGTTCTTGAGAATAATTGTGGACATCCCTAGTTTAAAACTTTCTTTATAATTCAAGTAAAACAATTTATTCCTTCAACAAATGGGATAGCCTTGACCCTTTTGATAGCAAGGATATCTGACATACAACAAGTGTAAAAAGAAGAAAACAAAAGACTCACTCTTCTTAGTTATTAAGAAAAAGAGCTAATTTCTCTGAGCACCTGTTATGTCTCTATTGTATTGTTTTCACCCATGTCCATTTGTGCAATCCTAACAACAGAGGCATTGTTCTCCCACTTTCCAAAAGGAAAATGAATCTCAGCTGGGTTAAATTTCTTAGCCAAAGCCAGTCAGTTAGTGAGTTTAGAGCTGAGACTGAAGTAAGATTTATTTGATGTTATAGCACAGTGGTTAAAAACTGGAGCCTTGTGGACTGTAAGCATTTGTAAACATGTGTAATGTTTGCAAACAACAATATGTTTCCAGCATCCTATCTTTAAGAACAGACTTTTGTCCAAATTTTTCTTATTTTGACACTTCGAAAAACATTTGAGTATCTGCCTTCTCTTTGAAAATAAGAAAACCTGGTGTCACCAGGCCCTCATCTCCTCATGGAGAGCACATCTGGAGTCGAGTAATTGGCTTTTTCTGGGTGTGTGTTGTGCTCCACAGAGTATGCTGCACTGAGCCCCCAAATCCCCAGTCCCCTCCCCTCAGTTGATTGGCATTAACTCTTTGGCCCTTGGCACAGTTGGGGTTTTGACCCCTGTTTACCCATTTTCATTTCACGACACCATGTTATTTCCCAGTCAAGCGTGGTTTTTGTTCTTCAGGGAAACGTTTGAGTTTCTTTAATACTGAAGCTGAAAATGAATGTAACAACAACCCAACAGATAAGCATTTGATAAAAATGAACGATCTGTATGAAATTTAATGTTATTAATCTGGTTTTGGGGCAATCACAATGCCATTTCATCTCGATCACCTGAAGCTTCAAGTGTTTCTGCTTCTGCCCCATCAGTTGTTTTCTCTCTTTCATAATTAAAAAGCTAAGGCATTTTTTCCACAACTAATATGTGTCTAATAGTTTATTTGACAAGTTACAAAAGACTTTTGATACGTTAAATTCTCACAAGATTATAGGCAGAGAAGATACACTATATACTATGTTGTATTGTATTCTATTATGTGACATGATGTTACATTAGATTATTTATAATCATCCTCCCAGTGAAGTTCAGAGGGTCCGTGTTCAGCACTGTCTAACCACTAGATGAAAAGTATGGGATTTGAATCCATATTTCTTTACTTCAAAATGTTTTTGTCCTATAAGATGCTGCCCCAAACAACCAAGTGACCCATCAGTGATGTACATCGGGGCCAAAGAATTATGACATGATCTGACCTGGCCTGTAAGTCCTAACTTAGGCACTAAGGTAACAAGGTTTCTTGGTTGTCTTCACCAAGTTCTTTCACATACAATCAACAGTCACGTACAGAGTGTGTCTGTATATGGAAACAACTAGATACACCAAGAGCTTATGGTGGGGCGTAATGAATAATAGTTCCCACATGTGTATCGTTATTATTACCAATACCACAAAAGCCTAATTGAAGGTCCTCAAAATAGAAAGCATTCGTGGACTCTAGTTATTAGCCCTGGTCCCTGTCCAAAAAGAACTTAAGTTTTTACAAGGAAAAAGGGTCAAATATAAATAGAATAGTAGCATATGTAACACTTACACAGAATACATAAATAGCAGCACAGTTCCCGGCAGAAGCCTTTGTTTTTGTGAAGTAACCACCATGGCTTCTGGCTAATGGGTCTAAACAATTAATTGCCCGTGTTGACAAGGGTGGTTTTGAGTCAGTATTGAGTCCTGCTGTTCTCCTTCTAAGGTATCTCTTTAATTTGCTGAGCCAGGTATAATAATGTTTACATTAATAAATGGAGATCTGAGGCACATCAATCTACTTTTTTTGGACTGGGTTCAAGTTAAGAAATGTCTAAGAAACTTCTTTCAAAACATATTTGACATTAATGTTAGTCGCTGCTCTGCTGGTTTTCTTTGTTTTACGATCATGCATAGATGCCAAGCCCTGCGCAAAAGTCGTTGTGTATCTACACCAACACGCTTCGAAGAAGTAATTGTATCCCTATTTTATGCATAACTAAACTAGGGTTTATTGAGGTAAAGCCATTTCCTTCTCAAGATTATCTCATTAATTACTAATGAAACCAGATTCTGAACTCAAGTCTGTCTGATTCGAAAGTTACTCTTTAACCAATAAGTTGAACCACTTCTGTCTTGTAATGAAAACTTGATTGTGCCCCTAAAAATTAAATGAAGAGAAAGGCAAATATATTTTTCATGTTATTATTTATCAAGACCCAGTTTTTGCTAAGTGGAAGATAATAATACTCTGCTAAAATTTACATTTAAGGACAAAGTCCGTAACCACAATTTCTTCACAGAGGAAAGAAAATGAGGATCTGAACAAATCCCAGTCCTATGATGAACTAACTGGAGATTTTGTATGTAAATAACGATTGGGAGATCATGCATGAGTTTTATGTATTTGTACAATATAATCAGGGATTCTCGTTTTAAAACAAAATTTTAACTAAGCATTAAGTACATTTTAATAAAAGAAAAATCACCTAGATTTCCTTGCTACTTTTTTCAAGCAAGAAAGCATTTTGTGCTATGTTTTCCACAATGCTGTAAACTGTAAACATTTCTTTTTCTCTGAAGCAATTCAGAGAATACATGGTTTTACAGGAATTTCAGCCCTGGAAAAAAAATTCCCCCACTGCAAAAAAAGACTGTGCAGTACAAATCCCAGAGCCTAAAGCTAGGGACTCAAAGCTGTGCCTGCTGCTATCTTTGTGGTTCAGACGAAGAGGGGTCTTTCTATTCTTGGTCCTAAACGTGATGAAGATGCTGATGACAGTTCACACTTTGAGTGTGGGGTCTGGAGTTGTGCAGCCACAGGAGGACTCTGTGAGTGACCCCCCGACCCCCAGATGTGTACAGTGGATCAGTACTGAGTCAGCACCTGCTGGGGGCCGGCTGAATTTCTGGACCCTTTGCAAGCGTGACCCCTTTGAAGCAGGTACCATCGTGTGACCCTCTTCGTGCCCCGTTAGGTGAGTAATCTAAGAAATGTTCAGTCAGCTAAACAGTGGTTAACTTTACAGTTCCTAAGTGCTTGTCTTTATATTAGGAATGTGGGATAAATATCAGGGCCCTATTCTCAAAAGGCTTATAAAGTAGTAAGGGAGGTACATCTATAAACAAAGACATAACAATAAAACATAGCCGCAGTGTGACAGTAGGGCTTTCCCATTCCAGCCACCGGAGGACATGGCCTCAAAAATATTGAATCCTTTAACATTTGCCATCAAGATATAGAGTCTTATTTAAGCTAAATGGTATTTATTCTTGCTGAAGAAATAGAAACAGAACATGAATGATTTTATAGTGCCTATTTCCTGTTGCTGTGTACTGCACATTGCAATTCTATACATTACATTTGATATTTTAATCCTATCTGCCCCATCTCAAACCCATCTCAACGGTGAATCTTAAGATACTTGAGTATCTTATTTCTTATGTGAATTACTAACCAAAGGTTACCTTTTTTTCTTCATGGCGTTACCTGGTAAACCTGTTCAGTTAGAAACCAGGGATTTTGAGTCAAAACAGAATTTTAATATATTCTTCAAACCGAATGCAAATGAATATTCTTTAGATTTTTGGTCCTATTTTAGTACAACAAAAAAATTAAGTCTAAAAATAACCCCAGCACCTGCGATGTGTCCTTCCAAGTCAGGATATGTGTGGTGGACTAGCAAGTGGGGAACGTCCGAAGGCCCGTCAGGGCGACTCCCGCAGGTGCAGCCAGCGGGGAGCGTTTAGGCACTAAGATCGTTCTGAGACACGAGGCCTTCACCAGCACAGAAGAACTGTCGCAAATTGGGTGTCAAGCATGTGAAAACCTGTAAAAGAAAACTTGGTTAGGAAGATCAATCAAGGAACATGAATGAAGGAAATCAGTGAATTCATAAAAATCGAGGGTACTCACCCGAAGGAGAAGGAGGGACACTAACTTGCCTGGCCTGGAAATTTTTAAAAAGGTGTTACAGTGAAAAGAAACAAGCCACTCATGGCCTCCTTTTTCAGAGAACGATGCAGATCATGGCTTTTAAAAATAAAGCAAAACAAAACCACACAAACAAAATCACTTTGCACCACAAATGGTTTGCTGGGCTCTGAGTTTCAGCCGACTTGAAGCTGTATCACTTGGGAGGTGTTAGAAAACAGACTGTAAGACTGAAGTCAGGAGTGACTCTTAAATCCCGAAGAGAAATCGTGAGTGGCTTTCTAAAGTTCTTTTCCTGTTTGAACCCTTCCTAGTGTGTGAAGCCACGTGCATGGTAAGTATTAGAAAACATGTTAGATATGTTGATTCCAGTTACAGTCAAGGACTCTTTCCTTACTATTTTTTCTACATTTAATATATAAAAAGTAACCCAGAAAGTGAGGAAAAACATAAATCAAGAGGGAAATGGTCACTGAGTATTTAATGAGAGTATTGATCTTGATTCTCCTGCCTTCATGTAGGCGTTTTCCCGTCTTTGAGCTGTATCAGTATTCCAACCTTTGTATTAAATAATCTGTAAACTCTCCCTGTACAGTCAAGTACCACCGAGGCAGAAGCCTGTAAAACCCCAGCAAATCTCTTAAACTCTTTATTTCCTTTAAGTAACAGGAAAGTCTTGGGCTAGATTATCTACAAGAAGCACTTGTCTAGCTGTAATCCTGTGTTTATGACTGTGACTGTTCATAACATTCTCTGTCAGTCCTGTGTCATAATAAATGCTTCCCAAGGTAATAAAGCAATATTGGCTTTTGGTCATTTTTCACTGTGTACAAATGTGTGTGTGTGTGTGTGTGTGTGTGTGTTGCTATGCATGTATGTGATGTTGTCATTCAGTTTAGCAAATAGGTCATTGAAGCCAAGCCATACAGCTAAAAAGGTACATAGTGTAGTGTACGGCTGGGCTGACTAGTCCAAGGCATAAGGGTACTGTATTTACTCTTTCTTGGCTTCAGCCCAGATAGTGAATGATTGACAAATGTTATTGAGAGGTTTTCCAGCTTATTTAATGGGGTTTTATTAGATTATATTTCAAGACTTTTTCCACTTCACGTTATGAGTGTGTGGTAAGTAGGCCCCCCAAGGGAGGGGCATCTTCTGCCCTGTAAAATATCTGCTCTTGCACATTCAGCAAGTCACTTTCTAGATTTCCCTTTTTAGAGGCTGTGTGGGAAGCCAGTTCGCCATATGTGTGATATTTTAATTAATGTATGAATATGGCTCTACTTGAAAGAAAAAATCAAATACAGGAGTATCTTTCCGGTCTCTCATTTCCCAGGTCATGTTTCGCTATTGTGAAATGATTAGGCAATCCCTTGACTTGGTAAATGTTCTTTTACTGCAAAATCTTTGTCTTGGTACCAAGTTCATTTATCCCAACTGTGATTTTTTAGGGTGTGCCAGTGGGCATGGTGTGAAAGCACAAAACTGGGATTCAGAAATCCTGGGTTTACCCCTTGTTCAGTTATTAACTCTCTGTATGACATGAGCAGGCAGCCTGCCTATTAGTGATTTTTGTTTTTCAAACTGTGAAAAGAGAGATGAAATATATACCTCTTTTTTTTTTCTTGTCGCTCCCCTTGAAAGGGAAAAATGAAGTCAAGTATATAGAACGGTTTTCTTACTGCGTTTGCCTGCAGATGTGTGGCATGTTTGCAGGCTGACCGAGGAAACGTTTTCCTGAAACCCGAAGCCCTTTTATTTGCCTGTGATAGTGATTCAGGGACCTGACTTGTTTCTTCACCAGCCTGTGGCCTCCTTGAGGGACACGTGAGATGGGAGAGAGAGGAGACAAGAAGGGGAGAAACACAACCCTAAGAACAAATCAATCCAAGAAAGGATGAGGAAGGGAATTGCAGATGGCTCAAAAATGCACGTTAAATTTACGTCTAAGTTTGCAGTATCTAACTACAAAACGTAAAGCTGGGTGCAGTCACCTCGACTGGTTGGAATATCGTGAATATACGGTGAAAGTACATTGCAGAGGGCATGTGCTGTAGACATTTTAAACACTGTTAAAGATTTTCAAAAGAATTCCATGACATGGCAAGATGTTTAGAATGTGTTTAGTAAAAATGTAGATTTGTAAACACTATGTTAAAAATATATCCACATATGCATAGGGAAAAAAGGCCTGCAGGAAATGTAACGATATAAAAACAATGCAAAAGTGGTAGAAACATAGGTGAACTTAATTTTTATTTTGTTTTATTTTTTTGTCGATCAAGTTCTCCTCACACTTTCCTAGTGAACATGTATTATTGGTAAATAAGAAAGGGAGTAAATCAAAAAGAGCTTTGAAAGTCGCCTTTACCTGAATATTTTTAATAAGTGCCTGTTGCTTATTAGGTAGGTAAAAGGTAGGCCCTATATTCGTTCATATTAAGGTGAATTATTTCATTGTTCTTTGCCCGTTCTTTTTAATGTGATTTAAGATAATTATCAGCCATAAGTATATGCAGGAAATGAAAGGCCTAGGATTCAGACAAGCCAGGCGAAGACAGCAGCCTGTCCTACCAGTGTTCAGGCCCCAAGATCGGGTCAAGCAAACCAAAATGACCCCATCATCACCATCAATAGGAATAGAAAACGCTTTCTTGATGGTTCTGTCTACTAATAATCATGCAAATTACTTTTGGGGTCAGTTCTTTTTTTTGGAAAATATAACCGACAGGTTTATATTCACAGGTCTTTTTCTTGATTTACAAAATGAATTCTGATTAACTCCTACTGTCATCTATTATTATTTATTCAGTACATGCTCGTACTGTAACCCTTCTTAGTCATTCCAGCTATTTTGTAATGTAGCTGTTATGAGCACGAGTCGTTCTTTCCATAAATTAAAGATCAGTTTCAGAGGTTCACTTCCCACTTTTGCTTAATCTCATTCAGTGTCCTTACCACTCCCGTGCGTCTTTGCCTCCGGCCTCTCCCGTCCCTCCTGCCCCTTCCAACGGCCCTTTCCCCACTTTGCTTCTCTGTTAGTTACCCTGGACACCAGTGTGTGAGACTCAACAAGCAGAGGAATGTTTCCCTGGCAGAGTAGCCCAGTGCATTCAGATCTCCCCTTGTCTGAATTCCTATCGTACTTGTGATCACTACCGCCCCGTTTAGTGCATCATTGTTCTCCTTGTTTCCAATGTTCTCATTTTGTCTCACATCTACATTGAAAAGCCTTTGAAGAATTTATAGTTCTCCTTCTCCTAGAAGTGGAAGGAAACCTCTGCTTTATGGGTGAACGCAATGCTGGGTGTTTTGCATGTTACTTATGCCTGATAACTTCTCTCTTAAGTTTTTATTAATATCCTCATATATCATGGGAGATAACAGACTCAGCGAGGTCACTGACTTTGCTGAGGCCACACAGCTGGTCAGCGTCAGAGCCGTCTGCCTCTGTATCTAAACATTTTCCATCTGACCGTATTGTTGGACTGCTTAATAATAGGTCACTTTATGTGGTACATCATTCATAATTTTATTTGTTTGTCTACTTTCCCATACTCTCATTTAGTTTGACGTAATCGAGGTGAAATGTAACAGTAGAAACCTTAAATGTAATCAGCTTCCAGTTATTGGCTTTTAAATGCCCTTCCTTGTTCCTGCCCAGTTTTCTTCTTCCCCTCGTGTCTTCCCCGTGATATTTTTTCTTCTGAGCAAAACTACATGAAACCTCAAATTGCCCACTTCATTCAGCTGCTCCTCCAGCCCAGGAAAAATGTTCAGTAACGTGGATTCATGGAAGAGCTCTCTTTATTCCCTGCGTGAAAGAACCTACCTTCATAGCAGATTCCTCTCAGCCTCTCATTTAAAATATTCTCCCAGTTGTGGAGGCATCAGATTCCAGAGACGAAAAGGGAACGAAGAAAAAGCAATGATTCCAGACTTAATTCCCTGCGGTGCCTCTGGGACATTCAAAAGCCTGGAGTCACCTGACCCCAGAGGACCAGAATCTTTATGGAGAGAATGCTGAGTGGGAGGCGGCTCCCCTTTAACTGTGTCAGCTCAGCAGGAAGCACGAGGAGACAGCCGCACAGCCTCCCCAAATTAACCGGCATGTTGCCACGCTGGTGCCCAGAGTTCTGTCGGTCAGTGAGATATACTGAGTTTTTTCTTCCCATGAATGCAACGTGAAAAACTGAAAGGGGGTGATTTAAAACCAGCAACAAAGATGCTAAAGGAAACTGCCTGAACTTACCCACCCAGACGCTCCTCTCTGCCGCCTCCGTGACGTTCATGCCTCGGGGTTCAGGTGGGACTGCACGAGTGGGCACACTGGCTGCCCGTGGCCCGGTGTTTGAGATCTCGGTCTTCTGGGGTCACTTGCCCCTTGTCGTAGATAGTCAAGAGGTGATGGGCAGAGCTCAGACTTAGTTCAGGGTTAATTTTACACGTGTATATTGCTCTTTAAAGTGGTTGTGTTTTATTCTCATGCTCTCCTGACAGAAGTTCAAAGGGAAAAACATTTCCAGAAGAGAACTTGGCGATTCATATCCCAAGCCTTAAGATGACGTACCCTCTGACTTAGCAATCATGCTGTTCGGATTACATCCTAGGGCAATAATTGGATAAAGATCGCTTTACCATTTATCATCAGCATGATTTATACTACAAAAAAATTGGAAACAACTGTTAGGGACTGAATTGTGTCCGTCCCCCCCACCCCTCACCACCAATCCATGTGCTGAAGCCCTAGCCCCAGCGTGACTGTGTCTGGACAGGGGGCCTTCGCAGAATCAAGGGTAAATGAGTTCGTAAATGGAGACCCTTATCCGGTATGACTTTGCTGTCTTTATAAGAAGGAACCCCAGGAATGTGCACGCACAGAGGAAAGGCCGTGTGAGTTCACGTAGTGAGGAGGAGCTGTCAGTAAGCCAAGAAGAAAGACCTCACCGGAAACCAACTTTGCGAGCACCCGAATCCTGCACGTCCAGCCTTCAGAGCCGTGAGATAGTAAATTTGTGTTGTTTAAGCCATCAGTCCGTGGCGTTTTGTTATGGTACCCGAGGCAAACTGATGCGTAACTTAACCATCCAAAAATAGAAAGTTACACAAATTAGATTGTAATCCAACAAAAGAACATAATGCAATCATCAAAATGATTATTTATGTCATGCTTGTTGATATAGACAGTGTCCCCAGTATGGTTTCAGTTATAAAAGAAAGTAGCTGAAAAACATATTCTGGTCCATTTGTATAAAAATGTATCTGTTCGTGTGTACAATGTTCAGAATTATGTGCAACAATGCCTCAAACCCTGTCCAGATAGAGTTTTCTTTCTTCTTCCCAATCATCCTCTTTTCTTTCTTTTTTCACTCATCTGTATTTGCTTGTCTGGTTTTGCCCAGTGAACATGAATTATTTTTGGAAATATTCATATAGACATATATTTAATCTGATGTTTTAAAAGTGGCTTTTATATAGAATAAAATGTGTCCAGGTTATAAAATTCTCGAGTTCCCTAACTACTACTATCTTAGAAACCCATGTGTAAAATAGCAATAACATTTATTTTCAGTATCATTGTAATTTAATCCGTTTTCATTCCCATGGTCAAAAAATTCCCTTTCTACACCATTTGTCATATTTATTCAGCATTTCTGAGTTATGAAACACAGAAACTTACTTTGCATCTAAAACTAACCTATAGTGTTAAGTGCTAAGAATACATACTTGTGGAGAGACAGGGATTCCAATTTGAATGCAGGCTCACCACTTACGCAGCATCACCTTGAGGAAGTTACCTAACTTTTCAAAGTCTCACTCTTCTTATTTGTTAAGTAAATTATAATAATATACTTCTCTTAAAAAGTTTTTTGTTAAGATTAAATGAGATAATGTATCTAAAGTGCACCAGAGAGATTCCGGGCAAGAGATCCCAGCCCCAAGCCTCCGTTTGAATCTCAGTTCCTTGATTTGTTAGCTGGGTGGTTCTGCGGAAGCTACTTAACCTCTGTGCCTCAGATGCCTTGTGTAAAACGGGAATAAGGTTGCTACCCACATAATTGATATTATTTTGAGTATTAAATGTGCTGATATATTATATAATTTGTATGACATAATGGTACATAGCAAGACTATGTGGGTTTTTATTAACTCTATGAAAAATTAAAAATACAGGGGCTGCCAAATAAGGTTTACCTTTAAGAGCACCATTTTGTCAAAATATAGTAGCCCTGGCATTTTGTATATATCGGAAACAACTGTGGATTTGTCCTCTCTTTTCTTTTTTGCTGTGTAACTGGTGAGAACACCCTGATTAGGAGCTTTTTTTGGAAATCTCTTACTCTTTATTTATTATGAAAACAGACATTAAGGGTCACTCAAGGAAGGAAGATTCCCCCAGGGCCATCAGTCCCTCCTGCGTCCTCCCAGCCCGTCTGATCCAGGCACGAGGTCATAGTCATGCCTTTATGTGCGGGCCTCGTACTGTTCACGCTGCACGAGTGTCCCTGCACCTGTCAAGGCCTGAGTGGAGCCTGTGGGCTCTGGTCCCGCCCCTCCCCACGTCCCTAGGTCTTTTCTCCTGCTGTTGTGCCCTCTTTCTCCTGAATCACCGTTTCTTCCTCTCCACTGGGTTACTCACATGAGTATATAACAGGCTCTTGTATCTCAAGTCTTCAAAAATTCCTCTTCTGACCCTCACACCCCCTTTAGTCCTGGCCCGTCCGTATGTCCGTATTCTGCCCTTCACAGTCACACAGGGTGAGCAAGCAGTCACTGTTATCTACACCTGCCTTCCCCGCACCTTCTCCTTAACCCTCCCTAGACGGGCTTCCCATTGCTCCCCTGAGACCGCGTACATCCAGTCCCCAGCCTCTGGGGCCCACGGGACGCCAGATTCTAACCATCTAGTCCTTTCTCTGTCTTGACCTCTCACGTGAGCCTGCTGACCAGTGCCTCCTCACCACGCCTCCCTTAATGGTCTGCCAGTGCACACGTCTCCCTTCGTGGTCTGCAAGTGCACACGTCTCCCTTCATGGTCTGCCAGTGCACACGTCTCCCTTCGTGGTCTGCAAGTGCACACGTCTCCCTTCACGGTCTGCGAATGCACACGTCTCCCTTTGTGGTGTGCCAATGCACATGTCTCCCTTCGTGGTCTGCCAGTGCACGCCCCCTGAGGACTTCCACTCCCTCACCAGCTCCCTCCTCCCCACGGGCCGGCCACTCTCTGCTCTCCAGCCTAGTACTGGAGCTGACCCCGGCTCAGCTGCAGGCCTCCCCACCTCTGGCCACCCCACCTCGCTGTAGGGTGCCCACGCCCATTCCTGCTGCCTGCCCCTGAGGCCGCCTGCTCACCAGCCCCACTCCTGTGCTCACTCACCTTCCAGACCCAGCGAGGGCAAAGTGGGGCTCTGGACTCACGTGCGCGTCACACTGAGTGCGAACTCACCCTCCCCCATCTCCGTCCTAGTAAGTCGCATTAACCCCGAAATTTTTAAAGCCTATTTGTGCAGCTGTTCTTGATTTCTTTCTTTCCCTGATACCCCACATCCAGTCTGTTTGCCACCCTGTTACTTTTACCTCAGAAGAATCCCTAAACTGGCCTTTCCCCCTCTCTCTGCCTCCCTCATTAAAGCCGCCACCCTCTCCCGACAGATCCACCTTAGTGGCCCACCAGCGGGGCTGCCTGCTCCTGTCCCCCTCAAGGAGGCGGCACAGTCCTTTTAAGCGTAAGTGAGATCACAACTTTTACTTAAAAATCATTTAGGAAATGCCACCTTCTCACCAGTCTTTGTAGTCCCACTGATTGCACACGCACGCCGCTCTCATGCCGGATCCCACCAGCCCTGTCCCCATGCGCCCCCTTTTCTGTCGCTTAGACCCGCTCCCCCGAGAATGCCCTGCTCCCACCTGGAGGAGGCCGGCCACCTGCATCTTTCCGTCCCTGTGTGAGTGTCCTCTCTTCAGAGAGGCCCTCGCTGGCCACCTGGTCAGATA
Organism: Manis javanica; assembly: GCF_040802235.1. Taxonomy (NCBI): domain Eukaryota; kingdom Metazoa; phylum Chordata; class Mammalia; order Pholidota; family Manidae; genus Manis; species Manis javanica. The sequence continues at coordinate 92,922,064 of NC_133169.1, read as the reverse complement.
TACCCTGGACACGCCCATCATGCCCCCTGTCACTGACTGACGTTCCATGTCACGGTGAGTCTGTCTCCTCTCGGCCACGAGCAGCCTGTCCGTCCCTCTCCATGTCCCTGCAGCCTGAAGGGCAGGCGCTCAGGTGTGCCGTCGATCAGATGCTATAGGCGGAAGTCCACTGAACACGTCCCCGGGTGACTGCAGGTCACGAACTGTCTTCAGTGACCGATCTGAGCGACACGCCGTCTCGGATGATGGACATTCAGGCCATGTCCTCTTTCCTGTCCTCCCCCTTGATTCCCTGCCTCTCTCGCTCCGTCTTATCTTTCTGGCCTTTTTTAAACCCCCCTATAACTTCCTTCATTTCCATCACTTGGGAGTAACACTGACAGGAGCACCTTTAGGTGCGCACTTCGCTCTTCCTCTTAGTCGCTCTCTGGGAATAATGTACCTGCTGGTGGAAGTCGGATCCAAGGGTCAGACATACCTGTGACCTCAATACCTATCACCCCCTCCCCATCCCCTGAGTCTTCTGTCACCAAAATGAGAGAAGTCACAGTGGCATGAAAATACAGATTTCCAAGGTTAAGAGAGTGCACAGTGGGTGAGCCGCTTCCCGCTAGCAGGGGAGTCAGTCAGCATATGTGGAAACCTCACCATGCGCCAGGACCACCCAGAGCCTCCAGATCGTGCTCTCGGGACCTTTGCTTCCCTTTCTTGTGTTTGTTTAATTTTTTGCATGCATGTACAGTATCTTTCGTGTGTTCTGGGATTTTCACTGTGTAAGACTCTAAAGCTTTTATATTTGATTCTGTGGAACTTTTTCTTTGTAAAGTTTCTGTTTTTCATACTTTAGAAAGTTATTTCACCTTTGAAGATCTGATAGTCCATTTCTAGCTGGTGTTGCTGTGATTTGAAAGTCATAGTTAACTCATTAAGCATTTTGGTATGTGATTTAAACTGTAGGTTATCTGTGTTTTTTTAAAATTATTTTCTTTGCTCTATGTAATGTTACATTTTATGTTTATTTCATTTACTTTTATCTCTCCTAAAGTTAGCATTCATTGTATTTTAGCAATTACCAAGTCCTTTACCAACAGAAATTAATTGTTACATTGTCATTTATTTCTCTGTAATTGCTTAGATACAGTTATAAAATTGGGAAATGGCAGAATATTTTGATTATCCTAGTATTTCTGTGTTCTTATTATTGGTCTAGTAGCATTTTAATTGGTAGAATCAAACTTCAGAGACCTATACTATTTTTTGAATCTTTACTAAAGTGTCCATTACTGCCTCTGACCATTTTACCTAAGTAAAATCTATTATGAAGAGACTTTTAGTAGATAAATCTGTCCTTTAAAAAATAAATAACGTGGTATAGCTTATGCATGAATTTTAAAAAATTCAAGGCTTATATTTTGAAATGCAAAGCAACTTAATATAAGTATTTGATATACCTCAGAAAAGTCAAAAATAGAAGAGGCAGGTCCTGTGGATTTATGTATATATATCTCAGTAATATATATATCAATTTCTATATTGGTATCTATAAATCAAATATATATAAAAAACATATATGCTATTCCATCATATCTCTTTTTGTCAAAAATCATCAGAATGCTTTAGCCTTGCATGTAAGTTCATTATCACCCCAGGATTTTAAAAAAATGTTTAAGACGACGATAAACTAATTATTGAATTCTTACCACATGCCTGGCACTGTGCTGAACAGTCACATGCCTGATCTCATTTCATATGGCAATTGCCTAAGAGGTCGATACTGTAGATATTGTTATCATTGCTCATTTCATAAAAAAAGAAACCAGGGCCCAGAGATGACATACAAGACCCAGGCCACGTGTCAAGGGCTGATGCACACACAGGCCCATCTCACTCCAGGTCCTCTGGGACCGTCTTCTGTAGCTTCTTATATAATTTTAAGCACCAGGGTTAATCCTGTGGGTGACAGAAGATGTCCCCCTAATGCCATGTTACAGTTTCTGTTCTGTTACCCGAGTGAAGAGCTAAGGCAATGCCTTCGTTCGTGAAGAGTTCTTCCTTACCCTCAACAGTCCCGTCTGCTAGAGAAAAGATCTGCGGGTAACTTGTATTCTTTGTCCCAGTGCCTACCTGTGTCCCTGTCCCATGGGTTCTTGACTTTTGGTAATATTTTCTGAGAATAGAATGGGTCCCACCTGGATGTGATCGCTGCCCAGACCATAGAAGCTGACCTTGGCCCGGCCCTGTGCCCTCTCCTCCCCACACTGCTGCGTAAATTAGCTTCTTTCACCATCAGCAGTTTTAGTTCACAGGGACTCTTCCCTTGTTCTGCACAAAAACTAGTTTCCTTAATCACAGCATAAATTGTAGCATACATGTCAAATTCTCCTGGCCTGTTCCTCATGCGCATTAATTATAGAATGAATTAGGGAAGAAACTAAGTATTTACTGAGCGCCTCCTCTAAGTGTGACACCGTCCAGCACAATTTCCTGAACACAGAAAACACGCTGTGGTCGTTCCTTTCCTTGTCTTCCACCTTTTACTTCCCTGTCCTCTTTCATTCCCTGTTGCTCACCTGTGTTCACAGATGGCAAGATCTAGAAACAGCAGCTACCCCGTGGGAAGGGTAGAGCCCTGGCTGTTCACGCAGACGAGTCCTATCGGAGGACAAATGTGTGCGGCCCTGCACTTCCGTGACTTCGGGTGGGGCCTGTCCACCCTCCTTTACCCTCTTAGCATGTTTCCCCTCACCTGCCCCCAGCCTCCACTGAGTGGCAAAGCGTTCCCACAAGCAACTGTCTCCGAGATTTATTAGATCTTGTTTGTGAAGCTTTTCAATTCCTCAAAAAGAAATAAATACGACATGTCATGCAGGACAGGTTTTTTTGTTCAGTGTTTTATAACCATGAGAACTTTCCGTGAACAAAGCCTTTCTGACTAGCTCAGAAGGTAAAGTATGTGGTAATTCTAAGACCAAGTGGTTAGGAAGTTCTCATCCCTGCACGTATCAGGGCCAGGCGTGCGGGCGGGGCCTGCCTGTCGGGTTCCATCGACCTTTACGGACAAGTTATTTTTCCTGTTAAGTCAACAAGAATATTGTCTTTGATATAATTTTTCTCTCTGACATTTTGGTCACTACATAAAACTATACGGTGCTTTATAAAGTAATTCTTTCAGAGCATTATACTTTAATTTATTGTAGTTGGAACATTAGTGATCACAATGACTATTCCTCTTTAAAAACATTTAGATATTCATACTGGGCCCTTCTTCTAGCACAGGTATATATATATATATTTATTTATTTGTTTATTTAGGTATCATTGATATACACTCTTATGAAGGTTTCACATGAAAAACAATGTGATTACTGCATTCACCCATATTATTGAGTCCCCCCCCCACGCCCCTTGCAGTGACTGTCCATCAGCGTAGTGAGATGCCACAGAGTCACTACTTGTCTTCTCTGTCTTAGCACAGGTATATTAATCTGTTTATAATACTTCTATGTGGATGTTTATAAGTAATCTGTGTTCCTTTCCATTAAAGCAGTATAGCTTGTACATGCATGTGGATTAATTAAACTATCTTGGGGTGGGGGTGGATTCTCATGGTGGGTCCCCAAATGAATATGTTCAATTCACTGATTAGCTAGTACTAATAAATGCTCAGACCCTCTAGCCATTAAATACTTGTACATGGATTAGCTGTCAAAAAAAAAAAAGTACTTTGTCTTGGTTAATTCCAAACATTTATAAAAACAAATTGCAGAGGCACTGGGAAGAACCCCAGAGTGAACCTCATTGTGGTGCCGGGTGTGAGTGTGACTCTTGGTGGCATTGCTGTTGCATCTCAGGCCTTCGCTGCTTTTCATTCCCACACTCCTCCTGGGTACAGGTAGTCTCTTTCCTGTGGCTCCTAAACCTATGTTTCTAAGGCAGATTTCTTGGGCTTATCAACTTGAACATCTGTGGACCTTCCTCTTATGTCACAAATTTCATGTTGACACTTACCGAGTCATTCACACCAGTATCCCTGGTGTCGCCCATGTTGCTGGCCTTCATCTGTCCATGCTACCTGCTCTGAAATCACAGTGATTCCCCCTTGACAGCATCTTTATGCAGCTTAGATACGTTGTCCTCACTGTAAGTATCCAGGGTGAGACCATCAGCGTCTTTGGTCCGGATTTTATCAGTAACCTTTTAATAGGTTTTGTAGCATTTGGTTTCTCCGGAGCTGCTCCGGAGCTCCTGGACTGCCTGGTGAGCTCATCCCTGACCATGTTACTCTGATCCTGACGAGCATCCAGAGTCCTTGCTGCCTACAGAGAAAAGTTCCAACTTGACAGTCTTAAAATCTGGACCCAGTTCACAAGCCTGACATTGTGATAGTCACAGCTGCCCCTCCCTGCACCTCCCACCCCAACACTTCAGTGCAGGCATCTTCTCATGATGGACTGATCGCCAGTCCTTAAACAAAATTATTCTGTCTACATACTGCTTACCCTGCTTGGTGGTAGAGTACAGTGTTCGAAAGCGCAGGCTTTCCAGCCATACAGACCTGGAATAGAACGAAAGTTTTGCCAATGAGTCACTGTGAGACCCTAGTTCAATTACTTTTATGTTTGGGGGCCTCAGTTACTTAACCTGAAAAACGGATACTTAAAACAAGCTTAACTTACTGGGTTGTTGTGAAAAATGAGTATAAGTGCTCGGTATAGAACCTTACTCATGGTAAACCTTCGATGGGTACTAGTTTGTGTTACCCAGCATGCACCTCTTCTTAAACCTGAATTCCGAAACTCCAGCCATCCTCACGCCGGAGCTGAGCGGTGACCTGTCCTGTAGCTTTCCCTGACTTAGGCTTTTCCCAGCTCTGCCCCAGTGGAGTCATTATTAATCATCCTTGTATCTGAAGTCCCAGAGCATTTGTCATCCTTCTATTATAGCATATTTCTCCATCTGTTATCATTTATGGGTCTGTTTTTCCACTAGAATGTGAGTGTTCACAGGCAGGGGCAATGTGCATTTTGTATCCTGGGACCTAGCACGGATCCTGGCATGTAACAGGCATTCAGTCATTGTTCACCAGATTGAATTTGTTAGGTACTTTAAACATCCTATTTCCCTCCCCATTACACTATTTAGAGGTAGCTATGCTTAAAGTTGAAAAGGTAAGTCAGTGGTAACATTCTAATCTCCCATTTTCATGAAAGTATCTTGTTGGAATCATCAATACGAAATCCAGTTTCCCAAGACCAGACTTCGTAATAAGAAATGAACTTTTTTTTTAAAAAAAAGCAGCAGCAGGTGGTATCTTTAGTTCTAAAATTGCAGGGCTTGTTGTCAGTGAGGTCAGCCTAGTTGCATCACTGCACTGGGAAGACAACGAGAATCCATTAGCCACTCGGACAGTGTGATTTGGGGTTTCACTCTGGTCATCAGGCAGATGTTCAAACATCAGAGAATGCCTACAGTGTTGTAGGCACAAAAGACAAGCGCAGCCCTTAGCCGTTCTAAGAAACATCTTCAACAAAAAATTCATTTGGCTGAGCACACAGGGACAGTGTTACACCAGATTCACCAGTAATTGTCACTAAGGCGTAGATTAGTTTTCCTCCCCACTAGAAAGGCTGAAGTCTGAGAGGGGCCTGCTAGCACGGGATTCTTTAATGCTTGCTGTAGGACATGGTCTTTTTTTTTTCTTTCAATTGTGAGAGATTTCATATTTATAAAATAAATTGGATTCCTAACTTCTCTTAAAAAAAAACAGACCTGGCCATATTGGGAGCTGCTTTTTCACAGAGCGAGGGTGACTGGCGGCTGATAAGCAATCGCCCACTTAAGGAAGTCTGTCACTCTGCCAGTTCCCATGAGTCAACACATGGTGCCCTTCGTCCATTCATGTCTCCTGACTCAGCTCTGTAGAGCAGGTGTTTGTGGCTCCTGGGGGCCCCTGGATCCTGTGCTCTAAGCCTCAGATGGCAAATAGCTTGTAGGAATGTTGTATGTATTAAATAATGTAATTTAGGTGACGTGCGCCTCTGAGTTTCTGATGTCATAGTAAGTTCTCAGTAAATGGGCGCCGGCTGTTTCTTCAGGTCACTTTCCAGACGTGTATTTATCGAGCACCTACTGTGTGGCAGGTGCCGGGGGAGGCATGGGGAGGTGGCAATGAGCAGTACGGGCCTGCAGAGTGTTTACGGTTTAGCGTAGCAGCCAGGGGAATGCCGGTTAATCATTCTAGTGGCCACGTGGCCTTTGTGGGATAGAACAAGGGGCCGGGGGAAGTCATTGGTCTCTGAGAATTGCTGGACTGGACCAAAAAAACGAACGCAGTGGAAAAGCTTTATGAAAAGTCATTGGAAACCAAACGTTCCTGACAGCTGCTTGTTCTCCCCTGGCAGGAAGCCGCTCCTCCCCCAAACTCCCTAACTCAGCCTGGGACCTGGTTATCCACCCAGTCACTCAAGCCAAAAAGCTAGGGCTATTTTAATTCCTCTCTATCTTCTCCTCTATCCCCCGCACGTTTATTCCTCAGCGAATCCCGTGGGCCCTTCTTGCAAAGCGTGCCCTCATCTGCCCACCCCCCCCACCTCTGTCCTGCTGCCAACACTGGTCCAAGCCCCCTCCCCCTTCATGACTGTACCACCTCCCGGCTGCTCCCCCTGCTTCTACTCCATCAAACTTTTTATGTAAAGGCCAAATAGCAAATATTTTAGATGTTTTGGGGCCGCCCAGTCTGTGTCGCAGCCACTCAGTTCTGCCCTTGTAGCACAAAAGCAGCCATAGACAGTAAAATACTTAAACCACTGGACCTGGCTGTGCGCCTATCAGACCTTATTTACAAAAACAGGCTGTCGGCTAGAGCCTCCCTGGGGGCCCCTGTCCACCCTCGGACTCCCTTACCTTAGTCCTCTGCCCTGGTTTCTTTCAGCACCAAGAGTATGTCCCTGACCCTCCCAAGTCCTGTTGCGTGGAACCCTCTCTCGATCTGGCACTACGCCAGCTCGCCATCCTCTGTTCTGATTCCCTGCACAAAGCCTTTGTACCAAATGCCCTGAATCCTTGTGCCCAGAGTTAGCCTGGCCTGATCACAGCTCAGACTCATCTCACATGGCCATTTACAGTCATCCATCACTATCTTTTATGACGTTTTCAGCACTTGCCATCATCAGAAAATATTTATTAATTTGTTAATTTTGTGTGGTGGTCTGTCCTTAAACATCCCAGTTTTTAAGCTGGTGCCAAGACTGAGACCGTTGTTCCCTGCTTTATCCCAAGAGCCTTGTCCAGTACAGGCAAAATAAAAAAATAAAAAAAGCGACCCTCAAAAAAACACTTTTTGGAAAGAGAAAGAAAGAAAGAAGCCCTCTGTGTCAGTGGGGACCACACCAACCGCTGTTTTAACCTGCAAGGCCCCGCAGAGCGTCCCCATCAGTGCAGGCCACAGCTCTGTCCTGCCCTCCTTGGCCCAAAATTGCCGAGTGTGGCTGGGCCCAAAAAGGTGGAATTGGCAACTCCCCTTCAGCCAGAAAGAATTTAAGTCTCAGGAGGACAGAGGGTGAAGTCCATGTAACAAGGGGCCTGGATCATTGCTAAGTTTGCTCCGACGTCTGCTCGGTGACGGGTCTTTGCCTCTCTGATGCCCGTTGACCGTGCTTGATGTCTGGAGGGGAGGTACTTAGAGAAGAGATTCCTAATAAAGAGAGACTTTACAAAACAAGTCTTATGTGTTTTTTCTTTTTGTCTGTAGTCTGGAAGCCAGAAGGTCCAAACTGTGTCTCCCATGGGGACGCCTTGACTTGAAAGACACACAAAGCCCTTTGTCTGATAAGCCATCCTGATTTCATTGGAAAACATAGCCATTATTTTTATAGGAGGACGGGAAATAGTTTAATACAAACATTAGTACATTAGCTCAGGTTGTCATAACGGAATCCCACGGAGTGGGCGGCTTAAACAACAGAAAAGTCCCTCACTCACGTTCTGGAGTCTGGAAGTCTTACGGTCAGGGTGTCAGGACACTGGCTTCTGGCGAACTGTCCTCCTGGCTGTGTGAACGGCTGCCTGCTCGCTTTGTGGATTGTCCTGTGTGTGTGGACAGAGGTGTCTGGGTCTCTTCCTGTCCATGTAAGGACACCAGTCCTATCTGATTAAGGCCCCATCCTGATGACCTCATGTAACCTTAATTACCTCCATAAAGGCCCAAATACAGTCACATTGGGGGATTAGGGCTTCAGCATGAATTTGAGGGAATCACAATGTAGTCCAAAACAGTCAGGAATCTTCAAATACTGTCATTTCTTGTAGCATAGGCATCTTTATTGCTTAAAGGGGAGTGTGTGTGTGTGTAAAGTTGTAATTGGATTTTGTGACTTGCGTTTGCTGGTAACATGAGTGGTACCTTCCTTGGGCAATCTGTCAGCTTACTCTTCTTACAGGTTCTAATACTTTACACCCAGTCTCAATCTGTGACACTTAATAAATGGGAGATCAGAGTTTTCAAATAAATGAGACTGTATGTGAAATTCACTCTCTCAGTGAGACTGGAGAACAAAGGAAAACCCTCACCACTGGGCCCTGATCATACACTGTGACAACACAAAGGCACCCATGAGGGATTGGGTCCCTTGGGTTAAGAATGAAGCTGTTTACTGAAAATGGCCCCTTCCTGCCATTTCTCCCGTGCCTGGCCCTTGTAGGATACCTTTCCCTGGACAGTTACTTATTTTCTGTTCCCTCATGTTCACTGAAGTTTATTTCACAATACTTGTGATCTTCCTTCAGTAAGATTTTGGGTCTGAACCAGAGCAATTGCTTGAATGATCAAGGGACTATTCTTTAATTATTTGACTTTAAAAAAACAGTAAGTTTTTATTTACCAAGCAAACGTTGTTGAGTGCTTACCATGTATGAATCACAAGGCTAAGTAGCTTTCACGATATTTTCATTTAATCATATTGAGAACCAAGATTATTCTTATCTTCTATTTATGGATGAGGAATCTGAGGCTTGGAGTGGTAAGTACAGCAAACTGAAAAGTTAGAAGCTTGGGGCTTGATTCCAACTCAATCCAATTGCAGGATTGCCCCTTAATGTGCAAGATTTTCCTCATTCACTAGTCATTCTTAGAGGAACTGGACTCAAGCCCTTTGTCACTACAATTTAAAGTGTCAGCATATATGCAAAATATTTTCTATGCCACGTTTGATCCTTCATGATTCAACTTCCAGCATGAAGTTCTATTCAGTCCAAGATTTACTAAGCTTCTACTGCTTGGAGGGCGCTGTGAGGCCGGCAGTGTGAACAGGACAGGGCCCCGCTTCTCAGGGGATTGACAGATTGGCAGTGGCATCTGACGTGAGCATAACTGACAAAGAATCCAGTGACAGAGAAATAGCTTCTGCCATGAGAACTAGAAGAACAGAGGAGTAAGGGAATAATTCCAGCTGAGAGTTAAGCAGGATATTGTTTCAGGTGGGACTCTGAGTTCGAGTCCTAGCTCCGTCCCTTCCCTGCCAGGTGACTGAACAAGCTCCCTAAAGCACAGTTTCCTCCTCCGTAAAATGAGGATAAAGTGGTTCTCCAGTTGTGAAGTCTACTGTGAGAATTAGTGAGATTGTGCATGAGTAGTGTTGAGTCCTATGCCTGGCACGTGGTAGGCATGTAATAGATGTTAGCAAATATTGTTGTTGCTATTATTATTTAACCTTCCATCAGGAAAATCATTAGATTGAAAACAAAGGCAACTAGTCTCCCCGTATCGTAGAAAATAGTATCACAGGTTTAGAGTTGACAGATTTGTGTGCGTGTTTGGATCTGTAATATATTAGTTGTGTAACTCTGGACACGTTTTTAACATTTCTAAACCTTAGTTTCTTCCTCTTTTAGATGGGAATAATGATAGTATCTACCTTGTAGCATATTGTGAGGTCTAATAGTAGCCGCATCGGATATTTATACATATTTGCAATGTACTGGAAATTGTTCTCAGGACTTTAATGCGCTATTTCACATAATCCCCATAATGACCCTGTTAGGTACTCGCTGTAGTGTAACTGTCCCCATTCTACACATGAGGACACTGAACACGCCGAAGGTGAATGAATGCCCAAGTTCACCAGCAGTAAGCAGGAGAGCATTTGGATCCTGGCATTCTGTACTGTTTAACACTGTGTTGTAAGTTCTCATTTGTTACGTAAGTCTTTAGCAGAGTGCCTAGTGCGATGTAAACATTCAGCAAATATTCCCAGCTAATGTTATAATTCATAACATATGGGAACATATTCCCAGTATATGAGATGCACTTTGAAGAATATACGTCAGCAAATCATAGTTAAGCAAACCCAGGCTTTGAGAGAGTTTTTGCATTTAGATGTTCTAGACAGAGGAAATAACTGATGCAAAGGTAGAGAGGCAGGAAGACACAGGATGTATGTGAAGACTGAGCATTCAGTTTGGCAGGAACATAGCCTGAGGGAGGAGGTCTGGGGTCATCAGCCTGGGAAAGGTCCACTGAGGTTAAGCTTTGGAGTGATTTAAATAGAATGAAAGGATCTGATCGAGGGAAGCCACTTGCTGATTTTGAGTAGAAGGAGACACTCTTATGCAGTCACTTTGACGGTACTTTGAAGACGGGTTGCAGGAAGCAGTCTGGCAAAGGGGACAGTCGTAGACGTCTACTGCGTCAGTTCCTGTGACATGGCGTGAGGTCCTCAGTCAGAGCAAGAGGCCATGAGACTACAGCAGAGCCCAAAGTTAGCCTCTGTCTCTTCTGTTCATTTACATCTTTGGGAATTTTCTATTTTTATTTAATTTGTCAGGCCACCCATGTCCAGTGTTGGTGAGTTTTGTTTTTCAGCTTGTTTAATTTACCCCCAGGACAGAAACTCTTGGTGGCTAAGCAGGAGTGATGTCATAAGCAATTCTCACGCAGGGACATTCATGTGTGATGATTTCCAGCCTTTATCCCGGCAGAGCAATGAAGAGCAGTTCATTTTCCTGTGAGTGATGGCACAGCCTTCTCTGGTTGCACCATGGCACCACCAAAGTTTACAAGAACCTTTCCTTAAAAGAGCTCCTAATGCAGGCACTAGGGCATGTGGGCAGGTAGGGGGCCATCTACATGGCCTCTTACACGGGGTCCTTTTCATGTCCCAGGAATCACTGCGCTGCCGGGACCTTGGTGAGAGCATCAGACAATCAACAGCTTTTTCTGCCCGGAGGGCAGGTCCTGGTGAAGGCTGTTAGGGGAAAAAATTGAATCTCCCACCTTAAAGCACTAACTTATGGGTACTGGTTCATTTGGTGACTTCATTTTTTATGAGCAGAATAAGTGACCTATGAATGTTTAAAGATACAGAAATCACAAAACAAACTATGCTAAAGCAAACCAATGCACTGCTGGGTCGCCGAGTATAAAGTTAGGTTGTGAACAGCAGTAATGCCTCAAATGTATGTAAATATAAAGAAGGAGGAGGTTCAGCTTTATAATTGGTTGATATTTTGACAGATGTTCAATTCTGCAACAATGGAGCTAGATAGTGTTTCTTGGGTGCTTCCAGTGTTTCAGGCCCCATGATAAATGCTCTGAATAGATATATAATATACATTTATACATTATATTTTTTATTTCACACATTTATTGTACATGGATTTTCTATATTGTATCTACATAATTCATATATTTATATATAATGAATAGTCTATAGGGTATAAGGGCACATAAAGTTTCAGAAGAGCAGTTGGCTTCAGAAAATTGTTCTTCCTCGGACAGACCGGAGTTCTGGCTCTGAACCAATTCTGTTCCTGTTTTTAGTCCAGGGATGCAGAGTAGGTCGCCAGGCTTTTCCTATGGAAGATCAGAGGAAGGGGTGCCTCCAGCAGGCCCGTCTGCACACGGCCGCTGTGCAGTGCTTGGGGTTTGATGCAGCCCGGCCTCATCAGGGTGGTTCGAATGCTCCAAAGACTCTTGAGGAGGTGTATCCATTTCCTCTGGGTGCATCTGATATGTGCACAGGCCCGCTTCTTTCAAACTATATATTTATTTTGGATTTTCTCAGCTTGGATCCTATATTCTAAGAATTTCAAAATTCGATATCACCTCCCCACAATTCAGCTCTTAGGAAACCTCACCTATCTTTCCCACAACTAATACTCAGAAAATAACTATAAATGCCTATATATGTTACTGTAAGGACATGACATCTATTGCTATTAGATTATATGACTATATTAATATTCACCAAAATTCTATGCACAGTGTTATGGGTGGTGAATCTGAGGCTCAGAGAATCTCTGAACAGGCAAAAGAACAAAAATAAAGTCACAAAAGTTCAGGTGCTAAAGGTGATGCCCTGTATCTTGAATTCATAATATTGCTCCACAGCTGTTTGTGTTTGTGTTTTTAAACACAGCCAACAAAGTTTGTTCTTTAATCTTTAAGCTCCCAGAAAACAAAAAAGTACAGGTCAGAGGAGAGTCTTTTATTAAGACTTAATAGCGGATGTGAGAAATAAAATCACCAACAATAAAAGGGGAGATACGAAAGGCCATAAAATCAGGCGTGAGCGCCGAACGCCCCCTGTTGGTGTGGGGTGATGAGGGAAGCCCTCCCGAGTGGACACTGAGGGAACCGTTTGGCCACAGCAAAGACAACCACTAGTCATTACAGCAACGGGCAGGGACGGCAGGCCTGGACCTTGTTACTCTTGATAGCCTCTGCTTAATGAAGCAAGAACTGATTAATCAAGCAGAATGTAGCAAAATCCACAAGTTTAGGAATCTGAAAGAATAGGTCCAAGTCATTTCAAGACAGTTTTAGTCTTTATTTTCCTGCACTGGCAAATACTTGCCGATGTCCTGTCCTTGGGCCGTCGGGAAGTGTTTGACAGCGTGAACCTAAGTTGCATCCTCCAAGGTTTGTCTGTCTGTGTTTTCCCATTGGACCTGGTGTTCAGAGAGCGCTTAGCGGAGAGGGGGCTGAAGATTTCATTTCCAAAGAGCCTTCCGTGTAAACTGTGGTGCTGTGTCCACATGAGGGTCTGTGTACAGTCACAGAGCTACCTTGGCGGGACTGAGAAACACCTATCACAAAATCCAACGTATTTGTCTCACAGCAAGACCCTATAGCCTTCCATGAACTCCGATGAATTCTAAGGACTGCAGTTATTTTGGGGAGGAGCAGTTATTTTGCTTTGCATCCTTTGCCTTGACATTGTGTTGATGGGTATTAGGTTTAAAATACATAAACTTTTGGAGAACTGTTTTGGACTTTTATTGATTTTTTTAATACAACTGGCCTTTGACAGTCTTTGCCAGCTTATTTATATATGTCATAAAATGTTTCTCCAGTGAATTTTTAAGAATCTGAGCATATTCTTAATAATGTCATACAAAAGGGTCAAGTTGTAACCTGGTGGTTTTTATCATAGACATAGTGCACCCTTGTCATCATAAAATAGGTCATGACGGGCTGGAGAACTGTTCCAAGCACAGGTGGGGAAAAACTTCATAAGCTTTCGTAGGTCCTCTCCTTGTGAGCTCTGGCTGCCTTTCCAAGACACAGGCTGATTCCCTGTGTTAGCACATTTATTTGTCTTCCTTTTTCCTGTGAAAAACAAATGAGGAAACTTGCTTTAAAAAGAGATAGAAAGAAAGAAAGGGAGGTAGGACGAAAACAGGGGAAGGAGGGAAAGCAGCAGGGCACTCCAGGGAAGGGGGATTCCATTCTGGCTTCCATCAACCTTGGAACAACGCCAGCCTCCCCAGAGGAGCCTCGTTTTCAGCTCTGTTTTTCAAGGCTGAGCCTTTTGGAGATGCTCATCAGTATGAGGTTAGGGGCTTCAGGGACCTCCTGGAAGCTGTGGAGAATTCACAAGGAAGCCAGAGCCCAGCTGAAATGGAAGACCCTCGACCAAAACCAAGAGAAGGCAGATTCCTGCACTCACCGGGATGTTAGGTGCTCTGGAACATTCTCAGGTAGAAACAGAGTGGCATTGTCCAGTCAGGTAGCTTACCCATGAATTATTTTCTAGAATAATGGAGAGACAATAAGGATACTCTACTAACCTAGGTTTCGTTTTGAACAGTCTCAACTTCATCTCATCACCTAAACCTAAGTACCTGGGCTTTAGGTTTCCTTTGAGATCAAAGTCTCATGCCTGCATCTGACTGTGAGGGATACACTGGTTCCCATTAAAAAAAAGGATTTCCCCTCCACATATACACCCAACTCAAGTACTGTTATTCAAGGACCATCAGCAGTTGTATCTTTAACAGCTCGGTCAGCTTTCTACTTGAAAGTGTTTCAAATTAAATGGGCGCTACAGGGTTTGTTTGGGCGATGTGTGTGGGAGTGATGCAGAGGGCGGCTCAGCTCACATCAGATAGCCTCGGCTCCGAGTCTGTGGCGCTTCCACAAGCTCTGTGACTCAGAGCGGGTCCCCTGACCTCTCGAAGCATGTCTCCTGATGTAGAGGAGACCCTGCTTTCTTTCTTCTTAGCACGTGCCTGCCACACTCACGCTTATTTTTGGGGGTTTTGTTATTGCCTGTCTTCCCTCACAAGAATGTAAGTTCCACGGGAGCCCGACTTCATCAGTCGTTTCCCCCGCACCCCATGGGAAATGCCCAATAATCGTTGAGTAAGAGAAGGAATGAGTTGACTTAGGAAGAAAGCAAGGTCTCAGAGGGCATGACCCCGGGAGGCCAGAGTTGAGAAGGGGCTGCTCTGTGCCATAGTTGTGTGGAATGAACCAGCATCAAATACGGTCATGGGAACAGTACAAAATGCACTTTGGAGCCAATAACTCAGTATTGGTCTGTGTGTGTGTCTGTGTGTGCTTGCATGTGTGTGTATGCATTGCCTGTTAAGGCTAGGTGACCTGGAACAGCAGATGGAGGTCATCCTGCATGCTGCTTTTTCTCAGCAGTCAGGCTGATGTCCATACTCAGATTTCATTCAGGCTCAGGTATCAGTTGCGCTGACCATTGATTCGAAACTAGTAGCATTAATTCAACATTTAATTATAGCTCACAGACTTTCCCTGAAGCTAGAAAGAAAACACTTTCTTATGCATTGCTGAAAGAAAATTATTTTCCTCTCTTAAAATCTTGAAGGAATATTGCTTATCCCTATCAGTTTTCTGTTTAAGTATTTTCTTTCACTAAATAACAAGGATGTTACCAAACTTAATGGACAATCACAAAATAAACCAAAGATTTTCTGGTGAGTTACTCAAGGAAGTAAGTAAAATCCCTTGCTTCTAGGAAGAAGTATATACATATTTATAACTTTCACCTTCTTATATATTAAACAAGTCATTCAGGTTCATTTTAGAAAACTTAGAAAATAAAGCAATCAAATTCAAAGGGATAGATACATGATAAATGCTACCACAATTCTACTCTCTAAAAAATAGCATTTTGACATTCATGTTCTGAAGCTGAAAAAGGCGTAGTTTTGGAAAAATATATATCTGATAACTTGTTTGTGATGCAGTTATCAGAGTTATTGTAAATGTATTCTTTGCAAATGTTTTAAATTTATATTTGGAGAGGTCCTGAATTATTTTAGCATTTAGGTAAATTTTTTTCCATGTAGTGATAACCTAACACCTACTTTAGCTCAACAAGTTATATTTTATATTTTAGTTCATTGGGGTTTTTGCCACAGGATGTACCTATAATGTGCTTCTGGGCCTGAATGGACAGGGTGCTGTGTGCTGAGCAGCTCCATTCTGAGAAGTCAGGCCCATATGAGGAGTTAGTTGTGTGGGGCGCCAGAAGGGACCGCAGCGAAGCACCTCAGGGGGCCTGCCAGCTCCAGGGCTTGTGACTGTTCCAGGGCCTCCCCCATAAAATGAATCCACGGCTCATTCCTCTTCACCAACCGTGTGTGTGAGGTTTGCTCTTCGGGACGGGTTGCCGCAGTGATAGAGGCACTTCTCCAGCTGTCATTTATCAGGCACCTACTAAGTGCCACTCACTGTGCTAAGTTCTGGTTGTGGAGACGAAGCCTGAGACCAGAACTTTAACTTTAGCCCACTCATTATGCCAGGGGATTCCTGGCAGATGAGAGAATGTGGATAAAGTGAAGGTTCTGTGGCCAGGATTCCCACCTGGCCCTGGTCGGCTAGCTCTCTACACACGTGTGGGCAGTATGTTGTTGCTGAGTCTATATAAAGAGTGCCACCCAGGGCGACACGGTGGCACAGCTGCAGGGCTGCAGGAGAGCAGAGCAGAGGCTGGAGTGGTGGCAGCACTGAGGTCAGAGACTGAGATGGCTGTGCGCTCAGAGAGGCCCAGAGGCAGAGACCGGCCTGCTGCCTGCAGACTCGCTCTGAGGGGACGGGATTCTAGGGACTGACCTGCCACCCTGGGAGTAAAGTTGGGTGTAACCCTTTCACCCCAGGAACATTCCCTTGTCATTCCTCAGTCTCACCGAATCCATAGTGAACTTGCCCGGGGCTGAAACCCATTGGCAAGACACGGAAGAACTTGCAAGACACAGATTTCAGGGTCACTTTGGGAATCGCATTCCACTTCTAAGTTGCCCAAAAGACTTTGGAGACGGGTTTATGCTGAGCATCAGTGGGGAAAGACAGCTTTGCAGGGAAGGTTCCCTGGGAGGCCTACCAGCTTCCAGCCTGGGGGAGGCTCAGAGGCAGCTCGCAGAAAAAAGGAAGTTCTTGCATGTGGCTTGTCCTTTAGGCGTGAGGCTGTGTCGAGACCTGCCTGTCCCAGCTGCCGCGGTAGCCCCCCGGCCCCTGCCTCCCCTTTCCCAGCAATGTGCTGTCTGGCTTCTCAGTGCGCTGGTAGTAAATGCATGTATTTTTATGTATGTAATGCCAGTCAGTCCTTAAGTTCTCTGTGTCTGAGTGATTGATGTGTGTCTTGAAGTCTGCTTCTATGATTAGGTGTTAGGCCTTCGTGCTCCCTACACTTCCACCGTACGTATTATTCACCCTTTCATAACACTCTGCCGGAGTGCGTGTGCGAGGCTCCTCTCTGGTGGCATCTGCCTGCTGCCAGGTTAGCAGGTTGAGAGTCTGACTCCAGAAAAGCCTCCGTAAGACTCTGGCGTCCAGTGCATACAGTTTTCCAGTTGATTTAAAAAAGAAAGAGCTAGTCAGTGAGATAAGCCAGGCAGAGAAAGTCAAATACCAAATGATGTCACCTACTTGTGCAGTATAAAAACAAAGCGAAACAGAAGGAACAAAATAGCAGTAGACTCGTAGACACTGAGAAGGGACTAGGGGTTCCCAAGCGGGAGGAGTGGGGGGCAGGTGCAGGAGGAGGGGGAGGGGCAAAGGGGCCCAATGATTCACAATCACAATGTAAGTCGGTCGAGGGGGTGGTGGTACAGAAAGGAGAATGCAGTTAATGATTGTGTAACATTTTCCTAAGTTGATGGATAGTCGTCTCACTAGCTGGGGTGAAGATTTAATAATACGGGTAGCCGTTGAACCACTGATGTATATTTGAAACCAACGTAAGATTGTGTATCAATGATACCTTAATAAAAAAAGAGGTAGTAAGGATTTAATAGTATATATAACTGTAGAATCACTATATTGTACTTGAAACCAATATCATCATATATATAAAAAAGAAACCACATTCAGATTTAGAAGCTAGTTGCCAATAGATTGTCAACTGGGAAAAAGCCAAAACACATTCAACTATTGGATTTTAATATTACTTTTCTTAAAAAAATAGAGAACTTGAAATTGAAAATATAACCAAGGGGGGGAGAAAAAAAGAGAGCTGTTAATACCCATAATCACTTGTTCTTTGAACAAGCACGGCTCATGAAACATAATAAGAAAACTTTATTTTGATTTCCCAACACTCCCTTTAAAATGCACATACTCGCCGTAGTCTTTCTGTGGCCCTGGGTGGGTGGGCAGGGGCTGTGGCTTTCTGGCCGGTCTTAGTTCATACAAAGTCCTGTGATCTCTTTAGATCACGGGTAATCTCATTTTAGAAATTAGACTGCCTCGTCCCAGAGGATGGTCACAGCTCTAAAGTTGATTTAATGTTGGATTTTTCTCCCACCCACCATAGAGGCCGGCCTCTTGCGGTGTGTATGTTGGTGTGTGTGTGTTTATGGATGGCGGTGGTGGGGGGGGGGTGTCCTTGTCTTTTTCTCACCCAACTCCTTCTCTGTCGTCGGAACATCAGAAAACCTGGGACCTGTTTCCACTTAATCTGGTGCTGTTTCAAGGTGGTTTATGTTCTCTTCTCCTGTGGACCTTTTTCCTCTTTGCTCCACTAGGGGAGTTTGTTAAACTCTGACTCTGGCATCTTACGGGCATTTCTGAGGATTCTCTGGAGGCTTTTCTGCAGCCCTTGGGCCCTGGCCCCCCGGAGCCGGGCGGCGCCCCTTCCGTGGCCAGTTGCCCCCTCCGCGCTGCCGCTCTGACTCCCGTGGGTGAGGCCCTGTTGCTCCGTCCAGGCGGGCCTTCCAGGCGTGAGTGGACACAGCCCTGGGCCAGCTTTTCCTCTGCATAGCTCAGCTGGACTGTAAACCCGCGTGTCCTTCCCTCTGCTGCTAGAGGGGACACAGCTGCAGGAGGGGCCCCCATCCACTGTCCCAGCTGGGGGCGCGGCCCCTCTGCTTCCTTGCAGCTTCCCTCAAGCCCATCACCTCTTAGCGTTCCAGGACACCCCCAGCAAGCCCTCCCAGTGGGCGTGCTAAAGGCCCTCACCAGGCTTCAGTGGAGGGGACAGGTGCCCCCTCATCCCTTCTCCACGGGAAGGGTTAAGGAGCAGGTGTGACATACCATCCCAGGAAGCCTCTTTTCTAAAATCACCTCAGTAAAACCCCCCTCCTTCCCACCCTCAGACATTTTATATTCTACATCTTGTTTTACGATCCTTGGGTGACAACCCAAGGGTCCTGAAGCTGGTGGTCAGAACACACACTGAACATACATCTTGATCCGGCATCTCTGGTTTGCAGCACCCATTCTATCTTTGGTCCTAGTTAAAATGTTAACATTAGCATTTGCTGCTTACGATCATCTCATGATCCCATTAAATCCTAATAGCAATTGTGTGAGGTAGCTAACACTCTGACTACTCTTTTTCTGATGTGAAGATTAAAACTTAATAAAGTAAGTGGTTTAAGGTCACACACCTGGTCAGT
The DNA here is from genome assembly GCF_040802235.1 of Manis javanica. Classification (NCBI taxonomy): domain Eukaryota; kingdom Metazoa; phylum Chordata; class Mammalia; order Pholidota; family Manidae; genus Manis; species Manis javanica. The sequence goes on along the minus strand of NC_133169.1, from coordinate 92,902,915 downwards.
GACAGAGTCAGCATTCGACCCTATTTTTCTCACTCCTGAGCCCAAGCTCTTAATCATCAACTTCATTTTTACTAACACACATAGTTAATTAATACACACTTATTAATCTGGCAGGATGGTGCTGGTATGTCAGAACTTCATACTATGAAAAAGAAACTTCATAGTATGAGATGAGCAGCACACTTATTAATCTTGTGGTTTCAAAAAGGAAGCTCAAAACATGTTCAGTACTAAGTATTTGCTTGACACTGAATTTTCTCATGAAACACCAAATTTCTCTTGTCCTCAAAGCATTGCTACTTAAATCCATTACCATTTTGGGGATAAAATTATATCTACATATGAGTCCTCAATAAGGCACTTGTATCAACTGAGACATTTAAGCCACTCATTAAACCATCGAGAATCCTGACTACCTTTAATGAGAATGTTATTTCAAGTCGAGGAATTGAATCTTTCACAAGCAGAACCTCAAAGTCAATCAGTAACTGTTGGAACCAAATCCTGTATAATACTTGAAATAGCTAAACCTAGAGGTCTGTCACAGCTTAAATGCATTCTTGGTTAGAATGAATACCTTAAAGATTACGAAAGTAGAATTGTGGGAAGACCCTGCTCAATGTCACATTTCCAACCTTGGAGGACATCAATTCTAAATTTATATCATTACCGTCAGTTAAGGGAAATTAAATTCTCAATGTTATTTATTCATGAGTTCTTTCTGCTTAATTTCTCCCTACCTCTAGAAAAAAGTTCTTGAATGTCTTGGTCTAACAATGATAAGATAAAAAGTTACATCCTTCTTTATTTATAGTTCTGATTTATAACACTGAAGGAGCAGAGCTGCAGCAAGGCTAGAACAGGGCGCAAAGAAAAAACAGTGATAATCATATGCTTCAGCTCTGTAATTAATTTTATTAGGAGATGTTTTGACATTCAAGTGGGAAGTATTTTCATTCTGGGAGATCAGGCAATATTTAAATATAAGAAATTAAAATTAAATACAGCATTCCAATTTTATGTTATTGCAATAAATATTTCTGGTAATAGTCTGGCTTTTTTTCTCTAAATTTGTGTACCTTAGTGGAGATTTCTGGGCCTGACATCAGGTGGTCAGCAAATGTCTCTTTTAAAAGGACAAGTGTCCATCTCTGTAGCAAGATGGGCAGATGAACACTTGTTCAGCCTCACGAGTTGTCTCTCTGGTGCAGTGACAGTAATGAGGGACACCTCAAATCTCTCCCTGTCAGGTGCAGCATCTCCTCTAGTAAACTTCTTTCCTCTCTGGGGAACTCAGTTGGGAAATAGTAATACTCAGCAAGTGTGTTTAAAGAAATGACCCTAAATTCTCTAAATTGCTACCAGTTGAATATATCCAGTGATTTAATATTGAAACAATACACAGCACGCATAGAAGCTGGGTAGAAGATACTGTGGGAAAATGGAAGTTCCTCTGGCCAGGATCCTCCCCTGACCCTAAACTATTTGATGATGTGATTGGCTTGCTAGGCTCCTGCTTCCACACCCACAGGCAATAAGCTATTACTGACTGAGTCACTATATAAAGAGCTCTGCCCAGGGCTCTGGGGGAGACAGAGACGGGGGTGGATTACAGACCGCAGACTGCTGAATGCAGACGTGATTCTAGTGCTTAACCTACTACAGTGAGAACAAAGCTGGGTATAAACCCTTTTACCCCAAGAACATTCCGCCGCCATTCCGTTGTCATTTCTCAGTCTCACCAAATCCATAGTGTACCTGCCTGGGGCTGAAACTTTCAGGCAAGACAGATACATATAAATAATCAACATGGGAAATCTTTGAAATCCCAGGTTTTAATGAAATGAACTCAAAGATACCCCTTAGTAGCTAATGTTCTATAAAGCAAAGGGATTAATCTTCCTAGAATGTTCCCCGCAATGATCGAAACAAAATTTTTAATCAAATTAATTAAATTAAAAGAGTTAGAAAACCCATCTCTTGAGACTTGTAAGTGATAAACAGTTTACTGTATTTATTCCTTAAGCCAAGTTAAGGGGTGGGGGATGGGAAAGAGCATCTGTTTATAGGAATTGCCTCAGTTGTCTGCTCTGAGGCTCAGAAAGGAGAATGACCTGTCCAGAGCGACAGTGAGGTTGGACTCTGAATGTGGCCAGAGCTGTGAGCCTCCTGGCTTCCAAACCCAGTGCAGATTCTGGTCCACTGTGCTGACTCTATTATTCATAGAAGTGGTACCTACACTGTTACCAATAGCAATGTCTGCAAAAAAGTACAACTAAAAACATTTTGTACCATGCCTAATGAACAGAATTTTGAGATGGCTGTTATTAACTAAGGCTAATTTTTGACAAATATGAGAATCCAATTGGTGGAAATACTTCAAAGATGATGCCTGTAGTAATAACAAGCCACACGTGGAATGGACTTGACTATTTGAAAATCAACTTGTGTTGTATGAGTTGCTGATTTGAGTTTTGCACCACCCACTGTTATCAAACACGGGAACTAAGACAGTTACAGTAATTTGGCTGAGGTGGCACCCAGCACTCAACCTGAGGTCTGGCAGATGAGAAACACACTGAAATAGAGACGCCTGGATTGTAAGGATCCTCTGGGTGCTGACCCCGACATATCATATGCAGATGTCTTGCCAGTGGGCTTCAGCCCTAGACAAATTCACTGTGGATTCAATGAGACCGAAAAATGACAATGGAAAGTTCTTGGAGCGAAAGGGTTTATACCCAACTCTATTCCCATATATGGTGCAGGTCAATCACTAGAATCCCGCCACTCAGAGCAAGTCTGCAGGCAGCAAGCCCATCTCTGCCTCTGGGCCTGTCTGTCCCCACAGCCATCTCAGTCTCTGTCCTTGGTGCTGCCACCACTTCAGCCTCTGCTCTCCTGCAGCCCAGCAGCCGTGCAGCAGCCATACCACCATATCACCCAGAACACAGGGCAGAGGTCTTTATATGGGGTCAATAGAAGTATTGCCCACAGGTGTGCAGTGAGCAAGCCAACCAGGGCCAGGTGAGAATCCTGCCATTGGAAACTTCACTTTCTCCACAGCAGATCTGCAGGAGTCCATTTTCAGGGGGATTCCCATTCTGACCCTCCACGTGGAACCTTGCAAAACCTTGGCCTGGGAGGAGTGGGTTTGCTCTGTTTCTTGCCACAAAGCATTCCCTTCTTCTTCTTCTTTTTAAATGAAATATGGTTGGTGTACAATCTTACGTTGGTTTCAGATGTACAGCACAGTGGTTCAACAGTTACCCATATTATTAAATCCTTACCCCTCAAGTGCAGTTACTATCTGTCAACGTAGAAAGATGTTACAGAATCTTTGGCTATATTCTCCGAGCGTTCCCTTCTCATAGAGATGTCCCCCCCTCAGGGTGTCCCCTGACTCCACCTCCCTTTACTCAGAGGATAAATCAGACTCCGTGTTCACACTCATGAGAAACAGAAAGCAGTTTATTAGCAGTTTGTTGTGATCTGCGTGCAGTTTGTAAGTCTTACCCCAAAATCAATTTCTGTTGTTCTTGGAGAGCAATCTTTGTTGTCAATAAGCTTACATAAAAAGATGCTGAAGCAGCAGTGGCGAATGGAAGGCTGGAAAGTTTATCAAGAATGAATAGGAAAACAAAGGCATAAGGGGCAAAATGGAAAATACAGGAACAAAAGGGTGGTAATTAGAAAAGGCAAGAACGAGGTAGTGCGGGGACCGAGTCAGCGGAAGGTCAGACGTCCTCCCTTGTTCCGTCCCTCCCTTGTCAGACACAGCCCAGCATGGACGGAGGCTGTGCCTTTCAGTTTTTCTATGTCTGAGCTGCTCTCACAACTAGACTGAGTGATATCATGAGGGTTTTTTTTCTATTTTATTTGCATTTATTCAAAAACCATTGTTTGGTGGCAACTACCTATCAACTAGTGTGCCCCTCAGTGGGAATGAAATGACCGATATCACCTCTCCCCTTAACTTCAGAGTTTAATAGATAAGAAAAAGAAGAGAGGGAAACTTCACCCAAATGGATTTAATTACAAATAACAGTTTTGCCTAGGCAATCTCTGTCAGTTTTAAATTCTGTAAACATCCTGAAGATTTTAACTTCAGGTATTTCTGTGAAGATCCTGGGGAAACAGAATTCTGATCTAATACCGTAAGATCATATGGCAGGATGCTGTTAGGTATATCAGAACTTCACACTGTGAAAAAGAAACATCGTAGCAAGAGATTAAGAGCAAATTCAAAGGTCAGACAGATCTGGGTTTAAATCCTAATCTCATAAAAAATGTACCAGCTGTGTGACATTGGGTAAGCTACTTAACCTCTCTAAGCCGTAGTTTCCTTACTCAGACAGTAGGAATGACAGTACTTGGGTCATCAGATTTTTGGGAGGACTAGTGACATGGTGCAGGTAAGGCCTTTAGCGCCCGGCAAATGTTCAGTACATATATGTTGGTGTTACTATTTTTAGTAGTAATAGTAGTATCATCATTATTATTATCTGAAAGATCACAATAAGCTCTGTATTTTTTTCCAGTATCCACTATCCAAGCAGATAGGGGGAAATAGCTGTATTTGAATTCTAACACATTCCACTTCTTACAAGAGATGGACCATCTCTTTTCTGTGTTGATAATGGCAGCTGTGAATGGAACTGTGGAGGCCCCACAAACGCATGGTACGCGAAGAACATTAAGAATTACTCCAGCAAGGTGGGGGAAGGGCACAAAAACAGCAATTGCAAATGAAGCCACTCATCTTTTTTTATAGTTAATGTTGGGTGTTATGGGAAATGTGTGGAGTCACATGACCTGCTTTCTTAGATGCCATTTAATCAAAGCTTTATACAGTCAATCAAATGTGCTGAGAATATAATTCACTAAACATGGACTATAAACCTCAGGTGGCAGGAATTTAGAGGTGCAAACCAGGAGTCTGTATTGACCACCTTTTGAAGAACAACTGCCCAGGGACAGAGGACGAGATTGCCCGTGCAGAATATAATTTCACTTGCAACTGCTTGGCAATATTTAGTTTGTAAAAACCCAGCATTCCAACATGTTCCAAGATTTTCTGTAGCAATGCTTTGTATGCACAACACGCGATCCTAATTGAAATGCTGAGCAGTTTGTTTCTCCAAGGTTCAAATTCTTGATACATCTTCTGAATATCAAATACCCAGAACAATGCTGCGGCCCTGGCAGATGTGCACATAAATGTGTTAGGTCGGGTTTCTGCCATCATACCAAGAACAGCTAATTCCAAAGTCATCCTCAGCCCCAGATGGTTTGAAACAGAACCGTTTTGAAATCTAGGTGACCTAGTTTTCGGAACTATTGTTGCGATTATTTTGGAGGCAAATAATCTAGCTAAAAAGAGAAGGCGAGCATTGCTGTGTTCTCTGGGACTGTGGGTCTGTGGCTTTTTCCTGGGTAAGCAAGGCCATGAATCGAAGAGACCGTGCAAAACCTCTAAAGCACACAGTACGTTACTGGAAGATCTGCCACTTTGGCAACTGTGAAAGCCGCACCCGGGATCCCTGCACAGAGCCCCGCCCCGCAGAGCCCTGCTTTATTGTCAGGCCTCAGAAGTAGGGGGCTGGGTATTACTGTCTAGACCCAGACGGTTTAAGAGCAGGGTTAATAGTTGCAGCAGGAAGGCAGGTCTAAAAAGTCTAGCCTGAGCAAACTGGAATATTACCATGGCTTTCCTCAGAAGTCTAAATTATCTCACATCCTCAGAAGTATTTCTTTCATCTTCAGTTTCTTTCCCAAAAGATCTCAAGCACTGCCTTCCATTGTCAATCTAGACTGGGGGGTCTCACTGACCTCTCCCAGCTGGGCCATCTGAATGGAGCCAAGTGATTTTTGTTCCCCCGTCACCTCATCTCTGAGCGTCTGGCCCAGACACCTGCCCACATTCCCTGCCCGTTCACTTTGTCCCAGTCTAACAAATGCATCTCGAGTCTTCGCAGCAGCTCTATTTGCTTGCATTCTTTATTAACCTAAAATGGCCTGAAATCGCCCAGGCTTGACCCACAGTCAAAACACAGAATCAAAAACAAGTGTATTGGTAGGAAATCATCCAATGTATCACTCTGCAGACACCATTTATTGAGCATTTCCTATGTGCTAGGCACAGTGCCAAACACAATACCAAGTGCTTGGCATACTTTTTTTTTTTAAATTTTGCAACCATATTTTCAGATGGCTGTTGTTATTCCTGTTTTACAGATAGGGCAGTGGGGCTCAGAGAGACTCAACAACTTCTACAATCTTGTAGAAAATGAAATGACCTAGTGTGTTTCAAACCAGGCGTCACTCCTGTCGAAGTCCGCTTCCCTAACCACCACACGCCACTGCTTTCTCTTTAGGGACAAAGTCTCGTGTTTGCTCTGCTCTGCTGGGGAAGTTATTCAGGGACTAAATATTTCATAGAACAAAGCTTTTTATTCGATAGCCTCTAACCCTGCCTCAGTCTTCTGGAATGATAACACCTTAGAGCCACCCAGCTGGGTGATGTTCTGTGCTTTATTTTCCGCCCTTCCTCCAGTTCTCGTCAGTGACGCTTGAGCAACTCCTTTCCATGTGCGAAGCACTGTCTCCAACATCCTCTCATCTTAACCTCATGAAAATGGACAGGCGAGCTTGGAAAGGATGGAGTTAAGATTTTGTAGATGAGACAACAAATGTGGAAGGATTAAACGTGCTGGCCAAGGTGCTGCACCCGTGACTGACAGATGTCTGCCGACTCGAGTTGGGGCTACCCTGACTTAGGGGGTGGGAGCACAGTGCCTGTCTGTCTGTCAGTGTCTGTCATCCAGCCGCACAGTGATTGGAAAGGAAAAGAGCACAGCTGACCCAACTCTGTTAAAAATCAGTTCAAACTTCCCCAACTCGTGGGGACTTGACGCCGCCGGAGCGGGCACGGGAAGGTCTTCCTCCTGGACCCCTGTCCCGTGTGACAGACCTGCGCTGGAGGTTGAGCTGAACCTCTTTAAGCCTGGTTAACTCATAGATGGTAAAAGAAAACTACCTTACATTGTGAGGACTCTAGAGTAAAAACTGAATTCGAGTCAGGTGCCTTGTGTCCTCGAGACATTGTTCAATGCTTGGCAAAGAGTAAGATTCCAAAAAAATGCAGAATTATGAATAAAGAAATAGTTCGTGTAATCAACTTGTTTTTGTGATCCTGTCTTGCTGTAGGCCTGCCACAAAGTAAGTCCTCAATTAAGTATCTGGTGAAGTGAATTGTTCTTCTTTATAACAAACAACATCTTCTAGATATTGAACTGAAGTTGATGAAAGCTATTTTGGAGATGCAAAAACGCCTTCCCACAGGTAGTGGGAAAGTATAAGCTCACAGTATCTTCCAGATATGGTATGCATCTCTTCTTTTGAGTTTTGAACCATCCATTATATTTTCTAAATAGTTCGTGTGTTTGGGATTGTTGTCCCCAGGCCACTGTGAAGGGATAACTCTGTAGCTATATCTGGTAGATAAGATAGAATGAGCACTTTCTAAGCCATGTGCTAATTTCGCTTATAATGTCTAGTGACGGTTTGTACAGACTGCATAATGAATGAGACACAGGCAGAGCTGTGACTGCTAAAAATAACTATACCAAAAGGCAGAGAAGAGTAGGAGAAAATAGTCTTGTGAATATTAAGGGGTATCAAATTTTTACTGTATTTGGATCCGTGATTACCTGTTTTTTAAAAACTGCCTTTGATTGACCACCTAGCATTGAGAGTTCTTTACTGAAAATAGTAAACAAACTTCACCCCATGGCACTGCCCAAAATTAATGTTAATAACCGAAAGGGAGATTTGTAATAGAATACACCACCTGCTACAAAGTTGTTGTATTAGACTCTTCCCCTACCTTGTTTGAATAATTTTTTTTTAATCACACGAATGTTTCCTGTTTTTAGAAGAGTTATTTTACATGGTCCCCCTATCCAACTAACATATGTGGGAGGCAGCTAATTTGTTGAGTTAATTAATTTTATTCTCTAAAGAGGAAATCTTCTCTCACAGATTAAGCACAGAAATGGAACTATTTTGTTTTTTAAGATTTATAGAAGCTAAAGAGTGGCTATTAAAATCACAGTATTATATCCTATTTCATGAAACATTTAGTTAGGATACTAAAAGCCTTATAAGTCAACATATTTATAAATTATACATATATCTGAATTTTGTGTGCCTGATTATGTGAGATATATGATGTTTTTCTCTTGCCAAAACGAGAGTAATAAGGCGTAAAGCCCAAGTAGGGTAGAAAGACCAACACTGTTGAAACACAAAATTTATGGATTATATTCTAAAATTCCCAATATTTCCTTCAAATTCAATACTGATGAATAATGATATGCTAATTAGGTATACTTAAGGTTTTCAAAATTCAAAATGTAATTAATCACAATATAGTCCTATTTTTCCTAAGAAACGCTTTGCTAATGTTGTACAACTATACTAGCACTGTAAAAATAGTGCAGTAACAGCGTGCCATGAGTGTAGGGGAAAGAAGAGTGAACTATAAATAATCTTCTACCTTTAATTTATTTTTAAGAAGGAAATTCCTTGGGAAAACCAGTTATCATGGCATAAAGAGAACAATAAATTATAATTTTTTTTATCAGACAGAAAACCAGCCCTGACATCTTCCACATCAGATGAGTTAGTTTCTTCTTCATTTCACTTCTAATGTAACCAAAATATTGTCACCATCTTCCAGTGACTGACATCGTCCCACATTGTCCTTTCATTAGCTACACTTTGCTGGGGCTGGTCACGTACTTTAAAAATCTCAGGTTAGATACCTTTTGTTTTACAAGAAAAAAAGAAAGAAAGACTTTCAGTCTATGATATTCTGGAGCTCATTGGAGCAAATCCTCAAGGATTTAGAAATTGTGGGAAATCATGGAGAGGGATTCTTAGGAAACAGCCGCTCCTTACACAAGGATCCGCCCATACGCAAATCACATGATCAAAAACAGAAAATGAAAGGGGTGGGGTGGGGGATGGGAAATGGAGGTAAGAGAAGGCAAAGGAAACGAAAAGAGGAATAACCCAAAGGAGCAAGGAGACAAGCTGCAATCTGTGATAGCAGGTCCTACCAGCGTCCTTAAAAGGGTGCACAGGCACCTGTAAAACCAGAAGGGTGAGAATCGCAACTAGAAGCAAATTGCTACGATTAGTCATTTGCAGCAAAGTTGGGCAGAGAGTTCAGACAGCCACAGCAAGCTACTGCCAGATCCTTGTCACTGCCACAACCCCTTGTGGCAGGGTCCACGGGACGAGTGGCAAGGGGACAGACACACTGTCAGTGCACTTTCCTGCACAAATCATGTCGACAACACTTGTCAGCTTGGCAGGTGAGCCCAGCAAAGCCTAATGAGACTAAGGTATTTGATTATTTTTCAATGTCGTAGACATGGAGGACCCTTCAGGAAGCATTCAGCACACTGGTTTAAAATGTTGCACCTTCAAATACTTTTGTGTTGTAAACAGTGCATGACTATATGGCTACCTGGGATGAACAGGACTGATACTTGTTGAGACTGTGGTGTACCATGGTTAGTTCTGACATACGTATCATCTCTAGGTGAATCCTTCCTAAGAGGTCCCAGCCCTGGGAAAAAATAAGAAAGGGGACACCCATTTCCTTCCACACTTGAGTATGGAAGAAATATGATGTTAAAATAAATCATTAAATGCCTCGAAGGGACTTGTACTCAGAGAGAAATATTTTTTTTTAACTCTCACTGTATTTATGGATTTGCCCATTTCTCTTTATAACTTGGTCAAGTTTTGCTTTATGTTTTTTCAGGCTATGTTAATAGATACATACAAATTTAGAATTGTTATATCTTCCTAGGGAAATTGAACATTATCATTATGAAGTTGTGCTATTTACCTCTAGTAATGTTAATTTTTCTGTTTTAATGTAGCCACTGCAGCTTTCTTTCAGTTTTTTTATGTTATAAAATGTATTAACATAAATGTGCATTTATATATTTTTAATGATTTTATATACTTGCATTATAGATAAAGATCTTCTTTAAAGAGCATATAATCTGGCTTTTTGCTTTGTTTTCCCCAGAGTGCAAATTTTAACTTTCAACTAGTATATTTAATTCATTCAAATTTAATGTAATTACTGCTATTTGTACTTCTGTTTACTGCTTCATTATGTTTTCTGTTTGCCCCAAGAGTTCTACATTGTTTTTTTCCTCTCCTTCCTTCATTACTTTTGGATTGATAGAAAGTTTTTTAATCATTCAGTTTCTTCTTTCTGTTAACATAGAAGTCATAGACTCTTTAGAATATTCTTTTAGTGTAAGCCCGAGTGATTATAATGAATTCTTGAGTTATCAAAGTCTAACTTTAATCTGCCAATCTTCCTCCTAGTCCTTAAAACTATATTTACCCTTCTTGCATTATGAAATTATATGCTTATTTTTGTGCATTATAATTATTTATATATATATTCACAAGAAATATTCATATTTCAACATAATCCATGTTCACTTCTATTTACCCAGATGTTTATCATTTTTTCTGCTCTTTATTCCTTCATGTGTCATTTTCTTTCTGCCTAAAGAATAATACCCTTTAGAATTTTCTTTAGTATGACTATCTTACCTTCATCTTTAGAAGATAATTTCATTGTATACAGGATTCTGACTTGTCAGTTACTTTCAGCATATTGAAGATATTTTTCCATTGTCTTGTGCCTCTCATGTTGCCGTCGAGAAGTCAGCTGTTGGTATCACTGCTGTTCTTTTATAGGCCAGCCTCTGTTTTTCTCTGGTGGCCTTTAAGATTTTCGGTCTTTGATTCTTGCTGGTACTTCTTGGACTTCTTTGAATCTGTGGACTGGTAAGTTTCATCATTTCTGCAAAAAGTTAGCTATTATCTCTTTAAACATCACCTCTACCCCACTGTGTCTCTCGGGTCCTTTTATGGCCTTATTGAACGTATGCCCACATTTCATGTGGGATCCGATGTCTTCTCATACATTGCGCATCGTTTTTTCGTCCTTGGATCGCTCCATGCCTTTGACATGTCTTTCATTTGCAGATTCTGTTTTCTGTTGCGCCTAAACTGCCAATAAGCTCATCTGTTGATTTCTTGATTTTGGTCGCTATTTTCTTCAGTTTTGTAATTTGCATTTTGTTCTTTCCCAGATCTTCTGTACCACTTTTTACATCGTTAAGTCACCTTTCAAATTCTCCAGGCTTGGTTTTTATCTCCTTGAATTAATTAAGCATCGTTGTGTAACTGGATCTTTCGGAGAATCACAGTGCTTGACGTCTTTGTGTTTGTTGTCCCTCGGCTCTGCTGGCTCCTGCACATGCTGCCTTGTCTCCTTGTGTCTTTGGTCGCCTTCGATTGTGTGTTCAACATGCTGTTTCAGTGATTATGAGTAGAAATCATTTGAGCCCCTCCAGGTCAATTTCCTTCTGCTTTTCCCAGGCTCCTGTGGGTAACAGTGATCTGGGACCACCTATATCTAAACTGGGGTTTGAGATTTTCCGGGGCATCCAGATCAGTCACAGCCAAGCTGGAGCTTCTATGAATATTCATTTACTTCTGCTTCGCTTGTCCGTGCGGGACTCTGAGGTCCCAGCCCATAGCGATGACAATTTACTTGGATCCCAGTATTTCGCCTCTCGGCACATTCGTCCATCAAAACTCAGTCCGGCCTCTTAGCCGTCTCGCCTGGATCGGCAAATACTGTCCGACCAACAGCCCCCAGCGCCCTGCGTTCTTGGCTCTGCGTTTTAACTTCTCCCCGAATCTCAGCCTGGTAATTCTTTGCAGTCTTGTGTGCTCTTTAGTGCTTTTTAAATTTTAGGGGTTTTTTTTCCTCCAGCTTTTTAGATTGTCTTTATTGGTGGAGGGTTGATCAGTAATATCCAGTCTGCTGTTAATTAAGCAGAATCCCCAATGTACTTAAAATTTGACAATTTTTCCTTCTATTAGTTTCCTCATAAATAAAAAAGGGATTACCTGCTTCTTTAGGCTGTTTTAAGTGAATTGATGTATGTAAAGCTGCAGCAGTATCTGCCACTTAATGATGCCCAGTAAGGTTTGGCTTATGCTGTTTTTCCTAACATTTTTGCTGTTTGTTAAGAATAGCTCATGTAAAAAAATGGAACCTTTTCTTTCAAGGTTTTTGTTAAAGGTAAATCTTTTGTTAAAAGGCAAAAAGGTAAAAATGGAATGATGTTAATGAAGGCTCACGGCTGCAAAAAGTTTTAGTTTGTAAGCTGTCCAGAAAAATTAATTGTTAAGAATTTTGTATTAGTATAATGAAGATGTGCTGATTCTCCCATCCTTAGAGTGAAAACAAGTCTGAACCAGCTGTGCTATATCCTTCCTGGCTAGAAATATCTTCAAAGTAAGATGTAACAAATTTAATTTACATAATAAGTTATTAATACTCAGAATGTGGTTTACTTTTGGAGATTGCCAGTTTTGACAGTTCCCTACACTCTCACTTTCCTCCCTTCTGCATCTATGCATTTCTAAATTGTTAGCCATATGCTTTAAAGAACCCAGCCTAACAAGAATTACTTGGGTTTATGAATTCAGAATAACAAAGAATATTTACGTAATTCGTCAGCATTCTCAAAAGGGTTACTGCTTATACTTTTACTTGAGAAGGAGAACGTGTCTGTGAAGGGAAGTGTCTGTGTTTGAAGCTGAAATGTGTGCCCTTCAATTTTGCTCTTAAACATTCGTACACATGGCCATTATTTCCATCCGAGGGGAAGGGGTAGGGCTGTGTCTGTGTGGTTAAGTTAAGATGCATGAGGGAGCCGCTGATGAAACATCCAGTCCCTAGTTCTAAAACATCCCCGTGCCCTGCCACTGACTGATACTGGCAAAGCAACTTTTTGATGTGAGAAAGCCACACCACGAGATAAGAGTGGGGCCCCATGTGAGTCCTGCTCGTGGAAGACTCCAAATTTTGATCCCTGGCCTGTGCATTCCTACTGTTTGAACAGGTTTTATATGACTTTATAAGGGACTATCCACAAAATATGATAATTTTACACCAAAAGAAGAAAGAATTTATAAAATAATGCATAAAAAGGCACTATAATCAAATCTTATCATTTAGCAGCTGCAGAAACTGAAATCTAGGGAGTGCAAATTGCTATATCACAAATAAAACGTACTGAATCCTTTTCCCAAGCTGGGGAACCCAGTGGGAATCCTGACCCAGTGGGAATCCTGACCCAGTGGGCCTGCACAGCGATTTCTTGGAGTAGCTGGAAAACATGACGTCCACAAGTGGGTGTGGACTGCAGCCCAGGCAGGCCATCCAGCCGGGGCGAGAGTCCCAGATGTGGGTCTGGTGGCCACGCAGAGCTGAAGACCCGAGACAGAACCTAAGGTCAGAACAGAGAAGACTTGGATATGAGAACAAAGTTCAGCATGCGACATGGCTTACATTTTCAAGATCTAAATCATGAATAAAGCAAGTTTCTTGTAAAATGTACTAACCTGACATAAATTCTGTTCAACTGGTTTAAAATTGTATTGCTTATCTCTATCAATACCTTATAGTCTACCATTAAATAAGAACCTGCTGTGTATTACACACTATGATTTATACCCTCTGTTTCATTTAATTTTCTAAAATACTCATGAGATCAGTTTATCCATGAGGAAACTGAGGCTTAATAAACTTAGACGGCCCCCTATTCCCATAAGTATTTGTCTTTTTAAGCTGTCGGCAGTCTCACCAATATGCCACCCTGAAATAAATGTTCTTAAACATTTATTTTCCCTGCCTAATTGAAAAGTTTGAAAGAAAAGAAACCCATCTGTTTTATTTACTACTGAATGTCTGCTTCCAAGCATAAATACTTTTGAATGAACTAATAAATGAGTAAATGAGTAGAATAGGCCATTTTGTCATCACCCCCGTGGACTGGTGACTACCTCATTGTGACCAGGAAGTCGTAGGCACTGGTCTGAGGAACATTTCCCCTTGTGTTAGGCACAAGCAGCTATTCCTTGGCAGTAATGGTTGTGTTTCGTTTTGCCACAAACCCGCATGTTCAGTGCCTGTGAGGATAAAAGTAAGGGAAGTTTTTTTTAAGGTAGATCCATTCCACGTCTCTATTGTTGTGGAGTTTTGTCATTTAATATGTTACGTGTTCGACAGACTTTGTACGCAAACTTTCAGAAAGATGTTAAAGCCTAAGAGTTATAGCTTAAATAAGAAATAGTATAAATGTTTTTATTCCTCTCTGTTCAAAAACATCCATTTGTCGCCTAGACATTTCACTGCTTGGAATGTGTCCTTATAACTGATTCAGAAATCTGCATCAAGATGTAAAATAATAATATTACCTCACATTTACATAATGTAATTAAGTTTTCAGAGCTGCTTCCCATCATATCCATCATCGTATTTTATGTTTCTCTTTAGCAAAGCCTGGTGCCTTTTGCATTCATTGCACCATAATAATATATAGTTGAATACCATTAAAACATTGGTATTGAGGGATAAAACTACAACCTTCATTTGTACATTACTATATAAACTGCTTTCACATATATTATTTTAATGCACCTCACAACAACCCTGAGAAGGAGGTAAAGCAGTATTATAACCTTTATATTAGAGACCAGGAAGTAGAGCTTGAGAATGATTGACTCGTTCCTGAAGGTCACCCAACTAGTAAGTGGCAAAGCCCAGGCTAGATTCTAGGATTTCTGACTTTTAAGTGAAATATATGTTCTTACTACAAAAGACTACATATTGTGTTTTTTACTTCTTGACACTTTGCTGTACCTGCAATGCATACATGTTGGTTTTAGGTATTTTAGTTGACTTTTCTTTTTTGATAACTAAAATATTTGATGAACGGAACGATTAAATTGTCACAGCAGAATCTAGATGTCTCCATAATTTTGTAAAGTGCTTATGATCTTTTTTGAAATTTTTCAATATATGAAACAAAATCTCCAAGATCCCCTGTAGAGTAACTAAACCAGCCCTGTGACTGTGAGGGTGAGTAAACTGGGTCCCAAGGAAATTAAACGATGCCCAAGTTTAAGAAGGCGGTTAGTAAAAAGGGCTCAGAGTAGAGCCAGGTTTCCTGACCCAGGTATTCACCTAGGATTCCTTCAGATTTTATTAAGCCTCTATTATTCACAGATCTCTCTGTTAGGCATAGAAGGATGCAGAGATTACTAGAATATCATTGCCTTTAAATAATTTGTAGTCCAGTGGAGAGATGAGACATGCACATTGATAAACAAAATGCAAGGCAGAGTATGTTGGAAACTTAAAGTACAAACAGGAGAACAATGAAGAAAGACTGGAGTAATATGTTCACTCCCCGTTTACTTTCCATTGATTCTAGGGTAAGTGATTAATATGTGACTTGCTAAGTTGATAGTAAAAGCCAAAGCAAGTATTTGATTTCATATTTAAAATATCTTGGAATGCATACTATATAAATCAGTATATATGCATATATTTATATAGAGATGCTTATATAGATCCATGTGCAAAGGTATAGAAATATTTATATATGTGTGATTTTAGGTGTGGGTTTATATATAAGTAATTATAGATATGTACATAACATTTTAGGGTGATGTTTGTGTGGGTATGCTTCTGTGTACAATTTTTAAAAAATTTCTTTCTAGTTTTATTGTGATACAGTTGACATATAACATTGTATGAATTGAAGGCCTACAGTGTAATGATTTGGTGTATGTATATGTTGCAAAATGATTACCCCAATTAGTTAATATCTGTCACCTCACCTAGGTACAAATTTCTTTTTTCCTGGTGATGAAAACTTTTAAGATCTAGTCTCTTAGCAAGTTTAAGATACACAATTGGCAGTACTGTTAATTGCAGTCAATTCCTTAAATAGGTCTCATATACTGTCATAGTTCAACGATTTTTTTCAAAACCTCTTTTTTTAGAATAGAAGATCGTCCTCAGGCCCTTCCACATACATCCCACACCATCCACTGGCTCTGTTTGGGAGATAATTTTCACATGGAAACACAGGTGCCTTCGTTGAGGTAGCGATGGCGTGTCACTGCTTCAGGAGCGTGACTGCATTTCTGAAGAGTGAGGCTGGCTCGCGACCTCGGGCAGCGGCCCGGCCTGTCCCCAGAAGTGATCAGCTGTGCACCGGTTTCAGCGTGTTCCCGCTTCTGACCTAGGAATTCACAATGTTACAAATGGCCTCCTGTCATGAACCTCTGAGTCACTCACAAACATAGTTCTTTGATTAAGGCGCAACTCATTGTAGTTTGTAACATTAATTCACTAACATCTTTTCAGGAAAAAGAATACGTTGATTTTAAGCAGCACCTCAATTTCAGGAATGATGACACGCCGGCGGGGTGGGGGAGAGTTCGTGTTAGGATGGAAGCAGCAGAAGTTAAAACTGTGCATGAAAAGTAACAAATTTTAAGAGCTATTCAATCTGTAGATTGGTTTTTAAACTAATCATAATTAAAATGTAAGTGTGGGTATCGTAATTCCAACTTGTTCTTCCTCCTGTCAGTTAAATTGGTGTTTTGAAATATGTCGTGCATCAGGACCACCTGGCCGCTTGCTAAAAATGGAGATTCCCAGTCCGCGCCCAGAGACCCCAATTCAGAATTCAGAATTCGTGGGGCCCAAGCTCGTGTTTTTAACAAACTCCTTAGGTGACACTAATTCTCCTCAAAGTTTGAGAATCAATGTTTAAAACCCAGTGCTGAGGGAAATGTGACTCTTCCTCTGGTCCACATTCCTTTTTTTATTTTATTTTGATTGCTTGTTTGCTTTATTATTTTCAAGTTGACGCTATCCTTCCATTGTCACTTGAACTCAGTTTGTGAGATTGTCACCATATGCATCTCACTGTGTAAAATATTTTCATACTTTTTGACTCAATAGTTGTACACTTCCAAGAATGTCTCCTAAGGAAATCTTAATTTAGAAAGCAAGTGAATATTTCTTGATAGTATATACATAAATTTAAATCTTCCTTCTCTCTTAGAATCTTAGGAAAAGTTGCTCAGAAATCATGCCCAGCTTAAGCTTTTTTCTGGCTGGGTATCCCCAGACCAGCTGTGCAGCCTGCTCAGAACGACCCAAGTTCTGTCCTTTGGAAGCATTTTGTTCAGATTATGGCTCCATCGCAACCTCTCGCTTCAAATCCTTTTTGCAAGTTGCAATTCTTTCTACAACTCCCTCTTTCCAACCTGATTTACATACT
Organism: Manis javanica; assembly: GCF_040802235.1. Taxonomy (NCBI): domain Eukaryota; kingdom Metazoa; phylum Chordata; class Mammalia; order Pholidota; family Manidae; genus Manis; species Manis javanica. Next base: position 92,885,648 of record NC_133169.1, on the reverse strand, counting down.
AAACACTGAGTCATCGCAGATTCAGTATTGCAGACCCACTGCTGTATATCACATCGTCGGAGTTGAACATTTGGAAGGAGAGTGCATGACGGAAACTGTAGACATCTGTCAGTCATGCGACGGGGTGTGTCCCCAGGGAGGACGCACCAGTGCTGGGAGCTACACCTTGCAGCTCTGTGAACAGCAGCATGAAAGTCGAGTGAGAGACTCTTGTGGGTCCTGGGAGGGGGCGCGATCCCTCTGCCGCAATTAGACATTAATCCAGTATTTCCCAAAATGTAATGTCAGACGGGACGTGGATGGAGTTCTTCCTATAATCGTATATTTACTGTAGCATGTATTAAAAATATATTGCCGACACACCACAAATTCAATTTTACAGATAGGTCTGCTTAAGTTAAGACTAAAGTAGACAGACTTTTAAGGGGAAAAAAAGCTGATTTAAAGAAAAATTAATTAAATAACATTATACCTGGCATGTGGCTATAGTGAATGCTGTGAAGGTGGTATGAAGCTGCCTGGCATTTGGAAAGCACTGCATTTATCACTACTAGTTGCATACCTGCTGTGGGCACCCAGTATCGCTTAGAGCACCAATTCACTTCCGTCCTTTCCGGGGTCTACAGTTTAGCTATGCTTGCTAAGAACCTAGCACAGTGCCTGCTACACAGGATTCATTGATATGTATTGAATTAAATCACAATGCCTCTATAAACTGTTCAACCTCCTGCATAAAATATGTTCTCATGCCCTCAGAGAAGGCCTATGTGTACACACAAAGGTAAACACGCAGAAGCTCTGACAGCAAAGCTGTCAGAAGCACTGAACTCCATCCCTTACCGACTATCATTCTCTGAGTAAATGGTTGGACTTCTCAGCTTTGGAGTTTCCTCCTCTGACATATGGAAATAATATTTGGCTAGATCATAGCTTTTAGGATAAATAGCAGAACCTCCGTAAGTGTCTAGTCATACTGCATGGCTCATTATCAGTATTCAATACTATAATTATTATTTTCTTTCTTTTCTGAAGAGATATGTCCATAGAAAGTATTAAGAAAAAGAGTTTTTTTTTTAATTGAAGTAGAGTTGATATACAATATTATATTAGTTTCAGGTGTACCACATAGTGATTCAACAATTGCATACATTATAAAATGCTCACCACATAAGTGTGGTTGCCATCGTCACCATACAAAGTTGAGTAAAAAAAGGTTTTGAGTAGTTATGACAGGTGTTGACATGGAGGCGTCACCGGGAAGACAAGTGTAGGAAGAGGGATAAGGTAGAGAGACCATGAAGGGCATGGCCCAGCCGGAGTCCTCGGGCCGCATCCTTGCCAGTGTGGAATGAAGAGTTGCCAGTCAGTTCTTGGTCAGAATGTATAGTTCAGCAACCACATGGCCTTACACCCGTTCCTGGTACTCAGGTCTTAGGAAACAGGAGAAAAGCCAGTATCTTTTTTGAGCTTTCTTTAACCAGTTAACTAAGGTAATTCCTTTCTGCAAAAGTATTTTCTTATTAACATATTTCAAGATTTTCCTGGCAGATGTACATATTTGTAATAGTTGTATGATATTCCATCATAGCACTAATCCATTACAGATACTGATATTTAAGTCATTTCCAATAGTTTGCCACTACAAACAGTGCTGCAATGACTAGTCTTACACAGCAGTCATTTCACACGTGTGCAAGTATATACCTATAGCATAAACTCCTCTAAGTAGAATGTCTAAAATCAGAGAGTAGATGCATATTCTATTGTGAAGTATGTTGCCAGATGGCCCTGCAGAGAGGTCGTGCTAGTTTCCCCTCCCACTGTAGTGTTTCCTCACGTCCGTGCCAAAATAGTGCATTAAATTTTTTTTCTGATATATAAAAGTAGAATTGTGGTTTTAAATTGTTACAAGTCCTTACTTATCCATAAGGTTGAGATTCTGCTCTCTTTCAATGCTTTGTGTCAGACTGAATGACCAACCTCCCAAGCACACCTTTTGTCCTGAGATGGAGGGTCAGAGCATTTCTGCCCTGGGATTGACCTTAGTTTCACTCAGTCCAGCGCCCTAACTTGGCACGTATGGAGGTGGAAGCCCAAGGTGGAGAGGGTTTCACCAAGGGTCACATAGCATATCAAACATGTTCTTCACTTGACAAGTGACCACTCGCTGCCTCCGAGTTAAGTGATCTTTGGCTCCAAAAATCCACTGCTTAAGGTGTAGAAAAGGTAAGTGACTGCGTCCGAGCTCTGGGGTTCAGACCCAGCTGGGGCAGGACGCGTGTTCCCGTACATTCAGAGTGGACTTCCCTGATTCCGGAGGCCTTCCAAGGAACGAAGGAACAGAGGACAGTCGTCGCTAAGAGTGAAGACTGTTTTCTTCTGCAGCACAATCAAGCAGATTCTAGTTTTCACTCGTGCGTCGTGGGTATAGCAGATGACTAGATAAAATTATCCCGACCGATCTGCGGGCAGATGTTCGCCTGTACCTTGTTGTTCACACTCGGCTATGTTGCTAGTGCTATTTTCTGTCTCTGGCTCCATCCAATAAATGCTGCATCCTTCAGAAAAGTGAACACACACAGCTCCAGCAGGCCTCTGACTGCCTTACCTTCACACACAGTCACACTGCAGTGTTTCTTCAGAGAAGGTTCCTAGCTCCACCCCAGAGTCTTTCTTCAAAGTCAGAATGACCAGCAATGTCAAGGGCAAATGACTATTGGCAACCAAAGGTATTTAGGAGTCAAGGAAGCAAACCTCTGCCACACTCAGTATCGAGTAGGGACAATGCTGATTGATTATCAGAGAAGCGCATTGATTATTAATGGGGGATGTGGTCTTCTGGCAGGGCGAGCCCTTCCTCCCCGGTTCTTTGCTCCCGCTCAGCTCCACCTGCGGGGTCGGGAGACGCCAGCTCCCGTCCTCCCAGCACCGAAGCCCTCGGGAGGCGGAGGTAAGGAGAGAAAGCACGAGGACCGCACCATCTCTTCTCAGAGAAGACAGTGTGAGAGGCCTGGATTTTAGCGCTAAATCCACCCTTAACTGACTTTGGACTTGAAGCAAGTCAAACGTTTTCCCACGTATGCTCTCTGTCTTTGAGATCATTACTGCTTTGAAATTCCAGGCTTGCCTTTTTCACGCCTCGTGAAACTCTTGTTCTATCGCACACAAACCCCGTCCATTTCAGATGACATGTTCCCCAGCATATTCGTCACATGTTGTTCTTTTGCCAAGTGACATCAAACCGCTGCAAGCAGGAACGTCGAGTCGTGGAATGGCCAGTCTAGCGGCAGAGCTGTCCTCAAACACGGTCGGACCGTCAGCATTCTGTTTTGGTGACTCCAAGCTTCCCCTGGGTGTCACTGTCCTCTCCCTGTTAGCCTTCCTCTTGTGTCGCCAAGGTAGCCACTACAGACGGAGACCAGCACCACGCCAACTAAAGCAAAACACTTCCATGAAAGGTCCTGGAGTTGAATTCCGCTAGACGGAGCTGCGCATCCCGGAACCAGTGCTGTGGCCAGTTCCGAATCATATACCAACCTTTTCCCAGGAAAGCAGGAGAGTGGTAGAGGGAGGGGGAGAAAGCGTTTGGCTCTCCTGAGATCAGAAGAATGTGCAGGCGGTGGGCAAGCAGATGACTGGGTCGTAGGTTTCAGCATCATTGAAGCCTGTTGGCTAGCAAGAGAATTCTTTCTTCACTTTTACGTATAGGCTGCTTTTCATCTTAATTTCACAAATACGCGAAGAAGGAATCCGCGTTCTCTTCATCTTTAAAGTGACTTGCCCCCCGCCGCTCGGCTCCAGACCCACATCTGGTGGTAGAATGAATCAACTCATTCCGCTGTCTTTGGATACAAGCCTCCTCCTTTAGTGTAACCCCAGGATGCCCTCTTCCTCTGCACAGAATCATATACCCTCCATGTGTCTCTCTCTCCTTAGAGACATTTTCATTCGTGGCATTGGTCCTTAGTATATGTTGACCCTGCTATTCTTGGAAAAACAAATCCTCACTATAGCCTGCAAGCTTCTGCATAACCACAGTCCTTTCCCTCTGTACCACGGGCCCTTTTTAAATGCTCCAAACAGTTGAATACGCCCAGAGAAGCGTCCCTAAATTGCTTCCTGCGGGGCTGAGTAGTTCGTGGCAGGTTCATGCTCCTGCTGAAAGTAGCTAAAACAGCCCATACATACGTGTTACATGAGTCATGCTGTAGAGGTGTGAGAATGCTGCGGAGGCAGAGACGACGAGAGGGAATACGTTTCCAGGAAGGAGAGAAACTTCCGGAGGTAATCTGAGGATCCGATAAAAAGCAGAGGTAACCTGCTTTTTTCCCTCGGAGATGTGCTGATTCTGGGCTTTGACTCTCTACTGAGAATCTGGGCTTGGCTGCAGTCAAAGCTTCTACTGGTGACACTGTGAGGAAACTCAGACACACACCTTAGTTTCCGTCTTAAAACGCTTGATAAAATTTAAAATTGCCTTTATCCTCCTCAAATGTCACTTCTTCCTGGGTTTGCCTATTTCGCCCTCTTAGAGACACCACGAGATACATATTAGACTTTCTCACACCGATGTCCATTTGTCTTGACCTCTTTATATATTTTTTTCAATCTCTTTTTATTCAGGCTATTGAATAATTTCTCCACCTCTCTCTTCCAGTCACTAAGTTTCTTCATCTATATCCGTCCTGAGATTTACCACCTATTTAACTTTAAGTTCTAATCATTTTTTTTGTCCTTACATGTTCAGGAGTTTTTATATTTACAAAGATTTAATTTTGGTTGCTTTATAAGCCATAGTTAAATAGTTATTTTCATTATTTTCATGCAGATTTTATATTTTGGAACTAGTGCTTATATTTGAAGTCGCTTAGTTTACTTTTTAACGTTTGTGTTCTGTGGCATTTGTATCCTCTGCTTGCTGCCATCAATATTCACATAACTGTGAGGATGACTTTGCGGTTCCATCTCAGGGAATCGTCTCCCCTTTGCACATATCAGCACGGTTGAAACGGGAGGCTTGCCTTGGTGTTCTTCTGGTAGAGGAGCTTGATATTTGGTTCTCTTTGGGATCCCACTTTTACAGTCCTCTTCAGAAAAACAAAGGTCGGACTCCTGGTAGGTACTAGAGTTTATTCCCTGTCCCTGGGGCCCAAGAGTCCAGTATTTTGGCTGATGCCCCTAAGGTAAAGCCATCTGTGGTGTTTCTTCATGTTTCTAGAATCCATTATAGGTTATTGCTATTATTGTTAACCCATTCATTTTAGGTGACTGTTTTTTAAGTAGGTAAAATGTTCAAGAAAACTGGCTTACTGTATACCTGGAAAAGAGATTCTCTGTAATTCCTCCCAGTTCTCCAAGCCGCCCTGCCCAGTCCCCCCTCCCTTGCTGGTTCGCTTTCCTCTTTTTTCCATGGTTTCACTCTTCCGGAAGACCCCCTCTCACACTTTTTTCTTACCGATGTAGGTGACCTCCCAGGGTCTGTCCGTGAATCGTCTTCCTTGCCCTGGAATTCTCTCTCCATCGTCTTCTTCACGCCCAAGGGTGGAGCCTAATTCTATCTTCTTTAACAAATGCAGTAATTTTCTTGCTGTGACCCATTCTGACTTAATGATGCACGACTTTGCTCACATCATACACCTATTCAAGCTGTCAGCAATCCCTGTGACCTACTAAGGAAGGACTTTAGCTGGCCTGAGTTGCCTTTCCAGGTTTATTGTCTTATTTCCATCTCTATTTTCTTCCCATTTCCTTTACCAAAAGCACAAACCTGGGATGCCTTAGGGTTTTTCCCACTATGTGTAATTGTTGGGCATTTGATCTTTATTAGATTGGGGCCGCGGCATCAGCAAAGGCAAGAAGGAGTGTAGGCTGATTACAGGAAAAGATGAGTAGCAAATAGATCCTTTATGGCCAAATTTTAGACTATACAGATTGTGATAAATGAGGTCAGGGCCAGATTGTGATGAGTTTTCGGTGCCGTAGGGGTAGTCGTCAGTCTGTGGCCACAGAACACTGATGAAAGACCACAGTGTGTTTGTTTTTATCTATTACCACTTTGCACAATGCTGGATTCACACGTGAATGACATCTTCTCAGGCTGTGCAACATGTCGGTCTCAGTAAACCACAAACCATACAGAACAAAGTCCAAAGCACGGCCGGCATTCGGTATCTGCTTACTAAATTCTGTCCGACCTCCACTGGGACGTGTCTTGACATTCTTTTTGCGATCACCCAACTTGTTGGGATTAGGAAAGGTAAGACAGGTCTCGACTTGTGTATGGGGAAGAGCTCCATAGTGTATTGTTTTATTTCTGTCTCTCTTTTAAAATGAAAGCGATATAATATTATATTCATATTTTAGATACTGAATTTGTTGTGGCTGTAAAGCATATGATAGAACTGTGTATTATTCATCATGACCTTGCCAGAAAAAATGCTTTGATTTATATGTCTCCTGTCTCAGTCTGAGTCAAGGAGGTATGCCAAAACTTAGCCCTCAGCTCCTGTAAATCAATATTGTAATAAATGAATATAAATGAGGGGAAAAGTCCCTGAGCTAGATAGCTGGTGCTCTTTGCCTGTCTTTCTTTCTCTCTCACACACACACGTGCACACAACACACATACAGCACACACATGCACTCTGTCTTGCTCATGCAGACGTCATGAAGATACACCTCCACTTTCCTAACAGTAGCGGAAGAAAAGGCGGAAGCAGGCCCTGTCTTGCGGGTCGGGAGCTGGGGAGGAACGGACGTGCCTGGGCCCAGGGCACCAGCAGGGTCTGTTGCATGTACAGCAGGGACGTGCGATTCCATTAGATGTGCCGTAGAAGGCATCCTGTCCACCTGGCTCTCCCCAGGGAGGGAGTGTGGGGGAGCTGGCGGAGCCAGACTGAAGATCTAGAGGAGCCATCGTGAATTTCACTTTCCTCAAGTCTAAGGAAAAAAGCCTGGATCCTAAATCTTCTCTGTTGTAGAGTGGGCGTGGAAGGAAACCCAGCAGTCGGTGCCGTTTTGGTTTTCTCTTTTACCCTCTCTGCCAATAAATAAGTTTTTCTTTGTTTAAGCTTGTGTTCAAGAGCACTTAACTTGGTAGGGCTGACAGCTACCTGTAAGCTGCCCAAGTTAGTATAAAAATCACTCCATACAAGTTCTGAGTATTAACACATATCATTCTGCAGCTTGGTTTGATTCTAACTTGATCAAGAATACTCATTCCTCAGCCTAAAATCCTTCTGGTCTTATGTCTAAAAACGCTCACACATAAAACAAGTCGGCTTGCTTACATGCGCTTCTATTATTCTGTGCTTTCAAGTTACTCAGGCCTCCAGTGTACAACCTTAAACAAACAAAATTGGTCACAATTTGATAGGCTCTGAGCCATATATCTGCATTGATTTGCTCAACAGGACAAGGTACATAAATTTAATTTCTGTGGCTGTCAAAAGAGTTTAGTTCTTTATGCTTTATTTTCTTCATTGGACAGTTTCCATGTTTATTTTTTGCCAAGGTGAACTCTGACTCTTCAACTGTAAAGAAAGCAACTGAACGGCACTAAGAGGTAAGAAGGGTTTGAGGAAGATGCATTCACAGAAGGAGAAGTCAGGGGAAGGCAAAATTCAGGGAGGCACAGGAGACAAAATTGCGCATCAGACTCTAAATGCTGCAGATGAAAATTGCCGGCCACCAAGAGGAAAGGAGTCGGGCAGAATGACAGACAGCGGCTCTGACAAGCAAAGCCTCTCAATTTCACCAGACTATTACGGGACCTGTAGGGCTCTCGTTGGGGCGGCTCATTTTCCTGCACGACCTCTCCGTCTCTCAGGAGGTTCTGGCCTGGGGTGATGACTGCTCGTGGTGTAGACGGCCCGCTGAGGGGTCCTGTCGCCATCTCCGCTGTGCCTGATGCAGCCATGATCCCAAAATTAGCCACAAAGACAAGATAGGAAACAAACAAAAAGATAACAAGCTGCTGGCAGCCCCCTGGAAAATGAACTTTCTCTTCTCTTGCCAAAATAGAACCTTAAAGTAAGTGTTTGGACCCCAGTAATTTTCCAGTGTAGGCAGTAGGGACCGCCAGCAGGCAGTCGAGCAGGAAGTTCGAGGTTGAACGGAGTGATCCTATTTGACGCCAAGAGAAAAGCTAAGTTCTAAGGTGGATATTCTGATCATCAGCTTAAATATATTAAGTTATTGGCCATAAAATGCTTTAACAAACACGTTATTGGAAAGTTATTAGAATGAGTATTTCTCTGAGAAGGAGTGAGCATCCCAGAGCATGCTTGATAGATTTGTTTTGCTACTGAAATCTGATTTGTCTGATCAGTTCAACCCCCAAATTAATCGTAATTAATTACGATTAAGTCTTTAAACCACTTAAACCATTGGGTTACCCTGGGTATTTAACAATCCATTGAAATTTTGACTTGGCAGGACTGGGACTAAAGTGCAAAAACTTTAAAAATTACCATAAACATAAGTTAATGGTCTTTAATAAAATGGATTTAGGGAGTTTTAATTCCGTTTTTCTGACATTTTATTTTATGCCCCCTATGCCCTTGCAAAAAAAAAAAAAAAAAAGGTTAAGGGTTCAGCATTTTTTATTATAAAGAAATGTGTTTGCAAAATCCCTAACCCCACACATCCCTTACTGGTCCATTTTGCTCATCACCTTCTAATTCTGAAAGATGAGAAGTGAAAATGATTCATAATTTGTAGTGGTGACAAAAACAGGTAAGATTATTTCAATGACCGTTCACCATGGTCTTATCAAATATCAGATGTCTAATAGTACTAATAATGCTAAAATGTATTCTGTTTTACAATGTGCCAACTACTCTTGTGTGCATTTGCATATATTAGCTTATTCAAACCCACCAACAACCCTATGAGACAAATTAAAAGCTGGGCAGAGAGAAGTTAAATAATGTGTCCAAGGTCACACCCTAAGTGGTTAGAGCCGGGCTTTAAGCCTTGGGTCTGACCCCAGAGCTCCTGTCCTTAGCCATTAGGCAACATTATTTTTCAGTAATTTTTAAGATGTATGAGTATGTGATTGTGTTTAAAAATAGCTACTCTAACTCCGGGAATGAACTAGTGATTACCAAAGGGGATGGGTGGGAGAGGGTGGGTGAGGGTGGGTGGAGAGGGAGGGAGAAGGGGATTGAGGGGTATTATGGTTAGTACACATGGTGTGGGGGACCATGGGGGGAACAGTGTAGCACAGAGAAGGCACCTAATGGATCTGTGGCATCTTACTGCACTGATGGACAGTGACTGCATTGGGGTGTGGGTAGGGATTTGATAATATAGGTGAGTGTAGTAACCACATTGTTTTTTCATGTGAAACCTTCATGAGAGTGTGTATCAATCATACCTTAATAAAAAATTTAAAAAAATAAAAATAAAAATAGCTACTCTAATAGAACAGAAAATGCCTATGATTTTTACTATTTACACCAAGGAGACCACCATTTTAGATTGTATATAAAATCGGTAGCACAAATCAGTATTATTGTGTCATTTGAGAGGACAAAATGATAGAGTATTCACTTTCCCAGGCTTTTAGAAAGAAGTCATTTCTTTTCATTTTTCACAGTTTTAACAGTGTTTATCATCCACATTGGTGCTGACAGTTTTCCCTGATATTATGAACTGTTTTATCAATCTTATCATTCCCCACAGACTTTTAAAAAGACAGATGTTCTGAATATAAGTTGGCAAAAGGGAAATAATAAGAGAAACATAAAGAGAGAGAGCTTTGTTTTGCTTTCACATGGATGCTTTTTGCAGGCCAAAATTCATCAATTCATTCATTTATTCACTCTTTCATTTAAAAAATGTTTATTGCATACTGTACTGTTTTTATGCTGGTTGCTATGGTAAACAAAACCCAACATTATTTGTGTTCACAGGCCTTCCATTCTACTGGGGGGATAAATACCGATCAAAAACATCAAACAAATGTGTAACTGTAGGCTGTGATTTAATGCTAGTTAGGAAAAAATAGCTGATGCTGTGAAAATTTGCCCTAGAAATGGGAGAATATATTCATCATAAATGACATATCTAACAAGGGGTTGACATCTAAAATATATAAAGAGCTCACACACCTCAACAAACAAAAAGCAAATAATCCAAAAATGGGCAGAAGATCTGAACAGACACTTCTCCAAAGAAGAAAGTCAGATGGCCAACAGGCACATGAAAAGATGCTCCACATCACTAATCATCAGGGAAATGCAAATTAAAACCACAATGAGATACCACCTCACACCAGTTAGGATGGCCAGCACCGAAAAGACTAAGAACAACAAATGCTGGCAAGGATGCGGAGAAAGGGGAACCCTCCTACACTGCTGGTGGGAATGTAAATTAGTTCAACCATTGTGGAAAGCAACATAGAGGTTCCTCAAAAAACGAAAAATAGAAATACCATTTGACCCAGGAATTCTGCTCCTAGGAATTTACCCTAAGAATGCAGGATCCCAGTTTGAAAAGACATATGCACCCCTATGTTTATCACAGCACTATTTCCAATAGCCAAGAAATAGAAGCAACCTAAGTGTCCATCAGTAGATGAATGGATAAAGAAGAGGTGATATATACACAATGGAATATTATTCAGCCATAAGAAGAAAACAAATCCTACCATTTGCAACAACATGGATGGAGCTAGAGGGTATTATGCTCAGTGAAATAAGCCAGGTGGAGAAAGACAAATACCAAATGATTTCACTCATCTGTGGAGCATAAGAACAAAGGAAAACTGAAGGACCAAAACAGCAGCAGATTCGCAGAACCCAAGAATAGACTGACAGTTACCAAAGGGAAAGGGACTGGGGAGGATGGGTGGGAAGGGAGGGATAAAGGGGGAAAAGGGACATTATGATTAGCACACATAACATGGTAGTGGGGGGCATGGGGAAGGCAGTATAGCACAGAGAAGACAAGTAGTGATTCTATAGCATCTTACTATGCTGATGGACAGTGACTGTAATGGGCTGTGTGGTGGGGACTTGATGATGGGGGGAGTCTAGTAACCATACTGTTGCTCATGTAATTGTATATTAATGATACAAAAAAAAAATTTGCTCTACAAGAACCTGGCCCCATCTGGAAAAACCAGGAAGGCTTCTGTATTAGTCTCGGCCTGCCATAACAAATTACCAAAAACCGGGAGGCACAAACAACAGAAATGTATTCTCTCAGCAGTATTGGAGGCCAGAGATCTGAAATCAGGTATCAGCAGAGCTGGCTCTCTCTGGAGGCCCTGTGGAGCCCCTTCCACGCTTCTCTCGTGACTTCTGGCCATGCCTCCCAGTCCATGGTGTATGCGGCTTGCAGATGCATCACAGATCTTAGCCTCAGTCACCCAGGCCCACCCCCCACCGTGTTGGGGGATGTGGGGGTGGGGGTACTATTCCCAAAAGAAGACCACCATTGGCTCAGGGCCTGCCCCAAGGCAGTGTGACTTCATTCAAATTGATCACATCTGCCAAGTCCCCATTTCCAAATAAAGTCATATTCATAAGTACCAGGAGTTTGCACTAGACCACAATTTTTTAGGGAACACAATTCAACCTACAACAACCTCCTTGCATCAATTACATTGGAGCTGAGATCGTCAGAATCTAAGAAAGAGGACCCTGCAAATGGAATGGGGTGTGTGAAGGCCCTGAGGCAGGAAGGAGCATTCATTCTGTTTGTTGACCTGGAAACATGATACAAAGACACACACAGCCAGGGACACCCCAGGAGCCGAGGGCTCGAGGCCGTGCCCCTGCAGGCCCACAGGCGGCCTCAGGCAAGGTCTGGGCAGGCGCAGGCCCGGCAGCCTTCACTGTGTTTCTGGTGCTCCTTGTCTGCTTCTCACTAATCAACCAGCGTCCCCACTTGTCCCCAACCTGAAACAGGGGGAAACTCTCCCCAGTTCTGGGCGAGGGTATCGCAGGGAAAGTCTGTGTGTAAAGCCTCCTTCAGGGACAAAGCTTCGGTTGGGAGACGTGAACCCAGAGTTCAGAAGAAGACAACTTTGGTTAAATCCCAGCTTTATTACAGCTGGGATGAGGGGCTACACACTTCTGAGCCGGTCTCCTCACCCATAAAGTGGGGAGAGTGACACCTGCCTCGGTCTCATGCTGAGTAGTAAGTGAGATAAAGCAAATCTGAGTGCCTTGTAAGTATATAAGGGAAAGAATATCAGAAATAGGAACAGGGGGGCTAAAACAGCCTTTGAAGCCCAACACAGTTCCCGCGGGTGCCTTCCCGGTGACAGAGGGGTGGGCCTGGGGGAGGGGGAGTCCTGAATAGCATTTCCCAGTCTGTATACTGTGGGGGAGGTGAGAAGGTTAATAATAACACTGACATTTAATCTCTGTATGGTGGAGAAGGTTGGAGAGTAACATTAATCATTTTAATAACTGAATTTATATACAGTGGCTTATGGGTAGCAGCTAGTTTTCTCATATACAATCTCAGGAGTGTTTGTGTCTCCTAAACCCCTTTTAAAATAGAAGGCACGTTTCAGGGAATGGGGCATCACAAACACAAACCTCTTTTTTTTTCTTAGGTTTTTATTTTATTTTATTTTTTTATTTTTTTATTTTTTACATGGTGAACAAATTCTTACATAGTGAATAAGTTCTTACATGGTGAACAGGACAAGGGCAGTCATCACAGAAACTTTCGGTTTTGATCACGCATCATGAACTATAAACAGTCAGGTCAAATATGAATATTCGTTTGATTTTTATACTTGATTTATATGTGGATCCCACATTTCTCCCTTTATTATTATTATTATTTTTTTTTAAATAAAATGCTGAAGTGGTAGGTAGATGCAAGATAAAGGTAGAAAACATAGTTTAGTGCTGTAAGAGGGCAATTATAGATGATCAGGTGTGTGCCTGTAGACTATGTGTTAATCCAAGCTAGACAAGGGCAATAAAACATCCACGGATGCAAAAGATTTCTCTCAAAACTGGGGGGGTGAGGTTCTAAGCCTCACCTCTGTTGATCCCCAATTTCTCACTTGATGGCCCCCCTGTGACTGTGCCTGTCTTAGGTTGTTCCTGCCTTGAGGAATCTTACCCGTCTCTGGCTAACCAGTCATCTTCCGGGGCCATACAGGGAAATGTAAAGTTGGTAAGTGAGAGAGAGGCCATATTGTTTGAAAAGGTTAGCTTTTTACTTCTTTGCAGATTTATGCCCTGTGGCTTCTATGCCCAGCATTTGTCTTGAGGTATCTTTGCCACTTGGAGGAATTATGATACTCGGTGAATTCGATATGAGGCACGAATTCTATTTAAGGATTGTAATTAGGAAGGAAGAAGAAAAGCTATAGAGGTAGCAGATGGAAGAAAACATGGGAAGATTGATTATTTCTTTGCCATATCTTCTTGTAGAGTAACTTAAGTATGTATAGGTTTTAAACTACTAGTAAAATTGCGCACACACATTAACATAATAGAAATACAGTTACATAACCAATGCAGATCTATAATTACCAGCCATCTCCAGTGAAGCCAAGAAAACCAGTTAGGCACCCTAGGCATTTGTGAAAATTTGTCTATGATATAATGGATATTGTCCAACTGTACTTGAACAGTGTGAGAGAAATCAGACAAATCAAAACAACCCATTCCTGGGAACTGTTCACATCCCACACATTCTTTTAGCAGTAGATAGTCTGTAGTCGTAAGATTTTGGAGCGCTACAACTTGCACTTCTCCTAATTCTTGGTTGAGTTCCAACAGTATAGATCCAGTCAAATTTGTTGTTTTACTGTATGCACAGGCCAGCTTAGATATCTCCTTCTTCATTCCAATGGCAAGTCCAGGAACCGGTGGGATGAATGCAGCTACAACTGCAGCATCGCCTGAATCTTTGTTGAGGTTTTTTGATGATCATCTTCTGGAATGACTCTTCCAGAGAGTGCTGATGTTGGAAGTTCTTCTTCATATCATATCTTAGTTCATTTTCTGAGTTGCCAAATTAGGCTTTGATCCTCTGTATAAACACAAACAGACCCTTTGCCCACACTTTGATATGCCCTTTATACCATTGTGTAGAACTTATTGGAGGTCACCACACAGGAACTGCTTTTTTTTTTTTAAGAGAAAGGAATATTATCAGAAAAGTGTACATCCATAGCCGATCATCTGACACCCTTTAAGTGATCAAAATTAAGGATATTTAAAGCATGCATTAATCGTTGATTTACAGTTAGTTTTATCCTATCAAGGAGTAAGCCCCCTTCTCTTTCTTTCTTTTCTTTTTTTTTTTGTTATCTTTAATCTACACTTACATGAAGAATATTATGTTTACTAGGCTCTCCCCTATACAAGGTCCCCCCTATAAACCCCTTTACAGTCACTGTCCATCAGCATAGCAAAATGTTGTAGAATCACTACTTGTCCTCTCTGTGTTGTGCAGCCCTCCCTCCCCTTTCTCCTACCCCCCCTATGCATACTAATCTTAATACCTCTCTTCTTCTTCTCCCCCCCTTATCCCTCCCTACCCACCCATCCTCCCCAGTCCCTTTCCCCTTGGTACCTGTTAGTCCATTCTTGGGTTCTGTGATTCCGCTGCTGTTTTGTTCCTTCAGTTTTTCCTTTGTTCTTATACTCCACAGATGAGTGAAATCATTTGGTATTTCTCTTTCTCCGCTTGGCTTATTTCACTGAGCATATAATACCCTCCAGCTCCATCCATGTTACTGCAAATGATAGGATTTTCCCTCTTCTTATGGCTGGTAGTATTCCATTGTGTATATGTACCACATCTTCTTTATCCATTCATCTACCAATGGACATTTAGGTTGCTTCCAATTCTTGGCTATTGTAAATAGTGCAGCAATAAACATAGGGGTGCATCTGTCTTTCTCAAACTTGATTGCTGCGTTCTTAGGGTAAATTCCTAGGAGTGGAATTCCTGGGTCAAATGGTAAGTCTGTTTTGAGCATTTTGATGAACCTCCATACTGCTTTCCACAATGGTTGAACTAGTTTACATTCCCACCAGCAATGTAGGAGGGTTCCCCTTTCTCCACAGCCTCGCCAACATTTGTTGTTGTTTGTCTTTTGGATGGCAGCCATCCTTACTGGTGTGAGGTGATACCTCATTGTAGTTTTAATTTGAATTTCTCTGATACTTAGCAATGTGGAGCATCTTTTCATGTGTCTGTTGGCCATCTGTATTTCTTTTTTGGAGAACTGTCTGTTCAGTTCCTCTGCCCATTTTTTAATTGGATTATTTGATTTTTGTTTGTTGAGGCATGTGAGCTCTTTATTATATATTTTGTACATCAAGCCTTTATCGGATCTGTCATTTACAAATATATTCTCCCATACTGTAGGGTTCCTTTTTGTTCCATTGATGGTGTCTTTTGCTGTACAGAAGCTTTTCAGCTTAATATAGTCCTACTTGTTCATTTTTGCTGTTGTTTTCCTTGCCCGGGGAGATATGTTCAAGAAGAGGTCACTCATGTTTATGTCTAAGAGATTTTTGCCTATGTTTTTTTCCACGAGTTTAATGGTTTCATGACTTACATTCAGGTCTTTGATCCATTTTGAATTTACTTTTGTATATGGGGTTAGACAATGGTCCAGTTTCATTCTCCTACATGTAGCTGTCCAGTTTTGCCAGCACCATCTGTTGAAGAGACTGTCATTTTGCCATTGTATGTCCATGGCTCCTTTATCAAATATTAATTGACCATATATGTTTGGGTTAATATCTGGAGTCTCTAATCTGTTCCACTGGTCTGTGGCTCTGTTCTTGTGCCAGTACCAAATTGTCTTGATTACTATGGCTTTGTAGTAGAGCTTGAAGTTGGGGAGTGAGATCCCCCCTACTTTATTCTTCTTTCTCAGGATTGCTTTAGCTATTCGGGCTCTTTGGTGTTTCCATATGAATTTTTGAATTATTTGTTCCGGTTCATTGAAGAATGTTGCTGGTAATTTGATAGGGATTGCATCAAATCTGTATATTGCTTTGGGCAGGATGGCCATTTTGATGATATTGATTCTTCCTAGCCACGGGCAGGGGATGAGTTTCCATTTGTTAGTGTCCCCTTTAATGTCTCTTAAGAGTAACTTGTAGTTTTCAGAGTATAGGTCATTCACTTCTTTGGTTAGATTTATTCCTAGGTATTTTATTCTTTTTGATGCAATTGTGAATGGAATTGTTTTCCTGATTTCTCTTTCTATTGGTTCATTGTTAGTGTATAGGAAAGCTACAGATTTCTGTGTGTTAATTTTGTATCCTGCAACTTTGCTGTATTCTGATATCAGTTCTAGTAGTTTTGGGGTGGAGTCTTTAGGGTTTTTTATGTACAATATCATGTCATCTGCAAATAGTGACAGTTTGACTTCTTCTTTACCAATCTGGATTCCTTGTATTTCTTTGTTTTGTCTGATTGCTGTGGCTAGGACCTCCAGTACTATGTTGAATAACAGTGGGGAGAGTGGGCATCCCTGTCTAGTTCCCGATCTCAGAGGAAAAGCTTTCAGCTTCTTGCTGTTCAGTATAATGTTGGCTGTGGGTTTATCATATATGGCCTTTATTATGTTGAGGTACTTGCCCTCTATTCCCATTTTGCTTAGAGTTTTTATCATGAATGGATGTTGAATTTTGTCAAATGCTTTTTCAGCATCTATGGAGATGATCATGTGGTTTTTGTCTTTCTTTTTGTTGATGTGGTGGATGATGTTGATGGATTTTCGAATGTTGTACCATCCTTGCATCCCTGGGATGAACCCCACTTGGTCATGGTGTATGATCCTTTTGATATACTTTTGAATTCAGTTTGCTAATATTTTATTAAGTATTTTTGCATCTACATTCATCAGGGATATTGGTCTATAATTTTCTTTTTTGGTGGGGTCTTTGCCTGGTTTTGGTATTAGGGTGATGTTGGCTTCATAGAATGAGTTTGGGAGTATTCCCTCCTCTTCTATTTTTTGGAAAACTTTAAGGAGAATGGGTATTATATCTTCTCTGTGTGTCTGATAAAATTCCGAGGTAAATCCATCCAACCCGGGTGCTTTGTTCTTGGGTAGTTTTTTGATTACCATTTCAATTTCTTTGCTCGTAATTTGTTTGTTTTACTTTTGTGTTTCTTCTTTGGTCATTCTTGGAAGGTTGCATTTTTCTAGGAAGTTGTCCATTTCTTCTAGGTTTTCCAGCTTGTTGGCATATAGGTTTTCATAGTAGTCTTTAATAATTCTTTGTATTTCTGTGGAGTCTCTCATGATTTTTCCATTCTCATTTCTGATTCTGTTGATTTGTGTTGACTCTCTTTTTCTCTTAATAAGTTTGGCTAGAGGCTTATCTGTTTTGTTTATTTTCTCAAAGAACCAGCTCTTGGTTTCATTGATTTTTGCTATTGTTTTATTCTTCTCAGTTTTGTTTATTTCTTCTCTGATCTTTATTATGTCCCTCCTTCTGCTGACTTTAGGCCTCATTTGTTCTTCTTTTTCCAGTTTCGATAATTGTGATGTTAGACTATTCATTTGGGATTGTTCTTCCTTCTTCAAGTGTGCCTGGATCGCTATATACTTTCCTCTTAGGGCTGCTTTCGCTGCGTCCCACAGAAGTTGGGGCTTTGTGTTGTTGTTGTCATTTGTTTCTATATATTCCTTGATCTCTATTTTAATTCGTTCGTTGATCCATTGATTATTTAGTAGCATGTTGTTAAGCCTCCATGTGTTTGTGAGCCTTTTTGTTTTCTTTGTAGAATTTATTTCTACTTTTATACCTTTGTGGTCTGAAAAATTGGTTGGTAGAATTTCAATATTTTGGATTTTGCTGAGGCTCTTTTTGTGGGCTAGTATGTGGTCTGTTCTGGAGAATGTTCCATGTGCACTTGAGAAGAATGTATATCCTGTTGCTTTTGGATGTAGAGTTCTATAGATGTCTATTAGGTCCATCTGCTCTACTGTGTTGTTCAGTGCCTCTGTGTCCTTACTTATTTTCTGCCCGGTGGATCTATCCTTTGGGGTGAGTGGTGTTTTGAAGTCTCCTAAAATGAATGCACTGCAGTCTATTTCCCCCTTTAGTTCTGTTAGTATTTGTTTCATATATGCTGGTGCTCCTGTGTTGGGTGCATATATATTTAGAATGGTTATATCCTCTTGTTGGACTGAGCCCTTTATCATTATGTAGTGTCCTTCTTTATCTCTTGTTACTTTCTTTGTTTTGAAGTCTATTTTGTCTGATATTAGTACTGCAACCCCTGCTTTCTTCTCACTGTTGTTTGCCTGAAATAAGTTTTTCCGTCCCTTGACTTTTAGTCTGTGCTTGTCTTTGGGTTTGAGGAGAGTTTCTTGTAAGCAGCATATAGATGGGTCTTGCTTTTTTATCCATTCTATTACTCTGTGTCTTTTGATTGGTGTATTCAGTCCATTTACATTTAGGGTGACTATTGAGAGATATGTACTTATTGCCATTGCAGGCTTTAAATTCGTGGTGACCAAAGGTTCAAGGTTAGCCTCCTTAGTATCTTACTGCCTAACTTAGCTCGCTTATTGAGCTGTTACATACACTGTCTGGAGATTCTTTTCTTCTCTCCCTTCTTATTCCTCCTCCTCCATTCTTCATATGTTGGGTGTTTTGTTCTGTGCTCTTTCTAGGAGTGCTCCCATCTAGAGCAGTCCCTGTAGGATGCCCTGTAGAGGTGGTTTGTGGGAAGCAAATTCCCTCACCTTTTGTTGTCTGTGAATTGTTTAATCCTGCCATCATATTTAAATGATAGGCATGCTGGATACAGTATCCTTGGTTCAAGGCCCTTCTGTTTCATTGCATTAAATATATCATGCCATTCTCTTCTGGCCTGTAGGGTTTCTGTCGAGAAGTCTGATGTTTGCCTGATGGGTTTTCCTTTATAGGTGACCTTTTTCTCTCTAGCTGCCTTTAAAACTCTTTCCTTGTCCTTGATCCTTGCCATTTTAATTATTATGTGTCTTGGTGTTGTCTTCCTTGGATCCTTTCTGTTGGGGGTTCTGTGTATTTCCGTGGTCTGTTCGATTATTTCCTCCCTCAGTTTGGGGAAGTTTTAAGCAATTATTTCTTCCAAAATACTTTCCGTCCCTTTTCCTCTCTCTTCTTCTTCTGGTACCCCTATAATATGGATACTGTTCCTTTTGGATTGGTCACACAGTTCTCTTAATATTGTTTCATTCCTGGAGCTCCTTTTATCTCTCTCTATGTCAGCTTCTATGCTTTGCTGTTCTCTGGTTTCAATTCCATCAATGGCCTCTTGCATCTTATCCATTCTGCTTATGAATCCTTCCAGAGTTTGTTTCATTTCTGTGATCTCCTTCCTGGCATCTGTGATCTCTCTCTGGACTTCATCCCATTTCTCTTGTGAATTTCTCTGCATCTCTGTCAGCATTTTTATGATTTTTATTTTGAATTCTTTGTCAGGAAGACTGGTTAGGTCTGTCTCCTTCTCTGGTGTCTCTGTGATCTTGGTTTGCCTGTAATTTTGTCTTTTCATGGTGATAGAAATAGTAAACACAAACCTTTTCTGCTAGCACACTGGCAGGGGCGGTTCATCACACTGATTGATCTTGGGGAGGCTGAGGGAGCAAGGCACTGGACAAAAAAGGGTGGTGGAGGAGGAGACAGAAGGCCAGAATGGGGCTCCGGACCCCCCAAACCCCTGGAAGGTCCTGGGAGACAGGAGTGAAACTGAAGAAACCGTGTTTTCACTCAGGACCAATCCTGCCCACTCCCCGGGGCTCCACTTTTCTGGAGATAGATCAAAGTGTGCGGGTGATGGCACTGTTGGCATGGTGGGCCTTATCACTCAGGGGAGCCCACAGTGTGCTGGGCAGTGGGCACCCGGCCACACAGCCGTGGGGAATCACCTGCAGACAGACCCACGCAGAGAAGGGAGGGCTTGGAGCTACATTCCAGTAGGCTTGAAGTAAATGGGGAGCATCTAGGAAGCTTTCTGACTGCTGAAGGAAGTGGAACCCTCACACCATGTATGTTTCCAGAATACACTGTGGCCTTATGTATGCATATGTGTGCATACAAGTGTGTGTGTGTGTTCATGTATACAAAACATTATGCTTTGTGTTTCATTCATTATTTTACTCTTTTGACTCTATAATATGTCTTGAAGTGCAATTAGTCTCATTGGCTCATTAGGTCTAGTTGCGTATTTTTTAACTGTTGCATGCTAATTTGTAGACTTTGTTTCTCCAGTTCCTTTTACATGGACATTACACTCTTCCTAATTTTTCAATCTTACAGTGTTTCTCAGGTATGAGTTTGATCTTTGATCTTTTTGAAAGCACTCATTATTACCTCTCTTCATTTTTACTGAAGTATAGTTGATATACAATATTATGTTGGATTCAGGTATACAACCCAGTGGCTCAACAGTTGTTAAATCCTCACCCCCACTCGTACAGTTACCATCTGTCAACACAGAAAGTGTTACAGAACCATTGGCTGTACCATCTGTATGACCAATTCATGCTATGATTGAGAATTTTGTGCCCCTTAGTCCCCCTTACCTCCCCCAACTGCACCCACTTTTCCATGGTAACCACAAGTCACTTCTCAGTGTCTATGAGTCTGCTGCTGGTTTGTTCACTTTGCTTTGTTTTGTTTTTAGATTCTACTTATAAGTGAAGTTATATGATACTTGTCTTTCTTCTCCTGACTTATTTCACTGAGCATAATACCCTCTAGCTCCATCCATGTTGCAAATGGCAGGATTTCTCTCTTTTTTGTGGCTGAATAATATTCCATTGTGTATATGTACCACATCTTCTTTATCCATTCATCTATTGATGGACACTTAGGTTGCTTCCATACTTGGCTATTGTAAATAATGCAGAATAAACATAGGGGTGCATGTATCTTTTCAAATCAGGGATTTTGTTTTCTTTGGGTAAATTCCCAGAAGTCAAATCAGTAGGTTGAATGGTATTTCTAGTTTTAGTTTTCTGAGGAACCTCCAGACCAGTTTCCATAGTGGCTGCACCAGTTTACATTCCCACCAGCAGTGCAGGGGGTTTCCCTTTTCTCTACATCCTCACCAACGCTTATTGTTTCTTGTCTTTTATTATTGCCTTTTAATACATTATATAATTTGTGTATTATCTCATTCTACTGGGATTTAATTTTTTGTCTCACTGTACTAGAACATAAACTCCATGAGAGCAGGGATTTCTGTCTGTTCTTTTCACAGGTCTATCTTCAGCATCTAAAACTGCCCCCAGTACATATTCATTGAATAAATGCACACAGCCATGCTCTGTCCGCACATACAGCTGTGGTGTATTAGCCTCTTGGTAGAGTTAAGCTTCCAGGGGCCAGGATGGTGCCTTCATCTCTTGCATGTCCAGTGCCTGGCATGACGCCCTTCTTAGACTGGGAGCTCAGTAACCGTCAGAGACAAACTGTTTGAGACTTCGGTCCAGCCTATGTGGCTTTGCATCTGAGCTCAACAACTGACTGGTCATTGTTTTGGCCAAACACCAACTTAAAAAGAGCAGCCGCTTACATCTGGTTCCTCTTCCCACCGCCACAGCTCCCACCCTGACCTTCAAGGGGCCACCCAACCTCTAAGCTGGATTTTTGAGTGGCCTCCAAAACAGTCTCCTTACTTCCACTCCTATGCAAATTCTCCTGCTCTTATCATTTCAGTCAGTGAAATGCTAAAACATCAGCCAGATCAGGGCACCGCTGCTGTCAGACCCCCTGGTGGGGCCCTCACTCTGAGTAAAAGCCTGAGCCAATATAAAGTGGCCTAAAAAGCACAGCGTGGTTGCACGCGCTGCCCTCCCCTTGACGTCTGCCCTCAGCTTGGCAGCCCTCCCGGCTGGCCTCTTCCCTCCAGCCTCGCTGGCTTCCCGCAGTTCCTGGAACCTGGCTGGCTGTGCCCGCTGTGGGCGGAGCTCTCGCCCTGGGCCCGCACTGCTCCTGGAAGCTCCCCTCCCCCGCCCAGGCATCTGCCCTGCTCACTGCCTTCTGGCGTTTGCCAAATAGCACCTGCTTGCTTAGGCTTTTCCTTCCTTATCTAAAGTTGCTACCCCACCTGGAGACTTTTTATCACCCTGTGCTTAATTTTTTCCCATAGCTCTCCGTCATAATCTAGCATATTATTTATTTATGTATCATGCTTACTGTGTGTCTCTCTCAGCCAACACGTTAGCCACATGAGCCAGAGAGGTGCGTATGTTTTATGGTATTTATTCAGTGCCAAGTACAGTGCTTGGCAGCTATTAAGTGTTTGATACATATTTGTCAAATAAACTGATTTTAAAAAGAGTACTTATTTGACACACGCCCTGCTAAACCTTTTACCTTCATTATCCCATGTAATTTTCACTGCTAGCCACGAGGGACCACAGTGGTTGCGTGGGGGCAGTGGCTCTCCAGTCAAACAGCTTGGATTCAATCCTTGCTCCTTTCTTACCAGCTCTGGGCTGAAGGTCAAATATCTTCACTGTTTCTTCTTTCCCCCATTTGAATGAATATAAGGGAAGTATTAACAATTATTATTTACTACTGTTGGTTGTATTTTGTCAGACTCTGCATGAAGCAACCAGATCAACAGTTGTAAGTTTTTCAACTACAGCCCTAGATTTAGGCTTCAAATACTATCTTATTTAATTATCTATCTCATGTGATCACTTAAAACTTAATAGCTATTTTGTTCTTACTATTCTGCAGAAGTCAAGTGCTCCCTTGTCTTACGCTATTTCACAAAGGAAAAATATTAACTGCAAGATTATAAGTGGCCTGCAAAATGGGATTTATCAGTAAAATGCCCCAAGTGACTGACTCAGTCAGTGCTCAGAGCATTGCTACAATAATGATACACAGCCTTACGTTAAATCCTTGTAATGCTCACAACCAGGTATGTGTTTACTAGCCTTACATTTTGATTTCTGTAGAACAGGACCTGTTTTTGAATCATCTGAGAGTCTTAAAGATAGTAATAGATATGGAAAAAGAAAAAAAAAGATACTCCCTTTCTGAAACTAAAACAGAGACAAGTACTGTGTAGTGTCTAAAATCCCTACACATTAGGGCTGAATCAGGCTGACCTGATTTTAAACTTTGACGGACACATCATAGACTCAAGAAACAATGGAATCGGTGAGTGTGCCTGTAGACATACAAGCTGAGTAACCCTGGGCATATTACCATTTTTAATTTCCTCTTATAAATGGAAAAGTGGCATCTGTCTATCTATATCTATGTATCTGTACTGTGAATTCACTTTAGTGAGATGGTACACGTGCAATGGTAAGTAATCTGCTTGGCATCAGAAAGCTTTTAATAGAGTTATTATTAAACAGTTGTTTCTACTGTACAGTTCAGAATAATCCCCCAAATTGAATGTTCTCCCTGACACATAAGAATAAAAATGAGCTAAGTATCAGGTACACACATGAACCCTTTCTTCCGAATTCTCTCGCCCTCTTCTTCTCCCCCTCCCCCCAGCTCCAGTCAATGAATAGTCTTGCTACATCCATAATGCTTAGCAAATCTTCTTATATAATTGTTCAATTCTTCCTTATTCCCTCAGCCACACGACAAATCCTCGCTCATCTTCCCGTACTCAGCTCAGCCACCCCCTCAGTCAGAAGCAGCTCCAGACCCCCCACCCCCACCGGGCCAGCGGCTCTCCCCGCTCTGGGCTCCGTAGTGCCTGGCTTGGGTCTCAGTCACGGCTGTCAGTACATCTCCAGACCTGCAGCTCATTATTTAAATGCCATCTCTCCCAATGGGGAGAGTTTGGAGAGAGGATCCATAAATCGCACATTCAGGGCCAGACTAGATGACTTTGAACGCCCACCTCAGAGCATTAAGAAGATAATGCTTGTGAGTAGCTCAGCCCATTGGCCAGCAGTGGTCAGTCATCAATAATAATAACAGTGATGGTGATTAGCAGTTAGTTGTACCAGTATTCATCTGTCCCTGTATGAGGTGTGAGCGGATGAGGTGTAATAATTATCTATACAAATGCTATTATGATCTGGAATATCATAGGCCCAGACCGCAGCACTCTGGAATATCACAGACTGCTTACTGCACAGAGGGAATGGCTCCCAGAATCTTACTTTAGAGTCCATGTGGGAAAAAATTTTTGAGCCTTTAAGACTGCTTTTCCTAATAAAATTGTCTACACAAATAGTGTCTAGGTAGTCAAGAGGGGCAGAATTTTCCCTTCTCTGTCTAGCTGTGTGTCCATTGGTTCCCACAGTGACCCTCCCGCACCTGACACTGTGACCGACAACTTATTTTTCACACTCCCCTTCTACTTGTCCTACCTTCCTGCCTTTCCTTGACCCCTGCTATTCATCCTTCATGTCCCAGCCTTAACCATAAGGCCTTCTGTTTTGGTGAAGCCACTTGCTTGTTCAGAAATATTTCTTCAGATTCCACTCTGCACCTGGCACTGGACTGGGCCCTGAGACTCAGAAAGGAACCAGAGGGACATAGTCCTTTCCCCCCAAGCGACAATTCCTTATATGTGTGTATATATTGTGGGGGGGGGGCTGTGTTTCCCCACTCCTTTGGCACATAGTATATGCAGCTTTGTTTCATAGATACAAATTGTATCATCATCATAGATACATACTGTAACCTAATACCTTGCACACAGTTACGGTTCAAGAAACAGTTGTTGATCTGTTCTTTCATATGATTTTCCTGTAGCCTATGGCCCACACTGGGGTTAGGTTGACTACCATGCATTAGACAACCTCACAGTCCTGCTTCCAGATCCCATCAGTTAAAAAAAAATGTAGTTAAACATTGGCCTCTGGAAAAAAACTCAAAACCGAATCTGAAGTGTTAAAAAAAAGTATAATCTATATTGTTCTATAATGTCTTATACTACATTATACCACATTATAACAGAGGGACAATATTGATAGCCGGTTTCTCCTCAGTAGAGTGTAGAAAATTAAATTCAAGTCTTTACAATAGAACTATATAGTATATCCAAAAGTTATTTTATTCAAACCATAATGTGTCTTTACTTAAATAATACTAATCAGTGTAAATCTTAATATAGAAATTGTTCTGCCCTTTTTTAAATAGTAGGTACACATAAGTCACCTCCTAAATATAGAAATTTCTACTCATGTTTGATACTTTGCAGAGGTCCCTTTATGATTTTTTTTTAATTCAAGGTCTAAAAACAAAGAAACAGCAGAGTAAGTTATATTTCACTTGAAAGTTATGTTTCACTTATACCTAAAAGAGAGAAGTTTGCTGTCACTCATAAGTATCTGAAGACCACTCCCTTCAGTGATTTGGATATTTTTCTTTAACTTTATGTACCAGTTTGTTTTTAATAACAGTGTACATACACTACTTCAGGCAGGGGCTCTGATGCGATTTCTGCCTTCTCTGACCCTGAATACATAATTGCTTCCTGCCGTGGCTGGGGATTTCTCCCCCATGCCCAGTGAAGTTGGTTCGTCTCCTGCTCAACAGCTTTAAAATACTTTGAATCCAGAAAGAAAGGACAATGCAAATGGTACATAACACTGGGAGACTCGCTTTGGTCACCTCATCCTTACGAAAGCTTTCTAATTCCAGACAAAAGAGTACAAAGCGGGATGACTCAGTGCTGAGGAGTGAAATTAGGCTTGGGAGTATGGTGCATAACAGCAAGCATTACGAAAGCTCAACATTTAGCATCATTAAAAATTTATTATTTTCATTGTTTATTTGACTGTTGCCCCAAACTTAATGTTTGTCTGAAATCAAACGGACATTCAAGGGTCCCACAAAGCAACAGGCATGTCCCATAATAAATCTTATTCTAAGTGAGCTTTGCAGAAATTGTGAAATATGTCCCTCCATCTCAGTATGTTCCTTGTACCTGGACCAGCGTGCATCAGTCGAGCGCGTGGTGGTCGTCGTGTCAGGCGCAGTGGGCACCGAGGTGAATGAAACCCCCTTGGACCCTGGTGGAGCTCCGTCACCAAAGGAGGGGCTGTAAGGTAGATGTGCAGAGCCGCGGCCCCCGGACTGCCCTTTCTGCACCTGTGCCTCTCCCGGGAGTCCAGTCCACGCTCCACCACCAGAGCACTGCCCCTGAAACCAAATGGGATCGAGTCACCCTGGGGTATGAACCCCTCGATGCATATGCATTGCTGTGGGGGTGAAGCCCATAGCCTCTCACAAGGCTCACACTGTTGGCGCCCCGCTGCCCCCGCCTGCTTCCCCCAGCTCGCTTCTCACCCTCCCCGGTCACCCACCGAGCTCTGCCCCCACAGCATCATGTTTCCCTCCACAGCATCATTCATAGTCTTTTAGCTCTGGACCTTCATGCTCAGCACGCTGCCACCTCGAGCACCTTCTTTGCCCCCCAGCCCTGTGCCGCCTCGCTCCTTCTCATCCTACAGGTCATTGTCAGGTGTCACCTTTTCCAAGGAGTCCTTCCTGACCTGCCGGGACCTGCTCGCCCGTCTCCTGCTATGGCTGCAGCAGCCTCGTGTATGAAATGTTGGTCCCTCCGCCAGGAAGGACAGGGGCCTCTCTTGTCTAGCACAGATATCCTCCCCCCAGAGATGCTTCGTAAATATTTTTGATTGATGAATGATGAATAAATTCGGGGAGTGTAAACTGCTGAATACTGTAAGACGTGTGTTCGACGTGAAAATGGGAGCGCAGGGGAAGGAACGATTCCTTCCGTCAGGGGACACGTGAGATGACGCTGGGCCTGGGCCCTAAGAGGTGAGCAGGGGGGTGTCCCCCAGGAAGCCCAGGAAGGGAAGGGGTGCCTGGCAAAGGACGGCGAGTGCCAGGTCGGGCATCGGCACAGGAGGGCAGTTCCGGATGGAAGGGACCCGCTTTGGGCCTCAGGGGAGGTATCGCCCAGCCTTCCTGGCGACCCCCCTTAAAGGCGTTCAGCTGCCCTTGTATGTCTGCTGGAAACTGCCTCACGCTCCGTACTTAATGAAGCACATTCCTAATGTGAAGTGTTAAGCCTGAGATCTGAAAAACAGATCCAAATTAGGAGTAATACATTTTGGGTTGTATTTATATAGCATTACTTCACATGAAAGGCTTATCATGTTGTATTTACATAGTTTATAATAATAATAATCGCTGTATTATATGATAACAAGGGTAATTCAGCTGATGAAGAGGAGAGAAGAACAGGGAGAGATATCCAAGCCTGACACCTTACAATCCTGAAGGTGCATATTCGCTACCGGGCGGAATGCTAGCCTTTCAGATTCATTTTCTTCTAACGCATGTGTAATAGTTTAAAGCCCTTTGACTCATAGCCACACCACTACATTCCCTTTACATAGGGAAACTACAACTTTAGGATTGGTCCCCCACCCCCTTTGTATTAAAATCCTGTGTCAAGGTCATAAATGCACAGTGAGACATTTTTCCTGCAGAGAGAAGGGTTTCAGAAGTGATAATATGTCTCTGCAGGTCACCAGGAATAAAGTAAATGTAATTCATTTCCATGCTGAACACTCATGTCTGACTCAAAATCATCATCTTTAGAAAAGAAAGGGAGAAAGGCTTAGACAAACCAACAAGGCTTTGGTAGAGTGGACATATCCAAATATTAATTACGGAGAACAGTTGAAGCATTTAACGCCATACATATGAACTCTATTTTATATCACAGTTGCTTTTCAAATCGTAACTCAGGGGCAACAGCCTTTTTGGAAACTCTAAGATTAATAAGGACTTTGTTCAGCTTATAGTTTTAAAGCAGAAGCAGCTACAAAGAAAGCCAAGACTCCTGGGAACGCTGATCCCGTCAGTGCAGGTCCCATGTCCCCAGAAGCCTAGGCACGAATTCCTTTAGTCTTTCTAGGGAGCTCCGGGCTATTCCTGACCTGTGTTTTTAACACAAACAGGTGATAAGTATGTTTCTTCTTCCCTTAAAACCTAAGGTGACTTGTAGTGGGTAGCTAGGTTCTAGAAAAATAATGACTATGATAATGATGATAATTTAATGCTTAATCATTTGATACACTTTAGCTCATTTATTCCTTACAAGAGCTCAGTGAGGTAAATATATCCCTTTCCCTGTTTTACAGTAAGGAAATGACAGCTTAGAGTGTTCTTGCAATTTCTCAAGAATGTACAGCTAGGAACTTTGCTCCAAAGCCAGTGTTTCTGATTTCAGATTCCAGTCTCTTAACCACTACGTTCTACCATTGTATTTTGTAAGCCTGCAGCTGCCATTTTCACGCCCTTGCCATCTCTGTAGCCTCCCCACAGCCAGAGCAGAATCCTGCCCACCCTTTGAAAACATGGTATTCTAGTGAAGCTTTGGAGACCAAAGATGTGTAATTGAGCTACAGCTCTGCCATTTCACAGCTCTGTAATTTTTTTTCAAGTTAATTAACCTCTCTGATCCTCAATTTCCCTATCTAAAAAATAGTTAAGCTGAATATCTGAAAAGGTTAATTGGAAAAGCTCAGTGAGTTAGTGACCTTAAGGCTCGTGGAGCTTTGCGGGGCGCCTGAAGATCCAACCAGGTAGCTCACGGTTCTCTGCCAAGCCTTTCTCTTTCTCTGGGAAGCTTCCGCTCTTAGCTACGACCACAGCGCTACCAACCAAATCTTTCACTGCTTCCTGGCATATGCTTTCTCTTTCTGGGTGTATGTCTCCTTTCACAGCCACCGGAGGGCAGGAATGATGCCCACACTTTTTAACACCTGTGAAAAGAATGGTGCTCAATAAATAGTGGCTGTGTTTTCTTGACCAATTATGTGACCACATTTCTGGCAAAGGATTGCATGGTATTTCAGGATGTGAGAGCTAATTTAGGAAATGTAGTTGGACTTGAAAATACTAGAATTTCTAGGATATGTTTACTTTCCTGGACACACTGTGCAACCAGGACCGTCACCTACAATCAGTAGCATAGATTCATCGTATTTAAATACTTATAAATTGACTTAATAGATGTTTCCAATTTCTTGGTCTACATTTGAAGTGCGTGTCTTACAATGAGAGTAAAGATGAATGGGAATTTTGAACCTGGACATTTTGTTGTAGAGAAGAACTGCTGCGGCTCCTGAAACACTGAAAGCCATGAAAGGGCCGCGGCTGAGAGGAGAGGAGCTCGGGACCACCCCAGACACGGCATCCTGTGCACGGTCCCCGGGAGGGCGAGCCCAGGGGTGGGGGGCACGGCGAGACAGGGGCGCCCCTGCCGCTCTTGTTGGTGTCTCTCCTCTGCACCTCTTTCTGTCTCAAGGGTTCTGTGCCAGTGCCTCAGTGCGTCTATAGAACCAAGAATAAGACGACTGTTCTGATATTGGAGGCCTTCTGTCGGGGTGGCTCTTGGGTGATCGTCCCCTTTATGCCTCCCTGTCATGCCCACTCAGTCCGAGCACCCCCCGGGGGACAGCACTACAGGCTCCTTTGGCCCCACCACCTTGGCCGGCAGTAGAGAGAGAGAGAGAGAGCCCCCAGTAAACGGGATCTCATGTGCCGTGAGCTGAGTGAGACCGTCACTGACATTCATTTAATTGTCAAACAGTGTAGCGCCACAGAATGATGCATATATTTCCCTACTCCCCCCACCCCCGTCTCAGAGATTAGGAATAATTGAGACCTTTAGAATTAAGTGGTTTGTCCAGGATCTACGTCTACTAAACACAGAGGAGGGACCCACACTCAGGTCTGTCCGACTCCATAGCCCAGACTCTTACCCAGAAATTCTCAGAAACACCGGTGCGGGAGGCACCCCCTGGCAGCTGCTTGGGACCAAGTCTACAGAGGCTCAGCGCCCCGGTCTCCGGCGCTTCCCGCAGCCTTTAGCACAGCCGGACCAATGACGCGGGGGCCTCTCAATAAACTCTCAAATCCTGCAGGATATTTTCTGCACAATAAATGTCCGTTTGAGTGAATGGTGGCTGTCATTTTTCCACGGATAATCCACACCTGCATGAAGGCTCACTGTCAGGCAACGATCCATGTTTTAAAGTGCAAGTGCTCCCAAGAGGCTACCTTTCAGTTTTCTGGTAGGTTTAAAAGAGACTTGTTTACAGAGAAAGTCAGACCTGCTGGCTGTGGGAGGTACCTGATTAAGGACAGGTAGGACCGGAAGGGTAAGCTGACATTCACACTTTTGCATCACATGGTGCTGCTGCCACCTGCCCCTGCAACTAGGAGCTGGAAACCCTGGGCTCACCTAAAATTCCTTCCCAGTTTTTATGTTGCGAAGCCTCTCGGGATCGGCCTTCAGTTGAC
The DNA here is from genome assembly GCF_040802235.1 of Manis javanica. Classification (NCBI taxonomy): domain Eukaryota; kingdom Metazoa; phylum Chordata; class Mammalia; order Pholidota; family Manidae; genus Manis; species Manis javanica. Next base: position 92,855,418 of record NC_133169.1, on the reverse strand, counting down.
CCAGGCTTCTGTGCCTCCTTCAGACCATCTGCTATGTCAGACGTTACCAGTGACAGATGCTTTGAGGGCTGCCCAGAAACATTGCATCTGCATGCAGATAACCTTCAAGCCCTCCTTTCTGCTCTGAGAACACTCTTTAGGCGGCAGCTTCTCTGGAAGGCTGACCCCGAGACCAAGCAAAGACAGCACAGTGTCCATCAACTGATGAATGTATAAATTAAGTGCGGGTTGGGCCATACAGTGGAATATTATTCAGCAATAAAAAGAAATGAAATGTAGGTAACATGCTATAACATGGGTGAACCTTGGAAATATTACACCAAAGTGAAAGAAACCAGTCACACATTCACAAAAAACACTGACTGTATGATTCTTTGTAATATAAAATATCCAGAATAGGCCAATCCATAGAGACGAAAATAGATTCCTAATTGCCTAGGGCTGGGAGAGTTTGGTGCTGACAAGCATGGGGTTTCTTTTTGGGGTGAGGAGAAGTTCTAAACCTCATTGTGGTGATGGTTGTACAGCCTTGTGAATAGGCTAAAAACCACTGAATTATACACTTGCAAGTATAAATTGTGTAAATTGTATGATATGTGAATTATATCTCAACAAAGCTGTGCAAAGGGGGTAAAAAGGCAGGCAGTACCAGGTGACAGAACCACTGTAGTGAAATTTTACATGAGGATTATGGGACTGCCAGGCACCGTGACCACTGGACACAGTCTTGGAAGGTTCCCCTCCACCAGGGGGCTATTCTGCTTATGAATGGCTGTTCGCCTTAAGGTATCCACAGTTGATTCTGTCAGCAATTTTCTATGATGATTATTTTTTTGTCTCCTGAACATGTTTCTAATTTTTTTAACCCTTTTCTTTTCCCTAGCCCTTATGTAACCTAAGTTCACAAGAATTCCCAGGCTCAAGATACATGAAGTCAAGCACACATAGTACTGTATTTTTTTAAAGGATTATAAAGTAAAATGTGAAGTATGACCATTGCTTTGCACATTTTTGCTGCAGGCAGAACCAGTGAGCTGGTCCTTGTTATTTACCATGGGAGAGAATGTTCCAACCAGTAATCATGTTTAAAAGTGGGACATGGTTCCGTCACAGCCTCCGTGTGTGGGAGTTGCCGTCTCCTTTTCCACCCCCATGGCCATGGCTGGGTTCAAGGCTGCATAGCCCCTCTCTGGGACCACTGAAGCGCCTGGTGTCCCCCCTGTCGTCTCCCTCGCTGGTAACTGGGCTTCCATCCCACTGCCAGAGTGAGCTTTCAAAAGGCAAATAGGAGACGGTGCAGCCCAGGGAGTAAGAGTTTGGCCCCTGCCACAGGCTGCCTGGATCTGAACCTGGACCTCACCACCTATCAGTTCAGTCATCTTAGGCAAGTTACTGAATTTCTGCATGAGTCATTCTCCTCCCCCCACTATTTTTATTGAGGACTAAGTGAGAGCTGTATGCTAAATGCTCAGTCCAGTGACGGGGTCATGACAGTCAGTCACTATAAGCTTTTATTATTACACTTACCCTGCCATACAAATGCTGCCATGTTTCCTTATTTCTACATAAATGAAATCCAGTGATAATCAGTTAAATCTAATCATCGGTCATGTGGGCACCTGGGAAACCTCACCCCAGTCTGCCTTCTAGTTCACCCCCTCTCTGAATATATCCAGCAAGTAAGTTTGTGATTCTAAGTCTTTCTCAAGCTCTTTGTTCTGCCATTTCTCTATCTCCAGTTTTAAAAACCCATTTTTCATCCAGGAAGAGGGTTCAGATGAGGGGGTTGTGAAACCGTCCCACATTTCCTCTTTGCTCTGTGTTCTGACAGCACCGTAGGGGTTTGAGACCAGACCAAAGTGAGTCTTATTTTGTATGTAAACAAACAGGACTTCCTGGTGGACTCAGAGAAATGAAGGATAAAAGAAGGAGGGTGACCTGTGAGCTTAGATCTGGAACAGACACATGATAGTGCCAGCTACTGACGTGGTGAAGCCCTGAGCAAGATAATGTTTCGAGGGACCAGTAATAAAGGCATCTGTATAGGTTAAGTTAGGTTTGAAATGCCAGTCAGGCACATAAGTAGATTGGGCAAGTAAGCAGTTGAATATATGAGTCTGGGATTTGGGGACTGGTCAGGGCTATGGATATTCAATGCTGGGGACCCTAGTCCATAGGTAGGGCCAGGGGAGATAACTCTGGGGAAGTCCTGTGGACCACCAGCCTTTGGAGATCCCCTAGGGGAGGAGAAACCTGCTAAACGTGCCCTCGTGGGTTTTCTCGCCCAGCTGCTGGAAGTTCAGTACTGCCGGATTTATCTTTATGCCTAGGGATGTTTGTCATACAAGTTTTCAGCAAATGCTTGTTGAATTCATTTCAATTCTAAAAGCAAAGACTATTTCTTAGAAGTCTCCCATCCATACATTTTAATGATTTGGCAGCATTTGAAAACAAGCTGAAGCATCAGCATCTAGCTTAGGGTGGAATATGGTGGACGGTTCCCTGACTGCTGGAGTGGCTGATCCCCCCTTCCTGCTGACCTTCCCTGTCCCCTTCCCTGGGGACACACTCCAGAGGGCGTGGCCCCAGTGCTTGTGGGGGGGCGGCAGAAAGCCCAGGACCCCAGCAGGGCCCTCCAGGCTGGGTCCCTGGAGTCTGGAGAGAGCAGCAGCTACGGGAACACCTGAGCATCTGGAGGAATTCCCCTCGGTCCTGGACTCAAGCCCCAGCATGCACAACGCCCCATTTCCTGAAAGGTCTCTTGAGAATCTTTCTCTAGTACCTTATCATGTTTTTCCCATTGACTTTAACAGGTTAGTGGGTTTCAGCCCTGGACAAGTTCACTGTGGATTCAGTGAGACCAAAAAAGTGAAAGTGCTTATACCCAACTTTATTCCTACAGTGGCAGGTCAGGCACAGAATCCCGTCCACTCGGAGCCAGTCTGCATGCAGCAAGCCCGTCCCTGCCTCTGGGCCTCTCTGCCCACACAGCCGTCCAAGTCTGTCCTCGGTGCTGCCCCCACTCCAGCCTCTGCTCTGCTGCAGCCGGGCAGCCCGGAGCACTGGGCAGAGCTCTTTATTAGAGTCAGTAACATGGTACTGCCCACGTGTGTGTAGCGAGTGAGGGACCAGGGCCAAGTGAGAATCCTGGCCACAGGAACCTTCACTTTCTCCACACCCTTGTCCTACAAACCATTTAAGAATTTAGAATCAAGATGTGCCCCTCTTGTTTTCAGCCCTCTTGCTGCGTGGGCCTTCATCATCCTTCACGTCAGCAAGCTCAGCAGCGCTCTGTCCGGCCTCCCTGCCTCCCCTGTCTCCCCACTCTGCCCCTGAGCAAGCACACCAAGGGCCTGCTTGCTGTGTTGAGGCAGCTGCCTGCCAGTACGGTCAGCAGCGATCCCGTGCTTACTGCAAAAAAAAAGAAAAAAAATCCATAATTCTAAGGTTGGCACTCCAGGTCTCCCACCATTTATCATTTCTAGGCATCCTTTCTGGCATTAGTGCCAGTCAACCTATTCTGATTTGCAGTTAACCAGACCCCGTTTTTCCCATCGAATAGTCACTGGCTCTCTCTTTGCTGTACACCTGCCGTCTTTTGCACGCATGAGGCTTCACCTGTTTCTCCGCGGGTCACCATACCACCCACTCCTCAGGTTCCAGGCCAGCCCGTCTCCCTTTCTCACCCATCAGGAGTCCTGGCAGCTGCTCCCACAGCAAACGTTTATCTTTTGATGGCAGCCATCCGGTAGATGATGCTGATGGTGAGCAGATGACAGAGGTAGACATTTTGTTGCTTTTTTTTTATTGTTGTTTTGCAACTAATTTTCAGTTCCAACATACTGTATGTAGCCCAGCATACAGAAGGACTTCTAACACGACTGACTGAGTGGATGAGTGTGGGACCCCGTTAGCCCAGTACTTCCCAGCTTATCCATAGTATGACTCTTCTTATGGAGGCTTTTCTTCCAGCTGGGGCTCTTGAGGGGGCAGCCATGCAGTTGTCACATTTGTGACTTCTTCTCACAAATACCAATTAAGTAGCTGGTATATCCCAAGCCGTCTGATGGATTCCGAGAAGCAAGTTGTAAATAAGAACAGCACATTCCTGCCCTCAGAAGGTTTACAGATTCATGGAGGTGACTGCACTTAAGGGCACGTAAGGACGTAGGGGTACCGCTGGGCAGGAACTGATACGGAAGCTAAGACCTGAAGGTGTCATAAAAGACAGGCTGAACTGGGTGTGTGGCAGCGTGTGAGGATAAGGATACAAGGGAGGACCATGTGAGGAGGCTGGACAGACAGATGGAGCAGGAAAAGTCCTCATGGGAAGAGAGGATCGGGAAATTAAAAGATTTTAATGGCGTAAGTGACTGAAACGGAGGAGATTGGGCTAGGAGAAAGGGCAGGCTTGGGCTTCAGGAACATCCTGAGATGGGAGGGACACCCTCAGACACACGCAGGTCTTTGAGAGACTTCAAGCAGGGTATTGGCCTGACCAGACCAGCCCTCTGGGAAGATCACTCCAAGTTCCCCTGCAGGTGGACGGAGGCCTGGACTCAGGCGCCCTCAGGGCGAGGCCCCCGTGGGTGGCCCCAGTGACAGTAGCTGCCTGGCACTCAGCTCAGGTCGTTGTCACACAGTAACTGCCATCTCTGCCTCCCAGGGCTTCCAGGGCAGCGGCCGAGGAGGGCTTCCCCAGGAGCGCCACGCAGTAGCTGCTGAAACACCGCACGCGGGGGTGAGAAGCAGTAACATGGCAGCTCCCATCTGAAAGGAATTAAAAACCAGCAGACTCCACTCAGCGAGGAACAATGTCCAAGAAAGGGCGCAGTAAGGGCGAGAAGCCCGAGGCGCTCACGGTTGCCCTGCAGGCTGCCAATGAAGACCTCAGGACCAAGCTCACCGACACCCAGATCGAGCTGCACCAGGAGAAGGCCAAGGTGAGTGCGGGCGGCCTGGCCGCGGCTCGGGGGCAGCCCTGCCCGGCTCTGCCTGCTGCCCTGCCCCCGGCCCCCTCCCTGCCAGCTGCCGGGAGAGCATCACCCCTGTGCCCGTGGATTGTCCCGCGCGTGGCAGGATGTCAGTGAGCACAGGAGGTGAGAATAACATGGTCATGAGATGGATGCTCCTTCAGGAACCCAGACACAGAAACTGAGAGGACCCCCCCCGTGCCCCCTCCCCTCCCCTCACGGGTACATGGCCTCGGGCGAGTCCCACCTGCCCTCTGTAGCATCCTCCCCTGCGGCCCTGAGAGTCATCGTTCTGAAAGGTACCACATCAGGTCACTACTGCTCAAAAGCCTTCCCTGGCTTCTACCCCTCTCGGAGTCAAACGGTTTTCCCGAGCGCCCGGAGACATGCCCCCCACTCGGGTTTGGACTCATTTCCTGCTCCACTCCTGCCAGATCAGGAGAGAGAGGTGCCCATCGCGTGTAGGGCTTTTACCCATTTTTTTCCCCAAATCAGCTGCAGCTGCTTCCATACCTGCTCCAGATGCCAGCTCCGATGCCAGCTCCAGCGCCACCCGTCCGCCCAGGCTCTGGAAGGTTCCTCCCCACAGCCTTGTCATTCATGATTCACTTCATAGCGATTTGTGTCTGTGTTTGCTTCATACCTTCTCTCCCCAGTCCAGTGTGATCTCTGTGAGAGCAGTCTTACCTTACCTTTTCCTCCCTAGAGCTCAGACGCGTCCAGAACTGAAAAGCTCAACCCCTATTTGTTGAGCGAGTAATGAATGGAAGGTGATTGATTCCTTAAACCTGCTTCTTTGGCAGTAACCTACTACTCTGTCGTAGAGCTGTGATAAGGTTTAAATTAAACACGTACATGAAATAGTTGTAAGGATCACATGAGAAAATTCATGTCAGATGCTCAGAGAGCTGTCTGGCATGTATTGGACCCTAAAGTAAATTCATTATCTGTAGTGATATTCTTTCTAGTTCACTCTGCACTCAAGTCAGTTGCTAACTAGACTCAGAACAATCCCTTAACTTCTCTGAACCTCACCCCTTACGTGAATGTACTAACACCTACCTCACCAGAGTGGTGTAGATGCGAGACAGTCCTGGCTAGGAAAGTGCTGGGAACAGCCAACCCACGAGACGCCTTTTGCTCCCTGCAGAGCAGAGACAACCGTGTCAGCAGAGAGTCGCCTTATGTAGGTGACTCTGTACAGTAAGATATTCCTGATGGAGCCATAGATCACAAACCAACAATTATCCTTATTCTTTTTTATCTACCTCTTCTTCCTTGACGTCACTATTAAATTTTAATTAGCTGTTTTCCTCAAAATCTGTTCATCTGTGTTCAGCCCCACTACACCTGGATCTGCCAAAGCCCCTTGCTTCCCGTCTCAGCTGAGCGGCAGCCTTGGGTAACCAGGCCCCAGTGTAAAGCCTGTGAGGGAAATCATTTCTCTGAGGCCAAAAGGGATGTAAAGTCATAAAAAAAAAAAAAAAAGCAAAAACATTTGTTTGAGAGTCAGAAGATCTGTGGGCGTTGTCTCCATCTCTCCTTGCAGACATACTCAAGCATCTCAGTGTCTCGATCTGCGCTCCAGATGACCGAGTCTCTCTCCCTGTATCTGTGTCGCTCAGGCACCACTGCGCATGAGAAGGGCCCGGGGGACTTAGGGAAACTTGGGGCCGCACGATCCGAGGATGCTGGTCGAGTGGGCAGGGTGAGGAACGGGACTCGCGTCTCTAGCGAGCAGTCCAGCGGTCCTCGCGGACGTGGTTCTCTGCCTTCCTGCTGACAGATAGTCTGCTCCACGATTCCTGCCAGGCCGGACAATCTGTGAGCCGTTCACCGGCTTTAACTCTCCCCGGGGCAGCGTGACGTTTCAAGAGGGGTGCACCCCTTTAATTGTGGTAGCAACAGGACGACAAACTACGTTCATAGGAAGAAGCCTGCCGGTCCGAGACTGGTAACCGTAACTGCTGCTCATCTAGAGAGAGCAAACCATGCAATTTCAAAGAGACAGAGACCCCGCAGACCAACCACTGCCAATTCTCCATACGTTTAAGCCTTTTCAGCAAGGTATCTCTCGAGCGTGGACGGGGCTGCCTGCTCATCTGGGGCCTGGCATTGGCATCTAAGCTGGCATGTCAGGCGTAATTTCCCCTTCCTCTGACAGGAACTTGGAAGCCAGCCTCTTGAATAAGATGCTGCCCTTATCCTTCCTCCTGCTGGCCCCCCCACACCTCCTTCTCCATGGCTGTGAATTACAATCTCAGCCCAGGGACTAAAGCAAAGCCCCTTGGCCTGTTGGCGGCCTTCCCCAAAGAGCAAAGGGAATTTAGAGGACAAGCCAGTCATAAAGCAGTTTTATTAAAGTAAATGTGACGGTGTTTCCAAAGGCCCAGGCTTTAGGGGAGAGTTTGTGAACAGCACCAAGCGGTGAGTTCACACTGTGCCGGCTCCGAAGCTGTGACGATAAAATGACTGAGGAGCTGCTGGGGAATAGACTAGCCAGAGGGTGGCAGCCGTCGGGACAGCGGAGCGTCACTCGTTTTGCAGGACGACTCATCCCGGTGGCGCTCACAGAGCGCACTGCGGATCGGGCAGGGCCCTGACCGCTCTGGCTGACCATGTATGCAGCTGTACCTTGCCCAGCGTTTACTCGCTGTCACCCTGTGGTAAGTGCACGTCATCCTGGCACAGCCCCAGCTCTCTTCTCTTGCGTCTGCGTGACCCCGGGCAGGTCACGAGACCCTCCTCTGCTGTCCTTTCCTCGGCTGTCACCTGGGGTAATCGCAGCGTCTGCTTCTTAAGGGCAAGTGGGAGTGTGTTCGTCCTTGAGCAGTTGGTTTATATTAAGCATATTAAGTGTTATAATTCAATTTTCTCATTTCATCCTCACCACTGCCCTCTAACGTGGGCACTGTTACTATCCCTCTTTTATAGATAGGGAAACCGAGGCTCCGTGAAGTGGGGTGATGCACCCCGAGCCGCATGCCGAGAGGTGGCAAAACTAGTTCTTGCACTCCCCTTCCTCTCCTCGATCAAAGTCTCTTTTCTTTTTCCCTAGTTTTATGGGATGTAATGGACATAGAGCATTGTATCTCTTGCAGTTGCACAACACAATGATTGGATATTTATATATATTATGAAATGATTACAATAATGTTTAACCGACATCCATCACTAAGGGACACAGTTATTTTTCTTTCGATGAGAACCTTTAAGATCTGCTCTCTTCCCAAGTTTCAGATGCACAATACTGCACTGACTGCAGTCGCCCTGCTGCGCATCACCTCCCCAGAACGTGCGCACCTTACCTGGAGGTTGGTCCCTTCTGACCACCCTCACCCATTTCCTCCACCGCACCCCCGCCTCTGGCAGCCACCAATCTGTTCTCTGTATCTCTGAGTTCTTTTTTGTTCTTAATTCAGCATGTAAGTGAGATCACACAATATTTGTCTTTCTCTGTCCGACTTATTTCACTTAGTTTAATGCCCTCAAGGTCCGTCCATGTTGTTGCAGATGGCAGTATCATATTCAAGTTTTACACATCTACCACATTTTCTTTATTCTTTCATCCATTGACGGGCACTCAGGTTGTTTCTATGCCTTGCAAAGCCTGTTCTCTTTAGAAACGTGAAAAACCTGAAAACCTTAGGCAGAGGAAGAGAGAATATCAGTACTTTTCTTTCCACTATTATGCAGATTTCTAAAAGAAACGAGTGGGGTAAGGGGGACGTACCCATATCCTTCTCACATACCGTCTGCATTTCCACCACAGGGAAATGAAACTAGACATAGTTGACTTATATAGAAATTATCTAAACGACTTTCCAAGCATTCATGGGCATAAACGTACAAATAAGCAGGTCATGTTGACTGGACTCCAGGCATAAGGGCCAAGAGGGTGGAACTGTGGGGGCCGTGTGGTGGACAGGAAGGGGCGCAGAATGGGGCCTTTGCGTGACCTGTCCTTTCTGGGCCTGCACGTGCACCTCTATAAAATGAGTGGATTGTGGACCGGGTAGAAGGGCCGTGGACCTTCCACAGTGGTAGGGATTCACCAGGAAAGGCACTGCCCACTGTCGCCCTTCCCACACTGGGACAGCTCTCAGGGTCCTCCAGGGGGCAGACCTCCCCTGAGCCCCTGACCTAGGGAACTCTGTCCCCTGCTTGCGTTTGCTCTGCCACAGCACCCCGTTACCCTGTTGTAGTTTCCTAATAGAATCCATACTGTCTGAAGTTATCTTGTTTATTTTCTGATTTATTGCCTGCTGTCCCCTTCCCAATAAAATGTGAGCTTTGTACGGGTAAGAGACCATGTCTGCTTAAGGTGTCCCCCAAGTAAGGTGCCCCTGTGCTTGGAAAGCTGCCTGGCATGAAGCAGGTGCTCAGTACTGCTTGTTGAATGAACCATGATTTTCATGATCCCTTTTTAAGACATCCCAAGTGACTCCATGGCATGAGGTGCTGACATAATCTATTTAGGTGGGGAATGAGAAAGGATCTGCACCTAGTTCTGTCTTGTTTTCCTCTGTTTGCTGCCTCTGGACACTGTAAGGCTGCAATGCGCTGCATAGGACATGCGAGCCCGCCAGGGATTGCTATGAGATGTGAAATCCCCCACCTCATTCCCAGGGCGTCCTGCTCTCCGCACAGGCAGCCTGCAGCGCAGGTGGACCCCGAGGGCACAGGGACGGGATGAAGCCACGGTGGGGGAGAGGCAGCAGGCAGCCTGGGGGGGTGCTGGATCTGTGGAATCCACTCCAGGCCCGAGGTGCCAGCACCAGAGCAGCCTGCAGGCTGCAAGGTGCTGCCATGGGCCTCCCCGCCTCTGGGATGGAGGCGTGCAGTCACTCTCCTGATTTCTCTGGGAAAGAAAATGAGTTCTGCCCATTTCAGTGCTTTGCTCCCAGTGGCGCAGCGAGCAGAGGATCTGCCGTGGGAGGCCCATCAGATGATGCAGATGATGCTGAATGTCTATGCCACTCACTGTGTGGGGCCAGGGTGCGCAGAAAATCAGCCACCTTCCTCCTCGGGTGACTGCACTGGAGCCTCCACATTCAGGGCCAGTTCAGGGTATGGTATTTCTTGCTTTCTGCACCTTCAGTTTGTTTTCAGGAAGCTTAAGTGGCTGAAAGCAAGAAATTAAAAAAATAGAAGGCCATGTACTTCCCATGCGATGTAAAATTTCCCTGATAAGGGACCTTCTGACAGTGGCAGCTCCTCCCTCCTTCACATCTCCTGCTAAGAGCTGCTTAGCACCGGTGGAAAGCCCTGCCAGCCTACTGTGAGTTTAGATCTGGAACACCCAGTGCAGATAATCCCAACCAAAGCTTATGGTAGCTTGTCTTGCCCTGATAGCCTTTCAGCCCTCCTTCTCTTTGATGGGACTGTTCTGTTTTTAATCCTAGACTTCTAAGGTCAAACATTACCATCTTTATCTTGGCAGAAGTTACGCTGTATTTCTAGTTTGGCCTTTGAAAACTGCTATGTGAGGCCTGTGTGGAGCAGTTTGAATTTTCTTCCTTCTGTCACGGTGGAAGCTTTCTCGGCAGGATTACATTTTCCGAGTGACATTTTCCTTTCACAGAACCTGAGCTGTGAGGGGCCTGGGAGCTGTATCATTCAAAGGTCTGTTCAGTGCTTACCCCTCGCCCTGTCCCACCCTGCACCCCACTCCTCCTGCATGCACGTCACCCAGACGTCGTCCAAGTCCAGATTAGATGCCGGGAAACACAAGGCATCCTGAGAAGACCCAGTTTTGCCTTCCAACATCTATTTCTACTAGGAAAGTAGTTATTACAACCCTAATAATGTAATAATAGTAATAGTCTTTTCTCTTTTCGCAATAATATGGGTTCCTATATTTATGTTGTGGTGGTATTAATGCAGCATTGCGTGATAGAATGTTAATATATACAACAGTATTCATCAAAATTATGCTATTGTGGTATCTACCCTTTATTAATGATTGTTAATCTCCCATGTGTTTCAGCCCTTCCAAAAGACTATTGATACATTATCTCAGTCTCAAAATGACCACAGGATGAATCCTGCCCACGTCAGAGTTTCCAAGGAGGTGAAATGTACCCATGGGTGTAAAGCCTTTAGAAAAGTGCCCGACTCGTAGTCATAGAAGAGTAAATACAAACTATTAGTGATCCAGCTCAAATGTTCTCTGTAAAACATTTCCATTAATCAAAATGGATTCTTTCTTCTACTAAATATTTTTTTCCAGCTCGAAGTATTATCATCTTTATCTTTTTCCTTGTTCCTCACGGTTCTTCATCTTTCTGTAATGCTCATTCTCATGATTAACATGAAGATATTAAGGTCTGTTTCTTTAGTGGTGCAATCGGAGCTGCAAATAATTTTCAGAAAATGATTCTACCACAGGATGTGTACTGACTCTTTCTTCCTCCCAAACGTCAGTCGCATCCTTTGTGTCTCCTTCATAGTGAAACACCTCCCAAGCTTAAAAAAAAGAAGCCATACACAGAAATCCAGCAAAAAAATGCCAGATGTAATTCAATGCCCTTGAATTTTCTTTGGGTTCTGTGGATTACTCCAGGGCTGGACAGGAAGGCCACTGTTTCTATTTGTTCTTGTCTTCACGCTGCAATATATTTTCCATACACCTGCATTTTTGCTTTTTTTTATTTTTTCATTCATCTTCTTTCCAATCTGTACCTGAAAGATTAGTATTTATAATTTGAGAGAATTGACAGAACCACAGAGTAATGCAATCTAATGCACCTGCAGAAAATTTGGTATAAATAATCCTAGATCAGGAGACTCTCCTCTCACATCCAGTCATATCAACCTACATTTCATGGTACTTTACCATGCAGGTCACTTTATCATGTGTTCCTAACTTAACCTTAAAAATAACTCTGTTACAGATATTTTTTAAGTGTAATCAAAGACCCTCAGAAGGGTAAAGCAGCTTTTTCTTAGAGGTAGCAGATGGTGAAATTGAAACGCAAACTTAGAACTCTTTATCCTTTGTCTGTTTTTACTACAGTTTTTCATTGTTGTAAGAAGAGTTGCTAGAATTCTCCTTAGTAACTTGTTACCCAATAGCCCTTGTGGTCATAATGCTGTTCCAAGTGCCCAGGGTAAATACATCCTGCTGAAATTAAAGATGACTACTTTCCTATCACTTGAACTAAAGTTAACTTCCCAAGGTCCTTGATGGAAGGTAAAATGATCAGAGTTCCTAAATCAGTGAAAAATAGGGCCCCTCTTTTAAAAAACTGTGTTATCTAGGAAAGGAATCAGCAGGCTTTTTCTATAAAAAGGGCAGAATAGAAACTATTTTAATCTTGTGGTCCAGTCTCTTTAAGACTACTCAACTCTACTGTTGTGTAAAACCAGTCAAAGGCACTATGCAAACGAATGGGCATAGCTGTGTTGCAATAAAATTTTATTTACGGAAACAGAGAACAGGAACGATTTGTCCCTTGGGCTATAGTTTGCCCACCCATGGTCTAGAAGTTACTCATTTTAGTTCATTCTGGAAAAATGGAGAATAACATTCAGGTTGTCCTTCCTGAAGCACTGAGAGGAACATCGATCAGAGGGCGAGTAGACATTCTCCTGTGTTAGGGGCATTTGTCTTATACAGAATGGAAGGGTGAGGGTTTGCTCCAGATACCCTGCAAGCCTCTGTCCCCTGAACCTTATGACAGGATAGGGTGCTAGCCAGGGAGACACCAGCACACATTCTTTCATTCCACGCTTGCTCTTGGGCTCCTTATTTTGTGTTATGTTGGCAACTCTGGGTGAACAAAGAGTAACAAGCCTCGCTGGCAGCCTTCCAGGCGTTTCCAGTCTGGAGTAGGATTTGGAAGGAAACAGTGAGGATAGACAAGCGCCAACTAAAACATACCATAAAGGAAAAGTTTGGAAAGGACAGGTAAGGAGGTGTTAGCAAAGTGCCCTGAGAAGACCAAGGCAGGAGAGATGAGTCTGCTCCTAGGTGAAGAGGGCTGGGGTGACGGGACAGGGTGGCATCTAGCTGGCCCTCAACCCCTAAAGGATCTGAGGGAGGAGTGGGTCAAGAAGATGCAGGAAACATGCAGAAAATAGCGTGATCGCCTGTGGAGTGGGGGGGCAGCTGAGGAGAGGGAGAAAGGAGGGGAAATGGGAACTGCAAGTGCAGCCAAGTATTCTGAGAGCCTCAAAGGTCAAGCTGAGGTGTTGGGATTTTACTTCACAACATAAAGGAGCCCTGGGTGGTTCTTGACCAGGAACGTAAATCGGCTCAGAACTGGGCTCTGCTAAGAGAATATCACCAGCAGTGTAGGGCAAGCTGGGTTCATTAAAATGATCCTCCCAGAACGCTGTCTGAGAGAAATATCACACGAAACGCAATTGAAGCCATATATGTGAGTCTCGAATTTCTTGTAACCACAATTTTGAAACTTACAAAGAAACAATTCGTTTTTGCTTTCTTTAAATGTAAGAGTAGCTGACATAATATTGTAGTAGTTTCAGGTAATACAACAGAGGGAATCAACATTTTTATACGTTGCAAAACGCTCCCCATGAGTTTAGTGACCATCTGTCACGGTAGCAGGTTCCTGAAATATCATTGATTATATTCCCCAGGCTGTACCTTTCATCTGCATGACTCATTTATTTTACAACTGGGAGTTTTTAACTCTTGATCCCCTCCACCTCTTTCTCCTCTGGCAACCATCAGTTTATTCTGTTTATGAATCGATTTCTGTTTTTCTGTTTGTTCGTTTTTTTTTTTTACATACACTACAAAGAAGTGAAATCATATAGTATTTGTCTTTCCCTGTTTGAATTATTTCACTTAGCCTAATGCCGTCTAAGTCCACCCACATTGTCACAAATGGCAAGATTTCATTCTTTCTTTTGACTGAGTACCATTCCATAGTGTATATGAACCACAGTTCCTCTGTGCATTCATCTGTCTATAAACATGGTGGTTGCTGCCATATCTTGGCTATTATAAATAATGCTGCAATGAACATAGGTGTACAAATACCTGTTTGAATTAGCGTTTTTGAGAATTAGTTTTAATAGTATACTTAATTTAACGTAATTGGTCAAAATATCATAATATCAACATGTGATCAAAATAAATATTATTAATAAGATATTTTACATGCTTCACCTCACACTGTCTTCAAAATCTGGTGTGTGTTTCACACTGACAGTGAGTCTCAGTCCAGACTTGTGATATTCCGCGTGTCCCTGGTGGCCACCCCATTAGATGGCACAGCTCTAGAGCGTGTGAGTTAATAGGCACCCAGTAACGGAGCGAGACCAGGGGCTCCTTATCTCGCCAAGTTTCCTTGTGCCCTGAGTTCTTTCAAAATAATTGACATGGGAATAATCGTGCCTTTAAAATAAAATATTCATAAATTGCCACATGGACTTAGAAAACCCTGTTCTAGCTAAAGGTAGGTAAACTGTTAAGGTAAGTAAAATCTCAGACATTTTACATTTTAATTACAATGGTTTCGGTAAGGAGTTTGAATCTTAACATTTTCCAGGTGGAAAGGTTCCTAAGGATTATTTACCAAACCCTCCAATTTTACAAATGGCAGAGTCTCAGAATCACTCAACTAGATATTATTCCTAGGGGTGTCCCATTCTTCTTCCCTTTGTCCAGGTTACTCTGTGTGTGTGTGTGTGAGACACGTGTCCACACAACAGAGCCAGAGAAACAAGGGCCGCGGAGGTCGGGAGAGCAGGACAACAGAACAGGAGCTGAGAGGCTTTTTCAAGCCACAAATACCAGGGCCCCACCCCGATCTGTTGAATCGGAGCTGGACTCGTGACCAGGTTAAGGTAGCACCACTGCTAATCTATCAGGACACCTATATTATCATTGGAAATGTGACAAAACAGAAGAAGATTTTTTCTAACCAAAATACCTGAAAGGTAAAAACTTGGAATACTTTAACTATTTGGAGTGTTGGCCTAATGGGGAAGCAAAAAAAGGGAGATGAGCGGGGGTGGAGAAGGATCCGTAGGACACTCGGAAATAGCAGCAGCCAATGCCGCCGTTGGCAGAGAGGGCACCCAGGGCGCTGCACTCCTGTTAGCTGCTGCATGTGTGTGAAGTTGGGCGTGGAAACAAGTTGCCCCAGTAAGAAAGGTCAGGTTGAGGACACACCCACCATCTTCCTCCTCCTCCTCCCCCGTAGAACAGCATCTTCTCTTCCAAAAAAAAAAGAAGGAAAATATTTTAGAATATCCCTTTTGTCCCCAGTTGATCAGTCCGATCATAACGCTGAGTCATGAACCGTCCTGAGACACCCACCTCTGTCAGCGTGGACCTGGCTAGGGCTGCGCGACCTAAGAAGCTCTCCAGGTGAAGCTTTGAGGCCTCCCCCCACCAAGGTGAAAGCCCTTAGGGCCCTCTGTCCTGTGTTCACGTGCTGCCCATCACCTGGGGAGTCATTAAAGTGCACGTTCTGATTCTGGACCTGGGATGGGGCCCCGGGTCCTGCATTTCTGACAAGCTTCTGGGTGGCGCCTGTGCTGCGTAGTAAGGCCCCACCCAGAACATTCAATGTTCGTCTGAACAAAGTGGCATAAGCACCCCCAGGCATTTCCTCTTTTCACACGCTGCCTGCCCCGCCCTAGGGCCTGGGGCCCCCGCCCCTCGGGGCGCGGCGAAGAGGTGGGGAATTAAGAGATCGCGGGGCCTGGGCCGCACATGGCGCCCAGGGGCGCCCGCCGCCTTGCCCTGGGGCGCATGTCCTCTCACCCCGTGTCCCTCTGCCTTCAGGTGACCAAGCTCGAGAGGGAGAAGGCCCAGGAGGCGAAGAGGATCCGCGAGCTGGAGCAGCGCAAGCACACGGTGCTGGTGAGCGAGCTCAGGGCCAAGCTCCACGAGGAGAAGATGAAGGAGCTGCAGGCCGTGCGGGAGGCGCTGCTCAAGCAGCACGAGCAGGAGATGCACAGGACCGGGAAGGTGCGGGACGCCGAGGTCCAGAGGCTCCGGGCGGCGCTGTGCGCGCTCCGCGACGGCGGCGGCGACAAGGCGAGGAGCGCGCCCACCGCCGAGGCCCGGGAGGAGGCCCGCAGACTCTTCGACGCCGAGCGCCTCAAGCTCCTGCAGGAGATCGCGGACCTGAAGGCGTCCAAGAAGCAGGTGGACGAGGCCCTGAGCAACATGATCCAGGCGGACAAAATCAAGGCCGGGGACCTTCGCAGCGAGCACCAGTCCCACCAGGAGGCCATCTCCAAGATCAAGTGGGAGTCGGAGCGGGACATTCGGAGGCTGGTTAGTGACCCGGTGTGGGGGGGCCGGGGCAAAGCCGCCCCCTTTCCGGGCGTCAGGGGGCCGTGGGGTGCAAAGCCGCTCCCCTTCCGGGTGTCAGGGGGCCGTGGGGTGCAAAGCCGCCCCCTTTCCGGGCATCATGGGGCCGTGGGGTGCAAAGCCGCTCCCCTTCCGGGTGTCAGGGGGCCGTGGGGTGCAAAGCCGCCCCCTTTCCGGGCGTCAGGGGGACGTGGGGTGCAAAGCCGCCCCCTTTCCGGGCATCAGGGGGCCGTGGGGTGCAAAGCCGCTCCCCTTCCGGGTGTCAGGGGGCCGTGGGGTGCAAAGTCCCCCCTTTCTGGGTATCAGGGGTTCCGGAGGGTTTGCTGTTTTCAGACGTTTCTCATGAGCAGATTTTAAACACTACCCACCCCTTGTCTAGTGCTCTATCCAAAATACATATACGTCCGTTGGTAGGTGGGGAGGTAAATAGATGGACATCCCCAGGCCAGAGTCAGAATGGTAAAATGTAAAAGAGTTTGGAATCACCTTTCTCATAAAAACTGGATTCTTCTGGCCTCAAACATATAGAGTGTCTATTCAATGACTCCTGTTTTCTTTGATGCTTATAAAAATATTCTAAATTATGAACTCTTCCAAAATCAGCGTATTTTTGTGGGCTTTCCGTTTATAAAATGCCACTGGGCTTTTACAGAGATGAGGGAAGCTCTCGTGGCTTCCGAGATGACTGAAAATGGCTGAAAACGGCCGTACTGGGAACAGCCTGCGTTACTCACCTGCCTTCTTTCCAGGAACTGCATCCAAAACAAGAAATAGAGCTATGAAATCCCTAGTCATTTCTAAGATAGATCTTCTTTACAAAAATTAACAGGGGCCATTCAAAATAGGGGCCGTTTTATTTTTTTAATTGGACATTATTCCTAAGTAGCTATTTGCCATTATCAATTTCCAAGACTTAACTTTAACGCTTTGGTGTTGGGTTTTTCTTTTTAATATGGTCATGCCCTGTGCTTAAAAATAAAACAAATGTGATTATTGTGGGAAAGCTATAATGTCCTAGGTTGACCTTGTAAGTAAATATTTACATGCATTTATATTGAGAATTAACTATCAAATTATATCGTTAACTATCATCTATTAGAATGTACTTTATGCTTCTCTAAAAATAATCTTTTCTTGGGAAAAACTACACTTTCTGTTGATTCTAAGCAATTATTTTCTAGGAACTCCAATTATGTTCCTTGGACAATATTGCTAGAATTTCAATTTTAAGTAAAAAGTGGTCACAATAGAACATTTTAAAGAGTTAAACCCATGTCACTTGCTTTGTATTCTTCGTACTACAGTACACACACTGTGACTATACGTCCTTGCGGTGCCCCACTTCCTGAATTCTTTGTCTGCCATTCGTCCTATTGCACTGCTTGACAGTAACCAGACACAGTGCAGAAATACTGGTTTCTGCCCTGCCTTTGGGTTTTGAAAGGACAGTGGCTGATGAAGAAGAAATCAGGGCTGTGAACTCCAGAGACGGCAGGCAGGTAAACAAGGAGGCTTTCCATGAAATACTTGTGTTTGTTGATGGTTTTCCATGTAAAAATCTGTAAACATACCCACCCACTTGTTGATCTGTTACTTTTCCCATGACTTCCTCTCCAGCACACTGCTGAAATGAGATGAAATCCCTGTTAACAACAATGTAAAATCTACGAGAGGTTCAAAAATCCGGTGCAAGCAGAATACCATGGGAAAATTTTTCAGTAACACGGATGCACTTGTCTTCATCTTTTCCTTCTTCTTATCCTGTCCCTACCCCTGTGTCCACCTCCATTTTTGGAACCTAAAGGGAGAAAAATGGGAACCATTCAGTCTAGAAATTTGCTCCAGGGAATTCTGGTATATAGCCCATTACAATCTAAAAACTAGAACTTTGGAAGATTTTCCTTATGCTGAAGCCAGAGCCTGTGCTTATAGCCGCTGTGTAATAGAGCCTCCTCAGCACAAATCACTGAATATTCTACAGAAAACCACTTTGGAAAATGCTGGGAGTACAAGAATAATCTCGGAGTCAGGATGGCAGAGTGCCAAGTAGAATGGGCTCTAAAATTAGAAGACTGGAACTAAAATCAGGCATCACCACTTAGAGCCATATGACTGTGAGCAAGTTTTTAATCCTTCGGGCCCTCAGTCTTCATCTGTAAAATGGTGATAACGGAATCTACTCGATAGGGTCACCATGAAATGAGATAAGGTATGGAAAGCTCTGAGCATAGTGTCTCGGGTGTATCAATGAATTGTAGTTACGGTGGTGGTGGTGCTGAGCACGATTACATGGACGGTAACGAAACGGCTTCCTAGCAACCTCAGGTAGGTAGGGTACACGTGGGCCATGTCCGAGCATGCAGATCTGCAGCTGTGATGACTGTCCGTCATGCCGTAGATGACTGGTCTAACAAATGAGTGTGCCACTCAGTTAAGAATAACACTGGATTCAAGTCTTTTACAAGGAAATAAAAGTTAAAGACAATGCTTTTATTCCCAAGTTAACAGGACAGGCTTCAGGTGGTATCACAGGGCCTGGCAGAATTGAGCCCGATGCCTTCCCAAACTTGACCTAAAATTTAATCTTGTGACTTGAAAGCGGTAGTTACGGATATTTACATATGGAAAAATGTGACTCTAACACAATTTCTGTCGCAGTTTTTTTGGTCTGTGGAACACAGCAAAGAACGATTTATACAAGGCATTTGTTATGTATAAGGAGACATTTTTATAAGGAGGAGAACGGTATGATATTGTCTCTGTTAAATGTGTCTATCTCTGTTTTGAATGTTCTCATGGAGTACGATGGAAGGTGTCGCCTGATGGCCGCGCTCGCTTCTGAAACTGTTCAGACACTCACTTCACTAGGCCTCTTCTGGGAACGGCAAAAAGTTTTCAGTCCAGTGGAACTCCGAGGAATTGGTATTAAATGCTTATGTCCTTTAGCTGAGAAATATTCTGGAGGCCCTGCCCAGGCGTAGCAGAAATGGGCGTTGGGATCAATAAATAGATCCCACAGATAAAGGAGGGAAATAGTAGCCAGTGCGACCAGGTGCTTTCCATACCTGTTCTGGTGCTGGCCATGATTTTCTGACCATCACGGTGAAATGACTACTGAGACCCGGCTACTCTGAAATACGAATACAGATGGAAAGAGCCACACAGCATGAACACTGCAAGGACTGGCTCCAGATTCACCCCCTGAATACAAACATGCAGGCCCTAGGGGATGACTGGATGCTGGGAGGTCCGCAGCCTCTTCAGTCACCGGTGACCAAACAGGAGGCAGCAGCAAAATTTTCCTGGGAAACATCTAGCAGAGTATTTGCTGTGCGTCTTTATTAACCCATGTGATTCCCCCTCGTCTGACACCAAATGCAGTGGTGTATTTTTTCCCTACATGTGTGTGTAACAGTAACAACATTATACACAGCAGTAATAGTAGTGTAACTCCATTCGGGTTCCCGGACCCAATTCCAGTGTGTAAGTATGTGGGAGGGGGTCTTCCCGCACACACTGAACACCAAGCAACTCTCAACACCAGCAGGGTGTCTGAGATTTCAACTCAATTCTGATGCTGTCTGCCAGGAGACAGCACCAGATTCCCAGGGTAAGGGCTCCGTTCTGCAGGACTGCCCTCCCGCCCCCCTCTCCAGATACCGGTCTCAAGCCCCAGGCAGTTCCCTGTGCTTCCGACCTACTGGCTACAGATTGGAGGTTCCCACGAGCTCCCTCTTAGGTTCAATTAATTTGCTAGAGCATCTCACAGAACTCAGGAAAACACATTTACCAGTTTAATAAAGGACACTGTAAAGGATACAAGTTAACAGCCAGATGAAGAGAGACACAGGGCAGGGTCCCAAATAAAGGAGCTTCTATCCCCGTGGAGCTTGGGGCTTGGCTCCGGGGCTCGTGGAGGCGATGTGGTGCCCCAGCCAAGAAGCAGGATCCAGCCGAGCGCAGCAGGCAGGACAGAGCAGAGCAGAGACAGCAAAAGTCTCTTAGGGCTGTTTGTGAGGGCTTCATTGCATAGTCATGACGGACTAAATTATTGGCCACTGGCTGATTCCGCCTTCAGCCCCCACCCTTGGGTGGGTCCAGAAGTCTCTCATTAACGTGACAGAACCCCTGTTCCACCTTTAACACTGCAGTGTTTTTAGGAGCTGGGGATGAAGACCAGCTTTACCTGGGAAATACACATTTGGTCATATGAACGACTGAGTATATACTTCCTATAGCTCATTATATCACAGCCCTGATGAGCCGTTTGAAAGTGGGCCTTTCCTTTCCACATCCAACCAACCCAGACCCTTGCAGACACTGCACTGACTCAGAGCGTGTGCCCAGGCTGTGACCCCTGAGCAGCCGGAGACAGCCCTTCATCACACAGTGCCGCCTCTTCTTATTCATGAATTAAGTACACTCATCATGTTCATGACTTTTTTCTCTATTAATCAAAAAGACGTGAAACTCATACCATTGAAAAAATGCATTTCTTTACAGCATTGTTAATGAAATGTCTTGGGTGTCATTTAATTCAGATGGATGAAATCAAAGCCAAGGACAGGATCATCTTTTCCCTGGAAAAGGAGCTAGAGACCCAAACAGGCTATGTACAGAAACTCCAGCTGCAGAAGGAGGCCTTGGACGAGCAGCTCTTCCTGGTCAAGGAGGCCGAGTGCAACATGAGCAGCCCGAAGCGAGAGATCCCAGGGCGGGCGGGCGACGGCTCCGAGCACTGCAGCAGTCCTGTGAGTCTACTCACGCTGAAGTTAAGAACTCAGGAGCCATCTTTTATTTAGCTCCCAGGTTTTTACTTTTCACTTAAGCTCTTTTCCTGTTTGCTACAAAGAAATCAATTCTGCTGCTGCTAAAAAAAAAAACCAGCTAGTGTCTTGGGAACAGGGTTTTCTAAACTCATGGGCAGCGAAGTAGTCTGCCGTGCATTAGCAGATCACAAGAGAATTACAGCTCTTTTTAAATCCTTCATAGAACTGCTCTAGCCAAGGGATACCCATCCCACCTTCAGCCTATTAGGAGAATCATAAATTAGAAGAAAATCCTTTGCCTTTCACCAAGACTGGTAATTTTCCCTTGTGTGAACAATTGGGTTGGAAAGTGGTTAAAGACTGTTATCATCTACAGGGGTCAAAATCCCTAACTGTATAAAAAAACTAAACCATTAATAGCCATCGTCTGAAAGCTTCTAGTCTGATTGAACCTGCCACTTATTTCCCTGGATTTTCATCATTTTGTATGAAAAATGATTTTCAGAAGTGCAGCGACTGAAATCAGCGTGTTTATAGTTGACTTTCATATCTTATATGTTTCAAATTATGTAGCTGAAAGCTGAAAATGTATTATTTAAGAACAGAGATAGGTTCCAAAGCAGTACTTAGAACTAAGTAATGAATGATTCATGAGTTGGTATTTATCCCAGTGGGTGGCAGAAAGTACCAAATTAGGATTTAGCAGGTACAAGTTTTAGTTCTACCACTGACACCTGCAGTGCAGCAAAACTGTCAAGAAAATGGGCTTTAGAGTTGGACCCTGTAGTTCAAGTCCTGGATCTGCCATTTGCTGTGACTTCAGGCAAATCATTTCCTTTCCCACAGTTTCCTCATTTGTAAAACTGAGGTAATAGTAGTGCCCTTCAGTGACGGTCTAGGGCTGAGAAGAGATGGGAAGGAAGGTGTTGGGCACAGCGTCTGCACATAGTGCTCAGTGCATGTTAGTTATGATCTATTGACAGTAACCAAAAGACCTTGCATGAGTCTTACCTGTCCTGCTGAATCCTCTAAAATATTGTGAATCTTAGAGATACAATGTATGTGAAACTGCTTTGTTAACAGTATGGCCACTCTCAAGATGTAAGAGGATAATATATAATTGCAAGGGTAAAATGGTCCTATGGACTCTAGAGCATAGAATTAGTCCTGGCTGCTGTGTGTAAAGCGATCTATGGCAGTCATGCCAGTGGGGAAGCCAGCTGCTCCGGGAGAAACATGTTGGTGGAGGCTGTCCTGTCATCTGCCTTTTGTTTGGAGGTGATAGGCCAGCCTCGCTCTGATTTTTTTCTCCAGGAATATGCAGGAATTCACAAAGCCCATCCCTACCTCCTTTCTTTGGCTAAGTGTGATGGCAGGACATCTGTCTAAGGTGTGGGAAGGATGCTCCTTGAGCCTCCTGTAGTCACGACTTGACCTTGGGCTCACAGCTCACTGATCTGATAAGCTGACCCAGCCACCTACACTCCCCCTGCCAGGAGTCAGGGCTGCAGGGAGTAGCCGCTACATGGAATTCATTTGCCGTTTCAGACAGACTTGGTCTTCAACCTACATGGTGAATACTGGGGGTCAGAAGGGGGTAAATATTTACTCTTCTCTAAATAAAAGAGCATTTTATTCTCACCTCATAAGCCAGATGAAAAGAGTGGAGCCTATTCCTTTTTCAAGTGGTATTCCAAAACTTCATGGCAAGCATCATTGAAGTAATACCCATTTTGATTTTCACGGGTAGGATTTGCGAAGAAATCAAAAGAGAATAGCTGAATTGAATGCCACTATAAGAAAATTAGAAGACAGGAACACCTTGCTTGGAGATGAAAGAAATGAATTGGTAAGTTCTAATCAGAATTTTTTACTTATTTTTTGTTAAGCTTTTTATTACAAAAGTATGTATGATGTTATAGAAGTATAATAGAATAAGGAAAGGTACATAAATAATAAAGGAACAAGTGACACACCCATATAACCACCACACAGGTGAATAAGTAGATTGTCAGCTTTTGTTTTTATACCCCACAAATGAGTGAAATCATTTGGTATTTGTCTTTCTCTGCCTGGCTTATTTCACTGAACATAATACCCTCTAGCTCCATCCATGTTGTTGCAAATGGGAAGATTTCTTTTCTTTTAATGTCTGAGTAATATTCCATTGTGTATATACCACATCTTTATCCGTTCATCTACTGATGGACACTTAGGTTGCTTCCATATCTTGGCTATTATAAATAAGTGCAGCAATAAACATAGGGGTGCATATGTCTTTGAATCATGGATCTTGTTTTCCTTGGGTAAATTCCTAGGAGTGGAATTACTAGGTCAAATGGTACTTCTATTTTTAGTTTTTTGAAGAAATTCCATATTGCTTTGCCCAGCAGCTGTACCAATTTACATTCCCACCAGCAGTGTAGGAGGGTTCCCCTTTCTCTGCATCCTCGCCAGCATTTGTTGTGCCTTGTTTTTTCGATATTGGCCATCCTAACTGGTGTGAGGTGATATCTCATTGTGGTTTTAATTTGCATTTCCCTGATGACTAGCGATGTGGAGCATCTTTCCATGTGCCTGTTGGCCATTTATATTTCTTTGGAGAAGTGTCTGTTCAGATCCTCCTCCCATTTTTTAATTGTGTTATTTGTTTTTTGGGTGTTAAGGCATGTGAGTTCTTTATATATTTTGGATGTTAACCCCTTATTGGATAAATTGTTTATGAATATATTCTCCCATACTGTAGGTTGCCTTTTTGTTCTGCTGATGATGTCCTTCACTGTACAGAAGCTTTTTAGATTGATGTAGTCACATTTGTTCATTTTTTACCAATTACCATCTTTCTAAAGTTAACCAGTAGACTGAATTCTGTCACTATAGATGTCTATCACCATTTTTAAAAATGTGTTGTGAATGAAATCACACAGTCACTACTCTTGTGTGTCTGGCTTTGTTCCTCAGCATTACATTTTGAGAATCATCCATTATGCTGCCACCCAGAATTCATCTATTTTCATACTCTCTTGTTTTCAGTTATTCAATATATTTATCCTTCTATTGTCAGTGGAATTTATATTGCTTCTCAACAGTTTTAAGTTGTTAAAGATGCTGTTACATGTCTTTGGTGAGAAAATGTGTTCATTTCTGGTGGGAATATCCCAAGGAGCAGAATTACTGGATCACAGCATATGCACGTGGTCCTCTTCAGCAGCTATTATCCGCTTTCCACAATTGCAAGTTACATTCTCACCAGCAATGTATGAGAGTAGCCGTTTCTCCACATCTTTGCCAACATACAAAGATAATTGATCATTTTAGTCATTTTGGTGGGTGTGAAGTACATTCTTATTGTAGGATTTTAATTTTTATTTTCCTTCTTAGAAATGAGGCTGAGTAACTGTTCAAATATCTATTTGAAATATAGATATACATATATAGTTCATCTTTTATTGTATTAAGGTGTACCTTTTAAAAGGAACATTTTTGGGGGACACTTTGTGCCTTTTTGGGTATCCTGTATGATTTGTGCTTGGTCTTTGCCCATTTTCTTTTATGCTGCTTTGTTTTCTTTTAATATTAGGGATTTTTTACA
Source organism: Manis javanica (assembly GCF_040802235.1). Lineage (NCBI taxonomy): Eukaryota > Metazoa > Chordata > Mammalia > Pholidota > Manidae > Manis > Manis javanica. The sequence goes on along the minus strand of NC_133169.1, from coordinate 92,830,782 downwards.
TCATTTTTGCACATTTGTATTTTAAATATCCCACTTCTCTGCTTTACATCTTACATTCTGAATAGTGGCTGTTAATATAAAGGAGTTATTTCCAGCTTTCCATTTGTCAAATATATGCACCATAGGTCATAAATCTGTCTCAGTGTGGCTTTAGCTTCATCCTGTAAGTTGTTTATGTCAGAGTGTATTCCTATTTAGTTCAAAAACTCTTCTCCAATATCATATAATTTATTCTTTAACCTGTGGGTTACTTAGTGATATATGGTTTAATTTTCAAACATTTGGACATTTTTTGAGTTCTCTTTTTGTTGTTTTTACCTTAATTTCACTGTAGTTAGAGAACATAGTTTGCATCGTTTCATCCCTTTATTATATTATATGTGTATATATATATATTGCTGAGGTTTGCTTTATGACTCCAGCATAAGGTCAATTGTAGAAATGTCTTGTGTTCACAGGAAGAGAAGGTATATTCAGCAACTACTCGATGCATTTTGAGTCATTTATTAATAGTCTCATTTTAAATCTATATCCGTACTGATATTTTTGCCTGCTTGTTCTCACAAGAGATTTGTCCATTTCTCTTCTTAGTTCTGTCAGTTTTGCTTCATATATATATTTGAAGTTACATATAAATTAAGATTCATTATATATTTTCATCATTATGAATTTTTTTATCTCTAATAGTACTTTTTTGATTGAAAATCTTTGATAATAGTTGAAGTAATACCAAATTTTTTCCTTTTAGTGTTTATATTATATATGTGTGTGTATATATTTTTATACACATATATATTTCATCTTTTATTGTATTAAGGTGTACCTTTTAAAAGGAACATTTTTGGGGGGCACTTTGGAGACATGATTATTGATATATGGTATGGTAGATTTACAGATATTTCCTTTTCTTTATGTTTATCTGCATTTTCTATAAATAGCATATAATAAGTAAATTTGAATATTAAGACCATCATCATTGACCTCTAGAAAAGAGGTAAGTTTTAAAATCATGAACCTAGTAGAATAATTTATTTGTCCTTTATGTACTCAATATTTAATATCAATGCTTCAGGCATCAAAGCTCAAAACTGAGCATTAAGTGAGATTATTTTTTAAAACTAAATTTACTTTTGGCCTTTGATTTACAATGCAAGTCTTCAAATGGTGGTTTGGATAGAGTTGGGGAATACTGTTTTAGAATCATGAGAACTTTTTCAAATATTCATAGGTAGCTAAGTCTCCTACCCCAACACTTCCCAAAATATTAGATTCTCAAAAACAGGAGTGAGTACTTTAAAAATAGTTTTCAAATGTTTCTGATATGCCCTCCACTTTCTTGCTTTGGAAACCCCTACCCCAGTACCTGCTCATATTTGAAATCATTAGTATGAAATGAATGAACTAAATGTGAGAGGTTTACCATGGAAATCCATTATGAATAAAGTGGCCATAAAATATGTCCCCCAAACAGGAGAGTTTTGGAGTCAAAGGGAGAGACTATCAACAATTATAGTCAACCCTTGAATAGCACAGGAGTTTGTGGCACCAACTCTCCATGCAGTCCAAAATCCACATAAAACTTTTGACCCCCCAAAACCTTAACTACTAACAGCCTACTGTGGACCAGAAGAAGCCTTACCGATAACATAGTCAATTAATACATATTTTGCATGTTAGATACATTATATACTGGATTCTTAAAATAAAGTAAGCTAAAGAAAATATATTTTTTTAATTATCACAAATCTCCAAAGAATTTTCCAATATGTTCACTGAAAAAAAAAAAAGCCCACCTATAAGTGGACCTGTGTAATTCAGATCTGGGCTGTCCGAGGGGATGTGTTGCTCTGTTCTCCGAGACAGCACTCACACGCTTAGACCTGCGATGCTCAACTAGAGGCCCTCCCAGCAGTATCTGTAGAACTTGTGGTTGCCCCAGCTGGGAGGGTGTTACTGGCGTCCAGTGGGCAGAGGGCAGGGATGCTGGCAAACATGCCATAATACCCAAGACAGCTCCTCACTACCGAAACATACCTGCCCGAGAGGACAGAGTGCCGAGGCTGAGGCCCCTGCCTTAGACTGACCGGGCCCACCCAAGAGTGGTCGCTCCTAGTTATGGGCAGGGGACAGCACCATCATGCATTTCCCAGGCCTAGTGACAGTGAAACGCTCGTAAGCAGGCAAGTGTCAACAGAGTTTTGAAAGTTTTGTTTTTTTTTAATAAAGCGTTCTTGAAATAAAGCCTTCATGAGTCTGGAGACTTAACAAGCCCCCTGGTGGGAAGAATGGGCCCTGGCAGCCACGGATCCAGGTCGCGGCCGAGTCACTTGGTGGCCGTGCGCCTGGGATGCGCTGCATTATCCGAGCCGGCGAGCGGCGGTGCGGGGCCCCGGGAGAGGTGCGCGCGGCCCGGAGCGGGGCTGCGCCCTGGGGATCGCCGGGCTGGGGGGCCGGGGCCGCAGGGGGCGCGCCCCCCGCCTGAGCGTCTCCCCGGCCAAGTTCCCGCTCCCGTAAGGACCCAGACCGCCGGGGGCCGCGAGCACCGCGAAGAAAGGCCTCGGGGGACCCGGAGAGCGGAGCCCGCGGCCTCCTGCGCGAGGAGTGGACGTGTCCAGGGTCGGGCCCGAGCCGGCAGGGAAGCAATGGCAGCCCTACAGGGGGGCCTTCTCCCGCCCCATGTGCCCCCACGTGCAGGGCACACATTGTCACTTCTGTTTTCCCAGTTAAAACGTGTGCGGGAAACCGAAAAACAATGTAAACCTCTTCTGGAACGGAACAAGTGCCTCGCCAAGAGAAACGATGAGCTGATGGTGTCCCTGCAGCGCATGGAAGAGAAGCTAAAAGCCGTTACCAAGGAGAATTCAGAAATGGTGGGTATCGCAGACCCCACCGAGCTGCAGCCTCCTTCATGTTACTCCACTAGCCTGACGTATGGTTCTTTCTCGACTTATTTTTAAAATACAGTGCTTCTCATGAAAGTTCGGATTTTCCCCTGTATAAGCAAATAACTGTTAGGAGCAAAGCAAGAGAGAAGGTTGCTCGCTCGGAATGTTACGGGGTTTCTAAATTTGCAGAATAGTTGAGTGTCTCCAGGAATCTGCATGCCCCCCAAAGCTCCAAACAGTGAAGTGAAGTTTAACATAGCCCCTCGCCACGGAAACCTCCTTCAAGAATTTCACTAACATGCTCTTTACAGAACTGTGCAGAAGGGGGACCCATTATCTTCTAAGATCTTGCATAATTATTGGGAAATAGATGTCATCACCTATATTATAGTATGTATGGAGAAGTGACAAACTAATGCACACACTCCTCAGCAGACTTACAATACAGCTATACAGATCTGCAGACATTCTCAATGATTCCAACTTTTTATGGCAGATAAAATGTACTTGCGGGTTTTACTTGGTGTGTGTATAGTGGAACAGAACAATTTTCAAATTTAGCTGGAGTCTCACAGAGTTTCTGCAAGTATTCTAGGTAAACCACTAAAGTTTGGAATTTTTAAAATCTCCACCTGTACTTTTTCTTTTCCAATTCAGAGAGAAAAAATAACATCCCATCCACCGCTGAAGAAACTAAAATCTCTGAATGACCTCGATCAAGCTAATGAAGAACAAGAGACAGAATTTCTAAAACTTCAGGTCATTGAGCAACAGAACATTATTGATGAGCTCACAAGGGTAGGTCCTAAGCTGTTCCCTAAGCTTCCCTAAGCTGTTCCCAAGGACAAGTAGCCAAGATATCAGCATACACTTAAGTACTTAGTAATTTTGGATTAGCCCCAGAGGCCAAGTTTGTATGTTTAATATGTCAATAGATTCTAGAGACTCAATTCAAAAATACTTCCTATTATTAAATTGTTTTATACATTTTTATTTATAATACTTTGTTAACTAATTTGTAACAAATAATATTTGCAGAGCACATTAAAAGAACAAATGCATCGTCACAAAAGTAGGTAGGTAGTGTGGGTATACCTTGTCATTGCCTTCCAATATCACGATGCTGAGGCTCAGAGATGAAATAGTTTGCTTACAATAGTAGGACCGTATGCCTCTTTCCCTATACCTAACTCAGTGTCGCACACGTAATTGCAGTTTAAGAAATATTTACATGACGAAACAGGAACCCTAGTCCAGATCTTCTGACCATGACTTCAGCCTCTGGGGAAGCAGGTAGAGTAGTTATTATTCCCAATTGCATCTGGTCAAGGTCTGTGTTACCCACAGTGGGCCGAGACCTTTAAATGCCCTAGGGCCTCCTCTTTGCCCCTCTGTCTGTATTCTGTGAATGACATCTCTGATAGCGCTTGCTCCAGGACAAAGCCAGGGCACAGAGAGTTGAAGAACCGATGTTGGGGAGTTTTAAGCAGTAGTCCCCAGACTAGGGCAGGCCAGACGACTTACTGTCTTGGAGGGAAGAAAAGATTACAACTTCTGTTTATGTATGGCTCATCCTCTTGAAAGTTCCTATGTTGAAAATACATTATAATACACATATAATACTAGGATGGTAATCTGAGTGTATGTTTTTAAAGTTTCACTTATGTCAAAGTTGCATGATCAAAATATTTTTACTTCTAAAAGTGAGAAATCAGAAAGGTTCACACCAGTGGCTTAAACCAGATTATTTACTAAACATGGTCTTCTGAAGCACTATGCCCTTCGCTTCACTTCCATAGCCTTAATAGCGTATGCATTGCACAGATTCGCTAGCCCACGAATTTGCCTGGCTTTAAGCATCCTGAGGTCCAACAAAAAGATTCTTGGAAAATTTTGACATGTTTAAGCATCTCAGTCAGACTGATTCCATCTACCTTTGAATTCGTACAGTAAGTACATGGAGTAGGTAGTGGGTGAACACCAAATTCCCAGGATATCTCTATTCACAAGAATGAATCAAGAAATTGATCACTATTTTTCAATATTCTTTGAGTTTCCCAGAATGTTCCAATGAGAACCCGCCCCCACCGAAAAAACCACTAGGTTTTTCCAGCCCAAGTAGGTTCTCTGTTCCCATCTTCAGAGACTATGGGTAAAAACAATTGTGTAATAGTCAAAAGATGGCTTTCTGTGATTGAATGAACAGAATAAGTTCTTCTTTATTGTGAAATAATATTTGTTCAACACTTAAATTTCAAGTCATTTGGGTCTAAGAAAACTGAAGAATTGAGTAACTATTTTCAGAGCTATTTGTTCTTCAAGTATAAAACAAAGGATTCTGATCAGGAGCTCAAGGCCCTTCTGGACCGTGAGGTTCTCAGATCCACACAGATTAGAGGAAAAGTAGAATCGTTTTTAAATATTTCAGTATCAAACTCTAAAGTTGCCAAAATGTACAAAACATAATCTCAAGTAGAATTACAGAGTGCATCAGGGGAAAACAACTCTGTCTCCGTAAAAAAAAAAAACCTATAGGGAAGTATGTGCCAATTCAAGATCTGAAAGATCCACCTGTTTTCCAGGACCGAGAAAAGCTCATCCGCAGGAGGAGGCACAGGAGAAGTTCCAAGCCCATCAAGGTAATGAGACAACAAGGGCGGTCAGGCTTTTTCCACATACACAGCCAGCGAAGTGAGGCTTGCAAAGGAATCTTCCTGCAAAGATGTGATAGATCAGATGTTCCTGAACTGCAGCAAACCACAGGTTTTATTTGCTAGAAGCAAATCTGGTCTCTTGACAGTTCTCAGAAGCAAGAGAATTTTAACCTGCAAAGGTTTGCTTTATTATGACTTCCTCTGAGTGAAGAAATGACATAGGAAGTGTTACCTGACCAATCGGAGAGCCACACTCTAAGAACATGCAAGAGACACGCATGAGCTGACATCTCCCACTGAATAATATTAGCACCTGATACCTCCCCTATAAGTGATTATACATTTTCACCATTCACTTGGACAATATTACTGCAGATGATACCCCCAACCTACCAATATCTGTAGAGCTTCTGATAATACGCAGTTTTGTTTTTTAATATGGCTATTTGTTTGATTTTTGTTTTTTGTCATGTACATCATTTGATTTGGATATGGACTTAGGTGATACGACTTAAGATTTGATAATCCCCTTCTGTTGATCCCCATATTTTTGTTTATTTTATATATGTTTATTTCATCAAAGAAGCATTAAAAGACCCATGTCTTCTTTCGTTAATTTGCGCTTATATGCCAGTTGACAGCGCTTTACTGATACGTCAACTTTCCCCTCATTTAGCTGTGTCAGTAAAGATATACTTTCCCTCTGCTAGAGGCCTGTTTTGGACCCATTCATTGGGTATGATGAGGACTCCATGGATTCAGAGACATCATCCATGGCTTCATTTAGAACAGACCGAACACCAGCTACTCCTGACGATGACTTAGATGAAGTAAGCTTTTCCACTTCTCTAGTCTTTTGTGATATTGTCACCAAAACTTTCCTTGAAGGAGGAGCAAAAGCAATTCACTTTTATCTCCTCTACAAATAGCGCAAGATGATCTCACAACAGCGACCAGTTTTGAGACCACACTTGACTTTGTTATCTCTTAAGAACTAGTTGCATTTATTTGAAAACTTCTCTAGAGTTCACACTGTAACTTGAAGATTTCTTTCAAAATAAAACTTACTCTCCCAAGTTCTTCATCTAGGGAAATTATAAACCAAAGAACAAGCTTTTAGTGCAGTCTCAGACAGTGTTAATTTAAGCCAAGTGTGCTCAACAACCACCTTCATCAGAATTATCCCAGGGGTTCAGTAACAGCGACAATTCCTGGGCTGTGATACACAGCTCTTGACTTGGGATCTTGTGGGTGGAATCCCCAAATCCTCATTTTTCACAAACCTCCCTGGTGATTATACTGTGCTCTGAAATTTGAAATCTAAAGCTATAAAACCCAAGTTTTTATGATTTATCTGGGGAAGAAGTTGTTGGACGTGAATGTACTGAAAAGACCTGACACTGAAACTCTGAGTATCATTTCCTCCAAGTTGGATTCAAAGTCTGGGTATAAGTTCCTTTGTTTGGATCCAATTTGACTGTAACCCAAACCCAAATGGTAATAATCAGAAACAAGTGAATAGGCAAATGCCTCTTTAATCAATAAATACTTAAATTCAATGTCCATCTTGGAGGTACTGTAGTATTTGTGCCCATACACATACTTTACAATTAAAAATAAAATCACACAGAAACCAGTATGAAACAAACCTTTACTTTCCCTTTAAAAAGTGGACAAATCTTAGTATTTCACAGGACGCTATCATAACATACTTAATTTTTGGCTTTTTTTTTTTTGAACCTCAAGAGTTTAGCAGCTGAGGAATCTGAGCTACGATTTCGACAATTAACAAAAGAATACCAGGCCCTCCAAAGAGCATATGCTCTCCTGCAGGAACAGACCGGAGGCATCATCGATGCTGAAAGAGAAGCCAAGGTCAGTGGGCATCCGGGGAGGCGCTCTGAGTTGGCCTGCAGCAGCCACAGCGTAAAAGCACGTGACATAAACATGTCAGTAGGATAGCTTGCCCTGTACCCTTCTCTTTTGACTGTTTTATCTTTCATGTCAACAAACCTTGGATCTAGAGACAATAGAACAGCCTAGATCAATGCTTATTTTCCCTCTAAAGATAGCTGAGGACATAGTTTTTTCTTGCTCTTGGGAAACTTAACATTTTCAATATGGACAATGTTGAATTTTGATAATCCATTTTTTTAGTTTCTTGCTTGGGGGCAAAAAGAAATTTTTATGGTTAGCCAGTTTCTTTTCTTAGTTAATAACTGCACGGTGTTATACTGACAACTTACCAAAAAATTTCTACTGACAATATCTCATTTAGTCCTTGTGATAGCTTCTAAGGCAGGTGTTTGATAAAAGAGGAATTCTGAGCAAAATAGTCTAAAACAAATCAGTATGTTAGAAAAAGAGCAATAGAGTCAATCCAAAGAAAGAAATGCAGAAATAGATGATATAGATGAAAGAGCATCAATGAAAACTAAAGATATATTCATTTTGATACAAGAAGAAAAAGAATTATACTCAATGCTCTCTTGAAGTTTAAATGATTCTTAGTAAAATTAAGCTTGGATGTTTTTTAACCTGATAAAGGTAAATATAGTATTTAACAATGCAAAGAGTCTCCTGACAATGAAGAGTAAGAAAGTGATATCTACCGCTGCTGATTTTATTCAGCTTTGAACCAAAGAACCTATCCAAGTCACAAGACAAGAAAAAAAATATGTGTATGGGCAGAAAACAAAAAATTAATTTTTTGCAGAAAATAATATCCTATATAAAGAGAACACAAGAGAATCTAAAAGCAAATCACTAGACTAAATAAAAGGTGCTCCATGTAAGATCAGCGTCCAAAACTGCCTATTACACACACACACACACACACACACACAAAGCACTTGATAGGTAGGTAGGGAGAGAGACATGCATGCATACATACATAGATTTGGATTTAGGTTTAGATTTTTTAGATATATTCAGAGCACAAAGCTGGCTCTGAAAGAATGGAGAGTTTTTGGAGAGGCAAAATGGGAGAAGGCTTTCTATAAGGGAAATTTATTCAAATAAAGAGAGAAGAGTTACATTCCTTCATTGTATTATGTTACACTCATTCATTACATTCATTCAAATTAAAAAGAGTTGCAAGCATAGCTAGGAAACTAGGAAAGTACCAGTAGGTGAGGGGTGAGGGGTGGGCTCTGCTGATGAGCAGTGGGGACAGATTGTAAAGGTGGTGGGAGGTCTTGAATCCCAATCTGAAGACCTGCTGGTTGGGGGAGCCACCCAAAGACTTAAGCAAGAATTTAGATCATAAAAGCAGTTTTGAAAGATTCTTTGATCATAGAAAATTCTTCTCTTTTCTTTTTTTCCCTTGTTGAGTTCTAACAAGGGAACAGAGATGAAGAAAAATACTGAATTATCATTTCACTTACTGAGTTCTGGAATTTTGATTTCACTAGGCCCAAGAACAGCTCCAAGCAGAGGTGCTAAGGTACAAAGCCAAAATTGAAGATCTGGAGGCGACCCTGGCTCAGAAAGGGCAGGTAGGCACTTGGTTCCCAGCAGCTTGCAGGTGCAGCCAGTGCAGTCTGGCCTTCCTCTAGTCACCCTGCGCACGGCTCTCCACAGTGACCTTTCTCAAACTTGTCAGAATGTTCAAGTGTCTGTTTCTGTCCCTGGTGTTTTTTTCTGGCTAGAGTGTGAACCCAGCCACCACAGCAAATAAGGCTGGGCAACAGAGAGCATGTCCGAGGAAGAGGAGCCCCGTACAAATAGCCTTGAGTGGTCGTCAGCTCTGCAGACAAAGGCCCCCCCACCCCCTCCAGCTGCACTCCTCGCCTCTGTGCTGCATTTATGGTTCTGCATTTTAATGTCTCCATCCATATGTACCCAGCCTGTGTGCATTCTGACCCTTTCACTTTTTGCCTGTGTGGTCACTTCTGAGTCCCCAGACGGCTGGTCCTGGATTATTCAGACGGGAAAAGGTAGAGATAGTGAGGGACAAACGGAAAGGGGGTTCAATTTTCCTGGCAGCTTCGGCCCCAGTGTCTGACTGAGGAGCTGGCGGGGGTGGGTGTCGTTTGCCAGTAGTCGGCAGGCGAACTAACTGGGCGAGGAGAGGGCAGCTCTGGCCAAGTGGTCTGACGACACATGCTCTTCCGTGCCACTCTGAAATGCTGACTGCGCGATATTCTTTGTCAAACAGGATTCACACTGGGTAGAAGATAAACAACTTTTCATTAAGAGAAACCAGGAGCTTTTAGAAAAGGTATGTTGGGCCGCAACACCCTAGCGGGCAGAGGAGAAAACGATGAGCGATCCAGGAGCAGCAGGGGTCCCCTCAGGAGTGGCACAGGGGCTGGGGCAAGGGGAGGCTTCTCTGGCGCCGCACCCACCTCTGCTGCGCACTCCGCCGCATCCCTGTCACCGCCGTCACCGTCAGCTAAGTGGCACGTGTGCATGGCTCCGCGCTGGGTGGTATGCCAACCTGAAAGGATGTGATCCCTGAAACATAATGATTCGTTGACCATATATATACATAGACACACTGTATATGTACTGTACATATATATATGTATATATATATATATATACACCCACACACAAGCACACATCCTATGTGGTTGTCCGTCTACAGAAAAAGCCACTGCGAATAGGACTTTTTATTTTGGGCGAGTAAGTGACCGAATACGACTACAAGACCGTGTCCTGACGACTGGAGACTGTTCTCACTTTTATTCTTTCTGCTCATCTTGGCTGTTTACACACTTTTAAGTGAAAGAACTTTTTTAAAGACGCATCTAGAGCACAAAACACCATGTCCAGGGATTGATCAACAATCAAGAAGCAAAAACAGGGCTTAGGCCCAAAAGATGTAATTAATTTTGGTTATTGGAACATCAGCTTTTGATTTGGGGCAGTGAAATACAATAGAGATCATTTTAAGTTCAAAGGTGGTTTTTCCTTTGGTATTTACCTTCCACAAAGCTAGTGCAAAGGTTACAAAGTAATCTTCTATTATTATTGACAAAAACAGATTTGAAAGCCTGTTTGAATAAGGGAAGTAATTTTATAGGTTGACCCAAAGTTATGTAGAAATTATCTTAGGATTATTTCTACCAATGTTTACTAGCCTTGACAAGTAATAAAAGTTAACCATAACATCTAGTAAGCCTGAGAAGGGAAAGATAATGCTTGTCCTCCGTCCCCTCTGGTCTGGCATAGTGAGACACCCTCTCACTTTATGCATGAGGAGAGACCGAGCTGACGTATAAAGGTGCACACCAGGATTGAGAAATGGTACTCTCAGAAAGGTTAAGGGTCCCTATGAAGACACTTCATCAGACTTTGGCCCTGGTCTATGAATTGCAAGCGCTGAGCCCCTGATCTAGTTGCTAATCCTAACCACCAGAACCAGGAATCTCCCCAAATATCCCATCTCTGATTCCAATCCAAGATTCTAGGAAGTAGAATCTCTTTTGTGACTCAAGTCGACTTCTGAAAACTTTCATAAGTGTACTAGACCACAAAAATCTAATGTGCAGAACTTGACCGCATTAATGTCACGTAATATTTCACTATTTCCCCATCATTTTTCTATATGATGAGGTTATGAGAAGGGTTTTGGTGATCTCAGAGATGCCCAGTAATAAGTGTTAGTACATTTCTGTATCTGAAAAATCATTCCCTGTGTCTTCTGTCTGATTTCCTTTGGCCCTGATTACTTTGAGTTAAAAGGAAAATTGTTTTATTAGAAGTACAGTTGGTATACAATATTACATTGGTCTTGGGTGTAACATAGTGGTTCAACAATTATATCCATTACAAAATGCTAACCACAGTAAGGGTAGTTACCACTTGTCACCATACAAAGACATTACAAAGTTGTTGATTATATTCCCTATGCTGTACTTTTTATCCCCATGATATATTTATTATATAATTGGAAACCGGAACATTTAGAGGAATTTTTGAGCTCAGGCTTCTAAGAGTAAAAAAAAAAACCTAAGTGACAATAAAGCTAAACATCTAACTTTAAGTGTGTTTACTTGGGAAAATAAGATTCACCCTATGATAAACAGCCCTGGCTTTTTATTTCTAAATTCAAGATTTTAAATAGTTACTGTGCATAAGGCCCATCCACATAGCTAACATCAAAAGCAGCCCCAAACCTATGGCAGATCATGAAAATTTTCTGATCCCCTGTAGAAGTGGATGTGTCTGTAGGGCCAGGCACATGGTGTACAACTAACTCTATTCTATGCATCGTTAGGGTGAAACCAGAGGCCTTAGAGAAAAGCCCAATAAGAAAACAGAGGAAGAAGTGTCATTCTGAATGGGTAGACAGGGCAAGACTCTTATGACTGGACATGTTAGGGCTTGGTGTTTAAGGAAGTATAGGATTTCCTCACTTAGAAAAAAAATGAGGGGGGCCCTTGTCAGAGAGAAGAGCAAACGTGGAGGTCCCGGGGAGTCAGCCCGTAGGATGGAGTTGGATTTCTGGATGCTGCTGTGTGTGATCACACATGAGTGTGCGGAAGAGACAGTGATAAGATTTAAAACGGGAAAGCCAGGTGGTGACCAGCTGATTATTAAGGTTTTTGAATTCCATATTAACAAGTGTGACTTTATTCTACAAGTAACTGTAATGTAGTCAAGTTTTATATGTGGTCAGAGCTGTTCTAAAAAATATTTTTCTGACAATTGTAACTCCAGAAATAAGAGGTGTCAGTCTCCACTGTGTACACCATTAAATCAAGTTCTAGGACTCTGTCCCTGACCCACCGTGTGGGCACAGTGAGAACTCTCCGATCGGCTGTTCAGGGTCCCTCCATCTCAAGGAATGGAGCTGCCCTCCACCACTTTCCCCTGTGACCCAAAACACTCGGCTGAAGGAGAACTAAAAGGAAAGCCAAAGACTTATTTTATTCACATTTACTTGGGATTGTTTTTTCATGGTCTAGACAATTCATTCACTGAGTAAATGCATGTTATCCATGCTTGCTTCACAAAGTTGTAGGTGCTTTTTGCAATGTTTACCTAACTTGAGGATTTACTTTATTAGATAGAAAAACAGGATGCAGAAAATCACCGGTTACAACAGGAACTACAGGATGCCAGAGACCAGAATGAGCTGCTGGAGTTTCGAAACCTAGAGCTAGAAGTAAGGAAACGATGATAATCATGATAATCAAAATAATCAAAATAATTAACATGCACGGAGCATGTTCTACGTGTGAGGTGCTGAACTAAGCGTTTCAGATGCAGATTCTCACTGGACCTCACAGCCACGTCAAGATGTTATAGATGAGGCAACCGAGGTTAAATCACGTGTCTAAGTACTGTGACTTCTACGTGGTAAAGTACTGACGCGACTCAAGAATTGTCTGCTCAGATACCGTGCTTTTCAACACTATTGGATTTATGAACCAGACTAATGAATAATTTTTTAATAATTTAAATCGTAGATTTCAGACATCAATATTTCATTGCCTTTAAGTAATCATTTCCATCCTTCATTGAATTCTGACTCATAAAAATTGTTGAGTCACTCAACAGTTACCTCAAGAATTGTATTTCAAAATGTGCTATATGCAAAAATATTTTATCAGCTGCTTGAATTTGTAAGTGAACATTTTTGTCTAAGTGCATTCATGCCAAAAGCTAAGAAGCAAGCAAACTTGTTTGAGGAAATACTTTGGTTAATCTGAGCAAATTTTAGAGTCTTTTTTTTTTTTTTTTAAAGTAAAATATATCCATCAAATCAGATCTCAGTTGTGTCATGCCGAATCTGGCTTCGGGTCTAGTTGAATGCATGTTGATATGTAAAGGACAAGAAAAATTTCCTTTTTATTTCTTTGTTATTCTGTCAGCAGCTTCTTAAGTTATTTCAAACTGGGTTTTGATAGAGTGAGCAGTTGGCATTCCTCAGTGAAGAAGGGTTGTCATCTTTGATAGACCACATTTCTTACTCCTAAAGCTTGATGAATTGAATATGCAAAAGTCTGTTAGCTGCCATAAAACTTCATGGTCAAAAGACCACTCTTTGTGACACCTGGAAGCTCTGAATATTCATACAGTTTAAATTGGAGCTCCTGCATTTCCCCCCAATCAAAAGATTTGCAAGACTGGGTGACACTATCTATAAATACTTGTCCATACCTCTTAGTTGATTAATCAGTTTCTTTCCCATTAAATTTAAGCCATGAACATCTTGAGTTACATTTTTTTTTCCACATAACGTATTGATAAAATGATGAAATAGCATAAAGAGAGGACAGACAACTGGTTTAGTGTTTAATCAGTTGTTGCTTTTTGAGAAAATTCTTACCTATTCTTCACTGTATTTCAAGGAAAGAGAGAGGCGATCCCCTCCATTTAATCTACAAATTCACCCATTCTCGGACGGTGTGAGCGCCCTGCAGATCTACTGTATGAAAGAAGGTGTCAAGGTAGGCAGATACTTATTTTTTTATGTTTGTAGAAAGTAGAAAATCTGGGAGTTGGAAAAAGGGAGGTTCTCACGATCATTTTGTCTTTCAGTTATTGGATGTCATTTTGATAACAAACTATGTGGGAATTGAAAATACTTTTGGAAAATCAAGAAAGCAAAATAAATGTGTGACAGAGATATGAATGGCAATAGCAGAGAACACAGGAAGCCATGATAACTTAGTAGAATAACAAAAAAAAGATACAAAATCAAAACATTTATTAAGATTATTACCTTAATTATCTAGGGGAAATACTACCTAAATTTGATACTTCGAGAGCCATATTTCAAGTGTGCCAGATAAAAAAAAGTCTCTGTTGAGTCCCTTGGTTGTCTTATTCTAAGTGCTATGCAATTCATAATCTTGGAATTTCAGTATTAAAGAGACTTTGAGATCATGTAATCCACCATCTCTCTTCATATGTTTAATTTAGGGAGGATTCCTCTTTTGGAAGGACTTACATTTTACAACATATTGCTCACTTAGACAAAATATAATTTTACCTTTAGTGATATTGGAATACATTTTAAATATTAAGGTTGAATGGAAGTGGCTCCATCTCCTGGAACACGTATTGCCCTTCAGTATAAAGAAATTACGTGGCGAGTATCTCCCCCTGAGATAAAGCTGGGACGCGTCCCACTATTCCTGCGCCTCCCGCTTGCGCTCTGAGCTGCCTGGTATACCTGCTTTCCTGGCTTCCCCTCTGAGACTGAGTCGGTCTTCCCCTTTTCTGGGTGGTAGGGAGCTCTCCTGCTGTCTGAACATGAATGAGAGGAGGAAGTGACACTGGCAGGTGAAAAGTCCAGGGAGAACTAGGGAGAGAAAGGAGCTCCCTTGCCTTCTGTCTAAAACCACTTTCACGGTGTTTAAGCCTCTGGCCTTCCTGGACTGCATGACAATTTGTAAACCAAAACAGTTTCTTTTATTCAACTCTAAGTAAATGTAAAGCATTTTACTTTGTCTTTTCCTTAAGATGCTTTTTCTGAGACAAATCACAAACAACCCACCCTAGTCGATGTCACTTGTACCCAAGCAAACTCCCTCAAATGGAGTTCAGTGGCTTCAAACGGACTCAAGGAATATAGTAAAAATCAGTTGTTTCCCACAGATGAAGTTAATGCTGAGCGCCTAAGAAATGAAACTGCACTGTATGTAGTTTTCTACGTGGCAGTGAGAATCTCAACCGGGTCAGAATTCCACTAAGTAGAATGAAATTGGCTGATTATTTATATTCATCACCTGTTAACTTTTCTTTATACCTGAAACCTATCGTTACTGGAAAAAAATGGGCAATTATAAGAAAAAAAGTTAATGAGCAAATTCCAAGTCCCTCCTACTGTATCCTAGAGTCTTTCATATACAACGTCTTTATCCTCAAAATCAGGCTGTGAAGGAGGTATTTATTATCTCCATTTTACCCTTGGCAAAATTGAGAATGAACTGTTCAGTTTTCCCAGGCTCACAGCTTATAAGAAGCCGAGCAGAAATGTGAAACCAGGTGTACCGGATTGAAAACAGCCCAGAGAGGTTCAAGTCTTCAGATGTCTTCTCTTACTTAAGGTTCAGGCACTGAGAGAAGAGTGAGCCACATTGTGACTTTGACGTGAATGTATTTCCTTGATTTTGCAGGATGTGAACATCCCTGATCTCATAAAGCAGCTTGATATCTTGGGTGATAATGGGGTAAGTAATGGATTTATTAAGTGCAGTAGAGATATGAATTTGCCTAAAGAGAAGCAGGAAACGCTTACCAATGCAGCAGGTGTGAAATAACAGGCAGGTGGGATGCCACGTTCTCTCAAGGACGTAGCTCCCTGAAGAGAATCAACAATAACTTGGCTAAGGGGTTGTACAGGATCTCTGGAAAGTAGTGGCAGAAATGGGACCTGGTAAAGTGCTTTTCATGGGCAGGTTTTAGGTTTGAATGCGGACCACATCTGCAGTGATCAAAGCTAATTACCTTCTGACTGTTGCCGGGAGGCATCCAGTGTGAAATTAATCAGTCATGCAGTCGCAAAAGCTACTAAATAGTAGGGCTGGTGCCAGCCCCATAAAAATGTACCAGGAAACTGTAAACCCTTTTCTTTCTAAAAACACCTTCCAGGCAGGGTCAGGCATCTTAATTCAGTGGGAGGACCATTCATTGATACTAGATGAATGACGTGTGTAGGTTGAAGGAGTCACACCATTTTGTCCCTTGAAAAATTATCAAAGGAGAACAGA
Organism: Manis javanica; assembly: GCF_040802235.1. Classification (NCBI taxonomy): domain Eukaryota; kingdom Metazoa; phylum Chordata; class Mammalia; order Pholidota; family Manidae; genus Manis; species Manis javanica. Next base: position 92,814,570 of record NC_133169.1, on the reverse strand, counting down.
AAGCATTAAATCACTTCAAAGTACTATGAAAAGACTACTATTTATTTCATTTTGGTTTCCGCTTTTCTCATAACATGGCTATCATTGAAGTATGCTTACAGTGAAATACAAAATCAAGTCAGTACCACAGAAATCTAAAAAAATCACAGTTAGTATACTTTTTACCGCTTTTGAATGAACTCTTTGTTAAGAATTTTTACTAACCAGAGCATCTGTTAAGGTTGCATGCATGCACATGCAGTAGTAGTATCTGTGGCAGGCAGTTAGGCAGTATTTTCTGATAGTGTAAATATTGTAAGAGTCTTCAGCATTTTCTTTCTTTTTCACAGAATTTAAGAAATGAAGAACAAGTGGCCATAATTCAGGCCAGCACTGTGCTGTCCTTGGCAGAGAAGGTAATAAATCGTACTAGCACTCAAACCGTCTCATTGTCTGGCTTCACACCTGAAGAGCAGGGTAGGGTTAAAAGACATCCCCTTTGCACATGACTTCCCATCATTGAATGCATAATAAATATCCAGTTTTTCAGGGTGATGACAACCCAGATAGAATAAGAACACACAAAAGTGTGCCTGCTGATTTGGGGTTGGGCGGGGAATTCTTGCTTTGAGGTCTCTTAAAAATGAGAATTCTTAAAAAACGGCAAACCTCCCGCCGTTACATTATTCAAGCAATCCGTACCATACTGGGAACCCAGCAAGGAAGGGTTTTGTTGAGAGGTGATGGACTGGAGCCTGGCCTTTTTCAAAGGCTTTTGCCTGGGTGTGTACCTCCCAAGTGTTCCCAGGCGATTCTGTTGGTAGGGGTCCCCGCGGACTCGTTCAGAAAGCCCAACCGGGGCTGTCAGAAGAGCAGTGTGGTGTGCTCTGGGCCCCTGGTGTCTAAATCTGGTCAATGGCAGGTGGAGAAGCCTGGTAACTAGTTGTATTCAGGGGCCTAGTCAGCACATAGTTGGGAGTCACATATACATGGTGGATAAAATGAGAACCCTCAGTTCCCAGAGACGCTTACTTATTTCTTGTATGCATAAGGAGCTGGTCACGCATTAAATGAAACCGTGATCAAGCAGGCAGCATTCTCTGATCTGAAACGAGGGAATTCTGTAGATGCAATGAACTGGTTAAGTTCCTCGAACAAAACAATGACATGAAGAAAAAAATGGGGAAGGGAGAGGGAGAGACTGCTTTAAAATAAAAAGTAACTTAAGAAATTTCTAAACGATCCAGTTTTTGACTCCTGATTCAAGCAAATGAGGTGTGGAAAAAAGGACGTTTTGCTGACCACTGGGGAAATTCTAATATGGGCCAGGTATCAGATGACAAAGGAAATTAATGTTAATTTTGCAAGGTATGAAAAATGGCCTTGTGGTTTTTTTTTTTTTTTTGAAAGGCATCATTGTTAGGGATGCATAGTGAAGTATTTATAGGTGAAATGATATCTGGGATTTACTCTTTAAAAAACTTAACTTCTTCTGTGATTTAGTTACAGAATTTATCCCATTCCCTCTCCTCTTCCCAGCAAATTAATAGCACTGCATTGTTCCTGACGGGAGGCCCAGAACCCAGAACTTGGCGAGAAGACCCCTGGGGTCGTGCCCTTACCCACATCGCTGAGCAGCCCACTTCCTTCTCTGGTCACTAGCTAAGGTCCAGCCACGTACAGATCCTTCTGGGGCCCCGTCCTCTCTCTCCTCCTCATCTCCTGGCCCTTTACACTGTTCTCTTTGCCAAGAAGATGTTCCCTTCCGCCCTTTCTGCCTCTGTCTGGCTGCATCTTAACCATTAGACATCCCCGTGCGTGAGGACAGTTTCCTCCCCACCCAAGCCCAGTTAAGTGTTCTTCCCTGTGACCATGTGACAGTGGCCTGTGCTTCTGCTACCATGACTTTTAACAACTATAACGCAACTGCCCCAACCAGCCACCCCTAGACTCTTAAGTTCCATGAAGGCAAGTGTGGTTTCTGTTTCCCCTCCGGCTTTCATACCAGTTCCGCTCAGCTCATAGGCGATCAGTGTTCAGTGAAGGAGTGAAGGAGGGAATCTGTGAATGCGAGACACTGTTCCAGTAGCACAAGGATGGAGAGAACACAGCCTGGACCACCAGCTCTGCTGCCTTCACTGGGCAGAGACAGCCGGAGTGTCTCCTTCAGCGGGAGTCATGCGGGGCTGTAATTCTTCATTATAAAAAAAGTCACCTTAGTTTAGGGATGCAAAGAAAATGGGCCAATTTTTGTTGAAGGCAAGGGCTGGGGAGGAGAAGGAAAGGATGGGAAAAGGGAGAGTAGGCCTTACCTGCCTCACATTCACTTAGATCCATGGCCAAAAACCTCCCGTCCCCTGCCCTGTGTGCATGTGGTGCAGCCTGAACTGAGTCGTAATTAGTACTCGCACAGCGCTGCTTTTGGGTTTAGCTGTGTACTAATTGCCAGAGTCTTGGTCGGTGCTGTTATCCCATTTCACACATGAGGAATGTGAGGCTCAGAGACGGTAGGTAAACTGCCCCAGTGACCCAGCTGGGAAACGGGGCAGTCAGGGTTCATGCCCACGGAGTCTGTTTCCGGAGCCCGGGGTCTTCCCAGCCACTGCACTGGACTTCCTCTCCAGCATCCGTAGGAAGAGTAGCCTGTGCGGAGCAGGTGGGAGCTGCACTATTAGAGCTTTGACAGATTCCTTCAGGCTTCCACTCAGCTCCTTTGCAAGGAAGGCGTGAGGGGTTCCGCTGAACAATCACAGGGCAGTGGCTGTGTGCTTAGCCTGCGGTTCCAAGTGAGGAACCGGATGAATGAGACACAGGTGTGTCCTTAAAGTGCTCACCATCTGTGCAGTTGCCCTGAATGCAGATCTTTGTGTTTCATTAAGTTAAAGTCAGCTCCTACCTTGGGGGTTCACAGATAAACACTTCTACCTCCAAGTAACTCTAAATGTCAACTTTCAGTTTTCTGAGACCACAGATGTGAGTAGCACCCTGCTGTTTGGAAGGGTGGTCGTTAGCCAGAGATCAAACCTAGACAAATTTCCAACAAGCAAATCCTACAGTGACATTGTATGAAAAAAATAGTGAATGCAGTGGCCTGAAGTGAGATATTATGGGCCAGGAGCTACACTAAGTACTGTGTGTGCCTTATCTCATTGTTCTCCACAACCATCCTATATGCATCCACTACTTTCATTTTACACATGAAGAAACTGAGGCACCGGCTACTGAGTAACGGGTCCTGTGCCGTTCAAGTTGTGGCCGGGAGCCAGCACACGAATATCTAAAGCCCGTGACTGAGCCGCTGCAACTCCCAGCACTCTTAAAAACATGATTTATAAGAGACTGTTTCTCAATGGTGAGTGAGCAGGAAACACTTTAATAAAGCTTCATGGTTTGCAGTTGCAAAATGAGGCAATATACAAGAAACCCAAGACTTCTGGCTGAAATTTGTTCCAGGGAGAAGCCATGTGCAGGTACAAGAATTGGGAGGCCAAGACCCCTCAGGGCTGCCCATGCCTCTTTCTTACCCTTTGTTCCCTGTAGCCAAGGGGATGTTGGACACGGTGCCCCCTGTGAATGTCAAGGTTTTAGTATACAGAAAAATGCTCAGTCGACATGATTCATCACAGATAGAATAAAAAGAAATAGGTGATAGGGAGGCGAGTTCCTAACTGCGAAAGTATAAAAATAGAAGCTGACACAGAACTAGAATTCATTGAGCGCTTAGTACATACAATATACCGTGAATAGCACCTTATATTAATTATGCCCTTTAATCATTACATTATTATTAATTCTATTTCACAAATTAGAAAGTCAAGACTTAGAGGAAATCAGGTCACATTTCAAGGCAACATAGCCATGGAAAGCTAGGATTGAGATTATTTATTATTATGCCCAATTCTCTCTCCAAGGGATAAGCTGACATTTAACATGGTAAAGAGCCATTATAGTAAATTTTTGTATTAAAGCACATATGTAGTAGGCTCACACCATATTATTCAGAGTCTAAATCCATTCAGGGTGTTGATGCAATGCTAACATCAATGCCATATAACAGAGTGATATATTATTCTAAGTGTTAGGAAATATAAATGATTTTTGCGCGCTTTAAAATGTCTCCACTCAGCAAAAGTGAGTCTTCAACACTTTGCCAGAATCAGTTTTATATTCCCAAAAAATGGCCATCTCTCCAGTCTTACCTGGCCTTCTTTCTTTCATCGTGTTTCCTCTGTGTAAGAATCGGCCATCTCTTCTGCTTGGAATTTTGCATAATTTTTGCCTAGTCACCCGTGACTCATGCTTCAGATCCCAGTGCCATGTGATGCTCGCCAGTGAGGGCAAAAAGGTGTTGTTCTGTTTCTCCATCGCAGCCCTGGTTCTCCAGCGTGGTGCCTGACGTGGTAGACATTTGTGGTGAGCACATTTGTTGAAAGAAAGAATGCAGGACAGGAGTGAATGAAAACCACAGTCTGGTCTCTGAAATGAGAGATAAAATGCATATGTTTCACGTCAGTTCTCAACCCGCATCCTGAGACGGAAGGGGCAGAGCCCGGGCACTTCGGTAGACAGCACCATATGCACCACACGAGCAGGCACGTCAGACACTTTTGTCTTGTTTCCCCTTAGTGGATCCAGCAGATCGAAGGAGCAGAGGCTGCCCTGCACCAGAAAATGATGGAATTGGAAAGTGACATGGTGAGTGCAAAGATGAGCACCGTAAAAATGAAGAAAAATCAACAAGGCAGATGGAAAATGGCTGTTTCCTTCCAGTTTTATCTGGCACTGGTGGAAGTGGGTAGCCTTCCCATTATCTGTGTACCTACTGTAGAACAAAATTCCCAGAACTTTCCAACAATTTCAAGTAATAGTCTCCAAAAAGATAATGTAGTTTTATAAGATTCCCAAAACTATCACTGAAGAAAATTCAGCCAGGTGTTTTCTTTCTCAGTCAGAACAACTTTTCCACCATATGTAGTTATAGTAAAAATTACAGAAACGATGAGTATAACTCTGATTTTAAGAATTCCCAAGTCACCTCACACCCATAGGATGGCTGCTATTACTAAAACACAAGATAACAAATGTTGGTGAGGATGTGGAGAAATTGGGATTCTGTGTACCCCTGGTGGGAATAGCGTGCAGCCGCTAAGGAAACAGTTTAGCAGTTGCTCAAAAACTTCAAAATAGAATTGCCATGTGATCCAGCAATCCCACTTTATGGTGCATAACCGAAATAACAGAAAGCAAGATCTCCTAGAGGTGTCTGTACACCCATGTTGAGAGCAGCATGATACACAATGGTTTAAATGTGGAAGCAACCCAAGTGTCTATCAACGGATTAATGGATAAACGAAATGCGGCCTGTATATGTAGTGGAATATTAGTCAGGCGTTAAAAAGGAAGGAACTTCTTCTGACACCAAGGCTAAACATGGGTGAGCCTTGAGGACGTTACACTAAGTGAAGTAAGCTAGTTGCAGAAAGACAAATACAGAATGATTTTCTTACAGAAGGTATCTAGAGAAGTCAACCTCTAGAAACACAAAGTAGAATGGTGCCTGTCAAGGGTGAAGAGGGGGAAATGGGGAATTGTTGTTTAAAGGTTAGAGACTTGTGATTTTGCAAGATAAAAGGAGGATTGGCTGCATAACAATGTAGATACCTTAACACTACTGAACTGTACACTTAAAAAGAGTGCCTTTTTCAGATGGTTAATTTTATGTTGTGTGTATTTTACCACAGTTAAGTGTTTTTAATCCCCAAGCCAAGGAATTGGTCATTATTAACTCACAGCAGCAATACATGGAATTTTATAACTGTACTGTAATGAGAATGTTCTTACTACTAAAAAATAGGGAGTGATTCCTATCAGGTGAGGGAATCCTATAATTAGAATAACTTGCATTTACAGAACACACGACAGCATACACATTCTTCACTTATATTTTACACAGGTTTGCATTTTACCAAGAGGTTAGGCTGTAAAGTCAAAGCATGTAACAAGAACAGTTTATATTCAAAATGCCCCCTGAAAACTCTTTAAATGCTTAAACATTACGCCATCAGCCTGTAGCCAGTAATGTTCAGGGTACAGGAGCCCAGAGGCGATCCACCAATTCACCAGCAGCATCGCTGCCTGTTGACTTAGAGGCGCATAGCAGTCCGTGCAATCGAGCTGGCCCCCCGTGTCAGAAGAGGTCCGCGCCCCTTCAGCTAAGCACGCAAAGAAATGATTGACTGTGCTCGGGGCTGTGTTGCACACAGAGATGTATTTCTAAATGTTAATGGCAAGATGCTCACAACATGAAAGGCACACAGAAACCGAGGACAAGCAGGGGACATCGGATTTAAGCCCCCAGCCCACACTGCCTGCGAGGCGAGAGCAGACAGGCTGGACTCGCCCCCCAGCCCCAAACTGCTGTCTTTGTGTTTGCTAATTGTGCACAGATAACTTTGAATAGTTACTTGTTATACCACTCTGCTGTACAATGTTTCATTACATTCTTACAAAAATACTCTATCACCATCTATTTGCTCAGATATACTTACTAGGTAGCACTTACCATGTCAACATCTCTGTCCTTAATCACATACTCTTGGGTTGGCATAAAAATCCTTTAAAGCCTTCTATGTGGGTAGTTCATTTCATCCCTTATGCTTCTTTCCATTGATTTTCACATTCCCTGTGTAAGACTATGAAAGCTAAACAGTTTCCCTAACAGACAAAATTTATAACCCTACAAATCTAGTGATTCGTTTTGCGGTGGAATTAGAGAAAACATTAATCAATACAATTTATATATCACTTTCTAGTTAACTAAGCTGACTCACTCTCTTTGTCAATATGGCTCTTCTTTACAGGAACAGTTCTGCAAAATAAAAGGCTATCTGGAGGAAGAACTAGACTACAGAAAACAAGCTCTCGACCAAGCATACATGGTAGGTTCAAGGCGCAATCAAGACACCCAGGGCGCTTACTGTTACAGCTATGGAACGAAGCTTATGTCATGCCGCCCACTGGAGTAGACTCACCACCGGAGCTCATTTAGCCAGTGGTGTCCAGTTCAAATTCTAGAGTGAATACATAACCACAGCCCTTTCCTGTTATAATGTTCTTATAGAACTTAATAACTATTTATGCTTCATGCTTTAAAATTAAATGTACGCTGTTATATATAATATTTTAATGAAAGATGGGTTGGGTGGCAGTGTAAATTAAAAAGAAGTTTAATTAAATCCAACTGTTTGGGAGCCTAATCTAGTGAGAAAATGATAAAGTATTTAATGTTTGTTATGAATATGCTTACTTCATTTATTTCTCACAATGACCCTATGAGGCATAGGTAATATTATTATTCCTGTGTTACGTATGAGGAAATGAAGGCTTAGGGAGTGAGAGAACATCACCCAGATTGGTGAGCAGGTACTGTTCGGTCTGACCTCAGACATGGTGTTCTTAGCTCTACCATAATCCAGCCACAGTACGTGAGGCTGCAAATGGGCCGTACTTTTTTCTCTCGCACAGAAGAGCATGCTGATGGAGGAGCATATCTGAGCCATTTCCCCTCTACCAAATTCGTAGTACACCATTCCTAATATTGGACTACAGTTTGTAGTTCTTCTCTCCATATGCAGCACCCCCTGCCCCCACTCATTCCCAGTAACGGCTCAAGAGAAAAAATGCGAAGTTAAAAGAGGAACATTTCAAGGAGTTACTAGCAGAGGTGTTCATGATGCTTTCCTGGAAGCAGCCTGAGTCACTTTTGGGAAGAGAATGAAGCACGTCGCCCCTGCCCGTAGCAAAGACGAGTTAGGGTGCCCCCTCCAGAGTGAATAGGAGATTCCGAGCCCGGCTTGATGGGAATGGAGAAAATGAGACTTGGTTGCCAAAGAATAAAGGAGGAAGTGATTTCCCTCCCTTCCTGCGTCTATTCCAGCCCCCCTTACCTGTGCATGATACAGTGACGCTGTGTGTTCAAGTGTCCACCACTGAGCACTCATTGAGACAACTACATTTAATTTTAAAAAGATGTGATCTGCCCAGTCCAGGGCAAGAGCTATGAAAACATCTCTCACCAGGCCATGTCCATTCACCCCCATCAGAGTCACAGGGGATACAATTGTAGATTTTGATAATTGTACCTGAAGCAAGTTAAAAAAAAAATCTGGGATGTAAGAGCAGTAGACTCCTTTATCTAAGTAAGAAAAAACCATCTGTAAACCTCAGAGAATCACAAACAAACCAGTTCCAAAGGCTATAGGCCATTTTAAGATCAGATTTCCCAATTTTTATTTTGAGCAAAATTACGGAGCCCATAAAGCCATCCTTAAGTACAGAGTCGGGTCGTGTGGAAGATAGGTGGCCTTTTGTGCGTGAAACATGTAATTTCAAGTATTTTAATCCAACTTGGGCCACTTTTTAATACTTAATTCTAAAAGTATGGCCACCGTGATAGATTTAAATGTTTATCAGGGCTGCCAAATGAAGAGAGAGCAAACTTATTCTTAGCCAGCTTTGAGAACAGAAGGATGTACAGTTATTATAACTAAGGGCTCTCTAAAAATGAAAGGTGTGTCAGATGGACAGGATCTTAAGAAAAAAAGCAAATTCCCCACCACAGAGAAGTTCATGTATTGGCTGAGTGACTCTTACAGAGTCTTGTAAGCGAGATCATCAAAAAGGTGGTTAGGCTGAATAAACTTTGGAATTTATCTTATGGTTACAATCCCATCAGGCAAAAATGATACATCCCTCCCCATATACGCACATACATGTATATTTGCACAGCACATATTAGCACCGAGTTCCATTATTAGACTTTTCTAATTCTATCCGCCAGAGAATCCAGGAACTAGAGGCTACTTTGTACAATGCTCTGCAGCAAGAAACTGTCATCAAGTTTGGGGAATTATTAAGCGAAAAACAGCAAGAGGAGTTAAGGGCAGCGGTGGAAAAGCTGCGGCGGCAGATGCTGCGGAAGAGCAGAGAGTATGACTGTCAGATTCTCCAGGAGAGAATGGAGCTTTTGCAGCAAGCCCACCAGGTGAGGACGGAGTCACTGCTTCTGTGTAGGGCTGGGACCCAGGTAAACGGAACTTCCTACTAAGTACGTGGTGCTGATTTTGGATATGCAAAAACCCAGGATCCATGAGCTGTTTTCAGAGAGGAAAATAACTACTGCTTTCCATCCACAGTCCGATACAGGATGGCCGTTGGCAGTGACGCTATGTTATGAAAATCGGTGTTTCGGAAGCACTGCCTGTTGCTGCTGCTTTTACAGTTACCATGGCCGTGAAAGACCCTTTGAATCTCTTGGAGCTTGATTATACCCCCTTCGTGGGGAAGCAGGGTTCTTTCCGGGACAGAAATAACACTTCCCTCCCATTACTCACCCCAGCCCATAGCCCAGCCTGAACAAAGAATCTAAATATGGTGAAAGAGGAAAAAGGTCTTTCCCTTTTTTCCCAGAACAAACAAACAACAGCAAATCCTAGAAGCTGCCGCGTGCTTTCTGGCATTTGCTGTATGTCAGCAACTAAGTAAGAGCTCTGCTGACATCATTTCCTTTAATCTTCTCAGTAGCCCACTCAGGTAAGTATTCTTATTAAGAGAGCACGATGCCGAAGAGAAGAGGGTGTAAGTGATTCGCCCACAATGGCAGGTGGGAAGGCGCGGAGCCGGTGTTACCGCCCAGGCCCGGAGCACTAGCCACTGTGCATCCTGTCAGACGTGGCTCGAGTCGTCTGTAATTTATATGATTCATCTAGACCAGCAAGGCTCAAAATACACCCCCGATATGAATTTATAGCCAAGATTCTTAATTCCAACCTCTTAGTTCATGTCATAGCTGGACAGGTGAGAACTAGGGCCCTGGTCAAAAAGCAGATACGTGAGAATTCCATGGTTGAAAGTGCCAACCTATAGCATGGGGCACTCAGAAGCCATAACAAAGAGGTAATGCAGATGGGCTGTATGAGGTGTGAAAATCGTATGCTCCCCAGAGACCGAGAGAGGTGGAAGAGGAACGGGGCTTATTTTATGAAACCAAGAAGAATGATTTATGGAGAAGATAATACTGGGCACACTGCAGATGTAGCCAGGAGCTTGGTGGGTCTTTATAGGCTAACAGATTATCCAGGTTCACAGGGACCTGTGACATCATTCGTCCCAGAGATGATAAATGCGTGCATGCTGTTCAAGGTCTCTGCTGATTCCAGCATAAAAGTATGGGTTTTGACCCTGGAGGGAGTTTTTAAAGCCGTTAATAATAAACACTTTTTAAAAAATCATTTTTAGGCCTACATTACTGCAGGTATACTTCCTTCTGTCAGGGAATGACAGGGTCCCATGCATAAATTTCTTAGGCTGCAGTAGCATTTAATTAATTTCAACAAATCAGGAGTTGTTCCATGGAACCACAGAGGTACTTATTTTTAAGATGGAAAGACAGTTATTTAAATTTCTTTACAAATAAAACTTTGTCATCCCTTTTGAGTCTCTCTTTAATTAGCGAAGGTTCCTCACTCCAAAATAAATGGTTGTGTTTGTTTGAAGTTACCCAGTCAGAGCTGATAGGCACATTACATTTCTAAGCCTGAGAGAGTTCCTTTGACATTTTCTATGTCCCAAACACATATTCATTAAGATCCGCCATTCTGGTGATTTCTGCTTGTCTTCCCTTTCAATCAGTAGCTTTGACCTGAGAGAATTATTCCAGAGGGCATTGGCCAGGATCTGTCCTGTACAAGGATATTATCCAGTCTAAATTCTTGAGCTTCTCAGTGACCATTTATTAGACGTTTCAGTCTGAGTGTTTCAGAGTGAACTCGTATGAAACACGCCTAATATGCGTGCTTCTCCTGCTTCTCCTGCTTCTCCCGCTTCTCCCGCTTCTCCCGCTTCTCATGCTTCTCCCGCTTCTCATGCTTCTCCCGCTTCTCCTGCTTCTCCGCTCTCTCCCCACCTGCCTGTCTTGGTCAGTAGAATTTCCAATCCTGGAGCCATCAGGCCGGTAACCCCGGAGTCGTCTTGGTCTTTCTAACAGCTTATGTACATGCAGCTGGCATTTCCTCTGAAATGTTGCCGAAGGTCCATTTTGTCCACATTTGCTATCCCCCCTGACATATGCAGGACGTTTCATTACTGCAACAGCTTCCAGGTGCTGCCACAGGTCCACCAAAGTATCCCGACTCCGTCATCTGTGCACTTATCCCATCAGATGTTTAAACACACTTTCTGGACATCAGACACCATGCTAACCATAGAGAATTCACCATGAACTCTGTCTTTACCAGGGTTAGGATCTATAGATGAAGCCAATGGGGATTAACACAAAGAATAACAATGACAATATGTCTTGATAAGTGGCATAAAAAAATCATATTCGGTATGCCATGGGACCTAGCTGTGGGGAAGACTTCTACCTGGCCTCTCGCCAGCGTGTCCTGCCTTCCTCTGTAGACTCTTCTTGCCTTTCCTGATGGCACAGTCCTCCTGCCAAGCCTCCGTGATCCTGTGCAGGTCTCCACCTCCTTCGTCTCTGCCCGCGCAGAGCACCCGGTGCCACTTGGGCCATGACTTCCCACCGCCCCACCTGCGTTTGCATGATCACTCACCCTAAGGTGCCTTCGTGTCTGCTGCATTTATCCAGGTGTTCTCATTTTCCCAGCCCAGTATAGGATGCTCTCCCTGATGAGAATAACGGGCCACATGCTACCCAAAAAACCCACCCACTGTGGTACCCTCATTCAGAACCATTTATGGAGGGAGAGCTTGCCTGTGCCAGGGGCTGGGACTGGGGCAGTGGTCAAAGACACAAAGGTCACGCTCTCATCCACCCTGCGGATGAAGAGGGACAGAGCAGCGGCCCAAATGAGTGACGACCGAGGCCGTTTCAGGGAGTAGCAATAAGTGCTCTGAAGAAAACAATGCCATGTGCATTGTGTGTGAGTTTGGGAGTATGATTGGCCATGTTAGGCTGGCTGGTCAGAGCACGCCTCTCTGAAGATGTCTAAAACCCAGGAAGCAGCCCCCCAAAGATCTTGGCAAAGTGTCCCAGAAGGCAGGGACAGCAGGGGCGCAGTCTCTACTGTGGGAGGGTCTGGAATATTGGGAGAACAGAGAGAAGGGCAGCACAGCGGGAGCTCACAGGCCGCTCGGAGGTGAGGCTGGAGAGGAAAGACAGGGTGAGGCCCTGCTCGGCCACCAAGGAGCTTGGGCTTCACTCTGAGGGCAACTCCGCCACCTCCTCCCCCTCTCGCCTTAAGTCTTGGGGACTGGGTGATCGTTCCACATGTAAGAGTTCACCGCAGCTGCTGTGGGTGGACAGAGAAGCAGGAAGGGCAGGCAGGACACCGTCACACCTGAGGAGGGCCGGGAATGCCTTGCTGGGCCTGGAACAGCAGAGACGGAAAGCAGGCAGAGAAGGGATCTCCTCCGGACCGACAGGGCTTCCTGTTGGATTGGGTGGCAAGCAGATGGGCAGGAAAAGGAAATAAAACTTGCAGCACACAACATAGCATAACTAACTCATTTAATAAATCTGTGCAGGCAGCTTATTTGTGCTAAACACTTGGTATCAGTGTTTCATTATGAAGTTATACATGGTTTGGCCATTTTACCTTTTCTCCTTAAGTTGTTTTCCCTTGTGCTTTAAATCTTGTCTCCCCATCTGGATTGGATAGTTCTCTGAGGCCAGGGACTGGCTGATGCCTTCCCCGTATTCTCTGATACCCAGCACAGGCCTGACCGTGTAAGGTGCCCGACAAGACAAGCGCAGACTTGATGGCTGAATAGGCGACGATGATAATCTCACAGGTCCATGATGGTATCGATATGTAACACCACATCCAGTAGACGCAGCAAGGAACTACTTGCACACTCACGGGGGGGAAATGTCTAGCAAATTTGTTCTTCTCCCGTGAGCTTGGAGCACAAGCAGCGCTATGGAAGTACACACAGGCACACACATCCCACACACACGTGTACACACCATCAGCATTCCAGGCCTGTTCCCTTCTCCAGCATTCATTGTTGCATGATTTCAAGGTCAGCCTGGATGGTCTCTCTGACCAAAACACACCATCCTCACCACAAACCTCAGCTCCTTTCTTTTAAGGCAGGACTTCTCCGTCTCTGTACTGCTGACATTTGGGCCAGAAGATTTTTTATGGGGGCGTGGGGGGCTGTCCTCTGTATTGTGAGGTATTTAGCAGCATCCCTGGCCTGTTTATTAGATGCTAGTTGCAACCCCACCCCAGTCGTGGCTAGTGATCACATGTGATTCAACAATGTCCAATTAGTTTGCAATGACGGTTGCACGATTTTGTGAATATACTAAAACCACCAGATTGTACATGTTAAAATAAAATAGCTTTCTTAAATGTCCAGACATTGCCACATGTCGTCTGGGGGACAAAATTATCCCCAGTCAAGAACCACTGTTTCAGAAAGAAGAAGAAATGATTTCCAAGTCAAGTATTCTTTTTTTCTAGCTTCTCCTTTTCCCTCCCTTGCATTATAAAAACCTCTCTTTCTATATTATCATCCCATTTAGCTCCTAGTGTTTTATTCTCAGACTCCAGTTCTCCATTTTTTAGTCATTCCCCCAAAAAAGGCATTGAATAACCAGCGTATGCTGCAGTAACCATGTGTGTAAACATAAAAGGCCTTTGGATTGCCAGGTAGAAATCTGAAGACTTTTTTCACTTGCAAATTATTGCCTATGTCGATTTCAAATCTGTGCTATTTAAATTACTGGGACTTTGTTATATTTTTGACAAGTAAGTTCAAAGAGTTCTGGAACTTTTTTGTCTTCAGGGTCACTTGTGTGGTTTTCATTGTTTGTTTTTTCCCTAAGTTGTTGGTTCCCTCCTTGGAATTTTTATTGCAGTGGAATCTCTACTTTGTTTTATGGGAATTGGTCAGTGCTGTTTGGGGAGGAAATTCCACCCTGAAACAGAGCTGAAATAAGGTTGAAAAGAAAGTGTAGCACCGACAGTAGGACTATTTGCATCTGTGCAGGTCAGCTGCAGCCATTTTTGACTGTGGTAATAAACATGCAAAAATCTCAATCCAAATGGTTGCAAAAATGTTTGCTTCCTGCTCAGTAGTCCTGGGACACACTGTTGTCTCTACATTCCAATGCAGCATTTGCACATCTCACCCCAACTCCCATTCCACTGGCCAAACCAGGTCTCAGGGTCAGACCCCCAAGCAGGTCTGCAGGGAAGGGGTCTGCAGGCTGCAGGGACAGACCCAGCAGCAAATTTTCTAAAAAAATACATAGTCAATGACAATAATTTTTCAAGTATGGATAATTTTTGAACCATGCCACAATCTTCTGAGTGCGGAAAACCGTTTACGTTTCCCGTTGCTAGTATTAACAGTAATGTTTTTATAGGAAGTTTCGTGTTTTACGTTGGTGAACAATCCTCTTCTCAACACCTACTAATGCTTGCTTTTTTTTCCCTTCTTCAGAGAATTCGTGACTTGGAAGATAAAACAGACATCCAGAAAAGACAGATAAAGGACTTAGAAGAAAAGGTATGTGTTAAGTTCAATATGTATGTACTTCAACCATTTTTTTTTTTTAGATGAGAAAATACTCTCAGTTTTGCCCACTGTACCTTCTTTGCTCTCAGTTATTTTGTACCTGGGTAGGCAAGTGCGTTACCGTAAATGTAAACAGGACCCAGCAGAGGTTCTGCCTTCAGCCTTGGCAGGTTTGCTTTTGTGCTGATTCCTATTCTTTCCTAGAAGGGTTTTCTTTCCTCCGTTTCCCTTCCCTCAACTTCAGCTCCTTTCCAAAAGTTTCTTCTGAGTTTTGTCACTCTGCTTTTTCTTTTCAAAGTCTTTTCAAAAAACGTCTTCCCCCTTATTTCTCATAAAAAGCCCTTTCTTGTTATGCTGCCGTTTCCAGATCGGTTTATGACCATTTTGCCCTTGTGTCGCTGCCCCCCGTGGTCTGAAAGAGTAACGGCCTCTTCCACGCCAGCCAACACTTTTTTGGGTAAAGCATAGAAGTTCTTAAAAAGGGCATTTGAAAATGTGTGTGTGGCAGGAGAAGACAGGGCTCACGCAGGGGTGCAGAGCCAGCTGCAGGGGTTCAGCAGCCTTGCACCACAAAGAATCATCCCGCCAGCAGCGCCGGGCAGGGGGCACCCCACGCAGGAGCACGGGCGTCAGGGCCGGGTTGGGGTGCAGGTGTCAGGGCCGGGGATGGGGGGCACCCCACGCAGGAGCACGGCATCAGGGCCGGGTTGGGGTGCAGGTGTCAGGGCCGGGGATGGGGGGCACCCCACACAGGAGCACGGGCATCAGGGCCGGGTGGGGGGCACCCTGCGTAGGAGCACAGGCGTCAGGGCCAGGGGGCGGGGGGGTACCCCTCGCAGGAGCACCACAAGGGTGGCCAGAGGTTCTGCCTGGCGTCCGGTCTGATTGACCGCAAGGAGCTGCGCGGACGCCTGTGTCGCACAAGGACGCGGCTGCGTTGCAGTTTTCTCCCGGGGAGCAGAGAGCAAACCCCCTGCCGGTTCCGGGACGCTGGGCGGGGTCCGCGGTGGGCCCACCGGCCGCCTGGATCCTCACGGAGGCTGTGCGTCCACCGACCTGCCGACCATGGGTGGTGCCCCGCCTGCCCGGGTCTCAGCTGCACCTGTAAAGGGGGCACAGCGGCACTCACCCCCCCTCCTCTCGGGGTCTCCGTGATGAACAAATGAGATCACCTGTGTGAAAATTAGGAAACACTAGGAGAGCATAAGTTAAATTAAAAAGTATACTTTTTTGAGTTTCCTAATGTGAAGTACATGCCCTCTGCAGAATTTTAAGCTTGAATTTCCCTCATTTTGGAAGTGTGCCCTTTAGTTCTGCAGACTGAAGAGGCAGGGGTGAAGCGCAGGGGGCCGAGGCCCGGGAGTCAGGGGTCTTTCCACCGCTCCCCCGGCGGGCAGGGGACACGCCCGATGTCGGCCGCCTTCCCCGTTTCGGGGTGGCCGTCTCTTGGTTCTCGCCCTTCTCTCCGATGACTCTCGAGCAGCCCTGGGGCTGGCCTGGGCAGGAGGGCACGGTCGGGACAGGGCCCAGGAACCTGAGTCCAGTCCCCGTTCAACCGAGGACAAACAAGCCCCAGAAAGGGGAGTTTTGAAGTACCTGTTAAGGTCACCACCCTAGCCATTCTCTTAATAAGCCCCATGGAAATTCTGGGAGAAAGGAGATCATGTCCACTGTCAGAATTCTTTGTGAACTTTTCATTTTGCAGGTCTGAACTTCCTAAACATTTTTGATAATAGGGTAATGTACTTAGTAGAAAATAAGGATTCTTTAGCTACCAAAGTAGCGTGTTCCACATATTGTAATAAATTATGCCACTTCAAGCACAGTCTCTTTGGTTTCTGATTAGAGATTCAAATGAGAGATGGGGTTTATAATGTACCTCCTATTTTCACTTGACCTCAGTTCTGCTCCCCGATAGCCTAGTAAAAAGGTTAAATATCACTTACGTCAGAAATACTCTTCATTCTTTCCCTTGGGGTACCTGAACACCCACTGAGGGGGTGCACAATATTCCTTCTCAGTTCCTAACTTCCAGGGTACAAATCAGGTAATAACCATAAACATAGCAAAACTGCTTCAAATGTGTGTACCCAGATCACTGCTGTTTTCATCATCTCGTTTGATTCTCATAATTATTCCATGAGATAGATACCATGCATATTATGATCCCCTTGTATGCAGATAATAAAACAATGGCCCAGAGAGATTAAACAGCTTTCCCAAGACAGTATAACCAGTCTGTGGCAAAGCAAGACCAGAGGTCAGGGTGTGTGACTCCAGGTGCCACTGTGCCACCACATTACAGGACTAAGGATCTCATCGCAGAGTAAGTGATGGGCATCTCCTGGTGCCCAGAGAGGCAGCACTGATACGTGGGCTTCTCACAGGAAGGGTGGAAGCCTTCCACACCTGTCTTCTTCATCCTTTCCTGCTATGGGTGCATGTATCTACCATCTATTTATCTGTATATTAGTCTCCATCTTCCTGGGATAAAAAAAAAAACAAGAGTTTCTGCCTTTCAGACAAATAGAATGGTCCCCAGCACAGGGCTCTTAGCACCATATTTATAACTTGTTCAGACAGTTTTCCAATAATGAAGCAAGAGCCTTCTTTGTAAGCAGTGGCATTAAAGGAAACCTGCACACAGCATGTCCAATATGAGCATGACGTCCAGGCCACTGATTCAGAGACGCCACGCCCAACGGAACGCCCCTGAAGCGTGAGAACAAGGCAAAGACTTTGTGACTCTGTAAACCACCAAGGAAGCTGGCGTTTGAAAAGGGTGACGTGGCCTGTGACCTTTCATGACCAGTACACCATTGGTTATATACCAGGGGTACACAAACACGTGTACCCAAGTATCTGCTCCTCTGCTGAAGGTTCTAGTTGAAGACAAGCCAGACTCCGTTTAACTTCAAAGAGTCAAGTAAGGAGAGATCTTATCTGGGAAGCATGACTGGCTGCAACAGCCTCGCACGTTACCTGAAGTGCCCACTGACGTGTAAGCATGTTGCATACCACACCTCCTCGATCATCAGCAGAGACCCAGGCGGTACTTGTTGCCTTGATGGATTCACTAATGGTGTCCCATTTCCCTCCCAGAAGTGTCCCATTATGAATTTACCATATGTTTACCCTACATGTTAATAGTCTTCCTACTATGTCTTAGTCCCAAAACCTATCGCATTAACCAAACAATGATAGCATTGAGTGATTAAGTGCATACTCTGATCATATTTTTGTATTTTTGAAATACCTTCCCACACATTAGAAATACAGACAATAATATATAATGGAGTAGGACTCAGGAGGTCTAAACTCAAGGTTTCACTATGCCATGAAAAATATCAAGTGAAAGTAGGCTATTAATGAACTATCCTGTGCTTATTTTTCTCACTTACAAATTTATCCTGTGCTTATTTTTCTCACTTACAAATTTAGACTGATTTTCTATGAGACCCCCTCAGAGTTCTAAAATGTATGAGTTAATGTTAGTTGAACACTGGTTATTCATTACATTGCTTTGCCAGCAAATAAAGAAAAGATATCGGTTTTTTAAACAAAAAAGGTACTTGGTGTGTATGTGAAAAGCGGTCGGACTTGAGCGCTGTGGAGAAGCTGAGGTGTTGTACTACCTGAATGGCACACAGAACTTCAGATTTACATGATCTTCTTCTTTTTCTTCTGCAGTTTCTGTTTCTATTCTTGTTCTTCTCTCTTGCCTTTATTCTCTGGCCTTGATGTCAAGGAGCCTCTTAAAGGTAAGATCCCATTCAATTCTCAAAATGTGATTCTAAGAGCTGTCTGATGGGAAGGATGCCACATACGGTTACCCGTACACTTGGTTTGGTCAGCTAACGTGCCACAAAATGAGAACAGATCCAATCCACTCGGGTGATTATTAAAGAAACACAGCAGCCACGAAGTACGATAGAAATCAAGAATTGTTTTAGTTACCTGTATTGCTTCAGGAAGCCATGACACCTGCGGACCTCAGTATTCTTATTGTAGTCTGTCATGACACAGAAGGGGCTGCTTCTAGATCTGCAAAGTGAAGAAATAAGGATATTTTTAGTTCGCCTTTCTGCTTGAGTATTCTGACTCTGTGAATCTAACAAGATAAAAATGACTAATAGTTTTTAAGGCTTTTCCTAGTCCATCTTCATCAGAACTCAGGAAAGTAGGCTATTCAGTGAAAATGTATCTTATTTTCAAATAAGGGGATTTTAAATCCCAATTTAGAAAAATAAGTCTTATTCTTACTAATTTGTCAAGTCCATGCCTCATGAATACATGTGTAAATAATCCCAGCCAGTGATTCCCAATGCTATTAAAAATATAGATCCCAGCCCCTTGCCTCCAACTGAATGATTCAGCTTCCTGGAGATGGAGGTGCATTCGAGGACCGGAGAAGAGGAGAGCAGGGTTGGTTTGTATTCTGCCAAGCACACCGAGTGACTCTGATGTCTAACCAGGTGCATTAATTTCTCCCCTGGACACTCTTAAACTCGTGTGCCCCACACAGCAGCCCGCGTTCTGGGAAATACAGATCTAATCACGCTCTTTCTGGGAAAGCATCACCATATATATATGTGTTGACTCCCAGTTCCGTAGAGGGGCCCACAAAGCCTGTATGCCCACCTGTAGGCAATCCCCTCGTGCTGCTGCAGGACCTCCCCGGTGAGCCCTACTCCCCCTGCCTGCCCCAGGGTCGCCCACACAGTCCTGTACACAGAATGCTTCCCCCTGCCCACCTGTGACCACCTGCTCCCTCATCCGTCGGATTTCAGCTCACCCGTGATGCCCTCAAAGAAGTCTTCCTTGATTTCAGCCCCGGCCGAATTGCTCATACATTTGGATTACATAATTTTAATTAATGTCTCTCTCCCTCGTTGTATATAAGGTTTGTGAGAGCAGGGACCCCACAAGTTTCCTGTACCTTTGTCACCCAAATACCTAGGCAGTGCCTAGCACATAGTTGACAATCTATAAATACTTTGTTAATGATAGTGATGATATTATGATAAGGAAGAGGACATACTGTTTTACAGCTGAAAAAGCGCATTTCATGTCCATTATTTTAGTTCATATTTACAATGACCCTGCAAAATAGATACTGTTATATCTCTCCAAATATTATTTCCTTAATATAAAAAATTAGCAAGTAATAGCAATTTTTCTGAGAATTTATTGATAATATATAATTAAATTAACCAACATAAGTACCAGGCACATAGAAAAGCTTATTAAAAGCCAAGTTCTGTGGCCACCTCTGCCACCCCCCATCACCTGGCTAACAGCCATCTGTCCTTCCCGTCTCAGTGTAAAATCAGGGACTCAGGCAGGCCTCCCCGGTCCGCTGGCTGCAGTGAGGTTTCCTTCAGTGTCACCTGTCTTCCTCACTCGGGTTCCCGTAGACCAACTACCTAACGATCTCAGTGTCAGTTCCCTGTAAGATGCAGGTAATGATAACAGCTACCATTTGCTGAGTACTTCACCATATGCTAAATGGCGTATGCGGGTTGACAGAATGCAGGGTTTCGGGAATGGCCCTCAGGGTTTCGGACGGCATGACTGGTTGGATGGCAGTGCCCTTGACGGAGATTCGGCAAGCAGGAAGGGGGAATGGCTGCTGTTCATGATTTTTGGTTATTTGTGGTAACTAGAAAACAGCAGTTAGCCACTGTTTATCACTCAATATGCCTTTCAATATGCGGTCCATAAAGCATCTAAACCACTCCCAGCAGTTAGAAGACCCTAAAGAACAATGAACATAATTAGCCTATCAATTGATCTCGGCAAATATTTGCTAAGTGTCTTCTATGAGCCAGGCAGTGTGGTCGATAGACTGTCAGCCACACGTCAGGCACGACACGACTGTGCTACTTCACTGAGAGCCTGGTGGCATGTAGTAATGCTGAGAAGTGCCACCGAGGAGCGAACTAGAGCTCAGGGCTGTAAGCGACCCCTTCAAAAGCATCCCTGAGGTTCTGCAATATCTGGAAGGGCCTCTGAGTCAGAGGTGGATTCATGCTCTGTACAGTTTTAGCTCGAGTGTACTGACCTTAGCTCATTGAAAATTGAGCTATGGGCATCTGTGGTGGCCTGTTGGGTGACACTTCAGTTTTTCAAAAGGCCAGTCTGAATAAGTCTGGCTTTATGGTAGAAATCCTAGCTCCTTTTACAGATACTCAATTCACAGAGACTTAGCATTCTGGTGGACTGCCTCTAAGTCCATTTGTTTTTTAAAACCAACATGGTTTTATTTAAATAATAGGCTTTACTTCAGTCATGATTTGTGCTTTGTAACAGAATTTAGGATTTATCTCTGAGAGTGTAAGTTGAAAGTTTACAAGTAAAAGACATTTTGTTTTTACATACTTATTTTATATATATATGTGTGTGTGTATGTGTGTATGTATATAAATAGATAAATAAATGCCCAATATATGTGTATATGTATTTATTATAAACACACACCCTCTACGGTGTCTCTTACATACATTCAGATCAGTTCTCCTTTTTACCCGGGAATCTGGGCTATTATGGTTGTAACTGGTTTGGGGGCCTTTCATCTCAGTGGGGTGTAAAGCTGAATGCCATCTACTTTTCTCAAAACATGTTTTTTTACTCAGGTTCTGCCTTATTTCCATCTCTGATCTTTTAATTAAATCTTAGGTCGCTGCCCCAATTTTTTACTCACTTTCAATCCTTGAGAGGCCAGCCCGTTTTAAAAGCTCCATCTCAGACTCGGTTTAATGTCGTCTCTTCCCTTATCGGCGGTGAGGAGGCCGTCACGGCCCGGCTCTGAGCATGGCCCCTTGTCCTCCTCGAAGGTCAGCTCTTCTGGCGGGCAGGGGCGCGGGGAAGGGACGCGTGCCTCCCCCTCCGTGGGCAGCGGTCACCGCCCTCCTGCTAGTTGGTGCCGTTTCTCTGCCCACTACTGACCAGTTCTTGATGCTTTTCTGTGAGAGGCCATTAAGACTGGCTAATAACTTGTTCTTGCAGATACAGCAGGAAAATGGAAACCCCATTTCCTCCATCCATGTCATTCAAACTCTAAAGGCCATGTCCTTAAGCACACATGGTAGCATGTCCTCTGTGCCTTTTCCAGCTTTTATTGGAAAAGAGCATTCCTTCCTAAGCTTCTCTCCGAGTGGAAGCCCAGGCACTTGAACTTAAAGAGGAGCAGGGCTAGGAGTCCTGCCTGGCAGCGCCTTCTCAGGGACATCTCTGGGGCCAACCAGGAAACCTGTGGGGCAAAACCCCCTGGGAGCCTCCAGGTCGGGACCTGAGAGCTAAGTCCACCTGCGTTGGACACAATTGTTGGGGAGGAAGTGTAACATGAAAGTTAGTCACGGAAGGACAGAGGGACAGAGGCAGACCTGCTTTGAAAATAATCATAAATTGATTTTGGGGCATAATGATTCAGTTGAGCTCCTTAAAGCATTGTTTTGGAAGGCCCCAGAGGAGGAGTCATTAATGATAATAGCTGACATTTCAGGCCACTTACAATGAGACAAGAGTTACTCATCATTCTGTATGTATTATATTGCATCAATTCTTAAAATAGATACTTATATTTTCTCATTTAAAATTAAAGTAATTAAGTTTAGAGACTTTATATAATGGCCACAGGATTATACACCTCAAAGATGTGGTTAAAAAAATTTTTTTTCTTAAAAAAAGTGTTTTTTTTTTCTGTTTTAGCTGTTGACAGAAATGATGATTTAAAAATTTTCCCTCTGTTTTACAGAGCAACCGAAAACACGGAGAAGACCCCAGAAAGGCATATGGTTCTAAACCTTCAGAGATGGCAGAGATGTTTACAGCAGAGAGACGAAGGGCAAAGGCTAAGAACTACACTGTAGCCGGGACTACAAGTGTGTATTTTAAAGCCATTATTCAAGGTTTCTTACTTGACAGTTCCTACACAACCCTGTTGAAAATCTACAATATATGCTGCATTTAAGGAAATGTGTATATGTCAAACCAGAAGAAAAGAACCATAAACATGTATTGTGTAAAGGAAAAATTCAGCAATGGAAACAGTTTCAGCAAATCAAGCAAAGATGTGTCTTGGGCATGGAACCAAAGTTACAAAGAAACATTCTACCCCTGCTGTGCAGGGGGGGTCATTTTAATGTAACGCCACACCCCATGGAAACACTAGTCCTGAAATAAACATCATTTTAAAAAATCAAAGCAAAACAAACAAAAAAAAAATCAAAACAAGGGTGGGTGGGGAATGAAGCACGAGGAATACCTATGAGGAGCTATTTACAATAAAATATTTCATTTGAAAAGTCTGGTTTCTTACTACAGGGATTTGCTTCTCTGTCTTTAATATTGTTTAAAACTCAGGAACAGAGACACCCTCCGTGTGTCTGGGAAGAGCGGCAGGTCCCGTCTGGCTGGTTTTCTGCAGAAGGCAGAGCTTGTGGAGAGCATCCCATGGATGACAGACGAGATGCGGATCACAGTGACTCCGACTACCGGGTATCCAAGGCAAAGGACCCAGGCGGATGTAACATAAGAAGTCGAAGCAGATTTGACGCTTCCTCGGCCTTCTGTGGCCTCTGTGTTCCTCCACGAACAGCAGACGGATCTCATTCATATTGAAAATCAAGAAGATGATGCTCTCGATCGCAAGCTCCCTGACGTGGCTCTGCTTCGAATGCCAGTGTCGATAGGGAACGTGGGCCAGAGAGCATCTCTGAATCTTTCCATTTTCAAAAATACTGGTTTTCAAATGGCTGCTTAAAATTGCCTGCAAATAAATATATGATTTGAGTAAAAACACAGTAGAGGCGATAAGTATCATTACCAACAGTTGAATTTGCTACAGAGCTGTGGATATTAAATGAATTTAGGTTTATTTTTTAAAGTATCCTGATATGCCTAGAACATTCTGACCTCTTGTCATTTAGACTGATAATATTTTTTTTTCTCAGAGAGCTGAGAGCCACAAGGTAGCTCTACTTTTTTATAGAGAAGTAACGGTATGTTACTGATAAGGTCATTTTCTAACAGAGACAATTAGAAGACAGCTACTTTTCCTAAGTTATGTAATACTGAGTCTGGGACTCCGCTCTGAGAGCAAATAAATGTTCCTGAAAAGCTAATTTCACACCTCATTTACCGTCAATAACAGAACAGCCTCAACTTTTCCAATGGTTAAGGTTTTATTTACAGAGCTAGAATTCCCATGTGTACAGACTGTGTGTAGGGGCCCTGAAGCTCTATGAAATGCTACACAAATCCTTCCATACGTGACTTCAGCATCTTAGTCTTCAGATGTCGCACTGGCATTGACCAAGCCAGCACAGTAACTGGAGAGAATGTACAAGAAAAGCTAAGGGCTGGGGTCCCGTGTTTTGTTCTATTTACTGCTGACCCAGGTATCTTTGGCCCAGTCACTGAACCTCTCTGTGCCTCAGTTTCCTCATGTGCAAAATGAGGTTAAAATGCTTTTGCATAAAAGGTTGGGTTTATTTGTTGTTTTGGTCGTTTGTTTTTGTTTCTGTTTTCTGCAATTCTGGAACATGAGGTGCTTAACATAGCATGAAGTGCTTTGTATTCATTATAACTGCTGTATTATTTGAGACTTCCTGGTTGGGAAAAAGTCCCCTAAGTCATAAAATAGTGCTACTGTTTGGTTCAATCTAAGCACTACAGCACTGAGGCTTTCCCATCAAACTACCTGGGACGTGACTAGCAATAAGGATTGGGAGGTCCAGGCCAGAATCTCTAATAACCTCTAGGGAATAGATCATCCCATGTATTGAATAAGAAAAATGTGTCACTTCGATTAAGCATCTCCTAGCTCTCCGTATCGCCTATGCATGCCAAACTACAGACTCCAACCAGGAAATGAAATTAAGGCTTGGTATGAACTGATAGTATCACATAATTAGTCCGATTGTCCCATTCATTTTGGGAGAAGGTTTGGGTGGTAAGTCCTACTGGGAATATACAGAATAACTACCCTACTGCTGAATTCTTTGTTGCCCTGGCAAAGTTCCATAGTAAGTATGCGTAGTATGTTCATCGTGCAGGCAACCCATGAAATAGGGTACCAGGACCATCTAGGAGGAAACCCCTTCAAACCTCACTCAGAACACAGAGAAGAGGAAAAGGGGTGCCGGGGAGACATCTCTCACATCTCCAACTTTCTCTGCCATTGTTCATGGGCCATTCCAGGGTCCAGCTGAGCAAAATCGCATACCATTCATCTCACCAAACCTACTTTTCTTCTCTTCATCTTGCTTTCTCCACCAAGAAACTTGTAAGTTAAATTTTATATCCAAGCACTATGGCTTAAATGATTAAAAACAGTTGTTAAAATAGTGTAGTTTAATCACATGCCTTATCTGCTGTAAATGTGGTTGTATCATAGGGGAGCAATGACGGCTGGGATGACCATGTATTTAAGCAGCTTTAGGTATGTTTGAGGCAAATACGAAAGGAGAGAGTCTCTTCACTCAAGATCTAAGAGATTAGCAAATTTCCCTAGATTTTAGGCTAAAAGGTTATATTTTGACCAAATCTTACTCATAATCCTCAATATTAACATATCATTAAATAAGACTAAATATTTTGACAGGTGCATCTCTCTGTTACCCATTTCCACAAATATAAAAACATTGGCAAAATTGTAAATGTTGTCTCAGTGACTCAAGGACCTAGGGAATGGCTCATTTCTAACTGAATGCTTTCCTTCGCATAGGATGTTCAGCAGTAGTCAAAAAGAGCATCTCAGTCATAACGGAGAGGTTTACTGGGGCTTTGTTTCTTACAGGGAGTAGATAACCCTGACTCTGATCTTTAATTTCTGCATCTTAACTATCCTAATACATCTGGCCAATGAGTCAATAGCAATCAGAACAGCATTCTTCAACACAACAGAATTCTTCAAGATTCACTTAATTTTTTGTAACAAAGGATTCATCTCTGGGGAAATACAACTGACAATACTAAAAAATAGTTTGAGATAAAATGGGAGCCACAACTTAGCAAAGTTATTTTGGACAGGAAAATTTTCATGAGAAAGGAAAAAGAAACAGGTTACCTTGGACTATAAGAGTAGAAAGTACTTATTAAAACTAACTTTTTTATATAATGCCACCCAAGTTTTATTTCAGGAAACATTAGAACTTGCTAAAAATAAGTACCAGATCCCTTTTAACCCATGTGATATAAATATTGCCAATAGTGAGGTTTTAGGGGTGGAAGAATAAATTTTGCTTTGGTTTTTTCTTCCATTCACAAAAACACAGAATGGCATTGTTCTTCAGTAGGACAGAGAGGGTGCAGAGATCTCACGGAGACAGGGGATGTTTGCTCTCAATTAGTAATAGAAGAAATAAAGTTTTGCCAAATCATTGTTACTATGGTATTTTATTTCAACTTTATTTGATCAGTTTAAGATAAATCTCTGGCAAACTTGTTCCTTTTGCCTATTTATTGTCACCTTTTTCTGTAGACCCACTGTGTCATTTGTACAATTTCCTTGATGTAATTTTTACGTTCACTGTTTTAAAGTGAAGCATGCTTTTTAACCTGCCTACATTTTCATGGAAACTGTAAAAATAATAGTCATCAGTTTTGTACTGATGTTTCAATAACTGGATCATGTGTATTATGTCAACATCAAAATAGATGGACAGCATAGACATTTTATCTTTTAAATATTTAATTGCATTTTTTGACCTGTCAGTGGCACAAAAAGTATATATATATATATATAATATATATATATATATGCTTATGTATGTATGTATGTATACATATCTACTGTATTGAAAACGTACAGTGTAGCTTTTGGGAGGTCAGTAATCAAAGGAAAACAGAGATGACTGTTTATGTCATGAATTAACGCATCCAGGATGGGTTCAAGCCTCTCCTTAAATGGACTTCCACTTTCTAAAGGAAAAAAAGGAGGCCCCAAGGTCTTGAGGGACAAAAGCTTACATTCTTGTCATTTCTATATTGACATAGTGTCTTGAGACTGAGTTTCAGGCATATTGGCCAAGAGGACTCAGACATAATAGAAGGTAGGAGCTGACCCTCTGCGATGCCATTCCCATCTTGGGCAGGCAGATTCACATTCCCTCGCTGCCTTGAGTTGGGCCGTTTTGTTCCTTCTAAGCAAATCTGCTGTTGAGAATGCAGGTCCACTGTTGAATCAAAATTACTGAGGACAAACTTCAAGGGGCAATGTGGCAAAAATAGAAGGATGACAATTGGCTATATTCAACCTATTGTATCAAACCCAGAGGTATAGTTGGTTGATTGGGGGAAGTTCCCTGTTTTTGTCTTTGTGATTTTTGCATGAGGTCTTGGTACCTATGCTTATTATTTCCATCCTGGTTACATCAAATTTCCGTAGGGTGGGAATGGTATAGATAAACAACTCTGAGTCCCACCTTACCTACAATCAGAACCCCATCCACAGACCCGCTGAAGTGTGGAGGATGCACTTTCCCCTAAGCTGGTCCCTGCATCCACTTCCATTTGTTCGATTAGTCATGCATGTTTGATTGTAATCTCACAAAATGTGCCTACTTTCCCCCATTAACCAGAACTTCCCACAGTGAGACAGATCAAAACCCAAACACTTTTATAAATATGTGATGTGCATATCTACACATGTGTAACCTGTACATAGTGTGATGGTGTGAGGGCTTCCTAACTGTACTTGTGTCCTAGGGCTGAGGACTTCAGGGAGGGTCTCTGATGCTGCTGGTAATTCATGTTTTTGTCTAGCATCTGCTCTCTGTGCTTCCCCTCCTCGCCTGCCTCTTCCCCTTCCTCCCCTACCTTTTGTCCATTACTACTGTCTGTTATTGGTTGAGGCAAAGAACTGCACGTGAGCTTTCCAACTACCGGGGCTCATAAACCAGCCTTGTAGTGATGCCAAGTGTTTCCTGGGAGGTGCAACAGGAAGTCCAGCATGATCCACAGTATTAATATTAGTCAAAAGTCCCATATTTTTATCAGCTAAAAATCCCATTTCAGGAAGGTTCATGCACATTTTAACCTTCTAGATCCGGTTCCCAGAGACTCAAGTACAGAGCCCATGCATCTGAACACCCAGTTCCCCAGATGTCTACTGTATGTGTGTGGCCAGGGGGCCAGTTTCTCAGAGCTCTCATCCAGGCACCTGCTTCTGGGGTTCTTCCCATTTCACGAGCACGACTCCACAGACGGCCTCACTGCTTGTTTATTGCTGAAAGAAAACTAAGTTGACTGAGTTTCACCAGGATGTTCTTATGACGTATACCCGACATGTACATGTACTGTATGTATTACCGAGGAGATTGGAATCAACTTTCTGTATGTAAAATTTTATGAATGGTTATTTTATAATTTCTGTATTTAATATAAGAATCAACGAGCTCTGGTGTTTTAGTTTATATAAAAATAAAACAAGCTACATTTTTTTTTTAAAGTCATAGTTTGTGTTGTGTTTTGTTTCTTTCGAAAAAACAGGGTGAGGCAAATCAGGGCTATATGTGTGATGTCCGGGAACAACGTGTCCCTCAGGAGAGTAAATAGGTTCCTTCTCCTATGTCCACTCTGGATTCTTCACCGCGCCTGCCAGCGCACTGCGGCGGGGAGTCAGAAGCAGGACCTGCGCTCAGGAGGAGAGAACCGCGGCCATTAGCAAGCCTGCTCTGAGCATAGTTTGGGAGATTATCTTGACAACAAACACTACTTTTCTCCTTTTATCCACCTGCCTCCTTTCAGCACCTTCGTAGAGCCACTAGATGTGACAAGTCCGCATGTAAGTCGTGTGCATCCTATGTGCCCATCCCTGTGGCTGGGCGCGCATGGCTCCAGAGCTCACGGCGCAATGAGGGAAACAGCTCACACACACTGAAAAACACGAACCACTATGGCGCAATATGATGTAGTTTGTAGGTCTCTGTTGAGAACTACCAAAAAGGTTCTTATGGGTGGGCTCAAAAATCCAGACTAAGAAAGTTTTTTTCTTTGATTGTAAGCTCTTGTCTTTAGTGAAAAGCTAATTACCATTGCTCATCAGTTCATTACCATGTTCTGTTACCCATTTACAGGAACCAGTGATATGCCACATCCAATCCTTAAAACAGAATAATAAGACAAGATGTCACCAACTACACTATCTGATGAAGACTTACAGCCGACTGAGTCTCTGTGAGAAAGGTACCAAACGTACGGGGCAGGCCACGAAACAGGCAGTTAATGTTATGGATTTTCATTGTATAAATGAAAAGCTGTGTTTTGATGAACTCCAGTCCTGGTATGTAACTCAAACATGCCATCAGACCAGTGACTCAAACGACTGCTAGCTCCAGGGAGGAGCAGCCCAGTGTCTCTGGAGAAGCCACGGGGGGTGAGGGAACACTTGCTACCCCTGTGCCCCTGAGATATGAAACATCCGTGAGGCCCACGCGGAGCCCACAGGGGGTTCCTCTGCCCGGCCCTGGACACGGCGCTGCCTCTGACCTGCAGGTGAGGAGGTGCGGTCACAGAGGGCGGATGTGGGGTTATGTACTAACCTACCCCGTGGGTAAAGATTCGTGTTGAATAGCTGATAACAAAAGCTTGTTTTATTTAAGCAATTTTGTAGTAATACATGGAATGTAAGGGTGAATTGTGACGGCTTATTTTCTCGCTGAAAATGATCCAAATAAAAGTCTGTTTTCAACAAATTATTTTTTTGCATGCCATTGTATTTATAAATACGAAGGCATTAGTTTTTATCAAAAGGCTCTAAAACAAACAGCCATTGGTAACCGGTGCTGTAATTACTGTAAAAATATTGAGGACAAGGGCCCCTACATCCGTGTCATTTATGTCAAGCTCCACAGGACGCTTCTTTTTTAGACTCGAGAAGGAGGAGGAGGAAACACAAAACAAAATAGCAACTATCTCAGGAACTCCATGTTTTCCCTTTATAATAAGAGATAATTATGTGTAAATTATTTTGCCCTACCTAGAAATGCATGAACAAATCTAATTTTGATTATAGCATCTTATCAATTCTTTCTGTTTTCATTTTTACTTTACTGATTTTATGGCTTTACCTTTAATTTGCTCTGATTTTTGCCTTCAATGTATACCACCTCAAATCTATTTTTGTACAGCCACAGGATATAAATTCAATATTTTGAAAATGCACATTAAATATTCTTAGAGCTGCTATAAGAAAGTATGTAGAAAAATATTCAAAACTCAGAAATAAGGCAAAATGGTGATTGTGTATATTTATATTTTCACTTTCTAGTGGTTTCTAATGTGCCAGTTGGAAATGCAATAATTAATAAGAGCCCAGATGTCTACAACCTGTTAAGTTAGAAGCTGACTTACAGAAAATAGATAAGGTGTGATGTACTTTTTGTGTGTGTGTGTGCTTGAAAGAGAAAGAAAAACCCAAATATTGGGGTCTGGTCCAGATATAAATCAACCACTTTGGTTTCTAACATACTGCCCTCATTTCAGCGCACCTGTTCCCATTCTTCAAGTCCTTCTTGAATCAGCTTTGTCGTTGTACTGTTTCCTTTAATTAATCAGGTACATAAATTGACACATGTCTATTTATTTTTATGAGAATACACATGTTCATTTACTTCTATGAGAATTTTTAACAATTAGATGAGTGCCTTTTCAAAAGACATTGTCTTGCCAATGGGTTTCAGCCACTATGGAGTCCACTATGGAGTCAGTGAGACCGGGGAATGACCACGGAACGTTCTTGGAGTGAAAGGGTTTTTTACCTGGCTTGTTCTCCCAGCGACAGGCTGAGCACTAGCCTTACGTCTGCATCCAGGAGTCTGCACGTCTGCAATCCTCCGTCGTCTCTGCCTCCCCCAGAGCACCGGGCAGAGCTCTTTCAGTGACTCCGTCAGTAATAGCTCACTGCCTATGGGTGTGGAAGCAGGCGCCCAGCGGCAGGCCAGTTACATCAAGTAGTTTAGGTTCAGGTGAGGATCCTGCTGTAGGAACTTCAATTTTCCCCACAGGCTTTCTCAGGGATATATTTTTAAAAATGTGTTCCTTGCTGTCAATGAACTTACAGGAAGATAAGACAGATAAAGCCCATAAATAAGGAAATAGAAATCAATACAATATGGTTC
The DNA here is from genome assembly GCF_040802235.1 of Manis javanica. NCBI lineage: Eukaryota > Metazoa > Chordata > Mammalia > Pholidota > Manidae > Manis > Manis javanica. The sequence continues at coordinate 92,783,914 of NC_133169.1, read as the reverse complement.
AAAGCCATGGGGCTACCACCAACCACTGAGTGCACTGAGTTCATCTCTCTTTCCAGACCTGCTCCTCCTCCTGTGTTTTCCCAGCTCAGTGAGAGATCCTAGATGGAATTATGATGATTCATAGGTATAATTCCCTCTGCCTTTTCCTCACCCTCCACGTGCAGTCCTTCGCAAGTCCTGTTGATTTTAATCTTCAACCTGTCTTCTATTCTCCGTAACTTCTACTAAAAGCTTCTCACCTGCAGAGCTCTTTATATAATGACTCCGTCAGTAATAGCTCACTGCCTACAGGTGTGCAAGCAGGCGCCCAGCGGCAGGCCAGTTACATCACCATGTAGTTTAGGGTCAGGTGAGGATCCCGCCATGGGAACCTTCACTTTATCCACAATGGCCATAGGAATTTCCATTTTTCCCCACACCATCATTCTCTTCAAGAGTTGGAGAAAAAATCCTTTGTCTTTCCAAAGCATTCTGTGTGTACCTCTGTGGATAAAGTGAAGGTTCCTGTGGCCAGGATTGCCACCTGGCCCTGGTCAGCTGGCTCACTATGCACGTGCGGGCAATACGTTGTTACGGACCCTATATAAAGAGCTCCGCCCAGTGCTCTGAGCGACACGGTGGCACAACTGCAAGGCTGCAGGAGAGCAGGGCAGAGGCTGGAGTGGTGGCAGCGCCGAGGACAGAGGCTGAGACGGCTACAGGTAGAGGGGGACAGAGGGGCCCAGAGGCAGAGACGGGCTTGCTGCCTGCAGACTTGCTCTGAGGGGATGGGATTCTAGTGACTGACCTGCCACCGTGGGAATGAACTTGGTTATGAATGCCCTCACCCCAATAACATTCCACTGTCATTTTTTCGGTCTCACTGACTCCATAGTGAACTTGGCTGGGGCTCAAACCCATTGGCAAGACAACTTATTCCATCATTTAACATTTACATTAAAATTTCTTATTCTGTTCATCCCTAATTATACCCCTAATTAAGTCTGAGTTATTTGAGGGCAGAGAATTTGCCCTGTTCGGCTTTAAATCTTCCGCGTCAAACACAGGTCCTCATACCTTTCGGAGTCTCACTAATTTATCCTAATTCCGTTGTTTGCGCGTCGGACTGTAGAGGGAGGGATCGCTGTAGGATAAGGGCAGGCGCCGTGAACGTGGGAGAGGCGAACAGAGCCATTTTCTGGAAGGTTGTTTCTGGGGTTTGTGTTGTTATTTCTTTCCTGTCTTCCTTTTGTTCTTTTCCTTTTTTTTATGGAAACAAAACTCCCCTTCAAAAAATAACCCAAAAGGTCTTCAGAAAACATATGCAAAAAAAAAACGAACCCATTCTGTCCGGGCCTCCCTGTGCCCTGTCGGTTCGAGTTCTCCATTCCCCTGTGTTCTGCTATCTGACCGCACGAGGGCAGCAATCGCCCAGAAGTCCCCGGGAAATGGTAACGTAGGAAAATGTGCCGGTGTTTTTTGTTTCTCTTCTGCACATCCATGTGAAAGCAATAATCTAAATAGAAGCACTGCCTCGTCCACGGCTCTGCCCTGGTGTCTCACCATCTTGGTTTTCTCCTTTATTTCAGGAAGGATGGTTTGCTGCCTTCACTGAGGCAGCACACACATTTGCAAAAAAAAGAGGCTTAGGGAAACTTGGCGACCAATTGCACCGTCTCCAAGGACCCCAGACTGGCTCAAACACCAGACAAAAGGGGTCAAGGCGGTTCATCGGATCCACTCCCTAATCCCCCTGCTCCCAAGCAAGCCCTCCCGGGCGGAACAGACAAGGGAAGGTCTGCTATTGTGTCTGCAGTTTCTCTATGTGAATGCACTTGAATTTTAAAATAACAGTGTTGTTTTAAAAACCTTTGCCGAAACATACTGTCTCTTAAGGGAATTTTAAAGGAAAAATGAGCAATTTGTTCTTAAGAAACATTTATCTCCCAAGAAGCCTAAAAATGAAAAACAGCAATAATTTCATGTTGTTTGTACAAAATACTGGTTAGATAAGCTTTTTGTTCCATTAGCCTGCCACTCTTAACCATAAACAGCGTCTGACAGGTCGCTCTGTAGTTGACAAAGAACCCCTGCTACTTAGTGCTGGCATCTCTCCAGCCACACAGGGGCTGCCCCGGGAAAGTGGGGTGCAAAACAAGCAGGTGCTTCGATTTTACTTTAATTCCTGATGCAAGTAAAGCAGAGACCCAGGTATGTTGGCTGTTTCTCTTTCTGACCTATTTTTCTTTCTGTTTTGTTAGGAGAGGCACTATGTGTACACAAGACAGACAGACTCTCCCAGTCCCATCTCTGCCACTAGGTATGTGTCACTAAATACTGAACCATTTGAAGCGTCCCTTTCTTTTTCTATAAAAAGATAAGATCATTTTCCTTGTTGGGTTGTTGTGAGAATTGAGAACTGTAGCAGGGTTGGTACCTCAAGTTTTAATGTGTGGCTGGAATATAAAAGGTTCAATGACTAGCAGCCTCCATACATGACATTTTTATTAGTTGTTACATTTTCAGTTCGCTTGTTAGTATAAAAGGATATTGTACAAAACGATAGTAGAAGAGCAAAAAGTATGAAAGAACAGCAGTATAAACGGATGCTTCTTATCCCAGACATCCCTGCCTTCACAATCCTTTCCTGACTCCTGGCACTCTGACGAAAGTCTTTAACACAGAGGACCAAGCAAAAGTCCTGCTCAGACAAGGGTTAATAGGAGGGGAAGGAGCAAACCGGATGCAGGGCAAATCCAGGCACATGCCCAGGACCAGCTGGGGAAGCCTGTGCGGCCGATCGCCCTTGCAGTACCCGCTGGACGCCACGGGGGGCGCTATAAGGCACTGATGTGGTCCGGGGTATCTCTGACTCAGATTATCACTGACAATTTCTCATTGGAGCGTTAACTGTTTAGTTTCCCATTTGTGTACATCCTGTTGAGTCTTTAAGACCTAAAACACTTATTCATTCATTGATTCCTCCATTTCTGAACATTGATTAAGAGTTACCGTTTGGCAGACATGGCTGTGAATGGGGATACTTAAGGGGCTTGGCTACCCGCGGCCCTGACAGCAGGGCGGAGACATGCCTGAGATCACCTGACTCCAAGTTCAGTGAGCTTTCCAGTCACTCAGTCAATAATTCACGTAATTAAGGCATATATAGAAGCCTATGTAATGTACCATATAAATTACATGATCATACCTATCAATACAACTAATGCAATAAATTATATATTAAATGAATAACCATATAACAATGGGCAAGCCCCTACTATGTGTCAGAAATTCTTATGCATTTTTTCACATACTGTGTAGCCTCTAGAATGTGTGTCCTTTGAATCGCAGCTCTGTTCCCCGTTAGCACTGTGACTTTATCAAGTCAATGAATGTCTCTGAGGCTCAGTATTCTTATCTATAAAATGGAAATAATTCAACGTGGCTGGCAGGGTTATGGAAAGGATTAAATTAAAAGGAAATTAAATGAAACATTGTAAAAATATATATGTAATGCCTAGTACACGATAGGGGGTCAATCATTGTTATTCGTGCTCTTCACGGCTTTGCATTCACTCATGAGGAAACCAAAACATAAAACTTTGGCAACTTGCCCGTGTTTATTCTCGTGGTAAGTGGCCAGGCCAGAATGTGAACTCGGATCTAACAACGCAGCCTCCGCCTGTCCCACTGGACCAGCTGCCCACATACCTTTTGCCTCCAATTATTAGGTCTTTGCGGTAAGAGGACATCTAACACCCCTCCCCTGCGCCTGGATCGCGCTATGCATGAAGCAGCGTTGGGGGAGGAAATACCTTCCTCTACTTCTCAAGGTTCTTTTGGCTGGTCTAAGAATCAAATTGATACGAGACAGATTAACAGGAGAAACTCAAATGTAATTGGGACTGTGAGGCCCACAGGCAATGAGGCAACTGAGCTTTGTACGCCATCCAGAGCTGAGGAGCAGGGACTTCAAAGGGAAGGAAGCACCGCGCAGGAGGGGGAGGACGAACCGCGTGAATGTTCGGTGAACAACAGGCGGCCTGGGCCATTCAGAAACAGTGGGGCAGAGAGAGGAATTCTAACAGACTTTGCTTAATTCCTCCATGTCTACCACCCCCAATCCGTATTATCCTGGAGTGTTCTGTGCGGCTGGTTCTCTTCCTGGAGTAGGTCTTCTTTCTAAATTCTTTCAGGCAGTTAGAAGGAAGAGCAAGGTTTCTTCCTGAGCCTCTCTTTCTTAAAATTAGCCCCAAAGACTCCACATGCCAGAGAGACACACTGTGCGGTGGCAGATGGTGCTCCTGCATGACAGCGCGTTTAGACCACGGAGAACACAGAATGGAAGGGCTTCGTCTTTGTTTCTACTTTTTTTCTGTCCACAACTAATGTACTAAGGGTTAGGAAAGACTATGCTAACTCGTTAACTAGAGAAGGAAGGACAGGGCCCCTCACTACACAAAAGCTTGTGCTCTGCAAAGAATCCCTGTGGCTTTTGACCTCTTTTCAGGTTTCAAGCGGGGTTCTCTTCCCAGTTCCCATCTGACCCAGCAGAAGGCACCCAGAGACTCCCTGCCGCTCTGCAGAGGAAAGGGTAGGCTGGGGGCAGGAAAAGGGGGTGCCGGCCCTTGGTGAGGTCTCAGTGCCCGCCCGGTGGGAGCAGAGAAGGCCCTCTAGCCCCACTGGCCCCTCTCCTTTGTCTCGCATACCTGCAGACAATCTCTTGGAGTTAAAAATAAATATATATTCCAGAAAGTGCCTGGGCAAAATGGAACGGAGTCATCAGAAAGGTAATCTATTAAGATATTAGAATTGATTAGCAAAAGAACTTTTGTTGGATTATCCAGCTGCCCTATTTGACACCCTGAGGAAAAAAGCCTCGTTCATGATAAGGGGATGTCTGACCAGGGAATAAGGTTTTACTGGGAGACCCAGACCAGAAGGGGCATATGGAGAGCCAGGATTAACCAGGACAAACTAAGTGCCACGCAAACAGGGTGTCCCGGTAGGCAGGCTCTAGGAAGAGGGAGGAAGCTTTGATCTACACTCTTTGCAGACTCCACTGAGGTCAACACCTCTGCCATGGCTGATTTAAGCTGCCCATGACAAAATTCCCACATATTTCACAAGTGGCCTTCAGGGCTGGTACAAGCCAGCTCAAGCACATCATTACGAGTAATTTTGGAAAGATGAAGTAACTCCCTGTCAATTTGTTATCCCTATAAAGTGCAGTGTGCCCTGTACCCCACCCCACCCCTGTAATAACAGTTCCCACTGAGGAAGAATAGGGTTAGGATGGAGCTCACCACCAACGAGGGCGTGTACGAACCGGCGAGATCAGAACCCAGCCTGCGGTTTGCATGGTACCAACGTGAACTTTCTGGCTCTGCCTTTGTGCTCTAGTTAAATAGGCTGTTTCCACAGGGAGAGGCTAATGGGATTCCCTACACTATTTTTCCATCTTTGACTTTATAACTATGTTCAAATAAAAATTGGGGGGTTTCCCTCCAAACGATATAGGAAAACATAAAGATGATAGTAAAATTTACCCCGAGATTATGCCACATAGAAATGATTATTAGGATCATTAGGTGGACATCATCCTAGACATCTTTCTGTATAAATATCCGGGTGGGGGAGGGGGAGGACGAGACCACATTTAGGGAAATAGAGCTTCGGCATAGGTCTTATTTTAAAGTACATGTAAATAATAATGCTTGAACTTAAAAAAGAACCTGAAGTTACAAGGTAAGAACCAGACAATTTCAAATAAGTTTGCTGTATACACACACACACACACACACACCCCACCACCACCACACACACACACACCACACAGACACGAGTATCAGATTTCTTAAATAACCAGGCCAGAGCCTGTGGGACCATTTATTTGGACCTGAAATTAAGGCCCTTAAAATTGTACGTTGGGTTCATCTATTTCCTGTTCTCCAAGGTCATAGCGCTGAGCGCCAGCCCCCTGAGGTCTGAGCAGAGAATGCGCAGACCCCCTGAGTGCCAGCCCTTCAGAGCCGTGCAGAGCCGTCAACAGCAGCCAGGCTCTCCGAGGCCCCTGCGTTGTTTCCTAGCTAAAGCTTTTGACAGTGCTTTTCTCTTCATGGCTCTTAAGGTCACCACTACAGCAGTACAAAATTAATGAAAAATAAGCAAACAATTGAAATACTGATGTTTTGTCATAAAGTTCAGTTTGCTGCCTATTTCAGTAAAATAATAAAAACAACTGGCTGATGGAGCAAACTTATGTTAAAAGCCCTGCACAGTTTTGACCTCCCTTCAGTGTCGCAGTGACTCTGTACGACAGACCAGGCTGACCTCTCACCTCCATTTTATACGAGGCGTGAGCGAGGCTGACAGAAGGCCAGCAGCTCTGACTACAGTCACAGGGGGTAGGTGGAAGGGCCCTGGAGTTGTGCCTTTTCTATCACACATGAAGAGAAGTTTAGTATAACTTTAGGACACTCAAAATCCCTAAATAGTAAATGTAATTTAATACAGCTTGTAATACACTCAGGAAATTGAAGCAAAAAAGGAATTGAAATTTCCCTACTCCCCCAAAAGAAAAATATTTCAAACCTGCTAAGAGGTTAGTAGTATTTTTTTATCACATTAGCAGGTTATCCCACCTTACTGAGCAGTACCCAGGGAATAGAACACAGGACAAATATGTTTTTATTCAGAGAGGGAGAATAATAGTAATAAGTAATATTTTATATATGTATGGTATTGTGCTATTTGTGTGATCTACTGTTCATAAAAATCTATTGAGGTGGACGTGATTATTATCCTAATTTTGCAAAAGAAGAAACTGAAGTTTGAAGAGATCAAACAGGCAGGCAGTAAAGTAACAAAGCATCTGGGATTTGAGCCCATATTTGTCTAATGCAAAAACCTGCATTTTTCACCATAGTGAGGCTATGTTATGCTCTCTGGAGAACAGAGGGAGACCAAAAGACAAACACAGCCCAAGACTAATTAAAGGTACAACTGGAAAGAAGGGAAGTTGATCTCTGGGATCACCGTGTGTTCTCTGCCTCTTTCTGCCACCTCCCTTCTCTCCAGGGTATCCAAAGACATTGGACTGTATTTCCTCATGTCCATTTCTAAAGTTAGTCTCTAAAAAATGTCTGGATCTCAGTAAAGAAAAAGGACAAGTGGCTTCACAGCTTTAGAAGTTGTCACTCAAACAAGCTTTAGTTCAAGCAATAGTTAACCCTTTGGAAACTTAAATTGCTTAGTTCTTAGGAACTAGGGATTTGGGATAGGAAAAAAACTGAGAAATATAGCATACAGTCAATTTATTTTGCGTAAGAGTGCCAAGACAAGTAAATGGAGATGAAGTAGTCTTTTTAACAGATGCTGCTGGAACAACTGGATATCTACTTGTAAAAGAGTGAATTTGGACCCCTACCTCACACCATATACAAATATTAACCCAAAATGTATTATAGACCTAAATGTGAGAGCTAAAACTATAAAACTATTAGAAGAAAAGTGTAAATCTTCATGCTTTTGGATTAGGCAATAGTTCTTGGATATGACAACAAAAGCACAGCTACAAAAAAAAAAATAATTAAACTGCACATGACCAAATTTAAAAACTTCGGTGCTTCAAATGACAGTCTCAAGAAAATGAAAAGACAACCCACAGAATACAAGAAAATTTGGATAATCATATATCTGACATAGGAAATGTACCTAAAATATATAAAGAAATCTTCAAACTCAATAATAAGAAACAAATGACCCTATTAAAAAGTGGACAAAGGATCTAAATAGGTCACTAAATGACCCATAAGGACCTGAAAAGAGGCTCACCGTCATTAGACATGAGGAAGATGCAAATCACAATGAGATGCCACGTCACATCCAGGAGAGGGCCTCCAATCATAAAGAAAATCACAGCTGTTGGCAAGGATGGAGAGAAATTACAATCTTTCTACACCTGGGGGGAATGTAGATTGATGCAGCCATTTTGGAAAACCGTCTGCAGTTCCTCAAATGGTCACACATACAGTTGCCATATGACCACACAAAAACTCGCGTGTGAATAATCATGGCATTATTAATGGACGTGGCTCCAGGGGTAAGGGGGTTCCCTGTCCCAGGCAAGTTCCCTATGAATCCAGTGAAACCAAAGGAGGACAAGGGGAAGGGCAGGTTGGGCTAAAGGGTTTTATTTCTCACAGCTCAGTCTGGCACTCGGCTACCCCTGGTGCACCCCCAGGTCCCTCCTCGCCAGTCCCCACTAGCAAACCCACCTTCTCTCTTGCCGTCACCCCTGCACTCTCCCCACCCGCCCCTCGGGCAGGAACTCCATAGGCGTTGTCTCTGGTGACTGGCAGGCAACAGACCAATTAGGTACTAGGAATGAAGGGGAGGAGAGAATGGCTGTTTTCTCTCCACCTTTTGCCCTTGATCTACTGGAGGCTCTGCTGTGGTACATCCATTGGTGTGCAAATGGACTGAGGCCAGGTGGGGAATTCTGGGTGAAAACTTCCATTTACCCAACAATGGAACAATGCAACTATCCATCAACTGATGAATGGATAAATAAAACACGGTATGACCAAACATTGGGGTATATTTGGCAATAAGGAAGTAATAATACATGTTACCACATGGGTAGACCTTGAAAACATTATGCAGAGTGAAAGAAGCCAGCCACAAATGACCACATATTGCACGATTCTATTTACATAAAAGTCCACAATAGGCAAATCTATTCAGGTAGAAAATAGAGGTTTCCTAGGTTTGGGGTGGGGTGGAAGGTTAGAGGATAATGGCTAAGGAGTGAGGAGTTTCTTTGGGGACAATAAAAATATTGTGGTGATGGATACAGTACTCTGTGAATAAACTAAGAGCCCTTGAATCATACACTTTAAAAGTGCATGGTATGTGAATTATATCTCAATAAAGTTATTTAAATATGGCAATTCAGCTGGCGGGAATGTAAATTAAGACTCTGGTGTCACTACATACTTATTTGAACAGTTAAAATAAAATATAGTAAAAATCCAACCACTGGCAAGGATGTAGAGAAATGGGATCTCTCATCTACTGATGAGCCACTCTGGAGAATAGTTTAGTGTTTTCTTAGAAGAAAACTATACCTACATCTGCCATACACCCCAGCAACCACACTCCCGGGCATTAGGTAGAGAAAAACATCCAGATCAATCTAGTGTGTCATTGTTCATAGCAGCTTTATTGGTAATTTCTAAAACCTGAAATAACCGAAATGTCCTTTCAAAAGGACAATTTGCTTGAACAAACCATGATACGATCAAACCATAGAATATTATTCGGCAATAGAAGGTAATGAACTATTGATACATGTGACTTGGGTGGATCTCAAGGACATTATGCTGAGTAAAAAGGGCCAATCTTAAAAGGTCACTTACTGTATGATTCCACTTACATAATATCCTCAAAATGTCTAAATTATGGAGCTAGAGAATGAATTAATGGCTGCCAGGGTTAGGAATGGTAGAGAGAAGGGATGGGTTTGACAGTAAAGGGGTGGCTTCAGGAAAATCTTTGTGGTGATGGAATAGTCCTGTATCTTGAGTCAGAGAGTGGCTACAGTGACCTGCATGTGTCACAGAATGACATAGAACTATACATACCTTGTACCATTGTCATTTTCCAGATTTTGATACTGTGTTATAGTTAAATAAGATATAATCATTGGAGGAAAACTGGGCGAAGCGTACACAGGAACCTCTCTATACTATTCTCTGACACTTTCTGTGCATCTCTGTTCCCAAATAAGAAGGTATACATGTATGTATGTATGTATGTATATGTCAATATACATGAAGACATTGCCACTGGATGGGTCACAGGCAGGCCACCCCGAGAGGTGCCACTTCGGCAGGCAGATTTTTTTGAGCTGAAAACCATCAAACCCAAAAGACTCAGGAAGACACTTTGACCCCACCCCCACCCCCATCTCCGGGAGGGGAGCTCTCACCATAGACAGCTGTATCATACTGTAAAGTAGGGGTGACAGGCAGGACAGATGTGACAAAGTCTGTTAAAAGTTCTCTCTCTGCTCCATTGTGTCTGTGTAAGCGTTTTGCTTGCCGACGTTCACTCTTCCATATTCCTGTGAACTGCCACCCTTTTCCTTTGACGCCTCAGCCCTCCCCCCCCTCCCCCTGGGCTCAGGGTGACAGACACACTTCACTCCCCCTGACTGTCCTTGGAATCTTTGTCTATGGGTTGCCCATAGACACGCAATTAAACTTCGATGTTTTCTCATGTCAATTTGATTCTGAGACCAGCTGTAAGAACCTCCAGGGGTAAAAGAAATGTTTTCCTCCCCCACGCCATAAATATAAATATTTATACATAATAATGCAACTGGTGGGCACTCAATAACTTATACCTAAGCTATTTATTTAGGGATATGAATAAATGTACAAGAAATTCAAGGAAATTCATTAATATTAAGCAACTCGCTCCTCACTCCTCTCAGACACCCCCCACCCCCGTTACCAGAGATGGGTCCTGTTGTGCTGAAGAATTCAAGAACTGATGCAGAAAAGTCACTGAGCATTAAGAGTTTATTCGGAGATTTAGAGTGGGAACAATAGGAAGCCTTTTTTGTAGGAAGGAAGATGAATATTTACTGAGTGAGATGAGGTTTCAAAGGGAACAGGTGGGGTCCCCCTGGCGGTCAGGTTGCTCCACTTCCCTGGGGGAGGGAGGGAGGTCCCCTTGGGGACTGTCCTGGGGCAGGGAGGTGTGATTTCCACTGTCCTATGGACAGAGGGGTGCGGTGTTTACAGTGCTAATGGATTTGGGGGTCAGCCTCTGCTCCTGTTGGAACCAGCCAGTTTCAGCCAGTCTGTTATCTGTATTCTCACTCCACATCCTGAAAGAACAGCTTACCCAGAGCGCACAGAACGTAAGCCAGCATCCGGCAGAGCCCCCCGCCCCCCAACTTCCTGCGTGTCACCCCCTATCTACCCACTCTACACACCCAAAGGAGAAACCAAGAGAAATGAGTCACCCTCTGGAGAAGTTATAATACCTCTGATGCCTTATCTACTTTGAGAATGTGTACAAAGAAATGATAAACAAACATGAAACGTTCCCTAAATTTTGCCAGTTTCTAAATATTTGTAATAATGGCATTTAGGGTCTAAAGACATGCACGGCGTAGCCCCGCTCCCCTAATCTGCAGGAAATGCTGGGCAGCAGGACCGTGACCTCATTTCCTTCCAGAGCAAGTCCCCCGCCTTCAGGTCCTCACCCACGTGAAATCCCCGCCTCGTGCACACCACCGGCAGCTGGTTCCCAGCCCTGGAGTAAATCCAACCCTGCGGCTCACGACATGCCAGCAACCGCCAGAAGGGTCCTAATCTGTCAGGTCCCAGGCCCCTGTGGAAAAGGGTTTTGGCCAAGGTCATCGGAGGCTGACTCCACCTCTCAGCCTAAACCAGGCGGCCAGGGGAGGCTTCCCTGCGGAGCTGGGCTCAGCCTCCCCGCCTCCCGCACGGCCTCCGCCGCGTGGGCCTCTCACGGCCACGGCCCTCCCAGCAGGAGTGGGCAAAGCTCGGAGAGCCGGGTGGCCAGACACCAGCCCGGACGGACTCCCCAAGAGGGCCTCGCCTCGCTGGTGCAGACCCCCCATTGCCTGTTGCCTCTGACTACAGGCGTCAAGCCTCCCCCACAACTCTGGACCCACCCGAACTCTCTGCTTCGCTTCACATCCTATATATATTTTTTCATTTCCTACAGAGTCTAGTACAACTCACCTCACACTCCAATTACTATTGTTGACATTATTACTGACCCCGCCATTGCACAAAAACTCCCTGTGTTCCAGGCATGTGTGCACAGTATTTATTCATAGCCACAGCCGTAAAGAGTTAGGCAGATTCTTTCCCCAATTTTCCAAATTAAGAGCAACACTGGCAACATCTGAGGTCTGTGTATTTCCCAGGTCCTTGCTTTTAATGTTGCCGCCATAAGGTCCCCCAGCCCAACCGAAGGCCTCGTATGACCGGGGTCTGCGCTCTTGTTGGGTAGAAAGATGGACGTGAGCAGCGAAGAAAAGAGAAGATAAGGCCCAAGGCAGAGCCGCCCGGACAGGGTCCAAGGAAAACCCGTCCAGACTGCCCGGGCCCGGGTCCCACGTGGAGACAGGAAGGCTGTGCCCAGTGCGGGCGGGATCACGTCCTGCGATTCGGGTCCAGCACAATCGAACAAAATCAAGAGCCACCCAAACCACAGCCGTCTGATAATCTCATTAAAATAAAATTGTGGGGTTTTTTGCTCCCCGCACCCACAAGCTTTTCTGCGTGCCTTTTGGGAAAAGACTTGTGCATCCGTTGGAATGGGTGGGTAACTAGAACTGTCAATCAAATGAACTCACCCTGTCACTCAAAGAAGTGCCTCCCCCTAGGAGCGGTAAATAGACCCACCCAGAGGTCAGGGCCTTTGTCCGCCGAGACTGGGTGCTACTGCCTTGGGGTGCAGGCAAATGCAGCTTCCGCTCTGCTTCCTTACCGTGTCTCTGCCTCGCTGTTCTTTGTTGCAGCGGGACGAGAACTTTGGACAACAAGCTCGACCTGTACCTTTGTGACCTTTAGAGTATGAGTCACCTGGGCTTGATCCCATCTCGGTGGCTTCTTGGTAAGTGGCACTTGCATGGCACAAAACCATCTGAGCCTCATTTCCTTGTTTGTGAAAACTTGAGGATGCAAATAATGCCTGCCTCACCAGCCTGCCAATGTGAAATAAGATGATGGACCGCAGGGAATGTCTGTCAAGTGTATCAAGGAATGAACCCTTAGCGACTGGCACGAATAGCGGAAAGAGGAGACAGAGGAAGTGTCAAACGATGGCTGACAGGAGACCAGTGATACTTGGCTTTGGGGTGTGACCAGGGACAGTCGGGATAAGAAAGCCCCAGGGCTCTCTCCCGATTCTCTTGACTGCTGCTGTCCTAGGGGTTCCGGGCTCCCGAGGACACACCCAGGAGACCCAGCCCCTGGGAGCAATTCCCTTTGTTTGAGTCCACACACGGCAGAGACATCTCCAAGGCACCCATTCAAAACCACTGCTGTTTTCAGAGGCACTGACCCCGAAAGAGTTATAATGTGAAGAGCTCTCTCTCCATGGCTGGACAGACAGTAACTACACACAGGAAACAAAATCCACAGGAACGCTGACTCGTGTCTGTGTGGAGCCCAGTGCTTCTGCGCCATCAGCTCACCAGTCCTGGGACTTTGAGATTTTACTGCTAGTACAACAGGGTGAGACCTCAAAAAGTATTTTATGAAATAAAGGAGGCTTTAAACCAAAAGAAGAGAAAGTACTTAGCTCCACTTTTTAAATGGTATGAATTGGATTAGCGCTCAGCACACCGATCTTACTGTTCTTGTTTTGTTATATACTTACGAAAAACTTGCCACAGAACTAGCCCCAGTCTAGGGAAAAGGTGTTTGGGAACGACTGCAGTATATTATTTGTTTCATGTAAACCCAGAAACAAAGTTATTATTCTCAGTATACAGAGGGAGAAGCTAAGAAGTACACAGGGTGAAGAGACTTTCCAAAGACCGTCTGTTGGCAGCGCAGGTGGGCTCGACCCAGAGGCTCAGAATTAGGAAGTCGCCGTGGAGCGGTGCCAGCCGTCTATGAGGGGCTAAGTAATTCATAAAGGCTTAGTTGGAGCAACTTTCAGGCCACAGGTATGTGGCTACTGAATACCTAAAAGAAAATTGAAATTCCCTTCAGTTTTTGTCAGGGTTTTTCCACTCCTCCATAAAACAAATCATGTATCTACGTAATTCCAAAAACATGGTTACTGATTTGTTATAAGAATACTGGTTTTTGAATCTATATATTCTCTCAAATCGAGAGACAATAGCTTCACCATTCTCTGTCCCTCCTTTACCCACCTTTGCCAATGTCTAACATACTCCACTCCATTCTCAGTTCTACCCTCTGCCCTGACCTTTCACCTGCTCTCTATACTATAGTATAGAAGGAGTTGGAGTGGGTAAAGTTTTTACATATCTTGAGCAGCAAGTTGCTAATGAAAACACCTTGGAAACTCGGCTAAATAAAAGCCAGTCAAACTTTTCCGCAAGTTCCAGCGTCATGGTAAAGTATTTCCTTTGGGGTAGGCTGCCTGGTTCTACCCACTGAGACTTCTCAGCTCCTGGGTGTCCAGAATCGCTGCCCTTTAGGGCCACTGTGCCAGGCCAGTACCTCATGGCACAGCAACTGTTGCAAAGAACGTTTCTTGATGGACGAGACCCCCTCGTGCAAGCACGTGCGCTGACAGCACACATCTGGGCGAGCCAGCTTACAGCCAGCCATTCCTGGGGATGATGGGAGGGCAGAGCTCCCACCCGCAGGTGCCGTGGGCCTCTGTTCTTCAGGACGTCAGCCTGCGCGTGCCTCGGCTTCCTCGCTCCGAACAGCAACAGTAGCAGTCAAAGCAACAAACACTTCATATTCAAACGTATTTGGTTAAGACCACAGTATGTTATTTTCATATAGGCCTGCTCGGAGCCTTATCCCAATGTTCATTAGGAATTTCCAAATATGCTGAGTTTCTCAAATATATTTGACCAAAGAACTCTTTTTTACAGGGCTCAGGAAACTAACTTAAAAAAAAAAATCTTGGACTATTATTCTGAATCTGTGGGAATGTGGTTTAGGAAATTGTTCAAGCATCAATGTGCTAAACCAGTATAGCTTACTTTGAGATTTGTAAATTTTTAATCACTTTGTACTGTAAAATGGAAAGATAAATTGCAGGTGCCTTTATTCTCCAAAACCCATGAATCCCTGGACTTGGGCCTAAAACTTTCTATAACTTTTCTCCTCTCCAGGACCCCAGGCTACCTCTCTCCATAAATCTGTCCTCAGCTATAATTATCTAAGCAAGTTTTAATAAAAGCTCCAAATGTGCCCATAGCATACCGTATACAAAATTTCTTTCAATCCTCCAGTCAGTGCTATGAAATAACTGTAACTATTTTTCCTGTGTACTCATGAAGGATCTAAGTCTTGTGAGGTTAAGGCACGTTTCAAGATCCCTTGGACAATTACTGGAACGGAGGCACCCTGTCTGCAGAGCCAGCATCTTTCAACACCTATTCCTTCTCTGCTGTGTAAGTCCCAGTGTCCACACTGACATCCTCCCTGACACCTGATCTTGTAAAAAATCTGTGCATGACTCTTTCCACATCTGTGACCCCAGTGCCTTAGCAGTGTGTTGGGTGTCTCCTCAGCACTTTTTTATTTGCATAGAGACAGAAAATAGATCAAGACATCTGCAAAGGGGCAAAGGGACAGACTGAATGTCCCTTCCCAAACAAAGGCTGTGTCCATCCATTCCTTTGTGAGCTGCTCCACACTTGAGTGATCCTCAGGGGACACAAAAGACTTGTGAAAGGGAAGAGCAGTCCAACCGACTGATGAAAAGCCTTCTCTGTGTCCTCGGTCCTCCAAGTTGGGCCCTAATGAATACCATTTGTTTAAATAATGATCAGAGCATAATAGATATGATGAGGTTGCCAGGGGCGCGTCCATTCAGCTCTGCGTGGCTAACGGGAAAATGGAGAAAGAAAGAAAAACCCACCCTGATGTGGCCCTGACACACTTCACTGGGCTCAGATTTCTCCAAACTGAGGTTCGAACTGGAATCCCCAGATCTATCAGTTCTAAGGAATAAAGAAGCCGGCAGATAGACAGGACTCCATCTCCAAAGTAAAAAGTGAAACGACCTAACAAGTGCAGTGGGGAGGGCTGGCAGGTAGTCAAGAGTAATGATCAGAGCAGTAGACCTTGGTGATATTCCGCCACTGTCACCTCCCCAAGTTGGAAGTGAGGCAGGTATTGGGGTGTGTGTTATTTCGGACTGGCAGACATACTACAGGGTGAGAAGACCTTTAGCGTCACTGGATTGAGGTTTGAAGCTGGGCTCTTTCTTGCTCAAGTCGTTGCTTTTCTGAGACTTGGTTTCCTTACTTGAAAAAGTGGAGAAAATACAGGCAGTTTTATGAAAATTAAATCACTTACTATTCCTAAACGCTGTGAGAATGGAAAAATTTGCTTATCATTGGAAGCAGAAGCCCTGCCATTAAAACCACGGATGATGTATTACTTTCTTCCCATCTCGGATCTCGCCCAAGAGCCCTAACCTCTCCTCCCTGTGTTAGCCAGAGGCTAAATATTCTTAAATGAGGCACATGGTGCTTAAAATCCAGGAAAGCAGATAATAAGTAAAGATGTTGGTGGAGGCCGTGTGTTTTGAACGATCCATGAGAAGAATTACAGTCGCCTCCAGGGAGGAGGAGGGAAGAGGCGCAATTCATCACACACCCAAATGCGCGACTAGCTCTGATGCGCCGGGAAGCCTGACGTTCTGACTTGCAGAGGCATAAATGCACTTCCCTGGCCTCCAGCAGAGAGGAGCCCAGCAGAGGGGACCGGGAACTGCGCCTTACGGAATGGCCACCGAATACAGTTCTACAGCGGGAGACGCTTGAGGTCTCTGGGCTGGGATGCTTTTGTAGCCAAATGGCAAAACCTGTGTCTCGTGGTGCTGCCAAATGCATTTCCTTTCATCCAGTTCTTGCTGGGACCAAGGGGAGGTACCGGATCGTGGTAATGAACTTACTTGTTGATGCGAATCCCGCACACCTGGGAAACATTACTCTCTCCGTAGCAAGGGCTAAATAAATGGAAGTCACTTTACAAATGTTAGACCTGACTGGGGAGCGTGAGACGGTTCTTTCCAAGATGGGAAGGACTTCAAGCCAAGTATGGGTTAGTATCAGGCTCATGATTCCCAAAATAGTATGTACTTTCTCTCAGTTTTGCCCAGGCTTCCATTCTCTTTAAACGTGATCTCCTTAAGCTGATTCCTAGTTAACTTGTTATTCTCCAAAATATATCAAAACATCTTCATTATCAGCTTCCCTCCATTGCCCCTAGAAAAATAATTTTCCTTCTGCCCTTCTGGGTTCTTAGATGAGACACCACCTCCTCCCCCTGCCTGTGATAAAAGACAATAGGAGAAAAGCAAGGAAAAGTTTAGTAACATGCATGCCTCCTGTGTACGTGGGAGAGGCCCCGGGACATGGAGGCACTCCCTGGGATGGCTCAAGCCACTGCCTTAAATGACCGTCAGGAGTCAAAAGAAAGAAGTGTGTGTGTGTGTGTTTGGTGGGGGGAGACCAGTTCTGGGGTGTTCTGAGGCAAAGCAGAGTGAGCAAGGGTATGGTTGTTATGATCCGAGTCTGTGCTTTCTCCACTCACCTGTTTCTAGATGTTTGGTTATACCCCTCTCCCTGGTTCAGAGATTTCCCTTATAAATGTACGTTTCTCTCACCAAAGGGTAACTTCTACTTGGTTTTCAGAGATTCTCCTGTGTCTGCAGCCTTTCAGAAATAATCAGAGCAAAATTATATGGCAAAGAGGCATGTTTTGAGGTGATCTGTTTTGCTCTTTTCACTCTGACATTAAGCTCCTTTCTGTGTAAATGGACTGCATATCCCAAACTGTTCCAAAAAGGATTTGAGCAATCTCATATGGATTTACATTAACACAAATTCCCCCCCCCACACACACTTATTATGTAAAATCAGAAATCTGAGATAAAAATGACCAGGTCACAGCAAAGAAACCATTCATCCTCTGCCCCTGCCCCACGGCCGTGGGTCTGCAGAAAAGGATTTGCAACCCTCACTGAGAAGCTGGGGAGTGTGTTAGGCTCTGAGAATAAGCAAGAAAACGGCAACACAGTTGTTTGGACACAGCAACCTAAAAATTTCAAGTGAACAACTGCATTTGCTCATGAAGTATGCGGACGCATAATTCTCAGAAATTTCATCTTGGCTCGATTTGGCCAAATAATAAAACCATTTGAGTTCACTCTTTTACTTTGCCTAGCTATAAACTATCCCCAAACTGAGCCCACCCAGGGTGGTATTTCAAGAGAACAGTAATCCCCTAATTTTGATCTCCGTGTGAGGCCTTCAGAACATAATCAGTCGAGTCCAAAATCAAACAGCACTTAAGAATCAGCTCTTTCAGTTTCCATACAAAGGACTTCCTGGGACGCAGGCAGGCACCAGATTTACTTAGCCTGGCATCTGCTCCCCTTGGCGACCCTTCAAGTGGCTTCCTGTGCAGGTGGAGTGAGTCGTTTCTCCCAGGACAATCCTGGCTCCCTATGTTCCAAGGGAGGCCAAGGGTCTGTCCTGGATTGGGGGGAGCAGGGGCGTTGGGGGAGGGGGTGTACGTATTATCAGGGATTACAAAGTGAGGTAACCCAGAAGTTCCCCAACAGAAAAGAGAAACACACAAGTCCAACTCTATACTCGTCTGCTTTTGAACCCCAGTGAAAAAAATTTTTAATAACAATGATCATGTCAAGAATAACACAAAGTCTCCCCAGATTCCTGGAGAGGAGCCTTTTGTGGAGCAGCGAAATGCATGCGACAATGCAAACCGGAGAAGCCGAGAACTTTGTGCAGAGAGGGATGTGGAGGAGGCCGGGGGGGGGGGGGGGGGAGGCTCTTGGCGGGAAGAGAGGTTGACGTAAGCAAGGTGGGAGGCCGTGGAAAAAGAGACTTGGGGGAGAAAGAACATGTCTGGCATCTAGACAGAAACTATTAGAAAAAGAACATAAATAGGAAAAGTGGATTTGATGAAGTTTGAATATGTTGCAGGTTGTCCCTGCCCCAACAAAGAATTGAGAGGCAGAGACACAGCAGCGAGGCAGAAAGCTTTATCTGAGTGCACTCTGGGGAGGAGAGGGCCAGAGTCAAGGCGCACAAAGGGCCCCCACTTTTAGGGGCGGGTCCATTTATCACGGCCTAGGGGGCAGGCACTTCTTTGATTGACAGCTCTAGTTTGTACACTCATTCCTCGTGATGCTCAAGTCTTTTCCCAAAATGGACACAGAAAAGCCTGTGGGGCAGGGGGACAAAACCACAGTTTTATTTTAACGAGATTATGATGGTGTGTGGTTTGGGTGGTTCTTAGTTTTGTTTAATTGTGCCTGTGTTGGGACCTGGTTGGGACCCTCTGGCCTGGTCCTGATGGGCCAGAAGTCATCTCCCCGCAAAGCCTTTGTTGTCTTCACGGGGGACCCCCTCCCTGGGCAGTTTGTTTTCCTGGAACCTTATCTTCCCTTTCCCCTGGTGCTCATGTCTATTTTTCTGCCTAAGAGAGACACATTTGAGATGTTAGTATAGGTAAAATATGAATCTACCTTTGAACTATCGGCTGATGGGCGAATGGAGACTGTGCTAGAGGATCAGGTCATATCTCGGTGACAGATCCCTTTTTTTTTTAGTACTTTGAGATGGCAAAATGAGCAATTTATCTCAATTCAGTACCTAGGACCTCTTTAAGCACAAGCAGTCATTTAATGGACTTTTTTCCCATCTCCCCACCCCTTTGTTACTATTTTGATAATAATAGTATCATTGGAAGGGGAAAATAAGGGATACGAGATAAGAGAGCTCTCTCCTCACCACTCTATTCTGTGATGATCTGAGTCCAATTCAGCTGTACTAGTATAACTACACACATACGTAAAGCCATATTTTGTGCTAAGCATTTCCAGATTGTTGTAATCCCTTCTTTATAAAAGAGAACAGGAGCTAAGAGGTTTGGAAACTTACTCTGTATCTGTGAGCAGGATTGGGAGTCATTTTTGACTCCTTGGGTGGAGTTCTCTCCACCACCTGTGTGTTTCTCCAAGCGTGGGCCACAGGCAGCGACATCAGTGTCACCAAGGAAAATGTTAGAAATGCAGAATCCCAAGTCCCACCCAAGTCCTCCTATGTCGGAATCTGCATTTTAACAAGATTCTCAGGTGGTTAATGTGCCCATTTCACTTTGCAAAGCTGGCATTCCACCCCACCACCTACGCCAACTGGAGGACATTTATTTCTAGCTATAACGTTACTCTGGATATAAAATAGCTGAAAAAAACTTCTGCATGAAATCTGAAAAGCCTGTGTCAATAAGATACTATATGAGATTTAAAAATAAGCTACAGAGCAGTATGTATAGAATGATCTAATTTTTTTATTGCACCTCAAATTAGTCAACTTTAAAATAATTTATATATAAATAAACAATTCATATAAATAAAAATAAAATATTTATAAATAAATTATATATACTCATACATATATATAGACTGTATATTCACAGAGAGACTAAAGACTGGAAGGATTTAGATGAAAATGTTCTCTTTGGTGACGGGATTATGTGAAATTGTTTTTTTTTTTTTTTTTAGTTTTAAGAAATAAGTATCAAGTTTTAAAAGTTAGTTTTTTGGTAATCTTTGCTGAATTTGACCAGCGAAGGAGTTAGAGAGTAATGCACGGAGAAACCATGAAGTGGCATGTGTGGGTGAAATTGCAGTATTTCCAGAATCTCTTGCTGGCTTCAGTGCATCTCCATAGCAATAGGTGAGTAGAGGTGGGTGGGGAGGGAGTGTGCACCGGGCCTGGAGAGGTGTCGCGGGGTCCTTTTGCAGCTGGGTAATAATGGGGGACACCGGGAAGCAGAGGTAGATGACTGCTTGTAAGCAATAAATGGGTTTCTCCCACTTTTTTCTCCCTTTGACCGACTTTGGCTTCATAGGTTATTTTCCCTGGGCTGGGAGCATATTTCCCCCCAGAGTTACAGCATCAAAGAGCCCAAAAGAACTTCACTACTGAAGTGTTCTGGAGCACCAACCAAGCACACAGGGCTCACGAGGATTCCAAGGTATCAGCTCCCCCATGCCCAGCCAGGAAGGGCTCCCAGGAGGCAGCCCTGTGTGGGTTCCCAAGAACCTGCTCCCAGCCCCCCACACTGTGAAAAAGCAGGCATCTTACTGGCCATAATTCATCTACGCCAAGGGTCTGAAAGACTCCGGGCACTTTTTCATCAACAACAACAAATATTATAGACACAGAGACTATTTTATAAGCAGAGGCAGAAGCCGCAAATAAACAGAAAAGAAACAGAACACAAACCACTCACATTGTTTAGCCATCGTACCGAAGCTCCAGCTGCAGCGGTAGCCTGTTTGCGGAGGGCGGAGGAAGGTGCGGGGCATAGACACAGCGCAGGCGCTACACAAAGCTCGGGCTGCTTAGGGAACGGCTCGTTCTGCTTTAACCAGCTGTTTAACCTTGGACGAGTCACACAGCTGCTCTGTTCCTCTCTTTCATCCCACTGCCGGCTCCCTGATCCTCACCTCTGAGGATTTAATGAGCGCTTTGAAAACTGTCAAGTGTACAAACGTAAGAGCTTTTCTGGTGTACTGATCTGAGGAGAAAAACACTCCTGTGTGCCTTCTCTCTTCTTCCATCTCTGCTATAGCATCTTTCACGTCTGACGTCAGATGTAGGAGTTTTCCACGCATTGAGCAATTCTGTGACACCAACTGCGTGTCCTACAATTTAATCCAATTCTGACACTATCTACCTAGAAAGAGCTTCCCATATCACATATTAAGGGCTCAATCCACCAAGACAGCCTCCTCACTTCAGATGCCAACCCCAAGTCCCACGTTGTCACTAGTACTTCTGATCCACCAGCTGTAAGTTGGAGGTTCCTACTACCCCCTGCTCAGGTTCCATTAATTTGCTAGACTGGCCCACAGGACCCAGGAAAGCATTTAATTACTAACTAACTGGTTTATTATAGGAATATAACCCTAGAATTATTATACAATTACAATGGGATGTATTTTCATCAGTCCGATGGAGGAGATGCCCTGGGCAAGGGGTGTGAGAAGGGGTGCGGAGTCTCTCTATGCTTGGGCTGGCCCGTCTCACGGCGCATCTGCTTGGTCACCAAACTCAGAAGCTCATGACATCTTGCTATTCAAGAGTTTTAATGGCATTTTAATTTCTTCTATTCCCCCTCTTATTTACTTGGTCTTTATGGTGACCAGCCTCCTCCTGAACCTATGCAGAACCTCATCCTAAATAGTCCATCAGCATAAATTCAGGGGTGATTAAAAGGGTTAGTTATAAATAATGAAAGATACTCCTACCTCTTGGGAAATTACACGCATTTTAAGAGCTTTGAGCTAGGAACCTGGAACAAAGACCAACTATATTTCTTATTTTACCACAGCTGGTGTAACTCCCAAGGGAAAATCCCAGGGCAAAATACCACTAAAACCAAAATCAGTCAAAGGGAGAAATAAAGTTAAGAAACCCTTTTATTTCTTACAAGCAGTCATCCCCGTCCCTCCCTTGACCCGGTTGCAGCAGAAGAGAGCTCCACCCACCCTCTCCAGTCCAGATAAACCCCGCGTGCCCTACCTGCTGATATGGAGATGAGCTACTTCTCTTCACCCCTCGGGGCTTCCACACAGTCACTCGATTAACATAACAAAAATCACCTTCATCATTCTCAACACTTAGGAAATTCCAAGGGCTTAGGAGCTGTGAGCTAGAAACCATGGAGGACGACTGAATACATATTTTTCTTATAAATCACAATAACACATCTGGGAAGGGTTTTACAGAGATAGTTGCTCAAGGGTATTAAGGACCCGTAATTCTTACATCACTGTTAACCTTAAGGAACAAAGTGGCTTAGTCTTTGGTCTTTCAGAATACCAGTGGCCTTTGCAGTTACTCCTCAAATCACACCCCACATAACAACATGATCACCAGTGAGCTTCCACGCCAGACAGTGGAGCCCCAACTTCCCGATCCATGAAATCACTAATGCTCCCTCTGTGTGATTGCTGGGAGGTTTGAGGGAAGCAATGCATGCAACAGACTTACCGCAGTGGCATGCACATGGCCAAGATTAAACAATCCTAGCCATCCGTCAGTATGGATATTGTGGTGGGTGGACAAGGGGCCACGTACTCACTACCACATTCTTAGCACCTACTACAGTGTCTGGAAAATGTAAGGTGCTTACGGTTTGTATGCACAGGAATGAATAAAGATATTTAAAATCTAGGATGCCCAAGTTCTAGAATTCAGAATGATGAAAGTTCTCTTTTTTCGTTGCTCAAAAAGTCACCTTACTGTGACATTGAAAAAAGTGAAAAATTCATGTTTTCATCCTAAACAACAGGAAGAATATGTTTCTCATTATGGAATACAAATAACTTGACCACCAGCTTCCAAACGCTGGCTTCCTAAAAGAAGGTGGAAAGACCCAAATCTAAGTAAAAATGTGCAGCTTCTCCAAGACCCACTCTCAGGGCTCACAAACAATGGTCCAGGGGGGAGTAGTTCTGTCCACCAGTGAAACTAGCTTCCCCATGCAAACCCCCTTTTATAGGCAGAACGCCTTTTCCATTTCCTTGGCGTTTTATTTCACTTTGTGGGCTGCTTGCAATACTCTGGCTTGAGGGAGCAAAAGAGAGAGAGGGGAAAATGCAGGATGAGTCCCTCCAAATGTCAGGCAGGGCTGCTGGGCCTGAAACCCTGCCCCGGGAGGCACCCTGGTGTGGCCGGGGAGGATATGAGCTCAGCCTCATCTGGTTTCTTTTAATGCTTGAAGCAAAGGGCCTGAGTTATTGCATTCTTTCACAATGTCTTACACAAAATCAGATTATTAAATGCAGAGACAGTCAACTGTTCTCTGTCCTCCTGGCTAGCTTTTTAGTGTCACCATAGCAACACCAATAAACAGAGAAGTAAATTAACCTATGAAGAAGTCTGCTAGCTTTACTGTCCAAATCACTCTCACTTTCTGTGCTTACACACACACACACACACACACACACTGTTGTTGTGATTGTTGTCTTCCCTGTTAGATCTATGCACTACTTGACTCAATGGTGGCAAGACCTGGAATACAGCTTAGTTCTTAACACTCTTTTGTTCTAAAAAACCTTCCATTGCTCCCTATTGCCAACAGAATTAAATGTGACTCCTTTGCCTGGTGCTCAAAATTCTTGATCTCTTCCAAAGCCACATCTCCACCATTATTTGTCAATGGCCCCCTAAAGCCATTCAAGAAGAAAAAAGGTCTAATTTCCTTAGAAGACTTCTTTTTTGCCTGAACCTGGCATTTCTGTCCATGCCCCCAGCTATCATCCCAGCACAACCGAAGAAACCTTCAAGTCCACCGCCAGCACTGAGTCCCAAACGTCCTCTCGTCTGTTTCTACTGCCACCAGCCTGGACCAAGCCATCCCTGAGTCCAGCCTAAGTGACACCTGCAAAGCCTCAGAACTGGGCTTGGTGTCCACCCCTGTCCTGTCCTGCATGGCCTATTTTTGACACAGAGGTCAGATTGATCTTTTAAAATATGTATATAGTTATTAGTTCACTTTCCTGCTTAAATCCCTTCCGTGACTTTCCTGGCACACATAGTATATTGCAGTGCCTACCAGGTCCTGTGTGACATGACCAGGTCCTGTGTGACATGGCCTGTGCCCATCCACCTGACTTCATCGCATACCCTTCCTCCACTGCTGGCTTCAGCTCTCCAGAATCACTGGCCTTATTTTCATTCCTTAAACATGTCACACCCTCCCCTGCTTCTGGCCTTTGCATTTTCTCTAATTCTAGAACAGTTTCTTCTGATTATTATGGGTCTGCCGCCTTCTTATCCTCATTCAGGTCTCAGCTTAAACATTTCCTCCTTTGAGAATTTCTTGACCACCTTATCTACAGTCACCCCATCCCACCTCAACACTCTATCAAGTTGTCCAATTTTGTGTCCTTGAGAGCCCTTAACACTATCTGATGTTACCTTGTTTATTTATTTGAAGAACTGATGAAACATTTCCCATCCGAGGATAAGCAGGGCATTTGCTCACCACAGGAGCCCTGGCACCCAGTAAAATGCATAGCCCCTAAAAGACCAGCAGTAAGTACTTCTTGAATGGATAAATGAATAAACCTCATTTTTCAAGGCCCAGTTTATGTGTGGCCCTGTGATCCATTACTAGAAACTTCTTCTGCCTCCCATACACACTCCTCCATAGCACTGCTCACTTCCCTTCCTTCAGAGGAGTGATCTGTACAGCTGCTCTGTCTTCTCTATTTAAATATAGCGTCTTAAGGACTGTCTGACTCATTTCCATAACTCCCCGTGCATATCCTGATATATCAGAGGTGCTCAGTAAAAGAATGTAAGAGTTTTGCTTCTTACTCCAGAAATCACCCTGGCCCTGTGCTAAATGTTGAAGGAGACAATATTTATTTCTTGGTTACTAATTGCAGCAGACACTTTTGGTGGCCCGTGTCACATGTTCGGCCCACCTCTGATGTGTGAGCTTTGAGGACTTGTCATTGCAGGCTGAAGCAGGGCCTCTGGGAGGGGAGCATCCGTAAGAGCCTTATTCCCAAGTCTGTGGGCCACTCCCCTCACAAGCACCCTTTGCAGTTACCAGAGAGTGGTCACCTCGGGTGGTGGCTCTCAACCGGTGGAGACAGAAACTAGGG
Source organism: Manis javanica (assembly GCF_040802235.1). Classification (NCBI taxonomy): domain Eukaryota; kingdom Metazoa; phylum Chordata; class Mammalia; order Pholidota; family Manidae; genus Manis; species Manis javanica. The sequence goes on along the minus strand of NC_133169.1, from coordinate 92,758,498 downwards.
GTAGGGGTCTCATTCTCCTATTCATCACGGGGGCCATTTGGGGAGACATTCTAGATAGTTCTAGAATGTCCTGGCAGGACTGAGCCTCTGTCACTTACGGCAGCAGCCTCCTTTACACTGGGTTTTTATCCTCCGCTGTCAATCTCCCCTTTTCCTCACTCCTGCTTCCTGGGATCACCTTCAAAATAAACTATCTGTGAATAAATTCTTGCCATAGGCTCTGCTTCAGAAGAACTCTAAATAAAACATTAACTTTTCCCGTAAAAACTTCCTTTGCTTTCAACAAATGGTGTTGGAAAAACTGGATATCCTTATGCAGAAGAATGAAGTTAGACACTTACCTTATACCATATATAAAAACGAATTCAAAATGGATCAAAGATCTAAACGTAAGAGTTAAAACTACAGAACTCTTAGAAGAAAACACAGGAGGAAGTCTTCATGACACTGGACCTGGCAATGATTTCTTGGGTATGACACCAAATGCACAATGAAAGAGAAAAACAGATGAATTGGACTATGTCAAGTTTATCAAGTCCTTCTGTTCGTCGAAGCACTCTAACGGAAGAGTCAAAAGGCAGCTCACGGAATGGGAGAAAATATTTGCAAATCATGAATCTGATAAGGTGTTAGTATCCAGAACTCCTACAGCTGAACAACAACAGAAAACAATGCAATTCAGAAATGGGCAGAGGACTTGAACTGCCACTTCTCCAGAGAAGGGACACGCATGGCCAATAAGCCCACGAAAAGACAATCAACATCGCTAATCTTTAGGGGAAATGCAAATCAAGAACATAACGAGATACAACTTCACACTCATTGGGATGGCTATTACCAGAAACCAGAATATAACAAGTATTAAGGAGGATGTGGAGTGATCAGAACCCTTGCATGCCAAATCGTGTGCAGTTTGCAGAATTATGACAAAGTAAACAGACCTGGGCATCCACTTCCCAGGGTAAGAACTAGCTCCCCTCCCAATCACTATCCCTGCCTCTCCAGGTTGTTATCATATGGTAATTCAATGCTGCATATTCAGAACTCTGTATATTCACTGTACATAAATGAGCCATATAGTGTCTAATCTTTTGTGTCTGGCTTTTTTCTCCCAAAGTTATTTTTGTGAGCTTGGTCCATGTTTTGATATGTAGCAGGAGTTCATTTTTCTTTATTATTGCTATGTAGTATCCCATGGTATGAATTTATTTATCTATCCATTCTACTTTTGATGGACATCACAGTCGTATCCAGTTCGAGGATATCAAGAATAATGCAGGGGTCAGCATCCTTCTAGAGAGTTTTCAGCAAGCAAACACATGCATTTCTACTGAGCATATTGTCTAGGGGTGAAATTGCTGGGCCATAAGCTTTGTGTGTGTCCAATATAAATATATACTGCTAAACAATTTCCACAGTGGTTGTGCCCATTTTATTGTTACTGGTAATATATTAGAATTCTAGTTTGAACTGAAGAATGGCAGTCTTTGTAATTTTAGCCATTTGGGCAGGAAATAACCTCATTTTAATAATGTTTTCTTTAGGCAATAATTTTTGCTCTGTCAATTAATTTTATGTTCATTCATGATAGTTGTACATAAACTTCCCATGTCATAAATCACTTCGTAAAGCTACCTATTCTAAAAATGTAATCTTCACCAGTTCTTACTATTACTACATTATCTTCCATATATAATAGCAGGAGTAATAATAATAATAGATAAAATCTATTGAAAGCTTACTATATGCCAGACACTATTCACCCCTCTTAATCATGTAATTAATTCATCCCCATAGCACCAACTGGGAGGCAGTTCCTAGCAAGGTCCTTTTTCACAGGGCCCATAACTGAGGCCCAGAGAAATAAATTAGCTTCCCCAAAGTCACACAGTTAGTGACTGGTGACACTTGGTTTAAGTCACGAGTAGCCCATCTTCAGAGCCAGTAGTAAAGAACAGTTTGCATTGCCAAGTATTCACACGTAACAGAAAGCCTTGCATCTTCTCATTACCCCCCGGAAGTTCCTGGAGGCTTGCATTTTTCCCCCTTTCATTGCTTTCTTATCCTGTGGCTTCTGAGGAGTTTTTGCTGTCACTGTCATCTATTTGTCCTATTCTCCTATAGGCTAGGTGTGACCTGTGGCCTGTTTTCCTTAAAATATGCCAGTATAAGGAAATGCATTGCCTTAATTGAAGAAAGTTATGTCACACTAAACTAATGATACAACATTGGCCGTAAGGTTTTCACGTCCCTCGAATCCCGTTGCAGCCGGGCCGCTGAGCGGCTGCCCCAGCCGGGGTCTCTGCGGGCCCTGTCCCCAGGGCCGTTTGTTGTTCCGTTTCATCCTCTCTCTAGTGTTTTCCTTTCATCTCTCCAAATTACATGTTTAACCCCAATATGTGCATGTTAGAGCCTCTTCACTGATCTTGGGTTGCTCTAAACAACTCTACATTTTTTTCTTGTTTTGTTACATACAACTATTTAGTTCTTTCGATCTGATTTCTTGGACTTACAGTCATTCACTCGGAGTCTGTTTTCTCAACCAAAATGGGCGATTGTGGTGTTTTGAGGCACTGTAGCCTTTTTTTTTAATTAACCTGATCAAATTCTTAGCCGTGGCCTCTTCATACCAGCCTCTTTTCAGTGGAAGAAAACTTGTAATATATTAGGTGAAAACAGCCCTTGTTAACAAAAAACCACGAATGTCTTAAATATATGAGAAGCTTATTTCTTGTCCATATAAAACCCATAGCATGGTTTTGGATCGGTGAGTTGCTTGCTTCCCAGGAGCCGCGCGGGTGTCCAGGTCCCTTCCGTCCTGTGGCTCTGCCACCTTCAACGCACAGCTTCTCAGGTTTCTGTCCTTTTTTTGGCATCAGGTCAGGGGAAGAATAGCATAGATGACGTGAAGTGGGAGACTTTCATGAGGCGACCACATCTAACCACAAGGCAAGCGGGTAAGTGCGATCCGGCTGTCCGCCCAGGAGCAGGAGAAAGGGGCTGGCGACTGGCGGGCGTCCTTGCTCCTGAGCAGGGTGGAGTTCTAGTCTCTCCCCGTATGAATCGGGCCACCTCCCCACCCATCCTACACCAAATGATCGAAATAAAAATAGTTTCCATCTTTATTAAACATGCAATATATCTGATTAAACATAGAACAGGGAATTTGCCTACGAAAGAGGTTTTGTGTGACTTCAGATGCAATGGGACCAGGAAAGGAGGAGCAAGAGGCCAAGATTCATAGGGACCAAAAAGAGGGAAAAGGGAAAAAGAACGCCGTCTACCTGTATCACTGGCCTCGGGGCGCTATTTTTTTGCCTTAATCCTGTCTTGTGTTTATACATCCTTCGTGTTTAAAGCATTCAACAAAGAATCCATGCGCTGCAATTGTTTCCTGTGGGAGATGAGGCAGGAAGCGCGTGAATTCACAGACGGGGGAAATGGGGATTCCGAAGAGGTTGGCGTCGTGCAGTCAGGAAGCTGGGCGAGAATGTGAGCTTCCTGTTCAGTTGAGGTAACTGCTGAGCATCATGTCTGTGTGCATGCGTGGGGCAGAGGGGTGGGCTTATTATCCCTGACCCGCCCGCCTCCCTCCCTCCCCTCCGCTGCTTGGCTCCAGCTCCGCGCTCTGGGCTCAGAACACTGGCCGGGTCGGCCCACTGAGAGGTTTAGGAGACAGAACTGACATTTCCCCATTGTCTTCCAAAACTGTGTTTCTTTGGAGCACGCTAGAGAACTAGCAAATTTTGTTTCAATTAAATTATTCTTTCTGTCTTCAAGTAATTGAAAAAGTTTCCCATCTTTTTCATTCCCATTTTCATCCTCAGGCAGTGACTTCTCTAGTTTATGAACATATCTCCAGAGATTTATCAACAGACATTCACTCTTCTTCAAATTATTAGAAGCAGGGGCAATAAGCGGAAGCGAGTATTGAGGGACCTATTTTTTATTTTTTTTATTTTTGGGCACTGAAATTTTCCCCTTACTTAATTTGTTGACTAATTATAAAGGGACAGATTGTAAACTACATGTTGGTAAGAACAAATATTACTGATGGATATTAATATAATACGGACAGGTATTTCTTTACCATTATGCTCCTATCTGGGAATTATTTCCTCATACTGGTGGAAAAATGGAAGAATCTGTGAGTAGTGTCTTTGTAATGAAGAGAGAATAGCCACCTTGGAATTAGGTAGGGATCACTCTGCTGACAAGTATTTATTTTTTATTTTTATTTCACAAGCAATTAGCTAAGAAGCTAAATATTGGTTAAAGAGGGAAAATTTTGAAGCACTTTGCTGAGTCTGATACTGAGCAAATTACTTAATCTCTTTGTGCCTCACTTTTCTTATCTGTAAAATGGGACCGATCACCATCGCCATCGTCTCTCAAGGTATTTGAGTGACCGTATGAGTCACTGAATGTGAAATGTCTAGCCCAGAAGCCTGGCACATACTGTTTATTCTCTGAGGGGGTAAGGGATATCCTCTCTGACGGGTTCTAACTCACTGCTTACTCCCCAGCAGCCACCTGCACACATAGAAACCACACGGCAATCTGCAACCAGGTGTATTAGCATTTGGTCAGAACGAATGCTCTCCTACCAAGGTTTCATCACTGGACACATAAACATGGACATGGACACATTCACATTCTACGTGTTCATAAGCTTTTTCATTTAATAAAAATTAAAATGAGATTAATTAATAATCCTGTTCTGTAACTTGATTTTTTCCTCCACTTCATGTTTCTTGGCCTTTATCCTAAGTCTAGTGTAAAGATCCATTTTTACATTTTTCCTTAAGATTTCACTGTAGGAATGTGCCGTTTATTTGACCGGTCTTCTACTCATGGACATTGACGTTCCTTTAAAATGTTTGCTTCTTTGTGCAAAATAATGAAAGTCTCAGTTCGGATCATATATAGCTTTGAATTATTCAAGGAAATGTAATGAAGCAGGAGGCAGAGATGTCAGTATTTATGAGGTCATCCTTCGTCATTTTAAGGGTGTGGACACCCCCCCAAGACTCCCTGTGGCTTGTTCGAGGTAACAGAGGAAGTAGTGAAATGAGACGCAAACCCAAGTGCCCTTCTTGTCGATACGAAAGTGTGTGTGGCGGTGGTGGGGCATCAGTGAAGGTACTGGCTTGGAAGAAGTCAATTCTGATTTTAGAAACTAGGGGTCAGAGAGAGATGGTTCCACCCGCGAGCACACCGCTGGTGAGTGACAGGTGACAAAGATCCTCCCCTTGACCGAACTAGTCCGACTTCTCTCCTCTAGGCCCCAGGCTTGGTCTGTAAAGGCCTGAGCTAAACACTGACCTAGTTTCTAACAGCTCAAGGCCACATCTCTAGGATGACCCCACTCCCCCTTAAAGCCTGAGAAAACTCAAGGCTGCTGAAAAACTTTAGTTCATCCCAGCCAGAACCTGAAGGTAGGGCTCCCGTCTCCCAGTCTGTGGAGGGGAGGGGCCCAGCTTCCAGAAGTGCCGGCCAACAAGCCGGGTGGGTTTCCCAATGACCACCCCTGCTTCCTGCTTACCGTCATTTTCTGCTTCCCTGGCCCTCCTGAGCCCCTGCGCACCCCTTCCTAATCCCTCATTCTGCCTTTAAACACCCAGTCACTCTGTAAGCAGCAGGGCTGCGTTCACTTGGCTCTGGACCCCTTTCCTATTGCAGTAGGATTCATGTCTGTCCTTACACTTTGACAAGCATCTGCTCTGTCGGTCTCTGACCCAGAGCAGGGCAGCTCTAGAACCCAGATGGCCCTTGTTTGTCCTGAGCTCTTCAACGAATCCCAGGGCTTTCCCTGTTGGGTACCAAAAGCGATGTGGAGCGCCACCGGAATGCTGGCTGAGCCCGGCGACTCTGCCAGGGGGAAGCTCGGCTCCGTCTTCTCTCTTTTCCCCTCTGGAGAAGGAAATCTTAGCCCTGTGTCAGATAGTTTCTATTCCTGTTGGCAGCGGGAAGAGGAAAGATCCCATCACCAGCAGCTTTTAGTGTGCTTCTGTGGCACCTATCTAAACATAGCCCCTGTGGTCTGCCAGGTTTCCTGGACTTTCCACGTCAGTTCAGTCTTCTAGGTATCAGAGGCTCTTTACCAAATGTGGATATTCGTAGGCACTCGTTAGGCCTTCTCAGAAGCATGGGTGTGTATCATATTAGTTTATAGACAACAAGATGAGAAGGAAATGGAGCAGAGGATAGTAAGTTTTGTTGGAGAAAAAGAAAGGAATTTGGGTTTGGGGTTATGAGAAGCAAGGTCATGGACAGCCAAGATCACTGATTAGTTGTCCAAGTAAAGGGATTGTCAAATGGCAGAGGAGGTCCCCTTCTTTCTTTTTTGATATAACAACCTTACTGAGATAAAATGCATATACCATTTAAGTCACTCATTTAAAGCATACGATTCTATGGTTCTTAATATCTTATAGATTTGTGCATCCGTCACACAATCAGTTGGAGAAACTTTGCATCACCCCACAAAGAAACCTTTTACTCATTAGCATTTGCTCCACATCTCCCCCAACCCTCTGCAGCCTTAGGGAACCACTGGTCTACTCTCGGTCTCTGTAGATTTGCAGCAAAGGAGGCTGATTTTGTTTGTTTGTTTCACCATTTTAACCATTTTTAGGTGTGCAGTTCAGCAGAAACATGACGTACATTCACACTGTTGTGTGATCATTGTGACCATTCATCTCTAGAACTTTGCTCATCCTCTGAAGCCAATGCTCTGTGCTCATCAACCAGTAGACCTCTAACGCCCCAGTCCCTCACAACACCATTCCACTCTCTGTATCTGTGCATCGGACCACTCTAAGCACGGCACAGAGGTGAATCTTGCTCCCCTTTTGTTCTTTTGTGACTGGCTTGTTTCATTGGGCATAATGTTTTCAAGGTTCATCCATGCTGTAGCATGTATCAGAATTTCTCTCCTTTTTAAGGGTAGATAATATTCCATTGTACATACACACTACATTTTGTTTAGCCATTCATCCATCCATAGACATTTGGGTTGCTTCCATCCTTTGACTATTGGGAAAAATGCTGCTATGAACATGGGAGTACAAATATCTGTTCAAGACACCTTTTGGGATAAATGGCAGAATTTCCAGAATCTTCCACTTAGCCTTAGTCCATTTACATAGCAATGGATGTTTCAGAGCCTCCAGATGATCCAGGCAAGTGGAGAGAAAACAGCCATTCCCCTCCATTCCTGATTTGTAATTGGTCTGGCATTTGCCAGTCCCCACGGACCTGGCCGTGGCGATCCTCCTGGAAGTGGCAGGTGGGGGAGGAGCCAGAGGGAACAGGCACACAGGAGCCTGGTCAGCAACTATAAGAAATAAAGGGCTTTCTCCCAGCCTGCCCTTCCCTTGACTTAACTGGATTTCACTATATTCTTAGGGAACTCGCCCCAGGCCAGGAACACCCTCCCCGCTCCCCCCCCCCCCAGCTACATACCTCTTTGAATCATTTCGGGGACATATCCAGAGGCAGTGTTGCTGCATTGTAAGATAATTCTATGTTTAGTTTTTTAAGAACTACTGTACTATTTTCCACAGAGTTTGCACCATTCTACATTCCTGCCTTTTCCACAAACCTGTTTGTTTTACCATTACCAATGGTCTGCACAGCAGTTTTCTTTTTTAAAAAGCATTTTATATTCAATGTTGAAATGCATTTGAATAAGATTCTTGCAAAAAAAATTGTCATTCATGAGCTTTCTGTAGAAAAGATTCAAGTTCAGTCATTCAGATATTTGGTGATGGCATTTTGCTCCCAAAATATTTAATCATAAATTTAATAATCAGAAGACACAGCAGCAACAAAAATATCTTAACTTCATTGCTGTTTTTGCTTATAGTTATATGTTGTGTCTTTGGTTTTTTAATCTGTGTCTCATCCACAGGTCTATAAGCTTCATTAGGGCAGGAATTAAATATCTGTTGATTCATTTGTTATATATTCAGTACCTAGGAGATATATGAATAAATGAAGGACTAAATAATTTTATGACTTACCAATGTCTAAGATTTTTAGGGGAGCAACAATAAATCTTATGTAGAGCCCTAATACCTCAAGTATATGAATGTGAAATTATGTTGCAGAATTGCCTTCAGGTATCTCTGTACAATCACAAGAGTTGTCACAGCAGAATAGGGACATGCTATTAACCCCCCAGATAAATAATTATATAGTTCTAGGTGCAGGGTAGAACTATTCGTGTATTCAGCTAGCAGGAAAGTTTCCAGATGCTCCTAGCAGACCTCCAAACAGAAAAGAGCAACTAAGAGCGGAAATGGGGCCACTGTGAAGCCATCGTCAGCCTCACAAGTCCACCCAGGTCTCTTATTTTGTACGGATTCTCCCTTCACATCTTTAGCAATTTGTTCAAACCTGTGACACTGCCAAGTAGAATAGTAAACATAGATCCTATTTTTTGAGCAAGTACTCTATACTTGTGCTGTGCTAAGTGTCTCATGAACATTAGTTTATATAATCCTACCTAATATCACTTTGTAGCTGAACAGTTGAAGCTAGAAGAGATTAAAAAAATGAACACCAAACATCTGCTAAATTGATTTGAATAAAAAGTATTGGTTCACTCATTGATTCAACAAATTATATGTATATATTATATCCATGTGCCTGCCTCCTTAGATCTGACTCCTCTTTACACGTGAGCAGCTTCACTGTATCCCCAAGAAATAAGTGCCTTTTGTCTACTTAATGGAAAAATACACCACTGAACCCCCATGTCCATTTATTCTTTTTCCTGCTTACCACTAGTTAAAAGTTTTTTACTTACTGTAAGATAAATTTTAGCTGAAATAAGCAGGCGAACAGGGGCAGCAAAGGGCCTGGTAGTTTATTTGAGTGCCACTCCCGGGTGATGTTCCGCTGTCTGGGTACTACAGGCCCGGGAAGTCACACCCGGTCAGGGAGGTGGGGGCTTATAAGGGGTTAGGAGGGGGAGGAGTGGGCAAGCTATCCTAGGGGGCATGGAGAGGTACGATTGGCTAAAGGTGACACAATAGACAACTAGAAACTTTTTTTTTCCTTCCAAGAGGGAGGAGGCTGACATCTGGGTCTTAGTTGGCACATCAGAAGGATGGAATTCAGGGAGAGCTGTCCCCTTTCCAAATAAGGCATGGACCTTGGGGTCTGGTCTGTTCTCCCCCTATGGCATCTCTGTTCTATTTGCATGTCCTTGTTTTTCCTTCCTCCAGCCTAACACTTACTATTTTAAAAAATTATCAGTAATATCTCTCTCTGAGAGACACTCAATAGCAGTCAGGGAATGATATATTTACCTTGTAGGATGTGCGTCCTAATTCCACTCTTGTGAAGGTCCATGAAGGAGTTAGCATCATTTCCCCAGGAGAGAGCAGAAATGAAGGTCACCCTGACATGGCCTTGACCCTGAAGCTTGGTGGAGCAGAGATTGGACAATGGACAGGAGCATGTAAGAGAAATCAAACACAGTGGATTCTCAGGCATCCTTCTGTGGTTAACTCTATGGGAACAAAAAAGTGATTCAGGGAGAAACATATTGACTGTTTTCCATCTTATTATCTACATTCCATTCTCATCATCTGTCTAGTCCAGATGTTTCTTTTCTGATCTCAGATTGGACTAACTTTCCTATTCAGGGCACCATTTTCATCTGAAAATCTCTAAGGCCTTTTGCCCAGAATCAGGTTTCTCCCGAAGGAAAAAGCAAGGCAATGTAAAATGAACAGGTTGTATTGTCCAGGTCTGTGAGAAACTACGTACAGCCCTCGCCCAAACCATGGTTTCCTTCTTTGTGGGGGTCATATGTTAACTTAATTAGAAAATACGATGTTTCTGTTATTTTGTATGTTGACTGGGAGAATTCACAGACATATGCAGAGCTGGCTTGGATTTGGGATACATACATTGTATCACAGGGTAAAATTAGCCCAGAGGGATGTTTCCTGGCTACTGAAGAGCATAGCAGAATGGAGACCTGGAGAGGGAGACTGACTTCTCTGGGAAATGTAACTCTAATCTCAGAGCAACTAGGTGACTTCTGAGAGTTGAAGATATGTAAGAAATTCACATTAGGTCCCAATAAACTTCTAAGTCCACACACAGATACCGGTGGTTGTGTGTGGCCGTGTCCCTCCTTGTGGTTTGTATAAATGTGTGCCTTTTCTACTTGTCATGATACTCCATTTTAAGAAGCTAGTGAACTGGACATTGTAAATTACTCACTGAGAACGACTAGAAGTGATGATGTGCTTGTAGAAGATCAATATAAGTGGTATGCAAAGTGATCTCACTGTAAACGTGGTCATTTCTATCTACACTATCCTATGTGAATTCATTCATTCACTTAATAAATCCAACGAACATTTATTGGGTCTCTACACATATATTTGGCACTGTTTAAGGCACTGGGTTATAGTAATAAAAATATGGGCATAATCTCTATCCTCCTGAGGAGACAGACATAAAATTTTTCTTATCCCATCATTGAAGCTTTTAATTCACATGTGCATATCACACCGCTTGAACTGACAACATTGCGTATGTGTGGATGTTATAGCCAACTGCTGCAAGTTTCTGGGATCCTAATTATATACATGAAAGCTTGTGTTGCATGCAAATGACTGAAAACCTTCTTGAGAGAGGAATGAAAAAATATGTTACATCAAAAATATCTTTAACACAGTCTTTAAGAGAAAAAAAATTGGAGATTGAATGTGAGATAAAATTGTGCTATTCAAATATATTATGAGTTCTCAGTCTCAGATTTGAAAGAATCTGTCCATAAATCTCCCCGTCCCAAGTCAATACCCTTTCAAAACACTGTTATTTCATAACCTCAATGCACAGCCTAAGTGTTATGCTTTCTTTGTGTTGGTGGAAAATATACGCTAAAAAGAAATAAAGGAGCTCTCAGATGTTAATTTTAGAAGAATGTCAACGTCTCGTCAACCAGTATTGTAATTCTAACAAACCCCAACAACAAAGAAATGCTTGGGATTCCTTGTAAATGAAGAGAATCCAACAGTTCTTTTTACTTCTTAAGGCTAACCGAGAAGCATCAACCAGCATTATCCCTTGGCTTTGATCACAACAAAACATTCCAGTATCTTATGCAAACAAGGAGTAGAGGTTTAAACTTCAGCTCCTCTCACATTCCTCAAATTATTGTAAAAGACGAATAAACAGTGGATATGTTGTTTTGGTCACCTATGAGATTTCTAATCAGGTGTGTAAATGTTTTCTCCAAAATTTAGCATTCTCCCTTCCCTCAGGTCAGGCACTACATCTCTCCCTACTCGCTGTAGTTCAAGCGCCTCTTCACCCACTTATAAATCAATGATAAGGCTAATATATTCAAGTTTTAACAGCACCTTGGGTCAAAAATAGGGAATTGTATGGGTCAATGCACATAGCAGTTTTAAAAACAGGCCTAGGAGTCAAAGTTCCTAGATTAAAACCTGCCTATCTTAGTAGCTGAATGACCTTAAGCAAGCAACCCCAACCTCTTTAAGACTCATGACTTCATTCGTGAAATAAGAATAATAGCACCTCCCTCCAAGGAGTATTGTGTGATTTCATGAACTAATGCATGTGAAGTGCTTAGAATGGCGCCTAGTACATCCTGTGTATTTAGTGAAGTGTTGGCTGTAATTATAATTGGCAACCTTTGTGTTCAGCTCCAGGAAATGCCTCGGAGATGATCATATGGACCCTTCAAGATAATGTGGTAGGACTGATAATTAATCTCTCTAGTTCATTTAAGTGAACATCTGGTCAAGTTTTCATTCCAAACAATATCAGTTGAAATGACTGGGCCAGGCCATGACTAAATAAGGCAAACATTCTCTAATTCAACGGCGTTGCTGACCAAAACTGTTCTTTCCCTCTGCTTAGAGCCAGAGACAATGTGAAGGCAGGGTGGTAACTGGTTTGATTTTACAGTCAAGGGAGTATCTAAGCTAAATACATGGGTTCCAGCTACAAATATGTGGATAAAATATCTTTCAAAAACAGGCACAACGCTGTTCATATTCTCCAGGAATTTAGCCACCAAAATGTGGTTATTTTGTGTGACAATTTCCTCCCACACAGAGAAAAGATAGGGCCAATATAACTGATTTGCAAATGGCAGTCTTCACCTAAGTTGCAGCTGTTCTATGACATGTGACACCTTGTTGTCCACAAAACCCAGAGCCCCCTGTGGATCCTGAAAACAGCACAGACTCTTCATTCCACAAGAAAAACGGAGATAAGATCTTTGAGGTAGTCTTTTGTTCAACCACCGCACTTGAGACAGGAGATAATTTAGGAGTGAAGCAGAAAACTGACTTATTTAAGATCAGGTGGCAAGTTTAGGACAAAACTGGGACTAGAATGGGATCACCTACATCCTCAGGCAGTACTTCCCACACACGCTATTTCCATGCTTCCCCAAACTCCACTGTGGACAATGGTGAAAAGAGGCACATTAACTTCCGGAGAGATATCAGTTAGATTTCCTCCTTCTATTGTCTGTTTGCAAATTGAAACCAAAGTTCTTTTCCATCCTGACCATCTGGACACCACATGTAGAATGTTTGGCACATTAAAAAATAAAATAAGTTGTGGGCATGCCAAATAAAAGCTTTCAGTAAGTGATCCATGATCCCTTGTACCTGGGGTGACTCTAACTACATACCAGCCAAGACTCAGGATGGGCCGCGTCCTGGGCTAAACGCTTCACGCCTACTTCATTGACGGCTCCCAAGAAGCTTATGCTCTATGCAGTGTCACCACACTTGGACGGATGAGAAAAATCAGACGGCAAGTTGAATCAGCTGCCTAGCCACACAGCTATGGTGTGTCGGAGTTACACGACTTGGTGATCTTACCGCGAAGCCTGTGCAAAAGCCTTCTGATTCGGGGCGATCACTGCCACCCCAGATCTCTCACTCACTGCTCCATTTCTGCCTTTACAGCTCCCGTGACTGTGCTCCCGGTCTGTTGGTCTGATGCTGTTTTTTCCAGTATTTTGTTTTATTTAACAGCTGTATCTATACAACAGTTAGGTGCCAGGCATTGTTCTAAGCCATCTATGTATATATTGCATATATTTATTTAATCTTTACCCCAATGCAATGAGTCTGGTTAAATTGCTCTCCTTATTTTACAGACAAACTCTGGCATTTGTATAACTTGCCCAAGGCCACGCAGCTAGTAAACTGACAGACTTTACCATAAAGGTTGCATCAATTTGTTATACTTCTTTTCTTTTTTTTTTCTTTAAGAGCATATTTTCTAAAGAAAACTTACAGAAGCGTTGTTCTCATGGAAGACTGGATCATGCCAGATTTCTCTTCATTTCCTATGCTGTGGTAATCTTTAAGGTATGCTAATGATCACAGTCTGAAAATCACTGCTTGGGAATGTGCTTAAATAATTTTTTCTTCCTCAGTTATTTCACATAATAGTTACCTGTCCTCAACCCAGAAGAGCTGTGTTACCACAGCAGTAATTTGTGGGTGATGACTGTTGTTCAAAGGGATGATTATTAGGGCTACAGAGTAACACGCAAGGGGCTAAGATGTAATACCAGGGGGGGACGAGGAACACAAAATTACATGCATTGTATGATTATCGCTCTATAAAAATCTGTATCCTATACATCATCTTTGAGTGGCTGTATTAGAGCAATGGAATTTCAGGTGATTTTTTTTCTTTTTAAAATTTCATCTGAAGCTATTCCATTATCTAAATTAAAAACAGCGCAAATAAAATACCAAAATAAATATTTCTGAGAAAGCACATATTCCTTAACCTAATGGGAAGACTTAGCTGTTAGGTGAGCTCTCCGGAGAGTGATTCTTCTCTGGATTATTTTGGGAAATCTGCTTCATAATGAACTTCCAGCATTTGGGAGAGTATTTTAAGGTCATTGCTCCTGAAAGTTAGTCAAGAGCCTAATAAAGAGAATTTTGCCCATCCTCTTAGCCATTATAAGGGCTATTTATGCTAAGTATGAAGTAGGAACATGTTTATATTACATGGAAAGCAATATGTAATGCTGCATGTATATCAGACCACAGTTATTAATATATTTTTTAAAGGCAATACATAGGAATGATGCAGAAAAGAAATATTATAAAAGAATATTAAGATTTATTGGAGAGAAGGCATTTGGATTTTTCCCCTTTTACTTTTCTATATTTGTCAAATGTTTTATAGTAAACATGAATTATGCTATAATGGAAAGCTGTAAGCTTTAATTTTAAGAAGAATTAGGAACCTAAAGTAAAAAGCGAGAGAAGTCAGCATTATATTTGAAGATCCTAGAGGAGCAGAAATTGTTCAGGGTTCCATTTGCCACATCTTCCTCTGTAGGGGATGGGAGGATGGACGGAATGGAAGACCATTCAGTTCAAATGCGGTCCTCAGATTTCTCAAAGCCACATAGGTAGCTGATATTTCAATCCTCAAGGTCTTGGACAAAAGGAAAATTTCCAAAGAATATGCACCTTATGAAATTTTAAGACTGTAGCAAGTTCTCTTCTCAAAGAGGTCATTTGTTTTTATTTTTTAAATACAGTTCAACTTTGAAGACCTTATAAAAATTGGAAAAGAAACTATTATAGTCATTGCATTTTCCATTTGAGAGCAGTAGAAACAGTTCTGTTAAGGAACTACCTGCACCATCTCAGAAACTCCCAAACTTGGCCGGTTATCAGAATGACCTGGGAAGCTTTTAAACATTAGATGCCTGGGCTTGCAGAGGATTATGACTCAGGAGGGAGAGGGGCCCTCACTGACTGTTCAAGCCAAGACCTTTAACTAGGCCAAAAAATTAACATGCTAGGGTGACCGGCTCTTCTGATTGTCCTGGGCCTGTTCTAATTTTAAAACTGAAAGTCCTCTATCCCAGGAAACGCCTCAGTTTTCTGGGATGCAGGAATAGTTGGGCAAACAGGGATAGCTTATCATCCTAAATTCTCTTCCCAGCGTCCTAGCCAGAACATATTCTTGAATCACTTTTAGTCATGGCACAAACACAGAGAAATGAAAACCAGAAAGAATGGAGTGGAATCTTTGAAATGCACAGTCATCTCTTTGCAGAGCATCAAAACCACCAAAATGGTCACATTTGAAAAACAAAAAAACCACTTAGATTTTCAATCTTCTAACTTTCTCTTTCCCAATGAGTGCTTTGTTTAAGAGAATACGATAGGGATTCTCAGCTGCTAGGACGCCATTCTAAAATGCCTCTTAGGAAAAGGCCAAAAGAATGACAATTTCCATCCGAAATGTAGAGGCATCATGGGAAAACATTGCCTTTATTTTTGTTTCTGTTTTTTTTTTTCAACTTTCCAGTGGTAAGATAATAAACTCAGACATGAACAGGGGGGCTTTCTTTCAAAGTATGCACTGGAATTAAAGTGTTTGGGTCATTTATTCCATCTGTTGAAGTTGGAATGGGGTCGGGTATATTTCTTGCCTTGTATTACCTATTTCATCCTTTGTTCACTAACAACACAGTTGGAGGCATGGAGTAAGAACTCCTGAGCATTAACAGTGGTGGAGTGATGTTTTTAATTATTAGATGTTTGTTCTGTTATGAGGCATACACACGGAGCCCTGAGAAGTCACACAACTTTAAGCAAGCCTCTTACAAACACAGTGAAGAGTGACTTTTTGCCCTTCCAACATCAAATCATATTGTGGAGGCAAAACCTGGCCAAATGGTTATTTTTCGATCACTGTCCCAAACAAAGCTATACTCTTTTCCCAGTACAAACAAAACACTGTTATTTTTACCTTTGTCAACTCTGTGTTAAGGAGAGAGAAATTACATGGAAGTTCTCAAAGACAGGATTTCGAAACAAGTCCTTTGGCATTCATCCCCAGTGCAGAATCTTGGGTAAAGTTGGCTTGTAAAATTTTAATAGCTTTGGCTATGCTTTCAAGTGTCGTATTTACTTTAACATCAGGCTTCCTAACCAGGATTGCAGAGCAAGTAGTCTATTGCTTAATTGGCCTGTCATCCTAGCTGCAGCCAAGGAAAATCAAGGAATGGCACTGCTTTGGAGAAGCCGAGGCAGCTAGTGTGTAGTCAGCAGGTAGTGTTGTGTGGAGGCTTAGCGCCTGGCTCTGGAGGCACACTGGTTGTGTTCAAATCCAGGTTTTCTCTCTCACTAGTTCTCTACCATAGGCAAGATATTTTAACTTTAAGCCTCAGCCCCTAGCTGTGAAGTGGAGTAATAATACTGACTCCGTAGAACTTCTGGGGGCTTGAATGAAATAAGAAAGTACCTACCACAGTGTGAGAAGTGAGGCGTGTGCTTAAGAAGCACTGGCGGCTGATGTAATTCTTCCTCTTTGTCCGTGTGCCAACCGCGTGGCATATATTAGTTCCTAAGAAGAGCTACTTGTTCTATCTGAACCATAGGCCTTCACAGACAGCATCTCACCTACAGGAAGCAGCCCCAGCCCTTCCCCTTGCTAGACCCCCATCATCCTTCCCGTCTCCGTTCTTCAGGGAAGCCTTTGCCAATGACCTGGACCCTAGGCTGGTCGTGACTTCGTGAACTCTCCTTATTTGCCAGACTAGAATATAATAAGCACTTAACAATGATAATCATTTATTTATTTATTATTGAAATATAGTTCACATATAATATTAGCGTCAAGTGCACAACACAGCTATTTGACATTTATATACATTACAAAATGCTCACCATGGACAGTGTAGTTGCCATTTGCCACCATGCAAAGTGATTACGATGTTGTTGACTATATCCCGTATGCTGTATTTTACATCTTGGGGACGTATTTCTTTAATAACTGTAAGTTTGTACTTCTTAATCTCCTTTGCCTACCTCCGCTCCACCCCCAGGCAACCACCACTTTGTTCTCTGCATTTATGAGTCTGTTTTCAGGGTTTTGTTGTTGTTACTTTGTTTTGCTTTTTAGATCCCACATGTAAGTGAAATCATAGTATTTGTCTTTCTCTGTCTGGCTTATTTCACTTGACATAATGCTCTCTAGATTCATCCATGTTGTCAAAAATGGCAAAATTTCTTTTTTTCCTTTTTAATGGCTGAGTAATATTCCATTGTGTATATGTACCACCTCTTTCTCCATTCATCGATTGATGGACACTTAGGTTGCTTCTATACTTTGGCTATTGTAAATAGTTCTGCTGTAAATATAGGCATACCTGAGTCTTTTCAAACTAGTGTTTTTGTTTTCTTTGGGTGAGTACCCAGATTTGGAATTACTGTATTGTGTGGTATTTCCATGTAGTTATTAAGGAATACCCGTACTGTTTTCCGCAGTGACTGCACTAGTTTACTATCCCACCAGTGCATGAGGATACCCTTTTCTCTACATCTCACCAATACTGATTACTTATCTTTTTGATGTTAGCCATTCTGACTGGTATGTGGTGATAATTTGTGGTTTTGACTTGCATTTCTCTGATAATTAGTGATGTTGAGTATCTTTTTATGTGTCTGTTGGCCATCTCTGCATCTTCTGTGGAGAAATGTCTATTCAGGCCCTCTGCCCATTTTTTAATTGGATAATTTGGGTATTTTTGGTTTTGAGTTGTATGATTTTTTAAAAATATATTTTGTATATTAACCCCTTATCAGATATATCATTTGCAGCATATTCTCCCATTCAGTAAGTTGTCTTTTCATTTTGTTGATGGTTGTTTCTTTGCTGTGCAGAAGCTTTTCAGTTTGATATAATCCCACTTGTTTATTTTTGGTTTTGTTTCCCTTGCCCAGGAGAAATATCCAGAAAGAAAATTGCTAAGTCTGATGTCTAAAGGTTTACTGCTTATGTTTTCTTTCAGGACTTTTATCATTTCAGGTCTTACATTTAGATCTTACATCCATTTTGAGTTGATTTTTGCATGTGGTATAGGAAAGTACCCCCATTTCATTCCTTTGCATGTAGCTGTCCGGTTTTCCCAAAACCACTTATTGAAGAGACTCTCTTTTCCCTATCATATATCCTTGCCTCCTTTGTGATAGATTAGTTGACCATGTAAGCATGAGTTTATTTCTGGGCTCTCTACTCTGTTCCACTGATCTGTATGTCTATTTGTGTATCAGTACCATGCATACTGTTTAATTATTGTAGCTTTGCAGAATAGCTTGAAATTAGGAAGCATGATACCTCCAGCTTTGTTGTTTCGTAAGATTGCTTTGGCTATTCAGGGTCCTTTGTGGTTCCATACAAATTATAGGATTATTTGTTCTAATTCTGTGAAAAATGCCATTGATATATTGATAGGGATTGTATTGAATCTGTAGATTGCTTTCAGTAGTATGGATATTTAAAAACATTAATTCTACTAATCAGTGGGTTGTGTATAAATAGTATGTCCCTGCAAATAGTGACAATTTTACTTCTTTACCAGTTTGGATTCCTTTTATTTCTGTTTTCTTGTCTTATTGCTGTGGCTAGGACTACCAATACCATGTTGAAAAAAAGTAGTGAGAGAACAAGCCCTTGTCTTGTTCCTACTCTTGGAAAAGCTTTCAGCTTTTCAATATTGCGTATGATGTTAACTGTGAGTTTGTCATATACAGCCTTTATTATGTTAAGACATGCATCCCCTATGCCCACCTGTTGAGAGTTTTTTTCAATGGATTTTGAATTATGTAACATAGTTTTTCTGCATCTATTGAGATTATCATATGTTTTACATCCTTCCTTTTCTTAATGGAATGTATCATGTTGATTGACTCATGGAAGTTGAACCATATGTGCATTCCTTGAATAAATCCCATTTGAACATGGTGAATGATGCTTTTAATGTATTTTTAAATTTGGTTTGTTAATGTTTTGCTGGGGATTTTTGCATCTATGTTTATCAGGGAAATTTTCTGTAATTTTATTTTCTTGTAGTGTCTCTGGTTTGGAATTAGAGTAAACTGGTCTTATAAAATGAGTTTGGAAGTATTTCCTTCTCTTCTAGTTTTTGGAATAGTTTGAGAAGGATACGGATTGACACTTCTTAAAATGTTTGGCAGAATTTTCCTGTGACGCGTCTGGTCCTGGACTTTGTTGGAAGTTTTTTGATTATTGGTTCAATTTTGTTACTAGTAAAAAGTCTGTTCAGATTTTCTATTTCATCCTGATTTAGCCTTAGAAGATAGTATGTTTCTAGAAATGTATCCATTTCTTCCAGATTGTTGGCATGTAATTTTTTGTAGTAATCCCTATAGTCCTTTGAATTTCTGTGGTATTAGTCCTAACTTCTCTTTCATGTCTGCTTTTATTGATTTGAGTCCTCTCTTTTTTTTCATGATGAGTCTGGCTAATGGCTTATCAATTTTGTTTATATTGTCAAAGAATGTTGGTCTTTTCTTTTGTTTTTTTGGTCTGTTTCATTTATTTCCACTCTGATCTTTATTTTTCCTTCCTTCTACTAACTTTAGGCTTTGTTTATTCTTCCTTTTCTAGTCCTTTAGGTAAAAGATTAGACTGTTTATTTGAGATTTTTCTTGTTTCTTGAGGTAGCCTTGTATCTCTATAAAGTTCCCTCTTAGAACAACCTCTGCTATGTCCCAGATTTTGAACCATTGTATTTGTTTTCATTTTTTGTTCCTCTTTGATTTTTTCATTAACCTATTGGTTGTTCAGTAGCATGTTGTTTAGTTCCATGTGTTGGTGTTTCTTCCATTTTTTTTTCTTGTAATTGATTTCTAGTTTCATACTGTTGTCATCAGAAAAGGTGCTTGATATGACTTCAGTCTTCTTAAATTTATTGAGACTTGTTTTGTGGCCCAACATGTGATCTATCCTGGAGAATATTCCATGTGCACTTGAAAAAAATGTATATTCTGCTCTTTTTGTTGTGCATATATCTATTAAGTCCTTCTGGTCTGACGTGTCATTTAAAACCATTGTTTCTTTATTGATTTTCTGTCTAGATGATCTATCAATTGATGTACATGCGGTGCAAAGTTTCCTATTATTATTGTATTATCATTAATTTCTTCCTTCATGTCTGTTAGTATTTGCTTCGTATGTTTAAGTGCTTCTCTGTTGGTGCATAGATATTGACAATTGTTTTATCCCTATGATGACTTCATTCCTTTATCATTTTGTAATGCCTTTCTTTGTCTCATTATAGTCTTTGTTTTAAAGTCTATTCTGTCTGATACAGGTATTGCTACTCCAGTTTTTTGTTTTTGTTTTTGTTTTGTCTCCATTTGCATGGAATATCTTTTTCCATCCCTTTACTTTCAGTCGGCATGTGTCTTAAGGTCTGAAATAAGTCTCCTGTAGGCAATGTATGATGGGTCTTGCTTTCCCATCCACTCAATAACCCTATGCTTTGCTTGGAGTATTTAGTCCGTTTATGTTTAAAGTAATTAATGACAGGTATGTATATATTCTAATTTTGTCAATTGTTTTCTGGTTGTTTTTCTTATTCTATGTTCCTTTCTCCTACTCTTGCTCTCTTCCCTTGTGGTGTGATGACTTTCTTTAGTGTTATACTTGGACTCCTTTCTCTTTATTTTTATTTATCTATCATAGGTTTCTGGCTTGTCGTTACCGTGAGGCACATAAAAAACATCCTAAGAGAAAAACAGTCTATGTTATGTTGATGGTCACTTAAGTCTGAACACATTCTAAAAAATAATGCATTTTTTATTATTTCCCCCTCCATATTTTATGTATATGATGTCATAATTTACATCTTTATTTTGTGTATCCTTTGGCTAATTTTTGTGTATATGATTGATGTTACTACGTTTATCTTTTTTAGTAGTACTACTTGCTTTATAAGTGATAGATCTACTACTTTTACTGTGTGTTTGCTTTGACCAGTGAAAATGTTTTTTCATAATTTTCTTGCTTCCACTTATGGCCTTTTCTTTTCCACTTAAAAAAGTCCCTTCAACATTCATTGTAAGGCTAGTTTGGTGGTGAATAACTCTTTTAGTTTGTGGTTGTCTGGGAAACTCTTTATCTCTCATTCAATTCTGAATAACCCTGCTAGGTAAAGCATTCTTGGTTGTAAGTCTTCCTTGAAAGGAAAATTTGAGAACTTTGAATATATCATACCTCTCTCTCTTCTGGCCTGCAGTGTTTCTGATGAAAAATCAGCTGATAGCCTTTAAGATTTCCACAAATGATAAATATTGATTAACATCATTTTTATTTAGAAACTTAGGGTCATAGATCAAATAAATGGGTGAAAGAAATCCTCACAAAGTAATGTTGCTCATAGCCAATGGATTCTCCCACTATTTTTTTGTGAGTGACGAGAATACAGTAGAATTTATCATGCAGTATTTGCCAAATTTCAATACTTCTTATACTAACATTGTGGTTTTTGCCATATCTATTAAATATCCACACTATTTGCCCAGAATTTTCTTTACATTGGTTTACTTTTTGTTTAGGCTGTCTTGAGGAAATATTAAATGACCCTTAATGAGAAACAAGTCTTTGGGAACCTCTAGTCTATTTCATCTTTCTCCTTTTTCATATCAGGAAACTGAGGCCTGGAGAAGGAAAGGAACTTTCCTACAGTCTTTTGCCAAGAATATATCAGTGGCATATCAATGGCAGTAACTCGGCTCTCTCGCTTTTTAGCTTGCCCTCTTTGTGATATTCCACACAGCCTCAGTTGAGTTTCATTCTAGAAGACCCATTTTAGTTTGGTTGGCACATTTGGAAGGGAAGGACAGAGTAATTGATACTTATTTTCAATAACTTACAGAGCTACCTGCAGAACCACACTGGTGGTAGTGTTTCTAACAGAAAATAATGCCCATAATGCCCTTGTCCAAAGGAGCAATTTGTTTCAGAAACCATGATGACCAATGACCTTCTTGCCTATCTATCAAGATGCAATCAAGTAACTTCTAACTACTTTACCAACAAGTAAAGACAATAAAGTTAATTAGAACAAATTTCATCACTGCAGTTGTGGTATTATAATGGAAAAGCTGCTTCTCCTTTATTTAAGGTTAATTTACATGATCATACAATAAAGTATACAATTCAATGTTTTTAGTATATTCACAAGCTTGTGCAGCCTTCAACATGATATAATTTTAAAACAGATTTTCCTCCCTAAAGAAATCAGTATCCATTACCAGATATTTCCTATCCCCCCTCCTTCCCACTTGCCAGTCCCCTCTACTCTAAGAAATACTAATTTACTTAACCTACTTTCTGTTTCTGTGGATTTGTCTTTACTGGACATTTCATATAAGTGGAATCATACAGTGTGTGGTCTTTTGTGACTGGCTTCTTTCACTTAGCCTAATGTTTTCAAGGTTAATCATGTTGTAGCATGTATCCATTCCCTTTTGTAGGTGAATAATATTCCATTGTATGAATATAGAGTCATGAGTTGTTGGACATTTGAGTTGTTTCTGCTTTATGGCCATTATGAATATTTATGTACACATTTTTGTGTGGATGTAGGTTTTCAGTTCTTTGGGGTTTATATATCTAGCGTGGAATTGTTGGGTCATACAATAATTCTATGTAAAGCTACTGTTTTGACTCTTTCTAGTAACAGCCTTCCTTGCTTCCCTTCCATTTTGCTGTATAATTTCGCCCACTTCTTCCACAGTCTTCATGGAATCGTCAGTCAGCTAATCAGGACCTTCCCAGGTCCAGGGAGCATGTGATACGAGTCCTGCCAATCAGATGCCCTCTTCCTGAATTTGAGTCTTTGTCAGGGGATCAGTGAGTCTGAAAGGAGAAGCAGCTCATTCATCACTGTCCATTCATTTTCTTCCATCTACATCCCAGAGCTGCCCTGACACTTCAACTTTTTCTTCAAGTGTTGCGTTACACCATATCCTTCCAATAAATTCTGTTACTTTGTTTTCTTCCTTAAGCACGCCAAAGGTAACTTTGTTGCTTGCATCCATCTTTCACTACATCTTGAGCACTTTGTTTAGAAATGTAAATGCATACCTATTGATTACTGAAAATTCTTCTCTCTGTTGCTGGTTATAATTTAGTCAACTCAAATCTTTTCCCCCTGTGCTAGTCCATCATCCAAAAAGGAAAGGAAAAGCACCTTACATTATATGCTCTGATCCCCCAAATGGGGATTCAAACAGGTCTCTGAATTCACCGTGTCCCAAAGACAAAGAGGAAAATTCCAGAGCCACCAACAGTTTTCTTCCTTGATCAAGTTCTAATCTGAGGCTTTCACAGAAACGTGGTCCTTGTTCTTTCATGTACCTTAAATGGGTGCAGTTAAGACAAATTAAGACTTTGCCTGCTTTCATCCTATACTGACCCACAGACCCACAGAAGTGTTCTTAAACCGAGAGACTAGGTCCTGAGATCTCTTCTTTCCAACTGTGGAAGACAAAATGCACAGGACAATTAGAGAGAGAATTTTATTCAGGCTATTAAAATAAGGAAAATATTCATTAATGAAGAGTATCTCGTAGAAAAGGTTAAGGACCTCAAGTTTCACAGAGGGAAGTAGACACGGAAATCATGAGGCCGGGTGGGGGGTACATCTTAACTGACTCATGTGAAAAAGGTGGTCCTTTGTGGTTAGCTCTTTCCTGGAACTGAAGCCTGGGGAATTCCTTTCTGGGAACAGAGTGCTTAGATAACGTTCAATGTTCATCTTTCCTTCCTTCCTTCTGTACCTTTATTCATTCAGGAAATACATATTGAGTATTTGTTTTTATGCTGGGACCAGGGCTCTGGGCTTGAGAGAGGCTCTTGCTGTCAAGGTCCTTGTGGAAGGGGATGACCTAACAGATATCTTAACCTGCACAGGTCTGAGGCAGCGTCTGGTTTTGAGGCCCACTCTTCCCCTCCTGTCTCTCTCTGGTTCTTATTCCCGTCTCCTCCCCACTTTGACCTCTGAGCCTTGGCTCAGGTGCCCCTCTGTCTGGGTAGCACTTACACATTTTCCTACTACTTCCCAAGTCAATCTAAATGCCTTTTCCTGCAAGGAGTTTTTCTAGATTTCAAATGAAGTACAAGAGAGCTTTGAGAGGCTTGATGGTCCCCACTGAGCCCCATATTCTTTAACATACCTGTTCTTTAATAGAGATGGTCTACTTTTTCTGAATTTTATGTTGTAACTCCAGGTAGTAGAAATCCTAGGGCAAAATACCTCTAAAACCAAAATCAGTCCAAGGGAGAAATAAAGTGTAAAACCCATTTATTGCTTACAAACTGTGGTCTGGGGCCATTTCTCTCTCCTGCTCCAGTAGAAGCAAGCAAGACCTAACCTCTCAGGCTCAGAGAAGCGCTTGGTTGCCCAGGTAATTACCCACTGATGTGGAGATGAACTTCTCTCCACCCCTGAAGAACGTCTGTTAATATAGAGATGCACTAAAGCCAGGTGAAATATTCTGGAAATATTACAATTTTACCCACATATGTAAAATAGTATCTAAAATCAACTTCATGATAGCCTCCAGTCCTCTCTTAACAACTAGATTACTTTCCCTAAATGCCTTATATAGAAATTCTAATGGTTCTCAGAGCTGAATGAATCTCTCCTCCCCTTATTTATATTCTTTAACAACCTGCCTTATTGAAATTTTCTATAAATGTCTGCACTGGTAATTTGTAAGACATTTTTTATTCATATGTCTATCTCCTAAACTGCCTTTTACACCTATCAGGTATAACTCTTTGTGGGTTTGAGGAACAAAGGTAAATTGTATCATAGAAAATTTGTGCTTCTGTAGAAAACTCTGCACTGTCCATAGCTCATCCTTCCAGTATTATTTTACTCTGATTCTATGGAAGCTACAAATCTGTAAGCTGTAAATAACTGAAAGCAATATAAAGTCTTATCTATGGACATGCAAGTTCTGTCCAATAGAGGGGCAGCTGACGTCAGTCCCTCCTGCGGAAGAGTCCTTTTCACATTCGATATTCCTGCTCTATAAATGTCTCTCTCTCTCTCTCTTTTTTTTTTTTTGGTGATTTTGACACATCTCTATTTCCTCATTAATGAGTCAATAAAATCTTTGCATATGTTCATATTTCTATCTATATGAGAGTCATGATTTTACCATTTTTTAAATTATATTTTAACAAGATTAAAGTGTATTAAATTGCTCAGATCATCAAGAAATATGAAGGACATTTGTAATAGTCATGAGTTCAGGGGATGGAGATGAACTTCTC
This sequence comes from Manis javanica, assembly GCF_040802235.1. Taxonomy (NCBI): domain Eukaryota; kingdom Metazoa; phylum Chordata; class Mammalia; order Pholidota; family Manidae; genus Manis; species Manis javanica. The sequence continues at coordinate 92,733,340 of NC_133169.1, read as the reverse complement.
TCCACCCCTGAAGAACGCCTGTTAATATAGAGACGCACTATATATATTGCCATGTGTGCAATAGATAAAAAATAATATAGAGATGCACTAATATAGAGTACAGCAGTTAGGAAAATAGGATTTGCGGTTAGACTCCCCGGGTGCAAGATCTACCTTTGTTTTTATCTCCTAAGCTCTGTGAGTTTGGGCATGCTACTCGCCCTCTCTGTGCCTCAGCAGAGATAACAGTACTTATTTTGTAGGGCTGTTGTAAGGATTACATGAGTTTATCAAACAATGTGTGACACATCGTAAGAGCTCGATACATACCCACTATTAATATTATTATTCAATAAGGAGACATGTATGTAAATTCTGGGCCCTATTAAATCTTAGCAAGTTAGAGACAAGAAAACACAATTTCACCAATCACATTGTCTCAAGTGTTCACAGCCACAATTCCATTTCTGGGAGGAGTTGAGATGATAGAAAGAGAATCAAGTTCGCTTGAGATATTATTCCCCAGTCTAGTCCCGCTTTACAAACAAAGCATTAAAATGTCAGCCCTGAGATTGCAAACCAAGGCCCCTTCATTGTTTAAGGCCCTTGCTGTCTCTCTCTCAGGCGCCCTCCCCCACCTCCTCACTCTCCCAAGATTTCGCTCAGATCTCCTCCCCCCTGACTTGAAATAGGCAATGGGGCTGAAGCGCAATAATCAAGGTCATTTCTGTCTCAGGAGACTCATTTTCAAGGCACCAATTTAGAATCCCATTCTAGCCAATTCCGGCTAACGTATTTTCAGAGGCATTTCTGGGTCCTTCGTGACCTTACGTTTTACCATCTCCCTTTTTGGCTAGATGATAACCGAGATCCTTCCTGGGTGTCTCTGACTGGCTGCCTAAAACATAAAGATAAAAGAGAGGATAAAGAACCCAGAAATGTAGAGGCGGGAAAAGGAAGCGTCAGAATGACCCGGGAAGCTGGGCGGGGGAAGCGGCCTTTGTCTGCGCGCACATGGCAATTTGTGAACTGCCTTCAGGAGGCAGAAATTACATCTCAGGGAAACGAACCCAGTGCTTGGTTTGGCTGCTATTTTTTTAGGGGGAAAACTGTGGTTTTTTTTAGCTGTTTTTCTTTTGCTTACATCAGAACAAATTTTTAAAAAGATTTTGATGCATAGTTTTGCTTTGAACTGTCTGGTTTTCTACTATGCACCCATCTCCGCAGGTAAAAGATGAAAATCATATTTATTTTTTCCCATAGTGTCAAGTTTTCTTAATGAATTCATGGACCTGTGAAAGGTCAAGATAGGTAAACATTTGAAGCATCTGTACCTGAATTCTTCCGGGGGCCTTACTTCTGTTAGTTACTTAGAAGAGCTCAGGATTAACCCACTCACTGCTTTAGAGGGTTTTAAAAAAATGGAATAATTTTATAATTTCTCCCAGTCAGTAGGCAATAAGGATATACAAGTGAAGAAGGGATTTCCACTCGGCCTTTGTTGGCTCCCTCCCCAAGGCCAGCTCTTGACGTGAGTGAGTGTAATTCAGGGAAGGGGCGCTCACTGGAAGGAGCCCCCGAGCATGTGATCACTGCAGTTTCACAGAATAAGAAGAGAGAACTTTTCAAAATTCTTATCTTTCCAATGCCATAAAAAAATAAAGAGAAATGGGTTCATCTTCCATTTGATAAGTAGGCCTTCAAGGTCAGCTGGTTAAGGGATGTGGACCAAGTTCATTCCAGTGTTAGATCATGTTCTGATTATTTAGAATGTTTAGAGGGATTTGTTCTGTGATGAGGCTGGAAGGTCACCACATGAAGGCTATCAGTGACTCACGGAAAAGGTCAGGGGGCAAACTATGCCCTCCCCGCAGTACAGCATAAATGGTTGAATTCATTCTCCCAGATTTCAACCTGCTTCGGAAATGCCCTGAACTGGATAAAGCAGGGGGGGGAGAGGAAGGGAGGGATGTCCACTTCGGTTCCTCAGTAGATAGCACAGCCATATTTTAAAATATCTAAATCATGTATTTAACAAGCCTTAAAAAAAAAAAAAAAGTAGGTTGCTTTTGACCAAGAAATTCATGTTTAGGAATTGGTTGAACAGCTCAACAGAATCTCCTGGAGTGGCCCCTGACCATCATTTGTTCTAAAAAGTTCTGCAAGTATTTCTAATGTGCAACCAGGACTGAGGATCACTGGTTACAGTCAGAAAAAAGTCTTGATTTTTAACACCATTTCCTTATAAATCACTTCAGACTCAAAGCCTGTTTCCTTATCTGTAAAGTGGGGACATGCAACAAATATTTTATCAGGCTTCCATAAAAATGGAAAAAGAAAAAAAAGGACACACTCTTAAAATTATGCTAATCCTTTTCCATCCTGTAATAGACACTCTCCCCCACAAAGAGTCATAAAAGTGACAAGTGTCTCATTACCATATTCAGATGTAGTGAATTTAAACTAACTGGGTATTTTAAGATGATTAATTCTGACCAAGCATTTTTTTCTCTTTGCGGAGTGAATAATACGGATCAGTGTACACTAAGCAGGTGATTCACATTCTACTCACACTCAGAGACTTCCTGGCTGGAAGCAGGGTGGAGGATCAAGCCCTCAGGCTGGCTGCCTGTTTATCCCTGGGATCATTTATTCTGCTTTACAAACAGACCCAGCCACAGTGAGATGAATTCATGCCCAGCTGAGGAACTGTCCCTATCACCATGCATCTTCTGGGAAGTTTCCCCAGTCCCCTGGGGACATACATCCTACTGTCTCCTTTTGTGCTGATGCAAACAACCATGTTTGGGTTCTTTCTCTGTGCCCGTCAATTTGTGCTCATTATTTTACATGTAGTATTGCATTTAACCCTCACAACAGCTTTGTAAATGAAGTGTATTATCTCCATTTTACAGATGAGGAAACAGGCTTAGAGAAGTTAAAAATGTGCCTGTGGGCACAAAGTTAATATTTAACAGCTGGATTTGAATTCAAGTCTGTCTAGCACTTAACCCTTACACTAAATTCCTTCTTGACCACCCAGATTCCACCCTTTGTTCCAGCTCAAACCAGAGAGCAAATAAAGTATCTATCTCAGAAAACCTACACTTTGCATTTCTGTTACAATAGCAGCTAACATTTGTTGGGGGGCTTACCAGGCACCAGATGCTTATATGCCTTCTTTCCTTTGAACCACCTCTTCTAGATTCTCCACATATATTTTTATTTTTAAACGAATGAAATATTTTACATATTCAAAATCATGTGTATGTGCTTAGATATATCATGTCTACTCCCTTTATTTCTCACATTCTTCACCCCTCTCCTCCTGCTCATAGGAAATTATTTGCAGTTCTAGGAAACAGGCAGGCTACCTCTTGTGTCCAGTCTTTTGCCTGTAGCCTGCACTGAGCTCATTCAGCACCACTTCCCTTCTCCTTGCTCATTCTTTACATCTAACTCAGTTTCCCTTACCCTCCAAAGATGGCTTTATGTGTCCCATCACTGATCTGATCCTTTTGGTAGCATTCAGGTTATATTTTCATTTGCAACTTATTTGTTTTCCTCCCCCATGGTGTTAGGATCCCCTATGGCACAGAGATGGACGCCTCAGCTGTGCCTAACAAAGTGCCCACATATTGCAGACCCATAGGAAAACTTTATTAATAAGGGAATTAATTCCAGTTTCTGTAATCCACGCTAAACCACGTAGGCTACACCACACGGCACATTTCAAATCCCCGCATCGGCAGCTTCCTTAAAGTGGAATCAAAAGCTGCTTTGTACAGGATGCTAGGAACATGTAGAACTGCTGTGTGTAATCTATGACTTTCTGTTTTCTTTGTCAATGATTAGCTCTTCCTGGACCATTGTTGTTCTGGGAGGAGGGGGTTCCCCATCTGGGGCAAGTTCTGAATGCATTTGATGAGGCCCAATAAAGACCAAAGCAAGAAGGTGGAGCATCAAAAGGGGTTCATGCCATGCTTATTCTCACAGTGGTCACACACAAGCAGCTGGCTCCAGTGCTGCCCCCGGTGTGGGCTCAGCCCTCTCCCACCACTGGGCCTCCCTGGCTTCCCTCTGCCAGCCACTGTTCTCCCTGGTGTTCCCTCCAGGGGTCTGCTCCCCACACTGTCTGCTCTCGTTCTCCTACTGTTGTCTCCCTGCTCCCACCATTACCCCACCCCTAGCCCTGGGCAGGTCTGTGGTGACTGGCAGATGCCCTACCATCTATGTACCAGGAACTGAGGAGAGGAGAGAATGGGTGTTTCCTCTCCACGCCTCCCATGGGCCAGTGTTCCCCATGTCTGACAATCATTTCTGTGCCCAGTAAACATCCCATAGATGTGCAAACAGGCTCTTACATGAATACAATGGACACTATTACATCCTGGTGGGAATCCTGGTCAGAAATGTCCGTTTTCTCCACAGCCATTCTCAAACTTTATCTTTTGACAGATATAGACACATTAGCTAAAATGTCAGTTTTATGGAGCAGTTGGGTTCATTGCTCACCACAGTCCTGATATTTTTATCTTTTTTGACACATGGCATATAATTTCAATTCTTTGGAATTAATGTCAAAACTTAAAGCAGAATATTCTGGCTTAACAAACAATAAAGATTTTGAGCAGAATCTTTTTCCTGCTGGTAAATATAAGTATTGGTCTTCCAGAAGAAGTCAAAGCACACTCCTCTTTCAAAGGAAGGAAAATATCTAGAACCAGGCAAAATATTCTAGTGTGTTAGGAAAAATCCCAATGTGTTTGATTTGCAATCATTATGAAGCAATTACCATTTAAAACAAGGAATCCTGAGAGTTCTGAGGATTTGCTCTTTGAAGAGTCCGTGAGGTCACAGTCTGCACTCAGGTGTTTGAACCGCTTTTGAGAGGACCTGTGGGATGTGGTGCTGAAAGAACAGTTCCTAAAGAAGCTCTTTCACCTATGCCAGCCTAGACGGGGAAGTGAGACCTGGGAATCTTCTCCACATTAGGAGTTATCAGCAACACCGAATGGAAAAAGACTTTCAATAGAGAAGGTCTCAGAGACACCAGAGACTATTTCTGAGAATGTGCCCTGACTAAGAACCACTTGCAGCCCAAATATCTGGCAGGTGCATCTTAACATGCAGATTTCTTGAATATGTCAGACTCTTGATGTCTGTTGTCAAGCTTTCCTCTAAAAACACTGCACTTTATAAACATTCCCAGAAGCTGTGAGAAACTACACATTCACCAACCAACCTGAACACACTACAGGTCAAGGGTTGGCCAATTTTTGCTGTAAAGGGCGAGATAACAAATATTTTCAGTTTTATGGACCATGCAGTCTCTGTTGTGATCATCGCACTCTGCTGTTGCGGCGCAAAAGCAGCCAGAGACAACCAGTAAGCAAATGAATATGACTGGCTTCCAATAAAACTTTATTTGCGGACATTGGAAATGGCATCATATAATTTTCATGGGTCATGAAGTCTTTTCTGATTTTTTTTCCAACTATCTAACAATACAAGAGACATTCTCAGCTTGTGTGCCACAGAAAAATAGGCACTGGGTTGGATTTTGTCCATGGGCTGTAATTTGCTGACCCCTAGGATAGATGTCCCTAAGTCTGCTGTAGTAGTAATTACAGAAATTACTTTTAAACAAGCCCTTAACTTTCACAACATCTATAAAAGGTAAAACTCCTGACTCTTTCTCTGTGCACTTCCACTAGTCCCTTTTAAGGAGATATTGGAAGAAAAGCAACTTTCATTTCAACGCAGTGGAAAATGCCCTGCAAAGTAGCTCCCGAAGAGGAACTGGGAGACTTTCCCATGTACACATAAATTAAGGTCTCACGTCTCCAACTCTAGACTGCTTCTGAGTCACAACAAGTCTGAGGCCACCTAGAGTCGAAGGGGACTGCTGCCATAGTAGAAGTGGTTGACGAAGGCTGCACAGCTGGGAGACTCATCTTACTGTGACCACATGAGACAAGTGTCTGCCACCGTCCTGGCCCACGGCATTAGGGAGGTCTTGCCCAACTAATAAGTCGTCAAGATTTTGCCTAAGAATTTTCCCTTAAATTTCATATAAATTTCCACATTATGTACATCTCTGCAACTATTATCTTTTGATTCTTACAGCAGTCTTGCTCCATCCTGGTAGTACTTTTGAAAAATAGGTTAAGTCTGTTAGGTTTATTGTCCTGTTGTGCAAGCTGTATAGACTCAAAGGACTGGAGTGGCCCCCTGAGAGCCTTCCACTAGTAACTAGTAAGTGTCTAAACTAGGATTCAGGACCCCCAATATGCTTCACAAGGACTCAAAAAAAAAGAAAATCCCACCCAACAAAAAGACAAAACATTTTTTAAAATTCAGTACATACTTTACTGCATATTACCAGGCACAGTGCCATAGTTTTGTGCATTTGCTCTGATGCCCTTGTTATTATATAGTAAACTTCTTTTATTAAAATATAATTTTGAGTCATATGATCATATCCATAGAGTCATCCTCAAATATTATAAATGAAAATATTTTGATACTTAGTAAACTCTCAGGCACTAAGTGCCAACCAGTGGAGGGAATTGTAAAGATGTATAAGAAATACCTGGGCTGGCCCACTTTCTACAGCTTTCCCCATGGAATCAGAGCATCAGTATGGAATCCTCACCTAGTAAAGATTCTGCCATGCCTAAAATTCTAAGATGGCTACCAACAGTTTCATTACCCTGTTTGTACACACCTTCCACTTACCAGTCAAACATTGATCTGGGTGCTACTCTGAAAGAATTTTACACGTACAATTAAGGCCTTTAATAAATTTTTTTAAAATTAGGGAGTTTATCCTGGTGGGCTTTACCTAATCAGGGGAGATGTGAAACTATGTCAGAGGCTGAAAGCAACAGAGATTCTCTTGGTGATCTTGTAGCAAACAGCCATGGTGTGACTTGCTTATGAAGGGGGTTACATGGCAAGGACATGTGGGTGACCTCTAGGAGGGGGGAGCAAGGATATGGTTGTCAGTCTTGTAACTGCAAAGAATTGAATTCTGCCATCAGCCAATGAGCTTAAAAGAGGACCCCAAGACTGAGATGGGTTCTCGGCGTTGTCTGAAACCTTGAGTTAAGTTCGGTGAGACCTGCATGGAGGAGGCAGCTAACATGTACCCAAAATCCTAACCTGTGGGAACTGAGAGATAATAAACTTCTGTTATTCTAAGCTGCTAAATTTGTTACACAGCAATAGAAAACTAATACACTCTCATACAGGGCGAATTTAAGCATTTTTTCAGGTGCCTGCATATCCCATTCAGTCTTATATTTCTCTGCTCCCCTCCCCCGAGCAGGACGGAAGTCCGCGGCCCGTCAGTCACAGCTCTAAGCCTTCTGCTCTGCTGTGAATCCCTAGCTTTCCGATAGCTGTTCTCCACCTGCAACTCTTGACAAAAAGAGATTAGCTCTCATTTTAAACACACTGCAGACTTACTCAGAAACTGTCTCTTTCCATGGTGAAAATTTGCCCCTCGATTCTAACCCTTTATCCAAACACCCATCACACTACACATTCAGATTCAACTCTGACATTCTCTTTACCTCCCAAACCCACTCAGCCAGGGATGGGAAATCCCTGCACTGATCGTGGGAAGTGTTATCACTGTGAGGAGAACTTGTATCTCAGGAGCATTCATGTCTTAACTAATAGAACAGAGATCTACACATTGTTTCAGACAGGAGGAATCTGGGCACGCTGTGACATCCGGAATCAAACCCAGGAACTCACGGTGATAGACAGATGAGGTGGTTACTGCAAAGCAGGTGGGTGCTTGCTTCCTAACCAGAGTTTCTCCCCTCTCATTCAGGACCCCACATTCAAGCCCTGTGCAGGCTTCCTGGTCTTGCCCATGACAGCCCTACAAGCGCCGTGCTCTCCGTGGCGCACTGTTCTGCCCCATTTCTCAGTCTTCCGGGAGTGACGTCACCCCCTTTCTCTGCCAAAACCCGATGACTTGCGGTTTGCGTTTCAGACCTCTACTCATCTGTGGTTCTCTTTTCCTCCGGTGATACTGATTATAGTCTAAGCAGCATTCTGTTTGGATACTTGTCACCCATATTGTAAATTCCCCAACCTTGAATATTCCCTGGCACAAAACAAGTAATCAATAAATACGTAATGAATTGAACTGATTAAACAGACTTTCCCTTCCGTTGCTCTAGCAGAGTTCTACTCTCCCCTTAGCTGAGGGACAGCAGACTTGGCTCCGATTTTCTCTTTCTTCATTTCAATTATTTTAAGACAACAAACAGAACTGGTCTTTGGATTAAAGAAAAAGAGAATAAGTAAGGTTGATTCAAAAATTCACATTTCTTTTTAACAAGGACAAATTTCAAAGTGGTTTCTTAGACAATCAATGTCTTCAAAGGTTAAAAAAAGCAAACGATTTCTGCATCATCAGATGTACTGTAATTTGGGAAGAGTACTTAAAGATTTACAGAAATATTTGTATTTCTAATAAAATTGCATCTGTCTTCCCCACAGGGAGTTTTCATTTATGTCTTGTCCTGAATTAAAGACTTCTTACAAAGCCAACGTCAAAAGTTACATCCATGACAATAAATAATCCAGCTAATAGTATTACATTCTTATTTTATTTTGCTATAAGGGTGCTAGCCAAGGTCGACGTCCACCAGACTTACCACAATACCATAGATGTTTTATAAATCCTATCCATGTCTTTAGTCACTCAAGTTTTTTAGTTTTATTACATTAAAAATGAAATACTTCGCCAGATAATCAATCTATAACTTTTGCATGGTGTATTTAACCTCAGTTTTTCTTTTGAAAACCCTCTTTACTTATGTATTCAATAAATATATGGTTTTGAGAATTTTAGATTAATCCACTTATTCCTAGAAATGATCTGTCAATCTTACTGCAAAAAACTGCAATATATATTTTTGTAGGTATAAATTTTATAGTGAAAAAATCTTTTCTGACACACTAATGATTTTATAATATAGTATTTGAATTTATAGTCATATTGAGTATTTTTGATAAGAAATAAACATATTAGCAAGTTAACACTGTGCCTTAAATGTTGCAATTCCTAGTGACCAGCCAACATTAAGAATTATTAAATAAGTTGTTAGACATATAGTCAAAACGATGTAGATTTAATGTGGGTTCTGCTTGAAAACATTTGTATCTAATTATTTTTAGTGTATGACTATATTGTAAGTTTTGCATATATGTTTGATTATACCTTTGGTCTAGGACTTTTAGGAGACAAATGTCAGGGAGTTTTAAGATTGGAATAGAAGGTAATCTGACTTGGTTTCCCAAAATATATTTTTCACCTTGGTCATGCCTAAGACTGATTAATAATCATTAGCTACCTGCTACCTACAATTTTATCTATGACTGAAAGACAAAAATTCCAGATAACATTAATTCAACATGTGTTAATTGTTTACCTATTGGGTCACAGAAATTGGCACTGAAGAAAATAAAATGATAACATGTAGATAACAACTTGGTAGGTAACACCTCACTGTTTAAACGGCACAGCTTTTTATGCCCATTTTGTTGATGAGGGAACAGGAGGAGAGGGTTAGTGTGATTCCCCCGAATTCCATCAGCCAGTGGTGGACCCACAGTTGCAGTCCAGATTTTGTGACTTCAGAGTCCAGGCCTTTTTCAAACTGATCACACACCACATAAATACTCTGATATTTCTTAATAAGAAACGGAAATTAGGGTATAGTATTAAGTTGATTGTCTATTTTTTCCTCATGTTTCCAATATAAGTCACTATAAAAACTTGAAACATTGAAGGGAGCCTGTTTCCTCTCCATTCATCTTAATTATGAAAGATCTGGAGAAATAAGGCATCCCTGGGGGCTGCCTAGACAAGGAGTTATTTATTAACAGAAAAATGAATTCAGACAAATGCACAGGGGTAAGAAGTCATTAGCAATGCATTTATGTTTTCTGCATCTATATATATACATGATCATAAAATTCTCAATGAAAGAATGATTCGCCGTGTTTCTGCTTTTTCCTCCCATATCTCTTAGTATCTGTCACTCATATTCTTGCCTGTTAGCTATTTATGCTGGAGCCAGGATGTGCCCTAGTCTTGTGCAGCCAGCAAATTTCTGTGTGGAATGAAAGGACCTTCTCTTTTCAGAATGTCATTTTATTTGACTACCTTTTGTTGTGTGTTACTTAGTTTTTGCTCAAGGGAATGCTAGAATAAAAGTTATCTTTTAAAATGGTAAGTTCAGGTTTCATGGCCAAATACTTAGAGGCACACAAGCTATGATAATAGCAAAAATGTTCCCCAGAAGAGGAAAGTGGTTGGTTTTTGAGCTTGACTCTAACAGAAGTAGTACTGGCTGATTCACAAACCCAGAGTTCTGAGATACACACCTCCTCTTAGAACATGAATTGAGCCCTTTCAACCCTTATACATGAGCGTGATTACCTTTATTTAAGCAGGAGAAACCTTAAGGCTATTGTTGCAAGCCTTAGCTTTCTGGGAGTGAAGGGCTTCTGTGTTATCAACCATATCATGATCATCCTTGAAAGCAAGTAATGAAACTATGGCAGTAATGTATTTGGTGAAAAAAAAAATATTTAAGAATCCCAATTAAAGGATCAGGTTCCAAATGCTACCCAGTCTGTAGGAGAATGTAAGATACGAGTTAGTGGTTCTGTTTCAGAGGAAGGCAGGGGAATAAAACGGGAAGGCACACTTGAATTGTTATGTTTTATTGCTTAAAATTTGTGAACAAAATATGGTGAAAGTTAACATTTATCAATTCTAGAGAGTGAGTATATTGCAGTTTGTTAAATTACCCTCTGGTTTTCTGCAGTTCTGAAATTTTCATTGAAAAGGAAGGAAGGAAGGAAGGAAGGGATGGAGAAATAAAGAACTCATTGCTGTTGTTTTTATCTTTGGAAGGCAAAAGGTAGAAGAGAATTGTTCTTATTTTAAATTATCAGAATGAGACTGTTACAACAATAATGTAAAACTAATGAGGTTGTCTGGAAAATGGACAAAGAACAGGAAAAGTAACTGGAAAAAACAGAACAAGCACATTTTTCAAAGCTTTAGACATATTTTATGAACCATTGTGGCTGGTAAAGAGCTTGGACAGGTCATGACTTCGTTCATTTTTGTTTTTACGGTTACATCCTGTAACTGGATTTATTGTCTGGCCCTTCCTTACGCAGAGATTTCCAGTTAGGAGATTAAGCGGTGCAGGTGAACCCGCATCAAGGGAACTAGAGCATCAGAGAATCTGAAGCGAATACGTTTGCTCACACTGCTCAGCAACTACTTAACATTTGTCTCTTTCCCACTTAAGGTAACAGAAAATTGTGCTTGGAATTGGCTTTTGAACATTTAAGAATAGTAACATCCAAGAGAGATAGTTGGCATATGAAATTAGGAAAGAAACCCCAGCGACCCCCCACTGGGAAGGTGATTACATCGTGTCTTATTAACTAATCCTTTGGTGAAAAGGACTTGCCTCAAGGAAGTGGGATAAGCCCTCACTTCGTGCCCTCGTCCAAATGACCATTTGCTCAGCTGTCCAACAGCTGACGTGCTTTGCAGGAGGTGACAACTTGATGTTGATGAGCAGTCTTATTTTCATTTATCTTTATTTTCTACTTTAGATAATAGATCCTCCTAATAGAATAGGGAGCTAACACCTTAGCTCAGTGGTTCTCCATTAGCAATTGTCGACATGCTCAATAAATTAATTTTTATCTAAAATAACATCCTGGACACACATTTAAAACTAACATTCTTTATCATTATTAAGGTAACTCATATTTATTATAAAGATTTTAGGAATTATAGAAATGCATGAAAGAAGAAACTAAAAATTACTCATAATCCTTCAACCTACCCTGTTAATGTTTTTTTTTTTTTGAGAGGGCTTCTCTCATATTTATTGATCAAATGGTTGTTAACAACAATAAAATTCAGTATAGGGGGGTCAATGCTCAATGCACAATCATTAATCCATCTCAAGCCTAATTCTCGTCAGTCTCCAATCTTCTGAAGCATAACGAACAAGTTCTTACATGGTGAACAAATTCTTACATAGTGAATAAATTCTTACATGGTGCTGTTAATGTTTTGATATGTAGTCCTGTTGTTCCCCACATACATGCACACAGTCATAAAACAAGGGAGGTTGTGGTGTGTGCATGAGCAGGATTATTAAAAATATGTTATGACCTGGTCATAGTTTTGTGCATAGTTTTGAAAAATGACCTGTTTTTAGGTTTCTGAGGAACACTTTGGTCACCAAACGTTGAGCTGAAATTCAGCAGTGGTCTGTCATGAAAATTCTTAAGATGTGATGCAGGTATATTGAAAATAGCAGTCATTTTTAACATCTATATCAAACATTGTTATAATGTCAATTTATTTCATAAAACCCTGAAAAGCTAAAATTATGGGACAAGGTCAAGCTCATTCTTACAAACTCTGTATGATATTGATATATATAAAAAACACAGTGAGGAAATGGGGACTAATTTATTGAACAACTGTGTGTCAGGCCGAGTGCTAAATATTTTGAAAGATTGACTTCACATATGGCATCTGTAGAGAAAACAAGGTTTGCAATCTGTACCTATAAAGTAGGGTAGAGATAATGTAGGTTCCAATTCCTGAAATTTAAGGAAGGAAAAGACAGAGGGTGGGTTTTGATCAGAAATATTTAAATTCATTGCTGAGCAAAGGTAAATGTCATACTTGTCTATTTTCTCCTTACTTTGAGTATGGAGGCATAGCTTTAGTGAGCATTAAAATTTTTATCTTCTCTGGGGTAGATTTTTGCCTAATAAGAATGCAGTGTAATTTATTTTGCATGAAAGATATTCTTTGTGCAGCTGTATCAGGATTGTTCTTTTATGCACTTCTTATTGTAGAGGGGTCTCTGCCTTCTGCTGATCGAAGGTAATAGAAGACACCTCCGGAATACATTTCCCTAAAGTTATGATCAGATATGCTATGGGCTTACATTACAAGTCATCTCAATGCAAAGTGGAAAGTCATTTACTACAGTTACAGGAAATGCAAATTTGATCTGGTGTGTGACAAGTTGAACCTTATTTCACTGCCCATGTTAAAGAACTATCTTACTGCTTGCACATTGTTTTGGATAACCTCTCCGTTGGGAAGTCTGACTTAAGGTGGCCATAGACATATTGCTGCACTTTAATGTTTGCAACTATCTTAAGTAATGTATCCTCTACATCCGTAGGGAGAGACATGACAAAATTGTCCTGTGTTCGTGGGGCTAATACCTTTGTCAGGAGGACATTGGTGTGATGTTTCTTTATGTGATTTTTGTTTTAATTAAAGTTAACCTTTGCCCAAGAACAACTGGGCACTTAGAATGTGTTTTTTTGTTATTGTTAACAGCTTACTGCTGGTCTTCCCATTTATCATCTCTGGATCCTTACACAAAACTCTATGGTGGGGTGGTTTTTAAGAGCAGGTTCTGGAACTAGCTAGTTGAGGGTTTGCATTCTAGCTTGAAGGGCTAGCTGTGGTATTTAGTGCAAGGAACTTAACAAGCCTAAGCCTTGATTTCTCTGCCGGTAAAATGAGGCTAATAATCACACCAAATTTATGGGGTTGTTATGAAGGTTAATGCAATGGATATGAAATTCTTAACACGTTTTCCTCAAGGAGTGAGGTCTTTATGAATCCTGTTGGGTGGATGAGGCAAATACAAAGATACCAAGAAGTTAAGTAAGACACTTGGCCTCAGGCCACATAGAACTGGACACAGACCCACCATCCCATTTCAGTCTTCTCCTAAAGCTGCTTTGCTGTCTTAATTAAAAACAAATGTGTATATGTAGCTGTTGATTTTTAAATGTGATGTTTTGTCAACAAAAGTAATTATGGGGCATATACATTGCAGAAGGCCTTGTGTGGGGCAACAGGGCTATAACAATGGGGCTTATCTACATCCTGGCATCCACACACGAGCACATACAAGCATGAATCTACATTTAGATTGTGTCCCTCTCCAAGGAAGCCTTAAACTCTTTGCACATGTTACTTCCAGTTATGATTATGTCGTAACATGGCATTGACTTAGAGCCTCAGCTTCCTCGTTAATAAGAAAGAAATAATAGTCCTTGACTTGTAGTATCATGACGATTAATCAAGATACCATGTGGAAAGTTCTTAACACCAAGCCTGGCACAGAATAAATTCCTATGGACATTAGCAAATATCTTGATTGTTCCCTTTGCAGATGGTGCTGGTGCCTGTGGTGTTTTTAGAGAGTCAGAGGGGGAGGACTTTGCAGTCCTTCCTGACCAGTCAGTCTAAAAGTTAGCTGTCTTATTTTCTGCACAGCTCTTATGACTATATGACTTGACTTTTCTTATTTATCATGTTTCCCTCCACTAGTAGTATATTCCATAGAGGAGGGAACCCAGGACAGTGCTGGACACCTGGCAAGTGTCGCCATAAAAAGTCTATGAATAAAAAGTCTGTAAATAAATAAAAGTGTGTGAGCAAATTGATGAGTAGAGAAGAGGTTGAGAGCAATGGGGAAAAAGACAGGAAATGACCTGTGTGAGCAGAGGGAGGGAATGGCCTACGCTACTGATCTCTCACATGGAATTCTGGGTCCATCACCACCCAGCATTTGGTAAAAATGAGCAGCTGGCCGGAGGAGGTGGGTGTAAGTAGTCACACTGATGTAGAGTGTGGGCGTTTCTCCTCACAGGTAAATGTGACTCGTGTTCACATACTTATCTTTGATCCAAGTTCAGGGCAACTGTCACCCCCCAAAACTTTCATGGCTGTCGCAGGCCTGCCACAGAAACCCCGTTTTTCAGTATCTTGGTTAGCCTGCAGCATGGCAGTTCGGAGTTTCAGTTCATCAGATTCCATACAGAAGCCTGTAACGAGCAGTAACTGAGTTCCTGTATGTGAAACAATGGCGACAGTGAGTGGCCTTCAGCGGCAGCTCCACCAGCAACGTTCCCTGTGGTTGCTGATGGCATTACTTTCGTCATTATCCATTTATTCAAACAGGATTTATGGACAGCCTGTCATGTGCTGTAGATGTTCTGGGCTCAAGATATTCAAAGGTGAACTGAACAGACCAGATCTCCGACTTCGTGGAGCTTATGATGTAGTGGAGGCGTTCAGAAAATAAAGTTCAGTATGTTGAGCAGAAAAGTGAATGACTGTTCCACCTTGGGGGTGGCTGTGGACTGCACTCTTTGGAGAGGACAGGCCACTCTGCACCCCCCAATGCCCCACCTCATTTAACATTGTCGCTCGAGTTTCTTGTGAAGATGCATCAGGTTAGATGAATAAACAAATGAGCCAGTGAATTTCTGAGAGGGGCCCAGTTTCATCTGGGCATTGCAGGTTCTGGGCTTAGACTGTGTGTGCACATGTGACCAAGCTCTGCAATTTGTGGACTCTACGTTGCAAAGTATGGGTTACAGTATATGTGGGTAGGTGCAGGGAAGATGAGCGTGTGAGACCACCGATATACATAAGTAAAATCTGTGTGTCTGAGGTAGCATGGAAGGCAAAGTCTTTGTGCATTTTTGAGGTAAATCAGAATTTATGTGTGAGCCCAGGTGTAATGTTCTGACTGAGGTAAACCTGCCCTTGAGTCAGCCTGTGAGGTATCAGCCTGGGGTTGTCATAGGAGCACAGGGTAAAAGTTTTTTGCAAGGCAGAATCGAGGGATGTATGCATGTCTGTGATCAGTAATGTAATCGTGAGGCAAATTACGGGCCAGTAAAAAGCAAAATCAAGGGGGCTGTAGATGAGCTGAGAACAGGTCTAAGTGTAGACTGTAGGCGATTATAGGCTCTTGTGATTGTCAGTGAAGAGGGTCCTTCTCTGTCTCTCACTGTTTATCTCTATAAACCAGTTCAGAAGTTCTTTATTTGAGGGTGCAGATTTCCAAGGCAGATTCTAGAACGGGGAGCAATTATGGGACACTTCGAAGATGGATTATGGGTGAGCAAAGTTTAAGACTGTGATGGTGAGCCTGAGTGTGAGTGTGAGTGTGAGTGTGTTCGTGAGTCAGCCCTTGGCTCTTAGGTCGGCGCACCTGAGCCCAGCAGGTTTCCGGGCTTGAGCGGGGCAGGGGGGCTCGTGTTTTGCGGGGCAAGCTCGGGAGTCGGCGCGGGCCCAGCAGGGTGTGTGCGCGCGTGTGCGCGCCCCGTGGGGCTGGCGGCTCTCCGACGGGCGCGGGGGGCGCGCCGGGCTCCGGGCGCGGGGGCGCGGCGGCGCGGAGGTCCGCCCCTCGGCTCGCGGGCCCGGCAGGACCCGGGCAGCGCCTCCCCCGCGCAGGCTCCGGGCCGGCGCGCGCCGCGGCAGCCGCCCTCCGCGCCTCCGGAGCCATGGCCGCGGGCCGCAGGGGCTGGGACGGCGCCCGCGAGGACGACCTGCCCGTGTACCTGGCGCGGCCGGGCACCGCGGACCAGGTCCCGCGGCAGAAGTACGGCGGCATGTTCTGCAACGTGGAGGGCGCCTTCGAGAGCAAGACGCTGGACTTCGACGCCCTGAGCGTGGGGCAGCGGGGCGCCAGGACGCCCCGGAGCGGCCAGGGCGGCGGCCGCGGCCCGGCGAGCGGAGCCGGGCCGGACGCGGACCCCCCGCGCAGGGGCCGCGGCCGGGAGGAGGGCGGGGAGCCCGCGCCCGCGCCGCCCGCGCCCGCCGGCGTGGAGATCCGCAGCGCCGCGGGCAAGGAGGTGCTGCAGAACCTCGGCCCCAGGGACGAGGTAAGGGGGCCCGAGCCCTGTCCCCCGCCCTCGTTTCCTTCCCAGCCCGGGCAGCCGTGGCCCTGAAAACTTTCTCCCGCTCACTTTGCAGGGGACAGAGGGCCGGGAAGGGGAAAGGGGCACCCTCCACAGAGGGTGGCACGACCTCCTGCCCGGACCCGGATTCGCGCGGTCCCCCAATTGCAGCGTCTTAGTGCGCGTGGGACCGGGGACGCGCGGGTCCCCCTGCTCCCGGCTGCACCCCCGGGCCCTGAGATCTGGGTGGGTGTGTCAGCCCAGCCAGCCAGCAAGGCGTAGTGATTCCCAGCCCTCCTCTGGGCCGAGAAACCACCAGCACAGTTGTCTCGGCCCCCCACCCTGGCCCTAGATTAAATCTCAGCCCTGTCACCATAGCGGCGGGCACACCGGTGCTGGGGAAGCGGGGACCTGTGCATAGCTTCCGGATGCAAGTACAGGACGGGCGTTCTGCCCTCTCACTCCTCAGACAGCACATCTGTGTCCCTGGAACTTCTGGGTGTGGAGCCACTAGACTAAACACCCAAATCTCCATGCCTCTTTTTTGCCTTAGATTTCACATTTGTGTTTGAAAAGTGTGTGTTTGTGCACGTAGCTTGGCATGAGACTGGGTACCAAAGGGATCCAGCCGTCTCTGGAAGAATATCATTGTTACTTTTGAAAACAGGCGAGAGTATAAAGGGTGCCCGTTAAACAAATTTCTGCAAATTTCTGGCTGTTTTTACATGTGCCAAAGCCAATTTCTTCTGTATGTGTATTTTTGAGAAACTCATGTCACACCTAACTGACCGAAGGCATGGCGTTGAAATCCAGCTTGACCTCTTTTATCGGTTTGTGTCATAGAAAATTGTGATTGTAATTCAGAAAATTCAGGGCTTGGGCAGGGGTGGAGCATTCAGAGTTCAAACTGATGCTTTTGAGTTGGGGAACAACTGTAATGAGATACATCACCCTTGTTTAGATAATGGCTGAAAAATCCATCCGCATAGATTATTCTGCACTAATACTTTTATGAATAATAACCTGAAATGGAAAGGCCTGCCCCAGAGCAATTACAGGTAATGCTTACCCAAGTTTAGATGTTTCTCCAAAATGCAGTGAGCCAGTGAAAGGCTAGCACATTTCTGGAAAGTAGTGTTTGATTTTTGGAGGTTTAAAAAACAAACAGAGCTTCAACTGTTGACTCCCCCACGGAAGTTTGTACTGTTTCAAGGTGCCAGAGGGGAAACAATGTCAGTGACCCTTAGAATCACTCATTTAGTTTGTGATTTTCCCATCATCCTTAGAATACAGGATTCCTGTAGGCCCTGCTCAAATACCCCTTTAGGAAAAACCTGTGATATTTTGGACAGGCTCTGGCCGATTTCCAAATGGCCCTATAGGAAAGTTACTGCCTTTCTTCACGTTGGAGTTGATCAGTATTGAAATGTTCCTTCCCTGACTCAGGGGTGGGAGAAGTGGTGGGAAAGGTCCGTAACAATTGCCGTGAGTCAGGGCTGTTCCCTTTGCTGGAGCGCTCCTGACGTAAGCCAGAAAATATGCCTGGTTTGCGAGATTTAAGAATGGTAACTAGAGAAAGGGAAAATGTTCCTCGTTCAAAACTAGTGATTCCTTCCTTTTCCTTCCTTTTGCAAACCCTATACTTTTGGCTCCTAATTGAAAAATAATGATACAACCTAAGCATCAGCAGGATTGCTAGAGCTACATGGTTATTTCTAAGTTCAGTCTTGCTGTCGGCTTCATCCAGGCCATGTTATTATCTCTCATTCGGTTGAATCACACTGTTGGAAAAGACAGCAGAGGTATCTACTTTTGTACCTGATTATTGCCTTGAGGATAGGGATTTAGGTTTGAATGTATCTTTGTGGCTGAAATGCCTGGCACACTGGAAGTACTCCATGCATGTTTGATGCATTAAACCTTAATTAAGCCATATTTTTTGCTACTTAGATGCACAATGGTCATCTGACCTCTGTTTAAATAATGCCGTTTCCAGGGAGCTAGCTATTTCATGAAACATCTTTTGGACATCTTTACTTTAAAAAAATTAGATTAAGCCCAAATCTGCCCACTTGTAGTTTCTATAAACTATTCTTAGTTCTGACCTTTGGAAATGTAAGAATAAATATGCTTATTTATTCTGAGCTATTTCAACAATTTTAAGCATGTGGGCTCATGTATCTGTCAGAAAAGGCTGGGTAGTGCTACAGTAACAAGCAATCCCTTAATCTCAATGACTTAATCAAACAAGAACAGTTGATTTCATGCCCATGCTCCTTGTCCAGCATGGGTCAGCAGGGCAGCTGTGTATATCATTGCCCCTCAGGGGCCTGTATGGATGGAGGTTTACACATCCGTGGTGGGAAGAGCATGTGTCAAGTTGCTCACAGACTCTTGAACTCCCACACTGCCATCAGGAACATGACACAGATGCACATACCACTGGCCAGAGCAAATCAGTAGTCCATGACCAACTGGAGAAGAATTGGGAAAGTGCAGCCTTACTGTCATCCGTAAGACAGAGGTTAGAAATATTTGGAAAAGAGCTTTGCTGTCTCTCCCAGATCTGGGGCTAGACTATTGGGGTGAAAACCTGCTACAAACCTTATAATGTATGCGACTGTCAGTGTGTAACTTGGCCTCTGTGCCTCAGTTTTCTCATCTGCAAAATGCAGATGACAGTGACCACTTTGCAAGTAAGTACTCAGTATATATTAATTACTGTTACTCTTTGATTTTGACCGCCTTTGATATGCTTGTGGGCAAATAATCACAGTCTCCCTACAGTTCTTCTTCGCCTTATTCCTAGCTTCCTCAGCCTTCCCTTGTATGGTGGCCTTTCATCATTCTGACTTCCTTTGCAGGTTATACTATATTTTGTAAATTTCTAAAAATATAGTGTCTAAAAGTGAACACGATGCCCCAGGTGGGATATGGCCACATCAGAGTGTATTAGGGTAGTTCCTTTCCTTGATTTATACACAACCTATGCTTCTGCAGTGTAAGATCACCCCTAATAACTCAGTATCCATGTCCTGCTATTGTCTTTAGAGTCAATTCCCTTCCATTCAAGCTTTCAGAAACTTTTTCACACAAGCTGCTGTTAAGCCAGGACATCATCTCCATTATATGGTGTTGCACCTG
The DNA here is from genome assembly GCF_040802235.1 of Manis javanica. Taxonomy (NCBI): domain Eukaryota; kingdom Metazoa; phylum Chordata; class Mammalia; order Pholidota; family Manidae; genus Manis; species Manis javanica. The sequence continues at coordinate 92,713,414 of NC_133169.1, read as the reverse complement.
AACTTAAAACCAAAAGAGAAAAGAAAGTACTTTAAATGATAGGATTTTATTTTTCTTCCCTCTAGGATACTCATCGCCACCTTAACTCGTCCTTCTGTTATATCATGATAGTTTTGAACCTTCGTTTTGTGATACAACATTCCTGTGCCCGTCTTTGGGTCATCTGCGGAGTTGCTGTTCAAGTGCTTTCTGTGCGCCTAACATAAATACATATGTTTTCCTGTTTTTTTTGTTCTCACAGGAAACGATCTTACAGATGAGGCAATTGAAACCCATAGACCCATAAGTGGCTAGGCCCCAAATCACATAAGAAGTGGGGAACCAGAATTCAGACTGGTTTTCCTGAGGCTGTGTTCTTCCCAGACTGGGAGGCTGCCTCTCTAACGTGACTCGGTGAGCCTGACAGGTCGTGTGATGCGGGGCAAGGGCAGGTCCTCCCACCACGCCTCTGGAGACCTCGCTCCTAGAGATGGGCTGCCCGGCCCCTGAGGACGGCTGCTGCCGAACCCTCATTCTTCCAAGTTGATTGTGAAGTTACCAAAAGAGATTTTTTAAAAATTGTCTTGATGAGCTCAAAATGCGCTTTGTCCCTAGCATACCTACTTATTACCTCCCACCTTAAGGAAGTGAGTTAATGAATAAATAAACAATGAAGGAATTAAATAACCTAAGTGACAGAATAAAAGTACAAAAATGTCTCTGAGTTGTATTTCAAATGTCCACTTTCACATTTGAGGTACGACTCGGTGTTTATACTGTTGCTCAGAGGCCACCTGTGAGCACCTTGTTGAGTGACGTAGTTAGGTTTTTCCGTCATGGTCACTTATCCTGACAAATGCTCCGTGATTGGCACACTCCATTTTTTATTAATAATCTTTGATAGTAGTGCATAGAAAAGCAATTCTAAGTAAAAAGTAAATCATTTCCACCATTTCTCAAGGTGGTTCCAGGATTTCTTAGCAGTGAAGAAATTACTAAGGGAGAATTATGATATGTGGTCTTCCAGGAAGAAATGATCCTGCTAAGACTGTCATCCAGTGGAAACAAAGTAATGGCATTGTGATTCCACGGGTCTATTGGTGACCCCCTTTCAGGAGCAGTGGGTCCTTTCTAGTTCCCTGCTTCCCACATGGACCACTTTTGTGCAAAATGTTTCCTTTGTGAAGTCAGCAGGAGTTCTGGGTATAGGAGGAGAGAATTTGAAACAAGAGATGTTTGGCTCTTAATTTTTTACCATTTGTCATTTGCCTTTTTGGCCCTGGGTAGAAAATTTTCAAAACGATTTAGAGACACTGAAGTTCGCCTGCTTACCCTGCACAAGGGAAGAAAGCTGGAAGTAGAATTCTAGGTTTATAAAGGCCTCACTAGTCAGAATCCAGACCCTGTAGTGTAAATACATTTTACAAGGCCGCTCTGACAAACGAAAGTTTGCACTTAGGCCATGATAAAAGGCTCCTGCTTACCTGGCCCTCAGGCCACGTTTGAATCTGGGAGGGTATTTACTTACCCAAACTTGGAAGTGTTTGAAACCTTTCAGAACTTTGGCTTAGTTTGACAGTAGGCATTTGAGGAACATTAAAACAAGTGCCTTCCAAGTAATGCTGTGATTGGCAGCGTTCCCTCAGTGTAATGGTCCCTGGAGACACGGTTCTGCCGGCGGCTTTTGGAAGTAACGTCTAAGACAGCCAGAGAGGACTGTCTGTAATGCTTCTCTGTCCGTGATCTCTAGCTGATTCTCTGTATGATTAATGTCCACTGGGCATTATTCCTACAAACAATGTTCCTGTGAGACGGTGGATAGAGCTTGCGGGGGATTCGAAGTCTGGCTGAGGAGCCTGCGGTCTGCAGCTGGGAGCTCAGCCTTCCATTTTGGAAAGGAGGCAGGAAGGGCCATTTAGGCGTGTAAGCACTTTTTAAAAATTAAACTTCTGTGAAAATGTAATGGTAAAGCTTATCTATATAATCTTAATATGGACTAATGTGGCATTCAAAAAACAGTTCTACGCCATGAAAAAACAATGAGATGAGGCAGGAAAAACCAAGACCAAATCACCAGGTAAAAACCTTTGCAGCCTCCTTCTGTCTAAGCTTTGGTTTCCTGCTTTCCAAAATGAAGAGGCTGGACCAGCTGGTCGCTGCAGTAGTGGTCTGTACACTTTTTTTGATATGTGCACTTCAGTGCAACCCTCTTTTAAGCTTGCTTTCCATGTGTACATGTATACATACATGCGCATATGTAAAAGTTACATACACAGGTAGTATATTCAATGCCTAATGGCCATGACGCCACACAAAAAAGAACAGGTAAAAAAGCAGAGATATCAAAGTAAATACAAATATAAATCCAGATGTTTTTTTCTTATACCCTAAGTGGCTCATCTTACCATCCAGTTGGAGAAGTGCTTATAAGTCCGTAATCCTTAGACGAAAACCACAGCAGTCAGGGATTCTAATACAGCGATTAGTGAGCTCACTGTCAGTCTGAGGTCTTCAGTGATATATGCTCTTTATGGGCCAGTTTTTGAGAGAGGAATTCAAAAGGCTACAGACCGTGTGCTAGTTAGTGCTGAGTGTATTCTCTTTACAAATACACATGTGGGGAGGGCCAGTGGGGTGTGGATAACAAGGGTCCCCAAATCCCCAAAACTATATTGAGGGGTTCCCAAATCTTCCTTTACCCACTAATTTTTTCTTTACTCACTTACTATTATTTTCACTTATTTATTATTATTTACTCATAACATTTATTAAGCACCAGCTATGCTCAGTGCACAATCAAAAACCAGTGTTGGAGAAACAAACATAAACAACAGGAAAGCAAAAGCTGTATTTTCTCATAGAATCCCAGAAAAAACTGCCATCAGCACAATTGTGTATTTTTTTCACATCCGAGTATGTCGGGGACACATGTATTTTTCATTCCAAAAGTAAAAGTGGGAACAGTCCGTATTATCTGTCTTCAAATGGTCTATTTTTTTTTTTTGCCACTTTTAAAAGCATTTAATGAATGTTATTTCTGAGCAGTTTTAGATTCATAGCAAAACTGGGTGGAAAAAAACAGTGATTTCCTGTATTTCTTCTGCCCCCGCACCTCCCCCGTTATCAACATTCCCCACCAGAGTGGTGCATTTGTTACAATGGATGAACCTATTTGGACGTATTGTCACCCAAAGTCCGCAGTTTAGGTTCAGTCTTGGTGGTGTACATTGTGTTGGTTTTGACAAACGTATAGTGACATGTATCTGCCATTAAAGTATCGTACAGAGTATTTTCGTTGTCCTGAAAGTCCTATGCCCCTCCTATTCAGCCCTTCCTTCCCTCTAACTCCCAGTAACTCTGATCTCTGTGCTGTTTCCATAGTTTTGCCCTTTCCAGAATGTCATGTAGTTGGAATCATACAGTGTGTAGGCTTTTCAGATTGGCCCCTTTCCCTTAGTGACACACATGTAACACCCCTCCCTGTCTTTTCATGGCTTGACGGCTCATTTCTTCTTAGCACTGAGCCTGTTCCATTGTCTGGATGGGACCACACTTTATCCCTTCACCTACTGAAGGCCATTTTGGTTACTTCCAAGTTTTGAAACTTAGGACTAAACTTGCTATAAATATTTGTGTGCAGCTTTTTATGTGGACATACATTTTCAATTCATTTGAGTAAATACTGAGGAGTGTGATTGCTGGATCATATGGTAATGGTATATTTAGTTTTGTAAGAGATCTCCAAGCTGTCTTCCAAAGTGGCTGCACCGTTTGCATTCCCACGGCGGTGAATCTGAATTCCTGTTGGCTGCACACCCATGTCGGCACTTGGTGTTACCCTTGTTTTGGATTCTGACCCTCCTAACAGATGTGTATTGGTACCTCGTTGCTGCTTTAGTTCGCAATTCCCTAATGACACCTGACATTGAACACCTTTTCACGTGCTTCTCATCTGCGTATCTTCTTTCACAGGTGTCTGTTCAGGTCTCTTGCTTGTTTTTTAATTTGGTGGTTCACTTTCTTATTGTTCAGTGTTAAGAGTTCTTCGTATATTTTGTACAATAATTATTTATCAGCTGTGTCTCTTGAAAATACATTCTTCCAGTATGTGGCTTGTCTTCTCATTCTCTTAACAATGTCTTCAGCAGAGGGGAAGGTGATTTTTAATGACGTCCGGCACACCCATTATTCCTTTCATGGATTGTGTTTTTGGTGTTGTACCTAAAAAATCACATCCATACCCATGGTCATCTAGGTTTTCCTCTGTGTTATTTTCTAGGAGTTTTATAGTTTTTGCATTTTACATTTAGGTCTGTAGTCCATTTTGAGTTAATTTTTGTGAAAAGGTGTAGGCCTGTGTCTGCCTTCTTTTTTTCTTATTGTTGTCCAGTTATTCCAGCACCATTTGTTAAAAAAGACCATGTTTTGTCCATTGTATTGCCTTTGCTCTTTTGTCAAAGATCAGCTGGCTATATTTATATGGGTCTATTCCTAAACTGTCTATGCTGATCCATTAATCTGTCTCTTCTTCTGTCAGTACCACTGGCAAATCGCTGTCTTGATGACTATCACTTATAGTAAAGTCTTGAAGTTGGGTAGTGCCAGTTTCTTGGAGCTTTTCACCATTAAATGTGATGTTAGCTGTAAATTTTTAATAGATGTTCTTTCTCAAGGTGTGGGAGTTGCCATCTATTACTAATTTAATGAAAATTTTTATCATGCCTGGGTGCTAAATTTTGTCAAATGCTTTTTCTGCATTTGTTGATCTAATCATGTGGGGTTTTTTTTTTTTTAAGCCTGTTGATGTGATAGAGTAAATGAATTTTCCTGTGTTGAACCAGCCTTGTGTACCTTGGATAAATCCCACTTGGTCATGGTGTATAATTCTTTTTATACATTGTTGGATTTGATTTGCTAATATTTTGTTGAGAATATTTTGTACCCATGTTCATGAGAGTTATTAGTGTCTAGTTTTCTTATAATGTCTATCTGGTTTTGATATTAGGGTAATGTTGGCCTTGTAGAATGAGTTAAGGTGTATTCTCTTTGCTTCTATGTTCTGGAAGAGATTGTAGAGAATTGGTATAAATCTTCCTTAAATGTTAGAGCTCACCAGTGATCCATCTGGGCCTTGTGCTATTTTGGAAGGTTATTAATTTTTGATTAAATTTCAAATAAATATAAGCCTATTCAGATTGTCTATTTCTTTCTGTGTGCGTTTAGCAGATCATATTTTTCAATTGTATTTTCAAATTTCAGATTAAATTTTTCAAATTTAAATTGCATTTAAAATGAGCACATTTTATTTAGGTTATCATATTCGTGGATATAGAGTTTTCGTAATACTCCTTAACAATTCTTTTAACATCTGTGGGACCTATTGTGTTGTCCACTCTTTCATTTCTCATGTAAGTTATTTGTATCATCTCTCTTTTGTTCTTAGTTGTCCTGGCTAAGATGCTTGTCAGTTTTATTGATCTTTTCAAAGAACCAGTTTTTGGCTTAATTTTCTTTACTGATGCCTCGTTTTCAATTTCATTGGCTTATGTTCTAATTTTTATTCTCTCTTCTGCTTACTTTGGATCTAATTTGCCTTCTTTTCCTAGTTTCCTAAGGTGGAAGCTTTGACTATTGATTTTCTTTTTTAATATATGCATTCACTGTTACACATTTCCTTCCAAGTACTGCTTTAATTGCATCTCACAAATTTTGATACACTGTATATTCATTTTTTACTTAGCTCAAAATATTTTTAAATTTCTTTTGAGATTTCTTCTTTGACCCATGTGTTACTTAAAAGTATATTGTTGAATCTCCAAGTATTTTGAGATTTTCCAGTTACCTTTCTGTCACTGGTTTCTGGTGTAACTCTTTCGTGTCTGAGAGTACACCTTACAGGATTTCTCTTACTTAAAATGTGTTTAAAGTGTGTTTTATAGCCCAGAATGTGGTGAATGTTTTATGTGAGCTTGACAAGAATGTGTACCATGCCGTTGTTGGCTGAAGCAGGCTGTAGGTGTGAGTCATGCCTAGTTGATGAATCCCACCGTGTCCTCACTTGATTTTCTGCGTGCTGGATCTGTCCATTTCTGATAGAGGGGTGTTAAAAATCTCCAAGTATCATAGTAGATTCATCTATTTTTTTTCCTTATAGTTTTTGCCACATATACTCTGATGCTCTGTTTCTAGGTACAGATATGTTAAGAATCGTTATGTCTTCTTGGAGAATTGACCCCTTTATCATTATGTAATGCCCTTCTTTATGCCTGATAACTTGTCTGCTTTGAAGTCCGCTGTGTCTGAAATTAATAGAGCTGCTCATGCTTTGATTAGTGTTAGCATGGAATGTTTTTCTCTATCCATGTACTTTTAATTTATGTGTGTCCTTATATTTAAAGTTTGTTTCTTGTTGATGAGGTATAGCTGGGTTGTGTTTTTTGATCTACTCTGACAATTTCTGTATTTTAGTCATTGCATTTAGACCATCAACACTCAAACTTGTTACTGAGATAGCTGGGTTATTGTTTATTGTATTTGTGTATTTATGGTATTTATTCCTACATGTTGTTCTTATTTTTGTCTTCCATTTTTTTCTGCCTTCTGTGGTTTTAATTGAGCTATTTATGTGATTCCATTTTCCTCCTTTCTTAGCATATTGCTTATACTTCTTTCTCCCCTTTTTAGTGGTTGCCCTAGAGTTTGCTGTATAGTTCACAACCAAGCCAAGTGCACTCATGTAACTCTATACCACTTCATAAGTAATACAAGTACCATATAATAACAATATTCCCTATTCTTCCCTGCCATCCCTTGTATCATTGCTGTTACTCATTTCTTTTGTATATGAGCATGCATAAACATGTAACATATGTTTTATATATATAACATACATATAATTGAATCCATTGTTGTTATTATCATTTTGTACAAATGTTCCATGTTAAATCAATAAAGAATAAGAAAGATAAAAGGTTTTGTTCTGTTCCTTTATTCAGTTTTTCTTTCTTTGGTTTTCTTCCTTTTTTAAATGTAGATCTGTTTCTGACGCATCTCGTTTTCCTTGTTTCTGAATAGCTTCTCTTAACATTTTTGGCAAGGAAGATCTACTGCCAACAAATTCCCTCAATTTCTGTTTGTCTGAGAAGTCTCCGTCAGAAATCTAAGACTGGTGGGTTTTTCTCTCAACACTCAGGTATTTCAATCCATTCTCTGCTTGTTTGCGTGGTTTCTAAGGATAGGTCAGAGGTCATGTTTGTTTCTCTTTGCTTCTCTCTGATTTTTTCTTTATCTCTGATGATCTGAAATTTCAGTGTGAAACGCCTTGGTGTAGTTCTTTCTGCCTGTCACTGTGCTTCCTGGATCTGTGGTTTGCTGTCTGACATTCATTTGGGGGAAATTCTCAGTCATTATTGCTTTAAATATCGCTTCTGTTTCTGTTTCTCTTTCTGGTATCCCCATTATGTGCATGTTACACATTTTGTGGTTGGCCCATAGTTCATTGACATTGTGTTCTGCTTTTTTCCATCTTTTTTTTTCTCTTTGGTCAGTTGTGGAAATTTCAGTTATTAGATCCTCAATTTCAGAGAATTTTTTTTTTCCCCCTCAGCCATGTGTCGTCTCCCAATAAGCTCATTAAAGTATTCTTTGTTTCTGTTAGTGTTTGTGATTTGTAGCTTTATTTTTTATTATTTGTTAGAATGTTTATCTCTCTGCTTATAATTCATATCATATCTTCTTGCATGTTGTCTGCTTTTTTTCCTGGAGGCAGATTAATCAATTAATTTTTTTCCTGAATTCCTGGTCTGGTGATTCTGACATTCCTGCCTTAATCTCATTCTGGTTCTGACGTTTGTTCAACTCATCAAACTGTGTTTTTTGCCTTTCGGGATGTAACTTTTTGTTGAAAGATGGACACAATTTACTGGGTAAAAGGAACTCTAATAAATAGCCCTTTAGCAACGTAGTAGCTCGGTGCGGGTGGAGGGGAGGCACGCTAGACCTCCTGCAGGTCTCAGCCTTTGGTAGCCTGCGTCCCTGGACCGTGACCCTCCCCGGTGGTTGCCACCCCTCAGCAGATGGGGGGGGGCTGCTGGAGGCGTCCGGAGCTGGGCATTTCCCTTCCTGGGCAAGCTAGATGGAGCCGGAATTAGGTGTTTTCCTTCTCTCCCGTGGACCAGAGTGGCTGTGCTGGGGATTCCACCCTCCCCGTCGGGTAGGTTGGGCCCTGGTAAAGCAGCTTGTCCTGAGCGCAGGCCTTGTAAGAGCAGACTGCTCCGGTGTATTTCAAAAATAGTTCCTTTTCCCCTCCCCCTGTCAGAGCAGGAGAGGATTTTTCTCTAATGTCCATGAACTGTAAGGACCCAGTAGCGCTCTTGGAAGTCAGAGTCACAAAACTGGGGAGGCCCTCTGATTACTGGGTCCGTGTAGAGTTCTTAACTTTCAGAATGTTCCACATTTAGCTTCCAGCGATTCATCAGTGCTAGTTGAGGTTTCCCTGCCCAGGCACTGCTTCCTGCAGAAGAGCTCGCCTGTGGGTTGTGATTCTCTGCGTCCACCTGTCTGTCTCTCCAAGTCTGGGGCCAGCTGTCAGTTTCCCCTGTGACATCACCTTTATGCTGGCTCTAGGAAGAGCTGTTCAGGCGTCGGTGTGTTCAGCTCCTCGCCCGTTGCAATGGAGTGGCAGCGTCTTTGCTCCCTACGTGCTGGGCCAGAAACCGTAAACCATTTTTAAACATACGTGATTGTGGCATCGTTACACAGCATCAAAGGTTTTCCAAAATATATTTTACCATGGCTATCTACTACTCTGTATTTAATTACTTTTTCCATTTACTTGGACATTTATATTTTTATTTTCAGTTTTGATTTCACTTTTACTTTCTCTTCTTTGGCTTTTGCAAATAAGGGGGCAATAGACCTCATTCCAACCAAATCTTTGTGTATATTCATTTCATGGTCATGTGCCAGTGGAAAACCCCCAGAAATGGTCGCACATGGTGTGGTCGCCCTCACGCTGCGAAAGTCCTGAGCATAGGTTAGTAGTGTCCCGCATGACATTTCAGAGGCAGGACTCCGGCATAAGCCAGGGAAAACTTCTGTGCAAATCCTACCAGGAAACTGGGTGCAGCCTGGGCCTCATGGCTCACTAGCAGGTGAGCAACGGGGATGAAGTGAAAGGTGTGGGAAGATTTTAAATCTTGGCTGGAGATAAAAACATAGAAGGAGGCATAAAAGGAGATCCACTGAAAGAATTTTTCTCTACCGAAGTAGTTCTCCTTGTACTCTCTTGGAATCTTACTTTTCCTTGGGCTTGGGGCACAAAGAAGTTCCACTTGGGGAGTGCTTCTCCACGCAAGGCAGCCCTGCCTCCGCTCCTCACAGGAACTCTGCAAAACAGGCGTTTGGATCTACATCGTCTGGAAGGGAAACCGTCACTCACAGAACTGGACTGGCCTGCAACCATACAACTAGAAATAGAGAAAGTCTGGATTTAAGTCCACAGACTGTCTGATTGATATTTATACACCACTTTGTTGTTCTTTTATATGGTGGCAGCTGAGCATCGGTGTAGCTCGGGGTCCAGCACCTGGATCTGGTTTAGTTAAGAGAATTATCCAAAATAAAATGTGTACTAGTAGGATTTTCTGGACAGTGAAGGATCGGGCTTACAGAATCAACATAGGAAAGCCAGATGTGGTCAGGTCCGAAAGGTGAACACAGGAGCGAATGCGGAAAACATTAGAAGCACTGAGGCCCTAGAAAAGGGCCAGGAGATAGAGAAAGGGAAGGGAAAAGTGGGGAAGACTCGGCCGGTTGGCAAGTGCCTGTGATGATTTTTATTGGGCGCTATGGCTTGATGGTGGGTTGGCCTGATTTAAAGGCACCTGGAGGTGGCGGAGGTGGGGCTCAAATCCAGGTGTTCAGGGACTTGGAGCCTACCCACCACTATTCTAGATCATCTCTACTGAGGTCAGAACCATTTGGTTTATTTCCAAGAAGCTAGCCTGTATCCAAATAGACAAGATCAATGCTTATGTTGGGTTGGAAGTAGGCTAGGGAGGGGCTTTTTTCCTCTGACTAATATTCCCACATCCTGTCACTTAGAAATAAATAAACCAGTGAAATGGAAAATTGTGTGCTAAATGGATACTTAATGAGAAGGAAAAAAAATACAGTTAATGAAGGTTAATATCTCACATGATTGGTAGGGAGGGAATACCTTTCTAGACCTCCAGTTTTCTCTCATATGCTAAGAGAGGGTCGGGAAGCCAGCCAGTGGCAGCCATGGGGAGCTTCTCAGTGAGATCCCAGGGCGGGGAGCAGGAAGTCTGAAGTGAGTGTGGGAGGCTGGATATTGAGGCAGCTTCTGGCAAAGCAAGCTGTCAGCTAAGAATTTGCACATGAAGGGGGAGATGTCCCTCAGATGTCTACAGTGGGAATCTATACCCTTTTTCTGTAAAGGTCAAGATAGCAAATATTTTAGGCTTTGTGGGCCACAAGGTGTCTGTCCCGACTTCTAAACTCTGTAGAGCAAAGCCATTTACATTTTTAAATCTATGTTTATAAACGCCATTTACAGTATCTAAATGAATGGATGTGGCTGTGTGCCAAAACATCTTTATTTACAGAAATCAGGTGGTGGGTTGGATTTGGCCAAGGACAATTGTTTGCCAATTCCTGGTCGGCAGAGTGAGTCGCAGCAAGTGTTCAACATTGAAAAGATTCAGACATTTGAAGTAGTTATGGTCAAGTATGCAAGATGATCTAAAAGACTCAGAAACACTTGTCCCCCCTTCTGAGATTGGTGGAAGAAATTAAAAATAAATACATGTCTGACAATGAACAGGAGGACAATGCAAGATATTTCAGGGAATGCAGATTCCCAAAGCGGAGGCAAGGTGTCTTGGAGGACAGAGCTACGAGAGAGGAAGGTCGAGCAGGGTGACCGAACATGGCGGTGGGAGAGAAACGAATAGAGGAAGCTCGGGTGTTAGGAAGGAGGAAGCCAGGCTTGAAACGACACTTTGCTGAGCGCTAGAAAGGAGAGGTGCGAAGGCAGCAGACGCCTGGGGCCGCCAGGAGGAGAGCTGGCGCTGGGACGGCAGTCCTCCTGGGGTCGTCACCGGAACACGGCAGCTTTAGGTGCTTGGGGAGAAGGCTAGGCCCCCTCTCCCTGGAGAGCCGTCAACAGATTCACAGTGTGGAGTTTTGGGAGCTGAAATAATGGCTTGCCCAATAAAAGCGTGATTAAGAATTTTAAAGAGGGTGTGCCTGGCGGGGTGTGAGCTGCCTTTTGGAAGATGTGTGCCCAGCGCCCAGGAAATCTGACTCGGGGTCGGGGATGCTGCCACAGGGGCCCCACCTGAGGCCCCCTGGGAGGGTCAGTGGCGCCACGTGGCTCGCTCATTCCTTGGCTCCGCTGCCCACCCACGGGGCCAGGACGTGTGCTCAGGCCAGCATGAGCCTCTGGGGGCCCCGGCAGTCAGAGGCCTAGCAGGTACCCGACTGGGTGTGTGGGTGTGCCGACGGGCACCTGAGGACCAGTCCCCAGAGGGGCCCTGTGCCCCCCTCAGGCCCGGGAGGGGGAAGGCAGGGACAGAGGCTCACGGGAACGTCTCCCTGATACAAGGCGGACACCCCCAGCTGGGCTGTAGAATCCCAGAGCTCAGAGCCATTTCATAGATCATTGTGTCCCTTTCACCTTGTGAATAGGAACATAGGAAAACTGAGACCCCGGGAGAGGAATAAGGATGAAGAATAAAGATTACCGAGTTCTTAATATATGCCAGGCACTGTTTTGTTTTTAACTGTAATGAAATACACATAACATAGAACTCACCATGTGAACCATTTTCAAGTACGACTCAGTGGCACTGAGTACATCTCCATTGCTGTGCAGTCATCACCACAGCCCTGTTCCAGAACTTTCCATTACCCCAGAAGGAAGCCCTGTATTCATTAAGCAGTCACCCCCCATTCCCTCCTCCCTCCAGCCCCTGGCAAACACTGTCTCCTTTCTGTCTATAGATCTGCCTGCCCTGGACATTCCACGTAAATGCAGTCATACAGTATGTGGCCTTTCTTGTCTGGCTTCTTCCCTTTGGCACAGTGTTTTCAGGTTTCACCCGTGTTGTAGCATGCATCGGTGTTCCATTCCTTTTTGTGGCTGGGGAATATTCCATAATATTCCGTTGTATCAAGACACCACCTTTTGTTTATCCTTTCACCAGCTGATGAACATCTGGGTTGTTTCTCCTTTGGGGGCAGTTGTAAATATTGTACCAGGTACTTTTTAAACCATTTTACATTATTAATTTAATAAACTAGAAAATATTTAACAAATGCACAAAAACCCTTGGAAGGAGATACTGTAAGTACACCTGTTTTACGAATGAGAGGAGAGATTAGGTCCCTTGCCCACGTCACACAGTCAGTATAATGGGGCTGGTGGGGGAGGACAAAGCAACCCAAATTTCCCGTTGCCCAGCCCGGTGCTCCTGTCACTGTCCCAGCAGCTCAGCTCCCAAGGGCAGGACGGGCTGCTGGCCCCTGACCACTCTGCCTTGGTGTCCACCACTCACATGGGCTCAGTGTATTTGGTGTAAATTAGTTGATTTAAACCCCTCTGCTGAGTGATATGTGGGAAACAAAGGGAAGGACTAGAGATTATTTATAAGAAGTCGCTCTGTGTATTGTACCAATAAATAGATGAAACCACCAATTCGGTAACAGGATGTTGTGAATAGTTTACGGCATCTTCACATGCTGTCATACTCTACTGCGGAGCCATTAAACACGGTCCTGAAGAAGGTGTGAAACTGTGTTCCTGGTTTATTGAGTTCTTTAGCTCCCTGAAGGAAGGCATGCTTAATTCTTTCATAGGAAAACTGAGGTTTAGAGAGGTTAACTAACAGCTTACAAAAACAAGAATTCTGGCTCTTAGCCACAATAAAAATTACATGGCAGTTTAACAGGATCTTAGCTGTGGTATGTTTCTGAGCCATGAGGTCATGGTTAACCTGTGTTCTCTTCTACTCCTTCAACAACGTGACCCTGCACTGCTTTTGAAATTGAGTGATTTTTTTCCCCTTCAGAGAAGAGAATCCTGTTCAAATTAACCTCAGAACATAGTTGACTTAAAGAAAATACGGGCCACAACAAAGGTACGGCCGGTGCTGGTGAGACACCCTAAGTGGAGGTGGGGTTTTGTGGTCACTCTCTTTGCCGTCTCAGCTCTGGGGAGCTATTAATGGCTGCTGGCCAGCCCTCCTCCCCACGTAAGCATTTCTGTTTCCCAGCTCCTTACGGAGATCTTGGGGAGAAGAGAGAGCAGTTAGCGCTTCAGGCCCATTTATCTGCTGCTCTAAGCCTTGTCTTGTGCGATATGGCGGAAATTTGAAGCAGTCAGTACCGTGACTTACACGCGTCCCTTCTTCAGCCCTGGTCTAAAAGTCACGGCGCTCTCATTTCTGAATATGGCCACTGAGCACTGCAGTAAAATGGGCCTGATTTTTGTCTTCTCTCCACAGAGGGTTTGAGAAATAACCCTCTTCCCATTGTTAATGCAAGAACGATAGCAGTGTGTTATTGTTTGTTACTGTTGATAGGAACATGAGGAAAATGAGCCATTTCCCCTTTCAAGTCTCTATTCAGGACTTTTTGGGCCCAGACCACTACTTCCCCAAAGGGTATTACCGTCTCACCTCTCTGAGCCAGTTTCCTCTTTAGTAAGTCGGGGAAAGTATTCTCTTGTGATGGGGTTTTAGGAGGCTCACAGTGATAACTCCCACTTGCTGTGTGATTGCTAAGTACCTAGTCCATTTTGTTGGGAGAGGCAGTCCGCCATGGGCTCTGAGTACCTCTGCGTATTCCTGCTGGGTATCCCCAAAGTGCAAGGCCGTGTCGGGAACATTTCTCATGGTTGTTTTCAGTGAGCAAGCTTGAGAGATGAGGTCATGTTCCCCCAGACAAACAGCTGTTTTCCTCCAGCTTACTGTAGAAGCGCTGAAACCCCCAAACACAGCGCTCTCCGATAACACAACCCACTTACGTGCAGGCGCCTGGATGGGCCCTTCTATCATCCCTGTGAGTCTTGAGGGGAATGAGTAGTCACAGGACGTCCACACGAGACCCTGGCTGATGCCTTTGTCGTGAGTAATGAAGTGTTTTGCTGCTGACCCAGAACTCTCGTGTCTTCTGCCACTGTCCATGAATAGTAATAAGCTAACTTGTTGGGTTCTAAGTACAATACAATCTCAGGCCCTGCACAGTTCTTGATGTGTTATATAGCGTTAATTAAATGATCACAACAGCTGTATGAGGTAGGTAGTTCTTGTAACCAGATTTCATAGATAACAGCACTAAGTTCCAACAGGGTTCACTGACTTGCCAAAGGTCACACAGCTGTTATGTGGCAGAATCAAGATAAAACTAATGTCTGCCTTACTCCAAAGGTTATACCCTTAACTATAGTGCATTTCTTTCCTGAATCATATGAAGTAATAGTTATGGAATCCCTTCCAAACTCTAAAGCATTTTTTGATAGCATATAATTTTGATGTGAACACTACGAAATTGGTTCATTTCAAACCATGTGTATTAATGATCTGCTGAGATCCTAGCTCCCACAGCAGGTAAAGCTGCATATCTAAGCTCTGAGGAAAGCCTGGGTGTAGGAACGGCCACGCTGCTTTCTGGCTGTGTGACCTTGGGTGAAATATTCTGCACCTTTGTGTCCGTCCAGGTTCAGTCATAGAAACAGACACTGTGCTGGGAACTTCAGAGGGAGGGATTCACTGCCGAGAACTGGGTGTACGTGTGTTGGAAGCTGAAAGAGCAAAAAAAACCACGAGGCAAATGTGGACGTAGGAACTGAAAGGGGCATAAACCGCCCAAGGCTGAGCCAACACAGAGAGGAAGCTTCCAGAAAGGAGGTGCTCAGCGGAGCTGCCCCGCAGGCCAGGCACTCGGCCCACTGAGGAGAGACCCCACCTGGGCTGCTCCTGGTGGAGGAGGTGGACGGCAACATGGAGTGGACGTGCCGACAGAAGCTAGAGGCTGCAGGTTGTTGATATTTAATTCCAAATTTCCCCTTTCAAGTTCCGTCCCCTTATTCAATCAGCAACGCCGCGGCTCCACAATAGCTGTAATATTGTCCTGACAGCACGTGCATGTATAATATGATGGAAACGTATGCTGGTGTGTGTGTGATGGTGATGGTGTGGTGGGGGGAGGTTGAGGGGAGCTTGTTAATAGGTAGAGGACTCGTAAAGGAAAAAGCATGGCATGCTTAAGAACCTGAAATCCTGTAGATAGTGAGGGCATATGTTGAGCAGAAGTCAAAGCCAGAAGTCAGGGCCAAATCATGCAGAACCTCGTAGAATGTGTGCAGGGCCACAGACCCTGGGAGCCACCTTGGACTCTGTTGGCCGCTGCGTCTTTACAAATGTGCCATCTGCGTCTCAGACCACATTTCTTATCCGTAATTGTCCAGACAATAAACAGTTGTCTCCTTTCTTATTAAGACAGCCCTGATTTTGTTGAGGGTGGCTGTTTGTTGAGGGTGGCCGTGTGCCCAGGTGGAACAACTCTACTCTGCAGGCTCCCTTACACGCAGTTTTGCAGAGCTGAGTGCCAGTCCTGACGCTGATGTATACAGCCTGGGGATGGAATGAAAGGAAAAACGTCAGAGAGTGTATTAATATCTGTGACCCTCCTCTGACAGAGCAATAAATACAAAAGGGGATGTTTAAAGCTTTGAAGATGTGTTTCCTTATACAGTGGATAACCCAGGATAAATCCTTTATTAAAAATTTTTTTTTAATAAAAGCAGTAATTAAAAAGAGCTCGAAATGCTAGGACACAAGAGACATGAATTCTAGTCACAGCTCTAAAATGTCTAGTTGTGATTCTGAATGAGCCGCTAACTATGAAATGATATGATTCCCTGGGAAAATGGAACCTCTACTGCAGTGCCTTTGGGAAGACCAGACGAAATTCGGTGATAATGACACTAGCTCGTGTTTGTTGAGTGTTTCCTGTCTTCTGAATACTGTTTCAAGCATTTTGCCTGTATCATTTCACTTAAAACACAGAACGTTAGGATAATCTGTGAGCTGCTACTATTTTATCCATAAGCGAAATAAGTGAGGGATGATAAATCACTTGCCCAAGGTCAGAAAGCTTCTACTAGGAGGAGACGGGGTTTGAATCCCTGCCGTCTGACCCCAGAGTTGAGATCACATTCTGACAACCAGACTCATCATGTGGCAGATATTTTTAAAAACTGTATTACAGGGGGTTGTTATCATATCCACATGTGAGTTGCATGGATTGCTGAGAATTAGAATAATTAACGTATGCTAAATACTAACGTTGTGTTGGGTGGTGTTTGCTATTTCTTTAAAGGTGTCAGGAGTCTTTCAATATCTGATAGGGTTTCAGAATCAAAATTCCTTTGTAGGTAATCTTTCTTTCTGCCTGCTTGGCTTTAACATCTCTTCTTTGTCTTTGAGTTCTACAATTTTAGTAAAGATGTAGGTGTTTTGTTTTTACTTCTTAGAACTCAACATACTTTTTGAATCTGAGGATTGGTGTCTCTCAACAATTCCAGAAACCTGTTAGCCATTATCAGGGGGTGTCGCCTCTCTTCATCTGCTCTCCTTTCCTATCTGTGATTCCTATTTATTTACGATGCACCGTCTCTCCAATCTCCAGACCCCTTAACTTCTCTGTTGTATTTTACATTCCTTTTCATTCCTTGCCATAATTAGAGTTATTTAATCATATTTACATCCAGCTCACAAATTCTTTCTTCAGGTGTATTTAATCTGCTGTTTAAGTGTCCATTAAGTGTTCGATTTCATTGGCTATTTTTTTCATTCCAGAAGATATATTTCCCTCCCCCCTTTTAAAAAACAATCTGTACTTTCTGTTTTGATAGTGTCTCGCTCTGTTCTTGTGCTTAAATCTTATTTGTACTGGGAATTGTGACAATGTAAATGCAGTGATTTTATTTTATCTTATTGTTTTATTCTAAGAAGTTTTGAGGGATCTTAGTCTACTTATGTCTACTCAGTCTTGCTTATGGTAGATAATTTTCTTCTGTGTTCTCTAACTTCTAATTGTAATCTTGTATCAGGTAGTGCTTTATTGGGAAAGAATCTAATGAACCTGGGTCCATGTCTCTTTTGAGTGGTTTTGAGTGATATCCCAGTGGTATCTTTGCCATGGCCATTTTTAAGGTTAATATCTCTACTTTAGGAATTCATAGTGACTTAAAATAAACTCCAAACCTGTGTGAGCGTTCTTCCATCATTACAGATTCTGAAGGGACTCATTCTGTGATGCCCCACAAGGGCGGGGGCCGGGGCACACCAGGTCCAAGGCCTCACTCCTTATTAGTAGGATTTTCCTAGTTTATTTCTTTTACAAAAGGACTGAAATTTATATGGGGATCTCTGTTCAATCCCTCCTGCTTTGGTATGGACCAGAGGGCCTCACTTCTTGTCCTTTCTGGGGTTTTAAAACCCAAACCTTTGGTTACCAAAATGGGCAAATTCCTATAAGGCAGCCAGAATGTCTGCTCTCCTGCTTAGAATTCACTGTGAGTTCCTAAAGCAGAGATATTAACCTTAAAAAAATGTAACCTTGCATATTTTGTGTTAGAAGGGCTAGGTTATCTAATCTACCATCTGTTCTACTCATCATTATGAACATCAGTTATTTTATAGTCATTAAAAATTGTCCTAATTGTCCTCTGATTGGACCCTGGATAACATAAAAGTTTATGTGGACTCCCCATCTGTTTGTTTCTTTGGCCTAGGTAATTGAGGGACTAAGTGGTATTAGGGCCTCATTTTCCACCCTACAATTATAGATTAATTCATATCCTTTATTTGACTTCGAGTTTCAGAATGGGGTTCGTGACCATTTGTGACCACGTCAGTTCCGGCTTCCGCTGCCCGGCTCTGTGGGCTTGGTTAAGTAACATGACCCCATCGCACTGCAATTTTCTCACTGTGAAAAGGGCCATAGTATCAATCTCGGCAGGTTGCTATGAGAAATAAACAAACTAATACTTGTAAAACCTTGAGAAAGGCTCCTGAGTACGTAGCACTGAATGATTGCATTTCTTGTCGCTATTCCTGTTATTATGTGTAGAAGCAGTGTAATAGTCATGCATTCATTTCTGAGGGGATGTTCATCGGTACCGCTTTGTGTTCATGCTCTTAATCCAAATAAACTCCAGATTTTTTTCACTCTGATTTCGCCCTCGAAAACCTGTAAGAGTGCTTCCAAGAATTTGCTTCTTTTTCCTCATTATGATACCACGTTCAGACCATCTTTGATGTGAGATCACTTCTAGAGTTTCTGATTACTCTGGTCTTTCCACCTTTCCTAAGATAGCTGTGCCTTGTTTGTAAGTTTAGCTCGTATTTATAATTAGCTTTGAGCCTCTGCTCTTATCTGTCCACTCCAGGTGTTCTTTCCATTCTCTTGAATAATTTTGCATTTGAGCAGTTTGCGGTCACACCTAGCGGTGATGTTCAAGTTGGGGCGTTTCTAAGAGTGGTCTCAAAAATTGTAAGCATGTCAGCTTTCAGGTCTCAGCGTTTTCTTCAGAACACATCTTAGTTTTCCTTTTGACATGCCACTATTTTAACTTTTTATTATAGGTTCACAGGAAGGTGGAGAAAACTGTGCATAGAGTTCTTTGAACATTTCCCTCAGTTTTTGCCAATGGCCACATCTTACATAACCGCAGGGCAATACGAAAACCTGGGAGGTAACACTGATACAATAATGTTAAGTAGACGGAGGGGCTTACACAGGTTTCACTGATTTTTACATGCGTGTGTGTTTCTATGCGATTTTATCCCATGTGTATTCATACGAACATTATTACAAACAAAATACAGAATTTTCCCATCACTATAAAGGAACTCCCTCATGCTGCCATGTTATTGTCATACCTTCTCCACTCCTGTCCCCTGATAACTCCTATAGTCTGTTCTCCACCTGCTTAATTTTGTCATTTTGAGGATGCTATATAAATAGAATCACACTGCATGCCACTCTGTGAAATTATTTTTGTTCATTTAACACAAATGCCCTTAAGATCCACCCTAGTTCTTCATTTATCAGAAGTCTGATGCTCTTTATTGCTGAGCAGAATCCCACCAGGGGAATGCACCAGATTTTATTCATCCATTCGCTATTGGAGGACGTTGGGGTTGTTTCCCCCGTTCTGCTCTGCACGATCCTGTGTAAGTTCTTGTGGGAATGTGTTTTCATTTCTCTGGGATAAATGCCCAGAAGTACAATTGCTGGGTCAAATAGGTAGTGCATGTTTGGTCTTATAGGAAACTTACACTTATTTTCAAATTATTTTCTGGAGTGACTGTACCATTTTACATTCAACCAGCAACATATGAAAGAAGTGCCATTTTTAAAAACAATGATATTTGCTCCTTGAAGAAATCTATGAAAATCCAGATTTTGAAAAATAAAGGACTTTTCTGGTGATGAAAATGCCCCACACTTAGATCATGGTGATGGTCGTACGACTCTGGGAGTGCTCTGAAACCCACCGAACTGGATGCTTTAAATGGTGGATTTCATGGTGTGTGAGTTACGGCTCAGTGAAGACAGTAAAAAAGAAGGCTATTACAAGAAGGGATCTCATTGTATTACAAAAAATGTTATTCCTTCACCAAACTTCTAATATTTATGAAGAATTTACCATGTGGCAGGCATTACATGCAGTGCTTTCTATACGTCAAATCCTGACTCATCTACTAAGTCACGTGTCATTTAACCATTGTTAACTTCTGCATCCTTTTCTGTAAATGGGAATAGTAAACATTACCTCACTTGGTGAGGATTAAATGAAATAATGCTTATGAAATCATTTAGAATGCTGCCTGCACAGTGTCATTATCCTTATTATCAAATTCATGAAGACATTTTCCTCTCAGCAGCTCATATCTACTTGATAATAGTGTTATGAGAGACAGAGCTGTATGTATTAATAAAAGATGACAGGTCTTGCCATTGTGTATATAGGAAGACAAGGAAAGCAACTGACATCTATCCATCACCCCGTATGCACCAAACACTATTTATTAGCCAGCATGTTGCATATTTGGTCCAAATATCGCTCCATGACAGGAACAGTAGAATCCTCATTTTATAGAAGAGAAAACAACTCAGAAAGGTTCAGAAAATTTCCGAGTTTCGTAAAGCAAGTATTTGATGTAGCCAGGATAGGAAACCAGGTCTGTGTCCCAAGTTCATGTTTTTCTGCTTGCACAGACGAAGGGAATTGATATAAATGAGACTTCTCCTCAGACGCTGCAATTAATTGAGGGCACTGCAGCTTTTCTCTCCTTTTTTATTCAGAGTCTATAATTTAGCATTTCTAAAGTTGTTGTATTTAAAATATTTTAAACGTATTTTAAAAAAGAAATCTGGAGATCCTTATGGCGGTTCAGAAAAAGCCCCAATGATATATTCAACCCGAATTTCCAACTGTTTTAAGTTTGAATCAACGCTGCACTGCAAAACGCAGGACTGCTGGTGGGAGAGCCGTTTGCCAGCAGTGCTCAGGAAGACGTCTAGAGATTAGAAGGCAAAGCACCCCGTGCCGAACTCCATTAGAAAACAAAACAAAAATCAAAAACTAATTTCAGGCTAAGAAAATTGTTTGCAATATTAGGGCATCAAAACCATTTCTCAAGTTTTTTCACCCGTGGATTAGTCTTTGTGTTCTTTCCCTTTCTTTTTCGAACTCCTTTCTCTTTAGAAACTGCCAAGTGCTGTAATGGAAGCAAGGATGGGCCTCAAATGTCAGCCAGTTGATTGAGAAAAACAACAAAGAAAAGTTATTTCCTTTGTAGTGAGCCTCAGAGAATACGCATCATTCCTCAGGTTTATGAAGGAACTTGGCTGCAGGTTCCCACTGGAAAGAAACACAAGGATTTGGAATTCCACTCGGAAAGCTTAGGTCTATCCTGATATTCTGATCGGCAGAGACAGACTCATAATAGGCGCTTACATTGATGCGAGACAGGAGACCTGTGGGTAGGAACCCACTAACTTACTCCCAGAGCTTTAAGTGGCCTGCTTCATGTGATGGCATGTTATGACTTATTATTTCACTTTATCTGTTTTATTATGAGCAGGAGAAATAAGGTTTAGTTCCATATGATTAACAAAACAAAACAGTCTTGGGTTAGGTTAAGAGATTCTCTGAAACATGAGAAATGACCTGAAAACTGGCTGAAAAACCTAACAAGAATGAAAAATGGCACGCTGCAAGTTCCAGGAGGGGGCTGCAGAGGTCAGCTTCGGATGCATTTCATTTCACATTGTCACCGATGGCTTGGGAAGAGGCTGTAAACCTATTATGGTGATTATAGCTGCAGATGAGGGTAGCTAGGGTGGAGTTACAGACACTAATGTACATGGTACAGAGCCACTGAGAGAGATTAGAAAAACAGGCAGGAAATGAGCAAATGAGATCAGCCTGGAGAGGTAGAAACGAGCATCTGGAAAAATACATAATTTGAAAACCAGAGAGATACTGAAAGGGACGATCATACTTGGAAAGCAACAATGGTAAATAGACCTTTGAGTGGATATATCAGTCCTGGACATGTTTGCAACATGATCGAAAAAATCATCTAAGGCTTGGTGTGCATTTAGCTTTTGGGAGTGCATTTTTTTCCCGAATGGACATTTCCATTATTTCATTTGATCGTCAGCCCAAAGAGGTTGGAAGCAAGTAATTTATTCTCCATGCAAGAGATGAGGAAATGTTAAGTGAATTGCTAAGGTCAAACCATTTGTTAATCAAATAGACATGGCTAAAATGTGGGTTGCTTGACTCCTTATTCTTTCTCTTTCAGAACACCACCTTGCTTTAAGTCTTGGATCTCAGAATAGTAATTGTTTCTGATTCAGCATTTACCCATCTCTTTCTGACATTGTGCCCGATTTTACTTCACTGGAGACTGAGCTTAGCATTACTGAAGCTTTGAACCGGACCTGAAACTCGCCTCTGCCCCTGGGCATCTAGGAGGAAGCAAGGTGCTATATGGTGGGTCTTTGGATTAGGAGTCAGAGCCCTGCACTGAAGGTGTCGCTAACTGTGGGCTTTGGGGTAGGCAGACCATGTGCCCCCTCTAATCTCATGTACTTGAGCTGTAGGACTGAGTCTCATGGACTTGATCTCTTTGAAGATCAAAAAAAGAGTGAATTGGTGCCACCAGACACAGAGCCTGTGAGGGAGGCGGGGGGTGGGGGGCTGTGTACACAGGCACACGGGGACCCCTGGGCTGAGAGCGTGAGGTAGCATGTGGCGAGCAGGCAGATTTCAGCTTTCAGGGATCACTTCTGCAAAATGTATCTCAGTCTCTTCTCTCATGCTCTTGTTAGAGAGTTCCTATTTTAAAGTTGTGATGTTTTCCCCTTCTACTTGGTAATGACATGAGTTTCTGTGCGCCTTCACCGGCCCCTTTTGTGTAGACAGCAGGTGAGAATCAGTAGACGAGGCATCTCTTTGTATGTCTGCCGAGATCATGATGGCTTTTTTTTTCTCTGAGTAATGCCTCTACATGCACACGGCAGGCTCCTTGCAGCCACGTTTGTGTCTTGTTTCTTCCATCCCTGCTCCGTAGGTGATTAGATTGTAGGGTAGCAGATGACACAAGCAGAGCTAAGAGACACTCATCTTATTCTCCACTGTGATCAGAACAAAGGAATACGGGCTGGCCAAATGTTTGGAGAAAAATTATAGCTAATGTAAGTGGAATTGAGTGAATAATTAGGAGTCCTCAGAAGGTAAAAAAGACTGTGGCTGACACGTACAGATTCCAGCTTGTCTGGATGCTTATGCTTGAGTCTTTTAAATACCTTACTTTTTTAGAAAAATTGTTTTACTGAGATTGTCATCTTTAACTTCTTTAACAAGGTGTGTTCACTAAGAGTCAACCTCAGTGATGTCCTGTTGGCAGGCAAACGAGTCCATACAAAACTTTCTGCTGCCCCGATCAGCCCATTTGTCCTTCAGGATTCTGCTCGTAAGTAGGGCTTGCATCTGGTCTGAGTTTATTTGTGAATGTGTATGAGCGTGCATGCGTGTGCGGGTATTGGTGTGCTGGCATGTATTCATCCAAGGCGATCTATCAAGAGCATCTCGTGGAGGCCCTCATCTGTAGGCTGAGCTGGCACTTCGGACACAGTGAGGAATAAACAGAGCCCCACCCTCAAGCAGCCGGAGGAAAATGGCCGACAGGACGGATAATTGCATCATGCTCCGCAAGCGCAGTGCTGGGGGTTGGCAGAGGCTCCGGGAAGCACCACTGGGCACTGAGAGATGTCAGGAAAAGCTTTCAGGAGGGGAAAATGCCTGAGCAAAGTGGATGGAGCTTCTCAATCATTTCAGGCAAAAGGTATAACATAAGCAAGTGCTTTGGAGGCAAGAAACAACATAATGTTCGAGGCGAACTCCTTGCTTCTAGAGAGACGAGGAGAGATGAAGCCACAGAGAGGAGCGGAGGCCAAGTGTGGGGGGTTCAGTACGTCATATTGGGGACCTTAGACTTCAGCCTGAGGGCACCGGGAATGACTGGAGATCTGCTTACAGGAGGTGAGCCACAATGGTAAGTGCTCAGACTGGCTGAGGTTGACCCAGGCAGAGGGAACGCAAAGTCTGAGCCCAGGTCTCTAGTTAAGATGCCCAGCTTAACTGGTGGAGACTGGACACTGGAGAAAGTGCAGAAGGTTCTGGAACCTATTTGAGACCTGCATTTCTTAGGAGGCACGTTGTAAGACAAAGATTTCACCCGCAGAAAGTTTCTGCAGGGATGCTCTTGAAATGAACACCTAGAAGGGACGGGATGGGGAGGAAGGAGGGACCCTTGGGTACGGGGAGAACGCAGCCCCCCTAGAGACTCCAGCTGGCCCTGTGGGGGTTTGAAGAGAGGACAGCCTCCAGCGGTCTCAGGTTGGAAACGAAGGCCAGGCCTCCACCCCACGTTGGTACCGGGAATTCACCCGCCTCCCCGCACCCCCCAGGCGTGTCCTCCCAGCAATGTGGGTCTCCTTGGCTGAAGCAGTGTCCAAAGGTGGCTGACAACTGAGAGTGTCTGCCGGTGGCACTGGGGACAGCTGGGCTCATAAGCCTTTTTTTCCCCAGCAGGGATCTGGACGGTACACTGCAGGGGACTCTGGGGCTGGCGGCCCACCCAGGTGGAGGCTTCCCACATGCAGCTGGATGTATGAACCTGAAGCCGATGGGAGAGAACTGGCTGGAGAGAAGGGTTGGGAGGCATTATCTTAGCAGTGGAGTGAATGCATTAAGTTTGGGGGGCCATGCACACTTTTGAGAAATCTGAACAAAACTGGAGACTCATCTTCCCCAAAATAACTGTGCAGAAATATATACCCACAGAATTTGTTTGACTCTCTTTTGTGGATTCACGGGGAAACATCATGCACTATTTTAATTTATGGGATTAATCCAGTTTCTTGGGGCATTCACAGATTATCAGGTACTTGCCATTATTTCACCGAATCCTCTTAACCACGTAAATTATCTCCATTCTACAGAGGTAGAAATTGAGCTTGAAAGAACTGTCCGGGGACGCCGCAGGCAGCGCACGGCAGAGCTGGGATTGAAGCGGTGTGTGCGCCTAGCAGAGTCGGGCTCCCTGTGCTCCCCCTGGACACCAGCAGCGGGACAGTGCAGTTTAGCCACCACGGTAGGAAAGCAAGTGGGTGGAGGACCAGCCAGGCAGGGTTATTGACAGCACCCTCCTGCAGCCCTTGGTGGGGCAGAGAACCCCGCCCTGATGGGGACGGTGGAGGACACTGCCGGCTCAGCAGACCCCTGCAGGGCACTGGGATGCGTGCGGCAGGCCGAGGGCCCCAGGCCGTGGCGGTAGCTTGAGGCTGCCTCAGTGGGCAGGGGGGGAGCGGTGGCCAGTCTCCCATCTGTCCTTGCTGGTGGCTAACTGGCCGCCTCAGATATTCTCTTGTATGGACATCATCATGGAAAATAGCTTACCTTGTGTTTTCAGTTAATTTTTATTAGTTATTTTTTATTTTGCTTGAAAAAAAAATGTCATGGGACTGTCACTGACTCTGTCCATGCTTCCAGGAGTCTTTACCATCTTGTTATGCTAGTTAATGAGAAGTCAGTTTGCAAGATCATAAAAAATTCATTATCACAAAGCTGATGCAGCCTTCTGTGGCAAACATTTTAGGGCTTAGGGATTGTCTGACGCACTGGCTCGGGGTCCCTAACATCGTATCTGACTGGAATCTTTCACAGCAAGCTTTGGGTAAGCTGGTTTCCTATGAGAACCTTTCACAGTCCTACGGTTTTAAGTGAAGAGACTTTGGAGTCTATTAAAATAAACTTTCAGCATTATAAAAACTTAGACTTAGAGAGAAATTCTATTTTATGGTGACAAAAGAATAAATATATATCCATCTTAAATTTTATGGTAAATATATACATTTCTAGTAGCCTTTCCCTTGAAGTTACCCTTACAAGCAATTTGTGGGCTTCCTGCTTGGAAAAAGAAACTGGCCCCAGAGTTTAACTTTAATTTTAATTAAGGCTGAGTCAAAGATACGTGGGTGTTTATAATAATTGTTTTCCGTAGTGGTGTTAGCTTAAAACCCTTATTGCAACAGAACCATTGTTCTGCTTGTGAGCATTTTGTTACACGTTATTTCCCTTCATGCTGTGTAGGATCCCCATGAAATGTATAACCTAGGAAAGCATCAATCACAAAACGTGTTAATCTCTGTTTCCACCAACCCTTAGGGTTTTTGGAGGTCCTGTAAATTACTTGTGGCCATGAAATAGTGAAAACAGGACTTGGTTACTTGTTAAAATAGGCATTAATTAATTATTCATTCCTTTTGGGAACATGCTCAGTATACTGTACTATCAATCCAGAAAGTCCTTACAAATTTGGAGGCAAGATTCGGATCTGAATGCAGACTCAGTCGGGTTCTCCACTTTCCATCCACTCACTGTTACTGTTCTCAGAAACCTACTCTTTTGATCTCTCTGTGCTAAAATGAGATATACCCGCAACTCCTTTTCAGGGAAGCAACTCCTCTTTCTGTTTCGTAAGACATGCCTCTCATGCTCGAATCACTCAGCCATTCTTTTGACCCATTTTACAGATGAGGCAAATCAAGCTTAGGTTTTTCAGACTGTTAATTCCAAAGCCAACTGATTTGCAATGAATTTGGAAAAATCGAACAGTTTTTCTCTATTTCTGTATTTGGTTTTTGTCTCTTATATTCACTGTCTTCAATGAAAAATGAATACCTGGCCTATCAAAACTAACCAAGCACTCTGCTTGGGGCCAGGTCAGCATTTGACACAGGATATCCTGAGGTCAGAAATCTAGGGTTTCATTTGGGGTCAGTGTGTGGAAGTGACCGGTCCAGCACAGAAGTACTCATTTGCTGACGTATCAGTGTGGGCCGGAGGAGCCTGTTCATTCCCCGGCTCCTTCAGGAATTCACCCAGAGAAACCTGTGACTAGACCCTCAGGCGAGTGTCGCTGCGTTTCTACTTCTCTAAGAAGACAAGGAGCAGGGGCTGATGAGGCCCCGTGGCCCTGGGGCATTGCTGTGGCTGAGCACAGGAAACCGGAGGGAAAACAAAAGGCCAAAAGGCGTGCAGCCCAAGTTCCTTCCTGGAGACGGATGGGAAACCTGGAAAATATAAACTGGGGTTGTAGCCTTGCTTATGGGGGTTGGCTTGCTATTCTGAGCCTGCCTCCATCCAAGCGTGAGTCTCATGTCCTTCATCTGCGAGTGAACTGTTGTGCTATACAGGGAGCGATCTGAATCCAGTCACATGTGTGTCCCTTCAGCCCAAGGGTGAGACTGCGTTTAAGCAGACTCACACGCCAGCGCGTGTTCTCCAACAGGCCTTTAGCAGAGGCCCAGGGGGTGGTAGTTCCGAGATTCAGGCTTGTGGTGTAGGGCCCGGTGGAGATGGGGTGCAGCAGGGCTGGGGAGGGGGACGTTCCCGGGAGGTGACCTGTTGCTCTCGATTCTGCATCTTGTTTACTATTAAATAGGCCCCTTGGTCTGAAGTGATGTCAGGGATCCCGTGCCAGTGCATCAGACACTCCTTAAGTCCTAAAATAACATTAACTGAGGCCCTGGCAGCAGAAAAGGCAAAAAACCAGACCCAGAGCATGTGTTGGTCTCTGTAAACATGAATCACTGCGCTTTCCCAGTGGGAGGGGTCCCATGTAGTCGGTTTGTCACCCTTGGCTGTGTGCACCTTTGAGGGGTGGTGCCGTCCTGGGGGGCCGTACTGCTCTCTGTCCTCTGTCGCTGGCAGGGTGGATGCTGGACAGCACCGGCAGCTGGATCGGCTCTGGTGACGGGGCCTTGGTTCCCTGTGTAGCCTCTATGCCTGTCACCATGTCTGCTCCATTCATGTGACCTTTATGCCGACACTGGGTGACTGGTGGTGTAGGTGGCTGATGTCAACTGGGAGTCATTTGTCTACCTCATTGTGGATAAAGGGAAGGTTCCTGTGGCCAGGATTCTCATCTGGCCCTGGTCGGCTAGCTGACTACACACGTGTGGGCAGTATGCTGTTGTTGACTCTATATAAAGAGCTCTGTTCAGTGCTCTGGGCTGCTGCACGGCTGCAGGAGAGCAGAGCCTGGAGTGGTGGCAGCGCCGAGGACAGAGACTGGGACAGCTGTGCGGACAGAGGGGCCCAGAGGCTGGGACCGGCTTGCTGCATGCAGACTCGCTCCGAGTGGACAGGATTCTAGTGACTGACCTGCCACCATGGGTATAAAGTTGGACTTAACCCTTTTACCCCAAGAACGTTCCACTGTCATTTCTTCGGTCACACTGACTCCACAGTGACCTTGCCCGGGGCACTCATTGTTCAGTTTCACCTGTGATGGACTCTCCTGGGGCATTAACGTGTCGTGCGTGTGTCTTCGTTCTTCCTGCCTGCTTCCGCAGGTCCACTGTTTGCCTTACTCAAGGCCGCCTTTTCCTCGATCTTCCCCCTTTCCCCTTCCTGCCTGGCACACTTCAGTACTGTCCAGGAGTCTCCATTAAACCTTGAGCCATTTTCCTTTACCAAGTGGGTGACAAGTTGCACTGTGGGGATCTATGGCCTTTTGGAAGAGGTGTCCTTGCTGTTGTCTTGTGACGCCACCTGTGAGCGGGGCTGTGCTGCGGCTCTTGTCTCTTCACCTGCTCTAAGCAGCCAGCCCCGCTGTAAGCCAGGCTCAGGTGTTTTCCTCCTCCGTCAGCTGATCGTTCGGGCCGTGTGGATGTGTTGACACCAAGGCACTGAATAGCGGTAGTAGGTGACATGGCGACTGGACCATCTGCCCAGGTGGCTTACTTATGCCCTTCTGTCCTTCCTAAACCAGCCTGATCTTAGGACTCACTGGCTCTGATAGCACCCAGCTAATGGTGGGCATTTCTGGCTGCGTGGTTACTTCATGACCCTGATCGGGCCTTTCATCTGTCTCTGCCAGGGCCCAGGAGCACGAGAGGATCTGCTTTTCAAATAGTGTACAATTCTCTTGCTCGGATATTGGGACTTGCATAACCACCCCGTGGTGACGGCCCTCTAACGGAAAGCAGAGTGGCTCTCCGAAACCTTTTGTCACTAAATGGGTAAAGCCAATAAGCAATTACCATTAATCTATATGGAAATATTTTTGAGTGTTCCCGGACCCCAGAAATAACCTTCCTTAGGCTTTTCTGATACCTTAGCCTATATCTAGCTAACAGATGCACAAAGTAAATTGAGATAAAGCGCAGATGCTCCCCCAGTTTAAATCTACGGTGGCTTGAATCTGAGATGCTGAGTGCAGTTCCCCGGGAAGAAGCTTGGTGGCGCCCTGCCTCTGTGATGGCTTGTGGCCAAACAAACCCTAAATGTTATTTCAGTTGCCACCTTTTTTTGTAATAGCAAACATCCTCTTCGGATTTTTTAATTTAGTAAAAACAGGTACTAGTGGAGGTCTTTCATAAAAGCGAAGTGGTGTGATGTGAACTTCCAAAAAGTGTGCAGGGAACGCCTGAACCTCCAGTGCCACGGCTTTCATCAGATCATGTGGCTGTTTGCACCACACCCCGGATCTGCTGTGGAGCCCGTGCCTGCTCCAGGTGCCATTAAAAGCTGACAGCTTTTCACGTATACGGGCTGTAAAGGTATTTCAAGCTCTGGAATATGTCATCTCTAAAACCTGAGGTGGCCTTCCAGGCTTTGTGCTGCCTTCCTTGCATGTGGAGCTGCCTGATGCAGTCATTAAGCATTTTGACATGTCCTAGCCTAATGGACTCCTAAAATTTTGCCAAGATGTCAGGCCCCTGAATCTTTGTAGACTGCATCTCTGGCTCTCTCAGATTCATGTGTCTTCCCAAAGCCTTCAATGTATTTGTCACTTCCTGCTCATCTCATGAGATTTTCATGATGTCATCCAAAGCTTGTACCAGGGGGGTGTTCTTCAAGATGTCCAGTCTAGATCTTTTGATCCTTATCTGTGTTATGGTACAGGAGAGGGTGATTAACATACCTTTGGGTCATGACTCTTCATATACACTGTCTTCTGTTCCAGGTACATGTGAACTGCTTTGATCTCCCTTCCTCATAGGGATGGAAAAGAACTTGTTGGTGAGCTCGATGGCTATGTATCATGTGCTTCAGACATGGCTGTATGCCCGTATGCTCTAGGAAAATATCACAGCAGCTTCCATTTGGGCTGCTGGTTGACTGAGTTATGCTCTGGGATTTGTCTGGCTTCTGTCAGTCTAGTTAATTAAATGGCAATATGAGGGGAACTTCAGATTTTAAGTGTTTGGATCTTAAAGATCTTTAAGATCTAATCTTTAGTGTTGCTAACCTCTGCCATCCCCTTAAGATGCAAATGTTTTTTAAATTTACTGTCTTGATTTACTGTCTTGGGGTGGGAGTGGGCCAATTTTAGAGCCTTCTGCTTGGTGTTCATACTTGATTGCTTTTAACACACAGGCTGAGAAGCCAAGTAGAACAGAGGTGGTGCTAATTGCCATATTTGTCTGTTCCAATCAGTCAGTGGAGATCTGTGAAAATCATTGTAGGTGGATCTATAAACCCAGTGAGCCAAATGTAAGCCAGATCTAGACCAGAGCTGTTCATTCCCTGGCATCAGCAGGCCTCCACTCTAACTGTGATGACGCTTCCAGTCTCTGGGTACGCTGTCAGCTGGGAACTCGGATCCATTTGTTCCCCACATGTTTAAGCAGCCCCCTTTCCCAGTTCACGACGGCATTGGCATGTGGCCGCAGGACCCCCTGAGGAAGGACTAGAGGGATCACCACATATATGCCGGGCGTGGTGTCTCCTCCCTCCTGCTGAGCCAGCTTCTCCTTCAGTTAATGTTTTGCAAGCCTGAGAACTAGGTCAGATCTAGCAATTGGCACAGAATCACGATTTTTTAGTGGAGTGACTACCTTTAGCCCCCTGATCATCAATCATTGATGCACTTTGATTACGACTCATTTTTGTTTCCTGTTGCTGCTGCAAAAAATTACCTTATACTTAGAGGCTTAAGACAGTATGGTTATTCTCATACAGTTCTGGAAGTGATAAGTCTACAGTGGGTCTTATGGGGCTACAGTCAAGGCATCAGATAGCTGCAGTGCCTCTGGAAGCTCTGCTGATCTGTTCCTGCCTTCTCTAGCTTCTAGAGGCTGCCCTGTTCCTTGGCTCATGGCCTTGGCCTCCATGCTCACATCCACACCCAACTCTGCCTCCCTGCCTCTCTCTTATAAGGATTTGGTGATTATATTGGGCACACCTGGATAAGGTAGAGTAATTTCCCATGTCAAGAGCCTTAAGTCAATCACATAGTCCCATTGTCACGGACGGTGACCTCTTCACAGGTTCTAGGTGTCAGACATGGGTGTTTTGGGGAGATCTTATTCTGCCAGCCACAGTACCTTCCGGGCAGCCTCCATCCATCCTGGCCATAGGGACTTTAACCATCTACTAACCATCCATAACTCTTCAGCCAGGCCCCCCCCGCTGTCCCCCTGACCCTGGCACTCGCTGAGATGATTGCACCCATGGTTAAGTGCTGCCAGCTGCTTCTGCTGTTTCAGAGTCTTAAGTGAGCCTAACTCTGTGATTCATCTAATATCAAGCCTGCCTAAAAAGGGATTTGCTAACTATTTGCTAAGTTTATGCATAGATCAATGAATCAATAAAGAAGTGACATTTCATCATTTGAATTCATATTAAGTTCTAAAGTCATTCCTCTCCACAACTCAAAAAACATCCAATTCCAGCTCCCTGGTTTTCTTTCATGGGAATTTCAACCGACCGACATGGTACAGAAATAGTTTTAGTCGGTAAGGTAGCTAGTCCTGTGGGGCATTGAATATGCATAAGTTTATGCCCACAGCTGACCCCAGATCTTGCAAATCAAAATGACAGGCAGTGGGCTGTCTTCTTCCCCAGTCCCTCACACACACACAGCTGCAGGAACCTGGGACCGGTTGCTGAAAAGTAATGCACAACAATTTGGGGAAGACAGTCCTTACAAAGTTTCTTAAGTTTAAATAAACCAATCAGACCGTAATATCTGTCTGACCTCCAGGGCAAAACTGTGAAGACTTTTTTCCATAGGTATGAATGTAACCTTACCTGTGTGTCTAGCATGTGCTGGGCCAGAATTGGAGATGAACACACAATAATTCACCCCTCCCTCCCAACCTTACCCCATAGCCATGCCAGGGTGGGCCTGCCCGTGGCATTGAAATGAGCTGCCAGGGGCTCTCAGAGCCGTGCTCCACTGAAGGAATGAGTGAGAAGCTCCGAGGGAGAAGTAGGCTTGCACCCCTTGCTCAGGCTGGTATGACTTTGGAATAAGTCCGTGGGAATATTTGTGTGTGTGTGTGTCCATAATATGTTTCTTTTCTTTTCTGGCTTATGTGTATCAAGGGTAAATTGTTTGTCAGGCTATTTCTGTGTATTTAATATGTAAACATCGAATAACAGCAGGCAAATCACCGCTTTTTCATTCTCTGACACTGGAGGTACATGACTAAGATTTCCTCCGTTTGAACTGTAGGTAAAATTAATGGTCCCAAATGACTTAATGGGCAGCTCTGAGATTAAATATTTATTAACATTAGAATAGCCTGTGTGTTTCACAAAAGCCTGATATGTGGCTTTTATGTCTTCAAAACTCGTCTGTATTTGTTTTGGAACTACTTTTTCCCCCCATCTTTCACATCGGGTCTGGGTGGGTGGAAATGTTTCCCCATATTAATATAGCAAAATAAAAATTTGTTTGTAAAAAGTAGAAAATATTGTCATTGTCAGAACTGTGTATAAATAGCTAAGCACTTACTTTAGATATTTCAGAAATTAAAAGGAAGACAGAGAATAGTCTTGACTTTTCCCTTCTATTTGATTAATTGTTTACCCCATTGATTCTGCTCTATTCCAAGTATTATAAAAGAGCTGGAGACGACAGAGGTAAATGAGACATAGTCCCTGACATAAACAAGTTAGCAAATAATAATCAGAACATTAACATTAATGGCAGGGATAGCTGCCACCTAATTCAGTTACTTTGTGCTTAAGGGTTTACATGAATTCTTCTTTAACCTTCCGTATGTTCACTGTCCTTCCCTGTACTGGTGCTTAATCCGCTTGCATCCCATGCTACATCCGCAAATCTCTTGAATTTCTTTCTGCCTTCTCAGTACTTATCTAGCAAAACCCTGGTTAAGTTCCACACTGCACCCACTCCATGCCTGCACATGTGCAGCTGTACATGGCTGGGGGAGGTCCACAACCACACCTACGGGTCTCTCTTTTAATTCACGGCCACTAACTGAAGGGGACCTTAGTTCTGCTAGGTAATTACAGCATATTTGCCTAGTCTCTGTACTCTGTGAGACGACGATTTCATACCAACCCTTCTACCCTCTGTCTTCTTCTCCCAGACTTGGCTTAGCTCATGGCAGAGAAAACAGACATCAGCAGAGAACTTGCGTAAACGCTGCCCCTGAACCTTACCCAGCTGCCTGTCTGTGCCAGTACCTCTTCTCCAGTTCCTCGCAGGAAACAACCTTGCTCCCTGCGGAGGGCGAACCCCCGCCTGAACACTAGATGTCACCCACTCAGGAAGGATGGAGCGGGGGCCCCATTTCTCACGCAGCATCCCAAGTTCCCTCTCCTTACTGAGCAGCCCCGTCGGCGTGCAACCGTGCTATTATTCCTCTACTGGCCTCCACTTCCTAGACTAGTTGCTACTCGGTTTCTCTGCCCCTTTACAATGAAATCCCTTGAAAGAGTTGTTTATATTAGAAGGCTCCAATTTCTACTTTGATTTTTCTCTTGAACATGCTCCCATCAGTTTTCGCCTCCATAACCTCGTTAAGACTGCTCCGGCACACATACACACATAGTAGGTACTCGGTAAATAGGTCTTGAGTGAATTTATATATGCCCCCCCAAAGCACTGTGACGTGGGTATTACATGTTCCTAAGGGGCTCTGGTCGAGGTCCTCGGGGGCCCTCGGTGTTTTCATGTACTGATTCCCGCTTCTGAGCTTCTGTGACCTTGTAGCCGCATTTAACAGCGTGAAAACTTCCTCCTCTTTGAAATGGTCACGTTTCTTGACCTTCAACGCACCGCAGTCTCGTGGTGTCCCCTCTCCCTCATTGACGACCCTCACCCTTCTTTTCCTGGTTGCTTACTTCCCCAGGAGATGCTTGCTTCCCTCCGATCTCACCTCACCCAGCACTGTTACTGTAAATAGTACCTAGAGGCTGACAACTCCCAGATTTGTACGTCTGGCCCAGATCTTCCCTTAAATGTGCAGTGCTTGCTCAGCATTTCACTCTGATATTTAAAAGGCATGTATACAAATGTATTTTTGCCCTTCTCCGGATCCTGTTCTGCCCACAGTTTCCCGTATCTCAGGAAAATGCACATCCATCTTTTCAGTTGCTCAGGCCAACAAATTTAATGTAATTGTCATTTCCTCCTCTTCTTATGTCCTGGTCAAATCCATCTGCAGGTGCTGCTGGCTTTACCTTGAAATATGTCCATATCCGACCATTCCTCACCGACCCCCCGCCCCCCGCACCGTTTGGCTCACACCTACCGTGATCTCGCCTGGCTTTTGGGACCCCGTATGAACAATTCTGGCCCAGCCTCCAGACACCAGAGTGGCTTTGACCTCCCCGCCCCTGCTTTATTTATCTTCAGTGCATCTGCTGCCATTTTAAACATAATATTTTGCCTTTTTTTTTTTTACTCTTGACTTGTCCCTATCCTTGACTCTAAGCTTGAAGAGGGCAGGGATTTTGTCTGTCTTATTCAAATATTTGTATCAGTAATGCCTGGACACCCATAACAGGTACTCAATCCGTATTAGCTGAATGAATTAATAAGTCATCACAAATACTAATACATTGCTAATAATAAGACCATCATTTTAGAGATTAGGAAGCTAAGGCTCAGAAAGTTCAAGTGATCTGATCATGGTCGAAAGTAGGAACTGGGTGAATTGAAATATAGACAGGTCCCTCTACATCCAAGTCCGCTCCTTTAACAGTGCACCTTTCCGGGTTCTAGTCCACAGCATTCCCTCTGAATGCAATTTCACTTTTTTCCAAGACGTTCTTTAAGCGAGCACAAGGCTCTTGCTCGTTTCCTGTGCTGCGGCGCTCTCCTCTCAGGCTACAGCTCTCTAAGCAGTGCTCAGTTCCCAGAACTATTCTGCTGAGCGATTCTCTGGCCTGTGGGATGCCCTGGAATTTTGTGACTGTGCCATATCACTGAAGGGATTCCTTATCATCTTAAATTCACCTGCTCTGAAATCTAAAATCAGGAAACCCGAAGAAGCCTAAGAGCAGCAAAAATAGACATTCTTAAATCTAGATTCTAACCACATTTCCTTAGTTAAAGGAAAGTTCTTGTTTTATCTATTTACTCTTTATTCAGACACAATTTAAAACATTCTTAGATACACTTACCTAATAATTATTGAGCAGTTTCTGTGGGTGAGGCCCTGTTCCATATACTCAGGATATAGAAGTAAACAATATGGACACATTCCCTGCCCTCAAGGAGCTTAAATTCTAATGATGGGGAGAAGGACAGTGTTTACTAATAAATTAATATGTCATGTGGTGAAAAGTTCCATGAAGATCATTAATGCACAGAAGGAGCCCTGTTAGTGCCAGGCAGTACTCTTGAATAAGGGGAGTAAGCTCCATGGGACCTGGGACATTTCCTGGCACCTAGGAAATGAATAGTGGGTGGTAACCCCAAAGTAAATACTGTGTGACTATTGTGAGAATGAGTGAGTGAGGGTAGAGAGCTCAGTTAGGGAGTCACCGCAGGACCAGGACGGTAGGCTAGACACAGGGGGAAGCTTTGCATATTGAAAGAGCAGATCAGACTTGTCAAATGTCAAAAAGAATACAATGTGGTAATGAGTTTGATGTCCTTTATTTAAGGGGAAAGAAAGCACGGCTTGGGGGAGCACAGGGCCTCCTCCCAAGCCGGGCCACACTACTTCTAAGGGGTTTTAGGCAAGAGCGAGTTTTACAGAGAGTTGGGAGTGGCAACAGAAAACAGGGAATGACTGGCTGGGAGGCCTGGCATCTCCATATGGGACTCGCAGGGTCTGTCTTCTAGGGTAAGGTAAGCCAGCTAAGCTGACTTGGAGAGTGATGACCGGTATGTTAGGCTTCCTGGACAGGTGGGCTGACTTAGGTCAGCCAGGCACTGAGGCAGCCTCCTTTTTGTGGGTCCCATTGTATGACTTTATCAATATGGATTGATAAAAGACAACCAGTAGCAGTGCTTGACAGATTGGATATGGAATGCAAATTGGATGGACTGAAGAAGAGAAGACAAGGATGATGCCAAGTCTTGGGCCTGAGCGACTAGAATAAAATAGCTTTGACTGAGGTATGAAAGTCTACCCATGTGGTAAGTTTGGTGGCCAGAAGTTTCTCTGGGACCACAAAATAAGTGTCTCTATATCCTTTTCCCTCTCTCATAGTTTCCTAAGATACCTAAAGCCAAGCACTGCTATGTGTCCAAGGAAAACCCATTCAGAGTCATTCTACTGTGGAAAACACCCCTGCTGGTTCCACTCCCCACTCTCTTGGCTAGACACAGAGGCATCTTGTGTTGATGGCTGCCTTTCTTATTCCTGGAATAAAAAAGCCAAGGAAAGCTTTTTCCTTCAAACTCATCTGAGACACTTTATTTAGACTTAAGAAAGAAAAAAGATGATTGAAAGGGACAAAAGAGAGAAAAATAGTGTTTGTTGTACATTTCTGTTTATGGCAACAACTTGAACTGATTAACTGGTTATTATGCAGTTACGAACATGGTTTATCACCAGTCTGATCCCAAGAAACACAAGTCCTAAGCTCCGTGACCTCTTGCATGCAAACCTGACCTCAGAGTTAACCAAGTCTTGTCATTTGAAACATACACACACACACAAAATCATCAAGTGATCAAAATACGATATAAATCTATTTAGTAGAGAATGTTCTGGATGATAACGACAGTAACAGGAGATAACCTGGATGCAAGGAAGGCAAAGAAACCCATGAAATAAAAAAAAGAAGGTGCTAGTATTTCTTTGGGATTTAAATATCTCATTGCATTTCTTAAGAATTTACAAGATCCTGTCCAGCAAGTTTGGGGCAAAATCTAAAAATCTATGGGAAAGAGAGCTCTGCAGGGTTTCATAGTGTGTAGTTAATTCTCTTTTTTACCCAGTTCTAAATATAATCCTGTTCATTTGCATGCCAATCCCCAGAATGCTTCGTAGTTTCACAACTCTTGGCTAGTGGTCTCTGCATAAGAACAAAGAAAAACGGTCCGGGCGTGCCTTTGGCTTCAGTCTCCCCCCAGCCCCAACCCCAACCGTGCTTTGTTTGCAAAAGAGGACGGAGCGGTGACCTTTGGCTGGCATTCATCCTCCCAGCCAAATATCACAGAAATAAAGTGGAGCCCGCCGTGAACTCGCCTGCATTCAGTCCAGTTACCCGTGAATAACCGGAAGCTGGGGTTAACTCACTGGAGAGGCAGGTTTTCGGGGGGTCCTAGCGTGTGTGCCCTCTGATTATGTGACCACGTGCTTCATTTCAGGTTTGTGGGAACCAAGGCTGGAGTTTTCCGTACCCTCCTTCTGCAGGTGCTTTTATATAGCTTCTCTATTGCAAAGTAAGCCTTCAATTTAATGAAAAGATGTCCAGAAGTGTGGTCAGTGGCCGCCCACTTATGTAAGATCCCTAACGGTCATGCTTAGTGACCGGAATCCCTGTTTAGTGGGGCCCGAGGGTCGACAGCTGAGGAGTGGGGGTGGTGGGAGACTCGTCTCGAGAGGTTTTAGGTTTGCATGCCAGGCCGTTTCTGT
The DNA here is from genome assembly GCF_040802235.1 of Manis javanica. Lineage (NCBI taxonomy): Eukaryota > Metazoa > Chordata > Mammalia > Pholidota > Manidae > Manis > Manis javanica. The sequence continues at coordinate 92,675,956 of NC_133169.1, read as the reverse complement.
TGTTATTCGGATGGTGTGTTGGGATACTTCGCCAGAAGACCTGAGCCCCCCCACCCCACTCCCACCTGCACTCGGCCTCCTCCAGGTGGCCCCCCAGGCGTCCCCTGGCCCCTCGCTTTGGCGGGGAGCGTAAGGACAACACATCCCGGCGCCGAAAGGCCGTGTGCCTGCGCCTCGTAACACTCCGGCCTTCGTCCGCCGGCCCTGCCCGAAGGGAAGCGGGGCCGCGCGGCCCGGTCCCGGCTGCGTCCCCCCGCTGCGCGAGCTGCCCGGCCTCCGCTCCCAGGGCGGCCGCCCGGCTCGCCCTCCGCCTCGGAGGCCGGGCGGCGGCCTTCCTTCCGGACGCGGTGTCCGAGGCCGTCTCGCGGCTGCCGTGGGCGCGGGCGGCCGCCTCGCGTTCCCCGGTGTCGGGCAGGGCGGCCGCCGGGCTGCGCGGAGCCCCACCGCGCCCGGCCTCCCGCGGGGCGCGCCGACGGCGCACGGCAGGCGGGCGGCCGGGGCGAGGCCGGGCGGGAGGGAGGCGCGGGCGCGCCCCGGGGCTGCGGCGGCCCCGCCCCGAGCGGCCCCGCGCGCCCCCTGGCGGCCGCGGGCAGGGACCGGGGGGGGGAGGGGCCGCGGCCGCCGTCCTGCCGCCCGGGTCCCCGCCGCGCCGCCAGGGGGAGACCCCGGGCTCGGTCGCCAGGGAGGCGGGGGCGCGGCGGCCGGGCCGGGGCCGGGAGCCCGGCTATTGTCTCGGGCGGGGTGGGCGGGGCGGGGGGCGGCGGCCGGCGCGCGCGCTCCACCTGATCCGGGCGCCGTGCGCGCGGGCGGGAGCCGGGCCGGCGGGAGGCAGCCGCTGCAGCCGCCGCCGCCAGCATGTCCTACCAGGGCAAGAAGAACATCCCGCGCATCACGGTGAGTCGGCGCCGCGGGGCGGCCGGGGCCCCCGGGACGGACGGGCGCCGGGCTCTGTGCGGCGGCGGGCGGCGGGCGCCGCGCGGACGGAGCGACCGGGGATGTGGGGAAAAGAAAACAAAGACGACACCCGAACAGTGGCGCGGGGAACTTGGGATTATTTGTCCGCCCTCCCACCACCCGGTGGTTTCCAGATAACGCAGGGCTCGTGCGCTCCCGGACCCCGCGCACGGGGGTGTCGGTGTGCGCCGCCCCCGCGAGGGGTGCTTTTTGTTTAAGGTTCCTTTTGGCGGGGCGGGGTATGGAGAGATGACACCTTCCCCCAGGGGTGCCCGGGGGCCCGACCGCGCCCCTCTCCTAGCGCCAGCCCAGTGCCTCTGTCCCCGCGCCGCGAAGGTGCTGGGGTGTCTGGACCACCCGCCCTCACCTAGTCCTCTTCTCGCCTCTCTTCACCCCGATTCATATTTGGTGCGTCATATTCGAAACTGGACATGGCTGTAGCGGGAATGACCAACTTTTTTTTGCCCTTGATGCATTTTACAGTTTTCAGGTCTGTTTTCTCCCTTATCCCAAGAAAGGCTTTTTCTAGAGCATATTTGAGTGTGCGGTCGCAGGCGCACGCTGTGTGCAGGTCGCGACCAGCTGCCTTTGTGTGCAAAACCCAGCCACCCGCCCGGAGGGTGTCAGATGCGCTTTGGCCATCGCCTAGGGCGGGTGGAAGGGGAACGTGCCAGTGTCAGGTACGGAAGCCGCATCTTCGCCCGCGTCTAGCAAGGAGCTCTCGCTGCAAAATGCCGCGCCCTGGTCCGGTATTTCTCCGGGATGCGCTGGAATGATGCCCCCGGATGGAAGGGACAGTCTGGGATGGGCATTAAAAAAGAGCAAGGACAAAAAGCCGCTGATACTGGTTTAGCACGAAGCAGTGCGGTTGTGCTTTGTAGTGAATGGGGAGGGGGTGCGCGCGTTTGTGTAGTGGGGGAATGGGTGGCTACTCCATCTTTGCAAGACGAACAAAGGAAGTGATCAGCTGGCCCCTGGGGGCTCGGCAGCCGCCCTAGGCTGAGCCGTACCTGATACTGTAGTGAATTTGCCGGATCCGCCAGGTGTTTCTGTGGGCCGGAGTCTCTGCACTTATCCGTTGTGCTTGGACCAAACACCCTGTGGGTTTGCGATTGCCAGGCGGGACCTTACTCTCTGCAGGCAGGAGGTGCGGTTTACTGTGAAGTGGTTTATTTCTGTGGCAGCACCCTACCTTCTTTACGCACCTGAGCTTCACCTCACACAAGTACACTCCACCTCTGCCTGCTGCCCACCTGGTCCCAGGGAAGAAACTACCTAGGGAGAAGGGTTGGAATGGATAGGGCTCCCTGTGCCAGGTGCAGGTGTTGGGGTTAAACCCGTCCTCCTTTACCGCTGCCTGACATCAACCGACCTCACGTTAATGAAGAAACATGTGGGTTTTCTACAGTGCACAATGTTTTCTCAGTGCCAGTTGACTTTGCAAATAGGTGTGGAAGAAAGTATCATTTAAAAAAAGAAGGCCAATAGGGACAAAAACTCAATTTTTATACTTATTTCCCTAACAGAGGGATGAATCTCAGGTCCCTAGCTATTAACACATGCAGCAGGTATGCAGCATTTATGCGGCTTGCTCTACATCTTGTACGCATTTGCCAATTCTCCTGTGTGGGATAAGCAGATTTTTTTTTCCCTCCCTTGTTTGAAGACCGCAGTGGTTAAGGTTCGAGGGCCACGCCCGTTCTTCTAGGTAATATTTAAGTCACCTTTTAGGACAGGACAGAAACAGAAATGTCGCTCTGATAATTTGCCTTAGGAGCCGCCCTAAATGTGGCTGTGCCCTGCCGCCAGGGCCAGGCTTGCAGGGTCCCCTTTTGTTCCTGTTAGGATGGTCTCCCCTGGGGGCAGCCTTCCTGCGTGTGGGGCGTGGTGCTGCATAGCAGCCTGTGCCTGGAAGCTGGGGCTGTTGTCTCCAGCGGCTGTGACGGGAATGGACCGTGGTTGTGAATTTCTCCAGGCTAGCTTGCCTTGCATTCATTGTTGAAAGGGGTCTCAGGTGGTGGGGAGAAGATGGGCACGGCAGGAGGCGGGTATTGTCTTTGGGGTCGGGGAATCCATTTGTAGATTTTTCTCCTGCTTTGTATTTCTGTGAACAAGGTTCCTATTTTAGAATAGAATATTTTTGTATATTTGCATGTCTGTAGATGTTTATGGTTACACATTACAAGGATGGTGGTACTCTTTCTAGATATAGTTAAAAACAAAAAAAATGAACAGATAGACATACACAGAAAATATTATTTAAAATCTTTAGTACAACAGATATTCCCTACTGTCAATTCTAACATATTTTTTAAATGGTGAGATTATGGAATTCGTTTTCTATCTGCTCTGTATTCCTTTCTGTGAAGGCTGCCCCACCCAGCAGCTGAAATGTTGCTAATCTGAGAACCGATGGGGGCAGTCTTCTTGCCAGGCACCCTTTGCCTCCCCAGGCACCACCCTCTGCCACAGTTTGGAGGCCACAGTAAGGTTTTGTTTGTTTTTCTTTCTACCTATTTTTTTCCTTCCCTTCTGAGACTAAAGCCTTCTTACTACCATGTGTTTATTGGTTTTCTGGAGGGAGGGTTTCTCTGTAGCTGGTAGAACTGACTGGAGCTTCCCCTGTGAGTAGCTCAGGCCTCACATCTCGTTCCTTCTCAGGTCGCTGTGTGCATGACCTGTACAGTCTACCTAACCCCAGCCCTGGTGTCTAAATATCAAACACTGGCGGTTTGGGTGGTTCGTCAGGTCAGAGCCGGGACATTGTCTTGTCATTCACTTCTGTGTCCACTGTCTAGCACACGGCTTAGCGCATAGATGCCTGTGATCACCAGTTAAATAAAAAATGAATTGGAAATTGTTCCTAATAAGAGTAACTCACACCTATTGAGTGTTGGTGTCGGTTGTTGTGCTGTGTCCTGCATGCATTGTCTCATTTAATCCTTGAATCAACTCAGTTCTTATCTGACTTCACAGCCTCAGCTTCCCTGGTACCATGTGAAGCAGAGATTTTGAAAGGTGGGGTTAAAAGACCTCCAGAAGCCCCTCTAGGAGACACATCTTAGAGAACTGGCCTTGTGCAAATCCTAATTGGATTTCTGTAAACGGTATCTTGTAGATAATGCATTTCCACTGCATGAAGGTCGGCCTGTATGTGTGTGATGTTTGTGGGGAGACGTGTCTTCAGACAGGAGGACAACCTGGAGGGAGTGGCCTCGGGCCTGCAGCCAGGACGCCGTGATTTTCCTTGAAGGACGTGATTGTGGGGGCCGTGGGAGTTGTTCACTTCGGAGGAGAGGTGGAGGGGCCTCATGAACCGGAGGAACACCCAGACCTGGTCTGGGGGCCCCAAGCCAGGCCAGAACCTGGTGGGGGGGGGGCACAAGTGCAGTGCCCCTGGATCTGTGCCTTTCTCTGTTTCAGGTTCACTTTGGGTCGGGAGGAAGTATTAGCAGACAGGGGCCTCGAGTTTGGGAGCCCAAAGGAGGAGAAGTCACCCAAAGCCAGCTCTGTCCCTGTAAGGCCCGTGGGTGGGAAGGCCCCAGTGAAATACAGAGGGGGAACGTCAGAGACCCAGGAACTCAGAGACCCAGGAACGGGGCGCATCCTAGATACCTTATCATGGAAATCCTGGCCCAGGGGCCTGGGTGTTCATTTGCTGCTTTATATTTTGAGCAGGTGTGTGGTGATTCGCAGCCAGGTCATCCTTCTTTCTCAAACACTAACAAAAGCATCAGGTGTATAAAGAGCTCTGGCTGATAGTAGCTGTGACAGAGCCGGCTGAGCCCTTGGGCGAATTCTGGAGAAACAGAGTTCCTCAGAGAATTCAAGTCTGTGTGGTAGAACTGTCAGTTTATAAATAAAAACTCCCCCCTGCTTATCTCCCTGGACTCGTGCAAGGCTCAAATGAGGTGAACCGGAAAGCGCTCTGTGAATCCCGCTGTGTTCATGATGGGGGACACTGATTTATTTATAAAATCCCAAGTTCTATGGGATGTGGAAATTATTAAAGGACTGACACTTGACAACGGTCTTAGAAAGAGACGACTTAGGAAATGAGTTTTTTAATACAAGTTTTCAAAAACAAAGAAAAAGTGAAGCACGGTGTTACACAAAAACTTTTTCTTTAGTTATATTAGTGTTCCTCAGAATTAGGCTTGTCTTTCATTTTTGACAGTCTGATAGAGGCCTTCGGATTTCGATATAGAGATTCTCCCTTAACCTAAATGAAAGACGTTTCCTTATTTAGTTGAACTATATTGTTTTTTAGTCATGATCAGCTTCTAGCCTAGAGCGACACAGGTTATGAATACTCTTTCTAGCAATTTTCTCACCACTCCGTTAGTGGCATTTCTTCGGCCCCATCTCTTCAGCTGGAAAAAATAAAGTTGAATTTGAGAAAGAACAAAAAAGCCCTTCATATCCTAAAGGCCCCTGTGTTCCTTACCTGTTGACACATTTCATAGAACCGTTCATGTTTTCTTAATTACATTTACAAAATTAAGAAAATGTTTACAACAGTAGAAGTAATCTCCTTAGGATGGATATGTGCCTCTCCTTGATTAGATCCCTGCTCTTAACGGTAAAAGGACTGGAAATTTGAATATGCCGTCACCTCTCGAGGTGGGTGTTAGTCGGAGGCCCGAACCGCTTTCAGATCTGCTCCCATGTTCTGTAAGTGAACGGGGAACAAATGAGGAGAACCCAGGACAGCCCAGAGCAAGGTTCCTCTATTTGCAGACGCTTCTGCTATGAAACCCCTCTCTCAACAAGCTCAATATTTTTGTCTAGGTCACCATATGAAATACACCAAAAAAAATTGTTTGGTAGAATAAGATGAGCCTCTTAACATGGCCTCTTCTTTTAGTCCTTGTATCTACGTGGAGTGCATTATATAAACTGCTTCCCTTAAGGCTTTTAATTAGATTGTAGGGAGCTCAGGGGCTAGAAAGATGAAACTGAGCAGAGTGGAGCTGTTCTTAATAACTTCCGTTTACTTTGGCGCCTTAGCACAAACTGCGTGGACCACTCACCTGACCCACGACGACTCCTCTAGCTACAGTGATTAGCTATCGTTTTGGCTTCTGAACAGAGGCTCAGAGAGGTTAAGCAACTTGACTAAAGTTACCCAGCTGAAAAAGGAAGCTCCCGAGATTGAGCCCTCCAAACGTGAGTTACATTCATAGGCAGGAAAGCAGTCATTCCATATCCACAGGTGACTGTCGCCGCCCCATCACCCCCAGCTGCCCACCACACCTATTGGTTCCCAAACGGGGGTCAGTGTTCATGGGGGGGACGGAGTGCGAACGGCCTGGCCAGACTTGTCCTGTCACCATTGGAAAATAACTGAATGCATGTCCTTCAAACAGGGGTTCGGGGGTCGCTCTGCCAGCTGTCCGAGTTAGCTTCTGGCTTCGGCCCCGGAGCATGTACGAGTGCGGGGCGGAAGGACAGATGCTATTTTTCTGCGTTGTGTAAGTGCAGATCTGGGCCCAAAGCCCCTTCTCGCTGTCTGTCCGTGTCGCCTTCTCAGACAGAAAAAGCCGGGCAGAGAAACACAGGACACACCCAGCACGCTCGCCAGCTGGGGGAGCTCCACCCTGACATGGTCCAGGACCCTCTCTGGGACATCCGGGATCAAAGGGCACAGTTCTCCTGCCTGAGTCTCTCTCTCTCTCTCTTTTTATTTTTCCGTGGAAGTGCTGGGCAATTAAATAGGAAGGATAAAATGAGATTCTATTTTTTAAAAAAGGAGTTCCTCTGACAGGTAGAACCAAGGAGCCTCTGGCCTTATTACTTGGGATGGAAGACAGGCCTGGGGCGGGGTGTGGTCAGCACATGTGGCTCAGGCCTGCCCGGGCCTCTAATTTATGTATGACTTTGGGCAGATCCTTGCTCCCCCTCTCAGATTCTGTATCTGTCAAATGAGGGCATTGGACTAGATGCTCCCCAAGGTCTCTGCCAGTGCACGTGACCCTGAGAGCTTTTATTCACCACCTGTTTTCTCCAGCCCTCCCCATCTTGTTCTGCACCCACAGAGAGGGGGTCCAGGCCCCTCCCGCTGCCCACCGGGGAGGGGAGCCCAGTGAGGGATGGAGGAGAACGGTAGTTGCCGGCGTGCACTTGGTGCCACTAGGCAGCGTCTCTGTTGAATACAAGAGTCCTTGGTTGCTTTTTACACTTAAAATCGCAGCCTTTCTCCTCGTCCAGAGGGTGGACTTGGTTAATAGACTGTGCAGAAGACACGTGGGATGATGAGGATTGATGGGTCCTGTCCTTAGCAGAGCCTTAGTACTGATTCAAATGAGTGTTACTAAAGTGATACCATGGTTCATTTGTGGGCACATAGGATCTCTCTTTTGGATAAGGGTGCCATTGATAGGGACACAAAAGGGACACTTGCCCCAAATCCAGACTGGCAAACAAACCAGCGGAAAACAGCTCCCGGTCTGTAGCCGCTCACCAAGCTCCTTTCAGTTGCTCTCGCCCATGTTACAAATGTGATGGCTGCCGTCCAATGGAAATGACCCGTCCTCAAAGGCCAGATAACGCCACGGACACTCCATGCGGCAGGGGTGGTTTCTGTTGTGTTACCAGTGAACCTCCAGCGCTTAGTCTTTGGCTGGCACATATTAAGCCCCTTGTCAATATTTGTTGAATGAATAGATACATTTAACACTTACTTTGCAGGAATAGTTTGAGGTGAGAAGATGATGGAACAGGTTGCATACATTGGCACTTGTCCATCATCTGCCTTTCACCGACAACCTTCTAGAATATTAACGTCTAAGAGATAAGGCCCGGCACTAAGCGACCGGCATAGGACCCCTGGGCCAAGAGCGACAGGACGGCCCTGGAGCAGGAAACGCAGAGTTAACTGCAAGCTGGGACCTGACGGGCAGACGTTCCAGGCAGTCCGTCCATCATTTGCACTTTTCTTCTCAGGCGTCCCTTCCTCTCCTTCATCCAAATTCTGCATCTGGCCTGTTTCTCAGCCTGTTTCGAGGGCCTACCTGGGTGCTTCTTGCTTGCAAGCAGGCCCATTATTTCTCTTACTGCAAATGATTTAAAAGAATTAGTAGAGACCCTTATGCCTTCTTTCAAATAGAGAAGATTGCCACCCTGACTTTGTGAACCAGGATCTAACATGCATCCTGACTGAGGCTTCTTTCTGCCTCTGCACGAAAGCACACGTTGCTAGAGTTACTAGCAGCAGTTAGATAGGCCAGTCTGCGTTTGTGTGGCGAACTCTGCCTTTCAGAGTCCTTGGTTAGGGAGCAGCCCAGGTCCTGTCCCCTGTTGAGGTCAGCCGTCTAAAAACAACGTGTGTGTTTTCTCCAAGATGTTCAGTCCCTCACCCCTTTGCATCTGCCAGCTTTCTCTGGGCTTTTATCTGGAGCTATTCCTGTTATTAGCTTTAATTCTGAAATTTATTCTTTGGTTTGAGGGGTGGGGACAGTTGGACTTAAAGCACATTTTACCACAGAGCTTATCTGTGGCTGTAAGCCATACAGTTACCGTCTCAGTGACCTATTTGTGATGGGAACCGCTAGGTCCTCTCAGAAGGAGCAGCTGTTAGGAAAAGTAAAGTGGAGCATTAAAGTATATTCATGAAACCTAAGACCTTAGGCCAGAAAGCACTCGAGATACTGGATGTATTATAATGCGTCTTATATAATCAGAGGTAATAAGAGCATTTTTCCATTTTTAATTGAGTAAATATTTATTGATTATAGGGTCTGGGCCTGGCACTGTGATGCTTATCACAGAAGCATACAGGAAAACATCTAGGAAACATCCAGGAATGTACAAGAAAAAATTTGTTTAATAATAAGAATTAACATTTATTACATCTTGTAGTAAGTGCTTTTTAATCATCATCTCATGTAATCCTCAAAATAACCCAATCAGGTAATGGATTTCCAACTAGGTCTTCCCATTTTACAGATGATGAGGGAATTTGCCTTAAGACAACACAAGCCATAAGTGTGGTTGGAGCCAATTCAGACTTGCTCAGGAGTCCACGTTCTTGACCCCACAGGATGGTACGACCTAAAATTCTGCCTTTTATTACCTTCTCCCGCCTCTGGGGTCATGAGACATTCGTTTAAATGGGGGTTCACTTATTCCGAGTCCGAGTGTAAGTCCTTCTCTGCACCTATTCCCTTGGAGGCGAGTTCAAGTTATGAGAACTGCAAAGAGCGAGTTGGTCAGTGCCCTGTGTGTGTGGGGCTGGACTCAAAAGCGCTGCCTGGGCCCAGGAATTCTCCAGCCTTCTCATTCCGGGCCTCTTTGCCTCCAGTCATGGCCGGAGCAATGCTCCACACTATATGGTATTTACACAGCAAGCTAGCCAGGGAAGTGACCACCACTCTTAGCCCCAGAGGCGATTTTAGGATATTTTGCATTGAATTAGCAGAAGTAGCAACAAGGGGTTCTACTTGGATTTGAAAGCCACCCTCCCCTGTACTGCACACCCCTACTTCTTATTAAATCCCAAGCAAGACTCTGCTGTGGCTCTGTGAAATTCAGAGATTATTTTAGTCTAGCCTTCTGTTACGGATGAGGAGACTGAGACCCAAGTGGGGCTGGATGAGTTAGAGCTTCTTCTGTGGTCTGGTTTACTCTAGGGCACTGAGATTTTAAAGTGGAGTAGCAGTTTTTTTCCCAATTTCCAAAAAAATAATGCACCATACAAATGATAGTTACAGAAAATGAAAAGAACTAATTTTTTATTGTTTTTTTAATATAAATAAGCTACCATGAAATTACTCGGAGGTAGCCACTGTAACCTTGATGAGTACACCCGCCTGGAATTTTTTTCTTAGGACTGTATGTGCCATTTATTAAAATGGTGCCACATACTGTTCATGCCGTTTCATGTCCTGCTTTTCATTTCTCAATATATTACGACCTCTTTCCATATTTCAAATGTTTTTCCATAATGTAATTCTAAATATCTATATATTATTATCCCAGTACTTGGGAGGCCTGGTTAAAGTAAGCCCTTTTGTTTGAATTTTTTTGTTTGCTTCCGTGATCTTGGTCTTAACCGCAAACATGGAATGATGGATTGATTCATTTTTGGTTGCTGCCCTGTAGGTGAGCTGAAGGATGAGAGGTTGAGTTACTGCCCAGAGGGGCTCAGCTCTTGATTGTCAGACTGTAGATTTGAATCCCAGGATCCTTAGTCATGTCATTCACCTTCACTCCAGTTACTGGGGTGGTTGTACCGTTTTCCATGGAAAACTTTGCTTTCTCTCGGTGTTGTCTTCTGTCCAAAGAGTGCGGCTGTCTTCTCCCTGCCATCCTTACCCCCTTGTCTTGCTGAAGCTGCTGACATTTGCAGAGGTGCACAGTGTCTTAGGACCTGAAGCTACACAGCTGGAGGGGAAACATGCCCGGTTCTTCCCCCCACAATGGCTTAACCTATAAGCTTAGAAGCTGGTTTTAATTTTACATTTTTTGTGTTTGTGTGTGTTTATTTTTAAAGCTTTAACCCCCCTCCCCCACCCCCCGTAATTCTATCAGGGAGACCTTTATTTGAAACCATACACTCTTTCCCTCAAAGCCAATTTGTGCCCCAAGTCTTGATGAGATTACTTTGTTTGGGGATATTGATAAATTCAGAGTGGGTTTCTGGATTAGCCAACTAAATTGGTTAAAATTACGGCCTTTCGGAGAGGGCTTTAAACAACTCAGAGAGTTTTAAAGCAATTGAATTTAATCCTCTGTTTATAGAGACTTCATCATAGGTTTGTTCTACAAAGGGGGTGTATTTTGTTTTGTTTTTATTTGTTCATTGCATGCTGTAGCTCAGACTTCGCTGTGAGAAATTAATGGGAAAAGCTTCACTGTGTGTTCAGTTAAGGGCAGGAAGGGAAATAAGGGGTCCATGATTCTAACCCCTTCATTTTAATGATCAAGAAAATGTGGGTCAGAGAGAAAATAATTTGCTCAAGATCATGTAGTAAAATAGTTATTTAAGAAAATGAGGCCTACGATCACTTTTCCTTGCTTTAGTTCAGAGCTTTTCTCACACTTTTTTTTTTTTTTAGCAAAATGGGAGTATAAGTTCGGGGAGAGGAAGTCCCGAGGCAGATTACCTCTAAAACCAAAATCAGTCAAAGGTAGAAATAAAGTTTAAACCCGTTTATTGTTTACAAAACTGCAATCCGGCCCATGTCTCTCTCCTGTCCAAGCAGCAGCAAAACCGGCCCTCCCCTCCCCTCTCGGGTACCGATGAGCCCTCCTGGCCCAGGTAATCACCCACTGACATGGAGAAGACCTTCTCGCTACCCCTGAGGAATGATGCACATGCGCTAAAGCCACACTTCTTTCCGCCTCTGAACTCCTGTTGATAAGCAGATGTACTAAAGCCAGGCGAGATATTCTGGAAATGTTACAATTTCACCCATGGGGAGTGTGAGGGTGTTTTATGGGCTCCATTTTGTCCCCTCGAAATTTATGTGATGAAGTCCTAACCCCCAGTATCTCAAAGTGTGACTGTATTTGGAGATAGGGTCTTTAAAGAGGTGATTAAATAAAATGAGGTCACTAGGGTGGCCGTGATCCAGTGTGACTGGCTCTTGTGAGAAGAGATTAGGACACAGACACCCGTCCCCAGCGAAGCCATTTGAAGACACTGGGAGAAGACGGCCACCTGCCAGTTAAGCAGAGGCTTCAGGAGAGACCAACACTGCTGACCCTCCTGGTCTCGGGTTTCTAGCCTCCAGAATTATGAGAAGATAAATTTCTGTTACTTAAGACACCCAGTCTGTGGTCCTTTGTTACGGCAGACCTAGTGAACTAATACAGGGAAAGTTAAGAACAAAGACACTTAAAAATTCAAAACTTTGTGGAAAGTATTCAATGAATAGAAAAGGGAAACCCAAATAATGAGTATTTATAGGAAATTATGCCATGCCATAGCCAATACCTGCTGGCTTTCAGTCATAATTTTATATATGCCATCCCATCCCATCCTTATAATGTTCCTAGATTACAGTACTTGCCCCATTTGACAGATAAACTGAAGCTCAGCAGGTTGATTCATCTGAAGTCACACAGTAATGAACTGGTGGAGTTGCCTCCAAATTCCTCTCCTTGTCTGACTTGAAAACCCTCACTGCATACATTGTACTCCTTCCCTATAAGGAAGTTCATCCAAGCCGTTCAGTAAACACGGTCACCAGGTTGCTTGAAGTTGGGAAGAGACAATGTTCTCCAAAGTCTCAGTACCTGGAATCCACTTGGCTGGTCAGACAGAAGTTATTTGGCCCCTGATTTTAGAATAAAAACAGGCATCAAGGAAGTCTTGAAAGATAATCAAGGTATTTGAGTCTCACTACAAAGTCTTATACCTTATATATACTTTATATATATGAAGTGACTTATTACCTTCCCGTGTCAGAACAGACAGCTCGGCAGACAGATGAATTAACTTGTGGAGATGGACCCCGGGCCCTGAAGAAATCGGGCCCATCAAAGGGGAATCGGTCACCCTGACTGGGTCACGTTCGCTAACGCAGAAAACCAGACCACGCATCTGTAACGTGAGCGGGTGTGGAAATGGTCTGTGCCAGAGTTTTACAATGACATATTTAACGGTATTTTCCACAGTTAAGACCTGATAAATATGCATTCAACCAAAAAAGTCAGATTCGCTTGAGCTGCTGGTAAACCCAGGTGTTGTCATATGGGGGACAGGAGGTGTTTTAAATATTGCACATAGATGGCTCTCTCGAGCTGTGCCCTCCCTGTTTTAAAGTTATGTGCTCTGTAATGCTTCAGTGTTTAGGGTAAACTTGGACTTCATTAATGAGGAAACACAGTCAGGTTAAGAGGCGGGTGGGCTTTTTTGTTCAGCGCGTGTACTGGGCTTGAGGCCCAGCCCAGCTCGCTGGCATCTGCATCGTCTTGTTGCAGGAAACCCCGACGTGCTCTTGGTGCGCCCACTCTGCCTACCTACAGGGTCATCTCCATGCACAGCCAGCCGATCTTTAAAAAATGTAAATCAGATCAAGTCACTCTCCAGGTCAAACTTCCATTGTACTTGGAATGGAACCCAGACCCGGGCTCTCAAGGTCCAGCGTGGCCCGGCCCTGACTGTGTCTCTGGACTCCAGTCCTGCCGCTGCCCCTCAGCGGCTCGGCCTCAGCCATCCTCCCGTCCTGCTTTCTCCTGGACCTGCCGTGCTGACCTCCAGCTCAGAGCGGCTGTAGTAGCCTCTCCCTTGGGGGTGGGGAGCAGCCCTTCCTGGGAGCAGTTCTTCTCTCGGCTGGCTTCCTCAGATCATTCAGAGCCCTGTTCTGCTGACAGCTGCTCAGGCCTTCTTGGAAAATCTAATCAGGAGGGATCCTAGACCCTTTCAAGCCTCGCCGTCCCCTTACCGTCTTACTGAATTTCACTTACCACTGTTGAAATTACTCTACTTATTTAATGGCTTACTTACCCGTTGCTTTTCCAGTACAGGGCAGGGACTAAATTTCATTCGCTCTTGTATCCCTAGTACTGTGAACGGGAGGCACATACAAACATTACATGAAGGAGTGAATGGTTAAATAAGTCAACTAATGAAAAGGCACACCGCTCCTTTAAACTAACATGCTTTCCCTGGGGTTCAGTGATCTGGGGAGAGAGGTGCCAAGGAAACCGTTATCAGAAGGCGACAAAACCATCCGCCCCATGGGGTGTAAACTATCCGTGGTCATGCCTCTGTGGTTCCCCACTGTATCTCACCTTCATCAGATGGAATAATGAATGAAGGATGAAAAGACCTGGGATACCAGGGACAAAAGTGTCGACATGCACATGAAAACCGCCTGTGTCTACCATGACTTGAAGAGACTTGCGAAGGGGTAACTTGCTTGCTATTTTTTGGACACAATTTAATACATGTCAAAATGTCCATCTTGCTTTGGTATGTGCAAAACAGCTGCAACTGCAAACTTCTAGTCGCCGCGCTTTTTAAAACATGTTGGAGCAGAGACACAGACACCTAATAAAGACTATTTTTGAACTACTACAAAAGATTGTTTTCCTGCTGTTCTAGAATGTTAAATAGTGGTCCTCGGGAAGAGAAGTGTAAATGGGACTTTGCGGGTGGGGGTGGAGTCCACTGGCCCTCGGGCGTGAGGAATGTATTCCTGTGATGTCAGTGCAGTATTTGCAAATAGCCGTGCTGAGTACGTTCCAGAAGGTGCCTGCTGTGCAAGGCCTTAGTGGAAGGCAAAGACACCTTCTGTTAAAGGATTGACTGCCCATTAGTTCTGGTCATTTTTAAGTGAAACCTCAATTGTATTTATTTCTTGGGTTCCTTTTATTCAAAGTCTGCCTGACCTCTTGAAATCCTTGTTCTCAGAGCATCTGCAATTTTCTTCATCAATATAACTTGGAGAAATTTGGGGCCCAGGAGTTAGAGATAGCCACTGTGTTAGTAACCACCCACCTATCAAAAACAAGCAGAATTGTGGGTATTCAGGCTTCTAGGCAGATTGAAGGCTGAGGAAGAGAATCCGTCTGCACCACTGTCTGCTGCTTGTGTCAAAAAAAAAAAAAAAGCCAGAGAGAAGAGTGAACTCCATCCCCTCAGTTCCCCATACTACTCAGGAAGTATGTTTGGGTGCTTGTAGGAGGGTAGTTAAGGCATGTGTGTATGTAAAAAAAAAAAGAATGAAAATTCAAACTACTTTTTGGGGATAGAGTTGAGAGTGGCCAGGCGTCCAGGTGAAAGGTGTTGGCCTGAGATTTCAGTCCTAGCTTTTTAAAGAAACCTGCACTTGCTGAGCACCTGTCGTGCATCAGAATTTGGGCTTACTCCTCACCTCGGTCCCTGGGAGCAGGTACTGTTTCCCCCCTTGTACACCCAGGACTGTGTCCCCAAGGCTGGCCCCCCCTACACGTTGCCTCAGCTTCTGCGGCACCGACTCACCCCTTGGGCTCTTAGTCACAGAGTGAAGGATGAGGCCTCTGCTCTCCTGCCCAGACCCAGCCTCCCGTGTCTGGACTCGAAGGCAGAGCAAACCGAGGAACACCTCTGGTCCTCGACGTGGCCCCGTCCTCCCCGTGGCCTCTGCAGGGGCCCTTCTGCGGCAACGTGGTGGGAGCCGCCAGCATCGCTGCTGTAGGTTCTCTGAAACTCACCGCCACAGAACAGTTTTAGGAAGCTGCATAGCCAGTGGCTGTGGGGTGTAACCACAGTTCCCAGGCAGCCCCCTACCAATTTTAAAAGTATAAGGTCAGACTTGGAGAGGAATCCCTGTGGCCTCCACAAATAGTTGGGGAGCACCTGGCCGTCTACTGGCAGGTGCCACTCACACTTTCCAAGGCTGGAGCCCATGTCCCTTCCCTGGAAGCTGCATATTGGCTGGTTTTCAGATTTAGTGAAAGAGTTTCTTGTTTCTGAGAAGCAGTAGGGTGGGAATTCACTAGGCACCCCCGCCATTCTAAGGGCCCAGTCAAAGCTGACTCCCAGGCAGAAGTGATCAAAGAAGAGAACAGGGAAGTGGGCGCCATTCTTTGGACAGCAGCCCAGAGAGGCCAAGTGCCCTGCTCAGGGTCACAGAGCTGCGACCGGAATCCCGGGCTCCTGGCCCCCCTGCCAGGAGTCTTTCTGCCGGCCTTTGCTGCCCTCCAGTTGGTCCAGCCGTTTTCAGCATGGCATTAATGCACATCTGGTCATTAACACCTGACCATGCTCCTGAATTGCAGGCCCTCATTTCTAGCTTTCTGCTTCCGGACTGTGGGGGTGACCAGCGCTTAAAGATTTTTATTCATGTGCTGGAACCTCAGCTCGGCTGCTCTTCTTTCTGTTCTCCATCTCTACTTACGGGCCCTCCTGGCCGCCCTGCTTTGAAACCTCAGTCGACCTTGACACATCACTTTCCATTTCCCCTGCAGGTGCTAAATTGATCCCAGCTTTCCTCCGCAGTGGGCCGTACCTTTCTAACCCGTATTCTTGCTGTCACCTGGGCCATAGCAGTCACCTTGTTTTTCTTTCTTTTTATAATTTTCCTTATTAAATAGCTTTTCAAAGTTATAAAATGACATATGTGTTATGCAGCTAGCGAAATAACTTAAAACGTAAAAAGAAGAGAAAAAGAAAAAAACTAAGTGCCCCCCGTGCTCCTTTCCTCTGCATTCCTTCCTCCTACTACGCCCAGTCTTAGTAATTTGGTGTATATCCTTCCAGAATTTCCTCCTCACACAAAAACGTAATAAGCGTATCTACATATTGTACCTTTTGTTTGCAAGAATAGAATCATATTTTGCACATTAGTTTGCAACTTATTCTACATGTTTCTTCAGTTCAAGATAGGGACTTAACCTCTTTAAAACATAGCTGCATGATCGTCCTGTGGCTATATGGCAGTTTATTCAGTCATGTCCCGTGGCTGGATGCTGAGGAACTGGGCTGGATATTTTCAGCTTGCCTCTTGAGGTTCCGTCTCCCCCTGTCTCTGCCCTGCTGTGTGCCCTGGACCTGTCTGGTCTGCATGAATAGGTCCTTTGACCTTGGGCTCCTGATTGAATTCAGTTCTTGCAGCACCGCAGGAGACTGGCGGGAGAGTGAGCAATGAAGTCGGACTATTTTTCCCCAGACCCCTTCCTGCTGGGTCGCTGTGGAGCAGTGCATACCCCTCCTGAAGGTCACAGACGTGGGAGGCAGCCCCCTCCACACAGCTGCCCCCGACAGCCCCGGTGACCGCTTCCTCCCCACGGCCACTTCACTTCCCTACACCCTGCCCATACTTGGTTCAATAATCCTCTTGTTAAACTCTATGAATCCAGTTGGAGTGTTCCATCTGTTCCCGGCACAGGGATGACAAAGACTGTTTCTTTTCTGTTCTCTTTCTTTCCGCTTGCTGTTACCTTCTCACTCACTCATTCCTTCCTTTATCTCAGCATGGCCGTTCTGTCAGCTTAATTCTTTTTTCACTCTGAGATTATATTTCAGTCATTTTTCATAATCCTTCTAGAGCTCCCTGGGACCCACAGAATCAAGACCAAACTCCCTGGCCAGCATCTCTCACAGCCCCTGACTGTTCCGGGGTCCTAAGCATCAGGAGCCCCAGGCACTGAAATGCATCGCTTACATTGGTGCCGTGGCTTCTCCCAGTGGCTGCTTGTGTGACATCGGACCGTGAGCCCACCCATCCAGGTTCCCATGGGGATAATAACAGCATATAGTTCATAACATTTTATTGAGGCTTCATTGAACAAAATGTACACAAAGCTTCTAAGAGTTTCTGGCACATAAGTTTTCAGTAAATGCTGGTCATGAATGACCGTTCCTCCGCTCTTACCAGAATTGCCTTTGGCCCAGCCTGTGTGTCCAGGTGAGCCATTTTCCAGACCCACCTCAGCAAGGCTTCTGTGGACTTTCCTTTCTACCACCCAGAGGATTTTTCTCCTTTTCTCTCTTGGTGTCCTTTTAATTAATAGACTTCCTTTGTCGAGCACATTTAAGTTTATAGAAAAATTGAGCAGAAAGTAGACAGCTCCCATATCCTTTCTACCCTTCACCTCACCCCAGATTCCCGTCACTGACGTATGGGTGTGGCACGTTTGTTGCGATTGACGAACCAGTATTTAATCTTATTAACAGAAGTCCAGTTTTACATTAAAATTCACTCTTGTGCAGTTCTGTGGGTTTTGGCAAATGTGTAATGTCACATATCTACTGGTAAAGTACCTCATGGGATAGTGTCACTGTCCTCAGACTCCTCATCGCTCCATCTGTTCAGCTGTGCACACTTCCTGCTCACCACCCGCCTCTCCCAGCCACTGGCAGCCACTGACGATTTTACTCTTAAATCATTTGCATTCATAGCTTATTTTTCCTACCGTTTCTTCTTCGCCTCCCCATACACCTGTGTCCCTTTGCAGCCAGTAGTGACCCAGGTGCACGTCTCAGGAGTGAATTATTAAACCGTGTATCCCAAGAATCAAGGCCTGGTTGAAATTTCAGGCTCTCCTCTCTGAAGAAGTAGGCATTTGACGTCTGCATGGGTTGTTGGGCTAATGGGACACGAGATGCTGTTGCACAAACTTGTGATCTGCGTATGCGAAGAGCTTTCACCCCTAGTATGTAGAGTTGAGGTCTAAGAAGGAACAATGCAAAGCAAACAGAAAACCCCCAAAAAGTAATAAGTAAACAAAACTGTAAATCCAGACCAAGGCAGGCCATGAAATGAGCTGTCTGAAAACACTGACTTTTCTCGAGTCCACATTCTACTTTACCCTCTGGTCCTGAGCAATTTCTTAGGCATTTTTTATATAATAGTAATAGCTACCTTATATTTGTATTGCAATTTGGATTCGCCTTTAATTGTACATCTACCTGATGAGAGCGATAAAATGAAGGTGGCAGCACAGCTGTAGTGCTGTTCGTAGTGTCTGCCATGTATGGGTTCGTTTCCAAGTGTCCAGTCCCACGTGCTGAGGAAGGCGTTGTGACCTGCACTCTGTAGATACATAACCGGGCCTTTCTAGAGAACTACACCTTCACTCAGCAGGGGACGCTGAGGTCCAGAGACGGTCGAGTCACTCGCCTGAAATCGCACAGTAAGTCGGTAGCGGAATGTCAATGCAGCTCTGGGCTCCAGACCCCCTTGATCGCGGTCAGAATTCTGGATAGCTCTGCATACCACTGTCCCATCTGCTTTCCATCCCAGGGAGCAACCTTTCCATTTTCTCCGTCCTAAAAGCTCAGCTAAAGGTGTGCCACATTTCTTTTACCCAGATACGGCACGTCCTCATTTTCTGATAAGGCATGTTTGTTCTTAGGCTAGACCCAGCCACCTGCCCTTTCCTCACTCCCTGACCCCCAACCTTCTGACCTGCTGATCCTTCACAGACCCCAGAAATCTCCTCTCTCGGCTGTGCTGCCCGTTACCAGGCAGGTCCCTGCGACTCTGCTGCCGACAAGCCCGTGCCCGTCATGTTTCAAGAGGAGGGCTGGCGTGCCTGTGGTTACAGGTCATTTAGATGAATCCCCTGGGGGAGAGCATTGGATTACACTGAACCACATGGTGGGAAATTTTGTCTCGGTTGTAATTCTTTTTCTGACCTGACTGGGTCAAAGAGAACATCTCTGAGGAGTGCCAGTCCGCCTTGAACCCTTCCCTGACACTTGGTAATCTACGAAGGAAGGAGATCTGAGCTCATTCTTCAGAAGTCTTTTGAAGGCAGCCGAATGTAGCCACAATTGGGTGGTGGTTTTATTGTCTTCATCCCTAGGTTTACTGTCTTGTTTTTGGTAAGTGATACTGCCATAGAATTTGTGGGAGTAAGACAGTGTGTACTTTTAAGGTGCATTTACTTAAGGATAATATAAAGTAAATAGCAGCCCAGTTCATAGAGGATATGTCCGATATCATGAACGTAGTGCCAGGTCACTGAGGTCCGCACTTCCCAGGCCCAGCCGGCCTTCCTGCTTGAGAATGGAATGGCTAGGTGGCTGCTTCTGTCTGGCTCTGGGCTGTCCGCCCCTCCCCGCCCCTCGTCCCTGGCCTGGCCACCCACTTGGGCTTATCCGTGTCTGGAACCCTGTTGAAGATGGAGAGACCATTATCACGGGCTAGGATTGAGATACCATCCACCCTGCATTCCCCTGCTCCGTCAGCCCGCATAACTTGTCTGGCCCTTTGATAATTACATCTTTAGGATGTTAATGAGGTTCTGGGGAGGGAGGCATGTGAGCTGGCTTTGATGTTCCGGTTGGAGCCGCCACCCTGCCTTGGCTAATGCCGCCATGGGCCGCCGTTCCCTCTGCTTCCTGCTTTCCTATTTGTGTCCTGCGCCTCCGGGGCCAAACCAGACCCAATGAAGACAGTGCAAACAGCGCCCCCACCTGTCAGGGTCCTGCTGTGGCTGTGTCTTCAGGGGGGCCCCAGGCCCACGTCCAGCCAGCACGCGTGGTTGCGAGGATGGGTGGATGATGTGAGAAAGGAAAGTTTCAGAGAGTCGCCTGAGCCGCTCAGAGGCTTGGAAGAGCCCCGGCTGTGAAACTGTGTCTGGTTTCATTAAGGGTCCAGAGCCAGCGAACCGCCTCGCTCTTCAAGATGCCTGCTTTCTCCCAGACCTTTCTCTTTCTGTCTCAGTGGCATGTTTATCACTGGGGGTCCTAGAAACAGAGCCATGCCTTGGGCAGGGAGAGTGGGTTTGGGGGCAGGTTCAAGACCTTGCTGCCCACTCTCCATTCCTGCTGGGAGCTAGCAAACAGACGGTCATCTCCTCGTGGACGCGCGTTTCCAGAGGGGGAATGGTCTGGAGGGGCCGTGGGGACCTGCCCCATGGGGGCGGGTTTGAACGGAGACGTCTTGGCCCACCCTGGCTGCTGGTGGCAGGATCCGGAACGGGTGCTGAGGGTCGGCCGGGCACCGCTGGTCTCTGGAATTCCCTTGACGGCATGGTCTGTTATGTTTTGATGAACAACGTGTTAGTTCTGTTCTTGGGCATTTGTGAGAGGGGCCTTTTGCAGTGGCTGGTTACAGCTGTAAGGAATCCTAACAGTGATGGCAGCTCCCATGCCTTGGGCATTTATACCCTGCCAAGTGGAACCTCAGCCCTTTGCATGCGGTATCCCCGTAGTTGTAACCAGCAGCCGCAGAGAACGGGGTCATGGGTAACTAAAGCCCATGGCGGTGAAGTTGCTGGACCCGACACGAGTTCAGACTCGTGTGTCTTACCCAGGGTTGCCTGTGCAATGGCAGAGCCAGGATGAGAAGCCCGCTCTCCCTGGGGCCTTGTCAGTGCCTTCCCTGAACACCACGTTGGGTCAGCTGGACCATCTTAGAAAGCCTTTCCTCTCTCTTCTTTAAAGGATGCTGCTTTGGGGAAGAAAAGCAGCATGAATTCATCCACATGGTCTCTCCATCCATTCTTAAGAGTGGGAGTGTTTTTAGGGAATCAGATCTAATTACCCAGATGGGGATTTATTTTAAATAACCACCTGTGCCTTCTGAACTTGTAAAGGGGTCTTGAGTGCCCACCGAGGGTCAGAGCCTGTGCCTTACGACTTGAACACAGGTAACAAAACATTTGATTTTGGAAGACTTCGTTTTTCATCTTACACCCTCTTTTCTCTTCCTGGGATTATAGTTGTTCGTTCCGAGCTGCCGGAATATCTGCAGAGCGCAGAACAGGTGCGTCCTAAGTACTGTTCTCAGGCCGACTTTACTGACTGGGAAGAAATCCGCCACAGCTCTGGCCCCTCTGGGAGGCATATTCTCATCACCTCAGAGAGGCAGGTGGTGATTTTAGCCTTCAGGTTGAGGCCTGGATGGGGAAAACTAAGGTGGGGCCGGCATCTCCAACGTGCTTGAGTTCAAGACTCTGTCCTTCAAGTCTCTGTTCTGGTTCAAATCCCAAATCACGGCCCAGCTTGACACCATCCCTGGTCACAGTGTACTTCTCCCCACCTCTTCCTTCTTTTCGTTATTTCTCTCTTTTCCCTCCCTATTTCCCACAAACACCTCTAATTTTTTGTAGTTGATTTTTCTAATACCCTGTTAAAGGAAAGAAAGATTGGATTTTATCAGGGCTCAAGGGCCTGGGCTACCCTGGATTGTAATTCAGGTTTATTTATAAACCTGATTAACACATTATAAATCAGATTAACACACAAGGGGTGGGTTAAATGCGCTGATTTTATAAGTAGAGGCTTAAAAGGGACCGGATTCCTTCCCTTAAAGGTTACCTACCGCAGAGAACTGGTCAGCAGTTACAGTGCTAGACAGCCAGGTGCAGCATCAAAGCAGAGACCCTTTCAGAGTGAGCCACTCGCCCTAAGGTGTAAGGGTCCCCGGTACGGCGGCCTCAGGTGCAGTCCATCCAGTGCCAGGAGGTAGGAGAGACCTGGCTTTGCTTCCAACTGCAACCTGTCAATTCTGCTTTTTGGAGAAAGTCACTGCCTCTCTCTATGTGTATCTCCACATTTGGAAAGGGAACAATAGCCTTTCTCCCTTATACTTCTTAATTTAAGGCTTTAAAAAAGTTAAAATACTATAAATAATATGAATGGAATCAATATGACTAAAATTTAGAGGCTCACTGTGTGCTGGTTAGTACATACACATACACACACACACAGACACACGCACACACACTTTTTCCCCTCATTTATCCTTGGCAGCCACCCTGTGAGGTGGCCGAGGCGTCGCCGTCCACTCTGACGGCTCGGAGAGGTTATTCCCAACTCAGGAGCACGCAGCTAGCCAAGTGGTCAGCCTGATGCCCCTAGGAGAGCCCTGCTGGGCACTTCCCGCCAGCTGGTATGCCTGGCACCCCTCCGGGATGTAATAAGGCATTCAGAGTCCTGGGCTTCAGACTCTGAACAGCTTCATTTGGGGTTCCACATACCCCCCAGATTATCCCAGTTTGCTTTAGAAATACCATTGTTCTTCCTGTATTCCATGACATGAGAATCACTGGTAGGCTCTGAGGCACAGCATTTTACCTCTTTGGGCGTCAGCTAATGGAAGCCTGAGAGCCACAGCTGCTGGCGACAGAAGGTACAGAGCCCGCAGAGCCCCAGCCAGAGTCCTTTCAACATCATCCAGGATGACTTTTAATCATAGACGTCAGATTTGTTTGTCTTGTTGGTTTTTGCCTGAACGTGTGTTCACCTAAAAGTGTGGTCCGCGAATTCACAGACAGTGTGTTTTGTAAACAGTGAGGCCTGGTTTCATGTGGCCTGGGAGTGGGAGCCCTGGACTGGCCTTTCAGAATATTCTGTGTCAGGTGGCACTGTGCCTTCGCTGCCCTTTCTCGTGGATCCCACACACATAGCAAGAGTGAAAACTAATAAATCTAATTCTAAAAATAATTCTAATGAAATTATTTATTAAGAGTAATAAATAAATCACCACTTGAATAAAAGTCAGGGGGGATAAGCTGAGCACCCCCCCCCAAGGGGCAGCATTTGTTTGAGCTCTGGGTCGAGGTTTGGATGAAAACAGTTATGAATACTATCGTCCATAGCGCGGCGTCCCGTCACTCCCATCCCTGAAACCTGCACCAGGCCTGTAACTCGTCTCGTGCTCTATTTGGATTCCTGATTGTTGAGTCAGAGGAGGTTTATTTAATGGCATTGGAAGAGTTTCCAGTGACTCCATCTCAAGGATGGTAATTCCCCTTGGATCCCCTCTCACTATCCCCCTGCTGTGCTCGGGGCCTGAGATAGCTTTTGCCCCTCTGCTGACATCTGACACGTGTTGAAGGAGGTGGTGAACAGGCCAGCGGCTCGGGGCTGCATGTCCGTCGGCAGGAGGATGGTCATATTTCATAGCTGGGCTCAGTTCAGCCAGTGACTGGCCCCTTCCCAAAAACCGGCTTGCTTCAGCTCTTTGCTAGAAAGATAAAGAACGTCAGAAAAGCACGGAGCTACGAGAGGGGATTCTTATAGTCACCAAGATCATTATGACGTTCCTGCTGGAGATGCTTCCCTCACCCTCATAGACACACAGAACTGTGCCTGGACACGTGGAACGGGGTTCCTGCTGCTGCGCTGGTGATGGCTGTGTAAGAGCCGTTAATAGAGCTTATAGGATAGATTTGCTGGCCTGCAGTGGGTCCTAGGAACCTGTATTTTTCTGTTGTGCACCCTAGTTTGGAAAGCACAGTCCTCGGACTGCATCAGATTATTATTATTATTATTATTTTTAGATAATTATTTTTTATTGAAGGGTAGTTGACATACAGTATTACATTAGTTTCAGGTGTACAACACAGTGATTGAACATTTATATACATGATAATTCTAGGTACCAGCTATCACCATACCAAGTTGTCACAATATTTTGACTATATTCCTTATGCTATACATTACATCCCAGTTACTTACTTATTTTATAATTGGAAGTGTGTACTTTATTTTCTTTCTTTCTTTCTTTCTTTCTTTCTTTCTTTCTTTCTTTCTTTCTTTCTTTCTTTCTTTCTTTCTTTCTTTCTTTCTTTCTTTCTTTCTTTCCTTCCTTCCTTCCTTCCTTCCTTCCTTCCTTCCTTCCTTCCTTCCTTCCTTCCTTCCTTCCTTCCTTCCTTCCTTCCTTCCTTCCTTCCTTCCTTCCTTCCTTCCTTCCTTCCTTCCTTCCTTCCTTCCTTCCTTCCTTCCTTCCTTCCTTCCTTCCTTCCTTCCTTCCTTCCTTCCTTCCTTCCTTCCTTCTTTCTTTCTTTTCTTTCTTTCTTTCTTTTCTTTCCTTCTTTCCTTCCTTCTCTCTCTCTCTCTTTCTTTCTTTCTTTCTTTCTTTTTTATTTATTTATTTTATTTTATTTTTTTTGTGAGGGCATCTCTCCTATTTTTTTTTGATCAAATGGTTGTTAACAACAATAAAATTCTGTATAGGGGACTCAATGCTCAATGTATCTCAAGCCTAATTCTCGTCAGTCTCCAATCTTCTGAGGCATAACGAACAAGTTCTTACATGCAGAACAAATTCTTACATAGTGAATAAGTTACATGGTGAACAGTACAAGGGCAGTCATCACAGAAACTTTCGGTTTTGATCACGCATTATGAACTATAAATGGTCAGTTCAAATATGAATATTCGTTTGATTTTTATACTTGATTTATATGTGGATCCCACATTTCTCTCTTTATTATTATTATTTTTAATAAAATGCTGAAGTGGTAGGTAGTGCATCAGATTATTTTGCAGTTGCTGTTAAAACAGTAGATCACACAGCCTTCAATTACAGGAGAACTTTTGTTTTTCCAAGTCCGATTTTGTGGCCAGACCACGTCCTGTTCTGACTCAGATGGTCTTCCCTTTGCTATGATGTAATCTCTCATACCCCACCCTTGAGGATGGGCTTCAGGAACAAAGGAGAAAATGACAGAACACTCATGGCTTGAAGACTAAAGGAGTCTTTGGGCCAGTCCAGAGATAGCCGAACAATAAACCAGCTACTGTAGAACAATATAATTGTTTGAACTAAATTGCAATGGGAGCAGGTGGAATTTGCTGGAAAGTCAGGTAATGTGTCCTAAGGGAGAAACCTCCGACTGGAGGCTTATCAAAGGAGAAAGGACGGTCGCTGGATATCAGGTGAACATGTAAGAAGGCAGAGAGAACGCTTTGCCAAGCTTCGTGGCCAGAAAGCCTGACGTGGCAAGAATTACCTGTTTCTTTTTGCTACTTTATAAAGCAGTCGGTACAGGGAAGGGATGAGGGGAGGAATACTGACAGGAGCCAGATCATGGGGGGCTTGAGGACCACGTGTAGTGGGAGCTCGTATTTGACCTCATCAGCACATCTTCCTTGCCACATATGTAGGGTTTTTACCCTAAATGCCTCATTTATCTGTATCTTTAAAAATCATCACCCCTGACATTACTGCATGATGCAATTTCTTATTCTCGTGCAATACCCTGGAAGGAGGAGAAACTAGGTGGTAATTTGCTGTATCCCACATGGAGCCCTGGCTTCATTTATCCCTTTCCAGCGCTGTCCATGTTCTTTTTATTTCTGAGGCTGGAAGTCAGCCTGTGGGTGGGGCTTCCTTTCCCACACAATGGTCCTGCTGAAAGCCGGTGCCCGTCTCACCAGCTGCACCTCATGCCCCTGCCATGAGGTAATTCTTGATCCCTAAGCTCCCAGTGCACTGATCTTTTTCAGGTTTTCAAAGAAACAAACCCTACCCCTACCTCAGGGCTTCTGCCCACACTATTTCCTCTGCCCGCAGCCCCCCATCCCCACCCCTGTGTAAACTGATCTTCCCCAAAAGGCGTTTTCCACCCACCCCTATTAAAACAAGTTCCATTCACAGATGTTTTGTGACTCTTAATACAATTTGACCTTGTTTTGTTTTGTTGACTTTATTTCTTTATTGCCATACTCCCCTTTAAGTCCCATAAAAGCATTGATTTGGTGTGACTGACTCACAACTGCACCCTCTCCACCTGTTTGATCATAAATATTAAATAATTATTTGCTGAATGAATGGATGGATGGATTGGTAAATGGATGGATAAAGTTAACACCTGTAAGTTGAATTCTTCACAAAATTCAGCCTACTGTTCTTTTTTCGTGCTGCAATTCCCCTCAACCAGACTCCAGAGAATTCTATTCTCCCCCGTGAACCCGATAAAGCTGACACTGATACACCACCCCCCCCAGCTTATACAGAAGATACCTGTTTATGTTTTTGTTGATGACCTTGGGGTGTGTGGGCGTCATTTCCAGCCACTTCGTTCTCCCAACTTCATCTAAGTTACAGAGTTTAAGAAGACTTTTCTCACAAGAAAAGCAATTGTTTTCATAATAAAGTTGTAAAGAAATGATTTCAGAAAATGTGAGAAATACTGAATCTAATGAAGCAAATGTGAATCCTGCATAATTTCTCTACCCTGAATTAAGTATTTATAAATATTTTGGCTTTTTTCAATCAAGTGGTTTCATACATTTCACAATTTTGTGTCCATGGTATGTATAGGTGTCCTGAATTTTAAATAGAACATGATCCCATGTCATTAAAAAGACTTTTAAAGGCTGTTTCATTGTATGTTGGTCCTATGTTCTTTTTATGAGAATCACTATTGAATGCCAACAGAGTGCTAGACCCTGAGGTATATGTTATCCCACTTTAAATATTTGGTGCTTACTGAACCAGAACTGATAATATAATGAGTGTCTTCCCTACAGTAGCTGTGTTTCTGAGTGGCTATGCCAGGTTACAGAAGCCAGAGGTGAAACTGCAGATTAATTTGAATTAGGGGCAAATAAGAAAGACTGGATTGGATTTCCAATAAATAGGCCCAGTTCAAATATTGAATGCACTGAGCACACAAAGGTCTTAAGTGAGTGTGTCCCCGGATTGGGAAAGCCTTGGCAGACCACTCTTTTGAAATCCTAGATGTGAGACTGACTCATGTTTCCCCTCTTTTCTAGAGTGACCGTCTTCTTATCAAGGGAGGCAGAATCGTCAACGATGATCAGTCCTTTTATGCTGATATTTACATGGAAGATGGCTTGATAAAGTATGTGCCCAGAACCCTCCTCTTTATCGCATTGTGCTTTCTCTTCATCAGAGGCTCAGAGAGAAGCTTGCTTCTTTTTTGTTTACTAGATCATTGGTTTGCTGTTTTATTTCTCCTCCTTAAAACGAGTCTTTATTTTGGCCCTGAATTCCAGATGCACATAATCTCTTAAAAGTGGGAGCTAGTTCACTCGGATTACAAGAATGAAATGAAACGTCTGGATTCAGTCAGTGAATGACGCTGAGGGCCCTTCACTCCAGCTGCACCAATGGGCACTCTGAGGGCCCCAGAGAACGTGTGACCACTTAGACATGCACAGATGGCAGCCCCCTGAGAATATAGGGCCTTGTATAGCAGGTACTGAAGAAATAC
This sequence comes from Manis javanica, assembly GCF_040802235.1. Lineage (NCBI taxonomy): Eukaryota > Metazoa > Chordata > Mammalia > Pholidota > Manidae > Manis > Manis javanica. Next base: position 92,648,647 of record NC_133169.1, on the reverse strand, counting down.
AGATGAGGAGAAGCAATTTAGAAGTGCACAGAAAGAAGGGAGGAAGATTTGGGGTAGAGAGGACATTTAAAATGCCCTTTGACGTAGGTTAAGACTAAAATGGGCAGAGCACAGATAGGACGTACTTTTCAGGCAAGATTTCCAAAGAGATACTCTAGGGATGTAGAATTACTTTACAAAATGATTTGCCTGTAAGCATAGCCGAGCAGCCTTTATGTACAGGTTCCTTACATAGTGACCTTTAAAAAAGAATCAACCTACACTCGGCATTTCATCAGTAATGTACACCCGCATGCAAATGAGGTGTTGTATGAGATCCATGTATCCAGCCGCCCTGTTAGCCACCCCTGGCCTGTTCAGGTTTATTGTTATATAATTCGACTTTATTGGATAGTTTAAAATTCTGGTTAGAGGTCTCTTACTTATCTTAGAGAACTTGGCTTAGATGTAACTTCTGTAGGCAGATACTCCTTACCAGCCCCTGAATCTAGGCTGGCTTCCCCTTCTCAAAACACTGTTTTGAGAGTTCTTGCTCTCGATCTTGCCTGAAATGTGTGTCCTATCTATGCTCAGCCCATTTATTTTAATCTTAACGTACGTCAAAGTGCAGTTTAAATGTCTTCTCCACCCCAAATCTATCAGTCATAGCATTTCCGATACTGATAGGCCCCCTGAGAGCCAGGACTATATCTTGTCCATCTCCATGTCCCCAGCTCTTAACCCGTACTGAGCACATAAAAGCTTTCATAAGAGCCATCATCTCTTATTGAGCGTGTAGTGTGTGCTCAGGTACTCGTTCAGTGTTGTACACACCTTTATTCATTTAATCTGCCAGCAGTCCTATTGCCTTGCCAATTTACACAAATCTTTTTTCATATGAGAAGTAGGAAAAATGGAAATACTAAGTAGGCTAACAAATACAAAACAATTTCTTCAAAATAGAAATGACAATTAGCTTAATTTTTTTCTCTGACTAAAAATTTGTATGTAGTCAGCTCTCTTTGGAGACGGTGAGTTCCTTCATTTAGAGACTTTTCAGACATGGGAAAAATTTAGTACCTAATGGCTCTTCCTCATTTCAGAGCTCATGATATAAGCATCGCTAATTGGTCACAGAACCTTTTTTGTAGTTGAGCCTGAACAGGCCCCGTGTCCACCTTCACACAGTGGTTCAGGCGTCTACTACCAGAAATGCTTAGGTACAACGCATCCTTTTTCACAGCCCTGCTAGAGTAGACCGGAAGGCCACTGGCCAGAGGTTGTTCTAGAAGGATTTGTTGTAGTTGGAGGTGGAGAGAATGGTGGACAAACGTGATCTTCACTTAATCAAAGTTTATATAGCCCCCAAAACACCCTTAACTTGCAGAGCATAAAAACAGAAATGATTTCCTCCGGTTGTTACGGAGTCTTTGCCTGCCTGTGCGAGCGGTTGTCTCAAGCACCTGCTACGTCACATGCCGTGACCAGTGTCACTGGGGCCCGAATCATCAGTGCTGTCATGCCTCGGGGACCTTACAGGCTTCTAGGGGAAATGAGATGTTCCCAGATCATATCAACATCAAGCATTAAATTAGTACAACAGATGAGATTCACAGGAAGGCAAAGAGCTGTATGGGTTTAGGAGGGTCATTACTTATAATAGTTGATATTTATTGAATTCTTATGTGTCTCACAGTGTTCTGTGAGCTTAGCACATATTATAGCATTTAATCTACACACCAAACCGTCTATTACATTTTATTGACAAAGGAATTGAGACACTGGGAGTCGGCCAGAGTCGTAACGCCAGTGACTAGCAGAGACCAGCCTGTGACTCCAGAGCTCACGTCCAGGGCGGAGCCACCCTCTTAGTTTTTAGACCTGGTCAGCAGGAGAGACTTGACCGAGGAGAAGAAATGGGAGCTGAGCCTTCAAGGGTTAATGTGCCTTTGATTGGCTCAGTGGAGAGAAAGGGGAGAAGGCATTTGTTTCTATTTCAGACTTACTGTTACCCGAGTTGTCAAATGAGTGGAAACACTCAGATGTGTACACATACGGGCCAGGCGACTCTTTGTGGCCCCGGTTCTCAGTCCCCCGTAGAGGAAACTCACCGAGGGAGGACAAGGGGACACGGCTGGCCGGGATCTGGTCTAGAATGGAGTTATAATCAGAGGCTGTATTTTTTTCCACGGTGTGTTTTGAATCACGGTGGCTCTGGATTGGCCCCGTGGTGCTGTGGTGAAGCCGATCTCGTGGAGATGTCAGGAATACTGCATTTCAGTTGTAGAACTTAGATTTTGGCCGGTCAGGGGTGGGCGTCTTCCTGCTCCAGGAGAATGTCTTTCTTGGCTGGCTGTGAACAAAGGGGAAAGGATCCGTGCCCTGGCAGTGGGGTGCAAGTATCCCCGGGGCAGAGGTGTCCAATGAGAGTGTAGAGGCTTAGGCAGCATGAGTCTAGCCAGAATTAACAGACCATTTAAGTCAAAGATGTGAAGTCACATATAAAAGCGACATCAGATGGTCTGTGAGGTCTAACACTGTGCCAGGAGTGGCTGCATTCGTCACTTGCCTTGTGGAGTGGGCTCCTGAGATACTCAGTTTCTGCCCCACCCGAGCCCCCATCTCTTCCTCCTTGGGGTGCCCTGAAGCTTCCTGGGTGAAGGTGTGTCTGGTGAAGAATGTCACGATCCCCTCCCTTGGCTTCAGGCTTCTGCTGAGGGGCTGACCACACGCGAGCAGCTTGCACTGGCCGTGCGTCTCCAGCCTCCACCTTTCACACCTGCCTTCCGCTGTGACTGGCGGATATGTCCTCAGGGAAGGTGGAACTAGGGGTGGAAGCTGAGGTGCAGAATGACCCAGATGGATTCCGTTTGTTGGGAGCAGAGAGGAACCCATGTAGAGGATAGCCAAGTCTGCGCCCCTGTTCTCAGGTGGTCCATTACCTCCGTCAACCTGGCCTAACAGTCCTTGATTTTAGACTCTTAATTATTTTCCAAATGTTATTCCTCACCCTTAACTATAATAAAGAACAAAAAGAAAGGAATAATAAAAAAAATGATTTTTTTTCAGAATTATTTATTATGTACCCTCTATTCTAGACACTATCAAACACTTGCAGATACAATATGAGGCCACGACACATGGTACCACCAAATAGCATATTGGATTGCTCTGTGTCTAAAAAATTGTTTTCTGTGTGTGTACCTCTGATTCTAGATTGCTAAGCTTGTGAATCCCTTGGAAAGACAGACTACTTTGATGAATACAAATTACAGTGTTTAAAATCCGTGCAATACTGTGTTTGTCTCAGAAGTCCCTCTTCTAAGTCGCCAGTTGTTTCACTGTCTCTCCAGGCAAATTGGAGACAATCTGATTGTCCCTGGAGGCGTGAAGACCGTGGAGGCCAATGGGAAGATGGTGATCCCTGGAGGCATCGATGTCCACACTCACTTCCAGATGCCGTACAAGGGGATGACCACAGTGGATGACTTCTTCCAAGGGACAAAGGCTGCCTTAGCAGGCGGCACCACTATGATCAGTGAGTCCCCTGCGTCACGCCCTCCTGGTCCCAAGAAACAAGTGCCTCACTGACATGTGAACCACTGTGCTCTGTGGTGGGGACTCGTATGTTCCCCTCGGTTCAGTTTATGCACTTTCTGCCCCAGGGGACCTGAGAGGAGAGGAGATCCCTGAGGCCCCTGACCAGGAAAGCAGCCGTCCTGTCTCGTCTGCCTTAGAGCAGGGGCTGGGGGTGCAGTGGGTGGGGAACCCACAGTTAGCATCTCTGGGGCAGGCATTGGGAACTGTGGACTTCAAAAGCTGTGGGATATGGGCAGAGAGTTATTTCAGGACTTCCAACTGGGTTCTGAAGCAGGAACAGCAGGCCGAGCAGTGCAGATGGGGCCCAGGCATCCCGGAGAGAAGCGTACTGGCGACTTACGGTTCTGGAGAAAGTAGCAGCTTCAGTGGCATTTGGTGTTCCCTGGTCTGTGGTTTATTTTGACCAATGGCTATCTTTTAAGGTGAGGCAAGCTGTGGGGTGGTCTCTCGTGTTCTTTCTTTTCTGGTAGCGATCGCAATTCCAAAGAAACGTAGGGAGTCGCATGCCATTGGATTATCAAACAGGTAGCATTCCAGGGCAGTCCTTCATGTTCCAAAGGAATCCCAGCGAACTGCGTCCCATCCCTGCCTCCGCCCCACATTTGGTGAGCACAGAGCTCTGGGGGACACTGCCGGCGTCCCGCCAGGACACAGAACAGCCGGAGCCCCAAGCCTTCCGTTCTCTTTTGCTCCCTTTTGATGGGAGCACCGGCAGGGCCCAACAGCCAGCTGGGTGGGATCCCAGGAAGGCTGCAGCAGGGCTGTCAGAGGGGCAATTCAGGGAGACCAAAGCTTTTCTCCAGCCGAGGGGCTGGTCCGGGCCTCAGCGTAGCTGGTTCCGTGCACCCACGTTCCTAAGTGCGCCTGGGCCGCCTGTGATGGGAGGCTGAGGACGTGATCCATCTGGGCCTGGTGCTCGGCCCTCCGGGCAGGGTGAGGGGCCTGTTGGCATCCTAGAGGCGTGTGCTGGGCTGCACCTTCTGCATTAGGGAGGGAAGGGGCAGGGGGGAAATCAGAGGTTCAGTTGACAACAGCAAAAAGCATCTCAAGAACCACAGAAGTGTTCGTGTCCTGGGGGTAATTTAACAAAAATAGGATCATAATAGACCTACTGTGTTTTAGCCTATCATTTTCACTAAATAGTATATCTTGGGTGTTTTTCATTTATTTTATTTTCCCACAACATTTAGAATTGATGGTTAATCATCCATTTTGTGAAGGCATCATGATTTAATAAATTTAACCAATTTCCTTGTTGTTCAAGATTTGGATGGTTTCCAGTTTTTCACTTATAAAATATATGTAGTATTCACACTGGCAAGCATCTTTACAACCCAAATTTTGTATACAGCTGTGTTGATTTTCTTAGAAATAATTGTTAGGTGCAGGAATAATTATTGAGTTAAGATATGAAAAATGTCAAGGTTTTTGGTATGCACTTCAAAACTGTTGTTAAGGAAGTTGTCCCAATTTTTACCATCCCTCGACTGCCTAGGGGAACTATAAGAACATCACTTTTGCCTTCTCACCAAATGTAGATGTTATTTAAAAGTTATCCACGGTTGCAGGTAGTGTGGCAAGAGACACGGACCTCAAAGCAACGACGGTCTTGACAAGCAGTTCATGTGGAAATAAGATCTGTGGGACTGCTGTCGTGGTCACTTAGTGGGCACTGGCCCTTTCCTGTCCCAGTAGGCAAGAGTGTATCTCTGTCTTGTGCCCTGACATCAGTTTAAAACCTCTCTTGCTGTCCTTAGAGGGGAGTTGGACTTTTCTCATTAGCAGTCACTCCCTACTGTACTAGTAATAATGGCACATAGTAGGCACTCATCGATAGCTAGCATTTATTGAACACTTACTATATGCCAGGCATCAAGGGAAGCCCTTTGCAAGCTTAATTAATTTTCCCATTTAATCTTACAACAGACTTTTTCTAGGAAGGCATTGTGGCACCCTGTCCCCTATGCCACTTGGCATCATTTTAGGGATGAGAAAACTAAGGTTTAGAGAAGCTAGAAATTTCCCCAAGAGCACAGAGCCAAGTGAGGTCACATCACCAGCCACCTGAGTGCACCGGGGGACACTCCCCAAGGATCCTTCTGTGCTCAGGAGATAGACTCTGTAGTCATGGCCCAGTCAGTGGGAGCAGGCCTGTGCGGAGGGGAGCTGAGGCGTGGCAGGGGTCACCCACTGGGGGCCTCTTGTGCAGTTGACCACGTGGTGCCCGAGCCCGGGTCCAGCCTGACCGAGGCCTATGAGAAGTGGCGCGAGTGGGCTGATGGCAAGAGCTGCTGCGACTACGCTTTGCATGTGGACGTCACCCACTGGAGCGACAGCGTCAAGCAGGAGGTGCAGGGCCTCATCAAGGACAAAGGTGAGCCCCAGGGTGCTTCCTCCCGTCCTCTGCCTGTCCCTGCTCCGTTGAGCCGCTTCTGTCTCCTTAGCGCCTGGGGCATTGGGCATGAGTGCTGGGTGTAGGGCCACTGCTGTGTTCCAGGCACTCGGTCTGTCTTTGTGCCACCTTACCCCTTACAGCATCCCCATGAGAAGAACCTGAGGCTCAGAATGAGTAGCCCAGGATGACACAGTGAGTGTAAGCTGTAGGTCTACCCAGAGTCCCTGCTGTTTACCTCCAGGCAGTACTGCTCATCTTATGGTGGAAGAACCTGAGGTCAGAGCGGTTAACATCTCACATAAGGTCACACAGCTAGTAAACAAGAGATTAGGAATTTTTCACCTTTATCACTTCTGCTCCAAAGGACCATTACTGCTCTATAGCAGTGGCATCCGCAGAAAAGGCTAAGACATGTCTGGGGGCAAAGATGTGTTCACACCGAGGCCAGGAGCTTAGGGAGTGAAAATGTATTCGTGTGTGTATGTGTGCACACGTGTGCCCTCCCAGTGAGTGCTTGAGATAGGTTTCCATTATCTTAGATTCTTCTTTTTTCTACTTTGTACGTTTTAATGATCAGGTACTTCACACTCACACCCACCCCCGATACCTGCACGCAGACTTGCGATGTGCATCCTAAGGTGGTCTGAGGACCTCAGGAACTCTAAGGAACGGCCTCAGCTGAGTGTCCAGGGCCAAAGGAAGCCGGCCAGTGATGCCGTGAGGTGGAGAATATCACTGTTAGAGGAATACTGCGGTCCTGATTATAATACTAGTGCTCGTGCTAAGGGTACAATACTAATCGCAGTATTAACGTAATACTGCGGTCGGTGAGCAGTCCGGCAGATGTCGGGGTGGCTGTGGGAGCGCGCTCGCGGATCAGAGGGGACAGGCCGGCCCCCTGAGGACGGGATTTCCTTCCCATCCTCCCTCCCACCACCCCCAAAGCTCTGCCCAGGCTTTTCCACCTGCAGAATGTACGATTACCCTCTCCCTTCTTCTGTCTGCCCGTACACCGGGCATCTCAGCTGGGGTAGAAGTTTGAAGCTTCAACACCCACTTCCCCTCCACAGTGTCTGGGCCATTTCACGGTGACACAGAGACTGGCGGGAAGGGTAGTGTTGGGAGAAACCACCCTGAGCTGAGCCACCCTGGCTGGGGAAGCGCTCCGATCCCAGCCCGTCTGTGGCCCGCAACACTGTGGGCCCAGGTGGCCTGAATGGCTGGGGACCAGAATCGTCCTCCTTTCCTCAAAGTGACTGTGTTCCTGTCCCACCTGTTTCTGTAAATCACTGTATTAATAGTCTATTTGGGCTGCATAAAATTAAACGCTCTTTCCTTACAACCCTTATGACTTAGATATCTAAGCTTGGAACCTGACTTCTGCCGCTAGCCCATTAGTGCCCCAGGGATGGGGCCTCCGTCTTAGTTTCCGCTCAGATCTAACACCCGGTGCAGGCCTAGGTAGCGCACGTGTTTGTGAGAGGGTGAAATAAGCCAGTCCCCAGAGATCCCTTCGTAAAGACCAAGTAGTGTGAGGCCTGGCGCTAAAAGTTCCGTGTGTGTCACCTCAGTTAATATTTCCGACCACCTCATGAGCCAGGGTGTTGGTATTTTTCCATTTTACAGACGAGGAAACCGGGGCTCCAGATGTTAGGTATTGTAAGCTCTCTGCACTAGTTGGTGTGTGGTGCGACCTGCAGTGTGAACACGGGCAGCGTGCTACGGCGATTCCGGCTGAGAGATGCTGCCTTGAGCCCTGTTAGCGCATGCTGAGCCTCGGTGCTGGGGAACTGGGGGGTGGGGGGGACCGGCCAGGAGGAGGCAGCGAAGACGAGACTGCTGCCGTGACATCCTGTGGGAATCGTTGCTTTTACTGGGTGAGGAGGGAATAGAAAGATGCTTTTGGAGAGTGGGAAGCATCTGTCTTCTGTTGGGCAGAAGCCCTCCGTGCACTTGGGCTGCGTGGGCGGTGGAAGTGGGGGTGAAGGAGGGAGGGTGGTCGTGACAATGTCGTCTTCCCCCCATTTTCCTCCCTTCCCTCTCTCGCAGGGGTCAACTCCTTCATGGTGTACATGGCCTATAAGGATTTGTATCAAGTGTCCAACACAGAGGTAACCCACTGCTGTGAGGTTTGGGGTGTCTGGGTGGGTTTCCTCTGAACACAAGTTGCGTGGTCACCGAGGGGGACGCCTGGCCACAGGCCTCCTTAAAGCCCTCGCAGCCCAGCTCACTTCACTAAGGGTGCCCGTGGTGAGACAGACGGGGTGCTAGGATCCCCACCGGCAGCAGCCTTCTTGGGAGGGCAGGAGCAGGGCATGCCCACCCTTCAGGGCATGCCAAGCGAACCCACGGTCACGTGAGCGTGGTGGACGTGTGCATCCCTCGGTTGTGCAGGATTGAGGAGGCCCTTCTGCTCTTCGGGGTACCAGCCTGCCTCAGCCTCTCTCCCTGAGAAATTGGTGGGATATGTTTGTTTTAGACAAATCTCAAGTTTTCAGAGGAAATGCAGGAAATTAATTCTCGTGCCTCCCGGTCAGGAGGTGAAGGGAGGGTCGCCCTGAAAGGTCATGAGGGCAGGGGTTTTAGTTTTGGGGTCAGCCCCCGGCCAGGCCGTCCTGGCGGCAGAAGCACCTGTTGGGAAGGAGTCTAAATTAGGCTTATCTCAGCTCGGTGGGAAATAATTGGTAAAAATGTGTGCTGGGAGGGCAAGCCGAGGGGTTGGCATCACTGCCGTACTCTGGTCTGGCCGCCTGTGCGGCAGGGTAGGCTCCGTACGCGGGCAGTTTCCCTGGAGTTCCTGTGGCTGGGCATGTGTCGGTTTGTATTTCTGCCCTGGGCACTTAGTTCCTCGGGTTTATCCCCTTGGCTGGGCCCTGGCCCTGGTGACCGGCTCCCGGGGGAGGCTGCTGAGAGCGCCCGTGGCTTGGGGGGTGACGGGACTCATTTCTGTTTCAGCTCTACGAGATCTTCACCTGCCTGGGAGAGCTGGGGGCCCTTGCTCAAGTCCACGCTGAGAACGGGGACATCATCGCCCAGGTAACAGGGGCAGCTCCGGGCAGTGCGCTTTCTCCGGGGCCTCGGGGCTGCATCCGTTTGTTTCCCCATTTCTTCAGTGTTGCTTAAGCTCTCAGTGTTTGACCCTCATAAATACTGCACTAAAAACATGACCTTCCTTAGAGAACCTCGCAGTCTTGGAGGAAGAATAAAAGGGGAGATGTAGACAAGTAGCGGGGGAAGTGGAAGATGCTGTAAAACAGGAGTGGACTGGCCATGCTGGAGAATCAGAAAAGGGAGACATCCTGGAAGAGGGGCTTTTCAGATCGAAGCATTTAGTGGGAGAGCATTGCTGATTGTCTTTCGGAAACGAGTCCAGGCTCTAACGGTTACCAAAGGGAACAGGGTGGGGAGGGAAGGAGAAGGGGACCAAGGGACATTATAATTAGCACGCAGGATATGGGCAGGTCACGGGGAAGGCAGTGCAGCCCAGAGAAGACAAGTAGTGACTGTAGCATCTTCCTACGCTCGTGGGCAGTGACTGCAGTGGGGTGGGGCCGGGGGCTTGATGATATGGGTGGATGTCGAAACCAGTGTCGCTCATGTAGAACTTTCATAGGATTGTATATCGATGATACCTTAATTAAAAAAAGAAAACGAGTTCCAAGCTACATGATATTCTCTGTCCTAAAGGAAAACTCTAAGGCAGCATTTCTCAGAAGCCAGAAATCCAGTTAGCGCGCTTGGAAGTCACAGCCAGAGATAGTAAAGAACTCAGGCCTTGTGGGAATCAGACGCCCCCCCTGATTCCTTAGAAATCATATTGAGAAACCTGTGGAAAGAGTGATGGAAGTCAGGGCCCCAAGGCCCAAATGGACGGTTCGTAAGGAAGCAGAAAGCGCTTCTCTCTCCATCTCCTGGCTTGCTTAATGGGCTCCGTGCACAGCTGTGTCTCAGCCAGGGTTTTGTTTATCTCAGAGGCATTCAGGACAGGCCTCCGCTAGGAGGAGGCAGCCAGAAAGGACTGAGAGCTCTCTGGGTTCATTTCATTACATTAACAGCAAGAAACCATCACTCATGCTTTCAAAGAGCATTTCCTGAGCTTTGTGTGCCAGGCACCAGGCCGTAGAAGGAGCTGCAACAGGTGCATTCCACAGCGTGCAGGCACCTGGACTGCACCTTCGTCGTACAGGTTGTCCAGGATGCAGCGCGTGTGGCTGGCAGGGCGGTGGGGACAGTGCCGGGCCGACCCTCTGCCCGGGCCCACTGGCTCCAATGGCAGATGCCATCTGGGAGCCCTCCCTGCATGTTCCAGGCACCAGTGGGTGTTCTAGTGTGTTCTCACTGAACCTTCACCCCACCTTTCAAAGGTGCCACCATCCTCTCTGTTGTGAAGATGAGAACATTGAGGCGCAGAAGGATTAGGTCACTGGCCCAACAATCACAGCCAGTAGCTGGGCACACAGCCGGTAGGTGGCTGTGCCTCCTACCCAGAGATGGTGCGTCCGGGGCCCCTGGCTCCAGCCGCCCAGCCGCAGGCTCCCGAGGGGAGCAGGGCTCCAGCTGCTAGGATTCCAGACTCTGTTGTGGAGGAAGTGAGCTAAGTGTGCCGTTTCCTCCCACCTATGACCAGAAAGGTCAATTAGTCAGGCCCCCGCCAGCCTTCTGCCACATCCCCTGCACAGCCAGAGATAAAGAAGTCATTTTCCAAAGAGGGTCAGGTGCCTTGCTCCCATGGGAGGCTTCCCGGTGGCGGTTGAGCTGTCACTCCTGCCGTTGTTCCACCTTTCCCGTGCAGCAGCCACAGCGCCAGCCCTCCGGCCAGATGCCCTGGAAACCAAGCCCTCGGCTGCTCCATCCTCGGCCCCGTGGAGGTGAACGGAGTCTCATAGCTCCTCAGCACACGGGTGCCTCTGGTCGCCCGCACCTCCCCAGCCTTTCCCTACCTTGGGATGATGTGTTCTCAGTCAGGAAAAAATAAGAGCATTTTTCCATTTGAATGTGTATGTTTATTAAATTCAGCTTGAGCTAAAAGATTTTATCACATTGTCTAAATGAAGGCAGCTGCTGTGCTCAGAGTTCTTGCTGCATGTTATGCAAACAGACTGAAGTGCAAAAAGAAGTCTTGCCTGAGGGTACCAACAAGGGGCATTTTCAAAAGTCCAAGCTGGCAGGACAGTCAGTGCAGCACCTTGAGCATCTTGAGCGATTCATCCGTCAAATATTTGCTGAGTGTCCACCGTGTGCCCAGGCCTTTGAGAAGGAAGGTGAAAACCAGGGTCCCTTTCCTTGGGGAGCAGATGGGTGCGATCACAGCAGCGGTCAGTGCCTCGGGGTGCCCACTGCCCCCCCACTCGTGTGAAGTGGCATCTGTGGGTCCTTACATGCCATTCGTAACCTTCCAGCTGTAGGCAGGCCAGGGCTTTTAGAACGACGTCCCAGGAGGAGTGTCTTTCCGAACAAGACAGAAGTGAGAGAGAGCCATGTAAGACAGGAGAGACTTTAGTTGGACACCTCAACGCTTGTGTGACTTCAGGAGGCAGTTCAGAGGAGGGGAAATGCTATTCAGTCCCAATTTCAGTAAACAGAAGAGTAAGAATCAAAAGTGGAGGGAACAACGTCATCCTCTGATCTTCTTTCTAATCCTGAGAGCTGCACACAGTGGCCGTTTTGCTTCTCAGGGCTGCTCGTAGAACAGGCATCTTCCTTCCTAGTCCTCTTTTAAAATTTATATCGCTAATAACTAAAGAAGCGACAATGAAAAATCGTTCCTTCCCAGAGAGATGGAATCCCCTCCTTTCTCAACATCTCTGCTTCCAAGTGAACCAGGATTCTGTCCGGCCCCCTCCCTCATGTCCTGCGTTACCAGAGCAGAGTCGCAGGGACTGGCCTTAGTGCTTGGACAGCACGGGCGAGCGAAACTCGGATGTGGTGGCTTAGGGTTTGTGCCAGTTCCAATTAGCCCGTGTGTGTGTTCCACTGCCCAGCCACCTGCTTCCTCCAGAAAGCTGGCCAGAAGTCTCCGAGGAATTTAGCCATCAGCCATGAGGGGCAGGCAGTTTTGCCACATGCACAACCTAATTAAGTAGAATTTAACCAAAAGACTGACTCAGGTAATGCCATTCAGGGGCATTATTTTGTCTGGTTAGATTCTGAATCCGTTTATGTAAGCCACAAGTTTTAAGCATAAAAAAGCCTGAGGAGGGGACTTACTCAAACGCAGATTTCTAGGATTTAACCTCCTAGATTCCAAAGTGGTAGGCCTGGGTAGGACCAGACATCTGCACTTCCACAAAAGTGACCAGGGATTCTGAGGTAGGTAGGTGGTGGGTGGACCAGACGTTGGGAAACAGCACGAGACTGTAAGCTTCGTAAAGTCAGGGCCGCGCAGCTTTAATTCAGACACTTATCAAAGAGCCTCGCATGAAGCAGATACTCAAAAGTTTTGTTGAATCAATGGGTTTTAAAATTTATGAATGAATAAACAAACAGAAATGAAGAATAAGTGAGCTGGTGTGACTTCTGATACATAATGTATGAAAAAATTGATAGCAGACCGACTTTTATCCTTTAATAAAAAGCCGTCCTTAAATGGATGACTTTTTCCTTTCAGTTAAGACTGTACTTTATTTTGCAATTTCACATATAGAAGGAACAAATCCGTTCACCATACACATTTTATTCTTTTCTTCCCCTTAGAATACACACCAGCATACATTTCCCAAACTTCAGTTGAGCGCTTCTGAAAACTGTTCTTTATTCTTTTCTCTTTCTAGGAGCAAGCCCGGATGTTGGAAATGGGGATAACGGGCCCAGAAGGCCACGTGCTGAGCAGACCCGAGGAGGTGGGTTGCAGGGAGTGGGGGCTCGAGGGGAGGGAGAGAGGCCCCCTTACAGCAGGCTTCCGTGACTGTGCCCCAGCGGCCTGGAGGACGGCCCGCTGCCTGTGGCGTTCGGACTGTTTGTGTTGGCTTCCCTGAGGTACATGCGTGTGTATGAAAAGCATCACTGATGTGGTGAGACTGGGTACCAGGCAGGAATATTGGAGCATTTCTTCCGAAGGCCCCTTCTGACTGGCCCAGCTCAGGGGAACCTGAGAAGGTGAGCCAGCAGCGTCGAGGAAGTGCTCGCTTCTGATCCCTAACCTCTGAAGAGAGCACAAGGGCGAGTGTTCTCCCCCGTTACTCAGTAAGAGTGGTGAAGATCTAAGTCCTTTCCTAGTCCTTGTGAGTCTCTGAGGCATTTTCACATACTCCCTTATTCCATATTATGTTTTGAGTCCTGCAGAATACCAGCCGTGTGGCTAAGAGGCTGAATGGGTTTTTATAAACATACTGTCTGTTGAGTTACGTAAGGTGCCTACGTCCAGGCATGGAAGTTCACCGTGAGTACAGTGGATGGTGCATAGCGAGTAGCAACCGCTTAGCGGCTGGAGAGTAAAGGAGGGGTGACTGGAGGCTGGTCCATGTGTCTGGCATGTCAGCACCTTGAGCCGGCCCAGGGCAGAGAGCTGGGAACTGGCTGCTCATCTGGCTGGGAGCCTGTTGGCTTTGGGAGACCAGCCTGGGTCTGGCACCTGGAGAGAAAATTCAAAGCCCTCCGTTACAAGACACTTTAGAGTCTTTCAGAGATTAAAATGTGACACATATACGTAGAAAAGTGTTCCTATCATAGAGGTTAGTGACCTTTCACAAACTGAATAGACTCATCAGTAGAGCCCAGCTGAAGAAACAGCGTATTACCAGCACCCCAGAAACTGCTTTGTGTCTGATAATATCTTTGTTGCAGTTTTGTGATCAAGGCTACAGTCACAGCATTTCTGAGAAGTCCGTCTCAGTACCAGGTCCTTCCTATGGAATCCTTGGGCGTGTTCCCAGCGCTGTGCTAATTGCATGGTCTCAGGGGTCCTCAAGGGCCACTGCCCTGGGTGCTCGATGTTCCTGTTAAGGAAAGAAGCCAAGGCTCAGAGAGACGAAGGCCCAGACCAGTCACATCTGAAGGACTGGAAAACTGTTGGCACGGTGTGAGCAGGCTGGAATGATCACTGTTTGTGAAACTCTCCTTAAAAGCTGGTCACTGTAGAGATGTGCTGGCCGGAGAGATTTCTTCAGCGGCAGCCAGGGGATTTCTGAGCAAAGTCTATTTTTGTTCTGTGGCTTGTTTATCCAACCCCCTCCGCCCCCAATCCCCCCTGTTCCCGTCTCCTTTTTAGTAAAAAGCCTCTCTGCTGCTGATCTGGGCAACCCTGGAAGCCCTTTAGGGTGAGGTTGGAGGCTGATGTAACTTTCTAAAGATAGCCATGTTGTCGAGGTGTGAAAAACCTGCAGCCTGTGAGCAGATGAGCTCAGAGGGGCCAATTGAGGGCCGGGAGCTGGAGGGTCGGCGTCCGTGTGCGGAGGGAGGAGGGGGCGGAGGGCGGGGCAGCCCCTCCAGTTCAGGGCACACGCGGATACCACCTGGAGTGCTGCTGTTTGGAGAGCTGAACCCGAGGCACCGCGGCGCCCCTTCAGGAGCCTGGGTGCCTCAGAAAGTGGTCAGGCGCCGCAGGGGCTTGTCCATGCGGAACAAAGTGCGGCTTGGGGTGACTGACGCCAGCTGGGCTCGCCCAGTTCTTAAGGGTCTGTTTGCTGAGCCGCGGCCACCGAGGGCGGGGACTGGTATGCGTTATACAAACATCGGGCACCTGCAGCCTATTTTCGGTGGTAAAGTTTTGGGCTGTACAGGCTAACCAGAATGTCATAGCCATCCGAAAAGGAACTGTTGCCAATTGATTGGAAAAATGCCAGTGTCTCTGCTTGGGGTGGAATTGGACCAAGTCAGGCTTTGGGTAGTAACGCAGGCTGTGCACCGGTCAGGACCTCGACCAGCAGAAAGAGCAACAGCCAGCCGTCCGGGACGTGTCGCCTCGCCCCGGGATTGGGCTGAGCGCCCCGGGAATGTAAGCGCTGCGACTCCTCACGGCAGCCCGGGGCTCGGGGCCTGCTATCGTCCCCACCTCACAGACAAGGCAGCCGGGCCTTTTCGATGATGCTTAATATACCCGAGGTCACCCAGCTTCCAGGTTGCAGAACCAGAGCCCAGACCCAGGCCATTTGAGAGAGCAGGACCGAACCCTAAGACCTTGCCTTGTTAATAAAATAAGGGAAAGCGGATGCTTTCTTACTGAATAAATGAACTGGACTGGTTAGCCTATTTGGAAACCTGAATTCTCCATGAGGGTGGGATGGAGGAGATTGAAAAAAAAAGATAAGTCTTTGCACTGAGAAGCCTGGGGATCATTAGTAGAATTGCCTGCCGGGATGAACCCCTCACTGACCGCTCCTTGCTGCGAGAAATGATCTGCGGCCTGATTGCCCTCACTGGTCATTTTGTGCGTGTCAGTGGTGGGATTGTGTTTTGCCAGGGATCCGCCCTGGGGAGATCGGGAGCGAGGCTTCCGTCACGTTTAGCTTTTGAGAGAATCACCGGGGGAGCGGAGGGGAGACTGATGGAGTGCTTGTGGTGTGCGGGGCACAGCCGCCCCCGGCCCTCACGCCGCACCTCTGCTTCCCTGGGGAGAGGCCGCAGCACCGAGGAGCCTCGTAGGGTGACGCAGCCGGGCAGCGTCACCTGAGGTTTGGATCTGGGGCGTCTTAGTCCGGAACCCCCCAGTTTGTAACCCCTACATTCTCAGATTGTGGAGGCAGAGGTGTGGCACTCCAAGACGCTTATGCTCCTCTTCCCCCCGGGGCCTTTCTTCACAGCTGGAAGCTGAGGCTGTGTTCCGTGCCATCACCATCGCCAGCCAGACCAACTGCCCTCTGTACATCACAAAGGTCATGAGCAAGAGTGCAGCCGACCTCATCTCACAAGCCAGGAAAAAAGGTGACCTGGGCTCCCAGGGCCTTGGGGCCCCTGCCCCGCCACGTGGCTCCTCCCCTCCCTGTCCGCCCTGGGTAAGCGGTGCCTGGTTTGCTGAAGGCCTGGCTCTCTGCAGAGCCCCTCGTCCGCATGGGCCCACTGGGTCTTCTCTTCCTCCCGGGAGGATGGCAGGATCCCGGGACTTGCCCCACGTGACAGGTGAACAGACAGGCACAGGATGGGGAGGTGCTTGGGCACAGCGGGGACACAGTGTACGCGCGTCCTTGGGCGACGCCGTGCGCCCTTCCTCCTGCCCGTGACCGTCTACGGTCAGTTCACGTATCTGAGCCGTGTAGAGGACGTAGTAGTCAAATGATTTTGGGTACAGAAGTCAAAGATCCAACCGAACTTTCTTTAAAAAAACAAAACAGAGTAAATTCCTGGTTGAAGGTGTTTCAAGCATGGCCGGATCCAAGGGTTGAAATAATGACACTGGGGTTCTGTTACTTTTACTCCTTTCTTTGCTCTGCTTGCCTTTGGCTTTATTTTCAGTGTGAACAGAGGCAAACGTCAGTGTCAGAGAAGCCTCTCGTCCTGGACGTGGTCAGGGGCCTGGGGCGGGAGAGCACATGCCCCTGGCAGCTGGAGCCGAGGCCCCCGGGGCGCTGCGATCGCCGGGCCTGGCCCGGGGGCTCACACGTGACCGAGTGTCTGCTCCGGGGATGCCCCGCGTGACGGGCCGGGGTGGGGGGTGGAGTGCGCAGTGAGGCCCCACTGCCTGAGCTGCATACTTCAGCACAAGGTATTTCAGAAAAGGGGTGGGCAGGCCTCCAAAGACACCTTCATGACCTGGGGCTCTGCCCCCGCTACTTTCGGACCGCCTCCGCCTTCTCTCCTCCGTTGCTGTTAACTTGGGTTTCATTTGCTCACCTTGTGCCAAGCCAAAGTCCATTCTCATTTCAAAGCTTTCCTGCTCCTCTGTCCTTGTCCTCAATGGCGGGCCAGCGGGTTCCGTGTGAACGGCGTGTGGTTGAGGGACGGGAGGCACAGGGCTGTGTGTGTGTGGGTGGGAGAGAGCATTCGCAGGGTGCCTGGTTCTCGCGGCGTTACTGCTGGGTGCCGGGGGCCCTTCTGGCGGTAAGACACCCATGGCAAGTGGCTCCAACACTGGACTCAGAGCTGGTCTGTGAAACTCCACATGTGAGGGACCCGGGGGGCTAAAAAGAGCACCGCGCCTGCTGGCTAAGTGTGCAGCTGCCGGGTGTTCTGGCAGAGGCGACCCTTTTCTTAGCGGGGAGGCTCCCCAATTGCCTGGACAGTCTTCCTAGCTGGCAGGTTCTGGGGCGCCTCCCGTCTTACCCGCTCACAGGAAGCCTACCGTGTTCTCTCCCAGCTTGTCTCAGCACAACAGGGTTCGGTTGCTCCACCGGCAGTGAGTCCCTGGGCGAGGACTAGGACAGCAGGCCAGTGTTCCTTACCTGTTCTTGGAGAAGGACAAAAAAAAAGAGAGAGAGAGAGAAAAACGAAGGGAAAGAGCAAAGTGCGTGGCCTCACCCACATCGCCCATGGCACCTGTCATACTCCCCCTCCTGCCTTCTGCTTCTGGTCGCAGCCAGCCTGGGCCCCGTTCTCAGGATGACCTGAGGGCCGCAGGGACGGGGCGTTTCTGTTATTTGCTGGGTCTTACTTTAAACGTCACATACAAAGCTTCTCGCCCTTAGCCTCCTGGCTCGCGACTCTCTGGCAGGGAGAAGTGGGGCAGCTGCATTGCAGGGTGGCATCGTGTCAGTGATGAACGACCGGCCACTGAGGTGGAAGCCACTAAACTCATGAACTGGCATTTGCAGGGAAAAAGTCAAGAGCATTCTAAGCAGGAGTGTGGTGGGGCCCACTCGACCCTTCCGGCCAGAAGCCCCAGTGTATTTGATCACCAAGCGTTCTTTAGCAGCTCTTCAGGGCTGCTCAGAGACAGCGTGGGGAGCCTACAGGTTCAGGGGGACCAGCTGCGTGTCTGGCACTGAGATAAATGCTTTGAATTGATTATTATGTAGAATTCTCAAAGATCTCTGGGAAATTGGCATTATCATCACCATTCGCCAGATAAGGAAATCAAAGCATGATTTATGCACGATCTCTTAGCCGGGAGAGCTAGTATTTAGCCCAGGTATGGTGAAAATCTTCGCATATTCTACTCTTCCATCAAAAGATAGTCCAGAGGGGGAGCTCTTCTGCTCTGAAGGCTGTATTTCTTTTCATACACCCAACTGCTGGCCTTATTACTTTCATAGTTCCCTTTATTTGTGGTCCTATATATGCTTTAGGTCAGTAAATATTTTTGGAGAGGCCTTGGAATTCTCATCGGTCATGTGTGCACCCCTTTCATGCTCGTCCCAAAGGGTGGGGTGTCCTGTATGAATCACCACCACTGCTCCCTTTTGCCCACGGCAGACATCACACATCAGTCATGACTCTTTTCTAGTGAGACCAGAAGCGTGTGTAGAATTCTTCCCGGCACAGATTTCCAGGCAACCAAAACCAACTGATTGGAGTAGAAGCAAAGCAAAAGCTATTTATAAATCCTGGCCATAGAGCCTTCCTGAACTTTGACTTCGTGGGGAACTTGCATGTGGAAGACGGAAGACCAAAGACCAGCCCAGGTTGCTGCAGGGCATCTTTAGCCCAAGATGCTGGCACAGGGAAGTGTGAGGCCGACCAACCTTCTATGAGACACTGTTTGCCTTCTGTATCAAAACCCCTTCTTTTCTGAGCAGCTCAGCTGAGATCAGTGTATTTCCTAATATCCTTCCTTCTCTCTGCTTTGTTTGGGCATGCAAGCCCCTAATTCTAGACACAGCATCTAAGAATGTAGCCTCATCTTTGATGTGCGCAGATTACTGGGTGTCTTTGAACAAGTCACGCCTTCCCGTAGGCCAAGGAGCGGCAGGCATGACGGGAAGCTCACGAAAGCCCCTCATCCACGGGCATGGAGTTTACCTGTGGGACCAAAGCACGTCCTTGTAATAGTAGGGTTCAAGTGGTTCCCAGGTGATGGGGGCCCATTTGGGGCTTTGGGCCCCTGCAGTGGGAAAGGCGTAGGAGGTGTAAAGAAATCATAGTTACTGAACATCTGCATTCCAGGCACTTTTATATGCCAGAGCCTTCCATTTTCACAAACCTGAGCAGCAGACACTGTCTTATATCATCAATTCTGGGACGGATCTGTCCCACATTTTAGTAGTTCTGAAATGAGGCTGAATCTTATGATCAATATACGTGTTTTTTGTTTAACCTCAAATGTTAATTTACTTCTAATTTGAGAATTAATGCTGCATCATATAACCAATGGCTCTTCATAAACTAGGCAATACCAGATTGTTCTCACTGGGCAGATAGAAAAGCCGAGGCTTTAGAAAAGGTGGGAACATGAACTTGAACCCGGGCCAGCCTGACTCCAGAGCCTCAGCCCTGAGTGGATTTAGGGATTGTAATGACCTGGGCGGGCCCAAAGCAGCACATTCATCATGCAGACCTGTTGATCATTTCGTACCCCTTGCAGGAAACGTGGTCTTCGGTGAGCCCATCACCGCCAGTCTCGGCACGGACGGGACCCATTATTGGAGCAGGAACTGGGCCAAGGCGGCCGCGTTTGTGACTTCCCCCCCGCTGAGCCCAGACCCGACCACTCCCGACTACATCAACTCCTTGCTGGCCAGGTGGGTGCGGGAACGGCAGGCATCAGGCGGTGCGTGGACACATTGTGAAGGCCACTGGGACGAGGACTGGAGTGGCCTATCCAGGAACTAGACTAGAGCCTGCGCCGAGGGGAGCGCACGGAGAATCCCCCTGCAGTCCTCGGCGTGGGCAGTAGGCTCTTCCCCATATTTTAAAAATTGCTACGTTAGTCATACTAATAACGGTAATAGCAGTTAATAGATACTATGTGCCAAGCGGTATGGGGAGACTCTAGGCGTGGTCTTGTCCCTCATTATGAGAGGGGACTGTCATCACCATTTTGCGGAGGAGGGAACTCAGGGCCAGAGAAGCCTAATTCCGAACAGCATGTAGCCAGAATCACAGGGACACTTGCTTGCTGCTGTCCCCATGGACGTGCAGGAACGGTTCCGTCCCTCACTCGGGTCCCTTTGCTTTGTTACCCGAGAGATGCTCTGATCCCGCCCGCTGGTGTTCCAGATGCGGTCACTGAGCCCCAGAGAGGGAAAGAACTCACACAAGCCCACACAGCTGGGCGGAGGCAGGGGCAGGACTCTAAATCAAGCTGTGGACACTGCAAATGCCTCTCCCATGAGGCACTCGATTCTGGGCCCCTGGGGTGTCTCTAGCTACCTCTCCCATTCACTTAAAGCTTCTCTCCTTTGCCAGCGGGGACCTGCAGCTCTCCGGGAGTGCGCACTGCACCTTCAGCACCGCCCAGAAAGCCATTGGGAAGGACAACTTCACAGCCATTCCCGAGGGCACCAACGGGGTGGAGGAGCGGATGTCCGTCATCTGGGACAAGGCTGTGGTAAGGATCGAGGGCAAGGAAGGGCGGCCAGGGCCAGGTCAGAGCCTCCTGCCGCTGTTCCTTCACGGATGGGGCCTCCTTCCTGCTGAGATGTCTCTGGAACCAGGTGGCCCAGGTGCTTGGGGAATGTATAACTTCCAGAGTGTGATGGATCCTGGGGTCTGGGATTCGCAGGAGACCTTCTTATCTAGACTATTGGGGACTAGGCAGCAGACATGCAGATCCTTCATTGGGTGGCATGGATGGTCTGTGCCTAACATCATAGTGATTTAAAGTCCTTTTTGTTTGGGAAGTGTTATCACTTCCTTTGAAAGGGCTGGATATAAACCTTTGAAGTGATAAGCAAGAGATATATGCCTAAAACTAAAGTCATCTTGCTTATCAACGGTGCCCTGCACTGGTGCGTGTGAACATTCAGGCTGCGCAAGTGATTGTCTATCAGTGTCTACTGGCAGCGTGGCCTGGTTTTATTTTCCTTCTTAATATCACAGAGGCCGACAAAAGAAATAGCCGTGCAAATGAGTTTCTCTCAATGATTTTTAGTACAATGAATAATTAACTCGTTATAGTAAGTTGATCATTTCCCCTGTTTTTTTAATATTAAAAACTTTTATTTAAAGACTCTGAATACCCTCATTTCAGAGCCAAATAGATATATATGAACCAGTGCCCCATTTATCTACAGTGTATAATCCAGCAAGTTTCCTTTTCTTCTTGGCTTCCAGGAAGCTCAAAGGTGGATTTTAAACTAAATTCTTTTTCTTATCCAGGCTTTTTTTTTTTGAGAAGACAAAAAGCATAAATATTTTTGTCTCTTTCACATACTTGGATTTTGCCTTTTTAAAAAAACTTACATATTTACAAATGTACTATATATCTTGGCACTTATCTGGAATTGTTAAAAAATGGTACATATATTTTAATTACTAACATGATACATTCTTAGTAAAGAACACTTAGAAACCACAGAAAAGCCCACACCCAAAAGGAAATAAAAATCACTCCTAGTTTCACAGCCCAGGGTTAACCATTGCTACCATTTGGGTGAGGTTCTTCCATATTTACCCTGTGCCTATGCAAATACACATATCTAAAAAAATGGACATATAACCACATTTGTTTTGCCCTATAATCTTTCTTGGAAGTAGAAGGGGTAAATAAGTAAATGTATGTACAAATGTAGGAAAAACGATGCCTACTTGAGGAGAAGTAACTTCTGTTTTAAGCCATGTGTTTAACCCTTTTGCCTGGGCAGCCGTGGCAGCCCAGCCGATTCTGTGGCTCGCTGGGTGGGGCTTCATAGTCGTCCTGCTGTGAGCTCATGCCCTGCCTTGAATTTTTTTTTTTTTGGTATCACAATAGGCCACAGGGAAAATGGATGAAAACCAGTTTGTGGCTGTGACAAGCACCAATGCTGCCAAGATCTTCAACCTGTATCCCCGCAAGGGAAGAATATCTGTGGGTTCTGACAGCGACCTGGTGATATGGGACCCGGATGCCGTGAAGATCATCTCTGCCAAGAGCCACCAGTCGGTGAGGCCGGAGCTGGCGGGCGGGGAGCGGGTCGGGAGAGCCGTGCATCCCTGGTGTGCCAGTGTAACTGCACTAGGGAGGACGTGTTGCGGTGACAAACCATCCCAGATTCTCGGTGACATAAAAGCTCACCAGTTCATTTCTCACTCCTGATTTCTGAAATGGGTCAGCTGAGGGGCTGCGCCCAGCACTGTTGGCTGGGGTAGAAACCGACAGGGGCGCTGCCTCCGCACTTCCAGGATTGCTGAAGCCGGGGACCAGGACCCGGGCGATGACGTACCAGTTCAGAAGGCTTTCTTACATCACTTCCTCCCCCTCTGCATTGGCCAAAGCCAGCCCCGTGGCTGCTCCGTACCCCAGGAGGGCAGGAAAAGCAGTGGTACTATGTGCCCAGAGGATAAAGGACAGGAAAAGAACGGTGAACAGCAACTGACCACTTCCTCATGGGGAGTTTCACGTGAAAAATAATTTGTGAAGCCCAGTGCCTAATGGAAAAGTGCTTAATACTTGCTAGTAAAAATAGTTGATATTTTTTAAGCACTTATGTTTCAGGTACTATGTTTCAGTTCACTGAATCTCCGTAACAGTCTATGTGTAGGCGCTGTGGTTATCTCCACTTTATAGAAGAGGAATTGGAGGTGCAGGAAAATTAACTTAGTAGCAAGTAAATGGTGAAGCTGGAATTCAAACCCCCACAACGTGACTCCAAACTGACGTCCTTAGCCACTCTGCCACAATGGCTCATACTTGTTGAATAAAGGAAGGAGGTGGGAAGAAGTCCCAGTTTTGGTGGAGAATGAATGGTCTTTGCTTAAACATCGTATCGTATCATTATTTTCAAGCTAGTGGGGACCTACGGTCATGTAACCCACTTGCCCACCCACCTCATATGGGTCTGCCAAGCGCAGTGTCTCCGATAGTTATCTTTGAACACAGCCAGTGACAAAATTTACTTCCATCTAAGAACTTTACTAAAGATGCTTCTCTTTGCTAGGAAATACGCTCATAGCTAGCATGTGTCGCCCGGGCCGGTACGGTACCCGCTGAGAGCTGGCAGGGGCACTGTATGCATTTCCTGGCCTTACCTGGTGACTCAGTCCTGGTGAAGGTGGAAGGCAGGATCCCCGGCAAGGAGCACCACGGTCCCCTCCCCGCTTCCTGCACCATTCCCATGGCTTTGCCCCTCCCCCTCGTCTCTAGGCTGCCGAGTATAACATCTTTGAAGGGATGGAGCTGCGTGGGGCCCCGCTGGTGGTCATCTGCCAGGGCAAGATCATGCTGGAAGACAACAACCTGCACGTGACCCAGGGGGCTGGCCGCTTCATCCCCTGCAGCCCGTTCTCTGACCACGTCTACAAGCGCATTAAAGCTCGGGGGAAGGTGAGAGGCTGGTGGAGTCGGGGTGTGGGGAGGGGCGGGTGTCCCATCCAGGTCCAGCGACAGTAACCATGAGATCGGGTGGGTCTGTGTGCCAGGCCCGCGCGAAGACATTCACAGCAAAGATCCCTTCCCAAGGGACAGTCACACAGGTATGTGTTATGAAAGGAGGCTTCGAAAAGTTTTCTGGCCAAAGAAAGCTTTTGAAAAATGATTTCCCCATTTTTATTGTGCCCCTATTTAAGATATTTTGAATTTTTAATAAATCAAGATAATGTCAATATATATATTTTAAAAAATAAATTACCCTCTAGGGCTTATAACAAGAACCAGCAGCCCACGCCCTCCCCTCCCCTCCCTGTCCCATCCTGCCCAGGGTCGCTCCCCAGGGGCAGGTGTTTGTAACTCTTCTAGTGAGTTCTGTGGTTGCAGTAAGATCTTGTGTCCCTGATTTCATGGATGGATGAATAGGTACAGGTGAATGGATAGATAGACGTGTGGGTGTCTGTGTATCATCTACACAGTATAAACGGCAGCTCCAGGTGACCTGAGGACAAGGCCCAGAGCTCTGTCTTCTCAGCTCCTCCTCCACCCCACACCAGCCTGCAGTCCACCTTCTTGGAAGGTTAGGTTTCCACAGAACAGGGTTAGACCAGCCCCGGGGTCATGGGATTTGAGCCCTGGTCTGACCTCGTCTGCAGGAAGAGAGAAAGTCAGCCGTGCGCATGGGATGGAGGAGACGGGGAATAAGGGGCACTCACTCTTAAGTTGCTGGGCCCGCCCAGAGCGAACAGCCATGCCTGCCTGTGTGCCTGGACGCAGCTCCGGGGCCCCCAGCGCCCCTGGAGGTCAGGGCGAAGGGGGCTCGGAGCAGTTTCCCTGGGAAACAGGCTCTGCGAGGGAGATGTGCCAGCAGGAGGTTTGCGGGGGATTGTTTTCAGGATCGCCCTGTGGCAAAAATCAGAGCAGCAGGGCAGGAGCAGGGCAGGGCGGAGGGCGAAGTCGGGCAGCGACACAGTCAGAACAGGGGCCTCAGCAGAGCCTCTGCTGGGCCGCTCCTTGCAGGTGGTCTGAGCCTTACACTCCCTCCCTCCTCCCCCAGCCCAGCCTGCCCACCAGGCAGTGGAGGCGGGCTGCCCCTGGGCCAGGTGGGAGCTGGGGACAGGCGTCGGTACTGCTGTGTCGGCCAGAGGAGGCCCACAGAAGCCCACTATCCAAGTGCCCCCTCCTCCTCCCCAACCCCCAGGCTTCCCGGGAACTGGACATCCAGCCCCTGGATGTTGGCACAGGGAGCCTCCCCGCCTTGGAAGGGAGGCAGCTGCCCACCCTGCTGTGGGAAGGAGCTGCTTTCTCCTGGGCTGACATCCACCTCCCTGAAGTCCACCAGCCAGTACGGTTCCGCCCCGGCACCTGCACAGACCGAGCCTCCCACACCTCCCCCAGCGTCTGTGTGTTTCCAAAAAGTCATCTGTCGTTTAGTCTGATTATCCCTGTAGTCTTCCCTTATTTTAAGATACTGTTTTAAATCCCTTTCCCCCATTTTTATCTCTTTATTGGTGATCGTTTTAAAGCTAGGTATTATGGAGTCAAAGGCCCCCCTCTGGTTTTGTCCTAATAGAGAAGGGATCTCAAAATTCGCCTCTGTCAGCTCTTCATTTCCCTGTATCTGACTTTGATTCTGGACCCCACGAAATGCTGATGATGTACCGTTACTGGCCGAGGGTTTGGGGAGGTGCAGATGGGATCGTGAGCCCACTCGCATCATTCGCGTCTGCAGCTTGGATGAGCTTTGCCTCTGTGCCTGCACAGAGGGTGTCACCCCGCCGGCACTGAGGGTCTCAGCAGCTGCTGCCCTTGCGCCCCTCAGCTCCGGCCCCCCAGGCGGTTCTCCCTTCCCCACCCTTCTGCTGGGAACGCTGCCGTGCACACCACTCCCCTGCACGCCCCACCTCCTCCCCCCTCAGCCCCGGCCCCACGCAGGCGCCCTAGGGCCTCCCCCTATACACACTTGGTCCATCAATGTAGTTGTGCCACTTGGAACAGAACCCTTACTTGTTGGAGGAATGAATGGCCACGTGCTTTCTCTGCTGCAGATGGCGGACCTGCACGCGGTCCCGAGGGGCATGTATGATGGGCCAGTGTTTGACCTGACCACTACGCCCAAAGGGGGCACCCCCGCAGGCTCCACCCGGGGCTCCCCGACGCGGCCGAACCCCCCCGTGAGGAACCTCCATCAGTCAGGATTCAGCCTGTCGGGTGAGTCGGGCGAGTCGGGCAAGCCGGCCTGACGTTGTTCCAGGGCCAGCAGGTGGTCCTGGGAGCTGGTTACTGGCCAGCAGGAAGGTTTGCTGCTGAGAAAGCAAGATAAGGCTCTGCCAGGTTAAGGAGGAGGTTTAAATGACCTGTTCGGAGAGATCTCACCTGGTGGGGTGGGGCAGGCGCTTCCCATTAGGGGCTGTTAGCGATGATTACACGTTAGATGGCGAGGGCGGTGGGCTGGGTTGTGTTTACCTATTGTTTGCCCAGGTGGAAAGGCAGCTCAGATGATGCTGGTGCTCAGTTGCAAGAGCTTCTTCTAACCTCAGATTTTTATTATATTCTCCCGTTCCTGGTCATAATACTAATGCTAACAGTAGCTACTGTTGCTCGAGCATTTGCCATAGGTCAGCCGTATTAGCGATCTGTTCGTTAATAGATATTAATGGAAAACAAGTCTTCAGTTACTCCATTGCAGGTCGTCTTAAGATGGGGGAAAAAGCATAGATTTGCATCTCTATAATGAACAGTTTAAACGTGAGAGAAGCGGATAACAAGGGCGCAGAGACACATAAAGAGAAAACTGCAGTGATTGGGGATAGAAAGGGAGTGAGGGACAGGAAACGGGGGGAAAAGGGGTCGGAGGGACAAAGACGGGGAGGACCACAGGAGAGGGCTGAAGGCTGGGGGTGACGATGCCAGAGGTCACATTGGGCTAGTCACACAGAGTTTGTGGCATTGTTTTCCCATTGCTCACTGGCTGCTGTGATCTCGAAGCAGCTCCTTTCTGAAGGGACACGAGTGAGCGCACACCTGTGATTCCTTGTGTGCTGATGCTGCAGGGGCCCGACCATCACCACCTGGGAGTCGTGAGACCCGGGGCAGGTCACCCCACCCCTCACAGCCCATCCGCTGAGCTGTAGAGTGGGGCGTCTCCCAAAGGCTGGTGGTGAGGACTGAGTGAGACAATCTGAGAAGCATGTAAAACATTGTCACAGTGCATGTAAGCAGCGATTTTTCATGTCACACCCGTTGTTCCTTTTAATGTCCCTGTTATGATGCTGAGGATCTGGTGGAGTGTAGGTAGGAACCCGGCTTTTCCTGTCGGGGGTGGTTTTCAGGAGGGTGGGTAAGAAAAGTTGGGAATGCCTGGCAGACCAGAATGGAGGTTTCTTGGGAGATGAGGCCAGGAAGGCCCTTCATGTCTGACCCCCTTCAAGCTAACCCAGGTTCTCCCTTTTTCTCCTCGCTCCCCTTTTTTCTTCCTGGAAATTTCTTGCCGACTTGCAGGTACCCAGGTGGATGAGGGGGTCCGCTCGGCCAGCAAGCGCATCGTGGCGCCCCCCGGGGGCCGCTCCAACATCACATCCCTGAGCTAAGAAACCCCTTCCCAGAGGGGGGCGAGAAGAGATGTCTGAAGCCAAAACGGTACCCCAACATGTCAGAAGGAAGGAGGATCCAGTGGCGACCTAAAGAGTCGATAAGCCTGAAGCCTTATGTTTCTCTGATGTTACGCTCGCTTGCCTAGCTTTACGAATATCGCTTTGTTTTCTGTTTATGCCTATAGCCCTGATTGGTTTGACGCCCTCCCCCATCTACATGCATGCAGTCAGACAGGCCCTGAAGGCGCAGAGCCTGCTCTGTAGTGTTGAGAGCGTGTGTAGTGCTACATCTTACGACACGGGGACAAAGCTGGGATGTCAGGAACATGAACAAAAGGGACGCAGTTATTTGGGGTGCACGGGTGGTGGGAGTTCGGAGCAAAGCAGAGAGCTCAGAGGGGCTGGGGTGGGGCGTGTGGAGGGAGGGGGGCGGGTGGGTGAGCATAAGGGGGTCTCGTGTATTGTATTGATGACGCATGTTTATTTCCATGGAAGACGGCCACTTGGGGCAGCTGTCACCTCCACACAGTCCCTTGGGGTCTGGAGCAGGCAGGCGGTCTTCAGGTTCCAGACGTTGTCATGTCCCCTCCTACCTTTTACTCCTTTGAACATTTTATTAAAACATCAAAACCCAACCATAACTTCCACCTGCTTGATCGTGCTGGCATTTGGTTGGGCCTCTTTCTCAGCGTTGCTTCCAGATTCTTCCCTTTCCTGGGCTGGGCAGGAAGAGAGAGGAGAGCAAAGGGCACTTCTCTTCTCTCGCCCTACCTGCCCCTTTGGTGCTTTTACAAGGCTACAGCTGGGAGCACAGCACAGACCCTGCAGGGAGGGGCAGCCGTGCTTACCCGACACCTGCCCCCAGCAGGTGTTGGAGGTCGCCACTCAGCGCCCGTCTTTGTAAGGGGAGGGGAGTAGCGTGCCTCTGGCATCCCGAGTTAGGACCGGAGCTGAGACGGACCCATGGAAGGGCTGCCCTTGCCGGCGGTGAGTGTTTGATTCTCTCCATATCTTGAGCTCCAGGCACATCCACGATTGAATAGGATGTTTTGTTTTGAAAATTTATTTTCTTAGGTGTTCCCTACACTCTACTAACAGGTAATCTCAGTTTATAAAGGAGCCAAGCAGGGATTTGGGAAAGCCAGTCTTGGGCGGAGGGAGCCCCGTCTGTGGCCCTCATTCTGCTCTTCGGTCCTAAACCATCCGTTTCCCCTGCTGTTGGCATGTCCTTCGGGAGAACTTTCTGTTTCTGTGCTGAAACCTCCCGGGGCGAGTGGAAGTGGCATGCAGCCCTCCCGTGCCACATAAACGACGTTAGCATGGACGGTTTGCACCTGTCTTGTCTGTCCGAGCTGAACGTCCATTTCAGAACGAGTTCTGTGAGCTCCATGAGGATCTGTGGACCCCAGAGGCGGCCCACATAAAGGAAAAATATGTCCAACCTGGGCTCAGACTTCTGTGCTTGGGGGCTCCAGCTGGTAGATCCCATAACGCTGGGTCCTGAGTATGTTAGAAGGAAAGAAAAAGCACACCTCAGACACCTTTCAGGTGCTTAGGAGAAGCCATTATCTCTGGCTGCAGGTTTTTAGTAAGTTAAAGACCAGAGAAAATGGAACACGTGGCTGAGAGGAATTTGAAAATAGCCAAGGAAGAGGATTTCCCCTAGCAAGCTAATTTCTTGTTCTTACCAGGAAAACAATTACTTCTCATAATAAGGAATCTTGCTATTTCAAGGGTTTTTCATGGTGCCTTTGTTTTAAGGGATATTTAAGTGAAGGGGGGCGTGTAGTTCTGAATTTGTAACTCGAGGACTTAGGGGCCCGCTGTAGAACTCAGAGTGACAGTTTGCACGCAGAGGGGGCTTAGCCGACCCGAATACCTCATTGGTCGGACTGGACCGTAGGATGTGTTGCAGTACCAGCCACGACCACCAGATGGAGGAAAAGATGCGTAAATAAACTTGTGGAACCCCCTGCTGTTCCCCGGACCCCTGAGTCTAACTTGTCCCTCCGTGATCTCCCTATGCCGTGAAAATAAATCTTTCATGGCCAGATCGGTCGTCTGCGCTATACTTGGGGATTCCTAAATGAAGCATTTAACCAGAACTTCATATTCTGTGCAAGCTTTCCATGCTGTAGGATCAACCCCTCAATGCCTGCATCAAGGGCAGGCAACAAGACCTGAGAAAGACCCCCTTTCTTCACATATTAGTAACTTTCCAAGCATAGAAATTCCTGAGACTGCCAAGAAAACTCCTGCTATTTTCCTTGACTTGGTACTCAAGTTAAAAATTAATATTCAAATGTGTCTTGTTCCACGGGACGCACTGAAGATTCCAATACGAAGGGTTTAGGAAGTGACCGTGCCAATGAGTCGTTGCCCTCGGGGTTCACTGGCATCTCACCCAGGTGTGGGAGGGCAGGCTGGATCTTCCGCCTCCCACCCAAGCTTTCTCTGGCCATCTCCCCTCTCGGCCTGGCCCCTCTCTAAGGATGCCCTGCCTACCCCCGACCTTCTCACATTGTACCTAAACCCAGACGGCAACCTGGGAAGGCCACCATCGTGGGTAATTGAGAAGGTAGCTATGGAATTGTTAAATCAGCCACCCCAGTAGAGAAATTTCTGCCAGGTTTTCTAAAAGTGGCACAGTAGTAGTCATCCCCCAAATGGGCTTTCTTCCAAGTCCAGCCATCCTGTGTGGCCTTTGTCTTCATGCCTACACCCAGAGAATCATGCTCCCCTCCAAAGGCCTCCGTTCTAATCCTGCACTTCCGCTCACCCCGAGAAGCCCTTCCTAAGTGGGTGGATGAGTCCCAACTTTCGTTCTTGCCACAAAGTTTCCAGGCCTTCCCCCCTGGAAAACTCCGGCTTGAGTCCCAGATGTTACCCACGGGCTGTCCCGGGCAGCCAGCATTCATTGTAAGTTCCCTCTTTGGAAAATGGTGTGTGGGTGTTCAGTTCCGTGTCTGGTGAATGTGGACAGACCGTAAACCTCCCTGTGACCTGTGGTAGCTGTGAGGCGGCTCTGGAATGTGAAGGGCTGCTTGGTTTGAACCGTGAAGAAAACTGTGTTTTGAGTTTAGCTGAGATTTAAAAAAAAAAAAAAAAAAAAGAATTCATCAAGTGACTGTTAATGTAAACCTGGTTATTAAAATAATTGCAAAATCACATTTGCCATCGTCCAGCCCTCTTCTGTGTGCGACGTGCCATTTCACCTAAGGTATTAAAATTGCAAAATAAAATTGCAAAATTGCAGACCTGGCGAAAATGGTTATCCTGAGAAAATTTGCAGAGTTTGTCTTTCCAGTTGAGGCTGACTTGTTTTAGCCACAGAGTTTAATCACCATGATTGAAACATTGGAGAATGACTCAAGTTTTTCCTATAGATCATCAAACTTAGTATTTGTGCAGAAGGCACTTCCGTTTGGGGGTAAACCTGAGTCCAGATGGTCCCAAAAGGTTTTTGTTTGTTCGGTCATCATCCCCTTAAAGCATTTTCTGCTGCTTCCTACAAGCCTAGGCTTTGAGAAACTCAAACTAAGCATTTTCCAAGATATATTCTTTAGCAAAACTGATCCCAAGGAATCTAAAGGTGTTGGGAAGGATTATTTACTGTGTCTACTCTGTTGGGAGGTTTAAAGTGCACATCGTCAAGTCAAAGACTATAAGTCCTGTCTTTCAAAATGTGTCCGATTCAAGGTTCTCAGACTTTTTTCACTACTGAACCCTTTATCTTGTCTCATCTTTTAATGTTCTACCTACTTGATTATACTAAACCCTTTCTGGGAAACACTCCTGGGTCCAATTCCAATTTAGGTAGGACATTTTTTACTGCAGTGGTAGACTAATGTAGGCCAAAAATTTTTTTTAGGTACATTAAAAGTCTGGTGTGACTGAAAACTTGAGGGATGGATTGGACGGATTCGAGCACAGCTGGATCTAGAACGCTGTGGCCTTCTAGCTCTTAGCCCTGCTCACCTTAGTGAGTGTCATTCTTAGGAAAGCTCTCCATGCGGGAGCGAATCTAGCCATCAGCTTCTCCAGGTTTTCATTTACCTGCTTAGCAATTTCAGGGAAGGAGGGACTCCCTCAATAGGCCCAGCCAAAGTGACCGATCCTGACTGGTTTGAGCTGGCTCAGGTGTTCACTGTGGCCAGGAGCCTCGGAGACTGATTGGCCACCTGGTGCCATGTCCAGCCCCTCAGCCACCCAAACCATGTGCACTCAGTAACTCAAAGAAAAACCATCTGTGATACCAGAAGAGGGGGTGGGTGCTGGGCAGGCAAAAAGAGCAGGTGACCGAGCGCCATTCTCCAGCCTGCGGGCGTTGAGTGTTCTGCTCAGCTAAGTGCCTGGGTGGTCACGGGGGCAGGTGGAGGAGGGTAATTCCTTGTGAATTGTTTTTATGTGTGATGAACCCCTCTTGGTTGGTAGAACAGTGCTGTCAGTACAGGAGCGTGGAGTGATGATACCTCTTAACACATGCTTAGAAAACATCAAAAGCTAATTTAAGCACATAAAGAATTCTTTCAGTTTGAGGTTCACAGTCAGACCCACAGTCTCATCTTGTGTTTGAACTCGGTATTGGTGAAACACTTCTCCTGCTCGTGACCGAGGCAGCTCTGCTCTGCCTAGGATTAGCGTGGGCGTGAAGGGCACGGCCAGTGCTTAAAATGAACCTAGGTTGCAGGGTTATAAATGGGACGAAACTTTTTTTTAATGTTGTGATACAGTGACTGACTCTCACGCCTCTGGGGGCTGGAGGTACGCAGGGCTGAGTCACGTTTGCCCAGGTGGGGAAGGAGAACACCGATCAGGAATAACAAGGTCCTGGAATCAGCTCTGCCAGCATCAGGCCATCACAGAGGGGACACCAAACATGAGCAGGAGATGGACGAAAGGGCCAAAGCAGTCTGCAAACAGGAGATCACAGAGCTAAAGCGGGCACTCGGAAGAATCCAGAGAGTTCTAGATCCTTCCCTGTGTTCAGTTGGCTGCTGAAACAAAACAGGACACTTAACATGATCTGGACAACGGGCACTTGGCATGCAGGTCATTAGAGCCCACAAGACTTAGCAAGGGACCATTTATTTCAGGACAAACCCAGGGAACCAGCTGGCCTACCTGCTGGTAAGCTACTGTGGGTCTGAGAGGCAGTTGGAAGGTCCCTTGATTCTCTCCTAAGGCAGACGTTGCTGCAAGAGCTCAGAGCTGCCTGCTACCTTCCTGTCCCAGGTATGGGCTTTGGAGCATGCACCTGCTGCTCGGGTGTAGGGATGGGACTGGAGAAAGCTGCTGAGGGACAGGAAGGAAGAGGACTGGACAAAGGTGCCTTGGCTGGCTGTGGGCTCAAGGTCCCAGTGAGAGGAAAATGTGCAGCTCGGGGCTGTGCTCCTTAAGGTGTGAATGAAATGCTTACAGGGTCAGGTGTTGGTTGTTATCCATGTGGGTCGGTTAAACTGCTGCATTCCATGGTTCTAGAGCACCATCTCTAACACCAGCTTGTCTCTAAAGGACTTGCTCATGGTGGGAAATGCAAACAAGAACAGTGGCTTCGGGCAGCCACAAACTTGAGACAAACAGTTCCACAAGGCTGACGACGAGGGGCCAGTGGTTTACAGTACACAGAAGACATTTTAATACACAGGCACATTTACTTTATATATATTACACTCAACAGAAGCACGTGTCCCAGCCAAGGGCTGCCTGCTCACAGCAGCACAGATAACAGAATTTTGAATTTTTGACGTCAGTGTTTAGAACCAGACACACCGAGCTTGTCAGAAAGGCGGTCCCAGGCGGACAGTGGGAAACGGGGGGTGGTGTAGACCAAGCGCGGGGCGACTGGATGCTGAAGTGAACTCACCCTCCTTTTCATTCAGCTTTCGAAGAACTGAAGCCTTAACATTGCCGCACCAGCTAAAAGTAGAAAAAGGCTGGTCCCTGCTGGCTGTGTTAGCGTTCCTTCTCCCTAGTCATGCGTCCATCAGTCTGGAAGAGCTGTGAAGGAATAGTCTAGGCATGTCTAGTTAGAACCTACCAGAAGATGCTTAACCACTAATTAAATCACCGTAACCGACGGAGTGGGGCCGTGCACCGCACGCTCTGCCCTCGCAGTGACTCCGCCGCCCTGGAGCCACGGTGGAGATGCGCCAGCCCCAGCAGAGCATTCCCTGCCTCCCCCACTGGAGGGCACCGGCTGCCCCGGGGTGGGGGCCCTGATGGCGGGTGAGAGCGTTAGACCCGGGACGCTTCTGCTCCTTAAAACCTCAGGCTTATCAGACGCTCCACCCAGGCCAGCGAGGAAGCTGGTGGAAGAAACAGATCCTAGGAATGCCGGACGAAAGGATGCCCTAGCCACTCTGTTCTCTTAGATTCTTGGCCCTGAGCCTCGGTTGTCACAAATCTAGATGAGACGTGTTCCACTCAGTAGGATAGTCACTTTTAGCCCATCTTATGGAATAAAACTAAAGGATCTGATTTCAGCATCTCTCGTAAGGATTTAGGCATCCTTGTTAATTTTTGGAAAACTTTTTTGTCCTGATGTGCGCTGGTGGGAGTTATGATTGGTTATAACCTGTAATCAGCTGTCCTGGACTGCTGGAGACGCCACGCTTTGTCTTTCCTGACTGGAAACCCATTGTGGGGTTTCCCTAGGCATGCTCACAAGCTGACTGGGTCGGAAATCCGTCTTCCTGCCCTGAGGCTGTGCCCTGCAGTCAGGCCATCGTGGCTCCTGAACACCATGGGGGTGCTTCGGGCACAGAAGCAGCTCCTCGCTGGAGGTAAAAACCAGGGCTTCTGACTGCAGAGGCTGTGTTGGATTGTAATCCAGTCCCATCATAAACTGCACAGGCACAAAGGGGCACGAATGATGAGCCCCCATCCCAGCGGACAGCCCACCGATCCACTGCCCTTTGCTAAGTGTTTCCCAAAGTCTCTCCTTCGGGATGACCCACACGGGGTCATGGCCAGAGGAGGAGCCGGGACTGGCGACATCAGTGCAGAGCATATCAGGGCTTGAGTCAAATGAAAGATGGGAGCTAGCCAGCAGGCGGCCCCTGACACCCCAGGACTCCGGCCGGCAGCAGGTGCTGCCCACCGTCTTGCTCTTTTCAGTCCGTCCCCCCTCCTTGTGAAGCCGAGTCAGGGCAAGTGCTTAAGAGTTTACAGTGTTGGGGAAAAAAACAGCACAGACAAATAATGTGTGGGAAATGTAGAGAAAAGGAACCAAACAGCACGAAAGAGCTGCTTTAATTCCTAACAAAATGTAGTTGCTCTTAAAGGAGAAAAGCACTACGTTACAGCTCTGCCAGAAATCCTGGGCCTATTAGCTCAGTGAGCAGAAAACCCTAAGTGCCCAGTTAAAGCCCAGCGCTGGCGTTCTGCCCACGATCACTGCCCCAGCGGCACCTCCCTCCTGGAAGGTCTGGGGTGGCAGGCAGTTGCAGCTGTTTCCTATGCCCACTTCCACGTGTCTGCTTTCCCAGATGGGTGCCAATCTGGGCTTGCCTGCTGTCAGCTTACTGCGCCCTTGGAGAGGCCCACACTCTGCACAGGACAAGGTTTGGGGGATTTGAGTGGCCGAGAGGCTAAAGCAACTCCCCACGAAGCCCCTTGGCTTCTCGACTCCCCATGCAGAGGCGCCCATGAATTGCCCAAGTCCCTCAGCCAAGATCCATGTCTCAGGACGGTGGAGTTACATCAGATGCACGTGTCACTTCGGTGAATTGTTTGGGGCAAATAAATAAATATAGAAGGCAGAAGAGTGAGACATCGATCACATTTTAAATAACTAGGCAATTCTGCTCGCCATTCTCACAGCAAGTGTAGGCCAGCCTTGCTGCTGCTTTCGGCGGCCTCCTGGGCCTGAGGCCTCCCAGGTGGGGCGGCAGCCCGAGGCTCTAAGTGCAATTCTAGTTTAAAGGCTTAGGTACAATTTGCCCAACATGTTGGTTTATCTGATAGTAGCCAAAAATGAGACCAAAAGTAAAAACAAAAGAAAATCAAAACGAACCCCAGACAGTGACCTGTTCATTGTGGAAGGTGGTTCACTGTCCTGGGCTTCATGAAGAAGAGAGCCCCACCATATGTTACAGGTAATTTGAGAGACTTTTCAAGGGTAAATACTACTATCCTCCAAATTCACCTTCCGTTCTAAGACTGGAACTCCTGCGTAAGATACGACTTCACTGTACTACACGGTGGACACGTTTTTGATGTGACGATATTCTTTCTTGTTCCTCTCTGGACATAGGTCTCTGATAGTCTTAAAAGGACAATCAGCTCTCAACATTCTTACTCAAGAAAGGTGCAAATAAATACTTAACAACTGGCTTGCTAGGAAGGGAAACAAGCATTTGTAACATTAGCTGCGTTTGCCACCTGCTGTGGTGTAAATACTCCGATCATCACTGACTGCAATCTTGCGACCAGGGTGTTGGGACAGACGGGCAGCAGGCTCTTGCTAGCCGATACAGGCCGATAGGGCGTGCTGCCTCCCGCCCACCCCGGGGAGGCCTGCATAAGCCTGGCTCCTCCTAATCTGTTCTCATTCGTTTTCTTCCTGATTGAAGACCTTATGCCTATTCAGTCAGGCTGGGAGATTCTGACCTCTGAAATTGCTGAGCTCTGAAGCGCCTCCCTCACTCACCCACCTACGTCCCTTTGTTCATTTGTCCCAGTGTGATTATAAGGAGTGGAAAATTAGATCTGCATCCAAATATCCCTTTTAAAATAAAAATAAAAGCTGTTTAGAATAACAGAATGGTAGCAGTAAAGAGGAGAGTAGAGTCCTTCTAGTATAACCCTCTCGTTTTAGATGAATAAACCAAAGCAGAGAAAGGGGTTAAGTGACTTGCTCAAGATCACACAGTTAATTAGTGGGAAAGACCCCAAGGGCCTGGCGACTCTCTTCGCTGTGTCATGCCGCCTCTTTCTAAAGGTGCTCATTCAGATTTTCTAAGGTGCGTGAGGTGTGAGGAGGCAGGGCCTGTCAGCAGTTCCGAGGACTTCCCAGGTTGGTATTCTGGCCATCCTCTTCCTGTGGGTCTTTGGTTTGTTCCAAGGCTACATTTGCTTGTCTTTTATTAAAGTCCCTCTTTACCCTTAAAAGGAAAAACAACAACAACAACAGAGGGTTTATTCATTGAAAAGAAAAAGAAGATTCAAGCTTTGAAGTGACAGCGTTAATCCCAACAATTTAATAAAGAGGCACTAACTAAGGGAAACTTAAAAACATCATTGATTGAAGTCCCATTTCCTCTGCCCTTCCCATTAACAAAATCTTGATGCTAAGCTAATTCACCTGTTGAAGTTTTTGGAAGCTCTTACAAGAAAAAAATGGTTTCTGAATTTTCCAGATGTTCTATTACGGGTGTAAATCATTTTTGTGATTAGAAAGAATAAAAAATGTTTCAAAATATATTAAGGCTCTGCAAGTAAAGCCTGGCTGAAACACTATTATTTGTTGGGTTGCTGTTCTTCCAGGAGTTACTTACTTATCTCTGTTGAAAATTATGAATTCCTTCTGGACGGATTCAAGATGCTCTTGAAGAAGGTACATCTTCCAGGTGAACACGGAGAAAAAGACAGGGGTACAGTTAGCAGACCAGTGGGGACCCACCAACAGCCGATAACCCGTTCTCTGTTCACTGAATGGCCCAGATCGTAACAACTGCCATTGTATCTTCAAGGTGGATGCTATCTGAGAGTCTGTGGCAAGACTGAGACCCCAGCCAGAATAAGAAGGAAACGGGGAAGCAGCAGCAAGGGGCTGGTCACACATGCCAGCCCTGCCCTCTACAACGAGCCAGCCAGGAAGGTGACCTTATGGTTCGTGAACATGAGGTCTGTGAGCCAACGTAGCCCACGGACAACCCGCAGCTTCACGGAGCTGGGGGCTGCTCGCCCCTCATCTCCTGGCCCTCCTGGAAGAGGCCTGGAGGCTCTACTTGGATCTGGTCAATAGTCAGGGACGTGCCTCCACCCTGAGTTCTGACGGACTGTCCCCCCTCGGCAGCCGTGCTGGGGCTGATGCGCCGCTTCTGTCGCAGTGAACGGCGCCTGCTTTATTTGGGACTTTCTCACAGACATGGCAAACATTTGCTTCGACACTGTACTGCTCCAACTTTCAAATCTGTTACTGACTTTTCCAACAGAATGAGATGATTTTAACCCCGCCAGGACAGTGTCAGATCCAGATCAAATGTTTTAAAAATTTGCAACAAAATACTTCCAAAATTACTTCTTTGAGAAAAAAATATCAGTCATTCATTTTTTATGAATCTAGGAACTAGCAAATACTAGGTCCTCAAGTACTGGAGAATTTATTTTTTCCTGAGTGAATGTTTAGATGAGAGGAGAGAAAACTATAAAAAGCAGAGGAAATTTCAGCGAAGCAGAGAGGAGAGCAGGTGCAGGGATGGAGGCTCTGGCAAACCTCACGCTTATTCTCACGCCGGGGTGTTTGTGACCCTGAGGGCTTCCAGGATCAGTCATGGGGGACGTGACACTATGGGATAAACATAATCTGAAAGGGATCCTGGGAGCAGAAGTTTTACCCCAGGATTTTAGGGAAAAAATGACTTTTATTACACAGCCTGCAAACAGCAGTCTTAGAAACACATTTATTACAAGTGTCCCTTTTTCCCAGTTTTATTGAGCTCTGATTGATGCACAGCACGGTATGAGGTTAAGGTGCACAGCGTGATGACTTGACTCCCACGCACTGTAAAATGATCACCACGCCACTTTAGTTAACGCCCATCATCTCATTTAGATGATGTATTTTTTCCTTATGATGAAAACTCTGAGGATTTACTCTCTCTTAACAGCTTTCAAATACACCACCGCAGTGTCAGCCGTAGTCACCATGTTGCACGTCATCTCTCTGGCCCTTACTGATCTTACAACTGGGGGTTTGTACCTTTTAATCCCCTTCATCCAATCCTCCCCTCCCCACCCCTTGCCTCTGGTGACCACAGATGTGGTATCTTTTCCTAAGAGTTTGTTTTTTGTGAGGGCTTTTGTTTGTTTTTGGATTCCACGTATAAGTGAGATCATGCAGTATTTGTCTTTCTCTGACTTATTTCACTTAGCATGATGGTCTCATCAATACTGTCACAAATGGCAGGATTTCCTTCTTTTCTTAGGACTGAATAATATTCCACTGTGTATGTAAAGAAAAATAAAAAATTTATCGATATATTAACATTGTATATAAATAAATCCATTGATTAAATATAATAAAATAGAAATAAATAGAAATTATAATGTATATAAACCATATTGATAAAAATAAATACATATATCTCATCTCACAACTTCTTCATCCATTCATCCGTTGATGAGCATTTAGGTTATTTCCGTGTCTTGGCTACTGTAAATAATGCTGCTGAGAACATGGGGGTGCAGACATCTCTTTGACACAGTGTTGTCATTTCTTTTGGATATGGCCTCAGAAGTGGAATTGCTGGACCATACGATAGTTCTGTTTTTGGTCTTTTGAGGAACTTTCATGCAGTTTTCCAGAGCAGCTGCATCAATTTGCACTCCCACCAACAGTGCACTTTTCTCTACATCCTCGCCTGTTTTCTCGTCTTCTTGGTGATAGCTGTTCTAATAGGCGTGGATGATATCTCATTGTGATTTCGATTTGCATTTCCCCGATCATTAGTGATGCTGGGCACCTTTTTGTGTACCTGTTGGCCATTCATATATCTTCTTTGGAAAAACATATCTATTCAGGTCCTTTGCCCATTTTTAATTGGATTATATGTTTTTTTGCTATTGAAGTGTATGAGTTCTTTATATATTTTGCATATTAATCCCTTATCAGATATATGATTTGCAATGTTTCCTCATTCCATACTTTTTTTTTTTCCATTTTGTTGATTATTTCTTTTGCTATGCAGAGGCTTTTTAGTTTGCTGCTTGGTCTTTAGGTTTCATACCCAAAAAAGTCATTACTAAAACCCACATCAAGGAGCTTTTGTTGTGTGGTTTCTTCTAGGAGTTTTATGGTTTCTGGTCCTATATTTAAGTCTGTAATCCTTTCTGAGTTAACTTTTACGTGTGGTTTATGGTAGGGGTCTGTAGACGTTTCATTCTTGTGCATATGAACATATAATTTTTCCCAGTACCATTTATTGAAGAGACTGCCTTTTCTCTATTGAATATTCTTGCTCCCTAATCAAATTAGTTGACTGCATATGCATGAGTTTATTTCTGGACTTTCAGTTCTCTTTCATTGGTCTATGTACCTGTTTTTGTGCCAGTATCATACTATTTTGACTATTATCACTGTATAATATACCTTGAAATCAGGAAGTGTGATGCTATTGTTCTTCTCAGTATTGCTTTGGCTTTTTAGGGTTTTTGTGGTGTCCTATAAATTTTAGTATTGTTTTTTTCTACGTCTGTAAAAGAAATCCCATTTGAATTTTGATAGGGATTACACTGACTATGTAGATAGGTTGGGTAGTATGGACATTTTAGCCATGTTAATTCTTCCAATCCATGAACATGGGATTCCTTTCCGTGTATTTGTGTCTTCAATTTCTTTCATCAATGTCTTGTAGTTTTCAGTGTAGAGATCTTTCACCTCATTGGTTAAATTTATTTCTAAGTATTTTATTGTTTTTGATGCTATTGTAAATGGGAACATTTTCCTTATCTATTTTTAAGATAATTCATTGTATAGAAATGCTATTGATTTTTGCATGTTAATTTTGTATTCTGCAACTTTACTGAATTTGTCGATTACACTAATCATTTTTTTGGCAGAGTCTTTAGGATTTTCTCTGTATCATTTCATCTCATAAAATCATATCAGCTGCAAGTAGAAACAAATATCCTCCTCCTTTCCAGCTGATGCCTCTTACATCTTTTTCTTGCCCGATGGCTCCGACTAGGGCTTCGCTTCCCTCACTATGTTGAATGGGAGCAGTGAGTTTCCGACTTTTCCTGTTCCTCGTCTTGTTCCTGACCTTTTAGCATCAAGTATGATGTCAGCTGTGGGCTTGTCATATATGGCCTTTATTATGTTGAGTGATGGTCCTTCTATACCTAATGCGTTAATGATTATATACCTAATGATGAAGCACGTCTACTGACTTGCATACACTGAAACATCTTTGCAGGCCAGGGATTAACCCTGTTGGGTCATGGTGAGTGATCCTTTCAGGTTGTTGCTGGGTTTGGTTTGCTAATATTTTATTGGGAATTTTTGCACCTGTATTCATCAGGGACGTTGGCCTGTAGTTTTCTTGTACTGTTCTTTGCTGGCTTTGGTATCAGGGTAATGCTGACCTCATAAAATGAGTGTTCCCTCCTCTTAGATTGTTTTTTTGGAAGAGCTTGAGAGAGATTGTTGTTAATATTACTCTTTAACTGTTTGGTAAAATTCATCAGTGAAGCCAACTGGACCTGGACTTTTCTTTGCTGGGAGATTTTTGATTATTGATTCAATTGCCTTACTAATAATTGTTCTGTTCAGATTTTTTTATTTCTTCTTGTATACATTTTGGGGCCTGGTAACAGAGGAGCCTGTATAAGCAAGCTCTACAGGGACAAAGGAAGGAGTAATTCTGGAGAAACCGGTTGGTTATGACAGGAAGAATAGAACCTTAGGAGGAAGACAGTTGAAGTGAAAATCAATAAGGAGCTGGGTCTGTGGCCCAGCTAAGCATTCCTCGGAGGGCCCTTGAAAACACGTAGGGTGGGACTTTGGCAAGAGGCTAGTTCTATGAACAAAGGGGATGTGCAGTTTGACTAACTGACCTTTAAAGAGCACGGTGCCTCCGAGGACCAGAGAGACGAAGAGCATGGAGGGCATGTCAGAGGCCTGCGTGCATTCTCAGAGCAGCACAGTCGGGCTGCTGAGGCCCCCCACCAGGAGCTCTCAGACAAACTGCAGCTGTCCCAGAGAGCCCGTGCCCCCGAGTGTGGCTGGGACCTGCTCACCTGAGTGGAATCACATTTCCTCATCTCCTTCTCCTTCTTTGCCAGACGCTTCTTTTTCTTGTGAAGAGGTTTGGACTCCAAAATCATCTCTTCGAGTTCAAAGGTGGGGTCGCAATTCAGCCTGCCTTTCTGCAAGGAAGACAGGTCGGCTCAGTCCTCGGATCCCTGTGCCCTTCTCAGAACACAGCGAACCAAACATGGAGAACATCGCTCGGTCCTAGCTGAGCCATCCAGGAAGGATAAGCTTGGATTCCCACTTCCAAGGTTTAGATAATTTATGGTCAGCATTGTTTTTCATACTCTTTGATTTTATACTTTGTTTTTATAAACTCCCAATGAGCCCTCCCTGAGTTGGAAAGGAAATCGAACTATAAATATTTCTCTCAAGTTTAAACTTTGGGGTTATATTTCTCAAAGGGTGTTCTAACAATCACGTGGATCAGAATTACCTGAGCCTGCTCAGATTCTCAGTTCCCCAACCAGAACTCCAGAATCAGTGTTTCTGAACACGAGGCCCAGGAAATATCATTTTAAACAAGCTCCCAGATGATTCACGTTCACGGTAAGGCCGGAGAACCATACACAGACCTTCCCTTGAGGCGGCACTGATGGCTGACTGCAGGGGTGGGGTGCTGGCTGACTGCAGGGGTGGGGTGCTGGCTGACTGCAGGGGTGGGGTGCGCTGAGGGAAGAGTGCGAACAGCAGGCGGTGGTGCCTAGATCCCCACGGAGTCGCGCAGCGACTCCACACAAGCCGCCTCTGCTGGGCCCTGCAAAGTGGCCGGGTAAGCCCTGGGCCCCTCCCATCCTGCTGCTCCATGGGGGAGCAGCTCCACACCCCGGAATCCCGCCCCTGCCTTGTTGCCGCTTCTCTCACTGGGCACTTTCCCCCAACCCGCCCATCTGAGCATCTCCCTCTGCTGTTTGCACATAAAGGACTGCACTCCCCTAAGCCCACAGCAAGTGCCTTCCTTGGGTTTAAGAACAGAGAACTCTGAATTGTCTCTACAGCCCTCTTTAGGAGCTCCTCATCTGGCCAATCTATCTACAAAAAGTACAGAATCAGGCTGTGGAAGAAAGAAGCTAAGGCCTCACTTGGGCTGCTTGGTGGAAGTTTCTGGGCTCTGGATTTTACCGGCAGTCTGCAGGAGGCCGCTGAGGTCCGCAGGCCAGGGAGTCATCAGTGGGAAGCATTTCCCTTTGGCTATAAATGCTTAGGATACAGCTCTGTGGCCTAGAACTACCAAAGGAGGAGGGTGAGAGGTAAAAATAAACACCTCACTTTGACTCCGACAGTTTTCAATGCTTTGACTCACAGAACTCCAAGGATACAAATTTCTACATCGTTGGAATTAGAGGAAATGTTGTTTTTCAATCCACAGAATTCTGGGAAGGACTCTTTGGAAGAGTAGGGCTTTCCAATAAATGCGTGCCCCAAAAGTAGTTACAAGCTAGGATTCCAGACACAGATAAGCCACAGTTAGAACCCCAGCTCGGCCACTCACTAGCCATGTGACCTTTGGTGGCCAATTTACCCTGTGTGTGCGCCTCCGTTTTCTTGTCTATCAAATAGGAATTTGGGCTGTCTTACAATACCCGTGTGCACACCTGGCACGTGGAACAGTGTGCAATGAACAGGTCATCATGGCTTTGTTAGGATTGACTCACATTAGGGATAAAACCTGGAACAAGCCTCTTCTGCAAAACTGCATCCCAGTTCATATCACTCATGTACGGGAAGTTCTGAATGTCAGACAAGCGAGAAAATCGTTGGTCCGGATTAGGTTCAAGTAGCTGCCAATGGAATGCAAACATCAAGATCACGAGGAACATCAAAGCAGGAGGCAAACAGTCGTACAAATTCCATCTGCAAGTTTTCAAGTGTAGGATTGGAGGCCACCAGGCAGTGTGCCCCTCCCCTAAACCCCGTAAACAAATAATGCAGATAATGCATACATAAATATTGTGGATACCACATGGTTAGAATGAATCGCAAGTAGGTTTTTGCAATGTAGTGCATGAAAATAGCTTGTCTTACTGAGGCCCACACATCTTTGATTCCTGACTCCCCTACTTACTATAGACAAATTTCTTCTCCAAACCTGTTTACCCATCTGTAAAGAGGGATAAGAACCTGTTTCAGAAGGTGGCTCCTAGAATTATGTAAGGCTATGCATATAAAATGCCTAAAAGAAGGTCTGCTCATATGAGGTGGTGAATTTTTATAATTCATCTTTACAAATGAAATTTACTTCCCCATGTAAATTTTAGCTGTTTATACAACGAATCCAGATATACTGGGCATGACACAGAGATGGTGTAACTAAGGTTACTGGGTGCAGGTCTGGGATTTACTGACTGGGATCCAAGGTTTCTGCTCCCTTCACCACTTCAGAGTCACTGGCACGCCCGTCCTTTGGCTCAGGTGGGAATGCCGGGGCCACCCGAGGTGCTCTGGGAGGCAGTGGGCCTGGACCATCAGCGTCACGGGGGGTGGGGGCAGAAGGGGGCTGTACGGAAATGGAGGCAAACCTGATCATGGACAAGGATGCCCCGTCTTCTTCATCGATGACATTACCCATGACAGCATCCCTATTTCAAATCAGAAACTTGGCCCCAAAGACAAGAGATGCAGATGTGAATCCTTAGCCCTCAGAGGTCTTTTTCTTGACCAGCCACAACCTGTACAATTTTCTCTCTTCAGAAAAAGCCAAGCTCACAGCAGTTGCACCCTCTCAAAGTCCCCCAATACCTTGTTTGCCCTGATGTCAAGGGCTGTTCCTTGGCAGACATCAGGCTACACGTTCTC
This sequence comes from Manis javanica, assembly GCF_040802235.1. NCBI lineage: Eukaryota > Metazoa > Chordata > Mammalia > Pholidota > Manidae > Manis > Manis javanica. The sequence goes on along the minus strand of NC_133169.1, from coordinate 92,604,995 downwards.
CTTAACGTGATCACTCAATACATACTACTGAGCTCCTGCAAAGTTGTTCAGTCCTTCAGGCAAACACGGGTACCCCGAAGGTCTGGTGAAAGCTATGGACCTTGCTTATTCAAATACCAGATTCTACCACCCGTCAGGCTCTTTGCTAGATGGTGAGCAAGCCCCACACAGTCCCTCCCTCACCAGCTTAGGACATTGATCACTAACCCAAGAATCACACCCACATTTCAAACCGTGAGCCATGCTGTGGAGGACAGACAGTGCCACATAAACTTGCAACAGAGGGAGGCTCCCCAAGGATGTGATATTTGGGCTCTGATCTACAGCTCTGCTTCTCAAATGGCCTATGCAGGATGGGCGATTATTTCTGTTTGCTTGCTTTAATCTCCCATCCATTGAGACCAATATGTGGTCTTCCTGTGCACGGCCAGTATGAAGCTCCACACTGTGTGCAGCTTGTGACTTGAGTCTGACATCATCATATGGGCTTCTACCCTGTTCAGTGAGATGAGGCCACTGACCAGGTGCTCACGGTCAGCACTAGTATCCAATTGCTATGTAAGTGTCTAAATGCTTCTCCCAATTTCTGTACTTGTCATGGACCTGTAGGAAACAATTCATGGACTTGAACTAGTCAGTGAATCACACTGCATAGTACACAGCTAAAGGAGGGAGCTGGAAGAGCTAGGCAGTACTCCAGACAGAGGGACTCACATATGCAAAGGCCCTGTGGTGAGAGAGACTATGTGAGGGTGAGGAGGGAGACAGGAAAGAGGAGAGCAAATAAAGGCCAAAGCAGCTTGTATGTGATCAAAAAGGGGACAACAGGCTACAAGAAGGCTTGCGGGGTAATTAGAACCTTAATGCCATTCTACTCATTTTACCTTTTATTCTAAGAACAATGAGATGAAAATGAACTTTGCTTTGAATGGATCCCTATGGGCTGGTGGGGAGAATGGAATGTAGTGTGTGAAAAGTATAGTGGGTAAACCAGCTATAAGGCAAGACTGGATGGCAGTAGGGTTGCAGAGAGAGCAGAGAGATAGAGGCAAGTGACAGACTCCAGGGTTAATTAAGAGACCGAATCACAGAACCTGGTGATGGACTGAATACGAACTGCGTACGATGAAATGACTTCTGGCTCCCGGCTTGCACAAGTGGATGGATGGGAAGGTCAGTCACTGAGACAGGGAACATTGGAGAAAGACCAGGATATACAGAGGGGAACTCCATTTCGGACACACTTGAGTTTGAGATGGCTTCGGGACATACAAGAACCTGTGCATTGCCTTAATGGAGGCATTATTTGAAAGCTGTCAGCTGCAATACCCCCTCTGGAAACATATGTCACTATGACTGCCTCCAATAATGTATACTGACTTCTAACGTCAAGCCAGACAGCCTGCTTCCTTTTTATCATTTTCTTTTGTCATACAATCCTTCTCCTTACCTTTTTAAGCAGTGACACCATTTCTTGTGACCAGGCAGAAGGGTAAGTCACAACAGCTGTCTCAAACATGTGCACAATTTCCTTGTTGGAAGTACTGGAGCGAATATGATATGGTCTCTTAGGGAAAGAAACAAAAGTTTTATTTTCATAAGGTGAAAGAAAAAATTTGCTTTGCAAATGTTTCCAAGATAGATTGTCAATCAGTAGAATCTCAGTGTCATTTTACAATCCTTCCGGCTGACTGCTGTGTTGCCATATGCAAATGCGGTCCAGTCTGTCACCAGATCTCCTACTTAAAAAAAAAAAAAGATACCAGAAATATATAGTTTCTTGTGAAATCTCAGAATTTTTAAAAGTTGGTAATTCCACTGGGCCAGAGGAAACATTCCAGTGGGCTAAATCCTCCTCTGAGATGTCATTTTGGCACTGTTCTGTCAGGTGTCAGTTATGTAACTATTTACATAAAATATTGGACAAGTGCTCAGTAAATGAAAGTTTAAAAAAATTGTTATTTAAGTGTTGATTATGAGGCGGTCCAGAGTTTTACCACCCCTTTCCTCACTTTTTATATCATAGTGAATTAAGTTCAGGATGGAAATTCACCTAGAAAACTTCAGTTCCAGTCCCCAGTGCTAGAAATTCATAGGTCTATGGAGTGGGGTGAAGACTTTTACATGGAGGCAAAACTTCCTTTACTTCTGAGATACCCAGGTCTTCTCTATTTTAACTTTGGGGAAAGGAAATTGAACGAAACGCTGGCGTTGTTACGAGTTTCACAGCTGTCCACCAGAGGGTAGACTTTACCTGTATCAATTTCTCTACTTCATAAAAACCTGCAAGGCTGGGACTTGGACTTCAATGTGAGCTGTGAGGCCGTGAAAGCCAGAGATTATACCATATCCCTGCTTGTGTCCATGGCACCTAGCACCTAGTAGATGCTCGTCACATGTTTGTTGAATGAGCAAAATTTCCATGTTAGATTAACCAACAATAAGATAGTTAACATGGATATGCACATTATCAGGTGCCTGGCCCTGTCCAGATACTCAAATACATGACTGTGGACTGCTGAGCTGAACTGGGAGAAGGAGAGAAGTTCACTAAAAGGTGACCTAACATAAGTGTTTGAGGTCACGTACTAAACGGAGTCATTCAGCTGGGGGTTCAGTTCCTCCGTCTGTGACAGCACCTACCTCATGAGATCGCTGGGAAAATTAAATGACATAATATATATGAAGTTCTCAATATAGTGGCTAATACATGTTAGATACAATGCAGGAGAGATATTTTTATTATTATTGACACAAGGGTAAAAAGGAGGGATATAAACGTGATGAGTGGACAGCAAGGTGAGTCACCCATCAAGGTGATGTGGAAAAGGCTTAACTCCGCGGATGTCAAGGTCAGTTTCCTAGGGCACCATGAAGGGTGAGGAGTTGAACCCCCCTGAAAATAAGATGGGCCAAATTTTTTTTTTATGCAGGGTCTAAAAACACCTGCCACATATTTTCTCTCTCGGGACCAAATAAAGGACCTTAGCTAATTCATTTGGCTCAGTAATGATGTAGTGGGAATAACCCCTGTAGCTCAGTGTGAGAAGGTACCAGACACTCTGCTCACCACTATCAAAGTCTGCTGGCTGTTTACTAGCCAAAGAGCTGTGGTCACTACTCACAATTCTTTTCATGTGCACCATTAAGAGTCTGGGTAGGTGTGGAAGACTTCAGCTTCCAGGGTTGTATGCACGTGTAAGTTTTTTTCTATTTTTCTTCTTCAATTCTGCTTCTAAACCTACTCTTTCTTAGACATCTAAAAACACAAAATCATTTGATAAATGAATAAATTAACTGATGAATGCCATAAGCAACTGGTTTACATGTGTTTTTATCATTATTTTCGAAGGCCATATGACCAAATTTAATATTTTTAAAAATCTTCATGATGTGTCAACTTATTCAAAATAGTCAAATTGCCCTTATCTTATACAATAACTTATTTTTCCAGTTCTACATTTTAAAATTCATGCTAATTCATCAACTACCCGAGTTGTATATGTATTATTTTTCAAATATTTATTGCATGCCTACAACACTCCAGTGTGTCTACTGGACACTGGGGATACAGTGAAGAACAGACAGCCAGGATTGTTACACTGATGCAGCCTATAGTCTACTTAGGGAAACCACAGATAATCATACAGTGTACACACACATGCACACTTAAATCAATGGAATGCATGCCATAAAGAAAAAATCACAGTGTGCAAGGACAGGACATATCAAATTATAAGGCAGCATGTAAATTGAGAGTGAGAATGAAAAAAGGAGGAAGGGAGAACAGCTAAAACATCAGAGAGAGAGAATGAGGTGCTGGGGTGACAGTCTTATTCCAGGAGTATAGAAGCAAAGAACTGCTGCTAAGGATGTACAATTAGTACAGAATCATACACGAACCTATCCTAAGCTAATACTTGGGAACAACACAACATGAGAGAAGATATGGACTTTGCCTTCACGGTGGCAATGGGAGCCGAGAGACACAGAGGTGGCAAAGCAGGTTAACAGCTAAGGGACCCATTCATCAAGACTGTGACCAAGCTCAGAAGCCACAGGGTGGCTTTGAAGCACATTTCTCTATGAGGCATATGTTTTTCTGTAAATAAGAATTTGTCAACGTGGAGGAAATGATGGTTTAGTGCCCTCCCTCTGCGGTTTAGTTGTGTTGACCGTTGTAATTAAATGCTGGTGTTCCATTTCTTCAGATCAGCTATACTTTGAGACATAACTTCATACCCCCACTGGCTCATTTTTCCTGGAATATGTCAGAATTGGTCTGCAGTGACTTGTTCGTCCATCGATTCCACAGGTATTTGTTATATTACTATTTAAAGTTAAATCCTATGGATAATACTGAAATGTATAAAATACGTTGAACAAATTTATAGTCTAAGAATATAGAAGAGATAAACACATAAAAATTGATATACCTGGAAAAATTTACAAGGATAGTAGTTTTACAAAATAGATTTAATCCTAAAAAGCTAAATAGATTGAGGTGTTCTAATGTAGAACGTTCTGTATTTTACCTCTTAAGTGGAAAAGCACTAATTTTATTTTTGATAGAACAACAATAATGTATATACATGCGTGTGGGAAAATAGATTATCTTTATAAGAGCAGAAAAGCTTTGGAAGAGAAAACAGCAAACTGTTCATTCTAAAGGTGGATTGGAAGGTTAAAGGAGGATTTAATTTTTTAATTGGGACTTTCCTTCATCTCAGAGGATATAGTTGATTTTTACCTTCATTTTTGTGCTTTTCTGTATTTCCAAGAATTATAATCCAGAAGAGTCATAAGAGAAATAAAGTAATAAATATTTGAAAGATATTCAAGTCACTTCAGCCAGAGACATCACAGCACATTTCCTCAGAGAAGGTGCCGGGTCGTCATGGGTCATAAAGAATAGGTCGGGTTTGAATAAGGAAAGACCTGGAGAAAGGCCTTCTCAGAAGGAAATTTGGGAGAGTCTCATAGTCCATCCTTCCTCAGAAATGATCGACATTCATTGGATGTAGAGATCCTGAAGAACTCTGCGATTAAGGCGCAGCCTTCACTTTACTCAAACTCAATTTAGCCCTTCCTAAACTGATCTGAAAAGTGATTTTTAAAGGACAGGGCCTACTTTGGGAAATAGCTTTATGGCAAAGGAATGAGAGGTTAAAAAAGCTCAAGGGATGCTTTGGGAAAAGGAGGAGGTCCAGAGAGGCCAAAGTGAGTTCATGGCCAGCCAGGGTCATTCATACTGGACAATATCCAAAAAGTCACCTGCTCCTGAAGGGCAAAGAATGCCAAGCTCAGGGGTCTGGAGACTGTGTGTGTGTGTGTGTGTGTGTGTGTGTGTGTGTGTGTGTGTGTGTGTATGTGTGTGTGACTATGTGAAGCACTGGAAACAACAATTTTTTAAATATGAGAAGTCAGATACATGCTTTAGGAAAATGAATCCGCACTCCTATGTTTATTGCAGCAGTATTCACAGTCGCCAAACAGGGAAACAACCTAAGTGTCTGACAACAAATAAATGGATGAAGAAAGTGTGGTATGCATATACATGGAATATTATTCAGCCATGACAAAGAAGGAAATCCTGCTCTTTGTCACAAAAAGGCTGGACCGTAAAGGCATATGTTACGTGGAACAAGCCAAAGACAAACACTGCATGGCCTCGTTCACATGTGGAATCTAAAACACAAGCCGAACTGATAAAAACAGAATAGAGAAGAGGTTGTGCCAGAGGCTGGGGGGTGTGGGAAGCAGGGGCTGTTGGTCAAAGGGCATAAACTTTCAGCTGTAAGATGACCAAGGCCTGAATAATGTATAACCTGCTGACTATGGGTGACGATGCTGTGTTGTATAATTAAAATTTGTTAGACAACTTAAATGTTCTTCAATATATAGTTATATAAATACATAAATTCAGCAACCTCATAGTAATTTTTGTCCCTCTTTCTGAAGGAAAAAAAAGAAAGGAAAATAAAAGAAGAAAAATCAGTCTGATAATGTTAATACAAGAGATTACAGGGAACTACCATAGAGGTAAAATAATACGAGGGCAAAATTCTTCCTTGGTATTTTCTTAGTTTAAGAAACATTTCCTTCTACAGGAAACTACTCTAGTTCTCTACTAAACCCAGAATCCAGGAGCCAAATGACAGGAACCCAACAAGACAGGGCATGAATCGTGTGGTATTAATGATTCACACTTGCCACGGGGAGCACGCCTGAGAGTCCTGGACTGTGACTGCACAATGACTTTCTTTAAACAAACAAATATATTTCCACAAGGTCTGTGGTGAGGTGCGCTGATTTCTTCTCTCTGGGAGATTATAATATCCATATTTTTTAATTTTATCTGCATAATTTAATGTTAACTCACATGCTTGGCTGTGTATACAGGAGAGTGAATTAATGTGTGCAGGAACCCCAGGGGTGATTATCGGCACCACGGGGCATAGGTGCTTTCACCCCTCAAGCAGACTGCTTGGTTTTCAACAAAAAAAAAGAAAAATCCATTCTTTCATTCTAAAAATGAAACTTGCTATAAGAGTAACCAGAAAGAAGTACAACTTTACTGTACCCGTCCTCTCAGCAGCTCATACGCCGTCACTCCCAGCGACCACCAGTCAACAGCAAAGGAGTAGCCTGCTTCTCTTCTGGAGTTGAACATTTCAGGTGCTGAGAATATAGAAACGTTAGGTGAGTTTTACTCCCTGAGATATTAACAAATCTATCTTCCTAACATGTTCCTCCAAAGGCGAATTATCAGGGGAAGAAGCGTAAACACTTCTATGAAGCTTTATCATCCATCACCAGATTGCTCACAGCAGGCAAAAATCTCTAATTTTCTAACCTCTCTCAACAGCCTCATTCATCAACCAACACACAGTCACGTACTGACCTCATGAACAATTTTTTTTCCTATTTAGATGGTGTGCTCATTCAAAACTGGATCCCACCAGCCTCAAGTGGGCAGGTGACCCTACAACCAAGAAGGCTGAGATCATGTTATGTGTCGTCCTGGTTTGGAAAGTCTGTGTCAGAGGCCCTGAATTCGTAACACTGCTGCAAGTAGCCTTGGATTCGGTGCCCTGCACACTGGACTGGCTCTCCGTCTGCATCGCCCATGAGAGGAAAGGGTGGTGTTTACAGCCTGCTGTGGGGCTGAGGGAGTGGGACCAGAGGGCCAGCACTCTGGGAGATAAAAGGGTCCACATCAGCTGGGGAAACTTGCACGTTGTGACATAGATATTTGAAAAGACTCCAGCAGAGGACACAGCCAGTCAATTCTATGCCCAGTGGGGGCCCCCTAGTGATGCATCTGCTAAGCCTTTTGATACACCAGGAAGCTCCCACATTCTCTTCCAAGAACACACCAGCCCCTGAGGGGCGGCGCACGGAGCATGAAGCACAGAGCGGTGCCACTGCCTGCCTAGTACTGAGCCTGGCAGAGAGAATGAATGACCAGCGATGAGTCAGTTCCACAGGACCGGGCTGCGGTTCCCCAGCTCTGGGACTGTGTGCCTCTTGGGTTCAAAGCCTGCCCTTGCTGCACACTTAGACCTGGACCGAGTGCATTCGCTGAGCTGGAGACTCATCAGCAGAATCGGAATAATAAGAAGGCAATCTTTACAGAGGTGAGAAAGTAAATGAGATAACACATGCCAAAATCTCAGCATAGTGCCTGGTGCTTGGAAAGTGCTCCAAAAAATTAGGCACTCTCTAGACAGGTAAATACCCATAATGATGAGAATTGTACCTGGTCAAAAGCTGTGCTCAGTTGACCCAAGTCTCTGGTAGTGAAGTCCTGACTCTGGGCAAAAGAAATGGGTATAACGTGGGGTCTGCACTCACAGGTTTGCTCTGTTCAGTGCACTCAAGTTCTAAGTAAAATCCTGTGGCTAACATCCATTTAGAGGTAGAATGCTGATTTTACAATTTCCGGACTGGCCTGCCTGTAAGAGGCATGTGGTAGCAGGACTGAGTAGGCTCACCGCCTGGTAAATTCCCCTTCGATGCTTCAGGGCATCCTTTCTGCAAGTTGCAGCTCCCCAGGAAGTTTGGGAGGCAATGGCCTTGCCTCCTGGGTGCCGCCACACACTGGATGGACTTCATTTCCACCCTCCCTTATCCGTGTCTCACAGCAAGCCCTCTCAGGTGGGCCCCCAGGTGACAGGTGACAGACATCTTACTAAGAGTAGCTGCAGAGAATTTTGAGGGATAAACAGACCATTGTGCTAAGAGAACACCTAAGAGAATGAACTTTATAATAAAGCTGTGTACTCTGTCATCTTGGAGCATCCTCAGACTTTCTGTCAGTACTCTTTTTTCTCTTTTTTACTTAATTTTCTGGCATGAAAACATTTAGATATGTGTTCCTTCATTCAAAAAGCACTAAGGTTTTTTTTCGGTAGAACATTAAAAAAAAACCATGGCAAACTGCAAAACCGTAACAGATGGGAATTCTTTGAGCCCTCCGAGAACTGAGAGCCCAGAGCAGGGAAATACAGAGGGTTTCATCAGCTCTTCTAGAAGATTCCACTGAGATGTGGAGAGAGGCTAAGTTTCCTTAAAAAAAAACCCATCAATTATGTTGTTTGGTTTTAAAGTATTTCAATACCTACATTCAGAGAAGTAAATAAACATAAAGGAAGAACTTACCAAGTAGTTATAAGCAAATGGCCCCGTAACCATTACATGGGTGAGGCCACAGAACCTTGACCCCGCCACTATGTCCCGCCCCGCCGACAATCCGCAGAGTGACTGCTATCCTGAACTCATGTTAGCGATTTTCTTGCCTTTCTACATAGATTTACTCTCTACTTATGCATTTCTCCACAGTACTTGAGGTTTGCCTGTTTTAGCAATATGAATGTTATATGTACATATATGTTGAATCTTTCTCCTTGTTTTCTTTGGTGTCTTGCTTTTCTTGCTCAATGGTATTTATCCAAGTTGCTGCACAGAGTTAGTTTGCTATATGAATATCTGTCATTCGCCTCCCTCTCCTATTGTTGACCACATTTGGGTCATTTTAACTTGGGAGTATTATGAACACAGCTCCCAGGTATAGTCCTGAACTGTAAGAAGTAAGATGAAAGGCTCCTCTAAGTGCACACGTCTGCAGGGTACTTTCCTGGGGGGAACTGCTGGAGATGGGGTGTGTATCTTCACATACGCTGAATAATGCTAAACCATTCACCAAGGTGGGAGGACCGATTAACGCTATAACCAGCCGTGCATCAGAGTTGCTTTTGCTCAGTTTCCTTATCCACACTTGGTATTAACTGACCTTTTGATTTTTTGTCAATCTAGTGAGTGTGGAATAGTCTATTCCTTGTGAAAGAACATTCCTTGTGGTTTAAATTAGCATTCTCCTAATTACTAATAAGCTTGAGCACATTTTAATGTATTTATTAGCTCTTTGGATTTCCATCATGTGGTTTTCAGATTTTAAAACATCTGGAGAGTAGATTCTGGTCAGGACATAAAGAAAGGACCCCAGATCTAATCTACAAATTTAATGCAATAGAAATAATTAATGGAATTCACAGAAATTATTCTAAATTTCATCTACACAAAAGTATGAATAACAAAGTTTTTTCTTAAAAAGAATAGAAAGACTTGCATCCTAAGTATTAAATTACATTATAAAGCTACAGTAATAACGACTTAAGTCTATAGGATAGAAATACTAGCACATAAAGATATTAGTTTATGATGAACATATTTCAAGTCAGCATGGAAAGGGTCTTATTTAATACATGGTCTCAAAGCAATCATTTAATAATCTAGCAAAAAATAAGAACAGATCCCTTACCACGTATCTTCAGTCAAGCTGCTATATAACTGGAATGAGTAAAAAATGAAACTATAACAATAATAAAAATACTAGGTAACAATATCTAAGGTCTACCAATAAATAAGAAGGTCTTGTTAAGAATGCCACCAAAGGTAGAAACTAAAAGCAAAGACTGATGGCTTGTTGAGGATAGAAAATAGTTTTTTATGTAATAGTACCATAAGAACAACAGCAAGCTAAAAGGCAGGAAGATCATATTTATAACACATAAGATACATTATAAGTAAATATTCCTAATATATAAAGGGCAAGAATTCTTTATATAATCAACCAGAAGTATCAGAATCAGATAAAAGTATTAACGCCCTAATAGAAAATGGCAAAGAACATGAACAGGCAATTTACAAAAGTAGACAAAGAAATGAAATCTGACATCACAGTGAGGACCATTCTGAATGATCTTTTCGGGAAGACCAAAGATATTGATGTGCAGCCCTGGTGGGAATGCAAGACAGTGAATGTCCTCAGACATTTCCAGAGCACATGAGCAGAAATCCACGCGGAGGTTCAGGGGAGAAATGCATCGGTATATATACTCCCTGTTGACCTGATATTTTTGAACGGGAATTTATCACAAGGAAATAAGTTTCAGGACATATTTCTGCTAACAGGATTTTTATCACAGGTTTATTCATATTTCAAAATGAGAAACAATCTAATGTTTCATAATAATGAATTGGCTATAGAAATCTTGATGCAGCTTTCTAATTCCATAGCATTTGGCCATTAAAAATGATAGTTATGTAGATGGACATGGGAAAATAATCAGAATGTCAGTTGCCAAGACACAGGCGCTGGAGTCGAGGAGGGGGCTTAGTTCTGGCTGAGGGGTGCTTATTGGCTGGAAGCAGAGGAGTAGCCGAGCAGTGGTAGAGGCCGGGGCTCTGATGTCAGACCCTGTGGGCTGTATTCGAGCCCCACCTGAGGCAAAGGGCTTAACTTCTCAGTCTGCACAGATTACGTGGAATAACAGTAATACCCGCCGCACAGAATAGTTTTTAGTTTAAGTGACGTAATATATGCACTTCGAATAGTGAAGAGCTCAGTGGATGTCAGCCAGTGTCCCTTCATTATCATCGCCACGCATGTTCCAGGCTGGAGATGTTTCCAGGCTTGGGCTTAACTTCATGCCATACCGGCCACTAGCTGTGTGATTATGACCATGTCACTACCTCCCTGGCCATGATTGTCTGTTTAATCAATGAAATCAGAATAATAGTAAAACCTATTTTATAGGGTTGCTTTGATAATCTAATGACATGATGTTAAAAACTTAGCAAAGTGCTTGGGACGTAATAAATGCTCACTATATAATGCCTATCTTGTTGTTACATTATAAAGTGAATATTCAGGTCACAAAAACTCAGTATGATCCAACTTTGAAAAAAAAATGTCCGTGTGTCTGTATGTGTGTAGAAAAAAGTCTGGAGGGAAACCATAAATACAAATAGTGGGATTAATTTCATTTCCCCTTTGCTGATCAGCATTACACACATTTATTTCCCTTTTGCTTATTAGCATTTTTTCACATTTATGTTGTTCTGTTTTAATTTGGAGGGGAATGCTTTAATGGGTGAAGTTCGAAATAATCTGGACTGTGTTTCTTCGGACCTCACAACGGGGAGGAGGAAGGGCCGGCGGCAGAGGCTGGCGAATGTGTGCGGGGTTTGGGGGGGGCGTCAGGACCCACGGGGGCTCCACGCCTCATTCCCAGAACCGAGGGGCTGCGCGGCACTGTGCAGAGCAGCAAGTGGGTGCATGTCATATATGCCTATGATCTTCATTCAATATTTCATTCTGGTTTTCTTTGTTTTTTAGGATTTTTTTCCCTCTCTGGTTAATTGCTAGTTAGTATCCCACAGGGGTGCCAAAAACGGGTGCTGGCAAGTGTCCCCTAGGCAGATTTTACCAAATTATTGAGAACATGATTTTTAAAAAGAAAGAGCAGACTTCCACCCACGTCCCTCTTAGAAAGACTCCTATCCAAAAATCAACGGCAAGAGCAACTTCTGGATAAGGAGATAAGCAATGGCGGTCAGATATTCATTTTTTTTTAATTAAACAGGAAACATTTTTAAGTTTGGCTTGACTAAATTGACTTACAACCATTTTAAGAGACCACAAATAGTAATTTTTAAAAATGTCTCCCTTTATTTCTCTTTCAGAGAGTAGCTTGATTTTCTAAAGGCAGACAGTGCTTGGTTTAAATCTAGGCTTTTTCAATTTATTAGCCATGTGATCTCGGGCAAATTACTTAGCCTCTTATTTTCTTCATTGTAAAACGATGTTAATTACATAGGGTTGCCTCATAGGGTTGTTAAGAAGAAAATAAATGAGTAAATGAATGTGTAACATTTAACACATTGTCTGGTCCATAAAAAGCTTTCAATAAATATTAGTAATTGTTAATTATAAGGGTGACAGTGGAGAAGCAAAGAGAACCTTGACTCGATTCCAATTTCCTAGCTCTATGTTGTGAAAAGACTAGAAATGACAAATTTGAGGAAAATTAAATCACACAGACATTGTAGTTAAAACCGCTGGGGAGAGAAAAGAAGGGTGGCTTCCCCTTACTCTTCTCACCATGGAAACCAGCCCTAGAAAACCCAGATGCACATTTTCTGATTTGGCTCCAAGAAAATAGCCCTTATTATGGAAACCCAAGAGACCCACGGAATAAACTCCTCAGACCAGGTCTGGGCAGTCGTTGTCAGCATCTGAGTACTATGGGTTCTAGGCAGAAAAGAGGCTGAATTCCATGTGTCCATTATTTTAGAAGTGATAAGAGATTTATTCCTTCACTGGTAATCAGAAGCCAGGAAATTTGCAATTGTTCAGCTATCATATAAAATAAGACTCATTTTTTTTCCCATAGAAAATGTCTTTTTCTTGGAGAGTGAGGTGGCCCTGCACGTAGGGGTTTTCTTTCCTTCTCTCTTCTGAGCTACATGAGAAAGAGAATGAAGTATTAGTAGAAAGTGGCTTTGCTGTCGCCCTTGATTCAAGTTCAAGCAACTTGCCTGTGAATCACTCATCATATTCAGCCAGTGAAATTCATTCTAACCCAGCAGTTTCACCAGTGACATCATCCGCTTTAAGCACCTCAACTAATTCGGGTGGAAGCGTGAATAACATTATTCTATCATTTGCCGATAGCTGTGTGGTGGATTCCCTCCCATTGTTGCTGGATGGTGGGGGAGTAACGATAGCTCAGTCTGTTGCCTAATAAATTTTAATTCCTTTTGCTTATTAAAACATTACCTTAGATACTTTAAAATTTAGTCCTATGAATTAAACAAATCAGCCTCATATCTTAGTCGAAGCTCCCCCACACCACCCAGCTGGATTCAGCCACCTCGGCATGGAGACGGGCAGCCTGCCTGGCCCCCACAGACCTCCTCCCATTTCCAAGAAAGTACCATTTGTTTTTGGGACACAGAAGAGGACTAGCAGAGGCAGAGGGGCCTGAACACAAATGCCCTGTGCCTGCCCTGGGGTGATCTCTCTTCAGCTGCTTCTAATAGCTGACATAGCTCGGGGTCTGCAGCAGAGGGTCTCAACCCTGGCTGCGCAGCAGAATTACCTAAAGAGCTTTTAAACCACCCTATGCTTGGGCGTCAACCTCCAGAGATTCTGAGACGGTTCGGTTATGTTGGGACTGATGGTGTCTCTGGTAAGCTAATGCTGACAGCACACATGCACACACACACACACACACACGCACGCACGCGTGCACACACCCCTGCATCTCTGTGTCTCCTCCTACCACGGTCCTCAGCAACACCTGACCCTAAACTCATCAACCCTCACTGGCCGGCTCGGGCTCTCTCAGCACAGGGAATGGTGGGCACGTGCAGTGAGCAATCAGACATCAGCCAAGACTGGAACACCAGGTGCGTCTTCTCACAGTCACGCAGACTTTATAGATAATTCCTGGAGATCTGACTCAGCTGCCTTGGGGAAAGGCAGGGAGAGAGGAGGAAGGCCCTCCTCCTGAATAGTATATGCCCCTAAAGGGTAACAATTCTCTCTTTTTTCTGGGGATGGATGTGAAGTACGCCTGGTTGTGTGCAGTGGCATCGACACCGAGATGGCTTTCTCCAACCACAGAACTTAGAATTTGTTTCCATTTGTGGCTGTTCACATAATTAAATGTGAGACCTACCTGACAATTTTGGCATCTGACTTTACCCTTTATCACCCTCTGGGTAAATTCTGAATCTTTAGGCAAAACCCAGTCATTTAGCTTTAAAAGGAGAACTTACAGGACTGTGGTAAAACTGAAACTAAAGTCATAATGGAAAGGCACTTGGTGAATCCTGTAGTCCTTTGCATGTAATTAAGTATTAAGTAAGTAGCAGTTACACTAATTCTGCGTTGATTATTACCACCCTATTTATCGCTGCATCTTCTCTGTTTGATTCTATTTTTAAAACTCTCACTAGCGGGTCAGCTCTGTGAGCTGCGGAACTTGTCTGTTCTGCTCACTATCAGGTCGCTAGTGTGCCTGATACAGTGCTGAGCACAGAGGCAACTCGGAGATATTTATTGGATTAATTAATACTCTTTGTTAGGAAGTGAGTAGAAACTGTCCTTTATGTCACTCATAAAATAGTGATTCGAAATGTAATCTAGTGGCCCTCCTGACTCAATATCTGATTGGGTGCTTGCTCAGTGGAGAATCCTGAGGCTCACCTCCCCCAGGAAATCAGCAGCTCTTGGGGTTAAGTCAGAGGACTGGCATTCCTGGCTGCAAGTCCCTGCTGCTGATGGAACCCATATAAATGGTATCTGCAGGCATGGAGAACAAAAGCCCTGCTCTTAGTCACTATGGCGCTCACGGAGCCCCTACCCATGTAAGGCTTGGTGCCGGCCATGGTGGTGATCCGCATCTCCCTGGGCAGCATCGCGGCGATGTTGAAGTCTGTGATGTGCACGTGCCCTGGCGAGAGAGAAGGACCACAGGGAATGTCAGCGCATTCAACTCAGGGGCACAGCATGCGTCCAACTGAATGCTTCTGGGAGCTTAGCCTGTAAAAAATGCTTGTATCCAGGTTGCAATTGGTCCAGGGAAGTAAAAGCTGAATTATTCTGTCCTCAAGACCAATATGGTCTTCAGCCAGCAACCCTCCAACCGTCAGAAGGTGATAAGCAAATGTTAGTGTCTGGTTGTAAACTTGGAGCTCATCCTCAGAAAGTTTTAACCTTGCTGGTTAAGTGCCCATGCTGTGGTACTTTCTACCTAGCCAATCTTTGTCAGCTGGCAACATTTTAAATTGGTGTCCTGTGAGTATCAAGAGGGAAGCAGCCAGAAGCTATTGGAAGTATCAAATTTCCAAGCACCTCTTACGGGATCTTTTTTTTTTAGGAGACAAATATTGTTACTACAAAGCTGACACAAATACATATATTTATTCTATACCAAGAAAAAGTCATTTTTTTCCTCATTTTTCTGAAACACCATTAGTATTTTTTGTCAGATGGTTCAGGCTTTCCCTCACTTATCCTCGACAAAGTGGCTTATTAAGAGAAGGCAGGGAAAAAAGGCAAATTTTATTATAAGGAGCCCTAGACTGGAATCCAGGAGATCTGGGTCCTACCCTGAACTCAGCCCCTAAAACATTGTAGACGTCATGTTCCTTTCCGGTGTCGAACCTGTTTCCCATTAGTTAAAAACAAAGCAAAACAAAAACCACAACAAAACGGACTGGGTAGTGGATGATGTCTAGGGTCTCCCTCAGCTCCAATACTTCTGGCAATGAGTGTGGGTCCAAACATTCGAGTTCCGCAAAGAGCATCCTACGGAGTGTGTTAGGGTCCCTGCATTTACAGCTACAAGGAGGAAGAGGGCAGTACCAGCGGCTCAGGGGGACAAGCCCATCGTGTTAGCTGCTGGCACAAAAGCCCTTTGCTTTCAGAGGATCTTGAAGTGTTGGCATTTCATTTCCATTTGCACGCGGCTGTGGTTCGATGAGATGTGGC
The DNA here is from genome assembly GCF_040802235.1 of Manis javanica. NCBI lineage: Eukaryota > Metazoa > Chordata > Mammalia > Pholidota > Manidae > Manis > Manis javanica. Next base: position 92,589,148 of record NC_133169.1, on the reverse strand, counting down.
TGTAGGGAGGGATGTCATCTACTTCTCCCACATCCACAGTCCGCACACCCCCTGCTAAACTTCACCATCTATTTGTCATGATCAGAAACTCCAGTGTCATTTGGCAAAACACATGTGCCTGGACTTCCCTCTCCGGAGACCCCAGTGCCTTGCGGCTGGGAGGAGAGCCAGCCACCCACTTTAAGAGGAAGACACTCCCCAGGTGGCCGAGACGAGCAGCCAGGCATGCAGCCCTCCACTTCAGCCTGAGCAGAAGAGCTAAACCGACTGAATCCCAGGGTTATCTAGGCTAGTGCAGGAGTAGAAGGTAGAGGATAGTTTAGAGCCACTTGGTTCTCAAAGCGTGGTCCCCGGACCAGCAAAATAGCATCACCTGGGAACTTGTTAGAACTGCAGATGATCAGCCCCTGCCCCCAATGCACTGGATCAGAAACTCTGAGAGCGGCCCGGTGTTTAGATGAACACCCCCTCCACCAGGTGGTTCCTATCCAAGGAAAGTCTCCGACGCTCTTTTGAAAGAAGACCTGGCGTGGTAGCAGATCTTCGCGCTGGTAAGTACTCATTACGTATCTTTTGAATTTGGTTGGAAGGAACTTGAAGTTTATCTTTCAAGTGGCATTTACATTCCTATGATTCACTGCCATTTTCAAATGATTTTCACACACTTTAGCCTAGTGAGGTAGTCTTATTTTATAGAAGAGTTGTTTGTGGTTAAGTGGAACTAGAATTCAAGGACCTAGAATTTGGCCTCCAAAAACTTTTTGTGCTACATCCCGACACCAAAGGGCTGGATAAATTGGAAACAATCACCTTTCGGTTGGCTCAGAGTTTATTTCTCCACCAGATGTAAAGGATGGGGAGGAATTATTTGAGGGTCAGGACCTGCTGGAACCTGGAGACCCTAGTAAGTTCTCGGTTCGTATCTTTTGAATCTGGTTGAAAGGAAACCTCATGCGTTTAAGCTAAACAATGAAAGCAAGGTTTCCCAGAGCCCATGGGTAGCGGCTGGAGCCTCCATCCCAGGCCCAGGATGCCGCTGTGCCCCCGTCTGCTCACTTCGGTGATCTCTCTGCCGGGTTCCCCCCTGTGCTGTCAAAATGAATCTGGGTGCCGGCTCACAGGGGAGGAAGGGTCCGTCACCTGCTGGTTGAGAGAGCCGGGAGTTGTCTTGGGAGTAAGGGAAAGCGCTGGCTTCTTTGTAAACTCAGGCCCCAGGAGGGCCTCAGGATGGGGCTTCTCAGCCTGGGCACTACTGAGATCTTGGTCCTGCTGATTCTGTGCTGTGCAACTGCAGATGCTTAGTCGTATCCCTGGCCTCTACCCACTGATGCCAATAGCACGCCCTACTCTTGGCTGGACCCCCCTGACAATCATAAATAGCTCCAGACACGGAGGGGCGGTAGAGCCAACTCCTCCCTGGTTAGAACCACAGCCTCAGTGTGAGGCTCTCCAGGCCCCAGGCGCAGGACTGCCTGAGGCCGCACCCTGACCCGCCCTCGTCTTGCCACCTCTGGGGGGCACAGGATCGCACTGAGAGCCCCAGGTCTTAGTGTTGAATCGCTGAGTTCAGTCGTCACTGTCGTCAGATGTACACTCTCGCCGGGCCGTGTTCAGCCCGAGGGTCTTCCTTCGCACAGCACTCCAGGACCCCATAACCAACTGGCTGGCGTTGCCCCTGACTTTTAAAAATTTTCCTTGCTCGAAAATGTTGAGCGTATGTGAGCCACTTTTTTCTGAGGTTCGTGTTATAAATGCATATCCTTAGGTACTAGCTGAGACTTAATAAATCTGACTATTGGGAATATGGCACAGTAATATATATATATATATATGATGATATATATAAATTTTTTTTTTCTTAAAAAATTGTTGCCTACCTGGATTTTAGGTACATTTTGGGACTCTGCAAGGGAGAAGCTGCTGAGGTAGCAGGCTCAGCTCTCCCTCACTCCCCCAGACTGGACTTTTGCGTCTCTGTTCCCTGTGATGACGAATGATATTAAGAAACCTAAAGTATAGACAATGTCTAATTGCCATTTTCTCAGATGTGCCAGGCAAACATTACTGTTCCTCTGGCTGCAGCATCTATTCCTGAATAATTTAAGAAAAACACAAGAATTTTAGACACTATGGAACCGACAGAATTAGATGGGTACTTAAGTTGGTACAATCTAAGAATATATATCAGGACGGTTGGTTATGAGCCGTCCAGAAGTCAGACGGCACCTGCGGCTCTGAACTAGTGAGGAGACGTTTGGGGAGACAGTAACAGGTACGGTCTAAATTAAACACATTGTTTTAAGTCAAATTGTGATGTACAAGGAATGTTCATTTGTACGGTGAAAGATTCTCCATTTTACAGAATGATTCAGCTCCTTTAAATATCACTGTTTCCTGATGAATATGAACCGATATGAATCAATAAGAATGAGCAAAGTTTCTTCCTGTGACTGAATGATGCTAATTGAAATGTATGTGGTGAGACACACAGCTCTCCTGGAGGGGGTGTGGGAGGCATATCCGAGATAGGCGATTATCCTTCACTAAAACCCCCCTGCGAGAGGCGCATGTGATGGCCCACCAGTGGTGAAATAATATAAATGTGGCTGGGGAAGACAAAGGAGGGTTCAAATGTGGGGCCTGGGAAATCACACCAGAAGACACTCCCCGAGGCAGGCGCTGACTTGTGATTCGGTCGATCGGCCCAAGAGCCGCTCAGTGTCATGAGCTGGGAGGTGGGTGGTAGGTAAGCGGCAACTTATTCATCTGCAAGTGGTTCATTCTGATCCCTGAGTGACCCTGAAAGCCTTAGTTTCTCAGAATCTGAATAAAGAGAAAGTAAATAACCTCAAAATATAATTTTCTCCAGAAAGGGATCCCCAGGACAATGTCAAGACAACAGCTCTCGGTCTTTTCCGTTTGCTTCCATCCCACGCACACATCCATAACCCTTTTCAAAGCAGTGTGTCTCTTATTCGCTGTAGTGACTTCAAGTTGAGTTCAGGGTGGGAGTATAAGCTAGATAAGCCCCCACTTAATTCACTGTCTCAAACCCAAGAGTTGAGAGTTAAAGGAGTCACCGCAAAGGGGGGGAACCCGCTGACAGGCACAGGCACCCCAGGATGGCGCTTCTGCTCCCTCGGCCGGAGCCCCAGCCCCACCAACAAGAAAACACCCTGAGAAGTGGCTTAGCCCCCTGTGCATGTACGCGAAAGGCAGAATGGGCCATTGAAAGCGTAGTTACCTGAAAATTAGGGTTCAACAGAACTATTTAAACACGAGACCTAACACATAGACACACAGAATCGTTGGCACATCCCTTCTGCAATCAAAATAATTCTTGGGTAAAGATACGTGAATACCCAGCTTGTACAATGACTCTCTGTGATATGGACAAGGCCACATCAAACAAGGGAAAGCCGTTTAAGGTTCCTTCCCTAGGGGAGAAAGCCACCATCTCCTCATGGAATCATACTAACATCTGACTTTCTTAAGAGTAATATCCTTGTGCAGACTGTGCAATCAAGCACTCTATAAATGTACGGCACCTAGCCTGCACAGCACCCCTCAGAAGTGAGCGCTCTTTTGATCCTGAAGAGACTAAGGTGCAGAGAAAGTCGAAGCGACCTGTTGACTGTCAGAGCTGGTGAGCGGGCGAACGGGGTTTTGAAATGCAGGCAAATCTGGCTCCAGAATCCATGACCTTAATTGTATCAGGCAGTTAATCTTTCACAAGGGTAGTCTCCCAGGGTAGTTAAACTTGGAGGAGTGATTTATTTCTGGACTGTTCTCCTAATCTACAATCACCAAGTTGACAAAAAGGAAAAAAAAAATGAGGAACAAGAAACTGAATGAGAGAACAGGTGACCTCAACACGGTAGAAATGAGGGCATGTTGAGGCCCAAGATTAAAGCACTGTTCTCTGAAAGGAAGGTACGTCTTTAAAACGTTCTGGCTGAGAGGACCCGTGTGTCTCCGTTCAGAGCCTCAGCAGATGGCAGAGTGGCAACTGGATGCAAAGGCAACCAGCCAAGGAGGCGGGCGGGGGCGGAACCCCAAACTGGGTTCTGCTTCAAGGGCCACACGCTCTCACGAGGCTGTGGTGGGCAGGCAGAGCACCTCCTTCTCAGTCGCGCACAGGTAGCCCCTCTAGACTAGGGGCTGCTCTCCGTGACCGTGAAGCTCCCTAGAGCCTACCTGCACTGGGTGAGACAGGAGCCTGCTTCCTCTAGGGCAGGGATGGCTGGTGTTTTAATGAAAGTCGCCTTCACGCTAAAGCTACTCGTGCTCACCCTGCTGAGACTCAGGGAATCTGTTCCCAAATGTCGGAAACAGAAAGGGAAGCAAGAAATAAGGCATTGGAAGAAAGTGGAAAAATATTTTTTTGACAGTCCATAAAAAAATAATGACCCTGAGCTTTGAAATTAGAGGTCATACACAAAAGTGTTTCTTAGCCCTCTGCACACAGGTCTGGTAAATCAGGTTTAAAATGAACTATGTAAATAAATAATGAGCAATGGCTGGTACTTGGAGTTTCCATCCCCCTTGCAAAGCCCTTTTGTGAACGTTAGATGAATAAGGAGTTTTTCAGAGTTAGGACTCCTTCATCTAGCAGCTTCCTGAAAACATGACAAGGATCTTATTGCCACTGGAACATTTATGACATGAAGGCTGTGTGCCTCACAGGTCTGCTCTAAGGTACCCGTAAATCCAAACATACATAAGAATAAATATTTGGAAGAGATTATGCACATCTAATCATTGTTGGCAAGAGCTTATTCTACCAGATATTTTTAATGAGTTTCTTGAACTTGGGCATTCATTTGTCTCCTTCATGATTATTGCCATATCCCTATATCACTTTGATACTTGGGTACCAATATACTCTTATCCATTTTATATATTTCTTTAAACTGATGACATTTTTTAAGGTGAAAAATCTTTGAATAGAAAATTTGATATCTCTTCTGCAAAGGTAAACCCCACTCATCCTCATAAGAAGGAAAGCAGAAAAATAGAAGCAATGACAACAGAATAGTGTCATTAAGTTCTAGGCAGACACTACTGCCTGCTAAATGCCTGAAGCTTAAGGCCTCTCCTGTCTTTATGACAAGAGGGAGATGATTGTTATAAAGATATTAAGGGAAATTAGCACCCCAAAACTGTGATGGTTTTCCGGGAGAAATCGATAGGTGAGGAAGAAAACTGTAAACAGTTACTTTTTCATGAAGCAAGTCCAGCGTCATGTGAGGGCGTATTGGCACCATGCCACCTGCTAAAATGAAGCTCCTTCATATTTTCCTATCCACCCACAAAGTGGAATTTGTATGGATGACCGACTCCAGCAAGACCACTGTGCCATGCATAATACTCCCTTGCTGGGTGTGATCATTTTTGTTCCACACGCTTTTTTCTACATGTCACGTGGATTGCCAATAAATCATTTACTTACCATGTTCATCCAGCAAAATATTGTCAGGCTTCATGTCCCTAGAGGAGGAAAAGAAGGAGAAAGGTGCTCATAGTAAGACAAATAGAATTGAAGGGTAAAGCTGCAAATGCTCAAGAATGCGGACTAGGATTGAAATGAGGGCACGGGCCCCACACAATCCCGTTCAATTCTCAGTGAACCTATGAGACGGTTACCATTAATTCCCCCAATTTCTAGATCAGAAAACTAAGGCTTAAAGAGGTTAAATAACTTCACCCAAGTTACAGAGCTAGTAAATGGAAGAACTGGACCCTGAACCTGGACGTCTCATGCAGAAGCTCCGACTCGTAATTTCTGTAGCATATGGTATCTAAGCATGGAGATAGTGCTCTTAGGATCGGATGGGACATAAAACCTGTCAGGTGATAGTAATACTAATTATCATTAAATATGATTTTCATCTGTGTGACTCTGGTATGAACTTAAAAGACTATAAAATAAGAAGAAAACACAGTCCAAAATGTAGTTATGTTTTAAACATGCAGAGATTAGAAATCTTTTTTTAGGATGGTGCTATAATGCCTGTAGTTACTTAAATATTATTCCATGGGTAGTTATTCAAAAGATTGGGACAAGTCTCCCATGCCTTGGTGAGATCCTTAAATCCATAGCGAAAATTTCCAATAGGCAGTAGCCGTGGTAAATACTTAAAGGAATGGCCTGTAGGGTTTGCAGTCCTCCTGAAGTGAGCGTCATGCTAAGCAGCGCCCTCAGCCAGAGAACCGCACTGCCCCGGGCACCGCCCCCCTCTGCCCCTGCGTGTGGCTGCCCTTCCCCGATGTGCCGTTTAAAGCCCTCGACTCAAGTTCACAGAAGCCATTAGTGAAGAGATTCTGCAACAGGTTTTGGGAACACGTTTTCCGGCTTGTCAAGTGGCTTTTATGTCACTAGATTAAGATGACCTCAATCTTTGACAAATCAAGACTGTCAGGGCCCTCTTGAGAATCCGAATGAATAACAAGCCCCTTACCTACAAACAGAACCGAGCATAGGCCACAGCCACATGCAAGGGAACGGACCTCCTCATGAGCTTTGGTGATCTTCTTTTAGTTTGTCAGGTTCTTACAATGTGTTCTGAATTCTGAAGTGATCAACTGTATCTGTGGCAGATGTTCCCTGGTGCAAGGTACAATTTGCTAAAAAGATACAGTGCAAGGGGATTTCTAATTGCATGTTTCTCTGGCTAAAGTCTCTCTTAATAGACTCCATTTCAAACCCTTTGATGGAGCCTATGATTTAAAAAACTACCAAGTCCAAACTCACTCATATAAAATAAAATCCCATTCATAATCTGGCTCCTACGCTGTAGCCACACAGAAGTGTAAGGGGTTCCCTGAATGTTTCCCACATCCCCTCACCTTCTGCTGTTCCTCTGCTTGAATAAGGGCCTTCTCTCCCCTGCACACGGAAAAAGCAGATTCATCCCTCACCTCACAGCCTCAAGGTCACCTCCCACAGGAAGCCTTCCCTGATTTTCCGATTCTGAGTCGATGGCCTCTTCTCCATCCTCTGCATTGTACACTTCCTCCATCGTGATATTTGTCACACTTCTTAAAATCTTTTTTCCAGCTGGATCATGAATTCCTTGATGTCACGGATGGTTTCTAGATTAATGTCCAATTCTATCACATAGGCTGACAGTGCCTACTGGGCAGTAAGTGAATGAAGAAACGATCCTGGGGGAATTTCTCGTGCACTCAAGCAGGTTAATCCCAGCAGTACGTCCCAGAGCATTACCGTGCACCGTCACACACTCTCCGCAGCTTAGAGCTCAGGGTGCTTCCTGAGACCTGCCTCCAGGGAGGGTCGGCGTTTGCCAGGCGAGGAGGAGGCTGTGCGGAGTCCTGACAGGAAGAGACTTGGGTGTGGCACCATCAGCGTGATGACTTCTTGGTCTGAATTTATGAGGGTTTGCTGCGAGGAATGGCTTGCTGCGGGCTTGACATTTTATGAGCTTTCTATGAAACCCCTGAGCAGTATTTTTTAAATTTATGAAAGCTCCATATCATTATACCCACTACTTCTCCCAGAAGCTACCTTGAAGCTTAAAGAATAGTACAGAGATCAGAGAGGTTAGTTTAATGTGACACTTCTTACTTCAATCTTATATTCATTTATTCATCAAATATTTATCTGCTTTGATAAGTCACCGTGCTGGGATATGGGAACCACAGACACAGATGAGATGCAGCTTCTCAGGGGCAGAAAGGACGGGAAAGGGTCTCAAGGAAGCACACCGACACGGTGTGAGGTGGTGAAGCGGCACGTCTACTACTACATTCAGGGAAAGAACATGACGAAAATCTAAGACAAATATAAAAGTGGACCTCTAACAGAAATAAAGCATATATGCATGAATTCTAAAGACAGTTTCCCAAAATGGGATGATGTAACTTCACAGTCGCCTAAGGGTAGACTGCAACATAACATTGTTTATTCATGCTCTAGGAGAAAGAAAATGGAAATAAACCCGGTGTATTCTATTAAAATTCCTGCTAGAACAAGCTGAGATCTTCTAGTCCTGAAATCCGGCGCCACTTCCTTAGGTTTCCAGTCTTGTCTTCTCAAGTAACCCTAAATATGGAATACTTTATTCCAAAGTGTTTCTTTCATTTAAGGTGATCTATAATATGGTTTAACTTGGTGCTTACCAAGCCTGGATATCTTCAGAATCACCTGGGGGGCTTTAAACCACACGGGTCCCCAGACCCAGCTCGGTCCTACGGCAATCAGACTCTGTGGAAAGGCCAGGTATCCGTCCAAATACAAGCAGAATCTAGGACCTTCTGATGTACAGTCATGTCATCCATGAAATACCATTGTGTAAATCCAAAATTATCAATTGGGTTTTAATATATGAAACTCTAAAAGCTTATCTATGAATGAAAAGTGTTGGAAAACCACAGCACTTAACCACTTTTGGCAAAATTCTTTTGTTAAAGTATGTGTGGAGGTCTCTGACAATCTGCGTATCATTAACAGGTAGCTAATGAGTTTCCTCCCACTGGGTATCTATCATTCTTGGAGACACGGTGTCTGTGAGGACCTTCCATCTACTACCTTAGCCTCCCACTGCCCGACTTAGCTCCGATCACCTTCCCACCCATGCTGCCCCAACTGTTCCCTCAGTCCCATTTCCTCGGTCATTTCTCTGTCATTACCACAGCCCCCACCTGACCAGCATGACCTTCAGTCCGCAGCAATTCCCAAGCTGGCATTTCCGACACAGTGAGGTCCCCTGTTACTGCCCCTGCCCCCTTTTCTTTTTACATCCAAAGCCTCATCTCCTCAGTCCTCTTCCCTAGTCCCTGGTTCACATTCCTTGTACAATCTCTCAATGTGCCCATCCCCTTCCCTTGCCCTCACCCCATAAGATCCCACATAAACCCTCACCGAATGAAAACACAACTCCTCAAATTCTTCCTGCCTGCAGCCATGCACCCGAACCTTTGCTAGAAGAAAAGACATAGGACTGTTGATGGTTCTTGTTTAAATCAATGGCTGTGTGTCTCCCGGTGGCCATCAGTGCGGCAGGCGATGCTGTGGTGCTTGCCTTCCCCGGCATGACCCTTGACCCCCCTCCCTTCACAGTCTCCCTCCCACTTTGTCCTGGGTGACGGCCGTACCACCTTACTCCACAAAGTGAGAGAACTGTCATCGGAGAGCTCATCTACCACTAAGTCTCCACCTCCTCTTTCCATGTCCAGGTCCCTCCCCTGATGCCTGAGGGGGGTCCTCTGCCCCCACCCCCAGCAGCTCTTCCACTGGGCTCTGGATCTCTGCCCTCTGACCTCCTCCTGGAGTCCCCCCAGGTCAGGATTCCTTCCTTCCTACACCATCTCCTTCTTCTTCCTTGAGTAAAAATCTTATGATCGAATCTGTTGGAAATACCTTCCTTGATGCACAGCCACCCCCACTTTCACCATTTTCCTTCACACTAACACCTCTGGATCGAGTTGTTGAGAGGTGGGGAATTCTCACCCTTTCTGACCAGGCCCCCACCGCCTCTGCTCCCTGTAATGGCCCTTGTTGGGTGCACTGGGGGCCTCCAGCTCGCCAGATGCCACTGCCACACTTCTGGTCATCGGGCTCAGCTGCTCAGTGGGTTGGTCACCCTTCCCTCCTGACATATTTTATTCTTGTGACTTGCAAAAGCCACATTCCCCTGACTCTACTCACACCACAGAACCCTTCCTCGGCCTTGTTTGCTGGCATCTTCGTGGTTCAACCTCTAAATACTGAGATTCTCCAGGGTTCAGTCTTCTGTATGACTACTCCCACTTCAGTGATTTTATTTGGTTATTTTCAATATTATGTATATAATATTATATTGTTATTATTAGGATATTGTATCTGGTGCTCATTCCCTAGCTACATCTCTTATCACCCTCTCCCTGCACACTGGTCTTCTTTACCCCTTTGTGCCGACTGTCCATCCGCCTGCAGTCTTGTTCCGCTGGAGAAGCACATGGCTCGTTCCTTCTCACTCCTACCTCGGCTCAAACATCACGTCCTCCAAGGTCCTGGCCACCCAGTCCCGAGCAGCATTCCAATCCGCCCTTACGCCTTCGCCCCCCTCTTATTCTCAGCACAGCACTTACCACTGCCTGGTTCTGATTTATTCATTAACCCCCCTCCCCCACAGAATGTAAGTTCTCAGAGAAAGGGCTTCTTTTCTGTATTATTGGATGCTACGGCTCCCAGGCTCAGGAAAGTGCCCAGAGGGAGGTAAGTGCCTGAGTAAATATGTGTCATACAAATGAGTGACTGTGGTCCCCTGGCTTCTCAAACTTCTGGAACAATAAGCCATGCATTTCTTTATCCCTTAAGAACCTTAAGAAGAAAAACAAAACAAAATAAAAGAACAACAATCAAAAGAAAAGAAAGAAAGAAAGAAAAAAGAACCCTCTATCTATGCCAGATGGACTATATGTACTGTTGGCCAACTGAACAACTGATCATTTTTAGTAGCGTATATTAGAGCAAGAGTAATAAAGAAGGGATTTCTGCACAGTTTGAGCCTATGATTTCAGAGAGGCGCTTCAGAAATCACTGGGGGAGGTAAAACGCGGTTCTAGGAATACACGTTCTGCAGAAATTCTTCGTTTTTGGATCTGATCTGATGAAATAGAGGGGTGTGTCCCACTGAACTGAGCGACTGTAAACAGCGGCGTGGAAATTCAATGCTCCCCGCGGTAGCGTCCGGGGTGGGACTCATATATCTGCTGTTCTCGCTCGAATGCCTTTACAAGACATTAGTAGAACTTAACAGGCTAATTACATCCCTTCACTGTGCCTCCCCTGGAATCAAGTTGCTCACCCCGCAATCCCATACGGGGGGTATTGTGAGAAGAAGAAGAGAAGACGATCGGCATATTCAGAGCCAAATCAACTCCTTCCGTGTCCCATGGCCCCTGACAGGTCCCCGGTGTGGGGTCAGCTCTTTGATGCATCATCTGTTATACTGAGTCCTCTCCACGTTCTTGAGAGGGGGAAAAAATTATACATATGATTCTATATTGTTAAGGATGTCACACAGTCTCTTGGTCACATAAACAGACCTATGTTAAGAAAAGAATGTGGTGGGTATGGAAGTGTGGGAGGGAAAACTGAGCAAAACATACAGTTTACAATGCGAGGCAGAAGTGAAAAGCTGCCAGGGTTAGATTATTATGCACCAGGTATCAACCTCTATCTGTTTCTTGCAGCTGGCTGATTCTTTTTATTTTTAATTAAATTCTATTTTTCAGAACTGAGATATAATTGACATGACACGATACTAGCTTCAGGTGTACAACTATTGATTCGATATTTGTATATATTGTGAAATGATCACCACAGTAAGTCTAGTTAACATCCATCACCACACATGTTTACAAATTTCTTCTCCTTGTGATGAGAATTTTTAAGGTTTACTCTCAGCAGCTTTGTAGCTGCTGCTTTTTGTTGTTGTTCAGCCCCAGCATTTCCCCCAGTTTTCTCAGTATGAACTGCAGAAGCCTTTACAGGGAAATGCAGTAAAGGGCCTAAGGGGGCTCAGTCACTGTAGGAAATGCTGCAAGTATGGGACGTCCAACACATTTGCATATTCATGTCAGGTGTGACTGGTTTTCATGGACAGTCTTGCTTTCCATGGTCACCCCAACACACAGATCCAATTCCACTGCAGGTTAATAAGGTGGTGAGGGCGCGGTTTCACCATCCACGAGAATGTCCTAAGAATCCCTCCATGAACTTGTGTTTCTTTTCCCAAAGTGTCATTCAAGATACCAGCACCCCACCATGCTCCTCCTCTCAGAGGTCTTCTCAGTCGTTCGCCATCATTTAGTTTATATGGTCCCTCAGCAGAACAAAAGCTAGATTATAAGACCCCATCCCATCTTCCCACTCTTCTCTAATCCCCACAACCTAAGCATCTCACCAAGGGATTCACCCAACAAAGGTTTGTCTCTTTGGTAGAAGGGAGGGGCGGTAGGGAGCAGCTGTTAAAGGGACTGTCTGGTGAAAAAAGATCAGAATTCTTCAGGAGAGACCAGTTGAGGGAGTTACAAAGAAACATTTCAGATAAGATCTGAGGAAAAACTTCTTAATCGTCATAATTTCCAACACTGGTGTGAACTGTCTTAGAATCTTAAAAGGTGACACTGATGTCACAAAGGCTGGATAAGCATGTGGCAGCAATACATGCAAGTGAGGAATGCGGCAGAGACGAGGCTGGTCAGCCAGCCTTTAGAGCCCCTTTGGGCTCTGAGCCTCTGGGATTCGCCCAAGCCTACTTCTAACGGAGGCCCCCACAGCCAGCTCTCTCTGCTGACTTATCACTTAGATATCCAAGGAAAGCAGTAGTATCCACATTTCACCAATAAAGAAAGGCAGACTTCGGGGCAGATTTACCCACAATCACACAGCTTGTAAGTGGCAGAGGTGGAATTGAAATGTCATGCTCTTTCCACTATTAGTCATTTGCTTATTTTCAGTAGGATGGCAGCTAGCTTCCCAGCTTGGGCCACCTCTTCAGTTGGTAGCGTCTGCCTGTGTTGGAAACAATGGCCTCCACGTCCGAGGGGAAGGAGTGCCAGCTGTTCCTGATGCAGGGCGGGAACAGGCATTTGAGGGCGGGTGATCATTTTTTTTTTTCAAACTGCTGTACTTCTCATGAGTAATGATAACGGTCATAGCTGCCATGTATTGTCCATGCTGCAGCAGGTGCTTGATAGCTTATCTTTTGCTCCTCACAGCAGCTCCGTAACTTAGATATCATACCCATTTTTGCAGATGAAGAAGGGGTAGGTCAGAGTTTAAATCACTTGTCCAAGATTGCAGGACAAGTAACCGATAGAGCTGGGATTACAACCAAAGACTACGAGGTACGGTCTCAGCTTGTATCTCCCGTGTTTATATGTCACTTCCTCTAAGAAGAGAGAAGAATGTCCTCACACTCACAGGCGTCTGTGATGTGGTTCAAATTGGCCTGCAGCAAGTTTAATTTTTGTCATAGTTTCATGGTATATTTGGAAACCATGTAGATTTTGCTCCCCACTCTATAATATATCCATGTCTTTTTTACTACTAAAGTTCCACACGGCTCAGTGTGGAGTAAACTCGCTGTTCTGGGAAGGTGAATCATGTTTATTCTGGGGTTACAGATCCCCAACAGCACAGACACTCCGGTCTGAGGAGTATGGCTGCGGAGCACAATCCCAGGAAATGGAGATCTTAAACCCTCTTGTAAGTCTTGGGAGGATGTTTAATGACAGGGCTTCCTGCCTTGCACATGTCATCAAGACTCATGTGCCACCATTATTTCCTTTGATTTGGACTCACACCAGTAGACACCTAGATTTGCATGCGTTCTACAGCCAGTGACGCAAGACCACAGAGTGTCAGGGACCCGCCCCAAATCCCTCGGCCCAGGAGCTGCTCTGAGCTCAAGCCCCCTGGGTCTCTACTGAAAACCCACGTTGACGTTAAGCAAAGAAATGTACTGGTCAGAGGAAGGGGAAGACTCTCTAAAGGAAGAGGGACCGCAAAGGGCAAGAGCGGCTGTGCTCTGGTGACAGTGACAGATGGGCTGCCATGAGAGGGGTTACCTTTTCTGTTTTTTTTTTAGTTCAATAAAGGACAGGAGTATTTAATTAGAGCTGAAAAGTAATGTGTTCCATTTCAGCTCCAGCTCTGAAAGTATCCTCCCTAGCAGTAGGAAAAATAAACTTCCCACTTGAAAATAAAACAAATTATTTCCCCATGGCCCCACGAGAATGAAAAAAACGAAGCTAAAATAACATCGGCATTTTTCCAGAGCCAGTTGGGAACCCGTTAGCTGCTGGGAGCCCTGGGGCTGAGACGCTTGCGTATCAGGCGCTGTGCTGGCCAGAGAAGGGAAAGGGGGTCACAGAGTAAAACCAACGAGGCTGTTTGGCGTTTCCACTTTACAAGGAGTCCAAACTTACAGTAACATGATTCCGTATCATGTGCCAGAAACTGTGCTAAATGTTTTACATGTATTATTTCACCTAATCTCCATCTCCAAATCCTGGAGATAAGTACCAGTTCTATCCTGATTTTACAATGAAACTGAGCTCTAGAGAGACTGGACACCTTTCTAAATCACAGCTCCTGACCGGGGGCCCCAGGATATGAGTGTAGGCTGGGTGAACCCAGAGCCCGACTCTGAAGCTGTCCTTGTCCACTATGGGTGAGTAGGTGGAAAGGCAACCGAGGAAGTGGCCAGACAGGGGAGACCAGCCGCCCTGTAGGGACAAAACAGAGGTTGGGTACACGGACAGTGCAAAGAAATTAAAGCCCCCAAATAAGTTGTCCTGGCAGGCGCCGCAGCCAAAAGAGGGCCAGAGGAGGGGTGTGCCAGTGTGAAGGGCTCAAATGAGCAGATCTGCAGCATGGGGGCAGTTAGCTAAGGTTGGCATTCCTTAGAGGACTGGTCAGGAATGGGGCTTGCCGCAGGCGATGGGAAAGCTGCCCGCCGCCGGTGGAGGCCCACAGCAGCCTCAGGCAGATGGCAGCGGGCGCTGCTTTGTCGCAAGGAGCCAGGTTTTGCTGAACACCCACAGCCGACGGGGTCGCTCGGCGACTGTGACTGAGAGCTGAGACCCCCCCAGGTGATCATGGGGCCACGTCCGAGCATGAGTAAGAGCGCCTCGGACCTGAAAGCTGACGTCCCTGCTGCGGCCGCTCTGTTCTTCCTGACTCCTCAATAAGAGCTGTCAAGGTGCCCAGTCATGGAGCCGCCCCCAAGTCGGAGGAAAACTCTGCTTCCCCGAATCGCCCATCACAGCCCGAATGCGACTCCAGCCATTCCTAACACCCCTCTATGAGCTGCCCCGTAGTCCTCCATGAATGTAGTCTTACTTTTGGAACAAACACCAACAAACCTGCCTTTATTGGACTACAGGTGTGTTCCTGGTGGTCTCTGGCCGGTGTGCCTTTGCCTAAACAGTCCATGGGAGAATCAAGCAGGCCAGGGTGTGTGCAGTGGCCCCACACCATCCTCACAGCCCCAGCCTCGTTCTGTCTTCCTAGTCTGCCAACTTAGCTAGGAGGCTTGCAGTCTCATGGTCTCAGAATAGCTGCTTCAGCTCCAGACATCACATATGCCTTTAGGGCAGAAAGGAGCCGAGGAGAACAGCAGCAACTGGGTTTATAATCTTCCACTAGGAACACAAAAGTCCTTCTGAAGGTCCTTACAATAGAATCCCCCTGAGGGTCACTGGCCACACTGGCTTGTAACCCACATTAAAGGAGGCTATGAGGGGAGCAGGATTTTCATGACTGATTTAGGCCAATCATCTCCCAACCTGGATCTGGGCACATTTTTGCCAAACTGGGGTTCTACTACCAAGGAGGATGGCAAGGCGAATTCCAGCATGTCTTATAGCTAGGCAGTGTGGGAGTGTAGTGACCGGCCCAGATGGCCCGGGGCTGAATTCCAGCCAGGTCCTGTTAGATCCCGACCAGTTACTAAGTCTCTCTGCGGCTCACTTTCCTGACTTGTAAGGTGGAGATGATTGTATTGGTACTTACTTCGCAGTGTTGCTGTGATTAACTATGGCAACACTTACAAACACTTAGAGCAGGGCCTGGTGTACACTAACTACTCAGCAGTAAGTGATCTCTCTTACTAGTAAGAGCGAACTTTACATATGCTAGCACACTATGTTTTATTTAAGTGTTGTATCCCATCAGCATTCTATGTGAGTATATATACGTACAGAGGGTCGGATGCTATTCGGAATATATAACAACCAGACGAGCACAGTCATCAGCTAATCAGAACGGATGCTGGTGGAGGCCAGGAGCGGACCCAGAGAGACCCTGGGTGGGCAGGGGTTAGCGCTGCAGTTGCTGCATCAAGGGAGGTGGGGTGGCTGGGGAGTGGAAGCTGGGGGTAGAAGGTGGGTAGGAAAGGCACTGGGGTAGCGGGAGGGCGCGGGCAGCAGCTCTGTCATCCAGCGCACGGACATACAAGGATTTTGATGTTTTTACAACTGGCGCAGCTACATGGGAATAGGGAGCAAATCTGAGCCATGCTGTAGTATACTATGAGAGTGTGTGTGCGTGTGGATGATTTTTAGGTTGTATGACCATATTAATACCTAGAATAATGTTGGTAATAGTCTTAACCGCAAACGGGCCTCTCCAACCCCAGGGATTACTAGGTTCATGCGGGAGGATGTGGACCCCAGATGTCCAGCGTGGGCTTCGAGTCAGATGACCCAGTTTCAGATCTCAGCTGAGAACTTACTATTTCTGTGATGTTGGGCAGTTATAATCTTATCTAATACATTGCGATCACCTTCCAAACATCATGCTCTCTTCATTGTCTTAATAATCATTTCCATTTTAATTCGGGTATCTAACCTCTCTACCGCACACACACCCCCACCACCCGCCCCAAGAGTGCGACCCCTTGGTTTTAAAGGAGCTGTGGCGGAGTCCTGGGCGGTGTACAACTTTCCTGCAGCCTCTTGGAAGAATGAGCCAAGGCCAAAGTGACCGCGTGGAGGGTGGACAAGGAAATGAAGGAAAACCACAGAAGGAAAGCTTGGCACACGCCCGGGTTTTCTGATACTAAGATGATAGGTCCGCTCCAGTGTCTAAGCCCGTGTGAGTTAGCTGTTCTGCTGAGACCAGAAACACAACTGGCAGTGTACTTCTGCGGTTCAGCGCCCTGAATCTGTACATAGAGAACAGAACTGTACCCACTCTACAGAGTTGCTGCGAACCTTTCGTGAGGTGATGCATGTAAAACCGAGTAGTATCTGGCACATAGTCCTTGTTCAACTAACTTTCAGAAAACACTGAACAAGTAATCAGGATGTGCCCAGTGCAGGAAGGGCAGACGGTGAGAGGCTGATGTTAAATGGAAGGTATTAAGTGATGAATAGTTGTTTTCCGCGCCACGGAACCACTGTGAGGTGCCCACGCTGACAGGTTTCCTCTGATGCAAGACAGGGGACCCAAGATGAGCGTTCACATGCTCGATTCTGTCTTATCCTCAAACACCCTTGTGAAGAAGGCATGGTCCCTGTTTCAGAGACGGGTCCACTGGGGTGCAGAGGGCCCGTGCAAGCACTCCATCGTCACCCACCGTGACAGGAGGAGTCAGGACTCCAGTTCACGTTCATCGGACACCAGGGGCCATATTCACAACACTCAGTAAGGCACAAACATCGGCTGACCAGACCAGGGCCCTGCCCAGGAAGAACCCTGGAGGCAGTGGACAGATTACCAGGAAGGCAGTACCGGTGGGTGATGACTAATTAGAGGCCCTGTGGGACTCGAGGCCTCACTTAGTCAAGCTCCACTGGGCAGCGGCCGAACCATGAGGCTGATCATGAATCAACAGAAGAAGGAACTTTCTAACTAGGCAGGTCTAAGAAGGAAATGAACTACTTTATACGGTGGTGAGTGTCCCGCCTCTGAAGTATTTAAATGCAAGACACTTCCTTGCTGGGGAAACCACGGAAGAATCCCACCTTTGGATGGAGGTTGGGCATGTTGACCTCTGAGTTAACCTTCGCCTCTGATGTGTAATAGCCTGTAGTTATTTTACAGCTGTCTGGAAGTAGCAGTCTGGCTTCCCTTTATTAGCCATCTCTGATTTTTTAAGCTCTATAGGAACATTTCATATTTTTCCTGCTTTATTATATATGATGTTATGAAATCTGTATTAGAAATCAGAAAAATTAATTTCAGAGTTTATTAATTTGTCTAAAATCATACAGCTAGCAAATGGCCAAAGCCCCAAATTGAGGCCCATCTGACTAGTCCAAAGCCCCTTAATCATTGCTTTCTAAGGAGAACATCGTTTTTTGTCCCCACGGTTCTATTATATGATAAATGTATAATTTTTGTGATGCCGTATCCTGAGTATGAGATGGAACAATAAGTTTTCCCCACGGTTTATGGCAAAGGTGAGAACTAAAGACAAATGAATATATTATTTCAATATTACTTAATGGCCATAATGTATTGAAGACCTCCTACACAGGCATTGTGCATGCCTTAGAAGTCTCCTCACCACAGCCCTGCAGAGCATGTGTGGTCAGCCAATGAGAGTCAGAGATGCCCAGCCACGTGCCCATGATGGTCTCTCCAGTGAGCGGCAGAGCCATTACACAGCTCCATGCCGCCAGTCACTGCCTGTGAGGGACACCTTGCACACAGGCTCACTGTGAGTGTGTGAACATCACAGCAGACAACTGCATGACAAGTTTGAGTGCATAAATATCTTCATATTTTAATACGTTCATAAAGAATAGGCCTAGCTATATGTGTGTATAAATATTTGTTTATTCCTATACAGATAGTGATAATTCTATCAAGGAACATCTGTGTGTATTTAATACCCAACCAAGACTAGAAGGAAGTAAAACGGAAGCTCCAAGATATAACAAGCTTCCACCTGGAGCTGCTTGTCCTGCCAGTCTGGACCCCAGTGCCACCTTCTCTCTAGGTCTTCTTTGAGCACCAGACCAAAGTAGTGTCCACCCCCAACACCTGTCCTCTTTTTCTTAGACCCTGGTTTATTTCCCGTGAAGCACTAACTGCTATCCGTAACTAATGAGGTCATTTACATATTTGGGTCCTTGCTCACTGTCTATCTCCTCAACTAAACTGTGAGCTCTAAGAGGAGAGAAACCATGGTTTCATTCTTTAAAGCTCTATTCCGGAGCTGTGTGCCTGGCATGGAAATAAGTGGTTAAAACAAGGTGTTAAATGATGGGACCTGAAAGAATGGTGCTGAAGCTTTGAACCAAAATGTATGTGAGGCAATGCAAAATGCAGTTTGGACAGAGTCACCAGTTGCATATTAACGAAACTCTTAACCTTACAGAAACGATTAAAGGCTAAGCACAGGCTAGTTAAATGTTAGCCAGGAGACAAGCAGTTCTTTCCCTTTTCCACATGGGGTCTCACCAATGGGTAGCCCTGGGTGAGAAGCACTCTTTCAGAGCTCCTTTAGAAGCTGCCTGATGCGTGACACAAAGAAGGCAGGTATGCCTGTTTTCCCAATGTGTAATTCATGCTCATTCATTATTCAGTAGCTTGGGAGCAGGTGCTGAATGGAACGTATCAACCTAATACCCTCATTACTGCACTGCCGTTTTGTTTTTGAGGCTCAGCTGGCTTTTCTGCTCTGGGAGTTAGAAAAAGAAAACATTTGCGAGGGCTTGTGACCTACTGAAGAGAAGGTTTACCAAAACCAAAAGAAAGGGCATTTTCTGCACGATTCCACAGAAGATGGCAGTCTGAAATGAAAATCTATTAATTGTCCCACTGCAATAAACAGAAAGTGTTACCAGCGCACTGAGAGGAAGAAGGCCAGCATCAGGTGGAACACGAGCAATATGAGCAATCACATCATCTGGAGTAAATTTCAGACTTTACTTTTCTCATACTGGACATGCTGCCCTGGTAAACTGGAGAAAATTTAACTTCCCTGATAGATATTTAAAAGCAAAATAAAATGCCTTGGGTCAGAGAAACATTGTAAAAAAGTATCTGAAATATCTCACCAAATCTGAAATACAAAAGTAAGCAAAGATAGTCTCTGGGCAACATAAAATAGGCTACCATATACTAAAGCTAATGGATTTGACTTACTGAATATTATCTTGGGTTGCCGTACTTTTACAAACAATTCTAACAAGTTCAGTCATCTGGTTTTCCACCCCATAATATATTTGAAGCAGCATATTAGCTTCAAAAAAGAAAGAGTATCTTCAAATAAAGAAAGAAATTGCTCTGAGCAGCATTTGCTGGAGATGCAAAGACTGAAATCTTAGCTGCTAAGAAAACGATAAAAACATACTGTATTAGTTTGCTAGTGTTGCTGCACCAAAAAGCACCCCGAGCTAAGTGGCTTAAAAACTAGAAATATGTTGTCTCACAGTTCTGAAGGCTAGAAGCTGAGATCAGGATGTTTGCAGGGCTCTGCTCTCTCTGCAGCCTGCAGGGGATGGGCCGCCCTTGCTTCCCCCCAGCTTCGGTCAGCCTGCTGGCATCATTGGTCCTCCTTGGCCTATGGACACCTCACTCCAATCCCCCATCTATCTTCACATGGAGCTCTCCCGGTGTCCATTCATGTTTTCCTCCCTCTGTGTATATCTATCTCTGTGTCTAAATTTGCTCTTTTGAAAAGGACACCGATTGCACTGGATTAGTGCCTACCCTAACACACTCATGTTTACTAGGTCACCTCTATAAAGACCCTATTTCCTAACAGGTCACATTCTGATATACAGCAGGTTAGGACTTCAGCATATCTTTTTCAGGGAGACGGAGCTCATACCAACTGAAAGTATGTGCTTAAACTAATGTTAGTTGCTATTGGGTAAACACTAAATAGCTCATCTGATCTTGAGGGAGTCTATGATTTTCCTAAGAGTGAAACTAAGGAGGCGTATGTAAAGAGCAGGGCCTCTCTGTTAGATGAGGCTCCTCTGGAACTCGGCCTTACTGTTCTGACTAGATGCTATTGGGCAAGTTACTGAATCCTGTCACATTTATTGCTGACTCTCAAATTAGGCTTTGTGTGCAAAATACCTATTAGCACTTGGGTATTATTACATTATTATTACATTATACATTAGTGAATTGTACTCTGTGTACAATAAATTATAGCTCTCCTAAGTCATTAAAAAAATGATAGATATACTCTGTAGTTTAAATGAAGTGCTTAAAAAATGTTGGTAAGCAGAAAGGAGTGAAGACCTTCGGGAATCAGGAAAACATCTCTGCAGGTGACTCATTCCTCCCGGCTTCAGAAAGCTGCGGTGACACTGTATCATCAGGTTCATTCATCAGAAGGTCATCTGTCACTCAATAATCATTGATTAAACTGATTAGCTGCAGAAAGACTTTAGTTTTTCCTATGAATTATCATCTCGGGAAAACAAGATGTGACTTCCAAGATACTATACTATGTGTGAATCAGACAAGAAGGTGAAATCTCAGCCTAGAAGATCTCTGCCTCCTACAAAAGACCTTGGTTAAAACACGTACTTTTGATTCACAACTGAATTGCAAACAAGACCTTGGTTAGTACATGTGCTGATAGAGGCTCATCGCGCCTCGCTGTCACGTGCTCTGCAGGCAGCTCATCTTCGTCACGCAGTCTTCCCGGGGAGACATGGGTGTGTGGTACGTTGTGAGCAGAGAGACAATGAGATTATACTTTGAGGAGCAACCTGCCAGGGTTGAGAGGAAATCGTCCTAGACTCTTGGGTATGAAAGAACCATTCCTGACCATTTGGTAGAGCCTCTCACTTCCTCCTTGACAGGGAAGTTCAGGCCTATGTTTAAGGCCACTGGAAATTGGTGTCACAGCCGGGTGTGGCACAGTTTCTTCAGAGGGAGTATGGTGGGCAGGCTTTATGGTGACCTTCATGACCCCCACCTCCTGGTGTTAATGTCCTACGTAATTCCTGGCCTTTCAGGGCGGGCCTGTTGTGTGGCTTGGTTCTAACTAACATTATGTGGCCAAGGTGATGGGATGTCATTCTTGTGGTTGTGTTATGTTTTTCAATGACATGTACTCTGTGTCGCTAGGAGACTTGCTTTTCTCAGTGAATTGGAAAAAAACAAGCTGTTACGAGTCCTATAACCACAAGGAAATAAATTCTGCCAACATCCTGACTGACCTTGGAAGGGGATTCCTGCCCAGCCAGCCTCTAGTTCAGGGAACCCAGTTCTGGCCAGCACCTTGGTTACAGCCTTGTAGAGAATCCAGCTAAGATACGCTCAGTCACCTGACTCAAAGAAATGATGAGATAATCACTGTGTGTTATTTTAAGTCACTCTGTCTGTGGCAGTTTGTTACACAGCATAACAAACTAATACAGGATGGAGGAAGGGCAGCACAGAGCCCCCCACAGCATGGTCACACAGTAGGACCATGTGGAACAAAAAAAAGCATTGCTGAAGGTAACATCATCCATAGCAGCCCTTACCCTCTGTGTTCACCCAAGGATCAATTGTACAAGGATCACATGCCCAAGGATCACAAGTACAAGGATCACACGTACAAGGATCACACGCCCAAGGATCACATGCCCAAGGATCACAAGTACAAGGATCACACGCCCAAGGATCACACGTACAAGGATCACACACCCAAAGATCACACGCTCAAGAATCACACGTACAAGGATCACACGCCCAAGGATCACATGCCCAAGGATCACACGCCCAAGGATCACACGTACAAGGATCACACGCCCAAGGATCACACGCCCAAGGATCACACGTACAAGGATCACACGCCCAAGGATCACATGCCCAAGGATCACAAGTACAAGGATCACACGTACAAGGATCACACGCCCAAGGATCACACGTACAAGGATCACACACCCAAAGATCACACGCTCAAGAATCACACGACAAGGATCACACGCCCAAGGATCACATGCCCAAGGATCACACGCCCAAGGATCACACGTACAAGGATCACACACCCAAGGATCACATGCCCAAGGATCACAAGTACAAGGATCACACGTACAAGGATCACATGCCCAAGGATCACATGCCCAAGGATCACACGTACAAGGATCACACGCCCAAGGATCACACACCCAAGGATCACACGTACAAGGATCACACGCCCAAGGATCACATGCCCAAGGATCACACGTACATACCAAACTCATTCATTTGCTCAGGGGACTGATTTATTCAGCAGCCACTCTAGACTAGATTATATGCTGGGGATCAGAGCATGAATGAGATGCAGTCACCACCCATAATGGCTTAAATTTAGGGAGGGAAAGGCAGGATTTTGTAAAGAATATTGTGATTTAAGGGCTCCAATTAGAAGTATGATCATAACCATTAAGAGGATACAACTGGGTGTGAGTGATGTGTGTATATCTCAGGACACCCACATAACTGCTTATTTTCTCTGTAGTACCTGCCACAGAATATAAACACCTTTCTCATTTGAGTGCTGACGCATTTCCTTGGCCCTGTTCATGTTGTACTATCCCCAACCCCAGATGACAGGGAAGTCGTCAGTCCCTTCATCCCTGGACACCAGCCCTGAGGACAATGTCCGGCAAAGAGGCGCTCAAGGAACAGTTCTGAATGAATCTGCATGATACAAGCATTGTCCCTCAGATTTTTCTGCACCATCAAGATGCTGGTTTCTAGAAGAATCACAGAAAACGCTCACAAGGAGCAATCGCAGGCCAGGAGGGGATGTGTGAAAATAAGCTCCCTGAGTATCTACAGAAGCTCTTGGATAACCTGGGCGTCAGGTACAGGTTCCTAGGATTAACACCAAAGAAGACAAAGGTGATGGACAAAAATATCATCCGGCCTTTTTCTTTGAAAATAAAAAATTTTCTTTTATTCCTACTTGAACATACCTGTTAATCAGAGATGAAACTTTTGCGACTCTCCCTGTTGTACTGCAATTATTTACACAAATTGCCTAATTAGATTTTTATCTCATTCTTCTAGGAATTAGAAGGTAGTGAGTTACAACTTCACTAGACCGGGAAGATTCTGAGAGTCAAATATCCACTCGAATGGTGTTTTGATCCAAAATGACTATTTCACTGTCCCCTGCAATTCATCTCAATAGCTTTAATTTGTAATCTGACAAGGGAGGGAATACAAATTTGTTTTTGGACTGTAACAATTACTTTTCATTCATACTATTTACTCTGAGAATCAGCAAATCAAGTAGCACTATCTCCACAGGAAGGACTGAATGAATTTCAGTTTTCTTATGTTTTTTAATAAAAGCAAATAGTCACTGTGTCCATATTTTAAAATCACCATTTGCTGATTTAATATAAGGGGAATGCTGCACTAGGAACTGGCCATAATTTGGGAACTAATGCTTACTTTCAGTCATGCTCATAGAAAATTGTTTGACTTCTTGACTAATAAGAAAACTGTCTAACTGTACAAGTAAAAATTAATAGTTATTGTGAAACCCTGTGTCTTTCCCAACTATAGAAAAGAGAGTTTCTAAAATTGAGGACAATTAGCTAAATAGTACATATTTGTCAAAGTACAAAAACATTCAAGTCTGTGGATTAAAAAAGTCCACCAACAACATAAAACAAAGCTCCATTTATGTCTCTTTGGGAATTTATGGCACAAACAGGATTTACAATGTTTACAAAAATAACTCAGCTAGACATTGCTGGCAGGAAAGTCAGTGCAAACCAAAAACTGAAAAGCGAGCCCATCCTGTGTTGCCCCGGGGAGGCACAGTGCTTGCGCTCAGAGTGCCCTTCTCGCGTGGGCCACGCTCTCTCCTTTCCGCTGTGGTTATTAAAATCCTTCAGACCCTCTAAGCTCTTAAGGGACTTTGTTCCCCAAACCAGCTTCTTGTCTGAAGTTCTTCCGCCTTTCCCACCCAATGTAGTTTCCAGTTTAGGCTGTTCTCTCATCTGGTGGTTCCGGACGCATCCTGTTCACTGGTGCAGCCAGTCTGCGGGTCCCTGAAGGCAGGTGGCCACGCCTCCCCTGGTACCACACCCTCCCCAGGGCTACGACGTGCTGAGCATCAGCGGTGTAGACAGAGGCTAAGAGCTCCGAATCTCCTTCAAGCAATGCCTCACCTACTCGTTCGCCATGTGCCCTGGGCAAGGTACTCAATCTTCCTGAACAAGAGTTTCATCGGCTGCAAACGGGAACAATAACACCATCAACCTCCTGGAGGTCCGCGCAGATGGAGCAAAATAATTCACAAGTGTTTCACAGAACACCTGGTGCTCAGGACGCCTTCCCAAAGGGGAGCCTGCCCACCGCTCCGGCCCCACACATGACGGCTGAGTGCAGGGGACAGTTCTGAACCTTCTGCCATGTCCAAAGGCAAAATGTTGCTTTCAGTCTGGACTTAGGATGTCACGTATGTTATATCTGCAGTTTTATTCAAATGGTCTTTCCCTGCCTGGAGGATCGCCTGTACTCTGTTGATCCTTTTTTTATTTCACGCTTTAATGTCTTGAAACTGGGGCTGTGTCTTACGAAGCAATCTTCTAGGAAGCTGGAAGATGTTTGCTTTGCTGTCAGATCCAGTCCAATCCAGCACACATTTTGCTGATTCTTTTGAAGAAAGATTTTAAAAAGAGAATCACAGTCCTCAGAGGCTGCTGCGTCTTCCGTGTTTCTCTCACGCTTTTAACTCTGCCCCTGATCCCCAGACTCAGGGCCACCATGATCATTCTCTGAGTGCCTCAGACAGAGGGACACTGCATTTTTACCATATACATGTTTTTTAAGCTGTTCAGCACCACTTCAAATTGATATTTCAAATTGATAGCTGGTACTCAAGAAGTAGAAAGGCCTCATTATTAAAGCTCTTTCAAATTACAACAGCTATTTGGTGACGACTGTATTGAAAGGCCTTCATGATGTTGATAGATGTCCTGATTTTCCTGAAACATTTGTTTTTTTCCCACTGTTCTAGCATAATTATTATTATTTTTTTAAAGTTAGGTTCCCAATTTTTTTTGGTATCATTCATCTACAATTACATGAGCAACATTGTGGTTACTAGACTCCCCCCATCACCAAGCACCCCCATACCCTATTACAGTCCCTGTCCATCAGCATGGTGAGATGCTATAGAGTCACTACTTCTCTTCTCTGTGTTGTACTTTAGCATAATTATTAATAGTGACTCTTTCCAGTCTCAGGAGTTACCTTGGTTTGGATGATAACTTATAGAATCGCCCAACATGAAGGTCAAGGTGGTTCTGAAATTTTTGGCTTTACTACCCTATATTTTAATTTTGTTTTTGTTATTTGTAAACTTGGGCTTCTAGTCAATCAGCCCTTTGTTCAGGCAGTGTTCATTCCTTCATATTTTTGCTGCACTGGTTATTACAATGAAAAGCAAAAGGCACATGGTCCTAGCTCAGGTCTAACTCAGTAGAACAGACAGACATTGATTAAATAATTACACACCAAAAAGGTCACGAGTCCTTAGGAGAGGTACAAGATGCTCCAGTGGCCTGTAACATATAAGACGGCGCTGTGGGTAGGGCCTTACGAGAACAGAATCACTCCTGAATTGTGTTTGACCCCAGGCGGATGTCACCTCATTTGAACAGTGTTCAGAATGTTGCTGTCCTCACCTTCCATTCATGTGCCATGGTGAGGAGGCACCTGCGGGGTGAAGAGGCCCTTCTGAAGCCTGGCACAGGGTGTGTAAAGGGTGAGAAGCACAAGGCTGACCCTTGGTTTCTTACGTAAGTGGCGAAGGGATGCGGAGGACAGTAAAGAATGAGTGAAGCACAGAACTACAGTATTTGGTATTTGCTCCGGGAGGGTAAATAAATCTGTTGTATTTTTCTCTGAGTTCCTTTTGGAACATAGTTCTAAGCACATGGCAGAAATGCTCAGAGCATCTCGACTTGTGATGACAGAGACAATGAAGCCAGAGAAAGAAGGCCCGGAACCTGGACTGGGAAAGAAGGAAGCCAGAAGGTGCCCTCAGGCCATGCTGGCTTCTCGCGGGCCTGTCCCCTTTCTGGGAGCCACCGCAGGCGGTGGGCTGGCACTGTGGCGGAAGGGGACCCAGCAGGGGGTGCTGGGAGGCCTGCCCCAGACTACAAACAGAAAGAGTTTCTCCTCAGAGAACTGGGGGGGACCAGAAAGCCAGTGTGCAAGAAAGACTGCTTATAAAGAGGATCCCCAGTTACTGACAAAACACCACATGTGTACATACACTTCCAAGGTCCCACGTGATTAACTGGTCTGTTTTCCATGTATCTGTTGCCTGAAGAGCACATTTCCAATACAAACAGGCTCTTCCATAGACAGGAAATTAAATCATACCTACGTAAGTGCACCAAGCCGAAGCCCCACACATGGGAAAGGACTGGGCCACGGGGCCTGCATGGAGAATCTATAAATCATGACGCCACATTTTCACCCACAGCCTCTGTACTAATCCAGGTGAATTCTAGGGACATATCAGCTGGTAGTGCACAAGTAGATTACCCGTCCAAATTTTTACTAAATGAAACATAATCGTACTTAAAAAGGCAGCAAATTCTTCAGAGATTGGAGATGACAACAGTTGCAGTCTCACATGTTGATTTCCATTTAATGACGTCTACTTAGCTAAGGCGTGTCTTTCATGTGTGCACCTAATGAAAGTTGGCATGGAAGAGCCCCCTTTGGGATCAGAGAAGCCCGGATTCAAATCCCGGCCACGCCATTCGTCAACTATTTGTCGCCGGCAAATCTTTGAGCCGCAGTTTCCACGTGTGCGTGATTAGGATGCTCGGCTCCCGTGTGAAGTCTTCCCTGAGTTCTGAGAATTTAGTAAGATGATCGTGAAAGTACCCAGGAGTGTCTGGTCTGGCAAAAGTTGTCAGTGAATAGTAGCTGTTTTGATGGTTATTAGGTTTAAAATTCTTATAAGCAACGTGGATGATATTTTTCTCCAAATCACAATTTTCTCATACGAAATACTGGTCAAACTATACCTGCTCTGATCACTATTACAAGTTACAATTGAGATATCACCAAATGAAAATCATCATTAAAACTTCCAATTTCTTTACAAATATAAAGTACTATCATTTTCTCTCTATTGTCTGCTTGGTTTTACGGCTACTTGGGTTATTTATTTGTTGTTTTTAATACAAATGCCCCAAGTGAAGGAGACCCACTCTCTTTGTGGACCTCTGCTTGCAGCGCACACACAGGGACTCAGAACAGGGCGGGCGGCAGGCAGGTGGCAGGACGCACATGTTCTCCCCAGAAAATTTTCGTCCCTTCCCGTTCTACTTCATTCCCTCCATGTATGTCTGTATGTCTTCCATTTGTATTTTAATTGATTCATTTAATATTTAAGTTCCTGTATGTCCTTTCTCCTTTTTGTTTTTTTTTTTTTTTAAGTTCCCTTTCTCCTCTTTGTCAGGGCTTAGTTATAAGTGGTGCCAACATTCATAGAGTTTGGTCTCGTTCAGTAACTGCAACTTTGGGCAAATTAAGCTCAATGTGCTAGTTTTCTTTTTCCTTTTCTTAACCTGCCAAATGGGGACAATAAACCTACCTCAAGGGACTGCTGGCAGATTTGAAGGAGGATTACGTGTCATGTTCAAAAAAGACGCGTTGAACGCGGCAGGTGGAGGATTCTCTCCGGAGCGCTCCGTCCAAGGATGTCCCCTGGGGCCTGACTAACCTGTGGACGATGCGCTGGCCCTGCAGGTAGTCCAGGGCCATGGCCAGCTCACAGAGGAAGATCCTCACGGTGTCCTCCTGGAAGCGGACGTTCTGCTGCAGGTGGTAGCGCAGGTCCCCGCCCAGGAGCAGGTCTACCACCATGAACATGTCCTCCTCGTCCTGAAAGGAGTACCTGCAATAGAATCAGAAAGAAAGAGTATTAAATACACTCACACACTTAACAGCCCCAGAGGCACATAATGCCTTATCCATCCAAGCACATTGCTCTTGAGCTACAGAGGTCGGGTGTCCCCAGCTCTCTGGCCCTGGTCCCGCAGTTTCCACATGCATAGTGACAGTCTTCTCAGGATATGTGACCACATTTGATCAGAGAGAAGAATGAATGTGACATAAGTATAATATTTAACGTCATGACTGACATATAGTGAGCACTTATTAACTGCTATAAAGCCCAGAAAAAAAGAAAACCCTATTTATTCACATATCATTAATGATCATATCCTAACCACACTACTGCAGGAGGTCCATAAACATGAATTACCAGGTCTCTCTGCACCATTCTCACACCCATTTTTCCATGCTGACAACTTCATTGCCCAGCAACATTGTAACACATCATGGACCACATTAATAAGAAAAAGATATGAAAAGGGCAATAAAGAAGTAAGTACATAGTACAAGGAGGTAATTCCGTCTTTGGGACGGTGAGGTAAGGGGCTGCTGCTTAGCAGAGATGACAGCCGGGTTAAATTCTGAAGGGTGGTGACACTAATAACTACAAAATAATGCTAATGTCACTGATGTTTCCACTGAGCATGAGGGATTTCTTCAGGGGGGGGCTCTGAGCCCTCCACAAGTTAGTAGAGGCTGCACTTACGCTCCTATTTTACAAATGAGGAAAGCAGGGCCCAGTGAGGTTTAAGTAATTTGTTCGAGGTCAAACACCTAATAAATGGCAGAGATGAAGGGTCCTCCAGGCCCAAAAGTAAGATTTGAGAGAGAAAAACAGCATGTTGCTGAAACAACAGTCGTAGTGGAGCAGCTTGAGCCCAGAGAGGAAGGCACAGGGTGGACGCGGGAGCGGCTGACCGGCAGGTCGGTGGGAGTCAGGAGACCCTGCAGAGCTTTAAGCAGGACATGCCATCAGACGTGGGCTTCACACTTGAAGGAGCTTTGGGTGGCAGGATGGTGAGAGGCAATGAGACCCAGAAGAGCAGAACCGGCCTCTGCTGTTTGCAAAGTCTGTAAAAATGGATTCCTACCGCCATGGTTTGTTTTGTTGCCCACAAAGCACAGACATGATCTCTAGGCACAATAACGCTGCCTCTCCCAATACTGTTTTTGACATGTTTCTCTTGACATAATGTCACGGAGATCACATTTTAAAGTTTTATTTGAATCAAAGAATTAAGTGCCTGCAAGCAGTGCCCAAGGATGCAAATCAATTCCTAGTGACAAATTCTTTGCTTAGGAAATAAATGCAGAATATCAATGACGAGCGAACTGTACTTAGTACATTTTCTTCTTTATAATGATCATTGTGCTAAAGGAGGAAGGGCCTTGCCCACAAAAAGAAATTCAGTGCTGCATCATCTGAGGTGGGGACACTCTAATGAAGACTGACAGTCCCTTGTGCTTACCTGCTCAATAGATAGATCGTGTTTACCATTGAAGACTGATTCATGCAGAAGATGTCTGAAACTAAGCCCCTGGAGGGAACTGGGGTGGAAACACAGGAAGTGCTTTGTAAGAAACCGAGAACAAACACACCTTTGCTACTGTCTTTTAGGAAGTGATATGCTTTGCCTCCGTGCAATGACTGGCCCGTCTTTCCTGCCACGGGCTTAATGGTCATCAGAAAAGGGGCCTGACCTGGGCTATTTGGTTCACAAGCCTCCCAGCTGCACCATTTTGAATTACATTTATGGTGTTTCTAGGTCTTCCAGTAAGTGCTAAATAATACATAATCACGCCTGAAACTCATGGTGCCTCAGGAGGCTCTGAGCTAATATAACAGAAACGATGCTGGCTCCTGGAGTGTAAGCAAGGTCTTTGGGGCCAGGAGACAAAGGGCCGGGGGTGAGATGGGGGGAGGCCTGGGTACATAAAGGAGAAGAAGACGGCGTTACCGCAAACACAACTAGATGCCAGTGGAAACCACCTGGGGTCACATACAGAGCTGCACTGACGGCGTTCAGCTCCCCATGGAGGCAGAAGGAGGTCATGAATCTGGTGACAGACCAGGGGACTCCTCTTCAATTACCCCACTTAACTCTAACAGGGGACAATAGTTTTATTAAATTTACCCCAAATGAACATTTTTATTGGGAATTGGGCTATTTTTATTCAAAGAAAGACCAATAAAGGTGCCAGTCGTGGCATATTAAAATCACGTTCAACCACGCAGGGGATTATTAATCAGAGAAATAAGCCCAGGCAAGGGGTAGCACACTGCCGTTGCCCAGTGTGAACATAAATGTATTTAATCATGTAGCCAGGTTTGGCTGATAAAGATCATCTTTCTCCTTCAGCACTTCAGATCTGATGGCCTCTTGTGCAGATCTTAAAAACAATGGAATACTATTTAGCATTAAAAAAACACAACTACTAGCACTCGCGACAACATGGACAAACCCCATAAGCATTATGCTGTGTGCAAGAAGCCAGACATGACAGATTGAATTTTACAATCCCATTTATATGAAATTGCCATAAAAGGCAAATCTCTAGATACAGAAAGCAGATTAGTAGTTGCCCAAGGTTTGGGGTGGGAATGATTAACTGCAAATGGGCACAGGGGCTCTTACTGGAGGTTGAAAATGTTCTAAGACTGACTTAAGGTGATGGTTGCATCACTTAGTAAAGATTACTAAAGATAATTAAATTTTACACTGAAAATGGGTGAATTTTATGAGGTATAAATATACCTCAATAAAGTTATAAAAGGCCACTGAGCAGGGGGAAACAAAGACTATGGTGTGAAGAGGTCAAATATTTGCTTAAGAACCACATGTAGGAAACTGTGGAGGCAGATTGTTTCTAGACCCACATGCGGTTGACATACATGCTGTGCGCAGGAGGGTCTATTGAACTCGTGAGACAGAAAGCACCCAAAGCTTGTAACAGAATCCTGCCGGGAAATCGGATAATTATTTCAGTGCCTTTTGATTCAGTCTCAGGATTCAAGGTGTATGCCTCCCTCCTAGTCTCATTCGATGGTGGGACATTTCCAATCTTTAGCCGGGGATCTCCATAGAAGGGTTTTTAAGATCCAATGTTCTGTGCACTGAAAAGATAGAAGAATTAATCTGTGTTTTTCAGACTACGAACAGGGAGTGCACACAGCAGGCTTTTACAGCTTTGGAAAGCCATTAGCCCCGTGGGAAGAGAATTCCTGAGGAACCGGCACAGAGAAGGCGAGTGGACACTGTCCCATTCGTTAAGCACAACTTTGAATTTTAGAACCTTACTTTGGAGCCGTGGCCTATCATATTTCTCCTCCTGTGACTCTGCAGTAATTTTCTAGAGTGTATCTAGTGTGAAATTCATAAAAAAGAAAGCCAAACTTACAGTATTTCTACTAATTAATTTGCCATAGCAACACGGAAAATCCAAGGTTTGCGAAGATCAGATTTCAACAGTTTATAAAAGCTCGATGCAGTTGGGGGTGGGGTGTGTGTGTGTGTGTGTGTGTGTGTGTGTGTGTGTGTGTGTGTTTAG
Source organism: Manis javanica (assembly GCF_040802235.1). NCBI lineage: Eukaryota > Metazoa > Chordata > Mammalia > Pholidota > Manidae > Manis > Manis javanica. The sequence goes on along the minus strand of NC_133169.1, from coordinate 92,557,254 downwards.
TAGAAATGCAACACCATGAATGACACAGTGAGGTAAAAGGAAGGTTAATGGCTTGGATAATACTGAAACCAAGCTGAGACAACAATCTAAATTTTCCCTGCTATACATTTAGAGGAAGGGAATTTACAAGCTAGAAAAGTGTGCATGACTGCTACCCATTAACAGATCAGAGTGGGAACACTTCCATCAAGGCTGATGGGAGCCGGCACTGGTGAGGACATGGAGAACTGGGCACTCCCATATGCTCTGGATGGAAGATGATTTGGGGAAAGCTTCTTTGAGGACAACTTGAAAATCTTTTTAAAAAACACATGGTTTTCGACGCTGTAATTTCATTACTAGGAACTTTTACTAAAGACAAACTTGAAAAACTATACCTAAACTATACCATCTTATAAAGATACTCATTATATCATATAAAATAAAAAACAATTTGCATGACCATTAATAGGGGAGCATGTGAATAAATTATGGTAAATTCATGCTATATATCATATAGAAAATTTTTTAAATGAGGCAGAACTACATTACGATATAAAAGGATTTCTAAGATATTATATTATGAAGACAAAGTAATATTTATACTCTTCTATGCATTATAGTATAGAGATACTTAGAGTACATAAAAAGGACATATTAAAAAGGATATACCCACACAACCACAAAAGGAAAATAAGCACATTACACACATATGCCAGTATATACATACATTTTTTTCTGAAAATATAATAAGCAGTTATCTAAATGCTAGGATGGTAAATCATTTTATTTTTAATTTATATTTTTATATTTAAAAGGTCTAATAAATATGACAAAATATTTCATTCTAGGCAACCCTGATATATCTAATATATATTGTCTCCATACATTGAGAAGTAAATAAGCCGTAGAGATCTAGTGCACGGTAAAGTGAACATAGACAACACTATTATAAGCATCAAACTTACTAAGAGGCTAGAACTTAATGATTCCAATCACTAAAAAACAAAGGGTCATGATGTAACATGATAGAGGTGCTAATTATTGTTATAGTGGCAATTGTATTACAATATATAAATATATCAAATTCACGTGTTGTACACCTTCAATTTGCACAGTGTTATATGTCAAATATATTTGAATAAAACAGGAAAAAATACACGTTGTCTGATTAGGAAAGGAACTACCACAGATGAGTTCGCTTCTAATCTATATAAATTAAATTATCTAGACCAGTAGTTTTTGTCAAATGTTCACATTTTCCTAATTGTTCTATATATGTTCCTTAAAAAAAAACCTGTAGAATATTTGGGTCCTGTACATGGTTTCAAAGTAAGGTCTATACCCTGTCCTTGGTTTATGTGCCTTCAAAATCTTTTTTATTTTATACCTTCCCTAACTCTTCTTTTATGCCTAGTATATTTTTGTTGAAGAAAGCAAATCATTTTTGTCATAGCATTTGCACAGTCTGCATTTCAGGCACTGCATTCCTATCATGTCTACATGTTCTACAACTCTCTGTTTTGTGAAAATAGGTGGTTCAGTGTCAAGTCTTGCTCAGATTCAGGTTTGACTTTTGTGGGGCAAGACTGCTTTATAGACGGTGCGGTGTGCTTCAGTCAGGAGCTATACCGTGCACACGTCTGTATATTCATGGTGATATCAGCCATTACGCATCTGAACGCCTAGGTCCCCAAAATGCCTTAGGGGTTATAATATTTGATTTCTCTCATTCTCCTTTACAGTTTAGCCTAAGGACTTTTATAAAGAGAAATTGGCTTTCATCAATTATTTGTTTTTTACTTTGAATTACAGGTCATAGACAGAGCGAAACCAGTGCTAAGTCTTTTTTTATTTGTCGCTTTCCAAAACGATTTGTTGGTTTCCTATAATCTTCCCAAGGAGATCAATTAGATTTTTTAAAAATCATCATGAATTCATGGGTTTGAGGTCGTCACGCCTGTGGATTTCAAGTTCACCATGTCCACTCTTTGGCCAGTAGGCATAGGGACAGAGTCCCGCTGGGTGACTTGTTATTTTGGCATGATCGTAGTAGGTCCTGATAGCTTTATGACTTTCTGATATGAGAAGATCTTCCTGGCTACCTTGCACATTTTCCCCCCAACCCCCCAGACCACTTGAGTGACAGACGTGTTCGTTGCAACTGGGTTGTCATTGTTACTAGGTCTTTTCAGTGGACTAGGGATACAGAAGTAGATGGAGATATATGGTCTAGGCATAATGTGTATGTGCACACACAAATGTAATATAAGATGAATGCGTCAGAAATTCAAAGTGATACTTTCAGTTTATATTCAGGACTAATGACAAAAAAGAATATTCCACTAACGACATTCCACTTTACCATTTAAACCACTTCAAGTGTGCAATTCAGTGGCATTAAATACATTCACAATGTTGTGCAACCCTCATCTCTATCCATTTCCAGAACTTATTCTTCATCCCAAACAGAAACTCTGCACCCATTAAATAATAACTCCCTATTCCCCCTCTCCCCATCCCGTTTTCAGACTTTATGGATTTTTCCATTCTAGGCACCCCATGTAAGTGGAATCACACAACATTTGTCCTTTTGTATCTGGCTTATTTCATGTAGCAAAATGTTTTCAAGGTTTCATTCATGTATCAGAACTTCATTCCCTTTTAGGCTGAATAAGATTCCACTGTATGCATATGCCGTATTTTGCTTATTCATTCATCTGTTGATGTACATTGTGGGGTTGTTTACACTTTTTGATTATTGCGAATAATGCTACTGTCAACATTGGTAGACAAATATCTGAGTCCCTGCTTTCAATAATTTTAGCATATACTTAGGAGTGGAATTGCTGGATTGTATGCAAATTCTATCTTTAACTGTTTGAGGAGCAGACAGACTGTTTTCCACAGTGGCTGCATCATTTTACATTCTCACCAGTAATGCATACTGGTTCCAATTCCTCTGCACCCTTGTCAACACTTGCTATTTTTCACTTTTTAAATATTAGCCATTCTAATTGGTATGAAGTAGAATATCATTGTGACTTTGATTAGCATTTCATGTGCTTATTAGCCATTTGTTTATCTTCTTTGGAAAAATATCTAGACATTTTGTCCATTTTAAAATTGGCTTTGTTTCTCTTATTATTGAGTTGTAAGCATCCTTTATATATTCCAAATGCAAGTCCCTTATCAAATATATGATTTAGAAATAATTTCACCCATTCTGTGGGTTGTCTTTTCATTTTCTTAATGGTACCTTTGGAGGACAAAGATTTTTACATTTTAATTGTCCTATATATATACATTGTGTGTGTGTGAGTGTGTTGTGTGGTTTTTTTAAAATTTTATTAATTGTGTTTTGGTGTAATATCCAAGAATCATTACCTAATCCAGGGCCACAAAGAGCTACTCCTATTTTTCTTAAAAGATTTTTAGCTTTTACATGAGGTTTGTTATCCTTTTTGAGTTCATGTTGTGCACAGTGTGAGGCAGGGATCAAACTTCATTCTTTTGCATTTGAATATATAGTCATCCAACGCCATTTGTTGAAAAGACGTATTGTCCATTGCATTGTCCTGGCACCTTGGTCAAAAGTAAATTGACTAAACTGTGGGAGTTACTCTTAGACTCCCAATTCTGTTCCCTGTCCATCCTTATGCCAGCACCACACCGTCTTGATTACTATAGCTTTGCAGTAAGTTTTTAGTTTGCAAACTGTGAGGCCCCTCACTTTGTTCTTCTTTTCCAAGACTGTTTTGGCAAGCTCCTTGAATTTCTTGCAAGCTCCTTGAATTTCTTGGATTTCAAATCCTTTGAATTTCTGTATGAATTTTAAGATCAGCTTGTCGATTTTTGCAAAGGAGCCACCTGGGATTTTGATAGGGATGGTGAAGGGTCTGTAGGTGGGTGTGAGTCCTCTGGCCAGTATATTCCGGAGGGCAGACGTCACAGCAAATGGACATATTCCTCATCCCCTTCCTCAACTGCGTAGTGAGGCACTTTGCGGTTGACACGTGCTTCCTCAACTTGGTCTTCACTGATGGGCGTTCAGGCTGTTTCTAGTCTTGCTATTACTGGTAGTTTAACAGTGACAAACTTTATGCATTTGTTTCTCTATATTCTGGCTGGAACTACTTTGAAGTAGATTCCTAGAAATGGGTTTCCTAAGATAAAGGCTGTTTAAAAGAAAGCGTATGTGATTTTTGCTGTATATAGCCAAATTCATCTCCATAGAGGGTGTACATTTTGAATTCCCACCAGTGATATGAGTGCTTATTTCTCCGCATTCTCTCTCTAGGATATGTTGTCAAATTCCAGAGGTTTTCAACTTCAGAAAAACCCAGCAGTGGAGCAAGAAGACTTGAAACTTATAAAGTGCATTTTTTCTCTGTCTCATAAGTAGCCTTATAAAGTCCCAAGGAAAACAACACACCTTAAATGCCCTCACCAAAACACACATACATGACCTCATTCATTCTTGTGTATCTTGTGTAAAGTGTATCTGGGTTAAACATCCATATATCTAAAATTCACAAACAAGGATAATTTAGAGTTTATGCATATCTTTTTGGCAGTAGATAGAATGGCTTTGAGGGAACTACCATGTAATAGTTATAATAAATGTTCATTAAATCTTCCTTTTTCGCTAGAAGAAACCTTTATGTACATGTCAGGAGACATTAAGACTCTGGGTCTGAGCTCATCTTCCCTTTGCTTTAGTCTTTCTTGACCTCTTCTTGCCAAAAATGAGTTAGATGTTGCCCTCTCTGTTCTCTTACCTGCATTTCCGCAGCACTCAGCCACTTCTCTACTGCAGAACGCTCCACAAACCTAGCTCTAGATGGTTGCATCATTTGTATTGTATCATAAGCGTTAATATTTTTTGCCTGAATTCCTCATTTGACAAAGCCATTTGAGGAACTTGTGCTGTGTACCTCTCTGTATCCGTCAACAACCCCTGGCATATCAGCTTGGTCCATAATTAATAGTTGTTTTTTCAATGGACATTTTACAAATATTTATTGTATGTTTGTTTACTTCTTTGAGGTGCTGAGGCTCAAAGAGGAAACCAACAGCATCGTTTCCTTCTTTTTAAAGCTAATTGTCTCTAAAAGATAAGTAAATATTTACCAAAATAGGGAGCTATAAAATGTGATACGGAAGGTGAGATGGACTGTGAAGGAAAAGGGCAGGGTCCCGTGCCAGATGAGCAGAAGGACGTAATTTTGACTGTAGGGGGTTGTGAAGGCCTCAGACAATGTAATGCATGTACTTGCCTGATTCAAACCATAAGCTACAGTCTCAAATAAAATGAGCAAACGTGCAAAATTCACACAATGAACAAGATCGTGAGTGATTCTTTTTTTTAAATCACACATAACAGGTTGAGGTGACTTTCCTGACGTGCTGAGGCAGAGCTGATTCTCCTCTAGTCTTGACCGTCCTCTGCACAGAGCTTTCAGTGCTATTTTGCGATCTGTCAGCTCATCTGTACTGGCTCGGAAGATGTTATTTACAAAGCTCCTTTGGGGGAAATTTGGCCATTAAAATCTTCTTCAGAATCCCTGGAGATGGTTACCTCAGAGAACAACACAGCCAATAAAGAGGCCAAGGGGAATAACAACATCTCGCTGCCTGTATAGAAGGAAAAGCAGGACACAAGCTCAGATGAGCTTGAAAAGTAATGATGCACATATAAGTTACATCAAAATAAATATGTTAACACTGAAGGCCTTAGAGAATGTGTGGGGTGAGATGTGGAATCCAGATGTGCCATCATTTCTGGTTTTATGGTTTTGTCAAGGAATCAAACCTCTCATCTTTAGTTACTCACCTTTAGAAAAGAGAAAATATTTGTTTCTGTCTGATAAGAACTAGTATTTGAAGATATGTGAGATAATGCAATGCATGTGACATGTTAGCATAGCACTTCAAAAGTAATAAATCCTTAAAAATATTAGCTGTCTTAATTAAACTGTGCCCTTACATATGTGTCATTTCCTTAACATTCTCCCAAGAACCTACTTCTTGAATGTACTTCCTAAAAATGTACCTTGCAGTTCACCAAACTTTGTCATAGTAAGGATAAGGATGCCTCTCCCAATTAAACTCCAGTCCTGTTAAACACACATATACTCTTTAAAACAGCAACAAAAACAAACATTTACTTCATGTAATCTAAGGAGAAAAACACAAAACTATGCTGATTGAATTCACTTTATAACCACAAGTCTCCATCAGATACTTAGAAATTCCTGTTCTGATTCTCTATGAATCTCACCTTTCACCTACCAGCTTCTCTCTTCAACATTCCCTGCACCAAGTCTGCTCCTCATTTTTGATTGACGACCTCACGTATCACGAGGCAATGACACAAGAACTATGTCATCTGCCCGCCAGCATATTCGCCAGCTTGCAAAAATACACACTCTGCCTTCTCTCCTCGTACAGTGAAGGAAGTGCCCTGAGCCACACCCATCTCACCGTCTCAGCTCACCCTGGACATCTTTCCATTTCTATCCTATATTCCCTGTTCCTTCCTCTCCATTGTCTCCTACTTTCTGCACCCAGATTTGTTTATTCACATCTTAAAATATGTATGCAAGTATAAATATATATAATAAAATGCTATTTACAAATAAAAATATTTTTAAAAATATAAAAAAAAATATGTATCTAGAGATGTATACAAAGGATAGCATAACATGACCAACTAGGATTTATTTTAAGATCAAGGTTTATATCTAGATTTGCAGACCAATTAATTTACTTCACCATATAATAGAAATGATCTCAATAAAAAGAAAACACAAAGCTTAAAAACCCATTCATGATAAAAATTGCTGGCAAACTAGGATTGAAAGAAAACTTCTTTATTGTCATAAAAGATATCTATAAAGAGCTTACAGCAAACATCATATTAAATCCTGAATCATATGAAATACTGAAAGCCTTCCCCATGAAATCAGGACAACAGACAAGGATGTCCACTGTATTCAACATTGTTCTTGGGAAAAGCAATAGACATGGAAATAAAGATTAAGAGGATTGGAAAGGAAGACCTAAAACTGTCTTTAACTAAGGACACGATTGTAAATATATATATATATGTGTGTGTGTGTGTGTGTGTGTGTGTGTGTGTGTGTGTGTGTGTATACATACACATAAAATATAAAATATAAAATAAATATAAATATCTAAAAAATAAATTTATGAATGGGAAGATTCAATATTTTTTAAATATGTTAGTTTTCCCTGAATTAATCTACAGATTCAGTGTAGTCCAATATAAGTACCAGCAACTTTAAAATACAAATTGACAAGCTGACTACTAAATTTATATGGAATAACAAAGGGCCAACTACAATCAAGATAATCCAGAAGAATTATGTTACTGAATTCGTTGCCAGTGTTAAGCTACAGTAAGTAAGAAGTGTGATAAATGGTAAAGATACCCAAGTAGATCAATAGAACAAAGTCGAGAGACCCACACATATATGCTGACTAGACTAATAAATGATAAATGAGTAACTGTGGTGTAGTAAGAAAAGGGTAAACTCTTGAATAAATGGTGCTGGGTTAATTAGGTATCCATATCGGGAACAAAGTCCATCCTGGCCTTGGATTACAGATGTAAATGTAAAAACTAAAACAGCAAAGCTTCCAGGGAGCAAGATGGAATATTTTAACCTAGGTACAGGCACAGATTTCCTCAACAGGACACAGAAGACACTTCCCATTCAGGAAAGGACGGATAAATTAGACCACATTTCACTTCAAGCTTTTCTACTGTTAAAGAAACATCTTTAAGGAATGAAAAGATAAGTCACAGGCTGGGGAAATAATTTATATCCATACAAGGACTTGTATACAGAATATCTACAGAACTTCTAAGGATCAATGAAAAAAAAAAAAGGAGCAAATAGAAAGATGGACCAAAGAGTCAAGCACTTCTCAAGAGAGGGTCCCAAATGGCCGAGAAGCATAATGTAAAAACGTGCCCAAACTCAAGGGTCACCAGGGAAATCCAGACCAAAACCACAGTGAGACACAACTGCACGTTAACTGGAGCACCTATATGTACAGAAACTGACAGGTCCAAATGTGCTGAGATCTTTGGGCAACTTGAATTCTCATACACTGTTGATGTGAGTATAAACTGGTCTAACTTCTTTTGAAAACTGCCAGCTAAACCTACATAAATCGTAGGATCCAGAGATTTAACTCCTGGGTTTATACCCCAAATACGTGTCCTTTTGTTTATCAAAATTAGTGCAAGTGCTATTAGTACAAGTCTCAAACTGGAAACAATCCAAATACCCATCAATAGTAAGATGTATAAATGAGATATTCACACAATGAAATATGATAGAGAAATGATAAACTATTGCATCTTGTGACAACACAGATGAATCTCAGAACAACACACCCACTTGGCACTCCGCCCTCTGAAAGCGAACTTACCTCCCGTGTGCTCATCGGGCCGCTCTCTGTGGTCTTTGGTCCAGCCATTGGGAATTGGCTGTTACCAAGGCCGTGATTTTTTACCTCTCCGCAGCCCTTGGAATGGTTTGCACTCGTTCCTTCCCAAAATAGTTCCCTTTCCAGATTGGAGGATGCCGCATTCTCCTGATTCACCCCTAGCTTCTTGGCTAGCTTTCAGGCTGTTCCCTTGTCTAATTTTGTGAGTCTTTATCCTCTGCAAGAGCTACTAGCCTGCTCTACGCTCTTAGCCCTCAGCGCTTTTCTTCTTTCTATGCAATTTGTCTCCAAAGGTGTGCCCTTCAAGTCCCTGGTTTAAGCAGCATCGATAAGCCAACGATTCCCACATTTGTGTTTCGTTGGCCTTCTCCTTGGACCCTGAATTTCTCTTCTGGGCTCCAGGCTCAGTACCTATTCACCCGTTGTGTCTGGATGACTCAGATGCAGCTCACAATCAACACGGCTAAGAGAGAGTTCTTGATTTTCACACTGAACCTGCTCCTCCTCAGATCTCCCCACCTTTGCGAATGACACAATCATCTTCTAAGTTGCTCAGGCCGGCCGTCTAGGGGTCATTGCTTGTTTTCCTCTTTCTTCCGGCCAAGGAGCAGGCATGTTTTCTGAGCAGGGCCAGCTGGAGTCTCTCCCAGGACTCTGACCCTTGAGTGAGGGACACAAGGTTAGAACATTGGCTGGAGCTGATTCATTCCAGTCGAGACAATCTGAGGAGCCTGTGCGTCAGTTCCGGCTACTTAGGCTCCCAGAACTGCCTTTGTCTCTCACCTTCCTGAGACCTGTTTCTTCAGCTTTACTTCTGAGCCTGTAAGCTTCCATATCCCTGCAAATTTCATGTTAGCTTAAATTTTCTAATAGCGCCTGTTTTTTAAAATTTTGAAATAATTTGAGTTTTATTCCAATTGAAAAGGTAGTACATGCTAATTGCAGGCAATTTTATAAATACAGAAAAGCATAAATAAAAATAGAAATATAGAAATTATTTCCATCAAGTTATCACCACGAACATTGGGAGATTATTTTCTTCTATGCTTTTTTGTTATAAGCAATGAATATGTATATACATATTCATATATATGTGTGTGTATATATGTATACATTCTCTTGTACAGAACTGGATAATATTGCTTAAAACTTTATTTTCTTTATTGTTTGTTTTCATAGCTCCTCTTTTTTTGCAGTAAAGGAATCCTTTGTAATATTGATTAGTGAACAAGCAAATGGATTTCTGCGTTATAAAGACTCAGTTTCCTGTTCATTAGTCCATCAGTCAGTCAGTCAACAACTATGCATGGCATGATCACTCTGGGCCGGCCGCACAGTAACACTGTCCCTGTTAAGTCCTCCTCAGGGGCTGCCGTCCCCTCCCCAGTCCGAGCTCATCGCCGTCATGTGCAGGGACAGCTTCGATGACACTGGACAATTCAGGAGAACCTCCCCTTCTCAGGATCCTTAATTCAATGGCCTATCTTCCTAAAATAACAAGGCTGGACGCTCATTGAAGTTTAAGGACGGACCTGGGTCCATAACCCGCTGCTGCAGTGGCAGGAGGGCCCAGGAGGCCCGAATGCGGTTCCGATCTGTGCGGAGGGACCGGGCGCGGCAGAGAGAACGCGGGGGTCGCGAGCGGCAGGAGGGGGCCCGGCGGGGCCGGGGCGGGGAGACCGCGGCGCACGGGCGGCGGGCGGGCCCAGCTGGGCCTCCTCCGGGCCGGCCGGCAGGTGCCCGCCGGATGCGCGCCTCTCCCCGGGGCCAGAGGTGGGCGTCCGGCCCGGGCCCGTCCCCACGCGCTGCCCGGGACCCGCAGCGGCTTCCTTCCGCGGCCCTGGGCCTCCTCGGGCGCTTCGGGGGGCCACTGTCACCCCCGGGACGGGCCCTGGGCCGTCGGAGCCCGCGCTCTGTCCGGTTCCGCAGACCAGGCCGGGTGCCAGGCGGAGGAGAGGGCCCGGGGGTCCCGGCCAGCGCCCCATGGAGGGGGCACCCTTCCCACCGGGTGGGCCCGGTGGGGTCGAGGCGCCTCTAAGGGCGGAGGAGGAGGCAGAGAGTCGGGCGAGGGCGGGACCGGGGGCGGCCGCGCGGCTGGCCTGCAGACGGCGCAGGACGCCCGGACCCCAGGACCCGGGGCGTGCAGGCGGCCCGGGCCGGCAGAGGCGGGGGACGTTCCCCTCCAGAGGCCCCGGGGGAGCCCAGCCCCGCTTGCCGCCCAGTGAGACCGACCGTGCACCTCTGACCTGCAGGACTGTAAGACACAAATTTGTGTTTTTAATTTTTCTCCATATTCTTTTAATGAGGTGGAATTCCTTTACAGTGAAGTGTGCAGATATTAAATGTATAACTTCACGAAGTTTTAGAGCTACATACCCTCCTATAAACGACACCCCATAAAGATAACATTTCGACCAGTCCAAAAGTTTCCCACTTGCTACCATCTAGTTAATGTCTGTATCTCATAGGTAATCATTGTTCTGATTAGTTTTGTCTGTGAACTTTAAGTGCAAATAACAATGTGGGACAAAAGAAAAATAATATATTATGAAAATAGCTTTCACCTCAAGGACTCCAATTTGTGTTGTTTTAGGCCACTACGTATTTGTTGGAGCAGCAACAGGGAACGAATAGAGCGGTTGTTTCTAGGTGATGAAATGTGGGTGCTTATTATTTTTATTAGAACTTTCTGTATTTCTCTGTTTTATACAACAATATTCAATTTTGTTTTGTAAATGTTTTTTTACCGAAATATAGTTCATATGCAATTATATTGGTTTCAGATGAACTTAGTGATTCAATTATATATATTACTGAATGCTTACCGTAAGTGTAGTTACCATCTGTCATCAAAGACGTCACATTATGAGCTACATTCCCTAGGCTGTACTTCCATCCCTGTGACTAACTTATTTTATAATTTGAAATTTATACCACTTTATCCCCTTCACCTATTTCAAGCTCCCCTGACCCCTGACCCATAACCACTATCCACACCGTGTCGGAGTCTGTCTTGTTTGTTCACTTGTTTTTCTGATTCCACATATAAGTGAGATCCTATTGTATTCCTTTCTATGACCGATTTATTTCACTGAGCGTAATACCCTCCAGGTCCATCCATGTTGCAAACGGCAAGGTTTCTTTTTTTATGGCTGAATAGTATACACTCGACTGTGTGTACGTTCCACATCTTCCTTATCCATTCATCTGTCAGTGGCCGTCTAGGTTGTCTCCACGTTTTGGCTGTTGTAAATAATGTGGCAGTTAACATGGGAGTGAATATATCTTTTCGGATGAGTGATTTCGCTTTCTTCAGGTAGATTCCCACAAACGGAACTGCTGGGTCATTGGGTATTTCTAGTTTTTGTTTTCTGAGAAATTTCCATACTGCTTTCCATAGTGTCTGGACCTGTTTACATTTCTGCCGGCAGCGTACGAGGGCTGTCTTTCCTCCGCGTTCTCACCAGCGCTTGTTACGTGTCTTGTTCATGCCAGCTGTTCTGACTGGTGGGAGGTGGTATCTCATTGAGGTTTTGATTTGCATTTCCCTGATGATTGGTGATGTGGAGCATCTTCTCACATGCCTGTTGGCCGTCTGTATGTCTTCTTTGGAAAAATGTCTATTCATGTCCTCTGCCCATTTTTCAATCAGATTATTTGCTTTGGTGTTAAATTGTATGAGTTCTTTATATATTTTAGATATTAGTTTCCTATCAGATTTATCATTTGCAAATATATTCCCCCATACCTTTTCATTTTGGTGGTGGTTTCCTTTGCTGCACAGAATATGGTCATTTAATCTATAACAAGGGGGGCAAGAATGTACAATGGGGAGAAGACAGTCTCTTCAATCAAGAGTGTTGGGAAAATTGGACAGCTATGAGCAGAAGGATGAACCTGGGCCACTGTTCACACTACACAAAGATAAACTCAAAGTGGTTAAAGATCTAAATGTAAGACCTAAAGCCATAAAACTCCCGGAAGAAAAGCTAGGCGGTACACTCTTGAACATCAACCTTAGGAATTTTTTCTGCATATGTCTTCCTAGGCAAGGGAAGAAAAGCAAAAATTAACAAGTGGGACTACATAAAAAATATGTATTTTATGTTCAAAAAATTATTTAAATTAAAAAACAATTAGAATAAGACTTCATAATGTCAGGCCAGCCCAAGCCCCAGTGTACTTGTTCATGTAAGAATCTTCACTGGTTATGGGGGCTGAGGGGATGCTCCGTATCTGGAAGGGGCCTCACTGAGTTCTTTGCTTAAAGTCATCATTATTAAGCATCTACTATGTGTAGCGTGCTCTATATATTCATAGCACTACCTTCTGTTATAGGTTTTGCTGTTACTCCCAATTATGGATGAAGAAGCTAAGTGAAATACATGATATGTTCACTTCAAATACAGTGACCAAGTGGTGGGGCAGGGATTCAAGCTCGGGGCCCCCTGACCTCAGGGCCTGAAGGGAACCTGGAGCAGACATGATTATATGGGGGGGGGTGCCTGTGTGCAAGAAGTGGCAGTGGTATGCTGGAAAAGAGTAAAAAAACAGGATCTAGAAGCCTGGTTCCACCACTAGTTCACTCATTCCACAAATAGTCACTGAGCCCTCACTGAGCAGGTGCTGGGAATAAGGCAGTGAACAAAACACACAAACACACCTGCTTGATGGAGTTTGCATGCTTGTGAAATGACAAGATGTGTCATGTATGAACGACAATAAGCAAATACCCTTTCCCTCCATATTTTGTCAGGAGTCTCACAAGGTCCCAGCAGGGGAAGGTATGTGTACCGCAGCAGGAAGGGAAGGGCTTTGAGGTCAGGATTCTGGGGTCTGAGCCCTGACTCTGCCAGTTCCCTGCTGTGTGTAGCCCTAAAAAATTATTCAACCCTCTGAGCTTCAGTTTATTCAGGTGTAAAATGGGAAAAAGAATTCCTCTCAGCCTAAACTGTTAGGATGAATAAATGAGCCAATACGTAAAACTCCACTGCCAGGGAAGCCATCATCATGGCTGCTGGGGCTCTGAAGCCCACCCTGAGGTCTCATGACCCATGATTCTGTGAGTCGCAGATGGTGAAGGCGGCTTCCAGAGAACCTGTTTATTCGGCGTGTGTTCAGCCATCCCACAGGGCCGCTCTTCACACACGCACCCAGGGGATCCTCTCCACTTAAAACAGACCATCTCGCCTCCTGATTTCCTGAAACCACAAGCGGAGCGTTTCTGTTCCCAGGAACAGGAGACGCAGTAAGGAGAGGGCAGAGGTCTGGGGAGCCGCGTGCAGCCGCAGGCTTAATCTCAATTAACAAAAGCCACCTGGGGACCCGGCCCTGCAGGCAGGACCGGGCCGTTTGTTTGCGGGCAGTGGGTTGCCTGGGCTTTGTTGGCAGCGCAGCCCTCAGGAAATTGAATTTGCTTTTCCAGGACACCAGCCCATCAAGCACCCTTCACTTCACAACACAGCCTACGTCTGAGGACTGTGTTCCTGAGTGGGGCGGGTCCAGGTAGGATGTGAAGGTTGATTTTAAATCAGAATGTGTTTTTCACTCTTCACATTGCTGTCCCAACTAGTGAACTTCCTTCCCTGAACCCCCTCAACACACGCACGCGCACACACCCACACACCCACACACCACACACCACACACCCACACCCCCCCCCCACACACACATTTTCCCTCCTCTTTCTACTTAGTCCCTTCATGCATTTCTCATGGTTTATATATTCACTTGATTAGTATCAGCCACTCACAGTTAATGGAAACGATGTCTGGCAGGTCAGGGGCCTGCCCACACCTGCTGACACTGAATCCCCAGGGTCCATTTCTCCCTTACAGTTAAGGTTGCCGGATTTAGCAAGCAAAAATACAAGATGCCCACTTAAATTTGAAATGCAGATAATGAACACTTTTCAGTTAAAATGGTTCACACAATACTTGGGACATATACTAAAAATTATTGGTTATTTATCTGAAATTCAGATCTAACTGCATCCTGTATTTTGTCTGGCAATCCTAATTATAACTTGTTTGGGATGCTGGGTAAATATGCACAGGAATGAAGGAATGAATGGTGCGAATGGCTGATCAAAACCAAAAAATCAACTACACCCATTTTACTGGAAATGACACACCAACATGTTAGAAGTGGTTGCTTGGAGGTGATAGGATTACTGGATAATTTTAATTCTTCTATGTGATTTTCTGTTTTTCAGTTGATTACAATGAACAGAAAAGTTTTCAACTATCATGTGTATGTATCTACACATATACACACATACACAAGCATACCAATTTCTTAACATTGGTGTAAAACTTGTTTAAAAGAGAAACAATTTGTGTTTTCCCACAGTCTGAAAACCAGAAGTTTCTGAACACATCCCCAGAGGTTAGGAGCATTTTGAGCATTTATGAGGAAGATTACTGACAATAATATTGAGAGGCCTTTGTAGCCTGTCAATAAAATAGACACCACAAAGGATACAAAGAAGTTAAAGAAACACTGCTGTCATTTTATTAATCATACAGTGCTTCTTAAGAAAATCAGCTCCGGAGAATTTGGGGATTTAAAGGTAAGTGTAGTTAAACCCAAGACACCAAAATCGTGATTGAATTGCATATAATACATTGAGGGATCTTTGATTTTTTTCTTTGATTTGCAGAATGAGGGCGGAAAACAAAACAACCATCAGCCTTAGAGAGAGAGAGTTGAAGCGCCCCTCCTGCCACACACACAGCTTCCCAAGATGCACCCCTGGGTCAAGCACCATTCAAACTTTTCTTGAGGGCGTCACTGGCCCATCAGTGATGGGCACGTTCAGAATGTTACACCTTCATGGAGCAAGGAAGGACCCATTTGTGAACTGCTTACTATGTGCTGGGCACTGAGCAGAACTCTTTATCTCATTTCATTCATAAAAACAGCCCAAGGTACACACATTAACCTTCTTATAACAATGTGACTTAGGAATGATAAAGAATACTCACAATCATGCCTCCAGAAGTACTGCAAGTTGTGGAAAGAGTCACTTCCCTTTACTATGCTGCATTTACTGACACAGGAATGAATATGCTTCCTGAAGATTTTTATCCTAAGGTTTGAAAGATGAAAGGGTTTTGTGCTGTACTCTTTAGGAATGCCCCGTCTCAATTTCCAGTTCTAAAGGTGGTGCTAGAATTAAGGGTCAGGGGGAGATTTCTTCTCTCTTCTCTATCAATATTAATGGTGCCCAATGTTCTGGTGTGTGAGATGCAGTGTAAGAAACGAGAAGAAGGGAAGAATAGGATATATGTCATGTTATCAGCAAGTCAGCAGACGTGGAGAGCAGAATGCTGTCTGGGATGACATCGAGTTAGCAAATAGCCAAATCTGTAAACGCGGGCCAGCTTTGAGTCTCACAACACCCATGTTATAAAAAAATGGGACTAGAATGAAATTAACTTTGCCTGTCTGGGGATGGGAGACAAGCATAAAAAGGCAAAATGCTACTAAGTATGTCCTTCTGAAGGGTTCCTGGCCTTACAAGGAGAAAAATGGTTGGTTGAACTTTGAGAGAAGGAAAACTCTTTACATGGCAGCAGTATGAAGAGGCCACTCTAAAATACTTATTAAATACACTGAGCCTGAGCCACATTAGATTCTGAGTAGTGCATAAACTATGATAGTCCTGTTTCCAAGTCGCACAGAGCCATCTTCTTTTCAACCACAGCACAGCGTCTTTGAGCAAATTGTATGTTAAGTGCACTGTATTAATTAAAGATGGGAGGAGACAGGTTTCCTGTGCTGATTGCTTCGGAGGAATGTCCCTAAACACCCAGTGACATTTCTATTATTTTTCCATTAGTATTCTTTGAATAAAGACTTTTTTTTTGCCTTTGCTAAGTAAGAACTGCTTGGTGTGCATATTTAAATAACAGTCATACTGAATTAACTTTAAGGACTGGCTCTTAACATAATGGACGCATTAAGATAGAAGAGAACCGCAGAAAGGCCTCCCCACACGAGAGGATAGAAAGTGGCAGGTAATGCAAGCTCCTTTGCCGTTTCTAAGCCTGGGATCATGAGAACAGCTTTGAGAGCATATCACAGTCATTTAATGGCTTGCCACGGGTGGAAGTTAGCGCCAGCTCTGTTAAAAAGGCAGCACCTACTGTTTCCAAGTCTCAGGGATATATGTGGCCGCTCAGGAAGCATGTTGCAAGGAAACCAGGTTTATTGCCAGCCATTTTAAGTACAAAGTGCTTTGTTCAGTCTAAAGACCGACCTCACAGTTAGCCAGACATGCCATACTTTTCACCCAAAGTCCCACTCTGCAGCTGAACGGGAAGAATATCTGAGTGAGCGACCTGAACTCATTCTTTGTCAGTCCTTATTTAATTACACTGTTTAAAAAAAAAATACTGACCTCCAAAACAAGGGGAGTTATGACAACTGAACCAAGCAGTATTTATTGGTGACAACAGTTTCATTATAAAGCCAAAGAAACCAAGAAGAAAAGCCCCTGAAGCTCCTAATGAGGATTTTGCAAACGCACATCTAGACGTCAAAGTGGATTTATGTAACAGTACTTGGGGTGACGGCGGGTGGGTCTCCATTCAGAGGTCCCGTAAAACCACTTACCACAAATTGACCAGGAAGGGATGCTCCAGACCCTGCATGATCTGGAGTTCCTTGAAGACATTCCTCACTTCGTTGCGCTCCACACACTTTTGCTTATTCATGTACTTCATCGCATACATCTTCTTGGTGTCATTCTTCTGTACAATGCAGACCTAACAGTGCAAACCAGAGTGAGGGAGTGGTTGAGTTGATGACAGATCATAGCAGTGAAGACAGAGTGAGACCTGTTCTCCAGCATGGCTTGAAGACCTTATCACCTGTTAGGTTCTCTGATATTAAAATTGCTGCTTAGCTCGGATTTCAGAGTAAACAAATCCATTTTGTTACCCTGCACCAAGTCAATTCCTGACTCCCTTCTCTCTCAAATTTGTTTGCCTGTTTTTGCTTTCTGGGTTATTTTAGACAGCATTTTGAAGAAAATAGCTGCCTCCTTGTCAGGAATCTTGCAATAGCAAATATACCCTTATTCTACTTTGAATAACAGCAACTGGCATGGCTAAACTGTCACGCTGAACAATACTGTGCAAAGAACTTCTGTTTACAACCATCATGATAGCACCAGAGAGAACTTTACGGGCTGGAAAAACAATAAAGATGATGTACATATTTAAAAAATTCTTTTAGAGATTCATATAATGCGCGATAAAGCCAACAGCAGGCGACTTTAAAATGCAAGCGCGATATGAAATGTGAACTATTCTCTCAATGGATGTCTCTAATAAACTAATAATCAGGATTTGAATCTAGAAGGTTTTTATAAAACATTAGACTGGATAGGTACATTCTTCCTGGTAGGTTTTTGAAAATAAAAACATGGTATAACTAGGGGAAAAAACAGAAATCAGGTGGCTTCTTTCCCATATGAAAAGATTTAACTCTTACATGAAAGATAATTGTTACTGAAGGTCCTGGTACAGTTTGAAAATGATTCTGAGATCTTAGTCTCTCCTTTAGAATAGACAAGAGTCTTAAAATCTAGTGAAAGGAAATGGACTTGACTTGGAGATAATTGTGAGAACGGTATATGTTCGTTATGTCACATGCTCTGCTCAGACTGTAGTGACGATTTATAAAAAATCCATTGTAAAAACAACTCTGAAATATTACTCCCTGTGGTCCTAGTAACCCAAAACTGTGGACATTCTTAGGCTCTCATCCCCTGAGCTGGATAACCCTGTGGAGGCTGATCATTTCGGTTCTCACCTTCCCAAAACTGCCTTTCCCAATGGCTCGCAGAATTTCAAAGTGGTCAAAGTTGACTGTAAAACAAAAAGAATATCGTCAGTGACTATCAGTTCGAAATCAATTAAAACTCCTGAATGTTATGAAGGATAGAGTCATGGGGCTCTAAAAGCATAGAACAAAGTATAGATTTTCCCAGACAGGTAGCAACCTTTGGCTTCTTGCCCTGATGAGCTTAATTATTAGCTAATAAACAATAAACATTAGGCTAAACTGAAGTGCCTTACTTAAAACAACATTCAAGATCACCTTACCATATCCATTCATGCAGCCAGTAAACATTTCTTGAGCACTTCTGCCTTAATCACAGTGAGTAGTACTGGGGGATATAGTGACGACAGAGTAAAAATGGAGCTTGTAGTCTAGTGAGGGCTCTATACAGAGAGAGACCTGCATGGATTAAATAGTCACAAAGTAAGTGGGCAATTAAAACTCCTGAATGTTAAAGAAGGAAGTCCTGGGGCTCGAAGAGCATGAGAGAGGACTTCAGGTATTTGGCAAGGTCAGGAGAAGCATCTCTGACCACAGAGGATCTCAGAGAAATCTGGTCTCCTATGTATATGGTTGTATTAAGGATCGGAACTTTAAAACTCTTGTCTTTCCCTGTTTTCTCACTGCAACCACTCTTTTGTATATACATGATTTCAGTTTTCCCAAATAGGACACTATTATATTCCTAAGTATTTAGGATGAGCTGATTCCCAAGGGACAAATATCTGATTAGCATGAATATGCATGTAGAGGTCCACTGAACGGTGCTTTGAAATGCTTTCAAGTGGAGATGGCCTTTCACATCTGCCATTGTAAAACTTCAGCTCCTAGAAGTCGGAAGCAGTAGGTGTTGGGCTCCTGGTCTCTTGGGTTGGTGCTCATGAAATGTTCGGTGCTCATGAAATGTTCGGTGATGAGAACAATGCATAGATCCTCCCAGACAGGTGGTGACCTTTGGCTTCTTGCCCTGATGAGCTTGAGAAAATGTTCCACTTTGTTTCCTAATTTTTGAAATAAGAATTTAGCTAAGTAAAATCCCAAATATGGGACCTTAAGAGTTTATTCAGAAAAGACTGAAAAACCCTAGAAGATACAACTCTTCTCTTTAAAAAACCTAGTTGTCTCTTTTTCCAAGAATAATGAGATTAGATCCTCCTGAAGGAAAGAGAGATGGGTAATGGGACCTTTTACGGTCTTTTTAAGCTTTCCAAGGAAAGAAAGATTTTTATAACGTGATGCAATCATCACTTCGTCTGAACCCCAAAGCACTTTATTTCCAGCCCAAAAATCATTCAATCATATAAGGCAGCATGTATATCACACATAATCCTGGATTCAGACTCAAAATAACAATGCAATTTGTGATAAATGACACTCTTTGAGCTTCCATTTTCTCCTCTAAAAATGGACTGACCCTCCCAGAAAGGAAGAAAATGCCTTTTGCCCAGAAAGTGCTAATAAAACTGTTTACTTAACATAGTCAAGCGAATGCCTTACCATCCAAAATTTCTTGAATTCTGAGTTTCTTTCATGCACTAGGTCATAAGCTCTATGAGGACAGAGGTATGTTATTTTGTTGATCCCAGTTTCTCTGGAAACTGAGGGAAAAATTCCTGACTTGAGGGAGGTGCAAGCAAAACTCTCTGCAGTTTCCAAAGAGCCTGACAGAGTGATTTACACATGGTAGGTTCTCAGCAAATAAATCAAAGTAAACTATAGGGGTACACAAGAACCCCGAACAATTGCTTCTTGTAAATATGAGCAGTGTGGTCATTTGGGTCTCCTAAGGAAGTAGTTTTCGAACTGGTTCAAGACCCATTACTGAGTAGGACATAAATTTAGTTGTAATGAGAAGCATTACAATTTAAATAGAATAGAATAGATTGGACAATATCAGAGATGTCTCAAATGTAGTATGAGTAGAATTGCCATTTTTATATGTGTGTAGATACATTTATGCTGGATCAAGACATAATTTTGTTAAGTTTTTTTTTTTACTATGGTTGTGGTCAAAATAACTTGAATACATCTATGAATTTTAAGTTTCAAACTGACATAACCAGAGCAATAATTTCTTCATGCTTACTCCATGAGGATGATCATATATTATGTACTGTGCAAATGTTGGGGGGAAAATGACAGGGACTTATTTGCAAGTCCAAGATTTTATCTTGAGCAAATGCAGTAACTCAGTGATTTCTCTACTAGCAGCCTGGCCTAGAATGCCGTGATGACATCTTTAATCTCCAGGCATTTACTGGGTACCTAGAAAGCATGAAGTTCTGTTTTGATAGTCATTCATCGTGAACCATGTCTCTTTATAAGCCATTTTTAGCTTTAATGAGAATGATGAAGGATCAGATTCCAGGTTGCTGGTAAAATTTTTCTGGCAGAACTTCCTTAATTAATGGCGAGTCAGGTCCCAGGAAAGTAACAAGCCTAAAGTTTCAGAGATAATACATCTTATTTATGCCTTTATTTTTAGTCAGTCCAAGAAAGAGCAGCCCCCGGTCCAGTTCTGTATGGCCTAAAGTCACGTCTATCTACAGTAATACCACCTGGGAAGAAAGCCAGGGACAGTGTAAAAGTGACTGGAAGAGCGGCTCTTTCTGCATCCTCACAGTCTCTTCTTGAATGTCCAGCAACAGCCTCATGAATTAGGAGTACGGCTGACTGAACAGGCAATGAGACCTTATAAAAGTGCAGACATACCGAGAGAAAGAGATACAGTCAGAATTATGGAATATTTTGCCAACAGAAATCCAACTGTATTACAGACAGACAGGATTTGACTAAGGGGATCATGGAAAAACATGCCCACTGTGTACTTAACCCTTCGATCCACATTAGTAGGATCAGCCAGCAGATGATGTGTGTTTCACAGGCCAAAATGGGCCTGCAGCCTGTTTTGAACCACCTTTGAGCTAACATTGGTTTTCACATTTTTAAAAGAGTGTTAAAAAGGAAAAAAAAAATGCAGTCATGACCATAGAAGAGCCTATAACATTTACTAGTTGGCCCTTTACAGAAAAGTTCGCCAGCCCCTGAGATGGAGAAAACTGTCTCTGGAGGCACTACCTGGGTTCAAACCCCAGCGCCTACTATTAACAGGTGCATCATCTTGGCAGTTTACTTCTCTGTTTCTTCATCCATAAAATTGGGATGAAAACAGTATATGCCTCACAGGGTTTATAGAAAGGTGACGTGAGTTAATATATCTAAAGTGCTTAGAATATGGAATGGTACTGCTCCAACTAGTACCACTGTTACCTCCTGGGGAACAGCGTGATTCAGGGCTCCCAGGAAACACCACCTGAAGCTGCTCTCACGGCACACGGACGGTCAGGCAGGAGGCGATTGGCAGCGCTCAGCATCACCTCTACGTACGCATCCCGGCTTCCACAGCCCATGCTGTGGTGCTCTTGCAGGGTTTTCTCTAATCTCTAAAGCAAGGTTACCCTTTGCTGTGTTCACTTCCTGTGTCCTTGTCGAATGTTCCAGAACTTTCCTTTCAGTTTGTCAAGAAGCTCTGGGGCCAAGAAGACATAAAGGCCCTCTGGAAGCCCTGGCAGGCCCTGGGTCTTTGGTCTTTGGGGGAGCTTGTAGGTGGTGGTTGAGTGTGGGGGGGTGGGGGGCGCAGAGACTGGTTCTTGTCTGCACGGACGGAGCCGCGCCAGGACTTGTGGCCTGTGCAAGAACAGGTAGAAAAGCTGCAACTGTTGATATTTTCCTTTTCTGCTTCAGAGTGTTGCTTTCACGCCCATCTGCTCGCCCCAGTCTTCGCAACCGTCACGTCAGCACAGTATCTTTAAGGTTGCGTGGAGGTGTATCAGGTTAATGGCGGAAGTTCAAAGTGTCCTAATGTTCTGATATCACATGAAATATTTTTAAAACTAAGTATCTTAAGAGGACTTATTTTCGAGATTTTCTTTTGGGCAAGAGTGCATTCTCCGCTGATCAGCCAGACACAGACATTCGGTATGCAGGAGGGATCTGTTTTTAGGATGGTGTGCATTTCATTTTTATCATGTCTTATTTTATTCTCACAACAACCTTATGGCCTCTACAGATAGGGGTGCTTTAGCTCAAGGATATTAAATAACTTGGCATGATTATAGCTAGCATAGTGACTAATTTATCTTGTGGTTAGGTTCTAAAGACAAAAAGTAAGGCAAATACTTGTTTAGTCAAAACTACACATGAAAATCCTCTAGGAAGGCACCCCTATGAAAATCAAAGCAGTCTTTCAAGAGTCCGACACAGTTTTGTCCTGTAGGAGCACCTGGTGAGGCTCATGAATTGCACTGAGGGGCTATTATATGGAAAAAAAATTTCTTTAAACGTTAAAATCACACTCCACTCATTGGCAGGCTCAGATTTATTGGAGACACGTGGCAAGTAAGACCAACCGAGGGGACAGTGGGTTGAATGTTGTCACAAAGCCACACCCACTGGAGTCAGCTCAGGAGCGTCCATGTGAATTCAATATACACCTTTCCGATTCTGATGCCAGGCTCTTAGCCACTCTGTTTATAGTCATTTTAATGTTAGTCTCATTGCACATCTACCCATCCCAGAGGAAGAATCTGGGCAAGCAAGGCGAGATTTCTTCCTCTCTCCTCTCATGAGCACATGAGCCAGGTCAGCTTTTCCCAGGTCTCTCCCTGAACATACACGTGCTGATGCTGTCGATCCCTTCGTCTGCCATGTCTTACCGTCTCCCACACTCCGCGTGCTGTGCAATAAGCAGTGTTGAGGTAAAGAAAAGGGGAAACGCTTTTAGAGTTTGTAATACCACCTTGACCCCTAGAATTTGGGAGAACAACATTCTATAAGGTAAAGAAGAAAGCCTGCTCCCTCCCCTCACTTTTGAGGTAAAAATATTTGGAAAACTTTTTTTTCCTTAAAACACATTCTAGTCTTAGTACCGAATATGAACATATGTGCAACTGAGACGCGCACTTCTCGATGTTCATGTAAATCTTCCTTTGATGAGGGAACAAGGATGCCAGCTGTGTGACATTAGATAAGTTAATCTTTCCAAATCACAATGTCCCTATGTATCAAATGGAGCTAATTAAACTTGACTCACAGGTGGCTTTGAAGACAAGATGCTATAAGCCAGAAGTAGAATGACTGGCCCGCTGAAAACTAAAAATTACAAATGCTAAAAAAGTACAATTATCCAAGGAAATCAAGCTGCCTTCCCATTCCAGATTTGTGGTTTCATTCCCAGACAGCAATCATGTCCATAAATTCTTGTGTATTCTTTAAGAGATTTTTTTTTTCTGCATATATACATTCCCTTTGGGCAGCAACAGACAACACGCTGGTTTACCTACAGGGATACGGATCATAAACCCTTTCCACGTAATTAGATTGTCTCTGCCCATTCACACCATCCCCAACAGATCTATATCTAATTATTTTGAACAGCTCCTTTGTATTTCATTGTCTAAATATACCATAAAACATTTAGCCTCTTGATGGACTTTTGAAGATGGCTTAATTATCTGTTATTAACCTACAACATGACCACAGACATCCTTAGCCAGCTTTGTGCACACGTTTGCAGGCTCTGACTTTATAAAAGTGGAACTGCTGGGACAAAGAACATGTGAGTTTTTCAATTTTTAATAGATATTGTAAACTAGGCCTCTAAAACTGTTACACCAAATCTCCTTCATGCCAATCAGGTGTAAAAATGACATTCATCTACCACCTTGCCAACACGATCCCATCAGTTGTCCTTGATGTGACAAGTGATACCATATCCATATGGTGGTTATGAGCGGGCTGTGTCTGTACTACTGATTAGCTATGAATTTGAAGTGAATTAAAGTTACTTAACTAATTAGTTAATTTAGTTAACCTGTCGAGTTCCAATTTCCTTCTCTCTAAATTTTGACCATTTAGATGATCTCCTCTAAAGTTATTATGAGGACCAGGCGAAATAAGCCATCTCAAAGGTGCTTACTGAGTATTTTTAGCAGAGAGTAAGAACTCAATCAGTGGGTCATTATCGTTGCTGGTTTTGTCACTGTTACCAGATGGGTCGCCTTGGCACTGGTCCAGAGCATTACTTTTCTTGCCAAAACCTGAGGCGGCATGATGGTGGGCGCTCACCCAGAACACTGTTAAGCACATGACCCTGTGAAGGCAGGTGCTGGAACCACTCTGTTTGTCACTGCATCCGCACCACCTAGAGCCACTCGGTGGTAGCAGGTGCATGACGAATACTTCCTAAGTGGACGAACCAGGCAATGAGGTATCATCACCAAAGTTTTACAGAATATGGATGGCTTAGGAGGACAAACTTTGAAGTTATTTCCCTTCACGCTGATTTCCTAGCACATTGTCACTTACAGTAGATAGCGCCTAAGAAATGTCTTAGCAGCCACCTACTGTCAAGGTCTTTATGAGCTGGGCAATGAAGGAAATCTCCATCTGAACGCTGACAAGAAGATTTCTCTGAGGACACTGGATTTACAGCTTAAAAACCTCAAGGATTGACTTACTCTCTCTTTGAGCTCAGAAGTGTCCAGACCTGCCATTCTCCACCCCACCAACTTGACAATCACCAATCATCCTGAGTGAGGGCGTGGACGTGATGACCCCCCAACAACTGGCGGGCACTTAAAAGCAGGAGGCAGAGAGTATTTGCTTGGCTGGTGCTGCATTATCTTTGAACAGAAGTAACTGTATCTCGTTATGGCCACAGAAAGGTACCCATGTTAAATTAGTCTTCCGTCTACCTCCTGAGAACAAAGCAGGAATCAGTCCCTCTTCGAAGTCCTGCTGTCACTTTGCCCATTTTTAAGAATGGGGATTTCATAATTTGCCAAGAAATGGAGTAAAAGGACAAAGATGGAAGCTCTGCTTAAAAACCTATGTCCTCTGGTGGATTTTACAGTTTTCCATTAATGAGATGAATCTTTAGTCATGGTGTTACATTCCCAAATAGGCAGTTGGAGGCAGTTACAAAGAAACTCTCACTTCCACCCTTCAAAGACAGTTGCAGGAAGGTGGGGAAAAAGCTAAGGTCACTGCTAGCAAGTCCAATCAACAAAGAGTCATTGAGCATCTGTGTGTTCAGGACTCTAGAGGCACAGATGGAGGCACGAAAGGAGCCCGGGACTTCAGTCACATCGCCAGGAAACGGAGTAAGACTCATTCAGCTGCGTTCATGAGAACCTAAAACCTGGACAGTCAGACACCCGGCCTCATTTAAGTTTATTTTGCTACAGTGTATGTATCTTTGGAATACAGTTTCTCATCGTTCTGGGGTTAGAGGAATACAAATATATGGATAAATAAATAGGCAAACACAGGAAAGCAATAGTGGTTTGGCAAAAAAAATGTTTGGCATAGAAAGATGCTCCATGGCCCTTCAGAGGGGGGAGAGAATATTATGGCACCACAATTTTGCTTTATGGGTTTTAACGACTATTGAATGCTTCAATGAAAGCTAAATGATTTGGGTCAGAAAGAACTTCATTGGAATTCTAGCTTTACAACTTACAAGGTAAATGAAATTAGGAAATTTACCTAACCTTTCTAAGCTTCAATTTCTTGTTTACAATAATGACAGAAACTGATATAATAGAAAATATAAAATAATAATATATTTATTATATATTTATAATAAAAATACAAAATGAATATTCCTTTGGCATAAAAAATACAGAAAATAGAAAACAATTATCTAAAAATAAGCATAATTAATATATTGACTAATTTTTGTTCTTAATATTTTTTTATGAGTTATACATCTCCATCTACATTTACGTAAAGTTTTAAGCGTCAAATAGTTCCAAAAGTTTGTTATGAAACAGATATTAGTCTCATGAGCTGCTTGTCTCACTCCATAATCTCTCCCAGCTAAGAAAGTAACACTTTTTACCTCTTTTAGCTAATAAGTGTAGTAGTTTCACCATATTTTCTAAACAGTATAATTTTCTTAATTTTAGTTTTAGGCCTTCCTTACTGAATTTTCAAGACGGCAGGTGAGGGGGTTCACTTGTCCGCTCTTCTGGTTTCATGCCAAGATGTGCCCGCCTTTCCAATACAGCTGTGCCTGATAGAATCATTTCAGTTATATCAATATTCAGGATTTGCATCACGGTATGGGAAAAGGATATGCACCTAAGTCAAGTCGTAAACTATGATATTTTTCCTTTCTTAAACAATTTTTTTCTTTTCTATGGAGTTAATAATTGTCTTGTTTATACATGTGCTTAGTTTCTGCATCTCTTTCCTAAGTCATTCTCAAATTTTTCTCTGGCCACCTACATTCCCTTTCACATGTTCAAGCGCATCACGTTGCCACCTTCCACAAAAAGGCGCTCCCAGAGCCTCTGACCGGCCAGGACTGTATCTTTCATGCTTCACAGCTGTCGCCCCGGGTCCCCTGCCCCTCATCCTGGGGATTCCTTATCTCCTGTTTAACGACGGCTTCCCCGCATGCTGCGTGCACTGTCTCCCTCTGTCATGTTTTACTGCCTTATTTTTGTGGAATACGTCCTACAACAGCTTTGTGAGGATTTTGTGGGAGACCAATTTTTGAAGCTTTGTATGTATGAAAAATATTTTTATTCTACTCATACTCAATTGAGAGTTTGCCTGAGTATTGAATTCTAGGTTGGAAGTCATTTGCCTTCAGAATTTTGAAGGCATTGCTCTACTTGATTTTTTGGGTCACTGTTGAGAAGTCTAAAGCTATTTTGATGCCACATCCTTTGATGTAACAGTTTTCTTCTCTGGAACCTTACGGGATTGTATATGTGTATTGAATGTTGTGAAATTTCATGACAATAGGGGCTTATTTTATTCATTGTGCTGGGCGTTGATGAGCCTGTTCAATCGGGAAACGTGTCCTTAAGTCCTGGCCTCTCCTTTTTCCCTTAAATTACGGTTTCTTCCCTTTCCCCTCTCCTTCCACACTCTCCATTCTCTAGAAACTAGAACTCCTAGGCTGGCCCTTCAATTTTCTATTATTTACCCCGCCATTTTCTGTCTCTTTTTGCTCATTATTCTGGGAACTTTTTTGAATTTACCTTCTAAACCTTCTTTGAATCTTTCCATTCATGCTGTGTTTTTTTCCTCTAAAGCTAATTTTTGCACTCTGAATGTTGCTTTCCCGGCATCCTATTAAAAAAAATTTTTTTTTTGGTTGCTGTACCTTACATCTCTCTGATAGTTTTCCTGAAGTTGTGTTTTTGTGCTCGTTGGTTTTAGACTCTGTCCACCCTGTCAGAGGTCTTTCCCACATGTCCGAAAATCCTTGGTTGTCTGCTCATGTTTGCTTGGAGACCTGAACCCTTCTGGGGGTTCTGAGCCGCTGGGCAGACCCTGTCGGCCGTAAGCTTCGCTCTCGAGAGCTAAGGCTAGGATGTTGGGTCAGAGAAAGTCCCATGTTCATAGCTTCAGATTTCCTTCTTAGGTTGGCCAAAGTCTCCAGAAAAAAACCTCTGCTATCCTCTTGATGGAGGGTAAGGTCCCAGCTGCCAGGGTCATCAAAACCAAGTGGGCAAGAGGGCCTGCACGCCCAGAGCACACTCACGGACCTGGCACCCCATGCCCTCACGTGCCAGCTCTTTCCAGTTAAGAGACCCTCCTTTCCAGAGGGTAAAGCACAGTATGAGGTGGGGTGACCAGTTTCTTTTCCTTTTTTTTTTTCTTTTGACAAAGTGATCGAAGGGATGTGACCAGTTTCCACCCAGATACCCAAACAGCCCTCCTTATTGCAGGTTTTCCTCCTCACCTCTCCCTCTAGAGGCGAACGAGGCTGCCGCTCCCTGGCGGAACCGAAGTCGAGGGATGTGTTTCCGTCACCATCTTTCTCTTGAGGTCTTGCTTCCGTTTTTTCTCATCTGTAAGGTAGATATAATGATACCTTCCTCGCAGGTACATGGTGGGAATTAAATGAGGTAATGTTTATGAGGAATATATTGGGAGTGCAGTACACACTCAATAAAAGATTTTTTTGGAAAAAAAAAACAGTGGATGTCAGAGATAACTGTCTCTTTACCATTTATTGGCTTTGTGACCTCAGCTAGCTTTGTTTTAAGACCAGTTTTTGACTTACATTCTCATCCAAATAAGGGGAGGATCACAGCTTTCTTATTTCTATCTCGGGATTGCTTAAGAATCAAGTTAGAGGAGGACGTGCAGATACTGTGCTCATGTACAGCGCCCTCCTTGGGCCTTGCAGCTTGGAGGCCTCCTTGGGAGGGTACCAGCTCCGCCCCTTCCTAGCTGTGGGAACGTGGGCAGGTTTCTAACCTTGCCGAGTTCAGTTCTCTGCTCTACAAATCACCGTGGCTGACACTGTCCTCATAATCTGCGATGAGGGTAATAAGAGATGACCTAAGGAAGCACCGCATCTGGAGGGGCACTCCTGTAAGGGTTGATTCTCTTCTCCCACCTGTCTCTCTGACTCAGCCCTAAGGTGTCTGAACTGGGTGTTCCCTATAAACCTTCTACCCCAAAGCATCATGGACGGCTGAATATGAGTACAAGCACATTCTGTTTTTTAATGAAACTATTTAATTTTTAATTGAAATGTAGTTGGTATACAATATTGTTTCAGGTGTACAACATAGTGATTCAACAGTTATATACACAATGAAATGCTCACCATGCTAAGTATAGTTACCATCTGTTACCATACAAAGTTATTGTAATAGTTTTGACTGTACATCCTTTATTGGATTTTTCAGCCCTATGATTTCTTTTATAACTAGAATTTTGTACCTCTTACCCGCCTTCACCTACTTCACCAATTCCCCCAGCACCCTCCCCTGTGGCAATCATCAGTTCTCTCCATTTATGAATCTGTTTCTGTGGTTTTTTGTTTGCTTGTTTGTTCATTTGTTTTATCTTTTAAATTCCACATGTAAGTGAAATTATATAGCATTTGTCTTTCTGACTTAGGAGTTCCTCTAGGTCCATCTATCACAAATGGCAAGATTTCATTCCTTTTTTTGGCTGAGTAATATTCCATTATATATATATTTACCGCATCATTATCCATTCATTTATCAATGGACACCTGGGTTGCTTCCATATTTTGGCTGTTGTAAGTAATGTGGCAGTAGACATACAGGTGCATGTATCTTTTTGAATTATTGTCTTTGTTTTCTTCAGGTAGCTACTCAGAAGTGGAATTACTAAGTCATATGATATTTCTATTTTTAATTTGAGGACTTCCATACTGTTTTCCATAGTGGCTGCACCACTTTACACTCCCACCAACAGAATATGAGGGTGCCCTTTTCTCCACATCCTCAGCAATACTAGTAATCTCTTATCTTTTTGGTAGGAGCCATTCTGACTGATGTGAGATGGTATCTCATTGTGGTTTTGATTTGCATTTCCCGAATGATTTGCAATGTTGAGCATCTTTTTCATGTGTCTGTTGGCCATCTGTATGCCCTCTTTGAAAAGTGGCAGAGGACCTTAAAATATATTTTTCTAATTAGATTGTATTTTTTGGGGGGGAGGTGTTGAGTTGTATGAGGTTTTTATTAAAATATGTATTTTGGATATTAAGCCCCACTGGATACATCATTTGCAAATATCTTCTACCAGTCAGCAGGTTTGCTTTTTTGTTTTGTAGATGGTTTCCCTATTATACAAAAGGTAGTCCCATTTTTTATTTTAGATTTTGTTTCCCTTGCCTGGAGTGCCATATCCAAAAAAATGCTGCTAAGGCCAATGTCTAAAGTTTACTACCATGTTTTCTTTTAGGAGTTTTATTGTTTCAGGTCTTGTATTTAAGTCTTTAATCCATTTTTAATTCATTTTTGTGTGTGATGTAAGAAAATGGTCTGGTTTCATTCTTTTGCATGTAGCTATCCAGTTTTTCCACCATTTATTGAAGAGACTGTCTTCCCCCATTGTATATTCATGCCTCCTGGGTCATAGATTAATTGACCACATATTGTTTCCTGGCTCTCCATTCTGTTCCATTGACCTGTGTTGTCTATGGTTATGCCAGTACCAGACTGTTTTGATTATTGTAGCTTTCTAGTATCATTTGAAAACAGGTAGCATGATATTTCTAACTTTGTTCTTATTTCTCAAGATTATACTGGCTATTCAGGGTCTTTGTGGTTCTATACAAGTTTTAAAGATTATTTGTTCTAGTTCTGTGAAAAATGCCATTGGCATTTTAATAGGGATTACACTGAATCTGTAGATTGCTTTGGGTAGTTTGGAAAAATTAATATTGTTAAAATGTTCAGTCTGTGAGCATGGTATATCTTTCCCTTTATTTCTGTCATCTTTTATTTCTTTCATCAATGTCTTAGAGTTTTCAGAGTGCAGGTCTTTCACCTTCTTGGTTAAATTTTTTCCTAGGTATTTTTTCTTTTTGATGCAATTGTAAATGGGATTGTTTTCTTAATTTCTCTTCCTACTGATTTTGTATTGGTGCATAGAAATGCAACAGATTGTTTGTATATTAATTTTATATCCTGCAACTTTATCACTGTGTCCTACAACATTTTTTTCTTATCAAATTGTTGTGGCTAGCACTTCCAATACTATGTTGAATAAAAGTGGTAAGAGTGGGCATACTTGTCTTGTTCCTGGTTTTAGAGGAAAAGCTTTCAACTTCTCACCATTGAGTATGATGATAGCTGTGGGTCTGTCATATATTGCCTTTATTATGTTGAGGTATGTTCCCTCTAAACCCACTTTGTCAAGAGTTTTTATCATGAATGGATGTTGAATTTTGTCAGATGCTTCTTCTCCATCTATTGAGATGATATGATTTTTATCCTTCATTTTGTTAATCTGGTGTATCAAGTTGGTTGATATGTGGATATTGAACCATCCTTATATCCCTGGAATAAATCCCAACTGAATGTGTTGAATGATCCTTTTAATGTAACATTGAATTCAGTTTCCTAAGATTTTGTTGAGGGTTTTTGTATCCATGTTCATTAGGGATTTTGGTCTACAATTTAAATTTTTCATAATGTGTTTATTTGGTTTTTATGTCAGGGTAATGCTGGCCTTGTAGAATGATTTTGGAAGCAATATCATTTTTTCTTGTTTCTATTTTTTTTGAATAGCTTAAGATAGGTGTTATGTCATCTTTAAATATTGTTTGTTGGGAGTTCTTTGATTACTGATTCCACTTTGTTACTAATAATCAGACTGTTCAGATTGTCTATTTCTTCCTGGATCAGCCTAGAAGATTGTATGTTTCTAGAAATATATCCATTTCTTCTAAGTCACCCAATTTGTTGGCAAATAATTTTTTGTAGTAGTCTCTTATGAACCTTTGCATTTCCGTGGTGCCAGTTGTACCTTCTCTTTCATTTCTGATTTTATTTAATTTTTCTTTACTCTTGATGAGGCTAGCTAAAGGTTTATCAACTTTTGTTTATCCTTTCAAAGAAATAGCTCCTATTTTCATCAACTTTTCTATCATTTTTTAGTCTCTAATTTATTTCTGCTCTGATCTTTATTATTTCCTTCTTTTTAGTAACTGTGGGCCTTGTTCTTCCTTTTCTAGTTCCATTAGATGGAGATTTTTCTTGCTTCTTGAGGTGTTGAGGCCTGTATCACTACAAACTTCCCTTTTATAATTGCTTTTGCTGCGTCCCAAAGATTTTAAACCATTGTGTTTCTGTTTTCATTAGTCTCTGGGTATTTGATTTCCTCTTTGATTTCTTCATTGATCATTGGTTGTTTAATAGCATGCTGCTTAGCCTCCTCATTTGTTTTTTCCAGTTTTTTTTTCATGTAATTGGTTTCAAGTTTCATGCTGTTGTGATCATAAAAGATGCTCTACAATTTCAGTCTTCTTAAATTTATGGAGACTTGTTTGTGGCCTAATGTGTAAGCTATCCTGAAGAATGTCCCATGTGTACTCAAAAAGAGTGTGTATCCTGCTGATTTGGGATAGAATGTTCAGGATATAACTGTTAAGTCCATCTGGCTTAATGTGCTGTTCAAAGCCACTGTTTCCTTATTGATTTCCTATCTGGATGATCCATCTATTGATGCAAATGGGGTATTATATTCCCCTGTTATTGTATTACTGTCAACTTCTCCCTTTATGTCTGTTAATATTTGCTTTATATAATTAGGTGTATAGATATTTAAAACTGTTATATCCTCTTGTTGGGTTAACCCATTATCCTTATATAACGCCTTTCTTTGTCTCTGTTAGCCTTTGATTTAAAGGCTTTTTCGTCTGATAGAAGTGTGATGTAAGTATTGCTACTCCAGCCTATTTTTTTTTTTGGCATGGAATATCTGTTTCTATCCCTTCATTTTCAGTCTGTATGTGTCTCTAGGTCTGAAGTGAGTCTTTTCTAGGCTGCATATAGATGGATTTCGTACTTTTCTTAAATCCATTCATTCATCCTATGTATTTTGATTGGAAAATTTAGTCTATTTACATTTAAAGTAATGACTGATAAGTATGTACTTATTGCCATTTTGTTAGTTGTTTTCTGGTGGGTTTTGTGACCCTCCTCTGTTCCTTTCTTTTTCTCGTGCTCTTTCCCTGTGATTTGACTTCCTTTGATATTATGCTTGGATTCCTTTCTCTTTCTTTTTTGTGTATCTCTTACAGGGTTTTGGTTTGTGTTACTGTAAGGTTCATATATAGCAGCCTATGAATACAGCAGTGT
Source organism: Manis javanica (assembly GCF_040802235.1). Classification (NCBI taxonomy): domain Eukaryota; kingdom Metazoa; phylum Chordata; class Mammalia; order Pholidota; family Manidae; genus Manis; species Manis javanica. The sequence goes on along the minus strand of NC_133169.1, from coordinate 92,524,285 downwards.
ACATTAAGTCGATGGTCACTTAAATCTGAACACCTTCTAAAAGCATTACCTTTTTTACTCACCCCACCCTTGTGTTTTATGTATGACATCATATTTTACATCTTTTTATTTGTGAATCTTCTAACTAGTTTTTTAGATAAAGTTGAGTTCACTACTTTTGTCTTTTAACCTTCATATTAGCTTTATAAGTGATCTACTACCTTCATTATTTGTTTGCTCTTACCAGTGAAATAGTTCCCTTTCATAATTTTCTTCTAGTTTTGTCCCTTTCTGCATAAAAATGTCCCTTTCATATTTCTTGTAAGGCCAGTTTAGTGGTGATAAATTCCTGTAACTTCTATCTATCTAGGAAATTCTTTAGTTTTTCCTTCAGTTCTGAGTGGTGACTCCACTAGGAGGCCTAGGGCCGAGCGAGCAGTGCTGGCAAGGTGGACAAGACTATGTCAGAGCTGGTGCCTCCACGAGGCAGGAGAAATGCACCTGCCAGCACCCCCATTCTCCTAGAAAGTCCCCACAAATCCCTCTTCCTCCCACATATGCCTTAAAATTGGTCAACAAGTCTCCTTCGCATGTAACCCAGGCACTTTCCAGAATGCTGCCTCTGTGCTGGGTGCTGGACCCGATGTCACAGCATGCTCTTCCTTTAGGAGTGGACACTCTGGGTCTCCCGGAGTTAAGCCCTGCTGATTTTCAAAGCCAGATGTTACGGGACTCATCTTCCCAGTGCAGGTCCCCAGGGCTGGTGGTCCCTGATGTGGGGATCACTCCCCTGCTCCCCAGGAAGGATCTCCATGCCTGTGATATGCCCCCCACTTGTGAGTTGCTACAGTAGGTGTTTGGTTCTTGACCGTGGCTGTGCCCCTCTCACCCTTTCTGGTGTAGCTTTTTCTTTATGTCTTCAGTGGTGGAACATCTGTCCTGCTAGTCTTCAGATTGTTTTTGCAATGAGTTGCATTACCTGTAATTGCTGCTTCAGTGTGTCTGTGAGGGGAAGGGAGCTCATGATCCTCCTGTTTCACCAGCTTCTCCTATTCTCTCCCCACATTCTTAAATTTAAGGGGATGGGGATGGCATGACTCCTTCGGTGCATACATGGATCATTTTTCAAAGGAGAAAAAAGAATGCAAATACACAAACTAATACTGGTATAAATTGCAGGTTCCTCAGAATCCTATTTGCAGATCTTAGGTTAACAATTAGGTATGTCCTAAATGAAAGATGCTGCCTCTAGACTAGAATCCTAACATAAAGCCCTAAGCGTAAGCCCCCTTCACAGACCTACTGATAATCTGCTGGTACTTTCAAACCCTTCGTATATGAAGCACTGTGCTACTAACTTTACTTGCATTTTTTCATATAATCCTTATTAGCCCCAAACAAAAGTAAAACATGGAGACTAATAGAGAGTAGGTAACTTGCTCAAGGCCATCAAGCTAGTAAGAGCTGGAGTTGGCAATGAAATCAAGAGTATCGGTTATGAGCTGAGCATCTCCCAAGAGGATGTTGAAGTCATGGACTTAGTACATCAACAAAGTGACCTTATTTGGGAATGGCATTGTTGCAGATGTAACTGGTTAAGACGAGATCGTACTGGAATAGGGTGGACCCCCAATCCAATAGGACTGGTGTCCTTGTAAGAAGAGAGAAATTTACACACGGAGGAAGAAGAGCTATGAAGACAGAGGCAGGTTGGGATGATGGTGCCGTAAGCCAAAGAATGCCCTGGGCTCCCAGAGCACGAGCCGGCTGAGCAGTGACTTCCCCCGGAGGATTCAGTAGGACAGGGCCCTGCCAACACCCTGATTTCAGACTTCTAGATTCCAGAACGGTGAGAACTTCTATTGTTTCAAGCCATCCAGTGTGTGGTACTTGTTAAAATAGTTCTAGGAAACCAATAATAAGAAACCAGTTTGGAGTGTCTGACTCCCAAACCTGAGTTCATTACCGCTAGACAGTAGCACCTGCTTCCCATGTCCATCTCAGAAGCAAGACTGGCTTGAGGGGCATTTGAAAAAATGTGATGACATGTTATAAAATAGGAGGCAGATTGGTTAATTCTAACGCCAATTACTCCAAGAACTTGATGAGTAGATGGAAGGGTGTCCCCACCGTTCAGGACATATATTTGAGAAGATTGCCAAGCAGAGCAAGCAAGGGAGCAGTTTTTAAAAATCTCTGAAGAGACAGTTCCTTAAGTCCTGATATCTACCTGGTGCCAAGTTTAGCACTTGGAGGAGGGAGATGAAGAAATGCTTCTGCCGTGCATTAGTTCTACTCTTAACAGAACTTGCTGATTGGAATTGTCTATTGTCAGCATGTTTCTTGACAGAACTTGCTGATTGGAATTGTCTATTGTCAGCATGTTTTGAACAAAAATGAAATTTTTCATTCTGGTCTTCTAAGCACTGACTCCTTGAATATGGGTAAGCAAAAGCTCTGGCACGTCCAGCAGTGATGTATGGGCTGAGGAGGGGGGCACAGGCCTAATTCCAGGCACGAGATGACTACAGGGTTCCTTCTTGAAAGGCATCCTGAAGGAAATAGCAACACCGTTCTCCACCATCATGTAAGGGTGATTCAGTCCCACGTGGTGAAGGCCTGAACCCCAAGAGTCATCTCTGAGCGAATCTACTCCTAGTAAACATCCAGGGATGCAAATAGATTGTTGTACATCGATGTTCATGTAGCATTATCCACAAGAACCCAAAGGTGGAAACAACCCAGTGTCCTTCAACAGATAATGGATAAATAAAATGTAGTATATATGCACCATAGAATATTACACAGCCATAAAAAGGAATGAAGTTCTGACACGTGCCACGATGCAGATGAGCTCCTGAAGACCTTATGCGGAGAGAAATGAGCTAGACCCACAATAACAAATACTATATGATTCCACTTACACAAGGCACTTTGAAGAGTCAACATCATTAAAAACAGAAAATAGAACAGAGTTGCCAGGGGCTGGAGGGGAGGGGGATTGGAAACATGGAATTTCTGTTTGAGATGATTAAAAAGTTGGTCTCCCCTAACAAGAATGTTACTGGACAGTGAGTGCACCTTCACATCACTTGCTTCTAATCAAACTCCATGCCATTCTCAGTATCTGGAGAGAAGGTGGGTGGGGAGATGCCAAGAACAGTCTCTAGCTGGCACCTGAGCTACAAACCGCCAGCCTAGGGCAGTGACAGCATCATGCCCCATCTGCATGTGTCACGGTTCTCACTCCCAACCACCCCTGCATCAGCACTTAGTCGGCCTCCACCGCGCCCTAGACCCGGAGGGGTTGGGGCAGCGCCGGGAGCCATCAGCCCAGACCCTTCCTAGGGAGGGGGGCCTCCAGGAGTCAGGGCTCCAGGCCCCCGGGGCGTGATCCGTGGTCCCGTCCAAATTCAAAGATAAAATCAGTTAGTTAGAATTTAGAGATGGTGACTGCCAGCCCAGAGCAATGGCGGCCAGCACGATGCCCCCTCATCCTGGCTGTGTCAGAAGGGCGGCATGGATGGAGCCACCCTCGTTCCTGGGCACGTGATTTAATCATGTTTCCCTTTATATTAGTTCATTCCTATCCGCTTAGACTTGTATTCTAAGTCTAGTATTTCCTTTTTTTTTAAAAAAAATCCTCCTTTAATATCATACCCAGCTCCAGCCGTTGGCACACCCCTCTGTTCCCCTTTAGGCCTAGACAAGCAGGCCGTACTTGCTGTGTCTGTGCTCGCGCACCCCCGACTCCCCAGCATCCGGCTCGGGCCGCCACATCTCCAGAGAACTGCTTCTGTCAGTGTCACCAGTGCCCCCCTAGCTGCCTGATCCCATCGCTGTTTCTCCCGTTCCTCAGCCACAGAGGAGCATTCTACATGCGTGACTACTCTGTCTTCTAAAGATATTCTTCCTTCTTAAATTTCAAGACAAATGGCTTTCATTCCTCACTGGCCGCTCCTTCCCCCTCCCCTTGGCTGGATGGCTTTCCCCTGCCTGGTGTCTAAGTACCAAGCTTTCTGTCCCCTTCTTGCTTCACACACCCTCCCAAGGCAGCCTCGTCCATGCCTGGAGGACCACAGACACATCTTTATTTCTCTGGTCCAGACTTTTCCACTCCTGTCCGGCCTCTCAACCCGGCCTCCTACTTGACAGCACCACTTAGACGGGTCACAGTCACTTCGTGCATCCAGACAGGAACTCCCGGCAGCGCCCGAACATGTCCCCAGCCCCTCAGCACCCTCTCTTCCCCCTCTCAGCCAAACGCCACAGCCACCTCTCTGTCTACTCCAGCAGAAACCTAGAATTCATTCTTGATTTCATTCTTTCCCTCTTACTTGACACACAGATCATCAGTAGCTCACAATTATTTCATCTTGAAAAAATATATATTAACTCAGCTTTTCCATTTCCACTGCCACCGTATTTAGCCGAGGCACCACCATCTTTCACTTCAATGAATACGACTGTCCTGGTTCAAATAGGTCACTTCTGTTTTTGTTTCTGTTTTTTTCCATCTCAGCTACTTACGTTATCTGCACACAATTATACATTTGGATTTTATAAATCAGGAAAAACCTATACTCTAAAAAAAGAAACAAACAAACAAAAAAACCAGGAGAGAAAAGAAAAATCAACATTGGGTCATTTTTTGTTTTTTATTAGCTAAGTCAGAGCATTAAAAACTAGGGTGATAATAGTAGTAATAACATTTATTGAGCGATTACTATATGTCAAGCACTAGGCTACACATTTTTTATGGATAATCTTTTTATTCCCACAGAAACTATGTGAGGCAGATGCTGTTATTAGCCCCTTTTATCCAATGAGAAAACTGGAGATCAGGCAAGTCACTTCTCTAAGTTTTCAATATTAAAAAAAATTCATTTGCATAATCCTGAAATACTAAACACACACACAATAAGAAAGGATGTAGTCTTAGATTTACAAACTTTAATAGTGTTAGCTTTATGAGAAGCTTATTACAATGCCCTCATTTTTCTCTTTTCACCACAGACTAAGAAAAACATTGCCATCAGTTGGCATTTGTCCAAAAAGGGTGTTTAGGAGCCACTGATTTAACTTGTAACTCTCGGATACTAGTTAAGGTTGAAGGTTAGTTCTAAAGCATATCTCTTGTGACTTGCTGATGAAAAATACTTAGCTGGTTCACTAGCCCTTTATCAGTCGAAATGGTTGGCAGCAAATAGTTGCCAGTAATGCCTGTGGAGCTTGGCAGGTCCTTTAAGAAAGTATCTGGAACTTCCCCAGACAGGCAGCCTCCAAGGCCAACTGATGTCATCTGTTTGCATAGTCAGCACTTCCCTTTTATGAAACTCGGTGTCCCAGGGGGTCCGGGATTTACTGATGCCCATTACTGGTGCCAAGACCAAGCAGTGGGCACCAACAGCTTCTTTTCCTGCCTCCTGGACCCCAATTCATGAGTTAGCTCAGAAGTCAGAAACACACTGGCTATTTCTTTAGAGCAAATTGTGAAGTCAAAGAGTTGAGCAGAAGGCAGGGGGGGATCACTACCCACAATTGTCAGAAGCCCCTCATCTGAATGAATGCCCCTAGTAGGAAATACATTCTACCTAGAAATATTCCAGATAAATTACAGGTTGTTCCTATTTAATTGAACCCAGTCTGTGTGACCATCACATCATATAAAACTACAAAAATAATACATTTTACCCTCTAAAACAGATTTATTGGTCCAAGTACTTCCACTGGCTCGCACTGAACGACCCGAAGAAAGACAGTGAAGTGAATTTATGAAGCATCTGCAGAGAACAGAGATCAGCCTCCTTGCCCAGTACCTCAGTTTGAGTCTCCAGGGTTACAGACGGGCATCACAGGGCCCCCAGCACATGCAGATAAATCTTTGCAGTATGCTTTAGAGCAGGGGCTAGCACAGTATGGTCCACAGGCCAAATCAAAACCCCTGTCTATTTTTACATGGCTTGTAAGCTAAGAATGGCTTCTGTATTTTTGAAGTGCTTGGGAAAAATAGGTATTTTGTGATAAGAAAAAATGAGAAATTCAAATTTCAGCGTCCATAAATAAAATATTGGAACAGAGCTATTTTCATTTGTTTCTTCATTATCCAAGGCTGTTTTCATGCTACAATGGCAGGGCTGAGTAGTTGTGACAGAGATTGTCTCAGCTGCAAAGCATAATGTGTTTATTCTCTGGCCCATCATGGAAATAGTGTGCCAACCCTTCCTTTAAATCATTCTTAGACATAAAAATGCAGGCTACTCAAGTATAAAACAAAATTAATATTACTTATTTTACTACAAATATGCCTCCAAACAGGAAAGATGAAATAGTTCAGGAGGAGAAAATAAAGCCTATGTCAGTATTGAATTAGCAATCTGTAAATTTTCCAGTCCTCTTAAACATATAAACTGTGCTTAATAATGTCCTGTTCTAATCGTATTATTCCATCACTGGCTTTTTGTGTGTGTGTGTGTGTTTCCAAATGAAATTTCCATGGATGGTCACATAGTAATGCATCATTGAAATCCTTGTATAATTCATAGGACCTGCAGAGGTGAATTGATGGCTAACACTGGTCACTGTTATTAAGTCTACACCTCAAGGCCACACATCGGAAGGCAGACCCTCTGAAGGCCTTCACTCCCATTCTCACTGAAGACTGCAGGCTTGCCATACAAATCACATAGCCTGAAAACTGAAACCAGCTTACATATTTTTCAACCTAGGTAGCTTCAAGATGAAGATGAAAAATAGCTCTGGGTAAGATAAGAAATGACTATACCATGAGTGTTACTTAAAAATAAGCAATGAAAAGCCCTTACAAGTTAAAAGTATTTGGTGCTATAAACTTGGACCTGAGGTTATTTATGACAAACGCCTTAATAAATATTAGACCATACAAGATGACTTAATTTTTTAAGAAGGCAACTCTTACGAGAGCATTTTTCCTTTTATGCTTTCAATCATCCTAATGCAAAATAGTAAGTGATATAAGACAACATAAATCAAGTTTGAGAGGGGAAAGTCTGAAATTCATTTGCTTACTCAATTCGGTGCAAATATGCAATGCATAGATACTTAAAGAACAAATATTCTGAAAGCCCTTCATTGCTGGAATCGACGCAGGAACCTCCCCCTTCCTTTGGATTGCAAATCGGGGGCCAATTTTTTTGGCCCAGCATTTTGAAGGAGCCACTGCCTCTGTGGCCAAAGAAGATGCCAGAGAGCTGGAAGCAGTCACATGTCCGAGGAGATGAGAGCGTCGCCAAATGAAAGAACACTGAGTTTCAGCAAGTCCAAAGAATAATGCAATAATTGAACTCTGTCTGCAAACTCAGGGCTTTGAGGAACTCTTTGTAGCAGCTTTTTAACCCGAGGCCAACTTTTCTTAGCTGTAATTAATACTCCAGAAGAAAGTTGTCTCTTGGTTGAACTAAACCAACTTTATCAACTGTACATTTTTTGTATATGTTTGGAAACACATACCGCTTCTGACAATTGCAAGACTCTCTTCTGTTACCAACATTATAAGCAAGTCCACTTTCTCCTGTAATTAAAGAATTTCTGAAAACCTCAATGATTGGACTTCTAACATGTTGATTTTTTTTAAAATAAAGCAAAAAAAATCCCTCAAATCAAACCAAACAAAGACCATGCATTCGGAGAAAGGGAATGAAGCAGATTGAAAGGAAAAGTTACAAATACTAAAAACAAGTATCACTTGCACTTCTTGTCTTTCTGAAACTTACAATGTCTCTGTATTAATTACTTCTTAGGGTATCTACATGGCAGTTGGCTATGGGGGTGATGTCACAGTACAATGTCTGTTGACTGAATTGAATTACTTAAATAGTTTTAGGCTCAAATCAGAAAAAGTAAAGTTTGATTTTTTCAGCCCAATGAGTTCTTGATTTTACCTTAACTGAAAATACAAATACCCCAAGGAGGACAAAAGAGAGACCAGTTGAGATTATCCCTGTTTAATTTTGTGAAGTCAGGAACTTGGCTTCTCTTTAGAGAGCTTTTACTTGGTATTTCACAGAACCCATAAAATCTGCCATTCTGTCAATCTCAATTCCACTGATAGAACTGTGAATAGGTCTCAAATCTGTGGCATCTATGGAGTTGCACTTAATCAATTTTGTTTCTTGTAGAAGTTGAAGGACTTCAAAAAGTTCATGCTCCAAGCCTCTGATGCTAGTAAATAATAGAACTAGCTTTCACGGGGTGAGTACTTTTTCAGACACCTTCCTAAGTGTTTTACTTGAATTATTTTATCTTCACAATGACCCAGTGAAGTATACCCAATTATTACCTGCATTTTACATGAAGAAACTGAAGCTTACAGAGGTTTAATAACTTGCACAATAGAAAGGTTTTTTCCCCCAAAATCAATTCATTAGTAATTATTTAGGTTTGGGGACTTTTTGCAGTATTCTGAGTCCCTTTAGAACACCTTAAAATTAGTCAAGCTGATTTTGTATTTGATGATGGTTGATCATCAAATGGTTGATTTTTCCCTTAGAAACACAGAGATTGTTAGCCTGTGACACAGCTGGGATTTAAACCTGTGTATATCTTCCTACTAACAAAGCCCATGATTTTAGCCCGTTATGCTAGGCAGTCTCCCATTACCAAAATACAAAACATAATTAGGTGGAAGACAGTATACTGGTTCCTTGAAAGAACTGACAGAATACCATATGTTCCAGCATTTCTAAGTATATATCTGAAGGAACTGAAAACAGAGACTCGAAAAGACACTTGTATACCCATGTTCACATTCATAGCAGCGTTATTTACAATGATCAAAAGGTAGAAACAACCAAATGTCTATGGATGAAAGAATAAATAAAATGTGGGATATATACACAAATATTTTTCAGTCTTAACAAGGATGAAATTGTGATACAGGCAGTAACATGGACAAACCTTGAAAACATTTGTGCTAAGTGACATAAGCCAGGAACAAAGGGATAAATATTACATGACTCCACTTAGATAAGGTATCTAGAATAGTTAAATTCATAGAGACCTAAGGTAGAACAATGGCTGCGAGAGGCTGGGGAAAAGGGAATGGGGAGTAATTGTTTAATGGGTGCAGAATTCCAGTTCAGAAAGGTTCTAGAGATGGTGGTGATGGTTGTCTCAAAATGTGAATATACTTAATGCCACTGAACTGTATACTTTAAGATGTTTTAAATGATACATTTTGTTGTGTACATTTTACCGCAATAAAGTAATTAGGACTTAGGTTTGCACTAACATATAAAAGCTAGAGCCACAAAACAAAATAGTAGTATAACTTGAGATCTACTTTGTAAAAGCTGCCTTAGTAGTCAAGTAAGCATACCTTATTCTGTTCAGCCATGCTGTAAATCTTACTTTCTATTTTCACTACAGATCATATAAGTGACTATGTTACTCTTTCAAGATATTATCATATATGAAATGCAAAGTGTCAGGATCAATTCTAGCAAGAACAGCTTATCCCAGGGGACATCCAATAACATTTTACCTTATCCCTTAATTACCTTCCAAATGAACCGAACACTTCCCATAGAAAGAAATCTTGAATATTACTTGGGAAAAGTGGCTCAGATTTTCTTCTCAAATCTATATATTGGGAAAAACAAACACTTTGGAGGAAATACTACAGGCTTTTTCATCACATACTGGAGTCTTTTCAGCAATATTTTAAAATTAATTAAATTGGCTCACTTAAGTGCCCTAGATTCTGGCCCAGTTTGATTATTTATATAAAACTATGGAGATCAAAATGATGTAGGCCTTCACGTTCTTTGATTAGCCATTGCTCGTGTTCTTGGTAAGAAGCTTCATGGCCATCAAATAAAATTTTACCTTGTAGTCAATCCAGAGCCATGAAAGGAGACAATTACAGGATTTACTGACTAAAAAAAAAAATGTAAGTGTCCAGGATGCCATACTTTTCCTCCCCAAACTCAGTGATCTTATAAACAAGTTAATATGGCAGCTAGGCACAGAACCTCTCCACCCCACACAGATGTGGGTGCCTCACGATGTCACGACACGGGTGGCTCTTCATTTTTGACCTGGTCATTTGCTGGACCTCGGACTTGCTTTTTCCTATGCTTGAATTAGTCTCTTGTCACGTGAGTGGCTCCTTCCCACCTTTCAGGCTTCGCCTCCGATGTCACCTCCTCGGGAAGGGCCAGCCCCGACCACGCCCTTAAGTGGCCATCCCCCCACCGCCCTGTCACTCTCCATAGGGTTCTTCAGAGTCATTTCTTTGGTGACACCTCAGCACTGCCAGAAGTTACCCGGGTGGTTCTGTTGTTCGCTTGTTTATTATCTGCCTTCCCCCCTTAGAACATGGTCTCCACAAGGCCAGGGCGAGGGCTGACTCGTTCCCTTCTCTTTTCCTCGTGTCCAGCAGGCAACAGGCTCCTAGTGGGGGATGTGCCCCTCGACCTCTGCCTTGCACCCATGCGTGTAAGTGGCCCAGAGCCTCGCCCCCAGGAAGCACGGACACGCTGCTTTGCTCAGCTCGTCTCTTTATTCGTGCTGCAGTCTCATCTCATAGGGTCGGGGGCTGGACAACAAAGAGGTGGGGACCTAGAGGGTGTCAGGAAGGACCCAATTGCTCCTTGAACCTCACTGCTCCAACCTAGTTTTTCCAGAGTCCCTGGAAGGTACTCTTATAAAAAGTGGAACCTTATTCCCCATTTGTCACAATCCCTCGGGCCCACCACTTTCTTGGGCATTCCATGAGAAGAAAGGCTGGCTGAATGAAGGAAAAATCATGATAATGCTATCCTAACACCGTACAATGACGCATGTTCCTAGCAAGTTATAAGCATGAAGCTGGCTTCTCTTTCCTGAGGACCAGCCTCATGCACAACATCAGCTCCGAGTCCACAGCACCGCGAACCAAACAAAGGGAAGCCGAGCCTATTCGTCTTGGCTTTTGTCAAGGCCGTTTTAGGGACGGAAAACTCCGGCAGCGTCACGAGTCTCTTGTCTTTGCTACTTGATAGAGCAAAGCAAGGCAATAGCAGTAAGAGTGGAAAAAAGTTTTCTTCAGGCTGTTTTCTGACTATATCATTTCAGGATTACTTTGCAATCTTTTGTATAGGTAGTAATGACGTGCCTCTAAATTGATGGTGAATAGCAGGGAATAAGGCATCCTGATTGGGTATTTGTGTTCGGAAGGGTCCATTCAAAGACTCAAAAACTAAGATTGTAGCAGGCTTGTAGTTGTCCTCCAGCCTCGGCAACCAGCTCATTCTCCCCCTCTTTTGTAAGAACAGGCCACACCTGGTAACAAAGGACATTTCCCAGCCTCCCTTTTAACTAGGTGTGTGCATGTGAATGAAAGTGACAAGCAGTGGCCAGATGATAGGGTTACAAGCAGTGGGCTCAGCCTCCCTGCCCTCCCTGTCCCCACTGGCTGCATTCGCAGGAGGTGGCAAGACACCCTGGGGGATGCGGGGGACAAAGCAAGCTTGTCAGAGCCAGAGCCCCTGAGCCTCCGGAGCCACATACTGCTTGGGTTACTCAAGCCTAGATGGTTACATGAGAAAGAAAAACCCATCTGTCACATCTGAGCCACTGTCATTTGTAGTGTTTTCTTTAGCATTCAAGCTTATGGTCTGACAAAAGACCCTTCCCTTGATGGTTTAAATGTTGCTTCATTTAGTTTTTGCAAAGTGGCTTTAAGACCTCAAAAACAATAAATGTTATAAGTTGAAAACTTGAAAGGTACCCTGTTCTCACTTTATGGATGAGGAAATTGAAGACAGGGTGAGGAGGTACGCTTCTCGAGCCTCACAGGTCGCTGGACGCAGGACAGGTGCTTGGGTCTCCTGAATCGCAGTCCCTCTTTCTTTTCCTTTGGTGTCCGGTTGGCAGAACTCCCTGGAAATAAGTCCACGGCTCCCGCTGGGAGGCCTGGTCAACCTACTAGCTGGGACCCAGGGCTGCCTTTTGCCCCTAACAACCTCTAAACAGCTTCCACCCTGAATGCACTGACAAGGTGCCCACACTCCCACCGTAAGAGGAACAGCGGCGCGGGGAGGCTCACTCCTGCTTCGGGCCTGCCTCACTGTGGGATGACCGGAGGATCTACTTCCCTTCTTGCTGAACCTGGTCTTAAAAGTCTCCTGTTTCTCCCATAAAACATTTACTTCCTCCTATGATCTAGCCCTGCGGCATGTGCCGAGGACCCTGAAGCATGCCGGTGGGAGCTCAGAAGGCGCCTACCTGCGTGACTCCACTCTAATACCACAAATACGGATTATATTTCACAGGCAATTTGATAACATGAACCAGCAGTAGGGGTAACTTCCACTGTCAAGGGAACAGCGCAGAGAACAAACGAGTCATTTAATTTCAAGGGCTTCTATCTAGCAGGTGCCCGAGCACAGCTCCCTATGGACAAAGGGCATAGGAGCACTGTGATTCAGAAAGCTGCCCAAGGGCGGTGGAAAGCGGAAGGTAATCCAGCTCTCAGCATCCGCGGTCCGCGGGTTTACCCTTGCAGTTCAACCTCTTACGTTTTCCATGGTTTCACACTGCAATTTGTTAATGAAACTAAGAGCTTTGAATTCTGCACAATTCTATATTTTATGCGCAGTTATCACACATTTCTTACCATCCTCGTTTTCATCAAACACTGGCGGTTTGCTTGAAGCGTTGGCCCCCATGGTCGAGGCTGCCCAGACCTGGATCTCCCAGTTACATCATCCTGGCAGCAATACTCATCTTCCCTCAGAAGGGTCCAGAAGCCACAGCTGGATCTCTAGGGGAGAACAAGAACGGAATCCTTACAATTTGGTGTCCCCTCGGTACCCTGAGTACAGACAGTGGCCCAAACAGTAACCATTCTGTCTCCTGCAGTGGAACTGTTTGTGCTTGGCAAGGATTTCCGAAGTAACAGAGAACATCGGGCATCTGGGCGAACCCACTATCGGTAGTGCACCTGGACTTGCAAACAGGAGGAAAGCCAAATATTTTTCTAACTAGCAAGACAAGTTTTTAACCTGAGTTACATGAGAAAGAAAAACCTGTCTGTTCTGTCTAAGCCACTGTCATTTGTAGTTCTCTACAGACTTTAGTAACAACAATAAAATACAAATATTCTACTGGGACTCTCCATATTTTTTGAGAATAAGTTAATTTTAAACTATTTCTTGAGGTGTGCTGGACAACTTTAATATTTTTTTAGGCATAAACATGCCTTCTCTTTCCCTTCCCCCCTGCCATGGAAAGTGCCACACCGTGAAAGGACCGAGCTCTGAGAATTCTGCTAAACATCTTTTTCCTCCCTGAACTTGAAGATGGGAATTGCTCCTTACCTCAAAGGCAAATTAAATGTGATTAATGAGTCACTATTAAAGTATTTTCATAGCGCAAGTGCTCAATTATTGTTGGCCAGTTGGAAGCTCAAATTAAATAAAAGCTTAAAAAGCCCTGAAAAAAAATGTACATTTTAAAACACAATCATAAGGAATTTTACTTTGCCTGAAGTTGGTAAGGAGAGGCAGCAGCCAGTTCTGGGTCTAAACTGACACTGACCATAGCTTGGGGCCAGTTAACGTCTCATCTGTAACATGCGTGAATTCACAGCGCCTCCATCAGTGGTCACACGCTCAGATGCCCAGAGGGCCAGGCAGACATGCATGTGACTGAGTTGCACCAGGTGGAGGCCTGGGCGCAGGGTGGGATAACTGGTCACCTGGAAAATCTAGGTTCCACTGAAAGAGGGCATTCATTACTCTCATATCTGAAAGACTGTTGCCAAGTCGAAATATGGGCTCACAGGTCAGATCTGGAGTCCACCAAAAAAAAAAAAAAGAGAGAGAGAGAGAGAGAGAGAGAGAGAGAGAAAAGGATACAGATCCAGGTTTTATACAAAACAGTATTTTGAAATTGATTTTTGTATATGGCCTGAGAAAATCCCACGCGTGGGACAAACAGTTTTTTTCGGCTCACAGTTAATGAGACAGTGTACGTAGAACAATGAGCACAAAGCCTGCCGCATACTTTGTAGAGCGTCAGTGTTACTAGTAGCACATTTCTTAATCGTATTTTGGTTTTAAAATTCGACACCTGTTGATTGACTTCCTCTCGGACTTTTTGCCCCCATTAAGGAAATACAGATTAGAGGCAGAATTGAAGAAAGTGTCCCAAGCAAACCTGGGCTAAAATGTGTTACTGAAAAAAGACTTGAGAAGCACCTTTAGCAAGTCTCCCAAGAAAAACTGGTTTTCCCATCAGGAAAGTCTAAGTAAAGCCTTCATTTGGAAGGCAGACTCATTAAGGAAATGCTGCTTTTCATACTAAAAGCTGACTGCTGGCACAGTGCCTTACGCACTTTTAAAAGAATCATTAAATACAGAGCAAAGAGTCAGCAATTAGGAAGCAACCAATTAAACGGCAGGGGAGGAGGTGGGAGGGGCAGGTGGTAACAGGTGGTGGAGGAGGCTCCGGGGAGCTATTAGGATCAGGAAGATAAAAAGAAGGCAACTGTTGCTTCAGGCTAAAGAAACAAAGGGCTTTTCATCCCAGCGGAAAAGGCGAACGAGAGCAAATGGGTGCCCTGTGTGTGTTAGTACCGCATTTAGAGCCCAGAATAAGTGCGAAATAGTAAGGACTGAAGCCCCGCTGACATTAGCGAGGACTGGTCTGCGGTGACCATTGACTTTTAAGGAGCTGCAATTGTTAACACTGCAGTTTTAGGACTACATTCTTTTTTGTGTGTGAAACCTCAGTACGCGTGGTTTTCACGCCACACCCCAATCCTGTCATTCTTACATTTTCTTCACCCCTCAGGCTTTTCTCAAGTAGCCATCTTCCTGCAACATAAAATGTACCAAGAGCTGACCTCGCAAGTTGTCAAATCAAAAAGAGAAAAAACAAGCAAGATCATCACAATTTGCCGCATTTTGGAGTTCCATTCTGATGTGCAATTCTGTTCACCAAAGAAATAGTGAGTTTTAGCAGGAAGAAAAGATGTCAACAGGGAAGGGCTTTTGGGGTGTGTCTGGGAGAGGAGCAGCTGGATGGGACAATGCAGTGTTGGCATTTCCACCGCGCGCAACACACCCAATCCAGTTTCGAACCCAATGTCTTTTTCTCCCCAAGTGGTTGACCAGATTAGATAACTTGTCCTCATATCCAGAAAGAAATCAGCATTTCTCTGGCAGGAAAACACAGACCCATCTTTTCCACTGTGCTGAACGGGGCCAGGAAGAACTATAGGACTCTCTCCTATCAGACCGTACACCCTTCCCGGCCCCCCTTCCCGGCCTTCTGGTACCAAGTCCGCAGTGTGACAGAAGCCCCGTTTCAAGATGTCAAGAGACAGTCACCACCCATGGAAATGAATATCCTAAACATAGAAAACAGAAGAGAAAGACGACGCGTCTTACAGGACCACAGGGAATTTTCAGATCTACCTTGACCTGGCCAAATTATCAGATTAATAACTGCAGACTCGTTCTCTAATGCCAACATTTGACCTTTGACCTGTACTTCTGGGGACTGTGGATAGGTGAGCGTCCTAAGCAGCTCAGGCTCCCTAGGTAAAGTGGTGTCACCTTTAGCTTAGGACCCTATGCCCTGAAGCAGGAAATTTGCAACTTCTGATGGACCTGTTTAGGTTTCACTGCCACAGCATGTGCATAGATCTAACTTATCTTTTCTTTTTCTGAGAGGGCATCTCTCATATTTATTGATCAAATGGTTGTTAACAACAATAAAATTCTGTATAGGGGACTCAATGCACAATCATTAATCCACCCCAAGCCTAATTCTCGTCAGTCTCCAACCTTCTGAAGCATAAGGAACAAGTTCTTACATGGTGAACAAATTCTTACACAGTGAATAAGTTCTTACATGGTGAACAGTACAAGGGCAGTCATCACAGAAACTTTCTAGACCTAACTTATTTTGATTGCATTTGAGAAACAAAACTTCTCAAACTGAGAAATATTTAGAAATATGGGGAAGAACAAAAATATCATGAAAAACACCCAAGTTAACACCACACTCAGTTATATTGTTTATATTTTGTCAACTTGGCTTCATTTTTATGTATTAAAAATTATAAGGAAACACTATTTCCAGGTTAATACTAAAACCAAACGAATTCCCTTTTTATACTTCCCAAAGACAGCCACCGTCATGAATCGTGAATATTTTACAGTCTACTTTCTATGATTTTTACAACATAACATGTGTTTTGAATTAAGTCACCTAGACGTTTAACATCTTAGAGTAGGTATATGCTGCATCTTTCTGTGATCACTTACCATTCTATTCCTGGGACCTAGGCAGGCGGATCTCTGCAGCTCTGATTTAAGCTTTTTAAGAGCTGCATAGCAGTCCATTTGTGTGAACACCCCACATTTTACTTATGTGCAAACTGTTCAGATCTGTCTGCTTTTGGCAGAAAAATCCTTGTAGAGATGAAGCCACCCATCAAAGGCAATTCTGCTTGCTTAGAAACTGGGTACGAGTCACAAGCAGAAACACAGCCCCGCACTTATCTCCACCCTGTAAACGTTTCCTGAGGTCTGCCTGTGTCTGGTCCGGCGAGGAGCGGTGCCCTACAGCGAGGAAGCCAGGGCTGCCCCCGGCCCTCTCTGGCGGCGATGGGTCATCTTGATCGCCTGTCTTTGTCTTATTTCTCTTACCCTTTAACTTACTAGCCTCCCAACAGTGTCCTTTGCAAGCAGGCTTTTCAAGAGACAGAGAAAACAATCTGGACCACCACTCACCTAGACGTCGGCTGTCCCCTCGCGCCTGCCAAGCAGCTCGGCTACGCCCACCGGGCAGCGGCGGCCGCGGAGGGGCCCGGGCAGGGGCCGCGGGCGGGAGAGGCGCCCACCGGACCGGGCGCGCGGCGCGCTGCGGGTTGCGAGCGCGGGGCCGGGCCGGGCACCTGCGGCGGCCGAGGGGTCCGAGCGCCGCCGGGCTTGCGGCTCCGCCGGGAGGGCGGCTCCCGGGCCCCCGGGCGGGGCGGGGCGGGGCGGGGCGGGGAGCGGCCAGCAGGCGGCGTCCAGGTCCGCCCTCCCCGGGGTCTGCAGGCGGCGGACCTCGCCCCAGCCTCCCGGGCCCAGCCCAGCGCCCCTGGAGGGGGCGCCGTTCCCGCAGGACCCCGGGCAGCGCGGCCAGGGAGGGCGCATTCGCGGGCGGCGGGCGCGGCGTGCAGATGTGAGGCGGGGAGACGCAAGGGGTCCTTCGGGACGTCCTTCGGGGGTGGCGGGGACCCCAGGGGGGGAGGAGTTCCCAGGCGCCGACGAGCAGGATGTTAGTGGTGCTGGACTATCAGACTCCCTTCTTCTGTGCCGGGGAAATCGAGGCACCGAGAAGGCAAGAACTTGTCCAGCCTGACAATTAATGGAGAGAACCTTTTCTGGATCCCCAGGTCCCGTTTTTCCCGTGCATCTTGTCACCCTGGACCTCGGCGTGTGGCGGGGGGGGGGGGGGTGCGGGGGGGCCGGGGCCGGGGGCGCAGGTGAGGGCGATCCCCGGGCAGTGTCCATGTTCCCTTGCAGCAGCTCCCTGGGCCCCGGTTTGCAGTGACAGGATTGAAATGCCTTACTGGTTTCCTACCGACCCAAGAGCCACCTACCCTGAAGCCCCCGGAGAGCTGGCACCTGGGTCGCTTACTGCAATGGCGAGGCTGTGTGGCTGCGGGCAGCGGTGAGGCGGGGCAGACGGCCAGTGGCCACTGGCCTCCCGGTGGGGTCGCGACAGCTTCTGTTCAGCCCCAGCATCTCCCTGCCATGTGGAGACGCCAGCTCAGCTTGCCAAACATTCCGATTTGAAAAGAGAAGCTAGAAACGAGAACTTCTGTTGAAATTCCCATTATTTTAAAACATTGGTATTTTTTAAAAATGTTAACAACTGTGGTGGTTGAACAAAATCCATCTGTGGCTGAAACGTATTTTTCAGGCACCCATTTTTTAAATCTCTCCAGATGTAAAATTCCACAGAGCGCTGGAACCATACGGCTTCACCCGCCACTTCAGTGCCAGCCCCTAGGGTGGCGTCTGACGCACTTTACATATCCGCTGATACTGCTGAACACGTCCATAGTCACTTTGAGGTCAAGAGCGCCATAATTTACTTATTGAATATTTCAGAGTAACTCTCTTGTCATATTTTATGCTCTATCCCCCTTTCCTTTTCTCTCAAGTATTTCAGCCATGGGCTATAGTCTACTCTAGTAATTTAAAACATGGAATGAACTTGAACTTCATCTCTCATTTTTGCATTTGGGGTCCTTCGGAAGGGATTGTGCTGCACAGTGAACGGGTGGCACAGTCAGGTGGAAACTTAGCTTATGTTGCCAACCTTCTATGAAGAACCTGTCTGAGATGCTCTAAATGAACATTTAAGGTGGTATTTGGAAGTTCCAGAAGAGGGCAATTTAGAAAAAGGAATTTTAAAGGAATTCCTTTTTAGGAGAGGGTATTCTTTTATTTTGTTTTAAATTAAATTTTTTTATATTTTAAGTTAAATACCCTTATTGAAGTATAGTTGATATCTAATATCATATTGGCTTTTGGTATACAACATAATAGTTCAACAGTTATATACATTATTAAATGATAGCTACTGTCAACTTAAAAAGATGTTAAAGAACCCTTGATTATATTCTCTGTGCTGTACTTTCATCCCTGTAACTAATTTATATTATGATTGAGATTTTTGTGCCTCTTTATCCCTTTCATCAATTTTATCCCCCCTACCCCCCAACCTTTCCCCATGATAACCACTGGTCATTTCTCACTGTCTGTGACTCTACTGTTATTTTGTTCATTTTGTTTTGTTTTGTTTGTAGATTCCGCATATAAGTGAAGTCATATGGTATTTGTCTTTCTCCTCCTGACTTATTTCACTTAGCATAATACCCTCTAGGTCCACCCATATTGTCACAAATGGCAGGGTTTCTTTCTTTCATTTTTATTTTTTATATTTATTTTTTATTAAGGTATCGTTGATATACAATCTCATGAAGGTCTCACATGAGCAATATTGTAGTTGCAACATTCACCCATATTTTCAAGTCCCCCCCCATTGCAGCCACACTGTCCATCAGTGTAATAAGATGCTGTAGAGTCCTTACTTACCTTCTCTGTGCTACACTGCCTTCCCCGTGACACACCTGCATGATGTGTGCTGATCATAATGCCCCTTAATCTCTCCCCTTCTCGCTCCCTCCCCACCCCAACTCCCCACCCCCTTCCCTTTGGTGACCTCTAGTCTCGAGAGGGTATTCTTTTTAAGGCAGAAGTCAGATCTGACTGAAAATACAGTTTTCTGTTTAATACCTGGCAGTTTGAGCAACATTTTGGTTATCTTCATGGCGTTGGAGATGCCCTGTAAATGTGCTGGACTGGCGTTATTATCTACCTGCCAGCCCCCAGAGATAATGGCACCCATTTTTTCACTAAGAAAACAGAAATTACAAGAAAGTGGTCTGAGACTAGAACCAAAGTCCCTGGAAGTCCCTGTGTGGTAGTGTCCTCGCTGGCATAAAGGGCTGTGCAGTCCAGCCGTCTCTCTTCCAAATGCCATCTCCACCATGCAAGAGCTCTGAGATGTTGGCCGAGTCACTCAATGGCCCTGAGCCTTATTTTCCAACTTTGGGAAAGGGGATAATGGACATTCCTGTCAGCCGCGATTGATGGAGCATTGAATGAGGTAATGTATAAAATAATAGACTTAACACAGTGCTGGGCCAAAAGTGGTGACTGTTAAGGGTGCCATTTTTTGGGCAGGCCGCCAGGTCCTTCCCTGATACTTCTCCAGTCTGCTCTACAAATCTTTCTTCTGTTGGGTTCAGTCATTTTTGCGTAAAGGAAAACTAGTCAATCCTAATGTATTTAGTCACGTAAAGGCTGACCGATGGCGTACAATCGGTTTTACAGAAAAACTATGATTCTTATTAATATATGCAAACTGTCAAATGCAGACCTGTTTCAAAAAGCGGATTGTGTTTTAATCTTTTAGTTTTTAAGTTGTTCATACTCTCCTGTCAGTATTCCTGTCTTAACCATAGCTTGTGGAGAAACTGAGAAGACATCCCCTTATTTGGGAGACTAAGCAGGCTGGATACTTATGACAATCTCTGGAGCCCCCTTGTGGAAAGGAGAATGAAATGAAAATAAAGTGAGGAAATACTGTCAGAAACCCAAAATTACAAAAAAAAAAATTCTCTTTAATCATGACTTATAAACATTAATACCACACCAATTCAGCCATACCCATTCTTGGCTTAAAGTTTTCCACTAGGTCCCACTGCATTTAGAATAAAGTGACACTCTTTATTCCGACACACAAGGCCTTACACAGTCCATTCTCCGCCAGTTTCCCCAACCTCACGTCGGATCAGGGCCCTTGGCTCTCTCTGCTCCAGCCACACCGGATTTCTGCCCTTTGCAGATCCGGCCGAGCCGTGTCCACCCCAGAACATTTGAGTGGCTCTTCTTGATGGACATGGCTCTGTCCCTCTCATCATTCGGACCTCAGCTCACGCTTCTCCAGCTCAGAGGCCTTCCTCCAGCCCCTCACCCTAAGCTGTTTCCTCACACTCCCTCCATTTTCCACTACACTCGTTTTTCGCATATGAATCGCATCATGAACTGTAATTTGTTTATGTAACTTCTTTGTATGTCTTCGCCCCACCCCACCGAACGCAGGCTCCCCGAGGGCAGGAAAGCTTTTGTCTTATCCACCTTTATATATCCAGTGCTGAGCCAGTGTTTGCTTCATAAAAAGTGTTCAAACAAATGTTTGTCTGTTTCCATCATTCTTTTCATTTCTTAGTCCAGGTGGAAAATACAAAGAGGATGCACTGCAGCTCCAACCATTCCTGTGACCTAAATGGGCCTTTCTAGGGCTATGGTTAAAGGGTGCAAAGACGCGTAAATGACGCTGGGCATGAGGATTGTGGGTTTGGGGTTGCAGCCTGACTGCAGCCTGACAGCCGTCGGTGCCCAGGTGGGAGCAGCGCAGGGTGCTGACCAACCGGTTAGCTCCGCCTGAAGGTTCCAGAGGCTTTGGTGACATTTGATCTGGGTCTTGAGGGGTAAATGGAGGGTCTCTAGATAGAGAGCAAAGCATTTCAGATCTGGAGGCATATTTTGGGAGGAATATAGGAAGTTCAGTCTAGAATATGAGGTGTTTGGTAGGACTGAGAGGATGGGGAAAAAATCTGAAAAATACACTGTGGAAAATAGCTTGAGGTTTAAACATAATGGCAATGTGGATCCCTCAGTTGTGCTAAGCAGGAAAATGGACGCATTAGTGTTAAGCTTTAGTAAGATTGCTCTGCGCTGTCCATGTAAGACAGTTTTATTTCCTCTTGGTTTGTTATGCAAATTATCCTCGGCTACTGAGAAGATGAGTTCTCTCTTACAGCAATTAAGAAAAGTCTCCTTAGTTATAAAATAAATAATAAAATCCTAGCACATGTTTCGTATTTAGTAAATTCTCAAATATTTGTTGGTCTCAATTCAATGTTCAGTTTTACCTGATTTGTCCACTTCTCATAAGTCACTCCTAGAAACTGCATGCCATAACTAATAAATAAAAATAATCTTTGCAAAGACCCTCCAGCATGTTTTCCAATGTCATTGAATTATTGTTGCTTGGTTTCTAAACTGCCTTTACAAAGTCTGTAACCTCAAGTTCATGGTTTCTTTAACAACCCACTCCTGCGCTGTTTACCCTTTTTCTGCAGTGGGGATGGTACCATGGCAGGAGCTGGAGACCCAGGGATAAATAAACCAATTCCCACTCCTGGGGAGCAAGCATCCTAGGGAGACCAGAGACACATCATGCTGTCTTCGCCACTCAGCCTGTGAGCCTGGCATTGTTTGATTGAGAGGAAAGCAATCCTGAGGTCCTAAGATGTAATGGGAATATTTTATTTCTAGTGTTCCAAATAAAAGACAGACCTAGTATCAAACATATCCATGCATAAATATATATACATATATATACACATATATAATATATAATATAACACACACACACGTGCCCATTTATTCCACAGCATTCATTGGGTGGATAGTATAATTGCTCTCCAGAAAACTTACACAGTGAAGCATTGTTGTTGCAAAAAAATACTGTTAGTGTCAGATGGACCTGGGTTGGTTTCCCGAATCTGCCACCTAAAGTTTCATGCCCTTGTGCAAGTCATTTAGCATCTGAGAGTTTTTGTTGTTTGATCTGTACAAATGGGTACTAGCAGTACCTACTCCTAAAGAGCGCTGGGATAATTAAATGCAATAATGCATGAAAGCACTTAGTGCAATGCCTGGTACCTAAAGATTGCATTATTGTTATTATACCAAAGGTCTCTATTTCGTACAAAAATTGTGGAAGAATGCCCATCTCACTGCACCCTCATCAGCACTGCCTTTTGAAAGATCATTGCTGGGAGACATGGTTACAGCACTGAACAAGGTAGACACTTATTTTAAGGAGCTCATCATCTGCTAAAAATTCAGGGAAGTTAGCTGGCAATTTCAATATAGGGTGGCAGGGACTTGGTAACAGAAATCAGGGTGTTCTGTGAACACATAAATGAAGTACACGGTATAACCTAAAGGTGTCAGCAAAGGTGTCACATAATAGTAGCTCAGCTCAGTCCTAAAGTGCAAGTTGGCTGTGCAAAGGGAAGGGAAAGACAGTGTTCTAGCCGGAGGGAACAGCATGTGCAAAGCTGCACAGGCAAGAGAGGGCAGTTTGGGTTCAAGGAAACCAAGGATCTTTAGCGTGGCCAGCTTGTGGAGGAGGAAGGCTCTACATACAAAGAAAACAGCAAGTGCGAGTTCCTGGATATAACAGGCAACGTGCACGCCTGTCACTTTATCTAATCTGCACCAACAAACCTGTAGGTTATGCAGTTTTCAGGACAGAAAATGGAAACCTCAAGTATTTAGATAAGTTGCCCAAACTCCTAGCTCTGGCTTATCATCAATATCACTGTCATCATACTATAGGCTGCCTCTCTGTATGGCATGTGTGTGTGGGAGTGTGTGGTGATGTAGTTTTACTCCCATCTTCTATATCCTAAATATAATGATTAAAAATACAACCTTAAAGAGAGAACACTCCCATCAGGTCATTTTAAAGCTTGAAGATTTAAACCCAGATTAACTAATGTCAACTCCCCATATTATGCAACCAAATAATCTACGAATGACAGGTCAAAATATACAAATGACTCAACTTCTTAAAGAAGTTGTGTGTGATAAAGAAATCAGACACATTTTGCCTTTGTTCTCTACATCATTAATTTATGCCTCACTCTCTGAGACGTCAGATAAAGGAGTGAGTGTGGCACAGGGTGACTAATCACTAATAAATAATTTAACATAACTCTTTAGACACCAGTTCCCTCCCCAGCCTTTACTACACAGGCATACATACATAAACACACACACACTACACACGTATGTATTAGCATGTCCAGGAGCAGGTAGGGGGAGCAGGCAGTAGACTTGATATTTCCCTGGAGAGCAGAGCAAACAAACAAATGTTTACCTACCATCTCCCGTCCCCTTCCTTCCTCTTGGTGTTTTTCCAGGAAGGATGTCTCTGCAATGAGCTGGCCTTACATGTGACCCAGAAGTGAAGGGAATGACACGGAGCTGTGTTCTGACAATGGAAAATACGTCTGATGAAATTATATTTAAATCTATATTTAAATATAGATATAAATATGATGTATTTAAATATTATTTTTATATTATTATTAAATATTAAATATATTTAAATATAATATTAAATATATTAAATATATATTTAAATATTAAAATTAAATATTAAATTAAAAAATTAAAAAATAAATATTAAATATTAAAATTAAATATTAAAAATAAATAAAGATATTTAAAATCTATAAATATGTTTTTCGTGCTTAGGATGAATGTTAAGTTTCCTTGGATTAATGTATGTATTTTGTCCTGGAATGTTGTGCCTAAATCTGCAGTTTGGGGATAGCATTTTCTTCCCTAACAAAGTTGCCTTGTTTAGACACAAATTGTTTCTCAGGCCAGCCTGCTCGTATTGTAGTTAGAGGTATTTTCTCCTAGGCTTTTGTGAACTTTTCTATTTTTGGAGGCTATTTCACTGAGTTTAGAAAAGGCAAATATGAAATAATCCAGGGTAACACTCAAGCCTGGAAATTATGAAATATCTTAAAGTGTCTGTGAAATTAAAGGTAAAATCCTTTACTCAACGCACATTTTTATTCAATGCACATCCAAGTGCTGTCTTTAAACGAGCGTCTTAGAGAAGTAAAGACGGCTTCCTCTTGGTAGATGAATGGAGGGAAATGGAGAGGCATCAGCTTGGGACCCTGAATGGAGAGGCTCACCAAACTGTCTCCTGAATGATTTGTGAGATGGAAGAAAAATAATATAATTTTTTCTCCCGAACCTCAGAGATCTTTCAGTAGCTCTACGATTCACTCAATTACAGACATGACCTATGTTTTAGAATTTAAGACCATATTGCGTAACATTTGTGATAATAAGATTAACCTGGAGTACATGTTAGAATTCAAGTTTCCAGATCCCTTTTCTGGAGGTTTTGATTCTTCAGGATAAAGGGAAGCCCAGGTGTCTGTATTTTTAAGAAACACACAAGTAATGTATTATTTGTTCACCTTTGAAAATGTTTCCTTAATTATAGATGCCAAAAGTATTCATGTGTTTCAACCCACTAACCAAGGGAAGAAAGGGTATTTTAATAAAGATAATATTTAACATTTTATTGATTGAAATACTTATGATTTTAAATTGCTTTACATTTTATGTTATCAAACACAATTGTTTTTTAACTGTAATTGAATAATTGGACATAGGGAATAAGAATCTTTCAATCACAGGTTCTTAGAGTTGGATAAATTCATCATCCATCTTGTGTAGCATAGAAGGCTTTGCTTGGTCATCCAGGAATTCAGAACCTTAATTGGTTGTAGAATCCATCACGAAATAGGATTGCAATAAAAGCCATAGGAATGTATTTAGGCAGAATCAGCATGCACCATAGTGACTAAATTCAAACTTTCCACTATTTTCTCTATAAAGAAAGAAAAATAAATTATTGGAAGAACATTTAAAATTACCTGGATATTGCACTGCATACATCCCAATGAGGAGGATTAGACTGGGGGACAGCATGGAGGTGCCGTGTCCCACTTCACAAACAGCTGGGCTCTGCCTGCCCCCGTCTCTGCACATGTCGCCCCTCAGCCTGTGGGCTGCTTGACTCTCCTGCATACTCAGGCCTGATTCAGTCTTGGGACCTGCCATCCCTGAGAGAGGAGAGGCTTACAGGTGGTTCTTGGGATTAATTGGTGGAAGCACCTGTAAGAGGAAGTGGGGAGGCAGGGAGGCTGACCAGACTTTTAGATTACAAACTCCTTCCGAGTGACGGATACAGGTTGGAGGGAAGTGTCCTCGAATGCCCTGCTCTCTAAGGAAGGTTTGCAGCCTATCGTGAAGCTCAGGAGACCGAGTGGACCATCAGAGGAGTCTCTTCCTGACATAAACGGGCCTGTGTAATGGACTTCAGAGTTCTGTAGTCAGTAGGGTTTCTTGCCCAGTTATGTTCCCTGTAGCCTGAAGCTACATAACGGAGATTATCATGTATCATCTGGACTTTGGAATTACATTATATTGATCATTAGACTGCCATTAGTAAGTCATAGTGATTAAAAAGTTAAATTAATTGACTTCTATATTTGTGTAATGTCCGCAGAGTTATATTAGAAAGAACCAATATGAAACAACTTTTAGAAATGAGAACTTCAGGAAAAGGTACAAGTGTGTTTCTGTGGCTTTTACAGAGAGTACAATTTCTTCCATATGTACTGTGCCTAAGCTATCAGAAACATGGAGTCTTCTATCATTTTGTGATGGTTTCTTCATTAGTTTGGAAAAGCCAATATAACTCTTGTGTTCTTACAGTTTTTCACTGCAGAACATGCATCTATTAGAATAAGTTTGGCCATCGGTTGCACAGACTGGATCCATTTCCCTTGTACAAAAATGTGGTTGGTCTGCATACACACTGTAGCCTGGCTATTAAACGTAAAGAGACAACATACAGTTTATCAGATAGTGAACTTTTTGAGCAAAATGTTATTTATTCTTAATACAAAATGTCATGCATCAAAATGAAATATATTCTATACTGAGGTTTAAAAATAATATACCCACAACTCGCTTAGACATAAAATACCATTGGTATATTTTTCACAAACCCAAAATTATTTTTAAAAAAAACAAGCAAATGGCTGAGCGTATTTTTATAATTTAGCCGCTCTGCCCCAGTTCTTTCATACCTGGGTCAGATTGTCCCCATTGTTTCTTACCACAAGGAATCATAAAACTGAATTTTTTATAATTGCTTTGTCTTTCTAAATAGTTTCACTACTAGATGATAAAGTAGTGTCAAATGTCACATGATCACCACATATATATGTATTCATATATATGTATTTGCATATGTGTATATATAAATCTAGATAAACATGGAATTTGTTTAGTGTTGGTGGTTTGGTAATTTACATAAATAAACAATATTGTGTGTATTCTTACTGAACTGCTTTTTAAACATCTTTGAAGCCTTCATCTATTCAGATGTTTAGAACTGTAGTTCATTTTCACCACCTCTATGTCATATTTCATTTGTACATATGTATGTCTATATACATGAAAATTATTATTTTACACATGTTTAAGTGGAAAGTTGTTTTTTAAAAATCCTCATTTTGCTAGAATAAACAATTCTACATTAAACTCCCTTTAGCCCATATCATATACTTGTATATAACAAGGTTTATGCCCAATAATGGAATTTTTAAACAATGGAATATTTTTACCTTGTCTATAAGGTCAAATGGTTTTATATGTCTGACAAGGTTTATTTCTAGAATTAGTATAATAATAACAAGATTTTTTGTTTTGTTTTTACTTCTTAAAGGATCATTCTGTTGTACATTTTGTTTGTTGAAATTTGCTGTTCACACAATACAAAAAAATTAAAAGTTACTTATTTCAATTCCCAAATTAATCAATATAAACTTACCAATTAACAAATGTCTAGTGCAGGTACAAAAGCCGTTTCTGCAACCAACACACAAAAGATAAATTAAAAAGAAGCAGAAGAAGGGAAAATAATCAGAGGATCTGGGAGGAAGTACCTATATCCTCTAAGAGCAAAATGCTATGTCAGTTGCCTATTCAGGACCCTGCACATGAGGTGAGCCTTGTAAGGGGCAGTATCAAAACAATAAATTCATGAAATAACCCAAATCTGGAAAAAAAAATTCCAAATTTATCTCACTCTGTGAAAAATAATTTTGAGTATTTTTTAATAATCACCAAACCTCCAAAAATACCACAGTTTGTTTCTCATTTTTCCAGATAAGACATCACAGAGACTACAATGCCTTGCTTAATGCAACTTAATATGACTGGCATAAATTCACTTAATATGAAGGAATTAACTAGTACATAATTAATTAGTATGCAGGCCTAATATAAGGGATCTAACCAATACATTAAAGGTACTTTGGTCTGAAATTCATGGCCTCTCCTGCGCTAAGGAAGGTTAAGTTGTCAGCAGAAGGATCAGCGAGCTGTCTCCTACAATGCCTTGACTTCAGTGGGCTCAGGACTCACCAACAGCCAGTCAGACTGTCAAGGAGGACTACATCTAGAAGCCCTCATCACTGCCCACATTCTGCATTTAGCTACCACGGAATCTGGCCTCCACAAAGTAAAAAAGAAAAAAACAAACAAATGTCTTGGGTCACAGATGAACAGAGGTGAGTTATACAGACGGCTCTTTTCAACGCACCTCTTCATCTCCACCGCTCTAAGGTGAGAAATGAGAAAAAGCAATCAATCCCCTGAGACAATTTCAGGAAAGGCATTTGTAACATACCCGGTTTGATTCTGCCAGTTTAAGTATCGCAGATCCGCACAAGCCCCTCCAGTCCTGTTTCCTGCGTCTTCTAAGCCACGTGGAATGCCTGCCTCACCCAGGACTGACAATGTTACCTACCCGAATCAAGAGGAAATTCCAGGGCAACGAGGAAAACAGCTTTGGTCCACGATGAGAAGAGATGCATCTTATCAAGTCTGTGGGAAAAACCCGTAGGAATGTTTATGACACAAGGTGCGGGGACAAGTCGTCCATTTCTCACAAACGCGAGTCTGTCGCAGGTAAAGGGGCTCCTCCACCCGCACAGATTCCTAACCACAGCGAACTATTTCTTTTTTTCTTACCCCAAACCGCAGATCAGCAGGACACGCGCGTGGACAGAAGGCCCCCGGGAGACTTGAGAAAAACCCCGGGGACAAGGCCTCTCTGCTCGCTCACCCTCCCCGCGCTGGGCTCAGCCCGCCAGGAGCCTGTTCGCACTGACGGGCCCTCGAGTGGGGCCCCGCCCGAGGCCCCCGTCTTCCCTCCGAAGGTGGGAGCAGCTCCTCCGGGGAGGGCCAGCCCAGGGCAGGGAGGCCGCGGGGGCGGGGGCTGCAGCTCCGGGGCCGCGCCTGCCCCGCTCGCCTCCCCTCCTCGTTCCCCGCCGGCCGAGGAGCCCCTGCGGGTCCCCCAGGAGGCTGTCGGGGGGCGGGCCTTCGGGGGACCCCCGGTGCTCGGACGGGACGCCTCCCCGGACACCCCCAGCGGACGGATCTCCCCTCGGCAGGAGGAGGAGGCCGGGGCCGCGCCGGGACCCCGAGGCGGGGTGGGGGAGCCCGGGCAGGGGCGGGAGGCTGCGTGGAAACTGCGCCCCGGGGCCCCGCAGCCCCTTCGTGTTCGGCGACACGGGCACGGTGCGCCCCGTCGGAGAGCTGGTTTTTATTGAGCCTTTTATGTTGCATTCGGTGGAGAATCCATGAAGTCGTGACCGCTGGTGCAGAGAGTTGTGTTCCTCGCAAACCGTTTCCCACGGGGAACATCCCGTCCGACTGTAGCGCAAAGTCACGGCCCGGAGTGTCCGCAGAGGCCCCACGTGGGCCTCCGGTGGCCGCGCCGGGAGCCCTGGCTGGGGACAGAGTGTGAGTGTCAAGGACGGGAGGAAAAGAGGGTTCAGGGACGGCACAGACCGGCCCACATGGGACCGCTGTTCTGCGTGGAGTGTGTTGCGTGATTTGATCTTAACCTCAGTGTGAAGTGGGAAACCTGCAGGGTTCGAAGCAGGAAGAGATGTAAACAGTTACTTATCTGACCTGCTTTATACAGTCTGGTTCTCTGGAAAGACATTTGGCAGATGAAAGTTCTGAGTGCAAATCCCACCTTCTGCTGAGAAACGTGGACATAGTATTCACACTTTCTAACCCACAATTTCTTTTAAATATGTTTTAAATATGAGAATAATAATTTTTCATAAGTATTAGGGATAAAATATGAGGACAGTCTGCTCTTGGGTTGTATGTTAGACTTATATTTGTTACCCCAATCTAACCTGCATTTTTTTTTAATCAGTGAAGAAAGCCAAGGTTTAAAAAGAACCTTTGAGTCTAGCACTATTCCGTGCCCATTTACTGGAAGGATGCAAAATAATCTAAATAAGTGCAAAAAATTTTCTTTTATTGAAGTGACTACTATGTTTATACCAGCTCTTTGAAATATTTACATTGACACCACGAAGGACATTTGTGCAGGCAAATTCTTCTGACACATGACAGTTGAGGAAAAATCAAACTGAAGTTTAGAGCTGAAATTATTTTGAAGCTCTTATGTCCCACCCACTGGACTTTTTCACTGACATGTATTGATCAACAGCTACTAAGAGCAGGAAACACTGCCTATGATGCACAGAAGGCCACAGGTTTTTCAAACTAACCACTAAAAGGACTGAAAGGATTCTTAGATATGTGGATTATTTGATGCATATGCTCTAAAAATGTTTACTATGCATAAATATTCATATGTGAATATACAAATATTTAATATACAACTATACTAAAATCACATGTAAATATATATGTACATATGTATAAATATATGCATATATGTGCATGTGCACATCCATATTTATATAGATACCAACATATGCATGTAATAACACATATAGATATATACATAGTATGTAGACATGCATATATACATATGCATATATATCTCTCTATATAAATGATCTAATTGAGCCCTGCATGTCATCATAAGTGTCCTTATAAAAGAGAAGGAGATTTGATGCAGACACACAAAGAAAAAGACAATAGGAAGACGGAGCTGAGAGAGAATTCAAAATTTTGGCTTAGAGAGAGAGAGAGAGAAAAAAAAATTAGGCTATATAGATAAAAAAAATAGAGACAGAAGGACATAATCAAGATATTCTCTACAACTAGCTTTTTTCATTTAACAGTCAATGGTATATCTTCATGTAAATATATACAAATATACGCAATTCCTTTTAAGGTATTCTTGTTACATACTTTTGCCAGCAGTGCTGTAATGAGCATAGTTGTGCAGTTTATCATAAGCTCATTCAATTATTTCTAGACTTTTTGAAGTTGAATTTTAAGTTAAATAATATGTGCAGCTTAGAATTACCTATGTTATAGGTAATTCCAAATTTCCAAAACCCTTGTAATATTTTATTATGGAAAGACAGATTACAAGCATACTTGTTTCTCCAACCTGTCAAATGAGTGCCATTTTAAATACTCCTGTTTCAACACACACATTTAAATGTGTACATGCATATAAAATATATGTACTTGAATGATTCTGTTCAGTTACAAAATTTCTCCATTTGGGAATCAAATTAAAATAGTTTAGTGAAGTTATAAATTAATGAAGTCATAATTTCTATTGTTTTCTTTAAGAATTTTCATCCACAAACATGGTTTATCTCCTATTTAAGTCCTGAATGTATTAAAGAAATTATTTCTCTCTAGTATAATTTGTAGTTCAGTCCATTTCTGCAAATGAGAAATTTTGGAAATCTTTTTGTGGAATCTCTTGCTATATATGACATGTACCAAGTGGAACAGCTTATATGAAGTGGTGGTTGGTGAACTTGGGACACCCAGACTTGTACATTTAGAGGTTCCGAATATTAACTCTAAGTGGAAAGTGCTGAACTACATGCTTACATCTTCTGCTCCCCAATATTCCACAATTTATGGTGCTTTAGAGATCCTGTTAGATACTGGAACAAAGTATCAAATATATGGAGACCAGTGTAGGCAGGAAAGTTGACCATAGGATTCTGTAGAAGCAGGCAATTTCCAATATCTAGGAAACAAAAGAAACTATAAACCTGACAGCCAGGGGCAGGCTTGGTAATCATGTTTTCTAGTTGTTTACAGTTGGAAAAACAAGGTCAGCTAATGAACTTTACCCCTGCAGAGTTAGAGATAGGCATGCTTAGAATGCTTCTTGTTGGAGGGCATGTGCCATTATCCACTTCAGTAAAATTGAAAATACTACTTTCATCTGAGAAATCACATTCACTGATACTCCCTTTGGGATATTTTGCCTCACTTTCCAACTGTGACAAGCCTGTATTTGTCTTAAAGCAAATTGCCTTCTCAGATGACAGGCAGTATCTTAGGCTCCACAAAGAAAATTCCTCACGACGGCACAAAGGAACTTTGGGGGATCATGGAATGGCTCACATCCTGATGTGGGTGGTGGTTATGTGACCATATGTATTTGTCAAAACTCGTAGAACCATATACTACAAACGATTTTCACTGCATATGATTTGATCTAAAAACTAAATTAGAGATTTTCAGTTACACTGTTGAAGCATTTGCTGGCAGTAACCAACTGTTTGATCTTACCTGAAAACCTGCTTCTTTAAATTTGTAGCTGTATAACATAGACTATCTAATTCAAAATACTGTTACTTTTTTTTTTTTTTTGAGAGGGCATCTCTCATATTTATTGATCAAATGTTTGTTAACAACAATAAAATTCAGTATAGGGGGGTCAATGCTCAATGTACAATCATTAATCCATCTCAAGCCTAATTCTCGTCAGTCTCCAATCTTCTGAAGCATAACGAACAAGTTCTTACATGGTGAACGAATTCTTACATAGTGAATAAATTCTTACATGGTGAACAGTACAAGGGCATTCATCACAGAAACTTTCGGTTTTGATCATGCAATATGACCTATAAACCATCAGGTCAAATATGAATATTCATTTGATTTTTGTACTTGATTTATATGTTGATCCCACATTTCTCCTATTATTATTATTATTTTTATTTTTAATAAAATGCTGAAGTGGTAGGTAGATGCAAGATAAAGGTAGAAAACATAGTTTAGTGCTGTAAGAAGGCAAATGTAGATGATCAGATGATCAGGTGTGTGCCTATGGACTAAGTATTAATCCAGGCTAGACAAGGGCAGCAAGACATCCATGGATGCAGAAGATTTCTCTCAAAGCAGGGGGGGTGAGGTTCTGAGCCTCACCTCTGTTGATCCCCAAATTCTCACCTGATGGCCCCCCTGCGACTGTGCCTGTCTTAGGTTGTTCCTCCCTTGAGGAATCTTACCCGTCTCTGGCTAACCAGTCATCTTCCGGGGCCATACAGGGAAATGTAAAGTTGGTAAATGAGAGAGAAGCCATATTGTTTGCAAAGGTTAGCTTTTTACTTCTTTGCAGATTTATGCCCTGTGGCTTCTATGCCCAGCACTTGTCTCGAGGTATCTTTACCACTTGGAGGAATTATGATACTCGGTAAATTCGATATGAGGCACGAATTCTACTTAAGGTTTGTAATTAGGAAGGAAGAAGAAAAGCTATAGATGTAGCATATGAAGGAAACTTGGGAGGATTGATTATTTCTTTGACATATCTTCTTGTATAGAAAATACTGTTACTTTTTAAAACTGATACATCTAGAAATGCAGAGGTAAGAAATGAGACTTGACCTCAAAGGACCCTTTAGTGAAATCATATTTCTTTCCCCTCATTCCTGAAAATACAAATTTAAGTGACACCCTTAAAGAAATATTTCACTCACTTGAAAACCTGAAACCCTCTACCCCGAAGCTCACCCAGCACCCAGCTGGGGGAGGAGAAGACAATCTTCCTCTCACGCGGAGCTTGTCTTCCTGAGCTCCTGCCTCCGTGGGGGAATATGGATCTGTTTGCAGGGGGCCCTCACTCGGACACAGCGCTCTTCACAGCCCCCGCGACATTCAGGGCTCCGTCCTGGAGAGTGAGTCTGCAGGCTGCGGCAGGGGTTGGTGACAGTAGGGCCCAGCTGGCTGCTGCTTAGTGGCCCTTAGTGTGGGAATCTGACATGTTGTTTTTCCTTAGAATGTGTGGAATTGCTGAGTTTTGGTCTGCAGCTTGCCCTTTGTTGTCACCAGGATTCCTGTACCTTGTCCTGTTGTATCAGGAAAGTCTCCCAGAGCGATGGGCCCACAAGCATCCCGCCTGCACAGGTGGCAGATTCAGTGTTGGCATTCAGTGGGGGGTTGGGGGAAGTTGTATTAAGATATTTATTAATATATATGCTTTTTATTAAATGAAACAAATATGTGTATGTATAAATATTTTTATATTAACTTTATGTGTGTATCAGCTTTATGAGTTAGGATTGACATAAAACATTGTCAATGTTTAAGGTATAAATGTGCTGATTTTATACACTTATGTACGGTGCAAAATGGTTAATTACCACAGTAGCATTAACAAAAACCTTATCACATAATTAGCACTAATAGATTTACGCTATTAGGAACTTTCAAGTATATAATAAGTATCATTAATTATAGTTACTTTGCTATACATTACATCTCCAGAACTTATTCATCTTATAACTGGAATTTTGTACCCTTTGACCGGTATGTCATTTTCCCTGCTCCTCAAGCCCTGGTAACCACCATTCTACTCTCTGTTTCTATGAGCTTGACTTCTTTTTAGATTCTTCATGAAATGATAGGCAGTACTTGCCTTCCTCTGTCTGGCTTGTCCCACTGCCGGTATACAACACTACATCTTTGTTCATTCATCCACTAGGGGACACTTCAGTGGTTTTCATATCATGGCTATCGTAAATAATGTTAGAGAATGGGAGAAAATATTTGCAAGTCATATATGATAAGGGGCTAATATCTAAAGT
Source organism: Manis javanica (assembly GCF_040802235.1). Taxonomy (NCBI): domain Eukaryota; kingdom Metazoa; phylum Chordata; class Mammalia; order Pholidota; family Manidae; genus Manis; species Manis javanica. The sequence goes on along the minus strand of NC_133169.1, from coordinate 92,490,183 downwards.
AAATAAAGAACTCATATAACTCAATAGCAAAACACAAACAACAAAACAGTGAAAACAAACCAGAAACAATTTGATTAAAAATAGGCAGGTGATAAAAAAATAGAAGAAGAGGGAATACTTCCAGACTAATTCCATGAAGCCAGCATCACCCTAATACCAAAACCAGGCAAAGACCCCACCAAAAAAGAAAATTACAGACCAATATCCCTGATGAACATAGATGCAAAAATACTCAACAAAATATTAGCAAACCGAATTCAAAAATACATCAAGAGAATCATACACATTGACCAAGTGGGATTCATCCCAGGGATGCAAGGATGGTACAACATTCGAAAGTCCATCAACATCATCCACCACATCAACAAAAAGAAGGACAAAAATCACATGATCATCCCCATAGACACTGAAAAAGCATTCGACAAAATTCAACATCCATTCATGATAAAAACTCTCAACAAAATGGGTATAGAGGGCAAGTACCTCAACATAATAAAGGCCATATATGAAAAACCCACAGCCAACATCATACTGAACAGCGAGAAGCTGAAAGCATTTTCTCTAAGATCAGGAACAAGACAGGGATGCCCACTCTATTTTTAGGAATAAAGTGAAAATTATACCTTTCTCGTTTTTAATAGTTCCAAAATTTATTGAGTGCTTGGTGAATGAACTGTTATTGCAGAAATAAATGTTAAGGTAAGTGTCCCCTATAGTCTAAAAGTTAGACTTGGAAGGGACACTGGACACCCATTCTCTCATTTTATACATAAGATGCAAGGGTAAGAAATGTCCGTATAAAGTGCACGAGTTCTCCAAGTAGTCAGGGTGACCCAGGTGAGCCAGAGCTGAGGCTGGCCTGCCTTTTCTCATGTGATTGTTAAATAATCACATTGTCTTTCTATGGTGGTGATACAGTTACTTGACCCTCGACTTTTCTCATTATCTTCTTTTCAGGTTGAGTAATGAAAAACTGAATCTGAACCCTAAAGGGAAATGCTAAGTATTTAGAGGAACCAAATTACTGGGAACCTCAAAATCTACTTTCAAGTCTTTTTAACAATGGATTTGCCTGAAAGTTCCACCGAGGTCAGCATGAGTTCTGTAAGTATGATGGATCCTGCATTATTTTCAAGTTTGTTCCACTGCTAATAAAGTCAGTTCTAGACTTGCTTCTGATTTCTGGGAGATTTATTTTCTACATTTTTCCAGACCTTGTGTCTTTGATCCACCTGTGCCCAACATGCCAACATGGTTACTACTTCAGGACCTACAACAGCAATTTGTAAACCCTAAAAGATGTCAGGGTGTCAGGATTGCTTGTCAAACATAAAGAGTTTCCCACTTTAGAAATATTGAAATTATAGGTCTCTGATAGAGTTAAAGAAACTGCCGTTTTAAACCACATTTCAAGTGTTTCTAATGAAGGTGGTCTCTGGACATTTGACAGGAAACTGATTTATGATTTTTTAAGGATATATAAATGGGCTTCAGAGGATCCATGTGTTAAGCAGAAAGACAGATGAAAAGGAGAAAGGGCCCCCCAAAGATCACTCAGGGAATTGATCAAATAGAACCAGAAAGCCAGAAATGAGTCAAAGAGTTAATCAGATGAAGCCACAGGGTCTAAGAGTGACTCAGGAAATGTCCAGGGTCCCTCCAGATAAGAAACATGAGAGGCACGGGCACAGCACAGCCCCTGTCCCCATTTCACCAATCAGAACAAGCCTAGAGAGCTGACAGCTATCAATCAAGGACCTCTCTGCCCTGCCAAAACTGCATAAAGGAGCCTCAGAATGAGCATCCACGCCTGCCTGTCTTGTCTCAGGCAGGCCTGCTCTGCTGCTCTGTCCTGAGTGCGTTAAAACTGACTCTGCTTTCCTGACTTTGGTCCCTCATCTCACTGTATCTGACTTCCCTGCAACACCGAGCCGAGTCCTTTCCTTCCTAACACATGGAACCAAATGCAAAATAAATTCTCCATGTACTTTTTTCTTAAGAGTGTCCAAAATTCTCATTAGATTCTTAAAGGGGTACATAACTCTATATGGGCACAGATAGATTTAAAAACAACTGACGTACAAGATACTGAAATGTGGAAATTTAATGTATTTATCTGAGTTGTATTTTAAGTCTATGTGGATAAAATTGCAATATTTCCAGAATCTCCATGTGCAATATTTCCACATTCTCTCGCCTGGCTTTAGTGCATCTCCAAAACAATAGGTGTTTCCAAGGGGTGGAGAGAAGTAGTTCATCTCCATATCAATAAGTGATTACAAGGGGGAGCAAAGGCGGATCTGGACCAGAGAGGTTTGGTGGGGCCCCTTTTGCAGCCGGGTTGCAAGAGAGAGACATGGGCAAGCAGAAGTAGATAACCGCTTGTAAGCAATAAATGGGTTTCTCCCACTTTATTTCTCCCTTTGGTTGATTTTGGCTTTAAAGATTATTTGCCCCAGGCTGAGAACCTATTTTCCCATTGTAGTTACAGTCTGGCATAGTGTAAAAACCCAGATGGTTAGAAGAATTTCACCAGGACATTATCATATTGGTTAGCAACATGGGGCTCAAGAAAGCGAACAAGACCCAACATGATGACAGGAGCAGGGCCAGTAAAAAGAATAGTTTAATGAAAATGAGTTCAGAGAGGTGGAGCGAGAGCCGGAGGTCAGTGACCAATGCAAGTTCTTTTACAACCAAGGGAGCTCTATTTAGCAGTAGGGAACTCAGAACGCAACTTATTTGGACGATATGGATCCGACACAACAAACGTAGCAGAAAAGCAGACCATGGAACAGGACACATGGTCCGGATGAGGGGCAGAGGCTGTAGGATCAGATAGGATAAGTGGTTAGTTATATCTAAGGAAAAGGAAACATAATAGCAGCCCCAAGTGTTATGGAGAGCTATGGTCTAGAAAAGCGAGAAAGAAAAGATGCACACGCTACAGCTGAAGGAAACGCAGGTCCTTAAAAAGGTGCGTTACGAAGGGCATTCAATCCTCCATCTAACGGGCAATGAATGAAACTCAGAGACCAAATGCGGAATCCCCTCATACGTTTGGCTCAGAGAAGATGAAGATTCAGCTAGACACTCAATCTCAAATTCAATCAATAGACTCTAGACAAACTTTGCTCTAAGTTGGTCTAGTCCCAGTACCCCAATATGTTTCCTTATGATATGATTTAATGGAAGATTAAACAGAGTTTAATTAAATGAGCTCTGAGCAAAACGCCTCATATAGTAGGAAGTAAATAAGTATTTTGAAATTAATATATGTTCATAGGAAGGAAATAATTTAATGCTGCAAAATACCTCAGAACTTAATTATTAATTAATTTCATTCAAATTATTAGCAAGCAATACAATTTAGACTAAACATAGACCTCAGCCTTCAGATACACAAATTCTGCTGCAGAGACAGAATTTGTAACTTTTTCTTTAATACTTGAGGATAAAAGATGAAGTTCTATATTTAAACCAGAGGGGTTTTTTTGCATACACACGACAAAAATAGCTATTTCTGTGTGTTTTGGACGGAAGGGCCTGCCGGGCGGGGGCGGGGCCACGCAGCCGCAGTCCAGCCGGCGCGTTCATGTGCCCCGCGGGGGCGGACGCTCCTCGAGCCGTCGTGGCCCGGCTGGCGACGCCGAGCCTCAGCAGCGAGGTAAGTGCCTCGGAACGGCCCCCCTGCGCCCACCCCTCGCACCCCCGGCGGGCGCGCGGTCTGGCGCGGAGCGAGGGCGGGGAGCGCGGCTGCGGGCGGGTGTCCGGGGCGCGCAGGGCGGCGGCGGGAACGCCCCCCTCGGGCTGCAGGCGGCCGCGGCGAGGGGCCCCGAGGGCGTCCCTGGGGGGCTCTGGGGAGGTGATGCAGGCCCTGCCTTCGGAGCTCCCGTCTGTGCGCGAAACCCGGGGTGCTGTGCTGCCCGGAGTCCGGGAGGCGCGCGGTGCCCACGGCTAATGAACTGCCGCCCCGCGTCACCCGCCTTTCCCGGCCGCCGGAGGGGAGGGCGGGATGGAGCCCGTGGGGGGCTCTTGACCCACGTCGGGCATGTGCCCCCCGCCCCTCCGCCGTCCCGTGTCAGCGTCAGCGGGCCGCCCCTTCTGCGCCTGTCGTCTTTCCAGTTTCCGCTTCTCTTCAAGGGGGTCATAGGTCATCCGAAGACCCAAAGTCACCCGGGAGAGCAAGGGTCCCACGAGGGTCTCACCACTGCAGCAAAGGAAGGATTCTGTACCCCTTGCCCAGTGGGTATGGGGGTGTCTGCCCGCGAGTGGGTCCCTGCTCATGCTTGGTGTAGTTGTGCATGACACACTCAATGTCAGGCAAGCCACACCCAGGCAGGAAGGGGTGAGAAGCACCCACCTGGGATACAGACTAATGCCCGGAGGAAGGGAGGCGAGTGATGTTTGTGCCTGGATTTTAAGGCGCTTACACAGGACCCGCAGTTGGTGATTAGGGAGGGGGAAGCGGGCGTTCCCGGCCGGGGACTGGGGTAAGCAGGGAAGGGGTGCAGAAGGGGGCCTCTGGGAAGGTGCAGGGTAGGTAACTCTCCACTGATGGGAGCTTGGGGGGTGAAAGTAGGAGATAAAACTGAAATATGTTATTGCGCCGCTGCTAGGTTTTAAGCCTAGATTTCATTTTAAATATATTGAAAAGGGAACCTGTGAGGGCATTTAGGATGTAGTGATAAGCACACATGAAGCTTGTGCTAGTTCCAGAGAACATCTGGGGGGCTTCTGCCGTTAGATCACCTCGGAGGTAGGCTGAGACCTCACCTGGAATGATACCCCTGGGAATTCATGGAAACTGCTAGTGAGCTTCCCGTTCAGTTCTGGAATTACTCTGAGAGTAGGACGATAGTCTTCATTTAAGGCTCCTTCTTCTTGCACTTGTTTCCAGGCCCCTTCAGAACAGTTAACATCTGACCTTCAGGGACTCTGGACTAACTGTCCTCAGTCTGGGCGAGGTGTCTGTTCTGTGCAGCCAGAGCGCTTTCTGTTTGGCAGCACTTGTACCTGTCGCCCTGTTTTGTGTATGTGTCTCCCCCCTGCAGCGTAGGGCTCTCTGCGTGTTTGCTGGGTGTTTGGATGAACTACACACATCCTACACTGAAGCAAATTTTTTATGTTCTAGTGTGAAGGTGGGGGGGAAACAAAAAATTGGAGAGGAGGGAAGGTGTTGACATTGAAAATAAATGAAAGAAAAACTACAAAGGGAAAAAAATATGGATACATCTACAGAAAAACTGAAGAACATGCCAAGGAAAAAAATAGGACAACCAATTAGAAAAAAGAAATACAACAATATGGCATAAACAGCTAATGTCATTATTATAAAATAGCTCATGAAAATTAAAGAGAATGTGTCATAGAAAACTGGCAAAAGAATTAACTTAAGGGGAAAAAAATTTATCTGAAAAAGAGTTCAAATCCACTGTTATCGTCCAGATCTCTGCATTACTGTTCACTCAGCACCCTCATCCTGGTCTAGGTTGTGTCTCCCACCAACTCCCAGCTCTTTTCCCTGACCCTTCACGACCTCTCATCTGAGCTCTCCAGCGCAGCTGGGGCGCTGTCTTCAAGACATAAATCTGATCAGGTGACTCCCCACCCCTTTCTCGGAGCCTAGGTGGTGGCTCCGCTGGTTTCGGTGAAGAGCGGTCTAAATACGGCCGGTCTCTCCCCTTGTGTCGGATACACCACGTCCTCCGCAGTCTGGGCTTCGGCCGCGCTGGGCCTTCCTCCGCTGGCCAGCACGGCAGCCTGTAGATCCTTTGCACGTGGTGTTCCTTTTACTGAAGCTCTTTTTCCTCTCGTTGTTACATTTCCTACTTCCACTTTACTTTTCACTTTTTCAGGGAAACCTTTCTTGACTTTCATTTACCCTCTTTATAAGCTCCTGTTGCAGCATTTATTTAGCACTTCTGGTCATTGTTCTGTGTGTGTGCGCGTGAGAGAGATTTCTTAGGCCCTCTGCCTGGCAGTGTATTTTGCTTACTGATCATATCCTCAGTGCTTATCTGTTAAATGAAAACTTGAAGCATTATTTTGATGATCCTTAATAGCTCAGTTTTCTTCGTACTGCAGGCTTCCTTGGGGGGTACTAGCTCTTGGAATCACTGTTTCCTAAGAACCCTGGGGCTTTGTTGCAGGCAAATTAAAATGCACGGCAGAGTCAGGGCATCACCGGAGGAGGCCGGCTGGTTGGCTGAGGGTCGGGTCACAGCAGAGTTTACCTTTACGTTTGCTCTCAGCTTTGTAGATCGGACACGTGTTATCAGTGTCACCCCACAAGTATAGGTCATTCTCTCAAAAGCAAGTTCGCATTGACCATAAGCTTATAGAAGTCTACATACATGAGAAAGCTGGTTTATTAAGAAATATATCTAATGTAGATAGGAGCGTTCACCTTGTAAAACACATTATTTTCCTTTCCTTTGACCTACATTAGCTGCTTGGCATGTAGAACCACAGAAAGGGTTTTGTTTTAGTTGCATGATTCAGTGTTTAGTTATGACACATCTGTCCCCATTATTGAGTTATTCCAGTACAAATTGGATTTCTGAAGTCTCTGAGCAGGGGAACTCTTCTTGGAATCTCCTTGAGTTGGACACTGCCAGCTTTTGCTCTTTGTGGTTCCCTTTTTGTGTCATTGTCCACCGAAGAGGTGATGCAGGTCACATTCCCAGGCCACCTGCGGGCATCCGCACGGCTGGGGTCTTGGTGACACCTCCCTTCCGGCAGCCGTGCTGGGCGCTCCTGGGCGCAAGTCCTCACCCCTCCTGCTGCCCTCATAGTTACATTAAATGCCTTCTTTGGCTGGTTGGAGGCGCTCAGCTTGGGCTTGTCGGTCTTAGTGATGACCTACAAATTTGTCCTTCAGTTTCTGTCTTCATGTTTTTTCCCATCGTTTCTCTTTCATTTTATTTCTTCTCTGTCAGCACATAGGATTTCCATTATTATGCCACTGTTTTCTCCCGCTCACTTTATTTCTCTTTCCTTTCTTCCCCCCAATCAAAATCATACTTTTTCACATTTCTAACAGTGATAGTTCTGTGTGCTTTTGGTTGAAGAACCAAAAAAAAAAAAACATTGGTCTTCAAACAGTGCATGGCCTTCTGATGATATTGGGTGTTTTAGGCCTGTTTGTTGACTTTTGGGTTATCTGTCAACCAGCTTCATAGTAGGTGCAAATTCATTGTCAACCTTTTAAATCCTAACTGAAAGGCTAATGGTAGCTAGCTAGCTGTCAGGGGAACAAAAATGTAAATGCTCGGAAGAAACTACCTGCTTGAGGTGAGTAGATGGGAGAGAAATAAAACTAACTCCATTTTTATGTAAAGTGAATATACTTATGTTTTTAATACACTGAGCTTTTCAAATTTTCTTGCTGCCTACACACTGGTACTGTAAAAGTCAGTATACTGAAGGAAAAGCACTAAAGTCAGTATACATACTGAAAAAAAAAGGCTAGGAAAGCATTTTTTGGCATCAGCATGAAACTAAGTGCATGAAACATTCCCTTTGCTTTTAAGAATTCCCCGATGCCATGCTGGCAACCATAGAACTTCTTACACTGGAATTTTAAAATTGGAGTCTAGTTCTCCCGTGATCGGAATGCAGTGCAACTGAGGACCAACTCTGCGATTTATTAGTTAAGTTGTTATACAGCAAATGCTGTATAGTTACCTCATGCACCAGCAGGGCATAGCACTTAGAAACATTTGCTAATAAATTTTAATGCATATTTTATCACTTGTTATTAATTGTTGTATGAATAATGTAATTTTCAAAAAAATGGGTCACAAATCCCTATTATGTTGCTTATAAAATGTAGCAATTATTTTTTACTTAAACCTAGTCTAAATGACTTTTCATTGATACATGTATTTTATTAATTGAGATACCTACAATAAAATGCACAAATCTTAGTGTACAGCTTGAGGAATTTTGACATGTGTATATATTCATGTCCCTGTCGCTGAGATCAAGATATCAGACATTCTAACTAATTTTTTCCCCTTTTGTCTATTTCACCCATCCCCTGTCTCCTTCCCCGTGGTAACCATCAGTCTCTTCTCTGTGTTTATGGGTCTGTTGCTGTTTTCTTTGTTCATTTGTTTTGTTTTTAGGTTCCACATACAGTATTTGTCTTTGTCTTATTTCACTTAGCTTAATATCGTCTGGGTCCACCTATGTTGCAAATGGTGAGCTTCCACTCATTTTCATGGCTGAGTAATACTCCATCATGTCCGTATGTGCCTCATACTCCTTGTCCGTTTGTCTGGTGATGGGCACTTACATTGCTTTCATATTCTGGCTGTTGTAAATGACACTGCAGTGAACATAGGGGTGCATATATCTTTTTAAATTAGTGGTTTTGTTTTCTTCAGGTTAAATTCCCACAAGTGGAATTACTAGAATGTATGGCATTTTTCATTTTTTGAGAAACCTCCATACTGCTTCCCATAGTGGCTGCACCAACTTCCATTCTCATCAGGGATTTAGGAGAGTTCCCTTTCTCCACATCCCCTCCAATTCTTGTTATTTCTTGTGTTCTTGATATAAGTAGCCAATCTGACTGGTGTGAAGTATCTCATTGTGGTTTTGATATACATTTTCTTGACGATTAGTGATGTTGAGTGTCTTTTCATGTCTGTTGGCCATCTATATACCTTCTTAGGAAAAATGTCTATTTGGGTACAGTGCTCACTTTTTAATTGGATTACTTGTTATTTTTCTGGAGTTGAGTTGTATGAGTTTTTTAATATATTTTGTTTATTAGCCCTGTATTGGATATATAGTTTGCAGATATATTCTCCCATACAGCGGGCTGCCTTTGCATTTTGTTGGCGGTTTCCTTTGCTGTGCAGAATCTTTTTAGTTTGAAGTAGTCCCACTTGTTTATTTTTGCTTTTGGTTCCCTTGCCTGGGGAGACACATCCCCCCAAAAATTACTAATGTGAATGTTCAAGAGCATTCTGCATATGTTTTCTTCTAGTTCTATAAAAGCTATGTTTTATAGTTTCAGGTTTTATATTTAGGTGTTTAATCCATTTTTAGTTTATTTTTGGATGTGGTGTAAGACAGTGGTCTGATTTCATTCTTTTGCATGTAGATATCCAATTTTCCCAACAACATTTACTGAAGAGACTCTTTACAGTGTGATTTTTTTTTCTAAACGGATCTAACTTTGAAACAAATTCTAAAGAGGTTAACATATCTAGTGGGAAAGAAACCTGATTACTCCGCATTCTGTTAGTATATACTCTGCACTTGAAACAGTGAATGAACCCATGAGTATTGCAAATTTACTGGTTGTTGATTTAACAAATATTTATTGAACAATTGCTGTGTCATCCACTGTGTTAGGTGGTAAGATTCAGTGTTGAGTAAAACCAGATACTTGACCTTCGTGGAATTTATAACCTACTGGAAGGAAGACACATTAAACATAATTAGATTAAAAGTAAAATTAAACTAAATTAAACTAAAACTAACAGTCATGATAAGTTCTAGCAGCTCTCTAAGTGCTCATAAATGGAATGTTTTACCTTCTCCAGGAGGCCAGAAAACATTTCCCTGAGAAATGACAGTTGAGGCAACATCAGAGGGATAAGATGTTTACAAGCTAACTTGGGGAGAAAGAGCATTCATACCAGAGAATATTGCAAGTGTAAAGACTTGAAGGTAGATATGATCATGGTGAGTATGAAGGAATAAAAAAGGCCCGTGTGACCATCCTAAGAGCAACTGGAAACCACTGGGGAGAGTTAAGTAAAAGTGTGACATCGGATCTGCATGTTAAATAATGTATTATGACTGAATTGTGGATAACTGGAGAGGGACAAGTGTGACTTGGAAATAATTTTAAACACACTCAAGAGGAAATAGCAGGTAGGCAGTTGCAGTTGTATATTTAGATCTGGACTAAAAGAGAGATCTCAGACAAAGGTAGAAATGTTTGAGTCATCTTTGGTTAGGTGGCAAATTAAAACCATATATGCATGTACATCTTTAGGGTTCAAAAGTATATTGTGAAAAGAAGAGTTGGCCTTGAACTCATGACTGATGAGAGGTCTGTGAGCCTTAGAAAACCGAGATAGAGTGTGTAGAGAGGACGGAGGAAAGCCAGGGGAGTGATCTGTCCTGGAAACCAAGGACCGAGCGTTTCAAGGAGGAGGAGGCAGGCAGCAGTGTCCAGGGCTGCTCAGAGGTCAAGTAAATGAAGTCTGAAAAATTCCTGTTGAATTTTGTGATAGCTTTAAGTGGACCATTGGGAAGGGAAACTGGAATTATGTGGAATGCGTGAAATAGTTTGAACTCTTTAAAAGCTTAGCTCTGAGGCAGTTGGAGAGAGAGGGTGCTCCCAGTCAACTTTGTAGTGTGGACGTTTTGTTGTGTCTTTAGTGAAAATGATCCTGGCATGATTAAAAATCACTGGGAAACATCCATTTAAAGAGATGGACAATGGTAGAGGAAAGGAATAGTCTATAGAAAGGGTTCTAGGAAGGCAGAAAAGGATGGGCTCCCAAAACACAATCAGGAGACTAACCTGATATATGTGTAGAGGTATTTCTTAAAACTTTATTAATAGAGGATGAGGATGCAAGTAAATTTGTATTTGTGGTAATAAAAAATGATGGTTCCCATCTGATATTTATTTTCTCCATGAAATTGAAAAATTGAGGAAGAAGGTCAGATGTTTTAGGAAAGCACACGAAGGTTCAAAGTAGTCGTTGTAGAGTGTATTGACCAAGAAAGTCCAGTAGGGTTGCTAGGAAGTGTAGAGGCCAGTCAAGGTTAGCCCTGGGGGATTTATCGTAGAATCTCAAGTATTTCCTCCCTTCTGGAGTGCTGTGAAAAAAGACTCGGAATGTTGCTTTCATCCAGGATTAACTAGAGGGAGTTTAAGGTATTGGCAAGTGTTGATCATGTACCCAAACTGGATAAAAGGAAAATTAAAAGGCCTAACTGTTTGGGAGAAGGTGAAAGAACTGGTGGTTTCGGTGAAGTCGCAGACGGTTGTGGTGTATGAAGTTGAATAAGCAAGCTGGTGGAAGTTGTGATCTCACTGTGGAGTATTTGAATTCATGGTTTTAGAAATGGAGTCGTTACTAGTGATGACAAGGGCTACAGTGTGACCTTGGAATTGTGGGTGGCTGAGATGGGAAAGATGAGGTCATTAGAAAAGAGGAAGTCAAGAAGTGAGGACGTAATATCAGATTGGTCATTCAAGTGAACATCTACCTCACCCAGAATGATGGCAAAACAGGATGGAGAGAAATTGTAAATTGGTTGCCAATATCTTCAGTGGGTAAAGGATGAATGATGCTAATAGGAGATAAGAGAAACTGTTAAGGCTAAATCCAAGAGCCTTGAAGAAACAGGATGAGGCTGATAATACTATTTTGGTGAGAAGAATTTGAGGGCTTGTGTGTGCCAGGCTCTCTTGTAAGGCACCGAAAACACTGTAAATATTGCAAGACCCTGTCCTCTGAGAGGAGGTTAGACTATAGACGAAGCAGCCACACGTGCAGTTAGTGACAGTCCAGTGAGACCCTACCTTCAAAGTATGGTGGGAACCTCAAGGGAGAACAGGTTATGTTTAGCTGAAGAAATCATTGAAGGTTTCACAGGAGAGATCATATCTGAACTGAAGTTTATGTAGTTCCTCAAGTGGAGAAGGCGAAGGACATCACAGGAAGAATTATAAGATGTATGGCTCCTGACAATGACAGACGAACATAAACTCAACATGATGGCATCCCTTCTCGTAGTAAGCACTGTCGTAATACGGAGTTCTTTATCATTGTAATATCTCCATCTCTTTGGCCATAGTTCTATTTTTTTGTTCTAGAGTTCAACATTGTTCTCTAATGGGATGATTGAAAGCATGTATCTGGTGTGTGTATGTCCTTGTGTTTTTGGTGTTTCTTTTAAAGTTATGCTTGAAATAATATATTGCCAAAAGTAAATGTGGAGGTGCGCTATAAATAAATACAATTCTTTGACATATTTGCTATTGTTGTTCCAAACACTCCTTCAGGAAATTAAATGTCTCCCATTATGGGTGAAGTTCTGTTTTAAACCACAAGGACCCAAAGATGAACATGATGGTCTCTGACTTCAGGGGACTCATCGTTTATGATGATCCAGGAACAGGATGGATGGGTGATATCAATATACTAACCACAGGGAGTGCTATGACCTTTTTAAAAATGACAACTTATTTCTCTTAAATCCTCAGACATGTTTTTAGAATGTTGATTTATTCCTTTGCTGTTTATGGAAGAGGTTTGATTTCGTCAAACTGAATATAGTTAAACAAAAATTTGGTTCAATTGGTAATCTATAAGAAACTCAAAGCAAAGTATGTTTTTCTTGAATTAAGAGCCTCCCTAATTTTGGCTTTATTCCTCACAGTTGGGAAGATGAGAAAAGAAGTGAAGAGAATCTGAGTTTTTATCTGCAAACTTGTCAGGAGTGTGAGCAGACTGGAGTCAAAAAAGTTAGTCACTTAAACTAATGGTCCCGGGACTAATAAAGTGTGAAAAGTTGTTTTTATTCAGTATTTACAAAAGTGAAGGGTGGGACCTAGAGGAATAATTAAATATCTTACTCATGCAGCACTTTGTTTTGTATGTGGAAAGGATGTGAGATAAAATGTGCTGTGTCCGCATGTCATTATATGGTTTGGACCTTATTTACTTTAAAATGTGTGATGAATTCTTCTGATTTTTTCCCAAACTCTCCTTTCCGCCATTTTGGAATGAAAGCCCTTTGGGGTTGTTTATGTGTTTTACGGTATTGGAAGTTACTTTAAGATGTTGCTATAGTTTAACAAATGTACTAATGCTTTGGATCCTTACACATATTTTATATCACTTTATTCCTTGAATTGGTGATTAATTTGAAATTCTCGGTGTCTTGTGGAAGTGCTTATGAAAACGTGTTCAACCTAATTTTTTTGAAAATGTACTTTGTAATTTTAGTTTCACTGGTAGTAGAGGAAAAAAATGCTATTTATAGTTTTCATGCTTTAAGATGTGTTCTATTCCTGATTAACTTCTTGTTCCTTCCTAATAAATATTTCAGAAGATAGCCTTCCTCTCCAGTATAATCAGATTTTTAACTTAGATATTCCATTAACTCCAGAGAACAAGTTTTCATTTAATAAAATTTAATTCAACCTTTAATTATAGCTTATGAAATTTATATTGTTAAAACAAAGCATTATTAATCTGTTAATTAAAGATATTATTTGGCCATCCTATTAAAGAACAGAAGGCAAACTGTTAATGTTAATAGTCATTGATATAATGCTGGGATAATGCCTCTTTTTGCCAAAAACTTGAGTTTGTTGATGGAATTAAGTTCGTTGAGGGCAGTACAGGATGACAGAGTGTTATTTAGAGATTTATTATGCCTTTTTAAAAGAAATGAAGACATTTTTCATTTGATATGAGTCCGAGAGAAATGCTTTTCTTGGCCACATATTGTATTATCTGCAGGGGCACTGAAGATGCCCTGTTAAAAAAACCAGAGACAAGCACAATGATTACTTAAAGAAATCCATACCGTGAAGGTAAGGACTTATTACATGGGTGTGTGCATATGTGTGCGTCCATGTCTCCTGTCAGCCTGCACTTTGTGGGTGTGCAAGGGGTAGGGGTAAGTGGTGTTATTTACTTGAATATTAGTTGGAGTTGACTTAGACTTATTTATATGGGTCTGTTTGGTGCAGAATGTAGCACACTTAGAAAATTGTGATGTCTAAGCTTGCATTTTTTCATGTTTTTTCTGGAATTTGTTAAAGTATTCACCTAATTTGAGCCAAACCATGCCAAACTAAACTCATGATGCCTCATGCCTAAGGTTTTTGTTTTTACTGTAACGTTAGCCATAAAGTCTAAGAAGTTCAAGCATTGAACGTTCATGCTGTTTGGTAATGTGGATGGTGATACTGGAGGCTGACATCATGTTTGCCTTTTGCCAGCTCAATACATTTTTGTGTGGTGGTGTCAGCATTTTATTCAGCTCTGCAGGAACTTGAAGTAAAATTAGTGTTGGATCAAAATGATCCATATTTTTGTTTCTTTCAGCCAGACTCTTCACTAGCATAATTTTTAGGTCATCCCACTGCTGTTACTTTGTGGAAACTTTCATTTACCAAGTGACATACTATTAAATGTCTGGGAGACTTTTTTATTGCAAAACTTAAACACATCTTTTGGTACCAACTATTATCTAATTGTAGGGTCATTTTGCATGTATATTTGACTATTACGTTTTGGTATTCTAAGTTCTGAGATAGATAAGAAAGCAAGATAATTCTCCAATAGTATTTTAATTAGATTATCAAACTTCTCACCATGTTTTCCTTTTAAAGAGATGATTAAGTGTTTTAAAGGACAAAATTTCTATTCCATTTATCATCTCCTCGACCGTATCTAATCTGCTTTTAATACCCTCCATTGTTCTCTTCAACAGTTGGATCTCCGACCGGAATTCATTCCTGAGTTCTTGAATATCTTTCAGTACCTCCATGAGCATGTTAATGATTTTTATTTTTGAACTCCGTTTCAGGAAGATTCATAAGGTCAATGTCCTTTAAGTCTTTCTCAGGAGTTGTATTCATAATTTTATTCTGAACCAGGTTCCTTTGGCGTTTCATATTTGTATATGGCGCCCTCTAGTGCCCAGAAGCTCTACTCTCTGGAGCTGTTCAGCCCTGAAGCAATGTCGGGGGTCGCAGGGGAGCGGTATTGGTGCCTGGGGGGAGGAAAGAGCTGTTTCCTGCCTCCCGGCCGCTGTGCCTGCCTCCACTGCCTGAACCAGTGGGCTGAGCACACAGGTAGAAGCCTCTGTGCTTTGTGTTTGTAGCTGCTGCAGACAGACCTTCCCTCTGGCTGGCCTTACTCCAGGGTAGGGTTTGCCGGTCTGCGAGCCTGGTGGGTCTGGCTGGGAGGAAGGCGCAGTGGGCGGCGTGTCATGGAGGGGGTCCTTGGAGCTGTGTAGGCAGCCAGGGAGCTGAAGCCTCTGAAGATCGTGGAAGCTCCCAACCTGCTGGGCAGAGTGCGCCCGGACAGTTCTGTGTACCCGTCCTTTCTCCTGAGCGGGCAGCTCTGTGCAGTCCTTGCCCCTTTAGCAGCCCTCTTGCTGAGGGCTTCCTTGTCCGGACGTCTCTCAGCCCGCCCGCCTTCCTTTCGTCCCAGAGCAGCCGGTACGGATCCCTGCTGTCCGCCAGCGGCTGGCATCTCAGTCCCTCCAGGAATTCTGCCTGTCTCAGCTTTCCCACCCGCCGATCACGAGAGCATCGTGCAAGCACCATGAAGTGTGGGCCTGTGCTCCCAGAGCAGGTCTCCGCAGCTGGGTGCTCAGCAGGCCCAGGCCCCCGCCCCGTCCCCGCTCCGCCTCTTCCTCCCGCCGGCGAGCTGGGTGGGGGAGGGGCTCCGGTGCGTCACCCTGTTCCGCGAGGTCCGCTCCTTCCTCCAGGTGCGCGGCCTGGCGCCGCCCTCTTTCCTGCCGCTCTCTCGGGACTAGTCGTATCAAAGATATTTTCGTATTTTATGCGGTTTTGGGAGGAAGCCTCTGTCTCACCTCTCGTGCCGCCGTCTTTAATCTCCTCCACCTCCACTTTTCTAGGGCCTGAAAAGGTCTGCGCACGCGCAGCGGGATGTCTTCCCGCCGGTGTTTTCAGTCCAGCTTCTGAATGGTCTCTTCTTGATCCTCCTCCTCCTCCACCCCCTCCTCCTGCTCTTCCTCCTCCTCCTCCTCCTCCTCCTCCTCCTGCTCCTCCTCCTCCTCCTCCTCCTCCTCCTCCTCCTCCTCCTCCTCCTGCTCCTCCTCCTCCTCCTCCTCCTCCGCCGCCGCCGCCGCCTCGTCCTCTTCCCTGTTCCTCCTCTGGACGTCCTCCTGCGGGGCTTTGCTCTCCAGGCCGGACACGCTGTCAGGCAGGCGTTCCTGTGCACACAAGGGGCTGGATGTTTTCGAGGCCCCTTCAGGCAAAGCACATTCTTCTCTGGTCTTCTTGGAGGGGGGCTCCAAGACTTCCGCCCTGTCCCACGAGGCAGCCACACCTGGTTTCACCTGGACGCGCTTGCCGCCGCGTGCCGTTCCCAGGTGTGGTGGAAAGGAGTCCTGGGCAGACAGCCCCAGTTTGTCCCTCTGCAGAGGCTTCAGTCTTAGTTCCTCTGCCCTGAAGGCCTTTCCTGTTTTTGAAGGGAAAGTGAAATAAGCAGGGCTTGGGCCGAGCAGCTCAGCTGTTCATCCTGCCCAGCCTCTGTGACCTCCCTTGCCGTCCTCATCGGCAGCATGAAGCTCCCCTGCAGAGGACACGCGGGAGAAGTACTCAGAGGCCGAGGACTCTTCTCCTGGGGTCTGATCGCTGCCTCCGGCCACCACATGCGCCTCAGGCTCAGGAGAGTCCTCTGGGGTCTTCTCGAATTCTGAGGAATGAACACAAAAAAACAGACGTGGCATTTCCTGGGATCTGTATCCATTCAAAAAAGACATGTTGAGTGGACAGTCGTGTTCGGCATTGAAACCCCCCATGAAATTAAGCATTTGAAACTGCACTTGCTCCAAAATATAAGGAAACAACAATTATGAAAATTGTGTTTAGTAGATGTCAGTGATATTGGGTATTTTGTATGTGATATTTCTAAAGATGTATACAGAATATCAAAACTACTGACTAAAATTAGATATTAGCTCCTTTTTCCTCATGATTAATTATATAATTAGAGGACATGGGGGTACAGGATTCAAAAGAATTCTGCATATCTACCAGCCTGCCTATCTATCTAGATTAGTATCTGTATTGATGTATCCATATAGAAAGATAGAGGTGTCAGTATAAATACAGAGAGGTGGACAGATACAGCATTTTTGCAGGGAATTCCTGGGCAGTAGCCATGGTGCTGAAGACGTTCAAAGGAAGACTTTACACACTCGCCCCAGACTCCTCCTCCGGGAATGGGTTTCTGTATTTCTCCAAGACTCTTAACCTCCCTATTCAGATCTTTTAAAATCCTCTTTCACAGGAGGCTTACACACCCACAGGATACATTTCTGCCCATGGATTGGAAGTGGACACGCTGGGCAGGTCTTGGATAAGGGGTCACTTACGGCCACTGCTGAGGGAAGGGACTCAGTTCTGAGCCTGGGCCATCGCGCTGCCCCGTCTGCCCGCCTGGCTCTTCCTCAGCCCCTTCCTGCTCGCAGCCCCACCATAGTGAGTGAGACTGTCTCCAGCAGCGGTGGGGAAGTAGTGTGTGTGCCAGGCCGGGGAGCGTGGGCCGCCAGTGACTGCGAAGAGGAGAAGCCTTTCTCCCAACCTGCTTTCCCTGAGCTTATCTTCCTTTCACCGGTTTCACAGGGGGCCTGGGCCCTGGGCCGGGAGCACGCTTCCTCCAGCGCTAAGGTAGTTCTGACCATGTGATGAAGTTTTCTGCAGTGGGAAGTGAGTGGCAACCAGGCATAGGCATGAAGTCCTACTCTGTGCGCTGCCTTGTTCTTTCCTTTTCTGGGATGTTGATAACCTGGGGTCTATTTGAAAGCTGAGTGTTAATGATAAAAAAGTTTCTATCAGCAGGGAGACTTGCCCTATTCCTTCACATACACTAATTGTTACATAAGAAAAAGATACATTCCTTCGTGTATTAGTTACTAAGGCCTAATCTACTTCAACTAATGAATCTACTCCATTAGTGATATAACGAGTTTTGAGAGGCAAATAATTGGACCTGGTACATATTAAGCAAGCCATTATGTTAGAAACTACTCTGTGTCCCCCCTTGGCTTATTTATGCTGTATATTTACGCTGTATAAGCCAGGGGAAGACACAGAGTCACCTCACAGTCACAGCTATTTCAGTTTCCCGTTTTTCCAGGAAGAGCTTAACTTTCTCAGTTCAACCATCGTACTTAAATGGTATTTGTGTGTGTGTGTTTGTATCGTGCTGGTGTTTTTATTTCATAAAGGAGCCTCACATTTACATGTCTACACTCTCTGAGACAATGAAAGAAAGGTCTCAATGTCTGAGACGATCTAAGAAATCAATTCATTTTCTGTATGACTTTACACTCTCATCCCAGCACCTCCAATTTTAGGCACTCAAACTTTTTTCCTAATTTTTCATTTACCTCTTTGAGCCACACTTTCTTCATTAACTGGAAAAAGTATTATTGGAAAATTTGTAACATTGTCAAAAATGGAAATAAAGGGAAATACATTCTATAAGAAATACTATACCAATCAATTACTACACCTGCGGTACAGGAACCCAGGGCAGCACGATGTGGGGAGCACAGGTCCTGAGCCACAGAGACAAGGACCTAGTCACAGGAACCTTCTCTCAGCCCTCGGGTGAGCTGGTCCCTGAGAACGAGCGGCGCACCCACACCTTCTCCTCCCTCCCGCCTTCCTGCCCTTTCTCTCCCATAAGTAGGAATCTGCGCTCCTTTTTTCTTTAGAAGGCGGTTTCTAGCTCCCCAGTGCTCTGAGAATAGCACTGACACAAACCTCCTGACATCCTGGCAGCTTTGGGGGCACGTGTGGTTTCAAGATGGTTCCTTTTTTGTTTGCGCTTCATGGCTTTTTATTAACCCAAACAATGACTGCGATGGAAAGCTTTCAGACATTTGGTTTCTGAACAGTAGCAAGCTTTTATCCATTGCCTCCGTTTATACAACCAATAGCTAAAATATAAGTAATTCCTACTCCTTCACTGCAAGAAAAATGGATGTTTTTGAAAAGGGGAGATGCAAACTGCTTTGCAAAATTTTTGCATTATGTAATTTTATAGGTTTGCATTCATCATGTAAAAGCTGAAAATATGAATGCCCAGAGACCGTTTGACTTCTGTTCTGCTGGGTTTTCTAATTCTCCCATAAAGCTTATGGCTCTGGAGAGGGGATGAGATGTAGTGGAAAGAAGCTGCCAATTTTGTCTCAGACCTGCTATTTTCTGACTGTAGGAAAGTCAGCAAGCATGTCATCATCCTGAGAGCATCTTCTTTTTATCTGTGTTAAGAACGCCCCTGTGTGCTTCATAGCCCCATGACCCACTAATGCCCTATGACACTCTTTTGAGCAGAGCCATGAAGGATTTTTTGTACATCAAAATATATTCTCATCTGCAATCCCACTCCTCAAGGCAGTTCTGGGGTGGGAAAAAACCTCAAGATTTGCTACCTCTGGCGGCCAGCTGCCTTCTTTAGGTACAACCTCCCATTGTAAGGGGGTTTCCAGAGCAGTTTGTGTTCCAGGTGTCCAGAGAGCATGTCACCATGAGCAAAATGTGGCCGACTGGGATGGAGGGCTAGAGAGCTGGACAGGGGGCCTGGGAGCGGCAGCTGTGGTTAGATGCCAGAATTCCTGTCTTCCCACGTAGGAGGTAAGACCATCCCTCTGGAGTAGAATGTGTCCCTCTAGCATTATCCAGACTGGGTTCAGAATTTCTCTAACCAAGCACTTGAGTTATACTAAGGAAGATTCCATTACTCTTTTGAAACACTTGATATGAAAAAAGGGAGAAGGTCAAAAAATCTATCTTTATTATCACTGTGTTTGTTGACAAAAGATAGAAGAGCAATTAGCACCTTTACACAAAATCATTATTTTGCGAATATTTGAATGCTGAAAAGTATTTTCAAATCACATACTTGAGCAAATAGTATTTTATATAGATAATGTCTAACCTGAATTTGAAGAGCTCATTTTTTTACAAGTCTTCACCAAGAATTTTTATTAAGCCAAACTTTTATTTGGTTAAGCTACTATTTGGAAATTATACAAATTAAGTATTTATAATAATCTTTAATACTTCGTATTTTATCTTTAAAATGATATAAATAAGGTGTGATAAACCCCCTAAGCCCGTATAGATCATCTCAAATCTCCCTGTTTATTCCAGTGCTCTGTGTAAACGGGTTGAGTTTCTGTGTCCCCAGGAGGGGAGATTGGAAGTACTGCTTTCATAAGGGTGGATCTGAGGCTTTTTTGAGAAAATTCATAAAAACGTCCTTTGTGGATCATACTCCCTGGGACAGCCGTCACCTGTCAGCCCCTATGCCACTTGCAGTCCAGCCCTTTCCCTTCGCAACAGGCCGGTTCAGGTTCTGGGTAATACACCAGTATTTTGCCCCACTGATTCAAAACACACACCCACACTTGTTATTCAGAAAACCAAGGTTGCTGGAATCTTTCAGAGTTGAGTAAAAAGAAGGCCATTTCTATCAATACAATCACCCAAAAAAGACATGGTCCACAAATCCCGCATAGCAAAGCCTGAACAAATACAGCTGCTCCTTCAGTTTACGGCCCCTCCCGCTTTTTGGTGGTGAAACACTTGGTGTGGCAGACGCGTTCATTCCATCTTTCCTTTCAGTGAGTGTGCTCTGTTTTGGCGTGCGAGCCCCTGGAGGGCAGGGGGCAGCTTCAGAACTCTGCACAGTGTACTTATTTGTTGAATGATGTAGATTTTAGCCTCAAGAGAGTCAAACAACTTACTCTAACTCTCCGGGGTCGCAACAAAGTGGGCAGGAACAACAGGGCGGCGGAGTCTGGGTTTCCATTTGAGCAGAAGAGCCCTCACGACATGGAGAGTCATGGTTCTGTCCGTTCTGTTTGCGCTGAGCCCATCCACTCCTGTCTAATGTGTGACCTCAGTCTAAGCCATCTTCACTTGTCACCTGGCCCACAATGACAGCCTCCTGAGTCTCCTGCTCTTGATTCCTGACAACGTATTCCCCGCATCACAGCCACATCCCTTCCCTCCCCTGGTTAGAATCCTTCAGTGCCATCCTACCCGGCTCAGGTGAAATCCAGGCTCCTCACCATTTGTTTACTGGGCTTGTTCTGGGAGTGGACTGGGTGTGATCCGGCTCGCTGGTACCGCCCCCCACCCCGCGGCTCTGTGCCAACCTGCTCCAGCCGCCCCCCCGGAGCCCCCGCAGGCCGCGTTCCCACTCCCGGCCTCTGCCCTCACTTGCCCCTCCCTCTGCCTAGGATGTCTTTGCCCAGATCCGTCCAGAGCCCACTGCTTCTGGTTCTTCAGCTCCCGATTCCTGAACTAGAAAGGGCTTCGGTGGCCCCCGGGTCGAGCAGCCTTCCAGCACGGCCCCAGGTACCCTCTGTGCTCGGCTTTCTTGCCCTCGCAGCGCCAGTTCAGCGCTTGTGCAGATTTGCGACTATCTTGCTTTTGTGTTTCTGCATTTATTTTCTAACCTCTGCAACGGAAGCCAACCTCCTTGAGAGCCCCTTGTCTCCTTTTCCCACCACGGACTCCCCAGCAGCTACTGGAGCACGTGGCAAAGGTAGTCACTTAATGATCATTTGGTGAGTGAAAGAATGAATGAATGAGTGAAGTGGGCCATGCCAAGCAATTATAGTAATTATAACAGATTATTTACTTCTATTTAGAAGATCTGCTGGGAAGATAGAAAGAAAAGGAGTAGAAATTACTAAAATTCAGGCCGTCAAAAGGATAATCCTTTGTCAATGGAAAGTAGAGGCTGTCAAGAGAAAAGGAGGTAAAGAAACTTTCACAGGTTCATTCTAAGAGTCAAGTGGGGACCAGATCGAAGGCTCTCTGCTTCTAAAATGCACAGCCTTTTTACCATGCAGCACCAGCTGTAAGCAGCCAGCTTTCTTTCACTTAAGACATTGTCTAATGGCATAGTGGTTAATATTATTACATAATTATTTAAAATGCCATCAAGTCCCAATTGAATATTCATGGTATTTGAGAACAACATTCTTTCTTATAAAAATTGCCTTTCTTCCTATGAAATTATTCCAAGTGACTTACCAAGCCATGGGTCAGGAAGACGCCTACTCCTTAATGAAATAAAGCAGTATCTACAGTAAATTGCCTATATTCTGGACCACAAAGACATGTGAGGTGAAGATGGATTTAAAAAAAAATTCATTTGGTTGGAAATAAGAAACTAATTCTGGGAAACCAGTCTAATTGCCTGATTGGAAGCCATCCCAGATTTTTGCAAGTTGTTCTTTAAAATAAAAGAAGATACTCTAAGAAATTAAATGGCTGCATATATGCAGTGATTTCACCTCTCATTTCAGGAAGGACAGGCTCTGTTATGTCAGAGGTAAATTCTTTCCCTCCATCTGGTGGGTTCTCAGCTTAGAATCCCTGCCAGGCAAGCCGTGTATCAAAGCCTACATGTGGATCCATTTATTCACTGGGCAGGAATTGTCTCCACATATTGTGTTCTTTGTATTATCAGCCTAAGTCAGTTCTACTGTTCCAAGTACACTGTCCAGTCACTATCTATAGTGTCTCATTTTGTTCTTACAGCATCCCTGTCTCTCCTATGTAATAAGTCATGACACTGAATCTTACAGAGCAGTCAGTGCCCTGCCCACGGTCACACAGCTAATAGATGTCAGAGCTGAGCCTCAGACTCAGACGGTGTGACTTCAGAGCTCAAACTCTAACTCCTGCATTGCACTCCCCACCCTTAAGGGCCGCTGTCGTATAAAGCCACACTCCCGCAGATGAGAAATGTGCTTTTTTAAATGGGAAAAAAAAAATACAGCCAGTTAACATACTTCAGTTTTTATTTTAATGTAAAAGCATAAACCTAGTTATATTGTTTTTATACTTTCAGTTCATATAAAACGAAATATATTTATAAATTAAATATAAGCAACAAAACCGACACAATTTTAATTAACACGGTTTAATGGGGGAAATGACTCTTGCTTTACTAAGACTGAATGGCCACTCACAGCAGGCATATGGTAGTGATTCTGTGGTGGGAATTCTGTTCGATCCTCACGCCTCTGCTGCTGTTGGCCAAGATGACTCATTTCTCCCAACACTTTCCCCGTTAAAGATGCCATGACACCTTCACATGGCGTGAGCACAGCATTGACCTATTAGCCCTCCCTCTGCTCTTTCCCATTAGCCGGTGACAATCACAATAGTGCCACCAAGTGCCAATGTGAGTGTAAGCAGAGACGTGAATGCACCCGCTGAAGTGCAGCAGAACGTGCATAGAAAGTGAGCCTCCAGAGAGTCAAGAAGTGCTAATAGTGTTTTGAGACATCAAAATGAACTCAAAATTTTTAAAAACTTTGGAGGCAAGTGTGAACACCTCAAAAGTATGTCCCCCTGCACTTCTGAGGGTCTGCCAGTTCCAGTTTGAGTAACTCTTGTCTGCAGTCAATCTATTTGAGTTCAAATGATGACCCTACCAATTTACTGTGTAAACTGGGTACAAGTTACTTAATTTTCTAGATTCTGTCTCTCCATCTATGCAACGGGAATACAAAGAATGCTGTTCTACTCTTTTCATGAGTGTTAATGGATACGATGCACATAAATTGTTTAACTCCTAAGGTAACGGATAAGATATCTCTTTAAATGTTTTCTAGTATTGTTAATATTATTATGGGATCATGGTGTATTGAGGAAATCAGATATGCATACAGTTCATATAACCCAGGGGAAAACTGCTTTGTATCTTTAACGTAAAGCACTCTTTCAGCATGGATGAGGCAGTAATAACAGCAAATTCACCCAGCTGGTAGGTGGCAAAGCTAAGATACAAACCTGGGTGGTCTGGCTCCGCGCACTGTGCTTTTGAGCTCTTGAGAGAGATTTAGAGGTAACGAATGAAAAAGAGACATTGGTCATCCGCAGAGCTGGTGCCTCTGACTCCAGAATCCACACACCCATGCGCCGTGCTCTGTTTCAGTGAATCTTCAGCCTGTGCTACCGAAGTCTGGCCTTTAAAAGCCCCACTTAGTCTCGGGGTGCTTTCTGCTCCTCTTCCTGCCAAATGCACCTGCTGCTCTGGGCTTGCTCCCGCTTCATGTGTCATACATTTTAAAGGGAAGATAGTGCTCCCGAGTCCACGTGGACGTCAATCACTTGCCCCAGCATGGGTGAGCCAGAGGACCGGCACCAGTCTTCCACTGTGCCCCAGCCCCAGAAGAATTTGCTTGTTCCTGCTCAAAGTTTAAGACACGGGATTAATTGTATGCATTTAAATACCAAGAGATTTTACATAATAATCCAGGTTTCTGTCATCTCCTGACAAAATCCAAATATCTGGAAACATCAAGCACTGAGCCTGTCTTCCCAGTGGCAGCACCGGAGTGGAGCCGAACAGTGACACGGGCGTGAGAGCCGCATTTGCCACAGACCCCTCCCCCGAAAATCTTCTCCCACCTCTAGTATTAGCCTGTTCCTCAAGGCGTTGGAGTGTGACACCTGGAGAGTGCTCAGTACAGGTCAGCTGCTGTCGCTGAGGCTGTCGGGGTGTAGTGGACCAGTTCAGCTCCCCAGCACTTTTAGGAGACTCCGGAGGTGTGGTAGATGGCAAAAAATGGCCGCTCATTCGCCTTAAGCTTGCACACACATCCCTCTGCGGTAGGACTTGGCCATGCCTTTGAACGAGAAGAGGAGCTAATTCTTCACCCCGTGAATTTGGGCCACGTGACTTGGTGTTGGCGAGTGTGCTGGGAGCAGAGGCTTGAGATGCGCATGTGTGTTGGCCTCTGCTCCCTCCTGCTGCTGAGAACCCTTAGCCACCGTGCCGCAAGCCCATCATAGCCCCCCGGGGGGCGGGTGACCACCTGGAGGCAGGGGCCCCGTGAGTGAGCAAAGACGTTGCAGGCCAGTGGATCGGGGCACTTTTTCAGCCAACCCCCACTAACAGGGAGGTGAAGGCTTAGAGTGCCCCACACAAGACGGACCCCTGAGGGGCTTCAGCTCGGGCGTTCTCTCTCCACAGACGGGGTGTGGAGCAGGTGACGCTGCCACCTCATTGCCTGAGAAAGGACACTGAAAAATCAGTGGTGAGAAAATATTTAGGATGTTTTTAAAGGTGAGGAGTGAGCATTAAGGTAAACACACAGAAAACAGAGGTAAAGGTAATTCCACCAGCTCACAGGAGCCATAGAACACACACACAAAAATGCACAGAATCCTGTTCCTCTAAGACAAGTCCCTCATGATTTTATTAATTATCAAGACTGTTCATTTGCATATGAGTTTACTTTTTTGTAAATTTATCAGTAAAAGTACAGTGGTATAATAAGAAACATTAGAATGGCTTCTCTGCTAAGCTGTTACCCATCCAGCTCTTTCCTAAGGGCCCTTGTGTAGATTCTCTCCTTTACTACTCACAGAACCTTATTGTGCTGTTATTATACCCCCTCACCAATGAGCAAAGTGAGTCTCGGGGAGACTGGGCAGTGTCTCCAGAGGTCTGGGGCTGGGACCCGACCTGCAGTTTGTTGTATGTCCACGGTGTTCGTGTCTACACTTAGTCACTTGGAGCAATAGTCATAGTGATCAAAGGGTTTATATCTATGAAGCTGCCTAGAGATGCTCTGAATTTGAACAGGAGGCTTTTCCCTCCTCATTTCCTAAATTTAATCCTTTTCAAAAAGTTCACTTTAAACTTACCCAAGTGACAGTGCTGAGCAGAGACACTTTTATTCCGGTCCACCAGAGGGCAGCATGAAGCAGCGTTCGCCTCCAAAGTCAAGTTTGTGTGCTGGGGGCCTGGACTCAGGTGTCCATCTTCATTTCTATAGTTAGGATTTTTTTTTTCTTTTCGTTTTAAAATGCTTAGAGATGCCCACGCTTTTCAAAGCACTGCTCTTTTCCAACTACGCAGTGTGAGCCTGGAAACAGTGTTGGATAAAATGCCTGGGTACTTGTTTACGTGTGGCCTTGACTTTGCGATTCCCTGACCTTTTTGGAAATCACTTGCTGGTGGATCAGATAAGTTTACGTTAAGGAATGAGGACGTTGGACAAGCCTTAAGGATGGCCCCACCTCTGACATTTCATGATTTCTAATGTAGAAGGTGGCATAAGTCTTAACACCGTGCAAACAAGGGTCTGCAAGCCCTGTCACATTTGTCGTTATTGTTTATGAGTCACAAGTGGCCGGTCCCCACCTACCAGGCTGATGAGAAGCGCAGGCTGTCCTTCCTGGGTCCCCCCCCCCCACCCCTCTCACTGTCCCCGCCTGCCTCGCAGCCGCAGGGGTTCACAGAGCGTCAAAGGGAAGATCCTGCTCTCAGGGGCTCGGGTCCACACTGGTTTCCTGGGGTCAAGCAGAGGCGGCCTGTGCTTCTTGCTTGGAGGGCCCTCGCCTAGGCTGGGCACCTAGCGCCCCGCTTCTCTGGGTAGGTCCCAGGGTCCCGAAGACCAGCCACCGGAAAGCTGTGTTGGAGGTGGAAGCCTTTCTCTGGCTGCCTGCGCGCCCGCTCCCCGCGACCCTCTCTCTCTCTGTCGTTCCTGCTTGCACAATCTCGAATCTTCCCTCAGAGCAGGGAGGAGGGGGGAGGAGGAGACCTAGGAAGAGGACATAAGAAGGGTCAGCAACCTTCACGGAAAGGGGAGGCCACCCACAAGTCTGAGCACATAGTGTCCTGCCCCTCGGTGGGACCAGAGCCCCAAGGTGGGTGTCTCTGGCTGCATCGTGGTCTCCACGGGGACGGAGCCAAGGAGTCACCCAGGGAATACTGGGTGCTTAATTTCCTTCTTCGATCTGAAAGAGAACGGGGAAAATGGGCAGGATTAGGCTCCGAAGCAAAATGGAGAGGATTTAAACCATGAGTAAGCAGGGCTCGGAACCCCGGCTCCACTGCTCCCGGGCCTGGGACCGTGGGGAGTCCTGACTCCCCCTTCCCCAGCGTGGGGTGGGGGGTGTGCATTCTGGATCCAGTTTAAGGGAAGTTGCCGATTGCTTGAAATCGGCCGAGCACCACCCTCGATACCGCCCATCCTGGGGGAGGCTGCAGACACTCCGCGGAGCCCACAGCCAAGCTAGAGAGAGCCTCGGGGATTCTCCCCCTTCCTTGGGAACCTTGCATCTCTGTCTCTGTCCGCCTGTCCAGGCTTCTTGGCCTGTAGGCGGTTCTTGGCCCTCTGTAGATCCTTGTGGCATTGATGCTCTTCTAGGGCAGTCTTTTACTGGACGTCTGCTTTATCTTAGGATGCAGCTTTTTCCATCTCATATGTTGTTCATTCTGTAAACTGAGATGTTGTTGTTCCAGATTCAAAAACCCTAAGCCAGATTCACAACTGCAGGGCACCAGAAATGGTCCACTAAGTGCAGCAAAGGCCAGCTGTGCCGCCGCATCTGGACCAATGGATATTCCCATCAGCAGCGCGCCAGGTGCCCGCGGCCCCAGCCGCACCAGCATTTGGTACCCACAGATTTCTGTTATTTGCTATTCTGGAAGGTGTGGTGCTGCTTTCCATTGTTTGTTGTTATTGTTAACTTCAGTAAAAAACAGACAAACATGAAATCTACCCTTTTAACACATTTTTAAGTGTGCAGTACATTTTCACTGTTTTGTTCATAAACATCCTGACTCCTGATTACTAAGAAATTTAGCATTTCTTATTAAATTTCCTCTTCTGTGAATGGTATGTTCAAAAACTTTTGCCCATATTAAAAAAAATTGATTGTGTTCCTTATATATCTTAGATATTTGCTCCTTGTCAAATATATGTATGATATATTTCAGTCTATGACTGACCTTTTCGTTTCATTTATAGGACCTGTTGATAAAGTTTGGTGAATCTTTCAACTTTTTTTCTTTTTGAATTGTGCTCTTTGTATGTGGTTTAAGGAATCCTTTCTACACTGAAAACCTGGGTGGGGTCAAATTTAAAGAGATTTTGCATGTCCTCTCCCCCAAAGACGTTTCTAAGATCTATTTTAGGTGTGATATTCCAAAAAGTGACAACAGCTACCTTAAGGATGGTGGTTAAATGCCATTCATTCAACTAGTTAATCATATGAAGGACAATAAAGTTAGATCCCTACCTCACACTATACACAAAAATCAAGGCTAGGGACTTTAAAATACTGTATGTAGAAAGCAAAATTTTTAGAAAAATTTTTGGAAAAGTAACATTTCATTAAAAAGGCTTTCTTTCAAAATTTGGTCCCATTCTATTTTGTCAGGGATTCAAAATAATGTAACTGTGGTGAATGAGTATGTGATGGGAGTGCCGGACGAGTGGCTGCCCACGTACCCGAGCCAGACGGGAGAGGGTCTCAGACACGAGGCCGTGACAGTGGGGTTCCGTCCTGAGGATGAGGGACAGCCATTCCGAGGCCTTACAGAGGAGAATGATGTGATCACCAGGCTCGCCCTTTAGAAAGAGAGCTCTGGCAGCAGTGAGGTGTGGGAACAGGAAAAGGGGAAATAGGGCGAGGGGGGAAACGTGAGGAGGCAGCTGCCGTGATCTAGGGGAGGGTTGTGGGGCTGGAAATGGGGCAGTAGCTGCTGTGGTGGAGAAAGAAGGGGTGGGTCTGAGGGCAGTTAAGGACAGTGAAAAGAGGTTGGCTTTTTTTTGGCTGCAAGAAACTGGCCACCCAGAAATACGAAATTGCAGGGTGGGTGGGGCACTGCGGGGACGCTGGGGTTCCAAGGCCAGGACCCCACTGAACTTACACCACCTGATGATGTCGCTGGCCTGTTGCTGGGCTGCCGCTTCCACACCCGTAGGCAATAATCTACTGTCGCGCTATACGGAGAGCTCTGCCCAGTGCTCTGGGCAGAGGCAGAGACGCTAGTGCTCGACCTGCCGCTGGCAGAACAGGCCAGGGAATAAACCCTTTCACCCTAAAGAAATGTCCTGCTGTCGCTTCTGTGGTCACACTGAATCCATAGCGAACCTGCCTGGGGCTGAAACCCACTGGCAAGATGGGCACAAATGGAGAAACCAGAGTCTGCATATGAGGCCCAGCTCGGGGCTGGAGAAGATGCCTCCCAGTCTTTTATCCATCTCAAAATCCCTCTCTAAGGCAATGTGAGAAACGTCTTTATTTTGTGGGTGTTGGTGCACAGTTCTTCGAAAACAGCATCTCAATACTAAGAAGTAAGTTATCTGATTTTGATAGTATTTCTTATTTCACATGGAAAAAATGAGAGGCTTAAACAGTCGGTGGCACTTGGATGCAAAGGAAAACATGCTTCGAATTCACGGAGTAAGATGAAACTTAGAAGTTCAGAGAACTGTGCTTTACAGGTGTTGATTTGTGAGATGCGTGTTAGCCGTTCACCCACAGCTGGGGTGCCTTTTCCGAGTGGAAACAGAATGAGGACCTTATTACCTGTGCCTACAAATGCCTCCCTGTGTTCCCACTGCCCCAGATAGGCACAAAAACTTAGTGCCTTAGAAAATGAGACAAAAACGGGGCACAGAGGAGACTGTCTTTTCAAACAGATTAGTTGGATGAAACAGTATGGGTGAATTATAGAGATAGAATATGCAGATTTGAATGGTGATGTCCTAGAAATAGTTATCTGTGAGAAGGGTATAGGGCCAACAGACTTGACGCAACCTGTCAAAACTTTAAGTGTAATGACAATAGATAACATTTATGAAGTTCTTAGCGCTTCTGATGGTGTTACAGCGTCCCATGCCCAATCTCTCTGATGGTGGACAGTGAATCTCGTGATTCCCAGCTGCACGTCTGCATACCATGCCATCCGCACCCGCCTCACGGCCTAGTCCAGTTAAACCCCCCAGTCGGGGGAGTGGATATTCTGAAGCCAAAGCTAACTGAAGGAACCACTGTGTCCAGGGGACTAGTTCACTTTGATGCAGGCCTGTCGGTGTCCACTCTTGAACCTGGAGATGAAGCCAGCTTAGCTTCAAAGCACAGGGCAATCAGGTAGAAGTTAGATAGTGGAATAATTGTCTGAGTCCTGCAGTGAATAGGAAATAGAGAACACGTTATTACTCAGAGCGTTATAATTACAAATGGGAGAAATTTGGCATTTCCTTAGAGTCGGTGCCTGATAAGGAAACTAAGCTGAAATAAAGGTACAAATTCGAATTCTCTGTATCTCTGTACTTTTCAAAGTTCTTTTACACATTACACATCAAAATCTCATTTGATGTCCCTAAAAACCCTTGAGGTTTTCAAGGGGTAAAATATGATTCCCTTTCTTGTGCAAATGGAGAGACAGAGCAAGGAAGAGGGACTGCGTCCTGGTCGTGGATCTGAGAAAGAGAGTGTGACCCAGGGCTTCATGATCGGGTCTCGAGGTTGGCTCTGGTTGTTCTGGCAAGTTCTTTCATCTCTCAGAGACTCGGTTACTGCATCAGTAAACAGGGAT
Source organism: Manis javanica (assembly GCF_040802235.1). Classification (NCBI taxonomy): domain Eukaryota; kingdom Metazoa; phylum Chordata; class Mammalia; order Pholidota; family Manidae; genus Manis; species Manis javanica. Next base: position 92,460,043 of record NC_133169.1, on the reverse strand, counting down.
CACACCTGCTACCACTAATAGCTGCAGGAGGAGACTTGACAGGGAGGATGCAGGTGAAAGCACCAGACCACTGAACGGTTCTGAAGACAGGTGTGTGGAGGTCTCGCGTTCAGGCACCCACAGGCTCCGCGGGGGCACGGATCCCAGCACCTTCCTTTGCTGCCTTCGTGGCCATGGCAAGCCATGTAGCTTCTCTCTGAGTTTCAGTTTCCTCATTTATAAATGGGGCTCATAAGATAGGATCTGCCATCAGGGTTGCCGGGAGGATTACTTGAGATGATGAATGCAGAGACCCTGGCACAGTACCAAGTACAGGTAAGCACCGGGTAAGATCAGCTTGGTCATGTGTCAACAGGGACTCACCACAAAGGTGCTGTGGGTCCCGTGATGGTCCCTGCCTCCTAATACTTGTAAAATGACCACACCAGCCCCTGTTCCTCTATTTCCAGCGTCTTTCCTTTATATAACTGAGATTATCCCCCGCTCCAGCCCTTTTCTGGTAGGAGTCAAATCCTGCAGGGAAACGTGCAACATCTTTGTTATTTCTGTCTTATCACAGGCTGGGCCGGATGGCAAGTTAGGAAGCTCCACACACCCACACCGAGCCGGCTGCTCTGAGGAGGGGAGGCGTCTTCACTGAGGAGGTGAGTTAAAAACGAAACGTCAGATATATCATGCTTCAATTAAATCCATTTCCCATAGTTGCGGGTAGGCTCAGTGCTAACTTTTCCTTTTTTGAAAGGAAAGTAGACCATCTGGTGTGACAAAGGCCGTGACAGCTCTTTCACACTCCTGTGAGAGGCTTGAGCTCTTCTCCAGAACTAAAAAGGCAGAGAGGAGACCGTCCGTACATCCGCAATGGCCAAGACCAGTGCGATTCAAATGCAAGATTTCGTGCTCCGCTCACGGCCCCGTGCACTTGGTAGTCGTGGTTTTAATTGGTAAACTCATGGAGGACGGGGTATTGTCCTGCTTTGAACTTATTTTCTCAACTAGGTGAAATGAGATATTGAATGTAGAAGTGCACCTCTGAAGCATTTTTCTGATTATGTTTGCCTCTTAAGGACGTTTCAGCACAAGTGCATTGATTGCCACTATTACTACCACTGTGGCATTAAAAAATGTTTATCAGTCCAACAGATTTATTAAGAGCTAATTATGTTCACTAGAGAAAATGAAGCAGAAAGCAGAAATAAACTAAAAATAATCATAAGCTACCCCCAAGTGCTAACTCCTGTTAACACTATAGCATATCTCTTTCCTCTCCTTAGCTTTGCATAGATGTTTTCATGAACATTTGAGTTTTTTTAATGGGTGGTGCCATACCTGTGGGTGTTTTCATATGGTTTACTCTGTTTACTTATATTCTAAGTATGTTTCCATGATAGTGAGATTTTTCTATTTTAAAAATTTTTTGAAAAAATTTTTAATTTTTTTATATGCAATATTATACTGGTTTCAAGGGTACAACATAGTGATTTGACAGTTATCTGCATTATTAAATGCTCACCCCAACTAGTGTAGTTACTGTCGACATAGAAAGATGTTACAGAGCTGTTGACTGTATTCTCCATGCTGTACTTTCACCCTGTGACTAATTTATATTATTTAATTATAAAACGGAGATTTTTGTGCCTTTTTATTCCCCTCACCCACACTACCCAGCACCCCAAACCCTCTCTGCATGGTAACCACCAATCATTTCTCACTGTCTATGAGTTTACTGCTGTTTTGTTCTTTTTTTTTCTTTTAATCCCGTACATAAGTGAAATCATATGGTATTTGTTTTTCTCCACCTTATTTCACTTAGGATAATACCCTCTAGGTCCATTCATGTTGCAAATGGCAGGATTTCATGTTTTTTTTTGTGGTTGAATGATATTCCATTCTGTATATACACCACCTTTTCTTTATTCATTCATCTATTGATGGACATTTTGGTTGCTTCCCTGTCTTGGCTATTGTAAATAATGTGGCAATAAATGTGGTGCATCTGTCTTTATGAATGAGAGATTTTGTTTTCTTTGAGTAAATTCCTAGGAGTGGAATTACTGGGTTGTTTGGCATTTCCATTTTCAGTTTTTTTGAGGAAATTTCATACTGCTTTCCATAGTGGCTATACCGATTTCTGCACATGTATGGGTCTGGTTCTGAACTTTCTATTTTGTTCCATTGGTCAATTTATCTAAATCTACCAATGTTATCTTAATTACTATAGCTCTATAATAAATTTAGATGTCTGGTGGTAAAAATCTCCAACCTTGACTCTCTGAGCTATTCCTGGACCTTTGTATTACACATTAATTTTTGAACTGAATTGTCAAATTTCATGAAAAGCATATTGGTATTTTGAATGGAATTTAGTATATAAATTAATTTTGGAAGAATGACAGCTTTACTGTGTGGATCCTTGTCAATTATTTCTCCATTTATTTAAGTCTTATTTAATCTTTTAATAGGATTTTATGGCTTTTCTTTAGAAATATTACACATTTTTTATTAAATCTATTTCTAAAAGAGTACATTTTTGTACTATTAAACATTTTATTTGTCAAGTTTTTATTTCTAGTTAAATAATAGGAATAAAATAATAATAGAAATGTAATTGAATACTCTCATTAATTAAAGACATGTTTGTATATTTAGTTTTTAATCTAGATATTACATCATATCAAATGAGTATTTTGTATTTTGTTTCTTCCCTTTAACATTAAATAATACAAAAGTAGATTTAGAGGGATGTCCTTAAGCAAATTAAGAAACTTCCCTTCTCTTCTGTGCTAATCACTTTATCATGAATGGTTGTCGAACCAAATTTTATTAAGTGTCCGGTTTTGCTGCATCTATTGTTCCCTTTAGTCTCCTAATATTATGGATTATTAATTCTCTAATGTTAAACTATTCCTACACTTTTGGAAAAAATATAACTTGGTCACAGCAAGGCAGTGTTTTCTTGGAGCGTTGTAGTTATGTAGTACTAATATTTTCTTAGGATATTTATATTCATAAACTTAGCTGGTTGTTCATTTTTCTTGTTCTCACTGTCTTTCGTCTCAAGGTTATCCCAGCCTCATGAATTGAGTTGGGGAGTATTTTTTCTTTTTTCTATTCTCTGGAAGCCTGGCATTTTCTGTGTGTATAGGAATAAATTTTTAATCCTATTTAATTTCTTCAGTGGGTAAAGGTCTCCATACTTTGCATTTCTTCTAGAGTTAGTGTTGGTGAGTTATTTTTGCTCTAAAAATTTATACTTTGAAAGTTTCTTATGATTTCTAAAGTCTGTGCTTTAATTAATGATCAGAGCCCATATAGGCTCATGGTAACATTATAGTTTGAGTTCTTACATTTTGATTGTAATCTGCCTTTATATTAGAAAGTCAGTTTGGCTGTATTTACTTTCTGTGAATATCTTAAATATTTACTCCATTTTATTTTGGCTTAAGATATTGATGGTGTTTTGATTATCTTTATAGTGACTTTGTCTTTTGCATATATGCTTAATTTTCTGTTTTTCTTCAAAGTCAGTAATTCTGGCAAGAATATGTTTTGCTCAATAAACATAGAAAAAGCATCTGCTAAAATCTGATAAATCATGATGAAAAAAGGTCAACAAACAAGAAATAAAATAGAACTTCCTCACTCTGAGAGACATCTTCAAAAAACTCATAGTTAACATCATACTTAATGGTGAAAGACTTAATTCTTTGCTTTTAAAATGAGGAACAGGAAAAGAGTAACTGTCTTCATAATTTCTATTCAACATTGTGTTGGAGATTCTTTCCAGAGCAATTAGATAAGAAAAAGAAATAAAGATATCCAGGCTAGAAAGGAAGAAGTAAAACTCTATATTGCAAATGTCATGACCCCATATTTAGAGAGAAAATTCTAAGGAATCTACTAAAAAGTTATTTGAAGTTAATAAAAAGATCAGCAAGGTTGCAGGCTGTAAGATCAATATAGAAAAATTGGTGGTATTTCTAAACACTACCAATGAATTGTCCAAAAATTAAATTCACATTCCATTTTTACAATACATTTACAATGAGTTACATTTTTAAAAGCATCAAAAAGACTAAAATATTTAAGTATAAATTCAAAAGGAGTATAACAATTGTGCAGTGAAAAACTGTAAAACATTGTTGAAAGAAATTAAAGATCTAAATAAGTAGAAAGATATCCAATGTTCATGGATCAGAAGATAAAATATTGTTGAAACATTAATATTCACCATATTAATCTAAAGACCCAAAGTAATCCCTATCAGAAAATAGCTGCCTTTTTTTTTTTTTGGCAGAAATTGACAAGTCAATCCTAAAATTCATATGGAAAATGAATAGCTATTTCACATATCCAGAATAGCTACAATAAACTTGGAGAAGAATGAAGTTGGAGGAGTCACATTTCCCAATTTCAAAACTTGTTACAAAGCCACAGTAATAAAAAATGTGTGGTCTCGGATTAAGGATAAATATACTTCAATGGGATTGAATTAATACTCCAGAAATAAACCCTTATACTTATGTTAGTTGATTTTCAACAAGGGTGGCAAGACAAGTCAATGGGAAAAAGGATAGTCTTTCCAATCAATGATGCTGGGACATCATTTATAATATATTATTTATAATATCATATATAAAATATATAAATATATTTATATTTTTAGTGAAGAACTAAAAATACAAAACTCTTAAGGGGGAATCTTCATGACATTGGATCTGGTAATGCTTCGTGGCCATGCCACCAAAACTACATTGAACTGTACACTTTAAATGGATGATTTGATGGTATGTCAGTTATATCTCAATAAAGAATGTATCTTGATGATAATTATTATAGGTCAATTTTCCCAGGTGCATAGTATGTCTGATTAATTTGTTTCCAGGAATGTTTCCTTGGACTGTAGCTTTCAGATGTTGTTTTGAAAATGGAACGTTGAGAATATACTATTGAAAGTAAAGAATGTATTGGATAAAGGACAGGGTCCTATAATATTATTCTAGTATAAATTATATATAGGACTTTATAAATCTGGACTCTTTATAGTTGCAGGCTACAGAAACGAAAGTAAAACTCACTTAAATAGTGGAAATGAACAACTAAGAGATGTCCTTTTATGTCCAGGATGGCTGTAGCCAAGCATTTATGTTTTCTCAGTTACTCATCTCTTCTCTCTGCTGTTTTCCTCTGTGGTCTTATTCTGTGCGTTCCCTACTCGTGTGGCCCTTTAGTGGTTCTTGGTTTGAACTATATAGTTAGTGACTTAGCAACTCCACTGGAAAGAAAGCTTCTCTTTTCCAAGCTTTCTGTAAGATACAGGATTTATTTTTTTTGAACCAGGTGGAACTACTTGGTCATCCATGAACCAGAATGGGACATGTGCTCAGTCCTGCATTGTCTAATATGGACGGGGGTAAATAATGTTCTGACCGGTCAGACCAAGGCCACATGCTCACACATAGAGTGCGGTCCCCAAGACAGAAGGAAAGAGAAGTGTTCTCTCACCTGCAGAAATGACAAAGAAGCTGGTGAGGCAAAGGTGACCACTGTCCAGGAAACTCATGTCCGCTTTTACCATCATCCGTGGTTCTGCCAGCATCCTTCTGAGACAGGCAGGAATAATATCATGTATTCTTGTTTGTTAGATGAGGATCTATGAATAAGTTGTTCCTAAAGTCTCTCAGATGGTAAAAAGTAGAGCTCTGGACTGGATAAGTAGCTTCCACGTTGGTCAGAGATTTCCAGAGTGTGAAGCATGAAAACCAAGGCAGTCCACGACTTTGTTGGCTAGAGGCCCCAGAAACCCACCCTTTCCTGTCTCATTCCTTACACACCGGGAGCATGAAATCGCTTTTCGATCTTCCCGGCATCTGCTCTTTCCTGTCTCCATACCTTTGTGTAGGATTTTTTTCTCTCTTTGGAATGTCGTCTCCTTCTTTATTAGTCTTACTAATACTCATTTTTGTGGATGGGCGGCTGTTTGCTTCAGCAGTTTTCCTACCCATCCCGGACAGGAGCAGGGGGCCACCCGACAGCTCTCTGCAGGCCTCTGGCTTAACATCTGCCTCGTGCTGTTGACATCTTCTTCTTCTCCCAGGCACTGAATTTCTTGTTAAGAGGGATTGTGACTTGTTATTCTCCAGGGTCCTGTAACGCCTGCTCTCAGATAATCAGAAAATTTATATGACTAAATAATAGACTAATTAAAGATGGTCCAGGAAAACTCATTGTTGAAATAATTAGGTACAAAACCAGAAAGGATGTAGAAAAGGATTAGTCTGATAAAACAGGTTCCCAGAAAAGTGGCTTATGATAAAACCTGGAAACACTGAGCCAGGTAACAGAAAATATAAAGGGCAAACAGCAGGTGTCATTAGTGTCTAAGCAAGAAAAAGAAATAAATTTAACAATGTATTTAAAATTTTATTAATAGTTAAATGGATTATCCATTTAGAATTTGTGAGGCAGAAGGTTGTCACTAGAAGCTATTACATTTTCCTCAGTAAAAGTCTTACTTATCTTGTGAATAATGATAGGCTTTGTTAGAATAGCACTTTAACATTTGAAAAGCTCCTTGGATGTAGAATCTAAGTCTGTCATTCAGCCGACATGTTCTGAAGGCCTAGGAGGAACCATCAGTATGTGAGGTACAAGGGAAGTAAGACCTTGTCCCTGCCTTCAAGGAGCTTGTGGCCCAGTGGTAGAGACAGTTGAAAAGCTGTGCCAGGAAAGGCATTATAAAAGAGGTTATGTGTGCAGAGTACGGTGGCCCAGAGGAGGCACTGAGCGCAGTGCCCGTCCGCGTGGGAGTAGAGAGGAGGGTTCACAGTGGGGGTGTGCCTTGTGGGGAGACAGACGAGAGGAAAAGGGTATTTTACATGAAGAAGTGCCTCCATAGAAGTAAAAGTTGAAATGATGGGAATGCGTCCATAGCAAAAGAAAATAATTGTAACTGCAAGTCAGGTACTTCTCACCAACAAAATAAAATACTACTTTTAAGCCACTAAATTTTGGAGCCTGGAGTAGGAGAGACATTCTTCTGTGTAACAGTACTGAAACAGGTGTTGTTTTGCCATCATGGCCTTCATTTTCTCTTATTTTGGTGGTGACAGCCTGATTTTTTATGAGTAACCCTATTTTTAAGCCACGCAGCTCAGGTGGGGCTGGCCCTGCCCCCTGCCTCCTGGGTGGCCCTGCGTCCTCACCGTCCTCACCGGGTTCCCCCTCGGAACTGAGCTTAGGAGAAGGTTGGGCAAATGACCCCAGGCCAGCCACTGTGATTTTGCCATGTGACTTTTGTTTAAATTAGTGAGAAAAAAATGTTCTTTTTCCAGGGAGTTGCTCAATTAAGTACTTCATAAGCCTGAAACTGCTAGGGTGGTAAATTTGTTACTGAGTGGGACAAGCCTAATGGAGAATAAAGTCACTATGGAGAAAAGCAAAGCACAGGGTGGTGAGAAACAGCTTCCTAATGAGACCGCGCCTTCACGCCCAGGTGCACTTGGTCTGCCCCAGGCTTTCTTCGTTTCAGAAGCCAGGAAGTCCTCCTTTCAGTTAGGCCTGCTGGAGAGGTGTTTCTGTCCTTTGCATCTGCAAGGGTCCTCACTATTGTGGGCAAGTTAGGTCAAGGTCATGGAGGACTTTGTGTCCTAGGCTGGTAAATTTGTAGTGTATTCTACAAATGGTGGAGAGTCATAGAACAACTTTAATCAGCATCAAAATGATGAGATGAGTGCTTTAGCAAGGTAACTGTCTGCAGTGAGAAGAAAGGCTTGGATGTGCTAAGTGGGAACACGGAGCTGGGCTTGGAAGAGCTGGCCTTTGTCCAGTGAGGACATCACAATGCCTGACCCGGCATAGCTGGTGGGAGCGTAGACCAGGACATTTGAGAGAGATCTAAGACATGGTATCAGCAGAATTCAGAGACTGAACTGGGTGTTGGGGGAGGAAGAGAGAAGAAACAGGATGACTCTTAGATGTCTGGCTTACATACAAGCTGGATGGTGTATCATTCAAGGAATAGTATCGCCTCCACGTGATGTCTGAGGACGCTGAGACTCAGAGAAGGTAGATGACCTGCCCTCGTAAGGGACAGGGCCAGCTAGGTATTCAGGCTTCAAGAATGCTGCCCTCTCAGTTACACCCGGCTGCTTTCCATGTTCAGGAGGCCATGGGCAAAGTACTTGGGGCTGCTTGCTTTTCAGCACATTGTGAGGAAGGCGATTCCATTAGTGATTTTATCTGGGCCCCTTGCAGCATCTGGCTGTGAAACAGAACCTTCGCGGCAGGGCTTCTGTCCCACCCAGGCCTCCATAGCTGACTTAGCCATGGTTGTGAAAGGTGCAGGTGACTCTGGTGCCATTAGCAGCACGAAAGCGTGAAGGGAGAGGATATTAATTTGTACTAAAGACCAAAGGGCGTGACTTTTCAATAGGTGCTGCGGAGAAGAAGAAAGGCAAATAACGAAAGGAGGTGATTGAACCAGAGTAAAGGCCTCTTTAGGAAGAGAAAGAAGAAAGTTAACAGACCAGTTTGGTTTAAAGACATGTATAAAGAGAAGGTTTTGAACTTAATGAAAAGGGTGTCAGAGGAAGGGGGCAGCAAGCTGAGGGGCGGGTGCTGGTTCCCGTGCTTTCCTTCTTCACTACAGGGGTGGAGCTCAGGCCCCCCTGCCCTGAGCTCTGCTTCACACCTAAAGGGAGGGCTGGATAGGACGGTCGTTAAAGTTCAGACTCTAGATGTGAACCTGACACGAATTCACATTCCAGAGACGCCATTTGCCAGACATTTAAACTTAGCAAATGGTTTCAGCTCTCTAAGCTCATTTTCCTCATCTATGCTGTGTAGATAATGAGAGTATAAACCCCAGGTGACCTGTCCAGGAGTGAAATGCATAGGCAGACATTATTATTCTCTTAAGCACTAGAGTAAGGAGAAAATGAAAAAAAAAATGCACAAAAATACTTTGCATGATTATTTGGCTGTTACCTGTTAGTGTTATGTCTAGCATCTTCATTCTTATTATCTCAACAAACAACTCATGACTTCCATGAACATAATTTCATGTTTATTGCATCAAAAAATACATCAGGAATATTAACGTTCTCCTCCTCAGAGATCCAGCACATGTATCCTCCACATTGGAGATTTTTCTCTTGCGTCTGCAGTGTAGAATGGCTGAAATTTTAATGGCTATATTATCTTTACCCTTATCCAAGAAGATTCCATTTGATTTAATTCTTTTCTGTTTGATTTAATTCAGGCAGTATGTTAGGTGTAGGGAGGAAACAAGGAACAAACTAGGCATTCCATCTCGTAGGAGCTCACAGTGCAATGTAATCCTAAGTAAGACAGAGGTGATCAGATGTGATGATGCTGTGTTGAAAGCTACTTATGCAACCCAGAAAAACAAGCTATTTTTAGGTACATGTTTAGCATAATGGCTGGTTCTTAATTTCAGGGAGGAATTTACGAATCTGAGGGAGATTTCCCTACAACTTCCGAAACTCACGCATTCATGTTTAGGTTTCCTGGTCTCATTCTTCACAGTTGTAAAAACACCTTAACCTGGTTTAAATACATTTAAGAAATATCTGCTCCTCTCTAGTTATATGTTTTTAAGTCCTTTACCTTCTTCAAGCCACCATGAGCTCATCAGTAATCTTTCGCACCGTAAGATTGCTGTGAGTATTAAATAAAATAATGACACGGGTGGGCTTAGGTAACTCTGGGGAGAGGAAATCCCAGGGCAAAATGCCTAGCTGAAACTGAAATTAACCAAAGGAAGAAATAAAGTTTAAAACCCATTTGTTGCTTACAAAATATCTGTCCGCTGCCTCTCTCTCTTCTGCTGCAGCAGGAGCTGGCGAATCCTCCCCCCAGCCTGTCAGGTCCAGAGAAGCCCTGGGGGTCACCCAGGTAATTACCCACTGATATGGAGATGGACCACCTCTCTTCCCCCCCTTGGAAACGCCTGTTGGTATGGAGATGCCCTAAAGCCAGGCGAGTGATTCTGCAAATACTGCAGTTTTACCCACAGCTTAGTCTAGAGCTTGTCATGTGGAATCTGCACAGTGGATGCTTGCTGACTACAAAATGTCCCATCCTCTTCAATGAGGTTTCATCTAATAATGCAATTATGACTGGGAAGCTACTGCCAAAAGGGTCAGTGCCTACTTCATACATGTGAGATGGACACGTATAAGTCCGGGGAGAGGAAGTCCCGGGGCAAAATACCTCTAAAAACTGAAATCAGTCAAAGGGAGAAATAAAGTTTAAAACCTGTTTATTGCTTACAAACTGCAGTCCGGCCCATGTCTCTCTCCTGCTCCAGCAGCAGCAAAACTGGCCTCCCCTCCCCTCTCAGGTTCAGATAAGCCCTCCTGGCCCAGGTAATCGCCCACCGACATGGAGAAGACCTTCTTGCCACCCCTGAGGAAAGATGCACATGCGCTAAAGCCACACTCCTTTTCGCCTCTGAACGCCTGTTGATAAGCAGACGTACTAAAGCCAGGCGAGATATTCTGGGAATGTTACAATTTTACCCACAACAGGACAGCCAGCCTTTTATGTTCATCTGGGGAGTGAGTTACTCACGCTCCCAACAAGTCGCTGGGCTATCGAAGGACAGGAGGTGGGAGATTTTCTCCAGCGTAGGAGCCACAGGGGTGGGGTCGTGGTGTCCCTACCGGCCTTTGTTACTTCACGGGGTGATTTTTACCAGATGAGAAAGCTGCTGCCCTGGGCTTGAGAGCCACAGCAGGATGGGCCATCTCAGGAGGGAGGGCAGAGGCCTGCACAGGGCTGGGGAGAGAGCGCAGCGGTGCAGCTGGGGGCCCTGGGAACGCGCTGTGGTGGGAGGGGCTCAGGGGCGCGTGGGACACCCCTAAGTGTGCTTGGGGCGCCTTTGTGCTCAGATGTCCTCTCCTGCACTTACTACCTGAGTGACCTCTCAAGCTGCTCACTTCTCTCAGCCTGTTTTTCAACCCCAAGATGGTGATAATGAGGCCTTATTTGTCATCGTCAGTATAAAGTATATGTTTTGTAAACCACCGATGCAGTCCGGTCCCTGAGGAGACACTCAATGACCCTGATTATGGTTATTGCTGTTGTCTTTACTTTGAAGCAAGCCTTGGATGAACATTGTGCCTGTGGAATAAGGCTGCTCGAATGGACGTCCCCCACTCTGCAGGGGTTTATAAAGTTGCCGAAAGCCTGTTTTGAAGCTCGGGATGGTTTGACAGAGTCTGAAAATCAATCCGTTACATTTTCAGTTGTTTTGCGTGAGAAGACAGTGCAGGTGGCAGGGACCTGATGCCCATCCCCAGTCCCCAATTTCTAAAGAAATTATCAATTCATGAAGATGTGTTTTTTTCCTTTTGGAGTAGCTGCATCCTGATTTTTCTGAAAGGCTCTAAATTAAGAGGCACACTTTGGGAAGTCAGGGGATAACTGATCATTTTGTCATCATTGAATTTTATATCCAGCTGTCTGTGCAGAGGTGGGGATGTTTGCTGGATTTCTTTGTATTGAGCTCTGATAAGAACTCTGAATAAGACCAAATTGGGTTCAAGTTTGCCATTATCAGTGTGTGACCTTGCACACATCACTTAAATAATCTGTGCCTCAGTTTGCTCATCTGTAAAATGAGGATACTAATAGTAATTTGTAGCCTGTTTGAGAGGAGTAAATATAATTGCCTTATAAAGTGATTAGATTGGTGTCTGGTATTGACTATTGCTCAGTAAATATTAGGTTGCTTTTTAAAATTGTCATCTCAGAAAGAGAATTGAGCTTTAGTGTAAGCCTGTGTAAAATCCCCTGTTGACTGTATTGATTACCTGCTTTCTGCTTCCCTGACAAACATTTAAAATGAAAAGATGTAAGTTATGGAGGCGTCTTGATTTCAAAGCAGCAAGGAGGGGCTGGTCTTTAGTGGATAAGACTTCCACAGCAGGTGGGGTGGGATGATAACCACTGAGAAAATAGACTTCGTCCACGAAGTGGGTCTGGGGGCTTTTCAAGTGGAAAAGCAACCCCACACTGCATTAATGTTGGATCTCAGGGACTGTAAAGTACACTCTGTGTCCTTTCTCCCTTCTGATGTATGAGAAGCCCCTTGAAACACCCCTTGTACCAAGTAGCATTTTAACCTCTTTTGTTTATCTAAATAACCTTTTTTTTTAAAGGACTGGTTTCAGAATTACAGAAAAATTGCAGAGATCGTGCAGAGAGTTTCTGTACACTGTGCACACAGTTCCCCTGCTGTTGATATTTGACTTCAGCACGGTGCTTCGGTCACAACTAAGGAACCAGTATTGATATATTATTTTTAACCAAAAACCGTCCTTTATTTGGATTTCATTAGTTTTTCCTAATACCTTTTTTCTGTTCCAGGATCCCATTCAAGAGACTCCATCACACTGAGGGGTCACATCTCCCTCGGCACGTCTGGCTGAACTCTTTCTCAGACTGTCCTTACTTGACCTTGACAGTTTTGGGGAATCCTGGCCTGGTATTTTGTGTCCCTCTTACTGGTTCGTCTGACGTTTTGCTTAATGGTGAGGCTGGAGTAATGGAGTCTATGGAGGAATACCACAGAGGTGAAGGGCTATTCATGCCATCGCATCGTTGGTACATGCTCCCCAGGTGCCTTAGCATGTGGATGTTGACCTTGGCCACCCGGCTGGGACAGTGTTTGTCAGGGCAAGGCTCAGAGAAGTGAGCTGTCCACTGTCACCCACCATCACCCAGACAGTAATTGCGAGGGCTCAGTCTCAAGTGCAGGTCTCTGGCTGGCCCCGCGCCACCCATCAGCAGACTCTCTGAATGCTTTGCTTTGGTCTATACTGTCTGGCGTGTTCTACTCCGCGAATCGGAGTCTCACATGTTCTCAGTAACTAGGTGTTCTTCTTTCCAGCTTCCGTGTGAGTTCAGTGTGTGTCCTGGTCCCCTCTGCAGGCCCGCGGTGCCTGGATAAGGCCTCCTGCATATTGGAGGGTTTGCGTTGCTCCTGCTGCCCCCTGGGATCCTCAGCATCTCTCAGAACTCAGCTCCGCCTCGCCTCCCAGGCAGCTGCGCTCAACGCCCCTCCTTCCTTAGGGGCACAATCTGTGCCAATACAATCTTTTCTTGGCTTTTACCTTTCTTCTATCTCTGGTATTCTTTTGCAGTAGGGAGTATTTGGTAGCTTTACTCTTAAAAAAGACTAGTTGCCTTTCACCAAGAATGTTTTATTCTAGTTAGTGCTGAAATCCCTTGATAGAGAAAGAGGTAAGCTTTTCCTGGTGAAAGGCTGCAGTGAACATGCTTGGAGAAAACTCTTGGTACACTATTCATGACTTTCTGAATACCTCGTGTTTTTATCATCTGTTCCCCTCGATTTTCATGGGTAATTGAGAGCCAACAGCAGCCAGAATGGAAGCAAAGACAGTGGTTCACTGAAGCACAGTGCCCCGAGTTACCTGTAGCAGGTGCATAATCTCCCGAGGCTTCGAATGGCACTTAAGCTCAAAACCCTCAGGGTCTTTTTAGTATAAAATATGACGTGGTGGTGATGGAGGTTGCCAGACAAGCAGTGAATAAAGAAAATAGTCTGCAATTAGACACCTACTGTTGCTGCAGCCCCTGACTCACTCTGTCGCCAAGTCACTTCTCTGCTCCTGCACCCGTCAGGTGAGACACCGCATCTCTTCCCGGCAGAGCAATGGCCACGTGTGAGTGAAACAGGGTTCTGAGGCATTAAGTGGCCCTCTGGAATATTGACATGACAGAGATGGAAGTAGCAGTTGTTGCTGTTCTCCACACCGATGGTTACACAACAAAAAGCACACTTCTGGAGATAATAAGATGCCGTACTTGGGCATCTGACCTGGGTTATTGCATTAGGGCAGGATTTAATGTGTGCTTCCCAGAAAAATGACAAGGCTTATATATGAGCAAAGGTCTCTGCTGAGGAAAGGCCACAGAATTTGCAAACTTGTGCTGGGAAGTCAGAGCAGCCCAGCCAAAGCTGCCCTTAATTGCTGCAGCTACAAGAAGTGAAAGCTCTTGTTTCTAGGGAAATTAATGTTTAATGATAAGCAAAGTACTTGAAAGAGTAGTTCAGGATGCAGTAAATAGACTACAGAGGGCAAGTCCTTCCCATCCCTGGTTTTTCTTCCGTTTCAGAGAGAGGCGCAGAAGCCAGAAGAGTCTTTCATTTCCAAATAGGGCTGTCATTGCCTAATGGGAGATTCAGACGATTTTTTTGTTATTCTACTACAGTTTCAGTTTTGGCCAGCTCGTGAATGTCAAGTGTGTGAGCATGTTGCTGCAGACCACTCCTATATGCTGACAGCTATGTAAGATACTGATGACGTCATACTTGGGCCACTCACATGCTTCACAGGCATTAATTATTATTGCTTAAGCACCCCAAACGCCTCACGAGAAAATACACAGAGTAAGGGGAGCAGAGGGTGGGTCTTAGGAGGGAAAGAGAGAGAAGGAGGATGAACTGCTTGACAGTATGGGGGTCGGGTTTTGAATAACAACCCCCTGAGGGTTTTAAAACACATATTTTGATTTCGGTTGTTCCACACAGCCTACTTTTTAACCATTTAATAGTTTATCTTCAATTGTTATGAAAAGTTCACTTTCTATAGAGGGAAAATTCAGAGGAGAAATGACTGGCACAAAGTCTCATGAATCATCGGATCCCAGAGTGGAAAACCATGGCTTCTAGAGTGAAGAGTGCTGAGTGAGCCATCTCTCTGGGCTGCAGTGCAACCTCAGTCAGTGAAACCGTCTCCTTGTCCACCCGGGGATGAGGACAGGGGTGCCTTCTGGGGGGAATCCTAGTGCGTGGAGCATAGGCTTAAGAGTGAGAAGGGTGGACATTCAGGTCCAGCTCTGCCACTTACTAGCACCAACCTTGATATGTTGCCAAAGTTTTCTGAGCTTCCGGTGGACATTAAGGCCAGACTTGCAGGGATGCTCTAAGTGGGCTATCATCACAACTTCCGAGGAAAATCGTAGAGATTCACTGTTGGGTTTTTGTGTGGTGGATGGAGCATGAAACATAAGGGGAAGGCTTGATTGCTGGGGTGAGATGGGCATGTCAGAGGCTGCAGGGAGAAGACTGTGAGAGGAAAGACCCCGCAGTGGGGCAGGCAAGGGGAGAGAATTTGGAGAGAGGACTGAAATGCTAGACTCAATTTACAGTTTGCTGTATGGAATGGGGTGTAGCACTCTCCTCTGTTCTATGGGAAACCTTCAGTAAAAAAAGCCACTTATTGCTAATGCGTTTGAAATTATGAGTGAGTGAGTGTGTGTGTGATAGATAGTAAGGGGAGCTGTGATGATCTGAGACAGGGCGGGGCCCCAGGCCGGCATGAGGAGGGAGGGGTCAGGACGTCAGGACACAGGCGGTCTGTTTGCAGCGTGTGTCATGTGTGCGACGCCACTGAGCTAGGCAGGGGCTCGGGGAATGTTAACCAGTATTCCTGTCTCATTTGGCATGTGGTCTTGAATCAAGAACTACTCAAGAAGTGCAGAAATTCTATGGTTATCTTTTAAATAGGATTCAACAACAATGAATTGAGTATTTATCAAGTTTACCATGTGCCTGGTGCTACGTTAGGCACAGTAGTGGAGACAAATCAACATTTGCTTCTCTATTTGTCCATCTCCATGGCCATCATCTTCCACACAAGCCTGAATTGCCTTTCAGGAACCCACAGCCCAGATGCAGTTATGCAGCACAGGAGGCGATGAGAATGTGGGATGTTCTGTCGGGACCCTCGTGGAAGGAGGGGACCCTCCAGTGGTCACTCGCCTCGGTCGTGCTGGCCGACTTCTGAAGGCTCCTCGTCTCGCGCAGGAAAGCCCCAGTCCTTTCCATGGAACACAGTCCTTCTGACCCCCCTTCCTTGACCATCTCCAACAGCGACCCTGAGCCCCACCCCTCTGCCCCTCATCCTGCAGGTGTTCCTCACCACTTCCCTCCCTCTGGACAGTTATCTGCGGGCTTGTTTGTTTCCTCTCTGCCCCCCCTGCCCCCCCCCAGGAAGACACCCCATGTGGACAGGCTTTCCCTCACTGCCGACCACTTAAACGTTGCAACCACTTTCCATGGTGGCCCCCCGAGCCGCAGTTGAGGGGATATAGAACTAAGGAGAGTTTCGCCCCACAATACTCTTCCTGCCTGTGACGTGCTCTGCTCTCTCTAGCCCGTCATATTTCTTTTTAAAAAGTGTTGTCCGTGGCCCACTCATGGGTTTCAAACCTCAGACCTAGAACCATTCCTGGAATACATTAGGCGCTCAAACAATAGATGCTGAAGTTTTTTAAAAATGATTATATGCCACCCATTCTGAGCTGAGAAGCCAGGCTTCAGTGCAAAGGGGGAGAGTGTGGCTGGTGGATTGCAGGGTCTGGGGACAGCAGTTACTGTCCTGCTTGGCTCAGAGAGGCCTTTCAGGTGGGACCCCAGATATACTGGAAAAGAAGCCTGGACTCTGATCACCAAACATCAAATATATTAAAAAAGCTCTTTTTCTTGTTGTTGTCGTTAATTCCTATATTAGCAATAGCTGGTTTCTGTAAGAATGGCTTAAGTTCAGAAACTTTGAGGGCTTGATATTTGTTTCATTTTTTAGGAAAATATTTATAGTATTAAAGTGACAAACCTTTAATTTATGACTTAGGATAAGTGTATCAATGTGTTTAGACATAATATCTGTGTAAGACTTTGAGTCTTACTATAGAAACACCAAAATATATCTAAAGCTAACGGTTCAGTTCTACCCTCAGCAGTGCGCGGCGGGTCCCGATGCGCCCGCCGGCTTTTCTCGTGTCCGTATCTGCGTCGAGGTCAGGCCTGTGTTACTGCAGTGGCTTCCCAGATGATCTTTCTGCCATCCATTTCTCCACTTTCCAAGACATGACAGTTTATTTCTGATTTTATCAGTGGATCCAAAATAATGTTAGAATGTCAGCTGCATAACATAGTCTTATTAAAAGAAGGCAATTTTTGTTTCAATTACTAAAAAAACAAAAGCAAACATAAAAATAAGAAAATTCCTTTTGTAAGTAGGTACCTAATATAAGCTTCATTTAGTAAACTAACTGATAATAGCTTGAATATTTGCTAATCCATAGTTTAATAGTGGTACTATGTTAAAAATCAACTTTTTAAATACTGCTTACTATGAGGAAAACTATATAATAACATCCTCTCAGAAAAAAAGGAAATACCACATTAATTTTCTACAGTGATTGTTAGCCTCATTCTACTTTCAGAGACATTTAAAATGTAGAAAAGTATCTTCATAAGGAGGAAATATGGTAACATTTATGAGCACATACCAGGCAATGTGCTAAGCGCTTTATATACATTGATCCTTTTACAATATTGTGAGACAAATAACTGATTAGGAATATTTTGGCTGCAAACGGTAGGCTGACACATCAAACTGCTGTTTTTACAAGTTAAACATGTTTGACAATTTCACACAGTTCCACCTAACAACAGAACACTTGACCCTAGCATTTAAAATATAAGCTGTTTTTCTCACATAACCAAGAAATCAAGAGATAAGTAGCAACTAGTATTGGATAAAAACTCACTGTCAAGGCCAGTGATTGTCTTGGTTTTCCTCTCAAGGTGATTTCCTAATGGTCACAAGAGGGCAGCTACAGCTCCTGTCATCACATCCCAATTTAAAGCAAGAAAGAAGAAGGAGTAAGGGGAGTCGTTTTTTTTTGAAGAGGGGGGTTTACCCAGAATTCCCCAGCAGATTTGTACTTTTACCTCATTGACCAGAAATCTGACTTCGTCTCCCAGGACTAACCATAGCTGCGAGAGAAGCTAGAAAAGCAACCATTTCGCTTTTCTGCCCAAAATAGATGTAAACAAGGGACCAAGAGGTTTGAAATGAAAGTGGTATTAGCCAATCAACCTGCCCATCGTGGTGATACCATTTTTACATTCACCATTTTGCAGACGAAGAAATGGAGGCCTTGGGATGCAGGCGGTTACGCAGAGAGCGGCCGCGGGGCTGGCTTTCGCTGTGTTCTGCCTCTAAGTCTGCGCCGTTAATTACTGCAGCGCGCCGTAGCATTTCACCAATGATTACCACCTGTGCAAGTTGTTCAAGTCATAAAGCCTTAACATAAGTGTATTATGTAGTCATTGTGTCCTTAAACTTATATCCTCAAGAAAAAATTACTTACTGATCAATTTTCCCCTCTCCTGCCCATCCTTCACTAATGAGCTTAAAGCAGTGAAATATTAGAGGTATATAGACAGTGAGATAAATTGAAAAATGATTAAAGATTATGAAGGGAGGAAAGGAGCGGGTGGGGAAGAGGACAAGGTGAGGGAGGCCGGTCAGACCTGTGGGTGACTCCCGGCTGAATGAAAACCTCTCCTTGTCCCGGATAATTTGCAAAATGAACAGCCAAGAACTCCAGGCCCTCCTTTTTTCCTTTTTTTTAAAGCAGCTCCGTGCTTTCCTGCAGCCTCCTGCCCTTCTCCCCCCAGATGCTGGGCCACCCACCCTGCGGTCAGGCACCCTCCCTGAGCCCACCCGCAGCAGCAGCTAGAGCGGCCCCGAGACGCTGGCGTCTGCTGCGGCCCCGGGGGCTGTTTTGCTGAACTTCCTCCCGTCTCCATAGATGGTCTGCAAGGGAGAACCCTGACCAGGGTCAGGAACAGCAGCGATCAACAAGGAGCCACCTACGGAAGGCCCCACAAGGCCTCCGTCCCCGCTGTGTCACTGTGAGCTAAAGCAGAAACCAAAACAAAAGTTCTTCCTTTGGGGCTGAGTTTCCTCGTCTATTAAATAATGGAATTCGGGTAGATGATATCAAAGATGGTTCTGGCTCTCATATTCTGTATCAGATGGGATTTTCTCTTTTTTTTTTTTTAGGCAACAGAAACCAACAGCTCAAACAATGAAAGAGAGAGTTGAAGAACCAGGTCCTGGAAGGGACAAAAGTCGCACAGGCTCCTGGGACCTGGGAGCAGTGACTAATGTCCATCTTTCCCACAGGCCTGTTTTTATCTCTTTGCTTACCGTCTAGTAAATGAGCATCAGATTGGCCTCCCCTGGGGCTTTGAGGCCTCTCAGCAGGGGAAGGTCTAAGACCTGACTGACATTCCCCAAAACTGTATTATCAGGAAGGAGTCATCTCCAAAATAGAATTGACAAGTGATTAGCAGAAGGAAGACTGGGCGCTGGGTAGATTGAAGCGATGGATGATCAGACGCAGGCCCTGCCTCTGGCTCTTGGTGGGTCATGTTTGGTTCAACAAGAACAAAAACTTCCATTTATTGAGCGCCTACCATGTACCAGAAATTTTGTGGGATACACTAAGGCAATTTTTCTTTAATTTTCACAAATCAAGCCTTTACTCTCCACATTTTCAGAGGAGCAAATGGGCTTAATTTACATGCAGATGTCGCTGAGGAATTAATCATCAAGTCATTTCTTGGCAGCTCTAACGGGCCACTGCATCCCATGCTCCCATCCTTTCGGGAAAATGCTCTTTTAACTGTTCAAATGTTTTCTTTGGTGTTAACACAATTAGAGCATCAGGATAGTGTTTATTGGGAAAATTGGTGGCATTATTTCCTCAAAGAATAAAGTCATTGACACAAACTCTAATACCTTTGTTCTCCCATCGATTTCTAAAACCCTCAGTGCCTGTATCTGTACAGACACATTACCATGCCAGGTTCCATACCATGTAATTCAATAAAGGCAACAATCATAGCAGCTCTGTGAGGAAGGGAATAGTAGAAATTTTATTATTTAGCCCTAAAGTTAAGATTTATTAATACTGATTCCAGTCAATTGACATTCAAAGGCAGGACATCAAAACAGCATTTTAGTAATCCACACAAAGATCTCAGGTGCTTTGCCCATGACAGTAATTAACATCCCCTACATCTGGGCACTTGGCAATCCTCTCCCACAGTCTTATGATTTGAATTGTGAAAATACATTTCTATGTGCTCCTGGCCAACACAAGGCAATAAAGCGCATCAGTAGGATGGCGAGGCCCAGCCTTACGTCAGCGTTGGCCTCTGTGTGTCTCCCTTGCTCCTTTTGCGGATCCCCGTGGTGGTAGTTTGTGTTGTTTCCATGGGTCTTAGGAAAGAACTTGCTCTACCCCAAGGCTCTGCTGCCTCCATTACTTTCCACTTGAGGATAGACTACGGAGAGACTGAAAAGAATGCAACTAAATTGTAAACTCATCAGTGATGCTGCCACAGCGGCCGGGCCCTCCCCGAGAGCGGCTCCTGCCAGACGGAGTGACGTACCCTTCCCACGTGCCTCTTCCTGCCTTGGTCTTTCCTCAGACTTTTTCTCTGCCTGTCGTGACTGTGCCCTGGAGAGCTTGTTAAAACACAGATTCCTGGGTTCCAGCCTGGGTCAGGCCTGGGGCTCAAGAAGTATATTTCTAACAAGCTGCCGAGGGGTGTGCTGACGCTTCTGGTTCAGGATCGTGAATGTGAGCAGCCTGACTCTTACATAGATGATAATAAGAATAATGAAAATGCTTGTGGAAGTCGATTCTGGATTATGGTTTTAAGAAGGCTAGTTATTTATTAATGTTTTTCAGATTCCCTTGTTTTATTGAAGTATAGTTGACAGACAATTTATATTAGTTTCAGATGTACAACATGGTGATTTGATAATTAAATCCACTACAAAATGCTCACCATAAGTATAGTTACCACCTGTCACCATACTAAGATATTAAAATATTATTGACTATTCCTATGCTGTACTTTTCATCTCTGTGACTTATTGTTTTACATTTGGAAATTGGCACCTCTTAATCCCGTTCACCTGTTTCACTCATCTCCCCCACCCCTACTCCTCTATGGTGACCACCAGTTCTCTGTATTTATGAGTCTATTTCTGTTTGTTCATTTCACTTGTTTTTAGATTTCACATGTAAGTGAAATCAGATTGTATTTGTCTTTCTCTGACTTATTTCATTTAGCATAATATCCTCTAGGTCCATCCATGTTGTTGTAAATAGCAAGATTTTATTCTTTTTCATGGTTGAGAAATATTCCACTGTGAATATATATATGCATATATATGTGTGTGTATATACGCGCACACACACACCACATCTTCTTTAACCAGTCATCTGTCAGTGGACACTTAGGTTGCTTCCACAGCTTGGCTATTGTAAGTAGTGCTGCAGTAAACATAGGGGACATACATCTTTTCAAATTAGTGTTTTGTTTTCTTTGGGTAAATATCAGAAGTGAAATCACTGAGTTGTATAGTATTTCTATTTTTAATTTTTCGAGAACCTCCAAATGGTTTTCCATGTGGCTGCACAGTTCACATTCCCACCCCCAGTGATTCACGAGGGCTCCCTTTTCTCCACATTCTCACCAACACTTATTATTCCTTGTCTTGTTGCTAGTAGCCATTCTGACTGCTGTGAGATGATCTCATTGTGGTTTTGATTTGCATTTCCCTGATGACTAGCGATGTTGAGTATCTTTTCATGTGCCTGTTGGCCGTCTGAATGTCTTCTTTGGGAAAATGTCCTTTGCCCATTTTTTAATTGGGTTATTTGTTTTTCTGGTGTTGAGTTGTGTGAGTTCTTTACATATTGGACAATATATCATTTCATTTATCTTCTCCTCCTCAGTAGGTTGCCTTTTCATTTCGTTGATGGCTACCTTCACTGTGCAGAAGCTTTTTAGTGTGATGTAGTCTCATTTGTTGATTTTTTTGCTTTTGTTTCTCTTGCCTGGGGAAAGATATCCAGAAAAAAATTGCTAAGGCTGATGTCCAAGAGATTACTGCCTATGGTTTCTTTTAGGAGTTTTATGGTTTCAGGTTTTACATTCAGGTCTTTAATCCATTTCAAGTTTGTTTCTGTGTACAATGTACCAAACTGATCCAGTTTCATTCTCTTCCAAGTAGCTGTTCAGTTTTCCTAGCATTTATCGAAGAGACTGTCTTTTCCCTCATTGTATATTCTTGCTTCCTTTATTAGAGATTAATTGACCATATAGGTATGGGTTTATTTCTGGGCTTTGTTCTGTTCCACTGATCTACGTGTCTCTTTTTGTGCCAGTACCATACTGTTTTGGTTACAATAGCTTTGTAGTGTAGCTTGAAATCCAGGAGCACGGTACCTCTAGCTTTGTTCTTTGTCAAGATTGCTTTGGCTATTTGGGCTCTTTTGTTTTTCCATACAAATTCTAGGATTATTCTAGTTCTATAAAAAATGCCATTGATATTTTGATAGGGGTTTCTTTGAGTCTGTAAATTGCTTTGGATAGCATGGACTTTTTGAGATGAGGGTTTATTAAATGAGATGTAACCATTCTGGAAGTGTGAATGAAAACTTATGCACATGTATCAATGTAACACATCACTTCCTATGCTGGAATAATTGGAAGTGAACTACAGACCATATGATATGAGGAACTGTAGAGAAGAAAAAGTAAGGGGAACAGGGGTAATCCCAAAAGGCATCTCCAGAAAAATTATGACATTGACTTTCCCGTTTTGAAGGTTGTGCAGGGAACAAAGGTAAAGCCTGCAGTCTTCCCAAGTCTGGTGATCGAATATGAAATCTCCACTCCTGGGATCTCCAAGGATCTACAGCTTTAAACTGGAGAGAATGAGAAATAAACCCACTGTTCAGGTTGGAACAGCACTAAATGAAAGGGGAAAATAGAACACACACACATTTCCCTGAGATTTCATAGCTCCAAGTTGGTCACCAAGTTGGTCCTTATGTGGGTTTGTAGCCCAGTTCACATTGTCAGTAGGAAGTAAATACCTCAAAAGAAGAATTTGATTAAAGTCCCAAAGCGTTAGTAACCATAGGTGATTACAAGAAGGAATGCATTTCTCTCTGAAGAAGTGCAAGCTCAAGTCAACTCCCCAAATTCCTACAGATGAATTTGCAAGGAACATGAATTTACAGTCAAACACACACATGTATACATATGTACACACATGAAATACACATGCAATACAATGTGAAAAGACCCAGCAAAATGATTATTGCAGAGACCTATGTGACTCTGGAATTATCAACAAGGCAAATAAGAAAGAATTCTTCAAATATGCTTAAAGAAAAAGTGATTGAATGAATCATTTTTGTATTGCCCAAATGCTTGCATAGAGTAAATTACTCAAGCAATGTTAGTTGACTGAATGAAGAAAGAAAAATAACTGCTTCTGTAACAGAGACCATCAGACTTAAAGAGTTAAAGAGTATTAGACCATAGTAGTCAATTACTTTCTCCCAGGAACAATCAGTTGGCGTCAAGGAGCACTTTACCCTTGGAGTTACTAGGTTGGTAATCCTATACCCTCTCTCAGCCTGGTAGAATAGCTCTTCTCACTCAAGGAGATATCACTTTGCAAAGTTAAATATTTAAGGGAACTTCTGAAGGATCTAGACTCTTTGTCAGTCCTGGGCAGACATCTACCCATCCTAAAGACGTCCTGGGAACTCTGACATAAACTGCTAAGCCGCTGGGTGGTGGAAGAAAAAGAATGGATGGTTGCCTAGGTATATAAGAAATCCAAAACTTCATGATTATTAAAAATAACACATTTTCCCCCAAAAAATTGAATACAGAGATAAATTAGACTAAAGTCTTTAAATGTGGGATCCATAAACATCTGGGGACCCATTACTCGGTTTCAGGGGGTCTGGGAACTTACATATTATAAAAAAAATGCCTAGAGAGGATCCAGAAATACCATTAGAGTCTCAAAGGGGCTTTGGCCCCCCAAAAAAGGTTATAGAAAGATTTCTTTCTGTAATTTCCCCTTTATAAATAAAATGGGGAGCTTGGGATCCAGAGAGCTAAAGTAACTCTCTAATCTCACAGCTTCACAGTATGTCTGCATTCCGAGTGAAGCCATATCCTAGGAGACAAGTTCACCCGCTTACAAAGGCCGTCTTTAGTTAAGGCACCCCATGAGCAGGTCGTGAGTATTTCCAATCATGACATCCCTCTCGACAGATGAGAGCGCCTCTGAAGCTCCCCACACTTCCTCAGTAGCCTGCCATTCAACAACCTACTCCCATAGAGTATTTTGATTTCCTTGTTCTTTGCCAAATTTTAGGTCTCTCCTAAAGTTTCTCCACTCGGAGGTTCTACCTCAGGCATCCAAGACTGCACCCCAGACAGACCCCGAACGTCCTCAGGCATGTGCACCCTTCTTTTGTGAGCGGTTGCTCAGGGGACCAACAAGAGTTTGGCTCGGGCAGTTTTTCAGAGTTGGTCAGGCAGCTCTGAAGCCCATATGGAGGCTGCTGAGAATCGAGACTTGTCTTCCCCAAAGTCATTATCAGTAGGTTTGCAATTAGCATTAGTGATTCCCTAAAAGACAAGCAGTTCTCCCCCAGGCCCATTGGCAAGTGTGGGTTGGTAGAAAGAGCATGGACAGGGTCTGCCGCTTGCTAGCCATGGGATCTGAGTGGTGAGTCCCTTCAGCAATCAGTTTCTCATTCGTTAAGTGAAATGGAATCACTTTAAAGTGAATTGGGTGTGGTTTCATGCAAACCTGGGTGTTGGAAAAAATCCTCGTTTCATTGAATATCTGTTGAAAAAGTGCTTTGCCATTAGAGGTCAGGCTCTATGACAGATGTGTGTTGCACGTGTGGTAAGCGATTGGAATTGCAGTTGCAGAAATTAAACGTGTGATCTGCTGTAGAAGTGATGATAATGCTTCCCTCACCAGGGTTTGTTGCAAAGGGGTGAATAAGTTATCATGGCTGAGCCTTCCCTCAGGCTAGGGCTGAGTTTTATTTTTGTTTGTATTCAGGCTCTGCCAGTTTCCATTAGGGTGATTTTGGCTGATTTATTGAACCTCCTGGTCATCACATTCATGATCTGTGAGCGAGGAATAAGAGCAGCGCCACTGTGTGAGGGGTAAGGGGGCCCTTAATGTGATGTGCTTAGAACACTGGTGAGTTCTCCGTACGTATTGTTTTTCTCATGTCCATTACGACTTATGTCCATAGCGCCTATCGTAGGCCCTGATATTCAGCAATGGTCAGTCGTGTTTCTAAAGTTAATTGATATCGAACAGTCAGGTTGGCACCCGGCGCAGAGTGGGTGCTCGGGAATTGCGCTTTTGTGGATGAGCCCGTCCAGTGTTTGGTGCGCTGTGGACACCTGAGGGCCTTCGGTGGGTCTGAATCTGGCTGTGGCCTCCTCCTTGGCCACCCTGTGCCGTCTGACCCTCCCTCAGAGATGCCAGGGAGCTCTGCTCTCAGCCCCGCCTTAATCAGTGAGAAACCCTTTGGCAAAACGAAAGGGCCCCGCTGCCTGAAACAGAGAAGCGGAGCAGGATACCTGGTCCCAGAGGGCACGGGAGACTCTCCCTGTGGTGTCGGCTGCTATGAGCCCAGAAAGACAGATGCTGGCAGATTTCCACCCCAAGCCGCAGGCTCTCCCTGGTGCTGCCCTTTCCAGACCACGACCTCCCACCGATTCTCTCTCTGGGGCTGGGGCAGGGAAGGACTTAGTGATGCCCTGACCGCCTACAGGCTCCATCAGAAACTGAATCAACTTGGGGGAGTTAAAGATCGGTGTGCCTTATCTCTAAACTGGGAGTAAAAATTGTACCTGCCTCCAAGTGTCGTCGTGACGATTAAGTATATGCATACATGTAACGTGCTGAGAACAGCGCCCGAGAGGTAGGAAGCTGGTGTTGCGCCAGCAGTGGCCACCGGTCACGCCCACCACTGCTCCGCAGGGACACACGCTCTTGGGGCAAAGTCGAAGCACCGGTGGGGATCGCTCTCCTCTCCCAGCAGAGTCCCAGCGTCAGCCCTGGACCGTCCCTCTCAGCAGTGAATTGGCCCTGACCCAGAGGATACCTCGTCTGGGTCTCAGTGTCGTCGCCCTACCTTGGCTCAGCCCTTTCCCGCAAGGCTCCTGGGAGAACCACATAAGACCAGGGATGCCCTCCAGGCTGTGAAGGGTTGGGCACGTGGGCTTGCTGTCCCCCAGACCATCGGGCTTTCTCCGGACACCCTGCCTCCTCCTTCAGGAAAGGTGCTCTGTGGTGACTGGGAGAAGCAAGTCTTAGGCGTCCCTCACGGCCCTGGGATTCGGGGAGTCGCCTGGCTCTAGGCGGGGTGTCTGCCCGTGTGGAGGCAGCAGGGAGTATTAGCCTGGCTCCTGGAAGGGCGCATTTCCTTCCAAAGAATCACTCGGCTGGTCTTGGCATCGTGGCTTCCTGGAGAGGCTCGCGGAATGGAGTCTCCCTAGCAGAATAAAGGATCGCACTATTCCAGTTTAACGACGACAGTGTCTGATGTGTCAGCGCCTCCTGGGTGTCGGCACTGCTGGGTCCCAGGGGCGAGGCAGCCCCCGTCCCCACGGGGCTCGGCTTCTCTCTGGCGCCGCTGTGTCTCAAAGGTGGGGAAACGGAGGCCAGCGGCTCCAGGGGAGGGACCTGCCACAGCGTGTGTCGGTGCTGCCGCTGAGCTGATCCGCAGCCCGGTTCTCACTCCCAGCCTAGGCTTATTTTCCAACGTACGATCTCACAGGCTGAGCAACTTCTCCTTTTCTTCTCTCTGGAATCACTTGCCAGCTCCCAGCCTCGGAAGAGCGTGGTGTGCCGTGGCTGCAGGGGACCGTGTGCCTTTAGGAGGAGAAGGGGGCCGTCATTTTCCCCTGGCTTCCTTCCCTCTGTGTTTTGCCGACGGCATTATTTTCGCCACGCAGCTTAACAACAAGGGGAAAGATGCTGGGGCGCAGCAGGTGGAGTTACTGGGAGCCTGGTCCGCAGGAGGGGTGTCCCCACGCCTCTCGGGCCTCCGCCTCTGCTGTTTTCAGTCGTGCTCTTTGGCTTGTCGCCACGCTTTGGAAAATTGCTGAACATTCAGAAGCTCTGTGAGCCTGCCTGCGCTCGCTTCCATGGCGGGGGTGGATCTGGGTGTGGCCGTGCACCCCCGCTGAAGGAAATGGGGTTCCCCCGATGCGATACCGACCCCTCCCTGCTGCTGCTTAGGCCTCGTCCAAAGTCTACAGCAAAGCAGACAGCGGAAGTGAAAAAATAAACCCGTGATGGGCACTCCACTCCTTCAGTTTTGATTCAGTCTTCGTTGCTGTTTAGGCATCTCAGCTGAATCCATTGCTCTGCGGCAGGCATCTCTCTGAGTACCAGCTCCCACCCCGGGGGGCTTCCTGGGCCTGGGTGTGCTGCCCACGGGTTCACCTATGTCAGCGCTTTCAGACCCTGCAAGGTAAACACCGGTCACCGCATTTTACCAACCAGGTCCTGGAGGCCCTGAGAGGGCCCCTCACCCCCAGGGTTATACGCTCAGTGACCGTCAGGCCAGGAACTGGGGCTCAGGTCTGCCCTCCAGAGCTCGTGTTCTTGGTCACTGAGTGGGGCAGCCACTCCAGATTTCTCATGAGGCTTCAACAGAAGGGAACAATGTGACACATCGATGAGGCCCAGGCCCCTTCACTGTTTGCCCGCAGTGAGTCAGTTTGTTCACTGAGTTCCGGTTCTGGGGTTCTGGGGTTCAGGTTTTCTCGTACAATGAATATCGACTCTAGCGAAACTTCATTAGTGCTTGTTTCATGGGAAGCCCAGGCTGTATTAGAGCTGAAATAATACAGTTTAAACATGAGGTTATTATAAAGAATAGTGATACTATCTCGAACTTCTTTATTCCTCCCAGTTTCTGGAGGGTCACTGCATACACCCGTGTCATCTTCCTGAGAATACACAGAGGTTGACAGCTTAGAGCTCAAGGTGGCTTCGCTCTAGTCAGTAGCTTAGGGATGTGTGTGATGCTGGCAGTGAAAGTGAATTCAAATCAGAACTTGCCCACACAACAGTGTGGACCTTGAGCAAGTTACTTAATTTCTCAAAGCTTCAGTTTCTTTATGTATGAAATGGACATGATCATACACTTTGGGGGGGCTATTTAAGGGATCAATTGGATAATGTTAAGACATTTTAGAATTCGTAGGATTATGCTTGCAAGGCGTAAACACTGAATAAACCTTGACTGTTAATGCTACTAATCACCTGATACCATACATATCACATGCACATTTTTATATGTGATTAATAGCAAATATTGACTTCCATGTATCTCTGTCATCCACAAAGTTTGGTACAACCCTATGTACTTAATAATAAATAGTAATAATAACAATAGCAATAATATAAAGTCACTAATTCTATGTCTTGGAACAACAACAACAAAAATAATATTATTTTAAGCATTTGATGAAATCCAATCTCTGAACTAAATATATACTTAGAGGAGACAAATTGCCGACTCCAGTGTATACAGTGATCATCGTAACAACTAACGCTAAGTCTTTGCATATATAGGAATCTGAAAAAACCATTTTGTTTTACCTCTTTTTGATGCCCAGAACTTTTAAGAAGCAAAGCACAAGCATTCCAGGTAAAAGGATAAAATGCTGCCACATCCCGCCTCCAGCATGTCCTAGTCGTTTGGTTTGGACAGTTATTTAGCCGTTAAGGTTGTTGTAGGGATTCAAAAAGAAAATGCATAGAAAGCTCTTAGGTCATAGGAATGCCCATGTTTTAATCATTGCTATCATCATTGTTATGACTGTGGAAAAAATGTATATGAAAGAGCAGATTAAATTATTGAATTATACAGGTCTTCACTACCTATTTGTCTATGTAGATGTAATTTAAGAAAGAAGGAAAATAAAAACCATTAAAACTAGGCAAATGCCATTGTTTGGGTAACTTTAAACTCCTGAAATACATCATGTCACTTCCCGTTTGCAGCAGTCAGATCCTTCTTGGCCCAAGTGCTTCTGTGTTCATGTTTAGACTCACTCAGACTAAATTTGTTTCTACTGTGCATAGAATTAAATGACATGTGAAAATTCTCTCATCTCTATTTTCTTTATTAGTTATGTAATGTGACATTTTTAAAGGGTGAGTGCTGGGAATTTTTTTTTTTTACACTTCATTTTGTGCATTTTAAAATTAAACAGCATGAGAATTTATGCCTTAAACATAAAAGCTTTAGTGCTCAGAATATGTAAAAAATATTGAGAGCACATCATTTGCTCAGCAACAAGATTTTAAGTTCCATAAGGAAACTGGTAATGTCTCTCTTCCCTTTATCTCTAGGCTGGTACAGGTTTCTGCATTCAAAAGAGGCTTGATAAATATACAAATGCATTTCTTTCGCTGAATAACTGAATAAATAAAAGAACACATCTCAACACTCAGTCATGAGGCCTAAGCACCTAATTTGGCAGAATTTTTAAAATTCCAGGCTTACTATGATTCTTTGTAGGGGGCTAGATAGTACAGGAACGTGCTGATTTATTATTATCATTGTTCAGTGGCAAACAGAAAACAATAGCTATCATATCTGAGCTCCTACTGCTTGCCAAGGGTGTACTAGAAGTGTTATAAATGTCATCTCATTTAGCAGTCACATGACTCAGTGAGGTGGTGGTTGTTGTACCCACTTCACAAATGAGAAAACTAAGGTTCACAGAGTAGCGGCTTTCCTGGTTCCACAGCCAGTCATTGCTAGGCTGGCCTTCCACAGCAGGTTTACCTGACTTTGCAGCCAGTGTTCTTTCCAGGAATGTCCCAGCCCTTCTGCTTGTATCATCTGGACCTTTTCTGTATCAGGGTTGCATTTAGAGCCACATCTTTAGGGTTGCAGAAAGGCTAAGAACACCCAAGTCTTCTACTCTTGACCTGCGTTGGGACTGCCCTCAGGGGTCTCAGCTCGCAATGAGTACCAGCAAATATCCTTAAAACCCCATCAGGCCCCTGGAACAGCCACATCTGCAGACATATTTGATCTTTGAAAAGCTCCTTACAGATCTGAGTGGAAAGGCATTTAATTGGCAAGCCCAGGCCAAGTTACATGAGGTCAAAGACAGAGGGCGTTCCGTGATGGGCTTGAAGATGCATCACATACACAAGGAGCCAAGCCTAGGTCCCTTCCCTTCCCTTTGTCTTGCTTTTTTAGGTCAAGGATCATTTTTGCAGAGACATTGTGGGAACTCGAATGGAAGGCAGAGCCCATGAATGAGGTTGCTGAGTTGTGCATGTGACCCACCCTGCCTTCCGCATTTTAATTAGGAAGTTGGGAACCATGATCGTTATTTATTCTGCTGTGAGCCCCTTGCTTAAAGTTCAACATGTTGGTGGCTGTCCAGATGCTCGGTCCCCAGCACCCCGAGGAAGGGGAGCTGTCTGTGGGTGAGGCCCGTTGCTGATGGATTGTTTTCCAGCCGCAGGCTGGCCTGGCCTCCGGACACGTTGCTGCTGCCCCCAGAGCTCGCCCCTGAGGAGCCTCTGACTGCCGAGGACACAGACGCAGTGATTCTGTCCTCGGGCCTTGCACAGGACGGGCGGAGCCCTGAATGCGGTGTCTTCCCTGCATGTCACCGTCAGGAGCCACACAGCGACGGCACGAGGAATGAAGCTGACATGTGCTGAACAATTCACCGCGTGCCAGGCAGTATTGGATCTGTGAGATGACTCATGAAATTAACTCATTGCATCTTTTCAACAAGCCTACGAGGCAGATTTTATTGCCTTCATCACACACTTGAGAAAGTGAGGCCCGGAGAAGTTAGTACCCCCTCCCCGTAGCACAGCTAGTAAGAAGTCTATCCAGTGACCCAGACAGCTGCCCAGTGATACCCAGGCTGCAGTCAGCCACGCAGAGAAACCCAAACCAGGCCTTCACCCGGTTCTCCACTCGTGGCGCATCCAAAGTTAATAGGGAAAACCATAAAGGATGCTTTCGTAGTACACAAACCTTCTGATTATCAGCAAAGGCTTACTCAGAACCCTCTCTGTGATGGAATGCGAGAGCGCTGCTGTCCTAGAGAAATACACATCACTTTACATTATCAAGTGCCTACACTAAAAAAAGTAAAAAGACGCAGACAGAAATACTTTTAATAATATATTTTACTTAAACCAGTGGATCTAAAATACATCACTTTGACATG
Organism: Manis javanica; assembly: GCF_040802235.1. Lineage (NCBI taxonomy): Eukaryota > Metazoa > Chordata > Mammalia > Pholidota > Manidae > Manis > Manis javanica. The sequence goes on along the minus strand of NC_133169.1, from coordinate 92,429,043 downwards.
TATCCCATATAAAAACTATTAATGAGATATGTCACATCCTATTGTTCATCTAAGTCTTCAAAAACTGCTGTGTATTTTATGGCTCATCTCAGTTTTGACCAGCCACATTTCAGATGACTGGTAGACACGTATGGCTGGTGGCTACCATATCAGCACAGCTCTGAAAAGATGCTGGGGTGGAGGGGATAAATAGGGTTCTTTCCTCAAGAAAGCAAGCAACAGGGGAAGAGGTAGGTAAGACTTAACAAGGATTACAGTGCATGTGGTAAGTGCAGTCGTAGAAGAGGCAGAGAGCGTGTGGGAAGGACACAGAGGGGCCACGATCCAGTCTGTAGAAGGGGAGTGTTAGGGTGGCCTCCGGAGGATGTGATGTGCTGGCTGATGCCTGAATGATGAGCGGCTGTGAACCAAGGAAAGTTAGAGGAAGGGTTTCAGGAGAAAGGGGATGGTTTTGTGCAAACGCCTAAGTGATCACAGGCTGCCCAGGGAAATACAAGCAGCCGAGTGGCACTGTGGCCTGATGGCAGAGGAGGTGGATTCGATCCATATCTTTGTCATTTAGTTGGACAAATGATTTAACTTCTATAAACTTTAAGTTCCTCTTCTGTAAAATGAGAATAAAACCATCCACCTTAAATATACTTTGAAGGATTACATGCGTGAATGTACAGAACCCTCCTGGCCCATAGTAGATGGTTAAGAAAGGCAAGCTTATTTATTAAGGGAGAGAATTCGAGATAGTTGAGACCATGGAAGCAAGCAGGAGTGAGATCATAGGAGGCTCTGTGGATCATATTAAAAGCCTCTTGAGACTTTTCCCCCAAAAGCAATAAAAGCAGAGAGTTTTTAAACAAGGAAATGACACATTTTGTTCATTGAATCAGTTGTCAGGTACTTAGTGGACATCCGCTGTATGTCCAGCACATCCCAAGTACAGGGACACAGTGAGGAGTGAGTGACAAGTTTCCAGCCTCTAGGAAACGTTGGTTCTAGAGATGAGACAGACCAACACAAGTGACCAGAGCCATAAACAAGATCAGTGAGTTTATTCTTAGTATCACGATGGACACAACATCGGAATGAGGGCCTCATCTATTGTATTGCAAGTTAATTGAGCAGCTTGAATCAAAAGGCCGATTTCACCCCAGAAGGCTCCCCTAGTGTCTGGGATCTGCAGTGATTTGAGGGAGGCCCAGGCTTGGCTGTTGTGATCACGTGAGACCAATGTCGGCTGGAAGCAGTGAGCTGAGGAGAGTCATTAATGATGGTGATCCATGCAGAGAACTCCAGTTTCCCTTAAGCAGTACTTAAAAGAATTCTCACTCTAGGAATCTGACATTCAGGTTAGAATTGTGGTTCTACCATGCGATTCCAACCGGTAGGCAGTTTCAATGAATGATTGCCATCAGTTTCTTCCATCCCTCTGTGTGCACGCTGACCTACTCATTCCTTCCCCCCGAAGCCGGCCTGTGCTGTTGGCGACTTACCTTGACCAAGAGAATCTGGGGGAGAGGATGCCCTGCCAGTTCTAGACCTGGGCTTTTTAGGACCTGAAATCTGCTTTTGCTTAAGGGAAAGCTGACCACAAGGACTGTACCAATGCGACCACCCTGTGAGGAGACTCATCCACGTGGAGTTCTTGTAGAAAAAAATCAAGGAACCTTACCCAAGCAAGAATTAAGGCCCCAGTATATGACTTTAGTTGAGCCTGCTCGTCAGTTATTAGCCACTGAAGGCATCCCAGCTCAAGCCCAAGTCATCTGGAGTAGAGACCAGCATTCACTCCGTGCCTGTCGAGATTCTTGATTCACAGAAACTTGAGCAAATAAATTGGTTATTGTCTGAAGCCATTAAATTTAAGGGTAGTCTGTTACACAATAGATAACTGAAATACTAGCCTATGTGACCTTGGGCAAATCATTTACTCTGAGATTTAATTTTTCTATCTATAAACTTAGAGATGGTAATACCCAGTTTGAAAGGCTATTTTGACTTTGCATTGATTGGAGTAAAATAAATGAGTTTTTATTTTTCATTTTTTTATCTGAAGAAATGTTCTGACATTGGGTAGATGATGCTTCAGTAGACAAATGTCTAAAGCTAATGAGGAAAAATTAAAATGGTTAAGCTTAATCAGTTTGAGTAAAATTGAGAATGAGACAAAAACATTCACTGTTGTGATTATTTAGCATCGTCCTGAACGCGTTTGTCAGTGCGGTTAGATATGACACAGACACAGTGGCTGTAAACGTGCGAAAAATTTCCTGGCACAGGACAATATGGCTACCAGAAAATCTGTAGCCAGATAAATAAATGTACAAACACCAAAAACTTTCATGTTAGAAATAAAAAATGTGACTTAAAAATCCCATTTACAATGACAGAACAACAACAAAAAAATGAGGGATAACCCTCATAAATATATAGGCTTTATATAGATAAAGCTACATGAAGTGTATAAAGACATAAATAGCCATTTGAATCAATTGAGAAATATGCCATGTTGCTGGATGGAAAGCACTGCAAACTTGTCGATCTTCATGAATAAATGTGCATGTTAAATGCGTTCCGAATAAAAAAGCCAAGAGATGAGTTAAAATGCAGTTTTAAAAATATTAAAGTAATCTGAAAGAAAACAGGATGGAGGGGATAAAGGTTAAAAAAAAAATCAAGTAGTAACAAAAAAATAAATAATAAAGTAGAAGACCTAAATCCAGCCATGTAATAATCACATTAGGTATTATTGGATTGAATACTCCAAATTAAAGGCAGAGATTGTCACAAAAAGAAAAAAAATGGTCCTACTATATGAGACACAGTAAATATAAAGATGCAGGTTAGTTGGAAGTTACCTTGAAAACAGGCTGGAGACACTGTATCGATACCAGAAATAAAGACTTTAACACAAAATACTACCGGAGGTACAGAGGATTATATCATAATGATTTAAAAGGTCTCTGTCCATCAAGATAAAACAGCCATCAAATGAGTATGTGTTAACTGACAGAGGTTCAAAGAATATGAAGCGACAATTGATAGATAAAGATGGAGAAATAATTTCGCAGTCATAGTTGGAGATTATAACACCTTTCTCTCAAAAAGTAATGGAAAAACTGGACCAAAAAAACCCAGTGAAGACAAAAAAGGCTGTGAGCACCCTATTAAACACCCAGGGCTGACGCACATGCTGTTCCGTCCCACAGCTGCAGAGGGCGTGTTCTCTTCAGGTTCACATAGTAGACTCACCCTATGGACTGTATCCTGGGCAATAAAACACATCTCAATGAATTTAAAAGAATTGACACCATATGTAATATATTTTCTGATCGCAAGGAAATGAAAATACAAGTTAATCATAACGAGATATCTAGGAAAATCCCAGATATTTGGAAATTCGACCACAAACTTCTAAATAACCCATAAGTCAAAGAAGAAATAACAAGAAAAAGGAAAACAAAAAATTAAACTAAAAAATAATAAAATACAATATGTTGAAGTATGAGGGATGCAAATTTAAGGTAGATTTAAAGTCTTAAATGCTTATTTAAAAAGATACAAAACCAATGAGCTGAGTTTCTACCTTAAGAAGCCAAAAAAGAAGAACAAAGCAAATCTAAAGTAGAAAAAGGAAATAAAAGTAGAAATCAATGAAATAGGAGTGCAATGGAGAAAATTAAAAAGCAGAAATATTGGTTCATTGGAAACATTAACAGACTGGTAAATAAAAGGGAAAACAAATACCAATAACATGAATGGAAGATTCTATAGACATTTAACACAGTTCTATGAAATAATACTAGCAAATTTAATCAATATATAAAAATGACAATGTATCATAATCAAGTAAGATTTCTCTCAGAAATACAAGGTTGGGTTAACATTAAAAAATCATTCTATGTAATTCATCATATTAACAGAATAGGACAGGGAAGAGGGAGGCAGGTAATGCTTTCAAATAAGTAAGGAAAAGCATTTGCCATTATTAAAAAAACACTCACTTAAAAACATTCCATGCAAATTAAGAATAGCAGGAAATTGTCTTCATTCTTATAAAGGGCATTTATGAAAAATCTAAAGCTAACTTAATTCTTTGCTGGAATATTAAGCACATTGTTCCATGATCAAGAAGAATGGAAAGATGCCCCCTTGAACCATTACTACATCTATTTAACCTTGTAGTACAGGTCTTAGCCATTGCAATAATTCAAGAAAAATAAACAGAAGATATAAAAATTGGAAAGGAAGAATTAATACTGTCTCTTCAGAGTTGACATAATTGCTTATGTTGAAAGTTCTAAGGAATGTAAAAAACAACAAGAATAATAAGTGAATTTAAATCAATCGCTTGCTCATATCTTAGTGGCAAATATTGGAAATAAAGTTGAAAAAGCAATTTCATGTATAGTAGCATCAAAAATACATATAGAATACTTAGGAATAAGTTGAACAAATGACTTCAACACTGTAAATTATAGAATGATGTTAATTAAGGAAGACTTAAAAGTTCATGAATTGAAGACTCTGTATTGCTAAGGTGCTAATTCTCCCCAAATTGATCTATAGATAAATGTAGTCAAAATCATAATTACAGCTGATATTTTTGAGGAAATTGACAAACTGATTCTAAAATGTATAAGGACAACAAGGGACCTAAATAATCCAAATCAATCTTGAAATAGAACAATGTTGGAAAATGTACTGGACTTCATGATTTACTGTAAATTATTATTATTATATACAGTAATCAAACAGGTGTGGTACCTATATAAGGACTATATAATAGTCAATAATAGAACAGAACAGAGGCCCTAGAAAGAGATCCACACATATTTTTTTCCAATAAAGACATTAAAGGAAACAAATGGAGAAAGAAAAATCTTTTCAACAAATTAAGTGGGAATAACAGCTTCTCTAGAAGAAAAATAATGAACCTCAATGCCTTTACGAACTGTATAAAACTTTTGAATAAAAGCATGGTAGAATATCTTCTTGATGTAAAGGTAGCTGATATTTCTTAGAAAAATCACAAAAAGGAATAGCTATGAAAGAAAAGAAAATATAAATTAGAGTTGTTCAATATTAAAACCTTCTACCTGTCAAAAGACAGTTAGAAAATGAATTGGCAAGCCATAGACTGGGAGAAAATACAAAACATATATCTGGCAAATGACTGGTATGTGGACTTTATAAATAATTCCTACAACTCAATAATAAAAAGATAAATAACTCTGTAAAAATTGGGTAAAATATTTAACCACTTCACAAAAGAAGATACACTAATGGCCAATAAATGCATGAGAAGTACTCAAGATCATTTGTTACCAGAAAAATACAAATAACAAGCACAGTGAAATGCCTGCATACCTCCTGCTGTGGCTAATGTTAAAATGACTTGACACCAAATGTTGGTGCCATTGAGGAGCAATCGGACCTCTTCATTTGTGAACAGTACAATGACTGTGGAAATGTTTGCAGCGCCTCAAAGGTAACTAAACATGCACCTGTAAGAAACGAAAACAGTTCACAGAAGACTTGTGTTAGAAGGCTTGGCAACTTTCTACTTAATTGCCCAAACTGGAAACAGCTCTGTGGTCTATCAGTTGGGAATGAATAAATAAACATCAGTATACTTACACAGTAGAATACTACACAGCAATTGAAAGAAAAACAAACTGGTACAACAGCATGGATGACCCTCAAAAACAGTATGTTGAGTGAAATAAGGCTTCTGTGAAAGTATACACACATACTTTATCATTCCATTATATGAAATTCTAGACCTTGCAATACTACTCTAAGGTGGAAAAATAAATCAGGAGAGCGGTTGCCTCTGGTAGTGGGAGGTGGGAGTGGCTACTGACTGTCAAGGAGCATGAGGAAATATTCTGTGATGAGATCTTGAAAGGGGTTTGGCCTATGAAGGGTATGATTTCATCAAAACTCAGCAAATGTATAGTTAGAATTTTTATAGTTTATTACATGTGAATTTTATATCAAAAGAAAAAACAACACATAGTGAACTGTAGTTAAAGATACACATACTGACATATCGATGTATTTAGGAAGAAGAGTTTTGATGTTGGCAACTTACTTTTTTTGTATATTTTATTAAAATATTGAACAATATTGAAATATTGTTGATAGACAACATTATGTTGCTTTCAGATATACAACATAGTGACTTGACATTTATATACATTAATAAATCTCACCACAGTAAGTGTACTTAGCATCTTTCAACATACAAAGAAATTACAATATTATTGGTGCTTCCATCCACATAACTTTATTTTATAATTTTTTAAATAATTTTGTTTGTCTTATTTTTAGATTCCAGATATAAGTGAAAGCATATGGTATTTTGTCTTTATCTGATTTATTTCAGTTAGCAAATGCCCTCTAGGTCCGTCCACGTTGTTGCAAATGACCAGATTTCATTCTTTTTTGTAGCTGAGTGACATTCCGTTGTGTATATGTACCGCACCATCTTTATCCATTCATTTATCCAGTTAGATTGCTTCCATATCTTGGCTATTGTAAATAACTGCAATAAACATAGGAGTACATATAACTTTTCAAATTAGTGGGGTTTTTTTCTTTGGATAAATTACTGGGAGTGGAATTACTGGCTTATATAGGATTTCAACTTTTTAGTTTTTTGAGGCATCCCCACACCACTTTCCACAGTGGCTGCACCAATTTACATTCCCACCAGCAGTGTAGGAGGGCTCCTCTTTCTCCACATACTCACCAACACTTGTTATTTCTCGTCTTTTGGATAGTGGCCATTCTGATGGGTGTGAGGTGATATCTCTTTGTGTTTTTGATTTTCATATAGCTGTTGATTAGGGAGGTTGAGCATCTATTCATGTATCTGTTGGCCATCTGCATGTCTTCGTGGGAAAAAATGTCTATCTCTGTCCATTTCTTAATTGGATTATTTGTTTTGGCATTGAGTTGCATGAATTCTTTATACATTTTGGATATTGGCCCCTTATTAGGTATATTATTTGCAAATATGTTGTTCTATCTGTAGGTTGTCTTTTCATTTTGTTGAGGGTTTCCTTTGCTGTGCAGAAGCTTTTTTAGTTTATGTAGTCTTGCTTATTTATTTTTGCTTTTGTTTCCCTTGCCGGGGGAAGGGGAACATATCCAGAAAGAAATTAACTTATGTTTACAAGTTTACTGCCTATGTTTTTTTTAAAGAGTTTATGATTTCAGGTCTTATATTTAAGTCTTTAATCCATTTCAAGTTCAGTTTTGTGTATAAGACACTGATCTAACTTCATTCTTTTGATGGCAGTTTACTTTAAAATGTGTCAAAAATGAAATAATTTGATGCATATGGTGGATAGGATAAAGGAAGTATAGCATAAGGTTAATATTCTATGGTGGGTATGTGTGTGCTTACAGTGAATTTCTTTTAACTTTCCTGTATTTGAAAATTGTTATAATGGGAAACAAAGTAGGTTTAAATGTAGTCACCATTATGTTGACTTACCATTCTGTGGCTAAGGCTTCATGATACAGAATTGCAGAATATTAACTTATAGCTCAGTGAGGAGTATTAAAAAGTGATCACCTGTGACCCTCGAGGATCTACTATAAACCCACAATAATTGAGTCGTGTTTTACTTCTTAAAGCACTCTGTTAATTTTGGCTTAAATAAGAGAATTAAAGGTTGTGGCGGAATAATTACCGTAAGCCACTTCACCTGCTTTCTTTGCTCTTCTCCCAGACACAGATAATAACATACCCTCTATCTACACTTTGGGCTCTTTGTAAAAATCTTCTGTGTCTGGTTAAAAAAAAAAATAAGTAAAAGGCAGCCTATTATTAGAATTATATGAATTCAGATAAATGAGCAATGGGAGACACTGAGTTTCCTTGGTTCTTGTCCTGGACACGTTGATGCACATGCACACAGCAAAGGGCACTAGCAGGTTAGTCCTGTGACTAGCCTTTTCCAGAGGAGGAAAGAGGACACCTCGAGTCAGAATTATGCAAAATTATGGTGGTCAGGAAAGCAAGGTTTTCCGTAAGTCCTCCTGCGTTTAGGTGCTGGTGTCACAACAGGGAGGTGTGGAGAAAGGAATAAAGCTTCTCTCCTGCATTTTCAGGGCAGAAACAGTCATTTGATTAACAACAACCTCTGACAATTCCTAGTTGAAGGTCCTGGCTATCTCCTCCTCCCCTGCACCTCCTCAAGGTCAGTGTGGCCATAGATCACCCTGAACAGGACTAATGCAGTCTCCTCACTTGAAGACAGTAAAATCTGCAATATCGCCAAGGAAAACATTTGCTTAATGCAAATTAGCGTCCAGTCCTTTAAGTACATCCATTATTCAATAGCCACACTTGTGGAGATGTGTCCTTGTAAAAGATCTTTTGGGAGGAGCATTATTTGCAAGCTGTTGATCAGTTCATCAGATTGGATATAAAAGATACTGACAGGAGGCACTCAGTCCCGTGGGTTTGCCAAGTGGAGAATTCCAAAGCTTTCTAAGGCTCTTCGAGTTTTGTTCAAGGGAGGATGACTGAAATGAAGGAGGAGAAACGCATCACTGTCTAAAGAGCTCAGCGCTTCTGTTCCTCTAAATGTTACTTAAGCATCAGCTGTCCTGAGTTAATGCTACAGATGCTTGTTCAATCCATTCGTTTTGATTTCACTTTAGGGTCCTTACAGAAACATTATTTTTAATTAGAATAAAAACAGTGATTTTTCTTTCTCTTTTCCCATTGCAAAGGCTGAAAATGACTCATATCTATGGCTTTTGGGCAGAACAGTCATTTTCAGTTTAAAAATAGGGCCGATATTCATATCTAATATGTACTCTAACAATGGATGTTGACTGATGGCTAGATATGGGGTGAGTCACCTGAGACACAGTGTGTTCATATCTCAGGGATTCAGAGGAGAAGATGGTTGTAGGGAAAATGGAAGGTACCATGACCAGGACCCTCACCGGAGCCTAATCTGCCTGCCCACTGTGTACGTGCAATGCTCACAGGTACATGCATGCTTGCACACTTGTTGGCAATGTCATCACTGACTGTGTTGCTATATAAAGAGCTGCTCCAGCGCTCTGTCTGGAGGTGGCGAGGCATGAGGCGAAAGCAGAGATGGACTTGCTGCATGCAGACTTGCCAGATGCGGACATTTCTGGTGCTTGCCCTGCCGCCACTAGAGTAAAGCTTGGTATGTGATCTTTTACCCTGAACGTTCCATTGTCATTTTTCGGTCCCACTGAATCTGGAGTGAACCTGCCTGGAGCTGAGACTCTCTGGAGAGAGAATGGCCCAGTGAAATTGCTGGTGTAAATAACACTCCACATTATTTCAAAAACTTTTTCAAATTTTATTGATTTGCTTCATGATAATAAACCTCATTCTAATTTCTTCTCTTAATCATTCTGATGTTTACAAACTCACATTTGTCTATCCATTTAGTTACTCATTTTGCAAACATTTATTGAGTGCTCCATTTACTAAGCACCGTGCCAAGAAATGGGGATTTAAAAATGTATAAGATATCATCCCTGTCCCCAAGGAGCTCATATTCTAATTGGGGAAATGACACACAAACAGTTCACTGTAATGGGAGAGTTATAAATTTCGTGTGGCCTTTTATACTTCCAAATGATAGGGCAGCCAAGAAAGCAATTTTTAGTTCCATTTTATAAATTTATAACTCACTGAGGCCCAGGGTATGACTTCCCCAAAGTCACACAGCTAGTTAGCAGCTAAAACTGGAAGTAGAATTCAGGCCTTTTCTTTGCTAACCAAGGCCTTTCCCGTCAAAGCCCAGTGTCTATATTTAGTAATCATGCTTATTGCCTCAGTTTGAATATCTACTTTATGCTTAAAAAAGAACCAAATCACTATCGCTTCAAGAAAAAGCTGACTTTCCTAATTGCAAGCTTAACCAAGTACTGGAGTATGTATGCCTTGTGCATAGATCATTGCCAATTAAAGTATAGAGGCAGCTGATATAGCTAATCTCACAGGCACTGTTAGGGCAAAACTGAAGCTATACTGCTTTTCTGGGCGCTCAGATTTATGCCTAGAAAAGTAGCATGTTAGTTGAAACAGAAGAGGGAATCTGGAGAAGTAAGGCCTGGGCAGACTTTCTCATTTTCTCCACACTCTTATTAATATATCCCCAGATGAAAACCCTCTGGGTCAAACTTCTAGAACAGAGGTTAGCAAGCCAGCTCTTGCAGACCAAATCCAGCCCACCTCAACTTCTATAAATAAAGCTTTACTGCACTCTGCCTTAGCCATATCCATTTGTTTAGAAATTATCAATGACTGCTTTCATGCTTAAACAGAAGAGTTCAATTGTTGTAACAGAAACCATGTGGCCCATAAACCTAAAATATTTACCATCTGGCCAAATACAGAAAAAACTTGCCAAGCCTTTCTCTAGAATAAAAAGCTTTCTCAAATTTCATACTATGCAAATGATGAGTTTAAAGTGGTGCATACTTTCTGGAAAGCAATTTAACCATCTTTTTTAAGAAAGCAAAAATATATATGCTCTTCATTCAGTAACTCTTTTGCACAACATAGCCCTGTTTGACCACTGATAGTGTGGCTGAACCTGTTTCTGAGCACATACTCCGTACTAACTAGGGAAGTAAGCACCTTACAGACATCGTCTCGTTTAGTCTTTGACTCAGCAAGGTAAGTATATTAGTGAGAAAATACAGTTAACCGGAAGAGGTTAATTTCCAGAAGGCCCCACCATTAGTAAATTACAGGGTATTTTGGCACCCTAATTCTAAAGCCAAATGATTTTAAGCACAATGGAGCACTATGGATACAGAAAGAAAAGGTGTAACAGTTATCTACTGCTGTGTGACAAACAACCCTCTGTTTAGTGGCATGAACAATCATTTTATTTTAGGGCTTGGGAATTTGGGCCGGTGCACTTCCCTGTTCCACAGTGAGTTCAGCCGTGGCTGGCGATGTCTGGGAATATGTCATCGGTGCTGTAGAGATGGAGTTTCAGTTCTGGCTGTGGCCGGTTTCCTTGGTTTTACTCCACTTGTTTTTGTTGGGGCTGAAATTTCCAAGATGGCATTATTCACATGTCTAATGCCTGAGCTAGGATTTCTGGGACAGCTGGGGCTGGCTGAGCATCTCTCTCCACAGCCTCTCCCCATGGCTGGCTTGGGCTAACTGGGCAGTGACAGCACGTTCAGTGTATCCACGACTGCTGGGCTCCCACAGAAGGACACCTTCAAGAGACAGGAACTGGAATCTTCCAGTTTCTTAAAGTTTATGCCCGGAAATTGATACAGTATCATTTCTGCTAATTCTTCTGATCAAAGCAGTCAGAGGGCTCACCCAGATTCAGGGAGTGGCAGGAATAGAGTCAAAGAATAACAGTCAGCTTTAATCTGTCAGAGCGTTTTCCAGAGAAAATATATTTTAGAAACATTGATTATATTATCACCTCTGGGTGATTCACAATGTGCATTTGTCTATTAAAGACTGTGAGAATTACCAGAATAAAAAAGCTATTTCCCAAAGATATTTAACCACAGGACCTTATTTTTGCATTACAAATCTTTATACCCTACAGCACTTACTCTGAAATATTTTCCAAAGGAAATACTCTGAAGTGAGATAAAGTTTTATGTACAAAGATCTTTGTACTCTTATTTAAGATATGCTAATTTTGCACACAGCTTTATGTTAAATATCCAATATTAGAGAAATTGATATATAATGTTCTGTAATAGGATCTTGCATAGGCATTAAAGTTATGTTTACTGAGAATTTTCCTATCTAAAATTATATGTACATGGCAACATGCTTATGCTATATTTTGTTTTGTTCTGTCTTAACTCTTTATTTTAAGATAACTGTAGGTTCAGGGTTCACATGCAGTTGTAAGATGTAATACAGACAGAACCTCTATACCCTTGAGCCAGTTCCCCCAGTGGCAATATCCTCCACACCTATAATACAGTATCACAACCAAGAAATTGATAATGATGCAATCCCCTGACCTTGCTCAGATTTCACCAGTTTTACATGCATGCATGTGTGTATGTATGTGTGTGTGGTGTGCAGTTCTATGTGGTTTTACAGTGTGTACTGTCATGTAACCACCACCTCAGTCAAGGTCCAGAACAGTTGCATCCCAAGGATCCCTCACGCTACCCTTTTGAAGGCACAGGCAGCTATCACTGACCCATCACTGATATGTTTTCCATCTCTAAATTTTATCATTTCAAAAATGTTATATAACTACATACAATATACAACTTTTTAAGATAGCCTTTTGCTCTCAGCAATCACCTCAAGATGCATCCAAACTGTTGCCTGCATAAACGGGTCTCCCTGTTTATCACTGAGTAGTGTCCCGTGGTGTGGATGTGTCACTGTTTGTTTTTTTAGCAGTTCAACAAATAAAGAGCATTTAGCTTCTTTCCAGCTATTGGCTGTCACAAACAAAGCTGCTGTGAACATTTGTGTATAGGTTTTTGTATGAATATAAATTTTCACTTCCCTGGGACAAATGCTCAAGAATGGATTTGCTTGGTAAAATGTATACTTGTCATTTTAAAGGCAAAACCCCCAGCAGAATTGTAGTTAAAAATTCATAGTAAAATACAGGAAACTAATATATCCAGAATATTAACAGTGGTTACTGCTTGCTAACAAATTTACAAATAATTTAAAAACCTTTTTATATTTTTCTAATTCCCCAATTTTTCCTAATGTAAATTATTTTTAGATTTAGTTTCTTAAAAAGCAAGGAAGAAAAGTGAGTGGAATAGAAGAAAAAATACTGAAATACTTGAAGTAACTATTTCTGAGGAATGAAACTAGATCATTTTAATTTTCTTCTAAATGTTAAGAATGATCCACAATATCTTTAATGAGCATATCTTCTCACCTAAAACTAGGATGTTATCTGTTTAAATATTGTAATTGTTCTTGTATATATTCAAGATAACATACAACTGTCTGCTTTTCTATACATTTATATTTGTGTGTAGTGATTTTCAGGATCTGATACTTTGAAAAATGCTTCTTTTATTTCCTATTGCATTTTGAAGCCTGGTTTTTATACAAAATCTGTTACTATTTCTTCTGTTCATTCTACATCTCATGGCACCCATTATTCTCCTAAATTCTCCACAAAAAGCCAGAGAAGAAAACTTTGGATCTGTTGGAAATTAATTACAGTTGTTTGGTCCAAGCTTCTGCGCTTAACATTGATTAAGAAGTTTGACTCTTTCCAAAAACTAGAGTGGAAGACAGAATTTTAGCACAGAGTGATTTCCTGAGTCTGTGAAGTTGGAAGAGCTTTTTCTGTGTCTTTTTCTGTGTCACCTGTCTCTCCCCACTTCTCACCTGTTTCTTTTGTGCTATAAACAGGTCAGCCTCTTAGGAGCCTGTCACCAAGTCACCTAATGACTAATAATTATTTGGTAATCATCTTAACAAGAAAATTTACAAGTTTGATGTTCCTGTAGCTGAGTTTCTATAGTTGAGTTTTCATCATACAAATAGAATATTTTACCTATTTGTGATGTTAAATTCTGAAACATACCTTTATTGAATTTTCAACCCTGTGCCTTCTCCTACCTTCCAATTTCTTGAGGAGATAGATTTCATTCAAGGTAATTTTAAATAAAAACTATACTGAGCATGAACTATCTTCTATTTAGGGAAAAAAAAACAACAACCTTGAGCTCATGAGAATTCAGACATTGAAGGAATTTACAGGTATTGGTTTATGGGTCCTCTTCAGAGCACCCCCCTCCCCAATTCTATCTGCTCTTTTTAGCTAATGGGAGAGATGAGCAGTGGGGTGAAGAGCCCAGGAGAGTTAGTGACTTTGACAGGGCAGGAGAAAAATTGATGATTCTGAATTTGTAATTTCCAGTTCCCATGTTCATGCTCAGATAGTCGGGGCTTTGAGGGCAGGTGACAAAAGAATAAGCCTTTATGTTGTACCAATGACATCTGCTTAGAAGAAACAACCCTAAAGCAGGTTTAGTTTCTGTTTTCATCCTATAATTAACCCCTGTGCAGAGATACCAGTATTGCCACCGAACCCTCACTGGGCCTAAGGCATCGTGCAGCTCAGAAGGTAAGGCTGATCACCTCGCTGGGGCGGGTGCTGCGAAGTTGGTGCCCTGAGTCTGTAAGTGGGATTCAGAGTTCTTTCCTTAGTGGGCAAGAGCTCCTCCGTCAGGTTGCTGCAGGGCCCAGTCTGCAGTTCCAGGGGCCAAAAGGGAAGAAGTCAGCCTCATCGAGGCACAAAGTATTTTTTTCCCTGGTGCTTTTCCCAAGAAACCCTTCAGGTAAGGGAGCAAACAGCTAATGCTAGTGGAAAACTTTGCGTTGGCACAGGCTAAAGCTAATCAAACTGATGAGTATCTCTGTATTCCCACATTCCAAATTTCATTTCAAATATGCATTCCCAAGGAAGGTGGTATTGGCTGAAGCATTGTGGAAATGTTAAAAATGTCTATGCAGTGGTTCGTCCAGCTCTTTCTTTCTCCTTCCCTCCAGTAAACCTTATCAGTATGTGTCATTCGCTACACCAGAACTGTGGTCAAGTGAATGAATAAATACATTATCTAGCAGGGGAGCCAGACTTCATGTTTGTTGTTTCTGTGGTCCCTCTGTAAGGTTTCCTTCCCATTCCCAGATTGATGTTCCTCTGAGAATGACCCCCTCTCCCATTTTTAGACTTGGATTTTATTCCACACTTAGCCCTGGGTTGGACCATGGGACTAGACCTAAAGCAATCAGAGTGTCCTATTGCTTTGGGTAGTGATTAAGTCCAATTAATGCCCATGAGAAGCAATATGATTACCATGGGAATTTTGAGAAAGACTTTCTTTCTTTTTCCACTAGAGATAATGAGAGACAAAGGCTGGAGCTGTGGCAGCTGCCTTGTGAGCAGCAGGGCTGAGAATGGAGTAAATATTAAGGATGAGGTCAAGAAACAGAGCAAAACCCCTTTCTTCTGATACTATATGAACATTGGATCGATCCGTTTCTGAAAGAGAATTCTCCCTAAACTGTTTAGGTCTAAAAGGTGATTTTTTTCCTGAAGCCTTTCTGAGTGAGGATTTCTACCATTTAAACATACATAGGAACGAAGAGATCACGTGACAAAGCACTGTAGCAGATACATGGCCTAAATAAAGCAGAAGTTCAGGGAATGGGGAGGTCACCCCTGCCCAGAGCATGGGGGGTAAGGGACAGTATACTAAGGAAAGAGTGACACCAATCCTTTATGGACCTGCCACCTGTGAATTGACCTAAACTTGGTAAAGTTGCTGATTTTGAGTGAACCATTAACACATTTTTTAGGATCTGGCTGCAAAATGTCAATCAGGCTGAAGGGAAAACAGATTAAGATTTCAATTGAAAGTCTGGTGAATAAAAAAATCTATCAATCTCAAATTCAAATTGAGTTCCTACCATGGCTTTTTACTGTGTTCACAGCTAAGGTAATTCCAAAGATAAGTTGAGATCTTTAAAAAGGTTTTTCCCCTTATTTCCAAATTTCCTGGAGAAATTGCTTCTCCTCTTCATTCAGCTCAGGGCGATGGATGGGGCCCCGCACACAGGCTCCGGGCTGGGCACACGATGGCAGCCCGCTCAGTGCAAAGCTTCCTACCGTGGAGCATGCAGGGGAGGGGCTGGAAAAGGCCGTCTGTTCGCCTCGGACTTGTTGTTGTGAGGGTGTGAGCACAGAGCCCCCCAACACAGGCAGTGAGTCTACCAGGGGACAGCAGAGGGCAAGCAGATGCGAGTGGTACAGAGACTGGGTCCTAATGGTACCTCCCTTTTTATTGTGGTATAGTTGATATCGATATTATATTAGTTTCGAGTGTGCAGCATAGTGATTTGACAGTTATCTGCATTAATAAATGCTCACCTCAACTAGTCTAGCTACTACCTGTCAATACAGAAAGATGTTACTGAACTATGACTGTATTCTCCGTGCTATATTTCCATCTCTATGACTATATTATGATTGAGATTTTGGGGCCTCTTTACTTCCTTCACCTGTTTTACCCACCCACCCCAACCCCTCCTCCATGGTGACCACCAATCACTTCTCAGTGTCTGTGAGTCTATTGCTTTTTTTGTTTTGTTTTTAGATTCCACTTATAAGTCAAATCATATCATATTTGTCTTTCTCTTCCCGACTCATTTCACTGAGCATGATGCACTCTAGGTCCATCTATGCTGTTGCAAATGGAAGGATTTCTGTCTTTTTTATGGCTGACTAATATTCCACTGTGTATATGGACCACCTCCTCTTTGTCCATTCATCTGTGGATGGGCACTTGGGTTGCTTCCATATCTCAGCTATTGTAAATGATGCAGCAATAAACATAGGGATGCAGATAGCTCTTCAGATCGGAGATTTTGTTTTCTTCAGGTAAAATTGTAGAAGGGGAAGACTGGGTCACATGGTGTTTCTGTTTAGTTTTTTGAGGAACTTCCCTACTGCCCGCCACAGTGGCCGCACCCGATCACATCCCCACCAACAGCGCAGGAGGGCTCCCTGACGCCTTCTGAGCCCTGGACCCAGTTAGCCCTGGACTCCGGGTTACACGAGCAATCAAATACCTTTATAGCATTTAGAATTTTGGCTTATTTAGTACCATCTTCGTATATCGGTCGCTTTGGAATGCCCACTATGTTCATGGTACTAAAATCCAATTGCAAGAGCTTAATAATTGGAGAGAGAAGCCTCACCAGCTTGAAGGAGTCAGGAAACACGACAGCGGCCGTTCCAGAGAAGGGAGACGTCAACGTGAGCCCAAGGCTTTTGGAAGGAGGTGGGACCTGAGCTGACATATGAATTTATGTATAACCCATACTTCATTTTTTTTTGCAAAATATATCAGCAGAGTATACTAGGCCCTTTTCGTCAGAGCAACACTGACCCACAACTGTTCCAATAAATTAACATTACAATTCTCAAACTACTCATTTGGCAGGAAAAACAATTTTATTCCCTATTATAAACAGAAGGAGTAAAAGAACATACAAGAATGCGATGATAGGAAAGACTCTTAACATTTTATTAAAAATTGCAATAATAGTGCGGTCGGACAGCGGCGGGGGACGGGGACTGGAGGGGATGTGGAGATGGTGCCCGTGATGGGGCGGCGGTGGCGGCAGTGACAGTGTCGGTTCCTGTTCTTTACCGAGTTCTCACTGTCTGGTGGCCTCTGTCGCTCTCACAGGAGCCCGAGGAAGAGCAGCCGAGGAATCATCAGTATCTCGATTCCACAGACAAGGCCCAAGACTCAGGCGATGAGATGCTGGGATCGAAGTCACAGGGCTCAGATTTCATGCCCGCACGCACCTCAGAACTTGTGTCTCTCACCACTATGCCATTCTCCCCCATTTCTGATTCTAAAGAGTGAGAATCTAGTATGCGTACAGGTACCTATAGAGGCTCATGGGATGTTTCAGAACTCAAGTTGAGACTCCCTGACGTGGCTCTTAAATGCCACAGCTGAGGCAGCCGCGGGACCAGCCACCAGACAGGGTCCCGCGAGACGTCAGAAAGAGGCCCTGGGGGTGGGAACGTGCTGGGGGCCAGCAGGTCGGTCTCCTTTGGAGAGTGGGTTTTCAGTATTAATTCCTTCATCTTGATATGTGCATTTAATACCACAAGAGAATTGTTTATACAAAAGAAGTTTTTGGTACAAATGTCAGAGAAATGGCTCATGAATTTTTTTTTTCTTTAAATTTGAATGCCTCTGGAGCGCAGTGTATGTGTTTTGTTTAGGAAATACACATTGAACAGAGATACGGTGTTTTGAAAACAGCTCTTACCAAACCATGTTGATAAAATATAATTGAATTATATCTTTTTTACTTTATTTTAGATCTCCTGCTTATTCAGTGTTTCCAATTTTGCAGTGATTTTTAGGTTCTGAATCCAGCTCTAGTATGTGACAAGTAAAATAGAAGAGATTTTATTAAACTGAATTCCTAATTGTCCATTCATGATCTCAGTGGCTGTCTCTTGAAATCTGCTTTAATACCGCCAGTAATGAGATTTGGATCTGGGAATCAGTTTCCCTCTCCAGTTTCTCTAGACTGGGGATGACAGGATTTTTAAGTTGACTGACATGCCCTCCCTACCCCTTGTGCATTTACACCTTCTCCATGATATGGAAAACTTGGCCACTAAGACACCCACTTTCCAAGCCAAGGTGTTAGAGGCCTCCAAGAGGAGAGAACATTTTAGGAGATGAAAACCGAGAGACGTCAAGGCCAGAAAATGCACGGCTCTGTGGCCGCCCAATCTGCTGGCTCTGGATGGCCTTAAGTGACACCCCTCGCCTCTCTAAGCCTCGGTTCCCCCTTCTGCAGGACGGGGGCTGAGAGCGCCCATCTCTGCGAGTCGCAAGGAGGACTAAATGAAATCACGGCGAGCCCACATTGGCAATTAGTGAAGACTAATTGCTATCATCGCCATCATCATTTTTATTTCAGGAACATGGAGATGTGAATTTTCCAGGTCATTTCTTAAAACAAAGATGCTGCCTTTTGCTTCTGCGGAGGCACCTCAGGGCCAGAGCCAATGATGACTCAGTCATTGTACCCCGCGAGGACAATCTGGGAGGCCAGGGAGGGGAGGGTGACAGCGGGAAAGCCGCGACCACAGGGGCAGATGCCCCATGGCGGCGTGAATCCCGACCGGCTGGGGAAGGAGGGCAGCAGCCGGGTCGCCGTCTCTGGGGCCTGCCCGCTGCTGTGTCCTTGTTAGTGTTTTCTGGGATGGTTTTAAACTTCCAGAAGGCATCTCTTATTTTGAAAGCAGACCAGGTATAAATAGTGAGTAAATAAATATATTGTCCTTTGGGTACAGAGCCCAGCAAGCAAATGGTCAGCCAATATCTTTTTATTTTTTTTTAAAGACCATTGTCAAGGATGTGGAATAGGAAAGGAGAACATCTTTAATTAGGAAGTTTCTGTGGACTGAGTTATATACACCCCCACCCTAAATTCGTATGTTGAAGCCCAAATCCCAATGTGATATACTTGGAAATGTGGCCTTGGGAGGTAATTAGGTTTCAGTAGACTCGTGAGGGTGAGGACCTCATGACGGGATCAGGCCCCTAGTAAGAAGAAAGACCAGAGAACTCCCTCCCTCTCTCTCCCGGACCACGTGAGCACACGGTGAGAAGCAGTGCTGCCCCCAGACTGGCATCTTGGTCTCGGACTTCTAGCCTCCAGAACAAAGAAAAATACATTTCTGTTGCTTGAACCACTCGGTCTATGGAATTTTGTTACAGCAGCCCAAGCTGCCTAAGACAGGAGGGTTCTCTGCTGTCCCTGATAATGGACACACCCCATATGTGGGTCGCAGGGGAGGCCTGGAAAGTGAGGAGCCGGGGATCCCAGCCTGGCCCTGAACAGCCCAGTCCTAGAAAGGGGCAAAGACCTTCATTTTCAGCAAGTTGCCCGCATGCTTCTGATGTGTGGTCAGGTATGAGAGGCGCTGGTCAGCTGGCTTTGGAATAAGACTGACCCAGAGTCTAGACCCTGCCAGTCTTATGGCTTCAAGCCATCCATCTACTCAGTGGAGAGACTTCATTTCTTCATCTTGTAGAAAAGGGGTAATAGCTCTGCTAGCCTTTATTGGGACCTGCCACCTTCCAGACACTGTGTAAGTGTTTACCGCATCGTCTCTCATTTAACCTCACTGCAAATCTAATTTTTAGAGTGAAGAAAATTAGTGGGAGAAGAGAAACCAAACGCCTCACTGACAGTCCCGCAGCTGGTGAGCAGAGTCAGACCAAATGCGGGCTTAGCCAACTGCAGAGCTGCAGTTTGCGAGAGGGCTTGTGATGCTGATTCCAAAGTGCTGAGGTGGGTGGCTGAGGCGCACTGTTGGCTCACTAAGTTACAGTCACTGTTATTATCTGTGTTGAGTTAGTATTAACTATCTTTGTTGTTGTTATTTAGGGCAGACGTGGGACTCAAGTATGGTTTTGTGACCAGTGGTCGTGGCTTGGTTGTGTGGCTCTCATCCAGAACAAAATGTTTTTTAGGAAGGCAGGCGTGCCTGCTTTTTCCCAGATCAAAACTAACTTCTGCAAAAGATAATCGAGTGGTCAATTGTGCCTTCTGCTTTTGGAGTCAGAAGACAACCAGCCGCTAGCTGTGTGATCCGGTCAAGGCACGTAACCTCTCTGTGCTTGTTCTCTCGTCTGCAAAGGAGGCTTATGTGATGCTTAATTTTATGCGCCACCCTGACTGGGCCGAGGGTGCCCAGGTCTCTGGTAAAACATTGTTTCTGAGTGTGTCTGTGAGGGGTCTCTGAAAGAGACTAGCTTTTGAATCAGTAGGTGGAGTAAAGAAGGTGGCCTCCCCAGCCTGGGCGGTCATCCTCCAAGCCGCTGGAGGCCTGAATGGAACGCAGAGGTGGAGGGAACGCGGCTTCACTCTCTCTGCCAGGGACGCCCTTCCTCTCTGGCCCTCAGGCACTGGCGCTCCTGGCTCTTGGGCCTTTGGACCCAGGCTAAGACTTGCGGCCCGCGGCCCCCGGTCCTTGGGGCTTCAGACTGAGTCGCACCACCAGCGTTCCTGGACCTTCTCTCGCACATAGCGGATCAGGGGCTTCTCAGCCCCCATAACCATGTGAGCCGATTCCTATAATAAATAATAAATCTCACACACACACATGCATCTCCTGTTGGTTCTGTTCTCTGGAGAACCCTGGCACACTTAGTAATGATTCCCCTCTGGGAGGATGGGTATAGGAATTAAATAAGACAATGCCTGTAAAACATCCAGAATGGTGCCTGATAGATTACGTTCTCAATATGCGGTAGTTATTATCAATGTTTTTTATTATCTTTCAGGAAAAGTCTTTGACCTCTGGCTGACCCTGTTACACAAAGAAGGAGAATTTAGGCTTAGAGCCATCCAAGTTTGCCTTTGATTTCTGTTCTAGAATAGCAGAAAATCTGAAATACAATGTGTACGACCTGAGGTCACGTGGCACGTCTCCCTGCGCTCAGGCAGGATGTCTTTTTCCCAGGAAGGGCCAAGCAGGCAGGTCCCCGCTCCTGCCCAGAGGGCCCCTCCTGCCTTAGAAGTCTGAGTAGGACCGGGAGCCTCCCCCTCTGACTGACACCCCCTGTTGGGCTGGGTCCCTATTGAACCAGATTCTCACTGTATTTGTGAATAATGGACTCTAAGCATTGCATAATTAAATATATATAAGTATACACACATATATACAGGTATATAGGTACCTCTCATCGAACAACAACGTGCACCAGACATTCTGAAACTGAAGAAGTCTGTGAACTGACCCAGACAAGGAAGCTCAAAACCCATAGAATGTGAGGCCCTGAGCTGCCAGCATCTGGACCGACAGGTTCCCATCTTTAGTTTTTATTACTCGGAAAATATGTCTGTTTGTTCATATATCATTAATAACAGCCACCATTCATGGGGGAGCGGTGCGGCAGGCGCCGGGCTGACCCCAGTGTGCGCACCACTGCTTCACCTGATCGTCACCCCGTGAGGACATGCTCTCGGCACCTCTAGTGGAGGAACAGCCCAAGAGACTCATTTGTACTAGGTCCGCAGAAGTGTGGCAGAGCCCGGGGCTGAACCCAGTCTGTTTGGTTCCATACCTACGAAACATTAATCACAGCTTTCTCACAAAGCTTTTCAAATCCATGATTTCGAAAGTATGCTTTATTCCAAAGTGATATTTCTTACTACAACCTTACTGCATATTTCTTATTTCTCCCCACTACTGTGGCACCTCTTGGGTTTATCATGAAAGCCGATGAGTTGACTGGAGTCCCCAACCCAAAATTTGCTATATAAACAAGGCCTTGCCCAAACGCAGCTCTTCATTCCAGAGAGGGCCAGCCGTAGTGCCAATGCCTAAACTAATGGAAGTGCGGAGCAATCACGTGGAAAATGCAGTCAGTGCCAGAGGCAATAAGAATCATTTAAACCGATAAACTCGTCCCCTTCAACTGCAAGGTGCGGTGTAGGGTTTTCTTTTTTTGTCTTTTTGTTTTGTTTTCCATTGGCTGAGCTTCCCAAGTAATTGTTCCATCTGTCCACTTCATTTTGCCTGAGTAATCACAGCCCGAGGGGAATTAGAAGTCAAATGTCTGACATGTAGGGAAAACTAACGTGTGGGAGGCTGTGCGGAGAAAAATGATTATCTGTCTCCCTTCTCTGCAGCTAGGCCGGGACCAGAAGTAAATTACAAGCACCGGTTGCCCCGGATAGAAAGCTACAGCTTGGGGTGGGAGTAGAGGATCGATCTGGGAGACCCCATGGCAGGAGTGCTGGTTACCAGGATCAACTGAAGTTAGCAGCAGGATCAAGGAGGTCATAGCCAAGCCAGAGATGAAACGTACAGAGACAGGAAGTCAAAACCAAAGCATCTGTAGCAGCTCTTTACTGTCCCACTTACTCTGTACTAGGCCCTTGGCTGGACACTCTATGTACTTTATTATTTTGATCCTCCCAACAGCTCTATTTCACAAAGAAACTGAGGCCCAGAGAGGTCAAGTAATTTGCCCAAGACCACACAGCTAGTAATAGAGACAGGATTCGAACTAAATATATCTTAGAATATAAGTTTTATGAGAGGAGCCGCCTTGCTTTTCATATTCCCTACAGCCTTGAACAGAGTTGGCCCTCAATAAATATTTTTTGGACAACCTTTTGGATGAATAAATGATACAATAAGAAGTAGCATCACACCAGCCCCGACGCTTGGAGACGTGGCCCGGTTCCACTGAATTCAGCTCACCGTTTCTCTCCTGCCATTGTAATTGTCGTTTCTGCTCTTTATTATTCACACATCTTCTTTCGCACAAAAGCTGTAGCGAGTAGCTTATGCCCGGAAGGGTGGCGTTTTCCTCCGCAGCTCCTCTTCCCCGGACGCTGACACTGAATCTAGTTCAACAGAGACGTTAGTTCAGCGTGCGAGCCGCATGCACCTAGTTGCTTCGGGGCTCTCTGCACACCTGGCTGTTTCGGGAGACGATCTCCCCAGGGCCCTTGGCTCCAGCCAGAGAAGAGGCCCCCCCGTGCGTGGGAGCCGGGTGATCTGGAAGACGTGCTAGAGGGGAAAAATTCAGATCAGCAAAAAATGAACCCCAAGTATTTCACCTCTAATGCCCTTCTTGACTGCTGCCTTTTGTACCTGGCCTGTGGACAGAGTTTTAAGAAAATTCTGAGTTAGGAACTTACCATTATGCATGAATGCTTCATTTACCAAAGGAAACCTGAGGTTCCTTTCAACCAGCGAGCTTCCCTTGTACAAGCAGGACAGAAGCTGGGTTGCAGAAACTCCATCTGCCTTTTACGACAGAGGCACCTAATGGAGATGTCACGAGGGGGAAGCCTGGGTGCAGGTCTGTCACACCTGGATTCTGCTTCCAGTTTTGACCCACATTGCCAGATGACCTCGGGCAAGCCCCTTAACTTCTCTGCCTTGCTTATAGTCACTTAACCTGCGGGGCTGTCGCGAGGACTGTATGAGTCGTGCCCAGCATAAACAGAACCGGTAGGGCTAGCAAATGGCCTAACATGTAGAAGGAGTTCAGGGGCTGTGTTTATGCACGTCCCCAGGCACGTTCTGCTGTGCCTTCCTTCTGTGGGTTCATAATGTCTCTCAGGGGCAATGGGTGGCCTCCGTTTACCAGAAGCCACTGTTGGGCATGCCTACCTACTGTGCTCTGGGTGGCTGCCAGGGGCTGCCCTAGGGTCCTGGAACACATTTTAAATGTCCCTTGCAGTGTTTCCCATGCCTGCGGATTCGCAGTTTTCACTTTCTGTTTGTTTGCTGTCAGAGCATTATTTTAGCTCCAAACTCTGCAGATTCTAATTGCATCTACTTTCTTCCATTGCAAAGAAAGAACAGTGAGCAAGGGGACGAAGGACAAGAATTAAGTAAGGCCACACCTGCTCATCTGCTTGATTTCCTTCCTTTTTATTTTGAGGGGGCACCGTTTCATTTCCCCATTTGCAAATGTGTTCATTGTTCCCCATCTTGCCAACT
Organism: Manis javanica; assembly: GCF_040802235.1. Classification (NCBI taxonomy): domain Eukaryota; kingdom Metazoa; phylum Chordata; class Mammalia; order Pholidota; family Manidae; genus Manis; species Manis javanica. The sequence continues at coordinate 92,404,975 of NC_133169.1, read as the reverse complement.
TTTTTATCATTTTCTCCCTTCAGCAAGAAAAAAAGACAACCAAACCAAAATTCATAATTTAACTGAATTTAGGGCAGCTGTCACAAAATAAAATAAAATTTTCTCACACAAGAATACAGAGCACCCTAGGATTAGGTTGCCTCTGAAGTTTTAAAAAATTCTTCCAGGCATTTAGTTGCAAATTGGACTGCATTTGCATATTTCATAAAAATGATATAAATGTATTATTTATCAGGTGGTCTAGTCATGCCTGCTAAAATGAATGGCTGCAAAATCAACCTTCACTTAAAAATCCTCGTTGTAAATCCATCCCCCCAACTTGGAGGAAAACTGGGCTGTTCAACCCTGCCTTTCCTGATCTATTCAAAATACTCCAAGCTCCACACTGTAATGGACCCTTCTCAGCATTACAGTCCTGTGGATTTGGAGAGAATGGCTTCCAATCTGTAAAATCACGAAATACAAAATAATTTGCAATGTCCAAATGGCTGCTCCCATTGGGCTGCATTTTCCGTCACAGCAATGCTCACCCCAAGGATGGCCTTGCAGGCCTTCAGGCGGAAGTAGGATCTCACACTTAGGCGATTTCAGTCGTCAGTGACTCAGGACTTGGGAGTTTCATGCCTCAGTAACTTGTCTACCCTTTACGTGCAGGCCTGAGAAGAAATCCAGTTTGAGTCAGTGCTGGTTCCTGTTGGCCTCAGACCGCGTGGGCCGGGGAAAACCACACCTCCCAGATCCAAGGCAGATGCTGAATCGGTAACCGGCCCAGGAGAAAACAGAATGCGATGAGCAGGCCATTGTTTGGCTTTTTGCCACTGGTGCTTTATGATTCACCATCCATTTTAAGCAAAGCAGTGCAGTATGATAGCCATTTTTTAATATGATTGCTCTCCTTGGTGAAATGGAATCATAGACGGCAAATGCTGAAAATGGAGGACTATTTGCTGAGGCATCTATCAAGGCTTCTTTTTTGCAAGATATTTTTCTTCAGGTTGCTAGAAGACCCTTCCTTCCGTCCTGGTAAAACCACGTGATGTTCTCTGTATCACAGGGGGTGAGGCACTGGCCCAGCGGCAAAGTGCTGGCGCTGCGTCCTGGCCCCCTTCTGTTTGCCTGGCATATGTATCTGAGCGCTGGTTTTTATCTTGGAGGAATAGCTTCCATCATGGAATTAAAGAGCTGCTGCTCCTTCCATCCTAATGCAACTAAATAATCACTTCCTGATATTTTAATAGGTGCCAAGGGGTATCTTAGGTTCTAAAGGTTTTGAAAGGATAAATAAGACAGAGGCCCTATTCTTGAGGAATTCAGAGTTTATAAACAGAGGTGTAAAGAAAAAATAATGAACAGCACCCCTTGTTCCTTGGTATGTGACATCTTGGGTAATGGGTGAAAGTAGTGGGCCAGACGACGGACCAAATCGGTTGTTCTGAGCTGATTCACCTCTTAAAATCTGAAAATGACTGTTTTTACTGTGGGAGAATTAAAATGATTGTGTTATTATACAGAGGTAACAGCCCCTTTCTCCATTTGTATATGGGGATTAGATTCAGCTGTACCTGAATAGAGAGTGGCTTCAGCAAATTAAATTGGGTTTTTCTCTTCTCCGATGAAAAGTCAGAGGCAGGCAGTTGCTGTATGTGTTCAGTGGTTTGTGGACAGCGGGGCCAGTGTCTCTGTGGCCCTTTCTTTTCAGAAAGCCAGAAGGCTGCAGTACCTCTGGTCATCACATACTATTCCAGAAAGGAAAAGGAGGGGCAATGGTACATAGCAGAAGAGGCTTTTGTATCATGAAACCAAATGTGTTTCCAGATACTCTTAAGCAGAAGCAGATATGAGTCACATGGCCAACCTTAGCTGCAGAGGACAAGTTTTTTCCCCTTTAAACAGGACAATGTGTAGCAATGAACAAAATCAAGAGCCTGTTAGTCAGACAGAAGGAAAGGATGAATATTGCATAGACAACCAGGAGTTCTGACTCACCATTTTGTCATAAGCACAGTGTAAAGATGGAATATGAAAGAAAGGATGATTAACTGTCTGAGGAGATGGAGTCTGCTGCCAGAGCTGGACTTTGATGTGGAAACAGTAATCTTGTTAGAAGGCAGAAACATAAGTGATTTCAAAGATAGTTTCCATTTGGTGTGATATGATAAACAAAATATTCATTGTCTCTAGAAATAATCTTCTATGGTGACAAATTTCTATGCTCAGGAATTCTGCAATAACTTTTTAAAGAATGTCTTATAATGCTGTTGATGTAAGTAATAAAATAGTAATGCATGGGTTAGAATGATTGGTTTCATTGGTTTACAGTGCCTTTTGCAGAAAATATGGTCTGAGGGATTGGTATGTAGGATTGACACACCGAAGTCATAGGGAGGGTGGGATGCCACAGCGGGAAGCCGGGGACTTAAGGCCAGTGAGTGTTTTGATGGGTGGAAACATAACTGGCCAAAATAATTCTGAAAACACCTGGTAGGAAGGCAAAGAGGCATGGAATGTAAACAGAACTTGGTGCATTTCTTTCTTTTTTTCATCAAGGATTGATTCAATGCAATAAAATATCCACTGGTTTAAAAAGAGTGAGAGAACAGATGAACCTAGTCCAGATATCAGCACGGCGCTCCTTGCGGATGTACTGAAACGAGATGCTGTACCTGCAAGAGCACTTTAAAAAATGTTACTCTGTTTATTGGACTTCTCCCTCTGACCGAGGTGGAGTAACAGGACCGGATTTACCCTCATTTCTGTCAAAAACAGTCAAATAGATAAGATATGTGAAGCAATGATTTTCAAGACACTGGATATCAGAAAACAAAGGACAATGTCTAAGAGGGGGAAAAATGGTGTCAGCCCCGGTCGCCCCAGCTGACTGCCCTGAGAGTTTCCAGGCCAAGGTGTGAAGCAGGGGCACCCAGGGAAACCCCAGAAGAGTCCCTGAGTTGAGATGGGGCTGAGAGTCAAAGGGGCCAAGGAAGCGAGAGTTTGCAGGACAAGAAGCTGGAAAGAAGAGAGTCACACAGAAAGGGGGCTCCAGAGATGGTCAGAGGCTCCACACCAGGGGTTCAGCAGGGCACCGGCCAGTGTGTGTACAGGTGAGAAACCATAGGGACCACCCAGGAGCATTAAAATGATCAGTACCCAGTGCTTATCTCCAGCTGCCAAACTGGAAAAGAACCTTCATGATGCACGGGACACTGTGTAAAGTACTCAAAGGAGTGTGGCCTTAGGAGCGAGAATAATTAGCCTAAATTGAGCTCTCTTTTCACTTACTAAATTTTAGAAGCAAGACCTGAAGAGATCGTACTATTTGTAAGTAAATTAATTGTCTCCCAGAAGGTAAAAGTTTTATAGGAAAACAGAAATATACAGTACCCCAACAAGGTAAGAGTCACGCTGTCATCCTGTAAAAGACCACCAAGCATGCAAAGGAGAATACAACCCATAATGAGGAGAAAAATGTATCATTTGAAACTCACCCAGAACTGACACAGATGTTAGAGTTAGCAGGCAAGGGCATTAAAATAGTCATTATAACCCTGTTACATGCATTCAAAAATACAGACATGGAAGAAAGCAAAATAGACTCAAATTGGGCTCCTAAAGATGAAAACCACAGTGACTGACATTAAAAAAGAAAACAGTGAATGGGATTAATGGCAGATTAGGCATTGCAGAAGAAAGATGAGTAAACTTAAAGACATAGCAACAGAAAATATCCAAAATAAAATGGAGAGAAATAAAGAATTTTAAAGAATGAACAAAGCACTCATCGGTCAGCTGTTAGGCAGCTTCTAGTGGATTAATACACGTTCAGCTGGAGCCCCCAGAAGGAGGAGTGGGGATAGAACACATTTTTGAAGAATTAATAGCTAAAATTTAAAAAAATCTGATGAAAACTATAAACCCACTGAGTTAAAAAAAAAAGCTCATACCAACACACAACATAATTTGGTAAAACCCGTGATAAAGAAAAAAATTTTAAAGCATCCGGAAGAAAAAAGACACATTACATGCATATTAACAAAAATGCATCAAAAATGCATATGACAGCAGATTTGTCTAAAACAAGGAGCATCATATTCAAAGTATTGAAAGACAAACCTGTGTCAACCTGGAGTTCTATACCCAAAGAAAATGTACTTTAGAAAGTTCAGACGTACAAAAGCCGAAAGAATTCATATCCAGCAGGCCTGCATAGTAGGAAGTATTAAAAGAAGCTTTTTAGGCAGAAAGAAAATAATATTAGGTAGAAATATAGATCTACAGAAAGGAATTTAATTTAGGGTACCAGAAATGGTGACCGTATGGTAAAAATTAAAGCTTTGTTCATTATTATCAAATTTCTTTAAAATATAATTGATATTTCAACAAAATGATAATATGAATTATCAGCTTTATAACATGTAAAACTAAAATTTATAAAAACAATACCACAGAAATCAGGAAAGGAGAAATGGAAATATGCTATTTTAAGATTTTCGTACTATGTATGAAGCAGTATAAAATCACTTAAAGGCGGAGTGAAAATTTAAATATGTATACTGTAAAATCTATATAATTATTAAAACAACAAAGCTAAGAAGAATACCTCAATACTCAAAAGATTTAGATGAAATTGAGTCATATAAATACCCAGTAAACCAAAAAAGAAAATAAAAATGGAGAAGGTGAATAAAAAACAAAAGAAACAAATAGAGAACAAGATAATAGGTTTAAAACTAACTATATATCAATAAGCACAATAAATGTGAGGGTTAATAAGCACTCCAATAAGAGACAAGTATTTTCAGATGTTTTTAAAGCAAAATCCAGCTATATGCTGCCCACAAGAAACACAGTCTAACTATAAGACACAAATAGGTTATGAGTTAAAGGATGGAGAGAGATATACATTCTAATGCCAATCAAAAGAAAGTTGGCATGGCCATGTTAATATCAAGATAGATTTCAAAGCAAAGCAGATTTCAAACTATATTACCAAGGGTAAAGAAGGTATTTCATAATGATAAAGGGGTCAACGTATCAGGAAGAAATAACAATCCTACATGTTAATGCACATAACAATAGGGCTTCAAGAATATAAAGGGAAATTAACAGAAATGAAAGGAGAAATAAAACCACAATTTTGTGTGGAGATTTCAATACTCCTAAACTGATAGAACAGAAAATCAGTAATGATACAGAAGAGTTAAGTAGCGCAAGAAACCAACCTGCCTTTACTGATATTTGTAGAACCCTCCACTCAGTCATAGCAGAATATGCTTATTTCAATGCATCTAAAGCATTTAACGATATAGGCCATATTCTAGCCCATAAAATAGGCTTCTGTAAAATTGAAAGTAATTAAATCAAGCAAAGTATGTTATTTGATAATAGTGGACCTAAGTTAGAAATAAATGTGGAAGGATCTCTGGAAAATGCCCTAAAGATTTCAAAACTAAGTAACTCAGCACTAAATAAATCAAGAGCAAAAGAAAAACTTCAAAAGGGAAATCAGAAACTATTTTAAATGAATGAAAATTAAAACAGCATATTAAAATGTGTGGATACCACTAAAGCAGGACTTACAAGAAAATTTATAGCACTAAACACCTATGTTAGGAAAAATGAAGGGTCTCAAATTAATAACTTCAGCTTCCACTTTAAGAAACTGGACAGAAAAATAAAATCCGAAGTAAGCAGAAGAAAGGAAATAATAAAGATGAGAGAGGAAATCAGTGAAATACAGAACAGAAAAACAATAGAGAAAAATCAGGAAACTAAACTTTTGTTCTTTGGTGAACAAAAAGTAGCCAGACTGTTCAGGAAAAAAAAAAAAGATACAAAATAACATCCGGAATCAGAGAGATACATCTCTATGGATTCTTTAGATATTAAAAGGATAATAAGAGCATACAACCTGATTAACACTATGTATGTTAAAGAAATTGCCTTCATAGTTAAAAAACACACAGAAAACTTCAAGCCCAAATGGCTTACTGGTGAATTCCAGCACTTATTTAAGAAGACATCATACCAATTACATACAAACTCTCCCAAAATATTGAAGAGGAGTGAATAATTTTCAACTTATTCTAAGAAGTCAGCATTTCTCAACATTAATCTTTCTCATGAATGTAAAGGCAAAAATTATAAATGGAATTTTAGAAAATCAGATCTAACAATTTATAAATAAGACAACATACCACAACCAAATGCAAGATTGCTTTAACCTTAAAAAATCCATTCTCATAATTCACCACATGAACAAAATTTAAAAAGAAAAAATATGATCGCCTCAATAGATTAAAACATCTGACAAAACCCAACGACCATTCCTGATAAAAACTCACAACAAACTAGAGACTGGAACTTCCTTAACCTGATAAACAGATAAACCTATCTATGAAAAATCTACAGTTAACATCACACTTAATGGTGAAAACTGAAAGCTTTTCTCCTAAGATCAGGAATAAGACAAGCATATCTAATTCCACTGCTTCTATTAAAATTTTTACAGGAGGTTGTTGCCAGTGGAACAAGGCAAGAAAAAGATTTATTGTCAGCAAAGGAGGACTGGAAAAGATACTTTTTAGGGAAATGCATATTTAAAATACAGTAAGTTACCATCACATTACCAGTGGGGTGAACTAAAATTGAAACACCTGACCCTACAGTGTTTCGGAAAGGGTGCAGAAGAACTGGAATTCACGTACATGCTGGTGATAAGAAGGTCACTTTAGGAAACAAACTGGCATTTCTTAAAATGTTAAAAATCCACTTATCATTCTGCTTCTAGGTATTTACCCAAGAGAAATAAAAGTGCATAAAAAAAACCTTGTATATGATTGTTCCATAAATAGCTAAAAATTAGAAACAAGCCAAATTCAGGGGAATGGATAAACAACCAATGGTATATCCATAAGCTAGCCTGCAATAAAGAGGAATGAACTATTAATACACACATAGACGTGGGTTAATCTCGAAATAACTAGGCTGAGAGAAGGAAGCCAGGAAGAAAAAGAGTTGCAGCTTTGTAAAATCACAGAAAATGCAAACTAACGAGTAGTAACTGGAAGCAGATGAGTGGCGCCTGAGACTGGGGGGCCGGGGTCGGGCAGGGAAGAGGTGGAGAGGATCGCAAAGAGGCAGGAGAAATCTTCGGGGGCGTTGGCTGTGTTTATTGGTTGGAGTGGTTTTAAGGTGATTGTATATACATGTCAAAACTTACCAAATTGAACACTTTAAATATGTCCCATTTATATGTCCCATAAATAGGAGTATTGCCAAAAGTTTTTTAAAAAGAGAGTAGAATGGACAATAATAACCATTTATTAAAGTTTACAATAACTTTTAGAAAACTATTAAAAAATCATAAGTGTGTATAAAGAGAAGATGAACAATGTCTAGGGCTTTGATCTGTGCTACTTTTTAATCACACTGCCAAGTGATGTGGTCGGATGCGCTGTGTGGGAGATAGTAACTGTCTCCGCATTTTTCAGTATCTAATGTACAAATATTTACACCCGTCTTCCTGAGGCTGTCAGGCGCCTCCATGTGCTCTGAGTCGTGGAACAGCGAGGTTCCCGGTGAGGCACGCTGCAGCCGTGTCGCACTGCGAGGGCGTGAAATCTTCCTTCGTGACTCTCATCTCAAACCCCCCCGGGTCCTTGCTGATTCTGCCTTCTTCACAATCAAAGGCAGACCCTTTCTTCCACCTTCCTTCTCTTTTTATCAGATGGACAGTTGTTTTAGTCAATTAACAGTTTGATTGTCAATGAAAGTCATCTCGTAAATCAAATCCAGCGATCCAGTGGTGTGTTCCTGTAAGATCTCCAATGATTGATTCAAGCCAATGCAAAGGAAAAGGCTGGTTTAAAAATCTGGCATATTTACTGGTTAGCCAGAGACAGGTAAGATTCCTCAAGGGAGGAACAACCTAAGACAGGCACAGTCGCAGGGGGGCCAGCAGGAGAGAAATTGGGGATCAACAGTGGTGAGGCTTAGAACCTCACCCCCCCTGTTTTGAGAGAAATCTTCTGCATCCATGGATGTCTTATTGCCCTTGTCTAGCTTGGATTAGCGCATAGTCTACAGGCACACACCTGATCATCTACAATTGCTCTCTTACAGCACTAAACTATGTTTTCTAACTTTATCTCGCATCTACCTACAACTTCAGCATTTTATTAAAAATAAAAATAATAATAATAGTAAAGGGAGAAATGTGGTATCCACATATAAATCAAGTATAAAAATCAAACGAATATTCATATTTGTCCTGATTGTTTATAATTCATAATGCGTGATCAAAACCGAAAGTTTCTGTGATGACTGCCCTTGCACTGTTCACATGTAAGAACTTATTCACTATGCAAGAATTCGTTCGCCATGTAAGAACTTGTTCGTTATGCTTCAGAAGATTGGAGACTGATGAGAATTAGGCTTGGGGTGGATTAATGATTGTACATTGAGCATTGAGTCCCCTATACAGAATTTTATTGTTGTTAACAACCATTTGATCAATATGAGAGATGCCCTCTCAAAAAAAAAAAATGTGGCATATTTATCTCCACTGCTTATTCCTGTTCTTTCTAAGTTCACCGGCAAGTTGGATATGGAGAAGCAGCCTGTCTTTACTAACATGGCAGCCATGGTTGTGAGCCGTACACACGGTGTGGACGCAGGGAGTTAAAAAATAAAAGCCTCTCTTTTGTTCCTTAAAGTCTAGAGCGCCCTTATCTGTCACCGTTTCTGGAAGCTGTGTGTCTCCTCTGAGATCTGGCATCCTTCATACGAAGATTTTTACAAGTTGGGGCTGGTGTTTCAGCAAGCTGTCCACCCACACTGGATGTCTGCCTTCAGTTACTGTGGCACCCCTGACACATTCGGGGGCCGCCCGTGGTGGCTCTTTCTGTGTAGGTGAATATACATCTACAGCCTATATCATAGCCAATTCAAAAATAGATGCTCCCCAGGGAGATTCTGTCTGGCTAAGGATTACCTCTCTCTCTTTCTCTGCAGAGGAAGCACACTGCCGATGCCAAGTCCATGAAAATAACTCTTTACAGCAGCCTCCCAATCAATAAGGAGCTTTATTTGCTGTGTGTCACACCCTCTGTTCATTGTATTCGCACCGCTGAGCTGGCACAGCAGAGGCAGCGTGAAGGCTGGCCTCCACGCCGAGGGGCCCCTCTGGGATTGTGCAGGGAGGCGGGTCTGCGCTGGGTGGAGGGGTGCTCGGGTCTGCGTCCGTGTCTGCTGCCAACTCCATGGCCGCCTTGGGCCTCAGTGTTCTCTGCTTTTAAGGAAGACCGTGGGCCCAAATGATGGCCAAGGGCTGACCAGATTCAGAGACCAGCAGTTACATGAGCCTGGAGAGAAGACAGACATGTGCCTTCAGAGGGCTGACCTCCTGGCCTTTAGGTAGGTGAGACCCAGGACCTTCCGGAGCCATCGCTGTGGGGAGAGGAATGAGCATCTTCTGAGACATTTAGCCGATGGATCTGCACCAAACTGCTGGTAGAGAAGGTTGCTTATTGACATCGTTACCATAGCAACTGGAGTATCATTTGGCACCAGGGTTTAGGGAAGCTGTCAAGGTCTGTAATTCAAGGGAAACAAAATTTCCTTCCCATGTCAGCCTAATTCTCCTAGTCATCCGCTTGAACAATCAAATACACTTCCCTAAAAACATTCATTAACTCTAGACAGATGCCCCATGAGCGACAGCCTGGTGGTGGAAGGAGGTCCGGTGCAAGAACAGGAAGGGTCACCCTGGAGTCTGTCTACGACCGAAGCGGCTCTCCTAGGCTGTGAGTTCTTTCCCCTCCTGGGGCGGTGCTTCCTGATACGCCAAATGGAGAGGATGGACTAGCTGTTCTCTAAGGTGTCTTTCAGATCGAATATGCTACCAGAGGCTTGCAAATTGGTGGCACAAATACTACCTTCTGCCTGCAGATGCGTTGTGTTCATCCTGTGTGGTGTGAACCGTACGGTGTTTTAATTTGCACTGAATGGTAACATTAAAAAATTTGGTTTTCACAGAATAATCGAGATTCCTGGCTTCTTAAAAAAAAAAAAAGTCAGCCAATCCAGTAACAGTGGGCTGAAATCTTCCATGGCAGCTCTGAACTGGATCTGAGTAGCTGCCACTCGCTTTAGACAAGGTGTCTTGCCAGTGGGATTCAGCCCCGGGCAAGTTCGCTATGGATTCAGTGTGACCAAAGAAATGACAGTAGAACGTTCTTGGGGTGAAAGGGTTTATTCCCCGGCTTGTTCTCCCGATAGGTCGAGCACTAGCATCTCTGCCTCCATGCAGTGCACTGGGCCGAGCTCTCTCTATAGTGCAGTAATAGCTTCTTGCCTACAGGTGTGGAAGCCGTAGCTTAGTAAAGGCCAGTTACATCATCAGGTGGTTTAAGTTCAGTGGAATCCTGGCCATAGGAACCCCGCCTTCCCCACACAAGGCCCGAGTCCTCCAGGGCCCACCATCTCCACCATCCCAGAACTGATCACTGGCCCAGGCCAAGCGGCAATGCCACAGAATATCTCACACCTGGCCCAGCTTTTCTCATTTACATCCTAACCTGTGTCGGCGCTTGTGTTTTCAGCTGCTGTTTAGCACTGCTGGGGTAGAGATGGCATGGTCCAAACTCTCTCTGCATCATTAATACCAGCATTTGACAAGGATTTGGGTGGAAGACAGAAACTGGGTCCAATTAAAGACTTCCCGGAACAAGAAAACTGACAAAAACTCTGGGTGCGTTGATCATTCATACGAATCACTTGAGTCCTACTCAACAGTGGTCAAGCTTCCAGGAAACCACATCCACTTAGGGTCATGGTTGGAACTCTCACAGCGAATTGGTTACAGGAGCCCTTGCTCTGTGACTCACAGCAAGCTGGTAATTTTGTACAATTTGGCTTTTCAAATGTGAGATAAATTGATTTCACACATGTGCAACACTCTATCTAAAGCCACAGGTTCATGAAGCAATACAAATACCTCTATGTAGGCTCATATTTAAATCTGCCTAGGTGTGCATATGTCTGTATTTCAGAGCTGTGTATGGCTGCTCACTTGAAAGTGCAGGCGTTGTGATAAGAACACCCAGGGTCATAGCTGCTGCTGCAGGAAGTGCCGGGACCACCTCAAGCAGAGCCTGATGGGTACCTGCCGCTCCCTAGGAGGCAGGTGCAGCCCCAGGGCCAGCAGCAGAACCGGCTGCTGGACAAGGGCCCATGAGAGCTCATGGGGAGAGCAGGAACTTCTCAAAGGAATGTCTGCTGCTGAGACCCAAGGCCTGAGCCACGAATGAATGCAGGGAGGGAGCAGCAGCAAGACTGTAGGCGTGGCCTCTCTGGGCGCTGACAGGTGCTGCCAATGCCCATGCCCGCCTTTTTCCCTCCCAGGTGCTGATTATCCGGAAGTGTCAGCCCTGTGTGGTCATAGAGGACACATAGTTCCTTTAATCATTGGCATCTGAAACTATTCCCGCTCAGCCTTCCAAGGGAGACTCTAGTTTAAACTGAGCGGCCTCTCTGGACCTACGAGCCCTCGCAGTGCAATGCCCAGGCTGACATCGGCTCACTGGAAATACAGGGATTCTGACAACCTGGCTGCAAATCCCAGCGCTTCCATGTCCTAGGTATGACCTTGGATGAGTTACCAAAACTCTGAATCTCCATTTCTTCACTTCGAAACGGGGTTATAATAATTTGTGCGAGAATCTGATCATCTCTATGAAGTTCTTAGCACAGTGCCTGCTTCACAGCAACTAAAGATTTCTCAGCTAATCTTCTCTTTCTTTACCATTTAACATTTTAGAATCCTTGCTGGTGATAACAGAAATAATAATAATAGCCTTTATTAAGTGACTTGACCGTGCTAAGCACATTCAATGTCTATAACAACTCTGAGAGATGGGTACTATTATTATTATTATTTGCCATTTTAAAAATGGGAAACAGTGTTGTCATATCTCGGAACTTATCCAAGGTCAGAGCCACACTGTAAACCCCATGTGAGTGCAAAGCAAACATTCATTGTGAGGACCGTCTGCCTCGTGCATAGCAAGTGCTGTGGACACGGTGAGAAAAGCCCGTGGGCTTCCATATAGGAGTTTAGTAGAAGTCTGTCTCTGCCAGTGAGGGTGGTGACTCGGTTCTGTGTGTGTTTTTAAAAGGTCAGTTTGGTTTTGATATTTGATTTGTTTCTACTAATAAAATCACTCTGACATTGATAGCCTCTCCTGAAACTGGGCTATGCAATTTTTTAAAACCCAGTAGAAATGAAGGGAACAGCCCTGCTGTTGAAAAGCAAACTGGGACCACTTCCACCCAGAAGCATTCTGAAAAGGACCTTTTTGACTTGCATACATATATTAGTAAATGTATTGGTGTATATATTAATATTGGATACCTACATTTGTAGAACCGTAAGTCATAATAAGCCAGAAACTTTAGCCCTGCCAAAGGTCCAGTTTTGAATCTGAAACAGAAATTCCCATGGAGCAAAATAGGCCACCGTTGTCAGCACTGACTCCCCAGCCTGGTGTCGGCCACCCACCCCCGCCTCCAAGGTTTTCGCCTCCTCTCCTCTCCAGGCAGCTCTGAACCTGGCCAGCAGTCAAGAAGTGAACAAGGGAGATGCAAGTTCTCTGAGTGTCTGAGCCCTTACTGGCCATTCAGCCGTACAAGCTGTGAAACCAGTTAATAAAAAAAAATGTTGCCTTTCTTTTCGTCTCTCCCCTCTAATGAACTGCCTCTTTCTCCTCACCACCACGACAGAGGGAAAACAATCGAAAGCATTAGTATTCCCATGAAAAGGGGCAGTCAGTCACACAGGGCGTGACGGCAGGCCCGCTGGCGCTGCTCTAGGACGCTGCCAGGGGCTGGGGAGCGATGGGCTCCGATCGCTCCAGCTCGGACTGGTCCTGCGGTTGGATGGAGGAGACAGAGCCGTGATTCACGGCGGGCCCCAGGCGTGCAGACCCACCATCCTCCTGGACTCTCTACCGTCTCCTCTCTGACAGGATGATACCTGGTTTGTGCAAGTCTCCTTTTAGAAATGCATGGATGGCACGGTGCAGTCCTTTCCTGTTGGCCTTTTAAGAGCAACTGGGAGCTATCTAACCTGAAGTGTCTCCTTGTGTCGCTTTCAGGAATCGGGGCGCTCACCCAGGATGCACTATGGTGCTTCAGCCAAGTGAAAGGCACTCTCGAGATTGGAGCCACGGAAGGTAAGAGAAAGCTCCCCCCACCCGTCGCTTTGCCTCCTTGGGGCTTTGCACTGGTTCCAGATCTGAAGACGTTTATCTCTGCATCTGTGAATGTAAGTCCCCACACATCCCAGAAAAGCACTGTGAGCTGGAAATGGATTTAATCCTTTCTACCCTTTTTTCTTTTCCTGTTGAAGCTTATTTTATTCCCACCAATGAGGCAGCACTGAAAAACGAACTACTTTCAGTGGAGTAGGTTTGCAAAGAGAGGGAGAGGGAGAGAGAGGGGGGGGGCTAACCAGGGAAGTCTTGTTGCATATGGCCTGTCAGCTCTGCAGAACTCTGGGTCCAAATACTTCAAGGTGGTCAAATGTTAATCTCTTCCTTCCCTTCTGTGTTGAAGATCACTTGCTGCTATACCTGCAGCACAGGGGGAATGAAGAATTCAAGCCCAATCATATAAGCTACGGGACACTGAGTCTCAGCATCAGCGTATAATTGCCTTTCTGACTCTTAGGAGACCCTCGCATTCCAGGGCGCGTTTGTTTTCTTCCTCCTGAAGAACTTGTTTCTAAATCTCTTCATTTCCTCCCCCATAAGCCTGAGCTTGGAGACCTCCATGACTTCCCAAAGGGTGTCTATATTTCAGAATAGCTGAATGATAGGCAATTGGAAGGAACTGAAATAGCACTTCTGGGTCTCTTCAGTCAAGGTTTAGCTGTTCTAGTGGGAGGCAGTAAGGGTTGCCCGAAACAGACTGTAGGGCGCCGGTGGTACGAACCGGACGTGGTATGAGACGGGTCTAAAACTCTCACTAAAGAGTGAGGAAATGAAAAGTCGACAGGGTTGAACTTCAATATGGAAATTAATGTGCGTAAGTGTATATAGACTTTAGGGTCATTCTATAGCATTTAATTCTGAGTAAAAAATTATCTAAGTTGAAATTATCTTGAGTAATTTGGAAGAGATATTTCACCTGCAATCTTGCTATGATTCCTTTTCAGAAACTTGATGTAATAGTGGATACCCCCAAACCAAGTGATTTATATTTACAGAGTGAGAGAAAACACACTAAAATAAATGACTAAATCTATGAAATTGCACTTTTGTATAGCATCTTCTATTTTTCAGATGCTCCAGCAAAGGGACCTTTACAAGCAATCCTCATAAATCCCCTATGAAATAGCAAGACCAGGCTTTGTTAGACCCATTTTATGCTCATCCAATGGAAGCTATTTTTGAGTGTCTTCTATCTTGCTGCACTGTCCCGGGCATGAAATATTTAAGAAAAAGTGGGGAGGGGAATGACTTATTCCCTAGTCTTGTGAATCTTAAGGAACCTAAACCTCAAGTTGATCAGTTGTTTTATATCTTGGCTATGATTCTAAATCACTTGTGCTTTTCAAGAAATAGGGAATTCTTGGTTCACCAAGAGCTACTGAGTTGGAGGTGTGAGAATCAGTCATACAGGGATAGTGAGCTCACCCAGTGGATTCTGATGTGACTGGCTTCAGGGACCATTGGCTACACAATTTGCTCCAGGTTATCCATTATTCTCAGACTCCAGACTCGAATCTGATCTTTGTGACCAGCTCCCCACTGGTTCTGAGTGTCTACTCGACCTATAGCTCTTACCAGTTGAGGACATATTATGCAGTGAGAATTCTACCAAGTGCTTAAGACAAGTTAGTGAGACAGTACAGCATTTACCACGGCGCTTGACACTTTGTAAGTACTCAATATTTGTGAGCTTTTATTGTAAATATCATTATAATTAGACCTTCATTCTAATTTAATCTTCACAACAGCCTTATGAGAGGCAGGTATTTTTATTCCCACTTTACCTATCAGGATATTGAAGCTAAGCAAACAAACAAAAGACTAAGTTCTTTGCCAAAGGCTCCATCGCTGATAAACGGGTGAGTTAGGTTTCAACCTAGTTGATAGGCCTCCCAAACCCCAGCTCCTTAAATATTGTTTTGATGACTGAGATCCTCATGTAGTAGTTTGGAATGCGGCCCAGGAATATGCATTTCTAACACATGTTCCTTGGCGAGCATCATAGGTGCAGATTGAGGATGGGCCTAAATGTTTGCTGTCCATAACAAATAAATAGCCTGCTTGAACTAACTGTTAACTGCGTCATAAAGTCAGAAGCAGAGAGGTCATAACTCCTGACTTTCTCTGGAAAAACCACTTCAAAGTGGGGAATAAAGAGAGAAATGTTTTTTAAGAGGAGACTGAGGCTGGACATTAACACAGTGCCCCAGGCACCTAGGTTCCCGGGCCAGCGAGTATTTGATGTCACTTAACCTGCACTGTAACTGCCTCAATGGCAGGTGAGTGAGTGTTGAAAAATTAATGAATGACTTCCATTTGATAAAAATCAAGGTCCTTACTAACCAGGTTCTTTATTTTTTTATTGACTTACTCTACCCAAATAATTTTCTACACGGATCAAACTAAAAAAAAAAAAATGTATTCAACTTTCGGCTTTCCTTTCTGCTTTACTTATTCCCACTAATGACTTTTCCATCCCATTTCTACCACTTTCAAGTTGGTGACCTTGGTTTCTGTGCTGAAGTTTCCTTTTCTACAAACAAAGATAATAATAATAATATTAGTATAGGTATCCATTAGGATGACTGTATATATATATATAAAGTATACATACACACACATACAGTATCTGGGTTGTTGAAAGATGCTTAAATTGCATTGCCTCTGTTACATTCTAAAGCAGAACTGAAACTAGGTGAAGTGAAAAAAATGAAGATAAATATTTTAATGTAATATTAAAAAATAAAAGTAATGCAAAAAATCCATGATGGACAAAATATCAAAATATTAAATCAAGACAGACTCGGTATCACTGATATGTCTTCCCTTTTGTTTAAGGCTCCAATATGGCTCCGCATGGCATTGTTTTTGCTAATTTAACTAAATCTGTATCTTGGGTATCAGCTAATGGGCCAGAAGTTTTCACCTTCCAAATTATTCAGTCGGATATCAGATGAATGATACTATGAGTCCAACAACGAACATTTAGTGAGCACTTATTAGATCCGAGGCACTGCCCAGAAAGTGAAAGGGATATGAAGATAAATAAAATATAGTCCAAGTGCTCAAGGAATTATTTAAGGGGAGAATTGGAATTGGCACTTAAGAGTGAGACATGACCCCCAAATGTAGTACAGGGCAAGGTGAGCTACAGACAGGTGCTTTGACTAAAGGGCTTTGAATACGAATGAGGTAGAAATCTGAGATTTAGGGAGGGAAAAAGAGACTTAATGGGGAAATGGTATTTAAGATAGAATCCAAATGATTTCTTAAAATACAGCATTTATTCCTTTCCTTTTATGATTACTAAAATACATATTCTCAGTGTTGAAAATGTAAAATATGACGAAAAAAAACAGAAAATAAATTTCATACATAATCTCACAACCCACAGATCAACACCAGTAAAAGTGTGTGGTATATTTTTCTAGTTTCTTGACTATTATGTATATTCACAGTTAATTCAGTCAACAAGCAAGTTCTATGTGTCAGATACTGAGAAAGGGACTGGTTAGATTATAACAAACAAAATCAATACATCTTTTTTTCTTTTTCAAAATGAAGTCCTAATGGAAATACTATTTTGTAAGTAGATGTTTTCAGTTAACAATTTATAGTGGTCATCTTTTGTATTATGAACAATAGGTATGCCCTTATTTATTTATCCAAATTTTCAAGACTTATAACAACACTTTTCTGAATATTCCTATAAGCTATTCTGCATTTATCCAGGAAAAGCTATGTGGTCGAGTGAGTCAATGCCTGGCTCAAAATTTGGCCCCACTTCTTATTGGCACAGAGCAAGTTAGTTCAAATTTTTCATGATTCCATTTCCTGATATATAAAATTGGGATAATAAAATCTACCTTGATGAACTGCTATAAGAACATAGGAGACAGATATTTTAAACAGTACATGAAATGTATTCAAATAGCACATAGGAAATGTCCAGTAATCATGATTAGTTCCTATGATTGTATCATTGGGATCAGGATGCATTCCCAGAAACAGAATTCCTTGATTAAGGTTTATGTAGGTATATTTTAATATATTTTTAAAATTTAAAATATCAGTGGCCCTTTACAGAAAGTAATTATTTACATATCCACTATCAATATGTCCATTTCCCAAACTCTCCAATTTAAAGCTTAATTGACACTTATTTTTCTTTTTTTAAAATGAGATAAAATTGACATATAACACTGTGAAAGTTTAAAGGGTACAACTGTTGATTTGATACATTTATATACTTGACACTTCTTGGACTAAAGTGCTCAGAGGATTTCAGGAAGCAGAAATTATGAGACACGAAGAAGTCGTTTTGTGCAAGGGTCCTGAGGTCTGACTTCAGAAAGGGGAATGCCTCTTTTTTCTGGGGCACAGAGCACTTGCAGAACAAAACGGAAACCCAAGCCACAGGCAGCAGGTGCCTGAACGACAGTAAGTAACAGCCATATGATGCCGGGCGATGCTGCCGGGGCCTGAAAAAGGTGTCGCTGTGCCACGCCGCCCTCACTGACGTCAGGTCAGCTCACTTTAGACAATGGCAATGAAACTGATTATTGGTAAAGCAGGACTGTCAGTATAATTAATTAATTAACTGAAATATTCAATAGGTGTGTATCAAAAGGCACAGGCACTGTGCCAAGTGAATAACACATATGATGTACAAGTAAAAAAATGGTTTATAATGAGAGACTTGCCAATAAAAAAGGAGAAGGACATACCATCTGAGGTTTTGATGAACAGTGAGAGAGAGATAAGAAGGGTGGCACGAGAGAGTTCTTGGAGGAGGTCACCTCAGTGTGTGGCGCCAGTGAAGGCCCTTCTGAGGAGGTGGCCCCCGAGCCAAGGCCTGGAGCTGGGGGTGTGCCTGCTTTCGAAGAGCTGCGCCTTGGTCACTGTAGGTGGTAGTAAAGCAAGCGCACACACAGGCCCAACACTGGGAAGAAAGGGGATGTTCTCAGGGCCAGGCAAGAGCCAGCGCAGCTGGAGGCAGTGGGGGTGACTGTGGGGGCCAGGAGGAGGCTGGGAGGCAGTGGGGGGACTGTGGGAGCCAGGAGGAGGCTGGGAGGCAGTGGGGGAACCGTGGGGGCCGGGAGGAGGCTGGGAGGCAGTGGGGGAACCGTGGGGGCCGGGAGGAGGCTGGGAGGCAGTGGGGGGGGGCCGTGGGGGGTGGGAGGGGGCAGGGAGGCAGTGGGGGGAACTGTGGGGGCCGGGAGGAGGCCAGGAGGCAGTGGGAGGACCGTGGGGGCCAGGAGGAGGCCGGGAGGCAGTGGGGGGGACTGTGGGGGCCAAGAGGAGGCCAGGAGGAGGCCGGGAGGCAGTGGAGGCCTAGAGCGGGCAGAGCCTCTCTGGGCTGCTTTACAGGGTCTGGATTTTATTTTCAGAATAACGGTGGGTGCCTCACCACCAGGAGAGTTTAGGTTTAAATGTGTACTGTTCAAATGAATTCTTATTGGACTTCTGGTGAGAGACAACATGGCTTTATTAGATAGGAGAAGATGGCAAGAGCAGAGATTCCAGACGCACCTCGGAGGAGAGGGACGGAGCTTCGCGGGAGAGCTGAGGTGAGGGGTCACGTTGGCCCCCAGCCGGGCAGAGTGTGGGCCCCAGTTGTGGAGATTGGGGGCCTGGGGATGAGATCCGTCTGCAGGGGTAGGGCAGGAACGACTGCCTCCTGCCCTCGTAGTTTCAGGAGCTGCGTCTATGAAGTAAATGGCAGGTGTACAGGAGTAAAGGTGCACAAATCGATGAATTCTTCGCACTACATGCGTGGATGCATCACAGGAAACAGAGTAGCTACTCAGAAAGACACTGAGGTTCGAGAGTTTATCCACTGTCTTCGTAGGGGAAGAGCGGAGGGGTGTGGGCCTCTTAGAGGAGAGTAGATGGTTTTTAGGAAAGATATACGGACCCTTTAAAGAGCAGATGGCAGATGTGGCCATTTGTGGCAGTTTGTCTGGGTGTGGCGTCTACTTCTCGTCTGTCCTGTGATAAGAGTCAATTTTTCCTGGTTGATAAGGCTCCCCAGGAGAAGATTTATGACAATGGGCTCCTTTCGGAGGCAGAGGGGGCAACTCTGAGATGCTTCTCCCTACGTTTCCTATTTTTCAAGTGCCTTCAGCTCAAAATCACCAATATACCGAAGCAGCATATTTTGGGGGTAGATGTCCTGAACTCCTTCGGGGAGAAAAACCGAGAGCTTCAGTTTTGAGCGTGCAGAGTGGGAAATGGTTACAAGACCCTCAGGTGCGGATGCTGAGAAGGATGTGCACGTGAGTGTGGCTCTTCAGAGAGAGAATGCAAATGGAGATGAAAATTAGGGAGGCGTCAGTGCATAGGTGGTGTTTGAAACCATTGAACTGGACAGCATCACACACGTCATGCAGTCAATATGCAACTTGTCAATGGCCTGAAAGTTTCATTATTTTTCTGTGGTTAAGATGACATCTAAGCATTGTTTACTCAGTTTAGTTCTTGGAAGGCAGACTTTGAAAGGTTTTCCATGTGCAATTCTCGTATTTGATTTCCAATTCTTGCATTTGATTTCATATAATATATGATTTCATCTCATGAAGCTTTATACTGTGCCATCACAGGAGCACTTTATATGCTAATCTGGGCGTGAGACAGTTGCTTTGGATTCGTTGCATGATTCTGTGTAAGGGAAGAAGTCAGAATTATCTGATGGGATTTTCTGGTTGTTTTTCCCAGCGATAGCATACGGCCGTTTCTGTCTGATACTACAAATCTAGGGTGTTCTGTTTATTTCTCATACTGCAGCTCTTCAGTTATCATCTGTCAATATAGGTCACTTCATCTTATTGATCGGAAATAACTGGATATTTTTTCTGTTTTGCTTCATGAGCATGGCCTTCCTTCCTTCCCCTCCCTCTGAAAAGGTGACTCCTGTAGAGGTGAGGGTGAAGCACTCCAGCAATTCAGTTTTCTAATCAGAGAAAAATATCAATTTGACAGACAATGTGAGGTGCATTCCATACCCCCTAAACTAAAAGCAGATGACCGCAAGTGACTTGCTACCAAAGATGAGTCCTCTACCTATGACATTATTTGCCAGAATATCTAGTCTTTGCAAAATGCAGGGATAGTAGGAATGATTTCTCAGCTTTCCTTCCATGATTATGACTCTGCTGTCACCAAAAAAGAAAAATACTGATTGAATTCTTTCAAAAAAGTGCAAAGACTATACCTTCTCATTTTATAGAAAGAGGTCAGTGACTGACAAATAACCTTTCTTCGATGTTTCCACAACATGATATCACAAGGGGATTAGAACATCACCCCACAGCCTAAAGATACAGAATGGAGCCTTGCAGGCCTCCCCCTTCCCACCCCTGGACGTCGGGTGCACCGATGGCCATAAGGACTCTCGTTTCCAGAAGTGCTCTTTGGACAGAAGCCGTCGGAATTAACAACTCCGAGCCACTGACATAAAGTAGCTAATTTGAAGTCAGGTTACCCCTAATGCTAAGCTGGATTCAGCTACCTAATGACTTTAAGCAGGTCACAAATGATTTTCAAACTTTACTGTACATATACATCCCCTGAAGAGGGTGTTAAAAAGGCATGTTCCTGGGTCCTGCCCCTAGAGATTTGGGTTCAGAGGGTCTGCGGCAGAGTCAAAGAGCCTGCGGAAGTCACAGGCATCCCAAATGATTCTAACATAGGTTGGTCTAAGAGACACACTGAGAAATTCTATTCTTTCTTTCCTTACATCAGAGGGCTATTATGAAAGTGGAGCAGAGAGAACATCTAAGCACATTTTGAGTGCTTTTACAGGAAACCAGAGTGCCAATAAATACAAGGTTACTGTGCTGCCCAATTCTTTGCCCCGGGCACTGGCGGGAGGGAGACCTCTCCCCTGTGTGTCCAAAGGAAGCCCAAAGTCTCTCTGCATCCAGTTGTCTACAAAGGGGTTTCCTAAGCAGCCTTCCTTTGTACAGGGCTCCAGTCCACTAGAGGCAAAACTGGTCTGATTATGAACAAGTTGCCATGAGATGAAAGCATTTTTCTCAGCTGTGACGTAGGATGTCTTGATGCCAGGGAGCCGCAGGCCTGCTGTACTGAGAAGTGGACTCCCAGGAAGATTACGAGGCTCTGTGAGAGAAGAAAGGCAGGTTCTCTGCCCCGTGCTGAGGCCAGGCTTCCTGTTCTCTTTGTAAACATTAGGTAATCAGACATTCCCAAGCCAAGAGAGACAAGGCTCGGTGATGGTGCATTTCAGCCCTGCCCCGGTGCCGATCACTGTAACTGTGCTTAATCCACAAATATGTATGGAGCACCTACTGCGTGCCAGGCCGTGGGCTGGGTGCGGTGGACGCTGTTGCACCCCTCCCCAAAGCAGTTTACACTCTCCTGGGGAGTATCAGCAGCTGGTTGTCAATGACAGTCCAGCGTGATACGGGAAGTGCTAGCAAAGGAAGGTCGCACAGCCCCGCCTACGGTGGTGAGAGGGGGGAAGGCTCCCTGGAGAGACTGGTGGCCAGCCTGCGACCAGGAGAAGGAGTAGGCGCTCACCAGGCTCTCTAGGCGCACAGACCCACGTTTTACTTAGGGTTCGACTGTTCCTTTGGGCAAATCCCTCGCCCTCCCTGGGCTATCTGGGGATGATATCGAGAGACTCTGTATAATAAGATATTTGAAAAGACTGCAGGATACCTGGCCTTGGTAGAGTACTAAGAAAGATAATTCTATTTAATCAGGCTTCACTGGGCCAAATTCCGTATTAATAACTTTCAATATATTATCTCATTTCAACCTAACCACAACAGTAAGATATGGGACAACTTAACCCCATCTTATACTGGAAGAAATTGAAGCTCAGAAAGTTTAGCAGCTTCCCCCAGTCACAGCCTGGCCTGAACTCAAGAGATTTTTTCAAGCCCTCCTGGAAGGTAGCCTAGCACTGAGGAAGGGTGCAATCAATATTTATTGAATAAATATAGCCTTCAGTAAGTAATAAAAGTCAACAGGCCAAAATAAATCAGTGTTACCATTAATACAAAAATAATGAATGTTTCCAGAAAATAAAGTGGCTCATTCAAAACAATGCATTACAAATATACAAAGCACCCTCTGCTTTTAACATATACGGTCATTTAGTTTTTCTCAGCCCCCAGGGGAAATAAGTAGAGTAGGTCGTATAGTTCCACATTACAGATGCAAAAGGGATAGGAGAGATGCTCCAGAGAGTCTCACAGAGATTGTGCCTCATAGAGATGAGGAGACTAAGGCGGAGAGAGAAGTTTTTAAATTGCACAAGGTCTCATAGAGACCAGAAAGAAAGTTTTGAGTCCTTTACTGGCAGTTTTTCTCTGCTCATCTTCCACTACACAATATGGATCGATGGCTTTGGAAGCAATCAGCACGCTGGTCTAGAAGCATTGACTGCGAACTTAAAACATGAATGTTTTAAACATATATGGTTGACCGTCTTGAAAATGCAGGGCACTGGTCACAAGGCAGCACAAGGGAAATCCATCATGCAAGGGGCTTTCAACTGCAATGGAAAATTCATCTCAAAATATCCAGGACAGTTAAAGAATTATTATCCATTCCTTAGCTCTGTGAACATCCACTGAGCACCTGCTGTGCGGTGGGCATTTTGGGCATTGGGGGCTTGGTGGTGGAGGAGATAGACAGTAGATAACAGAAATTAATACAATACAAAATATTCAAGGTTGCAATAGAGGAAAATAAAGCGATAGGAGGTGCAGGGCTATGGATATTCCCTTTTAATAGGATGATCAAGTCTTCATGCAAAACATGATTTTTGAGCGATGGTATGAAAACAGCAAGAGATGAAGTTGTCTGGAGGACATCTGGGGAGGGGAGTTCCAGGTGGGGGGTAACAGCCAGTGCACATGCCCCGAGGCAAGAGCTTATCTGGTCTGTTCAAGGGCTAGACAGGAGGCTAGGATGGCAGACTAAGGGAGCCAAGAGGGAAGTTGTGAGAGGTGGAGACAGAGAGAGAACGGTGGTAGACACAGGCAGGGCCTTCAGTATAGACGTTGTAAAGACCTGGACTTCTGCCTGCATGAGGCAGAGAGCCACTGGTTAAAACACTCCTTCAGCAGCAGGCCAGCAATAGATGGTAAGAGCCACGGGCATAAGCACAGAGCCCAGCTAAGCGGCAGAGACAGGGCGCCCCTCAAGCTAACCAGTGCCCTGGCTGACGTGCCATGTGGGGGTCTCGAGCTCTCCATCTTCCTGCCTTAGTGTCCTTGGAATGTCAATTTTGTCCCCAACAACCGCAGCCATTCTGAGTGTCACACTGAGACAGATACAGCAATATCTTATGAAAGGATATTGGGCTTTTTTTAATTAAAAAAAAAAGCCAACAACAAAATACAAGTGCCTTTTTTTCTCCAGATGTCCCCAGCAAAGTTCTTCGCAATAAGTACACAAATATGCATCGGTGGTCCAGCCAGGTGAGGGACACACAGCAGCACTCAGATGGCCAAGGTCTCCTTGCTGTGGAGCTCACGTTCTAGTGAGTGTGGCAGAGAAAAAGGCAGACTTAGAAAACACAAGATAATTTCATATGGTGACATGTGCTCTAAAGAATGTGAAGTGTGGTAATGGGGTAGAGGTTGCACCAGGGGCTGGGTGGAGAAGCCACATTAACTGGTTGTTCTATGAAGGCTTTTCTAAAGGGGCAGCCAAATAATGAGTAGAAGCCAGATTCAGAAGACTTGTTCCAATAGTGTATTGGAACACAGGGAATAATGCAGTGCAAAGGCCCTGAGGCAGAAGCAGTCTTGGCGAGACCAGAAGGCAGGCGAGTTTGCACGGCCGGCGAAGTGGGCGGGCCAGGTGGCAGAGAAAAGTAGAGGGAGATTCTGGTGAGGTTGTGCACCCCAGGGTAAGTAATTTGTTTTATTCTGGGTACAATGGGAAGCCCTTAGAGGATCTTAAGCCTGTGAGTTCCCTGATGTTTTAAGAACTATTAATTAGTAACGCAGGAAGACTGGTAATTTGACAATCGAACATAAGCATAGGGCATTTCACCTCAGTGGAGAGCTTCAGGAACGTAACCTTCCTTTGAGTCGTAGTGAAAATTAAACCTTACCTTTAAACAAACTTTTATTGTTAGTTTTGGGGGTTTTTTTTTTGCTTCCAACCTGAAGGCCTTGATACCTCACCTTGCCTGTGATCTGGAGCTCACTGTGGTTTCTTTGCTGAGAACCCCAATAGGAATATCTAAAATTTTAGTTTTAGTGCCTAGAAATCAATTTTCAAGGCATTGTTGAGATGACTTCAATCTGAGAGCCCATAGCTGGCGGTTTCTTTTCTGTTTAAAATTGGGGGGCTGTGGGATCTATTTTTTAAATTGTGCTCTTGACTCTGCACGGCATTTCCATTGATGTTGTCAGCTGTTTTCGGGAGTCATTATGAGCTATTGTTTCGGGAATAATTTTTCTGATTACAATTTGAAGCAACCTTTCCCCCAGATGTGGCCCAAGTCATTTCTCCGTGTGTACCTCTTCCCGTGTACACCTTTCATCAAATAAACAGGCAATTTTAGTGCTGGCAGGTCTATACAAGCAATGTTCAAGCAGTAATGATTTCCGAATGTTGATATTAAATGCCCATTTTCCAAGGAAAACTTAGGGTAATTTTCTACAACTTACCATTCACACTTGCTTCAGAACTTACATTCTTGCTCTTTATTAGTCCATGATTCATATAAAGTGCAGCTCCTCATAAGATGTATCTGAGAGAGAATGTGTTTAATAAGTGATATACAGCTTGCTGATAAGCAGTCTTTTAAAAATACTGTTGTTTAATAGCAACTTAAGCCAACCCATGAAACTAGAACTCCATAATTCACAAACTTCATTAAAAAAAACATAGGTATTACATATTAAATACTTGCATTTCTTTTCACACAAGGTGATACCCTCTGTGTCTCTAGTAGAAACTTGAGGACATCGGGAAGAACTGACCTACCACACATAGTTAAGGGCCTGAGCTCTGGACAGACTGAGTGTGAATTCCAGTGTACCCCTCTCTGTGTCATTCTAATTGGATTAAGTAATATTATTTTTATTTGACATTACTCTCCTTTTCTGCAAAATGGGAAAAATAACAGTTTCTCCTTCACGGGCTTGTTGTAAGAATAAAATAATCCGCAGAAAGCATGGAGCCTGACACAGTAAATGCTGAATGCAGCTGACCCCTCAACAAAGAGGAGGGCTGGGAAGGGGGGGCCGGCGGGGGGCCGGGGCCCTGACCCCCGGGAGTCGGAAATCCACGTGTGACTTCTGACTACCCAGGAACTGTACAAATACCTACTGCTGTCTGGGATCCTTACTGATAACATAAATAATCGATTAACATATATTTTGTATGTTATATGTATTACATAATGTTTTATTGCAATAAAGTAAGCTAGAGAACAGAAAATGTTCTTGCAAATTGTTGCAAATATCCAAAATTTTTTTCTCATATATTTATTGAAAAAAACCTGTGTGTAAGTGGCCCCACACAGTTTAAACATGTGTTGTTCAAGGGCCAACTGTAAATGTTAGTTAGCTATTATCCTGGTGAAAGCACAGATTACAAGAAAATAAAAATAACCTGTCGTCCTACTACTGAGATAATGATTTGCTTTTTATGTTTCATATGTGATAAGTTTAGTAAACTTGTTTCAAAATGAGTTGAAAATGGCCATCAGACCACGTGTTTACTTAAAAGGATTACTTATGCCTGGGTGCAAACAGAAACAAGCCAGTTCTTTGGAGACAAGAGTAAACATCTTTGGAAGATTCTAGGCTCAGGGACTACCAACATAATGACAAAGAAGTTGAATGAAAATTACAGATAGCTGATTACCTCTAGGTCATCAACAAACATGAACAATTAATTAATATTCATTGCTTGTAAAGTATCATTTGTAAACACTATGTTAATGAGCAAATAGGTAACTGTGTGACTTGAACGTTTAGATTCACAGCACATTGGAGTTTGAAGAAACTGGAAGATAATTTAATCTCCCCACTTTATGGATGGAGGGACCAAGCTACAGAAAAGCAAAGGGATACAACCAAAGAAAACTGCCACACGGCCACTTAATATCTCCCCCACGCAGACCCCCCTGTGACAGTATGGGGTTAGATCAGCTCCCTTGTATCCCTTCCAGTAAAAAGAAAAATACCATGAATCTGTGGTCCCTGACCTCTGGCCGCCAAATAGATTTTTCTGACTCCATTTTATCAGCCAAGTTGTGTTATTTCACCCAGGTGCTGAAATACGTGCTCCTTGCCCACAGAAAGGTGCACAGAGATGGAAGGAAGGAAGGGGGCGGTGACACCCGGGTTGATCACGTCAGCAGTCCCGCTCAGCACTCTGTTCGTCTCAGCCTCCTCTGAGGAGGCTAGGAGTGGCTCTCCAGAGGCCCAAGACAGCACCAGGACATGAGCCACGTCTAACTTGTTTGCCTACCACAGTGCTTGGCACTTACCAAAAATTTGGTAGACTTCATGTTGAATAGACATTGCAGCCAGCACTGAGCACATACAATGTTCCAGGTGCTGGTCTCTTGGTGTGCCAGAGACTTCCTAGGACCTCACTTGTCAGTAGAGGCGATGGGACGCAGTGGAGAAGGGCACAGGCTCCAGAAATGCTAACCCAGGTTTGCATTCCAGCTCTGCAGTTCTGAGTATGACATTTAATCCTCAGTGTCCTCATCTGTAACAATCAGGGACAAGAACTGAAGCTACTGCAAGGGCCCTTGTGAGGATTGAATCAGCATACACACACACATATGTGTGTGTGTGTGTGTGTGTGTGTGTGTGTGTGTGTAAAGTATTCGCAGCACAGGATGGAATATAATCAGCACTCAGTAAATGCTTTCTCATCATTAGTATTGTCTGATTTAATCATCATACCGACTCTACAAAGAAGACATTCCAATACCCAGATTTTAGCTGAAGAAACTAAGATTCAAAGGACTTAAATGATTCAATGATTCCTCTAAAGCTATTGTTAGTAGCTGGAAGGCCTATGACTTAAACCTAGAAAGTAAACAAGTAGGCGTATGGTTCAGAGAGTGGGCTCTGGAGTCAGGAAGGTGGATCTGAATCTTGGCTCTGCCATTGCCAGATGTGTGCCCTTGAGCAGGTTATTCTGAGCCTTTATGAACTAGGAATAATAGATCCTGTAACACAGGATGTTACAAGACTTAAATGAGATAGTGTGGCTAGTGGTTAGCTCAGGGACCTGCACTGTGAAGGAGCCCCATAAAGTTCTTTTATATTACTAGGAGCAATGGCTGTCGTCAGTTCCAGTGAACTCCTCCCAGATCCTCCCCAAACATCTTGGAGTTGTCCTTGACTCTGCCTTCCTGACATCCCTCAGCACACCTGCTCATCTCCTCTATATCCAGTGTCGTTCTCCCTGCACTCAAATCCCTTGACTTCTCTCCAGCTCCACTGCCCTTATCCAAGTTTGGACTCCATCTTCCCTTCTCTGGACGTGGAAGCAGCCTCCATGGCTCTCTCCCAACCTCCTCCTTGTCTTGACTACCTCCAGGCTAGTCTACGTGCCGTACCTGTGGTATTTTTGGTGTGCACATGTATCACTTGCCTCCCTAAAACCTGCAGCTGTTCTTAACACACTCCCAGCCTCCCTCACGGATTTCCTCCACGTGCTCTGCGCTCCGTGTTCCCGCCCAGGCCATAGTCCCTCACTGCCAGCACTGTGCACGTGATCTCCTCTTTGCCAGAAATATTCTTCGCCCTCTCTTTCCCGGGCAAAGCCCTGCTCATCATTCAGATCTCAGCTTTAGCTTCTCTTGTCCCAGGAAGCCTTCCCTCACCCTGAACTCGAAGCCTGGTGGCCCCTGTGGGAGATCTACAATATTATCCATCATAACACTTGCCAAATGCTTTATGATTTCCTCACTCCTTGTATGTTTCCTCTACTAGACCGTAATCTCCACGAAGGCAGGGCCATATCTAATGCGTCTGTACACGTACTTGCTTATTACAAGTTGTGTAAGCATCATTAGTGCCTGGCACATAGTTGTACTGAACAGATATTTATTAAATAAATAAATGCATGAGATTATTAACAGCAGCTTTCCAATCAGCAAAGGCCAGTAATGCAGGTGACTCTAATAAATTCATTTTAATGTCAAGAGTGACGTTTCTCACCACTGAATTCAACCCCCTGTCAGTAAATTTGGTTGATAGGATTCCTTAAAATTTATGTAATTATTTATAGTAGAATAGAGCTGCCATTTCTCAATGTGCCAGTGTTCAGTGGTTGCCTAAAGATGCCAGGTTAGACCAAATGGATACAACATTATATTTTTAGATTCCCAAAACATGTTTACAAATATTGTCCATAGGATTTATACATGAGACCTGTGGGAGACTAAGGTGAAGAAACCAAGAATGAGGAATTACAGTTAGAAATTTGTTCTTCTGGCAAAGTATTATTTGCCCACATTATGCTGCCTTATGTACAATTAATGTGGCTATTATCCTAAGCCCTGGTCTCTGAGGCCACATGGCTGCAAAGCAGTGATTTTCAGTGTGTGTGTGTGTGTGTGTGTGTGTGGCGGGTACAGGCTTGTCCCCAGGGCTGGAGACGTGGCTGTTTGTCACAACTCAGGCGGGGAGGTGCTACTGGGATGTGGTAGGTAGAGCCCAGAGGTGCGGCCAAACATCCCTACAGTGCTCAGGGCACCGCCCCTGCCGTCCCCCACTCCAGCCCACTCCCCCCACCAATAAAGAATCACGCAGCCCAAAGGGTAATTAGTGCTGAGGTTAAGTAACCCTGTGGCAAAGCCACACTCATACACTGAAACAGAGGAGCTTGAGTGTGTAAACCTCTCCACATGCAGAGAGACTGGTGAGTATATAGCCTATTTAAAGGAATGAAGTTAGAATTAAAAAATTAAATACCTTCAAGGTGGGCAGCCCTCTACTGCTGCACGTGCAGTGGGGCCCTCCCAGGGGGACGTCTGCCGAAGAGCCCCCACACCACATACCACAAGAACAACAGGTAGACCGTTTTCAGCCCTGCTGCCTCCGGGAAGATTTACTGTTATGGCCTCTCAGAATCAAGGGAAAACTTGGGTTAAAAGTGTTTTCCAGGGAAGGCATTAAACCTGATCACTCAAATGCCTTTTCTTGTATCTCTAAAAGGTGGCCTCAGGGTCAGAAAACTAAGATCTTGCTACCTGGATTCATGTGCTGGGTTGCCTTAAAATCCTCTAATGTTCTCATCTGTCCAAAAGGAAATAGTGCTGCCTAATACTAGGGAATGAGGCCAAAATAGATAGCATAGAGAAATCTTTAAAAAATACATTGTTATCGTGGCATATTGATTCCTTTTCAATTGCTCATGTTTTAATTAAAACCCAGAGATGTGCAGGAGGGAAGCAGGTGAGGCATTTCCTTCTGAGGAACTGGAAACACATTTGGGATTTGCGTTGGAATGCTTTTTCTTACAAAGACTTCGAGGCATTATCCAGACTGAATAATGGGGCTCTTCTCTGTCCAGCTTGCACAGGGGAGCTTGAAGTCCACTCTTTCCAAATGAGAGCTGATTAGTACATAGCAGAAACAGAGAAGTTGGAATCTGTTTTATATATTTAAAATAAGTTTTGTAATTCCACTAATTTATAGTAAATAAGGGAAGGAGTGAATTTGAGTTGTGAATAAGTATATAGTAAAAATTTAAGGAAATGTATTATTATTTTCATGTTCATAAGTAGCATTAAGGAACATCTTACAAGGTGTTATACAGATTTACCAATCAACAGAAGTAGTCACTATTCCCCAAATAATTCTTGAGGCTCCTTAGCTTCAAACTATTTCTCTAATTATTACTTCCTACCAGAATGTTCTTCCTGTTCACATCTCTGTACATTCAAATCCTCCCGGTTCTTCAAAGCCTATTCAAATGCCACCACCTCTAGGAAGTCCTCCTGGAATCTGACTCAATGTCTCAAATTAGTTTTGAGAGTTTCCTACTCTGCACTTATCTATTACTCCCTATGGCCCTTCTGTAATTTGTAATATATTCATATTTTTCATTTCTTTCTTATCTCTCTACTCACCTTTACACTGTGCCCGATATATTCCTCTATCCCTACAGTCCTTGGCACTGTGTGTTGGAACTAGTGAACCTTCAGTGCATATTGCCTCTGGAGGCACTAGTGGGTAGATGCATGGATTTGGTTAGATTCCACCCCCCAGATTATGCTAGTCATTAGCAAACCCTTTCTTTCAAATAGGTCAGAAGCAAACTTGACCAACAGTGATCAAATGCCCACAGGTTCCAATAAGTAGCACGGAAGTTTTTTTATTGTTGTTTTGTAGTTTTAATTAAGGTGTCATTGATATACAATCTTACGAAGGTTTCACATGAGCAACATTGTGGTTACTACATTCACCCATATTATCAAGTCCCCTCCACACACCCCATTGCAGTCAGTGTCCATCAGCGTAGTAAGATGCTGTGGAGTCATTAGCCACGACTTGTCTTCTCCATGCTGTAGTGCCTTCCCCGTGACCCCCCTACATTATGTGTGCTGATCATACTGCCCTTTAATCCCCTTCTCCCTCCCTCTCCGCCCTCCCCACAACACCCCTCCCCTATGGTAACCTCTAGTCCCTTCTTGGAATCTGTGAGTCTGCTGTTCTTCTGTTCCTTCAGTTTTGCTTTGCTGTTATACTCCACAAATGAGGGAAATCATTTGGCATTTGTCTTTCTCCACCTGGCTTATTTCACTGAGCATAATATCCTCCAGCTCCATCCATGTTGTTGCAAATGGTAGGATTTGTTTTCTTCTTATGGCTGAATAGTATTCCATTGTGTGTATGTACCACCTTATTCTTTATCCATTCAACTACTGATGGACACTTAGGTTGCTACCATATCTTGGCTATGGTAAATAGTGCTGCGATAAACATATGGGTGCATAGGTCTTTTTGAATCTGTGATCTTGTTTTCTTTGGGTAAATTCCTACAAGTGGAATTCCTGGGTCAAATGGTAAGTCTATTTTGAGCATTTTGAGGAACCTCCATACTGCTTTCCACACTGGCTAAACTAATTTACATTCCCACCAGCAGTGTTAGGAGGGTTCCCCTTTCTCCACATCCTCACCAGCATTTGTTGTTCCTTTTTTGTTGCAAGTTGGCCATCCTAACTGGTGTGATACTAGACCCGGAAGTTTAATCTCACTTTAGGTGCTCTGTCTTGCACTCGGTGATGGGAGAGGATGTCCAGGTCACGTAGCCCAAGAAGAGCTTAGCATCCCAACAGCAAGGGCATCGGAGGGGAGCCCACAGCAGAGCTCAGCAATCCCACTTGCTCGCATGGCAAGTTATTCAGCATTTCTGCACATAGGTCCTCATGTATAAACAGACTCATAACGTTTATTTTATTACAAGTTTTTAAAGAGGATTAAATGAGATCTTTTAGAAATAATGGTTAGCAGAGTAACTGGACCTAGTAAGAACTCAGATTTGGTGGCTGATATTATTACTATATTAGTTATTACTATTATTATTAATAACTATTATTAACTATTAACAATAGTAGTAGTATCAACTATTGTTACTATAATACTAGCACATCTGTTAAAATCAAGTCACAGTTTTATGGCTTAGAATTTAAACATTTCCTACTTGCTGCGACGTCACTTTACAAATAGGGAGATGTTTTTTGCCTGCTGTCCATAGGTGCTCCGAGAGTCAGCCCCTGAAGGTGGGTGGAAAGTGTGCTTGGCTCTGTTATCCTTCTCATCCTGTAGTCTTTTCAGTGAGAGCCCAAATCTGTCGTAACCAGCGAGGTTTTTTCCTTCCTTTGCTGCACAGGAGCTGCTGCTCTAAACTGAGCCACCCTCCCAGTTAGTCTGACCAGCAGCTGCTCCCTCTTGGTTGCTTTAGTCACAAGCCAAGAGACCTGTCTGAACAGTCAGTCCAGACGGCCAATCAGTATATGAATCGAATCTCTACTGACCTCTCAGCTGGTCTGGGGGATGCATGAGTGTGCAAGACCATGCAATCTGTGCCCCCGTGGAACTTAAAGCAATGAAACAAAGACTAAGTAAATTATTACTTTAAAATAATTAAGTAGTTAAGTAGTTACATTAGAAAAGGAAATCGCTCAGAAGGTAAACTGCAGGTTGCAGTTCAGAGGACCAAAACCATTTCTTGGCCAGCAACTTGTCTTTTAGGCTTCAGTTAAAATATCACCTCCTCAGAGAAGCCTTCCTTGACTTCTCCAATACAAGCAAAGCAGTCACTCTCCACCACAACCCCCATTTCATTTTCTTCAATCCACTTTTTAAAACATTGAGGTATAATTGATATGTAATGTTATGTTAGTTTCAGATGTTCGTGATTCAAAATTTGTACATGTTATGAAATGATCACCATAGTTAGTCTAACATCTGTCACCACACACAGTTACAATAATTTTTCTCATGATAAGAACTTTTAAGATCTACTCAGCAACTTTCAAATATGCAATACAGTGTTACTAACTATAGTCACCATGCCCTACATTGCATGTTACAACTTATTTATTTTATAACTGAAAGTTTGTAACTTTTGACCCCCTTCACCCATTTTGCCCACTGCCCCACCCCCTACCTCTGGCAGCCACCAATCTGATCTCTGTATCTGAGTTTGGAGTTTTTTTGTTTTGTTTTGTCAGAGTCCACATATAAGTGAGATCATATGGTATTTGTCTTTAACTTATTTTAATTAGCATAATGCCCTCAAGTCTTATCCATGTTGTCACAGATGAGATTTCCTTCTTTTTTATGACAGAATAATATTCCATTACACACACACACCATGTCTTCTTTATCCATTCCCCCATCAACGGACCCTTGGGCTGTGCCATGCCTTGGCTGCTGTAAACGGTGCTGCAGTGACCTTGGGGGTGCATACATCTTTATAAGTCAGTGCTTTCATTTTCTCTGGATAAATACCCAGATGTAGAATTGTTGGATCATGACTCTATTTTCCACTATCTGAAATAACCTTGTTGATATAATATTTACTTGTTTACTTATTCTTTTAGAATATAAACTCAGTGAGCTAAACCTCAGTATATTATTTGCTGCTCTCTAAGAGCTAGAAGCATGCCTAGCATTTAATAGCTGCTAAGAAATATTATACTATATGAATAGGTGAAGAAACTAACCAGGTAGAGGTTCCTCTTTCTTCCATATCAGAATGTACCAACTTGGGAATTTCACACACTGGCTGGAGAGTACGGGGAGAGTATGGGGATCATGTCAGAGTTCTCCCTCTTCAGCTCAGACTCCATTCAGTCTGAGCTTATCGAATTCCTCTTATACACCAGGCAGTGAACCTCCCACTCAGGATTCAGCAAAGTCCGAGTTCTACCCTCCTGTCCCTTAGAGTCTGGCAAGGGAGGTAAACATTTAAGAGCAACAATCAAAGTAACTGACCCGCACTCACTGTGAGCCCCGCCGAATTCTAAGCCCTCTGCCGCTTCAGGGTTCTTGATCCTCACTACTGCCCTCTGTTTTCTCTCCTGACAAAGAAAGCAGGTATTTTATCTGTCTTGTTTACTATTGATTCCTCAGCACCATGTACAGAGCCTGACAAAAGTAGATGCTCAATAAATATGTTCAATGATGAATGAATATCTTGGAAGGGAAGGATGGAGTTTGAGAGTCTTTAGCAGGGGATTTGATCCTGTCTGAGGTATTAAGAAACCTCTCCCTGAAGGTGTGACATTTTATTTAAGGCTGGAAGAATTAATAAGAGTTTGCTTTGCTTTGACTTTAGAGAGAAAACCTGGTCAGACTCATCTTGACTGATCTTAAATAAGCGAATTCCCCCACCTCCACCCCCCAGGATTAGTTTCCTTCTTAGCAAAATGAAAAACCAATGACAAAACTTGCCCCAAAGGAGGTTGTAAGAACATGCTGAAAAGGACTGATCAGGTTTAGTTTCCCCGAAGAGTTGGGCTTCAGTGAGAGCCGGCAACGGGAGAGGCAGCAGTGGGGAACAGGTGCTGGGGGACCCCAAGTCTATTGGCCCTAAGTCAAGGTCTCTAGCTGGGACTTTGCAGGGCAAAAGTGATTGCTTCCGAGCTACCGGGAAGTCAACCTGAAGAACAGCTTGGCCATCCTGGTCCATGGTGCAACACTCAAGAATTTCCCAATTAATTGCCTTTTTTTTTTTGCTATTTGATGTCAGAACCTGGCATGTGGAAGTCATCTGGGGAATTTCTTGTCTCTGGGATCTGTCCTGCCAGATGCCATGGTCCTTCTCTATGGCACCTAAAACGGGTCATCTTTATCTTTCCCTCCTCTGGCTTCTGGTTTCCCTCCTGAGACCACTGTCTACTCTTGGACCCTCCCTCCAGACCCCTCTACCACTGCCCCGGAGTCTCCCCTCTCCTGACAAAGACTCCTTCCTCTCTGGGTAGCTCTGCTCTTATCTGGGACAACATTAGCTATACCAGAGTCTAATTCCACTTACAGAGTTAATGACTGCTAAGTCATTTGCTATGTCTCCTAATAAGTAATTGCCTTTTAACAGGAGCTTTTTGTAAATAATGCCTAATGCAAAATCACAGACCTCTACCGTCGATCTTTTGAGGCTTTATAGTCCCAAAGAATCTTTTCAGAACTTCTTCCTCCTGTCAGAACCCCTATGATCCTGTATTAGAATAGTGTAGTGGATCTTCTTTTTTCTAGAAAATCACTCCCTTGGAACAAGAATGTTACATTGTGTACCCCCGTCACTCGCTGTCTGATACAACATTAGGGGGTGGAGGCGACCGATTATTGGGCAAAAGTGGCCAAATCAAGACAAGAGTACTTGGAAAACTTTCTGCTATTCTGACCCTTCAAGCCAAAGCGAGACATTTAATACCTTACTCTGGAGGTTCTCAAAGTCTAAAGTGGCAGTCATTCGGTATACTGAGTATGCAGGTGCCTTGTCTACCCTCAGAGATTCTGGATCAGAAGTGTGGGGGCTGTGAGATCTGCACTCCTCACAAGGTCCCCACGTGATTCTCATACAAAGACACTGGGTGTCCTCAGGGGGTGTATGTCTGTGGATAAATTACTATCTTCTCTGTTTCCTCTTCTGTAAGATGGGGCAATTCAGAGAACCAAGGAGGTGTGGGAACCCACTGAACAACCCCAGGGGCGCCGTGCGAACCAGCTGCATGCAGGGACTCCACGTCTGTTCTCTCTGCCCCTTGCCCGTTCTGCACGTGGGTGCACAGGGCACCTAGGCCTGGCGCTAAAGCAGTCATTTTACAACGGGATTGGAGAAGACATTTTCAACGGAGGCCCCGACGTCCGGGCTGGTTTGCAATGGCCCATTTGGAGCTCAGGTGCGAGTCCCTTTTCTGTTTCTAATGGAGGCAGCAGTGTTTTGGTTTGTTTTGGTTTGGTTCTTAGCTCTTTGAAGATGATTATGGGCAGCACCGTCAGTGAATATTTTTTCACTCAGGAAGTATTTACTAAGTGCCTATTATTGACTCAGAAGGTACTTACTAAATGCCTTCTGTTTATCTAAGACTGACTTTTGCAAAATTGAGGCATGTCTAGTGAAGTATTCCATAACATTTTTGCTGGGCTGATCTGTTTTGGCTTTATGATGGACCCAAATTCAGTTCACTTATGTGATGGAGGACCTCCAGAAAAATAGTTGAAAACACTTCCAGAAGCTTTCTTCCATATATGTCGATTCATCCATCCATTCATTCATTTACTGACTCAACTAATAGTAATGGATACCAGGGCGAGGCTCTGGGGGTGAAAGAAGAATTAGACATTGACATCTTCCTCAAGAAGTTCATAATTTCATTGTTTAGACAAGATCAGTAAGTAAATACAGTAAGATATTGCGATCCAAGGCTTATATTACAATTATAGAGAGTGACAATTAAACTTACGAAGCACTGTGCTAAACCATTCATATCAACCATCCTGTTTTGCCCCCATAATATCACTCAAGATTCTGTTATAATCCTTCTTAGATAAGTAATGAGGCTTAGATGTTACATAAATTGCTCAAGATCACACAGGAATCAAAACCGAAGGCAGGCCCAAACCCTGGCTATCACAGCACCGCGTCTTAACCATGCTCGCCCTTCCACCGCTGTTGGGGTGGCACAGGCCCTCGGAGGCTCAGCGAAGGCAGGAGCAGCATTGGCAGGGACAGGCCATCCGGTGTCCACATGTGCCGTGTGCTTCGTGCACTTGCTGTTTCACTTCACCCAAGAAAGCCCAGGGAAAACCTCGCTGCTGTTCCCACTGTATGGGTGCCAATACCCAGGCTCGCAGGTGTTCGCTTGTTCACAGGTGCCTGGCCCATAAACGAAGGCCCCGGGATTCAGACTCGGGTCCGACTGACTCCAATACCCACGCCCTCCCACCCTGTGGGTGAGAGGTTAGATGCATGCCATCTCCCAGGAAGACTCCCTGGATACACTCTCCTGTCCTGAATTTGAGATTCCTGCACAGCCGACCCAGACCATTTAGGCATTGTTTAAGCAGCACCGTGCTTGGGATGGCGCAACCACCCCAGGTCTCTAGGTCCGAGGAAGTGACGGCCATGTGACTGCTGACGGCTCAGGGTCCCGCCTCTGCCCGCAGTTTCTCATCGTGTCATAACGGTCCACGCGTCAGAAAGGACTGACATGATCATTTCGCAGATCTAAGTCTTCGCCCTCCTGGACAGACCATCACGTTTCTCTAGTGCCGAGTATATTTTTGTGAAGAGGGGAACCCATGAATGCTTAAAAAAATCATCCTCCCTGACCTCAAAGCACACTTCATGTTACATCTTATTTTTAGAAATTCCCCTCAGGGGAATACTGGTTTTCTTTTATAAGACCATTTAAATCATTTCTCTGTGCCTCCAAACCCAGCACGGAGGGCGTTCCCCTCTTTCTCTTCACCACGCACAGGAGTGTCTTTGACAGAATTTACAAACCTCAGACTGATGTCTCGGGCTTGGCTGCCAGTGTTAAGGTTTCCAAAGCCATTATTATCTCGTGGGTCCCATCAAGCCAGTTCCCCAATCCAAGTGATGCTATTTGTTGATCAGACCTGTCCTTTAATGGGGTCCTCCTCTCTCCCTTTCGTGGGAAATCTCAATGAGAGTTTTGGTAGAGTCCTATAATCCTTGGATCAACTTACTTTTTTCATGTTTTCATGTGGCATCAGAGCACCTGGGCTGGTGAAGGGCCCGTTTCCTTGGGGTTTAGTCTCTGTTCTCGTGTTGTGGCTTTAAATCTGTACAGCAAATAACTCAGAGCCAAGTTATTGCCTCGGCGTGAGGGCTGGGAGGGAAGATAAAAAGCTGTCGTGGAGCACAGGACCTGTCAGTGTTAGCCCGTCACCCGCTCCTCGGCCGGCTTTTGGCTTCACCTAAAAGATAAATGGTCCTATTGTTTGGGCTTTCATATTAAAACAAAATAGGACCAAACCTAGATTAAGTAAGGACAGAGACCCGTTTCATTGCACTGTACTTTAATATTCCTGAGACCCGTGGCTGCACCAGAGGCTCCTTTGACAGCCGTCTCTCTCTCGGGGGGGGCAGACACTGGACTGTCTTTGTTTCCTCTGATCTCTCAGCTAAATAAGAGATGGCCACTTATCCTCAGGACTCCCGTATCCGGCTGGATTTCTGTTGCTAAAAGAGAAAGTGACCGCACGGGAAAAGGTAGAGGTTTCAGGCAGGGCATTTCAGCGCATGTTTACAGGCAGGACCGACTTACTCAGCAAATCCTGCTCGGGGAGCCGCAGCCAATGAAGACGCTATATCCCGGCTGGCTGGGGGCTTCGGAGTTTGAGCCGCATGCAGAAATGTGAGGCAGTGTTTCCTGGCGCTGCTGGCAAAATGGGACCCATCGCCAGTTATTCCTCGGGCTCCCCAGCTCCGCAGATCTGGCAGAGGACCTACATAAACATGCTGGTGATGTAGCCAGCTTCAAAGGCCGGAAGAATCCTTATGGATTCAGGAGACTGGTGTTTTATTTAGATTTCTATTTTGTATTTTTTTTTTGGAAGATGAAATGCTTCTCTCGTTACCTGCCTTACATCTTCAGACCTCCGAATACCATCCTCTCCTCCAGCTGCCACACGGAAGGTACAGACCGGAGAGGGGAGAGTGTCTGGGCGGGCGGGAGAAGTGGGCTGGTGTGTGGCTTCCTGCAGGCTCCGTGGTCCTGCTTTCCGTAGCTACGAGATGACTGTCGTCCCTGCACAAGCTTGAATCCGACAGACTTAGGTCTGCTTCTAAAATTGGTCTGTCTTCTACAAGGAAAGGGAAGTATTTTCTGAAGAGCAGGATAATATTGTGAAGGTGATCTCAAAGCTGGTAAAGCTGATCTGAAAAAAATCCACAAATATTTTGCCAGTTTGCCTTGTTCTACTTCATATGCAAACAAGTAAATGGAACTTATGTTCCGGAAAAGATTTCAGTAGGTGCCGCCACGTACATTTCTCCAAGCTCTCTCTGTTTTGTCACTGTCCGTTTAATAACTTGGTGCGTGCCCAAGAAAGCAATTAGCAAAATACAATGACTGACTTACTATGTGACTGTGGAGTGTCGGTTGTTGGATTGGTTTGAATGGAGTCCAAACCTGGGGTGCAGAGCGGTAGGAACACAGCTGCCTCTCAGCACCTGCTGAAAATGTGGTTTGTGGGGGTCCTAAGTTATTCCTTAAGGCCAGGGCGAGCTCAGCCTTGTACAAATAGTGCCCCCTTCCTGGTCTTTTGGGGGACCTCACCTGCTGCCTTCTAACGTAGCATGCTATGCATACATGGGTGTGTACTTTCTGTGTGCACATTTGTGTGCCTTGTAAATATTCTGGCCATTCGCCAGCTAAGAATGGCTGGTTTCAACATTTCTAGAGTTGGTAGCTGGTTGTGCATCTTGGTGTGTGATTTGCCTGTTTCTTTTGATTTGACACATCCGTGAAAAAGAGCCATTTCAAGAAAAGCAGCTGGCTGGTTGCTTTGCAGCCTCCAGGGCTGTCCTAGAAGCTGTACCGACTATAGAGGGCTGAGGGTGGTGAGGTCCTGCCCCCTCAGCCCAGCCACACGCTTCCGGACCTGAGCTGGTGAGCGGCCTGTTCTGAAAACCCACACTTGTTTCTCCTCAGAGTGGGAGCCCGGGCTGGGGGCCGTGCACAGGAAATGAGGGAAGCACTCATTATGCCATCTGGTGTTTTCCATCAGTACCCCCAGGAAAAGAGAGGGGAAGTTTGGGATCACCCTTGAATTGAAACTGAGGATGGTATTTTTCATACATGTTGATATTTTGTAGATATTTCTCAACTGGAAACTTCCCTTAAAAATTTTATTGGTGGCGAATGGAGACCCACTGAGAAATCTTCCCTCCCTCATGGAGAGGGACTTAGAAAGAAAGGGGGAGGGTATAGGCAGACATCTCTGGCAGGACTTACAAAAGACCTGCACTCATACAGAAAGCTGCTGGGATGGCTTTTCTATTTCTGACTGGTCTCCTATCCTCCCCTCCCAGAGTGGACTTTGAAAACCCAAACGCTCCGTCTCTCCAGCGGTGCTTTGTATATTCATAAGACTAAAGATCCAATCATATAGACAAAACAGCACAACACGAACTTCAGTGAACTGTTTTTAATCAGATTTAACTCATTTAATCCATCAAAACGGAAATCCCATTTTACCCATGTCAAAACAATCTCTGATTTGCCAACTATCGCCAGATTTAGAGGTGGAGGTGGGGAGACATGTCTTTAAATTTCAACCTCATATAGACCATGGGTGGGATAATAGTATCTGCCAGACATTAACATCTTGCACGAGGCACCAGGGCCTAATGGAAAAGGCCCAGCAAGCAGGACGAAGTCACTGCATTACCCTGGGCCTGATTTCATCTATAAAATGGACACAAAAAGACTTACTCCGATGATGTTGAGAATTAAATGTGATAATTAAAGTTCTTAGTAAAGCTTAATACATGATAGGTGCTGTCCATTTTTGTGTCTCATGCCCCACGCTCTTTCTTAGATATTCAAGTTTTCTTTCTTTATTACACTGTCTTAAGTAATGAGTACTTTCCGCAAAACTATCAGTGGTTTTAACTAGTTACACTTATTTAGACTTTGAGGAGAAAACCATGTCAGGATGAATCTGAGTTTATGTTTTTCTTTGTATATATACTGTTGGCAATCATGTCACCCTTTATTCTGGAAAAGTTATAGCTATTAGCTTCACACTTTATTTAATTGGAAAGGCAGAAAATGAATAATTTGTGTCTATCCCTGTGAAAATCAAGTACGTACAAATAAGGGTAATTCTGGAACAATGTTAAGAGCGTTAACAATTCCCAGGCTTCCTGGGGGCTGGAACTACCTACTTAACAGACAGCTTTCCTCCCAGCTTTGTCGTGGTACTGTTTTCCCAGTACAGGAAGATTATGGGCTTTGAATCCTATCTCCACCAGAGACCACCTGGGTGATGTTGGGTATTTAACCTCTCTGAGCCTCCGTTTCCTCATTTGTAAAACATGGATGATCATATTCCATAGGGTGGTTGCAAAGAAATACACCCAGAATGCCATACACAGAGTGATGGTAGTAATTGCAGCATTCATCAGCCATCGCCGGCCTCCACTGGTATTGTAAATGTACCAGGACATTTTCTAAGCACACTACAGGGTATAACATGTTTGTACCTAGGGTAAGCCAACAAGACGTGGTCCGCAGATATTTCTTTTCCCTTCCTTCTCTCGCTTTTCACCCTCAAGTCTGTTTCTTCACCAGATGGAGATTCACTTCTCCATATTGCAGCAAAATAATTTTTAAAAATGGGATCGTGTTGCCACCCCACCGCCTCAAACACAAACATGCTCTCATTCAAAACTTTTGGATGGCTTCCCACGTTCTGACCCCTGCCTGACTTTCCCGCCGTCGCTGACCCTCGGCTGCTCACGGCTCTTTAAGAGCTGCGTTGCTTGTTCACTGCGCTAGTTTGTCGTTGTGAACAGGCTGATGTCACTGTTTGTTCCTATCTATCTCCCTGCTGGACAGAGCACATAAGTGTGCTCTCCATGTTACCCCGGCCCTACAACAGTGCCAAGTACTTAATAGACACTCAGTGAATTTCTATTAAATGAAAAGACAACAAATACCAAGACTGTTGTACAGATACATTTATAGAACATATGTGAAAAACTTTCTGCAAAGCATGAACTCCTACCTGAATTCAAGTTGTTTTGACCATTGCTGATTGGGGAAGTTTCTGTGGCTGTACTTGAGGGTTCTGGTTTCCCTACCATGCTCTACTTTAACTTAAAGTAAGCAGTTACAGGCGTGGGGTAGGGGAAGGGCCCCCGGATAATGCGGATGTGCAAGCAGGGCTTGAGAGGACTGTCTTCCCTTCTCTGTGGACCTCATTAAGAGAGGACCCCGTCCCCTCCCCGCGGTGGGGAAGGATTTGTCCAGCAAAGCAGTTTCAGGATGAGAGTGACAGAATCCCCATCACAGCCAGAAAGAAGCCATTCCAGATGGGACAGAGGGGGAGGGAGGCCCTGGGAAAGGAGGGCCAGGGAAGTGTGGGGACCCTTACCTGATTTCACTTAGCCCCCTTCAGCACTGGGTGTGGCAGGGCGCTTTTTGGGGGGCTGTGAAATGACTGGACAAAAGCTCTTCCTTCCCCTAAAGGGGCGAGGGTGATGTGCCCTACCACCGGCCACTTCCCCTCCCGGGCTCTTTGCTGTGTGTCCATGCCGCGAACCCCCTCATCCCTTCGCATCTGCCTCACTAAGCCCTCCCAGGAAGGCTTCCTCAGCGCTGCAGGGGTGGCGGTGGTGTCCCACAGGCCACAATGCAGTGGGAAGAAGAAATGACAAGGGGAAGCAGGCAGCGCCACCGGCCTGGGGTCACCAACTGTGTGCTGAGGCCGGGCCCGCATCATCTCCTCTGCTGCACGCACGGTCTCCTGCATGGGACACTCTCACCTGCACGTTACAGGCGAGGACACTGGCACACACAGCAGACTTGCCCGGAGCCACAGTGAGTGAGCCGTCAGAGCCATGACTCGAACCCAGACTATCTGAATCAAAAACCAGTGCTTTTCGCCTCTACGTGGTGCATGACCTTCTGAGTCCCAGGGTGGGAAGAGCCTGCAGATGACAGCGAAACATACGGTTTTCACGTTTCTCCTGGGGGCCCCCGCGCAGCTTGGGCGCAGGGATTCTGCACTGTCTGCCTTCAGCCTCTGCATCCAGGTCAGCACCGAGCTGGGCTCTGAGTAGATGCCCAGGCAGCAGATTCTTCTTGAATGAAGGCCTGAGTGGGAGAGGGAATGAGCAAACCTGCCTGCCTCTCTTGGTAATGCTCCTGAAGAGGAGGAAACTTCTGGAAGCAGAATATCTTCCAGTGACCCCCAAAAGCAGGCTTCCTGGGAAGTCTACACACACACACACAGGGGAAGAAAAAAACACATTTTTCTAACTCCTTTGTTATGTCATAAATGATAATATAAGAAGAAAATAATAAGAAAAATATATAGCACGTACTATTTGCTGGGCACAGTTTCACCGTGTGTGTTCCTCACAACAACCCTGTGAGGTAAACACTGTTGTTATCCTCATTCTATACATGGGGAAGCCGAGACACAGAGAGGTTGGGTAACATGTCCAAGGTCACACAGCTGTTCATTGCAAGGGTTAGGATTAGAACCCACACAGTCTGGTTCCAAGATATGTGCTGAGAAAGATTTCATTACTATACTTTGTGCCTTTGTACAGAATTCTTTTTTTTTCATGTTTTTGGACTTCTCATCCCAGCCCTTCCACATTTACAGAACCGACCCACCCTTCAGGTCTGCGTCGAATGCACTTCCAACCACAGCTTCTAACTACTCATTCTCTCATCACCACCGGTTCAAAGTGTTTCCCACTTTGACAGTCTTTCCCCAGAGAGCACTGTGATCCTCTGTAACATGGAAGCGATGTCACACCACCTAACAGGGTTATCACAGGGATCAAGCGAGACAAATCCTCACATTCTTTGACATTGCTTTATGTTTTAATTTTTGTGTGTGTGTGTTTCATGTACATCAGATGAATCGTCCCTGCTGTCACTGAAGGCCAGCGCTCCACCGAGCCCGGCCCCGCCCATGGCCCCTCTTCCCCCCTCACTCCTGCACACGGCCCCTCTCCCCATCGGCACCAGGTCTGTCCTCTGGGCAGTCCGCATACATGCTGTCCATCCCCTCCCTGTCCTTCCTCACCCTGTGACACTGTCCCCCCAGCTACTGTCCCATCCCCTGTCCCTCCTGTCAGAACAGTGCCTTCAAAGCCTCATCCGCCACAGCCTTTGCCTCTTCCTCTGGCCAGCTCTCTCCGTCCCCCAGGGAGTCGCTGTCGGGAGAGTCCCCGGGGCCCAGCTCGCCAGCGGGTCTGCGGCCTCTGCAGGATTCCTGGTGCTCCGGCTCCCGGGGCGTCGGCGTCACGGGTCCTGCTTCCCTGCCTGCCAGCCTCCTGTCACGGCCTCCAGGCGCGCCCCTTTGCTTCCCTCTCCCACACGGGCTACTACTTCCCAGACTCCCCTGCCGGCTCC
The DNA here is from genome assembly GCF_040802235.1 of Manis javanica. Classification (NCBI taxonomy): domain Eukaryota; kingdom Metazoa; phylum Chordata; class Mammalia; order Pholidota; family Manidae; genus Manis; species Manis javanica. The sequence continues at coordinate 92,361,097 of NC_133169.1, read as the reverse complement.
TGGTCTCCCTGAACCGTCGATACCGAAGCCCCCCCACCTGCCCCCGGCCCTCTCCTTCACCTGGGCCTTCTCCCGGGGCTGGCGGTCCAGTCCCAAGGCCTTAAATGCCATCTTTTCAAGTGATATCTCCAGTTCCAGCCTCTCGCCTAAAATGCAGACTTGTTCACCCAACCCCTGCCTGGCATCCCCTCTCGGGACTGTCACAGTCTCAGTGCCGAGTTCCTCACCTCCTCTCGGGGAGGACCTGTTTGTCTGGCGTTCCTCTCCAGCTCCGCAACAGAGAACTCCATCCTTGTCCTTATTCAAGCCCCAAACCTGGGGGCCATCCTTTATCTCCTTCTTTCTCTCATATCCTTCTTACAATTCTGCAGCAAATCGTCCGGGCCTGACCTCCTAAAAATATCCAGAATCTAAATCCAATTATGTCTTAACATATCCATCACTCAAGTGTTTCTTCATCAGAGAGGCCTTCCCTGGCCTATCTAAAATCGGTCTCTCTCCCTCCGTCTCCCTGCCCCCCCTCAATTGCCCCCCAGCTCTGTTCACCCTGCTTTATGTTTACTCCATAGCACAGCATTTACCTTTACCTGACACATTTGATATCCATGTACTTATTCCCATCTTTTGACACTAGAGATTCTAAGCAACATGGAAGCAGAGGCTTTTTCTATTTTGTTCATTCCTATATCTTCACTACCCAGAATAGTTTCTAGAGCAGAGAAAGCACATAGTAGGTACTTGCTGACTGAATGAATGTCTGTAGGAATGAACGTTTATAGAAGTCTCAGCAATAAAGTGCAAAGGATGGGCTCTGAAGCCAGATGAACTTGAATTCCAATCTTGGCACTGATAATTGTCCAATAGGTGACCTTCACTTACTTAACTAGTGTATTTCCATATATCAAAGTATTTAGGTGGAAAACCAATCTTTACAAAATACCTAGCATAATGCCTATCAATACTCAGTGAATTGGACTTGGTATTATTTTTCGTGTCCCCCACTGAACTCCCCACAGCAGCAGTCACCTAAAGGCATTCGTAGTGCCATCTTGACTGAGGTTCTTTTTACCCGCCTGTATGGCTGGCATTGATGCCAGGTCCTGCGCTCTACTTTCTAGATACTACCTCACATAAATCTCACAGGAACATCCTGACATAAGCACTATGCATCGTCTCTTTTACGGATGAGGGGACACGGCACAGACTGGCACAGTACCGGCCCCAAACCACACAGCTGATACGTGGTAGATCAAGGCTTGCGCCCAGGCCGCCTGACTCCAAAGTCCAGGCTCTAACCTGCCCCGTGAAACTGCCTCCAACATTTTAGGCATTGTTATCAACCCAAAGGAGCTTAAAAGATGAAGAAGGGTTTTCCCTGTTTTAAGCAGCTTCCGCCTCGCAGGGGAGAGAAAGGCGTGCTCTCACAACCCTGTCAGTAGGTTTTTTACCCCGGCTGTGCACGAACATCCCCTGTGGCAAATACTCAGGGCCGCCTCCGCCACCACCCTATCGAATCAGACTCTCTGCACGTGGGCCTTAGGAGTCCTAGGTTTTGAGGTTCCCCGGGTGAATCTTAAATGCAGGCAGAGGTGGGCACCTGAATCTCTTATAAACAATGGTCAGAGCTGAGGAATATATTTAGTGCTCTGGGAGAAAGCGATTGATCAGCTGCGGATCCCTTTGAAATGATACCATAAAATCCTGCCACTGAGAAGACTGTTGCTTTTGGTCAGGACCTCTGATGTCTGGCAGATGAACAGCTGTCCTGGGACAATTCAAGGTCAACGTCGTCCACTTCCACATTTAAACAGAACTCTGCCGAGAATTTGTCTGTCTCATGGTAGCTATGCATTTGCTTCAAGGCTTTACAGTCAGGTGCTGGCTGAAGTGTCTGCCGAGTATAGAAAAAGTCACTCAATTTCTTGGGCTTTAGTTTTGTCATCTCTAGAGGGAGGTCAACCTTATGCATGTATCAAAGAGTTGCTTTGGTGAATTAATGTGATAATTCATACGAAATATGTAGTGTGCTACGAGTGCAGCCTGAGCACTCAGGAGGAGTTAGCTGTTGTCATTACTGATATGATTCATGTTAGTGGAGGCCCCAGAAGCCAACCCCTGCCCTGGGTGCTTTGGCACCGTGTGGCGTTGGGAAGCCTCCTGGGCCGGCAGTCCAGACACCTGGATGTGGGTCCTCTTCTGAATCCATGCCCCTTGGGAAACTGGCTCATCGTGCTTTGCCTCTGACTCAGATGGGAATAACAATACTTGGCAGTGTCGGTGCACGATGAAGCAACCGTCCTTTGTGAAGTATGTTTCTCACTTGGATTGCCCATATTAAATCAGATTCTCACAGTGGTTTCCCAGTTTTAGGAGTTCCTAACAAAATCTGTAAGGAACTTAGCAGCTGGTAAGAAATAGGGAAGACAGAAAATAACATTTAAGAAAAGCCATATGTTGTTGTCACATGGAGATAATCGTCCCAACAATTCTGCGTGGCAGTAGCCACATTTCACAGGTGGAGATATTGACAGAGGGCTGGTAGGATGAAGTGTCTGGTTGGAAAAGTCTTTGGCTTTGCAATCAGATAAACCAGAGTTCTAAATAGGACTTGAAGTTATCTTTCCTCTGAGTGTCTGTCTTCTCAAGTGTGAAATGGAAGTAACAATGCTTCTTTTTCCTGTTTATTGTAAAGATTGAAAACATTGCGTGGAATTTGTCTGGTAGTCACATAACAGATGGTACCTGAATTTACTGTGCCAGTGTCTTTGTTCAGGTCTTACCGGTGGCAGCACTGGGCTGGTCTGACTGCAAGTTGTGGGTTCCTTCCATACCGACTTGGTTCCTATTAAAAAGTTCGGCTTTTCATTCTTTGATTCTTTCTACCTACGTCACCTTTGCTGCTGCTTGCTTGTAATATACACTAGACAGTGCTGTTGAGATCTGTCTCTGAATTCACTGTTTGTCTTCAGTACTTGTGCCCCAAGGCAATTCCTTCATTTTGACTCAATTTTATAAATCTAATAGAAAAATCGCCAGCAGTGAAATCATCACCATCGTTAAAGAGACTGGCCCATTTGTTTTTGGAGTCATTCACTGGCAGGTTGAGCTGGGAGAAAAGATGCACTGATATGGCCAAGGCCTTTATCTTCACAAACGTCTGCAAAAGCAGTTAGTAGGAGAAGCAGCCAGGAGGCGAATAAGCACGTGGCTGCAGAGATGTGCCTGGACGCCAGCTCTGGATTCGGCTGTGGACACATGGGAATACTGCCCGCCTACAAGTCTCAGGAGCGGACTGAGCGGGCAGCGAACCTCCTTACAAGGGAGGTCAGTCATCTATTCAAAATATACAAACACATACAAAGTGCATCTCTATTATATGTCAGGTATTGTCTAGGCAGTGGGTTCCCCGATGGCAAAAGTAGATATGGTTCCTGCCCTGGAGGAAGAAGACAAATAAGTTAATCAAATTAATGCAAACTGTGGCAAATGCTGCAACGGAGGGGACGTGATGTTATCAGGAGGCCCGACAGGGTTCTGGAACGGGACGTCTTCCCTGAAGAAATGTCACTTGAGCTGAGATCCAAAGGATGAGTAAAACTTAACTAGGTAGAATGAGACCAAGAGTTCCCAGGCAAAGGAGAGTGTGTTTCCAGGGCCCGGCCCCCAGTGGGTCATGTCAGGTGTGAGGCCCTGAGGGCCTGTGTGTCTGCAGCACCGAGGCCCAGGAAGAGCACGGTGGAGACCCAGGCTGCAGGGTGGTGTGATCACATGTGCCTCTGTGATACAAATTATGGTCTTAAGCCAAAGAGCACATGGAAATGATTAAAGAGTATAAATTTTGGGGGAAAAAATGGTCATATTTGCAGCATGAGAAGACTTTTCTGACTGCTGTGAGAATAGATAAGAAGAGCTAGGAAGTGGATGGAAATATTTTAAGAAATTGCCGCTCAAAAACAGGGATTTGCCAAAGCAGTCCTTATTGTTGCGTCACAGTAGACTCATGGATAGCTCTGTGTGTCCACAGTCACTCACGGTGTGGTTGCATCTCAACAGAACAGGCTTGTGAACAAAGAAATCTGTCTATTGTCTGGACATCCAGACAGAGAAATTTTCATTCCCAACAAGCAGTGGCAGGAACATGCTATGCTCTGTTTTGAAGAGGAAGTGAACATCCCAGGCATTGAAAAATAGAGGGAGTTTGATCCTCCAGACACAACACTTGCAAAGCATGGTGTTTAGAAGGAAGAGAAAGGGCTGTCAGGACAAAGCCACAAAGAATGTTTCCATACCATGTTTATTCAGCAATAGTTGCCGCACCAAAGCGTCCAGATGGAATGCCACATGTGCTCAGCTGTGTACATCCACGTACACACAGCAAAGAGCCCCCTCGGGAGAGTCGATCAGAAGTCAGTCTTATGAACCAAGGTCAGGAAGCCATGTCCTACCCTAATAATTAATCTGTCTCTCCATGTTCCTGTAGCCTAGAGGACAGCATGTCTAAGGAGGTGGCTAGGGACCCAAAATGTAAAATCCTGCAGGAGCCAAGCAGGCATCATTAACCAAAAAAGGCATGATATTGGCTATCATGGATTTGTGTGTTCAAGCCCTGCCTGGAGACACCACTGCACAGTACAGTAGAGGGGAAAAAAACAGGACACTAAGCAAGGAAAACAGAGCCAGTCCAGGGCCTTCGGCGGCCTGTTTCCTCCCATTGGAAAGAATCATGGAATTTCTGCTCAGGAGAACACCTCTGAAGCTCTCGTGAGGTCAGCCCTTCAGAGGGTCCCTGGATCCCCCCCACAGAGTTCCCGGCCGGCCAGCAACAGAGAGCACACCCCTACCCGGGCTGGCTGGTCTGCTTGGGGCCAGGGCTGCCTACACCTCCACCTTTAAGCTGACATCTATTTCTTAGAACCACCAAATCATAAACCTGAGGCTTTTTCCTTGTGATATGTCTACATTATTAGGATGGTGTCTATGCCCTGTACAAGCTGGAAGTTCCAAGTTCCTTCAAGCTGATAATCGGAGCTTTGAGGTGCCAGACCCTGTCTAAGTGATTTTATGCATCAGCTCATTTCACTCTAATGACGACCCAGTGAGGAGGACACTTTTACTGTCCCCATTGCACAGATGCAGACATTGAGGCAGAAAACTAACTTGCCTGAAGTCACATGGTCAGCAAACAGCAGAGGGAGGACTTGAACCCAGAGAGACTGGCTCCAGAGCTCCCTTCTCCCTCCTCTGGTGCAGAGGGAAAGCCACTGGCTTGGCTGTCACCGTTCTGTCTTTGAGTTCAGGCTCCATCACTTCCTGTGACTGACTCACTGACTGACTGCTCCTAAGGCCCCATTTCTTCATCCACTGCGGTCCTGCTGCGAGATTAAACAAAATGATGTGTGCACCGCAGCAGCCCAGTAACTCGCACATCCTGCGTGCTCATTAAAGACAGGGTCATTAAAGACGGATCAAATAAATAAATGGAGACTCTCTGGGCATGCCTTCCCTAGCAAAGCTTTTTTACTCTTTGCCCCAATTCTCAAGCAAAACACCTACTTTATGTTGCCCTCAGGAAGTCAGCCAGGAACAGGGAGTCACAGCAGAAACAAAGGACAATAGAATGGGATGAGAAGAGAGACTTAATGTGTTATCACCACGGATCATTGCTCCACTCCCCTGAATCCAGACTCTAGAATATGAGGCAGCCCAGGAATAAAGCAAACAAGCTACACAGTAGTAGCCCTTTGACTTGCGTAAGGTCTCTGTTCAAACTCCACCAAGGGCTTCCCATTTTACCCAGTGGAAGTGAAAGTCCCTCCGTGGCCTGCAAGGCCTGGAGGCGCTGCGCCCTGACCGTCCCCTGCAACTTTCTCTTCATTCGCTCCACAGCAGCACCCCGGCCTCTTGCCGTTCCTCAAACCCGTCCAGCGCACTCCCTCTCCAGGGCCTGCTGCGCCTCCTGTTCCCACTGCCTGGAGTGTTCTTCTGCCAACTCAGGGGTCTTCTTGTAGGTCTTCTTTTCAGTCTGCACAAATATCATTCTTCAGTAGCCCTTCGGCCTGTCTTATCTGAAAGGGCACATCTCTCCAGCACTTGCGTGTTTGACTTGGTGGAATTTCCTCACTCTTTGCTTATTATACCTTTGCATGTGTGTATCGTCCACTTCCCCTACTAGACCACAAGCTCCTTGAGAGCAGCTGCTTTGGGTTCTGCTCGCCATTGTACCTGGCGCAGGGTAGACGGTGACACATCCGAGAGTAAATGACGGATGAGTCATGGTCAGTAGAGGAACGGCAGGCGGAGCTGCCCACAGAGGTGCCTCCCTTCCTCTAAGACAGTGGCCCCCAAATGTTAGCATACATAAGCAGATCTGCAGTGCTTGGCTTAAAATGCTGGTTTTAGGGCTCACACCTGCCCCCCGAAGTTCTCAATCAGCACATCTTGGGGAGCCCCAAAACTCCATTTTCAAAAGCACTGCTGTGCCTGTTGAGGAAGGAACCTCAAGTGCAGATCTTCAAGAAACACTGTTTATACTGAACTTTCAGTTATACTAAAAGAAATACATACGCAACACCACTAACTTTTGCATGTTTTCTCTGCCTTCATGTCTAGTGCAGGAAGCAGGAACTCTAGACGTCGCATTAGGAGGGGCTGTGGTGGGGAAAAGGGGGTTCGGCTCGTAAACAGCCCCACCTCATGCCTCAGCTGGAGGTAGTGTGGCTGCACACCTGCAGAAGGAGGGGTGTGGAGGTGAACTCAGAGGCAGGGGGACAGCGCTGACCTCCTCCCTTGCCGGGCACAGCACGTCGGAGAGGATCCTGGCGGCTGACCAGACAGCCGGAGCTGGGAGCGGCTTGGAGGCCCTGGTCAGGGCCCCACCCACCACCTTGCAGGGAGATGAAGTGAACGCCCAGAGCATAAGAGCTGGGACTGAGACCAACCTGTGCCCTCACTGCGGGGTTTCGGCCCTTGTACCCCTTTGAAAGTGGTTTCACTGTTCCTTTCAGTCCTGTGAATGTCTTAGAATGATGTGCTGACCTGAGTACAGACTCTGTATAGAAGGAAGGAAAAATTCCTCAAGGATACACTGTAAAGAGTCCACTTCCTTTCCCGCTGCAGACATGTGTGCGCATAGGCCCTTGGGAGAGAACAGCTTCCAGGCTCTTCTAAATGGCCCAGCGACGTATGTGCAATGGCTCTAGTATTTTACAGTTTTTAAAAGGAAGCTCATTTTTCTTTGGAATTGGCCCTATTTACACACAGAATCTGCTGAAAAGACTATTATTTGTTACCAAACCTTCAAGAATGTTCTCATAAATGCTATCTTCCTCACACTGGGTACCTAACAAAGTAATTTGGGACCAGGGTATATAATAAAGGGACCTCTACACCATGCCTCTTAAGTGTCCCTAAGCAACGTGCAGTCCTTGGCTATGCAGAGCTCAGGATTTGGGGCGGACTGCCTGAACTAGTGCTCGTAACAATGTCTGCTGCTCTGACCTCAAACGTGCCACGGTGCCGACTTGCATTTTTCTCATGTCTGTCTGACTGACTCAGGCCGACTTTGCTGTACACGCCTGGAACAACCTCCTCCAAATTCACTTCATTTGCACTCATCTCCAGTCTTCTGTTTGGAAATTGTATTTTTGGCTCTAATACAGATAAATTTGAACTGACATGATAAATGGAAATGATCCTATAGGCGAAGCAGTGGCCGAGGCTTCAGTTAGAATTCTCTGTTGATCCTCATGTATGCTCTGGCATCATACAAAATCATGTATTTTATTCAGCAATATCAGGTCGTAACACAGTCCTCAGTGAATTGATTAAAGTTTGAGGCTCCCAGCAAAACCCAACCTCATTTAAAGAACCACTTCCCCAGTAAGACCTGATTTCACGATGTGGAAGAAGAAAGGCATCTTGTCCTCTATGGATTTTAGCTTCTTAGAAGTCAGGCTCCCAAAACTCACAGCTTAACAAGGTAAACAAATGAGAAGTATGATCCAGTGGACCAGGGCCCGGGCCGCGCAGGGACTCGGTGAACATTCGCTGCATGCGGGTCCTTCGCCCGCCTCTGTCTGCAGACGCAGCTGAGCGTTGGTCACCTTGTTGGCCCAGCCATGAAATGCTTCTTGGGCAGCTGCTCTGTGTTTAGTATGATTCTCTACAGTGAGTATCTAGGGGCCTAACGGACAGCTGGGCCCCTGCTCTCACGGACCTTATGTTCTGGTGGGGAAGACAGGGGATAAACCACTGCAAGAATCAGATCCACAGTAAGGTGGGAGCCAGACAAGATCTAAACAAGGAGGTTCATATAAAATCTAAACGATGACCTCGTGCATACCTAACTATAGAAATGCCCTCCAGATCGGTGTTCCGACAAACAGGCTTCTTACCCAGCTCCTGGCAGTCCTCAGAGCTCATTTTGGGTGCTTACTGGCAAGTATTCCTCAGGCCTGCAGCACGGATCTCTGCTTTTCCATCTGGCACTCTCCTGCGCAGAGCCGTGGGCAGATGCTGCCGGGAGCATGATCCTCCGCAGAAGTAAAACCCTCTGGGAGCCGAGGCCGCACACCCCAGGGATGCGTTCATCCAGTCAAATGTTCTTGAAGCCTCTCTGAGGTAGCAGACAGAAATGAGGCTCCGGAGACATTTCAGGAAACAAAGCAGCCTCTGCCCCTGACCTCGTGGCATTTACCTTTCAAGAGGGGAAACAGCCACAAGTCATCACTGACAAGCAGGAACTTTCAAATAGTGATCAGGGCTGGGAAGAAAATAAAAAGAGGGTGAATAGCATAGCAGGTGACTAGGGAGTGGTGGGCCGCCAGGAATAGGGTGGGCAAGGAAGCCCTTTCTGCAGAGGTACATTGAGCTGAAGCTTCACTGACCAATACGAAAGAGCCGGCCACATGGGGAGCCCAGGGGGACATTCCAGGCAGGAGACCCGCCAGCACAGAGACCCAGCGGCGGCTGCAGGCGGGGTTGCTCACCAGCAGAAAGGCCTTGCCTCGTAGCCTCCTGTGGCACATTTTGTAGCTTTGTTTTTTTAAAAAGTTCTCAAATATTTAGATCCTACAATTCACTATACTCTTCAAAGAAGCAGTATATTGGTAATTTTTAAAAAAAAATAGATTCTAGAGACAGCTTACTTAACTCTGTATGGGAATCATATAATGACTGGCCCTGGAATCGGACTACCTGGGCTCAGTACTGGGTCTTCCCCCCACTAGCAGAGGGGCTCTGGTGACTCATTTGATCTGCCTGGGCCTTGCTGCTCATGGACGTGGGGTGAGAACAATGCTGCTGCCTGAGAGTCTTGTGGTGATGAAGGGCTAAGGGCTCAAAGCATCTCGGGTATTATAATCCCTCCATCGTTTCCTCTACAAGTTCACTCTCTTAATCATTTTTGCCATCCTTTTATCCCACCAGACACTCATTGAATAGATTTCTGAACAATCTAGTGGAAAATAATTTCCCCAAATCTTTATGATTTGGGTGCCACCAAAATCCTTGAAAAGTTTTCAGCTTTTAATAGAAGCAAACCTCATAAAATCCTCACTAAATTGACCCTCAGCTTTGGACAAGGCTTTCCTCAGGGGAGATAGTTGGGAGCACACCACATACATAGTACTTCTCCACCATTCTTTGTCTCCTTTCCTTAATTCATCAGAGCATTTATCACCAGTCATATTGGACATTTATTTATTATGTTGATTCACCTATAAGAATGTAAGCTCTATGAGAACAAGAACTTATTTGCTTGTTCAATGTAACATCCCCAATTCCCTTTATTAGTATTCAAACAGTAGAGCTCAATAAATACTTGCTGACTGAATTATATATGTGCACACCCAAAAAAATACCAAAGACTGGATTGCTAATGGGTCAAAGAGCCTTGGTTCTAAAAATGTCCCATATTTTAATGCAATCTAAGTAGCCAGCTTCTAAGTGACCCAGGAGAGCAGTGATTCACGGGGAGGATCTGATCCAATAAATACAAAACATTACGTTAGTTTATTATTCATTTATTCCTTCAGCATGTATTTATTAGGTCTTGACTTCATGCCAGGTAGTGTCTTAGATGCTGGTATACAATGGTGAGTAAAATAGACATGTCCCTGCCCTCAGGAGATTAAAGTCTTATAGTTAATCACTCTAATTCTTATAAAAAGTATCATAAGCCCAGCTTCCTGAAGCAATATCATCTTTTATATGAATCTGAACACTAGAACCTGGAGAATAACACAAAACCTTCTGGCAACGTGCCTGTGAGTGGGCAGTCAGGAAATGCTCTTCCCGCCTGACTCATCCCTCCTCACAGCATTGATGGGGTACTGGGGGTTTGCAGTACCTCTACAGATGGCACATATGTAGGTTTCTCCCACAACACACGTGCATGCATGTACATGCACACACACATACCGTCCAAAGCAAAACTGTCATTCAGCACCAAAGACCAGTCCTGAGGAACTGGAAGTAAAATCCCAGCTGGCACAAAAGCATAAGGTGGGAAGGAATAAGCATTTGCCCCTTGATACCTCTCTGCAGCACACCTGTCGCTCCCGGGATTTACCAGCTGCTTGTTGCTAAGACCAACTAAATGGCTGGGAGGAAAACTCTTCTCTTAGAAAGGAGGCAGGGGAGCTGCTGCAGAGGGAAATGTCAGAGTGTTAGACCAGAGAGCCAAGGTCCGTCTGTGTGATCCCCCAGACCCCAGGGCAGGTCCCCATTCTACTTACTTGTTTATCTGCAGTTTACTCACATGGAGCTCCGCCTCCCGTGAATCTTGATGTCAGGAGTCACTCTGTCTTGAGTCTGGTCTGATTTTAATACTGTGGTGTTACCTAAGTGAGCCTGTGGTGTAGACTCATCAGACCATTGACCCCATAGCCCCTCTTGTGTGATTTAACTGTTTAATGCACACATGTTTATTTTTCCCCCAAAGAAACTGTAGGTTCCTTGAGGAGTCACATGTTGGCATGTTTGGACTCCAGGCAAGTTTGACCAAGTGGGTTCACCTCACTCTACTGCATGCTAGCTTTATTTTCTCTGATTTTTAAAATTAAGGTATTATTGCTATACACTTTTATGAAGGTTTCACATGAAAAACAATGTGGTTACTACATTCACCCATACTTTCAAGTCCCCCCCATACCCCATTGCAGTCACTGTCCATCAGTGTAGTAAGACGCCACAGAGTCACTATTTGTCTTCTCTGTGATACACTGTCTTCCCCATGATCCCCCCCACACCGTGTGTCCAATCATAATACCCCTAAATTCTCTTCTCCCTCCCTCCCCACCTGCCCTCCCCCACCCCTCCCCTTTGGTAACCACTAGTTCCTTCTTGGAGTCTGTGAGTCTGCTCCTGTTTTGTCCCTTCAGTTTTGTTTCATTGTTATACTCCACAAATGAGGGAAATCATTTGGCACTTGTCTTTCTCCACCTGGCTTATTTCACTGAGCATAATACCCTCTAGCTCCATGCATGTTGTTGCAAATGGTAGGATTTGTTTCTTTCTTATGGCTGAATAATATTCCATTGTGTATATGTACCGCATCTTCTTCATTCATCTACTGATGGACACTTTGGTTGCTTCCATATCTTGGGTATTGTAAATAGTGCTGCGATAAACATAGGGGTGCATCTGTCTTTTTGAATCTGAGAAATTATATTCTTTGGGTAAATTCCTAGGAGTGGAATTCCTGTGTCAAATGGTATTTCTATTTTTAGTTTTTTGAGGAACCTCCATATTACTTTCCACAATGGTTGAACTAGCTTACAGTCCCACCAGCAGTGTAGGAGGGTTCCCCTTTCTCCTCATCCTCGCCAGCATTTCTTGTTCTTAGTTTTTTCGATACTGGCCATCCTCACTGGTGTGAGGTGATATCTCATTGTGGTTTTTATTTGCATTTTCCTGATAATTAGTGATGTGGAGCATCGTTGGCCATCTGAATTTCTTCTTTGGAGAAGTGTCTATTCATATCCTCCACCCATTTTTTAATTGGGTTATTTACTTTTTGGGTGTTGAGGTGTGTGAGTTCTTTATATATTTTGAATGTTAACCCCTTGTAGGATATGTCATTTAAAAATATATTCTCCCACACTGTAGGATGCTTTTTTGTTTTGTTGATGGTGTCCTTTGCTGTACAGAAACTTTTTAGTTTGATGTAGTCCCATGAGTTCATTTTTGCTTTTGTTTCCCTTGCTCGAGGAGATGCGTTCAGGAGGAAGTTGCTCATGTTTATATTCAGGAGATTTTTGACTACGTTTTCTTCTAAGATTTTTATGGTTTCATGACTTACATTCAGGTCTTTGATCCATTTCGAGTTTACTTCTGTGTACTGCATGCTAACTTGAGCAAAGTTACTTCACCTTTCTGACATGTGGTTTGCTCAGCTATAAACCTGGGCTACCTTGTTGGGTTGATGTGGAATTAAATGAGCTAATTCACAGAAAGTGGTTAGCAAAATTCCTGACATATTTAAATAGTCAAACAATATTTGCTGATGTTCTTTTTAGTATCTGTCCTTCATGGCATCCACCAGCGGCTGATCTAGATGCAAAGTAAGCCACCGTCAAACTGCTACGGATTCAAAAGGCAGCCTTTCTAATGACATGACTGATGACTATATTTAGTAGATTTTATGGTTGAGGCTTATTCTTCAAATACATAAAAATAACCACATACTCCCAAATATTAATATAGGAAACTAAAATTCTGAGAAAATATGTTGAAAAAAAGCAGTAATTATTAAAACACTTTGTGAAGCATTTCAATATGATTATAGCTTCATGAGGCCAAAAAACACACAGAAAATTTAAATTCTAGCCAAATAACCAGACATTTCAACTCTTTTTTCTTCAGTTTTCACCAAGACGTTTGACGTTGCAGAGAGACAGACAGTCTCCTGGTCTGTGTGACCTTTTAACTTTCTAAGATTTTTCTTAACTATTTTCTCTCTTCCTACTCTCTCCGATTTCAGCTGTAAACTTCTTGGTGGTATATATGTGAGTTTGTACCTCGGATGTAATTCTCTGTTGTGGATAACAGAATGAATTGGTCAAGCTAAGCTCCAAGGTTAATTGGTTAATAAGCAAAGTCAGCCTTTCTTATTTTCCTGAACTCAAAGCCTCGAGAATCCACTAATTAGAGAGTTGTTCTAACAAAAAAGGAAAGATTCACAGACAGTGACTTGACTTTGGTTTGTCCTTCCTTCTGGGGATCATGTTCAAATTAGCTGAGTTCAGAATTTGCTACCAGAGTTTCACCCGATAATCCTGATACGACTCGTTCCTCGCCCCCTCTCCCTGCCTACCAGCAGTATTGTTGCAAGGGAAAACAGTGCCCCAAATCCTCCTTACCCTACCTGGTTTCTTGGTCCCTGAAGTTCACTTGAGAAAGTAAAATGGAATATTGATTAGCTCTGTGGCCTTGGGAAAGTAATGGAAGCATCCCAGACCACAGATTTGTAAAGCATGACTTACAACGAAATCTAATGCAGAGGGTGGGTGTAATAAATACACGAGATAACCCAGTACATTGTCTGGCACCAGTAAGAGGCCCAAATAGGTTAGATCATTTTTATTGCAAGAAGTTGGTGATATTTCTGTATGAAGAGAGACAGTGCAGGCAAGGGGGAAAATAATGGATTTAAAATTTTACATTCCCTTTTAAGTAAATAAGCAAGGACTCATACCAAAGAAATGACATTTAGAACAGCAATGATATGAGAAATTCCTTCAGTTCATTCATTCACTTATATATTCCACAAATAAGTAATGGGTGCTTATTGCATGTAATGTATTGTTTAGATGCTGGGAAAAATGGTAGTCAATAAGACAATCAAAAGAAAAAATTTAAATAACTTCAGCTAGCTGTAAGTACAATGAAGATGATCTATAACGAGGCCCCTTCTTTCATTCCTCATATTGTTCATTTGGCCTTTTCTTTCTACCTTTTCCTTCCTTATTCCCAAAGATTTATCAATTTTATTGTTCTTTTCAGAAGGACAACTCTGTTCTGGTTTTGGTTCCTGCTCTTAACTTTATTATTTTCTTCTTTCTCCTCACTTTGGTTTACTTTGTCTTTCTTTTTCTTCAGGTATAGCTTAGAGCACTAAGTTTAAGACTTAATTATTTTCTAACACAAGTATGTAAAGCTATCAATTTCCACGTGTGTCTTTATCGGCAAGTCATGAATTTTGATATGTTGTTTCCTCATTGTGATTCAGTTAAAAATATTATCAAATTTCCCTTGTGACTTCTTTGAGCCAGGGGTTATTTAGAAGTGTGTTAACATCCAGTAAATGAAGATATTCCAGATATATGTTGTTAATGTCTAATTGAAATTATTGTGGCAAGAAGCACTCTCTATGATTTCTGTCCCTTTAAATTCATTGAGACTTACTTTGTAGCCCAGTGTATGATCACGCTTGGTGAATATTCCAGGTACACTTAAAAAAAGTATTTCAGGTATTGGGAGTTGTGTTTTCTCAAGGTCAACTTAGTGAAAATTGGGAGATGTTGTTGCTTATATTTTCTACTTTATTACTGATTCACATTCTACTTGTTCTATCAGTGTTTGAAAGAGAAATGTTGAAATTTCCTATGAGAAATGTGGATTTGTCTATTTCTTCTTTTAGTTCTGTTAGTTTTTGCTTCATAGAATTTGAAGCTCTATTATTAGGGCCTTTACACATTTACTATTTTTATATCTTTCTAATGTATTGACCCTGCTATGAGTATGAAATGCCCCTTTTGGTTCCGTTACATAGCTTGTCCCTTAGTCTGCCATTTTAGGACAGCTCTCTGTGTCAGGGTAGCTCTGTGTGTCAGGATAGCTCTGTGTGTCAGGGTAGCTCTGTGTGTCAGGATAGCTCTGTGTGTCAGGGTAGCTCTGTGTGTCAGGATAGCTCTCTGTGTCAGGATAGCTCTGTGTGTCAGGATTGCTCTCTGTGTGTCAGGATAGCTCTCTGTGTCAGGGTAGCTCTCTGTGTCAGGATAGCTCTCCGTGTCAGGATAGCTCTCTGTGTCAGGATAGCTCTGTGTGTCAGGATAGCTCTCCGTGTCAGGATAGCTCTGTGTGTCAGGATAGCTCTCCGTGTCAGGATAGCTCTCCGTGTCAGGACAGCTCTCTGTGTCAGGGTAGCTCTGTGTGTCAGGATAGCTCTCCGTGTCAGGATAGCTCTGTGTGTCAGGATAGCTCTCCGTGTCAGGATAGCTCTCTGTGTCAGAACAGCTCTGTGTGTCAGGGTAGCTCTGTGTGTCAGGATAGCTCTGTGTGTCAGGATAGCTCTGTGTGTCAGGATAGCTCTCTGTGTCAGGATAGTTCTGTGTGTCAGGGTAGCTCTGTGTGTCAGGATAGCTCTGTGTGTCAGGATAGCTCTGTGTGTCAGGGTAGCTCTGTGTGTCAGGATAGCTCTGTGTGTCAGGGTAGCTCTGTGTGTCAGGATAGCTCTCTGTGTCAGGATAGCTCTGTATGTCAGGGTAGCTCTGTGTGTCAGGACAGCTCTCTGTGTCAGGATAGCTCTCTGTGTAAGGGTAGCTCTGTGTGTCAGGATAGCTCTCTGTGTCAGGATAGCTCTGTGTGTCAGGGTAGCTCTGTGTGTCAGGATAGCTCTGTGTGTCAGGGTAGCTCTGTGTGTCAGGATAGCTCTCTGTGTCAGGATAGCTCTGTATGTCAGGGTAGCTCTGTGTGTCAGGACAGCTCTCTGTGTCAGGATAGCTCTCTGTGTAAGGGTAGCTCTGTGTGTCAGGATAGCTCTCTGTGTCAGGATAGCTCTGTGTGTCAGGAGAGCTCTCCGTGTCAGGATAGCTCTCTGTGTCAGGACAGCTCTCTGTGTCAGGGTAGCTCTGTGTGTCAGGATAGCTCTCCGTGTCAGGATAGCTCTGTGTGTCAGGATAGCTCTCCGTGTCAGGATAGCTCTCTGTGTCAGAACAGCTCTGTGTGTCAGGGTAGCTCTGTGTGTCAGGATAGCTCTGTGTGTCAGGATAGCTCTGTGTGTCAGGATAGCTCTCTGTGTCAGGATAGTTCTGTGTGTCAGGGTAGCTCTGTGTGTCAGGATAGCTCTGTGTGTCAGGATAGCTCTGTGTGTCAGGGTAGCTCTGTGTGTCAGGATAGCTCTGTGTGTCAGGGTAGCTCTGTGTGTCAGGATAGCTCTCTGTGTCAGGATAGCTCTGTATGTCAGGGTAGCTCTGTGTGTCAGGACAGCTCTCTGTGTCAGGATAGCTCTGTGTGTCAGGATAGCTCTCCGTGTCAGGATAGCTCTGTGTGTCAGGATAGCTCTCCGTGTCAGGATAGCTCTCCGTGTCAGGACAGCTCTCTGTGTCAGGGTAGCTCTGTGTGTCAGGATAGCTCTCCGTGTCAGGATAGCTCTGTGTGTCAGGATAGCTCTCTGTGTCAGGATAGCTCTCCGTGTCAGGATAGCTCTCCATGTCAGGATAGCTCTCCGTGTCAGGAGAGCTCTGTGTGTCAGGATAGCTCTCCGTGTCAGAATAGCTCTCCATGTCAGGATAGCTCTCCATGTCAGGATAGCTCTCCGTGTCAGGAGAGCTCTGTGTGTCAGGAGAGCTCTCCGTGTCAGGATAGCTCTCTTGTGTCAGGATAGCTCTCCGTGTCAGGGTAGCTCTGTGTGTCAGGATAGCTCTTCGTGTCAGGATAGCTCTGTGTGTCAGGATAGCTCTGTGTATCAGGATAGCTCTCCTGTGTCAGCATAGCTCTCCGTGTCAGGATAGCTCTGTGTGTCAGGATAGCTCTCCGTGTCAGGACAGCTCTCTTGTGTCAGGATAGCTCTCCATGTCAGGATTGCTCTCTGTATCACAATATCTCTCTGTGTCACAATAGCTCTCCGTGTCAGGATAGCTCTGTGTGTCAGGATAGCTCTCTGTGTCAGGACAGCTCTCTTGTGTCAGGATAGCTCTCCATGTCAGGATTGCTCTCTGTATCACAATATCTCTCTGTGTCACGATAGCTCTCCGTGTCAGGATAGCTCTGTGTGTCAGAATAGCTCTCCGTGTCAGGATAGCTCTCCATGTCAGGATAGCTCTCTGAGGCTTGTTTGCATGAATTTTCTATTATTTCCCTTTGAATTATGATTTTGTATGTAAAGGTTTTTTTTTAGACAATATTTAGCTGAGCCTTGCCTTTTTATCTAATGTGTAAATCTATGCTCTTTTACTGTTCCTATTCTATTTTTAAATCTGCCATCTTGTTCTTTTTCCTATTTACCCTTCTGTTCTTATTTCTCTTTTTCTGCCTTCACTTGTATTAATTGGCTATTTTAGCATATTACAACCTCTACTGACTTATTAGTTATAACTTTTTGCTTTGTTTTTTTAGATTTACTCTAGGATTTATATGTATGGAAATGATCACAGTCTAGGTATTATACCCTTGACGTGTAATGTATGCAGTGGTATCCCTTTCCCTTTCTGACCTTTGTGCTTTTTTCCTGAAAACTTTTTAAGATTTTATCTTTGTATCTGTTTTTCAGTAACTTTATTGTTATGTGCCTCACAAAGATTTAAAAAAATTTTTTTTCCTAAGTGGGTTTTATTGAGTTTCTTAGTTCTATGGGTTTACATTTTTATCAAATTTGGGAAATTTTGGCCATCATCTCTACACCTAACTTTCCCGCCCACGGTTTGCTCTCCTTCCTGTTACAGTGTTAGATGGCTCTTTTCCCACAGATCACCAGAGGGAATGTTTACTTATTTTTTAGCAATTATGCTGTGTTTTAATTTAGAAGTTTTACCTTCCTATTTCCAATTCTAGTGATTTTTGATTCTGTTATGTTTAATTTGCTTTAAAATTCACCCAGTGAACCTTTATTTCAGACACTGTATGTTTAGCTCTAGAGGTTCTATGAGGTTCTTCTCCATATGATCCATTCTCCTCATTATATTCATGTTTTCCTTTAAGTCCTTAAGCGTGTTGTTAATAGAGGTTTCAAGTTATTCACTAATAATACATTATCCCTTAATTTTCAGAGTCAATTGTATTGGCTGAATTTTTCTCTTGCTTTTGGGTCATATTTTCCAGCTTCTTTCCTCATCTAGTCATTTTTATTTAATGCTTAATAGTGTTAATGTTATATTGTTGAACAGATTTTATTGTCTTCATTTAAAGAATGTTGAGGTTTATTCTGATAGGCAGTTAATCTATTTATTAATAATTTTGTTCGTTTAAGGTCTGTTTTCAAGGTTTGCTTGGGTGAGTCCAGATGAGCTGTTCCTCCACAGCTAGTTCAGCCCTGCTCCCAACACCTGGCCTTGCCGGGCACTCTACTGACTATCTCAGGTTAAAAGTCTCTCATCCGGTGGGGAGGTATTTCTCATAGTTGTCCAGTTTATCCTTTCTCAGTATTTTAGGCCCACTAGTTTTTTTATTTTCCAGGCTTCTAGAGTCTCACACTGTGCACGTCTATCTTAGCATTCAGTCAAAAACTCGAGAAGACTTCCATTGTGCACTTCTTGAACTTTTTCTCTGCTCCCCAGCACTCTGCCCCCAAGTTCCTGCTGGCTCGACTCCCTAAAATCCTCTCTGTCTCCTCAGCACAGAAAAACTGTCATGATTTGCATGGCTGCCCCTTTCCTACTCCAGGAAGCATCAAATGCCTCCAGACTGAAAGACTAATTATAAGGTCTTGCTTCTTTGTTTCCCTTCTCTCAGGATTACAATTCTGTGTTTATTGTTTGATATCTGAAAATGGTTTTTCCCCTCCAGAAAAAAAAGCAGTCTTCTAGTTGTTTATAGTAGAAGGACTAGTGTGGTACCAGTTTTTCTACCATGGCCAGAAACAAAAGTCAGAAATTATTTTTAAGCTCCAAATCTGTTAACATACACTATCAGTTCTGTACGGCATAAGGGGGCTCACAGTGTTTCCGTGACTATAAGAAGTAATGACAATATGTCATGTGGAATATCACAACACCCTGGAAATTTTTAGTTACAAAGCCTTTCTCCTAAAACACTTTCTGACATGCTCTGTTTCCATAGGAATTTGCTTAGTTTGGGTTAGAAAATTTCTTCCTCTCAGTTATGTACAGAAATGTCTGAACTTCAGATACGACTAATGTTGATTAGGCATCGGTTAAGTTGACTAAGATATCGATACTATACTCGTTATGAATTAAAATAAATGTATTAATACCAGATTCTTAGAATCTGAACTCTAATATCTTTATAGTATTCTTACACCTTCCCTCTCAATCCCTGTCAAAACCCCACAAGCAGAAACATACAATTTAGTATATTGGCAACAACTGTTGGCTTGCTTCCAGCCTTCCTGCTGTCTCTCCATCCCTCCTGGGTTCCTTGTCTTGCCAGAGTTGACTGTGACTACTTTGTTTCACGTTCTTTAATACAACCCCAAAATTGTGCATGATTTTATGGTACCATCACTATTTTTTTCATTCATTTATTCACTCAATAAATATTTATAAATCACTTGTGATTTTTCTACATTGTTCTGTTGATTCTAGGGATTATGTAGACATGTTTCTTAGCCCCAGTGGAAATCAAAAATCTGATGAAAAGAGAATCATTTATCAAATAACTACAAAAAGAAGTATATAAGTACAAAATACGATGCGTGCTTTGAGGAGCAGGCGCAAGGTCCTTTGAGAGTGTATCACTGGGTATGTCAGTTTGGGTTCTCCAGGAAGCAAATGCCAAGACAGAATTAAAAGTGGTAAGAAATTCATTAGGAGAAATGTTAATGGAGGAAAAAAGAGAAAACAGGAGTGGGGACCGTTGCAGCCAGTGATACAAGGTGACATCTTTATAAGGAGAGTGAAGAAAGGACGGTTGGTTAGAAAGACTGCCAGACCTCTAAGCAGCTCTGAGAAAGCCTCAGCTAGCTGAATGGGGAGCCCCAGAGAGAAGATCATCTTCTGGAGGAATCTTCTGTCAGTCAGGAATAGACAGCCGTGGTTCCCACACTGCACTCAGTCACTTCTCTGGAGCAACCCAGGGAGACCATGGCCGGTGCTGATGCTGCGGTGAGCCGTGAAGGTGTGGCAGCTGGGAGATTCAGCCAGGTGCCCTCTTCCCTGTGTTGAGGGGAAGTTTCCCTGAAGGAAGGTTGTGCAGAGCTCCCCTCTGGCTGCCAGGCAGGGTGGTTGGATCTAGCCTGTGAGGCTGAGGAAGGCTTCTCTAGGACAGATATTTTTTTGTATCATTAATGTACAATTACTTGAACAACATTATGGTTGCTAAACTCCCCCTATTATCAAGTCCCCCCCAACACACCCCATTACAGTCACTGTCCATCAGCATAGTAAGATGCTGTAGAGTCAGTACTTGTCTTCTCTGTATTGTACAGCCCTCCCCATGCCCCCCACCCTACAGTATGTGTGCTAATCGTAATGCCCCTTTTCCCCCTTATCCCTCCCTTCCCACGCATCCTCCCCAGTCCCCAGTCCCTTTCCCTGTGGTAACTGTTAGTCCATTCGTGGGTTCTGTGAGTCTGCTGCTGTTTAGTTCCTTCAGTTTTGCTTTGCTCTTATACTCCACATATGAGTGAAATCATTTGATACTTGTCTTTTTCCACCTGGCTTATTTCACTGAGCATAATACCCTCTAGCTCCATTCATGTTGTTGCAAATGGTAGGATTTGTTTTCTTCTTATGGCTGAATAATATTCCATTGTGTATATGTACCACATCTTCTTTATCCATTCATCTACTGATGGACACTTAGGTTGACTCCATTTCTTGGCTATTGTAAATAGTGCTGCGATAAACATAGGGGTGCATCTGTCTTTTCTGAACAGGACTCCTGCATTCTTAGGGTAAATTCCTAGCAGTGGAATTCCTGGGTCAAATGGTATTTCTATTTTGAGTTTTTCGAGGAACCTCCATACTGCTTTCCACAATGGTTGAACTAGTTTACATTCCCACCAGCAGTGTAGGAGGGTTCCCCTTTCTCCACACCCTTGCCAACATTTGTTGTTCCTTGCCTTTTGGATGTTGGCCATCCTAACTGCTGTGAGATGATATCTCATTGTGGTTTAAATTTGCATTTCCCTGATATTTAGCGATGTGGAGCATCTTTTCACTTGCCTGTTGGCCACCTGAATTTCTTCTTTGGAGAAGTGTCTGTTCAGCAACTCTGCCCATTTTGTAATTGGCTTATTTGCTTTTTGTTTGTTGAGGTGCTTGAGCTCTTTATATAATCTGGATGTCACCCCTTATCAGATATGTCATTTATGAATATATTCTCCCATACTGTAGGATGTCTTTTTGTTCTACTGATGGTGTCCATTGCTGTACAGAAGCTTTTTAGTTTGATATAGTACCACTTGTTCATTTTTGCTTTTGTTTCCCTTGCCCAGGGAGATATTTTCATGAAGAAGTTGCTCATGTTTATGTCCAAGAGATTTTTGCCTGTTTTTTTCTAAGAGTTTTATGGTTTCATGACTTGCATTCAGGTCTTTGATCCATTTTGAATTTACTTTTGTGTATGGGGTTAAACAGTGATCCAGTTTCATTCTCTTACATGTAGCTGTCCAGTTTTGCCAGCACCAGCTGTTGAAGAGGCTGTCATTTCCCCATTGTATATCTATGGCTCCTTTATCGTATATTAATTGACCATATATGCTTAGGTTTATATCTGGGCTCTCTTTTCTGTTCCACTGGTCTGTGGGTCTGTTCTTGTGCCATTACCAAATTGTCTTGATTACTGTGGCTTTGTAGTAGAGCTTGAAGTTGGGAAGTGTAATCCCCCCTGCTTTATTCTTCCTTCTCAGGATTGCTTTGGCTATTTGGGGTCTTTGGTGGTTCCATATGAATTTTAGAACTATTTGTTCCAGTTTGTTGAAGAATGCTGTTGGTATTTTGATAGGGATTGCACTGAATCTGTAGATTGCTTTAGGCAGGATGGCCATTTTGACAATATTAATTCTTCCTACCCAAGAGCATGGGATGAATTTCCATTTATTAGTATCTTCTTTAATTTCTCTTAAGAGTATCTTATAGTTTTCAGGGTATAGGTCTTTCACTTCCTTGGTTAGGTTTATTCCTAGGTATTTTATTCTTTTTGATGCAATTGTGAATGGAATACTTTTCCTGATTTCTCTTTCCGCTTAGTTCATCATTAGTGTATAGGAATGCAACAGATTTCTGTGTATTAATTTTGTATCCTGCCACTTTGCTGAATTCAGATATTAGATCTAGTAATTTGGGAGTGGATTCTTTAGGGTTTTTTATGTACAATATCATGTCATCTGCAAACAGGGACAGTTTGACTTCTTCCTTGTCGATCTGGATGCCTTTTATTTCTTTGTGTTGTCTGACTGCCATGGCTAGGACCTCCAGAACTATGTTAAATAAAAGCAGAGAGAGTAGGCATCCTTGTCTTGTTCCCCATCTTAAAGGAAAAGCTTTCAGCTTCTCGCTGTTAGGTATAATGTTGGCTGTGGGTTTGTCATATATGGCCTTTATTATGTTGAGGTACTTGCCCTCTATACCCATTTTGTTGAAAGTTTTTATCATGAATGGATGTTGAATTTTGTAGAATGCTTTTTCAGCATCTATGGAGATGACCACGTGATTTTTGTTCTTCTTTTTCTTGATGTGGTAGATGATGTTTATGGATTTTTGAATGTTGTACCATCCCTGCATCCCTGAGATGAATCCCACTTGATCATGATGGATGATCTTTTTGATGTATTTTTAATTCGATTTGCCAATATTTTGTTGAGTATTTTTGCACCTAAGTTCATCAGGAATATTGGTATGTAATTTTCTTTTTGTGGTATCTTTGCCTGGTTTTGGTATTAGAATGATGTTGGCCTCATAGAATGAGTTTGGGAGTATTCCCTCATCTTCTACTTTTTGGAAAACTTTAAGGAGGATGGGTATTAAGTCTTCACTAAATGTTTGATAAAAGTCAGCAGTGATGAGTTTTGTTCTTAGGTAGTTTTTTGATTACCAGTTCAATTTCTTTGCTGGTAATTCATCTATTCAGATTTTCTGTTTCTTCCTGGGTCAGCCTTGGAAGGTTGTATTTTTCTAGAACGTTGTCCATTTTTTCTAGGTTATCCAGTTTGTTACCATATAATTTTTCATAGTATTCTCTAATAATTCTTTGTATTTCTGTGGTGTCTGCAGTGATTTTTCCTTTCTCATTTCTGATTCTGTTTAAGTGAGTAGACTCTCTTTTTTCTTGATAAGTCTGCCTAGGGGTTTATCTATTTTGTTTATTTTCTCGAAGTACCAACTCCTGCATTCATTGATTCTATTGTTTTATTCTTCTTAATTTTACTTATTTCTGCTTTAATCTTTATTATGTCCCTCCTTCTACTGACTTTGGGCCTCATTTGTCCTTCCTTTTCTGGTTTCGTTAACTGTGAGTTTAGACTGTTCCTTTGGGATTGTTCTTCTTTCCTGAGGTAGGCCTGTATTGCAATATATTTCCCTCTTAGCACAGCCTTCGCTGTGTCCCACAGATTTTGTGTTCTTGAATTATTGCTGTCATTTGTGTCCATATATTGTTTGATCTCTGTTTTTATTTGGTCATTGATCCTTTGATTATTTAGGAGCATGTTACTAAGCCTTCTTGTATTTGTGGGCTTTTTTGTTTTCTTTTGTAGTTTATTTCTAGTTTCATACATTTGTGATCTGAGAAGCTTGTTAGTACAATTTCAATCTTTTTGAATTTACTGAACTTCCTTTTGTGCCTAGTATATGATCTATTCTTGAAAATGTTCCATGTACACTTGAGAAGAATGTGTATCCTGTTGCTTTTGGATGGAGTGTTCTGTAGATGTCTATTAGGTCCATCTGTTCTAGTGTGCTGTTCAGTGCCTCTGTGTCCTTACTTATTTTCTGTCTGGTTGATCTGTCCTTTGGGGTGAGTGGTGTGTTGAAGTCTCCTAAAATGAATGCATTGCAGTCTATTTCCCCCTTTAATTCTGTTAGTATTTGTGTCACATATGTAGGTGCTCCTGTGTTGGGTGCATATATATTTATAATGGTTATATCCTCTTGTTGGACTGACCACTTTATCATTATGTAGTGTCCTTCTTTGTCTCTTGTTACTTTCTTTGTTTTGAAGTCTATTTTGTCTGATACAAGTACTGCAACTGCAACTCCTTCTTTTTTCTCACTAATAGCTGCATGAAATATCTTTTTCCATCCCTTTACTTTTAGTCTGTGTGTGTCTTTGGGTTTAAAGTTGAGTCTCTTGTAGGCAGCATATAGGTGGGTCTTGTTTTTTTATCCATTCAGTGACTCTGTCTTTTAATTGGTGCATTCAGACCATTTACATTTAGGGTGATTATCGATAGGCATGTACTTATTGCCACTGCAGGCTTTAGATTCGTGGTTACCAAAGGTTCAAGGGTAATTCCTTTACTATCTAACAGTCTAATTTAACTCACTTCATGTGCTATTACAAACACAACCTAAAAGTTCTTTTTTTTTTCCTCCTTTTTCTTCCTCCTCCATTCTTTGTATGTTATGAATCATGTACTCTTTCTCTATCCCTTGGGTGACATCTATTCAGCCTTAGAAACACTTCCATCTATAGTGGTCCCTCCAAAATGCACTGTAGAGGTGGTTTGTGGGAGGTAAATTCTCTCAGCTTTTGCTTATCTGGAAATTGTTTAATCCCTCCTTCAAATGATAACCTTGCTGGGTAGATTATTCTTGGTTCAAGGCCCTTCTGCTTTATTGCATTAAGTATATCATGCCATTCTCTTCTGGCCTGTTAGGTTTCTGTTGAGAAGTCTGATGATAGCCTGATGGGTTTTCCTTTGTGATCTCTTTTCTCTCTTTAGCTGCTTTTAAAAGTCTGTCTTTATCCTTGATATCTGCCATTTTAATTATTATATATCTTGATGTTGTCTTTCTTGAGTCCCTTGTGTTGGGAGATCTGTGCACCTCCATGGCTTGATAGACTATCTCCTTCCCCAGACTGGGGAAGTTTTAAGCAATTACCTCCTCAGTGACACTTTCTATCCCTTTTCCTCTCTCTTCTTCTTCTGGTACCCCTATAATATAAATATTGTTCCATTTGGATTGGTCACACAGTTCTCTCAATATTCTTTCATTCTCAGAGATTCTTTTTTCTCTCTGTGCCTCAGCTTCTTTGTATTCCTCTTCTCTAATTTCTATTCCATTTTCCATCTCTTCTACTGCATCTAATCTACTTTTAAATCCCTCTGTTGTATGTTTCATTTCAGATATGGAATTTCTTAATGATTGAATCTCCGACTTAAATTCATTCCTGAGTTCTTGAATATTTTTCTGTACTTCCATAAGCATGTTTATTGTTTTTATTTTGAACTCTCCTTCAGGAAGATTGGTGAATTCTGTTTCATTTGGCCCTTTTTCTGGGGTTTATGAGATTTTGGTCTGAACCATGTTCTTTTGACGTCTCATATTTCTATGTGTTGCCCACTAGTGCCCAGAAGCTCCAGTCTCTGGAGCTGCTCAGCCCCTAGAGTGAGGTTGGGGGTCGTAGGGGAGCAGAGCTGGTGCCTTGGGGGAGGAAAGATCTGTTTCCTGGTTCCCATCTGCAGTGCTTGTCTCCAGTGTCAGAGCCAGTGGACCGGGCACACAGGTGTGAGCCTCTGTGCTTGGCATCTCTAGCTATTGTGGGCGGGGTCTCCCTCTGGCTGGCCTGACACCAGCGCAGAGACTTCCGGTTTGCAAACTGGTGCCTGCAGGCCAGGAGGAAGTCACAGCAGACTGCGTGTCACAGAGGGGGGCCTTGGAGCTGAGCAGGCAGCCCGGGGGATGGGGTGCCTGAAGCTCCTCAAAGTTCCCAACCTGCTGGGCAGAGCGCCCTAGACAACCTCATCCAGCTCTCCCCTCCCCGGTGCAGCAAGCTCCATGCAAACCCCGCCCCTTCGGCAGCCCTCTCCCTGCTGGGGAGCCTCTCAGACCTCCTGCCTTTCCTCTGACACAGAGCAGTTGGGTGTGGATCCATGTCATCCACAAACAGCCAGAACCTCGGTCTCTCAAGCACCCTGCCTGTCCCAGCTCCCGACCTGCAGAGCCCCACACGGGTTAGGTTTCTGCTCCCAACGCAGACCCCCTGGGCTCTGTGTCCAGTAGTCCCAGGCCCCCACCCCCTCCCTGCCCCGTTTCTCCTCTTCCCCCGGTGAGCTGGGGCAGGGGAAGGGCTCGGGTCCCGCCAGGTTAGGGCTTTGGTGCGTTACCCTGTTCTGTGAGGTCTGCCTTGTTCCTGATGTCTATGCGCAGTCTGGTGCAGCCTTCTTTCCTGTTGCTGTTTTAGGGTTACTTGTTATTAATTTACTGTATTTTCGTACTATTTGTGGTTTTGGGAGGAGTTCTCTATCTCACCTCTCACGCCACCGTCTTGGATCTTAGGCTCCAGGACAGATTTAAAGCAATGTTTAAATGACTAACATCTCTTGCATGCTGCAATGGGAAGACTAGGTTTTCAGGTCACATAATAAGAGTATTTATTAGACTAGTTGTTAAGACAAGTGCCACTTTGCTATATTTTGGTGGTAGACCCTGGATTTAAAGCATTCTATGCTTTTAAGCACATTTCATTTCAAACAAATGGATAGAATAAAAAGAGAAAGAAAAATTTGCACTTCATGTTTTTGTGGTACTATCATTTTAGTCATTGTAAAAAAAAAAACAAGCTAAAAATCTCCCTTCTTTCCCATCCCTATGTTAGTTACAGATACATTTATGCCTACTTCTCACTCCAAAAATATTTATTGAGCACCTAATATGTTACTAGCATCATCTTTGGAACTGTCTCTTATTTGGCTTCCTAGAGCAGTACCATATAATAATTTACTCTGAATCCTTTCTATTTAACTTGCTTTTCTTGACCTCAGCGGATCACATTTGTATCTTCAAAGAACTATTGTTGCCAGTAGCTCTGATTGTTGAACAGCAGTTATTTAAATATTTATGGTCAATCTGTTCCAAAACAGTATTGAAAGCAGCAGTGTACAGATTAAGAAATACATAAAAATCAATGGGGCAAATTTATGTATCAGAAGATCTACGTTTCTCACTATGTGCCAGATTTTCCATTTATAATTCTTACAAATGAAACACTTTGGATAATCATAAATATTGACCTTTCTGAAACTTTCTCTGTGAATTATGGTCTTTCGGTAATAAACAGACAGCAGTATTTGATTTGTAGGCTGAACTATGCAAAGCAAGAACTCAATGCTGATGCCTTTAATCATTCTAATTCATTTCAACTGGCCAAGAGGGAGATTGAAAGAAGTCTTCTATAGCATCATCACCTTCTGTTCTAAGTGTGCCTGATGTCTGTCTTGACACATTTTCTCCACAGTAGCTGCACCTAGTGTTGTGTCTGGTACCAGGAGGACATCACTTAATATAAGTTTGTAAATCTGACAGTCTGAGGCCAGCATGGAATGCTGCGTAATTCAACCCACAATTTTGGTTCTCCTGAAAGGAGACCCGTGGGAAATGAAGCCCAATACAACACCAACTCTCGTGTTCTGGGTCCCAAATAGTTTAGTTTCTTTTGCATCATCATTTCAACATTTACTGTGGAAACCACATCTACCAGAGTTTCTAGAACTTAGATCCATGGGATTTCCTCATTAGTTGGGACCTTAGAGATAATATAATCCAGGGATGACAGACAAAATTATTTTATTTTCTAAGCTCGGTAGGAAAAAGTGCTGTTTTCAATATCTCTTCAAAGGGGGTGAGGGCATGAGCACCACACACGGGCCTCCCAAACTGAGTCCAACTGCCCATCCTGACAGATGGCCCTTGAACTCAGCTCAAATACTTCTAAGCCAGGGAAACTCCACCTTTCCAAGTGGCCCATGTCATGACTGAATAATGCAAAGTCCTTCTACATACTTGGCTGAAATCTACAATTGCTACACTTTGCTTTGCGCTCTGCCTTTTGGAGCCATACAGAAGAAATCCACTCTTATTTGACATAACAGTGCTTTATATATTTGAACACAGTTTTTCTGACCTCCCTTTTCTCTTTGTTGGCCCCAGTGTTTTAGCACTGTTGACATTCTTTCTGTGATGCTTAAAGTTTTCTGACAGATGTTCTGAAACCATAACTGTGGGGCAGATGTGTGTGTGTGTGTGTGTGTGTGTGTGTGTGTGTGTGTGTTTCTTAGACTATAATTTATCTAGGCCTGGACGACTTCCTTTATATGTAAAGCAACACAGTTCTGCCTTTATGATGTTCTGATTTATCTTGGGCTTTAACTCCCTCTAAAGACACTGACTCTACTTTTCCAGTTTCAAGATCGTTCTCCTTGGCAGGATGGATAAGCCACGGAGATGTCAGATGCTTGTCCTCTGTCACTGTTGTCTACTGACATCGCATCATCTTTCTCGAGCAGCAGGCTTGACCCTTTCTTATTTAATTTCTTGCTCTACATCTAATTCAAAATGTCTGTGTCAAATCTAAGAAACACTTTTTAGTCCATATCTTATTTTACAT
Source organism: Manis javanica (assembly GCF_040802235.1). Lineage (NCBI taxonomy): Eukaryota > Metazoa > Chordata > Mammalia > Pholidota > Manidae > Manis > Manis javanica. The sequence goes on along the minus strand of NC_133169.1, from coordinate 92,332,651 downwards.
TGCAGCTGCGTGGATCTGACACCGTGGACCAAGCCTTCCTACCTGAAATTCTCTAATCCCGTAGCTTCCACGATTTATTTTCATCTGACTCTCCCCCTGCCCTCTTCCCCTGTGCATTCCTAGCAGCGTCCTTCCTCTGTGGGCCCCTCCTCCTCTGCTGTCCACGCTGCGTGCGCCAGGACCTGGTCTCTACGTAAACTCCATCCTGGAGTGGGTTCACGTACTCCCGTGGCTTAGCCACCTGCATTCGGATGATTCTAAAATGTTCTTTCCAGCTCCCATCCTTTACCTGAGGTGAACACTCTGAGGACTGCTGTTCTCATCATCTCCCCCCGCCATGCCTGGCCTCTGCTCAGTTCCTTCTCATCAGTGTCTAACTGATGCTCATCTCCATGATTAGCATTAGTCCTGCCTTCATCCAAGTAGAAACCCAGGTTCCTCCCTCCTCCCACGCGGTCCACAGTCACCAAGTCCTGCGGCGATCACGGCCCACAGGGCTCGATCCCGTCCCCTTTTCTATTGCTCTACTTCTCTCGGTAGGCTTTCCATTTTTTTTTAATAAATTGGAATCTTTCAATAGCATCCTGATCTGCTTTGTTTCTTGTTTTTTGTGGGGTTTTTTTTGCCCTTGATTCTTGTGTTCTTCAGGTCTAGCCTCTACCTTCTAACCAGAGAAATCTATCTAAAATATAAATCAGATCATGTCTCTTCCCCATTTAAAACCTTCAGGTCTCCCCTCTACCTGCAAAATAAAACTCACAGTGCTTGAGGTATTGCATGACTTAGTCACAACTCTGTCTATTCGCCTTCATACTTTCCTGTTTCTTGCCTTGGAAAAGAAGTGGTAGCCATGCCAAAACACTTACAGAATCCAGCATATGTCACGCTATTTCAGATCTTCTTACCTTTGTTTATGCTGTATTTTCTGCCTGGCATCCCACTTCTTTTATGACTCAATTTTACCCGTCTCTAATAGCTTCATTCATATATCATCCCCTCTAGGAAATATTCCCCAAGCAACACTGAAGGACTGCGTGTGCTCCCCCTATGCACCCATAGCACCCTGAGCTTGCTTCTGTCCTCTCACCCATTACATGTGTTGGGTTTACCAGGCGTCCGTGTGTGTGACTGTCTCCTCGTTGGCAGGGACTGCATCTTGTTGAACTTTATTTTTGTTATTTAACTTTCTTCCTTGACCTTACATTTCCTTGGGCTTCTTTTAGAAAGGATATTTTCCTAACTAATGAATTCTTTATGCACACTCTATAATGTACATTGTATTTATGATAAGAAAACCTAATGCTAGTGAGCTTCAAATTCTGTGCTAACAGTATCTGAGAACTAAAACTAAATCAGGCAAGAACAGATTTACTTGCTAGGAAATGATTGCCAAAAAAAAAAATCTATCATCTTTTTAGCAAGTATCTTATCTTAGAGGACAAAGTCTAGGTCTTGATTCTCAAATTTACTCAACAAATGTTTACTAAGCACTTAGGTGTGTGTAGAGGTGAATCAGACATTTATTCTGTTTTCAAGAAGCTTACAGCGCAGCAGGAAAAATAGCACAACTCTTTAAAGGAAAAAATGATGATTTTATATATAATAATAGCTAACATTAATCGAGAAAATCACACTTCTTTCCATTATCTTATTTAAACTCATCATCATACTGTAAGTGAGCTACTGCCATCATTTTATGGTGAGGAAAGAAAGATTTAGAGAGATAAAGAGTATGCTCAAGGTCACACTCTTAATCTATGTTGCACTTTTTGCAATATAGTGATGTTATGAGAGAATGTCATCGACAGTAAGACTCAGAGAAAAGCGAGACAGATGCCTTACTGCTGGAGGGATCACAGAAGCCTCCACGGAGGAGGTGGCATTCGGTCTAGGCACTGAAGTAAGGAATATTTGGACTTTCAGAGAGTCAAGGAAAGGACATTTCAGGCAGATTAAATAGTTTAAATAGACACAAAAGTAGGAAAGTATGTAGCATATGCACTTGATAGTAAACAGTATATATGTATATACACAGTTTCACAAATATATATACAAAGAATTCAATTATTTCAATTATATATATATATATAAATCATATATACATGAATTGTTTGTTGTTAAATGCGGATGTATAATGTGTTTGTATTAGAAGGTGATAAATGCTGTGAACAAAAACTAAGCAAGGAGAGAAGATAGAAAGTGCCTGGGTAGGGGTGAGAGGACATTTAAATGAAATAAGGTCGTAGGTCAAAGCCTTACTGCGAAGGTGGCACGGACAGAGTTGTGAAGTAGGTGAGAAACTGAGGCATGCAGAAATGTTGCATGAGAGCATTTGAGGCACAAAGAAGAACACAATCGAGGGCATGAGTATGCCTGCTGCACTGCGGGCTCCCTGCGGAGGCCGGGCAGCCTGGCCGGGACAGCGCCCTGCGGACAGGGGCCCCCGGAGGGCTGGCGGCATGTGCCGCGTGACCGGGGCGCCCTGGAGGGGCTGAGCAGAGCAGTGACTCGGTCTGGCTCAGGTTTCTAAGGGAGAACTCCGGCTTCTGGGGGAGCACCTGTGACCGGGGACAGGACAGCAGCAGGGAGCCTTGACGGGAGGCCGTTGCAAGGATGGAGGCCGGCAGCGCAGGCCGGGCGCCCGCGGTGGGCTGCTCGGCGGTGGTGGGAGAGGCTGCCGACTGGGTGCAGAGGAGGAGGAGAGGAGAGGGGTCCTGAATGACGTCACACAGTCCACGGACTCAGGGAGGGCTGTTAACTTGTTTTATGCATTTCTGGGTTTATCTGCAGGTCCAATATCTTGAACCAAAAAAGTCCATCAACAAGCTTTATAAAGTTTGGGAATAATTGTCTTAACAGTAATTTCATACATGGGATAGTTGTTTAGTTGGTGGTTGTGTCCCTATATGCCAAGTATCTGGATGTAACTTATATCTTAAAAGATGTTATCTGTTCAATATTAAATTCTGTTGGAAACGTGCAGAGCAATATCTTTAGATTTTGAGGTGCTCTAAAATACTTGATGTGGTTTGCATATCCTGAAATATTTCTTGATTTTTTTCCCACTAGTCATCTAGACGTACGAGTAGCATACAGGCAACTCTAGAACCAGCTTTAACCCCTCTTTCCCCCAGCCACCCTTCCTCTTTTCCCTTTAAACACACAAATGGGTCAAGGTCTAGATTAAATATTGGGCATTCAGAACAAATGACATATATTCTCTATCTTCAAGAAAATACTAATTACTTAAGTGTCATCCCCTACCTCTTATAAAAGGATTTGACATGCCTTATGGGAATATAGTAACAAAAGGGAGAAAATTAAATAAATGGAGGTAAGACTAAAATAACACAGTTTGGAAAATAATGTGAAGCCAGGAATAGGATCAATATAAAAATTGTGCATCAAAACATTCGATATAGTGTTTGCTTGGACCTTTCCCCTAGCCAGGGCAAAGGAGAAAACAGGACAGGATTCCCTTTCGTCAACAAGATTAAAATTCATTTGCTTAGAAGTACATTTTTTTCCTGGTCCTCAATCATGGGACAGTTTCTCCAGTGGGTAATACACCACACTGCAGGCGTGGCATGGATTTCATAAGGATCATTTTTATATTTCTTAGTTTTGGTAAATTGCACACTGAGGTATAGATAAGTAAAGAGGTCCAAGTAGTGAGACCTAAGGATGCAATCTTCACGGACCTGACTCATGCATATTACTTAACATGCTTTTGGTAAGAATTGAGGAGAAAATAAATCAAGTCTAGTCTCAAGTACAATCTAGAGTTCGTCACTTTGACTGCTGATTAAAGTTGCCCATCAACCAAAGTTGTGCTGACAACCAACCCAACAGAAAGGAGAGCTGAGTGCCTTCTGTGGAGGACAGATAACTTTGTAAGGATGGTGCATCAGAACGGAAACCCCGGGCCTGTGCGGTGTGCTCTGACAGAGGCTGACATTGACCACTGGGACTGCAGAGGGGACCTTGGAGGAGGTGATGCTTGAACTGGATCTCAGAAGATGAATAAGGTTTTGATACAGAGAAGCAGAGAAGGCCGTTCCAGCTTGATCAGTACAGGAAGGGAGTGGGTTTACACGGTATGTGGACAGACGGCAGGGAGTTCTTTTTGGTTAGTACAGATGGTGAGCACTGGCAGCCGTGAGTCTGGGCATGTGGTAGAGACATTAGTGTGGGAATGTCTGAATGGACACTGGGTGTCCGCACTGTAACCCTCTCCTCTACTTCACTGGCTCCCTAAAGAGACTGGGGGCCTGCCAAAAAATCTATAAATTGGGAGCCCTATGGACATACAATGGGGAAACGACAGTCTCTTCAACAGATGGTGCTGGCAAAACTGGACAGCTACATGTCAGAGAATGAAACTGGATCACTGTCTAACCTCATACACAAAAGTAAATTCGAAATGGATCAAAGACCTGAATGTAAGTCATGAAACCATAAAACTCTTAGAAAAAAACATAGGCAAAAATCTCATGGACATAAACATGAGTGACTTCTTCATGAACATATCTCCCCAGGCAAGGGAAACAAAAGCAAAAATGAACAAGTGGGACTATATCAAGTTAATAAGCTTCTGCACAGCAAAGGACACCATCAATAGAACAAAAAGGTATCTTACAGTATGGGAGAATATATTCATAAATGACAGATCCGATAAGGGGTTGACATCCAAAATATATAAAGAGCTCACACACCTCAACAAAACAAAAAGCAAATTATCCAATTAAAAAATGGGCAGAGGAGCTGAATAGACAGTTCTCTAAAAAAGAAATTCAGATGGCCAACAGACACATGAAAAGATGCTCCACATTGCTAATCATCAGAGAAATGCAAATTAAAACCACAATGAGATATCACCTCACACCAGTAAGAATCGCCATCATTGAAAAGACAAACAACAAATGCTGGTGAGGGTGTGGAGAAAGGGGAACCCTCCTACACTGCTGGTGGGAATGTAAACTAGTTCAACCATTGTGGAAAGCAGTATGGAGGTTCCTCGAAAAACTCAAAATAGAAATACCATTTGACCCAGGAATTCCACTTCTAGGAATTTACCCTAAGAATGCAGCAGCCCAGTTTGAAAAAGACAGATGCACCCCTATGTTTACTGCAGCACTATTTACAATAGCCAAGAAATGGAAGCAACCTAAGTGCCCGTCAGTAGATGAATGGATAAAGAAGAGGTGATACATATATACAATGGAATATTATTCAGCCATAAGAAGAAAACAAATCCTACCATTCGCAACAACATGGATGGAGCTGGAGGGTATTATGCTCAGTGAAATAAGCCAGGCAGAGAAAGACAAGCACCAAATGATTTCACTCATATGTGGAGTATAAGAACAAAGGAAACCTGAAGGAACAAAACAGCAGCAGAATCACAGAACCCACGAATGGACTAACAGTTACCAAAGGGAAAGGGACTGGAGAGGATGGGTGGGAAGGGAGGGATAAGGCAGGGGGGAGAAAAGGGGCCTTACGATAAGCATGTATAATGTCGGGGGGGGCACAGGGAGGGCTGTGCAACACAGAAGACAAGTAGTGATTCTACAGCATCTTACTATGCTGATGGACAGTGACTGTGAAGGGGTATGTCGGGGGGACTTGGTGAAGGGGAGAGCTAGTAATCATAATGTTCTTCATGTAATTGTAGATTGATAATATCAAAATAAAAAAAATTGGGAGCCCTAATTCTTTAAGAACTTTCAAGTAATCACTATATTTACAGAAATCATGACTTCCCTATCGGGAGCCAAGGTCTGTCCGCCTCCCCTTTAGGCAAATATTTGTGTCCCACAGTATAAATGGGCTCCCTGGGTGGTCCTGGCCATTTATTTCATTGATGATCAATAAATAGGGAGCATCAATCCAGAAGGTTTGCCTTGCTTTTTTCCAAGACTTTCATTTAAGATGCTCCATTTCATTGTACAAACCTTACAGACTGTGTCTTCGGAATAAAGGAAATGCAAGCCCAAAAGAGACAAATTGGAAAATTAAGAGAAAGAAGAAGTTGCATGATAAATAATAGGAAACTTTGAAAACAATTTCCTCTCAGGTCTCAAAGAAGTCAGAGTAAACCTAATCAGAACGGAGCCTGCAAAGATGATTAAACTAACAGTCATTTGCTGAGGATACTATTAGCAGTATTCAGCCCACACTATGTGCTTTCTGTGTGTTATCTCAGTTGCTAGAATCTATGTGATTGGTATTATTATCTGACTGTGTGGATGAAGAAAAAGAGAGACCCAGAGAGGTTTAGCAACTTGCCAGAGGTTGCACAGCTTGTAAATGGGAGAGCACACTTACACAAGCACGAGCACCAGCAGCTCGATGCCAGAGCTCAGCTGTCACAACTCCTCTTGGTCTGATGAAATGTTACAGCTCCAAGGGCCTGGAGAAGTCATCTAGTTTAGTAGTTTGTCTGCATGTGGTTCTTGGCCAGCTGATACTAGAATCAAGTGAATCAGGCTCTCGCGTTACGTAGAAAATATAGAAGAATTCAGAATCTAAACTAATATTTTAACACAATATTTTTAAAAAATCAAACTTAATGCAAAAATTCATAATAAATAAAATAGCATCACTTACATAAAAACAGTATCTCTGTCTTAAATAAAGAGCGGCTCCCTCTCCGTTCCCATCTCTCTGTTAACGGCACCTTCATCAGAGCCTTGGCGCCTGGAGAGCATCATTTGCGAGGTTTGTAGTAATTCAGATTTTCAGGCTCTGTCCCAGACCCGTGCAATCAAATGCTCTGAAGGCGGAGCCCGGCCGATCTGTGTGTGAACCAGCTCCCCAGCTGGTGAAGGTGTGAGTTCAAACTTGACAACTGCTGATCGAGTGCAGGGCCTTCATTTGACCAGGAGGGTCTTGCTGGTGGCGGAACTTGCAGTTTCTCTGTGAGTCTGGGGCCCTTTTTACCTGCTGGGCTGCACCCCTTTCCCCAGACCAGGTGACACAGGATGCTGCCTAGTCAGGTCTCGCCCTATTTGCTAGGATTTCTTAGGAGTCTCCTTCTTTCTGGGGGTGAACCAGTTTGCTACTGAAGACCATGGTGCTTGCCACTGATGGTGCCAAACAGTCCCGCAGAGCGGGAGCCACATCAGGCCCCTGGGAGGGGCTCAGCGCAGTGGTCTTCACCCCAGGAGTTTGGGGGAAATCCCAGTGCCCAGACCTCACCCCAACCAAGTAAACCAGAATTTCTGGGGATAGGGCTTGAATACTTGTATTTCATTTTAACTTTTAGGTGATTGTAATGTATGTGTGTCCAGCGTTAGAACCCCTGGGCTGGTAAGTGTGGGATGAGCCGAGCCTAGTCTCACGGCGATATTCACCGTCACTGTTCACCAAGAACAAGCCAGACGTGGTCCTTCCCACCTTGCTCACCTTCATGTGTACCCACCCCCACTCCTGCATCCTGCCTACGTTAACGCACACGGCGCTCTTGAATTCATTCACTTCTCCCTCCCAGCTGCCAACACTCAGATCAGTGCACACTGTCTCCGGCCCCCATACTGTGCCCCATGTCTGCCCTGGGGCGTTTCTTCAATCTGTGCCCCACACCGGAAGCATGGACATCATGCCGAAACAAAAACCTCACTACATAAGTTGCCCCCTCCCTTTAAAAACTCTTCGTGGCTTTCCTTTGCTCTTAGGGTAAGACAGCCTTCTTAATAATGCCTGCATGGTTCTGGGTGGGCCTCAACAGCCACCTCTCCCGAGTCTGGGCTGAAGCCACTCTCTGCCCGTTGTTACCCTCTTGCTCTGTGGCCTTTGCACATGCCGTTCCCTCTGCCAGCAGTGTCCTCTCCTCCCTTCTTGATACCCAAATAGTCAGATCTCAGCGTGGCCTCACATCTCAGGGAAACCTTCCCTGGCCTCCCAGAAGGGGCGGAATCCTCCTCGGCATCATCTGTGCGATAGTGTTTTTCCCTAAGAACAAGGAAGCAAAGAAGGGAGTCTAACTCTACGGAGGAAAAGCAGCGCAAAAGGTTCTTGTAGTATCCTCTGCTTCTCCTTCATAACATAAATAACAGTTGCGGTTTTACATTTCTTGTGTGGCCATTCACTGGCATATTTATCCTACAGTAGAATCCAGGAAGACAGGGGCCACGCCTTTTGCTGACCACTGAGTCCCCAGCAGCTGGCTAGTGCTTGGAAAACAGCAAGCATTTAATAAACATTCGCTCAGAGAATGAAAGCATGCCTGGGAACTATGCCAACGGAAGGAATGATTGTACAGGCCTGATGGAGTGCATGGGAAAAATCTCAGAATCAGACATTAATTTTTAACCCAGGCTCTGCTGCTACCTGGCCCTGTGGCCTCTGCAAAGGCCCTTTACTTCTCGGGCTTTGGGCCTTCTCAGCACGTTGTCAGTGGTTTTTAAGTTGGTTTTGCTGCATCCCTCAGGGTCAGTGGGTGATGGGGGACAAAGAGGGGAAGGCTGAAGGGGCGAATGGAATGAACTCCCTTCTTCTTTATTTCTGGGTAACATTTGTTTTGAAGAAAGAATATAGTTCCTACAAGAAAAATGCCACTGTCCTAGGAGGTGCCTAAAACCCCCTCTAGCTGAAAGTTTCTGTGACCCTGAGTGTTTCCCAAAGAAGGGTTGACTCCCACCAAGTCCCCAAAAAGGTGACCAGCTGGCGCAGAAAGGGCTCTGCTCTTCTAGAAGGCTGCACGTGGTCATGCAAACACAGGTGGGCTTTCTTTTCAGGAAAAGCCTTGGAGAAACGAAGCCAGCATATTCCGTAGCATCTGCCCCAGCAAAACACGGCAACAGACAGGGAGGCTTTGAGTCACTCCCGCTTCCTGGGCTGGCAGTTTAATAGGCTTCGCAGATTGTCAGGCTCAATTCAGGGTGTTTACAGAGAGCACGTTCCGGGGCAGGTGGCCCAGCGTCCCAGCGGCAGAGATGACCGAGGCGCCCGTCTTCTCAGCGTGCTCACCTGGCCCAGGAGAAGCTCCCCGCTCATCTCCCATCCTCGGTCTTCAAAGAAAAACAGGATCTGAACAAAAACAAATTATCTTTTTGTATTAATTAAAATGCCCGTCTAAGGAATATGATAGAATTTTCCCGAGGCCTTTGCATCGGGTATGCAATGAAGGGGGAATTAAAGCCATTTTCTGCAGGAATGGGCCCTGCCCAGAGGCCGGTGGGCCACCGGGGGAGGCGCGAGGAAGGAGAAAGAAGCAAGAAGCAGGAGCAGACGATCCGAGTCCCTCTGCATTTCCCTAGAGTGCAACCCAATTATCTGCTTTACACCGGGGGTTTCCATTTAGATTTCATTTAAATCAAAGGTTATATAGCTTCGAAGGGAAAAGAGTAGGTCTTGGAACCATGCACGCATTTAGATGATGCAGATAAAACCCCAGCGCTTATTTGCCTTAATTACCTGAATTTTTCAGACCTAAGGCTTCTGGGTAATTTCTTCCTTTGTCCACAGAGATGTTGCTCGTTTCACTAAAGTGTCTACATTATTCACAAAATTTAAATTCCATCCATGCTAAAATTTTTGCCACATTATATTATTGGGTCTGCCTTCAGCTCAAACTGATGGATATATTCCTGTATTATTTAGGGATAGTGATGAATTTTTCTTCTTTTGCTCCATCTTTTAATTCATCAGTTCTCAAATGTTATCACGCACCAGAATCGCCTGCAGAGCTTGTTAAAACAAGGGTTCCTGGACCCACCCCAGAGTTCTGGGTTCAGTTGGTCTGGGGTGGAGCCCAAGATTTTGCATTTCTAGTGAGTTTCCGGATGATGCTGGTGCTGATGGCCCAGGGTCTACCCATCAAGAACCCCGTTTTAATTCAAAAAAGTACTGGAACTAGAGTTGCCAGAATGTGTAAGGCACAGGTGAAAGACCTCTGCATGGCCCCATCCTGCCTGCTCAGTCTGATGATGCCCAAGGGCCCAGCGGGGGCACTGACTGCCTTGAGTAGAACGGCATCAAGTCGATGCCTGTCTTCTGCAGCTGTGGCTGGTAGACATGCCATCTTCACCAGGGGCCATGCCAGGGAGCCGCTACACGAAAGGATCTGAGAATCAGAAGAGCTCCTCTCAACCCAAGATCCCCCTTCCTTTCCAGACCTGCCTCTATGGTGGCTGCTTAAAATCCTGCCATCACTGCAGAGTTTCTCTGGGAGGCTCTGTGCGCGGTTTAAATCCCAGGCCCTGGCGGGAAGACGAGGATGCCCTGAAAGTGTAACGCCGTGAGTATATTTGGTCCTGGCACAAGTCATTGGAAAAATATGAAACTTCAGAGGTGGAGGAAACCTGCATTTCAGTCTTCTGCCTTTAATAGTAGAAATGGAAGTTCAGGGAGTCCAACGTTCAAAGATTCTTCCTAAGGTCTTAAAGCCAGGCTGCTAAAGAATGGGGGGGAAATTGCTTCTACTGAAACAGGGCAGAGTTGGAGGGGGAGAAGTTCGGAGGACCCAACAGGGCCTCAGAGTTTGAAGGCTCGTGGGGACACAGAGCGGGGTGGGGATGGGGTGGGGTGGAGCATTAGTCCCCCCTGAGTTCTTGCTCTGTTAAGAAGACCGTCAACTTGGCCCCAAACTGGGAGCTTCAGGGTGACCGCAACTTGTTGTTCAATGCCCCCAGTGAGTCACGTCTTACCAGCAGCCTCCTCCTTCCCCTTGCTCCTTGTGCTGCTGAACCCCAGACCCTCAGGTTGCCATGGCCTCCCAAGCATCCTTCTGCTCCTCCCGCAGTCAGTCTCCCATACAGCCGCTGGAGTTCTCCATGATCAGACCGCGCCCCTACTTAGGGGTCTGCAGTAGTTGCCGAGCACCAACAGACAATAATCCCCTCTTCTTAGCGTGGCACTCAAGTTGTTCTAGTCCCCGAATTCCACTAGCTTTTTCACTTTTATCTCCTTACATTCTCTTCCATGCAACTATGCCCCAGCCACACCTCATGACTTAGAAGTCCCTGGAAATGCCCTACAATTCCGCATTCTGCCTTTGCTTAAACTGCCCTCTTCGTCTATCTCCTCTTACAGTCAACATTCTTTCCATTATTTAAGGCCAAGCTCAAATTCTCCTCTGTGAAAGACCCAAATCTACCAGTGAGATTGATTTCTCCCTCTCTTTAATGACCTGGTAGCCTTTTTTAGTTCTGAATCTGTCATAGGCCTAGCTTAACTACATCTGTAATGAGAACATGCATATGAGCATCCCATTCACACATCCTACTGTCCTTGGTGCTGAAAAGTAACTGAAGGCTGGAGAGGTTGGTTATTATTCCCAGGCTTCTGATGACTGCTGCCCAACCACTTACTGAAATTGTCCTGGAGTGTTTTCATTTTTTATCATGATGAAAAAGTTGAGATTTAAGCCTTGCCTCACTGTGAGCTCCAGAAGATAGGAGAGAGAAAACATATCTAAGATGATACAACTAAGGCCGCACTAGGGGAGATGTTAGGGATCGTGCGTGTAACTTAGGACGGGCAGGGGCACCAGAGGGCAAGATTTCCTTTTCTGGACTTTCTAGAGGTAGCAGCAATAATTTGTTACTGTTGGATGGATAGAATTGTCCTATACTCATACAATTAGCAATATGAATTGTGAAATAGATGTCATGTTTCAAATGTCTGCCTCTCAATTGAAAATCACTCATGATACAAAGAACCAGAGAGACCTCAGACTGAAAGAAAAAGAAAAATGCCAACACTGAGATGACATGAATAGTAGAATTATAAATAGACTTGAAATGAATAAAAATATAGACAATCTCAGTAAAGAAATAGAAGATATAAAAAAGAACCAATGGAATTTTGGAGCTGAAGAATACCATAATCAGATTTTAAAAAATAACAACTCAATGGGTGATCTCAAAAGAAAGATGGAGCAGATAGAGGAAAGCATCAGTGAATTAGATGAGAGAGCGATAGAAATCATACAATCTGGACAGCAAAGAGAAAACAGCCCGAAGAGAAAAAAGAACCTGTGGGACTAATAACAGAAGACTTAACCTCTTTGCCGTCGGAGTCCAGGAAGTGGAGGAGAAAAGGGGGCGGGGCTGAGGAAGCACTCAGCGAGATCCCAGCAGGAAACATCCTGCATTCTGTACAAGACACAGAGCTGTCTGCACATTCAGGAAGCCGAGCGCGTCCCGAGCAGGATGGACACAAAGAAGTCCACACAAAGGCAAATCATAACCAGACTTCTGCAAATGACATTGGCGTTCTCATCAGAAATCACAGAGACCAGAAGGAAGTGGCACAATATTTTTCAAGTATGGAAAGAAAAGAACTGTCAAAATAGAATCCAATACCCAGTGAAAATATCCTTTTGAAGTAAAGGGGAAATCGAGACATTCTTAAATAAAAGAAAACCGAGAGCATTTGTTGTCAGCAAATTAACTCTAAAAGCACGGCTAGTGAAAGTTCTCTAAATAAAAAGGAAAGGACAAAAGAAGGGACCTTAGAATATTAGGAAGGAAGGGAGAAGATGGTAAGAAAAATTATGGGTAAATACAGTAGATTTTGCTTCTCCTCTTGAGTTTTCTAAATTGTATTTAATGACTGAAGCAATAATTAAACAGTGTGATGTGGTTGTCAGTGTGTGTAGAAGAAATATCCAAGGACATCATAAATGTGGGAGGGTAAAGGGCTATAAAGGGAGATAAAGTTTCTAAAATTTACTAGAACCAGTAGACTGTTAAGTTTTGTGTATATAATGTTCTGTATAAAGAAACCAATAAAAAAAAAAGCTATGCAAAGAGATACGCTCAAGAACATTGTAGAAAAATCAAGATGTCATTCTAAAAAATGTTCAAGTAACCCACAAAAATCAGGGAAAATAAAGAAAAAAAATGGGACAAATAAAAGTAAAATGGCTGACTTTAGACCTACTGTATCAAAATTGCATTAAATCTAAGTAGTCTAAACATACCAATTAAAAGATAGAAATTGGCAGAGTGGATTTTTTTTTAATGACCCGACTCTTTGTGTCTATAAGAAACTCACTTCAAATATAACAATATAGGCAGGTTGAAGGTGAAAAGATAAAGATGTATCATGCAAACATTAATCAGAGGAAAGGAGTGGCTATAATTAATATCAGATAAAGTAGAATTTAGAGTGAAGAAAATTACAAGAGACAGAAGGACATTACATACATAATGATAAAAGTGTCAGCTCTCCGAAGGACACAGCAGTCCTGACTGTGTGCGCACCAAACGACAGGGCTGCCTAATCTATTAAATAAAACTGATGTAAGTGGAAGGAGAAATGGAAAAATCCACAATTACAGTTGGAGACAAGACTCCTTTTTAAACAACTGATGGAACAACTAGACAGAAAATAAAAAGGCTATGGAGGAATGCAACACCACCATCAACCAGCGGCATCTAATTGACATTTACTGAACTCCACAGCCAGACCCAGCAGGAAGCACGTTCTTTTCCAAATGCCCATGGGTCATAGACCATATCCTACACCATAAATCAAACCTCATCAGATTTAAAAGAATTAAAGTCATATGGAGTGTGTTCTCTGGCCACAAACTGCAAATCGATAACAGGAAGATAATAGGAAAATTTCCAAACACTTGGAAACTAAATAACATGCCTCTAAATCATCCAGGGTCAAGGAGGAAGTCTCAGGGGAAATAAAAAAATATATATTGAACTGAATGAAAATGAAAATACAACATATCGAGATGTGTGGGGCATGAATAAAGCTGAGAGGGGCATTTATAGTATCAAATTCATACATTAGGAGAAAGGTAAAATCTCGAATCAATAATCCAAGGTCCTATCTCAAGGACCTAGAAAAAGAAGAACAAATGAGCCCACAGCAAGCAGAAGGAAGAAAATAACAACGAAGAGAGCCGAGCAGAAGCGAGGCATCGTATGCGGTTGGTCTGGGGAGCATATCTCGTGTTCTCTGGTTGGCCCTGAGTTGGAAATAAGTGCAAAAAATAGAGAAACTGGAGCCACTGACCAAGTCCCGCTGTTTTGGTCCGCTGCCGCAGAGGCTGCGGTCCGCCCTTCCAGGCTGGCTGCCACACAGGCTGTCGGCAGGGTTGTCACTGTCAGTGTGGATAGTCACTGTCTTTGTTTATGTTTTCATACTCTCAATTCCATTGATATAACGTTCTTGAGATGACAAAATTCTAGAATTGAAGAGCAGACGCGCGCTTGTCAGAGGTTTACGACAGGGTTAAGTGGGAGAGAAGTAGGTATGGCTGTAGAAGGGCAACGTGAGGGGTCCTTGGGAGGACAGGAACGGTCTCTGTCTTTGTTGTATAAATGTCAGTATCCTGGTTGTGATACACTTCAAGATGTTACCACTGGAATAAACTAGATGAAGGAACACAAGAACTCTCTATTATTTCTTATAACTGCTTATGAATTTATAAGTATCTCAAAGTAAAAGAGTTTAATTAAACAAAAAATTCCCAGAGAGACAAGAACAGTTACCTTTCAAAGAATGACAAGCAAACAGCTGAATTCTCAGTAAAAGCATTGAGGGCCTAAAAGCATTACTGGAATAATTGGTTCAAACTGCTGAAGAGAAAAAAAAAAATAGCTATCAGCATACAGGATTTTATCCAAACTCTGATTCAAGAGTAAGGATCAAGTAGAAACTCCTGATTATAAGGACAAGGGATTTATCACTCAAGGCCCTCTCTAGAGAAGGACTGGAGTTATAAACTTCAGTAAGAAGGAAATTGAACCCAGAATGAAAAAAGGGAATGATTAATTACCTCAACAAACACTTACAAAGTGCCTACTATGTGCAAGATGCTGTGCCAGAGGGTAGGCATACCACAAGGAACATGACAGGGAAAATGCTCTTGTGGAGCTTAAAGGTTCTACTGGAAGAAGACAAACAGTTTTATTAAATGAAGAAATTAATTTTTTAAATGATCTGAAATTATACTGGATGTGGATTCTTTAGATGTGGATGTCTTTAATCTTTTTAGGATTCACTCTTTCTTAACTTTGAATATCCAGATCAGAAGAAATGTGTTAATACATCCTTCCTGTGATAGGTCTAACAAATACCAGAAACCAGGTAAGGTTATAGAATATTTAAACAACAAAATTAGCTAGTGTCATGCAAAAAACACGTATGTATATAAAATCCTGTATCTACAAATTAGAGAAAGCAATTATTTTCAAGCATGTATAATCTTTACAAAACTCGACTACATATTAGCCTCAGATCAAAGGTGAAAAATACTACGATAATCAATGTCACAGAGGCCACAGTACCATAAAATTGGAATCAATAACAAAGCGAGATAATGCTTTTGTTTCATATGCATTTTTCCCAGCCCACTTATGTCCACAGGGAGCCAAATTCGACTCAGTTAGCTCAGACATGGAGTCTCTCTCTGTTCTCTCCCTTGAACCATTCCTTCCATAACCAAAGTATTCTTCTTTTACGCTGTCTTCAGTATGTGTTCAACTCCAGTCAGGGGTTTGCAGAGAGTGGTGAGGAAATAAACATATATGCACACATTTTAATTTTTGTCAAAATAGAATCACACAACATAGCTTTAAAGTTATTTTCTTTGCAAAAATACATTGCATATATCTCTCCATAGATAACAGCTAAAAGTCTACCTCATCTTTTTAAATGAAAAAATAAAATTCTGTTTCGTGGATGCCTCAAAGACAAGAAAACCACAAAACTATATTGAAGAACACAAAACAAGATTTACATTATATATAATATTGAATATATGAAATACACACACACACACACACACACTCCAAGGTGGGAAGATTCAATGTTAATTTATTGGTTCATTTAAGATGTATTTGTTGAGCACCTATTTACATGACAGGTTCTACTCTGGGCATTAAGGATACAGCAGTGAACAAGGCAGGTGAAATTCCCTGGTCTTGTGGGACTTATATTCTAGTGAAAGGAATAAAAAAGTAAACAATGAATGATAAAATTATGTAAAATTGTATAATGCTACAGAAAAAAAGAAAGCAAAACGAGATGAATGGGATTGAGAGGGGGTGCAGTTTTAGGTAGAGGGATCAGGGAAGGCCTCACTGATCCATATGAGCAGAAACATTAAGGAGGTGCAGTTACCTGGGAGAAAAGTGTTTCAGGCAGAAGAAACAGAGAGTGCAAAAGCCCTGGGGTAGGAGCATGTGTGCCTGTTTGAGAAACAGCAAGGAGACCAGAGACCAGTGTCACTCACCCAGTAATGTTTAATAGGATTGCTCTCTTATGATGAGAATAGACTTCAGAGAGTTCAGGGCAAATGCAGGAAGATCAATTAAGAGGCTATTGCAATAACCTGAGGATAAAATAAGGAAAGCCAGGCCTCAGGTGGTGGGAGGGAAGGAAGTGAGAAGTGGTCACGTTCTGACTGTGGATCTAACAGAATGCGCTGACGGGTCAGAGAAGGACAATGAAAGACTGGGAGGGCTGAGGGCCAGCCCCCAGCGTCTGCTGGCCCGAGCAGATGGGAAGATGAAGTGGTCACTATCTGAGGCGGAACATGCTACTGGGGGATATACAGAGGGAAATACCCGAGTATTATGTCCATCCCATCCGATCCATTTCTTAACCTCTGATTTTTGGTTTCATGGGGTTGGGGAAGATAGGGTGGTGTGGTGACAGAAGGGTATCCTAAAAACTCATAGTGAACTCCCTCAGGGAGAATGAATATGCAAAAGCCAGCAGGAAATTTTCAAAAACAAATAATAATGAGAGGGAACTTTGCCTGCTTAATCAGAATGTAAAAACAACCTACATGAGATGAATCCACATGGCACTGGCACCAGAATAGACGGATAGCCCAGCGGTAGAATAGGGCATCCAGAAATATGTTCAGATACAGTATAGCCTGATACAGGAACAAAATTATGTTTCAAATTGAGAGAAAGAACAATTTATTCAGTAACTTAGGTTGAAGCATAATTGGCTAATCAACTAGAAAAAAAATAAAAGTTGAATTTGGAGCCTTACCTTATACCACATACAAAATTAACTCAAAATGATCAGTGACCTAAATGTAAATCTAAAACTCTAGAATTGTGAGAACACGTAGGAGGAATGTTTCTTGGCTTTGGATTTCGCAGTGGTTTCTTAGATGGGTTACCAAACGCACAGGCAGCAAAAGTAAAAATAGATAAATTAAACTACTTCACAATGAAAAGCGGTTCATCAAAGGACTCGAAGAACAGTGCAAAGGCAAACTATGAAATGGGAACATATATTTGCAAGTCATTATATATGATGAGGTTAATCCAGAATATATAAGGAATTCCTACAGTACAAGACGAAAATAAATACCCCAGTGAAAAAATGGACAAAGGACTTGAAAAGACATTTCTCTAAAGAAGATACGCAAATGGCCAATACGCATATGAAAAGACGCTCAATGTCACTAATCATTTGGGAGATTCAAAACAAAGCTACTATAAAATATTACTTCATATCCATTAGGTTGGATGGTATCAAACAAAACAAACCAGTAATAGCAAGTATTGGTGAGGTTGTAGAGAAATTTGAACACTTACACTCTTGGGGGAAATGTAAAAGGATGTAGCCACTGTGGAAAGCAGTATAGCAGTGCCTCAACAGATGAAAAATAGAATTGCAATATGATCCGGCAATTCCACTTTCACATATCCAAAAGAATTGAAAGAAGGATCTTGAAATGATATTTGTAAACCTGTGTTTCTCGCAGCATTATTCACAGCAGCCAAAAGGTGGAAGGAACCCAGTTGCTCATCAGCAGGTGAATGGATAAATAAAATGTGGTATATACGTCAATGGAATATCATTCAGACTTAAAAAGAATTCTGACACATGCTTCAACATGGAATAACCTTAAGGACATTATGTTAAGCACAAGGAGCCAGTCACAAGTAGACAAATAGTGTATGATTTCACTTAAATGAAGTATCAAGACTAGTTGAACTCATAGAAACAGGAAACAGACGGTGATTGCCAGGGGGTTGAGGGAAGGGGAGAAATGAGGTGTTACGTGATAGGTATGGAGTTTCTGTGTTGCAAGATAAAGAGGTTCTGTGGATTGGTTACACAGTCATCTGAATATACTTAGCACAGACTAAATACACTTAAAAACGGCTGAGGAGATTTTTATGTGTATTTTACCACAGTTAAAACTTTTTTTAATTTAATAAAACAAAATGAGATCTTTTTATTTCACTGCATACACATATTTTTTTTAATTCCCAAAAAGCAAAAGACCTAAATGTAAAAAGCTATAGGCTTTTTCTTAAAAAAGTAACTGGAAAATATCTTTATGCAGGGACTGTTTTACACCTTGAGGATCTGCATTGTTTATTGCTGGGTAACAAACTACCCCAACGTTTAGCAGCTGAAAACAACAAACTTTTACTACTCAGTTTCTGTGGGTCGAGCATCTGGGCAAGTCTGAGCCAGGTGCCTCTGGCTCAGGGCGTCCCATGGGGTTGCAGTCAAACTGTTATGACAGATTCACGGACAGGAGGATCCATTTCCAAGTTTATTCATGAAGTTGTCGGCAGACCTCAGAAGATGAGCTTCCAAGGCCCACCCACATGGGGCTCTCTTCAGGGCTGCTGTGCTCTGTGACTCCGGCATCCCCGGAGGAGGCGTCCTCAGGAGAGGCGGGGAGCATGCCCAAGGCGGGACCCCAGTCTTCTCTAACTGACCTCTGGGGTGTCATCCCAGCACATCTGCTGTGTTCTGTTATTCAAAGCAAGTCACTAAGTCCATCCCACTTTCAAGGAGAGGCGAATACATAAGGACGTGAATACCAAGGGGAGGATTTGGGGGGAAGAGGGTCCTCTAAGAGGCCATCTGATCCTCAAAAGGCTTGAAGAAAGACACCCAGAGTTCCATGTCTTACAGAATCTGGAACTCACTGCAGAAGACTTGGACCCCATCTCTGCTATAACGTTCAGGTAGTCACAATTTATTAAGCATCTAGTTTGCGCCTAATATTATGCTGAACCTAAAACACACAAAGATGACAGTGACTGGCCCACCCCTGTCCCAGAAAAGAAATGAATCCGCGTGGCAGCAGTTGCCCACGCTGCGCAGAGCCGTGCCAGGATGGCAGTGGGCCCTGCAGTTTGGACCACACGGCCCAGGGTGGGGTTCCTGATCCAAACCACCTCGGCCGCTTACCTGCTGTGTGACCTTTGACGAGTCACTCATTCTCTGGGCCTCCATTTCTAACGTACATGTACGTGTTTAATGGGAAAGTAAAGGGCCTTACCTTGTGGCTGCCTGTGAGGATTATAACAGTTAATAGATGTTAAAGGGCGTAGGACAGTAGGAAACACGTAGCTAAGTACCGTTAGTGTAGAGTATTCGTTGTATGAACTAAACTATTGCAGAACAGAACCCTTTATTTTCTGCCTACTTTGACTTTTTTGTTCTTTTTAAATGCATTTTTCCTTGCATTCACCTTTAAGCTCACATGATACTTTTCTGCCCAGATGCCAAATAGATTTATAAGAGTTTACTGTTTTTAACTGAATTTGCTCGGTTCGTCAACCAAAAAAAAA
Source organism: Manis javanica (assembly GCF_040802235.1). Taxonomy (NCBI): domain Eukaryota; kingdom Metazoa; phylum Chordata; class Mammalia; order Pholidota; family Manidae; genus Manis; species Manis javanica. Next base: position 92,313,113 of record NC_133169.1, on the reverse strand, counting down.
AAAAATCAATCTGAAAAAAATCAGTTTCACTCAAAAACTCAAAATCATCATTTTGCTCTTCCTCCTCCAGATTAATTGTGCAGATTTAACTAAGGATGGGTCTCGAATGGGTCTCTCAGGGACCTGGGTCCCATGCCAGGGGGTCTTTGCAAAGCTCCCACTCAGACCTCCAAGCCCACTGCCCTCTGTAGAGCAGTGACTGGCCTGACTGACGCCTGTCCTCTCCAGGGACACGGGCACGTGCATTTCTCATTTGGCTTCTGTGTAGAACCTTGTCAAAAATGTCTTAAAAACATAAGTAGATCGTACCACTTATTCCTACTGTCCATGTGCCTTGAAGAATTCTAGCATTGATCACTGCTTCCCTTCATATAATCAAGTGGCATTTCTCTCCAAATTAGGGTTGACTTATATGTAAGGAATCACCGGCAGTAGGACCCTCCTCACTACCCTGATTCTGTGGCTCTAACTGTAGTTTAAGACAATGCTAATGACCTGCTGTGGCTCTGATGGTCTCCACGCCCCCTTCTGCTTTAGCTGCGGACTGGGGCCTGCTGCGGAGACGGCTCGGGGTCAGCGCGCCCACGGCACTAAGGGGGCTCAAAATGAAAATCATGCTTAGAAATATAGGGTCAGCCTATATGCTCCATAATGTAAAACGTGAGGGCTTTGTTTATTTGTATGATTTTTGCTCTAACTGCCTTTATGGGAAGAAGATGGGAATTTGAAATGTTCAGGTTTGAGGCTTCTGTGTCTTTTTCATGCAAAATTATCTGTTGCATTTCAAATAAAATAGTGTATGATAGACTATTCAATAAATTATTGTTGGGGCAACTGGGTAGCCAAATGACAAAGAAAAGAAATCAGATCCTAGTCTCTTTAATACCATAACTAACTCTGGGTAAATCAAAGATTTATCCTCAAAAAAAGAAACCATAGAATAATCTAAAAACCATGATGTAACAAAGTAATATTTTTCTAGATATGATAGAAAAATCCATATATCATAAAGGACAAAACTGATCAACTTTATTACATCAAAACATTTTAATCTATGTTGCAAAAAACAACAAAAATACAAGATATGGTGAACAGGGTGAAAATATTTAATTTGCATTATAGAAAAATTGCTTATTTCTCATAGAAACTGATAATAAAAAGAATGACAAGTTCAGTAGGAAAATGGGCAAAATGATGACAGAATGTTCAGAAAATATGGACAGTTCTTTAAGTTACAAAAAGATGCTCACTGTCATTTATAAGATAAAGGCTAGTTATAGTCTCTTTGGGATTCCCTTCCTGAGTTTGGGCTTGACTTAGTGCACATGCAGAAAGAACAGAATAAGGCAAAGGGGAGAAAGGGTGACATCACAGTGGAGTCACTTGGTGGGCAGTACCTCACCTAACCAGATGAGCACGGTTACCACCCCTGGTGTGATTGAGAAAAAACATCAGACAAACCCACGCTAAGGGACATTCTACAAGATGCTGACCGGTTCCTCAAAACTGTCGAGGTCATGAAGAGTAAGGGGAGACTGAGTCACTGTCAGAGGCCAAAATAGGGAGACGCGATGACCGAATGCAGTCTGCTCTCCTGGATGGGATTCTGGGACAGAGAAGGGACATTCGTACAAAAACCGTTGAGGTCCAAATAAAGTGGAGTTTCACTAATTGCAATATACCAGTGTGGGTCTCCTAGCGTTGATGAGCGTATCGTCTTTAATGTGAGATGTCACCATGAGAGGAAACCGGGAAAGGCTTTTCCAGGAACCCTCTGTACTGCATTTGCTGCTTTTCTATAAAAGCTAAATTTATTCCAGAATTAAAGGTTTATTGGGGGTATATTTTCCACCCATCAGTTTGGCAAAGGTAAAAAGCTTGATAACATACTATGTTGGAAATGGTGTAGGAAAACAGTATTTCATACATTCTTGAAAGAATTATAAATTGGAACATTTATGGAAGTCAATATGGCAATGTCTGTCAAAATAACTGGGCTCTCCCTGAGAGGTGCACTGGTATGTGTGCAAAATAGACAAGATTATCCGTCAGGGTGTTGTTTTCTTAGCAAAAGACTGGAAATAACTTAGATGCCAGCAGGGGCCTCCTTAAGAAATTGCGATAAAAAATTTGCAATCATGATAAAAAATTACAAGATATATTGTGAAGTTTTTAAAAAGTTCAAGATGCCCTAGTGCGCATAATATTTTATCACGCACTGAATGAGAGGGGACGATGTGTCATGTGTTCTTGTACGCATATTAAAATATATCTGTAAGGGTAGATAAGCAACTAGAAAAATACTCTCTCCCTCCAAGGAGGAGCTCTGGACTGGGCAGGAAAAAGACATCTTTTTCTGTAACTTTTAGTATATTTTGTTGAAAATGTAGATACGTCATCCACCACGTTTCATCCCATCTAAGATACCATGGATTTGTGAAAGGCAGTGTTCTTTCCTGCACAACTAAAAACAAATAAACCCCACAATTTACCTGCGAACCACCACCAACTAAAACATAAATCCTGATTTTAAGATGTGTATCTTTAGAAGCAATAAATATATAATATTTAAGTGTGCACTTTAGAAACAATAAAGTAAGTTTTCAAGACAAAACTTTATTTTTCCTAATAAGACTGAAAAATGTTTTTAAGAAATAGCCATTTGGTTTTGTTTGTGTAGACAAAAGTCTGAAGGAATACGTGCCAAATAGGGCAATTACTTTAGGTTGCCCAGTAGTGGAGACTTTTATTTTCTTCTGTATCTTCCAAATTTTCTAAATCTTCTGCAAGGATGAAGTACTGCTTTTATGATCAGAAAAGAATGTTAGCAAATGCAGCGTGGCAATGAGCTTCAAGGGCGCAAGTTAATCACCTTGTTTGTGGCGAGGACATTTTTTAAAAAGTGGACCCTAACAACGATCAGCCTCAGGTCCCCCCACCTCCACCCCTGCTTTACAGTCTCCTCTAATAATCCCCCCTCCTGAGATTTAAATACTCATTTCCTCAGGGTCTTCTCTTCTTAGTCTGTGTATCTTGACACAGAAGCAGCCCAGGGTTACAGTTCACAGTGTAGGCTCGGGTGCCAGGCGGACCAGCTTCAAGCCAGCACTCTGCTCCTTACTCCACAGCCTCTCTAAGCCTCAGTTTCCTCATCCACAAAATGGGGATAATAATAATAATAATCCCTACCGGGGCAGCTGTAAGGATTAGAAGCATGGTTGTGTGTAAAGTGGATGCACAGTGTCGGCAGAGTAAACGGACCGTCAGCTGGTTAGTCTGACACGTCCCCGGATGGTCTCAGCCACACCCTGGCTTTGGTTATCTGTTTGCTGGTGACGCCCAGACTTACTTTCTAGCTCAGACCTGTGCCTGACTTCGGGGCCTGTCCATTCAGCTGCTGCCTGGATATTGCCACGTGGACATCCCATAAATTTAACCTGTCTGCAGTGGACCCTGCCATCCCTCGGGCCGGTCACCTGCTCTTCCTTCGCTCTCTCCTACTCCCGGTCATCTCCTAGGTTGCGTTGTCAGAGTCCTCGGTATCGCCCCTGACTTCATGTTCCCGGACACGTCCACGCTCTGCGACACGGACACGCAATCCCTCGCCTTGTCCAGCAGATACAACCTCCTAAACGACTCGAGCCCTTGTGCACCTCCCCAGGCCCGCTGCCATTACCGCCGTGCAGGCGGCCTTCGGCTCTCTCCCAGATGGTGGCAGCAGCCTCCGCTCTTGCCCCCCATCCTCTCTCTTCCCCATTCTGCAGGCGGGGTGATCTTCCACCGGAAGTCCCGTGTGGGTGGCCTCGTGCATACACGCTGTCCACGAGGACCCACCGGCCTGAGAACGTGCTCTTTCTGTGCCGCACGTGCCGGCTCCGCTCTTCTCCACTCTTCTCCGCTCTCCCAGTCTCATTTCTTGTCACTTTCTTACCTTGAGCGTTTGCTTCCAGCCAGGGTGAAATGCTCTGTGTTGTAAAAGGTTCTGCTGTCTGGTCTCACTCAGGGCCCTTGCCCAAGCTGCTTCCCTCTTCGTCACCCACGTCCCACCCTTCACAAGCTGTGGTTATTTTCCCTCGAGTCTCAGATTAGATGTCTTGGCCTCAGGAAGTGTTCCACAGCCCAGCCCTCGGCTGCACCGCCTCCCAGATGCTCCCAAAGCACCTTATACTTCCTTCTCACCAAGTTTTTCACACTCTCCTAGTTTTTCTCCACCTCAGCTGCAAACTTCGTAAATAATGCCACTGTGCAAGCAGAGGTGTGCTGGCGCTGACGAGGACTAGTGTGCGGGAACCAGTTGCTAAATGCGCGGGACTGTGGCAGCTGATAACACAACCGTTATCAGAAGTTGAATTACAGAAGCTTATAATGAAGTATATTGTATTTAAAATGAAGATGATAAACACTAAAATTCATCTCTTCCTAATTACTACATTTTATTATGATCTATCCTCTTGAGATTATGTACTGCTGTCCCTCTTCCCAATTCCACCCTCAGTGACAAAATACAGGTAGCTGACATTGGCCATAGGGGACATATTTCCACGTGACAGTGTCAAGTGCTACAAACCAGGTGTGATTTGTAGTTGTGTTGATGATCTCACCTCACCACTTGTCTGACCCACCTGATCTTTCCAGCATCTGGTGAGGACCTGACGCAAAGGTGGTGCTTAATAGATATTCACTGAACATGTGTAGGTGCAGGAAAACATGAATGAATGACTGTAATGAGGCGTGGAAGTTCCCTGAACCGTCACACTCACTGTTGCTTTGGAGGAAAAGCCCTAGGAAGGGCGGGAGCGTCTGAACTGACACCCTCGGCCGCCACCCTCGGGGTCTTCCCTGGGCCTGTCCCTCCGGGCCCAGGGAGCCGGGAGAGAACATTCGGGGGTCACGGGGTCAGGTTTCCCAGCGCGCCTGTGGGCGGCCCCAGACCGGCTTTCACTCCCCCGTACTTGGCAGGGCTGTCCTGGGGCTGTGGGGCCTCAGCTGCGGTCCTCGGTGGCACATGCGGCTTCCATAAGTGTCTTGGGAGACGTCCAGGGCTTGGAGGGGAACTTGCCCTGCCCTCCATCCCTAGTTTGCTTGCTGCAGCGAAGGTATTTTTGGATTTTGGTTGAGTCAGTCTCTCTTTTTGGCCCATAGGCCCCCAGGGAATTGCTACTCCTACAGATAGAAATGAATTGAAAATAACCAAATGCCAGGTCTGCAAACAGGAAGGGGAGGGGATTTCTGAGCTAAAATGTTCCAGGAAGTGCTCTAGGGGGGGAGGTGCCCTGAGGTTTCCTACCCAAGGGCAAGGGCCGCCTAGACACTGCAGGTGCTGAGGATGTATCCTGGCAAATTCCCGGGGCTCAAGCCAGGGATCTGGCACAGAATCTGGTAACCACGGGGGAGTTACTTGACCCTCTGTGCCTCAGTGTCCTCATTTGTAAACTGGGAATAATATCAGTATTACCTGTTTTACAGGGCTGTTGTAAGAATTACATGAAATCATTCCAACCCTGACTGACACATAATAAAATTTCAATGAATCTTAGCTAGTTACTATTTTTGAAGGGAAGATGCAGGAGGCATCTATGCACCAATAAAGACTTGCAGGAAAGTCCCGCTTGAGATTTAGCTTGGGAGCAAGGCTTGCTTCAAATGCCTAACGGAAACTCAGGTCTGGGTCTTCAGGGCAGAATTAAGAAAGCCCTTTTTAAATCTTTGTATCTAATAGAAGGCAGTGTGTTGTAGGGAAAAAAGAAGGGCCTTTAGAATTAGACAAGATCTGGGTTTTAAATTTGAGGTGAATGTATTTGGGAAAACTTCATTTCTATGACACTCGGCTTTCAAATATGGAAAGTGGGTGACACTATAGCACAGATTACAAAAGAGAGGGGATTGGAAAGATACGGCATTATAATGCTGCACACAGAGGCGAGGTGATTATTGAGCCAGAGAGATCACATCTAGGCCCTAGAAATTTCTTCTTTTATGTGGGTGGTGACATTACCCCCTCCCAGTAAGGTAATGATAAAGATTAAATGAGATGATCTATGTACAGAGCTCAGGTCTCTGCCTGGCAAATAAAGATTCGTAAGCAGTAATGCCGTGATCATTAGCTTTATTACTGTGATTTTTGTTTATTCTGTAAGCAACAGAATTTTTGAGCACCTACCGTGTACCAGGCCCTGTGTGCATGAGAGGGATTCATCGAGGAACAGGGCGGATGTGGGCTGACCCTCGGAAAGCTTGACCCCATCCCCTGGTGTGGGGAGGGAGGGAGGTGGGGTGGGGAGCAGAAATAAACAAGTAAACGTCTACAGATAATAATCTGCTTTCTGTAGGAAATAGGAGGGTGGGGTGGGTTGGAGGATGGGGGAGAGTCCGCCGTAGATCTCCGCGGAGGAGTCAGGTCTTCGGCCCAGCTCATGAGGCCAGCGCCAGCCTCCATGAAAGCACACGGGTCTCTCACGTCTGTGTGTCAGTCTGACAGCTGCAAGAAGGTGGAGGTGCAAGAAGTCTGTATAAGCAGGAGTCCCCAGATCGCTCCATGGGTGACTCCAGATCCAGAGGCTGAATCCAGCGCCCAAGTGGGGGACCGATCAGCATCTTGCTTGACCAGGTGACCTGACATAACCTCCGCCATTCCCTTGCCTGCATGGGGCCCATTTTTCCACCAGGTGGCAGTGTTCAATAATAAACAAGGACAGCGTTCATCCCAGAGGCCTCTGGCCAGCAATAATGATCGTAGGCCACCTAATGAACATTTGTGCCGAGCGCCAATCACAGTTAGCCTTTCTGAGGATTGTGCAGGATTCCTGGCCTTTATACGGTAACAATTTTTCTTCAGGACCTCCTTTCACTGTATGTCTGAAATAAATAGACGATGTTTTGAACACATTATGCCCAGGCCCTGTACGGAGAGCTTTATAAAAATTATGACGTTGCATTGTTGTGCCAGCTTTGCAGTGAGTCACCTTATTCGCACCGTAACAGATGAAGAATCGGAGGCTCAGCAGGTGGCGGTTTGCCGATGCAGGCACAGCCGGTGCATGAAGGTGCTGGGCTCAAACCTACGCTTGTCTGATGTCCGAGTCCAGCTATTAACCATCACACTGTCCTGATGTGCATCTTAAGAAGAATGATTATTACTAAGAGAACTGTCCCAGAAGGAGAAGAAAGCGTCGCCCGTCTTGGGGAATCACATTCTCATCTGTGGAGCACGAGCGTGGATACTCTCCGTAAGGGCACCCACCTGGCTCGAGGAGAGACTGGGAGCTGAGGGCAGGGGAGGACCAGAAACACTCCGGGGACGTCTGTAGGGACAGGCACACAGCCAGAGGACAGAGCTTTTTCAACTATGACTGTTGTCAGAAGATGTTGTGAAGGAATGAAGGGCAGACTGTCATTATCTCCCTGTGATGGGTGAGGAATGTAAGGCGGAGGAGCAGAGAGGGGCCTCAGCACACTGCAGCCAATCAGAGAACCTCAGAGTTCCAAAGCAGTTAATGATCCTTATATTCCAGAGAATACTTGACTTTCTGTGATTTACTGGCACTCGGGGGCTAGTTCATATTTATACGTTGAAGATTCTATAGCTTGGAGAAGACTCTCGCCATGTGTCCCTGGGCGACTGAAGGACAGTCAGGAGACACAGCCGCCTGGGCTGTCAGGGCCATTTGGCCCCGGCCCACCGGCTGCATGTGTTCAGGGGATGACGTGCCAGGAACAGAGGGAAGCGGCAGACCATCTGGCACAATGCCTTCGTTTTACAGAGGGGGAAACGGGGGCTCGGAGCGGCAAGACTCGCTCAGGCATCCAGCAAACTGAAGGTGGGAGTAGGCTTGCATTCCAGAAGAGGAGCGCCCGCCAACTCCTTCAAAGTACAGGGGACCAGGATTCAAGTCAGAGGCCTGTCAGGACAGGGTCTTTGTGGGGGGGGTGTCTTTGTGGGCTCCTGCAAGGTTGAAGGGGGCCCAGAGATCAGACACATCTGGGAAGCCCCAGTCACACAGAATGAAACAGATTTTAACAGGACTCGTCAGAAACTTTAATGTGCTAATATTTACTGGGCATCTCCAAAAGGGAATCAGGATATTTCGTTTGCCAGAATTATTTGACCTCAAACTTTCTGTTTTCCTACCACCTCTACTAACCGCTCACACGACAGTGTTGAGTAGGCCACAACCGGCAACAGCGACTTCATTTTTGTTTTCTCAAGTTTCCCAGAGGATTTGGTTATGTAACCCTGCATTTAAGAGTGTCTCAGAGAACAGAGGTTTTGAGAGCGCACGTAGGAACTGCTTCACTGAGCTATGGGCAAAACAAAACCACCTTCGAGACCCAGTGTCCAGCTACTTGAGGGCTGCATTTGGAAGGCGTGCCTGCCTAGGGACGTCAAAGCCCCTCGGAGGAAATCCACCTCCGACAAAGGGGAATCACGCAGAACAGAGAGCCATCTCTGTGACACCCTCTAAGTGAGATCTGACAGGTCCGGCTGCTTTAGTTGTTCTTTTTTGTAAGAACAACCCCTTTATACACGATTTTGGAGGTCAGCCAGGATGGTAAGATTTCAGCACAATGAATTAGGGAGTTGGTGCCATTCAAGTCAGAATCTGGAGAGTCAGATAAACACAGATTTGAATTCAGGCTGTGCAATGTGTTGACAGTGTGACTTTGGGCAAATTGCCCTCAGTGGCCTTCAGACTTCTTAAAATGAAGATAATTACCTAATGCTAAAATTGGGATAACACCACTACCTGTGGGGAAAAATGGAGGGAAAATGGAGAGTGCCATATATGTTCAAAATAACTGCTGGTACACCACTAGGGGCGCCAAGAAAATGCCCAATTAACAAAATATGGTCAATTGACTGCTCTGCAAGGTTAAGAAAATCCAAGGGTGGGTGGAGAAGTAACCTGGCAGAGGAGGTAGAGGACAGCGAGAGGGGAGGCAGGAGAAGGGGCGAGGGGGAGGTGTCACGCCACAGATGGACCCCTCCAGTGCCAGAGGAGGCTCTCTGAGAAGAGACAGTAAGGGAGGCGTTGTCACGAGAAATTCCCGCTGTGATTTCAGCTTAAGCTTTAGCCCCACACAACCCCAGTGAAGACAACGACTCTCATGCAGTGATTGCTAGTGTTGGTTTTGATTTTGATGTAACCGAGCCTGAGTTATAGCTACCGCGGAGGATTTGTATAAAGGTTCGTGGGACATACGCCCAAACAGGGAGCTGCGCGAGGACCACGGGATTTAGCTCACTTTATACAACTTGTTCTTGGATAACTGCCCGATCCAATCTGTGTGCATTTAATACTGTTTTCTCACTGAGTTGCATCACCATCGCAAAGATGAGTCAGCACAGGGAAGGGCACCAGCTGTGGCCTGCCGGCGAGGGGCCTGTCTGCTCCACTCGGCAACGCTGAGGACGTCTGAGCGCCTTAGGCCGGTGGCTCGTCCAGCGGGCCTGGTCCACTCACCTGTGGGACAGCAGGGAGGAGGCCTCGTGATTCGTGAGGATTTCAGCCTCGTGCGAATGGGTCTGGAGTCAGGGAGACCGAGGGCTGACTGCAGCTCTGTCACCCTTCCTTTCTGGGGCTTTCCGCACACTCCCTGCCGGCTGTGAAGCGAGGGCGTCAGAATCAAGGAAGGTCATGCTCGTAATTCTGAAACGGCGTCTCCCATTGTTTCTCCCAATGGTACTGGCTTCTAAAACTTTAGCTTTAAGGTTTTTATCCTGAAAGTTTCTTATCTGTTTTTAGCACACACACATACACACACACACAAGCTTTACTAGATCCTTCTTTCCTCTCCAGAAAAACAAACAAGGGAAGCATTGGAAGTCAAGTGAAGAGTATGGGGCAGAGGAGGCTTGGCATCAACACCCTAGAGTGGCCCAAGGGGAAAAGCAAGCATCTGGGGTGCTTCCAGGGCTCAGGACACACGAGTGAGTGCAAAGAAGAACCCCGGGGTGTGCAGATTCCTAGGACAGAGTAAAACAAGACCTGGAATGGAAGGAGGGGGGTAGGGGCTGACCCTTATCAACCCTGTCCTTTCTCCTTGAAGCTTTTGGCTGGCTGGCTAAGCTAATGGATTCCAGACTAGCCGAATAAGCTTTTGCCAAACTTCTTTCTCTGTAGAACACCTCCGACGGTGACTCCATGATTCCTTAAGTTCTCTAGGGACCCACAGGCAATGACCAGAAATCGCCAAAGCTGAAACGGGTAGCAGACCAGATCGTTTTACTAACTGGACCACCATAGAAAATCCCTTTCAGCTTGTGATTCATTTCCTTTGAAAATAGCTCCTCCCTGGGGACTAATGTCTTCCTGACTACAGATTGCTGGGGTTTAAACATCTAGTTACTGATACTGGGCAGAGTTAATGCTGGAATTTATCTATAGGTAACCGGTCCAAATTATAACTTTCTGTCTATAGAATGAGTTTTCAACGGGTTTATACTCTTAATGTATAAAAAGCATTATCAAACAGAAATGTGAGCCAAAGACACAAGAATGCAAGTCATGTAAATGCGTACTCCTATGAAGAGATGTTCAAGCTTAATAGTAATCAAAGAAATAAACAATGAATAGAACAACATGATGCTAATTTTCATCGATCAGGTAGGCAAAGGTCAGAAACAATGATAATACCTATAGTTGTTAAAGATGGAACGAAATGGACACTTTTGGTGGGACTGCACTTCGATACCCATCTTGGCAGCACATAGCCCAAGTTTTAAACATGCACAGCGTTTGGCTCAGCAGTTCCGCTTCTTGAATTTTAAGTAAATAATCATGGAAATGTAAGATTTCGCTACATGGGTGTACATTGCAGCCTTCCATCTACAAAAGCTTTTTTGTTACTGTGAATAATCAAAATATCTATGAAGAAGAGATTGATAAAATTATGGTATATCCACATAATGGAACACTCTGCAGGCTTTAGAAATCATGGTGCAAATATATATTCACTGCTCTTCAGTAGAAGAAAGCAAATTATATGCCTAATATTATTTTAAAAGACACCAATAACAAAACAAAAAACGGAAACAACAAGACTGTGTACATCTAAGGACAAAAGCTGGCGCGCGAGTTGCACCAAAACGGTATGCCTGGTGGACTCCACTTGGTGGGACGAAGGATCATTTTTAGTTAAAGTTTCTTTCCTTTCTCTGTGTTGTTAGAATCTTTACAATGAGCATAAACTGCTTTTATAATAAAAAAATGGCAAACGAGGCTAAACATAGAATAAGCCATGGGAGGGACGTGTGGGGGGAACCACACACAACAAGAAAGGGCTTGTAGCTCCAACCCGCTAGAAATAAAACCTCCCGTCTGACTAGCTTAAGAAAATGACTACTTCCTCAAACGTGTGAAAACCTGTTGCCTGGGATTTGGGGCTGACACACTGCTTGCAAGATGTTGACCTGAGCACTGCATCTAATTTGTTTAGATTTGGCTGAACTGCCTGGTCCATTTCTCCTGAGGTCCGGCGGCCTTCCTTTCACAATACTGTGCCTCTCTCTTCTGCTCTGCTCAGACTCTGGGCAATTTCCATTTAAAGGAGGATGTGTTTGTCTTTTCTCCCCACTCCCTGTGTAGGTGTGGAGCGGGTTAGCATCTGATAGACTGAATGACCTCTGTGGCCGAAAAGGCCTCGGGGCTCCCCTGGCCCCTCTCAGTGGAGCCCAGGGAACCGAAGGAAGAACCGAGGAGGGAGTTGTAGTCAGGCCTAGAACCGAGCTGGGGCGGGACTGCGCCTCATTAAATCCTGTCTGTCGTGGTATTTCACAAAGCCATCCCTATGGGGGGTCAGGAAAGAAGGGTCAAGCATTTTACAGTTGACTAAAGTCGGTCGGGACGTTTCCCTGCTTCGGCTCCGGCAGGGCTCTCAGAGTCAGGCTGGACATCCGTGCCCCACTGCGAGGACCTGGCCCCGGGGGGGGCCCTTGAATGCCCCCCACTTCAGCCCCCCGACCACCACGACCTGGCCCGGGGTGGGCCCTTGAATGTCCCCCACTCCTGCCCCCCGATCGCCACGACCTGGCCCCAGGCAGGCCCTTGAATGCCCCCCACTCCTGCCCCCTGACCGCCATGACCTGGCCCTAGGCGGGCCCTTGAATGCCCCCCACTCCTGCCTCCCTCTCCGCTTCTGGTCTTCCAGCTCCCCCTCAGGAGGGCCACCGGCTCACATCTCTGGGGGCCCCAGGAAGCCTCACCCAGCCCCCCCAGCAGCCCCCCAGCTGCCCGCAGCGCCCTTGCCCACGTTCTGTTCCCCACCCCTCCCTCCCCGGCCCCTTCTCTGCCTGGTTCACTCCTGCTCATTCTGTTTTCAGTGCCCAGTTCAAGTGCCACCTTCAAGGGCCCAGAAGCCTCTCCGTTGTCCTCTCGGCCCACTCCCGGCTGACTTTGCCTGTCCCCTGTCCCCCGTCCCCCCGGTGGCCGCAGGACCACCTTACTGCCTCTATTCATTCACACACGCATTCGTAAATATTCATGTTTTCTCGCTCTGCCGGGCACTGGCGAGGTGCTAGGTAGGAGAAATAAAGCAGAATAAGGCAGAGATCACCTCCACGTGGCATTGCTGACCTCTGCAGCCCTGGACACCCCTTGTTCTAATCCCTGCTTTCATTCTGCGTCTCCTCCACGAGCCTGCCATGCTTCTGAAGTCTGGGATCGTGTCTCGATCCACTTTGATTCCCCAGCCCCAGAACCTTCAGGCACCCACTCAGTGAACTCATGTTAATCACGGAATAACCGAGTGGAGAGATGAATGCCAACAAGACGCACTAGGTAGACAGGTTTTGACCATTTGCTACAAAATTCTCTTTCACTTCCAAGCATTATATTCGAAGACAAAGACCTTGGACTTAGAGCTTCCAGGTTCCTACGGTTGCTCCCTCTGAACTGAAACATAAATCTGCGTAACTCAGTATATTTTTCTGGATATCTTGACAATGTTGGATCTAGTTGGATTAAGGCTATTAAGAACAACACATAAAATCTGGGGCAGTTTTAAACAGTATCTCCACAGCTGTTTGAATGATTCGGGTCCCACCTCCAATCACTTAGTAGCCAGTTGATCTTGAGCATGTGGTCTGATTTCTCTGTGCCATGGTTTCCTTATCTCTTAAGTGACAGTAATAGAACCTGCCAGAGGGGATTGTTGTGAGGTCTGATGGTCTAGGACACAGGAAGAATTCAGCTCCCCAGAGGGCAGGCACTGCGGTGACAGTGGTGACACAGCTCATTCTGTGAAGCAGGGAGGGCGGGGGCGGCTCTGTGTCCCGACCAACACGTTCGCCGTTAGGCGGCGCTGCGCTTGCATCCCGGCTCTGTTAGTTATTGACTGTGTGACTCCGGAAAAGTCATTTAACCTCTCTGGACCGTAGTGTTCTCTTGTCTGAATAGCTACGTCCCAGAATTCTTGTGAGGATTAAGTGAGAATCATGAATACGAAGATTTAGAACAATGGATGGGCACATGAAGAGCGATGCATGAATGTTATTTTTAATAGTTGCGATAATAAAACAGGAATGTCTGTAGAAGCAAGAAGGCTGACACTGCACCTGTAGATTCCTTCTCTCTCCTTAGGAGGGAAACGTGTCACACCTAGAAAGTGCTCATGTGGGCAGATCAGCTAGGTGATACTCCCTTCAAAAATCAAGTGAAATCACCTCTTTGGAATTGAAGGCTTTGGAATGAATGAATGTGAAAACTCAGCTCAACAAAGTAAAGGGACGGTAAAGAGACAGATAAGATCCGGAGACAGTGAAATGGAGGGGTTCTTACAGGAACGTTAAAGGCGCGCTCCTCACGGATGGTGTCTGCACTTCCAGAGGGTGAGGTGCTCAGGAGATCTGTGGCTACTAGCTGCTTGGTGTCCTGTCTGAGGAACCCTAGATACTGGTTATTTGATTCATTTCTTGGCACCAACATCTGGAGAAAGAAAAACAGTGATATGTTTGGTGATCTTCCCCCAGCTCGGCTTCTCCCCCCGTAAGTATTTGGTCCTTTCCCCTAGTCCACAGGCCACTTTATATTTTGAGCAGGTACATAATTTGTAACATAGTCAATAAAATGGGGTGTAATGCAGCCCACTCTTCAGGACCCCTGTGTTCCTTATCAAGCGACGGGTGTATCTGTGAGGCTACAAACTAGTGAACAGGGAATATGGTCTTTGCATTTACCTCCCTCTACCCTTAACCACTGGCCCAGTGGTCTTCACACAAATTAGAAACAGACACCTTTCTGCAAGATATTTTGCTGCCATGTCAGAAGATTATTGCAGCAGCTACACAAAATTGTGATGACTCTGATGTGATCGTTGTACCAAAGGTCGAGCAGCATATAACCTACATAATGTCATGTGACAGCTGATTCTACCTTCTCCCAGGGTCCCTAAATCTGTCTTCAACAATCATACCTCAGAAGATGTGTTCGTTTGCTTATATCCCATCAACCAGCATCTGCTGAACTTTAACTTCTGTCTCAAGACTCAACTTACGCACACTGTTGAGACAGCCATCCCTAAAGTCCTTCTCTACTCTGGACTAAGTAAAATTCTTACTCTGCCCCTCGTCGCTACATGCACTGCGAGGTACACACACTCCTGTCACTGAATTCACCGTACTAGATTACAACTGCTGGTTTGCACGATTGACTTCCCTTCTACACTGTGAGCTTCCAGAGCAAGACCACCTGGGATGCTTACAGAAAGGCAGGTTCATGAGCCTGACTCCTCAAATCCTGCACCAGAGTCTAGGCACAAAATGAAGACAGCTGCGTTTCTAAATACAACTTACCTGTAGCGGCCTAAGTCCTCTCAATTTCAAAGCTCACTTCTTAGAGAGCAGGACACATATTTACTGCAGGCAATAAGATATCTGGCCTTGAGTTCCACTTAAAGAAAGCCTTGGCTATTTATATCTTTCCAGTAAGAAATGTTTTTGAGTCCCAAAAAACATTAGAAACTCTAGAGTATATACATACAGATCTGTGGTCTTCCGGAAATACACAAATTCTCAAGTCTGTGAACTGGCGTATGTGTTTGCCCTGAGGGGGGTTCAGGAGAGGCGTCTAAACATGGTTATTTTAAAAACTAATGCCGATGATAGTATCCTGGGTCATGTTAAAAACTGGCTCACCGAGTTGGGAATATTTTTCTCTCCAAGATCAAAAGACTAATTTTGGTCAAAGAAAGTTGATAAAATCATGAGCAAGTTCCTCGGGGAGTGACTAGGGCAACCAGCTATCCATGATGACAGCCCCACACAGGTGCGGGTCAGACGGGACAAGGGAATGTCCAGGTCAAGAGCTCAGGCAGAGGTTTTCCATGTGTGGTGTTGTGTGGATCAGAGACAGAATTGTGCGAGGACTTTATAATAGCGAATATGAATCATTTTGAGCAACAAATGTATGGGGTTTGATGGCAGAGAATTGGTTTTATTCAAATTAATTGTATCTTTTTGTAAATACTGAACAACTCACATCATTTGCCTTTGCTCTGAGTTCTAATGACTTAGTTGATGTCTCTTTAGAGCCCATTTTTCCATGACTCCTTAGAAGGATGGCTGTTCGCCATCATAACCTGTCAAGTGACCAAAGACAGGGACAGAGGTCGTGATCTCTCCCCCGTAGAGATAAGTCAGGGCACCTGCGCTCTGCGAGCAACCTCCTTTGTTCCAATTCATCTTGTGTTGAATGCTAAAAAAGATATTTCTGTCAAGAATTACTTAACAAGCATTCACTGAATGGCTTTATTTCTAGCATTGCTTGAGGATGGAGATACTTTACAAGATACAAGGTACTTTATTTGCTACTCAAAATGTGCTCTGAAGACCAGCAGCAGCGCCCCCGGCTTGTTAGAAATGCAGATACTCAGGCCCAAGCGCAGACCTACTGAACCAGTACGTGCCGTCTAACAAGACCCCCAAGTGATTTGTACGCATACTAAAGACTTACCGATTGATTCTTGGGTTGGAATTGATCTGGGTGCGTAAGATCCACTGGGGAGGTTTTAATCATTCTGATTCCCAGGCTCCAACCCTCACGTACTGCATTTTGGCGTAATGAGGAAGTGTGAGCTCTCGGTGGGGACTGCTTAGGTGTGAGTTACGATTCTCTCTCTCACTAGATGTATTTACAGTCAAACAATCCAACCTGACTGGGTCTGTGACTTCATTGATGCAACAAGGAAATGATACCTATTTGGCAGGACCGTTGGGAGGAAGAGACTTATTGTGGGTCATAGTCTATAGTGAGCAATCAAAGAAACGCTTGCTGTTTTTATTCTTATGGTCAGTAAAGTTTGGGAAGCATTACACTGTGGCCTTTTTTGGTAAGAACGGAAAGAAGCAGGAGCTCCTTTGCCACCGTACCCTCAACACATGTGCACGTGTGTGGGCCTGCTTCTCTGCGGATCTGGACTGTCTTTCTAACTCCTAAGTTTTCACTATCTTAAAAACTGGCCCAAGTCTCATTTCAATATTGATTATTCCACATTCACAGGGCAGTGTTTTTACTCAAGTGTCCTTATACACTTGGGAGTTCTAGGGAATCAGTACCTCCAGAGAGCAGTATTCAGACAGGGGAGAGAAACTGACCCCATTTATCTCCCCAACTGGAAAAAAAAAAATCTCTCTTGGTGAAACCAAACTCCTGTCTTCCCATCTTCGGGACACGCTTACATAACGTGGTGTTTATAAGAAGAAAGAAATGGCGTACATGCACACTCCCTAGTTGACCTCCACAATACAACTAGTTGAGCCTCGGTGCCCCAGTTTAGAAAGACTGGAGATCTCATGTCCTGCCTGGGGATGTCAGCCGTGGGCAAGTTCACCGTGGGTTTGATGAGACTGAGAAATGACAATGGAATGTTCTTGGGGTGAAAGGGTTTAATCTCACGGGCAGGATTACGTCCGCATCCAACAGTCTGCAAGTCCATAATCCTCCCCGGTCTCTGCCTCCCCCCAGAGCACTGGGCAGAGTTCTTTATACAGTGACTCAGTCAGTAATAGCTCATTGTCTAGGGTGTGGAAGCAGCAGTAGCCTAGCAGCCGGCCAGTTACATCAAGGAGTTGAGGTTCAAGTGAGGATCCCGGCCACAGGAGCGTCCATTTCCCCACACCTCGGTGCTGCCTTAGCAGCCGACCACACTGGTCGATGCCGTATAGCAGAGCTTTTGCAATTTTCTCACAGCACATCTCTACCTATTTTTGGGCTTTTAAAGTCTTGTTAAATATTCACATTTGTTTTTAGATGTATGCATTCTTACATAGGAGTTTGTCATTGGACACACCCTCAGTAACTGTCATTAAGCCTGTTTTTAAGAGTTAAATGGGAATAATAACTTCATGGGAATACAATGGGAATAAAATGATGGGAGGTAGTGTCTATTAATGGACTCAGTGCAGTGTTTAACACAGACTAAGTGCTCCATAAATGGTGCCCATTTTACACGCTCACACCTTCACTAGGTGGAGTTCATTTCTTTCTGCAGTTCATCAAATTCAGTTTTGTATCATGTCATGTCACTTTCTTATTTAAATGACAAATATTTGACCAATTCAACACTTCTGAATTCATTTTTGCCTCTCCCCATCTTAAGGATATGAAGTCCAAACTAAAATGCTTGTTCCCTGGTAACAGGTGACAGCCCAGTCAAGTCCCATGCTTGCAGCTGACTCTTTCCATTGTTCTCTGGATGATGAAACTGTACTCAGAATGCGTTGGTAACTTTTCTGCAAATGACTTTGAATATTATATTTCAGACATGTTATAAATTACAAATATAAATATGTCTGTGTGTTTGTGTACATATTCTCAATGCAACAGCTATAGGTCAAGTAAATGAAGAAAGTAAACACTTTATCATATGCCATAGTGCAGATTTATTCATAACTGGTAGATTTTCTCCGATGTGAATTCATGAGCATTTCTCATTACATCTCCTAAGTGATAACTCAGCAGTGGGCTGTTTTGTGCAGGGGGGAGGCCTGTGGCTTGGTACCAGTCAGCTGGCTTTTGGCTGGTGAAGCCAGAGCTCCTGAATAGTTTTTACTGTTTTTTAGAGATTTCACCTATTGATTCAGGCATGGGTTTTATTTGTTGTTTGTTTTTTGTTTTACCTTTGTGGCTGTACTTCCAAACTTTTTGTGATTAAAGCCCCCCACTCCACTCACTTATTACCTGCCGGCTCCTATTTATTATGTCTGAAGTGAATAACCATCCAGGTTGGCCATTTTCCAAACATTGTGACTCACATACCTAGCAATCAAGGTGAGTCATGTAACCTCACTCTCTGACCCTCTCCCCCAACACTGGCCACAGTCTACTGCCAGTCCAGACAACAAAAACAGCGTGTAATAGTCTACTTAGAACGTCCTTCGGTTGCGAGCCACAGAGACCAACTCTGGCTCACTGCAATGAAACAGGAAACTGTTGGCAGAACGGGGAGTTCGGCACATTGAGAGTCGAGCTGAAAAAGGGCAGGAATCAGGGCAGCTCTGAGCGAGGAGGTATTTAATGCACTATCTCATCCAGAAGCTATTCAGAATGAATCAGCCCCAGTCTTATTTTTTTTTTCTGCCCTTGCATTGTTCAGCTCAAGGTCCAAAGCCTTAAGAGAAAAAGCCTGATTATCTTAGTTTGGATGGCATGCAGGGCGTCTTGACAGCAGTTGCACTAAGGTCATAGACAATAGCGGAGAAACGATGCTCCGTCACGATGATGGCACCAGTCAAGTGACTGACCAGATGGATGGAGGGAAAAAAGTCACCACTGGCATGTCAGGGCATTGTGCCCCTGGCCTATGATAATCAATGATCATTATAGGAAATGTAGCCACCCCAGAAGAAGGATACTATGAAGTCAAAGGGCCAGTAAAGGAAGGAAGACTTGTTCCCTTTCCTCCTGGGGGAAGGGAATGAAGATCCTAATAATACTTTTAGTTCCCTGGGCAAGCAGTTTCATCTGTAGAATTTCAAAATCAGAAAAGTTCTAAAGATAATGAATTTCAGTGATTCTCAAATGCCACAGAGGACCAGTTGTATCAAGTCGCTAGGAAGCTTTAAAACAATAGAGATTCTAGAGTTCCACTCTCAGGAATAATGTGTTATTTAAATCTGGAGTTTGACTCCAGAAGTAAACCCAGAGGACCACCGAGCTGATGGGCGGAGACCTCAGAGAGAAGGGCCGCCCCTGGCCTCCAGCCACGGGGAGTCTCAGCCTCAGAAGGCCGGCCTCATCTCGCCCTGAGGTCGTGCAGCCTCGCAGAGCTACAGTGCCGATGCTGACAGGTGACAGCAGTCACACGGGCCTGACCCCCGGGAGCACACACACCTGCTGCCGGACCTGGTTCTCAGGTCCTCCTGGGGACACCCTGGGCTGCCCAAGTGGCGATTCTCTAGCTGCCCCCTTATGATCACCTGGCAGCTTTTAGAAAGTGCTGATGTTTGGTCTTATGGCAGGTGATTGAATCTGAATTTCTGAGGATGAGCCCCAAATATCTCTATTTTTCAAGGTCTTTTGGGTGATTCACTGTGTAGCCAAGTCAAGACCACTAGACGCAAAGTAAAAAAAAAAAATTGTCATGCACTTTGGGATCAGAGGAAAACCTGTCAGGCTCTGTCTGTGACAGTGGTGCCAGGACAGCGATTCTCAGAGCACAGCGGCCCTACTCCCACCCGAGGTCGGCAGGCTGCTGATCGTCTGTAAGAGCCCAGCACCTGTACCACCTCCACCACGCAGTCTTTTTTTTTTTTAAGGTATGATTGATATACACTCTTATGAAGGTTTCACATGAAAAAACAATGTGGTCACTACATTCACCCATGTCTCTGTCCATCAGTGTAGTAAGATGCCACAGATTCACTATTCGCCTTTTCTGTGCTACACTGTTCCCCCCCCACCGTGATCCCCCCACACCGTGTGTCCTAAACATAATGCCCCTCAATCCCCTTCTCCCTCCCCACTGGCCCTCCCCAACCCCTCCCCTTTGGTAACCACTGGTCTCTTCTTGGAGTCTCTGAGTCTGCTGCTGTTTTGTTCCTTCAGTTTTGCTTCGTTGTTATACTCCACAAATGAGGGAAATCATTTGGCATTTGTCTTTCTCTGCCTGGCTTATTTCACTGAGCATAATGTCCTCCAGCCCCATCCATGTTGTTGCAAATGGTAGGATTTGTTTCTTTCTTATGACTGAATAGTATTCCATTGTGTATATGTACCACATCTTCTTTATCCATTCATCTACTGATGGACACTTAGGTGGCTTCCATATCTTGGCTATTGTAAAAAGTACCATGCAGTCTTGATTGATCCATCCAGGCAGACTACCATCCTGTCTCCTGTCCCAGGACTCACCCTTGGAAATCTGTTATGATTTCAGATACCTGGCCCCAGAACTGATATTTCAGGAGCTTCAGGGATAAGGCCTGAGATACTATGTTTTTAGCAAACTCCTTAGGTGATTTTTACATGCAGCCATTTCAGGCATGATCACTCTGTGTCCCTATGATACACGTACATACTTCTTCTGTTACATTTGTTCGACTGTAATTGTTTATTACCGTTCAGATTCACCTACTGAGCCCTGAGTTCCTTGAAGGCAAGGATGATAACTTAGTTTTAATTCCCAGGACCTAGCATAATCCTCTCTCAGTAGATGTTTATGCACCAGATGAATGAATATGAGCAAATCTCAAAATGGCTGAGCTTTTTTAATGTTTCATGATTTTTCACAGAAACGTATGAATTAAATAAAATTAAGTTGTAAGAATTAAGTTACTTTTTCTTACCCATGTTTTCTACTTAGTATAAGCCTTCTCCCCATAGTTGTATTTATATTTTGAGTACTTGTTTTATGGAGGTACTATTATGTACTGGAAATATAATAATAATAGCTAATGTTTAGCTGATGTTTACTGATGATGTACCATGCTCCAGGTAACGGACTAAACGCTTCACGTAGGTGACTCATTTCATTCTCATGATGACCTAAGATAATTTACCCCTAATTCTATGGATGAGACACAAAGAGGTACCTAAGGTGCTGACCTCACACACCCCAGGAAGTCACAGGGCGAGTGGTTGAATGCAGGCATCTGTATCCGAGACAGGCACTGACTCCGTACCTCTGAATGGTCAATAAAGCACAGTCCCTGGCCTTAGGGACCCACAGCCTCATGGGAGAGATGGACAGTCTCAAAAACCATCCTCACACAGTGCTAAGGCTTCACAGAGTAGGGGAAAGTGTTTATGAAAATATAGTGCAGGAAGTTTTAGAATTTTGTCTTGAGGGGACTGGGGGGAAGTATTAATGAAGACCTCATAGAGAAGGTGAGTTTGGGTTGAACCATGAAAGGTGATCCGTGGAATCTGGCCAGAGGTGTGGGCTCATAAGAACACATGGTGTCGGTGGGTAGGCCAAGGGTGCTGATGGCGGCTCTGAAGAAGGAAATGGTCAATGGCGAGATGTGCAAGGGCAGTGGAGGGGCATAAAACAGGAGATGTGCACAGAGCCATTAGATCTCTCACAGAACGTCTGATCCAAACTGACTTGGGCACCAAGAGACTGTTGTCTCATCAAGCAGAGTCCGGGAAGAGAGCTGGCCGTGGGCGTAATGGTGTGAGACTTCCAACCACATGTTCAGGCATCTAGTGTCTTTCTCTGGGTGTCTGACTGGCTGCAGCTCCGAGGCTCACTCATCTCACGCTCAAATCGCTGAGCTCAGCAACTGAGAGAGTCCACCTCTCTGACGGTTCCAGAAAACCCACAGAATTAGATTTCATTGGCCCTAACTGGCCACATTTGCTTTCACGTGCTGGTTCCTGCTGCCCTTGGCCGATCCCCAGAAGGTGGAAGGCCCAGATCGGTTTAGCTTTAGCTGCGTGAGTTTCCTTTGGAAGTCACGAGGTGGTCACAGAGCACGTGGGCAGAGACTAGAGAAGAGAAAGACCCCCAAGTGGAATTGGTGTGTCATTGGGTGGAAACATGACAAATGTACACTAGAGTCAAAGCTCAGATTTTGGAGGGCCTTGAATGTTGTATGTAAACAAAAAACAACCCGACCAAGGATTTTTTGCATCCTATCAGTGAGGATATTTCTTGACGTCAAACAATGAGCTTGTTTGGTCACTGGCCACTCAGAGAACTCTGGTTTGTTCTTCGGCCCTCAAATTGGGTTGAAAAGCAGGTTTCTGTCTGTCCTTCAGCGGTGAGGATGCTCGACATGGAACAAGACACAGGATCACAAACCATGCTTTGGGCCTTGCAGGCTTTCTGCTGAGAGTTTGCCAAAGCTGCCTGAATAGCTGCTCAACCCCCCACCCCACCGCCCACCCCGTCCCCATCCTACTGGCAGCCACTTTGGAGGGGGAGGTGCCTGCACCAGGGATCGTCTAGGTGGGAACAATCCTTCTGTAACAGCCGTGGCCTCCTCTGGCATGAATTGAGCATTTACAGTAGTGAAGCCATGTTTTATTTATGTTATTTCCTCAAGACCTCTGGTCAGATTCCCTATTTGCAGTGCAAATCAGACATTGAAAAGGTTTTATATATTCTCCATACAATTCTCCATACAGCCACAGTCAGTGACAAATTGTTATCTCTGAGCCTAGCAGTTCTAGTGTGATTTCTGATATTAAGAATACTCACCACTCACAATTCTAATTTATGCTAATAGACTCACAGTCATCAGAAATGCTGAGACTAAGCAACAGATTTGGGGCTCAGAAAACTAACACCACTTATTACATTGTCTTGTAAAGGGGCAACTTTCAATGGGATACCCTAACTTACACCCCAGAACTCGGATGGGAGGGACCGATTACCATGAACTCAAGCATCACTTAGCATGTGAAGTCTTGCCTGTGTTGTATTAGACTCCAAGCAAAAAAGTTCAGAGCCACCTTTGAGGGAATGAAAACGGGACCTGTCTCCCTGTGTCTGGGATGCCTGTGAGCTGAATGCTCGGCTCTGCACTGGAGGAGCCGGTCTGCACCAGCCACTAGCTGACTGTACGCCCTTCTGTGTAAGGCTGCTCCCGAAGTGGCCACAGTTTGGGAAATGGTGCCCAAGGATAAAGAATCTAACATGAATCACTCTATAGAATCCACATGACTAATGACTGGATTGGCTCAAAAACTGCATGATGGATTGGAATTAACAACCCCAATGTAAGGAATCCCACTCAGCCCTCTGGCACCCCTTCAGTCACTGCACAATCCCAATATTTGTGTTTGTGTGGTGGGAACTGCCAGCAGCTCAGGACACACTGGCCACGAGGCGGGCACCTGTAGTGACACCTTGTTATTCAGAGGACCTGACCCAGCTGCGTGCCGCCTCCCGTTCTGGCCCTTGGCTCGTTATTGGAAACAACAGTTCTTCTTCCAAACTGTCAGCAATATTCTTTCTCAAATTAGATCACCTTGCATGGTGATTTTCTGCCCTTAAAAATTAGACTCATGTGTATGTAATATAATACCATGTTATCTGTGATGACAAGACTGAAAATGCCTGCTCCTATGGTGCTATAAGCGTTCAGGAAAACAAATTGCTGTTTTTATCTCCCACTGGCTCGCCTAGTGGGTGCATCCTGGGAACGCTGCCCTTAACACCAGCAGAGCAGCTGCTCCAGCCCTGCACCTTCAGCCCCTGGTGACTGGGAGCCGCTGGGTTGCGGTGCGTGCGGTGCAAAGGAATCAACGCACCCAAACAGCTATTGTCATTCAGACCATGAGGTCTGGCCTCGTTCTGGGGAACCAGCTGCATTCCAAGACAGAAATCTGTTTGGCACAAATGAAATGTTTGTTTTAAAAAATGAAATCCACTTGGCCATTAATTAGCCACTCCGTTTTAGGTTGCTTTCTACAATTCTATAAATACAATGTCCTGCGTCGCCATTCCCACCGATTGATGGAAAAGTGGATTTATTTTACCCTTTGAGGAAGGGATCCTACAAATACAGCCAATCCTCATTTCTGTGTTGGTAACAGTTGCGTGGATGGAATGGTTTCCGGCTATTTTTCCTCCTGGATTAGTGAGATGAAATAGCAGGCAGAGCCAGGGGACATTCCTCAGGAGTGGAGAGAGTCAGATGGTTCGCGAAGGTGCTGCATGTTGACCTGATTTGAAAAGAAATCCTACAAACTATGGCCAACGCATGTTTAAAGTCAGGTTGTCCATCTGAGTCATTGGGTTTTTACAAATCCTAAATTGCCCCTGGGAACATTTCTATCAGAGTCAAAGCCGCAAGTCCCACAAGGCCCATTCGCTTGAATGACAAGCTGATCGGATCACCAGTTTGCAGAACCTTTTAAATGAAAGCAAAGGATTCGGCTCCTCTGAGAAAACATCTCAGGCGTCTGGTTTTTTAATCCATGTCACCCCGATGCCCCCTTTTCTTCACAGTATTTCTTTACCCTCTAAAGAAAAAAGAAACATTTTTAATGTTGACTGTTAAGGATGGGGGGAGGGCAGAGAAGTAAGGTTGAAAATAAATTTTACAGATAAAATCAACTTTTTCAGGTGCTATCAACTTGAAATAAATCGAGCTCTTATGCCGCCTACACAGCCGCCCTGCTATGTGAATATTTCCCTCTTCTCACCTTAAATCACAGGATGCAATTCTGCTTTCTCAGGCAGGGCATCGACTTGCGGTCAAACTATATCAGAACCCAAACATAAAATCTAGTACAGGCCAATCACTGTGATAATGTGGAGAGGCTAGGAATGCTGCTTTATCTAATCTTATGAATTCTCTAAACCTTTACATAATTTGCAGTTTCTCTGGGTTGCCTAATTTAATCATGAAAATTAAACAAGATTGTGAAATATGCCTTTTCTGTCCCCGGCCCCGCCTCTCTCTGATCTACAGCTAGAAAATCTCTTTTCAATCCCATCCCTTCAATTAATGAGATCGTTTCCCACCCCGCTCCCCTCCTCCCGGAGCCATCATCGCCATGGTTACCTGGATACCTGTCCTCAAAGAGTGTCTGGAGTAGCGACTCGGCAATTGGCACGCCTCAGTGTGTGGCACTTAGGAGCGGTAATGAGACCATTATGAAACCACTTGTAGTGAAAATACCAGTGATGTTACTGTCTGAGATTATAACTTTAGTTTGTACTCAGTTACTCATTTACAGAGAGCAGGGAGAGGAGGCCGACCTCCGTGGCTAAGTGGGTGGCAAGTCACTGATGCGGAATGCCATCCTCCTGGAGGCGAGCATCTCCTTGAACACCTGTTGCTGAGGCCAAGAGCATTGACAGCATCACCCATCAGCCCCAGGGGAAGTTAGCATAAAGGGGGGCGTCTGGGGAGCAAGTGTCCGTCAGTAGTGAATCCACGTGAGGGTCCAGAGAAAGAGACACTCGGGGGACATTGTCTTTCCTTTTATCTGAAAACCTTGTCTGGTAAGCTTGATTCAGGACCTCTCAGATGGGTCCCAACCAGTTTCCTTTGGGGAACATACTTTTCTCTAAGCTTTAGCTTTTTTGCCGTCAAAACTTTTCAGGGCCCCTCTGAGCCAGGGGTCTTGACCCTCAAGCCCGTTACAAAGAATTGGGAGATAATTTCAAGCAATTTCAACAAGTGATAATTGAAAAGACCCAAGTTTGCCAATACTCCAATTAAAGAAAACAACTCAGGATGGGTTGAAGATTAACTGTAATTTCCTTTATCCTCACAATCTCATGGGCTGTTTTGAGTGGGAGAGAATGGGTGTAGTTAGAGCAAGAATGCTGAGAAATGGAATTAACTGAGTACTGAGGCTTAATGTGCAGCTTATTACTAGGTACTCAACATTATGCCCCCTGGTTGCTTTTTAAAAATCCATTTTTGTGAATGAATATAAAGTCTTTTATTAAATAAACCTGATTCCTCAGAAAGGAGAACAGGAAACACACTGGATTTCCCCATTTACATCCCAAACAATACAATTTTTTAAAGTGAGTTAAAAACCCAAACAAAGAATGAAACTCAATTCTGCCATAATCTCTGGAGTGTAACTCCACACCATACCAAGAAAAACAGAAAAAAGAAATCAAAGGTTTAAAGATTTAAAAATCAAATTATAAAGCCATCAGACAAAATTATGGATTCATGTTTGTTACCTAAGAATAAAGAATTCTGTACAGGAGAACCCATTTATAAATAGTCATAAATTTAAAGTTTTACATTGTTACTGTTGTATCTCATCAATACTTTTAATCAACAGAGCAACACAGGTGGGAGAAACTAGAGCTCTCACCGGTTGCTGGTGGGAGGAAGTATTGCTACATATTGCTCCTTTCTGAAGGATAATTCGGCAACAGGAATGAGTGTATCCAAATATTTTATTTATAAGCATTTACCCTAAAAAGGTAGTTGTACAAGAAGGACCAAAAAAAAAAAGAGAAAGAAAAAAAGGCCGGTTACAGCATCATTTGTTGCAATTTGCATGAGACTGCAGACATTTTTAACTGCCTTTGTCCTTCAACTTGACTTATTTCTGATGGTAAAGAAACCATCTGGTTTGTAGGAGAAAGGGTTGAAAAGTTGTTCACCAAATTGTTAACGTGGTTATTTTTGGTAGTAGGAATCTGGGTGGTTTTTAATTTCTTCTTTATACATCTTGATCGTTTTGCTATTTTGTAGCAAGTTTAGTATTAGAATCAGGGGCAACAATGAAGCTATTATGAGGTGAATCGTTGCCCCCAAAGGTATGTTGAAGTCCTAACCCACAGTGCCTCGGAATGTGACCTGATTTGGAAACAGGATCTTTGCAGATGTAAAGTAATCCTGCTAAAATGAGGTCACACTGAATTAGAGAGGGCCCCAATCCAATGTGTCTGGTGCCCTTAAAAGAAGAGGAGAGACACACAGGAAGGGAGGGCCATGTGGCGTGGAGGCAGAGATTGGAGTGAGGTATCTGCAAGCCGAGGAAGGCCGAGGACCGCTGGTGAACAGCAGAGGTCAGGGGAGGCAGGTGTCAGAGGGAGTGGGGCCCCGCCATCACCTTAGCTTCAGACGTCTAGACTCCAGAACGATGAAACAAATTACTGTTGTTTTAAGTCTCCTAGTCTGTGCTTTGCTCCAGCAAACCAATGTAAAAGCCATTTTAATTTTGAGGGGACAGTGCATCTACTCTACAGATAAAGTAAGAAGAGAGGTCATCCTACCAGGCTACACGTGGGAGGGCAAACCCCCGCTGTTCACAGTCCTGCCCTCAGTATGCTAATCCGGGATGTACTTCCCATACTTAGAAAAAGGAAGCGACAGTGTCCTACTTCTTAGCGGTCACACAGATGACATAACTGCTGACGTGGTTCTGAACACGCCCCCCTGGTAGCAGAAGAATGATTTTCCAAGGCTCCTTCTTCTGGGAGGTACCATAAATATCCTGAACTATCTAGAGATCTGTCTCATTGACGGACTACTTAAAAGAATTACAGGCCTGCTTAATATAACTTTCATTTTTTCCTCAGCCATATTAAATATGACTGTAGCAATAAGCTGAAAGGAAAACCGGGTCCCAAGTGTTTTGGCATCTCTTCAGTATCGAGGGTCAGCCACGGAGCAGTGAGCCAGAACGCACTGTGGACAGACGACACATTTGTTCGGGGAGAAGGGGGTGGGGGGAGTGCCCCATTTTCCAGCTGCCTTCTCGAGTCTGCCTGAATTTCTGTCAAATCTTACCGCATCTTATACAGCCTCATAATCATTTTTTTTCTCAGTGGTCTTTGATAATCTTGAGAATCAACACTTGACTCCAGGAAACCCACACCTTCCGATGGTGCTGGGTCTTTGGCAAGGCAAAATTGAGATGTAATTGCATCAGGAGTGGGCAAATGCGCCAGTTCAGGCTTAAGATCTGAATGCCAGGGCAAAGGACCCAACCACCAAGGCATATTTCTGTGGTGAGGCTTCAGCTTATGGAAAATACAGCCCAGGGGCTGAAGTCTCTTGTATTCTTCTGAGGGTAACTGTGCTCGAATGCTATATGGTTTTAATAAAACTAAGCCTATTTGGATGCCCTTACGACAGAGAATTCAGCTGAGCACGGCCAGTTGTACATGTGTAAAAGCATATGTAGGTACCTAGAGTGATTTGGAAGGTAACTGAAAGACCGAGGATTCGTCAGGCACTGGGTGGTAGACACCCAACTCCAACAAGCTTATGCCAGAGGACGGAAGGGGATCTTGTCGGGAAGTCAAGGGGTGGAGGTCGCGCACCCATTAGCTCAGCCTGTCCACCGCTGTGCTCCGCTGCGCTCTGCTCCTCCTTGGGTGGTGGCCTGATTTTCCCTCCTGCTAATGGGCTTTTCTCAGGGGGCAGGAACAGGTAGGGCTTAGTACCAGACTTGTATTCTCATGACTTATAATCCAAGATTTAAAAAAAGAGAAAAATTCTCCTTGCTCAGTGTCCATGCGTACATTATTGCAGAGAAGTTCTCTGATGGTTGGGTCTGGATTCGGTGCCCATAGCAGAGGCAGTCATCCTGGCCTGGTCGCTGGGGACTTCTGATTCTCCAGGCCTAGGACTGCTGCCAGGAGGGCAGGGCCCTGGGATTGGCAGCCCTGTGAAGACAGTGTGGGGTGGAAAGAGCGTTTCCCCAAAGACCTGAGGGTGCTGTTTTCTAGAGAAGAAAGTGATACAAGAAAAACAGCAAATGCCTCCTAGAATACCTAACCGTCATTCCCCAAATACTGTCATTTCTCCCCTTAACAGGCCTCCATGTCACTTGAAATCTTTGTTTTATTCTTCTGGGTTACACCTGTCCCATATTATATAAAAGAAAGATAAATAGTAGATAGATAACAAACGGATCAAGGCTTACAAAGCTGGCAAATGAAATGACCAACCCAAGTCTATGAACAAGTAAATGCAAATTGATTGCAAAAATAAAACATTTATATGAACTGAGCTTTAAATTAAGGAAGAGTTAGATATATAATATTTGAAAATATAAAGGACAGCTTATTTTTTAAAGCAAGCCATAAATTAAGAAATATAAAGCTATATAGAAAAAATATATCAGAAAGCAACCCATGGGGTTGGAGATAAAATATGCAAGTAGAATTCATACAGTCTTGCCTGTTTAAGCAGGAATTCTATGATTAGCCATTCAGAAAAAGTATCTCCAATGAACTCTGGGAAGACCAGTTCACTATATAAATAGAGTCACATAGTGCACTTTTTCCTTAAAGGGGGTTGTAGGCCACCAAGGTTTACAAATGACTTGCAGGAAACTGGATTTTGTAGCCGGTGTGGGGCTCGGAGATAAATCCAGAGGGTTTTCCCTTTGGCCATGGTAAAGCTGAGGCCTGACCTTGACTTCTGCCCCTCACCGTCCCTCTCAATGGAAGGACCCGGAATTTGCTTTGTCTGAGCTCAGAGTCTCATACCTTGCCTCAAACTAAGATGGCATCACAAAAGGGGAATTTCCCAGGCCCTGTACATAGTTCTGGTCTGTTGTATCTATGTCCACATTTACGTTTATTTCCTTAGGTTCCATCCCTAGAGGTACAATTGCTCAAAGTGCTTCCAGAATCTGCAGGGGTTGGATGGTTAGATAAATTGCCATCCAGAAAGGTGTAAAAGTTTTCATTTTCTCTCACATTCGACCAGTCCTGAGGATACAGGACTGGTAAGAGTATCATTAATTCTTTAGAATTTCTGGCTATTGCTTGGTTGGGGTCGGGGAAGGGTAGTATCCTCACCGTATAGCATCTCTTTAAAGACACACATTTTTTCCATATTTTAACATATCTGAAACCAGAGTGCATCTTTCAACAGATAGTAACTTAACATTGTGTTTTAATGTGCAGTCTTTTTTCTTCCTTAGTAGCACAGAAAGCAGCAGCCTGCCCTCTGACCAATGGCATCTTAGAGTTGCTGAAATACAGCGTCCAGTCCGAGCAATGTCAAGTTTGGCGCGGCTTTCCTTGCCGCCCACTGAGCCTCTGTGCCCGGTTGCCCTTGCCGACTACTCACAGTGCGCTCAAAGTATGTAAATTTAATTCAACTTTTATTAAAGTCACTGTGCATAGGCCTCAGGGAATACAAAGACGAACATGACAGCGCTGGGAAAAACTTAATCAGGAAGGTCATCGCATAAAAACCATGTAATGCATCTTACCTCAAAACCTTTGTGGAATAAGGCAGGATATAAATAAATAAAAACATTATCTATATGGAGGCCAAATAGACAAGAGTTTTAGACCATCTGTCCCACATGTTGCCCTTACTGACACAGAAAACCAAGAGCTCCTCTGAGCTCCCAGCATGTCCTTGAAGCCGTCCTCTTCTTGAACGGCCGGAAGCTGCTCCCTACGATCCCAGGATGACTCCTCGCCTGGCACTTTCCTCCTGCCCAGCTCCTGCCAGGCCCTGCGAGCTGGGAGCGGGACCCCCTCCCTTGGGAAGCCGCTTTGCCCGTCTCTCCCTCCCTGGCCCCTGTCAGTATGGCTTCCACAGCACCAAGTCCACTTCATACCACATCAGAGTGACCCATCGACGTGCCCTGAGGATACGGGACTGGTAAGGCCTAGCAGCCAAAAGTAGGACTCAGGAGTGTAGCCACCCCAGCTCAGTGCCACCTCTGCCACTTATTTCCTGTCTATCCTTGGGCATGTTAGCATAGATCGCACAGCACAGTTACATCTTGTGTGATTGTCGGCATCCTTTGTTGAACTGGGTGTCAGTCTGTCTGGTTTACTGTTGTGTCTTTGGTGCCTGGCAGCTGGTTGATGTTCAATACAGTGTAAGGGAATGAATGAATGAATGCATAAACAAGTCAGCAGTGACCGGCAGAGTAGGCATGCATTGCAGTAGGGGACTGATGGCTTCCCACCTGCTTTCCACAGCAAAGGAAAGCCCCACCTTCTCTGTGATTCTACGTCCAGGCAGCCCTGACTGTTTACAGACGTTACCAATGGGGCGTGGTTCACCTTAATAATACCTTTCACTCTTAAAAAAAGTTTGTTCTCCTCTCCAATTTCTCTTTCAGCTTTGATGAAATAGGATCCAAGTTTCAAATATTTGGTTTTAAAATTTGAACTTGAGCTAAACCTAGAAAAGTAGGACATACATTCCTTGAGGCCAATCTCCCCCAGTCACGGCCCACACACTTCTTTCTCCTCGCTTGTGAAAGATCACCTTTCATATTCTCGTAGGTTCTGTTTGTCACAATAAGCTGCATGCTTCTAGTTTACATGTGTTTCATTTTGCTTCTATCCGGATGCTTGGAAATCTGCCTGACGTGGAAATTTCAGAGCATAACAAACTGATCATTAATAACATCACAAGTATGGTTGATAATAGGGTTTTTTTGTTCTTGTGTTTTTCCTCAAGAATCAGGCACCATAGCCAAAATGCTTATCTGATAGAGAATGAAAAAAAAAAAGCCCTCTCAAATAATCATAAAAAGCCTTTGATTTTTAAAAGAAATAATTAAGGAAAGGTTGACCTGCTCACTAATCAGAGGATTGGATTCCCTGAGCACAGACTTTGTGCTATTCTACTTAACCAAAGAGCAACTTGGGCACTTATCCAGAGTACTCCTCAAGGACCTAATATGTTAATTGAAGAAAAAAATCTTAGGAAATAACTTTACAAGCAAACAAGCCATCCAATTGGAAACACATGGGATTATTTTCCAATCCCTTTTTCTTGCGATCACAGCTGCTGAAACAAAGGACTTTTTTTTTAAATCAGAGTATTTCAAAGAGGAAACAGAGTTCGTTACAATTCCAAGGTGGAATACAATCAGCTTTAATTAAAATAGCATACAGTATAATTCCCACAGGGACACGTCAGCGTGCGTGATGCTGTTTAAGGTAAAGAAACACTGTTTCCTAGGCTGTCCTTCCCGTCTCCCAAGGCCTCCTTCTGCCTCCAGCTGTAGAATCTTAGGGAGACACTTTCTCCACCTCCCTCCTGGAGGCTGTCTTGATACACTCCAGCCTAACGTACCTCTTGGCATGGGGTAGGCAGTAAGTGACCTTTCCTTCCTGCTCTGTGACCTTGTTTATCACCATCACAAAGGTGCTGTGCTTGAGAAGCTGTGGAGAAAGTGAAGGTTCCTATGGCCAGGATTCTCACCTGGCCCTGTTCGGCAGCTCACTGCGCATGTGTGGGCAGTACGCTGAGCTGCAGACGTGCAGACTATTGAATGCAGACCGAATGCTAGTGCTTGACCTCTCACCGGAGAACAAAGCCGGGTAATAAGCCCTTTTACCCCCAAGAACGTACCGTTGTCATTCCTCTGTCTCACTGAATCCATAGTGAACTTGCCCCAGGGGCTGAAACCCTTTGGCAAGACAGAAACCCTCAGCTGGAAGGAAAGAGTTCAGCTCTCTAGACCGCTACACTCTTCAGTCTCTTCTGGCATCTGTTGTCCAAAGATGCGAGTAATTCGACTGATTCCTTAGAACCAGGATAGAAAGCTGAGAGGCAGGCTGATAATTTGATAAGCCCTAGCACACTAAAGGATTTGAATCTGAGAATCCTGATTCCCTGGAGATGACTGTGAACTAATATAAGAAGAAGAGACGTGGAGTGACATGCATGAAGGGTTTCTGAATGAGTGGGAGGGGGCGGTCACACGACAGAGCACAAACATACTGAGGAAGGTCCAGAGAATTTGGAACTCTCTGGATGCCCAGGGAAGAATGTCAGGAAATATATCAGACCAGCTAAGGGCTAATGACCCGACCAGGATGAGCTGCTGGAGCTCAGAGAAAAAGAGTTTAGATTAACCCATTCACATCCACACTGAAACAGATGAAATCCACACACGCATATGCACACTCCTTGCAGACACGTGCACAAGGGCACCTGCCTGCAGGTGAGCTCACACACAGTTCTCTTCTAAGTTACAGTCAACGTGGAAGATTTGAGGAAATACCTTTTTTATTAGTCATTAACATAATGAAGACATGTTTCTCATTGAAAGTAAACTTTTGGCAACCTTGAAGGAGCAAGCTAGGGTGGGACTACTGAAACCCTACAGAGAATTCTAGAACCTCACTTTGGACAACTTCAATCCTCTCTACCACCCATCCAGGCTTTCGTTATAGCTGCTAATGAGGAGCTAAAAGTGGCCTGGTTTTCTCCCCCATCCCTCTTGCTGACCCTCTGCTAGAATCGCTGAAAAGCATAAGATCCAGCAAAAGCCAAGAATTTGAGAAAGAAGGAGGATGACATCTGTAGACAAACAACCCCGACTCTTTGAACTGGTGCCAGAGGGTACCTTTGAAGGGGCTTAGATGGGTCAGGAAGATACTGCCCGTTAGAAAGGAGTGATTATTGAGAGCAGGTGCTATTTCTGAGCTTTTCCAAGGACGCCTGTCATGAGCATGCATTCTTGTGAAGAAATTTCGTCTGAGGCTGCAGAGAGGGCAGCCGTCTTCTTCCTGCCCTTTCCTCTCATGTAGCAGAAGAATAACAAACAGATCGGTTCTGCATTCAGAAACACACAGATAGGAAACACAAGCATGCACACATGAAACAGGTTCATCGCATAATCACTTGCCAGTGTATCGCTGCAGAAGGATCTGGTTTGAGTTGCAGAGATATCACTTTCTCCTCCTTTCAACTATAGTCATTGAGAAGAGCTCTGAAAAAAATTATCCTTGGTGCAAAGGGGACACAGCAGGCCAGCTTGGCAGGGTCAAATGAACAGCAATGAAAATGTATATTCACTGGGCATGTGGGGAGGGTTTTGTTTCTAAGAAAGGACTTTAATTACGGTATAGTGAGTAATTGAGCTTTTACAAGTTAACAGTAATTGCATGTGGTGTTTGCTGAGCATGTTCCTGGATGTTTAGTTATACCCAAGAGATTTATCTTTACCCTCCAGAAAGAGAGAGGTGGAGAAAGGCTATGCAAAAGAGAATTTTTAGACGAATGTGTCAACTGAGGGAAATGAGCATAGGCTTCAACACTAGTGAGGGGCATTAGGGGCCAGGGCAAATGACAATATCAAAAAAACCCAGGTATGGACCATTTCTTCTAAGGTTTCATCCATATTCTTTATTCTCTGAGTTGACCATTCACACCCACCTGAACCCCCCTGCCTTCCCTGTGAAGTCAGTAAGCACCAGGCCCTCGGCTCCCCTTCAGGGGACTGTGGAGCCCAGGATGCTGCGGAGAGCTGGGAGGAAGTGCAGAAAACACGAGGCTGCTTCCTACCTCCTGGCTTGCAGCCCCACATGTGAGTGACACCAGTGCAAATGGAAAGCCATCGAATGGGCCCAGTTGTGAATATCATCTTCTGAACTAGGAGGCAGAGTCATGGAGAGCTGATTATTTTCTGATGGAAACAAGGTAAGGGATGTTTTATTGACATTTTTGGATACGCACCACTAATAATAACCCTTCACATCGAGCACACCTGGGGAAAAAAAATACACAGGAAAACAGAAACTGCAGATCTCAGCTTCACCACAAGGGGATACAGGAATGAATTGATATTAAGGTATTTCCTTCTTCCGCCGACCTTTATCAATGCCTGCCGTATATTGGGCCCTGCCTGGACCCTGCATGGGATGGGTACAGTTTAGCATCATGTTTCAGAACACAGGCTTTGGAATTTTTCAGACCTAGGCATGATTGCCAGTTCTGTCACTCCGCCTTTCGCAGTGTGTAAAGTGAGGACAGACCTCAAGTGGCTGCTGTGCATAGTAAATAACAAAAAAAATAAATGAATGAAAATTAAGTGCTCACCCAAGTGACTGGCAACATTTATCATCACAAAAAACGGTAGGCATCTTAATCGCAGTTACTATTATTGGTAGTAGTGTGGCTATTGTTGCTGTCGCTATTGTTGCTCTTGAAAGACTAGTAAGCCCAGGGCTTGTGTCCCTCGGATGCCTGTCCGGGGAAGGAGATGTGCACGGTGAGCACACAATGGCCGGGAAGAAAAGCAGGGTGAAATGACATCGAAGTTGGCAGGAAGACGGAATTTCTCCGTCTGTGCTGGGAGCTGGGAAGCCTCACGGATAGGATGCTCCATGCAGAAGCCAGTGGGGCTGTGCTCAACTTTAGGGAACATCTTTTGGGTCTTTTCTCTTATGTCTTTTTAAGAAACCAAGTCTTAAGTGTCAGTACAAAGGCTGTAAGAGAAAGCTCTCTGAGGAACACGGGCACTTGCCCGAGAGCACGCTGTCTCCAAGAGGGCCGCTCCCAGAGGCCTCCACAGCTCCGCCCGGCCCCGCTTGGGGGATGGAGCCATGACCTGTCCACGTGGCTAGAGGTAGCGGCTGGGTTCCTGGCTTCCAGGGGCTGTTAGGCCACCCTCCCAAAGGCCCTGATGATCTGTGTAACTGAGCGCAGTCATTTGTCTTGTTTGCTGATTACTTAGCAGATGGATTTGTGATTTTGGTAATTACTATATGAACATTAATAAGGCATGATAGCTTGTATTAATTAGTACTTTGTGTGGTTTGTTTTTCAAAATAGCCAAAACTAGATGACTTAAAAATGGGAATGAGTCTCAAGTATTGGTTTGGCAAGATTAGCCTTTGGAGGTCATTCGTTTTAGAACCGTTTTGCTCACACGAGCTTTTTCTTCAAGAACACAGGCCAGAGCCACCGCGTGGCTCTCTGGCCCCCTAGGAGAGGCTCCTTGGGTCTGCTCGGCCAGAAACCGACTTAGAGAAGCGCTCATTCCCCCCTTTTCCATTTTCGTTCTCTCCAAAGAGGTTTTGGTGTTCAAAGGATAATGAAATACTTTCAGAGAATCTAAGTTATGCCTGAGAATAATTTTCTAATAGAATTAAATGAGATTCGGACCCTTTTTTCCGACGTAGATGGGACCTCCTGATGTATCCACTCACCCACGACACACCCACACAGAGCTAACGGGAGAACACACAGCGTGCGGGGCTGGGGAGGCTGGTAGGGGTTGCATCCTGCTGCGTGGCCCTCTCTCCTGTGGCCAGCCCCTTCCCTCCATACACCCGCCCCAGCAGGCCATCAGGATAAGCCATCTGCTAGTAGGGACAGCATTCCTGCAGTTACGGACCAAAGAACAGCATCTCCTCTGGGGTGACTGACTCGGAAAGTCCTTCCGACCAGAGCACCCAGGTGGTGCGTCGGTCCTGCCCTCCCTGAAGAACTGGTTTAGTGACTCCCGGGAGGGTACAGTTTCCTTTAAAGACCCAGTGCCTTCGGTGCTTTGAACTGCCTGCACCCCCATCATTGACAGCTTCAGCACGCATTTCTTGAGAACACACCGTGTGCTCCACACTGTATCAGGCCTGGCGAAGGCTTTACGGCGCACAGAGAGGACAGCCTGTGCCACAAGGAGTTTGCAGCCCACATACCTGTTATTACAGGAACAGACATAATACCGACTTGTTTTTGCACAAAATTTAAAACAGCAAATAGACTCAAAAGAAGAGACTGATAGTCTCTGTCCAACTACCTTTCAGGAACCCAAAGAAGCCCTAATAATTACCATAATTCTCATTTATCAAGTGCTGATATGTGCCACACATATGCTAAGCACTGCACATATATTTTTCTCACTTGCTTCTCACCCAAAAGTTCTTTGGTAATTATAAGCCCATTTTTTAGAGAAGCAAATTCATGATTAAGATGTTAATTAACTCATCAGAAATCACACAGCTATGAGTGGCAGAGCTGCGTCAGGGACTGCCATTATATACAAACTGGGTTAACAATTCTGAAAATCATGTTTAATTGAGGGGCCCTTTTCTTGTCTTATTACAAACCACAACGACAGGACTTTTGAGCTTTTTTCCACCTTTAGAGTTCTTTTCTGGCATAGTCTGCAGATTAAACATTGGTCTTTTCACCTGATCCCATTGCAAGAATCTGGAGAAATAGGTTGGCTGTCTGGGGCGGGTGCCTTTACAAACCATGTCCAGTTGGGTAAGTGGATCTTTGTTAGAAGCATATACGAGTGCAATGGGCTGCAGCCCCACAGAGGGGGCAGCGGAGGGGGAGAAGGCAACAGTGCGGCTGCACGTCTCAGCTGGGTGATGGGTTTCTCTGGCTCTGCCTTTGCGGCCCCAGCAACCTCTCTCTGAAGGTGAGAAAGTCTCTCTCCCTTTTTGCATGTAGATCTGTGGAGAAGACAAAAAGTTGTAGCTACCAGTTACCTGCCATCCACTGCCACCTGCACTGGAGGGACAGAAGGGAAGTTGTGGGAAAGTACAGCTTGTGCCCAGGGTGCAGGAAGATTCTAAATCGCCCAGCACCTCACACGGAGCTCTGAAATCAGACGGGAGAGGGATCGCCTTGCTGCATCCCAGCAGCTTTGTCTACTCAATTTTTCCCCAAGATAAGTATTCTGTAGTAATTATCTTTATTTTTCCCATTGGAGCTGTAGGAAAAGACAGTGCTGTCGGGTGAGCGTGAGCCTGCGTTGGGAGTCAGTCTTGAGTTCAAGGCTTGGCTTTACCAATACCTGCTGGCCTTCACAAAGGTGAAATCTAGCAAAAAAGGTGCATATCTAACAAGTCATTACAGGTATTGAGTCATAAAAGAGGAAGTAGAATGGATCATGGAAGCAAACAGCAGGGAACCCCACCTGGTTTGGTTGGAATTGGAGACCAGCCTCCCCAAGAAAAAGGTATTAAAGATTTTAATCTCGAGTCAGCCAGGTGAAAAGTGAAGCAAGTGTGGGTGCAAGGGAGCATATCTTAAGGCCCATAGGCGAGAAGGGCACCAAACACAGGAAGAGCCAGAAGTGGTTGGGGACAGAGGAGACCGGAGCACCTGGGAGAGGTTCGGCGGGGCGCGAGGGGAGGTCGGGAGAGGGGCTGGGCTCGGGGGAGCATCGGTCGGCCCCATGAACAGTCACAACATTTGGACTTCATCCTAAAGGTGATGGGGAGCCTTTGAAGGGTTTAAATGGGGGTGACATGTGGATGGGTTGTAAGAGTGAATAAAACAGTGTCTTTAAAGGTCTAGCATCACGTTGGCACCCGGTCACGGCTTGGTAAACACTAGGTGCTGCCATCGTTGTTATTTTCTTCCCCTGCGTGACACTTAGCATCACCAACTCTAGTTGAAAGGCAAAAAGTCCTGCCGTGCACCGCGGAAAGGGACTTAAGGTAGCTTGTTACGGAGCACACAGGTCGATTCCAGAGGACCTGTGCAACCATTCCCACAACGTGTGGAAAGGCGTGGGAAGCCCACAGGCAGATCCCTCTTCACGGGCGCTCTTCCTCAGCCTGCCCCTCGCCTCCGTCTCGCCGCCGCCTCTGAATTCATGTGCACTGAAGTCATCACACTTCCTGGCAGTTCTGTCACTTTCATAATGGTTTCTTTGCTGGAGCCTAAATACAAAAATGCAGGTAGACCAGATTATATGTTTTCAAGAAAAAGGGGCGGGGAAGGCATTCTAATGCTCAAAGTTTGAAAGAGTGCCTGAAAAGCACGGTAGGGTGTGAGATGATGTGGATCCATATGTGTTTGAGACGATCAACCTTTGTTTTGGCTGAGGGGTGATGTCAGATTGCATGGCGCTTTACTATTAAATGAGCACTTTGCATCCTTCGGTAGCAAATTTAATGACAGGGCTCAGGAAAAGGCAAGAAAAGAAGAGCTTAGCATTTCTAAGTTCATTAGACTGTGGGCTCTCCTGGTCCCCGATCTCCTAAGTGATGTAGTGAGCATGACTGGGCTGAAGGACTGAGGTGCTCGAAGTCGGCAGTCACTGTGATGCTAGAGAGAATACGGATGGGAACCAAGAGACAGATTATTCATTTATTGTAGCATTCCTTGTTCATAAAAGAATGTGAAGGGTCCAAGTCAATTAGGTTCTGAAACCAATTCTGCCATTAATTGTGTGTCCTTGGGAGAAACTGCCTCTATAAATAAGGATCCTTATCTGTAAGACGAATTTCTTAATTGCACGCAGAATAATTGATAGACACCAGTGAGCAGGGGCACCTGTGTTTCTGGCTCTGAGGAATGTTGGGCAAGGAATGAGCCTACCCACTTGGTGAGGAAAATGCAAACACAGATAAGGACAGTCCAGGAACGTACGCATACAGCTCAAAGAACGGCTCCAGCGAACAACGTCACAGCCAGACCTATGAAGGGGGGAATAGAGCTTGACTCTGGGACATGGGCTTAATCAGACAAACCTGGCTTAGAATACTGGCTCCGCCACATTTATTCCATATGTCTTGGAGGCAAATCATATGCCAAATACTGGGTTTGGCTATGGGGGTACAGCCGCAGCCAAGAGAGGAAAAGAAGAATGAAGGGAAATGATTTGATTTATTTCTCTGTCTCTCTCTACCAAGTGTGTATACTTGCACTCGTTTGATTAACTGCATATATGATGACACCATACTCTGCCTTCAGAGAGACAGAACCTTCTCTGAGTGGTCTAAAAATAAATAAATAAATAACATCCAATTCAGATTTCCTCTTTAATTCTCCTGGGTTGGAAAGAATTTAAGTAACTTGCATAACTTTAAAAAATATTAATGCTTTCCATCTTTTTGTTGTGGACAATGTATTTATAACAGATATTCGAATACCAACTGTGGGCCAGATGGTGTATCAAAGTGAATAAAATTATTGGTTGCTTTAGAGATGTCACACTAATGCACTGTCTCCAAGGGGCTTTCAGTGAGTGACACAGCTGGCCCCAAAGTGAAAGTCATGTGTCTTATAAATCCAGTCTCTGTGAACAACTTCTCCACCCTGAGAGGATGCGAGGCATTGGAGGAATGAGGTGTATGGTTTCTGAAAAGCGTTTGCCAAAGGGATCAGAGGAGAAAGATGTGGTAAGAGTGCTGAGATGGAGGTTGCCTTTGGTTTTGGTTTTGTTAATGATTTTTTAAGGATTAGCAAGGAGGAGGCAAGCACAGGAATCTGGGCAGAGGAGAAGGAGCCGACAGAAGCTGGTCTTTGCCACTGCGCCTCAGACGACCGCATGGCACAGGGACCGACCCAACTGGTCTCCCGGCAGCGCACAGAGGGAACGTGATCCATGAGTCTGTCGTTAAGGAAGGTAATGAGCGGAGCAGATTCTGGCTAAGTTTGCACCAGGACGTGACGGCTAAACTCGGGGTGAAGGGGAAACAGCTTCATAGCATGGCCGTAATGTCTAGGGCGCTGGAATCCCACATAGTGGAAATCATTAACAGGGGAGAAATTGTAACGGGGGAGGGAGTACGGTGTGCGGGAAGTCGGGGAAGACGATTTCCTTAGCTTGATGGTATAGGACAGGGAGAGGAACATGAATGAGGGGGGGCCAGGCCTGCAAAGGGCTGTGGGAAGAGTGTTTTCAGTTGAATGCCGGGGTGAGCAATTCAGGTTTTATTTCCGAGCACAAGAGGAAGACATTGGAGGATTTTTAAGTAGAAGAACAGCATGCTCTGGTTCGTATTTTTTAAAAATGTTTTTCTCCAGCTGCTTGCAGAGTTAAAGATTTCAAGGGAAAAGTGGCAGCAGGAAGACCAGCGAGAAGACTTATGCCTCCTCATGGAGATGAGAGTGGCTTGGGCAAGAGGCGGGCGGTGAAGTTGGGTGAGGGCGTATTCGAGAGCTATGTAGAAAGTAGAACCATTTGCTGGGTTTGTTGACAGAATAGTTATGAAATAAAAAGAGCAAAGGGGAAATGACATCTTGGTTTTTAGCTCCAGAATGTGTTCATTTTAATTGGAACATCCAGATGAAAATGGTCTCTGTGGAAGCCAGTTTTGATTCTAATGCTGAAATTGGTGGATGAGTTAGGCAGATGCTTTTGAACTAGAGACGGACTCTAAGTTTCCGGGCCCCAAATCATACCACACAAGATGTGCCCACTCCTAGGAGGTCTCTTTGGAGATCCCATTTGAGTTACCAAATCCACTTTGTGCGTCATGTGGCCAAAAAAGATGGCTTTGTTCACAAAACCCAATTCCACAATATTTATTCACTGGAATTTTTTCTTTGCCTGTGTCCCCATCCACTGATGTTTCATCCTTGACTTAGGGCCAACCTGGCCAACAATATTTTTTTGCAACAACAGCTTCATTACTCCATTTGGATATCTAGTTGATCCCCAGATTTGGAGTATTTTGTTTAGTGGGTGTGCCATGAAATCAAATTTGGAGATACTTGTGAACAATCTAGGGACAGTTGTGATCTAAAGTTGGAGATCACTAGAAACGAGAAATGGAAAATATACAGACCATAAGGTTTTGATGTGACCTTTATGCTGATCGTAATGAGGTGGCAGGATGCGGTCCAGTAGGACCCTTCTGAAAACTGCCGCCACCCACCCCCTGCTTCCCAAAGGACCCCACGGATGATCGCCCCTCAGCCCACGTTACACGGGTTTGACAAATAATAGTCATCAGGCTTTTTTTGCATTTTATCTTATTCATGATAGAAGGCCTTCTTTAGGGGAAAGAGAAAATAAACTGCAATGAATCTTTAAAAGTATTGTAACATTCAAAATGTCAATATTGGTTTGAAATGATTGCATCATTTTCTGAAATAATGATTTGTGTGAGGAATGTCATGAATTATAATTAATTTACATATGCATTAAAGTCCACTTTCAAAGAAACCCTCTTTTCTCTTTCAAATATTAGAAATTAAATATTTATACTTGTTGTGGCTTCATATATACATAGTTAATATTGCCTCTCAAAGCCACCTGCTCTCCAACATATGCCATTTTCTCTGCTGATTGTTTATAACCCATAGATTTGGAGTTGGGTTAACCCCAACTGAAAATCCTACCAAAGACGACAGAAATGGGGAGCAGAACAAATCAGCTAGTTTCATTTCAGCAGAATACAGGAGGTAAATGGGGGGTAAATAGTCCCATCACTTTTCAGGATCCCTCCATACAGTTCAATTTATTAAGGGATTTAAGAGTTGAGCTTCTATTTCTTGAACTCAAATTACTGAATGGTAACCAAAATTTATTTATTGTATTATTTGAGATAAAAGCTAAGTTCCTTAAATTCCCCATGTCTCAAGTCAGTTTCATCTTTTCAAAATAGAGATTATCATATAAACCAAGGACCATGTCCTTTGGGGTCCTTGGGTAAAGTTACATTGGAGATTGGGAGGCTGAGGGAGTTTTTTTTAATGCGACAGATTTAGAATTATCACTGAAAACCAGAAAATCAAAAAATGAAGAGCGCTGAGATGCAAATAGAATTACTATCCTCCTGGAAAGACATATTGGCCTCTATTTCTTCCCATTCTTACTGAGCAGAGAACTTCCCTGAGTGTCTCTGCATCAGCGGCAGGGCTAGTTTGCACATTTGAGCGGAAAGAACCCGTCGCCCAGTCGCTCTAATGGGAAACAGGAAGCCGCAGGGATTCCTCCCTGTCTTTCTCAAACACAGGCCCCTCTCCTGCCAGCCGCTTACATGGGAAGAATACCTTCCCCAAATCACCATCTCTTATTCCCCTCTGCCTTCTCCCACCATTCTAAGTAGTATTAGCAAGAACAAGTATTTATCTAGCATCGTTTTTGTTTTTAGTAGGTTCTCTCTGTGCTTCCGAACTCACAACAGAGAGACACTTTCCACCAAACACAAAGTCTTGTCTCCAAAACATCCTCCCCTCATGAGCGGTCTGAACAGGACAACTGCTTTTCAGGAGTGGCCTCAAATGAATCATCAGGTAGGTAACCACCTGCACATCTGAGCACATGTTTCTAACATTTCCTGGATGTTAAGTGGGAGTTCCCTGGATACAGATAGGATTCAAACATCCCGGTATATCAGCCTTGAAAGAGCACGGGACCTGTCTGTCTTCCTCAGACGATGTTTCCATGACAACGTACCACTTGGCACTTGGGGGGACTTCGTAAGTGTGCGTTAGGAAAGAGCAAGTGAACAAATG
Organism: Manis javanica; assembly: GCF_040802235.1. Classification (NCBI taxonomy): domain Eukaryota; kingdom Metazoa; phylum Chordata; class Mammalia; order Pholidota; family Manidae; genus Manis; species Manis javanica. The sequence continues at coordinate 92,270,308 of NC_133169.1, read as the reverse complement.
AATGAGCAACTTCACAGTTGTAGGAGAGAAGAGATCGTGAGCTATGTCACCTCTTTGCAGAACTCCTCAGCACCCTGCCTCTGGCCCTGCTCTTGGTCCTGAGGACGTGGTTTTCTCCCCTCCACCCTTCCTGTGTACCCCCAGCCATCTTGAATGTGCTAGGTGCTCAGCAGACACTTTAGTGAGCTAATTAATATGCAAAGAAGGTGGCTGCAGAAGGAAACAGGACCTGAGTGTGGCTGGGTACAGAGAGGGGTGGTCTGGGCCCACCGTAAGGAAAAACCAGCGAAGGGAACCGGTAATACTGTGGCCGACCATGAGAGATATGTGTTTGGTCTTTGTCCCTGGTTCAGGCAGAACTTCTAAAACCCTTGGGATCTCCTCAGTGATGAGAGACAGAAACGTATCTTTTGTTATGTTAATGAGGCAGCTTTTCAGCAGCACCTGAGGATGGGGGCTGCTTGCGATGGGGCCAACTTGTGATTAGAAGGTGGGAACTTTCAGTGCCCCCTTTTCCTGCCCCCCACCCCTCACCCACCTCCAGAGAGGGAAGAGGGGCTGGTTATGTTAATCACCAATGGCTAATTATTTAATCAATCATGCCTAGGTAATAAATCCTGCATAAAAACCCCGCAGGACAGGGTTTGGAGAGCCTCTGGGTTGGTGAACCTGCGGAGAGTCAGGGAGAGCAGGGGGGCCCCCCACACAGGGCAGGCAGCTCCGCGCCCTTTCCCCAGGCCTTACACCCTGCGGCTCTTCCAGTCTCTCTGACTTACATCCTTTCATAATAAACCAGCAGGTGAAATGTTCCTCTGAGTTCTAGCAAGTTAACAGAACCCAGGTAGGGGGTCAGAGCCCCTAGTACACTGCCTGTGGGTCAGAAGCCCAGGTGACAACCGGGATTCGCCACTGGCAGCTCAAGTGTGAGGAGACGCAGGGAGGTCTCGTGAGACTGAGCTCTTCGCCTGTGGGATCTGGCGCTGTCTCTGGGTGGATGGTGCCAGACCCGAGTTGAATTGTACGACAGCCAGCTGGTGCCCAAGCATCGCTCGGGGTGAGGGTGCATGAGGGCACAGAGGCATCACTGTTGGTCCCAGAACATTTCAGAACTGTGACCCTAAAAGACAGTAGTCCCCCAGGTGAGGTGGTACACCCCCTGTGCACTGCCGAGGGCAGCCCTACCAGAGATGGGGCAGTGGCAATATTATTTTTATACCATTCTTTAAACGATTATTTGTGTCAGACCCACGAATTACGAGCTTCCGTGCTGAGTGTAAACTGCCGAGTGAATCCGACCCAAAGTCTCCCTGCCCTCTTGGAGCCTGACTTCTTGTGGGAGAGAAAGATAGTGATCAGATGATCAGACCGATAAACGTGATTTGTCTTAAAATCCAAGAAAGTGTCTAACAGATCTGATGCAGGCCCTAAGGAAACGATGGTAGAATGTGAAGGAGGAAGCTGTTACCTGTGCAAAAAGGGATAGTAGACATTTTAGACCAAACAGCCTATGCAAAGGTCCTGCGGCAGGCAGGCAGACAGGGAGCATTGTGCATTCAAGAACCCAGAAGAAGACCTGTGTGACTGTAATGCAGAGATTTTCAGAAAGGGCATTAGAAAATATTGCTTAAAGGTGTGCTGGCACAAGACCATGCTGGGCTTTGGACACATGTTAATGATTTCATTCTAAAAAGCAGAAGAAACCACTAAACGGTTGGGTGTAACATGACCAAATTACATAATACAAAATAATTGCTTTCGTCAGCTTGAGCTACCATAATAAAACACCATGGACCATATAACTTTAAAAATACAAATATTTCTCACAGTTCTGGAGGCTGGAAGTCCAAGGTCAGGGAGCTGCCGCGATAACGATCCGGGGAGAGCGCTCTTCCCGCCCTGCAGACAGCCGCCTCCCGGCTGCGCCTTCACACGGCGGGGGTAAAGCGAGCTCCAATCTCCTCCTCTACTTAAGAGAGTAACCCTGTCATGGGGACCCCACTCCCGTGGCCTCACCTAATACTACCTCTCAATGGCCACACCTCCAAACACCATCACACTGGGGGTTAGGACTTCAGCATATGAATGAGGGGGATTGCACAACTGACTCAGTCCCACAACAATGTATTATGAATAATAACCATTGAACATTTATTGATACTTACTCCATGACAGGCGAAACTTTAAGTATTTTATGTGAATTCTCTCATTTCATCTTCACTGCACCTCCGTGGGGAAGGTTGCCAAGATTAGCAAACTTTTGCAAATAAAGCAACTGGCGCTGCAAGACCAGGGCCAGGGCTCCAGTGGGGCGAAGCGCAAGTCCGTGGCACAGAAATCAAGAAAAGAGGGGCGCATTCACAGGGTCGTGCCATAGCCCTGCGAGGGGAACCCCTGCTATTCTGCATACCAGGCACCTCACCTGCTTCAAATCTGGGTGAGGTAACCTATCCTGAGTTACCGTGCAGCTCATAAACAATCAAACCAGGTTTTGAACCCAAGGCTATAGAACTCTTTAAACATTTTACCTCTAAAATTTTCTGAATTTCCAGCTGAACACTCTGCTACCCTCCTCATGGTTGGGCTCCCATAAAAATGAAATTATTTATGATGAAAGATTGAATTTCATATAGGCTCCAAACTATAAATAGCTCTACGCAGCTGAAATGAATTCAGAGAATGAAAACTGATAAAATATAGGATTCATCCCATGGAATGAATGACCTCAACATTATTCAGGAAGGGAAAAAGAATGAATCAAATGTTTAGAAAGTGAACAGGGTTTTCCCATTAAATTTAAGCCAAGAAAATAAAAATTAAATCTTTTAGCTGCAATTAGATAAATGGATGTCAATCAGATATGAAACCGCTGAAGGGATTAGCCATGGGCTAGTCTTAAATCTGTTTGGGCTGTTTCAGTGGCATGGTAGAAATGTAATCTGTTATCAGCACAGGTATGATTGAATTATTAATAATATTGTGCAAGGCCACCTAGAAACCAGAGCCTGGGGACTCTTAAATCTATTCTAATTGAAACAGAGAGTCAGCGGACTGGAAAGGACCCTGACTCTTCTCAAGATATGTCACAGTATGTGACACGGAGGACATGTGGGGTTTTTAACACAGTGGCAGCTGCAAGCTGACCTTTTGGCAAATTTAATCTGCAAATGGGTTCCTGTTTAAGATTTTCATGCTTTCCGTTAGTAAGAAGGCCTCCTCCTCTATTTTGGGAAGCCTAGTAAAAAAATATTTCATGCTGGGATAGTATGCAGATTGTCTAACTAACAGGAAGATTACGGATGCAAATAAATCAGATTTGTAAATGAAAGCTTTCCGTGACCTCTTAAGAGGATAGCAATACATGCATGACTGTGAGGGGTAAGTTCCCAGGTCATCAGGATAAGAAAAGGGTCACACTGTCATTCCCTGAAGTGAATCAAGGTTAAAATAAAAATCCAGGAACACCTAGAAGCTAAAGAGCTGAACTCAAGAGCTGGTCGACTTAATACTCAGTTACTCCCTCTTTCTTCTGGTTTTAATAAGGGTGAGCTGTCATACCCTAGGAGGATGGATGAGTTCCTCGTGGGACCCCAAGTAAGTCACTTAATCTCTCAGTGTAAATTCTGACTGAGGGAATAGTTGGTGGTTAAAAACAGCTGGGGTCACTGACCCTGCTTCTTTCTACGACCTCCCACTGCCCTCTCTCACCCCCAGGGAACCCCTCTCCCACTATTACTTCTCTATGGACCATCTGCTGGCTCTTTGGTGACTATCTCTGGTTGCTGAACTGCGGGATCGTAAAGTAAACCTAAGAGGTTAAAAGCATGAGTTTTACATTGAGGGGAATTTGGAATTGAATCCCAGGTCTGGCACTTATTAGCACGCATCCCTGGGCAAGCTGCTCTATGCTCTAGGTCACCAATTTCTTCTACCACAACGTGGGGACAATAATATGAGCCTTACTCGTCAGAGATCTGGGAAGTCTCAGGTCATGGACCCCCTATTGTCTCAGTAAACATTTCACAAAGTCCCTGAGCCAAAAGAAGTATTTAACCATTCCTTTATTAAGTAGTTATGTCCAAACAACTTAATACATATTTGCATATAAGTAATTAAGTAGAATTTTGGAAAAATGCATATATACACTGAGTAAAAGGGTTTTAAATGATTTTTACATAACCACAATACCTGCTAATGGGACATGTGCACCCGCTGAGCACTGCAGAGTTTCTTGAACACTGGTGTCTGATTTGCTCTTCCACAGTGATTTTTGCATGATACTTGGTATTAATCACAGCAACTAATGAAGCCAAGCTTTGCAAAGGTATGACGCGTGGCACACTCTAATGCTGAAACGCTGACCTGCCTCGTGCTAGTGCGCATGGTGTCTGACAGGTGCATTTCCCTCAAAAGTTTAAAACCAGCCAGAGCATCTCTGTGAGTTTGTGGTGGTGCCCTGAGGGACCTCATGTCACCTTGGGTTCCGTGGTAGTAGAAATCAGATTGTTTGATTTTAGAGGACAAAAATGTGGAAATGTATATAAAGAACTTGACTTCAGGCATGTTCACAAAAGGTGCCTGCTTGCTGTTCTGCTCCACACATTTTCTCTGTGGTCATATTGATAAGGAAGGAAAAAATGAAGTTTTTTCCTCCTAGGGAATTAAATGCTACTAACATCTGATCACCTAGTCTGTGATCAGGGTTGTGCTTCTAATTACCTCTCCAGTTCCATCTTGGGCCTTCCTCCCATTCCACTGCTTTAGCCCAATATTTCAGTTCCTTTAACCCTCCACGCTATTTCCCTCCTTGGAGTGTCTGTGCTGTTATACCCCCTTTCTTCTCACGCACCACCCCGTCACACCAGCCCTTCATGTTTCGGAAGGACATTTCAAATGAGCTGAAATGCTACCCCCTTAAGAGTTTTCTATCCGAGTAAGTCTCCTCTCCTCTAGCATCTCTTCTCTCGCTGATTCTGGTCATTATCTTCACAGACTGAATGTTTCGTGAGGAGAGACTTTGTATTTCATTCATCATTTTGACATAGTGTGTAGGGAAGGTCCTCAGATATAACGCATATTTGTTTCATGAGTGAATAAATGGGATGCAAGAGATAGGTTAAAATAGAGCCTTAAAATGTAGGGGAATCAGTGCTTTGGTTTGAATTTGTACTGATATTTTAAGATATTTGTACTGATATCAATAAGCCAGTGATCTTTAATGGGCGCTTCTTGATCATATTTAACTTCAACGGTGTGTATGCCTCAATTTGTGAAATCTCAATTGTATTTCCCCATGTTGTCAGCTGAAACGCTAACCTTTAAAAGTTGCCCAGAAGCAACAGTGACATAATACTCCTTTACAAGTGGCAACAGCCCACCCCAAGTCCCACAGTCCCAGTAGTGGACACTCTCTCTGCTTCCACACTGCGGCCTCTTCACCTTGTAAGCGAGTCCGCCTTCGTGTGTCCAGAGGCCCGGGGATGTACCCTAGAAGTAGGATAGCAGATTGACTCAGATATATTTTCTGACTCTGCTACTTACTCACTGGGTTGACCTACTAACAGATCTCATCTGGGAACTATAAAAATAATACTTCTCTTAAAGGAATGTTGATATTTCCAGTAAGCTGTCTAGCAAAAAAAACGGCGTAGCTCAATACATTTTAGGTTCCCCAGTCATTCATTCACTTAATTGATAGTATGGAATTCTTATTTGAAAATCATTCTCTCTTGGAATTTTGAGGTGGTTGTGTTATTGCTTTTTAGGGACCAGTGTTACTGAAGAGAAAAGTACAGAGGCAATCTGAGAGTTAACTGCCATATAGATGGCCTGTGTTTTCTTCTAGGAAACTTACAGAATTTTCTCTTTATCCTTGGTGTTTTGAAAATTCACAATGGTTGGGTAGTTGTGGGTCTTTGAAAATAATGTTATAGATACCCAATGGGTGCTTTTATTCTTGAAGACTCACGTTCTTCAATTGGGGGAAATTTTCTTCAAGTATTTCTTTAATAATTTCTTTACCCTGATTTCCTAATCAAAAGGGAGGTCGATGGTACGTCTATTAGTTGGCTGTTGAGATTCATAGAATAATTTCCTAATTTTATTATCTACTATTTTCTTTCTTTACCTTTTTGCCCTACTTTTCTTTTTCCAACTTTATTGAGGTATAATTGACAAATAAAGATTACATGTATTTAAGGGGCACAACATGGTGTTTTTATGTACATATACATTCTGAAATGATCACCCAAACTAATTATCAAACTAATGAACACATCCATCACCTCACATAATTACTTGTATATGTGTGGTGATAACATGAGATTCACTCTCTTAGCAAATTCAAGTATAAAACACATATTTATTAGCAATAGCCACTCTGTTGTGCATTAGTTATCCAGCATACATTCCTCTTATATCTAAAAGTTTTTACCCTTCGATCAATATGTCTCCTCTTCTCCCAGCCCCCAGCTTCTGGTAACTGCTGTTCTGTTCTGTTCTGTGTTAGTATGAGTTTGACTATTTTTTTTCCCTAGATTCCACATATGGCATCATGTAGTATTTATCTTTCTGTGTCCAACTTATTTCACTTAGAATAACATCTAGGTTTAATCTTTTGTTGCAAATGGTAGAACTTCCTTCTTTTTTAAGGCTGAATAATCCAGGATGTGTGTGGTGTAGATACATATATATAAACATCACGTCTTCTTTATTCGTTCATCCATCAACAGACACTAGGTTGTTTTCACATATTGGCCACTATGAACAATGCTGCAATCAACACAGGAGTGCAAATATCTCTTGGTGACAGTGATTTTATTTCCTTTGTATACATACCCAGAAGTGGAATTGCTGGATCGTATGGTAGTTCTATTTTTAATTTTTTGAGGAAACTTCATACTGTTTTCCAAAATGGGTGTACCCATTTACATTCCCTCTAACAGTGTACAGGGGTTCCCTTTTCTCCACATACTTGCCAACAATTGTTATCTTCTGACTTTTTTTGACAATAGGCACTGTAACTCCAGGGGGAAAATCTGTCTCCCAGCCCAGGGCAAATAACCTTTGAAACCAAAATCAGTCAAAGGGAGAAATAAAGTGGGGGAAACCCATTTATTGCTAGTGAGCAGTTGTCCACTTCTGCTGGCCCATATTTCTTACAACCCAGCTGCAAAAAGGGACCCCACCCGACCTCTCTGGTCCAGATATGCCCTCGCCCCCCCTTATAATTACCTATTGATATGGAGATGGACTACTTCTCTCCGCCCCTTGGAAACACCTGTTGATATGGAGATGCACTAAGGCCAGGCAAGAGATTCTCGAAATATTGCAATTTTACCCACAGGCACCCGAACAGGTGTGAGGTGATGCCTCATTGTGGTCTTAATTTGTATCTCCCGCTAATTAGTGATGCAGAGCGCTTTTTCATGTACCTGCTGGCCATTTGTATATCCTCTTTGGAAAAATGTTTATTCAGGTCTTTTGTTCATTTTTAATTGGGATTTTGTTATTTTGCTTTTGAGTTGTATGAGTTCCTTATATGTTTTGGATTTTAACTCCTATCAGATATTGTTTATAACTATTGTCTCCCATCCCATAGGTTGTTTCCTTTTCATTTTGATTGTTTCTTTTGCTGTGTAGAAACTTTTTAGTATGATGTAGTCTCACTTGTTTATTTTTGCTTTTGTTGTCTGTGTTTTGTGTCATATCCAAAAAATCACTGTCAAGATCGGTATTAAGGAGGCTTTCCCCTGTGTTTTCTGCTAGAAGTTTATGATTTCAGGCCTCATGTTTATGTCTTTAGTACATTTTGAGATTTTTGTGTATGGTATAAGGGTCCAATTTCATTCTTTTACCTGTAGATACCCAGTTTTCCCAATATCATTTATTGAAGAGAACATTCTTTTCCCACTGTGTATTCTAGGCACCTTTGTCAAAAATTACTCAACCATATATACACGGGTTTATTTCTGGGCTCTCAACTCTGTTCCATCAGTCCATTCTTTGACTATATCTTTTAGCATCCTAATGATCTGAACAAATTAGCCATATTTTGTTCATTCCATGATTTTTTTCTTATTCTCTACTTAGTCCTATTTTACAGGCATCTTGTTCTTGATTTGTAGATTTATTCTCTTACTTAATATTTCCAAATGTGCTATTTAGGATTTATTTATTTCTGTTCCTAAAGATATATCTATTCCCTCCAGTGGCTGTTTATATGTTTGTTTATCTTGGTTTATTTTTACCTTGTAGGTTTTATGATCTTACATTGTCCAGTCGTATGTGAGAATGAATCAATAGAACCGCGGAATGAGCATGAATAGGACTTACCAGGGGCTGGTTTCACAGCACAGTGAGCAGGAAGGGAGATGAACTTGCATTTTGGAATCTCTAAAAGCCAGATGCAGAGGCCTTCACTTTGGAAACCTAACTCCCACCCTCCCAACCTGCGTCTACCCCAGACTAAATATTTTCCGAAGGGAAGAATCTTCTGTGGCATACACCCAGGGTGGGCTGGGGGTGGAGTTAAGCAGCGGGAATGAGGAGCCGGTGAATCACTTTTTCTCTCTATGGACTTTATTTTAGCACTATCCCTGTTTTTCAGTCCTTGTTGTGCGTTTTCGCCGGTGTCTTCGGTCCTTCCAGCTGCCGCGGGGTATAGGGGTGCTCTCCTGCTCTGTCACTTCTCCCCTCTACCCCTCATCACCCTTTCTTCTTTTTTTCTTCTCCCAGAAATACATAAAATCCATAGTCCACTTAGTAGCCATTAAGGGTAATAGTTCAGTCTCTCCATTGTTGTGAGGTTTCATTTGCTTTGCTCCTTTACTATTGCATTAAATAGATCTTGGGTAAAAGAGAGGGTAAATGTATATTCAGTCATTATTAACCTTAATTTTATTTTTCTGTTTGTTCTAAATCAAGGAACACCATTATCTGCTTAAGAGGCAAAACAAGTCTCTCTTAGTTGTTCTACTATATCCTGGAGGTTTGTGTTAAAGTAAAAAAGCTTTCTTTGACAGTTTGACCCTCTGCTTTTCCCCAGTTATACTGAGTTTTTCTCCTTTCAGGCATTGACAACCCCCTAATGTCTTTAAATCTGGGAATATTCCGTTTTCTTTAACATGTAGGTGTATAAGTTCTGAATAGGAGAGAAGTGAATCACCAAAAACACAGAAATGGACTTTGAAAACTTTTCAACAACAAAAAGTTCTCCACAGTTTGATAAATTCTCACCATCACAAGACTTTTCAAACTGAGGACATTTTATGAGAGAAAAATCATTCCAGTGACTAGGTTTCTTTTCAAAGAATTATGCAACTATAGCCCTTTGTTCTTTTGACAAATATTTAATATGTACTTAGTGGGTAAAATACCTCGAACAGGAAATACTATGGGAAAATGTAAGTGGAATCGTTGTGGAGTGGTTGTGAGTCAAGTAAAACTGGGTTCAAACCCCAAATCTGCCCCATTCTCCTTGCTCTGAGGGACACATCTCTGAGTCTCTGTTGCCGCAATGTGAAATGGTCTAATAATACTTCCTGTATGGGTGGTCTTAAGAGATAAAAATAATGTGTGTATGAAAAATAAGCACAATGTGTGGCATTTGGTAAACGCGCGCGCATCAAATGGCAGCTGGTCTGACTGTGAGGTGACCAGCCTTTGTTATGTCATTTTTTAGAATCTTCTTAAAAATATGGAAAAAAGCACTTCCTCGTAGTCCTATCCAAGGTTGTGTAATTCCACAGCCTTACACTTAGTCCTCCTTAATGTCTCTCTCCATCTTTCTGCCTTTGTTCAAGCTCACTCTGTTTTGCTCAGCTCTGAGAGTATTAGAAAAGTGAGCCAGGCCAGCACCTAGTCAACATTATTTAGCCCCAGTGAATTGACAAACAGTAATGACTCCTTGGGACTATTTGTTTTGCCATTTTAATAATTACCTACTGAAGAATGACTGACTAATCTATGATATCACACGTTTTAATGTCTCCCAGTTATGTGCACATTATGAGTTAGAGCTATCGTCCTTTCCTGTGGTGGAGAAGGACTTTGCAGTTCCTTATATGCCTGATAAGGTGGAGTCTAGGAGTCAGGTGGGGGTGGGATTCCTTTGACAATATTCACATTCCTTTCAAGGGAAGCTATAAAGCCCTTACAAGGTGGTGTGGGAATATGCAAATGTGGGAAATGCAAATTTGTACGAATGAATTCGTTTACCTCAAGCATACGAGTTCATGACTGCTTATAAACTGGGGGAAGGAAATCACTTCTAGTCTTTCATTTAACCAACAACTATTATTCGTTGAGCCGCACTATGTATAAAGTGCTGAAATGAGCCAACAAACTTCTGATGAGACAGTGAGTTTTAATTCATTTAACAAATTTCTATTTTGCATGTCAGGCACTGTATTAAGCACAGGGGATCCACTGATGAATAAAAACAGGCCCGATTCTCTTTGGGAGAGTTCGCTGTCTACTGCAGGAAGCCATGGACGTAGATGAAGAACTACATAGCAGAAAGAATACTGGAGGAGATACCCACAGAGCTGCCTGGTAGAGGGGCTAACTTGGTCTGCTGGAGGGATGACGGATCTGAAATGTGAAGGGGAAGGAGGCATTCACTGTGGGTGGAGAAGGGAAAAACATCCCAGGCAGATGTGGAGGCCCTGCAGTTGGAGCAGGTAGGGTGCTTTGAGGGAACTGAGGGGAGGACACTGAATTTTGACGTAGGGCTCTCATCCATCCACTTACGGATGCTTTGATCTGTCCAGGCACTCAGCAAATGGTTGTTCTGTATCAATACTCTGTGGCAGGCACTATATTGGCAAGTAAGTCCGTACAACACTGACTAAGTCCATAGTCCCTGGTCCCAAAAATCTCCCAGGAAAAGAGACAAGGATGCGCGGTTACTCTGGAGTCACAGAGAAAGAATACTAATCTTGGCGTCTATTCAGGAAGCTTGTGGATCATCAAGATAGAGAAGGAAGAGAATTTCAAGAACAAGAGGAAATGTATAAAGTGGTCCAGACGCAAAAGAATGCTTGACAGGGCGAGAAACCTTGACAGGCTCACTGAAGTCCCAGTGCAGACCATGAGGTTCTGATGGATGAGATGAAGGTCAAGAAGCAGGCAGTGACCGGTGTTTAAAGGGCCCTGTAAGCTGTGTTAACGCTCTTGGATTTTTTCCCCCTAACAGTCATGGAAAGCCACTCAAAGACTTCAATTCGCATGATCAGATCTGTACTCTAGGACGATTGTCCTCTGCCTACACGGAGCGTGGACGACTTGCTCAGAAGCCATTGCAAGAATATTGCTGAGAGATAATGGCAGTGCGAGTGGATAGATGGGGGGCAGATTTTACAACCATTGGGGAGTTGGAATTTAAAGTATTAAAATGTCTTTTGCGTTTCTGGTTTGTGCAACTAAGTGGACAGTGGGTACCACTCAAAGGAGAAAAACACAGCAAAAGGAGTGAGTTTCTTCATCTGTGTGTTTCTTTATCTAAAAAAGTCAGCGTTATTTTAATCATCTTGTAGAGTTGCCTGTGGTAAAGAAGAGCCAAATCCCTGTCACATAGAGGTTGTTCAATAAACATCAGCAATTATTTTCAAGCACAAAGTGCCATAGAAACCATTCACCACTGGAAGTAGGAAACAGAGGCGTTACCAAGGATGTCAGAGAAGACAGTACAGCGCCGTTGAGCTGGGTCTTAAATGACAGGCAACAAATCACCAGGTGTAAATGGAGGGATGGGCGGTAGGCACAGACCACAGCAGGCACAGAGCTCGGCGCTCTTCAGGAAACTGGAAGTAAGGCCCACTGTTCCTGCGGCACAGGACTTCTGAAGGGACAACAGAAAATGAGTAGAAGTCTAGGGATTCTGGAAACTCTATGAACTAAGCTGAAGAGTCTTTTTGTCATCCTCCAGGCCACCATTTGCCAGTGTTTTTCCAAAGAATACAAGTTCCATGGAGAATATTAATATGGAAAATTCTGGTTTAAACAAAGTTAAATTAACTTCTTTATTGTAAAACTTAGTGGAGCTTTTTAATTTGCATTGCAAACCTCCAAAAGAGGAATATGTCATGGTTTTATTTTTTGTCAAATTCTTTTCCTCTTTTCCCAAAACACTGGTTCACTCTTCAAAGGGTACTGACGGTTCTGTGTCGCTGGGCTTAGGAGCTCTACTCCAGGCGGTGGGGGGCCGTGCAAAAGGCCACAGCAGTAAGAGGACCAGGTCTATGGGTTACAAGGATCATGCTCGCTTAGCGAGGAAGGTGCACTAGAAGGGCTGAAAACTGAAGGCCTAATGATCTTAAGAATTTAAATGAGAGAATGAGGCCACAAATGCATACATGCCTAATAGGGGGCAGCAGTGTGTGTGTGTGTGTGTGTTTGATATATTGGGCGCTCAGTGCAAGCACTGCTTGTAGCTTGTAGAGGGTAGGCAAGGCTTAATCAATAAAATTATGAAACTCTAGATTGACGTGAGAAATTATAATTTCAAGACTCTTTTGTATTTATGATGCCTTTTGATCCTCCCAGCATCCTGTGAGAGATTTTTAAAACCAGTTTCCCCAGTCAAGTATGAGAGAAGTGAAGAGCCTTGCCCACAGGTGCAGAGCTGGTAAAAGGCAGGCTCGGCCGTAGGGCAGCCTCAGTGCTTGTCACTCCAAGTCCAGGGCTCTTATCATTCCCGTCATGTTCCCTCTAATCCACCATCTGAGCCGCAGTTTATAGTACTTGGGATTTGCATAGGTTGGAAAAATAAGCAAGAACTTCGTAGTTAGGAAAAATACGTGAAAGGGCACAGAAGCAGAGACAAGCGTGGTAGAGCCAGCAGTCTCGGAAGTGTCAGCCTGCTGAAGGCTGAGATCCCTCCATCTAGGCAGGCCGGCTCCCTGGGCGTATGCCATGTACAGTTGCTCAGCGTCCTGTGCTTGAATTAATGCCCTGCTGTCAGTCTTGAAATTCCTAATACTTTTTGAACAAAGGACCCCATGTTTTTTATGTTTTTATGTTTTTATTTTGTGTTAGATCCCACAAATTATGTAGCCAGTGCTGCTTCAGACCTCGATCAAATATTTTATTTGGGCATCTTATGTTCTGTGATTGTTTGCGCTCAGCTGGATGCATCTAAGTTCTTACATTGTGTCAGTCCACACTTCGTCAATCTGTTTATTTGTACATAAACTTTAGCATTTATCTCTGCACTTGAATTGTGAGTTCTAAGAAGGCTAGTGCTGAGCACAGAGCAGGCAGGTGGTAAATGTCTGCTGTCGAATGACTGTATGCATATCCATTATGAGCCTGCCGCCGACAGGAACTTGTGATGAAACCATGTCTGAGTTAGCCAAAAAAAAAAAAAAAAAAGGGTCGGGGGAGAAGCAGATCTGCCAAAACAATTCAAGGATGAGAACTGGAAAAGCAAATAAATCTGGCGTCCATGTGGCCAGCAGCAGAGCAAGCTGTGATGACAGTGTGCCGCGCCGCATGCCAGCAGCTAACATGGATTGGGTGTGTATTACATGCTATGGACTGTGTTAAACATGTTATATGTATTAACTCATGTAATGTGTACAACACTATGACGCCGATACTATTCTTACCAGCATTTTGCAAATGAAATTGAAGGACAGAGTGATTCAGTTGCCCAAACTTATATTGTAGGAAATGTCAGAGTCAGGATTTGAACTCAGGCCATCTGTTTCTCAAAAATCATGCCTTTGATCATTTGCCCCTTACACTTTGCTGACCCATCTTCTCATCTGACTTTGCATCATTACTATTAAGTGTTATATATGTGATAGCTATTCCTAGTCACCATATGAAAATCAATTGCGTGGAGGGGGGGGGCGCACTGTAATGCTAAATTTGCCTCCAACTTTGGTCCCAGGTCTTTTTCTTCTTTCCCTTTCCTGTCTGTGCAATAAACATAATGACTCAGCACTTGGAGATCAGGAAGTGCTCTAAACTATGCTTTTTTTTTCTGGAGAGAGAGTCCAAGACCTTCATCAAATTCTCAAAAGGATCTGTGACCCTAAAGTGTTAAAGTCACTGCTCAGGGCCTATGCTACTCTTCAGATGTAAATTCACAGTCTTGGATTATCATACTTTGGTTCACCCTTGTAGTTCTGTCAGATGCCAAATGGAAATTACAGAGGCCTCTATCTGAAGGATGCTTAATATTATTATTTTCATTTTGTATTTATTCCATAAATATTTATTGGGTTTTAAAATATATACAGACTTGCTTACAAGTTCAAGGTCCATCTAACTTTTGAATCTGGCTTCTATAACTTATCTCACCGGTATAGTAACAGCCAGGGTCTTAACCTTGCTTGCAAAGCACTTCGAACCTATCAAAACGTTTTCCCACGTGATGAGCTACATCACCATGTGATATGTCCTGTAGCTTCCAGAGGCGCTTATACTTAGAAGTTTCCTTCCAAGGAAGGAGAGAGGAAGAATGTGGTGGTGTGGGAAGAGGGTGATTTATGCCGATTCTCAGTGAGCCTTCCCAGACCTCTGCACCTGTGGCTCCCACAGCTCTGTCCCGACCTGCCTCGGGACAGAAACATAGGGATGAGGGGGACGAAGAGGGGCCAGGGGCTGTTCCTTCAGTTCTATCCAGGACTGGCCCCCATGACTTTTGAAGGAGAATAATAATTTCTCCCCTTGATGCTGACCTTAAAAGACTGGGGAGTGAAGCCAACTTAATTGTCCAATAACTTTCTATCTACCCTTTTAAGAAAAAGTGGTATGTTCCCCAGAAGTTGAGGAGAGTCGCTGTGGAGTGGAGACCGTGGGGGCCAGGAACCCGGGGTCCGCGCCCTGGGCCTGCCGGCTGAGGAGCAAGCTGTCCGGCAGCTCAGCTCCTGCCTCTGGACTCCAGTTTCCTCATCGGCAAAATGAGGGGCTAGGCTCAGTGACCTCTAAGCCACCTTCTGCTGTGAGCTCTGCTGGATATGAGTTTAACGGTATCCAGAGGTAGCTGAACTACCAAGTGAGGGGGCAGAGTCCCCAAGACTGTCCTCACTTATGACATCAACGGAAAATTTGGAGGATTTCCAATATTTTCCTCAGTTTCAATAATTCCCTAGGACTCACAGAACTCACAGAAAGCTAATATACTCATGGTTGGAGTTTATTACAGGGAAAGGATGTAGATTAAAACCAGTCCAAGGAAGAGATGCAGAAGCCAGAGTCAGGGGGGACTTCCGTGTTCCCCAGGACACACCACTCTCCCCTCACTGGGGTATGATGGTGTGCATAGAGCATTGCCACTCAGGGAAGCCTACCTAAGCCTAGTGTTCAGAGTTTTTATTGGTGATCCATTCATAGGCATGATTGACAGACTGTCCATGTGGTTGAACTCCATGTTCAACAGCCCCAGGTCAACTGATACCCTGTGACCCAGATTCCCCCCTAAGTCACGTGGTCTCTGGTGTCCACCAGGGTCTTTCTGGAGCCCACCAATCATCAGCATAACATTGTTGGATATGGCAACCCACACCCTAAACAAAAACACTGGTTATCAGGTCTGACGTAGATTACCTCCCAGAAGTTTAGGGCAAAAGCCAGACTTCTCTATGGACCAGGTCAAATTCTTCACTACCTAAGCATCCTAGGTTTATTACTCATTAAGATTCCAATCTTTATTATTGGACAAACACATACTCTTTCATTCTTTCAATAGGTAAATTAGAGTAACCAACTCTAATGTGCCAGACATGGATCCAGGTGCCAGGTATACAGCAGTGAACAAAAACATTCCTGTCTCCCCAGAAAGTGTGTTCTGCTGGTACAATAACCAAAGCCACAGAAATAAATACTTTTGGGTAGCACCATGGGGACAGGGAGTGCTGGGAGGAGGGCTGCTATTTTATTTTACACAGAGCGGTCAAGGAAGGCATCTGAGAAGTTGGTACTGGAGCAGACAGCTGCATGAGGGGCAGCACCGAGCTGTGCTGCGGTCTGAAGGAAGGCGCCTGAGACGGGGGGAAGCTCGGGGGCTGGGGTCCTGGGACGGGAGTGCTGTCCAGGTCTGACAAACAATGCCACTCTATCTGTATTGGGGCATTGGGGTTGAGACAAGAGGTGGTGGTGGCAGAGGGGAGAAGTGAAAAAAAAGTAAGTATATATAACTGGAGCCAAATCTTTCTAGCATTTTAAGAAAATTTTGCTCTGAATGTGTAGGAAGCCAGTAAAGAGCTCTGAGCAGAAAAGTGATGTGATTTGCATTTAAAAGCACCGTTCTGACTGCTGCATAGAAGCCATTCTGTAGGAGGACGGAGGAGGGATCACACACTTGTTAAGAGTCTGTTGAAACACCCACGGGGAGACGCAGTGGTAGCTGGAGCGTGGCAGGAGCCGGGGAGGTGGCAAGAAGTGATTGAATTCTGAATGTATCCTGAAGTGAGAGGTGGCAGCATTTCCTGTGGGACTGGAAGGATGTGGGCAATGAATGGGAGAGGAATCAAGGGACAGGAAGGTGGAGCAGGAATGGTGGGGGGGCAGCAATAGGACTTGCGATGTTTCGTAGATACCAGGGCAGCTGTGAGTGGTATTAGGCTGGCAGTCAGAGGACAGGTTTATGTTCAAAATTCACTTGTGGGATTTTGTTATCATGTGAGTAGTAAGCCGTGACGCTGGATGAGGTCGCCTAGGATGGAACTGGGGATACAGAAATCCGAAGGCTGAACTCCAAGGTGCTTGTACATTTGAGGCCAAGTGGCGAGGAGGAGCCAGCCGAGGCGTCTCAGAAGGGGCACGCGCCGAGGTGGCAGGAGAATCAGGAGAGGGCAGCACCCCAACACCGGCGAGGAAAGTGTGTGCGGAATGATGCGCAGCTGCGCTCACAAAACTGTTTTCATGTGTGTGGTGAAGGGAATGGTGAGTCTGTTTCAACAGATCCTCAGAAATTAACTGACTGCTCATGTGATCACAAAATTCTACTCTCCAATCCAATCTAAAAGACCACTAATAGTTCTCAGCCACAGTCCTATAATTGTACTTCTAAATTTCTCCAGATTTGGACAATAAAGTCCAAACACCCAGCTTTGAAAACTCTTTTTTTTTTTTTTTGGCAGTGATATCTAACTGCCTTCTTCTCCTAGTGGAACCGAAGCCATAGATGTTGAAGTAAACAGTTGGCCTCTTAGGGTGGTGACTATTACAGCAACTGAATTAAATGTTCCTTGCTCTCTTATACATTGTTATATGGTGTCATCTTAGCACTTTAAGAATCTTTATCTTTTTTTATTCTATTAATTCAGCTTACTAGTTTTTTGGGGAAATGCACATTGGGTTCAAATGTACTATTATATATAATATATATATATGTATGTATATATGTGGGTGTGTCTATATATATTTTTTCATATTCAGTTTTTATTATTTTACACAGTTGTAATTTTCATCAGATAGGTGCTGCTTAGCTTGGTATTAGCATAACAGTCTAGTTCAAGTCCTTAGTAGGTAAAAATTTCTCTCTGAGAGAATACAGTAAAATTCATTTTGTGAATGGAATTTACTTGTTTTGGGAATAGTTCTTCCATACCTTTGCTGTAACCACTAACCATGTGTGGTTATTAAGCCCTAGAAATACAGTTACCTCTGAGCAGTGCTATAAGTGCAAAATGCACACCAGATTTCAAAGACTTGAAAAAAAAGTGTGAATATGTCATTAATAATTTTGTATTGATTGGATATCGAAATCATATTATCGATATAGGAGATCAAATAAAACATTTTCAAACAATTTTTAAATATTAAACATTATTAAAACTAATTTCATCTGTTTCACTTGTAAATGCAGCAACTGAGAAAACAATTTTCTGGTGTGCAGAAGGGGAATCTTGATCTTTTCAATACAAGGTTTTATCCTAAAAAGGGTTTCATAACATTAAAAAAACTTAAAATTTGCTGACAGAGGATTAAAGATGGCAGCATGAGAGGTGAGACAGAGGCCTCCTGCCAAAACCACATATAATATGAAAATATAATTAATACAACTAATCCTGAAAGAACAACAGGAAAGAAAGCAGCACCAGACTGCACACACCTGGAGAAAAGAACAGACCTCATGGAACAGGGTAACGTACCAAAGCCTTGATCTGGCAGGACCCAAGCCCTTCCCCCACCCCAGCTCACCAGAGGGAGGAAGAGAAATGGAGGATGGAGGGGGTGGAGGCCTAGGACTGTTGAACACCCAGCCCTGGAGATCTGCTCTTGGAGCAGGAACCTACATTGCATGGTGCTCTGGAGATTAGTGGGGTTGGAAAGTGAAGACAGGAGGAACACTTGGAGAGACTGAGATTCCAGCTGCTTGTGAGAGGCTTACACCTGTGCACTAGGCCCACTGGTTCTGGCAATGGAGACAGGTATATCAGCCAGGAAGCAGGAAACAGCTCTTTCCTCCCCCCAGGCACCATTGCTGCTCCCCTGTGACCCCTAACATCACTCCAGGGGCTGAGCAGCTCCAGAGAGCAGAGTTTCTGGGCACAAGAGGGCGCCACATACAAAAATGAAACCTTAAAGGAACCTGGTTCAAACCAGAACCCCACAAACACCAGAAAAAGGGCCAAGTGAAACAATTCATCAATCTTCCTGGAAGATATTTCAAAATAAAAATCATAAACATGCTCATGGAGGTACAGGAAAATATTCAAGAACTCAGGGAAGAATTCCAGTTGGAGATTCAATCAGTAAGGAATGCAATATCTGAAATGAAAAATAGAATGGAGGGATTTAAAAGCAGTTTAGATATGGTGGAGGAGACAGTAAATGGGATAGAAATTAGAGAAAAGGAATACAGAGAAGCTGAGGCACAGAGAGAAAAAAAGGATCTCTAGGAATGAAAGAATATTGAGAGAACTGTGTGACTAATCCAAATAGAACAATATTTGCATTATAGGGGTATCAGAAGAAAAAGAGAGAGAAAAGGGGATAGAAAGTGTCTTTGAGGAGGTAATTGCTGAAAACTTCCCCAATTTGGAGAAGGAGATAGGCTCTTAGGCCATGGAGGTGCACAGATCTCTCAACACAAGGGACCCAAGGAAGACAACACCAAGACATATAATGATTAAAATGGCAAAGATCAAGGATAAGGTAAGACTATTAAAAGCACCAGAGAGAGAAAAAAGATGACATACAAAGGAAAACCCATCAGACTTCTCAACAGAAACCTTACAGGCCAGAAGGGAGTGGCATGATATATTTAATGCAATGAAACAGAAGGGCCTCCAACCAAGAATACTCTATCCGGCAAGGTAGATTAAACAATTTCCAGATAAGCAAAAGCTGAGAGAATTTACCTCCCACAAACCGTCTCCACAGTGAATTTTGGAGGGACTGCTATAGATGGAAGTGTTCCTGAGGGTAAATAGCTGTCACCAGAGGAAATAAAACCACAGGAAAGAAAGTAGAACAATTAATTACTAAGCAGATGCAAAATCAAATCAACTACCCACAAAGTCAGTCAAGGGATAGACAAAGAGTATAGAATATGATATCTAATATATAAAGAATGGAGGAGAGAGCAAAAGGAGGGAAAAAATAGCCTTTAGATTGTGTTTCTACCAACATACTAAGTGAGTTAAGTTAGACTCTTAGAGAGTAAGGAAGTTACCCTTGAACCTTTGGTAACCACGAATCTAAAGCCTGCAATGGCAATAAGTACGTATCTATCAATAATCACCCTAAATGTAAATGGTCTGAAAGCACCAATCAAAAGACATAGAGTCACTGAATGGATAAAAAACAAGATGTATCTATATGCTGCTGACAAGAGACTCACTTCAAACCCAAAGACATACCCAGACTAAAAGCAAAGGGATGGAAAAAGATATTTCATGCAACTAATGGGAGAAAAAAGCAGGGGTTGCAGTACTTGTATCAGACAAAATAGACTTCAAAACAAAGGAAGTCACAAGAGACAAAGAAGGACACTACATAATGATAAAGGGTTCAGTCCAACAAGAGGATAGAACCATTATAAATATCTATGCACCCAACACAGGATCACCTAAATATGTGAAACAAATACTAACAGAATTAAAGGGGGAAATGGAATGCAATGCATTCATTTTAGGAGACTTCAACACACCACTCACTCCAAAGGACAGATCAACCAGACAGAAAAATAAGAGACAGAGGCACTGAACAACGTATTAGAACAGATGGACCTAATAGACATCTATAGAACACTCCATCCAAAAGCAACAGGATACACATTCTTCTCAAGTGCATATGGAACATTTTCAAGAATAGATCATATATTAGGCTACAAAAAGAGCCTCAGTAAAATCAAAAAGATTGAAATTGTACCAACCAGCTTCTCAGACCACAAAGGTATGAAACTAGAAATAAATTATGCAAAGAAAAGGAAAAATCCCACATACACATGGAGGCTTGTAAACATGCTCCTAAATAACCAATGGATCAATGACCAAATAAAAACAGAGATCAAGCAATATATGGAGACAAATGACAACAATAGTTCAACACTGCAAAATCTGTGGGTTGCAGCAAAGGCCATGCTAAGAGGGAAGTATATTGCAACACAGGCCTACCTCAGAAAAGAAAAGCAATCCCATATGAATAGTCTAAACTCCCAGTTAACAAAACTAGAAAAAAGAAGAACAAATGAGGCCCAAAGTCAGTACAAGGGGGGACATAAGAAAGATTAGAGCAGAAATAAATAAAATCAAGAAGAATAAAACAATAGAAAGAATCAATGATAGCAGGCGCTGGTTCTTTGAGAAAATCAACAAAATAGATAAACCCCTACCCAGACTTATCAAGAAAAAAAGAGAGTCTACACACATAAACAGACTTAGAAATGAGAAAGGAAAAATCACTACAGACACCACAGTAATACAAAGAATTATTAGAGAATACTATGAAAAATTATATGCTAACAAACTGGATAACCTAGAAGAAATGGACAACTTTCTAGAAAAATACAACCTTCCAAGGCAGACCCAGAAAGAAACAGAAAATCTGAACAGACCAATCAACAGCAAAGAAATTTAATTGGTAATCAAAGAACTACCTAAGAACAAAATCCCTTAACCAGATGGCTTCACCGCTGAATTTTATCAAACATTGAGTGAAGACCTAGTACCCATCCTCCTTAAAGTTTTCCAAAAAGTAAAGTAGGGAATACTCCCAAACTCATTCTATGAGGCCAGCATCACTCTAATACCAAATCCAAGCAAAGACATCACAAAAAAAAGAAAATTACAGACCAATAACCCTGATAAACATTGATGTAAAAATCCTATTAGCAAACTAAATTCAAAAATATATCAAAAAAATCATCCATCATGATCAAGTGGGATTCATCCCAGGGATGCAAGGATGGTACAACATTTGAAAATCCATCAACATCATCCACCACATCAACAAAAAGAAGAATGAAATCCACATGATAATCTCCATAGATGCCAAAAAAACATTCAACAAAATTCAACATCCGTTCATGATAAAACTCTCAACAAAATGGGTGTAGTGGGCATGTACCTCAACATAATAAAGGCCATATATGACAAACCCACAGCCAACATCATACTTAACAGCAAGAAGCTGAAAGCTTTTCCTTTAAGATGGGGAACAAGACAAGGATGCCCACTCTCACCACTTTTATTCAACACAGTTCTGGAGGTCCTAGGCATGGCAATCTGACACACAAAGAAATCAAAGGCATCCAGATTGGTAAAGAGGGAGTTAGATGATCACTGTTTGCAGATGACATGATATTGTACATAAAAAACCCTAAAGAATCCACTCCCAAACTACTAGATCTAATATCTGAATTCAGCAAAGTTGCAGGAAACAAAATTAATACACAGAAATCTGTTGCATTCCTATACACTAAAGATGAAATAGCAGAAAGAGAAATCAGGAAAACAGTTCCATTCACAATTGCATCAAAAAGAATAAAATATCTAGGAATAAACCTAACAAAGGAAGTGAATGACCTATACCCTGAAAACTACAAGACACTCATGAGAGAAATTAAAGATGATACCAATAAATGGAAACACATCCCATGCTCATGGATAGGAAGAATTAATATTGTCAAGATGGCCATCCTGCCTAAAGCAATCTACAGATTCAATGCAATCCCTATCAAAATACCAACAGCATTCTTCAACGAACTACAGCAAATAGTTCTAAAATTCATATGGAACCACAAAAGACCCCAAATAGCCAAAGCAATCCTGAGAAGGTAGAATAAAGCAGGGGGAATTATGCTCCCCAGTTTCAAGCTCTACTACAAAGCCACAGTAATCAAGACAATTTGGTAATGGCACAAGTACAGACCCATAGACCAATGGAATAGACTAGAGAGCCCAGATATAAACCCAAGCGTATATGGGCAATTGATATGTGATAAAGGAGCCATGGACATATGATGGGGAAATGACAGCCTGTTCAACAACTGGTGTTGGCAAAACTGGACAGCTGCATGCAAGAGAATGAAACTGGATTATTGTCTAGCCCCATACACAAAACTAACCTCGAAATGGACAAATACCTGAATGTAAGTCATGAAACCATAAAACTCTTAGAAGACAACATAGGCAAAAATCTCCTGAATATAACTTTTTCCTGAATGCATCTCCTCGAGCAAGGGAAACAAAAGCAAAAATGAACACATGGGACTACATCAAACTAAAAAGCTTCTGTACAGCAAAGGACACCATCAGCAGAACAAAAAGGCATCCTACAGTATGGGAGAATATATTTGTAAACAACATACTTGACAAGGGGTTAACATAGAATATATATGAAGAACTCATGCTCCTCAACAACCAAAAGGCAAATACCTGATTAAAAAATGAGTGGAGGATATGAACAGACACTTCTCCAAAGAAGAAATTCAGATGGCCACATGCAGATGAAAAGATGCTCCACATCACTTATCATCAGGGAAATGCAAATTAAAACCACAGTGAGATATCACCTCACACCAGTTAGGATGGCCAGCATCCAAAAGACTAAGAACAACAAATGCTGGCAAGGATGGTGGGAATGTAAGCTAGTTCAACCATTGTGGAAAGCAATATGGAGGTTCCTCAAAAAAACTAAACATAGAAATACCATTTGACCTAGGAATTCCACTCCTAGGAATTTACCCAAAGAATACAAGTTCTCAGATTCAAAATGATACCTGCACCACTATGTTTATTGCAGCACCATTTACAGTAGCCAAGGTATGGAAGCAACCTAAGTGTCCATCAGTAGATGAATGGATAAAGAAGATGTGGTACATATACACAATGGAATATTATTCAGCCATAAGAAGAAAACAAATCCTACCATTTGCAACAACACGGATGGAGCTGGAGGGTATTATGCTCAGTGAAATAAGCCAGGTGGAGAAAGACAAGTACCAAATGATTTCACTCATTTGTGGAGCATAACAATGAAGTGAAACTGAAGGAACAAAACAACAGCAGAGTCACAAACTCCAAGAAGGGACTAGTGTTTACCAAGGGGGAGGGGTGGGGGAGAGAGGGAGAAGGGGACTGAGGGGTATTATAATTAGTAAACATGGTGTGGAGGGGATCATGGGGAAGACAGTGTAGCACAGAGAAGACAAGTAGTAACTCTGTGGCATCTTACTACCCTGATGGACAGTGACTGCAATGGGGTGGGGGTGGGGACTTGATAATATGGGTCAATGTAGTAACCACGTTGCTTTTCATGTGAAACCTTCATAAGAGTGTATATCAATAATACCTTAATAAAAAAATCCTTAAAATTTTTTCTTACATATTCTAAAGTTTTTTGACAAAAATATGAACAACAAAGCAAACTGTAAGTACTCACAGTGAAGTGTTTCATA
Source organism: Manis javanica (assembly GCF_040802235.1). Lineage (NCBI taxonomy): Eukaryota > Metazoa > Chordata > Mammalia > Pholidota > Manidae > Manis > Manis javanica. Next base: position 92,246,451 of record NC_133169.1, on the reverse strand, counting down.
CATTCCTTTTGGCGTACACATTCTTCTAAAGCCAAAGGGAACCAGTCAGTAGAGATTGTGTTTTTACTTTGCTAACAACATAACATGAACATCTGTCCTTGTTGTTAACATGCCTTTACATTTTTTTGAACTACTATTTGCCTGAAGGATATGATATATCATAATCCTAAAAGTAACAGTACCTTATGATAACAGAGATTTTAAAAAATCTTTAAAGCAGCTTTATTGAGATACCATACCATAAAAATCCATCCTTTAAAAATATACAATTCAGTGATGTTTTGTATATTCAGTTGTGCAACTATGGCACTTATCTCATTTTAGAACATGTTCATCAGCCCATATAGAAGTCGCGAATCCATAAGCAGTCCCTTGCATTCCCTCTATCCCAGCCCCTGGCAACTAATCTACTTTCTGTCTGTATAGATTTTCCCATTCTGAACATTTCACATAAATGGAATATTATGAAACAGGAGGTATTTTGTGACTGGCTTCTTTCACTTGGTACATTTTCAAGGTTCATCCATGTTGTAGCATGCATCATGACTTCATTACTTTTTATAGCTGGATAAAAATCCATTGTAGGGTTACATCACATTTTGCTTATCCACTTACCAGTTGATGGACATCTGGGTTGTTTCCACTTTGAAGCTATTATGAATAGTGCTGCTATGGGTATTCACGTACAAGTTTTGGTGTGAATATGTGTTTTCAGTTCTACTGGATACACACCTAGAAGTGAAATTGCTGGGTCATATGGTAACTCTGCTTAGCATTTGGAGGAACTGCCCAGCTGTTTGTGGCTGCACCGTTATACAATCTCACAAGCATTGTGTGAGGATTCCAGTGTCACCACATCCTCACCAACACAACAGTAGCTGCATAGGGCTGCTGTTAGAATGAAATGAGGTAATGCTAGTAAAACCCTTTGCACAGTGCCTAGTACAAAACAGATGCTCAGCAAGCTCTGACTATTAATATTATGTCAATGGCCCAATAACTTTCCATTATATGTACACACCATAATTTGCCTAGACAATTCTGTTGATTGGCCATTTGGGATGTTTCCGTTTTTTCATGATTACGAACAATGCTCTGAGAGATATCATCCATGATTATTTTCTTAGGATATTATTGCTTCATGCATTTTAAATTCAAAAGACATTTGTCAATATTCTTGTTTAAATCGTACTGAAATTTTACTTTGAGAAATATAATCAGGTTTTAGAAAATACACCTTGACTACTGCTAACTGGTTTTGTAAACCCTTACCTTGTACCTAACAAATACAATGCAAATTACACTGTCTTGGGTGAGACAGCCCAAATTTAACTCTAAAGCCACTGAATGAGAAAAGGTACAAGAGAATATTTTCTCTCAACCTCTTAAATCTGGACTCCTGGATTTTTGTACATTTTCTCTTGTGGCATCAGTATGCTAACTACACAAGCAGAAGAGCCGTCGATAACATCAGGCAGAGTAGATATTTCTGTTTTGCATTTAGGCAAATCAAGGGTAAAAGTAAGGTGACACTGGAGCTCGAACAGTAGAAAAGTAGAAAAGAAGATTCATTGAGGGTAGGCACGTACCTAACATTCCTTATGTCGTCAGGTCCCTTATAGAGGAAGTGTCACAGGTCTACCATGGCTACTGCATAGCCGGCGTAGAGAGATCAAGTAAAGGCATCAGGTTTCTTCTGCGGACACGGGAAAGCTTCCTGGGAAAGGTAGGATTTTAAGTGCTTTTTATCATTATGGCCAAAGTTTGGCTGGCTGGTGGAATGCTCTGAAATTTGACACATTTTGTGAGGTTTCATATTGAGAAATTAGCAGGAACTTTGCAGAGATCACGGGGATGAGGAGAAAGATAAATCAGCAGATGATGTATTACTGCTGTGGTGCTGGTAAATGTTTAACAATCAGCTCTCAAAAAAAAAAAAAAAAAAGCAGGAGCCTTGATTTATGTAAGTTTTTTTAATCTATGATATTAAGTATCCCAGCATTGGCAGATTTCAGATTGGAAACTACCAACCTGTTGTCACTCACAGCAGAGCTGGAGAGAGATGTGTGTAATCGGAACCATCAGCTCTCAGTAGCCAGTACACAGCGGCTCCAGCATAGCACCATGCATTTTCATAAGCTGCTGTCCTTGAGCGATTGAGGGAACACTTAGGAAAATCCACTGGGCATCCAGAATCTGGAATCAATACAACATTTGAGGGCAAGGCGCTTTGTTTTCTTTTCCCAGGTTCAATGCTGTGTTAAAGCCTCACTCATTGGTTGTGATATGCATGTAAAAGGCATGGCAAACCTTGCTGGGAACACAGTAGGTCACCCCCTGGGCAGTGAACACATGAACCACCTCAGAGAGACAGCTGTGCATTCGGTGCTAACTGATTCTCAAAAGGGGTTCCATATGGCTCCCTGATAGAGAGACATGATTAGGGCTGTATATACGTCACATGAAAATCAAGAAAGGATAATCCTTGTTCCTTCCATTTGTACAGGACCTTATGGATTCTAAAGGCCCGTGTCCAAGGTGGTAAAGTTCCCCGTATCCAGTTTCTAGTTGCTCATTAAGGCAGACTGATAGTGGGTAAAACGAAGGTTTTTACAGAGTCACTCTTGTTCACATGAATGATGGACTGGCGGTGCGCCTCTCGGGCGGTCTGCAGACGGAGGCTCCATGAGGTGCAGGAGGGGGCCAGAAACACCAGCTCAGTGAGGCCTGGCTCCCAGCCAAGTCTGTCCTGGGCACTTGCCTTACATTGTCCCTGAAGCCACTCAACAACCCTGTGAAGTAGCTCCTATTATTTTCTTCCATTTTGCAAATACGGAGGCTCAGAGATGTTAAATTACTTGCCAGAAGGTCATGGCATTCATAAATGCCTGAGCTGGGACACAAACCAGGACCATCTGACACCTCAAGCCTATATTAAGAATCTCCAGACTAGTTTAGGTCAAAGGTCTTAATAAAATTGTAGATATTTAATGTGCTAATTGGACAGGGATGACCTAAAAGGTTCTGGTGCAGGCAGCACTAACCTAGCTGGGGGGAGGGGATAAGGGAGGGTCGGGGGAGGGGACCATTACAAAGGTGATAAAAAAATAACGTGCTCACATGCTGTCATGCTGAGTCGTGTGATTCAGAAGGTGTGTATTTGTAATTGGCCTTTACAAGCACAAAGCACGAGAGCCTGAGTTGGGTCAGCCTTGCAGTGTCCTCTGCTGCTCCCTTTCTCGCCTGTGGCCCCCTTTACATAAACTGTAAATTAGACTCTAAGTTCCAGGACAGCAGAGATTGACGGTACATCTTAAGCACTGATGTTGGCAGTCCTGCCCCATGGCTGACACAGTAGGTACTTTGTTCGGTACTGGTGGTGGTGGCGATGATAAATACTCCGCCAGTAATAGCAGTATGCTCTTTCCAAGCATTATCTTATTTAATCCTCATTAACTCCATGAAGTAGATACGATTCTTCTCCCTAATTTATAGATTCAAAAAAAATCTTGTCACTTGCTCAAGGACACAATAATAAGTGGCAGAAAATCAGCTCAGCTTGATAGCAGAGCCCAGCACACTTAGCATCATGAGATAGTCTGTTGTCACATACTGCATTTGCTGTGTTTCTAGGAAAGCTCATATGATTAAAATTGGATGATAGAATATCAGTTCTGTGAAGAAAGGGACCCTGTCTTGTTTCAACTGTATTCCCAGCACCTAGAATAACTCCTGGCCTGTAAGTACTCAGCATGTTTGGTACATAGGCATACAGGAATCAGCAGACAACTGGTTCAATAAGAAAAGGAGTTACAAGCTAGAAAATTACTGGCTCGCAGCAGGTTTTGTGTTTGGGGGTTTATGGAGGCAAGAATTTTAATAGGGGTAGAGCTGTGAAACCTAAATACCACAAATATCTGTTATCCTGAACTCATTCATTGAAGAAATATTTATCTCTGTCCAAGAAACACAACTGAGCATCTGCTAAGCTCCAGACACTTAATATTAAGAGAGAAAGTAGGAGAGGTTGACAATAAGTAAACAACCATTACAAAATGCAGTGTGCCATGAATAAGACCAAATATATACATATACAGGCATAGGGACAAAACACCAGAGGAAGGGGCTCTGGTACAGTCAGGGAGTGCCTCAATGAGTGAGGGACGGTGAAGCTGAGACACGGAAGAATGCCGAGAACGTGAGGAAGGGGCACAGGGAATGGCATATGCAGATGCCAAAAGCTTTGGGAAGGGCATGACGTGCTGGAGGAACAGAAGGAAGGTCTGGAGGTCTCCTGAGAAATGGTCTGTGCAGTCCTTACCACCACCGGGTGCAGAGGGTTTCTGTCACTCCCTTACCTCCTTTACTACATGTCATTGTGTTAGAGCGCAAAGCCGACGGCTTTAATTTTCTTGGTTGTTGTTGGAAGGGTAAGTCCCCATGGCTTGTAGTAGAAAAGAGTGCTCCATAAAACAGAAACCTTAGAGTCTGCTTAATCTGCAGAGAGCTATCTAATTTGCCTTCTCAGATCATGTGTCTTAAGAAAAAAAAAATGCCTGTACTATTGAATAAATGCAAAAGGAATTTTGCAGGAAACATGAAAGGGAAAATTTAGTGAACACAGAGGCTTGATCTGTGGAGGGGACATTTCTTCCGCTGGTTCAGTGGAAAATTCCTCAAGCACAGCCTGGCCAGTGAGCCGCGGCCCACCTGATTCCCCGCGCAGCTCTGTTCTGATCCAGCCCAGGGCCCAGGAAGATGCGGAGGGGGGTTTCCCCAGCACTATTCCAGGGTCTCCTGTGGCAGGTTAAGGTCATTTCAACTGAAAACAAGGTATCTTCTCACCACTTTGAAATGAACTTAAGCATTTTCTTCCTCCCTTCTGCCCACCCCCTCCCCCTTTATGATGATTGGTAAGAGAGGCTGAACTGTTTAACCACAGATGAGCTGACCCCTGGAGGCTTGGTGATGGACACAGCTCCTCACGGGGAGAACCAGCCTGCATCACCAGTCTTCATCTGTTATTGGGATTTCACATGTGAATTTTGAACACATAGTCAAACAAGTATGTAAGACAATCATCAGATGGGAATAAAACAGAATCTACTGGCCGCTGAACTTACCCTAAAAATTATATCAACGACTATTTCTACTCTCTTCTCCCAGAGATAGGTGATCCCCTTCTGGAGATGGGGATGGTGCCATTTTCCACCTGCCAGAAGTGTGTATTCTTCATGGAAATCTAATGGCAATTCCCAACCTCAGTTAAGGGCTTGTTTTCCCATTTTTTTGAACTTCAAATACTTTCTAAATTGTGTTAGCCGAAGCATTGTATGTATATAATTAACTCACAGGTCCCTCTGGGCTCATTGAGCTAAACTTGTGGAACTTAACTGAGCAAGACATTCACTGATGTCTCTGCCTGCAGTGGCACCCCTTCTACAAGAGGAAACTGGGGAAATTTCTTTTCCAAATTGGCTTTTTAATGACTTGGGTAGCTTCCTAAATGATTTTAGTTGTTTCATAACAATAACAATCTAATTTTCTTTCGAATACAGAATTTGCAATTTGGGGAAACATGGGGTGGGGGGATAGGGAATTCTGTATTTGCCTCTTTGGCATTAATTGGATCTCTGAAGTTCCCCTCAGGGTAGCAGTGGTCCTCTGTGGGCATGGGGCTCCCGTGTACCATCCATGCTGAGAGTAAGTGTAAACCTTCCTGCAGCTTTGTGTCTTCACCAGCAAAACCTACAGGAGGGCCTGCAGCAGTTTGTCCAGAGCAAGGTGCTAAGGGTTAGGGAAGGCGGACTTTTCAGATGGACTCTGTTGACTAGATACGGAACAGCCCTCTGCTTCCCTCTGCCAGTGTAGACGTAGACGCCTGCAGTTAGAAGGTGTGTTCGGCTCTTCGGGATGGAGAAGTCAGATATGCTGGCAGAAAATTTCTGGTGCCCGCTCCCCCTTCTATTCCTAGTACAGAGGGGCTTAAGCTGGGAGCCCCTCTTTCCAAGGCTTCCAACCCCAGGCCTCGCCCTTCTAACTTCATCACGGGACCGGGGTCCTCCGGTGAGCGTGAGCAGAGGGCCGCGGCTGCGGGCTTCCCGCCTACCCCAGGGAGCCTCCTCCTCGGCCGTGCTGCAGCTCAGGAGTCCGGGGAAGGGCAGCGAGCTAGGCACTCGGGGCGCGGAGGAGGCCCTGCCCTGGCAGGCGGCCCGGGGGCAGCGAGGGCGGAGGAGCGCGTCTGCGTTTTCCGCGTGGACCCGCGGGCTGGCTGCGTGCGCCCCGCTGCCGCAGAGAGCGGCCTCGCCTCGGCCTCCTGCGCGGCGGGCCGAGCCCGGGGCTGTGACGCGGCTGGGAGGAGCCTCGCCGTCGGTGCGCCGGCCGCTGCAGCCGCGGCCGCGGGGACGAGCGCGCGGGCGGGAGTGGGTGAGCGCGCGGGCGCCGCCGCAGCGCCCTGCCCAGCTCCCCGCCGGCGGCCGCAGCCCCCGCCCGCCGGAGCCGCCCTGCGCGGGACCCGCACCCTCCCCCGGGCCCGGCGGCCTGCATCCCGCCCTGCCCGCTCGCCGCCGCAGCCCCGTGCGCACAGGCACCATTTTGTGGCAGCTGCCCGCGCCCCCAGGGGGAGCAGGGCTCTTCTCCTGCCGCGTGGAGCGGCTGCCGGCGAGGGGAACCTGTTGGGCACCTGCCCGGCCGCCGGTGAGCGCCTCCCGGGCGGCGGGCGGGAGCGGAACCCGGGGCGCGGCGGCGGCGGGCGCAGCATCCTCGCCGGGAGCCGGAGCGGGGCGAGCGCACCGCGGCCTCGCGGAGCCCGAGCGGAGGCGGCGGCGGCGGCCGCGCCAGCGCCGGGTTTTTATTTTTCTTCTCCCCGCCTCCCCGTCTCCTCCCCAGGCGCGGACCATGGTGCAGCCCCGCCGGCTCCCCCGCGCGCCTCTCCCGTGAGCCTGGCTGCGGGGAGGGATCATGGATACTTGTCTGCCGGCTTCTGGTTCCCACGCAAGTAAGCCTGCCGTCAATGGAGGAGGACATTGATACCCGCAAAATCAACAACAGTTTCCTGCGCGACCACAGCTATGCGACCGAAGGTAACGCCCGCGCCGCCGCATTCCGCCGCTGGGCCGGGCGCGAGTTGCAGGGCGCCGAGCTCGGCGCGCACGCCTCCGGGCCCCGGGGCTGGGGCTGGGGCGGGGGCTTGGCACGTGGGGGTGGCCGCCGGGGCGCCCCACGTCCCTCCCGCATCCCCGAGGCGAGCCCCGTGCTCAGCAGCAGGTGGACCCGTCGCCCACGGAGTTAAAATGGCCCCTCGGGGATTAAGGCTTCTCGGGGTGGGGCTCCGGCTGGAAAAATGACCCCCTGAAGGCAGATGACCTCTCCTCCAAGATGTTTGCAGGGGTCTCGGGGAGACACGGGCAGGAGGGGACCCAGAGGGCTGTGGGTCCCCCACCCCCACCCCCCGCCCTGAGCGGAATGCTGCTGTGTGTCCCCGTGGCTGCAGCGGGGCAGGTTTCATTTCCTGCCGGTTCATCTCCGGCCAGGTTACCTGCTCAGACCATCAAACCCCCAAAAGGCCCTTTCAGGAGGGTGAGCCCATCTCCCCGTGGAAGCGCATTAGCAGAGAAATGAGAAGGTAGCTGGGGAAACAGTGTTCCGGCCAGCGAATGAGTATGACACGTGGGGCAAGCGAGCAATGCGATCCGTGGGGCCTTTAAAAATCACCATTATGAATTCTGCAGCAGTAGTTTCTGCTGAATCAACAGCCAGCAGAAAGCAAGAGGGTTCAGTAAGCTGAGCTTTGCCAAGAGGTGAAATTCTCTCCCTCTCTCCCTCTCTCTCTCTCTCTCTCTCTCTCTCTCTCTCTCTCTCTCTCTCTCTCTCTCTCTCTCTCATTCTTTTCTTTTTTTCAAATACCAAAACTTTTGCATTTTTGCTTTCATTTCTGCCTGTAGGCCTTTATCTTTAACTGCTCATATAAAGTGCTGCATTATCACATTGTAATATCCATGGGAGAAAAATGTGTGTGAAAGTGCTTTAGGAAGATGTAGCAAGGTACGTGCATTTAACATTATGCTTATCATTATTGAGTGCTAAAATTTCTATCATGAATCCAATTCAGACTCCTAGAGAAATTAATGGGGAGGGGAGGTAAGGAGTTCAAGCTCTGAAAGAAAGAAAAAGGCACACAATTTGGAGTAAAGGTGACATCTTCCATAAACCTGCAAGTTTTAGACAGCACTATTGAAAATACATTCTCCGTTCCTCGTGGTTATTGGAGAGCGTCAGGCCTGATGTGCCCGTGGTGCTGGACAGATTATCGCAGAACCGGATGGCTGGCCTTCCAGAGCTTGGAGATGGCTTTTCAGGTGTCCAGCCTCTCCGTTCCGCTTACCAAGCACCGCACCTGCCCTTGCTGTTTCTCTTTATTTGCATGAAGACAAGATGCTCTTCCTCAGCCGTAGTGCGTTGTCACTGAATCTGTTACCAGGGAGAACAGGATTAGCTCTGTGTCCGAGCACGGCATCTGAGGGAGAACTTGGCCTTGGGTCTCCTGGCTTTTCTGGGGACACTTCTCTCTATTTGTGGCAGCAAAGGAAGAGGGCTGCCTGCATGTTTTCTTCTGCATCGCACTGTGCCTCCCAGTGCAGGCAAAGGAGCCTCGCGAGCTGGGAAGAGGGGCCAACCGGGCCATGTGTGCAGGAGTGTCAGCTGTAGAATGAAGACACGAGTTAAAATGGCATTCCTTATTGTTTTCAGGGCCTTTGACACTAAGTAATCCTTGTTCCTATTTTAAGACATTTTTATAAACTCTCATTCTGCGTAAAATACCTGGGTTCATAGAGTCAAAAATGAGGTATTAGTTCATAGCAAAAAACTTTCTAAAATTTGTGTAAATCAACCTCTCATCTCCCTTCCCCCCCTCCCACTCCCCTCACGCACACACACCACCCTCTGAAAACTAAACAAATCTTTATTTCTCTGATGCGTCAAGGTCTCTTTATCTGATTTTAGTGAAGGTCTGGGCAGGAAAAAAAAGTGGAATTTACACAATGTAAGCAGCAGAAGTTGGGTAGAGCAGCAAATTCTCTGTGGCCTTAATGTGTTCATTTTAGGGAGCATTCTTGCAATCCTGACGGCCAGAGGCTGAATAGTCCCTCCGGCCTCTTATGATGATGAATACCTTAGAAGTGCTAGTATGTCTTGAAAGAGGGTCAAATCAAAATATTCTTTAAAATCCTCTTCACTGAGGGTTTGCCCCCAAAATTCTCCTCCCCTTTATTAACTTACACCCACTTTCTGGGGAATTAGTTTCTAGGTCTTTCTAGAGGCTTTTCTCTTTTTTTTTTTTTTGTCTCCTTTGATGATATTTCTGTGTTTTCCTACCTGCCCAGGTGTGTCAGATTCTTTTTTTCTCCAAAATCTCCTTTGCATTTATCTCTACATTTTTCTTGCTGTTGCTCGGATCATTCCACACTGCAGTATTCTATTTAAAGCTGAAAGGTTTTTGCTGTGTAGTTAGTGTGAAGCACTCCGGGCTCAATCTGCATTGTAAGTGGTAGCTGCAGGCAAGTTCCTCCGCTAAGAGCAATGCAAATGCTAAAGATGCTGTCACCCAACCTCTCCTCTTTTCTCCCTCCCTCCCTCACTTTCTTTCTGGGAAAGAAAAAGAACCTATGATATGCATTGATTAAACCCATTTCCTATGACTTTTAGTCTGAGCCTTAAAGTTACCACCCTTCTCTACCTTTACCTATATTTTCCCTCTTTCTAAAGTTGCCATATTTGAGCATGTTCTGTTTTCCAATAGAGGCCTTGCTGTGCTGGGCTTTTTGTATGTGGCATTTCCATGTATCTAAGCCCTGCTAAGTACATGTTATTTCCATTTTCAAAAAAGGAAACTGAGCAGGTGAGGCCCAGAGATGTTACTAATTTGCTGAGGTCACACAGTAAGGGGAAAAGCTCGTCTTAAGTGTCTGAAGCTCCTGTTCTTTCACCAGGAAATTCTGTACTGCCTTATTCTCCTTCAACGTGAGCCCCTGTTACGGGGAAGATCACAATGATTTTATCTTTGTGTGTAAACTGTTTCTCCATCCAAGGTACGATTCCTTACAGGGATCCCTTGAAAGTGTGTGTTTGGGGTTACATATGAGGGAAAGCATCAGTGGGATTGGGATGACCAGAAAAATCAAGTCAGTACAACGGTTTTAGTAGTGTTTTCAGATATGGACTCTGGGTTTCCTGAGCAAGGTTCATCTCTCAAATCTCTCTGATCTGTAGGTGGATTTCTGTCTGTATTTTTAGACTTGTTAGAACCAACTGAAACCCTCTCTCCATTAGAGCCGTCTGCGAGCTTTCCAGGTTAACCTTCCTACTCTCATGTGGAGCTACAGACAGAATAAGTATTCTTTATGGGTGGAATTTACAGGAATGACAATCTGGTTAGGAGGGGAAGTCAGAGAGCATGTTTTAAACTAGTTATTCTGTTCTCAGTTTTCTTAGCTCTAAAATGGGAATTTCACAATAGAACCCATGACTCGGGAAGAAGTTATTTAAAACAGGGAAAGCACTCAAGACAATGCCTAAAACAAGCCAGACCTCAATAATGCCCTCAGTACATTACAGCTGTTATTATTATTATTTAAGCTGACTTTGCATCGCAAGGACACTGTTTTTCCTTGGATTCTGTATTGATGTGGGATGATCTTGAGGGGAAGGGCTCCTGAAGATGGAAGAGAAGTCATTAGAACCCCCTGCAGGCTCTTCTTGGCCCAGTCACTATCCAGGGACCTTGCCATGTAGTAATTTGCCTTAATGTCTTTGCTGGTTATATTCTGTCCATCTCCTCTCTTTAAAAACCCATATGGTTTGCACATATTAAAGGAAGAACAAATTCACTTATTTCATGTATTATTATAATATTAATATATAATTATTACATAATTATTTATTCATTCTGCTTTTAATTCCTTCAATAAATATTATTGTACTGTATTGTATTATTGACAGAGGTCATCCAGCTTGTTCCAGTCCAGACAGGGTGTCTGTCCTCATCAGCTTTCAGTCTGGTGGAGAACATAGACATTAAACAAACCATTTTGCAAATAAATCTGTAGTTGCCAATTGTGATAAGTGATATTCAGGAAAAACATAAGGTGCCTTGAGATCATATATAAGGCTGAAAGGTGGGTCTAGTTTAGATCGGAGGACTAAAGAATAGCCTCTCAGAGGAAGTTTAAGCTGAGAACTAAAGGATGAATAAGGAATTGACAAGAACTGAAGACATGTCAGGTAGAGAAGACAATAGGTACCAGACACAGAGATATAAAATAGTGTGACAGATTCAAAGAATGGACAATGCCTATGGCTGGAGTGTTGGAATAAGAGGAAGGGTGAGAAAATGAGACTGGAGCCTGCACTTTACTTAGGAATGCACCGAACACGTGAACGATCAGCTCGGATGAAGGGATGGGTAAGTAGAGAGATGTGCGATAACACAAGTGTAAAACATTAATGATAAAATCAAGGTGGTCAGTGAATAGGTATTCACTATAAATTTCGTTTTTCAACTTTGCTGTCTGGAAGTTTTCATAATAAAGTGTTACAAAAAAGAGACTGGAGAGGTAGGTATTCAGGGACTAGATCACATTGAGCTTTGTTGGCCATAAGGAGTTTGGACTTTATCCAAAGAAGGATCGAAAGCCATTAAAGGATTTTGATCGGGGGAAATATGATCAGGTTTGTTTCTTCAGAGCTCGGTGTGGCAGCTGTGCAGGGTGGGGTCAGAGGGCTGGTAGGAGGTGAGCAGGAGTGAGAACGGAGATAATCAGGAGACCACCAGGCTGTACTCCAGGTTGGCAGCGGCAGTAGAGATGGAAAGAATTCGATGGATTTAGTACAGAGCAGAAGAAGAATGGATAGGGTTTGCTTTGTGTGATAGATCAGGTGGAGCTGAAGGAGACGGAGATGGGGTCCAGGGTGACTCCCAGGCGTCAGCCGTGAGAATGGGTGCCAAATAGGGCTTCCCGCGGCAACTGGAACAAGACTGTGGAAATTGACTAGCTTGAGGATCCTGTGAGACATCTAGTCTGACAGTGAGAAACTCCCAGGTAACCAGGTGGGTATCTGGGTCTGAAGCCCAGAAGAAGGTCTGGACTAGATATGTAATTTGGGATGTCACCAGCGTGTTCAAGGTATATAAAAGCATGTGAACAGGTGAGATGCCTAGCAGAGGAGTTCTCCAGGACAGAATTTGAGCCAATGAGTGAAAAATTAACAAGGAAATGGATCTTGGCTTAGTATAAAGAAATTGTGACACCAAGTACCTCAGAGTGGAATGCCCCAGTGTAAGCATAATCAACCACACACGCAGTTATCCACATACTGGTGTATTGCCATTTCTCGGCAATGTGAGAAAATAGGAAGAGTCCAGTCTCGGATGCCTTGATCTAGAGGGTCTGCAACCGGAGATCCGTGAAATGTTTTAGCTTCCTAGTGACACAAGAATAAAAGTGAGAAAGTAAAAGTCTCTGCCTCCCCAGCCCCCGCATCCTTCACACGCTCAAGAAAGAGGAACGCTATGCTGAATAAAACTGGAAGGTACATGGAAATGGCTTTTGATAGGAAGGTGCAGGAGGCATTGGAAAAATAAAAGGAGGTGGTGTCATATGATGGAGAGCTGCCTTGTAGTCCTTTAAGTTGCTTTGATATTTGTATGCAAATGCCAGATCAAAATAGTATTTCCCATGCATATGTATGAATGTTTGAGTTTTGTGCTGTTCTTGGAAAAATCTGAAATAGAGGGTAGGAAGAAGCTGCCTTATACCATTGTAAATGACCTTTCCAGGGATGGGAAATGTTCTGCTACTAAACATAATAACCAGAGTGCATTGAAAATCACTAGCAAGTATTCATTATTAGCATCCAGGTCCCCAGGGCAATCCCAAGCCCTTTTTGAGGGCTGGTCAGAAACGTACTGATGAACCTGGGGTGAATAATATTAGGCCAGTCCTGTCAAAATATTGGTAATGCTCAATGAAAAGAGCACAGATGTAGACTGACATTCCTAGACCCTGGCATTTGCATTTACAAAGAAGCTAAGGATCCAATTTATACACTCAGCTGGGGGAAGAGAACTCAGTTTTCTTGAGCACAGGCTGTATTCCAGGCATTTTCCTTGGCGTTTCACATTTGTGTACTCAGACTCCTTCGTCAGTCACAGGGGAATGGCTGCATTAGCCCCATTTGTCAGAATAAGAAACTTGTGTAAGTGGCAGCAGCAGATCGGAATCTATGACTGCCTAGATTCGAGGCATGTGCCCACCCCTGGTGCTTCTGGTCAGGATTTTAGGGGGAAAATGCATGTCGTGTTCTACTTCCGCATCCATCCCCATGGGGCTCATGCAGTGTTAGCCCGCCGGTGCGTTCCCTCATTGCGCAGGGCGGCAGTGCATGTCTTTGGGCCTGCCTATCATCCCGGGGGAGAGAGCCGAATTCCCCCAACCAGTGCCAAAATCCTTAGCTGACTCCTGTTGATTCATTTTACTCTGTAAGGAAAGAAGTCAAATATTTATGGAGTTGAGCAGTCAATATGCAAGAATTAGCTGGGTTCTTAACAGTTTCTCCATGTCCTTCACCCCTAGCCCAGGACATTAACAATGTAGCTCCCAGGCTGTGCTGAGAGGGTCCTGCCAGGCCATCTAGGCACCCATGCTCCAGAGCTGATGACAACTCACATAGCTGTGCAGAGCGGGGCAGAAGGAGTGGGACAGAGGCTGCCAGTGGCGGCCGATGTCCTTTTCCATGTACATGTGGAGGCATCTGAGGCCTCTTTGTGGCCAGAGCAGCTCTTCAGTGCTGCTTCCCTCCCTCCCAGTTAATAAGATGAATTTTCTTTCACCAAACTTGTCATTTTTACCACCAAACTTCCCTCTTTTACCTGCCCAGTGGAACTCTAGAAGCAGGCTGAGAATCAGCTCTGACGTAACAGACCAGTTCTGACACAGTTACCCCATTGGAAGCACAGATTCTTTTACAAGACTCCCAGGAGCCGTGTCTTAAATAATCCAGGAACTTTGAATCATTATACTTCAGCTTCGCCTTAGAAATAGTCGGGAGCGATGATAGATACGCAAGCATGAAATCCGTGGGAGAGGAATTTGCATTAATTGGTTCTTTGGAGAAAGGGTCATGGGGGTAATGGAAAGGGATGGTGTGGGGAGGGGGAGGTCAGACTCTCGGTTCCATGTTTAGAAGAAAGAGACCTGATTACTCAAATCAACTGTAAAGAAATGGAGAAGATTCTGTATGTAAGGGGCCAAAAGATGCGTGGAGTCTAAGGGTCTGGAGGGGCCCTGTGGGGCGGTATTCTAACCCGAGGATTATGTAACCTCCTAGGAGTATGCCCGAGAGGACCTTACCCGTGAGAGGATGCGCTCGGGGTGTACTGGGCTCAACACTGGGGCACTCCCGGCCAGCCTCCTCCACATGCTCTGCCGATTCCACCTCTCTGACTCTATTAAGTGATGGACCTGAAATAGTCACAGAAGGAGAGGCCGCCGCCTCCACCTAATGCAGGGGGCTCGTCTCTGTGACCCTTGGCAGACGCACAAGGGTGCAGAGAGTGGAAAGTTGCAAGGGCTTTAATGGGGAATGTTGCAGCAAAGTGCTCGGCACTCCCGGGTGGCCTGAAAGACAAAACTCGAGAGTCCTCAGTTTGAGTCAGAAACCAAGTGTCACTGGGAAGCATTTTACCCAAGAGGAGAGCTAGGCAAGGCAAGACACTTGGGCGATACCATTGCTCATGTAACTTCGCAGAAGTCAGCTTGGGGCCAGGGACCCCCACGTGAGGTGGTCTATGCGTTTACAAGGGCTGTATTGTTGTTATTCATATTCTTCTATGCCTTCGTGTCTTTATTTTTAAGTCAGATAATACATAAATGCCTTCTTACTTGAAAGGATTCAAGCATTGTAGAAGTAGATAAAGCAAAGCATGAATTCCCCTCCAACCCCACACCACCCCCCCACTTCCCTGGTTAGTTACCATGGTTAATAGTTGGATGCGCTTCCCTACAGCCACCGTGTATGCTTTTCCACACATGTAAGTGTACACGGACAGGTACCCACGGGGGAGGCATTGTTCGTTTGCATCACTGAGTACGCAGTGCTTGTTTTATTTCCACTTTGTCTTCTCTCTGTATGATGTATCCGGAAGCTCTTCCCATGTCAGGACACCTATGTCTGCCTTGTTCTTCTCAATGGCTGCTCAGTGCCCCGTGGTGTGACTGTACCGTAATTTGTTTAGTATCTTCCTTGTGGATGGAAAATTGTTTCTAGCTTTGTATATCACGTAAGACGCTGCTGTGATTATTCATGTGTATATGTTTCTATTCAAATGTTCTCCTTCCTGATTTTATCTCGTTGCTTCCCATTTCTTAGTAAAATGGTAATAAGGAACCTCTGATCCTTCATTTATTCTCTGAGAAACCTTAGGTAAATCATTTAACCTCATCAACTTCAATTTCCTCAAGTAGAAGATGGGACTACCTGGCATACTTATTTGTATGTGCGCCGTGCTGTATATTCTGAAGCCACTGTGGGTTTGAGTGTGAATAAGGAATGCCGATTGCTTGCAGTTGTGGAGGGCTTGCTCTGTGCCAGGAACAAACTTTGAGCTTTAAAGGATTTTTCTTGTTTAATCCTCATAACTCCATAGGCTGATACTGTCCTTATACCCTTTTAAGTTGAAAGTTGGAGCAGGATGAGATTCTTACCTGGCCAGGTCACCCAACAGTAAGTGGCAGAACGGAAGTCACTTCCAGGTCTGACAATGTAGAATATGGGCACGCCTGTTTAAACCAAAATGTCTTTGACAGAGAAAAGATTACTCATTTTTATAAAGAAATACTCTTTTGAATCAATACCAATACCAAGCGTCCAGTTTTTATCAAGAATTTAAAAATGATCAGAGGGAAAACTGGAAGGCAGTGCGGTGTCGTGAGTGGTGATGTGGAATGCACACCGTGGGGGTGTTAGTCCCTGACCTGCCACCATAATTAGTCACTTGTAGTCTGTGGGCTTCGGTTTCCTAATCTACTAAAATGGGGCTGGAGGTGGGGAGGGGAAGCCTGCTCTCTGTAGACTGCTCAGGCTGGAGGTGTCCAGGGTGCGCCGTCTGGGTCCATCTGGGTCTCTCTGCTATGTCCTGACAGTGTGCTCATGGGTGAGTCTGGGCAACAAAGGTCAAAGCCGTAAGTGGGGGCAGGGCTGCAGACTGTAGCTTAGATCCTGAGGGCTCAGAGCATCCTTCTGGCAAGAAGGCTCTGGTGCAGCCACGAGGCGGAGCCAGGAAGAGAAGCATCTCTTTGCCAAAAGCTCCTGCAGATGGAGGAGCCGGTCTGTCTGGGCGGCCCATGACTTTGAGAGGAGCCATTTGGCAAAGTCATTGGCAGGAGCTGCCTTGCAGCGTGAATGCTGGAGACGGTCCTGGGCTGGAGTGAATCAGGCATGTGGCAAAGGCGGCTGGGGGAACGAGTAGCCATCTGGGGAGCAGGGCGCTGCTCATCTTGCTGCACTGACAGGCGGGAGAGGCTGTGCTCTCAGTGACACGAGCTGACGGGCGCCAGAGAATTCCTGCCCCGCTACTATTGACTCCACGGAGGGGGCCAGGAACCCCGTGTGGGCCTGGTCCTCTCAGAAATCAGGAGGGCCCCGATGGCTGCCACTATTACAAAGTAGGAAAGAAAATTCATGAATTCAGGATTTATTTATTTATTTGTTTATTGCCAGCTGCTATGCCGGTTGTGCTAGAGGGTATGGTGAAGTATAAGCTCTTTTTCTCAAGCATCCTTCCATCTATGTGGGCAGATGACACTCTTAACCACGTACGGCAGGCTGTGTGGGTCTCCACTGCATTTGCCTCGTCTTATCACCAGGTGGCTGAGGTGGTGGAACCCGAGCCTGCCTGGCCCTACACCCACTTCCAGCAGCACTAACTTGGTGGACTTGGACGGGTCTCTCCATCTCTCTGCTTATTTTCTTACCTATAAAGAATGGCAGGGGATGAGAAAACATGCCGCCCTGCGACTGTGGTATTGTTCGCCTGGAAGAATTAAATACAGAACAATCCCTCTCTTAAATGCATTTAGGACTCATCAGTCATGGTAAATTGGAAAAGTTAAGGCTGAAAATTTGTAAAAAATGATACACATATTTTAAACAGCATTGCCTAACTTTGATGAAGAGCCTGTTGAAGAATCAAGGCTTAATCTCTGAAGATGAGCCTGCGATTAGGGATTATATTTCTCTAGGAGAGACCACACCCCAAATGACAAAGACCATGTTTGAGTTTGGTTTCCTTGAGGTTGAGTGGGAGTATAGATACCTGAGAAGGAATCGCACTACAGACCCTTCTAGATTTTTAAGATCGTTGCCAATCTTTTATGTCTCCCATATTTAATCCGGCAATTCTTTGTCATCTTTTGGAAACATTTGATTTAGTTTTTTCATGCAACAGTCATTCCCTTTCTTTTCACATCATTCTTTTCATCACCCTGTGATATTTAATTAAATCACAGGAATAGCTGGCATGGAGAGATTTGGGAACAAACACAGCTGACTCTCAGTAAACAGGCAACTCAGCCTGAAGCAGAAGTGTGCCTGTGTGCCCGAGATAAAGCTGCTAAAGTAGCTGTGAGTGCAGAGCATGCTGTAGGCCCATTTTACAGAGGGAAATGAAGGCATTTTTTAATCCAATGAGTCAGCTTCTTAAAGGTCTGTTAAAAGAGTTTCTGTTGTAATTATGATGATGGGGAAAAACCACCATATACTGAGTGCCTGCCATGTACCAGGAATCGAGGTGAGTAGTCTCTACTATATATGAGGTGTGTATTATGTACTCCATTGCTGTGTTTATGTATGATATATACATGCATGTGTGTGTATGTATGTATCTGTATCATTTAATCTCCACAACAACCTGAGTTACGTATGGATAAAGCTGAATTAGGTGAGACTTCTAGGTCTTAGTCACCATCATCTAATATCTATCTCCTAGCACAGCGCCTGGCAAACAGCGCTCATTAAATGTTTATTAAGGAAATGAAGGAATGACATCTATTTCAGTGATGACAAAACTGAGGCCTAGAGATTTGTGTAATCTGCCCAGTATCAGCAGATGAGGCCTTGAATGCAGGCATGTCTGACAAAAGAACATATTTAGGTATATTACAATAATTTCTTCCTTACAAAGTGCTTGGACATATACTTTGGATCCCCTATCACTCTAAGAATAACTTTCTAATAGAGTAAAAATTCGATGTATTTTCACTTTATACAAGTATGTAGATGTTCCAAAACAGCAGTTGCTAAAGTCCTATAAAGGGCCAAGTGGTCAATATTTTAGGCCGTGCTGACCACACAGTCTGTGTTCCAGCTGCTTACCTCTGTCGCTGTAACATGCGGCTGTGGCTGTATTCTAGCAAAACTCTATAAAATCAAGTGGTGGCCCACGGGCAGTAGTTCGCTGGCCCCTGTTCTAAAAAAGGGCTTGGAACCCAATAGAAGTCAAAAACTGTTGATCTTCCAGGTGAGTTGTTGCAGTAATAATTGCCAGAGGGAAGCTTACCTGACTAAGAATGGCTGGTGGGAAAGGGGGGTCCCGGGGGTCTGACGGTGAAGGGGCGTGGCGAGGCTTTCCGCATGGAGGATGCGTCTGGTGTGGTGCTAGGAGGCACAGCAAGCGTGGAAAATGGTATGTTTTTGAGCACATGAGCTAGAGACTAGAGACCTAACAGACTCCCGCCCACCAGAATCCCCACGCATAACCGTGCCTCTTCTAAGTAGCGTCTCCCCGATCATTCACTCAGTAGTTATTTAAAAAATATTTACTATATATACTGGGTACCATGCTAAAAACAAAACCAACCAGGTATACAATTAAAAAAAAATACAGATACAGACCCTATTCTCATGGAGCTTGCATTCTGTTGGGAAGATATACATTAAATAAACACAGACATAAGAATATGAATATAAATCTTATTAAATAACCATGTAGTAAGAGAAAAGAGGCTATGAAGGAAAAAAATATATGCTCACTGGTGAAAACTTGGCCTATAAGAAGAGTGTAAAAAAGAAAAGCAAACTTACCTCTAGCTTCAGGCATTATCATTATAAACACTTCTTGATCCATTCTCAGTGGATGAATGCTGGAATCATATGTAAAACGGTATCATATCTATTGTAGTTTTGTTTTAGTCCCAAACACAGTGCTGTGAGCCTGGTGCTGTAACATCCTACGGGTAAACCGTAATTTTGCCTGTCTCCTAATACTAGAGGTTTAGACTATTTCCAATATTTTGTTGTAATAATTGTGTGATAAATAATTGCATGAACCTAAGTCATCTCTCTGGTTATTTTCTTAGAATAAGTTTCTGAAGTCAAGGTTGCTGGGTTAAAGGGTATAAACAATTAAGTGTCTAGATAATATTAATAAATTGCCTTCTACAAATGTAACGAGGAACACCCTGCAGCTGCCGTGGCCTTTTCCCACCTTTGTTTGGTCTGTACTGTGCTCCACCTCACGTGGTCATAGATTTTCAGTTTACGTTCATGCCAGGGTGTTGAAGTTCATCAACTTATAGGTGGTGAAGGTCAGAAAAAAAATTCGTAACACTATAAACATTGAACTTTACTTTGGTCCTGTGGGCCCTGGTCTTCCCCAAAGCCCCAGGTACGTGTCACTCCTTCTGAGAGGGAGGCAAGCTCCACGCTCAGCTTCTGCCATGAAATAAATGGGTGAGCAGTTGTTCTCCGAGATTCAGTTGTCCACCTATATTAAATAAAATGACTTTCATGGTTCCAGGGCATCAGTTGTAGATAAGCATTTGGAACCTGATGACCCAGGAATGTTAATTTTCCTCCAACTGGTGTTATAGGTAACTTCAAAGACTGATTGACCCAGTATAATAATCATAATGGCTGTTTAATGAGCTAGCTTCTCGTGGGGTCGGATTTGACATCTCTGAAAGCTATGTAACTCCTTAGGGTTAACACTGTGTGTGAATGAGTGGGGTTTGAACCCAGGTAACTCTGAGAAAACTAGACTCTATCATTAGCTTAAGAAGACTTTGAAACACCTCTGGTTTTCCTCCAAAATTGGGAGCATGATTTGATGGAACCGAGAAGTACAATCTTATAAACTACCACTGTGATTATATTTCTAGTGAGTGGTTTTCACTTTGCTGGCTGTCTGCACTTCAGCAGTCTTTGGGGATTATAGTTGGGAGTCAATTTGTAGGTCTCAATTCATTTAGCTTGTGTATTTGAGACACTTTTCTTCCTCTGAATTGTCTTTAGGTATTGAAGTGAGAATACTAAATTCTTGAAGGCTTTTTTAAATTTAAGATATGCATGAAGTATTACAAAATGATACACAGGTTGTGACCTAAGTTTTCAGTAAATAAAATTTAAAGGATGCCTGCATGGACGGGTTGGTGGATGTCTGAATGACTAGTTGAATGTATAACGTTTGTGGTGGCTAATAGGAGATCTGATTGCTTCGTCACTGGACTAAAAGTATTAAAGCAGCTTCCAGACATATCAAGTTTCAATAATGATTTGGGATTGTAATATTAAAATCTACCTCTCATCTCCTTTCTCTTCTGTCTAGGAAGGCAGCACAGGTGGGATGGGGTGGGGGTATTTATTAGGGCAGTGCAGATCCAGGGACGTGCTTCCAGGAATTCATCACGGTGCTGGTTTAAAAGGAGAAGATATGACAGAGGGGACTAGAACTGCCTTGGAACCGTGGGCTCCCAAAAGATTCTGGGACACTTCGGTGCTACCAACAGACATCTTGTGCAGTGACTGATATCTAATCTCACTCCAGTTCTGTAGGATTAGCCTGGGTGAAACGAACATACTCTGCCATGGAAGTCAGAGCCCCCTGGGTCACTTCATGGGACACAGAGGAACACTTTTTGGTGTTGTTTCATTTGGGAACAAGATGTATTTCCCTACAGGACCTCTGACCCCTTGCAGGGCTAGAGACCAAAAACTTGCCAAGGTCCCCCCGGACCTGAGGACCCCTGTGCTGTGGTGGAGGACGCAGAAGCAGTGTGGTCATCATATTGTGCGTCTGCAGCCACCCTGCTTGCTTAGGCCCCAAGCTTCCTCAGCACAATTTGAGATGGAAATTTTCTGATTGGAACTTTTCCGATAAGTTTTAGAGACTTGGATTTGAGCTTGTTGCGTAGGCCAGGTTTTTTTTTCTTTTTCCGGCTCCTTGACAAGCAGGTTGCCTTTGAGTCACTCACATGGGTGGCCTTGATGTAGACACTGGCACATGCTCAAGAGACAAAAAAAACATCTTCCTACTTATGTTTGACCCTTTAAGGATATTATTCTGTTCACATTTTCTCCTGTGCTAGTAAACCTCGCTGTCTCCTGCTTGTCCCCTGGCCTCCCTAAGTCTCTCCTGACTGGTCATCAGACCGACCAGGTGGCTGGCGCTGAGTCCCCACTGCCGCAGGCCATTCCTTCTTCCCTGCTTCTCTGTGTACCGTTTCCCCTTCTCCGGTACCTACGTATTCCGCCACAAATCCACATTTTCCCATGAAGTGTTTCTCATATCCCTCAAGTTCTTTAATCATAACAACAACCCTGTGATGTACAGGTATTCGTCCCGTTTCGTGAATGTGTGAACTGAAGCCCAGGTTCAGAGAGGCTGCCAGAAAGAGGCAGACCAGCATGTTGTCCCCCCAACTGGAAAGAAACTCCTAGAAGGTCATCTTCACATCTTTAGTTTATCCTACAGAGGACAGTTCAGTGCTTGGCACACAGATGCTTAGTAAATGGTTTTTGAACTTGGGTTGAGTTTGAGGGTAGATCAATAATGTCTCTGTAGTTAGGACAGCAGACAGTTACATCTTCTTTTCTTGGGAGTTTAAACTTGTAACTGCCTCTGACCTTGTTGAAGCCAGGTTCTCCTTCCCCCACGGAAGTGTAAAGACATAGGGGAGATGTCAAAAGATGTGCTTACACGATTTTTGCAATCACTTAGAAATTGTACTGGCTAATTAAGAGCATAGCCTATTATTTATTCTCTAACCCGTTTATTTGTGTTTATTCTTTTGTTCTTTAACCATTCAGCAACCATTGATTGAGCAACTGAAACTTTATTCATGACAATATGAATTGTATATGATACTATCAGGATGAAAAAATATGTAAAAGTTATTAACATTGGTTATGAGAGGAAGGGGAGAAGTAGGTACACACCCAAAAATACCTATAAAAATATTTAAGGGAGCCACATGCATGATAAAATATGCATAGTATGATTCCCCTTACACAAATTTCTGGTGTGTACATACAGAATTCAGTGGAAAGAATGACTACTAAAATATTATTGATGGTCATCTCAGACTGATAGAACTTTAAGTTATTTTTCCTATAATGTATGATAGAGTTAAAAAAGCATATGTATTATTTACATAATAAAAACAATAAAGCTATCATTATGGTGAAAAATAATTCCAGGAGTATCTCCCATGGGCAAAGAACAAATCTCTGAATATCGATGTACCAAATACTCACCCGAGGTCTTCCTTTTACTTTAAAGTCACATTAATAATTCCTCAAATGAAAGTCAGTTTGAATCCTGGAAGAGTAGTGGTAAGTGGACATTAGTAACAATAGCAAGAATCCCAGTCAAGCATTCATTCCTGTGGCAAAGGGCTTTGGCCACGTGCTTGGCCCTTGGGTTCCGAGCCCCATTGGCCCCGTGTCATGGCTGAAGCAGTAAAGGGGAGAAGATATCTTTTTTCTCAGCCAGTCATCTCACAGGGAGCTGGGAAAGGGTCTGGGTGGAAATCAACTGCAATGATCCAAAACCATCTAAGAAAAAATGTCCTGGAGCCCACAGGTCAAGGCCAGCCCCCCTGCACCCGAAAGACCTCACAATCTGTGTTTATTGACAAAGAACGTAGTTTGAATTACCCTGAAGGAATTTCTGGCATGTTTTGTCGAAGCCCGTCTTAAAATGATAATCAGTGGGTTACTGACAATGAGATCCCCTGGAGGGGTCCGCACATGGGGGCGGCTGGTCAAGTGGGGTGCACGGCAACGCGGCTGTTGGTGACATAACAAAGCTGTGTTTTCTACCAGAGAAGCGTAGGCAGGAAAACAGAACTGTCCACTCACGAGATGCTCTTGGCTTTGGAAAGTGCGGCCTGTTTTATGTCTGAGAAGCCTCCGTGTCATTCTCAGTCGCTGATCACCATCTCAGCAGCCTCTGTGCCCTCGGCTGCCAGGGTCCCGACAGGCAGCTTTGTAAGGTGGTCTAGAGCCAGATTTTAGGTGATTAATGAAGCAATCAGCTTTACAGTCCACAACTAGTGAAAAAAAACGATATTCCTTTCTGAACACAGGTCCAAGGACAATACAGACTTATGATCTTAATTTACTTTTTACCTGTTTGTGTTGACCTACAAAATATTTGAAGAAAGGAACTCTCCTAGGAACAATAGCATGATAGTGTCACATCACAAAGCTATTTTAATCTGTCAGATAAATTGAGGGGAAACCATAGTCTAAGATAAAAACAAAGGTATCAAAGAAATTGTTTCCTTGATTTTTACCTCTTTGTTCTTGGATGTCGTGGTTGAATCTTCCCAGTAAGATATAAAAACTAGCAATAGTACTAA
This sequence comes from Manis javanica, assembly GCF_040802235.1. NCBI lineage: Eukaryota > Metazoa > Chordata > Mammalia > Pholidota > Manidae > Manis > Manis javanica. The sequence continues at coordinate 92,222,755 of NC_133169.1, read as the reverse complement.
ATAGTATTTTTTATTCCTCTCCCCAAGTTTATTTAACTGAAGATGGAATGTTTTTTCTTCTCCCTGCATAAAAATGCCCTCCACCCGATTTCCTTTCATTGCTGTCCCAATTAATCTACATATAGGCTAAATTCTCCTCTCTGAAGTGGACGTGCAAGGAGAATAACTTGGCACTTGCAATCTGAGTAGGAACCCAAAGGTGCCTTTAGCAAAATATATTGAACCCCGCTTTGTTGTGCTACCAGGAATGTCTGTGTCTGGGTAGCTGCATAGTGGTTTGGTGATAATCCTTTCACTTATACTTCCAGGTTTCTCATGCTATTTTATCATGACCTACAGTGATTTCTGAGGATTTCCTCAGCTTACAGGGAAGTAAGACCACTGGAAATGAACCTCTCTTAGTCAGCAAAACAATTAAGCATGTAGTCCCACAGATGTCTTTGCTATAGTTTTAAACAGTCCCCCTTCCTTTTGTCTTTTAAATTAGTCTGTCAGTAAACCAACTCGGCTAACCAGGTTGATATGTTAGGGCCAAACTTTAGGCAAGGAAGGAGTTACGTAGAACAGTAATGCCATCATATACTTATGAAGGGGTTTTATAATTCTGCAAATTATTTTCACAGTTCTTCTTTGCTCAAAAAAGTCAGGACACAAGTTTGATTTCTTCTTTTCCTCAATAAGAAAACCGAGATCCAATGCAGTTAATCAGTTTTCCCACGATCATGTGGCTGGTTTGTGGTGGAGATGAGACCGAGGTCCAAAGATTCTGGTTTCTAGAACAAAGTGATACTTGACTATCCCATCCCTGAATACTAAATAAGTCAACTTTCACTGAACTCCCAACTAAGTGAAATCTTGTAGTCTTGGGAAGAAGGTTCCATCTCTGCTGACTCTCCCTACCAGATGTGGGCCACCTACATCCACAACACAAGGCTCTTCGGGCAGAGAGCTCGGCGTGCTGTCGCCCGCTGATGGTCGGGCTGGAGTCTGGGGCCTGTCTCATTCCTCTTGGGGGCTTCCGCTGTTCCTGTTGCCATTCCCGGCCAGTGGGACAGGCCCCAGAGAGCTGGGGTCCAGTGACTATAAGGATGGAGAAAAGCCGGTGGACTTTGTTCTATTTCACCACTGTGTACGATAGCCAAATATCTGACTCACAAATACCTGCCCTTTGGAGCAAGTAAGAAAATTGTGAAGAAAGACAATGGATCCATCATCACCAACACCGTGTTTATCCCTGGAAACGTAACGTAAGGGCAGTCAAGCTACATTTACTGAATGGTTTTACCTGCTGTGTACATCTTTTGCTTTGTTTCCATTTAATTATGTGAGAAATCAATTCTTTGTTATGAAGGTGGACTTACTACTGAGATCCTTTAACCGAACTGCCCATGTGTAAGATTGCGCAGTGATCGTGACCACCTTCTCTGGGTGTGGAAAGGGTCAAGCGAGGCAGCAGCTGTGCGGTGGTCAGTTCAGTGCCTGGCATAGATTAGTTGGCTGTCTTCAGTGTTTCCATAAATGGTCCTAAGTATTATTTGCACTGGACCATACATTCTTTTTGCCCTCCAAATCCCAAGAGTTCAGGATTGTATTAAAAAAACAAGTAAAGAACATCAACTCTGGAGATCACTGGGTTTATATCCCAGCTCCACTACGTGCCAGTTCTGTGACCCTGGGCAAGTCATTTCACCTCTCTAAGCCTAGATGCCTCCTCTAGAGCATTGATAACAATGCTTCATTTCCAAAGGTTAGTGTGAACATTAAATACGGACATTGTAGGTGACATGCTCAGGACAGTCCCAGGTAGAGAGTATGTAGTGACTGCTAAATAATGTTAGAGTGTATTTTTATTAATATTAGTTTGGTCATCTCTATGTCCTACAGCAAAATCATTACTGTCAAAAGATGGCTGTTTTCGTTACAAAACAGAAACAAAATAAGTTAACACTCCAACCTTAATCTTTGATTCAGTGTCAGTACTGTGTGGTGGCGACTGATCCCCTTTAAATAATAAATAGAATCTCATATAATAATAAATGGAATCTTGTGAGAGTCTAATCCAACTGCTGCTATCTTCTGAATATGAAATAAAGCATTAGGAAATGAAAATCCATTATCTACTTTAGGTACCATCAGTAGGATAGTTTTTAAAGATAAGGGTTTTGAGACATTAAAAAATTAATGACAGTAGATTAATTATAGAACTCTATATTAGTGGTATGTTGAAACTCTTATTAATGCATAATTCTGTTGTGTTTTAAATCTTGCATCTTTATTTTTAGTCCTTCTTGTATTGCCTTATTCCTAGATTTTTCTTAGGGTATAATTTCATACTTGACACTTCGAGAGAAAGGGAGCCCCTTCTAGTCAGTGAGATCTCTGGCCCCCGTTTCTGAGTAGCCCCACCTGCATCGGAGCCGTTCTGTGTGCAGGAGCAGCCTCTGCCTTTCACGCATCCTCCTCACCCTGCGCGGTGAAGCCTTACCTCCGAAGCTCCCCGTCCTCCACAAGCCCTCTGCAGCTACGTGCAGAGGCTCTCCGAACCACCCCAGCCTTCTCAAACTCCCCAGGTGCCCTATGGCGGTTGTTTTCAACTTTTACGTCTGCTAGAATCCCCTGAAGTGTTTGTTAAACACAAATTCCTGAGCTCCTCCAAGAAGCTTCTGATTTAATTGGTCTGGAATGGAACCTGAAAGCCTCCTTTCTAACGGTTTCCCAGGTGCTGCTAGTCCAGAGCAGCGCTTTACAAACCACCCTGTGCCAAACGCCAGGGCGGCCCGCCTCAGGGGGCTGGAGCTGGTAGGGGCTTTGAGGCGCCGACTGTCTCCGTGTGGGCCTGGGTCTTGGCAGGCTGGAGCGACCTCACACGAAGGGCCGACAGGGGGTCTGGGGAGTATGTGATGCCCCGTCACCCAAGTCGTTGCCACAAGGTGAGGCACTCTACCTCCTGGGGTCTGGCTCTGAGCCTCATGTTTGTCACAGGAGCCGAGGGAACCCGGGACAGAGAATAGTGGCACAATAATGAGGCATGAATTATCCAGATGAAAGCACCTGTGGAAATAAAGGTACTAGTATTATTATTATTTATACCTACTCTTGTTAACGAACTAGTCGTGTGGACGTGTTGGTAATTCCGGTTTCTTAAAAGTTGTTCTGTGGCATGCAAATCCATTCACATTTTAAAAAGAAAATGTAGATAGGAACATTGTTTGACCCAGGACGTGTTTTGTGGGTGAGTGTTGGTCCACAGCAAGGACAAATGACGCCTGGTTGAAATTCCCAGGAGAGAGAGAGTCGGCTAGGTAAGAACAGGCCCTGCCTTATGGATTCCAGACAGGTACGAAGAACAGGGCAGCGTACCAGGCAGCAGATACGTTAACTGCTCTAATGAAGAAAGAGACAATACGGGCTTCTTACTTCATGTGTGATGAAGAATAAAGAGTCTTATGAAATGGGTCATTTTGGGTTAGTAATCACTATGGAGGAAAAACAGTAACTTGTGACCTGTGTTGAATACTCGGAAGCCCCTTCAGTAAGACCCCTAAGTAGTCCCACCTGATGTGCATGAAGTAGCAGGAAGGTCTCTAACCTTTTCTATTCATTTCTTGAAACCTTGTGGCAGTACTAGCTAGCTTACAGCTTCCATGTTTGACTGTATTTTGGGGCCTTCGAAAACAGAAGTTAGCACTTAAGAACTTTATCTTTTTGTGGAAGAAAAGGATCCTCCGAGATTCTCCCTTGAGGTGGAGCTTGTAATGGAAGGGGGTAAGAGCTGAGATGGATGGAAGCGTGTGACGCTCAGAAACGAAGGGCTCCTTTGAAGAGAAGGAATGGGGAAAAGAAGAGTTTCCAAATACTTATCACCGCAAAGTGAAATGGAAAAGGTGGTCAAAGACTGAAAGGGAGAAGAAAACAGAGAGGAGATGTGTCTATTTATATATGTGTTTACGCACAGTCTCCACCAGCCTGTGGCTAAGGACGTGTCCAACACTGGTGTCCCACGGGAACTACGGGGCCGTAGCTTTTTACATTTATGTACACTCCTAACGGGTTATATTTCTTAATGTGCTTTTTTATATAAGGTAGAAGAGCAGGGTTTGTTTGTCAGTCATACCTGAGGGTGTTTGTCATGTGGGGTAGACTTCAGCTCTTTCCTTGCTATAGAAAATTGTAGTTTTCTGTCTGGCCAGTTTCGTGAAGGGCTTGTACCTGTTGTGATCTCAATGTACCTTTCATTCCTGCTGGCTGCATGGTGTACGGGGTTGACTGGGGGTCGCACTGCTCCTCGGTTTGCCTTCCTTGCCCGCCTTAGTAGGTGAGACTAAGCAGACTTCAAATGGGCCTCCCCGGAGCTCCCCGGGTGTGTGGCCTCCACACCTCCCGCGGGAGCATCGGGAGGGGGAAGAATCGAAGTACTTTGTTACTTGGTCCTGTTTTTCTGGTCTGCGTCGTGTCAGACTCAAAATTTCGAAAAGCACAGAAGTTGCCAGTGAGAAAGAGACACTTCAGAGTCAGAATTTGAGGAGCTGGTTGTAAGGAAGAATAGGAAGGGTGCATACCTGCTTTTCACGATGCCTCACTGAGTCCAGATGCTTCAGAAAAGCCCTTTCAGAGTACAGACTGTGCCCTTTTCAAAATGCTAAGGGGTCGGTAACTGTGTAAGCATTGTGCGTAGCTTGTGAGTCAGTGTGAGGGTATGAAATGAATGTGCGTGTCTGTTAATGTAAGTGTCACTTCAAGGCGTTCTTTTCACAAGTAAAGCTGCTTTCTTCAGAAATGGAATTCATTAGAGTTTGCTTAAGATTGCCTCGAGTTTTCAACATGAGGTTAGGATTATTTTATAGCAGTGCCAGGCCTGAAGCCATGTATGACTATCTCTAATCTCCCAAGATGTGTGCCAGTGAGAAATAATACTTAAATGTGCGGCAGCAGATCGGCATGACAGGAGGCTGCCATTCATCCTCTGACCGGTCGGTGCTTACTGAGCACTCACTGTGTGCTTGGTGCCATGCTCTGCGCTGGGGGTGCAAAGGTGTGGCACACAGACCTGGTCTCTTCTGTCAAGGAGTTCATGGCCTGGTGGGGGATACAGACAGGATGGCGGGCAAGCATCTTGTGGCATGAGAAGTCCTGTGATGGGGAAATGCCAGGGACTGAGACGGTGCATGGGGTTCAGAGGCGGGCTCAGCCGAAGGGGAGAGGGATGAAGCGCTCCAGGTGGGAGGATGGTGGGTCGAAAGGTGACAGGTCAGTTCTGCCCGAGTTATTTAGTAGTTGGGTGACTTTGGGGAAAAGCTCGTCTTGGCCATTTAGCTTTATTTCCTGTGACATATGCTGGTGGCAGAGATGGTGGCCATGTGGGTGTGGTGGTGCTTGCGGAGGAGAAAGGGATGAACATTAACGGTTAATATTTATCGAGCACATTATGTACTGTGTTTAAATATGCTAAACACATCCCTTTAATTACTATTAGGGTCTTACCTTCTCAGGAAGGTACCATTACCATCTCTGTTGTACTGATGAGAAGAGCAAAGTTGAGGGAGGCTGAGTAACTTGCCCAAGGTCTCCCTGCTGGTAAGAGGAAATGCCAGCACCTGCATTTCCCACCATTGCTATGCCACTGGTAATGTAACTCGTCACAACTGATGTAAAGATGAGTGGGACGGCCCGCTGGAAAGAGCTTCTTAAACTACACTGAGCTCTGTCCCGTCACTGGGCCTGTGGAGCTGAATGAGCCAGGCGTTCAGAAGCTGACCGAGAATAAAAAGTAAAAATGGCCTCAGGGGCTGTTACCTGCCTTGTTAGCAACTCCTCGGATTCCAGCACATTCGTAGTCAAAAGCGGCATTCTTGGGGGATGTTTTTTTTTTAAGCAACGAAACATTAGATGAGATGGACCGTGGATTAGCTCCCAAATGGCAGTTGCTATGTTAGAAAGTCTTCAAACATTTCTGCAATCGTTAATCTCTGTTCATCACTGCCCGCCCTCCGGGACTGCCCAGCACAGAGTGAAACGGAGACTTGGCAACTATCCAGTTCTTTTTCAGAATCTTGGCTTCTAATATGGATAATCTGAAGCCACGAATGGACTTCGAAAAGTCCTGGACTACCCAGTTGACCAGAGTATGTATATGTGTGTGTGTGTGTATATACGTATATATTTGTGTGTACATACACACACACATTTATATTCTCCCGCCCCCACTTTTTGGCTAAATAGACTCTGTGCCTGTCACTTCCATATTTCTGACAATCCTCAACATGCGCTGTGCATTTATCTGCACTCTAATCAGTCATTGTGTTGTGAATTTAGGGTTGTCTGTGCTGGTACCACACAAGCAGGTCTGGATTGCTGGCCAACATTAGCAGTTATTGGGAATAATTGAGAATGTTCACAGAGAGGCGGTTGCACACTCTTTGGGCCCAAAGAGCACGTATCCACCGCAAAGGGAATGGCTGGTTCTTCCATAGGGAGATCAGCAAGGAACCAAACGAATTCTTCTGCATCCCAGTTCAATTCCAGAGGCTAGTTGTTAGTTTGTGGAAGGCCCGCTTGAGGCCCGATAGGGGAGTTTCCTTTGGGAAGCTTGATTGGGCCGGTGCGAAAGGCGAGACTGTGTGATTCAGACATACGAGGATTTTTTGAAATGCCAGCGGCTTCGTGTGTTAATGGTCACTAATGACCTGTAATCAGGCTATGATTTGTTAGGTTAAAAACAAAGATGCAATGAGTTTATTTGTTCAGGAGTGTAAACAGAAGAGTCTGTCAACCTGCTGACTGTTCTCCACTGGAGATGGTAGGCGGCGAGTCCATCCTTAGCCGCGGCACCGTGGGGCCGCCATTGTCTGTGTGTGGCACTCTCCTGCGCCCTGACCCACCCCCTCTGAAGCCTGCAGCTTCTGTCAAAAGGAGATGGAGAGGATAATATCCTTGTGCCCTTTCTCTGTGTCTGTTCCTCTTCATAAGCAAGTCACCTCAACATTCATTTCTCTCTGTCTGCCTCGCTCTGGTCCCAGGCTTCAACTAGCTAATTTTTTCAAAGCGTCACCATTCATTCAGCAAACATTTAACCCGTAATTATTGAGGGTCAGTTATGCTCCAAACGCTATCCCAGGCCTTAAGGTTTATCGTGGTTATTGAGGCAGTCTTGATGCAATCTTTGCAAAATTTACAATCTCTCCATAGATGTTAAGCTACTCTGTGCCGCTAACTGCTGGCATTACTTATTACTAAAAGCAAACAGAAAATCTCTTAGCATGAAGACGATTCTCTGCTAGACATGAATCTTAGAGAAGAAGGTTCTCTGATCCTTTGGGGTACATCAAAACTGACAATCAGAGATTTTGAGGGATTACAGTGACTCCTTAGAGAAGACATACCTTGTGTTTTGCTTAGTCATTTATTTAATTCAAGGAAACTGAATACATCTAAGTCCTTATGGGAGACCATGACATTAAAATGTAAAGCCCTCTGATCCTTCATCAAGCGAAAACGCTGTGATCCTTTTGGTACCACAGAGCAGTACATACTGTGGGGCAGGCATGGGGTTTAGGTGCCAGGGATGTGGAGTGACAAGGCCTCTGGGGAGATACAATATGTACATTTCTTTGTTATTCTTTGATGTATGTAAGTGTGAAAAGCACCGTAGAGGTAGAGTTTGTGGTGCTGTGAGAATGTGTGTCGAGAGGATCGGACCTGGGCAGGGGCAGCCTCCCTGCACGGGGCCCACCGAGCTGGTCCTGCACAGCAGTGCAGTCAGCTGTGTGGACACAGAAGTGGAAGGGTGACCAGCAGCGAGTGCTTCCTGGAGTAGCAGCAGTAAAGGTGTGTGTGTGCAGAGAGGTAAAAGGGGACTCACGTGGCTCGAGTTCCCTCAGGGTGGGCGTTGGACAGAAGCCACATCTTGCAGAGCCATAAGAATATGAAGTTTATGTTGCTTTCTATCCTACGAATAAAGGGAAATGTTAAAATATTTAAATGGAGGGAAGCTAGAGAGCAGTAGCCAAATTTGTTTTTTTTGTTTGTTTTTTTTTCAAAAAGATCATTCTGGCTGCAGTGTGCAGAACAGATTGGAAACAATCCAGACTAGATTTAAGGAGACAAGTGATTTGTTCATCTGAAATGGACGCACAATCTGTGTAAAATGTGCCTGTGTGCGGCAGTCCCCATATAAAGCACGTACTCTTCCCAGAGCTTCAAGACCAGCCCCTCGGCAGCGCCATACAGACCTCCTCAAACGTCCTCGGTCTCAGGCGCACACACTCACCCAGACGTATATGAGCATCGTTAATGCCGGGTGTCCCGTAAGAGGCCGGCTCCCCTCCAGCTGATGCGTCACTTCAGCACCTTCCCTTTTGTATTTCACCCTTCGCCTTCAAAGGCTGTTCTCAGGTCTTATGTTCCTTCCCTGAAGTGTTAGATTGGTTTTTCTGCTGTGCTCTTAGCGTGATCCCCCACTTAGTCTAATCTGCCATGGCTTTGTGCCTGTTTGTCAGGAACTTCGAGAATATATTAAGACATTATACAGGGCGGATGCTCTGTGTTGACAATGATTATGCCTATTATCTGTTTTAATAAATGTAAATTGCTGTGGAGAAACAAACCATTTTATGCCACTCGAATCCTTTTCAGGGAAGCCTGAATCCTTTTTTGTGTAGCTTGGATGTATTACTGTCATTTTGCCTTCACAGAGTTGAATAAACACATTTAAATCAGACCTTTGTTGATGCACCCTTTTGTACAGTTACCCTCATAAATTGTTATGATTTTAGTCTCTTAAAAACGTATTTAGTAACATTAGCAAGTTTATGTGCAGTCCCTTCTAGAATTGAAATTATTGGGCAAATTGAACAGTAAGTCAACATGGACACTCTTATGTGCCAAGCACTGTACTTGGCGGGGGCAGTGAGTAAGGCCTAGCACTGCCTTTACGAAGGTCCCAGTCAGTTCTCACTTGATTACATATAGAAATATTTATAAGTATGTTAATATATACATCTGTGTGTATACCTGTATTTGTTTCTGTGTCAGCGGAGGCAGCCTAAAGAAAATGACCCTCCGTTAGCATTGGGACCAGCTAGCACTCAGATCTTGATTTCTAAAACCCTTTTCCAATATAAAGGAATCAGGACTCCTTGGAGAAATGTCTGATTCTAGGCATGGGGAAGAAAATGTACAAAGTGACTTAGAGCCTCTTATAGTGCCAAAGTGTAAGGAAGTGCTCGAAAAAGAGAAAGAACGGATATGTGTCAGAGGGCCATGGGAGCTGACTGAAGGAGTTCCCAGTGGCAAAAAGATAAAGCAGTATCGGTTTATGTCCCAAGATAGAAAATAACCATGCATATAAAATATACAACCATGTAAAACCAAAGTACGAAATAACCGTGAATAAATATATTTTATTCATAAATAATTGGATAAATTGAGACATAGGAGAGAAGAGGAAAATCTCCCATGCAGAACTCCAAATAAATTGTGTAGGCAACACAGCCTCAAGGAACACAGCAAGTGCACATAGCTCCCCCTCCTTAAGTGCAGGCTCCATGCAGTGACTTCTTTCTGAACAATACTGATGGGACGAGATGAGGGGACGGAGACAGGCAGAGTCACCTTACAGAGGAGCAACCTGATAAACATCGCTTCAGCCAGGTGGTCACGGTCCATGGGAGCCCATGTCAAGTCATGTTGGCAGAAGGTAACCGTGACAGCAGGTGAGGAAGGTGGCGGTCTACCTCTGTGCTCTTCAATCACGAGAAAAACACTGAACTCCATCCAATAGGGGGCATCCTGCAATACGTCTGACCGTATTCCTCAAAACCGCCAAGGTCACCAAAGGACAGGGGAGTCTGAGCGATGGCCCTGGGTGGGAGGAGCCTGAGGATCCGGGACAGCCAAGTGTGATGGGGGCCCCTGGGCGCGGCCCAGAACGGGATGCTGATGCCTGGCAGAAACAGGAAACGTGAATTAAACCACTGTTTCAGTTAATACTATATCAATAGTCGTTGGTTAATTATAGCAAATGTACTGTGCTGACCTAAGGTGTTCAGAAGAGGGGGACCTCAGCAAGAAAGTTCATGGGAATTCAATGTGCTATCTGTTCAGTTTTTCTATAAATCTAAAACTTTTTTTTAAAATTAAAGAAGTTTACAGTCTAGTGAGAAACCAGTAAGCTGGTAGGCAGTTGTCATACATGTATCATGCCAGGATGTCTACAGTGGCGGGGAGAGACACAATGGGGCGTCTGGCTGGTCTTTCAAATTCTGACTTGACCCCTTTGCGTAGGTTACTTAATGCTTCTCATCTTCTCCTTGGCTTTAAAATGTTGATAAAACCTGCCATGAGTCTATACAGGCTGTGAGGTCAAACTACAGGAGATCAAACTCCTCACTACACAGCTGGGTGACTTACTAACCCTATCTGGGCTTTAGTTCCTTACAGTAAAAAACAAGATGAATTGGATAGGGATAGTAATAATTCCTACCCCAGAGAGTTGTCCTGAGGTCTGGGATAATACGTGTGAAGTGCTTAGAACAAGTCCTGGCGCACTGTGCCAGATAAACACAAGCTTCCACCGCTGCTCTCTGGGCACAGGTCTGTGGGGAAGACCTCGGGGGAGACAGCAGGGGGAGGGCCCTGTGCACACCTGGCAGGCCGTAAGCCCTTCCTCTGTGGCGGCGGCAGCAAAGGAAAATCCGCTGAAGCCCAGGCGATGCCCTCCCCTTGGGTCCTATGCACCAGGCACCGTGGCCTTCCCTGACCCTCGGCTGAGAACAGGAGCTGACCTGGTGCAAGGAGGGTGATGGGCGGGGGCTCTAGCAGGAGGAGTAAAGGTCCAGAAGCCAGAGGAAGCATGGCGCCCTTACAGAACTTCAGAGCTCAGAACGCTGCAGCGCGGAGTCTGAGGGAGAAAGAGAAGAGAAGGGCCAGCATCATGTCAGGGACTGAAGGCTAGATTAAGAACTTGGACTTTATCCTGGAATCGGCATAAGACTTGCGCTCGAGAACAGTCACTCTAGCTATCGTATGAAAAACATGGGTTGAAAGTGGAAAACCTGTTAAAAAGCTTGATTTTGGTTGTACAAGACAGAGATCATGGTGATCTACACCATGGCAGTGACTCTGGAATTAAAGAATCTGAAGGCTACTAATAGGGAAAATACTGACTGTACAGTTTTATGAAGATCTTTTCCTGTCTAGGAGTCAGACGTGATGCCTGGACAATTTCCTAATATTTACATGATATCTAAAAAACTGTAGGATAACTCCAAGAATTTTAGGCAATGGCTTTGAAACCTCTACCTATTTTCCATCTCCAATATATACTATCACATAGTTTTTTAAAAAGAAGCCATAAGCATAACAGATTATTTTGAAATAGTCTAGACCAGCATCATTCAATAGAAATCTAGTACAAACCACATATGTAAGTTAAATTTTCTAGCAGCCACATTAAAAAATAAAATATGTGAAATAAACTTGAACATTTTGTTTAATCCAGTATATTGAAAAATTATCATTTCAGCATGTGGTCAAGATTAAAATTATGAATGAGATATTTTATATTCTTTTTCTTGTATTGTCTTCAAGATATGGTATGTATTTTATACTTACGACACACTCAATTCAAACTAGTCTCATCTTTTGTGTGCAACAGCCACGATGTGGCTTCTGCATTGGACAACTCATGTCTAGAGCTTTCAAACTCTTGGTCAGAAATATTTTGAGCTTCACACTTCCTGGAGAAATCTTTTTAAACAAGTTAGTTAACAATACTGTGTTAATACATGCACATGAGAAACAGACTTCAGCATACATAGTCAAATGACCTGTTTATTTCACTCAGTAAGTATCTACTGAGTGCCCACTCTGTGGTAGTGGAACTACGATTTCAGCACTGGCTATGGTTTTATACTGGAGTTCTAATCGTGAGCTGACCCCACAGGGGGCCTGTACTTCATGGAGCTGATAAGTTTATGGAACAGACATGCAAAAACAAAGCTAAACCCAGTCAATGAAGTAATCATAAATTATGCTGTGCTGACAACAAATGAGGGAATCATGGTGGGATGGCTTTGGATCACTGCAGTTGAGTTGACATAAGCAGGGAGTAAAGGATGAACATGGTTCAGCCACACACAAAATTGGGGCAAGAAAAATTCAAGCAGAGTAAGTAGCATGTGCAAGGGCCCTGAGGCATGTGGCTTCTTGAAAGAATCAAAAGAAAAAGAGTATGGCTGAAGGCTGGCGAAGGCAGGAGGACGTGGCATGAGCTGAGTCTGTGGGGGTGGGCAGAGGCCAGGTCTCCTGGGACTTGGTGAGCCATAGGAAGGAGACGGAATGTTATTCTAAGGGCTCTGAAATCTAAAGGATTTTAGGGAAAGGGGCTCGTTGGTTATGAAGACTGCTTTACCTTCAGATCACTGTGTAGGCTAGAAATAAAAACTTAGTCAAGTGAAACATGGAAGAAAGTTCGTCTGCACACCTCACCGTGTTAATGAAACAAACAGAGCACGTGAAAGTCCTGTGGAGACTGCATCCTGGTCTACAGAGGCGATGGACCGTGAGGGCGCTGACCCGTGCTGACCCCAGCTGACTGTGTCGAGCTCTTCTTTGTAACCAAATTGCATTTATTCAGTGTCCAGGGTGCTTTCTGAATGCCATGTCAAATCATCACCCTCAAACTAAGTTGCACCAGAGTGGAGTGGGCGCACACAGATCTTTGCCCTGCCTGTGGCTTCTGGATTTCCGGGTAGGTGGTTGGCTGCTGCCTAAGTGGACGCTCGCAGATGCAGAGTGACATCTTGGCGGGAGTCCTGCCGACACTTTGTGTGGCTGAGGAGCCAGGATCTGAGGAGGCCAGGGAGGAGGACCCTCTTTTTGTCAGGAATTTTGAAATACTTCAATCCATTTTTGGAGTCATTCTCTCATGGTCATCATAGCTCTGTAAAGTGTGAAGCAAGCAGCAATACCTCCGAATAGTAGAAGAATGAACTGAGGCTTTGGAAGGGGAGGGTCACATGGTTAGTTGTTAGCCATAATGGACAATGCGATGGGGTCTCCTAACTTGTACCTTTATTCTCTCGTGAGAGAGCCAGTAGTGATGTTTTTGGTCATATGGTCCATTACAAGGCCCCCTCTTTTAGGAATGCATAAAATAGGATCTGAGCTCCTTGGGGGTACATTTCCTTGGGACTATTTAAAACCTCATCTCCTGTACTCTCTGGCTGCAGGGGGAAGAGGGAGTGGGACAGCCTCATAAGCTCCCTGGCTGATAGCACAGCTGGGTTGCAAGCCTCATAGGAACCGGGTTCCGCATTTCTCCCAGCTCAGCGCTCTGCAGACCACCAAGTGTCATTGGATAGCTAATAATGACGGAATCAAGACCCAGGTTGGTCATTATTCACAGAACCCAATTCCTGGGTGGATTTTAAACATTAGGTCAGAAAATAAAATTTCATTAAAAAATGGTTTTAATCCAATTTACTACTTGAGAGTCAAAGAGCCCAACTTTCCAACAGTTAGTACTTGGTTGTTGTTAGCAGATAAAAATCATGACTCACTTGAAAGAAATATTTCCATGTTTCTTTTTTCTTCAAGTTATGGTTGGAGTGCAGCCATTTGGAAATGATATGAATAGAAGTTTGAGCCTGGTAGATTTAATATATAGGTTCTGAAACTTTGGGGGGAAGTGAGGGTCACAAGGACTCATGAAACTCTTGGAGAATTTGATGAAAGCTAAAATGCTCCTCTCTACAGGAAGAAAATGCTCAGAAAGCCCTTGCAATTTCACAGAGGTCGTAGGTTCCCAGGTTCATCCCTCAACAGCTGATCAAGTATCTCTAATCTAGAAGGTTAAAGAAAGTTGAGGTGAACAAACGTGCAGACCGTGACTGAGGTCTGTGCAGTCTTTACGGAGAGGATATTGTATTCCAGGCTGAGAACGGAGTGTGGCTGTTACGCTTCACAATGATGTAGCTGGGGAGCATGGGTGACACCCTGTCTCCCAAGGGCTCACCTCTGAGGCTTGTCCATTCCAAATGGGGTTTAGGATTGTAAGAGCTTTCTAACATCAAACCTCTTCATTACTAGTTTGGTCTGATTCCATTTCTGGCCCGTAGGAGGGGCAGCACCAGCTGTCTGGGTGTAATTACCTCTTGCCCACAGGGAAGTTCTGGAGGCAGGAATGCGGGATTCTCATAGTCAGAAAGTGCGAACAGTCCATTTAACCTGGGCTTTTCTTCTTTGGGAGGCTGGGGAGGGGCAAAGGCTGACTAGCTGCCTTGGACTGAAGAGCTCCTTTAAAAATGCTACAGTGATAACTAAACCATCGTATTTTACCCAGAAGTAGTTACTGCTGCCCTGCGGCTACATGGAACCCAGGTAGAACTTGTGCTGGCGAATAATGAAGGCGTTGAGAGAGGGCACATGCCTTCAGAGAGAGAAGGCATCTTTGCAGCTGCTTCTACTTTGCGTTTTGGTGCATTTAGGCTTCATGTACAGGGAAGACAGAGGCCTTGAGTAATCTCAGCTGAAATCTCACTCTCACCTCCAAAATCCTCACTATGTCAGTTTCTTCTGACTCCCTCTTTTAGAGACTCCAGTTCATGATTTAATGCATGTTCGTCCCGTTTTATGTCTTGGCTAAACCTTCCTGGGGGCAGAGATTCTACTTCCCCCACCAGAGAGTACAGCTCCATCAGGCGGGGGACACATGTGGTCTTTTATTATCCTAATTCCATCACAATGTCTCACACGTTACTGGCAATGCGTAGATAATACAGAATGAGCAGTTCTAATATTTCAGCCTCATTTATAGCTCTGATTTTATGCCACAGATACCATTCTTGCTGGTAATTGAAAAGAAAAGCAATTTATTTTTGTTTTGCATAAAACCAAGTTAGAGTCAACACGGGACTATTTGAAGAAGGGTTGTTGGTGCGCCTCCCAAAAAGACTTGGTGTATCTGGGGAGTGTTTAGATTTATGGAACTGTCTGTTGGGTTTATTTTTAAGCTACATATTAGAGCTGTGCTTTTAAATCACAAGTTAACTCAAAGGAGAGATTTATTTGCTTATTCTGAAGACGAAGAAAACAGACTTGTTGAGCAATGACTGTATGCGAGGCGTTTGGGCTTTGTAATTTTACATATGTACCTCATTTAATTATAAGAGCCCTGCAAATAGTAATATATTAGTAATATAAATAGTGATATAAAATAACACAAAAGAAGAATATATTACTGGCAACACATAGATAATACAGACTGAGCAGAATATATTCTTTTAGGTGGAAAAACAAACTCAGAGATGTAACTGTCTTACTTTAAGGTCTTTGAGAGACAGAGTGCCTGGCAAAGAGGAGTCATTCAGCTAAATATTTGCTGAATTAAGTTCATCCGCGGGTACTCACTCACTCAGGCCGAGTTTGAACCCCAAGTGGTCGGTACTTGAAACCCATCCTCTTTCCACTAGCACTTCTCCTCCACATGGAAATTCTTGTAGAGAGAACCAACTTTATTAGTGTTTCCTTTCAGCCTTTGCTCTTTTAGCTCAGGCCACACAAGACTCAGATTTTCAGTCCTGGGCCCCACACTTCACGTTTCTCTGTCTGTGTTATTTATCCAGAGATGATGCTAGAGATAAACTTGACTTCCTGGCAACATCAAAACGATTGTGTGGGAACATGTTCTTCCTGATGCCCTAAGGAGGCAAAAAAGAAACATTTGGAAAGAAGGGTGAATAAAGTTGCAGAAATGGTGACACTATTTGCATTCGATTCTCTGTCTCCCCAGCCCCCAACCCAGCACCCCCACCTCGAGGTTGGGGGGTGGGGCTAGTCGACGGCCAAGCACAGCCAAGAGTTCAGCAACTTAGGGCTTTATCATGCTTTATCATTCCTGTGTACAGAGCTGTTTTTAATGGAATCTTGGCTCTCTCAGTTGTTGGGATTGTTTAGCATGGTCAGCAAAGTTAATAAGCCTTTTTTCCTAAGCTATAGTAAAAATGAGAAAATGTCATGTTTTATAGGGACAAGATGTAGTTCTTAGATTTATCTCTCAGCTGACACAAATACATGATTTTTAGTATTTTAGAACGTGCTTCTACATTTTAGGACTCAGTTTGAATCTAGGCTTTGTTTGAGTACCGCATAAATGATGTTTGTTTTCTGTGTCCCCCACCCGCATCAGAGAGACAGGCAGGTGTGACCCCTGTCCACAGAGGATTGCGTGGGGCATGATCAGAGCCAGCTTCTCCGTGGAAGTCACAGGGAGGGAGACTGGAGATGAGTCTGTGGAGCATCTCCCGGTGCTCAGCCTCTCCGGGAGTGCGAGGGATGGTGCTGGCGGGTGGTCGTTCCGCAAGGAGGGCTGGCGTCCACCGCTCAGAGATGCTGACGAAGGCTGAGTGGAGAGGGCTGGCCGACCGCTTGCATGCCGCTCCTGACTGGAGTATCTCTGATCCTCACTTTCCAAAATACCCTTTGCCTTTGCAAACTAGCAGTTAGTCTTTGTTTCTTATTTCAAGAAAACCTTAGCAGGAGAGAGAGAATGGAGGCCCAAGGGAGAATAGATAAGGAATTGTTGAGGATTTGCTAAACATGCTAGTTAGTCCTAAATGCGTTAGCCTGTAACACACACACGTACACAAACACTCTCTCTCTCTCTGTGGGGTGGGGCGGAGGGCAGACACTTCACGTCCTGGACCTGTTGCACACCCACCTAACTCCGCGGGGGCTCACCCCTGGGTCTGCCTGCCCTCAGCGCTCCTTCTGTCGTCTGCCTGCACATGCCCTTCTCCCTCCCTTCCTTCTGCTTCGGTGAACTTGGGAAATCAGTTTACTACTCTGTGCAGTAGCTTCCCCACCTCTGAAGTGGTGATATTGCTGGCTCCTTGAAAAGTCATTGTAAATGTTACGGTGTAGGCAAAATACCAACACAGGGTCTGACAAGTGGTAGTTGGTTATTTTTATTTTCTTACATATGATTATTCAATAAGTAAAGACTTCAACACCAGAATGCCTGTATGCTAGGCTCACTGTTAGAGATACGAATGCAGCACCTTCCCACCAGGAGTTCATAAAATTCTGAGAAAGACATATTTTATTATAGAGTGGGACATGGTGCTAGGGAGCAAGCATACTTTGGAAATAAGATCAGATACCCAGATTCTTCACAAATCAACTCTCTAAGTCCATTTTCCACTATTCTAGAAGCAATTGCTCCCTCTTTTAAGCTTCTTAGAGGTATGCTATCCAATAAGGTGACCACACGCAGCTAGTATGCATTTGAAATATGGTTACTTCACTTGAGATGCGCTATAAGGGTAAAATACACACCAGACTTCAAAGACTTAGGGCAAAAAGATAATGCACAATGTTTAAGTAATAATATTAAATCCCATTAACAATGTTTAAGTAACCACATTAAAGCATTCATATTTTAATTTAATATTAATGTCTTAATGATATCTTGGATACATTAGGTTACATCAGATATAAAATTAATAAAAGGTAATATAAATTTCATGTTTTTTAATGTGGCTACTCAAAAATTTTTAATTATATGTGTGGCTCACATTTTATTTCTGTCGGACAGGGCTGCCCACGTCACTGTGCTCCTTTATACCTTCATCATTTTCTTCTCCTGTCTTCCACATGGCTGTAATATATTATATTTGTTAAATGTATTATTTTTGCTTCTGAGTTATGAACTCCTCCAAGACAGTTTTTCGCCACTATTTTTGGTGCTGCCATTCACTGTCACAGCACCTAACACCAAGTCTTTGATACATATTTGTTGGCTGGCTGGCTGGCTGGCAGTGTAGATGGATGGATGGATGGATGGATGGATGGATGGATGGATGGATGGACGGACGGACAGACGGACAGACAGGAGCTCTGTTCTGTGGCCTGTGAATTCACAGAGGAACATAGTCTCCCTGTGTCTTTGATGCAGAAGGTAAGTGCAATGGTTGCAAATTGCCAAAAAGTCAGCTCACCTCACCAACACGGTACTGTGAAAATTACATAAGAAAGCTCTTACCAGAAGGCTAACCAATATGTCCTGATACAAGCTGTGTGTCTGCAGCTCGCTCTGTGACCTCCGGCAATGACGTGCCTCTACAAGGCACAGCTCTCAGACTGCCACAGATGTTTAAGTTTTGCAAGTGACAGAGCTGTGGCCGTCCCTCACTAGCCAAGGTCCCAGAGCCTCCCAGGCTCCTGCCTCCCTCAAAGACAAAAGAGGCCAGAAGTGGCGAGAACAGCACACTCAGCTCAGCAAAACAGGCAAACCGCGTTCCTCTAGGAACCGAACAAGGTCAGCGCAACTTCACAAGCCATCGACGGAGGACAGTTGGCTGGAATATGGAACGGTGTCGTCTCTCATTTTGACTCAGCTCCTTAAACAAGGAAGTCAGAAAGGAAATGCGATTCTTGCCATGGCTTGCGATTCTATCATTTTGACAAAAGGTCCTTGTCTAGGGTACCTGCCAGGGCATCACTGCCACATCACTACGGATGGGCTTTTCTTAGCACACTTCCCGGCCAAGAGCCTTGAGAGGTTTGCGATGGGCCACAGCCAAGATATACATTCGAAGTGGTTTCACAGGAGTTCGTACTCCGAGTGGGGCAGGCGGCGGGGGCGGCGGGAGATAGTGTGTGGTGGTGACGGGGAGTAAGTTAGAGTCTTTTCATCCTTTTGAGACTTTAGCAGGTGGTGTCTGCCTGGCAGTGGATTTACTGGCAGCTGAGTGGGCAGGGAGTCGTGGGCAGTACTTGGAGACCTAAGAGTGAATTTTCTGTCATACTTTGGCAAAATAAGCACAGTAACAAAAAATAGTGATTTCTGTATGTTTTAGACCTATGGTTGAGTATATTAAATCGGAATTATTGCACTGAGACATCACAAACAGCACATGCGGTAGATGATGTGATCATTACTTTCTTACCCAGGCTTAGGAAGGTTTTGTGACCTACCTAAGGTCACACGTCTTGCAGCTGGTGGAGCTGGGACTCCAAGATCATTAGGCTGTAATTAACACGTATGCAGAATATCTTTGCAGAATTAGCAGCATGTGTTTGCCTTATACTAAAGCAGTTTCTGGTTAACCACATTACGTGGAGGGGACATTTTGTCACCTTATTCACAAACAATGACGTCTTTACTGGCTGTCTTTATTGTGCAGCCTAGGCTAGCCAGAGAGTGTGGGAAGGTGGGGGACGCTCAGGACTGACAGTGGGACCTGGGTCTGGCCCATGTTCAGGCCACCTTTCTGGGCCTGTGCTTCCTCAGTTATAGACCTTGAGGGTTCTAAGTTCTAAGGCTTTGTGCTAATTCCTGGGAAGATGGTTCAGGGTGGACAGCTGACAAACCAAAGATGAGCATCTTCCCCAGAATTAAATCTGCCCCTGAGGGTGAGGCCAAGACTCATTCTCCTGCTGAGGTGGGCTCAGCACTGCCTCCGGAGAAGCAGACCGGGAACTCAGAACAGTCTCTGAAATTCCTGTTTGACCTGGCCACATTTCATCATTTTCCATAGGTTTTCTGATATGTTTTTGATGAAGCATTTTAATATTTTCTTTAAATATGATATATGTAAAAAATAATACCCTAGAGTGAATTTTATTAGGCATTAAAATTTTTCTGCTGGAGTATGGCTATAATAAATGCAAGAGATGCATTTACTTAGGGGCAACTACAAATGCGAATAGATCCATATGAAATGTGTAAGATAATTTTTTTATTCTGATTTCTGAAATCCAGTTTTGGGACGCAAACCAAAAAGTTTGACCTTTCCGAAAAATCATAAAAGTTTAAATTCTTCATGTGGAAAATGCAGTCAAAATTATAACACCAGTCAGAAGTCTGAGCTTTGATAATGAAACCTGAATAACAAGGGTATTAGGTGAGTCAACACAAGTAGGAAGTATTTATAGCTAAATCAAGACAAAAAAAATGATTTGAAATAACTTAATTCATCAAGATAGGCATGTAAAGTGGTGGTTAAGATGTTTGGCTCTTGATTCCAATGGAACGATTCTAAATTCCAGTTCTGCTACTAATTAGTTATGACCTTGGTCACCCATCCATCGGAATGTCAGTGTCCTCATCTGTGTAAGACATGAACAGTAATAACGGGACTTACTCCATACAGTTATTATGAGCATGAAATGGATTTTGTATGTAAAATACCTAAGACCTTGTATAGTGTACTGCATGCCCTCAATAAATGTTAGCTGCTTCTATTATTAGAAGACAAGTAATTTACCATGTAAAACAACTGTCCTTTTTAAAATTCCAGATATCATAAAATTATACTTTACCAAGGAAACCATTAGACAATAGATGAAGCAGAGAAGTACTAAGAGCATTTCACCAGGGCTATTTTAGAGCCACAATTGCTAAAACCTTGGGCTGCGTGTACAAGTGGCAGTCATAATCTTCGAGATAAACTGATTCATATAATGAGTCATCTCTAATTTCCCTAAAGTATTATGTGAAAATACAGTTCTGCACATTGAATATTATTTCGTTCTTTTGGATGTCGGCTATTGATTGTTAGGAGATGGGGATCGATATTAATGAAGGTTTGACGTTGTCAGCTGTGCTGTTGGTGGGGAGGATAGAAAAGGAGAGGGAGGTAGGCAAGCAGACGACAGACAGACAGGAGGCAGGGCTTGCCTGACGGAACTCCGGGGTCCATCTCATCAGCTCCCATTCACCAGAGCCTAATACGGAGGTGCCTTGGAGAATGGAACCATTGTCTTAGGATGTCATTCCAGCGGTGGTAAGGTGTCAGGATTCCATAGCCATCGAATGCGCCGAGTCAGACACTGCCTTGGCACGCCGGAGGCAGAGCCTAGGTGGAAATGCCGTGCTTCCATCGCCAGCGCTCAGACAGACGGGGAGTTCAGTATGACGGTCCAGCCAGGCTTTGTTTCAAGGCAGCCTAAGGCCTTTGCGCACCGTGATCATTGCATGTACTCTAGCTGTGACTAGTGACAGGCTTGAAGATGACATGAAATTAGGAGCTATTTCGTAAACATTCCTCGAGAGCAAAATCTCCTATTACTTAGGAATGTATGCAAAAATCCCTTTATAGACTGTGCTCGCTCAAAGCCCCGTATGCCACACCCCTATGTGAGGTGCTCTCTTCAATGGTGAGCTTGATATGTTCACATTGAAAGTGATGAGCTAATGTGGAAATTTCAGAAACAGTAATGCTAGAAATAAGAATCAAAAGTGGCCAGTGAAATATCTGCTCAAAGTATCTAGAAATATTTCAGTGGTTGACTCTCTGATACTAACAACAGTATGATAGTTAAGATCAAAGTACCTCCCTGTCTGGTTTGCAGAGAGCATGGGGTGCATATACCTCAGTTGCTTTGTGAAATGGTAGTAGGGTCGCAAGTCACCCAATGACCTTGGTGACAATAAACATTAAAGCTGATACACATAAGATGCCATTGGTTAATTAATAATTGACCTGATGTTTGTCAAGGTTCAGGCACTGTGGTTGGGCTGTATACGTATTATTGCATTTAAGTATTGCATCAACCTTATTGAGTGGATGTAATTATGATGAAATCATAGTAGCTCATTTCCATACAGGAGGTAAACTTGTCAATGCGTTCAGCATATGATACAAATTATCTAATTCAGTTTTTACATTCCTGTAAGGGAAATAGGATTAGCTCCATTTTGCAGATGAGTAAACTGAAAAATATTGATCAGAGTCTCCCAGCCAGGCTTCAAACCCAGATCTTACTACAGTGTACCTGTAGTAGTAATAATAAAAAACAAGGCTATCAAAAAATAGTAAGAAAAAGAAAAAAGAGGAAGAAGAAGAGAGGAGGAGGTGGAGGTGACAAGCATACATTCACTGACTGTTGACAGTGTACCAGGCATTGGCCTGTATGCTTTGCATAGAGTATCTTCTGTGACCCTCAGACTCCTACCGTACCATTTTTATTGATGAGAAAATAGAGGCTGACTTACGAAACTTGTCCAGTTTCACATAACTAGTAAGATGCCTGCGGACCGATGCAGTGTGGCTCTAGAACCCAAACTATTAGCCGATTTGCCTATGATAAAAAAGGAATATCATAATTTTAGGACTGTTTTTGATTTTACAAAGAAAAAAGAGCTTCTCTTTAAAGGAAGGATAGTTACATGAATAAATGGGGGGTTCATGGGCTGGACCCTGGATTGTGTGGAGAGTTAGAGACCTCCCAGATTCCTGACCTACCTGTGAACCTGTCATCCTCGCCTCTTTTGTATAGGCCAGTTTTATGTTTTTATTCAGGGCTCTCTGTAAGGTATCTCTATGGAAAAGGACACAGGTACCTACCAGACCACCCCCAAGGTAGTCCAGAATTTCCTAAAAGTATGAGAGCAGAGAGTTGCCACAGAGCCCCTGCTCTGAGCTGAAGCTGTTCTTCCCTTTAGCTGTGCTTGTCTTCATGAGAACTGTGTCATTTCTGCTCAGGTTGCAGACCAACAAGAAGATATATCCATTTTTTTGTGTTGTTTTCCATTGCATACAAGCATCCCTATTAATATTTTTATGCTTATAAAACAAATGTTTCATGCAACTTACAAGGGTACCCCCACCAAAATATAATTTAGCCATTCAGTTCGGTGATGGATATCATATTAAGAAATAGCTTTTCCCCTTATTCATCTAGTATGTTGTACATTTTTTAACAGCGAAAGAAGCTTTGGTGTTCATAGAAACTTTGAAAAGAATCATGACATGATATTAAGTGTGGTAGCCGTGTCACTCTTGCACTCTTGTCTTACAGGGTATTTTTCCTACTCTTATTAGACTAAAAATGACTAAGACCATAATCATGTTAAATCACATTAAACAGGCTTTTTCTTCCTATAAAGAAATGTCTAATGTGTTATTCATTTCATTTGTTGCCCCTTTTCTCTGAGTTGGGAAAATTTCTCAATCAGAAGATTATCCAGTATTGAAATTTATTTTTTTCCTTGAATAATTACCAAATTCTTTTATTCCTGATTATATTTTATTAAATCAGTGTTGTTAGCCTATCCAGATGTTTTTGTCTACCTGTGTAAGGAGTTATTTGAATAACAGAAACAATGATAAATCACATATGATTTAGAACCAGACCTGAGAATTGCAAAGGAAAAAAATTCCTCCTCAGAGAGATTGGCTAGCAATAAAGCAGGATTGTCATGTTTTTACTGTTGTCTGTTTTGTGTTGGGGAAAAAAATATAGATCATCTTTTTGCCATACAGTCACCCTCTGGTATTATCTCCATCTGGCTGTCTCTACCGGCCTGGGCCTCTTAGCTTGAAGTAAGTGTGTAACCAGCAGCTATTAATAGCCGAATCCTACAACAGTCTGCTGTCACAGATGGAATCCGAGCTTCTAAAGACTAAGACCATAAAAAATCATTACAAAGAAAGCACTACATTCTTTGGCACTTAATGCAATTAAGCTATCTATAAATAAGGGGCATTTTTAAAGCAATACACCAGCCCCTGATTCTGGTGTGTGGATGTCACTCATTAATTTGGTCCTTGATACATAAGTTTCTCCTGTATAAAGTTGTGTGCATCAGTAGTAGCAATCCAAACATTACATGTAAAATTGCAAGAGAATGTCTTGTTTTAGAAAAAAGTAATTCTTAACTTGAAGATATAATAGAAAATTCCATCACAACAAAGGGGGAAAACTTTGAACTAGAGAACGCACATGATAGATCATAGAATCCATGGAGATATGCAGGTTCGTGAAGGAGAAGGTCGCTTCTTAACCCCTTGAACTGTGGTCATTGCAGGGGCCAGGCACCCACAGTGAAAGAAAACATCCTTTACTGTTACACACACACACACACACACACACTCACACACACACACACTCCCTGTCTCTCTCTCTCTCTCTCTCTCTCTCTCTCTCACTAACTCACTCTAGATATATCCATGGAAACACCCAATTCTTTTTCCCTTAAACAAGGCAAAGATTGCTCGCTCTCAAGGAACTGCCTTATTATTTCTATTAAGAGTGTAGGAAGAAGATGGAAAAAGGGATTAAAGTCTATTTCTGGACCCTCTTTCTCCATGATCCCCTTACTTCCCCGGTGTTTACCAAGAGATTTAAAGGATTTATTAAATCAGATTAACCGCTTGTGTCATCTGTTCTATACTCGGTATTATCAGAGATGCAGTGAGACCAGGAAAGTGAAAACCCAGTGCTGTGCATAGGATCCATTCTTTATCAGTACTTCTTGTATAAGTGAAGAAATTTCATTTTCTTATTATTTAGAATGCAGGCTCCACAAGGGCAGGACCCTGCTGGTTTTGTCCACGTCTCTAATCCTAGCACCTACTACAGTAAATATTATTGAATAAATATATAAATGTATAGAGTTAAGGCAGCTTCCTTGCTCTTGAAAAGGGTTCTATAAAGTCCTTTTTTACTCTGTGCTGAAATATAATGTGTCAATATTTTCTTGATATAAAACACTTAGAAAATAATGTATTATAGATACCCTTTCCCTTTTATTCCCATGTAAGTTTTTATGATCCGTGGTTCCTTTATATATGTAAACACCTGAGAACAGGATTTCCAAACACAAATTTCCTTCTATGGTATGTTGAAAGTGATACTTATGTCAAATAAATTCATTTAGGAACAAAGTTTATTCACTTGAACTAGGTTTTAAATTTCCTACCAATAGCTCTTGGGTAGAAGTGAGGGTTTGGGCATTCAGTGTCAGATAATAAACCCTGTCTAGCCAGCTAGCTCATTTATCATTCCTTCATTTATTTCAGTTATATACATAAGCTCCTATGATGTGCTTAGCCCAAAGGATATAATGGTGAATTCACTATTTTATAGAAAAAAATAATCCCTCACTTGTGGACCAAACAGGGCCCATGTGAGGATGGGAAGAAAGCAGAAATTCAATAAACAATTCCAATGAAGTGTAGAAAGTGCCAGCTTCAAATAGTTATTGAATCCTTACTATGAGAAGTCTTCAATGAAGTTGAAGAAAGAAAGTATAAATGTGTTATAATTACATCTTATTAATTGATACATATTAAACAGTTACATGAAAAAATGGAAAGATATCCCAGGACAATAGGTGATTTGGTGAGAAATGTGTGGTGCAGGTAGAAGTGATAAGAATACAGAGAAAGATTAAATTGCTGTGAATTGGAGCCTTCTGTGAATATTCATGGCAGAAGGAGATTACCACTAGAATCTTTAAGAATGGAAAGGATTTAAAAGAAGAAGGAATAGCACAATGAATACAATTCTAAAATAATGTAATTGTTAAAATTGCTAAGTTCTGAGTTGTAATAGAAATACAAAAGACCTGCTAAAGTACATTTTATTTGAATCCCTTCATAATGCAGGGGAATAACTTCCGATTAGTCTAAGGATGCTGAACTGGTCATTGGTCAGCACACTTGTGATTCCAGGGCCTTATTCCCCTTCTCATTCGTTGCATCATGTAACATGGGGGTTTTGCCTTGGGTTAGAATTCACAAGGCAAAGATTACAGTAAATTTCCTTTTATCTCCCTGTTCCCAAAAGAACTTGTGTTCATTATGGCCTCTAATTTACTAGATAATGGGTTATTTTCAGTTCTATTTTGGTGTAAGACACCCAAGAAATTCTAGCCAGCTTCTAAATTAGTTCACATCCAAAGGACCATTCAGATCTAGGGGGCTATGGATATGACGATGGAATGAAATAAGCTTTGGATTCAAAATAACTTGGCTTCAGATTTTGGCTCTGGTGCTCTTTGCTGACTTGGGCAGGTTAATCACCCCATATCAGTTACTTTACCTGCAAAATGAGAGAGTTCAGATTAAATAATCCATGCATATATAGCATTATGACTGGGGTGTTGTTTCAGTGAAGCACTACAAAATAGATGAAGATGAGCCTTAGGGATAACTAAGATTTGGGATCTTTACTTCATATGATGTAACAGTCAGTATGGTAAATGCTTACAGTTTTATAGCATGTTACACTCTCCAGAGCCCTTTGAAATAGACCATTGCATTTGGCCTCCTAAAAAGTTAGTGACTGGGTGATAATCCCCTCTTTTTACAGATAAGAAAACTGAGGCACAGAGAGTAAATTGGCTCAGCCAAGTTCCCCAGCTAATAAATGGTGGTGCCTAACTGTGAATCCAGATAGTCCAACAAATACATGAATATTTCCACTACTCATGAACCAATAGTCTATTTGGACACCTAGAACACTTACATCCCAAAGAAAAATGGAAGCAAGTGCAAATTAATATACCTCAATGTAGTTACTAATATCTGAAAGTACAAAGAGTAAAATGAGAGACTTTATTGAGATAGAACAATCAAACCAAAGCTTTCTAGGAAATCAGAGTATTAGGAAACTATGGGGGTTTTTTTTCCATGTAAATGTGGAAGTGTGGGTCACTGCACTGTGAGATACCACGTCATTTCTGAATGTGTGTCCCCTGCTGAACCGATGGAGAAAGAGCTGCTTTTTCAGCACCACGGACAGCTCAGCAATGCTCTAAGGGGTTGTTCCACATACAGCGTGAGCAGTCCTGCCTGTTGGATAGCGTCAGCTCCAGGAAGCCCGGGGGGAGCTGACCTGACCTTGTAATGTTCACTCAGTGAGGAGCGTAAATTTAAAATAGCGGTGGAGTTGCATTAAATGGTTATTCAGGAGGTTTCATTAGTGTCAATAAGTATGACACATTTGAAATTATTGATTTCTTTTTTAGTTTTCTCAATTTAGAACTGAGAGGTTCAATTAATTACTGTGAAGTGCCTTAATGTAGCTTGCTTTCTATCTCTGTTAAAACCCATTTCAGTAATTGCCACAGTTGAGTTTCATGAATCTGCTTTTTTAGTGCACACCCTTCCCCCACCTTTTACCCAAAGCTTTTCCTCAAATTCAATTATTCAGTGTATGGCTAACTCTTCTGTGTGATGATAAGGACCGAATGGAAATCTGCAGCTACTGAAGAAGGGGCCCTGAGGAGACAAGGGGCTGACTCAAGAAGCGGAAGGGGCAGAGCCCTGCTGCATACAAGCAGTGTCTGCCCTCACTGGCCATAGGACCGAAGAGGTCGTCACGAGGAACGTAAACGGAGGCAACTTGAATTCTGGGCACCAGTTTTGACACCTTCCCTGGGATTTTTGTGTGTCATGTGTCGGCTGGGGTGGAAAGATGAGATTGACTCTGTTCTAAGCTTTTGTAATAGAAGTAACCTCACATTTGATAAGCTTTTTGATCTTTGGTAAATTGTGCTGTTATCAGATTTGACAGAATTACATACATCCAATCCAAACCCTGCTTTCCGTAATGTGGTATCTGATAAAGGAGAATCTGTGGCTCATCTGTTTAAAAATGATTAAGAGGAAAATCGACTTCATTGGGAAAGAGCTTAGAGTTTGTGCCTAGATTCACTTCATATGCACATCGACCACCAGCCATCCAAGGAAGAACTGGATTCCCAGCCCTAAACTTTGAAATGATGCCTGCTGACCTCTAAGCAAGGACCATTGTAGCCTAAGTTTGATTAAATAATCTTTCCCAATTTTGCTTTCTAAAATTAACCTGAAATGCAGCCAGGGTACTTCCGTTCTGCTGGGTTTTATGGTCCTTCTGCTAGATTACAGGAAAGCTACTGGCTGCTGCTGTTATTTCACAGTATTAGGAGGAAAACTCAGGAAGATGGGGGAAGAGGACCATCCTGTCCTTCTGCTTTGGGAGAATATGTATTTGTTATGGCTGATTGAATCAATTTCCAGGATTTTCACCTTTAAAGTGAATTAGGTACCGTGACACGAGAAGTGAAGTTTCCAGATTATTTTAAAGTCAGTCCTAAAGACTGAACTACTTTATAGATCCTTCTATCCCTCTTGGTGCACATTTTTCTCTTTATGTGGTATGTCCTCCAAGTTAACTCTCTGACAACAAGGCAAGTCCGCCGTAAGCGGCGACATGCAGGCTGTCACATAGAATCTCCAGATTGAAACCAGAACAGAGGGCTGAGCTCCAAGTTGAAGCATGTGTGACCTCATGGTTCAAATGGAGGGAGTGTCTCCAAACAGTTCCCTTTGCCAAAAAGTTCCCTTTGTTCTCAAAGAGGTAAGAATGATGTTTAGTGTAGTCTCCCTTCTGCCTATGAGTTCTAATTTTGGGGACTATATTGCTTTTCATTTTAAGGATGTTCTCTTAATCTAGATTGCAGATGCATAGAAGGATTTATCATGGTGTTTCATTGGAGAATGAAAGAAGCTTTTTCCTTCATCCACTTAGCAAATGTTTAATCAGTACCTACTATGTGCCAAGCACTGTTCTAGGTGCTAGAGATAGAGCAGCGAGCAAGATCCACAAGGTTTCTGTTCTCATGGACATTATATTCTCACAGGAGGAAAGATCCAGAAACCAAATCAGTATTATATGTGGTGATAAATGGTCTGAAGAGATTAGAGCAAGTTAATGGCACAGTAGAAAGTAAGGGCAGTGCGGAACCAGCGTTAAAAGAGTAGACAGGGAAGGCCTTGACACTAAGCCTTACAGAACAAAATGGTACCAAGGCGAGGAGAAATCTATGGGATGAGGACCCTTGGAGAGGAAACAGCAAGTGCAAAGGCCGTGAGGCAGCCATGAGCTTGGAGAGTGTGGGGAGCAGAAGGCCGGCACAACTTGAACACGATGAATAAAGGAAAGACAGTGACAGGAGGGGTGAGCAGACAGAGGGGAGGCTTAGAGGCCGTGACCAGGGGAACGATTCCATTCTGGGGGCAGTGTGAGGTTATTGGAGGGCCTAGGAGCAAGGGGATAGCATGAGCTGATTTATGCTTTCCAGGTAATCTCTTTTACAAGCTTCTTTTATTGTAAAGTAAGCATATTTTTAAAAGTACACAGCACAGTACCCATGATTGGTCATGCCATTTTTAGATGGACTCATTCTCTAAAAAGTGAGACAATGTTTTACATGTAATATAATATTTGAAGGCTGAGATCTAGTCTCACCTGGGCCACTGAGTTACTGTGTGTCCTGAGCAGTTACTTATTTCTCAATCCGTATTTCCTATTGATTAAAAGGGGGATTTTTAGTACCTCCTTAGCTCCCTCATATATATGCTGGGAATCTCTGGTGTGACCGTATACTTGAATATACTTTTTTTGAAGTTGAGGGGGCTCAGAGCTAAATCCACTCATACAATTAAAAACATCTGTTGAATACAGGGCACAGGCAGTCTAAATAGTTTTTGTAATAGTGATTGTCATTTTACTAAGTCTTAATTAGGTGCTAGATACTATGCATGTTTTCATTTACTTCTGATTCCAAACCTATCGAGTAAGTGATTGATTATCTCTATATTTGAAATCAGAAAACAGAGCTCAGAAAATTTACTTTCCCAAGCTGGTGAGAGATGGCTGAGATTTCCCCTTAGATCTGTTTGCCCCAAGCTTGTTCTGGGCCGTAAACCTCTGCGGCCCTTTAGGATTCCCAGTGCTGCGGAGGCAAGACGAACAAACATTGGTACGTTGAGATATGCACGTACAAAAGATCTGATCACCTGGAGAAGGGAGGGAACACGTTCAGCCAGTTTCACAGAGAAGATGTGCATTGAACTTGATCTGACAGGATAAGTAAGATCTTCATGGGACGTTAATGGGGGGTATGATGGTGAAGGAAGGACAATTCAGGAGAAAAAAATAGCCTAGACCAGTGAGCTGGAAATGGGAGAGAGACGTATGGAATCGGGGAAGGGCTGGCGGGTTAGTGTGACTTGTGGGCGTGTGCTGTTGTGTCTGTGTGCTGTCCGTGATATTTTTTTGGTGTGGCATGTGTTTTTGTGTGGTTCTGTCTGGATTTTTTTGGTGGGTGAAGAGGTTGTGTGGTATGGGACATGTTGAGAAGTTGGGAATATGCTCCTGTTGACAGGGGCACTTACAGAAGGAGGGAGACCTGCTAGGAGGCTAGTGCACTGATTCTGGTAAGCGAGGGTGTGGACCAGAAGTGAGGCAGTGTGGGAGGCAGGGAGTGGGAGGTGGAGACTCATCAGAGTGATGTTTTAGAGATGATCAGCAGGCTTGTGTCTATATCAGGGTGCAGCTGAGAGAGAGATTCAAAGTGAGCCCTAATCCGTAGTCCAACTATGGTGCGGATAGAGCCCTAGGGACTTAAGTGAGGGGAGTGGGAGCAGAAACAGACTTGGAGAGACGAGGGGAAGGTAAACTGGGGCCTCGGTGAGTTCGGGCAGCCTGACATCCACATGGAGATGCCAGTGTGGGGGTGGATTTGAGACTATGGCCCAAAGCACAGAGCAGATGTGTCCCAGAGACAGTGATGGGGGAAGGGTCCCCGCATCGGGCTGCCTTCCTGCCTGACAGAGCAGTGGTGGACCTCTGTGATCACATTGCCCTCATATGACCTTTATTTAACATAGGAGATTTTCTGCAGGAGTGTTTTGTACCCCTGAGAAGGCATTAGCCAATTCTCAATTATCTACAAACGAGCATCCGTGGCAGTTGTTTTTATTCTTCAACTGGCTGTTCCCTTCCACTTGGCATGTTTTTAAGGATATTGCCATCATTTCCTCAAAACAAACTCAGTTTAATATGTATTTGTCCAAGAAAAACATAGTTTAAAAGGTAAATCTTCCAGGGGAGAGTTACAAGCATTCCAAAGCTAAGTAGAGCTGGTGTTTAAGGAGTACATGTTCTGGAATTATCTTTATCTCTCTATTCTTATTAGAGATGATAATGAGCTGACACTTTGGGAATCTTTCTGCAATCTGTGTTCCGAGGCAGATGCCATGTTGTGACCCACGTCAGTTTTGTCCTATGATGATATGTGTACCTTTTTCCACCCCACCCCAGTGTCTTATTTACTTCAGATTTATTTTTTGAGACTTGGCCCACCCTTAAGTTTTTAATTTTTTGCAAAGAATCTTGCGACAGCAGGAGAGCTCTCCACCTAGCCCACTGAGAAATTGTGGTGAAAAATGTCTTTATCTGACAAAGCAGAAGCAGCAGGAGCCTGATGGTGAAACTGATGAATCGACTCAGATGTACAGATTTCTTGGCCCAAAATAGTTCATTTTCAAAATACATTTTTCAGAGCAAGGCCTGAGCGAGAGAAAGAATCAGAGCTGATTTCCAGCTGGAGATTGTGTGCAGGAGAGAAGAAAGCCTCCGTTGATTTGCAGGCCTAACTGACCTGGGTAGGAGTGCTCAGTTTTCACATGCAGGGAAGGCCATCTGCTGGTTCTTGAGGTGGGGGCAGTGGGGCTGGGTAGTTGCTCCTTGCAGCATGCTGTACTTGATTCCCAGTCACAGACTCTTCAAGGCCTGGCCGCAGTTCATCTTCAGGTATCATCCCTCTATCCAGGGAAGTCAAACCTCAGGGGTTACATGATTGGGTCAAGGTCACCCAAGGAATCAGCAGCAGAAGATGGACTTAAACTCACCTCTCCTGGTTTCTAGCCAGAACCCTTTCCATTGCCCACCTGTTGAACAATGTCAGGCTCCTTCCGTTCCTTGCTCTACGCTCTTGGCCAAGTCACTGAATTCTCTCTGAGCCTCAAATTTCTCATCTGTGAAATGGAAAGAATGTAAAAACTTCAATGGGTCACTGAGAAAGTCAAACAGCCTAAGACGCATGGGGATAGTATATGCACATAGTAGGTGCTCAGAAAGCATGAGTTCCCTTGAACCGATGGGGCTGATATAGGTGATACTCCTCTCTATTTTCAATAAAATTCTAGTGGTTTGCGACTCTTAGGAGCCTCTATGTGCAATGAGGGTGAGGAGAAAATACATCAGCCAAGTGACAGGAACAGAGGCTGAGTTGGAGGCAGTGCAAAAATTCCCATGCTTTTTCTGCCCCTAAATTACTTTATAGTGTAGATGGATGTCATTGGATTTCAATTCATTAATTCATTCAGCAAATGTCATTTGGACATCTTATGTGCCAGACATGACATCAGGTGCTAGGGACACATGTAACTGAACAAGACAGCCCTGTTCCTGCCCTGACAGTGTAAAAATCTAGCGGGAGAAACAAACCTTGTTCAAGCGACCACAGAACGGGCATAAACTCCACGTCCAAAGGCTGCTTTCTGACATAGTCATCATAAGCTGTGCTGGGGTGATTTGACCTGCTCTTAAGGGATCAGGGAAGACTTCCCCCAAGGAAGTGACCTTTAGGCTACGCTTGGTGGAGGGAGCAGCATAAATCAGGGCCTGAGGGAGGCAGGCCCCCATCACTTTGGGAAGAAGAGAGTGGAGTAAGCAGCGAGAGCTAGTGGAGGGGTGGCACCAGATGGGGACGTGGGCAAGCGGGGGCCAGGCCAGGCAGGGCCAGCCTATGATGGAAGGAAAGCTTCTGCGGACTTCATAGTAGGGTGTATACTGGTCAAATAGGATGGTGGCACAGCCACCCACAGGGGAAGGGGAAAGACTTGAGAAACAGTATATCTGAGTTGGTAGCAAAGGAGACGGACCCGGTTCACTCACAGTCAGTGCGCTGATGGGAGTCCACTGAGCTCCGCCTGGGCTCGGGGCCAGCTGGTGGCGGTGGGTTCACATGCTGTCCACAGTGTCTTGGGGCAGTGTGGCACAGGTGCCCTCCTGCTGAGCCTTCTCCCACACTCCTTCCTCCTTTTGTCTTTTGTATGCTTATTTGTGGGTTCATTTGTTCTTTCAATATACCTTCGTGAATGGGCTGATAATCTAGTCAGAAATGTAAGACCTATTCAATAAATTACAATACCAGATTGAAAGAGGTGAGTACCATAAAATATGAAATGCGGAGTAGAGGTTTCCGAGGAAGAGATCGCTTCTAGTTTGTTAGGAGGAGGCGAGAGGCGGGCAGTGATCAGGAGAGGCTTACGGATGAGGCAGCGTTTGACAGGCACCTTGAAGGATGCAGGAATAAGAAGGCAGGTGCGGGGAGTGCAGGTAAGAAAGGAGGCATCTTCAGGAAGGAAGAACCCTGGGAGTGAAGACACAGAGAAAGGACAAGAGAAATGGAATAGTCTTTGGTTGGATTTGAACCTGTGTGAAGGAAAGTACCTGAAAGATAGAGAAGGGTCAGGTATGCGAGGTGCAAAGACTTCTAAGGAGACCTGTTGGGTTTCAACAGTGGGGAGCTGTGGATGGCTTTCAATTGAGAAGGGGTGTGACTTTAAGGTGAGAATGGCCTCAGGGGCCAGGGCAGGAGCAGCCGGATCAGAGGCACCAGCGCACCAATCCCGGGGCAGCAGGCAAGGTGGCCTTGGGGCTGAATCCCCCAGACCAGACCTTGCGGAGCATTCATGTTGCCGAGGCTACTAGGCTAGCCGAGCCCCTCTTCAGCCGTCTAGTGCGAGGATCACGGGCAGCCGCCTTCTTTATAAAATCTCTGTCGATGATCCTCACGAAGCCCAGCACTTGGGAAGCATCGTTCTCTGCCGTCCTGCGTGCAGGACTCACGGACACAATCCCGTCCAGTTACAGTGCCTGCGGGGCCGGCAAAGCCCTGACCCGCTCTCCCTCTCATAGGTGTGAACGAGGCCGCAGTAGGTGGGGCAGAAGCCATGAACTGAACCCATCATTTAAAATTGATACAAAAATAAATTACCATTATGAAATGGGCAGCAGAAACATCTGACTGTTGGTCAAAGAGATAAAACCAAGCCTAGCAGAGCAGTACACAAAGAGCCTTCTGCACACACCAAGCTAATAGTGACCACCTCAGTCGGGGGGGGATTTTTATTTTACATGCTTCAATCAATATATTTAAAACATGGTTTGCAATAAGCAAATACTCAAAATACTTAGTAATGAACCCTAGTTAGAGACTTCCGGCGACAAAAAAGAACCTTTTCAAATCATATTTCCATATCCAGGGGGCAGATAGCGCTCTGTTCCTCACGGTGACCGGACTGTGCTGTGAGCACCTGTGCTAGAGCCAGATGGTGAAGAAAACAGTGTCTTAGGCTTTCTGGTTGAAGGCACTGGGAATGTTTACCTTGGGAAAGAACCGTTTGCGTGATAAGTACCTTAAATGTCATTCTGATTGAGTTTTAGGGTGACTCACAGCCGGGAGGAGGCGCCGGAACAGAGAGATCTTGACAGGCTAGGAAGGGCCAAATCCAATAAGAATGTGAGTTGTGTAGGGACCAGTGCCAGTATCTTCCCTGAAGGCTGTCAGAGCCACCTGCACGCACGCAGGGAGGGGAGTAGCCCTTAAGAGCAGTTCATCCCAACAGACCTCCAGGGTCTCGGTTAACGGGAAGGGTGAGACAAAAGAATGATGTGGCTGCCAAGGAAGGGATATGATTTCTGGCAGCATTAACAGAAACCCAGTGCCTAGTGGGATTTTTACTCAGCAATATGCAGCAAAATCACCTGAGAGTCTTTTTCCATGTGCTCAGCTCTACCCCCCGAGTCTGATAGCATTTCAAGCTGGGGAGAGGAGGGCAGGAGGGGGGGACTGAGCACCCAGATTTCAGAAACACTGCCCCGTGTACAGGCCTCTGAGTTTTAAAAATTGACCTAGACCAAAGGAGAGGGCCATCTCAAGGTCTTCAATGTGAAAGACTCTACACTCTGAAATTTTTAACTTCTGACAACCACGTTGAAAAAAAAAAATTTACCTGTGTTTTTATTTCTAATTATGAGGTAATTTGGGGGCAATATTAGTGTCCATTCCAATACTTGACACCATTCCACTTTATTTAAATTGGTTTTAAAGAAAATGCTTTAAATAAAAATTAGGATAATGTTGTATGCAATATTCTGTAATGTGACTTTTTCATTTAACGTTCTGGTATGAACATTTTTCTATGCTCTTGAGCATGTTTTTTAATAGGCACATAAAATATCCATTACAGGAGATGTGCTGAAATGTACCAATTTCCTGTTGTGTATTTGGATCTTTTCCAAAGTGCGTGACCCTTCCTGGTCACCCTGTACTTGTCTGTGTGGTCCCGCACTGTGGAGAGGGGCACTGGCAGCACAGCGGCCGGGAGGGTGGGAGTGTCACCGTCTTGACTTCAATCTGGAGGAGACTTAGTGGGTTTAGAGAGGGTGGTAAATATCTTCAAATATTTGCAGGGAAATCAAACAGAAAAAGAATCCAATTTGTTTTGCCGGCCTCAAAGGGACAATTGAGTAAAAATTGTAAGACAGCAACTTTCAAGGGAAGGTAATGAATTTTTCAAATAATTGTTTTGAAAGTCTAGCCTGCCCCACCCTTGGAGACGCTGGAGGGGGGGGTTAGCCTTTCTCAAGGAAGTAATTGAGGAGATTCCAGTGTCTAATGGGAGTTGGGACTGGTTGGAAAGGAGCCACAAGCCCCAGCGTTCATTCAACAGTAAACTGGCTGTGTGGCCAACGGTCTCTTCTGAACCGATTTGAATTCACTTGCCTTTCGGCAGAACGAGGGCCCCTGGGCCGCGAGCCATGCTACTCCTAGTCTAGCGTCTATTTTACCTGCCAGGGCCCCTCCAGGCCTTTCAGTTGACTGACTATTCGTGGTAGATGTTCTTTAAACCCTTCGAGGCTGTGAATGTTGTTCGTTCATTCAGGTGCTTCTCAGTCACCTACTGTGTGCTGAGTATTGTGTGAGATGCTAGAGATAACAGTGAGCCTGAGACGTCTCTCCTCGCCAGAAGCATTGGCAGTGAGAGCGACCGGGAGGCGGATGGAGATGACGGGGCTGGAAGGGGAAACGGGGACTCAACCCAGAAGGTCTGATGAAGGCTAGTGGTTGCTGCCAACAGTCAG
The DNA here is from genome assembly GCF_040802235.1 of Manis javanica. Classification (NCBI taxonomy): domain Eukaryota; kingdom Metazoa; phylum Chordata; class Mammalia; order Pholidota; family Manidae; genus Manis; species Manis javanica. The sequence goes on along the minus strand of NC_133169.1, from coordinate 92,186,983 downwards.
ATGTGCTTTGACTTGCTAAGCAGGCTCTCAAGGAGAAGGGGCCTTCCTAGAGGCACTGTCCCCCTCTGCCCCTTAGCTCCCAGGCAGAGCCAGCGGTGTGTTTATTGGAGGTGCTGCGGGGGAGATTCTGGCGCTCAGTCTGGTAGGAGCAGTAGTAGAAATGGCTTCTCTATCACCATCCCACTCCGAGGACAGGCATCCTTGGATTCCTTGTAAAGCGGCTACAAAGGAAGGAAGCAGCATTCGAAAGGTTGGTAAATGAAAACACGTCCAAAAAAGGGAAAAAGAGAAAAAGGGACTGAGGAATATAGAGGCTTTTGAGCTGTCTCCTGCTCCACCAGTATTTACTTCAGGAGGGGATTGTTTTACCCCATTACCTGTAATTTATTTTCAAGCATTTATTGAATTCACACTTTGTGCTGGACACTGTGAGGTTCAGTTAGTCCACATGTAGCAAGTGCAGGAACCCGGCTTCACTCACTGCTCCGCGCGTCCTGCGTCGAGACTTTAACCGCCACACGATCCGCCTTCTGACTGTGATGTGCCCTCTGTCCTTTCCACTCCTGTGCCATCGAAACGCTTTTCAGGGTCTTGCCAGGGCCCTTTCCTCTTGCCCTCTCCGTTTTGTCTCCACTTACTCATAGAGTCCGCTGTTCTCGCCAGCTGCCAAGCCCTCCTTTGGCCTACGGTTATTCCTTCCTGCTGAACAAGTCCCCTTATCTTTTGATTCTTTGGCTATCTGGGAGCCAGACACATTCAGGCGGCCGATTTTCTAATAACCAGAGCAGCAGCAGAGCAGAGCGGTGGGAAATGGGAGGTTTTGATTTTGAATGAGGAGGTGGAGTTTTAAAGAGGAAGTGCTTTATTGATGCGAAGAGGTTTAAAAAAATTGTCTTCCAACATGGCCCGTTTCAGCTCATTGAGGATCCGGGCAGCTGCGAGCCTCAGTTGGACTTGTGCCCCTGTCACAGCTGTTTGCTGATTCCCACTCCTGAGCAAGGCTGCCACTCGACCTCCATAAAGAAGGCGCCTTGTTTTTGGAGTGACAGGCGACCTGGCACAAAGTTATAGGAAACTGCTTGAAGAAGCTGGTCCTCAGGTTTGGTATAACATTCATCCTTATTGACATTTTTGAAGAAATATTTTCAATTTAACCCCAAAGTCTTGGTGCAAAATTTGAATTGGTATGTGGACTCTGTGCATGTGTGTGCATGTGTGTGTGTCAAGGGAGGTTTTTTTTTTTAAAGATTCATAAGGCTGAGATTTATTAGGTGCTTCATATACACCAGCAATTGCTCCATACTCTACACTATATTAAACACACGTGCACACACACAGCCATGTAGAGGGCTTGTTAGTCTTCAGAAGAGCCCTGTGATATTGGTGCAATTGTCCTCATTAGTTCAGTTCACAGGAGGTGACTTAGCCAAACACGAACAGCCAAGTGCTAGAACCGGCGCTCCGTCAGGTCTGCGGGACTCCGGAATCCTCGCCTCCGGGCTGTGCTGAAGGGGAGCGGTGTTGTTTTGATGCTGCAACAAACAAGGTACCATCCCTATGTATAGTTTTATACCTTTCAACCCCTTTCACGTGTATTTGGATTTTACACTTACCTCATGAGGTCAGAGAGCCAGGTTTTAATTTCCCTTGTATGAAGCTAGAACGAAACTAAGGTCCAGAGGGGTAATTAGACCTTCCAAACATCACAGAGCGAGCTAGCTAGTAATCAAAGCCTACACTTGACCCTGGTCTCCAAGTCCAAGTTCTCCGCAGCACGCTGATCACAGCACCGATCCAGGACCCTGACCCCCCAGGTGACGGGGACAGGTCCTCATCTCAGCCTCGCCAGTGTCTGGGAATCCATTCAGCAGCTGCTCACTGAAGGGGTGCTGAAGGATTCCTTCTTAGCATCAGGAATCGTGTCAGGCCTTGGGGCGGTGGCGGGCACTGGAGCTAAGGCCTGCCCTCACAGAGCTCACAGTCCAGCAGGGAGATCGATCACGGGACAGCTGCTGTGAAGTCTAATGTACGTTAAAGGAGGAAATGGCAGGAGAACAGAAACCGTATCTAAGATTCTAGAGGACAGAAAGGAGTGCTAGGAGCAGCGAGATGAGCCAGGGAGAACACTCAGTGTGCGCCAGCACAGGGACGGGAGCTGCAGGGACCTGAAGCCAGCAGCGGAGACATCGTGGCCGTGCAGCACCGACGTCAGAGGGAAGAGCCCCCAGCCAAGGGTTCACACACGGGCCCCAACATCTACACGCTGCGTGACTTCTGGCAACTTCCTTGTCTGAATCTCCCCATCCGTAAAGGGAGATGTTAACACAAGCTTTTCCAAGATTAATCATAAGGCTTACAAAAAATGTTGAATACAAAGCCCCCAACCCAGTCCCCGCAAAGGCATGGCTACCTAGCAGCTGCTCGAGCCTGAAGCGCAGGACTCACCTCTGACCCCCGAGTTCTCACACAGTAGGTTGGCTGGCGAGTGCTTTCTGCGCCCACCCAAGATGTCTTGGAAATCCCTCTGTTTATCTTTGTCTCCACTACTGCAGTGTGAGTCCAAGCCACTTTCAGCTCCCACCCGGACTATGAACACAGCCTCAGCCCGGTGCCCGTGCTGCCCACAGCCCCATGCCCTGACCTGCAGTCTATTCTTTTTGTTTTGTTTTGTTTTGTTATCATTAATCTACAATTACATGAAGAACATTATGTTTACTAGGGTCCCCCCTTCACCAGGTCCCCCCACAGACCCCATTACAGTCACTGTCCATCAGCATAGTAAGATGCTGTAGAATCACTACTTGTCTGCTCTGTGTTGCACAGCCCTCCCCGTGCCCCCCCACATTATACATGCTAATCATAATGCCCCCTTTCTATTTCCCCACCCTTATCCCTCCCTTCCCACCCATCCTCCCCAGTCCCTTTCCCTTTGGTAACTGTTAGTCCATTCTTGGGTTCTGTGATTCTGCTGCTGTTTTGTTCCTTCAGTTTTTCTTTGTTCTTATACTCCACATATGAGTGAAATCATTTGGTATTTGTCTTTCTCTGCCTGGCTTATTTCACTTAGCAAAATACCCTCTAGCTCCGTCCAATTTGTTGCAAATGGTAGGATTTGTTTTCTTCTTATGGCTGAGTAGTATTCCATTGTGTATATGTAACACATCTTTTTTATCCATTCATCTACTGATGGACACTTAGGTTGCTTCCATTTCTTGGCTGTTGTAAATAGTGCTGCAGTAAACATAGGGGTGCATGCAGTCTATTCTTTACACCCCAGCTAGAGTGATACTTTAAAAACATAAAGCACACGCCCTTCTGCTTTAAAGTCTCCAATCACTCCCCGTTGTTTTTCGCAGAAAATCTAAACTCCTCATTGGCTCATAAGTCTCTGTCCACACTGGCTGGCTGCTTCATCCCTCAGGCCTCAGCCGGAAGGCCACCTCTTCTGAGAGGGTCTTTTCTGACCAGTGTGTGTCAGTGAAGCCTCCTCTGTTAACGTCTGCCGCAGCACTTTCTTTCATTCCCAGTCACTATTAAAATGCATCAGCATGTATTTACTTAGTGCCTGTTGGGCTGTCTAGCCCATTGCTTGGCTGGGAGGTCTGTGGGACTCTGAACTGTTCTGTTGGGGCCTGATGGTCATGGCACATGTCTGGCAAAGAATAGGTGCTTGTAAACATAGGCAAAGGAAAGCATGGCCTTTAATAAATAATAGCTGTTCTTCATTAATACCAGTCAGAGAGACTGTTAAGGTGTATCTGAGCATTTGGTAAGAATTTCATTCTGTCCTCGTTATTTGCCTCAACTTCCAAAGCAGAAAGGCTGACAGCCCTGCGGAAGGCGTCACACCTGACGGAGAAGGGGAGGGTGACTCTGAAAGTGGGAGCACTGGAGACAAGTGCCCCCAAAGCCCACTGACCTTGGGTCTGTACCTGTCACAATGTCCAGGCAACTCCTTGGCATGTTTTCTGCTGAGACTTAAGGACTCGGGGCCATTCATCATGGGAGAAGTGGGTGCTCATACACACTCCTGTGTTAGCAGCTGGCATTTCTGCCTCAAGGATTTTACATTTACAAGGTAGTAATAAAAGTGGTATTAGAAACCTGCAGATGGTCTGTGGAATGGAGATAAATGTTGATTGCAGACTCCAACATGAAAGTGGGATTGACTGGAAGTGTTACTGGGTAATTTAAAGCCCCGTAGTGGATGTCCCTGGAGATACCTTGGCCAGTCAGTTCTGTTTTATTTCAGGGATGAAATGAAACTCTGCCTGACTGGACTTTTCCTCCCCTGGCAGAAATGAGCTGTTGTCACAATGAATCATAAAGGCCAAGACTGCGAAGCTGGCAGTACACACCACAGCCTGACTTCTGTGTGGATGTGGTCTTCGAACTTGACATCGGGGTCACGTTTTGGGGCTCTCATCCTGCTGGACCTCCCGGGTCTCTCCATTCTGCCCCAGACAGCCCCCCCTTACCCTTGGCGGAGTGAGATGGCCTTTCAGAGAGCGTGTGTTCACGAGCAGCCGGCTCAGTGTTGGGAAGTCGTGATATGGGCGCGAGGCCAGCGCGGGGTGGGACGTTCAGCAGTTTGATTCTCTAGCCGGTCAAACGTGCTCTGACACTGAAAAGGTTCTGTGTTGGTGCCGATCAACATGGTAGCCACTAAGGCACAGGCGACTACTGAGCACTTGAACTGTCGCTGGTACAACGGGAACCCAGTTCTTAAATGTACATTTGAATAGCCACATGCGGCTGTTGACCCCCTTGGACAGCACACCTTGAAAATATTGTGTTTTGGGGGGAAAGAGCAGCAGGAATGATGTGCCGGGCACAAAGGCTGAGTGGGAATAGCCAGGAGAAGGTGCCTCAGGAGTTGTAACCAAGTGGGTGCGGAGGGTATGTCCCATCATGGTCAACCATATACGCTCTCGTAGGAGACAGATCTGGGTTCGAACTCCAGTTCTGCCAAGTTCCAGCACTGTGACCTCAGGCAAGTTACTTCTCCAAGATTCACATTGCTCACCTGTAACATGAGGATAATAATAGAGCCAACTTCTCAGGGCTACTTTACCTCTTAAATGAGATACTACACGAAAGCACTTAATCCTGTGGCACAATTTATGCCTCCGTAAATTTGGTATGTTATCTTTACTATGAAATATCCTCTTGTCTGTCACACATCTGGAAAGCGGCGGTGGCGGGCTTTGTGATCAGAGAGAAGGAAAGAGGATGAACAGAGTTGCCTGGAGCCATCTGTCTCTGCAGAAGGCTTTTGATGAACAACGAAATACCTCCAGGCCTCCTCGGCCATCAAGAGCAGGCCCTGCAGTGCCTCGCCAAATGGATGGTCTATGGAAGTGCAAGGCGCTGGACTGTTTATGGTAGAATCAGGGACAATAAAGCTGGGAGAGCTCTTGAGGACCAGTGACTCCCAAGCACTAATGTGTGAACGGATTGCCTGGAGTCTTGTGCAATGCAGGCTCTGACTCCGGGGGCCTGGGGAGCGGCCATGGGTCTGCATTTCTCCCAGGGCCCCAGACGTCAGCTGCTGCTGGCCCAGATCCACACTTAGACTTAGTGCTCGACGACCGTGGTGCTCCATCTAGTGCATGAGACCAAGGCCCTGTTCTTCTGAGGAGGGACTGGAGGCCCAGAAGGGGTGCTGTCAGGTCACGGGACAAGAAGAGCCGAGGCTAAAACCAGCCTCCCCTGTTCTCACCCCAGTGTCACATGCGCCTCTACACTTCCTGGCTGGCTGCCCCGCCCTGCACTACATGACACTGAGCAGTGTGCAAAATGTCCTTCTGTCCTGGACTTCCTTTTTCATGTGTCAGCCAGGGGTAATAAAGGGTGGCCATGACTCTGCTTGTCCATGCTGCTCCGGCTTGCGGCTCCTGACTAAGCTGGTGCTCACCTGCAGCGTGCCGACTCTTACCCGGGGTTCGCCCCAGCGCCCCAGCGCGCCCCTGTCCTGCCACTTTCCATTTTGAGGAAGCTCCAGGCTGAATGTGATGCTGGCCGACAACATAAGTCTCTGCCGTCTGCATTCAGAATGCCACCCAGCAAAGAACGAGGACCGAAAGGAGTCAAGTATCTTTTCCTCTTTTTATGTCACAGACAGGATTCCAGAGCAGTTAGTACAAGCTGAGCAGACGTGTGCACAGACCATTTCCTGGAGTCACGTGTTTCATTGCTAGGGAGCCTCAAATGAAAGGCAGCCCCGAGTAGGAAAGGCGGAAATATTTCCTCAGTAGGCACGAACTGCACAGTTTCTTAAAACAACCTGGTGAATGAGAGTGAAATTTACAACAGTTAAGATCCCGGTTACTGACTCCGGGTGACCCTGGATAAAGGGGTGGGTGTGTGTACGTGTGTATATGCGGGCATGGATGTGCGTGTATGTGCGACCCAGGGGACGGGTATCTCCCCCACTCTTTCCCGAGTGTTCGGTGGCCCCCTCAGCTCGCATCATCGTCCGTCTGATTTCACAGACGTGTTTTCAACCTGAGTGAAACGGCACCTGCAAGCCTCCCAGAGAATCGTGAAAGGTCTGGCCTTCTTCTCGGTGTTGTCTCTTTTCCTGTGTCCGTGGCTGTGGGAGGGTCAGTCAGACACTTTTCTAGGTCTTTGTTGTCATATGATTTGGATTTTAAGAGATAAATGTTAAGAGGTAGGAATTCAGACTCTGTGAGGTGCTGATGATGGAATGAATTTGTGGCCTCTGCCTACCAGGTCCCAGCCACAGACGGAGCCACTACCTCAGGGTCCCAGCAACAGGGGGGGCTAGCAAACACAGCCTTCCCCATGAGGTGCGTCCCGTATGCTTGATTGCAGTTTGTGGGGATGCTTTGTGAGCCCAGGAAGGCACCCTTTAAGTAAAACAGCACTTGAAACCAGCCCATTTTTCTCCTCTGTTGTGGTTTGTCGCCCAGGCCTGTCTGACTTCCCATGGTTCACTGCCATCGGTGCATTCCTCCCCAAGGTTAATGCCAGGACAGAACTGATGGCATCAGAGGCTTTGGTTAGAGCAAAAACGAAAGCATTTAGATGATGTCACTTCTCCACCTGATGCCCAAATATCTTCTTAGATAAATGGGAACGATCTGTTTTCCATTTTCAAAACCATTGATTTTGCTGCAATTAGGGAATGAAAAGCCAGACCAGGGAAGATTCTTTCACCACTTTTAAAAGCAGCATTCAAAGATCCCAGCTGTTCCATTGGCTTTCTCCACTTCTAAGCACGAGGGGGGTGGGGTGGGGAGCAGATGTTCCCGGAGTCGGCGTGCGGGCATCGCCGGGCACAGAGAAGGCTGGGCTGTGGTCTGTGGAATGTCTGCCGAGGACTTTGGGCTCAAATGACTCGAGGTCCTCAAACGGCTTCCCAGGCTTCACCTTTCCGTGGAGTAAGAGCCCATGGATATTTCTGAGCACAGTTTGACCTGCATTCTGTCGATGTAACCATTTGGCTAATCACTCTGTGCAATTAAATCCTTCTCCTCGGCAATAAAGTTAATCTCTTCCCGGCACATAAAATCTGACCCCCACAGCTTGAGGGGGGAGAATTGCTGTTGTTTCTACTACCATCCTGGGACCTAGTAGCCTTTATTCTGCTGAAGGCCCAGGCACCTCCTGTAGCTTGAGAAGTCGCACTATCCTTGGGTTCGAGCGTTCGAGGGCCTTTCTTCAGTCCAGACCAGAGCCCCTCCGAGCTGCCTCGTTCCGCCTCAGCCTCGTCCCTCCTCCAGAGCCCAGCGCCGGGGGTGAGCCAGCAGCCCTTCTGCTGACCTCAGCACACTGCTTTTGTTTGGGGAGGCCATCAGCACGCACTTTGCAATTATTCTGTTGGCCGGTTTTTTCGCAGCTTGAAGAGATAGGTGTCCAGTAGGTGAATGATTTCAGAGGGTCCCCGATCTCTGCCCCACCTTCAGCTCCAACTGATAAGGGGCTTTTCCTTGCTTCTAAGTAGAACCTGATTTTGTTTTCCTAAACATTAGAAGATTCATTCGTTGATTCACTTGGCAAATATTTATTCAGTGACAGGTCACAGTTCTGGCTCTTCACAGCGTAACTGAGAGGAAAGTCGGTTTAAAAGGTGAGGATGGGTCTGGAGCAGGAGTAAAGGGGAAGGGTGGGTGGCGGCAGATGACCCCGTGCGCGGCGGGCCTCGGCTTCAGTCCTAGGTCTGACCCATGCTGGTGACGGCCCCTGGAGTAAGTTAGCGATCTTCACTCTCTATGGTTTCCTCCTCCTTAAAAACAGATAAAAATGCCTATTTCATTAGGTTTTGTGAGGATTAAATAAAATAACATGTCTTAAAATGCCTACACCAATGCCTGGCACATGGTAAGTACTCAGTAAATGTTAGCTATCGTTGCCACCTTAATGCTCACCACAACTGTATGAGTTAGGTCCTGCTTTCCCTCCAACTTTGCAGATGGGAAAACAGGTAAAATAATTTGCCAAAGATCACTTAATTCATGGGTGGCAGGCTTAACCACAGGGGTGCCTCTGTCCTGCATACCCCTCACCATCACTGCAGGCTGACAAGGCTGAGCTCTCCTTATATTTTCAGGAGCGACATCCGTCACGCAGGGCTCTGCAAACGTAACTTGCTACTTACTCGTAAGGACCCAAAGTAAGCCGCGTGACTTAGCTAGAATATAACCTTTTTCAAACATTCATTCTATTATGCGTTTTTTTTCTCTTTCCCAGTATCCAGCAAGTATTTCTCTTCACATAGAGAATTTTTATTAAATGCCTAATTACAACTGGTTGGATTCTCACTTATAACAGTCCTCAGTTCTGAATTTAAATTTAATGATGTGTTGAAATATTAATGACCTTTATCTTTAAAAGTGTCTCAATTGTACTAAAGTTAACAAATGTGGCTGATAGCACCCAGCACCACCGTGGAGCCTTCTCCCACACGAGGCAGTTGCTCAGGCTTGCATTGTTCCAGTCATTGGATGGTTTTTGCCGCACTAACAACAAACGCACAATGTAGGAAAATTTTGCATCACAAACTGCCTGGGGAGGTGGTCTCCTAATAAACACTTTAAAGTGGTCTCATCCAAGCTATGTAATAATAGCGGTAAAGCATTTTGAGGAACTGACGGCGCTAGGCATGTGTTCTGTGCAGTGATCACGTCTCTGAGAAATAGCATCTGGATGCTCTGGCGGGGGGAACCCGTAAGCCAAGTTATTCGTCCTTTGTCCCTGTGTAGTCTACTTTCTGCAGCATGAGCCATCCTTATGGCCCTGATTTTTAGCTCCTTGAGCATCTTACTAATGTTGATAGTGAAGACAGGAGTAAAATTTATCTAAAGCTTAATTCTAGCAGCTGCATCAGACTCCTTCCAATCCCCCAGAAGTCCTTCGGGTTCAAAGCACTTGCATACCTGGCACAGGCATCTGGGCCTTGGGGCATAACATGAAGGTTTGGTCTCTTTCTTTGCGTGTCCTTTGCTGGAACACCTTGATGTGTCCTTGTCCCATGCCCATCATGAGTTGGAGCGTCCAAGCTGAGGGTCGACTGTGCACCAACCTGCTGACAAAACCCTCCTCGTAGGAAATCCCATGTTGTATCTGACTGAGTGACTCAGACCATATGTTCAGGTCCCAAAGCTTGGGGTTTTTGAGAGCAAGTTCAGATGGGCCTATCTGCATCACCTGGGGATATTGAAATTCCAAGCGCACGTTCATTTTCACTAACTCATTATCCTCCCTTGGGTTTGGTACTTAATGTGAACTTTGGCAACAGATGGAATGAACTGAGGTTCCAGGAACACTTACTAATTCTTTGTGCTCACGAATACACACAAATAGTGATAATTTGCACTCAGATGAAATTTCCAAAGCCAGGCAGTGCCCTCAGGCATTCATTTGCCACCTCCTGTTGAGTTCTTGGGTAGAATTTAATTATCCAAAATATTTGGGAGTAGCCGTGCCCGATGTTGGTACTGACCCAGACATCCCAAATGGAAGGATCTGGTGCATTCCAGAGAGAGCAGGGGAGGCGGGGTCGGGAGCTGGGACTCTAGAGAGGAGAACAGGGCATGACACTGGGGACTTGAAATTTGTGGTGGGTTCCTCAGAGCCAGATGTTACTCTTTAAGCCCCAAGGCCCACTGGGCTCTTGTCAGGGGCATTCAGGGAGGTCTGGGAGCACCTCTCCCCACCTCTTTGGGACCCAAAGAACATTGCAGTTTAGAACCAGCTCAGGACGCAGCTTTTGCTGTTCACAGTAAAAAGTACTGAGTTGACCTGAATGATGGACATGTGCACCCCCCCCCCCCATTGCAGCATGGTTAAGTGGGGCCGCTTGGAGCTCTAAGTTATCTGTAAATATGGGTTTTTCTTTGGAGAAGTTATTACAGTTATAATTCATTATTAATAAAGTATACAAATAGCATCGATTAAGTGTGGATTCTGTATCAGACACCGTGCTAAGCACCTGTCCACCACTTTCTCCTAGCAGCCTTATGAAGTGGGCATCTACAATATTCCCATTTTGTGGGTGAGAGAATAAAGCTCAGTCTTAGAACATAACTGCCTGAGGCCCTGGAGCTAGTGAGCACCAGAGACAGCGGCCGGACTCCCTGAGCTGCGCCCTTCCCACGGTCCTCAGGGCTGAACTTCACTCAGAGCGGTTCCCCCACCTAAGGGAATGTGCTCTGCCCCTGTTTCCACTCACCGGCTCAGAGGAGCCCTGTTTTGTTCCCTGTGTCATCTCTCCCTCTTCCAGCAGTAGCTAACTGGACTGGAGGGGGAAAGATTGGCAAACAGGCGGCCAGTCTGTAGGCTGGCTGATGACCTTTGGAGGCCAGCCTAGTAGGGAAAAAAAAAACCAAAAACTGAGCCTATCAGATTCCTTCTCTTGGGAATTTAGACTAGAAACCGCCAACAAGGTATTTAGCTTTGAGAATTTAAGATGAAATGAAGCCATGAGGTGAAGTCAGGGCTGTGAAGCAGTGAGGCAGCCATGAATATAGGTAAGCAGAGAAATCATTTGATAGGAGGAGAGGGGTCATGAGGAAGGAAAAAGGAGCCAGCGGTCGGCCTGGGATGCCCGAGACCTCGTTGCCTTTCTGGTTCTTGTCCCTGGGGGCCCTCGCAATAAATAGGTGGTGTGAGGGTGCAGTGAGGTGACTTATGTAAATCCCCCAGCAACATGCCTGATGCATAGTTAAGTGACCCATACAAGTTGGCACTATTATTATGTTTATTATCATTGGAATTTTAATGAGATCTGTCTTTTATTTGGAAAATATAGAAAATCCACTCATTCCCAGTTCACCAAAGTGCATGCAGCTAGGGTTATGAAAAACCATATTTCTTTCATCACTGAATTGGATTCCTTAATTGTTACAATTTATAATTCAAATTTCAGCTTATCTTAGCTTCTTTCAGATCGATTCCACACCCACTAATGAGCTATCGTGTCGAGGAGTGGGAAGCTCTTCCCACAAGCTCTTTCCCTCCAATGCCCCTCTGGGTGCCAATGGGAAGTACCACGGAGACATCACCGTTAGCGTACATGGCCAGTATAAATCATGGACTATGGATCATTGAGCATCTTTGTTGTAAAACAAATGGCCTGTGGTCAGTTAATCATACAGAGAAACATCTCCAGGGCCTCCTGGCTTTATTCATAACTCCTAAATCCGTTTGCAGTTTTATAAACAGAACATCTGTTAAAATATGCAAAAATTACAGTCAGTCATTAGCGGAGAGCTATATAGCTTTGGCAGGCTTTTTTTTCCCAAAGCTTTTGATGGTAATCTCCTCTATCTATGATTCATGCTTTATTCCCGTTCTTGCCGAATCTCTTTTGTTCCCATTCTGTGCTCTGGGGTTACAGCACGTTTAACCCAAGAGTGAAAAGTGGACAAGTGCTGTCTTAGGCTCGGTTGGCACCGTGCCATCCTGCTGCATAGCAGAGTAACAGCCCAGCCACGGTCCCCTGAAAAATCCTGTGTTTCGGGTATGCAGTATGCACAGCCTCGTGAAGCCCGGAGGTGAGAAACCCTGGTTTCACACATTTTTTTCTCACTGACCTTGGACTTACAGTCCTGGCATTTAACCAAAAGTAAATAGAGTCCCCCCACCCACCCCAATTCTCTCATTCTCTCATGTTCTCTGGGTTAAAATTTTTACTATGTTCGTATTTAAACTGGCCTGGGACAATCAATCTCCAAGACAAAGACCAGGGGAAATATGGACATTGTGAGGTAAGAAGATTTAAGAACTGTGATCAGCCCCTTCTTGCCTAGTGAAGAAATCATTATTCTTCCTCAGGACCGCAGAATAGATGCGGTGTCTTTAGCCATGGCTTTGCTCTGTCTGCCCTGGGATGGGAATCAGCAGACATTCCCTACAGGAATTGAAAAGTCCTCTCTGGGTATTCAGTGTGTCCGTCATCTGTCCTTATATATAAGGTCTCATAAAGTCTCAGACACTGGCTCTGGCTGAGCCTGAATGGGGCCGTCTAAATGGGCTCACCAAGAAAGAAAAAAGACAGTACAGTAAAGTTGCTCAGACAGCCAAACTCTAGGATCAGACCGACCCGGACCTGACTCCCAGACCTGCCGGTCGTTAGCTGTATGCCCTGGGGAAAGTCAACTCTCACAACTGCGGTTCCCCATCTACAGATGCAATGCCCACTTCATCAAGTTACTGAGAGGTTCAAAGAGAAAACCTAAGCCAGTCAGCAGCACATTAAGTGCTAACGTTCATTGTCACTGTCATTTTTTATTGTTTTTTTTAGTACCAGCACACGGTTCGATCATGTTAGGTGTTGATTTTAACATCAGTAGGACTTGAATCATTTAAATTAAAGCACTCATTTGTCCGAGAGTGTTTCCTAAGCCCTGCTCTAGGCTGAGTGCCCTGTTGAGCGTTGCCTGTCGTGTGCAGATCTATCCTCCACACATCTCTATGGCTAAAGGGGCTCATGTGTAGGCATCAGCGCAGAATTTGTTACGGGAAGATCCGAACCAAAGTCTCTGGAAGCTGTGGGTAAGAGAAGTAAATGACCCCTGGGGAAGGCTTCCTTGGGGGGAGGTGGGGGCAGCTGCGGGTCTGAGCAGGCTCGCCAGGGATGTGTTGGGATAGGGGGGGTTAAATCTCATCCGCAGAAACAAAACGGGGCAACAGAGTAGAAACAGTTGGGACGACCTAGCCAGAGAATGGGTCAGTTGGCCTTCTGGGGGAATCGGAAGGACTCGAGAGCAAGAACCAATGAGACGGTCAGAACCAGACTCACCGAGCCGCTGACGCCGCCGAGGGGTGAGAGGGAAGCTCCTGAGAGAGACTAAAAATGAAAAAATGCCTGTGTAGAGTGGGTGGCTACCAAGGGTGCCTCGGGAAGATGGATGGCTTGCCTGTCTGTTTCCCAGTCGGTGCCTGAGACAGGCGCCGGTTTCTCCATATCCGTGGTGTTTCCGGGCACCTCGGTGGCCCAGGGCTGCTCAGAACCGGGGGGTCTTCGGCAGCAGCTCTCTAAGCTTCCAAAAGAAAAATTGCAGCTACACATTGGTGTCCTCAGTGCCAGTTAAAGGGTCAGGCTTTGAAACGAACAAATACAGATAACAAAAAGGGGGATAACATTTTGAAATGAGGTTCTCGGAGTCCCCCGTTAATTTGGAGCTCACAAGACAGTTACTGCATGCTCAGGAAATAGCATCTGACGACAGTGACGGCTGGGAGCAAGAGATGCCCTGCAGATAGGTCTCTTGAAGCATGGGGTTTCAAATACATCCTACTATATCCTACTCAGCACGAAGGCAGCATCTTTCAGCTTTACAGCTCTTATGAACATTAATCCCTCCAGAGGCCAGAAAGATAGGCGGTGGGGTCGTCCTGCTCAAAATAAAGAAACAAAGCAAGAGAGCTGGTTTTAAACATCAGGATCGCGAGTCCAATATTCAGACCCACTGTGTAATGCTCAGTACACACAAAACCATCGCATAATTAAATAAGTTGTGTAAATACCCAGAGGTTGTTAGTGGGGTAGCTTGTGAAAATGAAAAAATTAGCAATAGTGGCATGGATTTTTTAAAAAGCAATTATTTGCTTTATGTGATGACAAAGATCCACAGATGGTGCATCCTCAAGCCCTTGAGTGCCTCGAAAGCCTTTAAGGCATGATTGTATTTACACTGCAAGTAACAACCAGTAGGAGGTACATGAAAGCCCTCTCTTCTGCTCACAGCACAACAGCACTTGTCGCACGGACGGCAGTGGGTCACCTCCGTGTTGTAAGAGCAGTGAAGTCGAAAGCTAACACATTTAACTCCCAAAATTTTCAGAAGAGTCGAGCTGATTTCTATTTCACCTTGAAAGGTGGGGTTGCATTAGGATGGAGGGATGGTGCATGCTGGTGAAGTCAGACTGATTCTTCTCATTGCCAGAGGTTTTCTAGCAAGTCATTAGATCTATGACAAAACAGCAGAGTGGACCCTGAGGAAGGACAGTAGTCACAGAAGATGCCGGTACTACTCATCAGCAATCAGTCGCTTAGGCAAAAGCTGTGCTTCTGGCCAGGCTCAGAAGCTGCAAGACAAAGGATGGCTTTGGGCAGTGGTAGCTACCAACAGAGGCTTCCTAAATGTGCCCTGGGTAGTTTCATTGTCTGCTCTGGGCTTGTTGCTAGGACTGCCCCAATTGTACATTTGTTCATTCAGCAAACCTTTACTAAGCATCAGTTATGGGCCAGGTCCTCTGCTAGGCATTCACTGGAGAAATAGTGTGTTCTACCGGTACCATTACCTTGACTTTAGAGATTGAGATGGTGTATTTTTTCCCTACGTATATGTAAAACATTAACAATATTATACACAGCAGTCATAGTAGAACAACATCATTCGAGTACCCGGACACGACTCCAATGTGTGTATGTGGGAGGGGGTCTTCCCACACACACCAACACCAAGCAATTCTCGAACACCAGCAGGGTGTCTGAGAATTCAACTCAATTCTGATGCTATCTGCCCCGGAGACAGCACCAGATTCCCAGGGTAAGGGCTCCATCCTACACCCTCCTGTCCAGACACCAGCTTCAAGCCCCAGGCTGTTAGTTCCCTGTGCTTCTGACCTACCAGCTACAGATGGGAGGTTCCCACGACCTCCCCCTTAGGCTTGATTAATTTGCTAGAACTCGGGAAAACAAACCTTTACCAGTTTAATAAAGGGTATCCTAAAGGATACAAGGTAACAGCCAGATGAAGAGAGAAAAGGCAAGGTCCCAGATAAAGGAGCTTCTGTCCTTGTGCAGCTTGGGGCCTGGCTCCGAGGCAGGTGGGGGTGCTCTGGCTCCCCAAGTATAGAAGCTCTCTCCAACCGCCATGATTTACTAAATCATTGGCCACTGGCTGATTCCGCCTCCAGCCCCGCCCCCCAGGTGGGGTCCAGAAGTCTCTTATTAACATGACAGAACACCCGTTTCACCTTTAAGACTGCAGTGTTTACAGGAACTGTGGATGAGGACCTGGGAAATTTCATATGACTCATTATATCACAGGGATCTTGTCACATTTGCCTCTGATTCCCCCAAGGCACTCGGCACGGTACATAGCATACCGAGCGCTCCATGAAGACAAGTGGAAAGAAGAGTGGACTTACATTTGCAGCAACCAGATCAGTCAGATGCCAGGGAAGCGGCATTTTATCTTCTAATAACCAAACTCCTTCCCTTAATAAAAACTGCACTGCCCAGGGTAAAAACAGATGGGTGATTTCAAGTTCTGCTCAACTCCATCCTGTATGATGACTCTGTCTTTTCTAATGACTTGGCTCAGGGACAGTTATGTATAGACTTACAAGCCTGGGAACAAATCACTTAAGTGGACCCACTTCACCAGCACATGTGCCCCCAATATGGAGATGTCCTTTGCTTTTTTCATTCTTCAGTTTAGTAAGAAGGTGATGCCATTGTGTTTCTGAAATCCTCCTCAGATGTCAGATCATTGCAATGCCATTCTTATGTGGGTGCTTTA
The DNA here is from genome assembly GCF_040802235.1 of Manis javanica. Taxonomy (NCBI): domain Eukaryota; kingdom Metazoa; phylum Chordata; class Mammalia; order Pholidota; family Manidae; genus Manis; species Manis javanica. The sequence continues at coordinate 92,170,985 of NC_133169.1, read as the reverse complement.
TCCACTGGTGTTTCATCATTTGAGTCAGCAGCAAAAACCACTGAGTGAGTGGCTACAGTGGAGGAGGTGAAGCAGAGATGCTTATTAGGCAGTAACTGGGCAGCTGAGTGCAAATAGTGAAACGCAGAGTGGCAAAAACTAGGGATAACCGTGTGCATGTTTATACCCCGACGAGCATCTGCATGCGCATACATAAAAACGACAGTCACTAAGTGTCCATCAGTAGATGAATGGATAAAGAAGATGTGGTACATATGCACAATGGAATATTAGTCAGCCATAAGAAGAAAACAAAACCTACCATTTGCAACAATATGGATGGAGCTGGAGGGTATTATGCTCAGTGAAATAAGCCAGGCGGAGAAAGACAAGTATCAAATGATTTCACTCATCTGTGGAGCATAAGAACAAAGCAAAAACTGAAGGAACAAAACAGCAGCAGAATCAGACCTCAAGAAGAGATTAGCGCTTGCCAAAGGGAAGGGGCTGGGGAGGGAGGGAGAAGGGGATTAAGGGGCATTATGATTGGCACACATAATGTAGCAGGGGCACAGGGAAGGCTGTACAACATGGAGAAGACAAGTAACGACTCTATAGCAACTTACTACACTAATGGACAGTGACTGCAATGGGGTGTGGAGGCGACTTGATAATAGGGGTGAATGTTGTAACCACAATGTTGCTAATGTTAAACCTTCATAAGATTTTATATCAATGCTACCTTAACAACAACAACAAAATGACTGTCACTAACACCAGCAGAGCATTTATTGTGTGGCAGATACTGTGCTAGTAATTTTACGGGTTGTCCCATCTGATCTTCTTAATGGTCCTCATGAGGTGGATACTTTCACTCACCGCATTTATAGATGAGGAAACTGAAAACGTGCTCACGACCATGCAGCTGAGTCCATGATCTTAATCACTACACCCTATTGCTATGTAAATGTTTAGTACAACATGGGTAGAAAAATGGGTTATCAATGGACGGTTGGCTGGGTGAGAATGAGAAATGATTCTTTCTGCCTCCATATTTTCATTTGCATAAAAACAGGAAGGGGAGGGGAGAGCAGAAATCACTTTTTATTGTCTTGGTTTTCCTGTGTTAGAAATTAATCCAATTCCATTTGATAACCTCTCAAAGCAATAAATTCAGTTGAGTTAGTGGTTCTGAAAAAAATCTGGTATTAAAGTGAAGCTGTACCATATTAGTATGGTGATTAGTCACATCACTAAAATTGAGACAATCTATAAGGAGTATTTTCAAAACCCTAACTAAAAACAGAAAGCAATAGGGTGTGCAAAGATTAGGCAATGGCTTTTGGTAGTAGAGGAAGTCATTTGTGCAATTACCTTTAGATTCTGACCAAATTCACAGGAAATATTAGCTGTTTTCCTCATGTTTCTCTGGGGCTTACTCAGAGAAATTACTGGAGTTATGTGCATTTCTGAGAAGCTCTGTACTTGTCTATCTAATCAGAACTAAAAAGGAAGTGGGCTTTCACACCAACCTATTTTATTTATAGCTCTGCTTTGGCAGTTTTTTATAAAAGATAGTCACTTATTACCTTAAGTTAAATCATATCACACTTTGGTCGCAGCTGTGAGTGAGGATTTCCAGCTAAGCTTGGGTCTCCACTGCCCAGAGCAAGACATAAGTTTCTCACACATCTTACCTTTCAATGAGTATTTAGTAAAGACCCATCACTTGCTGTATAAAAGTTCAAGCACCCTTTCCTTTACTAATATAAGTACGTAAAGAATAAGATCAATTTTAGTTCAATTAGGAAATTGATTAGCAGTTAACAAAAGAAGACAAAAGTTCCTTATGAAGGATATCAAACTATTTTTCCAAGCCAAACTGTAGTCAGGAGCCATGTATAGGTATCTTCCTTCTGTCCCAGTCCCATCTGTGAAGCTACGATGGAGTCAAGGTCAATTTTATTGGTCATTTTGGTTGGAGAATTAGGGGACAGAGATAAGCCAAAGTAAGTTTCCTATGGTAGTGTTTCTCAGAAAGGTGTTAAGAATTTCCTGAGACACAACACATATCAACATGATATTTCCAAGCTCCATTCAGTATCCACTGAATCAGTATCTAGGATGGTTGCCTAGGAGCCTATGTCTTTTACCAGGACCCTCAACTGAATCTAAGTATGAGGGTCACTGTCCTCTATTATTTGGATACAGTGACTTTAGCTCTTAGCTTGTCTCGGCTTTGTATTTTTAGCCCACTGTAGTTCTGGAGGCAGGAAACCGAATTCTTTTAGCTCAGTTGGGCACCTTTAGTCTTGCACTCTCTTTACCGCTAATCCTAAACAATTCCACTGAGGAACGGGCAACGGCACTGAGTGATATTTCAGAGCACAGTCCCTGCAGCCAGACTGCGGGTTTTGGTCCCAGCTCAGCCACTTACATACAGCCGAGCATGTGTGTTCTTGGCCAGGTTGCTGTGTGAGCATAACATGTCTAAGCCCTGGTTTCCTCAACTGTAAGGCTAGGATACTAATAATAACTGACTTCATCAGGCTATTGTGGGAATTAAATGACTTATCAAATGAACTACCACTTTTCTCATCTATAGTTACTCCCTTCATTATTCATCCAGTTTTGTGGCTTGAAACACTATAGGCTCACTATATGCTAACTACACTCAAATTTATATCTTTAGTCCAGCCCTTTCTCCTCAACTCCAGACTTTTATATATTCAATTTCTTTGGAGTTCCATTCAGCAATAAAACATCTCAGACTTAATATTCAAAATGAATTCCTGACTGTCCCCCGAACCAACCTTTTCTACCTGCAGCTGACCCTTTCTCGGTCAGCAGCACCTCCACCCTTTGAGTTCCTCAGGCCCCAAATCCTGGAGTTCTTTCACTCCACGTGTAATGCATCAGGACATTCTACCGGCTTTATCTTTAAGATCCTTCTGGAATCCAGGCTCTTTTCATCACTTCCACTGTTTTCACTCCGATCCAACCCGCTGTCTGTGGCCCCTTCCCTCTGACTCTCCCATCAGGAGTGGGACTGGTTCCTGTAAGAATGTAGGTCGGATCACGTCCCTCCCTGCTCAGAACCTTCCAGGGAGTCCGCGTCTCACTCGGTGTGGAAGGGTGCTGGTGGTGGCCTGTCAAGGTACGGCATCCGCCCTTCCTTTTCCTCTCTGACCTTACTCCTGCTGCTGCTTAAACTCACCCGTCCTCAGGACCTTTGCACTTGCGTCTGCCTGGACGGCTCTTCCTCCAGATACCTGCATGCCAATTTCCTTACCTCCTTCAAGTCTCTGTTAAAGTGTTGCCTTTTGCATGAAGCCTATTGGTGACTGAAATACCCTTCCACCTTTGGCCCTTCTGATTTGCATAGCGTATTGTTTTCTCATTGTCATCTTTTAGCATACAATTTAAGTATCATTGTGATTGTCTATTATGTCTCCCTCCACTAGAATCTGTGTTCAAGAGGATGTTTGTTTTGTTCATGGCTATACCCCCAATGTCCTAGAACAGCACCTGGGATACAGTAATAATCCCAGTATACAGTAATAATCTGGTATTAAAGTGAAGCTGTACCATATTAGTATGGTGATTAGTCACATCACTAAAATTGAGACAATCTATAAGGAGTATTTTCAAAACCCTAACTAAAAACAGAAAGCAATAGGATGTGCAAAGATTAGGCAATGGCTTTTGGTAGTAGAGGAAGTCATTTGTGCAATTACCTTTAGATTCTGACCAAATTCACAGGAAATATTAGCTGTGGATGAGCTATATGGATGAGCAAGTTGGGGTTGACTTTAGATCATAGTGTATCATTTCCCACAGGTTTCCATCTTAGCTCTTGAGTTGTTTAGCGTCTTTTGTCGCTGTAATGGTCGGTCAGGAATCTTTTGGTGGAAGGGTTGAAAATGCTACTAAAATTCTGCTTCATCCAAAATTTGCACACAAATTAAAACTTCAGAAGAATAGTAGCTTCAGGTAAGGCTTGATCCTGCGCTCAGCTATGTTGCCCTGGGTAGACAGTCTCTCTGCTCTGCTTTCTGCTTAGGCCCAGCAGCTGTTCAAAGCACCCTGTTTGTAGTAGAAAATCGGCCGCCTTAGTGCGGAGTTCACATCGCTTTGAGTCCTCAAGAAATACCTGCTAACATCTCACGAAGTCTGTTAGGATCCTGTGCCCCTTCCTGAATCTGTTCCCTATATTCAGTGAGATGGAATACCTGATGGACTTAAGTCAGTTAGGGCCTGACTCTGATGTTGAAAGAGGAATTGGCATTTCCCAAATTTTACTTGAGGATGAGAAAGGGAAAAGTCCGAGGACTGTTGGCAGAAAACAGGAAGAACGGTTGCTGGGGAGACAACCAATGGTCTGGTAACTGTAATGCATGTATACTTATTAAGTTAAATATGATAGCATAAGGTTTGGAGATTCAAGCCAAAATAACATACGGAAGAACTGATGGATTTCTGCATTCACTCAAGAAGTGGGATAGCATCTGTAGAAGCAGGGAGGTATGAAAGCGTTTGACATGTTTGGGGGGCCGAGAGGAGTTTGTGTGAAGGGGGTGAGAGTTATGTGGTGGAATCTTCTCAGTGTAGCAACAAAAGTCTGAATCTAACACACAGTGGCCCAAGTTGGATGTTTTTTAACGCCTGACCCCAGTTGCAAGGGAAATGGGCTATGCTGGTGAGCTCAGGCCTTAAAGACACACACACACAGCAGATTCCACCGAGCGAAAGGAAAAGTAGGATTTTCTTAATAGAAGAAAGGGGATTGAGGCTGAGAAGGTACCCAAAGCAGAAAAAAAAACAAGTCTGTAAATTATCTCAGAATAGATCAGTGAACCAATATGATGTTGACACAATTTTAAAGTTATATGACTTTGAACGTGGTAATAAGGTGAGACATGGTGTGAGAATAGTAAAATCCCCTGCCACTTCTTTTCAGAAATCCATGAGATCCCACTCATCAATTTGGGTTATATATATACCTCCCTCCAAAGGGCACGAGCAGAGAAACAAGTTCAGAAAGACAGGTGACCAGGCACAGAGGAGTCTTCCCACTGCAAATAGCCTATTCTTTACTTTTTCTTCTTTTTCATTCCTTTGGGGTTTAAAGGGTGCTTTTTTTTTTTTTTGATTGGAGGAAAAGAAAGCCTAAAGTTAACTAATTTAAAGCATTGCTGGTGAATTTTGTTCTTGCTGCCCTGCTTACGGATCTAATCAGGGAGTTCAGGTTTAAAGTGTGAGGGCCTGACCTTTCTAGCATCCACTTCATTCAACCCCCAAAACTCCACTCCACTGCCTGCTTCGCTTCCCTGCCAAGTAGAATGTGATGTGGGCGATCGTAACGTGATACTTGATTCTTGGAATAGCAGATTTTTGGAGAAGACAATGCAGCCGTCTGATTGGGGGTGCTGATGGCGAGAGATGGGGGGAACATGGTGACTGGTCCTTCGGAGGACTGTCCGGAGGGGCTGCCTTACAACATTGAGGGCAGGTGTGCCCGGAGGGGAAAGCGTCTTTCTGTGCTTGTTCCAAGACCCCGTCGTGTGCCCACCCCGCTCTGTGTGCTGATCTCCGCTGCCTTGCTGGAGTAATTAGGTGCTCCCAGCGCTCCTGCCCCAGTTTCTAGTCCGTGGGTATGGAGAGCCGCCCGCCCTCGCCGTGCCAGCCCCCAGCACGTTCCCTTGTTAAATTATGCATGTGCTAATGGAGTGTGAAAATCAACCAAATAACAACTCTTCCTAATCACTTAAAGTTCCCAAGAGCAAAGGGGCCTTTTATCTCCTTCTCTTCATTTTGGGGTGGTGGTTATGATTTGCAAGCCAATCGGAAGCACAGATCTCTGGGTGTTCCCCTCTCCCAGTCCTCTTCCACGGAAGTGAGGGTCCTCGGTATTCGCACTCCTACGGCAAGTGAGAAGAGTTCTGAAAAGCCAGTGACCCGCTGTGCCCTTTTAATTTGCATCTGGGGCTGGATAATCCATAGCTGTGCATTCATACACAGAGCACTCCCGAAGGGCAATTAACTAGACTAAATTATTTCCTGCCCCCTGGAGGGCCCGTGTTTGAGAACATGCCCCCATAGACGGTGCATGCCAAGGCCCTTGCGCTGTGATTACATTTTACCCCTGTGTTTCAGTGAAGGTCTCCGAGTCTTTGCAGTCCACTTGTCTCCCTTGCAGACCAAGCAGCGTTCATCTCCCTGGACTGGCTGGCGCCTGCCTGCCTCTGTGAGCGTCTTCTACGTCCTCCTGCCCATCACTTTCCTGTAACCACCTTGGGCTATTTGCACGCTGCCCTTCCCTCTTCTTGGATAGTTTTAGCTACAGATCCTCCTGTACCTGGCCTCTTCCCTCCATTCTGAGCTCAGCTCTTCAGAGAAGCCACCCCTGACCATCTGGTTGAATCCCATCCATCATTATCATGTATCACCCCTTCTCCATTCCCTTCAAAGCCTCCCTTGCCAATACTATCCTATTGCTCAGATTTATTGCCTCTCTCTCCTTGAGGGCAGGGAATCTCCACTGTCTCCATTGCCACCGTATCACTAAGGCCCAGCACATGCCCGACGCACAGGAAACATGCAGTCAGTGTCCTTGCATACATCAGTGGTGATTTTTGCATATCTCTGAGCAGTTTCTCACGTGGTATGAGGTTTCATTTCTCTGCCTGTTTCACCCTAGACTCTTTGCTCTTCTAAGGAACTTTATCATGTTCGTATTTGTTTTCCATGTTGAACATACATGCACCTTCAGCTGCTAAGACAGACTGTGTCACTCGACTTCAAAATTCTCAATGATAGTGAATCTTTTACTAGAAGTTTTACGGCGAGACTGGGGAGAGGGTACATCACACGCTCCACAGTCTCTTTGGTTTCTCCTGTTCTGCTGGTTTGCCCCTCCGAGTTTCACATATTCTCTCCCTCTTCACCCCACACATCCATACAGAAATCCTCTCCTTGCTCCTTTGTCCCGAGAAAATCAGATGTTGCCCTCAGACTCCAAGCTACACAGTGAAACAAAAGTCTCACAGTGACCTGAATAGCTGCCACCTTTTGTTCCTCAGACACACTCCTTAGGGACCTGAGTTCATTCCAACATCTCTGAGTGAATAAATCGCAGCATAGATGTTATCTTGGTCCCAACTGATCTGAGCTCTTCTTTTATTTTATTCATTTATTCAACAAATACTTATTAATGTCTATGCCAGGTGCTGGGGATGCACCAGTGAGCAAGATCGATTTCCTGATGCTGAGGTCTCTGGGAGAAACTCAGGGGTTGAATGAATACAGAGGTTTGTGTTGGTCTAAACCCTGAAGCAGAGAGATTTGCTCCTATTGTAGCAGGGGATCTAATCATAAACCAAGGAGCTGTATCTGAGGCAACGTTTCACCACAGAATTTAGAGTGCTTTTCCAAATTACCTAATGCTAAGATTGTAGGTTTCTCTGCTCATGCTCAGCTTCCATACTCTGGAAGACAATACTCTTTATTTTTGTTGTTGTTTCATTTAACCAGGGTGTGGTAAAGAGAAAAAAAGCTGAATTATATTTTTCAGAGCCTCGGAGGAAGTTTTTCTTTCACCTCCAGGATGCAAAATATAGCTCGATTTAGTGGAAGTCGTTATACAGCTGAAGCTGGAGTTCCCTGCAGAGATGCCGACACAACAGCCTGGAGGGGAGAGAGGGACAGATTCTCACCACCTGCTGGAAAAGCACGCTTCTCTCAAACCCGCTCAGTTTTAACATCGCCTCCCAGAACAGAGGTGGGGAAAAGAGTTTGCAGCTCAGTTCTTTACCCCAGTGGCTAGAGAGAGGTTTAATGGTTGGATCAGAGATGTTCTGTGTTAATGAAGGAGGGTGTTATTATCACATCTGTCTAGGTTTGAGCTTAAAGAAAATACAGAGGTTGGGAAGTGGTGGTCCGTGAGGTCAACTCTGCCCACAGATGGCTTTTGCTTGGCCAGTATAGAATTGGCCCAATGTTTAAATATTTTTTAATGAGTTGCCATCGTTTAGAAATCAGATGCTGTCCATGTTCCCTTGAATACTCTGATCCTCTGACCGCAGTGAGCACGTAGAGCCCTCATGGCCACAGCGAGCTGCCGGGGGTGGGGGGGGTGGCAGTCCCCTCCCGCAGGTGGTGTCTGAGAGCGCCAGGCCACCACAGTCCCCTGCCAGCCCGCGCTATTTGTGGGAACTGCCTGCCGGACATCTGAGTTTGCAACCCCCAGCACAGGCCACGGGAAGGGAAATAACGGGGTGATTGAAAGCACTGTTGTCATTTGTGATTTTAACAGACCTGCAGTCCCGTCCTAGAGCCAAAGAGCCACTGGCTTTGGACGAATCCTTCCCCTCCTGACGCTTCAGGTGTTTCACGTGCATGGTAGGGGTTAGTTATAGTAACTACTTCGTAGGGTAGGAAGGAGTGAACGAGATGGACCCTGCAAGGCACTGGGCATCAGACCGGGGTTACAATGACCATAAAGGACGGAACAGGCATTGTTGTTGTTAGTTTGGTCCTAAAGAGAAGTTCCCTGCGATGGTTGACTTGAGAAAAATCGCAGCGGTCCCGCCCTTTTACTGCTTCCAGGAGGCTTTTCTCTTCTCTGAAGAGTGATCAGTATAAAAAAGGCAGATTGCTAAGTTACTTCACATTCAAATGTGTCTTCAGTTTTTTCTCTATGAGATGGGCAGTGGGGAGAGGCGAGAGAATCAGACCGAAGCATTCCTCTCTGAGTGATGCCGAGAAGCATGGACATGGGTGAAGGAGTAAACCCGTTTAGGGAGAAACAGTGAAGAGTCGTAAATGCAGAGCTCAGAGGAAGCAGCCGGCCATGTGAACAGTGCGCCGAGAACAGCGCCTTGAGGGTGCTGCGGGGTCTCGGCAGGGGCTGCAGTGCCGGGGCTGCCAGTGGAGGCAGGAATGGCAGCGTGTGGGGTCAGTGGGGAGGTACCGACTTCATGTTGGTACCGGGCTATCTCAGGGAGGCCCTAACTTGACAGCCTGGGCAAACCACAATAATGCATTTGGAGTAGTTGCCTGAAACAAGTGTCACAGAAAAGTAGGAAGAAAGGGAATGAGGTTGGGGATGTTCTGGAGTCAACTTAGCCCAGAAATGGCCCTTGTGAGGGGTTCTTCTGAAAAGCATCTCCACGCTGTGGGCAGTGTTTGTTCCCTGCTTGCCCCTCGTACGCCTCATAGGTTGATTCTCCACCCCCTTAATCTGCTCCTGAATTTGTTTCTGACCTCTAGGTGCCCAATCCTAGAATTCCATGCTGCTGCCTGGTCAGTATGCCCAAGACTGACCTCGTCAGGAAACTGGCATTCTGTAAAGTGAAGGTAGTGGATCTTTCTTTTGTCAGGCAGAGACATTTATCGGAGTAGAAAAATGAGCAATGTTTTGATATCTATTGGCAGTCATTCTTCATAAGAGCTGAAATCCAGGGGAGAATTAATCATGTCGATACTGTGGTCAATCGGATCTACCACTATGCATAGTAAGTTGAAGACCAACATACAGTTAGAGCATATATATATTTAGAATTCCAATTTTGAATTGATATTCATTCTCACTTGCCATTGCCAGAAGTAAATGATGTTTTTTAAAGATGTGAATAGGATGAATAAGACTGCAGAGCAGATGTCCAGCCCTCCCAAGGAGTGTTGTCCTGAGTCAACTTTGCACCAGTGTTACTTGTGCTAATATTGTTTCTTACTTAATTAAAATAGGCCTGGAAGAATTTTTAGTCATAGTTTCTCAGGGTGAATTCAAAACACCTTTGACATAAAAGTAATGACTTTATTTTGTATACAAATGCATCAAAATCATTCTATGAGGGGGTGGAGGCTGTAACGCTTCTCACCTTTTTAGTTACTGAGATTTCATATGGAATTCCAGATAGGTGGATGGATGGATGGATCCGTCATCATTGAGAAAACCTTCTTTGCACATAGTCACATAACACAGACAAAACTGCAAGTTGGGTGCAATTTAGGCAAGAAGTTTGACTGAAACGTTCCATTTTCTTATTTCCATCGAAACAAGGAAAGGATAAATTTTTAACCAGCCTGTTGTTCTCCTTGGCATAGGAGGTTTTGAGGTATTCTCATCAATCCTTCAGCATTGCAGAGTATCTTCCTTTGTGGGCCAAGTTCTGCAGGTCAGACATTACCCGCTAGTTGCACACACAAATGGGCATAGGTGGGAAGACACACACACATAGACTCCTGTCTTATTTCTTCATGATAGTCGCCTGGTGTGATGTTACTAATGTGGTTCGCTAAGGCAGAAACGCAGCTTCTTCTCCACCTCACCAGATGTGACAAAATTTCCAAGAAGTCCTCGGATGGAATTGATGTTTAGTGATGTAAGTCTTTGGTCCTCAGAGGCTTTGTTCTCCTGTTCATGGAAAATCACAACACCTGCCTTTGGGGACTTCGTGCATGCTGTCTGCTGTCCTGTCTGTTGACAGTTGCAAAGAGAGATACCCACCTCCAAGAAGTTTCTTTTGTGTTAGAGGAGTGTTTTTTAAACCCTTTATACCCTCGGACATTAATTGTTTTTAAAATAGCATGGTGTGTGGCTAATTATAAGACTGAGGTGTATGGTGGAAAATAGGAAAAAAGTTCAGAAAAGCATTAATGGAAATTTTTAGAATTTTTTGCTACTTAATCAACAACTGAAGAGAAAACCATAGATCAGAAACAAGCGATCCTTAAAGCCCCCAGGGATAATGCTCTGTGAACATTTTTTGTAGAAATTTTTGTCTCTTTATGTATATATTTAATAAAACCAGGCCTTACACTGACTTGACTATACCCTCCCTGTACCAGCCAGTAACATTTCCAGAATAGCATCTGAAAATCTTCCTTTCAGTCCAGCTGATGATGCAGCACAACCTGAGTCATGAATTAAACCTGGGGAGGAAACTGTGTGCTTGTGGGTACATGGAATAGAGAGAGACCACAAATAATGGTATTGAACAGTCTCCCATCCCATGACTTCTAGTGGCTGTATAGTAATGTGCTATATAAATGCACCTTAATGTATTAAACCGAGCTTCCATCCTTAGCCAGCTGGTTGTTGCCAGTTTTTTGATATCTTAATAACCTTTACCATACCTACTTAAGTTTGCATACGAGGGGGAACATTTCCTAACAGCTGAATTTGAATCCGAATATGTGACAGCAGTTTTCAGGAATTTTCCTATATTGACACTGTTATATCCACATTCCCCCTTTCTGTCTCTGCCTCCCCCCTCCCCCCTCTCCCTCTCTCTCCTCTCCCTCCCTGCTTGTCTGCCTCCCTCTGTCTCTCTTTTCCTCTCACACACACACACGTACATCCACATGCGCACATGCACTGAGTATCCTCGATTTCAAACATTCGATGTAGTGAAACAACCAAGGGGAGTCCAGCAACCGAGGCGGTCAGCACACACGAGGCACGGGTTGGAAAACTAGGAGCCACGTCCATAAAGAAGGCAAGAAAGAAAATAGCTGTTGGGGTTTTAGGTTTGGAGGGTCTCATGCCTTTTGCTGCAGTGTGATCTGTGCAATAAGTGAAAATCGCGAGAAAGCAGGAACCAACAAAAAAATATGCTAATAAGTTAGTCACTGACACGTCAGACTGAAGTATCGATTACTATGAGATGAGCCGTCTCTTTGGACTTTGTCACTATAAAGTGGTGAGAAAGATCAGGGGCGTGCCACGGGGTGGCTGCTGTAGGGGGAGCTTCTGGGTCATGAGCTTCCTAGATTAATGCTGAAATTGACATATTCCAAATGTAAAGGGGGTTCAGCATGGAATCTTTATTTTGATTTGAAGCAACAGGGTTACGACCCTCAATATCTAGAAGGGTGTCCCGACTCTGCGCTGGCGGTGGGTGTTGAAGGGTCAGAATTCGCTTCATTCACGCACCGCTCTTCTCCCTTGATTTAAACTTCACTGGAATTGATCCGGTTCAAATGAATCGTTTTCATAAAACATCACAGTAGGGCAACACCGATCCTATGAAACGCTGTGGGAGATTGAAAGGAAAATTCTCTTTCCCACTGATAATGATCAAGCAGTATATATTTATTGTCTGCAATATTGGTCTTGTTTTTCGATTCAGGTCTCTACTTTCCATTTTCAGGAAAAATGCCATGCCCTGGGTATTATATGGAGCCAGGCATTCAGATAAAATCTGAAATGCTTGCCTGAGAATCAGTTTTCCAAATATGCAAATGTTTATAGTCATGCAGGCTAATGTCCAGGTGGTCGAGTGACTGCACAAATCTGGATAGTTGGCATCAGACAGGCAACTGTAATGCCCAAGTTTTCTTCTTTAGGCGTGTGATTCAGTAGATACCCTTTCACATCTGTTTATGATGAGAGTTAACAGAGAGGCAGAATTAATATAGTGGCTAAGAGCAAAGTTTTAGACTTAGACCTGGGTTGAGTACTAGCTGTGTGATCGGAGGGCAGGACACTTAGCATGGCTGTTTTAGTGTACTCGCTTGTGACATGGGGCTAGCAATACATGTGTCGTGGTGGTGGTGCATGTCTGAGTGAGGTAATTATAAATGAGGAGGTCAGCACAGTCCAAAGCGAACCCTAAGTGTTCTGTCAATAGTGTTAACTGCTCTTAGCATCAGCAGCATCTGGGATGTGGATGAGAACTGGAAGGAGGTGGCTTGCTTTGGCACTGAAGATACATCCTCACAAAACGATAGATATTCCTGACCTTACATGCAATTCACCCAACAGCATTTCAAGTGAGACGAGATAGACATGACGGAAGGGAATGCAGTCATGAACAAGCAGATGAATGAACAGACATTACTGTGTCCTAGATGATACTTGAGGTGGACTCTGTATAGAGACAGCAAGAGAAAGATTTAGCGGACCAGCAGATGGGAAAGAGCATCTCACCAGAGAATGCCAACTGCAAAAGGCATAGCAGCTAACTCTCTTTTTTAGTCATGCTTTCCATAGGCATTCGGGATTCTGCTCTGGTACTAGAGCAAAGCTTGGGGTGTTTGGAAGAGGAGAGTTTGGCTTTAGCAGAAGGTGGGGAGAGGAATAAGTATGCCAGAGATAAGGGTAGAAAATGGCAGACTCTTAAGTTTTATTGTGGCAACTTGAGAGGCTCACTGTGCCTATTGGACAGTCAGCCTTTGAGATGGGACCCTGCGCCTGCTGCAGCACCCTTTGGATCCCGGGCACCATAGGTTCTGGCAGTAGGCAGTCAGCAAACGTGGTTTCTCAATTTTACGAAGGTGAAGACTATAATTTTTAGTTGATTTTATTGTTATTCTTCTGACTTTATAAACATGGTCTGTGTTTTCAAGAATTCAAAATATAAAATGTCCCACGATCATTGATTCATTGATTAATTCACTCAACAGTTATTTATTAAATATGTTCTGTTTCCCAGATTCTGTGCTAAGTGCTGGTCCCAAAGGTCACTGAGGCTTCTGTTCACCTCCTTCCTCCGCAGCTATAAACTACCCAGCACCTAACAGATCCAGAATAAATTGTAGTCCCGTGTTAAAGGAACGAGTGTTCTACTGTAGGTGAGGAAATCTGTCTCCCATTACATCATCCCTTGCAATTTTATGTTTCTAAAAATGATGAGTGAGCCACTCTGTGGAATACAACAAAGCTACCTAGTTTAGTGTCCTGATTTTCCAATTCTAACAGAAACCAAAACCTATCCCCTAGAACTTCACCTTCATCCTCAGCTTTGTCGACAATGCATCTTCCGAATCCAGGAAATTATACTGGCTGTGCCAGGCATCGGACTGGACTCAGGCAGAGCCTGCGACATTGCCAGCAGCAGCATCTGAAAATCTTCATTTCAGTCTAGCTAATTATGCAGTGCAACCTGAGCCGTAAACTGAACCTGGTGATGAGACTCTGACCGGTGTGCCCTGGTAATGTTTATGGGCTGTAAGGTCACTGCTGAAAACAGCAAGCAACATAGTTGTAATAGACTGTAGGCCTCCAAGGAAATTATTAATTAAATTTTATCTTCTCCCCGGCATGCTTCAATGCCACCACTATGAGTCTTTAAACCTGGGGAAACAGCACCTCAGTAATAACGGGCCTTATCATCGGGCTGGCAGCCATTTAATGCGCACCTTTGTCTGACACCCGTCATGAACTACAGTGTGGGATGTCAGGGTTTCTGCAAATGCCAGTTGCATGCCTCACTGTACATCAGGCGCAGGGTTCAGATCTCATGATAGGAAATCCAAGAGTCAATGGTGAGCAGAGTAATCCATTTTCTCAAAACAAGATGTGGGCACAGTCCTCTCTCCGGCCCCCAGCCTATTCAGTTTCCAGTGCTAGCTCCAAAAGAGCTGAAATACCCCCCTAAAGACCAAAGGAAGAGGGGCGTGTGCATCACTGTGTTGACACCATCTAGGTGGGGTGCTATTTTTGAGTCTCTGGCTTAAGGTGCAGGCTTGACTAGGAAAATCAGAGCTGAAATGTCATTTGCAGCTACTTTCTTCCAGAGATTTCCCAGATGGGTAGGCTCAGCCCACGAATCAAATGGCGTTTTTGCTGTCATTCATAGCTGCTCGCTGTGTCAGCCAGCTGTGTTCATCCTGCCCCGCACTGGATCCCCCCACACCAAATGTTCTCTGATCAGCCGGCAGCCATGCTGAGAACCCCCACAACGCAGATTGGAGTCCAGCTCTCTTTTTCCATAGATGGGTGGCCCTGCCCCACTAATGGGGATTTAAGCATCTTCAATTTGAGCAAGACAGCAGGTAGAGAATATCAGGCACAGATGCGTTTGATTAGGTTTGGAGTTCTCCAAATCGTTGCTTAAACATGCCTTCTGTGGCCCAGCTCACAATTTCGCTGACTGGGCCATTTGCCCCCGTTCTGTCAGTCTGAGCCACTGACCTGTCTCCTTTCTTTACCGTCCTCTTTGTCATAGAAATCTCGTGATAGAGAGCATCTAAGAGTGAAAATTTAACTCATGATATATTGACTGAATGCTAGAAAGGGATGGTGCCATGCGCCATCCATGCGACCAAGAGTGAGTAAGACACAGCCCCTTGGGGGACAAAGATGGAGAAGCGACAACACTGACAACAGCCTCTGACAGGCTGTGCATTTGAGGTCGGCAGTGTGTGGAAGTTACCTCCACATCTTGTCATGGCCTTCCTGACCATGCCACATCCCTGGATATTCTCCTTGGGAACACTCCAGTGTAGACAGGCGTAGGAGAACCTTATTTCCTATAGTACAGTGTTATAGAAGAAGCCAGTCTATTCTGGAATTTAGAAACTAAGGTGATATGCTTTATGAAACCTGGTAAATTCTGTGGACATTTCAGGCAGGAGATTGATAGCAGTGAGTATTTTTAGGGGAAGCATCACCAGACCAGGGCAGGAAACTGTCACCGGGAGTGCTGGGGCCCAGGGGTTGGCCAGTGCCTCAGGAAGAAAGGAGTGATTCACCCCAGGAATGTCTGCCTGTGAACATTTCTTACTGAAACTTAGACTCTTCAAAGTGGATGACATTCTGGACCCTCATCTTGTCCAACATCCTGCCATTTGTACAAACTCCTTGTAGTGTCT
Source organism: Manis javanica (assembly GCF_040802235.1). Lineage (NCBI taxonomy): Eukaryota > Metazoa > Chordata > Mammalia > Pholidota > Manidae > Manis > Manis javanica. The sequence goes on along the minus strand of NC_133169.1, from coordinate 92,155,406 downwards.
CCCTGCTGAATGATCACCCAGTTTCTCTTGAATATCCTCAGTGCTGGGAAGTTCAACCCCTCAGAGCAGTGTGTTCATTACATATTTAGCATTTATATACCTAATATATCAGGCAGAACTGATGAAGGCAACTTAATCCACTAAATTTGATCTGTTCTCGCTATATTTAACCAAAAATGTATCTGAATTCTAACATGTAGCAGGTACTTTTTCTCTTCTAAATCATGCATGGAAAAATTGTGAATGGGTTTGTGTAATAGCATGGTGCTCTTACTAATTTCAACAATGATACCTGTAAATTTGTTTACCTTTCATTCATTGTGACAAAATATGTATAACTAATTTGCCATTTTAACTATTTTAAGTGTACAATTAAGTGGCATTAATTACATTGACAGTGTTATGCAGCTCTCACCACCACTATCTCCAGGACTTTCATCACCCCAGACAGAAACTCTGTGCCCATTCGGTAATAATTTCCCATTTCTCCCTCCTTTTAGTCCCCAGTAACCTCTAATCTATTTTCTGTGTCAATGACTTTGCCTTTTATATCTATTTCATAAAAGTGGAATCATTTTAATTTCATATCACAGAATATAATAATTACCCTTTTGTTTCTGACTTTGTTCACTTAGCATGTTTTCAAGGTTCATCCACATTATAGCATGCATCAGAACTTCGTTCTTTTTTATGGCTGAATAATATTCCTTTTTTTTGGTTTTTCCATTCCTCTGTTGATGGACCCCTGGATTGTTTCCACCTCTTGGCTATTGTAAATAATGTTTCATGTTAACACTGGGGAACAATACCTGTTTGAGTCCTGGCTCTCAATTCTTTAGGACATATACACCCAATAGTGGAATTGCTGGGTCATATGCTTATGTGGATCTCCAGTTTTCCCAGTGTAATTTGTTAAAGAGATGGTCTTGGCATCTTTGTCAAAAATCACTTCCCCATACATGCATAGGGTTACCTCTGGGCTCTATTCTGTTCTCTTGGTCTGTATGTCTTTTTTTTTTTTATGCCACACTGTTTAAGTACTAGAGCTTTGTAATGTAGTTTGAAATCAGCAGCTTTGATGCTTCCAGCTTTGTTCTTAACATTACGTTGGCTATTCTGGCTCTTTTTTGGTACCATATGAATTTTAGGATTGCTTTTCCTATTTTTGTCAAAAAAGGGGAGGCGTTGGGATTTTGATGGGGATAGCATTGAATCTATAGATCTCTTTGGGTCATAGATGCCTTAACAATGTCTTGCAATCCATGAATGGAAGATGTCTTTCCATTCGTCTGTGCCTTCTGTGATTTCTTTCATCGGTGTTTTATAGTTCCCAGTGCATTAATCTACCCCCTCCTTGGCTAAGTATTTTATTACAAAGAAGGAATTGTTTCCTTAATTTCCTTTTTGTACTGTTCATTGCTAATGTATAGAAATACAACAGATATTTGTGGATGATTTCATATCTTGCAACTTTGCTGAATTCATTTATTCTGTGATAGGCTTTTTACTTTTTTAATGGGCTCTTTAGGCTTTTTTAAAGCTATGTCTTCATGTCATGTGTGGGTAGAACTAGTTTTGCTTCTTCCTTTCCAATTTGGATGCCTTTTTAAAATTTTTCTTGCCTAATTGCTCTGGCTATGACTTCCATACTATGTTGAATAGAACTGGGAAGTCTTGTTCCTGATCTTAGAAGCAAAGCTTTTGGTTTTTTATTGTTGAGTGTGATGTTATCTGTGAGTTTTTCATAAAAATTGGGCAATTGAAATTTTTTTAATTTTTACAAAAAAATGTCACTGGGATTTTGATAGGGATTGCATTGAATTTGTATATCACTTCAAGTATGTATTATCATCTTAATATTGTCTTCCTATCCATGAACACTGAATGTCTTCCATGTATTTTGGTTTTTAATTTCTTTTAGCAGTGTTTTATAATTTTTGGTTTACAGGTTTTGAATCTTCGTGGTTAAATTTATTCCTAAGTATCTTATTCTTTTATGTGCTGCTGTAAATGGAATTACTAATTCCTCTTTGGGCTACTTTGTTGCTGCAAGGACAACTGATTTTTGTGTGTTCATTTTGTATCCTGCAACTTTGCTAAACTTGTTTATTAACTACAACAGGTTTTTTCAGAATTCTTTAAGGTTTTTAAGATATAAGAGTCATGTCATCTATGGAAGAAGATAGTTTTATCTCTTCCTTTCCAAATTGAATGCCTTTTATTTCTTTTTCTCACCTAATTGTTCTATCTAGAACTTTCAATACTATGTCAAATACAAGTGATGAAACATACATGGTCTTATCCCTGATCTTAGGGAAAAAGCTTTCAGTGTTCACCACTGAGTATGATATTAATTATGTGATTTTCATATATGGCCTTTATCATGTTGAAGAAGTTTTATATCTTCTACTTGCAGTTTATTGAGTATTTTATCATGAAAGAGTGTTAGATTTTGTCAAATGCTTTTTCTGTATTAATTGATATGAATGTGTGTTTTTTCCCTTCATTCTATTAATGTTGTATACTATATTGATTGGTTTTTGGATATTGAACAACCCTTACAATTCTAGAGTAAATTCCACTTGGTCAGGGTATATATATGATCCTGGTAATAGGCTGCTGGATCTAGCTTCCTAATATATTCTTAAAGACTTTTTGCATTAATATTCTTTTCTTATAATGTCTTTGTCTTGTTTTGGTATGATAGTACCTAACGCTGGCCTTGCAGAATGAATAAGGAAGTGTTCCCTCTTCCTCAGTTTTTTAGAAAGAGTTTGAGAGGTTTGATATTAATTCTTCCTTAAATGTTGGCTAGAATTCATCAGTTATTACATCTGGTCCTAGCATTTTCTTTCCGATTCTGATTACTGATTCAGTCTCTTTATTTGTTATAGGTCTATTCAGATTTTCTTTTTCTTCTTAAGTCAGTTTTAGTAATTTGTATGTTTTGAGGAATTTGTCCTATTTATCAAATTGATGCACAGTTGTTCATAGTGTTCTCTTATAATCCTTTTTATTTCTTTAAGGTCAGTTGTAATGTTAGTGTATTCACTTTTTATATCTGCCATCATTAAGGAGTTTGTCCTTGATTTCTACTAAAATCTGGGTCCAAGCAGCTTTCTACTATTTGGTCCTGGATCTCAGCTTGTATTTGTTAATTCAGCTTAAGATAAAAATGTATTGCTAGTAGTGATAATAGCAATAATAGCTCCATTTAATAAATGCATTCCACATGCCAGGCTATGTGTGAAACAGTTTACGGATGTCATCTCACCTCACCCTTCTAACATAGGGTAGGTATTACCATCTTATTCTATCGGTTTTCAGAAAAACTGAAACACAAAATAGTTGTTAGAGTAGCCAGAGATCCAGAGAATCAAAAAACAGAGATTTCATCTTGCTTAGGGTTAGTCCAATGGCTGTGAGTCCACAGAAATCACCAAGCCTACAAAATGTGCATTTTCTTTCATGTTTGCCTATAAGTACTAAGACATTTTATTCCCTTTGGTGACTGACATGCCCATTACCACAGGCTCCTCCGGAATTCTCTTGGGTGGGGGGAAGTGGGAATGTAAAAGAATGAGATGACCAGGGGAGAGACGGTGTATGTAGGTGGGCTGTCACTGGGTGCTAGACAGAGTCCATGGATAATTAACTCTTAAAAAATCTTACAGCAATTAAAATTGACCTTTGCAGTTAAAATACTTCAGGCAAAGCTGGATGGATAAGGATACAATTTTCCCTAAAATAGCTGTTTAGTTGCTTTATTTTATATATACAGAACAAACCTTAGAAAAGACTGCACAGGCATAGAAGCAATTTGAAAGGAAGGTAAAAGAGATAAGGAGTGTGCCTTGATTACCACTGGGTTCTGTCTTCATTCCATCCACTCCTGCTGTATTCTTTCAGACATTTTTTTCTGCAGGTAGGCTGTAATTCATGATCATTGTGGATATGACTCTGCAAGGGAGATTGAACTCCATTTCCCCTAGTCAGCCAGACTAAAGGGGAGTCGTAGAAGTGTGACGCCATTTCCACTGCTTAATTCAATCTGGGTCATGTAAACTGCAGTCTGAAATAAGAGCATGAAGCCTGGCTTTTCTTTGTGCAAAACCTTCTGAAAAGATGAAACGAGAAATTAAAAGAGGAAAGACACCACCTCCCCAGAATTCTATCAGACATATTAATCATTGGAGGTCCAAAATGAGTTCTGGAACACAATGGAGGTGCACACGATGGTCATTTCCCATAATCCATTGTGTTTTCCAAGTTGCTCTCCATCAGCTGGATAATACTGTTTAATCCTTTGTGCCGATTTAAAATTCCATCAGAGGGAAGTAATGTGTTTCTGTTCTGCAGGTTTACTATGGTAAATGCATTAGAGGATTAACTTTATCTCCACTATTACAGGGGTCTTTTAGGTGCTGACACAATTTTAAAATAAAACAAAAACTCTTCTCTTTGCAAGCGCATTTTCCACATCAGAACTTACTTATATTCTGACATCTAAAAAGCTAAAATCTTGTCCTTTATGGGCAGAGGAGCCTTAGCTGTAAAAGGACTGGACAGTCAAAACTTTTAAATGACTTGCGGTTAGTCTAGTGTTATTCCCAAATGACGTTTTTGCCCTAATTCTTTTGTGTGTTAAAATAATTTTCTGATTATGAGTGAAACTTTTGTTGCCACAGAAGCCTTTGATCAAAAGACCTCTTGCTCGTGGGTATAAATAAAGTGGCTGAAGGCGCTGGTTGAGGAGGGATTTCCATTTGTTTGTGCCTTCTGTGATTTCTTTCATCGGTGGCCTCAGTCCTCTTCTCCAGCAGCAGCCCTGAGGGGCTCCCGAACTAGGCCTCGGCAGAGAAGATGTTTGGTTCCATTATTGGGATGAATTCTACGAAAAACACTTCAAATGCACAAACGCATTCCCATAAAAAAATTCAAGCAACGTAGAAGAATATAGACCAAGAAGTTAGTAATCCCACCTTTTACCTCCACCCCCCTCTCCAAAGGTCACTGGCATAAAAATTTTGGTGGGAATTATTAAGGATCTTTTGTCAGTATTTAGAAATCAATATATGTATATTCCTACTTGATATATGTAGCTTTAGGATTTTAAAGTATACATTCTATGTGGGTTTAAGTTTCATAAGAGCGAGGGTTTTTGTGTCATTCCCTGGTTTGTCCCGTGTCTAGAACAGTGCCTGACATACACATCAGCGTAAGTGTTGGCGGGATCAGGTTATCCTGCAATTTGCTTTTTGTTCTCAGCAATAGGTCTTGGAGATCTTCCCAGGCCAACCTGTATAGAACCATCTTATTATTTTTTTTAATATGGCATTTTATTTTGTAGCATCGATGTTCCAAAATTTACGTAACTCCTTTCCTACGGAGTAATTCTGCTTCTAGTTTTCGACTTTGATAACCAGTGCTGCAATGACCATCCTTATAAATGACTCGGGGTGTGTGTGTGTGTGTGTGTGTGTGTAAATGCTTCTGTAGGATGGCTTTTTGAAGTAGGATTTCTGGCTCAGGGCTCTGCACATTCTGACGTCATGTAGGTAAGTCCTTGGATTCCTTTCTCTACTTCCAGCAAGTGGGAACAGAAATAGAATTTAGCTTGAGTGTTTTTCTGTGGGCTGGGGTATGGGGTATATCACCGCTACCCACATTCCACTGGCTACGACTCAGTTACGTGGCCTCTCTTAACTGCAAGGGACACCGAGCAGTATTGGTCAGCTGTGTGCCCAAGAAAAAACGAAGAGATGGGCTGGTGGGGGCTTCTCTCTAGCGGGTCTGCCACCCCAAGGGAAGCTGGAAGACGTTGTTTCTTCCTCACCATGTGCGCAGCTAGAACCTGATTCCTGTTGCGGAGGGGAAAACTGGTTTTGGCAAGTGACTCATGTGCTACTGCTCTACTGACACTGGAGTTTGCAGCCTCTGATGCAAATCATTCCAAGCCAGTCCCTCTCATTTAAACCATATGTACCTAACCCCAAATTTATATTTAACTGACCTCCAGCTAAATCTGAGAATGCTTCAGCTCAACGAGTTCTCAAGTAATTGACCTGAACATGATGGACAGTGCAAGTCAGGTCGTAAAAAAATCAGTAGCCCCTGTTCACAAGGAATTCTTTGTGTTCCGTGACCAGAAGCTGAGACCTTAACATCTTTCTCCAGGTTGTTGAGCCAGTTATCATGGCCTTTGACATCTCTGAGTTGGTGCTGAGCAGTGAACATCAAAGAGGCATCTTCCCGCTCACTCAGGGATCTTGGCCATTGACAGCGGCCAGACCAAGAGACCAGGCCTGCTTCTAGAATCCTGGCACAGGGAGCTATAGGTCTAAGACACAAGGATGCACTGAATGCCCTCCTCCTTCCTCTCCCGTCTGATGTTATCTTGGAATAATGCAGCCGGAATGGAACCCCGGAATGGCTTCCCTTTGTATCATCCTTCACCCAATGCGAGTCTGTGGCTCATCCAAATGTGGAGAAGAGAGCCCTGTGGAGTGCGGACGGGCCATCGTACATAAGTGAGCTCTGGTTTTGATTAATAAAGAATGCCCCTGTCCATATGGGCTTTGTTTTCTTTTGTGAAGGTAAACAGATCGCTCTCTGTCGGCTGAATTTGGTGGAGAGCTGCAAATCCCCCTAAATTTGCTTCAGCCTCGTGGAGCTGTTCCTCGTCCCCCAAGCACACTGCACTCCCCCGAGTCCTGCTCTGCTGACACGGGCCCCATGCGGTTCCCAGGCCCAGCTTGAGTGACAGGCAGCGTCTCTGTGCTGATGCCCTCCTCCCCACACACCAGGTTTACTCGCTCCCTTGACATTCTTCTCTAACTGTAATAGTTCATTGTAGGAAATGTGGAAATACAGAGAAACGTGAAAGGAGAAAAATTAAATTACCTGTTATCCCAGCACCTAGTAATTGCTGTTAATATTTCGGTATGCTCATTTCCAATATATTTAAGTACGTTTCTGTGTTCAATATATCAAGTATGTTTCTATACAAAACATACATATATAATATATATACTGTATAAAGCTGTATTTTATGCAGTTTTTTACTTAATATAATGTGAACATTTTCATAGTCATGAATTTAAATTACAATAAGATTTTGGTAGTCTATCTTTTCTAAGATTTGAATTAATCATACTTTAATGTTTAGATTGTTTCTGATTTTTAAATTAGCTAGTATAATGTCTTGAGATACATCCTTTTGATAAATCGGCATACATATCCCTGGTTATTTTCTTAGAATTAACTTTCAGAAGTGGAATGACTAGGTCAAAGACATGTGTGGGTGTACTTCTAATGCTTTTGATGGGTTTTGCTAGGCTTTATTATAACACTTATCAGAATGAAATAATTGTGTGTTACCTGTTTTCCTTTTTAATTCCACTGTATGTAAGTTCTTTCAGAACAAGGACCTGCTCATGTTCTCCTGAGCAGAGGCACAAAGACACCTTCTGCCTTCCGGTGGGACACACGGTTCAGGAAGGCTAGCGAGGGCTTCCTAGGCGCCCCCACTGGCTCACTCTAGTTCCTCATTTCATTATTAGTCACTTAATGATACTCATTTGTTTTGACAAAAAAAATGTTTAGATACCACCATCTTAAATTAATTCTTTAATCACCAGATTATGATAAATGGAGAGTCTAAAGAGATCTGTCCAAGCAGCTGGTCTAATTGCTTCCCCAAGGTGACCCTCTGTGGGGCTGGCAAGTTACAACATGGGAAATGGTGACCAATTGAGGCCGTTCGCTATGTCAGGGTGACAATTAAATAGAGCCTTTCTGATGGTGCTTTGGGAGAACTAATGAGTTTCTTTTATCAAGCTTATTCCAAGCACTTCCTGTGGTGCAAAATCTGAATTAACTATCTTCTCTGTAAATCTGATGAGGAAAACAAGTTCTAAAAATAATGCCTGCGGCACTGGAGAAATCTGGGTGGAAGCATAGACGCCAGCATACTGGGTGCAAAGACCAGCGTACTGGGTGCAAAGACCAGCGCACTGGGTGCAAAGACCAGCGTACTGGGTGCAAAGACCAGCGCACTGGGTGCAAAGACCAGCGCACTGGGTGCAAAGACCAGCGCACTGCATGATTGCAAGTTGGGCTCAGTTTAACACTTCTTGAGACTTAAAGTAGTGCAGATGTCATCGATAAATCAGATGCCAGCGTAAGGGGTTTACGGCCACTGCTCATAGTGTGAAGTCTATGTTGTTCCCTGCATATTCCAGGTACTGCTGTTTGATATGCAGACCTGACCTTAAGGCTCAGACGAATAAAGAGAGTAAATTTACCATATTTCTCTTGGTCTATTAAACCTCCTTATGAAGCTTTTCTCACTAGAATGGTAATAATTCTGTTAATTATCCTGGTACACATGCACAATGCCTAAACACAGGCTTCCTCCCGTCATTCCAGCTGAGGAATGTGAAAGCATTCAGAGATCACATGAAAACTATGTCTTTTAATTTATAAACATGGACATCAGTAGGTGAACTATGGTTATTATTTACAAATTTGTGTCCAGGCAAACATTCATGAATTATTACTAAATTTTCTACAACATATGAAAAATCCTTGTCATCTCTTTGGAACTTAGTAAAGGATAAACACTTATTATGAAGGGTGTCTGGCACACTTTTGACACAATCTTCTACCCACTCCTTCTGAGACCTCTGCTTACAAGTATGTGTTTTCTACCAAGAGTTTAATCATTGGCCTAGTTAGCTCTTCGTATATCTGAGAAGAATGAAACTCTTAATTGTGTTGCAATAAAATGTGATTAAGACGGCTTGATACATTATTAACTATGAACATCTGGGATGGTTTAGATAGGACAGAGTACAAGCTTGTGTGTGCATGTGTGTATAGATAGATGTATCTGTTTTGTTGGTTTTTTGGTCTCTTTAGAGGGATAGAGACGATCCACACACAGACATCCTTTGGCTGGTATGGTTGATCACCTCTTGAGATTAGAGGGACTTTACTTATCTTGACCCTAGCAGACACCAAAAGGGCTGGAACTAGTGACCTCCGCATTGAGGTTACTTATGACTGAGAGGAGATGCATAATGGAGGGTAATGAGCTCAATCTTGCAGACGTTGCAGAAGTGGACAAATATCTGATCAAGGAATAAGGACTCTAGGGGAACACGGAGCGTGAGGCCAAGAGAGGCGTGCTTGAAACAGTTTGTCCATTAGGAATGATTAAGTGTCCAGAAGCCATCCTTGGTTGTGTAATTACCTATTTGGGCCATCTGGAAACGACTAAAGACTTGTGTGTTTGCTTGTTGGACGGGAATGAAGAAACTACACCCTAAATACTCAGAGTGGTAGCTTTTCCGTTCCACCATGAAGCCAGGGAGACGTGTCCACATGCAGACCCATCTCTGCTTGACAACCTCGGGCAGCCTGCATCATCTCGGGCACATTCCCTACGGATTGGGGCCCCAGGGTCTCCGTCAGCTGGCCCTTGCTGCCCGCACCAGGTGGCCCCTTGGCCCAGACACCCCGTGCTCTGTCTGGCCTGTGTATCTTCAACACTGTCCCATTAACCTGGATGCACACCACCTTTCCTCACACGGTGGGCTTTGTGCTCATCCTTCATACTCAAGTCGGCCGCCAGCCTCTCCACGTCGGGCAGGTTGCCCTTCTCTGTGTATCCTGTCACTCGGGCATTCTGTCTTCCATGAAGTGTCTTGCAAGAACTATGTTAAAGTGATCTATGTTTTTGTAGGCAAGGGCCTTGTCTTATTCACCTTAGGGTCTCCTGCCCTGAACGCAGTATGCGGCACATTTTTGGTGTTTAGCAAGTAGTCTGTGCAGAGCTGTGGGCACCTCCAGTGTGGGAGCATTTGTGTGGTAAATGGACGATCTTCACTGCATTGGGCCTTGCTCACTTACAAGCAGTAGGAAAGCTGTTCTAATAAGCTGCCATTCATTGAGCATCAGCCGAGAGTCAGGCCGCGTGCTGGCGCTTCACATGCGCTGATGCTCACTGAGTTGCTAAAACAGTCTCACCCACTCCTAGTTGTTACGCTTTCCAAATAAGAAAGCTGAGGCTCAGAGAGGTCGAGAAACATTCCTAAGGATCCCCAGCTGGCCTTCACACAGGCTGTGTTCTTTTTCCTCTGCCACACTGGGAAGCCATCCCTCTGTGTCCCCATTTATGATAGAGCACATCTCCCTGCCCGTGCCCTGGAGCCATTTCCATTTCCTCCTTCATGTTCGCTCACTAGACTGGGCAGATCGTGGAGCAAAAGGCACGTCAGATGTTAGTGACAAGGGCGTGATTCCAGAACTGAAGGCTGATGTTTTAAGTGTGCGTTCCATTCAGGTTGTATTGATTTCTCCCCTCTCCACTTTGTTACGGCCAGTGCTCCGGGCAGAAATCTAACAAAACAGGCTCACAGAGCTGCTCCGGGGGCCCAGGAGGGTCACAGGTCACTGCGCTGATGTGTGGGGAACATTATCCAAATGACAGAGGGTCAACGAGGGAGCTCAAGTGACTACCTCAGAGGCTGGCGTAGCCCACACATGTCACTTATTACCCGCCATCCTGACCCAGGGCAAACCTGAACTTGGTTTGGTTTTAGCGGCAGGACAATGATGCCAGCTACCCAGGCCTTCCGTGAACCCCGAGCGCCTGACCACAGCGGGTGCACTGCATTGTAACTTCTTATCTCCATGTCTCTCGTCCCTCCTGTGAGTTTCTAAAGCACAAGGATTGGGTCTCACACATCCATTCATTCACACAAGTTACAACTATCAAGCACATACTGTGCTTCAAATTCTGTGTCTGACCCTGGAGAGTTAGAGGTGAATAGAATGGTCAGACCAGAACCCTGTCCCAAAAAGTTTGCAGCCATGTGATGAACAACTACTAAAACTGTTATGAGAACTCTCAGGTATTGTATTCATCTCTGTAGCCCAAAATCTTAGCGCCTGGAATAATAATTCTAAGTGTCGAGGCACAACTATGTGCCTGGCACCTTACTAAGTGCTTTAAAGTTGTCATTTAATCCTAACAACTCTTTATATGAAGTTGTCTGTGATACTATTATCCCCATTTAGTAGATGGGGAAGTGCAGCGTCCAGGAAATACTTGACCGAGTGAATTCAGGAATAGGCAGGCCATGGGCCCATATTCTTCAGTCTTATTATTGTCTTAAAATCTCTCGTATGAAAGATTATTCAGTATCCTGCAGTATACTGTTTTTATGTTTTAGCCAACATCATTAACTTATGTCTTTAACATTTTATCCATGCAAGGACTTTTACCAGTCCCAAAAGCATGTTGTGTGAAATCATACCATTCCATTATGTTTAAGTGGCCATTTGGACTCAGAGCTGTTTAAGAAGCCTCATCAGCCCAAGACATCGTTAAGTTGGAATGTTTAGGTCCCCAGATAAATTGAAAATGTCGTTCTTGTCGGCTCCTCCTCCACCCCGTCCCAGCCACAGGTCCAGCTGTAGCTCTTCACAGAGGGCGTAGACCACACATCACCGATTCCACCTATCTTGTCCCTCCTCAAGCCAAGAAAATACTACTAACATTAACTGTCATGCATTGAATGTTCACTGCCCACCAGGCATGGAGCTAGGCGCTTTATGTACAGTTTCTCATGGCTGTAATTATTTCCCAATTTATAGATGGGAAGACTGAGGTCCAAAGAGAGACTGGAATGGCCACAATCAGAACCCAGATAATCTGACTACAGATTCTAGATTCACAGGTACTATCCAATACCCATGGCAGACTTCCGTGGTAATTCATAAGTATGTGTGTTAAGGGACAGGGGAGTGAAGTTCAGAAAGCCTCCCCGTCCAGGTAGTTCCAATACTTTCCTTACCCACAAAATCAAAGCAGATGTGCAGACCATACAGTTAGTTTCAAGAATAGTTCAAATTCTGAGGTCTCTCCAGACCCCTCGGCCCTTGGTTTCTTCCTCCTTTAAATCCAGAGTGTGTTTAGATCAAATACTTAATTGACATTTGCCATATACTATCTTATCACCTTTCACCTTCCACTTGGATTGTCTTGCCTGTCCTTTCCAAATAAAGTGTAAGTTGCTCGAGGGCCAGGAGCTCACTCCACCCCATGTATAGCAGCCGCCTAACATACAGTGGGTCAAAGGGACACTTGACGAAATGCTGTTTGTTTGCTTGAAGAGAGGCCGAATAGCTTACTGGACTTTGGAGGCAGACAGACGCAGTTTTCCACTCACTAGTATATACTGGGTTACAGTCCAGTGAGTTACATGAATTCCCACACTTCATCTGCAAAATAGGGGTTAAAGCAATACCTTATAGGGTTGTCGGGAATATTAAGAGGGGACATATAAGGCAGTTGGCGTAGTTCCTGGCACATAAAAAGCCCTGAATAAATAGTAATTGCTAATGTTACCACAAAATAGCTGAATTCATTGGGTGTTTGCCCTATTACATGCTGTGCTAAATGCTTTATACACAATTATCTCATTTAATTTTTATATAACATAGAAAAGAACATTCAAATGTCCAAAGAACATTCCTTTCCATTTACCCAAAAGTTATTTAAGAATGCTGGCTGCCCCCACTGTCTTGAGAATCCTTGTTGCAGGCCAGCCAAGCATAAATATGATATTGTAACACATATTGGTGCTGCACGATAATTGTTAGACTTATCAACAATAAATCACTAAAGAGCTAAAGCACTGGAGTTGACAAATGCTTTGCTTCCTTATATAAATTAAAGTGGACTCAAGATAATTATGACACCATCACTGGTTTGCAGGTTTGTCCCTAGGCCCTCTCTCTCAAGTGAAAGAGAAAAGGAAGTCAGGAGAAATGGATGACCAGCCAGAGCCTCCCACACAGACACTAAAGTCATACATGTTGCCGTACAAAATAGGACGACAGCCGCTGGTCCAGGCGCTATGTGTAGCATCAGATCTTTAGGACACTGAAACCTTGTAAGGAAAAAGAGAAGCTGTTTTATTCAGTATGATCTGGACCAGTATTAACCATAAGTTCTTTACTGTGCCAGTGTGTATGTACTTTGCAGAGAATTAGGGAAGATTTGGTTGAGAAAACCCTGCCCTGTGAGGTTTTAGTTTTTGATTCAATAATTTGTTGCTAATTCTAAGCTAAGCGTTTTCTGGCCATGTTACAGAGTATGCTTTGATGACAGCTGAAGGAATCCTGCAGTGCACAGAGGATTCTTAGGGCACTCTCTATGCCACTACAGTGATGGATACATGTCATTATACATTTGTCCAAACCCACAGAATTCACACCACTGAGAGTGAACCCTAGTATAAACTGTGGACTCTGGGTGATAATGATCCGTCAGCGTGGGTCCATCAGTCATGATGAATGCACCCTTCTGGCGGGGATGCTGACAATGGGGAAGGCTACGCATGTGGAGGTCAGCAGAGGGTATATGGGAAATCTCTTTCCCATATGTACCTTCTGCTCAATTTTTCTGTGAAACTAAAACTGCTCTAAAAAAATCTACTAAAAAAAGACAGGATTCCTGTCCATTGAAACAAACATATATTGAAAACCTGCTCTGTGCCAGGCAACGAGAGAGGTTCAGGAACACCAAAATATTTAATTTGTGCGTGTCTTTGGTGAGAAAAATGAGTGCATGTCCTCGGTAAACTGAAAGAAGAGGGAGAAGCTAGAACACAAAGTGTAAAATTTTAGGAAGGGTTGTATGAAGGTACATATGGATGATATTGGGAGTAAAAAGGAAGGGGATGCACCTAATTGGACCTGGATGGTAGGGGTAAGGGAGGCTTTCTAGAGGAGGTAATAACTGAGCAGGGTTTTGAAGGATGAGTAGGAGTTTTTTAAGCCCCCAGAAGAGACTGGGTGAAGGTGGGAACAGTTCTGGGATAGAACAGCACAGGCTGTTGCAATTCTGTTGCTGATGGGTGACTCTTAAGTATGTTGCTTAGGTGCTTTTAAATTCAGTGGTAGTTTTCTGCAGTGGGTAATTCCTTTTTCCTAGAGTGTTATGAGGTTGGCTTAATTAATGTTTGTAAAGCTTTCAGTAATCTTTGGGTAAAAGGTGAGGTGGAAGGGAGGTATCTTACTTATTATCATAGCTTTACCAGCATCTGGTCACGTAAGGAAAATTCCTTGAAAGGTCATTTCTGAGAAGCAGTATTAGTCTTGTGGCTCTTAAGCCTTGTGTAACTTCCTGGAACAGTGTAGCAGCAAGGGAAAAGAAAATGACATCAATGTGGGGATAATAATGAATTTAAATCACAAGCCTTATGCCTTCCTGCAGCTGCTGAGGGTGAGACAAGCTGGAAGCTTCTAAACTTAACTCCACCACTGCCTGGAAGCTTCTAATTAAAAGTTTTCAAATAAAATCAGTAAGTTTTGACCGATAAAAGAGCAGATGGCTTAAAGAAGAGAACTGAAAGACTGCGTTAGGAAAGCATGGGGCTTGACTTCCATTTAAAAAACCTTCCACGTAGGGGACAGCAGGGATCAGAAGTGGACAAGCTTAGGAGGCAGGGAAGGGAGGGTTAGGCTGTGTTCCGTCATAAATTTCAGGGTGAACTTTTAGCTAGCGGCACAACTAACCCTTTCTGTTGTTCCGAAGCCATCCCAGAGAAGTGAGAGTGATATCCTCTGTCTTCCACAAAGGGGGGCCTGTCTGCTCCGAGAGTGGCTTTGCTCATTCTTCCTTCCCGCTTTTGCTCAGCGTGTGTGTGTGGAACACCTACTGGGTGTGAGTACTTTCCTGGGTGCTGGGGATTCAGGGCGAGCGAAGGGCACACAACGTTTTCTGCCTCTCATGCAGCCAGCTTAGTGCAGAGCTCATTGATTAGTTACTTGGCTAATTAAATAGAGCAAAGGACAATATTTAAACATTTTCAAACACTGTGTAAACATTTGATGTCATTGGATGATGATGCCATACCATACCTGGATTCTATTAACTTGATAAAATGCGTCGGCATGCATTTTAGTGCCTCCGCTTGACCAGTCTTTGAGGTGGATGTTAATAACTTTTAAACTAGAGGAGGCTGAAATTCTAAGGATGGGAGTTCTTGCCCAGAATCCTACAGCTGGCTCGGGGGGTCGGGACTCGAACTCAGCCAGGCTCTTTCCTGCCGGTGACCCTCACTCACCTCTGCCCCCGGTGGGACAGCTGTAACCCAGACATTTGAAAAAGCTGGCTTTACAGATCCGAAAGTCAAAGAACACCCTGCTTCCATTCATTCTCCGGCCCTTTATTCTCTAGCTCGGCCCCTTCCTTTCTTTATCCTGCCACCACTTCCTTAGCCCTTATTTAATTACGTTTCTGTCTGCCTCTCCCACCGAAATGTAAGCCTCCTGAGGAGAGGGACGCATCTGATGTGTCCTCAGAGCTGGCACTGCGCCCAGGAGGGGGCTGCTCGGCGATACGCTGGTGAAATGTCCTGTTAGCCATCCAGGCCATAGTGAAGCCCACCGTGTTTAACAGCCCTAGCACCGGTCACTAAGGGTTACTATGTACTCTGCCAAGTGCTACGTGAATTCACCCATTTAATTCTCACGAAAGCCCTGTGAGGTTTGTATGATTATTTTCAGCCCCATTTTTCAGATGAGAAAACTGAGGAGTGAAATAATTTTAAATACTTATCAGATAATTTGCTCAAGAAGACGCAGCTAGGAAGTGACAGAGCCGGCACTCACATGTCCGGAGCCCCTGCAGCCCCCTCCTTCCCCCCTGTCCTCCTGGGGCCCAGTCACATGGACGTTTGAATTAGTGGGGCTGGAGGAGCTGCTTTGCTGACGGCTCACTTGGTGGCTGCTGGCCGGAGGCCTCAGTCCTTCAGTGAAGGTTGTCAGGAAGCTGCTACATGGGCCTCATTGCTTAGAACACATGGCAGCGTGGGCGGGGGAAATTCCTCAGTCTCACGCCTGCTCCGCCATGCTCTCCCCCAGCTGGGGAAGCTGAGGCACAGCACCATTATTTCTTGACTGTGTCCATATGAAAGGGAAGCCCGAGTAATCTCTGCAAACGCTGGCACTGAAACAATCATTGTCCCCTCATCAGAAAGCATAATTAAGAACCTCTCTGCCCATTAAATGAAGCAATGAATGCTAATGCACTTCGTAGAGTGTAAAACGCTCTATAAATGTTAGTTATTCTTATTCCCAAGCTCCATGGGACAGTGGAACTGCTGGTTCAGAATGTTTCAGAAATACTAAATGTACCCAGTAGTCAAGGAAGGAAATGCCTCCGGTTTATTCCCTCCCATTAACCTGAAAACTGAATAGGAATCCATTGTTCTCCTGCATTTCCAAAATCCAGGGTCAGAGATATGCAAATTTAAATATGCAGGCTGCTTTTAAATGATACATGAAAGGGATTTTTGAAATGCATGCACTGTGATTGAATTTCTGGTCAGTCACCCAAAAGGTATTTTGCACTAAGCTCTGGACCCAGTTCCACGGAAAATGCATGAAGCTTTGGTGCCTGCAGCCAGACTAGCCCCAGATGGGGATCAGAGTCCTCACCACAGAACTCCCATTAAGTGAGGCAGATCCCCATGCTCAAAGTTGAAAAACAAATTAGCACAAGCCTAAAAGAAATCCAATACAAAGTTGCTTTAAAAATATGTTTTCTGTAACTTTAGCCTGACAACAAAACCTCTTTGATTTTAAACTGCTTGATAAGACCAGCATGCATTAATACCTAACTTGGCATTTTCAATGGAGGTAGCTTGTCACTTTCAAGAGAATTTGGCTTCTCTTTGAGAGTAAGAATATTGCCAGTCAGTGTTGCCCAAATAAAGGTCTCTTTGACCTGCTTTACCGATAGAAAAGAAACATGGGTACAAATAATCACTTGCTGTATATGACTTACACTGAAAGAATAACAGACGGGAGTTGCCTCTCGAGGAGGTCGGACTGTTCCGCTCATCACCTGGCTTCTAGTGTTACTAAACAAGTTTGCTAAGCAACCTTTTTTTCTGGGAGATGATCAAAGGTAAACTTCAGCCCTATCTGACTTACTGTGAAATTCCAGAGAAGTGGTATTTCAAATTGTATTTCTTCTCTGTTAGTGTTTTTAAAAAGTCTTCCCGTAATGCATTTATGAAGGCTTGGACAATGAAAATAGAGACATAGCCGTGTCACTAATTCCATGTCTATTCTCCCAATCCCGTTCCTCAGAGGTAACCACTGAAGGCACTTTGGTTTTCTTACTTTGGTCTGAGGATGAGGAATCCATGAGCCGCTACACCGGTGGGTTCTGGCATCTCATGAAGCTGTGGTAAGGGTGTAAGCCAGGACTGCAGGCGTCTAGGGCTGGAGGAGCTGCTTTGC
Organism: Manis javanica; assembly: GCF_040802235.1. Taxonomy (NCBI): domain Eukaryota; kingdom Metazoa; phylum Chordata; class Mammalia; order Pholidota; family Manidae; genus Manis; species Manis javanica. Next base: position 92,138,078 of record NC_133169.1, on the reverse strand, counting down.
TGACGGCTCACTTGGTGGCTGCTGGCCGGAGGCCTCAGTCCTTCAGTGAAGGTTGTCAGGAAGCTGCTACATGGGCCTCAGGGCCCTTGAATGTTCTTCCAACAAGGCAGCTGCCTGCCTCTGGAGCAGGTGATAAGAAAGCAAGAGAGTGAAACAGATGAAAGAGGAAGCTACAGTGCCTTTCTGTGACCTAGTCTTAGAAATGACACATTATAATTTCTGCCATATTCTCATTGTCATTTCTGTCATATTCTGTTCATCAGAAATGAGTCACTCAGTCTGGCCTGCATTCCAGGGGAGCCTGATCAAGCTCCACCTGCTAACAGGAGGGGTATCAAAGGGTTTCCACACACATTTTAAGACCACCACATATGGCATACATGCAGAAATACATGTTCTGCGAGTTGCTGTGTTCACTAACAATCTGTCATATTATGGGCAGGCTATTACGTGTACTAGCTTATCGTTTTAACTGCTGCATACTATTTCACTACCTATTTAATCATTTCCTTGATAGATACACCTTGAGAATGATCTCTTATTTTCACTCCTACAGGTTACACAGCAATGGGGGTGCCCTCTTAATTGCCTCTTTAGCACATTATTATCAGCCCCATTTTCCAGATGAGAAAACTGAGAGGTTAAATAATTTTAAATGCTTAGATAATTTGTTCAAGAATATGCAGCTGGAAAATGAGCCTAGTAAAATGCATTTCTCTGGTAAAAATGCATTGAAGTGGAATTGCTGAGTTGAAGGGTCAGCTTATGATAACGGTGACTGTCAAACTGCCCTCCCAAATGACTTTGAATTTCCATCCATTCATTCATCCCTTACTTGACACTTAGAACCTGTGGTAAAACCTGATTAGGTAAAATATTTTAGGGGACTTGTAGATTATTTTGCTCTTTTTGATTCTTAGTCTGTGAGTACTGAGGATTATCCCTTTTGCCACCCCCGCATTGCTCATGATTACAGCCTCTCCCCTTCTAACTCTGATTTAAGCAAAAATCCAGAAGCTCATCTCTCTGGAGACAGGGAGGTTTAACTGTTGTTTACAAAGGACTTGGACATTCTCAGGTACAAGGTGCCCCTAGAGAGCCGGGGTGATTAGGTTCATTCAAAACCTCTTCTTCTGTTACGGCAGCAGCTGAGAAATCACCTACCACAAACCAGCGTGCAGATTTCCGTGCAAAGGCAAATGCCACTTGAGGAGCATCTCTTCCTGGACTTGGGCTGAGCCCTCCTATTGCAAGCTGTTGATGCGTAAAATCACTGAATCCTCTGGGCCCTCCCACCATATAACTTATCCCTGCTTTAAACCAACGACCAGACTGACTGCTTCCATTCAAGCTGCCGAGTGCCCTTGGTTAGCAAGAATCATCAATAGCGGTGACCCACCCTGGTCAGTAACGAATCATATCAATGATTAACAGCAGCTATCAACCCCAAGATTGGTGAACCGCACAAAAGGATTTATTTCTCCATGAAGCTGTGGACTGATTTATTTCTATTTATTTCCTGTGCCTGTCACTGGTGAGAATGGTTGGCCAGATCCAAAATAGTGTGTCATTGAGGCAGCCATCATTCATTCATCCAGTGTGTGTTCACTGAGCCCCTACTATGTGTAAGGTACTGTGCTGTTTGGTATGTGTATGGGGAGCAGGTGTGTGGGGGGAGGTATTAACGTAATTAATATCCTCAAGAATTTAAAATCTAATTATAATTATTACCAGATACTTAGTGCTTTTCACACACCATGCACCGTGCTATGCTCCTCATAGACGTTAGCACCGTGCGTTCTCATGACAGGCCTATTGAAATAGGTAGAATTGCCATTTTACATGCAAAACCCTAGTTCAGTCACGAACCAGCTGCCATCTTCACCCACGCTGCTAACCCAGCTGAGCCCCAGTGCCTGAAGACGCTGGACAAGGTCAGCTTTTGCCAAAACGTCTTTCATCTCACAAGAAGCTGTGTGGGACTTAGGATCTGTAGTCACAGCATTTCCCCTGCCCAGAGACCCCTGAGGCCACACCGGTGACTCCTGCGGAGCTTTTCCTGTGCTCCCCGGCAAGGCTGGGCCCCAGGTCACAGGCTTGCACGCCTCAGGGCACCACCTCTTCTGAATTCTTGGCGCAGCACAAGTCCACATGTGTGAGCTCACTTACTGGGCCTCCGCCTGGGCGCTGTAGGCTCCACGCGGGTGTGGCCGTGCTCACTGGATTCCCCAGAGTCTGGCATGGAGCTTGGACCAGATAATGTTCCTTAGTCCTTAACTAATTGTTTTATTAAAGGCTCTCAAAAGAACCACACTAAAGAAACCTGGGGACTTGTTTGACTTGCCTCACACTTTCCGAGTCTCATTCAACAAATATTTATTGACCTTATCCTGTGATTCAGACACTGAATTAAGTCCTGGGGATGTAGACACAGTCCTTGTTCTCTTGAGGCTTGCATTCCAGTGGGGCATCCAGATGATAAGTCAGTCGAACAAAATGCATCATTTCAGATGTCTGGAGCCCTGAGAAAAATATTAAACATAGAGCTAGCTACAAAGAGAAGAGGGGGTGATCAGAGAACCGCCCCAAAGAGGGGACGTCAGCCAGAAACCCAAACGGTGGTAAGGAGCCAGCCCTGTGACGCTGTAGCACAGAGCATTCTTACCTCAGTAAAGGTATTAGCAGCTCCGGGCAGAGCCCTTGGAGCCACGAGTGGCCCCTTGCTTGCCCCGGGCCTCCTGCCGCCTCTGTCTCCAGTGCTTCAGGCCGGCCACCTTCCCTGCCCTCCCTGCCTCCACACTAGTCCCGGCCTCCGCCTCTCCCCTCCAGACTGCTGCGGTGACCTTGCAGCGGGGTCCTCCGCTTCCCCGTCTCCACCCACCGTCTGCTCTCCAAGTCAGATCATGTCCCTGCCCTGCTCGAATCCTCAGCGGCCTCTTCTTACACTGAGGGTAAAATCCCAATACCAACAAGGCTTAAACAGCAGCACATTTTCTGGCTTCCTCTCCAACCCCATTTTCCACCACTCACCTGCTCCAAGCACACCGCCCTCCTTACTACTCCACAAATAGGCCAATCGTGTTCCCACCGCAGGCTCTTGGCACCTGTGGCTCCTTCTTGCTGGAATTTTCTTCCCACTATGCTTTTGCAGTTTCCTCCATCACTTCATTCAAGTTCTGTTCGACTCTTAACCAGATGTGTCCCCCACCCACTGCTGATGGCAGTCACCATGTTTCCTACACCTTAACCCAACTTTCCTTCATAGAGTTCCTCACACCAGGCATAATGTTTTATGTTTGTCTCCTGTTAGAATGTGAACTCCGTGAGGGTAGGAAATAAAGCACTGTTGTATTCCCAATACCTGGAATAGTGTATTCCAGGTATACCTCAACCAATACCTCAACCAATATTTCTTGGATGGATGGATGGATGGATGGATGGATGGATGGATGGATGGATGGATGAATGAATGAATGAATGAATGAATGAATGGGTGGGTGGGTGGATGGATGGGTGGGTGGACGAACAGACAGATAACAAAATGTGAAGACCTTGATTCTTGATGTGTTGGAAAAGCAGAAAGAGTTCAGAAATAGGGAAAAAGAAGATGAAGCCAAAGAGAAAACTGAGGTCAGACCAAGCAAAATATTTTGAGTGATTTCGAGAAGCTCAGATGATTACTTTTTGAGATTTGAGGGTTCTTTATATATTCTAGAGACTAGTCTTTGATATATAGTTTGCAAATATTTTCTTCCAGTCTGTAGCTTATCATTTTATCATTTCATTGGGGAGAATTAACATTTTTCACTGTGTTGAGTTGTCAAGGCCTGTGATTTTAAACACCAAATAACCATATTCTTTTTTTTATATCAGGACTGGGGGTCACAAATTCAATTGCCCGAAAGGGGTTCCATGTGGCAGGTTTAAAAACATGCAGACTTCTTTTGGTGGCAAATTGGATACAGGATTGTATTTCTCTACTATAAGAAAACAATAACTCAGTCAGATGAGAAACTCTCAACCTCAGTACTAGGGAGCGGTAGGGATTGCGGTTTGCTGGAGGAACTATGCTCTCTATGAACTGAAGAACTGCTACTGTATTCCTCTAGCTGTTGAGACCATGGGAAAGGTGTTTCTATGTCTTATAAAATTTCAGTAGAAGCCAGAAATCCATTTTTTTTAATCTAAAATGTTGGCAACTACTTGGAATTAACATAAAACAACACAGGTGAAAAACACACACCTTGGTGGGTGGATCCAGATGCCAGTAGCCTCTTTGTGGTTCCTGAGTCAGAGGGGGCAGCAGAAGACCCCAGCACGAGGAGCTCGCCCTCCAGGGGAGCAAAGACAGACACGACAAAGCAGGGCTGCTGCTCTGGTATCAGGGGGAGCGTAGGAGTGCAGGGAAGACCCTTCACTCTGCTCTGGGAAGCCAGGGATGGCTCTGCAGGGAAGGGAATCTACACAGCAACTCAAAACAGCTGATACAGTGTGCGCTGTTTAATCCATAGCATCTCATGCAAACATGGACTGGATCAAAGAGCAGTGCAAGACTATCTCTGGGCACTGCAGATGCACTGAAGAGGTCACGTAGTTCGATGTTTCTCCAAATATCACATCACCTGTTAGGCAGAATCCCAAAGCAGAAGCTTTCCAGAGGTGAACAGCTTCATGATCCTCTTAGAATACGTGCCCCTGTTGGTCTCCCCGCGGCTTCTCAAACCTTGGAATCGGGTTGGATGCCGCCACCCTCATTTTGATGCAGTGCTCGTTTTTCATCACATTAACTGCTCCCATGCCAACTTTGGAAACGTACGATGTTATTAAAGGGAAAACCACACATGAATGTTGAAACAGTGAGTTTTCGCATGGTAGATATTGCATATGGCTTTTTCCCTTAAAGCTGAGACCATCCTTCAGCACCCATGGGATACCATGGGGCGCTGCGGCACATAGATTGGGAACTACAGGTATAAAGGTTCATTTTGGCCTCTACCAAAGCAGAACAGAGTAGACCCAGACCAAAAGCTACCTATTGGGATTCTCTCAGTTGGAATGGCCACCTGCTGCTGGATGTAACCCACGTCCCTGGGATGGTCTCACAGCCAAGCTACCACTCACCGTAGGGGGATGAAAGTCATTTGCTCTGACTGGGCCAAGGCAGAAGGTATGATTAGGAATGGATGCTGGGTCTTTCAGATGCTCTCTCTCTTATCCAGGGTTCATTCCAGAGATAGTAAGCAATTTGAGAAGCTCCTCTTTTCCCCAAATTAAATCCCACAATAAGCACCTTGTAGGTGACAAGAATAGTCCTTGGTAGTGGGGTCACTGAAATAAGTGAGGCCTGGTCCCGAGCCTTCCACGGATGGTATAGAATGTGGTACAGAAAAGCCTTGCAGTCAAGAGACCTGCATTTGAGTGTGGACTCCGCCACACGAACTTGTTCGGTTGGCCTTTCTTAGCCCCAGTTTCCACATCTGCAAAAAGGGAGCTAAAATATCTGCCTAGCACCTTTATCTCCCAGGATCTAATGAGATAAATGCATGCAAACACAGAACGTATAGCCAGCACACAGCAAGCATTTATATTTGCCACCCATGTAATCACAAATTATCAACCCAGGCTGCCTTGTCCAACAGTGAAAAGAAATCGGAACGATGTATTTCTCAACCTTCTCCCAAGAGATGGTCACATCGGGAGGTGGAGGAAGGAAGAAAATCCCCAGAGATTTTGTAACGTCGGTGAGCAGCTCAGGAGCAGAGTCGTGCTGCCCCAGAAGCCTTGTTCTCCTTTTCCTTCTGCAGAACGGAGAATAAATGCTTTGAGAGCTGAACCGATCAGTTCAGCCCCTGTTCCTTTTTCTCTTAAATACATCATGTAAAAGAGATCAGCATCCTTCCCCCTGACTCTGGGTGCCATCAGGGGCTGTTTTGCTCAGTGAGTGCCACATGTGGCTTGATTTTTTTGCTCCCAGCCCCAAACTCTTTCCAAAATCAGTGAGTATTTCTTCACAGATGTTGTGTGATTCCAGGCACCAGTGATAGATGTTGCTTCGTTGAGGTGGGTCTGGCTGGGATCTCTTGCCAAGAAAGTGAGGTGATAGGAAAGACCATAAAGCAGCTGTTAATTTCCCTCTCCAAGTGGCGAGGATCACGTGCAGCCGTGGAAAGCCGTCCTCTGGGTCCCCAGACTAATTGTCTTGATTAACACGCTGCACGGCCATCACAGGTGTGGCACATAATCGCTCTGTATGGTTTTCGTAGCCGGGCCCATTAAAATCTGTCGTTGAGCCAGGAACTAACAGTGTGTGCATCCTAATACGCCAAAAGTCAAAACAGGTTCTCTAAATAATAACTGCTTGTATTTCTAGGACAATTTATGGCTTTAAAGCACATTTACATTTCCTTTACCTCATTTTCTCCTCGTGCAGAAGGCAAGCAATTTAAGTGGGGAAACCACAGTTCAGAGAGATTTAGTGACTTGCCGAATCATAGGACTCCAATAATTGTGCCAAGTTGCTCGTGATAAAGATAAGCCCTCAAGGAATTTCCTCCCGTCCATATCGCAGTAACTATACTTAACAGCTTACAAAATGCTATTTTACATTCTTACTATGACTTCCATAATAACACTGTGAATCAGGACTTTATTATCCTGTTTTTATGTACAAAGACTCAAAACCTTGGAGTACTAGTTGAAACCCTGCGTGTCATTTCAGAATTGAGGAAGCTGTGGCCTTGGTGACGTTCTGTCACTTGTTTGAGGGCATAGGGTCACCAGGTCGTAGATGTAGGATAAGAACCCAGGCTTCATTACTCAGACCCAGGCTACTCTGCCCATCAGCACCCCCCCACACACACACATACACCCGCCTCCCCCACAAGGTGCCTTTTACCCTTGGGGCACATCAGGCCGCGCAGCTGGCACCATGCCACAAAGACACCAGTGTCTCTGTCGCCACGGTACCCAGCTCCGGACAACTGATGGGTTTGGGTCAATGACTTATTTTACCACCGAATTGGGAACGGACGGTTTATATGCTTAACGGAATATAAACTGGACCCCTGGTGTCTTGTCTTAACCGTTCAGTGTCTGCGGTGCCGGCCCCGTGGGGTTGATGAAGGTCCTAGTGTTGGTTTACGGGACACACACTGGAGGTCCAGCGATGCATCTGAAGGACCTGAACAGCTGTGGGGGCCACGAAGGCAAAGGGTGACTGTCTTAGCAGGCACGGCAGGCTCGGCAGCCAGTAGACAGCCTGCCTCAAGAAAAACCAAGCTCTCAGCTATTCTCAGTCAGAACCACCAACTGTTTCTTGCAATAAAATGTATTATTGTTTGTTTCTTAGAGATGAGGAATGGGGAAGCACCCCTCTTTGGCTCTTCCCATGAGTTTTAGGTTAAGGCTGAGGGCTGAGCGCAGATGATTGCCCGGCTCATGTCCCAGCAAGGACGGCGGGCCCAGGACGGGTCCCTGGCAGCACGTGAGGGCAGGAGTGGAAGCGCACATCTCTCAGTGCTGGGAGGGCAGTGCCTCCCACCCACTGTTCACTGGGAAAGCTCTCTTCAGCCGCAGTCTGCGCGCCTGCGCATCCTCCCTGGAGGAGGGGAGAGAATGAATTCTCTGTTCCCTCTGGTGCATTGAAGCCTAAGGGCCAGGTTCCTTGTATCTGGAGAGCCAAAAATGATGATTTCCTCAAGAGCAAATGGCTTGCAGTGCCTCTGGCTGCAGAGGGTCTGTGTCTGCTCTGCCGTTCAGTCCTGAAGCCTGGGCTGCAGCTAAGGCACCCAGGTCAGTGACGTCTCACTACAAATCACTTCTTCTATTTAAAAAAACAGAATTGGAGGTGGAGGGAAATGTAGGAGCAGCTTTATGTTCTGTACTGCTTTGTTCCCTATTTGAAATGTAAAAAGGAAGGGGCACGTGTCTATGTACATGCATGAGTATTAATTTATAAATGGCTGTGTGTATCTGTACCATTTTTTTTTTCCATTTTCATAAAGACATTTCCAACCATGGTGTGAATGAATCTACACTTGGCTTAGCTTAGTGCAGTCGAGTTGGTCTCTGCAGGCCAACCTGATTCCCTCTCAGTGGGGAAGAACCGACAAGATCAGCGAGGCCCGCTTTGCCCGCCCCGGGTCCTGGTTTAAATCTTGGAACTCCTGGCTGCAGGTCGCTCAGCGCGGAGGAGATTGATTGGCAGTGATATTCGCTCAGTGATTCTGTGGCCATGTTTAGGGTACATGTCAGCTCCTGACTCAGCGTCAAGTCCCTTCCCCTCCGTCGTTTGGTACCTGTTTTCTCCTTGTACAGCAGACGGCCTTGACCGTTGGAAGAGCACCTTGACAGAGGGGAGAATTGAAATCAGTTTTAAACAGAATCAGAAAAGGAAATTAAAAGAAAGTAAAGCACAATAGAAACCTCAGTGCTTGAGAGATTGAATCACACTCAACTGGGGGATAAGGCATCTATTCCAAAAGTAGAAATGCCACCAGAACCACTGGGCCACCGTGAGTGCCAGCTCCCCTCATTAGGTCTACAGGAGCAGCCTCACCTTTCTTATCCCGAAAAGGGCATCTCGCCTGCATCAGACCGGGGCAAGTCTTGAACATGACATCTCCAGGAGCCTTGTGATGGTTTTACAAAATTCTCAGCTAAGTCACACATGAAGGGGAGGTGTGCCTTACTTTATTCTCAAGCCCTTTCTGTCCTGCCTACATTGACAGTCCTATCGGAGTGTACGGCTCTTGGGGAAATGGGAAGGAAAGAATTCTTCCCCCCACTGTCCAGCCATTTATTTCCAACCAATTAACAATTCATACAACCATAAGACTTTGTGTTAAACTCTTGTTTACAAACTCTTGTCGTAAAAACATTGTTACAGAGGATTAAAAGATGATATAAACAAAATGCTTAGCATAGAACCTGGCTCGTGCATCACTATATTCGTCTGCCGGGGCTGTAACAGGACACCGTGAAGAGAGTGGCTTTAACAACAGAAACGTATTGTCTCCCCGTCTGGAGTCTGAGATCAAGGTGTTGGCCGGGTTGGTCCCCTTTGAGGGCTGTGACAGGGAATCTGGTCCGTGCCCCTCTCCTGGCTTCTGGTGCTTGCTGGCAAGCTTTGGTGTTCTTTGACCTGTGGACACCCCACTCCCCAATCTCCTCCTTCATGCCCGCATGGTGTTCTCCCTATATGCATGTCTCTGTGCTCCAGTTTCTCCCTTTTATAAAGGTATCAGTCATTTTGGATTAGGGCCCACCCTACTGACCGCATCTTAACTAATTGCATCTGCAATGACTCTATTTCCAAATAAGATCACATTCTGAGTATTGGGGGTAAAGAACATATGAATTTGGAGGGGAGAGCATAATTCAACTTGTTACAATTACCATTATTATGTTTCAATCACTGTTTGGTTCTTAGCATTTCATGATTTCCTCTTTGCTATGGATCTACTCTTTATATAGCATATTAAAATTTGTGAAAAAGGGAACAAAGAAATTGGAATATCATTGCAGTGTAACTATCTTCAAATAGCACTGGCTGAAAATTGTAATACGTGTCCCCAGTGTAGGGGGCATTCGTGGTCTTGGTAAAGGGACCCAGAACAGTTGGCCTGCCCGGTCCAGCCAGGCAGCAGAGCTCATCATGAGCTGCACCCAAAGCCATCTGAGTTTTGGCAATCTCACCGGCCTTAGGATCCTGTACCCTCCTGCCGTGGGGAAGCAGGCAGCGGCCTGCCCAGCCTCACCAGATGGTGTGCAGTCCCCTGTGCCACTGGCACCATGTGCATAGTAGATTTATAAAACGCCCAAGAAAAAAGAAATACCCTTTGGAGCAATAAAGTCCCAAATCCGGCAATATCCTGCAGTATCATAGCAAAGTCCCCCTGGCTGGTGTTGAGATGCTTAGCCAGTAATTCTTCAAAATGGTTTTCTTCCGACACGTACACAGCATTTTCCTTTGTAAGAACGTGAGCGTTTGATTCCTCCAGAGCCCATTACATAGACAGATCGGCCCCTGAGATAATTACGAGACGATAGTCTAATGGGCTCGATTAAGGAAATCCCATTACCTCCTTGAAGGTTCACCAGGGAGGGGAGAACCCAGGCAAGTCTCCCCCAACAAAAACTGCTATTTCTTACCTAGACACACAGAAACAGCATTCTGTCTACCTGCTTATATTTGGAAGCTAGGCTATTGATCTGCCAAAATAGAATTGTTGAACAAGAATATTTTAGTCCACTATTCAAAAGAATTTAGGATGACATACAAAGGTGTATCAAATATGATAGGCTACAATAAATTAAAAGGTGACCCCAAATCGGGGTCTCTCCGTCCTGGAGGTACTTTCCCGCACGGGCAGGGCCGGCAGCTCTCGGAAGCCTGCGAGGTGACAGCCGGCCAGCTGGCCTCACACCCTGGAACCTGCTCACTGCCTCCTGAAGAGGCGGCCCCAGGGGCAGTGCTGGTCACCCCGGCGATGATTCCAGCCTGGCCTCACGACCTGTGAGTGGGGGAAAATACTGGGGTGTCTGAGGGAAAGTGTGCTTTGGAAGGTGAAAGAAGTCACTTTTACTAAATCACTCCACGAATGTTATGAGGCTGTGTCGGGCTCTCCTCTGCCCCATGTCCTCTTCGTAAGTCACGTGCATGTATGGAGAAGAAAGCCTGCCTGTTAGCCTTGAACCTTCCTTGCTGTGAGCTATCCTGATAGGTCAGGTGTTTTCAGACTATCTCTGGTGAGCAAAAGATTCACCTGTGGAGTTGGTAAAATTGCAGATTCCCAGGTCCCATTCTTAAAGTGTCTGAGTCCTGTGGCACTGGGGCTGAGCCCTGGAATCTGCATTTTAATGTGTTCCTTTGGTGATTTCGAGCTTCACAGTCCATGAAACATCATTTGAGAAGTGCTGTGCTCTCCTGTGGTCTTCTTTCTTTTAGAACACTAATTTTTGCACTTTTATCCTACCATTGTTTCTTCAAAATGGAATTTTTCCCAGGTGCCTAGCCTATAAAAGCAAAACATGGCCCTTATTTTTAAAGAACTGGACACTATGTAAAAACCGTCAATCTTCCAACCATTGAGACAGAATTATATAAATATTTCAATGGATATCCATCAGGAGCTCCCGTGTGTATGTGTGTGTTTAATCTCTATCATTTAAGAATAATCTAAGTTTGTAGACCCAAATTCATGAAAGGGAAAGAGAGGGAGGTGGCTCCCACAAGCTCCTTTTATTTCAGTAATAACAGCCAAATAACCTTTCCGTTTTTGGGGTTCTGTGACCCCCAGGGCCCTTGACTCACAAGGCCTCCTCCACTGGTGATCTGAGAGCTCTGTATTGGTCTGCTTAGAGCACTTTCCTTTAAGGACTAGACAGCTAGTGATTGCCGACTCAGGGGACACGAGGGGAATCACTGCCCCAGCTCCAAGGTTCCCTCCCCTCCTCTCGCAGCCGCCATCACGTCCCCAGAGCTCTCTGACCGCCTCTCCGTCTCCTTCGGGGCGAAATCCACAGCTGCCTGTTCACTTTGCCATCTTTGGTGTGACCTGTCCTTGAGCGTCTCGCCTCTGAGAGGTCTTGCCTAGCTGCACAGGACTCCAAAACAACATTTTCCAAAGATCCCCATTTATGCAGCACTTTGTAATTACTGTGAGATCTCAGACCCTTTTGCGAATCTAGTGAAAGTGACCCCTCATTCATGAAAAATTGCACATATCTATGCCTAAATGTTTGCATGTAATTTCAGGAGGTTCAAGGAATCTGAGTTAAGGACTCCTCTGGTAATACATCATCAGCAGACCGAATCTGCTCACATCTACCAAGGATTCCCACACACATCACTCATGAAAATATGTGATGAGCATCAGTTAACTAGTGGACACTGCACTGGGGCACTGGAGACGCAGGGACGTGAGACTGGAGCTCTGTCTTAAAGCTGCCAGTATGGGGACACAGGTGCTCAGGAAAGAGGGGCCGTAGTGTGTGAGAAGCACCGTGATGGGACCACAGCAAGAGCCACACTGCAGTGTTCTTAGAGCACGATTCTCACTTCTCCCCTTCAAACCTTTGATGAGTCCTTTTCCTGTCGTCCCTGAATAGCTTCACCATGAACCTCAAACTCGCTTCTCCTGCACCATCTGCACATGCCTCGTTCTTTTGCCCAGGCTTGGCACTTCGTGCCCTTATCATATTAAAGATTCTGTTGGTCCACAGTGTGCCCTGCTCTGTGGGTCCTCTTACAAGCCATGCCCTCTCCCTGGTATACTTCCCACCCCCGCATTTCACCCTTTGTCAGGCTAACTTTCATTTGTCCTTTACCACTGGATTGGGGTTGCTTTCTCCAGGGAGCTTCCCCTGATTTCTCCAGGTTCGAGTCGGATGCCCTGCTGTCACAGAGCACTCTGCACTTAGCCTTAGCTTGGCGTCTGTCACAGTGCGTCACGGCAGCCTCCTGAGATGTCTGTGTTCCTCGCCGAACAGCGATACCCTCAAGGGCTGGGGCTCTCGTGCTCACAGCCATAGCCATACTAGCTAATGCATAATGATCAATACTGGAATTAATTTACTAATTACTCAGTTTAATAGAAAGTCCTCAATAGAATTAGTTCTAAGACTTTTTAGTGTGAGTCAGGACGGAAAGCCCTCTCACATCCACGTTCTCTGGGAAGTGCAGTCTGTCATTAGAGCATTCACAACAGCTGACTCAGATGTCCTTTGCCTATAAACAATCTGGCTCTGTTTGTTGGAGAAGCAGGCGCAGCCGAGACCGGCTAATTAAGAGGTGTTCACCTGTCATTTGCTCGGCACTCTGTAAAATGCTTCAGGGAGTAAGGATGTATGAGCTTCCTCCTTCAAGGGCCTGTTGTTGGGAACACAAGAGGTCCCCAGGTGGAATCTAGACAGTATAAAATTTACTGCCAAATTATGTAGCACAGACTATAAGGTGACATTTATACAGTCACTTCCAGCTCAGTCTTTCTATAAATCTAAGGTTTTTGATACCTCTTCACTGTATTAAATGCTCCTGTAGCATGATTTCCAAACCAGATCATGGGTGGGGATCGTGTGTTGATGACCTTAGCACCTCCAAGGTCAGGTGCAAATCCCTGGTCTGAGTAGGTGTCTAACAACTATTTGTTAGAACAAATACAGTCCAAGCAGAGGAAAATACCAGTAAATATAACTATAACCCCTGGATGAAGCAGTTCCCACCTGTAAATTGTTTGACTGGGAGGTAAGGCCTGTGCATTTAACGAGCATTGGAGAATCACTGAGCATTGCATTAGGGGCCACGACAAACCCACAGAATGAATGTGGCATCGAAGAAAGAGTACAAGCTTCAGAATCAGGCACGCCTGATTCTAGTGCAAGCTCTTGCAGGCTTGCTACGCAACCTTGCATCCAGTCCATAGATGTTTGTTGAATCATGTTCTAAGCAAGGCAACATGCCCAATGCTGAAGCGATAACATTAAATATTCCCCACAATCTTGGAGCCTCCACTCACTTTCCTGAGTTCCTTCACCTATAATGTGGGGCCAACAATATTTTCTTGCAGAGCTGCTGGGAGGATTAAGTGTGATTGTATGAAAATGCTCAGTATAGTCGTACTAGACACTCAATAAACCCCACTAGAAAGCGTAATTCCTAAAATTTAGTCAGGACAAGTCAATGAAAATTCATGATGCGGCTAGAGCTCACTGACACGGCGGCCACACTAGCTGCTCAGCACTGGAAATGTGGCTTATCCAAACTGAGATACGCTGTAAGAGTAACAGACACACCAGGTTTTGAAGACTTAGTGTGAAAAAAGACAAAAATAACTCACTAGTTTTTTTTTCATTCATCCCATGTAGAAATCACATTTTCAATAAATTGGGTTAAATAAATACATTATCAGTTTACCCTTTTGCTGCTTTAATGTTGCTGCTCAAAATTTTAAAAATTTTATGTGGCTTTCGTGACTTCTATTAGGTGGTTCTGGGCTCGACAATTAAAAGTAAGTTATTGATTCTAAAAGGAACCAATTGAAGATGCCAAACGTGGCCCAGAGGTGTGTCCCCCAGGGCTGCGGCAGGGCAGGGGTGAAAACGCAGCGCTGCAACCCCGATTTCGTGCTCTCGCGGTGGTTGGCAGGCATTGCCCAGTTGCACCAGAGCCAGAATGTTCCGATTTGCCTTAGTTCAGATGCCACTTGTGAAGTGCATCTATGTACGTATCTAGGAAAGGGGGTGGTGCCAGGGTGGAGAGAAGCTGGCAGAAATGTCCTCACTTCTCATGAAGGCTGCTCCGACCTCCTCATCTGGAAGCAGTGTGAAAGCAGCTGGCCTTTAGACGGATGGGTTTGGATGTCGGCACCACTCCTTCCCGCGTCATCTTGGGCAAGTCATCTAATATCTCTGAGCCTCAGTTGCCTCATTTATGAAATGCTGAGGATCAGAGTGACTGTGTAAGTCTGCTCAGGCTCCCTTAGCAAGGTGCTGCTGATTCATTTCCCCAGTGAGGACTTTTCCTGGCTCGCAGGAACTCTCTCTTCCCTGCGTCCTCACAGAGCAGAGAGGATGTCAGGATGCAAGCTTTCTGGGGTCTCCTCGTCTTATAAGGGCACTAATCCTATCATGAGGGTCCCCCCCCTCATGACCTCATCTAAACTTCATCACCTGCTAAAGGCTCTATGCCAAATGCCATCTCATTGTAGGGTAGGGTCTCAATATATGAATTTGGGGCAGGGACACACAAACCTTCAGCCAATAAAGGAACTATATTGTTGGGAGGATTGCAGGATGGAAGGAGCTAATGAGTGCAAAGAACATGGTACAGTGTGAATGCTCAGCTGTTAACATTGTTGCCATCGTGTCTGTTTCGTGTAATGAGGTATCTTCAGCTCTGGAGCAATGCCTGGTGCACATTTGGAGTTCAGTAAACATTTGTTGAGTGAATGAAGTAATTCATCATCATCAAATCAGTCGGTGACTAATGATTCCAGTGTGTGAAATTCCTGTGTTGTCAGGTAGGGTGCTGCCTCCGTGGCTCCCTAGGCCATGTCTCTGAACATGGTCCGCGTCCTGGAGCACTGGGAACGGGCTGTTCTGGTGGCCGAGTCGCCTCTTGCTTCGACATCAGCGTCTCCCGAGCTGACCCCACCCTCAGGCCTCTCCTTAGCCGCCCGGCAGGGCCCGTGGTTTTATGTGTCCGTGATCCTGCCCATTTTTCCTTTATATCCAACCATGAGACTTTTTTCCCCGATCCAATTTAATAGTATAAAACCTGCTCTGATTTAGAATCTCTTCTGCAGCTAATCGAACCTGCAGCATTCTATTAGCTCTGTGTGTTTGCTCTAAGCCCGAGCTGAGGCATCTGGGATTATTATGTAATAACTTAGACTCATTTCTGGTCGGTCTCTACCACCCCTTTTCATTCTGCAAACACCCCCAGGGGGCCCTTTCTGTTTGCCAGGAGTGAGAGAAGGGGTTTAGAAGGGCTGCGGCTGGGGAGTGGGGGTGGGGTGGGGTGTTTGCCGTGAGTTATTATCCCACACTTACCAGTATTAAACTGGATTTGACAACTCATAGCGCAGGATTTAAACGATCTAAATCCTTCATTTGGCAGCTTGATTTTCCCCGTTATTTATTGTGCTGCCCAATTTATTATTACCAGCGCACTCCGAGGCTTGGCCCGTGATGCCTCCACAGTCAAGTGATTTATACAAATGACACGAAAGATGGGGGTTCCCAGCAGTGAGCTCCAAAGCCGTGCCCCCTTTCCCGTGCCTCTCATCTGGCTCACTTCATCGCCAACACATTAACCCTGGACCCTCTTACTCCGTCCCCGAGGAAATTCATCCTCAGCTTCCGTCGGGACCTGGGAGGGACACGCCGTTGGCAGGGGAGGGGAGGGCGAAGGAGCGAGGCTTCCAGTGACGGGTCTCAGGTCTTCATACAGGAGGCGGCGTGCAAACCCTCTGCATACACCGTAGGGTTTCTGCTGTCACACAGCCCTTTGAGGTAGACACTGATTTTTATCCCACTGGACAGCTGAGGAAACCGAGACACGTTGCATCTCAGCCTCCCTAGGACAGGCAGAGTGGGAGAAAGAAGGACCGGGGCCTGGGAAAGTTGGCCACAGGAGTGGAGGGAATACCGGTGCCAGAAGTGCGATGCAGCAGTGAAGACATGAGCTTTGCGATCAAACCAACCAGGAGGTGAATTTCAGCTCCCTGGCCTATTAGTGGGGGGTTGTGAGCAAGTGACCATTCAGCGCCTCAGTCTCCTCATCTGGAAGTGGTAATAGTAGAGTATCTACATATGAAATCATGAGGACTGAATGAGAAAATGCAGGGCATTTCATACACTTCTTCATCTGCAAAAAGAGAATAATGATAGTGCCTAATTCATTTTGTCTTCACAACAGCCCTAGGAGGCAATATGCATAAGGCGCTTCAAACAGGTCGCTCCTGAATGCCATTGAGGGTCCGCTGCACTCACTGCCACTGCTGCTACTGTTACTGTCATGATTCAAGCTAAAGTCCAGCACAGAACACTGATACTGTCCAGCCCATACATTGCAAAGACTCTGAGGGAGGGTCCTCATGATTCAGAGGACCTCAGAGACTTCCGCCATGATGCTGTTTATGGCTTATTCCATTGTGAGAAAAACGACTGCGTCCTCTCCTTTCCCGGCCCCACATCTGCCCATGCCCTTTCTGACGGGATGCCCACTGTAGGCTTGCCTGAGTGTGGTTTGGTGTGTACGGCCCCAGCTTCGAAAGAAGAGCCATCCTCAGGCACCCAGCACCCTGTCCTCTTACGGCCTCGAGTCTTATTTCCTTAATGAGTGTGCTTTTACTAGGCCATATGTGGTTCTTGCTGGAAACCAAATGTGGGTGGGAAGGCTCTAAAGACTGGATTCCTGTATTTAAAATATGGGGCAAGGGTAGCTTTGTTGGGAGCACCTGCTGCCCTGAAACTAGACAGACACCCCTTCCCCAATTTCATACCTTGGAAAAATATTTCTGTGGACATTGACCTCAAGTAACCTTTACCAATAACATAAATGCCTTTTTTTTTTTCCTTACCACTCAGACCTGTACTTTGGAAATAGAATAAATTGTATTTCATGTTCCCATATCACTTGCACTGAAAACGCTACTTACATGTTTATAGTTGGATGTGAATCCCTAGATGGTGAGAGGGCACCCCTACCGATCTCCTTTCGTGCAGGAAGTAGTGCCAGGATTTCACAGCGGCGCAGGGGTCCAAATTTGGCCGTGTCTCTCATTTCCCACATCTAGAGCCAAGAGTAACATGGAAGATTTCAAAATAATTTTGCCCTGTGTGTTTATCAGTAGTTGATAGGCCAGGGATGACACTGTCACCAGTACAACTCTCCTTTGCTGAAGCAGTGCTAGCAGAAAATGGGCTGATAATCAGTCTTCTTAGCTAACTCTGGGGCCTTGAGCAAATTGTTTACCTCCCCAAGCCCTGAGTTCTCCAGCTGTACACGCCTGCAGGAGTAGAGAGAGTCTCGCAGTGCTGCCTGAGGGTTGAATGCAAGGATGCATTCAGTCTTTGTAGCCTGTTGCTGAGCCCTCAAATCTCTTGTATCGGTTTGCATATTCCGGAACATCTCACCTTCAGTGAATTTTACTGATGTTGTCTTTGTTGGTGATTATAGTGTGACAGTGATGGTCTTGTTAGTGCTATTATTATTCATGGCAATAATAATACACTTTACCTTTATTGTTTTAGAAAACCTTTCGTATTTCCCGTTGTATTTCTGCAGGTTTGTCCTTTATTCCTAATCTCAAGGCCATGATCACTGTGAAGTCCCAAATCATGTCTATTTCTGTCTGCCCACCCTCTCCATCCACTGTCACTCAATTCCCACTCACTCTGCAGAGAAACAGGAGATGCTATGCGTTTGGAGCTGAGAAAGCAGTTAGAATGTTCCGTTTAACAATGCTGTAGCACTTGTGTGAAGGCGGGCTTTGCAAACATTTTTATGGGTGTATGTTTGTTAGAAATTCTTTTTTCTCTTGCGGTCAAGAAGGCATTATTGAAATTCTGTTGCTCCGGCTCAGCCCAGCACTGAGTGGCTTACCCCTGACCTTTCACCATCACTGAGAAGCAGAAAAAATGAGTGATGATTCCAGCGGCCTCCTTTGCTCTCCGGGTAATGAGTGAGTCAGCATCAGGGACTTTGCCAGGAGGCCTGAGTCATAAATATCCCTGCCATCCATCAAAAATCTCCCCAAAAGGTTGTTTTTAAACAGTGAGTGATGAAAGAGTCCTTGGACCTTACCCTAGTCATCAAGTCGGTGGGCGATATGTATGGCTCTAACTGTGGAGGCTATAGCCAGCAACGTAGGTAAGAGAAAGTCGTCTGAACCTATTGTGAGATGAGAAACTCCTCATAGAAGAAAGAAAGGCAAAAACCATTTTAATGAGCTTACCCACTCTGCCCCTGAAGCCTTGTCAGTCACGTCGCATTGTTTCCCTGTCTTTCTACCCTTTATTACGGACTTAGCAGACATCGGGCCTGGTGCCAGCTCCTTTATTTGCACCATCTCACTGAGTCCTCACAGCAGCCTTATAAAAGAGGAAAGATTCTTCCCTGTTTACAGAGGAGGATATTGGGAGTGAGGGTGACGGACTCTCCCAGGATCCTGCAGCTAATCTGTGGCAGGACTGTGCTTTACCCCAGGTCCTTCTGACTTCAAAGCCTGAGCTCTTAATTACTCCATTATCTCTGTGAAGCCAGGAAACATGAAGAGGGAGAGGAGAGGAATGTACGGACACCCAAGCGGGCCTTCTGTTTGCTATATAACGCGCTAATGATTATTTAACAACAGATTAAAGCATCGTATAGTTAAAGTCTGGCAAAATAATTTTCATTTTCTGCCCAGTACTACAAAAAGAGGACCCCTAAACAGACACTGGAGGCCTCTGTCGAAGCTCCAGCAGCTGACCGTGTTCCTGGGGAAGCCCCAAGCATCAGGGACCCAGCCGCACTGCGGGTTTTGCAGACCTTTGAAATGCCGGTGATTTTGCAATAATTGCATATACCTGAAAAGGCCCCATTTTCACCTCCATCCGTTCCAGCTTACTTGGAAGGCAGTCTGCCTTCAGGGATGCTTCTGTGATGTGTACAATATTTTATTTATGAGATTAGCAAAATATGATTGTTGGATCCGCTAATAAAGAGGCGCTTGGAACAGGAGCCAGCTGGCTCGGCACACGCAGCCCCGGCAGGAGGACACACCTGATCCGTGTGTTTCTCTCCACACTCACACCTTGCAGGCGCCCAGAGCTTTCCCCGCCCCCTTCCCACCGAGTACCTCAAAGACCTCATCAGCGTCCTCTGAAACTGCCGAGTGTATCTCTGCCTACGTTTTCTGCTCAGACGCCCTGTGTCTATTCAGGCTGTTCCTCCTAATGACACAAGGATAATCTTACCCAGAGGTTGAAGTGTTACCATGTTCAGACAGAAAAGTCAGGAGAGTGATGTGTTAGCCAGCAGGCCCTGGAGCCCAGCGGACCACGGGGACCAGTCAAGTCCAGGATCCTGGGTGTGCAAAGAGCACGGCCTCTGAGCCCCGTTCCCTCCCTGGGAGGAAACAGACACACTTACTTGAGGTTTCACTGCGTAGTAGTTCTGACCCTCATCACTGAATACAGAAGGAGGATCTCACTTTGAGGTACTCCGTTTGTAGGCGTCACACAGCAGGCTGTAGGTAAATGCTGGAGATGGAACCTTTATTTTCCTCCCTAATTCTGAGCTCTAAGAAAGAACATTCATGAAATCAATGCCTCCCTCTTTCCTGTTTTGCTTTCCTTTTGGGGGGAAGTCCTTGCATTTTCTTAAGTGAGTTTTTGTGATTTTTCAAATTACACATGCTCATTACATAGGACTGAGGAAAAGAATTATCTCAGTGAAGCAAAAGTAAAATTTGAAGCCTCATAATCCCACCCTTGAAGCCTTAATATACTTCCTTCCTGTTCTATTTTTGTTTTACTGCATATGCCGAAGATAGCTGAGGGCACCCACACTCTCTGGGTTGGAGGGAAGCGTCTGTGAGCTGACACACGGAGACCTTGCTCTCACAACTGTCTTCTGTGGAATGCAATTCCATATACAGCTCGTGAATTTTGAATTTCCTGCGTAGCGGTTTAGAAAATGACTTCGCAAACAATCCCTCTGTAGAACCACCTCAGAACTGCGTGTGTCAGTGCTACAGGAGAAAAGCTAACAGTCCTCCCACTGTCAGTCCCTAGTGGAAATGCCTCTGAGCCGCAGGCAGACCTGCTGTGGTCTATGTCACAGTGAAGGGGATGCAAAGTCGCTCTGTTCAAACGTCGCCTTAGCCGCAGGCCGAGGTTTCCTTTCGGAATCTGGAGTTTATGTGGTTCTCTCTGCGTCCTGAGGATTGCCCGGAATTAGGAACATAACGGGCCTGGGGTAGTTTACACAGCCAAGGAGACTCCAGGAGATGCTCTGTGTTCTCGGATGGTGTCCAGGTCGCATGAACTTCAGATGCAGGGCTGCACGCTGGTCGGGATGCTGACTCGAGGACCGGACGGCACAGGTCTGGACCTCGACTCCTGCTGCTGTTGCTTTGGGGTGTCAGGCGAACCCCCTAGCCTTTCTAAGCCTCCGTCACTTTCTGTGTTAATGAAAATAAAGCACCAGCCTGCAGATTTGTTGTGAGGATCAAGTGAGTTTATGCATATATGGTGCTTCAAAGAGTAACATGTTCGGTAAATACTAGTTGTTGGAGTTACACTAACAACACTATGGGTTGTTAATAATCTGGGGTGTCTGTACTCAGCTACACCGCCTTCCTCATGATCCTCAAAGAACCCCTCCTAGGGCAAAAATTCTTGTGCTCAATTTTTGATTAGTGCCTTGTTTGATAGAGATGTTTAATACTCCATCCTTGGCTAGAAGTGGCTAACAGTCCAGTTTCCTAGCAGTTACTGGTGCCTGGAATGACCTGACTCCAGGCTGTGCAGGGCGGGTGTGTCATAGTAGAGAAGGAGGCTTCGCTGGAGCCCTCACCTCCCCACCAGCCCCCAGTCTTCCTTATAGCCTCTGATTGCCCCCGGATAGGGAAGGAGAGATTGTGGAAACCAGTACCTGTTGCTAAGATTTGTTTCTTTCTTATTTACACGATTCCCCCTCCGTCCAGCATTTTGGCCCATCGAGATTTTACAAGGGAGGCCTCCGTGCCTCCAGGCTCGCCCCGTCTAGGGGTCTTGTTGTTTTTGTTTCTGCTGTGGGTGGTGCTGGCCACAGATCGCAAAAGTGAACAGGAAAGACACAACCCCCGGCCGTTTTAGGGTCTCGCGGGGAAGATGTCCAAGTGGACGGCAGGTCTTAGTGTGATGAATTCTGTCAGGAAATTCCGAGTGCCCTGGGAGTCTCAGGAGAATCGCCTAACCATGTTGAGTAGTAAGGGGCCACTTAGTTAACTTTAGGAGAAAGCAACACTCTCCTTAATAAAATATAGAATAGGGATGGTGTTGTGGGATGGAAGATTTCCTTGTTCTATATGATCTTATATCTTCTGTGCCAAAAGAGGACAGTACATTAAAAATGAAGTCATTTCTTGTAACTCAGTATTTTATGGTCAACTTATACCACCTTCAGCATATGGAGGAATTGAGATCATTTCCTCCCAAGATAGACTTTCTAGCGTTTAGATGCACGCATGCATGTCCTAGCTTCCAGACACCTGCAACCCCTTCCCTACGGCTGGTTGTTTTTTTCTCTGAAATGTTCCTTTTTTTCCTCTTTCTGACAGTGTAGTGGCGGAAGGATATATTTTCTTCATGCTGCTTTCACTTTCCATTCTCCTGATAAAACTCTCTCACTGCAGAGGAAATCAAATCTAATCTTCAATATATTTAGCATGAAAAGCAATAAAGAGCATTCATTCACTCCAGAAAGAGCAAAATACAGTCGGGTACTCAAAGGCAGAATCGCCAGGGGAACTGTTTCCTCGAGGTTCTGCCTTCTCCAGGCAGGGCCAAACGAAGAAAGGACGGCAAAGCGAAGAGAAATATACCCTGTCCTTTCTGTTGTCACTAAAATGTTGCAGAGGAATTGCCATGAATTATTGATGGCGTGAATAGTATATATGAATCAGAATTATTAAACTGTTGTCTTTTAAACGAGCGTGTAGGAACACGCTGAGAACTTGTTCCACAGTATTCTCCTTTGCAGGCTGTCAAAATTCTATTGAGCAATCAAAGACCTATCCTAAGGTCAAAAGTTTGCACAGAAGCGCTGGGAATTATATTGATTAAAGAATTATGTGCACTAGAACTAAAGCAGAGAGCTTTTGTGTGTAACTCCCAGATACACTTGGCTTTGTGCACCATTTCAGGATGGTTATTGTTTCAGAATTCTTTCAAAGATACTGAATATGTGAAGATGAGAGGCCTGCCCTTGCCTCTGGGACTGTGTTAATGGGACATGATGGAATTTCCCTAAGGAATCTTGTATGGATTAAATTCCCTCCACGTTTATGTGCACACGTGTGTGTCTCAGTACGCTCACTCTTCTTTCTTTCTATGGTTTTACCAGCTCACAGGTTTTGCATACTGGAACTGCACATCTCTATTTAATAGCTCAGAAAATAATATCGACCGGGTGTTAAATGTTTCCTGTGCGCCGGTCACTGTGCTAGATCCTTTGCATGATATTAAGAATGTGGACTTTTTTTTTGGATATGATTGTATTTTATTTAGCAAAATGGATAATTTTTGATAAGTGTTTGCTAGTAAGTAATGCTCTTATGCCATCCTCATAACAGCCCAGTGAGGAAACTAGTTTTGGTGATAACAGCTGACTGCATTGGACCACGGAGGCACTGAGTCGCAGGACCTGGATTTGAAACTGCATGAATACTAAGTCCATGGTCTTGACCACATCAAGTCTTCGTCCTCCAGGTTACAGACAACCTGTCTTTTTAATCTCTCTACAAGCCCGTAGCTGCCAAGGGCCTGGGCACATGGGTAGGCCCTCATCATATTCATAGCATATATATTTAGGAACTACCATTGTACCAGGCACTCTACTAAATACAAACGTTGAAAGATAAAGGTTCTGTCTTCAAGGAGCTTACAGCAGCTTTCAGGACATGTCGGCACGAGTGAATGAACCAGACAAAGTAATCAAGGGTTCTGAGAAAAGAGAAGGCAGTGGGGTTTGTGGAGGAGGAAGTCGTCCTGGTCCTCCAAGAATGGCAGGAGCTCCCAAACGGCACAGGGGAGAGGAGCAGTGAACATCGAGGTAAGACAGCATGACTCCAGGCACACAGGCAGGGCTGAGCGAGAGGAGTCCGCGGACATGTGAGGTCCGGGCGTGCGCTGCGGCACACGAGTGTGAGCAAGTAAGCCGGTGAGTCGCCCAGCAGTGAAGGACCTTGAACTCGGCGGTGGGGGTGGGGGTAGTACAAGGAGGGCCACATCTTAGCAACAGGGTCTGTTTATTTATACTCAAGTGCTTACTACTTAGAGCGAATTTCTATTCACTCTTAGGGCATTATTTTCTCACGTTCAGCTCGATGATTTTTGCATGTGAGCACACCCATGTCACAAGATCAAGGCATGGGACACCTTCAGGACCCCACGCCCCCCTCTGCTAACTCCCCCCAACCCCCTGAAATGATCACCATTCTGACTTCCATGTGAGGCTCAAAAGGAAGTGATAAAAAGGCAGATGACATGATGAAAGGTTACAGGGACGTTGAATGACTTCTGGGATGCAGCATGAAGTGTGGGGGTGAAAGATTTCAAACAGGGACACCGGCCAGGGGGCTGTTACAAGGCTCTCAATGCCTCCATCCTGCCATTCAGTTAAATACACATTGGACGCTGATTATGTACCAGACCCACAGGTTGGGGATACAATAGTAACTGGTATACGCTCTCCCAAGGAGGCGACCGAGGATAGATGAGCAGTTACTTTACACAGCAGCTAAGTGCTGAAATAGGTGGAAACAGGTTGCACTTAAAATGGGTGCCTAAGCCAGAATAGTAAAGTCACGGAGGGCTTCCTGGAGGAAGAGATGTCCACCCTGAGACTTGAGAATGAACAGGGCCTAGCCAGACCAAGGGGAAAATTGGAATGGAAAGGTTCCAAGCCGAGGGGGAACATGTACAAAGGTCCAAAGACGACGGACGGTATGGCTGCGTGGAGGCAGAAGCTCGGTCAAGAGAAGACTGGAAGAAAGCAAGAGAAATGGCCAAACTCAGTAGAGGGTATTATAGGACAGGGACCATGTCAAACTGGGGTTTTCCTGCAACCTGATTGTACCACAGCCTGCATCCAAAAAGTTTCAGATGCTCAACCTGCCGGGCTTTTTCATTATTGTTTTGATTGTGAGCAGCCCACCTGGTTGTCAGTCATTTCTCTTTGAACTTGAGCCAGAAAAACCAGTCAGGCAACAAGACTCCCAGCATCTTTGACCTACCTCTTTCAGATGAAGATACTTCCTTATTTTTGTACCTTCCTTATCTCCTCCTTTCGAGAGTGTTCTGGGCCAGGCCAAGCAGCCGGGCCACTCTTCTCTTCTGACTTGTCCGGCAGGTTTCCTGGGGCAGCTCTGAGAAAGCTACTGAGTTCACGCCACCCCTTTTTCAGCAGAAAGCAGCCTTTGTAGCCCTGTACCCCTGAGTCAAGCCTTGTCTCTGTTGCTAAGCCTCCTTGTGACCTCAGTAAGTCAATGTTTCTGGACTTTAGCTTCCTTGTCTGGGAATAACAGGACCTACTAAATAAGCTGTGAATGATTAAAGCGCAGTGCAGGAAATTCCCCAGGAGGCTGCCAGACACACAGCCAGCCTTCCAGAGGTAGTAAAGCAGAGTGGTTAAGGGCAGAGGCTCTCCAGCCTACCGCTTGTGTCGGGAGGTCCTGCCGAAGGTTAGGTGGGTTACTCCAGGCAGGTCGCACGGGCTCCCAGCACCTCGGTATTCTCGTCTGTGACGTGGGGGTGACGACAGGACAGAACACATGCCTTGGGGTTTTACCATGAGGGTTAAATGAGTTGGCACATGTAGGGTGCTGAGTATAGAGTCTGGTGTGTGTATGTTTATATCCTTTGTTAGTCAGTACTGCTCCTGTTGACACGAATAATTCCTGTGATTTTTGTAGAGCGCTCAGTCGTATCCATGAGAACGGAACACCAGTGTTTGCCTTGTAGAGTGGTTGCCAAGAGCAGCTAATGAGGAGGTGCACGTGGCTCCGTGCCAGGCACACAGTGGGCCCCCGATAATGTTTGCTGAACAAGTCAGAGCAAAGTGCTTCTAAATGTTTCCTATAAATGTTTCATCTTAATGATCAGCGGGAGCTTCCATGCAGAAGAAAGTGCCAGCGAAGTTCGCGGGGTAGCAGCCTGGGCTCGGGCCTGGTGGATTCTGATTATGAACAGAATAGGCTCAGATCAGTCTATTCGGTGCCACTGAAACTGTGCCAGTGAGCAGCAAAATGCAGGTTCCTGATGGGGGAGTGCCAGGATCCAGATCTGCAGACCCCAGCAAACCCTACCTATTCGTAGCACGCTCTCTCTCCCCCTGATGGGCGCATCTTACCTCGGAAGGAGCTTCTCAGTGTTTCACAAAATCAGGCCCCAGATGTTTGAAAGACTTTCACAGACAAGGTAATCAATCCATTTGGTGACCAGATGCTGTCTGAAAATTTTCCTACTACAGCGCTGTGAGTTTCTAAATGCATCAGAAACATAAATTAATTAAATCTAATCAACAGTGGGTGATACAGAAGATTAAACAGTGAAAAACAAATGCATTTCCAACTGGATCATATGAGACACAGAGAAACACACCCCACTTTGGAGGTGAAAGTCAAGTGAACCCTTCATGCGATGGTCTCGGAAAACCTTTGCTGAATCTGAGGCTCCGGGTGAGGCTGTAGTTCTCCCCAAGTAGGGCTTCCCTAGTGGGATCATTGATTTTTCAAGGAATAAATTCTGTGTTTCTCTGACGAAGAAGGGTTTTCAAGTGGTCTTATTTTGTTATGTATTAAAAGAGGAAAAAATCTCCACCATTCCCTTTTCTTGAGGGCCTCAGGAGATAGGGTCTGTAAGGAGCCAGGTACTATGCATAAAACAGAATTTCTTAGTAGCATTATATAGTCAGATAAATTTGGAAACAGAGTGAAGCATCCTTCTTTTTACCTCACTCTAGAAGAAGTTACCCAAGTTCAGGGTTCTTGCCTGTTGAGGCTGAATCCCCAACACCTAGAACAGAGTCTGGCGCATAGTAGGTCCTCCATGCATAGCTGTCAAATGAATGAACTGTGGATGAACTTCCTACAGGATTTCTGTTCACTTTGCCCAAATGAGTCCCTAATAGGGGAGATAATGTTTGAGTTGTTTCCCAGAAGTTGTTTTGGCTTCTCCCACCCAAGGAACAGAATCTGGAGAGACTGATAACCCGTAGGACGTATTTTAGAGAAGTTGGCTCTAATGCATTATTGTATAGCACCCCTGTTCTTTGCCCCATTTCCTCTATCCTCACGCTAAATGGAACTGGAGAAGATGCAGGGTTAGTAAGTCATGAATTTGGGGGGCCAACTTGTGAGTGGGAGACTGTCCTCCAAGGTCGTGCTCAACTCGGTGGAGAGGCCAGCCTGTGGCTGTGGGCCTGACACATTGCCAGTGCAAATGGCCTGAGCCTGAGGGTAAAGGGCTTGCTTCCTCACATGCAGCCCTGTAGAGGTTCCAGTTTGCAGAGGATACCAGTTCACAGTCGAGACCAGCAGCTGACTCAGATGCGTACAAGAGGCTATTATGCAACATCAAAGAGGAAAGCAGAGGAGAAGAGAACCTCAGGAGAATACGTGGGGCTGACATTTGGCCTCAAGATTGGGGGCATCCTAAGGAGTGGTGGGAGATGAGGTGAACTCAAGACTTTGTGCCCTTCTCATGGGGGCGGCCACTTCCCAGCCCAAGTCAGGCGTGACCACATGGAATGGCCACCCAGTGATGCCAATCTTTTAATTTTTCTAAAAGAACTGAAAATCTGGATTTTTTTAATATGAAACTTCACAATTTTTAAATGTTGGCGACTCATTCAAAAAGTTGGAAAACTGTGTGTGGGCTCACACTGCAACGCCAATTACAATTCTGCAGGTCAGATATGACCACCCGCTGCAACTGGTGTGCGCTGGGCTATTCGGTCCTGTAACACGGAGCTGCGGAGCCTTGCTCCGCCTTTCCTGGGATTCAGAGGAGTGACCCATTTGGGGAACAAATGACAGATTGTCCTCTTTACTGAGTGCCTGCAATGGGCAGGCCTCATGCTAAGCTCCTTACCTTCTTTGTCTCATTTAATCCTCATAATGCCCCCTCCAAAGAAGTACCAATATTATTACTCTACAGAGAAGGAAACCGAGGTTCAGAGAAGGCAAGTAACTTGTCCAAAGACACATTGGTTACAGATGGCAGAACTGAATGGCATCTCTGTGATAGCTAAAGCAATGTTGTTGACCACTCACCCTGTCACTTCTGGGTAAAGTGCTATTCTAGCACTTAACTTGGTATTTATGTGGTTTGCATAGATTTACTCATGTAATCTTCAGGATAATGTCATCCCCTTTTTACACATAGGTAACTGATGAGAGAAACACGTGAAGAAATATACCCAATGTTAGTCAGCTAATAAATGGGGAAGCTGGAACTTAAACTGGCAGTGGGAGACTGCTCTTGACTACCTCCTACAATTTCTCTCAAACCGGTGCCCTCGATCAGTCACATAGAAGGTACTCTGCAAATAGTTTTACATGGACGCCAAATCTCATCTTCAGCTGTGTACACTTGGGGAATCCTGGGCCTAAGGGTGTGGCTGGTGGCTCTGGGTGGCTGCTGCTTCAGCTGTTATTCTATCTGACTCACTGGCACCTGTCACTCAGTGAGTGACCCTTGGCTAATTCCAGGCATGCAGAGTAAAGACCGACAGGCTCAAGAAGCTAGCTCAGCCACTAATGAACTGTCTGATCCAGAAGTGCCTTCTCAGCGATCGGGCAATCCAATTCAGACTGTGTGTTTGACGGAAATAATTCACTAGGTCAGACTTCTTGGCATATAAAGACCTTCCCACCCGGTCTCTGGCATTCTACTGCCTTTCTTCCTGAAAAATGGAAAAGGTGGAGACTGGTTTAGACAAGGGCTAGAATGAACGAATCAGAAAGATGTGCATACATTTTACAATGCATGTGTTTTCATGTGCGGGATTAGCCAAGAAGAAGGAGGAGAATAAAGCAAAAGCAAATTTTAGGGAGAATAAAGCAGATTTCATTGGTTTTTAAATTTCTGTAATCGTATAGGTCTATTTTACCCAGTTTGAAAACCAAATTGTGTGGTGTAAGAACAATATCAGAAAGAGGATATGAGCCCAGGTGATCAGGTAATAACTAGGAGGAGCTAGAAAACTAAACTTTCATTGAACATGGATTGTGTGGCAAACGTCAGGCTACAGGCCATGAATCTCAAGGTAAAGAAACCAGCTGTGATCCTTGCCCTGGTGAATTTCATAGTCTTATGGGCGAGACAGATATTAATAATAAACCCCAAACAAACATAATAATGAATTCTAAAAGATGCTTTAAATTGAAAGAAGAGGGTACTAGAAGGAGCAAAGTGGAGTGACTTTAGGATGGGCTGTCTGAAAAGGCCTCTCTCAGGAAGTGCTGTTGAAGCTGAAATTTTAGAAATTAACAGGTTCGCCCAGGAAAAGGGTGCAGCAGGCAGAGAATGCTTCAGGCAGAGAAAGAGCAGCATGTTTGCAGACCCCAGAGTGGGAAAAAACATGGCATTTATAAGACCCTGAAAGCAAACTGGTAGGGCTAGAATTTAGGGAGATAGGGGGTCAGGGAAAATGGTTCAAGACTGCGGTTTGAGAGGCAGGCCTGGGCCACTTCGCGGTTCCTTGGTGATGAATCACCCAAAGGCGGTGCTATGCTAAGGCTTCCTCAGAATGGCTTCTGGTACATTTCACTGTTGATTTAATTTCACTTGAAAAAGCAAGCGGTGTATCTGAGATCATAGCCAGTGTTGCCTATACATTTGGTGTTCAATGGTTTTATTCCTTCTATTGTCTGATAAAATATAGACATGTAATTTCCTCCCATGGACTTGACTGGAAACAATCAAATGCATCACAGTCAAAGCTAAGGACCTGCTACAGTGTGTGGGAGGGAGAAAGGAATTCTGCCATGAGTTAATACTTGCTGGCTTTTTCCTGCCCTGAGCTTCTCCATTCTCTCCAAGTGCAATGACTTCTGTTGTTGGAGTCAGCACTTGAGATGTCCCCAGAAGTAAGGGTCCTTGGAGACATGGGAATATCGTCCTGTTTCCCCTCCCATCTGCTGTTCTCGGAGGCGGTGCTCTGAGCATGCGCGGGGTACTTGGTTTCCCTAGCGCTGCTTTTATTTCAGAGATGTCCCAGGCTATTTTAAAAAACAAAAATAGTGAGCTGTGGGCAAAAATGGAGTATGTGTGACTTTAACTTTAGGGGACAGCTGCCATATGCATTTCACAGGCCCACGATCAGTTGTCCTCGTGAGAGTCCTAAATCTCCCGGTGTGGGCCACTTACGTGGTCTGCGCCTGAGGTCCTGTATCCTGAGAAAGCCGTCTGTTAAAGCAATAAATGTGATTCTGTCTCCAGGGAGCTTCTCATCTCGTTAAGGAGACAACACATACAGTCCCACGTGGCATCTTCAAGCGCGCTGTCTACAGCTGTACCGTAGTCCAGCATGAAAGAGTCATGCCTGATGAGAAGGTGAAGTTTTAAATGGAAACTATCCTTCCTTGATTTCTGAAAGAGACTAGTTTTCAGCTGAGAATAAACGGAGGCGAAAGAGGATAAGTTCTAAGAATTAATTCCAGGTTGAGGCATTTATTGGTAGATTCCAAGATGAGCAAAATAGGAACTCTGCCCTGCATGAAATACATTTCAGTGGGGAAAGGAGAGCAAGCACACCGAGAGAGCACAGAGCCACGTGAGGGCCACGCGGAGCTTGGCCGCGTAAGTGGAAATGGGTGCATAGCAGCACGTGAGAGGTGCGGCTTCAGGAGCTGGGGGAAGGAAGGGATCCCGTCCAGTCAGGGAGCTCACGGAAAGCTGCATGAAGTAGGTGGCATTTGAGTTGGCCTTGAAGGATTCATGTATTGTTTTTAAGCCACTAAACAGGTATTTTGTGCACACGTCCCAGGTGCCAGTCCCTCGACTGGATCCCCAAACTGAAAGAGTAAGTCTGGTTCTCCAGGGGCACAGTGCCCTGGGGAATACGGTGCCAGCAGCCACAGCGATGGGGAGAACGCCGCAGGGAAATGAGGCGGCATGGAAGCTGGCCAGGAAAGACCATACGTGCTTAGGGGGGTCCAAGGACTGAGACTGTGCTGCACAGGAATCGGGGGCAGGGATAAGGGGGAGCCCAGCACATCCACTCCGCCATGCTGAGAAGTGAAACCTGTGCAAGGTCATGAAATGAGTGAAAAGGTTCAGAAAGGATGAGAAAAACAAAGGAATGGCAGACCAAAGAGAGCAGGTGGGGATGGGGGAGACTAGAAGGTGGGAGGGGGAAAAGGGGTCACAGGAGGCAGCGTGAGAACGTGGGCTTCCCAACAAGAGTCGGTCCCAGCTCTCCCGATGAGCTTTCCAGACACAGGCAGGTCCTTTAACCTCCCCGAGCCACCACTTCCCCATCTGAAAAAAGGAAGAAGATACTGAAATCATGGAGTTCCAGAGACAATTAAATGTCATAATATGAAATGCGAAGCACAGATCCTGGCCAAAGTAGGTGTTCAGGAAGTGAGGGTGATAATACAGGTTTGGGGAGGGAGTATATGTCAGGGTCTAGTATGCTATGCCTGGCATGCAGCAGGTCAGCTCAGTCAGTAACAGTTCCATGAAAAAGCAGCCATACTGGTGTTTTCCTGAGACTGAAGTATTTTGAGGCCAGGCTCACAGCTAGTTAACTTCAGTGCGTCTGTCTGCACGGCAGTCAGACTGTAACCGAGGAATGTGCACTGAGAGTTTTCCATTAAAGACTGACTTCCTGGAAGGGGGGTCTGCAAATCACTTGGAAGGTTCCCGTCGCCGTCACCTGGCCCTGGCCACTTGCAAAGCATCTATAAATCTCCCACAGGGCAAGATGAGAGGGTAGGGTTTGTTTTTTTCCCCCACTCTGACACACTTATTTCTTTCTATAAGATATTAGGAATAATGGTGAAAGCTACCTCAGAGAGGCCACAGGAGGCCAGGCCACCCATGGAAGTGATCTTGCTGCGGACCTCGCCTCATTTTTCCGTGCATACAGGTGCACAGCCTTCCCCGGGGAAGGCACACAGGCCGTCAAGGACCTTGAGCTGTGTAGCCGAAGGGCTACCATCCCTTCTGCTCTCAGCTTCCAAAAGCTAAAGAAGGGAAGGATGGAAAGGGGGAAAGAGGGAAACGAGGAGAGAAAGGAAAAAAGGAGGGATGGGAGGACGAAACCCACAGAAAACCGAGAGGTGGTCTTTCATCCATAACAATCACCTGCATCTCCAGGAGCCTGATTTGTGGGAGAAACTCCGAGAGTCCTGAATGTTTTGGGATTCCTGCTAAACTTTGCATGAAGATTGGTGTCAATAGCATTTTCCTTGCTGTTCACCTTTTGGCTGTGGGTAGGAATTGAACTGGAACAGACTTTGTTTTGGCTGTTAGTGGCTCTATAACCAGCCCTGCTTACCGGTTTTCTATTCGTGCCTCCACTTATTTATTCATTCAGCAGTTCCGCCCTATTCCTTCCCCGTTCATTGGTTCATTGTCCCCCGGCTGGTGACGCCTTCTCGTCAGCATGTGCCACATGCATGCTGCTGTTTCTGGGAGATTATTAAACGTCCTCTCGCCTCGACTCCCTTCATCTTTCAGCTCATTTCTTGGTACTCTTGTCAGCAAAACTCCTTGAGGAAGTTGTCCACAGACGCTCTCCAATTCCTTGCCCTCGCATTCGCTCTGAAGTCCACGCCAGTTTCACCCCCACTCGCCCACAGGAACTGTTCTTGTCTATCAGCAGTGACTTGTAAGTCAGGGCAGTGGTGCTGAGCAGATCACACTGTGGTGCCCAGCTCACCTTCAGTCCTATCAGCAGTGACCTCCCTCCACGATTCAAGTCCAGAGGTCGGCTGCCACCTGCTCGCCCCCAGCAGCAGGCTCGGCATGACCGACCACCCCCTTTGCATCTCACGGGGCACCTAGGACGCTAAGCTTAGTGATTTTCCTCCGAGGTCACTGGCTGCTCCTTCCCCATCCCGCTCCTGATGTTTCTTCCTCCGAGTGCCCCAAGGTTCAGTTCTTGGTCCTCTCTGTCCTCTCAGTCCACTCATTCCCTGAGATCCTGCCCAGTTTCATGGCTTAAATATCACCTGAAAAGCTAATAGCACCCACATTTATATCCCCAACTCTGGACCCCACTCCTGAACTCCTACTCAAGAAGAAGAAGGGACTTACCTCTCACGCTTCACCTTCCTTACACTGTATCTGCTCTTCCCCCCAAATGCCTGCTTCCCCCACAAACTTCCAAACTCAGTGATAGCAACTCCAGCATGCCAGTCCCGGGGGGCAGACACCTTGGACCACCCCTGAGACCTCCCACAGACCCATGACCCACCCTTCAGCCCAGCCTCACGCCGACCCCCAACATGTCTCCAGGGCCTGGACCACCTCTTCCCTCCACCTTCACCGCCCACACCGTGGCCTGAGCCTCTGTCCTGTCGTCTCCTCTCAGCTGCATCGTCTCCGTACCTCCCTGATTCTGCGCCAGCCTCTGCAGTCTATTCTCAACTCCACAGCCAGCTTGATGCTTGCAGAATGTCAGACTGCTCTAGTCTAGACCCTCCCACAGTCTTGCACTTCACTTTCTCTAATTTTTTTCTATTGTAAAATGTTCCTAACACAGAATTGACCACTGTGGCCGCTTGTAAGTATACAGGTCAGTGGTATTAAGCAGATTCACCCTGTGGTGCCGAGCGCTGGCTGTGGTCCTCCAGACTTCACATCATCTGGGCCTGTCCTCGCACTCGCCTGCTTTCTCCCTGCTTGCACTGGGGCGGCTAAGCTGCTCTGCTGGCACATGCATGTCTCCCTCTAAGGGCCTCCTCACCATCCCCTCTGTCCATCCAGAGAACTCGCCCTACAGACACCTATACCGCCATCTCCCTCACCTCCTTCCCGTCTGTGCGGGGGTCCAGTCACCACCACCCTCTTTAAGATCAGAGCCCCCTCCTACCTTCACAGCCTTCAGCTCCCTTACACAGCTATATTTGTCCCACAGTACATAAATGTGGTGTCATTTATTATGTTCATTGATGATTATCTTTCCTCCACAAATGGACTATAAGTTCCATAAGGAAAGATATTTGTTTCATTTATTGACGCGTATCCAATACCTGGAACAGTGTTTGACCCAGGTATGCCCAGTGAATAGTTGAGTAAATAACTTGAATCATGAATGAACCTATCAACCCTGAGTCTTTCCTGATTTTTCTACATTTTATATTATTCACTGGTATCTAAACTGCTGCATGAACATGAAATCAAATATAATGGATTTTCTGAATATCCAGTTTTCAGTGGATAGAAAAAAGCAGGAAGGATGCACTCAAGTGCCTTTACCTGATGAATATTTATTCATGGTTGGGTCACAACATTATTCATTCTGTCTTTACTGTAGGCCTACTAAGTGTGAAGAATTCAGTGCTTTAGACTGGGGACGTTCTCGAAGAAACTAATTTTTATTCTTCAAAACACCACAACTCCTAGGCACAGAGAAAGGAAGGGACGGGGGACGGAGAGAGAAAAAGAGAGAGAGACAGAAATAGAGAGATACTGATTTGTAGAATTTTAAATAGCAAATTTGGTCCTCATAACATAATACTTTGTGAACTATTAGCATCTTTTTTTTTTTTTTTGGACATGGAAACCTCATGTTTTAAGAAAAGTCAGATCCTTTCCTGCCACATTCTTCTTTCATCTCTTTAGGCCCTTCTAGAGTTCAGGGAAGGGACAGACTGCATGTAGTGTTGGCTCTGTCCCTTAGAGATACAAGAGATTTCGTGAATGTAGGGATATGGGTGAGATGTGAGTTACCTTAAGTTCCGGCAGTGACTGCCTGTTGCCCTCTGGGTCAAAGCTAGGATTCTTATTCTGTGGCTCAAAGACATCCATTATAGGGTCTTTGAAACAACCTCTTACTCAACATATATTGTACTATATCCCAGGCTACTGCTACTTCCCAGTCCTCTAGATTGAAAGGCCCTTGAAGGCAAAGACCAGGTATGTTTGTTAGTATATTCTTGGCATCCCACCCATTGACATGCACATAGTAGGCTTAACCATTAAATAGATTCCGGCATCTCAGACCTGTTTGCTCAAAATCCACTTTGGGTTGCCTCACTGCTACCCCCATACCCTCTCCCAAATAGCATCCTATTCCAACACCTTCTCTTTGCCAACCTATCTGCTCTTCTCTCTTCCTATTCATAGGACCTTACGTCCCTACCAATGCTACACAAGGTTTTAGGATAAAACCTGTTTTTTACTGATGAATCTATCTGCTTTTAAGATCATAAAATAGTTGCTATTCCAAATAAGAACTTCCCCTTACCTCACACCCCTTTAAAAAAATGTTTCTTATATTCATCCAGAATAAATATTTTGTTTGTTGGCACTTTGTGTAGGGTCATCCTTTCTCTGCATGTTGGTCCACTTTGGTACTGGTTCTCTTTGCTCCCATTCAGTGATCTATTAAAGAAAAAATTAAGAAGCATCTTTTGTACATTAAGACACAAAGCTAGGCACTGAGGGTTCAATGATGAACAAGTTTTGTATGGAGTTTACAATTTAGAGGCAGAGAAAGGCATTTTAAATGGTTCTGTTACCACTGTGATACATGCTAAGGGTACGTGATGGTAACTTATGGGGAGCAATAAAGGGAGCTGCAAATAAAGGGAGCTGTCTGGGCTTCAGGAGAAGCCAGGCAAGGCTTCCCTATGGAAGTGATATGAGGGCCAGCCCACAAACACGGGGAGCCAAAGCTCTTACTAGGCAGGTGTCATGTCTTTCTGGCTTCAGAGCATCTGGCCCAGCAAAATTTTTGACCAAGGTCATGCCAGACAGACTCCTGATTAAGTGTGTCTGGGTGCATCATGCCTGCCCAAGGGCTCCTGTTCCCCTGCGATGAGCTTTCTCATTTTGGACCTGGAATCCCACTGACTTCGGAATCAGAGCCAGACACCCCGTGTTGTGTGGCTTAAAGATCTGAATGGTAGGCAGTTTGCATTGCCTGCGCAGTCAGTTTCTGCTCTGCTTTCTGAACGAGTGGGTGACAGATGGTGCCCACCTTGACAGCAGATCCCACTGTAAACCACACCGGCTTGTAGGCAAGTCTGGACTGCTACCAATTTCCCGCTGGATTTTTCTGTACTCAGAGGACTTAACAGTTTTTAAAACTCCTTTGCCCTTTAGGCAAGTTTTTTTCCAACTGCAGGAAAATTCTCTATTCTCAGCATCTGTGTTGCAAGAACTGGCCGTCTCCGTCACACGCCCAGTCGAGCTGTCTCAGACTGGTCAGGGCTGCGGATCTGGTCAGCATGGGGAGAGTGGTGTGCGTTTTAATGGGGCCAGCGTGGTGCTCATTACTCGCCTGCTTCCTACCATCTAGATTTTCGCAGTTCAGCAGGCACAGTGGGCTCCCCGCTCTGAGCAGGGGGGACTTGGCTCCTGAGGAGGGCATGGCTAGGTTCCCTGGAAGTCGTGATTGTATGACGGACACCATGATAAATCGGGTGGGAGGGCATTCTGTCCCAGTAAGCTGCTTTCATGTTTGAATGGTCAACAAGTAATGTACCATTGCCACACAGGGGAAGGGGGAAAACAAACCGCCGCCTCCATATTAGGAACTAAGCAAGTGCAAAGGAAAATTGGTCATGTCATAAAGTGAAATGAAAATGTGGGTGTGAGCATTTGTGCACCGAAGTTGCAGGAGAAGGGGCCATTTCGTCCGACTCAGCATGCATTCATAATCGGGCTCAATGCCAAGTGCTATGAGGAAAACAAAGATAGAAAGACACACCTACTAGTATGCATTCAGGTTCAAATAACAGAAAATCTATCTAGCAGTGGCTTGAATCACTGGGTATCTATTGTTTAACAAGTCCAGACATAGGCTGTCCCTAAGGTAGGTTTTACGGTTCAGCGTATCACCCGAGACATTGTCCATTTCTTCCATCTGTGATACTCAGCCTCTTGGCTCGGCCTTAGGCCAGCCACCTCATGGTCACAGGATGGCTGCCACAGCTCCACATATCACAGCTACTATAGCTGTATAAAAAGGTAGTAGTATGCAAGGACCGTGTCAGTGCAGCCAGAAGCCCTCCATTGTTTCCTTCTTTTCATTCAGGGAAGAAAAATCTTTCCCAGCATCTCTGCCTCCCTGCCTCCCAGCAGACTTCCGTGTGTGTTTCATTGGCCGGATTTGGGTCACATGGCCACCCCTGGCTACAATGGAGTCTGGGAAACAAGTATCTGGATTTTTTAGCTGCCACTGTGAGAGGCAGGCAAGGAAGAAAGGTGCTGGGTAGGTGTAGCCAACCAAGAGTATCTGTCAAGACATTGCCTGCCCTTAATGAGCTTGGTCTGCATGGACAGACAGACGGTTACGCAGTGCCCGACGTCCAGCACGGTGCTTATGGTTAGGCAGGAAGCAGCGACTGTGAAAGATCTTGGGAATTGGAATTATTGGATCCTTCTCCCTGCGTTCTTTCATGTAAGAGGAATACCAGCACCAGACTGAAGTTAGAACCAGTATGCACAGGATTCGTTATATTCAAATGAAAGGAAAAGGAGTCAGTATCTAAATAGCAGACACTGGCTGGGTGTCAGAGGAATCAAGTCTGGATCAGACAGAAGGTGTTTATTATACCAGTCGGTCAGGATAGCAAGCAGGTGGCGTGTGTGCTGCCTTTCTCCATGCCCATGACAGACATGACTAATCGATCACCACACTCTCTCTCCAAGCCCAGCTATGACCTCAGAATCCTTCTCAATAGGCAGCTCCTGCCAGTAGATCAAAATTAGTAAGTGAGATTACATCCACTTGGCATAACTACTCAGAACTTTATATTTACTGAAGGACCAAGCTAAACAAATATGAGAAATAGTGTCTAGTTAAGAAGTTAATGCTACTGAACCAAGGACTCAAACATAGTCCCATTTAAAGAAAAAAGGACCTTTGGTAAAACTAGTCTGTGATGCAATTTGACAAAGGCACGTTGATGAATTGGGTTTCCCACCAGTCTAAAAACAGAGTTCTGATATTACAGTGGTAATATCAGCACAGTAAGATTAAGCAATAAAATCATTGACTCTTGAGTGGTGAGAAAATGATCATCTCCAGATTGAATTGTGCCATATCTGTAGAAGCCACTCATGTTTAGCCTCTGTGTTTGCACAGCATTTTTAACTTTCAGAAGCTCGTACACACCTGTTAGCTCATTTTATTCCCATAGTTTATTCCTTTTTAAAAAAGTGTTCACCACAAGCAGCGATATGAAGGAACTTTTTGAGGGTGATAAAACTGTTATACAGCATGAGTAGTGGCAGATATGCATCTATATGCCTTTATCCAAACCCTAAAACCATATGCCACAAAAAAGTGAATTTGACTACATGGGAATTATGTAAGTTTTTTAGAAGTCTAAAAAGTCACTGAGATAAATGCTAAGATCTTTTACTCAGTTTGAAAACCATTTAAACAATTTTTATAAGTTAAAAATAGTTCAGGTATTTATGGTTATGGTAAAAAAAATTCAAAATACTGAAAAGTTTGAAAAAGACTAAGAAAATTAATTAAACCATCCACATCCTACACAACAACAATATCATTTTGAACCCTCCCCGACCGACTTTGTCCTATGAGTATTTATGTGTGTATATTTCTAGGAGTTAACCATTGCATTTGGGAGTCAGGTCATGAGAGAGTCATTTTATACTTTAAGCATCAACTTGGTATTGATGGAAATTTTAACAAGTGTATATGGCTTTACCAGTTAAAAAGATACATTTTAAAATGAAAACACTTTAACAAAATTGCAGTGATCTGACACCTGCTGTTTTATTGCCTGAATCTTTTTAAAATTTTGCACTATATTAACCTCTTTTCAACAACAAGGCCATTTTGGCAAAATTCCAGTAGTAGGCATATCTGTTTGGTCATTACCCAACTTCTTTCCCCCGCCCTATTTTGGTGGAAAATACACGCCAACGCACTGTTTCTGTTGTCCAAACTTACCAGAGAAAACCTTATCTGAGAAAACTGATGCTGACTCCAGAATGTGAACCAGAACTCAAGAAACAGTCCACAGTTTTATGCAGATAAAGGAGTCATTTTAATTCCCATGGGAAGCCTATGCATCCCGTCTGTTTAATGATCCGCAATGTCCTTGCCAGTCTAGCTAGGAGCCCCTCCTCGGCAATGACAAGGGATGCGGGTGCTGCCTCCAGAACTGTGGGACCCACCGCCAGTCAATCATGGCGCTGCAGCCCGGAAGGGGCCTCCCAAATCCTTCTCAACACGAACTTCAGCCACAACCACCATTTCTCCATCGTCATCCCCTAGGAAATCTATTTTCCATCGCTGCTGATACCCTCACCCTAGCTGAAGAAATGAAACCCTGCCAGCAGCCACCCTAAGCATAAGGAAGAAAGCCCAGAGTGGGTGCAGAGCTGGTCCGCGGACACCAGTAGGGTAAACAACTTTATAGTGTCATCTCCCAAATGTTTCCTTGATGAAACATAAAATATTTCCTGGGTTCCTAAAGCTAAATTACATTACTACCTCATTTCACCCCCTGAAACTGATGCTGAGAGGCCAGTGCTAGTGACCTGGTCCAGAAGCCATTGTCCATCGGAGGGCAGTGGCTTAGACCGGCTCTCGGTGTAAACACACCATTGTTTGATTGCAGCGGTCACCCTGCTCATGTGCATTGTACTCAGCCCACGTTCCTGCACCGTGTCGCCTCCAGCCTAGCACAGGACCGTGCAGATGAGCACGTGACTGGGGCCTCACAATCTCAGGAATATAATCACCAAGCCAATTTCTATTATTCATGAGCCTTTATGTATGAAATTACTAGTCTGGAACCTTTGTAGGGTGCTGAGGTTGATTTTGAAGAAGAAAAAGTCCGTTTTAGCAATGGCTCTTGAACTAGAAATGGGGTTATCAGGCTACCATTTTGTGGAAATGAAGTCAGCACAAATAAATGTGGATCGGGGCAAGCCCCATACCTCCCGGGGTTTCCTTAAAAAATCAGGTCAGTGACGCTGCTGCAGTTGTAGCTGCATTCATCCCACCGGTTCCTGGACTTGCCATTGAAATGAAGAAGGAGATATCTAAGCTGGCCTGTGCATACAGTAAAACAACAAATTTGACTGGATCTATACTGTCGGAACTCAACCAAGAATTAGGAGAAGTGCAAGTTGCAGCGCTCCAAAATTGTGCGACTATAGACTATCTACTGTTAAAAGAACATATGGGATGTGAACAGTTCCCAGGAATGTGTTGTTTTAATTTGTCTGATTTTTCTCAAACTATTCAAATTCAGTTAGACAATATTCATCATATCATTGATAAGTTTTCACAAATCCTAGGGTGCCTAACTGGTTTTCTTGGTTTCACTGGAGATGGCTGGTAATTGTAGGTCTGCTTTTGTTATGTAGCTGTATTCCTATTATGTTAATGTGTGTGCGCAATTTAATTAGTAGTTTAAAACCTATACATGCTTATGTTACGCTACAAGAAGATATGTCAAAGAAATAATCAATCTTCCCATGTTTTCTTCCGTCTGCTACCTCTATAGCTTTTCTTCTTCCTTCCTAATTACAACCCTTTAGTAGAATTCGTGCCTCATATCGAAAATTACCGAGTATCTTAATTCTTCCAAGTGATAAAGATACCTCAAGACAAAGGCCGGGCGTAGAAGCCACAGGACATAAATCTGCAAAGAAGTAAAAAGCTCACCTTTTCAAAGAATATTGCTTCTCTCTCACTTACCAACTTTACATCTCCCTGTATGGCCCCGGAAGATGACTGGTTAGCCAGAGACGGGTAAGATTCCTCAAGGGAGGAACAACCTAAGACAGGCACAGTCGCAGGGGGGCCATCAGGTGAGAAATTGGGGATCAACAGAGGTGAGGCTTAGAACCTCACCCCCCGTTTTGAGAGAAATCTTCTGCATCCGTGGATGTTTTGTTGCGCTTGTCTAGCTCGGATTAGCACATAGTCTACAGGCACACACCTGATCATCTACAATTGCCCTCTTACAGCACCAAATTATATTTTCTACCTTTATCTTGCATCTACCTATCACTTCAGCATTTTATTAAAAATAATAATAATAAGGGAGAAATGTGGGATTCACATATAAATCAAGTATAAAAATCAAATGAATAATCATATCTGACTTGATTGTTTATAATTCATGATGTGTGATCAAAACTGAAAGTTTCTGTGATGACTGCCCTTGTCCTGTTCACCATGTAAGAACTTATTCACTATGTAAGAACTTGTTCACCATGTAAGAACTTGTTTGTTATGCTTCAGAAGATTGGAGACTGTTGAGAATTAGGCTTGGGGTTGATTAATGATTGTGCATTGAGTCCCCTATACAGAATTTTATTGTTGTTAACAACCATTTGATCAGTAAATATG
Source organism: Manis javanica (assembly GCF_040802235.1). Classification (NCBI taxonomy): domain Eukaryota; kingdom Metazoa; phylum Chordata; class Mammalia; order Pholidota; family Manidae; genus Manis; species Manis javanica. Next base: position 92,097,298 of record NC_133169.1, on the reverse strand, counting down.
AGAGATGCCCTCTCAAAAAAAAAAAGTTAAGAAGAAAAAAATCAGGTCAGTTCGTAGCTTCTGGTTTTTGTTTTTAGTCAAAAAAAAGGTGCACTTTATCCACATGTCTAACAAAGGGAAAATGCACAGGTTTACAGCTTTGTGTGTAGCAGTGTGATTCAGCTAGGCATTTAATGAGATGCATTGACGTACACTTACTGAGGGTGAAAGTCATGTTGAACTTGGTGAATCGATTTCTGGTGACTTTGATTTCAGATGAAGTTACCATCTCAAGTTTACTAGTTTATTGTTACCGCCATCTCCTCTTTCAATACTCAACAAAAGTTGTTTTGTCTTGAGCAGCATTTGTTTTCTAATTTGCTCTACCAAAAGTGTGTTACAAACACAGAGTATTTGTATCAGAAGTTTCAGTATCTTGAAATTGGAATGTGGGGTGATTCATGAGTTTTGCATCAATTATTAAACAGTCATTGATGAAGATATGCAGAGATGGATGGGGCAGTAGAGTATTCTGGTCACACCTGCTGGTTTAGCGGTGATAAATGAGTCAGGAAACAAGAAAGTTCAAAACAGGTATTACCTCGAGCTGCAGTTACATGTGCCCTGGAGAGAGGTAGACAATAGCTGAACATCAACATAATATACAGGCCAGCAACTGGCAGGATTAAGATAAAAGTAAGGACTTGGCAAGAGGACTAAGGAATTTCAAAATCCTGCCATGCCAACCACTCTTTATCTTACAAAGTTCTTAAGAGGATAGAGCCCAGGTAACGATAACACTTGGAAAACAGAGGGGACTATTTTATTATCTGGAACCGTGCCTGGTATCCCAGAATGCAGAGTTCTAACAATACTAGCCTGGATGCCACGGCTTAGATGTGAGCTAGACTTCTGCCTTGTCTTGGCCGGTGTGGATCGTAAAGGGGGGGCGAGGACATTCTCACGGGGAGTCTGCACAAGAACACACAGGTGCCCGTCATCCCTGGGTGGGGTAGGGGGACTGAGTTCTGTCACCCTTGGAGTGACATTTTCTTGGAAACTGAGCCAGAGGCTGACCTTGGAAAAAACCACCTAACTCTTCCTTCAGATACCCAAGTTCCCCAAAAGGGAAGGCCCTTCTTCTCATCCTCAACACCTGGGTCCTGAAGCCCACCTGGAATTCCAGAGCCTGTGGTAACACCACTGCTGAGAGGAAGCGTGTAAACGGCTCTGAAGCTGAATCTTAGCCCTAAAGACACAAGCGTGGCACTGTTAGCCCCCTAGCCCCCCAACACATACACAGACACACACACACCGGGTCTCCCTCCCCTCTCCCGTGCTTCCCGCCACTTCGTCTCTCTGGGGGGTATTTGTGTCCTGAACAGTTTGAGAGTCTGACTCACTCCTCAGCCTGAACGTGAAGAGAAACAGCCATGTGTGCCCCAGGTCCCACCCGAGGCAGGAAGCTTCGTGAATGATGCCACTGCCAACCCCTCACTGAAAAGCCAGAAGCAGTCACTAACGCCCGAGGTGTACCCTGGCCCTCGAGTGGCTTCTCAACCGGGGCATTCTGTGGCGAACTGCAAACACCAAAGAGGCTTCTTTCTCCTCTGCACATCAGAGTGTTTTGCAAAGATGTACAAACTGACAAAGGCAAGGGGTCAAATAATTCACTGGAGATGGATGGCTTCCTAGCCTTGCTGGCCTTTATTACTCCTCAGTGGGCACTTGGCATGGAAATGGGCCTTCTAAGCTTCCAGCAGGAACTGAGTGGCCCGCAGCTTGTTCAGTGTCTCCTTAAGGTAGGGCTCATTTGAAGGAGTCTTCCTGCGTGAATGGGCCAGATTTCCACGTGAGATGATCAATAAGGAAGGAGATGGCCTTTTCTGAAGGGAGACTATAGACTAAAAGTCATAAACAGGTGACATAGAACAGACTTAGCCCACAGACAAGGTTTTTCTAAGGCCACAGTGTTGAAGAAAAAGTTGACAATATATAAAATATAAGAGATTTTGCATAAAAATTTGGATTTCAAGCTTTGTACAAAAAAAAAAATAAGAGTGTCTAACAACACATGGAATATTCCACTGCCACAATCGGCCTAAGCTAAGCAGCCACCCTTCTCTTAGAAGGGGCCACAGGCTTCCCACTTCACCGGGTTCGCTTCACTCCACGATGTCATGGGGCCCTGCAGGGCGTGGAATTCACTAGCCCTGGAGTCAGTGGTCTAAGAGGCCACACCAGGAATCATGAATTGTTCTTTTAAATTGTGCCTCATATGAAAGTGACTGGGGCTGCGCCTTATTCTTTTTAGTTCTGCACAAAGAATGACCATTAGAAGCATTTTCACGTATGAAAAAGGACAGTTCCATGCAAAGTGGGGAATTTTGTGCTACTTACCTGGACAAATCAGGCATACAAAGAAAATCCTGAAATGATGATATTAAAGTAAGATTTGAGAGTTGAATTATTCAGGGGTGATTACCTTAGTTTTCCGCCTCGCTGTTTCCCCCTTGCTTTCTGCACATGGACATAATCTTCAGAATGTTCCTCTGTCAAAGCCAATAGTCATAATTCCCCCACCTCCCTCTCTCTCTTATTTTTTTTTTTAACTCATTTGCACTCTCGGTAGCAGTTGTTGGAGCCCTGCAGGGGAATAATTGCAGAGGAATTAACCTCTGACATTTTTCTAAAAATAGGCCTAATAAATCCAATCGTAGGTAATTTACCTGTCCCTGTTCCTCTGGGGGTAACCAGCTTGAAGAAAGACTTGGCAAGCTAGCGTTCGTTTAGCAATCATCTGTGGTCTGAGTTCCTGGTGCCTGTGTATTTTCTCCTTTGGGAGACAGAATACAGATTGCCCTCTCCCCTCTGACCTCATGACTCTGTGTCCCAGCACCCTGCTCCTGGGTTTGGAATAAGGCTGTCCTCTTTCAGAAGGGTGCTGGGTTCACTGGAAGAGAGGGCGCATGGGTCAGGCTAGAGCATCTGTGGCTGGGACCTTGCCCTTCCGACGTGCAGACTTGCCAGTGATTTCTCTGCTCTCAGTCCCTTCATGTCGGTGTCTGAGCTTCAAGCATTCCAACCTCGGTTCGTCACAGACCTCAGCCCTAATTTGAACCATCGCAGCTGAAACCTGTTTGGGGAAGTTTCTTGATGTAGAAGAAAGGGGAAATGCAGAGGGCCCCGGATGGGTAAAGAAATAGCCATTTCCCTGAGCCATGAATTCATTTTCTGTTGCCCAAAATGGAAGGGTCTGAAAGTGCTTTTTCCTTTTGTTCCCTCCAGAAGTTCCACGAGACCACAGTGCAGTGCGAGCCTCTAGGACACTGACTTTCCCAAGGGCCATTTCCAGTGGCACTTAAAATACAGAACGTACAATCCTTGTAAATTCCACTGCAGAGACAAAGCCCTACACCCTTAAAGGCACAGAAAAGTCTATCTATTATCTATCGTTTCAGAATGAGTGTGCAGTTACTTAAATTGCCTTTGTCTTCTCCTTTTCAGCTGACATTATCTCTACGGTAGAATTCAACCACACGGGAGAATTACTAGCGACAGGGGACAAGGGGGGTCGGGTTGTAATATTTCAACGAGAGCAGGAGGTAAGTGGCAGTGAATGCGAAATGCCCGTTTTCTTCTCTTTTTAAAGGAGGCCTCCTACTGTTTCTTAATCCTCATGTGTCGCCCTTAACCTTGCCGCTTTGCTAGCAAACTAAAAAACTGCCAAAAAGTCATTACCATCCACAATTCTGCCTTCAGACTCATAAAAGCACCTGAGAAGAGAGCTGTTTCTGGGCACGGCCTTATCTTCCCAAACCTGGGTATTGCACATTCCAAACGACCTCGCTTCTCAGCTTACCTGCAAAATGGTTACTCTTTGAGTATAACTCCCCCTTTTTTGAGTGGGATTTATCCTTGAGCTATTGAAATGAAGTCTCCCCTGATTTCAGGTGCTCCCACAGACTAGGCAGCAGGAAAAACAGCTCTTTGCTCACATGTGAAAAGGACAACCTGGGTCAGCCGAGAACCAAATGATAGCTCACCCTACAAAAAGGAGTGAAATCCCACAAAAATAACATCTGAGCTATGCCTACGGTGCCCACTTTACTGTAGGTGACACAGAGGTCCCCGGAGCTTAAAGCTGTGTGCATTCTGAACAGGAGGTCTAACTTCCAGTGAATCTCATTTCTTTCTGAGACTCGGGTTCCACTAGGGATTGTTTCTCTTTTTCATATAAATTGAGTTTCTTGGTGTCTGCTTCTGTTTGTCAGGATGGAATTATGGCCCATTTTGATTTCCTTGGCCTCCCCTGGCATGGGCCTGGAGTTTCCAGCAAGCCAGTCTGTGTTCTAGTAACTCTCCCATCTGCTACCACCTGCCTCTGAGATTCTCCCAGCACAGCGCAGGGGGAGGCCCAGTGCAGAAAAGCTTCACCAGAGACTTCCCTGGCAATTTAAACCCTGTTTTGTGCCTCAAAGCCATTTGCATTACACCTCCCCTCAAAAAAGGAAAGCCTCATTTAGAGGTGATATATTTGGTAATTGCACATTATTTGCAATTAATTTCTATAAGGGCATCATAATCCCTCAGGGTTCTGTATAAATTCAAGTGTTTAGCATTAAATCAGGCATCCAGCCTATTCTGTTGGCCCTGGAAACATGAAAATGTGGTTGGCAAGTAGGAACTAATAGCTCTTGGTGACCTGGAATTTTTCCTGCTTTTCCAGAGCTGCCTAGTGTTAATTGGTCTGGCACATACTACACACACTTGACAGTCTGATTTGGATGGTACCAAATCAACACTCATAAAATTATTGTTAAGGTGGACTGGTTGTCTCTGCAGAAAGCGAGATAGTAGCTAGTGTGTCCACACTGAAAGTCCTTTTAAAACTGATTTTTCAATCTTCTTCAATTAAAAAAAAAAATCCCGTTAGGATCGGAGTGATGATAAAAAGGAACAGGAGCTGCTGGTTAACATAACTTAACCCAAGGCAGCCTGTTGCCAGTAATATTCCACTCTGCATTTTCTGTTAGCTATTTATAGATTTCACCTATTTTAATTTCCTGAACTATTTGAGAAGACTGATTCATTAATAGAAGGAGGGAGGGGACACATTTTGCAAAGGAGAGTGGTTTTTTTTCAGTAGATAATAGATGTCCAGGATAATGACACGCAGTGAAATGTTTAGCTTTGTGCAAGACTTGAGGCTGAGATGAACGCTCAGCCTGGGAGGCAAGGCCGGGGGACACCACCTAGGTCAGGCCCCCTGCAACTTCTGTGAGGGAGCGCTCAAGAGCCACCCTCCTGGAAGGGTTTGTCCTCGGACCCTCAGTGTCCTTGCAAACACGCTGGATGCCCAGGCTTCCACACCATCATCCACTGGAAAGTTGAGATTCGGGGTTGTATGTTCAATATCCACCCAGAAATAGCAATTTTTCAATTGAGCCTTTTACATAGAGGCAAGCTTTTGTGACAAATGTTTAATAAGACCTGAGTCTGAATTTCTGAGCAGCTTCCCAAAGCTTGAATCTGGACCATCCTGAAATGCCTCAATAATAAATAAAACCACCGTCCCTTTTTTCCCTGCTTCTTTCTGTCTCCCTCCCTCCTAATGCCCCCTCTCCACCTTTCTTCTCTCGCCCCTCCCTGCCGACCCTTTCCTTTATGTTTCATTCTCTAGTCATTTATTTAGCCCCTGCTGTTTGTGCTTTGCATAATCAGAGCTGGGGGAACTCTCCTCATTAGCTCAGTGGTTCACATGTCATCTCTATGCTCCTGTCTGTTTTGTTACTCATGTTAGAAAAAAAAAGGGAGAGGGAGAGGTCTGAGATCTGGTGACCAAATCTGCTGCTTAAAGCTGTGTGACCTTGGAGAAGTCACTTGAATATTTCTGAGCTTCTCTTGTCCTTCTCCCTGCACTGCTTACCTCTCAGAGATTCTGTGAGGGCCTGGTGAGTTTTTGAAAGGCACTTTTGAATTGATGCTATAGCTTTGAATTCTTTGTAAGGGATTCATGTATGTCCGTGCGGACCTCAGCGTGGGACGGATCCCTCCTAACAGCGTCCAAGACGTCCATGAGCACGCAGAACATCTTAGAACTTCAGTTGTATTGATTTTTAAAATGTGTCCTGTCTCAGTCTCTATTTCTGTGTATATGTTATACTGTATAGCTTATCCTAGTGCAGATGTTCATGTGTATAATTTATAAATAAATATATGTATATTGGAGGTGCCAAATTTTACCATCAGGGGTGCATGATCAAACGCTTGGGGGGCCCCTGAACGAAGGTAAACGTGTGGCTGTCGTGGTCGTGCCCTGAGATGGCCTGGCCATGCCACTTCTCATAACCCCACTCAAAAAAAGGAAGAATTGATGAAGTTACAGTTGGCTGACGTGGTTTAATCTTTTGTGCATTTTTCTCCCCCTTCCTACAGAGTAAAAATCAGGTTCATCGGAGGGGTGAATACAATGTTTACAGCACATTCCAGAGCCATGAACCCGAGTTCGATTACCTGAAGAGTTTAGAAATTGAAGAAAAAATCAATAAAATTAGATGGCTCCCTCAGCAGAATGCAGCGTACTTCCTTCTGTCTGCTAACGGTATGCGGGGGGGGGGGGGGGGGACTCTTCCTCTTTGGTCTTTTCAGAGACGTTTCAGCAAACCATGTATTTCCATCTCTCTTAGACTCAGTTTTCCTTTTTACTTTGGGGACTGTTGGAAAGCTTAGAAATAACATACTTTCGAGCTGCCTAGTGGATTGCCTGGCACAGAGCAGACCCTCTGTAAATAGTAGTTGTTCTTTTAAAAAAGAACAAATTTATGGCCGAATTTAGATGAGACCTGTTATCTGCAATTTTCGACTAAGGCAGATTATTTTCAGGTGTTTTTGGAATATGACTTCCTGTCTTAAGATTCACTGACATTCTGGGAACACCTTTCAGAAAACTGGGGTGTTGTCCTGTGAGTTTGGTATACTAAATAGAAGTTTTTAATTCCTGAATATATTTTGCAGTTTGTAAAGCAGATGGCCCTGTCTCTCTGACGCAGTCAAGTTTTCAGCTAGCAGCACAGGTCAAGGAGAGGGGGACCTAACCAGAGAATTTAGCAAGAAGTCTTTTTTCTTCTCTTTCTCTCTTCATACTCATCTTATACCATTTGTTGTTTTAGGGGGAGTTGATATAAATAGGTCAGAGAGAGAGGATTTTGAGGGTTGAATAGAAAGCCAAATTCCTGCTAATTCCATAAGCCTTTATGCTGTGCAATTACCCACCCTAAAAGTTCTTAATAATCCTGCTGAAAGAAGCCATCTATGCTCAGAACAATTCAGAATAAAATCATATACTGAAGGGTGCTAATTGAAAAGCATACAATTAAGAGGATTAGTATATAAAAATTAAATACCCTGTCCCAAGCAAATAAGCTTGGAGCACGATTCATCCCATCTGTTTTTGAGTCTATGAGGAGTATACATTTAAATATAAATCAAGATGCAAGGGATTTCCTTTTGCCTATCCCCAGCATTTATAAAGAAAGGGAAGTGCTTGCATGTCAAGTAACAAAAGTACAGACTGTGTCTATCACATGATCAAACGCAGATTAATGTTTGGAAAGACTGGAAAGAAACACACCGAGAGGTTTATCACGCCTGATTTTTTATCGTGCGTTATGGGTAACTTACAAGTTTGTTCCTTTTATAAACATTTTTATTTTCCAAGTTTTTAGAATGACTTGTATCTTAATCTTATGAAAAAAGGGAGAAAAGTTGTTAATGCCTATGAACCCCGAATCCCTCAAATAGAAAGCCAGCGTACAAATCTGAAAAATAACAACACTGACGCAGCCAGGTGAGGGTCACTCAAGCGCTGCTTGTCTCACCGTGACCAGATCGCCGCTCACCTGTTTGTCCAGAATCCAAGTCATTTAACTCCTTCTCAAAACTCTATTTATTGTTCTGTTTACCTTGTTAGACCCTGGTTTCTTGGAAACCAAGCCGCACGAATTCGTTTCAGTTCAGTTTTGCTGTTCAAGTTTCACTCACAAGCTCTGCTCATTCCACACTACTTAGAGTGAGAGAGACTTTTTTCTGATGGTTTTGACTTAATTACTCCAGGCGGAGAAAAAGCATCCGATTCCATCTTCTATAGCTAACTTACTTTATGTTATGAAATTTAGCCTATTGATTATTACAATGAAATTCAGAGACTTATTAACTACTTTGTGGGGGGATGGGATAGAAATCAGCGCAATGCAATGAAGATTAATTGTATAGCATAATGTTCTGTTAATTGAGTTTTTAAATAGTTTTTTGATTAACAAGGATATTATCTTCCCATTTGGGATGCTATTTCATATGCCAACAGCATCTCGAAATGAGTCTTATAAGAAAAATTCCCATGTTCTTATGTGATTTTCCTTTTTATACTAATATTGAGGTTGAGAATTCCCCTTAAGCCAAATAGGTTAACACGCAAAAATTAATGGAAGACAATTGGAATTGCCGTACAAAAGAGAAAATGAAGATGTATGATAAGATTGTGTTTAAAAGCTGCCACAAGTAATGATAAACTACTCAGAGGGGCAGTGAGAAGGAAGGAAAAGCCATTACTCAGAGTAACAGCCACACATTCCATGGACTTTTTTATCCACCAAGCTTCAAGATAGTGAGTCAAGAGAAATTGTGTGATAATAGACTCAAGAATGACTCCAGGCAACCCAGCCATGGGGAATTGGATTGAATTCACCATCAATTATCTTTTTTAAAAAAAAAATGGCACTGATCTCGTTATAGCTGGGTACAATTTTTACTTTCTGCTAGAATAGATTTCCAACTTTACAATTTTTAATGAAAAATAAAACCAACATTCATTTGGGAATCTAGACCTTGAAATCATTTGCCAGATGAAAGCACATTGCTCTCCCGGCTGTGTCTGCCTTAGTACCTGTGGTGAGAAGGGCAGGTTTACTTGAGCTGTTTTTCTTGCTGTGAAAGTAGACATTGTTGTAAAAAATGTAGAAAATTTTTTACATGTTGTAAAATGTTGTAAAAAATGTAGAAAATTTCTACAGAGAAACAAAATGAAAAGAATAAAAGTGCTCCCATGGAGAACCACTTTTAATGTATTTTAAAGAAAAGAGCAAAGAAGCGTAGATAAATGCTTGTCTCTTAACAAAAATGTGACATATTCCATAAACTGTTTTGTAGCCAGACTTTTTATTTAATAATACAACACTTAATAACAGGAATATCTTCCTAACTGTAAAACAGTCTTCTAAAATACCATAACATTCTCTGTGACTGCATAGTATCCGCTTATATAATTCTTGTATAGTTTACTAATAAATATCCCATTGTTAGACCTTTAATTATTAGCAGATTCTCACTATTATAAATGATATATTTATAGGAATAGATGTCAGTATAGGTAGATATGATTTGGAAAACATTATAAACTGCATATAGCATGTTACATCAATTATATAATTTCACACACAGATATAATGAAAAGATACACAAAAATTTCATAGTAATAATTTCTAGTGGAATTCAGGGAGATTTCATTTTTTTACTTTTATACATTTTCTACGATTATATTTACCACTTGTATAATAAAAGGAAATAAAATGAGAAAATACTAAAACCTCTATAGGCAACATTAGTACAGGTTTGTACCTCTCCCCAAAGAAATGCATAGAAAAATACTACAAAGGATCTTTGAAAAATATTAACAATGACTGTCCCTGACTGGAGGAATTTATAGGTGATTTTTATTCTTTATGTTTTACCTGAGGTTTCTGTCTTCCTCTGTATTAACAGTTTATCATTCATAAAAAGAAAAATAGAAAAATTGCCTTGCAAGTGGACTGGGATGCATTCTAAGCCAAACCATAGAAAATATTTGGTGTTAAAATTCACTAATTTGGGTTCTTCGAAGTCCCAACTGGTCAGTAGCTAATCCAGTGACTGTATAAACATGGCCCATGGTTCATTTTCTCACCCTAAAAAGCATTTACTATGTAGCAGGAGAGCCATAGAGGGTAGGGCCAGAAGGGTGTCAACCAAAGTTCTAAGTTCGACCCGATGTCTGGGAAAGGCTTCTGGCCGGGGCCCAGCCAGGGGGTGGGGGGCACAGCTGAGCGTGTACAGACCTTCCCCTTGGCAGCCTTGCCAGGCGTGCCAGCAGACATGACCAGCCTGAGGGATCTCCAGATACTAGGAAATAGAGGCATGAATCTCTTAAAGTGGCCAAATTGTTGGCCAAAGCCCACTTCACGATGTGGTACGTTTCTGACCTCTAAGGACAAGGTATTCGGCCGGGGAGAGAGGGAGGGGGCAAAAGAGAAAGGTGGCTTTTCTCCCCTGACAGAGAGGAAATAGCACAGATGATGTGCCAGCATCATCACGGCATGAAGCTAACACGTCTAAACAACATGTTAGTACTGCACAATGGTCACCCCATTTGCTAATTCTAACAAGAGCAGCCACTGGTGAACCATCATTAGAAGCCCAACACTGAGTTAAATATGCCACATGCAGCGTTTAATCCTCCTAAGAACTCATGAGGGAGATGCTGTTTTTCCCAATTTATAAATAAAGAAACTGAGGCAGGGAGAAGTTAAGAATCTTTATTCGTAAGGTTGGAATATTTGGGACATACATACGCTAAGGAATCATTCACTGTTTTCTCTGAAGTTCAAATGTAACTGGGCATTCTGTACTTTTTTTCCTGCTTAATCTGGAGCTCCCGTTTGTTCGTCCCTCAAGAATACCAGTTAGGAGCCCAGTGCATGGGAATCCCACTCCTTGACCAGGTGGCTGGCTGGAGTGGAAGGGGGATTGGGGTGCAAGGTTGTCTGGTTCCAAAGCCTGCAGACACAGAGGAAGATACCAGGAAGGCAACCGAGCCCCTGCCTTCCGGACGAGAAGTTAGAACAAGTACAGCTAATGAAAGCAGGACCTGATAAGAAAGGCCTACATAGGCACGTGGCCCACAGACATGATCCGTTTGGCCCAGACATGTGTCCTTAAAAAATGGAATCGCAAGCGTGCAGGTGGGGCATGCAACCCCCTGACTGCGGGGCTCCCAGCCCCTTCCCCTCTCCTCTGGCCTGCCTGCCCCTGTCGGCATTGCACCTTGCACCCATTTTATTACTGTAGAGAATGACAGGTGTCAGCAAGTGGTGTACAGTGCTGGGACAGTACAAAGACAAGAAAGGCTGTTTCTAGCTGGGGACTTGAAAGAGACTCCAAGGGGAAAGAAGCATTTCGATGGGTCTCCTTACCATTTTACTTCCCTAACTATAGCTAACAGTATGCATTGTACAGAGAGCTTCATTTATCCATCCAACTAATATTTATTGAACATCTGTTATGTCCCATACACTTTTATAGGCACTGGAGGTATAGTGATAGACAAGACAGAACCCCTTCCTCCAGTGATTCGGAGTCTAGTAACAGAGACTTAATAAATTATAAGTCGTCAGTTAGTGGCTGGTGCTAAGCAGAAGAGGTGATAGGTTGGGGAGGGCAACATTTTGATATAGGCTGGTGGAAAGCAAAACAAAAGAACAAATCATGAGAAGGGTAAAGGGCTTTCCTGGCAGAAGGTACAGCTAGTGCTAAAGCCCTGAGGCAGCAGTGGGTTGACACGTATGAGGAACCATAGGGACACGGGGAGTGGCAGGGAGTGGGGTGGACAGGGGTGCAGGTCATGGTAAGGACAGAGGTTAGTGAGGTGGGGCACTAAAATGGGGGTAACAGTAGTAGCTACCACTCAGGGTTATTGTGAGGGTGAAGTAAATTCTCCACACAAAGTGCTGGCATAGTTCATTCTATATACGTGGCTACTCTTGTTATTCAGTGTTCAATAAGTACTTTTATGGAATGAACCAAATTAATGTATAAGCTGCAGGTTGTATAGCCCATTGTTAGGGAAGCTGCTTGTCTCTGCACAATATGTGTTTTTGTTCTGAAACGTGAGCTCTGCCTTCAAATGACGGGAGGTTCACGCACTGAGGTCCTTCCCATGAGCCACTTCTGCTGCAAACCCCTGCCTCTCCCTGCTTGTCCCCACCCACAGAATTCTCTTTCACAAGCTTCCTCTCGCCGTGATTTTGATTTGCTCTGGTTGTCCTCCGCAGATAAGACTGTGAAGCTGTGGAAGGTCAGCGAGCGTGATAAGAGGCCAGAAGGCTACAATCTGAAAGATGAGGAAGGCCGGCTGCGGGATCCTGCCACCATCACAACCTTGCGGGTAGGCCCACTGCCTATTTTTGCCCGTCTTTCAGCTCCCTTGGCCCCTCGGGTCAGGAGAAGAGCTCCTGGTTCGCCAGGTGCTGGCCGCTGCTGCAGGGCACCACCATAACGTGTGTGCGAGAAGGACCAGGCAGGGAGGGACCCACCTGAGTCCCTGCCGGCAGGTGGAGTAGCGGGACAGGTGCCAAGCTCCGGTGACTGCTCATCCGGGAGCTTCCTTTAGTCCCTGAGGGCATGCCCCGCCTTACTATGTTCTCAGCCTCTGTCTGTTCACATTATCTAAGGTGTCTTGAGCATTTTCTGTGTGCAAACTATGAGGAATGGGACGACCCGGGCGGAGAGTTGGAATCCTGTGATTCAGGACGTGAACTCCTGACTCGAACAGGCCTGGGTTTAAGTTCTGCCGCTTGACAGAATCTCACAGTCAACGTAACCTTCTTGAACTTTAGTCATGCGAGTCAGTTTTAGTTTCTCCACCTACAAAGCAGTGAACCTAACATCCGCTGCTCGTGGGCTTAGGAGGGTAAAATGCAGTGAGGATGGAAAGCTTTGGTCCGTGGCCCGTGCTCCATAAGCAGCCTCTGCTATTGGTCTGAGTAGCTTCCCTCGTGCCCTACAGAAATGCACTCTGGGAAGGACCAGGGGTTTGTAAGACCAGTATGCAAATGATCACGACACTAAATGGAGTAAGATTAATGCCCGAGAATCAGAGAGTCGCAGTTTGATCAAAGGAGGGAGAAATTATGTTTGGTTCTGGGAGATCAGGAAAGGTCTTCCAGGGAAGCGGTATTACACATGGATTTCTAAAAGCAGAACTTTTAAGGAAAAACTCTTTACATGTATAATAAATCGGTTCAGGACTGGGCGATGAGTTCAGTTTTGGATGCGTTCAGTGTGAGTGGTGAAGTAGGCACATGTTGGGACTTCCAAAATTGGGTGAAATACGTGCTTTCAGATACCAGCTGCTCTCCCCAAGACCAGACTGAGGAGGGAGACAGTGAAGTACCTGCAGCCAAAGAAACTGTGGCCCTGGGTTTAGAGGCGGGTCCGGGAAGTGACCGATCACTGCGTGCCTGATTAGCTCACATTAGTTCACCCACTCATTTGTTCATCTGTTTATCGAGCGGATGCGTTTCGAGCACAGACTCTCTGCCGGCCACGGTGCTGGCCGTCGCGCATCCGCCTAGCACCAGCGGGGCCTGGTCTCTGTTGAGCGCCTGACCGGCACACGCTGGCCGCTCTGTTTCCTCTCCTCGGCCTGGGCCTGCAGCGCAGACAGCTGCCCTGCTTGTCTGCCTTTTCAGGCTGGTCGGTGCTCTAAATGCTCAGAGGTTTTGGGGGCCGGAGGTAGAGCAGGGCACAGTAGGAACACAAAGCCTGTGCGCCCTGGGCTAGGACTCTGGCCCCACCGCTTTCTGGCTGGTGACCTTGGGACATAGTGCTTAGGCCCCTCGGCCTGCAGTGTCACATCTGCACGACAAGGATGGAGTTGCCGCCGCCCCCCCCCCACAACCGGGGGCTGCTGTGGGGACCCAGTGCTGTGTGGCCTGGGGCACAGGGCCGAGCCTCAAAGCGTTTCACTCACAGAAAGCCTCCCCTAATGTCAGTCCCCTGCAGCTGGTTAATATCACCATCATCATCGCTATCGTTACCATCGGGGCTGTCACTACCCCCTACTGCTAGGAAGCTCATCGACGTGAGGAAACTCACATCCTTTTCTTTTCATACACTTTTTATACTGTTGTATTCACTCTACTAACGATTCATGGATATCAACAAGTGGTGAGTACCGTGCCGGCTCCACAGAAGGCGTAAGACAGTCTCCCGCCCTGCAGAACTCTGCAGCCCTATGGGAGAAGCGGACGGGGCAGGGGCCACCGGGGAGGTTTCAGCATGAGCTTCTGCTCAGGTGTCACCTTGCTGTCTTTACTCTGCGGGTGGGATTTCTCGGATGCCATCTGCCGTCCTCACTGTGGGTTCCTGCCACCCATGGCGTCCTATGGGGTTTCATACGCCTGCTTCAGCCCCTTAGAGATGCCCTCTCCCTGACGAAGAGGAGAGAAGGCCTATATGTAAGTCTTCACTAGAGCAGAGATTCTCCCCAAGGGAAGACAGCCATGAACGGGACTTTGCACACATCCAGCACGGAAGGACGTCCTGAGCTATTCCTAGGAGTTAGAGAACCCCCCGTTCTAGTTCTTGCTTTCTTAGTGACCAGCTGTGTGACCCTGGACCCACGAATTGTATTTCTTCTCTCCAAGCTCAGTTTCCAAGCTGCCCAGCAGAGGACTGGACAGAGTCAGCCAGTAGTCTGCAGTGGCGGGTGTGCTCGTTACAGATGCAGATTCCCAGGCCCCAGCCCCAGTGCTTCTCTTCAGCGAGCTGGGCAGTTCAGAGGAATCTGCGTCTTTAACACAAGGCCCTGGTGGCTGAGACAGGGGGTCCATGGTTGCGGGACCCCGTCATCTCTGGGGCTCCTCTGAGCTGTGGTGTCATGAGCCTCTGCTGCTTCACAGTCGCGTCAACAGTTACTGTACCAACTTGGGAGGCACATTTGCTGTGATATGTAACTGCTACATTCTGATTTCACCCCGTTTACCCTCCTAGGCCTCCAGGTATCCTGCATTACAGTGTAAACACCAACATTCCAATTTCCTTTTGATGCAAACACTGCAAAGGCCAGTCTCCTTCCCTTCTTGATCCCAGTGGTAGAAGACACCACCAGGCAACCCAGACGCCCATAGATTCAGAGCAATGATCCAAGCAGATGAGGAGCTGACGTCATATTAATCAAACTAATTTACTAAGGTTCTCTGCTCCTGAAATGTGCACTGCCAGCAGTTGTGGCTTTTTTTTCCCTCTCTGTGCTATGATTGCCTCTTGTTCAGTTTCATAGTCTCCAGTTCTGTGTGGTTCTTGAGAGAGAGGACGTTTTATATACCTGACAGCTAATTAATCCTCCCTGAGTGATGAACCTTTTGTTTTTCAGTGCTGGGAGGCTCAGTTTTTCAAAGCAAGAATGCAGCTATATTTTTCCCCTGTTTTCATGGAAAATAACCTTTCAAATACCATCACTAAGTACCCAGCGATGCAATGAGAAGCCCTTCTGTGAGACCTATCTCCTGCTCAGTATCATAGTATTCAAAGCAATAAACATGATGATGATTCCATAATAATACCTTATAGCTATAAAATGCCATTTATATCACAAGTGTGTCTTAACTAGTCCCTTGATTCATCTTCAGAACAGCCAGTGGGGAAGGCAGGACAGGTATTGGGCAGGTGAAAATGCTGGCACCTAGTGTTTTATTGAACATTTACTGTATCCCATGCACCAGGCTGCACACGCAGTCGGCATTAGCCACCTCATGAGGCATAGTTCACGTCTGTGTTTTGAGGAGGCTCAGAGAGGTTGAGTAATAGGCCCAAGGTCATGCAGGACTGTGAATCAAAGCCTGACCCACTTTGCCATGGGGCCTACGCCCGTAAACCTGTTGCAGGCTCAGAGGGGGAGAGTGACTTGCCCATTGCCCGTCAGCCTGTCATTCCCGGGCTGGGACTGAAGCCCTGCCGCTATGGCTCTTACACTGGACACACACGTTTGGGTGTTTGAAATGGTTTTCTTAGTAATCAGTGCCGTTATTCCAGGTCAGCAGGGCGTCTCTCTCTCTTTCTCTCCCCCCCCACCCCACATTGACACATGTTGAGTTTCCAGATCCCGACCCCAGCTTGGAGAAACTAAAACTCTGAGGTCTTACGTAGTCCTACTTGGCAAAATCCTCATGCCCCTTTCCTAACCCCTGATACCCAGAGGTAAGAGACCCTCCGAGCCCTTGCCAGGCAGCAGGCCCTCACGGTTGAGGGAACTCAATCATCCTGGACAAGCTGGGTGGCGAGGAGGTACACTTAGGGTGCTTCTCCCCCGGGTGAGCCTGGACTACTATCCCCTCACTGGGGTTGACGGGCAGCGCCAGGAACCTAGGCCCACTTGAAATTTGCTTGTTAACTAGTTATATACACAGAGTCCAGAAGGTGTGAGCTCCCAACTGTGACTGGCCATCACCTCCCCACAAATGAAGGGAATGTAATGAACTCAGGTTTTCTAATGTATTTTATCCAAACATTCCTTACAGCTAATATAGTAACAGCCACATTTACTGAAAGCTGCTAAATGCCAATTGCTGGATTCTATATCCTTGTATCATTTCGTCCTGACAGTATCTCCCCCTCATAGTTGCTGTCACTCTCTCTGGATCATCTAAAGCTTTACGCCCTCTGAGCAGCTCGCCTAGAACACCCAGAGGGAAACAGCACCCTCCCATTTCCCATTCACTCTGGGTGTCCTTACCCTGCCCTGTTTTCTTGGTTTTTATCCTCACTGGGTATATGCTATGCCATTGTCTGCCTCCCGTCCACCTCTGATAAACATAAGCTCCGCAGAAGCAGGAACAGCTAGAAGAATGCGTGGTAGCCCATGTCTTTGTCAAATGACTGGAGG
Source organism: Manis javanica (assembly GCF_040802235.1). NCBI lineage: Eukaryota > Metazoa > Chordata > Mammalia > Pholidota > Manidae > Manis > Manis javanica. The sequence goes on along the minus strand of NC_133169.1, from coordinate 92,080,563 downwards.
GCACAGAGGTGGAAACTGAGTCTTGGAGTAAGCACAGAGTTCACCCCGGATCTCACGGCTAGAAGACGGCAGAGCTAGGGCTCAAACCCAGTCCATCGGAGGCTGACGCCGATGTTCTTCATTATGATTCCCTGCAGCTGCTGATTTCCAAGAAAATATTAGTTCATGATTGCAGAGCAGGATATTTCCTTATTTGTGCCTCTTGGAATTATTTGGCAAAGCGTCCTTAATGTGTGAGCTGGATCTGGGGGCGGGGAGGGCGAGGGGAGAGGGCTGCAGAGGCCCTTCTACCGCAGGGTGGGAGCTCACAGTGGATGTGCTGGTCTTTACAGAGCAGATTAAATCACATCACATTTCAGACACATGCCTTCCACTGCCTAACGCCTCTGTCTTCTTCTGGTGCAGGACACACACATTTCTTATGACTTTGCTGGACTAATATCCTCTCAGAATGACCCTGATATGTGCAAGTTCCACTGGTGAATGGGCACTGCCCCAGCCTCCAACCACGGTCTAAGACACCATGAGAAGTGGGCATGGGGTTTCCCAGCTTCAGATCTGCAGGGGGCATCTTGCGGATTACTGCTAATCGGTCATGGGATTAAGCAGGTTGACTTAAACAGACTCGCTGTTTCCCAGAAAGTAATCCTTTTAGTGAAGCAACTAATTTAACTACCTGATCTATGTTCTAGAGAACCAATTAGACCACTGGTTTGAGTTTACTAATAATAGCGCTTGCATTTATCAGCTCTTCCTAGTGACAGGCTCTGGGCTGGGCAGCTTTATGAACATTTTGCAGTTCTTTCCTTACCACAGTCCCATGACTTAGGCATCATGCCCATTTTACAGATGTGCAAACAGAAACTCAGGGAGGTAAGCACTGGGTTAAGTTCTCACAGATAATAAGTGGCCAAGCCAGTAACAGAGCCCAGGTCTCTCTGATCCCAGAGCTCCTGCCCGTCACCTTCATGCCGGACTGTTTACTGCATGTCCCTGCCTAGACAACAGTGAGGTTGATAGCATCTGACACACAGAACTCTTCAATATATGCTTCTATCCCATTTATTGAGTGCCTGCTATGCTCCAGGCACTGAGCTAAGTACATACTACAAAGTGGGTCTTACAAAGATGAGTGAAAAACACTCCCTTTGTCCTCACGGGGCAAAGGGGACAATCTGCAATTGGCTGTAAATGAAATTAATTTAAGCTGTGTGTCTCATGGTCACCTGGGGCGCTCTTCAGAGCACGGTTACCGGCCTCATCACTATGAAGTCTGTTCTAGAAGGTCTGAGTTCCACCAAAGTACATCTTGGACAGGAGCCCTCCTGGAAACCCCCAGGAGCTTCTGATGCAGGGGGTCCCTGGGCCACTCTGTGAGAAACACCGGATAGGGGAAGCATCCTGAGACAGGCGCAGAAGACGGCCATGGCTCTTTAAAGGAAGAACACCGGGAACAGATGCACTGTCAGGAAGGAGTTTTTGAGGTGCATGTTGGATGGTGGAGGGTCTTTTGTGCTGGGGTCTCATTTGAGGCCCCCGAGGATCCTAGGAGGCAAGTAGAACGTGAAGTATTATTCCTCTTGCAGGTGGTTATTGTCACCACAAAAGGGGCGAACTGAGGCTCTGAGAGGCAGGACTGAGAATCAAGCACTTTCCGTCCAGCCACAGCCTTTACGCTTTCTTGCTGCCCCTGTGGTGACCATATGGTGATGTTCACACCAGGGTGAGGGGGACCCAGGCCAGTTTCAGGGCAAATCACTGCTTGAGGCAGGATCAGCCATCACTGCCCCAGGTTTTAATTTGGGTTTATGCTTTGATAACCGAAGCCTCTTAGGACACAGATAAAGCCTTTCTCTGCCCATTTTTAATTTTTCTAGACTTCATTTTATGAGTTATTGCTGCTCTGAGGGCTTCATACCCAGTCCTTTTACAGCTTCATCTTTCCTTTGCTTCTGTTTGTTTCAAATAACAATGAAAGGTTTAGCTACTGCCGTGAAAGATCACTGAAGCCTGTTCCGTATTCACAGGCTCGCAGTGGCACCCGGACGGCCCCCTGGATTAGATTAACTCCGTGAATGTGTCCCTCCGCTGTGGGTGGTTTCTCAGCCTTTGCTCCCCACCTCCCCCCTTCGCCTCCGCGGGTGGATACTGAGATCGCCCACTGATTGACTGCCCTGAAAGTGGATGTTGGCATGTGATGTGTGTAACTCAGCAGGATGCACAGACTCTGTGTTTATGAAAATAAATAATAATTTCTGTTATCATTATTGATTGCCATCATTATCTGATTCTATCTGTCTGTGTCATGGGGTTTCCGTTATGGGATCCGAAAGCACTCCACAGGAACCCCGGGCTCTGCCCTCGCTGACAAGCTTCTGTGTCTGACGTGTTCTGCCTTGAGGGACGAGGGTTGTGGATGCCCCTGTCCTGTCCTTTGGCTAATGTTCAGTGGGACAATGTTATGTTCAATGTTAGGCAAAGGAATGAATTCGGTAGGAATAATAATAAGGCAGCAAACATTCATGGAGCATTTACTGTGTCCCAGGGACACTTTGCATATATCGGCTAATTTTATCTTCGAGATAAACCTTAGTGGAGGTACTGACATAAACCTCATTTTAGAGGTGGGGGAAGCATACCTCCCAGTACACTTACCTTGTTATGACCTAAAGCCAGAGAGGCTAAGCAATATGAGGTCAAACAGCCAGTAACGGTAGTGCTTGGAAGCGAATTCTTGTCTTTACCGTCCTGCCTCTTGTAAGAAAATGGAATGCCTGGTATGCTCATCTGGGAATCCAGTGGGGGCCGAACACAAGTCAGCAGGGACTAGGGACCAAGCTGTCAGGGAGACTTGGGAGCTGCTGGTGCTTAGGCACGGGTGGGTTTCCGTCTGGTCTGTGGGGGAGGCAGAGCAGGATGGCTGCGTGGATGAGGTCACGGCTCCCCGCACCTGGGTGGCCGTCAGACTGGAAATGTCTTAAATCATCCCCAGCTGACTGGCTCAGAACCTCCAGGAGCCGGGCCTCGGGATCTGCTGTGACCTCCGAGGTCCAGTGCCAAGTGCAGGTGCTCTGATTCCCCTCTGTAAGTTCCCGCTTGGCCCCCTTCCCTCCTCCTGCCTCAGGGTTCTATGTAGAATCATCTGAGGGCAACATGCTTAGCAAACTGGTTTTCTCAACACAAGCGAGCGATGTGACTCAGAGTGAGCTTCCGCAGGCCAGTCTGGGTTAGGTTGTGTATGAGCCATTCAGCTCTTTATAACCCAAGTTCTTCTCTCCTCTTTGTTCTTGGTCAAGTCAGGGGGATGCCCACCTAATGGCCAGTGTCCTGCAACAGTAATGACATCACAGGCATGAATTAAATGCATACTGTGTGCCGGGTCTTTTGTTAAGCGCATTACAAGCTCTATTTTTTTGCAGCCTGGCGGCAGCCCTGTAAAATAAATGCCATCATTATATCCATTTTACAGATGAGGACGTTTGATTCAGAAAGCTGAACAATTCGCCCAATGGCCATAGATCCACTGACCATAGGGGCAGAGTCAAGTTTTAACCAGATTAGGTCTGTCTCCAGAGCCTGTGATTGTACCGTGCTACATAGTCTCCAGGAGGGGGCTAGGGTTCTGACCCGTATCTCAGCCATCATCTGTCGAGTGGACATCCTCGCACTTTCTTCCCACGGAGGTTATGGTACTGAAATAGAGTAACATGCTGGCAGTACCTAGTGCGACGCCTTATGACCAGCACATGCTCAGCATGTGTTATTACCTTTCTCCTCTCTTTCACCACCTTGTCTTTTACCTGAATACCAGGAGTTTGGGGCATGTCTGGCAAATATATTTTAAAAGGTTGAAAGCAGTATTATATTCAGGGACCAGCAATCATGCTTTATCTTGAATGTGTGTTTGTCCCTGCTTCTCCACAGCTGCCTTGGATTCAGATCGTAATCACTGACAACAAAATATTTTCTTTCATCTCAAAGCTGCCTTTATGATGCTGCATTTACCATGTAGTGATTAGATCCAGCATAAATGTAAATATAAGGTGAATCCTATACCTGGGTTAAGATCAAGTTCTCTTTGTCCCTTGCTTCCATCCCCCTTGGAAGGCACCTGTGGCTTCTTGAAAGTGAGAGGAACCAGTCAGTGACGCTCCCCATATGTACAGTCTACGACAGTGGGGGGCTGAGGAATCCACTAGTATCAGAAAAAGAAAAGAATCCTGTTAGAGAAGAAAATCTCGACATTTCCACGGCCTCTCATACAATTTATTGTGCGATTCCCTGGCCAGGAAACAGGACAGTATTCTACACTATGATCCATTCTCTTTTCCTGGCCATGGTCATTAAATGGTCTGGTTTCCAGAAATGTGGGGAGGTTGACGTGACCAGGCTGCTGGACTTTTCCAGGCTTTGCAAGCAAGGATCTTGTCTCACCTACGTGAATGTTTCTCGAGAAGAAGTTACTAGTATGATTTTCCCCGTCTTTTCTTTAACGGGCTCTCTGTGTACCTTTAAAGTGGAAAATCCAGGCATAACTGGATTATTCAAGGGGGAGAAGTACCTCCATTTTCTGAACCTTTCAGATGAAATTATCTGAATTATGAGTGTAATGAGAAAGACATTGTCCCCAGACCAGGTCCCAGCTCTGAAATGTGAGCTCCCAGTTGCTGGAGTGAGAGGTGTGAGTTCCAGCCTCTGAAGCTACGTGCTCACATGTTGGTGTGTCTGCAGGCACAGCATAGCAGGTGGTGGCCAAGCAGCACATTGTTCAGGAAACCTTAGAATGTTAACAAAAGCCTAGAACTGATTTGTGTTTCTTTTTAAATTAGACTTAACCAGAGATCAAAAATATGTGCCTATATCCCTTTTGCTATCAGGTTATGCAAAGAACTAATTTGAAACCACAGGAGGAATTCTAGGGTCCCTGCTCATTATACAGAAGGTTTTTGTAGAAAATAATTAACACAAACAGATTTGGAATCAAGTTCAATAGAGGGCACAATCACTTTGATCCTAGTACAATGCAAACCAGGCTTCAACCAAGGCGTTGATGTAAGCATTTGAAATGCCCATCCTTACCAGAAAAAAAGACTTAAAATATTTCCTTAGCGGTTAGTGCATAGGAAGATACTTTCCTTTGGCACATAAAAATAAGAAACTGGTTGGAGGAAAATATTTTATGAGGGTAATTTTATGTTAAAGGAGGTTGTTATCAGCAGGAAAAGTTAATTCTTTGGCCTTCTTAGAATGATTGAGACAGAAGGAAAGGAATTTTCTACCTGAGAAGTGTTTGATGTATTTATTTGAGTGGAGGAAAGTGGGTCAGACTCTCCTAATTTGCTGTGATCAGATGATCATGTTCTTTACTGAAAAATGTTAAAAGTAGTAGCAAAAACATACACTCACAAATGTTTCTTGCTCAAGAATGTATAGGAAACCCTAGCTTAAACGCGTTTAAACAAATTTATTTGCTACAGGGTTTCTTAGGATCTTTATTAAATTAATATAGGATATCAAACTCTAAGAAAGGTACACAACATGCATAATTTTCCACCAAAGTTACATAACCGTGAAAAACCCTGTTCTCAATTCATAGCATTACTTTTCTTTACAACATTCTTCTCAAAACATGATCCTTGGCCCCAGGCCAGTCTCCAACAGGGTAGGAGCCTGGGCAGGAATATGAACTGTCCACAGCCCTGAGCCACTGTAGGGGGCAGCTGGCACTTCGTTTTTCCATAGCAAGACTTTCTCAATGAATGAGAAACCATATGTTCGTTCTGGATTGTTCTCCTTATCTCCTCACCGGCCATAACAAACGGTTTATGGATCTGAGCAGTCCGGCTATGGACCTCACTGTGGGACATGCTGGCTAAAAACTGGATAAGGCAATAGGGGTTCGCCCTGCAGTCTTCACGCTGCCCTTGCTGCCTGGGAGTCACAAAAGCGCATGATGGTAAAAGCGCCCTAACCGAGCCCCCCTCCTGACATTCAAGTTCATTAACAGTAACCGAGAACTTCCTAGCGCCTGACACCGTATCAGGCATTTTGCGTCCTTCTTTGTTTGATATTCACCTTAATGGCATCAATTTAAAACTATTACCGTCACTTCATAGATGAGGAATGCTGATCTTTAGAAACTTCTGAAAGCTTGACTTAAAAAAAAAAGTCATTTGCTCTCCAAATTCAAAGAGCATCTGAGAAAACCATCCTATGGAGGAAACATAAGATTATCCACCTGAACAGGAGAGCAGGAGTTCCGGGGCTGTAAGGTTAGATATTGAGATAAAAGTGACAGACACAGCCGCATGTGGTTGCCATGATTCCCTCCATAGTAACGTCATCTCTGTAGATGAGCTCGCAGGAAGGTCCCATCAGTCCTGAGTAAACGTGCCTTTGTCCTACTTGGTGGTCAGACCAGTCAGCACCCTAGGCACCACCTTGGTCTCTTGCTCTCTGTTTTTTCCCTGACTCCACAGTAATTATTGAGTACCTGCCATAAGCCAGGCACTGGGCAGACCCTGGAGTTACAGCGGTGAGCGCGAATGGCGTGTGGAGCTCATGGCCTCCTTTGGTTGGCAGGGGCCTGAGTGAAAGGCCCCCGTGGTAAAACTGACACTGGTATGGAGGCTGCAGAGGAGATGTGCGGTGCCCGGAAGAGCAGATGAGCCATTCGGGGAGTACAGAGGATAATTTCCTAAGCAGCTAGTCACTGAGCTGAAGCGGGAGGTGGGTGAGGAGAGGAGCAGGAGAGGCGTCCCAAGCCCGGGAAATGCCACGGAAAAGGTCCAGGAGGTGGGGCGCCGTGCGGGAGACCAGGGCACTGACCGGAGGCGGGCGCGGCCGGGGCGCTGAGCGCAGGGGGCTGTGTGGTAACAGCAGGATGTGGGTGACGAGGCAGGCAGGCATGGCTGGACCGTGCTGGGCATCGCAGACCTCGCTAAGGAACTGGCCCTTCCTCCCAAGAGTAATTAATGCAAGTCCTTTATTCTCTGCCCTGGTCATTTTTTAAACCAGCCCTTCTTTGCTCAGATACCTGAATGTTCCTCACTCGAGACGAGATACACAGCAAGGTAGAAAAGCTGTTGCCACAGCCTAGGAAGCTGCTGGTGGATATTAAATTGAGGCAAATGGCATCTGGTCAACGTGGCTGTGTTGCCCTCCAGCTCCTTGACGCCACCATTCTGATACATGTCACAGCATGGCCTCCACGGACCTCCTCCGGTATCAAGGCATCCCCCCCACCCCTCCGCGGTGAACCCTCCCACAAGTGACTGAATTGTTGGCAGGGTCAGAGAACGTGACAGCTCTCTGTTACACAAAGGAAAAGATAAGCTTCCGATTAGTCCAGGGGCTGGGGGAAGCCCAGATAGAGTGCACCTGTCAGAACCCCTCACGACATATAAATCATAACCTCGATTTTCCATGCAAGAATTGGGCCAGAGAGAAGCGGCCGAGGTTAGTTAGCGGTGCAGAACTATATTAAAGAGCTCATACTGACTCCAAAGCAGGATTTGCTCTGCTCTCCCTGCAGAGAGAACGGAGCCCCATGCCCAGAGGAGCGGCAGAGACAAATGCCCACCGGCTCCAGCAAGGGCCGGTCTGTTTCTGTGGCATTTATTCGTGGTTTTTATCACTAACCTAACAAGAGCGGCCACCAAAGCTTTCCCAGCCTCCAGAGCGGAGCTCGCTTGGTATTACGCTCACTCTATGTGGCTCCTCATTTCCCTATTGTGTAACTGCCATAGTGATCATTGTTATTGTCATTTTCCTTTCTCTCATTCACTGGGCAAAATCTCTGAGGTCACTGGGGGTCAGCTGCGGCTAACCCGCTGCTCCACAGTCCGGGATGTCCCAGTATTTCTAGGGGCAGAAAGCAGGGCAACACTGACAGAAGATTGGAGGAAGGATAGCAAGCCAGAAAATGTTCTAGAAAGATTTAAAAGCTCAGACTGACCGGACCATGCCCAAATTTGCATTGCCTTCTATAGTCTATGACATAGTAAGTAGTTACAGGCTGTGAGAGCTGGGAAGGTTCCAGGTGGAGAAGCCCGCAGCCCTGAGTAAATGCAAACCATGAGCTTGTGCAGCAAACCTCAGGAAACAGTCCAATGCTTCTTCTGGGCTACTCAAGACAGAGTGAGCAAAAATTGGGGAGCAACTGGTTCACTTTCCAGGATAGACAGAGGTCAGCCCAGGTCCCTCAAATTTGGAAAGGGACTGTGGCTGGTGGCACCTCCGTTAAGAGAGAGCCATGGGTTTGTTCGACCTGCTGCTCAGGATGGAGGAGCCTTGCTTCTCTTCCACCCTCATGTGTTTCAAAGGGAAGCATATCTTCAAAATTGTAGCACAGTCCAAAATGTGTTGGTTGCCAGTTAAAAGTCTCTAGGACCTAGGAGAGAAATGCTGTATATTTATGTGAACAAACCCAAAATATGAGTCAAGACAGGACCCAGATGTGGGAGCTGAAGGAGCAAATCACGTGGATACTTTAAAATAAAACAGAATAATTGCCTGTTTGTTCAGGATGTGTGAGCAAAATGTTCTCAGTGCCAGAAGAAATGTGAGGCCAGCTTATTTCCAATTACCCTCTGGTAAGGGAGAAAAGCTCACAGCTGGAGCCACTCTGGGAGAGAGCCTATTCTACTGGCTGTAAGGCTTTAGAGTAACAGCTCTGGATTCAAATCCCAGCTCTGTCTTTGTATGGCTTTGAGCCTTTTACTCAAGCTCTTAAAGTATCAGTTTTATCATTCTAAGCACCAACATCGTAGGCATTGTTACCAGAAAAAAATGCTAGCACGGTATCTAGCTGTTAGTACTAACCTTGCAATAATAGGTAGCTAGATCCAGGGTGGGGATCGGAAATACTTGGAATAGAGAGAGAACTGGTAGACCCTAGTTCCTGCTTTTGGGTGTAAGCGTATACTTCTTTCTGTGAAGACAGGTCAGAGTGAAGGGACTTCAAACTTGATCATATGGCCAGTTTATTTGCCTAAGACACATCGACCCTAAAATTCAAGATTCTTTAGTGAATGTCCACATCTCCAGCCTAAAGGAAATTCCCATTAATGATTCTAAAAAGTCTGTAAGTGAAGATAAGGAGATAATGCAACATAAATCATCAGTTTGAGTCTCCATGTATAAATTGAGTTAAGTGTGTTCCCACCCCTCAATGCCTGTAAGACCAGGGAGCTTCAGTGGGCTCCCAAGTTTTCACCAACTAAGCACAGTCACGTGCTTAACAGCAACTCCCTCCTCAGGAAGAAACGCAGCCACATGTCACAGGAGGAGCCTCTGCAAGGATAGCCAAGAGTTGTTAAAACTTGACCCAGGACTATGGTGGCAAATCTTCTTTTAGATTCTCAGCCTCAGCCGCCAGCCATCAGTCGTCAAAAATGCAGAATTCTCTGCCTGGATCACAGGAGCCACTGTCAGATGTTAGACCTTCTGTCTTTATTTTTTATTAGCAATGAAGAAAAACCTTCCAAGTAGGTCACTTTTCCATAAGTAAAAACCACCAAAAAAGTTCTCTTGATATTTTCTCCTTTGTCTTTTGATCACCAAGAAAAAAAATTCCTTTTCTTTTAGCATAAGCTCATTTTAACCTGTTTAACATTTACAAATTCAAGTGTAGCATTGGACACTAAAATTGACATTCCAGAAATTTTTACCTTAACTGAACTGCTTGTCTATTGAAATCATCTTACCAGCATCTGTGGTGAGATAGATTCTGGAAAAACAATGTGTCAGGCCAAACGATAAGGTAGAATTAGATTGCCCTCTATTTCTGTTTGATACCAACACTGTGCTTTGCATAATTCTTACTGATTATCAGAAGGAAAAAAGCCGTAACTCAGACAGATGAGGTATTTTGGCATTGGTCCCTTCTGGGGAAGGAAAAAACAGTGTCTGAGCAGAAGCATTTGCAAGTGCCATGTATGTTGAGAGATTGAAATTCCAAACAGTCTGTAAACTTAGTTTACCTAAATCCGCAACCTTACAAAATGAAAATGCCTCTCTATTTGGTATCATAACGCAAGAGCTGGGTTTATTTCAACTTCTATAACTCAAGACCAAAGAAAAGTACATACCTATAACTGTATCTAGAACAGAATGACATTTTAAACAAAAGTTCTCATGAAGGAAAAACAACTAATTGGGGAAAGCCTTGAGTCTCCCTCAAAGACTTGAAAATTAATGAGAAATTATTAAGTGAACACTCCCAAGTGAACAGGTGCATGTACTGCTTACACAGGAGGGGAGCTCGGTCTGCCACCTTCATTTGTTCACATGCTGAACCCGACTGGGGGGGTCCATTTCCCTGAGCTGTCCTCATTCATCTCAGTCTATGCTGGTGATTTTCCCCGGCGAGATACGTAATGTAATTTTCATCAGTAACGTTTGGACAGCCTCGGCATAACTTTCCTGTGCCTTCCGAGGCATCCCCCCCTCCAGCAGTATCCTTGTTGAGAGGCTTTGCCTGCGGTTCTGGACTTCCCTCCCCTCCGGGGGAATCCCCAGAAACCCACTGAGCCTGTTTCCTGAGCAAATCTAGGCCTTCTCTGACTTTTATCATTAGGAATATACTAAGTCCCAGTTTTCTATACTCTAAACAGCTTCAGATATCCGTCAGTATCAAGGGCCAAGTATATGGTCTGATCCTTGTTCAGTATCAAAACTGATACTTTAAGAAAAAAAAAATACAAAAAAAGTGCTTTGCCTTTTAAGGACTTGGAGACAAGAATCTGACTTCACAGTATTTTTCCCCTGGGAAATTTACATTGCCTGCCTCCTTGGATGTCTCCCATTGCGAAAACCGCAGCAAATGATTTCCTGCTCTCTGTCTTTCTTCCTGGCACCTTCTTACCTCTCGGGTCAGTACATCCCCCCTGCGCAGCTCCAGCAGCCCCGCTGCCTTCTCCAGCACTCACATTCTCCTTATGGGTTTAAAAAAGAGCTCATTATTATTTTTCTCTTCACCTCCAGTGAAACCTTCTCTTTATTCTCTCCCTTTGTTTCACTCATCATTTAACTTAATTCTCAGTGCAGCAGTTCCCGTCTGCACCTGCCTGGAGTCTCTGTCTTCTCCCCTTTAAGAACCAGAAGTTAATGAGACCACAGGCTCCTTTCCTGGAAGTCACAGGCTCCTTTCCTGATCACACCACAGTAAGGCGATGGGATTTAAAGAGCAGTAGCAGGTGATAGAACAGAAGAAGGGCCACAGCAGCGATCTCAGCTGGTCGGGCAGGTAGCTCTGTGCCCCTGGGATGGGTGCTCCTGTCATGTGAGAAACGAGGCTCATCATCGCTTACCGTCCGTGCGTCATATGGTAGCTGTGAAGGTTGGATGACATGGATCATGTGCACTCAAAGGTGGCAGGTAGCAACCCCTCCAGAAGCTTTGGGTGCTATTATAATTATAGGAAACAAGGGTAAAAGGCACAACCCACACCTCCCTGGGTTTGGAAGCTGCCGCTCGCTACACGTGGGTGGCAGGGAGATGCCGCCAGTGGCCAGCCAGGGATCCCAGCTCTCTATTTGGCTATGCAAGTAACTCATCAGAGGAACCACGGGGGCAATTCCCAACTATGAAAAGGCTCATGAAATACCTAAGGACAGAGCCGATCTTATTTGTTGTCCTAGTCCCAAGACCCAGCATTGTGCCTGACTCCAAGTAGGTTACCTATTTAAATCAACATATATTAATCACCTAGGACGCCCCAGTCCCACACTTGGTCACCTTCAAATAGCACCAAGTCCTGCAAAGTCTCAGCTATGTTTCCTGTGGTGGAAGACACAGCTGTAAGAACCACTGAATCACGTAAATGGAAAAGATTTTCCCTTCCCATTTCTTTTTTACGTCATTCTGATTACCTCAAACCCAGAGTCTTGTTTTAATGTTGGTATTGTTTTAGCCCCTCCAATAACACTTATAAATCTTGATTTTTCTTAAAACTGAGAGCTGGTTTTAAGCTCTAGATCTTTCCAGATGACCATATTTGGATAGAACTTAAGAACAATGTTTTCATTATGTTTGTTTTTATAACATTCTTCCGGTTTTTTGGCAATTCACAGAAAACTGGTTTTTCATGTGTTGCTATGATGTAAAGTTCCGTATCAAAATTAATTGAGTTAACTAAAAAAGTGGATCCATTTAATGAAAATACTAAGTAAATAATAGTCTGGGGAAAACCAGTAAGGTAAGAAAAAATTTTCAAGAGGATACTGAAAGAACAGAGATTTAACAAGCACAAGTCTCTTCCCCTCAACTTTGTGGGGAGCTTTTTAAAAATCAAGGTACCCAGTCCTCTCCCAGACCAATCAAGTGAATCTCAAAGAGGACCTGGGCAAGCTGTATTTCCTATTTCTCTTTAAGAGCTTCCAGGTGGTTCTGATGAAAACCCAGCTTAGGAATCTCGGAATAAGAAAATCATTCAATCAGCAAACATTTATTGAGTGTCTGTTACGTGTAATACTCTACTTCCTGGGTGCTGGGGATAAAATGGACACCAGTGTAGAAACAGACCCTGCTGCCATGGAGCTTACGTTCTAGTAGACGCTCATAAGTACTGTGTTTTCTGAATTTTTTTTATTTACCTGCTTAAGAAAGTCGTTGCTTCTGTGCCAAATCACAGCCTGAGAGAATATGAAATTGTCATAACTTGGTGGGCGCTGTGATGTTTCTGACGTTGCGTTTACTCTAGAGAGAAGCCAGCCTTATTTTCACCTTTTGAATCTGACTCATTTTTAAAGATCTTTGTAATCCATGCATCTTCTCTATACTCAAGGTAAAATAATTGCACCGGAGTGGGGCTTGGTACTGACCCTTCTCTGTCAGTTTTTCTTGGAATACTGTACCTTCCAACCTTTTCAATCCTGGATTTAAGTCTTTGTTTCAGGTTACTTTTTAAAACATTTCATTTTGTTTCCTGTTGGCTTCTCTTGGCTCTTCATAACCAACAAATATACATACACTGGATCCTCTTTATTGTCTTTATATGTATAACTACATTCTGCTCTTCAACATGTCCTTTTTGATTTTTATATCTTAGCACTTCTTCATTTCGTTCCTTATCATTTCTTCACACCTGTAAACCATGTTGATAACTGCTTTCCAGATTTTCTTGGTTTTACTATTGTTGCTTTAAAGTGGCTTATATTTTGTAAGTGTTCTTTTTTCTCTTCCGTTTCCTTCCTGGGTTCTGCTTAGTGCATTTCTTAGCTATATTCATCACTCCCATATTTTAAAAAGCCTCCCAATTGTTCTTCCGATGTTCCCTCACTCCCCTCCCAACAGTCTGATAACCACATAAGCTCTAAGAATGATCTTTTAAAAATACAAATCAGGTCGCTCACCTCAGATCGTTTTCCTTATCACTTAGAATGAATTCCAAAATCTTTACATGACTTACAAAGTTCTATGATTGACTCTTGCCTACAAATTATTTGATGAGTTTCTTGTATTATTTGGCTCTTTATTTGTCTTCTCACTTCATGAGCTGCCTTTGGAAAACGATGATTCCATAGCTATAGTATACCAGTAGCACCTGTATATAGTAAGTGCCCAACAAATATTGCTTAGAAATAGCCATATTAACTCTTAAGTGTTAGAATATCATTCAAAAAGTAGACCTTGACAGAGGAAGATAGAAGATCCCCAATGTAAGTCAATGAAGAGCTGAAAAAGTATGAATTTTAGAGTTCCTGATGTAGTAGAAAAAGTGCAGTCCATGAATTTGGACTGTTTTTGAATCCTACCTCTGTGGATCATTACAGAATGGCCTTATGATTTACTATGTCATTTAACCTCACCGAGACTCAGTTCTTTAAATTTCTGTACAATATTGGTAAAGCAGTATCAACCACGTGGGATTTTTATGAAGCATTTGGGAAATAGTAGATGTTTGAAAAAGGGTCAGTAAAGTGAGCAAGTTTGCTAAGGTTAGTTTCCAAAGCTTTGCATAAAGCAAGAGTCAGGTCTGCTCAAAAATATCCTTGAAAAATCCCTTAAATCACCCATAAGACATAGTGTGCATAGGTTTTATAAATTCTGTTCAAATAATAGGTATGTGTAAAAATGCACAATATAAAGAATAATGTACAATATAATGCCATGCCAAAAATGTGAAAGGCTGTTTGTGAAAACTAGACTTCTTTAAACCTCAGAGCTCATTCAACATATCAGGATGCTAGGAGATGAGCTCCCCACAGACAGTCTGTCTAAGGGAAGAGCAGACTCGCTCCCCCCATCTCCTTCTTACTTGGGGGCCTCTAATCATTGAGACAAATGCAGTTGGAATAGACAATGTTATTTGAATTTATTTCCTTTGTTCTGTTTTATGTTATGTATATGTAATTGAATGCACATATTGCATATGTGATGCAATACAGTGTATAATTATTATTCCTAGGTTAGAGGCAAATTAAGTTCTCAGTAGATTGTGAACTAGGTGAAAACCAGGTAGAATAATTTGATGTTCAACTAGAGTGATTTTAAATAAACTGCATTATTTGTCCTCTTTTCCCTCTGAATGATTAATTTCCCTTCCTTTTAACTGTTGGCCTAGAGCTTTATGGTTTTTAAAATGGTCATCTGCTTTGGCTATTTGAAAACAGAACATATTCCTTTCTTCAGGAAGAAAGAAATTAATGGAGTCTATAGTCCCATGAATCAGCCTCAAAGGCCATATGGCTTCGCCCCTGCACCCTTTCCCTGCTCCCTAAGGTTGTATAGGTTCACATTCCACAAAACCAGGGCCAAGAGTTCTAAAAGAACAAAACAAAGCGCTAGTGCATATGGGGAGAAAATTCACCCATGAACGGGCAGAATGTGGAAAGACAAAGTGGATGCACAGAGGAAGGTCCCAGGGTCTTAGTGAACAGTCAGGTAAAAGTGTTAGTTAAAACTAGGCCAGGCATAAGTCATCCAAAATAGCAGGTTGTTCCAGAAGAAGTAATCACCAAATTTTATTCCGTTCAACTCTTATTTTAATACAGTCCAACACTCTAGTCTAAAAAAGTATGTGATTGCCATGGAAAGGCCCCACAAAGCCTGCAAGATTGGCAGGGAAGTGGGGGAAAATTATAAGAGCTAAGGAAATGAGTTCAATGCCCGAAGAAGATTGACAGGCAATAATAATGGCCTTTAACCCAAATAAAATTTCTAACCAGGGAGTAGTGACCAGTTGTTCTTTACTCTCCTTGAACAGGAGACTGTTAGAAGTCTAAACTATAACACTAGGAACTCAAGTTGGAAATGAGTTGGAAGGCTGCCAAAATAGTGCCAATTTGAAGAAGGAAGCTAGAGAATTCATCTTTTTCTTCAGGACTCTTAAAAACACCAGATTCTCCACTGGCCTGGTGCACACAGGGCCTGAGGGCGGGGAGAGTTCCATTGCCTGGAGCAGTCAGGCTGAGGCAGGACATCGGGAAGGGGGACACAGAGCTGGGCGAACAAGGGAGCCTCGTAGGACCAGCTGTGGAGGTGATTATGAGGATGACCTGTCCGAGGGCCAGCAGGAGCCCACAGCGGGGAGGCAAGGGGCTGGCCTGCATGCTTCCTACCTGGTTTCCCCTGCTGCTGGTTCCCGTCCCGGCTTCCTAACAGTGCCGAGCATCTGGTTGCAAAGTGCGGTGGAGTCAGGGCCAGAGGGCCTCACTGGAGGCTGTATTCAGACTGGTAAACAGACAGTTAACCTGTGCTGGTCAAGAGAGGGAGGGCCAGACATACAGAGAGCAGCCGGTGAAGACACCAGGTGGCCCCTGAGAGTCAGAAAGCGAAGTCTAGCTCCGCAGGCCCCTAACAGGGTGCCAAGACCCCGTTCATCTCACATGCTCCATTTCCAGTCCTGAAATCTACAAGAATCCTATTTTGCTGCTTTCTATCCTACAAGAATCCTATTTTGCTGCTTTTTTTTTAAAAGTAAGTTTGAGAAGGTTTCTGTTCTTGACATCTAAACAGTCCGGTCTAGAGTACGACCTGCCCGTGCCCGCCCCCCCTTCCTTCTCTCGTTCCCTGCTTCTCTTCCTGGAGGCTTGGCATCCTTTTTCTCTCCATAGTCCTGTGCTCTTCAAGGACCCTTTTTTTCCTTCCTGTCTCAGTTCTTCATCCCTTCTCTTTGCCTATTCCTGCTGTCTGTCCCTCCTTGGGACTAACAGAGCTTCTCCCCCAGAGTTACCTCTTTCCTCACCCACTTCATGTAACCATTTGATTTGCTGGCATCATTCATTTCAAATTCATGTCTTCCGCTGAGGAGCAGAAGATAGAAGGCACCTCCCAGCCTCCAGCCGGACTTTGAACCCTGTCTTCCCCATATTCCTGACTCAGTCGCCCGTCTTCTGGCCCATCTTCTTCATCATGCAGGAAAAAAAACAGCCATCCAGAATCCATGTTCATTTGAGTCCTACACCAGCTCCCACAGCCACTCAGACTGCTTCCCACCCATTTATTTCACTTTTAAGGGAAAGGGATAAACCCTAGGAAGGGAGGAAATTTTAGGAAATCACATTCAAGTTCAAAACAGTCAGTTGTATAGAAGAGATTTGACTTGACATTATCTGAAAAAAGACTGGGGAATTTGAGTTGACAGTGCAATTGCCAACTGTTCAGCTGACTACTTACAAAGGTCGCTCTGTGTTAAGCTACGTAAGTAGAAAGCGCGTGTCTTGTACAGAGGAACGCCGGGTCCTCTGCGTCCTGAACTGGTGGGCGGTGTTCAGTGAAGCAAAACCCTGGTAGAGGTGAAGTGGCCCCGGCCATTGCTGAGGTATGAAGTGTGGAGGCCAGGTTTTGGTATAGTTTATTTAGTGGGCAGGGGCATGGTTGAGAGCGCTCCTCAACACCTGGAGTGCTTTTGTGTGGAGAAAGGGGGTAGATTGGCTGTCAGCCCGGGGAACTAACAGGTGGGGGTATCCCAGGAAAGCCCAGCTAAGCTCCTAGGAATGAGGAAGCCGTCCGTGCTCATTAGAACTGCTTGAGCCTTCCCAGGAAGAGTCCGGTGCAGAATGAAGAATCAGAATCCTATGAACCCTGCCCTGGTGGGGCGTCAGAGTGAGGACTTCCCTTCCTTTTCTTTTGCATTACAAAACTAATGAATGCAGAGTCACAGCACCACTGCGTCGGGGCCCCACATCTCAAGGTAACCCCTGTTCTGGCTTGGTGTGTGTCTTCCCATAGCTTCTCTGTGCCTTCAAGAGCATATATGAACAGCAGTGGGTGGGTGTGATTTCGTTTGGGTTCTACAAAATCGAGATCTTACTATAGACATTATTCTGCTCCTGTAAACAGCGCTGTGGATCAACTCATCTTTCTGGGTATACTCTAACTTACCAAATCATTCCCCTATCGATAGACACCCAGGTTGTTGCCAGATTTTGCTGCAATGTGACTGTAACTAACAATGCTGCAGTAAATATCCTCAAACATGCAATATTACAAATGTGATGATGTTTTGGCTTTGTAGGGTAGTTTCCATTAAAGTGGCATTTGCTCGGTTAGAAGATATACCTATTATTTAGATCCAGTAGTTTCTTCCAAATCACCTTGTGAAAATCTTGTTGCCATTTGCAGCAAGCGCTCATTCCTGAAACCATCTCCAGGATAGGATGTCACCAGTCACTGTGATCTTTGCCCATCCAAGTAGAAACACTACTGAGAAGGGCGTTAGAGTAGTGGTGAAGGGTGAGGACGCTCTTGGCTAGAATGAATGCACAAGTGCCTCTCTGGGCTCCAGCAAGCACTGGCTGTGTGACCTTAAACCAAGACACAAAACCGCTTTGTGTCCCAGTTACCCTCGTTGGTAAAAAGAGGTATGATATGAATACCTATCTCATAAAACTATAATGAACATTATAAGAATTAATAGCTATAAAAGACTTAGAACAGTAACTGGCATATAATAAACGTTTTATGAGTTAAGATTCAAAGATTATTAAGAATCTTCTGTAGGATTAAGATGTAAAAATCTTAACTTGCATCTCCTAGACTCCTAATAACGTTAGACATATTTAAACATATTTCTTGGTCGTTTGCTGTTTGCTTTTTCATATCCTTTGCCCATATTTTTATTGTGTTGTCTTATCAATTTTTAGGAACTCTTTGTATGTTATGAATACTAACCCTTTTCCTGTCATTTTTATGTTCCATAAGTGATTTCCTTTATGTCTATGTATTTCAAAAATCAGATTGTTTAAAAAAAAGTAAACATAAAAACCTCAATCAGTACCAAACTAAAAAAAAATAATTTTAAACTCATATAATCTCATACTCCAAAAGATGACCACTACTTAAGAGCTTGTAGTATGGAAACCCTTCCATTTACCTACTCAGATTCTTTGGTTCTTGGCCTTGGCTGTAATACAAGTCATCTAAAGGGGTTTCAAAATACCAGTACCTGGGTTCTAATTCCCAGATATTCTGACTTATTTGATCATTGGTGGGACCCAGGCATCAGTTTTTAATAAGAAGTCTCATTTGATTCTAGTGTGCAGCCAGGGGTGGGAACCCGAGAACAATCCTGAAAGGTCACCTGTAAGTCAATTTTTTCCTGAATCAAGACTCACTAGTAACCACTACCACCATCTGTTGGCAGGAAGCAGAACTGACACCATTTAGCTATGTGTGTATGTATAGCTTTGTTCATATCTGTGAAAGGCCATGTTTCCAAGTTCTTAGAGATGCATTTTATATACATCCACACCTGTTCAGTGCAGTGACTTCTAAGGTAACTCCCAACTCTGAGATTCTTGAAGTTAATATCAAATTTATATTTATCTCCATGGTTCCATATATTCTGCAGTAAAGAGTGACAGAATGTAATATGATTTTCCTGAGGTCTTGTCTATCCTTGGCCACCCAAGATTCAGTAGTATTTATCCTAATCATTATTAATAGGAGAAAGTGTGTGGACAGATTTTACAAATACTTTCATCAATAGCAATTGAAAAAAAGAAAAAAACAATTTTTGTGATTAATCCTAACCAAACTAACCTGAAGTTAAACCACTGCCACTTCCCATCCTACCCTCTTCCCCAGTTATAAGCATTAATTGAAATTTTCCTCTACTGGGGTATTTTAAGATGTGTCCATTTTTTTTCCGTGGAATTACACAGTGTGAAACATCAAGGGAAATAATGGGAAAAGCAGTGAACAAGGAAACACTCTTGGAGAAATAGCAATGTTGGCAGAAAATGGAAGTGTCTGGGAGAAAAAAATAAGATAAAACTGGCAGAATTACAGGCTGTTACATGGGCTGGTAATTAGATAGTGAGTTTATCTTCCGAGGGAAAGATATTTTTCCTCTCTTTTCCAGAGAGAGGCCAGAAGAAGTCAAAGACACTGAGAACATGAAATTATTAGTCTGCCATGAAAATATCTTTGATGCATTGGGTTTAAAAAATATTTATTAATTCCCAGGGTAGTTTTTATGGGTTGTATATTGTTCTTGTAGCTGTCAATAGGGGATAAGTCTTTCATATATGTTTCACATATCATATATGTAAAATGCTTTTTAGTCCAGAACATCTTTATGAACTGGAACTTTTTGCATTGTGGAAGTTAATATTGGGTTTCTTTTATCCACCTTAGATTTAGATTCTGTTCCAGAAGGGTTTCTTAGGAGTCAGGTTTCTCAAACTCAGAACCGTTGACATTTGGGGCTGGATAATTCTCTGTTGCTGGGGCTATCCTGTACATTGTAGGGCATTTAGCATCATCCCTGCCCTCTACCCTCTCAATGCCTGCCAGTTTTGATGGCCAAAAATATCTCCAGACATTGTCAGATGGCAGAATTCCCCCCAGTTAACAACCCTTGAGGATGCTAATGGCCCTGCTTTGGGGAGGGGTGTTTTCACTCCTTCAAAAACAATTTGTCTAATTCCCCAATCTAAATCAAAGCCCCCATTTTTTTAATGAAACAGTATTTTTTTCCCTATCTTAAAACAATATACATCTCTTTGTAGCATCAGTGACAGTTTACGACAATTTATCTTCCTTGAGACCTTGATGTCTTTCTTCCCTATTAGTCTTTAAGTGCCACAACTAATTTGTTCACTCTGTACACATACCACCTAGAGCAGTGATTGACACTTAATAAATGTTTGCCAGATGAAGGAATATAGTTCTGAGATATTTATGAACCTGAAGCACAAAGCCTGACTTGGTCTAAAGGGGTTTTCCTCTTAGGTTTATTTCAATCTATATGATCAAGCCAGTAAAAGAAGAAATCAGGGACATATTGAGGCAGTTGGAGGGTGTGACCAGGGAAATCTAAAAATTATATTATGTGGATAGGATTCCCTGGGGTTTCTGGCCGGGTGCCGTTGAGTGGCAGCTTCATTCTGGAAACAACAGTTCTGATGTGTCTATGCAGCCAGAGCCGAACTATCACTTCTGCTTTTTGAACCCCATCCACCGTGGATCCATGGAGGAAACAAGTTTTTTTTGACAAGGGTGAGGCTTAACGCTTCATTAATTCTCTTGAGAGAGAGTGTCCAGGAAGAGAGGTGTGCCTGTGGAAAATAAGCCTCCGGACAGACGGCGCAGGAGGCCTTTCAATGCTCCTTTTCACTTTCTTAAGAAATGGAATTAAGATGCATATTTTTTAAAATGAAAAATGACTGGCATTCTTCCCACTGAAAATGGGAAGTAATTTAATTTGTTAGTGGTTTATTTTATTTGACAGTCTTTGTACGTACTCGATTTGGTTTGTTACACTGAATTACCCTTTAATAATGGGACACATAATTCCAGACGCCGCCCCCCAGGTTGGTCTGTTAATTGGATGGACAACCATATTGTTCAAGGTTTTCATGACAATGTGGACGGAAGCTGCTTGGAAAACTCCTAACCAGGAAAGCCTTTTTTTTCCAGTGAAGTTCATTGCTACCCAGTGGCCGATCATACCAGTGGCCACTTTTCCTGAGCAATGCTAAGTTCTGTAATGAAGCATGCCTGGCTTAATTCCAAACCAGCAGCGATTGTCACTGGAGGCCACAGAGGGTGTTTCTTAAGGAAGCCCAAGGAAAGACAAGGTGGCACATAGAGTGAGGCTGGAATCTGGAACTTTCTAGCCTCTCCGCCTGCCTGGCCATTTACAGTGCCTCTCTATGGGGTAGTATAATCACCCCAGCCTCTCCACCGAGCCTCAGATCTGTGGCCTTGGAACCCCAAGGTCAGGGTTTCCTTGCACCAAAGAAGAGGGAGAGAGCTCTCATCTGTGTCTTTTCTAGGTCAGGCAGCCATGATTTCAGTTTCCCAAAAGGACTGGTTGTGAACAAAGAGGGGTGGGGTGTTCGTGTGTTGTCTGCCATGTGAAGCTTCCTAAGGACCCTCTGTGTGGTGACTACCCAGCATGTAGTAAACGTTCAGTAAATGTCTCCTGAAGCTTTATGGCCAGCAGTGGCCCTGCACTTCCTGACTGATGGCATGGGACCCTCCTACCCCAGACCCGGGTACATCCTGTCAGTCTTGGTGTGAAGGAAGCTCGATTATTTGGGGAGGGTGATAGGGAATATCCGTTGGACAGGAAACACGGAGCAAGCACAGATTTAAGCTTCTAGCAATTTTTTCAAGAGGCCCCCTAATGTCGATTATGTTGATTGTACTTATGAACAACCAAGGATGTTCAAGTGTTTGCGGAACTCGGTCAGGTTTGACCTGAGGTTACCAAACAGCTGAAACCCATTCACATCCTTCTCCAAATGAACATCCCTCTCTGCTCCCCCGATTGTTCCATCTTCTTCCTGCTCTTTAGACCGCAGGGCCCAGCCCCCATTCGGCCATCTCTTCACTCTTCAGAGTCTTGCCTTGAACGTGACAACTTCCTGGGGGCCTGGAGGTGGCACGGCAAACACAGCTGCCGTTTTTCGTGTGTGTGAAATCAGAGCTGAGAGGCCCTGGAGTCCCCACCCCTGGCTTCTTCCTGCTGTGCGTTTTCACAGATGTGTTTAAGGGCAGGTGCGGGGGTGGGGGGGTCCCCAGGGGCTTCCATGGTTCTGCCCAGCTTCCCTGTGTGTCTCTAAAGGGGGGGGTCTGTGACCCCTGACATCCGTTAGGTGCTGCGGGAGACTGTGAAGAATCGCCCGCGTGGTCACCAAATAAGCCAAGTGACGGCAGCATTCATTTTGTTAGTCAATGGGTTCTGGGGAGTGAGAGATGATCCTGTATTTTCCAAGAGGAGAGGCAGGGAAGATAATGAGAAAGGAGGCAATCGAGGAAGACAGTAAAAAGGGTGGGGAGGGTCAGGAGGGGCGCGGGAAGGGAGAGGGAATCTCCTAACAGGCAGGGGAGGCGGTTGTAGGCAGCTCCCTGCGACTGCCTGGACCTTCCTTATCCTCAGGGTAGCTGTGACCCGCCCCGACCACTGACCGGGCATCTGCTCTGGCCTCTCTCCTTCCTGCCTCCCCTCTCCAGCCGCAAAGGCCCCTCGCTGTCCCTCCTGCACTCTGAGCACGCTGCAGCCTCAGTGCCTTTGCCCTTGCTGTCCCCTCTGCCTGGAACACTTCCCTAGAGAGCCACAGGGCTCCCTCCCTCACTTCGTCCAGGGCTCTGCTCACCTGTCCCCTGAGAGAGGCCTTCATAACCACCCACCTCAGATAGCGCACCATTCATTCCCTACCTGCTACCCAGCTCAGGTTTTCTTCATGTCTGGTGTAGAGGGATTTACTACGTGTCTGTTGAGTGAAAAATTAAATCGTGACTCCCCACCCCCCGAAACACACCCAGTCACACACTTGCACACGTGTCCTTTGCTCGCTCCCCTCTGAGTTCTGGCACACGCTGGGCCCCACTGACAGGACCTTAGCTGCTCTCCTCCCGGCCCCTCCCGGGCCCTCTGCCTGCCAGATTCCCCGAAACCCTTCGCATCCTGCCCAGGGCAGCTGTCCTCTCCTTTCTGAGGTCTCCCTTGACCTCCCCAGGCAGACGCGGGACCCGTGTGGCCCACAGTGCCTGGGCAGTGCCTGCTGACCTGCGTTGCAGCATGGATCCCCCGGGCTGACATGTCTGTGTGTTTTCTCACACCCAGCGGGCTCCTCCAGCACCCAGAATACAGGGCTCCCCAGGGCTTAGACTCACTGAGACTGGATTCCTGCCTGGGGACCGAGTACTGGCTGTGTGACTTTATACAAATTGCTTCTTTCTGGCCTCAGTTTCCTCATCTGTGCAACAGGGATCATAACACCTCCCAAGCTAGATCATAGGATATGGATAAGAATTCCTCAGTTCTGGGTCAGCTGGGTGAGAGGATGGCGAATGGGAGAGCGTGTTATCAGAGGAGGAGAAGCCCTCTCTGGTGGTGACTGAACAGAGATCTGAGTGGGCTGAGAGAGGGCCTCCCGCACCCGACCCACGTGACAGCCGAGCTCGATCTCCGTGAGCTTCACCAGCGGCTGAGGCCGAGGCCCCGGGCTGCTGTCGAGCGCGGGGCTGTTATCCAGCTAATATTCTAACGCCGTGCTGGGTGTCTTGCCAGCCAGGCTGGGCGCTGATTCTCTGGAAGTGGGCCCCGGGGGGTGAGCTGAAGTGAATCAAGGTCGGGGAGGAATAGGAGACACCTGCGGAAGGGGCACGACCAAACCCCAGCGCAGGCCGCCCGCGCGCCGAGGGCCAAGCACCGGCCCTGCTGTCATTCGCAGGCAGGACGCAGCGCTGGCCTTGTCTGTGTTCAGTACTCGCTGCCAGGCTGGCCCGGGAGGCCGAGTGAGAGGTCTGCGTCTGTCTCGTTCTGTTTCTGTCATTCAGCAAGAGGGGCTCTGGGCCCGCGCGGGGTGGTCCAGGCAGAGGGAGCTCTGGGTGCGAGGCAGAAACCTGGGCCGGTCGGCAGCCCCTACGTGGGAGACCAGGGACAAGGCCCTCGCCTCTCAGGGTCATTTCCTCGTCCGTGGATTGCAGGAGCTGCGCCAGCTGTTTTCAGACATTCCTTATTTTCAGAAATAGTTGTTTAAGCAAGGTATGATTGGGAATCCAGACATATTACCAAGAATGCTGAGGGGGGATGAGGCCTAGCCACCACGGCTTCCCACTGCACCCCCAACACACACGCACG
This sequence comes from Manis javanica, assembly GCF_040802235.1. Lineage (NCBI taxonomy): Eukaryota > Metazoa > Chordata > Mammalia > Pholidota > Manidae > Manis > Manis javanica. The sequence goes on along the minus strand of NC_133169.1, from coordinate 92,056,520 downwards.
CACACACAGGTGTGGCCCTTCGGAGTCATTGTTCCGTGATTCAATGTTATGTCCACAGAGCCCAGAGTCCTTCCACAGTATTAAGCTGAACCACATGAAATGACTGAGATTTAATAATTTTTGACAGGCAAAGATGGTCAATTCCATATTACAGCCTCATTGTTTCCTTTGCAACAGTGGCTGAGTGTGCCCACCCAGGAGCAATTTGCCTGGAGTCCAGCAGCTCAGCTGAGGCTCTGTGTGGCACCGCACAGGACACTTGGCCTCCGTGTGCCTCCCCTGTAAAATGGGCAAGTGGAGGGCCCTTCCTCGCCAGGTGGGCCGCTGAGAGGCCGGAGGAGAGCCTTGGGGTCAGGGCAGGGGTCTAACACAGAGCCTGGCGCACTGCGCGGAAGCCCTCCGTGAGTGTCTCAGAGAGAAGACTGTAACGATGGCCTCTGGGCCAGACTCGGGGGGTGGTGCTCCCTTCTTCTCCTTTTGGCCCCAAACGGAGCATGTGGCCGGGGCAGACGGGCAGCAGGCCCAGCAGGGCTTCCTGCTGAGCCATCCTGGCCAGCTTGAACCACCAGGCCTCCCACCTCATCCCTGGGCAGTGGACAAGCCCTGGCCTGGGCCTGGGGACGGCAGCAGAGAGCCATGAGCGACACTCATCCCCTGCCTGATCTGGGGGCTCCCTCCCCAGACACCCCCGAGCCTTCCCCACTAAGTGGAAGATCCTGGCATCTGTCAGCCTGGATTACCAGGCAGGCCCGTCACGTTAAGCTGGAGCTCTGGCGCCGGCAGCCCCCACCTTGTGCTGCCCCTTGATCCTGGCCGTCGTGTCCCCTCCCTTGTCACCACAGCCATGGGGAGACTGCAGGCCCCGCACAGTAAGGCAGGAGGCTCGGGGGAGAGACCAGGAGGAACCACGGGACCTCCTTGCAGAGAGGAGCCTGTTTGGCACTCTGCGTCCTCTGGCTGAGCGTGGCGGCGCAGAGGGGGCAGGTCACACACAGAAGCTCCAGGTGGGAGTTCCTTTACGGCAAACTACAGAAGCGTGGCGTGTGTTCCTGAAGGCACACAGAACAGACACCCTGTTCACGTGCTGTGAACACCTACCACACGGAGCTGAGGTTTCTGGAGGCAGCTAACCCAGAACTCGCTCCCATTGTTGCTATCAGTGATACTATCGATTCTGTAGATTCCACCAGCAATTTACTCATGTCACTTACAGAGCATTTTTCACTTCCTGCCATGTAGGATTTTTGAGTTTTGAGTGTGATGTGTTACAAGGGAAAGAGCACTAGCTTTGCAGTTCTGGCCCTGCCTCTTATAGCTGGGCAACCCTGGGCCAGTGACATAGCCTCTCTGAGCCTGACTTTTCTCTTTGGAAAAGCATTGCGTGCTACAACCTATTTCACAGGGTCGTTGAAACGATTACCTGAAATGATGTATGAAGAATAACTGACACAGAGTAAGTGTCTAGTGAATATTTGTGGGGAGAGTTCCTAAGGGCAAAGTCACATTTTTCATCCATTACAAGCCTTAACTCAAACATATCCTTCAGAACTTTGAACCCGATTATGTCACGGCCATTGGAAATCATTTTATTTCTTCCCATTTCTTTTAGACTAATGGCAAGAATTGTTCTTGGGGCTGCCTTCTACCTGCCCTGTCACTTTATCTCCCACCCTGGTTCCCATCCATCTCAACCACACACCTGTGAATCCTTCATTCTTACCTCATTACTCCTACCGCAGGACCTTTGCATATGCTGTTTTCTCTGACTAGAACATTCTTCCTGATCCTCTTGGCCTAGTAAACCCCTTCTTACCCTTCACAGTCATCCAATTCATATTTCCTAAAAAAAAAAGAAACACCCTCTCCAGACCTCCCCAACCATGTTGAATGCCCCCTCGCACTATACTCTCTCCTAGTGGGCACTTACTGCATTTTAACATGAGATGATTTCTTATCTACCTCCTCCGTCTAGTCCAGCTATAATATATGAAGGCAGGACCTGTGCATGATCTTGCTCACCAACTGGAGTCCCCAGGACATTGCGCAGAGCTCAGTAAATGTTGCTGGAAGGGTGAGCGAGGGATGAACTGGAGGGCAAAGCATCTAACAGAGCCCAACCACGCACTGTCAGTGTTTTTCAAATGGTGTAACCAGAGCCCAGATGGGGCAGGTTAATTGCCCACGGTCACACAGCAGGTCAGTGAGTGGTGGATCTGTGATCAGAACCCGGGTCTCTCAGTTCTTGCCATCCGTAGGCTTATGCTATAGCCCCATTATCCATAACTGGGGTGGGAGTGGGGGGCTCACAAAGACTCCCCTGGTACTCCGAGGACCCCAGGCTCTCCCTGAATCCACATCTCATGCCACGTCTAGTCCCCAGGCCATCCAGCACCACATCTGTACATGACTCCAATGCCTCTGAATTGTTCACTTAATTCGAAAACTCCCTCAAATGTGAGCTATGCGCCTTCAAGACTGGGCTGGGGGAATTCTGTGAAAGGTTTTATTGTTAGGGCAACCAAGCTTGACGAAAGGTAACACTGTTGCCACCATCTTCCCTTCACCCCAGGTGGAAACAAATCCAGAAACTGAAATCATAATCGATCACCAGATTTCAAATCAGTCAGGGCTCAGTCGCAAGAGATGACTTTCTTGAGAGGAAAATAGCTTCGGTCCGTTCATTTTCTTGTTTCTGTTAAAGGACCACCCCTGTGTTTTATGTCTGTGTTGAGTCCGCCCCCTCCTCACGCACTTTCTCGGGCCAGCCCACCCAGCTGCAGTCAGAAGAGCCCTTGAGCTCAAGAGGAAGTCCGGAGCACGAAGGTGTCTTTGGTCCTATTTGCCAGGAAGAGCTTCATGTGTAGGGAACTGTTCACCTGCCTGTTTGTCTGACCCGTGGGGAAGAAAACATTTACTGCATATTTACTCATTCCTTCAACAAATACTTACTAAGCGCCCATTATCCATAAGATGACCATATAATGTATTGTCCAAACTAGGACAGTTTTGATGTGAAAGTGGACATTACCTGGTGAGTACACCAGGGCAGCAGGTACAAACCAGTATTTTCCCTGGTAGACAGGATGTTAATAGGTGCCCTACACGTTAGTGGACAGATTGGGGCTGTTAGAATCTCGGGTGATTACGCTTTCCCAGATTGCCCTTGAGTACTGAGGACAAAACCAGGATGGGTTGTAGACCTCCAGAGCCATGAAGGACACATTTTGATCAAAGCCAAACTAGACATTTCTAAAACTTTCCCACCCACAGCTTCCTTCTTAAAATAGATTTTGTATGTAAAAACACAAGCAAACAGCTTGGAATAGCTCTGGAAGCTAATGACCCTGCAGTGGGTTCTAAGTTCCTCTGAAGTGAGGCCACCTAGGGGGGCCTGGAAAAAAGTTCAGAACCTATAAAGGATGAAATTGTCCATCAGGGCTAAGTGATGGTGATACATTTTGAGAACCAAGTAAAACTAAAAGGAACAGAAGGGAATGGGATTTCTCAGTCGCCTTCTCTGACCTAGAGATTCTTGAATGTGGCTATGACTTTGTGTATGATGACAAAAGACGTAAGCATGCCCGTGCTTCCCCTCGCAAAGAGCTTCGGTTCTCAACGGCTGTTCCCCTCACCTCCTAGGTGCCGGTGCTGAGACCCGTGGACCTGATGGTGGAGGCCATCCCGCGAAGGGTGTTCGCCAATGCCCACACGTACCACATCAACTCCATATCAGTCAACAGTGACTACGAAACCTACATGTCAGCTGATGACCTGAGGATTAACCTATGGAACTTTGAAATAACCAATCAAAGTTTTAGTATCCTTTCCCTGCAATGACCATTTGGCAAATCTTGAGTGTTCTGGTGTGAGCAGGCTTGGCGGTGGGGGCTTGGGAGGTGTGTGGGGATGGGAATGGGACAGAAAGGAGCCAGTCACAACTGCCACACCTGGCACTCGTGGAGAACTGTTCCCTTTTAAACTACATTGACAATTTGTCTTTCATCCTAACAAAGTTAGGGAAGTATTTGATTACACGTAGTGGGCCAGGACTAGCTCTGGAGTGAAACTGTGAATCAGTTCTTCATACAGAGGCATTTATGTGTCATGAATTAAAATCAGATCAAACTATAAAACAAGACCCTAGAATTCAGTTAGGGTTCCCTCCTCTTGTTAAAGGATTCATAAACAGCCTAGATGCACCACAGGTACACAGGAGATTGTTTTCATTGTATCATAATAGTGAAAATAATGCTGCCATTTATTGAGTTTCAATGCAGCCTTGATGCACAGATTCTCCTGTTGAAAAGTACACATGTCATAAATGTGCAGCCTGGTGAGTTTTCACAGGCAGAGAACACCTGTGTAAACAGTATCCAGATCAAGAAACCAAACTCTATTAGCAATCCCCAAGCCCCCCCTTCTAGTCCCTACAAACTAAGGGTACATTTGCTATAACAGCCCCATAATGTAAGGATTATTATCTCCTACTTAGCTAAAATTTAGAGCAGTCAAGAACATCGCTAAGTGAGTGAGTCAATTTTCACCCCACTATATTGACCCTCTATTTAGTAATGCAGACCAGTCATTCATTCTCTGCCTATCACATGAGTCTTCACTTGAATTCCCAGTCTCAGCTAATGGTTTCACCACCCAGGCAGCTGAGCAGCTGACCCAGGAGTGAATATTGATTCTTTTCTCTCACTCCCCAGCCTCCCAGCCCCAACCTAATCTATCCATGAGCCCTGCCAATGCTTCTTCTGACATACATCTCAAATTAACTCATTTCCCTTTACCTCCACTCCTACCAGCCTACACTACGATAGGTCACTGCTCTCCGGTGGGACTACAATAATCTGTCTTGTTTCCATTCTTTCTTTCTCTACTACGTAATACATGTTCCCTTAACAGTCGGAGTTGACCTTTCAACATGTAATTCAGGTATCATTCCTCCCCTGCTTAAAATACTCTAGTAGCTTCCCACTAAACTTAGAACAAAATGCAAGTTTCTTGCCTTGAACTATGTACTACATGATCTGTGCCCTGCCTGCCGCTTTGATATCCTATTGTGCCACTCTCCCCCGGTTCCCTCTGCTTCCACCAACTAACCTCCTTTCTGGTCTGGGTAGACCTTGGTCTTACATCCGTTCTTGCATTTCTATTCCCTCTTCCTGGAATACTCTGTCCCAGAGTTCACCTTGCTAACTCCATGTCATCCTTCGGACATCAATCTAATGTCACCTCCTCAGAGTCACTCTCTCTCGTTATCTGCCTAGCAGCCCATATGAACCTCTATTCCTATTTTCTTTATAGTTCTTACCACTATTTGAAATTGGTTTTTAGTTGTATATTTTGGGTTTCCCTATATTCAAATGTAAATTCTATAAGCGAAGGGACTGTGTATGATCCACTCCTGTGTCCCAGTTCCTACAACATTCTGAGAAATAGAAGGTGCCATTTTGGTTGGCCATGTCAAGTTTGAAGTACTGTAGGTCACCAAAGTGGAGATAGCCCGTAGACAGTTGATCGTGAAACCTAACCTGGAAATTTTACTTTACGAGCATATTCGTTATTTTAAAGCTCTGGATGCTCTAATATAAAATATACCCCATCTTGGCTCAAGCAACATAAAAGATTATTTGGTTTGTGAAGTCCAGTAATGATGATCCCCTTCAGCAGGCAAACCCCTCCAATCTGTGATTCAGAGATCCAGGCTCCTTCCATCTTGCAGCTCCCCAAGGTCACCATGCTTGCCTGCTTCAGGTTAGCAAAAGGGGAAGGTGTGGAAAACCACACATGGGAGGTTGCTATGAGCCAGGCCTTAGAATAGCATGTATTCCATTGGCCGGAACTGAGTCACATGGCTACCTCTGCCTGCAAGGCAGTCTGGGAAATGTAGTGTAGCCATGCACATAAGAAAACAGCTGGTTTTGGTATAGCTAGCTAGTCTCCGCCACAAAAGACTCCTCAGTGATCCCCAGGACTTGCCAGGGAATGCAGGCTTAAGTGGGTGGTGGTGATTATGCAGCAGCTAAGAACTGACGGTGAGGACCGTGACTGGCATCTTCTGTTGATTGCAGAGCAGACTCAACATAGTATCCAAGCCTGGGTGAACCTGCCTACAGATTTTGCCTGGAAATGCAGCTGCTAATAGAATGAGTGTGGGTGGTGATTCCCTTTCTTCCTTGATACCAATTTCATGAGCCAGAAATCTGCTTGGACTCAGCTGCTGTCACTCTGAGCTTCTGCTGTCCCCAGTCTAGGTGACACATTTTCTGGATTTTGCCTCTAGGCCTTCAGGGGGAAAGAGGTTTCTTTAGGCATTTGGGGAGACAGATGCCTTGGGGAGAATGCAAAGGGGAAATATGAACAGTGCAATTTAGGTTATATTCTGCAGATGTGTGACAGCCTGCCAGATGCTGGCATGCAAATGAGACTCTGCCACTCACCCTGAAAGCAGCCATATGTAAAATAATCATTGTCATCACGAGAATGATGCTAACTGATGTCTATGTAGTTCTTTTCAACCAGACCGCCCGAAGCACTGAGCAGCCTGTGCTAACTGGGGCCCTTTCTTCTCCTCACTGAAATGCAGCCACCTCTGGGTTAGGAAGTGGCTACCTTTCAAAAGAGCCTCAGAAAAACACCAACCACCAGGCAGGTTTTATATAGGGTGTTCAGCACCATTTCTGCAAAACCTCTTATTGACTAAGGAGGCCAAGGAAACATGGTTCAAGATAGAACAGCGCAAGGCTCCCAAAGTGTGGAACGAGCGCCACTGAGGCGTCAGGCCAGGTGCTTCTGAGCAGCGTGTGGCCTTTTATGTTTTCATGATTATGTACCTATGATAATAAGTAGTAGAAAATACAACTATCATATCAGTCCTTTAATTTCACAGATACTGAAAATCCACTTAAATTATGAAGTATATGTAAAGAAAAGTAAATAATAAGACAACTGGTCTTTTGATGGCTTAAAAAAAAAGTCCTGGCTTGTAGTGCTGGGTATTCAGTGTGACATTGGTGTTGTGGTTGAGAAAATGGGCTTCGGAGTCCAACAAGCCCAAGTTCTCACTCAGCTCTACTGCTCACTGGCTGCGCAGGCATTGACATGTTTCTTGATTTATCCATGTCTCTATTTCATGATCGGTAGAGAGGAGCTTTGTCAAAGAGGATTGTGAGAATTTTTGTAAAAGGTGTTTTATATATATAAATTATTCATATATTTTTAAATGCTTATACGTTAATGTATATATGTAGATAAATTATATATATAATGTATATCCATATATGTATATACACCCAGTGTGTGTGTGTGTGTGTGTATGCATGCCTAGGGCAGGACCTGGCTAAGTCCTTGCTAAACAGGAACCAAAACAGTCATGATTATCATTGAAAGGGCAAGGAAACTAGAAAAGGTGAATGTTAGAAAAGTAGATTCTATTCTGTTAATTTGTAATATGGGTCATCCTCGCAATTCTAGACTCCTCCTTCGGGTCTGCAGTTGGGTGGTCTTTGCAAGATGCTGTTCATTATCCCCTGGGTACCCTATGTTTACAGAATCTCTGAGATCCAGGGCCTTGTGTTTAGCACCAGATCAGAGTGAGTCATGCTTAGCCTCATGGTACCTGGTCATGAATCCTTCCATCCATAGCCAGTCTGTCCCTGTCTTCTGTAATAGGCTCTGGCTTAAAGTGGTCAAACTTTGGCCTTAGTGGGTTGACCTCATCAGGACAATCATAACTCAGTTCCTGATTAGTTATATTCTAGGGCAAGAGGCAGCCCTAACTTCAATAAAGGAAAATTGCTACAAAAAGGAGTTCCTTCTTTATAAAGACTATGGCACACCTAGGATCGTTTGAGTTTCTTCTCAGGACCAACAGTGAGTTGACCTGGGCTCTTACCTAGTCCAATATGGGACCTTTAAAGAGACCCATATCAAGTAAAAGTAAAGATGCAGCCCTTAACAGCCCTTAACAACTGTACACTGGGCACCTAGTGTGTGCCAGGCACTGCAGTAAGCCATGGAAATACAAAAGTGAACAGACACAAATTTTCCTGCTTTCAGAATAGCATTCATCAAATAATCACTCATGAGCATATAATTCCAAATAAAAATAAGTCCTGTGGAGAAAAGTAATACGGTTCTGTGAATGCAAATTTTTAAAGCCTGGTACAGCCTAAGGAATAAAAGAAGTCAGGCTTTGGCTGAGGAACTGATTACTGAGTTGAGATCTAAAAGAGAAAGAGTACGAGCTAACTTGGCAAAGAGGTGTGAAGAGATCGGCCCAGCATGTACAAAGGTCCTGCGGCAGAAGGGAACATGACATGTTGGAGGAACTCTAAGAAAGCCACTGTACCTGGAGCCCAGAGAGTGAAGTTGAGCACGGTGTAAACAAAGCTGGGAAGGTCAGCAGAAGCCACACTACAGGAAGTACAGTCTCTGGGCATAAGCCAGAGGATTTCTCCAGGAGAAGACATCTGAATTCCAGGGGTGCTTCATCTTTGACCTTGGTCTTAGTATCCCTGTGCTTCAACTTTGTCAGCTGTGCTGAGGCCCTTTTGAACTTGATTCTCTGATCAGGGGACCATATAACCTCAGCTCTTGGCCACCGGCCTCTCCCTCTCCCGGTACCATGGACAGCGGCCTTCCTTTTACTCCGTGAGGATTCTGCCATGTAGGCCTTGGACAAAGCTGTGGGGCCCAGCACAAGTTTCTCTCCCTTGTTGCTGTGCAGTTTTCCTCCAGAAATGTGCATATCTAATGTATGTATGATCATGTTCAGGCTGGCATTTAGTGTAAAAGGGGGCATGCAACACCTCAGCCTGCACGCACCAAGGCAGCACCCCCCTTTCTGTGTTCCATGCCACCTTGGTGGGCTTTCCCAGGCCCGGCCTTGCTTATGTGGGTGCTGCCTGTCTGCATCTGAGGCCAGACTTGGGGCTTATGAGACGTGGGATTTCTCCCTGCGCAGGGGAGCCCTTCAGGCCTCCTGCTGTCAGATGGAGGGCAAGAACACAGCTGCACAGACTTTTCTTGGCCTTCTTGAGCTTCCTCAGAATTGAAGAGCAGAGCAGCTGGGAACACAGACCCTGGAGTCAGAGTCACTGGATTTGAATCCAACTTTAACTCCTAAAATCCGTGTGACCTTACAAGTTGCTGAACATCTCTCTCTGACCCTCAGTTTCCTCATCAGTTCATGGAAATAGTGATACCAGCTGTCTTAAGGGTTATTGTGAGGGTTTAATGAGTTAATTGTGTTAAGTACTTAGCTGAGTGCCTGGCACAGAGAGAAAGCGCAATAAATGATAGTTATTTGGAACATTTCCTCAGCTCCCTAATCTTCTAACCTTCCTGGTTGTATCCCATTCTCTCCTAGGAAAAACCACAAGCTAAATTCGTCTCACTGTGCAGGGCTGGCATCTCAGCTTATTGACCTGCTGTGGGTTTCTGCATCTTTGAAAGCTATGCCTAGTGAAGACTGCTAATGTACAATGAGTTACAACAAAACCCACACGCACTTACTGAGCACTTACTATGTGCCCTGGAAATTACAAGGTCCATAAAACGGCGTCCCTGATATTATGGCCCCCGTAATCTGCAGGATAGTTGTTTCAGTCAGAGTTCAACCACAGAAACAAAGCCGTTAGGAGAGGGAGTATGTGTGTGTACAGAGAGAAAATAGGGAGAGGAAGAGAAATTGACTTGCTGCAGTGAATCAGCCCTGCGATGGATGACTGGCCGTGCAAGCCCTAAGTCTGTAAGGCAGTCCGTTGGGAATGCAGGATCACAGGCAGGCTGGGAAACCACAGATGTGAGCTGAAGCCGTTCCACGCGCGGCCATCCAGAAGGAAGATACGGGGACCCGGAAAGCAATCACCGAGCCTGCCACCGTGCGGGCTCTCCCTTGGAAGGCCTGAGCCTGCCTTTAAATACCTTCCGCCTGACTGATTCAGGCTCACCCAGGACAATCTCCATTTTGATCAACCTAAAGTCAATCACATCGGCAGAAGCCAGCCTAGCGGCACCTGGATTGAGGCTCAAGTAACTGGGAGGAGGTGTGTGTGCTGCAGATGGCCGCTTCCTCCCTGCTGTCCTCCAGCTCTCCTGAGAGAGAGCACCTTGGCAGCCTGCCATCAGGAAGGGGATTCTAAGCATGGGAGTTCAGCCTAACTGAGCTAACAGATCGCAAAGCCTTCTAAGCAAGTACAGGGACAGGGAGGCACACATGTAAACGTACTTCCTTCCGTGCAACCGGGGAAGAAGAGACCAGCGCTGTCCGGAGCCTGTGTTAAGTGACAGGTAAATAAATACACGTCGTCTCCTGTAGTTTTCTACCTCTTTTCCTAGATGAGTTAACAAGTTCAAAGGCATTTGCAATTGTACAACTGGTCACAGGATTTGGGATGAAAATCTAGGTCTCCCTTACTCCATCCATATCCAGTAAATATATTCTATCACACTGCCTCAAATTACTCAAATAATTATAATATAGGTGTTCTCATCGAGGTGCTTTCAGAGTCCTGTGGCTGCACGGGAATAGGAAGAAGGGCTAGAAAGCTTTGTCAAGAAAGTACCATCAATACTGGCTTTTGAAGGAAATATTGGATGTTTTCTAGTGGTTGGAATTTCAAGTTCTGTGTCACATGAATAGGAAAGAGTCTGTAGATAGGGGATTTTCAAGGGCCCCCTGCCCCGCTCTGGTCATAAAGGCCCTCTCAGCCCAGTGTCTTTTGCAGCTCATTAGCTACTTTGACACAGTAACTGTTTGTCAGTCCCGTGGTAACACCCTCCACGAATATTTGTACAATGGGTGTTTTTAAGCTCTTAAAAGAGGACTATCCCTTGGAGTCCTTTTTGGAGATCTTCAGTATATTGTCATCAAGCAATATGTCCCTTCAGACAACAAATTGAGATGCTTTGTAATCATTGCTTCATCTCCAAAGATGAAATTCAGACTTTGGAAAGGGAAAAAAACAAACAAAACCCTCAAGTTAATTCATGTCCCTTAAAAGGAAATCCTACTCTAATAGGCTCGGTTTTCAAGGCCACCGGAAGACTGTTCTCCACCTTCCATACTGGCAGCTAAGTGCAGCATGAAAAGCCCCAAGTGCTTTTGGATGTGGGCATCTTAGACTGACCATAGGTGGACTCCGAGTCCCATCTCTGGTTTAGCCTGCAGGACAGCTTCCTGTTTCACTCTCCTGCCCTTGATTGGTTTAGGCAAGACTTAGAGGGGGAAAAAACCTTGTCAGGATGAGCAACATCAATAGTAACAAAGACAAAAGCATAGAAGGATAGTCACTTTCTAAAGTCCACAAAATCAATGCATACAAAGCTATCCTTGGAAAAATATGTGCTTCCTTTGAAAGATGTGATTATTCAGTCCACTCCAAAACTATTTAATAAGTATCTTTTTCTCCATTATCTTATTTGATCATCAGAATTCTCAGTAGCTACAGAGTAAATAGGATTATACCCACTCAAAGGCAAAGAAATGGAAACCCAGAGAGATAAAATGACTTTCCCACATTCTCTGAGCAAAACTGAGTTGGAAACAAAATTGAATCCCAGTCATCTGACCCCATTCTGTTAAAATCACAGTATTTATCAACAGTATTATCTTAACCTTTACCCATAGTGATGAGGCTCCTGGCCTTTCAACTCTCACAGATGGTTCCAAGCCAAAAAAAAACTACTTTTTAAGAAAATGTTAATTTTCTTTAATAATACATGGAGATTATAAAATGCCCGTTAAACTTGCCACCTAATTTTGGTGCATATAAAGTGGATTTACATTACAATATTAACTCAAGTATAAGGGCTCAGAAAAATAAGTAAATAAGAAAAGAAAAGGAAAAAAAGATTTAACTCTTGATTTATCCAGTAAGCCTTTTTCAATTCAGTCTAGGACACCCGCCCCTACCCACCACATACACAGGCTCTCTTCCCTGCTTTATTTTTCTTTTTAGCAGTTACTGGCATCTAATGTGTTATATACGTATTTGCCTTATTTAGTGACCATGTCCCCTGCTAGAATATAGGCTCAGGATCAGGGGACTGTTTGGTCTGCTTTGGTCCCAGGTATGTCCCCTGCACCCAGAAAAGTACTAGCAGATCCTTTGTGAGCATTTATGGAATACATGAAGGAACAAATGAATGAATGAGCGGTAAAGGTAACTCTAGCTTACCAAAGGGTAACTTAAAAAAACGCTGACTTTAGGATCTAATCCTCCTATAAGATATACCTACATTTCCTTTTACCAGGGCTATGGTCAGACTGTGTATATTTTGTATTTATCTTTCCTCATCTAAAATTATATACACAAATACACACAATTTATATATCCAAATGTGTGTGTGTATATATATATATATATATATATACACATATATATATGTGTTCACATACATACATATACTTATGTATATACATTTATATAAATATATATAATATATATACACACACATACATATATGTAAAATAAGCACAAAAGAATATCTTTTTTCCATCCTACTAAAACTTCATTAAAAGAAAATGTGGAAATAACTGATAAAAGAAAAAAGAAATACATAAACCCACCCAGAACTATCACTGACATTTAGAATCTTGCCTTTTCACTCATCGTTTTCAGAGTGTCGGTTTTAAATGGCATTATGATTATACTGTAGGTAGAATTTTTCATACTGTTGTTTTTTAACAGGCTTAGAATTTCATTGCATGAGCAATTTAATGAGATAGATCAAAATTTCCCCAATCGTTTCCCTGTTTCTTTATCTATGGGTTATCGTCTCTTTTTCTCTTACCTTGTTTGCTGCAAACATTTTTTGGTAGAAAGCTTTTTCTTTCTGAACTTGGGATTAAGGAAGTGACTTGTGAATGGCCCCCCTGTTGCCCCCTGGCGTCCTGCCATCCCCTCCCCTCCCCATTCCTTCAACCTTCCGCTGATGTGATTTATGGCTCCGGCTTCTTATTTGTGTGAAGCCAGTCCCTAAGGGGCGACCTCCCAGTGTCTTCAATTATTATTTTAAATGGTGCCGTAGGCTCTGCCTGGCACAGCAGTGCCCTCGCCTTCCCTCCTTCTACTTCTAAGCATGGAGCTCAGCTGCCAAACTGGCTGTGCCCCCTCCTGCCCTCAGAGCTGCCCCCAGAGCCCCAGCAGAGAGGCAGATTAACCCCTTTTGTTAGCAGAGGTAATTTGCCCTGGCTTAGTGTTAATACGGAATGCCATGAACAGTTGGGGTCAGAAGAACAGGTCTGTCCAGCCCCAGGGTTAATTTAATAGCGATCTGTTGGCTGTCTGCCTTGCATATTAGCCACGAATCCAATGCGATGTTTGCTTTTGCCATTTGGCTCTTTGGGACAACAGGGAAATAATTCGGATGGAGAGCTCTAAAGGATACGGAAGAGAAAACTGGCTGTCAAAATCCATCATTCCATTTTCAAGATAATACAGGGAGCCATGCACCGCTTATCTCCTTTTTCTTTGCCACCCAACATGGAGGGCAAAACCACATATGCTGAGGGCATGTATCTCCCTTTAGAATAAAGTAAAGGAGAAGCCCTGGGTTTCTGTGATACAGATGTGAGACGTCCTCTCCCATCATCCACATAAGCCACTGAGTTTCTGTCAACTAGACTCTTTCTCCCTAGAACTCAGCAAATCCATCAGTTAACAATTCAAGGAATCCCTTGTTTCTGTCCTAACTTGTGGTTCAAAAAAAAAAAAACTGATTGCATCATGGACACAAAAATCCTTGGTCAGGTGCTATGTCCAAATTCTGGTTCTGGAAAATACGGTCAGTGCGTTGGGAGAAACCAGGCCTGAGGCAGAGGCACTGGGCTGCCCTTGGTTAGCCGGGGGCTTTGAGGGAACCCAAATGCCCCTACTCGGCAAGGCCAGCTCTACAACGGCCACCCCCACGGGAGGAGAGTGGCGTGTGGTCAAGAACCAACATGGGTCCGAATCCCAGCCCTGCCCCTCACTAGGCATTTGACCTGGATTGGCTTACTTCAGTCCCTATCGCCTCTGCTGGGGGATGAGCCGATACCCCTCTGCCTGGAGTACTGCCCTTGTAAGGCTGAAATGAAGGTCAAATGAAATAATACACGGCACTTGATAAACATTAACTGCTGGTTATTGTCATCCTACTTGACATCCTTATTCAAAAGAGGCTTCGAGACACAGATTATCCCCTGGGCCCCATAGAGTGAGACCCAAACAAGCACTCTAGTCAAAAGGAAGCTGCGAGGGGATGAGGTGCTGGGCAGCACCCTTGGCGGTCCAGGAGGGGATGGGGGAGGAGGGCGGGGTTCCAGGGCAGCAGCCCCCTTGGGGGTCCAGGAGGGCAGCAGGGAGGAGGGTGGGAGGGCAGGTGCAGAGCAGCGGCCCCGAGCAGCCTCAGTGGACACATTCCCCAGTCGGTGTTCTTGGTGGTGGCGGAACATCCCTGGTTTCACAGATACGTTTAAACACTCCATTTCCACACATTCTGACTTCCAGGGTTTATTTTTAGTTGAGAAAAAAATAACCATAGATGTGGCACCTTCCCCTCCCACACAGCGAAGATTCCTCCCAGTTAAGCTTGTTTTCAGAGCTGCACTGCTGGAGGTTTGAAAAAGCGGACACCAGATCTTCTTTCCCTATTTTGGGAAAAGAAAAACATGCTCCCTGGTACAGGAGGGCATAGGAGTTCTTTCTGGAGGGCAATGAAATCTGACAATGGCTGAACACTAACCGCAGGCCCCCACACCCGGTGTCACCGCCACCAAGCCCAGGGCAGGGAGCAGGGGGCTGGAGAGAACCTCAGAGGCGCAGCAGGGCTGCCTCCTGGGGGGCACGGGCTCCTGCTCCCCAGCGTGCGGCGCTAACTGCACTTATATTTATAACTGGCAGCAGTTGAGTTGAAAGGTAGTATTTTATGAATCCAGGGGACCCACATACTCGGCAGACCCGAGTAAAATTTCCATCTGAGTTTGGAGGAAGAAATGGTAGTAAAATGTGAGTTCAGTCTCAAGCTAATTTTAGAAAGAACCCATCGGGACTTACAAAAGATTATTGAAGAGGAAAGAGGCACCACCAGGTAGAAACCCATTCTTGCATCTAACTGCATGCTGGAGCCTAGGGGATGTCTGATGGCACATGACTTCGCTAGTTCTGGTGACTGAAAATACCGGCGCGTTCACCGGTGACTCATCTAAACTCTGGGGTTCTGTGCTACCAAGTTGGTGAAAAGTGCAGAAGCCAGTCGCCCATCCCAGTCTGACAGTGCAGTCTGTATCAGTTACTGCTTGTTGATTCAGTGCAGTGTTTTCCAAAATGTGATACCTGAACTCCTGGCACAGAAATATTATTTTAATTGTCATGCATTTATTTCAGGTATATTGTTTAAAATGTAACTAGTTCATTAAACTCATGATTTTATGAATATTGGGTTATTGTTTAGACAAGGCTAGGTAAGGAAAAGAGTGAATCGATTTAAGTCGATCTGAAGAAAAAATGTTCAGTCAAACAATACCACCTGGTGGTATGCAGGTAGGGCAAAATCACAAAGATGGCTCGAAGGGATGCAGTCTAGGAAAAGTGGAGATAACTTTGATCAGCATCCCCTTGTAACGGCATCCGCATGACAAGGCCTATTCCTTGTCAGGAGGTGGCTGGGTCCTCCAAGAGCCCCTCCGGCCCAGCCAGGGGCTCCCTAACCCTGACCCAGGCCCCTGAGCTCTCAGAGGGGTATAAAGGGGTCAGCACAAACCCACTCCCTCGGGCGTGCCAGGCATCCTGTCGAAGAGGGTTGTCTCCATGAGTCACCTTCACAATATAAAAAGCCAAGTGATTAATTTCATTATACAAGGATGTGGCCTTTAAAAATAAAGGTATAATAGTACTTGATGAGAAGGGAAAATATGGAGGGAGAAAACAGCTGATAAAACGAAGGGTAGATTCCGTGGGAAGCTAAAACTGTCCCGCCACCCAGCCGAGGGGCTTCTTCCCAGTGCTGCAACTCCCACAACAAATTCTAGAGCAAATCACAGCTTATGGAGGCCTGAGCTCCTGCACGTCTCCAAGAAGAGAAATCTTGCATAACTAGTAAAGAGCATAAATTTTGCGCCTGGGATAAAATCCTGGTACTGCCCCTCTAGCCATGTGACTGGGGCCAAGCCTCCAGGTCCACCCCTCAAAACGGGGGATAAGAAAAGTGCTGAGCCGGGAGCTGTTCCAAGGGTTAAACAAGGTAAAGTCCATGATGGGCTTTGCACAGTGACCGACCTCTAGTCAGAGCTCAATAGATGGCAGCAGCTCTTATTATCATCAGCATGTCATTAAAGAAGATCTCAGGGATTTCACGGAAGAGGATGTACGGTCTACTGTAAATACCATTTATCAGCTCAGGAGTCTGGGTAAAGATATAAATAAATTCAATTATTGAGTTGGAATGGGACTAGTTTCCTAACCAGTGCTGTGAAGGGGGAAAGAAGAAGTCTTTGCACACAGCCCCTTTCAGCATGATTGCCGAGCAGGTGACTGTGAGTGGGGGCGAGACCTGTTCTCCAATCGCATGCAGGGGCCAGGGAGGCCTGGGCTCTGGTGCTGCCTCGGACCCCTGGGCAGCCCGGGGCCTCCTCTGCCTGTTCGCCCACAGAGCTGGGAGGACCCCCACCGCAGTCACTGCTAGCGTGTTGCACCGGAACAAAGCGGTGCCGTTCCAAGTAACCCCTGAGGTCCTGTGCCCTCCTTAACTCGCCTGTGCCAGATATTGTTGACATTAAGCCGGCCAACATGGAGGAGCTCACGGAGGTGATCACGGCGGCCGAATTCCACCCCCATCACTGCAACACATTCGTGTACAGCAGCAGCAAGGGGACAATCCGGCTGTGTGACATGAGGGCGTCCGCCCTTTGCGACAGGCACACCAAATGTGAGTGGCAAGCTGCCCAGGGTTGGTGGGGTGGGTGGGCCACCGGCCCCTGGCAAGCGGGAGGAGAAGGGGGGAGCCTGGAGGATTTGGACCCCGTTTCCCGCGTCAGACGCAGTGGGAGTGAAGAACTACAGGCGCTGGCCTGGCTCGGGGGTCAGCAGCACATCTGCTCTTTCAGTAAAGATGAAACCTCGTGTTCAAGTCCCTAAACGTTCGCTTAAGGCTGTGGGATGCAGAGATGAGTAAGACGTGAGTCCCGCCTCCTAACATTGTGACGTGACCCGAGTTGCGTTTTAAGATCATTGCGGTGGGCACAGGGGACCTGAGGGGCCGAGGAGGAGGTGAGCCCGGGATTGCAGCGGTGTCCGGCAGGACGGAGCGTGGCCTGGCCACGGGCAGGGTGTGGGAGGCAGAGCAGCAATGGGCTCTGGACAGACCTCGGCAGGGGAGTTAACAGGCCTGCTGGACCGCACGGGAGCCTGGGGACAAGCAGGGCGTCGGGCACAGCAGGGGGTCCGTGACTGGGTCAGCAGGGCTGTAGTGAGTGTGTGAGAGGGGCTGAGAGAAGATCTCAAAAGTCCTCAGACTTGTGATTATGTGTGTGATGGATGTCAACTAGACGTTGTGGTGATCATTTGAAATATATTCAAATATCAATTATGTTGTACATGTGAAGCAAATATAATGTTATGCACCTATTATATCTCAAAAAAAAAAACAAAAAAGGAACAGCAGCCGGGGGGAGTGCTTAGTGGCTTGTTGGAGAAGCTGCAGCTTGGGAGCCGGTGCCCTAGAAGTTGCAGTGGCCCTGGTGGGCGCCAGGGAGAGGCGTCGGGGCGTGGGTGCTAAGGTGCAGACCCTCGGAGGTCCTTGGGTCACGTCGTCCTCCAAGACGTGGATGGAGCAAAGCAGCCCCGACTAGAGGCTGAGCTCACGGAAGCCCAGGGCTAAGGCCCAGGTGAGCAGGTGAGGCCTGCTGGCGCTGACGGCGAGGGCTGCAGTAGGCAGAGTGGGCCCACCGCTGGCAGGGAGGCTTTCTAGAAAAGAAACTGCTCCCCAGCGGAAGGTGCCTGGAGGGCAGTGACGATTCATGTCAGGTGAAATAATGTGCAGCCACCAAGATGTTAAGGAGAAATGAGAGCTGCTTGTCCCACGGTCCCAGGTGTCAATTCCTACATGACAGGAGTGATAGGACAATGTTCTGTGCAGGTGAATGGCTAGGGGAGGGGGCATTTGGGTCATTCTGATTGTTTTTGTTTGCTCGCTTGCTGTGGGAAGTGTCTCGTGGGGGAGCTGATGCGTGGGGTGTGCGGGATGCTTGTGTGGATTCCAGAGTTATGTCACCAAGGTCAAAGCCAGGCCCCCCCTTGTTAGCTGTCTGATTTTTTTGCAAATTTTCTTGAACTTTGTGAGCCTCAGTTTTACTCACATGTGAAATGGGCATAATAATCTCTACCTTATGGGTTCGTCATGGGACTTAGAGAAAATAACTATTAAGAATTGTTAATGAGATGTTTTACTTTCTTTTCATGCTAAGGCTTCCAAACATGATGTGTATTTTACACTTGTAGCAGATTTCAATCCAGATTATCATCTGCATTTGAAATGATTAATAGCCACATGTGGCTCGTAGCTACACAACCGGCAGTGCAGTCTTAATACATTTTGGCCACTGCAGAAGGTTCTGTTGGAGCACGCCTACCCAGATCGTGAGCTCCTTGAGGACACAGACGTGTGTTTTCTTCAGAGGTGTTTCCTCAGTGTCTAAAACAGTGCTCGGCCCATGACAGATGCTTAGTAAACATTTGCTGATGTGTGTGCTGGTACTGATCTTTGAGCAGTACTCACTTACCTGAGCCAGCAATAGGAATAGTGTTCCAGCTAACAGGCTCAGCATGTGCAAAGGTCCTGAGGCCTTTGGAAAGGTGATGTTCGTGGAACTGCAGGGTGACTGTATGACTGGCATGTAGGGAATGACTTGGAGAAGAGTCAAAGCTCAGGAGGAATGTAGGAGCCTGGTCGTAATGGTCACGGTAAAGAACTTGAATTTTTTCTCAAAGTCAGTGAACAGTCACTAAACTGTCAGAATTAGTTTTTAAAGAAGTTGCTTAGAGAAAAGACAGAAGGATGGAGGTTGGGTTTTACTGGGAGAATTGAGACAGGAAAACAAGTTAGGAAGATACTCTAATGTAGACGGGAATTTCCTAACAACAGCACTGTTGAATTTGGGGCACACGGCTCTTTGGGGGAGAGGGCCACCCTAAGCACTGTAGGACATTCAGCATAATCTCTGGCCTCTTCCCACTAGATGTGAGTAGCAAAGGCAAGTTGTGATGTCCAGAAACGTCTCCAGGCATCATGGTGGAACATCCCCGGCGGCAGGGGTTGCTCCCGGTTGGAACCTAGAGATCTGAACTAAAATCCATGGTCAGTTCTTCAGCATGATTTCTTTGTACCTGTGATATATCTGTTACTATTAAGAACTCTGAAGCATCCAATAGAAAGGGAAGATTTACCTGCTACACTCGGGAGACTTAAAACGTGGCGGATGAGCTAAGAGGTGCCCGTGAAGCGCATCAGAAATGATGTAAAAGGGCAGTGTGTGTAGTAACAGATGAGTGGTGGGGTCAGTTGGAGGCTGGGACGCTCAGAGGAGGGTGGGACGCTCGGGTCAGACCTCCCCGGGAAGGCAGAGGTTCAGTCGTGGTGGAGAAGCCCAAGTAGGATTCAGTCAGGTGGGAGACAGAAGGGCGTTTTGGTCCACAGAATTTGTCACTTGTGTTCACAGAATGAGCAAAAGCCTGAAGTTAGGAACTTACATGGAACCCTTCAAAGAGTCTTAATAAGTATTGGGCTTGGATGAAAGAATACTGAGGAGAGGTCAAATGGGACAGTCCTTGAAGGTCGAAGTCAAAAGTTTGTGCGTTCCTGTACTCATTCATGTCTTCGTCCATCCGTCGGGTGCCTGCTGTCCACCCCGAGTCTGGCCCCTGTGTCTCCAGCCCTTAAACTTTCCCACCAAGTGCAGCGCTTCCAGGGCCAGGCCATGAGCCCGACCACAGGGCGGGAAGATGCCCAGCAGAAGCCCAGCCTCCGTGCTGTGCACTGGGTGCCCTGGCCTATCAGCAAAGACAAAAAATAGCACGTGCCTGGCCCAGGCCAGAGGCCCGGGGTGCGGTGCTGACCTACCTCAGGGGACTTTTTTGAAGTCTTATTTTTCCATCTTAAAATTTCACGGGAATTTTGTGTTTTACTCCCATAAAATACCTACTTATAAATTTAGTAATTACATTTCTGCCCAACCCCAAAATTTCAAGCAAAATTAACGTTCCCAAAAGATGCAGCATTTACGCTATGGCTTCCTGTACCTCCCAGTGGCCTCCGGGATGCATACATGTGTTCCGGCTTGAGAAGCACGGTCCCTAGTATGTGGGCAGCAATTTGAGACCATTTGGCTAGAGAACAGTTACAGAATTCATGCTCTATAGAAGATTAACACAGGATGGTAGAAAGAAAGGTGGGAGAATTGGAAGGTTTTGCTTTAGTTTCAACACAAGGAAAATTCATAGCCTCGGTACGGGTGGTGGCTGTGGAAATCACAACGAAGAGAAAGGGTGATGGAACGTTTTCTTTAAAAATCGCTATGCATGATGTGAACCATATTAGGGCTTGTCGTTCATCACACATGGACATTAGTTGTTCAGCGTCCTTCCCGTCTAGACTGTAAGCCCTCTGTGAACAAGAACTGGATCTAATTTGCTCACTTCGCATTGCCAAGGTCTGGCACTAAGTAGGTGCTCAATAAGTATTTATTTAATAAATAAATTCGTGGCTGAGGATTGACACAAAGGGCATGCGGAACAGTATATCACAGTGGGGTGGAGTGAAGGGCTGGGGTTCAGTCTGGGACATGCTGTGTGTGAGGTGACATGTCTCGGGAGGCAGGCCTCTCTGGTAAGTAAAGGCGGAATGGGGCTCGATGAGCCGACAGCCCCAACAGGGTGCCAGGGTGGCACGAGAAGCCGCAGTGTGCTTACAGCCCAGTACGGGGAGACCAGCCTGGGCTTTGGAGTCAGGCAGACCCACACAGTTCTGGATATTAAGGAATAAATTGACTGGAAGTCTTGATGAACTCTGAACTCAAAATGGAGAAAGGACAGAGCCTTACGAAGTCCAGAAATAGAATGATTTAGAGCAGAAGCTTTGGAATTAGAACTCAGTTGTGACACTCAGTGACTTGTGACCTCAGGCACAAAGTTATTTAATCCCTCTGAACCCCAGGCTCCTCATTTGAAAGTAGAAATTATTAATAAAGACAGCTTCATAGGGCTGGTTGTTCTTGAGGAATAAATGCCATCATCTGTGTCAGAGCCTAGCACTCTGCCAGGCACACAGAAGTCAGTGAATGACAACGGAAGTCACCAGCTGTTCCTCCTGAATTCACACTGTTCCAGGCCTGCAGCTAGAAGGTACTTGAAATGGCAACCCTGTATTCATTGATTTTATTTGTCATGCTGTATGTCAGGCACTCTACCAGATTCCGGGAATATAGTGGTAAGTAAATCCAGAGCTAGTTTCCTCCCTCTTAGAGCTAGTGTGTGTGTGTGTGTGTGTGTGTGTGTGTGTGTGTGTGTGCGACTTATTGTAGCTATTTGAGTCATGCAGTTGTGGAGGGTGACAGGTCCCCAGTAGTGTGTGTGTGTGTGTGTGTGTGTGTGTGTGTGTGCGACTTATTGTAGCTATTTGACTCATGCAGTTGTGGAGGGTGACAGGTCCCCAGTAGTGTGTGTGTGTGTGTGTGTGTGTGTGTGTGTGTGTGTGTGTGTGCGACTTATTGTAGCTATTTGACTCATGCAGTTGTGGAGGGTGACAGGTCCCCAGTAGTGTGTGTGTGTGTGTGTGTGTGTGTGCGACTTATTGTAGCTATTTGACTCATGCAGTTGTGGAGGGTGACAGGTCCCCAGTAGTGTGTGTGTGTGTGTGTGTGTGTGTGTGTGTGACTTATTGTAGCTATTTGACTCATGCAGTTGTGGAGGGTGACAGGTCCCCAGATCTGTGTGTGTGTGTGTGTGTCTGTGTGTGTCTGTGTGTGTGTGAGACTTATTGTAGCTATTTGACTCATGCAGTTGTGGAGGGTGACAGGTCCCCAGTAGTGTGTTGTGTGTGTGTGTGTGTGTGTGTGTGACTTATTGTAGCTATTTGACTCATGCAGTTGTGGAGGGTGACAGGTTCCCAGATCTGCGGTGGGATTGCAAGAGGCACAGGAGAGAGGCTGGCATCGTTCTAGTCCACAGGCCCGCGGTGTGCGACCCCAGGAAGAGCCGATGTTTCAGCCTGAGTACAAAGACAGGAAGAAATTGATGTCCCAGCTTGAAGGAATCAAGAAGAGTTCCTTTATTTGGGAGGGTCAGCCTTTTTGTTCGATTCGGGCCTGATTGGATGAGGCCCACCCACAATTAGGAAGGGCAAATCATCTAAAAACACTCTCACGGAAACATCCAGAATAATGTGGCCAAATGTCTGGGTATCCCGTGGCCCAGTCAAACTGACACATAAATTAACTGTCTGAGGAGGAAAAACATAGATCACAACAGATATGACATGGCAGCTGTGTTAAGTGACAGGAGAGAGAGGCACCTGGTGCCAGGAGGGGACGTGACGGGATGTGCCCTCATCCCCCAGGGCACTGACTGCTGCGCGGTGACTTGAAGACTGAGCAGTCCCTGAGGGAGAAAAGAGGGAAGAGCCGTGAGGGCCACAGAATCACAAGGCCCGGCCGGCCGCACACCCAGGGACCCCCAGGGGCTGCTCCTCCCTCCAGCCTGGGCGCCATGCAGCCCTAGAGAGGCAGAGCCCAGGCGCAGTCCCCCAGGAGGCCAGGAGCTCCTAGCAGCCTGCAGGCCTCCCTCGGCCTCCCCCGGCCTCCCCGCCCCACCCCAGCAATCCTCTGAGCAGCCGGCCGCCAGCTTCCTAATCTAATTATGAAGCGAACAAAATCCATTTTCCTGACTCGTCCAAAGTGCCGACCGTCTATGGTGCACACCCCCCTTTGTTCGGCTGCTGCAGCACAGCCCCCAGCTCCTGGCAGCTGGGAAAACAAGCTCAATCTGACCCCTCGCCTGACATTTCATATTGATTTTCTCCTTCCTCCTCAAACGCCATCCTTCAGTCGACCACGGTTCGGTCGAGGTGTGCGGATGGAACTGAGACAGTTCATCAGAGTTCAGAGTGAAAAGCAACACTGCCTGTTGGAGATGAGCTCTGAGAAGGAGGGTCTTTAATAACCGTCGGCGTTTAATCAAAATGCCGAGGAGTTCCGCGTTCTCAGAGCTGCATATATTAATTTCCACATGCCCCTCTCTCTGCATGCTCAGCAGGGGTTGGAAGGGATGTTTCTCTCCCTCATCTCTTGGTTTTTTTCCGTTGCTTCTGGCGGTAGTGGCAAGGGTTGTGTTTGCAGGTTGAGATTCTACAGCCTGAAACAACAGGGTGCTGATGGCAAGTGGCTGGTCTGAATCATGCTTTTCCTTTCAGTGCATGTGTTCTGGGAGTTGAGTGAAGAAACTGGCTAAGTGTGATGAATGGCAGCTTAGGAAGTGAAAGAGAAATTCAGTCTGAACTCCTGTCTGATGCCCTGAGTGAATCCAGTCCCTGCCAACCTCCCCCCTCGGCTCCCCATAGTCTGGCCTCACTGGCCTGCTTCCTGCACCCCCAGCACACCCAGCCGTCACCTGCCTCAGGGCCTTTGCACAGGCTCTTCCTCCGCCTGCCGTGCTCTCCCAACGTGCCCTCACCTACCTGGGCAGTTCTCATTTTTTAGGTCTCTGGGAGAATGTCCCCTCCTCAGAGGGCTTCTCTGTCGGCCTCATCTCATCACCCTATTTTATTTCTTATTTCTTTCATACTGCTCACCTGTAGATGTCTGCTTTTCTTCCTCTCGTCTCCCTGGCTAGAAGGTGATCTCCACGAGGGCAGGGACCTTGTCTTACCAACCACTGACTTACCAGGACTTAGCACAGTGCCCAGCTCTGAGTGGGGCGTCCCTGAACATCTGTGGTGGGAAGGCGGGCACATGGGAACAGACGGACGGAAGAAGGTCTATCAGCCGACTGGAGTTGCCGTCGCAGAGCGCCGCAGACTGGGAGGCTTCAACAGCAGAGCCTTCCTGTCTCACAGCTCCGGAGACCAGAGTCCTAGATCAAGGTGTCGGCAGGGCCGGGCTCTTCTGAGGTCCGTGAGGAAAGATCTGTCCCAGCCTCTCTCCTTGGCTTGCTGGTAGCTGCCTTCTCTCTGTGATTCATGTCACCTTCCCGCTGCATGTGCCTGTGTCCAGAACCCCTCTTTTTATAGGGACACCAGTCACATTGGACGAGGGTCCATCCACTCTATTGACCTCAATTCAATTTAATTACCTCTTGAAAGAGGCTCTCTCCAAAGACCATCACATCCTGAGATACTGGGGGGTTAGGACTCCAGCTTAGCAGTGGTGGGGGCGTAGGTTCGGTGCGTAGCAGAAGACGTGGAAGTAACTGCGGGCACAGGCCCTAGAGCTGCCAGGGCCTGGTGGGGACCCCTGGCTCACTCACTGCAGCCAGCCGGGCCAAGGCGTCCACGCGGATGCTGTCCTCCAGTGGTGGCAGGGAAGGTGACTATGGTCCCAGGCCCCTTGGCACAGCCCTGAGCCCCTGCAGGACACAGGGCACGTGGCTTTGATCAAAGCTGGTAGGGAACTGAAGAACCGAGCCATAAAATCCTGGACATCAAATACTGTATGTCAACTATACTTCAATAAAAAAAAATATTTTAAATAAACCAAAACCTGTACAGCACATCCCTATAAATCCCCGTGGACGTCCGTGTTTAGTGGTGACCATGCCTGGACGTCTCCTGTGGTGCAGAAACATGATTCCCTCTGAAGCCACTCCTGAGGGGAGACAGTCCCAAGCAAATACAGTTTGTTTAAACAGCATAAAAAAGCAGCCGGCGAAACCCTCAAATGGCAATAGAGGGGTACCGTGCAGGGCCAACAGCCTGTGGACACAGTTAAAGGTGGAGCCAGTGGGGAAGTGCTTATGATAAATGCTAAAGCAGGTCGCAGAGTTACACACCCACCGCAATGTGAAGAGCCGTGTGTGCAGACACGTGGGGACCGTGCACAAGGGATGATGTCAGAGCTGTAAAGTGCGGGTGCCTCTCCTCTTTCCCAGATGACCCCCAAGGTCGTCATTTCACTTCTGTCAGTTCAAAGGCAGTGGGTGGGTGACAGGAGAGCCCTGCTGGGTGTCTCAGCTCTGGAGTGGAAGGATGTCACCCCTCCACACCCACAGCCTGGGCAGCACCTGTCTGAGACGCTGGGACCAGCAAGGCAGCGCAGAGCCCAGACGTGGTTCCCTGTCACCCCTGCAGGCTGCTCGGACAGAGCGCCACAGACTGGGGGCTCGGACGACAGACATTCGTTTCTCACAGTCCTGGGGGCTGGAAGCCCAGGATCAAGGCCCTGGCAGACTCAGTGTCTGGCGAGGCCCTGTGGCCCCAGGTCATAGATGGCTGTCTTCTCGCTGTGCCCTCCATGGTGGAAGGGGCCAGGGAGCCCTCTGGGGTCTCTTTTGTAAGGGCGCAACCCCACTCAGGAGGGCTCCACCCTCATGACCTCATCACCTCATCACCTCCCAAAGGCCCCGCCTCCTAATACCGTCATTTTGAGGGTCAGGATTTCAACATATGAATTTGGGGAGATGGAGGGGACACAGACATTCACTCTGTGGCATCCCCTATAAGCACAGCCCATAATATTTTTGCTTTGTTTCTTCCCTTCTGTTGAACTAAACTAACAGTAATGAGTGAACTCAGAGACAGGGCCAAAGTAGAGAAGGATATGAACATGGTGTCCACTATCAGTCTATGTCCATCGCCTAACTGGGTAATTTCTTTTATTGAAGTATTGTTGATATATTGTATTGGCTTTAGCTATATAACAAAGTAATTCAAGAATTAAATATATTACTAAATGCTCACCATGACACAGTTACAATCTATCATTATACAAAGATATTAAAATATTATTGACTATATTTCCAATTCTGTACTTCCATCCCTGTGACTTATTTACTTTATAATTGGAAGTGCGCGCCTCTTCATCCCCCGGTTTACCAGTCTCACCCATCCTCCCCCTGTTCCCCATTGCTGACCACCAGTCTGTTCTCTGTGTTTATGAGTCTCATTCCATTTTGTTTGTTTATTCATTTGTTTTTTTAGGTTCCATATCCAAGTGAAATCATATGGTATTTGTAATTCTCTCACTTATTTCACTGAGCATAATACCCTCTAGGTCCATCCGTGTTGTTGGCGAATGGCAAGATTTCATTCTTTGTGTGGCTGAGTAATATTCTACATATACACCACATCTTCTTTATCCATTCATCTATTTATGGACATTTTGGTTGCTTCCATATCTTGGCTATTGTAAATAATGCTGCCATAAACATAGGGGTGCATATATCTTTTCAAATTAGTGATTTTGTTTGCTTCAGGCAAATTCCCTCAGGTGGAATTGCTGGGTCATATGGTATTTCTATTTTTAGTGTTTTGAGAAACCTCCATACTATTTTCCATATTTGACTGAACCAATTTGCATGCCCACCAACAGTGCGCAAGGGTTCCCTTTGCTCCACATCCTCACCAATTGACCTGTTATTTGTTGTCTTTTTGCTTATAGCCCTTCTGACTGGTGTGAGCTGATGGCTCGTTGTGGTTTTGACTGGCATTTCCCTGATGAGTAGTGGTGCTGAGCATCTTTTCTATTAGCCATCTGTGTGTCTATTTTGGGAAAATGTCTATTCGGGTCTTCTGCCCAGTTTTTAATCAGATCTTTTTTTTGGTGTTGAGTCGCATGAGTTCTTTATATATTTTGGATATTAGCCACTTACCAGATGTATCACTTGCAAGTATCTTCTCCCTTTCATTTGGCTGCCTTTGCATTTTGTCGATGGTGTCCTTAGCTGTGCAGAAGCTTTTAGTTTGATGTAGAAGCTTGTTTATTTTTGCTTCCGTTTCCCTTACCTAGGGAGAAATAGCCAGAAGAACAATTACTAATGCTGACGTTCAAGCATTTATTGCCCATGTGGGAAAATAAGCTCAGCAATGTCACACAGCAGTAACAACAGAGGGCTGGTACAACTCAGAACAAACAACAAAAGCCTGCCACAGGGTGCTCAAGTCTGGGGTGACCATGGGGTGGGGAAGGCAGGGCAATCAGTGTGTCCCCACACCTGGTTCTGCTGCAGCGTCACCATCTCAGGAGGAGCCAACATTTCCCTTCTAACCATACACAGCAAAAACCTAGACCCCAGCAGTGACTCCCCACATCTCATTGCCCAGCAAATCCTGTCTGCTTCGCTTTGAAATATTAACAAGCTTGGAATCCTACATCTTCCTACCTCTACTGACTCTGCCCGGTCCAGCCACCATTCCCTCCTACCTGGACAGTCACCATCTTCACTGGGCTGGCAGCTTCCACATTTGCCCAGTCTGTCAGGAGATCCTGATAAAACTGAGACAGCTCACGTCCTCCTCTGCTCAGAGCCCTACCGTGGCTTCCGGCTCACCTGGAATAAAAGCCGACATCTTCACCGTGGCCCCAGGCCGCCCACTTTATGTGGATTTGTGTAATACTTATACATGTATATGTTTATCTTTATGAAATACAATAAAAAAGAATAGAAAGTGGAAAAAAGAAATGAAAGAATTTACTGCCTATGTTTTCTTAGGCAGAATAAAGGTGCAAAATAAATGCTTATAGAACAGCTATAGTCACACAATCTAAGAAACCTGTACCTGGTGTTTCTGTCCACACACAAGAGTGTTTGGCCTGTCTGTTCGCATGTTTCTAGCTTTCAGAAGACGTTGGCATTTGTAGGCCAAGTAAAGGGAGGAGGAGTCTATGAATTGATGGTGATCAACCTACTTCTCATTTATGTAACATGTTTATCGTTGGTTCCCTGTGCCAGGCACTGTTGCAGGCACTAGGGAAATGGAAGCTCCTGCCTTGCTGGCACTGTATCCAAGTAGATGCAGACAGACAACAAACACAGGAAAATAGGTAATGTGAGATTCGGGGAAAGCATTTCCGGAGAAGCAGCAGTGCGATCTGGACCGGGCCCGGCTGGTCGAGGGGCAGAAGGAAGAGCAGTGCGGCCGTCTGTGGGGTCAGGAGCCGCAGCGTGCGGGGCAGCACGAACAGCAGGCTGGAGCCCAGATGGCTGGGGCCTCTGCCCTCGGGAAAGCCGCCTCCACCTCACCCTACCCGGGCCTCGCTCTCACTGGTGCTGTGCAGAGGCCTTGGGAGTCAGGCAACACGGCAGCCCGAAGGTAAGGAATTCGGCTTTTATTGTGTTTAGGGAGGGGAAATCTCGGAGGGCCTGTGTAAAGGAGTCTGTGACTATGTAAGAAGTGACACGTCAGGAAGAAGGAGGGGATACAGGAGAAGCCTTTGAAAGCTTTCGAAATGGCCCGGCCAGGAGAGGATAGCTCCTTAGAACAAGATGGGACCCATGTGAGCTGCACTTTGAGGATAAAGTCAACAGCACTTGTTTAGAAACAAGACGTGGAAGGTGAAATAAAGGAAGAAATGCCTGCCAGCTCTTTGGCCTGGGCACTTGCCCACAAGAAGGGCACTGAATGAGCCGGCAAAGACGAGAGGGGGCAGTATGGGGAGGAGCCACAGATTCTGTGGCCTCCAGGGTTCATATTAAAACAACCATGAATGATTAAACTGATACCTTTTGCTGTTGAGCATGTTACCATTTACAGAGCCCCTGCTCATCTATTATCATAATTGATTTTCACAAAACCCTATGATTTCAGAGCATTTGTTCCTATTTGCAGCTTGAGGAAGTCAAGGCCCAGAAAAGACAACTCTCATACACTGACGGAGATCGTGGGTTCATCGCGGGTTTGTTTCTTACTTCATATAGTGAATACAGCCACCATCGTGCTCGCCCAGCTCTGGATGCTAGCAAGGGGAAGGGGGAGTCCTTGTGTGTGTAACTGACCCACGTTTAAGTATATCGGCTAATGTGAGCCCCAGTGAGGCTCACGTGATTCTATTTTACCAGCTCGGAGTAGGTGACTTCAGTAACTGAGCTGTGAGATGTGCTGTCCGCTCAGGCAGCGGCAGCCCCATCAGCGGAGGCCACTTTATCTGCTGGGATTCTCGAAGCTCCTGCTGGCCTCCCGTCAGCACCAAGCACAGCCCGGAGGCGGGGAGGGCTGGGGAACGCTCGCCCCCTCAAAGCTCGCCAGGATGGTTGTTTTATCCCCCCTTATCTTTCACCTGAGCATAAGGATTCAAATAGAAATTATCTCATGAATGGGCATCCTTAATCCTCTGGTTGACTAGTTCATCTTGAAATTCTGGTGTCATTTGAAAATCCCTATAATTTAGTGAAATTGTTATTGAAGAGTCACGTAAAAGAAAATAGGACATAAAGCTGATGAAAAAGATGGTGAGATCAAGCAAAGCAAGGTATTAGTCAATAAATGTGAACAAGGTATGGTGCTAAACCATGAATGGGATAGATTATAAAATGCAGTTACAGCCTCAGTGTGCTGGTCGTGGGACAAAAAGATAGGAAGTTATGGAATGTTTCTAATATAAAGTTCGTTTATATAAATTGAATATTATATATTATATAAATTGACTGTGAAATTTAGATTCCCAGCATCCCAAAGAGAGGAGACACTGTTTGTGCTAAAATGCACAGTGATGCCAAATGCCACCTTCAGTGTGTCCTGGGTATTCTCCAGAGCTCTGATTTGTAGCATTTTTCAGTCCCTGTTTCCTGAGACTCTTCTGTATTTATGTCAGTGTAGAGCCACAAAACTACAAATTTGTATTAATACAACACGTGGTTGCTAGCCCCTGGGGAGGTTATTAAGGGTAGAAGCATTCCCGGCAGATCATGAATACCAACTCACGCTCATTGAATGAATGAAGGAGCGAGCGAAGGGATGATATGAGAGATGTTTACAAAAGCAGATAAAAGATGACATGTGTCTCATAATATATTATGCTAGGATTGTTAAACCAAGAGTGTAAATGAAGGCATTCGGTGTTAGCTTTTCTCAATTCCCAGTAAATTTAAATAAGCTGAAGCTCAGAATTCTGTCAACTTTAAACTTTTCTCCTAGGAGTTTTCCTGAAACACTTATGGCCTGTGTAGCAAACTCTAATGCAAACTGGTGTGTCATCTAATACAATGTAATTTACGGTGCTCCGCCCGGTGACTCTTGGGGCTGACCAGCTCTTCATCATGCTGCTCTAGAAGTCTAGAGAAGGTAGTGACTGTTGCCAATTCAACTTTCCAGAAAGGATATGAGGGGCCGTAGAGGGGGAGAGGTGTCGGGAGAGACCCGGCAGATGGGAAGGATCTGGCCGCTCAGAGAAGGAACAACTGTCAGCAATTTTTGGAAGCCACATGGCAGCGTTCAGATACGGCGCCCTCAGCTCTGAGGCGGTTCGGGAAGGTAAACCGTCAAGTCCAGTTACGGGTACTTGTGAGGCTCTGGTTTGGGAACTTGGCTTCATGAGGATAGAGGAGGTAGTGATGAGTGATCAGCAGTCGGTTCTAGGGACGGACAAACTTGGGGTGGGTGACTTGGACTTCTGTTCTTAATCTGTCTACGCCTCAGCGTTTCCCTCTATAAAATGGGGACAATAATGAAACCTGCGTTATCGGACTGCTGTGAGGATTCAGTGAGATAATGCCGGGCCCACCACAAACATTCATGCTTTATTCTGATCACAACATTCCGTAAGCTCAGTTATAACGGATGAAACGGAGACTCATAAAAGCAAGTAACTTACACCAAGAGATCTAGTTGTAGGTGAGCCTAGATATGAACCCAGGTGCAAAGGCCGCGGTGGAAGTTGTTGCTAAAGCAGAGAAATGCTGACCGGCAGCCGCAGCAGGCCTGCGGCCGAGGGAGCCGGGCAGCCCGGAGGAGCACCCGCGTCACACTGCTGGAGGCTGGCTCTCGGGACATCAACACCCCGAGGCCCCCACGTCTCCTGCGCCCCCCAGGGTGTGCTGCGGGGAAGTGCCTGGGCAGCCGTGGGCAGATGGCTTCCTCCCAGGCCAAACTCAGAATGAGAACAGGGTACAGACTGTCCCACCTTCCCCTTAGTGACCAAGTGCTTGCTGAGGGATAAAGCCTTTATTCTCTACAGTGATTGCAGGATGCGTCCCCTCGGCATTCAGAGCACAGAGGCCCCACGTCCTGCGGGCTCCGAGGCAGGGCAGGAAGCCCACATGCTGGGGGCGTGTCTGGAGCCAGCAGGCCCAGGAGGTCAGAAGGTGCCCAGTGAACTTAGTGGCAGTTCTCCGCACTGCCCCTGGTGCACTGCATTAGGTCCCTAGCGAGGCAGCTCCGCAATTATCCGCGATTGGTGACAGCACGCAGCTAATGAAGCCCAGATCAGAGGTTTGATCCTTGAACCAGGCTCCGTCATTTTACTAGGACCACGCCTCGTGGTGTGTCCACACCAGGCTGCGGGGGTCACAGGCCTGGAGGGGAAAGGATGTAGCACGGGGGGCAGCGGGGGGCTGCAGAGCTGCGGCTGGCTTTGCATCCTAGCCCTTCCTCTCCCTGGCCTGGGACAGGCAGATGACTCCCAGAGCCCCATTCCTTCGTCTGTAAAACAGGCACATCGTGAGGATGACAGGGAACATCACCTACTTAAAGAGATTTGCACAGCGCCCGGGAGATGGGAGGCTCTTCCTGCATCTTCTCCAGCACAGCAGCTATGACCCTTCAGCGTACGCGAGCTCCAGGAACATTCGAGACCCAGGGTTAGGAGCAATGTTTTTCCGTAGAAAGCCAGCACTGCGGGCACAGAGGGTAGTGCAGGAGCCCTGAGAAGACAGCGAGGCAGTCACCAGCCCACACACCACGCCGGGCCCGGCTGGGCCAGATGGGCCCCCCCACTTGGCTGTGAACCCCTCACCTTGCTCAGCGAGGAGATTACTCTCAGCAGGGTGCTGCACCTCCCCCCCTTTCCGTGGCTGTGCCTCTCATTGCAGTGATTATGTATGCAGCCCAGAAAGTGGGGGCACCTCGGGAGTGCAGCCCCGGCCTCTGCGCTGCCATGACAACCAGCTTCCCAGCAATCACCCCTAATAACGGCCGCACACGCACACTGTCTCCCACCTGGGCAGGGGCTCCTCTGGGAGCTGGAGCTTCTCTCGGAGCAGCTGCACAGAGCTGCCTCCTGGGCACAAATTATTAGAGAGACAGAGAAAAAAACAGGGAGATTAGGAAGCTCTCACCTGTGAAGCACCGAGCGGGCCCGGCAGCCCCGGAACCCTGCCCGCGTGTGCCGGGATCCCACTGGCTCCAGGAGTTTGTAATTGCCCAGCAGGAGGCCCGAGGACCACGGATGCCTCTGCCGCTCGCCCACGCACGGAGAGGGGTGCAGCGGACTGAGGGGCCCAACCTGAGCGCTTGTAAAGCTGGGCCTCGCGGTTCCCAGACCCCGTCCCCAGGCCCCTGCCCGGACGCCAGCTGCTCACACATCGTCTTGTCTGGACCGGAGACGCCTCCCCTTCACTGCTGCCTGCTGGAGAGAACGTGCTCCTCCGATCACTATCTTTCCAGAATGGCAGTTCTCAAAAAGGCACCAGCCCCGCATTGCCAATAAATGAGTAGTCCTCGCACGGGAAGCGCACGCAGGCCCCCCAGTTAATGAACGATCACTGGATGTCAGTCTAATTTTGGCCTTTAGACGGGCAGGTGAGCCCTCAGCCCAGCACAGGTGCTCCCATCCCCTCTCTTTCCATGCCCGATCCTAGCGGAGGCCCCTTCACAAGGAGGACCCGCCCCCAGAGCTAGTGGGCCCTGCGGTGCTGCCCTCGCTCAGGGAGCACGCGGTCCTCCGGGTCCCAGCCTCTCCAGGCCTCCGTCTCCGCAGCTGGAAGTGAGGCCTTTCGAACCCTGTACAATGCCGGGCAGGTGACACGGGCGGCTGTTATCACTGAGGCTGCCCTGTCTCTGGGACCCACTCCCTGGACTGGGAGAGCTGAACTCCTTGTGAATTCTGAACAATTATGTATGTATTTTAAATAACAGGGAGAGATATGGAGGATGGCCGAGTTAACCAGTAAGAGGAAGGAAGGGATGGATGTAGGGGGCTGAGGTGATCTAAGAAGGCTTCCTGGAAGAGACAGGAAGTCCTGAAGGCGGAGGAGTCAGAGAAATGGAGGCAGAGGTAGGCGGTTCTCTGGACTGACTGTGTTCCCCCACAAATTCATATGTTGAAATCCTAACTTCCAGGGTGGAGGTATTAGGAGGCGGGGCCTTTGGTAGGTGATTAGTTCATGAGGGTGCAGCCCTCCTGCATGGGATTAGCGCCCTTATAAAACAGGCCCCCATCACTCCTCGTGCTCTCTGCACCCACCATCTGCAACCCAGAAGAGGGGTCTCGTCAGATCCTGACCGTGCGGGCCCCCTCCTCACAGACTTCTGCCTCCAGAGCTGTGAGATGTTCCCAAGACAGCCGGTGTGTGGTATTCTGCAACACGGCCCAAGCTAGACACGAGGTAAATGAGCATAGATCAAGTCCAGCACCTGCTAAAGTGCCCCATAAACATCAGCCATCATCATTACAGCAGCAAACCAGAAACGATGAACTACAGCCCACATGGCTTACAAGTTAATTGGGTCACACACTAAAAATTTTTATTAGTCGCTAACATTGAAACATCAGGATTCCTAAAAAGAATTTAGACTTGACAAATAAAATTGGCTCTCCTGGACTCACATTCCTGCATGGCAGCCATCAGCTGGAGTGGAGTGGAGACTGCCCCCTTTCTAGCGTGTGGTCACTCTGGTTTGCCACAGTCCCTACCACTCCCTGTTGTGTACCCTGTGGGCTTCTCTTTCCCCAGAGGCAGGAGTGGAATATCTGAGCAGGAGAGGAGTGGGCAGTAATGCTGGAGCGCTGCCTTAGGGCCTGAGTGCCACGTCAAGGGTGTTGGGACTGTGGCTGTTGGCAGTGGGGTCACTAGAGACGTCTGAACAGAGACGGCATCGCTCTGGGGAGAGTCATGCACACACGGCAGAGTCACATGCAGTTCCGTTCTGCTGAATCCTGATGGTCCCCGGACCGCTTGGCTTGCTCTTCCCCTGCAGCCGCTGTGTTCCAACCTCTCTGGGCTGTGGCAGCAGGAAGGCAGGAGGAGAGGGAGACTGAGCTGTGCTGGTCCCCCAGCTGCCTTGGAAGCAGTGACCCTGTCACGGACCAGGTCCACAAGCCGCCCGCTCCGGCCTGCTTTCCATGCCGGCCGTGAAGGAGCGGCTGCCGACAGGAAGCTCCAGGGAGAGAGCTGCCACTGAGGCCTGGGGAAATGAGAGCTTCCCAGGGTCAGGGAGGCTCGTCAACACTGCCCCCTCCCCTTGTTGATAATGTGGGGAAACAGGAGTAGCAATTTCCTGCTGCTGCTCTAACAAATTGCCTACCACAAACCGAGTGAATTCAGTGACCTTGAGCAATACAAAATTATCTTACTGGAGGTGCTGGAGGTCAGACATGCACAGTGTGTCTCACAGGCCTGAAAGCCAGGTGCCTGCAGGGATCTGTTTTTTCCTGGAGGTTCTACCGAGGACCTGTTTTCTTCCCTGCCCCAGATTCTAGCCCAGCCCCCACGCTCCACTGGGCTCCTGACCCGCCTCCCGTCATCAGAGTCAGCAGTGGCCCTCGAGTCTCTCCCACATGGTGTCACTGCAACAGTCCCTCTCCTTCCTCCTTCCTTCACTTAGAAGGACCCTGGTTACCCGGGGCACATCCTATGATCCAGCATCTTCTCTGCATTCGAAGGTCAGGTAATTGGCGACCTTAATTCCCCTTTGCAGTTACTATAATCACGGGTCCTGGGGATTACGGTGCAGGCATCTTTGGGGCAGGGACCCTTATTCTGCCTACCACAGAGGAAATCAGCAACTTTTCTTCCTTTAAAAAAAAAAGCTCCAGAAATGAGAAGTGTGCAGGCCCACTCTTTGTTGAAGGAGGTCCCAGGGGGCACAGAGGCCTTACCTGTCGTGCTCACCCTAGCCTATCAACG
This sequence comes from Manis javanica, assembly GCF_040802235.1. Lineage (NCBI taxonomy): Eukaryota > Metazoa > Chordata > Mammalia > Pholidota > Manidae > Manis > Manis javanica. Next base: position 92,021,487 of record NC_133169.1, on the reverse strand, counting down.
TGCCTTACACCTGTCAGGCACTCAGTATGCCTCAGTTGAACGGGGTGTGGTGCTAGTACAGGCAGACCTCATTTTATTGCACTTCACTTTATTGCATTTCACAGACACTGCATCTTTTCACAAATTGAAGGTTAGTGACAGCCCTGCATTGAGCAAGTCAATCAGCACCATTTTCCGACAGCATTTGCTCATTTTGGGTCTCTGCATCACATTTTGGCAATTCTCACACTGTTTCACATGTTTTCATTATTATTACATTTGTTATGGGGATCTGTGATCAGCGATCTTTGATGTTACTTTAGTAATAGTTTTGTGGCATCACAAACATGCCTATGTGAGACAGCAAACGTAACAGATAAACGTTGAGTGTGTTCTGCCGGCTGCACTGACCAGTCATTCCATCCATCCCCTTCTCCTCCAGCCTCCCTGTTTCCTGAGACAACAGTGTTGAAATTAGGTCAGGTCAGTTAATAACCCTGTGTCCATGTGAACTCTTAAGTGTTCAAGCGAAAGGAAGAATCCTCTCTCTCACTTTAAATCAAAGCTAGAAATGAATCAGCTCAGTGAGGAGGGCGTGTTGAAAACCAAGCAAGGCTTCTTGCACCAGTCAGCCAAGCTGTGAGTGCAAAGGAAAAGTTCTCGAAGGAAACGAATCGTGTACCTCCAGTGAGCACATGAATGATAAAGTGAAACAGCCTTCTTGCTGATCTGGAGAAAGTTTCAATGATCTGAATAGAGCAAACCAGCCACAACGCTCCCTTAATTCAAAGCCTAATTCAGAGCAAGGCCCCCAATTCTCTACAATTCTCTGAAGGTTGAGAGGGTGAGGAGGCTGCAGAAGAAAAGCTTGAGGCTAACAGAGGCAGGTTCATGAGGCTGAAGAAAAGAAGCCATCGCTGTAACATCACAGTGCCAGGTGCAGCAGCAGGTGCTGATGTAGCAGCTGGACCAAGCTCAGACAGTGAGTGGACGTGGCTATACTGGACAGAAGAGTCACCCATGTACATGAAACAGCTTTATATTGGAAGATGATGCCATGTAGGACTTTCACAGCTAGAGAGGAGAATGGCCACAAAGCTTCAAGGGACAGGCTGATACTCTTACTAGGGGCTGATGCAGCTGGTGTGACTGTGAGCTGAAGCCGGTGCCCACTGACCATCCCAAAATTCCTGAGGCCCTTAAGAATGATGCTGAACCTACTCTGCTTGTGCTCCGGGGATGGAGCACCAAAGCCTGGGTGACAGGACATCTCTCTATAACCAGGTGTACTGAGCATCTTAAGCCCACTGTTGAGACCTACTGCTCAGAAAATAAGATTCCTGTCAAAATACTGACCATGCCCCTGGCCCCCCAGGCGCTCTGAGGGAGGTGCACGGTGAGATGAATGGTGTTTTCCTGCTGCTCCCACAACAGCCATTCTGTAGCCCACAGGTCAAGGAATAATTTCCACCTTCAAGTCCTATTATTTAAGAGGTACATTTCATAAAGTTACACCTGCCATGGATAACGATTTCTCTGATGGATCTGGGCAATGTAAGTTGAAAACCTTCTGGAAAAGATGCACCCCTCTAGATGCTATTCAGAACATTCCTGATTCATGAGAAGAGATCAAAATATCAACAGAGCATTTGGAATATTAACAGGAGTTTGGGAGGAGTTGATTCCAACCCTCACGGATGACTTTGAGGGGCTTAAGACTTCAGCAGAGAAACTAACTACAACTTGGGTGGAAAGAGCAAGAAAACTCAAGTGGAGCCTGAAGATGTGATTGAATGGCAGCATCTCAGGATAGTGGGTGAGGAGTTGCTTCTTACAGATGAGTAAAGAAAGGAGTTTCTTGAGATGGAATCTATTCCTGGTGAAGAGACAGTAAATATTGTTAAAACCACAACAGAGAATTCGGAGCATTACATAAACTTAGTTGATAAAGCACCAGCAAGGTGATGGACTCTGATTCTGAAGGAAGTTCTGCTGTAGGTAAAATGCTACCAAACAGTATGCGTGTATCTCATGCCACAGAGGAAAGGTCACGGCAGGAAAAGCCAATCAATGAAGCAAAGGTTCCCTGTACCTTAGTTTAGAAATCGCCACGGCCACCCCAGCCATCAGCAGCCTCCACCCTGATCGGTCAGCAGCCGTCGACATCAAGGCAAGAGCCTCTACTAACACAAAGATTGCGGCTCTCTCAAGCTCAGACGATGGTTAGCATTTTTAGCCATAAGTATTTTTAACTAAGGTAGTTACATCTGTTTAGACATAATGCTATAGCACACTTAGTAGACTACAGTATAACATAAGCATAACTTTTATATGCACTAGAAACAAAATAAACCATACAATTTGCTTTTCTGTGATGTTCATGTTATTGCAGTGGCTTGGAACTGGACCCACAACATCTCTGAGACGTGTCTGTATTTCTTGGCTTCTGACCACGTGCCAGGCACGGCACTAAGTGTTTTATCTGCTTTTATCTTTTTTTATTCTTATAACCATGTAACATGAGAATCGATATCCATGTTTTAAAGATAATGAAGCTGAATCTTAGAAAGGTATCAGAGGGGTGACAAGGATAGTACAGCCCGTAGATGGTAGGGTGCGAGGTGTGGCCCAGGCATGTCTCACTGCACCATCCATCAACTCCTCCTGTGCCAGCCTGACAGACCTACCCGAGGAAGGCCACCCACCGTTTACTGAGCCATGATCCCACCCTCCAGCCCTTCCACGTGATCTCTCTGCCAGCAGTCCTGGGATCCCCCCAGAAGGTATTCATCACATCGAGCATTTGCATCTGCTGACTCCCCTGTCTCGCTTACGAGGTACCTTTCTTAACCCCCAAATGTCATTCTCAGGCGTCAGCAGACTATGGTCTGCAGGCCAAATATGGCCCACTGCCTATTTCTGTCACCTTTGGTGCAGAATAAGGTTTTTGCATTTTTTGTGTACAAACAAAAATCAAAAGAACTATACTGTTTCATGACACTTAAAAATTAGATCAAATTGATATTTCAGTGCCCATGAATAGACCTTTATGGGAATACATGCTCGTATGACTGCTTACATACTGGCTATGTGCTCTCACTGCAAAGGCAGAGCTGTGTAGTTGCGACATGGACCCTCAGTGCCTGAGATGTTGACCACCAGGATTTTCACAGAAGCTCTCTGGCCTGCAGTCTCTCCGGGGCTTACTGATCATTCAAGCGTCACTTACTAAGCCTTTGCTGATCACACCAGCCCAGACGGCACCACACCAGACTGTCCCATCATTTCTCACCCCTGTGAGTTTTTGCTCTGGTTTTTTTCTGTCTGAAAAAAGTTTTTGACTCATGTATTTCTTAACTTTGAATGATTATTTATTAAAAGGCGATATTTTTGAAGTATAATATATGCAGAAATATTCTGAGAAAAGTTACACCAAAAAAAAGGAGCCAGTGTAACCTCTTCTGGGGTCCCCGCTCATCCTCCGTGGCGCCATGCGCCGTGTTGCCAGTGTTCCCCGGTGAACAGTTATTTGTTGAATTAACACAGGGTGTGTGAAAAGCCATCCGCTAAGGCTGGGCGACTGGGCTTCACGGTCCCCGCCTCTGACTGTTCCCAGGATCCAAGTTCCCAGTCTCCAGCCATGTCTGCTACTGCCATCAGGCCCTTGGTAGTACAGTGGCTGCTGATTACATGTGAAACTGCCTCTCTGTCTGTCCTCCGCTGGTGAGAGGCCAGCAGTACCAGTCTGCGGGCGTTCCTACCCTCCACGGGAAAATTACTGGCCGTTTCTCTCGTTGGGAGAAATCACCGGGTGTGTCTTCTCAACAGTACAATTACCGGCTGCATCTCAATCGCTACGCCTCTTCCCTCCAGGGGCAAAACTGCTGCCTGCATCTCTCTGAAGGAAAATTGCCCCCTGCCTCACTGTCGGAAAAGCGCCCCTTGTGCCCCCATTAGGGGGAAATCGTCACCCGCTTCTGCAGACAGAGAAGCGGGCCAGCTGTGCTTCTCCGCAGAAGACCTGTCAGCAGAAGGGAGCGATTCAAAACCCCGCGCGTGATTCTGACGCTGTGCCTTCCTCGGCGCGAGCAAGCCTTCTCCTCGCCCTGCCTGCCTGCCCTGCCTCCCCTCCCGTCCCTCAGCCTCGGAGCCAGGGTGGTGGTGACAGTGTTCGGCACTGGCCGAGATGCACTTGTCCCAAGGAGGGCGCAGCTCAAATGGTAGCCCAGAGACAGGCCATGGCGTGTCTGTGCTACAGCCCAGGGAGAAGCCCAGGCATCGGTGTGACCGGTGCTAGGCCTGCACCCTGGTCCCACGGGAAGCCACCCAGGCTGGTGGACTCGCGCCCCCCCGGCTGGCTGTGAGTCCCCGGGCCCCCCGCTGAGTGCCGAACCCGGGATCTGTGCCCACCACCCCCTGGAGGGTGCGCCCTCCTCCCACCCCTGGGACAGATGGGGGCAGGGATGCCCGCAAGCCGTCAGGCCGCCTGTCCAGGGCTTCGTGACTCGCAGGCAGCTGGGCTCGACCTCTACCCAGGGCTCCTGGGCTTGGAACCACGGACCTCTCAGAGGGCATGGCGGCCCCGGGATGGTGCAGAGGGGCCCGTTCCTCTCCTGCCCTTCAGTCCACGCGGGTCCATGCACGGCCCCGAGGGGCAGGGCGCTCAGCAGCCTGGGCCCCAGTCCCCCACGGCACGTCCTCCTGCCCGCGGGGTGCCCCCATGCCACCCCTGTGCGCCCCACCAGGCCTCCCCCAAGCCGGCCATTTGCCTCTGACCCCCCCCCTCCTGTCTGATTCCAGCCCATCCCTGGGGTCCTGGGGCCCCATTCAAGTGTTTGGGCCTCTGAGGGCCCGCAGGTGGCCGGGTCCATGGGCAGGGTCAAAGTGGCCGTGCTCAGCCGGGGCCATCACGCTCCTGGGGGATATTTGGCCATACCCGAAGCCATTTTTTAATTGTCACAAAACCAAAATTTAGTGGACAGAGGCTAAGGATTTTGCCAAACATCTACAATGCCCGACAGCAAAGAACTACCTGGCCCCCAAATTCAATAGTGCAAAGGTTCAGAAACATGGGATCCTAGATTAAAGAATGGTGTGTGTGTGTGTGTGTGTGTCTGTGTACACACATACATTTTTTTTTTACCTGCAGGACTTTTTAGCACCTTTAATAAGCTAATTGGGTTACCAACCCGCATGAGTAGGAATTTGCCAAGCTGGTTGGGCCTCAGGATCTGGCACACCTGATGTGTTCTGAGTGTGGCGCAGAAAGCACTTTGGGAAGGCGTTAGTGAAGGGAAACGGAAAGATAAAAGCAGGGGAATTCCTAGATCTTATCATCTGAAACGCGGGAGGGACCCGGCAGGCAATCCTACCACCTGCGTGTTCTAGACAAGGAAACCGGGCCACAGAGTTGGCAGCTGCCCAGTCATTTACATGCGGGGCAGTATGATGGGTTAAAAGCACAGGCTGGAAGCAGACGGAGCTCAAATCCTGGCTTAGCCCCCTGCCAGCTGGAGACCCTCGTACCTCAGTTAGCAGATTGGACCCGTGTGTGGAAATAACATCGTCCATGAATATTGAATAAGTGAATGCATGTCAAGCACACAACACGATCGCTCAACACATACTATTATGAAGGGCCGGCTAATCTGAGTCCAGCAAGGACCCCACCCAGCACCCCCGACTCCCAGCCTAATGATCCTTCCAGTATCCCGTGGTGAGCACAGGAGGGCGGAGGAGGGGCAGAGGCGTGGAAGTGTGGCAGCACAGGGACGCCTGGACCGTGGGGGCCTCTGACTGGACTCTTGGAACGAAGGCGCTACACCAACAAAGCAGTAACAGGCTGGTGTGGAGGCTGTGTGAGAGGCAGACAGGCGGTAGTCGAGACCCATCTCTACTCAGCAGCTGTGCAATCCTGGGCAAGTTACACAACCTCCCCTGGTCTGTCTCGTCTATAAATGAGGACAGTATGAGTCCCTTCCTCCTAAGTTTGAGTATACATGGGATGATGTGCGCAAAGCTTGAGGACTGAGGATGGCAGGAGATTCGTTGCTGTTTCTCCTGTCATTGGGGGTCTCTGAGACCCTGTTGGTGGAGCGGACACATCCACTGGATGGGCCCCAGGCTGTACGGGGCCCCCGTCAAGGCCGCTTCCTCACAGAGGGAGCAAAGCCCATTTTCTCTCTGCCATGGTTCTGTTCCTTTGGTCTCTTGATGTCTTGATTAAAACTATAGTTGATGTACAGGTGTACAACATAGTAGTCCAACAATCATGTACATTAGTAACTGCTCACCACGGTAAGTGTAGTTACCCCCTGTCGCCATACAAAGTTACTGCAATATAATTGACTACACTCCCTATGCTGTGACTGACTCAATTTACAATTGGATGTTTATACCGCCCGATCCCCTTCACCTATTTTGCTGATCCCCCCACCTCTGTGCCCTCTGGCAACCACCAGTTTGTTTTCTTGTATCTTGATGTCTTTGTTTTCTAGAAACTGGTTGGCAACCATGTAGGTCAGCAGGATTCCTGATGCCAAGCCAACGGTATCCAGAAGAAATACAAATTTTCATGTGTCTCAAGGACTTAAATTGGAGGTGAATAAACCATTCCTTAGCTAGGTTCCTAGTTTCCTTCCAGGGCCTGATTAGTTTGTAGGTATTTTCATTTAAAAATTAAAATTAAGTTTGTCAATACTTACTCATTTAACACGTATTTACAGAGTACCTCCTATGTTCCAGAGAATAGCACAGAACATAACGGACCAAAGCCCCTGCTGTCATGGAGCTCGCATTCCGTTCTGTTAGGGGAGACCTGACGTATTATATGTGGATGCATGTGACCTCAGGGAGAGGGACAGTGGCAGGAAAGGCTGTCCCCGTGCTGACAGGCCTCAGGTATGAGAATCCAGGGACGAGAAATGAGGGTCTAGGGTTCTGGAGGTGAGGGTCTTGACAGGATCATACAGTTCTGGGGTCTAGATGAAGTGCATAAAGAGGGACAAACTTCCAATTATGAAACAAGTCGCAGGGAAGAAAAGTACAGCATAGCGAATATAATCCATAATAGTGGAATATCTTTGTATGTCAACAGAAGGTAACTGCCGTTCCTGTGGGGAGCATTTCGTAATCACGTAATTGTGGAATCACTGTGTTGTACACCTGATATAATATACTATTGTCTATCAGCTATACTGAAAAAAAAAGGTCCTGGTATCATGAGTGATGGTATCATGAGCCCTTGGTATAGACGCCATGTTCCTAAGCATTTGAAATGGATTCATTCGCTGAAGGACTTTGGCTGCGTAAAAAGATAGAGTAGGACCGGCCATCATCGAGAGCCCTTTCATTAGTTTTCTTCTAATTAACACACAAAAATAGTGTGATAACAAGTAAAAAAAAAAAAAAGAGGCTTCCTGCTTTACAATTCCACGATTCTATGTAGATTCTACCCTAGTATCTTCTCGCAGCATCTAAAATATGTGCCACGAGGTAGAATTGCATCATAGTTAAGAACAAAGACTTTGAGGTCAGACAGACCTGAATGCAAAATCAGCTGTACTTCGGTCTAGCTGTGTTGTCCTTGAACAGGTTAGAAAACCTGTCTGTGCCTGGGTTTTCCACATCTATAAAATAAGGAATCATCATTCCTACATCATAGGATTGTTGAAAGGATTAAATGAGATAAAACATGGAGAGCACAGGGCTTACACTATAATAAGCTTCCCATTAACAGTAAATATTAAACCCTATTAAATGTTGCTGAATGAATGAAGAGAATTCATGGACTTGATATTGAGCCTTGGCTATGCATAGACACGTCATGAACTGCAAAGTGCTGTGCTGGTTAGGTATCTGTATCTATACCCTGCCCTCTGTGTCCTGAGTGAATAGTGGGCAGGTGATCAAAGAATTGTCTTCCTTCCTCTCACCTCTGTCTTCTGGGGCTGTCATCTTGAGACTACAGTGTTGCTGTGCTGACTTCCCAATATGCCAAGGTTTGGAGAATAGATTCCTAGGTATGACCTTGCAAACATTCTTTATGTCATTTAAATAGTTACAGATACTATAGTCCTTGATCCCAAATTCTCAGTCTTTTTTATTTAATTGAAGTATAGCTGGCTCACAGCAGTATATTAGTTTCAGGTATACAACATAATGATTCAAGTTGTATACATTACTACATGCTCGCCACCATAAAGTAGTTACCATCTGTCACCAAAGTACTTGCAATATAATTGACTATACGCCCTATGCTGTCCTCCTCATCCCTTGTTTATTGTATAACTGAAAGTTTGTACCTTTTTTCCACGTCACCTGTTTGACCACCAGCAGTAACCCTCCTCTCTGGCAACCTGCCAGTTTGTTCTCTATGAGTCTATTTCTATTTTATTGTTCTTTAGATTCCATATGTAAGTGAAATCATATGGTATTTGTCTTTGCCTGACTTATTTCACTTAGCATAATACTCTCTAGGTCCATCTGTGTTGTTGCAAATGGCAAGATTTCATTCTTTTTTGTGGCTGAGTAGTATTCCACTGTTGTATATATTGGCATCATCTTTATCCATTCATCTATAGATACTTAGGTGGCTTCTGTATCTTTGCTATTGTAAATAATGCTGCCATAAACATAAGGGTACATATGTCTTTTCGAACTAATGTTTTTTTCTTTGGGTAAATACACAGAAGTGGAATTACTAGATCCTATGGTATTTCTCTTTTTAATTTTTTAAGAAACCTCCATACTATTTCTCACAGTGGCTGTGCCAATTGACATTCCCACCAGCAGTGTGTGAGGGTCCCCTTTTCTCCACATCCTCACCAACACTTGTTATTTCTTGTCTTTTGGCTGGTGGCCATGCTGACTGGGGTGAGGTGATATCTCACTGTGGTCTTGATTTGCATTTTCCCTGATTAGTGATGCGGAGCATCTTTGCATGTGTCTGTTGACCATCTGTATGTCTTCTTTGGGACAATGTCTATTCACGTCCTCTGCCCTGTATAATCAGATTGCTTGTTTTTTTGGTGTTGAGTTATATGAGTTCTTTATGTATTTTGGATATCAGCCCCTCATTGGATATATCATTTGCAAAAATCTTCTTCCATTCAAGGGTTGCCTGTTCGTTGTGTTGGTGGTTGTCAGAGTCCTGATGAATGAAGTGTGATCGGCTAATACAGAGGCACTACATGCTAATGATCATTACAAATAGCGACTGACATTTATTGAGGACTTACCGTGTGCCAAGCAACACACATCTCCATTCTGTAGCTGGGAAAACTGAATCTCCCAGTAGTAAACAAAATGTGAACAGCTGGTCAGTGACAGAAGGAGTGGACTCCCTCCAGAGCACAGCTGGCTAAGCCCTGTCCACCTACTGCCTCCAACTGCCCTTGCAGGGGCCCCAGGGCGTCCACTCCTCTCTCTGTGGAGATGTTTGCATGGGGTGTTCCTGGGTCCCCAGCCCCAGTGAAATCACCTTGAATAGAAACTAATGTGAAAATCGAATTCTTAACTATGAGGATACCAGTCAGAGTCATTAATGCTCAGTCGAAGTCCATGAGGTAAGCATGTGACTAAGACATGGGGTCGGAGACTGTAATGAGCGCATGTGTTTCTGCAGCAATGGGCTTTTTAATTATCGAGTTCAATTCTGATTGATCGGGTGTTTCATTCTCTTAAATGGTTCTGTAAAAGTTAGTATTTTGGCTTGTGGTTTAATACGGCAAGGTTTGAAAGAGAACTGATTATATTCTTCGGTTTTCTTCCTAGAATTTGACCCTGTGTGAGTGTGTTGAGCGGGCGGGAAGGAGGAAGCTCTGGCAAACGAGTTAAAGTAGCTGCAGGCTGGTGTTTGGTTCGGTGTGATATGAAATTGTGATACGAACACGTATTGAGTGAAACCATACTCAATTATAATTATCACAGGTCAGAATGATCATGTGCCAGCCAATGTCATACATGCCGAGCACAGAGAAGGCAAAGAATTCATTGATTTAGCAGGGTTTGGTTCCAATCAACAAATATTTATTTATCATTTGTATGCAAGACTCTCAGTACAGAGATAAGAAAGCGAAAATCCTGTCCTCAAGAAGCTCACATCCTAGCTGAGATGAAACAAAGACACGGACTGTTAAATAATAATGTGAGAAAGAGGAGTTCATGTGAGAATAGCCAGGCCAAATGTGATGGGGCTTCAGAGAAATTATCATTTGGGGCTAAAATAACATGGAAAAGATGAGGCATTTGAATCAAGCAGACTTTGAATCAAGAAGGAATGATTAGGCAGAGAACAGAAATGGGAGACATCAAGATGTATTTTCTACATCCAGTCCGAACCGGAGACATTGAGGATTAAGGTAGAAAGACAAGGCAGCTGACGGTGGGCTCAGATATCCAACTGAGGTACCGTGCCTTTATTCCCTGTAACTGAAAATCCGCTGAGGCTACTGAGAGATGTGAGTGTCTAGATATCAGAGCACACAGAGAGTATACACGGAAGACATCACAGCCACAGTTTACTAATGAGACTGAGGCACAGAAAAGCTAAGTAACTTGCCTGAGGTCACAAAGCTAGTAAATGGCAGCCTGACCTTGACACAAGGCAGCAAAGCCCCACTATTCAACACCATGATCCAAGAACTATGAAAAAACTGTATGTGAAACGCACACAAAAACCTGTATGTGAATGTTCATAAGCAACGGTATCCATAATAGTCAAAAAGTAGAAACAACCCAAATGTCCATCAACTGAGGAATGGATTGACATTCATACAATGGATTATTATTCAGCCATAAAAAGGAAGGAAAGACTGAGTCATGCTTCAACATGCTGAACCTTAAAAATATTATGCTAAGGGAAAGAAGTCAGTCACCACCACCCCCAAAACAAAACATGATTCCACTATGGGAGGTTTCCAGAAAAGGCAATTCCACAGAATAAGAAAATAGACAAATAGTCACCAAGAGCTACAGGAGTAGGGAATGGGAAGTAACTGCTAATGGGTATGGAGTTTTTTGGGGAGGGTTTGGTGGAAAAGTTCTAAATTTAGAGTGTGGTGATGGCTGCACGACTATGTAATTACATCTCAAAAAAGCTATAAAAAGAAGTGTTTCCAAGGTGACTCTAGGTTTCGGTATGTGCAGTGACACCCGGAGACCAGGGGACATGCGAAATGGAGTTGGACGCATAGACCTGGAGCTTGGAAACGGTCAGTGCCAGATCTCTGGCTGGGACAGGTCCCATGCCAGTGTTCCCGTGAGAAAGAAAATACCGAAACCAGCTTTCTCTGCTGCCAGGGAGCTGACCGTACCGTTAGCAACTCACTTACCTTCTGCAGAGTCCAGCCCTACTCCACGTTAGACTGTTGGTTTTCTAACTGGTCCAAACATGGGCGAGTCCGTTGATACAGAGGTGCTAATTTCGTCTTGTCTCGCTTTTGTTTTGCAGTTTTTGAAGAGCCGGAAGATCCCAGCAACCGGTCGTTTTTCTCTGAGATCATCTCTTCGATTTCGGATGTGAAGTTCAGCCACAGTGGGAGGTATATCATGACCAGAGACTATCTGACCGTTAAAGTCTGGGATCTCAACATGGAAAACCGCCCCATCGAGACTTACCAGGTACAGACCACCAACCACCCAGAAGTATACGACCACGTCCTCTGGGCTTGTGGGTCAGCCTCTGCCTGCGGAGGCTCACAGAGCAGCTGAGAAAAGGCGGTGCATCCTGACAGAGTCGGCAAAATGGCACAGCCTGGAAGCAGATTGGAGTTCAGACAAGGGTGCATATGAAGGGGCTAGAATTCGATTCAACCTGTATCTGCTGAGCACTTGGTGTGGGATGGATGCAGTATAGGCAGAGACATGAGAGACAGATGGCCTGTCTTTGTGGAACCAGCTGACTGGTGGAGAAGCCAGGTGAAGAACAGGGCACTGAGTAGGTGGTGGCACAGAGGGGGTATTGCGTGCCATGGGAGCACGTGCAGGGACGGCCAGCCTGGTGAGAAAAGCTGTCCTGAAGTAGTGACCGCAAAGCAGAGTCTTAATGGTTGTGAACTAGTCAGAAAAACTGCATTCTTAGGAGTATAGTATATTCAAAAGCCTGGAGTGAAGAGAATGATTTCTTAATGTGGTGTGTTCAGAAAGGAGATCTTTACCACTTGAATATAGAACTCGGAGGCAGAAAGAGGGGCCTGCAGATGCAGGTCCTGAAAACGTAGGTTAGCTTATTCTGCCTTTCGGCTGGGTACAATGGAAAGCCCCGAAAAGGTTTTGCGCAGGAAATAATAGTCCCTTTTTTGCTTTTTGCCTTGTGTTGCGTGGTGCGGTTTGCCAAGCAGACGGAAGGAGGTTAGGTTGGAGATGGTGGCAGTTTTGCTGAAATGGTGACATGCAGAGGGAGGGAGAGTCAGCATGGAGGGTCTGTGAGGGCGCATTCGCTGCTTAAATGTGGAGGGAAGACAAATCAGGCTTCAGCTTAAGCACTGGCTAGATGGCTGGTAGGTTCACCGAGAAAAGCAACCGAGGAGAAGCCCTGTTCAGGGGGACTTTCTGAAGGTGAAGAGTGGACTTAGAGGCAGAAGGGATTTGAAGAAGTGAATTCCAGACAGAGGTACAACGGGAGCAACGATCGAGAGACAGGGATACACTGGTCTTATTTCAAAATATGATGTGTCGGGTTAGTTAAAAAGAAGTGGGGAAATTCAGACAGAGGGATCTGACATATTTTTTTCTTGAGGCATAACTCACAGGCTGTAACATTCACCCTCCCAAAGGGTGTGCTCGTGTACTCAGAGTCGTGGCACCGTCACCGTCATCTCGTTCTAGAGCATTTTCATCATTGACTAACACCTGAAAATGAACATGCTGATTGTGCTGGAAAGTAGAAACTAAATAGTTACAGAGTTATTGCCACATTCTGGCGAGGGTATTGTAATGGAGGCAGCCGGATTCTTGACATGTTTCCAAGGTAAATCCAACAGGATTGGATGACGGCTTTGATGTGGGTTGTAAAAAGGAAGGCACCGAGGATCACTACAAACCAGAAAAGAGGCCACTTCATGTAGATGAGGAAATCGAGTTTGGTTTTAGCATGTTGAGCCAATGAAGATCCAGAAATGGCTAGGAGACAGCTCGGTGTGAGACCAGATATATCTAGGCAGAGGAAACAGATTTGGCGAGAGAGCCTGGAGAAACATGCCTGTGAGGTGGGAGGAAGATGGGGGGGGTGTCATGGAGCCGCAGGCAGGAGGGTCGGCTGCCCCGGGCTGTGGCTGGACCGAGCAGGAAAGGACTGAGCACCGACCGCTGGCCTGGGTGCTGCGGGGATCACGGTGACCTGAATGAGAGAGGAGTAGGTAAGTCGGTGTGAATCCTGCCCACCTCCACGGCCCAGCTCCTAGCACCTGCCCCCACGCTCTCCTCCCAGCCCTCACCCTCAGCCCAGGGCTACCGCCGGCGCAGGCGGTCCCTTCCAGCTGCACAGACATCTCACTGCAGAAGGGAGAGCAGCGCGGACGGGACCCCGAGTTGCGGGTGGTACTGACCGAGGCACGGCCTGCCGGAGAACCCTGACTGGGGAACGTAGCTGCATGGCAGCAAGAGCAAGTCATACTTTTATTTTAGGGGAAGGCTTTTTAGAGCAAGGCTAGTTTCAGAACATAGCTAGCTCGCTGTGACCTGGAACCATCAGATCGTGGTTCTCAAACCAAGTTCATCTAGTGGTAGACTTGGAAGCCTTCATAGAACACCAAGAAATGGATCAAAGCACATGTGTTGAAATGTCACAAATTTTAACTTATTGTTTCTTTAGATGGAATATTTCAAAGCAATTTCATTAAATGTACACACTATAACAAAGATGGTGCATAAACTCTGAGTGTCTAGAACATCGTTGAAAAAGATTCTAAGGCCCAGTCCCACGGGAAAGAATAATCAATGACAATTAACCAGTTACTAATGCCTGGCCTGGGAAATGAGTAGCGCTCCTGCTGTGTATTTTCATGCATGCGTCAAATGACATCAAGCATATTTCCATGAATAATAAGCTGTAGACTTTAATATTATTAGCTATTTAGAACAGCGTTTGGCAAACTACAACTTGTGGGCCAAACCACCCTCCATCTGTTTTTATAAAAATAGTTTTATTGAAACACAGCCACACCTGATCATTCACATCTTGTCTGTGGCCGCTCCCATGCTACAGCAGCAGAGTGGGGCACACCGGACGTCCCACAGAGCCTAAAACATCTCCCATCTGACCTTTTACAGGAAAAATTTGTCAAGCCCTGAAATATAAGAACCGACCACTGCAGTCCGCTCTCGCCGGGCCTCCCGAGCAGTCCGTCAGTCACACAGCGCCAGGCCCCCGCAGGCTCATGACTGGGGAACCACGGTTCTGGGGGGCTCAATTTTGTGCCAGGATGGCCATACACAAGATAACAAGATGAGTTTTAAGTCCTCCCTCGCTCTGCTGTCTACGTGTTTCTCATAAATATGTCTTAGTTTATTCTCTCCTCCCATGGAGAAGGGTCCATCTCATTTGCCTAAGTTTTTTTTTTTTAACAACAGAACATAAAGACAATATACCCTCATAGCTGTTCTGCTAAGTCGGAGGCAGGCGCAGGAGCTTCCCGGAGCTAAGGTGCTGGGGAGGAGAACATGGTTCAGAGCAGTAGTTCCTCCTGACTTTGGTCTTTCAAGAATTATCTCTAGAGTTCTTGGCTATGTAGTTGTTGTCAATGGACCCACGTTTCCAAAGCACATGTTTTGATACTTACTTCTCACCCATGATGTTTCTACAAGACAAAATGCCAAAGGTGAGTGGTCAGGGAGGGTTCGTAAAGAGAAGACACACCCAGCCGGGCCCTAAAAGGCCCACCACCGCCCTATTTATTGACCTTACTGCTCTGCCTGTCAAAATCCTAATTATTTTTAAGACAGTATTTGGTACTCCACCTACCAAAAACAAAAGGAAGCGTGGGTCATTATAGTGAAATGAGGTTATTCCTTCCCCTTTCTATAATTTTACAATTTCTTGACCATGGGCAGACTCTGAGAAGTCCTGCATCATAGAAACCTGTTTAACCGAGTGTTCTCAGAACTGGTTTCTCCTCAGAACACGCATGCCTATGCCGGGCCTTAAAAGTGTTCCATGCCGGAGAATACGAAGGAGTAGGGGGAGATGGAGCTAAAAATAAGGATCTATTTTGCTCATCTTTTTCTTGCAAAAAATAGGAGCGCTGGACTACTAGAATGGCAAATCTGCCTTTCATTGCCCACTGGGCCGATTCCCAGCTCGGCATCCTTGCCCCTCAGAAGCCCCAGCCTGGCCTCCTGCTAGTGCATGGGGTACCGGAGCAGGTGTCAATGATAAAGACAAGAACAGGGAAAGACCAGGACGGGCCCACGCTGACCCAGAGGCCAGGTCGGCTCTGCACCTGTCTTTTAAATAAAGTTCATTGGAACCCAACCCCCACTCGTTTGTCTCTGTGCCCTGTATGGCTGCTTCTGCATCACAAAGGTAAAGCTGAGCAGTTCTGACAACAGCCATATGGCCCACAAAGCACAAAAGCTTACTCTCTGGACCAAGAATCAGCCCTCTTTTTAGATCTTCACCCTTACAAACAAATGGCGCTCTAGACCAGACCTGAGCCGCTTCCAGTGTGCCCAAAGGGTGGCAGGAGAGGAGGGCAGGACAGTGAGCCCATTGACAGCAGAGCTGCCGAGCCCAGGACATAAGCCCTGCCCCTGCCTCCCCTTTTCTCCCAAAGCCCTGCTGTAGACCTGTTGCCCTGAGCAGGTATCCTGACCGAGCCCACAACTGTCTGGGAACAAGAGATTAAAGGCGGAGAAAATTAATTTGCACTGTCCAAATATCTCAGCTCTCAAATACCCAAAACATCTAATGGCACATGAGATAAACCTGACCTCATTCCTTGGCCCAGTACTAAGCACGCAGCTGGGCCTCTGAGCACATGTCCAGCAGAACTCTGGAGTCGAGAATCACCCTCAGGAGGGGCCCCGGCTGCACAAAAAGGGGGACAGAACCATCACTCTTAATCCAAACAAAGTGAACGCTTTTCGTGACATCCCTCTGTCTTCACCCGATTCCGTCTCCCTCTGGCCCCACTTCAGTTCATTACCGCGGCTCCTGCCTTGTGCCGAGACCCCCACATAGGCTGAGGCTCATGTGGTGGAGCAAGCGAGGGAGGCAGGCTGCGAGAGCCGCGTGTGCCCCAGGACCTGAATCCCGGGGTTCAGTTCCCGTTCTGGCATTGCCTTTCCTGTGTGGTCTGGGACAAACGACATCATACCCTGTATTCATGCCTCATAAAAAGGAGAGAGTGATAGTACCTTCATCCTCAGATGAAATTGTATGGGTAAAGCTCCTGGCTTGTAATCTAGCACATTGTGTGCACCCACCATTATTACCAGTCCCTACTGGGGGGTTCAGTGGAGCTCACCCTCCGAGAAAACTGAACCCAGGTTACTGTCCTCTGAGTCTTATTCATCTGCCTGTTTGGCATCTAAACGTCGCTGGAGAAAAATGCCCATGCTGCCCAGTCTCCCTTGATGTTCTCACCCAGCGACTCCACGGGCCCTCAGAGCCCCCCGCAGCCCTGCGCTGCCAGCGCCCGCCCCCTCCTCACGCTCAGACGATGGCCTTGCTTCCCGCCTCAGTGAAAGAATAGAGACAGGAGGGAACTGCCGCTTCCTCTGGGGTGGCACCCTGCACGTCAGCGCCCGCTGCACAGCAGCACCGGCGTAGACGTCTCCACATGAGCGCACCTGAACCTGAACGCGGCCACCCCATCCCTGCCCTGGCTCGAGAGGAAGATGCAGGAGCCGGTTTGGGCCCCACGCCTCACAGCGGCTGCACCCCCCAGTCCTCTCAGCTCTCCTTCCAAACACATGGGCGTCTGCCTGCTGCCCACCGCTGCTGACCCCCGGCCCCAGCCGTCACCTATCGCCCAGGTCATGTGGCTGGTCTCCCTGCCTTTGCCCCTGAATCCTTATCACGTCACCACACAGCAGGCTCGGTGACCCTGTGATATCTCCTCTGCTTACTCTGAATTAAGGGCCCTCACGAAGGGGTCACCTGCCCCCGCACGGGAATGAATTCTGTTCACCGCTTTATCCCAAGCACATAGCAGCATTCAATACACATCTGCGCAGTAATAGAATGAATGGTGCTTTCTAACGCCTGTCAGCAAACCGACTTGGCCCTCGGTGGGCCCCGCCCGCTGCCCCTGTCTGCCTGAGCACGCGTGGCTGACCCGCGCTGGCCCTGTGAGCAGCTCACCAGCTCTTCTCCACGTCCCACAGCAGGAGAGGCTGACCCTGGGGGCAGACCCAGGGCTGGGATTCCAGGCCGTGTATACTGAGAGAATTAACCGCTTACATCAAAGAGGAGAAAGTCACAGAAATAATCATTTTAAAAATAATAACCAGCCCTCTGATGTGTTTCCCCCCACCAGGTCCATGACTACCTCCGCAGCAAGTTGTGTTCCCTCTACGAAAATGACTGCATTTTTGATAAATTTGAATGTGTGTGGAATGGGTCAGACAGGTAAGAAAGGCTCTGTGGCCGGGGAACTTACCACAGCTGGGCCCTCCCCTTGCAGGGGCCCTGGGCAGGCTCCTTCTAGGTGGGGTGCGGCCAAAAGGAGGTCAGCGATCAGGCCCAAGGTCTCTGGATGACCCTGGGGTCAGGCCTGGGACAAGGGGAGGGATGGGGGGGGGGATCATCTTTCAGGACTAGCACGGGTAGCCATGCAACATCAATGAGAAAATGCTGTCTGTCCTACATGCACCCCCAGAGTTAGGTCAACGTGTCTAAAATGAAGATTGCTAGTAGTCCATCAGCAGATTCCAGCTTGAGTAGTTGAGATTATTGCAAAGCATACTTTTAGATTGAAAACTATCCTTTCAAGCTGCTAGTGTAGACCTGGGCGAGGGCCCCGCTGGTTCATTAGCTGCGTTCTAGTTGGCCTCATTTACCACATTCCCTCAAAGTGATTTATTACTGTTTTAAGGCCTTTGAGCTCAACAATGCCTCATATTACCTCCCAGTAGTTCATTTGTAGTTTGACAAAAACAGATGATTCTCTGACTTCCAGGAGAACAAAGTACGGGCTACCGGGGGCTGATTTAGTTCCTCGGGGCCCCCTTCATCCACAGCAGCCTGGGGAGCACAGAGGTGCCCTCGTGGCAGGGCACGTGGCGACGCAAGCTGTTAGTCCACAAGCTGTCGCGCTCTGATTAGGGTTTGGCTTTCTTGACCAGTGAACCAAAATAAGCCTCCCACTTAGCAGGCCTCGAGGAATCCGCAGCGGGGGACCCCAGTCACCCTGCGCAGTCAGTGTGGAGCCGAGGGAAGTGCGAGCAAAGCTCTGTGACATGTGAGCCGAAGCTCCCAGGGAGAGACCAGCCCATTGCTTATATCCACCTCAATAATTTATTCACTGACCCATTGCTTATTATTAATACATTGTTTTTATTTGCTGCTGTTCTTCCAATTTCCCCTCTATCTTAACCTAGAACCAAAACCTACCCCGTTAGGCACCGTCACACACACATCACACTATTTAATCCTGACCGCAGTCTGACAACATCGTTTCCATCATCCCCACTTTACAACTGAGGAAACTGAGGCTTTGTAAGTAAAGTAACCTGCCTCGGTGCATAAGCTAATAAGTAGCAGAGACAAGAAGAAGAAATCCTGAGGTTCAATCCCAGAATCAACATTCTTTCCATGACATACAGTTTCTTTCCATAACCAAGGGAGTTTCACTCTTGGCTCAGATTAGGTCGAGATTTCTCTGTGTAAAAACAAGTGGGGTCCAGGTAGTAACTGCATTGTGGGGGGGCAGTGAGGATTTGATACGAGGGTAACTGCTGAACCACTTGCATTGTATACTCGAAATCAGTGTAAGATTGTGTATCAACTGTACTTCAGTAAAAAACAAAATTGCAAGTTGGGTCATGGTGGAGAAAGCAGATGTGGGACACTCACTGGCAGTGTGACACTGGGCACATTACTCACTTTTCCTAGTGTGTAAAACCCTAGGAATGATCGAAGCTGGAACAAGATCTGGGGTTAAAGCCCTGAGCACCCCGCCTACAAGGCGACACGGCTCACTCACTGCAGAGATACACGCGCCACAGTGCCCGTGTCCTGGCCAGAAACCACATCTGACTCTGCATCAGTTTGCCGGGCACAGCTGATGAAACACCCCAAAAGTTACCCCCGACTGTGGCCCAGTCAGCCAGCTTCCCTTCCCCTCTCCACACACCCAAGTCGTGTGAACACAGAGGGGACACTGTGCTGCCCCTTCCTCACCAGCCAGCCGGACCATCACCCAGGGGCCACCAGCATGGAAGGTCACGTGAACAGCATCACCGCCCCCTCAGCCTGTCCCCCAGGTCCCAACTGTCACCTGGAAGAGTCAGTCCCTCGCTTCTGGAAGGCTTCTGGCATTCACTGCCCTCGCTCAGTGGGAGATATGCCCGAGAGTGGATAACTCTCACGAAAATGTAGAAATCATCTGTCAGTCCGCTACAAAGTCTTAGTTCCCCATCCCGGCCCTTTTAAAATTCAGATTTGCTCTCTTCACGAGTGAGACCATGGCGACATCCATTTCTAAGCAGGTTTTCAGAATAGGCTGGACTTAGAGATACTTCTTAGCAGAGGGAAGGACACGCACGGGCCAGCGTGCTGTGCCGATTCCAGAACGCCTGGGAGGCCGGGCAGCCCGGAGCCCCCCAGCAGCTGTGCCTTCAATGTGCACAGCAATTCCCTGTTTTCAGATGTGCGCCCACTTTGATCATGTAGCTCCAGCCTCACAAGCCTGATGCGGTTCCTTGAAGCCTCCAGGCTCCTTCCCTGGGCCCGAGAACCAAACGGGATCCATCCACCAGCAGGAAGAACTCCGGAAAAATTAGGGCTCCGTCACTGCCTCTGTCCCCGGCCCTCCGTCACTCTGTTTCCTGTCTTGCAGTGTCATCATGACCGGCTCCTACAACAACTTCTTCAGGATGTTTGACCGCAACACTAAGCGCGATGTTACCCTTGAGGCCTCGAGGGAAAACAGCAAACCCCGGGCTATCCTAAAACCCCGAAAAGTGTGCGTGGGGGGCAAGCGGAGAAAAGACGAGATCACCGTTGACAGTCTGGACTTCAGCAAAAAGATCCTGCACACAGCTTGGCATCCTTCAGAAAATATCATAGCGGTGGCGGCCACAAATAACCTATATATATTCCAGGACAAGGTTAACTAGAAGGACAAGTTATCACTTAATAATCTCACATACTGAATACTAGTCAAACACGTTTTTACATGTTTCTTTGGGTCTTCATTTGATGCATTGACATTAATTTCCCTATGCAGGAAATAACTGGAGTAGAGTTCAAGGGGTCCAACTTTCCCAAAGACCCATTTCTAAAAAACTTCTGTCAAACCCAATAGGTTCCCAGACACTTCTGCTTAGAATGGAGAGCTGCCAGCTAACAGTGGTTCTTCCATAGTTGGCTTGAATCTCTGATGCTTTTATTGCCGTTTTCTCTGGTGGGTCCAGTGTTTTGTTTCTAGGTGTCTACTGAGATAAAATGAGGTTGTCTGTAGTATTTAAAGAGAAAAGAGATGAGTTTTTTTTTAATTAAGCAATTCCATTTGATTGGAAAAAATCAACAAAAAATAAACACCGTTTACTCTTCGAGAAATTCTCCTTGTCTTGTGAAAAATCAGAACTAGTTAGCATCTCCTGCTCCTACAGCCCTTTTTATTTTCTTCCATTTTCAACAATTTCATTTGAGCCAGAGATTTATTTCACGAGGCTGCAAAAAGACGCAGGTTGAGAAGGAAGGGACACAGCAACACGGCTCTACTACTTTGTAAGCACCATGGAAACAGCCTGAGAATTTGGCTGGAAACACTCTGAACCCTTCAGGGGCCCTAAAGAGAACCCTTCTTCTACACAGTGCTTCTCAGAGCTGGCTTGGCAGGACCAAGTGGGGCCACATTCCATCTGCTGCTTTGTTACTCCCGCTTTTTGTCATTCCGAGTGGCTCCAAATAATCCTCTGCTTACACGTTGGTTGGCTTTTTCTCTCCAACCTTTTCCAGCTTATTTATTCCACTGACTTTAAAGGCCGAGTCCCGGTTATTATCTGGCACTCTAGACGAAGCCACGGCCCCACCCCTGGCTCCCAGAGAAAGGCTGGTCTGTTCTTTCTGGGTGTTTCTCCTAGGCAGCCCCCCTCCCTCTTCCTGGGCTGGGTAACCAAAAGTAACAATCCGTCAATCCCCATTGTTGCCAGAACAGAAAATGGCCAATAAAAAGGCTGATTTGTAAAGTTCGGTCAAGTGCTTCTAACCCAGCCTGGGCTTATGACCATCTGGAAAAACGGACTGTCGAGCTCTCCTGCAAAACAGAACAGGGAGGGATGGAGAGGCTTTGACACTGAAGTGAAGTCTGCTTGAACCGAGGAGGTCTAGTTCAGCCTCCACCGTTGTCTGGGCCTCAGACCTCCAGAAAGAGCCCAAGTGACTTCAAAGGACTTGCAAATTGGAAGCAGAGGCTCCGGAGGCGGTGGGCGGTACCTGGAGAGCTGGGACTGGGGTTAGTGTCTCTATACCTGTCCTGACGACTCACTGTCTCTCATTTCCATCTAGTGAATAGGTAGCAGCTTGAGATGAGTGTTTTTCTTTTAAAGAGACATTTCCTTTCGGTTTGTATATTTTTGAGAAGTACCAGCTTTCAAGTGTAATTTGCTTTGGAGGAGAAGAATACAGTATAAGAACCAGGTTTCAGTTCTAAGCTACGCTCCATTTAGTAACAGCTCTTTTGGTAGGGAAACAACTACTTAGCAAACACAATTGTTGTAAGAGGAAGCCCAATTTCAGGAACATTGAGACATGAAAAAGCGCATGTCAGAGTTGAAGCGGCAGGCGGACGGCCACGTCAGCCTCTTCCCAGGCCTCTCCTCTTCACGCCTCGTCCATACACTGAGTCGTCATCAAGTTCTCCAACTCGGAAAATTGTGGTATCAGACCAGTGGGGTTTTGTCCTAAGTTTGCTGTCAACCTCCTTACGGCCTCCTCTCCGCTGCTCTGAGGCTCGGCTCCTCTGTCTGTACCAGGTGGGGGTCGGATCACTGTTCCTCAAACTTAAGCATCAACCACCTTTCAATGTTCCTGAAATTGTGTTCGCTAAGTAGTTGTTTCCCTACCAAAAAACTGTTACTAAATGGAGAGTAGCTTAGAATTGAAACATGGTTCTTATACTGTATTCTTCTCCTCCAAAGCAAATTACACTTGAAAGCTGGTATTTCTCATAAATATACAAACCAAAAGGAAATGTCTCTTTAAAAGAAAAACACTCATCTCAAGCTGTTTCCTACTCACTAGATGGAAATGAGAGACAGTGAGTCGTCAGGACAGGTATAGAGACACTAACCCCAGTAGTACTGCTCATTTAACATTTACTGAACTCACCATTTTTAAAAGCAAGACTCAGCCTCCACCAAAATTAACATCATGAAATGTCAGTTTTAATGTTATTTTTTTTCTAACATTAAAATAATCATATAGCCATCAATACAACACGTACGCTTGCACCACCTACAATCATTGTGTGGCCCACCAGGAGCATGCTTATCAGACTTGGGACACTGAGTAACTGCTATCACAGAACATTTAAGCCTTTGGAGGTATTGGGGAGCCTCAGTGGACTGGAGTTCTTCACAAGTGGGAGTCAAGAGTGCTCCCCAAAATACATATATGAACAATTTTGGTCATGCTGTTAAGGGGTACCCAGGTCCCCTACAGTCTGCCTGTGGACTCCCCATGAAAGCCCGCACACTAGTCTAACACCCTCAGCACACAGGTGTGCAGCCGGAGACCCAGGGAGTGGGAGGGATCGGCCGACGCTGTTGGTGCTAAGAGCAGAGGACAGCCATCCTCTCCTCCACCCCGCACAAAGGATGCCCCAGGAAAACCACCCAAGACCCCCTAGACAGGAGCAGGAGTGGAGGGCCCTCAAGATTAGGCCTTAGCAATAACCACCACCACGTTTCAGCCATGACCTGCTCTGTGCCAGGCACTGAACTAGGTACCTTACAGCTACCACTGCCTTCCACCCAGGGCTGCTGGCACCTAGAAATGTCCATTTTCCGGCTGACACTTGGCGCTAGCTGACATCTGCCTTACCACCTCCCCTGCGGTTCACTGGGCTCCAGGAACCCCGCACCACTTCGTACACAAGGCCTGCTGCTTGGCACAAGCCGCTAGGCTACTGGGGGAAAGGGGGAGCCACAGCCTCCCGCGCCTTTATCAGAATCATCCTAACGCAGTCAGTGCCTGGCATTTAAAAACAAGCAATTTGAAAGCAGAACACTGGTGGACATCCATGCTTTCTTGTCCAGGGGAAGAAGATGAGTTGGCAGAGGCAGTAACAAAGGAGGGCACGAGCCCCCAGGAGGAGGTGAGACCGACCTAGGGGGACAGGAGCAGGAACCGTCTGCTCCCTGACTCCCTCACCTCTGCTCCTGCCCTTACTGTTATATTGAAAAAGTAAAAACAAAAAGCATCTTTAAACCTCTCATGGGTCTTACAATTAACTCAACCACATCAACATGTATTAGGCAACCAATCGTAAGGCAAACAATTGTCAGGAAGAACAAAGGTGAAGCTGGAGTGCCTTTAGCTCAGCGACCCAATGAGCTACGTTAGCCATCTCTGATGTGCTTCTTTTAAGCACTCCAAGTGTCAGACTCTGAACCCAGTCACTGGTAACCTGGGAGACCATGATTTCCTTTCCTTCAAATCTGCAAAGCGGCTGCCTAAAGCTTCCCTCTTACTCCCCTTCATGGGCCCGTTCTTTCTTCAGTCCCTGCTGTCCACCCAGAGGGCTCAAGAAAGCCCTACTGAGCCTCATTATGAAGCTCTGGGGGCTGACACTGTAGTCAAGTGTCCAAGTGAGGCAACCCCTCCTAATGTGCCCTCTTCTGTGTTTTAAAGGCATAGCAATCCCCCGATTCACCACTGGGTAACATGCATACTGCCACCTGACTCCTGGTGCATGTCACACCTTCACCCGTCCCTTCCCCCTCTACCTCTAAGTCAGTCAAGTCTCAGGAACTGTTTTCCGTGCAATGACTTCCCTGGTCCATGGAATGAACATGGACCTAAGAGGTAGGAAATGTGCCCCGTGCTCCTGACTCCCCTGCTAAGTAGCTGAGGAATTTAGGCCAGCACTCCGTGCCCACACCAGTCACATCGCCTGTCAAATGGTCAGAAAGCCATCTGTCCTAGCTCATGGAATTATTGTGAGGGGCACAAGAAATTCGTTTACTTACGTCAGCCCTGGTAAGTTTAAAGCACCATGAAATAATAACGGCACGACACTCACTAAGGACGTCCTAGTGATTTCCCATCATCTCCTTCCCTTAACCCCATGAGATCGATGCCAGTATTATTCCCGTTTTGCAGTAAGGAAATAGATTCAAGTTATCAACCTGGCCAGAGGCACATGACCAGCAAAACGAGGGCTCCAAGTCAAACTATCCACCTCTAAAGCCAGAGTTCTCAGAATACTGTTTCTGATACATGAGAGAAGCTAACATTTATTGAACACTTATTATAGGCCAGGCTTTGAGCTACAAATTTCACATCTGTCAATTGATTTACCCCCAAACTCTGGATGTAGATACTGTTATTGTTCCCATTTTACAGCTGAGGAAACTGAGATTATATAACTTGACTGAATTTACACAACTCACAAGAGACAGACAGAGACATTTCGGTCCAAGTTTTTATCCTCCAACCGCATCTCACATTAGGCACTTAGACGGAAGTTACTGATTGGAAAACAAGTCCTAGTGATGGCCCGTAAGTTCATGAACATTGAACATTGACGGAGTACCTGGTATGTGTCAGGCAGCCAGGCCCCAGGTAAGAGGCTGGAGTTGCCAGGAGGCACAAGCCACTGGTCTCCCCCGACAGCCGTGCAGGGGAACGTGTATGTTCAAACGTATATACCACACATGAGGCATGTCCCAGGTGCAAAAGGTGCACAGAGAAACACAGTTAGAATGAGGACCGATAAGAAAAGGGTTTTCCACAGGAAGTGACATCTTTGCAGAGTTTCGGAGCTGTTCACCGCACAGCCAAAGCACGAGACATTTCCAGGAGAGAGAACAACCTTCGCGAGGGACTGACGCCAGAATGCGCCCGGCGTGGGAGCCCGAGGCCGGCGGTCCTGCAGCTCTATCCGAAACGCGGCTCTGACCTGCCAGAACCGGCCCACCGTTCGTCCTTCCATTCAGCCAGCAACAAGCGTGTCTTAGCCCCCACGGCCAGGTGCGGAATTCCAAGTAACATGGATGGAAAGAACAAACGGAAACCCCCGTTTATGGCATGTTTTTAAGTGACGGGCATGAGAATAGGCCCTGGTTTAAACCATTGCCGTCACCTGCTGGGGAAACACATTGTGCCCTGTTTGGAGCTGAGAGACAGACAGAGGTGGCGGGGCGCCGGCCCTGGGAGCGCCGCTGGTCCCACCCTGGGGTGCCCCTCCCACGGCCGGGTCCCTCCCCTTGGGGGGCAGGGGCGCACGCTGCCCACGGTGAGGGTGCCCACCACCCACCGCCCTTCCGCGGCCCAGCGCCGCCCGACAGCATCGCGGGGTACCTGCCACCGAGGCGTGGGGGAGTCAGGAGCACAGCGGCCCCCCTCCCCACCCTGGGACCCCGCCCCGCCCCGGTGGCCCCCACTCACCGTCCCCACTGCTGGTCTCCCACGCACCGCGGGCCACACTGCTGGGGGCAGAACCGGGGTGCTCTGCCGCCTGCGCCGACTCCTGCCTCAGACGCCCCCAAACAGTGATCGCGGCTGGCAGGAAATGGCGGTTCGGAGACCGCCGGGTCCCCAGGCCTCCCGCACCCCCGGCCCCCCGGGAAGTCGACCTCAGCGTCTGGCACCAACGGCCCCCCTCCTGAGCACCCGTCTCAGACCTCGGCCAGGACTCCAGCCCTCCGGGCCCTGCGGCTGCTTGAGTGGGTGGCGAGGGCACATCTCCCAAGCTCAGCGTTGGCAGGAGCCTAGAGGCCCCAGGGGGTTAGGGGGACCCCAGGCCCGGGGTTCCTGCTCCGGGGGGCTGGGGATTCGCATCCACACAGGGCGGCTGCAGTCACCGTCGGGAAGGGGCGGCCTCTGCAGAAAGGACAAGCCCGGCAGGGCAACGGGCTCTCGCTCGGCGGTCACCCAGGGATCGATGGCAAAACAGCCCCCAAGCCCTGCGTCGGGGTGCTCTGGGGACGCCCCGGGACAGTCCCTGTCCTCACAGGCCTTGCAGGGTCATGGGGGATATGGACAGACTCACGGCCGAGGGTAGCAGCAGAATGTCGGGGTTAAGAGCCCAGGGTGCCTGCCTGGGTGGAAATCTGAGCTCACCTCTTAAAAGCTGAACAGCCCTTGGCAAATTACATAACCTCACTGTGTCTCGGTTTCCTTACTGATGAAATAAGGATGAAAATGGCACCTATCTCATAAAATGGCTGTGAAGATCGAATGACTTAACACACACTGAAACAGTGCCTGGCACACAGTAAGCCCTCAGCGCCTGTTCCCTGGTCCTATACGCAGCCCCGTACCTCACAGGCATCTCAGGAGAGGGTAGGAGAAGCCCCTCCTCCAGACCGGAAGCTCCCCAGAGGAGGGGGTTCCTCAGTGACACTGGCAAGGTGAGTAGGAAATCAGTTATCCAGGGAAGAGAAAGGAAAGGGGGGTTCCAGGCATCAAGATAGGATATGGAACGGCAAAAAGGAGCACAGGGTGTATCTGAAGAACTACAATACTCTGACATGAGTGACTAGTGACAGACAGGACTGCAGACCAGGAGAAGGGGCAGAGGTGGTAGACCAGTACCGCATGGCACAGGAACCAGTAACACACGGCGTCAGTGAGGTTCACGTGTCAGAGGTTCTCCAACACCCAGGGGCTATAAGCCCCTCCACTGAGGAGTCATGGTTTCCATAACTTAGCAAATATGAATGGTCCCAGCTTGGGGTATATTGATAAATTCAGCTCGAGTGTCAACCTCCCAGAGAGGCCTTCCCTGACCACCCCAGTTCCATCGGGACCAAGGCACTGTTTAGTCCCCTCTTACACCCCCAGAGCACAGAGAAGTGTCTGGCTCAGAGTAGGTGCTCAATAAATATTTACTGAATGAGTGAACAAATAAACGAGTGAGAGAGACAGGCACAGCTCTGCCCTCAGGAAGCTTACACGATGGACAGTGTGCCTATGGGAGTTTGGAAATGGGGTCCTGGTGCACAGCATCACAGGACTGCTCAGAGGAGTTGGGGAATCATAGAGAGAAAAAACTGAGACCCGGTGAGCCATGCTGTGTGAAGAGTGAGCCGCGGAGCTCAGACCGCAGCGTTCCTTAGCAGGGCACGTGTCCCTGCCGGATGCGTTACCCTCCCAGGAGCAGTTAGACTTCTGGGACCCTGCAAAGCGGGCACAAAGGTTGACAGCTGACCATCAATGCCGTGTTCGCTGATGCAGGGAGCAACATTATCACAGCCGGGACACTACCCCACATCCCGGCTCCGGCACTAAATATTCCCCATAGCAAGGCTAAGGGAAGTGACAAGAGCTATTATTTTCAACCCTCCCACTTCTACTAAGCAAGAGGTGAAGTAAACCTTCCCCTGGATGCCCTTGGGGGGGAAGGCAAGCCAGTTCCCCAAAGAAGTTGCTCAGAGCTGAGCACATGTCTAATACAGCAAGACGGGGATGGGAGAAGATTGGCATTTTTCATTTGCCTGACTGTCCGCAATACAGGAGGGGAGGTTCTGTGGGCAGCTGAGAGACACAACAACAAATTAGATGGGGCGGATGGTCGGATTGGCAGAGAATGTGTGAGGTCTGAAAGCTGGATTTTATCCTGTGTGCCCAAGTCACTCTAATAAGAAAAACTTAACAACTCCCCCCTAGTTTGGCTTCCCTCTTTCAGCTTCTCTCTGGAGTAACTGAAAGTCATATTTCATCAAGGCCAGTGGTTTCCAACTCTAAATGCCGGTGGCTTATGAACAGTCAGCCCCAGTCTATCAAAGGGAAGAGCAAACGACTGCATACTAAATACTGCCTATTTCTCAGCAGTGCAGGGGCAGGGTGGGCGGAGGTGGGGAGGACCCCGTTACACACCAGCCACTCCTCGGGGCTGCTGTCAATCACACTGCAGCAAGGTCCCTCAGCCGACGGTGGGACTCTAACAGGAGGAAGCCCGGGCCAGGGCACCAGGGTTGTTTTAATTCCATGGTGCATTTTTTAATGGCAGACTCTTTCTCAGCCCCCCATTTTCTTCCTGACAAGATTAAGAACATCGCTCCTATTTTTCATATTCACTTTGAAACGGCAACAAGGTTCATCAGTTATACTTGTGATGCTTTTTGGTGAAAGAATCAGTGGACCCTCAAAGATGGGTATCTTTGTGGACGATGCGACAAGTGTAACAGGAAACAAAGTATCCATCAAGGAACAAGAAAGTCCAGTTCAAAAGCTAACTCTTCCGAAGTACAAAAAGAATATGCCATTTCAGGAACGGGAAGTGACTCAGAGCGGCTTTTCACTTGGACAGGGATGGTTCAATGACTCCATCAGTCCCAGATGGCGTCCCGAGAAGGACGCTGGGGAGGATCCAGGCACGAACATTGATCAGAGCTTCTCCCTGATCTCCAGCTTTGAACAAACGGTGGATTCTTCTCCACATGACGTCACACGCACACAGCGCCAGCGCCCGCCAGCAGATCCTCCTCTCTCGGAGAATCAGTTCTGAATTCACGATCCTTCCTATAGAAATGGTGGCTGCTTCCCAGATGCCCAAGAACACCACCTGGAAATGAAGGTTTGTAATTTTTTTTAATTGCATTTTATTTCAGGACTGGGGATCCATTTACAAATGAAAACTCTGCTGGCTTGGTCGATAAGAAAGTTATATGACTCCACGTAAGATTGTAACGACTTTTTCACCTGCTCCTTATATTGCTCAGTCACAATGACGCTTGGGGCCGGGTAACTGTCCCAGGGATGAACAGTAATTGAACATTATTGTTTGTGGAGACATTGCAATTACTCAGTCACTTTCATGACCAGAGAAGTAGTGCCATCTGCACAAGGTCACACAGGGAACTGCTCCGAGACCAAGACGGAAACCAGATCTTTTGAATTCTAAGAGCAGCTTCATTTCATTACTGATTTTTCATTTTCCTGTGTGTCTAAAACCAAGGGATCCACTCACACCTTGGTCGAAGGTCTTGAGAAGACGGGTGAATTCCTACCCAAGGAGCATCCAGCATTTCCGTCTGCTGTACCGAAGACAGCTCTGCTGGTGGTGTTGGGGGAGCTGCCTCATGCCAGGACTCCCCGGTGTTTGCCCGGGCACAGATTCACACAGGTGGGCCCACTGCATTTATTCACTATGTTAAATATCATTTATCCACA
Organism: Manis javanica; assembly: GCF_040802235.1. NCBI lineage: Eukaryota > Metazoa > Chordata > Mammalia > Pholidota > Manidae > Manis > Manis javanica. The sequence goes on along the minus strand of NC_133169.1, from coordinate 91,991,999 downwards.
AGATTAAATGCTATATATTTTTTGCCTTCCTGCAGATCTCTTCACCAAACAGTTTTTCAGACCCAATCGTGTGCCAACCAAGTAAGCTACATAGAGGAACAAGGCACAGTGCCTGCCCTCAAGAGAGAGCATCGAATAAGAAATGAAATGCCAAGAGGTGATTTCAATATACCATGGTTAATGCAATGGCGGCGACACGCGTACGTTATTCTGGGTGTACAGAGTTGGAGCATCTGGTCCCCTGGAGGGGAAGAAGCGGAGCAGCCAGCTGAGCAGGTACAAGGGCAAAGGCACACATGGCTGAGAGGCCCCGCCTGCCTCTGAGCACTACCGGCGTGTGACTCTGCCCCAGGGGAGACTCCTGGTGAGGACTGGCTCGTGCCGGGGAAGGAGCAGGGCCCAGATTGCAGAGGGCCGTTTAGAGAGCTTAGAAATGAGCCCACAGTCACTGAAGTGCCGCGACAGGATTGCTCAGGAGAGAACTGACAGAGCCGGAGCTACATTTTCTAAGACAACTCTGGTAACTATGTAAATGACACATTCGAAGTGGACAGAATTCCAGCCAGAAGCCTACTGAGGAAGCTACTGAAATGATCCAAGAAATAGATGATAAACTGCGGATGGAGAAAAACTGAAGAGGTAAGTTCAAGTCTGACATAGAGTTTGACCTGATGAGAATGAAAAGTTGGCAAAGATGCCCAGGTGGTGAGCTAAAACGATACGCAATGGCATGAGCAGAGGTGGACACTGACTGGACAGAGCCAGGCTTGGAGAGAGGAAAAGAGAAAGACCTGGGCTCTACTTTGGGACCCACTGAGGCTGAGCAGCCGCGGGGCAGAGCCAGTGGGGCGGGGTCTCCAGCAGCAACAACATGAAAAAAAAATGTAAGGCTTTCCCTTTTTTAATGATTCATTAAGTTCTACATTGGTTCTATTCAATTTTCTATGTGCTATATTTCACATCTTAAAATACTTTTTAAAAGCTGTGAGAGGGACTCAAGCACCCTGACAATACGAGGCTGGTTTATGTTGGGGAAACAGCCCCGAGGGCACATGGAGAGCCCTGGAGGGCACCACCGAGTCCCAGCCCAGGACAACGCGTTTATAACCATGACTGTGAACCATCGAGAAAACAACGAGTGAATCCTGCGTTTGCTGCTGGGGGAGGTAGGGATGATGACACGGAACAGGATAAACGAAAGTTCCAGCAGTTCCAGCGCCTGAAGCTGAGAAGGACCAAAGCTCCACCTCGGAGCTGGGCAGAGAATCATATGTCTCCTCTCCTTCCCTTTCCGAATTTCTCCCCATTCTCCAATCCTCAGTGGTCTTCCTCTTAACAATCCCCAAAGAGAAAGCCACTAATTAGCATCCAGCTTCTAGCAGGAAACAAACATTCCATCAAGACACTGTGGATTGGAGACACCACGTTCCCAGATGTCTGGGTACATGCCTGGAATATTTCCACACAGCATTTCCATTTACCTGGTTAATAAGAGAATGCACTAAACAGAGCATTACTAATACAGCCAACACATGTTTTCATGACCCAGAATTCTGCCCTCTCTCTCACACTGAAACCTCTAGATGTTTCTGAGGGTAGACCACTCTCTCCTAGCACTTGGCCACATACCTTGAATAAAGCCGACCTCACTGCCAGCTCTGGGAGTGGAGTGCGGGACTGGGGCCGAGGCAACCATCGCAGGCACATCCAGTTCACAGATGACCTGAGTCATCAGGCCAGTGAGACCAGCAAGGCCCAGTTCTGGGGCTTCGAGCAGTTAGGGAACTAGATATGCTCTTTCTCGATGCGTATGAGCAAGGAAGGATCAGAGCTAGTAGCAGCCACTGCCGTCTCGCCACCGTACGAAGCCTGAGAATGGGAGAACCCAGGGCAGCGGAGTGGTTTGGAGCAGGCGTCAGCCAGCTGTTCCTACAAACATTCAGGCTCTGTTGTGACTATTCAATGCTGTCAATGTGCTGTGAAAACATCTACTGATAATACAGAAATGAGCATGGCTGTGTTCCAATAAAACTTTATTTACAAAAATGAGCAGAGACAGGATTTACCCCACAGGCCATAGTTGGCAGCCCCTGGTTAGAGCCTGGGCCCTAACATCACATAGACGGCGATCCTGACTCTATTACTTTCCCAGTCCTGACCGAGTCACTGAATCTCTCTAGGCCTCATTCTCATCTGTAAATGGAAATAGTAAAACCATCTACCTCAAGGACTCATTATGAGGATTAAATGAATTAGTGAATGTAAAGTACTTCAAACAGCACCTGGCCCGCTGCAGCGCTGTGTGTGTTAGCTGCTATTACCATTATTGGCACTGGTGCCAAGAGAGAAATCCAGTCTTGTATCATTTGAGCCCAAAATCAAAATGGGCCAAAGACTTGAGCCAAGGCTGTTCAATTACATGAGGCAGTAACTTCCCTTTTTTGCTTATACCAGTTTGAGCTGGTTTTCCATCTTATAACTAAATTATTTCATCAGACAGAATGAATGAAATTGGGGTAGGGATAATAATTACCTAACACCCATGAGCGTAAACCAGTTTGACCTGATTTTCCATGTTGTAACTGAAATTATTACATCTGACTGGATGAATGAAATTGGGGGAAGGGATAATAATTACTTAACCCCCACGGTGTGACCTCCCTCATTTCTGCACCCATCACAGACATCACCAGTTGGAACCAGCATTCTCTCTAAGCCCAGACGGGGACCGAGCTGCGTGCCCAGGCCCCAGGTTCGTATACTGAAGCCGGACCCGCACTGTGATGGTGTTTGGAGATGGCGTCTTTGGGAGGTAATTAGGTTGGTTAAGGTCATGAGGGTGGGGCCCCTCATGGTAGGATTAGTGCCGTTATAGGAAGAGACCTCAAAGAGTGTCCTTCCTCTCTCCACCTGTGACACCATGGAGCGGCCAGGGGAGGATGCAGTGGGAACGCTACCGGCTGTGAACCAAGGACAGAGCTCTCGCCAGACACTGACCGTGCTGGCACCTTGGTCTGGGACTCCCAGAACTGTGAGAAATGAACTCCTGTTGGCGCATCCACCAGGTCTGTGGTGTGGGCACCGCAGCCCAGGCTGATTAAGACAGACATGTTTCCTGCCCCATCCCCCGCCCCAAAACAGGACCTAAGTAGTCCCTGTCAATCAAAGTCAGCCCCTGAGATGAAACCTCTTTATCCCTGCTTCAAGCCATGAATTCTAGGGTGGACTGCTAATACTCTTAATGAGCTTCGTAAATGTTCTTTTAGAGTTTTCTTATGACAGAGGAACACATTTGCCAAAAGAACTGTTAGTTTTCCGATGTCTGATCTCCATTTCTAACGTCTCACTTAACAAGTGTTTATTCCATTTCAAACCCATATACTTTAAACTGCTTGCAGAAAAACTTGAAACCACCCTACATTCCTTTTTTCTTTACCAAGTACCTTTTCTCTTAGAAGGTCCAAAAAATGCCATTTGCATGAATGAGGTCAGCAAAGACTGCTCAAGAACAAGTTTCTCCTCTAATCCCGGGAGCAATGAATTTATTAGACTTTACAGTGTACAGTGTCACAGATGAAAGCAATGTCCTCAATCTACAGGGGCAAAAACAGTGAAATCATTAACTTGATTTGTTTTACATCCATAATAGCAAGAGGGGCTTTTGAATTCCAAATGCAAATGAGCCAAGAAGCTGGATTTTTTCTTTTTTCTTTAAAATTTGATTAGGTTACTGCTAGCAACATTCCAGACTTCCCACATTCTTAACCTGCATGTTGGGAATACCATTACTACCTTGCTGAAAAATTATTCTGATGCATTCCTTCTTCTCAAATAAATGGAGATGCCATCTGCTTGTTAAGAAAGGATTCCCTAGTAACTCTACAGCTGTCTATGAACTGTCCAGAGCAGTGGTTCTCAAACTTGAGTGCGCATCAGAATCATCCAGAGGTCTCGTTAAAACACTTACTGCTGGGCCCACCGCAGAGGTCCTGATTCAGTAGGTCTGCGGGGCCTGAGAATCCGGATCTCACACTGGTTCCCAGGTGTTATAGGGACCATGCTTCAGTGAAGGGCAGAGAGGTCTCGCCCTAGACCAGTGCCCGGTCGCACACACAGAAACCTATCTTCCATAACCTCTGCTTTGCACCACCCTAATTCATTCCTTACACCATGTCTACAGTTATTTTCCTAGAGCTTCTGGCTGCAAGTAAGAAAACCTTGACTCAACTGGTTTAAGTAATACTGAAAACTTATTACACATATCAAAAAATCTGGAGATACCAAGTGGTAAAGATACCTCAAGACAAATACTGGGCATAGAAGCCACAGGGCATAAATATGCAAAGAAGTAAAAAGCTAACCTTTTTAAAAACAATATGGCTTCTCTCTCACTTACCAATTTTACATTTCCCTGTATGGCCCCGGAAGATGACTGGTTAGCCAGAGACGGGTAAGATTCCTCAAGGGAGGAACAACCTAAGACAGGCACAGTCGCAGGGGGGCCATCAGGTGAGAAATTGGGGATCAACAGAGGTGAGGCTCAGAACCTCACCCCCCCTGCTTTGAGAGAAATCTTCTGCATCCGTGGATGTTTTGTTGCCCTTGTCTAGCTTGGATTAACACATAGTCTACAGGCACACACCTGATCATCTACATTTGCTTTCTTACAGCACTAAACTATGTTTTCTACCTTTATCTTGCATCTACCTACCACTTCAGCATTTTATTAAAAATAATAATAATAGAGAAATGTGGTATCCACATATAAATCAAGTATAAAAATCAAACGAATATTCATATTTGAACTGATTGTTTATAGTTCATAATGTGTGATCAAAACTGAAAGTTTCTGTGATGACTGCCCTTGTACTGTTCACCATGTAACTTATTCACTATGTAAGAATTTGTTCTGCATGTAAGAACTTGTTCGTTATGCTTCAGAAGATTGGAGACTGATGAGAATTAGGCTTGGGGTGGACTAATGATTGTGCATTGAGCATTCACTCCCCTATACAGAATTTTATTGTTGTTAACAACCATTTGATAAATAAATATGAGAGATACCCTCTCAAAAAACAAACAAACAAAAAAAAAAGTACACACTTCCAATTGTAGAATAAATAAGTAACCGGGATGTAATGTATAGCATAAGGAATATAGTCAAAATATTGTAACAACTTTGTATGGTGGTAGCTGGTAGCTAGAATTATCATGTATATAAATGTTGAGTCATTGTGTTGTACACCTGAAACTAATGTAATACCGTATGTCAACTACCCTTCAATAAAAAATAATTATCTACAAAAAAAAAAAATCTGGAGATAAGTGGCTTCAAGAATGGTTAATTTGGCAGCTCTAAGACACCATAAAGGACAAAAGTGCTTTTCCGTGTCTCAGGGTGACGTCCTCAGCACATCCTTTTATCATCAAGCTGATTCTGCTTACAGTCACAAGGTGGTTTCAGGAGTTTGAGGTATTGCATCCAGCTGGAGAGGTGGGGAGGCTTCCTGAGGCCCCTCTGGGTCAGTAAGGAGACCCAGCAGATGCCCCCGCCCGTGCCCTTAGCCACATGGCGTCCTACTCCCACTCCCAAGTCAGGCGATGGGGAGAGGACTGGCATCACCATGACTTACATCAACGGTCACTTCCTAGCGGAGACCTTTTTTCCCTTACTCACTTCAGCATTCCTAAGTTGAAAGCGTCTAGAAAAGTAAATGATGCATTTGATCACATGTAATATAATCCGACAAAAAAACTAAGGAGCAACAAAATTCCTGCACAAAATCCTAACATGTGGACAATGCTGGCTTCAGAAGAATATGAACGCTGCACAATAAACAATATTCAGCCATTTTGTTAAATTCGAATTTAATTAGGAGTGCTGAAAAATTTGACATATAGGTTTTGACACTTCATCTTGTGCTTGACCACAGTACTTCAATTTATGATTAGCGTTATTATTATTCCTACTTATCATTTGAGCACTTTCTATCTGCCAAGCACTGTACTAGATGGTGTAAAGTACAAGCCCTCCTGTAATGCCCTCTGGTCCTGTGAAGGGTAAACCTGTTTCCTTCCTGTTCACCACTGTGTCCTCAGGGCTGGCCCAGGGTCTGGCCATTAGGGGGCTCTCAGCAAAAGGGGTGTCAGATGAGTCATCGACAACACTCAGAAGAAGCTCTTATACCCATTTCAGAGATGAGAAAGCTGATGCTCAGAGAGATCAATGTCTTGCGTAAGGACACACAGAAAGACAGGATTCAAACCCAGAACTTCACTCCAAAATCTACACTCTTGATCCCTCATCTATAACACTTCACTTCTCATCCATCAAATTACCATATCGCAGAAATCGACTGCAATGCAAACACTGGACTTAAAGTGGCGTTAAGTCTCCTAAGCCAAAGCCTTTCTTTGTGTGCGCCGACTCCCCCGGAGACAGGAAGATGGTAACCCAGGCCAATGCCCATGTGAGTCTGTGTCCCGACACCCTTTCCTAGGGGAGAGTGAGGCAGAGAGCTGTTGAAGTCATTTAGCAGTTACTCTAGTGACTCCCCCTACTGCCGGTGGTAGGGGATTTTTGAAGTTGTCACCATCCTGGAAAGATCTGGAACTTTGACCAAATCCAAGTGGACACTTCAATTCTTTCCCATGAAATAGAACATTAATGCACAAAATATTTGTATAAGGAAGCATATGGCTCTAAGAGTCAGTGCCAGAAGTCCGGGAAGCTGTCATGCTCAGAGAAGCTGGGTGTGGCAGAGGAGGCGGCCGGCAGGACGTGTGCCCACATGGGAGGCCCCCGGGCCCCGGTGCCAGGAACCGTGGAAGGAGCATGCGGGCCTCTCTCCCCGCTGCTCAGTCACACGTTCAGGGTCCCCTCCCAGAGCCCCTCACGACATGTTCTTCAGGAGAAACAGAAATCAGTAGTGCTGGGGGCCTCCGCAGCAGACACACTCTCGGGTGTTTGCCGGGTCAGCCCTCCCCTGGGCTCCCCGTGCCGTGTTCGCGCCCTCTGCGCCCACCCGGTGGCCACGCTGCACACCCCGGTGAACCGTGCGGGGCCCTCATGCACAGCCTGACCACTTGGGGGCTGAGGTCACGGTTCAGCCTGGTGTGTTTTCTTATGGAAGGTACAGACTTGGGCGCTGACGGAGGTGCCCGCAGTTGCTACGGGAGCTACAGCTGCCTGCTGCCAAGTCCTTTGTTACCAGTCTGCGAGGAATGAAGTACAGAAACTGGGAGTAAGTAAGCATTATTCCGACTACAGAATCTAATAATAAAGAGTGGGGTTTTACAGAAGGAACAAATAGCAGCCGACTCTGACTCTGAGACACTGAGAAGGGACTGGTGGTCACCAAGGGGAGGAAGGGGCCCATGGGGGTGGGCGAGGGGGGCAAAGGGGCGCCGTAAGTCACCATCATGATATAAGTTTGTCACAGGGATGGCAGTACAACAGGGAGAATGTAGTCAATGGTTCTGTAACATCTTTCTATGTTAATAGATTGTAACTGCACCAAAGAGGGTGAGAATTTTAATAACTGTTATTAACAGTTAATAAATATATTATTTATTATAATATACAGTTAATAAATATATATTTTATTGATAAATTAATTAATAAAAATAACTTTAATAGTAACTGTTGAACCACTGTCATACATCTGAAACCAATAATAAGATTGTACATCAATGATACTTCAATTTTTTAAAAAAACATAGTGGGAAAAAAGGAGGGTTTTATTTCATTTTGGTGTAATTCATTTTTCCTGTGTTTTGACATGGTTTGAGAAACACAGGGTTTCAGAGAGTCCCTAGTAACTCTAAAGAGATAAAAGGTGGAGGCGGTTAGGAGGCCATTCCGAGGCCTGAGACACCATGACTTTAGGTCCAGAGAACGTTTCTGAGTCCTTGTAACCCGTGTTCCTTTTTCACCAAAGCTTGCTTGCAGTTTTGTGGGCCTTGAAACGAGAGTCCTAATGAGCATATTTCTGAGGGAAAAAAAGCCCTACTGGTCTTCATCCCACTTTCCTAAGAAGTTCTAAACCAAGATGCCAGCAAACCTGCCCAGAGCAACAGGATTCATTCTCATCCTTGCCTAGCCCCTTAGTTCAAAAACAAAATGTAGGAATCACGGAGAAGAGAAATGACTGAAATAGATGAGAATTAGTCAATATGGGCGGAGAGCCCACAGTGTGCTGTCAGTGCACACACACGTATGAGCAGATGCACACATGTGAGCAGAGGCACACGTATGAGCAGACGCACCAGCTCCACCCCTTGCAGTGCCCACATGTCAGCCAGGGGAGAGAGACAACACACAACTAACAAGTCAATCAACAAACAAGATAGTTCAAAGAGTGACAGATGCGAGGAAGGAAATTATGTACACAGAAAACAGAGCCGCCACCCAGAACCTCCAGCTAAGGCGAGGCCGAAGGTGAGGTGGAGAGAAAAGACCAATAATTATAATAAGGTGATTTCTCAAAGCCTGATTCTGTGCTAGGCTTGCTACATATTGTAAGCACCCTCACAGCACCCCTAAGAGATGCTGTTGTCAGCCCCATGTTACAAGGGGGAAAACAGTTCAGAGAAAGCACCTCCCTTGCCCAAGGTAACAGTTGGGAAGACATGAAGGCAGGGCAGGGATCTAAACAATCTCACTCCAAAGACCATCCTTGCAGCCAGCCATGGAGAGTAACAGGCCAGAAAGGTGAGCCCCAGCAAGATGAGTAGTTTGGGGTCACCCAGAACAAGATGTCCTTCTTGCATCTTGGCAAAAGGGACCGTGAAATCCCTTCAAATATTCTGAAAAATCAATTCCATTCCCTTCTGAAAATCACTTGTAAAAGCCCCCTGATCAAAGAGGCTGGCCTGTGTTGGTTAGTAGAAGCCAACAGTCACCAAGTGCTTTGGGCTACAAAAAAGCAATTTTTGCAGGAAGCATCTCACAAAATGAAACAAGAAAGAAGTGTGGATCTTATGACACTATTTCCCCAGGCAGCGCAGGGAAATGTCTCATGAAGTCCTGTCAAGTGTACAAATGGCACAGACTTAAACAAGTTGAAGAGTAACTGAGTGGGTCACTGAACTTCTGGCCTGGCTTTCCAATAGCCGCAAGAGCCTGGGGTGCAGATCCTGGTTTAGAGGTGCTCACCAATCCATCACAGCCCCCCGTTTAAGCCGTGTCCTACTCTCTCCAGGCCATACTCAGGCCTCCCTCTCATTCTCTTGATAGGTTAGGGTGCATGTTTCCTAATAACAGTTTCAGGTGACTGAAGCCATTCATCTTTCTGGACCTTACAGGCAGACAGATTCTGAATCTAGGTCTCCATAACCAGGTCCAGGCACATGGCCTGATGTCCGAACAGCAAACAAAAATGAACTCAAAGGACTGGGTGCCTCGAGGTGTGGAGTAGGTTTATGGAAAGTGGCTCTACAGCAATGAAAAAATAAAACATCCATTCCAACCCGATTATTCTAGAACTCACACAAATGTGATTTTTGTTGGCTTTACCTGTATGCTGCCTATGCAATAAAACTAAAACAATTAATATTTTCAAGAACGTTAGTAATAGTAGCTCTTTGCAAACATACCATGTGCTATTCATCTGAGAGTTTTGTCGAACAGATATGGCTAATAATATTAAGTGCTCAATAAACATCAGTAATGTGCCCGATCCCATCAGACTGTCACCACAACCCTATGGTATAAAAAGTATTATCCCCACTTTAAAATAAATAAATAAAATTGAGGCCTAGAAATTAAGTATGTTTCCCAAGGAGAAACAACCAGTCAGAATCACGGTCCAAACCTGAATCCAGTCTTCAACCTCAACCACCTGCTAGACTGTCCAGACATCAATTTCATGAAATTGCAACAGCTACTTGGAAGAAATAAAATATTCTTCGGAATCACTCTGAAATCCATAGCAGACCTGCCTTCTCCTAGGCTGGACCACAAACAAGGTTTCCCTGTGGTTAAACGGCTGTGCCAGCCGTGGAATGTTGCCGTCCGTGCCCCGGGATTCAGGCGCAGAGCCCTGCGGCCCCTCCCAGCGGTTCCTCATCCCTCGGCCAGTCTGGCTTCTCCATGGAGAAGAGGGGATGCTGGAGTTCATGGCAGGACAGGCCTAGGTCCACCACAGCCCCCACCCGAGGGAGCAACCCCTATTAACTCCCCCCGTGGGTCAGTTCTCCCCTCAAGGATCCTGGCCCCGGTCAGGCCTGCCTTCAACACCACCTTTGCACCAGCCTGGCCCCAGGTACCCTGGGGCTGTAGAATTCATTGGCACCTAAACCTTCCTCTTCTCCCAACAAGCATCCTTTTCCCTGGGACACACAGGCCCTACATAGCCCCATAGTTCAAAGAAAATTCAGAAAGTAAGGGTGTCCGGGCCCCTACAGTAAGTAAGTTCCAGGTTTTATCTAATAGGAGATACAGGGTCTCTGGCCACATTAGGCAAAATCAACCCTGGGGACCTTGGGAAACAACCCCAAGCAGGGCCTGTGGAGTCACAGTGGGGGACGAACACCAGAAGCTGTAAGCAAAGCCTCCACAAAACCCCTCTTCACACCCAGTCACAGCTGCCCCCCCACTCCCTACTGGAGAGAGACTGAGACAGGCAATTCAAATAAGACCCTGACCTTATCCTGCGTGACCCACAGAGCCAGAACTAATACCGAATTAGTGGAAGCTGAACAAAGGCAGACTTGAACTCAGCATGTGAAAGGATTTCCTCATGGGTCATGGCATCAACGACAGGCCAGAGTGAGCCCTGCGTCACTAGCCGTGCCAAGCAGCCCCCAGCGGATGGGAGCACCAGGCAGGGATGCAGGAGATGCGGTGGGGCGCTCAGGGAGACGGTCTGTCAGGTCTCCCCACCAGACAAGGTCTCAGCATTTGGTAGAACTCTAGAAACAATTTGATACCCTCTTCATTTCCCCCCGCTCCTCCCCCTGTACCCCCCACACACATGTCAAACAATATCACCTCATGTCTGGGAGACTGGCCTCCGCAGTTGGCTGTCCCCCATGTATGACCTTGAGCAAATGACTTAACGTGAGACTCTCCTCACCTGTCAAATGACAACATGGAACCTGAATCCAGGGGTGGTTGTGTGGATTGAGGTGTATAAACAAAGAGTGTAGAATGTGGTTAGAATGCAGTAAGTTGCAGGTATTAACATGCATGGTGTCTTCATAACCTCCAAACATTTCATATTCATTCCTAAGTCTTTACTCAAAATGTTATCTTCTGAAAATCACATTCAGATCCCTCATTATTTTAGCCACTGTACAAAACCCAGTGTGAACAGGGATGATTGTAGACCTAGGGAAGGAAATGTAACTCTAGTGTATAACTTGATCCTACCAAAACCTAAAAATCTGCTATCTCTTTGACCCAAATTCTACTTTTATGAATATTTTTATACAGATATACTCATACAAGTACATAAAGATATATGCTTGAGGATATTGATAGCAGCACTGTTTCTAGTAGCTAAGGACTGGAAACAACCTCAATGTCCATCTAGCAGGAACTGAAAGATCATTTATGATCCTGGGAGACAGTGAATCATCTGTGGGTGTTAAATAGAGTGGAGCAATGCTGCCTATGTGGACATGTAACTAGCCATCAAACATTGGAGGGGGCAGGGAAGAATAGATGTGGCACTGTAACATTTGTGTTTTTAAAATAGGGGAAATAAGACATCCTACACATTTATGCTTATATATGTAAAAAACTAGCTACCTCTAGGAGAAAAAACTGGGATACCAGACTCTAAGGAAGAAATAATTTTTTACTGAATACCTATTTGTAATCTTTAAATTTTTACTATGTATATGTATTACTTTTTAAAGTTGCTTAAGGTAATTAAAGATAATTGCTGAGCTCCGATCTCTCATCCTCAAGGAAGCAGTCCCAGTCTAGCCCGGGCGCTGGCCGTCTCCCCATCTCCAAGGTCCTGTGTATTCCCTGCCCTCCTCTCCTGATGCCTTGGCCAACGACCTGTGGATCGTACCATCACACCCACTAGATGATAGCAAATAAGCGTCACGCAAAATCACCGTGCCCACTGGAAAATACTATGACCAAGGTCCCTGAGGTTTGAAGCGTGCTTTCTAAAGCTGAAGAGTCTCTGGGTTAACCACCCCTGGATTAAGCCGTTGAGCACAAATATTTAACAGTCACTCTAAGACCATATGAAGCACAAAATAAATGCTGCTTTTAGAGATATCAGGTCCCTCTACCTTCCTCGAAGGGCCACTAGCTGAAAGGGGACTGGGGTGTCCCCCTCTCTGCTCTACCCGTTGACTCAGGATATCCCCCTGCAGTGAGAAGAGAGTAACTGAGTTTTAGAATAGGAAGATTCGCTGGACTTCAGGCTTGACGTCAGAAAAAAGGCACAGTTCCCCCCACGGCGAGTCCTCTCCTGGTAGTAAAGGAATGAGAATGAAGACGAGTCCTTTTCTGGGATTATCACCCTCTTTCATCTGCCACCGTGTGACAGACAGAAACCTCCAAGGGAAGTCAGCCTGGATCATAAAAAAATGACACCCAACCCACCAGATCATTTTTACCTAAAGAGCTGCTCTGTTTATTTCTCTATTCTGTGGGTCTTCCTCATTTTTAAAGGAGGAAATTTCATGATTTATTCCATTTCCATAGTTCTTTGTCTTAGTTTTCAACTCCATCCGAACTGTCCCCTGCCTCCCAAACACACACCCTCTGGCTGATTCAGAAGACAACACTGTCCAGGCCCAGGACGGGAGGCGTACAGGAGGGGTGCAGGGTGAAGCCCAATTCATTAGGCCTGAACTTCACCAATCAACCCCGTTAATCCTAAAAATAAACTAGCTACTTATTTTCCTTAGCAAAATTAATTTATTCAGGAATAGCAGAGGGACACGCAAGCTATGGTGAACCATAGGCAAGTCCTAAGAGACAAAGGGAAGAGCAGCTTTTATCAGGTTTTAGGCAGAAATTGGGGAGGGCTATTGTAAACAAAAGTTCATTGGAGAAAAACAAGAGTTCAAGGTTGCGGCGGTTTCTCCTGGGCTACAGGCTGCAGCTCGTCTGTTGTTCCAGGAGTGAGGTGGTTTGCTGGGGGCGAGGGAGGTCTTTCTTTTTCTTAAAAGCAGGAGAGGAAATTCCTATGTGAAAAATGCACTCCCTTGTCAAGACGAGGATATCTTATTTCTGCTGGTTATGCAGGCCTGAGTGGTACGTGCGTGAGAGCCCCCTTCAGGGCTTCCCGACCTCGTTTGAAATGAGGTTTCCTTTATTTTACAACCTGCGTAGGCAGATGCTGCCTCACCTGTGAAATCCCTGGAGTCCCAAGGAATCTTGTTCCTTAAAGTCCCTGCTGTTCAGAGCCTGAGGAGATTCATCAGGTCTCAAGAAAGTAGCGTCATGATGTGGGAGGGACCCCAGGTGCTGCTGAGGAAGGGGAGGAACATCCTCAAAGCTATTTGCTTCTCTGCTCCAGCCCTGGGTCAGGAGAGGCCTTGTGGGTGCTGAGGTCTCCACCTCTGGGAACTGTCTGAAGAAATCAAACCTCTGTTTCAACGGTGGCTTCCTTGAGCTAAAGGAGCATTTCCCAAGGATGCGCCAAGAACCAGCGTTCTACAGGATGCTACCAGGGCTTATGGTCAAAAGGTCCTCCAGTCAAAACCGAAACAGCTGTCCTAAGGACGGGCAGGTTCCCTTATTGCAGGACTTTACTGGGCAGGGAGTTTGTGAATCCACAAGATGGGGGTTTCACAGGCAGCATCTCACGGCTATTGGACCAAGACGTCTTTCCGCGAGCAGATCCTTGTGCGGTTACTGTTCTTCAGAACACGCCGTGAGAAATCCACAGCCACAAGAAATCCCTCCCAGGCTGCTCTTTTCACACATTTCTGTCCAGTCCCATCAGGGATTGGAGGAAATGTTCTCTGAAGTCCTCGCGCCCTCTGACTCTGACCAGCACCCTGCGGCAAAATATCAGGACCCCCCATCCATGTTTCATTTTATCTGGTGCAGAACTTTATTCAAGCCATTTAAAAACAAAAAAGAACAGCAGCAGCCGTAAGCAGTCAATTCACTTTTTACTAAGTATGCGTCTCTTAGCCCCCATACAGCATCTCCTGAAACCTTCCCAAGGGCTCTCGCAGGTGGGCCTCTCATCTGACAGATACAGACATTCAGCGGCTTGTGGCGGCTCCCACCCCCAAATGGGGGCAGAGCCGAGACCCCAGGCCTGGAGCTCCTCGCTCTGCGGTTTGCAGAACCAGCGTGTGCTGGGGGCAGCACAGGGCCCTCAAGAAAGGCCCGGGGGCCACGGGGAGGGGTGCGCTTCCTGGGAGCATCTCGGTGGACATTCGCAGAGTAATGGCTTTGAGAGGACTTTGCACGTTCCCTATAGGACTAGCTAGGCCCCAGGGCTCAGGAGGCTACCAAGAAAAGCTCCTCATAATGTTACCCCTGCCCAAAAGCATTCAGCCCTCAGAATAGAGCACATGCAGAGAGCAGAGAAAGGCAAGGGGAGATGGAGGGGCCAGGGGGCCAGGGGGAGAATCCCCAAAGCCGGGAAAGGTTGATGCATTTCACGAGCCAAACTGCCATTTGTTTCTAGACCTGGGGGCAGCCAGACCTGAAACCCATGGAGCACCCCAGGCCACCCCACTTCCCTCACCCCGCTCTGGCCCACGCTCAGTCCATCCGTGTACCCTCTCAGCACAGAGGAGCTGGCCCCGAGTTCCAGAGCTCCCAGAGCGGCCCTGAGCCCAGCCACGCGTCAACGCCACCCCACCAGTACCGCCTTGGTCCAAGCCACCACCGCCTTCACCTTGACCACCGTAGAGCCGCCAACTGCTCTTCCCAGCCCCGGGCCTGCCCCACAACCTCTTGCACGGGGCCACTGCAGGGACTGCCCAGCACAGCCATGGACCAAACCACGCCTGTGCCCACCTCAAACCCTTCGGCTGAACCAGAATGCCACCCAGGTCCCTTCGCGTGGCCTCCGATTTCTAGGCCTGCCTTCCTTCTCTGACCATCTGGGACCACCTTTCCTGTCTCACCGTCTTCCTTTCTGTTTCTGAAGTGGCCAGATCTCTTTCCCGTCAGGCTGGAACCTGCAGCGCCCTTTGCCAGAACATCCTTCCCGAGATCCTCACCTCACTGGCTTCTCCCTTTCCTTGAGGTGATGGCTTCACAGTCGCCTCCCCAAAAGGGCCTTCCCCACCTCGCCCCCACGGCAGCACCCTGCTTCCCCTTCACAGCGCCCGCCACTACCTGCAGCCCCTTTGCGCACCTGCTGTTGAGTTGTTGGGGGCCTGTCATTTTGCTGGGTGGTAGGCTCCGTGAGAGTGGGAGCTAAAGAAAAGCTCACCGCCATGCTAAGGACCACAGAAAAGATCTCTAAGCCTAAGTACTGAAGGTCTCATTACCTCCGGGAGGCTCAAACCGGCTGCCACGGAACCTCCAGCTTTCTAACCCCTTAACACTGTATGTTCAGTCCGAAGCTACACAACTGGCATCTGCGTTCCTGCTAAAAGAGGAAAATGTTTGCTTTCCCCCTTGATCTCCTTGGGTGCCAGGAGGCATGTGCCCCCTTTTCTTTGCATAATATACTTACATAAATGAAATGTGCTCCCTTGAAGTTCCTTCTTGCCTGTCTCCTCAAGGTTCTAAAACCTTTGTGTGACTTGGACCCCCTGGGACTTATTTCCTACCCCACCTTCCCAGCCCTGGGTCCTAAAAGTGTGGCTCAAATAAAACTGCCTTTATTTTCAAAGTAATTTAATGAAGCTTTCGTGGACAAGAGGAAGGCCTTTTACCTTATTCACGCTGTTCCTCGGAAGCACATCCCAGGTACCCAGAGTATTTACTGAGTGGAAGGATGCACAGGTGGGCCCGCGCTGGGGTTCCCCTGCGGGGATGACATTAGGGAGGTGCAGCACGCGGAGGGCAGGGGGCTGCAGCCGGAGCTTCTCCCGCCGCCCCAGCCGCCAGGAGAAGTCAGCGCTGCACAGACCCCTCTGGAGACACGCTGCACCCAGGGACCCCAGGGGCTCCAGAGAAAGGTCTGGTGGGCCGCCCACAAAGTGGGACAGAAAAACAACAGCTCCTTATGAGGTTGGCGGTTTGGATTTCTGTGAGCTAAGTTACCCCATTTTATCTTCACAACCACCTGCGGAAACCGGCGCGATCCCTGAGCTCCGAAGAGGAGGAAGTGCAGGCTTGGAGAGGCGGAGTCCTGGCCCGGAGGCGGAGTCCTGGCCCAGAGGCGGAGTCCTGGCCCGGAGGCGGAGTCCTGGCCCGGAGGCGGAGTCCTGGCCCGGAGGCGGAGTCCTGGCCCAGAGGCGGAGTCCTGGCCCGGAGGCGGAGTCCTGGCCCGGAGGCGGAGTCCTGACCCGGAGGCGGAGTCCTGGCCCGGAGGCGGAGTCCTGGCCCGGAGGCGGAGTCCTGGCCCAGAGGCGGAGTCCTGGCCCGGAGGCGGAGTCCTGGCCCAGAGGCGGAGTCCTGGCCCGGAGGCGGAGTCCTGACCCGGAGGCGGAGTCCTGGCCCGGAGGCGGAGTCCTGGCCCGGAGGCGGAGTCCTGGCCCGGAGGCGGAGTCCTGGCCCGGCCCTCCCACGTTCTCTGTGCGCTGGGCCGTTTCATTTACCGTGTGGCATTTGCCATCGCTTTGGTATCACCTGGGGCCGAAGAAAATGCTTCAGCGAGGCGTCAACTGGGGGAAAAGTACGTTCTCAGAGGTACCAAACTCTTGGTGATGTCAGAAGGCAGAGGAAACAGGAGTATTGTGGTTACAAATCCAGCCAGCTCTTGGCCCCTGGAAGCAGATTCTCTGCCTGGAGGGAAGGTGAGGCTGGAGAAGAAACATCTCTGAAAGGCAGCCTGAGACTCCTGCACACCAGCCACATGGCCTCAGAGGAGCTGGCACCGAATTCCAGAGCTGCCCGTGACCGTGACCTTGAGTTTTCCTGCTCCCCTTAATGTGATTCTTCCCTGCAATGATATCTCTGAGTGACGAATAATTGACGTAATATTCAACCCATAGGAAGAGCGATGTGATTGCAAGGCTATCAATCTGTCCACTTTAACGCTTCCTCTGCGCACATCCCTGATGGACCCGGAGATCCTGCGGAGCTTGGGGTGAAGGTGACGGAACAGCGTCAAATTACAGTGTGCCCAGGATTGTCTGGGGGTGGGGGGAAGAACTTGGACTGCACCGCACCTTGTTAGGACTCCCTGGGGAGCCACTAGTCAGGCGGAGAGGCAGCGCCCAGTGAAGAATGGACTCCCCTCCCTTCATTTCTTAGTGTCTTTTCTCTTCTCAGCCATAACATGACCAAGAAAGCAGACAGATGCAGAAGCCACACAGCTACACACATACATACAGACATAGACAAATTCATACAGAAAGGGCCGTGCATACACACACACACACCTGCTTGGCAAAAGCCTACTTAGTTTCCAGAAGGCCTGCTAGATTGCTCCCTGTCAAGGTTAAAAAGTAAACAAATGACTGCAAGAGGGTTTTATCTTTGCAATAAGAGAGACTGGGAGAATTTGTCAAACTTGGGAAACATGGTACTTTCAGTGAATCTTGTGTAAATATGAATATTCCTTAGCCTCCTTTGAATTCTCAGAAGTCCTGAAACCAACACAAGGACAAGCATATGTCATAATTTTAGGAAATTTCCTGCTTGCTTTTATGACTGGGATCCCATTTAACACATTCATTTAACAATAACGATAATGAAAAGTACCTTAGCCCTGAGACCAGTATGTATGAGCACAAGATGCTGGGGTTGCTGTCCCAATAATTATTCTGTTCCATAAACTTTATTTAACATTTCCAGTATCCCAATAAACCTCATTTCTCACTGGCCATCAGAACTCCAGCCACATGTCTCTAACTACAGTTTCGCCGCTTGGCGGTCCACGGTCTTGGGCTTCTCAGTTAGTCTCAAGGTGATTCGGTCATTCATCTTTTAAAATAATGATGCCTATGACAGAGATTCATCTAATACAATTCCAAAATATTAAGAACCTTAGTCATTAGGACAGACCTGACAGGTAATAACTGACCTCTTATTCATGCCGGACACCGAGCATACAGCGTCTCATTGATTAGCTCATGTAATCCCCATGCATGCCATGAGGCACGCTGCTGTCCCAAAGACCCACATGTCCTGTCCTAGGTCAGTGGCAGGGTAGGGTCTGGATCTTAATCTCCTGTCCCCTGTCATTGTGACATAAAGCCCATGCTCTTAACAACTACATTATTGCATATAATCTCAAAGCGGCCAAACTCAAAACATTAATTTGAGAGGAACTGATGGAAGAGAATCCTTTATAAATTTATACCTTCTAACATGTGCCCCCAAAAGTTGCAATCAGCATTTTTATTTACTACAGTTTCTGAAGTCATCAAAACAATAGGCTCGGTGCTAATAATCCCAAGGGGTTGCGACTGACGGCACACACACTTCCTCTAATCCTCAGCGGGCTCAGAACTCACTGTTTGCTTCCGCAAATTTGCCACCAACAGGCTTTGGGTAGTTTATGAACCCCCTTAAAGTTAAAGTAAGTTTATCTGCACCTCCATTGGTTTTTCTGGGATGGAAGTCCGCAGGTTTGACCAGCTCCCAAAGGGCTCCAGGGTGACCACACGACAGACAGAAGCAGTATTTAGATACGAACCCAGAAGAGACGCCCAGAGATGCTCCTTCCTCGGAAGGATGGAGGTGCCCACCAACCAAGAAACATTTCAAGGAATTAAAAAAGAAAGGATATGAAAGGTACCTGATTTTAAACTTACCAGCGACTGCATGCCTTCACTCACAGAACAATATGTATGCCTTCCTTCTGGAATTCCCCCCAAGCCATGTTGAGACTTAGCCTATTTCATAAAGATTCTTCGGAATCACTGTGGGCCTGGGGCAGCCTTGTTCTGGCGCAGCTACGCTCAGCTGACGCACTTTGGCGATCTTAATCTCTTCGATGCTACTTTAGGAATAGGGGTGAAATTTCAAAGTAAATCAAAGTATATTGTTAAGTGAAAAAGGCACAGTATTGAACAGCAAGACTCCTTTGCTTCCACTTGAATTTTTTTTTAAAAGAGGAAGAGAAAGGGGAGGAAGATGACAGAGTAGCCGCAAGAGAAGATAGACGTATCTGCTTGATTCTGAGTAAACATCTGCTAAACTTCACATGAACTGTTAACACCGACTGCGTCCAGAGAGGATGTCAGGGTAAGGAGACATATAATTGTTTACTTTTATAACTCGAATCTGAAAGCATGTAAATGTATAACTTAAAAAACTACAGTTCAAGGCAAATCAAAGAATAATGAGGTTTTCTCTTCATTTCCTATTCAGTAAAAGTCATCATTTCTATTTTCCTAAACTGAAATACATGCCACTGAAGTTAAATATTCTTTCTAACATCAATCAGAAGAAATTCAAGCACATGAATTCATACCAGTTTCTCAGAGAAGAAACCTCTCTCAACTATTCCAAGATGTTTGGAAAATTCACCTGCCTGCAGTTGCAAAACGTGGCCATCTGTAGCTACAAGGACTCTTGTTTCAGTGTTGCATGAACCTGAGGTGTAGAACTGGAACGGCTACTGTCTTGCCACCCTGAGAAAGAGCTCATCTGTGAACTCAGCTAACGCCGAGCAGAGGAAGCAGAGATGCAGAGACAGATACCAGGTGCTGACCACATGGTTTGAGCCTGGATCACACACAGTCTGAAGCCAACACCACTCCTGACCCAGAGACGGTTTTGCTCAAATCTGTTTGAATTACGTTTTCTATAGAGAAAGGAAAAGTCATCTTAAGCAATATAGTTCCCTTCCAGCTTACATGCGTGGTAGCACCCAGCTCCGGAGCATGAACTCAGGAGGGCTCCATAAATGCTCGCGAGATGAGACAACAGCTTGAACTGGAGCCAGGAAAAGGAAGCCCCTGTAGGACTTCAGATGTATGAGGGGAATAAACAAAAAGAGTGTATAACCCTCAAAGGTAAGTTAAAAGATACTAACAGCAATACCAGCAACCACTGATGGCCAGCATGTATCCTGAATGTGTGTCACACATTGATGCAATCTTGTTTTTTTTAAATTAAGGTATCATTGATATACAATCTCATGAAGGTTTCACATGAGCAACATTGTGGTTTCTACACTCACCC
Source organism: Manis javanica (assembly GCF_040802235.1). Lineage (NCBI taxonomy): Eukaryota > Metazoa > Chordata > Mammalia > Pholidota > Manidae > Manis > Manis javanica. The sequence continues at coordinate 91,971,808 of NC_133169.1, read as the reverse complement.
ATATTATCAAGACCCCCCCACCCATTGCAATCACCATCCATCAGCATATTGAGATGAGGCAATCTTATTATTTTATGAGGACTTATTAAAACTCTACATAACAGAGAAACAGAAGCTCAGAGAGGTTATTTAGCCGATGTCATATAAGTAGCAAGAAGAAGAGTTTCAAAACCAGGTCTGCTCATTCAAAGCCTGTGCTTCTGAATCCTTTGACTACTGGAGATCCTCTGTTCAGAAGCAGGAGAGATAAAGCAATATGACACAGCCACGAGACACAGCCCCGGGGTAGCTGTTGGATTCAAGTCCCACTTATTCCTCCCTATGTGACCTTCAGCAACTGACCTTTATGAAATCCCAATTTCCTCACCTATAAAATGGGGTTAACACTGCCTCTATCAAAAAGCTGCCTCGAAGATTAAGTGACAGAAAACAGGGCTCCCGGTAGAGTAATTGACACACCCCAAGAGCTTCACAAGGGCCAGTCCATGGTTCCCACATTTGGCTGGGTCAGCGTAGAGCTGTTTCCCAGAAGTCTCCTCTCGCTCCCAGCCCTGCACAGCCGCCATTCTGCAGAATTCATTCCGAAGGTATGTGCACTCACCCGGCTGCTGGTGGGGGGCCCAGAGCAGGCACGAACCACTGCGAGTCTATCCTTCACTGGCTCCCGGTAATGAACTGTGCTTTTAACCAGCCTGATGCAGCTAGGCTTAGTGTTCCCAAGCGAAGCCCATTAGCATACACAGCCCCATTTACTGATAAATGCATGTAATTTTTTTCCAGCGTGTCACTGTTTTATGGCTGCTTCCTGTCTTGAGGCTCAAGTGACGAAATTTTGCGCAGTTGTGTTTTTTTTTTCTTTTAATTGGAGCTTTCGATTTCAAGAAACAAAAAAAAAGAGTGTTTAATTTAAAAACCACTCAAGGGTTTACAATCCCTTGGTGCATTAAAAGGAGAAAAGAGGCAGAGAGAAAGCAGGGAAATCTAGGAGATTAACCCAGGGAAAGAAAATCAAGGCAGTTCTTATCTTGTTAAATGGAGAAAACGCTTAGTCGTGTGTCTTTTCTGAATAGGCCAAGTCCGTTGTCTTTCTCAGATGCCGTGTCCTTGCCTAACGGGCCAGACAAGCAGACGTAAGCAGACTGACCTTGACCAGTGGCTGGTCAGTGGAAGGAACCATGGGATTCCGGTATCTGACGTCAGTGAGACTGAGTCCCGGTCCCACAACATACTCGGGCGTGGCCTTGTCACTTAATGTGTATGAGTTTAAGTCTTCTGTCCTATAAAACAGGAATAATTACAGTACTCAGTTCATAGATGTGACAGGGTGCTTGGTTGCAAGCAAGAAGAACTAGAATCTATAGGAGTTGCTGTGCACACGTGAAGCTCAGCAGGAGCCCCGGGTGCTTGGAAGCTTGGGCAGGAAGTCCGCCTCGCATCCTCTGCCCGCAGCACAAACAGATCCCCCACCTCCATCTCTGCCCTCTTACCTCTTAGCTCGTGCTCACATTCAAAGAATCCGGCATGAGCGTCTGGTCGGCCAACATGTCTCTTCCCACCTGCTAGACCTGCCTACTGGAGGGAGGGAACGGCGGGCACCCCTGGGAGCGGGGCACCGTCTGGATTCCCCCACACGAAGAGTCACACAGAGATCATGCACAGGGCAACCCTGCCCCCAAATGAGGATGTCTAAGGACAACAGGACGGTTGTGACGAATAAACGACATAATGCACAGAAAGCCCCTAGCAACCTACTAGAACGTAGCAGATGGCCACTGAATGGCAGCTATTATTATTGTTGTAATTAGCACTATTTTTAGCAACTCCCACTCTAGCCACCAGAGGTGACACAGGCAGATGATAAAAATACTCATTTTAGATGAATTCATGATGAGGGGTCATGGGAAGAGGGTGAAATTATACACATTCAACATACAGGCCAATGCCTCTGAGGAATAACACCCGACTACCCAGGGACCTCCGCCTGCTCTGCCCAAAACGGGGGCTGGTAGCCAGAGCCTCCCTTCGGTTCTCAGGTTCCACTGCACCATGAGCAGGCTCCTCAGTTCTGCACGAAGATCTCCCATTTTAATGACTTGCTGCGAGTCCCATGTGCAGGAAAGAGGTCTGAGGTCCCCCTGAATTAACATGCAGGCTCAAACCCTGTAATTTATAAAAGGTGTGTATATGCTTACATACTGCTTGCATCAAAACTTTGGCTGAAGACTAAATATTAGCTCAGTCTAACTGCAGACAATGAAGCCTGACATGCAATTCATTCTTTGCATCTGTCTGCCGTATACAATGGGGATTTCTTTTTTTAAGGGCAGAATTCTCACCATAGGTTCAAGTCATAGTAGTTAGTGGCTTAGAGCTAAAATTAGAAGCAAAATAGTACCTTGGAAACTGTGGTCCTGAACTCATCCTGATATTACAGAGGAAGAGAATTGTCCTCTTAAAAAAGGTGTGGTTTGAGTTGCTTTTGGCTGACCATATTTTGCTTGGTTCTTCCCACAGCCAAGGCATATGATGGCCTATGAAGGACGCACCTGAGTCCTCGGAAGGCTCGGGAAGGTCATCACAGATAAAAAAATAAATGAATGAAACCATACTCAGTATGTGTTAAATTTAGTGTAGTTAATAGGAAATTTAGTATTGGGTTTAAGATTACTATAATCAAGAATATATAAATTATTTAGAGATACCCTACTTCACCTCCCCACCCTGCCCAATCTTTCATATATTTCATATACATATTCAAGTTGTAACTCAAGTTGTAATAGAGACAACACTAAATGATGGGTATTAACTAGTCAAAATTTAGCTAAAAGTTACCATGCTGGGTAGTCGTTTCTTCATCTGAGCAATGCCTCTCCAATGCCTGCTACATGCCCAGAACCGTAGCAAGTTCTGGGGATGCAACGAGAAGCAAAGGCAGTCAGGGACCTCAGGGAGTTTCCAGGCTAGAGAAAGAAAATTCTAGTGATTGTATAAAGAAACGCAAAGTAGTAAGAGTTATCACTGTTATCAGAAGGGTAAGCTACCCTGGTAAGGCAAAAGGTTTCTCTGAGGAAGTATGGCAACCAAGCTCAGAACCAAAGAATGACAGTGGGCACCCAGGTCAAGAGTGGATGGGGGTAAGGAGAGGAGGATATTCTGTCAGGTGGTCATCCAACTAGCCTCATCCCCGGCTCATTCCGAGGAAATCCAAACGCTCCCTGAACATCACCATCAACAACAGGCCAGAAGTACAACATCCCTACTCCGTCCCCTGAGTGCCGACAACCTGAAGAACAAAAATTCTCAAGTTGGATGCTATTGTTTAAGCCTCTCTGAACAAGACAATGAAGATTACACAACTGAGAATAAGGTCTAGTTCACTGCTGCCCTGCAGAGTACCCAGTCTCATTTTGAAGACAAAACAGATCTATAAATAGTCAAGAAAAAACATGTAGTGTTGTTCAATACAACAATAAAAGACATATGCTTTAAGTCACTCAGCAAATATTTATTTAGCGATTATTATGAACTCAACATTGTGTGGGAAACAAAAATAACTAAGACTTATTATTTGGGTCAAGAATGATAAGGTTCACTACACATGTATTAGAACAGCCAAAAGCGACAGGAACTCTCACAGATTGCCCAAGGGAATGCAAGACGGTGTGGCCACTTTGGAAGAGTTTTCAGCATATCAAAGAAGACAGTTTCTTATAAAACTGAACATATTCTCACTATATGGTCCAACAATCACACACCTTGACTGGTGATGTTTATAGCAGCTTTGTTTGAAATTGCCAACATGTGGAAGCAACCAAGATACCCTTCAGGGGAGTGGAGAATTAGACTGAGGCACATCCAATAAAATATTACTCAGCACTGAAAAGAAATGAGCTGTCAAACCGTGAAAAGGTGTGGAGGAAACTTAAATGCATATTACTGAGTGAAAGAGACTAATATGAACAGGCTACTTTTTTGAAAATCATACTATATAATTTCAACTCTAGAACATTGTGGGAAAAGGCAAAACCACGGAGACAATAACAAGATGAGTAGTTGCAGGGAAGGCCGGGAGTGGGAAGGGGCAGAGCCCGGGCATTGTTGGGGCAGGAAAACAATGTGGGTGATAGAACGATGGATACATGGCCTTACACAGTTGTCCAAACCCACAGAATATACACCACAAGAGTGAGCCCAGAGGAAAACCAGGGACTTTGAGTGATTATGATCAATGTAGGTTCATCCTTGGGGAAAAGTGTTCCGTTCTGGTGGGTGATGTTAATAATGGGGGAGGCTGTGCACCTGTGAGGCAAGAAGGTACGTGGGAAATCTCTGTACCTTCCTCTCAACGTTGCTGTAGATCTAAAACTGCTCTTAAAAAATAGTTTTTAAAAGAAAGATAGTTTTCCTTGGGTCTTCAGAGGCAGAAGTTGGACTGCTAGGAAAGTGAAGGAACACAGCCCAGGGAGATGTGACAGATGGACATGAAGTCGGCGAAAAGGGGCGGAATGTCACTTGGAGATGGCTGAGGAATCGATCAAGTTGGCCATTTCCCGCCTAGTCTTACCCAAGGCAGACAAGGACTGGTTTCCACTCCACTGTTCTCAGATTTTAAGAATCTTTCTTTCCAGGCGGCCACTCCCACTACATTGAAATACGAGCTTATCCAGCAAAATGGTAGTGCCGAAATAGGGAAGAGAGGAAATGAAGGGGAGCTTTGAGGCAAATATGAAAGGTTAATTTACTTCACGGCTGAGGGTGAGTCTAGGAGCAAATTAGCAAAATTCAGCAAGACCTATTAACCTGGGCTTCAGCTTCAGAAAGGTCTATTCTCTTGGGCTCCCATTGCTGGAGAAAACCACAAACCCAGGCTACTTTGGAGGGGTATGAGTCAGCTCTGCATCAAAGCCGCGGAGCCATGGAGACCAGGCCGCAGGTCCGGTGACTTCTAGTGGACCGGACCAGGGTTTTTCAGACTCAGGCATTCATGTCCCTCCTGCTACATGAGGTGATAATAGACATACTAGCTACCAGCCAGACTTGGTCCTTGAAAGCTGGAAAGAGAATTGAAACAGGCAATGTGTGAGGTAAATGCTACCTATGTTAGGTCTGTGTGCTGCAGAAACAGTCTATTGGACATTTTTGGAACATTGGACAATGCATAATTGGCTACAATGTACTGAGCAGGTACCAGTCACCGTTCTAAAACTTTGTGCTGAAAACAACTCTAGTAGATAGTAATTATCTCCAGTTGATATGTGAGAAAAAAAATGAGGCGTGGAGAGATTATGCGATTTTCCTGGGTCATCCTACCAGGAAGCAGTGGGGCTGGGATTCAAACCCAGTCAGCCTAGCTCCCGAGGCCGTCCTCTAACTATGATACTATGCAGGCTGCCCAGAGAAAGGGGGTGTCTCTGCAGAGCAATGTCACGGGGACGCTGACCTGTGAGCTGCTGAAGGGGTCATGGACAGAGAGAAGGGACTCTGGAAATTCAGGGCTTTGATGGATTGTATGTACCCCACAGTTATATGAACATAGAAAACATTTAACTAATGGAGAGGGTTAAGGTGGGGCCTCCATGACTGAGGACACCATAGGATTAAACATTTTCAAATAATATATTAGATACAAATTCAAGACACGGAGAAAGAGAGAGAGAGAATATAGATCTAAGGTAATAGTTATTTACTGGTCAGAATTGGTACAGGGAACAAAAACCACTCCAGATAATCTTCAGAAGAATAGGATTCATTCAAGGATTAGATGCTTGCAATATCACTGGAAAAGTTGGGAGACATAAGTACTGTTCACCACGTATTTCCAGCCCTCCACCTTCCGGGAACACTTGCTAACCTCCTTGTGGTTAGGTGGGACTTGTGACTAGTTCTGGCCATTGACGAAAGTGACATATGTTGCTTCTAGGCAGAGCATTTAATTGCCAGCACGCTACCCCACACCTCTCCACCCCTCTGCCACCATCCCTGGTGGCTGGCCCACCAGTCTAGATCCTAGAGTGACAGACACAAAGCCCAGCCCCCTCAGCAATCCACAGCGGGCACATAGCATGAACAAGAGAGAAGTCGTTGTTGTAAACCTCTTTTTTTGGAGGTTATTACCCCAGTGGAACCTCGCCTGTACTTACTGAAACAGGGTCTGACTTCAAGATTCTAAATCCCCACAGCCATAGTGCACAGGGCAGGAACTATTACTGCCAGTAAGATGTCAGGGTATTGCTGTTTCCATGGCTACCACCGCTGCTGAAGACACAGCTTCCCCAGACCACGATGCTAAAAAATGAACAGTGAGCATGAAGTTCAGCTGCTGCCAACATCCACATATGTTGGCAGCATAAAATGTCAGGGGTAAAAAGAAACGTTTTAGAAGTGTTTGTCTCCCTTCTGTTTCCAAAACCTCACAGGCATCTCCCTGCTAGAAGCTACGCTGCATCCAGAATCCTACTGGCCACAGAGTGAGGAAAAAGTGACTTCCGCCTTCTGGTCCCTGTGATGACGGAATAGGAAGACAAAAGGTCACGGAAACAGACGCTAAGTGCCAAAAGACAAGGTCCAGCCCAAGATCTCAGAGTGCGTGCCAGGGGCTCCCAACATCAGACCCACGGGAGGCAGCGACACGAGAGGCCCGGCACAGGGGCAGGATCTCGGGGGCCTGGACATTTGCATTTTGACAAGAGCCCCAGGTAACCCTTACACACACTGAAGCCGGAGACCCTCTAGACTGTGGCGAAGGCGGTTTGCCTATAAAAGACAGGAAAAAAAACAACAGAAAGATCTAAAGCAAAAATGGCACCTACATGAAAATTGTTTTAATATTTTAATGCCCCCTATAGTTTTCATGTTTCTTGCAAAGTTTCAAGTCATACCAAAGTCACAGATCATAAAGGTCAGATTTCCATCTCCCAGAAAATAAAATCCAACTCTTTTATTCTCAAAACAAGGAAAATGGAACAGAAAGGTTAAGAATTTTGCTTAGAGGACAGTGACTGTGAAGGGGTATGTGGGGGGGACTTGGTGAAGGGGGGAGCCTAGTAAACATAATGTTCTTCATGTAATTGTAGATTAATAATACCAAAATTAAAAAATTTTTTAAAAAAGAAATAAAAGCACTATTTTCCAAAAAAAAAAAGAATTTTGCTTAGAATGAAATATCTTTAGTGAGAGATTTTTGTGCACCAAAAATGACTGAAAACCAAGTAAACGTAGGTTTCACCTCAGAAGACAATCTGCTCACCAGCTAACCAAGTTACCCACAGACGAAACACCTCTGGGGAAACCTTTAATCCGGAAGCTACAAATAGGTAGCCCTCGAGCCACAGATGTATTCTTTTAACATTGGAGCGAAATCTGAAATTTGAGAGATTTCACATAAAAATCCGTATCTAGGTTCTCTTCAAAAACTAGAAGAGCTAACTAACCCTTTGGGGCCCACCTTCCCCTGGGGGAGGCCGCTGCCAGTCCCCTGTCCCCCAGCCTCCAGCCCCACACCCTTCAGTCTGCTGCAAAGCCATCACTCCTTAGTGTCCCCTGGAATCTCAGGTTGAGGGTCACTGTCTGTTTATCACCAGGCTCGTGTTCCTGTAAAGAAAGATTTTTCGTAACTATATGCCGACCAAAGGTGCAGAAACAAATACAGACCCAAGAGTCCGGGTGAGTCCCTAGACTCTCCCATTTCATTCCTTCTTTTTGCCTGCCTGGCCCCTGGGGACTATTTGCCACGGTGGCCTTCGGATGTCTGGCAGACCGGCCGCAGAGAGCCCCCGCCTGGTCGCCTGCCCAATAGCACCTGGAGACGCGCTCTGCACCTTCCGGCACCCAGGGCAGTTCGGAGAGCTTCTCTGCACAGAATGCCACAGCGCTGTGTGTTTGAGGTAATTAGTTTGGCTCTAAAATTAGAGCCCATGTTAATGAACAGCTGTTCCCAATAAACAGGATAAATTGAAATTAATAATTGCCGGATTTATTTAACAAATGAATTACCCACTTTTTAAATACACTGACATAACACATGTGTGATCTCCTGCCAAGCTGGGCCAGCGTAAGGAAATTTATTTAGTGGCAAAATAGGGTGACCTGGGAGCTGAGCAGGGCAGAGAATGTGTCACCCACTCGACCATACCCAGACATGCGACTGCTTTGCCCGCTTTTACTCTAAAAAGGTAAAAATAGCTGGTTTTCTGTGACTCAAACCCCAGGGAGGAGGGAATGATTTCCTTTTGCCAACAGTGGGCTGAAGTTGCATCAACTGTTTCCCCAAAGGGTCTGGCCTGATGGCACCCCCCACCCCCCAGACCCACGCCGTGTTTCATTCGGGAAACACCGAGCTCTCCAGCAGCGGGCAGGGCGGGAGCGCTGGAGGGGCAGATCTGGGCTCAGGCCCCAGCTGCCCATTACCTCGGTTCTCCCATCCACACATGGGAACAAGAATTTCCTCACAGGATTATGGCGAGCTTCACCGAGATCGCACAGGCCCAGCAGTGAGAACCCTGTTTGCCACACAACCGTCGCTTATTACACACTCGTTTCCGTCTATACCTCAAAGGATAGAGCAGATTCCAAAGAACCCACTTACAAGGAAGCTAAACCTTGATCTGCTGGGTGCTGTGCACCCAGGTCCACGGAACGACCGTCTGCTGTGCCAGGCTCTGCTCCAGGCAGGGGGGCCGCATGAACACGGGCTCTGGCATCCCTGGGGGGGCAAATACGTCCCTGGGCTCCCTGGAGGCACCAGGGGACGGCGGGAGGGCGGCGGGGTGGCTGCGCGTGCGAGAGCGGGAGCCTGCGGGGGCGCCTCCCTGAGAAAACCCTCAGACCCACACGGGACGTGAGCCGAGGCCGGGGAAGAGCGAATGGGAATGCACAGCGGGAACATTCCAGCAAGAAGACCAGTGTAGTTAGAGCAGAGTCACACTTTTAAAAGCTCGTCCTGGGGCCCAAGGCAGCAGGAGGGAGATGCTAGGAGGCTCTTGCAGACAGAGGCTTCATCTAGGATTCTCCACAAGTTGCCCCAAATCTGCCTCTTCCCCTGCTAAGGGATCCCCCCCAACAGGAATTCCCATAGCACTTCATGCTCATCATGAAACGCAAGGTCATCGCTGACAGAAGGCGCTGCGGTGGTACTCGGCGAGTCCGACACCCTCTGTCCAGCCTGGACTTGGCCCCGAAGCAGCCACCAGGCAGCACAGAAGATACTCTGCGGCCCCGACCATCATTCCCCACCCCACCCTGCCCGTTACTGTACCTTGCTACTGAGAAGGTCAATGACAACACATGGAAAGATACTTGGACAGAAGTGGGCCAAGCACATAGTAAGCGCTCAGTAAATGTCAGCTCAGTGATAGGTCCTCAGCCTTGTCTCTGACACAGACCCTGCTCTGCTGATGTCCAGGATGTGGCAGTGAAACAGTTACATTCAAAACTAGAGGCAAAGTTAGTGGTAAAATTGACTGTAAGTTTGAAGTGTTAGATAAAAACTAGCCTATAGCAAGTTCTTTCATCTCAGTAAGCATGCCCTGGGAGCTGGGATAGGGCACTTAAAACTTCACAGCCATATAACATCAAGTACAAGCAAAGTTAAGGAAGCCAGAACTCTCATACATAGAAGGAGGGGTATAAAATAGTATAAATGGTTTAGAAGCAAATGTAACTATATTGGATATATTTTGAATGTGCAGAAACTTCAACCCAATTTCGCTTCACAGCATCTCTTCTAAAATATGACACCAGCAAAGGTCTGAATGTCTAAGTCCCCCCGGAATCCACATGTTGGAATCCTAACTCCCAAGGTGATAGTATTAGGTGGTGGGACCCTTGGGAGGTGGTGGCTAGGTCATGAGGGTGGGGTCCTCATGAGTGGGATCAGAGGTCCCAGAAGAGACCTCACAGTGCCCCTGAGCGCCCCTCAGCATGTGAGGGCACAGCAGGAAGTCACCAGTCTGTGGCCTGGGGGAGAATCCTCGCCAGAACCAGGCCCTGCTGGCACCCTGATCTTGGACTCCTGGTCCCCAGACCTGTGAGAAATCAGTTTCTGTTGTTTATAAGCCCCCCCATCTGTGGTATTTTGTTATAGTGGCCTGAGCAGACTAAGACAGCACCTAAGTGTGCACAGAAACATCGTCAAGGGCGTCCATCACAGTTCTGGTAATAGTGAAAGCTGGACGTTCCCTAAGTGACTGCCCGTGGAAGAATAGCTGAGCAATCTGCAGTATTTTCACAACGTGGGATACTGTGCAATAGTGAAAAATGCAGCCTGCTGAGATCTCTAAGACATGTTGTTCTGGGAAAAAACAAGTTGCAAAATCATGTGATATAAAATATAGACAAATGACATAATTATAATACTGGTCTAGTATATAACAATAATGCTATGTACTTTTATACACACATTTGCATGGCAGAGATTGCCAGTTGCCTTCTTCTCTGCTGTATAATCATAGAACCACGATTTTATCTGTTGCAGCAATGAATTTAACTGACAGACTACTGTTCCCAGCATCTCTTGCAGCTAAAGTGTAGCCTATGACTGAATTCTAGCCAATGAGATATAATCAGAAGTGAAAGCAGGTCAGACCTCCTTCCTTCCTTCTGTGCCTGGCCCAGGAGGTGAATAGAAAGGTGAGTGCTTTTGCTGCCATATAAGACCAGGAGGTGACCTTGAGAAGGGTGACAGTGGACAGAGGCTGGCAAACGACATCACAGAGCTGCCACGCCAGCCCCGGACAGCCTGCCTCCAGACCTGCCACCTATGAGAAAGAAACCTCTAACTCCGTGAAGCTAGTTTTGGTGTTTCCTTCTCAGAGGCAGTGAAATCTAATCCAGGTAACACAGCGGGCAAGCCCAACAGTCCGCACGGGTGCACGCCAAGCCCGTTGCAGCATCAGCTCTGGGGAAAGGAGGGCAGGGCTGGCACAGAGAGGCCTGAGAATTCAGTCTTGTGGTAGTACGTCTAAAAGTTGATTTTAAGGTAAAGGGGAAACATCAGTGCTAAAGGTAAAAGAGAGCAGGACAGGGCCTGAGGAAGCGGCAGCCGGCAGGACTCAGGCGCGCTCCAAAGCTGCTTCCACCCTCTGCCCCCGCCGCCACCCACCCACCAGCTGCAGCAAACGCCACCCACGCGCTCAGACGCGACGGTTGGCCAGCCGCCCTCATCGGGACACTCCGCCTGCGGACTGACCTCCAGACACCCTCCAGCAGGCGACAGAAATGAATCCCAGCTGAGATATTTGCAGGGCTGTGTGGTCACTGAATCATTCCGTCCCCAAAGGCAAGAGTTAGGCTCAACTACTTTTCTTGTCAGAGGACTGTTTTCTCTCTCATGGTCACTGTTTCTAAGTCGGAGGGAGATGTACCGATGTGACACGGAAGATGCCGTGTGGCATTCTCCCGTGCGGTAACAGTGACGCCACACGCTTCCGCCCTGCATCAGCCCAGGGCCCAGGAAGAAAGCTTGACTTCTGCTCTGCTGGTCTGATGGCACCCCCAGGTGATAGAGCTCTGGGAGGCGAACTAGCCAGGGGTACGAGGGAAGGGGGCCTGTCACTAAGATTTTAAGTCTATATTCAACTCATATTCACCAACTTCAGATTATTCGCAAAGTCAGCAAGAAGCCCCAGATACATCAGCAAGGGCGACCAAGTGGACAGCGACCTTCTGAGTCTCACATGTCTGCCCTCTTTTGCTCCCCAACTTGGAAAAATCCAGAATCGCCCAACCATCAACTTCTCCTCCGTCCACCCCAGTAAAGCCTGAGCAGGCTGGTATCACTGCAGATGCGCATCCACAACCTCAAACAAGCATTCAACCAGACCCAGCAATCCTGCTGTTTCAGAGTAACCACGGCTTAATTTGTCCTAATTCTCAACATTCCTCTGCCCCCGTTACTTGATGGCCTCAATGAAGAAAAAGGAGCTGGACAGAAACTAGACACCTGCCACCTCCAAATGCAAGATGCCATGGGTGTGTCTGCACCCACCGGTGATTCTGCCCTCCTAACCTGGCAGAACGCTGCCCCTCCCGTTGAGGGCCAGTGTCCCACAGGATCGGGAGCCCCACGCCCCTCGCCTGGGCTCACCTTCCTGGGTCACCGCCACATCTCTGCCGTGAGCAGCCCCGTTTGCCTCTACGTCATCCCCCCCCTGCCGCCCACACACATTTGCTCTGGTGAAGGAGGGACTGTTGTCACTAATGGGAGACTAGATCTCATGAGAAATATCAGGGAAGGTTTCCCGGAGGAAGCAATGCTCAAAGATCTGAAAGATGAGCAGGAGACAGCTTGGGAAATAAGGGAAGGAACAATGTTTGAGGCAGTGAGACCTGCATGTTCATAAGCCCTATGAAAAAAAAAATAGAGAGTTGGTACTTTGAAAGTGTTAGAATCACCCATGTAAATAAATTTTGCAAACACAAATTTTGAAGAAGTCTTTCAGATTCTTAACAAGCAAGTAATCTGTATCTGGTAGCTCCCTTAGTAACAAAACACGGCAGACAGGGCAGTTTGCAGAGAACAGAAATTTACGTTTTGCAGTTCTGGAGGCTAGAAGTCCAAGCTCAGGGTGCCTCACAGGGCAGAAGGGGCCAGGGAGCTCTGTGGGGGTCCCTTTTATGAGGACACTAATCCCACTCAGGACAGCTCTGCCTTCATGACCTCTCACCTCCTGAAGGTCCCACCTCCAAGTACCACCACCTTGGGTGTTAGGATTTCAACATATGAATTTGGGGGGAACACAAACATTAGATTACAGCAGTAGCCACATATGGCTATTTGAATTAAAATTAAATTAAGTTAAATGTTCAATCCCCCAGTCACCCTAACCACCTTTCAGATCGGGCAGTACAAATACAGGACATTCCATCATCACAGAAAACACTATTGGACATCGGCGACCTAAGCCACTGGGAACACGCGGGTGGATACAAGATCCACAGCAAGTTGGGGTTCACTTGAGTATATTTTTAAGTGCGCTATATGAGCTAATAAAAGGAAGATCAGTACGCTAATGGTCTGTAGTTAGTACCACAAACCTGGTGAAGCATATTCTTCAACAAACAAGTTAGCAAGTGCAGTTTTCCTTACGAGTGTAAGTAGCTTCGTGTTAGAGGCCCACAGTCCCTGGGAAGTAATTGTTGAAGCCGAGCAATGGACGGCACAGGAAAGTTTTCTGCCTTTTTTAAATGAACACTTAGAAACTCCACTTTCTGTTGATGAGACGGTCAGTACAGATTCAACTCAAATTTGACGGCCCCAGTGTGTCATATTCTTGATCCTGTGCCTTATGTCTCTGAATAAAGGAGAGAGAATGACCCAGCCGAAGAACGTCTGTGTCAGGGTCACCTGGACTCAGTATTCCACACCGTGGGCCACGGAACGTGTTACCTGTGGTTTCAGCTCACACGCTCACCAAAGCTCTGCTAGAGGGGTCACGACGGTTTTGCTCCAAAGCTGTGGGGTGACGCAGTGAACACAAGGCTAGGGGGGATGCAGTGAAAAGAGGAGGAGAAACAGGCGTGGGCTGGGCAGTGGAGCCCTCGAAGCGCAGCCTGATGAGCGGTAAGAAGCACCGGAGGATTCTGAGAATAAGAAGGCAGAACTCGGAGCCAGGAAAAACTTGACCGAATCTGAGTTTTCAAAAGCCGGCTTTGGTTGTTAGGTGGGGACAAAGAACAGAGAACAGCCTGCAGGAGCCCCGGCAAGTGCAGGCAGACCGGCGGGAAGGCTGGGGCGGAAACGCCGGAGGAGGGAGGCCCGGGTGCCCGCCGACGGCCGCGCCGCCTCCCGGCTGGGAAGTCAAGAACCTCTGCCCCCAGGGGCGGAAGGGCCTCCAGGGAAACAAGACAGAACATTTAAAAGAAACGTGCCCCAAAACCGGGAGTGTGTGGTCATTCCCGCAGCAGTAGGCTTATAAATACTCAAAAAGTGATGTTACTCGAAAGAGAATTCTTGCCTGTTGTCCAGCGGGTAAGTCAACTCCTACCTCAGCACCCCCCAAAAATTATTATCACCATGAAGTTTTAATCCCAAGAGACCGCGTGACTATCCCCTGAAACAGTACAGCGGTGCTACCTTTGTCTTCTGTTTTCCACTCCCCCTTCTAAAGACGTGCTCTGGAAATTTTCTTTTATGAAAGAACTCACCCGTGGGCCACCTGTGACCCTAGGATTCCGCAGGTGTTGGCAGACCCCGGGGAGCATTCGGCCCACTAATGTGGGTTTGTATGGGGCTTTTTTGTTTGTTTGTCTGAATGATGTTTTAAAAGAAATTAAATTTTTAAATCAAAATTCCAGAGACATCTGGAGTATTTTTTTCTGAAAAAATCCAAAGACCTGGTAAGACTGGGGCTTTCTTCCCGCAAGGCAAGAACCGAGTGCAAGCTGGCCCTTCCGGGCCCGGAACCTCTCCCCACGTCACACGGGCCTCGCTGCCCGCGCAGGGTCGGGGTCTGGACTCACCCAGGTCCCGGGGCGTGGGTGTCGTCACGCCCAGGGCCACGGTCGTCCCTCGCCCTCTGCTGGCAAATCCGTGCAACTGCACACAGCTCCCAAAGGACTGCAGCCTGTTGACCTGCAAACAGGTCAGCGCTCAAGAACAAAATTCTCTTTTTTCATGTTCCTGACCTTCTCCCAGCATCAGACGGTATCCAACAACTTGGAACTGAATTTGACTTTCACAGGCTACTATTTAAGAAGTGAGCAAGAATACTCAAACACAAATGTCTCTTATTACAGTTTACATTTACTTGTGAAGAGCATTCAGAATTGCTTCATTTACATAATAGAGGTTAGATTTTTTTTCCCCAAAAATAGTCAGTGTATGAAATGCCTTCCCACCACATTCAAGAATATGATTAAAACATATTAATTTGGTCCTGAAGTTGCCATAAGCTACACTGCATGTTGCCATCCCCGAGATTGTGAGGCTAAGCCTCTCATCACAGCGTGGCATTCACAGTAGCCATCAGAGGCCTAAACAAGAGGCTCTTTGTCACTGAGCTGCTGCAAAGTGCAACTGTCCAAGCAGGGGAAATCACTGCCTCACAGGGCATCTGCATGCAAGGATTTTACAGCCCACTCCAACCTAATACACTTTGACAGCTCTATTTGGAAAGACATATATCCAATTAGAGAGATTTCTGTTCTATTTTTACCGCCATTCTCTTCTCTGTAGAAGATAAAATATGACAGGATAGCCAAGCAATGCTTTGATCACACCCTGCGAGTGAATCACCACATTCCCAACCCACAACACGAATGGCCAAGGAATGCAAAATGCCAATTTTTTTGCAGCTGAATTGGAAATCTAAAAGCAATTGCCAAATAAAGACTCCTGCGGAAATATGATAAAACTCACAGGTGTGTAAGACCATCCACATGAGCAAAAAAATAGGGAATTCGTATTTCTACAGAAGTGGTTTCATGCATTTCAAGTACAGTGTGGGACCCCAGCAGAGCTATGTCCCATTGAACAATTAATTAGTGTAGAAGAATAAAGTCTGTTCTCAAATACAAACAAATTTGCTTACAATGATTATACTTTAATCTTTTAAACTACCAGTTTCCTGGGAGTCCCTCTTCAAGGGGACCACAGGATCAAAACTATTTTCTAGTAATACTGAAATATTGTTTGCCTTTCTCACGCCCATCTTTCATGAGTGTACAGTGGAGTTTTCCAGAGGACACACAGCAAATGATACTTCACCAGACTGAATGCAGAAGCGGATGGGAGAATCGAGCTCTAGCCTGCTGAGCCAGGCATTCAAGAGATTTGCAAAGACAAACCAATACCACCCTTCTCACTCAACTTTGTTTTAGGCAGTGCAGTTATTTCTTACAATATCACTTATGCTAACATGTAAAAGGTTATTTTTAAATGAGTATTTCTAATTTTCCTCAATTTTAGTTTCTAATAAGGTACATCTTAATATAACCCACATGAACAAAAGCTCTGTGGGTCCCTCAATCTATAAGAGTGTAAAGGGGTCCTCATACCAGTAAGTTTGAGGACCACTGGTTTATACAGTTTTCTTGTTGTTTACCAGGTTTAAGCAAGCTTTCTGAAAACTTATCTTAAGTTTTATCTTAAGGAATCCCTTTTGCATCACTAATGAAAGGAGCAGGTCAAGGGTTCAGAATTCAGCCCTCCAAGCTCCAAGCAGGCTTCAACCCCCTGATTCCACTCACCAAACCTACGGTCCTCACTTCCCCAGTTGATGCATTCCATTCTACGCTGCTTGCTCAAAGACTATGCTTTATAGTTGATGATTATCATCACAACCCATCATTTCTTAAAATTTGATGGGCGTTTGTCATTTGCTAGGCATGTTGCCTTCAGTATCTCACTAACGAATTAATAAAAAGGGCTTAAGACAATGCCTGGAAGGTGGGGAGCCCTCATGAGTGTGAGGGATGATGGTGGCGAGCATCGCCCTGCAGTAAATCTATGAGGGATGTACTGGTATCATCCTTCATGCACAGAGGAGGAAACTGAGGCACAGAAACGTGACTCGTTCAAGTTCACACAGCTAGTAAGTGGCAAAGCCGGGACTCCGACCTGATTCTAAGTCTCACGCCCAAGAGCCAAATCCTCCTGCTATACCTGCACACCAGCATTTCTCACACTTTGCCCTACAAATGAATCATCCAAGATTCTTATTAAATGCAGATTGTCACTCAGGGGGTCTCAGGTGGGACCTGGGATTCTGCATTTCTAACAAGCTCCCGAGCTGGGCTGCCACGCCGGTCCTCAAATCCACGGTTCGGAAGACTGTACGCCTCCCCCATCTCTGTGTTCATTTTCCTCTGTCTATACTCAAACATCCGTATCCTAACAAAGTATTTTTCATCCATGTCCCATTCAACAATAGTCCCTCACCTTCACTCCACCCATATTCACCAACTGTCCCCAGAACACCGCCTCCACGCTTTTCCCCATCAGCCACCAGGGGGCACTGCCTGCTAATCGTTCAGGCTTAGCCGCAGCATTAAGAATTGTAGGACTGTGTGACTACATGAAAATATTATTAAAAATGGACGAAAATTGAAAAAATGAAATCGCAAGTCGTGACCTAACACAACTGAAATAGCACTAGACATTAGTAAGCATGCTAAAATGAAATAAAAATGAAAGCTCTTTGGCTTTAATGGGAACTTTACACCAGTCAAATGCATTTGTTTATGAAAGAGACAAAATTAAGAGCTTGTCTGATTCCAGGAACTGTATCAAATATTAATTCTAAAGCAAGTTGCTATTGGGCACTTTATGATATTTTATTAATTGCACTTGGAACAGAGCTCTGCCTCACATTTCCCACAGGTCACTTCTATGCACATCCCAGGCAGAAAATTCTTAGACCACCGTAGCACACATATAACAAAGCAAGACCGTAGATTCATTCAGGATTCAGTCTGGTAGGAGTCCATCTCTTGGGGACACTGTCAGTCAACCAACAGCCCAGATAGTTCCAAAGCCTGGGATTCGATGGTCTACAAATTCCCCCTGGCTTCTCGCATGACACCTGAAACCCTGTGCCATTATCATCTCCCACCACAAAGCCACACCCTTTGCAGAAGCATTTTCTAAGGTTTTCAGCAATCACTCTTCAAATGACATTTTATACCAACTAATTGTCGAACACATTATACTCAGAAGTAAAAGGACACAGCGGCCTGGGCTTAGGTTGGACTTGAACATGGATAGGAAAGAATGAAGAGCTGTGTTACCCAGTGGGGAAGCCACCTGTTCCTTGTGTCCACTTCTATTTAAATAATTCTAGTTCAAAATCCAGTACCTCAGTTGTCCTAACCCCATTTCACAGTGCAAGTGCCCAGTAGCCCCATGTGGCTAGTAGTTACCATATCGGACGGTGTAGATACAGAACATTTCCATCATAAAGCTCTACGGGACAACATGGATACAAAGGCCAGCAGGTCTACCACTTCATAGCGATCTGAAGAACACAAGCCTGGGGCGACGCTGTGATCCTGGCTAAACTAATCCGGAAAATTCTTCATCCTAAACCCCCTGCTTTATATATTAGATTAATATTATGAATCCCCAAGACTCAAGCTCCACCACCATCAGACAGATCTGAATTTGAATCCCAGCGTTGCCACTTACTGGCAGTGTGACCTTGAGCAAGTTACTTAACTTTGAACTTCAGTTTCTTCATCTGTCAAACGGGAATATTACAACTTCTTGTATTATCATGAGAAGGAAATGAAACGATACATGTAAAATGTAGCAAAATAAAATCTCAACACATGTAAGCCATAACAATCATATTTTTACGTGCAGAGAAAGCCTATTTAACTTTAAGTCCAACATTTCCAATTTACTACCAAACTTTTTTTAGAACACATGTTGAAGTGAGAATAGCAGCCTGTCCCCCCACCCGGAGATGTCCGTGCGCTAATCCCAGGGATTTGCAACTACTGGCCTTACGTGATGGAGGGATTTTGAGACGGGGAGATTATTGTGGACTCTCCAGTGGGCCCGATGCCGTCACAGGGGACCTTTGAAGGGGACGCAGGGGCTCAGGGTCAGAGATGAAGGTGCTGTGCTGCCAGCTTGGGGGACAGAGGAGGGAGCCACCAGCCAAGCCCTTCACGGGGCGGCTGCCGCAAGCTGGAAATTCAAGGGGAGGCAACCCACAGCCTCCCAAAGGAAAGCCACTCTGCTGACATCTGGATTTCAGGGCTTGGATCTCCAGGACTGCGAGAGGATTTGCGTTGTTCTGCTAAATTCACAGTTATTTATTACAACAGCAATGCGAAACTAATACAGAATACCTGAAAACATCTCTCAAGATACTGACGTCCCCCTGGGAGACTTCTCTGGTGGGAAGAGATGGAGCCAGAATCAGGAATCCAGAGTCTGTCTCAGTTTGGGAACTAACTAGTTTTATAAATACCAGCAAGTCCAGACCTCTGGAGCGTTTCAGTTTCTTCTACAAAACGATGGCATTATCACCTCTTTTACCTAATTGAGAAGCTTTTTATGAAGGCAAAATTATAGATATACTTTGTGAAAATAACTCAACCTTACCTGTTTCGGCATCTCAGTTACATCTCCTGAGCAAGGGGATAAAATAATGCATAGAGTAGAAAACTTCTAGAATTTCTTGAACTTTCAACAAGAATTTGTAATGTGGGCCGAAAGGTATCCAAAATGTTTCAACACACTCGCAGAAAAGCTGGTTGACAAGCATTTTGCACCCAGGCTGAAACACTGGTTGACAAGCATTTTGCACCCAGGCTGAAACACTGGGAATCAATTTCTAGCCTTCCTTCCCCTCCATCCAAACATCTTTTCTTTCAAAGATGTGGAGTATGGTATTTTGTTACTGGAGATGTTAAAAAAAAATTTTTTTAACTTTTTTTTCTTCCAAGAGTAAGCGCAAAGGGCAAAAACCCAAAGGCCACAGAGCTGCCTCCCCGATTTTAAAAAGGCAGACAAAGCCCAGCTCCGGGACGGCGATGTCCTCTCCTTTCTTAACCGGTCTCTGAACAGCAGGTGAGCGCTGCGCCCCTGACCCCGCGCGAGCCCCGCTCACCGGTCCCGCGTGTTCGAACCCTGCGTGGGGATGCGGCGCCACCTGCTGGACTCCGCAGTCACGGCAACAGCTCGCGGCCGGGAAGAAGGCATCACATCCGGAGGGGCAGGAACGGGGAAGCGCAGAACCATTGGACTGTGCACTTTGAATGGGTGACTGTACGGCATGTGAACCATAGCTCAAAAAAACGTGTCTTTTAAAAATAGAATATGAAAAATCAATTCTTGTACAAGGTGGACATAGCAATGGAATTTTAGTTTTCTTTAACGACTCGATTTTCCTCTGCACGACGGGACGTGCCACTCATGCGGACGGAACATTCACAGCAAACAATCCCTTGCAAAAACAAAACAGCTGTAGCAAGGGGTGGGCTTATGATGACCAGATACGGGCTTCTCCCCAAAGCACAACTTGCTTTCCGCTTCCTCAAGGCGCCATCCTCCCGGGACAATGTGCCCTACAAAAAGTGGACCTGCGTCATCTCCACTGCAGCGAAAGCAGTCCCCGACGCAGTCCCGGTCAGGGTCTTCTGGTTGACTGAGGTCTCTCATTACATCATAACAAAAATCATAGCTGCAATTGTAATTTGCATTATAACAATATAAAAAGCAAACTCTTGCTAAGAAGAAAAGACACTATGTATCAACTACTTCTGTGTTTTGATGGGACTTCGTCGTTTTTTTCAAGAAAACACTGCTTAAATGTGTACCTAAGCTGGCACAATGCATCTACCTCCTTCTGTTCTTACCATCTTCTTGCTTTCCAAAAAAACCTTCACGTCTGTGTCAAATTTTATCCTCCATAGAGTCAAAACACAAGTTACTAACAAAGGCAAAAACCCGGGCAGGAGGAAGTGCAAGACAACGTGAAGGACAAAAGCACTGGGCTGGCCGCTGAGCTTCCCGGAGCCCAGCTCGGGTCGGGCTCCTGAGCAATCAGTGACCCAGGACAAGCCACTTAGCTTTCCAAGCATCTGGCTCCACTTCCGGAAAACGTAGGTTTGGCCCACACAACGCAACAAGGTCCCTTTCAGATCTAACAGCCTCATTTCTGAGGGCGAGGGTGCAGATCTCCTGACTCCCAGTCTGTGGAATTTGAAATACACAGCATAGCCATCAAGTCTGGAAATAAATGCAGAAGTATAATAAATGGTTGCTGATACTAGAAAGTCAGTGTCCAGACTTGATGAGCACCCTATAAATAAAATCACAGCACCAGTCAGTCCGTCTTCTGCCATTCTCTTCCCTCCCGCGGATGTAAGAGCCACCTAACCAGCAGCAGAAACGGGAAGGGGGGATGCGGTCTTGTAGGAGTGGCCACTCGGACCCAGCCAGACCCGCTGGACACTCACCGCAGAGACGCACTGCCGCTCAGCTCACACCTGCAGCCTGGAACCACGCTCCGAAACAGCAGCCACTAAATAATGGGACATGCCAGCCAGGAAGGCCCCACAGCGGCAGATAGTCCACAAAAACAAGATGACTGTGGTCCGAAAGATGCACCGGGGGACTGGAGACGGAGGCTCCCTGAAGCAAGGCCCTCGGCAGAGAAGGACCGCTGGCAGGAGCGAGGGGATGGTGGAGAGGAAATCGCCACCTGAGAGCTCAGGTGAATGACGTCCACACGGACGGAGCTGAGCGTGCTTAACAAGCTGACAAACGGCAGCTGGTCAGCGAAGCCCACCTGACCCCTTCTCCTCCCAAGCTTCGCCCGCAGTGTTCGCCCTGTAGGTAGGGAGGTTAACTCTGAGGTCGTCCGGGCTAATCTCTGGTGGGAAGCGGCTATTTCCCGGTGTGCGTCATGCAGGGATACTGACCGCACAGCAGGGGTGAGCTCCAGAGAGCGGCAGAGAGGAGCCCAGGGGCGCCCGGCTGAGGTCTCAGCGTGGATCTCACCCCTGGGGCAGCCTCGCCGGCCCTCCTGCCCGGACTCCGGGTCTGCTCCAGGCGCCTCCCCCGACGCATGCAGGCAGCCACAACAGCCGGTGCCATGTCGTCGAGTTGTCTGGTTTGTTCATCTCTCTAGACTGTGGCTCAAGAAAAAGGATTCACCTACACGCCGGGTTCTGTGCTTGGCACAAGGAGGAAGTAGCGTGGTGACCGCTGGTGAAAGAAAAGCAGACGAGCTTTTATTCTCACTGCCAAAGGGCGCAATACATGTTTGTTGAAATGCACTATCCGAATTTCCATCCTTGCTTAAAGAACAGTAGGTACCCCACCTCTTCTTTAGTGGGGCAGTGTAACACACTCCCCATGAACCCCGGCTCTGGAACCCCACCTCTGGGGCAGGCCCACCAGGGCTGGACTGAAACTCTACTGGCTGTGGGAACGACAGAGTCGCAGGCAAGCCGTTTCTCCACCGGACACCTAGGTCCTCATCTGTAAGGCGGGGACAGTAATAGTGTCGCCCTGGGGTCCTGAAGATTCAGCACATAGAATGCTTAGCACAGAGGTTAGTACTTAGGACTCACCCAGTAACGACTGTTAGGACTATTCACCCTTCCTGGAATGGAGCTAGAGGGTAAACTCTGCCCAGCCCTGTAAGAGATGGCACTTGGCTCTGCTTTATCAAAAACCACTTAAAACCTTGGCCGTCAATTTGCTTTGTCTGGATTCTTCAAAAGATTATAAGCTGGCAGAGGTCCCTTGCAACTGAAAGCTTTACAAAATGTCTTTGGCTCAGATTTCCCCTTGTTTCTCAGTTTCCAGGGGCTGCCTCTCGGCCTCATCACAATGGTGGTGTCCAGGTCAGGAAGGGGGCCTGGGGCCCAGCTGAGGCGACTGGGCTGGCGGCACTCTGTAGCTGGCATCTCAGCAGGAGTGTGTGAGCACAGGGGGCGAGCAGCGCGCTGTGCTGAAGGCCTGATTCCCCAAGGCCGCAGGTGCTGAGCGAGTCCCCACGTCCAGGTCTCCTTTCTCCCTGCCACCCTCATCCGTCCTCCTTCCCACCTAGTCTGTCCTTTGGTTTGGTCCTTCTAAGCCACAGTCTCTCCCCGGCTCCCTAATTTTTTTGTTAAATCACTGTCTCAGAATACAAGCCCTTCTGCTTTGTCCACCCCGAGTGACTCTTTAAAAAAAAAACAGCTTTATTGGGGTATGATTTACATTCCATAAACCTCCCTTATTTTAGGTGTACAATTCAAGGATTTCAGTGCATTTATGGAGTTGTGCAGCCATCCCCACAGTTCAGTTCTGGAACATTCCCCTGCCCCCAGGAGGCCCTCTGTGCCCACTTGCAGTTGCTCACCTCGCCCTCTGCCAACACTAGGAAGCTGCTGTTCTGCTGTCTCTGTAGGTTTACCTTTGCTGGACATTTCATATAAATGGAATTTGTGTCTGGCTTCTTTCACTTAGCATTTTTGAGGTGCATCCATGTTGTAGCATTCATTGTTCCTTTACATTGCTGAATAATATTCCATTGTATGAATACAGCTGCTTGTTTATCCATTTATGAACTGATGGACATTTGGGGTTGTTTCCAGCATTTTGAGGTGGAAGAGGTTCTTCCCAGTTTTCATTCCGAACAACTTTTCCCTGTACCATGCTGCCCCTCCCACTGCGCCCACACCACTTATCCCTGGGACCCCTTCTGTCAGACTGGGAAGGGGTTCAAATACGAGTCAACTCCCCAAAATAAACAGAAATAAGGAAAACGGATGCATGTCCACTATGCATATAATTTAATCCAGTATTTTAGGGGAGTGCGCTATCAACAAGGTCCGCCTTAAAATTTTTCTTATAAGAAAAACACATATGGTGTTTTTTTTTCTTTTAGGCTTGCTAAGTCACATTTATTCTTTAAATGGAAATGACGCTAAAATGGAGAAAAAGTGGATGCCAGTGACATTACATTTGCCAAATACCTAGATACACAAGTGCTGACGTATCAGGAGAGAATCGGCACTGGGACCCGGTGATGAGCGCCGCCAAACGGACCTCCTTCTCGCTGCGGGCACGTAGCCTCATTTTGATTTTTTATGACTGATGATAATCCAAAAAGAAAACTCAGAAACTCATTTCTAGTTCTCAAATGGTTCCGAAAAATAATAATCTGTGTATTGTGCATAATATATGGATGTGTGTATATATATATATAGAGAGAGAAGATGTTGCAGAATGTTAATAACTGGAGAATCTGGATGAAGTATATGTGAAGTAGAGAGAGTAATTCGTACAATTCTTGCATTTTTTCTGTGTTTGCAATTATTTCAAAATAAAAAGTTACATTTCCTTCCAAAGAAGAGGTCGAAAGCGCAGTCGTGTCGTCGTTCAGGTTGAACGTCGCCTCCCGCAGGGGCCCCAGACCGCCCCCCACCCCCGGGTCCGTCTCAGTGGGGCTGGGAGGGGCACGTGGGCGTCCAGGTACCCTCAGGTCCAGCGGCCGTGACGTTCCAGCCTTGGACTCCCCCGGCTTGTCTGCGCCCCGCGTCTTCGGGAGCCTCGCAGAAGCCGGGCTGGGAGGCGGTGTCTGCGCCCCGGCCCGGAGCCGCGCCCCCCGCGCGGCGGAGCGGCCTCCCCGGGCCTCGGCGCCCACGCGCTCGATGCTCTCGGCGCCGCAGCCCGCCTCCCGCCCCCTGCGGCGCTGGGGGCCCCCCGGTGGGGCCCTGGGGCCTGTCTCGGGGTGTTTCACTGTCCGCAGCACTAGGGGGGCGCTCTGCGTGCTGGGACGAGGTGCTGACCCCGTTTGCTGCTTCCGAGGTACAACTGCTTCCCGGAGGGACAGAAAACAGAAGCCAGACCCCCGGCCCGCTGCCGGCATCCCGCCCCCCCCACCCCCCGCCCCTCCGCCTGGTGACAAGTCAGGACTTACTTGCTGAGTTCTGCGGCTTTGAGGAATTTCAAAGGCCATCCCCGCAGTTTCCAGTGGCCCAGAGTGAGACGCCTCGACAGCGCGGCCCTGCGCCGACCACGCCCGGGGTGTCTTTCCACTGCCCATTATGAAATTCCAGGGCTGGGTCTAGAATAGTTCTTTCCAAGAATTTTTTCCCCCCCAACTTTAAAATGTCATTTTATTTAAACCCTCTTAGATGCCTTCCAGACAAGATTGTTTTATTTCTCATCACGGTAAATCCTCTAGGAATTCTCTCTGAAAAGCAGCCCAATTCCTCATTTGGTTGCCTTAATAGCCGTCACTTTCTGGAAGTTTTATATTTGTCTGTAAACCTGTTCTGATCCAAGCTCTAAAAACACCTCTGAGAAACTCACAATGGACGGAACTTCGGGTCAGCCATCATCAGGTTCTCACGGACCCCTCTGCAGCCTTCTTTCATCCTCCAGCCGTGTTTGATCTCGGCTGCTGATGGGCTGATGCTGGTGAGGGGCCGGCGTGGGGGAGAAAGCAGTGCAGGTTCTTCCTCTCCAACAGTGTGGGTCCCTCCAAGGGCAACATCAATATCCCCTGGGAACTTGTCAGAAATGTGAATTCTTGGGCCCCCCTCCGTCCCCACTGGGTCAGTCAGTCCGGATGATTTGGGGGCGTGCTGAGGTTTAAAGGACTCCAGTTGCTGAGATGCAGCGTTGACTGAATTACACAGGATTTTAGGGACAGCTGGTCAAAAATAATTGTCTTGGTTAGATCTAGCGACACCCCAGAAACATATCCCACTTACATGTATGTTCTCTCATTTATCATTTATGGGTATGTTGGGTGTTTTTACTCCACTGGGGTTAATAATTGGGTATTAGACTTGCTAATGAGCTGCAGCCACACACTCCTGCTGTCATTCAGGGGACACAGTCGAGGAATAATCGCCTGCAGCAGCCAAGGGCTCAGCAGTCACCCTTCTTCCACATTCTGCTCTCATGAAATAAGCAAGGGGAGGGTCCAGAGGTGTCATAGACACTGACGACAGCATATTTATTTCCCACAGAGACAAGAGCCACAGCAGAAGACAGAAAGAAGGCTAACTTCTCTGAGGAGGAGCTACATGGAAAAGGTGATGCTGGCAGCTGCCTTTGCAGATGCCAACTCCAGCACCATGAACGAGTCCTTCGCACACCTCCACTTTGCTGGAGGGTACCTGCCCTCTGACTCCAAGGACTGGAGGACCGTAGTCCCAGCTCTCTTGGTGGCTGTCTGCCTGGTGGGCTCCGTGGGGAACCTGTGTGTGATTGGCATCCTCCTTCACAGCACTTGGAAAGGAAAGCCATCCATGATCCACTCCCTGATTCTGAATCTCAGCCTCGCTGACCTCTCTCTCCTGCTGCTCTCTGCACCCGTCCGAGCTACGGCATACTCCAAAGGGGTCTGGGACCTCGGCTGGTTTGTCTGCAAGTCCTCTGACTGGTTCATCCACATGTGCATGGCAGCCAAGAGCCTGACAATCGTTGCAGTGGCCAAAGTGTGCTTCCTGTATGCAAGTGACCCAGCCAAGCAAGTCAGGGTCCACAACTGCACCATCTGGTCAGTGCTGGTGGCCATCTGGGCCGTGGCCAGCCTGCTAACCCTGCCAGAGTGGCTCTTCAGCACTACAAGGCATCATGCAGGTGTGGAAATGTGCCTCATGGATGTACCTGCTGAGGCCGAAGAGTTCATGTCACTGTTCGGTAAGCTTTACCCCCTCCTGGTATTTTGCCTTCCAATACTCCTTGCCAGTTTTTATTTCTGGAGAGCTTATGGCCGATGTCAAAAGCGAGGAACTAAGACTCAGAATCTTAGAAACCAGATGCGCTCAAAGCAGCTCACCGTGATGCTGCTGAGCATCGCCCTCACCTCTGCTGTCTTGTGGCTCCCGGAATGGATAGCTTGGCTGTGGACATGGCACCTGAAGGCTGGAGGCCCGGCGCCGCCGCAAGGTTTTGTAGCCCTGTCGCAAGTCCTAATGTTTTCCATCTCATCAGCAAACCCTCTCATTTTTCTAGTGATGTCAGAGGAGTTCAAAGCCTTGAAAGGCTTATGGAAATGGTTAGCCAAAAAACGT
Source organism: Manis javanica (assembly GCF_040802235.1). NCBI lineage: Eukaryota > Metazoa > Chordata > Mammalia > Pholidota > Manidae > Manis > Manis javanica. The sequence continues at coordinate 91,945,333 of NC_133169.1, read as the reverse complement.
CCGAATGCCTCAGAGCCTCAGAAAACGCCAGATGGCAACTCAGAGGTCCTCCCTGCCAATGTGCTACCCCCCGAGTCCCCTGCATCCATACCAGAGAGAGAGAAAGAAGCGGGCTCTCCATCCTCCGGCAAAGAGAAAACTGAGAAGGCAGAGGTTCCCGTCCTCCCTGACGTGGAACAGTTTTGGCATGAGAGGGACACAGTCCCCTGTGTGCAAGACAATGACCCTGTTCCCTGGGAGCACGAGGGTCAGGAGGCAGGAGACGACGATAAATAGATTAAGTTCCAAGACAAACTGCAACTATTGTATTAACTCATACTGCTGCTTATCAGTATTTTGGACTTCATCATGTAACACACGATAGAATAATTACTGTAGGAATTACAAAAATGCTTCAGTCTGCATTCTCAAAATATGCAATTTGGTGAGTTGAACACCGTATTAGTTATAACCTGGCTATCCAAATAATTAACCAAGTGCTGTGTGAAGATGCTTCTCTCACAAGTGCACAGAAAGCCCAGCTATTCTGTCCCTTGTTCACAATAGCTGTCACGGGGCGCTCCTAAGGACCGGCCCTGCTCCCCCTGGGGTAGAGCTTGTCTGTCGAAGGCTTTCAGTTTCTTCCCGAACCTGCTAGCCCTGACCTCACCCATCCATCTTTATGTCATGTAACCAAAGCTCAAAGTCTACTTCCACTTGAGATTTTTCTTGAACACATTAATGAATAAATTTTAATGAATTATTTTCATTTGCTTTAAAAGAATGTTAATTTACTTGGTGAAAACACACACAGAATTTCCATAACTTCAGGTTGCAGAATAGAGCCCACCACTTCATTCTGGGCTAATTTCCAACCATGGCTTAGGCTGGCTAAATTCAATCCAAACTTTGCTTGTATGCTAAACGTGCTTACGGATGGATCTTGTTAAAGCCACCTGTGAAGATTTTAGTAATCTAGCATGATATTCTACATTCTGATATGGAGAAAGAATTTAACTAGTACCCTTTTTCTCTTTCCAAATATCTATTATTCCAAAATGCCAGAGACAGTTCTCTTCTACAAGCTGAAATCAATCTGTTCCTCTCAAAATAAACTATCTTGAAAGTGAATCTCTCAAGATAAACTGTCAGCTCCTGGTTAATGATATGGGTATTAATCACCGAAGGCAGCCTTCAAATACAGAGGTCAGGATAGAGATGGTGATCTTCCTTGCTAAATGGTATTAAATGAACCCATCACACCGAACCTGAAGCCTGCCCAATTTTTAAAATACCTCACGGTTTTTAAGTTATACAATGCAAGAGTACCAAGAAAAGAAAAAAACAGAAAAGACTAGTAAGGAAGAGAGAAAATTCAATGGACACAAGGTAATTTGGCTGAATATAGGAAAAAGCACCAAGGCAATGAAGAAAAACAGTAAAATTAAATTCTGTGTTCTCAAACTTATTATCAGTATGATTCGAACAAGCAGCAGTAACTGCTCATTTTACAGCAAGGCAAAGCGTAGCCAGTAAACATGATGATTATGATACATTTCTTCCCCTATAAAACAAGAACATTTACGCATGTTTCTTGATTACTTTGTAATAAGACTCTGGGGTATTTTCACCAAGGGGTTCGTTCCCTCAGAAAAAAACTGCCGTTAGGGCAAATAATGGGGACTTTGAAATATATGCTGTGGATGGAATTATAGTTTTTTTTAAAAAGTATTCAGTCTGTGGGTCTTTGTTTTTTTGTTTTTGTTTTTTAAACATAGAAGATAAGGTTTTTTTTACCTGGTTCATTACAAATTTCATCTTAATCTCACAAGATCACATAAAGTATAATTTAACCCAAGTATCCAAAATAGTTTTGTGAGGCAACAATCGAAAACTGTCTGTAATGAACTATTTGAATTAAAGATTTTTATGTCTGCATTATATATATAAATGTAGGATGTAAGCTCTGTGTCTGACATTTTAACTTGTAAACAAATAAAAACAATTATGTTTTACTTCTGACAGTTTTAGAGATTTAAAGCTACTTTGTCTTGAATGCTTCTTTCAAAATCATCACTTGGCATTGCGGGGCTCACGGGGAGGTCAGACATTAACACTGGTCCAGGTCTCAGGGTGAACCGAACCACATTCTTGTCAAGTGTTTGCTGTCGAGCACCGAATCAAGATGCGGACAGTTGAATTATGATGACCCACCCTTTAATTTGTACCTTATATGAACAATCAACCCTGAATACTTGATGACAAAAGTAGGAAATCACATTTAGAATTGATACCACCGAACCATTTTCCTCACACTTCTCCACCAGGAGAGACTAAATGTGGTGACTGGCAAACAGTACTGCGTGGAATTCACAATGACAAAATAAAGCACTCTAGAAACTTCTCCTTTATAGGATATGTTCCCGTAATAGCTGTGTTCCTCCCGATAAACACTTCAGTTTGACTCATAGAACCTAAAAACCACTCAATGACTTTATGAAAATGAACTTCAAAAAAAGGAAAAAAAAATTTCGTATTATCCATTTTACAAGTCACAAACTTAGATAATCAGCTTCAAGTTTCTACATACACAGCTCCCATTTCTATGGTGCTTAATATATTTAAGCTAAATACTAAGTAACAGACACGTGCTTGCCTGTGCGTGCGAAGCGCGGCTGTGTCTGCGTGCACCGACACACAGGTCTATCCATATTCCCTCTTTTTAGGTTTGCTGCAGTCCACAATAGGTGTCAGCTAACAGGGAAAATATCCTATGAACATACATATTTCTTAAAATTTTATTTATATGGGACTCTGAAACTAGAAATCTATGAAGGAATGAAAAATAGGCATCTTTTCTGAACAGAAGAAGTGACGCTAAGAGCAAAAGGTAAGTTCCATGCTCTGACGTGTAGGACACGCTGGAAGGATGCCCAAAGGACACGTCATCAGTGTGTTAACACGAAAGACAAAAACAGGAAAACAAAAAAATGAGTGCCCTTTGCTATGAAACAACAGGATATTGCTAAGAGACAGAGCACCAGAATGGTTCTTTGCAAATCTCTTCCCTTTTATATCACAAATAATTTATTATTACAGTCAAGCCTTTAAAAACTATGTGATAGTCAAGATTTAAAATCAACTTTCTTTGTGCCAAATTACATTTGCTTCAGCTTTTAAGAACAGGTTTAAAAGAAATTTTATAAATTATGTAACAATAATCATATACAATCCACATATATAAAAAGGGTTGGTTTATTGTAGTTCAAATACATAAACTGAACATCGAAACATCTTAAAATTAAACTTTAGAAACAAAAGTTTAACATTCAAACAGGAGTACTGTTTACAGGGAACACCCAAGAAAGGTAATTTGTTGTCTAATCCAGAATATTGATAAAGATCACTTAATGGCGAGTAAAACCTGTTTAACCAGCAGTCCTATTTGGGTCAAATGTTAGTTATGACCGTAGTTCCACACCTGAGAAGAAATTACTACATAAATCTTCTCTTAGGCTAAACAACAAGACATGGCCTATAATTCAGAAGGGATAATCAAAGCGCATAGAGTGAACAAACAAAACTGAAGTGTTGTTTAGAGACAAAGGTAAAAGTATGTCCATTATAATAATCTTAGCCTCTGGAAGATAAGGATTCAATTTTCAGTGTTTTCTCTTTTACCCGCTTTAAAAAACAAAATCAAAACATAACAAACCCCAACTTAGGTTTTCTTGGAGTCTGTGGTATTAGCATCTTGCAAGTTCAAACCACAAATGCTCTGAACGTCTTGCGTGTATAACACTGCTAGAAAGAACTTCACCAAAAGTCACTGACTTCCACACCTCATAAAGGGATGATTTTTAGCTTCAAGATTTAAGAGTTACTAGAGACAGCCTACATTTGAGTATGTATGTCAGTCATGCCACACAAAGAAAAGCATAAATATTTCCAAAGTGTTCTCTGTTCAGAAACTGTTCACGAATGCTTCTCCTTCTGTTCATTGGATGGTTCTGCAATAGTTTGACTAATGCACATGTATGTAAAAACCTGAAAATTGGCTCATGCAAGCATTTTGATTTAATAGATACCCCTGGGGAAGAGTATTCAGAATTACTTTGTTGATCGTCGTGTGGGCTCTGATGCCGTGGGAGGTGGGGGGGGACCCCGGCGATCCAGGTCATCCACATACGCCACGATCAGTTTGCGCCTCTCCTCTGGCACACAGTCTAGTACTAGATACCGTTTGTCGTTCTGCAAGATTTTTTCTACATCTTTCAGGTGCTGATCAGATTCCTGGATTAGCTTTTTGGATCTGAAATAAGAAAAGAATTCCAAGAATTACTGACTGCTGTTCATAGGTCTTTCAGAAATGAGCTGGAAATGTCCATCTAGTTCCTAATTGTGTTTCCATTTTTTTTTTTTTTTAAGAAAAATTTCACTGCAGTGGTCACCTTTGTCAGTCGCCTCAGCAAAGACTCCAAGGAGCGAAAGGGCCTCAGAAGCTGAATTACCCTCCCGCCCCTACTGGTGGTCCCTCCAGACCAGGGCTGAGGGTGGGTGGGTGAGTCTTGCCCGTGCTGTACCTGTTCTGTGGATGAACAGAGGACTTCAGTCTGCGGGGCTGCCAATCCCAGCATCTTTCACAAGCTTTCACTTTCACATCTTTCACTAAATTAACTATAAAAATGTAGAAAGAAGTCTTACTTCACATCTAATTTAAAAGCCCAAGCTGATGCAAAACATTAAGGATCCTGACCAAAAAATCCATGACAAAATACCTAAAAACCACACCCTCAGCACTCTCTATCCTCCCGTGCACATACCCTTCATTAAGATGTCTCAGATTTTTCTCTTAAAGGAAGAAAAGCTGGAGATGGAGCAAAAACGGTTTCCTGCATACTGACTGCTAAGCAATGTAAAATTGTTTCCCTGATGATAAACTGTTGATTGGGGAACTACTGGGTATGCTGTAGAGAGACTTTGTTTTAAAGCTCTGGCTGTATAATTTAAAATTTTTATTTAGAAATATCCAGCAAACTGCTTTCCTCCAAGAAAAAATATGTTTTTGCTGAGCTTAAATAAGATGATTTCAAGCTTTAGAATAGTTCAGCAACACTGAACAGTCGTCAGAGGAGGCAAAGATAACTGATAGTGAAGGATCATTTAAAAAGTCGGTATGAAATACAATTTTTATACAGCCTAGGGGTACTCCTAAAAAAGCAGTGAAGTAAAAACAAAAGTATGTTCAAAAACTGGATGGGTGGGTAACACAAAATAAGAATTGACATCTGGGCCCTTTCTTCAAAAAAAAAAAAAAAAAAAGTAAGGTAGATATGGGCTGTATTTGGCCTTTGATAAAAGTTGGTTTCTTCTTATTCCTAAAAATTAATAATGTCACCATGTGTGTGAATGCAAAGGTTGCTCTGGCCATCAGAGTGAGGACTAGTAAAGGCAATGACTGCCGATGCGAAACACTGCACCACACACACCTGTACGTTATGAATTTGGTCTCTTTCAAAAGCGTCCTGAAGTCAGCTTTGGCTGTGATGTATTTGTCTCTGATGTATTCTTCAAACTCTCTTTGTTTTTTCTGCAAAAAGATAATAGAATTATGAAAAAAAGTTCCACTAATCCCAAATTAGAATCAATTATTTGTTAAGCCAGGGATTTGTTAAATCACATCATAAAATAATTCAAAAGACAAAGGAAAGAAGGTGTACATTTTTGCTCATATAACTCATTCATTAAAATGAAAATCTGCAATGTACGTTTGTAAAACGAAGCAGGAAGGAGGCACCGTACAACGTATCAGTAACGGCTAATGCCTAAAGGCTTGCTGTGTGCCCCACTGCGCTCAGGGTTTTATGAGGTCATCTACTTTGATCTTCCTAATGACCTCATGTGGTAGAAACTCATAGGAATAAGGACATTAAGGCTTAAATGTGCATTTCCTATAGACTGTATTTATATTTTCAAGCAAAAATGAATAATGTGATATAATTTACAGACACACCAACTGTAAAATAACACTCAGAACTTTATACTGAGCATTTTAGCTTTTCTAGTAAAGGAATACTTAAGAAAGGCATAAACTCACTGGGCTAAAAGAATGACCTAATTATCAATTTTAATCAGAAAATAGAAACTGAGCCTGGATCTGCTTTCAGTCTACTACTCTCTCCCAGCCATGTATATTTTGTGGTCCACACATCTGAAATCCTACTCACTAGGGTCTGAGGGGGAGGAATATTACATCTGTGGACTTTTGGACTCTAGATCCGGAGAAACTAACCAGGACAGGAGAATGATGGGACGACACAGGGAATGGAAGGCCGAGGGACGAAACGGACTGGAGTGAGCTACACTTCCCCCGACATCCTCCCTCACTCCTTCAGACCCTGGGTGAGTTCGTTTCCTACACGGGAGGCAGGGTGTGCCAGGACAGAGCTCGGCTTCCACAAACTTCCCGCACCTGAGACCCCCCCCTATCTCAAAGTCTCTGCAGGATACAGAACTAGAGACCATGTCACAGTGTTTTGCCTGCGTGCCTTAAGAGGCAGGCACTTTGACAGCCTAACACCAACTGTCAGCCTGAAGTGTGTGTATCTAGTGGGATCTAACTACACAATAAATAAAACCTGTAGCTTCACTGAATCTCTAAGGTTAAAAATACAGGCTTAACCCCAAGGATTACATTTTTTTTTTTTAGGAGCAAGAACGTGTGCCACAGACTCACTTTAATAATCGTATAGCCTAGAGGCCTAGACTGGAAGTCAGCAGACCTGGATCTTACGCTGTTTGACATGATGTAGTAGAAATCACACAGGCTTTGCCAAGCCCCATTCAAATCCTGATTCTGCCCCTGCTTAGCTGTGGGACCCTGGCCAATGCATTCCAACCTTTCCCAAGGATTACATTTTTAAAGTTTCTATTGTGCTGTCTTAATATATTGTGCAAGAAAGAAAATATGAACTTAAAATTCAGATTTATTCCTCATACACTTACAAGTATATATATACACTTAAGACCATCAACTCCATTTTGGTCAAGTGCTGCTGATCAAGCATTCAGCTAGTATTCATAAAATGACAGTAAATCTCAGATGAAATCCTCTTACCCTGTCACTGGAAGAGAATTTAATGCACCGAGGATCTTCCTTAATGATTTTTTTTACTTCTTTCCATGTGGATGTTAAGGTAATCTTTGAAAAATAAGTAAATAAAGGACATAAATACAACTCTCTTTCATTGAGTGGGTCAAACTGCAGCACATATGGTACATAATATTACACACTGACCTGCAATCTCTTGCAATGCCCAAGCGTAACTGGACTAGTTAGGGACAGGGAAGCAGCTTTAACGCAATTTCTTTTTGCTGGCTTGCCACAAGTTATTTTCATGGCCATACTCTCAAGGTGGCCTAAGACAATCACCTGCAAACCCTGTATCTCCATGGGCAACATCATAACTTCTGAAGAAACCATCACCAAAGAGAGTCAGACAAACAGGAGCAAAACCTGAACAACAGAGCGTACAAACTGCCAGACCAGGGGGCCATGGCACCAGATCGAAAAGGAAGCGAAAGAAGGACTCTGTTAGCATCTGTCATCAGGAGGCACCGGCGACCGCACAGAGCCGATCGGGACTTAGACATTATCAAGGGATCTGAAAACTACACAAGGCAATAATCTCTAACTAGTAAGAATACAATCAACATTTTACTTTAAAAAAATCAGAGAAGAAATTATAGGAATTCCAGGAATGGATCTAAAGACCATGACACTAAAAATCCTATCAATATTTTACTTTTGGGAATTATTGATGAAAATTAATCTAGATTAAAACAGGACAAACAAGAGACTTACTGCAGAAGTTTCATCCAGAAGTTGCCTAAAGTGCTCCCTCTTTTTTTTGGTAAGTGCTTCAATGTGTTCATTAAAAAGCTTCTCTTTCTCCTCTCTTTCCAACAAGGAGCCAGACTCCCAGCGGTGATCTTTCCGGAGAGTCCTCCGGGTGTCAGACCACGACACATCCGAAGAACGCACCTAAAAACAAAGAACCGTATCTGTTACCAGACAGACTTTCTCTTCATATTTCAACAATAAAAAGCGCATTTATTCAGTTTAGGAACGACATACTTAACGATAGGGCTTCTGGTGACGCCGCCCGAGTCAACGAGTCGCTGAAAGTCTGCTTCCTTGAACCAGGACTCTTACCCCAGAACTCACCTAACCTATCAGGTGTGGGTCTTAGAGGCGGGGAAGGACGAAGAGAAGATCTCCCATCGACCATGGTCCCTAAGAACCTTAACAGAACTTAGGCACTCCATTTAATAGCTTGCCAACTTCTGGTAGGGAAAAATGGGTATGAATAAAAAAGGAAGTAACATTGTCTTGCTGTAACTGTCAGCAGCTCAGGGAAAAAACAGAGACACTAAACAAATCCAGAGCCCCAATTCAGACTTATCAACTTCACACTAAAAGTGGCACTTCTAAGCACAAACAAGGATTAGCAAGGTCAACAAGACAAGGTAACAGAAGGCATGACAGGTCTGGCTGGCTCACCAACCAGCAGAAAGGTATGGCTCACTGCTGGTAATGAATGGCATTACAAGTTAAGTCACACTGCTGCCAATGCTAGAAAATATGGAAAGCTGAAAAGACAGAAAAGTAGAAGAAAAGGAAACATTTACTTAATCAACATTTATTAGGCATCTGAAAACATGTCAGGTAAATGCTAAGACCATCACTGGGAATACAAAATAAGTAAGACATTATTCCTTCCTTCAAAGGGCTTGCTTGCCTTTCTTTTTAGGCAAGAGAGGCTTTAAGCAAATAATTGCAGTGACATGTAGTAAGTGCCACAGTGTGCGCTGAGCACGGCACCGTAGAAGGAACCGTGAGAGCGAGTGTGCCTGGACGGGGCGGCGCCAGCCCCGGAAGTGGCGCTGGAGTGTGCTCCTGGAGAGTGGCGGAGACCGACTGCCACTGCAGGAGGAAGTCTCAAAGCATTCTAGGGGGGGAGAGAGGCAGAAACGATGGTAGAACTTATTAAATGTGAGCATGATTCATTAAAGGCAAGTTCAGTAAGGTTAGCATTCGGGGTCAAGAGGGGAAACCACAGAGGATGAGGTGATACGGAGGGTGGGAGTCAGGGATGAACGGTCTCAGGTATGACACCTGAAGACGGGATCTGAGACGTAGGCACCTGCGAGGGGTAGGGACAATCTGCACCCTGCACGCGACAGGGAGAGGAACAAAGTGAGATTTGCGTCCGGCAAAGATTTCTGTGAGTTGCAATAACGATGATGAACTGGGGGAAAATAGAGGCAGGGAGAGAAATTAGGTAATGACTGTAACTGTCCAAGAACAGAAGTAAAAATTGAAAACGGATGACTAGACGCCAAGGAAGAAATCAGAGGAAGAAGCGACAGGAGTGAGAAGAGCCCGCGGGCAGGGGGGGTGGCGACACAGAGGGGGGACTCGGGCCGGACAGCAGGGCGGTCAGGGGCGTTCACCGTAGGGACAAAAGACCCTACATACCTCAACGAGCCTGGGTAATGCAGGACTCTGAGAAAGTTCCAGGCTATCTCCTGGGGTCAGTACACCTCCAGCCCTACATCTCATACCATCTATATGTACAATAACTGATCATCACAGTGATGACCCTAAATCATCAAGAAAAAGGTCAAGTTATGTTCAGCACACTTACTTATATATACAAAACACCCATCTCCTGAAAATGTGAAATAACTAGGGTGTTCCTCTAACAGTGCTAATACCAACACTCCATTTTAAAACACTTTACAAATAACTTAGCAAATTTTATCTCCCTGAGCCAATTTAACGAATACTGAAATGTTCACTAATGGGGAAATATAATGGATCTTCTCATATCCAGCACTTTTAAGGAAAAAAGCAGAAGCGGAGCGTCTACCATGTCAGACAGAAGAGCCTTGAAGTTCTGGATGGCCTCTTCCCGCTTATGCTGCTCCCTCTCGCGGTCTATCTCCTTCGTCTGCTCCGAGCGAGCCTTCTGGACCTCCCTCTCCCGCTCCCGCAGGCTGGCCTCGATCCGGGCTTGCCTTTCAAGCTCCTTTTCTTTTTCTGAGTCTAGATTCTGTAAAAGTGAAATTTCATTATCCTCCTTAACAACTGCATTCAAGTGTATTTCCAGAGAGTAACCGGTTTGCAAACACACAATTTCAAACCTAGTTTTTACCAAAAATATGTCTAAACACTATACTCTCATTTCCAAATGAACTACTGGGGATTCTTATATTAAGACTATAAGAATTCGTTCAACAAGAAAATGTCCAAACCCTAAAAATAGCAGCAAATACCTACATAATGCAATTAGGGATTTCATTATTTTATGGCTACAGTACAAGTAAACGCAATGGTTACCTTGGCTATTTTTTCAATGTACTGTTTGAAAAGGTCTTCTCTCATGGATGAACTGTCCACTGCTTTGTACCGTGGATCACTTTCTAGTTTGTCTTTAACTTTGCTCCATCGAGACTGACTGTCCAAGTGATGATTAGACAACAGTTCAAAGAAATCCGACTTAATCTATAGTTTAAAATATGTAGTAGGATGGGGGAAAAGTATGAGAAATTCCTCATATCTAAATGCTCACAACTAGAAAAAAAGTTCACTTATGTTAAAGTTAAGAATAATGATTTTTAAAATGTACACATTTAGAGTGGAATAAATGTTAATAAAAAGAATATCAGAATCAATTGTATGAGAAACATAAAAATCAACACAAATACAGTCTCATTTAAAATCTACCAAATTCAACATAAATTCTATTCTCCAATGAAGTTATTCAAATATAGAAAAAAAAAATTTTAGATTGTAACTTTTGACCTCAGAGCTGCCAAGTTTTTATAAGGAATATGAATTTGCATTTATTTTTAGCTAAGATTCAGGCATATGAACTGATAATAAAATAACATCAAGATGGTAAGAATGATTTATTTTAAAAAGTAGATGAATAAAAATTTTGTTTATTAAAATAGGTGCACAAATACCAAGTCTTATTCATTACAAACCTGAAGAAACCACACTGTCAAATGTCAGAACGAAAAAAACGGGTGAATATTTGCATTCTGGTTTAAAAAAAGCAATGTTTGTATGCTTATAGTTAAGAAAATGAAAATTTCTGTGGTCATAATCATTCCTTAAAATTTTCCATTCAAATTTTGTACTTTCTCAGAAATTTATGTAATTTCATGTACATAAAAACATGTATGCCTTCACCATTATATAACTCAGAATGTAAGTGCTAATAACATTCTTAATAAATCAAATACTAAGTTAGTAATATTATACTAAAGGCATTAAATAACATTAATCCTTTAGTGTAAACATATAATACTTAGGACCTCTCCCAAACAGTATTTTTAATTTTTTTTAAATAGGGGAAGAAAGGGATGAGGTGTTTTTATGCACCTTTGAGGATGTGTTTCACAATTTAGTCTCTTTAAATATTTTGCAATTCTTCCCACCCGGAAAGACACCCGAGGCGACCCAAGCCACCGCACCAGAGGAGCCCATGTCAAGAGCTTCTCCTCGCCGGGGGGACTAGACATGCTGCCTTCCCACCCGACCGGGGGAGGGCCTGAGAAATCGGGGATGGAATCGGAATTCACAATGTGTGGGCACAAAATGAATGAATCGCTCCTCCTGCCTGGTCCAACCCTCCGGCTCCTCCTGTGAGCCTTACTCCTATCAGAGGGCCAAAAGGGAGGTGATGTCCTCTCCAGAAAATACTGGGTAAGCGTATTAGAAACAGAGTCTCTGCGTTAGAGAATTTTTTAAAAGACAAAAGCTAAACAGCTGTGGATTCCTGCGCTACAGAACCTGGCCTTTTTTTCACTTCGGACTTGTGAGAAATACCTAAACACCCAGTATTTCCAGATGGTGATAAGCTACTTGATCAGAGACATAACGTGATTTCCTGCTCATCCTGCTGCCTGTTATCTGCCATGAACAGCAGATTCCTAGATGTGTGTGATGACTAGAAGGCAAAATACATAGAATTTATGTTAAACAAAACACACAAGCTGTATCAAATCGGAATCTAAGTCACAGAAATTTATATTAACTCAAACAATTTTCAAATACTAGACATGAAGCCTATTAAGTAAGGATTACCATACAGCTTTTAAAATGCACGATGTATAAACAAAATAAACTTTAAATAAAATTAAACTTTATCTTTCATTCACTGTGAATATGACCACGACAGGTTACAAATGGCTTACCAAAGCTGCTATTTGTACGGAGAGTTTTAACAACTGGTTAATGTCAAAATGTGTCAATTTCCACTAGCAGCAATTCCAGACCCTATTTTCCCTGTTCGCTTCTCTCCAAAAATGAAAGTAGCCAAGCATCTAGGCTATTCACCTTAATAAGGAGAAATCCTTAGCCTAATGTATGTTAACAAAAATACTTAACTTGCTAAACAGGAATTTTTAAAAAGGCCAATTTCATTAGAGGATTAACATTATGTGCAACTTCACATGTGTTGCTCCAAAAGGGACATTACCTGAACCAGAATTCTGTAAAAATTGGTTATACCTACAATAACAGATTACAATAAAATAAACTACTTTCATAAACAAAATAATCTAGTAAAAACAAACAGTTTTTTAGGGGCATTTTTTATAAAACAAAATTAGCAGTGAAACCTACATGAAATGATTGTACTGGTTGGCTTGGAAATCTACTGAAGGAAAAAAGGGATTTCACCAAAAGTCAGTGTCTTTCACAGGTTTTTGATTGAGCAAATAGTTACCTTTACACTTTTATTGCTCAGCTATTGATTCTATTATCTCAATGCCACAAAGACCAGTTAGACTCACAAGAACAAAGAAACTCCAATATAGCAGCATATTATTGGTACTGATCTTATTAATCAATTATATACAGTTAACATGTCATTTTAAAAGAGTATAAACAATATACTTTGTAAGAATAAATAAACAGCAAAAGTCATGAAAGGATAAACTTCATCAATTAGATACTTCTCAGAATGTGAATCTAAATATACTATATTTAAACCCTTATTTTAAAGATGTCTGCTTTCATGGCGTAGTCAATAATTGATTTTGCATTATTTAAATTGGCTGAGAAAGTTTCACTTTAGTAATTACCTGCCTTATTTTTTACTTTAGTAATGGTACGAACCTATGATTTACAGAATTAAAATTTTACAATCAAAAGAAAATAAAGCTGAATATATTAGGTTTATTCAGATGTAACGGCTATTTAATTTCTTATATTAATTAACATATTCTGGGCACAATCTCATCACTTCGTATGGAAAAAGACTAAAAAAATGTAAAATACCGGAACAGCGAGAGGCTAAAGTCATCACAGAGAGATACCAATTCTTCCCTCACTAGGGAATCCCATAATACTTTTCGTATCAGTGATTGACAGCTGTCAGACTGAACTGATTGCCAGGCCACACAGCACAAAACTGTAAAATCTATCCACTTGTTATAAAACAGAATACATAAAATAAGTTATAAAAAAGTATCTAGAAAAAAGAACATTAGTTACAAATGCAAAGAAAAATACATTCAACTTGTATAAAAGCAATTATAATAGGATATTAATCATTTATTTGGTTTTCTTTCACCAAACAGGTTATTATTAAACCAAAAATAGCAAGCAATTCATTAACATGACTCTAATTCAACATATAAAGTGTTTCTGTAGAACTCAATTTTTCACATTTCCCCTAAGAAGCATAACCACTCATTTAAAAAGTTCATAGTGAAATAATTCTGGACAAATCTACTTTGAAGTCCAATAAATCAGATAGTCAGAAAATTTCAGATATTTCTGCCAAAACTTATTTCATTTTCAGTGAAAGGGGCTTCTTCCCAATAAGAGTGGTATTACTTCCCTAATAACAGTTCTTTATAGAATTTGTAATACTTCAGCTTTCTGGAAGCAGAGACAATTTTAAATGTCAAGAATGATTAGGCTTCCGAGGCTCCCTTGCTCCACTCACAAAGCACACAGGGACACTAAGGGGGGCAGCTGCCCCTCCCAGTCCGCCTCCCGGTGGTGAGCAACTCTCCCACTCCCGACACTGCCACCGAATGACATTTGGAATTCATTAATTTTTAATAGCTGACCTTTAATTCTGACAAACAATGATTCATATGTAAGACATGTTTACTGAAAGATTAGAAAGTCACTGAAATGCTGTCTTTTAGAGGGCAAAAAAGATAAAGAAGCTTTTTGAACTTAAATGTTACTATCTATAAAGAATCTTGAAATCTTAGCAGCCACAGAGCAGGAACCAGTGAACAGACAGGGCTAAAAACCAGTTCTGGGTTACTGCACATCTTAGTATTAATAAAATTCAAAACAAATCTATGTAGTTTAGCAAAACTACTAAAATAAGTATTATATAAGTAAAGTGACAGAATATACACACATGAACAACTGTGCAAGCTAACTCAAAAGGCTAAACAGTTAAGTATTTATGCCCATGAATGAGATTAGAAACACAGCATCAGCCTAGTGCCTTTCCATTCACACTCCCATCAATCACACCATTGGAACTAAAGCCATCTTACCTTCTCACCTCTGGTCTTCGAATCCTCTTTCTCTTTCTTCCTTGCAGCTGCCACAAACTCATTGAACAAGGCTTCTCGATCTTTCATCTTTTCAATTGCTTTGAATCTTGAATCTTTAGCATGCTTGGCTGCAAATTCACTAAAAGTAGCTCTGTAACAAAATGGCAAGTGTGCTAACGTTGGTAGAGCTATTTCTGCTTGTAGAAGAAAGAAACAGCAGAAGATACCATTTTTCCAGCAAGAATATGTACCCCAGAGATACTGAGTCCCAGTATCTGCCTAAACAGTGAACAATGAGCTACAGAAAGGAATAAAAAAGGCTAACGGGTAAAAATGTGGTTACAGAGCTGTATACCATCCGCTGTACACCACCAGTCCTAGAGGCACAGTCAGCAGAGAATCTGTGCTTCACGAGACTCAAGAGCTCATGCATTTCCAACCGAAGATGAGGCCGAGTCTTGCTTCCAGCCATGGTGCAACAGCTTTTATTGAATTAGCTCTCCTGCCATAACTAACTACAAAAGGGGACAAAATATTCGAGGCCACTCATTTCCAGCAGTGGACAATAGGAAGATGAAGACCGACAGCAAGAGCCCCATCACCTCTGCCTCAAGACAATTTCCCAAGCTGCGGAGCTAGAGTCCAAGCAGAGCACAACGGTCCCAGCGAGCGAGAAGGAGCGAAGATCAGAGTCCGAGCGCCAAAACAACAGAGGAAGAGGCTGAACGCGGACGGAACCCTAGGACAGTACCACACAGGGGCTGTCCGCAAACCGACGGCCAAAGCCAAGCCACGCAAGAGCAGCAGCCAAAGACTACTCCCCATCCAAGCTGCCGCACAGTTGAGAGCAAAAATAGAAACACCAGACACTGAGTTCTGGGAAAAGAATCGTATTCGGACAACAAAATCCACAAAAGATCCACAACAGAGACAAAGCTGGTTAGGTTGAGACAAACACCTTCTACTTTCTGAGATCCACACCAACCATAAAATCTCACCTAAATCAAGGTGATCAACCTGTAATTGAACTGCCTGCTAAAACAAGGATCAACAATTTCCAGAGGTAAACAGCAGACTTCAGAGACTCTTATTATCCACAATTTCCAATATTCAATTCAAAATCACTGAACATGCAAAGAAACATGTGATCCACAGAAAAAAAATTTTAAGTCAGTACTGAACCCAAGTTACACAGATACCTATTTTCAGTTAAAGAGGCTTCTTTGTGTTGTTGTAGGTTCACAAATCCTTTTAAACTATTATAGTTATATTGAAAGAATTCAAGAAAAATAGGTTCAAGAATTTAAAAACACGGTATTAATGAACGAACAACTAGGGAGTTCCAGCAGAGATACAGAAAATTTTTAAAAAGAACCCAAAAGTAACTGAAAGAAAAATTCACTGGAGGGCTTAACCTAAGAGCAGAAATAAAGAGTCAATGATTTGAAGTTAGATCAATAATAATTATCTAATCAAAAGAGTATGCAGGAAAAGTTTTGGGGGGTGAGGAGGCAGTCTCAGGGACATGTGAGATAATATCAAATACTTTAACAATACATATGTAATTAGGACCCTAAAAGAGAAAAGACTTAATCAGGGCAGAAAAATTCTGGCCAGAAACTTTCCAAATTTGATGAAAAACATCAATGTAGAGATCTAAAAAGCTTAGCAAATGCCAATCAGACTAAATAAAAAGATGTAATGCAGTTAGGTGTAAAAAGAAGTTTCTTCACAAATAAAAGGCATCTATAAAACTTCCATATATTTGGGTGTATTTAAATATTTGAAGCGTTCATCTTCCTAAGAATTTACTTTTATAAACACTTCCATATTTAGCATGTTTTAGGACGGGAAAAAATAAAGTCTAATTTCCCCTTGAAAAACTATTCAACTATTCAACCATTGTGGAAAGCAGTATGGAGGTTCCTCAAAAAACTAAAAATAGAAATACCATTTGACCCAGGAATTCCACTCCTAAGAATTTACCCAAAGAAAGTAAGTTCACAGATTCAAAAAGACAGATGCACCCCTATGTTTATCGCAGCACTATTTACAATAGCCAAGACACGGAAGTAACCTAAGTGTCCATCAGTAGATGAATGGATAAAGAAGATGTGGTACATATACACAATGGAATATTATTCAGCCATAAGAAGAAAACAAATCCTACCATTTGCAACAACATGGATGGAGCTAGAGGGTATTATGCTCAGTGAAATAAGCCAGGCAGAGAAAGGTAAGTACCAAATGATGTCACTCATCTGTGGAGCATAAGAACAAAGCAAACACTGAAGGAACTAAACAGCAGCAGAATCACAGAACCCAAGAATGGACTAACAGTTACCAAAGGGAAGGTGACTGGGGAGGGTGGGTGGGAAGGGAGGGGAAAGGGGAATAAGGAGCATTACAATTAGCACACATAACGCAGAGGGGGGCTCGGGGAAGGCAGGATAGCACAGAGAAGACAAGTAGTGACTCTGTAGCATCTTACTACACTGATAGACAGTGACTGTAATGGGGTATGTGGTGGGGACTTGAGAATGGGAGGAATCTAGTAACCGCAACGTTGCTCATGTGATTGTATATTAATAATACCAAAATTAAAAACTTAAAAAAAACCCTAAGCCTAACCCTGGCCCCTGACCCTAACCCCTCACCCTCACCATCAATGTCACCCACACCTCACCATAAACCTAAACCTCCATCTCACACTTACCCTAACATTAAACCTGGACCCTAACTCTGTGACCCTATCCTCCCTGTACACAATACCAAAAACCTGGCTCTAGCCCTAACACTGGCTCCTGACCCCTAACCCCACATCCTTACCATCAAAAAAAAGACTGTTCAGCTATTTCAATGTAAAAGTAAAACACCTGCCCAAAGGTATTAGAACAAAGATTATAACTTTAATTATTAAGAAAAAACTGACTGGTTAACTTCAGAATTTAGAATTTAAAACATAAACTGAAGAATAGGAGCGCCACTTACAGCTAACTTCTGCTGTTTTCAAGCTTTGCTAACCAAAGCCAGATTCTAAGAACCTTTTATATATAGCTGATATTACTCGCAATATTTAATTTCATTAACTCAACATTTTGAACCACAGGATATATTGCAAACCTGATATATATAACCATAAAAAAATTTAAGGTAAAATAAAAATGCATATCCCAGAAATGAGGTTGTTTTTTCATGATAAATTAAGAACCCTGCTTTATCATTTTAAGACAGAAAAAGTAATTATTACTATGATTCAAGAATAAACCTTCTTAAAAATGTAAAACCAATGTGTTAAAGTGAGAATTTAATTATTTTACATGTATTTATATTATTTATAATAACATAGGTAAAATACTTAGTATTTTTCCCCAGGACAGACTAAAATGGAAGTTACAGCATTAGAAAGAAATTTATATGACTCATTCCTTAACTCCAAAAAGTGCTAGTTTATGACAGATATGGTATAAGAATCCTTTTTTAAGAGGGAGTAGGGGAGGTCAGACAAAGTTTGGTAGCAGAGGATGGGGAGTGATCAGAGGTGGACACAGGAAGCATGCCTGAAACTTTGATTAAAAAACAAAGAAGACACAGAATAAACACCCACTAAAGTAAAGTAATTTTCCCCAGTCATTCTTTCTTTTGGAATATACCCCAACAACTATATCTGCAAACTCTACTAAAAAAAGAGTTTGCTGATGGTGGTCTTTTCCCAATTCAAAGAGAGATTTTCTGCTACCTACTAACTTGGTCCTGATCTCTATGCTAGTATTAAATGTGTCAATACAGCACAATGCCCAAAGAGCTAATAAAACTTCAGTTATGTGCTTGATGGCTTTATGTTCTGAAATCTGCACAGTACAGGTCACTCTGGCAATCCTATTTGTCCCAAAAGAACATCGGTAGGTCGGTCACACAGCACGACTGACTCATCTCACCCATAAAGGGAAGTAAGTCTGGAGTCTCAATTCTTCCCAGCCCATAGTTTTACTTAAATCAATGTATTTTGCTAAATCACTTGAAAATAAGCTGTAAATATTATGAGACTTCACCTATAAATACTTCAGTATGCATCTGAGTAAATCTTTTTTTCTCTATAACCACAATACCCAAGAAAATATTACGGATTCTCTCACATCATGTAATATCAGCCCATGTTCAAATTTCCTTAACCGTAAAACCCAGTTGCAGCGACTATGACCTGTGAACTCCCCCTTCTGATTAAGAAAACGCCCAAGACCCCCTGGAGAATCTGAGACTCTTATTATCCCTGGAAGAATATTATGTTCTTCATAATCAAATACTCTATTGGCTTTATTTTCTGAAATTTCTATTAATGCCCCAATGGGTTTCTCTTATATTCAAATGTAAAATACCAAATATACTTTCTCAAACAACATCACTCTTTCCTACCTCCACTGACAAAAAAAGTAACTGTTTCAACAAGATGAACTTTTTACAAAAAATGCCATTTAACCTAGAGACTCCACAGTTCTACCCTACAGTTTTAGAAATTCTCCATGTTCTGAGATGTTCACAGCAACCCAATTCCACTACCGCCAAAACTAAGCCATAAATAAGAAAGTAATTCTCCCTGTCTGGACTACTACTGGAATCTAACAAATCCTTTGGCCCCGTTCACTTGGGCAAAGTCACCCAAATTATGTCTTATTAGCTTATATCTTATTTTCTTTATCTGAAAAATAGGTAGGAGTACCTAAATCATATGGGCTGTTTTGAAGACTGAATGAGATCATGTAAGTCTACGTGTGTATATGCACACATACACAGAGATGCTTTAAAGGTACACGTGTTTTTAAGTGCACATAAAATACCTAATAAATGATGCTTTTATTATGTTAGTTTAAAAAGGCACGTAAGTTTAAAATGTCTCATTTTCGCCAGTCTGCTACATTAACAATTAATTGGAAATGTCAGGCAAAATGATACTCTAGACGCTTAAAAGATTTTTAAATAAAAGGTCCTTCACCACTTCAATTCGATCAAACTAATGTTCCCGCTCTGCAGTTAATTCTGTGCGATACTTCAAGAACACAGGACAGATTCACTTTATCATTTACCAGTTTGTAGAGAAGGAAAACTTATTCCTACAAGGAAGCTTTTAAAACAGAAGTGCCCTTCTTGAAAGCCAAAGCCTCTTACAGAGCACCCTGGATTCCTCTCAAGGAAATACAGTAAGAATAGATTAGAGAGGCAGAAACCAAGAATCAAGTAAGTTTTTTACGTTCAAATATCCAACATATATTTTATATATATATTAACTAATAGTAAGAGAAAATACATACATATTCTGTTATTTGACGGTAATGAACCATATACCTTGGATTAAATTTTGCTTCTTCCATCATTTTTTTGAAATCTTCCTTGGCTTGCATTATTTTGTTTTTCTTTTCCCTGCGTTCTTCCTCTGCCCTTGTCTTTACATACTGATCAAATACCTATCACAAAAATAAATCAATTTGACAAATTAGTCTTTTATATAAGTAATCTAACTACCAAATTATGTAGTCTATAAAAAAAATTGTAAGTCAATACCTTTGTCTAACCTGCAGCAGGAAAAAAATATTAACTCCAGGTAACTCAGTTATACGCAGATGATCCATGGCAAGTCTCACTTTAAAGATTCAGTTCACAGTATTAAACAGAGATACAAGCCCTCAGCTTATGTTCCCAGAATAGAAAAAAGTTAAACACCCCTTTAATTTTCATTTTCCCTGATGATAACCTGAATATTTATCAAAAATTCTCAAGCGATGTAAAATGTGTAAGAGTCCTCACAAAACCCTTCCAGGAAAAAAAATGACAGAGAGAATCTATCATTTTACTTCTACATTTCTCTTTAAGATATATTGTCACCAAAATGTAACCATGCTTTATAATCTGTATTTTTTTCCATAGTCAAGACGGTGAACTGAGCATGCAAATATATTTCCTGCTTTCTTCGAACACCAATAAAATGACAGCAAAGGACTTTTTTTTATTAAGGTATCATTGATATACACTCTTATGAAGTGAAAAAACAATGTGTTTACTACATTTACCCATATTATCAAGTTCACCCCCACCCCACCGCAGTCACTGCCCATCACTGTAGTAAGATGCCACAGAGTCACTACTTGTCTTCTCTGTGCTACACTGTCTACCCCATGATCCCCCCCACACCATGTGTACTAAACATAATACCCCTCAAACCCCTCCTCCCTCTCCCCCAACCGGCCCCAACACTCCTCCCCTTTGGTAACCACTAGTTCCTTCTTGGAGTCTCTGAATCTGCTATTTTGTTCCTTGAGTTTTGCTTCATTGTTACACTCTACAAATGAGGAAAATCATTTGGCCTTTGTCTTTCTCCACCTGGCTTATTTCACTGAGCATAATGTCCTCCGGTTCCATCCATGTTGTTGCAAACGGTAGTACTTGTTTCCTTCTTATGGCTGAGTAGTATTTCATTGTGTGTATGTGCCACCTCATCTTCATCCATTCATCTACTGATGGACACTCAGGTTGCTTCCATATCTTGGCTATCGTAAAAAGTGCTGTAATAAACATAAGGGTGTGTATGTCTTTTTGAATCTGACTTATATTCTTTGGGTAAATTCCAAGGAGTAGAATTCCTGGGTCAAATGGTATTTCTATTTTGAGTTTTTTGAGGAACCTCCATACTGCTTTCCACAATGGTTGAACTAATTTACATTCCCACCAGCAGTGTAGGAGGGCTCCCCTTTCTCCACATCCTTGACAGCATTTGTTGTCCTTAGTCTTTTGGATGGTGGCCATCCTAACTGGTGTGAGATGATATCTCACTGTGGTTTTAATTTGCGTTTCCCTGAAGATTAGTGATGTGGAGCATCTTCTCATGTGTCTGTTGGCCATCCGAATTTCTTCTTCGGAGAACTGTCTCTTCATATCCTCTGCCATTTGTTAATCGGGTTATATGCTTTTTGGGTGTTGAGGCTTGTGAGTTCTTTATACATTTTGGATGTTAACCCCTTTCAGATATGTCATTTACAAATACATTCTCCCATAGCGTAGGATGCCTTTTTGTCCTGTTGATGGTGTCCTTTGCCGTACAGAAGCTTTTTAGTTTGATGTAGTTCCATGAGTTCGTTTTTGGTTTTGTTTCCCTTGCCCGAGGAGATGCGTTCAGGAAGAAGTTGCTCCTGCTTATATTCAGGAGATTTTTGCCTATGTTGTCTTCTAAGTTTTATGGTTTCATGACTTACATTCAGGTCTTTGATCCATTTCGAGTTTACTTTAGTGTATGGGGTTAAACAATGATCCGGTTTCATTCTCTTGCATGCGGCTGGAAGACTTTCTTTCTTTAAGTCATAAACTTACAACAACAGGAAAATGGGGAGTAGAGAGAACAGCACCTCCGCAAGCTGCAAAGCACATGACAAGTGGCAAAGGACTTGGCACACATGAGAAAGCTGACCCTAAACCGGCAGTCACGAAAACAAAGAACCTATTTTTTTTTTTAATCAGAGGAATTCCTCAAACAGCCCTGGAATTGATGGCACCAGATACCCAAGGAAGTGAGGATGGGATACAGCTACAACAAGGCTGTTTAAGAAGCAGTTCCATCACCAAATTCTCCCATACCAACTTTCTGTGTCTGAGGCACTGCTACTCCTGAACCTCAGCAAAACAGGTGGTTATTCTCTAGAGCAAGAGTTGACAAATCATGATCTACTAGCCAGTTTTTGTATAGCCCAGATAGTTCTGACATTTTTAAATGAATAGAAAAACATCATGACACGTGAAAAATTAAATTTCAGTGTTTGTGAATAAGGCTTTATTTTAACACAGTCATGCTCATTACTTCACATTTACAATCTATGTACTCTTGTACTACAAGTGCAGAATTACACTATTTTATCAGAGATCATATGGCCCATAATACCTAAAATATTTATTATCTGACCCTTTCTGTTAACAATTTGCTGACCCCTGCTCTAAAAGGTAAAACAGGGTCTCTGGACCAAGGGAACCTAAGTTAGGAATCAGGTGTACCAGCTGAGAAAACAGGGAATTAAGCAGTTATATACACTAGACACAATTCTCCCAGAACCAAAGTAGCAAGAAGTGCGACCTCTGCCCAGAAGACTAGAAATCAGTTGTTATCCACAATCTGATCAGCCTACAGATTATTTGCTCCAGGGAATCCTCAACAAACCAGCTTAAGTCGCTCTATAAGCAGGGTTTTTCAACCTCAGAACTTCTGACACTTGGGCTACATAGCATTTAGTAGCCTCCCCAACTAACAGATGCCAGCCCCACCCCCTCAGCTGTGAAAACCAAAAATGTCCCTTGGGGCAAAACTGCCCTGGCCGAAGCCCACTGCTCTGCAGTAGAGGCGACAATCCGATGGCCCACCCAGATGCTGAGGGCCCGAACGGCATTTCAGTGTCTCGTCCCTGATCATGAGCCATCAGGGTCTACAAAGACATCCAGGAAACTTCCAACATGAAAAACAGAGACCAAAACAGAGAAAATTTGGTAGAAACAGACTATGCAGGAAAGTGAAAACATAAAAGAAGAAAAAAATCCTAAATTGCAACCATAACCATAAACAAGAAAAACTGCAGAAAAAGAACTAGTAGAAATTAAAAGATGACGTAAGAAATGAAAACTCTATTGAAGGGTTAGACAATAGAGTTGAGAAAATTACTCAGAAAGTTAAAAAAAGAGAAAAAACAGGTAGAAAATAAGAGAGAAAAGAAACTCTGAGGACCAGCCAAGCAGGGCAAATTCCAAAAAGAAAAAAATGTTGTAAAGTAGTTAGAAGCAAATAAAAAAGCAATGCAAGAAAATCTCCCAACTGAAAGATAGTGAGTTTCCCTACTGAAAGGGCCATCAGTGCCCAGCGCGGCGGGCCCTTCCCCCAGAGCACACAGTCCCCACGAGACTCTGGAACACTGAGGACTGCGGGGAGACCTTCCGTGCTTAAAGAGAAGGGAAACAAGCAGGTCTCCACACAAAGGAACAGGTAACAGTAACAGAATGGCTTCAAAAACAGCACCGCAATTCATAAGCAGAGCGATGCTTTCAAAATCTTGAAGGAAAAGATCTCCAACTTAAATTCCTCAGCCAGCCAAACAATGCCAAAATAAGGGTACAAAAAAGGTGTCTTCAAATAATGTAAGGCCTCAAAATTTTATTTCCCATGGCTGTTTTCTCAAGAAGCTACTCCTCCTTGAGAAGGGAAGGGATGCAGCAGAAGAGAGTAAACCGAAAGGAAAAGACAAAGCAGGAAACAGGTGAGCTCCCACCCCCACCAGGTGAGAGACGCAGGAAACCCCCGGGGGCTGGGAGGGGGCTGGTCAAGAGCTGACACCCTCAGAAATGCCCGCCACCTAGCTCCCGGGACAGGCACCAGCCCAGGCTCAAGCGGGCCAAAAGGCTCTGGAAGAAATGTCTTCACAAGATCGAACGAGGGCAACACTCCACTACTTTTCCTAACATATCTACATATCTTATGGAACTATTTGGTCCTTTATGTGCAGGCACAATCTTTGGAAAAAGTAAAATAACAAGAATTTTCTTTAAAATACTTTTAAGACTCCTTTCCAGGTCAGTCTATATATAAAACAAACCCTTTTAAAATATAGAAATAATCTGTAATCATCTCACCGGTTCCCTGCTAGGCATGTAGGTCATTTTCCATAACCTCTTAAACATAGCACTGCAGTAAATCCAAGGATCTGCATGCTGACAGAGGTGGGAATGAGAATAGTTCCCAACCCCTTTCCTTTCTCAGTATATATTTACGTATAAAGGTATTAAATTGTGAATGATATCCAAGTGACTTTATATTAACTCTTTTCAGAAGCTGGAGGAAACTTCCAACCTTCCCCGACAACATCCCACTCGTCAGAAACCACTCTCTGAGACGGATGCCTCACAGAAGATCAGAATTTCTGTCATGCTTCCAAGTTTCTCCAGATAATTCGTCATGCTTCCGAATGTACAGGCTTTATGTTCCCTATTTTAAGCAGTTATTTTCTTATAACATCAACTCATGAACAAAATAAAATCAATACCATGAAAGTTAATAAGCTTTAACAATTTCTAGTTTATTTTTATAGGCATCATCAAAACATGCATGTTAAAGGGCTACATTGTCTAAGTCTTCAAGGCAGCTTCTGAGAAGCTGATAACAGTCCCTTTCTTTTCTTTTTTTAAACCACTTTACTGAGGTAATTAACATAAAAAAACTGTATGTACGTAATGTATACAACTTGATGAATTTGGAGATAAACACCTGGAAAACCATTACCACAATCTGTGCCATAAACACATCCATCACCTCCAAAATGTTCCTCCAGCCCTTTTATTTATATTATTATTTCTATTCCATGTGAGATATTAAGACCACTTAATGTGAGATCTACCCTCAGCAAATGTTGCAGCATATAACTATAGGCACTGTGCTGTATGGATTCTAGAACTTATCATCTTGCATAACTATTTCCATTTCTTAATCTAGGTAATTACACGGTATGTTCACTTTGATTTTCAGACTTTTCTATATGTATAGTTTTCTTCAAAATGTAAGTTTACAAAAGTAGGGGCATGATATTGTGATGTAATAAAATACACTTGGTCTTTACACTGGCCAGAGCTCCTAAGACCCTTGCAATTTCCTAAGTGAGAAGAGCGACAGAAGCATCAACTATCACATCCGGTTTTTCTCCTGAACCTGAAATACATAAAGGTGGGAAGAGCAGTCTTCTGTGTCTCATACCAAGGCCCCTGCGACCACACCTAAGTTCACGTCAATGAAGTGGTTTCTGGAAAGCCTCTAACCTCAGAACGGCTGCTGGCTGCTAGTACATCCAACCGCGTGATTAGAGGGTTGGAACATTCAGCTCCCCACCACACACCCTCCCTACAAGGGAGGCAGGGGGCTTGCAGTTGAGACCAATTGCCAGCTGTCAAAGATTTAATCAATCATGCCCACGCAACATTGCCACCAGAAAAACCATAACCACAGGAGTTTGGAGAGCTTCCAGGTTAGTGAACACACCCCAACTCCATAGAGACAAAAGCTCCTGCATTCAGGACCCTTCCAGACTTCGTCCTATATCTCATCATCTGCTGTTCACCTGTATCCTTTATCACATCCTTCATTATATAATAACCCAGTAAACGTGTTCCCTGGAGTTCTGTGAGTCATTATAGCAAATTATCAAACCTGAGGAGGGAGTCAAGGGAACCCTTAATTTGTAGGACAGAAGTGGGGGTAATCTAGAAACCTACTACTTGCAATTGGCATTTGCAGTAAGAATCTTGTGGAACTGAGCCCTTACTCTGTGGGATCTGATGCTCATTTCAGGTAGACAGTGTCAGAATTCAATTTAATTGTAAGATACCCAGCTGGTGTCAGAGAACTGATTGGCATTGGGAGAAAAATCTACATATTTGATGTCTAAATATTCAGTGTGTAGAGGAAGTTTTCCTTTTCAACAGGTCTCATTACTTGATTCCTACATCAATTCAATTTATAATTTGATACTGATTCAGTAAGCAGTGGCCTAGACAGCTGACAATCATGAGTAATACTGACAATATGTTACCATACTGTAACACAGTCATGATTAAAAAGTTCTAAAGAACATACACTATATCAAAAGATTTATTTTTGAAGTAAGATAACAGACAACTTATTTTGAAGTGTCTGCATAACTAATCTGTATGTCAGAGCCAATCTTGCATGGAAATGGTCTGGTTTTGTTGAAGAATGCTATTCGTATCAGACTTTGCCAAAGCATTTCTGCCTCCTTAATGACCTTTTATCAAAAACAAGATTAAGTAAGGAAAATCTAAGTTAAAATTTAAGGTTACAATTACATGAAATACTTCCTCTATAACGAAGTAAAATACATGTAAGTTGACGAATAACTAGAAATTCTAGGACAAAACTGAAAGAGATGTAACTGTAGATTATGAGGCATTTTCAATGAAATTGTTAGTTTTTTAAAATCAAAGCACAAATCTGATATGAAATTAGAGTGCACTACATAACCTCACATTTAATTGGCTTCTGTTTTACACTCCCATGAGAATAATAAAACTAAGTACCAAAAATACATATGTATATTAATACCAAATGTTAACTTCTCCTTTCTCTCATTTCTTATACTGCAGTTTTAAGAATCCTATTTGAAAGGCATGTGAGCCTTTAAATGGAGTTTCAATTTAAAATTAAAAAATGCTTCTAATTTTTCTTTTTAAGTAAAACCTATTAATAAGGTAACACCATCAGCTTACAAAATGCCTCTAAAAGTAAAAGAGAATTTTAGTTCTCAGTATGTACTTATAATTTCACTCAGTCAGAAACTTAACATGCAGTGTCATAAAAGTCTTAAACTAAGTCTTCAGGGATATTCAGGTTAAGCACTGTTCTAGACACCACCCACTGAGCGAGGAGCGAAACAGAGCTCCTGCCCTCGCAGATTTATACTCTGCAGGAGGAGGAGAAGATGATATTTTAGATAATCAGAGACATGAGTGCTATCCAGAAAGTAAAGAAGGCGAAGAAATAGGTGGGCCAGAAGGCAACTGGACAAGTATCTGAACAAAACAGCACCAGCTACGCAAACACCTTGGAGAAGAACCTTCCATGCAGAGGGAACAGCAAGTACCTGTATGTGCCTGGCCTGTTCGAGGCACACCAAGGCCAGCCAGCGAGGCTAGGATGCATGGCTATGCGAAAAGAGCGTCAAGGAAGACGCAGACATGCATGCATGTAGAATCTTCCAGGCATGGTAAGAGTTTCACTTTAATCCTAAACGAAGTGGGAAGCACTGTACATTTTTTAAGCAAGAAAACACTGTCTTAACTTATCATTGACTTTAAAATTAGTCTGGCCGCTGTGTAGAAGAACAACTAGACTACAGAGGGGCAAAAGCAGAAAGAAGCAGAGAGATCCAATTAGAGGCTCACAGATGATGACAGCTGATAATGGGGCCTTGAAACAGGGTGTTAAGAGGGGGACATGGTGAGTAAGTGCTTGGATTTAGAAAAGTGTCTCGAAATACATTTTGCTGGTAGACTTAAAATGCCCAGTGGGAAAAAGTAAAGAATCAAGGCTGATCCATAGGTTTGGATATGGCCATCAACAGAGGTGAGAATGAGACCATCATACATGAATCATCAGAAGAAAAGACTACTGTTACTTGTAATGTAGATGTGAATATATTTGGAAAGTCATGTCTTTTTATAACAAGTGCTAAAATACATGTCTGGCACACTGTAAATTTCCTCTCTTTATAAAAAGCCTATGATTAGACCTATATGCATAATGGCACAAACTGTGTAGAGAATTAGTCCAACCATTAAATTGTAAATGTGAAGGAAAGATGGATATTTCTGTCACCAAAGGAAATCTTGTAGCCCAACAGCACTATAACAGGGGGCTCACTGTACACGCCATGTTATGGAGGTCAGTACCAGGGCGGTCCAGGTAATTCAGAAATTATGTAAGTCAGAAGTATGCAATGCTTTAGAGGAAGAAACAATCACCATGAGATGATATGTGTCACAATCATCACGGGAATAAATGGTAACTTAGTAAGAAGGCAACTTCCGTTCATTTGAATTCTCGTTCAGCAGACACCCAGATGCACCCACCACGTCTCTGTGTTTATGATGAAAAGGCATTTTAACAGATGCCACTTAAATGTAATGTGGACTTTGTGCAGTGTGTGTGAGACAGAAACATGTCTTTGAATGTTGTTTGTCTACAATACAGACACATAAATATGTACATACTGACACATAACAGGAAGGCTATAAACCAAACTGTTCAATGGTGGTCCTATCAGCTGGATAGGATTGTACTGGGTTTTTTTTTCCTTTTTACTCACCTGTATTTTGCTATGTTTCTCCTCTAAATCTGCATCATTTGCCCAGTAAAATGGGTATTAATAAATGCATTTGAAATTAATTTTGAAATCTTCTTAGATAATAACTTTAGTGTGCCTGAGGTACAAGGACAAAATGTTCATGAGGCAATAACCATGTCTATAAGGGCAAAACGTCCAAGTAATTTCTGAGGCAGAAAAGTCCACATAGAAGATGACTATGTTCTAAGATATGAAACTGTTTTTAAAGTACTGTTAAAGGAAAAAAAGCATGGTAATTATTCCTTATAATTAAAAAATCTGTTGGCAAGGGATAAACATTTATTAAATAATGTTATTTTCCTTTTACCTGTTTTCTCTCTTTAGGATTGAGAAGTAAGTATCGAGGATCAAAAACTATCTTGTGCAATTCCTTCTCCCATGTTGAAAAAGCAGACACCTTTAAAATAAAAAATGTATTGCCTCATAACTAAGCTGGTTCTAAAACATAAATGTCACATAATTTTCCTTGAAATCTACAGGACATCTGCTTAAAAAGGAGACATAATAAAACACCACACTGAAGTTTCCATCACTAATAAATGACAAGCAGTGGGAGGCGAGCATTGCAAATTTCCACACTAATTGGCTCTGAACATTTCTATTCTATATAGAAATAACACAGACTTAATTACTCATTAAAATAACGACTACTGTGTGACATTTTAAAAATCAGTACATCAGAAAAAGCCTTGAAGATCTGCATTTTGACTTCCCATGCTTGCTCCAAGGAAGTGAACAATATTGTAATTTAGAACTGAACAATTTCACTTATTCAAGTGAATCTGTGAATATAATCAAAAGGTTGACATCTCTTCTTTAATATCATAAAGTACCAGTTCTCCTTAACCAAAAGCCATTCTAAATATATTAAAGGAAAAATCGTATATACCTTACCTATCCCGAGTAGTCCGCCATTCCGCAATGTTAATACTCGTCTTATAATACTCACCAAAATTTAACGACCCAATAAATGTTAAACGTTATTTGCATTTGAAAGGATAGTAAAATTCATTTAGTTAAATATGACATGATTAGCCAAGAAAAAAGGCTGTTTGGAAAAAAAAAAAAACAGTAAAATTTGATAGGCTTCCCTTCTCCCCCCCAACAACATGAGCACTAACCTTAGATTGGACCTTTTAGCAAGACATATTTATATTACTTATACAAAACAGAAATATCTCCCCCAAAGATTGTTTTCTGACCCCTCTCTCTAGCAGCATGTCCTTGAACTGCTTCATTCGGGCCTCCAGAGGGACAATGGCCCTTTCTCGGGCTGCTTTAATTTCAGCTTCCATGGCAGCTTCTTTCTCTGAATCCATGTCTTTATTATCATCTCTCCTATAAAAAAATAAAATATAAGGGATCAACTGACAAAATACTAACAGGAAATCTTACTTAAATCTTAAAATCAATGGAATATCCAAGACTCACTACTGAGCAGCATATTTTTGGGAAAAGCCAAGTATATTGAGGGTTTCAAATGTACCCTAAGGGATAAGTAACTTTCACTATACTAATAATAAAGTTACACTGAGCTTCTAATGATGTTACAATGGCTACATTGTTAGGAGAAAAAAAACTTTAACGTGCTGTCTCTCCCTGACACTAGTTAATACACAAAATGACCTTAAAAAAAATAAAAAGCAAACTTATCTAACATTGCAGTACAACTCTTATGTGTTAGAATCAAACAGCACAGAATATAATTTTTAGTTCTTGAAATGATACAGGGAAAATAGTTTTCTAAAAGATCTTACATTATAAATCCATAAAATATCTTTTAAATCTAATAAAAATTGGTGTCTTAGTAATGTGAAATATTTATTTTGAAAATAAAATGAAAATATCTGCAAACTTGGCCAAGTGGATATGTGAGATATATACCTTACCTACCTGACATTTTTTACTCACTTTCTGGGTGATTAGTTGAGATTTAAGTTGAAGGACAGGTCCCAGAGAGCAACATAGGCCCAGGAGTAGTTAGGTGGAATTAGAACTGTTCATCAATGACTAAACTATTTCTTGTTTCTCCAAAAATGCAACTCAGTGCTAAGAGCAACGCTGTTGCTATGTTATACTCAAGGGGTTTGGAAACATGAAATCAAGTCACCTCTCAGACATCTTTACATGAAGAAAGCTCATTCATGTAAATAATCCAAAAAAATAGGTAATTCAGTAATATTCAGGTGTGGCTGTGCAGATCTTCCTTTTTAAATATGATCTGCCGGTGTACAAACAGAATTGGTTCATATTCCCTACATAAACTTAAGGGTAATAAATCAGGGTATCAGGAAATTCAAAACCATGCTATACAAGGAAGTGAAGGTAGCCCAGGAGATTTAAATGGAACTGAGGCTAACCCACAAATAATAGTGAGAGGTAATTAGCAACTTAGGGAATGAATCAAAAGAAATAGAAGACATAGTCCGTGACCTGCAGGAACTTAGCGAGATAGTCTGTGACCTAAGATATGCACAAAACAAACAGGTAAAAGCAATTTGCCAAACAATACACCCTCTTATAATAATTTATTTAAGAACTATTTAAATAGAGTTAAAAGACATCCAAGAAACACAACTAATGAAAACAAATAACCTTATAGAATTATATTAAATAAAAATGTCACAATACAAACTACCACTATCTATCTCAATAAAAGAAATAAAGAAAAACTAAGCCAGAAAAAAATAGGCTTTTAACTTTGTACCTAAATAGAGAAGCTCGGGCAATCCACATAAAGGACTTCTTTGACATTCTCCTGATAAAAGCAGTTAAAAACCTTACAGAGTTGTCTATAAGAACAAACAATTAAAA
The DNA here is from genome assembly GCF_040802235.1 of Manis javanica. Classification (NCBI taxonomy): domain Eukaryota; kingdom Metazoa; phylum Chordata; class Mammalia; order Pholidota; family Manidae; genus Manis; species Manis javanica. Next base: position 91,914,008 of record NC_133169.1, on the reverse strand, counting down.
ACAACCTAAAAGTTTAACATCGTAGGAACATCCAAAATTATGGTATATAAACAGAATAAATGCAGTCATTTATCATAATTAAGAAAACAAATGTCTTATTCTAGATTTTTTTTAAAAAAAAACACAAAATCAATTGATTACAACTAATAAAAATACTTATACATTTGGTCAAGAACTAAAAAGTCAACTGCAAAAACGAAAACAGCTGTGATTACTATGGTCGATTATGGGTGACTCTCTTGACTATCTTAATTTCTTTACCATCGTTGCCAATAAAGAAATTTTTAAACAAGAGCCACCCTTCTAGGGGTTTTCTTCCTGATTTCTTTGCCGTAATTTGGCTGCATTCAGTCTGTCCTTTTCAGGTAAGGCCTACGATCAGCCAGTCCCTAACCATGTCTTTAAGCTTTCTTTTGCTGCTAAATAATGGTCCCATTCCTCCCCCACCCACACACAAACGCCCCCTACCCCACCATTTCGCCACCCATACCTCGTAACATTCATATTATACCAGTTCTAGAGTGCTGGCCAAACTAGCCCGCACTCATGACAGTCTCTCTCAGAGTGCCTTCAGAGCTCAAGGGTTCCCTCCTCAAAAGGTGGCAATGACCCCAGACTCAAGAGCAAGTTTATAAAAAGAAGTCTGTGTCTGTATTTACGAGATTTCTGGAATGGTGTCTGTTGGAGTCTACATTAGGGAGGAAACTTATTTTTGATAAAATTCAGGCCTAATGAATGTCTGGAAATAATTTATCAACTCATTTCTAAAATTTAAACAATAGATCTTTTGCAAATCTAGCAAGAGAAGGGACACCATTTGTACATTTTAAAGCAAAGCTTTTATATCAGGCCCAAGAGAGCAATCATGACTTCTGCCTCCTGACAACATACACATTACCTGTCCCAATCACAAGCTGACTGCAACCTAATGAACTTTTAAAAGGTAAAGTCTATGAATTATACATAAACTATAAGTATTACTTACTTCCGTTTTTTGGCTTTAATAGGTTCATCTTCATTAATTTCTTCCATTAATTCTTGCTCTTCTTTAACTGTAAGATAAAATTTAATTAAACTTTGTCAGAATAAAAGTAAACCAGTAACAACTGAATTATTTAGTTATGAATCCTTCTGCTACCCACTACCACAACATTTGCTCTAATAGTATTAAAAAGAAGCTGCGATTCAGCTCACTCACTTGCACTCATAGAGAACTGCCACTTCTGGATGGACAGCATTGTCGGGGTCGGGTGCCCTGGCAAAAAGCATTTCGAATGTTATCATGAATAGCTATACACACATGACACTATCTTTTCTCTTTAAAAACTACTGTTTATCACAGAGAAGACAAGTAGTGATTCTATAACATCTTACTACGTGATGGACAGTGACTGTAATGGGGTTTGTGGGGGGTCCTGGTGAAGGGGAGAGCCTAGTAAACATAATGTTCTTCATGTAATTGTAGATTAATGATAACAAAATAAAAATAAATAAATAAATAAATAAACAAACTACTGTTTATACAAACAAAATATCCATCTCATAACATTCACTCCTTTATAAAACATTCAACAAAGCATGGTAATTCTATACCTCTATTCATCTTCCCTTTCCATTAAATTTTGAATTCATTTTTCAGCAGTTTATGATGCATGTATTTATCAAATTATGGATCAAATATTGGAAAACAGATTCACAAAATAAAAGCAAATCTCACACTTTCTTGCCTTAATTTAATACTATGTTATAAAGTAGCATCAATATCATAGCTGAAACAGGTATTGTTGAAGGGGAATAACAGATGCCCAGTGTCTTCAGCACCAGGCAAGCAGTTTTGTGGGTTTAGAGATCACTTGTAAGCACAAGATGTTAGTGCCACCTGAATACAACCCAGTCACTGTAAATGATATGTTACCATCAGGACTTGCTTCACCTAAGTATTAAACGATTCTTTCATCAAGCTTCTACACTAATATGGGGTAAGTTCTTTAAAACACAACCACATCAATATAAGGGCAAATTACCAATAAAAAATACACAATAAAAATTATGTACAAATATTTGTGTTCATTATATGTACTTAAATGCTACCTGAACATGAGGTAGATAAAAAGATACTCTTAAGAAGGTTTAAGATGTCTCTATAGTCTCAGAAATAAGGCTTACCTTTCCTAAATTTCATCTAGTTTAAAAGATGAAACTTTTGATTTTCACAAAATTTTATATTTCATAATATTTTAGGAAACATTTAAAAAATATTCTGTACAGTTTTTATTATTTCAAAAAATACACTACTAGTCATGAAAGGTGCTAAAAGGCTCAGAGGAGCATCTTAGTATTATAAATAAGCAGGGAGCCAAATATCAGCAGTACAAACATATCTTGTACTAACTGAAAATCTACAAGTTAAAGCATACATATGTAAGTATTTTACAAAAAATAATTTTATTCAAATCCTCTATTTTTTTAAGTTTCTATTACTGAACTCAAACTATCAGAGCAATCTATTTTCCAGCTCACAAATTTCTGATATTCCTTAAGAAAAGAAAATTTTTCTAAATGGTCTCTGTAAAAATGTTACAAGAATGTTACAACTAGAGGATAAACTCCTAATTTAAAACTTACTTAATTTCTTTATTTCTTCCATTCCTTTTTTATGAGGAGGCTCCTGAATAATTTTGTCAACATCTGCCCTTCCAATCAGATCATCAGGTCGGTCCCACATAGAAAGACGGGTGGTAGGATTATAAAAGAAGACCCGCTCATCACCGGTCCAAACAACACACCTACAAATTGATTCAAATATCAGTTTCTATGTCATATTTTACAGCTAAGTATTTTACTGTCATCCTGTCAAAAGCGGTGGTGGTAGTGGTGGGAAGGAACACTTTCATATCACCACTAGTTATTTGGAGAGCCAAACATGACTTTTAGAGCAGAACAGAGATGAGTGGCTGAGATTAAAACAGCAGTGCAACATATTAACTGAGAAAACAAGGAAAAGCAAAGCAATTTGTGATGAGAGTTGAGAGTGCTCAGAAAACTGGTCTGGCATGTTCAATTTGAGAATGATATACTTTAACCTACTACCACAGAGGATAAGTTTAATGGCAACAAATAATAAAGCTATAAGGCAGTTCTAAGGCTAAACAACAGTCCACAGCACCCTATCACATCATACTTAGTATTTCTTACCAAACCAGAATTACATACTCAAATATAACCTTCTATGAAGCCTTTAATATCTGATTATATCCAGTATGAAAAATAAACAGATGCCAACTGCACTACAGCACTGAGTCCACTACAGCCACTGTTTCATTCATTACAACTAGGAACAAAGACAAAACAGAAAAAAACCAAGTATGTGAGAACTCTATAAAGTCTAAAAAAATAGAAGTATACAGGAGAGTCAAAATTCAGAGAAGCAATTGCAAGGGTGTAAACTCCCAATCTCCCTCCTTCACACCTCTGCCCCAGGAAGCCCGGGGCTGCACAGCGGGCACAGGCAGCGAAGGCTCCAGGGGACAGGGCTCTCCATGGCCAGGTGATCACACGGTTAACAGCTGCCAAGTCCACAGTGACCCACCGTGTTGAAACTATCAAAGTCTCCATTATTGAAGTAATCAGACAAAAACTTTAAAGCAGCAATTATAACTAGGTTTCATAAGATAAAGAAAAACAAACTTGAAATGATGAAAAGATAGTTCTCAGCAGAGAAACTTAAAAAAAAAAAGATTTTAAATGAAAAATGCAAATGGAATAAAATTTCTCTGATTGGCTTGAGAATGGAAATGACAGAGGAAACGATCAATAAGCCAGGAGAGTAGATCAATAAAAAAAAAAAAAAGGAATGAATGAAATCTCGCTCAGGAAGCCCCAGGCCATTATATCCCAGAGCCTAGCATCAGTCAGCGGTTTCCAGGAGTGGTTATTGGGGCAGAAAAAAATTTGGAGACATAATGACCAAAATAATCTCCAAACTGGGTAAAAGATAAATATTAAAGAACCTCAGTGAATCCCAAACAGAATAAACTTCAAGGAAACCATGCTTAATCAAATAGGTGAAAATCAAAAATAAAGAAAAATCCTTGATAACTAAGAGAAAATATAGCACAATTACAAACAGAGCAAGCCCAGTGATCATGGATTTCTTACCAGAAACCACAGAGGCAAGGATACAGTAAAACAACATCTTAGAATTCTGGAAAAAAGGAACTGCCAACTCAGAACTCTATTTACAATGAAAATGTCCTTCAGAAACAAAGGCAAAAATTATATTCTTAGCCGAAGGAAAACGAAAAGTTTTTGGCTCTGGCAGACTTGCTCTATAATAAAGTTTTTCAGGCTGAAAAGAAACTGATACTAAGAGAGAGCCTGGATCTTTAGGAACAAAAAGGGAAAAACAACAGAAATGGTAAACAGTGGGGATGGGGCTTAAGAAGAACCTATATAGAAACAAGTTTTCCTTTCATGTTTTACATGAAGTGGTACTTAATAACTTTATATAATGACTTTAAATGAACTATAAATGAGAGTTATAATAACTCTAAGTAGACTATAACAGTTGTTGGTATGTGTACTGTAATCCCTTAGATCCACAACTTTAAAAAAAATGCAAACAGGTATCACTGGGAAGACAACAGAAAACTTAATAAATGGAATGTTAAAAAAAAATTCATATAATTCAATTGAAAGTGTAAAGGGAGAAGAGAGGACAAAGAATAGAGAAGACAGAAAACAATAGATCATATAACTGTATGAAAAATTACACCACTGTTAATAGTCTAAACATGCCAATCAAAAAGCAAGTGGCAGAGTGAATAAAAACGCAAGACACTAACACCAGCTGTCTTAAGAGATGAAAGATAAAAACCCACAGAAAGGTTAAAGATGGAAAAAAGATACAATATGCAAACAGCATAAAGGTAGGAATGGCTATTTTATAATGCATGAAACAGACTTCAAAACAAAGAACACAAAGGATATTATGAAAGACAAAGGTTATTTCATAATGGTAAAAAAGGAAATCAGGAACACACCTCTGTAAAACATGTATAGCCTGTTAGCAGAGCATCAAAACAGATGATGTGAGAATGGATCAAATTACTCTCACCACTTCTATTCAACACAGTACTGGAGGTCCCAGCCATGGCAATCGGACAAAATGAAGAGATAAAAGACATCCAGACTGGTAAGGAAGAAGTTAAACTGTCTCTATTTGCAGATGACATGATATTATACATAGAAAACCCTAATGAGTCCAGCAAAAAACATCAGAACTAGTAAGTGGATTCAGCAAAGTTGCAGGATACAAAACTAATACACAGAAATCTGCTGCATTCCTATATACTAACAACAAACTAGCAGAAAGAGAAATCAGTAAACAACTCCATTTGCAATTGCATCAAAAAGAATAAAACACCTATGAATAAACCTAACCAATGAGGTGAAAGACCTATACTCTGAAAATTATAAGACACTCATGAGAGAAATCAAAGAAGACACCAATAAATGGAAATCTATCCTGTGCTCATTGATAAGAATATTGTAAAAATGGCCATCCTGCCCAAAGTACTTTACAGGTTCAATGCAATCCCTATCAAAGTACCAACAGCATTTTTCAACGAAACAGAACAAATAGTTCTAAAATTCATATGGAACCAAAAAAGACCCCAAATAGTCAAAGTAATCCTGAGAAAGAAGAACAGAGCTGGGGGGGAATTACATGTCTTGACTTCAAGCTCTACTATAAAGCTATAGTAATCAAAACAGTATGGTACTGGCACAAGAACAGACCTATATACTAATAGACCAGAACAGAGAGCCCAGATACAAACCCATGCATATATGGTCAATTAATATACAATAAAGGAGCCATGAATATACAATGGAGAAATGACAGCCTCTTCAATAACTGGTGTAGGGGAAACTGGGAAAATGCATGTAAGAGAATGAAACTGAATTACTATCTAACTCCATACACAAAAGTAACCTCAAAACCGGATCAAAGACCTGAATGTAAGTCATGAAACCATAAAACTCTTAGAAGTAAAGGTAGACAAAATCTCTTGAACATAAGTATGAGCAATTTTTCCCAGGACACATCTCCTTTGGGGAGGGGAAGCAAAATAAAAAATGAACTAGTGGAACTACATCAAACTAAAAAGCTTCTGTACAGCATAGGACACCATCAGCAGAACAAAAAGCATCCTATAGTATGGGAGAATGTACTTGTAAATGACTCATCTGATAAAGGGTTAAGACCCAAAATATATAAAGAACTCATATGCCTGGATATGAAGAAGAGGGAAAAATTACAATTGGTCTGTGACTTTAAAAACTTTTGTCAAAACATTAAAAATCTCTTAGAAACTAAAGTTTAGCAAAATAAGTGAATAGAAAAGGCTTCTAATTTTGACCTCTCTTTACTAATTTTTTTAAAATGGTCAAACTAATGTTGTTAAATGCCAGAAAAAAAAAATCCCAACATAAGTACAGGAGAGATGAAACTTAATGTTGTACATTTAGCTTCTTTACTTTTCATTTGAAGAGCAACATGTGAAGATATCAAGAGACAGACTCACAGCTCCGGTGACCCAAGAGAAGCGGCGCACCCTGCTGAGATGGACGGTTCGTTTAGACTTAGCATGTGCCCACTTTATGACAGAAAATAATAAATTAGAGAATTACAGAAATATGGATCAAGATCTCCTAAACAGCAATTTTTGTAATGCCAAGGGTAAAAAACACCACCAAAGACAGAAGACAACCGTATCACCTATTTGTAGGAAAGTTATGCATATTTTCATATAACAGAAAACAATGCCATCACAAACGGATTTCTATGTACCAGAACTGCAAAATTTCTGAGACACATTTGGTAAAAAGCACTGAGGAAAAATTATACAGTTTTTAAAAAGATACTATAATGGGAATGTTACCACACACACCTCTACAAACATATACATACAACACAATACAGCAAAAGGTCCACAGACATATATGTATATGAGGAAGGTTGGTGAGGGTGAAATTCTACAATTTTAAATTCCTGTACTTCTTTCATATTGTATACTCTTTTATGCATTCACATGTTCTTTTCTAACAATGTATCAGCTCAATGAGAAAAATAAATCAAGCCAAGCACAAAAACTATAGAAATATATTAAGAGAAAAAAAAGTTTAGAAGATATTAAATACAAGAGACCTGACATGCAAACTATAAATGTTCCAGAGAAGGAAAAGAAACAAATGAAGAGAAGCAATAATTAAACAATTCCCAAAAGAATACTTCACTAATCTAAGGACAGACCCAAGTCTGAATGATGAGGCCCATGAAGCTTCAGAGTTAGTTACCAGCATTTCATATACAATACTCAGAGAAATCACAACTAAGGAATATACTCTTTGCATACAGATTATTTCCATAACTTCATTTTGGAACCAAGTAAATATTTTGCTTATTTAAAAATGAGCCTGTGTATTAAGTTGGTGCAATAAATATATAGAAAATGACTTTTTAAAATACCTTTAAAACACAGTAATTTGACCATACATCCCTAGAGTGATAAACACTAAACCTAAAAATAAAACAAAAAAAGTTTAAACTGTCTTGAGTATCAATCACTCTGTTAGTGATAGTGTTGGTACTGTTATTCTATGACCTGCAGGTAAGAAAAGCAAACTGAGTTATCACAATGCATTCGCTCAGAAACTGTATTTTCAGCAGGAGATACTCAATTAAGATAGATGTTAAGGTTCACAAAAATCTTGTAGAAGACCTGAATTGCACATAATGGTATGAATTCATGACGTAACTTTAATGTATGTATCTCCCATCTGTCCCTACGTAACAGGTCTAAAAATAATGAATTCAGTAGTAACAGCAATCCCGAATCCCACACCATGACATGTAAACACCACATCCCACAAAAAGAAACCAGGGTTCTTTGGAGAAATGACTGCATCTAGGTCTGGGAAAGGAAATACCTGAGATAAGCCAGGGACATCTTGTTAGAGCAGAAAGCAAAGGTAAAGATAGGGTTGTAACCAAAAAAAACTCTCAGGAATCAACCTTGAGAAGCTTTTCACCTAGCTGAAGATGAAACAGTGAACATGAAGAATAATAATTACAATGGATAGAAACATAAAATATAGTTAACTCTATGAATTTGTAATATTCAAACCAACTCATTATTACGAATACTTCAGCATTTTGGGCCAGATAATTAATTCTTGCAGGGACCCACCCTGCACATGAGCATGCCTGGCCTCAACCCACTAGATGCTGCTGTCAGCCTCCAAGTTATACAATCAGAAATGCCTCCAGACATTGCCAAACATCCACTCATGAGCTTGTCTTGCCAAAAAAAGAAAAAAATGATCTGAATGTGACTACATGTCTGTGTCCGCTTGTAGCTGTAGGGCATCCGGGAATGGAGGGGTCTGCTAACAGGGATGCAATAAAATCCAGACTGCGGGGCACTACAGAATAAACATATTCATTTTCCAATAACAAAAGTAAGGAGGGAAAAACAAGGAGAACAAGTTGGAGGGGACCTTACAGATCACAAGACTTGGGAAACAAGGTGACCCATTGCAGTGTGCAGCATGTATGCGGATTAAGTGACTCGGAGCGGGAACAAGAGAGAAAGCACTGATGGGAGGGGAGAAAAGGGAGAGCCAAGCAGAAGAAGAAAAGAAAAAGTAGTCTTTCAACATTTAGACGGACGTAACTTTATATGGTTCTATAACATACTCACACATGAGGGTATATATACACAAGGAGTTTTTAAAAATTTTAAATTAAAAGCAGATTCAGGATCTCACAGTGGTTCAGGTCTGTAACTATGAACCATAAGCATAGACGGAGAGTACCTGGAAGCAGGAAGACACTGTAGCAATTTGAGTTTTAGGTTTGAACATGCAAAATACAATGATCAAGAACTAAAACATTCAATAGATAAAAACATGTATTTGGAGGCTCATGTTGAAGATGGCGGCGTGAGTAGGACAGTGGGAATCTCCTCCCAAAAACATATTTTTGAAAATACAACAAATACAACTAATCCTAAAAGAGAGACCAGAAGACACAGGACAACAGCCAGACAACATCCACACCTGCGAGAACCCAGCGCCTGGTGAAAGGGGTAAGATACAAGCCGCGGCCCGGCGGGACCCTAGCGCCCCTCACCCCAGCTCCTGACGGGAGGGGAGGAGTCGAAGCGGGGAGGGAGAGGGAACCCAGGACTGCTGAACACCCAGCCCCAGCCATCCGCACCAGAGCACAGACACAGTGCATGCATGGGGTCCTGGATACTAGGGAAGCAGGACAGTAGGACCTGTGAGCGGGTCCCGAAGTCGGCGCCCCTGGGACAAAGAAAAGCGAGTGCTTTTTGAAAGTCTTAAAGGGACAGGGACCCCACAGCTGGACGGAAGCATCCCAGGTCACAGTCCAGCAGCTGGAAATTCCAGGGAACTCTGGGTGCACTAACCCCCTGGGCAACAGCTCTGAGACCCCTCACGGAGGTAAACAGCCCAACAGCCCCCCGTCCATTCCCCCTCCGGGGCCCCGCCACAGCAGAGCAGCAGCCTGAGGCTGGCCACGCCCACAGCAAGGGAGCTTCCTCCATACCAGCAGGCAAGATAGAGAGACCCAGTCTACACGCAATTGCCCAACACAAGCCACTAGGGGTCGCAGTTGTCCCAGTAAAGAAAGGCCAGGAGCAAGTAGAAAGCCTTGGCTCTCCCAGCTGACAGACGAGTCAATAGCTCATCATTGCACCTGTCAACATGAAAAGGCAAAAAAATTTGATCCAGACAAGACTAACCCACACAGCTTCGATATCTTCTACATCTTCCCCTGAGAAGGAACCTGGGGAGATAGATTTAACCAGTCTTCCTGAAAAAGAATTCAAAACAAAAGTCATAACCATGCTGATGGACTTGCAGAGAAATATGCAAGAATAAGGAGGGAGAATACAGAAATAAAACAAGCTCTGGAAGGACTTCAAAACAGAAAGGACGAGATGCAAGAGACCATTAATGGACTAGAAAACAGAGAACAGGAACGCAGAGAAGCTGATGCAGAGAGAGATAAAAGGATCTCTAAGAATCAAAGAATTTTAAGAGAACTGTATGACAATCGAAATGGAACAATATCCGCATTATAGGGGTACCAGAAGAAGAAGAGAGAGAAAAAGGGATAGAAAGTGTCTTTGAAGAAATAATTGCTGAAAACTCCCCCAAACTAGGGGAGGAAATGGCCTCTCAGACCACAGAGGTACACAGAACTCCCATGACAAGGGATCCAAGGAGGGCAACACCAAGACACATAATAATTAAAATGGCAAAGATCAAAGACAAGGACAAAGTATTAAAGGCAGCCAGAGAGAAAAAAAAGGTCACCTACAAAGGAAAACCCATCAGGCTATCATCAGACTTCTTAACAGAAACCCTACAGGCCAGAAGAGAATGGCATGATATACTTAATGCAATGAAACAGAAGGGCCTCGAACCAAGGACACTGTATCCAGCACGATTACCATTTAAATATGAAGGAGGGATTAAACAATTCCCAGACAAGCAAAAATTGAGGGAATTTGCCTCCCACAAACCACCTCTACAGGGCATCTTACAGGGACTGCTCTAGATGGGAGCACCCCTAAAGAGAGCACAGAACAAAACACCCAACATATGAAGAAGGGAGAAGGAATAAGAAGGGAGAGAAATAAAGAATCATCAGACCGTGTTTATAACAGCTTAATAAGCGAGTTAAGTTAGACAGTAAGATAGTAAAGAAGCTAACCTTGAACCTTTGGTAACCACAAACTTAAAGCCTGCAATGGCAATAAGTACATACCTTTCAATAATCACCCTAAATGTAAATGGACTGAATGCACCGATCAAAAGACACAGAGTAATAGAATGGATAAAAAAGCAAGACCCATCTATATGCTGCTTACAAGAGACTCACCTCAAACCCAAAGACATGCACAGACTTAGTCAAGGGATGGAAAAAGATATTTCATGCAAACAACAGAGAGAAAAAAGCAGGTGTTGCAATACTAGTATCAGACAAAATAGACTTCAAAATAAAGAAAGTAACAGAAGATAAAGAAGGACATTACATAATGATAAAGGGCTCAGTCCAACAAGAGGATATAACCATTATAAATATATATGCACCCAATACAGGAGCACCAGCATATGTGAAACAAATACTAACAGAATTAAAGGAGGAAATAGAATGCAATGCATTCATTCTGGGAGACTTCAACATACCACTCACTCCAAAGGACAGATCCACCAGACAGAAAAAATAAGTAAGGACACAGAGGCACTGAACAACACACTAGAACAGATGGACCTAATAGGCATCTATAGAACTCTACATCCAAAAGCAACAGGATACACATTCTTCTCAAGTGCACATGGAACATTCTCCAGAACAGACCACATACTAGGCCATAAAAAGAGCCTCAGTAAATTCCAAAAGATTGAAATCCTACCAACCAACTTTTCAGACCACAAAGGCATAAAGCTAGAAATAAATTGTACAAAGAAAGCCAAAAGGCTCACAAACACATGGAGGCTTAACAACACGCTCCTAAATAATCAATGGATCAATGACCAAATCAAAATGGAGATCCAGCAATACATGGAAACAAACAACAACAACACAAAGCCCCAACTTCTGTGGGATGCAGCAAAAGCAGTCTTAAGAGGAAAGTATATAGCAATCCAGGTATATTTAAAGAAGGAAGAACAATCCCAAATGAATAGTCTAATGTCACAATTATGGAAATTAGAAAAAGAAGAACACATGAGGCCTAAGGTCAGCAGAAGGAGGGACATAATAAAGATCAGAGAAGAAATAAATAAAATTGAGAAGAATAAAACAATAGCAAAAATCAACGACACCAAGAGCTGGTTCTTCGAGAAAATAAACAAAATAGATAAGCCTCTAGCCAGACTTATTAAGAGGAAAAGAGAGTCAACACAAATCAACAGAATCAGAAACGAGAAAGGAAAAATCACGACAGACCCCACAGAAATACAAAGAATTATTAGTGAGTACTATGAAAACCTATATGCTAACAAGCTGGGAAATCTAGAAATAGACAACTTCCTAGAAAAATACAACCTTCCAAGACTGACCCAGAAAGAAACAGAAAATCTAAACAGACCAATTACCAGCAAAGAAATTGAAGCGGTAATCAAAAAACTACCAAAGAACAAAACCCCTGGGCCAGATGGATTTACCTCAGAATTTTATCAGACATACAGAGAAGACATAATACCCATTCTCCTTAAAGTTTTCCAAAAAATAGAAGAGGAAGGAATACTCCCAAACTCATTCTATGAGGCCAACATCACCCTAATACCAAAACCAGGCAAAGACCCCACCAAAAAAGAAAACTACAGACGAATATCCCTGATGAATGTACATGCAAAAATAATCAACAAAATATTAGCAAACCGAATTCAAAAATACATCAAAAGGATCATACACCATGACCAAGTGGGATTCATCCCAGGGATGCAAGGATGGTACAACATTCGAAAGTCCATCAACATCATCCACCACACCAACAAAAAGGACAAAAACCACATGATCATCTCCATAGATGCTGAAAAAGCATTTGACAAAATTCAACATCCATTCATGATAAAAACTCTCAGCAAAATGGGAATAGAGGGCAAGTACCTCAACATAATAAAGGCCACATATGATAAACCCACAGCCAACATCATACTGAACAGTGAGAAGCTGAAAGCTTTTCCTCTGAGATCGGGAACCAGACAGGGATGCCCACTCTCCCCACTGTTATTTAACATAGTACTGGAGGTCCTAGCCACGGTAATCAGACAAAACAAAGAAATACAAGGAATCCAGATTGGTAAAGAAGAAGTCGAACTGTCACTATTTGCAGATGACATAATATTGTACATAAAAAACCCTAACGACTCCACTCCAAAACTACCAGAGCTAATATCAGAATTCAGCAAAGTTGCAGGATACAAAATTAACACACAGCATTCTGTGGCTTTCCTATACACTAACAATGAACTAACAGAAAGAGAAATCAGGAAGATAATTCTATTCACAATAGCATCAAAAAGAATAAAATACCTAGGAATAAACCTAAAACCAAGGAAGTGAAAGACCTATACCCTGAAAACTATAAGACACTCTTAAGAGAAATTAAAGAGGTCACTAACAAATGGAAACTTATCCCATGCTCCTGGCTAGGAAGAATTAATATCGTCAAAATGGCCATCCTACCCAAAGCAATATACAGATTCGATGCAATCCCTATCAAATTACCAACAGCATTCTTCAATGAACTGGAACAAATAGTTCAAACATTCATACGGAAACACCAAAGACCCCGAATAGCCAAAGCAATCCTGAGAAGGAAGAATAAAGTAGGGGGGATCTCACTCCCCAACTTCAAGCTCTATTACAAAGCCACAGTAATCAAGACAATTTGGTACTAGCACAAGAACAGAGCCACAGACCAATGGAACAGAATAGAGACTCCAAACATTAACCCAAACATATATGGTCAACTAATATTCAATAAAGGGGCCATGGACATACAATGGGGAAATGACAGTCTCTTCAACAGATGGTGCTGGCAAAACTGGACAGCTACATGTAAGAGAATGAAAATGGATCACTGTCTAAACCCATACACAAAAGTAAATTCGAAATGGATCAAAGACTTGACTGTAAGTCATGAAACCATAAAACTCTTAGAAAAAAACATAGGCAAAAATCTCTTAGACATAAACATGAGTGACCTCTTCTTGAATGTATCTCCCCAGGCAAGGGAAACAAAACGCAAAAATGAACAAATGGGACTATCTCAAGCCGAAAAGCTTCTGTACAGCAAAGGACACCATCAATAGAACAAAAAGGTATCCTATAATATGGGAGAATATATTCGTAAATGACAGATCCGATAAAGGGTTGACATCCAAAATATATATAGAGCTCACCCACCTCAACAAACAAAAAGCAAATAACCCAATTAAAAAATGGGCAGAGGAGTTGAATAGACAGTTCTCTAAAGAAGAAATTCAGATGGCCAACAGACACATGAAAAGATGCTCCACATCGCTTGTCATCAGAGAAATGCAAATTAAAACCACAATGAGATATCATCTCACACCAGTAAGGATTGCCACCATCCAAAAGACAAACAACAACAAATGTTGGCGAGGTTGTGGAGAAAGGGGAACCCTCCTACACTGCTGGTGGGAATGTAAATTAGTTCAACCATTGTGGAAAGCAGTATGGAGGTTCCTCAAAATGCTCAAAATAGAAATACCATTTGACCCAGGAATTCCACTTCTAGGAATTTACCCCAAGAATGCAGCACTCCAGTTTGAAAAAGACTGATGCACCCCTATGTTTATCGCTGCACTATTTACAATAGCCAAGATATGGAAGCAACCTAAGTGTCCATCAGTAGATGAATGGATAAAGATGTGGTACATATACACAATGGAATATAACTCAGCCATAAGAAAAAAAACAGATCCTACCATTCGCAACAACATGGATGGAGCTGGAGGGTATTATGCTCAGTGAAATAAGCCAGGCGGAGAAAGACAAGCACCAAATGATTTCACTCATATGTGGAGTATAAGAACAAAATAAAACTGAAGGAACAAAACAGCAGCAGAAGCACAGAACCCAAGAATGGACTAACAGTTACCAAAGGGAAAAGGACTGGGGAGGACGGGTGGGAAGGGAGAGATAAGGGTGGGAGGAAAAGAAAGGGGGCATAACGATTAGCATGTATAGTACGGGGGCGGGGGGCACGGGGAGGGCTGTGCAACACAGAGAAGACAAGTAGTGATTTTACAGCATCTTACTATGTTGATGGACAGTCACTGTGAACAGGGATGTGGGGGGGACTTGGTGAAGGGGGGAGCCTAGTAAACATAATGTCCTTCATGTAATTGTAGACTAATGATACCAAAGTAAAATTAAAAGAAAAAAAAAACATGTATTTGACATAAACTTTTTTAAAGTACTTTCTCTTTCTACAGGATATATCATGTTATAATCAAGTATTACAATCAATCGAAAGACTTATGAAACCAGCTACATACCACGGAGTACCCGGAATCGGCGTGGTGGCTACTGGCTTCGCCTTCTGGGCGGCCTTTTCTTCTTCAGTCATCTCCTCTTCTTTGGGCTCCTATGGGAAAAGGTGTCACTCACATTTTATTAGTTATCACAAAGCTATACTGAATATTCTACAAACACAAGTATTGCGGCAAGTACTTTGAAGTGCAATCAACGTTAAGATCTGTTGCTGGCACAGGGCAGGGAGACTGAGTAGAAATTTCCAGAAAAGTTCTAAACCCTTGCAGCATAGACAGAGCCAAATTCCACAACAGCAGAAACTTATCTTACAGACTTACTAACCCTCTGCTTAGAAACAGAAATGAAGAACACAGTACAGAAAATCAGAGGAGACCTCTTCATTTATCATTTCTTTTTTCTGCTAACTCCCTTACTAATATAATGACTATCAATGAATAAAGGAAGCTTCCAAAGAAGCTTTTATTCTTGTATAGAGATCCTTCCATGCCAGGAGAGGACAAATAAAATATAACAAACATTCCCAAATGTGAAATTGTACTTATAGTCTTTAACATGTACCAGTCTGTAAGTCAGGAGGCTATGGATCAGGTCCAAGTCCCAGTCCAATGCCCTTTCTTTCTAGAGCCCTCATAATAAAATGAAACTTCCAAATGAAAAACCTCAAAGAACTCTAAAATTTCTGGTTCATAACAATTACCTAAAACTCTTGTCATATGGGTTTCCAGTTACAAATCAACTATACGCACAATCAATGCCGGCTCCCAGGTGAACGGGCCGCAGCCCTTTACCTCCTTCATCTCCTTCAGCGGCTCCTCTTTGGGGTCCTCCTCCTCAGTCTCCATTGGTAAGGGTTCTTCAGAAGGTTCTTTAATTGGCTCTTTAATCTTCTCCTCTAATTTTTCTATCAAAAAGATAATGTCACTTAATGGTTTTAATAGAATTTCCCAAGAATTTTGAGAGACTAAGTAGTTAAGATATTCCATAACTAGAACTATTAACCACAAAAGTAACATGTTCTTCCTTGGATTATCATTAGTATGATTCTAAGGTAAGGCTCAACTCCAAACGCCTTGCTATACCAACGAGGGAACTGGAGAAGAACTACTGACTTCAGAAGGACACTGAAGTCTTTCCGGTCATTCATGAATCACTGATAGCAATCATTCATTTTGCTGACAGAGATATAAGATGCTCAGACCCTTAGGAACAGAAACAGGGACTTATAGAAAATTATGAGTCTTCATCCAAGACTCCAAGGGCCTAAATTTTTTTCTTTAGAACACATAATACACACCTTCTTTCCTGATCAGTACGATCAATCTTAATAAGGATAACAATAATTAAACAGAATTATGCAATTCCTGACAACAGAAAAAATATGTATTTGTATACATGTGTGACTTAATTTTTCCAGACGAAGAATGGACAAATACGTACGAAGAAGAACTGGCCTTTTAAACTATATACTTATCAAAAAAACCACAAAAAACCTCAAATGCTATACTAGAATTTTATATTCGGTAGAAATAAATAATCCAACTACATAATCACAAAACCCCTCAAATGTGTTAAAAAGGAATTTACTCAGAGTTTCAAATGACTTTCTATTTATAGTATCATAGTTTTTACTACATCCTACCAAGCATCCAAGCATTAAACTGTACCTTTCTCCTTTAGTTCTTGGGGTTTTTCCCAGGTTGATTCTAATGTTCTATTGTTATAATAATATGTCTTCCCATCTGCTGTTTTATATTCAGTCCACTCAGAAACTGCTGTTGCTCCAGCTAAGGTAGCAGGTGAAGCTGCAATAGCGACCTGGGGATGTATCATGGGTACGATAGGAGGGGCCATTCCTGGCAATACACCTGGAAAAAGAATAATAAAAAGTTAGATCCAAGTATCAAACTGAAATACAAAATAAATCTTAAAAACATGAGCTAAAGCTATTAAATATTAATAAATGAATGAGTCAGTTGGAACAAAAAAAAATCATATAAAATGTGATTTAATTACTTAAATCTATTTCCCTGGTTTAGTCCTAGTACCTAAATTCAATTAGATTTGGAATTCAACCCAAGAAGTACCTTAAGAACAATCAGAAATTTTGGGTCATACCTATAAAGAAGTCTTAATGTAACAACTTATAAAAGTCGTGGTACATTTCTCGTATTAATAGAAATATATTTTATAAAGATTTTCTCAAATTCTAATGAAATCAAGGCAATATAGTTACTATATAGTTTGAGGCAAAATTATTTTGAGTTCTAAGGTACCTAAAATGGAATGAATAAAATTCTCAGCTTCAAAGTAAATGACTGAGTTTATTATCAAATCTACTTTAACATACTGTGATTAAATCAGATATCCCTGTAAACTCTGTTTAGTTCTTCCCTAAAAGAAAGCGAACTTTCTTCTCTCTTTTTTTAAAAGATAAGCCAAGATTTGTATTTTCAATGAGATAGCTAGACAAGCTATTAAATAAACAAAATAACTGAGGATATGTGAATCAAACTGGAAAAACAAAAAAACAAAACACAAAAAACCTCAAATGCTATACTAGAATTTCAGTTCTGGGTAGTTATCTTCAATAACTTTAAAACGTAAATTTATACTATACACACAAATATTCACACACATATACTCACTAGCATGCAAGCATAATCACATCACTTTACACATGGAAATGATTTTTTTATATTTAACTTAAAAACATACATCAAAAAACAAAATTAAATGTTATGAATATGAGAATGAAGTTGTTTACACTTATTACAAAAATTAAGATATAAAGTGATCTGACCTTAATTGCTTTTGTGAACCAAAGAAGCTAATACTACAGGCAGCTGGGAAAATTAAGTGTTGGCCAAAATGACAACTGCATTTATACTGCTCATTAAAAAGAAAAATATAAAATCCACTCACTTGGGCAAAAATAAATAAATAAAAGGATAAACAACAACATTCACTACCATGCCAACTTACAGACAAAACAAACTAAGATGGTTTTAAAAATTACCGGTTTTGGTGGTAGCGACTGTCTTTACATACGGGCAGCTGACTATTTGCATCATTGCTACACCTGTAAAATGGATAAGCAAGCATACGTTGGAAAGCTGCCATTGTATGTCGGCTACCACTGGGATTCAGGGAAATAATTTACCACTACAATTTAGAATGTTATTTCCAATGAGAAAGACCAAGAATGGAGGAAAATTTCTTTTTGTTTGACATTTTGTGGGAAGTGGTGCCAAATCCATTGGTAACTAATTTTAAATTATAGCATCAATTAATTACCTTTTTATCA
Organism: Manis javanica; assembly: GCF_040802235.1. Lineage (NCBI taxonomy): Eukaryota > Metazoa > Chordata > Mammalia > Pholidota > Manidae > Manis > Manis javanica. The sequence continues at coordinate 91,895,574 of NC_133169.1, read as the reverse complement.
AACCAGCTGGTATTTTTTAAAGGAGTCTCAGGAGTTAAAATTCAACAAAGGAAGCCCCTTCAGTGCATATACGCAACCAGTTCTCATGTGGGATGTTTTCCCACAGGACATCAAACCCATGCTGCTGTTGCTTGGCCGCCAGTGAGAGGCGGACGCAGCACGACACTGACAGGACGCCTCCTCTGTGCTGCGGCTGGGTGGGAACTGCACGCAGAAGCTGAGGCACGGGGCATAACCACGCAGAAGCAGAGAAAGAATAAAACAGGACAAAAAGGATGGGAGGGAAAGGAAGAAAATAAGGTATGAGACGGATCCAAATAGCCCACTACAAATAATACTTTAAAGAAAAGAAGGGCAAAGATGAAGAGGAGGGCAGGGTTCCACTGATGATAAAATCTCCATGCGAAGTGACTGCTCTCTGAAATGTCATGGGCTTGGAACACTGTGCAGGCGGGCTAACACGTCAAGAACAAGACGGCTACCTTAGTATCATCAGTGGCTAACTGGGCTGGCTGGCTGAGAAACCGCTGTCACTGAGGCCAGCTAAAGGGGTAGCACTTGTACTAAAGAATGGAACTTACACACAGTTCTCAGAAGAATGAAGACTCATCAAGATACATTATAATGGTGATAAAAAGGGGATGAATGGCAAAGCTGGAAAACTAAGAGTGATTAATTGAGGAAATTCAAAATTAAGAGTGAATTTAAATTTATTTTTAAAGGAAAAGGGTTGGGGAATCAAATTTTATTTTCTATTTGTTACGGCTGAAAAACTAAACCTAGGTTGATACCAATAAAAAATAAAAATTATAAACTATTTCCTCCACTAAAGTATAGAAAAGAAATTTCTCCTAATTCAGAGACATAAATTAAAATTAAGCCCCTGGGTTTGTAAATAATGTACCTATGTTCACACACACACACACAAAAATACTACAAATTTTTGAAAAGTGCCTTTAATTTCTTCACTGCTTATTTTAAATAGAGATTATGAAAGCTAAGTTTTCTATGAACTCTGGAAATAAAACAAAAGCACTGGATCATAAAAGCATGCTGAATAACATTATATAGTTTTATTTTCCTTAAAGCTTAAGGAAAGCAATGGAAAAATTTGTTTGGTGAGGGAAGTTACAGCCATGTATTAGGTTTAAATCAGTACAAATGCTGCCATCTGCAGGGCCACTAGACCTATTCAGTCAGCACTAGGAATTCATTTCTTAAAATGTATGAACTTAATTCTCAAACACTGTTCTTCAAAAGCATACCAAGTAATGTTCACTGCACAACTTAAACTCAAGAAAATCAATTCTATGCATATGTAGGCCTGTTACTGCTACGTATCGACTGGGCCAACACAGAATTTTTGTTCTTGTATTTGACTATTAACATACAGACCATATTGAAAGGTCATGTGTTTCTTCTCGTGCTAAAAAGATAAACCTAAGATTTTCTCTGAGGATGATTACATGCTTATCATGAAGATTCACAGTGGAACCACACATATCTAAATTTTTAACCTTCTTTTTAAAGGGTATGATTATTTAATTTGACTAAAACTCTATCCTCAAATTATGTTTTATTAGGGAATCAAAGACTTCCATTTAGCATTTCGGATAACTTTGATGTCACTGACAATAAATTTGTAAAATTCCAATAAGATTTCATAGTCTTAGAAGCAGAAATCCTATAATCCCAATCCAATTTACTATCACCATTCCACCTTTTATTCCTATGTTTTACCTAATTCTTCCACTCTTTTCCTTCATCTTGTTTGACTATTCCTTCCTTAATCATCCTCCTTTAGAGCCACTCTTTGCTATTTCAGGGAAGAATTTAAGGCTAAAAGATAAATTACATCCAAATCCCTTCTGTTCACCTGCCAAACTGATATGAAGAAGGTAAAACAGAGATAAATCTCACTGTATATAAAACCAAAGATTTGGAGAGGAGAAAAGTCATCTTTTTTTCTTTTTCACTAAAGTACCTTGGAGGACTGAATTAAAAGGGAAAATGAGAAATGAATGAACATGAGCATCAGATGCCTTACTATATAAATACTAATATTACTTTATATAGAACATCTGCTCCCTTTCCATAGAATTTTGGTATCTTGGGACAAAATTTTACAGATTACCCAAGTTCTCTTCCAACTAACCTACAACATGTCATTAGAGGTTGCCATCTATTAGATATGTCTTACTAACCAATCTCCTAAGTGCCACCTCATTTGGTAAAATGGTCACTACCATTTATTCTAAAACTGAATGATGGGAGAAGGATCATGACTTCAAAATAGAGCTGTAACTGAAGGGATTTTATTGTGACAAATCCCACTCTCTACTCTACGCCTCTCACTGATGGGCGCCCATCAGGAGCCTCTACAGCAAAAGAAGTCCTTCTGGGCGACAGCCTTTCAGACACTTCGATGCTGTCATGCTGCCTCTCGATCTTCTCTCTATAGAATCAAGAACCCCAGGTCCTTCAGATCACTCAGAATCCAGGATCTTGCCTTAATACTGTCCTTGACCCTAAAGCAGACCAAGATTGGAAGAGGTTATGATGAATGTCGAACTAGTTTCCATTCATCCCTTAGTTTTCTACAGAAGTATATCCAAAGAGGAAAGTATCCAGCTGTTTATCTTACACATATTGGTCATTTAATTACTTAACACTATATGGACAACATGTAGGTTTTCCTACCAAAAAAACACTAATTCTTGAGATTTTGGGTTTTTTCCTTGTATAATGTCTTAGTGTTCTTTTCAAAGTGATCACACAAGAAAGACAATTAGAAAAACAATGATAATTAAAACGGGTGCAAATCTATGAAATGGCTGGAATACAATCCTATTTCTATGCAAAAACGAGTACAATAAAGTTTTTCTAATAGACAGGCAATAATAGTGGGAGGAATATGAAATTGGAAGACAAGAAGACTAGGTTCTATTCATCTTTGCTACAAAGTAGCCCTGGGAACTTGATCTCTCTAAGGTATCAATATTTTCATGTATAATAGTAAGAAAATAGGCCATATATTAAGGATTAAATGTGTTTAACAGCAGCAAAGGCATTCAAATTAGGATGCCCAACACTCTAACTGTTTAATCCCTATGGGAAGAATTCTACTCCACAATTTTTTAATTCCTTCTCTAGCTGTAATGATTTCCCCCTAAGACAATAAAACACATGAATTCACCGTAATTATTTAAATGTTCATGTTATACTTAACTTCACAACTGTCACAAGGGAAACTTCTGGTTTCTGTTTTAGATGAATTATTTATAGTTAAGTGATTCACATTTTCTTCCCAGTATAATATAATAAAGAGCATGGTGTTCGGATTGGGAATGCCCAGGCTCAACCCATCACTTATTAGCTGTATGACCATGGACAATTTAACCTGTGTACCTACTTCATAAAATGGTTATGAAAACTACATTGAGTTATTACACATAAAGTTCTTGGAATAGTGCACAATAATAAATCACTCAACTTGTTATTAATGACTTGTGATTTCTCAATTTCAAAGACTCAATTCCTTAAAAATACTTCATTTCAAACATATTTACACAAAAAGATGATCATTTTTAATTTACTGAGGCTACTGCCCAAAATAAGTGTGGCTTTAAATGTGGCTCTAATTTTGAGACATGTAAACAACAACAAAAAAAGGACATTTACCAAAACTGAAGGTAAAATATTGCAGTTAGCCATGAATCCTTCAAAAACATTTCAAACAGGTGAGATTCAAGGCAAATTTCAAATGCAACAGACACATGAGAACAAACTAACTGACAATATGAAAACGTAGCTGGAAAGACTATTACAATGTATCGGTTTACCTGGAAGTGGAATTGGCATGCCAGGAAGGGGAACACGAAATGGAGGTACCATTACTGGTGGAAAGGCAGGTATGGCCGCTGCTGGCTGAGGCACTGAATGAGGAACAGCGGGAGGTAACGTCTGGGGGTGCGGCTGGGGGACCGTCTGCACAGGTGTGGCTGTAGGAGCAGGAGCTGAAACACTAACTGTAGGCGTGGCAACTGAAACAGCAGAACTTGGGGTCTGATCTTGTGTTGTGGGTGCTGATAAAAGATAAAACAAAAATATGTATCACTCCTTCATAAACCATTTTACTATATTCACCCATCATTCACTCATTCAGTCATTCAGTAAGCAAGTATTTAAGGGCCCATTCCATGCACTGCAGGAAATTTTTAACAAGGTCTGTTTTCAAGAAGCTTGAAAATAGTCAAATGAAATATAAAAAATAACTAAAATACATGTACAGGAGCACAAATAAAGACCCAAAGCCCATTTTTAACTGTGAGAGGGTAGAGAAAGTTGTGTACTGTGATGACAGGCCTTGAAAGATGAGGATTTCAACAAGGAAAATGACAAAGTGGAAGGAGAAAATAAGCAAGAGGTGGGAAAAGTGCATAAAAGCAAAGAGTACAGAATAAGAAATTGCTTAGAAAACAGAATGTAAACAGCCAACTAGTAAAACACTAGGCACACGATGTGTTTTGACTGGAAGGACGAGTTATGACTGGAAAGGCAGGCCAGAGACATAACGTGGAAGGCCTTGAACAGAAGGCCAAGGAGTCTGCACCTCAGTGGGTAGGAAAAGGAAGGAAGTTATAAATAAAGGGAAATGGTCTGGAAGTATATACACCAAAACGTATAACTTGTTATACCTTTCACTTTTTACTACATATGCTTCATCAGTTTGAATTTTTTATAAGAATGCATTCGTGTGTTTTTTGTGAGACTTCAAGAACGTAAAGGGGTGTGGGGCAGGCGGAACGGAGGTCTCTGGCTGTGGGAGTGATAATCAGTGTTCACTGGATGAATTGACTTGGGAGGTAAGTAGGAAGATAGGGAAGAACAGAGGTGGAGAAATCAATTTCAACATATCTGGAATTGTCCAAGCAAGAAAGAACAGAGAGAAAAAGATACGCAGTAACTTCTGGCTGACTGGATATGAACAAATGTAGTCAAAAAAAACTTGGGTTTCTCTATAATTATTTCAAAATAAAAATGTTAAAAAAAGAAGAAAAAAGTCAGGTTTCTAGTATGAGAGGCCAGGAGAATGTGAAATTCTGGATAATTTGGTTCTGCTAATACATTATTTCTGACTATCAAAATTAAAACATTTCATCCTTAGTAATCATATTTAAAATCAAAATGTGACCCAAAAAACAAGCAAGATTCGTATTTTATATTTTCTAAAAAGTTTCAGTTCTCAAATATTACCAAACAGTTTTGTTATTTATTCAAAACCCATCTAGCTCCAAAACAATTCATTTTGGTAATCCACTGGTAACAAATACTTCTTCTTCTTAATGTAAAGATAATATAAAACCCTACCTGTATTGGACTAAGAATGAATTTACCAAATGAAATGATACAAAACAATGCTTTCCCAATCTTTATGCCAATTTTACTCTAAGGGATAGCACATTGTTAATACAAACCACCCAATGATCCAATTGACAACAAAATTTGTCACTATCTTTTTTCAGCTCCTAATAATGAAAAACTCACTTAGGCTGGGAAGATGTGAGCAATTTCATACTTGTTAATAAGGGACTCACCTTGGCTAAATAGACAGCAGGGCCAAACAAGTATCTTCAGGGGCCCAGGAATGAATTGTTGGTCTAGCATAGACCTAGCCTTAGGGTACAGTATCATATTAATATAATTTTATAACAGTGTGAAAAACAAATTACATGCAACATTTGCCCAGTCCCATACATACATCATTTAGCATTTGTAATCACTGTAATGGCTGAAAACATATCTACTTATTCTTCCCAACTTCCCTCAGAAGTAGGATTTCATTCAGACTTGCACAGGATAAAAAGAGTTCATGTACAACTGGGGTTAAAATATAAATTCCTTAATTTTTAGTTCCATCTACCCACAGGAATTACATTTTTTTTAAATATTATGACAGTATTTAGCTACAATTACTAAAATCATGATACAAAATATTTTAGCCAGCAAAGTAAAATAAGCTAGAAAGACATCAAATTTCAAGTGGAAATGAACACCAAATGGAGATGACAAAAAGTATTCACTAAACCTAGACTTACACTTACTTTGCAAAGTATCTTGTTGACACAGGATTTTCTGAATTTGATTAGGGGTCATGAGTCATGAGAGGAAAGGGATAAAGACAAATAAAAGAATTGGATGGTAAACTGTGAGAATGGTATCTAGGACCTTATGGTGGGTCAATTCCTAACTAACTCCATTTGCTAAAATAACTAGTGAAACACTAGGCCTCAAATAGACTACTAATCCAACCTCACATCTGAACTAAAAAAGACGACCATCTATAAGAGATGGAGAAACATTAAGACTGTAGTATGACAACACTTCATGACACTGAATAAAGTGAAATAAAAATAAGCATGAGTAGTACTCAGAAAGACGACATCAAAATTGATGCTTAAAGGCAGTTAAAAGAACTCGATTTTGCTCTTTTGTTTTTAGAATAAAGGCCTCCCAATCACGAAAGGGCAATGCAAAAAATTATCAAAGTGACTTCTGAACAGAATAGTTGACAATCACAAGGTAGCTATGAGGACTACTGACAGACCACTCTGATACAGAAATGGAACACATATAGGATAGTTAAAATATTTGGCTACCCACCTTCCTTTACACAAAACACTATTATTTCTCCTTCCTAAGGCAGGAAACAAAGTATCAGGAACACAGAGCTTCCACAGAGAACTGAATTGCTTTTATTAATCCCCTTCTCCCATCACCAGCGCATGTGCCCCATAAAAACTGGCGATTGTCTGCCTTGCCACATGTGTTTTAGAAGCACTGGCCACAAAAAGGCAAAGACCCTCAACCAGCTAACTAGTATCACTATTATACTTCCATGACAGAATTCACCTTAGCTGCAAAAGAAAATAGACTTACAATGCATTATTTACATCTTCCTATTAAGAGCATTTTCTTCCCAACTGTCTAAAAAAAAATCGAAGTAGGATCTTCAAAAAACTATCTCTGTATTATTACATGTACCTTACTTTTTCAATTACTTTTTTTTAATTAAGATATCACTGATATACTCTTATGAAGGTTTCACAAGAAAAACAATGTGGTTATTACATTCACCCTAATTACCGAGTTCCCCCACACACACCCCATTGCAGTCACTGCCCATCACTGTAGTCAGATGCCAGAGTCCCTACTTGCCTTCTCTGAGCTACACTGTCTTCCCCGTGAACACCATGTGCTTCAATCACTTCTTTATCTATAAAATCTGAATCTACTATGACTAAATTTCTCTCACATACGTATTTCTTACAGGATAATATATACCAATAATTCCCAAGTCCCTGAAACTACAGGTGGGGGCTTTTTCTTATTTTCATCTATTATCCAGGTAGCAAAATAATCCAATTTATAATCACCCTGTAGGAATAACTATGTTTCATTACAATCAAATCAATAAAAATTATTTATTTCTGGGCTTAATCTCAGCCTGAAAAGGAGCAACATACAAAAACAAAGAAGTAGTATAAATATTAATGACATTGTTTTAAGTGAATTAACAGATTCTTCTCTCAATCTAAAAACTATTAATTGGCTATCATCTTTTTGAAAGGATCTAACCTTTGGGCCGCAATGGCTTCATACCTGATAATTCTCTTACCCTTCTGACTGCTTCTCTCTCCCCCCATCATGTCACCCATCTGCATCCCATTCTAGGATATATTCACATCTAAACAAGATCATTGAAAAGTTCCTATTGCGTCTCCCTGATTTCAATGCTACCCAAAACACAATCACGTGAAATATCTCCCAGAACACTCCGTTCATACAAGGCCCGAGCCCGCCTTCCTCACCCATTTGCCTGGCTCTTGAAATTCTTCATGACCTGGTTTCATTCTTATCCAATCTATTAACCCATATAAATCCTCCCACTTCAGAAGTTCCCTAACGATCCCGTGAACTGCACGTATCCTCCTTTCCTGACCCTTGTTCACGCTATTCCCAGCTACCTGAAAGACGTCTCCTTACTTTGGCACCTACTTAAATACTACCACACATCCTTCATGACCAACCTCAATAACCGTGTCATCCACCCACTTGTCTGTTTTCTCCAATTTGTACATCTTCTATTTCCACTGCATAATTCTGCACATTATTCTCTTAATTGTTTCATGTGCATTATTCTGCCTCCTCAATCAGAAAAACAGGCAGCAATGTAAGGCAGAGGCCAAGACTCACAGTCACTTTGCAAACCCCACAGCACCCGGCATTACTGTTGGCCAAGGTGAACAGTGACTCTGCACTTCCCCAGTTTAGCTTCATGAATTAAAACAGGGCAAATAATTTCTTCTATTAATGTATAATTTCTGTTCTTCTTTAACTCAAGGTCTTAGCATCAAAAAGTATTTTAAATAACACCAAGGATAACACCTGAAACACTAGGATCATTTTGGAATACAGTCCCTACCTGTTCATTCCTCTAGCCCCTAAGTGAAAACACATGCTGGCTGGTACTCACTCGATACTGTCTGCGCAACCGAGGAGGCAGTTGTCGTGGTCGAAGTGGTTGAAGATGGGGTGGATGATGCTGCTGACGTGGACACTGCAGGCGCTGGGCTACTGGTCGTGGGGGTGGACGCCCCCACTGCTTGTGCTTGCACTTGCGCCTGCGCCTGGGCCTGGGCCTGGGCCTGTGCTTGCGCCTGGGCCTGGGCCTGGGCCTGCGCCTGCGCCTGGGCCTGGGCCTGGGCCTGGGCCTGCGCCTGAGCCTGGGCCTGCGCCTGAACCTGTGCCTGGGCTGCAAGCATTGGTGTCAGTTCTGACTGCTGAATAACCTTAACTCCATCTGGCTTGGTCCACGCAGATTCACGTGTCCGAGCATTATAATAATAAACCTGCAGAGGAAGCAAGATCATTGGTATCATAAACTCTGTCAACTACGACTAAAAAACATAACACAACTATTATTTTGTCTTAAAAAAAAACTGGTTGTTCATATATTATAGGACTATTGATAATTTTTACTTCCTTTCTCCCCTTCCCCCAATTTTATAAAAAGCACACTATATTTGTAACATGCACAGAAAAAGGAAAACCAAGATTATATACTGTGCAGAAAGTTGATACAGTATGGATCATTTTGGTGGTGACCCTCCTGAAATCTGAGGATTTTCTAAGGAAAAGTCCTTAGAAAGCTTGCTTGCGAAGTTGGCCCTTGGCTGGCAGGAGAACTTGGATTTCAGGAGGGTTACCACCATCCCCTGAAAACCCTCAACTCCTCAGCTCAGGCTAGTTTCCCTGGCATACAATGTCTCACACATATTGTCACAATCCACCACAGAGGAATTAAACATTTTCTGTATGACTCCACTTAGAGGACTCCTGGAAGCTTGTGCTTGGTTTCTTCCAGACTTCGACCCACTCACCCTTTTCTCTTTGCTGGTTTTGCTTTGTATCTTTCACTATAATTAGTCTCACTCAGTAGTGAGTACAACTATTTGCTGAGTCCTGTGGGTCCTCCTGGCAAACACTAAACCAGAGATTTGTTTAGGGGACCCAGGACACATTGAAAATACAAGCCTTCAAAATCACAAGTAAACGTATGGAAGCACTCTAGGCAACTTTATGTTTGTGCAAAAAGTCCAATCCAGTGAGCCTGTCCTGGAGACCACCGCCCACCCCATGCTCATTCAAGGCTCATTCTTAATTAGGAAGGATATTGTCATGCATCTCAATGTGCCAGAATTTTTAAGTTTTATTCCTCTGTCACCAAGGATATAAAAATATTTTGTAAACAAATTTTATAATTTACCTTCCCATCTGGAGTTTTATTTTCAACCCATATCTCCTCAGTAGGAGGCAGTGCTGGAGTACCAGGAGCAGTCACAGGCGGCATTCCTGGGGGAAACATCATGCCTGGAGGAGGAGGCATGGCTCCCATGGGCGGGGGCATGAAAGGTGGCCTCTGTTAATGCACAAGAACAGTAATGGTCACTTGCGGTTATCTTTCTTCTTTCAAACTATTAGTAAATTCTACCCGAAAGTAAAGCACTATAAGAGAAACTGATTTTATAGTTGAATAAATTATATTCATCTAGGTTGTGTAAGCAGTTTCTCTGTAACAAAAATGATTACTAAGCAGACTAGAAAGAAATATATCAAAATACTAACAGTATTCATGTCTGGGTTAAAGCATTATGGGGAATTTTGTTTTCATACTTTAACTGCATATTTCATACACTGGACACTGGACTACTCTCAAAAGAAAAGAAGTAATGTTACATCTTGTTTAAACCAAGCACATCAATGCCTCCACAGCACACCTACAGTAAGAACCAAGCATAAGGGAAGTGTTATTTTACAAATAACACAGCGGTAACTAAAAAATAGTCAGATATACCTAACTAACCCTTTATTCTATTTTCTTACAATAAAAAATATATATATGTTAGCTAGGAAAATAATCATTTCCTATTTTTCAAACAGTAAAAATAATAATGTAGCTCATCAAAGACATGAGCATCATCAGTAAGTGTAAAAGACATGGTAAAACAATTATGGTAAAATAATTACCCACTTTACTTTTAGTGGAAAATAAGAATTTAAATGGTATATGTTACTTTTAAAAAAAAATTTCCTGGAGCCATTAACTGATTCAATCCTACCTCTGGTAATTTCCTTTACTGCCATTCTTCAATGACTGCTGACCCAACACAAGATCCTGAATCAAACAATTTACCTGTAACTGCCGTATCTTACTTACTAAAGCAGAAAAGTAAAACAAATTTTAACAGGGGTTATTTTTAAATGATTGCCTCTACAATACAAGTAACACTAAAATTCAAATATTTATAGTCCCTTACTCTGGATAATGAAATTTACATTGTGCTAATAATGTAAAACTGTATTTCATTTCCCTAAAAATGTTTTCTTGGATTTCCAGTTTTTTTGGATTCACTTTAGTGTCTTTCAAGCTTCAGCACACACACCCATGTTCTATAAAATATCCACCCCAAATATATCTTAGACACCATTAGCTGGAAATCACTTGGATTTAAAGTAAAAGAACACAATTATCCATCATAACAAAGGGAAACATGTAACATTTCGAATGTATCCCATTACAACACCTGACATATTTCCACTAGAGTGTTTCATTAGCCCATTACATTGTATAATATTCTCCAATAAGTTTAACTCTAAAAGACACAAATTAGAATAAATTGACTTATAACAAGTTATACCAGAGTAAGAAGGTCTAAAAGCTATTCCTTATTCTATTCTTAAAGAAAATATAAAACCATTAAATAATTTGTTTAAGGGGGGAGGGACTACTCATTATTAGGAAGGCAATACAAAATTATTAAGAAAAGTATTAAAACCTTGTGTCTCTTCCATAAATATAGCACTATTTAAACAGAGTTAACATCACTTGAATAGTACCATTGTTTTTCTCTATTTTTAGTAAATTAACTCTTGATTATCTAAGCTAATGGAGAGCAAATGGTTATTACTGTATTTATTTGGTTTCAGAAATGTACAGGCTGGATAAACTAAGAAAATACAGATACATACTCAAACAAAAAGAACATAACCTCAAAAGTACACAATTGAGAGTTGATACCTTAATGACCTCATTTCAGACAATAGCTGAGTCTATATACTCTAGGGAGTGATATATGCCCCAGGGTAAATTCCAGGAAAAGAAAGTACTTTTAAGAAATCCCACAATAATTCTAAAATAGTAAGATAACCCTATTACTTTTTTCACCAGAGAGAAAAATAAATATCATGCTTATAAAATGTCATTTTCTAGATTCTATCTTAGATATCATTTTTTCTATCACCATCAAAATTCTGAATGTCTATAGTAATTACTGTTACCACTGCTTTTGAGGAAACATGTAAATACATGGATGTTCCCTTTAGCTCTCATTTTCCTATAAACTCAAACTAAGAACACAAGGTTTTTACGCAAAACTCATATATGATATTGATACCAACAAAGAAACAGCAACCCGCTTACCTGGAGGTGTGGAGGGCCCATAGGTGGAGGAATCCCCCCTGGAGGAGGCATTGGCGGCATATTAGGATCAAAAGGAGGACGTGCGAAGGGGGGACGAGGTGGCGGAGGAGGGCCTCGCATCATGCCAAAGGGGGGGGGAGGTCGCATGAGAGGTGGTGGGCCTCGCATCACTGCGTTTGGCGGGGGAGCTGGGCCTCGGAACCTCAAGGCCTGCTGTTGAGCCATCCTGTGTGGGAAAGCAATGAATAATTTTTTCTTTCTCAAAATTGCAAAAATGTAACTACTGATTACATCTAATTCCATCAATGCCCTTACGAGTTAAGTGGAGTTGGAAAACCGTCCTTTTGCAATTATCACAGTAAAAAATGCATCAGTGAGGATGGATGATCAACAAACATCAAATCTAGGAGGAGATCTGGATGAGATGGATGTTTAGATGATAACGAAATATCTCCCCACAGGCTGTTCACAGCTGCAAGGGAGGATGCAAAACACACTAACTATATAATGGAGAGCCTGGGCAATACCTTGAGCAGGTGACCAAAATTACTATCATCTAAAAATTTTAGGATAGGTGGGTATCCTGTGACCGAAAGGGACACAGTATCACTTATTCCAAGTAAGAATGTGTAACTTCGATCCAATAATGAGAAAGTCTGTATTAGACAAACACAGATGAGGAATGCTGAGAAACGTTCTACTAAAAAGGGGGGCAGCAGGGATTGTATTCCTCAGAAACGTCGGCGCTGTGCGTGAAAGACAAAGGAAGGCCTCGCACACGTTCTGGGTCGAAGGAGGCCAAACAGCCAACTGCAGACTGGATCCTGTACTAGAAAGAAGAAATGCTATAAAAGACATGATTGGATTCATGGACAACACTGCACTATGGACAATCGAGTATTGTATCGTAAATTTATGAGGTTGATAACTGTGCTGTATAAGTAAAAGAGTATCTCTATTCTTAGAATATACACACTTAAGCATTTGGGGGTAAAGGGCCATGGTGGTATATGTATCTTACCCTCAAATCGTTCATAGCAACAGCATGCATGCGTGCAAATAAAGCAGAAGAGGTAAAATATTAACACTAAGTGTATTATCTTTATTTTTGCGACTGTGTAAGTCTGAAATTACTTTCAAATACAAAGTTTTTATGGGGGCCCGGGGAGTAGCAGCTTAAGAGAGGTCAGGAGTATTCTCGAACTAAAGGCAATGAATGCCTTTCTCTACGCTCCACCCCACCCCACGCTTCAATCTCTAGCTAAACACCCGAGTTTATTTTCTCCATGGCACTTAAGCAGGTAAGTGGTAGGTATTACACAAGATGATATTAACTACCCCTTACCACAGAAGTGTTTTAAAAATTAGTAACTCTTAGAAGTGCTTACTATGTGCCAGGTAGCATTCTTAGCTTGAGTCATGTGATCATCATAATCACCCATGAGATGGATACTGTTATCAAACTCAATTTACATGCGAGGACATTAAGGTACACAGATGTTGTTCAATGACTTGCCCAAGGCCACACAGCTGCTCCAGTGGTCAAACCAGGATCCAAACACAGGCAGATGGTTCTTAAACACACCATGCTGTCTATGCGAGCCCCTTCTGAGTAGGAATTCTGTCCGTCCTGCTCACCCTTGCATCTCCAGCACATAGTTAGTTCTGCACATTGTAGGGCTCAATAAATACTTGTTGAATGAACTAGTGAATGCCTAGATGATACCAGACCTAAGCTACCTTACAAGTAGGACATGTGCAATCTTACAGAAATTTTTTTACTGTAATTTACCATATCAGTTAACTTAGCACCTATCACAGACTTGCCAGTAGCTACTATAAATCTCTCAATTATCCATGAAATTTACATTTCTATGCTAAAGAGAAGGCTAACAATTCATTTAGTATATTTGAAGATAATCATTCTTACACTCTCACCAGGCTTTTTCAACTTTCCTACCTTTTTCAACCCTCTGGTTAAGATTACCCTTTTAACTTTCTCAATTCTGACACACACAAAAAAATCCTAAAGAAGAATCAATATGCCTTCTTTGGGAACACTAGGATTGTAAACACATCTAAGAACTACTATACCAAGTATATTTAACCAAATTTTGCAAATCATCCTGTACTCAAAGTTAGAAAGTATGAGTTAAAAATAGTGACTGCAAAGAAAGCATGGATTCTATCAGAATTATCAGTCTTTTTCAAATTACATGCATTCCCAAAAGACAGATGGCCACTCTTACTAAAAGAATGTCAACCTTTAGGGCAGAAAAAAAAGTTAACCACCAAGGAAAGATACTCTGTTTCACCCTTCAGTCAGTAATATACCTTAATCTTTCATTTCCTTCCTTAATCATCTGCATTTCCCTTTTCGAAGTTTCTCTTTCTTCGGAACTTTATAGCTTCAAGTTAAGCCTTAAGGCTCTAGAATCACAAAAGGCAAATCAGGTCTCTCTCTGCCTTTTGCGGGAGACTAGTTACAAACTTTCCAAGCCAGAGTACACTCAGATGTAAATGAGAAGGGGAATAGAAATAAAACCTCTCTATCTCTATGCAAGGAAATAATCCCCATGAAACATTTAGGATAGTCTGTATAAAGAATAAACTACTTTTACGATCATTACTTTCACTTCCCCACAAACCTAGTACACTGCTCCGCCAGAAAAAGCACTTTGACTAGATGGCTTTCAAGTCTGCCACTAAAATAGTGACAAAGTTCACCTAATTTCTTTTGTCAAAAGCTTCAAGCTGCCATTTTCTGACGCCAGATTTGTATGTCACATGTGCTGAGCTCTTTAGTGCTCCATCAGAACAGCCTTACCAGGACCTGCAGTGAGGACTCAGTGAGCTGGTGAGTACGTGCTCTCTAAGTATCAGTCACCATCACTGTCGGTGTGGCATCAGTGCCAGTGTCAGCTATTACTACCATGACGATCAGGCTCTCTATGACCTAGCCCTTGGCGACCTCTCTAGAGACTCAAGTCTTCTTTTTGATCAAATACTTCAAGTTCATTACCTTGAAGCTTCTACCCTTGCTGTTACCTCTGCCTGGCATGCTTTTCCTTAAATCTTTACATAACTGGCTCCTTCTCCTTATCCAGCCTCAGCTCAAGCGTCACCTCAAACTGCTTACCCACCCCTAGCCTCTCCCAGCCCCTCGCTGGCTCACTACCCAATTTGAGTTTTCAATTATAATAAATGCTGTGAAGAAATATCTCACCTTTTTCTTTTCTTTTCTACTCTCTCGACCCACTAATGTAAGTTTCCCTCAGTATATTGCTGCATCCCAGTGCCCAGGATGGCAGGTGTTCAAATATTACTGTTAATAATGATAGTGAACACTGGGTACTTCCCACACAGCAGGCAGTTATATGGAAATTATTTGTACAAACTCTTATTAATCGTCACAACAACTGGAAAAGGTAAGTTTGGTACCTGTTTTACAGAGGAAACTATGGCACAGAAAAATAACCTGTTTAAGGCAGCTAATCAGTGGTAACACAAGCATATTCTTATTCTTACTCCCATTTTACAGTTCACATAATTTAGGCTGCAAGTACCTTTTCTTAAGTCAGAAAGCATTAATAGGTAAACAAAAGCCCTAAAGATCTATGCAAATATGACTCTATAAGTTACGTTAATGGGTCTCAACAATAAACAGATATATGACATTTGGATCTCTGAATAAATTGTTTATTGTAGATTTTTTCATTTTTACCACTTTCACCTTTATCGGAAAACAGATGACCACTTGGTGTGAACAGAAACACAAAATTTTTTTTACAAGAACAAATGCATTTCTTTAAACGTACTCTATCCAGACATGCAACCTCCCCCCAGTGGTGAAGACAGGACCACAAATACTTTAGTAAGAGGGGCAAAAATGGAAAGCTGTTACTGCTAATACGGGCAGCAAATTAGGGAACAGACTGTTCAATGAGGAGACTCGGGTTTTAATCCAGAATCTCCCAACTACTCAGTGACCTGTGTAAATGTCTCATACTTGCAGGCTGAGCTCTTCATTTGCTGTGGTTACTTTAGTTTAGATTTTAGATCAATCTTAATTAAATTAGCATGTAGGCCCCTTGAAGACAAAAGTTTTTCTGGTTCAAGGCTCTACTGCCACAACGTAGGTCCAGTGACTATGACATAGCACACTCTCAATAAATGTGGGTCCGCTATTTAAACCATCTCTAAATCTCCTCCATTCGTTTATTTACCATATATCCACCAAACACCTTATTTTCCAGGCCCTATGACAGTCACACCACGAGATACAGTAAGGATACAAATACAGAAACTAAGCCCCAACTTCTGCCATCAAAGAGACCACATAAACAGCTAATTTCTCTACTAAAACAAAGGTCTGTACAATATGCTCTGAAAGCAACATGCAACCAAGAGGCTAAGGTACAAAACATTTCCAACATAACAGTTAATTTAAAACACTATTCAATTTGTAACCAAGTCTAGACTACTTTTAATGAAGTCTAAAATGTTACTCATGTAAAGCTGGAGAAAGATACTTTCTAAATGCCAAGTAATGTTCCCAAATGAATCCATATGGACTAAGTAACCTTCTCTTGAAATCAAAATCGGGAATAAGCCTGCCATCACTTAACACCCAACAACTCTGACAACACACTCTGATCACGAACTCATCGCTTAAGTGTACTTCTGGAGTTTAAAGGATTTGAGATCCATCTCTGAAATGAAACAAGATTTTATTCCTGCCAAAGTATGGATTTGTGCGTGTGTGTGACAATTCAGAATCTAAAAGTCCTTTTTTCCCCTTAAAACTTGAACAGAAACTCTCATTTCGTTACACGATATCGTCCTGAGCTCTAGACAATACTAGAATCGTCATAACCTACGCTCTTTTTTCATTTTCAAATGCTGACAATGGCACAATTCAGAACAGGCGCTGAACATCTGAAATGGCATGTTCCCCATCCAGAAAAAAAAAAAAAAAGTACCGACTGTAAAGCTTGGTACCTATTTGTCCTCAAAAAAACACTGACTGAAGGTTTTTCCAAGACACTTCCACTTCATCAAACCTTAATTACAAACGCCACCGACACCGGGACACCAGGGAAAGGTCGGTCACTGCGCTCTTGAGGGCAAAGGAGGGCGCGGGCGAACGGGCTGGCGGGCGAGCCCCAGGCTCCGGGGCCTGCCGCCGGGGTCCGGGGTTCCCCAGCCCGGCCCGGCCCGGCTCTGCTTCCTCCATCTCTGCGAGGATCGGCTGGCTCGCCTGGGCGGTGGGCAGTGACTTAACGGCGGCCGGGCCCGGTCTGCGGCCCGCGGAGGCGGAAGGCGGCCACCCCGAGCGGCGGGCGGGAGGGCCCACGGGGCGGCCCTGCGCGGGGGCTTCACGGGGCGCGGGGGCACCGGACAGGCGGCGGCTGCCCCTGCCCTGCCCGCAAACGCGAACAGGAAGGGCGGGAAGCCGCCAAAGTGAAAAGCAAGCGACGTGGGGAAAGGGAACAAGGCACTCGGGAGACCCCAGGGCCGCGCCCGGGGCGGGTGGGGGGGGGGGCGAGGGTGACCGCGCCCGGCCCCGAGCCGCAGGCCGCGACGGAGCTGCGGCCCCGCGGGAACCGCAGGCGGCGCCCCGAAGGCGCGCGGGAGGCCGCGGCCCGGCCCGGCCCGTCTTTCTCATTCAAGGCACCTTCCCCTGGCCCAGCCCATGTGGCCCGCGCCCCGAGCCGCCGCGGCCCCTGCGCCCTCGCTCCGCCCCGGGACCTGCCCGCGGCAGGCCTAGCCCCAGGGACTCCGGCGTGCCGACAGGTAAGAAAGGACAGTGCCCCTCACCTGAGCTCCCCCGGGTTGAATCGCTCACCGTCCCCCCCGTCCCCGCCACGCTCCGCCATTACAGAAGGCCGCGTTCATCCACCCGCCGACTGGGCGTCTGCTATTGGCCGGACGGATCGTCAATCCCGTGCGAGAGAGGCGGAGATAGCAGGCATCTTTGAGATGGTTGGTGAAACCTTCCGTCAATCTTCAAACTGAGGGCGGCATTTGCCTTACTATTGGCGAAAGGGCCCGCCGACTTTGAAAGCGGTATAGAGACAGCCAGTTGATTGGTCACTTGGAGGCTTTATGGGAAATGAGAGTTCAGCACAGAGGAACCGCGGGCGCCCTCTCGCGATAAGAGAAACTAGGTCCTCCCACGTATTACTGCCCTGCCTGCGGTGGCCACGTGTCTGCCGGCTTCCCGGAAAGCCAATGGTGGAGCCATATTGACCACGTATTGGCCATATTGGCTCAGGCCGAGACCATTCACATCGCGGGAGCCAATCAAAAATGACCTGGGTCGAGCCTAAACCGGTAACAGAGTTGCTGCGGAAATTAGCTATTTACCAGCATTTCAATATCAGCAGCCACAAGCTAGCACCTGATTTATAGTCGTGTCATTAAGTAACATTATTACTGGGCTCAAGAATGCCTCCTAAATTGGATTAAATAATTAGTTACAGGCCAATGAGTGTTAAGTTGCTGTGTGAAGAAAGTTAAGTTGGGGAAGGCAAACTCTTCCCAATTTACAATTTAAAGCAACTGTCCATCAGTTTAAAATACACTTGTTTGAAGTCAGCACACCCCTGACACCCAGAAAGAATTGATGAATATTCACGTTTCTTTTCTATGAAAGAAAAAAAAAACTTTAGGCGCTCGGGTTTCAAAGGCACAATGAAGATGAACCCTATCATTAAGGAGCTCAAAATAATAAAATAACGATAGGTAATTTTTACTCAGACCTAACGATATAAATCAGCCACTGCCTTAAGTACTTTCCATGTATTACCTCTCTTAGGTCCAGCCTGTGAAGTCACCCTTCAGAAGGGACTCTTGAGAAGTGCTTCCAATGCAGAATCAGGTTTTTCTTTTCAATAACTACCTTTTTTGAACACCTGTGTTAAATCCATATTAAGTAGTTTGCATGCACTACTTTTAATCTGCTCAACACCCCTGCAAGACAGACTTACTGTCCTCATTTTACATATGGGAAAACTGAGGCTCAGAGAGATTATATGACTGGTGCAAGTTGACATTCACACACTGACAAGAGGTGAATCCGTGATCCCAGCACAGTGGATCTCACACCCAAGCCAACTGAGGACAGCTAATTCCCAAGAAGCACTGAAACCAGAAAGAGAGCATAGCTCACATATCATTTCTTCCTCTTTCCTCCAGACTGAAAAGACTTAGAAGGACTCTTTTCCTCACTGGATCCCTAACTCCTAGTAAAGTGCTCTATCACCCATAAGCTCGCACTGTGCAACTGCTACATTATTCCTTACAGGAAGTAATTGGTCTTTGAAACATTTAAAGAGATCTCAGAAATGGAGACACAACTGGTAGCTACCTCACAGGCAGTGGGAGAGAGGTTGCTAAGAGGCTTTGGAGTAAACCAGATAAGGATTCTAGGCCTGTCTCAACCACTGGCTGTGCAATTCTGGGCAAGTTACTTGATTCTCATAGCCTCAGTTCCTTTATTTAGAAAATAAAGGGTTTCTGTGAGGTTTTATACCTAACCACTTACCATGGCCTAGGCAGTAACTAACAAGCTTCAATAAGTAGTATTTGTTAACTGAGTTGATTTGGAGGACTTTGTTAGCTAGTGCTTTACCTAAAAGATTAAAATCAAGTTAGTTTTTAAAAATAGAAATACCATTTGACCCAGGAATTCCACTCCTAAGAATTTACCCTAAGAAAACAGGATCACAGAGTCAAAAAAGACAGATGCACCCCTACGTTTCTCACAGCACTATTTCCAATAGCCAAGAACAGAAGCAACCTAAGTGTCCATCAGTAGATGAATGGATAAAGAAGATGTGGTACATATACACAATGGAATACTATTCAGCCATAAGAAGGAAACAAATCCTACCATTTGCAACAACATGGATGGAGCTGGAGGGTATTATGCTCAGTGAAATAAGCCAGGCGGAGAAAGACAAGCACCAAATGATTTCACTCATTTGTGGAGTGTAACAACGAAGCAAAACTGAAGGAACAGAACAGCATCAGACTCACAGACTCCAAGAAGGGACTAGCGGTTACCAAAGGGAAAGGGACTGGGGCGGGTCAAGAGGATTAAGGGGCGTTATGATTAGCACACATAACATAGGGGAGGCACGGGGAAGGCAGTACAGCACAGAGAAGACAAGTAGTGACTCTATAGCATCTTACTACGCTGATGGACAGTGACTGTAACAGGGTATGTGGGGGGGACTTGATAATAGACAGAATGTAGTAACCACAGTGTTGTTCATGTGAAACCTGAGCATAAGATTGTATATCAATGATACCGTAATAAAAAAAATCAAGTTAGTTTTCTGCTTTTTTTTTTTTGAGAGGGCATCTCTCATATTTATTGATCAAATGGTTGTTAACAACAATAAAATTCTGTATAGGGGGGTCAATGCTCAATGCACAATCATTAATCCATCTCAAGCCTAATTCTCATCAGTCTCCAATCTTCTGAAGCATAACGAACAAGTTCTTACATGGTGAACAAATTCTTACATAGTGAATAAGTTCTTACATGGTGAACAGTGCAAGGGCAGTCATCACAGAAACTTTCGGTTTTGATCACGCATTATTAACTATAAACAATCAGGTCAAATATGAATATTCGTTTGATTTTTATACTTGATTTATATGTGGATCCCACATCTCTCCCTTTATTATTATTATTATTTTTATTTTTAATAAAATGCTGAAGTAGTAGGTAGATGCAAGATAAAGGTAGAAAACATAGTTTAGTGTTGTAAGAGAGCAATTGTAGATGATCGGGTGTGTGCCTGTAGACTATGTGTTAATCCGAGCTAGACAAGGGCAATAAAACATCCACGGATGCAGAAGCTTTCTCTCAAAACAGGGGGGGTGAGGTTCTAAGCCTCACCTCTGTTGATCCCCGATTTCTCACCTGATGGCCCCCCTGCGACTGTGCCTGTCTTAGGTTGTTCCTCCCTTGAGGAATCTTACCTGTCTCTGGCTAACCAGTCATCTTCCGGGGCCATACAGGGAAATGTAAAGTTGGTAAGTGAGAGAGAAGCCATATTGTTTGAAAAGGTTAGCTTTTTACTTCTTTGCAGATTTATGCCCTGTGGCTTCTATGCCCAGCACTTGTCTCGAGGTACCTTTACCACCTGGAGGAATTATGATGCTCGGTAAATTCGATATGAGGCACGAATTCTATTTAAGGGTTGTAATTAGGAAGGAAGAAGAAAAGCTATAGAGATAGCAGATGGAAGAAAACATGGGAGGATTGATTATTTCTCTGACATATCTTCTTGTAGAGTAACTTAAGCATGTATAGGTTTTAAACTACTAACTAACTTGCGCACACATATTAACATAATAGGAATACGGTGACATAAACAAAGCAAATCTATAATTACCAGCCATCTCCAATGAAGCCAAGAAAACCAGTTAGGCACCCTAGGCATTTGTGAAAATCTGTCTATCATATGATGGATATTGTCCAACTGTACTTGAACAGTCAGTTTTCTGCTTTTTGCAAATGTATGTTGAAGACACTGAGCTATCATTCAAAAAGCTAGAACTAGATAAACAATATTACTCTATGATAGTAAACATCATACTAAATCAACATACAGGATCAAAGCAGAAAATAATAATAGCTTATGCTTGTGGAATTCTTAGTATGCCAAGCATGTTAATTAAATAAGTACCTCATTTAATTAGTAACTTAATGCATCATTTATCTTCTATATGCTAGGTACTGTTTTAAGCATTTTATATGTACTGACACATTTGAACCTTGATTTTTAAAAAACTCTAACAAGTAAGCAGTGTTATTATTTCTATTTTACAGATAACAAAGGCACAGAGGGACTAAACAATGCACCCGAGTCACGCAGCTAGTGAGTGGCAAAGCTGGAATACAAACCTGACTCTCAGGCTACAGAACCCACATTCATAACCACCATGCTTGCTTCCTAGTCAACAGGAGAGTATGAAGTCTCCCTAAGCTCCTGCCCTCCTGTACAGGCATCTCAGGGCAGCAGGCAACACTTTTCCAGATGGTGTCTCAGTTGCCTCTACTAACTGTCTGTCACCTCATCATCCTGGGACCTAATTACAGAATTTAGGACAAGAGGTTCTCACCTCCTATCCTCTAATCTCCATTGAATCTCAGGGTGTGGGAGACCCAGAAATCATTATTATAGTTCAACTCTTATGTCGTATCAGCATTTGGGCTGCCCAGATGGGGTGGAGGCCTCCTAAACTAAAAAGGAAATGCATCCTTATGAATATATTGAGTTCAAAGCTGTGTCTTCAGTAACATACAAGTGTTAGGAATAGAAGATAGAGCATTTGCATTCTATCCCCCAACTTACACATTTTTTAAAAATCTGTAGAGATCAAATTATCTATTCAGTCATGGTGCAGAAATCTGTCTAGTCAAGACATTTTGGGGTTTCAAGGAAAGACTCCTACTAGTCTGTGGACAGAAATATTAGTTCCCTGACCTTTACAGGGACTGGGAAGCTTTGAGAACCTGAGGAACTTCCTGCCCTGTTCCTTTCCTTCTCAGGGAACACATGGCCTCTCCTCTCGAGTTATCTTTGCCCGTTTGCTCTAGTTTCTTCTTTCTGCAAATCCACTGCCTGTTCTTACTCCTTCTAGTCAATGTGGATATAAAGGCAATGCCCTGGCTCACCTTGCTGCCTAATGTCCGAACATCACTGCCAAGTCTCTGGCTGAAGGTTCAAATCCTTCGGGAAAAGAAAATTGGCTGGCCACCATATTAGTTGGCATTGATTCATTATGTCCATCCATTATGTCCATCCCTGCACCAGTTCTGCATGACCATAGTGAGGCCACAGAGTAGAGCTGACCTTTACAGAGTCTGAATAGAGAAAGGCAATAGAGAAACAGGAAAAGGCATCTGTTTTCTATGACCATCCCTGGACAATTCAGCCCCTTCCCCAGATTGATTTGCACCCTTGCCCCTCTCTATTCCGTTCTCTGCGAAGCATTTTCAGAATTGAGCCTCTGAAATGTCTTCACTTCGATTCTTTCGATGGCTTCTCATTGTCCTTAGGATATGGGACCGACTTTTGACTTGGTCTTTGTGACCTTCAAAATCTGCATCATGCCCATCTCTGCAGCTCCATCTCTCCCTGCTGTGCTCTAAGCTGCAACATTTAATGTCTTTCAGTTCCTCAAAGGCAGCCATTCTTGTCTCTGGTACTTAGCTCATGCGTTTTCTCTCTGCCTGTAGGGCCCTTCTTGCCCTCCTTCACCCAACTCTTCCCTATCTGTATTAGTTGTCTATTGCTATGTAGCAAGTTACCCCAAAACTTAGTAGCTTACGGCAACAGAATGTATTATTTCACAGTTTTCATGGGTCAGGAATCCGGGTGCAGCCTAAGGAGGTGCCTCTGACTTGAGGTCTCTCACGAGGCGGCGGTCGGGCTGTCAGCCAGGGTTGAAGACTCACCCAACTTTGAAGGATCTGGTTCCAAATTCGCTCACCCAGCTGATGACGTGTGTCACTTCACTGTGGGGACACACCACACAGGTCCCTCCATGGGGCCGATCACAGCATGGCAGTTCGCTTCTCCTAGCATGAACAGTGTAAGACAGAGAGACAGAATGCCCCACACAGAAGCCACGTATCGTTTTGTTACCTAATATGGCCGTGAAATTTCATCACTTCTGCCCATATTCTGTTCATTAGAAGTCCAGCCCACACTCAATGGGAGGGAATTACCCAAAAGTTGAACACCAGGTATCAGGAATCACTGGGGGCCATTTACATGCCACACTATCCCTCTAGTCTCAACTTACACCTTATTTCTTCCAGAATTCTTCAGATAGAAAATCTGACCTCAGCCACCCCCACCTAGGTGATTTCTGCTTTTATAGTCTTCTCCTGCAGCACCCTAGATGGCTTTGTAATATTCCAACCAGTTGTTACTGCATATTATAAGATTGAGCATTATGTGCATCTTTTACATAGTTTATCTTATTTCATTTCTTGTCAACTCACTTTATTGTTTTTAATGCTGAAGCACTTTAAAGTAAGTTATAAACATCGTAACACCCCACCCTTAAATGGTATATAACATACCACCTCTAATTATACATCAGTAAGTATCTCTTTAAAAAAAAAAAACTGCTTTCTGCATATCAAAAATAACATTTTCACACCTAACAAAATTAACAGGAACACCAAGCTTATATTCAGATCTTCCCACCTGTCCCTAGGATGTCCTTCTCAGCTCGTCTGGCCAAATCGGGATCTAGTTCAAAACCACGCAATGCACTTGGTTGCTATGTGGCTAAAGTCACTCTTAACACAGAAGAGTCTGTTTTACTGTGACTGACTTGCTGAAGATACCATGCAAGTCCCACACTCTGGATCTGGTTGCTTCCTTTAAACCTTGCATTTCCTGTAAGCTAAAAGTTAGGTCTATAGACTTGATCAGATATAAATGGGACATTTTTGCAAAGAGAACTTCATAAGTAATGCTGTGTAATTCAATTATATCAAACCAAGAGACACATAAATATTGGATTGTCCCACGCTTAGTGATGCTAAAAATTGACGCTGGGTTAGTGTGATGACTGCTCAGTCATTCCACTGTAATCAGAATGTTGTCTGAACTACTAATAACTATATATGAACAACAGTCATAAACCAGGGCCATCTCCACCAAAACCGGATGACTGGTCACCCTATCTATCACCCACTAACCTAATGGTTTCATGGTTTTATCTTTTCCTGAATCAATACTTTCCTTAGGGGTGGCAAAATAATGATTTCCTAATTATATGTTACATTCTACATTTACTAGCTAACAATTCTTCTGTAAATCAGGGACTTCCTTCAATAACAGAGGCTAGTTACCCCAAAATACAGTCTCTACTTAAATGGTGAATAAATGCTTAATTCTTTCCCTTTAGTTATCAATTTTCAAAATAAAAAGATGGTTTGATAGCCATCTCAACTGGATCCAAATTAGTTTTTCTGACTTCTCTAAGTGTTATTATGTGCTCCTGGGTTCTCAATAGACTCAGTCGATTTCAGTTAACTACAGTCAGTAATGTCTTTTGATGCTTGAACTTCATCATCCAGTTACTCTTCACAACGACCATCTATGGAAGGTATCATTACTACCTCCTTTCACATATCAAGAAACTGGGACAAAGAGAAGTTAAGTAACAAAGAACTAAGTAACTACGAAGTTAAGTAACTAAGGTGGCTCAGATAGTGACTTCCATGTCCAGTTAAGTATAGATTCCAGAAGAGTAGGGGATGTATTCCTATTTTTTAACCAGCTTCTCCTGAATGTAGCTCATTGCCAGGTCAATAAATAAGTCAATGAGCAAATTAACTGATTATTATTTCTAGATGGCACCAGTAAAACATTCTAAAACCTCCTGGAGACTTTCAGATGAAATAACATGATATCTGGGGTTAGCTTCAAAATAAACAAGGGAGGAGAGAGAGTAGTGAGGGGCGGGCAGGGGGCTAGAGAAGAAACAAGGCTGACTCTACCAGGATAACGGTGGGAGCTGGGCGATGGGTCGATGAGGGTTTATAATACTTTCCTCTCTACTTCTTAATATTTGAAGTTTCCTGTTAATAAACTCTTCTAAGCCCTTGAAACATTAAAATGTAAGCAACTGAATGCTTTAATTTGTCTGATTTCTCTAAGACTGTTCAAGTACAGTTGGACAATATCCATCATATCATAGACAAATTTTCACAAATGCCTAGGGTGCCTAAATGGTTTTCTTGGCTTCACTGGAGATGGCTGGTAATTATAGATTTGCTTTGTTGATGTCACCGTATTCCTATTATGTTAATATGTGTGTGCAAGTTAGTAGTTTAAAACCTATACATGCTTAAAGTACTCTACAAGAAGATATGTCAAAGAAATAATCAATCTTCCCATGTTTTCTTCCATCTGCTACCTCTATAGCTTTTCTTCTTCCTTCCTAATTACAACCCTTAAATAGAATTCGTGCCTCATATCGAATTTACCGAGTATCATAATTCCTCCAGGTGGTAAAGATACCTCGAGACAAGTGCTGGGCATAGAAGCCACAGGGCATAAATCTGCAAAGAAGTAAAAAGCTAACCTTTTCAAACAATATGGCTTCTCTCTCACTTACCAACTTTACATTTCCCTGTATGGCCCCGGAAGATGACTGGTTAGCCAGAGACGGGTAAGATTCCTCAAGGGAGGAACAACCTAAGACAGGCACAGTCGCAGGGGGGCCATCAGGTGAGAAATTGGGCATCAACAGAGGTGAGGCTCAGAACCTCACCCCCCCTGTTTTGAGAGAAATCTTCTGCATCCGTGGATGTTGTGTTGCCCTTGTCTAGCCTGGATTAACACATAGTCTACAGGCACACACCTGATCATCTACAATTGCTCTCTTACAACACTAAACTATGTTTTCTACCTTTATCTTGCATCTACCTACCACTTCAGCATTTTATTAAAAATAAAAATAATAATAATAATAAAGGGAGAGATGTGGGATCCACATATAAATCAAGTATAAAAATCAAACGAATATTCATATTTGACCTGATTGTTTATAGTTCATGATGCGTGATCAAAACCGAAAGTTTCTGTGATGACTGCCCTTGCACTGTTCACCATGTAAGAACTTATTCACTATGTAAGAATTCGTTCTCCATGTAAGAACTTGTTCGTTATGCTTCAGAAGATTGGAGACTGACGAGAATTAGGCTTGGGGTGGATTAATGATTGTGCATTGAGCATTGACCCCCCTATACAGAATTTTATTGTTGTTAACAACCATTTGATCAATAAATATGAGAGATGCCCTCTCAAAAAAAAAATGTAAGCAACTGAATAAAAGTATTTAAACAGATACACAGAAATGCTTCTGCTTACATTATTAGTCTACAGTCCAACAGCAGGTAAGAAAGTAAAAGCGAATTGATGATACCAGCTATGCCAACACAAGACAAATTAAATTTGTAAAGAGTAAGTGCCTCCTCATAAAGATTAAGAGAACAGAAATCTCACATTTGACTTTTTGTTGGAAAGCTAATGATATTATATGTGATCTTTTTTTATTGCAAACACTTTTATAGAAAGTCTGATGACTTACAAAAGGAAGGAGAAAAGAATCTTTCTTCTAGAAGAAAAGATATGTTCCAGACCAAGGTTTCTCCAAGTTGACCACAACTGAGCCAGATAAAAAGATGTCAGGTCACAAAACACTGGGGTACAAATATTATACATTAAAAATATTGTTTCTAATAAATGTAGGAGAAATTAGGAAAACAGAAAATCACCATTAGGACCCCACAATAGTTATTGCTACAGGCCAGATCTACTGACCCATTCTAAGATTAGTGGGGACACTTTAAGGAGAAACAGGATATTGCTCCAGCAAAATTTATAAAATACTGTGGTAGTTTTAGTATTCGTCCATGAATTCTTTGATACTCCTCCCTCCAAAAGGTGGAGCTTAATTTCCCTCTCCTTGAGTGTGGGTTGGACTCAGTGACTCTAATGAGTTCGCGCTCACAGCGGGGAAACTTGGCAGGTGCCATCTTAGCCAAGTGTTCAAGTTTAACACCTTCAGTGGCATCACATACCCTGACAGGATGCAATGAGAAGATCTTCCCTTCTGTGGTATTCTTCCCCAAAACCCATCGCCTCTGTTTAAACCTGAAGAAACATTAAGCAAATGCAGATTGAGGGGCTTTATACAAAACACCTGATCAATTGTCTTCAAAAGCGCCTAAGTCATGATAGACAAATACTGAGAAACTGTCACAGGTTTAAGGCGACCAGGGAAACAGGGAACTAAAATGCAATGTGGTACCTTGGATTGGGTCCTGGAACAGAAAAGGGCACGAGTGGGAAAAACCGAGGGAATCCGAGTCATCTGTAGTCAGCAGTGTGCCCCATCGTTTTGATAAATGTGCCAAGGTGGGTTATAGGCGTGAAGAGAAGCTGGATGCCGGGTACCTCTGCACTAACTTTGCAACTCTTCTGTTAATCTAAAATTATCTCAAAATGAAGTTTTTAAAATATGTTTGAAGCTTCCAGATAGCTAGCTAGCAATGATGTAACTAAGTACAGAGGGTGGAAATCACAGCCATATTGTCATGAATGCCTCAGTTTGTCCAGCTACAAAAGGACAGGACTGGACAAGGTGCTCACCTGGTGATAAGGGCGGGCAGCGCAGAGGTGTCCCTGGAGAAGGCTCGGCTGCAGGAGCGCCCAGAGGGCCCCTACGGCCTCCTTGCAGATACACGCGGTTAAGGGTTGAGCTCTACAGCCTCCCAAATAGATTTTGTTGGCAAAATAAGACTGGAACGGAAGTCAAGAGCACTCACTTTAAACGGAGCATATAAAGATCCATCTCCATAAACCAGAATTGCCCATTTACTTACAGAGAACTGCAACTATCAGATGGGTGGAGATACTCCTGTCCTTTCTGTGGGCAACCTTACAGAGCAAGCGGAATTATGAGAAAGCAATTCAATGAGACTGGAAGCTGAACAAGGGCAGTGAGTTGTCTTATTTGAATTTTTAATGGCATTGGGTCATAACCGCCTGTTAATTCACTGTTCCAAAGAGAGGAATACCTTCCACTTAGACCATCTGTGTGTTCCCTTGCACTGGGGAACTCTCTGCCCTACTCAAGAACCTAAGCCTACTTCCCCAGCTGAAAGGAAAAATTAAAAAGAGGTGTGTTCTTTTCCGTTCTGTTTTATAGGAAGCAAACAGAAAGGGAATCATTTTTACTATTAACATCATTGGCTGACTCAGGCAATAGACACTAAGTGATTGGTGAGCTTATGAATTTGCAGATACTTAAAATAATTCCATGGGCCATCCAGATTCTGTAACACAGAGTACATTGCTCTAGGATAACCACCTATGCTTTGTTTCCACAATTTTTTCCCCAATAAGACATCATATCATGATTTAGGTCTACACTTATTGAATGATTATCACATTCCCTAAGAATACCCTAATTTTGTTTTGTCCCGGAATAATAAACCAATCAACCTTTTACAATCACTTGGCTTATGAACACTGATGACTATTACTAAGTCCACTTTGTGTGCATTTTACTAGTTTAGCTCTCAGAAACTTTAGATTTATCCCCAAATACTCAATGACACATTTACAGTCTCTTGGTTTATTAACATAAACAGTTAATCAAAATCTATTGTGTCAAGTAGATGCCATTTTACTGAATTGTGGGGGTGAGAGGGCTCTTTCCACTTTTATCAACAACGACATCTTTTATGGTTCATTCCAGCTCTAAAATTATACTATTAAGATGTTTCTGTTTCTCAAAATTAAAACAGCGCCATCTCAGGAATCCTCATGTAAAGATAATATTTAAGACTCTTATAATGCAATTGTTGTATATACTTATCTGTCACATACAATTTCCCCAAACTGCCACCATGGGAAGTTATAAAGGAAGTTGACTGGAGAGATGAAAAGAATCTTCAGGATGATCTGGTTCAATATTCTTTGTCTACAGATGAGGAAACAGAGACCTGAGAGTTTGATTATTCACTTTCTCATGGTCACATAACCTGTTAGTGGCAGAGACAGGACAAAAACTCATCTTTAGGACATTGTGCTTCCTCAGTTAAATTTGACTGAAAGCTCTCTTAAAATTTACAAAACTGCAGTGTATCATTAAGCATCTCACCAATCTCAGGATGGAGGAAATAATTTTTTATTGCTATAGCAATAACTCACCATTTTAGAAGCTGGTTGAATTCTTCTCCATTACACAAACATATCAGACCAAGTGTTCTAATTTTAGATTCAGAAGATAGTTCATTTGTCCATTTGGCAAATCCATTCATTTGTCCACCTGGCATATATTTAATGAACACTGATTCTGTGCCAGGAACTACATAGCTGCCAAAGACACAAGAGTCACGGTCCGTGGAGAACACAGTCTAGGAGAGAAGTAGACAAACCAAATCTCAGCCAAGACAATGTCTAGTGTTTACTAAGTGATTAGCATATGCAAGCATTTTACATGGCACTTCTCGTGTAATTCCTCACGACAATCAGATACAGCAGCCAAGTATTATCCCTACTCCCCAGATGAGGCAACTGAGAATTAGGTCAATCAAATCGCCTAAACTCAATTTAAGTGGTATAGCCAGACAATTCCACACTACTATATTTGCTTGCAATCTTTATGCCATACTGCCTGGAATTCAGGCAGAAACACAGCCAGAGGGCTTATGCTAGGAGGGAGACTCCGCTGTGGACGTGGAGACTGAGAAAGCAAACAAGGACCAGGAAAGGATACAGTGAGGACAGCATTTTGGAAGAAATTTTAGGAACTTCACATCTAAAGTTCTGATGTACAGAGGAGTGGCAGGAGATGGGGCATTTTATTCTGCAGGTGAAAAGTCATTAAGGGTTTCAAGTGATAGAATCAGATTGGCTTCTTAAAATGATCATTTTGACCTCAGTGAGAATGGGAAGTTAGAACTCAGCAAGTTGCAGTTACAGGAGACAGTGGGAAGCTGCTGTGAATGGCCATGAGGGGACTGAGCTGAGACTATGACAGCAAGATAGTGACAGGTTCAGGAGCTATTTAAAGGGTAGGATCAATAGAACTAGGTGACCAATTGGATTTGAGTGTGGAATACATAGAGAGATTGGGGCAACATTAAGATTTCTCACTTGGAAGGCCTACGTTTATACACAGGGATAATTTTTCCAACATTATCCATCTAGTACTCAGTTATAATCCCAGATACATGTTCTAAATAGACTTGCTCTGGGTTTGCATTTGGGGTTACTCCATATCATATTCAAATTCCCTTGCTAATGAGCTCTGTTATCACTGGAGACTGTAGGATTTTTAGAACAAACTGGAAAATGGAGAAATGTGGAAATTAAATGGTCTACCAACAGCCCACTCACTTGCATCGGAACATGAAAACTTTGTGAGCTCCGAATAAGGAAGTTTCCAGAACTGTCCTGAAAGGCAATGGGGCCCTTTATGTAGAATAACTTGTTAGGCCAAAGTAATTGTACTAAATAAGAAAGCAAATTACTATTAGTGGAATTCACTGTTAATGAAACGATACGTTCATTCAGGAATTTTCATAGCCTTCCTAATCTGTAGCAGTCCCCTACTAGGAAATGGAAACAGTACAAGACCCAACTCCTGTCCTCAAGGAGATTATAGTCTAAAGAGGAAACCAGGAAGCAAAAGTGTGGCACAGATGATAGGCTCTCCAGCAGGGATCCGCCCAGACCCTGGGAAGCCCAGCAGACGGGCAGGAGACCCAGCCTCGTGGGCAGTGGGCTCCTCCTCCGCAAGGTCAGGACAGATGTCAGGACAGACCACACGGGAGGGCCCTTCAGGTGGCAGAAAAGCATGGGATGGAAGGACATTCTGACTCACCCGACCATTCTGTTCCAGAGAACGTTTTCACGCTGCAATATCAAGAAATAAACAATCAACACGTAAGGACTGCTGTGGGCTCTGCCCACGCCGTCTGTGCTTGAGTCCTGACTCTGCCACTTACTGGCTGTGTGATTTGGGACAGTTTATTTCCAGTCTTTGTGCCAAAGTCTCCCCACCTTAAGATGGAAATAATTATATCTCTGCAAAGAGTTGATGTGAAAATTAAAGGAGTGCAAGCCCATTTGAAGTGTTGGTGTGGCGGTGGCGGGGGTCACGGGGAAGACAGCTCAGCACAGAGGAGACAGGTAGGGACTCTGTGGCATCTCACTACACTGATGGGCAGTGACCGCAATGGGGTGTGGGGGGTCGTGATAATATGGGTGAGTGTAGTAACCACATTGATTTTCATGTGAAACCTTTATGAGTACATATCAGTGACATCTTAATTAAAAAAATTAAAAATAAAGTGTTTAGAAAAGGGCTCATAGGAAGTATTCAATGAACATTAGCTATTACCATGACTGTAAATATAATTTTTCTTATTATATGATCTCTCTTGCAATCTTTTTCTCTCCAAGTCTGAATCTTTGCCTCTGTTCTACCTAATTCTCTCTGTTACATAAAATGGTTCCCATTTTCTCACTAGCTAACTAAGAAATAAGTAAAATTATTAGTCTACTATCCAATTCATAATGGACATTTCTGGTAAAAATAATACAAATTAAAACCGAAAATGATTATCACTGCACATGGTAATATATTGACTAAAAATTGACTGAAGATCAAATCTTGAAAGGCAAATCTACAAAATTTGACCCAAGAAAGCTGGCTCTGTTAGAAATATCAGTTTGTTGAAGAAATCACACACAAATAATATAAAACTGGTAAAATTTGACATAGAACTGCTGGATGGCTCAAATCTTCCCTCTGAAATTTAAATGAAAAATTATGTCAGAAATAACTTTAGTAAATAAAAAAATTAATAGCAAAACTTGATATAAAGTTTGTATGATATAGAAAACTGATCCAGAATGCATTGGTATGTTGGGGGGGTTTCTTATTTCTTGGAGGTTATCGGGGCTTTTGGCATTTGCTCCTGAAAAGCTTTCTCAATGAACACATAACAATGTTGATGTGATTTTGATTCAACGTCAAAATGTTATAGGGCCCAAGGGGTCAGGATGGGGATGTGTGAGTGTAGAAGAGAAATTAGGGGAAAACAAAAGGCAGCCTGGCCTCAGAACTCTGCAAGAATATTGCCCCGTACTATTAGGAATGTCATATTATCCTAACAGAGGGGCCAGAGACAGAGCACACACAGGCTTGAGGGTTGGGCACCCCTGGGGTGCAAAAAGGTTCCAACACTCACTAGCTGTCACCCTGCAAAAGTCACCACCTCCCCGAGCCTCAGCTTTCTCATCTGAAAATGAGAATGGCAGCAGTCGTCACCTCGTGAGGTCATCGTGAGGCCCTCCTGTGCCTGCCACGCAGTCAGCCCTCAGTTTAGATGTCAGTCACCATGATTTGCTACTGGTCTACTTTTTTAGTATGTTTGTGATCCCCGAAGTTACTCACCCAGCTGGCAGTCAGTGAGACGAGTAACTCCTGAGTTGGGTCTGCATATCATATTTCTTTCCCCCTCAGCCCAGTTTCCAGGACCCCAGAACAACGCCCTGCTTGTCATATTACCCCAGTGATTTTCTAGCTGTATGCTGAGTGTGTGTCAGAAAGAGCAAGACAGGGGAAGAAATGAAGGGAGCTAGGGGCAGGGCTGTTAGACATATGGGGCACCTCAAAGCATCGCCAGACAGATGGTGAGCAGGGGCGCAGCGCGAGGCAGGGAGAACACCTGGGTGCGGAAGGCTGATTAGCAGACAGGTAGGTCAAGGATGGGAAAGGAGGAAAACAGTAGGTGGTCTCTTCCCCAGACAGAGCTGCCTGAGGCCAGGTTCCCCAAAGTCCTACTCCAACTGCCTGAGAACAGTAACTAGTTAGTAGCTACTAGAGAAACTTAGTGTTAAGACTAACCAATAGTTACTAGTAAGAACTCGTCTAGACCGTGTCCCTTCACCTTGAGAAGGCTCTGGGCCAGGTAAAGGGCAGCCTAGCTGACGGGCCGGTAGCTGGGCCTTTCAAGAACAGCCCAGAGCCGCTCTGGCCTCAGCCAGCCCTGCACTTCCCCCAGTGCCATCCTCCCAGAACCTGAAATACAGCCTGGAAAGACAGCTTGCTGCCCTCACTGTTGCTGTGGCTTCCTCAGGCCATGACACGCTGCTCTTTCATGGGCCTGAGGGGCTGTAATTCTCATCACCTGACATTTATGGGAGGCTTCATATTAGCAAAACGCTTTATAGCCATTTTTATGAGGGAGGCCTCCCCAAGACCTGTCAGGCACAATCACCCAGCCTGAGCAGAGGGAAAGAGAGCCGAGGCCCACAGCGAGTGGCCCCTGCTGGCCCACAAGGAGCCAGGAACAGGGCCTGCGGACGCCACCTTCTCTACCGCATGGCACAGCTGATCTCTTGTCCTCGTAGCCTCGGCAGCTCTCTCTGTCACCTCCTTCCACATCCAAGCCATCAGCGGGTCCTGCAGGCGCAAACCCAAAGGAACCTCAAGTCCATCCATTTCTGTCCATCTGCGTCACTTCGCTCCAGCCCAGCACGGCTCCCTGCCTCCTGGCCTTGTCCCACTGCCCTACCTTCCATTATGCACACAGGAGACAAAGTAATATTCTAGACCTTTACTTATCTATTTAATGTAATGTATGCACCTTTGCACACTTTCTGATACTTCTGGGAAATTCTATTGATATCCTATAGGTAATATGTCCTATTGAAAAGAATCATCTTTAAAAAGCAAAAATAGCAACGCTTCAATAGCTTTTTCTGCTGAGCGAGATTTATTTAGAAGAAAATCCAAGTTCCTCTGCA
Organism: Manis javanica; assembly: GCF_040802235.1. NCBI lineage: Eukaryota > Metazoa > Chordata > Mammalia > Pholidota > Manidae > Manis > Manis javanica. Next base: position 91,861,149 of record NC_133169.1, on the reverse strand, counting down.
GACTGCAGAGTCCCTTTGCGACCTGGTTTTCCACACACTGACCCCTGCTCCTGCACCGGGTTCAGGGACCCAGCCAGCTCTTCTCCGCTTGCAGAGTTCACACCCACTTCACCTGCATGGAAGGACCTTGTGCCTGCTCTCAGCACAGCTGGTTTCCTCTCATCTTCCAGTCTCAGCTCACATGCCCCCTGCCAAGCCATCTTAAATTGCCCCTGCCCCCTGTTTCAGAGCACTTCGAACAGCCTTAAAATGTTTCTTACCTGTTGACTTATACGCAGTGTCTCCTTTGCTAGACTGTGCATCCCATGAGGACAGGGACCTCATGTGGGTATTTTTCTATGCAACTCTATTAATGCCTGCACAGAATATACATTCAGTAAGACACGCTGAAAAATTAAATGAAGGAATGAAGCTCTTAAAGCCTCTCCTTCGTTCAACCCCTGGCTAGTCTTCATTATATTCAGTAGAGGGCAGCAAAGACCCTGAATTATCTAACTTCTGGGGTTTATGGCAGAAAACTTCAGAGAACTTTCTCTTTTGCCAAATAGCAGACTCGGGTTTATCAGGAATTTCGGGAAAATGCCCAGTCTTACAAACTCTTTCAACTTGTTCCTGAAGCCTTCCCCTTTCTGAACCATTTACAGAATTTTTTTTTTAAACATTTTAGGCTAACAATGCTCCTTAGGAAATGAAAGCAGATGTTGTATTGACTAAGCCAAAAGAAACCCAATGGCCTGGAGCCTGTACTTTCCTGCCTGACAAGTTAGCGTGGAAAAAAGAGACGTTCCATTCATAGCCCGCAGCTGTTCAGGACTTAGGGTTTGACAGACCTGCCTTATGGTGTGTCGGGAGGAGCAGGTTAGCAGCTGCTGCTGTTTGTTTTGGGTACTTTTGCAAGGGGTGTGTGTGTGCGTGTGTGTTAATAGTTCTGTTTTGCTTATCCCATTGTGTGTGTGTGTGTGTGTGTGTGTGTGTGTGTAGTTCTGTTTTGCTTATCCCATCGTGTGTGTGTGTGTGTGTGTGTGTGTGTGTAGTTCTGTTTTGCTTATCCCATCTTCTCTTTTTGTTTAACAATCTCCCACCCAGGGCAGAGCCTCAACACCTTCTGCCTTTGGGGTGCTTCTAAGAGAAGGCCTGAACCCAGGTAATCCGCAGTGGGACCCGCATCCACACACTCTCAGAATGCTGTTTCCATTCACTCTCTGCCCAACAAGCAGTACTGAGTCTGTGCTCCGCGGGTGCCCCATCTGCTCCACCTGATCGAAAGAACGGTCACTAGCATGCAAAGGGAGAAGGGGTTCTCCACGCCAGCACTGCCGACGTCTCGGTCTAGGTAATTCTTTGTTGTGGGAGCATTCTATGATGTTTAGCAACACCCCAGGCCCCTACCCTTTAGATGCGGGGAGTCCCCACCCCTCTACGTTGGGATAGCCCCAGAATGTTTCCAGACAGTACTAAATGTCCCCAGGGGGCAAACTGCCACCCTTAATCTTGAAAGCCACTATCTTAAAGATCACAGCAGATGCCTCTTGGAACTCTTTCTGTCCTGAGTCAAGGAGTCCTCTCTCCTAGCACTGTGCCTCCTGTCACATGCTTGTCTCTTGTGACCTGAAGCCTTAGGTTTGGTAGATTAGCCATCTGATCCAACTGAGGCCTGTCAGCTTCTCTTCTTTGGGAATTTGAAACTAGGCCTGAGGAACTGACTACCACCTGGGTTCTTAGTGGGGCCAAAACTTAACGCAAATTTAGAAGGCATGGGTGGGGGTATAAGAGGGAGAGTGGGAAGCACAAACGCCCTCCTGAGGAGACAGGAACGAAATAGGCCACAGAGAAACACAGAGAAAGAGGCAGAGAGAATCCCTAGTTCCAGCACCTTCAGGTTCTAGTACTTTCTAAAGACAGGTAGATCTTGGGTAGTTTAAGACATTCCTGTACATTTATAACTAATACCTCTTTTGTGCGAGGGCAGTACTTTCTGTTCTTGTTACTGGGAAGTGAATCCTGACTGGCACATCTCCGTGGCCTAAAACTGAAATCATGGCCAGAAATGACCTGAGATCTAGGCAGTTAAGCGAGCGGTTCCCAACCCCCCAGCCGCTCCGCCCACCTCCGTAGGTGGGCTTGTTCTCCTTTCTGTCCCGAATGGTCCCTCATCCTCCTACAGCCTTTTCTTGTCCTAACCTTGGTGTAAATGACCTGGTGTTCCATGGCTTTGACTCAGGTTCTTACTGCCCATTCACCATCACCTTAACTGCTGACGGCAAACCCAGCCTGGGCTCCTGGGCTCCGATTCCTGAACAAGGAAGGCTGACTGGCTGGTGCGGCCACGCCGCTGGGCACCCATTCAACAGCATCCCTCCCGGTCAGCTTTGTTCCGGTGAACAGCCCCAAATGGCAACTTGGAATTGGCTTCTAAGGGCAACGAGACATAAAAGGAATCTTCTGGGGGGCTTATGAGAATTTTATCCTTGACACGGAGGACAGAGCCCGAGGAGGAGCTAGCCCATCCCCTTCCTGCTGGCTTTGGACGCGTCCTGCGAGGACGTGATCCTGGAGCCGAGGTAGCCATTCTGCACAAGGGAGTAAAAGCAAGAGGGCTGCAGAAGAGGGGGCGGAGGAGGGCTCTCACATCCTTGAGCGGACGGACGGACGGACCAGCCCTGCAGCCATTTGCCTTTAGGCCTCTTGTTACATGAGATCATTAAGTGTCCTCACAGTTTCGGCCGCTTGGACTCAGGTGTCCTGTTACTTGATGCCAAAAGGGTCCCAACAGTCACAGCACAGCTCATCTTTGCAGGCCAGCTCGGCTGGGCCCTTAGGTCACAGCTGGCCACCCCGCAGACTGACTGTCCTGGAGTCACGCACCTGCATCCAGTCCATGTGTTCATGCCCTGCCCTCCCCGTAACTTTTACTATGAAAATGTTTAAACCCACAGAACAGTTGAAAACATAATACAATGAACATTTAAATATCCTTCACCTAGATTCACCAGTTATCACTTAGCTACATACATTCACTGTACATATTTCCCTATAAGGGGTGTTTTTATTTTTAACTGAATTATTTGAAAGTAAAGTAAAGACTTTATGAAGCTTCACCCTAAAGTATTTCAACACTTACCTAAGAAGGAAAGGCACTGTCCTATAAAACCAAATTGTCATTATAGCAGATTTAATATTGGTTATATTATTCTCTAACGTAATGTCCTTGGGAGCTTTTTTGGTTTATTTTGTCTTATTTTTGTCTTTGTTTTTGTTCTTACTCGGGATTGATCAAGAACCACATGCTGTGTTCACCGAGACATCTCTGTAGTCTCCCTTGTTCTCAAACGGGTCTCTGACCTTTGTCTTTTGTCGTTGACTTTCAGGCAAGTTCTTGTTACAGAATGTTCCACAGTTTGTATTGTCTGGTTATTTCTCCAAAATTAGCTTTAGTTAAACATTTTTAGCAAAGACTCTACAGAGGCAGTGTCGAGTCCTTTCCAGTGCCTCACTTCAAGAGGCACGTGATGCCTCACTGTCCTGTCACTGGTCGAGCTAGGTTTAATCAGCTGATTAAGGTGCTGCCTGCTAGAATTCTCCATCGTAGAGTCACCTTTTTTCCCTTTAAAATCAGTAAGTAATCAGTGGGTTGGAGCTTTGAGAATATGAGAATCTCTTGTTCCCCAACAATTTTCACCCAGCATTTTAGCAACCATTAACAAACCTTCCCTGAATCAATTATTATATCAGTGATTGCGAAACCACATTTATTTTCTATCATTTCTTCTATATTTATTAGCTGGCACTCTACTTTTTAAGGAAAAGAGCTTATCTGTACAGCAAAGGACACTATCAGTACAACAAAAAGGCCTCCTACAGTATGGGAGAATATATTTGTAAATGACTTATCCGGTAAAGGGTTAACATCCAAAACATGTAAAGAGCTCACATGCCTCAACACCCAAAAAGCAAATAACCCGATTGAAAAATGGGCAGAGGATATGAACAGACAGTTCTCCAAAGAAGAAATTCAGATGGCCAACAGGCACATGAAAAGATGCTCCACATCGATACTCATCAGGAAAATGCAAATTAAAACCACAGTGAGATATCACCTCACGCCGGCTAGAGTGACCGACATCCAAAAGACAAGAAACAACAAATGCTGGAGAGGATGAGGAGAAAGGGGGACCTGTTCTACAGGTTCCTGTTGGTGGGAATGTAAATTATTTCAACCATTGTGGAAAGCAATATGGAGGTTCCTCAAAAAAACTAAAACTAGAAATACCATTTGACCCAGGAATTCCACTCCTAGGAATTTACCCAAAGAAAACAACATCTCAGTATCAAAAAGACATATGCACCCCTATGTTTACTGCAGCACTATTTACAATAGCCAAGATACAGAAGCAACCTAAGTGTCCATCGGCAGATGAATGGATAAAGAAGAGGGGGTACATATACACAATGGAACACTATTCAGCCATAAGAAGGAAACAAATCCTACCATTTGCAACAACATGGATGGAGCTAGAGGGTGTTATGCTCAGTGAAATAAGCCAGGCGGAGAAAGACAAGCACCAAATGGTTTCCCTCATTTGTGGAGTATAAGAACAAAGAAAAAACTGAAGGAACAAAACAGCAGCAGACTCACAGACTCCAAGAAGGGACTAGTGGTTACCAAAGGAGAGGGGTGGGGGAGGGAGGGAGAAGGGGCTGAAGGGGCATTATAATCAGTACACACAATATCGTTAGGTCACGGGAAAGGTAGTACAACATGGAGAAGCCAAGTAACGACTCTATAGCATCTCACTACGCTGATGGACAGTGACTGCAAAGGGGTGGGGGGGGACTTGATAATATGGATGAATGTTGAAACCACAATGTTGCTCATGTGAAACCTTTATAAGAATGTATATCAATGATACCTTAATTTTTTTTAAGTGGGTAAAAAAAGAAAAAGAGCTTACTTTTCCCTCACACTCATTTTTTAAATTTTCTTGAGTATCATTATGAACTTAGATTATTCATTCCCACCAATGTTCTCTACGATTTTCAATTTGTCCCAGATTTGGCCCCTTCAAAATGAGAGCCCCTTCCCGCTGGTTTGTGTCCTCCTAACGTGGCCCCGTCAGTGTCTGAGCACTTCTGTGCTCCCTAGTGACGTCCCAGGCTCATCTCGTTCGGAATCAGACGGGGCTCCTTCAGTGGGAAGCAGTTCTTAGAACCCAAGGACAGGATGGTAAGGGTGCTCACTGCACTTGGGCTGCCCTTGCTTCTAAGCCCTTTCAGAAAACAGAGCCAGGAAGAACTGTTTATTATATTTTAAATAATGAATTTTTCTTGATCCCCCAACTCTAATGCAACACCATGGGGCTCTTCCTCTTTCCCCCACAGTCCATATTTTCATCTTCTTTCTCCCACAGTGAGAACCCTGGTTTTCACCAACACCAGTGTATTTACTCATTTGCTGCCCCCTACAATACATTCAGCAGTATCCAAAACCATATCAACACCACTACCAAGAACAGACCAGCTAAGAAAGCTTAAGATTGTTTGAAGCTTTTTTTTTAATCCTTAGAATATTACCCACTAAAGATAAGGGCATGTTTAAAGACCTTTAAACCTTGAAATTGGTTTGTTTCCTTTGGTTCAAATATCGTTTCTTATTTGCAAAATTATGCAAATATATACACATTCCTTATATATATATATTATTTTGCCTTTTTATTCAAATAATAGTGCACTATGTACACTTCTCTGCTCCTGTTTTTTCACTTCATATTGCTCTATGTTATACACAAACAAGTCATTAATTATAGCACTAGTTTTTCACTATGTGACCTGTTTTATTTGCTCTCTTGAATATGTTTGTATTTAGGAAAGTTTTACTTTTATTTTCATGGTTACTTTTATACTAAAGCTAAAATAACCTTAGTCCCCACCCCCATCTTATTTGTTTTATTTTTCTGTTGGTTCCCCAACAGTATTGGAATTAGTAATTTCTTCCTTCCTCTCTCATCTCTATCCACCAGCATCTCATTTGAATAAATATCCTTTTACCCCAATCATTAAATATAAAACAATCAATAAGTAGAAAATAGCATGTGGTTCTTGATCAATCCTTTGTAATTTTGAAATCTTGATATCTCTTTTACCCTTTTACCTTTTTAATTATTGTATGATATCTACTTTCCTGGGCATCTACTCTTCTTATAACCATCATTGTTTTATGGGTAAATACATGCTCGATGCACATCATCAATTGATAAACCAATGTCTTTCCATTTTGGTCATCTAAAAACCTTTCTTTGGTAACTTCCTCAGGAAAGGCGTATGGGAGCAATATTCTCCAGTTCTTTTACGTTCATAATTTGTGACATGTTTGCTTTCCTTGAGTATCTTCAATACATTAGTCTATCTATTCTGGAAGAAAGTCTGAAGTCAATCACTTAAGTGACTTGATATTTTGATTAGATGCCCAAATGACTTTTTTCTTATTTTATAAAGTCCATAAGTGTTTTCAGAATATATCTTGACATTGGTCATTCTGGGTTGATTTCCTACTATTAGTGTCACATGTCTTTATTTCAGTAAAGTTTTCTTAATCATAGCTTTTTAATTTAAATTACTTTAAAATTTCCAGTGCTTTTCATTTTCTTCTTTGTGGGTTTTCTATTATATATATAATAAAATATTATCCAACCTATATATGTGTGTCTTGATAATTTTTGCTCTTCTTCTATACCCCCCACTTTCTCCTGAATCTCTAACTTGCTGAAATTCCCTACTTTTCACCTCATATTTATGGTAAGGCATTATCTGTTGTATTTATTCATTTTTCTGGTCCATTTCATTAGATGATTAATTTCTATTTGTCAGATGATTAATATTAATTCTGAGTTGTCCTACCTTATTTCTGAGATTTTTCTAATTCTGATTGATATAGTTATATCCTAATATTATTTGATTAGTTTTAAGCTCATTTTAAAATACTAAGTTAAATTTTTCATCTGTTTAATAAGCATGTCCTTCTGATATGTTTTCATTATTGGAATGTTATTCTACCCCTTATTTTCCTCTTTTCTTAATAATAACAGTGTTGATATTGTGTTAGTTTAAGGTGTACAATTCAGTCATGTGATAAATGTACATATCACAGAATGATTATCACAATAAATTTAGTTAACACATCCAATTTAGTGTTGGATTTGAATACAGTTTTATTGTCCTGCTCATTTTTACGTGAATTGAGTCTTTCTCTTATGAAGGAGGGGTGAGTCAGGAGCACTTTTATGACTTCATTGCTCTAAATCTCCCTGTGCTGATGTCCTTACAAAGAATTTATTTTTTAATAGCCCTGTGCTTTCTGAGAAGTGGCTCCTGTGTTCTCTTAGATACTTTCTTTTTCTTCACCTCTCTTACCTATCCTTCCCCATTTGGGTTCTACTCTCAGAAGTTTACTCTTGGTATGAGACTTTCTCCTGAAAAGGAGCTTTGTAATTTTGAAAGTTCACAGCCAAGACTTTACCAGCAGCTCTAGACTTTTCCCCGGACCCCACGCCCACCCTTTACCGGAGTATGTGAAATCTCGGCCCAGCCCCGGGTGCTCTCCAGTCGGTCTGTCTGCTTCTCAGCAAGCACTGCGGAAGTTCCAGAGCGATCCTGCCCTCACTAACATTTGTAAATTAGCTGTGATTGATCAAATGCAGTTGTATTTTCGGAGTAGTGTAAAGCCAGAATGGTGCTCGCCAGAGGCTAGAAGGAGGGGGAAATGGGGCGTTGCAGTTCAGCAGGTATGAAGTTTCAGTCATGCAAGTTGAAAAAGTTCTAGATCTGCTTTACAGCACTACTTACAGTTAACAATGGAACACTACACACTTGAAAGTTGTTAAGAGGGTAGATCTCATGTTATGTTTTCTTACCACAGTAAAAAAGGGGTTTGGGGGACATTAGTGGAAAACTGGTGAAATTCCAATGAGATTTGTAATTTAGCCAATAATATTGTATCAATATTAATTTCTTAGTTTTGAAAATGGACAATGATTCTGTAAGATGTTAACATTCAGGGAAGCTGGCTGAAGGGCACACAGTTACTCTCTGTACAATGTTTGGAACTTTACTGCAAGTTGAAAATTATCCCAAAGTAAAAAGTTGATTTTTTTTTAAAGTAATGAAATCCAAGTCACCCATACTAGGGATTTTTAAATGACAAAAATTTGGGGGGAAAAGTCATTCAAGAAGGAATTGGCTAAAAAAAATTGGTTGAGTGTCATACAGTTATTAATCAGATAAAGATGAATTTTATGTAACAACATGGAAAGCAGTGCATAATATATTATTAAGTAGGAAAAGAAGCTTACCAAAGTTATAAAAGATGACTAGAAAAATAAACACCAAGCTGTTTATCTGGTAATTTATTCAGGCACTGGTAGGGGGAAGCTACTATACATCTAAGTTATACATGTAAATTGTGTTGAATTTTTTAAGTTGAGTTTAGGCCAGCCCTTAGACCTGGTCAAGAGAGACTTACCTCAGATCTCAAGTGTTAGAGGGTCTGAAAATCACAAATACACGATGAAAAGGTAAATATACTAAAGAATGTGTGAGATTTGGTGCCCAGTGCTGACACAGAAGAGCCATTACCCTAAACATCCACACCGGTGGCTACCACCACTCACACCACAGGAAACGCTTCTCCACATCTCTTGCTCTCTGTTCTGGAAACAAAAGGTGACTTTATCTAGCTGTCATGAAGAATTGTGGCCTGTTCTTCTGCTAGCATCATGGAAAGATACCGCATGAGTAGAATTTGAGCTTGGGAGCATTTAGGTAATAGAAAAGACAAATTAATTAACTTGTCAAATCCTTCCTCTCAGATGTCATGAATGCTATAGATTCTTGCATAATAAAGTATCATTTCCCAGGAGTGCTGAGCCTCTATTTTCTGGCTGCCTTTGAGTCCTGGTTCGTGGACCAATAAGCACTCACAAAGTATTGCAGTAATATTTGCAGGAGTTACATATGGCAGCAAAAGAGCATTTTGCAATATTAGATGATATTATCCCTAATTCCTTTTTATACGTAGCCTAGACATAGCATGTTTGAAGCATAAACCAATTTTTTTGCATCAACAACTGATTAAGATTGAATGAATTAATTTTATGATCATAAAAATATTTTGTAAGACAAACTTAGAAACAAAATAAGCTTTATTTGAATGATACTTGTTTAAATTTTAATGCTCACTCGTTATTATTTCTATTTTGCTCATTCATTTTATAGGTACTTTCGATATTTTAGACAAAAAATAATTTTTTGAGGTTATATAGAAAAATTAAAAAAATTTTTTAAATAATTGCTTTAATTATATTTTTGATGAAGTATATGCAGACTTGGAACCTTTCAAATGTTATTATAATTAATCTACTAATTCTGTAGCTCATTGATAATAAGAACAAGTCGATATTGAGATAGAATCACTAATGAAAGTGGAGCTCAGAAAAGCAAGGGCTGAAAAGAAAAAAACAGAACAGAAAAGTGGGCTGCTTCAATTTTTTTTTTGGAATAAAGTTGATATGCAAATTACATTGGTTTCAGATGTAAAACACAGTGACTCGGTAATTACATCCATTCCTAGATCCTTGCCTCTGGGAGTGCGGTCCCCCTGTTACCATAGCAAGATACTACAATACTACTAGTTACATTCTACATGCTGCAATTTCATTCCTACGAACAATTTATTTTACAATTTGCAGTTTGCTCCTCTTTATTCCCTTCACCTATTTCACCCAGCCCCCTCCCTATGGTAACCAACAGTCTATTGTCCATATTTAGGGGTCTATTTCTTTTTGTACATTTGCTTCTTTTCTTTGTTTTGTTTTTTAGATTCCACATGTAAGTGAAATCATACAATATCTGTCATTCTCTGCCTGGCTTATTTCACTTATTGTGATACCTTCTAGGTCCATTCATGTGATCGCAAATGGCAAGATTTCCTTTTTATGGCTGAGTAATAGTCCATTGTGTGTATAGATACACCTTCTTTATCCACTCAACTATCAATGGGCATTTGGGTTGCTTCTACATCGGCCATTGTAAATAATGCTGCAGTGAACATAGGCATGCATATATCTTTTCAAATTAGTGGTTTTGTTTTTTCCTTGGGTAAATTACCAGAAGTGGAATTGCTGGGTCATATAATATTTCTATTTTTAGTTTTTTGAGGAACCTCCATATTGTTTTCCACAGTGGCCGACCAATTTATATTCCCATTAACAGTGCAGAAATACTTTCCTCCACATCCTCACCAGCACTTGTTATTTCTTGTCTTTTGGCTGGTGGCCATTCTGACTGGTGTGAGGTGATATCTCATTGTGGCTTTGATTTGCATTTCCCTAATGCTTAGTGAGGTGAATTGAGCATCTTTTCATGTGCCTGTTGGCCATCTGTATGTCTTCTTGGAAAAAATGTCTATTCAGGTCTTCTGCCCACTTTTTCAGTTGAATTATTTATTTTTTAGAAGTTGAGTTGTATGAGTTCTTAACATATTTGAAGTTATTAGCCCCTTATCAGCTGTATCATATATGAGTATATTCTCCCATACAGCAGGTTGCCTTTTTGTTTTGTTGATGGTTTCCTTTGCTGTACAGAAGCTTTTTAGTTTGATGTAGTCCCACTTGTTTATTTTTGCTTTTGTGTCCCTTACCTGGAGAGACATATTTTTAAAAATTGCTCATGCTGATATTCAAGAGATTTCTGCCTATGTTTTCTTCTAAGAGTTTTATGGTTTCAAGTCTTACATTTTTTAGGTCTTTAATCCATTTAGAGTTTACTTCTGTGTATGGTGTAAGACAGTGGTCTAGTTTCATTCTCTTATATATAGCTGTCCAGTTTCCCCAATACCATTTATTGAAGAGGCTATCTTTTCCCCATTATTTATTCATGGTTCCTGTTACATATAATTGACCATATGTGTGGGTTTATTTCTGGGCTCTGTATTCTGTTACATTGATCTATGAGTCTGTTCTAATGCCAGTATCATACTGTTTCAATCACTGTGGCTTTGTAGTATAACTTAAAATCAGGTAGCATGATACTCCCAGGTCTGCTCTTCTTTCTCAAGATTTCTTTGGCATTCGGGGCCATTTGTGGTTCCCTATACATTTTAAGATACTTTGCTCTAGTTTGTTGAAAAATGCTGTTGGTATTTTGATAGGGATCGCTCTGAATCTGTAAGCTGAATTTGCTTCAATGTTTTAAATTGCAGACAATGAAAGTAAGCAGCCTTCACTAAGCCTGACCCACATATTGTTCATAAACAGGTATTAAATACTCTTATTTAATGAACAATTAGTTAGCAAGCAAAACAACGAAGCTAAGCAAGAAAAGTATTCTTAGCAAATCCACAACTCGAACAGGTCGGATGGAACCCCCATAACTTTATATGCGTTACTATTGAAGTTTTCTTTCTGATCAAAAGAAGAGAATGAAAAAGATAAATTCTCATAAAAAATCCACAACTCAGAAGAAATAAATGCGCTTCTGGCCTGCCCATCAGATGATAAAGAAATTGAAAGAATTGGCCAACTAGATGAGAAAGATAAAAAACTTTGAATCTTTACTGTTTATTGGCAAGTGATCCTGGGAAAAGTCGATCACATCCTTCCTAAATCATGAAAATACTTCCAGAAAAATGTAAGTTGATTCAAATCACTGGTTATGAATTTTCCATTGGATAAACGTGGCAGAAATTTTAATACTTCATATTGTAATAAAACATTTTTCTCAAATGGAGAAACTATAGAAACTTTGTTATATTTTAGGTTGAAAGACAAAGTCTTTTGTTACTATTACTGCACATTTCACGTTTAGTCTCCACAATCAGCTCTGGCCAAGGAGAGGATTTGTGACTAGAAATACTTACGTTTTCAATTAAAAGAACATAAAATGTTACTCGTAACCAAAAGCGACAACAAAAAGTCCAGCATATGTAAATGATAGAACTGAATAAAAGCCTAAAACAACAGTGAACAATCAGTAATAATCAAAAAAGGAACCAGAGACAAATAAATACTGATTTAAAATACTACTATATCTGTACAGCAAAGGACACCATCAGCAGAACAAAATGGCATCCTACAGTATGAGAGAATATATTCATAAATGACAGATCCAATAAGGGGTTAACATCCAAAATATATAAAGAGCTCACATGCCTCAACACCCAAAAAGCAAATAACCCAATTAAAAAATGGACAGAGAATCTGAACAGACGCTTCTCCAAAGAAGAAATTCAGATGGCCAACAGGCACATGAAAAGATGTTCCACATCACTAATTATCAGGGAAATGCAAATTAAAACCACAATGAGGTATCACCTCACACCAGTAAGGATGGCTGCCATCCAAAAGACAAACAACAACAAATGTTGGCGAGGCTGTGGAGAAAGGGGAACCCTCCTACACTGCTGGTGGGAATGTAAATTAGTTCAACCATTGTGGAAAGCAGTATGGAGGTTCATCAAAATGCTCAAAACAGACCTACCATTTGACCCAGGAATTCCACTCCTAGGAATTTACCCTAAGAACGCAGCAATCAAGTTTGAGAAAGACAGATGCACTCCTATGTTTATCGCAGCACTATTTACAATAGCCAAGAATTGGAAGCAACCTAAATGTCCATTGGTAGATGAATGGATAAAGAAGATGTGGTACATATACACAATGGAATACTACTCAGCCATAAGAAGTGGAAAAATCCAACCATTTGAAGCAACATGGATGGAGCTGGAGAGTATTATGCTCAGTGAAATAAGCCAAGCGGAGAAAGAGAAATACCAAATGATTTCACTTATCTGAGGAGTATAGGAACAAAGGAAAAACTGAAGGAACAAAACAGCAGTGGAATTACAGAACCCAAAAATGGACTAACAGGTACCAAAGGGAAAGGAACTGGGGAGGATGGGTGGGCAGGGAGGGATGGAGGGGGAAGAACAAGGGGGGTATTAAGATTAGCATGCATGGGGGGGAGGGAGAAAGGGGAGGGTGGGCTGCACAACACAGAGAGGACAAGTAGTGATTCTACAACATTTTGCTAAGCTGATGGACAGTAACCGTAATGTGGTTGTTAGCGGGGACCTGATATAGGGGAGAGCATAGTAAACATAGTATTCTTCATGTAAGTGTAGATTAAAAATTAAAAAAAAAAAAAAAAGAAAGAAAGAAAGAAAAGGGGGATTACTCCTTGACAGGATAAAACTATTGGTAAATCAAAGACCAACGCATGCTTTAAATATCCTTAATGTTGATCACTTAAAGGGTGTCAGATGATCAGCTATGGAGGTACTCTTTTCTGATAATATTCCTTTCTCTTAATTAAAAAAAAATAAAAAAAGCAGTTACTGTGTGCTGACCTCCAATGAGTTCTGCACAGTGGTATAGAGGGCATGTCAAAGTGTGGGCAAAGGGTCTATTTGTTTCTATGCAGAAGATCAAGGCCTAGCTTGGATACCCAGAAAATGAACTAAGATATGATATGAGGAGGAGCTTCCGGCATCAGCACTCTCTGGAGGACTCGTGCCGGGGGATGATCATCAAAAAGCCTCCACAGGGATCCGGACGATGCTGCGGTTGTGGCTGCATCCAGCCCACCGTCTCCTGGACTTGCCATAGGAATGAGGAGGGAGATGTCTAGGCTGGCATGTGCATACAGTGAGACAACGAATTTGACCGGATCTGTACTGTTGGAACTCAACCAGGAGTTGGGAGGGGTGCAAGTTGTAGCACTCCAAAATCTCATGACTATAGACTGTCTATGGTTAAAAGAACATATGGGATGTGAACAGATCCCAGAAATGGGCTGCTTTAATTTGTCTGATGGTTCAAGTACAGTTGGACAATATCCATCATATCATAGATAAATTTTCACAAATGCCTAGGGTGCCTAAATGGTTTTCTTGGCTTCACTGGAGATGGATGGTAATTATAGATTTGCTTTGTTTATGTCACCGTATTCCTATTATGTTAATATGTGTGTGCAAGTTAGTTAGTAGTTTAAAACCTATACATGCTTAAGGTACTCTACAAGAAGATATGTCAAAGAAATAATCAATCCTCCCATGTTTTCTTCCATCTGCTACCTCTATAGCTTTTCTTCTTCCTTCCTAATTACAACCCTTAAATAGAATTCGTGCCTCATATCGAATTTACCGAGTATCATAATTCCTCCAGGTGGTAAAGATACCTCGAGACAAGTGCTGGGCATAGAAGCCACAGGGCATAAATCTGCAAAGAAGTAAAAAGCTAACCTTTGCAAACAATATGGCTTCTCTCTCACTTACCAACTTTACATCTCCCTGTATGGCCCCGGAAGATGACTGGTTAGCCAGAGACGGGTAAGATTCCTCAAGGGAGGAACAACCTAAGACAGGCACAGTCGCAGGGGGGCCATCAGGTGAGAATTTGGGGATCAACAGAGGTGAGGCTCAGAACCTCACCCCCCCTGCTTTGAGAGAAATCTTCTGCATCCGTGGATGTCTTGCTGCCCTTGTCTAGCCTGGATTAATACTTAGTCCATAGGCACACACCTGATCATCTGATCATCTACATTTGCCCTCTTACAGCACTAAACTATGTTTTCTACCTTTATCTTCATCTACCTACCACTTCAGCATTTTATTAAAAATAAAAATAATAATAATAATAGGAGAAATGTGTGATCAACATATAAATCAAGTACAAAAATCAAACGAATATTCATATTTGACCTGATTGTTTATAGGTCATAATGCGTGATCAAAACCGAAAGTTTCTGTGATGACTGCCCTTGTACTGTTCACCATGTAAGAATTTATTCACTATGTAAGAATTCGTTCACCATGTAAGAACTTGTTCGTTATGCTTCAGAAGATTGGAGACTGATGAGAATTAGGCTTGAGATGGATTAATGATTGTGCATTGAGTGTTGACCCCCCTATACTGAATTTTATTGTTGTTAACAACCATTTGATCAATAAATATGAGAGATACCCTCTAAAAAATAAAATAAAATAAAAATAAAAAAATAAAAAATAAAAGTAATAATAATAATAATAATAATAATAAGGGAGAAATGTGGGATTCACATATAAATCAAGTATAAAAATCAAACGAATATTCATATTTGACCTGATTGTCTGTAGTTCATAATGCATGATCAAAACCGAAAGTTTCTGTGATGACTGCCCTTGTACTGTTCACCATGTAAGAACTTATTCACTATGTAAGAATTTGTTCACCATGTAAGAACTTGTTTGTTATGTTTCAGAAGATTGGAGACTGTTGAGAATTAGGTTTGGAGTGGATTAATGATTGTGCATTGAGTCCCCTATACAGAATTTTATTGTTGTTAACAATCATTTGATCAATAAATATGAGAGATGCCCTCTCAAAAAAAACAAAATTTAAATAAAATACCAAATGCACACAGAAAAAAAAAAAAAAACCACAGTGAGATATAACTTCACACCAGTTAGGATGGCCACCATCCAAAAGACAAACAACAACAAATGTTGGCGAGGCTGTGGAGAAAGGGGAACCCTCCTACACTGCTGGTGGGAATGCAAATTAGTTCAACCATTGTGGAAAGCAGTATGAAGGTTCCTCAAAAAACTAAAAATAGAAATACCATTTGACCCAGGAATTCCACTCCTAGGAATTTGCCTGAAGAAAACAAGTTCACAGATTCAAAAAGACAGATGCACCCCTATGTTTACTGCAGCACTATTTACAATAGCCAAGATACGGAAGCAACCTAAGTGTCCATCAGTAGATGAATGGATAAAGAAGATGTGGTACCTATACACAATGGAATATTATTCAGCCTTAAGAAAGAAGCAAATCCTATCATTTAAAACAACCTGGATGGAGCTGGAGGATATTATGCTCAGTGAAATAAGTCAGGCAGAGAAAGACAAGTGCCAAATGAGTTCCTTCATTTGTGGAGTATGACAACGAAGCAAAACTAAGGAACAAAACAGCAGCAGACTCATAAATTCCAAGAAGGCACTAGTGGTTACCAAAGGGGATGGGTGAGGGAGGGCAGGTGGGGAGGGAGGGAGAAGGGGACTGAGGGGGATTATGATCAGCACACAGAATGTAGTGGGGAATAGGAAAAGCAGTACAGCACAGAGAAGACAAGTAGTGACTCTGTAGCATCTGACTACGCTGATGGACAGGGACTGTAATGGCACTGAATTTTATTGTTGTTAACAACCATTTGATCAATAAATATGAGAGATACCCTCTCAAAAAAAAAATAAAATAAAAATAAAAAAATAAAAAATAAAAGTAATAATAATAATAATAATAATAATAAGGGAGAAATGTGGGATTCACATATAAATCAAGTATAAAAATCAAACGAATATTCATTTTTGAATATGAATAAGTGGGGGGCACTTGATAATATGGGTGAATGTAGTAACCACAATGTTGCTCATGTGAAACTTCCTAAGATTGTATATCAATGATACCTTAAGAAAAAATAAAATAAAGTACTGCTATGGTATTATTAAGAGACTAGCAATAGATGTTCCATATTTAGCCAAGCTTTGTGCGAAAGTAAGAGCACAACACTCACTGAAAACAATGGAATATTTCTAGGTTAGTAGAAAAAATAATTTTCAAATTTGATGTCAGAATGGTCAAGCATGTAAGACAGATTCAAAGCTAATAAAAAAAGACAGCTCAAAATAGTATTAAAAGTGAGAAAAAAATATACAATGTTTAATTAATATATTTGGACAAATCTTACTGAGCAACTAACATTTGTCATTTATATTGTCAAACTGTCAGAAGACTAAAATAGAAGAAATAAAAATTAATGAGTGTTTTCTTGGTTATGCTTACTGTGAAAAAAACAAAAATGCATAAAAACTCTGAATTTTAGGTATTGATTTAAAAGAATAATGAAAGCTAGCTACTAATACAGTTAAGTAACAGGTAAGAAAAGCATTTTTTGTGAGCCATGGACAATGCATTGTTTGAATTTCTTAAGAGACACGTTCTCAGTTGTGCCAATAAGTGATACCATCTTTGGAACAATGATTTACATACAGTACTTTCTGTATCTGCTCATACTTGAGACATCTTGGTGAAAAAAAACATGCCTTTCTGCCACTACAGCCACATTCGGACACACAAAGGGAATGCTGATTAAATGTCATTAAAGCAATAAAATTTAACTTACACACAATAACAAGATGCATGAGAATCGACAAGAAGTAAAAGATGATCCTCAGGTAGAGGGAATCATGCTCTCCGGCAGAAAATACTTTTCTTTTAATTTTTTTTATTGAGGTATAGGCAATAAAATGCACAAATCTTAGTGTACAACTTGATGAGTTTTGACATGTGTACACTCACGTAGCCATCACCCAGATCAGGAGAGCAAACATTCTCACTAACTTTTTTTAGAAAATTATTTTTGAATTTGCACTGTCCACATTGCCTGGTGTGAACTGTTGCTTACTCTTAATAAAGCTAACCAAAACTTGCAGAAACCCCAAAACCTTGAACTGTTATGGGCTTGGCAATTTTGCCTTTTAAACATTAATTTTTTTTTTATTTAGAGGAAACAGTTCCTCTAGATTGAAATGAACTATATGTGAAATATGTAATAAATGTGACATCCTATAAAATATAAGAAAATCAGAACAAGTAAAGAAAAGTGTTTGTATCACTAAGAGAATATTCACATACAAATAATCCCCAAACTAATTTCTATTAAGACTATTTAGGGATCATTATAAATCAAGGTATAGTGTCAGTTAAAGAAAGATTTGAATGAATCACAGAACATTTTTCCATTTTTGGTTTTCCATATAATACTCCAGCCTTGTAATTTTTGAATAGAGCTTAAATGTTGTATGGATCCAGATATTACATTAGAGAAGGTAAAAATTGCAATGCAAGTGATAGTGATTTATATGATAAAATTAGAATACATTTTATATGGTAATAATGTATCATAAGACCCCATCAGAATATTTGAACTTGATATGTAAGATCCATTATTGATTTCTGAATATAAATGTTGTTATAATAACTTTGACAATGACAGTTGCTATTGGCTTAATAGCAAGTTTTCTCCATATTAAAATTAATTTTAAAATAAGAATACAAATGACTTAAGAAAGGTTGTCTGATTTGGCATTGCTATCATTAGATCACAAACTAAGTAAAAATCCTTATTATAACAACATAATTTGTAATTTTGCGAAAATGAAGAAACAATAAAATTTAGGGAATCATTAATATCTCAATGTATGAATCACGTATGCCTTTGTCGTAACTCATCCAAACATCAGGCAAAGAACAGAACTCCCAGGTATGTGCAAAATATTAAAGAGCAGACAACTTTAAATTTTGCTGATATTCAGTCATATAAAAACTTGTTTTCTAGATCTCATGTTAAATGTTCTTCCCACAGTAAAAGAAATATTGTTTTAAAAAGGGCAAAAAACATTTGTATTCAATTTTGTTTCAAAGGTAGAAGGATAGAAATTTTATTCTGTTTAACTTGTTTGTTCACTTGTTTTTAACTTCTAAATATTTAAACATACTGTTCTCCATTCATATTTTTGTACCAGGCCCACCAAGTTAAGGGTGGGTTGATTGAGCATAAGTTAGTTTTATAATTAACGCCAATAAGAACTACTATTTTTAATTTTTAATAGAGTAACTCACAACACCTCTGTAAGGTAATTATTCCAATTTCATTTTCCTGCTGGGGAAACTGAGACTTTAAAGGGGTTAAGTTGCTCGCCCCAACACTGTCAATGCTGAATCAAACGGACACTTGCTGTGCCCATCCTGAGCCGGGCCTAGCTGGTAAACGCTGACAGAGTCCTAGGGAAAGGGCTTTATAAATGCCAGGCCTCTTCTGGGAAATACCCGTTCCTCTACCCCAGTTCGTGCTGCCTGAAATTCCACCATGATGCACTGATTCTTTTTCATTGTAAAGTCTTCCCGATCCCCAAAAGAAACCAATGAAAATGGAAATAAACCCCAAGAGGCGTAACGTGGTAGCCTGTGAAGCGGGCAGGTTTCTCATATTTTTTCCACCAAAGTAACCCATCTTTGGGCTCAGCTCAAAAGATTCTGGTCAATTTCTTTCAAGTCTCGGGCTCTCTCTTAAAAATCATATGTGTATTTTCCCATACTATGTATCTATGGTATCTATCTTTTAATACAAAATGTTTACCTCCAGATCTTCAAAATGATGCTTCAGAAGAGATTCCATGTTCATCTTGGAGTTCAAGGACTCTTTGGCCTACTGTCTTGCCCTCTGGTTTGAAAAGCAGAGCCTTAAATTGCTACTCGGTGGGGTCTGCTTAACTCGCGGGTGAGATCAAGGCCCTGCGGAAAAGGGGGAAGTGGGATTAACTTCCAATGGAGTCCAGGACCTGCCCCGTCCGTCCTTTGTTTTACTCATCATCTTCAGTCATTTCAAAGTCCACCTCTGACTCTTTTGAAGGGAAGTGAACTCTCTGGTCTTTAAAAGTGTGCAAGTGGACTGGACAGTTGCTGCTCAGGGTGCTCTGGTGGGTAAGGCCTGAGCAATCGACGGAGGAAACTTTCCAATTTGATGCCCTATGATCCTGCAATTTCCTAAGTCCTTTGCAGCAGTAATTTCAAGAAAAATGTCCTCAATTCAATAAACATTCAGCACTTTTGAAAGGGTTAGATCCCACACAAGGCAGTGATGTACAGGGCAATCTTGTTGAGACTCAGTTTGCTAGGGAGACAAACAAGCAAGTGACTATAATACAGTCTTGAGGTTCTCACGGGAGAAGCACAGCTTCCGGAAGCACAAAGGGGGATCACCAAGCCTGGAACTGTGGAGACGGATCCTGGTAGGCTTCCAGGAAGAGGTGACATCTAAGCTGAGGTTTGAAGAATGAGTAGGAGTTCGCCCAAGTCCTTCCGAAAGCCCCTATATTTGGTACTAATTTCAGCTAGTTTCAGGTCCCTTCTCTGCCCTACTACATTTTGTTCACCCATTCTACTCACCAATTCAGGATCTATAGGGACAAAAGTGCTTTTTAATTCTCAAATTGTAACCACAGGGGGGTAGAGTGAATAAGTGGTCCATCCATTGAATAGAACTACTTCACACAGGGGAACCAGACTTCAGGGTTTTGGCATCAAAGTTACTGGGCAGATACTAAACTCACTTGAAATAGTCACAGCTGTCTAACCAACGGAGGGGGAGGATTCACTCCGCGTTTGCCTCCTGGGCTGTGAACACAAAGGAAAGAAAATACTGTGAAGGGAAGCTGCAGACTCCTCCCTGCAATGCTATGTTTTTTCGGTTATCACACAGCAGACAGCAGAGCCAATAATCCAGTCTGCAAAACTGCCAGCTACAAAAACCAAATCCTTTGAAGTGGCTAATGAATACACTCTTTTTAACTTACTCGGATCTCATCGCTGAGAGCTATGCAGTTGCTCCTGGGCAGAAGTTTCGCTAATGTAGGGATGTTGACTGGCCACTGCATCAAATATTCATCAACTCACAGATGGGAATCTACAAAGAGTTCGCAGAGAGGTTTAGTGTCTCCCTTTGGTTCGAGGGGAAGCACGTCAGCACCGCAAAATGCAAGCCCACAAACACACACCTTTAAGCTTCTGCGTATGGTTCCTGACCCACTTTAAACAGGTTAAGTGGGACCCAATTTACGGAAACCACTTTTTTTCTTAAAGCAACAGTACTGCATTTTTCACTGTAGACATTTTTAGAAACTACCTTTACACTAAGAAAAGAAAAGAGAGCTCACCCATAATTTCACCATACTGAACCAGTCTTTTAAATAAAAATTAAATTGAACTGTAGCCAATGTTCTGTGCGTGTCTCACTCTTGCTTTTCTCATTTAGTAATACATTCTTAACATCTTTACACACCACTGAGTATTTTTCCCCAGCATATTTTTATGTATTTACCCAGTACTCTAGTGTATAAATGTGCCATAACTTACCCAATCAAACTCTTAGGGATGGATGTTAAAGTTGTGTCTAGCTTTTCACTATTTCAAGTGCTGTTCCTAATAAGCATCCTTGTCGTCAATTCTTTGTGCCCAGTTAATGGTATTTTCTCAGGCCAATGAGTGGAAAAGGAATTGCTAGTTGAAGAGGTAGCCTGATGTGCCAGTTCACATTTCCACCCTCGGAATACACGAGGCGGGCGGGGCTGTCACTTTCAATGGGTGTCAGTTCGCCCATCTAATGGGAGGCGGTCTGCGAGGTCACTGAGAGCTACGTATTGGTCTAGGCGTTTGGGGGCTGCTTGATCTGTGTATTTGTCTTTTGTAGCAGCCTTCTTGAAACTTGAACATTTTTCCTTGTTAATGTAACAGCTATCTGATTTCACTAATCTCCCATCTTTATTTACTCACACTGGAGAGAAAGAAGGATCTCTTCAATGATAAACAGCAGTGCCTGGGTTCAGTAAAGAGTTATGGCTTGCTGTTTTGCATTGCTAGTAACCACAATTATAATGCTGGGTCTATCAATACCTTTTTCCTCTAACAATAGAAGGCCAAGTGTTTCCTGCAATTTAAGTCTCCTTAGAGCAGAGGTTCAGTGATACATAGGAAAAAAAAAAAATAGAGGCGTAGGTTGTTAAAATAAAATTGCCAGCATTTTGTTTTGCCCAGTAAAGACATTTATAATAAAGAATGGCCATTTACTATCATCAAGTGATCACTTAAGAATGAGCATTTTTAAATGGATGCCCTTATACCAAAAAAAGAACATTATTCCAGAATAAAGTGAATTCTTATCTATAAGGAAGAACAATTGGCATTCTTGCACTGACATACACACTGTCCTTGTGTTTTTTTCTCACAAAGGATTTGGAAACAGCAGTTTGGACGGTATTCAGTCTGTGGACCCTGGCTTGAGAGCCGCTGATCTTACAGGCTCATGACCATGTCTTCCACATGTCGTGGGGCCTGGCCCAGTCCCCTTCCTCCCTGGACAAGAGAGACATAAAGGAAACTCTTCATTGCTCCCAGGAGGTCTCCTCCTGCCCGCTGGTCCACGCAGCCCTCCCAGATGGCAGTGACTTGGGAGCTTTGTTTTCATGACTTGCACATCTCCACAAACCACCTATATCATTATTTACTTAGCATTTGTTTTAAATCAACATAGTCTTTTAACGTTAAAGATAAACTTATTTGAAAGGGAAACTTAGTATCTCAACCATAAATGGAAAAACCACTATTACTTGTCTTAAATAAAGCAAAATGGTATTAGATTCTAGATCTAATTTACCTACCAAAGGTTCTGAGATGGAATCCGGCAACTTGTTTCAAAAGAGAGAGACAGATGAGCAAAAGAAAGGGGTTGACAACACATTAGCACAGACAGGATACTGACCTTGGCAGAGCTACAAGGACCAAGGGGAACTGGAATGGAAATAAACTTCTCACCTAGTGCGGTCATGTATTTTAATGTTCTGCCGCTGTGCACCTGGCAGGGGTCCCACAGTTTGGAAAGTATTGGTAAAGTGTAAAGAAAACTGGACCTGGCTTTGAGCCCTGGCCTGGCTACTTACTGACTATAAATCCTTGGACAAATCACTTTACCTCTTTCTAAAACCTCAGCTTCCCCCAGTAAAATGAGATGCGGATAATCTCTCTCTCTAACAGTGTAAAGAATAAACGAAAATAGTTAAAACTTTTTGCAATCTCTAAAATGCTATACATATCATGAATGATTAACCTCACTTGTGGGGAACACTTTTAGTATCAGATCTTTTCTTTGGTGGCCCAAAATATACTCCCAGGCCAAACATCTCATTATAGAGCCTAAAATAAATAAACAGATTAAAGCCTTTAAAAATGAATTACCGGATCCCATGTCATGTGGGATAAGCCCTAGTAGGACTAAACTAAGCATTCTTAGGAATTCTAATAATTTGATCCATGGCTCTAATTAGCAGAAGGGCAGGGACTGTGCCTGATTCGTTCCCTTTTATGTCCCTTGTACCTAGTTCAGTGTGCCGTACATTGGAGATGCTTGGTAAATGTTAGAGAATGAATGAATGAATGGCTATGTGAGTGAGATGACATTCCTATATTAGACCTTGGTCTTCTTAGTAGATATCTGTAACTTTTTCCACCCAGTACTGTATTAATCATGGTTTGAATTTTCTATTTCTGACGCTTTGACATCTTGGGGCATTGTGGCCCCATGCAGGGACTGGCCCTCCCTCGCAAAAACTTGCCTGTGAGCATCCCTTTAATATACAAACCAATCACCCCTGAGTCCATGCCCCCATATATCTTCCTTTATCAGGTCCTGAAATCCCAGACACCATCAGCCCTAAATCACCCCAGGGTCACGTACCAACAGCTAGGACGCCCCCTGAGCCCGGAGCACACCAAAACTATTCCAACTATGCCACCCTGAACCAGCTCAGCTGTTTACCCTGCCTTGTCCATTCCTTCCCATGAAAACAAACCACAACGGCTTTTGCCCATTTTCTCCTTCTGCCTCCTGGCGCTTCCCCAGGTGGCCTGCGTGGTGTGGCATGCCCCCCCCTCTTGGGAACAACAAGGCACAAACTATCTTTGGCAATTGTCTCCCCGTGGGTTGGCTGGGCCATAGCTGAAAAAAAAACCAAAATCTCCAGGCACCTTGTAAAACAAGCAGCGACCCTGAGAATCCACCCCGACTCCAGTCTTGATTCAAGATTAGAGGGAGCTGTTCTCACCTCCAGCTCAGGGAGAAGTACACACAGCCCAGGCGTCAGGAGGCCAAGCAACTTACCAGGATTGTCTCAGAGGTGGGCGCATGACCACATTAAAGTTTCAATGAGTCTTTTGCCAGGACAAAAACTCTGAATTTTTTTTCCTGCTAGATGAGAAATGGGGGAAGTTTTAGGTCTGGAGCTCTGCAGTCATTTGGCTAGCTAGAGGCAAAGAGCCTGTTTGAAATGGTGCCAGCCAGATAAAGCTGCACCAAGAGATAGAGGAAGAGAAACCAGTTCCCGGGTGGCATCGTTGGAGCCAGTCCTTCTCCTGGATGTCCTGCTTACTGGTGTTTAAACCAATTCAGATCAGGTTTTCTGTACATATAAATAAAAGAATACTCATCTACAGGGTTCTCTTTCCCCTTTTCTTGATACTCAAAGCCCCATTTGAAGAGTTTTTAAACTGCAGTTTGAATTAATTTAGTTCCACAATGTGTGTGCCAGGCACTGTGCTGGGCCCTAGTAATTCAACGTCTATTAAGACCCTTGAAGAGCTTCCATTTATATGGGAAAACAGATATGCAAACAACCAGGGAAAAGGAGAGTAAGAGCTTTCGTGCAGGTTCAAGCAAAGGCTTCGAAGCTGGGAAGGAGTAATCAGCTCTGCCTGGACCGTCGCCTTTCAATCCTGTAACCGTCACAGCCTCGACTTGTCCAGGTCCTGGTGGGGCATCCCTCCGATTTCCAGGAGCACCCACTGTATTGAGGGCTAGCATGTAGCAGGGGGCTCCTGGGTCACTGTGGCCCTGCTCACTTCATCCTCTGGGGTCCTTTGTAGGGAAGATATTATCATCCCCATTTTAGAGAAGAGGTTTCCCCTATTCAGAGGCTTAGCTCAGGTAAACAACCCTACTCAACTCAGTGGTAGAACCTGAACTGCAGTGCAGACTGTCTGACTGCAAAGGCCATGCACTTCATTGCTAAGCCTTCCCCAGGACTGCTGAGGCCTCACTGAGTGCCAGACTCCGCCCCGGAATGGGAGAAGAGAGGAAGGAGCTTTCTGAAAGCATTCCTTATTTCACAACAGAACTTGCCCTGTAGGGTTCTTTTACATTACAGTACATCGCAAAGAGTCGTCAACTTAGACGGATCTTTTAGCCCACAGGCTACCCTGAGGACCACGGCCAGGACAATGAAGTGTGCCAGTGGATGAGCAGGTCCTCACCCAAGACCTTAAACTCCCGTTTGATGTCTCCCCCAGTCGTCCTCTGGGAGATGGAGAGGCCAGATGCAGCAGTAAGTACAGAACCTCCTGGGCCCGATGTTGAGGACTGCCTGCAGTTGGAAGGCGCCAGTCAAGGGACACTGGTCAGCAGCTTGTGCCTTCGCTTCCAGCAGAGCAGGGGGTTTCTGAGAATTTCGTCTCTGCCTGAGGGAAGCACCAAGGCAGCCCAGGCCCCAGGCAGATCGGCCACCTGGGCAGATTTCCTTTCCAAGCTTCATGTTAGCTTGTCAACCTCATCAGCCCAAGCCCATTAAACAAACAATTTATTAGACTGGCAGCCCCTCTGGACGCTGTAACTTTTATACAAGGGACTGTTGACTTTCCCACTTTCAACTCACTTTAATGATTTTCTTGCCAGAGGAAAAACGGTGCATCTTTCAGCTTGGGTAAGAAGTGTGTTATATGAATGTGAACATGTAATTCATATACTGGCCATGAATATTCATTGACTCTCCTAGACATATCACATCAAATCTGTGTGAGGGGGTAAGTATTTCACTTTACAATCAAAGCCGAATAGGATGCTTTCAAATCATCATAGGTTTTTGTTATAAATAAATACATTTCTATTTAATCTGGATCAGAATTAGATACAATTCACACAATACATAATTAGATAACTTGCTTTCTTCCCTTAATGGTTTTTCCTCAAAGACCTTTTTATGATCATTTAATTTTAAGTCTTTTGAAATAAATGTGAATGGACACATTGGATTTTGTAACACATTACTGCCTCCTTTATTTCAAAATTGCTCTTTTAGGTTTCTTGATTAAGAATGGCCTTATTTTTCTCTGACAAATTTTGCAATGACTGGTCAGGAAAATTGACATTTCACTGCCCTGTTGTGTTTTATTTTCTTTTATTTATTCACAGATCACTGTGGGATGCAGTTTTTACTCCTGTAAAACCTTGATTTTATTGTTCACTAGTCCTAAGAAATATGCAAGTCTTAATAATGACAGTAACGGCCATTCGCTACTACTTACTCTGAGCCATCAGTGTGCTACGTACACCATAGCTTGTTCAAACCTCATAACAAACCTAGGATGCAATTAATATGTTTTCTTGCTTTATAGCTGAGGAAGGTGAAGCTCAGAAAGTTCAAGAAATCTTGCCCCAAAGAAAGGGACAGGATTATCGACTGAGTACAAAGTCAGCACGTTTATCCTGCCCATTGAGTCTTTCATTCCACAAACATCCACTGAACCCCTTTGAGGTCCCGGCCGCCGTTCCAAACACTGAGATTCGGTGGGGACAACAGACAAAGCTCTCTGTTCTCAAGGAGCCTGCAATCTCCCAGCTTCCCCATCAAGCCTGAGCATAAATATGGACTTCTCCCCACAGATGTGGAGGATGGTCCAGGTCTTCCCTGGCTGGTTTATCTCCACCGCTGAGCATTTCTGTGTTTGGTGCTGGAATTTATTTCAATGCCTGGTTCAGTGTCTGCATCACTTTACGGTTTTAATAAACATTTGTAATTGTTGTTTGGCATTTAGGCCTCCAAAAGAGAGGAGGAAAGTTCAGATGAAAACTTCATCTTCAGATGAAAAACCTTCATTTAAATATCCCTTTAAAGATGTTCCCACTTTGATTTTAATCTTGAGCTGAATTTGCTGTCCTTCCTTGGCTTGCAAGAGCCTGAAAGAACCCCGAGGGTGGTTCCGAAGGCACTGACATCTCACGCCTCGCACAAGCACTTCTACCCTTTCAGGGGACCCGGGCTAGACTGGCTCTGGCCTGTCCCTCCCCTCCTGAGACCACCTCCTTCCTGGGGTCTGGCTGGCTTCCCACTTCTTCCCGTCTCCAGAAAACAGCAGGGGAGATAAAAAGAGGGTTGCTACCTTCTGAGCCTCGCGCGTGCGTCAGATTTACAGCGCCTGCCTCTTGATAAGCAAAAGGAAGATGAAAAAGACCCATCAGCCCCACCACTCCCTCCTGTCCTTGCCAGAACCGCTTCCTCAGCCTTCAAAGCGTTGGGAGCTTTCTCACGGCAGGAAACTGAAATGCTTTTTTCCTAGACATGATCGCTGAGGTGCTCCCCAAGCCGTGGGACCTGTCTGCCTTCTGCTGGAACCTTTCATCTTCGTTTACGTTCCCTCATTTCAGAGCCTCTTTAATCATTGATGGTGCTCTGAGTGGCACATGCGTGGCCGCCACAGGGTGAATCGGGTGGGAAGGGCGAGGAAGGGGAAGCTGGCACTGCTGCAGTGCCTTCTCCACGTCCGCTCCTCCGTCGCCCAGGCCTGGCCCAGAGCCCCTGGAAGAGGCTCACCTTAGGTCAGGTTGTCCAGATGCAGAGGCTGGCATGGGGATTGTTGTGCAAGTGATCCTCTGAGGGACCTCCCTCCGGAGAAACCCATGCCGGATGGGGAGCAAGGCGGAGAGAGAAGCAGGACGGGGCAGGGGAAGGAACAGTCTAGCCTGAAGCTGATCCCACTGGGAGCTCTGCAGGATACACCGCATCTCAGAAGGTGTCCTGCTCAACTAAAGGGACTGGGCTCTTCTGCTCCCGCATCAGTCAGCCAAACGCCACACGCTGCCTTGAGGTGGGGTGTCCCCTCCCCAGGATTTCCCATGAAGAGGCTTTTTGCAACCAAGGATAGGCTTTCTGAGAGAGGACAAGTATGTGAGGCAGTAGCAGCCAGCATCTGCAGCGGCTGGGGGCTGGGTGTGCTGGCTGTGTCAGGGGATCCAGTCTGGTGCCACCAGCATCCGCTCCAACGCTCAGCAAACAGTCAGTGAGAACAGCAGAATGACCAGCGCTTCCATTCATGCTGGAGATGCTTATCAATGAGGCTTCCTCCCCTCCTCTCCTCTCCCCTCCCCTCCCCTCCCCTCTCCTCTCCTCTCTGCTCTGAAGGAAACAGAGTACCAGGATAGAGGACACCAGACAAGGGGCACAGGGACCTATTTTCAGTCAGGCAGTCAAAGAGGGCTTCTTTGAGTAGGTGATCTGTAAACTGAGACCCGAAAAGAGAGGAGGACCCCCACTGTGAGAACACAAGGTGAAGAGGATTCCAGGGGGGCGGGGGGAACGGGCAGCAAATGCAGATGCCAGGAAAGAGGTTTGCATGTTCTAAGAACTGATGCAAGGCCAGAGGTGAGGGGGGAGTTCGACCCAGATGATACCAGGCCGTGTAGACTACAGGGAGGAGCTTAGATAATTTACCTGCAATTGGAAACCTTACTCAACTGTACTCAGATGTGCAAAGAAAATGTCGCCTCTGCTTCCTCGCATGGACCCCATCTTAAACACTTCCTAACTCCGGCTGGAACTTAACCTTTCAACAGACATATCCCAGGCTCAGAAAATGTCCAGAGGCATTGGCCCTTTCCCCGGCCCAAGGATCCTCTCCGGGGTGGGGAGAGCTCACGCACGAATCCTGGGGTGGCCAGGGCAGGGCCTTGCACCTAAGGTGGGTCCTTGTGAGCATCTCAGAGTCCTTTCTGGGCCCTGCAGCAGGAACGGGCCCTTGCTCCCCTCCCGTCACCTCTGTGCTGCAGAAGGCTGCCACTGGTGAACATGCCTTTGTTATCCCAAGTGGCACTCTCCTGTCCCCAACCCCCGCCCCAGTAACGGCCCCAACCTGACGGTGCTGGTGCTGGTGCCGCAGACCTGTAGCCTACCCGGGTCTCCCATTCAACCCCGGCCTTGGGGACCGGCCTTGCAGTCCTCGGCTTTTCCGAGGTCAGTCAGCTTTCCACACAGCTGCACTACATCCTCCGCAGGGCACATGGGAACTTCTGGGCACTTTCCATGTGGTAGGGGACACGGGTAGGTTTTTTGTGATCTAACTCTAGTCATGCCAAGCTAGACTGGTTTTATCCTGATGTGGCTGTTCTACGTTCACCGGGATGGTGGTCTCCTCCCAGAGTCCAAATCAGAACCAGGAAGCCAGGTCAAAGTCTCCCCTGCCCCTACCCAGCAGGGGGACGGGGCACACATGCTTCCCTGTCTCTGCCCACTAATCCGATGCCCGAACCCCCGGGGGGAAGGGGTTGGCCCCCTGCCCCCTCTTCCTTTCCTCTGCTGTGGATTTCCCACACTGCTCTTCCTTCCCCCAGAAACGGCACCACCCTTTGCTCTTACCAGAGGCTACAGTGCCAGGTTAGCTGTTTGAGACTCTTCTTTATGAAGAAAAGAATGATATATTGGTTTAGTATTTTCAAATTATTATTTCTGCTGCAAGTGGTATAAAAAGATCACTGCAATTGCAGTGTAGAAATTGAAGAGGCCAAGGACAGATTCAGAGACAGCTGGAAACTGGTTTACAGTTCTCCGGGGAAGATGTTAGCAGCTTGAAATGGACTTGCAGGGGAATAGAGAGAAGTGGGCACAGAGTTGGTGTGTAGATCCGGCCAACATTCTATTTAACAAGCATTTATTGAGCACATGCTCTGCGAAAGTTCCTGGAAAGACGCAGAGATGAGGAGGACATGGTACCGGCGCTCGAAATGTGACAAAATAATAGGTAAGAAAAGACATGTAAACAACTAACCTCATACTAAGTTTTAGCACTGGACTTATGTGTAAGGGAGATGAGAAGTTGGAATTAGTAAGGGTGGACCTCCCAGGTCTGGTAATGCTTAATGGATTTTAATGCCGTCATCTTCATAAAAAGTTGTGTGATCTTGGGTAAGTTGCTTAACCTCTCTAAACCTCAACTTCCTCGAGCCAAAAAAAAAAAGAGGCAGTAATAGAGCCTACTTCACAGGCTTGTATGAGGATGAACGAGGTTTTACATATAAGGCGCTTAGGATGTGCACCGGCTCATAACATACGTTCGTCATCATCCGACGGCTTAGTTGAGCGCCTGTAATAGCTGGGTGCCCTTACTTCCCTCCCCTGAAAGGCATTTCCCCCGACTGTATACTTCTCCCCATCAGTAGGAGGGCCTCCAGACTGCACAGTCTTCCATGGAGGGACTGAATTCATCAGCCACCGGCGTCCGCCTAGCCGCATCTGCCAGCACTTGTGCCACTGACCCACACCATTACGGAGACTATGATCCAACTGAAAAGACGAAGCTACATGTGTGAAAGAAGAAACACTGTGCAGCAGCATATTTAACAGAGATTCATTCAACAAATGCTCACTGAAGCCATACAGAGTGATAGCAGGCTTGTTCAGGCCCCCCAGCTGCCCTCCCACGGAGGCACTATCAACCCATTTTCACATGAAGAAGATGAGGCTCAAAAAGGGTAAGTATTTGACCCAGGATCACACAGCTAGTCCATGGCGGATGTCACTCCCAAGTCTGTGCTTGCATGTAAGTATTATCAGCCAGTCAATAGCCACCTATCGAGTGCCAACTATGTACCCTATGAGTTCAGGGGACTCAGTTTGGGCTGGTTTCAGACTGAGATAGAGACCTGCGGAGGATAAAAAGGTTAAATATGTGCCACCAGGGTTGGAAGGCACACTGGGCATTAAAGTGGCACAGAAGAGTTGCTATGATTCTCTAGGAGAAGACAGCGTGGCTCAGAAGCAAGGTTTTGGAGTCAGACAAACCTGGGGCGAATTCTAGCTTCCGCACTCGGCCGGCTGTGTGCCTAAAGACAAGTCTGTTTGACCCCTCTACGTCTCAGTTTCCTCATCTAGAAAATGAGAAGAAATATCCACTTCATAGGGTAGCTTAGACGATGTAATGAGATGATGTATGTGAAGCACTTTATCAGTGTGACAGAGTCGATGCTTTAAAATGGCAGCTGCAATTATGATTGGATAAACCTGGGTATAAAGGGTGGTGAGCACCACGGGTTTGCCACATTTCTTTGTTCCTTGGCACAACCTCTGACCCCATGAAAGCTTATATAACCATCTCACTGAACAAGTCCATCTCGTGGAAGGCAATCATGAAGCGATTTCATTTCCACCCCTCTGTCCATTTAAATCTGCCCTGTGGGAAGCGTTCTCCTACCACTGGATGGACATTTAGGCAAGTTCCACTGTTTACTCCTGGGTAGCTTGTGTGCACTTTAATTCATAAAACATGTCTCAGTTTGGAAACTAAACAGGCCAGTCACCATGTAATAATAAATGTATTCAGTAAGACTTAAACGCTCACCCTGGGGAGCAGGATGTGACAGGCGTCTGCAGGACTGCTAATGCTCCACCCGCATCCCTAACTCCTGCAGGGCCAGGGGGGCTGAAGAAGGGTAACAGGGGCAATAAAGTTCTCACAAACAGTGTGAACGTTCCACGTGACGAAGTGTAAGGCTGAGTCCCTTGAGGGGCTTTCATGGCTTCTCGAAAGATGCCACCATTGGATTGCATTTTCCCCTTCTTCCTACCAAGCACCCCCCACCCCACCTGCCTCTTTTTGGGCAGAATCCAACTTGGCCCCACACCGACGTTCTCTTACACACGGTCCACTTCTGATCGTGCGAGACACTAGTGCATTCTACACTCCACTAAACTCTAGGACAGCCAATTCCAAATTCCAGCCCTCCAGGCAGGGCCAGGGCCGCTCCGGCCGACCCCAGGCTCCGCAGACTTCTCAGATGAGCTCACACAGTCCACTGCCCACCAGAAACCGCAAAGGACTCGCGCTCCCCTCTGACTAGTCTCCTTGAAGTCTTTTTCCTTGGGCTTGCATGAAGAACTCTTCAAAAAATGCTCTCATCTCCAACTAATGGCCTCTTATACCCTTGAGGTAAGTGAGGGGTTTCTCAGCCACCTACTTTGAAAACATCGGATCTTGTTCCAGCCCCTCACTTTACAATGTGCCTCCGCCAGAAGTTCCCCTCTGAGGTCTTATCACACTTACAACTGGGTGAATGAGCTAATGACTCACGCTCCCTGGGGTGGGGGGGGGCAGGCGCCCTTAAACAGCCATTACGGGCCCTTGGCTCTGCTCCTGACCTCAGCCCAGGGTCTCCAGGTGACCTCGGAGCAGCCCTTTCATTGCTCTGGGCCTCAGCTTCTCCTCTCAGCGAAATGGAAATCAAACCTCTGTTCCCGCCCTCTCTCCAGGGAGGTATTGTGAGGAATAATAAGGCAATGCCTATAAAGTGCTTTAAGCACTTCGGGGAAAGACGTTGGCTAAATACCAAATGATAATAATAACACCGTCATCATCATCCACATTATTATTCATGGGTTGAGAGGAGAGAGCGGTTGCTGATGGTGTCTTTGCTCTGTGAGAAGGAGGGCTTCAGGCCCCAGGATGTTCTATCAATAAGTCAAAGCCAGTAAATACAGGGCACTGGAGGTGGGAGTCAGCTAGCCATAAAGGCTGAACGCACAGGCCCATTTGTATCTGAACTGACAACAACCTCCCCATTTCTCATTTTTTATTTTTACAGTTAGTGCTCAGAGCAGCTAGAATTGAGGGGAAATTGCATTGCATTCCTTTCCTGGGAGATGGAGAGCAAAGGGATTCATTTTTTTTATATCTTCGATTTTGCTACCCACCCCTCTTCTTAGCATATCTTCTTCTCTATACGCCCCCCATTTCCCTCCCCCAAGTCCCCATTCCACTCATTTCTGACTCAGAGCTCCATTCAGCAGGCTGGGTGTCGGTCTGGTAAGAGATGAGGAGCAGAGAGGAGCAGAGGTGAGCCGTGTGTGAACCAGATCCGGAGCGTGGGCAAGGGAAGGCAGGTTGTCCCTCCCCTGAAGCTCTGACCCAAACTCATTCACTTTTTTGTTCATCAAAAAAAGAATGTCACATGTGTCAAGCCCGCGCTCAGTGCCAGAGCTAAACCCAGAACAAAAGACAGTGCCTGCCGGAAGTTCATCCCGTAAAGTCCCTCTCACTGGAGGTGGGCAGGACAGCAGAGTTGAGTGGACGCTGGATCTGGAGCCAGTAATGCGACCAACAGGGGTTGATAAGCTATTCCCTTCGGAAGCCATCTCCCTGAGATGGGACCCTGGGTGTAGACAGAGTAGGGTGGGGGCCTCCAGGAAAAGCAGGGCAGAATATTTACAGTCAGAGCAATGTAACAATGGGCAGAGAAGTCCCTACTGAAACTCTGTGTTCAGCATTATGCAAAGTCAAGGTCACACTAATTCTCTAGGGTAAAGATATAGACGTCTTCAGTGAGATCAGTTAAAGGTCAAAAAGCCAGGAGCAACTTGGCCTGGAATGTTTGAGTGTGCCGCAAGGGTATCAGCATAACCGGTGACCTCACTGTAAACAGCCCTGGCAAACAGACAACGACCCAGCCCACCTTGAGGACAGGGCAGATAGTACGAGTTCACATCCTAAGCCTTTTTTTTATGTTCTCAAAAAATCCTCAGCTGCCTATAAAACCCCTAGACGATGCACCATCATGGGCTCTCTGTCCCCTCCTGGCATGAGCTGGGAGCTCTGTCCTCTCACTGTATCTCTCAGTAAAAGCCTGTCCCTTGCTCTCCTACCTTGGGTGTTTGTGAAGCTCGTTCTTCGGCTTCGTGAACAAGAACCCCAGCATCACCCCAAACGATTCTCAAGTTGACGCCTCCAGTCCTAAAGAAAAGCTCTTGCATCACCATTCCAAATGAGTCGTGTGTGGTCAGGAGTCACAAGCTTAGTCTGGCATGCACACACGTCTTGGTGGGTGGCGGGAAGTGCTAGGGACTTCAAGTCTGAAGCCAAGATCTCAATCCAGATCTGCTTGCCTCCTAAAGTGCTCTGAGCCTCCATTTCTTTATATAAATCGAGAATAGAAATGGCTGCTCCATTTACTTCCAGAGTTGCTGCAGGATCAAATGAGGTGATGGAAGCCATGGCGACCCGGGAAGCCCTGTTCGGACGGAAGCTGTTACTGCTGAACTCCTGCTGGCCGCGTGCCCAGCGCTGTGCTGAGCGGGCTGACCCCTGAGCTCTGCGACTGGGGACCTGAGCCCTGAGCCCAGCCTCGTAGGCGTTCGAGGACTCGGCTATTTTCTGCTCTCGGAGTCTGCAGGCTCTGAGGGCAGAGGAACCAGCTTTGTTATCTTTTTTATTTTCGAATATTATACAGATAGCATTTTTGTGGTTATAAAAGTAATACAGGGTCTTTGAAAAAAAAATTCAGACAATAAAGAAAGACAAAGAAAAACCTTAAACATGATTCCATCTCAGAACTGTGACTATTGGCAGTCAGCCTGCCAGACTTCCTGGTGGGCATTCACACACATTATTTTTTTCCAAAAATGAATCCTTTTATCTACATTGTTTTATAAACTGCCCTTTTGACTTAAAACTATACCCTAAACAGCTTTCTACCTGCCTTTGTTTACAAGGCTTTCTGACCAGAACTGGAAGTGTCTTCTTGAGACATCACACCCCCTTTGAGCTCTTCTAGCAAGCCTCAGGGTCCCTTTGATGGCACACAGTCACTTTCAGCGACCACAAAGAACCGCAAACTTCCCGCAGCCCATTGCGAGCCAGATTGGACACATTTACAAGCCCTGCTCGCTAGGTTCTGAGACATTGACATCTTGTCATTTCCCCTTCTTTTTCAAATTTCAAGTTGAAGTTTGATGTTGAATTAAAAATGTTGCCAGGGGCTGCCTGCAGGGCTCTCTGGCTAAAGCAGTGGCGGCATCTGCCAGGGGAGACCCACGGGCCCATCCTCGGGCCGCGGCCACGTGCAGCTGGCATCTGAGCACAGCAGAGAGGAAAAACGTGCCAGTGAAGGGTAATTCAAGGTGCACTACTTTTTTAAAAAGCCAACCTTGGCCCACGCTTCTCTGCTTTATTTGGGTTTCATGACTAAATACCCGTGGGAAATTTCTTGTTTAGGTTTTTTCCAAGAGCCGGAAAGGGAGCAGTGACTTGTGGGAGAAACGCCAGACCCCTTGCAACGTCCGGGGACCCTGGGTGAGGCTGTGGAGGGGAGAAGCATGGAGCAGACCAACAAATCTCTTTCATGCAGTTGGGCTGTTTTCAGAGCTTATCCGAAGACAAGTTCACATGAATGTGCTCTGGAAACGGGGAAACCCTCTCCAGAGGAAGCCCAGCATCCCCAACATGCCTATGTAAACAGAGAACTAACTGGAAGTGTTCACGCAGGGCTGAGGACAGGCGTTGCCCCTGGAAAAAGGTACTTGGTGGTTGAGAAACAGGAGAGGCAGGGAGAGTTACTTTTCACTCTAGATCTTTTGGGCTTTTTTTTTTTTTTTTTAATTTTGCACCATGTGCATGATTTACCTTTCAACATTCAAAATAAATAAATAAGCTCAAAGGAATCTTGGCCCCTGGGACATATCCTTTAGGGAAAATACTGTGATCGGGGCAGCCCAAGCCTCTGCCCTCAGATCTGCTCAAGCCCGCGGGGTCTTGTCACCGAGCAGGGCTGAGGCCTCGTTCTTCTACGGAGCAGCCTTCCTTTGAAAAAAAATAAGACCACCCAGTGAATGAGCGAGCAAGGAGTCTTCTCTTACCACTGTCTTTTGGGTTTGCTGCGATGCACATTTTCTGATTGTAGAAAGGAAGGAAAAGTAGTAAATGGCCTCAGATGGCATATGTAGCTGTCAATCAAAGAGACTGAGTTTTGCATGTGATTGCACCGTATTACTTACTATCCCTTTTATTTGTAAGTGATATTATATATGATACATTTAAATCAATATGCTTACTCTAATGTTCCAGCTTGTTCTCAGTCCCAACTGTGCTGCCTTGGACATTACGAGCTGTGCTACTTGGACAAATTACTTAATCTCTCTGAGCCTCAGTTTTTTCATATGTAGAATGGGGACTAATAGTAGGACCTTGTCTCACAAGGTTGTTCAAATGCAGCAATAAAAATCTCTGGACTTTAAAAAAAGAAAAGAAAAGAAAAGGTTGAACAAGGTCTGGAGACTCAAGAGTCCTGGATGCAATACATGTTCCAGTACATGTACAGGATGGCGAGGAGGTGACTGGGTGAGACGTGAGCAAATATTTCAGGGAGGTGGGAAGGTAGGCAGATGGATGTCTGTGAGAAAAGCACTCCAAGCGCAGCGAACAGTAACAGCAAAGACCCTGAGTCAGAGCAGCCCGGCATGTGCATGCGACAGACGGTGGGGGAGGAGGAGAAGGTGAGATGGGAGAGGACCCAGATCATGCAGGGCCTTGCGGGCCACTGTAAAGACTTTTATATCGACCCCGATGGCATGGTTTTGAGCACAAACGTGACATGACCTGACTGATATTAGCTGCCTTCTTGAGAAGAGATGAATGAGGGACAAGGGCGGAAGCCGGGGGTCCCATGTATTAGGAGACTGTCTGTAGGAGAGGATGACAGTCTAGACGGGTGGTAGCTGGGGAGGCAGTGAGAGGTGGGCAGATACATTTTCAAGGCAGAATCATCAGGATTTGCTGATGGATTGAAGAATGACTCTAAGGCTTTTGGCCTGAGCACCTGGAAGGATGGAATCACAACGTGCTGAGATGGGGACAGAGCTGAGCAGGTTCAGTGAGGAAGCTCAGGGGTTCAGCCTCAGTCCTATTAAGCTCTGGAGTATCTATTAGACGTATGAGTGGAAATGTCAAATCAGCAGTTGGATATACAAGTCTAACTTCAGGAGAAAGACGAAGGCTGGAAATATACATGTGAGTCAAAAGAATGGACGTGGGATTAGACAAGATGACCCATCGCACCACCCACAGGCCGGTGCACGTGGATGGAGAACAGGGCCAAGGCCCAGCCCAAGGCACGGCGACGCAGAGCTCGGGGAGGAAAGGAGGAACCTGCAAAGGAGACCGTGAGGACCGACGGATGAGGTAGGAGAAAACCAAGAGAACGTATCATCCTGGAAGCAAGGTAAGTGTATCAAAGAGAAGGGAGTAATCAACTGGTCGAATACTACTGTTGGGTTTAGGATGTTGAACACTGGGTTTTCTTTACATATTGTTAGTGTACAATTACTTGAACAACATTATGGTTACTAGATTCCCCCCCATTATCAAGTCCCGCCCACATACCCCATTACAGTCACAGTCACTGTCCATCAGCGTAGTAAGGTGCTATAGAATCATTACTTGTCTTCTCTGTACATACTGCCTTCCCCGTGTCCCCCACCCCCCACTACTACATTATGTTAGCACTGATTTGTGACCATCTGGTCTGGCCAAGTGGGAGTCACTGATAAACATGATAGGGTCATTTGGGTAGAACTTGACTGAACTGGGCTCAAGAGAAATTGATAAAAGAGGAATTGAAGACAGGAAGCATAGCCAACTCTTGATAAGTTTTGGTCAAAAGGGGAGCAAAGAAATAGGGCAGCAGTAGCTGGTGGAATGGGGCCAAGAGATTTTTGTAAGATGGGAAGCATCTGCTGTAGAAAGCAAAATTTGATTATGTGAGAGAGGGGACAGATTTGCTAGAGTTTTGTCTGGAAGTAAATGAGAGGAGAAAGGAAAGGTATTGGCTTTAGATAAGAGTATGGAAAGTTCATCTGTGGTGACAAGAAGGAAGGCAGAGTAGGTGGGTGAAAGCGTCGAGAGGTTTAGGATGGATAGCGGATTACTTCAGTTTTCTCATAAAAAGACGAAGTTGACTTAGCAGTTGGATATTGAGGATTGATTATCCAACTGCTAAGTCTAAGGAGATTCTACAGACTTGGAGAGGAAATGTGTGGAGTAATCGTCTAGGATATAAAAGGATGAATGAACCAAAATCAAGTCATAGGATTGCCTGGTAGGGGCCACTTGAGTTTCAAAGTCATACTTTTAAAATGAGACCAGTTAATGCGGTCATGAGACTTTCTCCAGCACATTCAGCTGCACGGATACAGGCTCAGAGCAGGGAGGTGTTCGATTGAGCCAGAGCTGTGGTGCTCATCAAGTACGAGGAAAGCGTCATGAAACAGAAAGTTTACTTAATAATTAGCATGCAGAGTGACTAGGTTATGAGAAACTGTAGACAAAAAATGGAAACAATTCTTTGAAGAAGTCTGTTACATCTACATGAAAAAAAAAAAAGAAAATTGGGTGCAAGTCTTGACACAAATTCTCTCTTAAAACACAACATTGGTCCGAAGTATCAAAATAGCTCTGGAGAAATATTTTAATGCAAGTTTCCAAGATAATTTCCTCAACTCTCCATCTTGCTCGAGAGCATAGACTCAGTCAAAGACAGTTATTCTAACTCAGCTCAAATGTCCTTTCTTAGGATAAAATTATACTTCTTTAAGTAGACCCCACAAATCTATCTCCTGCTAATTATTTTTGTGACGATCTTCATAATGCTTTTTGAATTCTTCAAGTTTCTCTTCAACTCCTGAAGCATTATGAAATGGAAAGTTTACACA
Source organism: Manis javanica (assembly GCF_040802235.1). Classification (NCBI taxonomy): domain Eukaryota; kingdom Metazoa; phylum Chordata; class Mammalia; order Pholidota; family Manidae; genus Manis; species Manis javanica. The sequence continues at coordinate 91,822,937 of NC_133169.1, read as the reverse complement.
GCAGGGTCTCCAGCTGGGTGAAAGAAACTGGTTAACTTCAGCGAAGAAATGAGGAGGTGGGGCGGTATCAGAGGGCTACTGGGAGCTCAAACACAGAAAGCTAAAGAACCAGAAAGGACAAACACCAAAGCAGCCTGGGGCGTCCGCAGGGTGGAAGGGATAAGAGCTCTCCTAGAGGAAGCAGGATCGCCTGCTTGGGCGACAACGCAGGAGAAGAAGGCTATCTTGATTGACAGGCTCATCAAGAAAGGGAATGGATGTCCCCCAAAAAAAGACATGCCAGAATAGGGAATAGAGGCTGGACACTTTCCACAGCCCCTTGAAGATTCAAGTCTTGGAGTACCTCGCTGCATGCAAGACCTCATATGGTTAAGCCTTGTATAAAAATCATTCAAACCGATGCTGGGGGGAGTCTAGTAGCCATAATGTTGCTCATGTAATTGTAGATTAATGATAACAAAATTTAAAATATATATATATATATATATATATATATATATATATAATTCAAACCAAGATTCCTTACAGCATGGCTTTCCTTTCCTCTCCTTTGGCCACGATTTCCACCCGCCTCTTCACCTCCCTCCTAGGCTTACACATACAGAGAAACCTTCATGCACTGCAGTACAACAAGCTGCCATCTTTCCGGCGTGTCTCCCTCCTTCATCTGAATTAGAGTTTCAACTCCAAAATTCAGCCTGGATTTTGATGGATGGAGCATCTGAGCTTCACACCCACCCCTTACCTGGCTCATCTGATTAGCCAGACCCCAAAGTATGCTTTGAGTTTAGATTATTCCATTTGGCTGAATCCCCAAACAGGAACTGGAGAGCTATCAAATGCCCACTTTGCTTTGCGCTGGGCACACGTAGCAGGCTGAGAATCCCAATATTTTTGTAGTAAATAACCTTACACAGTTCACCATTATCCCAGACTACAATTGTCCTGGATGCACCCCAGTTACCATTTAATTGTGTTCAAAAAGAAATATGAAACTCTTTCTTTTTTTAACTAAGTCATGGAGAAACAGTTACTGAGCAAAAAGGTCATAGGTAAATATTACACTTGCTAACAGGAGTCATACTTTGCAAAACAGACCTGTTTCTGGAAAAATACGTGTAAATAATTTGGGGAATTGTTTTGTTTTGTTTTGTTAGATTAACTAATACCCATTTTCCCACTGGCTAATGAGTTCAGACTGGCTTCATTTCTGCCTAAGCTTCACATCACAGATAATGTGCAGTAAAGTGTTCCGGCTTTGGAAACGGCCAGCCTGCGTTTTAATTCAACTCGTCTTCTTACCGGTTACAGCCCCGTGAGCACATTACCGAATGTGTTTGAATCCCATTCTCTGTGTTTGTCAAAGAGTCTGCCCTTTTCTCAGGGAACAATGCACAACAATGCACAGCGCTCGGCACAGAGTAACCCCCAGTGAATTTTAGCCATGTGACTGCTTTTGCGTTTGACATTTCTGGGTTCTCCAGCGCTAACAGGCATCACTTGAAAACAACTCTTCTAGACAAAATTACTTTTAAAATTAAACAATGTTTAGTGTAGAAATTTTCAAACATATAAAAAAGAATAAGGAAAAAAAAAGAAAAAATGACCCCCAATCCCACCTCTGAGAGAGAACATCCTAATGGGCTGATGTTCTCTCTGCATGGAGACACCCTGCTTTTTGTACTCAGTTCTTCAAAGTACTGAAAGGATTGTCAGTTAAAGTCATCCTGCTCATATGAATGAATCCTTTGAAATGTTTTGAGGCATAATTCACGTACCATAAAATTTACCCTTTTAAAGAGTACTATTCAGTGGTTTTTAGGATGTTTGCAATATTGTGTGACAAAAAGGACCTCATACCTATTAGTAATCGGTCCCTATTCCTCACCCCCTGCCCTAGCTCTTGGCAACCACTGATCTACTTTCTGTTGGTAAGGATTTGTCCATTTTAGACATTTCATATAAATGAAATCCTACAATATGTGACCTTCTGTGTCTGGCTTGTTTCACTTAATGTAGTATTTTTAAGGTTTATCCATGTTGTAACTTGTATGAGTACTTCGTTCCTTTTTATGGCTAAATAATATTCTATCTTATGGGTATAATAGGGTTTGTTTATCCCTGTATTAGTTGGTGGACATTTGGATTGATTTCACTTTTTTGGTCATTATGAATAATGCTCTTATGAACATCCATGCACAAGTATTTATGTGGACATATGCGGTGAATCCCTTTGAAAAGAAAATTCTTAAAATAAATCTAAATCTAACAGATCTCTAAAATGCTTTTCATAAAGCAGTTTAAATTTATGACTAAATATTTCAGTCACAGAGAAAAGCAAAGAGAATAGTGGTAAAACAAAGGGCCTATCATGCAAATTAATAAATCTTAATATTTTTGTCCCAGACCCAAAATTACACCAGACATGGACATGGCCTTTGAACCCCTTCCTTCCAGCACCCCCTGAAGTACCCACTAAATGAAGGCAAATTAAAAAATTAGTTTTGCTATGTAAGTATCCTCTAACAATACTATATTTTTGAGATCCATCCGTTGCTACACATAGCTTTGGTGGATTTGCTGAATCTGCTGTACAGAATCCCATAATGGGTTTACCCATTCTCCTGCAGTTGGAGTTTTAGGTGTCTCCTGGGTTTTGCTAATATAAACAATGATGCAGTGAACATCCTTGCACATGTCTCCTTGTGATTGTAGACATGAAACGACTGGGTTGCAGGACAGGTACATCTTCAACCATCACTGATTTTGCCCAATTGCTCTCAAAAATCAGATTTTCTTACTGAGGTACATTTATGCATGGTGTGGCTGTGTCAATCTTGTTTGAATAGACTGTAAACTCCTGGACTGCAGAGCCCATGCAGTCTCTGATGTGGATGAATGGGAAAACTTGGTTTGGGATAACATGGGAAAATATGTATTTTTAAAACCCACAATTTTACACTGTGTTGTAGGTTAAACTGTGTCCTCCAAAAAGATGTTGAAATCATAACCCCCAGTCCCTGTGAATGTGACGTTATTTGGAAATAGGGTCTTTGCAGATGATGAAGTTAAGATGAGTGTGACCTTATGAAAGAGGGAAATCTGGGCACAGAGACATGCACACTGGGAGAATGCCAGGAGGAAGGCAGAGGCTGGGTGATGCATCTCCAAACCAAGGAACGCCAAAGGCTGCCAGCAAACCTCCGAGAGGCAGGAGAGAGGCCTGGACCAGACTCTCCTGCACAGTCCCCAGAGGTTTTTAGGATGTTTGCAATGCTGTGTGACAAAAGGGACCTCATACCTATTAGTAATCAGTCCCTATTCCTCACCCCCTGCCCTAGCTCTTGGCAACCACTGATCTACTTTCTGTCGGTAAGGATTTGTCCATTCTAGACATTTCATATAAATGGAGTCCTACAATATGTGACCTTCTGTGTCTGGCTGCTGACCACTTGGTCTGGGACTTTCGGCCTCCGACTGGGGGACGACGCCCAGCCTGTAGAGCTCTGTTATGGCGGCCTCCAGGAAACAAGTACGTACTGGCATGAGTCGTCTTGGCACCCAGATTAAAGACTGAATCAAAGATCCGAATGATCCGAGGTCAGCAGACCTGCTTCGGCATTACTTTTTCTTCATTTTGTCACCTGGACAGTTTCTTTTTAGTTCGTTCTGCCTTTTTTAGCTCTCTACTATCATGCTTTTTCCTCATTAGGCCTTATTCCATCCACTGACCCCTTGAACTTCCCTTGGTCTTAAAGCATCTGTACAGATCTTTTGTGATTAGCTATTATTCAATAAAACTGAGAGTATTTACCTTTTCCCTGCTTAATATGTAAGATTGTTTTTCCTGTTTTGATGTTCAGTGACTCAGGGTGCTTATAAGGAAGATACAATAGGCTTAAGAAAAAAACCTTGATTCCAAGGTGTTCCTAGATTTCAGGAAAGACCCGTGGAGAAAATTTGCCAGTGCAAAGTTCAAGGGAAGAAAATAGGTCAAGGGATTTTTTTTTTTTTCCTACTTCTTATGCCGAAGACATGTGGATTCAGTAGGAAAGACACTTCGGGGGCACAGTGTGGGCTCCTTACTAGGAAACCAAGTGGAAAGTCCGTAAAGGAAAGAGTGGAAGGAAATTCAGACAGAGTGGAACTTATGAGTAAAGCCGATGAAACGGAATGGCCTAATAATTATGTTTTGAATAGCAATAGAACAATGGACAACTCAATAATGGGATTCTGTACAATAGTTCATAAATGAACCAGAGCTACAAGAAGCAATATGGGCAGATCTCTAAAACACGGAGTCGTTTACAGATGCTCATACAGCAAAAACAAGTGTTTTAATGCACATGGGTAAAATATACATTAACGAGAGCGTAGCAGTTACATCTGGGGGGATGGGAAGAGCAGAAAAGTAAGACTGAATCTGGAACACTTAGAAAGCGTTTGGAGCTTTGTGCTCACTAAGAACCACATATTCTGCTAGGTAAGTGTACACACATTATCTCCAAATCCTCCCAATAGTCTCAAGAGGTGGATGATTTTATCATCTCCATTTTACAAGTGAAGAAACTGAGTCATAGAGAGAGTACGTCGGTTTCCAGGTGCCCACCGTTGGTGAGCTAGGACTCCAGAGCCCGTGCCCTTAAAACCGCAGTGAAGGGTCTTCTGCAAATGTTAGAAATACTAAGTTGCCGGCGATATCATTCTTACTAGGGACTGGAGCCGGTTTCAGCCCCCCTGCAAGAAACTCCTTTCAAAGAGCAGGCGGCCCCCCTGGAAGGACCGGATGCCCGCTGGGGGCCCCGGGACTGCGCTCGGCTCAGCTAAGCCTTTGCACAAAGCTGGCAGAGGAGGGGCAAATGGCAGCGTTTAGCTTTTCTGACTGAACTGTGGGGGCCCTGGAAGTCTTCCACCCGCCTGAAACACGGCCGCCCATCTGACAGTAATAGGAAAAGACCATTAAAAAGCTTTATGCGAGTCTGTTCGCCTGGTCCCGGTCCCTGTTCGCCTTCGTTGCTGCTGGCACTGTATGAATTATGGATGCGCCGAGGTGCCGCGGGTCCCCCGCGCCCGCGCCGGCCCCGCAGCCTCCTCCGAGCCCAGGGCCGCGGCCCAGACCCGCCGCCGCGCGAGGAGCGACTCGGGGGCTTGGCAGCAGCCTCGGGGGTCTGGTCGCCAAAGCAGGCGGTGTGGGAAGAAGGGGCATCGGTGTCCGCCCTTTGGCCGCAGAAGAGGTCGAGGAGGGGTAAACGGAAGGTGGGTGGGAACCCCGTGGGAACCCCCCCCGTGGGAACCCTCCCCAGGGAACCCCCCCAGGGGCTCCAGCAGGGACGGTTTGGGGGGACCGTCAGCCCCTGGGCTCTGGATATGCGCGCCCGCCCCACAGTGACACGTGCGGTGCTGCCGGTAAGGGAGGGAGAGCGCTTGGGGTGCCTACCGGGGGACCCTTTACTCTGATGGATTGTGTTTATGTTAAAGCTGGTGGGTGGGTAGATGATAGATGACACAGGTTGCTCATCAGAGCCCCCGCTTATAATATCATGGATATTGTAAAAGTATTCTTTTGCATCCAGTTTTATTTTAGAGAAAAATTACTACATACAGGTGAGATGCCCTGCAGCAAGGATGATAAAGGACGCACAACGAAGGCACAAATGCGGTTTGGGAAGGGCTGCAAGAGGCCAGGGGTTCTTACCTGTTTGGAGAGTCATGGATTCCCTATAAGAACTTGATGAAAGCTAAGGACTTACCCACCCCCCTCAAAAAATACACGTATACGTTTAGGAAGCAAGGCAGAGGTTTTGCAGGTCCCCTGAAGGCCATTCACTGACCTCAGAGGGATGCATGGACCCCAGACTGAGGGCCCTGAGCTGTACTCTGAGCTCCTCAAAGGCAGGAACTGGGCCTTTTTCCCCACTGTATCCCACGCACTCAGGAGATGTTCAAAACTGTTTGCTCAAGAATGAGCTGTAGTGCAAATGCTAATTTTTTTCTCCAAAGGGCCCCAGAGAAATCAATGAATTTGTTTAAGATCACAAAGCTACGGCAAAAACCCATGTGTCCAGATTCCCAGCCACTCCACTGACTGTTCCTTTCTCCAACCCACCTCCATTCTCTAACTCTCTGTCCACTCCACTACTGCCGCCTCCTGCCTGCATCTTCTCCCCAGAATCCAACGCTTCGGGATTCGAGAGATGGAAGGAAAGCTAGGAAGGGTCCAAGACCATGAGGAGCGGAGCGCTGGCCCTGCCCGTTGACACTCCTCCCAACCCTCCCCACAAGGACCTATGAGAGTGGCTCTCCCAGCCAAGCAGCGCCCCCAGGGCAGCGCTCTGTGCCCACTGCCAGTGTGCACGGAAGGAAGAGATGGGTATATAGATTTTCTTTCCTTGGACTGTCTACCTAAGCCCCTTTCCCGGATGGTTATGAGATGCACAAAGTTTACGTAAGAGACCCATTAACGCTCTGTCTCTGGGGTTAATATTTAATCAGACAGTTTAAAAAAGTGCACACTCTTACGGGGAGAATGCTTCAGTGCTGTCTCCTTCCTCTGGGATGCAGGGTGCAGGGAATTCTGAGTCCCGCGTGGTCTCCATGGAAACGCTCCCTGCTGTTGACTCGGGCCCAGGCACACGGAGCAGCAAAGGCCCAGTGAAGACCCCACACACAGGAGCCTAAAGGAGAATCTCCTCCAAGCCTCCAGTCCGAGACTGTCTGACTGACTCCGAACATCCAGCATGAGGGACCTCACTACTCCAAAGGTAGCCCATTCGATCTGGAGACCATTCGATGGCGCCATAGGCCTTCTGTAGGTTAAGATCACATCACTAGCTTCTAGTGGTCTTGGTTCCACAATATGTGGCCACAGAAACCAAGTCTCATTCCTTTTTTCTGTAAGTTCCTAGCTATCATCATTATTTGAGCACCTATATATGGGCAGGCACTGTGCTAAGCAACTTGTACATCCCATTTAGTCCACACACACCTCGTGACGTAGGTATCATTAGTGCTTTCACGTGACAGCTGACCAGGCCAAGTCTACACAGCGGGTAAACATCCGAGTAGGGCTCCAACCAACCTAGGTGTGTCTGATCCTCTATCCCATGCTTTCCACCATAATGCCACTCAGCCTCGCCCTGCTTCCCCTCAAGAGCCCTTGGGACATCTAAAGCAAGCACCCCTGTCCCCCATCCCCTTTTGCCTCTCTGAAGCTTCTCTTTTTCTAAGCTAAACTTCCTCAGTCCCTCTAATCCAAAGTACATGGTTTCTGCCTTCCCCTCACTGCGGGCCGGCCCTGGTGATTCTCCTATAACCACGTCCCGCTTGGTCTATGTCCCACATCGGATGGGGGGACAAGACCCACAAGCTAGCCCATCACGCCTGCTGGCTGGTTCGGAGAACTCGGGCCTTTTCTCCCCCTCCTCAGGGCAGAGACCGTAGTGCGAGATGGGATGGAATTTCTGTTAGTTCAGATTTTATGTTTAGGCTTAACTCAAACTCACATGTATTCTGCTGCGTGAAATTTCCTTCTGTTAAGCTATGTTTTCCAATCCTTGGCCTTTGTAATTGTTTGTTTGGAACTAGGCATACATTTTTAATTTGTATTTCTCACTATTTCAATTCCATCCTTAAATCCGATCCGCCATTCCAACCTCTTGAGATCTTTCAGAACTGGGTACTCACTGAATTTGTTCTCAGCCACCAACTCTGTGCTGTTCCTGAATGTGATGAGCCTGCCTTTTGGGTCCTAAGTTGTTGATAAGCATTGAACAGAAGTGAGGAGAGAGCCCCGTCAAGCGGAGACGCTTCTGGGTACTGCAGGGTTTTGTGTGCGCCGCCATGGCTTCTGTCCACCTGATTTCAGTGCAGGGGTGGACAGCTCCGTGCTCCCAGTCAGCACCTAACACCCCCTCTGGTGTCTCCTTGCTATGTGCCTCCAGGCTTTCTCCAAAGCCAAGGATGGCCACTTGGCCAGGCTTAGAAGTTGGGACAGATAAAGCTTCCAAGAGCAATCCTCCATCAGTGGGGCACAGGAGTCAGTGGATAAATGCCCGGCATCCTTTCTGTCTCTCAGAGGGATGGTTCAGCTGAGGACCCCCAGGGAGGCTAGGCTCCTGAGTCCCCTGTCTGTAGTAGCTTTTCCTCATTGTGTCTCATTTTCCTCCTCCCTCCAGTCAGCCTTCTGCGATCACCTCCCAAAAAGAATACCTGCACCCACCCTTGTCTCTTGGTTTTTGCTTTTAGGAAACCTAAACCAAGGCAGAGAGGAAGCTGTAGGTAACAAAGAGAGAGAAGGTTGATCATTTCTGGTCAGTTCCAGGACATTGTTCTAAAATAGTTTATGTTTAAATTTTTCACTAAGAAAATAATATGTTAAAAAATAGAGAACATTTGGAAACTAGAGAATCGAAGGGGAAAATCCAGCCAGAATACCACCACCATCATAGAATTACTAGATGTCATCTTTATAAATTGTATTTCAGTTCAGTCTTTTTGTAGGCATATTTTAGTATCAAGAGAATTAAACTCTAAATACCACTTTATATCTTACATTTTTTAATTACTGTCTCATTTCGATGTTATCAAATTATCCTAAAACCATTACTGTCAATAGCAGTGTTTAATAACTATCTCTTTATCTGTCATTCCCCGAGGGTCCCGACCTCTGGAGGGTTGGGTCTATGTCCTGTTTATCTTTCTCTTTTTTTCATAGTACTAGCTCAGTGCCTGGCACACAGCAAGCATTCATTAAGGCTCACTACATTGATGAGGAAACACACTATAGTTTACTTTGGCATTTTTATATGGCTACCTGTGAATTGTTCCCAAATTTTCAAGACTGTCATTCATGCTGTTGTGAACATACGGTATTTAGAACACCTTGGATTTTCCGCCACCCCTTCCCTCCCTGCATCTACATTGGCCTTATTCATATAATGAACTTCGGCAATCCAGTTCACGCACAAAGTAGCAGAGCCAACGACCCAGAACATATCACCTAGTTCACTGGCTCCCCAGCTGATAAGCAGGAGCAGCTCCACTTGGATAAGCGAACCAAACAAGGAACCCTAAACTGGCCATCCCTGCTGGGAATTTCCATTAAGGTTCTTCCATGATGAGTAGTATCCGGGGCTTCATTTAATTCCTCCCCCTGACCACAGACCTGGGTATGTGCAATCTATTTACTTGTTGACATCACCTAGTTTTCAAACAACTTCTAAACACAAGGCCAATGAATAAATGATCATTCGATAATAGTAATAATAGATCAAATTTGTTTTCCGCCTCTAAAGTGCCAGAGAGTTTGCACATGTCATCGATCACATATAACTGCCACAGCACAGCTCTCCAAGCAGCTGCCTGTTACTATCATACCCAGTGAATAAATGAAGAAATGGGGACTCCAAGCGGTTAGGTCAATTGTACAGGATTATACAGAAGGATATAAATAGAATTTCATGTCATAACATAACAGTATTTGTTATCAAGAATTAAATATTAACGACCAGAACTGGTTCTACACATAGGTGAAAAAGTCACCTGCTTGAATGGTATAACCTGAGGGTTATTAAAATATTGTCCTGGCCCCAAAACTTTACTTATCACGTTACCCTGCCCTGGGGCCTGGAGAGGCAATCACGCATTTACTCTCTGAGCTACGACACTGCCTGCTAATAGTTCTTGTGAAAGAGAGAGAACCACCCTCCTTGGGGCATTATATTAAGACATTCACACCCGCTGATATGCCAACTCAAGCTGGACTGTCAGATTAGATCACCCTGCGGTTCTCAGTGCTGGCTGCACTTCGTGATTATTATTTCTGGAGAGCTTTAAAAAAAACTGCTGCCCAGACCTCATGTGTCCCCCTGAGATTCTGAATCAGTTGAGCTGAGCTGAGACTCAGGCAGGCTTCAGAATCCCTGAGCCAATCAGCCACTTTATAAGACCCTGAACAAAATGAGATGTAGCACAGGTAAGATTTGTTGACAATGTCTATTGTGATCCCAAGTAGAAAGGCAACCCCCGAGTTCAGTATAAACGTGGAAAATACATAACAGCAACAAAACGGGAGTTGGAAGATGCTGAAGATAAATTTTCTCTATGTTTTTGCCCTACACCAACCTATTCTGTTAGAGCTTAATCTTGGAATTCTCAGTACTTTTTTCCATCTTCTTCCTAATTATTTATAGTTCCTTTGATGACAAGTGGGGTCCTAGGCTCCATTCCTTAGGTACAGGTTCTAAGGCCTGGGCTGAGTATGAAGTGGGAACAGAGATGCAACAGAGATCAAACCCAGCAAGTCATTCTACTTGGTCTCACTACGAGAGGGGCAAGCAGAGAATCAGAAATTCGGCCTGAAGTAACAGGATGGGAACGGTCGAGTCCAGAATAGACAGAGAGGGTTTTGAGTGGAGAGCAAGAAGAATGGCCTGGAAAGGTTTCCTGAAGCACTGGCACGTGGACAAGAAGCACTTTAATAGGCATCTGTGCTATAAGGGGGGGGAGCCATTGAAGACACGGAGCTTCGTAGAGATTTCTCACATTCTCACAGGAAATTCAGCCTGGAATCTTAAGAAAGAATGATTCCCTTTGGGTATTTTTAGAAGATGATGCATTGAATCCCATGGCAGTAATGTTTTTAGAACTAATGAACTCACTGATTGCCTACATTTTGCTGGGGAGTGTTCAAATAAGTTCATTGTTTTATTTAATCCCCACATTATTATCTTCTGGGCTGGATAAGGTCATTTGGTACTTGGCACCAATTTCCAACTTCTTTCAGGTACCTTCCTATTCCTGAGAGGCTAGAAAGCTAGTAACTCATTTCCAGACTCCTTTGCAGCTAGGGTTTTAGGGGTGAGATCGATTTCATGAGCTAGATGCACTCAAGCAAGACTGAGAAGGCAGAAATGGAGGGCAGTTTCCTGCACGTTTGCTGTTTTCACCTGGCAGGAAAAAGTCTGGTGATACTAATGTCTCATCTCCAGCTTCCAGAGAAAGTTGTCCTGGGAGTGGCAGTGGCTTCAGTGGTCCAGTGTCCAACTGGACCTTGCACTGGCAGTGGATGCTTTCCTGAGCTCCAGCAGCCAAGATGGTGTGCTCTGGGCCTCACTTGTTCCAGTGTCGAGGTGCTGATTACTCATTTGCCCCAATTGTGACAAAAGTCAGAGCCCCCATAATATTCTGGGAGTCATCCTTACATGACCAACCTACAGCCCATGCCTTCTACCCTTCCAATAACTTTATAAGTACTTAATTCCCAGTATTAAGTCCCTGCGCTTCAAAATTCCTAGGGTGACGTATGCTTCTTTCACTGAACCTTTTTTAACAAGTAAGGATATTGAGTCTTAAGACAGTATAAATAGATGTCCAAGACTACACCACTAGGAAAGGGCAGATCCAGAATTCCATACTTCACTAGACAGAATGTGCTCCAGAATTCAGAAGAACAAGAGTGAAGAATGCACAGGCTCTATTTCTAATAGATTTGACAAAGCAAAGTACTACGAAGCCAAGTTCACGTACACTCTCTTCCCACTTTTAAACCTATGAGTTGCACTTGTGATTGTGGTAAGTGCTTAACTTAATTGGTTTGCATCCATGCCGGGACCTCTGGGATGCCACTGACATAACTCATCCATAGGAGTCTGCCTTGCCAATAAGGACTTGCAGGGCCACATCAAACACAGAGCTCTGCTCTCTGAAACTAGCTGCCTACCCAGCTCCGTTCTTGGGGGTCAAAGGAATTAAGGGCAGTGGAATAACAGCAACGGACACATACACAGCAACTGAGCACCTACCACACACCAGGCACTGATCTGCTACTTTACATTATTTTCTGGTGTGATCTTCACAACAACCCAGGGAGGTAAGATAAGATCTACATCTTAAAGATCAGAAAACTGAGGCACACCGAGATGAAGTCACCTGCCCGAGGTCACGTAGCCAGGGAGTGAAGGGCTTAGATATCCCCCAAGGGCTCTCTTCTTTATTCTGCCTCCAGTCATACTCAGAGTGGTTTGTTTAGTGTGATGCCTCATGGCAAACTGTGTGAAGTTCTCCCTGTAGTAAGGTCAGATACACATAAGCCACCCCCCCAAATTACCCATTAATTCCTCCCTTTAGGATCAGTCCTCCTGCGCCCTGCCAGCCCTCTCAGGGTTCAGCTTCTTGCAGACGCTTATTAAGCTGGTGTTTCTGGTCGCTCTGAACAAGCCAGCCCAGACGGGATCAACCTCACACTGTAACAGGTTTTTTTCTGGGTGGGGGGCACATTTGTTTGTTCCATTCTCCTTTCTGTCAGTATGTTACAACTCACCTCATACACAGCGGCGTCCCTGTCTGTGGGTCTACGGGACACAGATGTGTACAGTTAGAGCACACGTGTGTGGACGCAGAGAAAGAAATCAAAGATATTGCTAGGAAATGGCTAGCCCTCACCCTCGGCAGTCTCATGAAAGTTTAAAGTCAGAGTAAACACAAGCTCTCTAATTAGACAGCCTTCCTTCTCCTGACCAGGGCTTCCACCCGGCTCTCATTTCTCCTAGAAATACATGATCACGAAGGTGAGCATCTTTTTAAAATTCTGCTCTACAGAGAGCCAGACTAAGACGGTTCAGTCGAAATTACAAAACACTATACTTTCAAATAGCTGCTGAATTATTCAGTGACTTTACACTGTCCAAATGCTGGGCTCTTTGGGTAGACAATGTCTTGGTTTCGCTCCTATCTCTTTTGTTATGGCATTCAGTAAATGGAGAGCTACTGCTCTTCTTAATAATTTATAAAATAATAATCCACACTAAGGATCAATCTCCTCTGATAGATTCGGGGTTTCAAATCAGGTAGCCAAGAGAATGAGGAGCTCAAAATTCTCTTCTAGGTCAGACCGGTCCTGGCATGCTCAGGCTTAACTTGTCGGTATTTCCTTTTTTTCTCCTATCACCTTTCTCTCTTTCCTATAACTTTTCCTCTACCTTATTGTGGTTCCTCAAACTATGGACTGTATTTGCTGTCACCTCTTCTTGGGATCTATCTGATTTGGTCTTATGGTGAAATATGTCCTCCTAGCAGCCGAAAGCAGGACAAGGCCTTTTGTCCTGTGCCTGACATTTCAGAGTATCCCGCTTACTTTGGTAACGTCATTTTTTCCTCAACTGCTCCTGAAAGAAAAAAAGGAGGGAAGAAAGAACAGAGGGGAGGGCAGACGGAGGAAAGAAGACGAGAAAAGAAAACTTACTTAAGATGGGAACGGGAATGCGCGCGTGTTCTTTGCTCTCCTGGGCACACGCACACTCCCTCACTTGGCATGCAGTTCGTGGCAGAGTGCATATAAATTCTGGGGCAGCTACAAAAGTTATTCATATGAACAGGTACCCCCTTTTCCAGGACCAGAGAGTTCTCACATGTTCTGCCAGCTCCTCCAGTGCAGGGACGCCGCCGGTTCCCGCATCGTTTCCCCAGCAGAGGTTAGTGCAGCACTTTGCACATTCACTCAAGAACATTCACTGCGTGCTTATAGTTCTCACTGAGATACACAGATGAGGAAGGCCTGGGGTAGAAGTGCATAAACAAGCATGACGTGTGGTACGTGCTGTACAGGTGGCACGTGGTGGGGAGACCAGAGGAAGGAGCTGGCGACAGGAGGCGTTACAGAGGGAGTGGCATTGCCCAAGGCCTTTGTCAGGCAGAGAGGACCGCATGGGAAAGCTGTGGCCACAGGAAATGACATAGGACGCCCTGGGGAAGCAGCGATGATTCTCATGTTTGGGGCAGAGAGTCCGTGCAGAGCCTGAGGATGTGGGGTGGAGGCTGGACAGACAGGGAGAGGAAGTCACAAGGCATGCTGACGGTGCCCTGGCAGAGCTGGGACTACTGTCGGGTGTGTTCGAGGCACGGCCCTCCTGGAGAGCGCGTGGCAGTATCTATCAGGAATGAAAATGCACATCCCCTTTGACCCAGCAATTACACATCTAGTCATTTATCCTAGAGATACATCGTGAAATTACATATGTATGAGGTAACTCATCACAGCATTGCTCATAAAAGCAAAAGACAGGGAAAAAAACCAATTCCACCAACAGGGATTCGTTAAATAAATTAGGGTACATCCTTAGAATGGAATACAATGGTATAATGAGCAGCTGTAGAGAAAAGGGGGTTGGGCAAACTCCTCACATACTGACAGGGAATAAGCTCCAAGATATATAAAGTGTAATAAGGAAAGTATAGAAATGTATGCAAAGTTGGCTACCATCTAAAGAAAAAGGAACAACACATGGAAACACATAGACATGAGTATATATTTATACACACATACATACATACATACATATGTACACAAGAAAATGCAGAAGCTTATTATTAATAAAATTTCTCTGGAAAGATACACAAGAAACTGATAACAGGGCTGGACAGATAGGAAAGAAGTCGGAGGGATTTTTTGTACCATTTTACACCCTTTCAATTTTGAGCCATGTGAGTGTACCACCTAGTCAAGTAAATTGAATACAATTAAAATGAACAACAACAAGAAGGTGTGACATAAGCAACCATGTTTCTCAAGAAGGGAAGGATTATGAGGAGCAAATAAATCAAGAGGCAAGCGCCCAGAGGCGGGAGACTAATGAGGAGGCTACTGCGCCCACCCGGCCAGGAGACAGTGAAGCCCCAGGTCAGCGCCAGTGAGCACAGAAGAAAGGCGCAGACGTCAGGTGCCATTTGAGGGTGATTTTACCTTCTTTATTTTGAGCATTTACTATATGCCAGGCACTTTATACACATTAAGTCACTTAATCTGTCCTACAAGCATAAAAGATTTCACTTGCCTCATTTTGCAGATGAGGTAACTAAAGTTCAGAGTTTGAGTGACTTACCAAGAGTCACACAGGTGGAGGAGATGGGAGAACCAGGCTTCTAACCCTTACCCCGTGCCACTCTGGGGGCTTTTGTAGCACCAGGGGGAGTGACCAGATCTGGGCAACTTGTGGTGAGAGAAAAAGAAGGAGCCCCAGAGACAGCACGGAAGCCTTTGGGCATTTCTGAAAGACCTCGGGGCCGCCTGCAGCCATGGGCGGCTCAGGAAAAGAACGTGGCACGTACCTCATCCTGTGGGCAGGTACCAGTGTGACCCTTGAGGAGCAGCTGGTTCCAACGTCCAGAGACTGTGGAACACAGGGGGTCGCCCAGACCCCACTAAGACCCCCTGCAGCCCGAGGCTCCATGAAGTGCAACTCTCCCAGCTCCCCCCACCCCCGGGATTTATCTCCCCGGCTCCTGGGCCTGTGGGGCAAGACGGGCCTCTCCCTCCCCAGCAGGAAGTGCTAGAAAGGGGTTCCCCGGGGTGCCGTTGAGCCGCATCGGGCTCCACATTTTCCTCTTCCCTCTCCCTGCGGTATCAAGTGTGTGGCTATTGATTTCCTCCCTGCATTTGTTTTGTTATCCATTATTTATGGGATCATTTTTCCATCCTTCGTGCATGAAGGCAAATTTTGTGTAAAAATCAATTGAGTGAGCGCCGCCGACGGCTTGTTGCTTTCTCCTGGCTTTCATGTCCAAGGCACCAGTTCTCAAGGGGTGCAGAGCAGGACACCAGGGAGCACCCCTGAGGGGGAAAGGGAGGCGGCGAACAATGCATCCTCAGAGATGGAGCTCACCGGTCGCCTTTGGTCCCGGGAACATTCTGAGGGCTTACCTGGGCGTCCACGCAGGGATCAGCGTCGTCCTGCCCTGACCTGATCCCTCCGTCCCTTGCCCGTTTGCTGGGCTGCAGTCAAGAAGAGGGGTAAGGTCCCAGCTGCAGAACCTCCTCCAGATCATTCAGATTTGTTTCAGTGTAGAAATCCACAGGGTTCTCCAGGATCAAGGCTTGGGGTCTGAGGTAGCTCACCCTGAAAACCTCAGGAAAGTCACCCTGCAGGATTACACGTGGAGTGGTGAAATTAAGGGTGGGGCTGACATGGAATAAGCACCTGGTATATACCAGGCTGAGCGCTTCCCATACATTCTTATTGAGCCTCAGCACACCTTGTGAGGTAGGTACAGTGTACGAGAAGGAGAAGGGGATTTGGTTTCAGAAAGTCCTAGTCCAAGTCCCTGCTTGGCCCCTTCTTAGCTGTGTGCCCTTGGGTAGGATATTTAACCTCTCTGGGCCACAGCTTTCTCACTTAGAAAATGGAGATAACTAGTACTTACCTCAAATGAGGTCCTGCATAAAGAGTAGGTGCCTAGGGGGATAGGAGTACAGCCTGGAGAATATAGCCAGTGGTTCTGTGACATCTTCCTATGATGACAGATAGTGGCTGCAGTAGTGGGGGTGAGGGTTTAATAATATGGGTGACTGCTGAACCACTGCGTTATCTATTTGGAACCAACATAAGATCACATATCAATGATACTTCAATTAAAAAAGAGAGAGAGAATAGGTGACTGCTCTGTGGTAACGACTCAATAAATGAAAGTTGTCCTCAGCTTGAAGGTCACCTCCGCAGCCGGGCCACGCTCCTTCACCCCGGTAAGGTGGGCACTGCCACCCCTAGTTGCTGCTCTCTGTCATGTGTATCACCATGTGCACTTTCCTAAATCACCTGAGTCCTGCTGGTCCCAGGTAAACCGTAGGTTCCGTGAGGGCAGCATGCCGCCTGTCTTTGTCCAGAGCCTAGCAGCATGCCCACGTGGCACACAGTGGGCATGCCCCCCATGGTGGTCACCAGGCTCATCTTCCAGAGCGGGCAGAAAGGCTCTCCCGAGGTGGCATGGCCCGCAGGTGGCTGGCTGGCGTCCACTCCCAAGTCTCCCTGACTCCGAAACCCTCGCTGTCTCTACTCCCCCTGCTTCCAACTTGCCACGAGGGCCAAATTCAGCGAGGTGTCTCCCGGGGCCTGCTCCCTGTGCCACGTCCTCTGGGTTTTATGCCCACTTTTACGGTCTGACAGTGGTCAAGATCTGGGGCTCCCATTCTCAGCAGGTGCTCCTGACTGCGTGCCCAGTCCTCAGAGGAGGTCCCCCCTCTCCAGGGCCCTGAACCTGGAAGAGCCAGTCACCCAGAGGCAGCACCCCTCCCCCCCCAGGTCTCCACACCGAGTTCAAGGCAGGCTTCTGCAGGGCACAGGGCTGCCAAGGGGCCAGCTCTGCACAGGACGATGGGGCGCATGAGTTTCAATGACTCTGCTCCAGGTTTGTTTGCCAGGAGTTTGGAACGGAGTTTTGTAACACTTGGCATGGTTTTTCAATGTTCCAAAATGATGGTTGCCAGGGCTCCTCAGAGAATTTCTCATTGACCCACAGTGTTGTCGGGTAAAATTCTCAGTCCTCTTGTAGGAGAATGAGCTGCTCCCTGTTTGAAGGGGCTTTTTAAAATCAGAAAGCGTGCAGATTGCTGGGGTGGGGTGGGGGGAATGCTCTGTGGACCACAGAGGTTTTCAAAAGTGAAAATCCACAAGCTTCAACCTCAGCATTTTCCAGGACTGAGGTATCTCCCAAAGATCCCATGAAGATCACGTAAGACTCAGAGCAACAGGCAAGCATTCAGGAGGCCTTTAGAGGCTGCTGGGAGATCTAAGAACCACGAAGATTGGGAAAGATCTGGGATAGAAAAGATGCAGAAATGATCTAGGAGACACTGAAAGATGTCCAAGGATCCTGTGCAAACCCAGTCCACTGAGTGTTTTATAAGGGTTATGAGGACACAGTCATGCTCGTTTGCGTATCATCTACGGCTGCCTCTGCCCTATGATTGCAGAGTTAAGTAGTTTCAACAAAGACTATATGGCCACAAAGTCTAAAATATTTATTGTTTGACCCATACAGAGAAAATATGCTACATTGTTTCCAATCTGGCCTCTAAGGAACTGCTAGCATCCCCCAAAACAATGGGGGCCAGTAAGAAAAAACAGGAAAGGGGTCATCCCTTGGTCAAATATATTTCAGAAATGCTTCATTCTACATTCCTTTCCTGGTGATTCATTCATTCCAACTTACAAAAGACTGAAAAGTTCTGCAGTTAAAACAAAGAGCAACAACTACAAAAAAAACCTCTCCGGAAATTTCCCAAACATATTTCACTTGCGGGTAAGATACTCCTTATGCTGAAACAACATTTCACGGGTTATCAGTGGTGAGTGGACCACAGTTTGATGACTGTCTATACAGCTCACTGTTTCCCAAATTTTAGTTATTTGTATGATCATTATGGTAATCGCCATATGTGTGTATATACCACCCAAATACTATTTATTAAATACATTTACTAAAAATGTTTACTAAACATTTTTCTTAAATTTACTCCCTTTTAAAACTTGGTCTCAACCAAGAAACAGTATCTATGAAATATGTGTTTGATGTGTGTGTGTGTGTGTGTGTGTGTGTGTGTGTGTGTGTGTGTGTGTAGGGGGCGGGTGTAGCTACAAATACAGGCATATTTTTCAGGAGCCACTAGTCAGAGGCAGTTTTTAAATTTAAATTGAATTAAGATTCAGTTCTCAGTTGCCTTAGCCACGGTTCCAATATTCCGTGCGGCTAGTGGCTGCCACACAGGACTGTGCAGATGCAGAACATCTCCATCATCTCAAAAATTTTACTGGACAGCACTGGACCTTTCTAGAATCTTTTAAAACTGCTCAGTACCGTCGTCGCCCTTACAGTCCCATCCCCACTCAATTCTGTAAAGTCACCCAGCAAACTGAGGAGGGCAGTTGTCGGGGCCAAGGCCAACACCGCCCCAGGTCATCTGCTCCCCGGAGCTCCCCCTTCCTGCCTCCATGCCCTTCCCCCTTACACACACACACACACACACACACACACACACACACACACACTCCACTGCCACCAACTTCCGCCCTTTGCTCTACACACACGGGGTCCAGGGCCGCCCTCTGGGGTCCGAGGATCAGCCTGAACCTCCTCTTGAACAACTTGGAAATGGGAGCTTGCCGGTCCTGGACAGCTGGCTCCCAATATGCAAAGAGGACTGACGGACATCAGGTGTCACAGACAGGCGGTGTGCGAGCTGAATCCGGCCTGCACACGGGTTTAGTTTGGCCTACCTGATTTTTTTTTTTTTTTAAGGAAAGAGAGAGAAGGAGATAATCACATTTTAGAAACCTAAATTTCCAGCTTCTCTTGAAAAATCAGAAAATGTGCTCATGTTGGACTCATTCCCCACCTGGCAGTCACTGACCGATGCTGTGTAGCTTCTGACTCCTTTAGACCAGACACGTGCCCTGCTCTGGTTCACCGTCTGTAGCACTTTCTGCCGCCCTGTGTGTGTGGCTCGTTGTCACCGACTTTCTGGCACTTGAGCCTGTTACTCTGAAAGTATCACCCCAAAGGCTGCATGATGACTTCAAGCATGCCAGCGCTCCCTCCCCAGGGACAGTGCAGAGGCTCTTGGGACGTAGGTGAGAACTGTGTACTCTGGGGTGCAGTGAATAGGGATAAATTGCTTGTCAAGGATTGTTTAGTCCCTGTAATTGGAAATTTTACCTACTAGCAGGGCTGAAAAGTTTGGAGCTGGTCTGACATTTTCCTAAATTTGACCATCTTCTTCCCAGTGGAACATATACTTGGCCTCTAGAGAAAGGGTACTTAGATTTTAAGGAAGTTACAGAACACTTTGGGAATATGATTAAAGCTGTACACTTCATAAGTGTGGGAACATACATATAAAGACACCTAATTTTGCACACAGCTTCAGAGGACACAACGACCCCATCCAGCACCACGCATCCCTGACTCCTCCAGGGGTCCTCACACCTTCGTTCGGAATCCTTGCTGCCGAGACTCCCAGTTAGAGCCTGGACACACACATCATACCCACTCTCTCCCAAAACCTCACCTTAAAATGAGGATTAAAGGATATTTAAAGCATAAGCCTACAGGGATAAAGAGAACGAAAGGAAACAATTGCAAAGACAAAATATTGGCTACTGGAAAAAACTAGATAATTGGCAATTAATAATAGACTCAAGAAAGCTGAATCCTAAGTCAGCAGCGGGAAATGGTGAAAAGCAACCTGAAATGACAGCAGATGCCCTAAAAGACCTGCCGAGTGATAGCACCACACTCCCAGGGAAGTGGGAATCAAGACGAGGAAATGGGTGACTTGCTTGAGAGCCTTAAACAGGTGGTTGGAGAAGCTGTTAGACCCTCACATTGCCTTGGCCACTTGGTACAAATGGGCAACTGCTTCACCCGAACCTGGCAGCATGCTGGCCATTTATTCATCAGGAAAAAAAAATTAAGTCAAGTATTAAGTAAAGTATTCAGGACCTCAACCACAGTTAAGGGTGGGCAACCACGTGAAAACAGTAGAATTAAATTACACAATCTAAAAGTTGGAAATTCCATTCCTTTTCCCTCACTCAGCATCTTGAACATGAGCAGCCAGACCCTTACCTTCTAAACAGGAAACCGAGAAATTCTTCTCTGGGAATCAACCAGCCCAAAGAAGAAAAAGACAAAATACCAAAAAACTGCCATTAAAGAATCCCAAAGGACACAGCCCAGCCAGGTCACTCTAAGTAGAAAACCAAACGATTCATTTTGTTTTCTTTATCATATCAAGCCTTACCAAACTATCTGAATCTTGAAACTATGGACACATACAACTTTTTTTTTAAATAAATTAAAAAGAAAAGAGATCCACTCTGACTCTTGGGAATAACAGAAGATTCACCTAGCTCCTAACCTTCTCAGTCCTAGAACACAGCCTGTGTCTGCTTGTTGACATCAAACCTCTCAGCCTTCAAAAGAAAGAAAAAATCAGCTCTTCTGAAAGCCTATGAAATCATTTAAACTGGGTTTAAACTCTGAAGAGCTCAGCTACATACAGGGCAGCAACTGGTTTGTTCTAGAGATGTTTCATCTCAGCACGTCAAGGACAAACGGGAGGGACATGTGGAAGCTGCATCCATGTGATCGGTGGCCAGTGGGGACACAGAGGAATTGGCTCCATCAGTGTCGTGGCCTCAACTGGTTGATAGAAACACACACCTTCCTGTCTAGGGGCTGTTGCTTCCTCTTGTCATTTTTTAAAAAAATCATAGTCAAGCTCCACAACATGGTGGCAGCGGATGCTCAGGCGATTGTGTGCCTTCTCTTCAGTTTCCACGGCTTTTTCTCTCTGAAGGGGAGAGGAGCAGGGGAGAACAGCCTTCGTAGGCTCCCTAGTATGCTAAAGAGATATTCAGAAAGGTTGGGGCTGGGTCCCACCCTACAGACAGGTACAGGTCAGGGTAACCTGGTCAGAAACCTAAAAACCAAACTGGTCCTGAGTGTGACGCGTGAGATATCACTAGTGCCCGCTTTGAGTATAAGCGCCATGCGGGCAGGAGCTGAGCCCCAAGCTCTCTGCTGAGTCCCTAGTACCTTGAGCAGGACTTGTCACAGAGTGACAACATCACAGTATTTGTGGAACTGCCTCTAGATTTCCAGAGCCCAGCTCTTTCTGACGCAGCCAGGCATCTACACAGAAATCAGAAGAGATCCCCCTTTTCTTCAGTCCTTTGGTCAACCTGTGCTAGAGAATTTTAAAAAAGCACAGTGCAGGACTTTCCTAATCATTTTTATGATTGTATTTATTGTATGTTGTGTCAAACTAAGATATTTAGAAGCTTTACACACTGAGCATTTCATGTTATCCCTTCACCTATACAAAATAAAAAACACTATCGCATAAGATGCATAGGAGTAAATCCAGCACAATTCCGAACTTGACTACTAGGATGCTGTTTAAAACAGCAAACACTGATGTCTTCCAAAACACCTTTTCTTGTCTTGGTCTACCTTTTCGTAAGTGAGCCCTGACTTAGAATGTTCTATATTGCCTGATGCCTCTGGGACACTCAAGGATCTCAATGAAAGACTTAAAAATAGTAGCCAGCCTTCCCAGGCACTTTGCTACTGTGATCTGGGAGGAGAAAGGGAGACGGGGAAGAACTGAAGGAACGGAAGAGAAGCCTTCTTTTTTTTAAGAGGGAAAAGATGGGAGAGGAGAAAAGCCACACAAGTAGGAAAAGGCAATCAAGGCCCCAACCCCGTCCCTGCCCTGCCGAACCATTTCTAAATAACAGCTCCCATGTCCCCCGAGGTCTCCAGAGACGCCCTCCGTGATAACACTACAGACGGCTAAGTAGTGTTGGATTCTTCTAATGCGGTAAGTTGATAAACGAGCTGAGCCTAATGTTTTTGCTGGTAGGGGTATTCCAAAAGGCAAATGCGAACAACTAAAATTCTTAAGTGGTATTTATTTTCCACTCATCTTTAAGGAAGTTGTACATGCTTTTGGATGAGATAGTTCCAAAAATATTTTTTGTTTGTTTATACACCAGTGTATTTGTTGGGTGTTGACCAGGTTAACCTGATCCTAAACTGTGTGTAGTGCTTGGGAACCAGTCCCAACCTTTCTGGACATGTTGTCACCACACTGTGGAACTTCCGGAGGCTCTTCTCCTCCCCTGCTTCTCTCCTCTTCAGAGAGAAAAGTCGCGGACGCTGAAAAGAAGAGACAGACAAGTGCCTGAGCACCATGTCATGGAACTTGACTATGATTTTTTTTTTTTAATGACAAGAGGAAGCAACAGCCACCCAGACAGGAAAGTGGAAAGTGTGCATTGCTGACAACGAACATGGAAAAGTCCATTTTCATCTACGGGAGCGAGCATGGCCTAGGGGAAAGAGCCCGGTTCCGGAGACAGGCAATCCTGGGGCTAACGCCTAGGTTCTATCATTTATTCATTGTATCACCTTGGACAAGTTGTTTAACCTTTCTGATACCTTATTTGGAAAATACAGATCATAATGTACACATATTTTATTAGGTTTGTAAAACATCTTAAAAGGGGCAGCACTTTGAATATAGGGGCACCCCACATCTTAAATTCCCTCCATTCCTCCCATCACTTTTGGGGGATGGTATGTGGTCAGGAAGATAAAAAGCAAGAAGAGCTTATTCACAGACTCAGTTTCAAATATCTGTTAAATATCTACCGTTCTAATGTGATCGGCAGCGATGTTGCTTGCTTTATGCTTATTTACCATGTATTTACTAAACTGCTTCCAGGTCTCATGTTTGCCCTACACTAAAGAATATTTGCACTAGAATTTACTGTCCAAATAGGCTACTTGTTCTTCTGGGCTACCATTAGTGTGCAGGGTGTGGCTGCAGCCAAAGGTTCTGGGCGCTGCAACCATTCACTCCATGATGAGTAAACTAACAGCAATGGTTGGGAGGGCAAAGCAACCACAGATGTCTTGCGAAATGGGATGCAAAATTTATATGACCTTTAATGAAAAAAAAGAACTGAAAGAATCTTTGTGTTTCAGCCTGTATACCCAAACTCCATTGTAGAGCGCTGTTATGGGGAAAAAAAGTGTAAGAAACAGCTTCCTAAATCTCGGTAAGTGATCAGAGTCAAAATGGTGAAAAGTATAGATTTCTGGGTGTACTGGCCAGCATTCTCTCATCTATGGATTTCTGTCCCCAGTCAGAGGCCCTCTCAGAACCCTTTCTCAGCTCACATTCTAGGAGTCTATGTGCCTAACAGTGGCAATATAAAGCCTTTGAATAAATACTATTAAAACTTATGATGGAAAAACCCTCCTATGACAGTCAAGAAATACCGACCCTCCCCCTCCAGAGCCTAACAGCATTGAAAGACAAAGGGCCTGCCCATCCCAAGCTCTAAGCAACAGTGAAATGCCACCAGTGAAAATCCCAAGCAGAAACTAAGAACAGGGGAACTAGGTGGGGGTAGTCAAAAGGTACAAACTTCCAGTTATAAAATAAGTAAGTTCTGAGGATGGAAGGTACAACATGAAGATCATAGTTAACAATACACTATTGCATGTTTGAAAGTTGCTGAGAAAGTAGATCTTAAAAGCTCTTACCTCAACGGAAAAAAATAAACTATACATGAAATGATGGAATCTGATTGTGGTAATCATTTTGTAATTTCAAATCATCATGTTGTACACCTTAAACTTACAAAATGTTATATATCAATTACATCTCAGTAAAACTGCCAGAGATCCTATGAAACAGACAGAAGAAACTGGGAAGTTGGAGGTGGAAGGGTTGATAGGTGGTCAAAGTTACAATCATTTTATCTGAGCAATATGACCAATAACACAGACCCTCAAAGGCTGAGTG
Source organism: Manis javanica (assembly GCF_040802235.1). NCBI lineage: Eukaryota > Metazoa > Chordata > Mammalia > Pholidota > Manidae > Manis > Manis javanica. The sequence continues at coordinate 91,798,789 of NC_133169.1, read as the reverse complement.
CGTTCACAGCTACAAACATCAACCCAAGTCAGAAGGGCAGAAAATGAACATCTGCAAGCAGAGAACAGAGCCTGGTCCGCATTCTCTCATCTATGGATTCCAGCCAGAGCCGGGATTGTTTTGGGTGCCCAGAGCCACCCTGCCCAGCCCACAAAGACCTCCAGCCCCTCTGCTCCCACCCTGCTGGGTCACCCCAGACCAGCTGATCACCTGGCATGGCCAAGCCAGGACTATTTAGTCTAACAAAACGTTTTAATTTCATCCTGCCTCCTACACCCATCCTGCTTTTAATTTTTAAGCTTACAAACTGTTGGTATTTCCATTTTTTCATTACGAGGTGGAGGTTGTGTTTCTGCCACATGGTTTTGGAAGCTTCAGTTCTGGAACCTAGGAGATACCACGCTTGGTAGCCCCTCCTTCCAGTTCTGCATTGATTGTACAACCATCCTTTTGAAAACATAACAGAAAATACAATAGGCCCAAACAGATATCAAATGTAAGACATGCCAATGCCTATACACATAAGCTCACATAACGGCAGCCTCAGAAGTCATCTAGTCCAACCCTCTCATTTTACTGATAAGAAAAGAGGGGGCCAAACAGGCACATGAAAAGATGCTCCACATCATCAGGGGAATGCAAATTAAAACCACAATGAGATACCACCTCAGACCAGTAAGGATGGCCGACATCCAAAAGACAAACAACAACAAATGCTGGCGAGGATGCGGAGAAAGGGGAACCCTCCTACACTGCTGGTGGGAATGTAAATTAGTTCAACCATTGTGGAAAGCAGTATGGAGGCTCCTCAAAAAATTAAAACAGAAATACCATTTGACCCAGGAATTCCACTCTTAAGAATTTACCCTAAGAAAATAAGTTCACAGATTCAAAGAGACATATGCACCCCTATGTCTATCGCAGCACTATTTACAATAGCCAAGATATGGAAGCAACCTAAGTGTCCATCAGTAGATGAATGGATAAAGAAGATGTGGTACATATACACAGTGGAACACTATCCAGCCATAAGAAAGAAACAAATCTTACCATTTGCAACAACATGGATGGAGGTGGAAGGTATTATGCTCAGTGAAATAAGCCAGGTGGAGAAAGACAAGTACCAAATGATTTCACTCATATGTGGAGTATAAGAACAAAGAAAAAACTGAAGGAACAAAACAGCAGCAGAATCACAGAACCCAAGAATGGACTGACAGTTATCAAAGGGAAAGTGGTTGGGGAGGATAGGTGGGGAGGGAGGGACAAGGGGATTGAGGGGTATTATGATTAGCACACATAATGTAGGGGGGTCACGGGGAAGGCAGTATAGCCCGGAGAAGACAAGTAGTGACTCTATAGCATCTTACTACACTGATGGACAGTGACTGTAATGGGCTATGTGGTGGGGACTTGATAACTGGGGGGAGTGTAGTAACCACAATGTTGCTCATGAGAAATCTTCATAAGATTGTATATCACTGATACCTTAATAATAAATAAATAAAAAGAGTGGGCCAGAGCAGGGAAATCCCTGACTCAAAATTTCAATTCTAGTTATTGGCAGACTCAATTCTAGTTATTAAAAAATCCTAGATTTTGACCGCTAATGTACTGCTTTTTTCACTCCACTACACTGTCTCTTGGGAGACTGACTATTTATCTGAAAAATAATCTTGCCAAAGCCATTTGGAGTCTTTATTGACAATTGGCTCACACTCTAATTGACACTTTATTTTTGGCTTCAGTAAAGTTCTTCCCAGTTTGCTAAACTGTTTTCAGTTCTTATGGGTATCTGACCATAAATTTAGATAGTCACATTAAGAATAGGCCTTAATGACCTAGTCCAGGTGATCTTGACCTGGGACCCATAGACTCATTAGTTGAACCCAGGGGATTCATGGTTGAACTTTAAAAAGTCAGCGAAAATTGAGTGTACAAATGTGCATTTTTCTGGATGGGGAAAACTGTTTTTCTCAGATTTCCAAGGGAGTCCTTGAATCCTCACCAAACTCGAACTACTATCTCATTCAATTTCCTCAAGTTAGAGTTGGGGAAACTGAGGCACTGAGAAGTCAATAGAGGTGTCAAGGTCACATAGAACAAAGCAACTCCTGCAGCTCAGATCTCTTTGTGCACATTCTGGTCCTTTCTCACCCTACCATGTGTCTTGCACTCAGCATGCCGACCAGAGGTGATGCCAGTTCTCCTGGTTAACGCCTCCCATCCATGCCTTCCTGTAGGGACTCGTTGACACAGATCACTCCCGGCCTTGAACGACGGCCCCCCGTGCGTCCCCCAGCAGTCGGGCAGGACCACCACTTCGGACCTCTGTGAGAAACAGGATTCATGCTCTGGAGGCCCCAGCTTCCTCACGTGTGGTGGCTCAGCTGGGACTTCTGCCCTCTGGTGCTCAGCCCCCATCCCTAGTGGACTGTTAAATGATGTCATCAGTGTCTTCCCCAGTCCCATCCCAGCTGTGTACACCAAAGAGAAACTCGCCTCGCTGTAGAGACGGGTTCACTTGGAAGAGGCAAAGGAACGAAGGCATATTTTTAACAGACTTTAATAAAACCAGGTGCTGTATGAACCGATGTATCCGATAGATAAAGGCGCCTCCATTATAGGTATGGTGTCTAATTCACAGTAAGAACGGACAGGCTATTTTAAATGGTATTTGAAAAGAAATGAGATAGAACGCAAATCAACAGATAAACACTCTTTACGTTATGAGTAGGTAGTTTTTATATTGTGGTGTTCACACCACCAAATTAAGTTTTGGTCAACCGAAAAAAAAGAATCAGCATTTTTAACCACCCATTCAGTTCATATTTCTACGTTATTGATTTTACATAAAACTTCCTCAGATTCTTGGTGTGGGAAGATTTTTTAAGATTATTACATTTCTAGCTGTCTGATACCATAGCAAGGACTTAATGCACAATGACTGACAATGACAAATCAAGAAATGGCAGCCAATAAAATATCCCTGGAATATACACAAGAAATTGATACTGTTATTTGCCTTCAACAAAGGAAAGTGGGTTAGTTGGGTCACGGATGGGAGAAAGACTTTGCACTACACATCTTATAGTTCTTTTGAATTTGAATCACGTATTATTTAACCAAAATATTAAGAAATAAACCTTGAACTTTAAAGAGAGAAAAGCATCAAAAAATATTATTTAGACAGGTAATTAACTTCCAAAAGAAACAGTTAAAAGTGGCTGCGGGTGTACAGGGGCGTGCCCATCTGTATTCGATTTTTAACTATATGCATGAATTACTTTGACAAGCTACAAAACTAATTTTTTTAAAAATGATAAGAAAACTACCTCCAACCAACTCGTTTTCCAGGTAAAGAAATGAGGCCCTGAGGGTGAGAGAGGCTAGTTTCCCAAGAGGGCACAGCATAGATACCCACTCAAATCGTGGTGTCTTCAGCCAGAGCTTTCCTCCACACGGACAGAGGCTCTTGGAGTGGCTGGTGTCTAAACGCCTTCTGATGGTTGCTGTTAATGTTATTATTATTATTAGATTAAGACAGTTTTAGAATATTTTAATAAAATTGACCTCTCCTCATTCTGATCCTCTGCTAATAATTGTACCCTTTTTTATTCATTCAATTACAAGCAAATTGACAGGAGACATTTATATGAGGCAGCTTAAGCCCCAGCTAATGGAGTGCCTAATGACTAATTGATCAGATCCCAACCCATAGAGCAGCTCTGAGTGGCCTAAAGGAATTTATGCAATTAGTTTAGGTTTGGTAGAAATTGAGTGCATATGAAAGTAAGCTTTTTATGGTCTTGATTTATGAGGACTGGACATTAACTATATCTGCCAAGAGGTGAGCTGCCTAGCAACGCCCCAGGCGCTGGGGGGCGGGGTGGGAGGTGCTGTGGCAGGTGGGGGTGCTGGGTTAGGAGCTGGGCAGATGTGGGTGTGTGAGCGGAGGGGAGGGGCTTCCAGGGGAGGCAAGATAAGAGGGGTTCGGCCAGAGACCTCCTGAAATTATGGTAATGACCCCTCACTATGAAATTCAAAGTAAAAACAAAATTAATCCTACACATGTATAAAGAAGTCCAACAAAATTTTGATTTTCACAAGATGAACCCTGCCGTGTGTGTGTGTGTATGTGTGTGTGTGTTGCCCCCAGCGCCGGGCAGGGCAGGGCGGAGGGGGGTGCGGAGGGCGGGCGCTGTACGGTGACCAGCACCGCGCGCGCGGGCGGCAGGCAGGGGCGGGAGGGCCCGGGGGCGCCGGGCCGGGCCGCGCATCCCCGCCTCCCCCTCCCTCCCCCGGGCCGGGGCTCCCCCGCCGGGCCGCCGCGGGGAGGGAGGCCCGCCGGAGGCGCCGGGGCAGCCCCGGGAGCCGCGCGGGGCGGAAGCGCCGTCGGGGGGCGGCGGGAACTCTGACCTGACCGGCAGGGGCGATCGAAGGCGAGGCTCCTCCCCGCCGGGGGCCGCGGCGGCTCCGTCCGCCCGCCGCGCGGAGGAGGGGCCGGGGAGGGGCTGCCCGTGGAGGCGGCGCTCTGGAGCCGAGGTCGGCGGAGCGCGGGGGGCGGGGGGCGCGGGAGGCGCGCGAGCAGACGCCCCCGCCCGGGGCGGAGGCGCAGGGCGGAGCGAGCGGAGGGCCCGGACCCCAGCCGCCCCTGCGCCCCGCGTCCTCGGCCGGACCCGACGCGCCCTGCGGGCCCCCGCGCCGCGCGCCCCTCCCGCCTGCCGGGGCTGCGCCTCCCCTGGGTGCCGGTGTGGATTTTGCCAGATCTTTCCGCCGGACGGTCACGACCTGCCCTGGGCACATTACCTAAAGTCCTGTGCCTCCAAGTTCTCACCTCTAGAATGGGATTAAAAAGGGTACCTGCTCATGGTGTTGTTTGAGGATCAATAAGTTAATTCGCATAAAGTGCTTGGTACAGTACCGGCCACAAGAAAGCCCGTAGCACGTATTAGATGTCATTATTACTCATTTATCCAACAAACACGTGTGAAGCGCCCCCTCCGTGCGAGCCCCCGCGCCGGGCCCAGGGAGCAGCGGGGGGCTGGCTCCCCCCGCTAGCATTTACTGCTAAATAAGTAAATAAATAGGACGCTATCAGGGATGATGAGGACTGATAGGAATACGACGGTGTGGGATGGTATCTTGGCTTGGGAAAGGGGCAACTTAAGACAGAAGGAGCCAGCTGGGAGCCTCCGGCCCTCTCCAAGCCTCGGGCTCTCCTTCACTAAAAAGAGGGGCTTTTAAGGCGCTCTGCCCTCCAGCTAACGCACTGTGGCGCCCGGGCCCAAAGGTGGGACTGCGGGTAGAGGGAGCCAGAGACTGCCGTGCGCGCGGCGCTGAGTCTCCATCACAGGCGGTGAGGCTTGCCTCGGTTCTGCAGGGGGTGAGGATCGACTTCGAGGATCTGAGGACTGGAACCGGGCTTCCCACGGGGCACTGCGTGTTCGCGCTTGGACTCCTAGACGGCGAACGCATAGTCCCCTCCGCAGCTGGGCGAACAGCGGGCAGAGAGTTCCTGTGTGGTGCTGTCTTACCCCTGACAGCCACGTTGCAAGCCGGGAGGCACTGCTCTTACCTTCACTTTATAAATGACTAAACTGGGGCCCCCAAAGGGAAATGTTGATCCTACCTGACTCCAAGCTCTGAATTTGCCCCTGAAACACTACCTCTCACTTTTCTGAATATAAGTAATGTTTTAAAGAGCCAAAGTATCCTTTAGTGCCTGCTATGTGTCATGCCCTGGGCTTACGTGATTTCATTCAGTCATTAGAGCAAACCCAAACGATAGCCTTTTTTCCCCCAGTTTTACAATTGAGGGTCCGAGGCTCAGTCTGGTAAAATCACTGATTCAAGGAAGAGATGGAGTGGACTTTCTACCCCAGATCTGTCTACTCCAGGACCAGGGTTGTTTCCATCTCAGCAGGAAAGTAAAATAACCCATGCTCAAAGTAGGGTGAAGAGAGGGGCAGACACACTCAGCAGGGCCCAAGTCATCCGCTGATTCCTCCTCTCGGTTCCAGGGGTCCCTGTCCCAGAGCACCTGCTCCATCACCATACAATGAGGCAAGGCCTCTGAATGTAAACAGGAAGGAAACTGGCTGCCTTTGAACAGAGGCCTGAGATGTAGACCACCTTGAGCCGGGTACTGCTCCCAGGGAGGCTTCTCTACTCTTGGTGGTTCTCTGTGTGTCTCTACCGTCCCCAGAATCCAGAACTGATAGGGCTGGGAGGGATTCTCTCATTTTACAAAACAAAAATCCCATTCATTCATTCATTCATTCATTCAGCAGATACCTATTGTCTGCCATTCTAGGCCAGACCCTGAGGTGAGCACTGGGCATGAAACAGTGAACAAAACTGGCACTACCTTAGGCAGAGAAAGGAAGCTTTTGGCCAGAGGCCACACAGCTCAGACTCGAGCTCAGGATTCCTACATGGGAGCTCTTGCTTGCGAGGGCATCGGCCATGCTGGCCTCCGTCTACATGGCTCATATTCTTGGTCAGGCTCTGGTCACACCCAGCCAGGTCCCTAGAGGACCTCTCCCTGGTCTACGACCACTCTCCAAGTCCCACCTGGAGACGCCCAAAGCAGCTTTCCATACAAACAGCCCTGAACATTGGCCTCACTTTTCTCCCAGTGCAGTTTAAATGAACTCCCAGCTGGGCCTTGAACTGAATTTTGGATAGTTGGTGGGATTGGGGAAAGGACATTCGCTCCCGAGTACTTTCCAATTACTCTTAAAAATAATTCTTGTGCGGTTTTACAGCCATCAGCAGAGGCTTAGAGAGGCGATGTGACTCGCCCAAGGTCACAGGGCTAGGAAATGGCCCACCCGGATGCAACCCAGCCTGTTGGAACCCCAAACCGGCTGCCACTCACCCCCCTCCCAACCTTGGAGAGGTCTTTGCCTCCCCAGGACGAGTGGCAGAGGCGACTGCACAATTCCGGGGAAACCACACAGCTCCCGTTGCTTCCTGAGCGAGCCCGAGGAGGGAGGTACTGGCGCCGGCCGGGCGCGCACAGTGGGCAGGAGAGGGTGGGGCCCGTGGTGACCCGGCCGCGGCGCCCGCCCGCAGGTACAAAGCGGTAAAAACTCCTGCGCGCGCTAGCAGCCCCCGGCGCCCGAAGCGGCCCCGGGAGCACAGAAGCGCAGGTTCCGCTCACAACTTAGCAGGGCCAAACTCTGACGTAGTCTTGCATTCAGGCGGCTCACCTAGTCCTCCCTAAAAAGGTCTCCCAAACTTTTGAGGTTATATGTATATTTAATAACAGGAGGGTACTTTCCGAAAAGGAGATGGAGGCGGATATCGGGTTCTTTTCGCAGCCAGAGAAGGCCAGGGCTCTTACCTGCAGGAACCTTTGCAGCCCGCAAAGGCGCGTCTGTCTGGGGCGCTTCGCTTCGACGCGGCACGCTCACAGCCGCCTCCTCTGCAGCCCGGCTGGGCTCCGGCCCTGTGTTTTATACCACTATAGGCAATTAATATTGCATCAGCCGTATTTTAAATTTTCAAAACCCACAATATAATGTAATGGCATAAGGGCATTTATTATTAAAGGACACCCGAATGAGAGGGAGGTGGAGGAATCGCTGGGGCTGTTGCGCAAGGCGGGGGCGAGGGGCCGAGGCCCTGGGGCTGGGGGCGACCCCCAGGCTTGCTTTGCAGTGGGGAGGGGTGCACCGTGCGGAGAGCAGACCCTGTCTGCTCCGAATTTCTCGCCAGACGTGATGGCCCAGAGCTCTTTGAAGACACAGTGGGCAATTGTACAGGCGACTCCTGGACTTGGAACATTCATTTTTAAATCATGAAGGTGTTTCTGTGGCTCACAAATAAAAAGGTTTCCTCCTCCTTTTAGAGAGAGAGAAAGAGAGAAAAGAACTGGCATCTGTTGAGCGCCTACTAGGTACAGGGCGCCACGTGGGGTCTTGGAAGCAGAAATCTCTTTTCGCCCCCACCCCCCACCCCCACCCCACAAAGAAAAGCCTAAATAGACCGTGGAGTGAGTCATCTCTTGGGTGACAATTCCAAATGGATTTCCGAAGCGATCCTGAAGGGACCCCAATAGGACACTTTCCTCCCCCTCTGTATTTATTTACCCTTTCATCTCCTATCTAGCCGTTTGAATCTTCTAAAACAATAATGTGTCCTAGTAAGCGCCGAGCACTGCCGGACGCCTTAAGTAAACCATCTTAGTCTCCACAGTAACCTTGTGAGCTAAGCAGCAGCACCTTCATCCTGCAGAGAAGCGAGCGAGGCTCAGAGAAGTTAGAACCTGGCTTCGGGAGCGTCCAGCCAATGAGTGGAGATACTGGGGCCTCCTGCCCCCCGTCGGTCAGGCTTTAAAGTCTGCGGTCTGAGTCAAGCTGAGGTGGGGCGAGAAGGCTGCTGGACTTGCTCGCGGGGAGGCGCGGAGAACCGGGCCCTGAAACCCTGGGGCCGCGATGGCGGGGCGGGACCTCCCTGGAAGACATCCCGGTGAGAAAGCGAGGCAGCGAGGCGAGAGGCGAGGGGACAGGGGCCTGCCGGCAGTGACGACCCGGCCTTTCTGGGGTCCCATTTTTAAATCCTTTCCAGGACGTACTGCTGAGCCTCTGAGAAAGAAAAGCACTGCGATTCGGGTTGAAAAATAAAGCATTTATTTTAGAACTTAAGTCAAGGTGTAAGAGAGAAGAATACTTAATATTTTATTTGTATCTATTCGGAAAATGAAACCAAAGGTCACACAGCAACACGCAAGTTACATAAAGCAACTAAAGATAAAATGTGAGGGGTGCCAGAGAAACTGTAGTAAGAAGGGTCCAGGCGGAAGGTCTGACCCCTCTTTCTGCCCAAAACTGTAAGTGCACCTCCACCAAGAGACACCCATATAAAGAGATGCAAAGAGGAGGAGTTAAATAAATAATAGACAAGAATGATGCTAACAACAATAATAAAAGCGCAACGAGGTGAGACATCTTGGAAGGACTTGCATATGATTCGGAGAAGTTAGGACTTCTCAGCAGCCGCCTCTGCGCTGCGCTGGGAGTCGGGCCGGCGCGGCGAGCTGGTACGTCGGAGAGTCCTCAGTCGGTGCCAAGCTCTACCAATGCCCCGTTCTTCACTGGCGGTGATTACCCCTCGGACGCCAGCATATCGGGGAGGATATCTCAAATCAGGTGCCAGCGGCTGCTTGGAAACAGCTACAAGATCCCAAAATTTTCAGTCACCGAATTGGGCCCACTTTTTCTGGAGCCGAACTTATCTCAGAGAACAGCTCGGAGCCAGCAAAACCCCAGATACTTTTCCTGAACCTAATCCACGCTACCTTAGAGAACTTACAGAAAACCAAAGGATGAGATGGATAACATTTAGGCGGGGAAGGGAATATATAAGGCTTATCCTTTGGAAACATACACGTATTTTATATACTCTAAATAAATCTCCAGTACATGTTTGTGCCCCGGTTAGACTTTGTATTATTATTTACCACTGCCTTCCCGTCCCTTCGGCCTTGTCTAATCACGCTCAGCCAAGTGGCGGCTTCACCGCCCGGTCGTGCGGTCGGGCCAATGCTCTGTCCCGTGCGTTTGGGCTCCTGCCCTGAGATTGCGCAGTCCAGCCCTCGAGGGTGGTTTTCAGCACCACGGACAGCAGTCCCTCCAAGCCTGGCCCTGCGTGACTTTTTTCTTAGCGCCAAAACTTTTCTGGTAGAAATAGAAGGGAAAGAAGAGAAAGAGAAGGCCGGAGGCCACCAGGTGGGATAAAGGAGAAAGTCTGCGGCCTCGGAGGTGGGGGGGAGAGCCTGACCTGTCCCCCATCACCGCCTCCGCCCCGCTCCGGGGGGGACGCACACGCGGCCCTCCCGACCCGACGCCGAGGCCCGCCGCAGTCAGTGGACAGCCGAGTACTTCATTCGTTTTTGTTTCTGTCTCTGGTTGCAAAACCAGACCCTCACCACGTTCTTTTTAAGGTCCAGTTTCTCGGCGATGGCCGCGATCTTCTCCGAAGAGGGCCGCGGCTGGATGGCGAAGTAGGCCTCGAGCGAGCGCTTCTCGGGCGCCGCGATGGACGTGCGTTTGCGCTTCCGCTCGCTGCCGTTGAAGAGCTCCGGCTTGCTGTTTTTCTCTCGGTAGGCGGCCTCGGCTTCCTCCAGCCAGGCCTGCAGCACCGGCTTGAGCGCGATCATGTTGTTGTGCGACAGAGTGAGGGATTCGAACCTGCAGATGGTGCTCTGGCTGAGAGAGCCCACGCCGGGGATCTTGAGGTTGGCCAGAGCCGCGCCCACGTCCGCCTGGGTCACCCCCAGCTTGATGCGCCGCTGCTTGAAGCGCTCGGCAAAGGCCTCGAGCTCTCGCGGGTCGGACTCCACGTCGCTGAGACAGGCGGGCATGGCGCTGTGAGGCGCCACGGCGTGCGCGTGGCTCATGCCCATGGCCTGGTGCAGGTGGCCCATGGCGCCCAGGTGGTGCGGGTGGATCTGCGCCGGCATCACCGAGTGCTCGGGGGCGCCCAAGCCGCTCACGCTCAGCGTGGGCGAGATGTGCTCTAGCAGGTCGCCCTCGAGGCCCTGGTGCACGGCGTGGTGCGGGTGCGAGGTGAGCGCGGCCGGGTGGGCGATGGGCACGGTGGACGAAGTGGACGTGCAGGGCACGCTGCTCATGGTATGGTAGGTGGCGTCGGGCTTGAACGGATGGTTCTTGCCGTGGGAGACGATGTCCACCGCCGCCAGAGCTTCGGCGCGCGCCAGCAGGCTCTCATCAAAGCTTCCAAATATATTACCCTGCAGCTGCAAGCGAGAGGGCGCACGGCACGGTCAGTGGGGAATACCGCCAGCTCAGGACTACAACACATTTTCAAGCAACTGAGCTGCCGCTCCTCAAAGCCCAGGTCATAAAAATTAATACGGAGACAGAGGCTCCGCGGGAACAGACGTGCGGATCAGACACACGAATGAGAGCGCGCGCGCCGGGAGAGAGCGCGGGGGACACGCGCGGCGGGGTTCAGACAGCGGCGATTGTTCTGCGCGACATGAAAAAAACATGAAGCGAGTGCCTATCAAAAAAATGTGCCTTAGAGCGGTGATTATGCTCCAGTACGTACGTACCTGCGGGGCCGGGAGACAGACGCGGCGCATGGCCTCGGAGCCGGGGTGCAGGCCGGAGAACTTGGGCTCCTGGAGCCCCGGGTGCATGCCGAACGGCTGCTTGGCGTTCATGGCCATCATCTTCGCGCGCCGGGCAGGGAGGCAGCGAGGGGCATGGAGCGGCTCGTCCCGCTCGCCCGCCGCGCTGCAAGTGAGCGCCGCTCAGCGCCCGCGCTCCCCTCGCGCTCCCCCGCCCGCGCCCTCACTCGTCTTACACGCCGCCTGCCAGGAAGGGCCCGGGCGCGCGCAGGCGTGCTCACGCGCGGGGCACGAGCAGGGGCGGCCGGGGAGGGAGGCGAGGCCGGGCGGCAGCTCTCCGCGCGCCCCGCTGCGCCCGCCGCGGCATTTATACCCGCGCCCGGCCGGGCCTCCCCGGTCGGCCCCGCCCCGCCTGGCCCCGGCCCCGGGGACCTTCCAGATTCTCATTTTTTTCGTGGACGTTCCCCTCCTCCCTCCCCCAAAGCCCCCAACCTCTCCGTCCTGCCCCAGCTGGCACTGCCCAGATGGAAGGGTAGCCCCGAGTTGAGCGGGGCCAGGAAGCTCACACACACACACACACACACACACACACACTTCTTGTCGGCCCGGCTGCCGCCAAACTGCCCATTTCCAGGGCGCTCCTGGCCCCGCGCCCGAGCTGTCCACTGGAGCCCGGCCCCGGCGCGCAGAGAGGAGGCGCCTCCACGCGCCCAGACGGGCTCCAGGGAGCGTGAGGGGCGGCCAGCATGAGCCCCGGTGGCCCCCCGTCCCGCCCCCACCCGCCAGGGAAGGTCGGGGAAGTGCCTGCCTGCCCAGCCCACGGGGCCTGCAGCCGCCTTCCCAGTCCTACCTTCTCCCGAAAGACTACTTGCCCCGTTCCGCCTTCCCTCGACCCCCCAGTCCAAGGAAGCTTATTGACTAGTGTTCAGAAGAAACTCGCTGAAGAGCTGTGCAGAGGTCTTGGGGGGCCGTGCGCTTCTTCTGGGTTGCCGACACTGATAAGACCCATTCGCCATGATTTTGTAACTCCTTTTTTGTGCCGGGCAATTTAGAGAGTTAGCTCGCGGTACCCTCGCACCCTATGGGGTAGGGACTGTTATTCCGCCTTGCAGATGAGGAAAACGGGTCAGAGGGGGTAAGATTGCACATGGCTGGTTGGGAGCAGAGACATTCACCTGCGGGCTTGCTTCTTCCCTTGCCCATTCCACCAGTGTTCACTGGGGGGTCTGCCCTGTGCCTGGCTCCTAGTCTGACTTCCCAGACCCCTAACCACTGGGCTACTTTGTCTTCCTTCCCGAACTCTAGGGACCAAGCGCCCCGTGGACAGCACTGCCCAGCCCCCGCTTCCCCCCCTCCAGCCCCACTCTCACCCTGTTCCCTTCCCTCTTCCCTAGTCGTCTCTCCCCGCGCTGGTAAACATCGTGAATAATGGATGGGGAATTCTGGGGCCGCGGGCCGCGGCTCTCCGGGTTCAGAGAGAAGCCCTGCGCGCAGCTGAGCCCCCCTCGCTGCGAACGCAGCCTCCGCCCCGGGAGCAGCCTGGGGGTTTCAGACATCCGAGCAGCCTGGGGGCTAGGCCCTCTGCGCCCGGGTGTGGCACCTGGTTTACCAGAATGTTAACGTGGAGCGGGGTGTAAGGAGTGTTGGCCTGGGTGCTGCAGGGGGCACCTCTTGGCCTAACAGGAAGCCCTGCCTAGGTCCGGTTTCCCCACCCTCGGGTCCCCCCCAGTCCCTCCTGTGTCCCGTCCTCGGATGGGAAAAAGGACTCAGCCCAGGTGCGGGAGGCCTGGGTGTCCTTTCACTAAACTCTGGGCCTCGGTTTCCTGCACTCTAAAATGGGAATTCCGCTACTCTTTGCCTTCCTGGGTTCTGGTGAAGACGTTTGGAACTAGAGTTGAAAGGACAGCACCGAGCACAGAACCTAGGGCTCAATGAACCTCACAGCCTGATGCTTAGGGGCGCAGGCCCTGCACTCTGATTCAAAAGCATCTCCACCTCTCAGTTTCTCCTTCACTGACAGTTGTGAGGAGTGCACTGCGATAAGCACTTGGCGCAATGCCTGGCAGGTTGGAATTATGAAATAAATGTTCCTCTCTTCTTCCTCCCTCAACTTAAAGAGAAAACACGTGGGAGCGGGAGTGGCCAGGGTCACCTCCCTGGAGCATAGTTTGTCTGCAGGAACAGCCTGGCCCCTTGCCCCGCTTCTCCAGGGCAGCACCTGCTTTGCACCAGACCCCGTGCACAGCGCTGGCATACAGATGTGAGTCTCCATCCCTGCCCTCACAGTCACCGGTCTAGAATCCACTGTAGGAAGTTGTCTGTAAACTTGCACTGCAGTGGATGAGATGTAGATTTCACGCACAGGACGCAGAGCAGGGCTGGTGGGATTCCTGAAATACAAAATATGCTCCAGAACCATGGGCCTCAGGAGGGCTGGGTTTGGGACAGCATTCTAACACTGGGCCTTATGTGACTCTGGCTGGGCCTCAGTTTACCCACAGAGAGGGCTGGACGAGATGACTGCGAAATGTTTCCAGTGGTAGCAGAAGACTGCCATTCTGGTTAATTTAAATGCAACTCATTCTTGAGCTAATCAGGAGTTTCTCTCCTGGGACCCTTAGCTGCCCAGAAGCATTATTTTATTACTCACCAGCATGTAGGACCATTCATTCCTGTTTTCTGCCCAATGTAGAAGGCAAAAGGGAAAGGGAAGGTGAGAATACTAGATCCTCCTTGGAGAAGAATCTGTAAATTGCGTGGCCCACATGGAGCCTTAGATCCACAGTCACTCCATGTCTAGCTGTCTGTGAAGCTGAACCCCAGACACAGAGGGAAGAGGTCATCCGTATCCATCCATCTCAGCTTTGTCCCCTCAGGGGCCTGGGAGATACTTGCTGGGGTAGAGGTCACTCAGGGATCACCCCAGCAAAACCAACTGGCCCCCTTCGGGAGGCCTACGATGCTGACTCTCAGCTCACCAGCCCGCACTCCAGCATCCCCAGAATTAGGATTACAAATCAGAAACCACGCTGACATCAGGAACCTGTGCTCGCTGGGTTTTGCCATCCTTCCATTCAGGAAGGTCTACCAGCAGCCCTAGGCAGCCAGCGGTAAGGCAACACCCATCCTTAGGGACTAGTCTTTCGGAGAAGGTCCTGAAGATAACAGGCTGGAGACGAGAGGAGAAAAAGACCATACGGAAAGCAGTTGCAAGGGCGCCTCCCACACGGCTGACATCCTCTGCACTTTACAGAACTTGCAAATTTCTGACAGGGGCAACTCCAGTAAAATGAACTAGCTGGGTATCTAAAAGGAAAGCCTGGGACTGTGGTAAACTGAGAGCGCAGGCCCCACCTTCACCTGCATGGCACTGAATTACAATGAAAACACATACCATGTTCAGGACAAAATCTGTCTGAGGGTCTTAGGACCGCAAGGGCATTTATGGAAGTGACACTCACTAAAAGGGGCATTTTTTTCCTTTTACAGTCACTCCAGAATACCTACTGACAGCTGGGTCTTGCGGTGGGTTCTGCAGGCATAAAGCACACTGCTTCAAGAGCTCAGAGTCTAGGCAGGATATAAAACTGCCACATGGAACTCTAAGTCAGGACGCAGAGCATTATGTCCCCCAGAAGAACTAGCCCTGTAGGGGTGCTGGGTGAGCAGAGGTGTTTTCCTGGGGGCCAGGGATTTTCATCTGCAGCCTCTCAAATTACAACATCCTGGGACCACACCCAGAGATTTTTGACCACAAGGACTAAGGTGCTTTTTTTGGTTTTTTCCCTCAGTGAAAGGGGAAGCCACTCTTTATTTTTTAATTATAGCTACAGAAAATGCAAACATACACAAAAGTAGAAAGAACAATATACTGATCTCTCCTACACCCACTGAAGCAACTATCAAGTCATCAAGCCACAGCCCCTCCTGCCCCTCCCCTCCCTCTCCCACACTATCAGTCATCCAGGGAGACGCCCATGGACGGAATGTGGGTACAGGAGAGAGAGGGGCACAGTGCAACACTGCGGCTTTTAGTTGAATCAAAGCAAAATATCATCTCACTTCATCCATTCACTCTTTACACACTTAATCTTCATGCCAAAATTATGAGATAGCTACTATTTTCCCTATTTTACAGACACTGAAAATCTGATAGCCAGCAAATGGCTTTTTGTTGGGGTGTAAGTGACATACAGTAAACTGCACACATTTGAAGTGTACGACTTGGTAAATGTTGGTATACGTACATATACCTGGGAGACCATTACTACAGTCCAGATAGAGGGCATCCCTCACCCGTGACTTTCCTCCTGCACAACGAAGGTGCTTCTAATAGACATCTGTGATTCGAATCCAGGTGATCTGGGTGCTCAGCTTTGACAAACTTACTCTGGAAACTTGTTACCTGACACTATTATTACTGTTACTGTTGTTAAGACCTGACCTAATTATGTCAGTTTCACCAAGACACAAAGGGAGAGCTTTCCATCTTTGAGTCTCTTGCATCTTCCTCTATTATTTCTTGGTAAGAACGTGAACTTTTATGGTCTCTGCTCCTTGAAAGACTCTGGGTCCCCCCTGAGGGTGAGTCTTACCTGCCCCTGGGCCCCCAGCGCCTGTGTCTGCAGGCCTGGCCCCACGTGGAGGCTTACTGTACTGATCTGCATTGAATGGATACGTGCACGAATAATGTCCTCTCCAGGACTCTGGTCTGTGGTGATGGTGGACGGGAAGAGCAATCGGCGGGGTGGTTCCTGTGGGCAAGGCTCTGGGCTATGTGCTTTAGAAGTGATGCATGTACCCGCATCCCCACAGCAAGCCTGTGAGGTTATTGTCATTTCCATTTCACAGACGAGCAGGCTGAGGCCCTGGGAGGCTGAGCTGTCCAAGGGCACAGAGCCAAGCACGGCAGGGTAAGGACACAGGTTCTTCCGACCCAAGCCGACGCTTGGAACCACCATCCTGGGTTGGCACCAGCTTCCCGCCGCCCGAGCCCGGGGGCTGAGGAGCTGCGGTGAGCCGGGTTTTGCTTTCCTCCTGGAAAGCGAGAAGGTCTCCGCGGCAGAAGCCGGGAGCCTGGCCGGCCTCCAGGCTTGCTTCCGGCAGAGGCCGCTCGGAGGAGCCAGCAGCCGCCGGCCCACCCCCCGCCCGGGCCGCGCTGCACCTGGGAGAGGGGGGAGGGGAAGGGGTGCAGCGGAGACGGCCCGGCGGGGCGCCCGAACTCAACCTGCCGCCGCGGGAGCAGCTGGCGGGGCCGCCCGGCCAGGTGTTGGCAGCCGCCCGCCCGGCCTGCCTCCGCTTTCCCGGGCCTCCCACGTGAGCCGCCGCCTGCGCAGCTGCTGCCGGACCCGCCGCCGGCCGCCGCTCGCATTGTGCGCGGGCTCCGACCACCCGAGACGCCCCGAGGGACTCGGGGGCCCCAGGCCGGGCGCCGGGGCGGGACTGGCACGCGCCGCGAGCCCTCCCCGCGCCCTGGGGTCCCCCGCCAGCCCCGGGGCAGTGGCGCTCCAGGCGGGTCCCCGCTGCCAGCAGGACAGGCCGCCCCCCACTCAGGCACCCCCCTCCCCGGCCCCCGGAACGCGCGCCTCGACAGAGGACAGCGATGGGAAGGGCAGCCTGGAGTCGTGGTGGCTTCTCCGGGGAACTCCGAGCAGGGTCCCGGGACGGAGCGCGCGCGGGCGGGAGCGGAGGGCGGGCCTTGGAGCCCAGGCCGGGAACAGAAACTGGGAGTAAGGGGAACAGCAGGTGCGAAAGGAGCAGGCCTAGCGCTGGGGAAGAGCAGCAAGGCTGGGGTGGTGCGGCGGGGCGAGGGAGCCGCACATGGGGGGCTGACAGTCAGGAGGCAGGCTCGGGTTCTGCTGGGCCCTTGGGTTTCGCCCCATGGAGCGGGCAGCCGCAGGAGTGTCGAAGTAGCACAGCGACAGGATTTGAGGTCTGCTTCCACTGGCTGGGCAGGATTCGGGGCGCGGTGGTCCAGAGAAGAAGAGAGACCCCAGCCTCCCGGGTTTAGTCTCCTGCTTCAGGCAGAATCGGAGCCGACAGTCTGAATCTGAGGTGCCACTACCCAGAAGACCCTCCTAAGGACCTGGACAGCCAGCGCTTGGCTTTTGCGTCGTCCCCCTTTGCGCTCCCAGTGTAGGTCCCGCCGGCCTTGTCTTGGAGCTCTAGACTTGAGGACATGTGCGTCAGCAGAAGCCTGGCAGCCCTGTGTTTGTCCTCAAGAATATGGGCTCAGTAAACGCGTGGTTCCATTCCCAGCACGTGAGGACCGGTTTTGCCTTCTCTGGTTCACAGGCACCCTAGGGTTCAAAGTTGTCAAGTCAAACCCCCTGTGGCCTCGTTGGTTGTCATCCCTTCCGTGACCAAGGGATGGGGCCGTTTCTCTCACCCAGTCATCGTGGCTGTGAAGAGACAGCCAGGGAGGAAGTCCAGACGCAAACATGGATAAGTAGCCGGCTCTGCGTGCCTGGACAAACCGCGCAGGAGCTCTGGGCCATGACTGCAGGAGGGCTGGGGACAGGCTCACAGACCCCCTCTGTATGGATACGTAAAGATTCTAAGAGTGGGTCTTTGAAAGAGGATAGGGTTCAAATCCATCACCATAGATGGAAAGCAAGTTCTAAGGCCCCAAGAGCAAAGCAGGAGCTCTGCCGCTTCATGTATTGACCACATGCCTGCTGGTCACTTCCTCAGGGCCGAGCACACACTGGGCTGGAATACAGTGATGAACAAGCTCTATGTGGCCCCTGCTTCAATAAGCTTAGACTCAATGTTGTCTTGTTCAGTGTTCACAGTAACTCCCCGGAAGTGACTTGTCCCTTCCACCTTCTCTTTATAGGTAAGGAACCTGAGATTCAGAGAGGCGGAGTGACTGGCTCACCGGTGCACAGCTCATTGTTTCTTGAGCTCTGACTTTGTCTACACAGCTTTCTGCCTTCTCTCAGTTAATCCTAACAGCTACCCACTATAACCACTATTATTACCTTTAGTTCACAGAGGGCTCAAAAAAATCCTGTGTTCCTCGAGGCCACACAGGAATAAGTAGCAGCGATAGGATTTGAACCCAGGGTGGCGGTGGGAGACCACGCGCTGTCCCACACACACTGGGCAGCCCCTAGAAAAGGGCGTCAAGCTTCCTGCCCCTTGTTTACTTCCCCTCAAGCCCCTGGACGCAGCAAAGAGAAGCAGAGCCAGAAGCCAGCCTTGGTGAGGTAAAAGAAGAAGAAAAAGAGAAAGGCAGGAGAGAAAAAGAAAGAGGGAAAACACGCAGAGGCTTCGCTCCCATCAGGGGGGGAATCGGCGTCTTGTCGCCTAGCTCTATGCCCTGATTTATGATAAAAAATTTAGAGGAAATCATTTATATTTTAAGGGATCTAAATAGCTGCATGAAAGTTTTATCTAAAGTGCCACAGTATTTATAGGCAGTTCTTCCATGCTGGAGGTAATTAATAGATGTATAAATTGCAGGGCTCCAGGCTCTCCTGCGGGCAGGGCTGGATGGCGGCTCTGGCCTGGGCACGTGGGGTGGCACTGGGTGCGCAGCCACCGGAAAGAGACCTGCACCATCCCCACCTCCCCCCGGCCCTGCCCTGGTGGTGTATGAGCCTTCGCTGGGATCCCAGAGCTAACTCTACTAGACTGGTTGGTGCATTTTGAAGGGGGGCTGTGGTTCCGGCTGCCCAACTTCTAGTCCCTTTCAGGAGTTGTCAAAGTTGGCTCCAGAGGAGGTCCCCTGCCCTCTTTCTGCCCCGTGGGCAGAGCCCCAGGGATTTACCACCCCAATCCGGTGGGTTCATAAGCCTGCAAGGTCCTGGTAAATGAACTGGGCTCCAGCCCTCCCCACCCAACTTTAGCCAAACTCCCATTTCTCTCAAGACGCCAGGTGCTTGTTTTGGAAAAGGAAGCCAGTTGCTGAGGCCGACAGCTCTCGGCTCACCTTAATTAAGGCTGTGAAATATTGATGGTTTTGGCGCTCTCTGTGGCAGCCACACCTTACAAGCTGGGAGAGAGGCCCAGGATGAACAAGTCAGGGAAGGCCAGCTGGTTTGCCTCCAGAAACGCCATGCAGGCCCGCAGACGTGTCACGGCCTAAGATCGTCACTGAGCCCTACACAACTGATGGGCTCCTGAACTTGAAAAATAAAAAAATCCACCAAATTGGAAATACCAGTGTTGACTTGCTCCGGGTTGTGGTTGGAAGTGAGGAGAGGGTGTGCTTGTGCCGCGGGCTGAGGGTGGGCAGGCCAGGGACACGGAGCAGCCACCTTGGCTGTCTTCCTCCCGCGGGCCTCCCGTCCAGCCAGGCCACGCTGAGCAGTGCTGTGCCAAGATGTAGGGCAGACGGAACCTCCCCACCGAGACACACTCCTTTCTCCTCCTTGGGGCGTCAGAGGGAGGCATTCCTTGCCGAGGAGAAGCTGTCCAGCTTCCTTTTAAAGCTCTTTAATCTCCTGTTTTACGATGAAGTACCACCGAAGAGTGGGTTTAAAAGAAACTTGCACAGCTACCCAGTCACTCCACTGGAGCCAGACGATAAACGTGTGTATGTTTTTTGCTTGTCTGTGATGGCCCTGAACATAGTGCCCCTGGAAGAAATGCCGTCCTGGGGCCCTGGGATATTTTAACCTAGTGGATGCATCTATGGGACCTGGGAGGGAAGTGACGTTGCTGCTCTGGGTGGTGCTGGTGGTGGTCAGGACCTTGTCCTCCAAGATATTTGGGTAAACTGGGTTAAAAGATTATTTCAGCTTTTGACACAATGTGACGCTGCCATTGCCATGGTAACAGATTAGCCGAGAAGGGTCTTACAGACAGCTGCCTTCTGTTTACTAAAACTCACCATTTTACAAACAAAACAAATACTACCCCATTCCATTGCTTGCCATGTATATTTATCTATCATTTGTTATATTTCTCAAACAATTCCTTAGTACAACAAATAGGACAAAGAAGTTTTGGCACTTTCTCTGGGGTCAGCATCCCAGTTCTAGTAGATTCTCAATACAAAGACCCTGGAAGCTCTTCTTTCCTCTTTTCTCAGACACTTCCCGCTTCCTGTGCGGACGGCCATTCCTCCGTCTCTTCTGCTCTTCGTCCTACATCCTGAGCAGTGCACAGACTTCTGCGTGCATTTGCTACTGAGTCTTCTAAAATTCAAAATCAGGTCTGGTGGTAAATAGAAGGAACTGGAAGTGAATGGCATATTCTAAAGGCTGTTTAACGATATGGTAGGTGTGTTCTCTGTTACAATTTCATTTCACATTTATAGCCTCCTTTTTCTCCAAAGAGCATGTTACACGTAATGGGCCAGTTTCAGGGCAGGAGGAAATGACCGCATCCTTTGTGAGTAAGCAGTGAGTCTTCCTGGTTGGCGAGCCTCGGGTAACTGCTCTGAGCCGGGAGTGGCTGTGTGACAGGGAACGGCCGGAGGGTTGAGTTGGTAAGCCCTGAGAGAGGAGAAGGAACTGCCACGTGGCAACCTCTGGGAAGCGTTTCTAGGCAGAGAGACGGTAAATGCTGGGCCCTAGGCGAGGAGCAAGAGCCCAGCAAGAGGCGAGGGAGATGGGTTTGCAGAAGTGAAGGGGTCAAACAGGACCTTTTAAGCCATGGTAGGAAACTTGAATTTTACTCCAAGCATAGGGAAAGGTTTCAAGCAGGGGACTGATAGTATTTTAACAAAGTCTCATAAAAGGAGACACAACCCAGGCTAGAGGCAGGCTGGTGGCAGGAAGGTTTTACTGGAAAAAAAAAAAAAAAAGAGGTACTCTTGCTGTTCCCTCTGTCTGCACCCCTCTCCCCCAGAGCTCACTCACTTTCACACCCACGTAGGGTGTCAGTTCAGATGTCCTCTTCTCAATAAAGCCTCCCCTGACCACTCTACTTAACATTTCAACTATCCTGCCCCCTCCCACGCTTTCTGTGCCCCTCTCTGCTTTATTTGTCCCTGCAGTACTCATTTTCTTATATACCTTATACCTGTATTTTACTTTTATTTTTAGTTTATTGTTTATTTTGCTAATAGACTGTTAAGTTCGATGAGCCCAGAGACTTGACTTTGGTCATTTCTATATACCTCGGGTCACAAATACTGCCTAGAGCTCAAGAAATGTGTGTGGAATAAATGAATTAACCCAAGCTGAGTTTTGATAACATTTGTTTTTTTTTACACAAAGAATGACACTGCCCGTACCATTGGTGAGGCAGCTATTTTGAAAGGTGGGCTCCATCCGTATCCCCTTGTTCAGGCCACCATGACTAAGGGAAGTCACACAGGTTTTGTGGTTTTAGAAGGTATGAAAGGTGAGTGGCCACCGTGGGCATCAGCCCACTTGTCCTGTGCTCCCTGTCGTTCTGCCCTGGCCCCATAGCCCTCCTTCTGTCCCTCACACGTGCTAAGCCCGTTCCCATCTCGGATCCTTTGCCTTCATGCTCCTCCGTCTAAAATCTTATCCTGCATTTCTTCACCTGGCTGGTTCCTCCTTGCTCTTCAGTCCTTAGCTCAAATGTCGCCCCATCAGACAGACTTTTGGACCTTCCCTGGCAGCCCACTCAAATTTTATTCCATCCACCCCATCGGCCCACTGTCACTTTCTCTTCCATCACTCCATTCTTGTTTTGCAACCTAGCACGTGCCACTATGTGCACTGTGAAAATCACTTCTTCGTTTCCTTGTTCACCCGTTTATCAACCATGTGTTTTCACAGAACGTAAGCTCCATGCAGGCAGACAAGGCCAGCCTGGCTTCTCATGGGATCTCCAGGACTTGACACAGCAGGCACCCGAAATGTGCAATGAATGAAAGCATAAATGGGTAAATAAGTCAGACAAGCTAAGGTTGGCCTAGAGCTGCAGAGTTAGTGGTTGGCATTGCCCAGGAAATCCGATTCCCATTTCCCTCCTCCCCTTTAGACCATTGCCTTCCCGATGTATGTGGGAAAAGATACCTGAAAAGATAAACGAGACAAGCTGAAACTCAGTTCTAAGCCCTGACTGCAGGGGAAATGCTGAGCTCTTGTGGAGGAAAGAGGAACTTGGCCCAGCTTTGGGAGGATCGCTGCTGCCATTGTTCACCTGAGCCTTTGGGTCAAGAAAGCAGGTTTCTGACATCCTAAAACTCAATAAGACAAAAAAGAAAAAAGAAAAAAGAAAAACAACTCGACACTGGCTATGACATGACTGTTCCATTGTACAATCTGATCGAGGAAATGTATCTAGGATTACCCAGACTGTCAATTATTCATGAGCTAAATGTCCAGGCATCAATTACCTGGCTTGATGCTCTTATTCATTAAGGAGATTGAACAGCCCGACTTAACAAAGAGGAGAAAGTTGCTAAGTAACAGAAGTTACCTGACCAGCCCACAACACTGCAGCATCCACAATATGAGTCTTTTCATGGCGAGAGAGGGCCCAGGGATCACCCGCCCTGGAGATCAAGTGGTGGCCCCGCTGGGGCTGGTTTCAGCTTCGCCAGAGGGAAAGGGGCTGAAGGCGGATAAGCTGGGTGTAGGGGCAGCAGAAGAAATGTGCAAGATACAAGCCAAGTCAAATTTTCCAAATGAGGGTGATGTTTACCAGGACGAGTAAGAATATTTCACAACATGTATTAATTAATATTTTAGTTAGAAGCCAAAGATGCTGATTGAGCATATAATTGAACAAAAGTAGACTACAAGTATAACAAAAAATTCCCCTGGGTACTGCAAATTCTTGGATTCTCTCTTCTGGCATCCATCGGAGAGGGGACGTAAAAACCATTCTAAGGCTAGGAAATTTATAAATAGGATTCAAAGGTTTCTGCAGAGAACACAAAGCTTTATATGCTGAACATAATTACCTTTCTCCTTACTAAAACATGGTCCAATGCAAACAAAACTATAGTCCCCTCGACTCGTACCCCTAGTACTCATCTGTATTACTTTTACATTCAGATCTTGAGGAACAGAGTTTTTGCTCTGGGCTGCCATGCATACAACAGTCGACACGGTTTATCCAGAACTCAGGGAGCTCAGTGCACCCAATGTGTTCCTATGGGACGTAGTGTGGTGTGCGCAGGATAAATTCCATAATTTGCAGGGCCTGGTGCAAAATGAAAATGTAGCTCCCCTTGTTCAAAAAATGATTAAGAGTTTCTCGATGGAGACAGCAGAGGTTAAAGCAAGCAAAGGGCCCTTCTGGGTTTAAGAAGGCTTGTGCAACAGCCCCGGTTACACACCACTGGACTGGAGGGCCAAGCGCCCAGTCTTCCCTGGGAGATGGACTCCGGTGTCACCCGGCTTTACTTCTGCCACCCTTAAGGCCTCAGTGAGTCTCCATTTCCTCTGAGGTAAAAATAGGAGTGAAAGAGCGAAATAAGGATTAAGAGAGATCATGCCTGGCATACGCTCACCACTCCACTGGGGATAATTATCTGTGGAAATGTTAATGACAAGTCAGTGACAAAGAAGCAAGCTCGCCGCTGGCCTGGTACTAAGTGTCCGCCTGGGGTAACTTAAGCACGCAAACTCCAGAACAAGTCAGATGGCTTTTTCTCTGCACCTGGGTGTTACCTGGTCACAGGGTCCGCTGGAATTCCTTTCTTCCCACAGCTATTAGCACCTGAGAAGGGCCTGGTTTGGGTTGGTGTGAATATTTCATGTGAACTGAGGTTCACGCTGAGCCAACATGATTTGGCTCATTCATTCATTCATGAAATACTTTGGTGGCCATTTGCTGGCATTGGGGAAGCAGATAACTCCAAGCACTTCCTATCCTCAGGGCGTGGGGAAAATACTGGAAAATACTGCCACAGCCCCTCACGGGACTGACTTGTTTGTGTCTTCTTAGGTCTCAGCTCAAATGTCAGCTCCTCAGACTGGCTTTCCGCCACCACCTCCCTACAGAAGACGGCCAGCGACGCGTGCCCTCACCCCACTCAACGCCTTCATAGGTCCTGTTGGCTTATTTGGAAGCAATAGATACCCTGTCTTGTTCATCTCTGTATCTCTAGAGCACAGAGAAAGGCCTGGCTCATAGTAGGAGCACACTAAATATTTTTTAATGAATGAATGAATAAAATACTAGAGAAATCTGACAGTGCTATGGGAGCATGAACAAGGGACACAGCATTCTGCCTGAAATACTGTTTCCAGTGGCTTCCCAGAGGAGGTGCCATTTCCCATATAAAAGGAATTGGGGTATGAGAAAGAGCTTGACAGGCTAACCAAGGTGGGTAGATGGTTCAGTCTGAGGGGCCAGGATCTGCGAAAACAAAAAGCCCGAGAGAGTTCAGGAACTGCAAACGACGTAGCAGGATGAAGAGGCAGGGCGCAGGTCACAGGAGAGCGGGAATCAGGCCCAGAAACTGCAGTGGGAACCAGATGGGGAAACACCTTGTCTCTAACTCCAAGGAAGCTGAATTTATCCTGGGGGCAGTTAGCGTGCCCTCTGTTTATCTGCCCGCTCTGTGCCAGGCACTGAACCTCAGCGTAACGGTTACAGCAGCGAGCAAACGTACACGGCCCCTGTCCTCAGAGAGCTCACCTTCTGGCAGGGAAGACAGACATGACAGGAAAACATAATGATTTTGTACTCAATCAAGAAGCAAAAGTAATTAAGGGCGCTGCGATTAAACATTACAGAGACGAGGAGGGTGTGGAGATCTCCATAACAGGGAGATCTCACCTCGTCTGAGGATCGGAGAATCCTCCTCTCTTGGGATCTCAGTCAGTCCTGGAAAAATGTATTGCTTGAAGTCAAAAATTAACTTGAATTCCATGTACTTGTGGAAAAAAAAAATCTTATATATACTGATAAGTTCAGTAAGTCCATGCCCAGAAAGATGGCATGTTCCTTTTGGCAGAAAGATGCCAAAGAAACATTTGGTTTGATGCCACTTACATAGTATTTTAAAGTATGCAAAATATTGTTATTGTCTATTGATGTAAACGTGTAGCATCAAGGCATGTGTGGGAATGAAACATACCTGAATCAGTATAGTATCTCCCCAGGGGGTAGGGGTGAGGTTTGGAGTAAAGAATCTCTCTGGGAGGTTCAACTGTTTTCATGATGCTTAATTTCTAAGCTGGCGATGGATGCATGGGTTGATTTTATTCTCTATACCTTTTCTTATTTTTGAAAGGCTGTATTCCAGTTGTTAAGAAATAAAGTTAGCTGAAGTCCATGCTAAGTATTTTTTATTAGTCATCATTTCCGTAAGAAAGATGATAACATCTGTTCTCCAAGAGAGTACAGGAAATGAGAATACATATGCGGTCCCAATTCTATCACACATTACAGGGTAAATAAACTCCAAGCCCATAAAAAATTTTATGAAGTTAAAAACTTTCCCCAGTGTATAAATTCTTCCCAGAGATTCTGTATATAAAGTAAGGAAAGGAAAGAAATGCAATTTTTAAAAATACGTCCTTGCAAAAAGCAACTCTTCTTGTAAAATAGGACTCTTTGACGACTGGCTGGGCCTCTTGAAAATTCCCCTTATCTGGGAAAGAGGCAACTAAAATGAAAAGCAATCCAGGGAAGGCAGAAACAGCTGGAACTCTGCTGCTCACCAACAATGCCAGTCTAGGCGCCAGACAGACAGCACCCTGATCGATGGCTAAGCACGTGGGAACGGCTGATCCCCTGCCCCACCATAAAGGCTTTCAGTGGTACCCCTCTGAAGAAACTCCTAGGTGTGCGTGCATTCCTACGCTCTGCGACCGAGGTCAACGCTGGTAGGGAGGAGAAGCAATGGGCTTTCTTGCTTCAGAGTATTTCCTCATGAGTCCATGGTGGGGCTCTGTGGCCATCCGTCCTTAAAATAGCCAGCAAGGAGTAACTGACTGGCAGCCAGTTATCGATCATTCAGCAGAGGGCTAGCAGCTGCCATCAACTAACAGAGAGACCATGCGCCTGCCCTCCCCTGGCAGAACACATTTCCCCAAATCCTTATCACAGACCCAGAACTAAAAGCCCTAACTAATATGCTACCTCAGCAGGACAGTGTCTGATAATATCCTCTGATAAGTGGAGATAAATAGTGTTCAGAAGGTGGGCAGTGCTTTCAAGATTGACAGCCCAATCTGAGAAGCAGAAGCTGAAGCGAGTCTATAACCTATCAGTACTGGAGGTGCTTTTCTACCCGGGACCCGTTTCTATGGGCCTGTTCAATCGCCAGAGCCAGCCAGCCAGCCAGCAACACACGCTTTAATGTCTCTGTGCATTAGGTTCCATCCCAGGTTAGGGGATGTGAAAATGACCTGGATTCCAGCCCGGAGGAGCTCACGATCCATGGTGACCACGTGCCTCCTGGACATGGACCTGGCGTAAGATTTCTAAGGAGAAGATCGTCCCTCCAGCTTCACCGAGTGAATTACATGAGATCCATGGCAAAGGCTGGACCGTCTTGTCCAGGAAGGGCTGACTCGCTTGTTGAATCCAGGGGCACCTAACTCAGCTGGTGATGGCCGCCAGGAACACTGACAGGAATAACGGAGCGCGAGCTCAGGGGCTGGGGAAGAACGCTGTCTGTTCCATGTGACGAACGAGGGGGGCTGCACATGCTTCCTTTCTCTGGTGCCGCGAAAAGACAGCGGGCTGGAGCCTATCCACAGAGATTTACCTCTGTCAACAGCTGTGCGTCTTGCACAAGTTGGTTGCTTTCTCTTTCTCGACTTCCTTCCCTACAGAACATGGATAATAATGTATGTTCTGCTCTGTCTTCCTCCCACTTGTTGATAAGAACTGAATGAAATAAAATATGAGAAAGTGTTTGCACCTCATACTTATATTGCTGGAAACCAAATTTTGGGCTTTAATCTGGGGCGAGGAGAGAATCAATCAGCTTGCTTCCTTTTTTTACGGGTTTATTTTTGTTCTTCTGTTCTGTCCGGACTACAGAAAGCATTTGCATTGGGTAGACCTTTTGGATGTCAAGGAATATTCAAAATAGGAGAAGAGAAGCATAAGATTTCCTTAAAAATGAGGGGAACCAGGAGAATATATTCATAAATGACAGATCTGATAAAGGGTTGACATCCAAAATATATAAAGAGCTCACACACCTCAACAAACAAAAAGCGAACAATCCAATTAAAAAATGGGCAGAGGAGCTGAACAGACAGTTCTCCAAAGAAGAAATCCAGATGGCCAACAGGCACATGAAAAGATGCTCCACATCGCTGATTATCAGAGAAATGCAAATTAAAACCACAATGAGGTATCACCTCACACCAGTAAGGATGGCTGCCATCCAAAAGACAAACAACAACAAATGTTGGCGAGGCTGTGGAGAAAGGGGAAAACCTCCTACACTGCTGGTGGGGATGTAAATTAGTTCAACCATTGTGGAAAGCAGTATGGAGGTTCCTCAAAAAGCTCAAAATAGGAATACCATTTGACTCAGGAATCCCACTCCTAGGAATTTACCCTAAGAATGCAGCAGCCCAATTTGAAAAAGACAGATGCACCCCTATGTTTATCACTGCACTATTTACAATAGCCAAGATATGGAAGCAACCTAAGTGTCCATCAGTAGATGAATGGGTAAAGAAGAGGTGGTACATATACACAATGGAGTATTATTCAGCCATAAGAAGAAAACAAATCCTACCATTTGCAACAACATGGATGGAGCTGGAGGGTATTATGCTCAGTGAAATTAGCCAGGCAGAGAAAGACAAGCACCAAATGATTTCACTCATATGTGGAGTATAAGAACAAAGAAAAACTGAAGGAACAAAACAGTAGCAGACTCACAGAACCCAAGAATGGACTAACAGTTACCAAAGGGTAAGGGATTGAGGTGGATAGGTGGGAATGGAGGAATAAGTGGGGTGGGGGAACAATGTGCACATCATGATTAGCATATACAATGTGGGGGGGCACAGGGAGGGCTGTGCAACACAGAGAAGTAGTGATTTTATAGCATCTTACTACGCTGATGGACAGTGACTAATGGGGTATGTGGGGGAGACTTGGTGAAGGGGGAAGTCTAGTAAACATAATGTTCCTCATGTAATTGTAGATTAATGATACCAAAATAAAAATAAAATGAGGGGAACCATTCTCATAAGAGTCCAGGGAGGGTGGGGCTAATGAAGACTGGCCCCCAGTCCTGGATAAGGGGGATGGTTCATGACCTAATGCTGCCCGAGGGCCTTCTCACTCCCAGCAGCAGGAGGTGCTCCCCCCAGCATGGCAGCTCAAGGTTCCTCCTGCACGTGGGGCCAGTGGTGGCAATGAAGATGGAGATGAAGACGGTGCTGATGCCGTGTCTGGTGCCTCACCAAGGGCTTTACCAAGAGTTCTTCATGAATCCTGCCAGCAGTCCCATGAGGTATTCTTATTTTAGATATGAGTTCACCGAAGTCTTAAGAGGCTACGCAGCACCCAAGGTCCCAGAGCTAACAAGGACCATCGGAAAACACACTCTGTTGAGGTCTTACCCACTACGTCTCCTGCCCCCATCCGGGAAGTCTCCATGTGAGACGTTACAACCCCCCAACAGAGAGTGATTCCTGCCCTGGGCGAGGAGTTGGACCGACCCCCACCCCCCAAGTGCCTCAGCAGCTTGGAGTTCTGTGATTCTCGCCCCGTGAGCATGGGGGGAAAGGACCACTGCTTTAAGAAGGGTTATTTTCCAGGAACAGGCAGCTTGAGGAAGCAAAGAGAGCACCATTAATCCAGGAATCTTGTAGTTCTATTATTCATGATTTTTTTAAAGGACTTTGGATTACGTTCTAGCAATGCAGCAAAAATTAGAATTTCTCTCCCACTTCACTCACATCACCTGTGTCGGTTCCCAGAACTCGTAAAATTTCCATTTTCTAGTATCACATTTTACAGAGCCCTTGTCCGTAATGTAGACCACATCCTTTCAGCATTTACATCCTAGCAGGTAAATAACATTAATTTTAAGAAGTTCCCATCATATGCTTCTCAAGAACTAGCTAAATTCTATATATAGTGCAGATGCTTGGGCCTGCCTAGACCACCAAAAGGAACTCTTCTGCCATAGAACATTGGGTAAAGTTTGAAGTGATAGCCCCCTTAGAGTCCCTGGTCTCAAAATATCTTGTGGAGACTTCACATCTTCCATTGTGTCTATTTTGCCCACAAAGTGATAATATGGTGGAATTACAGGTGGATGATGTGACATAGTTGACACATGGTTACAGTTGCAGGCAGCCAGTATGGCCACATGGAGCTCAGCTGTGCAGTCCCAAATGCAGCCCAAGTTAAGGGGACAGAAAGTCCTACCTTGGGTAGGAAAGTTACAGAGAGTAATTTATCTGCATTCAGAGTATAATACTTAGTATCTAATCATAGGGTTGTCTAAGGGAAAAAATTTAATGAATGGGTGCAAAGGGCTCAGTGGAGCATGTGGACCTCCATTAATGGGCACTGCTGCCACTGTTAGAGTGGAGGCAGTGGTTCTCATGTCCATCCTTCCACATCGATACATAAAGCTCTGCCTTAGCTTTTTCATGACTGCATAGCATTCCACTGTAAGGATATTTCATTGCTTATTTATTCACCTATAGTTTCTGAATTTCTGAGAATGATTATCATGTATCACATAAGTAATAAGAAAAATATTTTTAAAGACTGGTACCTGCAGTCACTTGTTCTTGCTACTAAATAACAAATAATCAGATATTGAAAGTCCTCATTAAACACACACACTTGTAGATATAAGTGAAATACCAGTTTAGGATTGTTGAAGAAAGGCTCACCTAGCCTGATCTTTAAATAACAAGCAAAAACGTTTTCCCCATTTTATTACTAATTAACCATCCCACAGGGACCTAGCACATGGGGAGACACTCCTGTAAACCAGAAAATCTGATCTCTTTGTTCTTTGCAACGTTTAGCAGTGCTCAGACTGCAAACATAAATGCTATGCTTGGCCAGTTAACTGATGTCATGAAGGGCCTGAGTATGGATTTTAGCCCCGCCCCTATGTGAGCAAGTGGCCTCAACAGTGTCTATTCAGCTGGAACACGCCGGGGGCTGTTGAAGCCGCACACACACGTGTGAGTGTCAATGACTACGTGCCACCTTCGTTCTGGGAGTTGGAGCCCCAAAAGGAAGCTCCTTACGTATTTTAAATGTATGCGGAACCTACTATAATGGATCTTTTTCTTAAGGCAAATTGAATGTATTACATACCTGGTTCAGAAATGAAGCAAAACACTTAATTTTTTTCATAGAGGTTTGAAGGCTTTCTCGCGAATCCCTGGAAGCAGCACTGGGACACCTGATTCTCTTCTAACTGGGGGAACAGGTTGCGGCTTCGCCGCGAGTTTCTGTGTCTTCCCGTTGGTTCCGGTGTGGCGCCCGCCTCCTTCTACCCACTCGGCCGCCCCGAGGCTTCCGGGAGGCAAGGGGGTGGGAGGGAGGAGGCTCATTAGGCAAGTTCAGCCACACGCCGCCGAGGGCTATTCGGTGCCCCCCAGAGCCGCGAGGCCCCGTGCGTCCTGCACGCCACACGGCCGCCCCGGAGAGCCCCGTTCTGCTCTTGGGGGGAAGCGTCCTGGTGCACCCCGCCCGGGGCCCTCCGGACCTGGGTCTGCGCGCCCGTGAGCAGGGCCGAGCTCTGCCTGTGCCGAGAGCGGGGGCCGGAGCCCGGCCCTTGCATCACAACGGGATGCGCGGGGGTGATGGATCCGACTCCCAACACAGGACCTCCGGACAGTCTTGCAGTTCGCACACCTGAAGGAGACACGCCCAGCAGTCACGGAGTTGTCCCCGAGGGCCCCAGCCCGGCTTGGCCCGCAGTGGCGGCGGGGCTGAAAACCGTAGGTGCAGAGAAGACACCGGGGCCTTCCGTCCGCCTCTGGCCTGCAGTCCTGTGAGTGCAACATGCCGTGTCAGGTGCATTCACAACGAGCGGAATGGCAGGTGGGCAACAAGGAACACGCCTCTCCTGAACGGGGCCCGGTGGGTACACACACGACCCCGTGCGGAGAGGAGGCACCTGGGTCGGCTCCACGGGGCGCACGTGTGAGATCATCGGCTCTAGATGCAGGTGCACCGAAGCCCCCAGCTGTGTGACCTGTGCCAAATCAACCCCTCTGAGCTTCACTTTCCTCATTTGTAAAATAGGGACAACTGTTAGTACCCGCCTCCCAGGGCTAGGGATGAGTGCCTGTTACCACTGGTGCAGATAAAGAAGCACATCCCTGTCCCTGGAGTTATTCCACCAGTAGTTATGCTCCCCGAGAATCACACATGATAGAAACAAGCACTACACAGTAGCTGGCATGTACCAAGCATCCCCTGCAGGCAGGCACAGTACTGAGCACTTATGGGCACTATCAGATTCGATCCCAACACAAGCCTCGGCAGCAGGTATTGTGTGTATCCCCATTTTCAAGTGTGCAAATAGAGGCACAGATAGTTAAGTAACTATAGTAACAGAGGCAGGAAGCTTCAGAATCTGGACTTGAACCCAGGCGGGAGTCACATCAGCAGGCGTCCTCCTAAAAGTGCCGCCTCTAGCAGTGCATAAAGCCTTAGAACACTAGAACAGGCAGAAATAAATTTGTTCAAGCATGTGCCATGGTTAAACAACTTTGTGGCTAAAAACTCACTTTTACCCTAAAAATATTATTTCTCTAAATAAAAAGGTCATAGGATTGCTGAGGGCTGCCAGCGTACTT
The DNA here is from genome assembly GCF_040802235.1 of Manis javanica. Classification (NCBI taxonomy): domain Eukaryota; kingdom Metazoa; phylum Chordata; class Mammalia; order Pholidota; family Manidae; genus Manis; species Manis javanica. The sequence continues at coordinate 91,767,040 of NC_133169.1, read as the reverse complement.
TGCCAGACTCCCACAATCTCCACGTTATAAGTGGAAAAATACAACTACTCTGTAAAAATACTGTTTTCTTGTTGTATGCTCATTACAGAAACATTAGAACACAAAGACGGCGATAGAAGTCTTCAAATACTCGAGCATTTCGGTACACAGCATTCTACCTTTTTCTTCTGGACCCTTGGATTCGTTCATACAGCTGCTGATTCCCACCACCTTCCTCCATGCTCTCTTCTCGCCCAGTATTGCCTGTGTCCCAAATCTAGCAGCACTGTTTGCCTGGTTGCTCAGCACAAAATCTAGGAGTGACATTTGCTGCCTCCAACCCACTGACAAATCTCATCTTTCCTGCTTTCAGATGTATCTGCATCCAGGGCCCAGACCACCACCTCTAACTGCCCTCCCGACTTCCGCCCTTACCTCCCTGCCTGTCTAGCCAGTGCTTACAACAACAACCGGAGAGGCCCTTTTTAAAAGAGTTTCATATCATACCCCAGCTCAAAACCTTCTAATAGCTTCGCATCACACTCAGAATAAAACCCCAAGACTTCCCCAGGGCCCACAGAGTCCTGTGGTCAACTCCGTTCCCCCACTGCCTGCCCCCCTATCTCTTCTTCCTCCCCACTACCCCCTCTCTGTCCTGCTTGCTGACCCAGCCTCGGGAACAGCAGGCCCCACTCTGAGTCACTCATCCTCCCGTCTGAATCCTTCTGCTCCCAAGCAGAGCACCTGGCTTGTTTTCATGCAGGTCTCTGCTTTATTGGTTGAGGTATTGCTCCCTCACCAGAATGAACCCCGTGCAAGCAGGGGACTTTGTTTACCTGGTTTGCCGCCGAGGTCCTACGATCTAGTAGAGTGTTTGTCTCCTAAAGGATATGCACCACACCTGAGGTTAAAAATTGCACTAGCAGAAGTTAAACTACAGCTGTGATAGGCTGGGTTATTTTTACAAACACCCCCCACAGCTAGTCATTTCAAATAACAAAGAATTGCTTCTCTCTCCCAATACACGTCCATCCCATCGTGCACCAGGCAGGACAGATGGTGGCCTCTGCTGGGGCGTCTGCCCTCACACCTCAATGAAGGCCGACTGAACATCCACCCCTGGACAGTTGCAAGCCCACGGCGGGGAGGGGAGGTTAGAGCAAACTGGACTGTTCCTTAAAGGCTCCTACAGGGAGCTGATACGTGTCATCTCTGCTCCTGTCATGGGGCAGAGCGGGTTGCATGGCCAGACCTGGACAGGGGAATCAGAAGCGCAGGGTGTCCACAGAGTCTGAGTACATAGGGGACCCATAATGGGTAGTTTATTGATATTATAACTCATGACGGAGTTGTTTTGTTTCCCGACGTTGGGATTCCACGCATGTGGTCTACAGCACGAAAGACTCTCACACGGCTACCAGAAAACGCCTTTCTCTGAGAACACAGAACAGGGATCTGAGCCCTACTTGTGGGAAGGGACGTTTGAGCTGAGATCTAAAGGACATGTACCTAAACAGAGAAGGAGATGTTTCAAGGAGAGGAAACGTCCCAGGGGATGGGCCTGTGATAGGGGGAACCGTCGAAGGAGCCGGGGAGACCAGCTGGAGACGCGGGAGAGCCAGGCAGGCCCAGGGCTGAGTGCGGGCGCCTTTGTCTGCGGGCGAGGACGTGCATGCGTGTGTCGTTTTTACAAAGCGGGTATCAAGCCCAAATTGTCTCATAGCCTATCTTTCTTGACTTAACATTATATCATGAACAACTTCCTTCTTCATTATGGACACTGATACAACTTATTTTTAACGACAGCATAGAACCATTATATAACCGAATCATAACTCATTTAAACAGTCTCCTATTGTTGGGCTTTGAAATGGCTTCAGCCTTTTTTCACCACTGTAAATGACGCTACAGGGAAGACCCTTGTGATTCAGTCTTTACACTCATCCACCATTATTTACTTTGGGTAAATTACTCAAAACACAATTGCTGCGTAAATGGGTACACATTTTTTAAGCCTCTTACTTTTTTTTAATGAATTGACAAATCATCCTTGGCACGAAGAGTCAAGAGTCAAGCTTCTGCGGCTCTCTACTCACACAACCAACACGGCTTTACTTCAAGTGTTAAGACATTCGGAAGTTACTTTATTTCACTCTTTTCTAGCACAATACATTACACTAGAGTCAAGGGAATGAGTCGGAAGGAGAGAGCGCTCCAAGTGCACAAGGATATTTCATTGAGACAAAACAGCAAAACTCATATATCAGGCAATAGTTTCCAGTAAGTACCCATCATCACATCCACGGTATAGATCTCTCTGGCAGCAAACATTCAGGGGCCCTATAATTCAAGAGTCATCGTCGAAACAGATCAATGGGTCCTGCACACCATAATAAGCTTTCTCCTGCGATTGAAGCTGGGGAGTCTATGCCTGTCTTGACAGAGCACCCTGGGCTGTGAATGGCACATCACCATTCAGCCCTCAGAGGAAGGCAGCACTTTCCTCTCAGAGCCCAGCCCCGAAGCAGCAGAAAGGGAAGTAGTGTGGCTTTGCGGTGTGATTAGAGGACGGGGCCATTAGAGCCTCAGGTTCTCTTCTGGGCCCTGCCAGGGGCTTCTCGCATGAACTCAATACTGTCTGTCTCCTTTTTCTTAGTGGGAAAATAGAGACAGCAATGCCAGTTTCTTCTACAAAAAGAATACACCCAAGCGCTTAAAGACGTTTAACAGGTGTGCCCATCCATAAAGGAAACTTTGTTGCTCAGGGCAGTTAATGTTTTTTGAACCACCATGGTTCAAAAACTAATGCTCATACCATGGGGCAGAGATTGTGTTGCATTGCTTCAGAAAAAATCTAGATTTCATGGTCCCATTCAGAGGACACATCAAAATGAAAACTCCGGTGAGAAATAAGAAATGTGGTAGATGGTCTTTTCTTTGTCTCCACAATGAACCAATGAGCAAAAATGATATTAAAATATGAAGGTCATTGGAAGTATGAAGAGACAAGGTAGAGGAAATATTTTTTATAATTATGGGAAGATAATAACAACTTACTGTTGAATGAAAAAGATAATGAAGACAATATGATCAACAATATTCCATATTTTTTATATTTATTTATATATGAGCACATATGTATGTAAATATATTAAACAGAGAAAAAAAAGCTGGAGAGGTACACACATCAAAAATCATCCAGTGCTTGTGGATTTTCATTTTCTTCCTTTTGGCCAATCTCTATTTTCTGATTTTTCTACAATGAACATAAATTACTTGAGTGCTAAAAATTACTTTAAAGTAAGTGATAAATATTTTAGAGGACAATGATCTTTGAGAACCTAAATAGAGAATAAACCGGGAAGCTTTTATATTATATATATGGACATAATCCAAAACTGAGTAAGATGAAATATTTGTTTTCACTGGAAAGAAGTAAGTAAATCAAGGGGAAGAGACATCTCCTGACTTGAAGGAGACAGTTTGGGGACCTGAGAAGGAGTAGCTATCGACTTTTGTATCACCACTTAGAACGCTGTCTCTAGATGTTGTTACGGATCAGATGATTCTTCTCTTCTGCAAATAATGTGGATTTTAGTTCCGATCACAGGGCCGATGATCTCTTCCCATTAGGCCGGCAGTCGCCGACCCAGCGCCTGGCCCCCTGCAGTTCCGTGCAGGTCTGCAGGGCTGTCGTGGCACAGCCCCCGTGTCCTCGTGTACCAGGGACAAGGCTGCCCTACCGAGCTCCACCGAGCTGCGTGGGGCTGGTCCGTGACTACGGTGATCGCAAGCCTGCACGTGGAGGCTCTTCTTACACACCGCTTGCTCATACCACACTTGGGGAGGGATCCAGTGACATGTGGAAAGAAGAGAATGAACGACTTTTGAACGTGACCGTCGTTCATTCCTCTTCCGCTGTTCCACACTCCAATCCGCTTTGGGGAACTAACTGCCTGACTGGCGGGGCTGTCATCAAGAGTCCCACCCTCATCTGGCTGACGGTTTGGCACATGACTTAAGGTGGGCCAGGCATGTGTTCTCGGCATGGACCCTGAGTGCTGGTTGCGCTAAAAGGGCTGTTGGGGCTCAACCGTGAAGACTGCAGACCCTGGAGGTGCGGCCCCTTCAGTCCCGAGCCTCAGAACTGCCCGCTTCCTGACATCCCTGAAACGTGCAGCCTCTTCTTCAATTCTGTATTTTACTCTGTATTTCCAGTAAACTCCTTTTTTAGTTAAGTAAGCCAGATTTAGTTTCTATTGCTCCCAACCAAGGCACCCAAAGATATACAAAGCTCCTGCTTCTGGGGCCACTTTCATATTCAGCTCTCGGAGTCTCTGCAAAGTCACAAGATGACACTGGTGATGACACGCGTGTGCCTGGAATCTGGAGACAAGAGGTCAGAAATATTATTCCCTGGAAATGAAATGAATACAAACCTATATATGGGTATAGTGTATACATATATACCAAACAGTGCCCTGAAGAGAGCACGGTGGAGGCTAAGAGGAGCTCCCACCAACCCTGCCCACCATTTGCTGTAAGAAGAAAAACATTCTAAAACTGAACTAGTGCAAAATTGGAATCCTGGGAAACATATCCCAAAGGATCGATGCAGTAGCAGCAAAGGTTTCAGCCCTCCGACCCCCAGGTAAAGGGTTCTGGACAGGGAGCAGGGCTGAAGGAAGCAAAGATAGGACAACTCCACATGTAAACTGCTCTCGGCTGGGAATCAAGAGTGGCCTTTAGGGTGTAATTATGAGGCTGGTGACTCCAGGCATTTCGAAAGGACATCACTCAGATCTAGAAAGATGGCAGCAGCGTCCCTCAGCACTCCCTTTCTTTGGCCAAATTCCCAGAGGACATTCTGGCTGATTCTGCCCACCAAGACTGCTTTTGCCCAGGTCAGATATCCACCCACGGCTCAGCCACCTGACGTCACAGAAAGACAAGGCCTTGTTGCAGGAAGAAGGATGCAGAAGCCGGCCCTGGTTGTGGGGTTGGCGGGGGAAGGCAGTTAGGAAAGGGGGCGGCAAGAGCCAGGAAAGGGGCATCCGTGGCTGCAGAGTAACCTCAGAACAAGAGAGGGTATCAGAAGACAGACCCCCAGTTCCCAGACTACTGTTTCAACTACCAGACCACACTGTCACTTAGGATGCAGCCTTTGTGACAGAGCGGGCCGTGTGAGATTGTTTCTGAAGCCCCACCATCATAAAAGTGCAGTGGTAAAGTGTAAGTACAGGCCGAGGACGGCTTTCTTAGGCTGCAAAGGACGTTTCCCCGAAGTGTGTGTTTCCCTGAGGGTCGGTCCATGGCATGGTGAACAGCACAGATGCTGACCTCAGACCCCCAAGTCCAGTCGTGGCCCTCCATGTACCTCTGGTTTCACACCAGCTCTGCAGGACCACCTCATATGTTTATTATCACAGATGCATGAAATACCCATGCAAAGGACTCGTTGTAATGGCTGGCATTTCGTTTTTATAAGATATAAAATTTCCACTGGTATGGCAGGAAAAAAATGCATGAATACAAGAATTTCTCTCTGCTTGATTTCAGCATTTAAACCATCATAAACTCATAATCTGATACCGCTTTCTTGTGATATTAATCATCTCAAAAATAATTCTTTATTATGATGACCTCTTAGGATAAAGTGGGACGAACAAAACAAATCTGTATGTCTTCATAGAAGCATTGATAATTTATTTATTCTTTTAAAGTGATGAGAGGAAAGGAAGTCATTGCTCACTGAACCCCGCTGCATACAGTGAGTATGAACGCTACCCGCTACCGGACGCCCTCCCATCCGCTCCCCACTGCCCTGCTAGCAATTCTCCCTGGCATTGCCCTGGCTCCTGTGATGTACCCCTCCAGGGACTATCTTCAATAGAGGGAAAAAAATACACTTTTTATTGATCTCATTTCATATACATTTATGCTGCTGGTTGGCTGCTTTTATGTTACATCCAACCTTCAGAACTCAGGCTGAACATGTCCTGCCATGATGTGCAACGGACCTGCAGGGAAGGCGCCGCTGGACTTTAATGCGATCGGGGTACATCGAAAGGGAAAATTTTGCTTTCAGCGTGTTTATGCTGTTTGCCTAGAGTTCTGCGTCCACAGGGGCTAACCTCTGTGTGGGACAGGAGGGAGGGGAGCTTCTGGTCTGCACCCTGCTGAGAACAAAGCCAGGACACCTGAGAATTAAAGAGCCCCCATCCTTCAAAGCTTTCCTGAGATTCATCACTCCCCTGCGTGTCTGGACACTTTCACTGCCTACGTAGGCCTCACTCATTGCCCAAGTTCATACACTTGATGTAAAGGGCATAGTACTGTAGGCATCCACTGCCACTTGCTCTCGTTGATCAGTATTATGTTTTTGAGATTTATCCCCGTCGCTATAGTTCGTTCACTTTCACAGCTGTGCAGCATTTTACTGTTCATAAGGTTTTATTTCTTAAGCTGAGCGCTGTGTACCTTTGGCACTGCATTCTTTTCTAAGCTTTATAGAAGTCTGAAATATTTCATGATATAAAAAATAAAACGCGGGCTGTTTGGGGGGGGGGGTTCCTGGACATACAGTGCTTCCTGCAGCGATAGGTGGTCGGTCACCGAGCGCAGCTCTCCACCCACCCACAGTCCCGGCTCTGCAGGCTGCGCTCCGCAGCTAATAGGTTCATAATCATGCCCAGTTGCGTTTACTGAACGTGTATGCTGTGCCAGGCGCTGTGCCAAGCACTCGGAGAGGGTGATCTCATTTAGTCTCCGTTACACCACCGCGGGGAGAGGGTGTCACGATGACCCTGCGTTTTTAGCTGAGAAATGTGGCCCAGACGCCTGCTGACCCGGCGACCCCTGGGCCCGGGAAGGCGCGCAGGGGGCCGCGGAGGCAGCCCCGTCGGGCGCCGGGGTTCCTGCTCCCGCCACCAGGGGACGCTCTTCCATGTGGGGGGAGGCAGGGCTGTGGGCGGGATGCCCGGTCTGGGCGCGCTCGTGCGCCGGTCCCCCCGCAGGTCCCCTCCCCGGGCCTCGGAGGGGAGGGCGCCTCAGGGCGGGCGGGGCTTCGCCCCCAAGCGGGCCGGGGGGGCCCCGACCCGCCCCCGCGGCCTCCAGCCCCGAGAACCGGGCGCCGCAGCTGCGGGCCCGGGGGCTGCCGGGGGCGCGGCCTGGGCACCTTTGGGGGTTCTCCCCGCTTGAGTTTATACTTAGTTTTTCCTTCTCTCCTTCCTCGTCTTTAAATGCTGAAAGCATTTATACTGTTTAATGTAAGAGTTTAAAATATGCCGATTTCATATTCTCAGTTTGGCGTTTCTTTTGTTTTTTAATATATCGGGAGCCTTCAAGACGTGGCGGTGGCAGGACCGCGGGGAGGCCTGGCCTGGGCTCTGCGGGGAGGGAAGGGCCGGGCCGCGGCCACCGCCCTGCGAGCCGGGAAGCCCTCCGGGCCCCGCAGCAGCCGGACAGAGGGGGCCCCTGCCGGTCCTCTATTCACGGTCTGTAGAAGCCCGACGAGAGGGGGCAGGAAAGACACCAGGGTTGGCTGGTGTGTTTTCACCCTGGGTCCGGTCCAAATTGGCCCCGGCCGTGGGCGGGGGGCTGCTGGAAGCTGCCGCGGGGGGGGTCCCAGTCGACACACGGCCCCCCGCGGCCGCAGCCCTCCCCCGAAACCTCCCCAGCCCCCAGCCCTCCGGTCCACTCTGCTGCCCTGCACATGGAATTAACAAAACCCAAGCCAGTGGGAAATAAACGCCTCGCCTTTGAAAAAACCCAGCATTTTATTCATCAGTCAGTTGGACGAGATTGCTTCCAAGTCAGGCATCTGAGCTGCCGTGTTAATAATTCCAGCTGCTCTGAGGAGGAGCCCCGCTCCTAGAAGCCGCTGTAACTTGACCTAGGTGAGTTATTAGACAATTTCATGCTGGTTTGCAGAGTGATTAAAACAAGTGGCCTTGAATGATAGCATATGTTATAAAGAGATGGAGCCTTTCATTTATAAAAGATGTATCAATCAGGGGAAAGCAAATACAAATTAAAGTTTGATGAGCAATTGGATATTAATTGGTGCTAACTCTGCTTTTTATGTCACTTTCATGTGGAGTGGATCATAAACATGGTAAGCGATGCTAATAATGTATATTCACTTCAATACAACTTTATGGCGCCATTTATTAAAGAAACCAATATTGAGACAGAGCTGTGAGTGCACCGGTGTGTGTGCCCCTTCACCCGACTCCGGCCCCCCAGGCTCTCGGCCACAGCCTGCGGGGTACAGAGCAGTTCGACCTGTGAGAGTCCTTGCCTAGCTTTTTCTTTACGCACCTATTCTAAACTACAGTGGAAACAAATTCAACTGCTAACTAAAGCTTTATACTTCTTTCCAGAGTTTTGTACTAATTGCCCGCTTTTTTTCTGAATTTAGATGCAAGCTCAAGCAATGTCATCTTAATGCCATTAAGCAGATACTAAACAGATATTGTAGGGTAATGCTATAAACAGCCAACTTGTTTTACATCAAATATAAACCCAACATATTTTATCTCAAATAAAAAAGTAAATTTTTCCAGTTCCAAAAATGCAAAAGTGATATATGGTCACTATCAAAGAAGAAAATAAAAACTGTCTTTTTAAAAATTAAAATGGGAGCATACCGAATAATCAGTTTCCTGGTGACCATTTCTCCTTGAACAATCCATTTGGACACATTTTCAATTGCACCTTCCCTAGATTCTTAGCCTATTTCTGCCATTTCTTCACTGTGTGATCCTAGGCAGGTTACTTAATCTTTCTGTGCTTTAAGTTCTTATCTGTAGAATGGGGATAATAATATGCACCTTAAGGATTACAGGAAAACTAAATGAGACATTTTTTCGGACATCCTTTAAGCCTATGTATTATTTAACACTTAGCACTAAGTTTAATGTGCTCAAAAAGTTAGCTACTTTTATTATGACAATATTATGTAAAATGGGTGGGGTCTCTTCAGTTGTACTGCCAAACTATAATTTATTTAATCAGTCTACTAATGTTAGTCTTCAGGTTGACACTGACATTTCTCGTTAGTACGGGGCAGTATTACCTTGGGATAAATATTCAGGAGCCCTCACAGCTAAGAAAACATCCAAGAAATACAGCTTTTCCTTCCTGCAATGGTGGTTATTACTTAGAATTTCTGCTGATCACCAAAATTAAACAGATGTATCTTCAGAAAGACAATCCTGAAGAACAGAATGAGTATGAAAGAGGCATAAACAGCCCCATGGGGGATATGATACTTGATCACTATTTTCAGGGCACTTACTTCTGTATTATAAACTCATCATTCTACTAGTTTTGTATTGTTTTTAATCAACCAATTTGGTCTTAAATCAATTTGCCTTTGGTTGTGTGAAATGCAGCCCAGCTGAGAGCTAGGCTGAATAATTCCCGAGATTCTTGGAATGTCCAAGAGGGCATTTGGTTGCTGCCTGGGGTGTGAGCTCTGCCTATTCTGGGCGTGTCAGAATCAGGCAAACACTGATGTGCATTTGGGTTTTTTTACAGAAGAAAATCCGTTAATTAGTTTAAAGCTCTTAGGGATATAGTTCACTGGGCTATTTGCCTCGGAATCTGTATTTTTATTTTCTGCCCTCTAATCTGAACAGTTTATTTAAAGAGGATGTGTATCAATAAATAGCAAGGGAGGGAACTGAGAACTAAATTGGAACAAGGGTTCCACTGTATGTACATCAACTTAGAGGAAACCCCAGCAAGTGGTAAAATGGGGCTGGGCTGTTTCACAAAGCGGGGGGGGGGGGGGGGGGTGGGGGTGTCAAGCACAGAGATAGAAAGGATCCTTGTGTTTTGAATTTGTTTGATTAAAAGACAGGTTTGTTGTAGTATTCTGTAAATATGCCAATACAATTAGCTCCTACTTGCACGAAATTGAAAAACAATTGGCACGTTTGTGTTGGAAATTAGAGAAACAGATCACAGACCGCTGTGATGGAAGCCTTTAGCAGACATGTGTTGCGTCTCATTAAAAGAGGTCTCCTTTTATTGCCATTGATGGACTCAGATGCCATAATTTTCCCTCAAAAGTAAACGGCCTATTTTCAAAATAGGCAGACTCCCTGCTCCTTATATCTGCTCTTAATTCAAGAAATATATTTAACTGTAGCCTAACAAGAGTCAGTTTCAGAAGAAATTAATGAGGAACATTCATTCATTATTTATGCTCTGAAACAGTAGGTCTGCTAATGTTTCTGCTAATCACCAAAGCTAAACAGATGTATCTTCATAAAGACAATCTCGAAGAACTGAATGAGTATAAAAGAGGTATAAACAGAAAAAAAAAGTAGATGTATAGTGATGACGGGAAACAAAAATAGTGGATGCATCACCGCCCCCAAGACAATATTTGTTTAAACTGCAAGGCCGGGTGAAATGACCAGAGCAAGTTCGGTTCATGCCTTCCAATCCTTTAGTGTTCTGTGATGCAATAATAAGAGGAATTGAATATATAGGAGCTACAACTAATGGTAGGGAATGAAAAGAATGAGACCATTAATCTGAGCCATTTATTTAAAGAAGATGTGTATTAAAGAGGCTCAGCTACTCGTTAAAGCAGCATTGGGAGAGCTTCCCCATTTCCATAAGCGTTCTAAAAGCAGCTTCTTTCAGGGTATCATCATATGTATAATGATATATACAGCATATATATTCATAGAAGTTGTGAAATCCTATGTGTATTTAGTCAGAAAAACCTTGGTCAGAATAAAATGTTGGTTCCTTTTTTGAGTTGCAAAGGCTGTGTTCTGACAGCCCCCTGGAGCAGCCATCCCAGGGGGCTGACCCCGAGAGCCCGGCCTTCGGGACTTGAATCCTGGCTCTCCCACTTACCAGCTGGTGACTGGGGCAAGTTCACCTCTCAGTATCTCAGTTTCCTCACTGGCAAAATGGGATAAAAGGACTCAGCTCAAACGGTTATAAAATGAGCTCTTAGGACAACCCAAAATATTTGCTGTGTTTTTTTTTGTTACTATTTTTTTCAAGATAGCTTTATTGCAGTAAATTTATGTGTATGGTGGTACTGGGTATTTTACATAGAATTCGCATTCTGTACAGCCACAGCTTCTGGGATGGCATGACAGTGAGTGGCTCCTGCTTGCCTCCTGACTCGTGCTCTGTCATGGCGCCGTTCCTCACGCTCCTCTGAGTAAACCACAAGCCCCTTTATGCTCCAAGGAAGGTTTGCAGGATGGTTGGTATCGACGTGGCGACCCAAAGGGGGGCCACAGAAGATGGGTTGGCCAACCTGTCCTTTTTCCAGTGCCCCTCTCCCGACCCACACTGCACTAATTAGATGTTTCCAAGGCTCTTGTAACTCTCTCTGTATCCAATGAGCCAGAGGGGATGCTCCCCCCTTAGGAAGGTCACCTGTGTCCTGTCTGCTGAGTCACATCTCATCAGTGTATGCAGTGGCCCTAGAAAGCATGTCTCATGCCTCACGCCAGAATCGCGTGGGGGACTTTAAACATACATGGTTTTACACTGTGTGTGCATGTACTCAAGCCCCTCTCTAGTACTGCTGAATTAGGGTCTTCAGAGCTCGGGCCTAGTAACCTCTATTTTTTAAAGTTCCCTTGGAACCTTCTGGTGTGCAGCTACATCTTGGAGCTCCTATTCTAAGGCAGGATTTCTCAGCCTCCCGGGTCACAGCACCTTTGTGGGTCTCGAATCATTTGTTACGATTTAAAGAGTGTCAGTGTTATGAGAGATCTGCTGTTATACAGTAGGTGGACTTGAGGTTGTCCCCTCTAATGAAGTCACTCTTCCTCCCTTACGCTCTCTAATGCTTTCTTGCTTGGGAGTTTTATTGCCAGTATGTAAAGAGGCACCCTGTCTGATCTCTGCAGGAGTCCAGGGAGCCTGTGCCCCTGCTGGGCTGTTAAGAAATGTGGTTGAAATATTGCTTTACTTACCAGAAAAAAATCAGGATGGGGGGCTGCTATTTTCAGCAGCTAGTACGGTGCACTCCTGGCAGCGTATTGCTCAGGTGGTTACGCATCACCTGCCACGTGGGGGAGGGCGTTCCCTGTCCCAGGCACAGAGGACCAACAGCACGTTCTCCTCGGGCCAGAATGACCGTCACACCTTGCACACAAGAACCTCTCCCCAGCAAGAGTGCACTCCCCCTGCACAACTATCCTCTCTGCAGTGCCTCTGTACGGCTTCCCCCCTCAGCCTGCTCGGCCAGACGGCTCCGGCCAGGGACCCGCGCGGGAGTGTAGAGGAAGCAGACGCAGAAGAACACGAGCACAGTGGGTCCCTTTGGTGCCCGTCCTCCCTGCTTTCCACGGCCCCCTGTGCACACTCCTTTAGCATCAGTGGGCCCTGGATCACTCGCTAGGATGCAAAATCAAAATAGGACCACCACAGAGAGGAGGGCCTATTACCTAAAGCCACGCTCTCTGGAAGTGGCTCCTCGGCTCATTCGTCCAAAGGTGGGGAAAATAGGCAGGGGCTGAGTGCAGAGGACCTGCATTAGCTGTACCGACCAACTTAAATCCACTGTGTGGGCAGAGCTGTGTGTCACTCCTGTTTTATTAACCACCGCCTGTCAGGCCATGTAACTAGCTCTGCTTTCTGTACACGAACCAACTGAATTCAAGGAGCCACTCAGTACACGGCAGCAGAATATTTAGATCTTTCTACCTGCCCTGTCATGTTTCGATTTCCTTCTCCACACATTTCTAACCTGAAGGACATGCTTATTTGCTATGTGATCTGTTAAAACACATAAGTCTCAGAGAAAAGTGCGATGAATCTGAAATCAAATCACACTTTATAAAATGAAACAAAGGTGGGAGGAATGAACAGATCAATATTTTGCCGACTGCCAAAACTGGTGGTACTTGTGTGTTTGTGCCACACTGCAGCAAAGTTTCTAATTTGCCTATGAAGATATTCAAAATTATAATTTCCAGACCATTCACTTATTTAACTCACCTCCACAAATTTTCACTCAGGTATATTTAGTTTAGGACAGACACTATCACCTTTACAATGCAGCATCCAGAATTGCACCCATTACTAAAATATCTGCAAACTGTATTGCAATAACAATCAAACAAGGTAGTGGGAGAAAACAAGACAGTTAAACAGCTATTCTAGAATTGTTCTCCTTCCCAGTGCCACCAGCCTCTTACTGCTTGGAAGGAGATAATTCTTATAAAAATCTGAGCTAATAAGGTTATGCAAAATCGACTGGTATGGGAGAAAATGGCAAGGATGTTTCATCTGTGTTTATCACATACTTCAATATACTCCTAAAACAAATGGGCAGAGGTCATTCATTGTTCCTGACACAATGCAGCACATGATAGGTTCTTCAAAAATTCTGGAGGTTGCTTTTCAGGATTACCAGGGTATGGAATGACAATAGCAAATGATCTTTTCCTACATAAAAGCCGAAAACTCATGTAATCTGTGGCTGCAGGGTGGAAAGTACTACAATATCCTAAATGTTTGAATGACTACATACATGATCCTTAGGTAACTTGAAAAAAAAGCACTGTTTTGGTTTTATCTAAATATGGCCTTTTTTTCTGCAGGTGTTTATCCTTTTGCGTTACAGGTTAGTGGGTGATGGAATCCACAGGGGACATTCATTACCAGTGAAAAAGGCCCCCAGATCCAGTCCAGATAACCATTACCAAAAATTTCACACCTGCTATCCTGTTTTGATTTTAAATTGGAAGGGCATCTTCATCTCTGGCTTCTGGGTAGTCACACTGACGTAATCACTCCAACAATGTGGAAGGATAACGGAGAAAACAAAGCAAGGGGCTCAGGTGAATTCAGCTCAGTGCCCCAGGCGGTCCCTGAAGCAATGGGTCGCCCCAGCCTCCTTTCAAAGGGAAATCGTTGTTACAGGGAAGCGGTTTGAAAAAGGAAGAAAAGTCTTGGAGATTTGTGAACAGAGAGAGGATGTCCCGAGGAAGCATAAAATAGAGATACAGAAACAGTCTCAAAGAAGAAAAGGGTCTCCTCTGATCGCATTAACGGTGCGGTTCCAAGTTAGAAGTGAGGAGGGGGTGCAAGCCCGGGAGACTCCATCCTGTCCAGACAGAATGTGTGTACATTTTCAACTTGAATGCTTAAAACATTTTTATCTTCCAGAATGTTCGATAAATCAATACATTTGCTTAAATGGTTAGAACAGAACCCATTCAACAAAGAAGTGTTTAGTAGTTTTAATCACATGATCCTTTGAGGTGTGTCTTTTGAATGGTAATTTTATAAAGATGGAGAAAATGAACACAAAATTCACGAATAATTTGTGCAGTGACTCCACATACCTTCTACTGATGATACAGCTTATTCAATTGCTAATTCTAGTGTCCCCCAAATATAATATGCAAGTAGCTTCATCAATTTTCCTGTTGCTTTCATTTGGTCATACCCTAAAGCATAAATCATTGGCCACCTTTGTGCATGCAGGTACATACACTGTACAGAATTGTTAAAGCAAGGAAAAATCTCATTTTATGTAACTGAGACACGCACACGAAAGGATTTGTCAGGACTGGAGATCATACATGAAACAACAAAACAGCAGCCAGTGAGGGTGATTTTGAAGTATGACAAATAAATTCCCAGGGCTTGAGACTTTGGAAGTATACTTGTGCTTTGCTGTGGTATATTACATAAATACATGAAAAATACTTAGGTTCTTATTGTAGAAGACTGGTAAGGGGATTCCAGTCAGGAAAAGTGATTCCCTTCAGTCATCTGCGGCGACTAGTACCACTGTCAAAAGATTCTGTGTTTGACTCACCTCGTGGCCACATGTAATGTGCATTACAATTGCTAAGGATTACAAAGTGTCATTACCTAGAATCGAGTTGTCTTTATCTAGTTAATGTGGCGGCATAATAAAGAAGCATAAATTGCAAATTTGGGTATGAATTTTTTCTTTCTCCAAAATTGCTAAACACATTTATTCAGGCAATTCTTGAGATTTAATATCCAACATAGGAAATTCAATTGTATTTGAAAATAACTCCATTCGGATAATTCAGTGAAGCTTCTAAGATCTGCTAATAGTGGTTTGCATTTTACAAAGTCTTTCAGATATATTATTCTCACTTAATGATTATTGCAATTGCAAATGAACATTAAATGGGTTTACGTTTTTATATATAATGGGTGAACATTATAATTTCATGTGAGTAAATTAAATCTTCCAAAAGGCCAAGTGGCTAACCCCAGCTCACACAGGTAGCAGGACCTGGGACATGAACAGTGTCAAGCAATGGTTAAAAGCCTTACTTTGCAGTCAAATATAACATGGCTTCACTTTGACTATGGGTGACATGATTTGTGCCTCAGTTTCCCCTTGTGCAGAAAGGGGAAAACCCCAGTATACATCACAGAATTGCTGAAAGGACTAACGAATAATACTTGAAAACACACCGGCCAACCAGGCACCTGGGCACCGAAATGGGAGCCAATGCTCTTCTGACCGTAAGGCTGGGGCCCTCGCGATGGCTGTATGGCCGAGGAATGCCCCAGTTGCAGGAGATGGGCACTTGCATCACAGCTGTGCGTGCTGAGTTCTGCCTGTCATTTCTCTCAAGGACCGGAAAGACTGATTGATATCTGAAGTACTACAAAAATGGTACACGCTTAAAGAAAGCAAGACTTTAAATAAAAAAAAAATTATAGGGAATATACTGGGATACAGTAGTTCAAGTTTATAATCATTTCTTAGCATCATTAAAGTTGACTGGGGTGAAATGAAAATTAACTGAATAAGAGGCAGAGATAAAATTGTTCTTTACTACCTCTCCTCGTTATTCAAATCGTTAACTCAACAGTTATTAAAGGGCTCTGTGTGCAGAATATTCCACCCTGTCCGATCCAATGTTTTCTTAATTTCTTACTTATGACACACACACACACACACACGTTTCTGGGCAAGAATGGTCAAGGATGAGCTCATTACAAGGTTGAACAGTGTTAAAACTCATCGTACTTTTCTCTTAAGTATGCAAATCTTTAGATTTTGACACACATATGCCACAAGAACAGATGAAACCCATCTACTGTTACCAGTTCTCCCACCCTATTAGGTATAAAATTTCTGCCAGTGATAAAATTGAAACCTGAAAATTTTCTGAAACGGCAATCCTCCTGAGTTGTAAAACAGAAGTTTGCTATGTAGTTTTTACAATGCTGTTTTCTGAATGTCTTAATGTACCAGTTTTTTCCGAATAATTTTTCTAGCTGAAAATCAACTGCTGAGAAATTGATAGGTAGCTACAACTCACAGCTTTCCAAAAATATTAGGACCTCAGCACAGAAGCTTGCCACAGAGTCCTTACAGAAGGAAGTCCTCGCTTCCAAGTTGATTCTAATCATTTACTCCAATCTTTAAAGACTTCTTCAGCTTTATCTAACTTACCAAAAATAGTCACTGAGAATGTAAAACTAAGGGTGGATGCAACTTCTTTGACCTACCTGGGGACTCAGGAGACCACACAGCACCGTTCTACTGAGGGGACTCCTAATGGCTTTCACATGCATGGCTAAAGTGCAGAAATGTATAATTTACTAGGATTGAAATAAATCACAGGGAGAGAAGTGCTTCAAAGTTATTGGTAGAAATTTCTCAAAAAATAAAAAATTGTAACTCTAAGAAATCAAGTTCTATGTAGAAAGTTCTTTAATCTTCACATAAAACATGTTGATGCTTTAAAAACAGCACACATTGCTTATTTATCATTTGATGACAGTGAAATATTTTTTTGACATAACCCAGTTTTTAGGAGGTAATGTCTTTTTAAAAACAGGTCCCATAATTAGCAGAATGTTGTCACTATATAACACCCTCAGTCTAACATGCTGCGTCTTTTGTGTCAGCAATGTCCCTGATACAGTTACCATCTTGGGAATACCCCTAGTGGCTACTAAATTTGTCAAGATAAAAAACTTTTTCTGTTGAATCTATTAGAACATGCCTAGTTTTCTCAGGGGTTGTCCAAGAACAAAAAGCCCCTCTTCTCCCAAGGGTGCTTCCAACTTTTTTTTTTCTTTGCATATGACAATTATTACCATACCATTAGTAGTCAATAAACATTTCAGTTTGCCGAAATAGGTAAAATTAGAAATCCACAAGGACTTAGTGTGACAATCTTAAAGGAATCTGAATATGGACAAAATCAAATAACTCTATAAACGACAGAACACTGACATGAACATCAGTTTTATTCACTGAGAATGTAATCTTAAAAAAAAATCTATGGCATAAACGTAACTATAAACGAACAATGCTATTCTCAGCACTTTCTGCCTAGAAAATTCAGTATACTGCATGAAAACATTAAATTAAAGCATGTAAACTTATTTACGTACATGATTTTTTCAATGCAAAGGTTAAAGGCACCAGAGATATTGAAAAGCGCAAAGCAGCAAGGTAGAAATACTGCAAGATTATCATAATTCAGTTTGCCACAGGGAAAATATCTAAGATAAGTTGAAAATAAAATAAACATAGATTATGATATACCAAATTATCATGAAATTTATCAAACTGGCTGGCTGTACATTATGGAGGTCACAGAAAATGACTTTATAAAGTGTTGCCCCACAAATTAGCATACATAAATCCTGTTCTCTGTGGTTTCCAATATACTGTGTGAAAACAGTGTTGTATCCCCAAGGGAGCCTGGCTCCACTCCAAGGTGAATGAGACAGATGGAGCCGCACGGCAGTGAGCGATGCTGATACAGAAGCCCAGTGACATTCCAGACTTGCGACATTCCATTTTATTAGAAGCAGAGGTAAGAGCATGAGCTCTGGCATCACACCCATGTTCGAATCCCGGTCCCAACACTACAGGCTGGCTCTGTGGCCTCTGCCAAGTCAGTCTCTCCACGACTCGGTTTTCTGAATTAAACACAGATGCTAAGAGCACCTTCTTCAAAGGGCTGCTGCAAGCACAGAGTGCAGGCAAACTACTGAGCCATTACCTGGTACACAGTCTGCAACCAATACATGCGTTATTATTTTTTAAAAGTGAACAGTTTAAAATTACCAGTTTTAACACAAAATATTTACTTTGTACCATGGTATTATAGGGAAGTCAGGTTTTATTGCTTAAGAAATCCCAAGAGTGTACACAGACAAGAGGACAGAAATACTCAACTGTACAAACTACATATTTTCACGATTAGTGCTGATTTTGCTACTTCGCAGATGAACAGTTTTCTCCCGCGGACGTCTGAAGATACGGCAACTCTCATGGACATGTTCCCAACCTTTCATGTTTTAGAAACTGGAAAAACTCAGGCACGTAAAGATACAAAATATACACTTGTCGAAGATGAAGAGGCAAGGATAAGGTAATTATTTTTTATATAGAGGTTCATCACTACCTATTTTCCTATAAACCTTCAAGGGAATATGTCTGAAAAGGGTGAGATTCAATGGCACGACGTTGGAATAGGTACAGTTTTCTCAGAGTTAGCAAACTGGGTTTGTTTTGAATGGTTGATAGCTAAGGTGAACCCTAAAAGCAAAATTAAATTCAAAGCCAAATCATCTTTTCTTGATTCAGACAGTAAGTAGTTATAGTTGTATAGACTTCATAGTCTTTTTTTTAAGTAAATAACTTCTTCAAAGTGACTTAAATTTCATAAGAACTAGCACCAGTATACCAGTATTTCATTCCCTTCCCAGGACAAATAATAATACAAAACTGCAGGCAAGTTTACAAAGTCACAATTGTCAATCTTAAAATTTAAAAACTATGGAGTACCTTTAAGTTCAAGGGCATCAAGTGATAAAAAAAGATGGTTTTTATGTTATTTTCACCTTTTAGACCAAAGGTTACTTTCAGACTCTACATTACTTTTCTAAACAAATCACAGAAGATAAAATTTCATCATTTTATACTCAAAATAGTATTGATGATGTCACAGGGAGTGAATGATTTAAAAATGCAATTTATTCTGCAACTCAGTGAGCTAGTGTTTTTCAAGCTGCAATTTTGAAAGCGAAATGGCTTCTGACAAGAATTTCTAGTAGAATAAAAAATACCAGGTGCATACTGGGTCGTCAAAGTAAGAACTCTTGGTAAGCCTCTGTTTGGGGTGTGTGACACTGCGCCGCGATTGCAAGATGTTTTCCACTGAAAGATCGTCATCACTCTAAGGCCCACTAAGTTTTGCCTTCTGGAGCCCTCTACAGGTTCTACATGTTAAAACCTTGAATCCTATAGTAAGAAACGTTTTCGTTGGAGGTTGGTTCAGAACCTAGGACTTCCTAGTTTATACAGAACAGAAGTTTACTTAAATAGACAATGTTTGTTCTAAGAATTCAAACTGAACATGTGTGTAGCCTCAATCCTGAAGCCAAATCATCTTCAAGAAGTCAAAATTAAGCTGGCGACGTGTATGTAAACCCTTATCTAATTTAAAATTGGGAGAAATATATCAATACTCCCCAAGAGGAGCTGTCTGGGGGCAAAGTGATGGAATCACAAGGACTTCAGAAAACTGCTAACAAACATTCATTTTTATGAGGTCTTTACAAAGCACTGCTGAGAACTTCAACAGAAACGTGGCTAGGCAATGAAAAGGCTTGTTTCTACACCCAGCCCCTGACGAAGAATTGAGTAAAAAACAACTTTGAACAATCAAGTATTAAACCATAACCCCAACTGTCTTACTTTAAGAACTAAAGGATCACTATCTCTATCAAAGTAGCAGAAGTCCATGAAGTTGTTATAAAACTGAAGTGATGTAGGAAAAGAGGCTTATTTTAATAGAAAACAAGCTAAATAGGCCATTAGCATTAGCCTAGGGCCACCTTCCTTTCTCTTCCACAGAAGATAATAGAACATAAAGACAAATAAATAGTAACAGCAATGTTTATTATGCTCATCACCACCACCGCCACCAAAAAGAAGTTTGCAGAAGCCTAAGAAGAGCAGACTCACAATGCAAGTATCTAACAATGCTAAAACACTATCTGACCTCAGTTTCCACCTGTACTGTCACCTGTCTCAGAACTGCGGGGATGGTTCAGTTAACCTAAGGTTGATCGCAGAATCAGATAGGAGGCTAAATGGTAGGTGATCCTGTAGAAACACCACTTGGCAGTAAACCAAAGTATCATAAACTAAGGTGATTTATAACACATGCAAAAGCAGCATATAGCTTTTTTTTTTTTGGAGGAGTCAGTGTTGGTTGGCCCTTCAAACAGATCTTTGGGATAACAAATGATACAAAATGGACAGGTCTGCCCTGCAACATGCCAGTCCACTTGTTTACAGCAACCCTGACTCATCTAAGACAACCCCACATGCTGATACACACACTCCTATTTTGTGTCTACTGTAACATAATTGGACCCACAGTACCCTAGGGCTCATGATACCAAATTTATCCTTAGCTTTAGAGTGAATTTACATCAAAATCAGTAAAAAATCACATAAAACCAATAATTTGTTAACGAGAGCTCTATCTTAGTAAAATATGACTTGATATTATTAAACAGACGTTTCAGTATTACGCTCGCTCCCCAAGAAGTAAGAATCCCCAGAATTAATATTTATTATAAACATACATAGGATAATTTATCATCTATTCAAAACAAATGGTCACAGAGAGCTTATTTGCCATTTACCTAATTCAGAAAATAAAGATAAAATTTGGAAAGAATGAAAAAGAAATTTACGCCCATTCTTTAGTATTTTCCTGTAGAAGCTGAGATTTAAAGACTGACTCCTCTCAGACAATGCAGAATCAATTGAAGGGGAATTTTATACGAAAAGCAATTTTTAAAATGGGAAAATAAGAGCCCAAGTGATACACTTCCCTCTCTCACCAACACCCATCCTTAGTGTGTAAGGTCACTTCCTTTTCCTGGTATCCCTTCTAAATGTTTATCACATTAGAACTGACCTATTTTTAAGTCATCTCTTCAAGGTGTTCTTGCCCTTCTCCCTATTCTGCTTAAGGAAAATACCCTTCCTAATGTTGGCAGACATGTTGAATAATCTCAAGAAAACATTAAAATAATTGCTTTCATAAAATTGTTTGTGCTTTATCGTTGGGAATCCCAAGACCCACCCAGGAACCAGTATGGCTATCAGTTACTTACGAGAAACACATTAATACCTTCTCATTCTCAAGACAACCCTGTTGAGAGTTACTTTACTGACTATTTAATAGCCAGTGCCCTCAGCAACCAGATTCATATTCACTGGCATTCTCTCATGTACGGAGACCCAACATGTAACACACATGCAATGTGCGCCTCTCATTCATTCTCACACAGGCAAGCATACACACATTTTCTTTCTTTCCAGAACAAGTCAGAATTACAGCTCTTTTGGTGATTGTTATAATTTTTGGAATGGTTCATAGGTTTTCCAAATTACTTAAATTTGTAATACTTTTATCTTTTTTTTCCAATTGTGAACCATTCCATATTGCATCTTTATTGCAAAAGTCAACATGCTTCTTAGAAATTCAGATTGTAATTGATAAAACAAACATTACATATATGAATTCAAATGTATAAACAGTTAGAAATGCAACAATATCTCCTATCATACTATCACACAAGTTCACAATCTTTGTAAAAACTGCGATGCAGGCGCACTATACATCAGGAGGGGGCACTGTTCCTTTTCACAGGATTTTTCCCTCTCTTTGAAATGATGACCCATCACCAGTGGGCCTTTTTCCCTCTACAAGACTGTCCTCCAATTTGTCATGCTGGCTAGTGACAATGTCGTCCCAGTGTCACGACATGAAGAAACTGAGGGAACCTGCACTCCCCGAGGTCACCTTGTCATTCGTGGGCAGCGATCCCATCATCCAGTGAACCAGGTCACCTGGCCGGATCGGAAGCTGTTATTGCTCATCAGTTACTTACAAAGATGTTGTACACATTTTAAAAAGTACAGAATTTACCTCGGATTGTATATGTTACTTCTGCAAATAAAAATGCCAAGAAATTAAGTCATGGTAGTTATTCACATTAAAGAGAAATTCTGACACTTGGGGATTTGAGGGTGGGATAAAAAAATCCTGTAAGAAAAAAAAAAATATATATATATATATATATATGTATATATATAAAACTATTTAATGCTAACCTTAATTTAAGTTTTCTAATATTTAACCCAAATTTTGAATTCATTTTTGAGAGTCAAACATGTTTTAGAAGTCTTTGAAAGGGCATTCTGAAAGTATTTTAGTCCTGTATTTGAAGTGTACTAGAAGCTAAGTTTTACACAAAGGCCCTCGAATCTTGTTTCTATCTGCCCTTCACTTCAACACCCTTCTCCTTCATTCCTCTCCCCCAGTAACTAAAGAGTCAGATTCGCAACTCTCTCTATACTGAGTGGAATAAGATGTTAATTTGGAGGTTAAAAAAATCATGTGAAAAGGAATCTCATTCTGCTGAACTGTCAGTCTACTGAAAATTTTCTTACAGCTCTATTAATTTACTGCAATTTTCAGTTTCCAAATACAAAAATACAACAATTCTTATTGAAATCTATACGCTGGTAGTTTTAGTACACAAAAAAACCAAACAAATTATTTACAAAATTATACAGATTAAGAAAAACCTTTGTACAAAAAATATATAAATCCTTTGTTCCCTCTATCACGTTTAAACTGTCAGGACTCAAAATATTCACCACAATGAATCTTTCAAAATATATACCAACTGAGCCGCAGACACCAGGAAAATTTCATTAGAGATGATGGTGGAGGAAGGAGCAAGATTATTTATTCTGGTCACCCCACTGCAACGTTTTCCTTCTTTTATAAGCTTATTTTAGCTTCAGTGTTATCAGAAATACAATAATAACCTAAAAGGAGGAAGTCCTTATTATCACGAAGGGAAAATTATATGCACTTAAAAATGACTCCAGTTTGACAAATCATTCCAGGAAAATAAGTAGAAAAGATAATCAGATCGTGGGATCTAACGTCTTGCAACTAAGTTAATCTAGTGTCCTGGTAGGTTTCTTAGTGAATAGTTTCTATTTTGAGAAATAGGCGTCACCTCAGGAAACAAAATCCTTGATACAGAGATCACCAAGAACCTTCTGAAGCCAATGAAAGCTTCAAATTTTCACACCACACATACATAAAAACATAGATGTGTATAGCTTTGAAAAAGTGACATCCTATGTACATTAATCATTTTATTTCCCAGGGGTCAATACAGTGTAGTGTTGCTCCTCTGCTTTTCCATCTGACATTCAGAACACAAGGACATAAATTTACATATATATTTTACTTAACAGACATTCTAGTCTATACAGTGTACAGTAAAAATGCACACAGTGAAGGAAAAAACTACCTACTGAAGGATGCATATGCTCATGGATAGCAACAAGCTACAAAATTATGAAAATATAAGGTCATCTGATCAAAGTCAAGTTATGACTCCCATTTATTATTAACATACCCATCCCCTTACCCCACCCCCACCCCACTCCTAGTCACCTCACCATCATAGTTTAAATTTAGGAAAAGAACTTCAGACACTTTTTTAACACTTTTCTGTAACTATTAACTAAACTGAAGCTTTAAAATAGAAAGGAAAAAAAAGCTGGTGACTCTCTTCCCCACCCCCACCCCCCAACAAATCCTTCCATTATTCTAATCAAAACATCACTTATTTATCAAGGTGCTGGTTCAAACTTTTTACTGGGGACTGACTTTCGGAGGGCCCAAAAGAATCACTTATCTCAATAATGGGTAAGTCAGGCCTGTTAATAAAAAGGTAGGAGAAAGAAAATGGGGACAAAACAAGGGCAATAGGTGAAAGCCTATTCTGAGAATATTAAAAAAAGGACCAACTGAACCAATGCTCATTAATTTCAAAGTGAATTAAGGACTGGTAGCAGGAGAAGTCCAGGAGAATTAATATGATGGACTGGAAACACCATGGAGCTAGCTTCCATTACAGCATTTAAGAACAGTTTGTTACGACAGACACTGAAATAGTACTTTCTACTCACATGAAACAACCTTCTTCCACCCCCCGCAAAAAATTAGGTCTAATACAAACTAGACTCCTCCACAGTAAAAAAATGAAAATAAATTTACTTTTCTTCCAAGACATCTCTTGAAAGCAAAAGGGTATTTTAATTACAAATATCTCCTACTGTCTGACGACCCATCCATAATAGTGGAGAGTTGAGAGATTCCAGGCAATTTTGACATTTAATGAAATTTTATCAGATTATAATCCAAAATAAAATTTCTGAACACCCTGTCATTTACATCATAATCCAACACCAACAGCAACAAAAACAGGTGGTGTGGAAAATAAGGCTCTAGAGATTATCCATGTCATTCCTGTGGATCTTCACAAGTGTGCTGAAGTCACTAGGCCTTTGGTGCTTTAATATCACGAGCAGTTATATGAGATGTGTTTAAATAGCAAACTTGCTGTCCTTAAACCTACTGTGTCGAAAAGAAAAATAAAAAAATTTTTTTGGCTCATTGACTTCTTTAAATAATTTTAAAAAGTTGTTCTAAACAATATTCCTAAAAATCATACAGCTCCTATCAGGTTTCACCTTCGCCATGAACGAGACTCATATTCATCTTCGTCCTCGTCATCGTCATCATGCAAAAACAAACCTGAGGCTTCTGTTTCCTGAAGAAAGACAAGGCAAGACCTGCTTAGTAGTTCAAGAGAGTTAGGCGGGATATTTTATAGGCCGAAGAACAAACAAACAAGTACACAAAGCCCAGGCTGGATTTACATGTGATGCACTCAGAGTATCTTTCAAGGCAAAATATAACAACGAAAACAAAAAAATGTTCTTGGATGTATAATTTTCTTTTCCCCTGCTAATTCTGCTAATTTTAATAGATTTCCATTTTCATATCATGAAAATAAATAGTATGTGAACATTTAGTAAGGGAAACGAAAGAAAAAAATATCTGTGAAATGTTTTTGATAATTAATTACCTTAATTTTATTCTACTAACTTAAAAATGAGGAAAATACATAACCATTAAACTTCTTAAACCTTTTATTTTATATCCAATTATTTGTGATGGGAAAATATACTAACTTCCCTTTGACACTGACATTCCAAATTTCATATAAAAATCTAAAATCTTACACAAAGCAGAAGTATCTATACACATTCCCAAAATACCAAGATTATTTTTTCTTTTTTAACATGGGAAATGATTCTGAATTTGTTATGTAAAAGTACCCAGACAGCCAGAAGACTTTTAATCAACCAAAAACACTAGACATCTTTTTAAACCAAAATTACAATTCATCAGGAGTAACTTGTAATGCTGGGTAAGCGTCCATTTTAATAAACTAACTAGAAATATAGGAGTAAAAAACAAAATTAATTCTCATATACTTTAAGAGGCTGATTATTTAGTACTTGTATCATTTAAGTCCTTGGTTGTCCTATTCTTCCCTCTCACCTCAGACTTCTTTACACTCTCATTTTAGCCAACTGTAACATAGAAAGAAAACAAGAAACTCAAATCTATTACTTACGGAACTTGAATAAATGAACAGCTAAAAACACCAGCTAAAATTTAATTTGCTCATGTAACCATGTCCTCTCATAACCAGAATAAAAATTCTTAGAGCCCAAATAAATGCAGACAAAGAACAGCCTCTCCTCTACCAGAGAATATCCCCCCAAGAGCCTTTAAAATGTCTACATCTGCTCTGATTCTTCAATGAACTACTCGACTTAACGAACTGCATGCATAAAAGAACTCAGTATTTACTTTTTAATATCTACTTATTTTAATGCTACTTACTTTAATGTCAATGAAAAAAATATAGCTAGGAAACAATCCATTCAACTCTTATTTTCAACTGTTAAATTTACCTCCTCCTTGACTTCTTCCTCTTCGGTCTCAGTGGATACAGAAGGCACCTTGGTCTTGTGCCACGATATTTGTAGCCGACGGTCTTTGAATTTTGACCCTTGGTTTGCAGTCTAAAATAAATTTGAGAACACAAGAATTTGTACTCACATTTACTAGTGACTTCTTCAAATTGTGTCTATTTAAAAAAAAAAAAAGTCCTGTTAAATCTATTAAAGTAGATCTACAATCTCCAATGAAAACATGAAAAAATGAACCCTTTCTAATTAGAGGAACA
This sequence comes from Manis javanica, assembly GCF_040802235.1. NCBI lineage: Eukaryota > Metazoa > Chordata > Mammalia > Pholidota > Manidae > Manis > Manis javanica. Next base: position 91,740,886 of record NC_133169.1, on the reverse strand, counting down.
TATGTACTGGTTTGCCGAGCATAGCCCATGATTTATTATCAACAAATGTAAATTTAAGGATTTGTCTTGGTTTGGATGATATACTGTACAGTCACTCTACTTAGTGAAGTCATGATGAGGACAAAAAAATATTGTCAATACAATTATTGGCCTTTGGCTTTGATAATCTACATATCTGGACTGAATTTAAGTACTTTTTAAAAAATTGCCTACTCATCTCATGAGATCTTGTACAGCCCCACATATATCTGACAAAGTTATTCCCACCTACTCTTCTGAAATACTATACAACTAAGACAAGTATCCCACTAGACATTCTATGTATTCAACAGATGTTAATTACACATCTACTATCCTAACTCAAGGTAGAACTGTTCAGTTTCAAATATGTTTCTTGGTATTACAGTCTGAACAATTTTTTCCTCCCCAGCCAGTTTCATTAAGAGAAAGCAGAAGTTTAATTGTAAAGATAAAGCTACATAGACAAAAGAATGGAGGACCCAAAGTTTCACGAAAGTAAGAGTTTAGTCATTCCCATAGCTTTGCCATGAATGGTGGTGGATTGCAAAATATCCCCAATTCTGGGTTCAGTCCTAAAAAATATAATAAAAGGGGTTTCAGTCTAGTGTTTCTAGGAAAAATGCTGATAAATGTCTTGAACCGTTTTCCAACTGTTTTCAAAGAACACTTAGATCACTGCATAGTAAGAGTGTACATTAGGCCAGACCCATAACCAGTTATTTACTGTCAGCATAGATACTGGCCTGTGATCTAAGGAGAAATTCCCATTATCCCTTGTGGGAGTTGAATGTTAATAACCTGACACCAAATATTTTGACTTGTGGGACACACTAAATCAATATATCAAAATGGCCCTATTCAAATGTATATTTATCTTCTTTTGAAAATCAGGTAGTTGCTAAGAGAGCAGATCTTAAGTCTTCATCACTAGGAAAAAGAAATAGTAGCTATGTGAGGTGATGGATGTAACTAAACTTATTTTAGTAATCATCTCACACTATATGGGTATATCAAGTAATTATATGGTACATATTAAACTGATAACAATGTGATATGTCAATTATATCTCAATGAGCCTGGAGAAAAAGACCTGGTAATACATGTAGTAAACATCCTTTGCCCTTTACTCTATCCTTTAACACACAGTCCAATTATAGGGGGACTTTTTCACTATTTTGTTCATTTCTATATAATTTGAATTCTTCTTCCCAGCTTTTTTGGGTATAACTGACAAATAAAATTTTAAGGTATTTCAAGTGATGATGTGATATACGTATACATTGTGAATGGATTCCCCCAGTTAATTAACATATCTATCACATCACATATTTACCTTTTTTCTTCTTTTTTTGGTGAGAATATTTAAGTTCTACTCTCCAAGCCAATTTCAATTATACAATACAGTGTCATCAACTATAGCCACCAGGTTAAATTAAGCATTAGATCCTTAGACCTTATTTGTTATTTGAATTTTTAAATACATACATTTTACTTCTACAATCAGAAAAAAATTTTTTAACTTCTATTAAGTTAGGTACCCTCCAAAGAGAGTAACAGTTCTATCTCCAAAGGAATTTTAAGGCATTAAATGTGTTACATATATATTATTAAAGGAAGAATCAGAAATTTAATTTGTATATAGTCAAGAACTAAGAATATACAACTTGACCTTAAAATAATTATGACTGTTAATTAGAATAAAGATGTATTTTAATAATACCAAGTCAGGAACTCACACACTACTGGTGGGAATCTAAACTAATGAAACTGATGCAGTTCACTCAACAATTCCACATATATACAACAGAAATGTGTACTTATGTATACTAAAACGTATTTTGTAAGAATGTCCACAGCAACACTGTTCATAAAAATAAAGTAGAAATGACCCAAATACCAATCAATAGGAGAATGGAAAAATAGTGTATATTTATTTGCCTGAAAATTATACAGCAAAAAAAATGGCAACCACTGTTACAGGTGGTTATGAATGAATCTCATAAACATAATGTTAAGGAAAAAAAAGACAAAAGGATACATACTTTGTGGTTTCATTCATATAACTTTTTAAAAATAAGCAGAGTAACACTATAGTATTTAGGAATGCACATTTTGATGATAAAACTACAGTTCATTCTCATTATCTGCAGTAGTTATAAAGTTCACTGCAAGCACTGAATTAGAAAACACTGAGCCATTACTCCTACGGGAAACAGAGGGTTAGGTTCCTAAGAGCCTCTAGTTAAAACCTTTTTGTTAACTTATCGATACATAACATTGTTTTATGTTTAAAGACACCTTACATTGAATCCTGGCCAAAATCAAGACAACTCATGACTGAAAACAGACTATGAAAAGGACACTTATTTACAGTTTGAGAGCCAAAACAAGAGGGCAGAGTGTTGTCACTTAATTTGACCTCAAGTGGAAACATGCACTGATCAACTAAAATTTTTCAAAGCTCTGCATACCTGAGAATGACCACAAAAGCAAATCAAGTACTGATTTTTGAGGTTACAAATAGATTTTAGGTAAATTTGCAAATATGGAATCCATGAATAACAGGGACAGACTGTATAAAGCAAGCAAGGAGGTGATAATCCTAAAGTGAGGATAATGATTACTTTTCTGAGGAGGAGGTAAGATGGTGACTAAAAAGGGGTAGGAGGGGGCTTCTGAGGTGCTCGGGAATGTTGTTTCTTGACCTAAGGGATAGGTATATGGGAGTTTTTTCCTGGTAAATCAGTGAACTGTATGTTTCTAATTGGTATAGTTTCATTCAACATTTTAAATTGAATAATTACCTTTATAATTTTAAGAATACACCAAAAGCTAAGATATTTATGTGAAAAAAGCCAGGTCTGAAATGCAGCCCTGTATTTGTAATATGATCCCATTTTGGTAAACTTCTTTAAAGTGAGAGACCTTATGTGTATGTATTCTTATGTTTACAGTTTTTTTCTACAAAGATATCCAAGAATAGTAACTACCATTTAAGGGGAGACAGAGTTAAGAAAATAGATTTTTACTTTGAATTAGCCATGCTTCTGACCATTTACACTTATTTTTTTATTAAAAATATTAAAAAATTTTTGACTGCCTCTTAAAATGTCACATACTTACTAAAATATTTCATTTTTCTATACCCACCTATGCATTCTTACACACACATATGTAATATGGCTCAAAATAAAAAAATATTAGGGAAAAGTTACATTTCCATCAATACAGGACTATTTAAATCTAGCATGGTGTATTTATGCATCTATGCAATGAAATACTATGCAGCCATTAAAAAAGAATAAAGCAACATCATCTACACTAGTACAGAATAATCCCTAATGAGCCATCTAGTACATATTAAATGAAAAGTATATATGCAAAAGGGTTGTGTAATGTGTCATGGTCTGTATAAAAGAGAGATCAAATAATATACATACAGAGACTATTTTTGAGAAGCTAAGTGAGAAACAGATAATGGTGACTGCCAAGAGGAGTGAAATTGAGTGGGGGTAGAAGGAAATCTTACTTTTCAGTATACACTTTTATTTCTTTTACATTTTGTATGTATGTGATACCCTCCAAAAGACTTCAAACAAAATATTAATACATATGAATATGTATGTGAATATAAGCAAATAAATCATATACCATCAATGAAAAATATAGGCAGTAACTTAAGAGATATTCAGAATCTGAGAGGTAGAAGTTCCTCAAAAAGAAATTCACTTAGATAACCATTTTCCCAGACCAGAAACTGATGCCAAATCTGTGCCACCTATTGTTCATCAATCACCTAACTAGTAAACAAAACTGAAACTAAAACAAGAGTACTGTGAGGATATCAGCAAATAGGCACTCACATCCACTACATACTAATATGTATATTACAGGGGTATGTATGTGTTTGTGTGTGTATACAGATGCATATATGCATCTATAATATATATTAGTACAACACTGCCTGAGGGTCATTTGGCAAGCTGGACCAAAATTCTAAGTATGTGTGCCTTTGATCCAGTCATCTCACTTCTACAAACTAACCTAGAACAGTGGTTTCAACTGGAGACAGTAACATTACTCTAGCGGGTATTCTGGTTGCCACACTGAACAAGTAGCTCTTACTGGCATTTACTAGATGGGAGCCAGTGTCACTAAAGATCCTGCCATGTGCAGGAGTGTCCCACATAAAGGATGATTCCATTAAAAAATGCCAACCCTAAGAGGTATATAACATAGTTCATAATAATGAAAAAATTGGAAACACCCTATCAGCCATTAACAAACAGGCAATAAACATCAATTGTTCACAAAAATCTACCATTACTGAAAGTTTTTTCAAGACCTGATGAAGGGTAATCAATGAAGCACTATGATAAAAGTTTCTATGAATGTTAAATCCAGAGAAAAGGTAATTTTTGTGCTGGTAAACACAAAGGAAATTTACTTATCTAACTATAAGGTATCACTTTCATATATAATAAGTCTCTCAAATATATTTTCAGACACCTGGAAGATAGACAACCTGTACAGAAATGTTGTGGTGGAAAAGTTAACTAGGTGAGAAGTCTTTAATAATTATAGCAGAAGTACTCAGTTTCCTTATATGAAGTTCCAGGAATGACAAGCGTGAGTGAACTAGAGGTTCTTGCCAGTAAGAACATAAAAATTAAAATGAATTACATAAATTTTTGGGGGGTACAGAAACTCAATCTTCTAAACTTCTTACTTTCCTAAAACTCAAAAGGCTCTCTGACTACAAATGGAAGACTGACTATCCATAGTACATAATGATAGTAAAGTGCTTCATTCCTTAAGGGCAAAAATCCATTAGAAAAAGGAAAGCCAGAAAACCTTAGGAGCTAGGAAGCAGAAGTACTAGTGAGAAATCAATATGTAATGCTTACAATTTAAAAATCAAGATGTAACAGCAAAATCTAAATATCTAGAAATGAAAAATACCTAAAGAATCAGCTACAAGAGTTACAGGTGGGGATCTCTAAAGAAGAGAAAATGGCGGAATGCAGGAGACAGTTTAACAACCTTGTAGCTAAGTTCATCTGACTCTCTGAATGATGTGCATGTGTAACTTTTAAGGAAACAAAAATCAAAAATTTGCATCAAAAGAATCCAAGGTACTTAAAGCTGCTGTTTTCCTCTTTGTATAATGGCATACTTTTGAAGTTTTCTTCAAAGAACTTTATGGAGGACACTGTTAGCTGTCCAACCAATAGCTACTTAACCTCTTTCCTTTCCAACAGAACCTGATTTCCATCACGTGGTGAACCATGACTGGTTTGACTCAATGATGGTAATTCCATTCCCCTGAACAGAGAGTAGACACATAAGAACACATTTGCTGAGCGGGACTGCGGGTGAGGGGGTGGTTTGGGATGGGACAGAGGGGAGGAATACTTTCTGGTAAAGAAAACAAATGTTCACATTTTCCAGGTTATTTATTTGTTACTTGCAGCCAAATGCATCCTGAGAAGCATGTATTATTACCTTCATAATAAGGAAAGGGGAAAAAAAAATCACATTCCACCCTATATCACAGAGTATGACAGCTAAACCACATTACCACAGTTCAAAGATCTTACAGTTAATTGATGCACACTACTTGAAATATGCTAAAACATGGTTCAAGTATTCCAGATATCTAGATTAAATAACTTCTGTTGAAACTAGCCAGACTTCTCCTTAACCATGGGTAAAGGAATGTGCCTTGGCTCTTGCCTTTAAGCAAAGCTCTATGATGACTTAAAATTCTCAGCTACTGACCTAAACTTCAATTATTAAAACACTTAAAGGGAATTCTTCATGAAGGTCTTTCATATCCTCAGATCTCAGTCAAATGAAAGCTACACAAATAAGAATTCTTTTTTTTTTTAAAAAAGTTCTTTTTGGAGTCACTGATTTTTATCTCTGAAATACGTAAAATTATATTTATGTATAATTTCATATTTGTGAGCTTAAATGTTTCATATATAAAGTCATACAATAACATATACCAGGGTCTGCAAACTACATAGCCCTCAGGCCAAATGTGGCCTAGCACCTTGTATTTGATGGCCTATGAGCTAAGAATGGTTTTATGTTTTTGAAAGGTTATTAAAAGTAAAGAAGGAAGAGTGAGAGACGGGCAGGTGAAGGGACAGAAGGAGGAGAAGGGGGAGGAGGAGGAGAAAAAGTGACAATAGACCACAAAACCCCAAAATATTTACTATCTGGTCCTTTAAAGAAAAACTCCACTGACCTCTGATACACATATACTATTAAAATATTTATATACCATAATATATGTTTTATTGTATTGTCCAATTGTATACTGTATATTGTATATTTGTATGTACTTTAATTCACACATTTTTTTATATATGTACCTGGGACCTAAAAGTCCAAAATTAACATATAATTCTCAAATTTGGTTTTAAAATACACAGTATTAAATGCTGATGCTTCATTCATCCTAAGTGAATGTGAGATTAAAAAGTCTGATTTAAAAACTAATACATGTCCATTTTGACAGCATGGAAAATAGAGAAATGCCTAGAAGGTAACAACAACAAAAAGAAAAACTAACTTGAATTCTGCCACCCAGAATTAAAAAAGTTAATGCATTTTCATTCCAAGTTTACATATAATCTTGTTTCCCACCTAAAAGTCAGTCCTGAGAATTTTCATGCCATTATTCTTTAAGACATGTTTTTAATAGCAGCAAAGTACGTTGAATGTTTAATTTGTTCCCATTTTCACTATTATAAAGAGTGCTACACTCAGCATACTCAGAGCTTTCATCTGCACACATCCGTAAGAATTCCCTTTTGATAGATTCTTAGGAGTGGATTGCTGAATATAAGAATAAAGTGAAGTACTCCAGAATTAAGTCCTTGTATTTCAGAACAGCTTCACTAAAATGCATCTATCATCTTTTAAAATAGATACGGATCATCAATGATCCTTTCACAATCATTAAAGACCAAAAATTTATCGAAGGTATGCATTTTTACCTTAGCCTTTATGGGATATAAAAGAACTCTTGAAAAAGAGTTACTCCTCTTTAAGTTTGCCAAGTCTATTGACAATACTGTCTAGGCTTCGTTTTCTTTTAGAGAACGCGTACTACACTACCTATCATTAGTGTTGAGTGCGCTTCTGGTACTTAATACTGTCTGATAGCGCCCTATCAAAGCAACAAACAAAACACCATCAAAACCATCAACAGTGTCTCATTCTTGAAGTTACACCATCTGTTTTGGCTTTTGCTTCTCATTCCCCAAAAGCCTGGACATGCCCCTTTCTGTGAACCAAATGCTCTATTTCAGACTTATCAAATGTATGTACATAAATCTGTATTATTTTTAGATATCATTAAGATTCTCTAGAGTGATTCTACTTATGAGAAGGAAAGAGATCCACTTGAGCATGACTTTCAGTTTTAAAGCTTAAACATCTACATATAGTCTCCAGTTACCCTCAGGATAAAGCATGCAGTTTCCTACCTAACAGAATTACCTACTTTCCATAGCATCAAATTTATAAAATTCTGCTTTACATAATCCAGTATCGCCTTACAAAGGTGGCCCTGAGTCTGAATGCTCAACTTATATGGAAAGGAGATTATTAATTTTATATAATCAACATTAAAAGACAAAAATTAATCCCCAGCCTGCACAAGAATACCCTGCACGTGGGGAGTGCTCCTTCAGAGGCTGTCTGCTTCACCCCTCAGAGGTCACCGAAAGCCAGACCCCCACTTCACAAAAACAGAAAGTAAGGGTCGGACTTAGGAAAGGAATGGTTCAAGAGTGAACAGGCTGCAGCCCAGACAGCCCTCAAATCTGGACACTTTACAACAGCCCCCCATTCTCCAACAGTCAGGGTAAAAAAGGATTAATGGCCATCAAACTAGTAAGGAACTGTAGAGTGTAGTCTTGCTCTTTAAGATTCCCTTCATCATTTTTAACACTTAATAGGGCTAAAAATGTTCCCTCTCAAAAAAGTTGTTTGAGGAATAGATATTAACAGCCGAATGTGTATTTTTATCTTGGTTCTGCCACTTATTAACAGTATAATCTTAACTGACTTCCTCTTAAGCTTTAGTTTCCCCATCTGTACATATGGGATTCCGTATGGACTTTATACAGTTACTTAGGATTAAATGAGATCTTGCATGAAAATGCTTTTAGTTGGAAAGAGGAGTCTATTTATGCTCAAAATAGTAGACATTTACCTATAGTAAATCTGCATGTTTGTCTAAAAGTAAGTGGTCATCACTATATACACAATGTAACTAAACATGTGTCTTACCCTAATAAATTCTTCCTTTGAATTCTGCCTCTGCATGTAACAACTCTAAAACAAAAATGAAATACAGCTTTGGAGAAACATCACTACATATGCATTCATGGGAGTATTATGGAATGACAGGGCATGAGCTGCTTCCCGACCTCAAACCTATTAACAAGAATTTGCCAATATCCACTTTTTTACAACTTAATTTTCTAATCTGTAAAACATTTGACATTTATTTATACATAACACAGCAAGAAAATGCTGAACACAGTGTTTTGAAGAGTTAGCATTTGCTACTTTAACAACTTACTGTGAAATGCTGAAGTAATTCATCTTTTTCCTCCTCAGTGAATCCCCCAACTGTTAGTGCTTTGGGGCGGTGGTCCACGACCATATGATTCAGTGAGCCCCTTCCTCTTCCTCCACGGCCTCGGCCTCTTCCTCTACCTTGAGAGGACATGGTCTTTCCTCGACCTACAGGTAAAATACCTAACCGAGCAGCCTGAATTAAGACAGAATATAATTTATATTGTTAGACTAAGCCTTGGAAAATACAGGAAGAGAAAACTATTTTTTGAGCCAACTACTTAAATATAGTGGTTACTCGTAAATCTCACCTCAACCTGTAACTGACTGAGTTTTTTCCGTAGCTCTGTTGTGTCTTCTCCTGAGGATAGCCTCTTGTGAAGGTCCAGTTCAGTATCTAATAGTTCTTTCTGAGCCTTTGAAAATAAGAGTAAAAATGTATTTCTCAGATAATTTCCAAGATCTTCAGAATAGTATACTTACAGAATGACATACATCTCTTTTAGGAAAACAAGAGTGACAGGATGTAATTAACGTGGGTGCTTTAGGGAATGTAACTTTATAGATAAAATATGGAAAACATAAGAAAGTATAATGACATCAGTAAAAATAATCAGCAATACTGCTGCTTAAGATGGCCTAAATATCAGACCTTGCCAACAATCACCTGAGATGAGGGAGATGAGAATAATTTTCATATAATAAAGCATCATAAATGAAATACAATGGGGCAAAATTAATTATGTAGTGAAATTTCATTAATAGTACAGACATAACAGTTACATAACTGTTTTCCTATTTGAACCCCGTAACTACTGCTATTCTTTTTTTTGGTTGGAGACAATATCAGTCTTCAGGTAGAAAATGTATACATGTTCTTTCTATAATTAGAAAAAATTTCAACAAAGTTTCAATTATATTTTTAAAAGCCATCTTAACAAAACATTTTACATTCTTATAGTAATAGAAAACCACAATTTTAAATGTAATATAATAGTTTTACATAAAAATTTGCATTTCTGTATGTGACAGATTTATTCCCAGTTCTCCTAAGGCCTAGAAATTAATCTAAAATCCCACTACACGTCTGTGGTATAATGGAACCAGTGTGTAAAGCAAGTATTCGCTGATGGCAAATGGGAAAAAACAAAATCAGATTTAAATGGATCTAGAACTTCTGATTACTCTTTTCAAGAGAAAGTCATATTTTTATCTACACCAAAGCTAATGATACTTTTTGAATATTAAAAGGGATGGTTTTATTACATCATTATAGAATTAGAAAAACAACTACTGAAATATAAAATATCTCTTTCCTTGCCATCATTCTAGCAGTTTCATCTTTAGCACAGAGAACCAAAAAATTCAATTAGAAAACACATCTTTGCTCAATAAGGTTATTATCACCTCTCTGTGCTCTATATACACCTCTATGTATCTACTTACACCTTTATGTATTCTTCAGAGTACATAGCATCTTTATAAACATTAAAAAAATTGTTGCTATAACTGTCTCCCCATTAGACTTACACCCTGAGTTCCACTCTACTTTCAAAGAGCCAAGCACATAGCAGATATTCAGTAACAAACACTATGTTTAATGACAAATGTAGATACCTCTGTTTTTGTCTTTACTTTAGAGGGTGTGGAGACTGCAGAAGATGTTTTTAATTCATCTTTCAACTGTGAGATCTTTTCTCCCAACTCTTTCAAAGTCTTCATTATATTTGCTCTCTCTTCTGGTTTCATATTTTTGTTTTTTTCTAACTTGGATATTAACATCTATAAAATAAATATAAAGAAGTAAAACAGTGCTCAGTAAATTTTAATAGACATAACCCTTAAAAACTTTACTGTTTGGGATATCTTTATACAAATCCATTCCATACATCAATTCCAACAGGCAAATAATGAGCTCTTATTTTACCTTTTGGCATTCTATCTGTTTTTCTAATACTTCTTGCCTCTTTTTCCTCATATCTTGTTGTAGCTTCATTGCTTCCTATATTAACGGGTGAAGAAAAAAATCAGTAACGGCTAACAAAACTTGCCAGTGATACACAAAGACTACTGGATTTTCAGCTCATTTCTCCTGCATCACCCCTATATAAGAGATTTTCCTCTTAATCAAAAAATAGTTGAAACCAGAGATGAAACCTTTAAATATATTTTTCCCAGCACTTATGGTATCAAATAGTTTACATTTATAACTGTACTTTGAAAAATATTTAAAATACTCAACCCTAATAAGCAGTATCTATGAGGTTTACTTACTTAAATGAACTTTTTTTTAAAATTTTTTATTAAGGTACTATATACACTCTTAGGAAGGTTTCACATGAAAAAACAATGTAGTTACTACATTTACCCCTATTATCGAGTCCCCCCCATACTCCAAAGCAGTCACTGTCCATCAGTGTAGTAAAATGCCACACATTCACTATTTGCCTTCTCTGTGCTACACTGTTTTCCCTGTGATGCCCCACACCATGTGCACTAAGCATAATACCCCTCCATCCCCTTCTCCCTCCCGCCCCACCCGCCCTCCCACACCTCTTCCTTTTGGTAACCACTAGTCCCTTCTTGGAGTCTGTGAGTCTGCTGCTATTTTGTTCCTTCAGTTTTGTTCATTGTTATACTCCGCAAATGAGGGAAATCATTTGGCACTTGTCTTTCTCTGCCTGGCTTATTTCACTGAGCATAATACCCTCCAGCTCCATCCATGTTGTTGCAAACGGTAGGATTTGTTTCTTTCTTATTGCTGAGTAGTATTCCACTGTGTATATGCACCACATCTTCTTTATCCATTCATCTACTGATGGACACTTAGGTTACTTCCGTGTCTTGGCTATTGTAAATAGTGCTGCGATAAACAGAGGGGTGCATATATCTTCTTGAATATGAGAAGTTGTATTCTTTGGTAAATTCCAAGGAATGGGATTCTGGGGTCAAATGGTATTTCTATTTTTAGTTTTTTGAGGAACCTCCATATTGCTTCCACAATGGTTGAACTAGCTTACATTCCCACCAGCAGTGTAGGAGGGCTCCCCTTTCTCCGCATCCTCACCAGCATTTGTTGTTCTTAGTTTTTTTGATGCTGGCCATCCTTACTGGTGTGAGATGATAACTCATTGTGGTTTAATTTGCATTTCCCTGATGATTAGTGATGTGGAGCATCTTAAAGAACTGAATATATTTATGAGATAAAACTAGCTGTTTTCACTTGCCAATGTAATTAGATATATCCTTATTGCTGAAGTTAAAAATAACAGGATGCTGTGGTTTAGAACTGATAGCAAAATCTATGGATTTTTGCCAGGAAAATGCTGCCTGCCATCTCTCTTTTAATTAAATCTCAATTTAATTAATACATATAAATATCTATATTTTATTTGAAAAATTCTATGTGACTTTAAATTTCAGTTGATAATGAAACATAAATTTGAACCTTATGAATAACTATGTTATACTTTATGTGAAACACAGATAATTAATAAAGTGAGAAAGGATTAAAACAGAAATAAATAATAAAAATATTTGCCTCTCTTCCTTAGAGAAAAAAATATTAGGACAACTTAGTGTTGTTTACTCCTACACAGAAAAAATGTCTTGTGCTTGAGGTAGTCACTGAAAGGCAAGTATAAAAGTTTTCTGTTTATTCATCTTTTTTTAATCATACTCTGCATCCAGAAGCAGGTAAATAAACATTATACTATAGCTCCATAACAACAGGAACTGTTCAAAGGTGTTAGCATAATCACTTAAGAACTGTATAGGTCCTTTCTTCTTTACGGAAAGAAGAAACATGTTACCTGCTTCTTTTTAAGAACTTCTTGAACATCGTGAGATTTAGATGCTGAACAAAGTTTTGATGGTGTCTTTAAGTTTGAGGAGCTGTAAATCATTTTTGGATGGCCTGGAGTTGAAAATATCTATGAAACACAAATATGATTAAATTAAATCTTAAGTATGCTTTGAAGTAATTTTTTAGAGACACTGCATGTATTTCATTTTTTAAGTCTTCTATTTAAAAACCTCATTCATAAAACTAGTTTTTTATAGTCAACTGCCGTGCAAATAGACTTAAAAATTAATTTTTAGCAGTAATGTTGTGTTTCTGAATGCGATTGCACATACTTCTCTTTTAATTGAGAAAACACTTGTATGAGTTCACTGCCCCTATTTCTTATAACAACAACTCATTTTTTTGTTTCATTTTGGTTTTTTAGTTAATATATCCTGATAATTGCCCAACAATATATATATTTCTCATTCCTCTGTAAAGTGCACATACACTATCTTGTGGATGTGCTACATTTTAAGTAGCCAGTCCCCTTCTGATGGACATTCGGGTTGTTTTCAGTCTTTTACTACTGTAGAGTCTACAACTACTAGCCTTGTATGTGTCTTTCATAGTCACACACTATCACAGCTGTACCTCTGACACAGATTGTTAGGAGGAGGATCACTGGTTTGAAAATGCATAAATTCCTTTTCATAGGGGTTGTACCACTTAGCACTTCTATCATCCAAATCTTAGGTCCTCTGGAAATGGTTTATTATGTAATTTTAAAAATGGAACTAATTTTATCTTTTTTAAGTTACCCAGTTATCCCAATACCATTTACTAAAAAGTCCCTATTTTCTCCAATGATCTGAGATACTATGTTGGCAAATAATAGACATCTATTTGCAAGGAAGTCTATTCCTTAATCTTCTATTCTGTTCCATTGGCCTGCCTTTTCACGTGCCAGTATCAGATCACTTAGTCTCACAGACTTCATAGTATTTATCAGTGTCTAGTAGGACTGGCCCCCCTTGTTTTTCTCCAGTTTCTTCTACCTCTCTTTGAAATAATCACCATGCTGGAGAGTCAGTGTGTATATATATATTCCTAGAAGCAAAAGAAACTACCAAACCATATTTCAAAGTTTTACTTATGTTTTTAATTATATTAAAGTGGAAAAATTATAAAAGAAATGGACTAATAACGACATCTACCTAGCAATAAATTGGCTAAAATTCTCAAGTTCCTATTAGCTTTGAATAGAAAAAAAAGTTTAACTAGCAAATTTCTGGCTGAATCACAAAAATTAAGGAAGTATATGTACCAGACACTACAAATCTGGATGATAATCAATTTGTTCATTTCTTTGTATCACTGAACAACTCTGCATGTGAGGGGCGCAGAAACACGTACCTGGCCACCCTCCCCAGCACCAGCTGGCTGGCTCAGTGAGTGTGCTGCGTCACTCTGGCCACCACCCGCGGGTCCAAGACGATGTTTCACAGGGACTTTGTTCAGAACATAAGCACCTGAAGACTGTGGTTTGCTCATGATCTGCATATACAAAATAAACACATACGTGGTAAAAATTTCAAAAGTACACAAGAATGATACAAATTTAGGATAGGGATTACCCTGGACAGGAAGATAATGGGAAAGCAGGGTGCTTCAATCATCTGTAAGGTTTTCTTCTTAAGTGAAGTGGTGGATATACAAAGGATTGTTACTATCCATGCTTTTTTGGATGTCTGAAACAGGTCACAACAATATGCATGCATATATGTGTATATACTTGATACAGGTATGAATATTTAATATTTTCTGCTCCTGTCGATATGTAATGCTTTGGAAGACTTACGCATTTTAACTGACAACAGCTTAATACGAATAACAGTGATATGGTCACCCTAAAAACAAAGCAGTCTTGACTGCTTTAACAGAACAGAGTCTAATGGATCACAGAGATGACGGTATCACACTTTTACATACCATTCAGACAACACCTAGGGGAAGCATTCACCTTGAGCCTAACATGAAGGGGGACATAGATAAAAGAAATGGAAACATAGGTGCAAATAAGCAGGATGATGAATGGAGTTAAGACAATGTACTGTAAGAACTGCTTTATCTTTTTTAAGCTGAACGCACTCAACCCAAACAAGGGACAGGAGATTATCATTATCATCAATATCTTAAAGGCTCTGGTGAGAGGCACTAGGGATAAAATGAATTTTTTAAAAAATCCCATTTTCTTAGAGCTTCCCTTCCAGTTTCAAAAAGGAACTGAAATTTTCTACAGGGTAAAGGGTAGCTCAAAAGGGTAAGTACAAGACTGACTGATTCTAACACAAAACAAAGAAGTGCCAGATTCAGGGTTGTTCCGTGGTAGACAGCTGCTATATTTTAGTATTGAGAAGAATGACTGTTATTTCTTAAATATGTAGATTTATGGGTCCATATCTAGAGACTGACTATAAGTTTGAGAAGATAAAGCCAAGGAATTTGCACCCAGGTAAGTGATTCTGACGTAGAACGGCACTTCTCACACTTTAACCTACTGAGCTTGTTAAAACGCAGATTCCGAGACCCTACCCATGGCAATTTTAACTCAGTGAACTGGGGGGGAAGCGCAAGAAACTGCACGTTTAATCAGCTCCTAGACCTGCTGCTGCTGGTGTGCAGACCAAACCGAGGGGCTCTGATGGAGAAGACCCAAGGGCACCGATTGGGAACACTGCTCAGGAGCGGGAAACCAGCGGCCCTGTACCTCTCTGTGCACCCAGAGATTACCTTCTGGACACCTCCATGGACAGTAGAGGGAGGAGACTGGGCCACCAGCACTTGCTGCTGATGGAGGTGCTGCGGCAGGTGAGGGTGCGGCTGTGACAGGTGACTAAGCGTCTGCTGCTGCTGAAGCAGCAGCTGTGCCGGGGACTGCAGCGCTGGCTGCTCGTTGTTCTCCCTATGCCACAGGACTCGGATGAATCGGTTGTTCAGAACTGCTTCAGTGCTGGAAATGGCTTTCCTAGCCTCCTCATTGGTAAGATACTGGATGAGGGCTGCTTCTGGATCTCCCTTAAAAGCAACCTGTAAGGAAAAATAAAACCACCAACAAAAGAACAAATAAATTAACAAACAGTTAAATGAAAATAAATCATTGATAAAGAACTCTGAAGCAGACAACAGCCTGCTGAAGCCCACTGTGAAGCCTTTCTAAAGTTCTTTATACCCTAGGAGATGATGTACACATTTCAAAATTCTGTATAGAAGAATGTTAGATTTAACAAATAATCCTAGTAATGTTTGTTATTTAACTACTTAGGGAAAAGTTGTTAAGACACCTCCCTGATACCTTACATTCAAATACACTCCAGAAAAATAAAACATTTAATAACAACAAAAAAATTAATAAAAACCCAGAAGAAAAAAGTGAATATCTGTGTAATCTGAGGATCTGGAGTCTTTTTATGCCTACTTACAAAGGTAGGATCCATCAAGACAAACAGCAGATCTGATCACATAATTTACACCTCTGTCAGTCCAAATATGCCATAAACAATATAACTGACAAATGCAAAAGACATTTTAAATATATATAACAAGCAAAGGCTTGGGAAAGCATTAGTGTAAATGCCATAAGGAACAGGAAAAGGCAATGGACAGGTAAATCTTAAAGAACGGCAAAATTCCCTTAAATCGAAAGATTTCCCTTAATTCAGCAATGTATCATTAAAATGACATGTTTGTTCACAAAGAGGCTTACCACAGAACTGTTTTTATATCAAATAACAGAAACAACATAAATTCCCAACAACACAGAACAGTTCAATAAATTATGGCCTTAGCTATGGATAGAATTATGCCCTTCCCCCAATAATATGTTAAGTTCTAATCTCCCGATATGATTGTATTTGAAGATAGAGTTTCTAGGAGGTCATTAAGGTTTTGAGGTTGTAAGGGTGGAGCCCTAATCAGAAAGGACTGGTGGCCTTACAGGAAGAGGATGAGTATTTCTCTCTCTCTCTACCACGTGAGGACACAGCAAGAAGGTACTGTCTGCAAGCCAGACAGTCCTCACCAGGAACCAAACAGGCCAGCACCTGGATCTTGAACTTGCCAAAAAATAAATTTTTGTTTAAGTCACCCAGCCCATAGTACTTACTATGGCAACCTAACCAGAAAAACAGATATAAAGAACAGAATTTACAAAAGAAACAGAAAAATCAAATTTTTCTAAATGACATTAAGAATAATGATATAGGAAAAACTTAAAAGAAAAAAGGTTGTTAGAGACATTTGGAATGATCACATTTTTAAAATTTTCTAAGTGTGTAAAGCATTTTTAGAAAAGATGTGTGTGTGTCACCCCAAAGGACAGATCCACCAGACAGAAAATAAGTAAGGACACAGAGGCACTGAACAACACACTAGAACAGATGGACTTAATAGACATCTATAGAACTCTACATCCAAAAGCAACAGGATACACATTCTTCTCAAGTGCACATGGAACATTCTCCAGAATAGACCACATACTAGGCCACAAAAAGAACCTCAGTAAATTCCAAGAGATTGAAATCCTACCAGCCAACTTTTCAGACCACAAAGGTATAAAACTAGAAATAAATTGTACAAAGAAAGCAAAAAGGCTCACAAACACATGGAGGCTTAACAACATGCTCCTAAATAATCAATGGATCAATGACCAAATTAAAATAGAGATCCAGCACTATATGGAAACAAATGACAACAATAACGCAAAGCCCCAACTTCTGTGGGACGCAGCAAAAGCAGTCTTAAGAGGAAAGTATATAGCAATCCAGGCATATTTAAAGAAGGAAGAACAATCCCAAATGAATAGTCTAATGTCACAATTATCAAAACTGGAAAAAGAACAAATGAGGCCTAAGGTCAGCAGAAGGAGGGACATAATAAAGATCAGAGAAGAAATAAATAAAATTGAGAAGAATAAAACAATAGCAAAAATCAATGAAACCAAGAGCTGGTTCTTCGAGAAAATAAACAAAATAGATAAGCCTCTAGCCAGACTTATTAAGAGAAAAAGAGAATCAACAAGAATCAACATAATCAGAAACGAGAATGGAAAAATCACGACAGACCCCACAGAAATACAAAGAATTACTAGAGAGTACTATGAAAACCTATATGCTAACAAGCTGGAAAACCTAGGAGAAATGGACAACTTCTTAGAAAAATACAACCTTTCAAGACTGACCCGGAAACAGAAAATCTAAACAGACCAATTACCAGCAATGAAATTGAAGCGGTAATCAAAAAACTACCCAAGAACAAAACCCCTGGGCGAGATGGATTTACCTTGGAATTTTATCAAACATACAGAGAAGACATAACACCCAATCTCCTTAAAGTTTTCCAAAAAATAGAAGAGGAGGGAATACTCCCAAACTCATTCTATGAGGCCAACATCACCCTAATACCAAAACCAGGCAAAGATTCCACCAAAAAGAAAATTACAGACCAATATCCCTGATGAACATAGATGCAAAAAATACTCAACAAAATATTAGCAAACCGAATTCAAAAATACATCAAGAGGATCATACACCATGACCAAGTGGGATTCATCCCAGGGATGCAAGGATGGTACAACATTCAAAAATCCATCAATATCATCCACCACATCAACAAAAAGAAGGACAGAAACGACATGATCATCTCCATAGATGCTGAAAAAGCATCAGACAAAATTCAACATCCATTCAAGATAAAAACTCTCAACAAAATGGGCATAGAGGGCAAGTACTTCAACATAATAAAGGCCATATATGATAAACCCACAGCTAACATCATACTGAACAGCAAGAGGCTGAAAGCTTTTCCTCTGAGATCGGGAACAAGACAGGGATGCCCACTCTCCCCACTGTTATTCAACGTGGTACTGGACGTCCTAGCCACAGCAATCAGACAAAACAAAGAAATACAAGGAATCCAGTTTGGTAAAGAAGAAGTCAAACTGTCACTATTTGCAGATGACATGATATTGTACATAAAAAACCGTAAAGACTCCACTGCAAAACTACTAGAACTAATATCGGAATTCAGCAAAGTTGCAGGATACAAAATTAACACACAGAAATTTGTAGCTTTCCTATACACGAACGATGAACTAATAGAAAGAGATATCAGGAAAACAATTCCATTCACAATAGCATCAAAAAGAATAAAATACCTAGGAATAAACCTAACCAAAGAAGTGAAAGACCTATACCCTGAAAAACTACAAGACACTCTTAAGAGAAATTAAAGAGGTCACTAACAAATGGAAACTCATCCAATGCTCCTGGCTAGGAAGAATTAGTATCGTCAAAATGGCCATTCTGCCCAAAGCAATATACAGATTCGATGCAATCCCTATCAAATTACCAACAGCATTCTTCAATGAACTAGAACAAATAGTTCAAAAATTCATATGGAACCGTCAAAGACCCTGAATAGCCAAAGCAATCCTGAGAAGGAAGAATAAAGTGGGGGGGGATCTCGCTCCCCAACTTCAAGCTCTACTACAAAGCCACAGTAATCAAGACAATTTGGTACTGGCACAAGAACAGAGCCACAGACCAGTGGAACAGAATAGAGACTCCAGAAATTAACCCAAACATATATGACCAATTAATATTTGATAAAGGAGCCATGGACATACAATGGCGAAATGACAGTCTCTTCAACAGATGGTGCTGGCAAAACTGGACAGCTACATGTAAGAGAATGAAAATGGATCACTGTCTAACCCCATACACAAAAGTAAACTCCAAATGGATCAAAGACCTGAATGTAAGTCATGAAACCATAAAACTCTCAGAAAAAAACATAGGCAAAAATCTCATGGACATAAACATGAGTGACTTCTTCATAAACATATCTCCCTGGGCAAGGGAAACAAAGGCAAAAATGAACAAGTGGGACTATATCAAGCTAAAAAGCTTCTGTACAGCAAAGGACACCATCAATAGAACAAAAAGGTATCCTACAGTATGGGAGAATATATTCATAAATGACAGATCCGATAAAGGATTGACATCCAAAATACATAAAGAGCTCACACGCCTCAAACAAAAAGCAAATAATCCAATTAAAAAATGGGCAGAGGAACTGAATAGACAGTTCTCTAAAGAAGAAATCCAGATGGCCAACAGACACATGGAAAGATGCTCCACATCGCTTGTCATCAGAGAAATGCAAATTAAAACCACAATGAGGTATCACCTCACACCAGTAAGGATGGCTACCATCCAAAAGACAAACAACAACAAATGCTGGCGAGGATGCAGAGAAAGGGGAACCCTCCTACACTGCTGGTGGGAATGTAAATTAGTTCAACCATTGTGGAAAGCAGTATGAAGGTTCCTCAGAATGCTCAAAATAGAAATACCATTTGACCCAGGAATTCCACTTCTAGGAATTTACCCTAAGAATGCAGCACTCCAGTTTTGAAAAAGACAGATGCACCCCTATGTTTATTGCTGCACTGTTTACAATAGCCAAGATATGGAAGCAACCTAAAGTCCATCAGTAGATAAATGGATAAAGAAGATGTGGTACATATACACAATGGAATATTATGCAGCCATAAGAAAAAAAAAACAAATCCTACCATTCGCAACAACATGGATGGAGCTAGAGGGTATTATGCTCAGTGAAATAAGTCAAGCGGAGAAAGACAAGTACCAAATGATTTCACTCATATGTGGAGTATAAGAACAAAGGAAAACTGAAGGAACAAAACAGCAGCAGAATCACAAAACCCAAGAATGGACTAATAGTTACCAAAGGGAAAGGGACTGGGGATGATGGGTGGGAAGGGGGGGATGATGGGTGGGAAGGGGGGGATGGTGGGTGGGAAGGGAGGGATAAGGGCAGGGAAAAGAAAGAGGGCATTACGATTAGCATGTATAGTGCGTGGGGCACGGGGAGGGCTGTGCAATTCAGAGAAGACAAGTAGTGATTTTACAGCATCTTACTACACAGATGGAGTGACTGTGAAGGGGTATGTGGGGGGGACTTGGTGAAGGGGGGAACCTAGTAAACATAATGTTCTTTCTGTAATTGTAGATTAATGATACCAAAATAAAAAAAATAATAAAAAATTAAAACAAAAAGATGTGTGTGCATTCTTCTATATTATCAAATACACTATGTGTTTTCTTCAAAAGATTATTACTGCTAAGTAGTGAGATTTGAGTGATTTTTTTCCCCACTTTTGTTTAATGCATTTATAATTAGCTGTAAAATTAAACATGTACTGCACTCAGGGGGAAAAAACTGTTTAAAAACCTCTCAAAAAGAATACTTTGGTTCAATTCTTTGAAATACCAAGTCCCCTGATACTACCTTTTCAAACTCAGTTACATAAATCATATTTCAGTTTGATGGCAACACGAAGTATCAGGGATACCTGACTGAAATTCCAACACGAATAGCCTTCAAGTACCCTGAGTTAGAGTAACACCCAAAATCCAACTCAAACATTTAACAAGTATCTACTATTTTGCTCTCTTGCAAATACAAAAGCTACAATTTACTTCACATTAGATAACATTGAACACTCCCTGAAATTCTCAACCTCAGAGTCATCCTTAAGCCATTGCTATTTCCCTACAATATGAAAGTCAGCCAGGGGGTCAAAATTACAATCTTAGAAACAACCAAAAATTGCATCTACCTAGTTAGAATACTAAAGCAGATCAAAGTCATTTGTCCAGATACAGAACTATGAACAAAAATACAGTAACTAGCCCAGTGTCATTCAGGAAGAGGTTGCAGAAAAGAATTCAAAAGAACAAATTCAGCTCAACAATGCCATCATAAAGTTGGGGATACAGTTATATAGTGGAGTTTAAAACACTTAGCAGAGACAATCACTGGCTCATTTTAGCAAAGTGAGCTGATAGTAATATTTTCAAAGATGTATAAAATACATGGATTCTGTCACCAACATAGCCACATTTACCTGGATGTTAACAATAGTTCCAAATTTGCTGAAGTGTTCATTGAGCTTGGTAATGTTGTTCAATTCCTGAGGGATTTTCTTGACTTCTAATTTGGTGTTTGTATACTGATTCTTTCTCAAGAATCCTGGTTTACTCTGGCTGTTATTCCCTTGCCTGAAAAGAGTATTAATAGATCTTGGTTAATTGTCCTACCTTATTCCTAGTTAAGAGATATGTTGGCAAAGAATGTGAGTTTATATTTATTAAAGTATCTTTTGTAAGCACTTACATTCTTCAGAAATTACTAGTTTTCACATCATACTTTTACATGGGAATAGAACAGGTGAAGAGAAAGAATACTGACTGAATGGCAAAAGACCACAAAAAGAGGCCCAACTGAGATTAAAAATCATATGCTAAAAAGATGCACCACAATTATGAGGAGTCTAACATTAAAGCAAAGCCAGAACATTATTTTTCAAGGCACATGTTTCAACTTCAGCCCAAGTACAGAACTTTTTTCTTCTTTTCTATTCATTTCTAATGCCTCAATAATTTTTAATATTGGGTTAGACCTAGAAATAAGTAGGTACAAATTACTAGTACCTATTAAAAATATTGTTAGCTTTTCAATTTTAAAGGAATTCTAATGCTGCCTCTGGGAAACCTAATTTTGAGGCACAGAGTTTGAAAATCGTTGATTCATTACAACTCTCAATTTTTAAAAATAGATTTATTAATGCAGACAAAAACAAAAATACCGATTAGATGTCACTAATCAGCAAATTATCTTACTTTCCCAGCCAAGGTCTCTTCGTGAGCGGTCCTTCCAAACCGCTCACGGCTCTCTTCCGACTGTCTGGTTCGAGAACCACTCTGGTCATGTTGCTATTAACTGAAACTGGAACTGGTGGTTCGGTCTGGATGACAATGTTTGCAGCTGTCGGGAACAAAAACTAACGTTACTAACAATGCATTACATTTGGGGAATTTCAAATGATTAAAATATTTAGTCCAGAAGCTAAAAAGCCCTATGAATGGCACCCAACTACTACCATTTCCTTTTCAGAAATGCCTAAAAATGCAAGAAAAAATAATCAGCTACTTTTTAAATTTGATATAATATTCAAGTTGAAAAAGTCATAGCAACCCTAATGTAATAAATGATTCAGGAAAGGATCATCAACAGATGCTAAAAAAAGAAGGAAAAAACCAGTGGAAGGCTGTTGGAGAAAAAGGTATTTATCTGGTGCCAAAGTATTGCTCCACAAATTACTTACTTTACAATGGAGAGATCTAACCATTATCACCTTAGGAAAACAATCAAACTTAGCAGCATACAGAGAAATTATCTGTCTCTTGATGTGATTCAACAAAAAGTTCACCTGGATACAATATTGTTACACAATTTTGATTTTCTTATGTGTGGCAAAGATACTGTGCTTATACAGGACTATCTTATCCTTGGATGTAAACTAAAGTATCCAAAGTGTCACAATCTCTACAAAATATTTTCAAATGGTTAAAGAAAAAAATGTGGGGGGGGGGGGCGGGGGGGCGGTGGTAGGAGAAAGAGTGCATACACCCAAGTGTTCATGCCCAAAGGGTGACAAAATGTTAAAAGTTGGTGACTCTGAATGTATTCAGGTGTTTACTGTTCATTTGATTTTCTATAGGTTTAAAAATTTTCTGACTTAAAAGTTGGGAGGAAAATTCAAAGCCAATATTATAAACTGACATATTTGATTTGCAACAGTTAAGGCTAAAATACTGTAAGGAACTGACCTTACAATAGGTTATATGTGGTTTGGGAAAAAGTTGTGTTAAACAAAAAAGTAAAGTAACAACACAAAATATCTGTTATACTCTGAATAGTTTTCCTAACTTTAGCAATTCCACCAAAAGTAAAATTAGCAGCAAAGAATAACATATGTAGGGTTGAACGCTAGGGTACAGATGGGGGTAAAAGGTGATATGCTCCATTTCTTCTGTGTGACAGGGAAATTACAATGCAGATTCATTAATTTAACATGTATTTCTTAAGCAGCTGCTACAGCTCAACAGTTTTATTACATATTGAATATAAATTAGTGACTAAAATAAATATGATCCCTGCATTTCTAGATCTGTGTTTTTACTTTCAATAAGCTCATGGAGGAGTTAGCAATTGTGATGGCACAAAACATTCTGGAATTTGAGACGCTATTATGTATCCCCTAAAATAGTTATCATTACCACCCGACACTGCCTTAGGTTTCTCTTTAACTGAAATGCTTTATAATAAATAAAAAAGGAAAAAAGATACAGCTAGAGGTTAGGTGACCTGTCCAAAATGACAAAGCAAGCCCAATGAATAAAAACCATGTGACTTCTCACGGAGAGATTATGGATTACTGTATATGAATACATAGAACGGGTTAGTAACAAAGGGAAGACTTGAAATTCTGAGAGTATGATCTTGCCCTTAGTTTCAGGTAAACTAGTAATAATATATGCATAACAGCATAGAAAA
This sequence comes from Manis javanica, assembly GCF_040802235.1. NCBI lineage: Eukaryota > Metazoa > Chordata > Mammalia > Pholidota > Manidae > Manis > Manis javanica. The sequence goes on along the minus strand of NC_133169.1, from coordinate 91,716,996 downwards.
TAAGAATATATTCTTTGCAATTAGATAGACATGGGTTCAATTCCAGTTCTGCCATTATCAGCAATGTGACCTTAGGCAGGTTCTTTAACCTCTCTAAGCCTCAGTGTTCCTTTTCTGTAAAAAGAGTATAAAAATACAAGCTCTTTGACAAAAAGTTGTTGGTAAAGAATATGAAAGATGATAACACACATAAAAGCATTTGGTTTAGTCTTGACACAAAACAGCCTGTAGTGGTTAGTAGTGTTATTAATAGCAATAAAGCAAAGTTAATCAAATTAAGGCAGGAAAGAAGGTAAGAATGGGAAAATGTCCAACATACAGTTAAATCAGAAAAATACTGTTAGGATGGCCCATGGCCAGTTATTCAAACTGAAAGTAATATTGGAAATATAACTTTAATAAGTGAACTGAAATCTCATCTAACTCTTTAACCAAACTTTTTGAAGGGAGGGGAGGATTTTCAACCCAAATCTAAGATAAATGCTTGCATACACTCTTTTTAAGGTTTGTGACTATGGTTTGTAAAAGTCCTAACATACGGTTGTAAACATAAGTACTGAAAGTTAAAGACGTCTTAGTTTCCCAATGCTATCAGCGTGAAGCGCAGTTCCTACGATACAAAGCAGGCCCTTAAATGGTCAGTTCCCTGAGAGCAAGAGACCGCATCATTTCATCTCACTGTATCTAGTATCTAGCACATGCCCAATACAGAGCTAAAATGATCCGAAATCCTACAAAAATTGCAATTAAATAACATCAGTATTATTTTTACTTAAGAATAAGTATATTCTAATTACATCTTTAAATAAAATTTGAAGATAAACTTATTGAGAAACATTTATTTGAGATGATTATATAGCACCCTTCAAGAGATAGTATGGAAGTACTTTCAGACCTTTAGCGAGGTCAGAAACTTGACATCAGGACGTTCAAGGCATTCTCACCTCTTGGATTTGCATCCATATCCCCAGATGTTAGGCCAATCAGGTTCGGGCGCTGTGTCTGTGTTCTTGAAAAGAACTGTCTGTACTGAGATCTACCAGAACTGGTAATACTAGGAGCTTCTGGATTATAACCATCTGGTTCATAGGTATCTGAGGGAAAACAAAACAAAAAAACACATGAAAAATCAGAGAGTAGTTAAATAATTTATTACTATAAAATACACAACTGTGAAAATGAATTTTCTTCAACTAATGTCTCAACCCACATATGTTTTGAGTTCCAGACAGACTTATTGGAAGTGAAAGAAAAATGCTCCTGTCACAAAACATAAATACAAATCCATTGTTAATTACTGAAACAGTTCCAGATTCATTTACCTCGTCATTTTAATCCCATATATGAATCACCTTATCTAAACATCAATGTATGCTTTTAAAAGGAGTTCTCATGCAGGGGACACCACACAAAGGGGCAGCTGAGTTTCCTCTGCTATCACGGCTCACCGACTTCTAGGTACTCCTCTAATTAGTGAGAAAACATCTATTAATTTGATTATTTATACTTAAAACTGAAGAGATAACAGCAGAATTCATATATAAATATATATTAAACGTTTTAACAACTAAATAAGATAAATTTTATATTATACATGTAATCATTATCTTATTATCAGCTGCCTCATCAATGCCACTTTTATCATGTTCCCTGTTTTTTCTCTACAAGTAAAAATCTCATTTTAAAAATTCTAATGCTAAATAACTATTTTGTTAGTGTTAAAGAAATTCTGAATGAATGTGAAGATCTCCAAATGGCATATACCCTCTTCATCCTACATAAAATGAAAAAAGGGTTAAGATTAGGTGAAGACACTCATTTTCCCAATTGTGATTTGTAAGTCCTTATGTCTTTTTTTTTTTAATGGAAAAATTGCTTACGTCATTCATGTGAAGTTTCAACTACAAGGTAAGGTACATTCAGTTCTTTATTACGGGCCAATCAGTTCTATGACTCAGAGTATAAGATCAGCAAATTACAATAAAAAAGTTTTCAGTTACCATTTGGTACTCTTGGCAGAAAATTGACAGAACATGTATACTTTTAAAGAAGTTACACAATCAAATGACCTTGTTCTGTAATTCCTGGGATGACAAAGAACTCAAAGAAACTTTAAAGTCCTTTAGTTAATTATGATGAACTGAGATCTAAAGGCAAAGTAAGGAATGTAAAAATCTCATCAGACACCCACAAAATACTCCATAAATCTTGAAAATGTACATGCCAAAAGGAAGGAAAAGTTTTCAAGAAATCACTACATTATACAGCCAGTCCATATAACAGGGGCAGAGGGGGCGAAAAAGACATGTTCAACCATGATCAGCAAGAAACCAGACTGTTTTTTTTTCATTAACTGAGTTTTTCTTGTAATGTGTAACTGATTAGAAAACATCCAAGTAGATATTCTCTTCCTATCTGTTGGATTAGAAACTAGTAACTTTTGTTACCGAGGCACTGGAAGTAAATATACAGAGGACACCAGAGATGACAGACACACAGGAGGCCTAATCAGCTAGCAACCACTAGGGATAAACCAAAGAAACAGAAGAAGAGAAAATAAAACTATCTAAGAGCTTTACTGGGAATTTTTGACAGCAGATCAGATGCCAGGTCACCTCTTAGACTGGCCAGCTTATGGTACAAATAATCAGAGAGGTGGATGGCCATCTGTAGCAAAGCTTACCTGGGACCAGAGGGGTGGGGCTGGACACTGAGGTATGGTACCCAATGGAGGAGCCCAGGAGGTTTCGAGGTGGCACCAAACGAGCTGCCAACAGAGGAGGCGGTGTCCCCAACTGAAGTCGCTCAGATGCAGCAGCACCATGTTCACGAGAGTACATGGGCTGTCCTACAGAGGAAAGAATAGGAGGGCAGCTGGGATTGAGAGTCACAGGCTTCTCTTAGGCAATGATGTACTTCCTGAGACTTGAGCCAAGAATAGAGAAAGTACATCACCCATACCAGTCAAGAAAGATGTTACTGAAATTCTTTCTAACTCAAGAAACAGAAATACAACTGGTTGCGATGCACTGAGGTATAAAGAAAGAATAAGAATTAGGCAGTATGACTGCATAATCTTCATCTTTTATAATCTTAAATGGAATAAATATCTGCTAATTTTGCCCAAACTAAATAATCAACCACATCAAATTATTAGACAAAGGAGCCCTGAGCTATTTATTATTCATGCACAGTTTTCTATCTAATGAGACACATGGTTATGAAGGCTGCTACACCCATTAAATAAAAAATAAAAAATAAAAAAACTCCTCCCCAAGCTCACATTTCATGTTTGCACAAAATATTCCTGTATCTCAGAGCAGAAAAAAAGAATAATAAAGGAACTTAAAAAAAAACACAAGCATACTCTCACAGAAAACAAGACATGTTCAAAAGAAAAAAGATAGTAAGAATTTGTTATCCTGTAAGCATGTGGATAACAAACACAGAGAAAGAGAGAAAGAAAGAACAAAACCTCAGATAAACAGACCAGCCACTGTACATGTGAAATTAGCTCAGATATTTAGAACCATTTTTGGAGAGAAAGCATATTTAGAGCTTATATATATAGTGATGCAAGAATGTCAGACACAATGAAGCCAAATTTTGTAGAACAAGATTAGAAAAAACAAGGCATCAAGGAACAGAACTTCCCTTTGGTTGGTCTTTTAATAGTGTCTCCTTCACTGACTAACCCACGAGACAATTTATAAGGCCTACCCAATATTTTACATCTAAAGTCAGACATTCACTGTGATATAAGACAAAGTAAAATGAATACAGAATTTTTTTTACACCTGATGAAAGGCCCTTAAATTGTAAAATTCCAGAAGATAGTTAATATTCCTTAATAGGACAAGCCACATAACAACCATCTGATTTCATAGTAAATGTGTAAAGGAAACAGATGTGCTATCTCTTCCTATATATGGAGCAAGGCGGTGACAAAATCATACTGCAGAGCAGACCATGTAACTGTATTCAGCACCAATCCTTTCAAAATTTATATTAGAAAAGGATCACTCAATCATTACACTGCAAAAACAATTAAACATATCTTCAGTGATTTGAAAATAGTTGGAGAATAGTGATCAGAAAAGTTTTAAGAATGAACTGCAGAGAATTCCTTGCAGAATGTAGTAAGCTAAAGAGAAAAAAAGAATATACCTCAGTCTATATGACTAACTTAAATGTGACACAGCACTCAATGTACCAAGTATATGTAATTAATAACTGTCTCAAAGTCAATGAGAAACTAAAAGGCTAGTTTGCATTGTGTGTTTTTAAAATAAATGACAAAAGAACAGCATTCAAACACCTAAGATGGCTGTTTATTCAAATAAAGCCTGATTTTCTTGATTGACCACTAGTGAGGCCTCTAAATACAACTTCAAAAAGAAACAGTTCCTTAGGATAAAAGGCTGCTTCTAGGTTTGGGCAGAAAATTTCTAAGGTGAACCCAGTAGTACCCCTTGGTATATTGAAGTTAACATAGCTATGAAACACGAGGCATGTCAAAAACAAAACAACCCACAGGAGCCAGCATGAAGCAGCCCCCACTGGTCAATGCTGAGACAATCTGAACATCAAGAAGGGCTATAAATGGGGTGAAACATATCACACATGTTAAAAATCCATGAGTTCATAATTGTACTTAAAAAACCACAGTGGTCACCTTGGAAGATGCTAGGAAAGCAACTCATTATTCTGAAAACTGGTAAGTAAAAGGAATCAAGCACTTATCCTGTCTTTCCTATAAAAATCACATCAAGTTAATCAAATGGTTACACTGCCAAGTTTTACCTTGTAGAATGCTAGCCAATAAATATAGAAGTTATAGAATGACAACACCACAGCTTATGACGCCCTAATAAAATAACAGATGTAGGCAGTGATCACTGATGGCTGCTGAAACCATGAGCAACTTTTTAAAGGGATGGATTAGGATTAAAACTCCTGTACACACTGACCAATACTTCTAACATAGAAAGAAGCCATCCAGGTATTACATGCATCATGATGCACCACAGTAGCACGTAAGTAATCCCGTCAAAAAAATATTTCTGCCAAAAAAAGAAAAAAACCACACACGACTAATTAAATATTCAGATCTGACCTTCAAATTACAGGAAACCTCAGGGGATAGAGGAATGTGTTAAATGATACCAAGGATGCACTGTGCCAGATTCGGAATGTAAAAAAAATTCTTCAGGATAAATTATCTGTATCTTTAACACATGTCAAAGAGAAAAAAAGATATATGGTAAATCATTATAGATTTAAATGTATCAACTAAACATAATGCATAACCTTGTTTGGATTCACTTCAAATGAACCAGCTGTAAAAGGACATCTATGATACAACTGTTAAAATATTTGGGAAGTAGGATAAAGTACTATGATTGTGTGTGTTTTTAATCCTTAACTTTTAGAGATACATAATAGTTTCCACAGATGAAATGTTCTACTTGGGACTTGTTCTAAAATAATCAAGTCAGAAGTAAGTTATGGATGAAGATGAACCAAATGTTTATAAATGCTGAAGCTGGAAAATGAATATGTGAAGATTATTATAGTATTTGCTCACCTCTTAGATATATTTAAGTTTCTGTTATAAAAAGTTTTAAGAAATCAAACAAGTTACAATAATGGTGACCATGAGCTAGTCACAACTGATATTCATTCAATTTAGGTTTTGATCAGTGTAGAGAGTGACTGGGTAATTCCAAATTGCAAACATCCCAAATTCATGTTCCTATCTTGTTATTCATGTATCTTACATACTCGATAGCAACATTTTCACGTACTTAATGTTAACTCTAGTCAGTGGAAGATAGTCTTTATTCAAACTGAAATGTTAGCTACTCTGTAATTTTCCTGATTATTCAGAGTATTCACAGGGAAAAAAAATCTGAAGGGAAGCTTTAAACTAAAAGCTCAAATAGAAAAAAATAAAAAGCTACACCTTCCAATTATTGGCCATATTTAGCATTTGTCTTCTCTAGGAGAATCCAAGGTCCCTGGCACACCTTCTAAAGTTTCAGGGCCTAAATGTTGTGCCTGGCACATAGTAGGAACTCAATTAAGAGTCACTTATAGGGATTAAAGCTTATTTATTTAAAGTATCCTGGAGACAATTAAGTATTTCTGTAGATGAGTATCTACGTGTTCCATAGGCAGTATGACAGACAACCACGGCAACACAAATCCAAGCAAAACACAAACGGAGATAAACTCTAGAAATATACAATGACTCTAGGAGACTCACTTTTGTGAACATCAAAATCCATGTTTCTGCACAGAGGAATGTTATGCATTCTACAGAATGAAATGAGGAATCTCAAGTTTTCCTAAAATATAGTGTCTTATTAATTTTGCACAGCTGAAAGTAGAAGTTATTTGCAGAAAGATAAAGATGATTTATGTAAATTCATCTTAAGATTGACACACATGCCTTCAACCTCAGAATCAGTCTCTAGAATCCAGGATGGCATGTTCTAATACTACTTTTTCACACACCCAGTACAGTGAGCCTATTTAGCACTTTTAAAACATTTCTATTATGACTTCTTCAAAGAATCAGAAGAAACAGACCAAATTTATGGCAGAAAAGGGAAGTACACTTTAAAATGGTTTTGTGAAAACAAGAAAAAAAAAACCCCATATTGAATTGGTAGACTTCAAATTTGGGTAAAATGTTTAAGTACAACAGAGGAAATAAAACAGTTGATTTTAATAGATGATACTGCTGTCTTTCCACACAATTCCAATCACACCTCATCATTTAAGTCCTTTTCAGAGTATCCATGTCATTTTAACTCAACCAAAACAAAATTTCAATGGTTTTCCAAACTATGACCATTTGACTTAATCAACTTTTTAAAAATTGAACTATAGTTGATATACAATCTTATACTGGTTTCAAGTATACAAAACAGTGATTCAACAGTTACCTATATAGTTAAATCCTCACCCCAACTAGTGCAGTTACTATCCGACATTGACTTTTAAATAGCACTACCAGGAACCACAGACAACCCACTCCGTTTTACAGTGGGGTAACTCTTTTCTTTCAGCATTCATTTGTCCTCTTCCAAAACAAGTGATAATTACAGAATAGATGAAGCCTGCTTTATTTTTGGCAGAATTAGTTGCTTTGTCGCTTGTGTTTCTGAGGCACTCTGTTCATTTAATTGTAACAGCAAAACACACTGTAATTGGTTTTTGTGGTTTCTTTTTTACATATCCTTCCTACTATTAGCTTTTTAGCTTTAGAAGAATCATTTCTTACGCATCTGTATACTCCGTCCCTAGCATTATGCAGACTCCTATTCAACCTTCTAAAGTGCAGATTTCATTTTTGTTTTGAGCCCCTGACAAAATTTTCACGACTAAATACCACTGATATGCTCTTTTTCACTTATAAGCAGTTCCTATGCTGTGAATTTTAATGATAATCTTAACAACAATAAAATATCCATAATTTAAACTTTCCCAATTTGTTAAACTTTGAGGATAGCTCAAGTTTTCTATATTACATTGCAAACACACATATAGTTTTTTACTTCAAGTGAAGCAGTTCTAATTCTTTTTAAGTTATCAATTACAGTACTTAGCAAAGTAAACCCAAACAATTTGAACGATTCAACTTGTGTCTCAAGGGCAACCTAAAAAAAAACACGTATTTTTAGACAAGATAAAAAAAAAATTTTACCTGACAAACTGTACTGCACCAAAAAATTTTTACTATTTAGATTTCTATCAGGACTATCTCCTAGGTTTTCAAATTTCTCCAGAATTTCAGAATTAAGTTTTAACTCAAGAAAGGAAGAAAGTAGTTTACATAGTAGAGTTTTAAAATACCCGCTATAATCTGTAACTTTCAAAATATTCAGTTACCAACCAACTAAATCTCTTTATAAACACTGACACAGCATATAAGACTTTCCTCTAAGCACTAATCCACAAATGCCTATAAGAAGTTACATAGCCTTTTATTAGTCTGTGACAAATATGGAACAAAAAATGTAATTGATATTTCATACATACAAATACAAAAGGAAGTCCTGTATTTTGACAATCTTTCTTTGGTGAAAAACGTATTTTAAAAATTGAAATGATATTCAATGTTTTCATATGTAGTCTTTTAACATAGCAAGAAAAGAAGCTATGTGTATTGGCCCTCAAAAATTTTCCTAGAATGTTACCAGCTTCTGAAAAACAGAGGTTTGGAATTCTGTTCTAAAAGGCCTTTTCTACATACCACAAAATATTCTTGCCTTAACAACAACAGAAAAATAGTCTTCAAGTAATGAGGTCAAATATCTTGTTCAACTTTGCTTCCTGTAGTCTGTAGCACAAAGCCTGGCACATAGCAGGCACTCAGTTACGTATTTGCTGAATTAATGAATATTAAACTATGTCACTGAAATAAACAGTAACTGCCAGACTTTTTAAAATTAAAATCAATGAAATTTTTATGAAGTGAAATTGTACTGTAAAATTTAATATTAAAATAAGATAACTGCCAAATTTTTAAAAATTAAAAAAAATGGAATTATGAGTCACAATGCTAAATTTGACAATATGAAAACGTGCCATCTGCAATGGACTCTGAGATAAATAATCCACTTTCATATTTTTAAGTTCCAAGTCATTAAGAAATAATGTGAAGAACAGATTCAGGGGGATAGATGCAACAGGACTGATAAATGTTGAAGCTTGGTGGTGATGGGTACATGCAAGTTTATTATACTTCCTTTTCTATTTATGTCTGAAATTTCCCATAATTAAAAAATGAGAGAAGCTTTGAAACAAAGATGCACTATAAAAAGACACTATTAATTAGAAGACTGAGATTTTAAGATGTGGTTCTGAAGATCAGCTGAACATAAGAGTGACATAAATGAAAAGAAATCAAACTAGTCCTTTATACAATTACTTGTTATTGTGTAATAAATACTTCTTGGTAGCACAGAATAGAGCACTCATATTCATATGTACTTAGAAGATCTGGAGCTTGAAAGAAAAGGAGAGGGCATATTACTAGAAGTAAAGATAGGAAAAGAAAGTTGAGCCATGACATAGGTACAGACAAGGTACAATCGGTCTGATCAGAGAAGAATCATATGGGTAATAGTGGAAAAACATCACTAAGAAGGGAAGAAGAGATTACAGAAAGAGTTAGAAGCCATAAAGAGGGGTTCATCTATGGTTTAGGTGGGTGGGGGAAGGTGTGCATGGTGAAACAACGCAGTCAAGATTACAGCAAGAATCCAAATGTGAGGTGACTGAAGTGTGGATGAGGGCAGAAGCCACAGCAGGAACAGGGAAAAGAATAATTTGAAGAAAAAGAAAGGATTTTTAAACTAGATATAAAAAAGCAAAGCAGTAAGTCATGTCAAGGATTCAATTCAAGGTGAGTAAGTGGGTGTTATTTCCACTGACAGAGAAAGAGAAGGATGGTGGAGGTAGAGACCTGAAGATAACAGGATGGATTTCAAAGAGGTTCAAATTGAAGGAGATAATAACAACTACAATATCGTGATAACTGATCTTTATATATACCTTACTAGATGCCAGGTACTGTTCTAGATACTTTATATGTATTCATTCATTTATTCCTCAAAGAACCTTAATGAGATGAGTAACATTATTATTTCCATAGTACAGAAGAGGAAACTGAGATACAAGGTCTTGCCCAATTTCACAATGATGTTAAGTGATGGAACTAGGATTTGAACCTGGACATAATTATTTGCTGAACTGTCTCTCCATGACATGACAGAAATGAAGAAATGGTTACAATAAACAGTTACATAAAAGATGAATTTATCCATAAAGTTATCTAGCTCTGTATAAAAAAATATTACGTTATGATATTTTTAACAACCAACTGCCTTATTTTTGTTTTTGGAGAATGGAATTTTTAAAAGGCTTTAGTTACCTAAAAACAACAAAGACACATAAGCAATAAAAAACCATTAGGATTCAAGAAAAATACATCATTGCAGTTAAACATAAAATGTTACAAACAGCCTGGCCACTCAACATTAGTTTGGTGCTATTGTCATGTCAGCATCCAAGTTAAATAATAATTACACACATTTCATCCAGCCTTTCGTATATTCTTAGGAGATGATAAGCCTTACATTTTAGAAATTAAATCAGAGGAACAATTTTTGAAAAGAAGCTTCAAAATAAATTTCCTTTACAAGACAACAAAGGTTGGTACTCTATGGCAGGATAGACGTCTGCAATTCAGAAGGCCTTGGCCTTGTCTCCCATCATCTCACAAGACAGCCATATACTATAACCACACAGTAAACTGCCTTATGAATATAAATATAATTTTTATATGGGCCACAAGAACAGAAATTATACTTTTAGAAGTGTAACACTGAAACCTGGCTTTTCTATACCCTAGCAATTTTAAGTCAAACAACGTTTACTTACGCTCTGATACTGTATAAAGGAGGTTCTGGGGTATAGGAGGAGGTAGTCTTGCCCCCACTGGTGCAAGATTGGGCACCGCACTTGTCCCAGGCTGGTCACGACTGTTTATCAGGCTTGACTGTGTTATGGGTGGCCCTAGAGGTAACACAAAGTGCAAGGTAGCGTATTAATGTTTCCTAATAAAAATACTTAACATACCAGTGCTAATTTATAGATACTGATACTTAAAATGCCTACTTTGGCCTGGAACAGAAGAAATCTGATATACACAAGCTTAGGCACTGTGAGTTGCAGTATTAAAATGATATTTTGGTTCTACGACAGACAAAAACTAATCTCCAATGGAAAAAAGCAGAATTGGTTGCTTCTGTGGGTGGGAGGGGAAAATGGCAGGAAAGGGACTTGAACAAACTTTCTGGGGGTGATGAAGTTCTACAAAATTTTTCAGTCAATGATGAATTTATTTAAGTGTGTGTACTGATGTCTGCAATGACTATAAAATGCGCCAAAAATAATAAAGGAGAGACAAAAAGATATGTGATTGTACAAATATAGTAAAAGGCAGAACCTAGATAGTAAGTATGTGGGTGTTCATTGCACAATTCTTTCAACTCTCCTGTTCACTTGAAATTTTTGCATTGCAAAAAATGCTGGGATAAAATGACATTCTGGGATTTAACTTTTAAACAGATGTTTCCACATTGAGGTATTTTTTATTATAAGAATTTTTATATATGAAGATGTTTTATCTGGGGAATAAAATTTCAACTTCACAATTATAGTGTTATGTGACAATACTGAATATTCACAAATGCTATTAGAAGAACCATATTTCTATTGACCAAATATATGTGTTAAATGTCTCCAACCCTTTTTCAACTTTAATGAATTATGTTCTACTGCAGGAAAGCTAGGTGATGGATACACAGGATAATGCTGAACTATTTTTGCTACTTCTTGTGAGTCTCTAATTTCAAAAATAAAAGTTAAAAAAAAGAAAACTGAGTACCATTTACATAAACTGAATGATAATCTTCTCTTAAAAACAACAATTTGCCATCACTCAACAATGTTAAATGTCTTCAAGTAGGTATTTTCTTGTATCTTGGTACATCTATGAACTGTTCACCACTTCAACTGCATAAAAAAAATTCAGTCTTACTTCTGTGTCAGCTAACCCAGCAACTGTTAAGGCTTTTTAAATGATCATTTTAAACATTTCTTACTCTTAATTTTGATAGATGCAGTAATAGCATATTGTTCATTATTTAAAAAAAAAACACCACCACCAAAACCAACAAAAACAACTGAATACCGATGACCCCTTAGGTTGGATGATGGTACACATGTTATATATATATCATTACTCTACCTCTGTGTATACCTGAAAATTTCCATAATAAAAGGTTTGAAAAATTATTTCAATATTCTTGAAGAGACCTTCTTTAAAAACTGGCAATTGCATTAAAACCACTGGCATGTTCTTCTAACATTCTCAAAACACTGGCTTTCTTAAGATGCTTTCAACTAACAAGATTTTGACTCCAGGCCAATAGAGATTAGGCCAGTATTCATAAAATTTACATTTGGAGGCACAACAACTAATGAAACAATGGATGGAAAAAAGGAAAGAACAGCATCTTAATAATGGGCATATATTCCAAATTCCATTATTATATTTAGCTTTCAAAAACTTTAATGCCAAGTCAGCTAAAAAGGATTGGTTCTTCTAGATGAGTTCTTCCCTAAAGAAATACCCTAGGAACATATACTTACTTGGTATGGGAAGCACAACAGAAGGAGGAGGCTGGCCGTGTCCTTGTGGAACAGGAAGTCTCATACCATGGCCAGGACCTGGGCCTGGACCTGGGCCAGGGCCTGGACCTGGGCCTGGCATTGGAGGCATTAACATTCCAGGAGGTGGGGGGGGAGGAAGCCCGGGAGGAGGCGGTGGGAAAGGAATCATGCTTGGCAAAGCAACTTCATCAACGACCAAGGGATCATTTCCATGATCAAACTGACAAAGGTCACCAAGTACACAAAATCCTCTTTCTGTAAGAATAGAAGAATCATCCTGTTATGACCTACTCAGTAAACAAACAAAACAAGTCCTTGAAAAACTCACCAATCTGATTTACAAAGTGTTTTTTCTCCAACCAGTCTAAAGCCTTAGTGTTGTTATAATCATCACGTATCCCTAAAGTAGGGGCAGGTGTACTCTCTACTTTCTATACCATGAGATTATGCTTTGTTGACATGGCAAATAGTAGGGTTAAAAACAGGCTACTAGCCACTATCAGAATAACCCATTTGCTGTTAAGTTTTCACAATAAAAACTCAGGTATTTTAAGCAAATATCAATTTAGCAAAGGCTATGGGGGAAATAAAGGACTTGGACTAGATGATCTAATTTTAGCTGTATACTTTCACAATATTATTCTATAGCAACAATTCTTGCTGCATCTACAAGTTGAAGCTTTAGTTTATTCAAGTGGGCATTATGTACCATGTTATTCACTGCAGCAGTTTGTAACAGCAAAATATTACAAACACCTCAAAAGTGCTTCAAGAAGGAATAGGTTAAACACACTTTTGTACATCTAACCTAAAATAATATCGAGGAAGCTCATTATGTATTAATATAGAATGACTGCTAAAAATAGTGCTAATTGAAAAAAACATGCAAGAGACTGGATAGTATACTAGCACTTATATAAAAAATAAAATGGGGAATATATTTATCTGATTATGTTTATTATGTACTAGGCTATGTTTGGAAAGTTACACAAGAAACTGGTAACATTAAATTGGCCTCAGGAAGGAGATAGTATGTGGCTGGCAGACCAGGGTGAGAGCAAGGTAACCTTTGAATTATGACGTGATTCTATTCCCTTAACAATAAATCAAATGTAAAGACATAAATTCTATATTTATAGGGAAAGTTAGGATATCCGTCATTTGCTTCAAATAATAGAGACCAAGGAGAATTGGTGAGAGTATAGATGAGAACAAGATTGCCCAGAGTTGAAAATTATTGATGTGTGGTCATGAATAACTAGGATTAATTATATTATCAAGCTTTATAAATGTTTAAATAATTCAATAATGAAACATTAAAATACACATATACCTATTGGGTCATTCAAGTGGAAAATCAACAAATTAACATTATAAGCAGGTTATACAGGCTTAACAAATTCCCAGCACCAAACATCACAGAGAAATTACAATTCTCTTAACTAAAGCTGAACTATTAAACCAAACAATAAACATATGCCAAGAGAGATTCTCCTCCTCATTCATCCCTTTTAACAAAATGTGGACTATATAATGGAGAGGTGTGCAATATTAGTAATATTTGCTTTATTAGTACTTTTGGGTACAACATCAGAAAGAAAAGAATTTTTACCATCGTAATCTCTGCATCGCCTCTTTGGTGGTGGGTTTCGACCAAAGGAGTTGGAAGAGCTGTGATTGTTGTAGTAATTAGACCAGCTCTCTGTTGTGTTTTCAGAGTGGTGAGCAGGTGCGATCACAGTGACAGTGCTGGGAATAGACTGGGCCCCAGAGGAATACTGCTCAGAAGAGTTTGGAGGTGGTGCAGAAACAGGCACATAGGAACTCTCCAAATCATTCCTTTCGCTCTTAAACTTTGATCTTTCCCTGTGTTCTGCTTTAGAGACAAAATAACAAGAAGAAACAAATGAGATCAGACATTCATGCTTTTCTTCTCATTTACAAAAAAAAGTAAAGCTGAGAATACTGAAGTAAACTTTCTGAGATATTTGAAATACCCGTATTTCAAAGTACTCTCAATATTAATACATCCTCCAGTAACTTGTATAAAATCATCTTTTATAACATCAACATTAACATATAATAAAGACCAGCTTCTCCACTGATATTTAGTAAGAATGTTATCCAAGAATTGACTTCCAAACTGATATCCCAGATCAGTGGATTGGAATCACAGTAATCTACTCAAATTTTTTCTTTCAGTGTTGTAAACTCTAGGCAACTTTAAAGCAAATTATTTTAAACGGAAAATATTTCAAATATTTCTACTGAATTACTGAAATGATTAATTTCAATTATTATTTGAAATATCTGAATTATTTTAAATATTATTTAAATTTTAAATGATTCTATTAATACTGAAACAGTAATTGAATTATTTCAATTATTATTTGAATTACTGGGTGGGGAAGGGAGCAGGTAATCCTCTTCCTCCAGTGATAGCTTTGTTGGTTAAAGGACATTTACTTCAATTACATAAATGACTTAAGTCTAGACATGTACTATGATATACTTATGAATAGCTTCTTTTTTAGTCAAACTCCTTTGACTCCATCCTGAGAACAGAGACCTTATCCTTGTAACAAAATCAACATTAAGCTTTTCAAGATAATTATAGATCTTACACTGCTTATACATATTAAAAGTACATTTACCTTTAAGCGACGTTCTGGTACCCTTGTGATATAGGAAGATAAAACTGTAGAAATTTCAGGGGGAAGCCTCACTTACTCACCAACATTCCTGTTTGGATCCCGGTCTTTGCTGCGCCCTCTACTTCGGCTTCTACTCCGACTCAGGCCGCGGCTCTTACTCCGGCTCTTACTCCTGCCTCTTCTCCAGTCGTACTTCTCACGGTACAGTTCATTCCGTTCATAGTACCGGTCATAGTCTCTCCATTTGCCATCCTCTCTTTTTTTCTCACGTGTCCTATAATACACAGATATAAAAGCCATATGGATGCTACAGAAGCCAAGTCTGCAAACAAATCAGTAGTACAAAATAACCCCTTGATTCACCACAATTCATAATGTCTATGCTTTTTTTAGAAAGCCATAAGACTACCACATAATTCCTCTAATCCATTATATAAAATGAAAAAGCATTCCCTCAAGTACACTGGGTGGGGAAGATTGAAAAAAAAAAAGGTGAGTCCAAAGTACAGGGAGGCATGGGAGGAAAACAAATTTAAAACTAGAAAAGAAAAAGAGCTCAAAACAATGTTTCCAAAACAGACTAAATTTTTGATGGTAGGCTGATGATTTGACATATAAATTGTACTATTACTTACAGTATAAAATGCTGTGGATGATTTTCATACTGAGCACCCCTAACCAAATGGAACATTTCATTAATATTCTCTAAGGAGGCTGCTCCCACCCTTGAGCTCTTGGGGAAACCACATAATGAGAATTGTTTATAAAAGAAGAGAAACTATGACAAAGACAAAAAAAAACAGAATGGAAGGAAGAAAGGTAAAATTCTCATTTTTTAATCAGTTTAGAGAGAGAGGAGTCAATGAACGTGTTAAAAATCCCTTTAATGTCCTTATAAGTTAACTAAAAAGTGAATTATCAATGTCTTCCTAATTAAAGGTAAACACAAACCTTCGTTCACTAGATTCTGAACGAGTCTTCTGGGGACTAGGATATTTCTTTTTTCTGCCATCTCGTTCTTCCTCTGCTGGCTCCTGAAATACCTATATGAAAACATTAATTAGAAAGAACAGTTCTTCTGTAAATTATGAAACAGCCACCTAATAATCTTTCTGGTCTGAGAAGGCATAAATAAATGTACTGAAATACTGAAGTCAAATCACAACCAAAAAAGTCAAGAAATAGGGAGAAAAGAGATGCTGAAATTAATCTAACGGCAATATGTTAATCTTTAAATGTTAATTTAAGGTAGATAATAGGAGTGTAGGAGAAAAACAGCAATTCATTCTTTCAGTTGAAAGAGCAGAAATAGAAAATGTCTATTTCTAAGTATCGTATAGTAAATGGTTTTTGTTTCCCTAATTATAAAATATATTCACACCTGTAATTCATTTGGTGAGGACTACAGATTTATTTCATAGACAAGGTTTCAGGCACAAATGGTTACCAAATGCTATACAAAACTATTTCATTAGAAAACTCGCACTGGAATTACTGGAAATGTTAAGCTTCTTTTAAAGCCAAACAGTCAAAGTTGACCAGAAATAGAGAACCGGTGATTTTATTATTGTTTTTAAACAGAAGTTCATCTCAAAACATACAGCTTTTACTAGAAAAAGGTGAAATAAAGTCATTTGCAAGTGCCCATCTAATGGAGAAACTCCCTTAGAATTAGCCAAACCTGGGAATGAGTGAATGGAGCAAGACATAACAATTTAGTAAGACTCAGGCAACATAAATGACAGCCACAATATGGCAACCATATGGTGCTGGCAAAAACACTATACAGTCACTAGATTGTATTTAAAAATCATTCACCAATTTACAGGGAATACAGAGAGTATATTACCCCCCTGGGATGCAATCAGGAAAACCCAGAGTGTAAAAAGACCTAAAAGGACAAATAACTGAGCTTCTTCAAGTAATAAAATTTAAGGGATAAAGGGGGGTTAAGGAAAAGAAGAGCAAGAGACATACAAAGGTAGGTAGGATGGAGAGATTTAAATATTAAAAGACTTAAAAAAGACATAACTTAGAGATCAACTTCTTTTTGCTTTTCTATATTTTCCAAGGGTTTTTTTGATGGACATGTATTGATTTCTAATGGGAAATTACTCTTAAAAAAATTTCAAAGGATCCAAGAGAAATAAAAACAAGGCCACACAAAAACTTGTGCATGTTCACAGCAGAATTACTCATAATAGTCAAAAGGTATTAGCCACTTGGCTATCGACCCCAATATCCATCAACTGATAACTGGATAAAGAAAATGTGATACATCCACCCAAATGGATTATTCAGCCACTAAAAAAAGAAGTACTGATACAACCTACATGAACCTTGAAAGTATGATGCTAAGTGAAAGAAGCCTGTCACAAAAGACTACACACTATATAATTCCATTTTATGAAATGTCCAATACACAAACCCATAGAGAAAGTAGATTAGTGGCTGACTAGGGCCGGGAGCGGGAAAGCTTGGAGGGTGACGGCTTGATGAGTACAGGGTTTCTTTTTTGGATGATGAAAATGTTCTAAAATGGATCGTGGTGATGGTTGCGAAACTGTGAATATAATAAAAACCAAAGCATTTATACACGTTAAATAGGTAAATTGTATGGCAGGTAAATTATCTCAATAAAGTTGTTCAAAAAAAGTGAAAGGGCATGTACAAGGATAAATGTCACATTAAAATGAGCTAAAGAAGCTACACAAAAGACTGTAGGATTCTCTTTACACATAATGGAAAAAAGAGGAGAAACTAGTACATAGTATTAAAAGAGTAGTAGTTACTCTGGTGAGAGAGAATACGGAAAAGGGAATTAAAAAGGAAAAAAGATATTTTAACCAACTTGATTTGGATATTGACTCAAACGAATGAGATATAATTGTATATTTATGAATAATTAGAAATTTAAACACCAACAGGGTATCTGATGATATTAAGGAGTTGTTATTTTTATATATGAAATAACTATTATGGGGTTTTAAAAATACTACCTTCTAGAGATACATACTAAGTATTTATAAATGAAATGATACGATGCCTGGCATTTATTTCAAAATAACTTAAGAGGATGGAAAGTGGTTGAAGGTGCAAAGAAGACTGCTCGCTCATGGATCTGTAGCCATTGAAGCTGAATGTGGGTACATGGGGGTTCATCATATTATTTTGGCTTGAGTTAAACAAAAATAATCTGCATTCTTTTCTATTTTAAATATATTTTTTAGAACTTCCTATGGCAATGATATATTTTTCCACAATTACTTTAAACTTATTCTGAAATAAGTTATATGACATTATATTGCCTTATTTCTTAAATTAGTAATATATATGAAGACGTCATTCACCAAAACCTCTTACCCACTTTCATCCTATTATAAGACTAAGAAACGTAGACTTCTTAATAGATCAGATTGTGATCAGGCATGCCAATTTTAAGTTTTTCCTCTATGTTGCCACATGACTTGAAGTCAGACCACTACACACATAATAAAGAAGTTTTCATTATTTATTATGTCGGACTATCACGGCTACATAAGTCTGAGAGACTGCATTCTACTGGACCATTTTAGATATAAAAGTGAACAGGTAACAGGTATGTGGATGGGGCAGAATTGGCCATGGGATGATGGGTTGCTGAGGCTGGGTGATAATAAATAAGAATTCATTGTATTATTCTGTCTCCTTCTGATGTTGAAAATTCTCTATAATAGGCTTTTAAAAAAATAAAGATATTTTCAGACCAACCAAAGGTGTGGTGGAACTGTGCCAGAAGGTCTCATTCTTCTAGTTATAAATCCATGCACTGGATGTAAGAAAAACTACCTTCTAACATTTCAGATGCTTAAGGTATAGTATGAACAAGGAATTGTAATATCAAAGATCTGTTATCTTCGTGGATTGTTCTTTTTCAAGGGCCTAAAAAGAGTCCATTAAAACTACACAAATTGACAACTAATTATCCATCTGTAAACACACTGTGCTTTGTAAATCATGGTACATATGTACCAAGTGTTTTTCCAGTACCAGAATGAGTTGTGTCAATGATCTAAATTCTCTCCCCTTGTTCTCTGTGTAACCAATAGTCCAAACTGTGCAACAACTGATGGTGCAATGTACCTGGGACCAAGGGAGAAAGTTAAAATGGCTAGTCCTTAGATGGATTTGCTCCTCTGCCCTGCTCAGAGCAACAACTGCACCAACCAGACACAGACAAGAAAAATAGATAATTAGCCAAAGGTATGTACCACCTCAAACCTCTTCCTTCAACATTATCTAAACATAATTACTACTATAAACTATTAACATTTAAACACTATTACATGACCTATTATTTGTGTCAGTAATGACAATTAGGTTACACATAAGTCTTAGAAATGGAAGCAATACCAGGCAGTATCATTTGGAATAGGTATACACAGAAGCCAGTATCTATTTTTCACAATTTTCAAAATTAGGGTTACAAAGTCACAAAGTAAAATAGTACAATTTTTAAAAATTATTCTTGAGTTGAAAGAATAAAGTCACAAAGTAAAATAGTACAATTTTTAAAAATTATTCTTTCAACTCAAGATTATATCATTTTTCTTTTAAATTCAAACTAGCTGTCTTTCAAACATACTTCTAATCCACTGATGTTCAATCATTGTAGAAAGGACACAGGCTGCAAAAATTTTAACTTACTATAAAAAATTTAACCTGTATCATACACCAAATATAATATACCATCAAGAACTATTTCCATTACTTGAGAAAACGTACTGGGAGCCTCTCTTATTTTAGAAAGACTTCATGAGACACATGGAGAACATGAGCCCAAAACAAGAGGTGATAGGGGTCTCAATTGATCTTAATTACCCATAGCCACATCTTGTTTTCTTTTAATGTAGGATCAATTCAGTCAGCCTGGCATTTTAAAACATATCAGAAATGATAACTAAATGTAATATGTGAATCACAGAATGAATTCTGTATTGCAGAGGGAGAAAACATGCTACAAAAAAGCAACACTGTTGAATCGATTAACAAAACTGGGAATACAGACAATAGATTCTTTTATCAATGTTAAATTAACTAAAACTATTAACACTATAATAATTATGTAAAAGAAAATCCTTATTCTTATGAAATACACTCTGAGAATTTAGGGGTCAATGGTATTGATGTGTCCAACTACTCCACATGGTTCAGAAAAATATAGTTCCGGGTATGGATATATAAAGAGAGCAAATGAAGCAAATCTTCAATAGGTGACTCTAGGTAGACGGTATGGGTGTTCTGGGTATGGTTCTTTTTTTTTCTGTTTTCTTATACGGTTCTTGTAATTTTTATGTAAGTTTAAAATTATTCCCAGAAAACTTAAATAATTATAATAAAAACAAAAATTGGGAACTTTTCCCATAAAATTACTAACATTTGTGTCCCAGGCACTGGGTGGGGGCGGTGTGTGTGTGTGTGTGTGTGTGTGTGTGTGTGTGTGTGTGTGTGTGTGTGTGTGTGTGTGTGTGTGTGTGTGTAAAATCTCATTCAATCCTCAATGAGGTAAATACTAGTATGATTATCATTTGCAGATGTGAAAATGAAATGAAGTTTATTTTAGAGCTACATTTTAACTAATGCAGCTTGATTTCAGAACTCATTCTTATCATATAATAGCATGTTGCTATGCATAAAAAGAATTACAAATGAATTCTTTAGATTCTCTTCTTGTTTCAAACAATTAGATTACCATCTGTAATCGCATATTTATATTTTAACATTGTAAAAACATTCTTTTTCTTTCCTATGTTGATGGTGATGCTTATAATTACATTAACTATTTAAAAAACTCTATATAGTTAAAACAGAAAATGGTTTATTTATTTACATTAAAATGTGTTGACCTAATGACTTCTCTTAAGGTTCATCAATACTTTACTTGCAGTCACGTCTCTGTATTTAACCAAGTTTTCTTTTTTTAAAAATCACTGGAAAAGATTTCTCTGAATTCCTCAGTATTATTAAAATATTTCTTGGAATACTAAACAAGCTACCTGAAATTCTTCCAACTCTTCAAGTCCAAGGACCTAAGAAACTCTGATAAAGAATCTGTACTATGCCCAAAACCCAGAAGCTTCTATCTATAATTACTTCTAATGAGGTCAACATCCAACTAACAATGACACTGGTAATAGGACCTACGAAGCCCCCAAAGCAAAAGAAAACTTTGCATACCTCTTCTTTAATTTCTTCTTTTTCTTGGACTGGTGGTTTTGGCTCGAGCTTAACTGGTTCCAAAGGTGGAAGGTAGTTCTTAGTATAGAGACTTTCAAATAGTTTATCCACAAAACCTGAAGTTTCTAGGGAGAAGAAATAATGTTTAAGTAAATGTAACACAAACAAAAAACAGAAAGTGACAACACACTACTGGTAAAGCTGAGGAAAATGGGACATCTCATAACTGCTGGTGGAATTAAAAATGGGTCTAACATTTATGGGGGAGAATTCCACTTCTGGATTTTCAAATCTTTCGGACATACTTGCACATGTAAAAAATGATACATGGGCAAGATTACCTGAGTACATAATAGCAGAAGACTGGAAACAACCCAAATTTCCATGAATAAAAGACTATTTGAATAAATTATATGATAATCATACAAGAGAATAAACAGCAGTAAAAAGAATGAGTACCAATAATATCAGATCTCAAAGATATAAAACTAAATATTTATGTTTGTATTTGCATAAAAAATCTGAAAGGATATGCACAAAAATCACAAAGTTGGATACTAGAGGTGGGAAGGGAAAATTTTTAATTAAAAATTTAAATTTACTGCCTACTCAAAAAAATTAATTAAAAACACTTAAAAATCTGTTGAATAAACCTTTGGCATGAGAATGATATGAATGATTTCTAGTTGGTCTATTTTGTAACCTTTTCAGACTAACTGAATGGGAGAACCAGATGAATATATTAAAAATACAAATGTCAAAATATTTATATTATGTTATTCAAACCAAATTTAAGTAACTTTGTTAGTCCTGCCCTAAGGAACAGCAAGAACATATTAAAAACACAACACAGACTCTCATACACTGCAATTATTACACATTTTACATTAACAGATATTTCTAAAAGGTCAAATTAATTCTTCTTCAGAAAAGCACCTTTTCATAAACTTCTTTATGTTATTAATTTGTTTAGTAAGCATTTTCCATGATTATAAAACTGTTAGGAACCATTGTGGAAAGCAGTATGGAGGTTCCTCAAAAAGCTCAAAATAGAAATTCCACTTCTAGGAATTTACCCTAAGAATGCAGCAGCCCAGATTGAAAAAGACAGATGCACCCCTATGTTTATCGCGGCACTATTTACAATAGCCAAGAAATGGAATCAACCTAAGTGTCCATCAGTAGATGAATGGATAAAGAAGATATGGTACATATACACAATGGAATATTATTCAGCCATAAGAAAACAAATCCTACCATTTGCAACAACATGGATGGAGCTAGAGGGTATTATGCTCAGTGAAATAAACCAGAGAAAGACAAATACCAAATGATTTCACTCATATGATTTCACCCAAGAATGGATTAACAGTTACCAAAGGGAAAGGGACTGGGGAGGATGGGTGGGAAGAGAGGGATAAGGGGGGTGAAAAAGAAAGGGGGCATTACAAATAGCATGTATAATGTGTGTGTGGGGGCACGGGGAGAGCTGTGCAACACAGAGAAGACAAGTAGTGATTTTACAGCATCTTACCGTGACCGTAATGGGGTTTGTGAGGGGGACTTGGTGATGGGGAGAGTCTAGTAAACATAATGTTCCTCATGTAATTATAGAGTAATTATACCAAAAAAAAAAAATAACTGTTTGGTCTTATTAACTGCTACAAAACCCTTTTTAAGTTTATTAAATAATGATAGGGCAAATTAATAAAATTAATCTGTTAAACTGATTGGCAAATCAAAAGCAGTTATGATGAGAAAATTTTCATGTGCTTCTATTTCTAAAACACTTTTTAAAACATATTTTTCTAATTTAAAAAACATAACCCAATGAAGAAAAAGAGTGTATCTAAACATCTAACAAGATACACTATTAAGTTTCTTTTTAAAAAGCATTATTACAAAAGAGTATAATCATTTAAAACCACTTTAACATGAAATACAAACATATACATTAAGTCTAGAGCTGTGATGTCCAATATAGTAGCCAAGAACTACATGTGGCTATTTAATTTAAATAAAATTAAAAAATCAATTCCTAAATCACATTAGCCACATTTCAAGTGCTCAACAGTGGCTGGTAGCTACTGAATTGGAAGGGCAGATACGGACCATCTCTCTCCTCTGCACACACTCCCACCGCACAGTGCTGGTCTAAAGACATACCTAAGTAGGTAGCAGTGATTTTATCTCTGGTGGCAAATTAATGGCTGTTTATTTTCTTCTCCAATTAAAAATGTTTTAGAATTCTTCCTCATGTGTACTGCTTTTGTAATTTTTAAAAAGTTACTAAAAATCTTCATAACTTTTATAACAAGAAGTTCTTAGATGTCTAAACATACATTTGATCTTGCCCCAGATGTCTTGGCTATGATTCCCTTTTTTCTTTACCTTCCTCATGGTGCTACATTTCATGACTCATCTTTAATGTATACCAGGTAAAAAATTAATACATTTAGAAAAGAAAATACTCTTCTCTACTGGGTAGGAATTCTGTGTTCGATTTTTTTGTATAAAAAGCCTTAAAATGCGCAAAAAAAGTATGTAATCCTTTTTTGAGAAACCATATTTACTATTTTTTCTTTCTCAGTAGATATTGGTATTTGAGTTAAAGAACATCTTCTCATCACCAATTGTCAAATAAACCACAAAGTGTGTGTTATCCACATTTCTGTTCACCTATTCAACAATATTTATTGAATATCTTCTATGTGCCAAGCACTGTAAGTGCCAAGCCTCCATTCTCAACAAAGGGAAAGACAAACAAGGTGGGGAGACACACACACAAACATACAACATGTCAGGAAACGACAAGTGCCAAGAAAAAAAACAAAGCAAGGCTGGGAAGAAGAGGGAATGACTAGGGACATGGAGTACACTACCCTTATATAGACAGGGCACTCAAGGGACACTACTCTGAGAGGATGACATTTGAGGAGAGATCAGAAACTATCACAGAGGAAATCATGTTTTAAGCAAGGGTGAAGAGAGTGCAAAAAACCCTGAATTGAGAACATGCTTGCCATGTTGTACAAACAGCAAGGTGGTCAGTGTGGCCCGAATGGAACAAGTGAGGGGGAGTGGTAGGAGGGGAGGTCAGAGGAGCAAGCTCTGTAGACTATGGAAAGAAATCTGTAAACAATATGGGAAGTTAAAGGCACGAAGAGAAGATCATGTCCATCTCTTCTTGACTATCAAGAAGCCCCAACAAGAGGGAAAAAAACAGCTTCTCTGTCCTAATAAATAGCAAAAATAAGCAACTTCATTATCCTTAAATTGTTACCAACTAGGCTCTATCACAAGCCAAGAAGGATCCATTCACCTGAAAAGCATGAATGAGTTAACACTGCCTCAATATAGGAAAACAGCAGAGAAGGAAAGGGAAAAAAAAAACAGTTCTGCCAAAATACATGATAAATTATTAAGCATGAATGGGCATATTAAAGTATTTAAAGGACTCTGATGAATTTTTTCCTTTCAAGCTTCTATCTTCAAGATTTTATCAGGAAACTTCAAATTTAAAATCTTTACTTTAATACTTGGTTGAAGGCCCACAATAATTACCTTTTTGTAAAAAGACATCAAGTTGATCAGCACAAAAGGCTTTCAATTCTTTCTCAGGTTTGTCCTTCTTGACCAGTGCTACAACATAGTTGGCTAAGGCTGAAGGGTCAGCATCACATCTAGTAGGATAAAGAGAAAACAGAAATTTTTAAACATTTTTTTTCAAACAGTGATGTCATTAATGAAGTTACCCCTATTTTGGAAAGCTAAAAGCCAAAAACTCTCTCTTAAAAGCAACCACAGACACAGGCAACTATTAAAACAAAGAGCATATACATAGTGCAAGTAAGATTTTCCTTTTCCTATTTTTGTAAAATAGTCTATCTCCTATTTTCAATATTCTAATTATACCCAGAATTTTGGGCGCAATCTACATTTACTTACTCTGGTAGCAACTGACTCAAGCTGTAGCTTGACTCTGAACCTGTGGAAGCACTGTCAGTATCCTCAGGAACTATCTGTTCCACAGGAGACCATGAGAGGGAAGTGACGGGACAGCTTCTCCATTCCCTACCCCAGGCACCAGCATTCGGAAATGGCAATCAATTCCACTGCTAATCTCAGTATCTCAAGGATCTTTTAAAAAAGTGAGAACACAGGAAGGACGGCACCTGAAATACTATTGGCATACACTTTAGCAGCTATAAGCAGGAAAGAAAAGATCTGGGAGTTAGAACAGAAAGAATAAGAGAAGTGGTGGTAGGGCAGAAATAACCTTTATCTAATTCACAATTTTTTTTTGTCCGTAGTAACCTGACTTTGACTTCCGAAATCATCTCCTATGACAGGGAAGCACATGATCCTTGAGTTGCCAACTCCTGACATATAGCAATCCATCAGACTTAACATTTTAACCACATGAAAGTTCTCATGTTATATATGTGTGTGTGACACACACCGACAAAACATATATAGTAACATTCTCTTTTACCCATGAAAGTACATTTAAGTAACACATATCCTTTGTGGCTTCATAGGGTTGTTGTGAAGGTAAAATGAAAAATTCAAAAAGACAGTAAATAAAATCATTACGCAAGAGAGGTCACCATATCCCTATAAAACACTACTGAAATCTAACTAATCCTGTTCTGTAATCCTTGGGCCAACACTATCAACTAGAAAGTTAAGAAGTTTCAGCTAAAGAGCATTATCACATTTCCAACAACTTCATGAGATAAGTAAAAGAAAAACTAAGCACCAGCACCTTTACTATATTCTAGTTACATTTTTAAAGTTCATAATTCATTAAAATACAATTTTTTCATCACCAGTATTAACATCGATGTGGGAAAGACTGGTTCTTTAAACATCTACACCTATTTGTACACCAAATTCTAAGAGAGCAAATTTCAACTATCTTGAATTTTACAAAACTCAAGAGCTAATAAAACAAATTACAGATGAGGGTTGAAGTACCCTAGGAGAATATAACTGTCAAAGATGATGCATTACATATTAATGAAAACATTAAATTTAAAGGAAAGCCAGGATTTTTCATAAGTAAAAAATAAAAGATTACATTTTGGAGAATTATGAACAGATTACCTAGGTAAATCCACTGCTAAATTCTGAAACAGATATTACAGTTCAATAAAAAATATTATCTGGTCACAAAATGGGCAGAGGACCTGAATAGACATTTTTCCAAGTAAGGCATAAAACTGAAAAGATTCTCAAGATCACTAACCATCAGGGAAATGTAAATCAAAACCACAATAACATATCACCTCCAGTCAGAATCAAAAAGACAAGTATCAAAAAGACAAGAAATAAGTGTTGGTGAGGATGTGGAGAAAGGGAACCCTCATGCACTGCTGAGTGGTATAAAAATTAGTGCAACCTCTATGCAAACTTTATAAAGGTTCCTCAAAAAATTAAAAATGTACCTGCTATATACAACTCAGCAATGCTACTTCTAGGTATTTATCCAAAGAAAAATAAAACACTAACTTGAAAAGACATATGCACTCTATGTTCACCAAAGCATTATTTACAACAGCCATGATAACGAAGCCACCTGAATGTCCATCAACAGATGTATGGACAAACAAGATGTAGTAAATACATACAATGTATTATCACTCAGCAATAAAAAAAGAATGAAATCTTGCCATTTGTAACAACATGGATGAATGGACCTAGAGGGTATTATGCTACGTGAAGACAGAAAAAGACAAACACAGTATGATTTCACTAAAAAGGAAAACAAACATATTCACAAATACAGAGAACAAACAAGGTTGCTAGAGGGGAGGGGAACATGGGGATGGACAAAAGAGATTAAGAGGTTCAATCTTCCATAAAATGAAAAATAAATAAGATATGGGGAAGTGATGTAAGGCGTAGGGAGTATGGTCAATAAGATTAACTTTAAATGGTCACAGATGGTAAGTAGGACTTACTATGGGGACCATTATGTAATGTATATAAATATCGAATCACCGTTATATACCCGTAATTAATGTAATATTATGTCAATTATCATATAGAAATAAAATAGGAACAAAAAATAAAACTGACATATAGCCTTTCTACTTTCAAAAAACGTTACACACGTCATGCACAATTTAGCTAATCCATGAATACCTTAAAATAGAGATGTGTAGGAAGACTTAACTTCACTCCTGAGAACAATAAGATACTTGATCAGTACTGGTCTAATCAACATTCAAATGCAGAGAAGAGAAAAAAAAAAAAATCGCATTACTTAGAAAGTTCAGATCCTGGATAAGAAGATATTTCAAACATAGAAAGAAAAGGATTTCTCAACGAAAGAAGAATGGCAGAAAGAAGCAATGTTTTCTCCAGTGTTATGAGAAACTTCGAGGAGTCTCATGACCTGACAGGTATAATGCTGGGTAAGGATATGAGTTTTCTAGTGAGAAACAGGCAAAACATTCAGATTACTGGATAAATGAGGTAGATTAAACAAACCCAGATATCTTATATATTAACTTAATATTCAGACTCTGAAAAACAAAAAAACAAATAAATGCAGAATTACGCTGCTTCTGATTAAATACACCTTGTTGTGATGGTGTTAAAACTCAAAATGAACAGTTATGAGAGGTGAAAGAACAGATAAAGACTGGACACCAATAGAGTAATCAGATTCTGAGTATTTCTGTAATGCAAATGAACTTGTTAATAACTGAAAGTTAGAATTCTGCACCAAATAAAAAAAGAAATTCATGGCCAAAGGAATGGACCATTTAAATTTAGCAGTTCCTAACTTGAATCTGTTAAGTGCACCATGAAGGAAATTGCCAGTGTGAAGTAATAAGTCACACCAATTGAATGGTGAAACTTAACTATACTGGGAAGTGTATAATGTAATCTTCTGTACCTTTATGATTGTTCTTATTTATTCTTTCATGACCCTTCACCATATACTCTTTAAAAACTGACAATTACAATACTTTACTAGCTATGGTACCAATGCCATAGTAGTAGTAATCCAACAAGACTTCCAAAGTATGTCACAAAAATCTGACCATGACTAAGATCTTTGACAGATTACAAGACAAATGCAGGGCACTTCTTACTCCTCTTACACAGAAGACCATTTAAACCCTTTTAGCTATTTACTTGTATCTAAAGCTTACGGAAATTCATTTGTACTTAACTGTAAACAAGCATATTTTGGAATGAGAGATTTTAAAAGTTTGCATCTGCAGCTTCTAGACAAAAAGGGGCTCGTATTTAACAATGAGAGGAGAAATAGAAAAGGTAAAACACTCATCTAAAATAAAATTACTGTTCTACTACACTCTTTAAAAGATCTAAACATCACGATCAGTGAATTACTATTCATTTTATACAAATACTTAACTGTATAAATATGTAAAATATATAAAAAGATAAATTAAGTGATCCACTCAAGATCAGGCAGACAGCACACCTGTGGAATTAAAACTCCACTACAATTCCAGAGTTAAATCTATTTTATACCATGTACACTTTTCTGATGTATATATGCACAACCAATTAATGTATTCTAAGTCTCAACTAAAAATTACCTTTCAGTTAAAATAAAGAACCAAAAAAAAGAAATTATCTAAAGTTTAGTGAAAGTTACAAATATGAGGACTCCTTGAAATTGACACCTTGCGTAATGATGTTCTAAGAACATGTTTCGACTCTGTTATTTAAAAATAAAAATCAGCTAGAATTAATTTTTATCAGAAGTTAACAAATATAATGCCCTAAAAATGTCTTGCCTGTAAAATTCTCAGATTTGTGTTTTTCCTCCTTAATGACATCTCTACTGCACGTATATGACATATGTGCTGAGCTAGCACACCATCTTTACAGATTTTGTACATATGCCCTATCCCAAGGTCAAAGAGTAAAGGTCCTTCTTTACCTTAGACCCTAAGGCAAGAAACACTACTCAAAAACCTTTACAGTCTACTGGTTTTAGGAAAAAGCCAAGATACATAAACCGTTCCCATGTTCAGAAAAATCTACATGTTTTTCAATAGGAGCTCAATTTTAAGTTCTTCTTCAGTGTGATTTTTGTTTCAGAGGTCAAACAATTAATGAATATGCTATTAGGCCTCATGGGAAAAAACCTCCTGTTCTGAATGTATATAAACAGCCATTTAAAATGTTCATATTCTTTGACTAGTAGTTGTACTTATGGAAAACTAGCCTCAGGAAATAAAGCCAAATATAGAAAATATTACTGGTACCTAACAGATACTAAAAATATATGTATTTATTATATAAAAACAGCAGTATTTTTAACAGGAAATATAAAGTCAAGGTAACAATTCTTATTTTTTAATGTTTATGAAATATTAGGCATCCAAAGTGGTTTAAAAACAATACCCAAATATGAAAAATGCTTCTGATGTAATGTCGATTGGAGAAATCAGGATAAAAAATTTCACATTTGAGTCTGATTATAGTTAATGAAAGCTCCTACATAGAAAATGGAAATAATATACACAAATAATTTTATTCTTTCCTTTCTATATTTTCTGTAATGCATTAATGCTTTTATTTTTACTAAAAAATAAATTAGAAAAAAAAAAGTGCCTGACTCTGAGATCTGTGTTCAGATTATTTCTTTGATAAAACAGTACTGGAAAAATAAAATCTGAGCTGATTTTATCAAAGAGTGTAAGTGAATATTAAATTCTAATAACCTGTTAACACACATTTAAAATACACAAATATTGGTACTCACACTACTTTTCAAATGAAAACTTTCTCCTCCCTTTAATGAATTATGGGCTTTCATGAATGAACATGATGTGGACAAAAAATTACCCTAGATTTATTTTGGGAGAATAAAGAAAATTCTCCCAAACACCATTTTGATATTTGGACCTGTGAGTACTAGAGCAGCAGCCACAAGCTAAGTATACCCAGAAAACTAGACTACTTTTTTTAAATCTTAGTTTTTAGACTCTTGACCAACCTAAATATACATCAGGATATTGATTCATTTAAACATTTACTGAGTGTGTGCCAAGTGCCAAGCATCTTGCTGGGTAAAAGAACTACTTTGAGCAAGACAGACCTTGCCCTGCAGTAATGTGGCCAAAAGATGGACATGAAAACAAATAATTACAGTACAAAATAACAAAAGGTTAAAAAAAATGAGATTAATAAAGAAGTGATAATTCTGTAAGAGGATGAGACAACAGAGTGGTAAGAAACACAGGGCTATAAAAGCATTCTGGCTTCTAGCCTACAGCAATTGGGCCAGGAAGAATGAAGTCAGACACATTTAGAAGGCAGACCAGAGGACAGAAGAACAAATATGTCATTAACTTAGTATGCTAAAACTACTCATTTCATCCTAGTAGTTTATTTATCAGGCAAGTCAACTACTAAGTGATGGTTTTTCCTCCCATTTGAGCAACTCCAAAGATTATTAGTCAGAGTTTAACCTGGCAAGGACTGCAAACCCACAGAAACATGTAAACTCCCAGAGTTCAATTAAATGTACCCCACGGCGACCACTGAGCCAATACATGATCTCAGTCTGAGCGTCTTACTACTGCCTTTTTCATTATACTCAGAGGTGACAACATATTTAATCTCCTACTGCACTTAAAAAGCCCTTAATATGGCCTCAATTCACAGAAACTGCACATCAAGTGTATGGCTTTCACTAGCAATTCCTATTCCTGCCTACAAGGGCCTGAAATGAGACTGTAGCTCTCATGCACAGGAGTGGTTATTATTTTGTAAAGGTCAGTGGCACTATAATTAGTAAAGTATTTTTGCAGAAAAAAGTTTATTATATTTTCATGTTTTGAAAGCCATGAAAATTTCATTCATATTTAATGATTCTAAGGTACACAAAGTACTGTTTATAGTCTGCATCATTAATACTCATACCGTATGGTAGATAAAGACTAACATAATTAACTGTTTAAAAGACAAAGGTTAAAGAATTTCAGTTAAGTCACATAGCAAACAAAGGAACAAAACTAGAAACTAAAAACCCTCATTTACCTAACAATGCTCTACTAGATACAACTGTTCAAAAATATTACAAACCCCATCACTGTGTAAAACATATACCAAGACAAATTTTTACAATAAGCCACACAAGCAGCAGTGAATTATATATATATTTATATATAATACAAATAACTTAAAACACTCCCCACTGTGATAGCATGTTTTTGGTAGAAATTCATGTTTTTGAAAAATGCCTGAACTGTTTCTAAACTTGTAGAAACGTCTTCAGTGATACATTTATCCCTACATTACTTAGAGCCTTATTTCTAAGGGGTTCACAGTTAAAACAATCAGTTACTTCTGATAGGAAGAAACCATGACATCTCCTGATTGCGCATAACCCCTATGCAGTCTCTATGACTAGGATATCGAGGATATTTTGAAAGTCAGGGAAGATGAGAAATCAAGATCAAACAAGATCTGTGTGTTCAGTCTGTTCATGCAGCCGTAGGAAGATATAAACTCCTTTACTAACATGATTTCTCTCCTCTTTACTGCACTGCCAACAAAATGGTACTGGGTTTTCCTCAGCTAGTTAAGGAGTTACTTCTTCCAGGCTCCCTCCTTCTGTCTTTCTTCTAGTAAAAGTAATAGATTTGTCCATCTACAAAAGGAGTGAACGGTCACAACAGATAAGCTCCAACAGCCATAGTATTTCTAATTTGTCTTCAGGGGATATGCACATGTAAACTGGAAATACCCCCTTACCATGCCTTTGTTTCACCAGTTACATGATGTAACAACATGCTTAAAAACCCCTAAATACTACAAACTTTTATCAATTGAGTTAGCTACAAATTAGGCTAAATAAGGAAGTGCAATAGGAAATCATGTGCACAGCTATAGTATGATTCCAACATACCCACTGCCACTTCATTATCTGAAAGCCTAACAACTGCTCTGAAATGCTATACTGCAGCCACATGCCATCTGTCATGAACATTTTCTTGAATCTGGAATATGCAAAAAGTAAACCTATCAATACAACCCACTTTAGCATATCATCTAATACATTTTAGGATGTCTAAACAAAAAATAATCTCCTGTGATAACACACTAACAATGAAAATATATGTGGTATCTGTGTTCGCTCTTTCTTACTATTTATGGTAAAGTTTTTTTATTTTGCAGTTCTAGAAAAGCCACTTTAAAGTTTAAGTAGTGATTTTAGAACTTTTAAAAGGCTAAACATGTAGCCATAATTTTTTAGAAGGAAAAGAAACCAAAGCAGGATGATGTGTGTTTTAAGTTGAACATGTAACTCAGAACAACTGGGGAAACTAAACTCAATCATTTTGATAGGTAATTTTTGCCTATGAAAATATGGGAGAAATGAACTTATCAATATAAATCACTAAATAAGCCTAGTGAAAACACCTTATGAGGTTTAAGTTCAAACTAAACTAAATTTTGACGTTAAGGAAAAAAAAAACACCCAAGTAAAACATTTCATGAAGCTTAGAAAAAAGCAGATAATTATAATGTGAAAACTTGCCATCTTCCACACAAGACAAAAAATATGTACTCAATACTTTTAAAAAGAGCTCTACCAACAAAATCAGAGCTTGTATGCAAAATTGTCACAAAATTTAAAAAGACTACAGGAACAGCAGGTGTACAAAGATAAAAAGAGAAGGGGATTTTTTTCAATATTAAATAACAAAAGTAAGGAATTTTTAAACAGAGCTTTTTCTTCAGCCTTTTCCACATATGGTCAATTTCATTAAATGTAATTCATTACTTCATTATTTCCCACCCTCACCACAATCCACCTCCATCTTTGGACTCCAAAACATTTTACTGTAGAAAAAATATGATGCACATCCAAGAGACTCACCACATTCTTCTACAAAATTTCAAGTGTCTAGCAGACATTTTCACTTTAACTAGACCACTGATCTAAAAACTCAGAAGCCCTAGTGTACTTTCATTCATACTTGTGGCTCTACTTACACACTGCTCATCCTCATATGCAAATACCACTTCAAACACCAAAATTCCGCTCATGCTGTCCCCCTTACTCATCCTATCCTCACAAGGCTGACACACTGGACCACAGATGACTCTCTTACCAGGTGTTACCATCCCACCCCAAGAAAGCAAAAGTAGCAAAACAAAAGATAGGTCAACAAGATTTTTCAGGAGGACCAGGAAATAAAACAGGGAAGTAGCTGTCTCTCAACAGCCTCAACTTGAATACCTACACACCTCCCAAACTACTCCTAATTTCCACTTCTGAAAAACCCAATTTTTCCATTAAAGCAATCTGATCTAATCAATCACAGTCTGCCTATCTCTCTCTCTCCCTCTTCTTTCAGCCGGAAAGCTCTTACCGCCAATAGGAAGGTAAGTTAAGGAGCAGAAATTACAAGGGGGTGGGAAATGGTCCCTCCCATTGCCTTCTTTCCCAAGAGCACTAAAGATACCATCTCTCTCCAACTCTCCCTCTCTTCCTATTAGGAGATATGTTTGAAAGACTAGCTACACATATTCCAGTGTCCCCAAAAAACACTTCACGATCCTACCCGCTTAAAATGGTCATAAAGCAGAAAGTTTGTATTTCTGCTATCACTTTCAAGTGCCCTAACATTTCTACAACGAGTACTACTCAAAATACTTTTTCAAGCTCCTCTCATTCTTTTCAGCCCCTCAACAATAATCCTACATCCTAATTATCTTCAGTTTCACTATCGATCTTTCAACAATACTTTCAAAACTCTTCATTCTTTCTACTACCCCTTTTTTCCTCCCATACGTGTATCTAGAAATCCCTGGGTGCTGCAGGCATCCCCCTTTCAGACCCTCCTCCAATAACATTAGGGATCAGCCAGGGTAGACCAAACTTCAACCGAACTTATGTTTTTTTTTTAATCTCAATTTTTTTCCAACCCCTAATGGAATTTAAGCCATAGTTTTCCTAGCACTATCGACTGACTCCTCCATATTATCGTTAAAATCCCTTAATAGTTTTTATATCATACCATGCTCCCCAATAATTCCTGAAACACTTGAACGCCCACCCATCCCTTTCAACAGCCCCGTATTTCTCCAGTCCTTCCATATTCTTGAACCCTCAGAGCTCATCAACCGTCGCGACACAGCCCTCAAGGTCCCTACTATTCCTTTCTGCCCTCATGTCTTTAAAAAGGCCGCCTCGATCGATACTCTGCTTCCAGACCTCGCAGTCGCCGAATTACACGGTCCGTAAAAACCCTGGATATCCCGCTACTGTCCTCAAGGTCCCAATGTTCACATTTAAAAATCCCTCGACAGCCCTGCTATCGCTCTCCGTTCCCACATTATTTCATACTCCGTCACCATTGCTGCTACCCCCTTCCAGCACCCCGACTTTTACACGAAGGAAGCCCTCGCTGCCCTCGCCCGCCCCGACTGGCCGCCGCCGCGCAGCCCCCGCCCCCGCCCCCGCCCCCCCCGCTGCCCGCCCCCCGCCGCCCCCCGCACGGCGGTAGTACTACCGAGACGCCGCCGGGACCTCCGCCCGCCGCCGCCGCCGCCGCCGCCGCCCCTCCCCCACGCCCCCGCGGGCCCCCAACGCCCACGCCAGGCGGCCCGGCGCGGCCCGGCTCCCTCACATCGGCTCCAGTAACTTGGCCAGCCAGGACTTGAGGGCATCCACATCCTCTATGAGCATGGTGAAGGGAAGGCGCGCTCGGCCGCCGCTCTTGTTCAGGCCTGCGGGTCTCCCCTCGCCTCTTCCTCACGCAGTCTTCACAGCTCCCGGTGCCCGAGACCACCGTGCATCTTGCGAGACTTCAACCTACTCCCGGGCCGGGGCCTAACAGGAACTAACCCAAGAGCCCTCACTCAACCTAGCCGACGGCTTAGGTGGGCGGGAGGTAGTGCCGAGTGGCGGACGTGAGAACCAATAGGAGAGAGAGGGCCGTGCGCGCAGAGCCAACGAAAAGGTTCGCTCGCCCCGCCGGCCGGTCGTACCCAGTTAAGGAGGAGGGATATAGCAAGGTAGGTGGAGAGCTCACGTGAACTCCTGGTGCAAGATGGTATCTTGGAGAAGAAGGTGCTGTGCGTCTTAAAGGGGCCGCGGCCCCTTTTTTGACCACGCCGTCTCCCGCCGCGGAATATCGGTGTCTGCTGCTCGCAGAGCCTGGGGGAACCCGGCGAGCCCCTCAGCCTAGTTCCTTGCTCTCGTTTTTCCTGGAAACACACGCTCGTGTCCCGAAATGACTCAGCTGTAGTAAAGCTGTAACACACCGTGCAATACGTTCACGTTCGACACATTGCACAGAATGCAAACATTTATTTTTCCTCACACACTCATTTTGCTCGACACACGTTTGCATTTTTTGCTGCTATGCTTAAATTGCACAGAATGTTTCTGACAACCACACCTTGGTGTCCAATAATCGTCATTTTTAAAACGTGGAAATGAATGTAAAAAGGATGAGGCCATTTCGATTTTACCAGTATTTGTAATATATGCTTTGCTTAGGAAGGAAAACTACAATAACATTTTTAAAAATTCTCTTTTCGTTGCATGTCCAAAATTCACTAGGGTTTTTTTCTGTGTGTGTTGAGGGGGGAGAATTTTGGTCAGCAAAAAAGTTCCAGAAATTATTCGTTTTAATCTTATTACCAAAACAGGCAAACTTAGTTTGTACCAAATGAGAAATTCCTTTTTGGAGCTTTGAAATCACTAACTTGGCACTGGTGTTAGAATGTTTATTCAACAGCAAATACTGAGCACCTGCTCTACGCCAGCCCTGCGTAAGGCACTAGGATTCAATTGAGCAAAACAAACTGAGTCTCTCAGAAAGCTCAACAGTTAATGCGATTATGCATTATAATAATATTTTGAAAGATAACCTGATGTGCACACACCTCAGAAAAAGAGCTGGGCCACCCCAAAATAAGAAGATATATATACATAGAGCAGGTGTCGGCAAACTTTTTCTGTAAAGAGCTGGATAGTAAATATTTTTGGCTTTGTTGCTCACATCCAACAGTTGCCTATTCTTTCCTCTCTCCTACTCCCCTTCTTTCTTTATGCTTATTCACATATCCCCCCACTCTTCTTTCCGCTGCAGAGATGAAGTGTAACTCAAAAATGAAAGGAATTTTTAAAAAAGATTCGTAAAAGTGATTCGATTAGGCCTAAGGTGAGGCAGGAACCTGTTAGTATGATAGAAATGAAACAGGGTTTGCCTTTATCACAGTAAATCGTGCCTTTACAAGAATTTTTCAAAGTACGTTTTAAATATGCTTATAGTACAAATTTTGCGGGCCTTATTTCACAGGTGAGGGGGCTGAGATGCTGGCTTCCACGCATCAAGGGCATCAAGCGCACTAAAGAGAGTAGAACAGACATGATCACGGTAGTAATATTTGAATTTGGAGATGCTGGGTACTTTTTCTCCCCTTTTCTCTATTTTACAAATTGTGATATTATTGCACTACTTTTCTAAACTGAATACATTATATATGTATTATATATATATATATATATGTTAGCAGACTACTGCTTAAAATGTAGATGTTGAACCCCACACTGTATCTTGAGAAAACACGTGGAGAAGAGTTGCTGCTCCCTAAGTGGAAATGGGATACAACATAGGCAATCCCACTTCCACGCCACAATCCTTTTGCTAAAGAGCTGGCTCAGATTTGGTCAGTAGCCATGGCCCCAAATTTTCCATATACTGTTTTCAGTAGCATCCGTTGTATGCAGAGAACTGACTCATCTGCTGCCTATGAATGAATGAGGCACTGATTCAGCCATGGAGTGATTGGCCTACCCTGAAGGCAATGCATACATAATATATTAATTCAACACACCTGTACATCTCAGTGCTCTGGGCTGGAGTAGAGAAAAAATGTTGAAAGTTACATGCATTCACTTCTTTTCAGGAGCTCAGGTTCTGGTGATCTAATAGTCAAGTGTTGGATATAATAATCATAGCCATGGTTGTGGAGTACATACTCAGCCCTGGCCCTGTGCTAACTACCCCAGTGTATCGTTCCCCCTCACCTTCACAATACCCCTGTTTAGTAAACAATACCCACAGACAAGAAAACTGCATCCCAGAAAGATCATGAAGCTAATGAGTGGAAAGGCCCAGCCTTGATCATGTGTGTTTGATTCCAAAGCACACACCTATAATCTTCACTTAATCATCTCCCTAGCTAACACAGAAATATGCACTGTGTGGTTCATTCAAAATTCATTCAAGAATATGTATTGAGCCTGTTACAATCTATTAGGTACTCATGGATAATGGAGAGTGAAACGATTTTAAATAAATGTTATTTAATTAGTTAAGGTAGATGTTAAAATGGGTACTTAACAAAGATTGACTTGTCTTTCAGTTTTATCTTTGCAGGAGAAAGAGATGCCAGTTCACCTAAGAAAAGACAGATTATTACTATGTGGCATTGAAAAGACAGAGTGACTACAAGAAGAACAGACATCTAAACCACCTTTATTCAAACCAAGTTCCCTTGGTGTGAGGGAAACCGAGCCTCAACCAGGAGGACTTTTCGAGGATGCAGTTTCACACAGGTGTTGACAGGTAGATGGACCTTTCAGAATCAGAGTGGATCATTCTCCTCCCCAAATTTTTTTGTACTTATTTTCTACTCTTTGGCTAAAAGCTCTCCCAGATGTACGATAAGAGAGATTGAGAGTCATTTTTCAGTTTTCTCTGGGAAATTCATGGTCACAGTATGCTTCCCTTACATGCAATTAAACTAAGCTTTGGTAGAATTTCAAACTAGGAAGCGCATACAAACCGACCCTCCATGTCTATACATTTGTGGGTGATCATCTCATTAAACAACATACCCATCAGAACTTCATCTGTTTTGAGTCTGAGTCACCTGGAGCAGCCCACCTGGCCCACAGGAAAGGTACTTCAATGAAAGCCACTTGAGTCTTAGTTACACAAAGGCAAGATGAGTTGACAAATAGTGAGTCAACCAGAATAACCTCTTTTCATTATGAAAATGTAGATTTTTTTTTTCCTAGGAGATCTATGTGCTCAGGAGTTTTTTTAGAAGTTGCTTCACACTACATTTCTATAAGAATGGCTAATAAACACATGTCAATACTGAATGCTGATAAAGATGCAGAAAAACTGGATCACTCATACTTTGCTGATGTAATATAAAATGGTATGGCCAGTCTGAAAAAGTTTAGTATTTTCTCTGAAAACAAAACATACAGCTATCATATGATCCAACAGTTATACTCCTGGGCATTTATCCCAGAGAAATGCAAACTTATGTTCATATACAAAAACCTATACATAAATGTTTATAGCAGCTTTATTTATAATTGCCAAAAATTGGAATCAGCCCAGATGACCCTAAACAGGTGAGTGGTTAAACAAACTGTAATATGTACATATCATGGAATACTACTCGGTGATACAAAGGAAGGAACTATTGATACATGCAACAGTTTGGATGAATTCTGCTGAGAGAAAAAGCCAGTCTCTGAAGGTTACATATGGTTCCATTTATATAACATTTTGAAAATGACAACATTTTTGTAGGGGAGGACAGAGATGGGGACATAGAGGGAAAGTGGGTGTAGTTATTAAAGGGCACATGAGGGATCCTTGACTGTATTCTTCTGTATCTTGACTGTGGGGGTGAACACAGGAAATACAGGGGAGATAACTTTATATGGAGTTTAATTTATATATATACTTATACACATACAAACATGCACAAATGAGTACAACTAAAATTTGTATCAACGTCAACATTCTGATTATGATATTATACTGTAGTTTTACAAATGTTCCCATTAGGGAAAATTGGGAAAAGTGTACAGAAATTCTCTCTAAATTATTTCTTACAACTGCATATGACTCTACAAGTATCTCAATTAAAAAAAATTTGCTCCTCACATTCAGAGCAGTGTCCACAGGGAGAAATGATTTGGGCATGCACACACCAGAAATAGTCCTTGCCCCATTTTCTAAGAGCTTCGTGGGTTCCCATGGGATCTGTGTGGGGACTCAGGTCTGACATCCTTACAGATTAGAAAAGCATTGACGAGAAATGTGCAAAGATCCACACCAGTAGGAATTTTTTTTTTCAGCCGAAAGCAGCAATCATAGATAGACCAACCCACAGACCCCCTTCTGGTTAGCCCTCTGATGTTGGAAGGGAACTGCCCTCTCTTCTTGGGATTGAATAAGTCACTTGGGATTCGGATGCATCACATAATACCAGCTCATGCTCCTTGTGTGCCAGGCACTCTGCCAAGCAATTCTGCACAGATCAGCCTCTTTCAGTTCCTGCATTCAGCCTTTCTTTCTTCAAAAAATATCGATTGCAAACCTATCATGTGAAAAGCACTATTACAGGCCCTGGGGATATAGCAGTGAAGAAAATAGGCATTCTCTTGGAGATCTACTTTAGTAGGAAAATGATGAGAAATAAACGACCATATAATATGTCGGGTGGAATATATTCTATAAAGAAAAATAAGGCAAAGTGAGGGGCTAGAGAGTGACGGGGGAAGCTCAAAGTCCTCTCTGAGCGGTGGTCTGGAGGTAGTAAGGGTGTTGGTCGTGTGGATGTTGAGAAGAGCTTTCAATGGAAGTGTAAAGGCCCTGGGGCAGGAGCGAGCAGGCACGTTTAGGGAAGTGGGAAGCAATGGGTCTGCATGAGAGTGAGCCAGGAGCAAAGCGACATCGGAGGGTTAGAGAGGTCCATAGAGTTCAGATCACAGAGGACTTTGTGGGTCATGGTAAGGGCTTTGAAATTTTTATTCTGAGTAAGGCTGGAATGGTTTTAAGCACAGGAATAAAATGATCTTATTTATTTATTTTTTAAAAACAGGACCGCTGTGGCTGCCTTTCAGTCATCAGACTGGAGGAGACAAAAGCGGAAGCAGGAAACCAGTTAGGAAGGATGATCTAAGCAAGGAATGACGGTGGTTTGAGTAGAGTAGCAGTGGGAGAGATGGTAAGAAGAAGCCGGATTCGGGATCTATTTTGAAGGTAAAGTCAACAAGTTTTACGGTCTTGCCCACAGGCAGGACAAGGATAACACTAAGGTGTTTGGCCTGAGTACCTGCCTGAGATGGGGAAAATGGGGGAGGAGCAGATCTAGAGAATGGCTGGTAGATTCTAGATTCATTGTCAGACATTCATTGGATATGAGACATTGTCTAGGCTATTAGACACTGTAGCCAGCTCCTAGTATTCATATCCATGTGTACTTTCCTCCCACACTGCATCAGGGCTTGTCTGTGTGACCAATAGAATATACTAGAAGTGACAATCACTGACTTCCAAGTGTAGGTCATAAAAAGTGTAGTTCCATCTACATGGGCTCTCTTGTTCTGGGGAAGGCCAGTCACCATGGCACAAGACAGTCAGCCTTGTGGAGAGGCGCACACTGAGGGACACTGAGACCTCTTACCAATAGGCAGAGCTGACTTTCTGGCCTTGGGAGTGAGCCATGTTAGAAGCAGATCTTCCAGCCCGAGTCTGACCTTCAGATGACCAACCTTGACCGACATCCAGCTGCAGCTGCAGACTCATGAAAGCCCCAAGCCAGGACTACCCGGTCAGGATGGTTCAGGACTACCTAGTCAGGATGGTTCGGAACTCCTAACCTGCAGAAACTAAGATAGGCACTATACGATATTGTTGTTTTAAGCCATTAAAAAATTTTGTGGTAATTTGTTAGGCCTGAGAGAGAATTGCTATATGAATCCAAGTGGAGATACCAAGCAGACAGGTCTGTGTGTCTAGAATTCCTAAGAGAGATTGAATGGTTGGTGTTAAAAATTAGGGATTCATCAGCATGTAAATTGCATTTAAAACTATCGGCCTGGATAAGATTATCTAGGAAGTGAATATATCTAGAAAGGAAGGCCATTAGGGCATTCCCCTCTGTAGAAAGAAGATAAGTAACATCCAGTAAACTGAGAGGGCATGAGGGGGACAGAGAGAGAAGAAATGTGTCTCAGAAAAGATGGAGTTTTCAACTGCGTCAAACGTAGCTCTTGGATCATGTAAGATGAAGACGGGGAGTTGACTGATGGATTTGGCAGCATGGAGGTCACTGATAACCTAGACAACTCCGTCGACTGGAGGCAGTGAACACCTGATTGGAAAAAGGTTCAGGAGGGAAATAGAGGAGAGAAATAAGAGATGGCGTGACCATTTTTTTGAAGTTTTCTGTATGGGGGATTATAGCAAGGAAGTTACTAAAAGGTATTGTGGGATAAAGAGGATAGGGTTTGTTTATGTTCTGTTCTGTTTTCCTTTCTCTTGTTTGTCTGCTTGTATTGGGTTAGAAGCTACGTTTGAATGTGGATGGTTGTGGTCTAGCAGAGAAAGAAAATCTGATGATGTGGGAGGTATAGTGGGCAACTGCAGTAATGAAATCTCTTAGTAGGAAAAGACAATGGAATTTAGTGTACATGCACATGTGTAGGTCTTAAAGGAGCCCTGACTGTTGATGATAAGTAGGGAAAAAAGCACATATTAAGCACATGACGGTAGATGTAGTTCTCGACTGATTGTTCCTGTTGTTTTCAGTGAATCAAGAAGCAATCATCAGTTGCAGGTGAGGAGGGGGTGTTTGATGTTTGAGAAAAGAGCGAGGACAAAGCATCTCTGGTTTCTCAGATGACTTGCAAGCTCCTTCTCACCTCAGGGACTTTGACCTGCTGGTCCTTTTACCTGGAACTCTTTTCTATGTATCTGTTGATTTTTCTTGTCAGCTCAAATATCACCTCCTTGGGAAGACCTTCCCTCACCATCCTGTATAAGTGAACACCAACTTCTGCCCTCTAGCTATTATCTATCACATAATCCTGTTTTGTCCTCTTCATTACGTTTTTCATAGCCTTAGACTTTTTCATTTATTTGTCTTCTCTGCCCCGTCCTAACTAGAATATAAACTTTCGTTATGTCAAGGATTTTGTCTTCCTTGTTCACATCACATTCTTAGCACTGGGCACAAAACCTGGTATGTAATATACATTCAATAAGTATTAATGGATGATGCATATAATAATCACAACAATATTACTAGATAAACCCTATTGTTATCACCATGTTACAGGCCCAGGCAGGTTGAGCGATTTCCCCAAAGTCACGCACCTAGTTTGAACTGCTAGGGGGGTTGAGGGTGTGCATGATTCAAAGCCAGACAATCTGACACCAGAGCCCACACTCTCATGTTACGGAATAGGATTTAAAAGGTGATGCTGACTTCTGGCTACTAAGATGTTGGGAGCCCAGCCAATTAATAGAAAAAAATGAGTAGGACCATGGTTGTGTCCCTAATTTATGTAGTTTAAACCAGTCTAGTTTCACTGATACTGTGAAAATAGGCATCTTAAACATAAATGCACAAAATAAATTGAAAAAATACAGTCACTGAAATTGGAATTTCAGTAATTTGTGATTGGTTGTCTTTGCCTATTTTCATTTTTGATCTTTTCCTTCTTTCCTTCTTTCCTCCTACCCTTCCTTCCCGCCATTTCTTAACAACCCTTTGGTAATGGGAGTAATGGTGGCAGTTTGGATAGGTCAACTATTCAGGAACCACAAGCAGTGTTTTGATGACTCAGGTGTCACATTGCCCTTAAGAGCCCCTGACATGGCTGGCAATGCTTTGTGGAATGTTGACAGGTGGCAGGCTGAAGCTGGTGGACCCTGAGTCTGGACTGGCATAGCATGAGTGAGTGATTTCTAATTCCTGAGGATTACAAACATCTCTGAGATTTAGGAGAAACCTAGGCAATAGGGGTTTCTCAAAAATTTGGTACCTGAGCGGGGCAAGTTCTCTAGTTTGCTTACATTTGTCTACATATAAAAGTCTCCTTAATTAACATGGTTACTTGTTCCTAGCTCATGTCTATCCATTAATTAAAAGACTGTCTTAGTCCTTTTGGTCTGCAATAACAGAAAAGGTGGTGCCTTATAAACAACAAAGAAATTTATTTCTCATAGTTCTGGAGGCTAGAAGTCTGGGATCAGGTGCCAGCATGGCCAGGTGAGGGCCCTCTTTTGGGTCACGCTTCTCTTTTTATACTCAGAAAGCAGAAGGGGATGGACTCTCTTTTATAAGAGCGCTAATCCCATTCATGAGGGCTCCTTCCTTTTGACCTAAGCACCTCCCAAAGGTCCCACCTCCTTCCAGTCCCATATTAGATTTCAGCATATGAATTGGGGGGCACATAAACATTCAGACTCTAGCAATGATCAAACTGGCCTCCAGTATTCCCCATCCACCCTTTCTTCCTGTCTCTTTAGTGTAATATTTCTTGAGCAATTACCATGAAGCAGTCATTGGGCTAACACCTTGCTTGGTGTAGCTCGTTTTATTCTCGCAGCAAACCTAAGAGGTAGGTATTATCATCCACGTTTTACATGTGAGGACCCAGAGCCCCAAGAACAAAACTAGCAGGAGCCAGAGGCTGAATTCAGATCCAGGCATCTTA
This sequence comes from Manis javanica, assembly GCF_040802235.1. Taxonomy (NCBI): domain Eukaryota; kingdom Metazoa; phylum Chordata; class Mammalia; order Pholidota; family Manidae; genus Manis; species Manis javanica. The sequence continues at coordinate 91,673,373 of NC_133169.1, read as the reverse complement.
CTCCAAAGCCTGGGAGCACAACCACGGCTCACTTTCTTCCTCTGCTGCCCATTAACTCAGAGGCTGCACTCAGAGCAACCCCAGGATCAGCTAAGCCCAAGTCCTAGAAGGATTCTTCTTTCTTATCTTTATACTCATTGTTTGTCTCGTTAGAAAAAATTTGCTTACCATTCAGGAAGCATAAAAGTAAAGGGAAAACACCATTGTATGAAAAAAAAATCTAGAAACAAAAGGTGTCTAATAGTGTAGGGAAGTGACAACCATATTCACTGAGTGCCGCAAGCCTGTGGAACAGAAGTAACACAGAAGTGCGCACAATTCCTTCGTAGGTAGGGAAGTTAGGTAAATGTGCATGAAAAACAAACACAAAGGGACTCACAGAAAAGCCCAAGCTAGTTATTGCTTAATGGATCTAAATTTAGAAATGCTGACTCAATTGAGTTGAGTCCAGTGACTGGCAGGGTGAGTTTGGAAAAAAAAACAAAAACAAAGAGGAAGTGAGTTCTGTTGTGGAGTTTTGAAGAGTGAGTGCAATACGGTGTGACAGTTTGAGAAGGTAGACCACACAATTACATGCTAATAAATAGCTTGGTTAGGCTAAGGAAGGGATGATTATGGGGCACAGGTAAGCTTTTTCTATTTTAATCACACTAATGTTATAGACCAATTTTCCTAGAACAGTAATAAAAATAGCTGACATTTTAAAGTGCTTACTATATGCCAGGCATATACAGAGAGTTTACTCACACCTTATTTCTTTAATCCTCATAGCAATCCTCTGATGTACTTACTATTATTACCTTTATTTTACAGAGTGGTTAATTGAATTGCCTGAGGTTACCCAGCTAGTAAATGAAGATCTCTGTCTGATTCAGACCCTGAGCTCTTATCTACTATGCTATCTTTCTAATTTCATTTCTCTAGAGAGGGTATTCCACATGGCATAGCAAAGAACATACAATTCCCAATTAAAAAGCCATATTACCAAAAGCTGTAATAAATTTCATTTTCTAAATCTCTCTTGGGTCTGTTCGCCTCTCTCCACCTTGACTGCCATCCCCGTAGTCTGAACCACCATCGCTTCTCACCTGGGCAATTGCAGCAGCCTCCTGCTTTCACTTCTGCTTCCTTCCATTCCTTCAGAATGCTCTTTAGAAAACACAAACAGACCATGTCGTTTCCTTGTTTAACCTGCTTCCATGGTCTCCCATCACCCCCATTGCCTCAACGCTTGCCTCTTCTACTGCACTGTAAGCTCTATGGAGGTGACTATGCTGTCTTGTTCAAGCATTGTACCTCCAGCATCTAGGATAGTGCCTTGTACATAGTAGAAGCTAAATTTTTGTTGAATGAATGGAATCCAAATGACCTTTAAAACAAAGAATATTGGTCACTTAAATAGGAAAATTAAAAAGGATGAAGTTGGAGGCATGGAGGTCAGTTTTTCATGATTTGTTAATAACATAATTACTTGTTTAATTTCTTCTTTCATGTCTCATGCCCTTTAGGCTGTAAGATCTATGAGGACAGGGACAACATCTGTTTTGTTCCCTACTGTATTCTAGCTCCATGTCAATTTCATAGGAGGTGCTCAGATACTTGTTGTATGAATAATTACAATTATGGATTGGAAGCTGATGAATCAAAATGACAAATAGTGCTGGTGAAGGCAGAATCGTAACAGGAAAGTATAACCATAGTTGTAAGAGCTGTAAGAATAAGGATTCTTTCATTCATTAAACAAATACTTATAAAGCACCTACTATGTTCCAGACCCTGTGCTCGGCAGCCTCTGATGCTATGGAGCATAGGTCTGTAGATAAACAGGCAATTAAAATTCAGTAAGATAAATTTCTCAGGGGAAGGCAAAAAGTGGGTGCTTCAGGGAACTTCTAGGAGGGGGACATTTAACGTAGGCTTGGCCTATGAAAAAGCAATGTCTAGATGGTTAGTAGCTTTTAGACTGGTAAGAGTATCTGTTGTAAAGGCCAGAGGCAGAAAAGCCACTGGTAGGTTCTCTATAGCCTAAGGGTTCTTCTTAACTTCCCTTCATCCAATGAATTTTTATTCAGCCCATACCCTGTGCCAAGCATTGTTAGTCATCATTAAAATTGTTTTTCAAAATTAGTTGTTGAAAATGTAAATACATATACATATACATATAATTCAAAATTTATTTTGAACATTTTTACTTAAAAATTTTCCCCCCTTTGTCCTTTAGGAAGACACACTCTGGGCTGGGCACACCCCCTTCTCCCAAAGTGCATTATAGATGCTTGTTTACTGGATTAATAAACAAACCACGTGAGAGTAATGTGAAGACCAGAAAGTGAAAGCTTTGGATCGGCATTTTTCAGATCTTTCCTCCATGATGGGAAGGTTGTACACGTGCACTGTCTGACCATGTGGTAACCATCATCCACGTGCACCGTGGAGCACTTGCAAAGTGGCTGGTAGGACTGAAGAACCGAATTTTACACTTCATTTTATGTTAATGAACTTAAATAGCCACATGTGGCTAGTGACTACTGCCAAGGACAAGCTCAGCCTTGCATGGTAGCACAGAGGGAACAGTCTGAGCTTGGCATTGGGGCCCAGCCTCTTGCTTAACACCGGAGACTGTTAATAAATGGCTATAAAATGTCTAAATTGTAAAATGTTGAATGCCACCGACAATAGTAAATATCTGTGCACAGTGGCAACCCAAAGTTAGCACCTCAGTCACTGAAGACTAACGAGCCTTGCATCCTGGCATCCCGACAGCCAGCCAACCCAGCTCCACGGTGCAAAGGTTGAAGGCCAAACTCCGCCTTCGCCAGGGCGCGCACTCGGCAGTCTGAGATCCCGAACTGCATCGTGGGCTTTGCGGTTCACCTTGCTAGTGACGTTACTACCGGTGCCCTCTCTGAGCGGCCTAACGAGTCGACTTCCGGTGGCCTGTTGTTCTCTGGGAATTGTGGTCAAAAGGTGGCCGCTGGACGTGGGCTTTAGCGGCCTGGGAACTACAATTCCCGGCGGACTGTGGGAGGCGTGAGGCGGCGTGGGTCGTGAGTGAGCCGGCGAGTGCCTCGTCAGGTGTGCGCGCTGTGCCGCGGTGTCGTGGGCGGCCCGGCTGCCGGAGACGGGGGAAGGTTATAACCGCCCCGGGAGAGGGTCGCCGGGGTCGCTGTCGTGGGTGTGCGCAGTGGGCCGGCGGCGTCATGGCGGTGAGTGTTGGCGGCGAGAGAGTCGCCTCGTCCGGGCCTTGGAACCCGGCCGAGCCGTCGGCTTTTGCCGGAACCTCGGGGCTCGTGTGGCGGCTCCTGGTTCTGAAGGGAAAAGTCCGTCTCAAGAGAAAGCGGCGGCCGGCTGCCCGCGTTTAAGGCGAGGCTGTTGGCGGAGGCGCCTTTTCTTGCCGGCAGAAGAGCCGGGGACTGATTGATGGCTTTGACTTTACAGGCTGTTTAATGTGTGTGTTATTTCACCAGAGCTTCTAGGACCGATCCGGAGAGACAGGACTGTGTAACATTGATTGTCCTTTCTACGGGAAATTATTGAGCACCTCCCTGTAAAACAGACAAAAACGTCTGCATTCATGGTGTTCACGTGTGCGCACGCGCGCGTGTGTGTGTGTGTGTGTGTGTGTGCGTGTGTGTTGCAAGGAGGGATGTATGTCCACTGGAGAGTGAGGTGTGTGTGTGTGTGTGTGTGTGTGTGTGTGTGTGTGTGTGTGGCAAGGAGGGATGTATGTCCACTGGAGAGCGAGGTGTGTGTGTGTGTGTGTGTGTGTGTGCGTGTGTGTTGCAAGGAGGGATGTATGTCCACTGGAGAGCGAGGTATGTGTGTGTGTGTGTGTGCGTGCGTGTGTGTGGCAAGGAGGGATGTATGTCCACTGGAGAGTGAGGTGTGTGTGTGTGTGTGTGTGTGTGTGCGCGTGTGTGTTGCAAGGAGGGATGTATGTCCACTGGAGAGCGAGGTGTGTGTGTGTGTGTGTGTGTGTGTGTGTGTGTGTGGCAAGGAGGGATGTATGTCCACTGGAGAGTGAGGTGTGTGTGTGTGCGTGCGTGTGTGTTGCAAGGAGGGGTGTATGTCCACTGGAGAGTGAGGTGTGTGTGTGTGTGTGTGTGGCAAGGAGGGATGTATGTCCACTGGAGAGCGAGGTGTGTGTGTGTGTGTGTGTGTGGCAAGGAGGGATGTATGTCCACTGGAGAGCGAGGTGTGTGTGTGTGTGTGTGTGTGTGTGTGTGTGTGTGTGTGTTGTAAGGAGGGATGTATGTCCACTGGAGAGCGAGGTGTGTGTGTGTGTGTGTGTGTGGCAAGGAGGGGTGTATGTCCACTGGAGAGCGAGGTGTGCGTGCGTGTGTGCGTGTGTGTGTGGGGGGGGGGGGGTGGGGTGGGGGTGGTGGAGGTGGGGGTAGATGGGTGGGAGGGGGCAGGTCATACAAGGCCTTGCAGATTGAAGAGGGTTCAGGAAAGCGTGGGAAGAGACGCTGGAGATAATGAGCATGGACATCTCTTTTGAGGAATTCAGTAAAGAAGGTAGGGGAGTTGGGTAATAGGTGAAAGTCAGAAGAGGCCTTTTTTTTTCTTTTCTCAAGGCAGGAGAGATTATACAGTGTTTGTATGGTCAAGGGAATTGTCTTGTAGAAAGGAAACATTGATGCAGAAGAGAAAGATCGCCGGAGTGGCGCTCCTGGATAGAGTAGATGGGGTGAGAGCAGGTGCGTCAGTGGAGGGGTTAAGTAGAACTGTGCTCAGATACAGGAGCAGGAAAGAAGGCAGGATGTGTGGGTATAGAGTCACGTGGGTAGGTAGATGTGGTGAGGGAGGCTGGAATTTTTCTGTTTGCCTCTGTTTTCTCGTTGAATTTGGAACCAAGATTATCAGCCCAAAGTAAGGATGGGAGAGAAAGTGTTAGATATTTGAGGAGAGAGGAGAAGGTATGAAACAATTGTCAGTGATATCGCTGTCAGTGGAACTTTGTGGTGATGACTGTTCTATGCTTGTGCTGACTGACTTTGGTAGCCACATGTGGCTGTGGCTAGTGCTGTTGAAAGATTGAACTTATAATTGACTTTAAAATGAAATAGTCACATGTGGCTAGTGGCTACTGAACTCGACAGCGTACACTGTAAAGTTAGGGAAGCACTGGTCTGAGTTTGAGAAGGAGTAAGTACTGAGTTTCCGAATCTAGGTGTTTTGTTGGACACCACTTGAGGTTAATGGCCATGAATTTAAATTGAGACCAGTCAGCATGGTTGAGCGTTTATCTCCTGCTATTTTCAGCTGCCTGGGTAAAGGAGCAGAGCAGGTGGGTAGGAGGCAAGAATGAGGGAGAGAAAGGCAAAGGGGTAATTATATAGATGGACTTATGGGATAGAAGTGAAGACATGGGGTGGGAATGGGTCTGAGGATCAGTGAAAAAAGATGAGATTAGGTCCCAGTGCAGTTGAAGAATTATTGGGATTGGAATTCTAGCAGAGTTAGGCCCAATAATACCAGTAACTAACATTTCTTCTGTGTTATGCTTTGTTTTTACTGTGTTATTTGCATTGTCTCATTGCGTCTTCCCACTAACCTATCCGAGGTAGGCACTTTTCTTATCTGCAGTAGTTAGAAGAAGAAACCCAGGCTTAGTGAGCCTCACTAACAGGCCCCAGTTCCCACAGCTAGTACATGAGGAACGTGGATCAGAACTCAGATCGATTTCTTTCCCACTCACCATGCCATGTACTGCTTTCCAGGCAAACCCATGCCTTCGGATTCCTGGCCCAGAGCTTTTCTTTTGTTAGAAGCTGCTCAGTCCTCCCCACCAGCCCCATCCTAACTTGGTGGTATCCTTAGCCAGTATGGAATTTGCAGGTTCTTTTTTTGGTTGGTGTTAATAGAAATGGGCTTTTCAATTTGCAGGATCTTAATACATTTTCTTTTTTCTTTTTAAGTTATATATAAGGAAACTGGCAGTGTTTTTGGTAGATATTATTGTTTTACTTTATTCACTTTTTGGCTTCCCTAGAAGTTTTAAACAGTCAGGATACTGCCCTGACATTAAAGTTAGTTTTATTGAAAAATGCCATTAAGAACTCCCTTTAGGAAAAACAAGTAACAGTAGCAATAAGATGTATTGATTGCTTATTTTGTGCATTGGTATTTTACATAATTTACATGTAGAACTATCCTATAAAAGTAGGTGCTATTATTATCCCTGTTTTATTGATGGAGAAAATAAGATATCAGTGTACCAAGAGGCAGACTTCGATCATTGTACTATTTCCAATTGTAAACTAATTGAGAAATTTTTTTTGCAAACATCCTCACAAAAGGAAAAATTTCTCTTTCTAAAGGAAATCTTACCAAATTAGTAAGATAGAAAATTAGATTTTATTTTATGATTGAATTCATAAAAAACAATTTAATTTTCTTCATATCATTGGAGTATTTATTTTATAGAGTTTTTGACAGTTCTAATTCCTTTTTGTTACATATCAGACTTTTAGAGGGGACCTGGATATGTGATATAATAAGGGTAAGAGCCAACTTCTGACAAATACATTGTTTTTAAATTTTTCACTTGGAATATTAAAGTAGTGAGCAAAGTAGTGGTAATAGTAGTAGTATACACTTCCACTTACCATCCATCACCCAACTTCAGTCATTGACAGTTTGGGGCCAGTCTTATTTCATACATACCTCTCCTGGACCCTCCCCTCCACCCCTCAGGATTCATTATAAGCAAATTCTGGGTACTGCGCTGTACATATTTTAGTAAGTTCTTTTTTTTTTTTTTTTTTTAAAGATATAACGGTAAGTTCTCTTAAAACAACCACAATGCCATTTTCACACCCAATAAAAAGCAAATGATGTCTAGTTGTCTTTGTGATAATGGGTAACATCATTGAGCATTTACCATGGGTCTGGCACTAAGCTAAGTCCTTCATGGGTATTCTCTCTTTTAATCCTCATAATAATTATACAAGGTAGGTCTAATTATTATTCCCATTTTATAGGTAGGTGTGAAGTGGAGGTTAAGGAACTTGTCTAGGGTTCTACAGCTAGTAAATGGTGGAGCTAGGATACAGTCAGAGTACCGAGAAGAAATGGAAAAAGAAGTCAGAAGATGAGGGTTTTGTCCACCTTGACCATTTGCGGCAAGATGATCTCCGAGCTTCAGCGTCATCATCATGGGAATGACAATCACTGGTCTGCCTCCTTCTTAGAGTTGTTAAGATCGAATTAGCTAATGGTCATGCAGGTTCTGAGAACTGCAGAATACCATGACTGAAAATATGAAAGAGTTTCTTATCTAGTTCGCTGTTTCTTTGCTGGTGGGGATTTTTTCCCCCAGAGAACTTTGGTCTGGAGACTCTTCGGGTCGTTAGAACGGAGAGGTGGGGTGGGAGTGGGGGTGTGCCCCTGGCAGCCAGTGGGTAGGAGCCAGGGGCGCTCCTGGACATCTTACAGACAGTCTCTGAAAACAAAGACTTATTTGGCACAAAATGTCCAAGTGCCAAAGGTGAGGAACTCTGTTCTTGTTAAATAATCATTTTTTTAAACCTGGAGTATTTCGCTTTATTTTCTTTATTTTTGATCACTTGAGTTTTAGGGGATTCTTTTAATTTATTAAAATAACCTATTGTCTCATTGAATAACTAGTAAAGAACTTGAGGCTCAGATCGATCAAGTGACTTGCTCAAGGTTATACAACAAGTTAGTGCTGGGCCAATATCAGATTTCATTACAATTGACCTTTGAAGTTTTGAGGAACAAGTTTTTCTGAGAAGCAGAAATCTCGAAGAAAAGCTTTTGTTCATTTAGCATGCTCAGTACAGTGTAAAGAAACACATAGTTCTAAGTAATTTATGAAGACTTGCTTTCATGTTCTTTTAAATGGGGTGACATGGTCGTTTTTAAGCAAAAGATATTTGTTAATGTAATTTCTGTGCCTATACCATTCTACTTTGTGTTCAGGTGACTATACTAGTTCTAAAAGTTGTTGTCTGCCAGGAGTTCAAAACCCAACTTGGTAACTGGGATTTCATATGACCCGTGACTGGAGGTTCAACTAGGCTTCATGAGGCCTTAGATAACTTTTGTTTTCATGGGCCCCTTCCTCTGTAAAAAAATATTACAAATTATATTTTACAACTGTGTTGATATGAAGACAAACATTAATATTATATGTGAAAATCTTTCTTTAAACTAAAAGTTAATTTTTCCTTCTGGTTTTGAAAGAGAATATTTTTGAGAGCCCCTCTACCTACAGGTTGTCGGCTGTTAGTTTGCACAGGCTGCTTTAAGGGTAGGGATGACTTATTTTGTTCTGCACAAAGCTCCTTTGCTAGAACCTGGTCACATAGCTCCAACCTAACTGACAATTCGTCTAGAAATGTAGCAGAGCACCCTTACCCCCTCTGCTGCACTGACGTAAATGAGACTGGGCTTTGGTTGCCGAGGATGAAGGGAAGGAACAGGTATTGCCCGGGCAACCACAGCTTCCTTTCAAATGGTTCTCCTTGTCTGTCAGAATTGAACACAGGGCTTAGCATGTGTAGGCTTAGAGAGATTTGTAACTTACAGGTTACTTGTCAAGAAGAGGGTTTTACAGTAAGGGGGCAAAGGCACTGAAGGTCTAAATGAGGGTGGTTGGCAGCAGGCATGGAAGGGAGTGAATAGGTGTTGGGCCTTATTCTTTCTTGGAAAAGGAAATACCTTATGCAAGCACACTTAGTTTCATTGAAATTCTTGGGAAAGAGTCCAAATGGCTTAGTGCCTTGATTCAAAAATGCAGTGCAGTTCCTAGTCTATGTTACTTCTTTTTGGCCACAGTATGCAACAGCTGTCTTTTAAAATCTTGAAATACTCAACAAATACTTGCTGTGAGTTTGTTTTACACTAGACATTGAGGACATAATGAGAAACAAGACACAGTTCGCACCATGAACAAATTAACAGTCCTGTGGGGAAGGCAGACAGATGCTGATGTCACTGTGTGATAAGTGCTGTCATAGGGGCAAGAGTGGCAGGAACATACTGAGAATGGCATCCCTTGGACCCGTGGGGAAACAAGGCAGGTGATTTGCTGAGACCTGAAGGATGGGATAGCCAGGCCACGAGATTGGTGGGATATGAGGACAAAGAGGGTAACTTGAACAAAGGCCCAGAGGTGAGAGAGGGGTCTTGGCCTATCTTGGAAGATGCATCTGGTTTACTAGGCCTGGAGGGGTAGTGGTGAGGGAATGGAGGGGAGGGCAGGAGGGAGGCTCTGGCAGAGATGAGACCAGGTGGCACCTGAGTGTCAGGTTTAAGAGTATGGTCTTGATCCTGAGAACATGGAGAGCTTCTGAAGAGGCATTGACTTGATCAGATACATATTTTGATAAAATTTTCACTCACAGCAATTATGATCTTTTCAGGATTTATAGAAACAAAAATATTGTCACTTTTATTTTCTTTTGGTTACTGAAGAAACTATATCCATGACTTTTCAAATTCTGGAATTCTTTTTCATTGTCCCGCAGACTTTATGGCAAGGTTCTTCCTTTAATCCATCATTTAATCTCCTTGTAAGCTGACATTTCATTATTCTGTGACTTGCCCTTCTCTTCTGCATTAAGCTTGCTTAAAAAGAATAAAAAGAAATAATAAACCATTCTTTGACTTGAAATATAAAAAACTGAATATAGTAAAACAGAGTTGACAGCTTAGTGGTAGATATACACTGAATCTCACCTACTTTTAATACTGTTATTTTATTATATAATACACGAGGTATATTTAAGTTTAATTATTGGAAAAATAGTGGTAAGTTTGTTTTGTTTCTGATTGCACAGAATTCCTCTTTGCTTAACATTTCAAATTTGTATAACCATTAAAAAAAAAAGCTAAGAGTCTACTATGTGATATGACTAGAAAAGTATTTTTTAAATTTTTGGGTGAAAGGATGGAGGGAGGCATAATTAAAGGAGACTGAGACCCACAAGTCGGGTGGCTTGGCAAGGTCACCTGTCCGGTAGGTTGTTAAAGTATGAGTAGAACTCAGGTATTTTCGTATTTGAAAATGCTGCAGAATCTGGAAATGTTAGCACGTAAGAAGAGGGGGAAAATTTAATTTCAGTTCAGAGTATTTTATACCAGAAAGTAAAATTCTAGAAACTTAATATTAAGTTTTCAAAGCAGAACTAGATTTGTGTATGGTCCACTGATGCCCAGTTTTCACACTGGCCTGTCCCGTGGTGCCGTGTTCCGCTCCAGCTGCAGCACACTGGCCGTGAGAGCTAATTCTGTTCAGAGTTGCAGAGAATGGACTTCTGATCCTCCTGCTTTAATCAGAGTTAGAACCATCCTGCGGGTCCTTCCTTTTGTTTTCATCCGAGGATGGCTGGAGGGACCATGGGAATGTTGCCAGGTAGATCTAGTATACTACAGACATGTGTGCCGTTCTGTTTCATTTTAATTTCGTATGAATAATCTACTAATCATTTTGGAGAGCTCTTCATCAGCTTCCTTGGAAAAAACCTGCAGCCGGCTGGTCTTGCCGTGATCTCTACCTGTTGAGCCTCAGCGTCCTTCTTTGGTGGTCGTGATTGCAGCACGGCAGGCAGGCAGGCACTGCTCCATCCTTTACTTTCCTAAGTATTGGTATATTTTCACTAAATAGGAATATTTGACAACAGTGTTACATGTAGGATATAATTTTGAAGAAGTATTTGAAAGTTTTTTGTGTATTTAAATAATTCTTTAACTGTCTCTCTGATGTTTGAAGTGGACAGATTGTGATAACTTGAATCTTTAATCTTGTTCATTAAATTTCAGGATAACCATGGAAAAACTGATATATCAGTAAACAGCTCAGTTCCATGTGAATGCAATTCCTTTTGTTTCTCTTCTTTTTTTGAAAGCAAGACTATTGATGTGTAGAGTGGATTATTCTCTTTTGTGTCCAATAGGAAAGAAAAGGAACAGCAAAAGTAGACTTTTTGAAGAAGATTGAGAAAGAAATTCAGCAGAAATGGGATACTGAGAAAGTGTTTGAGGTCAATGCATCTGATTTAGAGAAGCCAGCTTGGTGAGTAATAGTTTGTGATGTTCTACACATTGTGTTTCCAAAACCATCGGCTACAGAAACTGCTCTGTGTAAAGGGTGAGGCAGATAGTATGGGCTGAAGGAGGTGACTTCCACTTTCTGCATTTCAAACTAGAATCCTCTTTCCTATGGAATTCTTTTTTTTTTTTTTTTTTGAGAGGTCATCTCTCATATTATTGATCAAATGGTTGTTAACAACAATTAAAATTCTGTATAGGGGACTCAATGCTCAATGCACAATCATTAATCCATCCCAAGCCTAATTCTCGTCAGTCTCCAATCTTCTGAAGCATAACGAACAAGTTCTTACATGGTGAACAAGTTCTTATATGGTGAATAAGTTACATGGTGAACAGTACAAGGGCAGTCATCACAGAAACTTTCGGTTTTGATCATGCATTATGAACTATAAACAGTCAGTTCAAATATGAATATTCGTTTGATTTTTATACTTGATTTATATGTGGATACCACATTTCTCTCTTTATTATTATTATTATTTTTATTTTTAATAAAATGCTGAAGTGGTAGGTAGATGCAAGATAAAGGTGGAAAACATAGTTTAGTGTTGTAAGAGAGCAAATGTAGATGATCAGGTGTGTGCCTGTAGACTATGTGCTAATCCGAGCTAGACAAGGACAATAAAACATCCACAGATGCAGCAGATTTCTCTCAGAACAGGGGGGGAGAGGTTCTAAGCCTCACCTCTGTTGATCCCCAATTTCTAACCTGATGGCCCCCCTGCGACTGTGCCTGTGTTAGGTTGTTCCTCCCTTGAGGAATCTTACCCGTCTCTGGCTAACCGGTCATCTTCCGGGGCCATACAGGGAGATGTAAAGTTGGTAAGTGAGAGAGAAGCCATATTGTTTGAAAAGGTTAGCTTTTTACTTCTTTGCAGATTTATGCCCTGTGGCTTCTATGCCCAGCATTTGTCTTGAGGTATCTTTACCACTTGGAGGAATTATGATACTCAGTGAATTCGATATGAGGCAAGAATTCTATTTAAGGGTTGTAATTAGGAAGGAAGAAGAAAAGGTATAGAGGTAGCAGATGGAAGAAAACATGGGAAGATTGATTATTTCTTTGATATATCTTCTTGTAGAGTAACTTAAGCATGTATAGGTTTTAAACTACTAATTAAATTGTGCAAGACATTAACATAATAGGAATACAGTTACATAACCAAAGCAGATCTATAATTACCAGCCATCTCCAGTGAAGCCAAGAAAACCAGTTAGGCACCCTAGGCATTTGTGAAAATTTGTCTATGATATGATGGATATTGTCCAGCTGTACTTGAACAGTCTGAGAGAAATCAGACAAATTAAAACAACCCATTCCTGGGAACTGTTCACATCCCATATGTTCTTTTAACAGTAGATAGTCTGTAGTTGTAAGATTTTGGAGCGCTACAACTTGCACTTCTCCTAATTCTTGATTGAGCTCCAACAGTATAGATCCAGTCAAATTTGTTGTTTTACTGAAAGCACAGGCCAGCTTAGATATCTCCTTCTTCATTCCCATTGCAAGTCCAGGAACCGGTGGGATGAATGCAGCTACAACTGCAGCATCGCCTGGATCTTTGTTGAGGTTTTTTGATGATCATCTTCTGGTATGACTCTTCCAGAGAGTGCTGATGTTGGAAGTTCTTCTTCATATCGTATCTTAGTTCATTTTCTGGGTAGCCAAATTAGGCTTTGATCCTCTGTATAAACACAAACAGACCCTTTGCCCACACTTTGATATGCCCTTTATACCATTGTGTAGAACTCATTGGAGGTCACCACACAGGAACTGCTTTTTTTTTTTTTAAGAGAAAGGAATATTATCAGAAAAGTGTACCTCCATAGCTGATCATCTGACACCCTTTAAGTGATCAAAATCAAAGATATTTAAGGCATGCATTAATGCCTGCCTCCCTTCCCTCCCCTCCCCTCCCCTCCCCTCCCCTCCCCTCCCCTCCCCTCCCCTCCCCTCCCCTCCCCTCCCCTCCCCTCCCCTTCCCTTCCCTTCTTCCTTTTTTTCCTTCCTTCCTTTCTTTTCTTCCTTCCTTTTTTTCCTTCCTTCCTTTCTTTCCTTCCTTTCTTTCTTTCCTTCCTTTCTTTCTTTCCTTCCTTTCTTTTTTTCCTTCCTTTCTTTCTTTCCTTCCTTTCTTTCTTTCCTTCCTTTCTTTCTTTCCTTTCTTTCTTTCTTTCCTTTCTTTCTTTCTTTCCTTTCTTTCTTTCTTTCTCTTTCTTTCTCTTTCTCTTTCTCTTTCTTTCTCTTTCTCTTTCTTTCTTTCTTTTTTTTTTTTTTTTTTTCTTTCTTTTTCTCTCTCTCTTTCTTTCTTTCTTTCTTTCTTTCTTTCTTTCTTTTTTTCTTTCTTTCTTTCTTTCTTTCTTTCTTTCTTTCTTCTTTCCTTTCTTTTCTTTCCTTTTCTTTCTTTTCTTTCTTTTCTTTTTTTGTTATCTTTAATCTACACTTACATGAAGAATATTATGTTTAGTAGGCTCTCACTCATACCAGGTGACCCCCACAAACCCCTTTACAGTCATTGTCCATCAGGATAAAAAATGTTGTAGAACCACTACTTGTCTTCTCTGTGTTGCACAGCCCTCCCCTTTCTCCCTCCCCCCATGCATGCTAATCTTAATACCCCCCTTCTCCCCCCTCCCCTTATCCCTCCCTACCCACTCATCCTCCCTAGTCCCTTTCCCTTTGGTACCTGTTAGTCCATTCTTGGGTTCTGTGATTCCGCTGCTGTTTTGTTCCTTCAGTTTTTCCTTTGTTCTTATACTCCACAGATGAGTGAAATCATTTGGTATTTCTCTTTCTCCACTTGGCTTATTTCACTGAGCATAATACCCTCCAGGTCCATCCATGTTGCTGCAAATGGTAGGATTTCCCCTCTTCTTAAGGCTGAGTAGTATTCCATTGTGTATATGTACCACATCTTCTTTATCCATTCATCTACCAATGGACGTTTAGGTTGCTTCCAATTCTTGGATATTGTAAATAGTGCTGCGATAAACATAGGGGTGCATCTGTCTTTCTCAAACTTGATTGCTGCGTTCTTAGGGTAAATTCCTAGGAGTGGAATTCCTGGGTCAAATGGTAAGTCTGTTTTGAGCATTTTGATGAACCTCCATACTGCTTTCCACAGTGATTAAACTAATTTACATTCCCACCAGCAGTGTAGGAGGGTTCCCCTTTCTCCACAGCCTCGCGAACATTTGTTGTTGTTTGTCTTTTGGATGGTAGCCATCCTTACTGGTGTGAGGTGATACCTCATTGTGGTTTTAATTTGCATTTCTCTGATGACAAGTGATGTGGAGCATCTTTCCATGTGTCTGTTGGCCATCTGTATTTCTTTTTTGGAGAACTGTGTTCAGTTCCTCTGCCCACTTTTTAATTGGATTACTTGATTTTTGTTTGTTGAGGCGTGTGAGCTCTTTATGTATTTTGGATGTCAATCCTTTATTGGATCTGTCATTTATGAATATATTCTCCCATACTGTAGGGTTCCTTTTTGTTCTATTGATGGTGTCTTTTGCTGTACAGAAGCTTTTCAGCTTAATATAGTCCCACTTGTTCATTTTTGCTGTTGTTTTCCTTGCCCGGGGAGATATGTTCAAGAAGAGGTCACTCATGTTTATGTCTAAGAGGTTTTTGCCTATGTTTTTTTCCAAGAGTTTAATGGTTTTATGACTTATATTCAGGTATTTGATCCATTTTGAATTTACTTTTCTATATGGGGTTAGACAATGGTCCAGTTTCATTCTCCTACATGTAACTGTCCAGTTTTGCCAGCACCATCTGTTGAAGAGACTGTCATTTCGCCATTGTATGTCCATGGCTCCTTTATCAAATATTAATTGGCCATATATGTTTGGGTTAATGTCTGGAGTCTCTATTCTGTTCCACTGGTCTGTGGCTCTGTTCTTGTGCCAGTACCAAATTGTCTTGATTACTGTGGCTTTGTAATAGAGCTTGAAGTTGGAGAGCGAGATCCCCCTCACTTTATTCTTCCTTCACAGGATTGCGTTGGCTATTCAGGGTCTTTGACGGTTCCATATGAATTTTTGAACTATTTGTTCTAGTTCATTGAAGAATGCTGTTGGTAATTTGATAGAGATTGCATCAAATCTGTATATTGCTTTGGGCAGGATGGCCATTTTGATGATACTGATTCTTCCTAGCCAGGAGCATTGGATGAGTTTCCGTTTGTTAGTGTCCCCTTTAATTTCTCTTAAGAGTGACTTGTAGTTTTCAGAGTATAGGTCATTTACTTCTGTGGTTAGATTTATTCCTAGGTATTTTATTCTTTTTGATGCAATTGTGAATGGAATTGTTTTCCTGATTTCTCTTTCTATTAGTTCATTGTTAGTGTATAGGAAAGCTACAGATTTCTGTGTGTTAATTTTGTATCCTGCAACTTTGCTGTATTCGATATCAGTTATAGTAGTTTTGGTGTGGAGTCTTTAGGGTTTTTTATGTACAATATCATGTCATCTGCAAATAGTGACAGTTTAACTTCTTCTTTACCAATCTGGATTCCTTGTTATTTCTTTGTTTTGTCTGATTGCCGTGGCTAGGACCTCCAGTACTATGTTAAATAGCAGTGGGGAGAGTGGGCATCCCTGTCTAGTTCCTGATCTCAGAGGAAAAGCTTTCAGCTTCTCGCTGTTCAGTATAATGTTGGTGGTGGGTTTATCATATATGGCCTTTATTATGTTGAGGTACTTGCCCTCTATTCCCATTTTGCTGAGAGTTTTTATCATGAATTAATGTTGAATTTTGTCAAATGCTTTTTCAGCATCTATGGAGATGATCATGTGGTTTTTGTCTTTCTTTTTGTTGATCTGGTGGATGATGTTAATGGATTTTTGAATGTTGTACCATCCTTGCATCCCTGGGATGAATCCCACTTGGTCATGGTGTATGATCCTTTTGATATGCTTTTGAATTCGGTTTGCTAATATTTTATTAAGTATTTTTGCATCTACATTCATCAGGGATATTGGTTTGTAATTTTCTTCTTTGGTGGGGTCTTTGCCTGGTTTTGGTATTCGGGTGATGTTGGCTTCATAGAATGAGTTTGGGAGTATTCCCTCCTCCTCTATTTTTTGGAAAACTTTAAGGAGAATGGGTATTATGTCTTCTCTGTGTGTCTGATAAAATTCCGAGGTAAGTGCGTCTGGCCTGGGTGTTTTGTTCTTGGGTAGTTTTTTGATTACCGTTTCAATTTCTTTGCTCGTAATTGGTTTGTTTAACTTTCGTGTTTCTTCCTTGGTCAGTCTTGGAAGGTTGTGTTTTTTTGGGAAGTTGTCCATTTCTATGTTTTCCAGCTTGTTGGCGTATAGGTTTTCATAGTAGTCTTTAATAATTCTTTGTATTTCTGTGGAGTCTGTCATGATTTTTCTGTTCTCATTTCTGATTCTGTTGATATGTGTTGATTCTCTTTTTGTCTTAATAAGTTTAGCTAGAGGCTTATCTATTTTGTTTATTTTCTCAAAGAACCAGCTCTTGGTTTCGTTGATTTTTGCTATTGTTTTATTCTTCTCAATTTTGTTTATTTCTTCTCTGATCTTTATTATGTCCCTCCTTCTGCTGACTTTAGGCCTCATTTGTTCTTCTTTTTCCAGTTTCGATAATTGTGATGTTAGGCTATTCATTTGGGATTGTTTCTCCTTCTTCAAGTGTGCCTGGATCGCTATATACTTTCCTCTTAAGACTGCTTTCGCTGCGTCCCACAGAAGTTGGGGTTTAGTGTTGTTGTTGTCATTTGTTTCTATATATTCCTTGATCCCTATTTTAATTTGTTCATTGATCCATTGATTACTTAGGACATGTTGTTAAGCCTCCGTGTGTTTGTGAGCCTTTTTGTTTTCTTTGTAGAATTTATTTCTAGTTTTACACCTTTGTGGTCTGAAAAATTGGTTGGTAAAATTTCAATATTTTGGATTTTGCTGGGACTCTTTTTGTGGGCTTGTATGTGGTCTATTCTGGAGAATGTTCCATGTGCACTTGAGAAGAATGTATATCCTGTTGCTTTTGGATGTAGAGTTCTATAGATGTCTATTAGGTCCATCTGCTCTACTGTGTTGTTCAGTGCCTCTGTGTCCTTACTTATTTTCTGCCCGGTGGATCTATCCTTTGGGGTGAGTGGTGTGTTGAAGTCTCCTAAGATGAATGCATTGCAGTCTATTTCCCCCTTTAGTTCTGTTAGTATTTGTTTCACATATGCTGCTGGTGCTCCTGTGTTGGGTGCATATATATTTAGAATGGTTATATCTTCTTGTTGGACTGAGCCCTTTATCATTATGTAGTGTCCTTCTTTATCTCTTGTTACTTTCTTTGTTTTGAAGTCTATTTTGTCTGATATTAGTACTGCAACCCCTGCTTTCTTCTCGCTGTTGTTTGCCTGAAATATGTTTTTCCATCCCTTGGCTTTTAGTCTGTACATGTCTTTGGGTTTGAGGTGAGTTTCTTGTAAGCAGCATATAGATGGGTCTTGCTTTTTTATCCATTCTATTACTCTGTGTCTTTTGATTGGTGCATTCAGTCCATTTACATTTAGGGTGACTATTGAGAGATGTGTACTTATTGCCATTGCAGGCTTTAAATTCGTGGTGACCAAAGGTTCAAGGTTAGCCTCCTTAGTATCTTACTGCCTAACTTAGCTCGCTTATTGAGCTGTTATATACACTGTCTGGAGATTCTTTTCTTCTCTCCCTTCTTATTCCTCCTCCTCTATTCTTCATATGTTGTGTGTTTTGTTCTGTGCTCTTTCTAGGAGTTCTCCCATCTAGAGCAGTCCCTGTAGGATGCCCTGTAGAGGTGGTTTGTGGGAAGCAAATTACCTCAGCTTTTGCTTGTCTGTGAATTGTTTAATCCCACCATCATATTTAAATGATAGTCATGCTGGATACAGTATCCTTGGTTCAAGGCCCTTCTGTTTCATTGCATTAAATATATCATGCCATTCTCTTCTGGCCTGTAGGGTTTCTGTAGAGAAGTCTGATGTTAGCCTGATGGGTTTTCCTTTATAGGTGACCTTTTTCTCTCTAGCTGCCTTTAAAACTCTTTCCTTGTCCTTGATCTTTGCCATTTTAATTATTATGTGTCTTGGTGTTGTCCTCCTTGGATCCTTTCTGTTGGGGGTTCTGTGTATTTCCGTGGTCTGTTCGATTATTTCCTCCCCCAGTTTGGGGAAGTTTTCAGCAATTATTTCTTCCAAGATACTTTCTGTCCCTTTTCCTCTCTCTTCTTCTTCTGGTACCCCTATAACACGGATATTGTTCCTTTTGGATTGGTCGCACAGTTCTCTTAATATTGTTTCATTCTTGGAGATCCTTTTATCTCTCTCTATGTCAGCTTCTATGCGTTGCTGTTCTCTGGTTTCAGTTCCATCAATGGCCTCTTGCATCTTATCCATTCTGCTTATGAATCCTTCCAGAGTTTGTTTCATTTCTGTGATCTCCTTCCTGACATCTGTGATCTCCCTCCGGACTTCATCCCATTTCTCTTGCGTATTTCTCTGCATCTCTGTCAGCATGTTTATGATTTTTATTTTGAATTCTTTTTCAGGAGGACTGGTTAGGTCTGTCTCCCTCTCAGGTGTTGTCTCTGTGATCTTTGTCTGCCTGTAGTTTTGCCTTTTCATGGTGATGGAGATAGTTTGCAGAGCTGGTACGAGTGACGGCTGGAAGAGCTTCCCTTCTTGTTGATTTGTGGCCTTCCTCTCCTGGGAGAATAGCGACCTCTAGTGGCTTGTGCTGGGCAGCTGTGTGCAGACAGGGCTTCTGCTTCCTGCCCAGCTGCTGTGGAGTTTATCTCCCCTGTTGCGGTGGGCGTGACCTGGCTCAGGCCGCTGCTCCAAAGTGGTGGAGCCCCGTTGGAGGGGGAGCAGCCGGGAGGCTATTTATCTCCGTAAGGGGCCTCTTTGTTCCCTGCTGCCCAGGGGTTAGAGTGCCCAGAGATCTCCTGATTCCCTACCTCTGGACTAAGTGTCCTGCCCTGCCCCTTTAAGACTTCCAAAAAGCACCCGCCAAAACAAAACAACCACACACAAAAAAAATGGCCACTCGTTTTTCTTTATTCTCCGGCGCCAGCCTTGGGCACCTGCTCACCGGTCTTGCTGCCCTGTTTCCCTAGTATTGGGGTCCCTATCCCTTTAAGACTTCCAAAAAGTGCTCGCCAAAACAAAACAACAACAACAACAACAACAACAACAACATAAAATAATGGCCGCTCGCTTTTCTTTTGTTCTCTGGCTCCGGCCTCTGATACCCGCTCGCCAATCTTGCTGCCCTGTTTCCCTAGTTTTGGGGTCCCTGTCCCTTTTAGACTTCCAAAAAGCACTCGCCACAACAAAAGAACAACAACAACAACAAAAAGTGGCTGCTCGCTTTTCTTTTGTTCTCTGGAGATGGTCTCTGATACCCGCTTGCCGGTCTCGCTGCCCTGTTTCCCTAGTATTGGCATCCCTGTCCCTTTAAGACTTCCAAAATGCACTCACCACAACAACAAAAGAAAATAAAAAAAATAAAAGGATGGCTGCTCGCTTTTCTTTTGTCCTCCGGCGCCAGCTTCCGGTACCCGCTCACTGGTCCTGCTGCCCAGTTTCCCTAGTATCCAGGGCCCCGCGCATGCACTGTGTCTGGGCTCTGGTCGGGATGGCTGGGGCTGGGTGTTCAGCAGTCCTGGGCTCCCTCCCCCTCCCTGCTGACTCCTCTCCACCTGCTGGGAGCTGGGGGGAGGGGTGCTTGGGTCCCGCCGACTGGGGCTTGTATCTTACCCCGTTTGTGAGGCGCTGGGTTCTCGCAGGTGTGGATGTGGTCTGGATGTTGTCCTGTGTCCTCAGGTCTTTATTCTAGGAAGAGTCGTCTTTGTTATATTTTCATAGATATATGTGGTTTTGGGAGGGGATTCACGCTGCTCTACTCACGCTGCCATCTTGGCTCCGCCACTCCTATGGAATTCTTAAGTGATTTTTTCTATGTAGAGGTTTTTTTCTAAAAATAATCATTTTCATATGTAGGTAGAGGAGGATGTTTTGTAGCTTTGTCTTTGCTGACTGTTAGGAGCATTCCATCTAGAGATGTCCCTCTAAAATACACTGTAGAGATGGTTTGTGGGAGGTAAATTCCCTCAACTTTTGCTTACCTGGAAATTGTTTAAGCCCTGCTTCAAATTTAGGTTATAATCTTTCTGGGTAGAGTATTCTTGGTTCTAGGCCCTTCTGTTTCATTGCATTAAATGTATCATGCCTTTGCTGACTGTTAGAAAGAAACCGTTATTATTAAGAACTTCATATTAGAGTGATAATTATTTTCAAAGATATAACACTTTTGAAGAGTTTCTCTTCTGAAGATCTTATTTCAGAAATAATGTATTTCTTTGATGTTAAGAATCATTGATTGTAAGATGTACTAGATAATGATATGAAATTGGGGAAAAAACAAAAACAAAATAACTGTCCCAAAACAAACTCCGTAAATATATGCATCAATTATAAGCTGCATCTTAATATCAGAT
Source organism: Manis javanica (assembly GCF_040802235.1). NCBI lineage: Eukaryota > Metazoa > Chordata > Mammalia > Pholidota > Manidae > Manis > Manis javanica. The sequence continues at coordinate 91,652,792 of NC_133169.1, read as the reverse complement.
AAGTTGAAATGTAGCAAAATCTTCTTAGAGTTGAGAAAATATATTGACAATAATAATAGTAGTAGCTAATAATGAACGCTTAACCGTTCAGTATGTCATGGCAATCGGAAATATGCCATTTACATTTAATTTTCTTAATAGCCTTTTAAGGTTAGCAGTGTTTCTATCTCTATTTTATAGATGAGGATAGTAAGGCACAGAGTGGCTAAGTAACCAGCTCAAAGTTGCATAGTTAGAAATTGACAGAGTCTGGCCATTTTCTCAGGACTTTCTGATTCCAGAGTGCCTGCTCCTTGCTACAAAGCTGCACTCTAACGGAAAAATGAATTTTTTTTAAAGAGGTAAAGAATTGGTTATAATATAAAGTCTCTGCTGTTGTGTTTTAAATTATAATTTGAAATTACTGTTTGGTTCTACAATTTTGGTCAACTTAAGGTAACATAAAATAATTGGAAGTGAATTGAAAAAGCTTCCTTGTTCAGTAAAAGAAAATGAACTGAAGAAACTTAGAAATTAGTGAGTACAAAGGCAAAGTCCCTATGAACTTACAGAAGTCCCTACGAAGTATGTCATTTTTTATAAAGCTCACAAGTGGGTGAACTTAAATGATACATTGTTTAAGGGCACAGACATATGTCTAAAGTATTCCAAAAACAAGGGAATGAAAAATGTAAATTTCAATGTATTGGTTATATTTGGTGGAAGAACGAGGAGGAGCACATAGGTAGCTTCATTGGCTTGTAAGTTGGATGGTGTGTTTACAGTGTTACCTTATTGTGCTTCATAACTTGTATAAATTTGTTAGATACATTTGGTTCATAAGACAAAAGAATACAATAAACTGCCTTAAAAAAGTGTTTTTTAAAGTGAGTTTACAATATATCATTTTTATACTGAGGATGTTTTATTTTTCCCAAGACACTTTGAACTGCTTTATATGTATCTTTTGAATCAGTAAAACAGACTCAGTAACTAATCCATTTTCCTAAGAGTATTAAAAGTATTTTTTTTTGTATATCATAATTGCTCAGTATTTTTGCTTACGTGAAACCTCTGGTATTTGCTGCAAGGATATTTCTTTAATAGACATCTATAAATATTCTTTCTAAATGAAAAATAAGTTTCAATTTTAGAGAGATTTTAATTTCTAGATCTGTAAGTTTAATTTTAACTATCTCTTAAATAACTAAAATGTAAATAAGTTACTTATAGCAAGCATTCCCTCCACTTAGCCCCTCATTGTAAAAGGAACTTAGCACTTTCTTTTCTGTACTTTGTTTTTTACTTGATTTTGCAGCAAGGGCAAGTACTTTGTAACCTTCCCGTATCCGTATATGAATGGGCGCCTTCATTTGGGACACACATTTTCTTTGTCCAAATGTGAGGTAAGCTTCGTCTGTGTTTAATATAATGGGATGAAGAGTCTTTAATAAATACTCTTTTGAAGAAAATGGCATCTACAGAATTTATTTCCTGTTAAGAGAACTTAGAGATGCTTAATTTTAAGCATAATTTTTATATTTAAGTAATTTAACTTTTATATTTATTTTTCATATGCTGTGTGTGCATGTTGTAGGGGTCTGGGTATGTATGTATGCATGGTAATGCCTAGATAGGTGAAAAGATGGGAAAAAAGGATAGTGGGCTATAATTTTGGAATGACTGAAGTCCAGCTGGTGCTGTGAAGGAATATCTGAAGAGGAAAACTGGTGATCTTTGTGAAAAGTGAGCATTTTCTGTTTGTCTAGCATTTAAATTTATAATTTAAATTTAACTTTCTTTCTGTAGTTTGCAGTAGGGTACCAGAGGTTGAAAGGAAAAAGTTGTCTGTTTCCCTTTGGTTTACACTGCACTGGAATGCCTATTAAGGTAAGAGTGCTTTTGGAATTGGTTTCTATTCTTTTCAGCTTAGAGCAAATAGTACTATCCAATTCAAGAGCTTAGAATAGGATTTTTGAACACTTCTGTGTTCTTTTGAAGGTTTTTTGAAATGAATTGAAGTTTTTATAGTGAAAATTAATTTTTAAAAAACATTTGAAGAAGTGCTTAAAGGAACATATGAAAGTCTAAGTGATTTCTAAGGAATTTTGATATCTTTTGGTTACTCTACATATTCATTTCTGTTTTAGAATTAGATAATTAACTATTAACAAGTAAAATAGCAGTGTTCTATTCATTTGTGACATGTAGGATGTTATAAAGTAATAAATAGTTGTATTACATTTTTATCATTTTTGCAAAGATCTTCATTTGTCGTAAATTTGTATTTGAAATAATTCTCAATAAAGAATGGGCCAGAAAATTAGAATTGAAAGGTTGCCTAAATGTGATAGGGTTAGGAAACTTAACTCCCATTTCTTTTTATTTTCTAACCTTTTATTCTGAAAAATGTCAAATCTTTACACAAAAGGTAAAAGGAGTACAGTGAACACCATATACACTTCACTTATAGTTACCAAATATTAACATTGACTAAAATTCCGTTAGTTCTATCTCTCAGCACACATACAATGCAAGCATGCTTTTCCCCCGTTTCTATGAACTCACTGAAAGTTAAGTCGCAGACATCGTGACATGTCTCCCTGAGTTCGTCAGCATGTCTCCCTGTGTCTATAGAGAACAAGAGCATCCTTTTCCATCATACAATGCTGTTATCCCCTCCAGGAAATGTTAACATTTATGTAATATTATCATCTTTATTTAATCTGTAGTCAGATGTTTCTAGTTGTCCCCAAATGTTCTTTCTGTCAGTTTCTTTTAATTTCATGAATCAAAGGTTGCATTTGGTTATCAGTTCTCATTGATGCCTTTGAAAAGTCTAGGTCAGTTATTATCTGAATTTTCTGATTTTTCCTTCATGATTAGATTTGGCTTAAATATTTTTACAAGAATACTAGACGGGAAGGTATAACTGTCCCAGTATATAACATTAAAAGGAATATATAATGGTAGTTTGTCCCATCTTAGTGATACTAATAACTTCATTCTAAAGGTGACTTTCTCCCTTTTTAAGTAATAAGTAGTCTTTGGGATGATACTTTGAGAGCCTCTGAATGTCTGGTTACCAAAACCCAGAGATTTTAGCATCTTTTGACGATCCTTGACTATTTCAGTTATTGAATCAGTGGTTGTAAAATGGTGACCTTCTAGTTGTGTCATTATTACCAACTGAAATTCTTCTGCATCAAAGAGTCCCCTCCCTTTTTAAAAATCACAATTCTGTGCTTGTATTTTTCTTATAACTTTAGCACTGTCTACTGGCGTCATCTTTGTTTCTGACAGTGGACTCATGGTATAGTTGAGAAGAGCTGGGGTGGAAAGCCCAGGTTCATGTGTTAGTTCTGCAGCTTACTAGCTTTATGACCTTGGGTAAATCACTTCTTCAGTGTCTATTCTCTAACGTAATACCTGTCTTAATACCTAGGCTTGAAGTGATAATTAATAGAGTATATATGACAGTAATCTTTAAATTGAGAAATTCTGCTATTAATGTTACTCAGAATAATAACACTGTATCTTGTATATCTTTGTACTTCTAATGCCTAGCATATTAGTCTACATTGAGTATTCTGGATGTTGAATAAATGCTCACTGGGTAAATAAATACTAATTTATAAATTAGTGAATTTTGAGGTACATGATTTGAATTATTTGAGTTTTCTATTATCTACTTATGTATAGATGCATTGCAAAAAATTTCAGGGTCTATTTTATTTGACCATAGAAACAACAAAAAGTTCCAATTATTTCTACCTTGAATTTTGAACTTTGCTACCTCTAATGTTGTTTGTTATAGGCATGTGCTGATAAGTTGAAAAGAGAAATAGAGGTTTATGGTTGCCCTCCTGATTTTCCAGATGAAGAAGAGGAAGAGGAAGAAATCACTGTTAAAACAGAAGATTTAATAATTAAGGATAAAGCTAAAGGGAAAAAGGTTGGTGGTTGGTATTTACTTTGGTTGAAATTTTGTGTTTATATTTGTCTGATTTATATGTGCATTCCCAGTACAAGCACAGTACCTGATGTAAAAGGTACTCAGTAATTTTTAAAAAGTAACAAAAGCAAAAAATTACCCAATTTTTTGATTGCCTTTTCCCCTTTTTATTTTGAAATAATTTTAGACTTACAGAAGAATTGCAAGATAGTACAGAGTTCCTTTATAATCTTCACCCAGTTCTCCTAATGTCATATGTAAACATTGTGCAATCCTCAAAATTAAGAAATTAACATTTGGACAGAATTATTTACTAAATAACAGACTTCATTTGGATTTTACCAGTTGTTTTCGTTAACACCCTTATTCTGTTCCAATGTCCAGTCTAAGATCCCACATTGCGTTCAGTTGTTATGTCATGTCCCCTTACATGTCTTCTCAGTCTCCTCTTTGTTTTCTATGACCTTGACACTTGAAAAGTAATGAATGGTTAGATAACTTATGGAATGTCTTTCAGTTTGGGTTTGTTTAATGGTTTCCCAGAAATAGATTTAAGAGGTGATGTGTCCTCCTGAATGCATCGTATCGGGAAGTATATGATATATCCCATTCTTGGTGATGTTAGCCTTGATCATTTGGGGTAGGTGGTGTCTGTCAGGTTTTCCTGCTGTAAAGATCTCTCTTTCCCCTTTGTGTTCATATGTATTTTGGGAGAGATTCTTTGAGGCTATAGAGGTAATATCTTGTTTCTTCTTAAATATTTGCTCCTTAATTTTGGCTTTCATCAGTGGATCTTGCTGGCAGCAGTTACTACTGTGCTGTTCTAATGGTGATTCTCCATTTCCCTCATTTCTTCTACATTTGTTATCTGGAATTCTTCTGAATATTAATTCTGTCTTTTTTTTCATATCAGTATGAATTCATGCATATTCATTTTATTCTTTGGTTTATAATCCAGTACTATTGGTTTTTTGGGGGCACATTGTTACTGCACAGATTGTTCTAGTTTTGGCCTTTGAGAGTCTTTTAGGTTGGCTGTGTCCATCTGACATGCCCCCTCTTTTCTTTCCTTTTTTTTAAAAAACTAGTCTTACTTTCTAGTGCCAACAAGGTACTCCAGGCTCTTCTGGTATTTTCCCTGTTTCAGCCCTGGAATTAACCACTTCTCCCCTTTCCTCTTACTGAAAAATGGTATTTAGGAACTAAGCTCTGAGTGATAGCTTTGCTCATTGTTTCTAGGCCCTCTCAGTAGAAAGAGCAGGGAACACTTATGTATTAAGTTGTCTGTATATTTTGAAAGTTCACACTGATACTCTGGCTCCATTTTAGCATCAGGGGGCTTATTCTAGCATTCTCTCTTTGCTGATTCATGACTTAAACAGTGAGAAACCTGTTTTTACAGTTATACCTATTATTTGTTCAATCCTAGTCTACTCGTAGTTTCAGAATTGCTAACCTCTACCCTGAGGAGAAACACTTTCACCAGCTAAACGACAATGTGTGTGTGTGTGGTTTTTTTTGTCTTTAGGATCTAGTTAACACATTGTTTTCCAAAATTACTTCCAAAGTTCCTTTCTTTCCCCTTCAGTTGGGTTGTTACATGTATTTGTAATATAGTCAGAACATTTGCCGTAGTCTGCATTCTGTCTGGGGTTTCTGCAACATCCTGGGTGATTTTTTAAAAATTTACATACAGTAACATTTCACTCTTTGTATTGTGTAGTTGTTTGTGTGTTGGTTTGACAAATGGCGTGGAGTTAAGTTTCTACCACCACAGTACCATACAGAAGGGTTCTGTCACCCCAAAAATTCCTTTTCCTGCCTTTTTACGGTTTTGTAGTTCATCCCCTTCGCCCACCCTACCTCCAGCCCTTGGCATTTGGTTGCCTTCTTGATGCTGGTAAATAATGGAAAAGAAGGAAACTTGTTAGTAGCTTATTCATAATGAAAAAAGATGCATGTGGTATTAGAAACTAGGAATTAGAGAAGGTTTGGTGCTGGAGATCTTATCTGTGTGATAAACCTTTGTGGTTTTTACCCATTTAGTTATCTTTGGTGTCAGAGTCTGGTGAGTATCAGACTGTATAGTTTGGCAGACAAAATAGTACATCTAAATCCTGAAGTATTCTGACATTGCAACAGCATTGTTTTGGAATTTAAAAATTTAACAAATGGGATTATTCACTTAAAAATTACTGTGGTCCTGGAATTTGTTAACCAGTTCTCGGTTTTCTTTGATAGAATTTGTTTCTGCTGATTATTTCCAGAGTAAAGCAGCTGCTAAAACTGGATCTTCTAAATACCAGTGGGGCATCATGAAATGCCTTGGTCTGTCCGATGACGAGATAGTCAGGTTTTCTGAAGCAGAACACTGGCTTGATTATTTCCCGCCACTCGCTGTTCAGGATCTGAAGAGAATGGGCGTGAAGGTATGCCCACCACCCTCATGGTTAAGAAAATATGAAGAACCCATTATATGAGATTTGGACCACCATTTACATTAAAAATACTATATGCCTCTGGTATTCCACTAATGAGTTGAACTGTTATTGTCAGATTAGAATGTAATGGGCCTCAGTGTAAGCAGTGAAGCACTTCAGTACTTGGTGTATTGAAATGTGTACCGATCCGTTAGCCATTAGTAGAAAGCAATTCTGTTCAAAGGTTATGAAGCAGCCAAACTTTAGCTTGAGTATTTAGGAATACGTAAAGGTATTATTTAAGTGCTCTTTCTTTATTTGTCATAATTCCTGTATGTTTAGTACATAAATGTGTGTGCAAAAACTTAAATATTATACAAATTAATGTAATGTCATATATATTTAATAGGTGGAACTTGAAAGATTTTATTTTTATTTATTTATTTATTTATTTAAATTATCTTTTATTATGAAATATTTCTCACACAGAGAAAACTATAAACAATAATATAATGAGCATCCATGTATCTTCTACCCAGCTTTGTTAAATCTTAACATTTTGACACGTTTGCTTCAGAGTTATATATATATTTTTTTGAGAGGGCATCTCTCATATTTATTGATCAAATGGTTGTTAACAACAATAAAATTCTGTATAGGGGGGTCAACGCTCAATGCACAATCATTAATCCATCTCAAGCCTAATTCTCATCAGTCTCCAATCTTCTGAAGCATAACGAACAAGTTCTTCCATGGTGAACCAATTCTTACATAGTGAATAAATTCTTACATGGTCAACAGTGCAAGGGCAGTCATCACAGAAACTTCCGGTTTTGATCATGCATTATGACCTATAAACAGTCAGGTCAAATATGAATATTCGTTTGATTTTTATACTTGATTTATGTGTGGATCCCACATTTCTCCCTTTATTATTATTATTATTTTTATTTTTAATAAAATGCTGAAGTGGTAGGTAGATGCAAGATAAAGGTAGAAAACATAGTTTAGTGCTGTAAGAGGGCAAATGTAGATGATCAGATGATCAGGTGTGTGCCTATGGACTAAGTATTAATCCAGGCTAGACAAGGGCAGCAAGACATCCACGGATGCAGAAGATTTCTCTCAAAACAGGGGGGGGTGAGGGATTTTATTTTTTTTAATATTTGATGTAATCCTAAGTTGGAAAATAAAGAGTAGAATAGTAAGTAATGGATTCATAGGAATTTGAACTCATAGAGACTATTCCAATTTCTCAAACAGGACTGTTTCCTTTCTTCTTCTGTAGGTAGACTGGCGTCGTTCCTTCATCACCACCGATGTTAACCCTTACTATGATTCATTTGTCAGGTGGCAGTTTTTAACATTAAGAGAAAGAAACAAAATTAAATTTGGGAAGCGGTGAGTTTGTTGTCCTTCCGTGTAATAAGCAAAAGCCATAGAATTCCCGTGCTGTCGCCCACTGCCCCGTAGCCTACTTTGTCCCTGTCCTTTCTCTTTTTTAGGAGCATTTCCCTTTTGTTCTTTTGTCTGCTTTGTTTTCCCTTTTGTTTTGCCAGTGTCTCTTTCTCTGAGCTGCTTAGTATTTGTGACACATAGAACCCGGGAGAATAGAAATGTTAGTTTTCATATTCTCACAAAATATTCAGTATTCCCAGCCAAGCAGAAAAATGATGATTTTATTTGTGTTTTAGTTTATCCTTTTGTTCTATAAATTAAGATTCTTCCTTGATTATATTAAAGGCTATTTGTGTTTCATCAGTGAATTTATACTTTACAGTCTTTTGTTTCACACCACAAAGCCAAGATCAGGGCGTATTGTTAGGTGGCACTACCTTTGATGAAAGCAGAAAGCTTTCATTAAGTAACCAGGTTAGTGATAGAACCACCCATAAAAGCATAAATAGTAGATGTAGACATTTGTTGAGTTTGAAGTTTTATTAAGAAGAAATATTGTAAGATGTTAGGAGCAACACTGACAAGTATGTTAGGATAAAACTTGGATATTTAATAATATTTGTCATTATTTGTTTTTTAGGTATACCATTTATTCCCCAAAAGATGGACAGCCTTGTATGGATCATGACAGACAAACTGGAGAGGTAATTATTTGTGACATAGAGTAACTGTTATAATTCTTAATATGGCCATAGAGTTTAAGAAATAAACCAGAAACCTAAATTCAACTTTATTGCAGTGCTGAGGTGTATACAGTCATGATGCTGTGGTGGCTGTGGAGAGGGAGGCAGAATGTCATTACAGGTCCCTGTGTCGTGTTCAGGACCTTGCTATTCCAGGAATGGTCCTAGGACCAGCTGCATCAGTGTAAGATCGAAAAGGACAGTCTTGAGCTTCATCCCCAAATTGCTGAATCAGAAGCTCTTGGGGTGGGATTCACGGATCTTTGAGCAAGCTCTCAAGTGATCATAATGTATGCTATGCTTGAGAAGCACCTCCTGGACAATACACTGCTCTAAAAAGAGAGCCTGGTAAAAGATAATGAGATATATTGACGTATACAGATTCCACTTAACACTTGCTTTGATCATGTGCCTATTTGCTTATTTCCAAAGTACTTCCAGCCATGTGTGATGTCAGTTCATTTGACATTCCTGTAGGACACAGTACATTATTCCTTGTAATACTTGAGTGAAATAAGGCTGAGTGATTGGCCTAAAGCTTTGGCACAGAAAGTCGGCAATACCAAGATCTGAACTTAGGAGTCCCAGTGAATGCATCATTCTTTGTTACCACCTTTGAACATATTTGTGATCTAGCAACTACTTTTCAAAATCAGCCTTCAACTAGGATTTAACTTACATGATAGAAAGAAGTAAGCGTTGCTCAAAAATTTCAAAGATTAACAGATGCCAGTTTAGTGACTGTATTAAGTTTTAATATAGTCAGTGGTAGCAATATTCTAAATTTCAATAGTACATCATAGTTTTTTAAAGCATTTTTCTTCCGTTATGTTAATGTGTTTTCAGGACAATCCAGTGTGAGGCATAGCACAGTTATTTTACAGCTGAGGGAATGAAGGCTCAGAGGGATTGTGCCTCCCTTGGGTCACAGCATTAGTAAGGGCCCAACTTCAGGTGTAAATGTGTACCGTTTGACCCCTGATCTATTGTATGTCTGTGATGACTGTTCTGTGTGGTTGGTGGTGTATCTTCTAACTCCCAATTAGGCAACCACTATTGTGGCTGATTACTCCAAGTTACTTTTTTTTTCCTTCCTGTCCTTCCCTCTCATGGAGGGAACTGTCAGCAAACTGTCTGGCCTTCTTTACCAGTTCTGGTTGGTATGGGTGGGAGGGCGGTCTGCTAGCTTCCTCCTTATGGATATGGTCAGCATACCACTGACAGTCTCTTCATTGGAAGAAGGACTTACTCTAACAGTACAAGAATCCAGCTTAAAAATTTGAAGCAAATCTCTCACACAGATCAGTAGGTTTAATCCAACTTTTTTTTCCCCCTTAAATTTTCTTCTTGTTTATTTGTTTAGGGTGTTGGACCTCAGGAATATACTTTAGTCAAGTTGAAAGTTCTTGAGCCATACCCATCCAAATTAAGGTGGGTTTGCCAAAGAGTTATTGCCTCATCTTTTTCAAATATCAGATGTAATAATATCCACCTTTTTCTTCTCATAAATACATATTTTTTTCTCCTTAGTGGCTTGAAGGGGAAAAATATCTTCTTGGTAGCTGCGACTCTCAGACCTGAGACCATGTTTGGACAGACAAACTGTTGGGTTCGGCCTGATATGAAGTACATTGGCTTTGAGACAGTGAATGGTGATATATTCATCTGTTCCCAAAGAGCAGCCAGGAACATGTCATACCAGGGCTTTACCAGAGACAATGGAGTGGTGCCTGTTGTTAAGGAACTAATGGGGGAGGTAAGTCATGTAGCAGACTTGTTATTTCAGTTTATAAATTCAGAGGAAAATCTCAACAATGAAGGTTGAGAAAGGACCATTTAAAGAAACTTTTTAATTGAATTATACATGCAGTCAAATGTGTAACTTATAAGTGTGTATTTTGGTGCATTTTCATCTGAATATATACTCACGTAAGCACCACCTAAATCAAGATACAGAGCAGTTCCAGCACCCCCAAAGGGCCATTTTCATCATCAGTATCCTTCTCCTACAAGGTAACCTGCTTGGACTTCAGTCCCTGAAGAGCAGTTCTGTTGTTGATCTTTAGGTTATGGAATTAATACAGTCTGTACTCCCTTGTGTCTGGCTTCTTTTTTGTACACATTCCTAATGTGTATAGGAGTAGTTTTTGTTTTTATTGCTGTGGACATTCATTCTGTGACTATATCACTAATAAAGCATTTTCAAGTCTTAGATTTCACCTCAGTAAGTATCTGGTTGAAAAATACATCTTACTTTCTTTTTTTACCTAACTACATCTTGTATTTTATCAATACATAATCAGCTTCCTTATTCTCTACAGCTCCACAGCATTCCTTTGAGCCACAGCTAATTCAGCCCTTCTCTGTGATGGATGGTTGGATGGCTTCTGTCTTTTTTGTCATGAGCAGTGCAGTCACACCTTATTAGTTTCTGATGTTGGAGTTCTGTCTGAGAAATTTTTAGGAATAGTAGTGATTTTTTCCTGTTCTTAATTCAGCTTACTCCTTTGTTAATTTGAGCAGATCATGGAGTGAGAAAAATGGGTGGTATAAATTAAAAAATAGCTTTCAACCCTTAAGACTGCTGCAATATTTAGCCATAATCCATATGATTGTAAATTGCATAAAAGCTTAAATTATGAATTAAAGTGGGATGGGTGAGAACTGTGTGGACTTGAAAAACCAATTTTTTTTAGCTAAACAAGCAGCTGCAGGCTGTTGCATCTTATGATTTTTCTTTAAAGCAAAACTAGATGATCTTTTAAATTTAGTTTGTCTTCCTAATTATCATTTCAGATATATATATAGTATTCTAACTCATTGATATCTCATACTTTTAAAATAATTTTTAATAAACTATCATTTAAAGTTTTAGTTGTTTCCAGGTTTTGCTAGCAGAGTTAATACAACATTGGGCAGACATCTCAAAGAAAAAGTAATTTTTTTCCCTTTGAGGTAAATTCCTAGGATTGGATTGCTGGGTCCAAATTGTGTGAATATTTTTGCGGCTCTTACTTTGGATTCCTACATTATTTTCCTCAAGGAGTACAGTGTCACAAGCAATGTGTTAGTGTTTCTAATTTCTTCAGACCCTCACCAGATCATTATTTACAATTTAGTCGAGAAGGTATTAAAGAATGACTTTTGTTTTGCCTCATGTATTTTTGATTACTAGCTTCTCAGGGCTTAAAATATTAATGTTGTTTTAAATTCTAATGGTTTAAGTTTCTTCACCATTTATGTTAATCTTTTTCTTACATAGGAAATTCTTGGTGCATCACTTTCTGCACCTTTAACATCTTACCAGACGATCTATGTTCTCCCAATGCTCACCATTAAGGAGGATAAAGGTAAAGAATCTCTTTCTAGAAATACTCGGGCAGTCCTATTCTGGTTCTCTGAGGTAATGCCACACTTTCTTCTCTAAGGCACTGGTGTGGTCACGAGCGTTCCTTCTGACTCCCCTGATGACCTTGCCGCTCTCAGAGACCTGAAGAAAAAGCAGGTGAGTGTCTGAGCCTGATTCTCTTATTTCTTCTTCATCATCTCACTGATTAGACACCACTGAACTCACTGTGGGATTAGCTAAAAAGCAGCTTCTTTGAGCTGCTCTCTCTAACCTGTTTCTTGATGTTTTATATATTTTATTGTGGTTTGAATTTTAAATATATTTCATGGAGTTTTAAAAAAATACTTTCTTTTTTTAGAACAGTTTCAGGTTTACATACAATTGAGATGAAGGTAGAGAGAGATTTCCCTTACACCCCCTGCTTCCACACATGCATAGCCTCCCCCATTATCAATATCACTCACCAGGGAGGGACATTTTTTACCAAGGCTGAATATACATTGATACATCATAATCACCTAAAGTTCATTGATTACCTTAGAGCTCATTATTGGTGTTGTATGTTTTGTGGGTTTGAGCAAATGTATGACGACATCCATCCATCAATATATTGTCAGAGTATTTTCACTTCCTGAAAATTCTCTTGTGGTCTTGCTGCTTATCTCTCCTCCTTACCCTTTGTAACCACTGATCTTTTTATTGTCTCTGTAGTTTTACTTTTTCCAGAATGTCAGATAATTGAAATCATACAGTTTGTAGCCGTTCAGATTGACTTATTTCACTTAGTAATATGCATCAAGGTTTCTTTCTGTCTTGTCATAGCTTGATAGCTCACTTCTTTTTAGTGCTGAATAGTATTCTGTTGTCTGGATGTACCACAGTTGATTTATCCATTTACCTACTGAGGGACATCCTGGTTGCTAACAAGTGTTGGCAATTATGAATACAGCTGCTATAAACATCCATGTACAGGTTTTTGCATGGACATCAGTTTTCAGCTCCTTTGGGTAAATGCCAAGGAGTGTAATTGCTTGGTAAGACTATCTAGTTTTGTAAGAAATTGCCAAACTGTCTTCCAAAATGACTATTCCGTGTGCATTCCACCAGCACTGGCTGAGAGCTCCTGTTGCCCCACCTCCTTGTTGGCATCTGGTGGTGTCAGTGCGCTGTATTCGGGCCATGGTAGTAGGTGTGTTAGTGATACCTTGCTGTTGTTTTGATTTTCATTTCCTTGATGATGTGTGATGTGGAGCATCTTTTATATGCTTGTTTTACATCTGTGTATCTTCTCCAGTGAAGTGTGTCTATTAAGGTTTTCGACTTCTTTTTAAAATAGGCTCTTTTCTTACTGAGCTTTAAGAGTTCTTTGTATATATTGGATAACAGTGCTTTTATCAGATGTCTTTTGCAAATTTTTTTCACCAGTCTGGCTTGTCTTTTAATTCACTTGGTGCTACCTGTTGCAGAGCATATTTTTTAAATTTAATGAAGTCTAGTTTATCAATTTTTTTCTTTCATGTATTGTATCTTTGGTGTTGCATCTAAAGACATCACCATGCCAGTGGTCTTTAGGTGTCTCCTACATTATCTTCTAGGAGTTTTACAGTTTTATGTTTTATGTCAAAATCCATGATCCATTTTGAGTTATTTTTGGCTGGTATAAGGTCTACATCTAGATTGATTTTTTTTTTTACATGTGGATGTCCACTTGTTTCAGAAACATTTGTTGAAGAAACTATCTTTGCTCCAAGTGTTTTGCCTTTGCTTCTTGGTCAAAGAATAGCTGACTGTGTATTTCTGGGGTCTGTGTCTGGTCCCTCTCCTGCTTGGCTGATCTGTTTGTCCTGTTGCCAGCACCATCCTGTATTGTTCACTGTGACTTTAGAGTGAGCCTTGAAGTCAGATAGTGTCAGTCCTTCAGATTTGTTGTTCCTTAATATTGGCTTGGCTATTCTGGGTCTTTTGCCTTTCCATAAAAACTTTGGAGCCTGCTTGTCAGCATCCATAAAATAACTTGTTGGGATTTTGATTGAGATTGCACTGAATCTCTAGGTTAAGTTTGAAATAAGTGACATCTTAACAATATTGAGTCTTGCAGTCCATGAACACAGTATATATTTCCATTTATTTAGTGTTTCTTTGATTCTCTTCAATACAAGTTTGTAGTTTTTTTTCCCTCATACAGATCTTATGCATATATTGTTTTATACGTAAGTATTAAGCTTTTTGGTGCTAATGTACATGGTATTGTGTTTTTAATTTCAAATTCCACCTGCTCATTGTTGGTAGATACCAACATAATTGACTGTTGTATGTCAACTTTGTATCCTGCAGCGTTGCTATAATTGCCTGTTAGTTCTAGGAGGTTTTTTTTATATTGATTCTTCCAGATTTTCTACATAGATCATGCCATCTGGGAAAAACGACAGTTTTATGTCTTCTTTCCCAAATTGTATACCTTTTATTTTCTTACCTTGTCTTAGTGCATTAGCAAGGATATACAGTACGATGCTGAAAAGGAGTGGTGAGAGGGGACATCCCTGCCCTGTACCTGATCTTAGTGGAAAAGCTTTGAGTTTCTCATCATTAAATACTATATTAGCTGTAGGTCATGCAGATAGTCTTTATCAAGTTGGGAAAGTCTGCTTCTATTCCTAACTTCCTGGGAGCTTTTATCATAAGTGGGTGGTGGATTTTGTCAAATGCTTTTTGTGTCTGTTGATGTGATCATATGATTTTTTTTTTTAATCTGTTGCTGTGATGGATTTTCATACGACTTTTGACAAACTTTCCTGATACTCACATTTTCATTGCAACCTAGAATATGAATCTCTTTTAGGGAGTGTGTGTCTGAGTTTTTGCTTTTGGCCTACAGTCTGATCATCTAAGCCATTCATTCTAACTTAAACTGTTGAGTTTTTAAAAGTCATAGATCCTTCTTGAGATACTTGGTAAAATTAAAAAGTTGCTCCATATGGAGAGGAGAATAAATAATAGTTTTTTAAAAACTTCGAAGTTGTTTCTCTGATTATACCAGTAAAGTGTTGATCATTAGTGTTAACTTGCAAATTTTTTTTAGGCCTTACGAGCAAAGTATGGAATTAGAGATGACATGGTCTTGCCATATGAGCCAGTAAGTACATAGATGATTCATAATATTAATATCCATCTTTTTATCAGAGAAAAAACAGCTAACATTTTTCTTGTAACAAAATTAAATAGTGGGGTACAAAAATAAGAGGGAATTTGCTTAAGAGTTTACTTACTTTAACTTGATGCCTGCAATGGCAGATTAGAGTGAGAAAAACTAAAAATAAGCATTTTCTTAGTACCTGGTACCTGCAGCAATACCCGGCATTGCTAAAACGAGATTTTTAGCAATGCCAATTTTATAGTAGGTTATTTTGCTGGTATGGCCAATTTCCAGCCTTTTAAAGACAAAATTTTGCCATATTACTTAAGAATATTTATGTTTTCATATTAGTGTCTACAGAAGAAACAAAATTTTAATTACTAGCAAATAACCTGCATGAAAATCTGAGATTATTATAAATTAAAAACAAGACCATCCATAAATTCAGTTGTTTACATCATTTTGCTAGTTTCAACCATAATTATTTAGT
This sequence comes from Manis javanica, assembly GCF_040802235.1. NCBI lineage: Eukaryota > Metazoa > Chordata > Mammalia > Pholidota > Manidae > Manis > Manis javanica. Next base: position 91,637,325 of record NC_133169.1, on the reverse strand, counting down.
TAATCATTTGCCAGTGGAGGGATGAGAACTGGTAGTGAGGGAGGGCCGATGCGGGGGCGTTAGGGCATAGAATTTGGGTGATTCCTGTGAAGAGTGAAGACAGATTCACATCTGCGTGTTTGTCACTCTGTGACTGCCTAATGTGTGGCCCCGCCTTAAGCATCTGTAACGGCTGAAAGGACTCGACTGAACAGTAGGGGCAAAAGGATCGTGTCACATACGGCTGTTTGTGATCGATTCAGTGTGTGAATGAGGTTCTGACATTGCTGTTCTCTGCAGGTGCCAGTCATCGAAATCCCAGGTTTTGGAAATCTTTCTGCTGTAACTATTTGTGATGAGTTGAAAGTTCAGAGCCAGAATGACCGAGAAAAACTTGCAGAAGCAAAGGAGAAATTATATCTAAAGGGGTTTTATGATGGTGTAAGTGATAATTTTTTATTATTTTTACTTTATTTACTCCATGCTCTGTGATTTTCTTCTTAATGACTTAGAAAAAATATATAAAAGTTCAGTATAGTTTCAGCTGTATACTGATTTGAGAGAGATGAATATGAGATTGTATTATTTCCAAATTTTTAAAATCTTTTTTTTTGTCTAATAGCATTTACAGAAATTACATTTTTCTGCCTTCTAGGAATCTTAAGGAATGAATTTCTTGAGAAGTTACTTAAAATTTAAAGTTAGTTCATATTATTATGCAGTAAACTCCAAAGGTTTATTGCATGGATAATACCTGGTCCCTTCTGCCTTATAATTGAGTAGTCTCTATTTTAAATAGCAGTTTCATTTACTTCATTTAATTTACTTGTTAATACCTATTAAAGGCCAGGTGAGCACAATAAACATGTTTTGAACCTCTCTTTTCTCTTTACTTGTGCATATGTTAGTGTGGCCTCCATTTCCATGGAAAGAAGACAAAGCTAGAGAAAGTAAATATCCAACTAAATTGCTAGTGGCTTGAGGTTGGAATAGTGAGGATTTTTAAGGCTGTAAATGAGTATATTCTTTATTTTTACCTTTACTCTCATTTTTCGGGATAACCAAGAATTGGTTATATGTCTTTTTAAAGTAACTTAACACATTTTGGGTGATAATAAAAGCCAACACTTACAAAGCACTAGCATATTAACTTACTTAAACCTCAAAATAACCCTATGAAGTGGGCACCATTATTCCCATTTTAGAGATGAGGAAATTGAGGCACTAAGGGATTAAGTAATTTACCCAAGATCAGCTACATAGCCAGCCACTGGCAGAACCGGGAGTTAGGGCAGGCATCTTGCCTTTAGGATTTGTGCTTTTAACCACTATACCATAGTGATCAATAAATGTAATTTCATAATGATGAATTAAAGAGGTATGAAGCATTTTGGTATGTTAGAGGATTGGAAGGTCAGTGAAGAACATATATTTTATCTGATAGAATCTATTTGAGGAGATGTAAGAGTCAGACAGATGGAGATCGAAATATCAGCTGGAAGGAGATTGTGCTTTAGATTTGTGACAACAATGGGCAAGTTAATACTTTGCCCTAGAATTAAATTTCCGCTTTATGTAAAAGGCAACAGATGGAATTGGAAAGAGACACCTAAATGGGGCTGAGCTGCATATGCTCAGTTCCTTCTCCCAAACCTTTGAGGAATGAGGTAAGTTAGTGTAGTGGAATTCTCTGCATGGAAACCTGGGAAGTGGGAAGGAAGTGAGTATTCCTTCCTAATCACGTTCATGATAGTTATCCTAGTTACACTGAAAGAAAGACAAGTGTTACAAATAGTAGTTGTCCAGGCTATGCCAAAATAAAACCTTAAGGTTCTAAATGTGATAAATTTCACACTAAAGATATCTTGGTTGTGGGTAGAAGTAAGTTCAGTTGTGGAAAAGGTTGGAGGGAACTCAAAGCAAGTTTTAATTGTTTTGTATGTGTTTTTGCCCCTCTTCTATCCTTTTAGGTAATGTTGGTGGATGGATTTAAAGGACAGAAGGTCCAAGACGTAAAGAAGACTATCCAGAAAAAGATGATTGACATCGTATGTGACAGGCTATCCTCTGAAGCCTGTTTTAGGAAAAAAAGCTTTTAGTTAGTAGATTGTTAATTAATAGTGAGTTCTGTAGTTGAACTTGGAGCTATATTACAGATACGTAATTTTGTGCCAGAAAATAGGACACCTGTTTAGCAATTCATTTAACTTGAAAATCCCACCTGTGACGTTGATGAAGGTAGTGTTCTGACGTTGGCTTGTGCAGAGGCACACACTGAGGACTTCAGTGATGCTCCCCGGAAGTGGCTGTTGGAGAGACTGGTGCTTACAGTTCTTTATTTTACTTTTCCTTTTTACTTCCGTTTCCCCCACCCCCTTCATTTTTGTTGTAACTTTTTTCTTTTGAACTACTTAACTACTTTTAAAACTAATCCTTATTTTTAACAGTTGTGTATACCAATAATACAGGGACACAGTGGACTGCAAAGCTTATTAAAATAAAACAGTTTCCTCTCCATCCTTCCATGTTCCCTTACATTTCTTTCCCTTGGACAAAATTACTTTCAGCTGTAATACTTGTTTCTTTTAGTATTGACCTCCATCTCTCTTAGAGATCTCTAAATGCTTTTAGTGTATTTTATTTTTCATCTTTATTAATCAGCCATTGACTTCCTACTATGGAAGGTCAAGATGTAACTTCTTCCTACCATGTATCTCTAACGGCACTGTGTCGGTTTACACCTCTCCACCTCCCATCTTCCTAGTATAGATACAACTTAGTCATTTTTTGAGACGTGGCTGACCCACAATGTAGCATGTAAGGAGACCTTTTCTTCTCCAGCTTTTCGTTTTCCTTGGCATTAATAACTGTCTTTTTTTTTTTTTACTTTTAAATACAATTATCAACATTCCATTCAAACAGTGTCCCAGCGCTCTGTCTCTCCTCTCAGTGCCTTTGAATACATCAGTATGCTATTGACTCCGTTTCAGAGAAAACGCTTGCAGAACCTTCTGGCCTGCTTTAATCTGGACTGGGCGCTTCCTGACCGGGTGCCCATGTTGCCTGGGCGGCCCCCCCGCCGTTACTCAGGGTTCCCTCTGGTTCTGTTGAATCGGACCTGCTGCCTCCTCAGTCCCAGCGCTGCCTCTTTCTTATTTACTCTCTCATTTTGGCGAAGCTCTGCCTCTAGTAGCTTTTCTGAAAAAGGTGTCTGGGAGGTAAATTTTTGCTACCTTCCATGTCTGAAATATTTTTATTCTATCCTTATATTTGATTGCCTGGGTATAGAATTCTGGATTGGAAATAATTTTCCCTTAAAGTTTTGAGGGCATCCTCCGTGGTGGTCCGATTCATCGTTGCTGTTGAGAATCCAACCTGCTCTGGCGATAACGGGTTTTCTGTGGAGGCTTAGCCCCCCCACCCCGGGAGCTCGCGTGCCCGCCCTCCTGGTGCCCTGAAAGCCCATGGCCCGCCCCCTGTGGGTCGCTTCCCATCACTCCTGGCTGCTTGACGGGCCCCTTCAAGCTGGAGACTTATCTTCTTCAATTTTGGGAAAACGTCTTGACTTCCTATTTGATTATTTTCATCACTTCCTATTCCTTATTTTTCCTTTCTGAAGTTTTATTATTCAGATATTTGTTATCAGTCCTTTTCTTTCTGGGAGGGGAGGGTCCCTGAATCTTTTCCTCTAATAAGTTTTTGTCTGTTTACTGTTTTTTTTGTGTTCATATCTGCTATTTGTGTGTGTAAATAAAAATGTCGAAGAGCTCAAGAAAAATCTTCTTGGTTTGGAGAATTTCAAACTTACCAAAAAGGTAGTGAGTAGTGTGACGAATTCCTGTATACCTATTCCCCTGCTTCAACAATCACCAGTTAGGGGCGTTCTAAGAGCTTGTTGTTGGCTGATTGACCCTTTTTATATAGGCTGCTATTCTTGTTTCATGGATATGAAATTGTAATCTCTTCTTTCTTTGAGGGAAATTGTTGATTTAAAAGTGGGTATGGAAAGGTGACTGTAACCTTTTTGGATAAGGGTAGGGCTTATGACAGGGCTTAACTGGGGACGATGTGGAAGGACTGTTGGAGGCCTTGGGGAACCGCTGTTGTTAGCTCTGATGTTAGGGCTTCTTGGATTTGTCAGGTTTTCCCCAGCAGATTCTTCTTGTGTCCAGCTCAAAGGCTCTAAGCCAGCTGAGCATTCTGGGAGCTGAATGGACAAGATTGCTGGGGTGGGTCCTAATACCCGAGTGTGCTGACTTTCATGTAATCCTTTTTGCTGCTGTGACACCCGGACCCTCAGTATTGTCTTCTAGTCTCCCAGAGACTCTCCTTTGTCCTCTCCAGCGAATAAACCTTCCTTATTCTGCTGACACAGGGAAGAGCAGTTGCCTGTCTGTGTAGTGTGGGGTCAGGGATCTGGGTTTCTAATGCTCCTTGAGAAGATGAGTGAGAGCTGCTCCTTTTATCCTCATGTTACCTCTGCCTCCAGACTTCCCTGTGCCGTAAGTGCTGGGGTCTTGGAGGATTGCTGGTGCAGACTGGGTTGCTTTGGCTTTCTTTACCAATGGCTTAGTGTTCAGCTACGTTTCTTTGGTCTTACAGTACAGTTAGTCACTCATCCTGCTTTTTTAGCTTCCAGAATTTGGTTGATACTGTTTCTTTTTCCTTCTTTTTGTCTTTGGAGGCTCAGGCTGTTAAAAGAAAAAAACCTCTTTGTGCCATTTTGTTGGAATTTTGAGAAGGAGCACAGTTAAATGTCTTGTTTTTAACTTACCATCTTTAAACCAACGTCTTAGTTATTTAAGTTCAGTTGGAAGACTTGTATTAAGAATACAGAGCAGTGAATCATTTTATGACTAATAATGCTAAATTTTATTTTTAAAAATTAGCTTAACAAATTTGGGACCATAGTACATTAAGGGATATTTATATTTGGTAAAAAATAAGATTTGCAGATAGCTTTTTAGTGGGGATTTTTCATGGCACTATAAATCTTTATTAACAATACTTTCTATTTTTAATTTTTGTGCATCTTTATATCTTTATTTTAGGTGTAATTTTCTTAGAAAAGCAGTGGTTCCCATTGTACTTAATTGCCTGTTTTCTTTATATTTTTCTTAAAATAAGAATAAAAGGCTGCCAATGGGCAGCTAACCTTCAGACCATAGGATTAGAAACTATTCAGCATCATTTACTTTCCACTGAAAAGGGATAATTGATACCTAGGGAAAGTGGTCCATTTGATGAAAATGCAAACTTTTTCAAAATCAAGTGTTGCATAGAAAGAAAGGCAGGTAATTTTTATCCTGGGACGAGGGAAGACGTAATGAAAATGTGGTGGTTTGGTTATTGGTAGGATAGTATTTTTTAAAAAGCTTTTTTTTATTATCCTTGAGGAGTTGAGATTGACTTCACACACTATCTGATACATTTTTTTATTTACTTTCATTTAGGGAGATGCATTTATTTACATGGAACCAGAGAAACAAGTTCTGTCCAGGTCTTCAGATGAATGCGTTGTGGCCCTGTGTGACCAGTGGTTAGTCTCTTTTATAGCAAGAAGTAAATTCCTTTAGGCACTTTGCTTAGCCTTTTGACTTTTATCTGTTTTATTTTAATCGATATGTCCACTCCCAGGTACTTGGATTATGGAGAAGAGAACTGGAAAAAACAGACATTGCAGTGCTTGAAGAACCTGGAAACGTAAGATGGGAGGAAAGGGATGAGGGAAGGAAAGGAGAAGAGAAGCATGGAAGACAATCGGGGAGAGACATTGCCTTTCACTCTCTCCAGGTTCTGTGAGGAGACCAGGAGGAATTTCGAAGCTACCTTAGGTTGGCTGCAAGAGCATGCTTGCTCGAGAACTTACGGTTTGGGTAGGCAGCCTTCAGTTCTTCTGTTTGAATGACTTTGCCAATTACACGGGAAATTGATGCTTTTACCCTTCTTCCCCTTCTAGTCTTTTTCTGAATTGGAAGTGAGAGGTTTCGGTTAGGGGTGGGGGATTGGGATTCCGTTCCCTGCCATCTGCCTGGTGGTAGAAGCATGCCCTTTCTAACGCCCTTGCTTTTATTTTTATTTTAGGTGTAATTTTCTTTTAGCACGTTTCTATTTACCACTTTATTAATTATTCAAGTAAATTTGAGAACTTTCTAAGTAAGAGGCTTTGTAAATGCTGTAGACCTATTCTTGACAATGTGGATTTTATAGATGAAGTGTCTGTTAAGTTCCTCATGCATTAATTTTCCTCTTTTTATCTTGCAGGTACCCGTCTGCCATGGGATGAGCAGTGGCTGATTGAATCACTCTCTGATTCCACTATTTACATGGCATTTTACACAGTTGCACACCTGTTGCAGGGGGACAATTTGCGTGGACAGGCTGAGTCTCCACTGGGCATCAGGTGGGTAAGGGAAAGAGGCGAGTGTGTGGGCAGGAGGTGTGATCTTTTGATTTAGGTATTGAAAGTTCTTTTTATTCAGTATTTAGTTTTCCTAAGAATCATTTAGCAGAATTTTGTCATGATGTTTTTGCTTTTTTGCTGTTGAATTGACAAAAAGTTACAAATAGCTTCTTCTCTATTATTATGATGATTCCATTCTTCATTTATGGGAGTCCATTGTCTTACTTTGTTACTATACTACATTAAGAAAACGATTCCTACTTTATGATTAGATTAAAATATTGATTCTTTCAAAGAAATTATGTATATTTTGTTGTTGCATTTTGTTTTATTTTTAACATAGACCACAACAGATGGCCAAGGAAGTTTGGGATTATGTTTTCTTTAAGGAGGCTCCATTTCCTAAGACTCAGATCCCAAAGGAAAAATTAGATCAGTTAAAGAAGGAATTTGAGTCCTGGTACCCTGTAGATCTCCGAGTCTCTGGCAAGGATCTTGTTCCAAATCATCTTTCATATTACCTTTATAATCACGTGGCTATGTGGCCAGAACAAAGGTGAGTGCTTAAAAAGATGTGCACTAAATTTATTGATTACTGACAAGGGTGCCTTGTAGATTCAACTACATAAGAAGTTATAGAGAGTATAGATATGCTGATTACCTTTTATTTTCTTACATTTTAATATATTTAAGTACACTTTTTCCTATCTGTTACATCTAGAAATACTCATACCTACTTTGGGCCACCAAAGCATGTCATATGTTGGGTATATTGATAGTCTATCAGTCGTTCACTTGACCTGTTATGTGACTCATTTGACCTGTTAGATGCAGGAATAAGGCAGTTTCAGACAGAGCCTAGAATGTTAGAATTGGAAGGAAACAACCTTTTAGAGCTGAGAGCCCCAGGTTACAGCATTAGTTGCCAGTGATGCTTTGACTGGAATCTTGACCAAACAGGCCTTTTTAATACAGTGCGCTCAGAATTATCCTTCCATCATCTTTCCTCTTGACCCAGACATGTCTCTGTGCCTCCAGTCCCTCAACTAGCTGAAGAAACAACTCCTCCCTCTGTTCAAATTTTCTTTTGTGAAAATCACAACAATCTCATGTGATTTCTTATATTCAGAATGAGATTGTATTTTCTTTGTCAAGAATAAAAGGAAGATTTTGAGGTAGAGGGATAAACTAAATCTGATATGATTCTTGTCATCGATTATTTTTTCTGTTGTTTAAAAAGTATTTTTGGAGAAATTGGGTATCTCAGAGGTACTTGTTGGTAATATGGTTGAATGTTCATTCCTTTGCATCCTGTTTTTGACAGACATTAGGTAGAAATTATGGGTGAGTAATAACGTCAGGTGCTTATACCCTGCACTGTTCTAATCACTTTCAGTAACTCATCTAATTCTCACTTCAACTTTTCGAGGAACGTCTGCAATATCCTCACTTCACAGGCAAGGAATCTTACCGAGGCATAGAGAGCTCAGGTAATTCACCCAGGTAGCCAGCAGTGGCAGATCCAGGAAGCAGACCACAGTAGTCTGGCTGCAGGACTCTTGCTCAGTCACTGTTGCCCACGTGGCTGGAGTGATGGGTGATGTGTACATAGTTCGAAAGTGCAGACAGTTGATAAAGGTAAAAAGCTAAGAGTGAACTTTCACCTTTGCCTCTGTATTACTCTGCTTCCAAAGCTCATCCCTGCTACTGCTTTCTTGCGATTTCTTCTGGAAAATGTATTTATGCATATACCAGCCTCAGGTATCTATAGGTATTTATTTTTTAATTTATACAAAGATACCACATTGTTGACACTACTCTGTTGTATATTTCTAAGATCTTTTTATATCCATATATATATATATATATATATATATGGGTATTTATATCCCTGCCTATATTTTTAAAAGTTACATAGTGTTTCATTGTATGCCTGAACCATAGTTTATATAACCAGTCCTTTACTAATGGATGTTTTCCTTATTTTCTTTTGTTTCCTATTGTGAATGGGAACTCAGTAAATATCCTTGTGCATTTGTCTTAGCAAACTCTTATGAATCTTTTAGTATGTACCTCAGATTTTTGAGCCTAAACCATATCCTTAAGTTTTTTTTTCTGTCTTTAAATATTTACCTGTAAAGTGAAAAGTGGCCTGCAGCTGTGCGAGCAAATGGACATCTCCTCCTCAACTCTGAGAAGGTAAAGTACATTGTCTCTTGAAAAGTTAGAACTATTTAGAAAACTTCTCAGATTTAGGGAGTTGAACGTTTTAGAGAAATAAAGAATATGAAAATCAGAGCATTAAAAAGCTTCCATTTAAAATGTTTGGGACTATCAGCATATATTAAAGTTTGATCTTAAAAATGCAGTGAGTAGAGCAGATGTATTAATTGAGAGGAGAGATGGGGAAAACTTACCTGTTACAGCATTTGTATTCAGAGGGAAAAAAGTTGACACGAATTGTGACTGGAGAAGAGAGAGAGAGACACACACACACACACACAGGCACACAGAGGCAGAGAAAGGGACAGGAAATGTAGTGATCCTGGCATTGTGACCCTAGGGTATCTTTCTTACTTAAACAAATAACGAATGGTAGGAACTGCAAAATGAAACAATTTTTAGCCAGTGCTTTAATATTGAAAGAATGAAAGAATTCATTTAAGATAATCTGTGCTATAGGCTAAAAAATAGCTCTTTGAGTAGAAGCCTGGGCTATTTTATAGATTTTGTTAGGTCAACAGGATTTTTGATAATTGAACTCATTTTCCTGTTAGTAAGAGTGGAACTGTATATATGTTTTGATATATGCATGTAAATCCTGTTATGACATTTTCCTTGGTCTCAACATTGTTATATTATACACAATACTGATTTTATTAGAACAAGATACTTTATTTCCATGTAGTGGAAAATTGAAGGAACAGTCATTTTTCTTTGGCATCAGCAAAATTATGATATAGACAGAATTTTTTTTAAGGTTTTTTTTTTTTAATGAAAGTATCATTGATATACAATCTTACGAAGGTTTCACATGAGCAACATTGTGGTTACTACATTCACCCCTATTAGCAAGTTCCCCCCACATCCCATTGCAGTCAGTGTCCATCAGTGTAGTAAGATGCTATAGAGTCACTGCTAAGACAAAAATTTTTAAATAGTAAACAGGGTTAGGCTGCACTAAACAGCGTGCTGCCGTCAGGCAGAGCATAGCATGAACACCTGCCCTCTGGTACTGGCTAGCTGAGTGATGCAGGCAAGTCACTCTATTGACTGCACTTCAGTTTTCTCCTCTGAAATTAGTGTGAATTATCTTTTCCTTTCCATGTTTCTAATCCTTTTGTCTTCATCTAATTGTGGCCAACCCCAAATTAATTTGGTTCTTTTATATATATTCTTATTAGTGCTTAATCATTGACTTTCTGTTTCAGATGTCAAAATCCACAGGCAACTTTCTCACTCTGACCCAAGCTATTGACAAATTTTCGGCTGATGGTGAGTGTGTATTTTTGTTAGTACTGTTGCATAGGGTCTTGTTCTCAGATTACAGAAGGCAAGATAAAATTGTTGTTTTAATTTTATTGCTTTTGTCTTTTGCTTTTATCAATGCTTAAGAATACTCATGTTTTCTTTGTGTACAAGCAACATAATATTTAATACGTAATATTTAAGAGTTCTGATGTGATCTGTTTAAGAACAAATTCTAGCTGAGATTATTAGAGGCATCTTTTAAAAGAAACTCACTGTAATTGCTACCTGACTTGCTTTTAATTTCTTACTACATCTAATACTGAAGAGTTGGTTTGTAGAGATGTTGAGTATATCGGAAGCCTTTCCATAGTATTGCTCTCTGTTTGGTATAAATAAGGATGACTTGAACCTGGGAGCCTTCATTGTTTAGAAACATATTTTCCCTTGCCTCAGTACTGTTCCATTTGATGATTATTTGTCAAGGGAAGAAATGCACCATCTAACCTGACAGAACCATTCATTTCTATGTGACTTAGTCTTTGGCCATGAGGCCACTTGTTTTTACTGACCTTGGCTGGCACAATTTGATATTGTGCTGAAGGGGATGGGGAGGAGCTAACCTAGGTAACTTAGGAAAAAGCAGTATTTTTTCTGGACACTGTTAGCCAAAAAGAACTGTACTCAAATGCTGTATCTTTTTCTTATAAGAGGTGTAGATTAGCAATTCTGAAACTACTTTTTGTGTCCTGGGATTGAGCAAATAAATGAATGCATTGTAGACGAGCGCTCAGTGTGAGAGGCAGGCCGTAAGTAGGGGTGAGCGCCAGAATGAACTCGTGATGCTGGGTTGGAATCGGCAAACCAGGAGGAACTCACAGACAGACTCAGTTTCAGACCCAGCTGTGCGTGCGGGTTGGCTCCCATCATCCATTTCCCTCGCTCTGTCGGAAGAGGGCCCACGAGCAGTGGCACACCAGTCGCGATAAAACAAATGGCATTCAGATCTTGGTTTCTAAATACCATTCTCCAGGAAAGGGAAATAGGATTCCTGGGAGAACTGAGTGGAGGGATGGAGGAGAGAAAATACAAGATGAGCATGCAACATCTTGTGGTGCCAGAACATAAGGAAATATTTTTAAAAGGTTGGGGACATTTTGAAAGGACATTGGAACCAACTTGAGGGGCCTTCCAGTTACCCAAGCTAGGACAATAAGAAAGAAAATAAACAATGTAGTATTGGATTATCACCCAATGAATTGATTAAATATCCATGAGTCCCTACTGATACATATCAATATCTGAATAATAAATGGGGGAGTAGGAATAACTCTTCCTTTCAGAAGAATTCCAATGAATAATTATAGAAGTAGTTAGTGAAATATAAAATCACCGCGTGGCACACATCACGTAATAGTTGTTACGGACAAAATCCACCAATGGCGGCCAAAATCAAAGGGTGAAAATTTCAGGAAAAACAAGATCTTTGCATATGTATTCTCACAGCTTCTCTCCCAGGGTATTTCTTAATCACAAAGGGAAAACCAGTAACCAGAGAAACTTGGCAGACACTCCCTGACCAAGAGATGAAGGTTTGCAGTACTAGTAATGGTATCATATCAATACCATGTATCTCCCTGATAATGATACACTGAGAAGCCACTCAGTATCATGTTTGTGATATTCTTGCCAAAGGTTCACAGCCTCACTCTAGTAGAAAACATCAAACATACCCAAGTTTGGAGAAAGTCTATCAAATAACTTTACTTGTACTCATCAAAAGTGTCAAGGTCATAAAAGACAAGGAAAGACTGAGAAACTCATAGATTTGAAGAGATCAAGGAGAGATAAAGCAGTTAAATGCAATGTGGGATTCTAGATTGGATCCTGGAATAGGAAAAGGATGTTAGAGGAGAAACTGGTAAAATTTGAATAAAGTCTATACTTAAATTAATAGTATTGTGCTAATATTAACCCTGGTTTTGAAACTAATTATGTAAATTATTATACATTAGGGAATCCAGGTAAATGGTATATGTTTATTCTATTCTCTTGCTGTCTTTTGCCACTTTCTTGTAAGTATAAAATTATATCAAAATAAGTTTAACAAGATTTTCAACTTCTGTATTATAAGAGATACTTAATGCATATGTAACTTAATGTTACATGTTCTCACCCCTTTAAGGTACAAATAGTAACATACTATACATATTGTTCTAAACTTAGTCTTTTTCAGTTCATGTTTGAGACCACTTCATACTGATACATGAAGTTTCCCCTTTTTTGTAGCAGTGTAGTGTTCTGTTATAAGGATGTCCTGGAATTTAATTAGGCTCTTACTGATTTTTTTCCCATTATTTTAGAATATAAGATTTTGGTTGAAAAGTAGTTTTGTTAGTAGAAAACTTAGAATAATCTACTTGTAGGACTAAGAAATTAAATATGTGTTTGTACACATAAGGCATCAATGTGTGTTCTCATGCATTTAAATATAGTATTTTGCTACCTTTAAATGAAGGTGAGATACTGCTAGGGATATCTATCACCCGTTTATCATTTTCTTCCTCTGCCTCATTGAAGATCACTTTATCTCAATAACTCAACATGCCTGAGAAGAAACATATTGATGCCTGAGTGTATGCAAATCAATACAGATGATTCACATATTTTAACAGTGTTATGGATCCTGCTTTTGGTGATTATTATCTTTGCTGTTAATCCACGGCAGTCCTTTCAAGTGTTTGTTATTTCTTAGTTTATATGTAGGCTTCTTAGTGCACCCAACTGGAAGCATTACTGACACTTAGTACCCACATTTTAACATCATGGATTTTTTCTCTTCTTCTTCTAGGAATGCGCTTGGCTCTGGCTGACGCTGGTGACACTGTTGAAGATGCTAACTTTGTGGAAGCCATGGCAGATGCAGGTATTCTCCGCCTGTACACCTGGGTGGAGTGGGTGAAAGAAATGGTTGCCAACTGGGACAGCCTGAGGAGTGGCCCTGCCAGCACCTTCAATGATAGAGTCTTTGCCAGGTAATCTGTGGACCACAGCTACTTAGTCTTTTAGAGTTGCTTGGTCCTGTGCATTTTTTTTTTATTAAGGTATCATTGATACACAATCTTATGAAGTTTTCACATGAGCAACCTTGTGGTAACTACATTCATCCATATTATCAAGCCCTCCCCACCTCATTGCAATCACTGTCCATCAGTGTAGTAAGATGCTACAGAGTCACTACTTGTTTTCTCTGTGCTGTACTGTCTTCCCTGTGACCCCCTACATTATGTGTGCTGATCATAATACCCTTTAATCCCCTTCTCCCTCCCTCCCCACCCAGTCTACCCACCCCTGCCCTTTGGTAACCACTAGTCCCTTCTTGGAGTCTGTGAGTCTGCTGCTGTTTTGTTCCTTCAGTTTTGCTTTGTTATACTCCACAAATGAGTGAAATAATTTGGTACTTGTCTTTCTCCGGATCCTGGTGCATTTTTAAGTTCTGTTTTTTTTTCCTTTTCCTAAAATAAATTTAGATGTTAATAATAACTACTGTTCATTGAAAGCTTACTGTGCCAGGTACTATGCTAGGTGCTTTGTATCCATTATCTGATTTTAGCCTCAAAGCAGCCTCATATGATGAAGATATTGTTAGCTCTATTTTATAGTTAAAGAAATTGAAGCTTAGAAAAATTAAGTATTTCCTTAGATGCTTCAAATCTAGTTAATTTCACACTTGGGAGATGAATCTGTCTCCAGAGCCCATTCTTGTAACTGTTTTACCATGCTGTCCCGTGTTAGCAGGGCAGAATGATTAAAGAAGAGTGCATTAAAAGAGGAGAACTGTCTTTTTTTCCCTTTGAAAGACATTTATCAAGCTCTTGATCAGCACATCAGGAACTGTCCTAAACACTGGTGTAAAAAAGATGCATGAGACCTAATTCTTTATTGTAGTCTAACAGAGAGAAAAAACACTTACCCAGTCAATAACTAAATTATAGGGATAGAGAGAATTCCGAGATGGCCTGTGAGTTTTGGGTTTCTTGAAAAACAAACAGGATTTTTGCAAGGAGAGGAGAGAGCCATGGAAAGAGTATAGTATTCATTTGAAGTGTGATGTGTGCAGACAGAAGCAGGCACTCCAACAAACTGGGGCCAGACTAAGCCAAATTATGAAGGGCCTGCATAGCATGAGGAAATTTTTTTTTTTATATCCAGTGTCAGTAGTTTAAAATACAGCAATTAAACCTGACCACAACCTTAGGTGAGCTATTTTTGTATTGCATTTTGGGCTTCATGACGACGTTTCTGTCAGGAAATTTTTAAACAACCACATTGTTAGCTGTATTGTCATAAACAGGAGCTAAGCATTGTCCGATGATAATACTTAAGAGTGGATAGACAGTATGAAAGCTGCAGTTACACAGTTGTAAGGGACACAAAAGTGGTTTTGTGTTTGAGCAGTCATAAATGTTTCGGCATTGTTCTCATTTTATTAGTGTATGTGGTGCTTATTATACCTATATATATTGCCTTTAAACTCAATAACCTTTTTTTCCTCTTCAATAGTGAAATGAATGCAGGAATTATAAAAACAGATCAAAACTATGAAAAGATGATGTTTAAAGAAGCTTTGAAAACAGGGTTTTTTGAGTTTCAGGTAGGCTATTCTTTTAGTAGCTATAAAATATGTCAGTGTGAATATGATATATTCGCCCTTTTTCCCTCCTGCTATAACAGAATAATTCATCTAAAGTGGAGACTGAAAATCTTGCCAAAATGTTTAAAAATTCTTCAATAAATTGTGATCTTAGTTTTCTTTGGTGTTTTTTCTGTTGTGTCTATTTACTATAAATAATTCTATTTCTGGTTGAGCCGTGAGTTAATAAAGAGGTGAAATCTGAGAATCGGATATATTTTACAGGAAAACATTTTTAAATTGATTTTAAAAAAGGCACAATTGTTGCTAGTCACTGTTAGTTTAAAAACAAACATTTTCTGAGGTTTTCCACAAGGTGTCAGTATTTCCTCAGATTTGGCAGTTCAAATGCTTTAAGTCAAAACAGCTTTCCTCGGGTTTGAAATAATCACATTGGGATTTATGTAACTTGGTTTTCAGAGACATGGTTAAATAAGAGTAAGTGCTGAGTGTAGCAATGTTTTGTATTTATAGCCTTTTTTGGTATTTAATATCTTCCTTATTTGCTGCTCCTATTCACCCTTACTTAGTACACAGTTTAAATTGTTCAACTTTTATGTCTGTTACAAAATGTCTTCTTAAAAAATTTTTCTTGAGAGTCATTGATATAAACTGCAGTATCCTTTGGACAAAAATAGGTGTTCATTTATTTGCAAGTAGTTAAAGTAAAACCTTTACAAAAATTCATTATGGAATTTTAAAAGATTAGAAACTTAAAAATGCATTAAAATAGAGATGCTGAATTATTTTCCTTTAATATTATTTTCAAGAAGTATGGGGAGAGAAATGGTAAATAATTTCAAATTTTATAGGCCGCAAAAGATAAGTACCGTGAATTGGCCATAGAAGGGATGCACAGAGATCTCGTGTTCCGGTTTATTGAAGTTCAGACACTTCTCTTGACTCCATTCTGTCCACATGTGTGTGAGCACATCTGGACACTCCTGGGAAAGGTAATCTTTATGCATTTAAGATGTGGGTTGGTTTGATTTGGCCCTTATTAAATAAATATTCTAATAATATTACTTAAGAGAAAAAAGACTGAAAATGAGTATTTTAAGAATAATGTCAGATTCATCATCTCATAATTATTACAGCAGGTTAAAATAAACTGCAGCAATCTTTGTTTAGACAGCTATATCATGTATGTGCCTTTATTTATGAGTGCACAGTGTGTGTATTTTAAAACATGACTATGCACATGTTTATCACCTACTTGTTAGGAAATGTTATAATGCATTTGCATACATTCAGATATACATCTGAATATGTATGTAACTAATACTGTTTTCCTAATGTTTGTTAAAATGGTGAAAATACTAAGATATAAATAACTATGAGGGGCTGACTATAAACAAAGATAGAATCATATATTTGCATAAATATTCTTATTTTATATAAAATTCTGGGCATATATAGGGCTTCATATTCAGGGATATTATATTAGCATTCTTACTGGGAGGATAAATTTGATTATTTTTCCCAGGCTTGCAGATGAACAGACTCACTAGTTTAATAATTTCTTTCCAACCTTATTAGCCAGGCGATTTGTATTTTTCAGTGTATGAACAATGCAAAAATCTGCTCATGGTATATATACTAAATAGCCATACTTTCAGTACTGGATATATTCATAGGATAAAAATTGAGAGTATGCATAATTTATATAATAATTAAATTTAGGTGAATTAGCATTACATAATTTTCTTTGAAAGTGAGCATATGCGTGTGGGTATTAATATGCTTGTACAATGGGTACTAATTAAGAATGTAGAGTCAGACTTCACAGCTTGAATTCTAGGGAACATTAGATCAGGGGCTGTGTTATGTGTAGTCAGGTTTGAACTTTGAGCACACAATTACAGATGGTAGCGTTGGTATGAAACTGTAATCAGGAATCATAAAATAGTTCTGTTGTCTAATGTCACTGAACCTTTTTTTCTTAAAGCCTGACTCAGTTTTGAATGCTTCATGGCCTCTGGCGGGTCCTGTGGATGAAGCCTTGATCCGTTCCTCACAGTATCTGATGGAAGTTGCGCATGACCTTAGATTGCGACTCAAGACCTATCTGATGCCAGCTAAAGGGAAGGTGAAGTCATTCTTTTTTAAAAAAAGGTCATTTCTTAAAAGTTTTTGGTCAAATAACATATAATCGTAATGAAAATTATGGTAACTTTCATTAAAATGTGTAGGGCTCCCTTCACTGCTAATCTAATTTTGTAGTATGTGTATTTTTTTTAGTGTTAAAGGAAGAAGTGGTGTGTATTGGGTGAGGGCGCCTTCATTTTTGGTGTATATGAAAGTGATTAGATGCTTTTTCCTTTTCTTGTGCTTCCAGAAGACTGACAGGCAACCACCTCAGAGGCCTTCACATTGCACCATCTATGTGGCGAAGAACTATCCATCTTGGCAGCACACCACCCTGTCAGTTCTACGTAATCATTTTGAGGTGATGTACTTAGTACTCTCCCCGACATGTTCTATGCTGCCTGTGTTTTTGTTTCCTGTGCTGTTGGCAGTGTCCAGGGGGAGGAAGACAGGTGGATTCATCTGATCACCTTTAGCATGGAGTGGTCTTTGTTGTCTTTGGTGGGTCTTAAATGGATGCTGAGGGAAAAGCTGCTGTTTTCTTCACCATTTCTGAAACTTTCATGCAAAAATCCACTGTATCTAGTTGTATGCAATTAAAAGGTGTGTGACTTTTTCATAGGACCGAGTTTGTCTTTTGTGTTTATTGTGACTTGAACATTGAAAATTTGAAGCTTGGCTCTTGAATAATTAAAAAGAAAATGTTCAATTTGATAATTACCTGTAGAAATGGAGAGCTCAATGCTGTTTTTGGCTCTGTCAGGTAGTTGTTAAATGATAGTTGTATTTTTAAAGAATCCAATATTTAAACTTAGTTCTAGATTTTCTTGAAGAAAAATTCATCTACCTTTTACCTTTCACATTTAAAATGTGGAAACAAAGTATGTGTTGTGGAATTTTTGCTCAGGTTGTTAGCAACGGTCATGGATAGACACAAACCATTAAGGCGCATTTAAAAAGCAGAAAAAGAGAAAATAGAGATTATGGCCAAATCATAAACTGATAACATAAAGGAAAAATGCTTAGTTCTGATTTTTGAGACCTTTATTGGAATTTTGCTTTAATACTTCACAGAGAAATACTTAGAAAAACTTAGAAGTTTAAGTTTGATGGAAGGAGAAGAGCAAGTGTTTTTGCATCCCTTGAGAACCCGTTTTCATGGAGAACTACCTCCGTGTGTGTAACAGAAGACCGTAGGCTTTAGAATCTGCTCGCAGATTTTGCCATATCATAAGTAGAAGAGTCAAAGCTCCTTTGCTGGGGAGAAAAATGAAATTGTGCTTTTGTGGGTAACATATTCATACCAGCATTTACAAGGAAGCAGTGGGAGAACCAAATATTATGTAATGTCCTGGATATTAAAAAATGTATCACTACTGTTCTTTTAGAAGTTACATTTTTATTTAGTAATCATTGACTAGCTATTATATAGTTTCAAAACAATATCATCTTTTGGCATTATCTGGAGTGATCAGCTTCCTTTTAAATTTTCGTTTGTTCCTTCCAAAAGAACTAAAAGAATATTTGTTTGTAATCAAGAAGAATATTTTTGTGTTGAATATGGCACCTTTTTGGAGATATGAGGAAAAGGAGTGTTTCCAATCTCCTCTGCTTTTCTTTTTCATATATTTTAAAGCAACACATTGACAAGTAGAGAAAATATTTTTTCCCATGTACTTTAGTAAAGATTAGAATCGAAAGTAAATAGATAATTGGACATCTTACGATAAATTACTTTTCATTTAGATTTATTCCCAATCCTTGGCTTTGATGCTGTGCTTTTACAATTAGGAGAAAAGAAGTCACCGAAAACTCTGAAAAGGCAGTTTGCTT
Source organism: Manis javanica (assembly GCF_040802235.1). Classification (NCBI taxonomy): domain Eukaryota; kingdom Metazoa; phylum Chordata; class Mammalia; order Pholidota; family Manidae; genus Manis; species Manis javanica. Next base: position 91,618,861 of record NC_133169.1, on the reverse strand, counting down.
TATTTTTCACTCTATTGAAGTGGACAGTTGCTGTTTGCAGAAATGAATTTAAATTCAGGTAGCACATTTGGGACTGTGTGCCTATTAATGATATATGATATAGGCATTTATTTTTGAGTAGATAGAAATATTTTTAACACGTTGATAGCTAAGGATTCTTTTTTTCACACTTGTGCTAACAGTTTATAAGGAAGGATATTCAAAAGCTGACATTATATGTATCTAGTATGATAGTTGCATAATTTTGTTACGACTAGAGAAATGCTTTTAGAAGTTTGAAGACAAGCAGATCTCTGTAAGACCATTTTGTTTTCTCCCCAGATAAGCTCTAATGTTCCAGTCTCAGAGATGCCATTAGTGTAAGGAAAGACTCAGTGCTTAGCATGATGCACCTGCTTTCCCTTTACCCAGCAAGCATGTGCTCTTTAATTCAGAGGCAGCGGGGGACTCGCTGTGTATCAGTCACCTCCTCACTTCCTGCCAGGGCTTCATGGAACGCTCTCCTCTCCTCTCGCAGACTTGTGGAGGCCACCGTTCTATGTCTGGCCGCCTTCATGCAGGCACATCTACTGTCCTGTGTCATCTTTAACATGTTTTTCTCCTGTTCCTCCTCCATTCTTCCTTTTAGACCAACAGTGGGAAATTGCCTGATAACAAAATCATTGCCAGTGAACTAGGCAGTTTGCCAGAACTGAAGAAGTACATGAAGAAAGTGATGCCGTTTGTTGCCATGATCAAGGTGAGCCGCGGCCCGTGTGTGGCTGTGACCACACGAGTGACGGCCTGCTAGCGCAGCAGAAGGAAGGGGAAGGCTTTGGTCCATTCTCCCGCAGGAATTCTGCTGATACAGAACTTTTCAGTCAGTGGTTGAGACAAATGAGTAATTAGATTTGGGGTTTACTTGTGGAATTGCTAAGTATGTGAAAATATGTATTGTGGAAGAAAAGTTGGTTTAGAATTGCTGCGCCAGACGATCCGCTTCATGTTCAGCCTTTCCTTGTCCGTTTGAGGAGCAAGCGGATCCGGCTGACGTCAGGCTGCTTCTACTAGACTCTGTTGCTACAACTGAGATTCCTCATTTGTATAGGTTTGGCTAAACTGGATAAACACTGTTTATAGTGGTTAGACCAGGGTTTCTATGGCTCAGTTAATGTTTTGGGCCAGACAGTTGTTTGCTGTGGGAGGCTGGCACGTGCACTGCAGGACGTTCAGCAGCACCTTTAGTTTCTGCCCACCAGATGCCAGTGAACTGGCACACCTCCCCCTCTCCTCCTCAGGCTGTGGCGACCCCAAGTGTCCAGACAGTGCCAGATGGCTCCTGGGGGCAAAATCGGCCCCCACTCCCCTGCCGCCACCACACACTGAGAATCATTGGGTTAGATTTCTAGTTTTCTTCTTATACATAACTGATTTTCTGAATTTCTACACAAAGAGAAACAGAAGCCTTTATATCGCTTAAGATCTCATGCTCTGGGGTCAGACGAATCTTGGTCCAAATCATGTTTGCCTGTCGCTTACTAGTGTAGAGGCCTTAGACAAATCAGTTAAATTTCTGGGCCACAAAGCTTTTAATTTATAAAATGAGGAAATTAATAGAAACTACCTTTTAGAAGTACTATGAGGAATAAATGAAATAATATACTTACCACACTCTAATATCTGTCAAAAAGTAGGCTTGGTAAATGTTTTTTTATATGTAAATCTGTCTTCTAGCCTCCTAGGCACATAGTGGTTGATTCTCAGATCTAGGCTACAGATGCCTCCCTGCTGGAGACCAAAACTCTTAGCTCGGCCTTCACCAGAGTAGATTGTATTCTAAGGAAAGTCTTTTAATTCTTCTAAACCAGAATCAACTACCTAGCCTGTGGTGTTTGAAGCTTCAAAAGTAATTTAGAATCCTGGGCTGACCTACACCAGTCAAGTTACAATATGCATGTAGAAGCTCATGATTCATTGGTTCGCTGCTCAGCTGGTGCTGTTGGTCAGAGTGCCAGGTCCGTGGTCAGTATATGGACCCAACAGAAGACCCTGTTGGTGGTCGCAGAGGCAGTGGATTCTGATGATGTGTTAAGAATCCAGTGAAACTGATATGAAAAGTAGTAAAAATTCAGATTGAACAGTTGCCTTTTTGAAAAAGCAGTGGTGGACTGTTTTAGTGATAATATATTTTTCTCAGTAATATTGTTGATTTGCCAGGCTAGCGATTTGAAACTTTTAAAAAAAAGTGTTTAATAAATCTGGTAATAAGAGAATAGCTTCTAGCACTTTTTCATGGGAAAAAAACCAACTTGGATGGTAAATGAAAACAGTGAATACCAGGAGTCATGTCGGGTCACTTAGTGCCCATGTTCCAGGCAGGAAGCTACATTCGTCCTTATTAATGTGGATCTTGAAAGTTATACATTGAGTGGCAAATACTTTGTTTCATGTTCAAGAAAATTAAGAATAAGAAATTATTTTGTATGTGCCAACGGGTTATCTGAGTACCCATATAAAGTGACTTTAAAAAAATTTTTAGATTTTCAGGGATTTTTTAAATTAAGGTATCATTGATATATACTCCTATGAAGGTTTCACAAGAAAAACAATGTAGTTATTACATTCACCTTGTCAAGTCCCCCTCCACAGCCCATTGTAGTCACTGTACATCAGTGTAGCAAGATGCCACAGATCCACTATGTCCCTTCTCTGTGCTACGCTGTGTTCCCTGTGACCCTACACATACCATGTGCACCAGTCATGATACCCCACAATCCCCTTCTCCCTCCCTCCCCACCCACTCTCCCCCACTCCTCCCCTTTGGTAACCACTGGTCCCTTCTTGGAGTCTGTGAGTCCGCTGCTATTTTGTTCCTTCAGTTTAGCTTCGTTGTTATACTCCACAAATGAGGGAAATCATTTGGTATTTGTCTTTCTCTGCCTGACTTATTTCACTGAGCATAATACCCTCTAGCTCCATCCATGTTGTTGCAAATGGTAGGGTTTGTTTCTTATGGCTGAATAGTATTGCATTGTGTATATGTACTGCATTATCTTTATCCATTCATCTACTGATGGACACTTAGGTTGCTTCCATATCTTGGCTACTGTAAAAAGTGCCATGATAAACATAGGGGTGCATATATCTTTTTGAATCTGAGAACTTGTATTCTTTGGGTAAATTCCTAGGAGTGGAATTCCTGGGTCAAATGGTATTTCTATTTTTAGCTTTTTTGAGGAACCTCCATATTGCTTTCCACAATGGTTGAACTAGTTTACATTCCCACCAACAGTGTGGGAGGGTTCCCCTTTCTCTGCATCCTCACCAGCATTTGTTGTTCCTAGTCTTTTCTATGTTGGCCATCCTAACTGGTGTGAGGTGATATCTTACTATGGTTTTAATTTGCATTTCCCTGATAATTAGCAATGTGGAGCATCTTTTCTTGTTGCCTGTTGGCCATCTGAATTTCTTTGGAGAAGTGTCTGTTCAGATCCTCCACCCATTTTTTAATCAGGTTATTTGCTTTTTGGGTGTTGAGGCATGTGAGTTCTTTATATATATTTTGGATGTTAAGCCCTTGTCAAATATGTTGTTTATAAATACATTCTCCCATACTGTAGGATGCCTTTTTGCTCTGCCGGTGATGTCCTTTGCAGTACAGAAGCTTTTTAGCATGATGTAGTCCCATTTATTCATTTTTGATTTTGTTTCCCTTGTGCAAGGAGGTTCGTTCAGAAAAAAGTTGCTCATGTTTATATTCGAGATTGTTGCCTATGTTTTCTTTTTTCTTCTAAGAGTTTTATGGTTTCATGACTTACATTCAGGTCTTTGATCCATTTTGAGTTTACTTTTGTGTGTGGAGTAGACAGTAGTCCAGTTTCATTCTCTTACACGTAGCTGTCCAGTTTTGCCAACACCAGCTGTTGAAGAGGCTGTCATTTCCCCATTGTATATTCATGGCTCCTTTATCGTATATTAATTAACCATATATGCTTGGGTTTATATCAGGGCTCTCTAGTCTGTTCCACTGGTCTATGGGTCTGTTCTTGTGCCAGTACCAAGTTGTCTTGATTACTGTGGCTTTGTGGTAGAGCTTGAAGTTGGGGAGCATAATCTCCCCACGCTTTATTCTTCCTTCTCAGGATTGCTTTGGCTCTTCGAGGTCTTTTGTGATTCCATATTGCAGGGATTTTTAAATTTATTAGTTCACTGTTCTCTGAAATAGCTTATAAGATGTGGTGTCTGACAACATTTTTATTTCTTTATTTTTAGTTTCCTGGAGGGATATTTCCACACATTTGTTTGATTCTTTGTCAGAGTGAATTCTTTGGGTTTGCATATTAAGTCAGTCTAAATCAGTTGATAAAATTGTATTTCCTTTATAAATCTGAGAACCCTGTCCTTCCAGTCTTTTCAGTGCTGCCTTCATCTTATCATACTTTAAATGATAATTACTCTGAGCTAGTAATTTCATTAACAAGCAAACATAGATAAGAGACTATGAGTCCAAAGCCTTTCCTTTAGCTGTTTAAATTTGAAGATTTTATCAGTTGAGAGAAGATTGATTTGAAGGAAATATATTCTTTCAACCTAATGTGATTTTGTTTTTCAAAACCGTTTGGCTGTTAGGAAAATCTGGAGAAGATGGGACCCCGTGTTCTGGATTTGCAGTTAGAATTTGATGAACAGGCAGTGCTTACGGAGAATATAGTCTACCTGACCAATTCCCTTGAGGTAAGAAGGGCCAGGGATCCTAATAACTAGTTAGCTGTAGTGAACATAATCCAGTTCTTTTGTTTTATAATAAATATACCTTTTTATAAACTCCATGTTCTATATTTACTATCTTTGCCAAATATAATAAATATATAGAAGGGCAAAAGAATGGGTGGGTGTAGAGGTTGTAGGAAGAAAAATGATCTGTCATCTTATTCCACTTATCATTTATTCTACACATAAGATATTAACTCTATATGCCTGGATTTCCCCCAAAAAATTATCTTTAAATAAATGAGGAGAGACTTTATATTCAAATGCTTTTAAAGTCTCATAGAGTACTCTGAATTGCTTTTTTCCCTTCTTCCCTTTTAGACCTCAGATGCATAGAATTGGATTAATTAGAATCCTTGGTTCATAATATAATTTGTCTGTCTGGCCTTGGTTTTTTAAAAATTAGTAATATAATGAACATCCATGAAGTTACTACCCAGCTTAACGATTAGAACATTACCAATAGCTTTCAAATATCTGTGAGTTTGTCCCTGTCCCATCTTCCTGCCCCAGTGACAACTTCATATATAGATTGTAAAAATGCTGTCTCTCAGACAACTGAAGCAGAAGGAAAGATAAATTGCTTTATAAAATTGTGTTAGTAGGACTCAAAGAGTGGTTCTAATGATGACAAAGACACTAAAGTAAAAAAAAAATTCAGGTTTCGAGTTTGAATAAAATTTTTCATGCAATATGGGAATGAGTGGAAGAAAGTTATTTCTAAATAATAAGCATTTTGTGTCATGTAATTATAAATGAGTTAAAAGTTTAATTAAAAATAGACATTTCTTTTATGTGTATTTCAAAATGTTCATATATATTCATGGAGGGCAACAAATGTCTTGGATCTTTTCATGGGGACAGTGGGGTCATTCACATTTCAGTTGTGTGCAATGTGCTACATTTCTGAGTTTTTCTGTTTATGTGGCCACCTTTTATGCTGATTTTTCTTTTTCTCTTATACAAGAGGTAGATGCCAGATTTTATTGTAGAAAATGGTAAACCTGACTATATAAATGACAATCCCATGAAACATCTAGGATAAGTGTTAAATAATAGATTACAGATTTCAGTTAATGTTTATATGGAAAATAATAGAATTGCACAAGCCATTTCATATTAAGTGGAGAACTTAGTTTTGCTCTTTGGTGAAATGAGGTGGTGATTAATTTCAGTCCTATTAAGTGATACTAATGACTTCCATTTTTTCTCTTCTATTTAGCTAGAGCATATAGAAGTCAAGTTTGCTTCTGAAGCAGAAGATAAAATCAGAGAAGACTGCTGTCCTGGGAAACCACTTAATGTTTTTAGAACAGAAGTAAGTTGAAAGAATCTCACTGAATCATTGCTTGTTAGAGCTGGAAGAGACTTTAGAGGTTATTACATCTAAACCTGTCATCATTAAAGAAGGAAGGAGGTGAGGTCCGGAGAAAGGGAGTGACTGGGTTAGTCCACTTAGTTTGTTAGAAATGGGGCTGGATTTGAGGTCTTCTAATTCCCTGGTTGGTCCAATCCTCACTTTCCTTACTCCACTATTAGGGATGGTATCTGATGGTATTTGTAGGTTTAAAAATAAAAATATGATTTTCAAAACCTGATATTTATTAAAAAGTACAATGGAAATTGAAATCTAAGACTCTTTTTAAATGATAAAAAGGAGCTTTCATACTTTAGGAGAGTCTTGGTTTGATAATGCTATTCAAGATATTTTGGCTTCTGGCGTAAACCAGATTAATGAGTATCCCTTGGTCTTGATGTTATTGGACATTAGAAGTGTATCAGAGATCCCGCCTCCCTCTGCAGTATTCCAGCTTGATCTCCCATAACAGCCATTTTCTCTTCTTGTCAGCCTGGAGTGTCAGTTTCCCTAGTGAATCCCCAGCCATCCAATGGCCACTTCTCGACCAAAATTGAAATCAGGCAAGGAGATAACCGTGATTCTATAGTCAGGCGTTTGATGAAAATGGACCGAGGAATCAAAGGTAAACAGTCTACCTGACATGCACCCTTGGGGGTGGTCCATGTGGCCGTTTCTGCGAGGGGAGAAGAGGAAGGAAGTGACCGGCTTCAGGGACGTCTGCGTAGAGTTCTGGAAAATGGATTGTCTCCAGAGACAGGGATCCTGTGTTCTCTTTGGGACGTTGTGCTAGGTGGCCCAGTGACTTGGCTCTGCTACTTACGCTTTAAACTGACCTCTCTTGATGTGATGAGTACACGGGATCAGGTCCTTACGAAAGACTCCATCCGGCTTTACAATTGTGATTGGCAATGTCTCTCAGAGGTATTCAGAATTAAGACACATGACCCTTAATATTCCAGACTAACACACCTCACTGGGTGTGTTCCTGGAGAAGGAAAAGAAACAGAAAAAGTTAATTGAGTGTCTGCCATATATTAGCCATTTAATCCTTTTACCATCCCGTGATGTAGAGGGTTTTACTCTTCCCTCTTTACACATGAAGAGATGGTGGTCAGAAAGGCTGAAGAACTTGCAAGTTGTATTTAGCTAGTAAATTCTGCATCTGGAATTCAATCTCAGATCTAATTTGACCCTTGAGACTCATATTTTTTCTTCTAAACAAAGTGCCTCCAGGTAAAATTTATGTAAATAATCTTAATTTCCTATCAGGATTCAGTCTAGATCTTCTCTGATTAGATTTAATATAGTAATATATAGCTTGTTTTTTTTAATCATTTAACCAGGTCTTAGGCTGAGCAGAGTATGAAGGGAGTTAGTGTGTATCTCTGTATTATTTTTCTCTCAAATTTAGAAGACAAATTAATCTTGAGATTCCCTTTTTTGCATCATCTCTCTCTTTCCCTGATGACAAGAGGTGATTGGGCCACATTCCATCAGTATAAAAATATTCTGAGAACATTTATAAATCCCTGACACTGACCTAATTCATGGAACTGTTTTCAGGGTAACAATATTCCACTGACATTGAAGACTTAAGATAGTCCTTTGGAATTCGTTCTGCCATGTATATTTTATGTTCAATCTGCCTTGCTTTTAAATGTACTCACATGTAGGACTCTTGAAGCCCTTGGTGCACCCTCTATGGACGTTTCCTGAGAGACTCATGTGTAGTGTGTGTGAGACCCTGTGCACGTACTAGGGGCTTTGGGGCGCCACGGAGGATCGTTTGTCAGGAGGCTGCACCTAGTGGGGGAGCAGGGGACTGAGCTGGCCAGGTGTGTTGTCACGGTCTAGGGGAGCTGCTGAGTGTGGTAAGAGAGCAATCAGTGGCAGCACAGAAAAGGGGGGGTTGTTTCCAGCTAAGGCAATTGGGGATGAGCTTATGGGGGAAATATTGCTTGGATGGGGCCTTGAACATTATGCTTGTGAGGTTCAGGAGAATGGGGGTCCTAGCAGGAGGGAAGCACTGATGATCCACTGGGAACAGCAGTGTGTTAGGGTTTAGGGTTTTCTGTTTGTAAACGGTTTTAAAAATTGTGGTAAAATATACATAACACAAAATTGACCGTTTTAGTCATTTTTACATTCACAGCTCAGCAGCATAAAATATATTCATGTTGTGCAACCATCATACTATCCATCTCTACAACTTTTTCATCAACCCAGATGGAAGCCCTGCACCCCTTAAACAATAACTCCCCATAATACCTCCCTCTAGTCCTGGTAACTGCTGTTCTACTTTCTGCCTCTGTGTCCTTGACTATTCCAGGCACCTAATGTAAGTGGAACTCTACAATGGTGAGAGAGTGGCTTATTTAACTTAGCAAAATGTCTTCAGGTCCATCCATGTGTTTATAGAGACTTGTCATATTTCCTCAGTAAACCAGGTACTGTGGAATGATAGTGCCACCTTAGTATTTGTGGGTCACACAAAGTAGCACTTGACAGTGTTGAAATATGTTGAAATATGAACATATAGGGAGCTGCTCTGTGGCTTTCCATTTGGCTCTTTAATATTGCAGATACTCAGTCATTCAGAGATTTTGTAATAGGAACTCTCAGCCTTAAAGAACAAAAAGGAGCTTTTAAAGAAAATAGATATTTGTGTGGACCCACTGGATGGGATTATTATGAGGTTGTAGCACCTGTATTGAAAATGGTGTTACATAACGTTAAACCTGCCTCCCTGTCAAGTACACCCAGGCACAGGATAGACTAGGTTCCTCAGAACTGCACTGAAATGTCGTTTCTGGATCTCGCCTTTTCTCACTGAGCCTCTGGCAGGTTCTTACATCCTTTGTCATACTAGTTGTGAATAATATTATCATGATGTGCTTTAAGTTTGGTGTTAGTAGCTGCTGTGAATTTAAGAAAGTAGAAATGTTAGGGGGAGTTTGAAATTGATACTCCTCCGAATATCTAAGGAAGAGCTCTAACCCTGAGACTTCTCCAAAGCTCCCAGGATGCTTTGATTATGTAAGGGGGCTACGTGTACTGAGTATGTGAGATGGGACAGAAGGGAAATTCAATAACATGTTTCTCAGTCTGTCTGCTGCAGTAGCCAGCAAGTCGTACAATTAGTGCCAATTGTATTGAGGGTGATTATGATCTAGGTCCAGGAGGAACTGGACTTAGACCATCATTTCACTCCACAAAGGCCACTGAGCAACTATTTGATGATAATGACTTTAAATCACTCACAGCCCAGGGCACATATGAACTAATAACTTGGAGGTGAAAGGCTCCATTTCACATTATCAATCCCTGGGGACTTTCAATCACTCTCATCTTTTCTCTGAGTGCCTTAATTCTTGTGTAGTTGCAGGATTAAATTTCAACATTTTCAATGATAAGAGAGGTCTGGGATAAAAAAAAGTGGTAAAACCACTACGAAAGCTCCAAGAATTTATTGGCAGTAATGAGCTACATGGTGAAACATCAAAGGAAATGTGTTTTTGTCACTTAGAAGCCTGATTGAGTATTAAGGCTCCTTTGAAATAGTTTGATTCAGAATTGCTTGGAATGATGAGGCCGATCTGTTCCAGAGACACCGAGGAAGAGAGAGGGGCAGATCTGCAGTGAACGGCCTTGTGCATAAGATCTGCTGGCAGGGTTCCCAGTGCCTCCATAGCAAAGGGTTTGGTGTCACTGACACACATGCTGAATTGCAGTAGCTTTTAAAATGAACTGCATTCTTCCCCAGAATAAGATCTTGGCTGTCATGAAGGCTATATCTGCTGCTTTCTCATTTTAATTTTCAGGGCTTGAGTGATGTCTGGGATAGAGTGTATGGTCTCTGCAGGGACTGTCCAAAAACTCTCAGGCAGGGTTTGCCTTCCAGGTAGGCGCTGGTGATTGTTGCATAAGCCCCAAGAGCCCTGCTGCCGACTTGCAGTCCTTCAGGCTTTGTTTCCCAAGGGAGGGAAGGCCTGGGTAACCTGTACTTCTGGCCTAGCCAGCAGCTGCATTAATGTCTCCTTTTATCTTCTGTCCCTCACACGCTAAGCTTCACACCCTCGAGACAGTGTGAGGGAGTATGCCCCCCGGACCACCCAGTGAGGCGCTTTAGAAAGGGGTGGGCAGTGACCTGCGGGTCATGCCACACTTAGAGGGAGACGCAAACCCAAAATCAGCATTTGTAGTTATTTATGTGTTCTCTACCACATAAAATAAAACCATTTAATATTGGAATGTCTCAGAATTGCTGAAATAAATAAATTTCGGGGGCGCTTAGTTGGTGGCAGGATTGTTGGGTCATAGGTTCGTTCAGGCGACAAGTGCGTTCTTTGCCGGGAGCCGTCTTGGCAGCTTGTATAAGAGCGGATCAGGAAACCTGGAGCAGGGCCCGGTCGAGCTCACCCAAAGGCTCGGAACCCTCGGAGCCGCGCCCCCCCCACCCCCCACCCCCCACCCCCATCCCGCCGCCTCCTCTCCTTATCTGCCATCACGTCCGTACAAACACTTCCGGCCTTTGAGTGGAACAAGCTAGTGATGGTGTTTCTTAGAGCAGTGATTCTTTCTCCAAAAGTATCTTCCAGAAAAAGTGACAGTTCTTGCAGTTTCAGTGTATTCCAGGAAGCAAGACAGGAGAGAGAAATTCATTTTAGACTTTTGGATAGTCTGAAAAATGGTTAATTGAAGCATGTGAAAAGTGACTTGAGAAACCACACACGCTAATGCTCAAAAGTAGGCTCAGGGCTTCCTCTCGGTCTGTGCGTCCAGGAGGCTTGTCACGCAGATTCTCTGACGAGCTTCGATCTGGGTAAGAGCGGATAGAGCATGAGGATTCGTTCGATTTAGCGTTGCTTTCTGAGATTGGGTCCTGTTTGATAACTGAAGAAAATACTTCTTAGATAGAACAGCCTTTGTGTTTAAAATGTGAATTATCAGGCTCAGGCAAGGGTTTGAGTCAGTGACTGTCATCAAGCGCTCATGTTGATGACCTCTTTCACTGTAGACCTTTCCAAAGTGAAGCTGATGAGATTCGATGATCCACTGCTGGGGCCTCGGCGAGTTCCCGTCCTGGGCAGAGAGTGCGCTGAGAAGACACCCATTCCTGAGCACGCCGTTTTCCACGTGGACCTTGGGAGCAAGAAAATTCATCTCACTGAAAATGGGCTTCAGGCAGATGTTGGTGATACAATTATCTATCTGGTTCATTAAAGTCATGCAAATTGGATTTATTCTGATTTCTGGGAACATGACTGTTCTGAGAACCTTAGTCTGGACCTAAATAGATTTCATTTTTAACCATATTCTGCATGTAATCAGAATCAGACCAAGTCATCTTGGATTCCTAGACCTAATAAATTTTCTTTTTCTTTCTTGGGGCCTCTAAGAGAAATAGTTTGTACTACTTTTTTTTTTTAACAAATTACTATTTCCCAGAAGCTTGTAGTCTTTCATATTAACACCAAAGTGTCAGTATGCTTCTTTTATGAAACTTACTTTATACTCTGTATGAAGGCTAAGGAATATCTAAACCTTGTTACATTATATCTGTTACAGAGTTAGATGTATTCTTTAAAAAGAAAAAAGTTAGACATCTAGTATTGTTTGTTAAAGCCAAGAACTCTTATGACTTAAAAGAATAAATGAGAATATTTTGACTTGGTTATGATCACTAAGTATTTTACATAAAGCATAAGTAGCATGAGTAATTTTTTTCTGGATATGTCTACCTGGGCAAAGGGAAAAGAAAACAAAAATGGACACGTGGGACTACATCAAACTAAAAAGCTCATGTACAGCAAAGGACACCATCAACAAAGCAAGAAGGCCACCCACTGTGTGGGAGAATATATTGTAAATGGTATGTCTGATCAGGGGCTAACACCAAAATACATAAAGAACTCCTATGTCTCAATATCGAGAAAACATCCTGTTTAAAAAAATGGGTGGTGGACCTGAATAGACATTCTTCCAGGAAGACATATAAATGGCCAACAGGCACATGAAAAGATGCTCCACGTCACTAATCATCAGGGAAATGCACTTCAAAACTACAATGAGATACCACCTCATACCAGTTAGAATGGCCAACATCCAGACGACAAGAAATGACAAGTGTTGGCCAGGATGTGGAGGGAAGGGAACCCTTGCATACTGTTGCTGGGAGTGTAAATTGGTGCAGCCACTATGGAAAGCAGTTTGGAAACCGAAAATGGAAATACCATACATAGCTTAGTATTTCCACTTCTGGGAATTTACCTGAAGGAAACAAAATCTCTGATTCAAAAAGATCTATGCACCCCTATTATTTATTGCTCCATTATTTACAGTAGCCAAGATAGGAAAGCAACCAAAGTGTCTGTCAACAGATGAATAGATAAAAAAGATGTGGTATATATACAGAATGGGATATTATTCAGCCGTAAAAAAGAAATCCTGCCAAATCCTTACAACACGGATGGACCTAGGGGTGTTATGCTAAGTGAAATAAGGTGGAGAAAGATGAACACCATATGATTATATGTGAAATCTAAAAACGAAACAAAATGAACAAAACAGCAGTAGACTTACAGACACTGAGAAGTGACTGGTAGTTACCATGGGGAAAGGATTGGATGGGTGGTTGAAAAAGGTGATGGGGAAAAAGGCCAAAAAATAAAAAGAATGAATAGGTTTTATATTTATAAGAATTTTTTTAGTTTTAATATGTTCGATTAATCACCAATAATGTTTTTTCAATGATATTCAGATGTAATATCAATTTATAAGCAGTTTATTTATTTATACTAAATTTAGGGATTTTTAAAAGAGGACTTTCCCCCAGAAGTCTGCATTTATCAAATTGTCTTGAGTCCAGTTATGTTTAGAGATAATACCTATTGAATTGCAAATTGTTTTATTCTTCCTGGAATGTCTTTTGATATTGTCTGCCATTTGTCTTCATATGAGGAAAAAATATTAGGTATTGACTGGCACAAGAGAAAAACATTTCCATTTCTTGAAGGGTTCAATATGGAAAGAGGCCAAGTTTGAAAACCCTAAGAATTCTAACTTTCAGGTGTGAAGAGATTTTATTGAGTGTCTTTGTTTTGCTCTCTACAGTTTGATAGAACTGGCCTAGTTGAATGCTTTATCACAGATCATCAAAGCAGATCATAGAATGTTAGGACGGAAAGATCCTTCTGAGATCATCAAGTACACGTTGTCCTTTAGCTGCTGGGGGCAGGCAGGCATAGCCTAGTAAGATTGCTCTGAAGTCAGACTACCTAGGTCAGATTTCCAGTTCTTCCATTTGCTACTTGGGTGAATTTGGCCAATCACTTAGCCTTAGTTTCTTCATCTGTAAAATGGAACTAATAATGTACCTGCTTTCTAGGCTTCCTGTGAGGTATTTAGGTGAAACAATCTAGGAAAATCATATATATAGCATAATGCCTTGCAAGTGGTAAGCTTTCATTAAACACTACTGATGAATAATGACAATACGCACCAGAGCGTATTGGTTTAAGATTCCCATTGGCTGTGATCATGTCCTTTGCGCTGGTTCCTTTGGGGCAGTTGCTTCATTGTTCACCCTCTAGATTCTTCTGCTGCCCCCTCAGTCTGTCGAGCCTTAGTTATTCTCCACATCAAGTAATCCTTCCTGGTGCCCAAACACAAGCCTACTTAGGTTTAATGTAGGCAATTTAAACTATATGTGCTTGGCAAAAAAAGAAAATAATTTCAATTTTGTGAGTGATTGCGCCTATCAAGTGAGCCTGTGAATTTCTGTTAGCTTTGTACTAAATGTGAGTTGGGATTCATGGATCCTCTATTCTCTCAGGCTCAATTCCTGTGTGTCTTCTGTAGAATGAGCATCTTGCTGAGCTGAATATGCCTCTTGTGTTTGAAGATACAGGAGTTTTTTACAAGGAAGCCCCTAAGCATAAGCCCATTACTTCATTTGCTGCTCAACTGAAGAAAAGCAATTAGTTGAAGTGCTGAAGGTAAAACAGACTGCCCTGAGCTTATTGATAAAAGATTGGTATCTTCCTAAAAGCTTTTCATGCTTTTTAATATGAAATACAGTGCACAACACAAAAAGTGAACATGAAACATACAATATACACACAAATACATTAAATACAGAAAGTGAACATCAAAACAGCTTATCAACAAAGCAGAAACCTATGTAATCATCAGTCAGAACAGCACAATGCCAGCCCCTCAGAAGCCCGTAGAGGCGGGCCTGTGGTCTAGTGTAGGATCGGTTTTGGTGCCTGTTCCACGTGAGTTTGAAAAGAATGTTGACTCTGCAATTGTAGAGTTCTCTATATGCTCATTAGGTCATAGTTGCAGACTGAATTATTCAAATCTACATCCTACTATTTTTGTTTTCTTGGCTAACTCCTTGTTTTTGAGAGATGTACTAAAATGATGACTGCATTTACCTTTTTCTCCTTTTAAGACAGTTTTTGTTTATATGTTTTGATTGTTGTGTTATTATATGCATGTAAATTTAGATTCTATTCCTGGTAAATTGAACTTTTTCTAATTAGGAAGTATGTATTTTTAGAAATGATTTTCCCTAAAAGCTATGATGTCAATAAAATAACAGTTTTCTTTTGGTTAGTGTTCATGTGGAATATCTTAGTCCATCCTTTTACTTGTAATCTTCTGAAGTTTTATTTTCTTTTGACAAATTTTAAACCTACAGAAACGTTCAAAAAATTTGGCCAGTAAACATCCATATAACCTGTTACCTAGATTTGCTAATTGCTGACATTATGTCGCATTTGCTTTCTCTCTCTAAATACACATTTTTAAAAATAAACCTGTTATTTTGGAATAGTTTTAGATTTACAGAGAAGATCCATCCATCATACAGAGAATTCCTGTGCAGCCTTCATTTAGTTTCCCCTAATGTTACCATCCTTAGATAACCTTAGTTCAGCTGTCAAAACTAAGTTCTTAATGTTGGTATGTTACTGTTAACTAAATTACAGGTTTTGTTTGGATTTTGCCAGTGTTTCCACTAATGTCTTTTTACTATTACAGGATCCTATCAGGATACCACTTTGTACTTATAATATACTTAAAAAAAATTCTGAACCATCTGCTAGACACCATAGGGTGCAGGTACCGTGACACT
Organism: Manis javanica; assembly: GCF_040802235.1. Lineage (NCBI taxonomy): Eukaryota > Metazoa > Chordata > Mammalia > Pholidota > Manidae > Manis > Manis javanica. The sequence goes on along the minus strand of NC_133169.1, from coordinate 91,603,610 downwards.
TCATCTTCCAGTGCTCCACCAGGTAACTCCTAAGAGCTGAGACATGCTCCTGTGGAGTCATAATACACATATATTTTGCTCAAGGACTTTAACTTTGATGCAATAATATTATGTAGTAAGCTTTCCTAATAAAAATGAGGTAATAAAATTTCCTCAATATCTCATCAATAATTTTTTCCTTTTGACCCTTGGGATCCAATCAAAGATGAAGCATCACATTTTGTGGTCATGTCTCTTGATTTCCTTCAAACTAAGACAATTCCTCTGTTTTCTTTTTTGGTCTTTCATGACTAGCATTTTTGAAGACTCCCTGCCAGTGAGTAGTTTGCACTGCAATCTGAATGTGCCTGTTTTCTCACGGGTAGATTCAGACTTGGAAGTCCCGGCAGGGCCACTGCGTGGACGAGAGCCCCACTGTGCCGCGCCAGGGTTCTCCTGCGGCCGAGGGGTTTCCATTATGGGTGATGCCAAGTCCGACCACTTCATTAAAGTGGTATCTTCATGTTTCTCCTTTGGAAAGGTACCTTTTCCCTTCTGTAATTAATTAGTCTGTAAGGTGGTATTTTGAGACTTGCATGAGTATCCTGTTGACTAGCAAACTTCCATGAAATAGTAGCATTCATGGATCATTGCCAGTTATTACTCTGGTAGCTGTAATAAGGTGAGTTCTTAATTTTATCATTTCTTCTACATTATTAAGTTGTAATTTTCTGTAAAGGAGAGGTTTCCCCTTTGCTTCCAGTTTTTAAAATTCATTCTTTTCAAATCACTGTGGACTGATGGATTCTTTTTTTCATGTATGCTATAGTCTATTATTATTATGCCTTGATGCTCAAATTTTCCTAAATTATCCAGTGGGAGCCCCATTCAGGCTGGTTCCTGTGTCCTTTTGAGAGAAAAATTGGAAATAGATAGGTTAATTGTGAGTTATTATGAAGATTCTTGGATTTCAGGATGAAATTCCAACTTAATCATCTGGGGGAGTCTGCAAATTTTTGAAGTGGAAATGAGATGTATCTCCTCTAGTTTACAATAATTGTGTCCATCTGTTTTTCTCTTGAAAAATCAATTCATTTAGTCATTTTCTGATGACTATTTATTAGATATCTGTGTGCCCGGCTCTGGTAGGTTCTCAATGTTAGCTGGCACTTTGTTAAGCTGTTTTCTCTCCTTAATATCTTTGGATGTAACTTCGCATCTGTATTAGTAAATACTCAGATGCCACCCAAAACCTGCAGCATTGGGGAAGTTTTCTAATTGCCTCCTGCTGTGTTTAGGGCCTAACTGGTTAAAAGGTGGGGACCACCCCTATACACACACGAAAGACACAAAAATTGGATGGGACATGATCCTTGCTCTTAAAGGCTTACGGAATGTGACAAAGATGGGACTTACTGTGCTTTCATTTTGGAGGAGTGGGTGGGAGTCTGTTCTTCTCCCCCATGTTTGCCTTTTAGAGGAGTCAGGGGCTAGAGCTGTGCTGCCCAGTAGTTTTGCCACTGACCACAGGTGTCTAGAGCACTTGGAATGTGGCCAGTCTGAGTGGAGGTGTGCTGTAAAGACAGACTGAGCGCAGGTCTCAGAGACTTAGCATGACAAGGAGAATATACAATATCTCAGTAATAATTTACATTGATTACATGCTGAAATAATGCTTTGAATAAATTGGGTCAGTAAATATATTAAATAAAATTTGTTAAAATTAACTCCCTCTGTTTCTTAAACATTGCTACCAAAAAATTTAAAATTGTATGTGTGGCTCACAGTACATTTCTATTGGACAGTGTGGTCTAGAGACTTGATGAAATTTAGGTTAAACATTACTTCCTATTGCATTATATCAAAAGATACATATCAGTTTGTCCCACTCTTAGGAATACTAAATTTGATAATTTCCAAAATTTTACATTTTAAAGATACATGTCGATCACTTCCAAAACTTTCCAGTATAAAGACATATATTTTAAAATAATTTCTAGGGTTTCTGTTGTAAAGATACTTTTTAAAAAAAACACTCAGAACCTTCCATTGTAAAGATATTTTGAGTATTTCTGGAACTTTCTGGAGTTAGTTTTGGGATTCATAAAGTCCCTGTTGCTTCTCAGCTACATGGCATGGCAGAAATATGTAGCCTTTTGAGTCCCCTAAGGAAAAGCTAAGTGACAGCTAAATAAATATTTACTAGAGGTATTTCTCAAAGCAAAAGGATTTTCCCACCAAAAAGTTTTTATTTTTAACTTACATTGTTGTATCTTCAGCAGTATCTCTGTTAAGATAAGTAAGATGGATTTGCCCATAGTTAGATGTGTACCTGACTTTGAAGAAATAAGATGTCAGTTACACTGCTCTGACCTCAGGTTCCAGAATGTCAAGGCAACATTCTTTAGAAGAGATGTTCCCCTTTGGATTGAACCAAATTTAGAATCAGCCAGCTTACTGTCAAAAAGGACAGCCCTGCGGACAGAAAACAGCTCGCACTATGAATTGCTTTGGAAATCACATCTCTGGGTTTCATGAGGATGTTTCCTTCCTCACCATACAGTCACCTCCGTCGCTCTCACCCATATCGTTGGAAGATGAACATTTTATTTCCAACCTGAGGTATGGAGTAGGGTGATTCTTTACCCTCAGCTTTTGCTTTTTGGTTAGAGTATCAAATCAATCTACTTACAGGGAACCAGGGGAAAGAAAACCTGGCTTGGGAAGAAAGTCGTTGCTGTCATTTCCCATGTGTACTTGAAAGGGGGCAACTGATAAGTTCCTTCTGGCCTTGGCCAGTGAAAAGAGAAGGGCAGTCTTGGTTGAGAGGGTGTCTCTTTATTATTAACTTAAAATGTTGAACCCTAACCAAGTGAAACTATTTCTGGTGGCTGCCAATAGTTTCCACCCTTTTGAAATAAAAACTCAAGGATTTTGGCTTCAGTTAAGACTGAAATAATCAAGGAGGCCTGAGTGGAAGGCAGAATCAACTCAGTACGACAAGTTTCATTAAGAAGAGAGTGGCATGAAATACGCCACCCCCCCAACTCCCCTGTGCAGGCTGAAGCACCGAGCATGTGGGAACACACTGGGAAATGTGCCCAGCTGCTGGGAAGAAGGACGGAGTTAGGTCAGAAACGGTGAATGGTGTGTCGTGTCCATCTAACACTGCTGCCCGCTAGGAGCAGAGAGCTAGAGACCGGAGTCAGCCTTCTGGCTGCCATGGGGGGAGCCTACCTCTGCGTCTGTCTCTTAGGGTAACCTTGTTTTGCCTGGGACTGTCCTGATTTTAGTACTGTTAGCTTCTCCCTGGGAAACTCTTAGTCTTGGGCAAATTGGGATGACTGATCACTGTGATTAGACATTAAGGTATTTGTGTAGCACATAAACCACTGAGAAACTGCCCGGATCTTCCTCTGTTCTTTAGAGAAGTGTGCAGACTGCCCGAGGGTATGTGCAGGATCCTTAAGTTGAAGTCATAATAATAATAATTGCCACTTCCTCCATACTGACTATGTGCCAAGTATGTGATCTTGTTTTATCCTCATGGCAACTGTGGAGGCACGATATTCTAATTCCAAATTTTTGGGGAGAGGAGACCAGAGCTGAGGGCTGTGACAAGTGGTGTTCCCCAAGGTCAAACAGCTAGAATGCAGTCAAGCCACATTTGAACTTCAGTGTGCCTGAATATAAAACCTGTCCTCTTTCACTAAATGAAAAACTTGCTGATTGGACGGCAAATGGCCAGATGCTCTGAATGAGCAAATCTCTGACCACGAGCTTCACTTGCTGTTTCCAAACTCCTTCCTGTTTTTAATGATAGTATAGGATTCCCTGGGGTAATACACAGAGCTAAAAGCTGTTCAGGAAGTTACAATACTACTTTAGTCTGATACCTGCAGCAGTCCCTGGATAATTATCAGTTCTTAAAGGAACTACTGAGTGCCTGGCCCATAGAAGATGCTTGTTATTTTAATTATGACATATGTGCTATATTCTTGAGCTGAAACATTTTAGCCACTGTATGTCAGTAGCAGCATTTTAATATGAAAATTAGCAAAAATTCAGGGTGTTAAGGAAATAAACTCAACATTATATTTCCTGAATTAAAAATTAGGTAAATGCACAGAAACAACTTTCGTTTCCCACCAAGAAAACACTGTCCTCTTGGTTATTTGATTTGGAATAGGTAGGACAGGCTTCCACACCATGATTAAAGGTGTTATGCACATAATGCTGAGATGGAAGGAGAAAATTCTCTTCTAGGGCTGCAAGCTTTAAACAGTTCATTTCAGGGGAAAATCTAACCCATGGGCTCTGCCCTCAGAAATTCCTCTACTAACTCAGAGATAATTGGGATGCTACCTTCTATGTTTATTTCATCAGTTCATACCTGAGAACTGTGCCTTTGCTAGAGAATGAAACAGGTAAGGTCACCTGATTTAGAGCCAGACTTGAGGAGGACTCAGATGTAATGGACGAGACTTGTGAATTCTATTTGCTTCAATTCAATAAATATCATTCACCCACTAGGATTCAAGATAGTGTTGGATTCTGGGGGTACAGGGGGAAGCAAGGTGTACCCCCTGACCTCAGGGAGCTCGCATGGAGGTAGAGGGAATAAGATAGGTATAAAGTAGTTTCTTCAGGGCCTGTTTGAAATCTTGGTAGGTGTCTTAGTCTGCTCAGGCTTCTATAAGAAAGTGCAGTAGACTGGGTGGCCTAAAGAGCGGAATTTTATGTTGTCACAGTTCTGGAGGTTGGAAGTCCAAGACTAGGGTGCCAGCACGGTTGGGCTCTGGCGAGGACGTTCTTGCTGGCTTCCGGCCTTCTCCGTGTGTGTGTACGTGGCCTTCCCTCTTCTAAGACCACCAATCCTATCAGACCAGGATCCCACTCCATTCCTCATTTAAGCTTAATTACCTCCAAATACAGTCACACTGGGTGCTAGGACTTCAGCATAGAAGTGGTGGTGGTGGGGTAACAATTCAGTCCACAACACTAGGTCCTGACCCATGTCAGAACAAATGTATTAAAAGGTACCCAGTACCAGACATGATGTCCATGTACTTTTTTGTTGCACACTAAGTGAAAGGACTTTCGAAACTTCGCTTTTGAGATTATTTGGCTATGAGTAATTAATTCAGTTTATGATTGCTGCTCCTCAGCAATCATTCATATTTGGGACTTTTTGCAAAACGAGAGAGTTATAAGTTGTTTTCAAGTGTAATAAAATATTTATGAATTCTAAATTTGACAATTAATGAGATCAGCCTAATGTTCAATTTTCATGTTTAATTGAGCATTAACTTCCTTCTATTTTGTAGTTTTTATATTTTGGAGCCAATACTTTTTTCCAGGTCTCAAACACTTTTGTAGGCTCTTGAAAATCTTAGACCCTAAGCTTTGTGTGTAATGCTGAACAGATAAGAGGGGATGTTTCATAGCTCCACTTCACACCCGAGGCAGGAACCCCCAGCCTTGACCTCTCTTCCAAGCTCAGGGCAGCATGTCCAGGGGAGGTCTCACTGGCACTGCGACTGGCTGCGCTCCGAGCATCGTCTTCCCTTCCAGCCTACCTCCTCGTCTGTTTTCCTGGCCATCCCCGTTACCTTGACAGCACCACCTACCTAGGGCGAGCCTCAGAAGGTCAATGACATTGCAGGCCTCACCAGTGGTCTCCACATCCACCTGTATCGCTTTCAGGATGACTGCATAGGACCTGCTTGGGAGCCCTGGTATGAATACCGATCTCCACACCTCACGCCTGCGGACCTGGGCCATTGGGCTGTGGCGAGGCTTGCATATTGATTTTTTAACAAGCTAATGTGAAGTCCTGTTGGGGAGGGTGTAGACTTGGTCAGTATTGGTGAGATGAAAAAGATGTGGATCTTAACAAGAACTGTGCACCCCATATTATGGCAACATGAAATCTCATGGGATTTATTGGCCCAAAGCAGAGGTTCTCAAAGGGACCCCCATGTTTCCAAAATGCCCCCAGGGTGTTGCCTTTAAGGTGCTTGGAATGTTCCACTCTGGCCTCCAGGCCGTGGGCCCCAGGGGCTGAACACTGGTGACTGTTACTATCACAACAGCTGTTACAGAAAGTTCTTTGTTTACTTGTCTCGAGTATGAACCATGCTCTTTAATTCTTCACAGCATTCCAGACACCTAGTGCAAACTCTTACTGAGGCTTGCCACAAGGGAAGCACAAAAGGGAATATTACTGCTCTGTCCAGGCTCAGACTCATTCCAGGGCGCCCCCTTCTCCCCCACTCTTGACCTGCCCCTTCCATGAGGCCCGGCACACCTTACCGTCTCTATGGGACTCACGGCAGCCATCCCCATGGGAGGGGCTCTGGCAAAAGTAACTTTGAGCCCCAGAAGCAGGAGGAGGTTTTCCCTCACCTCATTTTTGAAGCCCATCCCTTGGGCCTGCATTTCCTATCTTAGGATGACTGGGTGGAATATCTATTCCCTTCTGGAAAAATCAGCCCAAAGTTGTACTTTGTGGTCTCATGCGGACAACCATACGGTAATTTGATGTGAAGACATCCTGAAGTCTGGGTTATTCACTGAAATGGTACTGCATGTAGCCTAGTCCGGCTTTGGGTGTACGAGCTCAGGCCAACTTACTGGTTTCTTCAAAGCCCTCGTTAGGTAGCCTTACTCAGGGTCACCTTGTTGCTCCTGCTCTGGGGGCAATAAGCCAAGTGAATGTCCTGCATGTCCTCAGTCAACTCCATAGCCCTATGCAGGAGTATTTTTTATCTTACATTTGAACAGATGGAATGCAGAGAGATTAAGAACTTAACCAAGGTCAGGCTTCCAGGAGGTGGCATGTTGGGACTTGACCTGAGGCCTCTTGCTTCCACATTTGTGACTTCAACTATTATGAACACTGAGGAAGTAGGCTGGACACCGAGTTGGAGTGGCAGGACGCAGATAATAGTGCTGTTAATAGAGCTGGGGCAAAGAAGTCAGAGGAGAAGGCGTGATGAGGGAGGTGGGGGGATGGGGAGGTCAGCTCGGCCTTGAATCAAGAGCCCATCTCCTCTTCACCGCTCTGTCTCACTTAATGGTCATCCTTCTGAACCACCCTCTTTGTTTCCAAGTTAACCACCGTCCTTGAATCTGCAGGAGCCAGGCGGCCGCCCAGGTGGTGGTGAAGCAGCCTGTCCAGGGAGCCGGTGGCAGGACCATGCTCACGATTGTCCAGGCTGGTGGGGACTGGAGCACTGGCCTCTTCGGTATCTGCAGCGACAGGAGAATCTGTAGGTTTTTCCTCCTCGTTTGAGTTCTCCCTTACTGTTTCCTTCCCCCAGACATCAGTGGGTAGAAAAGCGACACTAGGCCCAAGGACAGGAAGTGAATGGTTTCAGAGTATCTGGACTCATGTAGTGACCCAGATACAGGAACAATGCCTTTGTAGAGAAAGTGGTGACTTCAAAGATCCACGGTTGGCAAAGATGTAAGACCCGGGCCCCCTTGTCTGCTGCTGGTGGGAGTGTGAACTGGGACAGCCTTTCCTGGTGGCTGGTCAGCAGTACATGTAAAAAGAACCTCAAGAGTCACATAGCTCTGACCCAGGAATTACATTTGAGGCATTTGGTCTAAAGAAGTAAATCATGTGTGAAGATTTAGTGACAACATTAAACTTTGAGGCAGTGGTTGTCACAGCAGATATCTGGAGCAGCCTGAACCTTCAGTGGGGGCGCCCGCACAGTGAGAGGTTGCACAGCCACAAAGAGTCACATTGCAGAATAGTGTTTAGTGGGAGGAAAAGATGTTTTGGATGCCTTTTTTAAGGTAAAGAAGCAGAGTATAAAACCAAGCAGTTTAGACACCATTTTGGGTGAGAAATATTTAGAAAAATAAGAAGACTACAACTACAAATTTTACAGCAGATACCACCTGGAGGCTAATGAATAATTCTCATTTTCTTTTTGCTTATCTCTTTCTAGTAATTGGGGGAGCTGTAGGACTCTAATAACAGGCAGAACAATCACAGAAAGAAGCCCTCTTTGTTGATCAAAGTATTTTCAGGTTCTGGTTTAGCCATTAAGAGGTAGCAGCGAGCCTGCGCTCTAGCCACACAATTTTCCCCTGGGTTTGAAGCTCAAAGCATGTCGAGCCTGTTTCTACCTTAGGACGCCCTGACCCATCTCTGGGACCACGTGTCAGTATCCCTCCCTGGACCTGATGCCCTTGCCCTGGGAAGCAGCTCGGTCTCAGAATCCTTTCGGGTGGGTGGCTGGGGGTGGTAGTGCGGGGCAGGGGTGGGGGAGCCCTTGATCGACAAGGGTCAGTCTCTCCAGTTCAACATCCAGCAGACCCTGGATCTAATATCTTAAAAGAATAAGGCTGTCTGCACCCTTTGAAGGCTTCTGGGAAGACCCGAATTCGTCCTCAAGCCTCACGGATGGACCAGTCCGGAAGTCCTGAGCGGCTATGGGATCCAAGCCCTTTTTCAGCCGAGAGCCTTGCTCAGGCAACAGCTCTCACAACATGTTCTGGTGCTCTGATGGCGCAGGCTGGAGCCTTCACCATGTGCCCGGACCTCACAGAGAAGAGGCTGCCCAGCGCCAGGCCCTCCCCTCCGTCCCTGCCTGTCTGACCCGGAGCTCAGCAGGTTGCTTCTGACCCTGCTCCCACATGCACTTCTAACATTTGCTGATTCTTTCAGGATTCTTCCTGGTTCTCTTCCGGATTCTCTGGCTTTGTTGTCGCCCAGGACTGAGACACGGAGAAAGCAGAGCAGTGAGGTGGAGCTATGAGACCTACCTCCAAACTGGGAAGAGGACCATTTTCCTGTCATGACTTGTAGTGGGGTTGGGAGGCCATCAACGCATTTCCAAGCAGGGCAAAGCCTGGAATGTTAGGCAGCGGGTAGGAGAACAGGCTTCTATCAGATACAGACCCTGCCTTGAATGCTAACTCCGCCTCTCACTGGCCATTCGACCTTAAACAAATTCTCTGGGTCTTAATTTTTCCATCTCTAAAATGAGGATAATAAAGAGGCCCATGTCAAGAACCGCTGTCAGGATTAAAGCAGTTAGTGCAGGGAACCCACTCGTAACGCTGGTTTGGAACGTAACTGGATCCGAGATGTTTTTGGTTGCATGCTGCGCTTGGAAGTGTGTCCTCTCAAATGGTGGACCCTAATGTAATGGCAGGTGTTCTTATAAGAAGGGGGAAATTTGGATACAAACGCAGAGAAGAGAAGGCCGTTTGAAGACAGAGGCAGAGATTGGAATAATGCAGCTACAGGCCAAAGAATGCCAAGAATTGCCCCCTTAGGAAAGGTGTGGACAGCCTCTCCTTTAGCCCTTCCAGAGTAATCACACCCGCCAACCCCAGGATTTTACACTTCTAGCCTCCAGAATTCTCCAGTGAAAGAATAATTTTTATTGCTGTAGGGTGCCTAGTTTTGGGTATTTTGTTTCGACAGCCCTAGGAAACTCATACAGAATCATACACTGGATATTATTAGAAGGCTATGGGGTAGCTCACAGAGTTTAAAAAAAACAACTGCAAACTAAGCTCAGAAGGGACAAGATGCATTATCAGGAACTAGCTGACAGTCTGGTCAGCCTCAGACATTTTTATCTTGTTTTCCCATCAGAATGGATGTTGTGCAGATGAAGCCCAATTTCCCAGCTTAAGTCATGTGCCTACGCTTGGCCAGGCAGGGCATTCTGAGTGACAATCCTATCAGTATTGCCCACGAGAGTGAAAGGATAATTTCCTAAGTGTACTAATAGGTGCTGTTATCAGGAAATCCCAATAAATATTCAAAATGCACTAGTGACTTTTAGGCATTTTATCCTGACTATAATTTTTATTACCCTCTATCATGTTGAGAGCAAAGAGTAGAGTCAGGAGGCTTAGCTTGGCCGTGGCACAGTGATTTCTACCCAATCCCAAGAGCATCTAAAAAGTTTGGCAAAGAAAGGACCCCTCCTCGCCGCCAGCTCTGCCTCAAACACCGCCTCGCCCTTAGCTCCGCTCCCGGCCACCGTCAGGTCCAGGAGACCAGCCGTGCGGGGGCTCCTGAGGACTCCCTGCCTACCCGTCTGAGAGGCAGTTTTGGGGCAAGAGGAGAAGGAAGGACATGTGAAGAAATATATTCTTTGAAATCAGGCACCATGCATGGAGGAGAGGCCATGGTGATGCAGTAAAAGGTGATCTTGAATGTTCTGTGCCCTAATTGTTTCCCGGGTGGGCCTTCATTTTGTGACTGCTCACAGTGTCTCTGAACTTTTAAATTTTTGGAAGAAAATTTAAAGGCAATATCACTTTCCCACTCGTTGTCTGCCCTGTACCTCCCAGGATGCAGCTGGAGTCTGAGTCCTGTGCTTCCTCAGTTTCTTTCCTTCCTTGTTTAAAAGGGCTTCTTCACCTGCAAAGTTTCGTTTCAAGCAAATCACTGTGAAAATAGCTGCGGCAAACTTGGGAACAAAAAGGAGAGCTTCTTTCCATGACTTGGTTCCACGCCAGATTCCCACCCTGGGACAGGTTTCCATTAAACGTTGAGGATTATCGCTATAATTTGTCATCCATTAAACAAAGGGTACATTATGAGCAGTGAAGATTTCCATCTCTTTTTGACATTTTGCTTCCTCAATTTATTGCAATTGTATTTCTACAAGTGCTCCCCTCTTCCCACCTCTGTGCTTCAGTGTGAATTCGCACTGCCCTGGGATTAGCAGCTGGGTGCTTCTGCGCCCTTGGGAGCTGTGGCTGCTGAAAGCCCTCTGTGGAGACGAAGCCCAGGGGAAGCGAGTAGGAGCCAGGTGACACCGAGGCTGGAAGGCTGGGCGTTCCCAAAGCTGGGAACACACAGGGAAGGTGTGTGCCAAGGGTATGATCAGCACTGGTTTGTAATTCATCCAGTATTTACAGAGTTCCGACCTATGGGTAGACATATAATAGGTGTTACAGACATAATCGTGAATAAGACAGAGGCAGTTTCTCAGAGGAGACAGATAATAAGCAGATAAGCAAGTCAACAAACAAAATATTGCCGTTGTGATAGAGTGCTATGAGGAAATAAGCAGGGTGTTAGGAAAGGAGGGGATTGGGAGGAACTGATTTAAGCGGAAAGATGGGACAGCACCAGGCACTCACACCGCCCCCCTGAGGGCACGGTAATCAACAGGCAGTGAAGAGTGTGGTGCGGACCAGGGGCCATCAGCTGACAGCATGGGCGCTGTGCAGCAGGTCAGGGCTTCCTTCGGTTCTCTGGAAGAGGAAGGAGGTGTGAGAGTGCCTCAGGCTGGGGCTCGTGCCCCCACAACGCATCCCGGGTGAACGGTGCGCGCTCTGAAAGCAGGGACCACTGCTGTCTGGCTCACTGCTCTGGGGCCCCCAGGAGGCACTTGAAATATTTCCTGAACGACACATCAGTGAAAGAATTTTACCCTGTAACCTCATTTCCTTCTGTCTGTCTTGCACTTGATTGAAAGAATCCTAAAGCCGGCCCAAGTCCCTCTGCAGCTTGCCTGGCAAAGGACCCGACAGCCTTGGCTTTCCGGGCAGGTCCAGGGAGGAGAGCTGCTCTCTGGAGCCAGCTCAGGGCTTAAAAAAATAAAAAGGAAAAGATTTTAACTAGGTTATCATGCACATGATGCAGAATTCAAAAGGACCTCCCCGTTGGTTTATGAAAAGCTGGCACCCCACCCCTGCTGCCCCTTACTGAGCTCTTCTCCCAGAGGCAGCCACTGCCACCTGAGTCCAGACATAGTCTATGTGCTTGTAAACATACAAAACAAATTTCAAATGGAAAATGATGGATTTTTTTTTGTTATAAAAGTATTATACAATCATTGTGAAAAAGAAAAATACAGAAATTTCCAAGAGAAAAAAGTCAGTATCCTGTAATCCTAGCCATCAGAAATAACCATTAACATTTTGGTATGTGTCCTTTCAGATTTTTTGCTGTATTGTGTGTATGTAACTTACACAAATAGTAGAATTGTAAACACACAGTTCTGTGCTTTTAAATTAAACATTAATTTAATAATTTATCTAGGTGGTCAGACCACATCAGCAATTCTGAAGCTAGTATTTTAAATTGCTGCATAGATCCTGTGTGTGAATGCACCGTAATTGATCCGATCCCCAAATCCCCGTTGGTGGGCCTGTGTGTGGTTTCCAGACTTTTTGCTGTTCAGAGCAGTACGGTGTGAACATCCTCATACTGAGGTCCTTTTGTGTGTGTGTGAGTTTATTTTTGGGGTAGTTGCTGAGGAGTAAACCTGCTGGTCAAATAGTATGTACCACTTTAAATCTTGATGTTGCCAGTGGCTCTCCATTTGGAAGCTGTACTAATTCACACTCACACCCACAATGTATGAGTGTGCCATTCCTTTTCTGAGCATCTCTTACTGGTAGATGGTTCTGCCTTTTTGTACTAATTGATCTGAAATGTGTCTTGCTGCAATTCCACCCACCCTTTTCCCCACTTCTGCTCTCTGGGGCCGCACACTCTGGGTTTGTGTAGGCTTCTCTTGACTCCCCCGTGAGTTAGCAGGATGAAAAATGAAAAATGAACATTCCATGCATGAGGGTGGAGCCCGTCTCAGAGAACAGAGCAGGAACATTTAGGCGATGGTGCTTATGGAACTCCCAGGCCTTTGGGTATAAGAGGAAGAGGCCGAATTTATGGCTCAAATCCCTTTTGAGCCTAAGCTCCTTAAGATACACGTACATATATATTTATATTTGTGCTTTTATATATATAGTATTTTTACTTCACAAAAAACATGAATATGGTCACTTTATAAAAATAAATAAAACATTACCGAAAGGGAACCATGTCCCACCTTCTCTATTAAATCAATTTGGTGGGTTTCCTACCAGATCTTTTTCTCTGTATTTACACATGTGTCCATTAGTAATATAGGCACCATTGCTTTGTACCTTTAAACAAAACATAAAATGGTATTATACTGTACATATCATTGTGCAATTTGATTTTTTTTTAACTCAAGCTACATCTTACAGTTTTAACTCTCGGTACTTAATTGATCTTTCAGTGCATTCTTGCTTATTCTGTAGTGTGGTTGGCACCATCATGTTTATTTACACTTGCATCTATTAATGCACATTTGTTTTGAATTTCAAACTACAAATAATGCCACCATGGATATCCTTGCACCTGCCTCTTTGGTACATGTGCAGACGTTGCTCTAGGGTAGATACTGGTAAGTGGACTAACTGGATCCTAGAGTATTTAAAATTTCACTAGACTTAATATGTTGCCTTCCAAAGTGGCCATGCCAATGTCTGCTTCCATCCGTGTGTGGAGTTCCTATTTTGCTATGGCTCCCTACAAAGCTAGGTATTTAAAAAACTTAGAAAATTTGGTATTCCTAGGTAAAAAAAATGTGATCTCTAATCATCTCAATACACATTTCCCTAATTACTGACAACACTGAGCAACTCTTCCTGTTTGTTACTGGCCATATCCTCTTCGGTGATTTACCAGCTCATGTCCTCTGCCCGTTTTCTTCTTTTGTTTAATCCTTTATGTATTGAGTTCTTGATATATTAGATTCTGGATACTTACCTTTAGCCTGTGATGCGTGTCGCAGAGTTTTCTCGTAGAGACTCTTTAGGACTAAGGATGCCATCAGCCCGCTCTTCTGCATCCTTCCTGAGCGTGCGCAGCAGGGTTTATCCCACTGCACCACACACAGTGCGGCGCGGTGACGCCCGACGAAGATCTGTCCTCACCTACCTCTTTAGGCGCGTGATTCAAGAGCGTCCCGCAGGAGCAGACAGGAAGTAGTGGCAGTAAGGACGCCGTCTGGAGCAGGCAAATCCACAAACACTGTGGCGTACTCAGTGAATACGTGAGACATGAGAACATATGGACGCGTGTTATGTGTGGTAAAGACTTAGGGACCGGACTGCTAAGCTCAAACCTGGCCTTTGCCCCTTCCTAAGAAACGTACGAACGGGCAAAAAAGTCATCTGGTCATCAGTCTGCTCATCTGTAAAATGGACAAAATAAGAGTATCTACATTATGGGATTGTTGTGAGAGCCGAATGAGTTAATGGATGCAAAGTATTTTTAGCAGGTCTTGGTCAGATGTTACAGGTGAAGTCACTATAGATGCTATACCACAAAGTTCGGCTTTCATAGTGCTTTTTTTAATTATCATATCTGACTTCTGTCTCAAGGTAATTGAACGTGTGTCTGGGTGTGTTTCCTTCAGCATGTGGTACACCTCCTACCGAATACTTAGATAACATGGTTATATGATGGAAAGGATTAAAAATAAAAATAACAGCCTGTGTTTTTAAAAAAGCATAGAAGTCATAAAAATAAGATACAGGACTTTCAATGCACAAAATAACCTCTTTACAGGATACTTACTGAGGACAGTGGGCATGTCTCTTTGCCAGTTAAAGTGGTGCAGCTCAGGCAATTGTGTGAACATGATTCATTCCTCACTTTGCTTGCCAGCTTTATAATTATGCAATTTTTGACAAATTTTTTATTTGCAGGCATTTACACTATTTTGCAATCTATGCCTAAAATGAGATTTGATTGATTTTTATGTGCCGTGATTTCAAAGTCCCCTAACTGAAGGTTGCATACAACATGGCCACTCAACTCGCTGTAAGGTTCCTGTGCCTTCTGTTGTCTGAGCTGTTTGTACCAGTTGTCGATGGGGCCCGCTGATCTTGCTTGGAGTCATGACTTTAAAAAAAAAAAATGTGGGCTGAAACATCCCAGACTTACTCAAGGCTGAACTCAGAGCTTGCTTTGGGTCAGGTGACGATTTAGTGCCTGCAGAGCGTGATTCAGTTATTTAACTTGAGACACGCAGGTGGACGGCGTAGATGTTCTCCTTGAGGACAGGCTGCTGCTTGTCCTCCTCCCTCTGCGTCCCCCGCCTGGCATGCTGGGGTGCTACGTCGCCCCCTCTGTCAAGTTGCAGTCCAGAGCCCTGGAGCATTTCCTGGAGGTCAAACAGGATTCCTAGCTTTTTGCTTCTTTGTCACTGAATCGGGGAGTGTGACTGCTTGCCTCCCTGTTGGGGAGAGAGGGAGGGATGGGCAGGCAGACACAGGCCTGTGACAGGAAGTTCTTCTAGTGAGCTGGTAACGTGGGATGTGAGCCTTCGTTTCCGGTGCACTAAAAGGCTGTGATCACTACCATTTCAGTCACTAGAATGGCTACAATAGGCAAGACTGACAACAGCAAATATTGGTGAAGACGTGCAGCAACTAGGACTCTCATACATTACTGGTGGGAGTGTAAAATGTCCACTTTGGAGAACTGTTTGTTTCTTGTAAAGTCGAACAATCTACCCCATCACATAGCAATTCTCCTTCCAGGAATCCACTGGATGAAATGAAAATTTATATGTCCACATACAGACTTGTCTAGGAATGTTCACAGTACTTATTCATGATAGCAAAACATGAAATAATCAATGGGACAATGGATAAGCCACTGGTGGGATATGCATACATGGGAATCTACTCAACAACAGTAAGGACAGACTACAGATTCATGTAACACTGATGAAGCTCAAGAAACATGGCGTTGCACAAAAGAAGATGGATATGAAAATAAGCCTGATTCATTTATATGAAGTCCAGGAGGAGGTAAAACTCATCCATGTGAATAGGAAGCAGAATAGCGGTTGCCTCTGGAATGGGGGTGAGAGAACTGGGAGTGTCTGTGGGGTGGGCAGCTCTCGGGGGTGAGGCTCATGTTCTACATTTGGGTGAACGTGATTGTCAAAACTTATCCACCTGAACATTTACGACCTGTGCATTTTCTCCTATGTAAACCATGCCTGAATAACGTAGTTACTGAATATATATTTAAAGGTTATGGTTAGTTTTTATTTTTTCTTCTGTTTCATAGTCCTAATTATTTGTATTCATCAAAGCGGTCACCTTTTGCAATGTGAGGTGACCGAATATCTTAACCATATATCAAGGTTTCTTAACCTGTGGTCCATTGATAATTTTCAGTGGAACTTTGAAACCTGTGAAATTGAATGCACAATTTTGCATGTCAGCGGGCATGTTTTTTTCTTTTTCTTTGAGAAGTGAGTTCATAGCTATCACCATATTCTCAAAATGGTCAGTGACCCAAATCACAGTTAGGACAGAACCTCAGTGTTAGATGTTCATGCAGAACATGTAGAAAACAATATCAAGTAGTTAAAGATGAATGAATGAATAAGTGACAAACTGTTTTCAGTTGACATTCAAGGAACCAAGCCTCTAATAGTTTACAGATTAAAACTGGCAGATGTCAGTGGCTTCATAAAACCAGTAAAAATTAGAGTAACCTTCTGGCCTGAGAAATAGAATGAAGTCCTGGTAAGAACAGCAGGCAGGATCAGTGTACATGAAAGAACTTTCAATCTCCCTTACAGAAAAAGATACCTGTTACTCAAAAGTACCATACGCTGTGTCTATTTTAAATACTGAAATTAGAGAGATGAACATAATAGAAGTAACAGTTACAATTCAGCTGTAAAAAAATTATTTAATGCTTCTCTCTTGACAGGAAAAAACAATTACCATAGTGAACGCTTAACAGAATTGTGTCAGATTCAGCTTTGTCGGTGTTTAACAAAAGAAGACAATTTTGATGGGGCTCAGTTATAACAATTTTCATACACCGAGTTTTGAGAATTGGCTATTCATTCTCAGGCCCTGACTGTGGGAGACAATACAGTACTCACTTGATGGCCTAGGGCTGTGAATGCTCTTGGAGAAGGAGAGCTGCTCGGAGCGCGCCCGAGAGCCCTGACTCTTTCATGTGGTCGTTGACAGGCTTCTGTGGTCTGCTTTGCCCGCTGTGTCTCGAGTGCGACGTCGCCAGGCATCACGGAGAGTGTTTTTGTTGGCCGTTACTACCTGGGTCCACCTTTGCCCTAAGAGTTGGCACCAGAGAGAGACATAAAATACGGGTGAGTGTGTTTGAACGTACATGTGAACCTCGATCTATATGAATGAGTCCTGGATGCCTTTTAAACCTGTGTTTAAAAAAAAGAGAGTCTGGGCAAGGATGCTTAAAACACCTCACTTAGTGGAAGATTTTGGGGAAGAAAAGGGAAGAAATTTCTGATGACATTTGTTACTAGGATGTATGCTAACCACAATGCCATCTTGTGAAGGGTATTTCCCAGAAGGACCTATTATAACACACGTTATTGGTCAATGGGCACTTCTGTCTCCATCTTTAACTACATCGAGAGGAAGTGGCCGGTAGAATCACACTGAGTTGGGAGGATATACTTGGGATGGTCTGCCTTAAAAGGTAGCCTGTGTGGCACACGCAGGATTCACTCCGGGGGCTCCCTGGAGACACTTCAAAGAGCAAGACAGTGTCCAGTGTGGCTGAGATGAAGTACAGCGAGAGACTGGGGACAGACAGGTCATACCTACAAACACAAAGGGCATCTCTTTATGTATTTATAGGGAATGATCCCTAAGATATATTTTTAAGTGAAAAAAGAGCAAGGCATAGAAGTACGCACTATTTACATAAGAGACTAGATAAGTATATACTTGTGTAGACATAGAATTTATCTGCAATTTATATAAGAAACTGTCTACAAAGATTGTCCCCCAACAGGTAATTAGGGGACTGGGGCCAGCTGTAGAATTAGGATTTTCTTTTAATTTCCTATCTCTTCTTACTGTGGGGATTTGGGACCATGTGCATTTATTATCCACTCTGAAGAAATAAACAAAATAATTACAAATATTGAGACCTAAGTGGAAAAAAAATGTTGACAGAGAAATCAGTGGCTTGGGTCCAAAGCACTAAGGGCAGGTCTCTGAATTCAAGGGCTGACCAGCCCTGAGCTGCTTGGCTCGTGGGCGGCCGGGGGCAGCCATGGGGCCCCTGGGAGCTGCCTTTCGGTTGTTGGTGGACCTTGGAAGCAGTGGGTGGGATGGGCCACCAGGTAGTATCGTGGAGGCCCTGGGTAGTGGAAAAGAGCCTGTGGGATTGCATCAGCACAGAGCCCCGGTTCTCACCCTAGGGCACCCTGTGTGAGGACTGGCTGGCCGTGCACTGCTGTTGGCCCTTTGCCATCTGTCAGGTGGCCCGGGAACTCAAGAAGAGGGCCTCCCGGCTCTATGAAGTCTACGCAGCCCCTCCAGCGCGGGACACCTTTACCTGCCAGAGCAGGAAGACTTCCCCCACTCCCCTGCCTCCCCTGCCTCCCCTACAGTCCTCCCAATAGAGAGATTGTCCTCTTTAAATTTTCACTGAAATACTGTGAAGATAAATAGTATCCCACCACTGTCTTTACTGTTGTTCTTTATGCGTACCCTCGATGAAGACTGTTACTTGTCTGAATTTCCTGTTCCAGGCCAACTGCACAGGGCAGATCCTAGAGGTGAGTTCTGTGCCCTCCCCCATCCTGCCTGGAGTTTTGGAAGGCTGCGTTTTCCCCCCGTCTTTCTCCTGCCGTCCTTTCATGGGGCTGTCTAGGAATCTAGACGGATTGTTTATGGCTTTCTTACGCAAGTCCCTTTTCCCAGAGTACCTGTGATGGGACAGAAGAGAGTTAATTTTAGTTAGAATCTGGACCAGGCACTAAACGTCTCTGACACAGACAAGCATCGCCCTTCCTTGTCCTGCTGCCTCCAGTCCTGACTGCATAAAGGAGAAAGTCTCCGTTTCCACTAATCTTGACCACGCTCTAACACTTGCAAGTCTTCAGCCCCCAGCTCAAAGCCTTAGGCGAGAACTGCTACAGTTTGAGTTGTGTATCATCTCCCCCTCCCCAAGGATACATCGAAGTCCTAACTCCTGGTATCTGTGCATGTGACCTTATTTGGAAATAGGTCGGATATAATTCAGTTAAGAGGAGTCATTAAGGGGAGCCCTAATCCAATGACTGCTGCCCTTGCCAGAGGGGGAGACCCAGCATAGAGACAGACACCCAGAGGGAACACAGCCCTGCGAAGCTGGAGGCAGAGGTTGGAGTGATGCGGCCACAAGCCAAGGAGAGCTGGGCCTGCCAGACACTGGAGAGGCGAGGGAGGGTCTCTCCTCGAGGTTCTGGAGGGAGCACGGCCCTGCCCACATCTTGATTTTGGGCTTCTGTCCTCCAGAACCGTGAGTGCATAGGTGTCTGTTGCTGTAAGCCACCCCGACTGTGGTCCTTCGTTGCAGCGGTCCTAGGAGGCGAATGCACCACCCATCTACCACGTGAACAGAATTCTGCTCTTGTTAGGCTGACAGCACAGAACCGCGCTGAGGAACTGGGGTTCCGAGGCCAGAACTGCCTCCTGCATTTACTACAGGCAAACTTGCTAATCTCTCTATGCCTTAGTCCTCATCTGTGAAATGACAGTACCGACCTTATAGGGCACTGAAGATTTTAGCAGAGTCAGGATGCTTGGCACAGTGCCAGACAGGTGGCAAGAACTCAGTACCTATGAGCTGTTAATACTATTGTGCTGCTGCCTTATATTCATAGAAAATTGTACTAGTTTCCCATTTACAATGGGATGTAAACTTTTCAATTTAATTTTAGATGAAAATTGAGTCAAAATAGAAATATTAAATAACACAGATGGTGCGTATGGCAAATGTAATGAAGGTGGGAAACTGGTTTTATTGAGTACTTGTACGTGCCAGGTGCTGTTCAGAGCGCTCTACATGTTTTAAGATAATTAACCCTTCACATCTCCCAGGAAGGTGCTATTATATCTGCATTTTCCAGAAAAGGAACCTGAGCCACAGAGAGGTCAAGCAGCTTGCCTAAGGCCACACAGCAGGTAACTGACAGGCATGCCGGCTCCGGAGGCTGTGCTCCTAACTGCTGCACTGAGTGAGCAGAGAAGGCTTCTGGCCACAAGGCCCTCCTGGGCCCCTGTGGTCGTACACGCAGAGGCGTTCGCTGTCTGGAGGTGATCTCAGCCTGGTGGGCGTGGAGAGTGAGTGTCACCTGCCCCTGCCCCAGACACCCCCACTAACGTGAGGCAGTTCCCGTCCGACCGCGATTCCTCCCGTCGCAGCCCTCCCTCTTGGATGTCCAGGGCAGCTGCCAGGAGCCAAAGCCCTTTGGGAAAGTCAAATGCTCAATGGGATGATTGAACTGCGATGAAGCTCTCCCGGCTGCAAGCCAGCTGCTCAGAAAACCGGGCCTGACGGACAGCCAGCCCTGCTTTACTGTTCCATGCTAAAGCGCACACAGGGCGGCACAGGCTCCCAGCACCTTGGACCGAGGGGCGCCCCCTCCAGTTCCCCGCGGTCGGCTCCTCGGTGTGGAGACTATGTAGATGCGTCTCAGGCACGGTTTTCCCGTGCGGTTTTGCTCTCGGTGGACGGAAGAGCTGCAGGAGGGCCTCTCCCCCGTTTTGTTCCTTGGCTGCTGCTTCTGATCCGTCCTGGCGGCAGAGAGCAAGCTCAGCACTTCATCGGAGCCACAGACACAGCAAGGAGAGCTTTGGGTCTAGCAGCTTTGCATCTGCCATTGAGTCATGGAACATAAAACGGAGAATTGACACGTGGCTAGTTCTTTGAAGACAGATGGTAGAGAGTGGCCCTCAGGGCCCTGACTTCTAGTCTCATCTAGAATGTGTCAAGTCCAAGATAAAAGAACTTCAAAATATGTGCTTCCTTCCCAGGAGAAAAGTTATCCAACGCCAAATATTTAAGTGAGGGACAATGACTCTAATATTAAACTTCCCATTTCCTCAGACTTACAATAGGTATCTGTGAGTTGCCCAAAAGTGAAGGCATGCTCTGTGTATTTTTCTTTTCACAAGAAAATTCCTTTTGGTTTTCTAAGATGCAGTGTGTGGAACAGATCTCCAGTGACTTCATGTGGATAAACACCACCAACACACACACGACATTTCAGAGTGATCCATGCAGATCATTGTAGGTGACAAAACCAGGAAACAAACAAACAAACCCCCGCCCAACTGCCTGGCTTTACGGTGGAATATTCTAGGCAAATAAGCTGCCAGCCCTGGGACTCTCCAACTTTTCGGAACAAAGATATGAACAGTTTGGAAGTCCTTAAGTGTCCTCTGCCCTATGAAATAACTATACATGTTTATATATTTTATATATCTAACATTTATTTATGCAATTGTCCATACTGGCTGACATAGTATATACCCTTTTTACAAACATTATTCACATACATATTAGCTCATTTCAGATTCTCTTTTAGTCTATTAAAAACACTGAGCTTAAAAAAACAAGCAGAGACACAAAAGTCTAGACCATCTTTGCTTCTGTTTCCACAGAGGGGCGAAGTTGTCTCCCCTTTCCTTTTCTCTCTTCTCTTTTTAACCCTAGACGACACCGCCTCCCTCTGGCCCAACAAGTAGTGATAAGAAACAACAATCGTAGAAGATGAAAGAAAGACTTCGGGGTCAGCAAACGGTCCAGGGGGAGTTTCTGGGCTGAGCTCCTGTCGCTCTGATTCTCCCTTGCCTGCTTCACCACCGCCTCCTCCGCTTCTGACCCGTGACTAGTTGGAATCTCTCTGTTGGAACTGACAGTCCAGAGATGAAAAGTTTAGGAAATGGGGGAGCTTTCCCGAAGCTTCCAGGTTTGGCTGGGAATAAATCAGGTTCTTCATTTTGTGTTTTAAAGAAAATTTTGATTTATTGGCTCAACGGGTTCAAAGGAAAAGCTGCTTTCACGAAACTCTCCACTGTAATCCATGGAAACTTCCCAGAGACTCAAAACACAGCAAGTGTAAGAATTAGGGGTGGTGGGTTCCTGTTGCTCTGAGTGTGAGGAGGGGGCGCCAGCACAAGAAGAGGAGAATCTGAGAGAGAGAGCCTTGAAGACAAGGCCACGACTAGCCGGCGTGCCTAGTGGTTTCTGGGGATTACCAGTCAGGCTGTCTGCCCAGTTCATACAACTTGCTTGTGTGTGGGCAGCCTGCCAGTGCGTAACCTTTCCACTCATCACCTATGAAAGTAAAATTCCTCCCGTCTCTGGTATGCTGTGATTTCACTCTGGAAAATGAAGTCACTAAAACCTACTTACGGATGGGCTCCAAGCCCTCATGGTACAAGCAAGCAGATGTCAGGATCTGAAGATGGCATCTCTATAGATCATTGCTGCTGAGGCTAAAGAGAAGCCAACCAAGGCTGAATTCGTCCCAGAGGAAATGGGACCGGCATTTAGTCCCAGTAGTTGAGAGAAAAGGGATGCCTGGGCTCTGGGAGCACCTCCCCCCCACCCCACTGACCTTGTGTGAGAAGCACCACTGAATCACCCTTTCCGTGGTCACTGCAGCTCGTATTCTCACCCCCCACTTGGCAGATAGGGCCGAGCCTCGGGGTCTTCCTGCTGCTCACTGTCGCCTTCCCCTGGGGTGAACTGAGAGAAGGGTGTGGGTAAGAGGTCCAAGTTATTCATCCCATTGAGCTGTGTGCCACTTTGAGTCCTGCAGGGCACACTTTTGCATAGAAGGAAACATTTCTGTAACCAGAAAATACAATCCTTACTCTGCTGGTGGTTTGGGTGCTGTTTGCCCCTCTTACATGCAGGGCTGGATGAAAGGAGGATGCTTCAGGGCAGAACTATAATCCTGGACTTGAGAACAGCAACATACCCGAACAGGGCTACATTCTTATCGTCTCTGATAATCAAGGTAGCATGTGCTTTTTCTTTTTTATTAAGGTTTTATTGATATACAATTTTATGAAGGTTTCACATGAGCAACATTGTGGTTACTACATTGCCCCTACTATCAAGTCCCCCCCACATACCCCATTACAGTCCCTGTCCATCAGCGTAGTCAGATGCTACAGAGTCACTACTTGTCTTCTCTGTGCTGTACTGCTTTCCCCGTGCCCCCCCGGCACATTATGTGTGCCAATCATAATACCCCTCAATCCCCTTCTCCCTCCTTCCCCAACCACCCTCCCCCACCCCTCTCCTTTAGTAACCGCTAGTCTATTCTTGTGTTCCGTGAATCTGCTGCTGTTTTATTCCTTCAGTTTTGCTTCGTTGTTATACTCCACAAATGAGTGAAATCATTTGGTACTTGTCTTTCTCCGCCTGGCTTATTTCACTGAGCATAATACCCTCTAGCTCCATCCATGTTGTTGCAAATGGTAGGATTTGTTTCCTTCTTATGGCTGAATAATATTCCATCGTGTATATGTACCACATCTTCTTTATCCATTCATCTACTGATGGACACTTAGGTTGCTACCGTATCTTGGCTATTGTAAATAGTGCTGCGATAAACAGAGGGGTGCATATGTCTTTTTGAATCAGGGATCCTGTTTTCTTTGGGTAAATTCCTAGGAATAGAATTCCTGGGTCAAATGGTATTTCTATTTTTAGTTTTTTGAGGAACCTCCATACTGCTTTCCACAATGGTTGAACTAATTAAGATTCTGTGCCATGTCTCTCTCTGGTTAGCACAGATAATTTAAAATTTGTATTTTAAATTAGAGTTTTTTAAAACCAGGGGTAGAATATCTTCTAATGGCTTGTCCTTTAAGATGACTTACTTCTGAACAAAAACGAATGCACAGTTCTTCCGATTTTTTAAATCTTTAGACTTGAAACAGCATCTCTGTAACACCGTGGATTTTTCTTCTGAGATTCTTTGTCTTCCGAGTCCTTACCTCCTTGATCAGTATGTTCTAGTAGAAACCCCCTGGATCCGAAGTTGTCAGAGGGGAAAGACAGTTGGAATTAGAATGGAAAAGAACCAGGATGTGGTGGAGGGATGCAGGATGCTTGGTGGCAGTCAGGGAGGGCTTGCAGGCTGGGGACACTGTGAAGAGGCACTGGCCTATCTGGCTTCAACACCTGAGGAGAATATGATGCCGTATCCTGCACTGCTCTCAATCTGAGCTGGAGAGACGGGGCGGTCACAGAGCTGGAAGGCATTTGACATACATCTAGTTTTCTCATTTGTCAGGCGTCAAGATGTGAGGAATCAGCAAGATAAAGTTGGATTCAACGACAGAATGGAATAGCAGGAGGGGTGGAACCTGGAACAGCACATGACTCATGTGCTTTTCTCCATCCTGGCCCGCCACTCATTGATACTGTGGGTGACGACAGATTGATTTGTTCTCCTATGACCCTTTCATCTTGGAGGCCAGCCCGCTGGGGTTCCTGTCCCACCCTGATGTCCAGGGCCCGTTAAAGGGCCCACACGCTCTCTTCACATCGAGCAGGTCAGTCGTTCTCCTCGGTGCCCCAGCCCTTTCTAGCTCCCCCTGGGATGCTTACCAAGGCAGGGCCTGTGAAGGTGAGAAGGGTTTTAGAGTCTAGTGTGAATGCAGGTGGGGAAGAACTATAGCTTTTTAAAGTTCTTGAGCCCTTTGGGGAGGATTTTGTCTTTTCATTGCACAGATGTCATATCCTTAGTTCATTGTATTGCGAGGTTAATGTCCTCAATTTCCCCAATACTGGTGATGCAAACTTTGGTCTTTTGGTGAAGGTGGTTGTCTACCTGGTTTTCTGCACTCAAAAGTTGCTATTTTCCCCCTTTGTGATTAATAAGTATGTTGTGAGGATACTCTGAGTTCTTCAGGCTGTCGCCCACTAGTCTGAATATCCATCGATAATTCTTGCTCAAATCAGTTATTATTACCATAGTGGCTGCCAAGTGGTGGCTTAAAAACATGCCATCATTCCTTTTACAGTCAGTAGTTGGCATTCTTCTGTAAGGAAGAGCTTCTCCTTCTCCCTAATTTATTTATTTATATAGTATGGACGTAGGGATTCACACTTGATGGTAAAGACGATCACCCATTACTGCCCCAAATGAGTCTAATGATGAAGAGAAATAGACAAACTCTGACTGGGAGACATTCAGTAAAATAAATGGCCTACATTTTTCAAAATGCCAAGATCATGGAAGACAATGGATCTTGAGGAATTGTTCCAGATTAAAAGAAACTGAAGTGATAGGACAATTAAATGCAGTGTTTGGCCCTAGATAGGACCCTAGATATGACATTAAAATTGTTTTCTATAAAAGAAAAGAGAACAATTGACAAATTAGGGCAGATGAATAAGATGCATAGGCTAGTTAATGTACTGTATCAATGTTAATTTCCTAGTTTGGGTAATTGTACTGTGATTATGTAAGAGCACATCTTTGTTTTTAGGAAATGCACAACGAAATGCATAGGGATAAATGGGCACTCGATCAGCTTACTCTCAGATGGTGCAGAAAAATTACATGTATAATTCATATTACATTTTTATTTAATATTATCTATATATATATGTAGATAAAAAAAATATATATATGAAAGGCAGAGAGAATCAAGACATAGTAAATGTTGAGATCTAATTAATATCTAAGGAACCCAGCTCTAAAGGGCATTTCTCTTGGCAACATTTCTGGAAGTCTGAAATCTCTTCAAAAATAAAGAGTTAGAATTCACAAGTCCCAGAATTTCTCCGGGCCCTCAAATATTTGATTGGCAAACTCAGCCTGCCTCCCTGTCATCCCCAAATGTGTGATGATGCCAGTGTCCCCCCTTCCCTGCCAGGCCGGGCCCTTTGGACCGTGTCACAGGCGCTGGCTGCCCTCCCCATTGCCCGCCCTCCTGGGTGCCCGCGAGGCTCTAACTGACCGCCTGGTGGGCGACAGGAGAAAGCTGAGAGGACCATGGGAAGCTGGCCTGATAACAGCAGAAGGGCTCGCCTGCCGAGACCCAGCCCTAGGGTCTGTCCACAAGCGAGACCCCGTGGAACGCCAGGGAAACAGGAAACGAGAGGGAGGGGGAGTTGTCCGTTTCCTCCAGCTTCTTTCATCCGGAGCCTGATGTCTTTTCTACCCGAGGCCTCACGCGGATGTGACAGCCCAGTTGTCTGTCTGCGGAAGGTGTAATGATTGCAGCCCCGTACTTTGTGGGATGGAGTGGGAGAGATCTCGTGGGCGAAGCTTGTGGGGAACACGATCGGGGAGAATTCCCCCGGCCCCCACTCTCCAAAGGCAGACCGTGATCTGCGCGTGTCGGGGCGAGTGTGCTGGGGGGGCCCGGCTCCGCAGCAGGCGGCGGCACGTGGGCCCCAGCCGGAGCTGCCCTGAGCTCTCGGGCCTGCAAAGGCGCGGCCGCGCTTACCCCTGGCGGCCGCGCTTCGCCCAGCACCGCAGCAAGTGGAGCCGGCGGAGGGGCCGGGTGGCCGCCCCCCGCCGGGCATGGGAAGCAGGCACCGAGCCAGGGTCTGTGATCGCAAGGACGCGTTCGGCATCCTGCCCCGTCAGTGAATCACACCGGATTTGGAGTCAGGGTCTTTGCTACATAGCAGCACACGTGGGCAGGAGTTTCATCCTAATTCACGACCTATCAGTGAAATTATCCGTGTAGACAGAATCTGCGTCTCTTCCCTGCGCCTGAAGTGATGCGGCGCCGACGCTGGCCATGCGCCTCTGGACACGCGTCGCAGCGCCCCCAGAAACGGCCATGTTGATGCGCAGATCGGGCCCGGCGTCCGCGCGTCTGCCAAGGCCGCTTCAGAGCGCTGCACCGGGACCCCGAGGGGGTCTGCTGATTGGCTCGCTCGTTTCCCTGCAGGTGCCGTGATGTAGCATTTCTGGGAGGAATCGCAAGGGCAGGGAAGTCATGAAGCGACGGCCAAAGGAAGGCCGGCCGCCACGTTACCCTTGACCTTCCAGGCTGTGTTAAGCGGTACAGAAAGAACTTCAGCTCTAAGGTCGACTGACACGTAATAGGTACCCGAAAATCCCCGCAGCGGCAGGAGGCGGGCCTTTACCCATGGCCGCGTCACGCACTTCCATGCAGCAGCCCTTATCGGTGCCGCGTCTGCAGTCCAGGGACTTTGGGGTCAGGGAGGTAATGATTCTTCGTTTACTGAGCATTCAGAGGACAAGTCTATTTGAAATGGAAAACCCTGATGTCGGCAGAAAAGCTTTTGTGTCTTGTCTTGAATGAGGTTAGCAGCATAGACTGGAGTCGGGTGGCTTGGGTTTATTCCCAGGATCTGTTAATTCTTAGCTGTGTAACCCTGAGGAAATTATTTTCCTCTCTCTAGGTCTTAGTTTCTTTATCTGTAAAATGGGAGTGGTAGTCATATTTACTTTGTAAGGTTTGTGGTGAGATTTTTAAATCAGTCAATATAAGTAAAGAACATAAAACAGTGTTTGGCATGTAGCAGGGGTTCTATAATTATTAGCTCAAAAGTATTATAAATTAAGAGACCTCCTGAAGGCTATTTATTGTGATCCTGCTTTTTGATTATCTCAAGGAACTGAAAACCCTAGAGGTAGGTACAGATCATTAAACCAGCTCCTTGTCACATTCATTGCTAGAGTCCCTTTTGCCTTAAAAACCTAAGTCTCAGTTTCCTAAGTTGTGTTCTTAAAATTTTATATCCTAACCTATAAAATGAGGATAATAACAGCTCAGTATTTACTTTATATGGTTGTTGTGAGATGGCCTCTATTATTATTCCCATTATAAAGATGAGAAAATTGAGACTCCAGGAGGTGAAGTGACTTGCCCAGACTCTCACAGTGAGTCATACTTAGGATGCAACTCGAGGGTTGCAGCTCTGCAGCCTGGGCTCTTGAGTGCTGTACCAGAGGAAGGTGGAGGGGCGCTGAGCAGGAGAGAATGAGAGGGGGGCAGAGTCAGAGAGAAAGAGGGGGGAGAAGAAGGAAGAGTAGGAGAAGGAGAAGGGAGGGACGGGTGGGGAGAGAGACTCTCAGTAAGTATTTTCAGAATGAGTGAGTGAGCGTGGAAATTCAGTAAATAACATCCTAATGATAGCAAAGCAGATGACATTTCATGGCCTGTCTGCCCAATTTCAAACAACCATTGTGACTGCTTAGAAAAATGGCAGCTTTCTTTTGCTTGCTGCCCAGCCATTGCTTAAAAAAAGCTGTGCGGGCCAGTCCCTTTGGGATGTGTGCCAAGATCCCGTATCCCGGAGCACGAGTGCCCATGCCAGCCCCATGCTGCAGGGATGGGGCCTGGGCTGGAGAACAGGGAAGGAGCCGCCTCTCCGCCTGTGGCATCTCCCATAAGAGCATCCTTCCTGCAAAGGACCTTCTTGGCAGGAAAAAAGGATTCATCTGTTCTCCAGTCATTCATTCGACGCACATTTATTGTATGACCAAAAATTGTTGATAAGTGGATGAATTTCCCGGACATGTTGAGCTGGTTGCTGTTCACTGTGTCCCACTGTATGTCTAGTTCCTCCTCAGTCTTCAAGTCTCAGTCCAAACGTCAGCGCCTTGGAGAGACACCCTGCATAATGTGGCTCTTAGCCTTCAGCCATTCTCTGACCCAGCACTTGGTTCCCTTCATACGGTCTGTCACATAGAAATAATCCTGTGTGCTTAATTGTTTGGCATTTACTCCCCTCCACAAGGCAGGACATGACTTAATTGCTCACTGCCGTTTCCCAAGTGTATGGAAGAGCCTTGGCACAAAGTAGGTGCTCAAGCAATATTTGTTGAAGGAAAACAAGTAAACAAATGAGGTGACATTGATTTCTTCCTGGGAAGAAATCATTCTGTGACCTTGAATGGAGCAGGAGTGCGAGCTAGGTTGGTGGCCTGGGGCCCCTCAGCCATAATGGTGTGTCCAGCAGGGGTTCAACACAGGCATTTGCTGAAACACAAAGTGTGCCAGGAACATTTAATGTTTGTTTATTAGCACCAAGGAGGAGGGGCTCTTACGGAAATCACCAGCCAGCTGGGAGCATGTCTGTGTTGGACCTGCCTGCAAATCAGAACGGATATTTCATGAACCGGGTCAGCCTGGTGAAGCTCCAAGTGGCAGAGGGGCAGCACCAGTGCATGCCCAAGGGCTACAACCAGGGCCACAGAAAACCCTCAGCCTGAAACCTTCACCAGAGAAGGTGGTGGGGACAACCAGAAGAGAAAAGACTGGTGAGGATTATGCCATAAGATGCATTTAAAAATAATGGTCCTCTCATCTCAACCTTAGCACCACTGGCCAGCTCACCTGAGAGGTAAAGAGAGCAAGAAGCGGAGGCTTGTAGTCTTACAGAGCCAGCCCCAGCGCTTCCTTACTGTGACCTCAGGCAAATGGCTTACCCTCTGAGCCTTCGCTATTTGATCTGTGCACTGTGGACAACAACGGTTAACTCACGGGATGGCTGGGAGGGCTGAATGCAAAAATGCAGGTACGTACTAACCACAGCTACCATCACACAGCATTTTCTAGTTGCTGGCACTGTGTTAATGACTTCATCTCATTTAACCTCCCCCAGCCCATTCCAGGAAAGCACACTTAATGCCTGCGCTTCACAGGAAGGGAACTAGGGATTGGGGAGATCAAGTGACTTGCACGTGGTGACACAGGGAAGCACAGAGCCTGGGTCTGAATCCTGGTCCCCTGACTGCCTGTGCTCTTAGCCATCCTGCCACTGCCACTCAGACCTGACGTTTAAAGAACAGCCGCTGGGAAGACTGTTCTGACATGAAGCATTTGTCCTTCTCGCCTGCTTCAAGGCTTTGTCCTCCCTGCAAACTCCTCCAACAACTGCCGCTTCTAGAGTCCCTCCTGCACACCAGCATCTCGCCGACCCGTCTCACTTCGTCTTGCCAACGACCCTAAGAAGCACTGCCTCTTGTTTCTACAATTCAGATGTGTGAAGAAAGTCTCACAGAAGTGTGTTAACTTGGCCTGGGTCAGGCACCCAAGAAGTGGTGGGACCAGGGTTTGAACCCTGGGACATGTGATTCCAGAGCCCATGTTTTCCTCTCCACATTAATGATGTCTCTCCACACTACCAGGTTTCAGAGCCGATTTCTCCTCACTGAAGCTCCCCGACAACTAAAACCCTCCCCAATTACTCCCCTCTCTCCCTTCTGTGGGACAGAGCCTAGCTCTTCATTACACTCTGTTTTTGAATTGTGCTTCCATATTCATTTATTGAATAGCCACCATTTATTGAACATTTCGATGTCCCCAGTACCACGCTTAGAGCTGTACATGCGTGATCTTGTTTAACCCTGGGAGAATCCTATGAAGTGAAGGTTCTAACCCTATTTTACAGGCGACAGAACAGGTTTAGGGAGGTGATGTAACTTTCCCAAGGTTCCTCAGTCGTTTGCCAAAGGAAACACAACCAGTAAGTGATAAAGGTGAAAGAAAACCCTGATAATTTGGCTCTAAAACCCATCACCCCAGCTATATGATATTGCTTCTCCGTATCTTGTAACATTCTAGTGAACAGGAGCTGGAGCTGTTACAGCTGTCTCCAAATCTTTGTTGACTCGTACTTAAAAATCTAATTTTTTGTGGTAGGCCTACAAGATGAAGATGGCCTCAGCTCTCAGATTTGCCAACATCTAAGAACAACTTCAACTGAAAAAGAATTCAGCTTACGCATAAAATAGGCAGAATGGGCAATTTGGAAATATTTTGATATCTAAGACCGGCCTTCCCTTCCCAGCAGTGTTGCCCCTTGACTGTGTGCCTGCCCGGCCCGTCGTGAAGCCCGTGCTTGCTCGGGCCGTGGCTCACACGTCGTCTTCATGCGGTGCGGTTCTCCAGCTCCCTCCAAGTCCCCGAGGAACTGGGGGAGGCCGGGTAGGAATCTGCGTGCAGCCCTTGGAAGGCAATCTTTATCTGGATTACTCTGGTTCTCCAGATGTTTTGCCACCTCTCTACACGTTTTGATTCAAACTTGCTTCTCCTTATTTGGGAGGGTCTCCTGTGTGCAAATAGCTTTATGATCCGCTCTGATGGTTCAGAGTGTTGTTTCATGGACGGCTCTGACCTCTAGGACACATGCGATCTACAGCATTCAAACTCTGACATTGCAAAAGGCCTTCATCAAGTCAGTGAGTCATGCAAGCACTGATTCTAGTAGCATTAACCGAGGATGCACAAAATGGCCTTTGCAAATGCCTTTTGCTTTTTTCTCTGGCTCTTGGCTGGCATCCTTTTAGTCCCTCCCAGGCTGCAGCTCTTGTCCATCTAGCAACGACCCTATCTGCATAATTAGCTTGCATGTGTGGATGTGCATTTACCCCCAAAAGCAATTGCCTTTGACCTTTGGATAAATACCAGCATGGAACACTGGAAGACATCAGCTCGTGAGACCTCTTGATCCACAGAGAAGATAAAAGTGGGAGGTTATTTTGCAGATCATATCCCCCTTCTTCTGGGACTGCTCTGTATCACTTAGAGTGAGGACAGGCAAAATCAGAAATAAACTCATGACCAGGGAGAAATGTAGGGAATGCAAAATGACCGTCGTGTGCTGACGCCAATGATCCACAACCAAGTTGCAAACTTCGGTTCTTTTTCTAGTTGCTTGACTGTGCCTGGCCAGCCTTGCAGCAGGGGTAGTTTTCGCTGGGAGGGCTTGACTCCAAGTCAGACAATCTCCCACCCCATCTCCACCTTTATCCCATGGTCCCAGCAACACGTATCCATTTCTCCATCCTCTCCAGCCTCGACCACGTCATGTGCTTATAGCTGCTCCTGAAGAAGAGCGATGTAGGGACGTGGGATAATTTGGGCTCCGGACCTTGTTGCCTTGAACTTGTGGTCACTGGGTGTCTGAGCCTTAGTTCTAATCTCTAAAATAAGATGAAAGCAGCATCTCCCCTCACACAGTTGGGTAGGAGTAGGTAGCATGATGCATGTACAGTGCTTGGCATATAGTCGGGGCTCAGGGCATGGGGGCTGTTATTGCTGGGATAATAAAAGTCAGAGAAAGTTTTGTTTTGAGTCTTCCTGCCCTCTCAAACTAATTGTGTCACCTTGAGCAATGCCCTGAAACATTCTGGCTTTCAGTGTTTTGATCTGTAGTCTGGGACAGAAACAGCTTTGCCCCGAATACTCAACAAGGTTCTCATGAGAATTTGTCAACAGCAGCAAGATCTGTTTTCGTTCCAGATTCTGGTTTCAGAAACTGGTTTCTGCCGTCAGCTGCCCCCAGGTTCCAGGCAAGGCCTAGAGGACAGTTGCCCAGAAGCCCTGTGTATACTCCAACAATTCGCGCACAGGCACAACCCATGTTTTCCTGATTTAGGAGCAGCAAGTTCTCCCCAAACAGCAGTTTTGGGAAGAATTCTTGTAAAAATCCCTCTAAACTAGAACTTCTTGAAACCAGACATGCTCAGTGCATCAAAATGTCAATTCCCAGCAGTGAATCAAAGTCTCAGAATCCCAGTGACAGCAGCCAGGTGGGAGTCCAGATATTCAGGCAGGGCGCCTCTGGCCTCAGGCTGCAGGCTGCTTGGACTAGTGTTTGCTGAGCGCCTCTGTGAGCTGCCCTGGAAATTCCTTAGGGTTCGCGTGGGATGCTTACAAGGGAATGACAAGCATGGAATTCAGCACGGCGGTTCTGAGGGAAGTGGGGAGGAGACGAGAGAGGCGTGAGAATGGGGGAGGCACACGGCAGGCTTCAGGTATTGATAACTATTGATTTTTAAAGAGCTAGGTGGTAGGTACCTGGTTATTTGTTTATGATCATATACAATTATATATGTAACATTTTAATTAATCAAAAGGAAAAAAGCAGCAAGGAGCCCCAAATCCAGAAGAAACAAGTGAGAAACAGCACTCTGTGAGGCCCACGTGTATTTTATCTATCCTGTTAACCACAGTCTCCCACGGCCTGTCACGGAGTCTGGTCTGGAGCGGGTGATGGGCAGCTGTGGTGGAATGAGCAAATGGATGGAAGGTCACCCTGTACTTGCTGTGCCTGCCCCCACCGCTGTCATCTTTGACCCCATCTCCCCTGCATTCTGTCTGTCAGAGCGCAGGTCAGGAGACAGAAGGGTGTCCTGGGAACATTTCGTTTCTGCTCTGGTCTGGGACACAATCCTAAGGCCTGGCAGACAGATGGCTCCATCATTTAATGTTGCTCCATTTCAAACACAATGTCCTTGCAAGACTTCCTCTCAATGACATCAGCTCGCTGTGAGGCTCCCCGGAGTTGAGGCCTCTGCCAAACCCATTCCCTGAGTCACTGTGTTTCTTAGCCGCCCGAGGGGTTGCTGCAAGTGCTAGTATTCCCTTCTCTTAGCCAAAGCAGGACTGGGGTCCTGACCCTCAAGAGAACAAGGGAGGCCTCAGGGGTGGCAGCTGCTGGCCCCGGTACAGCCCAGCCTGCTAAGCACCTGCTCCCAGGCGGAAGACGCTTGCTAGCACTTTGCTGTTCTACCTGCCACAGCTGTTCACTTCCTGAGATGTGAGTCTTGGGGCTGTGGGGCTGCACTGTGGGGACAGAGGCAGGTGAGAGAGTGAGGGTGCGTGCCTGCTCACGTTACTGAAACAAATGACTTCCACACCTGCCAAACCTGCCAGAGGAGGTGGGAAGCTAGAGGGCACTGCTTATGCCTGGGAAAGTATTAGCTGAAAGAGGCAGAGCAGAGAGTAGGGAAATGCCCCCCCTCGAGTCAGCTCCTTGCCTAAGCCAAGGGCCTGGTGAAGGTGGCCGTCGAGGGCTGGATAGTGGCCAGGATGTGGTGGGAAGACTGCTGGGCTTCAGAACAGTGCCCTCAACCTCTGAGTGACCTTGCTGGGCCTGATTCTGTATAATAGGCTAATAGTCATGCTCTGTAACCACCAATATAGCATAGGCACTAGCCAATCAGAATGAAGGAGGGCTTTATTGCTGTAGGTCTCAGCTGCCCCCGCCTTAGCCTGTTAGCTGTTAGAGGGCAGAGCAATGGGGAGGACCTGGAGAAAGGGCCAGGGCACAGGAGTGGGGCAGAGGCCGTGGGGAGCCCAGAGCACCTACTATCCATCTGTCAGTACAGGCCTTCTTCAATATACTAACAACCAACATGGCCTTGCTCCTGCCAAATGTCACAGCCGAATGTCAGCCTCGCGATGATACGAGGAGGATTTGATTCTGATACTTGAAGTGCCTCAGAATCACTTGGGGAGCTTGTTGAAAACAGAGATGCCAGTTCCCTCCTCAATCTGCTGAATGACACTCGGTAGGGCCCAGGCTAGGTCACCACGCTTGTGAGACCCGAGTGCCTGGGTCAGCCGATTCGTAAAGGTCAGCTCTAACTTGCAAGGGCTTCGCGGTAACTCTGATGAGGTCCTGCTCGCACTCTCTAGGGATCATGCCCAGCTCACCAGCAGGTCGTGCGAGCAAAGCAGGCTGGTGGGGCCCTGGCATGGTGAGTGTGCGTGTCCATTTGACGGGAGCCTTGACCCCTGACCCAGCTCCCTGGATTGCTGCTGCTCAGGAATGCAGGTCCGGCATGGACAGACTTTCTGAGTTTTCAAGAGAAGTTGGAAGTCAGTGATCCACGTATTGAGTCAGTCCTGCATGTCACCAAGTCACAGGTGGGACATCGCTTTAAACTCTTCCTGTTTCAAAAGCCCTGTCTGGCGGGTGGTGAAGGGCCGAGGGGGTGCAGCTGGCCCCACCCTGGAAGGGGAGGAGATAAGCTCTCGGTGAGGATCTTGATGAAGGAGACCATTTCCTCAGCGTGGCCCAGAGTCTGTCCTCGGCTGGTTGTGCCCCTCTGTTATCCCTCAGGTGTATCCCCCAGCCCCTGCTCCCCAGTCAGAGCCTGCCCTCAGCAGCCACCCAGCACTGAGGTGCCAGGGTCTGATCTGGGGGAAGGGGTGCCCTTCCTGGGGACCCAGTCCTAGCTGAGGTGTAGAGTTCTCACGGGATGGAGTAACTGGCTTCAGACACGAGGCAGCTGGGCTCTGCCTGGTACCCCTGGAATGTCCCACAGAGGGGTGGGTTCCTCTAGGTACTAGAGACTGTGACCTGATCACTGCATTTAAACCCAATATTGAAGCGCTTCTTCTTTATAATGTTTATATACCTCATTTAATCCTTGCAATAGCCCGATGAGGTTGGCACTGTTATCATGCCTGTTTAACAAGGCTCAGAGAGGTTCAGGAGCTTGCCTCATGTCGCACAGCCAGCAAGTGGGAGAGGAGGATTTGAACCCAGTCTGTGGGCTGCAGAGTCTGCACTAGGCTGCCTCCCTGCCGCCCGAAGGCAGTGGCCTGAAGCCAAGGGGGGTCTCCCGGCTCATACAGTAGAGCCCCACGTCGGGCTTCATAGGAGGATGGCTTGAACTCAGGGTGTGGGCAGCTGCCAGATTCACACTGCCACTATCTGTGGTTACCCTTCAAGCCACAGTTTCTTCAGCTCTATAATGGGGGCAATTATAGTTGCCTTATAAAGCTATGGTGGACAGAGTAGGAGAGGATGAGGTGTCTGTCGTCCTCACCGCAGTGCCCAGCACAGGAAACACCTGGAACCTTGATGGAGGAAACAATTGGCGGCACCTGTGGGTTCAGCTTTTACTTGGGAATAACAGCCTCCTGCCCCTTTCAAGTCCTCATATGACTCCACAGAGATGGGATCTGGTTTGGGAGGGAGTGAGTGTGATCCCGGGCATGGGCAAAGAAGCTGGATGCGACGGGGTGGCAAGCCAGTGGGTCTCAGCACGTCACCCTGTAGAGATAGTGGGAAGAAGATTCCATTTCATCTGGAAGGCATGGATTGCGTCTCCATTATACCTGAGCAAGCTGCTTGTCAGCCGCCACAGTTAAAAATTAACTGGATCCGTTGCTGCTGAGGCACAGATTAAATATTTGATTGGCTGGTCATGTCTTTTGTCTGCCACTCTGGGTGTGAATAGATTGCTAACATTGCTGAACTCACTATGAGTGCTTTTTTGGGTAAAGAAGGGTGTGGGTGCTCACATTTCGACGAATCGTACAGTGCCTCCCTAGCCTTGTGACTTTTCCCCATTTCTCCATCAGGATGATTATATGCAGCCCATAAGGCATGGAGTTGGCATGACGACATTGTGGAGCAGACCAGTGACTCCCAGAAACATCAGACCACGCTGCCAGGTGGGCCCCGCCAATGCCTTGGTCTGACACATGTGCCCTATTGTGTGGCAGGATTATGGTTTTGCTTTTGCTTCAAGGTCTGGAAAAATCTGGACAATTCAGTTTGCCAAGTGTCTGACGGGGTGTGTAAACAATGCATGTCTTTAATCCCAGGATTTCAAAACTGTCCAGGGAAAAGGTCTAATTAGACCTGCCCCCTCCCTTTTTTTTTGTCTTTAATGACAATCGGCCTTAGTGGTAAACAGTATTTATGGACTAAAGTGCCCACGCTGATGGGCATACGATAAATGTTAACTTGCAGCAGTTGAGTTTAATGAGAATTAACGGGCTCTCCCTGAGCACTGCCTTGCTCTTGGGGATGCTTCTCACCCTCTTCGCGGGCCCTGCTGAAGGGTCGCTGCCGCTCCAGCCCCCCCTCCGTGGGCTCATCTAGTCTGCGGACTCTGCCCTTCTGTTCCCACTCGTCTGAATCTAAGTGCCTCTCTGCCCCTTTCCTCTGCTTCCCAGCCACTTTCCGTACTCCTCTTTTTCTTCTCCTTCCTCTGACCACCTCCCCTTTTTCTCTGCTACGTATTTTCTTCACCTCCCCTCCCCCCTTTCCATTCCAGCCTTGTCCGTCCAGTGCCTCCCCAGCACCTTTCCTCTGCAAAGCGCCCACCCCAGCCTCGACTAGCATTTCCCACGGACACTGCTGCCTTATCCTGGGGAAACAGCTTGTCTGCTGCAAATGAGAAGAAACCAGAGCAAGTAAAGAATGTTGCAATGCAAACAGAATATATATCTAAAGTCAAACCCCTTACAAAGTTGTTTTCAAGCGTCTCGTGTTTTCTTGGGGAAGTCAGACCAAAGCCAGAATGAATGCATGGCCTGTAACACTATATAGGACCCTGTTCACAGCTACCTGCTTCCTGTTTATCCCATGTATAGCATTACATGTGGGGAAACAGATCGAGAAGCTTAAAGTATGATAATAGGTAGCATTCTCTCTGACATTCTTGTTTGGAACAAACCCAGGGAGCTGACTCCCTTTGGTTTTAGAGGGTTCTCGGAATGTCCAAGATGCCCATTGTGTGCCTGTTCCAGGCATGGAGTCAGGAGTATGACTCCTTTGCAGTCAGGACTATGACTCGGTGGAGGGGAACAGACACGGTGCCCACTAAGCCCCAGAAGATGGCAGAAGCGGTTCTGATGCTTAAAAACATGGTGATGAGATCAAAGAAGTGACGCCCACATTCCCACTATTGTGACACCTCTGGCGGAAGCCCTGTTAGGACACTGTAGAAATTCTACACAGAACACAGGGTGACAGGCCTCAGACTGTGCTGGGGAGCAGGGCGGGCAGGGTGGTCTCCTGCTCTCTGGTCTGAGCAGTGGCTTTGCTGCCCTGAATCCTCATGTTGGGAGACACCCAATCCATCCTCTCACCCAGGGGAGGAACCTCTTCTCCCACCTTTCCTTTCCTGGAGATAAACAGGTCACAAGGACCCATGCTCAAGTCCCCAGAGAATGGCAGGACGCCTTCCGTGGAGGAGACTGTATTTAAATGCAATTCATCTCTTTGGGGTCGAGGAAAAGCCACCCATAGATTCATTTGCTGGGAAACATGGTCTGTGTGGCTAAGGCAGTGGACACTGGGGTCAGGGTCTTGCCAAAAGCTGGCTTCCTCCGGAGGTCTGTCTGCTGTCCGGA
Organism: Manis javanica; assembly: GCF_040802235.1. Lineage (NCBI taxonomy): Eukaryota > Metazoa > Chordata > Mammalia > Pholidota > Manidae > Manis > Manis javanica. The sequence continues at coordinate 91,566,128 of NC_133169.1, read as the reverse complement.
GTGGCAGCCACTTCGGTGGGCGAATAGGACAGTCATCTCTGGCTCCAAGGGGGACGCTTCAGGCGGGGACCCCTTAGGGGTAGCTGGCTGTTCAGGCTTTCCAGAGGTGGGGTGGGAGGTGTAATGCTTGGCAGGAGGAGGGCTGTAATTCTGAAATCTCACAGTTTTGACTTGCTGCAAGAGAAAGGAGAGTAGACAGACACAGGTGAGGTTGGGAGACAGGCCATTTCCCCTGGGACTTAGGTCTTGCTGCTTCTCAACCCTTGTTCCTACTTGAGAGGCCTCAGTTTTATGTTCATTCAGCGAATACCTGTGTCTGCCATGTATGTCTGCTATGCATCATGTCCTATGTTAGGTGCTGCAAATCCAAGAGTGAACAAAACCGTCCTGACAGGCAGACGAGTATAAGAAGCGCTGTGGTGGGGGAGGTGTAGGGTGCTAAGGGGACACAGAGGAGTATCGGACTGACAGCTGGAATGGGCCTGTTTAGGAAGGCTTCTTAGAGGCAAAGCTGTTTAAATTGACAACTGAAGAATTAGTAGGAATTCACTAGAAGAAATGGGCGAGGCAGCAACTGGGAAAAGAGGGTATGATCCCTTCCGGGAAGTACCAGAAGTTCACCATCCCACAATCCTCTCTGCCTACCATTAAGGCTGATCTCAAGGCCTCTCTCTTCATCGATCTCCCCTGCTGACTCCGTCTAGAGTTCCTAACTTATGTAACTTACAAGAGGGAGGGGAGGATGTTGGGCAAAGAGGAGACCGTGTCTCCCATAGAAAGGGGGCTGTTCATCAGACCCAGCCAGCATCAGACCCGGAATGGGGTACAGGCCTCAGTGTGTCAGATCTGCAATTTCTTAAAAAGGATATATGAAATGCTGATTTTTATATGCAACTTTCCATTTTCTATGTGTTGCCAGCTAACTTAAACTCTCAAAGTTTCTGTAGACTACATTCAACTAACAGATGTCCAGTTTGTAAACTCTGCTCTTAGGACTTATAAGTTATATAAGTTAGGAACTCTCTAGACAGAGTCAGCAGGTGGTTAGCTTTCACTGAATGCTTAACAAGGGAGGAAACCTATCATCTTGCCATTTGGAGGGGATGGATGATTTGTGGTGGTGATGGGGGCAGTGGTGGTGGGGGCGGTGATGGTGGTGATGGTAACGGTGGAAATGGTGGTGGTGGTGGTAACTGTGGGGATGGTGGTGGTGGTGATGATTGTGGTGAGTGACGTTTAATAAACTAAAAGATGACAGTCACCTAATTTTCTTAATGTCACCTCTTCTGTTCCACCGTTCCTCCTTCCTCATGGACATTATTGAGAACATAAGGCTCATAAAATTTCCTGTCTTTTAGTGGGAAGGGCCTTGAACTAGAAATTAATGGGTCACAGTAACACTTGTTGGAGTCGTTATAACTCAGGGTGACCTTGATAAATCACTTAAATTTTCCTGTCTCAGCTGCCTTTTCTATACTACAAACAATTTAGTATCAAGCCCTATGTAGGCACTTTATATGTTTGATCTTATTTAATTTCCACTCCAATCCTGAGACTGTTACTCTTTTTGCTGTTTTACAGGTCAGACAAATGAGAGTCTCAGACGGAAGTCGCCAGACAGTGAGCAGCAGAGCTGGAATTCAAACCGGGGTCTGTCTGCTGGCAAAGCCGTGATCCTGCCAAGCCACCCTGGGCCTCGGAAGGAGCACGTGAGAAACATTCGGGAGACATCCGGGGGATGTGGTATGTGTGTGCGGAGGGGCCTGCGGGGGGCTCTGTGTGAGGCTCCTTTGGGGCCGTGTTTTGATTCCTTGGCCACTGACGCTGCCATCTCAGGGGCTGTGACAGTGCAGGGGCAGGGGCCTGAAGGGGCAGCCCCCTAATGTCAACTCACTCCTACCTTTTCGGTGCCATTTCTCGAGTTTTCTGGTTTCACCAGGATCGAAGGTGGGGCGGACGCAGGTGGTTTTGGTAGAGGCTCACTCTTAGGGGGGTTTTCCTTGCCTTCCATGATGAGGGAGTTGGCTGCTGAGTGGGTCCTGGCGTTGCCACCCCTGCCGGCGCGTGGGAGGGTGGGCTCCCCGGTGGGCGCGGGCTTGGGGCCCCTCTCGGCCACGGCCGCTGAAGGTGCGGTGGGGATGCTCTGGGGCTGGTACGATTGGAACTGCTGAGGCCGGACGACCACGGTGGGGCTGCGCCCGAGGGAGGCCGCAAGGGTGGGGGCCTCCGACTGGACGGCTCTCTGCAGGGATCCGTCTGGGAAATTACATGACAGAGACATCAGCACCGGGGCGGCGGACCGCAGGGAGGCGGGGCCTGGGTAAGCCCTGCGCCCTGGTATCTCGGAGTGGCCGAGCGCTTTCCCCCTTCGGCTGTGCTCACACTCCCGGGGGCTTTCACGGGTGACCTTGTGCTTTTTTCAGCGCTGCTTGCTGGTGCTGGCAGCAAACTAACCGGCTGGTTGCATGCCTGCCGGGGTGCTGTCGGGAGGCGCATTGCTTCCGTTTGCCTGCTTGCTCTCTCGCTCGCTCACACGTGCACACACGTGCTCCCACTCTCTCCGTCCAGGCCTCTGAGGGGGAAAGTGAAGCAGAGAGGCCTGAAGAGACAGCTTCACAGCGAGAGGCATAGAGACATGCAGACCGAAGAGGAAGCGAAAGACAGAGACAGGTGGAAGGAGACAGCAGGACCCGAGAAACACAAGAGAGAGTCACCTGAGAGGGTGAGGGGAAGCGACAGAGGACGGGCAGAGGCGGGGAGACGACGCTGACCGGCTTCTTGCAGATTCTAACACAAGCTTTCGGCATGTGGTGGGGGCTGGCTTTGTGTCCCGGGGGCTGCTGGGGGGGGGTGCAATAAAGGGAGAGCGTGCGTGCGGACGGCACACCGGGCGGAAGCCAGCTGGGGGGTCATTCCAGAGCTGCGGCTGGGCGTGGGGGAGCTTTTCCGAGTCCCATGGCCCGAGTTCGGGAATGAGACTGACAGGGCGTCTGGGACAAGTCAGTCACACCCCTTCCCTGCACCTCGGCCCCTCTTGAGTCAAACGGCTGCTGCGGGGCTCACATTCCATGATGGGTGCAGAGTGTGAGAACTGTGCCTGGAAGATAGGAAGTGCCCATCTTTTCGTCCGCCGTCATGATTCTGGGTGAAGGAGAGGGAATGCTAATGCTGCCGGTCCAGGGGCCTGGCTTTGCCCCTTCCCTGGGCTCATTCCTTGGTGTCGCTAACCGAGCTGGTCGTCCCTCAGCAAAAGGGAGCCACTCCGTCTCCTCAATTCTCCGGAAGGTAGGAGGTCCCCATCCCTGGGGCACAGGTCCTAGAGGTGACCAAGGGAATGATTGGGAGCTCACTGCACTCTGGGGGGAGACGGGAGAGAGGCCTTGAGGAGCACGGTGGGCTTCTTCCTGTAAGGGTCTCCCAGCACTTAGGGAGCCCCAGGTGATGCCCCGTCAGAAATGTTCACCCTTCGTGGCTCCCTCCCTGGACACGTGTGTGAACTGAGGTCATTTCTGTGCCGCACAGAGGCCTGAGCCAAGGCCTCGTTCCGTGTTAAGCCTGCTGCGGACACGGGAAGCAGGATGCTCACCAAACCCAGTTGGTGTTCTCGGCTGCTGTGAGCGAGCCTGTCGCCATTTACACAAGCCTGACCTTTCAATGCAGACATTTATTTTTCCACTGACAGCCCTGTGAGGTGCATACAGTCCATTCTCCTGTCATTTCTCTTTTCTTTAGGGAGATTGATAGCTTGGCCAGCCTCTCCTTGGCTTAAGAGAGAAAGAGAAAGCCTCTGGGACCGGAGAAAGTCAAAGCATCACTGGGCAGCCATGTCCTTGGGCTCCCAGAAATGTGTGAAAAATCAGTTTATGCCTTATCTATTTATCTTGTCAGTTTCTATTTTCCAAGAGATTTAATGCCTTCTTATTACATGTGCATACACTGCAAGCAGTCAAAACTCCCAGCCAATTAGGACCTATGCAAAGGGAAGAGGGGGTGTGAGAAAGGAAGTGTAGCAATTGCCAATGGGGGCACTTCTCCTCATTTCGGATGTGGTCCCAGCTGGGTGTGAACATCTCAACCCTCAGGGAGTTCACCCCAGAGGGTGGACCAGAGATGATCTGTTTCTCTGTAGCAGCAATGATAATATTGATAAAATAACACTATAAAATAGCTAATATTTCTCAAGAGCTTATTATGTGTCAGGCACTGTGCCATCAGTTTTACATGGATTATTTTATTAAATCCACACGATAACCCTGAGGAGCTAGGTACTGTTTTTATCTCCATTTTATAATGAGGAAACTGAAGACTGAAGAGGGCAGCGTCTGACCCAAGGCTGTTGTGGTGGGCTTGCTTAGCGTGTGCGTGTGCATGTGGAGGGGGCAGGTGGGGGACCATCCAGAGGGCAGCAGAGGGAGGCGCCGTCAGGTGGAAATAAGAGGCAGGAGTAGCGGGACCGGAGGCCAAGCAGGCGATCGGGTGAGAGCCCCGGGGGAGGGTGGGGCAAAGATTCTCGCTTTAGTTTTCTTGAGACATTTTCCTGGGTTGCATATTGCCCCACATGTCACTTTTGCTCAGACAAGTCATACTGTGTTTTCACATTTTATCATTTTTTTAACATAGTAAGAGAGATTGCAGAGCCCAGTTTAAATCAGGGATGTGGAGGAAATCACATTTCCTTTGCTTGGTGCACTGTCTTCTTGTAGAGTGGTGCACAGACAGAGAGCCTTGAAAGTTTGGAAGAACAATGGATTTCAAACACTTTTTTAAAACCTCTGAAAATGAAGTCTTATGTAGCAGTTCAATATGTTAGGAGATAAAAGCTCGAAAGCTTGCTTTTAAGATAAAGGATCTACATTGTTGCCACGTATGCAATGTGGATGTTATACAGATAAAAGCAAGGTGCAGAACAATGTAGTGAGTCTGGTTACAAGGTACCAGATGTATGCACGGAAGAGAACCTGGGACTGGGGATCAAGTATATGAAGGAGAACTACTTTTGCCTTTTGTAGAATATAATTTTTTTTTACCTTGTGCATATATTAATTAAATAATAAAGTAGGACCGGGATTCAGGGTTTCTTAGCATTGATCCCTTGACCCTCTTTCCCTCCTCCCCCCAGACTTTCCTTGTTTCCTTTTTGGCACCCTTGGGGTTCCCTGGAGCTAGTTTGAGTAGCACTGACCCAGCAAGTGTTTTGGCTTTCTGTCTTAATATGAGCCAGCATCCACCTTGGCTGTGTTCACATTACATGTTGTCACTCAGGGCTGCTGTCATCCCCGCCATGCAATGTTTATGCAGGATGTGACCAAGGGCAGTGACCTCAAGTTGACCTGGTTTTATCCAATAAAACTACTCAGTATTTGGAATTGAAGGTGCCCTTCAGAGATGCTTGTGCTAAACCCAAGATCCTGTTTTTGCATAAAGTCCTCTGTCTACCCCAGAGTCACACGCCCCACCACTTAGCTCGAGGCACCCGCCTGTCTGCTGCCACTTACTCTTTCTCGTGCTGCTGCGCCCTTTGCGCAGAGAGCCTTGTCCGGGCGTCGTGACGGCAGCCGTGGGCACAAACACCGACCTGAAGGGACGGCTTTGCCGGGGGTCACCTTCCGAAACGCTGCTTTGGGAGGACACAGAGGAGGTGGACACCATCCATGTGGCGTCAGGACCAGGGCTCCGGGGATCTGGAAAACTGGATGTCTTTCTGGTTGTGGGAAATGTTTTTCAACGAGAAAAAATAGAGAAATGAAATGTTCAGTCAAGGCTCCTATTTAAGAAACCTGTCAGCTCCTAACTGTGCACCGCATGTGCCCCTCACCCTCCTCCTCTGTGCGCACACCGCTCAGCCCCGGGGGCCTCGCCCCCTGCATGTGGTGGCTGCGTGGGTGCGCTGTGGGCGAGGAGGGCCTCCTGCTGAGGCCCTGTTGGGACCAGAAGGCTTGAATCCCATCCTCTTTCACCCCACATCCCTTCAGCCCGTGAGGTCAGAGCACAAGGTCTTGTATGTGTTCAACTCGCTTTGCAGTGTCCACTCAGTGACTTTTCCACTAGATTCTAAACTCTCTGAAGGCAGAGGTTTTATATGACTTATTTTACACCCTCCGTGTTCTGCGTATATTGTTCATCAGTGAATGCTTGTTGAATGACTGCCGTAATGCCTTCTGCCCTGCTGCCAGTCACTTTGGCTGACGTTGAGCACTTCCTGCAGGCTGGCACTGGCCAAGTGCTTTGCCCGCATCGTCTCACGGGTTCTTCACAGCAGCCTACAGAGGGAGGTACTTTCACTGCCACCATTCTGTAGATGAAAAATGGACATCCAGCTACTTGCCCAGGCAGGTACTGAATCTGAGATGTGAACCCAGGTCGGCGCTGGCCCTCTGCCGCACCACTGCCTGACCACTGAGTGCGCCACCCCTGGCTCACCGGGGCACTCGCACTTGGTAGCAGGGTAACCCCTGCCTCCTGCTCGAAAGAAATGGACTCAAGCAGCAGGTAGGCCCTGCACATGCCTCCGTGAGACCCCGGCTCATCAGCCTGGGCCTCTGGCTTTGAGGAGAGTATTGAAGTTTGGTGAAACAGCTCTCTTCTTGTCCATTGTGTCCTGCCTGCGAGCCCCGCAGAGAATGGCCGTCATTTCACACACCCTTCCTGCTCTTTTGCCAATCCTGCCCCAAGGTCACCACTGCTGCTGCGCAGTCCACCACTCAGCTTGTCCACTCTGCTGAGTGAATAGCCTCTGCTGACTCCCTGGGAATAACCGGCCCCCCCCAAGGCCCCGGCGGCACGGCGACGCCTCCCTCGTGCTCTCCTTCCTGTCAGCCCCTTCAGGACTCTCTGTAGGTCATTTCCTCTTATTTCCCCTCTTTCTCCTTTCCTTCTTTCTTTTGCTTAGAAAAAGTGATATGTAGCTTAATAGCAAGCCAGCTACAGTTGTACAAAGATGGGTAGGGCATCATTTAGCACAGCCAGCTCTGCCCGAGAAGCATACGTAGCCAGATGTCCTCAGAAGTGATGTTTGCAGCAAGGGGGCTTGAATCCATAGCTGTCAGCTTGCCCCTTGTGCCTGGTGATGTGGTTGGTGAAGGGGAGTGGGCCGTCCACCAGAAGGAGCTCAGACTGTATTCCGGTTCTGGGGATGAGGGCTGGGGGCAGGAGGAAATCCCCAGCACCGGCTCCCTTGGCAGAAGGCAGTGTCTGCCTGCCTTGTGAACAGAGGCCTCGACGTGCTAGATGCGGCAGAGTGGACTGGCAGTAGGAAAGATGGGCTCCAGAATTAGTTCCAGCAGAGGCAGCAAGGACAGGCACAGCTAATTAGGCCCATGCCAGCCTTATTCCACCAGGCCCTCCTTTGAATGATTGTTTAGAGACCAAGGCGTGACCTCATTTATCTGAGCCCAGCACTAGGCTGAATTCCAGAAACTCCTAAATCCCAAGACCCCCATCCAATACCGAGTCCATGTCTTTTGGCAAAAAGCTCAGCACTTACCTAGCACTTTCTTCTAACATCAAAGCACTTTGCTAACCTATATTAATTAATCCCCATGACACCCGCCTGACCTGCAGACATTAAGATCCTTGTTTTTCAGATGGAGAGATGGAAAGACATTCTGGGTTGTGGTGGAAGAAGGGCAGATGGCTTCTGATTCGCTCCACTGCGCTGCTGTGGATGTGTAGGTCCCTGTGGCCTTTTCTATCTGTGACCTGAGCCTGAAGAACCCCGGCATCTGAAAGGGGTATTAGGGCAGCGCTGTTGTAATCCCCACATAGCCTCCCGGGGAGGGAAGCTGGACCCTGGCGGACCCAGTTCCCTGTAGAAAGTTAAAGGAAAACGAGCGGCGGCCCGTGTGTCACTTTTCTCCTCCGTAAGGCACTGGGGGGGGTGGCACATGTGTCCCATGAAGGCTGCGAGAAAGAGAAATATCCCGGCCAACCGGGCAGAAGGGAATTCATAGGGAGGCCAGGAGGGCATAGAAAGGGCTCGGAAGCAGGATCCAAGGGAGGCTGCAGGGGCCCGGCAGCAGGAACCCGAGGTGAGCGAGGCGGGTCGGGCGCTGGTGTGTTCTCGCCACAGGTGGCCGTCAGCTGTGCCCGCATTCCTCCCTCCCACGTGCAGGCTGCTGAGCCCCGGGGGAGGGTCAGGCCGGTGCCTGCCCCTTGGCTGCGGTGATGCGTTGAGGAGGGGCAGGAGGAAGACCTGGTTTCTTCAGGCTCTGAAGATGGAGGAAACGGCCTCTCGAGACTGTGCGTGGAGGCGGAGACCCCAAGGGACGCTGGCGCTGCTGAGAAGGGGTTTGGATGAAGACGTGACCTGTGTTCTGGGCATCCTGAGCCATCGGGAGCCCCTGGGGCTGGGGAAGCGTGTCGTGGTGACGGACATCTGGCTGCGGTCAACACAGCTGGACAGTTTGGCCTCACCATGCGGCACCGAAGGCTGGAGCCCTGGGTGAGCACAGCAGCCTCCTCCTCTCTCAGTGATTAAGAGGCTCACTTGCTGGATCTTAAACCCAAGCGCTTTTGGTCAACTCTGGTCTATCTGTAGTTAATCCTGACACTCTGGCTGGCGCGGCTCATCAGGGGATGGTACTGGAAGAGCAAACGTTCAGATGTGCAGGGGCACCTCACGCCTTGGCACCCTGGCTGTTTTATTAAAGACCATACTCTGGGGGTTGGGGGCAGTGCATCAGTGCAAACAGAGCACTAAGACGGGGAAAACCTCATGCACACACAGCTCAGGGGCACAGAGGGCCCTGCAGCTCAGTCCTAGGAGGACCTGCAGAAGCAGTAGGAATTCAGCTGACAAGGACACCCTCATTCCACCCCGAGATGCAGGAGGAGCCAAAGTGCCCATGGAAAGCCTGGTTACGAGCAAGAATGAGCTGCTGCCAGAGACACCCACTGGCCATGTGCCACCCGTGTCCCACATCAGTGGGGATAGAGACTTTCTCTGCGTGTGGGGGCCCATCAAGGAAAACACACACATACAGAAAGCACCGATCCTGTCACCTAACAGCCCTCGCGAGAATATACTCAGGGGCTCATTAGAAATGCTGGTTCCTAGAAATAAAAACACCCATTAGCATAAGTAGCACCTCAATATACGCATGAATCCAGGTTTCTGTGAGCTGGGGGCAGGCTCGGTGGCACCCTGAAACTCCACCCGTTGTCTGACCTGCAGCCACCTCGGAGTGGCTAAGTCTGGGTGCTCACGACCTGCAGGAGGACACGATACATCCACCCAGGAGAAGAGCCGAGGAGGGAGGGAAAAGGCGGAGCCGTGAAACCTGCTGGCAGGGAATCCTAGGCACATGCTCATTAGGGGGACCCTGTGTCTGATTTCCCAGCAGCGTCTCAGGTTACACCTGCCCTCCTGGGGTGTGAAGAGTGCCCTTGGATCTCAAAGGCGTTTTAGTTTGGATGACACATTGTACAGCCACTCCCATTCCAAGGGTTCTTTCATAGACTAACCAGGTCTCTGGGCTAAGGCCTGAGGCAGAGACAGATGCCCTCACAGTAGGCATGGGCACCAGGAAATTCATGTTAGATCCCACGGAACAAACTTGGTGATTTAGAGCAGGTGTCCGTGTTGCTCCTCATTGTCACTTCTGGCCGTTCTCCCACCCTCCTCAGTACTTCCCAGCTTCCACTCGTACTGTCAGCCTCCACTACCCACACCTCCCTTGCTGATGCCATCATTTCCCCTCCAGGTCTCTCCCTCATTCCTTGATGATTTTAGCTCCTGCCTCACTGTCATTCTCTCCAGATCCTACGCTGATGATGTCACCTCGTCTTAGGGCTTTAAATCCCACCTCAAGCCTGGACCTCTTTCTTAAATGCTGGACTTGTATACTCAACTGTTGACCAGCATTCTTACCAGGATTACTAGTAGGCATCGGAGACTTCATCTGCTGCCAACTAAGCTTTTGCTTTCACTGCACATCTCAAAACCCATTCATCTTTGCATTTTACCTCTCTCTCAGTGAAGCGCGACTCCATCTCTCAGTGATTTAGGACAAAAAACTAGGACTCACTGTGAATCCTCTATTCTTTCGCACCTTTATTTGATTTGTCAGAAAATACTGTTGTCTCTACCGTCAGAGTGTATCCTGCATCTGACACTTCTCCCTACTTCCACGTCTAACGCCTCAGCTCGATTCACCATCCCCTCTCCCCTGCGATGATTGCAGTATCTTCTTAGTCTCTCCATTTCCACAGTTTCCTGTCTACAGTTTATTCCCAACCCAGTAATTAGAAGGATTTGGTTAAAATGTGAGTTAGATCATGTCATTCTTCTCAAAACCCCTGCAGTAGGGTTCAAGCCAATTTCCTCATTATGATGTAGGAATTCCGAATGATCTGGCCCCACTCGTACCTCACTTCGTACTAACTCCCTCTCTCTTGCGCTGATGCAGCTCTTGGTGCCTTCACACCAGGCACACTCCTACCTCAGGGCCTTTGTACTTGCTGTTCCGTTGGCCTGGAATGCACCTCATTTCCTTCATTCCTCCTTTTTACTTCTCAGTAAGGCCATCCTTCACCAACCTATTAAAATTTTAATTGCTGCCACACAAATTCTCTCCCCCTTCCTGATTTTTCTTCTTAGTTCTTATTGTTAACATACCATATATATTGTTTACCTACCCCGTCTCACAGAATGTATGCTCCAGTGGGCAGGGATTTTGTGTATTTTGTTCACTGATGTTTCTCCAGGGTCTAGAGAGGTGCCTGCACATAGTGCTTCGTAAATATCGAGGGTCGAATAAATCTTTAAAGCATCAGTTATGGATACCCTTAGTTTGTCTTTGGAGATTTTGCAACTTTCTAACAATTTCCAAGAACCTTCTATTGAAGGGAATAACTATGATCTTTTACTCCACCTTTCCGCCATGTGAAGAAATCTTTTTATGTACACCCGGATCTGTGGGAACCCAGATCTGTGGGAGCTCTTCCTAGAAATGAGGCCCTCCACCTCAGCAGCTAGCCTGACTGGAAAAACCCGTGGGTTACAAAGTGCAGCTTTTTATTGAACCAAAACCTTCTTTTATCCACTGGTTCGCTGTCGCCCCCACCTCTTCCACAGAATAAATCTATTTCCTGGTCTAAACAGACTGTTAGGTCCCTCTGACCCTTCATTTTCCGTAGCATAAACAACCGTGATTTCTTATCGGTTCCTCCCGCGTTGTAGTTTTCTGTCTCCTCACCGTCCTGGCCGCCCTCCTCCAGGCACAGGCCCCACCTTCACGAAGGTCCTCCAGACATACCCCATGGAAGACAACGGGGGTGGGGTTTCCCTGCAGTTGTCACTCTCTCGTAGGTCACAGAGACAGTGTTTGATGTGTGGGGCTTCCTCACTGCCTCGCACGGGCTTTGCCTGTGCTGATGGCGGTGGAGGAAGGGGTCATGGATAGTTCTGGGGTGTGTGTGCATTTGTGGCAATGGCATGAGGCGGCCAGACAGACTGTGCGCCAGTGAAGTTAATGGGTGTGCCAGAGGTGGGGAAGGCTGGGAAGAGCTGTTGGGGGTGAAGACAGCACTGGCCCAGGCCTGGGTGTCCAGGGGGCGGCCCTCCACGCGGGAACTCCGCCTCCCGTCTAGCATCCCGGGGAGTTTCCCGATGGGCTCGGATCATTTCCCCAGAATGCCACTAGATGGAGTGTTGGGGTACAGGATGTGAAGGGGGATTTTTGGGGGTTGTGCAGTAGAAAACCCATAATCTAGTTCTTAAGCAGACTTTTTAAGTCTGTATCACATTTTTTCCTCATCTGCAAAATAGTATCTGCCTTACAGGATTCTTGGGCATAACCAATGAGTTGAAGGAAGTGGAAGTGTTTGTAAAATGTAAAAAAGAAACTTTTTTGCTATTAAAAAAAGAAATGGAGTGTTACGGGGCACCAGGGTGAAAGCTGTTTCTTGGCCCAAACTCTGAAAGAGCACCAAGTCCTCCCTAATTCAGCCCACAGGTAGCCCCCGCTGGAATAACCCAACTTCCAGTACCTGGGAATGGAGGGCACGTACCTGAAAATGGGGATGACACAGTTTTTGGGGAAGATGCCGATGCGCCCAGTGAGCAAGGACACGCCCCTGAGCCAGCCGTCCTGGCACTTCCCCAGGACCCTGACGCCTTCTCCCTTCTGCAGCACCAGCTCGTCGGGTCCTTGGGCCAAGTAGGAGTGCAGGGCTACAAACCTGGGGAGACACGGGGAACAAGTGAAGGCGGAAGGTGAGCGTGCCCAGGGGACGTGTGGAATTGGGGAGGGTAGAGGGGACGGAATCTCAGTGCCCATGCGCTAGGGGATCAGCAATAACAACCTTTTGAGAATTGCAACCTCAGTATGTAAGGCGCAAGGGAGTGGTAGAACCGGGCAGAGGTAACAGTGGGGCCCCCAGACCCGAGTCCTGCCATCTCTCCCCTCTTCCACAGAGTGACACATGGTTGCAAGTCACTGTTTGGCTTCCTTGGCATTTTGACGGGGGGAACCTGGCCTAGAATCCAGAAAGGAGTTGGTGACCAGGAGTCAGTGGCAGAGCTGGGTCTCAGACCTAGATGGCTCTACCTGAGACTGCTGAGAATGTCACCCAGGAAGATGGTCACAGCCCGTAGGTTCAGGGAAATGAGAGGTCAGCACAGAAGCCCCTCTGATCCGTGACCTCTCCTGAGAGCAGGGACCCATTTGACCCTCAGGAATGGCCCGAGGAGCTGGCTTCATGTAGGCAGGAAAGTGGACATTGGAAAATGGGAGGCAGGTATCGATTTGGGTTTTGGCGCATAGTGGGGCACTTGCTGCAGGAGGGGATGGAGGGGGTGGGCTTGCAACAAGGCAGAAATGTCCTCAGTTTGAGCAGGGACTTGTCCGTCCGAAGTCCACCCAGGAATCAGGCAGGTAACCTTCAGGTCCGAGTACGGGGTGAAGACACCAGGGAACATGAGGCTGTGGAAGTGAGGATGCCCGAGTGAGGGCATCACAAACAAATGCACTCGGCTTGCCAGATTCAAGCCAGCAGTGTAGGGGCGCAGGCTGGACACTAGGGCCCTTCCAGGCTCTCAGGGCTGTGAGACTTTAGCGGGTTTTCCAAAGAGGCCAGGGGAGCCTCTCACCTGCAAGTTCCTTTCCCCTCTAAAGTGCTGTATTTACCTTTCGCCAATTACTAAAGCAACATCTATTCAGCAACATTCTGAGTGGAAAAGAGGACAACAGGGATTGCTGAACACCCAATCTCCTAGCGATGTTTTCCTATATAATCTTCCAGCCTCTTTCCACTTTTGCAGGACAATGAGCTAGGAGGTTGCAGTTTGGTGCTGTTTGTGTTTTTCACCGTCATTTCCTTTGCAGGCTGCAAGGGGTGCTCTTTTCTCTGTGGATGGGATGATTCGGGGGCGTGGTTAGTCCTGACGGCGGGGGGTTGGCAAAGCCAATTCCTGAGCGCCAGGACTGGGGGTGGAGGGCTGAGCTTCTTACTCACATGTTAGCCGAGAGGTGTTGCTGGGAGCCGGGCAGGCTGGCGATGGCCGGGGAGTGTCCTGGGGACGCAGGTGCGGGGTGGTACGTGCTGACCTGCACAGACAGGAAAGACAGCCAGGCAGAACCAGTGAGCACCCAAGCCAGGCCCTCAGCAGAGCACAGGAAGGCCTGGCACAGCTGAAAGCGAGAGCTGGGCCCCCCCGCCCATCCTCGTCTTCTCGGGGTTTGCGGCTGTGGGCAGGGTGGCTGGGGATGGGCTGTTTTATGCCACTGGGGTGGCACGCCAGGGGCACATGCTAGAAGACTGCTCAGATATGGCAGAGGACGAAGCCCCATCCAGTTTAGAGCCACCAGGCACTGTCAGGCTCCTGGAGGTGTCCCAGCACCTCCCGCCTGTCCCCAGGGTACACAAGTCCCTCTATGGAAACCAACTCTCAGAATGTGGTTTGGCCATTACTGTGAACTTAACACTGGCCAGGAGGTTTGGAGTGTTTTACCAGAATCAGCTGATTTAATCCTTATTAAGGTACTATTATCATCTCCATTTTGGGGTGAGAAACGAGGAGAAGAAAGGTCACCCAACTAGTATGAAACACGATTTTAAGCCGGGCAGTGTAGATGCCGAGCCCACACTCACTGGGGCTGACTAATGTTTTACCCAGTGACTTCTGAAGGGGAATCTGAATCCTGTTCACTTTTCCAGGATGAAAGAGGGAGAAATAATGCTAAAAGATCCTGGGAACTTGTCTGCTCTCCCAGGATCTTGCCTATTATCTAACATATTACCCTGCCATTTCCTCCTTGATATATATCACAGGCTCCCAGCCCCCACACCCACCCCAACTAGGCTGTACGTTCCATGACGGCAGGGGCCACGTGTGGTCGTCCATCAGAACGTTTCTTCTGTGCTCAGTGTGTACCAGCAGCTTAAAGAACAAATGAATGAATGGAAAGGTCTTCCTTCCCAATACACCAAGGACCAGTGAGACCTCAACCATGTCCACGTCATCCCGGGTACACACATCAGCCTGGCTTCAGTTCTCCACCCATACATGATGGTAACCATGCATGTGTGCCTCTTTAGGACCATGCTTTTGTGAGTATAAATACTGTTGTGCAATGCTTGGGCAGGTGTGAATGCTTTACTGAGTGCACATGTCTCTGGTTCTGTGTGTTAGCATGTGTGTTTGTTCAGGACCTATGACAATTACATGTCCATGTGTGATGGCATTGGTCTTTTGCATGTCTGATTATGCTCACACATATGGGTCTGTGGATTGATATGCATGTAAGCTGTGTGGGACCGTATATGAGGTTGTGATGTAATTGACTGTAGAGTTCTGTGTGCATGTATATGAACTCTAGAAGTGTGTGCAGGTAGGCACAACTATGTAGTTTTCGTAGTGTGTCTGGGTTGGTGATTGTCTAAATGTGTGTGCATAGGTTCTCAGACTTTGAGGTGTCCTTGAGGTTGTGTAGTATGCATATCACTCTGAGGATCCAGTTACAGGATCAGAAAACCATTCCAGTCAGATAATAACAAGTGTCAATGAGAATGAAAAATGGTGCAGCTGCTTTGGAAAATAGTCAGGCAGTTCCTCAAATGATAAGACACAGGCTTACCATACGACCCAGGTAAGTCCACGCCTAATACATGCTCAGGGGAAATGAAAACATAGAGCCACACCACAACTTGCCTGTGAGTGTTCACAGCAGCTTTATCCATAACAGCCAAAAGGTGGAAATGTCCATCGGCTGATGAATGGATAAACAAAATGTGCTATATCCACACGATGGAATATCATTCAGCCATAAAAGGAATAAAGTATTGATCCATACTAGAACAGCATAAGCCCTGACAACATTATGCTAAATGAAAGAAGCAGATGCAAAGACTACCTTACATAATTCCATTTGTATGAAATATCTAGAAGAAGGAAATCTACGGAGACAGAAAATAGATGAGTGGTTTCCAGGGGCTGGGGTCATAAAGGGATTCGGGGATGGTGGGTAAAGAGTTCAGGGTTTCTTCCGAGGTGATGAGCTGTAAAATCGTGGTGGTAATGGCTGCATGAATCTGTGGATATTTAAAAAAACCACTGAGTTGTATACCTTATACGGGTGAATTCTATGGCATTTGAATTATATCTCAATAAGCTCTCAAAAAATAACAGCAACATCCATAGTCACCCATCCCAGGCTCACTGACGCGGCACACAGTGTTCTGAGCTTTGCAATCAAACATTGCCACACCGGTTCCTTTATGCCAAGAAGAAAAGTTGCAGGCTTTGGGCTAGCCCGCTCCTTCCCTGTGATTGGGCAGGACACATCCCTGCTGGCCTGGGAGCTGTGTCAAGGGAGAGCCTTGTTATACGAATAGCTAAGCTTATGTTTGTGGAGAATGTTGGGCCACTGATTAAGCAGGGTGAACTTCACTGAACACCCATGGTTTTCCAATGGTATGTTTGAGTACAAAGCCCTTCCCTCCATAAACAGTATCAATCATGCAGGGAGGTGGAGGATGCCAGCATGCGTAGCACCCCTCCATCACACCCGGCTCGCTCGCTATTTATTTATTTATTTATTTATTTAATAACTATAGTGCCATTTATTATACTCCCCAAAAAACAAACAATAATTCCTTATCCAGTTCATTATTCAAGTTTGCAAGTGTTTCATAAATGTCATAATTTTTCAGTTTATTTGACTCGAGGTCCAGTTAAGATTAATGCATTGAGATCGGTTAATATATCTCTGAAGTCTCTCTCTTTTTTTTTTTTAGAGGGCCTCTCTCATATTTATTGATCAAATGGTTGTTAACAACAATAAAATTCTGTATAGGGGAGTCAATGCTCAATGCACAATCATTAATCCACCCCAAGCCTAATTCTCGTCAGTCTCCAATCTTCTGAAGCATAACGAACAAGTTCTTACATGGTGAACGAATTCTTACATAGTGAATAAGTTCTTGCATGGTGAACAGTACAAGGGCAGTCATCACAGAAACTTCCGGTTTTGATCACGCATTATGAACTATAAACAATCAGGTCAAATATGAATATTCATTTGATTTTTATACTTGATTTATATGTGGATACCACATTTCTCCCTTTATTGTTATTATTATTTTTATTTTTAATAAAATGCTGAAGTGGTAGGTAGATGCAAGATAAAGGTAGAAAACATAGTTTAGTGTTGTAAGAGAGCAATTGTAGATGATCAGGTGTGTGCCTGTAGACTATGTGCTAATCCGAGCTAGACAAGGGCAATAAAACATCCACAGATCCAGAAGATTTCTCTCAAAACGGGGGGTGAGGTTCTGAGCCTCACCTCTGTTGATCCCCAATTTCGCACCTGATGGCCCCCCTGCGACTGTGCCTGTCTTAGGTTGTTCCTCCCTTGAGGAATCTTACCCGTCTCTGGCTAACCAGTCATCTTCTGGGGCCATACAGGGAGATGTAAAGTTGGTAAGTGAGAGAGAAGCCATATTGTTTGAAAAGGTTAGCTTTTTACTTCTTTGCAGATTTATGCCCTGTGGCTTCTATGCCCAGCACTTGTCTTGAGGTATCTTTACCACTTGGAGGAATTATGATGTTCGGTAAATTTGGTATGAGGCACAAATTCTATTTAAGGGTTGTAATTAGGAAGGAAGAAGAAAAGCTATAGAGGTAGCAGATGGAAGAAAACATGGGAGGATTGATTATTTCTTTGTCATATCTTCTTGTAGAGTAACTTAAGCATGTATAGGTTTTAAACTACTAATTAAATTGTGCGCACACATTAACATAATAGGAATACAGTTACATAACCAAAGCAGATCTATAATTACCAGCCATCTCCAGTGAAGCCAAGAAAACCAGTTAGGCACCCTAGGCATTTGTGAAAATTTGTCTATGATATGATGGATATTGTCCAACTGTACTTGAACAGTCTGAGAGAAATCAGACAAATTAAAACAACCCATTCCTGGGAACTGTTCACATCCCATATGTTCTTTTAACAGTAGATAGTCTGTAGTTGTAAGATGTTGGAGCGCTGCAACTTGCACTTCTCCTAATTCTTGGTTGAGTTCCAACAGTATAGATCCAGTCAAATTTGTTGTTTTACTGAAAGCACAGGCCAGCTTAGATATTTCCTTCTTCATTCCAATGGCAAGTCCAGGAACCGGTGGGATGAATGCAGCTACAACTGCAGCATCGCCTGGATCTTTGTTGAGGTTTTTTGATGATCATCTTCTGGTATGACTCTTCCAGAGAGCGCTGATGTTGGAAGTTCTTCTTCATATCATATCTTAGTTCATTTTCTGGGTAGCCAAATTAGGCTTTGATCCTCTGTATAAACACAAACAGACCCTTTGCCCACACTTTGATATGCCCTTTATACCATTGTGTAGAACTCATTGGAGGTCACCACACAGGAACTGCATTTTTTTTTTTAAGAGAAAGGAATATTATCAGAAAAGTGTACCTCCATAGCCGATCATCTGACACCCTTTAAGTGATCAAAATTAAGGATATTTAAAGCATGCATTAATCATTGATTTACAGTTAGTTTTATCCTATCAAGGAGTAATCCCCCTTTTCTTTCTTTTTTTTTTCTTTTATATACACTTACATGAAGAATATTATGTTTACTAGGCTCTCCCCTATACCAGGTCCCCCCTATAAATCACTTTACAGTCACTGTCCATCAGCATAGCAAAATGTTGTAGAATCGCTACTTGTCCTCTCTGTGTTGTACAGCCCTCCCTCCCCTTTCTCCCACTCCCCACCCCCATGCATGCTAATCTTAATACCCCCCTTCTTCTTCCCCCCCCCTTATCCCTCCCTACCCACCCATCCTCCCCAGTCCCTTTCCCTTTGGTACCTGTTAGTCCATTTTTGGGTTCTGTGATTCCGCTGCTGTTTTGTTCCTTCAGTTTTTCCTTTGTTCTTACACTCCTCAGATGAGTGAAATCGTTTGGTATTTCTCTTTCTCTGTTTGGCTAATTTCACTGAGCATAATACCATCCAGGTCCATCCATGTTGCTGCAAATGGTAAGATTTGTCCTCTTCTTATGGCTGAGTAGTATTCCATTGTGTATATGTACCACATCTTTATCCATTCATCTACTGATGGATGTTTAGGTTGCTTCCAATTCTTGGCTATTGTAAATAGTGCTGCAATAAACATAGGGGTGCATCTGTCTTTCTCAAACTTGATTGCTGCTTTCTTAGGGTAAATTCCTAGGAGTGGAATTCCTGGGTCAAATGGTAAGTCTGTTTTGAGCATTTTGATGAACCTCCATACTGCTTTCCACAGTGGTTGAACTAATTTACATTCCCACCAGCAGTGTAGGAGGATTCCCCTTTCTCCACAGCCTCGCCAACATTTGTTGTTGTTTGTCTTTTGGATGGCAGCTATCCTTACTGGTGTGAGGTGATACCTCATTGTAGTTTTAATTTGCATTTCTCTGCTAATTAGCGATGTGCAGCATCTTTTCATGTGTCTGTTGGCCATCTGGATTTCTTTTTTGGAGAACTGTCTGTTCAGTTCCTCTGCCCATTTTTTAATTGGAGTATTTGTTTTTTATTTGTTGAGGTGTGTGAGCTCTTTATATATTTTGGACATCAAGCCTTTATCGGATCTGTCATTTACAAATATATTCTCCCATACTGTAGGGTTCCTTTTTGTTCTATGGATGGTGTCTTTTGCTGTACAGAAGCTTTTCAGCTTAATATAGTCCCACTTGTTCATTTTTGCTGTTGTTTTCCTTGCCTGGGGAGATATGTTCAAGAAGAGGTCACTCATGTTTATGTCTAAAAGGTTTTCGCCTATGTTTTTTTCTAAGAGTTTTATGGTTTCATGATTTACATTCAGGTCTCTGATCCATTTTGAATTTACTTCTGTGTATGTGGTTAGACAATGGTCCAGTTTCATTCTCCTACATGTAGCTGTCCAGTTTTGCCAGCGCCATCTGTTGAAGAGACTGTCATTTCGCCATTGTATGTCCATGGCTCCTTTATCAAATATTAATTGACCATATATGTTTGGGTTAATGTCTGGAGTCTCTAATCTGTTCCACTGGTCTGTGGCTATGTTCTTGTGCCAGTACCAAACTGTCTTGATTACTGTGGCTTTGTAGTAGAACGGCTCACTCTTTTTACTTGCCTAGGGCTGCACCTGCGGAGGGGGCCCTTCCTCCCGTTTGGAAGCTGCATTGGCCTGGACCGAAATCAGTGGGTTTGTGATGAGGTTCTTCCTGAAATGAAATGGGAACGGGGCCCGATTCTCAGGTTTTGAAGTGCCCTGGAGGAGCAGGGAGAGCATCAGTGGGAAAGGAGGGAGGGGGTGGACAAGGGAGAGAGGGGGACAGAGTCAGACCCTGGGACAGGACAATGTGGGAGGCTGAGAGAGCCGGAGGTGGGGAGAGGGAGGAAAGAGGAAAGGGGGGGCCAAACAGTGTCTGGTTAACAGGAAAATGCAAGTGGCTTTAGCCCGACCCAGCCCAAGCTCTGGAGTCGGTGGGGAAGGGGGTCGGGATGGCTCGAACAGCTGACAAGTGGCCCTCATGGCAAGCGGCCATTCAGGGCCTACCTGAACATGAGGGAAACCAAGAGTGGGAACCTATGGATCAAACAAGGGCTCAGTAAATAAGGTGGAAACAAAAATGAATGAATGGAGTGGTAGGAAAAGAGAGCAAGGAAGATGAAGGCAGAGAAGAACGAATCTTCAGGGAAGGGTGACAGATGGAATGACTGATGCAGACCAGTAGGGAGATGGTCAGCCTCTGAGGAAGCAGGTCTGTTCCTGCCCCAGATCCAGCCAACAGGCCACTGGCCTGTTCAGTTATGACCTCAGGTCCCCTGGCCGCGGTGGTTTGCGGGGCGGGATGTTAGGCCCTCCGGCACCGGTGCTGAGCAGGGCCTGAGAGAAGGTGTGTATTGGAGGGTAAGGGTGGGTATTTCTGCCATGACCTAAAAAACATGTTTTTCCTCTATTTTGAAGGAAATGACTTCTTTACCAGTAAAAGGAGAATCCACAGCTGTGTCACCTCTGGGCATTTTGAGGTCCTGAGGTGCTGGATGAGGAGGAAGGGAGCACGCAGTCCTGCACGGAGTTGCTGCCGTCTGCAGGGGCCCCTGCGCCTTTACCACCGGCTGCTGGGGCCTGGAGCGGAGCTCTAGCTTCGTACTCAGGACTGCGGCTCTGGCGTTTCCCACAATTTGTGGTCTTGAGCAAGTGACTGAATTCTGTGCATCCTCCACTTCCTCACATGTACGATGGGCGTGGCAATGGCATTTCTGTCATCGAGTTGTCAGGAGGATTAACTAAAATAACCCAGCAATATTACTGAGTGCATTGTCAGCGCTCCGGAGATATTACTGATCTTGTTCGGCAAGGAGGCTGGCGGCTGCACGGGCCAGGGCTGAGGAATGCGCCACCTTTGTGCACGTCCTTTAGTGCAGCTGCCCTGCAAGGTCTGCACTAAGGGCAAGACCCAAAGATGTGTGTGCGTGGGTGTGGGAGGATGGGAACAAGCAGCCCTACCCCTCTCTTCTGGAGACAAACACCTACTTAAGTTTCGTGCCCCCTCCCCGCCCCTGCGGTGGTGCTGGACTACCTCCCCAGGGCTCATGCCTTTCCACAACTCAGTGGGCACAGGGCTCATGCCTTTCCACAACTCAGTGGGCACAGGGCGACTGCCTCCCTCCACCCAGTGTGGACCACTCTGGAGCCGAGGCCCGCACCTCGGTGTTCCCAGGAGCTAACGAGGGCCTGGAGCCCACATAGTGGGCACTCAGGGCTGAGAGCAGGGCTGCATGCCATACCAGGGACCGGAAATCAGGCATTCTGTGGCAGTTTCCGTGCCCACCTTGAGGAGAGTCTGAAGTTGGCTATCGGACTGTACAAAGTCAAAAACTCAGTCCCCTCTATGAACTAATGGCGAGCCAAGAGCCACACCCAGCAGCTGCGATGTGTGGGCTTGACTTGGTCCTGGGCGCTGGGCTACTGCTGTGACCGAGACACGCAGGGCCCTTTCCTCACGTGCACCTCACCATGTGTGCCAGGGAAGGCGGGGACATCCACGATTACATAAGCACGGAGTGTGCTGGGGCGGAGGAAGTTCAAGGTGCTGCCAGGAAAGGCCAGCCCCGATCTCCAAGAGATGCTTCACTCTCACACCCTAGGATTGCGGCGCTGTCTGATCGCACACAAGCCTCGCTGTCGTCATCCCCAGTTTTTACAGATGAGGACCCTGAGGAAGATCACCTGGTTTTCTGGAGGTGCTCAGCAACTGGGTGGTCCCTTTGATGCCGCCAGCAAGGCCCCGAGGCCCGGAGCCCTTTCTGCAGAGCCCCATAGTTAGCACGTGCCATTTCCAGATCTCAGGGTGGCTAAAGGGGGCATGAATGTATATACGAGGCAGGTGTCGGCACCTCAGAAAAACCTCTCCAGCCAAATTCAGTGTTGTGTTTTTATGCACACGGATGTGTTATGTGCCCAATGACCACCATCCTTGTGCAGCGTCCCTTGTAAATATGCAAGACGTCTGACAGCAGTTGGAATATTAAGCTGTTTTTGTTTGTTTTTCTTCCTCCTTCCCTGGCAGGACTGAGTCTTCGCAGAGCCAGAGCTCCTTCCGCCCAGCGGCTGTACTTCCTTCTCCCGACTAAGCCTGCCTCAGAGCCGCCCAGCCTGCAGACCCTCCGGTTCTGGAGGAACCAGGAGCAGCCGCCCTGCTCTTGATTTACCCTAGAGTAAAAACGTCGTCTGAGAAAGGGAACTCATAAAAAACACCTGAAGTACACAGACAGGTCGGCTGCAGGGGAGGGGCGAATGGTGCCATATCCTGCTGTGGAGATGATGCCACTACGTCTCCCAGGTGGTCACTGCGGCTCAGCCTGCCCCCTGGGCTCGGCCCCTGCCCCCTCTCCTGCCCCGCTTCCTCCAGACGCCTCCCTCCTTCCCCTCCCTCCGCGTGGGGGCCTTTCCCAGCTCTCTGAGCAGGCCACACCGACTGTTTTGGTCTCCCTGACCTGGTACACAGCCATCCCTCTCCCATCTCTGCTCTGTTATTTTCCTTTGTCATTAAAATTTTAAACTCTAAGTATATTATGCATCCAAGTAGGCACATATAATTTTATGTGTCACTTAAAGAAGAATAAAACTACCACCTGCCTGTATACACGCCACCCAACTTAAGAAATAGAATAAAAATGGAAACCGAATGCTGCATATGTGTCTGGAATGGGACCGCCTCCCTGCCCCCAGAGGTAACTACGAAGCTGAAATTTTTATTAGTCATTCTCGTGCTTTTCTATGTAATCTTCACCACTTTGGCACACACCCCTAAGCAGTACGTGCTGTGGGTTCGCCTCTTTTTGAACACAGTAGGGATGGGTTCACATTGTGTATATTCTTCAGTGAATCTGATCTCTTACTTAACACCAACTTTTTGTGGTTGATTTTCACTGCTATCTCATATTTCATTTCCTGCATATACCAGCATTTACCCATTCCATCATTTATGTGCCACTTGGGGGGCTCTCGGTTTGGGCTGTTAGGAACAACATTGCTATGAACATTCTTGGGTATGTCCCCTGTGCGCCAGGACAGGGGTTCCTCAGGATATTGCCCTGCAAGTCCAGTCAGTGGGCCCTAGCGGGTGAGCCTGCTCAGGTAATGCACTGTTGCCCGGTGTGGCAGTAACAATTTACACTTCTGCCAGCAGCAAGAGGGGGTTTCTGTCACCCCACAATCTCACCAGCACACGGCAATGCCCGGCTTTTTAATACCTGTCTAAGGTGGGTGTGAAGTGGTATCTCACTGGGGTTTTAAACTGATTTCTTTGAGGACTAGTGAGCTTGAGTTTCTGTTCATTGTTTATAGGCCATTCTTGCTTCTCCATGACTATTCATGTCCTTTGTCTATTTTCTCCCCTCCACTGGGCTATTTATTTTCTTATTAAGTTACAGAGGTCTAAATTTTGAATATGATTTCTTTGTAGCTTGTATTTCTACTCTGTAGTGTCTTCTGATGAACTGAAGGTCTTGTTTTTACTATAGTCAAATTTACAATATGTTCTCTTATGGTTTTACACTTTTCTTCTTTTTAAATCCCAAGGTCATAAAGATAGGCTTCTACATTGTCCTCTAAAAGCTTCATAGTTCTGCCTTTCACATTAGTCTTGAATCCGTCTGCAATTGATTCTTGACAGGGGAGGACTCCAATTTCCTTTTCTCCCACAGGGACGCCCAGTTAGCCTAGCACCTCAGTCCACCTCCCCGTCTGGTCTGCAGAACCTGCTCTGTCATAAACCAAGTCTCCAGGCTCCGTGTATTCCTGGTTCTCCACTATGCTATGTTCCATTGCTTTAATAGAATCCCTATGCTAAATCCATGCCATCTTAACTATTACGGGTTTCAAATAAAGTCTGATGTCAGCGAGGGTTGGTCCCACCCTTTACCCCAAGCAACTTCCACCTTCTTCTTTAGACGTATATTGGCCATTGGCTTTTTGTTCTTCCATTTGAATATTAGAATCACTTTTTGAGTCCCAAACAAACAACCCATTGGGATTTGAATTTACAGATAAATTTGGGGAGAATCAACATCGTTAAGATATTAAATCTTCCTACACTAGAGCACGGCATTTTTGTTTGTTTATTTTGGGTCTTCTTTCATATTAGTCTTTCAGTGAAGTTTTATAAATCCCTGCCACAAAGGGCTTGGATGTCTTTTGTTGGATTTTTTCCTAGGGATAGAAAAACCCAGTTGCTGTTGTAAACGGTATCTTTAAAAATAATTATTTTATGACTATTTGCTTTCTTTTTAGAGTGCAGATATGTGATTAACATTCTTGTATTCATTTGTATCCAGTAACCTTGCTAAGCTCATATTTATTCATAATGCATTTTTCTAGATTCTTTTGAGTTCTCTAGATAGGCAACAATATCATCTGCAAATAATGACAGCTGTTTTCTTCCTTTCAAATGTGTGACCTTTTGTTCTTTCTCCTGCTTTCCTTTCCAGGTCAGGCGCTGGAGGAGGGACAGCGCTGAGCACAAACGCGACAGGCATTTGGTTCTTTTTCCTTAAAGGTAATGCCTTCAACATTTCACCATCAGCTATGACGTTTGCTGTAGATTTTGCTTCAATTCCATTTATCATGTTGAAGAAGTTCCCTTTTATTCCTAGTTTGCCAAGATTTTAAAAACATAATGAACACAAATAGGACTTTGTCAAATATTTTTTCCTATATCTACTGAAAAGTTCATATATATATAATATATATATATTTGATGTATATATATCATATATAATATATATATATGTAGGTGATAAGTTACACCAGTTAATTTTGTAAGGTTAAAACAACCCTTTAATTTTGGTAGAAACCCAGATTATTCATGATGCATTCTATTTTCATACATTCCTGGGTTTGGATGGCTCCCATACACCAGGGTTTCTGTCTCTATAAGTTTATGAGTGAGGAAGAATTCAAATTTTCTTTTCTTATGTTCTTATGTTCTCTGATTTTGATATTAAAAATATCTTATTCTCATAAAATGAATTGGGAAATGTTTTCTTTCATTCTTTGCAAGAGTTTGTAAAAAGTGAAGTTAACTTCTCCTTGAAAGTGTGAAAGAACTCACCTGTAAACCTGTCTGGGTCTGGAATTTTCTTTGTGGGAAGATTTTGCATTTTTTTTAATGGTATAATAATATTCTAAAGGGTTGTCAAGAAAAAGACAAGAAATAACAAGTGTTGGAGAGGATGAAGAGAAAAGAGAGCCCATCTAGCCACTATGAAAAACAGAACAGAAAATAGAATAACCATATGACCCAGTAATTCCACTTCTGGGTGTTTATCTGAAGAAAACAAAATCACTAATTTGAAAAGACATATGCACCCTATGTTTTTTGTAGTATTATTTACAATAGCCAAGATATGGAAGCAACCTAAGTGTCCATTGATAGATGGATGGATAAAGAAGATGTGGGACATATACACAATGAAATATTACTCAGCCACAAAAAGAATGAAATCCTGCTGTTTGTGACAATATGGATGGACCTATAGGTTGTTATACTAAGTGAAATAAGTCAGATAGAGACAAATACCACATAGTTTCTCTTATATGTGGAATCTAAAAAAAGAAAACAAATGAACAAATAAACAAAACAGAAATAGACTCATAAATACAGAGAACAACTGCTGGTTGCCATAGGGATGGGGGTTGGGGGATGGTGAAATAGGTGAAGAAGGTAAAGAGGTACATACTTCCAATTATAAAATAAGTAAATTATGGGGATGAAAAGTATTAAGTTTTCATTAAAAGTATTATATTTAAACACCTTATGGAAAAATAACACACAAAAGAGCCGCACGGGGGCAACAGTTTACATGAGCAATGGTCATAACATTAAAAATCAGGACTTTCCCTGTAAGTCCAAGAATGATGGTAATTGATGTAAAAACTTTACAGAATGTTGAGCTGATCTGTAGGAATACTTATTGATTGTTCCTTTTACATTGTAGATTTACCATTAAATTTTCCTACTTTGAATTTAATTTGTTAGATTTCAGCTATCAAATAATTGCATACAAGATCAAGATAAGGAATAAAAGAAAATTCAGCAAGACACATTAAATAAAAAATTTTAAACTCTAGGATCAATAGGTTTTTAAGCTGAAAGGATTCTAGAGAACCTTAAATCCAACCCCTTTATTTTATTAATGGAAAGAATAAAGTTAGAGAAGGTAAACTGGCTTTTCAACAGAACCACTAAGAACCTTGCACCTGCGAACAAACGTGTGAAACAATAAGAGGTCAGTTTTCTAATAATTGAAGACTGAGAGTTGAAGTAACAGGTCACTTGCCTATCTCTATCCTAACCCTAATATAGCCAATTTGCATTGAACTGGATTTTCAATAGGAAGTGTTTTTCTTAATTAAAAAAAAAAAGACTGGTTTCGGGGCCTTTGACCGGCTAATTGTGAAATGTGTTGGATCGGAGAGATTTCAGGACCCCTCTAATAACATTCAAACCCAACCTTGGATAACCAGAAGGACCCTGAAAAATCAGAGCTACAGATTATTAAAATGAGCTTTTGTAAATAAAAGACACTCAAAAAAATTTTTTTCTAAGTAAAATTCACATTTGATGCATCTCTCCTTTGGGACACTGCATTTGGAAGGAAATAAAGAGAGAGTAAACCTTTAAGACAATCTGTTCCCAGATGTCATGATATTTTCATCTCATTGTGCTAAAAAGGATTGAGAAATGGACTTGCCATTAAGGAGAAGGGGATCCCTAACTATGGCCTGTCCTCAGAACAATTGTAAATTCATTACTTGCATCCCCAGCCTCTAGAGCAACACGTTGGCACTCGGTAAATGTTTGTTGAGCCTTCTTTCAGAAGGCCCCTGTCTGCCCCGTCTGGGGCAAATGTGAAGAAACTGTCTCCCAATTCTCTCTTCTGTTGGTGTTAAGAATTTGTTAACACCAAGCAGTCAAGGTATATTTGGGGGGGAGTTTTGCTTTTTGTTCTTCACTTTTCCTTGATGTTCCCTAACTCGGCCTCTTCTCCCAACCTGTGGTTTCTCAGAAGATGTGGGTGTCATTTTTCCCGAAAGAAGGCTCCATGCCAGCGCCCATGGATTTTGACTAGCAGAACGCCTGTAACATTTGGAGAACAACAAGTTGGGAATGTCTGATGCCCTCCGATCAACAAGTGTTGTGAGTGTTTGGAGCAGCAGGTGAAGCAGTGTGGGGACGGGACTGGGGAGAAGCCTAGTCCCTTCCCTTGAGGAAGGCGTGGTCTCACTAACACCTACGCTGCCTTTGGAAATCACAGCCACCGCGAGAGCTAGTATTTACAGAATGCTCGCTAGAGGCCACCCATTCCTAAGATCTCTATTATCTCATATAATCTTTACAGCAAACCAAAGGGCTAAATATTATTATTATCACCATTCCCATTTTACAGATGGGAAAGTCAAGGCAAAGACATATCGTAATTTGCCTAAGGTCACAGAGCCAGCAAGGAAGCAGAGCTTCCTTCAAACCTACACAGTCTGACTCCAGAGCTCTCTACAGTGCACAAAGCAGCGTGAGCATTTTGGAGGGTGGGTCAGGCGGCCCTGGCTGAAGCGGAGAGGGTTCCCAGAGTGCAGGAGGCAGTGAGCTGGAACCCTGGGACAAGCCCTCTTTACCTCTCTGGACCTCATTTGCTGGGCTGAGCCAGGAAGAGTTTGCCCTGTTTCTGGGAGCCCTGCAAGTATGCGTGAGAAGAGACTTCCCAGCGCTTTACCTCTCGGGGTGTCATGGCACTCTTCTACGGCTTTCCTAGGGCACAGGCCGTGGGGTGAACGGCTGTGCTTTGGCTCTGCACAGAGGCTCGGCAAAACCTGAGGGGGAGCATCAGCTGCGTCTGGAGAGTCATACATGGTGCCCAGATTTTTTTGCCATTAGCCAAAACAGAGATGTCACCATACCTGGTGTCGCTTTACCCCATTATGGGCCAGAGAAAATGACTGTCCTTTATGTGACAGCCAAGCTTTTTTTTTTTTTAAGAGTTGTGGCCAGGGAACTCAGGCTCATGTTAACTATATGAATCTTGACAAAACTGAAGCCCCCTCCCGTTGGCTTTAGAACCCCAGAGAGCTGGAAGGGATCCCGAAGGTAATCTTAACGCCTTGAGCCTCCAAAAGGGGAAATGGTCTGAGTTTGTGCTGAAGGTCACATGTGGGGTTTGGGGGTCGAGTGAGGTCAGGTCAACCACTGGGACTGGGGACTGTGTCTTGGTGGCTGGTTCAACCATTTGGTTTACTTCACTTGTTTTCCAGACTACATTTTACTCACTTGCATCAAATATTTATTGAGATCTCCGTGTGCCGGCTCTTCCCTCGTGGAGCTTATATTCCCGCAAGAGGGCAGGTAAGACAACAAACACACACGCACAAGAAGCCAGGAGACCCACTCATCAAATACGTGCTCCAAGTGAAACAGAAAACCCGGAGGGACACACCTCAGGCGGTGCTTTTGGGTCCACATTTCCCTCCCTGGCTGGGATGCCCTTGGCCCAGCGCACTGCCCGTCCCTTGCACCTGGGAAGTGTGCCTTTGTGGGGCCCTCGGCTTGTGGGGTAGGTCTTGTTCGCACGGCAGGGGTGGGGCTGAGGCCGAATCAGCTGAAGGCGCAGATTTCCATATGTGGGAGGCCTCCGTCCCCGAGGCATGGCTGCCTGGCACAAGCCCAGGCTGCAGGTGTATATGTCCTGACAGAGCCCCGGACCCTAAGGCCCTAAGAATGGGCACACCCCCAGCAAGTGAGGACATGGGTGAGGCTCAACATTCCTGGGCTGGCAGGGCGGGAACAAGCAAGGCAAACCGAGGAGATGAGCAGCCTGCCGGTGACACCCTTCACCCCCTTGTAGGGCACCTGCAGAGACCGCCTTGGCCTGCACTTACTTGCCCCTCCTTCCACTTGTAACCTTCCTTCTTATTCAGTCCCTCATTTTTATAAGCATTCCCTCACTGATACACTCATTCATGCTTTCTTTCTTTCATTGAATGCCTCAATCACTTAATCGTTCATTAATTCATATTCATTCAGTCTCTTGTTTACGTTATTGAGTCATACGCACAGGTGCACATACGCTCACGAGGTGTCCTCGCCTCCACACTCGTACACAGCGAGCGCTGACTGAACATCTGTGTCCAGGTCAACGGGGCTGAACCCTGGAGGGACCGGGGGCTAAGGAGTCAAGGGGAATCCCAAACAAGTTGTGAAGGGACAGGTGTGTGCCGGGGGGCAGACATCTACTGTCATGGGGCTGAGATGGTGCCCTGGTGGGCACTGGTGCTTCTCCTGGCAGGGCTGAAAGTGGCCAGATATACACATTCTCACAAAGGCCATGGGGGCCTCGGGAGTTGCTGAGCCAGCAGGTCTTTGCATTTTAAAGGAAGAGAGAGAGGGCAATGCTCTAGCCCAGGGGTTGGCAGACTTTTAAAATAAAGGGTCAGGTAGCAAATGCCTCAGGCTTTGTGGGTCTGTCACAGCACCCAGCTCTGCTATTACAGTGACGACCACAGCACAGGGTGAGCTTCGCTGTGCGCCGACAAAGCTTTTGCTCTGGATGCTGACAATTGAATTTCATGTCATTTTTGCATGTCACAGAGTATTGCTCTTCTTCTGATTCTTCCCCCACCAAACATTAAAAACTGTACAAACCATTCTTAGCTTGGGGGCCATACAAATCCAGGCTGTAGGCCACATTGGCCTTTGGGCTATAGTTTAGCTCAAAGAAATGAATGAACACTGGATAATTTTCAGGTGCCATGCTAAGAGTTTGGGGTGACTGTCCTTCCCCTGGTGACTGCTTTCTCTGCTTATGTAGAGTCCAGGGTCGAGCAAGTGCCCGGTCACAGGCAGAGGGAATATAACTTTGAAAATAAAGGGTAGACATTCTCTGACCTCATTAATGTCCTGGCCACTTGAACCTGACGCAGAAGAGTCAGTGAAATAATGAACTCGCCCGGTGACCGTGTCTGCTGGTGTGGATGCCTTAGAGTCTGTCCCCACAGTGCTAGGACTCGGCACATGACAGGGACTCAGGAAATCTTCACCGAGTGAGTAGATGCCTGACGTATGGTGGGCACAGCACGTTTATAACAGGACCATGAAGGCAGCGAGCCCTCTCTAACCGGAGGCAGCTCAGGTCAACACAGAGGAGGCGGCCAAGGCGCAAGAGCGCAGTTACAGCTTGAGCCCAGCCCAGCCAGTGGGAACTATGTGTTCACATTTCTGGCTCTGCCTTCTGTGTCCTTGGAGTCGCCCTAGACTCAGCTGTGAGCAAGTATGCCTTACCTGGCCAAAGTGTCTGCAAACAGACCGGAGTTTGCAGTATTCTCTGCATATGTCAGCAGGTTTTTTATGCATCCAGTTGTGCAATTTTCCGCCAGGGCTTGATTGTTTGGGAGTGGGAAGGGAGGGAGAAGGACGGGTATTGTACCTCCCAAACCTTGTGCTTTGAAATACAATAAACATTTTTTTCCCCCTATGAAAAAAAATGGTCCATGTCCTTGGGCGTTTCTCTTTTCTTTTTTGAGAGCATTGTTACTCACCAAACATAAAATACCTGCAGCATTAACAAAAGATTGCGATAGGGGCCCATATTCCGCTTTTCCAAGAGAATGGTTTGTTAAGAACATGCCCCTTTCATGCCCTTTGTAGAAAAGTCTCACCTACGAAGACCTGATTTTCAGCCAATGCCCTGGGAAAGCACACAGCACAGTAGCCTATGTGCTGAGCAGACCCACATGTACTCTGGCCCAGCGTTGCCCCCTAGATACTGTCAGAGAGGATGATACATAATCACTGAGTCTTAGATTATGAGCTGGTACACGGCAACGACATGCACACATGTCCC
Source organism: Manis javanica (assembly GCF_040802235.1). Taxonomy (NCBI): domain Eukaryota; kingdom Metazoa; phylum Chordata; class Mammalia; order Pholidota; family Manidae; genus Manis; species Manis javanica. The sequence goes on along the minus strand of NC_133169.1, from coordinate 91,535,254 downwards.
TAGTTAACTTCCCAGGCTCATGACAGACGTTACTCATCTATCCCATTGTTCTCCCCACTGAGTTGCTGCCTCAGATCACTTCTAAATCCACCTGCCCCATCCCCACTGCCTGGGCGGGGAAAGAGCACGGGCTTGGAAGAGTCAGACCCGGGTTCTGGCCCAACCCCTGAAATGTACCTACTGACTAACTTTGAGCTAGTTACTTAGCCTCTCTGAGTCTCAGTTCCTCCATCTAAAATGGAAATACATCTATTCACAACGTTCACAGAGGCCAGGATGCATATAAAACCCCGGCACCTGCTACCCAAGCCATAAAGACAGCTCCTTTCCCTTGGAGCTGAGCAGAGTGGAAAGTGAAGCTGATCTGACAATCTGCTCCATATACAGGTCTCTTCAAGTTTCCCAGCCAGGGAGGGGCCACGAGTCTCTGTACATCTCCGGTGACAGCACTGGCAGGCCACCTATCCCAGCTTCGTGAAGTTCAAGGTTGCTCCAAAGCCCTCCTCTGCTTGGCACATGTTCAGAAAGAAGGGCTGCTGTGGCTGTGCTGAAAGGGCATGTGCCTCACACAGGCCCGCCATCACCTGCCGTTTACTGTGCATTTACTCTATGCCAGGCCCTGGGCTACCTTGTGCTGATGACCAGGGGCTCCCAGCTAGGGCTGAGTTTGACCCTGGGGGACATTGGACAATGTCTGGAGACATTTTGTTGCCACAGGTGAGTGGTGGGTGCTACTGGCATCTATTTGTTAGAAGCCAGGGACACCTGCAAACACGTGACAATGCGCAGGACAGTCCCCACGACAAAGAATCATCAACAATGCTGAGGCCAAGGAATTCTTTGCATGCGACAGCCTCCTTCAGTTCCCAGACTGGTCTACATGGAAAATGCTGTTAGCTTCTCAACTGAAAAATGAGGAACCGAGGCCTTGCAAGGTTGAGCCACGTGCCAAGGTCAGTGTGCCAGTAAGGAATCTAACCTCCCGGCCCTGACTGCAGCCCTGGACACCTCCTTCCTTTCTCTTTCTCTTGCCCTTCTCTTTCTCCCTGCTTCTCTGGTTTCTCTGGCTGACGTCCACACGAGGGACAGAGGGGTGTGTGTGCATGTGTGTGCTGCAGGCCCCAGTGGCCTCGGCCATCACTACCCCTGCGCCCGGCTCCCGGAGCTAAGGAGGCGGCGCTGAAATGTCTGAGGGGCAAGCGGGGCGGGTGCCTCTCTCACCCGGGGAAGGGCCGGGGCTCCCGAGCGGCTCACCTGCCAGGATTAATGGGGCAAAGTGATGATGTAAAGTCTAACCTCTGACTGGAGAAATGCTGAATCAGGGATGTGAGCTGAGCAGCAGGGTTTATCACCGAACATGCTTTAGTCACCAGAAACCAGAAAGGATTTTCATCACAGGACCTGGGGGAGCTGGGGTGGGGTGGGGATCCGTGTGCCGCAGGCATCGCCGGCACCAGCAGCCCTGGAGCTTCCGGGCGTGACTTCGGTGTAAAGGGATCTGGGCTGCTGAGGCCAGGCGCACGCAGGGCCTCGCTTCGCCTCCATCTGTCACCAGGCTGACGTCTGTTGTCCTCCAGGCGGGCCTCCCGGACCTCCCAGATGAGGTGGGCCTCCCTCACAAACTCCTGTCTCTCCGCCTCCTTCCCCCTTACAGCACTTTGCATACTGGCAGCCTTATAATCCAAAATTCCTAATGCTTGGTTTAGTGTCTGTCTTCCCTGCTAGCCGCATGCGTGTCTGCCTTGCCCGCTGTCTCCCTGTGCCCCGGGCACCCAGCAGTTCTGTCAGCTGCCTCGTGGATGGGCTGTGAAGGGCCTGGGTAACCGTACTGGGTGAGGATGGGCTTCAGAAACAGCTGGAAGGTGCAGACAGACAACAGTGGGCAGGCGGCCCAGTCTCCGTCTCCCTCCTGGTCTCTTCATCTGAAGTTTCTCTGCAGTCACTCTTGGCTTCCCTCCCTGGGGGTTCCTTGGTTTTGCAGCTGAAGGTCTGAGCTGAGCAAGTACTTACCCCATGGGCCCCCTAGATAAAGGCCGAAAGTCACATTCCTTCCCTACTTTCAGAATTGTCAATGCTTATCAAGGAAGCAAGGGGGATTTTGGAAGCCTTTGCACCCCAAGGCAGGCCCTGGCAGATCACCCTTCTGAAGGGTTGTGGCTGATGAATGTCATTCTCAGCAAGGCCTGTTTGCACAAGCCAGCCCTGGGGTGGTGGGGTTGGGGGATGGTTACAGCCTCCTGACTTGACCCAGCAGTAATAACAGGGAGCATTTATCAAGCCATTTACCACTGCCAAGCCCCGGCCATTATCTCATGCACATGCCCTGCCTTGTTTTATACTCAACAGCAATCTTACGAGGTCAAAAAAAAAAAGATCATCACCCGTTCCATTTTACAGATGGAAAAACTGAGGTCCAGAGAGCTTATGTAACTTGCCCAATGTCACACAGCTCAGTAAGAGGCAGAGTGAGTGCCGTCCCAGAGTCAGCTGACCCCAGAACCCATGACTTCTTGCTATACCGCCTGTGCTGAGAAACTTTGTTAAAAAGCTCTTTGTCTCAGAGAATTCTTCCTCAGTCCTGCCGGGGCCGAGAAAGCTCTATAGCCAGAAAGAAAACAGGCCCCTTGTGTCAACATGTGCTTGAGCAGAAGGTGGAGACGCGGTGGTGACCCGTGTTCAGGAGAGGCTCTTCCTGGGCTACCTGCCTTCGGGGGGCGCTGTTAACTCCTCAGGCAAGGCTGCACCCTGCAGGCCAGGCCTATCATCCCCCTGAGGAAACTGGGACCGGGAGTGGCAAAGTGCACTTAATGCTGGCGGCAGTCGGGTCAGGTTCTCAGGCCCCCCTGGGCACAGGACGGCCCATCAGGTGTGACGTCGCCTGTCCTGTGCTGCTGATGGCTGCTGCAAGCCGGGACTACCGTGTAAGGGATGAGGCATTGCATGATACAAGGGCTTTTAGTTCTGTCCTAAATTGCACTTAGTTTACTTATTTAAACTTTTTTGGAAGACCTGAGTCTTTTATGGAAGTACCTTTTCCTGCCAGTTTTCTTACATGTAAAATGAGATAAGCTCACCCCCATATCTGCTACTAATTATAAAGAAATTCATCTTATGGGATTCAGACTGGAAGGGTCATCTAGATTTTAGATGTTTGTCTCGTTGCCTGCTTAAGTCAGTGGTTCTCTTCAATCACACAGATGGTGATATATTCTGAAGGCTCCGCTTGGAGGAGAGAAGGTGATAGCAATGGCCGCATCTTACCGAGTCATGGCTAATCCTTGCAAAGACCCTGCCTGCAAGGACGTACCTTTTTGCAGATGAGGACATCAAGGCTCAATGCGGTAAAGTACTTAGTTCAGTGTCACTTAGTTATTAAATGGCAAAGCCATGGCATGGAGCTTTGCCTGATTCAAAGCCTTTTTCTTTGTACTGATCCATCTTCCTCCACAGGGGAAAATAAAAGCCAAAGCCAGAAACAGCAGGTTCCCTGGGCTCCTTCTGCCCTTTCAGTGTTTAGTTTCTGACAATCTATGTGGGAGTGGTTTCTTCTCATGAAATCCTTCGTGTTCTGATGTATGTTCTTTCCCTCTTTTGGATACAGGGATACAAAACTGTGCATAAACCGGTTTGGAAAAAATAAACTTACTGGTCCTTCCCACATCATACCTGAAGCCCTTTCTTCTCCAAGCCAGCCAAAGCTAGGCCTTTTTCTCCTGGTTTTAGCCCAGGTGTGGGAACCAGACCTCAGGAGGGCCAGAAGGGGGAACACACAGCTGCAGAGGGCAGGATGCTGAGGTCAGTTGAGGGCAGTGATAAGGAGACTGACACAGGCAGGCAGGAGGGCATGGGGCCAGCTGGCAGTAGCCAGTGGAAAAAGGGATAGTGATTCAGTGATGGCAAGCATGCCAGGCGAGAAGGTGGTGAGAACTGAGTCCTGTCTTTGAGCTAGGGGAATGCCTAGGAAAAGATGAGGGAGACAGAGAACAACGAACAGCAGGGAGAGAGAGGACAGAGTGGTAGACGCATGAATTTCGGATTCTTCAATATTTGCTGAGGGCCTATGATAGGCAGGTTTAGAGATCACTGTGCAGTAACTTGGGTAAAACTTGCAGTATAACATCTCACACATGATCAGCTTGTAGAAGCTCTTAGTCAATCTTACAGAACAGCTGCAGCTTAAAAAATATAGGAGGAATGATAGATTTGGAATGTCACCATTTTGCAACTCCAAATGAATGCTCATGAATGGCGCCTCAAACCAGTAGGTGCAATGCTGATGGGGAATCTTATAATGGATGGAGAAGGCTAAAACACCTGAATGTGGATCAATTTTAAGGCATAACAGGAAACATTCTTTCCACTTGTAAAAGAATGAATTTGGATCCCTACCTCACAATACATACAAAAATTAACTCCAAATGTATCATAGACTTAACTGTGAGAGTTAAAACTATAAAACTCTTAAATGAACACATAGGGATAAATCTTTGTGAACTTGGATTAGGCCACGATTTCTTAGATATGACACCAAAAGCACAAGCAACAAAGGAAAGAGTAAATTGGAAACCACATTTAACACCTTTTGGGCTTCTAAAGACACCACCAAGCATGTGAAAAGGTAACTTCAGAATGGGATAAAATTCTTGCAAGTCATAGCTGAGAAGGGACATGCCTTTGGCATATGTACAGAATTTTGAAACTTGATAATCAGAAGATAATAACTCAATTAAAGCCTGAGCAAAAGATATGACTAGATAGTTCTCTAAAAAGCACATGTCCAATAAACACATGAACAGATGCTTACGCATCAAGGAAATGCAAATCAAGCCCACAATGGATACCACGTCATGCCCAGCAGGATGGCTATAATAAAAAAGGTACTAAAACAAATGTGGAGAAACTCTCAAACACTGTTGGTGAGAATGCAGTTGGTAGTTCCTCAAACAGTTAAAACGTAGAGTTACTGTATGATTTAGTAATTCCACTTCTAGGTATATATACCCCTATGAAAACACATGTCGACACAAAAACTTGCACACAAATGTTTGTTGTGTACAACATGTATCTATAACAGTCAAAAAGTGAAAAACCCCAGATGCCAATGGATAAGCAAAAAGAGGCACATCTATGCAGTGGAATGTTATTCACCCACAAAGAGGAATGAAGTACTGACATACGCTACAACAGGTGAAACCGGCAACATTATGATAAGTGAAAGAAGCCGGACACCAAGGACCAAATATTGTGCGATTCTGCTTCTAAAAGATGAGGGGAAAGACACATCTACAGAGAGAGAAAGTGAATCAGTGTTGCCTAGCGCTGGAGTTGGGGGTGATGGCAAGAGGTATGGGTTTTCTTTCTGGAATAACGAAAATGTTTAAAATTATGGTGATGGATGCACAACTCTATGAATATATTAAAAGCCAATGAATTATGCACCTAATCAAAATAAGACAAAAAGCAAAAAAGTACTTAGTTCTGTCCAGGAGGTATTCTTGTCAAAGAATTTTTTACTTGTCGAAGAATTTTAAGAAATTATTATCCATTTTTCTCATGTGTGATAATGGTATTATGGTTATGTTAAACTAGGAGAAGAAAATACCTAATGAATATTTTGAAGAGATATTGAGGCACATATGGATAAAATGATGTGTCATCTGAGCTTTGCTTTAGAATAACCAGCCGGGGAGCAGGTTCATGAATGGGGATGTAACTGAAATAAGTCCGTGAGCAGGTAATTGCTGAGACTGGATGAAGTGTACATGAGGGTTCATTATACCCTTCTTTCAAGTTTTATGTGTGCTTGAAATTTTCTATTACAAAAAAGTTTAAAGAAATGTACATGATAATGACTGAAGAGAAATCTATCACTGACTGCTAAGATATTTTGACTGTTTAAAGTTTTAATACTAACAACAATAATAAAAGTGACAGCTAAGCAGTTCACATTCACTTTACATCTTTTGATTTTCCCAACAACATTGTGCAGTAGGGGTGATTCCTGTGTTTTGAAGGAAACCTAAGCTCAGAGTGGCTATTGATTCGTCCGAAGTCCCACCCCTGGCGGGGGAGAAGAGGTGTCTGAGTCTGAAGCCGGGGTGGCTTTTCCTGGACACAGCCCTGCTTCTCCAAGCGGCTCACGGCGGTTCTTCCCCCCGGGGGGGACCTGGCAGAGCGGAGGGCAGCAGAAACCCTCTGGCCCTCTCTGTGTCCTTTTCTGTCTTCAGACGTCTGCCAGGGAGCTCCTGCCCAGGCATGGACTGACGGTTTGGGAGAACAGGCTGAGGGGCTGTCTCCACTCAGGGGCTGTGGTCTCGGAACTCAAACAAGTTTCAAGCACCCATTAGGCCCCATAGAAAGCACTTCGGGGCAGACAGTGATGACATGGAACAGAACACAGAGCACTTTTGGGGGAAAAGTGTGGGGGGGAAAGCCACCCCACTTTTCCACCCACAACTCTTGCCATCACTGCAGTCAGTTCGAGAGTGCTGTGATGACTTCATTTATGAGTAGGGATTTGTTGAGTGAAAATTATAAAGATGAGAGAATTTTATATTGGGAGCTATCAACATGAGAATATAAACATAAGAATATAATATAAGGAAAAATTTACTACTGTCATTTACCTTTGAAGGAGGATTTGCCAGAATCTTAAACAAAAATTAGCAGTGAGAGTGTTTCCAAAGGAAAGAAATTAACTTAATACCAAGTAAAAACCATCTATCAGGGCTGTCCTGAGTCCCAAGAAGTTCCGTTAGGAGATGCCTGTGAAAGATGGAGACAAAGGAAGGATCCAGACTTTTAGATCAAGTTCCTAAAATTGCTTCATTCAGAATATTTCAAATATGGAATTTAGAGAAGAGTCAGCTTTATAGACCTGAGAATTCACCAGGGTGCATGACAGCTGATCTCCCCAGGAGCCTAGGGAAGGTGCTTAGACGTGTTGTCATCAAGCTTGAATGGCGTGGGGGAGGGGCACGCGTTCCTGACCCTGACCTCAGTGACCTGCCTTTTTGTCTCTGTCTCATCTCTAGTTTTCTGGGTAATCAGAAGAGGGGAAAGGGATTGGTAAGTGCTTTAAAAAGCCAGAGGCCCCTGTCTTTGTTTTTCATTCTTGAGGCAAAATGTGTTATTAGAAATCTTTATTGGGTTTTTGGAAAGTCAACAGCAACATGAATGAATAAAACGCCATCCCTGCTTTTAAGATGTTTTCACTCTTAATGAGCAGGGCGATAAGATACGTGTGTGGTATTTATAGTGCAGAGAAGAGTGTGTTAAGGCTCAGGTATAAACCATGCACTGTGAACATGTGGGGTGGGGAGACACGCATGCTGCAGGGAGGAGGGCAAGGCTTTCTGGAAGAATGGGGAGGCCCACAGGGCTGCGGAGGGTGGGGATGACCGCGACAGGCCGTGGAACGGCATTTCTTTATTTCACAAACATTCATTCACTGCCCAGAATAATGCAGGCACTATGCCGAGTACAAGGACAAAAAGCAAAAAAGGTGGCCGAGTGAATACTGTGCTTAGGAGTGTTGAGTGGTTCACTCCACATTCTGTGTGCGTGCGTGTTCATGTGTGTATGTGCACACACCTGCCTGGTCTGTGCGTGTGTGTGGTGTTTGTGGGGCCTGCGGGTGTTGGAAGGCCGACTGTAGCCAGGCTTGGAGGGTCTAGAATGCCCCAACTTGTCTAGGGGAAGAGAGCACCGTTCTTCCCTTAAATCCTGGCTCTGTTTCTAGCTTTGAGACTTTGGGCAAGTTCTCTAATCTTTCTGTCCTCAGGTTTTCCTATTTGGTAAGATGGACCTACCAACACTGCCTATGAACAGCTGTTTTGAGGACAGTCATAACGTCCGCATATCCTCTATGATCATTTCTGGCTTTTAGTAGTCCTGCCTCTGAGGACTGTGGGGAACCATTACCCCTCTGGGGAGAGAAGCAGCTGAATGGATTTGGGTTTTCAAGAGATGGTCACGGAGGCCAAGACTGGCAGCCAAGGGGCCGGTGTGATGCGTGGTGACTGATGGGCTCCGGGAGGCCAGGCAGGAGGCTGCAGCAACAGTCTAGGCCGAAGGTGGGGGCCAAACCTAAGGCAATGGCACGGGAAGGACAGAAGCAGTGATAAGCTCGGCGGCGAGATGAGTCTGCTCACTGACTGGGCACAGGGGCTGGGGAGGGGGAGAGCTCGGAATGAAGGCAGGCTTTCTGGTTGGACAGCAGTTCCGCCAACAGGGATCTGTGGCCCAGAAGGAGGGGCAGGCTGAAGGAGGGCGCAGGGCAGATTGGAGGTGCGGGGGAGGAGGCCGCATGCCCGCAGGGAGGGGGTGCTGGGGAAGGAGCGAGCAGGACCTCTCACGAAGGCCAGTGTCAGCGGAGACAAGGACACCTCCTTGTCTGTGAGTGTGCGGGGCACAGGGCGCGGGCTCCACACCCGGAACAAGTCAGTTCTACAGCCTCGGGTGTGGGCCTGCCAACTGTGACTCCCCATCAAGGGGCACCTCTGAAGGACTTCTTCCAAATCTGTGTTCCATGCGGTTGGCTTTCTTCCTCCTCTTGAGGCACCCTGCTCAGCACAGACCCAGAGATGCTCCCCAGGACTCTCCCAATCACCAGCTACATTGGTTCCAACCCTCCTACGTGGCCTCTGCCTCTGCAGCTCCCCAGGGGGCCTGCTCGGTGTCTTCAGGTCCCATCCAGACTTGTTTTCAGGTACAGTTGTTTTTAGTCCAAAGTTCATCTTTGAGGTCATTTCTTGCCATCCCAGCCAGATGTGTCAAGTGGCTTCCCACAGGTGGGAGGGCACAACGACAATAGGAGAACAAACCCCCCGACGCAGGCTCCTCTTTATCAGAAGGCAGCAATCACTGCCCTTTGGTGCTTAAGCCTGGAGAGGCAACGCGGGACGCACCCTGACCACAGGCGGGGGACGGGGCTCTTTAACCGGACGATTTCAGCGGGCTTTGCAGACACCCACTCCTCACTCCCCCAAGCCCCTCCATGCAGCTGCTGGGGCCTGGACATGCTGAGAGGGGCTCTCCCCTAAAAACAGGTTCCTGCACTTTTTACTCCACATTCACAGAAGGGGTGAACATTCAGACTCAGATACCCCTCTCCCAGGGACTGTGAGGCTGAAATCGACAAATGCCCTCCCCCCTGCTTCCATGACCCTTCACACAGGCCCTGGCCATGCACGTATTTATTCTGCGTCACTGTTTTCTGCACTGCATTGCACCCCATCTTCATGGTTTTTGCCTCATCTACACACCACTTGCATCTTTCTTGACGTACTGTTTTTCTAAAGAAAAACTATGTTTAGAATATAAATAATTAATATTTTTATATACGCTGTGGACATGAAACTGGCATCACTTGACAGATATGGAAAATAGCCATCAGACAACATAATGAAAACATAAAGGTGCTGTTCAGTTCGGAGACGGGCAATAGCCGACCCAGAGCTCTGAGCCTGGTGCTTTGCTTTCTCCTCCGTGCAGGAGATTAGCAGGTGCTGGAGAGGTGGTAAAGGCAGACTGGCACCAGACTGAGACCTTCTTGATATCACCAGGGGCTTTGGGAGAAACTGGAAAGGGAATAACTTTCTGGGTCCACAGCTCTGCGTTAGTAAATTCTAAGTCTTTACACTGTTTACGTCACTATGAGTGTCAGCGGGTCCCCATCCCATGTTAGGAGCCTGAACTTCCCTATAGTCGGTCATTTATTTTTCGTGTCCCTTCTAGACCATAAGCTCCTCGAGGGCAAAACCTTCCTCTTGATACCTTCCATACTTGTCAGTTCATAAAGGACCAAAGCGATCATACATTAAAACCCAGGGCAAATTCTTCTGAGAGGTGGGTGGGGCGAAGAATGTTGGAAGGCTTTGGAGTCTAGAGGGAGTTGACCGAGGAGCCCAGGAAAGGGGGGCTGCAGACATCTAGGAGGCCAGAGCACCATGACGGTGGTGTCCCCGCTGGTGGCAGAGTGACAAGAGCGTATGTCCGAGAATCAGGCAGTTCAAGGGTCAATCCAGACTCTCCCTATTTACTGATTATATGAACTTTGGCCAAGTCATTTCTCTTTTGGGCCCCTTGATGATTTTGCTGGAAAGTGGTGGTAACACACCCCCCACGAAGGCTCTAACCGTCGTTTGGGATGGAGGATGGGGCTCAAAGGAGACTGGCAACAAGAAGTGGCCACTGCCAGAGGATATCATCCTGTCAACCAACCAGTCAGTCACATCAATTTCAATAACGGCTTGAGATTATTTTTGCTGCTCTTATTGTTTCGGTAGTAGTATCAGTACTCAGTATGGCTGCTAGCACACTGTACGCACTCAACAAGTGTTTACTGGTTGAAAGGTCATTCTGCGGTCAACTGTGCCTCCTCCAGCCTTCCCTGAGGATGTGGCACCACCATCTGCCCAGATGTTTAAGTCAAAAGTCTTGATTCCTTCTTGATTTACCAAACATCTGCTAGGAACAAGGTACTGTGTGTGGGTTCTAGGATGGGGTACTAGGAACAAGGTACTGTGTGGGTTCTGGGATGGGGTACTAGGAACAAGGTCCTGTGTGGGGTTCTGGGATGGGGACTGTGGGAGCTTGATAAGCTAGACGCAGCCCCAGCTCTCAAGGATGTCAGAGAAAAAAGGCAGGAGAGCTCATTATATGTCCGACTTCTCATCCATCTTTAGATGTAGCTCATAAGTGAGGCATTTTAAGTGTATATTTTTCACAATACCAGGGTAAACATGGAGAAATACTTATGATTCACAGCCATCTGAATGGAGAAAAGGCTACCAATACTGTGTAGGGGTCCCCTGGGAATAGGATATACAAATGCCTCACTTTGGAATTGTCACCATTTGGAACACTAGGGAGGAACACTACATGTTTTGAATCCTACTGGGATTCTCCACTCTGTTCCGGCTTCTCTGTAGATGAGGTAAACAACTGGCAAGAATCAAAAAGGCACACAGAAATGGACTCTTGGCGAAATCTTTTGGGAAACGAACTTACAGGTGAGTGAGCTAGCTTGTACCTACTGAGTGTGGACTGTGCTCTGTGCATCTATCTTTATATATAAAAAATGGTTTCAGAAAAATTCTGTAAGTCTTTGGCTTAACTGTGAGTCACTAGGCTCCCATTACAGAGTGTGTGTGTGTGTGTGTGTGTGTGTGTGTGTGTGTTTAGTGGAGAGAGAAGTTGGGGTAAAAGCATGTGTATACTTGTAAAAAGCATTTGAAACATGTGTACAGAAAGGGAATTTTATGATTTCTTATGCAGGGAGAGGGTACATGGGGGTGGAAGTGCATGTGGGCACATGCAGTGCAGGTGGCAGGCAGAATTACATGAACAGCCAGCCTTGCAGAGATCCAGATGGAGGTGTAAGATGCAGAAGGTTGTAGATGGTGACGGCTTTCCTTTTAGGCCAGCACACAGAGCCCTTGACTTTCTCCTCCCCCTTGTCTTGTTAAAAAGGGATTAGACTCCAATTAAGCCATTTAATCCCAAGGTAGGGATTCATACTTTAAAACAAGATTTACAGCTTAAAAAAAAAAAGTCAGTGCAAGTTGAAGTCTGTCCTTTCAAGTTGCCACCTGAATCGTCTCAAGGAGTGTTTCCTGCAGAATACCCAGCATGCAGTTCTCCCTAATTACTTTGCCTCACGCCTCCAGCCCTTCATCTTCTAAAGTACCCTTCAACCTAAATAGCCACATGCTGTTAGAAGCCCTTCTGCTTCTGAATTGCCACCTGCCCCTGGGCGTATTTCCCCTTCAGCTGGCTAGTCGGTGACCAGGCCTGATAATAACAGTATGAAGAGCTAATGCATACTGGGTGCTCGGTATGTGCCAGGCATCACACCAAGCACTTTACATTCATTATCTAAATAGATGTCGCATGTGAAGACAGCCAGGGCTGGCTTCCTGGGTGTGTGACATGTGTAGTCACACAGGACTCTGTGCTGAGGAGGGCCCTTCCCTTGGTTTGATGCTCTGTTGTTGGTACCTTGAAATTCTTCATCAGTTTTGAATACGGGACCTGCATTTTCATTTTTCACTGGGCCCTGCAAATTATGTAGCCTGTCCTGAAAAGACCTAATAACACAGTTTCTTTCTCTTTCTTTTCCTTCCTTTGCATTGGATGCCTAATCCACTGCAAGGCAATGGAACAGTGAATCTGAAAGCGTGATGCCAAGACCCTGTCAATGAAATGGGTGCCGTTATTTCCTTGGAGGGAAGTTCTCCAAGGGACAGGAACATGTCACGGCTCTGAGCACGAGAAAACAAAGTATCTGTGCAAATTCAGCAAGTTGTTCAACTTCTCTGAGCCTCAGTTTCTCATCTGTACCATGGGAATAATAATGCTAAACTCAGAGGCTATTTCAAGGATGAAATGAGATCATGTACACACAGCTCTGACACATAATACACACGGCGCTAGTTATTATTCACACACTACGGGTGACTTGCAAGTACTAAACGCCCACTATTGCTTGGGCCATGGTATGGATCATCTGTCCGTCTCCAAGATGCCCTTAGCCCAGAGGTAAGTTGTGTCCTACCTGCCCCGCAGATCTGGGAGGAACATCTGCTTTCTCCGAGTGGTGGGTGATCACAGAGGGGTTGCTGGAGCTGATAAGCACCGGGGTGCTGGTCTCTACCAGACGGCTCCCTGGAGGAGAATGCACTATCCGGTTGAGGGTGTTCAATGCTGTCATGATGGAGAATTGCCCGGGCCCCTTCCTCTTACCCCCGGGGCCCCTTCGGAGGGTAGGGGTGTTGGCCGCCTTGCTTCTGGAAAATGAGGACGCCAGAGACAGGCTTTTTGTGCAGGATGACTGGTGGCTTTTATTCTTCTCTAGGAGGTGTCTTGCGGTGAGATTTGGCTGAAGAGACAAAAGGTCAGATGAGAAGTTAGTCTTCCGGATCTAACGCGAGCAGCTGGGTCCTGCCCAGGCCAGTCTGAAAGCAGGTCAGATGCCACCACCTCGGTTGCTGTCACTACGTGCTCAGCTTCTGCCTTTTGTCAATAGGTCTCAGTATTTTGCTATATTGATACATTCTCACAACTCTCTTGCGAAGTAGGTATTACTCTTTTACTGAGGTCCAAAGGGGTTAAAAATAAGCCACGACACCCTTCCCTGATCAGGGGCCTCTCCCTCTGCCCGTTCTCCCAGCCCTGTCTCAGGCCTTCACACCGAGTGGACCCTCCCCGTCCTCCTCTGTTCACTCCTGAGCCCCCTCTGGGCTGGCTGCTTGCCCTGTCTGTGCTTCTGTAGCCCCTGGGCTTTCCTGTCATGGCATTTTTCACTCCATAGTCATTTACTTCCCTGTCTCCCACCGCACTGCTGGCTTCCTGAGGGCCTGGGGGCAGGAACCTCATGCATGGTCATCTCTGCTGCATCCCAGAGTGGGTGCTCCTTGAGCATTTGTGGAAGGATGTGGGGATGTCGCTCAAGTTCCTACATTCGGTAAGTGTTTCAGCCAGAATGTAATCCCTTCAGGACCCAACTGTTATGCTCAGACTGTCCTTTATGACTTCCTTTAAATGCTTCCATTCATCGTCATTTCATTCTCTTTTAGTCAGTGGCATGCTGGTAAATCAGGAAACAAAAGTGCCTGGATTTGTAGTTTACTGATTTCTGTGGAATAAATACCTACCAATGGTTTAACGACTGTCCGGACAAATTCCTGACACTGTAATAGTGGCCCTGCAGTCTGGTGGCCGCGAGCTCGAGCACAAGCTCTGGCCACACTGGTAGTCTGAGTGCCTTGCCCCCCAAAGGCCCCTGTGAGTTCGTTTCCTTTGAAAAATCTGAAGTATTTGTCAAAGCAGGGGTTCGTGTGAAGAAAACTTTCCAGGGCAATTACTTAAATTTCCATCAGTATAATTGTCACCAATTGCCCTGGAAAACCACATGTCTCATTCTAATTTAGAGTTTCAACTATAGAGATAAAAGGGAATTTGCCTACTTAAGAGCTTTTTAATGACAATATACAGATGATTAAAATAGTGGAGAAAGAAACTTTTAAAGAAGATGTAATTCCTGACTTAAGAAGGAATACACTTGTAATAGTGTGAAAAAAAATCATCATTTTTGGGAAAGGGCATTATTATGTCCACTTGAAAGATAAGAGAGTTGAGGTCCAGAACGGTGTCTTATAAATGGCAGAGCCAGCATGCAAACAACCAAAGAGGAAAATGCCAGATAGTAATCAGAGGTGCTAGAGTGCGGCCGGGGAGGTGGCTCCTTTAGTCCGGAGGGAGGTGGCCAGGGTGAAGGAAGCCCTGCTGAGAAGGTGACGCTAAAGCTGAGATATGGATGCCAGCAAGGAGCCAGCCATGTGGAGGTGGGAGGGAGATGATGGGAGGAAGATGATGGGAGGAAGATGGGGGGACTCTTCCAAGAACAGGGAGTATGAACTAGTGAAAAGGTCCTAAGGGGGTAAAAACTCAGCCTGCTTGATAAAAAGACAAGAAAGAAACAAAGAGAAGGCTAGAACACATTGATGAGGAGCAGGTGGTAAAGAGGAGACCATAGAGATAGACAGACAGACGGGGGCTGGGTCACAAAGTGTCCAGGAGGCTTCAAGTTTATTCTAAGTGTGATAGGAAGCCTTTGGCAGGATTTAGACAGAGGAGTGATATGATCTGATTTATACTTTTTAAAAACTCATGCTATGATTTGGCAGCGTCTTACAAAGTTAAAATCATATTTAGCATCTGACCCAGAAATTCCACTCCTAGGTAATTACCTAAAAGAAATGAGAACTTAAGCGTACTCAGAATCAAGTATGCAAATGTTTATAGCAGCTTTATCATAGTTGCCAACAACTGCAAAGAATTACAGTGTCTTAGATGACATGATATTTGATATAGGAAACTCTAAAGACTCCACCAAAAAGTTATTGAGCTTGTAAGTGGATTCAGAAAGCTGCAGAATACAAAATCAATATACAAAAATCTGTTGCATTTCTATATACTAAAAATGAACTAGCAGAAAGAGAAATTAAGAAAACAATCTCATTTACAATTGCACCAAAAAAGAATAAGATACCTAGGAATAAATTTAACCAAGGAGGTGAAAGACCTGTACTCTGAAAACTTTAAGGTAATGATGAAAGATATTGAAGATGACATAAATAAATGGAAAGATAAACCATGCTCATAGATAGGAAAAATTAGCATTGTTAAAAGATCCATACTACCCAAAGCAATCTACAGATTCAAAGCAATCCCTATTAAAATACCAATAGCACTTTTTACTGAACTAGAACAAATAATCCTAAAATTTGTGTGGAACCACGGAAGACTCTAGTCAAAGCAATCTTGAGAAAGAAGAACAAATCACATTTCCTGATTTTATACTACAAAACTATAATAATCAAACTATATGGTACTGGCACAGAAAACAGACACATAGACCAAGGGAACAGAATAGAGAGCTCAGAAATAAACCCATGTTCATATGGACAATTAATCTATCACAAAGGAAAGGATATACAAGGGGGAAAGATAGTCTCTTCAATAAATGCTGTTGGGAGAACTGCACAGCTGTATACAAAAGAATGAAACTGGGCCCCTCTCCTATACTACACACAAGAATACATTTAAAATGGATTAAAGACCTAAATGTAAGACCCTGGACCATAAAACTTAAAGAAAGAAAGCAGTAAACCCTTGGATACCAGCCTTCACAATTTTTTTCTGGATATGTCTCTCCAGGCAAGGGCACCAAAAGCAAACATAAATAAGTGAGACTACATCAAATTTAAAGCTTCTGCACAGTGAAGGAAATCATAAACAAAACAAAAAGGCAACTCACTGAATGGGAGAATATATCCACAAATGATAAACCCAATAAGGGGTTACTATCCAAAATATACAAAGAACTTAGACAGCTCAACACCAAAGGAACAAATAATCCAATTAGAAAATGGGCAGAGGGACTAAATAGACATTTTTTCAAGAAGACATAGACGGCTAAGAGACTCATGAAAAGATGCTCAATATCACGAATCATGAGGGAAATGCAAATCAAATCCACAAGGTATCACCTCACACTATTCAGAATGGCCACTATCCAAAAGACAAGAAATAACAAGTATTGGTGAGGATGTGGAGAGAAGGGAACCCTTGTGCACTATTAGTGGGAATGTAAAGCGGTGCAGCCACTATGGAAAACAGAATGGCGGTTCCTCAAAAAGTTTAAAAATAGAACTACTACATGATCCAGTAATTCCAATTCTAATTCCAGTTCAACATATCCTAGTATTTATCCAAAGAAAACAAACACATGAATTTGAAAAGATAATATATACCCCTATGTTTATTGCAACATTATTTACAATAGCTGAGATATGGAAGCAACTCAAATGTCCATCAATAGGTGAATACACACACACACACACACACACACACACACACACACACACACACACACACACACACACAATGGAATATTATTCAGCCACAAAAAAGAAAGAAATCCTGCCATTTGCAACCACATGGATAGACCTAGAAGGTATTATGCTAAGTGAAATAAGTCAGACAGAGAAAGATAAATACCACATGATTTCATTTATATATGGAATCTAAAAAACACAGCAGATGAACAAACACCCAGAAATAGACTCATTAACACAGAAAACAAATTGGTGGTTGCCAGAGCGGGAGGGGTGTGGAAGTAGAGAAGTAGGTGAAGGGCATCAAGAGGAACAAACTTCCAGTTATAAAATAAATAAGTCATAGGGATGAAAGGTCCAACATGGGGAATATAGTTAGTACTACTACAATAATTTCATATGGTGACAGATGGTAACTAGACTTATCCTGGTGAGCATTTGGTAATGTAGATAAATGCTCAATCACGATGGTGTACACCTGAAACTGTTACAGTATCATGTCCACTACACTTCAGTTACAAAAAGGAGGAACCGCAATGGCTTTCAGCTGGCGGGTGGATACACACACTGACACATCTGTACCACGGACACAGCTGAACAATGAAAAGGGGTGTGCGGCTGACCCGCGCGCACAGGCCGACTCTCAAGTGCATTGTGCTAAGTGAAGGGAGCCAGACCCGGCAGGCCACAGTCTGCCTGACCCCTCTGCTAGGACATTCTGGGACAGGAGAAGGACTGCAGGAGCTGAAAGCAGATTGGTGGTTGCCAGGGGTTGGGAGCCGGGGAAGGAGCTGACCTCAAAGTGGCAGCATGTCCTTGTACTTTTTGGGGGGCTGTTGGAACTATTTCTATACCTTGAGTTGGTGTGGTTATAATGTGTGTGTTAATCAAAATGGATAGCATTGTACATCAAAAAGAATAAATTTTACTCCATGTAAATTAAAATGAATACATAAAAAGTTCTTCTGGCTGTTAATTGGGAGTGCCAGAGTAGAAATAGAGACCAATTAGGAAGTTATTGAAACTGTGACAGGCAACCTCTGACAGAAGCCTGGACTAGGGACAACGTCTTACGATCCCCAGAGCCAGCCCTCTATTGTTCACCCAGTAAGAGGATGATTTACACTCTTTGGGATGAATGAGTAAACTTTGTATCAACATTCACAGCTACAAGGAAATTAGTTGATTTTTTCTGCCTTCACCTAATTGCTCCGCCCCCTGGGTGGCCATACCACCAGCATTTCGGTCGGGCAGCATTCACAGTGGGTCCCGTGTGACTGTTAGTCCTCTGCCAGCACGACGAATAGCTCATTGGGGAAGGACCGCACATTTCTTAAATTTGCACCCACTCATTAGAAACAATATCCTTGAGGTTCATTGGGCCGGGCAAGGCTCATGTAACTGAGGCAGGTCCCGCTGAAGCCCTGACAAGAACGGGTGTAAGCTCAGTGTTGGTTTTACCACCTTTGTAGCCAGGTGCAATTCAATAAAACAAATGATGCATTAACAAGAAAAATCTTGTCTATGCCCCAAACCTGGTCACTCTTAAGGAAGCTTTTCTTCCAATTGCTTCTCATGGCACTGGTGATTCAGTATTTAGAGTTTGCCAGCAAGGGCTGGTCTTAATGAAAGGACTGGGGTCAAAATTTACGCACTGCTTTAAAAAACTCAATTAAGATTTCAAGTAATTTTTGAAAACCAGGTTTCCAGATTAGAGCAACCACTTGATTATTCTTTTCACTTCCTAGCAATTAGGAGAACAATTGAAGCAATGGTTAGTTGGATGATAGTTGCAAGCAGTCTTGTAATCACTAATTTCAGAGGTGAAGTGGTGGGGAGAGTACCCAAATGAATAATGATGAAGTGTAGAAGTTTTGGAGAAAAAGGTATCAGAAATGGGCAATAGATCATCAGTGACTTTCCCCCCCAGAGCTATGAAGAAGCATCTGGAAATAATTCAGGGGGCCATGCAAGCTCTAAATCTGCAAACATTTAAGCACCTCCTATGTGTTCAACTAGGTATTAGTTGTAGATGATTTCTGTCCTGTCCTTGGAGATTTAACTGTATCTCCCAATTATGAAAATTGTTCCTTTTCAGCAAATGTTGAATAGCTCTGCCATTGCCATAGGCACACCAAATCAGAAAGTGGGGCCTGATGCTTGGCTACCGCCTCCCCCTACCCCCCACTGCTGTCAGCCTTGGGACTTGTGGACCTACCTCCAAAAACTTGTCTGAATCTGTGTACCTGTTTCCACTCTACTAGTTCCGGCCACAGTCGTCTAACTGAGCCACGCAGCGGCCTCCTAACTGCTCGTTCTGCCATCCCCACCCTTGCCTTCGACTTACTCTCCCCCCTGCAGCCAGAGCAGTCGAGGAAACCCAGACCTCATGGAGTCACCGCCTCACTTAAAAGCTTTCAGGGGCTTTCGCTGACTTCTGAGTCTATGGAGGAGAGAATGATACCAAATGTTGCATGTCCTCTGACTGGAAGGCAGGTGGGGGCTAAGGGACTGTCTCAGGCCAGTGCGCTGAGTGGGAGCAACAAGTGTCCCTCCTCACGCCCCCCCGCCAGGAAAACTAGAAAGCCCGTGTGCTCCACGTGGTGCAGGGATGAGGTGGCCCAGCTCACGACTCTAGATTCCAGAGCAGCCGTGTGAGCGGAGCCTCTTACCATCTGTGCGGAATGTGTGATACGGGTGAGAAATAATTTTTTCCTTATTAAGCCACTGAGATTTAGGGGTTATTACAGCATAACCTAGCTCATCCAGTCTGACACAGGAAGGTTTCCCCAGCCTGCTGTGATCTGTCTCCCACTTACCTCCCTGGCTTCATTTTTGTCCCTCGCAACCCCTGGGCTCCAGCTCTAGTTTCTTCGGGTCCCTTGGATGCACCACACTTCCTCATCCTGCATGACTTTTATGCATGTACGTCTATTCCCTGAAACACTCCTAACTCCTAACCATCTGTCAGATCTTGGCTTGGAAGGCCTTTGCTGACCCCCTACCCGGGTAAATGGCACATCAAACCCCCTCCCCGCAACTGTTCCCTCTGCTTTACTCTGCCTCATTCATTCATTACCCTTGCAATTACTTGATTAATGTCTGACTTCACAGTCTCTGAAAGAAGGGACCTATATCTGTCTTGTATCTTAAGAACCCAGCACGGAACTTGATTTAGCAGGCATGCAATGAAAAATAGGTTGAATGACTGAGTGTATGTTTAGGACAGGGTCACAGTGGGTGGTTTGTTTTTTAAACTTTTTCCTAGTTAGTCTGAACACCTCGCAAATATTTTTTTAATTCACTCACTTGTTCAGCTAGGTTTTTTGTTTAGTGTACTGTTCTGTGTTAGGCTAGCCTGTGGAGTCCAAGCAACATGCCCATCAGATGTTCAGAGAAGAAAAAGACAACTGAGTGTTCAACTGGTTGCTGAAATTTTAGGGAGAAAATGGGTTTCTAGCCGAGCCTTGTAAAATTAGTGCAGTTTGAGCAGGTAGAGAGAATTGGGTGGGTGAACCTGAAAAGGGCCTCAGGAAGAGAAAAAGCAGTGGGAATGAGAACATTGTTTATTAAAGACAGCAAGCAGACTAGCCTCTCTGGACCCTTCCTCTGTCTCCCTCTCCATTTTCATCCCTTCACCACTGATTGAATAGAAGAAGTATGGCTTCAAAGGTTGAAAGCCAGACAGTGTCCTGGCCACACTGTTTACTTCAGAACCTGCTTTGGCTCTTAGGAATGGACAAATCGGTCCTTTCTCTCCAACTACACCTGTTTTGTTTGCACCCTCCTAGAAGGTGGAGAGCGCCTTCTTTCATGGCTCCCCACTGTTCCCTTTTAATGCCTTTCGCCTGTCAAGTACCCAGTAAATGAAGTTAAACAATGAAACCTCTCTTTGAAATTTGTAATGACCTGCCTCAAGCTAGGGTGAGACTCAAGGACAGAGGGGGTACAGAGTCCATGTTATATTATTATATTCGAGAAATAGGTAGATAGCTTAATATGTGTTCTTTTGTTCTTTTATTTTTTTAATTAATTAATTTTTTAAATGATTTCTATTATTGATGTTTTTTTTTTTTGAGAGGGCATCTCTCTTATTTATTGATCAAATGGTTGTTAACAACAATTTGTTCTTTTTTTTTAAGGCAGCTTAAAAAAAAAACCAGAAGTAATATATGCCCATTTCAGAAGACTTAGAAAATATAAGCCGGCAGAAGAAAATGGAAAGTGTTCAGAAGCTCAGCATCTGGTGGCAGATCACCACAGCTAATATTTTGGTACATCTACTTCCAGTCCTTTATCGATTTATATCTATACACATGTAATTATAAAGCTAATTTCATATAGTTCCATTTGCTTTTTTATTGTAAAAAACACATAACATAAAATTTACCATAATAACCATTTTAAAGTATACAGCTCAGTAATGTTAAGTATATTCATATTGTAGTGAAACAGGTCTTGAGAACTTTTTCATTTTCTAAATCTGAAACTCTATAGCTATGCAACTTTATTTTACTTAACAGCAAATCATAAACATCTTTCCATAATACCATGATATTGAATATTCTTCTTTAACATTATTTTTAATGAGTACATATTTTTCCATCACCGTAATTTTAAAAAGTAAAACTTATCACTGGATATTTAGATTATTTGTTGTTTCCGCCTTTACACACAATTTTACGATGAACATTTTTATTTACTTTGTACATATATTTTTGCCTACTTATTTAAATTTTTCCTTGCAATAAACTCTCAGAAGTGGAATTGCTGACTCAAAGGAGATGTACATTTTTAATGTTCTTGATATGACTTTATTTGAGTCTGGCTATGAGAGATTGCACCAATTTACACTTGCATAAGCAGAATGAAACGGCCCATTTCTCCACTCTTTGCCAGAACTGGGTGTTATCATCTCTCATCTTTTCTTTACAGACTTTAATTCGTTCTGAAATAAGCCTCATATCAAAAAGGAGTTGCTCCCGGCATCACTGTGGCATGTGTGTATTTCTGCGAAAGCTTGAGTCAGATGCAGGCATGATACTCACGTACCTGTACAAACAAGATAGGAAAGATGCCTACTTGATCTCCCAGCTTGCCTTCTGCCCAGTTCTCATCCACTCGGCGGATCACAGTGATGATGTCATCCTGAAAGAGAGAGAGAGTCTTGGGTCAGCATTCGCTCTCAGTTTTCAGGTTGTGAAAGCTTTCTGTGGAGATCAGCTTGGAGTGTAAGGTGCAAGGAGTGTAACTCTTTCATCATTTATTTACAAAATCTTCCTGTCAAAATGATCTTTCTCCATAAGGGCAGTTATTTGGGTCACCAAGGCCACAGAAGGAATAGAAATAATTTGGAGGATCAATGGGATCCAATAGGAAAACTTGGAAATGTTTCTAATTGTCAATCACCAGCAGAATCTGGGCTTTTCATTTGAATTAATCTGATGGGGCAAATTAAGATGGAAGCCATAGGGAGATGTATTTTTAGCTTACCAAAGGAAGAATAGATTTCATTCTAATTTTGAAGACTTTTCAGAACCTATTTAATTTCTAATACATCAAACGTGAAAGGGCTTTTTATTCAAATTTTTCTTCTTAAAAAGGTTATATGTAGATTTGTAGAAACATTTGAAAACACAGATCAACAAAACACATAAAGAATTCTACCACAATATAGATACAGCCACTGTTAACACCTTGGTTAACACATTTTTCCCCCAGATTCTTTTTCATGAAGATAAAACATATATATATATATATATATATATATATATATATATATATATATATAAACATACTGATTTTTTTATTAAGGTATCATTGATGTGCAATCTTATGAAGGTTTCACATGAGTAATGTTGTGGTTACTACATTCACCCATATTCTCAAGTTCCCCCCACATACCCTATTACAGTCACTGTCCATCAGTGTAGTAAGAATAAACATACTGATTTTTAGAGACTTTTGCGAAAACATATGCACATGCATACAGTAAGTACATACGTTTTCGATGTAAAGCCTGATGAATTGTAACACTGACTATATTCATGAAACCCCATCCGCCAAGAGATATAGAACCTTTCCAGCATCCAGAGTTGCTTTATGTCCTTTCCCATCATCCACCAAGAGGTGACCAGTACTCTGACCTCTAGCATATGCATTCGTTTTGCCTGTTCTTGTGTTTCATACTAATGGAGTTATGATACAGGACAATTTGTTTTTGTTTTTTCATCTCATAACACATCAGGAATATCTTCCTACATCCATATCTGTTTATGGATGTAAACCTGCCTATTCATCCACTGATCTCTCTGACCTTCTGGTCCCTTCCCCTCAGTAATTAGAATCCAAATCTAAACTCATTAGTGCATGATACCTTTTCTTAGATTTATCTGTCCTTTTTATAACTGGCAGTCCTATATTTTCAGGTCATGACCTCTCTAATACCTGTCCACCCCATCAGACCATGAACTCTGTGTGTGCAGGGCCTGTGTCTGTGTTGCTCACTTCTGTGTCCCCTGACCCTAATACAGTGCCTCCCTTTAGTGGTCATCTAGTAAATATTACTTGAATGCATGCACGCGTGCATGAATTAATTGCATAGTTTACTGGGATAGAAAACACCAGGAGAAGAGCAGCTTTGAGAGGGGAGATTCTGACTTTAATCTGGGCGTGCTGACTTCAGGAAGACCACGAGAGTTCCTGGTGTAGTCTCAGCCTTCCACAGCATTCCAGAAGGGATTGAGCCCTCTCATCTGGGTCCTTTGCCGTGATTTCCCATTTACATATCTGATCCTTGCACTAGATTGTGGCTCTGTTACAGGGGGACAGTGATCCATCACATTATTCCCAGCGGACAGCTTGGCACATGGATGGGCTCAGTGAATGAACAAGCAGGTGGAGTAAGTGTCTCAGTTTGCAATTCAAAGAGAGGGGTAAAAAGAGCAGATAGCGCTTCCTGCTTAGGTCTTTCTCCAGCTGTGTCACCAGAACTCGGTGTCTAATGCCTGCCACAAAGTGGCTAACTAAATAAATGCCTGTGGAATGAACTGCTTTTCCTGCAGCTGTAGCAGCTTAAGCTACAGGAGGACCTTACCTAGGGAACTCACTGAGGTGACAAGACAATAATGAAGACCAGTATTTCACAATATGGAGGACAGAGAGGTTGCCTAGCTTGAGGGAAGTGGACGTCAACCTCATTTCTGGCAGGAGTGAATAAAAACGTTTTACAAAACAAAAGATCTTCCCTGGGTTACTAAAGCCACTTCTTGTGCTTATATTTGATCTACTTATCACAAGAAGCAAAGAATGAAAATCACCCCAATTTTGGTTTTTATGAGAGGATTTGATTGTTTAAGAAGTAATTCTGAATACACAGATTAGAGTGGTCTTGATTTCCATAGAAATGTTACTTGCATGCAGTGAAGAATCATCCAATAGAAAGGAGGAAAAAATATCTTAGGGTACTTAATATGCTTGGAAAATGTATCTTATAATAAGTTATTTATGTATAAAGGCGAAATTATGTTATTGAGTGTGTTTGGAGTGTTTTGAATGCAGTTTTTTCAACAAAATAGAATGTTGTAAATGAGAAGAATTAGGTGACCAGAATGTGGTCAGCAAGAAAATCCTTATAGATTATTAGCAGTAGGGTAAGATATATAATAAAGAGGTAAGAGCTGCAGTTTTGCATAGCACACCATCAAACTGGGTTTGTAAAATGAATATGTGAATGCTTTTTGTAATCACAATAGAAAAGTTTCATCAAACTCTTACTAGTAGATTTCTCTGGCAACTTCACTTCCATATAGTTTGAATTATACATGCACATGACATATATATGTGCACATATATACATGTCTACATTACATATAAAATATACATAATTAAAAAAATCAGCAAATATTAAACAAACAACTCCAGGTTCCGCCACAAGTCTCCTGTGGTTGCTGGTGACCTCGGTGACCACCTGAATCTTACCTTGAGGAAGGTCAGGCAGTCCTTGTTCTCACTCTTGTCTTTGTCTCGTAGGTCAAAGTTGTAGAGGGCCCGGCAGAGTGGGGGCGGCTGGGGCAGCTGCTTGATGACTTGAACGGAGCTGGCTGGGAAGGTCCCGCTGACTCCATTGATCTCCCCCTGGTACCAGCTCCCGTCCAGCTGTCTCCGGAGGAGGATGACGTCTCCCTTATTAAATCTCAGGTCACCAGGATTCTGCCCTCGGTAGTTGCATAAGGCCTTCGCTCGAGGCACCTGCAGGGGTACAGACCAATCAAATATGTACTTAGCTTAGAGGCTGAAGGAACAGAAAGGATCATATTAATTCTAATTACTGAGCCCTTCCTATGTGCTAAGAGCTGTTGGTGGGTCATCTCACTTATCTGTTGAGTTGATGCTTTTATTATCCCCATTTCTAAGTAGGGTGACTGAGGTATAGAGTGGTTCGGTAACTTGCCCAAGGTGACCCAATGGGGCGATGTCAGATATGGGGCCTGGACGCAGGCTTCCTGATTTAGAGTTCCTGTTCTTAATCACTGTGCAGGGAACAGGGGTTTTGACTTGATTCCACAACGATGTGAACTGGAGTAAGACTCTTTCTGGGGCGTGAATACTGATTTTAAATTCTGGTTTCACCTCTTTCTTCATGTGTGACTGTGATCAAGTGATTTAATCTTTCTAAACTGTATTTATTTATAACATGGGGCAATCCTGGCATGCCTACCGCACAGGGGTAGTTGTGAGGATGAAATAATATTCATCATGCATTTAGCATAGTGTGTGCTCAAAAGCTGACATCTCTTATGATCACCGTCTATCGTGGAGGGCTGACGGTGCCAGTTCTGCCTACTCCCGGGTGCTGATGGGAGGGAAACAGAGGCGGAACCCCCTGAGAATAGAAAGTGTTATCGACAGTGATACAACATCATTTGTCTTCCGCCTCTTCTAGGAAATGTAAAGCTCAAGAGCGTTTGGATCATTAGGAAGCACAACAGAGACAAAGCAACAGTCAGAAATCAATCATCGGTCTTAAAAAAATCAGCTGAAGAACTGTCAGTTGTCACATCAGTTGTCT
The DNA here is from genome assembly GCF_040802235.1 of Manis javanica. Lineage (NCBI taxonomy): Eukaryota > Metazoa > Chordata > Mammalia > Pholidota > Manidae > Manis > Manis javanica. The sequence continues at coordinate 91,509,781 of NC_133169.1, read as the reverse complement.
GTCTAAATGCTTATATCAGTCAAATGCATTTTTTTTTGTAATTGAAACTGGTTTCTCCACACAAAAGTGGCCCCATGCCGGTCTTGCTTGAAGTCGTTTTGGCAAACTGAAAGTTCTAATAACTTAGGTTTAATGAAAGCCCTTTGGTGTCACCTGGGACTGTATTTCCCTTTGTGCTTTCCTCCGCACTGGGGTGGAGGGCGCGGTCTCGCTCTTCCGAAGGGGGCATAGGAGGCATTACTTGAGTTCTTCAGGCACCTTCCAAGTCTGCAATGTTCATTTCAGAAGGGATTTCAAGCAGCTTAAGGGTAGAGACAAGAACGGGACAGCGCCGTGCGGGTGGGATGGTAGAGCCATGCTTTGCTGCTGGCCCCTGAATCCAGTAAGGAGAGCCGGGGAGTCAGAGGACCAGAGGCACGCAGCTCATCCTCAGGAGGCTAGTGCGCGAGTGATCAAGGGTGTGTGTACCCAGAGGGCAGCACGGCGCTGTGGGCATAAATGGATTTGGCTGAATAAATTATGATATATCCAGACAATGGAAAACCCTGCAGTCATTAAAATTGATGATGTTGATCTATACTTAGTAACATTCGAGACTTAACATTCGAGACTTATGATATACTGTTAAGTATGACAGAAGAGGTTAAAAACAATTAAGAAGACTAGGCTTTGATTATAAATATATGCATATGTTTTTACGTGGGGAAAATGCTAGATGGCTATATACCAACAATTTAAGAGTGGTTATTTCTAACTGGTGAGAATTTTGAGTATTAAAAAAAAGTATCGATAGCCTATTGAAAGTGGGTAAGAGATAAAATGAATGAAGTTGGGGGATGAGAAATGGAAGGTTTGGGAGGAATTCAGGAATAAAGTAAGCCAAGCTGAGTACGATCAACAAAATGCAACTGTCTTTTGGGAGAAGGTCTTCCCGACCTGAGGAATAAGCAGATAGAAGCAGGATGGGACGGAGGATTTCTGGGAAGTGGTCTGAATCTCTTAGACAACTAGGGTTGGATATATCAAGGGACAATAGTCGTCCCTCCATATTTCTTCTCCCCATTTTCCATTGTAATAGACATCATGTTTTTCTGGGTACATTCCTGGAACACTGCCACATTTTCCTGCCTCCCTGACAGTTACGCTCTGGCCAGTGGGTATAAGCAAGTTCTAGGATTACTGGGAGAGGTTGGTTGTCTTTTTCCTTTCTTCCATTTTGCTATGTGGAATGCAGACGTGACTGCTGGAGCTCTAGCTGCCATTTTGAACAGTGAGGATGAGGGTTACACCTAAAGAGGGAAGCATGCAGTCTGGGTTGTAGAGCTGTCAGACAAGTTCTGGACTATTTTAATTCCAGACTGTCGTCTGAAAGCTAAATAAACTTACAGCTTGCATAAGACACCGTTACTTTGGATTTGTAAAAGGAAAAGAAAAGGCAGCAAGAATGAAAAAATTAAGAAAAAAAGAATTGAAGCCCCTTTGAGTCTGCGTAATAATGTTACTGTCAGTCGCTAGTATTTATTCAGTGCTTCTGCCTACGTGTCGGGGATCAGAGAGGTGAAGAGGTTGCCCCAGTCTGCAAAGCTAGAAAGTGGTGGATTTAAGATTTGAGCTCAGGCTGTCCATCCTCAAGCCCAAGCTCTTAACCATTCAGCCAGTGTTTCTCAGATTCTACAATTCATCTGTATCAGAATCTTGGGAGATGTTAAAAATGCAGATTTCCCATCCATGACCTATTTGAATGGAATCTCTTGGCGTGTGGTTCAAGTAGCTGCATGTTTATCAAACTCCCCAGCATTGAAGTTTGAAGCCCCTGGTCTGTAATATATCTTATTTTATCTAAAATAGGAGACATGGAGTTTTGATGTAGGTTTTATAAATGGCTAAGCTGCTTTTATTCCTCTTTCTGTGAAGAAATTCCAGTGCAAGTGGCTTATATATTTTAATGACTACTTTGCAAGTATATTAAAATGAAGTTGCACAAAATGCTTAAATCTCTTTGAAGATGCATAAACTTTGAAACACTGACGTAGCACTTATTGCTCGACCACCTTCATCTCTTCTCCACCTCCCCTCAGTAGAGGTGTGCACTGTGGAAGCGACTTCTATTTTTAAAATGAAGGCTCTTTTCATCTTCTTTTCATTTCCCCTGGAATTCTCAGTTCTACAGTCAGACTGTGGAGAAGGTGAAGGTTCCTGTGGCCAGGATTCTCACCTGGCTGTGGTCGGCTAGCTCATTACACATGTGTGGGCACTACATTGTCATTGAGGTTATATAAAGAGCTCCTCCTAGGGCTCTGGGCTGCACGGCTGCAGGGGAGCAGAGGCTGGAGTGGCAGCAGCACAGAGGACAGAGACTGAGACGGCTGCGGAGGCGGAGAGGCCCGGAGGCAGAGGCCGGCTTGCTGCAGGCAGCCTTGCTGTGAGTGGATGGGATTCTAGTGATTGACCTGCCGTGGTGGGATATAAACTCTTTTACCCCAAGAATATTCCGGGGTCATTTTTTCATTCTCACTGGATCCATAGTGAACTTGTCCAGGGCTGAAACCCATTGGCAAGACAGTACTTACAGGAAACACTAGCTTCCATGCTATAAAGAAGGGCGGTGGGGAGGGAGGGAGAGAGAATCTGAAGAGAAGGAAATTAAGATTTGTTGTGGTTCTGGCAAGCTACAGAAAGTTTTTGTACATTATTCTGTTCTATAAATATTATTGCACTTTCCATGTGTTATTTCATCCATATGATCTCAAAGGCTGATGAATTAGGTGGTATCACCCCCATTTTATTGATGAAGAAACAGAAAGTTCTGAGATGTTCAATGTCACCGTGCAAGGTCGCACAGCCAGTGTAGGGCAGCCCCGAGACTGAGTGAGGCTCGGCAGACCTCAGAGCCCCAGGGCCCCGACCACCCGCATTCTCTTTCATCCAGCGGAGGCCACGGAGTAAGTGTTGTATTCATGAAACTCATCTGGGGCTGTTCTATAATCAAAGTCTGAATAGAGTGTGAGTGCAGTTTGCCTGCTGCTGGCTTCATTAGCATGAGTTATTCAACTCCAGGGCCCTCACTGAAAAGTTAAGCACCTGAAGGGACTCGGCTGGTTGATTCTATCCAGGCCTCAACTGTTCTCTCAAGGGAAAATGAGTCCACGTTCCGTATCAGCGATCGCTTTTTACGTTGTTAGGAACAGCTTTTATCATGCACCCTCCACAGGCACCAGGCAGGGGTAGAGTGCGGAGAAAGTGGGTGTGGAGGTCTCACAGCCGGGTTATTACCACGCTTGTTTTCCTGGTGTTTTTCAGAAAGCCAGATGATCTGATGGAAGCTTGTGTGTTCCTGTGAAGCTTTCCTTTTCTGAGGTTCAAAAGGCCCAAGACATCTGTGCTTTGTCTGTTCACTTGTCACCTCCCTGGGGTCACAGAGCCACGAGGACCATGCTTTTGATGGAGGGATAATGTGTAGAACCCAGAAACAAGGAAACAAGAACATGTGGAGACATTAGTAGTAAAATTATGTCAGAGTAATTTTGTATGTTAGTTGTGAAATCGTGGCAAGCTTCCCTTCTCTGAGGAGCCCCCTGTTTGCTCTCCATCTGCTGATGGGCATGTCATTCACTCCGGTCGTACCACACACACACACAGGGGCATGTGCCCTGCTGGGCCAGAGCACCTGAAGCCCCCTGACACAGTGCTTGGCACAGGGCAGTCATCTGTCCCAAACGGGGCCAACGAGAATCCTCTCTGAGGTTGGTAGATCGATGCCTCCCTGGAATGCGCTTTCAGGAGTTAAGCCCTGGACTCCCAGCAGTGATAGTTCCCAGGCCGCAGACACACCTTCTGAATGAAGCTGCAGAAGGCAGCAGAACTAAGATGCAGTGAGACGGGCACCTACATGGGTGCAGCACCTTGACAGTACGATTTGAGTGCTTAGATCCAGCTGGGCCTGAACGATACCCGGTTACACGAGCTCATATCCCCAATGTTTTATTACTTAAACTACTTGGAGTTACTTTCTGGCATTTGAAACTGAACAAGTCCTGACCTTTACATATTAAAAATCCAGAAATAACAAAACTGCATAACACAGATATATTCAAAGAGTAGAATTCAGGAACAGCCGAGGTCTACTGCCAGTGAGCCCTGAGCTTATTTCCCACTTGGAAATAATGAAGGAAGCACGTGGACTGATAACAAAGAAAGACAAAAGGAACCCACGTGAAGCAGGACCACCACAGTGACAGTACAGGGGAGAAGGCAGAGCCAGGGCGAGAACTCGGGGTGCTGGGAGAGTGAGCCCCTCACCCTGCACCAGGGGCACTGCCCACTGGCCTGAGAGAGGGCTGGCCCGGCTCTGTCCACTCCTTGGGTCAGGTAGGGCCAAAATCACCAGGCTGCACTGACTGTTCACCTCCCTGAGCTGGTGGTGAGATCACCCACTGCTGGAGACGGGGGCCGGCAGAAAACATCCGGCCTTTGGCTCGAGTTACCGTCCACCAGGCTGTGGAAATTCAGGATATGGAAAATCAGGAGTTTTGATCGTATTGTCAAAATTGCCCCGAGTTTTAATAATTTGGTCTGGCACACACTCAAAAAGGGTTCCATACTCAAAAAAGTGAAGGAAACAGTGGGTTAAGGAAAGTCACCCAGGTTTCTTTGCTGACTGGCTTCCCAGGAGCTGTATTCTGCGAATGTGATTTTCTGTTTGCATCTGGAGCACTTTGCAAGATCAGCAGAAGAGGCCTTGGGAATGCTGGGTAAGGGAAATGCGACTTCCCCTGTGACTTCACTCTGTTGGTGACGCAAAGGGTCAACTAACTGTCCTGGACCCTAACTTCCTAGCTGCTGCTGAGCCAACTGATTCACCTTCCCTCGCTCCCTGTGATAATCTTTTTGGAGACTTTGGGCAATGAAGTGCATGTTAGGAAGTGCTGGCAGGCCCTTGTTCTCATGGTCCCCTTCTCTGGTAAGAAGGGGGAACCCCCCAGGGCTCACTCAACAGCATCAAGGCCATCTGCTGCTAGGGGGCTTGAGATCACCAGCAGGGGGTCGTGGTACTGTGATCTTCCTAAGTGGGAATTCCTGAAAATGGGCATGCAGATTTGAGGGCAGGCTTATGATACATTGTATGTGAGTTTCTTTTCTTCGCAGAGGTTTTAACGTATTCAGGGGAGGTACTAAGGGGCAAGAGAACACAGGTATCAGAGTCGAGTAGGGTATTGGTTTGCGTTCTGGCTTTTGACACTGGCCGAATCTCTTTGGCTTTTGACACTGGCCGAATCTCTTAACCTTCATGATGCGCAGTTTGGGTTATTCACAAACTAGGGCTGATACTGTACCTTTCTGTGCAGGAAACTTGGTGAGTCTGGGTTATCCAAACCCTGCATATTCCAATGGAAGGTCTGGCCCTTGACTTGGGAGATAACCTGTAAGTCCTTGGAATACGCTGCCTGTCCAGAGACAGCTTGTTTACCTTGGGACATAGCAGACAGCCTCAGCTGACGATGTGATTTATGGTGGGGGACTTGGGTCATGTAGTAGAACCTGACCTCTGGAGGGGCTGGAGATTAAGGTCAGCTGCACAGGAGGTCAGTCATGCCTACGTGGACATCAGGTCTCAGGTGAGCGTTCTTGGTTGGCAAAGCTTCAAGTGTGTTGTACTGCATTGTCGCTGGGCAAAGCCAGGGCTGTCTGCACGACTCCCCTGCGGGAGGGCCACTGAAGGCTCGTGATTGTCTTCGCCCTGGGCGCTCTTTTCCATTTCTGACTTTAATTTTTATCCTTTCACTGTAATAAGCCATAACGGTCAGTATAAGAGCTCTGCTGAGGTCTATGAGGCCTTCTGGTGAATCGCTGGATCTGAAGGGGGTCTTGGGAACCTCTGAACACACTTCCTCGTGGGCTTGTTCAGAGGACTGAGGAGATAAAGCCCACAGAGTACTTGGTAGGATCTTTGGCAAGTGTAAGTGTTCAATAAATAAGGATGCTTAGTGATTTTGCCCAAAGGAAGGGAGAGAAGTGATGAGCTTGCGGGTACTCCTGGCCTGACTTTCCCAGGCCTGCTCATGATTCATTGTCACTTTCACTAGAAATGTCTTTAGTGTCAACTATGACAGGCATTGTCTAGTTGGGGAGGTAAAGATCAAACTTATAAATAAATATATCATTAGAATTTGGAGTAAAAGTCACAGAAGAAAAGAACAGGGAGATGGCAGCCACTGAGAGACAGGAAGGCGACCCGTGTAAAGAAGGTTATTATTGGTCCCGTGTCTGCAGCTGAAAGTCCATTCCGCTCTCTGACCTCTGTCATGCACCTGTGTGTCTCCTTCCCCTGGTGCTCTATCTCAGACGCGTTTCAGTCCTAGGCACAGGGCTGGGACGCCACAGCTCTCCATCTCGCTTTCCTATCTATGTCTCTGCCGCTTCGAGTAGGTGGGCGTGGCATTCTGCCTCCCCCCACCCCCCGGGGTCCCTTCCGTCTCCTTCCTGGGTGGTCAGGGACCCTATAGCAGCAAAGAAGTGAAGGAAGCAGGCATTTACACCAGTGGGCACACTATTAGCATGCTTTCATTCTCTCGTCCAAACATTTCTGTGCGGTTGTTTTGAGGCGACCTCATCCTCCCATCACAGGAGGTGATCTCAGACATGTTCACAGCCGTGTTCCTGGCTCCTGCATAAGCTGCCTCTTAATAAATAGCTTGTGATTGCTTTTCAAGTGGCCTGGGTGCGAGGTCTCAGAGGTGTTCACGGGATAGCGCTGATTCTCCAGGGAGCAAGGCACCTCTTCCTACAGGGGGTGCAGGGTCCCTGCGAGGCAGGGCCGGGGGTGCCGGGCGCCTGAAGGACAAGGGCGGGAGCTATTGGGCTCATCCTGGGAGGCAATTCTGCTCCCTCCCTTTATCTGCACTTTCAGAGCGGGCTTTCCCAGGAGGGGTGGCACCTGGCGGAGGAGCTGCTTTTCACATGGTTTGAGAACTGAGCTGGATTCTACATGCAGGGGGAGCAAAGGTGAGTCGAGTGACTCTCCCACCACCACTGCCTCCCCTGGCTTAAGGGAAAAAGAGGCTCTGGCTGTGTGCACACCAGCCTTCTCCCCCAGGGCGCTTCTCTCTTACCCGTCAGGCTGAAGATTCCTGGAGCTGAAGGAGGCATGACTAATGGCAGCACAGCCCAAGCAAGCAGTAGACGTTTCGGATCATGGGGCCATTGGGTTGGGGGTCAGAAGTGGCCCCTAGATGTGACACACGACTTAGAAACTTGTGTTCCTGAGTGAGGCGCTGAACTGCGGGCCTCGGTTTCCTCAAGTTCAGAGCAAAGGCGGCGATTTTTACTATTTCTTCCAACTCTAAAGATAACAGGATCCTAAGGTGAATGATCAGAGCTCCAGGGGCATCTTGAAAGTACTCCAGAAATGAAGGCTGTGGGTGAGACGAAACCAAATCGGCAGAATGTTGGTACCTGTTGAAATTGTAATCATGGGTGGAAGGCGATTTATTACACTGTTCTCTCTACCGAGTGCGGTCCTCCTTACGATTGCCAGCGAAGTAAAGCTGCCCCTGGTGGGGAGGAATGGAGTGACCGAGTGCTCCCAGGCTTGGGAAGGCAGACGGTGTGGAGCAGGGCTGGGGCCTGAGCGTGTCCTCTGTTGCCAAGTCACATCTCGATCCTTGAAGACGCGCGTGTTTGCGTGCGTGCATACTCATGCCTACGTGCACTTTGATTTGGTGAGAGCAAAGGAGAAGACCTGCGTGGCTCTTGCTGGAAACAGCATGCCCGCGGAGGTGAGAGCTCTTTCCTTTAAGTTCTGCTCTCCTTGCAGCCAAGATTTCCACCACCCGGACCTCCTGCAAATCTGCAACTTGGCTGGCCTCTTTCAAATCAAAATTGAGAAGGTTCCTCTCCTTTACACCAAATGAAACAGACATGACTGCAGAGAAGCACTGTGCCTGCCTCCGGAGCTGGATCCCCCATAAGGAGCGAGGGGGCTGAAGGCCCGTGCATCATCTGTCCCACTGGGCACGGGGTCATTTCCGCAGAAAGCCTGAATTTAGGGAAACCCTCTGAAAGCCCTGAGAAATGGAAGCTGTCTCTGATAATTAAGCTATAGAAGTATTTGGGCCACTATTTGGAATCATTTGTCACTCAGAGATAGAGTCAATAGTCCTTTTAGGAATATGAGATATTACAAAGTACGTGGACAGCGATTTTTTCCCGTAAGGTCATATGCAGGCAGGTGCGACGTCTTTGGCCTCACCCCTGCCTTCTCCATCTCTCTTTTCAGGTTTTGCTGCTGCCTCCCTGAGGCTGAGCTGGTCTCCTTCCTTGTGAGCCACTGCGCCCGTCCCTCCCTGTCCCGGTTCTCATCTCCCTGTACTGTACTTGCCGGCTGACTTGTCTGACTGCCCACCAGCTTTGGGCCCTGGGGCCGCAGGGCCTGTGACTTACTCAGCTTTTGTGTCCCCAGTGCCTGACATGGTGGTGCCAGCCACTCACTCATTCAATACAAATGTACCGGAATGCCTACCACTAAAAAAGACACAATATCCACCTTTGTGGGACACCCAGTAAGCTCTCAATAAGCATTTGTTGGACGAATGAACAGATAACTAAGGGAATATTAAGCCTCACCATGCCGCTTGAACCCAACTCCAACTTTGGTATTTCGGCATCTTTGCTCCTGACGTGAAACTCCAACATGCCCAGCTGGTTATTTCTGCAGGCCTAGGGAGGATCCAGGCGTGCTGGCCACATGTGCACACAGTCTTCCCAGGGCCTTCTTTTAGAAGGCCCCATTGTTTAATCGTGCTGTGAGCTGTGTCCGTATTCCCATTTTTCCAGCGGATACCTGCCTTGGGGATTCCCATTGTTGAAGACTTTTTCTTTCCCACGTGTCCTCTTAACACAAGGACAGTCTCCACTTCAGGCGACCGGGCTGAGTGACAAGAGTGCCAGCTGGCAGCTCTGGGAAAGGGGGCAGAAGGCAGCAAGGAGATATCTTTTTCTGCCTATTCAGAACATTGAAATCCGACTTACCACTGGCTGCCTGTGGATCTGAGCAGCTCCAGTGTCATTTCTGTGCCCTGGGTGTCCCTGACCCCCTCAGGCATGTCTGGGAATGGTCTGCGTGAAGGGGTGGCCTGGCTGTTCTCCGCCCTAAAGGCTGTCTTTGGGGCGGCCTGTTCAGATGGCAGAAAAAGTGATAGACCCACTCTTTCAAAAGTCTTTTTTGTTGCAGACGGACATTCCTTGATAACTGCTGCCCAGATTCCTACTTATTTCATTACTTCCCTCCTCTCTCAGGGTGTGCTGGTACACCAGCTCTCCCAAAAAGAAAAAAAAAGCCCTAATTTGTAGTGTCTGCCAATTTCCCTGGTGTAAATACTCCTGCCGTGGCTACCAAGTGGACGTCACTGAATATGGAGCTGGGAAGACGTGAGACAGGTGTGTTATTTATTGCCTGTCATGAGCCAGCAGGAGCTGGTTCCACCGACACCACACAGCTCCCTGTCTAACACTCACTCCAGAAGTCAGGGTGCTCGAGTGTAGCACCACTGTCTTTCTTTCTACAACTGGGATTTTAGGATATGGTTTATAAGTCCTTTTTGTCGGCTGTGTCATGAGGCTGTAACCACAGCATCGCGTGGCACTGTCATGCCTGTCATAGAGGAAGAAACGGGGGCACAGGGGGCTACGACTTGCCTCAGCTCGCAGAGCTGGGGTTTACTCAGGTCTTAGCTCTCCACTCTCGACTCCGGCCATCTGCCTCTCGCGCTGCCCACCGCAGCCGCGCTGCCCATCCTACTGGGCCACCGGTGCTGCAGGGACTCCTTCCTCTTCTGTTCTCACCAGAATATTCCCTCTGCACTCTATCCTCTGCCTCTCCCACCCGAATGCTGTTTGTCTTCTAGGTCTCGGCTTAAGCATTACGTCCCCGAATGTCCGTGTCAGGGCCAGGGATCTCTCCCACGTGCCTTTATGACACTCCAGCACCGCCATCATTTTATCTGTCAGATGGTGTCTAAGTAGCTTGTTTATCGATCTGCCTCCTCCACCAGACTGCAAACTTGGCTTGGGGAGAAACTTGTATCTCGCTCACCATTGATCCTAGTGCAAGCACAGTGCCTGGCCCAATAAGTATTTATCAAATCAGTAAATCCATGAATAATGGTCCCCTAGTCCCAGATTCACTGAATGCTCCGTTTTCTATGCTGTCTCCTGTCAGGGCCGCAAAGCATCCATCTCCGCGTAGACGGGCTGAGGGTTTCTCAGGAACCTGGGGAGGCTCCTGCTAGAATGCACAACCGCAGACGTCTCCATTGTCAGTTGGAGCTGATCACCTCCCCTGCCTTGCCAGGGCCCCTCTGGGCTTTGCAAACTGTCACAGATGCAAGCTGAGAAACCTGTTTGGCTATGAAATGTGCTCATTACACGCATGCCACGACCAAGACACAGGCGTAGGAGGCTCCAGCCAGAAGCACCTGCAACTCTGGGAAAGGAGGGTGTTTGGGAACATCCTGGAACCAGCAGGTCGGATCGCACCTGCAAGACGAAGCCTGTCGGGTCGTCAGCGACTCCCTCTGCTTCCCTCTGAAGAGGCAGGAAAGGGCTGGGGCTGCGGCGCGCTGGCATATCGCTGACCTCTTAGCCCCACGGAGTCTCATACGCACCTGAGGTGCTCATTTCAAACATCTAATCATCATCTGAGAACACAGGCAGCTTCCACTTAAAACAGGCAGGAATCATCTGAGGCATGTCAGTTACTTCCCTCCCATTACCTGGCCTGCCTAGTAATAAAACCTCCAGGTGTGCATCTTTGCTCTTGAGCATATATGAGAACAAAATAATCTACCAATCATGAGAGGATCCGATGATGCTTCTAGAAGCATTCTGCCCAATAGAACCTCCTGAGATGACGGAACTGTGCCCGTAATACAGTGGCCATCAGCCACCCGTGGTTACTGAGCATTTCCCATGTGGCTCATGTGACTGAAGAAATGGATTTTAAATTTTGTTTACCTTTCATTAATTTAAATTTAAAGGTAAGTAGTGCCCGCATGTGGCTAGTGGCTACTATACTGGACAGCATAGCTCTAGATACTAATTAATCAGTTACAGGAAACAGGACCAAAGAACGTATTAAATGACACCAAAGGGATGCAATAGGGAAATTAAAAAAATGGGAAACTATAAGACAAATGACCCAATTCCTTTAATAAATACATTGCAAGGAAAACAAGAAGAGTGTGTGTGTGTGTGTGTGTGTGTGTGTGTGTGTGTGTGTGTGTCTGAAAGTGTGAAACCTAGAAATTAAAAGAAACATAAGATGCCTATCAGTCAAATGCAATGTATGGGCCTTGCTGGATCTTAATTCAAACAAACCAATTTTTAAACAATTATGAGACAATTGGGGGAATCTGAATACTGACAGGATCTTTGATGATATCAAGGCATTTTTAGATGTGGTAATGGTATTGAGACTATGTTAAAAAAAACAGAGTCCTCACCTTATAAAGGTACCAATTAAATTGTTTACAGATGAAAGAGAATGATATATGAGTTTTGTCTCAATTCAATTAGTAGGGGGAGAAAGTGAGTGGGGTATAGATGAAATAAGATTGGCCTATGTTAGCTGTGGAAGCCAAGGTGGTGGGTACATAGTAGTTTGCTATTATTATTTTCTTTATATTTAGAAATTTTCATATGAAAATGTTTAGAAAGTCATCAGAGGAATGCCAATGCTGGTGAGAATAAGGGCAAAGAGGCATTTTCTTCTTGAATGTTGGGAGTTTAAAATTTCATACTGAGAAGGCAATTTGGGTACATTGATCAAAATTAAAGTTTGTGTTCTTTTTGATCCAGGAATCTTAGACATTTCTCCTATAGACATACACAATAATCTATGTACAATATTGTGAAGTGCAGGGTTGTTTATAATAGTGAAGAATTGGAAATGGCCTAAATGTGCCCCAGTCATGGACTGGGTAGATAAAGGATGGCAGGGAGCTACCGCGGCATGCTAAGCGGATTCAGAGAGCACGAGATAGATCGGTGTGGACTGTTATCACAAAGATGCCGATGATATATTCTTAGGTTGAAAAACACGTGACAAAAAATGTATAAAGCCTTAAAAAACATACACTGAGCCAATCTGGGGAGGGTAGGAGATCATAATTCTACTAAAATGAGCCCGAGTTGCTGTGTTATTTGTGGCTGTTGATTAGTCACAGGCTCTCGTCTGTCCCACGAATGACCAACAGCTGCTCTCCCACCAGGTTCATATGCTGACATCCTGACCCCGGGAGGTATTAGGAGGTGGGCCCAGGGAAAGTGCTTCGGTCCTGAGGGTGGAGCCCTCGTGAATGGGGTTGCTGTTTTTGTAGAAGAGACCCCAGAGAGGGCCCTGGCCCTTTCACCGCGTGAGACCCTGGGAACCCACCGGCCCTGAGCCCGGAAGGGGGCCCTCACCAGAGCTTGACCGTGCCCGGGCCTGGAGCTTGGACTTCCCAGCCTCCAGAGCTGTGAGAAATGCGTTTCTGTTTATAAACCACCCAGCCTGTGGTGTTTATTTTTAGTTGCCCGAACAGACTAAGACACTGGCCTTTCCTCCCAGAGGAGATGAATGTGGCTTCTGTGGCTGAGAAATTTCTGGCACTGGGAACAGGTGATCCCTATTCCAAGGCAGAGAGGCATTTGGGGAGTCTGTTGTTGACAGTAGCTGCCAGTCACTGGGCAGCACCACGCCCAGCACTGTGCTGAGAAGCCTGTGCCCAGGTGTCTTACCCACAGGCTCCGGAGTCAAGCTCAGATTCTCCGACTCGCTAGCTGCGTGACTGCGGACTAGTTACTTCAGCTGTTTCCGCATGTGTCAAATGAAGAAATAATGAGAGTAACACATCCCATGGTTATGAGAATTCAGTGAGAGAATGGATATTCAGTGCCTGGCACGTGTGAGTGCTCAATGAAAGTCCACTCTTACTATTTTCTCTTCAACTTTCCAACAACCCTGAGGTAAATACTATTGTTCATCTGTTCGACAGGTGGGGAAACTGAGCCTTAGAGACGGGTGTGCTGGCACCAGTTTACGTGGGTTTAAGAGAGCTAATGGTTAAACATTCATGCAATTTTTGAGTTAGCTGACCATCAGGTTGGTAACTCGAAATTAGCTGAGATGGAGTATCTGCACCACGGAAATCTGCATTTCCCACAGAGCGTCTGTTAAACATTCACCAGCACACAGCTGCTCAGCCCAGTGAAGTAACTTGCGCAAGGCCCACGGCTGGTGAGTGGCAGAGCTAGGATTTAAATCCTGCTTTGCTCAATTCCAAGGTCTTAGTGTTTAGATAAGTCTTGTTTGAGTAAATCCCTCTAAGTCAGAACTCTTATCTCCCGGACCACGCTCGTAGGACAGTGCCCTCCCACATCACGTCCCTAGAGGAATCATTCTCAAATTTCAGGGTGCATTGGATCTACGTGAGGGCTTGTTGAAACAGATTACTGGGCCCTGCCCCCAAAATTTCTTATGTGTTTTTTGGGTGGGGTGCAATGATTTGCATTTCTAACCCCGGGGTGATGCTCGCGCTCCTGGCCTGGGGCCTGCACCTGGGAATCCATCACTCTAGTGCAAAGTCTGAAGCTCTGGGCTGCTCATCTCATCATTTTACTAAGGCCATGGCTTCATCAAGCTCTTCTCTAATCTAAAGATGAGAGGATTTAGATGGTGGTTCCAGGCTTGAGCTTCTCTGGGAGACCATTTTGGTGTGGTATTCGTCTGCCCAGAAGTTTGAGCACAGGAAAACGGGAACAAATCTGGGTGTCTCTCCAGTTGGCCCCCATTTACCTCTGGCCTGTGTCCCAGGAGCCTGAGCCACTCCCCGCACACAGCGGAAGGCGAATTAAAAAAGAAATATTTCAAAGTCTATCTTTAAAGCCTGGCAGAAAGCTGCCCTATTATTATACTAAGTGAACTAGTTACCACTTCTTGCGTATTGACGTAGGATTATTAAGAGATTGCTCACATAGTTCTGTGGAATTCAACTGATGAATGTAGAGATCTTTTTCTTTTAAACCACACTTCTCTTCTAACCACCTCCTGCCTCCTAAATGTTATAGAAAACCAGGAAGGAAAATGAGGTAATCTCTGAATTAATGCTCCTGACTAGAACATGATTGCTGCTTTTAGAAGCACAACTTTCCCAGACTGGTTTTCTAATGAAAGTATCCCATTTTTTGTAAACTCTTTGATGGGGGAGAAAACAGGAGGGCATGGAGGTACAAAAACCCACCTGTGAACATCACTTGAATGGAATCTAGAGAAGCTAGGATGGGGACTTGCCTTCCCAAGTTGGCATCGATTGAATTCATCCTCCACGCAATAGTACTCTGTGAAGACACCCAGCCACGGTGTGTAGGCGGAAGCAGACCGGGCCTTGGTGGGCCACGTTTATAATCCTGGGTTTGGGGGATACAAAAGGCATTCTTGGCTTAAAATATCTCATGGGCTTATTCCACTTGTACTTGCTTTAATTGAGGAAATCAGAGAATATAATTCCGGGAATATATCTTGCAGACAATTGAAATCCCAGTTTCTTGGGAGTAGGAACTAAATCTTACTAATTTTTGTAGTCCCACATTCCTGAGCACATAATTAAAGTTCAATAAACGCAACAAATGCTTATCAATGACATACAGTTATTGAGGAAAGAACGAGGGCTTTAGAGTCAGAATGATTTGTTTTCAAATTCCAGATATTATCTATTATCTGTGTGACCTTAAGCAGGTTACTTAGGGAGTCCATTAGTCAATGAAATTTACCAAGTGCCTGTGGACAGTGACACAGTTCTAGACGCTGGGGCTGTGACAGCGAACAAGGCAGTCAGAATTTCCATCCTTAAGGTATATGTCGTTTTAGAGCGTATCTCAAGCTGCTCTCAGGAAGGCCACATATGGCATAAGGGTCAGAGTACCTGGGTTCAAATCCTGTCTCTACCACTAATGAGCTGTGACATTTCAGCAAGTCAATACAGGGCCAGTCATATAGGGATGCTCTCAAGACCTCCAGCACACAGCCCTGTGTGCCCTTGTGTATGCTTGGAGAGGGTTTCTCTTTAGGCAGATGAGTTACACAAAGAGGCGTTCCTTCCACAGGGCTGGTGTGGGCTCATTTCAGCGCTTGGTAAGCAGAGGCTGGATTCAGCCTCCACTGGGCCTCCGTGGTTGGGCACCTTGTGCAAATACACGAAAGCCCCTAGAACAGTGCCTGGCACATAGTAAAACTCATTAAATGCTAGCTTTTATTATTGGAGGTGTGTGATGAAAGTTTGATGCAAGCAAAGACACTGACAGTATATAGTAGGCATTCAACAACTGTTAGTTCCTTTCCTCTTGGTCTGTGGAAAAATTGCAAATGTATATGTCAGAACCAAATGTAGGTGTGGGCAACCCTTAGCTACCCTGTCTTTTTCTTTTGGTACAGCACCGGTGGGAGGAGAGCCCCAGGCTGGCAGTCAGAGCGCCCGTGTTCCGGCCCCAGCTCACCCAAGCTTGCTTCTCATGTCAAGTGACCTTCAGTTTTCTCCTCTGTAAGTGATGGGAGGGTGTGGGCTGGCCCAGGGCATGTGCTGGTATTATCACATGAATGCATTTCACTGTCAACAAGTTCTTGCTTCACCTGCTGTGTGTGTAGACCAATAGGGATCTGAGCCAGACTGGGGGAAGTGGTGGGTGGGCGAGCCAGTCTTGGGGAACTTTCTGTTCCAACATGGTTTATTATAAAGTGCTAATTGCAATGACAGAGCTTGCCCACAATCACATAATGGATCAACTCTAGATGATCTCAAAAGACCTTTAACTTAAAGAACCACGGAGAGAACTTGCTACGGAGCCTGGGTGTCAGCTAGGCGGCTCAGGCATCTGAGATGCCGTTTCATATTCCAGTCTTGCTTTGGCTAACTGGTGACAGTGGCTAAATCACTTCTGGTCAACTGGGTCTAAGATTTTATCTAGCTTAGATTTTCTATCAGTCAATGACTAATATTTTCTATTTTTCATTGGTGTTTCCAGTTAGAACATGGCCATTCAAATTCTCAGTCAAGACATGAATGTGGCATTCTTTCTCTCAATTTGGGGAGAGAACGGTGGTTTCTAAGCTGTTAGTGATTTTAGCCTTTAGTCAATTGCCTTTCAGAAAATCCCTTTCTGTTTTTTGTTCTCTACTCTGTTAGTCCATAAAATAGCTAATAAAAGTCACCTCTTACCGAGTGTTTGCTGAGGGTCAGGAACTGGGATAAAGTACATTTAGATGCAATATCTCGTTCAATCCTTACAACCAGTCCATGAAGCAGGTACTTGTAAGCAAAGAAATTTGAAGCTCAGAGAGGGTAAGTTACCTGCTTAAGATCACACAGCTGACAAGTGTGGAGTCTGAGAATAAAGCCTGGCCTCTTTCCTCTGCAGTATCCTGCATTTATTAATGATCCCTTTCTATGTAGCACTATGAAAGTGGCTTCTCTGTTGCAATTCCTTGATATTTCAGGTTAATTAATGTTCCACAACTGTTTCCTAAAAATCCACCATGTACAAAGGAAGGTACTTTATTGGTGTTTATGTGAAAGGTCACTATCTTATTCGAGTTGCATAAATATATGCTGTTCACCACTGGTTTTGAACTTTTAAGAAGTCTCCATCATTCATTCCTTACATGTACAAAGTACCTACGTTTGTTGGTCAGTTAGTATGTGCCCTAGAGCAGTATCTCATTGAAGCCTCACCACAGTCATGGGGCAGGTCCTCTTATTATTCCCACCTTTAGATAAGGGACATGGTGCACAGGGCAGGGGTTTGTCTACAGCCCCACAGCTTGCAAAGCGCAGGGCCAGGCACTGTCCCAGCTGTGCGAATGCAATGTCTTCTGTCTCCTCTGACTGTCCACAGAGGGTTCAGTGCTCTGTGTGAAGCCTGAACTTAACACAAGTTCATTGCTTGCTTAGAAATCCGGCAGGGTTGACTGTGAACCACAGGATCAATGGTTTTGCTCATCTCTCCCTCTGGGCAGGTGGGAACCAGCTGGGGCTTTGTTAAGTCGAATAGCTCGGGCAGCTGGGGGTGGGGGCCGGGACTAGCTGACCTCTCTGCCCTGAGCTGGTGCAAGAGACCTTCCTTCTCCCCACCACACTGCTGTGAATCACCCTGGGTGCCCAGGAGGCTTCCTTCTGAGTCTGCAGCTGCCCCTTTAGGACACAGGAGGGGATTCAGAGGTGAGCCATGTTCAGCCATCCTTCTCAGAGCAAGTTCTGGAAAATGCTGGTTTCTGAGCACTGATGCTGAGTGGCACTTCTGGTGCCATCTTGCTAAAGTGGCTGCTGGGAACCTGGGCTCCAGTGTCCGCTGGTCAGGATGGAATGTCCAGGAATAGAACGGGACATTGCCAGTGAGCCGCGAACGACAAGCCCGGGTCCCACTCCACTGCCTAGGCCCGGATGTGCTCTGGCAGAAATGTGACAGAACATGGGTGTGGGGTGCTGCCTGGATGGGCTGTGTCCCCAAGGCCCCGGGCACAGCCTGGCTCTGGCGTTTAGCTCTGAGGTTTGAGAAACTCAGGTGGGTCAGAAAAGGGTTCAGAAGCATCTGCAGGCCCACTGGCTTCAGTTCAAGACCATGTTTTTCTAATTGGCTGCTTTCGGCTGATGTCAATATAATATATTGTAGCCTTACAGGTTTCCTTACTGATTGCCAACTCTCTTAGGAACAAGTCTGCATTTGTTTGGCGTCTCTGTTCTCTTATTTCTCCATTCTGTCTTTTATTCTCCTTTTCTCTCCTCTCTCCCATTCTCTTGAAGCATATGGCATGGCAGTGAAAACCGAGGCTACAGAATCTAACATAAGGAGTATGAATTCTGGCTTGACGTTTCACACTGTGTGGACTTGAGAAACTTACCTTCATATTCTAGTTTTCTCTTTTGTAAAATGGGGATAATAGTAAAAAGAACACTTACCAGACAGGGTTTAGAGGAAGATGAACTGATCAAATGCATGTAAAGGTAATTGGCACAGTACCTTGCATCTAATACCTGGTTAGTAAATATTTTATGTATAAGATGTTACATTATATGCACAGATACATTTTCCTCCCTCCATTTTCTTCTCTTGCTCTTTGCCTTCCTTTCCTTGTCCATCTGTGGCAGACCAACTCTGAGGTGACCCCCCGGTCCCCCCCGAGGAACCACGGGCTTCATGGCTTTGTGTAATCCCCTCCCCTTGAGCGAAGTAGGGACCTGCGATTTGCTTAACCAACAGAACGTGGCAAATGGGGTGAGACGTCACTAACTGTAATTACCTTGTATCATATCGGACTCTATTTTGTTAGGGATTCTCTCCATTGCTGGCCTCGCAGAAGTAAGTAGCCCTGTTAGGATGTCCATACGGCAAGGGCCACAGGCAGTGTCTAGGCTGAAGCCGGCAGCCCTTGGACAACAGCCAGCAAGAAGCCGGGGCCTGCAGTCTTAGGACCGTGGGAAATGCATTCTGATGCCAACCTTGGTGGGCTCGACAGTGGAGCCTTCTTTAGTGGGGCCTCCACACAGGAGCCGGGCCCAGGCCAGTCGGTGACTGCAAAGGGCTGTGCTGGCTGTGTTTGGACTCCTGACCCACTGCAACTGTGACATAACAAGTAGGTGCTGTTTAACACCTCAGAATGCGGGGATTTGTTATGCAGCTTAGAAATGTACCTTCTTTTCCAATTATTCCTTTTTCCTTTTCACTACTCCATGACTTTTGCAGTTGCTGTGTACATGTCTTAAGTAGAGAAATGCAGTAGAACCACACGCATATATCCCGTGCTGACATGTTTAGGAGGAGGTGATTTTATCTTAAGGCCACAAATAAAAACAAAGAACAAATTGAGTTGGGCTGCATGGGCTGCGTAACCTTGGCAAAGGGATAGCTGGAGTTATTGTTATGGTATAACAAAAGCAGTATCTTTTTTATCCTATATGGGTTGACAAAGATTCCAGCAACTTCTCATCCTTAAAGGGATGAAACTATATTTTCGGACATTTCAACAACTACTACATAGATGATGAAAAGTCAAAAGAGTAAAAGAGGCTCAAAAGATGTTATTTTGGAGAGAGCTCAGTTGCTTTCAGATCTATTGTCTTTCTTGAATGGTGTGGGAGATAATGTTGAAAATGCCCAGTTCCTAAATGACCGCATCAGGTTTTTGCTCAGAACTCCCCAGAGGTCCTCAGCACCGCCTCCACGAGGGAGTCCTGACCCGACACGGCCTGACGGCCACTGTCCGCTTCTTCGGCTTTATCTTGCCTCTTTTTTTCTCTGGTGTCCGAGTTCTCTGTCATTTGAGAACCTTTGCCCGCGCTGCTCCTCTGCTCGGGGCCCTTTCCGCCGTATTCTTTAGCTGGCCAATCCTTGCCCGTCTTTCTAGTCCCAGCTGAGATGTGATTCACTCCCGAAAGGCCTTCTTGACTCCCAGGCACAATCCGGAGTCTCTCCACGAGACCCTTTACTCCCCCTCACAGCCCTTGTTACATTGCATTGTGATTGCATCTCCGTGTGCGATTGCACGTTTACATCTCCGTCTCACTCCACCAGGCCACGAGCTCCTGAAGGGCAGGCTCCCCTAGTGTCCCACACGCCTCGCTGTGTGCCTGACACCACGCATAAAGCAGCGGACAGGACAGAGTCCCCTTCCTGCGGGGCTCGAATGAGGATCAGGGTGACGCACATTGGCAGCCCCAGGTCTACTTTGGCCCCGTTTATTCCCCAAATCCCTCTACCCAGTGGGCAGAGCGACTTGCCAGGATGCAAGCCTGTCAGTGGCAAAGATAACGCATGCAGTCTTTGTATGTCCTAGAAGGGTGCAGAGGACGCAGGGGCCCGTGTAGAGCAGATGCCCAACTCTGGGGCAGTGTGGCCCAGCAGACACCTGCACGTTCTGTGGCACTCCCACCTGGAGGCGGTGCCCAGGCTGGGAGAGGACTCCCCCCACCATCCAGTTCTCCCGCTGACTCCGGGCAGTCCCTGGTGATTGCCATGGGGACGGCACCCTGGGGCCTGATTTGCAGGGGGCAGAAGTATCGGGGTGGACAGTGGTGCTGGCGGTGGTGGCGCTAAGGGCCACATCCCCCCAATGCGTCCTTCGCTTCTGCGCTCACTCCCTGTGAGCCAGCCAACAGGTTTATCCTGAAGAGTAGACGTTTCACAGCAAAATAGAGCAATTGTATATTTTATACCCAAAATAGATTTTGCGATTCTGATACGACGCTGTCCTCTTCACCTGCTGTGTATTAAGAGCACGGCCACTCTATTTCTTGTATTTTTCCCCTTCCCACTCTCCCCTTCACCCTTCTCCCCTCTCTTCCTTCCTGCCTTTGGTTTTATTAAGTTTCTTGGGTTTTATCCCATATGAATTGATTCAAGATAAGTGAAAGAACATGCTCAAGGTCATCGGATAGTGAGAGGTACAGGAAGGACTCAAACAAAGTCTGTCTGGGTCTAGAACCCAAGGAGTATATTCTCTGGAGAGAGAAGGACCTGTGTCTGCACCCCAGCCCTTCCACACGCAGCCGGGTGTCCTCAGCACTGTCCACTCATCCACTCCCCTCTAAAATGGGGGTGACAGTAACACCAACTGCATATAATTGTTGTAGGGGAAAAAGAGATAGACCGTATACAACGTTCAGAGCTTGGTAAATGCTCGAAATGTTAGCTGTTACTAATCCCGAGCCTCATCTTTCATCGTACGTCTGCTCTTAGCCTGGTCATTCAGAAGTGACAGGCTTGTTTATCAGACTTCTCTGGCGTGAGCTAAGACCATGCAGTCTGTTCTCAGCACCCGTAACACCTGGCACGTGGCTGCTCATCCTTTGTGGATGATAGAAAGACCAAGCTTCATTCATTCTTACTTTGGCCTGGATATCTTTTACATTTCTGCTTGGTCTCCTTCATCTTAGAAAGCAGCACAGTACTAAAGAATAAAACAGGATTCGGAGCCATTTGCCAGCTCGAAGACTTTGGAAAAATAAGCTACCTGTTCTAAGCTCTACTTTCCTTATCAGTCAGGTGGAAATAATAACCCCATAACCCCCGCCCCCGGCCTTGTACAGTCACCGTGAAGGTGAAATGACACATGTGAGGAGACCTGTCCGCGCTGTCCCTTCTCCTCTTTCCCCCACCAGCGCCTGTAACTTGAGCAGTCAGTCCCCTTGCAGTGCCCGACCCCGGGGAGGGAGAGAGGCAGAGCATTGATCACCGGCTTGCCGCTTCGTTCACTTACAGACCAAGGAAGCCTGCTCATCGGGTTGGGCAGCTAGGAAGTTTCCAAGCCCGAGGGCTCTGTGTGCGGATGGAACAAATATGGCTTCCTGCAGAATTCTCAAGCTGAGACGCAGCCATGCAGGGGATAGTCACAGGTTGTTCAGGGCTGGATTTCTAAGTTCTTGCAAGAGAGAGCAAAGCCCCGGTATGAGGAGAAGCAGCCCGAGGCAAAGGAAACCCGAAGGCTAGAGACTCTTTAGGTTTGGGAGTCCATGGAGCCCGGTTCCCATCAATATTCCTTATGACTCAAAAGTGACTCAAGTTTCATAAAGAGAGATTGCTTCCCCCCTTCCTTTCAAGCGCTCTGAAAACAATGTGGAGATGAAACTGCATTTGTAACCATGCCAGTGAAAATGACGTGTTCATTAGTTATAAGAACATCTTCTGATGTATACCGAGTCTATAAAAGCCATTTCCCACTTAAAAAGAAGTCTCAAAGCTCTGAACTCATGTAATTTCCGGTAGGTTGGGAAAACTGAAAGAATATTTAGTTTTCTTAGACTGTCTTTTCAGTTTACTAGGGCAAGACGGGGCCCAGTCAGTACCCAACAGGAAGGAAAGCGTTTGGATGACAGTGGTCAAGAACACTGGCTTGGGCCCAGAGTATGACTACCCAGCCCTCACTGAGCGAGCAGGCCACTTAGCGCCCTGACGTCAGTTTCCTGGTATCTAAAATGGGGTGAGGATGGCACGTGTGCCACAGGTTTCTGTGAGGACTGAATGAGTTAATGCATGTGAAGCCAGTGCGAGTCAGGGCTTGGTCACAGTCAGCCGTTACCATTGGGCAGTACAAACGGGTTTCTTTTGCACCTGAATCTCTTCTTTCTTGACAAAGTGGAAATTTTTCAGATTAAAGTGATGGGAAGGGAGTCACACATTCTGGAAGAATCTGCTCATGACATGCAACCCTGCCTCAGACCGTTGGTCATTCAGAGTCCTGGGGACCACAGGCCCGTGTGAGAGTGCCTACTGGCCGCTCCCACCCCGGTCTGCCTGGTGTTCTTTGCCAGCCCGCGGCTCAGGACCCCTTTCCTCTAGCCTGCTTTGTCCTGCCCCCCTGTAGCTGCTACAGAAACGGGCAGAGCACCAGGAGGCGCTGGGGTCTGCGTCCCACCCAGTCCCATCACCCCTCAGTGCCGCCCGGGAGCCTGGAGCCCGCCTGCCCTGGGATACCAGGGTGGGCCCCTCGGTTTCTCCGCACCCCTGTCGTCCTTACTTCTCACTCCTCCTTTCCCACCAACCCCTCTTCCTTTGACGTCCCACTACACAGTCAGCCCTAGGCTGCCCCCTTGACGGCGACCTTCGGCCTTGAGAGTTTTCCCTAAATTTTCCATAAATAACTCTTTTCTTCCATCAAAATTCTAAATTCAAGGGCAGGAATTGTGCCTCCTGCCGCTTCCTTTATTCTCATGACCCCGTGATATAGGTGTCATTGTTTCCACTTTATATAGTTGGGGGACTGGGTCTCCAAAACGGGTCTCAGGTGCGTCACGTCCCCCTGTCCCCGCCGCCTGCGTGCCCTCCCTGTGCCACGCCCCCTCCAGGCTCCCCGTCTCCGCTTGGCTCTCGCCCAGTCCTTCTCACCAAGGCAGCCAATGCGATCTTTAGGAAATGTGAACTAGATCACGGCGTTTCCATCTCTGACTTCTCAGTGGCTTCCCGTTGTTCCTGACGTCTGACCAGATCCCTGCCTCCCTTCCCTCCCCTGTCACCTGCTCCCCCTTCTGTGCAAGGTCTGAAGTCACAGCCTCCTGCAGCCCAGCCCCCGCTCAGGACGTGGGCACCAGCCTCTCCCTGTGCCTCAGATGCCCTTGCCCAGCTCTCTGTTGGTACAACACTCCTGCAGGAAGCACCTGTTCCGATCTCCGATCCTTCTCTTAATCATGTCTCCCTTTCAAATACATGGTCCAAAATATCCGTCCTTGAGAACAGACCGGAGCTTTCAGGAGTTTTCTTCTAGTTACCAACTGCACCTTAGAATTATCCATTTATTTGTGTGCTTCGCTACGTAACAACTCCCGGATGAGACTGCACACCCGCAAGGGCAGAAGTTGTGCCCACCGTCTTCTGCACTGCATTCCCTCCACGGCCTCGTAGGCGGCCTGCCTGGCGTATGGTGGCTGATAAATATTTGTTGAAAGGATGAATGACACACAGAGTAGGTAATGTAAACACTGACTATCTCAGTTCTTTCCGACTTTGAAAACCTCACAATGTCCAAGCCAGATGCTCTCTTTGCAAAAGGCAGTGTTTGTTGAAATGGATACAAGTGAACTTCACTTTTCTTTTTCTCCTTGTGGTTTAACAGAATTCCGTCACCCTAGTCCAAAATGATGATGATGGCTGTAGACAGCAGAAGGGTGGTTGCTCAGAACAGTTTTATGATGGTTTTTAACACAGTGTGTTAGCTGACTGTTGTCTATGAGGCTAATATAGCCCCAGATAAACAAGCGAACTCACCTCACTGTTCACTTGGCGGCTACCTACGGAATCAGCATAGCCTGAGGGCAAATACCACTGACAAAAGGCAGCGCCCTTTCTAGGAGAAAAACTGAAAAATTGCAATTGGCTGAAATGGGGTTCTTCTAGTTTTCGCTTTTTGAACAGCCTTGTCAGAAATAACAAAAGCTTGAAAAATGAGTTTGCCATTTCATTCAGTTATTCTCAGAACATCCAGGAAAATGTCTTTATACCAGAGCATTTTCCGTGAGGACTCAGTGGAGCGCTGAGTGGATCACTTAAGGATCCGCAGTCAGAACCGACAAGGGTAAGTCTCCACAATCCACTTGCGTCCCGTTTGGGCTGTAAACAGAACGTAACTAGACGGCGATTTTTGGGCCTTGTGGTGATACAGACGTGCAGCAATAAAAACCCCAAGGCAGTGAAGGGCAACCGTGAGGAATCCACGAGCTGGGGGTGAGGGGCCATGTTCCAGGTCACCTGACGTCATCCAGTCTAGTTCCCAGTCTTCAGGGGACTTGAACAGTAGTTACAAGTAATGGTACGAGGGGTTTAATCCTCGTGATAGGAGGGTAGTTTTAAATTATGTTAAAACAAATTCTCTTGTGCAATAGTTAAAATGTCTTGTGCTCTATTTGGTTTCAAATGGTTACGATAGCTTCCAGTTTAAGTTTCTGGTCAGTCTCTCAGATGATCTTTGTCTGTTCATTCTTCGAAACTCTGTGGGAAAAAGGGAAGGTCTATACCAGCCTACAGCCAACTCTGTAAAGTCATTCATTCATCCATCCATCCCTGCATGGGTATTTGTTTGCGCAAGCTGTGAATAAAGAAGAATGGAAGAGCATAGCCCGTGCCCTCAAGGAACGGAGTCAGAAGGAGAAACCTAAGTTAACAGAAAGAGATGTGCTATGGTTGGAGAGACAGGCCCAAAGGGGGTCCCAACTGAGCCTCTTTCCTCCCCCTCCTCTTACCCCCTGACTCTTTTTCCTCGTTAAGTATTTTCTGAATTTTAATCTGATGGTGAGTGAGGGGCATCCGGCAAAACCATGCAGATATAAGACATGGTGTCCGGGCAGGTGAGTGCCAGGTGAGCCTCGCTACAGGAACTGGAGGGGGAGACAGAACCCCAGACAGGGACAAACAGAAGGGTTCCTAATGAGAGGTGGCATTCGAACAGGTTCGTAAAAGTGCAGGCGGGATTTGGACGCTCATTTGTGAGGTGGTGACGAGTTTGGGTGGAAAGAGAGAGGGTTCAGGGGCATAATAAAGCATTGGGAGGTACTCTGAATTCTGGTTCCTTTTTGCCTTTAATGGCCATGTATAAAGGTTAATAAATCCTGAAAATATGCCCAGGGGTTAAATGCGTTCTTACTGAGACAGTCATCTGCAGAGGTCTTCTGACTCCCGTGAACCACCTCTCCCCGATCCCCTGTTAATTCTGCAAGTTCCCTGTGGTGCAGAGGGGCTGGCGCTGCCCTGCCCTCTGGCTTAAGGGGTGACCCGTGACCTGGCCCTGCTCCGTCAGAGCATTCCTCATAGTATTCCATCCACAGCAACTGCCCAAGGTGAGCCACGCGGAGTCTCCTTGGCAGAGGCCGTCATGGAAGACCCCCTCCGTTTCTCTGAGATGAAGAGCTTTAAGAACGAGGTAGACTTTGGCTGCTAGGATCTTTCTCCTGGAGAAAAATTCCTTGAGAATAAAGAAAGCAGCAGCAGGCAGAGCTGAGAGACAAAGAGGGACCGAACTCAGGTTACTGTGAACCCACAGATCTGCCGGGCCTGATTCGGGCAGCACATCTCCATGAACCCACCGATCCTCTAGTCACTGGCTCCGCCTCCTTTTTTTTTAAGTCACTTGGGCAGGGAATTTTGCAAGTTACAACTGAAAAGGTCCTCACACATAGAGTTGATAAGCTGTGTTAACACAAGGGACATTTTCTTGGATTAGTTGGTCTAAACAGTGTTAATGAAAAATCAGTGTTTCAGGTTAACATCTGGCTTGGCCAACTTTTCTTTCTTGAACCGACCGTCTCCATCAGCAACTTCATTTAAAATGATAAAAATCTCTGTGGTTATAGTGTATGGCCAAGTGGATGCCCAGACTTTTATTTTTTAGATCAAAGCCTCAAAATTCTTTTACCCATGAATCACCGTGATTATTTGCTGTATTTTAGGTATTTGAGTCTTTTCCTTCCAAAGAATCCTGAAATAGTTCCCTCTCTGCACCTCGGGTTCTGAGTGTTACTTCGACCCCCTCTGAAGTGTTCTCTCTCTCCCTGGCTCTCTCCCTTCCCCTGGCCAGAAGGAGACGGTGGGAGGTGCTCTGGAGACGAGTCGGAGAATGTGCCTTCCGTGTTTCTACTGCCAAGTTAGGGAGGCTGTCAGAGTGACGTCTAATGATGACCCCCTCAGGATTTTCCCTACTACAAACCCTTGAATTGACGTGAGGCAAAAAAAAATGAGGATGCACGCAGGAATGCAGCGGCTCCTAAAAATTCCCACTGTCTTCAAAAAGGATATCATTTTCTCCCTGTCATTTTATCTCCACAGGCAACTGTGCAAGAGTGCAGTCTGGGAGGTGCTCACTGTAGGAGTGTGTGCTAGCAAAGCTAAGTTCAGCGTCTGTATAAAAATTCCTATCAGTTGCTTGCTGCTATCAAATATCACGCTACCTGTGAAAGCTCTTAGAGGGATTGCATTTTAACTTCCTGCCTTGTTTCCAATGACACTGAGAATTGTGTTTGCCATCTGCCTTGCCTATTGGGTTCTTTTTGATCCTGTTTCGACCCTGCTAATATATCTTTAAGTGCCAAGACCAATTTCACATCCTGTTAGTGTTCTTCCTAGGTAAGAATCTCATTTTCTGTTTCAGTAGACTTCCATTGGTAACAATGCCAGGTTTCCATTTATCTGAAATATTATGTCCCAAAAAGTTAAACACTAGTGAGATAGGTTGCCTGCCCATCTTTGAACAAAAGCTCAGAGAACAAATATTGTAGACATAAGTAAATTAGGGGAATGTAGGACTTTTAATTTCATCTTAGTTTTGTCAGTATCAGACACAAAGGAGTCTTAGGATTTAGAATCAGACCTTAGTTGTTAAAGCATCTAGATCATTTCAGTCCAACAGGTATTTGCAAGTGCCAGGCACTGAACTAGGTGGTGCTCAAAGGGCCTCTCCTTTTCTGGGCTTGGGGAGTGGCAATGATGTAAATCTGAGCTGCCTGCTGCCACGTGTCTTGTAGTGCATACTTGTGGTTCTTTTGAATGCCCTGCCTCTGACCCCATTCCTAAGTTTGGAAACCCACCTACCCTATGAATTTTGGTGGGTGGCAGAAAACCACCTCAGCCTGAAGAGGCTGAAAGTGCCAGTGTTATAAGCATCATTTTTCAGCCCTCGATCTATGCTTTGTCAGTTATAGGGACCTGATTTGAATTTCAAATTTGAGTTAGGGACACAAAGAAGGGACTAGGGTAGACTCATCTCTACCTCTGTGGGAAGGTGGTGGAGGCCAAAGCAAGGTGGACCTCCAACTGCAGGAGGAAGAGTGGGGCCAGGGGAGGCCCTAGTGTGGTGCGAGGGCGTTCAGCCCAGAAGTCTGCACTTGGTCACTTGGGGCGTTGTTTTGGACAAGGTGGCCTCAAATCAGGCTTTGCAACCCCCTTAGAAGTTGTCAACTACCTAATATCCTTTTTTATTAATCTTATCTCTTCTTAAGTCTCTTTTTTTGCAGTGGGTCCTATTGTTTGCAACTAAGAACTCTAGAGGGTAAACCTTTGATCCACATCACAGAGAATGGCATTTGCAATTGGGGAGAATGATGACCAATATCTAGAAGTGGGGTCAAGACAGAGGAGAGCGATGTGACAGGACAGTCTGAGTCCCTAGGGGCCCTGAGACCAGCTCTAATTCGTAACTCCCATTCTATGAGCTAACAAATTCCCACTTTTGTTCGAGCTAGTTTGAGGTGGGCTTTTGTGACTTGCCACTAAAAGAATTCTGGCAGACAGAGCAAATTAATATAAGGTATCAGGACACTCAAACATAGTCATCTCCTTTGGCCCAGTATTCACCTTTCTATTCTTTGGAAATAATTTAAAGTGTGAAAAAGCAAAATCCTAACAGTTGTTGGGATTCGGCAAACAGTTACATAAGAAAGTGCTTCTAGGGAACGATTGCACGGTGCTGGAGGCACCTGCTGCCAATTCATGTTCCCCCTTTACACACCTGCTTTACAGTTGGAAGGTGTCCTCGTTGATGCCTTGGTTTTACCTGTGTCTCTCTGCATAGTTTCGTTTCTTGCCCTTTCCCTTGAGTCTTTGGAAATTGCCTTTTGAGGCTCAAAAGTGTCCTAAACTGTGGGACTGTGTAATGCTTATTTGCTTCTCAGATCAAATAGCAGTTGAGCATTAGGGGTCTGCAAGGGCCGTGAAGTGGCCATGTTGCAAAACACTGCATATGATCTGGGTGTGCTCATGCTTCCAAAGGAATTCTCTGTGCTGACATCCAGTTTGGAGGCCTCGGACCTCAGCCCAGCAGACTAATGACAGCAGCCTGGGCACGATGCAGGTGGCCTGGGAAAACATGAAGTGCTGGGACCAAGATTCAGGGAACCTGGGATTCGGCCTTTGCATTTATTCACTAGCAAACTGTGTGGCCTTGGAAAATCCAATCTTATCACTGTGCCCTAGACTCCACATTTGTATAAGGCATGGGGCCAGATGTTTTTTACGGCCCTTTTTAGCTCTCAGCACCCGTGTTTTATGATTCCTTATAAGGTGGCATTTTAAAAGACAGCCTGAGATGAACTTGGTTTAGGAGTGCCTTTGTGAAATACCCACTCTAAGTCAGGCCTCAGGCAGAGTTGTGGGAGGAATTTGCTTGGATGAGTTCCCTTTTGGAGGAACTTGTCCCTAAGTCCTCAGAGTCGAGCCTCCTGAACCAACTCCCAAAGATGGGGGCCTGACTTGGCCCAGTTCTGCTCGTAGCTAGGGGTGCCAGGGGGTGGTCTGAACCGACTCACGACACCTACTGATTCAGCCTTCTAGGTTCCATTTAATATTGAGAACAACTATTTGAAGTAGGTCTTACAAATTTGCCACAGAGGAGACAGGCCCAGAGGGTTCTTGTGACGGCCAGCAAGTGAGGGAGGGCGGGACTTCAAGCCCAGTCATTTTGTTTTAATGCCTGTGACTTCCCTTTCTGCCTGATTGACATCCTGCTGGTGGGCACAGGTGAAATGAACAGTGAGGTGCACATTTAGGAAGGGCGACACGAGGCCTGTCCTCACCTCTCCCAGTTTTAGTGCTACAGCAGAGCATCTTAACGGCATCAGGTTTGGCCA
The DNA here is from genome assembly GCF_040802235.1 of Manis javanica. Lineage (NCBI taxonomy): Eukaryota > Metazoa > Chordata > Mammalia > Pholidota > Manidae > Manis > Manis javanica. Next base: position 91,480,655 of record NC_133169.1, on the reverse strand, counting down.
GTTCCAGCTTTGTCTCTTGTTCTCAGTGTGACCTTGAACAAATTGATCTTTCTCAGCCTCAGTCTCCCTACCTGTAAAATGGGGATGAAGGTAATACCTCACACAGAGTTGTAAGAGTTAAATGGAAGTGCTTAGCATAGTGAATTATCAAAAAGGCTAGTGTCAGAGTTGCTTATTGTGGTAAATGGCTTCATAACACGTTTCCCAGCCACCCACCCTCCCCTGTGTGATGTCCCCACTCCCCTGTCAATGTCACTATACCTCCCAAATAATCTATGGGCACTCAATCTTGTCAGGGTCTGATGTTGGGGGGACCCAACTAAGACCATGCGTTAGGGGTTCTTTGAATCTATCCCAGTAGAATGTACATTATCTGACTATCCTGTTTACAGTTACATCCCAGTGCCTACATACCAGTGCCTGGCACACAGCACTCAGTGTATATTTGTGTAATGAGTGAATCCTAGCAGTGTTATGATGTAACAGAGAGTATGATGTAACTCACTGAGTTCAGTTGACATCCGTAGTCTACCATGTTCCCGCAGAATGTTAAACATGCTCTCCAAAACTTAGGGCAAAAAATATGTATATAATTTTCTTCTCTATAGTCCTTTCAAGAGTGGTATTCCTGTGACTGTCTTAGCGAGGGTTTGTTATGGCTGGAGGCTCTTTGCAGAGAAGAGACCCCAAGGGACTTTCCCTAGAAGTGTGGCAGTTCTTCCTGGAGCTCCCCCACCTCCATCCCCGTGGGTGGTGCTCCACAGATTCTCTTCTGGGACGAAGCCCTTTTGATGCTTGTTTGTGGGTAGTTTGAACACAAAGCCACTGGGCTCTGGACCAGAGGCCCTCAGTGGAAGAAGATGGACACCTGTGCACACAGTGAGGCAATTACGATATTAGAGAATAACCAAAATCATCCACATGTACTGAGAGCCTCATGGGCCAGTCCTTCAGAGTGTCCTATGTGTCACCACATTTAATCCTCAGAAGCAGTGCATGCGAAGGTTAAACGCTATCCCATTCTCAAACGAAGAGCTCGAGCTCAGGGAGGTTGCGTGAGGTACCCAAGGTCACACAACTAACAAGGACAGAACTGGGATTTGAAATAAACTATGGTGACTTCAGAGACCCTACTCTGTGGGTTATCTTCTATCTTCTATCTTGTCCTGTGGGTTAGGAATATTCAAAACCAGCTCACCAGGTGAACTAAGTGAAGTTCTTCAGTCTGGAGAAAATAAGATTTAAAAAATAAGCTGCAACTCTCCTGAGGTGCCTTCAAAGAGCTGTCGGCTCCCATGGAAAGCAAGGGCAGGTGTGTTTTGTGTGGCTCGATTTCAGGAAGACCTTCCTAATAGTGCTGCCCAGAGGTGGAGGGATAGAGTGTGTTCAGGCACAGAAAGCTCCCCGCACGGAGGGTCTACGAGAGAGGCCTGCAGCGCAGCAGAGGCGGCCGGCTGGCTCGAGGACCTTCCAGACCTCTTTCAGGCATGAGGTTCTAGAATACGAAGGAATCGGAAGATCCACCCAGTGCTGCATGTGTGATCCGTATAGCACATAGTCAGGGCGCAATGAGATGTGCACAGGTGACAGGACTCGAGAGAAATTTACTAATGGCATGTTAGTAAGTAAGAAAGTAGGAGAAGTGCCTTGTACGCCCCTTGCGTAAGGGAGGCAGGGCTGCTGGGCCACAAGATGAAGCGGCACATGGCGGCCAAGAACACAGGCCCCCAGTCGGTCTGCACGGGTAGCTCTGGGCAAGCTACGTGGTATTCCTGAGCCTCAGTTTTCTTATCTGTAAAACAGTGTTGCCTTATCTGTAAAGCAAACAGTGGATTAAAACACTTTTGCAGGTCAAGTGTTTAGCACAGGCCCTTGAAGACTGTAAGGGCTCAAAAATGGAACCTGTTTTTTCTAAAAACCTTTCCATTTTTTATTTTATTTCTTAAAACCATAAAGGCAAATACTTCTGTATCATTTGCCTAGTCTGAAAAATACGAAGAGGACACATTTTTAATTTGAGATGCTGGAATCTTGAGACTCAGAGAATCTGGGACTTTTCCTATAACCATAGTAATTGCTCACATGGATTACGTACTCAGAGACATTGCATGTCACGGGGTCGGTTCTCAGCTGAGACAGGATTAGAAGCTGACTTTCCTGGACCTCAGGCTTTATTTTCCCCCACCTGTAATGGGGATTCTGCCACACAGGTTCCCCAAAAGGAATGGAACATAAATGTTTTTTACCAACTGTTCACGTTTCTAGGAAAAGCAGACTGGTTCTTGTATCAGAGCTTGTTCTATCTGCTAGTGACATGTCCCCCCAAGTACTCCCCCACCCCATTGCATGCTTGGCCTCTTGACAGCTTCCCTCCCTTTTCTCCTTCGTCTGCCCTGATTTTGTGGCTCTTACCTAGACCTTCTTACACGTGCCTTTCTGTGACTCCACTTCCCTCCCCTCTCGTCTCCATCTCTACGCACTTAGACTCATTTCTATTACTTAAATCCTGTCGTTTCTGACCAAGTGGCACCCACTCAAGACCTAGCATACCATCGACACGGAGTCGGCTGGGCTAGGATTACATCCAGGGGCCGATCAGCGTTCCGAGGCGGGTATGGTGCTGGCGGGAGCTGACCAGCAACGGCCCCAGGGCAGCCTGTGTTGGTCACCCCCATGCATCTGGTTAAGAGCCAGGTCCCCGGGGCAGCAGACCTAGTTCAGATCCGCGCTCTACCACTTCCCAGCAGTTTCCTCATCTGTGAAATGGGAAAATACCACGGACCTCCAAGGGGCTGTTGGGAGGATTCAAGGAAAGCACGGTTATTTTGCACGGTGTGTGGTGTGTGGTGTCTGCTTCACGATAGTGCAGGTTCCCAGGGTGCTGACTGCCAGCCGTGCCTACCTCCCCTCTGGCTCCCCTGCCCCTTCCTGGTCTCTCCCTCCTTGCCAGGCAGTCAGGGCAAGCCGTCCACGGAACGAAGCTTGCTCGCCGCGCCAGGCCCTGGGATGGCAGCTGGAATGGAGAAGCTAGGAAACCCAGGGCCTGTCTCAACCACAGCGTGTTATGATGATGAGAAAAAGAGAAAAAAACACGACTCCACCGCTTCAAAACCTTCAGAATACAAAAACAAAACAGTGAAAAGAAACATGCTTAACTGCAAATTCTTTTCCTCATAAAAGGAAGAGATGGGAAATACCATTTCTGTTCAAATACAGGCCCCTGCACCCTCCAGAGGAAGAGGACACCACCGCCTCCTTCCGTCACCCTCGTCTCCGCCCTGCAGGCAGGGAGCCCAAATCCTTGGGTTCCCCTCCTCCGTGGACATGTCCCGCGCCAGGGAGGAGCCTGAAATCTAGGACTCTTGCTTCTCCAGAGAGCCGTCAGGGGAAGTTCTCTCTTCTGCCCCCCATGTCTCTGCCGTCCCTGTTTATCAAGGGAAAGTCCCGTAGGAGTCACTGCAGCCTTGCTCTCCTACCCAGGCAGCCTGCCAATGCCACAGACCACCACCCTTCCTGGACACGACACAGCTCTGCAGAGCTCCGTTCCTACCCCTTGCCCACTGTTTCTGCTGTATTGCCTTGGCAACCAGTTAAAACACTTCTGTGTGTGTGGTAGCACCATCCCAAATTCTGCAAACCGGGACCACCTGCTCAGGGGGCGGCGGCACTGTCCGTCAGTTGGTGTTCTCTCTCTCTGGCTCCATTCTGGTTCGACTTCTTTTTTCACCTCCCAATTATGTCTGAATCTACTGCAAGCACCTACATGCCCTTCATAACACACTTGGCTTGAAACCAAGACACACCCTTGTCAGCAGGACGGGGGCTGGAAGACATCCCGAGGACCAAGCAGTTGGTCTGTCCCCTTTCATCTAGCCTCAGGGGAGGATGCCAGCAGCTCCTTAGCCGTGAAGCTGCTGAATCTAAGTGCAGTTTCTTGCAATGTGGGGAACATTATGCATCCGATAATTAAATATTTATTGGATGCCATTGCATTTCAGGCACTGTGCTAGATCCAGAGGAGACAAGACACCTACTTAACTGCATGGAGTCTGCAGTCCAGTAGGAAGGAGAAGTTAAGACGCTACTGTACAGCCTGTGTGCTGCAGAGGCCGGAGGGTGGCACTGGGGACTCTGGGAACCTGAGGAGAAACTGAAGGCCGTCTTAGGATTTGGGACTGACTTCCTGGAGGAATGGAGGCCCCCCCAAGATCTGAGCGTGGGCTGCGGTCAGCTCCGCGGGCCAGCTTCCTGACTCAGGGGACAGTTTCGGCCTCGCCTCCTCTAACCCAGCCTGTGTGGCCGATGCCCTCAGCGGGAGGGGTCTGCTTCAGACACTCCGGGAGTATTTGCCTTATTTCTCCTGTTCTCCAGGCCAAAGTTTCCCCGTTAGCCTCTCAGGGAAGGACAACAGTGAATGACCCAAGGCCTCTCGCCTCTTCTCTTGGCTCTCCAGGCTATGCATGTGAGTGGTGCCGGGAAGGCACATTTTCCCAAACCAGTAGCATCGGGTCTATGGTGTCAGAACTCGCTACCCAATGCATGCAACCCTCAGTGGATTCTGAGGTTTGCAATCCTCAGTGTCATGGCTTTCTGTGAATGCTTGGGATAATTAGGAATCAGACCATCTGCATTAAAAAAAAAATGCAACCTCAATAACTATTCCCAAACACAAATACAAAATGCTAGATTTTAATGTAACCATTCTCCTCCATTTGTTTTCTCACATTAACATTTGTTAGGCACAAACCTCTTGTGTGTAGCGAAAACAGTAGCACCCATCTCTGTGGCTTGTAGAAGTGCTAAGTGAGATTCTGTAAGTAAAAGGGCTTCACCCTGTGCCTGACCCATAGTAAGTCCTTTATTTTAAGATTTATCCACTGCACCGTGATTATTAGTTTGCCTGGCTATCTTCCAATAGACCACGGGCTCTGAGGGAAAGTCATAGCTTATTTACTTTTGCTCTTAATTGGAGTCCAGCAAAGGGTCTTACTCATTAAAGGCATCCTGCACACGTTGCTGAATGAATGGGACATGGGAAATAATAATGGTGCTTCCCGTTGATTGTCACATGCCTATGTGTCACAACCTGTGCTAAGAACTTTATGAGAATTTTCTTGATTTTTCCTCCAAATGACGTCATGATCATTGTTATCTGCATGCCTACGACACAGTCAAACAGCAGTCCAACTGCAAGAAGCACAGTATTTTAAGAGATTAATTTACCTGGATGAGTGCAAGCAGACAGTTAACCTTTACTAGGAGCTAGCTTTGGCCAGACCCTGTGCTAATTAGGAATCACCTAACTAAATCCTCTCAATAACCCTATGAGGTGAGCTAACTATCTCCATTTCACAGCAATGATGCTCAGAGTCGCTAAGTAACTTGCCCAGAAGCCACACAGCCAGTGCCCACAAATGGAGAGCTTTTGTTCAGAATCACGGCCTTATCTTGTGTACTTGCCTTATGGGAAGTCTGAGATCAGAAGCAGCAGAAAATTGGAATACGTATTTTAAAAATGATACTGAAACACCCATTCCTGTTATTCAGAAAGGAGTTTTTAAAATACATATCTATGTACCAGGGGGTAATGGAGAATTATTGTTCAATTGGTACAGAGCTTCAGTGTTAGATGATAAGAAATTTCTGTAGATGGATAGTGGTGATAGTTGCACAATGTGCATGCACTTAATGACACTGAACTGTACCCCTAAAAATGGCTAAAATGGTAAATTTTATGTTATGTAGGTTTGGCAGCACGGAAAGTACAGGGACTACGTTCCTACCTGACATGCTGCCTTCCCATCACACTGGAGGCCGGGCCAATTCCGCTCATGACTCAGTGGCAAATTCGTTTGGGGCCTCTTCCTTTCTGTCACTGGTATCTCTGTGCCTAAGTGTCAGTAAAGTCAAACCGAAGTATTTCCCTAAGATCAAAGGAGCACATAACATGTGTGGGATCTGACACGGGGTGAGCCAGAGATGGAGTGGCAATTCCTATCTTCTTTGGGTCAGCAATTTATGAGCCGAGTGGTTTTGAACGTGGCTCACCACATTTTCCGGAGGATGCTATTTGTCAGCCCAAAAGATACTTAATAAGGTGATTCACATGTAGAATATTTCAGTCAGTGCATGACTTCACGCCTACTATAATGTGCTGCTCATTCTTCACATAACTTGGTAATGGCTTGATTCATGAAGAGTTAGTCCGTAATTCCAGGTAGTCCACCACACACATGAATATACTCACCTGCTTATTCAAAACTTATCGTTCAAAAAAATATCTTGGGGTTCTTCATATGGGCCAGGCTGCAGGCTGGGTACTCTGAGCACAGTACTGGAGACAGGACTAGTTGCCTGTTCAGCTTGCCCTTGGAAAAAAGACTGGAGGGTGACAGAGATCAGAGGTGAACTCAGCCGCCCTCTGGGTCCTTGAGTACGAGCCCGTGGGCACCGTGGTCTGAGCTCTCAGTGGTGTGAGCTTTCAAGACAGAGCCTGGCACCCAGCAGGCCCTTATAAGTGGTCTGTGGAAGGCCGTGGTTTCTGAGCCAGGGCCCTGGAGCCATGTGTCTGTGGGGCTCGCATAGACCCGGGTTGCAGGGAGATGCTCATGACGACCAGACTTGTCTTTCCTCCACTGGAATGCGTCAGGACCAAGGTGACTGGTCAGGTAAGCTGACCATTTCAGTGGAAAAGAATGGCCTTGTCTGCCTGTGAAGGGGAGGCGGCCCCTCTCCTCAGTTACCCAGCAAGCTCAGCCGTCCGCTGGGATCACTGTCTGGCTGCGTAGCTGGAGCCCGTCGGCCACGTGAGAACACAGAGCCAGTTTGGTCTCGGAGAGACTGTACCACACAGAGAGCCCAACACACACAGCTTCCTGGTGCGTTTTGAGGCGAGGTTTCCAGTCACCATCCTCTTCTCCATCTGTTTCCTTCTCCCTCTCTTCCAACTCTCATTCTGGGTGAGAGGCCGCCACCCAGCTGCGCCATTCATATCGCCCGCATGCCCGGAACAGACTTGCCTTTTCATCCCTTGACCAAGTCCTTCCCGATCAATGATGTTTTCCTCGGAAGTTTCTTTTTGACCAAGCGCTCCGTTAACCTCACGCTGAACTATCTCACCTCCTGACGTTTTCATTAACCGTCACTTCCCCGAGTCTAAGACTTCTTTGTCTTAATCAACTTTATTGGGTTACAACTTATACACAAAAATGTACAGTTTGATTAACTTAGACAAACGTAGATACCATCGCATGAAACATTTGTAGTACGTCAAAAATAACTATACTTTATAGTTTTGCTATTCCTAGAATTTTATACAAAGGGAACCAGGCAATAATATACTTTTGAGCAAGATACTCCCTTTTTAACCTCAGTATTCCTAAAACTGGATGTATCTTACAGAGAATGCCTTACATGGTACTGTTTCATTTTTCCCTTAAGAGCTATAACTAAATAGAAATACATCTTATAATGGACAGTATCTTTAAATCACGGATATACATGTAAAAAATATACTTTATATACTAAATGCAAGTATACATGTACATGTATGTGTAAATATGCCCAGTGACTAGCTGGTTTTGCCATTAGCACCGGGAAGGTGAGAATCTTTACTGTGTAGGTTCCCAGAGTGCCCACACCCGGACACGGGCAGGAGCTAAGTGGGTACTGTCGAAGGTGATGCACGGAGTTTGTTTTCCACGATTATCTTCCAATGGCAAGAATTTGCCTTAAACTCTTCCCAGAATGAGTCAATAGCCTCTGACCACAACAGGGGTTCTCTTTGGGGTGCAGCTGCCTCTGCATTAGTATGAGACAGCATTTCCCAGGATTTGCTGCATGGACAGTTAATAAACTCAAGGTGCTAATAGAAGGGGTGGCGAGGTGCTGCTGTCCTAGACATTCGAGAAACATTTCTTATGATAATTTACCACTTAGAGATTCACAGTTCACTGGGGTACTAGAAGTTCTGAAATGTCCTCCAGCAAAGAAAATAAGTTCAGCTCTGTTTCAGTCTTGGACTGGCTTGGCGCTAGAGCTTCATGCAACATCTATGAATAGCTTACGGAATCCGCCTTGTGAGAGACCTGTCTAATACACAAGCATGAATTTTAAAGAAGGGGAGAGGACACAGACATTGGGGAGAGCTATCTTTGAGCTGGTTGCAGCCAAGCCCAGAGCCATGGCATGGCATCTGGAGTGGGATGGATGAGGATGCCTTCACGAGTCAAGGGCGAACGGGCACTTTCCTTTGTCCCATAATCTCTTTGTCTTATGGGGGGGACGCTGGGCAGGCACCCTTACCTAAGAGGAGGGGAAAACATGCATTGGCTGATGCCCGCGCCGGATAACTGAGGCTGGGTAAGGCCGGCCTGCCCCGCCCTCTGCCGAGGCCGTCCCACGGACGACGAACTCCTGTGTTTGTCTGCTGTTTGGACACCTTGACCTGATGAAAAACCCGACACGGGTAATGAAGAGAACGGCGTGTTAAAACTGAGAGACGCCCACCTGCAGGAATCACCCCGATCGCGTCCACGAGGCCAAGTCCTCCTAAGTGGCGCCGACCTGACATACATGGCGATGAGGGGAGATGAGAGTGGGCCGGGGAAAACCACGCAGAGGGTAAGAAAAGAACAAGGGCCCCCTTTCCTTTGTAGAAACATTATTTTAAACATCCTCATACAGTAACATTGACCTTTTTCTTTCAGCGTGTATTCCTGTGAATTTTAGCTCTTGCATAGATGGACTTAATTGCCACCACGATCAAGATACCGAGCGGTTCCATTACCCCATAAAGCTCCCTCGATCTGCCCATGATAGGTCCGCCCTCGCCCAGCCCTGGCAACCACTGAAAACCAAGACCGGTGTGTCTTTCCGAGCACTCCCTTTGCTTTGCTACCCCCGCTGCATGTTCACTTGTGGGTGCAAAGAACTCCTGATTCCACACTGGTAGACTTTCTCCTCAATTCTTGCTGCTCTGTTACTGCTGCCAACACTTGCTAGCATCTCATATGTACCCGTCACTTGTACGGAGCTTATTCCATTCACTATCTCACTTTAATCTTACAATAGCCTTATGATACATGTACACCATTATTATCTTCACTATACAGATATAGAAGCTGAGGGTCAGAGACGTTAAGCGACTTGCCTAAGGCTTCACAGGTCACAAATAATTGAACCGCAGCACAGACCCAGCTCTGTTTGACCACACATCCATAAACACCAGAGTAAGAAATAGAAGGGAAGGGACTGTAACTAGGAAGGAGGCACACAGGCAGGCCAGCAGCAGAGCCAGTTTTGGGCCGTGTGTTTTTTAAAAAGGTTTACAAACGTGTGTGGAGCTGGAACCATTTGGATCTCCTGACTTTTCAATATCAGGTCCTGCCCTTTTTCTGCTCCACCTGCCTCATGTAGTTCTTGCTCATGCGGGTGACACCTGCCCACTGTTTTCAGGGGCTTGGGATGGTTTTAGTCCCTTTGCAAATGCAGCAAAAGCCACTGTCTGTGTGACAGCTCTGCCGCAGGACACAGCCTCTGAGGCCCAGGAGAGGAGCTGGATGCCTTCTGACTTCTCCTCAGCCTCAATTCCCTCATGGCCTTTCTGACCTCATTTTCCCCTTTGGTTGCTTGCAACACCAGCTGAAAATGTTTCTGGGGCTCTGCCACATGGTCTGTGAGCTGGAGGTGTCAGGTGCGTTCTTGCTGAGAAGGGGCGAGAGCGACAGGAACGTGTGTGGTTGGCATCATGTGTAACAAAGCAGGGAGAAAGTGCCACCCTGCAAGACCCAGGGCGGCAGCGTTTGTGTTGGGGATAGAGTGAGAGGCCAGGGAAGGGAAAGAGCAGTTAATGAATGATGGGTGAGGCTGGGGGAGTGGACTGCTGCTTGACCTGCACATGGTGTCCTTTGAGCTTGCTTTGGGAAAGTGAGGTTAGCTAGTTTTTCTCCTAGAGTCAACTCCGTGCTCCTTTAGGGTCTTGGAAACCAGCTGCCTAACCAGCACATTCTGGCAAGAATCACACATCCAAATCATGGCCATGGACCATTTGGAGAAAAATAAGACAAGCCAGAAATGTGGATACAAAGGGCCATTTCTATGTTAATGGATGACACTCCATTAACAAAGGGTGAAAGAGGGCACATTTAGAGTGGGAAGTGTTGAGTCATTTCAGTAACAGTAACAGCTAACGTTTATCGAGCATGAGATATGAGCCAGTCCATGCTAAGGGTGATTGAGATGAATCATCTCATTTATTTTTCACAACAACCCTCTGAGATAGGTCCTACTATTCTCTCCAATAAGCGGGTGGGGAATTGGAGGCCCAGAGGTTCAAGTGACTCACCCAAAGTACACAGCTCTTGAGGGACGGAAGCAGGGTTTTTGGAGTCTGATAGTTTTCAAATCTAAGCTCACAAGTTCTTAGCTTTGTTGCTTTACTGCCTGTCTTAATTCAGAAATATTGAAGGGTGGCTGACTGATGATGAGAAGGCATCAGCTGTTCAGGAGCTCATAACCTTCTTGAGGGCTTGCAAAGGGCCTCTGGCTTGACTGTAGTTTGGGAAAGAATCCGCAGCAGTGGGGTTTGCACGGCCAGGGGACCTCCCAGAGTCTGTGGGTCTCAGCTGTTGGTCTGAAATGATGGCATACTGTAGAAACCTACAGCCATTTCTCAAGTTTTCTTTTTACACAATAGGCTTGGGAGGGTTTTGGACAGGTAGGCACAATGGACTATTTTCTCTCTGGGGCTGGCCCATGAGGTGTGACTGCTGGTTCCGCCCTAGCGCTCTGGCTGGTATAAGAAGGACCTGGCTCTTGGAGCCGACTGGAAAAACCCTGGTGAGCCTGTTTAGATGAGCGTAGATGAGCAAGAGCAGACTTGGGCTTGAAAAGTTCATGGACAGGAAGTCAGACGTGTTCTTTCAGGGTGCCCGGCTAGCACGGAGTCCCCTGGGAGAGGTGCTTTACAAGATGGCACCTTGCAGCCATGGGCTATTTATGCCCTCTTAGGGAGCATTTTATACTTAGTATTAACCTGGCTTGGACCATCATAGACTCAGGCTCGATGAGAATACCTATTACATTCCCCCTGCAAGGCCTATCACTTCTTCTGTTTTGTAGAATGCCTCATGCATGGTAAGGCATGAAAAACAGCCAGGAATGATATTTACCATGATAAGGATCTTCCAAATGCCTTTCATCTAAGGATCTCAATGTGCTCTGAAAATACTAATGAGTGAAGTCTTACAATGGCTCTCTGTTCTTATGATACATTTTTCCATTTTGCAGAATTTTAAATCGAGACCCAGCAAACTTAAGTGGCTTGTGCAAACTCATACAGCAAGTTTAACTGAATGACAATGATGCTGCTTTGCATTTACACGGCATGTGTTTTCAAAGTTGATAGGAATATGTTGCAAAGGTAATTTCCACACCATCCAGGAGGGAAGTGGGTAGCAAGTATTATTAGTTGTTGACTAAACTGGGTAAACAGAGGGGGCAGGAAGGGCACGTTGACTTTGTAAGGATTTGACTGAAGAATCAAGTCCCGCTTCTGCCTCAGAACACAGTGTGATACCCCGGATACTCCTCAATTCTCTTAACTGGGGGATGCATGATTGCTTTGCCATTTCTAGGAAATACAGCTATGTTTTGGGGAGCAGAGACACGGTGCAGAATGACAGCCAGACTTACACCCAGGAACAGGTTTGTTCAATATCCCAGCTGAGGGAGGCGAAGGGGATGAGACGAGCCATTTCAGGGAAGGATGGCACAGGAAATGAAGGAAACAGGGCTGCTTGTGGGAGGCCACCAGCTCTGCTTTCTCACCCTCTTAGTGACCCAGGTCCTGCCTGAAAGCAGGTTCTGTGTTTCAGCCTCACGACAGAACTTGATCCATCGCAGCTCAGATGATGGGCTCCACGCCGTCACTGGCAACTCCTGGCTGACGTTGTAAGTGCTTGGGCAACAGTTCCAGGGACACACAGTATCTTCCTGGCTGTCTCTCACAAATGACTGGCTCTTACCCCCGTGGCTCCCTATGCCAGGCGGGACCTGCGGGACGTCCATTTGTTGCCCCCTTTTCTTAACCACACAGCCACATCAAAAAAGACTGAGAACGTGAACAAATATTCAAAGGCGGTAAGGGACTGGTTCCCTCCCAGTCTGGCGGCACTTCCTTAGTGAGCCACAATGCTCTGAGGGGGACGCCAGTCCGGCTGCGCAGGGTGGGGTGGGGGAGGCTGCTGGGTCTTAGGAATTCAAAGGAGGATTTGCTCTCCCCACGCCCCAGACAGAGCCCAGTTCTCTCTAAACAAAGCAGGTTTGGGAAAAGCTGGCTCTCCTCCCCCACCACCCTTTTCCAGGAATGTGGATTCTGATTGATGACTAGACCCAGGGCTAGCAGGGAACCTTAGAGAAGGGCGCCAGGCCCTTCTCTGGAATGTGTTGACACACACAAGCGCAATGGCAATGAAAAGTCATGTGAGTGAAGAAATCACACGAAGGTCCCGCTTCTCCTCGCTCTCGCTTTTGGATGTTTCCACAGCTCCCTAGCGCGTGTGCAGCTTAAAGGCGCAGCGAACTGAGGGAGGGGTGATCTGGTGGAGGGAATATTTTAGAATATCGTTCTGAATGCGCATTGCAAACCCACTGTCCCTCCCGTGTGGAGAACCAGCAGAAGACCCTACCACCACGTTAGTCTTCACAGCAGGGAGTCCTGAGACTTGGCTGTCAGTTTTAAAGCTTATTTTAGGCAAGGCTTCACAGAGTGCATCTTTAACTTTGCAAGTGTGCTAATGACCCAGGCCACAGTTTTCTGTATCCACTTCCACACAATGGCTCCAAAAGTGACAGTGTAAATGACAGCCCAGTGACCCTGCTGGACTCACGGGACCATGTCCTTCTCCTGAGACACCCTTACACTGCTCCCCACAAGGCTCACAGCCAGGCAGATAAAGTCCTCGGGATACGTTTGCACGGCTGCACGGAGCAATTCACATTTTTCAAACACCAAAAGCACTTGTACTGGATGACCCCCTGTGGCTCTACCCGGTCTGCTGTTTCTTCCTGCAGCTGCCGAGGTGCATTTTATCTGTGCGTTATCATTCCGTAAAGGCAGACACATCTGCAAGGCTTCTGCACGCATCTGCTGGCCTCACAGCCCAGCCTTCCCTATCATCCGTCCGCCCACATACACGCTTCCCTCCTGCACCATCTTGGGGAGTCAAGCACCTTGATTGCTTCGAACAGATTATTAATGAGCATTGTCATAGCAGCACTTTAGGATTAGGGGTGGAAAGATGGATCTGGGTAAAATTCGAACAAAACCTGACACTTAGCAACATCTCAGAGATCTCAAAAGCAAAAAGCAGTTGGGTTTGTTTTCTCTGTTTCCCGTCCTCACTTCCCAGGCACTGTTTTGGCCTCAGAACAGCAGACATGAAAGAGCATGAAAAAGAGCCGAGAAGGTTTTCCTTGTCCTACCAGCTTCTGGACAAGAAGCAGGGCGATCCTAGGAAGTTTCACGATTTTAAGGGTTCCCGGATAGATGACAAAGGCTCAGAATCCACCCTGTTTCAGTAAAATCATCACTGCCCACGGAAACTTATCTCTGGGGGACCTTGGCAGCCCACTTTGAAATGTAACTGAAAGCTGATAACCCCTAACCATTGGTGTACACAAATCCAACCTCCAAGTGACCCGATACGAACAAGTAAGTTCTCTCTTACCCCATCCATGTGGATTCGGACATTAGGCACCGGTTGGAAAGGGCTGGACTGCAGACCTTTGGGGGCGGCGCTGCCTTTCTTGCCGTCCTGCAAGGTCAGCGCGCCGGGCCTGCGGAAGGAGCCCGCTCTCCCTGAGCTCTGGCCTGCACGCACACCATCCAGAAGACGGACGAGCAGCAGGTTGGCCGGCAGCGCCTCGATGCCGCAGAACACCAGGGTCCTGCACTCCGGGCACCTCAGCTCCTTGTGGGCCTTGAGGATCCTCTGCAGACACGGCTTGCAGAAGGTGTGCTGGCAGGGGAGGACTCTGGCTGTGACATCCAGCCTTTCAAAGCACACAGGGCACTCCAGAAGATCGAGTAATGTCAAATCATCCATTTTATTTTAAAACTCCTGTCCTCACCTGGAGGGGCAAAGTCCACATCGTAGGGTCCGCTGAGCCAAGGGCCCGATCCGTCTCTTGGGGGCACCAGAATTCCTGCCTGATTGAAGAAGAAAGAAAGTGAGGAAAGAAATGTGGCCGCTCTGAGAGGTGTACCCCACCTACATGGAGGCAGCGTCTCACAAGGCACTTGGCAAGCACTCCGCTCCAGCGCCCGAGTCTCAGATGACTCATGCTGATTCAGGGCTGGCAGGTAGAGGACCGACTCCGGCCTGCTCTGAGGTCTGGGTCAGCGTTGGGCGGGGGCTGCCTGCCTAACTGGCTCCCTCAAGATCGCAGGCCGAGAGAAGGGAGACGCAAGTGGCCAGTGGAAGGGGCACCCCCCACCCCTCTCTGCCAGGGCTCGAGGGGGTCCCTTACCCCACCAGGCCGTCAGTCCCAGTTCTCAAGTCCAAAACCCCTCAGAATGCAATTTCTGTGAGGCTGTCTGCTCCTTCTTTCCCTTATCTGTCACCTGGAGCGCGTGCAGACCAGTCAAGTTTACATAAATGAGTTTATTTGAATCTCATGCAGACGTACAATTATTTTCTTCACCCTTTCTGTCCCCTCCCTCCTTCCCTTCTCTCTCTTTTTCCTTCTTCCTTGGTTTTCTGAGCCTCAGACCTGTTCCTCCCATGACACAGAGTCCCACAGCCTGTTCAGTTTCTTTGACAACTGTTCCCAGTCTCAAATGGAGCAGATGGGAATTCTGGGCGGCGGTCCCACTTGCAGACCAGGACGGGGCAGCCTGTGCAGGTGTGTGCGCGCGGGGAGGGGCTGGGAAGCATCGCTGTCCCGGGGACTGTCCTTTTGGATGTCTGAAAAGAGGTCTCCGGGCTCTAGAAGGCTCCCTGGCCGCTGGACGCCGGGCAGGAGGCGCTGGCCCCACTGGGGGGCACAGGGGACAGGACACACCGGGAGGAGGGATGGCGCTTCTCTGAAAGTGTCAGCACTGGGCAGGCGTGCGGGGGCCACTGACCTTGAGCGTGTCACTCAGCTGAGTTCAGCTCAGCGGGATCCTCTGCTTGGCCTGCGCCCTCCAGCTCGCCTCCCCTTCTCCCAGAGCCGCAGCAGCCGCTTTGAAAACTTGAACAACTCAGAGTCTTACTCACTTCAGGGGATCGCCTTACCCAGCCCTGTTAACGCTTTCGTCACCGGGACGGGGCCAGCAAGCTCCCTGGGACCAATCCTGCCTTTGTGTAGCTGGGCTGACCTCTGGGAAAAGATTATAAGGGGAAAAATACGAGCCAGTCCCTAAGGCCGAGTGTTTACAGTTTCTATTTTCACCTTTTTCATCTTCTCTCCTACCCAAGAAGTTGGAACATGCTCAGGTATAAACACACCAAGTGACTGTGTTTATTTTAAACCTTTATAGGGATTTCCTGGAAAGGTCAAACATATGAATGGTAGGTGGCTATGATAATAAAGACAAGCTGCTCACCTAAAAAATACTGCTCCTTAAATCTCATAGTCAATCTGAATTTAGAGGTTTGAGAGGGACTTTAGTGATCTTTTTGCTCAATATCTTAAAATTAAAAAGAAGTCTCATGGTAGTACACACACATCTTGAGAAATCAAAGCACAACAGGGCTTTCAAAAGGGAAGGCGATGGGCCCGGCTCTGCCTTTGTGCTCTGCCCGCTGGAGTCTCCTCACGGGCCAAATACTGCTTATACTTCGAGTTCTTGATTTATCAGTGATATCGTTCATGTGAAGTTACAAAGATCTCCAATAAAGTAAATAATAATAATATTGTTATTATTTAACCCCAGAGGAGCCCTTGTCTGGGCCAAGCACTGTTCTAAATACTTTACCTATTTTAACTAACGTTTTCAGCGCTCCTCTGATACACTTTGCTCCTCTGTACCTCGTTTCACAAAGGAGGAAACAGACGCAGAGAAGTGAAGTATCTCATCCGGGAAGCCACAGCAGCAAGAGGCCAGGGGTCTGGGCTCTTCACTGTCCTGTCCGGCGGTGATACAGCTTTAAGGGGAGGAGAGATGGGCGAAGGGCAAAGATAGTGACCAAGACCCACCAATCAGCTTCTCCTTAGATGAGGCTGCCGGGCCCAAGGACATCCAGAGGGTCCTTGTCGCTGCTCTGTGCGTTAGGGGCAGAACTGGGACTAGACACTGGGCGCTCTCGTAAGCTCTATCTTCTTTCTCACCACAAGGATGACAGTTCCTTATCATGCAGAAAAGCACCTAGCTAAAACTCCGGGAAAATCTTACGAGGGGACCACAGGACTGAGAACAGATTGCGGTGGTTTACATGTTTTCCAAAGTTCTTCCATGTTGGTTCTGAAAAAGCAAACACGCATAGGCTCAAAACAGAGGCGAGCTTCAGGATGGAACCGAGGAAGTCACCTGTCCTCTGAGCACAGGGGCCTCATTTGGAGAGGTGTCAGTTTCAGATGCCACTTTCACCCCCTATCACCCCGCCCCCATCCTTTTCCCATCTCCCTTTCATGGAGGGTTTTTTGAGCTTCCACAAAATCACATCCCATTCTGACTCCTTCAATTAATTTCCACTTTCACAGAGTCTGTGCCCCTTGGGAAGCCCCCTGCAGTCGGACCCTCTGTTGTGTGTCACTCTGGTCCCCATCTGGTAAAGCTGAGCTCCTCTGGAAGCGAGCTGCCCTGCAGCCCTTCACCCCTAGATGGGTCTGCTCCAGGGCCTGAGCCCCTGCTTCAGGGGTGGGCCACCTAATACTCTCCCTCCTTCCCTCCGTTGTTCTTAAACACACTCTGTCTCCCTTAGATGCCCCAGTCCGCGCCTACAGGCACATGTACACACATGCTTGCAGAAGGACCGAAACACATGCAGTCTTAACAGTAACATTTACGGAGCATTTGCTGTGTGTCATGGGCCAGTGCTAGACTTTAGACAGATCATCTCATTACATCCTCCCAACCACCCCATAAGGGAGGTGCTGTAACTTTCCTAAGGTCACAAAGCCTGTGGTCTGAAATCAGGTTGGTCCGATCCTGGGGCCTGTGCTCCTTACCATTATCGTTTCCCATGTTTTAAAGTACACCCATGTGTCTTCACTATACAAACCCACACACATTTACACATATGTCCATATCGTGCATCCTAGCTGAACCCTGAGGAGCTTGGCCTCCCTGACTCTCACTGTCAGTAGCCCGCCCAGTCTCATGGCTCTCCACGCCCCCTCTCGGTCAGTGGGCTCAAAACACTCCCAACCTCCTGTCTCCGAGAAAGCACAGCCCCCCAGCTCCTTCCTAGGCAGGCAGGGGCAGTGGGACCCCCTGCGCTAGCGTAGTGGGCACCTGGGCATCTGGGCATTCAGTGGGATGGAGTCGTGATGGTGAGACCTCAGGCTCCGCCGGAGGATGGAGAAGTTCACATTGGACGGGGGGGCCAGGGGAGCCCCAAACACCACCTGCACAGGAGCTTAGTCTGGTGGAAACTCGGGGAGAAAATTTCTCATGAAACTTCTGAAGAAGTGGGAGAATTTTAAATGGGTGATTTCATCCTGGCTTTCTCAAGTGCTGTCATGGCATCAAATCAGATGAACAACTAGTCCTCAAAAAGCAAACAGAAAGGTGAGCTGTGCCTGCCTTCCCAGACTCCAGGCTCAGCCCTCTGCCCCCACCCCTCGCACCCCTCAGCTCTCCGTCTGTATTTGTGCGGTTAGGTAGTGATTTCAGACTGCACTCTTTTTATTTATGTACCTTGTGATATACGTGAGTTTCTGCAGCTTGCATTTACATCTTGATTCAAGTTCAAAAAAGTGCAAATCTGATCGTGCTGTTTCCCTGTTCAAAACCCTTCAGCAGGTTCCCATCGATCCCAGGATAAATCTGAAATCCTTCTTCTGACTTAGCAGGCCCGGCGTGATCTGGCTCTTGTGCACGTCCCCGGCCGCAGCTCACCCCGTATCTTCCCTCTCACTCGGGTCCTTTCTCTCGTCGCTCAGGACAGCTCGGCTCTTTTCTGCCGCAGGGGATTTGTTCGTGCTCTTCTTTCTGCCTGCAACACACTCCCCACCTCGTCCTCTCTTCCCAGTTACCCTCCCCTCCACCTTTGTTTTTTCAGCCTCCTCCTCTGCAAGTCTTATCTTAACTGCCATTTCCTCAGGAAAACCTTCTTTGATTTTTCATGACTAGAAAGTTTACCATCCTACCGTTCTTTATGACAGTTATCACAATTGTAATTCAATAATTATATTATAATGATTTATTTAATACTTGATCCCCCCAAATGGAACAAAAGCCCCAGGAGAGCAAGGCACTTCTGCGTCTTGTCCCTGTTCCATCCCTCACGCATAACAGTGATTGGCATGTGGTGGATGTTCAATAAATGTTTTTGGGTGGGTTTATGAATGAATGAAGGAAGGAATCATGTTCTTAAAAAATTGTGTCTGGGCAGATATGCCTCAAACTGTTGATAATGATTTTATATTGGGCATCTCTTGGGTGCCACTTTGAATGTTCTCAGCCCCACCTCTTATTTAGGTTAAGTTTTGCCAGATTCATTTGGTTGCTGTTTGGCAATGTCTTTCCTCAGGACCCGGCCATGTACCTCTTGCTCCCAGCCTCAGAGCTTCTCTGATGTTGCAGAATGAACCACCCAGGGGAGCTCATGCCACACTCACATGCGCGTGATCCAGAGGTGAGGACCGTCTTTGACCAATGAGGAGCGTATGGACAGAGCCTCCCCCATTCATCCTTTGGAGTAGGCGGTCCTGATATTTCATAAGGCTCCTAGGAAGGTTTGGTGGGATGTGTACCATTTATCCGCCGAGTGGCTGATGCAGTAGTGCGTCCTTGTACTGTCTCTCCCTTATTTCCTGTTATCACTCTCCCATCCCTGACTGGTGCTCCTGAATAAATTACCTTCAGGCAAGCAAGCCTTTGTTTCAGGCTAAAACCGTTTCTTTCAAATTTAAAATCAAGTCACAAAAAAAAGCAGGCTTTTGTCAATCAAATTTATTTATTGGAGTTATAATTTTAGAGATGTGTTCTTTTCACTTGACTGGCTCTTAACCCGTGGGTGGTCTCAGATTCTTTGTCATAATATGAATCATGTAAACAAATCCTTAGGTCCATCAGAGGAGTTCAGGTAGTTGGAAACCTAAAGCATTAGAACTGCCTGTCATGGGACTCCTGTTGGCAAAAGCCAAATACTTCTCTGCTCTCTTTCCTCAGTTCCTAGTATGAATTTGGATATGTTTCGAATATTTAAATGGAGCTATATTATCTGTTTCCAAGATGCTGAATTTGCCCCTCTGATTTGGTTTTCTAATAATCCTGGGAGCCGTTCAGAACTGCTCAGAGAGGAATGACTGGAGGAAACCGGGTGCCTTCCAGGAGGGGAGCCATGCAGGAGGGCAGGGCCATGGGGCCGAGTGGCCAAGAGACATTCTGGCCTTTGAAAGATGCAGGCCCAGAATGAAGTTAACTGCGAGGTTTTCCTCTCTGGTCAGGAGGATGTTTGCAGGTGAGGAGTGTACTTTAGGCTATTCTTAGGAAATCACCAGGCTCACAGTAATGTGACCCACACTTCTGGCAAGAATAACGAGTCACCCCAAATTTTCTAGAGATGACTTATGGTCCTTAAATTTAATAGAAACAGTGTGAACCAGCAGTCAAAATTATGGTTTTAGAGTCTAATAGAGCTGGTCTGAATCTCAGCTCTGCTAATTACTAGATGGATCACTTGGGCAAATTATTCCATTCCCCATCCCTTGGACCCCCCATGTGTAAGTGAGGTTGTCCATAGGACCCACCTTGCTGGTTCGGTTTGTTCTGAGGAGTCAGTGAAATGATGCCTACAATCAGTGCTTAATAGATCCTTTGTTTTTCCCATCTTTCTTCATTTTTGTAAGCAGATCCCATGAGAAAACCAAGAGCCAGATGGTTCTCACTCTAACCCAAACTAAACCCAAAGAAGAACATGCTGGGCCGTGTGGACGGTCAGTTCTTTACTGACCAAAATGCTCTAATGCAATGTAGCCCTAACCTTGGTCATTTGCATCCTATCTTTATGCTGTTTGCCATAGTCACACATTTTTTTAAAATGTCAAATCACCTTTTTATTAAAAAAATTTATATTAAAGGGACACTTTAAAAAATACTTGAAAACCAGTGTCACCTGCTGCAATGTTTTCTTTAATTAAGGTATCATTGATATGCAATCTTATGAAGGTTTCACATGAGCAACATTGTGATTTCAGCATTCACCCATACTATCAAGTCCCCCTCCCCCACCCCATTGCAGTCACCGTCCGTCAGCGTAGTCAGATGCTGCAGAGTCACTACTTGTCTTCTCTGTGCACCTGCTGCAGTTTGAAGGTAAAAGTAAATGCACACATTTAATTAAAACCATAAAATGTCACTGAATTCCAGTTAAATGCTATTTATTGCCTGCCTAGATCTGAGTTTGAGGCCCAAGCAATTTGTTAAAAAGGGAGAATTAGCAAATGTTCAAAAGTCATTAAAGACTGGTCCTAAACTGAGGCTTTCTCCTTGATGCAATCCGAGGAGGGAAGGAGAGATGAGTAAGCCTCTCAGTGTGTGACTCTGTGTCACTCGTTCTGTGTTGGGGTACCCCAGGCCTTGGGAAACTATTCTTGTGTATCACAAAGGAATTGAGATGGCTGTGGGGGTGCAAAAGGGTGTCAGAAGCCTGTGCGTCATCTGGGCCATGAACGGTGGCTCATCACCTCTGCAGCTGCTGAGAGAGTCCTCCGTGCATTTCTTACTCTTGATTCCAATAAAAGACAACAGTCCCCAAACATAGCAGTGTTCCTTCCTCTACAGAGGACTGAGGGGAGTCCTGGAGACAGCTGTGTGAGGGGAGAAAGTAAGAAAGAAAATAATGCTTTTACCATTCTATTAATATTCATTCTATTTATTTAATACTCATTAAAAATTTTAATATTCATTCTATAATAATATTCTATTAATATTCCTTCTATTAATATTTGAACATGATTCAGCTAGTCAAATCCAAACAAAGCTTAGTTCCATATTGTGCCAGTGTCAATTTCCTAGTTTTTATACTATATTATAGTTATATAAGATGTTATCATCGGGGGAAGCTGTGTGTGAAGGATGTAAGGGACTTTTCTGTACCACTTTTACAACTTCTTGTGAGTCTTTATTTCAAAAAAAGTTTTAAAAAAGTAAAAAGCAATATGTAGCCAAAATCTTACAAATAGGTCCTTACCCTTTGACTCTGAAACTAATACCTGTAGAAATTTATGTAATGTAACAGGTATGCATCCATGTATGTTCCGCATGTAATTATCCTTAATGTCCAACAATAGGGGAGTGGGAAATAATGGTGGCATATATATCTATGTATATATAGATAGATATACATATGCCCCATCATTAAAAATGATGGGGCATATGTATATTTAATAAAGGACATTCACAATTAAGTGAATATAGAAACTTACAAGTTATAGGAGCCCAGGTTATTTAAGAATGATTCATAGATATATAATATTGAGACTAGAAGAATATATGCCACAATATCAGCAACAGTTATTCCTGGCCTCTGGAATTATCAGTTGATTTCAACTTTTTAATTTTGCTCATGTGTATTTGTAATTTTTCTACAATGAACATGTGTCACTGGTGTAATAAAATTTTCTAAGATAAATCATTAAGTCATTAGATTTACTAAAACATTTACAACAGAGGGAGTTAATCCCCTAACACTAACAGCCTATGAATTACAATTGATAAGACAGCCATTAAAAAGGCAAATAAATTGCAAACCTGTGAAACTGCTGTAAGTAGATGTTAATCCATAGCAGATACTGTGCCTCACAAAAGACAAGGGCTGTGATCCGTCGCTTCACTGCTAACCTGTCTTCCTCCCTTTCCTTTACTGTTTCCTTTCTGAAGAAATCAGTAAATGTTTTGATTCAAAACCATGAGCAGAAGGCAACCTTAATTCTCAGGGCAAGTCTGTGCAAAAGCTGAACATCTGCCTAGGTTATTGAGTAACAAGTCTTATACTTTTGATCACAGGTAGGACAGTTGCAAAACTCAGTAATTCCCCTAAGTGCCCTGATTAATCCTAGATGTCTCTCTTTATAGGCAGGTCTTCTGAATAATATAAAATATATGAGTGACAAATGTCTTCTTCTTTTGTTTTTTATGAATTAGAATTATTTTCCTATAACCAACAGTAAAGGACATTTGTCAAAACAATGAGATTATATGCTATTTACTGACTCATAAATTGTCTCTCTTCCACATCATCTCTGTTCCGTGGTGCAGGAACCACGTCTATGTTCATTTGTGCCTGACACAGGTAAATGCTTAATAAATATTTGCTGAGTGGTGATGGTGACTCATTTGTGCTTGGAAGGCTTACTGCATTCCTAGGGAGAAAGCTTGGGGCTTGGGATCTGCAGGCATTCTTTGGAAACTCACCTCTACCACTAATGGCTCTGTGACCCCGGGTATTCAACAGCTCTAAGCCCCATTCATAAAAATGCTAGCAGTAGTATATACTTCTCACGTTTGCCATAAGGACTAAACCTCCTAATATGCATTGATAACACTTAGAACAGTGTCTGGAGCACAGAAGTTGCTTGAAAGATATTAGTTGACAATATCTGAATTCCTCTTTTTGTCCTAGCTGTAATTTACCTCTTTCTGTCATTATTCCTAACTTACTATAATGGTTAAGAGAATCAACTCTGGCGTCTGAAGGCCTGTGCCATCTTATTAAATAAGAGTATGACCTGGAGCCGGTTGATTAAATACTTTGTACTTCGTTTTCTCATCTGTAAACTAGGGATGATAATAATAGCACTTATTCCATGGGATTATTATGAATATACAGTGAAGAAATGCTTATAAAATGCTTCAAAGAGTGTGACACAGAGTAAGTGTTTAGTAAAGGCACTTTATTCTCTTACCAGGCCTCTTATTATCTATCATGTTGCATCTAAAGTACAGTTTACAGCTGACCCCAACTCCTGGCTTCTTTTCCTGAAGTAGTTATTTATTCTGATTTGGCTATTATATGACTACCAATTCATAGAGTAGCTACCCAGAGGCTTATATGGTCTTGGGCACTTCAGAATCCTACAGAACTTTAAGAGGGGGTGGGGTTGGCTATTATGCCAGAATAAATAACAACAATTAACATTATTTTCGGCCAGATTCTGGGCAAAGAACTTAACCCTATTATTACCTTATCTTAACAGATAAGGAAACAAGCTAAGAGAGGTTTTGTTTTGCCCCACCTACTGCTTGGGAAGTCAGGACTTAGGCCCAGGTAGTCTTCTACACTCTTAACCTCAAGTCATCCCATTTGCTGCATTTATCATATTAAAAAGAGGCCATTTTAATTGATACCTGATTACAATTTTGATCCTAACTGTTTATCTTTACTTCCATTCAGTAGAGCCCAAACCTTGGAAACACAAACAGCCTCCACACAGTAACATCAGGTTAACCCCCAAGAAGCAGAAAGGGAGGGAGTGTAGAGGCTGTTTCTTTTTTAGATGAGATACTGAAAAATTACCAAAAACTAAACGAAGACTAGTCAATATATTGGTATAAAAATTCTTTTGGTTTTTAGTAACAAATGGAGAATCCAATAAGTTTAACCTGAGTTATCACATTTTGTTTCAATGTTCAGTTTATGACTGAATTACTTTGCAGCTGGAATTCGGAAACATATTTGTCTTAGTAGGTCTGGTTCTTCCATTTGCAACAGCATCTTTGTGACAATTAGCTATGGATAGAAGAGTATGGTTGTTGCAGAAGAGGGCTCAAAGAGTGGACAAGTCATCTCTTGATGCCATTCTCCAACCTCCATTCCCTTGCCCCTTGCTTGGGGCTAAAAATGGCTTGGATTCTAAACCAACTACAGCATTTTAGCATTATCTGCTAAACATTTAAATGCATGCTCCCTTTTACTCAGTGATTTCACATTTAGAAGTTTATTCAAGAGAAATGCCCACAGCAAATACAAAGATATGTTCAAGGTCATTTACTATTACATTGTTTGCAATTTAAGATAAATGGAGCTAACCTAAATATCCATCAGGAAGGGATTAGTTATATATATATTATATACCACAATGTAGTCATACAGAGGAATACGTAGGTAGATTTGTATGTAGAAGATTGTAGGTGCGACTCTAATACATTATTGAAGATATTTGTAAGGATAGACATCAATGATTGCAAACTCAAATGCATTTGGGGGCCAGACTGGTTTTATAAAATGGGACAGGTAGGCCCTAGGACAACCTTGGGAGCGCACACCCTCTGTGAGAGCAACTGGCATCGCTCAGCCTCAGCTAATCGTTAATGGGGTGGCAGATTGTTGGATGTTCCAAGAAAAGCTACAAATCGCAGTATATTTTCATGCTACTTTGTGATCGTCTACTCATTTCTCTGCCACCTTCAAAATATTGAAGGTGAAAATATTTTGCAAATTTTCTGTGAAAATTATCTGTGAAAATATCTGTTATGTGAACCTCTTGATTTTTATTTCATGACAAATAATAGAAATATTTAAAAAATACAGTGCATGTGGTCATCTGTGAACTGGATTGGTCCTGCAGGTTCATGGTTTATCAACTGCTAAAATCTTCTGAGCAATGGTTTTCTCTGGAGAATAATATTATGGGCCCATATCGGAGTATGGTCCTTTACTACCTATATGCTGCTTTGTATTTGAGGTTGTTTTGTTTCATTTTGTTTGTTTGACCATAGCAAAAGCAAGTGTATTGGTCACAGCGAGGCGCAAGGGACCTACACCCCTGAGAAGCATGGCTCAGGCCTCCTCAGTGGCCTAGATGTCCCTGTCCTCCACCAGGCTCTGCTGGTAGGCCTTATACTGGTCCAAGGCGAGGGAGAATGCTTGGCTGTTAGAAATGCCCAAGTCCACTGTGTTCTCCAGTGAGGGAGTACCCCTAACCGGGCCCTGTCTAGCAGGCCGTGAGGTGCCTGGAAACAACTTGATCATCAGTGATCCACGGCTGTTCTTGGGGTTTTGACTTTCCCACTTAAAACCAGTGATTGGCGAGGCTAGTGTCCTCTTCCTTCCAGTTAAATGATCAGATGTTCCACAAAGAGTCCCAGGTTGAACATACCTCCTTTCTTTTGCTTGGTGAGGTCACTGGGCCCTGATCACTGTCAGGATGCAGCTTCTCACCAACAGTCCAGTACATGGGGCAGTGGTCCAGCCTGCGGGCCCAGGGCCCCTGACCCTGCCTCCACAGAGCTAGTCCCTACTCTGCGCCTACCGCCCCCAGTGAGCTCAGCACTTGCCACTGGCATGGTCGTGCCTGAGGTCTGGTGGTTTTATTGGCTGCTGGGCAGTTTCCTGCTTCTCACCAGTCCTTGGGCAGAAGACAGTCACTTGGCGGCCCCATTAGAAGGCAGTCACCTTGAACGTCCACTCTGGGCGGCAGCAGGGATGCGAAGCGGGGGAGAGCGAGCCAGCTGGTGGGGACCCACCACCTCGGCCCCGGCTGCAGGCCCTCCCACCCCGCAGCTGGCACTCTCCTTGCTCGGGCACCGACGGCTGCCTCACTGCGCCTTCAGCAGAGTCCCGAGTTTGGGCAGGGAGTGGGGATGTCTAAGCACGGGCTCAGCAGGAGCCCAGGGGGGTGCCCAGGGCCCACGGCCAGGCTCGAGGGCCGCCTGTCTGGGCCTGGGGCCAAATCCACGTCGCTCAGTAGCCCCTCCACAGGGTTTTCCTGGGCATCGGAGGTAGTGCATCTGCAACTGGCGAATGGGGAGGTATCCGGCCCAGGGATGTCCGCAATACTTCAGGTCAAACACTCACAGATGCCGCACAGGTCTGGGGGTTTCTTGTTCTGTCCTCAGCTAAATGCAACACTCTCTTCCGGGTCAGAAGTTCTTCTTCCGGGTCAGCAGCTCGGGCTTGTCCTTCCCGGAAGCGCTGGCGCGTCATCCTCAGGCCAGGCCTGGAAGGCGCCGGAGTCCTGCGTGCCGTGCTTCCGGGGGATACAGGCGCACATGCGCACATGCCGCCCGCCCACCAGGCCCCGCCCCCGGCGACCCCCCGCTCCCCGGGCTAGGACCCGGGCCGTGGGCGTCGGTGCTGCTCCGCAGAGGGTTGGGCGCAGGGTGCGGGGTTTGCCCCTGTCTTCGGGCGCTGGATCGCTCTTGAACTGGTGGCTGCACAGCCCCCTCCTGTCGGAGGAGCTGTAGAGCCGGGGGGGAGGGGGGGGCTTTCTTTTCTATCTACGGCTTTATAATAATAACACACAAAAATAACAGATTCACAAAACAGACTTAACTGGCCTTTTGCTGGAAAAGTCTGAAGCAGAGTGAGTTTCCAGACCATGTCTGACCGGACCCAGTTCCAGGATTTTGGCCTCGCCTTGGCTTTGTCACCCATCTCGGGAGCCTTGAGTGTGGTGGTCTGGACCCTGATAACGGACTCACCTCGGTAATGTTCTGTGCCGGGGTTTCTGCAGCCTTGAGATACTTCTGGCCGTGGGAGGCCGTGAGTTCTGTGGGTGGAAGCAGCGTTTTAACGGTGTTGGGACAGAAGGGTCACATCTCTCATTTCCACCGTGTGTCTGGGCTTGTGGGAAAATGAGTATCTAAGAGATCATCATTCATTCATTTGCTCATTCATTCAAGAAAAGTGTTTTGAGTTCTTACTTTGTGCCTGGCCCTGTGTTGGGCCCTGAGGACAGATGATTTCACGGAGCTTCTGGCTTTGGAGGTGACACCGACATAAATGGGCCGGTGTGATGAGAGTCGGCACACGATGCCTTGGGAGACCCCACTGGAGGTCGGGGAACATTTTACCGAAGAGGTGGCACTGAGGCTGGGTTTTGAGGGATGAGCAGGGGGAGTTAACCTGGTAAAGAAATGGAGGGAGGATTCAGGGTAAGATGGGAACAGTAAGGCCCGATAGTTCCTGTACCTTCCACAGCCTCTGTGCCGGGAGCTGGTTAAACGCATCCATGACTTTATGATAATCCTCACTGAATACTGCTAGATTCCAACTGGCAATTCACCCCATTCCTGGCATCATTACTCACTAAGCAAGGGCCTTGCTTCCTGGGAAAGGCATGAGTGCAAATGCACAAAGGTGAGAAAGGACCTGGAACCTTCTGGAAACATCCTGAGCTCTGCGTGGCCTGAGCACTGAGTCTGTGGCAGGGAGTGTCAGGCTTTGGGACTGGAGTGTGGGCAGCACCTGATCACAAGTGCTTGACGAAGCGACCCAGGGCCCCTGACCTCCTTCCTAACAGCACCTGAGGGCCAGCAGCAGGGGTTGAGCCAGGGAGATTGGGGGCAGTTTTTTATATATATGTCAACATATATTTTCACCCAGAGTTTTCATAACTCTGTGAACCAAGGGAAGACACTACGGTGTTTTTGAGTGAAAAAAAAAACAGCAGCGTGTTTTAAAAACTACGAAATGTCTTATGCCTTCCTGTGCTGACTTCAGGGATGTTTCATACACAGCCTGCAAGTGAATTGGGCCTGGTTAAAGGTGTGTGTGTGTGTGTGTGTGTGTGTGTGTGTGTGTGTGTGTGTGTGTGTGTGTGTGTGTGTATGTGTGTGTGTTCGTTCTGTGCGGGGAGCTGGTTAAAGGCATCCGTGTGTGTGTGTGTGTGTGTGTGTATGTGTGTGTGTTCTGTGCGGGGAGCTGGTTAAAGGCATCCGTGTGTGTATGTGTGTGTGTGTGTGTGCGCGCGCGTTCTGTGCGGGGAGCTGGTTAAAGGCATCCGTGTGTGTGTGTGTGTGTGTGTGTGTGCTGTGCGGGGAGCTGGTTAAAGGCATCCATGTGTGTGTGTGTGTGTGTGTGTGTGTGTGTTCTGTGCGGGGAGCTGGTTAAAGGCATCCATGACTTTATGATAATCCTCACTGAATACTGCTAGGTTCCAACTGGCAATTCACCCCACTCCTGCCATCATTACCCACTAAGGGCCTTGCTTCCTGGGAAAGGCAGGCGAATACTCCATTACTAGGAGCAGAATAAACATGTTCAGCTTGTAAGAACTTGACTTCCTCCGTCTCTCGAGGTGAAGGGGAACGCAGAAGAAGGGCGGGGAGGGGGAGCAGACTGGGTGACCGGGGCCGCTGTCAAAGCCCCACAACTGCTGCTGTGGCGGTTTGTCCTGGAGCAGGCGAGCTCCTTTGCTGCTGCCTAGGCGTGCATCCCGGGTTTTCTGGCCTTTTTGCCACGAGGACACGTGTGTATGCTGAACGTGTAAGTGTGCTTCAGGGAGGCTGAGAGCATTTCAGAGACAGACTCAGCGGGATTCCGAGTCTGCTCTGCAGCTTGCTTCCCGTGAGAGTCCGGGAAAGTGGCCTACCCTTCAGGGTCTGATTTCAGAATGCCCGCCTGGCATGGGCTTTCTGAGAGTGAAGTGAGGTGAGATATTTATGTTTAGTGACCAGCACATGACCGGTGTTCACTAGACGCTAATTTCTTTCCTGACCTTGGACTGAAGTTGCCTTTAATTGGTTTCCATGGAATAGCCCTTTGTCTCCCTGACTCTCTGTCCTGCTTTCTTTTCACCGGTAAGGAAACACATCAGGGAAGCAGGAACTTGAGTGGCAGGTAGCCTGTTGCTACTCACTTTGAACTGGTGACTCAAAACTTCTAAGACTTAGGTTCCTTCTTTCTAAGATGGGAACAGTAAGGCCCGATGGTTCCTGAACCTTCCACAGTCATTACAAAGACTCACTGAAGAATGGCAGGGTTGCCAAATTTTAGAATGCGTCAGAATCACCCAGACAGCCTGGTTGGACAGATTACTGGACTGCATCCTCAGGGATTCTGATTCAGTCAGTTCGGGGTGGGGCCCAAGAATTTGCACTTCTAACCAGTTCCCAGGCAATGCTGATGCAGTAGTTCCCAGGCATGCTGAGTACAGAGCCTGGCACCAGATGTCTGTGAGCCACCATCACCCTCTGTCTTTTGGGGCATGGGTGATATTGTAGACATCACTGGGCTGTAAATCTAATTCTAGGGCCCTTATTTTGCCTATGTCAAGAAATTGCTTAATTTTTATGTAGGACTGATAAAAGCAGTGAGAAGGAGAAATTGAGAGTTCTGGGGAGTTGACATCCACAGGTTATTTGTTCTGAGGACATCTATGTGACCCAGACACAGGAGTGAGCGGCCCGGACCAACCAGGTCCCCATGTTGTTTTATCAGCCTGGCTCTCTTGCATGCCTGGCTTAAAAATAAGTTTCTGGAACATTCTCCTGTTGCACAAGACTCTCTACCAGGTGTTGAGGGTGTGTTTTGGGGAAAATGACAGGAGATGGCCAGAGGCCAGAGTCTCCTTTGCTGACTTGTAAAAAGCCCCATCATCCGTAGGGCTTTTGAGTAAGTGAAGGATGGATCTTCCCGCTGAGGAAATCATAGGCTGGACTCTTTTATTTTAGCAGGTGGATAACAAAGATCAGGGGCGCAGTGACACCTCTGCCACTTAATGAGCAGTCTGAGTTACAGGTCTAAAATGAACAGCTTCTCCTCCTCCCGCCCACCCACCCAGTATTTAAACTCTCCTTTGTCGCTGTTTCTCAGCCATGCAAGTCACAAGAAATGCTACCTGGATGTGCAAACCCTGCAAACGCAGCCAGGGTTGGGACTCCGTATGGCAAAGGGTTAAGATTCTAGGTTCTAGGGTCCCATAGATGGGGCCCATCTTCCTACTTCCTGACTTGGAAAATGTGACCTTAACAAGTGACCTTCTAATTCCCATTTTCTTAACTAAATTCAGGGCAGTAACAACACTTATTCAAAGGGTTCTTGTGAAGGTGTATTGGATAAGCATGCAAGGACTCAATAAATGACAGCTGTCTTTACTGTGGGGGATTTTTAAGTGTTTAGGGCTGGGTTGACCTCCCGCATGCCCTCCCCGACAGGTCACTTTCCTGGAATCATCCAGCAATGTTGGTTTGTAAGGCCTAAATTCTCTACTTTCCCCCAGTTATTTATGTAGCTCTGGACTCAAAGAGAAGGGAAGATGCTTTTGCATGGGGTCTGGGGAAGGAAATGGGGCTACAGGCACAGGGGAAGCTCTCCAAGGACTCTAGCCCTGCCCGACCCCAGGAACTGATTCTCAGCCCCTGTGAGGCGGCGTTAGAACCACGACCTGAATCGTGCTCATACCTCTTCTCTTTCTAAAACATCCTCAAAGTCGTCTGCAGGTCTGGGGAGACTGGAACCTGGAAACACCAATACCTGGGTATAATAAAGCAGGGAAACCTGAGAAAGAGCAGCACAAATTGCTTTCTGTCTGAGCCATTTGTTCTTTGGGGATCAACTTTGGGGAAAAAAGGAGGTTTGAGAATTTTCTGTAACTTATAGGAGATGTGGTCTCTGGAGACTTCTGGCCCCAGAAATAATTGCTTTCTTAAAAAAGACAGGGAACTTACAAAATAAACCTGGCTGTGGTTCCCACTGTTGTTAGGGTGGACCTGGGATTTGTGTGTTTTCCGGAAGCTGCTGTGACTGTGAGCCAAGGAGCAGCTCGATTCTGTGTTGGTTGTCGTCGTTGCTCCATAACTTCTTAGGAAGAGTGGCAGCAATGACATCCATGAGGACAGCGCCCTTTCTCCGAGGGCTCAGTCTGCATTGTCCCATGTATAATCTCCACTCCATTTTACTGATGAGGAAACTGAAGCTCAGAGAGATTAGGTAATCCCCCCAAGGTAACACAGTCAGTTGTCTTCACTTGAACCTTCTTTAAATCCTGGCCTGAAAGCTATGTCCATGCCCTTCTCCACCCTCTGAATTGCCTCCTTCAAAAACAATAAAGTGACTTTATGATGTGATTGTACAGACCTGTCCCTGAAGTCTTGTCTAAGCAGTTCAAATGAAGCCCCTCAAAATACAAATTGGGTGTCTTCCCATGACAAGAACTCCTCTGCGTCCCCAACATCTCCCTTCCAGAGCTTTTTCATAGACTTCTCCCAGGGCTCAGCCTGTGGCCCAGGGAGAAAATGGGAAAAGAAAACAATAAGACAAATGAAAACAAAATGCTCCAAGGCCTGGACCCATTATGAATGAAACACCCCTTCCCAGCCTCACAAAATGACAGTCAGATTCTCATTCTTCTAAAAGCTCTGCTTTCACCAAACATCAGTTTCCTCTGACGACAAGCCTTTTCATTCTTCATCCAATGACGCAGCCCTGTCTTGGGGACTCTTATTGCTGTTGCCCATCCAGGTTGACAGACACACACAGGCAGTTTGTCGCTTCCCTTCTTTTCCTTTCCCAGCACATGTGACTCCCACCCCAGCAAACGCAAGGGCTCTGGGGAGGGTGCCCTCTTTCCCTCCACCCCCTTGCCTCCCACACAGCCACGCACAGCTCTTTGAGTTCCCTGCACAGGGTCATGTGCTTCCCCATGAATAAGCTCATCTTTCTTTTTTCACCCACCCCTCTGCGGTGACTCTCGGGCCAGCCAGGTGTGCTGCAGGCACCTCCTCATGGGGGCCCAGTTTTTTGACTGGTCCTATGTTTGAGCTGATGTTCATGCATGAAGTCTGAACAGATGATCTCGTTTGTTACAACACTCTGATGAGGTGGGTGGTGGTGATAAACCCACTGTACAGATGAGGAAACTGAGGCACAAGGAGCTGTTCAGGGACACAGCCCTCTAGTGTCTAGATTCTAGAGCCTGTCTTCTTAACCAGCAGGACTCACTGGCTTGAGGCTGTTCTGGGAACTTCTGTGTGGAAGCTGAAGCATTGAGGGTGACCTCTGGCTTTTGAAATTCTCAGCCCAAATGCTCTAGAGGATCAATATGGATAATAACGTCACAAAGGGTAGGCTAAGCAGCAACAATAATTAGAGGGTTTTATAGAAGAGCTGCAGATTGTTGAAGATTACCAAAAATGACCATTCTCTGCTTGTAAGCAGGACGCAGGAATGGCCTTGGGAAATGCCCCCCGCTCCTGCCTCTGTCTGTCACCTCCTGCGAGAGGTCCAGGTCATTTGCCTCCCCCGCCACTTCTCTGTCATCTTGGCCATTGACAGGTAGGTAGGGGCCCTCAGAACAGCAGTTCTTAAAGTTTCAGGTAGGCCAGGGTCATTTAGGAGCTCATGTCAAATGCAGATTCTGGAAATTCTGGTTCAGGAGGCCTGGGAGATGGACCCAGAGATTGTTTATTTCTACCAAGCCCCTCTGGTGACCCTAAGGCAAGAAGCCTCTAAGCCACTACTTAAAGTAACCACTGCTTCTACAACTATAGCATTAGGAAAAGGGAGCAAAAAGTCCAGTCGGTCCACGTCTTGACTTGGCCTCGCGCAGTGTCTTGCTGACGACGTAGAGCATGACCGTAACCCCAGGAGCCCAGCGTCCCTTGGCGGCTGCCGCTCTTTGCCCTTCACCTCTTCTGCTGGGGAGGAACACGGCACTGGAGATGGGTTACAAAGATAGCTGCTTGTCTGGGTGCAGATATAGCAGAGGTTGCCGCACGCCTCAGTCTGCTCTCGTTACATCACGCTGGAAGCCGCCCCTCTGGCGGAGGCTCTTTTCCCAGGGAGAGGAGTGGCCACCCTTTCCTTCCCAGGTAGGATCCCCGGTGGGGCACTCCCAGCTGTTGTGCTCCATTTACAGCCAGCAAATTAGTGTCAGGCTGCCTTTCATCACGAGCTCCACCAGCTCAGTAATAAATCTCTGAACAGGTTGTTCTGCAGGCAGCTGGTTCTCCGTGGTGCCCAGCGCGCCGCTGACTCCCGGCCCCCTCAGCTGTCCACACAGGCTGTAGGCTCCACTCGGGCAGGGAGCACACCCGTCTCGAGAGACTAGCATGATGCCTGCACACGGAAGGTGCTCAGGAAATGTTTGCTGATTAAGTGACTGTAATTCTGTGAATCCACACTTTTTTTTGAGGCGGTCATTCTCCGATGAGGCCCAGAGGCCCGGGCC
The DNA here is from genome assembly GCF_040802235.1 of Manis javanica. Taxonomy (NCBI): domain Eukaryota; kingdom Metazoa; phylum Chordata; class Mammalia; order Pholidota; family Manidae; genus Manis; species Manis javanica. The sequence goes on along the minus strand of NC_133169.1, from coordinate 91,447,607 downwards.
AGTGTGAGTCCCTCTGAGGTGTCACTCTTCTCAGACAAAAATGAGAAAATACAGGCCAGTGTATGAAGTTTTTCATAAATCTAAATTTATTCAATATAAAGAAACCACCTACTCTGAGACTGTGTCCTTCCTAACTTGGGGGTATTAAAATTGTTTTTTCTTTTTTCATGAGATGATGGTAATAGATGTGACATACGTTGACTAGATTGACTCCCCACCCCACTCTTTGGAGTTGGTCCCCTCACTTCTCGCCTAGATAACTAACGGAGACTAGGCGCCTTGCCCGGGTGGCCCTGGCAGCAGCTTGCCTGGGTCCGCGCCTTTCCCCTCATCTATCAAGCCTGCTGGTTACAAACCAGAGAAGCTGATTCTAGTCCGTGGGGCCGTTTCCTCAAACATAGAAAGACTGTATAAAAGGTGATGGTTCTAAGTACAATATGCACAAACCTGATCTGGATCCTGGAACAGAAGGGTGTTAATGGAAAGCCTGGTAAAATCCAAGCAGAGTGGTTAGTGTGGTTAAGGGCGATCCACCGGTGTTGATGCCTTTGTAGTGCCTGGTGTACCCTGCTTACGTAAAGTGCTAACAATAGGGGAAACAGGACAAAAGGTATAGGAAGTCTCTACTATTTTTTTAACTTTACATTCTATGAAAGTTAATGTAAAATGATTCCAAAATAAAAAAGTTTATTTAAAAAAAGGTAAATAAGTGCTCAGTCCATGTGCCCAAGAATCCATTTGACCAGAGTTGCCTTTTGAAAATGTAAATCAGAGCTTATCAGTACCTTTAAAAAAATCTTTTAATGGCCCATTGCACTGTAAGTAACAGTGTGCAGCCATGCCAGGCCCTGGGGAACGGGCCGGCTCATACCCCCCACCTTATCTCCTGTCCGTGCACCCCACCTCCGGTCACTGCACTCCGGTCACACCGCCTGTCGCCTCCTGACTGGTCACACCCGTCCCCGCCTTGGGCCTCTGAGCCGGCCCCTGCTTGGACCCCCTCTTCCAGCTCTCTGCGGGGCTGGCTGGCTGGGTGCCCAGGGCCCTGCTGCAGCGCTTCTCCTGCCCGCCCCCCATAAGGAGGCTTCCCACCTGTCAGTCACCCTCCTTCGCTTCACCTGCTTTGTGTTATTCAAAACACTTAACACCATCTGTCAAATTAGTTAAGTGATCTGTCTATTTTCTATTTGTTTATTGTCTCCCCCCAGGCCCTGGGATGTCATCTCCTTGAGGACAGGGGTTTATTGTTCACCACTGTGTTTCCAGCATCTAGAGCAGGGCCTGCCCATAATCGGGGCTGTGGAATTGTTTGCTGAATGACTGAAAGAGGGGGCGTTCCATCCAGGAAGACTTCCTGAACCTGGTCAAGAATAAAGACCCTCTTTCCAGTTTCTGTGACTTCTGGCTCTTCTCACAACTGCAGCTCTGGCCCCCACTGGTGGTGACGATCAGGGACCCATCCGCCTCCCTCCGTGGCCCTGAGCTCTGGTGGGCAGAGTCCTTCCCCTGCCCTTTGTGCTTCTAGAGGCGGTGCGACCGCTGCGGCATCCCAGGTGCTCAGCTACCGTGGGACTCCCTGGGGCCTCTGGCTGCGGCCCTTGCCGGCGGCCCTGGGGAGTCAGCGGCGAAGCCTATTTTAGACAAGACCACTTCATTCATCTCTGTATTGTCACTGCTACGGCATGAGAACACACGCCCTGCATGCTGTGTCCGTGCATAAACGAGAGGATGGGAAAGCAGCCTGGCTGTGGGCCCCCAGGGGGAATTCAGAAATGGATTTGAGATCCAGCCAGGATCTAAGTACTGCCCACAGAGGGGCCCAAAAGAGGGGTGAATCTGGGCCCTGGGTTCCTTCTTTCTTCCTGTTTTATCTCCTGCACGTCTCCTCGGGCCTCCGGTCAGCCACCTTCTCTGCAGGAAGGGGTTCTGCTGGCCGGGGTGTCTTCCTTCATTGCAGTCTCTCTTTCCTGCTCCCCCTGCTGTTGCTGGCCCCGGGGTCCTTCCAGCCTGCAGGCCCGCAGTGTGGGGAGCACACCAGGGGGAGGAACTTCGCCTCTGCCCCTCATCGTCTCTGATGGAAGCCAGAGGGGGCATGGAACCATGGGCAGAGCGTAGCTCGGAGTCTGACTACATGGGCATCAGGTTCTTGTCTTGTAATAAGTCCGTGACCTCAGGCAGAAAACTTAACCTCCCGGAGGCTTGGTTTCCTCATCCACAGGGCAGAAGGGGCATCGGCTGCTGATGGACACAGGCATGTACACGTGCATGCAACACACACACGCCCTTCACACACCTGACCTTCTTATCCTCTCAGTCTTAGCTCAGGTCCCACTGCTTCATCTGAAGTAGGTCCTTGGTCTCGGCCGCAGCGCTCAGCACAGTTTCTAATGAGTTGATTGACACATGTTTTGTGCTGTCTCTCCCGTGAGACGGCGCACAGGAAGCACAGCTACTTGTCACCACTGTGTCCCAGACTGTGTGACAGCAGGTAGAATAGAGGTGGTATATTATTATGTCATTATTAATACTTATATTATTTTTATGGACAGTGGGGGAAATTATTGGAAAGAGGAAGACAGAAAATCTTGGACAACAAGGTCCTCTTCACTCGGTTAATGGAGAGAATACTTTATATCTGCAAAGGTCAAGCTGCGGTCAGGGGGTGCTGGCAAGGAAAAATCTTATCTTCTAGTGAGAGATGGCGTGTGTTTCCCTGGTTGTCAGCTTATGACTGGCCCCCGAGTTTGAGAAGAGAAAGTTTCTTGGGTGCCTCTTCCCCTCCAGCTTGCTTGTGTGGTTTCGATTTATTTTAGTCATGAATTCAGCTGGCATTTCCCCTCTGGAACCCTGTGATTAAAACAAACTCGACAGAGACTCTGTTTGCAGTTACAACAGCCTAGGAACAAAATGAGCTCCAGTGTACAATGTGAGTCCCAGGATCGGGTCAGCCTTGGCATGACGCTCAGAGTGAGTGAGAACAGCCGGGATCTCAGGAATCCTCACAGTTTAGCACCAGCCTCCGGTAGAGGAGAAAATCATGTCTGATGGTCCTGTCCTGTTAGCCTCGTAAATTCGAAGGAGAGATGAACTGAAGGTGGGTAGGAATATTTACCCCAGCTCCTTGGTCATTTGCTCATGGACCTAAGAAGACTAGTGGAAAGGGGTTTATAGGGGAAGCAAAATGAGGTTGTGGGGAGAAGGTTCAGATTGGTGGAGGGAGAGAGCTGCTATCGGTCAGTCATTCCCCTGTCGTTGGCTGAGCATCTGTTGGTGCTCATTCCATTCTGCTGGGTGCTGTGCTGGGCACTGCGGATAGCGTGCTGAGGAAGCCCCTCAAGATCCTGGCCCTCTGGTAGCTTACGTTCTGTTAGGAAGAGGCAGACAACTACTAACTGAGCAAGTTAATTAAGATCATCCATAAAGAAAATAAAACAGGGGAATGTTATAGGCGTTTACCCTGCTGGGGGTGATGCAGACTGTCTTAGGGGGACGGTCAGGAAGGGAGCGAGAAGTGGGTATCTGGGTGGAGGAGCTGCACATACTTGGAAGTTAATAGCATGTCAGCTGAGGAGCAGAATCGGAAAGCCCTGCGCCTGAAAGGAGCTCAACATTAGGGAGAGAAACAGAAAGATTCCTCAATCCCCTCTGAGTACTCAAGTACAAATAATTAATATTTCCACGTCCTTTACTACATACTAGTGACGGTTATTATTTTCCAGCAGTGTGACCTTGGACAAGTTATTCAGTCACACGAATCTGATAGCTGTAACACAGCAGTAATAAAGACTGCACACCTCAGAGCCTTGTTGTGAGAATTACATGTGGCAGCACTAAGTGCTAATAATTATCCAGTGCTTATTATGTGTTGGGCACTATGCTGAGTGCTTCACATATAACACCTCACTTAATCTTTCTAATCACCTTCTTCATAAGGTAACAAGCATTTTAATCCCCATTTTGCAGATGAGGAAACTGAGTGCAGGGAGTCAAGGTCACCCAGAGTTGGAATATGAATCCAAGCACTTTTCTTCCAAGGCCCTCAACTTGCCCTTCCTGTTCTACCAGATGCCCATCAGGTGCCTGGCCCAGTGCTGGCACGTGCTAGCTCTCAAGGTTTCTAGTTCTGTCACTGCTATGTACATTGTCTTTCTTCTACAACAACGATTGTCCTTAGAATCTGCATTTTAGAATGTGACACTCAGAGGTCAGCGATTTGCCACAGAGCTGGAGCTGGAAGCCACATCTTCTGATTCCCTTTCCTCAGGTCTTTTCCCTGCAGTGTGCCTGCCTGGAGATTTTGCTTATTATAATTATGCATATTTTGAAAGGAACCCTCAGAAATACACACTGAATCTGCTTCAGGAGAGCCAGCTGTATGCAAAACAATAGGTTCAATTTTCTTCCCTAATACTGCTTCCATTAACATTTAAAACATCCCTCCATATTCATTGTTCCTATTTTAAGTTACATCGTCAGAGCATTTCAGTATTCATCAGTGGCTGAAGCCCACCAGGATTCTGAGCCCACACCCACTCCGCCACCTGTCGCCAGGCGTTGCTGTCTCTGCGCGTGTCGCTCCTCCTTGCGTACGGCCCAGGAATTCCACGTCTCCTCCAGCCTTCTCAGGGAGGCAACTTGATGCCTGGTTAAGTTCGCTTTGTTTTTTTATTTTTTTGTGCACACGGTCCTTCTTACCCTCTCGGATTTCTAGAGTAGCACTTTAAACTTGAAAAACGTTTAGAAAGAAGTCTTCTTGGAGAGAGTCAGCTGTATTGTTAGAATACAGATTCAACCTCTGTGCCTGAGGAAGACACTCCTGAGCTCAACTGCTTTGCAAGAAAAAAATTACAGTTACAAGTGGGAGAAGGAGGACGGGACAGAGGAGAAGTAAGGCAGCAAGAGCATTTTCCCCCCGTGACTGATGAGGCTGACCTTCCTCTGATCCGTCTCTGAGGTTGGTGCGGATGTGTACGTCTAGTCCACACAGGTTTTTTTGGACTTGAGACGCTGATATTTAACCATCTACTCCCTGTCTCCAGTTTGAAGTCTGACAGGCACCTCACACTCAGTGTGATAGAAACAAACGCCTGACCTTTCTCTGCACGCCTGTTCCTTTCTCAGTCCCCCGTCTGTTAATAATGATTCTAACCTTTGAGGGAATCATGTAAAGATGCTGGAGTTTTCCTCAACTTCTCTCTTCCTTACATGACGCCATGTCCGTTTCATCAGCAGGGCTGTCGGCCTTCCCCTTCAAAACAGCGCCAGAAGCCGACCACATCTCCCCACCTGCACGGTCGCCGTGGTGGATCAAGCCACTGTCCCCTCTTCCCCAAGCTCCATGGTCTCTTAACTGGCTTTCCGCTTTTATTCATGCCCTTTTTCTTCTTAGTGTGGCAGCTAGAGTGAGCCATTTATTTATTTATTTATAAAGGACCTATAACTGGCATACAACATCCTAATCATTTCAGATGTATGATGTGATGATTTGACACTTGTGTACACTGTGAAAAGATTCCACAGTAAGTCTAATCACCATAAAAAGTTACAAAAAATTTTTTTTCTTATGGTGAGATCTTTCAAGATCCACTGTGCTGACAACCTCCCAGTAAGAAGTACAAGACCACTGACCGCAGTCACCCCGCTGCACACCACATCCCCAAGACCCCTCCACTGCGCAACTGCAAGTCTACCTGCTGGCCCCTTTCACCCATTTAGTTCACTCCTAAACCACCTGTTCTCTGCACCCATTAGTTTTGTTTTATTTGTTCACTTGATTTGTTTTTTAGATTCCACATATAAGTGAAATCATATAGTATATGTCTGATTTATTTTACTTAGCATAATACCTTCAAAGTCCATCCATGTTGTCACAAGTGGCAAAGTTTCATTCTTTTTTAAAGTTGAACTATATTCTACTGTGTGTGTGTGTGTGTGTGTGTGTGTGTGTAATACCACATCTTCTTCATCCATTCATCCATTGATGGACACTTAGGTTGTTTCCCTATCTTGGCTATTGTAAATAATGCTGCAGTGAACATGGGGTGCATTTATCTTTTCAAGTTAATGTTTTGTTTTCTTTGAATAAATGCCCAGAAGTGGAATTGCTGGATCACATGGTAGCTCTGTCTTGCATTTTTTGAGGAATCTCCGTATTGTTTTCCATTGTGGCCGCACCAATTTACATTCCCACCAAGAGCACATGAGTCTCCCCTTTTCTCCACATCCTTGCCAACACTTGTTATTCTTTGTCTTTTGGGTAGTGGCCATTCTAAGAGGTGTGAGGTGATACCTCATTGCTGTTTCGATTTGCATTTCCCTGCTTGTAAGTGATGTTGAACATCTTTTCTGGTGTCTGTCCATCTGTATTTCTTCTTTGAAAAATGTCTGTTCAGATCCTTTGCCCACTTTTTAATCGGATCATTTTTTTTTTTGTCTATTGAGTTACGTGTGTTCTTTGTATATTTGGATATTAACCCCTTATTAGATATGTAATTTGCAAATATTTTCTCCTATTCAGTAGGCTGCCTTTGCATTTTGTTGATGGTTTCCTTTGCTGTGCAGAAGCTTTTTAGTTTGATGTGGTCCTACTTGTTCATTCTTGCTTTCGTTGCCTTTGTTTTCAGAGTGTTCCTTTGACATCTGCCTTGGTGTGTGTCCCACCTGTCCTCAAAACTCTCCAATGGCTTCCCATTTCTCAGAAAGAAAGTTAAATCCTTAAAATGTTCTCTTAAACCCTCAAGATCCCCCCTTCCCTTGGAGATTAGCACGTCTCTAGTCTCATCTAATCTACACCCATGTAACTTCCATGAGGGCAGGAATATTTGTCTGTTTTTTCGCTCTATTCCCAGTGCCTAGAATAGTACCTGGCACATAGTAAGCACTTAAACATATTCATTAAATCACTGAATAACTGTTAAAGGATTCACATAGTGCTTGGCTGTGTTAAGTCAGGAATCATTTCATTATAAAAAGAAAACCAATTTAAATGGAATGTGACTCGATCACTTTCAGTATGACTGGACATTCAGGGGCTCATTACTTTGAGGGAAGCTCCATCCAGGAACTCAAATGAAGCCCTTGGTCACTGACTCCATTTGCCTGTTGTCTCTTTTTCTTCCCCGGTATCTTCGTTCTCCAGCAGGCTCTCTTGGTCGCTATAAACCTCAGCCTTACTTAACACCGTATTAGCAACACCAGTGCAAGCGGGAAAAGCATGTCCTTTCCAACACCTCCATCCAAAGACCTAGGAGACAATCTCATTGGCTTAGCTTCAATCAGGTGTGTCTCCCTGAACCAATGGCTATGACCCAGGGAAATGAAATGCTTACACTGGCCAGGCCGAATCACTGACCATCGCTGGAGGAGGAGGAGAGAGTAACGGTATCAGGTCCACGAGGACTCCATAGACTGAGAGCGGGAGAGCTGCTTCCGTAAAGGGGAGAATAGGCATCATTTTCAGGTTCATTGCAAATCACCACCAGACTGATCTTTGGGAAACCTGGGCCTGACCTTGCCACAGTTTTGCTTCGGGACCCTCAGTGAGTCCCCATTGAAATAAATGCCAAAATTCTTGGGCTGTGATTTAAGGCTTATCAGAATGTAGGCCCAGTCTGTTCTTCCGGTTGTCTGTTCCCTGAGCCGCATTCCCTTCGCTGCAGGAACACCGCAGCACGTGCTGTTCTCAGAACGTCATTTATTCATCGATCCGGCCACACATGTACATGCGTAATACTTATAAGGCACCTGCTGTATGCTCCCGACCCTTGCTCACTGGTGACGGCTCTGGAATGCCTTTCGCCTCCTCTGTGAAGATAAAAACCAACACCTTCTTTATGGTCCAGGTTACCCATATTTTCTAAGATTTCCCCATTCTTCTCCTTCCCCCCATGCAGCTCAGAATGATATGTTTCCTCCCTCTTTCTCCATAGTACTTTATTATTTATTACTTTCTTGACGCAGATTTTTTTGGCCTTGGGTTAATGTTGTCTGTGTACATACCTGGCTCCCCTACTGGACTCTCAATTCTTTGAGGGCTTGGACGCTTCTCCCCCTACAGAGCCAGACAGCTGTGGTAGCCCTGCACACACAGGGGAGGTCTAAGAACTGTTTGGGAAATGAATGAATGACACACTGAATTGATTTAAACTTTTAATTTCTCCTTCTTTATCAGCACTGTGATATGTTTATTTGCATAGCACATCTATTTGTATAGCACACTTGGATTTATAAGACATTTTGGGACCTTTTATTTACTTTCCATAACGGTGTTCTAAACTTGGTATCCTCTCTATTTTAAGGATGAAGAAATGGAGTCTCAGATCAGGTAACTTTTTGGCTGCACAGTGCTAAGGATAATAATTGAATTCAGACCTTTGACTCTATATCGGTCATAAGGATTTTGACAACAAGTGATGGCAACTCAAGTTTAAGCATAAAAGAAATTTATTGGTTAACTGGTGGCCCTCAAAAAGCACGCATTTTGATATTCATGCTGTTGTATAGTGCCGTCCGTCAGTGACCCCCGAGTTTGGACATGTGACTTGTTTTGGCCGATGGGACTTCAGCAAATGTGACGTAAACAGAGACTTGATAAGTTGCTGGCCAATTGGGACTTGCCTGCTTGGAATGCTCCCTCTTGAAATCCAACTGGTTGGGGAGATTATGCAGAACAGAAATCGTAGCTAGCAGAGCCGGGCAGGGACTGCAAGAGGCCAGCACTGCTCCCCAGGTCAGGCAAGTGTTCTTCCCGTCACGGAATCATTGACTGTCGAAATTAACAAGCTCAAGTCCAGTTCTTTCATTTTACAGACACTGCAATTCAGGCCCAGAGAAGATCATTTCCCCCAATCATCAGGCCCAGCACCCCCAGGATCCCAGCCCCTGGTCTGAATCTCTTTCTGTCCCTCTGCGTTTCCTCCCCAGTAGCGATGGTTCTCGGGAGTGGGTTGGAGAGGAGCCCGTGTGTGCGCTGCTGGGAGTGTGACCTGGGCAGGCATGCTGGAGGGGCCTTGTGTGTGGGGTCGGGGTGGGGCAGGGAGGGTTATGCAATCCCCCAGGGGCTCTGTTTCCAGCACCTAGTGCCCGTCTAGGGGGAGACCCGTGTTCACACACAGATCAGTCCCCTGGATTATGGTTAGTCTGACCTGACTGAGCTCCAGTCACACATGCCCCTCGGCCTTCACGGACACAGCTGACGGCTACACCATGCAGCCCAGGACACCCCTCTGAAGTGCTAGAAAATTTTCATAGGGGAGAAGTACTTACAATGTTTGAGACCTCAGGCTTCATATCGTACCCTGCTTGATGTGAATTTGTGACTCTTAAGGGCAATTTGGTGAAATTTCTAGAACATTTTGTTTCCTCAGGCAAAAAAATGGCCTTTGCTGCGTGAGCAACAGTTTCACATCTACTCCAGAGAAAGACAATCAATTGCAGCCCCTGACAAATCAATAAATACAGGTAGGAGTCCAGATTCTTCCTGGTCATTATACCCATCATTCCCTTCTCTCCCATCCCTACTAGAGATGGAGTTGTAAGATGTTCATTCTCAGAGAGAAGTCAGCATTTATTTAGTCAACTGATGATGTTAGAAATGAGGAAATAGAGGCTCAGAGAGGGCTAAGGGCATGTTCTGGTTGCACAGTAATTCTGTGGATTGAGTTGGGATCAAAGTTCTCATGTGCTGCCTCTGAGGCAAATCCTCTTCCCACAGCCCTGAAATGTTTGGTGATTGCAGTGACAGCTCTGTCCCAGGATGGGGAGTAGGTTATGAAGAAAGGAAGATTAATAACAGGGGGACCTCAGGGAGTGAAGAGAATGATCTAGATTTTTCCAGTAGACATTCTGGACTTTACCGCCAGTATTCAGCCAAAATAGGACACTTGGATCTAAAAATCTTTAAGAGGTTTTTATACTCACAAGTCCCATAGAAAATTACCCATGCTATGTTTCATTTTCTCTGGGTCCTGCCCCAATTTTCTGAGGTTCAGAGAGATTAAGCAATTTACCCAAGATCGCACAGCTAGAGGGAACTAATTCCAAAGCCTGTGCCCTTTGCATCACCCTTCACTGCCTTTTAAGGGGCTGGGCATAATCCTTACCATAAATGGAATTAAAAGTGTTTTGTCCTAAGGAAAAGATCACAGGGATAATGTGGGAGTTTATTTATATTTAAATGCTTCATAGTACAATTCGTTGTGGATGTGAGCTCCAAGGTCTGACTGTCCAGCATAAAATTCAGTTTCCATCACTTATGGCTGTGTGTCCTTGGGGGTTCATTTGGCCCCTCCAAGGTCTTCTTTTACTTCTTATCTATACAGTGGACATAATTTAAACATGTACTTCATTGTGTTGATACGAGGGTAAAAGGGAGATAATGCTTGCAAATCATTTAACAGTGTGCCTGGCACTTAAGTGGCTCCAAAGTCTTAGCTGTTATTTGATTTTATAATGTACAGTATTATATGGGGAATAGGATGATGCAGGAAGGGAAAAGATGAAGGAGAAAAGACTAGCCCTTCGTCACACTTACCTGGGCCTTATGTGCCGGTTCCTTTGCATTTCCTGAGCTCACGCCTCTCCTTCCCTGTCGGTTAGATTATATCGGCTCATTCCCAAGGGGAGAGAGGGGTGAAACTGGTCAGTGGGCAACCCACCGTGGTGTGTGCACGTGCTCTGCGGGAAACCCACCTGGGTGTGTGCACGTGCTCAGCGGGAAACCCACCTGGGTGTGTGCACGTGCTCAGTGGGCAACCCACCTCGGTGTGTGCAGGTGCTCAGCGGGAAACCCACCGTGGTGTGTGCACGTGCTCAGCGGGAAACCCACCGTGGTGTGTGCACGTGCTCAGTGGGCAACCCACCTCGGTGTGTGCACGTGCTCAGCGGGAAACCCACCTGGGTGTGTGCACGTGCTCAGCGGGAAACCCACCTCGGTGTGTGCACGTGCTCAGTGGGCAACCCACCTCGGTGTGTGCACGTGCTCAGTGGGCAACCCACCTCGGTGTGTGCACGTGCTTAGTGGGCAACCCACCTCGGTGTGTGCACGTGCTCAGCGGGAAACCCACCTCGGTGTGTGCACGTGTGCAGAAGAATATCATCTTTGCAGGATCCTTTGTAATAGAGAAAACTCACTTACATTAAGTTTATAAAGAACAGGTTATATTGACGACGGTACATCTCACTGCACGTGGCACTGTCCTTCCCGGTGCTTAAGATAAAACCCTGGACTCATCTTTGCTTCCTTTTTACCCCCCTCCCCTCGAGAACACCTTCCGTAAATCCTGTTGACTCGACCTTCAAAACAGGTGCAGAATGTGACCCGCCCGCATTGCCTGCACAGCTTCTGCCCTGATCTTGCGCCGTCGTCATGTCTTTCGTAGCTGTGTGCGGTCGCCTTCAGCCTGGTCTTCCCGCTTCCACGCGTGCCCTTTGCAGCAACAGAAGGCGTCCTCGCTGTTCCTTGGGCGTCCCTGCCGTGGGGCCTGTGCACCGGCTGCCCCTGCTGCCTCGAAAACTCCTCCCCGCGGAGCCCTCACGGCCCCTCCCCCATCTGCTCGCGCCTGCTCCGCGGTGAGGCCCGTGCTGTCCGCCGTGTCTTCAACTGCCGTCTGCCTCCTTGTGAGTTTAGTACGCACGGCCCCCTCTACCCTGCCGGTTTTATTCTTTTCATAGCAATTGTCACTTTTTCTATATACGATTACCGGATTTAGTAAGTATGTTTTTTGTTTCTTTCCACCAGAGTGTAAGCTCCATGAAGGCCACGATTTTTGCTCTGCTTTTTGCTTTTGTTGTTGTTTATTATTATATCCCTAGAATGGTTTCAAGCATACAGTAGGTGCATCGTAAGTATTTGTTGAAGAATGATTGATTTCTTTATAATGAGTTAGTATAGAATATTTAAGTCAGTGAAGAGGGTCTATATGTATTAAGATGGAAAAATCTCAGGGATATATTTTTACATTAAAAAAATCAGCTGTAGAGCTATATATATATATACACACACACACACACTTAAATGGAGTTATAACATATATATATATACATATATTATAACTTAATTTATGTTTAAAAAACAAAACTTATTTGTATCTTTATACATATGTATGTAGATGCATAAAATGTTGGGAAGTCCATATTCTAGACTCTGAGTTATTTTTTAGGAAGAGCGAAGGAAATCTTTTGTTTTATTCTTTATACCTCTCTGCTTCCTACAATTTACCCAACAGAAGTCTGTATTCATGTATTACTTAGGTAAATTTATATTTATGGATTTTCCTAAGTCAGTGTAAATTTTGAAAAAAATCTTAAATACATGTACAGAAAATTTAACACCATTGTTATAGTTCCCTTAATCAACTACCTAGAAGAGTTGCCAGCAGAGAGGCTGGAAATGGCTGGGGAGAGTCTGACCAGCTGATTATTCTTGCCCACTTGACCTGATGCCCTCCTCCTCAGACCCATTTCTTTTCCACACGAGACTGTGAGCTTCCTGGGAGCAGAGCTAGGGTGGTCTGGGCTGCTGTCCTAACCCTGTCTCCTAGCACAGAGCTTTGGGCGTAGAGGTGCAAAGCACATACCTGTTTAACTGCAGCCGTGCGTCCCTGTCCCCTGGAGCCCTGGAGCAGCCCCCCTCCCCAGGGCTCTCTGGGTGCAGCCTCAGCTTGCTCTCCCCCTGCAGGGGGCAGCCTTCAGTGGCTTGAACGAGCCAGGCTTCCCCCTGGAGCAGTGGTTGGCGATCCACTGGACACACGAATACTTTCCGTAACATTTATTTCATAACACCCCTTTATTACTCTTGAATGATATTAATAGAGTAATATTAATTGAATAATTAAAAATAATCCACCTACAAATATAACTTCAAAAACCAATACAATGCCCTTGTTCTAACATAAAGAGAAAGGAAAGTAGTTGATAATAAATTACTACGTATTTTAACAGCAAATGCTTGGGTGTGATTTCCCTGGAAGACACCATGAAGCGTTCAGATGTTCTGCCTGTGTCTAGAACCCCTGTGAGTGCAAGAGCTATAGGTGCTGGCGGATACAGGAGCAGCCTTCAAGCTCAGTTTTCCAAAACGGCCACAGTTGTGGGTAGAGCTTTGAATGAGACAAAGTACAAGCTTTCCTTAATTTGTATTCATTTCAGTCACCCAAAATGTACTGTATATTAAAATCAACCTCCCCACGCCCACCAAACACAGACAGGTTTGAGGCTCAGATCATCACAAACAGGTGTTTTGCCTGCATGAGAGCTGAAGTGGGGGAGAATGTTTTGTGGGGCAGCACTGGCCTTCATACTGCAGAGTGTCTGCACCCCTGGCCTCCCACCCACTCACTGTCTGTGGTGGTCAATCATTGTGAGTACAGTGCTAAAAGGAAATGTTTCCACACGTTTCCCTAATGCCCCTCGGGGGCCACTACTGGCTCCATCAAGAACTTTCACCCTAGCTGTGCTGACAGGGTAGCCCAAGTCATAGCTGCCCCTTGAAATATGGCCAGTGCTGCAAAGGAACTAAGCTTTTAATTTAATCTAATTTACACGTACATTTTAAAACTGATGCGCAGTTCAGTTATTGGAGAGTTTTTAAGTATGATTGGAACAACTTGGGGATATGAATCTACCTTGTCAACTATAAATTTCATGAGATCTGAATACAGATCAAATATTTCTGATTGAAAGTTTAGCAAATTAACTGAGATCTTCTAAAATCCATATAGGAGTTTGAAGATTTAGTGGGTAAAAAAGAATATAGAATATCTTATGAATACCATTCTTATATTGGATTACATGTCAAAATGATAAAGGTTCAGTTGTATTAGATGAAGTGCTATTAAAATGAATTTCACCTATTTCTTTTGACATTTTTAAAGTTGCTACTGGAAAATTTAAAAATACATATGTGGATTGCATTTTATTTCTATTGGAGAATGCAGGTTCTGAGATCTCTGATTGCTTTCTGGCTGAAGGAATGTGTAGTAAGTCGGATGTGGGAGAGGAGTTGGGACGTGAGTCCCTTGTTCTGCAGCCTGTAAACTAGGGCTGCAGGGACAGGGTCTTGCTTGAAGTGGGAGACTAATCCTAAGTGGTTATTATTTTTTAATGAAGTCCCAGATTTTGGCCTGTGGTTTCTGGCAGGGATGGTGTTTTTCCACTACACTCACCCTCTGCTGGGCCCTCTGGGAACCTTCCCTTTATAGTCTGAAGTGGGGGTTTTGGCCTGTGATACAAAGACTCCGGCAAGCTCTGCTCAGAGGCAGTGGTTTCAAGGCATCTCAGAGTACGAGGAAGATGGCCTCTCTCGCCGCTCTGGCGATTTACAGATAACATAGGTGGTTAAATACCAAAGCAGACTGTGGGGTCTCCTCCGGGGCCGTGCACACAAAACTAACTGCATGGGTAACTAAGTTACATCCTAGCCACAGAGACGCCTCGCTGATCATGTATTCAGAAGTCTCTTATGGGTTTCAGATTACGACTAGACTAGTTAAAATAATTTTCTGCCTCACTTTTAAGGAACTGACTTTTTTCCCCTAAGTAGTCCATTTGATGGTGAGAAGCATGAATTTTGGAGCCAGACCTGGGTGCGATTTCACGGCTGTGGGGCCCTGGGGGCATAACTTAACCTCTCTGAGCTTTAGTTTCCCATTTTCCTATCTGTGAAATACGTCTATCATTCATAGCAAATCCTGATAAGCAGCAGCTGTTTTTCACTATGAAGAGGGTGAGAGTGGGCGGTGGGGATGATGTCTAAGCAGGAAAGCATCTTAGAACAGCATCTCTGAGACTATTTTCCCCAGAGCACTTGTCACATGAAATAGAATTTCAACAGTAACAAGTTTTGTGGGCACTGGGTTTTGGAGATGCCAGATTCCCCAGTGGAGACTGACTAAGTACGTCAGCATGTTTAATATTCGGAGAAGGCTTGCAGTAAAGAAATTGGTTTCATTTGGCTTAACCAGCCTTTCCCAAACTTATTTTTTTAGGATTTTTTTTTTCAAGAAATAACTATTAGCTCTTTGTGGGTCATACTTTGGAAAATGATGGAATGGGAGAAAATGTCTTACCTTCGAATCAGACCCCCAATATCCCCCACTTTCGGTAGGCTTGGCTTCTCACCTGATTGTCCTGTGATGTGGGGAAGGCAAGAGGGATAAGCCCCAGACTCTGTCCCATGTCACCAAGCCCCGTAATGAGAAACCTGTTCCCCAGGGAGCCCAGACAGCCTTGAAAAAAATTTTCTTAAATGGTCACATGAGATATGATAGTCTCTTGAAACTGCTGTTTTGGTGGTGGTGGAGCAGAGGGGAGACTATAAACTTTAATTTTTTTTTCGTGTCTTTTATAAATTCCCATGAACTCCAACAACTCTCTACAAATGATCAATAAGTACAGTAATCTTCTGATATAACAATATTTCAAAAGGAAAAGTTAGAGTGGGGTCTAAATACACACACACACACACATTCTGCATAGTAAAGTATGAGCAGAATAAAAAGACATGTTTAATTTATAAGACCTACTTTGATTAGAAATGACAAAGGTGGAAAGATTGCTAAAGGGTAATGTTCATACTCAATTTGTTATGATCGCACCTTTCTTTCATCAGACACATATATAATAAAATCCCCCAAATCCCAAAGTACACATAAAAATAAAGTCCAATAAATGACATCAGGTAGGATAGGATAAAAATTCTACTCCTTCAAAGATTCAGAGTACAGCAGCATTTAAATCAAAATGCATAGAAGCAAACCTACATGTCTATGAATATTTTTGTAAAAACATTATTTGCCCTCATTTTTATTATAAACGTTTCAGACATAAAAATTTTGGAAGACTAATAAATAGACAACCATCAAGAATTGTTAACATTTTTTTCCATTTTTTCCTTCATATATATGCATATATATTTAAATAGGCATATATACTCGGGGGATAAACTTTTTCCTAATGAATTACAGACATCATGACACTTCACCTTAAATATTTCAGCATGAATCTCCTTGCAAAAAGGACATTCTACCACATCATCACCCTAGCACTACCCTGCCTAACAAAATCAACAGTAGTTCTCTTGTTCTATCTGATACCAACTCTAGAGTCAAGTTTCTCCAGGAACTAATCAAGGCTCATATTTTATACTTGGTCACATCTCTTTAAACCTAGAAATGTTCCTCTCACCCCAACATTGTTTCCCAGCACACTGACTTTTTGGTGAGACCAGTTGTCTTGCAAGGATGTCCCACATAATTTTGCACATCTGGTTATTTGCTCTCAGGGTCTCTTAACTCATTCTTCTCTCTCCTGGGCTTCTTGTAAACCAAAAGTAGGTCTGAAGTCTTGATTAGATAAATATTAAATATTTTTAGCTAGAATATCTCATCAATGGGGCCATCATTTATTCCTGTTCTGGTGTAACTACACATACACAGCACATTTCACATCACGAATGTCCTGGTTTGCTCGCCCCAGAGCATCCTGTTCGGAGAGCCAGAATCAGCCGGTCCCACCGTGAGGGACACCCAGTCTGACCACTTGGTTGGTTGTCCATCAGAGCTTTTAAAAAGTATAAGCTCCATGAGATTATAAATTGATTGCTTTTCTTATGTAAGTCGACTCTACTTTCAATTACCCATTGACATTTTCTGTGATTGGGTGCAATCCTAAATAAACAATTCTCTCTTGAATTTGAATTAAGTTAAAGTCACTTCTTTTTGTGTTAAAATGGTATGAAAAATATATTTTTATATTAAATTGATATGATATCCTATTATTTGAATTTGACCAGAGGAAAAATGGCAGCAGGTTGAAGATTTAATTCTTTCCAGCCCATTGCATAAATTATATTTGTTCTTTTAAAATGGTACAAACAGCTTACTTAAAAAAGCAACTCTTTTTCTAATACAAAAATCAATACTAGCTCATTATGAGAAATTTAGAAAAATACAGAGAAGTGTGAAAGAGAAAACAAAAACTACCCCAATCCCCTCCTTAGACAGAGCCATAGTTAACATTTTAATGTATCTATTTTGAGTCGTGCCTTTTATTTGTCTCATTTTGCATCCTGAAGACTTGGCTTGGCAACGGTCACGTTTGGGGGCCAAAAATATGGCCGGACAGAAATACGAGCTGTACTCCATCGTGGCTGGGGACCTCACTGAATGTCCCCAGCTCTCAGGGCGGTTTCAGTCCAAGCGTTTCTTCTGGGGGGTGGCTCTGGGTCTTGGGAAGGTGGTATCTTTTGTCCCCTGGGGATCCCTTCTGCGCCACGGGTCGTTCAGGACTGCCAGGAATATTTACCATTTGCCCTGACTGAAGCCTGACAAGATATTTGAAAGGATTTTTTTCTTTAAGTAGCTCTATGGTCAGAAGTTGGCTAAACTGGGAGCTGGTATTCAGGGTCTGAGAGGAACTTTTTTTTTTTACACCCTCTCCCCTAAGCTAAGATGAAACGATGTACCCAGGGGAAGAGAAAAACATTTTGAACCTTTGTGGAAGGATTCACTAAAACATCCCAAAGAAACATAGCTCTAAATCTAGAACATAGAAATCTTTGGATTTCTATCTTACGTGAAGACCTTCTCCCTTATATAAAGAAGCAAGCTGAAGATAATGTAGTTAAAATAAAATAGAGAGTTTGGCTTTCTCTCTGTTAAAAGGACAAAGGTTTCTTGGAATATTGGTCTACTCTTGATAAGATATTTAAAAGTTTTTTCTCTCTCTAAACTTGCAGGTAATTACCTGCAAAGCAAAGATTTTGTGTCTTAAAGAATAATTTACTGTGCTTCACTCTGTCTTTATCGGGTCTTTGATTGCTTAAAAAACCCCAGTCTTCTCCTTATTGAAAGAGCTAAGTTTTGTTCACAACTATAAAACCTTGTGTATTTGACTTTAAAATCTGCTGTGACTTTAGTTAAATTGATAATTAAAGATCATTTCCTTAATACCTAAGATCCTATTTAGTCAAATGTTCATACCTTTTGACAACTTCCCCAAATCAAATTCTAGATGACGTCTTTGTGACCTCAAAGTAATTGAGATTTCCCAGAGGGCCCCTGGAAAATCTCAAAGGATTTGTCTCTCACATTGCAAGAGAGATTTTAAACTTCTTAGGTTTATTTTGTGTGTTAAAGTATGTGGGAAGCATTGGTTAAAAAGAAGTGATAATAAACCTTCTAAGGTTATACGTATATGGATATATGTCACTAATATAGGTATTCCAAAAATTGGTTAACGTTTCTAGAAAATTGCCGATACACTCTCAGAGATTCTACCAATAAGGTCATCGATACACAGCAAAGTCCCCTAGACATCCTAGCTAAGGTGGTTTTAGATAGTAGCGTTTCTTTGGATTGCTAACTGGCTGAACAGGGAGTCTGTGCCGCAGTGAACACCTCCTGGTAGTTCTAGATCAGCATCTCTGGTATTGCAGAAAATACACACAAACTGACAAACAAGCCACTGGGCTAAAACAGGCTGGTGCTCTTTCCGGGTACATTTTCTGATTCATTCGATACCAGCTGGTTTGTTTGCGGGGGTCCCGGCTAAGGAGTATACTTCGTCTCGGTGGTGTCCTCCAGTAACTATCACTGTAGTCTTTCTGGGGTGCTGGGTTCTCTCAAAGGTCTTCAATGTGTTTTTGCCATCATCAGTGTACATCAGATGGTCTCACTGAACTTGGAGAAACGGAAACAAGATTAGCAACCAGATGGACAGCAAAACAATTCTTCCATGTATCTGACGTCATACCCAAAGAGTTTCACGATGAGACAAGAGCAACTTAACTTTGCGAGTGACTGAGGGTGGCAGTAATACCAAGCGTTTGGGCAATCTCTCAAGTATGAGAGGATGACCAGAAGGGGGAAATTGTCAACTTGATTAAACAAGGAGGCCACTCAACTGGTGTGGCTTGAATGCTGTGGCATGTGGCCACAGAAGCAAACCGAAACCTAAGTCTCATGGTCATGACGTCGAGGTGCTAAGGACCTCCGGTCACAAACAGCCGACATGCTCTGAGCGATAGCCGGTCAGTCATTTCCTTACTTCGCTTCCCCCTCTGTCTGTAGCATCTGTGCCTCAGCTACTGCAGGTGGGGTGCACCAAACTGCCTCAGGGTCGTGGTGCTTGGTTTTCAAACCAGTTTTGCCCAAATAAAGCTCTAATAAGTTAAAAGAAATTATTTTCTTAAGATACATTATTGGGTTGAAAGGAATGAATTTTTTTCATTTGTTTTCCTCCTGATTATCAGAGTAAGATGAGCTTATCACAGATAATTAAAATATAGTAAAACGGGGAACGAAAAAAATAGTAATGTTTCGACATTATTTCTTCCGATTGATGCAGTTTGTTTCTTTCTTAGTGAGGTTCAAAGTTATGACCACTTTTAAGACTTTTGATAATACTGCCAAATGCTTTCAATTTATCAATTACCTTTCTTCTGGAAGTATGTAAGTTGTGACGGTTCTGAAAACACATCTAAAAATTATCAGGTAAGCATGATTGTTTTAAAACTCCCCACGATTTCAGTCTGGCTCACTGACAGTCTGTTTGGGGACACAGGAAAGGGCAGAAAAAAGTATAGAATAAATGCTACTTGGAAAACTCCTCACTAGCTTTTGACTTCTTTGCATAATTAAGGGATTCTTTTTACATAGTCAGGCTCCCATTCAATTCAATTGTATTCATAATTCTAACTTAATTTTAATTTAACAATTTTCCAGATGGCAGAAGCATGATTGTGCAAAATGTACCCGTGTAGAGGCTTTGGTTGAAGTCACCTTTCTGAAAGGCTGCCTTTGTTGGTGGGTATTCGAAGATGCCTCCTTGACAAGTAGCTGTGCTAGTTAGCTCACTGGTCCTTCTGGGTGAAGACAGGCTATCAGTCATCTACTAATACCTGTTTTCTGGGATGAATAGAAAAAAATATTCTCCTACTTAGGGCTTTCCAATCTTTTTCATGGTATGACACACATAGATAATAAAGATACTTGTTCTATATACTGGGGTAAATGAATGAGGCCGATGTCCCCAGAGGTGACTATCTGGAAGCTTGCAGCCCCAGCGGGCTGTCCTGAAGGCTGAGGGTGTTTCATTCTCCTGGAATCCGTTCATGGCATGTCCAGGCCAGCTCTGCATCCTATGGAACCTCGAGGAATGTGTCGTCTGTGTTATGAAGAGCATCTCTTTGTTTTTTTTAAACTCTGTATGTGATGTGTGTGTCTTTCCTATTTCTTGCACTGATTACGCAGGGGCCTTATAACTGTGAAGCCCGTTAGTAGAAATGTAGATTTTTTGGATGACTTTCTGATTGTACCTTTTCACTATTCTCCACAAAATGTATTCAACTCCTGTTCTAAAAGTTTTATTTATTTGATTTCTCTCTTCTGGAAGTCATTCATTCAACAATTATTAACTGAGTTCTATTATGTACCATTTTGATAAACACCGGGGATCAAGAGGTAGAAAGATGGTGTCTGACTCTAAGGTCATGGCATGGGAAGGATGGAAAGTGCTAACTAGGTGAGTATTTTCTTCTATTCATCCCAGGAAACAGGTATTAGTAAGTGACTGATAGCCTGTCTTCATCAGGAAGGACCAGTGAGCTGACTAGCACAGCTACTTGTCAAGGAGGCATTTCAATTACCCATTAACAAAGGTAACCTTTCAGAAAGGTGACTTCAGCCACAGTTTAGTGGAGGGGAACACAGAAAAGCGGGAAAAAGCAGGAAGCACTTAATGGCAGAGGGTCCAGAATTTGGGGCCTTCTCCCTGGGCGGCTGGGAAAGCTTCCCAGAAACAGTGAGGTCTGATTTGAAGGAGAGGAACTTTGGCTGTTAGATCAGGAAACAGAGTACTGATTAAGAGAAACCTGCGGTCTTGAGAAGTAGGTAAGCTTGTTGGTGTGCTTGAACACCAATTCCAGGCAGTTTCTGGAAGAGGGACCCGGGATGAGGCTGGAAAGGAAGGTAGGGTGAGGGGTTGAGAGACTTCACCTGCTTTGCAACAGGGTTAGGACTCTTTGTGCGGGAGACTGGCAGCAGCAGACTGGTGTTTTGATGGCTCTGGCATCAGTGTGGAGAAGGGACTTGTGGTTGGGCGGGTACGTCATTGAAAGGCCGCTGCAACTTAGAAAGCAGAAGTGATGAGGCTTGATCTGGGCAGGGTGCAGGGGGTGGAGGGGAGGAGGCAGTGGTGGTGGAATCCATAGGAGCGGCTGTGGGAGTGCAAGAGACGTCAGTCTGGGCAGCTGCGTCAGTGATGGTGTCACCAGCAAAGACCCCCCCCCGTCTCAGCGCTCCGATCCCAACCCGTCCTTTTAGACCCACCCAAGGGCCCTTTGCAAGCCATCTTCTTCCATCCTTGTTTCCCGAGCGACCCCAACTCTCTTCCCAGAATAACTCTTCTGGGAGTCAGCAGGGGACCTTTTGCTCCCCGAGCAGCAGGCTTTTATTTCATGTTAGGACTGTTTCCTGAACCAGATTGTAGGCCTATCATTCTCAAGTCTCATGTCTCCTGCTGCTCTGACAGCCATCCTAGCAACTATCTCATAGATGCATAGTGCTGCCTACAGGAGGCAGCGGGGCCTAGCGCTGAGCTTGCAGGTGAAATCTAACAGGAAATAGACATAAAGTGGGGCTTCTTTGGTTAATGCAGAAGGTCCAGAAGCCAGGATCCATGGCTTCTTCCTGTCTGGGGCTCCACGAGACCCAGTTTGTAAATGTTCACCTTGGTGGACAGGCCATGGTCTTTTGGGTCAGACCAAACCGAGATTGAGTCCCTGCTTTGTCACTTCTTTAGCTGTAATGGAGTAGACACCTGGGGAAACTCCTCTGAGCTTTATTTTCCCCTCTGTAAAAGAGACATAAGAATATTTTCATTATAGGGCTATCATAAGAACAAAGTCAGATAATACACGTAAAAATCTCTGGCACCTATTAAATGCTCACCAGGTCACAGTTGTTGGTAAGAATACAAGATGCCCACAACTGCTGAGCTGATCTTTAATGAACAGGTGCTTGGTCAGTCTAAATAAACCTACTCACGCCTGTGTAAGGAAAGCCAGGGCGGAGGTGATGCAGTGGGTGGGTTCAGGATTCAAAGGGGTCCCAGTCTTGTATGCTCCGTCGGCTCCACAAACCCACGACTGCCTGCCTTTGCACGAAGGTCTGTCAATATTTAATGTGTGGGTGTCAGTTGTTGTAAACTGAGCGGACCCCAGCACCACCTTGAATTAATTATATGGAGGAGGAGAGAAAATAAAATGCCTTTTTCTCAAAGCCCCAGTTTTACCGGCCGTCCAAGCCTGGAAACCACAGGGGGGAATTTTCTGCCGATGGGGGACCCTGAGAAGAAGCCGAACCAGACGAGTGACGGCGCACCCCGGAAAGTGCGATTCAAAATCTCATCCTCCTACAGCGGCCGGGTGCTGAAGCAGGTGTTTGAGGACGGGCAGGAGCTGGAGTCCCCGAAGGAGGAATACCCTCACAGCTTTCTCCAAGAGGCCCTTGAGCCGGCGGACAGTGTTTATGGGTCCGGGGAGGCCCCCAAGCCCCGGCCGTGTTCCCCTAAGCTGACTGCTCAAAGGATCAGCGTGTTTAGAGAGGGCCATGCCTACACTTTGGCGGGCAAGCAGCCTTTCTTCAATGATTACAAGGGGAATGACCACAAGGTGGGTGCTGTGCACGGTGTACACGCTGTAAGGGCTAACGTGTGGTAGACAGACAACCAAATGTTCCCAGTTTGTTCCCATCTTGCCCATGCTCCGGTACCAGCCGGACCTATAGGTGCACCCAGTGGGAAGCTGCTATTAGAATAATATTTCTGCAACAAAAATAACATGCTTGTTGACTATTTATTGGGAGGTGCAATAAGCCTAGATAGTATTCAAATTCCATCCAGGGCAGTAAATTGTCACTGGGTCTTTGGCTGGCTTATCTCGGTAAATAAATGAAACAGAGACGCAGTGGTTTTCAGGTTGCCAGGCCGCGGTTTTAGAAAATTACACGGCAATGGGCTGTTTTGCTTCCTGAAAGAGCTGAGTGTTGGAAGGTGCTCATTTTACTCCAGCCAATTATTTAGCTTGTGGCTTATCCATGTCTTGTTTTATTTCCTCTCTCCTGCTGCCTGCTTTTAAAAAATGTTTGTTTGTTTATTTATTTTGCCTTTCCATTGCTCATTAGCATGAACACTGGGTAGCTGGAGTCCTGAGACAAAATGTGGCAAAGCAAATCGACCAGAGGAAATGTTAACATGGGAAAGAAGTCTGAACTAATAGTTCAATTGAAACATGCATTTTGTCTGTTAATTTCAATTATCTTCCCCAGTACGACAGATGATTAAAAGCCTGTACATGATTTTCTTTCAAACTAGAGGAATCTGGAAGATTCTTCACTGATTTCCGAAAACTAATAGGAGTGTGTATACAGTCTCTGCTAGTGGACCATGAATGCCTTTTTTTTCTTTAAGATTAGATACAATTACATAATGTACCAGGATGTTAATGAAGAGCACGCCAGGATATGTTCTCATCTTTAAAGTGTGAAACTCAGATAATTACTCTCTAATCATTTTTACTGTTAGTCTCCTAAGGGGACAGATAATGCGTCTACAGACAAATGGATTGGCCTTGCTGGCATTGGTAAAAGTATGTAATTATGGGCATGTCTGTATTTATCAAAGATAATACCAGGTTTCTTCTTGATGTTAAAGCAGGCTGGAAGGAACAGCCCCTCATGCTGGGAGAGGGACGTCCGCATCACACGGCGCTATCACACACTCTCTCACGGGGTCTTCACCACAACCTCGAGGAGAAAGCAAAGTATGGTCACCCCCATTTTGCAGATGAGGAAAATTAAGTGCCAAATTGTTAAGGGAACAACCTGACATAGGGTCATTAGGGGCAGAGTCAGAATAAGAGCCAGCTCTTCTGATACCCCATGCTGTACGTATCCCTATGGAACGTTCCTTTTAGAGAGTAGGACCATTAGTAACGATGATGAAGATAATAGTTACCATTTATTGAGTGCTTATTATATCCTAAGTTTTTGGCTATGTCTTGTACTTATAGTACCTCTTTTTAATTAAATCTTATTTGTAGGTTTAGAATTTACAAAGCCATAGTTTATACAAATCTTGTTACAAGGCCGCAGTAGATAATGTTGAATTGCTTGACCTTCGTAAGTCACTGGTCTAGCTTGGCATTTATGTAAACATATGATTAGGCATAGATTTATGAAACCAGGTAACAGAGTCTCCTTGGCAGCCCTGCACGATTGGTTTAAACACAGTACTCTGGAGACCTTGTAGGGGTTTTCATTCCTGCTTTATCCAGGTGTCCTCGTTTTCTTTGTCCCCTGATCAAAAACCACATCCCAGTCTTAGCCAGCCTCTGGGAATGGGAGCGGTTAGGATGGATTCATGCAGCTCCACCCACTCGAATAAGTTGTTATGCGGTGTTCATGAAAAATAAAGAAATGAGAGCTGGGAAGTCATGATCTTTCAATAGTGAATCTGATTGCAAAACAGCTCCTAGTAAATATTGGCTATGAAGCAATATTGGGTAGCGGTTAAACACAACATTACGAGTAAGGGCTCTTTGGGTAGCAGTTAAGCACATGACAAGTAAGGGCTCTGAACTCGAGCACATATTCGTACACCAATGTTCATAGCAGCTTTATTCACAGTTGCCCACAGGTGGAAACAACCTAAATGTCCATCAGTAGATGAATGGACAAACAAAATGTGGTCTACACAGATAATGGAATGTTATTCAGCCTTAAAAAGGAAGGAAGTCCTGACACACACTGCAGCCTGGAAGAACCTTGAAGATGTTATGCTGAGTGAAACAAGCCAGTCACAGAAAGATAATTGCATACTTCTACTTACGTGGGTACCTAGAGTAGTCACACTTACAGACAGAAAGAAGAGCGTGGCTGCCAGGGGCTTGGGGCAGGGAGAAGGGGTAGTTTAATGGGTGCAGAGTTTCAGTTCGGGAGTCAGGAAAAGCTCTGGTGCTGGGGGTGGTGGTGGTTACACAACAATGTGGATGTACGGCTGCCACTGAACTGCATAATCAGAAATGGTCAAAGTGGTAAATTTTATGTTAGGTACATTTTACCACAATAAAAATAATGATTAAAAAAAACAAGGGCTCTGATGTCAGTTAAGGCTGGACTTAATGTCCATTCTACCCACTTGCTCTATGAGCATGGGCAAGCCACTTAACCTTGCTGAGCTTAAGTGTCATCATCTGTGATATGAGGGTGAAAAAGGCACTTTCTTAGGTAGTTGTGGTGATTAAAAAAGATAATGTGCGGGAAGAACTTAGCGTTGTGCCTGGAATGTTATATATGCTCAGTGAACGGTACGTGCCATTTTGACAAGGACAAGGTTCTTATCGAAGGAATACTGAGTCTTCTTTTTATTTTATGTGATGAATAGAGAAAGAGGTTATAACCAATCAAATATTTTAAGGAATTGAGACCAACTTAAGTTTATAAGGTTCATAAAAAAAGAGACAGGAGGGGAAGTAACCTTTATTGAACATATGCTTTATACACATGTACTTCATCTTCAACAATAGTTCTTTGAGAAAGAGCTTTTCAAATTGGAAAAACAGAAGTTTTTAGGGGCTAAATAATTTACAAATCTTACACAGCTGTCAAGTAACATTTGAATAAAATTTGAACTGCGGTCTGCCTAGCCTCAAAGCCCAGTGAGTTTCTAGTACCCAAGAAGGCATTTCTGCATCACAGCACGGAGCCGTGCAAAGGTTTCATGGAGCCTGAATAGCAATCTCTGGGCTTGTCGTCATTGATAATCAGAGAATTTATGAATGTGCAATCACATAAGTTGCTTCTGAGCACATTGGGAGGAAGCAAAAAGCTCCTGGCTTTACCCTGGCCTTCTATAATGTAAGAGCAGGTGCTCCAGGGCAGTCGGGTGTACCCGGATAATGTGAACTTTGATTACACCCAGAGCGTGTCCTTAGACACAGGGAAGAACTTGGCTGGCAGGGTGACTGAAACTGAAATATACCTTAAAGGTGATTTGGGACCCTTCATCTCTGGAGTACATTAAAAATAAATTTATTATCCTGGGTCTCTCAGACCTTGGCCAGCTTAGAGGCAGGAGGTTGAACAAGAGGACCCCGAGTTTCTGTCTTTGTAAAAAAATATATTGAGGGTTTTGCCTTGAAAGAAACAGCTCTACAGGCAAAAAAAATCTCCTTAGTAACTGAACCTGCTTGGCTATTAAGGGAAGTGGAGATGGAACCTTCCAAAAGTGCCACCATCTCTGTCTCCTCATGTTCAGAAACTGATAGTCCACAGTGTGGAACAGGAACCCAGTGTGCGTCGAACAGGAGGAAATGGAAGCTGCCACACGATCGCTTGAAGAGGGGGAGGGAAAACAGGGCCAGGTAGGGAGCTTGTGGCTCATAAATAATTGCAGGAAACTCTGTGGGTGTTTCAAGAGAGGGAACCTGAATTTTGAAGCCCTGCCTAAGCCAGGCTGTGACTGAATACATGAAGGCATTAAATAGGAGACTGCTTGATTGTGGCATCTAAACAGATTTGGTTTCTGCAGTTCTATAAGAGGGCAAAATATTTCACACTTGGGGGTTTAGTTGCGGAGCGTGAGTGTGCATGCACTCCCAAAGATGGGTTTTAATGCTAACAGCAGTATCTGCTCACTGTTTGCATAGCATCTTCAGCTTTGCAAACTGTATTTTATATATTCTTGCCTGCAACCCCCCAGCCCACCCCTAAAGTTCATATAATTAGCAGGGACAGGGCTCTTTCGGCTCAGAAGCCAGCAGAGTGCTGGGGCAGGGTCCTGAGACCTGGCGTCTAAGCAGCAACTTCTACATTCCTGTATTTGGGGAGGTTACAGGCTCCCTGCAGAGAGGCTGGGGGAACAGCAGGGCACTCAGGGGTCTTAGCAACAGCACCTGTTTACCACCCAGTATGGAAATATCTCTCCATCTTACTAACTGGTTTGTCTGGGGTAATGCCGACCAGTTAAATGTCAGCCGCATGCAGATGAGCTAGCTGAGGTTCTGTGAAGCCAAAGGACTCTCCAGTTTCTCCAAGTGGTGAACAGAGGAATTGGGACCCAGTGCCACTTCCCACCGAGCTATGCTAGCTCTGGGCACAGATGTGGGTTCTTCCTTAAGTGTTCCCTAAACATGTACTCCCCATGCTTTTCTACTGCATTGTAGCATCGCCCAAAATATTCCTTGGCAAAAGGCTAAGTAACACGAGATAAATCCATACAGAGAAGTAAGCTACTAATAATGATGCTATAGAAATATATTTGTTGGCATAAAAAGATTTTCATATTATATTTTCTGAAAAAGAAAAAAGTTACAACAGGAGAAATGTAAATATGTATATTGAATGATCTTTTTTGGTGAGGAGGAATGTTTGTGAACAGTACAGTGTCAGTGTTTAGAATACAGACTTCAGTGAGACAGACTTGGGCTGGGGTCCTAGCCACTGGGTCAGTCTGTAGCCTGAGTAATTCTGTAACCTTGGAAGACTCAGCCCTGCTGGGGCGCAGTCTCCTCATCTGGAAAATGTGGGAATCGTAGCATCTTCCTCACAGGGATGTTTGGAGGGAAAGTGAGGTCGTGTTTGGGAAATGCTTAGCATGACGCCTGGCCCACAGTAAATGCTATTCACTATAATAAACATAATAATAACTCAATAAACTCTACTATTATTATCACTTAAATATAAAAACTTTGGAGGGAGATTTTTATTTATTTATTTATTTAAATTTTTATTAAGGTCTGATTGATATACACTCTTATGAAGGTTTCACATGAAAAAACACTGTGGTTACTACATTTACCCATATTATCAAGTCCCCACCCACACCCGGATGCAGTCACTGTCCATCAGTGCAGCAAGTTGCCAGGGATCCACTATGTCCCTTCTCGGTGATACACTGTTGGGAGATTTATTTTTAGGAAAATCATCCCCTTGTGTTCACCGAGCACCCACTGTCTCCGGCCCTGGGCCAGCTGCCCTTCTGTGCCGCAGGAATAGAGGCTCTGGACTCTGCCTGCAGGATCTCGCACTCTGGCTGTATGATTAGTACAGCTTTGCTTGGTTACCAAGAGCAGGAAGAAGGAAGCTGGTCTGCATGGTTCTCAGAGAGAGCGAACAAACCAGGGCATGGCCAGTAGCTCTGGGGTCTGATGGGGTCGCAGAGGCCGGCAGGTAGACCGTCCTTCTCTCCTGCTTCCCCGGACGGTGCGTACGCTCTGCAGCCCCGCGTGTGCTGACCGGTGGTGGACCACCATGCTCATTCTCCGTTTCTCTAGCCCCCACCCATTATAGATTTTGGAAAGATAATCATCTACACGAATAACCTTAAAATCATTCGAACGCCAGTGGACAAGAGAGACTTCACGAGGAATTTTCTCCAGAAGGGAGAGGAGGCTGAGGAGGAACCTCTGATGAGCAAAGAAGACATGTGTGGAGACAGCGCCCAGAACCACGGGCCTTCGCCGGGGCCGGAGGGCGCCCTCCGCCAGAACCAGTGCCCACAGGTGTGTCAGGGCGGGTCCCCCCCTGCTCGGGGCTGGCCCTACGGCACCCGCCTCCAAACTGATCGGACCGCACTACTAAGTAAAAACCTTTGTACATGAGTATCTAGGTGTCAAGGCATCTTAAATTTATCATATCTTAATGGCATATTGTCAGCACTAATAGTTGTAAGTCCCCATTTCAAATACTCATAACTTGGACTGTCTTGGGTGACTTGGGATCTGAGGCACTCGGTGGCACTTTGCCGTGTGGCTCAGAGCAGCTTGTCCTGGCTCAGCTCCGTCCTTCTCTCTGCTTGTGCTTGTGCTGCTAGCGTCGGGGTTATTCTCAACCCCCAGTGTCCTTGAGGAGACCCTATAAGGTGCCGTGTGTCCAGGCGTTGTAGAGGTCAGCCTGGCGCCGTGAAAGCCAAGCCACATCCTCTGTGCATCCGCTGGCCGGGCGCGAGGAAACTGCCACCTGCGGGAAGCGAGAGAATGAGCCCGACGCGGTGTCGCACGGTGTCACTGCATGGGGGGCGAGGTCCCTTTGGGCCACGCCTGCCGCAGGGACCCCGGGCTCCACGTCCGCCTGGCGACTGCCGGACCTAGTGAGGGCGCCGGGGCCAACCAGTTCATGAGAACTTAGTGCAACAGTTTCTTCATGACGTGAACAAAGCTATGTGAATACAAACAGCTCAAACGTGTTTGTTCTCCCCACACTTCCCAGGGATGTGCTCTGCCCACCTGGGAGACCGTTGCTCAGACACGCTCGGATGAGGGGCACGAGTGACGGCATCCATTCGTTCACAGGGCAGGGTTGGGGTGGGAAAAGCAGTTCTGATGAATTTAGCTACGAGAGCCAAAGCTTGGACAGCAGCAGCAGTGATCTGTCGTTAGACCCCATCTCCTGGGGCCTGGAGCTTGCTGTGGGGTTCACTCTTACTTCCCACGGGTCAACTTGGGGAAAGGCCGGGGCGCCTTCTGCTTGAGTGACATCCGGCCGCCCACCCCCCTGCCCGTAGGATTCCGGCAGGAATGAGAAGGTCCCAAGCAGCCCCCAGCCAAAGACTCTTACTAACGTCTGCCCACAACCACTCATGCTTCTTTCCAACCTGCTCTCATACTTGATATCTTTGAAATGCAAATCTGATCACATCACCCTTCTCCCCCGACCCAAAACCTTCAATAGCCTCTCATTACCTGGGATAAAACCAGAATTCCTCGCTTGTTCTAGAAAGCTCTATGTCTGCGTCTTGGCCGCTCCTGGCCTCTCCATCCCTGCCTCTTACACACCTCTCTCCATTCTCTCTGCCCCAAACACATTGCCCTCTAGGTCCCCCACCTCACATGCTGTTGCTCTTTCCTACCAGAGGCATCTTCCTCGTGCCTAGAATGTTCCTTAGACTCCCCAGGGCGCTGCTCTCAGCACCTGAGATCTCAGTGGAGACACGGGTTCCTCAGAGGCCCCTCCCCTGGCTTCCGTGAGGATGAGATCCACAGGGAGGGACCCCGCCCCCACCCCACAGGGGCCCTCCCAGCCCTCCTCACAGTTGCAGACATCCAGTTATTTGTGTGATTATTTGGTTAATGTTCTCTCTCACCAGGATTTGGTCTCCAAGAGGGCAGAGCCTATGCTTATGTTGGGTGTAACACAGTAGTTCCACTGCCGAAAATAAAAAAAGTAGAGCCTGGCATATAATAGGTGCTCAGTAAATATTAGTTAAATGGTTTTGGAAATATTGGAATTCCAGACCAAAAATGCCAACTGGGAAGAAGTATTCTGCCTCCTCCTTCCCTCTTTTTTTGTTTTATTGAGGTATCATTGATATACAATCTCATGAAGGTTTCACATGAGCAACATTATAGTTTCAACATTCACACATATTTTCAAGTCCCCCCCACACCCCACCGCAGTCACTGTCCATCAGTGTAGTAAGAGGCCACAGAGTCACTACCTGTCTTCTCTGTGCTACACTGTCTTCCCTGTGTGGGATAATCCCCCTCAGTCCCCTTCTCCCTCCCTTCCCCCACCCCTCTCCTTTGGTAACTGTTAGTCCATTCTTGGAGTCTGTGATTCTGCTGCTGTTTTGTTCCTTCAGTTTTTGCTTTGTTGTTATGCTCCACAGATGAGGGAAATCATTTGGTACTTGTCTTTCTCCGCCTGGCTTATTTCACTGAGCACAATACCCTCCAGCTTCATCCGTGTTGTTGCAAATGGTAGGATTTGTTTTCTTCTTATGACTCAATAATATTCCATTGTGTGTATGTACATCTTCTTCTTTATCCATTCACCTACTGATGGACACTTAGGTTGCTTCCGTATCTTGGCTATTGTAAATAGTGCTGCAATAAATATAGGGGTGCATCTGTCTTTTTGAATCTGAGAACTTGCATTCTTTGGGTAAATTCCTAGGAGTGGAATTCCTGGGTCAAATGGTATTTCTC
This sequence comes from Manis javanica, assembly GCF_040802235.1. NCBI lineage: Eukaryota > Metazoa > Chordata > Mammalia > Pholidota > Manidae > Manis > Manis javanica. The sequence goes on along the minus strand of NC_133169.1, from coordinate 91,416,625 downwards.
TTTTTAGTTTTTTGAGGAACCTCCACACTGCTTTCCACAATGGTTGAACTAGCTTACATTCCCCCCAGCAGTGTAGGAGGGTTCCCCTTTCTCCACAGCCTCGCCAGCATTTGTTGTTCTTAGTCTTTTGGATGGCGGCCATCCTAACTGGTGTGAGGTGATACCTCATTGTGGTTTTAATTTGCATTTCCCTGATAATCAGCGATGTGGAGCATCTTTTCATGTGCCTGTTGGCCATCTGAACTTCTTCTTTGGAGAATTGTCTGTTCAGCTCCTCCGCCCATTTATTAATCGGGTTATTTGCTTTTTGGGTGTTGAGGCGTGTGAGCTCTTTATATATTTTGGATGTTACCCCTTGTCGGGTATGTCGTTCACCAATACACCCCCCACACTCTAGGAGGCCGTTCTGCTCTGCTGGGGGGCCTCTTCCTTCTCTTACCTTCCACACGACCTTATTCAGGACCTAGAGGAGCAGCAGGCGGAAGACTAAGCACCGCGACCCAACGCATCACCGTTGCACTTTAAGATTCATTCATTCTGTTCTTTTTCATACCATACCATAACCTGTAGGAGCATGTATTTTCAGAAGAGGGCTAGAAATGGTAAAATGCAGGTCACACTGTAGGCCTGAATGAAAAAGCAACAGTAGGCCTGCTATGACAACTACCTTTAAATTCCATTTAGAGAGACCCGTGTTTCTTAGCGGTAACGCTGTAAACCAGGACAGAGTGGGCAACGAAAAGTCTCTGTGAAAGCTTCTACTTCACTAGCCTGTCCTTTAAACTCTGCTTTAAATTGTTATTTGCTTGCCCAATCCCTCACGCAGTGAATGCCTAGACAAGTTTCATTCTAAAAACAGAGGGTCAAAGAACATCAAGGAGCCTTCTGACTGAGAGACTCTCTGCTGCGTCACGTGGAACAGGGAACAGTGGGACCCTTGATGGCAGAGCAGGCCAAGGCTAAAGGCCAGGCGTACTGAACCTCTGTATTAAACAGAGAAGAAAAGGAGAGGAATGATTGAATTGAGCCACAGTGAAACATGCAAGGGGAAAAATCGGGTCCTGCGTAGAGCAGATTTGAGGCGATGAATCATCTGGGCTTCTTTACGCCTTAAGTGGGCTTGCCCTGGAAATTATAGTAATAATAACAACAATAGCTGCCATTTACCAGGGGCCCATGACAGCCAGGCACCATGCCCAGTGCTTTCCATGCAGGCATCCAGTTCATTCTGACAAGTCCTCTGGGAGGCAGATGCCATTAGGAGTCTCATTCCATAGGTGGGGAAACTAAGGCTCAGAGAAGTTAAGTAACTTGCTGGAGGTCATCAGAGACAATAGTCAAACCCAGGTCTCCCTGACTACCAATCTCGTGATCTTAACCACTCTGTCAAGCAGCCTCCAGCTAGGTACTGGTCACGCTTGTCAGGGCTACACAGGCCTGTGAGTCCGCGATGAAAGCTGAGGCCCTTTTCCTTGGTAAGAGATGGTTTGGGTAGGTGGGTCCATTCTACAACCTAAGCTGTGTGGTACAACTGTGTTCTCAGTCCTCTTACCAGATATCTTCTGAGATGGATTTTTTTTAAATACTGAGAAAATCAAGAGAGCAGCTTATGTCCTAAGTATCTTGTATAGAAAAATGCAAGAGTTGATTTTTTCATAAATAGGTGATTGAGAAATACAAGAAATCCAGTAAATAGTTGATTTAATGAATTGTTAACTGATTCAATGGGCATGTTGAGGGCAGGTGACTGGAGGAAAGTGGGAACCCAAGGACAGAATGGAAACTCCAGTGAAGCCTCTGTAATGCATCATATAACCACAAGCATCAGATCAAATTTGATGATCCTTTCTTGTTTTCTATAGCAGGCTCACCAGGTCACTTCATTTATCTTTCAGGATCTGACCTGGCATTGTACACAAATTAATTTTTGGATCACGTGTATAGCATTATGGTAGGATTCTACTGTGTTCTTTGGACAACATTATTTATTCTATGAAAATCTCACCGAGATCAAGGACAAAACATAAAATGTGGATTTGGCAGAGAAATGGACAGTAGTGATTTGCTTTAAGAATATTTTGGTAAATGTATTTGTTTTGAATACTTTAAGGGGTGAAACCAAGTTTCTCCATTGTTAATATATTAAAATAGGGCAACAATCAGTAGAATACTAACAAAAGGGTGCATAGGCATCATGTAGGTTTTTGTCAGTTGGATAATCATGTACAGTCCCTAAATCTAGCGTGAATAAACTTTAACACCTTCTTGGGCACTCTGCGGCATGATGGAACTATTTTCAGAATTTATGCCTCCCTTTTCAGAGATTATTTTTATTAGGTTATGAAAGAAAGCTGTGTTAGCTGAGTGGCGCCACCCAGTGGACTCAAGCTGTCTTGTCGGTTCCTGGGGTTCAAGGATAGGAAGGGTTAGCCAGGCATCCCTGCTTCGTTCATTCATTCGGCAAATACTGTGCCAGGCACGGCACTGGATGCTCCGGAAGTGATGGTGAAAGCGATTACCAGCGAGCTTCTCGTCTAGGCGGCAGGGGCTGTCCGCAGAGGGAGTCCTGCCGGGCAGCGGCAGTCAGGCAGGGCGGGACCCCCTGGCCCAGGGGTGTGGGTGAGCAAGGCTTCCCGCAGGAAGTGCGGCCAAGCCGCCATCTGAAAACAAGCAGGAGCTGGCTGGCTTGGGAGCAGGGAACCCGGCCCGAGAGTGACCGATGGACAAGAGCCCGGTGCGAGAAGTAACTAGACATCAGCGAAGGAGATAGGGTGTTAGCCTGAAGTCTTTCTGGAGAGCAAATGCTCATTAAAAGGCTTCTTGATGCTCTGCAGGAATCACAACGGCAGGCGACTGCAGGAGATTGTCCTCAGTGGGAAAAACAGCCCGCACGACCACTGGCAGGGGTCCACACGGAATTCATGCCAAGCTGGTGGGTGTCTGGACTAGCATTGTGGTCATGGGTAGGGAAAACTGGATGGATTTGAGAGATGTTTAGAAGGTGAAATGGACAGGACATGGTGCTGGCTTCACCTGGTGTTGATCTGGTATTGCCCCTCATTTCTGGAAGGTTCATGGTGTGGGCATGCTTTCCTTGAGATGTGTTACGGGAACAGCAGCACAAGGATAGACAAGGGGCAAGGTGGGAATTGAGTACTGGAGGCTTATTAGCAAGGCTTAGAAGTGAACTAACATTTATGGGGAACCTAAACTAAGCCAGATAATATATTATGATGTTTGCATGTACTCTGTCAGTTAATATTCCAGCTACTCAGAGAGGCAAGCGTTATCACTCCCATTTCACAGGCAAAGAAACAGAGATTTAAAGAGGTTAAGCAAACTGTCCAAAGTGCATGCTTGGTGTTAGAAGCAGGCCTCAGTCCCAGGCTACTGACTCAAGAACAGAGTTCTCAGTCCCTGAGCCTTACCACAGTTCTCACAGAGAACAAAGGCCTGCAGGAGTTCAGACCTAGGCTTCGAAGGATTGTAACGATTCATTCATCCACTGAGTCCCTTGGTCCCACAGAGGAATCTCTCTTGAGCACCGACTGTGGCACACCAGGGCGAGGATCCGCATACAGTCATGAGGAATACGATCTCCGGGGCTCAGCTGCTTGGGATCAAAATCTGCCTCCTCCTGTCCCAAGCTGCGGGACCCCTGGCAAATAGCCGGGCTTGCTGGTCCCTCATTTTCCCCCCTATACCCCAGGGATGATAATGCTTATGCCGTCTCCCTGGCATGTGGTGAGGAAAGCTCTTAGAACACTCCTGGCGCCTACCTACAAGGCCTGCTACAAGTGTGCACCATTAGTACTTGGCAGTGAGGACAACTAAGTCCTTGGTCCTTTGGAGCATCAGATGGTGGCCAGGGTGTTGGAGAACGTAAGGCAGCGGAATGCAAGGCACGGCAGCAGGGGATGCCGTCTTAGAGAGGTCCGCCAGGGAAGCTGTGTCTGATAGAATTGCTGGGATTATTCTAGTTCTCTCACTGGCATTTGTGGGAAGCGGCTTCCCTTTTATTCTGCCTCAGCCTGTGGCAGCCCAGTGTTACTTTGACTACATGTGAACGAGGGCCTTGACCTGCTACTGTAACTAACCCCTGGCCTGTCTCTTGCAGGAAGGGGAGCTTCCTGAGGACAACTGTTTTCACTGCCGAGGGTCAGGCAGTGCCACCTGCTCTCTGTGCCACGGCAGCAAGTTCTCGATGCTGGCCAACAGGTTTAAGGAGTCCTATCGGGCCCTGCGGTGTCCTGCCTGCAATGAGAATGGCCTGCAGCCTTGCCAGATTTGCAATCAATAGCCCGTGGCTTTGATGTCGGCCTTTAGTGTAGCTTTCCTAAAATTATTTCTAATAAACTGTCCCCTGCTCCTCCTCCCTCTCCCAGCAAGGAAGCCACAGTGGCTGTGGTCACCTCCACGACTGGCAAAACTCAGTTACTCAGTGACATTTCATGAGGCTGCTAACATCTCCACGTGAATCTAAGTGGCAGAAGCATTTTGAATTAAAGTCTGCTTTGTAACCCATTCTAAGATCACCCTTCCAGGGACACGTGCTTGTATCGGACTTGGCTCAGCTCGTTTATTTGCCTTGTATTAGTGAACAAATAAATGTACACTTCAGGAAGTAGGTCCAAGTCATTTTCTGGTTGGGAGTCACTTGCAAAATTATCTAGTAAGAATGGGGTAAGAAAGGTGGGTTTCTGATGAACTGAAATCCTGTTGCTTATAATGCATTTCAAATTGTTATTGGTCCCACTGAATTTTTAATTAAGCAGAAGAGGAAAGGGTCGCCCAGCGCTGAATGTACTAGAAGACCACTGAAAACAAACAGCATGTCCGCACCTCATGCCGGAGACAGGCAAGCTGGGGAGGCCTTGCTTTCAAGGTCCGGAGTCTCTCCTGTGTGGTGCGTTCGAGTAATATTTGCGCAGGCAGTGAGCGATGCTGCTGCTTAGGACTGAATGAGATGACATCTCCGTGTGCCTCTAAACTACTGACATCATAAGCCAAGTCAAAGCTGTTTCTGATTAATTTGGTGCTTTAGTATGTGTGTGTTATGTGGCTTCGTCCAGCCCCTGACTTATTAGCAAATAAGTAAATCTGTTTTAAGTCTAAGATACAACCACGGTCTCTTCCTAAAAGACTGGACATTTTATAGGGATCTATTGGAAACCTCTAGCAGAAAAACTAACTGAGGCTGATTTTTAGCTGTTATCTTGCTATGGTCTATGAATACACATACTAAGGATAATTCTTTCCTCTTGAAGTTGGTTATCAAATGACAAAAATATTTTTGTTAATGAATTTTTGTAGCTCCAACACCCACTCCTCTGACCCCTGGAGTGCAATGTTGTAAAATCTGTTATCTATTGAGATGTACCGCTTTTCTATGATAATATTTTGATTTTCGTCCCTTAATTTTTGCAAAAGTTATTTGTTATTCCCTAATATTTGGCTATTAAGGTAACATGGAATGCTTTTCAGGCAATATAACTACTTCTAATAAAAAGATTAAAAGATTTTTTTGAAGCCATGATAAGTTTTGTCCATCTTCTCTTGGCCAGGTACCTCGACCTATTTATTTCCCACCGACTTTCTTTGCTTCTGTATTTAACTATTTCCTGACTCTGTTTATGTTTTCTCACAGCTATTGACTCTCCTATCTTTCCAGAGTACCCGAGGAAGGAATGACGTCGAGAGGACTTTAAGTGTATTCTTCTGTGTTTTGACAGGAACATCAACTGCAAATATTGTTCAGCCCTGCAGGCAGGACACGCAGGACAACACTGCCAGCCCTTGATGTTACCCAGCTGGGCGCTGCCCCCTGGTATCTCATGGGACTTGGAGCTTCAGGTAGGGGGGGCGGAGACAGACATACAGTAGATGATTACCATATAGTGAGAAAAGTTCTGGGGTAGGGAGATGACAGGGGACAGTCGGAGCAAGTCCAAAGGATTCCTCACTTCGCCTGGGTGGGGTTAGGCAGGCTTCTGAGAGGAGGAGGTATGAGCGGTGTGGGCGTCTTCTCATTCCCCTGTGGTCATGAGACACTTCAATACTTTTCATCCCATAATAAATGATCTAATGATCACACTTACTTATTCAGTCAATAAGTATTTGTTAACTGCTGGGGATATGTCACTAGACAAAACAGAAGAAATCTTGGCCCCTGTGGGGCTTGCATTTTGGTGGGGAGATACTGACAACTAAAATCATGTGCTCAAAGACAGCTGAAAATACATAATATAGAATAAAAATATATTTATATGTGATGTAACTGTATATGGATGTGTATGTATAAGGTATAGTGTGTTAGAAAAGGATAAAGGCTTGGATGAAAAATAGAGCAATAAGGTGGATCAGGATTGGGAGGGGGTGCAATTTTAAATGAGTTTTCAGGGAAGTGACATTGAGAAGCTGTCCTTTAATAAAGGCCTGAAGATGACGAGGGACTGAGCGATGAAAGCATCTAGGGGTAAGATGCTCCCAGGCAGAGGACACAGCAAGCGCTAAACTCTTAGGAAGGAGATGCTTGGTATGTGTGAAGAGCAGCAAAGAAGTGTGGGCATGACCACTGGCAGGGGATGAGGTCGGAAAGCGAGGCTCGCGTGTGTTGGGGCGAGGGGGCACCCTCCTTCGAAGCCATTGTAAGAACGTGGGTTTTCCTGTGAGTGAGGTGCTGCTCTGGAGGGAGCGTTTTCTGCCAGCCCCACCCCCTCTCCTGTACCCTCCTCTTACTGCGGGGGGCAGGAGAGCTGCAAACTACACTTCCCAGAGTCCCTTGCTGCTGGCTTCCGGGAAGGTTCTGCCAATAGGAAGTACTGGCCGGACTGGGGAGGAAGGAAGAACTTTCCTTCTGTTTCCTGTGAGGCTCCTGGCAGCGTTTCCTGCGCGGCAGGTGCATTGGCACCAGCAGCAGCCGGGAGCGCTGGCTCAGGCAGCTCGGTTCCCACGCTAGTCCCTCCAGTGGCTCTGATTGTCGGCTCGGTTTTTGTTCCTCTAGCCTAGGGGTGGTCGTGGCGTCCTGCAGGTACTAGTCTTTGTAGTCAGTTCCCTATATATATAATATAACCTATATTCCATCTCTGTGAAATGTCTTGAGTGGTTTCTGGTTTCCTGATTGGACGCCAACTGATAGACATGCTTTGAGTAGAGGAGGGTCTTGACAAGACGCTTGGCTGCTGCGTTGGGAGGACTCTGATCTTCCAAATGTAAAGGAGGGCAGAGGGCATCAAGAGTCAGGAAAAAGGACTAATAGCATTTAACCTAACTGCCTAAAGCATGGGCCACCCAGTTTTGAATAAACAACCCGAGGCTAAGCTTAGAAATGCTCCTGCTTTAAGTTAGATAACTAGAAGTGGGCAACAGCCTGGGGACGTGATCCGTGATAAGTCACGTAGACATGCTTGGGTAAGCAAGAGATAACAATCGAAGCGGTTAGGCAACTGGAGTGTTCCTATATAAGCAATACCTAAAGTTGCCTGGGGGTCGGCAGCTCGGACTCGGCCTGCGTGTCAGGGGAGGTGCTGTCAACCCCAGCTTGCTGGCTGAATAAAGACTTTGCCTGTACTTACATCTCCATGCCTGCGTGCTTTGTTCTCTCTGGAAAACCCTGAGTTCCTGGACCCTAAGACTATACGCAGAGTAACTCATCTGTACGGCCCTGATTCCCAAACATGGCTCAGCCTCAAGGCCCTTCTACTCTTTCCACACACGAAGATCTGCAGGGGCAGAAGTTTTCCTCTCACAGACCCCACCCTTCTTGGAAAGCACCTGTGGCTCGAAAGGGCTGCACCTTCCCAGCCCTGCCTGCCTAGGACACGCTGTGGGGCCAGGAGGGCAGAGTCCATGCACCCTAAATCTTTGCCCCTGAAACAACTCAATGTTTCTGTTTTATCCCTTTTGAAGAGAGAGTTGCACATTTAAAGTATTTTTTGAAATCTGTATTAAGCAGTAACTTTGTGGCCCATAATTTGCCTTTCCAAGCTAAACTGGAAAAGTGGAAGATATCAATTAAGCTTGACTTTATAAGAAAGATGATGTTCTTATTCTAAGTCTTCTGTAAGTATTACGCATCACTTTGGTGATACATTCATTTAGACCAACGCCAGTGACATTCGTAAAAAATTTCTGTGGTTCACTAGAGCTTAATCAGAGTGGATTTTATGGTAAAGGTAAATTTGAAAGAAATGTTTATAGTTGTTTTTATCACCTGTCCTCATTACTTGCATCTCCTCATTTTCTAATTAAACACAGTAATTATAGACAGTTCACATCCATGCAATTAGGGGAGACAGAAATGGAATTATGCTAGTGTCAGAATTACTGTCAGTGTTAAAGAACATGTCAGACCCAGAGAAGAAAACACCTGGAATCATAATACAGTAGAACTTCCTCATTGCCTGGGGGAGGGGAGGAGTGGGGGAGGCCTTGATGGAACTAGAGTCAAAGTTTGTCTCCTTTAACACCTAGCTTCCTCTTTGTGCAGTTCACTTAGCGTTTCTTTTATCTAGTGCTGAGCATTTCTTCCCCTATTGATAATTTTTCAGAAGACTGGGGCCATTGATTCATAGACTCAGTGGTGCCCTTTATGTTGACTCTTTTATCCTTTATATAACTGCTTGACATTCTTGTGTAATTATTTTATTCCTTTCCTTGGGTCACAGAATTCTTAGCAGATACTAAAGAAAAGATTACCTTATCAGAACAGCCGAAGTTGCAGGACTTGGTTTCCTGACTGATCAATTCTTGGTCAGACTTGTTTGTTTCTCCCAAGGTGATTCTAACACAAACCACCTTTTTAGAGTAAGCTTTTCTGTAGTTAAATGGTATCTGCATGTCAGGGAGACTATTTCAGGCCTTATCTTATGCCTGGGGTTTAATTTTGTTACCTAGTATCTATCTCTGAAATGTTTTTTCTAATGACCACTGGACCATTGTTATATAACTGATCATCCTGTCATCAAACACTCATGTGTCTCTTAGCATTAAAAGCTTAGATCTCCCTTACTAGCACTGAGATCTAATGTCTTAGAGGTGAGAGACTGAGTGTGTAGTTATCATTCCTTCGTAGGTCGCCTGGCCAATACTAATACTGGCAAACACCGTGGCACCCTCTCTCTGGCTGGTTATTGTGGGTGCCCACCCACACTGAACTGCCCTCTCTGTTCCTGGCATCTCCTTTCTCTGGGGCTATTTGGCTTGCAGTTTTCAATGTTTATTCTCCTTAAACAGGTAGAGACAGACAAATGACTGTGCTTTATAAACATAAAAGATTAATAGAGGAAATGTCAAACCTTCCTAATTATTAAGATAAATAAAAAATAAACATGGTATGTTATATTCACCATTTTCTATTACAATAACTTTTTGGGCAGAGTTCATATTAATTTTTCTATTTGGAGTCATTTTGAATTCATGGCCTTTCATGGACTCATCTTGCCCTATAAGCCATGGCGATGATGGAGAGGGTGATTCTGATGCTCAAATAGTGCTTTCATCTTAAGAGACATCATCTTTTTTTAAATGGGCAAGGCTAACCTGTAGTGTCCAGCGATGCACATTTGGGTGACGAAACCATACAAATACAAGGAAGTCATAAAAGCGAGCATACATAGAAAGGGAAAGGGGTGTGATTAGAATGAGGTTCATGGAAGGAGCTTATGGCATGGAGGGGGGGTAGGCGAATTTCTCTTTTTTGACGTGGGCGTACATTTGATTGGTGTGTGTGTGTTGTCTTTGTGCTTTATTTTTACAATGAAGTTTTTATTTTAAAAAATTGCCACCATAGAATCAGTGGGTGCCCTTTGTGTTGACTCTTTTATCCTTTATACAACTGCCTGACATTCTTGAAAACATTTTTGCTTTTTGGCAGTAGTTGGATGTTGGAGAAATGTTCTGAATTCCCTTTTTCTGTCCTAAATCCTGGCATTAGCTATCTACCAAGGCATTTTGTTTACTTTTAATAGAAAATAATTCTAATGACCAGGAGCTGGGCTCTGCGGGTGCACATGAGACTATGTGGTGAGCAAGAGCACATTGGTGTTGCCGCTGGGCCACTGAGAGCTGAAAACATACTTCTTAAGGTTATTATTTCACACTGATATTTCCAATTTAACTTACTATATTGCTATTCCATACTTTTCTAATATAGGGTTTCATCAACTACAAACCTTTCTCCTGAATTGGCAATCATTTTGGTATGATGAAACTCTCGGACTGTGCTGAGACCTGCCCTGTAACATGTTCTTCTCTTTGGTGCAGCCATTTCCAAACTTCTGTCATTCATGCAATTCGTATTTTTTTCCATATTTGGAAAATTCATAATTTTGTACCACCTTTATTCTTGTTTTCTTAATATTTTCATTTAATCAACATTAAACTGACCCCTTAAAAGAATTAGATTAATATTAAGCAATAATATTACTGGAAGAATGCATTGTCTTTCCTGATTCTTGCTTGAAGAAAGAATTCAATCAAGAGACAGACTTAGGACAGTTTTAAACAGTACAAGTTTATTAAGCAAAGCATAAGTACACTTTGAAGAAGAGAGGAGAGAGGGCCGTCTGGAAACCAGAAGCGGCATTGCTCTCAGGGTTAGGTTGGCTTTTATATTTTTAGATGCAGTCCTGCCCTGCATCTTATGTCATTTGATTGACAGGTTGATTGACAGCTCTAGGTCATAAAACTTTTCTCTCAGTGAGCAGTCACCTTACCCATAAGTACCTAAGCAAGCCCATAGCGGGGGGCCAAAACCACAATGCTAATTAGATTTAGATGTTACTTTAATGGGGCGAGGTTACTTTCAGACAAGGTCTTGCAACCTTGCGTGTGCCTTGTAATCAGGGAAACGTGTGTGGTCTTAACTTTCTGGGCCCCCTGATAAGCTGGGCACCCTTGGCTGTGGAGCCGGGGAAACACGGCAGGTTTAGTGATTGGCCAGGGAGGAGTCTCCCTTGGTGCTGGGCTGGCCCTTGTCTCCTGATTATGTCTCAATAACTGCCTATTCTAACAATATCTGTGGAATTATAGGGTTTAATTAATTGGCTATATATCTTTTCAGTATCCATTAAGATGGATATGTGTGTGTTGGAATTTGAGGGGGCTCAATAAATACGATTTCCCCCCACTCAAGTTTAGCACCATCTGAAAGATAGAATCAGGAAAATGGAGCTCAAAATACCAGGTTCATTACTAATACAATTTCGCTTGGGGATGTTGCTCAGGTGGTGGATGATTACGGGCTCCCTGGGAGTGGATTCCAGGCTCGGACAGACACGTCCACTTGCTGGCCGTGCCTGCAGCGCGGCCCACCTCACCCCACAGCCATGGAGAGCGCAGAAGGTGTCCTCCCTGAAGGAGGGGTTCTGAAAGGATAGGGAGAGAAGGACTGGGCTGCCATGATGAGATTCTCGTCCAGTTGGGCAGTAGGAAGGGACCGAGAGGGATGGTCACAGGACCCCCAAGCCCTGATGTGTGTGCCCCTCCTTCAGTTCCAAGGTTGTGGCCTCACAGCACTCGGCTCAGTGGACAGGACAGCTTAGCCAAAGCCCCTGCCTGGAGCCTTGCCCCTGTGCCTGGCGTAACGGAGGTCACATGCCCATCCCTGTGCCAGCCGCACTCACCAGGGAAGGGGAGGCTGGTCGGCTCAGCCTCGGTCCCGGTGCCACCCCAGCAGCATGGGGTGGCAGCACCGTCTCCAGGCACCACGGCAGGGAATGTGGGAAGAGTGTGCAAACGTTCTCTAGAACGTCTTGGACTGCGGTAGTACAAGAACGTGCACTGCCCCTGGGTAAGGAGATACTGAAAGATGCCTACTGCGCCCTTCCTTCTGGCCTTGTAGTTAACGTCCCTTCTGCAGGGGGGCTTCCTTTGGGAAACACATACCAGCTCGGTTAGATAATTCCTTTTATCATCTCTCAGTAGGCCCTCTTCTTTCAAGGCAAAATATGTAATTTTGTGTTCATTTGTGGGATGGTTTGTTTAATACGTGTCCCTCACTAGAAGGTAAGCCTCTTGAGGGGAGTAACTGTATGTGTTTTACTTACCGATGTTTCCTCACCATGAACCGGCCTGTGGTAGGCTCCCAACATTTACTGAAAGAACTAATAGCAAATCCGATACATTGGGTATTTGCTGATTTTAAGATAAAGGCATGGAGCAGAATTTTGGGGGTTTTGCCTCAAAGATACATGGCCTGGGTTTGGGTTACAAAGTAGACTAACAGCATGGATGATCAAGTGTGTCTTCAATAACCTTTAGACTGCAGCAAAATGAAAACACATATTTCCAAGAATCTGCAAACCAACATAGCATATTAAAATGTAAAAAAAAAACAACTAAGTAAATCTGTGTTTTTCATCTCCTCTTCCTGGATAGAAGATGAAACACAGTCTGGTTATGAACTGGCTTAGGTAAATCCTACTGACACATAGACAACTTTAAAATTTATTTTTATTAGCCCTTAGTTATTCAACCACTGAGATTTTTCATTTTCAACAAGCACACCTTCTTACATGTATCTGAGTAAATGTGTTGTGCTTCAACTTCTCCACCTATAAATTGTGGACAGAAAGAATAGTATCTGGCTACTGTGGTGAGGATTAAATAAGTTAATACATGCAAATTGTTCAAAGCAATTCACAAAGAACAGTGCCCAGCACAGTAAGTGCTTAAGAAATGTCACCTCTTATGAAGAGCTTGTATCAGTGCTTGTTTCTTTTATTATTTTATTTGGATAGAATTTTCCTCTCTCAGAAAACTTATTTATACATTATCTTATCTGAGTTGCATGAGAGAGTCAGCAGTTAGTGTTTGTAGGGTGCCAGAGATTAAAGAAATGTTAGACCCAGTCTTATCTTTGTGAAATTTGCAATCTAGTTCCAGCAAAATATTTTATCCTATGGCTTGATTTTAGAAAAGAGCTCTCCAGGGAGCTAACTTTTTACCAATTAGGATTCTCCAGGTCACAAATAGCAAAATCCAACTCAGACTGACTTGAACTGCCAAGAGGATTTATTAGCTCATGTATGGGGCAGTGGAAATAGTGTGGCATTTAGGGGTGATTGGTCAGGGGTTCCACAGTGTTCCCTGAAGGTCCAGATTTTCCTGTCTATTGCCTCCAGTCATCACAGGAATGTCATTAAACCAAGGCTGTCTGCTCATAGGATGTCTGCTAGCCAGAGCCAGGGACTTTCTTGCTCGTATCCAGGGGAGCTGATTAATAGAAGGCCCCAACTTACCTCTCTTTATGTCTTACTGGTCCAGACTAGGTCATACGCCCATTCTATCGCCAAGCACTGGTGATGGAGATGGCTCCTAGACCATTTAGGCCGGTCCCTGCAGCTGGGAATGAGCTGAAACCCTAAAGGAAAACAGGGTTCTATTTTGAAGACAGATCGGCAGAAGGAATGCAGAGTCAGCAACCAGCAAGTCCCCAGCTGCCCTCTAAAGGGAGAACCATACCTTACTCTTCTTTATGCTCTCATATGTTCAGAGCCAGGTGCACTAAAGAAGCTTAATAAATGCTAGTAGAAAGAATGGCTGTTAAGAGACCTACCAAAGAATTATTTATTCACCTTACATAAAGGTCCTAAAAATGCTTGCCCCAGGAACTAGGACAACCAGCTTTCTTTGTTTAATTGCCTTCTCTCTTGGAACATGACCATGGACTCCATCGAGTCCCAGGAGGGGAGGTCTGGATCGGCCCTTTCTCCTGGAGTCCCTCATTGACTAACGATAAGCTGTGATACCCATCATGCACTCCCAGGTCATGGGGCATCTCTCAGCTGATTGGTATATGTCATGGTAGATGAGTCAGTCTTTTAAGATTTGTGCCCAGAGAAATAAGCATTTTAGCTTCCTTTTTATTCCAGCTCTGAGGTTAGGGAAGCAGCTGTTCATGGACTAATTAGCATCTTAGGAGGACTAAGAATGATCTCCTCATCCTTTAACAGTTGTTTAATCGGTTATCCCAGGGAGACTCAGAGAATATCACTAGCATATTACTTTATGCAGAAACTACAGGCTGGCCTAGCTTCCTGTCACCATCTGGAACACAATGGTCATAACCACAGTAAATGAAACAAGTCTGTTATGCCTGGTCACATGTAAGGGTAGTGTTAGGGTGCATGTGACACAGGTAAATTTGTTACATCCCTGGAATAAACCCTTTGACTTGTGTGCTCAATATCTGTTTTATCTCATCTCTAACTAAGACAGGGTTCATGTTTTGGGGTAACAGCTATGCACAACCACTTTATAATATCATCCATCATAGTCGTTTAAACTACTGGGAAGCTAAAGCAAAAGCTAAATAAAGGAACCACGTTATTTATTCTGAGACATCACTACCACACCATTAGAAATGCTCTTACTGGTAAGGTTAGCCTGCCTGGCGAGCAAAGATAGGAATCAGGCAGTTGCTTGATGACTTAGGTTGACCTTGTATTGATCATTTTAGGAAAATAATATTTTTGGGGGAAAGACTTAGTCAAAGTCTTTATGTGAATCATCTATTTCTAGGGGTCATGTCTCTAGTATCTCTCTTTGCCTCTTGAATTTTGTTTTCTCAGGGTTTCACAAGTCACCAACACCCCTTTTGATTGGCTTCCTCTTTCTCTAGAAACACCAGTGCCTTTAATCTGGGCACTCTTGAGTGTTCTGCCTTCAAATGATTCCAATTTTCTTCCAGTGACTTTGCACCTTTGCAGATTTGGGGAGACTGGATTCTATTTTCTTTGGATGAATTAATTAGCCTCTCTGAGCTTCAGTTTCTTCATCCATAAATTGTGGATAATAATGGCAATGGATGTGATCGTCCTCTAGGCAGATCCCCTCTCCAGGGCCCGTGCTCCTCCCACCCCTACCCCCGAGCTGTGCTCCTTACTGGGAACTGTCCTCTGCTGCCAGGGAATTGCCTCACCAGGTCCCTATGCCTTAAAGGGGGCCACCCAGCACCAGAGCTTCCTATACGATTGGCTGAGGCCTCAATTAAAACCAGATTTGGGGGCACATTATCTCTTTGCCCAATCCTGGGTCTTTGCTTGCTTGTGGGTGTTAGAGGCTCTAACAAAGCCTAACTCACTCCATTTTGAAACAAGTCAAGCGGTAAAACCTCTCCCCGCACGTTGCCCTTTCACCAGACCTTTCTGAGTTTCAGGAACTTTGCCTGGAGCTCCCTTGAAACCACTAATAAGGTCTTTGCATTCTTGAGGCAGTTTCACAGGACACAAGTCTCCTTGACACCATCAGGTCTGTGGTTAGTGTTGATTGGCTCCTGTCGTGCACGTACGCCCTGTTGATTCACTGGAAGTTTTCCTTTAAAACTCTCTCACTTCAACTGGCACTTCAGTGGTGGTCTTGGGATGCTAGTCACCATCTCCCCAGGTTGCTGGTTTCCTAAATAAAGCAACCTTTCATTTTTCACCAACACTTGTCTCTGGAGTTTTAGCTTTTTGAGCTATGAGCCGCCGAACTTGGGTTCAGAATGGAGCTGTATGACCCTGTCACATAGGTGTATCTGCCCAAAGTACCCCCAAGCTTCCTGTATATAACTTTGGGTCTCAAAGTCTGTTTCCAAAGAACCCAGTCTAAGGCAAATGCCACTTCAGATTGTTGCTAATCAATATATAAAGTCCTTTGGACAGAAATCTCTTTGGAATCGGGAATGAACTTAACATTTGAAAGCTATCATTATTCTTGTGTGGTATGTCATTGGTTTCTGTCTGATCTCATCAGTCAGATACCGACTAGCTCAAAACAAAGTTAAGTCGTGTTAAGTTTGTTATTTGTACCTGAGCTCACTTCTCCTTTTCCCTGGTGTAGGTAAAATTGCAATATTTCCAGAATCCCTAGCCTGGCTTTAGTGCAACTCCGTACAATGGGTGTTTCCAGTGGGTGGAGAGGAGCAGTCCATCTCCGTATCAGTAGGTGATTGCAAGGGCCAGGAAGGCTTATCTGGACCAGAGGGGTTGGGTGGGGGCTTCCTCTTCTGCAGCCTGGTCACGAGAGACGCGGGGGAGCAGAAGTGGCTGACCACTTGTGAGAAATAAACTTTATTTTTCCCTTTGACTGATTTTGGCCTCAAAGGTGTTTTGCTGTGGGGTTTCCCCCCGGAGTCCCACCTGGGCTCTTGGTAGTGGCGTCCTTCTGTGTCCTTCTCTGTCCCTGCTTCCTTCCCCTTGACCTCTTCCAGCCCTCTAGCACCTCACTGCTCACACCTTCTTCTCATAGAAAAATGTGGGGGAGGGGAAAAGGCTTGGCAAACTTATTCACACTGAGGGCGACTAGGCTGCCCCTTAGCTTTGTCTGTTATACTTGATCTGAACTTTCCTCTGTGTGCCTTTGGTTGTATTATTATTATTCTCTGTATTGTGGCCACAGCTGCCCTGCAGTGATTTCTGGTTTTTAGTCTGGTGGGAGATCAGGTTTTCAAAATTGGTCTTCCCAGAGATGGAGTATCTTTCGCAGATTCTTTTGAAATGCATGCCGTTAATTGCTCCTGCTATTATAAAAATAATGTCCTGTTTTGTAGTAATACTGTGAGGTAAATTGGCCTTAAGGATGTAATTTTACCAAACAAACAAAAGGGATAAAATTGTTATTGGATCTTTAAATGATCCAGGTGAAAAGAGTAAAAACAGAGTTGAAAATACAAAAGTGAAAGGCAGTGCAACTTCGGAAGGTCGGGAGCTGGGTTGATTTCAAGGTGGAAAATGACCTGGCAGGGGAGGGCTGCCTGGCAAATAAAGGTCGCCCCTCCCCTCCCTCCCTTTCCTCTCCCCTCCCTCCCCTCTCCTCTTCTCCTTTTTTCCCCTTGGCATATGAACTCATAACAGCTATTTTTTTCTTCCACATCACAATAGGTAGGAGGAGTCTCAGTTGAAGTGATAGAAAACTCAACTCAAATTGAATTAAGCACAAAAAGAGATTTCCTGGAAGGATCCTGGAAAAGGTGAGAAAATTCAAGAAGGAGCTGCAGGAAACAGGGCAACGTGTGGGACTCAGGGACCTGGTGCCACCAGACACTGCATCTTTCATCTCTGACGGTCTGTGTCGGCTGCTGGGGGTTGCATTTTGTTCTCCAAAAGATGTGGACGTCCTAACCCCCAGCAGACCTTATGTGGAAAGAGGATTTTGGCAGATCATCGAGTTAAGATGATGTATTAGTTTTACAGAGCTGCCATTACAAAGTACCACAGACCGGGTGTCTTAATTAACAGAAATTTATTTCCTCATCGTTCTGGTGGCCAGAAGTCTAAGATCAAGGTGTTGAGGGGCTTAAAATGGTTCTTAAAAATCGTCTATCATTTTGCTCAGTAACTACCCTTCCAGGACTCTATTCTAAAAAAGCAATAAAACATGCTGATAAAAATTTATCTACCCATAAGGATTTTCATGACAGCAGTAGTTATAAAAAAATAATAGAAAATCCATTATTTAAAATTATGGCTCATTCATATAATGGAATGTAATTAATATCATTAAAATCATATTTTGAAGATAATGCTCTCAATTTGTTAAAAAGCATGACAAAAGGGTACTGAAGTCATGTATACTACATTGCTCAATGCTAAAAAGAGGGCAGAGGGCTTCTTCTGAGGCCTCCCTCCCTGGCTCACAGATGGATGCCTCCTCTGTCTTCACCTGGTCTCCCCTGTGTTCATGTCTGTGTCCTCATCTCCTCTTCTGACAAGGACATGAGTCATGTTGGGTGAGGACCACTTACAAGACCTCGTTGTACCTTCACCATCTCTTGAAGGACCTTATCTCCAAATACAGTCCCTTTCGGATGTGCTGGGGGTTAGGGCTTCAGTGTACGAATTTTGAGGGGTCACAATTCAGCCCATAGCAGATAAGGTCATTAGGGTAGTTCTTAATCCAAAAAGGGGACACAGAGACAGACATGCATAAAGGGAAGATGATGTGAGGACACAGGGGGAATGCCAAGTGCAAGCCACGGATGCCTGAAGCTACCCGGCGCTCAGAGAGGCCGGAACATATTCTCCAGGCCCTAAGAAAGAACCAGCCCCGCCAACTCCTTGATTTCAGATGTCTCGCCTCCAGAGCTGTGAGACAAGCGATTTCTCTTGTTTAATCCAACTGTTTGTGGTCCTTTGTTACAGCAGCCCTGGGAAATGAGTCCATCTCAGGTCATTTCCTTCCACAGTCAGGTGGGCTTTCTCCATGGTGGCCACTGTGCCCCTCAGGGGCATCCGTGGTGCTTCCCATCTTTCAGCGTACTTGCCCACCTCTACCTTCACAGTGCTTCCAGAACCTAACAGCTGCTCACCACTTCCACTGACACCTCCAGTGTCTCGGCTATCACCATCTCCTGTCCAGATTATTGCAGTAGCCTCCTAAAGGGTTTCTTTCTTCCCCGTGCCTTCCCTAGGTCCCTTCTCCATAATTACTAGCCAGGGTGATTCTGCTAAAATACGGAGTTCAGATCATGTCTCTCCCCAGCTCAAATTCTCAGCAGCTTCCCATCTCACACGGAGATGAAGTGAACCTCTTCACGGTGGCTAGAAGACTCCACGGGACCCGGATCCTTGTTACTTTTCAGATCCTACCTCCCAGGACTCTGCTCCAGCCTCCTTATGCTTTTCTCAAACACAGTAGACAAAGTAATGCTGTCTCAGGGCCTTTGAACTTGCCACTCCCTCTGCCTTGTTAAAAAACAAAATTTAACAGCATATTTGAAGATCTAATTGGCTTTATTCATGAATCAGCCAGCATCCCATCAAACAAAGAGAGAGACGCTCCAAAGAGTTGCTAGGAACGGAAAGTTTTTATAGGAAGGATTGTGGGGCAAGGACAATAGCAGAAGAAAAGAAAGGATTGTTTCGGACAAGGTCACCTTCCCTCCAGGGAACAGGTGAGGATGTTATTATGCAGGTGACCTCATCTTTTGGGGGATGGAGAGGACCCATCGGACAGGTTACCTCATTGGTGTTAACCGGGACATTAACCTGATTGACTGTTAAGACTAATTTCTGGGGAGTAAACTGTTTCCCTGAGTTCTGTGAGCTGCTCTAGCAAATAAATTGAACCGAGGAGAAAGTCACAGAAACCTCTGATTTATAGCCCGTCGGTCAGAAGTACAGCTAACTACCTGGACTTGGGATTGGCCTCGGGTGTGGGCAGGGGGCAGTCTTGTGGGACAAAGCCCTTCACCTGTGGGGTCTGATGCCATCTTCAGGTAGATACGTCAGAACTGAGTTCAACTGTGGGACACCCAGCTGATGTCACAGAATTGCTTGGTGTGGGGAAAACCTGACACATCTGGTGTGAGAAGTATTGCAAGAATAAAGGAGAAACACAGGAGAAGGACTGGGGATCTTCCCACTCTGCCCGGGATAGGGCAGAGTGCGTGGTGCGTACAGCCTTCCAGTCTGGACAGCCTCACAGCGCTGTGAAGAAGTTACACAAGCAGACGATAAGATTGGATGAAAAAGGTGAGCGACAGAGAGATGGTCGGGGTGATCAGAAGAGGGAACTGAGCCAGCATGAGGAGCTAGAAGAGCAGAGAGAGGAGAGGACAAGGAGAGCAGGTCCGGGCTGCAGCCCCGTCCATTGGAACCGTACAGCATCTATGAAGGCACATCATTCATTCACACGGTGCATAAGAGACATGCTGGGTGTCTACTGCATTCTAACCACTGTGCCTCACCTTGAGGATACAAAGATTAGTTTGGTATCTTAAAGACCCAATAAGGTCATGAACTTGTGAGGTCAGCCAGGAAATCTCCAAAGTCAAGTTCCTGACAGTCTCAAGGCAATGGGAATTTGTTCCCCAGTTCCTTCTCTCTTGCTCGGGAACATAGCAAGTAAGACTATTGTTGTGCAAACTGGTGTGATTCTGAGCCACAAGATTACCTGGCAGTGGCAGGCATCAAGCCTGGCACACGTTTCCCCCTTCAGAGCACCCCAATGTCCTTGAAACAGGCAGGTGGGCTTTGTTCTTGCACAAATCACTCGGCCGAACAGCTCAGATAAGGCTAACGGGCACTGGGTTCTTCCACCTTTCGGAACACAGCCTTGGCCTGCGTGGCCAGTCAATCAGGGCTTGGCAAGCAGCTGCCTAAGGAAACCTTCTGGAGAAGAACTGGTGGTCAGAGTGGAGTGGGGACACGGGGCCCGGTCCGGCAGGGGCTTCTGTGTCACACCCAGTCTGCAGCTACCCTGTGGTAGCAGAGGCAGCTAAGGAACACCGTAAATGCCACAAGTCCGCTGTCTCTCCTCTGGGGGTCTGTGCAGATTAAAGACGGGTGTTTGTTTTTTGTTTCTCTGGAAGGAGGGGCTGGTGATAGAGCAGAGCTGCTTTATACACACACATTCAACATGTCACAGGCCTCGGCGCCTAGTCTTACACCTGCGCTTCATTCAGTGTTTTGAGGAAACACTGCCTGTAGGTTTAGTACAGTGGGGATTAAGAGTTACCTAGTGGGTTATGCAATTTGGTCATTGGTAGTCTTGATAACAGTCGTTTCAGCGGAGTGGCAGGCAACTCTTCTGAGGAGCAAAAATGGAGCAGAGAACTGGACACAGAGTTAAGAGTGGATTCTTTTCCTAAGATGGAAGAAATCACAATGAACTTGTGTGCTGGTTGGAATGATCCAGTAGAGGCAAAATTGATGATGCCTGAAAGAAAGGGATATGGCTAAAGAAATATCCTAGAACAACAAAGCGAACAAGGAACTTTTAGTGACGTGGTAGGGCTGTGCAGGGGAGCAGAAAGTTTTCCTGGACCCTATTAAGGTCCCTGGCTGGGTCTGAGAATTAAACTGACAAAAGACAAATCAACAGGAGAAAAGCATGCACATTGACTTACTGTGACTTTTATGTGGCACAGGGGCCTTCCTAAGGAAATGGAAACCTGAGTGGTTTGTGCTGGGTCTGAGAAGGGTGGGAAGCTGTCTAGGAATATGATAAGACAAAGGGTATGAGGTAAGTGTAGCAAACTGGACATAACTTGATATGGCCTGTTTGTTTGGATTCTTCCCAGTGCCCCTCTGTCCCAGAGAGAAGGATTAAATTGTGGGACACCCCGCTGGTGTCACAGAATTGCTTGGTTTGGGGAAAACCTTATACATCTGGTGTCAGAAGTATACCTCTGGGCATAGAGAGGGCACCTCTTACACCTGCTTCAAGGGAGAAGGCAGGGAGGCTTTCCTGATTCTGCCATTTTCTCAAAGTCCTTCAACTTAAAATATTCAACATGCCAAGGTACTATATACTAGGGTGCTGTGTTCTTTTGAAAAGAAACGCATAGACCCAACGTGGAGTCATTTCTGCCAGGCCAAGTCACCGAACCTGGGCTTAATGCCTGAACCTTGCTGCAGTTTCAACCTCCCCCGAAAACTTAGGGGGTCAGGAATTTTCTGGTCAGCATCATCAATACGGTAACCTGTCACGTGAGCATTTCTGTCTTCCCTAAAAGATGGGGTCATCTGCATTATAAGATTCCCTAAGAGAAAGTGACCTTGCCTGAAATAATCCCTTATTTTCTTTTGCTAATAACTTCCTCTCACGTTCATGCCTGTAAAAACCTTCATTTTGTACAATTCCTGGGAGCATCTCTCTACTTGTTAAAGGGGATGCTGTCTGATTCATGAACCACTTAATAAAGCCAATCAGATCTTCAAATGTACTTGGGGTGAATTTTGTTTCTTAATAGTTCTGAACCCCACGACCTAGATGTTAAACACAGCTATTATTAAATATTAAATTATATACATTGACAATAAACTATATTTAAAAAGGTAATAGGTATGAAAAACTCATCCCCTCTTAATTATGTGACTACAGCTACCATTATCTGTGTTCTTGCGGTCATGTCTCTCATACACGGACGGTGGGAATACCACACAACGGTGCGCTCCGACACTTCTCAACTCCGCATTTAGTGACATCACATGGGTAGTTTGGAATTGGCCACGGTGGGAGTATTTACACCACGGCAATCACAGCCACTAGAAATCAGGGACTTGTTTTGGTTGTTTTTTAAAGGAGAGCTGTTTGTTGACCATGTGCCAGCCCACCACTGGATTGTGTGGGTAAGTGGAGGGACTGCCCTAGACTTAAGTGCTGACATTTCATTCACAGCAACGGGAAAGAAGGCAGGCATTTGGACCAGTGAGTAACAGATGTGGTGGGAAGAGGCTTCCTATCACCTAAGAGAAGAAGGGAGCAAGGTAATCAATCACCTTAGAATAAGGCTGGCTGGGAGGCGCCGAGGCGAGAGGGGTGTGGGACAGCGGGGATCAGAGAAATTAGTGTTTCTGCCCAGCACCATTAAGAGGCCCGTTGAGGTTGGCGGTTATGACTTCAAACGGGCCTGTGACAGTGGGTTTATGTTTTCCCCCCGTTTCTTTCAGTGGCTCGGGTGAAGCAGTGAGAGCTGTGTTTATCCAAGGCTAGAGATTTGCTGGACCAGTTGTGCCTATAAATTAAGACCCTTTTGTGCCAGATGAAGGTGACGTCACCTGAAATAATTCTTTTTTTTTTGTTCATGACTTCCTTGACCTGCGTTGAAAAACTTTTCTCTTTCTGTAGCTCTTTGGGCCATTTCTCCCCTTGCTGAGGGCATTTAAGCCTGATTCATGAATCGCTAAGTAATGCCGATTAGATCTTCAAATTTACTTGAATTTTGTTTTTAACATAGGTGAGTCAGAATACTCAGATTCTTTTTCCATCCCTTTGTTCCTTGCTCCGTGGTGTCTAAACTTTAACAAGCAGAGTCGCTTCCCTGCACAGTCTCTAAGCCCCGACACCTATTCCCTGGACACTCCCGGGGGATACGGGCAGTCACCGCTGGACATCAGACCCAGCTCCAGGCCTCGGAGGCAGCCGCCTGGGTCTGCGATCAAGCGCATTTGCTGGCCTCCGCCCTGCGGGCCTCCGCGGACCGCGCAGGGTCCGGTTACAGCTTCCAGCCCCGGAGGGCGGCTGGTGCCCGAAAGCGGGAGGCTCTCGGGGCCGGCGGCGGCAGCTCGGGCTTTGCTCTGCGGCCCCGGGCGAGGTGACGACAGGGACGCCCCCGTCCCGGGGCCCCGCGCGGGTGGCGTCTGGCCGGCAGGGCGGCGGGGGCGCGGCAGGCGGGGGGCGGGAGGCCGGCGGAAGGGGCGGGGGCGCGGCCGGCTGTCCGTCCCTCCGGGCGCACAATAAAGTTTGGAAGTTTGACGAGGAGGAGAAAGCCCAGCGCGCGCCGTGGGCCGCCCGGGAGTGCACGCCGGCGGGGGCGCGGGGATGGGGGTCACCGTGGACGTGCGCCAGCTGTACAAGTACCCCTTCGAGCAGGTGGTGGCCAGCTTCCTCCGGAAGGTACCGCGCCCCGGGCCGGGCAGCCCGTCCCCCTACCCCCGCTCGGGCGTGTGCGGGGCGGGGGGCGTCCTCGGAGGCCGGGGGTGTGCGGGGGGCGGGGGGCGTCCTCGGAGGCTGGGGGTGTGCGGGGCAGGGTGCGGGGGGCGTCCTCGGAGGCCGGGGGTGTGCGGGGGACGGGGGGCGTCTTCGGAGGCGGCGGCGGGGGAGGCATGGACTCCCCGTGGCCACCCCCGCCCAGGCTGAAGCGAGGAGCTTCTGGGGAGGGGGGGCTGGGGCCCCAGCTGAGGCGGCGCAGGACTGGTCCCCCCGTACGTCACTGGCCCCCCAAAAGCCGGTGGGGGCCGCTGAAGCCGTCACCCTCGTTTACTCGGCACGGCCGCGCTTATGGAGCAGCTGTGGCCCCTGGGCAGGTTGCCCTCCCGCTGGGGCCTCAGTTTTGTCATCTGTGAAATGGGGGAAAGTACAAGTACCAACTCAACGGAAGGGCTGTTTGGGGGGAATCCAGGGAGAATTTATGTGCTGACGACGGCTGATGCCCAGGAAGGCCTCCTAAATGTTGTGGGGTGCTGTGCCACTAAAACTGCACGCCCTCGCCCCAAATTGCGGTGGCCCTCCTTGTCCCAGGGCTGCCCCCAGGACTCTGTGGCTTGTGGTAATAGGAAGCAGGAAATTTATTTGAAAAAATCGAAAGCACCCAGGGCTGGGAGATGAGACCCTTGGACCTGTCAGGCCCTTCCTTCCTGAGTTCATGTGATGACCTCGGTCAAGGGTCAGCTTCTCCAGGCCTGGGTGGCGGTGCCCGAAGGCCTGCTGGTCTCCCCTCCAGCTTTCACATTCTGTGAATCGCCTTGGGCAGCAGCTATCAGATAATGCGCTCTGTTTGCAACCCGGAAGCCAAACTGGGAGGTACTGGGGGAGGAGAGTAACTTCTTAAGTGGTAAGATCTTACCTCCTCTGGAGGAGGTGGTATAGGTGGGGGCCCAGGTCACAAGCACGTGAGTAGTGTGCTTGTCTAGATGGATGCCATCTTGTTGCTGACGTTCACTGCTCTGCAGCATCTAGAAGTGTCCAGCACCTACTGGGGGCTCGATAAGGATCTGGTGAATGATGAGCAAGTAAATGCATGAAATCCCGACTAATGGACCTAGTGTAGACTTTGCCTTCGGCCGGGCTTCTGGGCCCAGAAAGGAAATGGCCAAGAGCCTGTTTCTCTGTCAGGACTGGCGCTTGGCGGCGTGGATTCTTTTGTGCCACTGCTCCTTTGCGAAGGCTTTCTAGGTTTTCCTCATCAAGAAGAGATCTCTGTCTTGTCTGAATTGGGGTGCTTGGGCTACACCTCACTGACCATCTTCTGTAGTGCTGGACCCTGACTTGTGCACATGTCTTTTTCCTCTCATTAGACTCTAAGCTTCTTCAGAGCGAGACTCACTCCTGCAGGAACGCGTAGCACAATGCCAAGCTCTCATTCAGAGGGTGCTTGGCGCATGTCAAGCTAAATGCTTTTCTTTTATTCAACAGGTGTTTGGAGATACCTTTCTTCTATGTGCCAGGCTCTGTGCTTAGGCCCTAGGCCACAGCACACAGACCCTTTTCATGAAGCTGATGGTCTCTAGTAGGTGAGACTGCCATTAATAGGTGATGAACAAATGAACACATGATCCCAGTTGGTGATGCATAGTTACACGGGAAGTTCACGGTGCTGTGACTGAAGAGAGCCGGGAGTCCTGCGGAAGGAGGGTGACCATTAGCAGAGCCTTCTCAAAAAGTGGCATGTGTGCAATGATGGCTGAAGCATGCATAGGAGTTTCCTAGCTCAGAGGTGGGTGTGGGGAGGAAGTGCTTTCATACATGGTCGTGTTTACTCCTCACAGCAGCTCAGGAAATAGTTATGACTCACTTCTGTTTCACTGTCCAGAGAAACTAAGGTTCAGAGAAATTTAAGCAACTTTACGAAGTTCCCACAGCT
Source organism: Manis javanica (assembly GCF_040802235.1). NCBI lineage: Eukaryota > Metazoa > Chordata > Mammalia > Pholidota > Manidae > Manis > Manis javanica. Next base: position 91,391,334 of record NC_133169.1, on the reverse strand, counting down.
AGAAGATGGCAGAGCCAGGATTTCCACACAGCTGAATCCGAAGCCCACACACCTAATCACCAGGCTGTGCCGTCTTGCACAGAGTAGGCATTCAGATGATTCTTGAGGGAATAAAATGTTTTGTAATCAGTTTGCTGGGCTCCTAATCTAATCGCAGTTTCCTTTTGATAACAGTCTTCTGTCTGGGTTTACTCATCTCTGTTCGTCTCAGTGGACCCCTGCCTGATAAGAAGGATATAGCTTTAATGTGTGGTAGGGTGAGAAAATAGTGTTTCTGTTATGCAGTGCTGTGTAACAAATCACCCATATGATTTTTGTGGCTTCAAGCAATGATAGGCTTTTCATTCTCAAGATTCTTTGGGTTGCCTGGGCTATGCTAGGTGGTTTTTGTACGCTGTATGTCATAGCTGAAGTCACTTATATAGTGACTATATATATATATATATATATATACAGCCGATAAAGACCGAGGAGGCCACCAGAAGGCAGGGCCTGGGAAAGGCAAGGAGAACATTTTGCTGAAAAAGTGATCGGACAGGGTTAACACTGCGGACGGTGCTGTACTTCCATTCTTTCTGTTCACAAAGCAGTCCTGCAGAGACCCCTGGGAGGGACTTTGGGACTGTTTCTAAGATGCCAGTAAATCCATTTGCTGTGCCAATTTTCACCTTACATTATTGAAAGGCCATGAACTGGCAGCCAGTAGATCTCAGTTCCAGTCATTGCGCTTTCCATTTTAAAATCAGTTTTCAGTAGCCTTGGGAAGCCTTTTTCGCAAGCCTGTACTGTGCCCTTGCACAGCTTAGAAAGTGGCATCATCTGGGGGTGTCTACTCCACAAGCTCACAGTAAGTGGGGCTAGTGGAAAGTAAATGGTACGTTTATGCAAATTAGAAAAAGGTGCCTATTCTTCCAGGTGGCTGGAGCCCTATGACAGCTGGCCTGCTAAACTGGGAGACTTTGTGTGGTGAGCAGCCTGCACAACTGTAAAAGACAACCCTACTGTCTTATTGCATCATCTGCGAAATGATAATGCCATGTATCCCCCCCACCTGTCTCCCAGGATTGTGAAGATCAAAGTTGTAACAGTGTGACAAGCATAAGCTTTTTACAAGCCTAAGGTAGTAAGAATGGTCTTTTTGGCACAATACACTTTTGTTTTACTCTTTATGTATTTTTTTACAAAGGAAAGCACTTGGCAGAAGGGACATCATATGAAGATCTCTGGGATCTTCATATGTGCAAAAAATGGTATTTTTTTTTTGCACAGTGGTATGTTTGAAGTGGCTTCAGCACTGAGGAAGCTCTATTTTAAATAGAGTCTACTGATCTATGGCTTTTGGTATGTTCGGACTCGCCTTCCAAGTTATAATATACTACTATATTTAAAACCTGAGGAATGTTTGTTCTTCTTACACCTGCCTGCGGGATACCACAGGCAAAATACTAGCTACATGCTTTCAAAGCTAAGTGGCACCTTGAAAACAAACGTCACCACGCTCTTTGTTTATGGAAATAGGGTTTCTCGATGAAAACTCTTCATGAAAGAATGCTGTGACATCCCAAATGGTTTATTCATCAGACGCCAAACTATACTTCCCACAAACTATAGTGTCAATGTGCTTGACAGTGTATTTGTTTTCTTTCTTTGTATGAATCTTAGCTTTATAGCTCTCTTCACAGCAGTTTCCTTCCCTTTACTTAAAGCCATCCGCAAAGAACGCAAAGCTGCATGTATGAATGTAGAGTGTAGAAGCCCGCCCTTCTCCGGAAGTCCACATAGGTCTGTTTAATGGGCTTGCCTCCCATGACCTGGATTCAAAGACGTCTTCAATTTTATCTGCCTGAAATTTAAAGTCATTAAAAATGACCAAGAGAGCCACTGTGTTGACTGGATATTTTGTGTTTACTCAAATGAGGAAGTTACAGGTTTTCTTACTGTTGAGTTGTTCAGGGTGATTTTCTTTTTATGTTACATGCAAGACAGTCATTGTGAATAGAGTGTAAGCTTCACGGGCAGAGATTTTTGTCATTTGTTCTTGATGTATCCCAAGTGCCCGAAGAGTTCCCAGAACATAGTAGGTCTTCACAAAGTCCTTGTTGAATGAGTAACTAAATACACTCTTCTGGGATTTAGCCCTGTGGAATACCAGACTCACTGTATCATTGTGGGGTTCAGTAACATGTCCTTAGTTTGTGTCCTGTAATAAAATGGACAGATTAAAATAATCTCTTTGCTTCAACACAGTGGCCTCGGGTTTTATTTTTTCCAGCCAGGAGCCTGGGGTGCTGAACAGAACGGCCTGACTGTTTACTCCTAAACTCATAAAGGGGATTTATGAATGGCTATTTCCATTTAGAGTAGAAAGTTGATTGGGTAATTAATAATGTTTCCATTTCTGATGCTATCTTTTCTCACTTGGAAATCTGACACCTATATGTGTGGAACATCTCCCTGCAGAGCTCCTGAAGTATCTGGAGTGAACCCACATTTTCAAAATGAGTGATTTGATAGGCCTAGTTTAGCATAATGGTTATTTATCTTTTTGTTCACACTGTAATAGTCTTTCTTCACTTTTATCTTCCTGCCCTCAATTCTACCAAAATATCAGGCACAGCGTGAAAGAGGCGCAGATCTGAAGATAATGGGTTCTGGCATCAGATAGGGAGACAAGTGCTACTAGCTGTGTGGATTTGGGCAAGCCAGTTCATTTTCTGTGCCTCAGTTTCCTCATCTGCAAAATAATAATAATCTGGTATTGTTATGGGAAATTATATTAGATAATGCACATAGTTGCATATAATATGTATACCTTAATGTCAGCATATAGTAGGTGTTTTTTGAAGCACTTCTTAAAAATCTTGATGTTGATATTAACAATAATAATAACTTGATACATTTATTCTATGAACCTGAAAAAAAAAAGTAGTCTTTGGAAATCTATACTAAGTTGGAGTAATAAAGGAGAGAGTGAGTGTGAATAAAGGTACACATTTGAATGATAGCTTATTTTAAAAATCATTTAAATAATATTAAAGCATACTTGGTAACTTATCTAGGGGAGGTTGTAGCTTAATCAGTGCACACAAGATAGGAGATTTTTAATTACCAAAGTACTAATGGCTGTTGTATGTCTACTAATTGACATTCATAATAAGTCTGTGCATCATTTTGCACCTTGGAGATGCAAAGATAAATAAAACATAGCCCTGACCTCAAGGAGCTCACTGTCCAGGGGAACAGAGGGAAATATATTAATTTTTATGGTAAGTACTTTTTCAGAGGCATATTGCAGACATACGGGGTGGGGCAAGGTTCATATTTTAATTATAAATCTATGAAAGTTTCTAGAGAACTTAGAGTCTGTTGCCTTTTTTAAAAAAGTCAGTATTGTCTCTTGTACTCTTAACTTCTCTGATGGGGTGCTAATAGCTAGTGAGGAGGGGTGTGTCAGGGAGGCTTACACAAATTGTGGATTGCTAAAGCATGAACTTGTGAGATTTTACTAGTCTAGGAAAGTAAGAAATATCTAATAATTTTTAAATCATCATTTAAATATATTTGGATTGCAAATGAATACTAGAAATATACTCAAGGCCACACCACGGTAAATTGCCAGAAAAAGACTGGAGTCTTGTAACTAATTTTTTAAAAATGTTGATCCATTCTTTAGTAGTAAACCCAGCTACTGTTTATTGAGGACTTGCATGGTGCCAAGTGTTAAGCTTTACATGAAATTATTTCTTTAATTCATGTAACAACTCTTCGAGTAGGTTTTTTTTTTCTACTGTTACAGATGAAGAAACTGAGGTTGACTGAAGTTAAAGTAATTTGCCCACGGTTCCCACAGATGGGCTTCAACTGAGGTCTCTTGGATTCCAAAACTCACTGTTTTCAAAGCTCTGTGTCTTTATTTTAATTTTGTTTTTCTTCAACTTTTCATTTAGAAATAATTTGACTCACAAGACGTTGCAAAAACAAAACTCCAGTGCACCCAAACCACTGTATAATTTTTAAAACCAGGGAATTAACATTGATACAATGTTAACTAATCTGTGGATCTTACTCAAATGTTGGCAATGTCCACAATACCTCTTTCCAGTCTAGGATCCAGAATATCTGAATATCATGAACAAATATATGTAGTCCTTGATCATTGAGATTTTGATTAATCGACGACTCATTTGATCTTGATATGAAATCAGGTTTGCTTTGCTCCTAAGACAGACTTTTGCATGGAGCTCATAAAAGGGATTTGGTGCAGCCCACGGTGATTATTTTGTGTAGCCGAACACCTCTGAAAATCTCTTTGCAGTTGCTCCGCCTCTTTGCGTGTACATGTTTGGAAGCAGCCGGGGTGGCAAAGATTCCCTTAATGCCTCCAAAACAGATCAAGTTAACATACCAGGCTTAGCCCAGGCCATCTTGGCCTGCTTTTGCAGGACTTATCACACAGATCTCTCTGCTCTCTTGGGTAGTTCCGTTTGGAAGCTGGTGAACCAGGACTTCTTAGGAGGTCACTGACTCTTTTTGGAGGGTTATTATAAAAAGCTGGCATTGACTTACAAGCTTTTTGGAAAGTTGTTATTTTAGTAACTCCTTACTCTTTTAAGAGGAGCTTTATGAAAGCTTATATATATTCCTACCCCCCCAAATAAGAAAGATAAATATATCTTTATGAAGCTCCTCCCACAAATACAATGAATATTACTCCTGGGACTAAATAGACTCAATTTCCTGGCCTCTCATTTCAAAGCTATGTGTTTGCTTTAATGCATCTTTTGTTTTTTACCCAGTATTTTGCAATTTTTGGCCTCTTAACTTTTTCATATGCAAAAAAATAAATGAAAGCAAGGTATGTGATGGTGTAGGAGAGTCTACATTTTAACCCTTGTTAGACTTTCATGTGCACATAATAAATACAGTGATATTTACAGTAGATTTATATCTTGGGGACAGGGAAAGGATAGTTTCCTGTTTTCTTCACGTTCAGTGAAGAAACTAAAAATCATTAAGTTCAAAATGAAGTCAAATACACCTTGAAAAATCCCTTAAGTAACCCAGAAAGTGTGGCATGCATGGTGAGTATGTATCGTCTGTGTAGTTTGTGGTCCATTGAGGCAGGTTTAAGTATGACAAGGGGTTTAGGAAGGTATTTGTGTCGTCAGACCACCTAGCTTCTATCGGAGTCCCTAGTGTACAGAGGGGACGGGAAAGTTCCAGCGTGACCCTGCTTGTCTGCAGGCTTTATGTCACTATGTTTTTAACCAGACATTCCTAATCTTAATACTTGTTTTGGGGAGGACTGGATGAGGTCATATACATGGCAGCCTCCAACACAGCGCCCTGCCTGGGCACAGTGGGTGCCCAGTGATTCTTCGATGGGCTTGACCTACCTTGATCTGTTCCCCTGTCACACTGTGTTTGAAAAGGTTTCTGTGAAAACCCGGCCACCTGCGTCTTGTCGTCCCAAACTGGCACTCCCGGTTGCCCCCCCTTCTGAGCAGCCTTTCCTCTCTCAACCCCTCGTTATCTGACATCAGATAAATTTGCATGAATTAAACATGAATATTCAAGTTACCACAAGATGGCGTCAGATCATTTCAAGTAATGCGAAGTTGGAGGAGCCTTGGCATAATCTTTAATTTTAAAAAAGCTAAAATATATGCCTTTCATGTCGTGGTATTTAGCGATTGTAGATGAACGTTTAAGTTCCTTTCCCATTCTGGGATGGAAACTTGAGGCTCAAGTCTATTTACTCCAAAGGTAGTTGCATCGGAAAGTGACTTGAATCTTGCAAATGATTTTGCCAGAGTAAATAGTTCAGGATCTCTTTGGTTTGGCTAATAAAACTTCCATTTTACTTTTGTTATTTACAAGCATTGTCTAATGGGTGACCCTTAAGTATTTCACAATGTCCCCTTTCCACAATTTCCTCTCTCTCTCTTATCTCTTAGTTTGATTTATTTCCTCCTAATATATTTATTTGCTTCTTGTTTGTTTCCTTAACTAACATGTAAAGTCTCTAAGAGGCTATAATTTTGTTTCATTGCTGTATCCTCAGTGCCTAGAACAGGGCCTGGCATGGTAGGTACTCAAAAAACTGTTAAATGAAGAATAAATAGAGTTTCCAGTATTATTTAAATTGACACCCTAAATTATGTAAAAGTACAAAGTTTCTGAATTTATAATCTTTAGGAATTTCGCTGATAACAGTGAAGTAATCAGAAGTAACTACTATCCTTCTCTGGTGTTTATATTTCCAAGCTCTTCCATAATTTAATTCAGTTATCTTCCTTTCACTTACAGTCTATTTACAATATTTAGTTGGAATGTGTTGATGAATATAAAATGAGCAAACTTGGACTGGAGCAAAGGAAATGCTCTTATATACTCCTTTTACTTTAGTGTAAAAGTTCTAATTCATGAACGCGTGCACACACACACACACACACACACAGGCACACACACACTTCAGGGGTCTGAATGAGTCTCAGGTATCTCCCTCACTTCAAGGGTGCTGTGCACGTGAGCCTCTTGCTGAGAAACAGAATAGCTAAACCCGACTCTCAGTAATGGACATTATCTTCCAGAAATACTGAAGGCTAAACTTGAAGAAAGCAGTTATTGTAATTTTGAGCATTTTTTTCTGGAGCAAAAATGAATGAATGAAAAATAAATAGTTAAAAAGCATGTTTGTGGTTAGTTATCAAGATTGCAGCTTCCAGGATGGAAGTGTGAACAAGAATTTATGGCATGGGCATGATGAGGCATTAGCGCTGTTGAGGGCAGAGCCCACTGCCCCCCTCGCTGGTGGGTCCTTGAATGAAGTCAGGTTTATTTTCCAAACTGATCCCTGAGGTCAGTCAGGTTTATCTTTTGGTTCATTGCTTCAGCAATTATTTATTAAGGGCCTACTATGTGCCAGGCACTGTGCTAGGTGGTAGAAACACATGAGTGACTGAAATAGACAATATTCCTGCTCTCATGGAGCCTGTGTCCTAATCTGGGATCTTTTGATGGGGCCAGAGATATCTTTAAGAATGTGAAAGTAATGGTCCCTTTTCCCTGAAAATCAATCAATTAGTCAATCAGTCAACCTCTTACACACACACACACACACACACACACACACACACACGCAGCTGCTGCAGGGTGGGGCAGACCCATACCCACCGAGTTTTATGTCACATTTCCTTGGTTCAGAAGACTTGAAGTCCACCGAGCGGAGGCCCTCTGTCCCTTGCCCCACAGCCTGCTCTCACCTCCCCTTCAGCAGCTTGCGATGTCTTGGATCAGACTTGCCTGTTGTTTTCTGTTCAGATGTGATCCCTGGATGAAGCAGTAAATCTCTGGGACCAGAGCTCAAGGGGCGCTCAGCAGGCTCTGGTCAGCAGCTGCCCAGTCCTGTGGCTTTGAGGAAGTCGGTTCCACTCCCCAGGGTCTCCTTGCATCTGAGCAATGGAAAGGGTTGGATTTCAGGAACTGATGTGATTGGAGACAGGTTGGGTGGGCAGGCTTTGGAGGCAGGAAAAATTATCTGCAGATAAATTATAGTCTTGGCACTCATTAACTAGCAAATTTGTTTATTTGAGCCTTATTTCTCACACAGGGAAGGGAAAAAACAGCATTTACCTCATGGAATAGGTTTGGGATTTAAATTGAAATAATGTATATTAAACTGTCTAAGACAAAAAATGATAGCTATTATCCGTGTTGTTGTATCCAAATTGTCTTTTGGGGAAATAAATCAATAAACAAACTGTTGAGCACCTGGCATAGGCTACATTCCTGTGATGCTAACCCAGCCACGAGGCAGTGGCATAGGACAGTAGGGAGGGCCTTCACTCTGTCGTAGGCCTGGCTCAGTTTCCTGGCTGTGCCACTAACTAGCTGGGTGACCCTAAGCTCTCTGGTCTTTATTCAGTTTCCATTTCTGAAAGATGGTAATGATAACTTCGGACCCAGACACATTAGACAGGCTCTTAGGATATTTAAACAAGATCATGCAAGTAAAACATTTAGCACAGTGCCTGGCACAAAGAACAATCTTTTTTTAAATTAAGGTATCATTGATATACAATCTTATGAAGGTTTCACATGAGCAACACGATTGTTACTACATTCACCCCCATTATCAAGTCCCCCCCAACCCCATTGCAGTCCCTGTCCATCAGCATAATAAGATGCTATAGAGTCACTACTTGTCTTCTCTGTGCTGTACTGCCTTCCCTGGGCTCCCCCTACATTATGTGTGCTAATCATAATACCCCTCAATCCCCTTCTCCCTCCCTCCCTACCCCCTTCCCTTTGGTAACCACTGGTCTGGTCCCTTCTTGGAGTCTGTGAGTCTGCTGCTGTTTTGTTCCTTCAGTTTTGCTTTGTTGTTATAATTCACAAATGAGTGAAATCATTTGGTACTTGACTTTTTCTACCTGGCTTATTTCACTGAGCATAATACCCTCCAGCTCCATCCATGTTGTTGCAAATGGTAGGATTTGTTTTCTTCTTATGGCTGAATAGTATTCCATTGTGTATATGTACCACCTCTTCCTCAGCCATTCATCTACTGATGGACACTTAGGTTGCTTCCATATCTTGGCTATTGTAAATAGTGCTGCGATAGACATAGGGGTGCCTATGTCTTTTTGAATCAGGGATCTTGTTTTCTTTGGGTAGATTCCTAGGAGTGGAATTCTTGGGTCAAATGGCATTTCTATTTTTAGCTTTTTGAGGAACCTCCATATTGCTTTCCACAATGGTTGAACTAGTTTACATTCCCACCAGCAGTGTGGGAGGGTTCCCCTTTCTCCGCATCTTCGCCAGCATTTGTCATTCCTTGCCTTTTTTGTTGGCCGTCCTAACTGGTGTGAGATGACATCTCACTGTGGTTTTTATTTGCACTTCCCTCATAGTTAGTGATGTGGAGCATCTTTTCATGTGCCTGTTGGCCACGTGAATTTCTTCATAAGAACACTCTTGATGTAAGTCCGGTTCAGTACTAACAGTATGAGTTACTGATCAGCTTAACCTAACCCCCCTCTCCACGCAGGGCTAGAGCGGGTCTAAAGGTTTCCCCTGGATTTCACACATGTCCGGTCGTTCTGTCTCTCTAGGCTGAAGCAGTAAAAGTAAGACACTTGATCGAAAACTGGCCTTAGAGGCTACTTGGGAAATACTGTTGCTGCAAATAACTGGCTACTATGAAATAACTCACTTTGCTAAAAGATGAGTGGTAATTCTTCTCTATGTGTTTTCATTTAGTATCCCAACCCCATGGATAAAAATGTCATCTCTGTAAAAACTGTGGAGGAAAAAAGGGGTAAGTTCTCAGAATACACCTCACTTCAGTGATGGTCATTAAGTGATGCTGACTTTTGTGAAGATGTGTGCGTTTGTGTGGGTGTGGCCTATTATGTCTTAAACAGGTATATTAACAGATATATTTCTCAATTTGAGGTGACTGAGAAGAGAGTACTCAGCATTTATAATAGTAAAAGTCTTGCCTAATATGCTCTTGGCATTTTCTCAGTTACTAATTGATGGCAATTGTAATAGCTAACATTTTTGAGCACTTTATATGTCCCAGGCACTCTAAGTTTTATTAACTCACTTAATTCAAAGAATAATGTATGGGGTAGGTATTATTACTCCTATTTAATGAATGAAGAAAACAAGATAGAGAGAGGTAAGTTACTTTCCCAGAGTCCCTGGCTATATTCCTATAATATATCCTTACTTCATTTTATAGATGGCAAAATAGATGTGATTAATAGCATGTACTATATGTGATATGACCATAAAGTGATTAGATTGTGGGATCATAACTGTACTTACCAGTATGGTTCAGTACTGACTAGAGCAGAGGTTAGGTTGACAAACTATGCTTGCACTGTCTGTTGTTGTAAATAAAGTTTTATTGGTAGACGGTCATGCCCATTTGTTTATGTATTATATATGGTTGCTTCCTTACAATAACAGCAGGGTTGAGTAGTTGTGACAGAGACTATGTGGCCAAAAAATCCTAAAATATTTACCATCCGATCCTTTATAGAAACATTTACCAACCCCTGCAGTAGAATGTAGGAGCCTTCACTGTTTTCTGACATTCACCTCCCAGAGGAGGTGTTTGCATTGTCAGTGTTTGAATTTGAAAACTAAGCAATGCAGGAAACTATAATGATGCACATAATCTATGTAAAACCTCTGGAGACACTCGGCCCAGGTCTGCTGTACTTTTGAGTCCTCTGAGAAAACGTATGAGATGCTCTTCATTACGCGACTCTAAGACCTTCTTTGTACTCAGTGAACACAAATCTCTCTTTTGCTTGTGAGGATATACAACTTCCATACTCTTATCAGTATATTTTTGTACTTCCACATCTCTATCGGTATATTTTTTAAAAACATTTTCTCATGTATCTGCACTCAAGGTGGGAGAAATACCATATTTGGCATCAGAGAAATCTGATTTTAAATCCTGATTTTGTTATTACCCATATCACCTAACTTCTGGGAGGCTCAGTTTCTTCATCTGTTAAATGGGAAAATAATAACAATTCTGCTTTTAGGTTGTTATAAAGACCAATGGAGAACACAAATGTGCATATTCCCAAGTGGCACAGGAATGTTAATTGCCATTCTTCCCACTGACAGGCATCTTTCCCTCCGGGGTGGCTAATCCATTTGAAGTATGTGTGCTGCAAACATTGGCCAAAGGGGTGCCACCGGGCAGAGGAGCCACACATGTCTCTCACCCTTCCAGCAGCTTCTGGGCAGTTAGGGCGTTTGCACCGGGGTTCAGGGACAGTATTGCCAGAGCTTTGAGGAACCCTATAGGAGCATGGCTGAGTTACAGTGAACCACAGAGTAGTTCTGGTCACAGGGGGCCTGCTGTCCTAGAAGAGAAGAGTATGCTTAGTATAATTAATTGTAGGTTTAAATTTTGAGGCCAGAAATGTGTGCTTGAAAATATTGTTGGTGCAGAAAGCAGAATCATGTTCTCCATCTTTCTGTTCAAACACTCTCTCTGTTGGAGTTGAGCAGGGGGCTCTGGCTGTTGTCACTGCAGTGTTGACATGCATGGTCCAGAGCAGGGAACAATTTGCAGTTCTTTTGTCCTTGACTTTAGAATGAACAGTGTAAGTGTTTTACCCTTAATCTTTAATCACAGATGAGTATATTCGGAGTGATTTGGCTCCAAAAAGTGGTCGGGGGTACTAAGTTTTGAGTTAAGCATTTTCACTAGGAATTCTACATCTAGGAAATTGGGGTTGACAGTAAAAGTTTTATTGCCTTTAAGACAAGAATCCATCTCCCTAACTTTGTGTTTGAATGTAAAAATTTCCTTTTCCAGATGTGTCAACAGGGATCATCTACAGAAAGAGGATCGCAGTCTGTCAGAATGTGGTTCCAGAAATTTTGAGGAAGGTAAATTCATTTCAAAATTGAATCAGATTTGCTGTAACGTCGGGCAATCTTCAAACAGTCAGGGAAAGAGACAGCATTTTCTGATGTAGAAGAGTGTTAGAAGTTACCTACCTCATAGCCCTTCAGAGGGAGAAAGCCTCGTATATCCAACCTCAGCTTTGGCAGATGCCACCTGTCCCGCCAATGTGTTTCAGCCCCCAGCAAGTTCGCTATGGATTCAGTGTGACCAAAGAAAATGACATAAAACATTCTTGGGGTGGAAGGGTTTATTACCCGGCTTGTTCTCCTGGCGGTAGGTTGAACACTAGTGTCTCTGCCTCCGCCCAGAGAACTTACCGCCTACGGGTGTGGAAGCAGTGGCCTGGCAACAGGCCAGTTACATCTTCAAGTGGTTCGAGCTCAGTGAGGATCCCGGCCACAGGAACCCCAACTTCTACACACCATCGGAGATAGTTTTTTTCCAGCCTGTTTCTGTCTCTCTCTGTTTTGTGGAGGACTCTTAGTGGACATAGGGATGGTCTGCAATTATTTTAACGATACCCTGGACATTTTCTAGTCTGTCCTGGTTAGATATGACTCTCAAGTAAGAATGATCAGAAATGGGACGATGGTAAATATAAAAAATACTGATTTGTAGTAAGGAGGATAGAACTACCAGTTTCTCTTTTTCTGACAGAGACAGCAGTTATTTCAGGGGGTATAACGTTCTCAGGGCTGTCTGTATGTCTTTTTGGTATGTTTCTGTAAAGTAATGGTGTTGACGGTGCAGCCGTCATGATAGCAAATTGTTTTCTCACTTTGAAATCCTTAAGCACGCTGGTGATTGTTGGAAAGAGGTAAGTGGGAATTTTTAATCACATTGCTTGCACCAGAGAGATGATTGACAAGAGTCCTTTTAGAATCATTAAGACATGAGAGTAGAACACGTTTTAAAAATGTCTCAGGTGGTTGTTTCACCTGGAAACTATTCAGTGTGTGGCGTACAGCCCGGCTGGGCTCCCGCCAGTCAGCTTGCCAATCATGTTGCTGTGCTTCCTCTGTATCACTTCCTTATCATGGATTAAAACTCTGTCAAATTTTTAGTGGAAAGAAAGCTGATACAATAATGAAAATGAACTTTCTTTTATTGTCCAGACGGTAAACGTGTCGCATCGCATGTGGCAAGTTATTACTGCTTTTTTCCACAGAATGTGTACCTTGCCTTTGCTCTGCGTGCATGCTCTGAATCTGTTATTTAAAGAGGCATTCAACTTTATCTCGTGTCTCAGTTCTTGAATAATATCAGGATATCTTTGACTTGTACAATTCTGCCTTTGTACTTTTCCAGGTCTCCTTTGCCTAGGAAAGCATACATTTCTAGGTATTGGATAGAGTTTAAAATGTAGAAAATATTTTATTGGATATTGTCCTGCATGTGAGCCCGTAAGTGGGACCAGTTAAAATTCATCAATTTAAGAAGGCGGTGACCAGCCCTAGAGGAGACAGGAAGGAGGCTGATAATTTGCTTAGAGTGTTTAGCAGTTAGAGAAATCAGGCCAGGGACTGTACAGCCTGCATAAATCCTGGGCCATTTGCACGTCCTTAATAGTATTTAGTAAGGTCAGAGTATGTTTGATTATCGAGGACTTACAGCCATTGGTGGTGAGCCATCAATTGTGTATCAGGGTTACTTGCCCTCTTTATCCAGACTGAAGCAGCTCTGGATGCAGTCTGTGTGTAGCCTGCTCTTCCTAAATTGAGAAAGCCATCCTCTCTCTGTTGGACAGGTGAGCATTTTAAAGGTACCTAGTATCCAGTTAGAAGAGGAATCCTGGCTTGATCCCCAGGAAAGGAACATGGCTATACGGAGTCACTGCCTTACGTGGACACAATACGCATCCATGAAGGAAGAGTCTGTCTTCCGGGAAAGTGTGGAAAACCCGAATTGGTAAGATCACCTCTGAATGAGCACGTGTGTGTGTGTGTGTGTGTGTTTGTACATTGGGTAAAGGGGTGCATAAATGAGCACATATAAGAAGCTATGATTTCATACTTAGGTTCTGTTTTTATACCTCACATAAATTACATGTTAATTAATTTTTAATCACAGAAATAATTAATGAGTAGCTTTCCCTTTGGGGAGAAAATGACAGAGCTCTACTCTTTTTTGACCACCTCGCCCAGTCCTGGTGACTTTTTTTCCTCTCCTGTGGCAATGAGTGTCAGCAGTATTCTGTGTGGTCCAGAATCCAGAGCTTTAAGAGGCACCTTTAGGTAAACACATGTGTACCCACAGAGGCTCTGTAGATACTATGGTTTTGTGTATCTTTAACATACATGCTTTCATTCCATATAAATCGTGCATTTTCTTTGCCTAATAGAATGTTTCTAATCTTTATCCACTCGATATATGTAAAATCTAGCTATCTAGCTATTCCTTTGAACTGTTGCATAATATTCAATCCTCTGATTCTGTTTAGCTTTTTCTTTTTTGACAGACATTCAGACAGTTTCTAGTTTCTCCCTTACAAAAGTAATTCAGTAGTTGTGAAGCATATGCTCCTTGTTTATGCTATATGTGAATGTTGCTTTACAAGAGCAATTTTAATTGCCAGATTTACTGAGTATTTTATATATGATGCAATGTATTCTATTAGCGTACAGTTCTGTAAGTTTTGACAAACACATATGCAGCTGTGTAACTCCTGCCACACTCAAGTTATGCAATGTTTAAGGTAGATTTTAAAAAGCTAGCTATATGCTAAGATAATTCAATGGGGAAAGAATATTCTTTTCAACACATGTTGCTGGCCTACTGGATATCCACAAATAAAAGAATGAAGTTGGACCTTTACCTCACACCAAGTACAAAATTAACTCAAAATGCAGCAAAGAACCTAAATGACAGAGTTAAGACTATTAAACTCTTAGGAGAAAACATAGGTGTAAAGCTTTGTGATCTTGAATTAGGTGGTAGTTTCTTAGATAAGATACCAAAAGCAACAAAAGAAAAAATTAGGCAAAACTGACTTCATCAAATTAAAAAATTTTTGTAATTCTAAGGATACTGTCCAGGGAGGTGGAAGACACTCCAGAGAATGGGAGAAAATATTGCAAACCATATATCTGATAAGAGCCTAGTATCCAGAACTCAGGAATGGACAACCCAGTTCAAAAAATAGGGGAAAGATTTGACTTGGTATTTCTCCAAAAAGATATACAGATGGCAGTAAATGCTTGAGGAGATGCTGAACATCATTGGTCATTAGGGAAATGCCAATCAAAAGCACAATAAGATACTGCTTCGTACTGTAAGGATGGCTGTGATATAAAGGACATACAGCAAGTGCTGGAGAGGATGTGGAGAAATTGGAGCCCTCACACACTGCTGGTGGGAATGTGAATGGCTCAGCTGCTATGGAGAAGAGTGTTCTCAGTGTCTCAAAAGGTTAAACATGGGGTGACCACTTGACCCACCAATTCCACACTGTATTGAAAACATATGTCCACACAAAAACTTGTACAGGAATGTTCATAGCACCATTATTCATGATAGGCAGAATTCAGAGACAAGCCAAAAGTCCACCAATTTGATGAATGTATGACCAAAGGTGGTATGTCCATGCAGTGGAATATTATTCAGCCAAGAAAAGGAATGGAGTAATGATTCATGTAACAACATGGATGAAGCTTGAAAACATTATGCTAAGTGACATAAGCCAGTCACAAAAGGCTACATATTGAATCAGTTTATTTGAAATGTCCAGAATAGGCAAGTCCATAGGGACACAAAGTAGATTAGTGGTTTCCATAGGGAAGGAAGAAGAGAGAGTGGGGAGTGACTGCCAGCCGGTATGGAGTTTAATTTTTTTCTGGCTGAAATATTCTGGAGCTAGTTTTGATGGTTGTACAACTGTGACTATATTAAAACTGCTGAATTGTAAACCTTAAAAGGGTAAATTTTACAGTATGTCAATTATATCTTCAAGTTATATGGCTGGTTCTCAGGATGTGCATATTTTCAGTTTATGCAAATTCTGCCAAATTGTTTTCCAATGTGTTAGTACATTAATTTGCACTCTCGTCAACAGCACATGAGAGTTTATTTCCCTACAACATTTTATGCTTTATTGCCAGTGTAATGGGTGAATAACAATTCATTTTGAGTAACAAAAGCAAAATATAATAAGAACCAAATATTAATAGTGATTATTTCCATGAACTATGATTTTGGAGGACAATTTTACTGTGTTTTTTGGCATTTTTCTGTGTGGTTTGTATTTTTTTATTCACCTATCATTTTATTGGAAATAGTAAGGCCCTCAAACCCAAATAGATAAAAACCAAAAATCTAAAATCCATTCTGAGGCCCCATCCATCACTTGTATGGATCAGTCTTTTGTTGGTCCCTGTAATTTTGGTCCTCTGGTGATAGTTCTAGAACGCTCTGGCAGCACACAGAATGAGTGTGAATGCCGAGGCTTATTGGCATCAGAACGTAGGTTTGCTGTGGCCCACCCGTCAGTTTTTGTCCTTAGTCCCCTTCATGACAGGAGCTTCTCATAGAATGTAGACATTTGGAGGTGAGTGTAAAAGTTGTGGCCAGAGAGCTTTTCTTTTTTCTTTTGGTTCATAAAAATAATGAAAGGACAGAATAGTCTGATTTTATGCAGAAAGCGCAGAAGTCTTTCATTTCATCTACTTCATTTTAGCCTCAGTGTCCTCAGGTACCTGGGCTCTCGGCTAGTCTGGAAAGCAGAACTGAACCTTCCTTAGTGTTCCATGAAATGATCACTGGCTCTCAGATTCCAGGGAAAACATCCTTCAGGAACTTTATCCTTTGTATTAAAAAAAATTTTTTTAAATAATCACTCTGATTTTGGAAAAAAATGATCCATGTGTCTTATAAAAAATATTAAATAGTTCTGGGAAAAAAAAAGACACAGTTTTCACCACCTCACGGTAGTGTCAGTGTACATACATTTCTCGGTCCATTCCTAACTGGCATTTAGATTGTTTCTGAACATTTTGCTATTACAAACAATGTTGTGGTGAAATCCCTATGATTACATTATTTCCCCACTTAGTCAAGGTTTTTTAAAGTAGATGAAGCAAGGTGGGATTTCTGGATCAAAGATTATATGTATTTCATATTTTGATACATATTCCCAGGCTCCACTATAGAAAGGTTTGACCAATTACACTTTTTTTTCTTTCTTTGGTTTGTTATGTGCTTGTCCTTTCCAAAACACTCTCTTCTAGATTGACACAGCAGGCCAGTGTTTATTGACATTTTTATGTCAAGGTCAAAGCTGGATTCTTCACCTGCAGTGTCTGAAGCTCAGGTTAAATCACTCACCCAAAGTGATATAGTCAGTAAGTTGCCGAGCCCGAGATGTGAATGCAGGAACCACGGACTCCACCTTCAGCCAAGTGGTGAGGTAGGAATGTGACGTTTATAAAGGGTGGATTTATCGCAAATTGTAGACTGCTTTGGACCTCAGGTTATGGGAACGGGTTGGTCCGGCAGCCGCGTGAAGGTTCCTGAGCAGGGGATGATGTAATGAGAGCCATGATCCAGATTCTAGGAAACTTACGTTTTCTTAGCTCTTGACATGGATTTACAAAGTGTTTCAGGCAGGCATTCTACATGAGTGGGTAATCTTGAGGTGCCATCAAAGAAAGACACCGTTATTACTTTCATTTCCTTCCTTTGCCAGGGAGTGTGAGGGTAGTGGCCTTCCACTGCACCCACAAGAGGAAATACGGACAGGTTTCTTTTTTGCAAAGAAAAAGCTGTCTTGGCCGCTGAGTCTAAAGTAGACCTTCAAGCTGTGTGTTGGTTAGCAGGTGTGGGTGTGCGACGGGAAACCAGATGTCATTCTGTCCCTCTGCGTGGCCTGTGGTCAGTTCAGAAGGGCTTGGGGTGGGCTTCCTGTAGCATCTGACGACAGCCTTGCTCTGTGTCTCTTCGTAGACCCAGTTTTAGCTTCCTGCTGCCGTCTCTGCAGGTGACAGAAGCCCTGACTCAGATGGTACCAGACATCACTTATGTGTGTTTGCTGTGTGCCAGGCACTGTTTTAAGTGTTTGGTGTGTGTGTGTGTGTGTAAATTCATTTAATCCTCACAGCAGCCTTGTGAGGCTGGAACTTCTGTTAACCCCATTTTCCAAACGAAGGCTTAGAGGAGTAACTTGTACAAGGTGAGATGGCCGGTGAGTGTCAGAGGCGGATCCCGGCACAGGCAGTTTGCCTCTAGAACCCAGGTCGTTGGTGTGACCCTGCCCTCTGGTCGGCGAGGACCTGGACTGTCTCTGGCCCAGCAGGCTGTGGGGTCCACAGTGGCTGCGCTCCCGGCACCGCCTGTCCCTGTGTACCCAGTATTCCTTCAAGCTGGGCTCCCTCATGGCTGCCTGTAGCCGCTGGAGTCAGTGTACCTCTTTGTCCATTTAGTGAGGGGAGAGACCTGTGAGAGCAGCAGAAACTGTGTCCCACACATGGGGGGACAAGATCTTCGTCCTGTCCTGTCTGAGTTAACTTAGGTCAACTGCTCCCACCTGGACCAGTAGGAGTGATCAGAGGGCTGATATGGGCTGACTGGCCCTGACCAGTCAGGACCTGCCCCTGGTCCTAGAGCTGGGGGTGGGGTCAGCTCCCCCTGAAACACATGGGCTGCATGGGGGAGTGGTGGGCCCCTGAACAAAAATAGTCGGGGCATAGGAGAAAGGGGGCACCGCGCACCTCTGTTCCTCCCCACCGTGATTTGGACGTAGCAGAAGCTTCTCAGGATGTCTGTGTTCCAGAGATGGACCGCTCAACAGGCAGGAGCCCGGAACCAGGAAGCCAACAGGAGCTAAGGCAGCCTCAGTCTCTCTCTTTCCCCATGTGGCTCATTTGTCCGACCGTCTATGGATCTCCTTTATTCACACAGCCAGCGGGCTGTCCCGGGCCTGTGCGAGCTCTCTCATGTCCTGTGCCACAGGGACTGGCCAGACTCTAGGGTCAGAACCCCACCTCTGCAGCGACAACGCCCTTGCACCGCTCTCTGAGCCTGCGTTTCCTGAGCTGTGTCCTGGGGATGATATCGCCGCCCCAGAGGTTGTTGGGAGAGTCGTCCGTGTAGAGAGCCTAGAATAGCACCTGCCCGCAGAGGGCAGTAAATGTGGGTGTTTCGTATTGTTACCTTTATTGTAACCGTCATCATCTTGCAAATTCACGTGACTTGAATCGAATCCTTACTGTGTGTTATTCTAACATAGCAGGCTTTGATAATGATCTGCCGTTGTGCTGCAGGCGGATGCTCCGCCGTGTGATTTTGCACACCAGCGCCCCAGCTCTGGGGACAGGAGCCCCTCAACCGAAGAGTCAGGGGAGTAGGAACCCTTCTGTTTCAGTTCCAGAGTGAGATGGGAGCCCTGGAGAGAGAGGCGTCCAGGGGTCGGTGCGAGTGTTTGACGTGGGCTGATTTCCCCCGTTTCTGGGGCCTCGTCTGGGTTCCTGCTGTGAGCAGGGCTCTGCGGGCCCAGGGGGGCTGCACGGGGCCCTCCGAGGACCGCCCTGAGCCTGCGGAGTGGGAGATGCTGGGCGGTGCCTGCTTTGCCTTGGGACAGTCGGGCCAATGCAGAAAATAGGAAAGTGACTCTTAATCCAAAATAAATGAAAGGGCAGCTCTGGGAGAATGCACTTTATCACCTTGGGCGGGACACGCGCATTCACTCTTGGAAGCGGACAACGGAGTATATTATTTTACATTTTTTTCAGAAGGAAGAGAAAAACCACGGTTTCTGCCCTCTGAAACTTTACATTTTATGGTAAACTTACTACTTTCTTACGATTTTGTGTTTGTTTCTATTCTTTAAAGTACATTTATTTGTTAGTTTCTGGTTCTTTTCCTTATAATAGATATTTATCGTACTATTGGGAAATACAATTGATATGCGTTTGATTCGACTTTAATAATGGTAGGCAGACATTCTGTTTCATTCATCTGAACACATCTTGCACCATAAAGGGTCGAGGAGTAAGACTTGGTAACAGATGGCGACTTGAGTCCAGCCTCCGCCCTTCGCAGGGTCTCTGACCTTGAGTGAATCTCTGTAGCCCACACTTAACATGATGTCTGGCACAAAGCAGGGGCTCGGTATCTATCAGTAAAAGAAAGGAAGGTAGCCAAATTATTCTAAAGGATAATCATCTTATAAAAGTATTTTCACCGGCTTTGCTCTTTCACCGTAAATAAATGTATGGGTTTTTGTGGAAGTAAAAACCCTGTGACCTTGAAGCAAGGTGACAGTTGTTCCCGTCAGCAGGGACTCACTGGTCATGGTGTCGCAGTTGCCTTCGCTTTGGGGAAACAAGACCACCCCCCATACTCAGAGCTGAGCATCGCAGTGGCTGCTACCATCACCTTTCCATGTCTGAGAACTTTTGCTCATCCATTGATGCTTATAGACCTTATTTCTGAAATTTAAAAATGTTTAACCTAGTAGAGTGTGTGTTAATAACATCAGATATGTTGATTCAACATTTATAAAATACCAAGGAAATTTCTCCTGGGAAGTAATAAAGGAAACAAAAAGCCAAAATCAAACTTTACACACAGATGAAATTAATGGGATGAGCCACTTTTCTTAGTTCAATACATTTTCATTATTACTGAAGTCTTGCACATGAATATTCTTCATTCTACTAAATAAGGTAGATAACATTTTGAATTTTTTATTATTAAATTTTTGGATGAAAACATCCCCAGTCTTGAGTATTTATCTGATGAATCACAAATAGTGTAATTTGCATGTTTTGCGGGGCTGTTAGTGATTTTTCCCTCATGTATCCATTTTTTCCCTGTCCTGCAGTCTTTTTTTCCCCCAGTAGCAAATATGACAGTTTGGTGACTTCCATGTGTTTGGCACTGGCCTTTTTAGTTGACCTCCAGACTTGCTTTCACTGAAATATTAAAATATTCTGGCTTTGTTAACTTTACTTAGGCATTATTTCTAAGCCCTGTCCTGACATTAAAGGGCTTGAGGGTGTAATTATCTAATAGCCTGAATAAATACTACTGTGTCCAGCCCGAACCATGCCTCCCTGCGCTCATATTGACCTTGATTTTCAGGGCACCAGTGGGTGATCAAACAATTAGCAGAATGCACTGCCAATTACAGAAAAAAAAAGAGCAACAAGGCCTCTTTTGTGCAAATATGACATCTGGGCAGGAAGCTCATTTTTGGCTCAGGAAGACTGCCCTTCCAGAGACACTCGTGTGCCTTTTGTGTTTGTGTTTGTGCAGCCAGGGTCCTCGCCGTGTGCCCATCCTGATGGACCCCTCATGCTGGCACAGCGTGTGGCTTGCCCACGATGCTCTGCGTCCACTTGCTGAGTGCATGTCAGCTGATGCCGCTTGCTGACTGAAATGGGGACAAGGGGAGGGAAGTGAGACGGGATGAAAGGGCCAGGAGGGGCACGTACAAATTTGATGGAATTTGGTAGGAAGTTCAATGTAGAGGAAATCTTGAACCAGTAATACAGAGGCCTGTCTTCCGGTCTTTGTGACTTGGTCACTTACAAATGGTTTGGTTCTGGGAAAAAAGGACGAAGTCCTGAACTCCCTCACAGAGGGACATGAAGATTTAAGAAGATAACGGGAATGCTCTATAAGGCGCTAGATAAATGAAAGCTGTTGGAAATAATGGTGCGTAGATGCCATTTTCAAAGGGGTGGCTCCTTACAGGTGCCAATGAGAAGCAGACTGAGCTGTTTTATTGAAATTGGTGGTGATGATTGAACTGGAAACGGTCATGTTCAGCCAAGAGAGCATTCTGTGCCATTTAAAAGGAGCAGCTTCTGGAACATTTTAGTGAGGCCTATGAGTTGTTTTTTACATTCTCCTTTGCCCTTTGTTTTTGAGCTGTGTATTAGTGCAGGATTCAGGGGGACGGTTAAACATGGACATTCACTGTGCTGACTCTAGTCCTGTAGGCCTGGGGTGGCTCCCGGGAGTCACTTTTTTAAAGTTCTCCAGGTGAATCTATTGAGCAGATGGCTTTGGGAGCACCCCATAACTGGTCAGATGGCTTTGGGAGCACCGCATAACTGGTCAGATGGCTTTGGGAGCACCGCATAACTGGTCAGATGGCTTTGGGAGCGCCCCATAACTGGTCAGATGACTTTGGGAGCGCCCCATAACTGGTCAGATGGCTTTGGGAGCACCGCATAACTGGTCAGATGGCTTTGGGAGCGCCCCATAACTGGTCAGAAGGATTTGAGAGCGCCCCATAACGGGTCAGTACCCTGTGGCCCCAGTGGTCAGCAAACAGATGGCTGGCACCCTTTGCAACTCCATTTTTTACAAAGTTCCTGTTGATCTTATAAAGCATGAACAATTTATAACCTGGCTCTCCAAGAAACAGTAAACACTTAGCAGCGGAAACACCTTCCTGAAAAGTTTAACAAAATTCAGATGAGGGCCCTCCTGAATTTATGCGAGAGGAATTGTCAGTGGAAGTAAGGAAGGAAGGAGGGAGACCTCGGTGAGTCTGATGAGTGTTACGGTTGTGTTGCACTCTCTGCTCTTATGGAGGAGAGATTCAAGTTAAATTTTCTTCCTTTCCTCCTTCCTTCCTTTTCTTTCCCTTTTTTTGTTAGCTTCTTAGCTGTAGTAAATACAAAGTTTGGGTATTAAAAGTTATCATATTTTATCAACCACATATTGATACCCTGCAGAACAGCTTACAGGTCTTGAGACAATAGAAAGGAACTTGGTGATAATCTACTTGGTCTAAAGATCTGCCTCCTCCATTAGGTCGAGAATTGACTCAACTTGGGGGCTTGATTGTCATCTTTCTAGTCAAGATGATACTGGTAACTAAGCAAAGAGATGGAGAATAAAATTGACAAGCTTAGTTCAGTTTCCTGGTTTGCATTGGCAGCCACATTTTGAGCCATTTTCCCTGCTGGAGGTGCACACAGCTCCCCTTCATATGTGCGTGACCTCAGGAGGGTTGTAACATGGAGACGAATTTAGCTGGTAATTCCTGACTTGTTCTGTTTGACTCTCTCCTCTGTTCTGGGATGACTTATCCGTCCCTTGTTTGAAGATAGGAGAATCTTCCAGAACTCAATAAATCTAGTTTTGATGAGTCTTACTTCAAGTATTCTTTATTATCATATTTAAAAACAGTTCCTTCCTTTTTTATTCACAAGTATTGTATATTCATTGTCAAACAGTTATAAAATATGTATAAGAAAATAGAATATATCCATGCCTTCTTCAGCTATGTGCTCTTTCTAGTCAGTGGCTGCAGAGGAAAGCAATGTTCTGACCTCCGTCCCTGTAGATTAGTTTTGCCTTTTATTGATCTGCACATGGAAGGGACTCTCTCTGTTTTATCAGTTTTCTTTCGCCCAATAATCTGGGCTTGTCGTCTTGTGTGTGTGTCACTAGTTTGTTCCTTTCTCATGCTGTGAAACATTTCATTGAAGGATCATCCTGCAGTGGCTGCCGTTTATTTACTCATTCTGCAGAATAAACATTTTTACAAACATGGAATCATACTGTACATGGTGTTCTAATTTTAACATTAACATTACATTCCTGACTTCTTTTCTAATTAGATGTACCATTTAAAATACGATTGCGTATGGCTGTTCAAATGTATTCATTAGGTGAAATTATCCTAGTGTGTTTCATTAAGTGTCATAATTATTGGGCATTTGCATTATTTCCCACTATTTGATCTGATAAGTAATGATGTTCTGAATATCCTCACAGGCTGGTCTAAGCCCCCAACTAAGATTATTTGCTTAGGATACATTGTAAGAGTAGATGCATGGGTCCCGGGGTTTGCATGTATTTGGGGCTTTTATTAGGTATTGCTAAATGGAAGCATACATTCCTAAGCATCTCAGAAACCTCCGCAGAAGCTTGGCAGTTGGCAGTGTGATACAGACCGACATCTGAAATGGGATCAGGCTCAGCTATGTGATTTGCAGGGCCCAGGGCTTTGGTAGTGGAGCCCCGTTGTATTCCATGGATCGCATGTCCTTGAAGCCAGCCCTGAAGCAGATGTGTGCACCAGTGGGCCGGATCACCTAAGTCACGCCTCCAGTTGGGCCAGATCACAACTGTTGTATGTTTTGAAACTTTGCCCACCACTCAGAATGCCAGTAAGCTTGCACTGATTGGACACTTTTCTAGGTAGTAGGACTGTGGGAGGGGACATGGGATCTGAGGTTAACTTTGTGGCTTCAAATGGTCGCCCTATCACTTAGTTCTGTGTGACCTACGCAAATTGGTCTCTTTGAACCTCACTTTTTTCATCTGTAGAAGAGGTGGTACTAACATTACCTACCTCATGAGATCGTTAGGAGAATTAATTGCACTGTGTGTAAAGGACTTAGCATAATGCTCTGCCACAACAGGCTATTAAAAAGTGTGATCTGTCATTATTGATTATAAGTTCTTAAGTACTATCTTTTAAGAGATGGAGTCACTCTGCCCTATAATGTGTACCCACACTAGGCTGCCAGCCTCCTGAGAAGCCACTCTTTGATTGCTCCTGCCCACTGTTAATAATTTAGGGTTGTTGTTAATGACCTGTTCGTGGGATGGGTTCAAAGACAGCAGCTCAGAGGGAGAGGCCACTAGGAGCAGAGACTGGAGAGGCCGGCAGCGTGCTCGTCTCCTACGGCTAGTGTGCGGAGTGTGAGTGTGTCACCCGTAATAGGGTGGAGAGCGGGCTGGGAAGGCGGGAGGGGCCCGGGTGGGGAGGGAGGGGCGCGCTGCCACATGGTGCGCGGTGACCGAGTGCCGTCTAGAAGTCAGTGAAGAATAAAGGTTTGGGAGTTTACCAGAGTTGGATTTGTACTGTGGGCATTTAAATTCTTAGACATAGTGCTTCTCTTTCTGAAAATGTGAATGATAACGGTAGTGGTAATAGTTAGGCATTATTATTTACTAGTGTTAGTGTTATTAACGAACATTCACTGAACGTGTACCCATTCACTGAGCGCTTTACACATTTTACCTTATTTGTCCTTGGAACAGCCTGTCAAATATTATCAACCCCATTTTACAGAGGAGCCTGAGCTTCGCAGAGAGCTTCAGGAACTTGCCTGCAAGTGGGTCTCCCTCTGTTAGAGAGGAGACATGAATCCAAGTAATCTGACTCCAGGAACCAGACCCTTGATCCATATCCTATGTGTGTGTGTGTGTGTGTGTGTGTGTGTGTTTGAGGCGGAAAACTGACCACTCTGTAAGTTGAGTTGGCTCTCTGGGGGAGCGTGGCTGTTTAAGCGGCTGGGGAAGAACCTGGGGTTCAGACCCGGGAAGGCTGGCAGGGCGGGGGTGGGCGGTCTGACCTGCACACCCCGCTTTCCCTTGGGACAGCCCTTCATGTGGTCACGGGAGAATAGTGACAGCATCATGACGGGCACTGAGATACCATCACAGCAACGGTGTCTGTGCCTCTTTTTTCCCCTCAAAGATGCTTTAATTAAATTCCCGTCATGAAAGCAGTTAGGCAAGATTTGCCATACCTAACCAGTCAATAATTCAGGTATAGGATCTCATTAAGAGCTTTTGCTTTCCTGGAAATTGCTGTTTTGAGGATTCAGAGCTGGTGGCTGCATGCTCTGGGGATTAATTCCTGATTCATGTTTCCTCCAACTTTTTTATTTTCCCAAGTCCAGAAGGAAACAAATTTTTAAATGACCTAGAATCGGGAGACTGAGTTTATGAACTGCTGTTCACTTTTACAAAGCCTTCCTGGGTTTGAGGTGTGCTTTCTCTGTCATGAACCTACTGTTGTTCTTTGTTGAATTGTGCCTTTTTATGGACAGAGCAACAGGTGTGACTCAGATACAGGCACTGCATGAATGAGTAGGCCTCCTGTTTTAACATAATTTTCCAGATATTATGGTGTTTTCTCTCTCTGCCCGGTGAAAGCTGCCCCCTACTGACTTTAGCAGGTGGAACTCCTGAGATGATCGGTTCAATTTCCTTGACAAAAGTATGGAGATGGACTGTAAATGTATCCCCTGCTTTTGTTTCTTCCCTACCTCTTCCCCACCCTCCGTCCTTCTCTCCATCTTTTTGTTCCTAGTGCATTTTTGATTTCCTACCATGTGCCAGTCATTTGGCATCATCTGTTATCATGTCCTATGACCCAGATACTCAGCTGATAGGTACTGTAGAGACACTCATACACATGTGTACCTGGATATATTATAAATATTTCCTTTATAGCACTGTTGATAATATCCCCTAATGGGTCCCTATTAAATGTCTGCCTTCAGTAGGCTGGATAAATGGTTTGGAGTATTTTTAAACAGTGGAACACTACGCAGCAATGAAGAGGCAGAAACAGCAGCTACATACAACAGTAAGGATGAGTCTCAACTGAGTGCGCAGGGTTTATTCTCTGTGCCTCAGTGAGAGGTCGGTGACAGGAGCAGTGTGTGCTTAGGGAGTTGCCCTTTAGTCGGTGTGGGTTATAGGGAATCCGAGCCAGAGACAAGGGCCCCACTGGGCGGTGGCTGGGGTGGTCCTGGAGAGAAATTACTGTGCTGAGCCCAGGTGGTCACAGCACCCAGGGAAAAGAATGACATGGACTGTTTAGGGATGTCAGAACTGCAGTGGCACAATGTGGTGACTGATCAGATGTTTGGGTTCATTAGAAAGGGAACCATATGACGTGTTGCTCAGATTTCTAATCTCATTAGGAAAATGGTTGTGTCATTAACTGAGATAGGGTTTTGAGGCAGTAGATAATGAACTTACATGCACCGAACTATATGACCTTGGGCAAGTTATTTAACTTTTTTTGCCACAGTTTCCTCATGTACAGAAGAAAAAAATTTTAAGAGTAATAACCTAAGAAGATAACACAGTGCCTGATACATAATATACACTGTTGGTATATAGATTTTTGAAGAGTAAGTATAACCCAGCCTGAGTATATAACATAAATATGATGCAGTCCTTCCTTTAGGCTTAATAGAGATAATAGATAGGTACAGGAACACTTGAATCATCTTTATGTCTCTTGAGTGAAACAGCAAACACTTCAAGCTTGAGGGCGGGAGAAAGCCTTAGAACAAAATGTATACGAAACTGAGGTTGCATAGTGTGGGAAAAGGAAGGTCAAGAGGTCATTCAATGAGACTTTAAATGAATGACAAATCAGAAGACTGCATGTACCTCTGCTAAAAATCAGTGGATCTTGGTGGTACAGAGTCTTTTGAAGAGTAGCTTTTCATTTATATAAAAATGATACTCAGGGCATTATTGATATTTTTGGTGACTACCAAGTAATATACATGTTTATTACAGAAAATTAGTAAAAAGAACAAAATAAATAAATAACACCTATAATTCTAATGCCCAAAGATTATGGTCATATTTCAGCTCTATCCATCTGTCCATCCATCCATATTTTTTTTCTTTTTTTAAGAAGCTGAAATTAAACCGTGTATTGTTGTATAGCCTGCTGTGTTTTGTATAGGAACTTAAATGAAGACTTACCTATCGTGTGGGATTTAGGTTAGCTGTGTGTGATAAGAAGGAAATGTCTGATGTGCTTTGTCAATGAGTTATTGAAGAAAAGTGCCACATTTTCTTCTCTGGCAGTCTTAAAATGTAATAGGGTAAACTCCCATCTCGTTGATGGCAAGGGTATGACCCTGTTTTACTGCCCTGTTACTCTCTACTATGCGGGCAAATTCTGAGAGTGCTTTTCTGAGTACTTAGTTCTCCTGAAAGTGTAGAAAAAAATATTGGTTAGAATACGATGTAAGAGAGACTTTTATTAATCCCTCACCTACACTTGCCTTGAGGACTGAAGAGTTTATTTCTCCCAAGAGTTTAAGACTGCTCAACTTTTCATTTTTAAATATTAAAATCACTGTAAAATTCTACTCTGACTAATCTGGAGTAAAGACAGGGAAGATTAGTGTCACGATGATAAAGGTTTACATGAGCAAATCATTTTCAATAGGCTTAAATCTAAGAGGTGGAAGCAGCTTTGCTTGGACTGTTTGCCTAGACTATTATGTCTGATTGACTAGGATAACTGTGTGTGTGTGTGTGTGTGTGTGTGTGTGAGAGAGAGAGAAGCATTCTGAAGGCATTCTTTTATTGTGTGCACAATCTAAATGTAGAGGCTGTTGCTATTAGAGGATTAGAGAGAAGGTCAAATTAAGAGGTAATGATAACTACCTTATCAAAATCACAGCTTTTTGGATCCATCATTTTCTCAGGCTATCTTTGTTTGTGTCAGAGAATGTGCTCAAATATACATGCACACACACACGCTCATACACATTCAGAAGATGTGGCTTTCCTCTCCTTTCCACAGAGATATAAAAAAAGTAGACTTTGTTGAAAATTTTTTACTGTAAAAATTAATATTCATTTAACCAATGCTCATGGAACTTATTGAGTGTAGGCACTGTGCTGAAAACGGAGGAAGGACCTCATCTAAAAGCATTAAGGAGTGGCAATAACCCATGTAGTCAGTGGTGCATGTGTGATTGTTACTCTGTGCCTGTTACTTGGTGGCCTCAGAGGAGAAGTTCTTGTCTTCAGGATAAAGTCTGAACTCCCCAGCCTAAGAAGACCATTTGCGACCTGGTCTTCATTTGTCCCTCTAACCTCACCTTCTAGCATCTTCCATGCCCGCCTTATGGTCCAGTCATTCCTAAGGGAAGAATTTATCTAGTCCCTTACTAAGTATTGCATATTTTCAGACAACTTGCAGCTCCTCAGATATTTTCAGTCCCTTTGTGAGTTCTTGCCTGGTCTTGTGGTTTTCCTCGGGTGGAATGCTTTGCTTCCATTTGCTGGTGTGACACCCACTTGTCTATTTGTCTGTCCCACTAGTCAGGGAGATCCTGTGGGACAAAGGCCGGCTCCTTGCCTGGGTGCCTCTAGCACCTAGTGAGGGGCTTGGCATATAGCAACCGCCCGGTCAGTGTGTGCTGAACAAATGGCTGAGCAAGGCAGGGTTAAGTGTCATCCAAATCTCTTACGGTGAGGGACTCCCTCATCTTCTGTTTATCTGGAGAAGTCTTAATTTTGCCTTCATTTTTGAAGGATAGTGTTGCCAGTATGGTATTCTTGGTTTGTAGTTTTTTCCTTCATCACTTGGGGTGCATCACCCCAATTCCTTCTGGCTTACTAGGTTTCTCTTGAGAAATCACTGGAAACCTTATGGGAGCTCCTGTGTATGTGACAAATGGCTCTTTTCTCGCTGCTTTCAAAATTCTCTCTTTGTCTGTGACTCAGCAGTTTGATTCTAAAGTGTCTTGATGTGGGTCTCTTCAGGTTTGTCCTGTGTGGTATTCATTGAGCTTCTTGAATTTGGACGGCCATTTCCTTTCTCAAATTTGAAAAGTCACCCACCATCATTTCTTCACATAGGCTTTCTGACCCTTTCCCTTTCTCTTTTACCTCCAGCACTCCCTTGGTGTGCGCATTGAGCCACTCAGTGATGTCCCATAAGCCCCCTGGGCTCTCTTTCTCACCTTTCTCCAGTCTTTTCTTCCTTTTTGCTCCTCTTGATGCAAAATTTTAAATGACTTGTTTTCAGATTTGCTGATTCTTTCTTATATATATTCAAATCTGGGGTTGAATCACTCTGGTGAATTTTTCAATTCAATTATTGTGTTCTTCAGCTCCTGAATTTTTAAAAATAGTTTCTATCTCCTTGCTGATATTTTCATTTTGCTCATGCATCCTCTTCTGGATTTTGTTTACTTGCCTGTCAGTATACTCTTTGTACCTCACTGAGCATTTTTAAGATGGTTGTTTTGAATCATTCGTCAGGTAGTTCACAGATCCCCATTTCTCTAGTGCTGGTTTCTAGAGATTTGTTTTGTACCTTTGGGCCATGTTTTCTTGTTTCTTTGAATTCTTTGTGATCTTTTGTTGAGATCAAGCATGTGAACAAACAGCCACCTCTTCCAGTCTGTAGGGACTGGCTTTGTGCAGGGGAGACCTTTACCCACCAGCCTGGCTAGGGACTCCAGGTGTCTTTCAAACCTTTTCTGGAGATGCGTCATCTCTGGGCTAGTGTGTCTAAGTCCCCGTGCAAGAGGACTGCCTCTGTTCTCAGGGGCCTGGGATCTCTTGCTCTCCCTGGTTTGTGTCTGTGGGACCACAGACTCTCTGGTGCTGTAACACACTGTCACACTGCCCTGTGTCCTCGGCAGCCCTAGGCATCCAAAGTGCACTGCTTTCCTCCTTAGCATTCTGGGTCAGGCGAGACAGGCACCCATCCATTGGGCAAGTTTGTTGAATGTTCTCCTCTCTCCTTCCCCAGGGAGAAGCCAGAAGTTGGGAGGTCCCCTAGTCACCCTGTACTGAGCTGGGTGGATGGGGGCTGTGGCGGGGAAATGAACAGACTTCCTCACCCATGTCGGTGTGGTTCTTCTCGACTCTGCCCTCATCTGGGTGCTGAAACCTCTTAACTCGTTTCTGGATTTCTCCCAAAGGCAGTGTGGTCCATGTATTGTTGTCGAGTCAGAACCTCCGTGGGGGGATGAGGGCCGAGGGCTTCCTGCTCTCAAGTATTGTCCAGTCTCTGCCTTATGAAGGGAGGTAGTTAATGTTGATGGAACTTTAAATAGGGTAGTGGGGTAGTGGTCTTTCTTTAGTAATAGTTGCTAACATTTAATGAACTGCTCTTTCTGGGTTAGGAGCTGTTCCTGTTCCTGTTATTTGTATATTTACTTTCAAAATAGTTGTAAAAGGAAGATAACTATGGTTATTCACATTTTACAAGTGAGGAAACTGAGTTAAGAGATTCTAAGTAGTATACCCAAGATCATGTAGCTGATAATTGTCTCAGAGTCAATTTAAAAAAGGCATTTTGCAGCATAAATGAATATATGTATTTATGTGTGTGTGTGTGTGTATATATATATATATATATATATTTTTTTTTTTTTTTACTTAGAATAAGTAAAGTTTATTTATTGTGGGCCAAGTAGAGGAACATTTTAAGGTAAAATATAAAACTCCTGACTATCACAGTTTTACTGTGGAACTTTTTTTTAGGTATGACTAGAAATCCTAATTCTATGGTTACTTTAATTAGAATATTGCACTATTTTTTCCCCCCAGTTTTATTAAGGTATAATTGACATATAATATTGTATAAGTTTAAGGTATACAACAGAATGCTTTGATATATATACATACTGTGAAATGATTACCACAGTAAGGTTAGTTAACACATCCATCACCTCTCATAGTTAAACGTTTTTTTATGAAATCACTTCTCATAGTTACAGTAAAAGGTGAGACCTTTTAAAATTTACTGTTCGCAACTTGGAACAAATATTCTTTAGTTTGAATAAGACTATTACTTATATAAACTGTAAGTCTCTTTTTAACAGATTCTTTCGTTGTAATGGGATTATTGAATTATTACAGGGATTATTGTGTGTTGATTACATGCTGTTGGAATCTCTGTAGTTTAAATATCCCGACATAGGGTGATATCGGTGATGTATATTTCTGTTTTCTGCAGGACAGAGTTCATCCAAAGAGGCAGGATTTCAATCACCGGGGCCGGCTTTCTCAACTACATTTTGGAAACTTTTGCCAGCACGTTCTTAAGACAGGGTGCCCAGAAGGTAATCTTGTTTCCACTTTGAACAGCACTAATTTTAAGAAACCATGGAGATTCCCACTGGGTTATTGAATAAGGCTCATGAACAGACATAATAAGAAAAAATACAGTTAATAAACAAATGTATGTGAAAATTATTACCTCCACTAATTATTACATAAATCTAAATCAAAGTAGAACCAAAGTGCTATTTATGGCCCATTAAATTAAAAATATGCCAACAAAGAGTATGTGATAATATAGAGAATACTTACAGTCTAATTAAGAGAAATAATCAGAATGAATAATTATGTTTGCATTATATACAATACGATGACAACTATTTAATAAAAAAGGTAATAGCTAATATTTAATTGAGCACTTACCATGTGCTACTCATTGTAAAAATAATTTTTATTTATCATCTCGTTAAATGCTTGTAAACCTTTGAGGTAACTATTACGGTTGTCCCAATATTGTGGGTAAGGAAGACACAGAGACCTGAAGCTCCAGGTCACCCATTCTTGTGGTTTTTCAAGCTCTGTATGCCCGGGAGCTGAGGTTTCCATGAAGGTGGTTCAGAGGCCACCTTGTCCTTCTAAGGTCTGGTATACTCTGTTTTAAGTAGAGCTATTCTGTTTTTTATCTGCCTAATATAGAGATCTATATATCCTATTTTCTTGCCCTCACAGCATTATTTTCAAAGCTCCTTTAGGGCATGGTGCATCCCGTATGCATTTTTCTATCTTACTGCAGGTGTTCTGAAGTGTTTTAAATTACCATTTTATTTTTATTAGTTTTATTTTATTTATAATACTTCAGTTTTTATCATTATTAATTGTGACGATGAGTGTAATCACTTACTCCCAGGATTTACTCAGGACTTTTGTATATGTTACCTTGTTTTGTTCTGTGGAATAGGCTTCAAGGCTGGGCTAAAGAACTGTTGCTGTGACCCAGAGCTTTTCTGGATAATGGACCTTTGTTATCATTTTGCAGATTAGGCTCAAGAAGGAACCTGGACTGTGCTTGGTAGTCTGGGAGGCGGAGGGTAATGAACCAACGCTTGGTATTGCGCTGTATTCCATACCATTTACTACCTTTGAGGTCAACGACGTGTTCCTGGCCCAGTAGAGCGCACACCCACACTGGGCGGTCTGCTTCGGCTGGCCTTGAATGGGGTAGTCGGGCTTCTGGAAGGTCTGATGTAATCTTCATTCACACAGATATGTTTGCAGGTTTTTGCGCTATATTGCAAAACATGTATTTGTAAAAACCTCCATGTTCTGTGAAATTGCTCTCTAAAAATAATGGGGCTGATGAGAAAAATAATTTCATTGCTATGTCCCTGCTGAGTTGATTTCTTGTACATTGTTTAGGTCAGGATTGGCAAACTTTTTGTGTAAAGAGCCAGATAGTAAGTATGTTAGACTATGTGAGCCAAGTGGCAAATTAGAGACACGTTTAGGTATTTTATAACAAGGGGCAAACAAATTTTCACACATTTTTATTGACAAATTAAAAATATAGTAATAATAATTAAATATATATGTTTTGTAATACAGGTCTACTGATTAGAAGAATGGAATTCTGATTTTTTTGGGGGAGGATGAGATTTAGCTGAACTGGGAGAGTGAGTGTTCTTGACCATCAAATTACTTACAAACGTTCAGTTGTAAAAATCTCTCTTCTCTGATGGACCCTCCACAGTGGGGGGCTGGATATTGTCTCTGGGCTATAGTTTGCCAACCCCTGCTTGTCAAATAAATATTGTTTGATTAATCCAAGTGGGTCTGTCCCGCTGATGGACATTTGACTTTTCCATCAATCTGAATCTGTTGATGACTTTTTACCATCCAGTGGTTGTGTATGTTCTGATTCCGTGAGATGCATGAAGTAGGTATTATAGTCCCATTTTATTGATGAGAAATGTCATGAAGAGATAACGCTGCTAATATGTGGACGGCTGCTTGTCTGCCTTCCTTTCTTTTACTGATCTATGCTGAGCACCTGCTTTGTGCTAGACATCATGTTAAGTGTGGGCTACATAGATTCACCCAAGGTCGGAGACCTTGGAAAGGGTAGAGGCTGGACTCAAATCTCCATCTGTTATCGAGTCTTACTACTTGACACTTCACTATGCAAGGTGTGTTCAGATGAGTGAAGCGGAATGTTTGCCGACTCCGCACCGTGCTGTGCTTCCGATGCACTTGTGTGTGGTCTTACTCCCGCTGCATTTACTGGCGCTCTGGTTGCAATGAAGAGAAACTACTTTAGGCCAATTATGTAGGAAGGGTACAAGGGTGGTGGGCAGGCAGGTTTCAGAATTATCTTCGCTGGTCTGAAAGCTGCCCGGAACCCAGGCGGTATTCCTTCTTCAGGTCTTGTCTGTCAGACTGGGCATCTGTTTCATTCTCTTTCTCTGCAGCCTGGCTTTCTCTGCTCTGTAGGCTTTGAAGTGTGATGTGGGCCTCCGTAGCCCACATTCCACAGAGTGCACGTTATGTGGAGTTCTTGCCAACAAAGAGATTGTCTGCTAATTTTTTTTACATTTTCAGATTCTCTGGAAGGGACTCTTACTAGCCTTCCACAGGTCAGGCATGTCCAGGAGGGTAGACATCGGGTTGTACATAAGGGCTTCCTCTCTACCACAAGTGGTTCAGGGTGTCACTTCCCAGAAGAAGGGGTGTTGGGATGGGACAGATATTCCCAAAGCTTTCTGGCAAGGTTACTGGTCTCACAGTAGATTCTTTGCTCTTGATGGCAGAAGGGGGTATTATTAATTTTAATCCTGGTTCCCCTAACCCGTAGTACTTTGGGCAGCCCTCATACATTTATCAGGAATGAGTAGAAGGGAGACAGAGTGCACAGCCGGTTGATTTCTGATGAATATTATCTGGAAATCAAGTAACTTAGAATTTTTAAAACTAGGAACCCAAGGGATTCCTCCATATTCTTACCTAGTATGCACAGCAGAATATATTTTTCCTGCTAGCTTTTCCTTTTTTGACATGACTTTTTCTTTTTAAGAGGTTTAGTTTAATTAGTTAGCTTTTCAGTTTTAGGATCCACTCATGCTTAAGTGTCTTTTATTACATTTTATCCTAGTGGTGATGTTTTCCGGAATCAGCCTGACTTTCTGACAGACCTCCACAGCCCAGTTGGCATAGATGGCTTCTGTGGAAGACATTGTGAGACTGTTTTAGGGGGCAGTTTTCACTTTAGGACTTTACCCCTGAAGTTAAAGATGGATCTTATATCTATTTTTTTTTCCCCAGAAAAAGTCTCCCCCCACCTTCACCATTCCCAGGTGACTTGCAATTCTGGGGCCTTTCTGACCCAAATGCTGGCTTTTCCTACATTACTGAGATCCTGCTTTCCTCTTGGAACGGAAGTTGAGACACAGTTCTGACCTTAAGACTTGCTAAAGCTCATTATCTTTGTGGTCCTGCACAAGTCACTTCGCTTCTTGGATCCTAACTTAAGTTTGTCCACAGAATGAGAATTTCATGCATTCCCGCAGATCGGGATGAAAGCTTTGCTGAAAGCTTTCAGTGAATTAAGAACACAGGTCAAACATAGGTAAGGTGTTCTAAAAAATTCCTATTCACATGCTTCTTGTTTATACTTTCTTTCTATGGATACATTTTTTTTTTCAAATTCATGTGAATGCACACTAGATTTTAAACTCTGACGTTCAGTTCAGCTACGTGCCAGGTATCAACTGTGTGCCAGGCGTTTGGTGGGATACTGGAGACACAAGGAGGAATAACATGGAATTCACAAGAGTAGAGACTGCCTTCTACGGCTTTACTTGCCAAATGTTTAGCTCAGAGGGCAAAGCATGACAGACAATGACTAAACAGCTGCTGAAGCTGAAAATTTTTGGGGCCCCACTTGGTGTTCAGGGCTCAGCACTGTGATCGGTGCTGAGGATATTAAAATAACTACAGGTATGCAAGAGCTTCCTGGATGCCAAGCCCTGTGCCTGGCATGCACTACCTCAGCTACTTTTCTAAACAGCCCTGTGAGATGGGAACTGTTATTCTTATTTTACCCACAAATAAACTGAGGTCCCAAGTGGCAAAGTAAAATTTTCAAGGTCACAGAACTAGTGAGTTGTGAACCTTGGATTTGAACCCAAGCCTCTATGACTCCAGAGTGAGCTGATGATGATTCACAGTCCCCCCTCCATGGGCTCTGCACTCACACTGCTTGTGTGGGGCGAGATGTGTGTGCTTGATAGAGCCAGGGCCAGGCCACGTGGAAAGTCCAGTGAGAATGCAGGAGTGCAGGAGCAGGGAACCTGCTGCAATGGGAGAACATGGCCTCGGTCAGAGGAACGGGGGCCGTAATGTTGGCTGTGACTTGAAATGGGCTTGAGCGGCTTGAGAGTGTTCTCCCCTCTGTGCAGAGCTGCCAGCCGCTGTTCTTGTCTAGATTCCTTCTGGCCTTACTTGCAGAGCGCCATGCAACTTGAGGGTGTGTTTACCCTGGCATTTCTACCACCTTTACTGTAACAACATAATGTTTTTATGTTATACACAAAAAGAAAGTTTTTAATAGATTATGGGTTTGTTGTTATGCTATTTGCTTTGAAAATAACATTAAAAAAAAATTCCAGTGGCATTTTTTATAGAAATAGAGCAAATAATCCTAAAATGTGTATGGAACCACAAAAGACCCTGAATAGCCAAAGCAATCTTGAGAAAAAACAAAGCTGGAGGCATCACATGTCCAATCAAACTATATTATAAAGCTATAGTAATTAAAACAGTATGCTATTGGCCTAAAAACAGACTCACGGATCAGTGAAACAGGATAGAGAGCCCAGAAGACACTACACATACATGGGCAACTAATTTATGACCAAAGAGCTAAAAATACCCAATGGAGAAATGACAGTCTCTTCAGTAAGTCGCACTGGGAAAACTAGCTCACTATCCTGTACCACACACAAAAAGAAAGCAGCAAAGACACCCAGACTGATTAAAAATGGTCAGTGGATCTGAACAGATACTTTTCTAAAGAAGGCATACAGGTGGCCCGGAGGCAGAAGGAAAGGGGCTCCACATCACTAATCAGGGAAATGCAAACCAAACCAACAACGAGACACTGCTTCGTACCTGGTAGAGTGGCCTGCAGGGAAAGACAAGAAATAACAAGTTTCAGCAAGGAGGTGGAGAAAAGGGAGCCCTCATGCATTGTTGGTAGGAGCATAAACTGATGCAGTACAGAGGTTCCTCAAAAAATTCAAAACAGAACTACCTTATGATTCACCAGTTCCACTTTGGGGTATTTATCCAAAGAAAATGAAAACATTAACTTGTAAAGATATATGTATCCCCATGTTCACTGCAGCACTATTTACAATAGCCGAGATATGAAAACTAGGTCACCTAAGTGTCCACTGAAGGATGAATGGATAAAGAAAATGTGGTATAACACACACACACACACACACACACACACACACACACACACACACACACACACAGTGGAATATAATTCAGCCTTAAAAAAGAAGGAAATCTTGCCATTTGTGACAACACTGAGGGCATTATGCTAAGTGAAATAAGTCAGATAGAAAGACAAATGCTGTATGGTTTCACTTATATGTGGAGTCTAACCTCCACTTACCTCCAAAAAACCCAGATAGATAAAGGGAATGGACTGGTGGTTGTCAGAGGCAGAGGGTCGGGGTGGGGAAAACGAGGGAAGGCAGTCAAAAGGCGTAAACTTCCAGTCATAAGTAAGTCATGGGGTGTAGTGTTCAGCATGGTGCCTATAGTTAATCACACTGTATTGCGTATCTGAAAGCTGCTGAGAGTAAATCTTGAAAGATATCACAAAAAAATTTTCTGTAACTATGTATGGTGGTGGATATTAACTAGACTTATCATGGTGATTATTTTGCAACATATACATGCAGATGTCAACTCATTATGCTGTACACCTGAGACTAATATAAGGTTGTATGTCAGTTACACCTCAATTAAAAAAAAATTGCTGGTGAGGATGTGGTTGGTGACATACACAGGATGAGACAGGAAAGTCATCCGTCAGGTGGAAAGTAAGGAGCCCTGGGTTTGCAGAGTGGAGAAGCCCTTCACTTCCCGAGCTGCTGGTTGGGTCCAGATTTGGACTTTGCACACAAGACTCTCCGACTCAGAATTTTGGGGGTGCAGTTGAGTCCGTGCTCCACAGATGTCATGATCTGCAGGTTTGGACGACAGAGCCTCAGAGAGGAGGAAGCATGGGTTCCCCGGATGTTATCTGACTTGCCAAAATCATTGATCAAGAAGCAGAAGTAAAACTATAGCAAAGGTCTCCTGATTCCTTTCCCCCCAAAAGAAGAGTATTAAAAAGTATATGAAATAATAAGATACAAATTATGTAAAATGTCCTATTTTAACCATTTCTAAAGTATACAGTTCAGTGTCATTAAGTACATTCCTTGCTGTGCGGCCATCACCACCATCTGTCTCCAGAACTTTCTCCTCTTCCTGAACAGAAACTCTGTGGCCCTTAGGTATTAGCTCCCCATCCCTCTTTCCTCCAAGCCCTTAGCGACCATCATGCTGTTTTTCGTCTCCATGGGTGTGACTACTCTGGGTAGTTCCTGTAAGTGCAATCATGCAATACTTGTGCTTTCATGTCTGGCGTATTTCACTCAGCATGATGCTCCCAAGGTTCATCCATGTTATAACATGTGCTAGAATTTCTTCCTTTTTAAGGCTGAATAATATTCCATTGTATGTATGCACCGCGTTCTGTTGAGCTATTCGTCCAATAATGGACACTTGGGTTGCTTGTACCTTTTGGCTCCTGTGAGTAGTGCTGCCACGGACATGGGTGTAAACGTGTGTTTAAGTCTCTGCTTTCAGTTCTTTTGCTGGATTATATGGTAATTCTGTGTTTAGATTTTTTAGGAAGTGCTTAGAAGTTTGTTTTTGAGATAGCTTTGTCCAAGACACAATGGGCTGTACCATTACTGTGTGTTTTTCTCAAGTTTGTGTATAGAAGTGTGAGAGTGGTGTGTCCTACATTCTTCAGCCAGTGACACCAGCAAACGGACTATTTGGTGGCACTCGGTCTGGGAGCTCTCACTGTCACCTGACGCTGCCATAGTCTCCCTCTGTCTGCCTGGATCTCATATGCTGGGGGACGGGCTGACCCCGACGGGCAGCAGAAGATGGGTTGGAAGTGTTGAACAGTGCCATGAACAAGTCGTGTGCTGGATGCCAAATATGTATTTTAACGGGCCTCCAGGTAAGCAGGCACATTCAAAAAAGAGAGCAAGGAAACAGAGAGAGAGAGAGATCTGCGAGAGTCTGACACCTGGAAGGCTCATACACATTTCTGCGACCCGGGGGGAATGGCAAACAGCTGAGGACTGCAGGTCACTCAGGTCTGACCTAGGGATCCTCAGAAGTGGGCAGAGATCAGGATATTCCCTGGGGCAAGTGTGGCTCTGCGTGGGCTCCCTGTTTCTGACAGGCACCCCTGAGGCCAGTGTGGCTCCACCCCAAGGAGCCCTTTTAGACACTGGTTTTCCTAATTGTCCCCAGCCCGTGAAATTACAATATCACAGATATATGATTATCTGTCTATATACTACATTATGTCTCTGTTTATACACAGAAAGTATAATATTTTTCATTCCAAAGAGCAAGTTGTCACCTCATTGTGATCTTGTTCCCACTGAAAAGCGTGCTGTGTGCCGCACTGGGTGTAACTGTCTTTTGGGTTTTGCCTCCATCTCTTCAAGTCAAAACAAATTAATCACCAGTTCTTCTCCCGTCCCCACCTCTCAAAAGAAAACAATGAGAAATGAAAAACCAAAAAACCAAAACTTCAAACCAGATCAAAAGCACTTGTAGTGAATTCCCATGTGGTTCTTGCAAATCCCACATTTTTTTTCCTGGGTGAGGCCAGGAGATGATATGGGTGGCGACAATCTTGTCGTCAACTGAGTTGTCTGAGTACTTGGACATGACTGCACGTGCTGTGGAAATGCGAAGTTCTTATTATGCACTCACATAGAAGTTTTTTTTTTAAGTTTGTGAAATACATTTTCAATGTGTGATAAAATAATTTGTTATTTCAGCCGCTCTCCTGGCAAGGCCCCATTACTAGTTCCATCATTACTCTTACCGTGTTGATGGGGAGGCTGAAGCAGAGAGAGATGGAATTCAACAGCATGTGAAATGTTTGTCAGAGAAACAATGTGGGTGAGTCAAACAACTTGAACATCGCTCTGAAGGTCTGGCCCAGACATGCTGCAGCTAAAGAGGCCTGCGCGCACTGCTTCCGGAGGGGCGTGCTTTTTTGAGCTTTACAAAAATCAATTTTAATCACAGAAGATAATTCTCTTAAAAGATACCATTCTTGTATATATACTAGCATAGATAAGTATGTTACATAGATATATACACATTATGCATCATGTATGTACATATATATACACACGCCATATGTTTACAAATATACTATGTTTATATACACACTGAATATATATATATATGTATATGCATATATATGTATACACTGATAAAGTATATATGTAGTCCAAATGGGCATTTGAAAAACCTGGCTACTGTTTGGTTGCATCATTTTTGCAAACTAACTATCTTAGTTAGATATTGCTGCGTAACAATTTTCCCCATCGTTTTACAGTGTGCAACACACATTTTCTGTCTCTCAGTTTCTGTGGTCTGGAGTCTGGGCATAGCTTGGGTCTGCGTCTTCAGAGTCACACAAGGGTGTGATCATCAAGTTGTCTGGGGCTGTGATCCCATCTGAAGGCTCATTGGGGAAGATTCGGTTCCAGGGACACTCCTGTGGCTGCTGGAAGGATTCTGCCAGCCTCCCTTGGTTCCTTGTCACCTGGACTTCTCTGGAGAGCTTCTCACAGCATGGCAGCAAGCAAGAGAGAGGGCTATCGAGACAAAAGCCATCATTTTTTTGTTACGTAATCACAGAAATAACATCCCTTCAATTTCCTGTATTGCATTCATCTGGAGCAAGCCACTAGATGTAGCCTGAACTCAAGGGAAAGAGATTACCCAAGGGCATGAATACCAAGAGGCAGGGATCACTGGAAGCAATGTCAGAACTGCCTGCCATACCAATCTGAGCTGATTGGCGCACCAAGTTGTATGCATAACTGTTAAATTCTTTTGGTACATAATGGGAATTGATAAATAGAGGCTTGTGAGAGTCAGCTGCACCCTCACGACCTCACTTAAAGCTTATAAAAACATCATGCCGCACATGCAGACACTTTGTTAATCATTTATTTTTAAGTAGGCACAAGATGGCTTACCTGTAAACTTGTGCATTAAGCCTCTATCCTTCTGGGTGCTCTGAATCGCATAAACAGTTCACTGAAGGCAGAGCTGACAATATTCCAAAGGCAAGATTTAGCATCAGGCAGACAGAATCTCCTGATCCGGGAGCTGGCAGGTGAAGGGCTTGCTAGATGGAGACTAACATCCTTATTGTGTGGGGACAGGTGTTTCTCTAGAATATCCCATTGTTTTGCTTTTCTTTATTTTATTTCTGCTCTGCTCTTCATTATGTCCCTCCTTCTAGTAACTTTGGGTTTCATTTGTTTTTCTTTTTCTAGTTTCTTTAATTGTGAGTTTAGACTGTGTGTTTTGGGTTCTTCTTGTTTCTTGAGGGAAGCCTTATTGCTATATACTTTCCTCTTAGAACTGCCTTAGCTGCATCCCACAGGTTGTGGGCTGTTGGCTTGTTGTCATTTGTCTCCATGTATGAATTGATCATTTAGAAGCATCTTGTTTGGCCTCCATGTCTTTGTAGGCTTTTTTGTTTTCTTTGCATAATTTATTTCTAGTCTCATACTTTTGTGGTCTGAGAAGCTACTTGATACAATTTCAATCTGTTTGAATTTATTGAGGCTCTTTTTGTGGGCTAGTATATGATCTATTCTGGAAAGTGTTCCATGTGCACTTGAGAAGAATATGTATCCTGCTGCTTTTGGGTGGAATGTTCTGTAGATATCTGTTAAATCCATCTGTTCTAATGCGCTGTTCAGTGCCTTTGTTTCCTTACTTATTTTCTGTCTGGTTGATCTGTCTATTGAAGTGAGTGGTGTGTTAAAGTCTCCTAAAATGAATGCATTGCATTCTGTTTCCCCCTTTAATTCTGTTACTATTTGTTTTACATATTTAAGTGGTGCTATGTTGGGTGCATAGATATTTATAATGGTTATATCCTCTTGTTGGATTGAGCCCTTTATCACTATGTAATGTCCTTTTTCTCTTGTTACTTTCTTTGTTTTGAAGTCTATTTTGTCTGATAGAAGTACTTCAACTCCTGCTTTTTTCTCCCTATTATTTGCATGAAATATCCTTTTCCATCCCTTCACTTTTAGTCTATGTATGAAATGAGTCTCTGTGGGCAGCATATAGATGGGTCTTGTTTTCTTTATCCATTCTGTAACTCTGTGACTTTTGAGTGGTGCATTCAGTTCATTTACATTTAAGGGAATCATTGATAGGTATGTACTCATTGCCATTTTATTGTTTTCTGGTTGCTTTTATAGCTCCTTTGTGTTATTTCTTCCTCTTTTATACTCTTCCCTTGTTATCTGATGGTTTGCCTTTGTGTTGTGATTGGATTTATTTTTTATATTTTTTTGTGTATCTATTACAGGCTTTAGGTTTCTGGTTAACAAACGTTCAAGGATAGCTTCCTTAGTATATAATAGTCCATATTAAGTTGCTGATTGCTCTATTTCAAACACAATCTAAAAGTACTTTTTTTCTTCTTCTTCCTCCTCCACACTTTAGGTATTAGATATCATAATCTGCCCTTTTTGTGTATCTGTTGACTGATTTTGTGTATAGCTGCCTGTGGGTTTATTTTCACTGGTGAAAGTTTTTAGCCGCGGGCACACCTCCACCTGACATGTCCTGTGATGCTAGTTTAGTTGTTATAAATTCTCTGGGCCTTGATTTATCTGGAAATCGTTTAATCCCTGCTTCAAATTTAAGTGATAATCTTGCCGGGTAGAGTATTCTTGATTGAATATTGTTTCAGTACAGTAAATATTTCATGCCATTCCCTCTGGCCTGTAAAGTTTCTGCTGAGAAATCTTCATGGGGTTTTTTCAAGGATTAAGTGAGGGTGTATATATGAAACAATTAGCATATAGACAAAGCTTCAACAATTAGCATCAATAGAAGTTCCGTGATAAGTAAATTATCTTTTAAACACTTAACCAAACAGAAATTTTAGATAGCAGCAGTAGAGGTCATGTTTGTGCTGTTTCTTTTAAAAAGCATTTTAAAATCATTTTTTAAAATCCATAATTTTAATACTCAGTCTATCTACATTTAACATGTTGATATAGCTTCTTCCGCGTGTCTTTGTATGTTTGTATATATGGTTTTTTTGAGAAACAAAATTGGGGTGATTCTGTTTATTTAGCCTGGCTTTTCATTTGCTGACATACTTGGGACATCTTTCTGTGTCCTCACATATCCTTGAGAACATGATTCTCAGTGCCTTTCTGATATCCCACTCACATATTAGCTCTTCCTGCTGGTCTCCATTTTGCAGTATAAT
Source organism: Manis javanica (assembly GCF_040802235.1). Lineage (NCBI taxonomy): Eukaryota > Metazoa > Chordata > Mammalia > Pholidota > Manidae > Manis > Manis javanica. The sequence goes on along the minus strand of NC_133169.1, from coordinate 91,348,714 downwards.
AATAATATTGGGGAAAAATATGTGATATAAGTACTTGTGTATATTTCCTTTTCCTGCTACTTCTTCGGTTGAAGAGTGTGCACATCTTTTGGACCTTTGATGCATACAGCCAAATTTCCTTCGAAAAGAATTGTGCCAACTTGTAGCTTCCACCACGAGCTGGCTCCGAGTGTGCTCAGGTTTCTTGCTGTATGACTTGAGGGAATGACTTAACCTCTTAGAACTTCCATTTGTCATTAGGAAAGCAGGGTTACCTATTCGACCCTCAAAGGATTATTGTGAAGAAGAAATGAAATTATTAGCTCTGATCTTCTCGTTCCTATTCGATAGACATTGAAAGTTAACGCTTGTGTCATTAGTTGGTTGACCTCAGTCCTCTGCCAGGCTCTTTAAACCGTGTGGCTTTGGACTTTGGACGAGCTGTCCTGAGCTGCTCCGTTCCTTATTTGTGGATTGAATGTCTACTGCACACACATGCATGGTCGTCCCAACCCTGAAAAAGAGTGGACATTTCAAAATCCAATAATTCCAAGATAGAGGAAAAGAACCAATAAAAGTGTCATGCAAAAGAATACGTAAAAGTCACAGGTATGAACACCTGTGGGATACTCTGCTGAGTACATTGGAGACTTATAGCTCCTGTTGGTTATGTGAATTCTTTCAGGACTCTTTCCGTTACTTGAATCACTTGAGAGAATTGATGAACTATGTTCTGTCTCTCCAGTTCCAGGGGGTTTATTTCCCAACTCTTAATTTACCTCTATTGGTAATGCTTTTTAATGCCACTCTTGACTGCTCAAATAGATTGATTTACTCCTGTATTTATTCATTGGATGCTGTGAAAATATTACCAGGAATGCTGATTTTTAACAAAGCATTTCTAGACAAGTGGTAGGAGTGTCCCCTTCTCACCATACTCCTCCCATTGGCTCAGCTCGCCCTGCTGTTATCTCTAGAGTTTTAGTCCTGAGAAATGTAGCCTTTGCAGTGAAAACACTGTGGTTAAAAATGAGTATTCTGTGAGTGGTACAGTTTTGGTTCTTTCCACTGAGTTTAAATCAGTGCCTTTATCTTGGCTACGAGACTTAGGAATCCAAAATCCCTAGGTGGCTCATTTGAATTCATCAGGTTGTGATAGACTGCTTAGTGGTAAAGCTTTTGGGAATCCCTTAAATCATCCAGCTGAAATTCTGGGGTGTCGCCTTCTATGAAACAGAATGAAACCTTGGGAGGTTAAGCTTTTACCTGCAATGACAGAAAGTGGTTTCCTGAGCTCGAGATTTGTCGGTGTCATTATTTGCATAGAGACCAGAAGTCTTGTCTCTGCACAGGGCAGTGTGGGGTCCACGGGCCAGGAATGAGGATGTCTGGGCTCTGGCCCTGCCTTGGCTGAACTCTAATTAGTGGCCACTTGACTTGGACTAGTTGCTCTGAACTTCACTATCATTTTGTGTAAAATCAGGGATTAGACTAGAAGGTAATTTTAAATCCTGACATTGTATGATTTTTTTAAATGTTGCCTCATTTCCCCCCAATGTATAAATACCTAGATTTTCAAATTTGTTTGACAAATAGTCTTTAAGCCTGCATAAAAATTCAGGAGTTAATTCATGTAACAAGTAGATGGTCAAGGTTGCATATGGTGGGGATGTTACAATTTCATTTTATAATCCTATTCATGTGAGCTGAATAAACTGCATATTACAAAGATTTGCAGGCATTGTATGTGTTTTGGGGTATTGGTGCCCAATAATACATATATTGGCTTCTTTTTTATCCATGCCTTCTGTAAACACAGAATGTTCTGGTCAGTGAAGAAAGCCAGATACAATAATAATAGTAGCTATCATTTATTGTTTATCATGAACCAACCACGGCACTATTTTATGAGCACTGAACTCTCTCAATAACTTTCTGAAAGAAGGACTGTTGGTATTCCCTCTTTTCCATTTTACAGATGAGGAAACGGAGGCACACAGAGGTTAAGTTCCCTGCACAGGGTCATCAGCCATTAAGTGGCAGGGTCGGAGTTCCAGGGGTTCTGGCCTCAGAGTTCACCCTCCTAATTGCTGTGCTTTTTAGCTCCCTGACTTTGAGGGAAGAATCCTTTGCCCTGAAGAGCTTGGGCGAGGAGACAAGACAAGTGCATGACTCACCTCCATCAGCACTGGGTGTCACATGACCTCGAGGTGGACACCTAGAACACAGAGGAGACGTCCGTGTCTCAGTCATAGTCCTGGGGTACCTGCTTTCCTGGTGCCCCTTTATTCTCACACCCAACTGGGAATCTTTGCACATTTGGAAGCCGTGTTCTCTCCATTGTTCTGATAGAATTTCCAACCAATATGTAAGTTTTCTAAGCCTGTTCTTGCACTCTTTTGTGCTCAATTCAAACACAAATACAATGAGAACATAGAAATCCTCACATACCCTGTGTAAACCTAAGGCAGGTACAGAATTGCCACTGAAACAGCTCTGGCCAGGCTGCATTGAAATACCAGGAGAAAGGGGCTGTGTCTGCAGATTGTGTGGATTAAGTGCATTTGAGGCACAAATCTTTTTTGGATCAAAATTTTTATAGGATTGGGCTTGGATTTCAGCTAGGCTCTTTGAGCTAAAATTAAGCTCTTAGTTTGACCAACGAGGTCAAGAAAATGTCATTCAGGCAAATAAGGTCCAGGGTTAATATGGAATTCTGGGTAGAGCAACTTGAATTGCAAAGGTAATTTAGTTTCTAAAAGGTATATCCGGTAGTCAGACCTCCTTGTGGGCTGCGGCCCTGCGGCGTGCCAACCGCATGCTCCCCGCGCTCTCCGAGGGGGCCAGCTGCTCTCCTGGGTCATTCTCCCCACCTCTGCTGGTGGCGATTTCTTCTTTCTGTCTCCCCATTCTGCAGTAGAATCTGTTTCTTGATTTTGTTTCACGATCCTTTTGGTTGTACCCACCCTTTGCTGGACTTGGGGCGCCAGGCAGCGCCCCGGGCAGGTGACGGGAGGAGGCTGGAGTGTCTGCGTGTTAAGGAGAAAGGACGTCTTGGGTCATGAACCCACGCTCGTTGGAGTGGTATTTCTTTGCAATCCCATTTGCTGCCTGGAATATGACTCCTTATTTCCTTTCTGTCTTTCTTCCTTAGATTCTAGCTAACCTGTTTTTCTATTTTTCTCTCAATTTCCTTAGTAAAGGAAGATGGTAGCTTTTTGAGAGTTAATTAACTCCTTTCATACTGACACCCAGTTTAAGAAGAATTTAAGACCTATATATAGAATTTAAAATTTTCTCCATCAGTGGCCTATGGTGAGGATGTAGCTTTTGTTATTTTTCAAGACGTTAACGTTTGCTAAAGCTCGCTGGTTTTTATATTCTCTGTGCCTCTTGATGTGTTTGAATATTTCATAATTTCAAAAATCGCTGCACTCCTCCCAAAGAGACCCTTTGATTCTTTAAACAAAACATTTTTAAATAAAAAAAATGTTTTTGAATAGGTACTGCTTGCCCGTAAGTGTATAGTTTCCACAGAGCCGTTTGTATTCTTTGGGTCTCACTCTCCTTGAAGCTAGCAGATTTCCCAGCCTGGCCTGCTGCTGTGTGACCTTGGGCTGACCATTGAATTCTCTGAGTCTCTGTTCCTCATCTGTAAAATGAGGATAGTGGAGCCCCCCTCGTAGAGTGCTCAGGAGGGGAAAAGGAGTGAGGCGCATGGAACAGCTTGGGGCAGGACCTGACCACTCACTCGGTCACAGAGCATAGTTATTATTTAAAAAGAAAAATGCAAGGAAGTTATGAGCAAAAATATGTTTTTCCCATTATGACATCATAGATAAATGTTTAGTGGCTACGAGGAGCCTGTTTCTGGATCAACACAACCTGACTTTAAGTCTCCGTGTCCTCTCGCATGGGTAGGTGTGAGATGTGAGGGGCACCTGCCCTCTGAGTGTGAGAATTGAGAATGTAAAGCAGTGCTTGAAATTCCTCGGCACGTATGGAGTCCATTCAGTACTCCATAAATGAAAACTGTTATCTTTCCACTAGAACTCAAATTGGCATATTTCCTTTTTGTCTTTTATATGCACATTTTAAACAGTCATAATTGTGGTATAAGTACAATTTCATATCTTGCTTTTTTCAGGTAATATTATTTCACAAATGCCTTTCACAGTAACTATTTAAACTTCAAAGCCAACATTTTAGTGACTAGTTTTATTAATTCCACTGTTTCTTAGTATTGTGTTTGAAGTGATTTCCAAGTTTTACCATTATAAATGGGATCATGTGAAGCATCTTTATACATAGAGCCCTTTGTATTTCGTATCATTACCTGAGAAAAGATTCCCTGAAGTACTCTTACTGGTGTGTGACTGTTTTCATAATTCTTTGAGTATATTGCTTGTCTCCTGCCCTGAACAGTAGGCTTCTCTGTGGAGCTCACCACTTTACCCTCAATGCCTAGGGTATAGTCAGTGCCTAATGATATTTATTGAATTAGTGAACAAATGCACATATTATTGTATTATTTTCCAAAAGTAGTAAGACCTCTCTATGTTTCCATTCTATTATCTTTTAAAAATAGTCTTAGAAGCAGAAAATTTTTTGTCCATTGGGGTAAGAAGAAAGGAATGATAATAGGTAATATTTATTGAGCACTTTCTATGCCCCAGGTATCATCCTCAGTACATTACATGCATTACCTCCTGCAGTTCACCCAGCAGCTCTCTGTGGTAAGTACTGTTGCCACCATTTCATAGATGAGGAGGCACAGAGAGGTGAGCTGACCTGCCCAAGGTCACATGAGTGGTGAGTGGGAGAACCCGATTCACCCTGGGCAGTCGGAACCTTAGCGTGAGCACTTCGTGACTAGGCTGCATAGCTCCCCTAATTTTACTTTTCCAGCAGCCCACCCTCTTTACACTTCAGCCCTCTAACAACTATTTCCCAGGGGACCCAGATGCCAAACAAGGTGTGCATCAGAGTGGTCCCCCAGCCTTGCAGATATTGCCTGTCTCAGAACAATAGTCAGAACTGTGTATGATGCTTATTATTTAAAAGGACGTCCACCATTGCAGTTCACCAAGTGAAAGATGTGTGAATGTATTCTTTATAAGCCTTAGCTTTTTTTTATTGAAGTGCAGAATTTTATTAGATTGTTTAACATTCAAGACAGCTGGTAGATTTAGAACATTGCCCATGTGGGAGTTATTAATTCATGTAGGGATATCTGGGACCAAACAATATAAAGATATGATCGTCGGGATTAACCCATAATGCTTCCCATTAAGTTAGCCACTGAAATAGTAGAGCAACTTTAAAAAAGTACCAACTGCCTTATTATACCCATTTCTTCAACCTCTCCATCCCCCTTATCCGTCTATTATGGAGGCGAGGGATCGTAAAGAGCATTTTCATCTGTAAGCACCAAAGGTGACATTTCTCCCTTTGCAAATGGTTGACTCTTAAGAACAACAGGTGGTTTATCTGTAGACTGTTCTTTGCATATGGAGGTTTTATTTTTTAGTCACTTATATGTTGCTCTTGTTTTGGTTGCTCTTTTTAATTAGTGATGTTAAATGCTTAGAATTTTTAAAAAAGAATCACTTCCTATCCTCACCGTGGACGTAATGGTCCCCCCCATCCACGGGTGCCGCGAAGGGTGGGAGTGCGGGCGAGCCCTCACAACCACATCACTCATGTTCGTGATGGCCCCTGGGCTCCACGGTGTGACCTGATGCCTCACCTACCAGGTTCTGTCTTCAAGAAACGTTGATCATGTTTAGCACCAAAAGGCTTTTAGGGGGAAGTAAAGGGCTGTCCAGGTTGGCATTAGACAAAACCAGGAATTCAAATTGGCAGCTGTTGTGCTGAAGCGAATACCCATGCGCGTGTTTGTCCTCTGGCTTCTCGGCTGCACGAGGGAGCTTCGCTAGGTGTCCCCAGGAAACTAAGTGGGCTGAGGTTCTTTTATTCCTAAGAACTACCTGTGGTTCCATCTCATTCTGCCCTAAATTCATAAAAGTAAAACCACCCAGATGTAGATGCAAATAACTCTGGGATGGCAGGATGGACTATGCCTAAGGTGACATGTCTTTTCTTTTTTGGTGATTAAAGAAGAGAAACTTACAAATTTACCTTTTTTAAGGAAGTGGTATACAAGGGCCCAGAGTCGCAAAAACCTGGGTGTGCATCTGGATTCTGCAGTTAAATACAGCTGAGCGCCTTTGCTCGAGTTTCTTGACCTATGCGAGTCTCATTTTTCCCATGTCACTGACTCGTCGGTTGCACGTGAGCACTACATGAGATAAGGCATGCAATGTGCTCAGCATAGCCTAGGGGGGCCTTACCTCCTCAACGGCCAGTTCTCTCCTGAAGTTGGGTTCTAGTTCTTTCTCTTTTGCTATGACCTTGGGGCCAAGGGAAAGCCGGTTTCCCTGCCGAGCTCAGTGTTGTATCTGTTAGAGGCGATGTGAACAGCAAGTAAAATAATGGTTCATGGAATCATTCAAGCCCAAGGTGAGCCCCTGCTGGCAGTTCCTCTAGGTCACTGACCACCACCTAGAGGGGGTGCCCTGTGGGAGCCCCGAGGTGAGGGGCCCTCGTCAGATCTAGGTGCATAAGGCCGCCAGTAGCCTCTTCCCAGGCACCAGAAAGAACAGGAGGCGATGGTTAGTTCCCAGAAGTCTGTCATGGGTCAGCAGCTTTATGTGTCACCTCCCCGAATCCTCAGAGCAGTCCTGCAAGGAAGGGCACTTAGTCTTTTCCTTCCACCCATTTTACGGGCACAGAAACAGATTCAGTGAGGCAAATACTCAGTTGTGGGGAAGAGTTGGAGAAATCCAGGTTTAAATTCCAGGTTGGACACTTACTAGCTATGTGACCTTGAGCAAGTTGCTCATTTCTCGGAGGCCTAGTTGCCTTACCTGGAAATGGTGAGAGTGACAGCGTTTAACTTCATGGACCATTGATGGGATTAAATGAGATAATGCAGGTGAAGCCCTGACGGGCAGTCAGCCCATGATTACCATCATTCACCTCAGTGCTGTCGAGCTCTGGTGCAGTGGGTTTTGGGCTAAATTGTATCTTTTGTTCAAAGGAAACACCCAATTTGAAGACACAGTAGACTGGCCCTACATGTAAAGAAGATTGATGACTTACAGAAATAAACAAGTCTGGGGGAAGAGAAGGGTTGAGATAAAAGATAAAAGGAGAATTATCTGGGCATCTTTTTGATTTATTGTTATCTGGGCATTGTTTGGACTGATTTATTCTGTTAAATACAACTTTTTGATAAATTTACAAGCATATTGCTAACCATTTTCTCTCTCAGAACAGGGAAGAAACAAGGCAAAATTAATGACTGAACTTAAATCTGATGAGTAGTGAAAAAAATGACTGATAAGGGGAATTGATAGGAACTTTGTTGTATTTTGGTTTTTACAAGTCAAGCAACGAGTTGGTGCTGGGCCCTGTTGGTGCCAGGCACCGAGGCGGTCCTCCTTCAGTGTAAGGAAGTGGTCTTATAATTGGGTGGGACACAGATGGCCTAGGAGCAGAAAGCTTCCCATCTATGGAGGTTTCTGAGCAGGTGACCGATGTCAGAAATGTCATGGATGGGATGTGGTCCTGGGTGGGACACTGGCCTTGATTGGTGGTGAACGAGCTGAAATTTCTAAAGACGTCATGTTTTTAAAAATTATAAAGGACAATAGACTAAGTCACTTTGGAAGGTGGGGGAAGTAACTTTATAAAACAGAAAACAATGACTAAATGTCTTTCAGCCCCTAAAATGTTCGTGTTAGAGCAGGGTTTATTTGAAAATTGGCAATAGGGAAATGGCTTTGTCATCTTTTATTCTGCTGTTTGATCCCAGGACACCTCTTACATCAGATGGGAGCCACTTTTAGTCCTTTGCTGAGAGTTTCCTGTCTGGACTAGATAATATAATGTCCTTTCTGATTTTTAAATTTTACTATTTTGGGATATATTTTCTACTGCCACGAATTATGGAATCAAATACTCTCTTTAAGGAGAGAGGAAACTTTATAATGTGAAGCAAAACTATCTGAATTACTCTATCAGTTTAATGTTCTGCAGTTACACCTAAAGATTTTGAGTTATTTATCAAAATAAAAATGAATCTTACTCAAGAGTTTATTAGCCACTATGGGAAAATTATATTGAAGTCATACATTCTATCAGGATGTTCCCACTTGAAAAGCATTGTATTTAAAATAATTTGTGATGTGATTAAATGTTGATTCATGTATTAAGAATCATGCCATTTGGTTTGGGAGCAGGGCTGAAATACCGGCTAATTTATCTGGCTTTTTGATCATTTTCAATGCTGTGCGCCCGACACTCTAACAGATGTTCTCAGGTTCACAATGTCAGTTCAGCATTTTGCCTCTTGGTCTTGTGACGTCCTGGGCCCTGGACTCTCAGTCCTGATGGTCTCAGGAAAAGTCCACGCTCCGCTTCGTAGGTATTGGGTGGTTTAGGTCTGGATGCTTAACTTTTCTGAGCCTTGGGGTTTCATCCCCAAAAAAGATAACAATCCTCTAAGGTTAATAGGAGGGTAAGACAAGCCAATGCGGGTGAAACACTGAGCACAGTGCCTGGCACACAGGATGTACCAATACATTTTGACGGTTATTATTGTTTGGTGTGATCCCAGCTTCATAGATGAGGAAGTCCTAAATATAAAAGAGTTGGAGAGCATCAGATGAAAAGATGCTTGTGGCCAAAGATGCAGTGTTTCTCTCACCTTTTGATGACAACTGTGTGCGGATGCACCCCACCCTCCCCCCTTCCTTCATTCACAGATGATGCCCCCTGGCCAGGGCTCCGACCTCATACAGCACACATTCTTTAGAGGGTGGAGGTGGTGTGACAGACAGTGCAAAATACCAAAAAAGCATAGTAAATTTTTGTAGTGGTGATGCTATGAAGACAGTAGGACCAGCGTATGATCCATGCTGTGTCTGGGCCATGTCAGCAAGGGCAGTCGGTGTCCCCGAGGGGTGCTGGGGGAGTTGGGGTCTGCACACTGCAGGGACTCAGCGGGCCGGTGGGAGATCTGGGGCTGCAGCTGCCAGGGGGAACAGTGAGAGAAGAGGAAGGGAATGAGCGTGTGGCGTGAATAGACAGCTGCCCTACGGAGCCCGAGAGCCGTGGTGAAGAGAGTGGGCTCTGCTACAGGATGGGGGGGCAGGTACTGCTGAAGGGCACAAGCTGGGGGTCCCATACTCTTCTTTTATTCCTACATTGTGATTCTTTGTAAAAGAAATGAAAAGACTCAAAGTTTTATGTAAACCAACTTAATTAAAAAAATTAGAATCAAAAGGGAAGTGAGGCTTTTATAAAGTAAACTGGATGCAAGTCTTTTTATCAAAAGGGGAGTGGTTTTATAATGCCAACTTCAGCATCTGAAATGATCCCTCTTACCTAAAGCACCGGATCGTTCAGGACCTGTTTTAAGTCCCGTCCCCGTGAGGTCTTTCCACATCATTCTCTCCCTTTTGTCTTTCGTACTTCAGTTCTGCATTCTTCCCTTGTTTTGTCCTTCCTTTCCTACTGCAACCCTTGTTATCCTGACCTTTTCAACCACACTTTCAAGAATTCTGAATACTGGGCACTGAACTGTAATTCCAAAATTCAGACCCATCCACCTGCATTCACAAGTGCGCAGTTAACCAGTCTTCTAATCCATCACCACCCAGTACCTTTATGTGCCAAATTCTGCCCTAGACAGTAGGCATCAGGTGTCGGTGACTTGTACTCTCTGCCTCTGAGCACCTGGCCATCTGTGGGTGGACTTGTAAGCTGGTTGACAGAGTCATTCACCGATTCTCTAGCCCTTTCCTGCCCCCCTTCTATGTACGGCCACTGTTCTTCCAGAGGAAGTAGATGATCACAAAAGACAGTTAGATGAACAGCTATTTATTACTGCCTGTTTCCCAGAAGCCAGATAGTGTGGTAACCAGATTAGGCATTATTTCAACTAATTCCTAGGACAAGCCCATGTTGTTATCTCCATTCAAAGACGAGGCAGTGGAAGACTCAAGAGTTCAAGCAAAATGTCCAAGATTTCACAGCTATGTTGAACTTGACTGGAAGTCTCTCTGCTAATGTCGTGGCGTCACTAGAGCACCCTTTGGGGCAGTACAGGACAGAGCAGAGTAACGTGGGAGGCAGGGTGTGTGCAGGCGTGAGGAGTGGACGGGTTGGGCGTGTGAGGGTCTTGCCTCCTTGTATGTCCAGTCCTCTCTCCCCTTCAGGAGGGCAGTTGCTGGACGGTGTGCACGCTCACGTTCCCACCCCCTGCCTTTTCTTCAGCCTGCTCGATCCTTCCTACTACGTGTGTTCACACTCATAAGCGGACCTTGGGTCGGACTCACAACCCTCCTCTAACAGCAGCTTCTGCAAGTCCTCTTTTTCTACAAGATGAGCCTGACCTTCCTTTCTTCCATTGAACCTTTTCCTTTTAAGTGTGATAATGCTCCTCAAAGGCTGTCTTGCCTTTCCGTTATTTTGCATTCCGGCTTCCTCCCCAAGACCAATGGACCCTTAAGTAGAGGCCTCATGTCTAAACACGTCCCTATCCCTCACAGCATCAGTGCGGTGCCCTACACACCAGGGGCGCCCCTACTGTTCCTGGCACTCACTCCAAAGCCATGACCCCCCCACCCCCACCCCAGGAAGGCATTGTTTCCTAGCAGGGGACCTTTTACACCTGTCTTTTATCATGCTGACAATTAAGTAGGCAACGCTTGTTTTGTTGAGAGTGCCCCGTAGATGTATCTTTTGAGAACTGCTTTAGAACTTTGTAATTCTTGTAAGGTCTAGTAGTGTTCTTCAGACCTCCGAGGTGAGCCAGGGTTTCCTAAGGAAACATGAGTTTCCGTAACAAAATTTGTTTGATAAGAAAATGAATACACTGTCTGGATCGAGCTCCCTTTAGTTCTAACTCGGTCTGGCTCCTCCTCAGACAAGCTTTCTGCTTCCTTTAATAAGCAGCTATTCTGAGAGACTTCAGAGTGGGAGCTCGTGAGGTGCTTGAGTTGGAGAGGCCCTGCGGCTCCTTTGAGGGGTGCGTTTGGGGTCGGGGGGACGGGACAGGGCTCCCTCACCTGTACGTCGGCAAGTAGTGGGCCTTGCTGACGAAAACATTCCTCGGAGGGAAAGGAGAGATGAAATCAAGCTGGTTTATGGTTTGTCCAGGAAGCTCTTAAGCCGCATCCATCCAGGCGGACCCACTCACTGTTTGTTCTGCATCTCAGGCATCACTGTGTGATAAGGGGGGGCATACACGGAGCCCCTTGAAGCCTGATACCCCGAGGGTTGAGTTTTAAGCATTGGAACTTTATCTGAAAGGACTCCGTCGACTGGGCTTTGACTGGGTCCTTCTTTAGCAAAAAGAGGTACTAAATAATGGTTTGGCCCCCCTGTTGGGTTGTCTACTTTAAAATCGCCTTGTAGGTCTCTCCCTCTGCCCCCTTTCTCCACCTTCTCTAACTGTTCTACTTAAAAAGACTAAAGTGGTATGAGAGAGGGGAAAAAGGGAAAGAAAAATCAGCCGTCACATTGGGAAGGCAATCGATTCAGTAAACGACGTCTTCCGCTTCCTAAGGCAAGCCTCGAAGTCTTCACTTGTGGCGGTTGGTTCAGCCCGCTGGGGACAGGGCCCCAGCGCCCGCTTCCCGAGGAAGGACTGTGCTCTTCTGGTCTTGAACCCGCACCGTGTAGGTTTACGGGCCCGCTCTGCAAAGAGAAGCTTGAAGTGGAGTAAATGTGGACATTTTTATTCCTCCTGAAAATAGAAAGAAGGCACTTAATTTTCATTCAGGAGTTTGTTGAAACAAAGAATTGAAATGGGGTGGTGCGGGTGTGTGTGTGTGTGTGTGTGTGTGTGTGTGTGTGTGTGTGTGTGTGTGAAATTCACCAGCGTGTAAACTCCATGAAGACAGGGAGTTTGTCTTGTTCGCTGCTTAATCTGCAGTGCATGCAGTGGGTGCATAATAAATATTTGGTAACTGAATCTGGTGTTGAGTGAATGAGAGCAGAAATGAACACAATTCAGATTTCAGGTTAAGAATTAGGTTAAATTTCATTCCACTGATTGCTCTCATCCCCGCCTCCCTCCTTGTAGCCCTAACTCTTTCTCGGGAGAATAGCTCTCAGGGCACAGGCGTACAGTATACACTGTATCTCAGCAATGATGAAGGGGAACTGCTTCCTCAGTTCCCAGACTGGCAGAGTTGGTAGGGGTCTTGGAGTCAAGCTTCCAGTTACAAATTCCAGTAAATGAACTAGTTGTGCTTCAGAACCACGTGCGGCACATTATCCACGTACCAGGTTCCAGACCCCGGCCCTGGAGTTCTGATCGCATGTTCTGGGGAAGGCTGGGAATCTCTGTCAGCTTTTGTGGGCTCCCCTCCTAAGTCTGGTGTGCAGCCGCTCTGCCCCGTCTGCTCGCCGTCCCCTGAGCTCTTGGGTCTGAGTCAGTCCTGGGTAAAAGTGCCTCAGCCCAAGGGGCGCAGCAGAATTGCCGGCAGGGCTGCGACCAGGTCTCCTGACTTACCAGTCAGGACCCCGATGCTCCTGGTCCTGCCGTTCGCTGCTTGAGTTACTCTCTGCTCCTCAGCATTCTGTCAAGGTCCTTTAATTAATACTTCTTCCTTCCAAGACAGTGAAAGTATCTGTGGAGATGACCAGCCAGGATCAGAAGGACATCCTGCAACCTGAAGGAAATACTACATTCCATTCAGTTTAGTACTTTGGTACTAAACCTATTTTATTGTCTCCTGCAGAGATGCACCACCCTCCTGGGTGTGGGATCAGCCCCCAGGCAGGAGTCCCTGCCTCTCTCCTCTGGGCCTATCCAGTCTTGCAGACCTGCCTGATTATGAGAATCATTCGGGTGCTTGTCGAAAGTACAAAACTCAGGGGCCTACTTTTTCAGTAGGACTAGAATCAGTCTTCCTGTGAGGGGCCTGGGGAGGTGTATTTTAAGTTGGCTTTGGTCATTTTTATTCTTTCTAAACCAATTACCAGCCCCTGAGAACAGAGGGTCCCATTCCCACGGATCCAGCTTTGACTTCCTAAACCCCAGCTCATAATGACATCCGAATCCTGTCATAATCACATCTTTGCATCTGAAGATTGACCCTCTCATTTGCAGGAGAAGAGAGGGATATTTGCTTACCTCTTTCCTCCAGGGTAGATTCTGACTGGTAGGCACACATGGTGACAATGTATGTGAAATTGATGAGTAAAATACTATAAAAGTCTAAGGTATGACTGTGAGCCTACTTTCCTGAAATGCACATGTCCATGACTTGGATACCGTGGAGGGAAAGGATTGTGATAAATATAAAAGTGATTGTCCATGAAAAATGGCATTTTGGCTTTTCTTTTTTTCTCTCTCTCTGTAGGGAATTAGGATAATGGAGATGCTGCTAAAGGAACGGTGTGGTGCCCCCTTAGCAGAATAAAGAATCCTTAGTAAGTACCAAAAGCAAAATCAAAATTCTTTACTCAAACCATGTTTTTATGCTTACAAGCCTGGCATTATGCATCAGTCTCCCTGCTACTCATGCTGTACGTCTCCCAGTCATACGCGCAGGACACAGTCTTGCAGGCGTTTCATTATCTGTTCAGTACCTTTATTTGCATAGCTGTTTGATTTTCAGAGCAGTTTTGTACTGTGCGCTAGGTCACTTTCCAACTGCATTTCGGAACATTTTGAGGACCATGGAAAGAGGAGTGTAAAGCTGTATTTGGAGCACAAAGGAAAACAGAAAGGGGCATGTTAATTGGCTAGTGAAATAAATGTATTTTATGAGACATATGTACTCCCACTAACTGGGGTTGGCTGCATAAAATTTTATTGAGAAGGATTCTGAAGCCTTGAGGATAATTCTCAGGCTCTGGGTAGAGGGCCTTGATTGTGCCTGCCATGGGCACAGGATGGTAGAAAGATGGCACTTGTGCTGAAACACATGCCACTTCTAGTTTAGCAGGTAGCAGGGGGATTTCACAACTAGTTTGTTTTCCTTAAGCTTTTATTGTCTGCATCAAGGAGAATGGTCTTCTTTGTAGTGGAAAAGGACCAAGCAAAGTTATTTAAGAGAGAATCAAGGCCAAACTAAATGAGTATAGTGGGTTTGCATCTTATAACATTTACTGGACATATGTTTTTTAAACATCTGAAAGAAGGTAAAACCTTTGAGTAAGGCAAGCATTGTCTTGAGTAATTCAGAATTACCTCAAATTTCCTTATGTTGACTTAAAACTGTACAACACATGTATTATGTAAGCAACCTGGTACCCTGCTTGTAACATGCAATAAGATTTGAGAGCAGTTAACCAAAGCAGCAGCAAAGGTACATCTTTGTACAAGTGCTTCAGCATTCAAAAAATGCTGGCCAGGCCTACGAATGAGAACTGCAGGATTACAAGATGTTTCTGCTCGTTTGCAGGTTTGACTCCATTCTGATTAATATAAAGGCTCTGTATACATAACATATACAAATAGATGTGTTCACTACTGGAGAGGCCAAACAGGTCATTCCACTTAGCACAGGCATGGCCCTTCTGTGCTGCTGGAACAGAATCTAAATATGCTGTGCTCTTACGTCCGCTCTGTGCTTTCAGGAATTGTAGAGAAGAACTTGGCCACATGGCTCTGTTTTTCCAGGCTGGCATTTTTTTTTTTTTGAGAGGGCATCTCTCATATTTATTGATCAAATGGTTGTTAACCACACTAAAATTCTGTATAGGGGACTCAATGCACAATCATTAATCAACCCCAAGCCTAATTCTCAACAGTCTCCAGTCTTCTGAAGCATAATGAACAAGGTCTTACATGGTGAACAGTGCAAGGGCATTCATATCACAGAAACTTTTGGTTTTGATAACGCATTATGAACTATAAACAATCAAGTCAGATACGATTATTCGTTTGATTTCTATACTTGATTTATATGTGAATCCCACATTTCTCCATTATTATTATTATTTTTTTAATAAAATGCTGAAGTGGTAGGTAGGTGCAAGATAAAGGTAGAAAACAATTTAGTGCTCTAAGAGGGCGAATGTAGATGATCAGGTGTGTGCCTATAGACTAAGTATTAATCCAAGCTAGACAAGGGCAGCAAGACATCCACGGATGCAGAAGGTTTCTCTCAAAACAGGGGGGGTGAGGTTCTGAGCCTCACCTCTTTTGATCCCCAATTTCTCACCTGATGGCCCCCCTGCAACTGTGCCTGTCTTAGGTTGTTTCTCCCTTGAGGAATCTTACCTGTCTCAGGCTAACCAGTCATCTTCCGGGGCCATACAGGGAGATGTAAAGTTGGTAAGTGAGAGAGAAGCCATATTGTTTGCAAAGGTTAGCTTTTTACTTCTTTGCAGATTTATGCCCTGTGGCTTCTATGCCCAGCACTTGTCTCGAGGTATCTTTACCACCTGGAGGAATTATGATACTCGGTAAATTCGATATGAGGCACGAATTCTATTTAAGGGTTGTAATTAGAAAGGAAGAAGAAAAGCTATAGAGGTAGCAGACGGAAGAAAACATGGGAGGATTGATTATTTCTTTGACATATCTTCTTGTAGAGTAACATAACCAAGCTGGCATTTTTGTGAGACTCAGTAACCACATCCAGTGCTCAGCACGAGGGCACAGGTCCCATCTTTCCAGGGAGGGTGGGATCTTAAGTAAGGTCCAAGTTAAATGAGAGAATGAAGGGACTCTGAGCAACAACTCAAGAGGGAGGCAAGCAGATGAGACAGAGGTGACGTTGAACCGCGGTGTCACTGCGGTGAAGGTCTCCCCGATCCCATGGGGAGCTATGACTAGGTGGGATACCCTGCAGGGCCATCTGGAAGGGGAGAAGAGGGCTGGGCCTGTAGACCCCTGTGTCCACCAGTCATTGGATGTGGGCTGCCCTGGAAAGGGGAAGGACCCCAGGGCAGGCATCTCCCTTTGGCCGAGAGTATATACAAGTGTATACTGGTTTTCAAATGTGAAGTTAGTGATTTTGAAACACTAGTGAGCGTCAGAATGAATTATCTGGAGGATTTGTGAAACATAGTTTGCTGGTTCCATTCTCAGAGTTTGTGATTTAGGAGGTCTTGGGTGGAGCCTGAGAATTTGCGTTTCTACAAAGTTCCCCAGTGACCACCCTTTGAGAATGGTGGCTTTAAATGAGTTCTCATCTCTGAGTGGGGACGGATTGAATGCAGTGGTACTGAGAAAGCTATAGCTGGGGTTTTGAAATTGTTGCCATGTATTCCGACGACTTCAGATTTCTTCCTTTGTCCGATTTTAGCATCTCAGCCTCTTGTCTGCTTGAGTGTTGATGGGCTCCGTACTGGAGCGACGGCAATAGAAAAGAAAGGAGATGGGACTCACAGCCACATGGCAATGGAAGTTAGGAAATGAAACAAGCATTACCTACTGTCTGAAGTTACCCATGTCCTGGTGTTCTCGTTGGGTTTGTTTTTATTTCTACAAAGCAGCTTATTTTCCTCCCTGAAGTGAAGTGGTCGAGGTCTGTTTACCACCAGGAGTTTAGTGCCGGACAGTCGCTTTGAATGCATGCAATGCAACGGACTCCCTGAAGGGTTTACATAATTCAGGGTTCTCAATTCATGACCGGTTTTCTCAGAGGAGTGAATTTCAGAAAGGGGTGTGTGATGGCGTCCCACTCTCTGCGGTTACTGCAAATCAGAGGCTGTTGCTGGGGCTTTAAGCTCTTTTCACAATCAGCCAGCTGCTTGGGTAGTTGGACTTAATACAATGAGGTTCTTGCTTTGTTTGAAGGTTATTAGAGGCAGAAATGCAATTTTTTCAAGATTTATCCAGTGATAGCATCCAAGTGACCCTTAAGAGTTGCTTCAGAAAAGTGGGCAAGTAAGTATTGGTGAGGCGTGTTTCTTAGGTGGTGAGGCCTGTTTGCTTTCTCCTGCAGGGGAGCCGCGTTGTGTCTTCTTGTGCTCGAGAATCACTTCTCAGCCACAACACGTCATAGACGCAGCTTTCGAAATACAGACTGAAGGATGCAATGTTGGCAGCTTCACGAAGAGGAGGCCTTCCTGCCGAGACATGGAATGATACACTCCCCTGGGATCCTGCCTCAGAAGTGGCGCTCGTGGAGATGAGATCTTCCAGCTGGATTTTTATGGCACAGTCTCTTAATGATTTTACAAATAAAGGAAAAAGTCCCATAGAAGGTGATATCCACCCTTCTTCTGGGTGCCTTGCCGATTGCCTGGTGATGGTGTCAGGGCACCCAAGGATAGATAGGCTGGCAGCCTGGAGGGTGATGCTTGTGCCCTCGTGTTATCAGCATCATTACTCACAGGGTTCATGAGAGGCTTCTGGGATAAATAAAGCGGTTGCCCCTGACCCCTGAATCATAGGTGGTTTGGAACAGACAGGAGTGTACCAGACCTGTGTTGAGGCTAAGCCATGTTTATGGTAATGTGTAAGATTCTCAGAGATTAGGAGCATCTGATTTCTACCCATAAGTACTACGTACCTGCCATTATCGCTTTTATAATGTAACATGTGAGCCGTGTGATTTGGTCCTCTGAGAACGTGAGATGGAGAGTGGAAAGGTGGGTGATCACCTGGGCTCCTACTAACCTGTTCTGTCGTGGGGAGCAAGTCCTTCTTCACCACTCTGTTCCCTGAGCAAATGGGAATCATGTGCACGATATTTCTATCTGTGGATCGTGATGATTAAATAAGATAGTTTTGTGTGAGGAGACAGATTGGGGAGTCCAAGACACAGACCCTGTTTGAATCCACACACTGACACTCACTAGCTCAGTGATCATGTACATAATTTTAAATCTTGCTGAAGCTCATTTAAAAAAATTTATAAGTGGGGTTATGGATTCACTTTGTGAGGTTGTTGGACCGATTTGAGACCATGTCTATCCAGTGCCTAGCATCTTACCTGTTGCATAGTAGAAGTCCAGCAAACAGAGGCTGTTTTTATTATGTGAAATCATTTTGAAAATGTACTTTCCAAATGTAATGCAAGGTATGTTACTGTTTGAAAATGAGATGACAGTAGTTTTCATTTCTCATGATTGGGAGTCAAAATATAAATGCATACTACCTAGCAGGAAGCTCGAAGAGAGGCAATGATTTGGAATTCATCTTCTTAAGATAGAACTTGGGCCATTATTGGAAAGTCTTGAGGAAATTGTTCTTTTTTTATATTTGAAAAGTTTTCCTTTTAGTGCATTGATGAATTTCAAAACAATTGTACTTTTTTCATACAAGCCTGCCACTGTGAACCTCTTCTTATTGTATTTGAGCAATTTGTGCTGCCTGAGTTTTGTCTCTTAGGATAATTTTTCCTCATTTTCTTAGTGTTTCATTCTTCAGTTGTGATGGGCGGAAAATGAACGGTAGAAACCAGGACACATATCGACCCCCCTTTCCAGTTTGTAAATGGCATTCTGTAGTCTTGTGGAATAATAGCCCATTTCCAAAAATAAGAGGTGACACAAATGAGCATGGAGGGGAGAGATAGGAAATTTGTTTGAATGTTGACATGGAGAGACTTAACCCTTCCTACCCAACAACCTGCACCCCCCAAAGGCAGGAGTTCTCAGCCTTGGCTGTCAGCGGAACCGCCTGAGGAATTTCACATACTCCTGGTGCCCAGATTGAACCCCAGGCCAGTGAATCAGAATCTCTGGAGACAGAACGCAGGCATCTGTATTTTTAAAGTCTTTCTGGGTGATTCCTTTGGGCAGCTAGGGATGAGAATACTACAGTGAATTATAGTATTCTCACATCTGATTTTTTTTCAAAATGCCTCAGGTGGAAAGAACTTTGTAAGAAAGTTTTCCTTAGAAAGAGTGAAGCACAGAGAGGCTGAATTTTTGCCACAATTCCTTGACGCGGGGATGTTCAAGGCAAGCGCTTTCATGGGTCCGGCAGGCGATCTGATGAGCGAAGCGGGCTGGCGGCCCCAGGGACACCCCGGGAGCGCACGCCCGGCTGGAGGTGGGCAGGTGCTCTCCGGCTTCTGCACGGTGCTGCCGTGTGGCTGGTTTTTCTAGTTCTTCCAATTTCCAATTTTCCAGATACAGAGAGAGTTCTTTTTTATTTTTAAATTTTTAAAATTTTGGTATCATTAATCTACAACAGAGAGAATTCTTAAAAAAAAAAAAATCTCCCAGTTCTTACATGTTGGCAGTGAATTCACAACACACAGTTCAAACACTGTGCAGCCACAACAGAAATGTTGCCAGTAGCTCGCAGCCTCCGCTTCAGGAATGGGAAGGGCCGGCCTGCACATCCCAGCCCACGTGGAACAGATTTGCGTTTTCCTCTTCTGGACGCGAGCTGCATTCTGCCTCCTCCAGGGCTGCTTTTAGATGTTCCCCCCACCCCCAGGCACCCCCCACCCCTCTGGACTTGGGTCAGATGCTGTGTTCCCTCCTCATTTTCCCCCCTATCAGGATTCCAGGACTTCAAGCTTCACATATGTGGTTTAGAAATCTTACATTCTTTTTAAGATTAACTAAGGCTTGTTAGGGTTTATTTTTATGATGTGCCAGAATCCCTTTTCTGTGATTAAGACATTTAGAGGCCCACATTTAGCTTCTCTATTTAGATTCCAGTGAGCATATTCTTAACCAGGTCTATTAGGAACAAGTGGGGGACAGGGTTGACCCCCCAGACCTGGCCAGTCTCTCTCCGACTCATCTGCTCAGCCTGTACTTCAAGGTGATGATTGACTGGAGTGATTCCCGGACCCAGCTTGTGCCAGAAATCCTTGGGTGGGTGTGCTCACTGGCAGGTTCCTGGAGCTGCCCCCAGAGATTCTGGTTTGTGAAATTTTAGTTGGGACTCAGGGAATAGAACTTTAAAAAACAAGTCCACCAGGAGATTTGGGTGTGCTGTTCCGCAGACTGTATTTTGAGAAACACTGCTTTAGGCCTCTCTGAGTCTCCTACCATATAAGATTTTTTGTGTTTTTGCAAAATCAATACAGTTAATCACTCAGGACACAAAATAAAGTTCTTATGCAGAGAGAAGCTGACTTTAAGCTATCCCTGCTCGGTTGTGGTGCTTTTATTACTGCGAGGGGTTTTTGTGTTTTCAATCACAGGTGGATAAAAAAGGTGCTATATTCTTTTCATATAAATTGCTTTGTGTATTTTATAAGCAGTATATGTGTAATAATATCCCATTAACCAGACACTGTGAGGTGCATGGTATAGATAAACTCAAGGTTACTCTTGTTTGCTTTATTTCAACCATTTGCACGCAACTCTTAATTCAGTATACCTTTCCCTGCTTTTGCAAGCAGAATCTACTGAAGATAATGAAATCTTTTCAGGGTTGTCATGTATGTTTTTAATTCTTTCAGGTCTTAGCTTACTAGGTTTGTTAAAGCCCTATACTGAATGGCTCCATTCATTGAGTTCCTAGCAGTTTTGATAGTTTTTCTTTTCTCCTCACTGTTGTCTGTCGTTTCTCTCTGATATTACTCTGCCTGCCTCTAGGAATTTCCCTCTCACGTGCTGTAAGGGGTGGGAAATTTTGAATGTTGACGTTGGGATAAACTTACATGTAATTGCATACTCTATGTCAAATCACAGTGAACAGGATCCGAGGCTCTTTTAGCTCTAAAATGAATGAATGTTGCTCTGTTAACTTGGTGACTTTCTTTTTGTGGTTCTGCCACTTCCTCTAATTTTACTTCCTGATCCTCTGCCGCAATTGTTACTAGGTCTGTGACTTCAGGATAAATGAGATGTTGCTACAAATGATTTCTTTTCAACTATGAGCCATTGTCCTCCCCAGTCGTGTTGGTGTTTTTACTGTCCTAAAATGTGAAACATAAATAGATTAAAATTCAAGTGGACATTTTTCAGGCCAAGTGTGCAGGATGAAGTGTTTTGATTCAGTGTTCCTGTGATTTAGAGTCATAACTTAGTTGTATACTGATGAAATTCAATCCTGCAGTCATTCTGAAATAAAGGTGTTACAACAATATTTATGCATGAATTTTAATTTCTTGGGGGTATGAGCTCACTGAGCAGGGCTTGTGTTTATCATTGTAGTAAAGATCCTCACTCTTTCCAGTAGCCCCAGATGAGCCCCAACCTGTGATGTTAGCTCCCCACCTTCCCAAAGTGGGCCCTTAAAGTTTATCCCAGAAATAAACAGCGGTCACTCTTACTGGGTGACCTGAGTGGGCCCTGTGCTACTAGAACAAAGGACTGGGGTCTGCAGAAGGAGAAGAAATGAAGCTCAGCACAAAAATAGCATGAAATCAGGGGGTCCCGAGAGGGAGGGAGAGACCGAGCAGCTGCCTGTTGACCTGTGAGGCTACTTCGTTGTAGCCATTACTTTGGTGCCATGAGATTTGCCTTTATTCTTTCATTTGCCCCCTTTTTCACTTGAATGTATTTGAATGGGTTTCTGTGCCTTGTTTCCAAAGTGCCTTGTCCAAGCCTATTGATGACTTTTCTTTTGCTAGAGCCTGGGTGCCTTTCGGGGTAGAGTCCTTTGATCAACCTCCATTTACTGAGCACCTTCTATGTGCAGGACAACAGCAGGAATTGTCTTCTCTTTTGACTTGGTCCCTTGTGTTTCCAGAAGGCTTGTACCATGGTTATGCTGACAGATGACAAGAGTAGACACCAACTGATGGTAAGACCGGACAGAGCACCTCTTGGGTAAGTCAAATGGTGATTGCTTATTTGAAGGAGGCAGAGAAAGTACAGGATGCACCGTGGAGACATCAGCACAGAAATGTGCAGCTCCGAGGCCTTGAAGCCTCGCCAGCAGATTGTGCAGTTGCGGACGATCATGTGTGAGTGAGCGCGGGGCCCATCATGCCTTTTGGAAGACAGCTGGTTCTCCTTAGGCCACCTGCATACAGAAGGGTGGAGATGCTCTGCATGAGACTGCCTCCCCATCTGAGCAGCACGGGAACTTGGTAGAGCGCAGTGATCACAGAATATAGGACATTAAAGCATTTTTGTCTTTCACTTTCAGATTGTTCTATTACAGCCTGGTCTGTGTACATTCCTGAATTTAGGGCTGCAGAATCAGCGTGGTGTTTCCTGGATGCCTATGTGGCCATGCTAACTAGTACGGGCTCATCCTGCAAACCTCAGGACCTAACACAAGCCTTAGAGAGATGGAGGCAGGTAGAGAGGTACAGCCCCCAGAAGAATGACAAACCCAGTGTGATGGAGACAGAATAGGAATCAAGTTAACCAATAGGAAGAATTTATAGGACTTTAAAAGTCAGTATATAAATGTTAAAATGCAGTATTTCTTGCATATCTTGACTGCCAGTTGAAACCCGCTTGGGAACTTTGAAAAATACTGATGTCTGGTCCCACCCCCAGGGATTCCAGGTTGCAGCCCTGGCATTGCTATTGCATCAAGCTTCCCAGGTGATCCCAAAGCCGTGGGCGACAGTTCCTACCCACTTCAGAAGTAATGACCATTCTCACGTGAGTGGTGACCCTTCAGAAGCTGGCTGGAGGTGGGGGCCGCAAGATGAGACCTCTCTAGTGTCTTGCCTCAAGTCCTTTGGGAAAATATAATTCACTGTCTAGGAAAAAAGTGCACCAGTCTCTCTTAAATGCTAACAGAAGAAGAGAGACCCTAAAAATAGTCTTATTTATGATCAAAAGTTTGAGTTTTGTGGGAACAAAATCCCATCTGAAAAAAGAATCTCATAGTAACTCCAGACCTTTACTTGTCTTAAGGGTTAACTGGAGTAACTGCACTGCGGGACCTTAAGATGTAGTCATCCGAGGTATGGACGGGCATGCTGTGCAGGAGGCGGCCAAGAGAAAACAGCAGCCACCATCCTGTTAAATTAAACTCCACGGAGCTATTCTCCTGCATTCTCAGAGAAGGTTAGAGCCATTTTGTGCCTGCCATCTGTTAGGCTGCTGATGGAATCATTACTTCTTTGTGTCGGTGCCAGGATGAACTTTTAGATCCGATGACAAAGGAGAAAATGCTGACTGTTCAGTTCTGTGCTTTTGTTTATCCATTGCGAGTTTAGGTGTCTCCCTAAATTCCAAAGTCCATCCGTTGTTTGGACTTTGAAATTACTGCATGCCAGTTTCTTTGGAGGTTTAGAGGAAATTATTTTCTGGACTCGAGTTCCTTTGTGATCTGTGTTTATTTAAGGATGTAGTTAGTCATCAGTCTGGACAAAACCAAAATCATCGTTGTCAATCAGCCAAAAAAAAAAAAAATTCCTCTGGCCCCCTATATCAGGAGGCTTGCAAAAAGCAGCCAGAAAGAATTTGATGGGTGAATTACCCCCAGAATATAGCTACTGTAAATGGAAACGGCGTGGGCGAGGGGAGGAGAAAGGAAGGGGGAACCCACCACGGGGGCGCCTGTCGCTGATGAGGCCACCGTGGCTGTGAGCAGTATTGTCTGATTTTTCTTTTCATAAATGACATTCCAGAGAACCGGAGGATGCAGCCTAGCAGTCAAGAGGCTCCATTCATGTCTTCCTTCTTCTTCTTTTTTTCCCTGAACATATCCATCGATACAGCAGGAAAAAGTCCAGTGCAGCTGCTCTGCTCATGTCCCGGTGATGAGATCTAAAGCCTTTGGAAAACTTGGAGTCATATCTGAGGAACTAGATGGCTACAGTTTTAATTACAGTTTTAATTACAGTTGGAACTGTTCCGGCATGGAAAGTCGTCTTTTTGTATGTGTGAAGTCAGAAGCTAGCGTTATAACTTGTTTCCTTAGGTGTTAATTGTTCTGTCAGATACGAGGAGAACCATTTCTTCCTGGACAAAATAAGTGGTGACAATGTTTTTGGGGCTTGATTAAAGGCAAGGAATGTGCAGAGAAGAATGGGGAAAGGGCAAGGTGTCAGCCAGGCCTTCATTTTACCCCGATCTGCTTCTGAAGCCGCTTCCTGGGGAGTGTCACCTGCAGCTCAGAACAGGGTATTAGACCCTCTGTGAGGGGGGTGTGAAGCCACTAGAGAGACAGGCATTCATTTTTCTCAAAGATTTGTGGGGAAAACAGTATTTTTATATCACATATAACTTGTTGGAATATAAAACTGGAATGGACCCTTAATTGCTTAAAAAAATGAGGCTTAAAAGGCACGTTGCTTGGAGCCCTGCTTAGCATGCTGCTTGGGACATAGCAGGTGTTTATTAGGTTGAGTCTAACGGAAATACCAAAGACTGGCGATTACATACGCTTCAACCTGATACAGGCACTTGCAGTGACTGCATCCGAAGCGCTCCAGGGTGTGGTTCTTTTGGAGGGAGTCAGTTCTTTCTCTGGAAAAGCTGGAGAAACCCTGGTGTAGGTCACCTCCAATCTCTGGGACTCTCAAAAGTCACGTGTTCCTCAGAGTTGGCCTCACATCCCAGAGCATGGCCCTTGCCTGCCAATATCTTGTAATACCCAACGGCAGATACCCAGTCAACCTGAGCAAGCCATCGGGGGCATCACAGGCCGACTCAGGGCAGAGCTCTTAGTTGCTGAGAAGCAGAGCCTAAGTATGAACAGCATTGAATGAATACTAATATTAAATTATTTTTCTTGTAAGATTTTTTTCCGGGGGGCAGTCGTGTTTTTTGTTCAGAGAAAACACTAGTCAGGAAAATTGTATTTGTCAATATAATGTTCATAATGTACTTTTTTTGCCTAAATGGAGGCAGTTCAGATCCACCTACACACTGCAGCTTTCTCTGGCCAGTCTGTCTGCAGAGTTTAATGCAGGGTGCTTGTTAAAATCAATGGGAAGGGTATAATCAGTCTTGATGGGAAAAATAACAAATGTGAGGAAAAAATCGATGAAGCAGTGTTTTGATTCCTGGTCCTTGTAATTATAATGGCGCTATGGTGAAGCTCTTACCATTTCCGATAACAAACCCCTTTTCCGGCTGTATTCTCTTGGATACGTTTTCACTGTCATCTAGAGGGAAATTGTATGACAGTTGCCAGCAGGAATAACCTTTATTTTTATTCACAAAACACATATATTTCTATCAAGAGTGCCAACTATAATAGCACCCCAACTACTTCGTTGAAGTAGCATGTCTTGGCCAGATCGGAATTTCCTGTCACAAAAGTAAAATTTAACAGTGAATTTGGTAATAGATTAACATTGAAATACAAGAAATCTGAGCATCTGATCTGATTCAAATGCAGCCCAGAAGCCTCAACAGGAACCTGGCTATGCTGTGTCCTAGCTGTGTATAGAAGCTCTCAGGGCTTTGTTTTCCTCATATGAGATGGAGTGTATAAAACAGGCACTCATATGAGAGGGTCTATTTTACAGGGTTGTTGAAAGGATCAGATCAGTTCAAGACATGTAAAAACAGTTGGAACAGTGCGTGGCGCACAGTTAACACTCAGCAATCTCTGGAAGAGATTGTGTGGAGTTAGTGTTAATTTCCTTAAACATTTGGTAGAATTCTCCAGTGAAACCACCTTAGGCCTGAAGACTTCTGACTGGGAAGATTATTAATTACAAATGTGAATTCTTTAGTAGCTGTAAGGATGTCCAAATATTCTATTTTGGGTGAGTTGTGGTAGTTTGTGTTTTTGGAGGAACTGGTCTGTTTTCTTTTGTCAAATGTTAATGTGTAGAGTTGTTCATAGTATTTTTGTATTATCCTTTTGATGTCTACCTAGTCTTTAATGACATGCTCTATTTTATTCCTGATACTGGTTATATATGTCTTCTCTTTTTCCTTTGTCAGTCTGCTAGATGTTTGTCAATTTTATTGATCTTTTCAAAGAACCAGCTCTTTGTTTCTTTGATTTTCTCTATTGCTTTTCAAGTGTATTTTATGGATTTCTGCTCTTTATTATTTCTTTCTCTGCTTGCTTTGTGTTTATTTTTTTCTTCTCTTTTTAGGTCTTGAGGTGGGAGCTTAGATTATTGTTTTAAGAATTTTCCATTTTTCTAATGTATACATTTAGTGCTATAAATTTCCCTCCTAGCACCACTTTGGGTCCCACAAATTTTAATATGGTGTATTTTCATTTTCACTCAGTTCAATGTATTTTTTAAAATATCCCCTTGAGACTTCTCTTTGGCCCATGGATTATGTAGTGTGTTGTTTAGTTTCCAACTGTTTGGAGATTTTTCTGCTGACTTTCTGTCACTGACTTTAGTTTGATTTCAGTGTGGCTGGAGAACACACCCTGTGCATTTTCAATCCTTTAAATCCACTGAGGTTTGTTTTCTGTCCCAGGATGTATAATCTATTTTGGTTTACGTTTCGTGGGAACTTGAAAAGAATGAGTATTATTCTGTTGTTTGACGGCATGTTTTTCAAATGTGTATAGATCCTGTTTGTTGATAGTGTAGAATTCTTTTCTGTTACATCTGATGTTCTCTCTGGTTGTGCTATCAATCATTGAGAGAAGAGTATTGAGATCTTCAACTGCAATTGTGGATTTGTCTGGTTCTCTTTTTATTTAGGTTGATTTCCTGCTTCAAGTATTTACAGCTCTGTTGTTTGGGGCATATATATTTAGGATTGCTATGTCTTCCTTTTGGGTCAATCCTTTTATCATTATATAATGTCCTTCTCTGTCCCTGGTAATTCTATTTGCCCTGAAGTCTCCTTTAGCTGGAGTGCCTCTATTTCTTATTGTTAATATTTGTATGATATTTATCTTTCAATCCTTTTACTTTTAATGTGCCTGTATTGTTTTGTTTGAAGTGAGTTTCTTGTAAATAGCATAGAGTTGGGTCATATTTTTAATCCATTCTGCCAGTTGCTGACTTGTTGATTTAGGTCACTTACATTTGATGTAATTATTGACATATTAGGGTGTAAACCTTCCATTTTATTTTTTATTTCTGCTTTTCTGTTTTTTTTCTTCCTTTGGGTTATTCAAATACATTTTAGAATACATATATATATACACACACACATATATATAAATTATAACGCTACTTGTATGCATGCTTACAGCAAGCAGTCTTCTGGTGTTATAAAAATTTTACCAGTTTGAGTGAAGTGTAGAAACCTTACCCTCTATGGTCCTACCTTTTTGTGTTTATAATTAATTACCTTAAATATTTCTTCAATATGTAGTTAGAATAATATCAGTATTATAGTTTTTGCTTGACCATCAAATGTAATTTAAAAGACTCAATAGGAGAAGGAAAGTTTACTGTATTGCCCATATTTTTTATTTAACATGTTTTTTTTCCTTCCTGATGTTCTGAGATTTCTTTTTTTGTCATTGCTTTTCTGTTTAGAGAACCTACTTTAACTATTCTTTTAGGATAGAATTGTGGGAAACCAATTATCTTAGTTTTTCATTATCTTAAAATGTCTTGATTTCCCCTTAATTCCTTATGGATATTTTCACAGGAGGTATAGGATTCCAGACTAACAGTTCCTCTAGCACCGAAAAACGTGCCACCTCGTGTGGCCTCCCTGGCTTCTGATGAGAAATCCACTGTGGGTCTCTAGGAAAGGCGTCCTTTTCCTCTTAGCACTTACAGGATTCTTTTTTTTGTCTTTAGTTTCTTAAAGTTTGGCTGTGATGTATTTTGTTGTGGAGTTCTTTGTTGTGAGTTTTTCTAATGTGTTTGAGGTTTACATTAATCTATAGATTCATGTCTTTTGCTAAATTTGGGAAGTTTTCAGTCATTTCTTCAAGCAGCCTTTTAGCTCCAGCCTCTTTCTTCTTTCCCAGAACTTTGATGACATGACTGTTAGACCTTTTGTTATAGTTGCCTAAGTCCCTGAAGCTCTGTTCATGTTTTTTCTTCAGTCTCTGTTGTGTAGATTGAGTAATCTCTGTTACTTTCTCTCTCAGTTCACCAATTCTTTCTCTGTCTCCTCCATTCTCCTTTTGAGCTCATCCCTTGAGGTTTTTTACTTTATTTTTTATAGTTATAAATTTTCCATTTGGTTCTTTTTTCTGTTTCTACTTCTTTTCTCAGACTCCCTATTTTGTCATTTGTTTCAAATGTGTTTGTGGTTGCTCAGTGAAGCACTTTGGTGATGACTGCTTAGAAGTAAATTTGCCAGATAATTCTCATGTCCCTTTCATGTCAGTGTTGGCATCTATCAATGGTCTTTTGCTTTCAGTTTGAGATCTTTCTTGTTCTTGATATGATGAATGAATTTTTGATTGAAACCTGGGCATTTTGGGCATTATGTTATGAGACTCTGGATCTTATTTAGACAGTCTGTTTTAACCAGTTTATTGTGACACCAAAGGGGAAGGGTGGGCACTGCCTCATTACTGCCACCCGGCCTCCACTGAGGGGAGCAGAGACCCTTGTTACGGCTCCGGGGGAAGTGAGGATTCTGGCTTCTTGCTAGGCCTTCCTAACATCTTCCTGGCTGGGATGGTTGAGAGTCCTCAGTACCGCTCCCCACCTGTCCTCCACTGATACCACAGGGTTGGCAAGTGTTCTAACTCCCTGCTGCACCTCCCAGGACACCACCTCAGCCGGGATGGAAAGATGCTCCTCCCTCCTGCCAGGTGGGGGTGGAAACCCAGTCTCCTCATACAGCCTCCGCCGGGAGTGGGCACTCCTCACCGCTTGTGGGGATGAAAGCCCCAGCTCCTGTGTCGGTCCTTTCCGACCCTGTCCTGCCTGGGGCTTGGGAAGCCCTGTTCAAGCCCGGCGAGAGTGAGGGTCTAGGCTGCTCACTTGGCCTTCGCTGACATGAGTTAAGGTAGCAGCCACAGTTTTTTCTATGGTATTTGGCTGCAGTATGGAGATGATCTTCCAAATGTTTTCTGTCTTGCAAGCCTGCCCCTTCCCTGGTGCCTAGAGAGCAGGATTTGATTGTTATTTTTTTTCTGTACCCATTGGCATTTCCAGGTTTCTGGTTTCTCCAGCACTCGGTGTGGGATATATGAAACAAAAGGGAGACCAGGAAGCTCCCCGCAGGACTGTTCTTTGGGGTGCCTTCTTCACTCCCACCGTGGACTTTTTAGAAGCACAAAGGTTTTGGGTTCCTCCACCTCAGCCCCGTCTTGTCTTAGCTGAAGTGTCTTCTGGGAACTGTCTGTGAGTCTGCACCTCAGGCTGGGTCTCCCTAGCACACTGCCCTTCTCGTGATGACCTCGTTCAGTGTCTGTCTCCTCCATTTGACTTTAAGGTCTTTGAAGGCAAGGATTGGTCTCATCTTGAATGAATGAGTAACACTGTCATTTATAATGAAGGAATTGGAATAGGTTAACTTAAAGATCCCCCATTGATAGAACCCAGACAGGAGTACCACCATCCCAGAGAGACCTAGGTTCATTTTACTTAGGCCACAAGCATTTTCCAGCGGATGCATCAACAAGCCACAAGCCCTTTCCCCGATCTGTCCTCTCAAAAGCCTGTCAAAAAACCCCGCCATAAAAAGCCTCTCAGCCTGTAAGACAGGCCTTCTTTGCTCTGCTGGCCAGAACAGAGGGTCCCTCTCAGTTTTAGCAATAAACCTGCTTGGGCTGCTGGGTTCGTGTCCCCTCTTTTCCTTTTACCCATCTCTCCCTGTTTCTTTTCTCTTTTTCTCTCATTCTCTCCCAAATAATTTTCAAAATAGAATCATACTTGAAATCCTCTCCCTCTGTGCCCTGCCAATATTAGATTTTGTCATAAAAACAAAATCAGAATTCTGGTTATCTGTTAGATGAGTAATGGCATCTGATTTTGGTTTTATTTTGCACTTGATTGAATACCAGGGAAGTTTGTTTATCCTGTCAGTAAATATTGAGCATCTACTATGTTCTAAACTCTGTGGGGGGCTCTACAGATAGAATTATTCACAAAACAAAGTCTGGGATCTCATGGAACTTGCAGTTGAGGATTTTTCGTATTATTGATCATTTACATATTTTTTGTGAATTACCTCTGCACGTCACTTGCTCACCCCCGTCACCCTCTCCTCCTTTGCTGCTTTGTTCGTGCTCAGGAGGGTGGGAGATGTGAATGTGATATTAGGACTTCTTTTCACAATTTACTTAGCATCTATTCTGCCTCACAAGTTCATACGTTCAAAGAGAAATATTTTTCTCAAAAAGCAGGTCTGAGTAGCTCAGGCATCACTTATTGCTTATACTGTAAAGAACTTAAGGAAAACTTTTTTTAAAACAATAAAGGCCTGAGCACTTGTGATTTTTGGCATTTTATTTCTATAATAAATGCGTGGCCTCACTATATGGCAAGTTAAATACCATATGTAGCAAACGGGAATTGAGCAGTTGCACTTAATGAAACCATTTCTCAAGAACCAGTTGCAGCGTTAGGTCTACTTGCAAAGGAACTTACGTGGACTTCAGTTCGTCACCTTGTTTCATTTTAAAATAGTACTTGGTTTGCATTTTCCAGACATCAGAGGCAGTGATGAGAGGTCCTGGGTGACAAATCTGTAACATCAGTAAGATTTTAACCAAAAACCAGCCTTTTTGTGATGAGCTAAAATCCTGCTCCTTGCAGAGGGAGCCCTGAGTGAGCCTGCTTTATTCTCGTGACGGTTGGTCCTGCCGATCATCCATTTCACTTATTTCACACAGAGTTGTAATTTCTCAGATCTGTAGAGGACAGTTTATTTACTAAGCACTTTCATATCCATGATCACACCTAATCCCTGTGAACATAGTGGAGGTGATTCACAGATGAGGAACTGAAAGTGACCAGTGGGTAAGTGACTTGTCCAAGAGCACACGGCTAGGAAGTGGCTGAACTAGAGTCATCGTGTGGCCACATATTTATCAAACCTCAAATAACATTTCATAACAACACTACCTAATACTGGATACATCAAAGAGAAATGTGTATATATCCTTTGACTTATATTTTCCAATAACAAACTGTTATTTACGCCATGCCATACCACTGTTATGTGATCTTATTTGCCCTCTCACTCTGAAGTGACATAAATTCCATTTTGACTCACTTGATGTGTTTCTGTGTGCATTTGAAAATCCATCTTGTGAAAAGTCCTGCATTCAGTTCCTTTAAAATTACCCTGTCTTATTATTCTATTTCTTGCTGTGATTTTGACTGCTATAGAGATAGAGCTAGAACTGGTTAAGCTAACTGTAGCTTTTTCCATTCATAAAATGAGATGTTTGGGTTAGAAAGTGGGAAATGTGGAAACTCAGGTTTGGAAGGGACCTTAGGGCCTGGGGTTTTGAATCAGATGGATCTGCTGCCTGGTAAGCTTGCCATTTTCTGGCTGTGAGGTCTGAGAAAAGTTATTTGAGCATTTAAGTTTCCTCATTGGTGAAATATAATTGAAAACAGTATTTCTTTACAGACTTGTAAAATGATTAGCACAGTGCCTGGCATATAGTGACCACTCAAAAAAAAAGAAACCTCACCACTAACATAGGTGGCTTTTTTCTGTATTAAGAGATTGGTTGGCCGGATTAATGAATGGTCTCCATTTTTCCATAAACCAGGCCAATTGATGGCCACAGAATCCTGAATTATCACTGCTTGTGTACCTTACTCATTTGCTCGTAGACTTTTGGTCTCCAAGGTTGAATTACATGTTTTACAAGGGTTACTTGCATTTATTCCCAAATCAGTTTATACCCATTTCATTTATAATTATTCACTTTAGTTAGCTATTATGTAAACTGGTGTATTAGTTTCCTATTGCTGCTTGAACAAATAACCACAAACCTACAAATTCATTGTCTTACTAGAGGTCAGTCTGAAGTGGGTTTCGCTGGACTAAAATCAGGGTGGCTGGCAGGGCTGCATTCCTTCCTGAAGTTCTAAGGAAGGATCTAGCTTCTCAGGGCCACCTACATTCCTTGGCTTGCGGCTGGCTCCTTTCTCTATCTTCAGAGCCACCGGCAGAGTATTTGCAAATGATTCTCCTCTTCTCTTTTTTACAAAACACCGGTGATTACATTGGACCCACCGGATAATCCTCCATAGACTCCCCATTTCAAGATCCCTAATCATATCTGCAAAGTCCCTTTTGCCCTGTAAAGAAACATATTCATAGGTTCTGAGGATTAGGGCATGGACATATTGGGGGACCATATTTCTTCCTACTACAACTGTTGATGTCTGAGAGGAGAGAGAGAGAGATTTTTATGAAAACTAGTGTCTTTGAAAATGACTCAAATTGAAGAAGAAGTTGCTTTTGAATTAGGTATGAGTTAGATAACTATACAATGTTGGGAAAAATATGAAAGTCAAGGGGGATTCGGCACTCAGGTTGCTTTAGAAGTGTCTATGCTCTTGCTGAATTTAGAGAAGCACGTGGGAAATCAAAATGCATTATGGTTTGAATTTATGGAAGAAATACAGTGTGGAAATCCAGTCAATGGACTCTTTCACAAAAAAAGTTCTTGGCTCTATACCAGAAGACTGGCAGAGGCAAATACATGTATATTTATATAAGTTGAAATGAAATATTTTAAATGTATGAGTACTGTTTTATAAAAATGTTTTCCCACTTTAAGATAAAGATCCTCACTTTCTTGGTTAACCAGCCAACTCCCAATCCAACTGTGTCAGATAAAGGTTGTCTGTATCATTACTTAACCAACCCACACCCCATTCCCCTCCCTTTGGTTCTGAGGTCATTCTTCCCGAGCTCAGAAGTTCTTGGCATTTTGGTGGGAGTTTGGACCCCCTTGAGGATTTGATCAGAGTTCCGCCTGACCTTGAAAAACACCCATACAAACAATTTCTTCTTTCTTCTTTTTTTTCCTTGGGTACAAAGAGTTATTATACTCTGCACTTCTCAGTCGACTACCATTTTCGGTCTGAGCAGAGCCATCTCTTATTTTTATTTTATTTAATTTTTTATTTCATCTTATTTTCACCTCTGCCCCTCATCCCCATTTGCATTCCCACTCCTGGACCCTCCTCCCCATTGATATCTACCCTAATTTGTTTAATACTTATTCTTGGATAGCTATGCTTTTTATTGGAAGAGAAATAGTATCGTTTTGTGTACTTAGTATTTCACATACAATTTCATGTGAATTTATGTGGCTTTTGAAGGCTGTTCTTGGACATTAGGATGTGTTTGGGTCCCAGGTCAGGAACCTTTTCCTTAATCTGCACTATTCATTACAGTGGCCACTAGCCTCATGTGACCATTTAAACTCAAATTTAAGATGATATAAAATGAAAATTAGGTTTCTCAGTCACAGGAGCCCCATTTCGAGCGCTCAGTAGCCGCTGCGACTTGTGGCCACTACTCCACAGCACGGTGCAGGTGCGGAACCTGCCCTTCCTCACAGGGACTTCCACTGTGCTCGTCTCTGAATGCTCTGCGAGAACTCTCCCGGCTCTAATTCTAAGGATCATTCTAGCTGGAAACGTTTCCTTTAACTGGCGTGCCTTAGTCCTTGTGTGGAATAACTCACTCTTCAAAATTGTTTGAGAGAGTCCCTGATAAAGCAGATGGGAAAGATGCTCAGGACGTGGGAACCCCGATGGCTGTAGACCCAGCAAGTTAGAGGACTTCAAATACGCCCCCACCCAGCTGCCCTCTGGAGGAATTCCACATGGACACATACTATACTCTTCAAAGTCATACTTACAATCCCTCATGTTTATATGTAGCACTTTATAATTTGAAAACAGGTTCGTTTATAGTTGTCTCGAGTTGATAAGAGTCATTCTTGTAGCCATTGGTTGTGCGTGGGATGTCCAGGCAGGTAAGAAAACACGGAAGTTGATGCACAGCAGGTTGTTACCTTCCTCGCTGGGCCGCCTTTCAGGATACGCAGGAGGTCGTCAGAGGCTCATCCTTCCTCATACTCTCCTTTGGCTCCTCTTCCGGGTTCCGGTTCCCTCCTGGAGTTGGGGACGGGGAGCCCTCCATCCTGGCCCCTGCTGAGATGAGAGACAGACCCTTGCCTCCTTGTAGAGAGGAAGGCTCAGGTACTTAGATCCTTCAGAATAGAGACAAGCAGGCCCTTCTCTTTGCTGAATTTGACAGTTTCATAGCCTAATTTCAGTGGAAGTGAGGGGTAGAAGGAACAAAGTGAGACAAGGAAGAGAGAAGTGGCCTGCCATTTATTATGACCTTATTTTCTGTTAAAGACACAGGCTGAGAATGGTCAGTGTCACACATAGGATCAGTCAGCTGGTGAGTCTCTGCTTCAAACCCCGTTCTCCCATTTCACACTCTTAACACTTTGGGATAAAGAATTCCACGGCGCCTAGGCCTCTTCGGTGTATGACTTGTCTCGTGATACAGTGGACTCGCTGAATAGCGTCAGCTTCCATCTTAGCCACCTACGACTAGAGAGGCATTGTGGCTGGAAAGAGTAGTTGCTTCGAGCATTTGCCATGATCAATAGATGTTATCAGTAAATCAAAATTAGATACGTCTTAAGAACTCCGACAGCTCCCAGATTTATAGCAGATCATTTCCCCTACGAACCCTAAGTATACTTAATGGGCATCAGTACATTTGCAACAAAAGGGAACAGCAAAGTCGCAGTGAGGTTTAATGTGATGTGAGGCTGGGCAGTTGCTCTGGATCATTCACGGATGGGAGACTTGCTTTGGTAACTCTGTCTTTCCAGAGTGTGCGGTTCGTTAACGTGTGGTTCAAGTTCATGCCTCAGTATGACGTGCCTGTCTACACTATGTCTATACCTTGTCCTGGGTCTTTATGTCACTCACAAATAGTCAAAACTACCGTAGCTTGGCATTTTGAGAGTGTGCGAGTCATTTATGCTCTTCATTAAATATGACTGCGCCTACCTTTTGGCATCTGGTGGAATTGCACTTCTCTTCCCTTTCAAATTGGCCATGACCACGTGAATTACTTTGGCTGGTGGAATGTTCTTGGAAGGGACAAGAGTCGCTTCCAGAAAGAAGCCTTAAGAGTCGATGTCCAATGTGTGTGGGTGGAATAAGCTCCCACATATTTGGGAGAAAACCCAAGTCTGAAAAGTTGATAGATACCTGGCAGGGCGGGAAGCTGTCATGTGAAAAGCTGCTGGTGATGTGAACACTGGGCGTGGTGCAGAACAGCTCCTGCAGACTCTGCAGTGGGTGTCGCCGGATTGCACCTTCCTTTCCGGGCCCCACAGTGGGATCCAGCTCCCTGGTGCTGCACACAGTCTCCAGTGGACAAACTTGTACATATCTGTTCACTTGCCTATCAACCTATGGATCTATCTAATCTACCCACCTATCTATCGAATCTACCCACCTATCTACCTATCCACCCATCTATGCATCCACCTTCAGAAATGGAGTTTCCAGTGCATGTTGACCACGACTGCCTTAACATTCCCCTTAGCTTGACTAAACTTTAGAAAAGTAGCTTTCTGATTGTGGGCCCCTGACCTTCCTTTGGTTTGAGCATTTACTTTTAAGAAACGTGTAATTTTATCTTTCTTAAGGACCCGTGAGTCATCTCTTTGAAGTGTAATCATGGACGGAGATAGTGTCTCTATCTCTCAGTCTCTGTGGGGGACAGAAGCCTAACTTTGAAAAGTGACAATTAGCAAACACAGGTGACCTGATGACACCCACCAACCTTCCCGCTAATGTCTAGTACTTCTCCATTAGCTCACTCCAGTGCTTAAAAATTCTCCTGCCTTTCATTTCAGCAGAATTGAGTTCAGTCTCTTTCCCCATTGACCTTTTTAATAAGTGTCCAGTGAATTCTTCTTTAATAGTGTACATATATTTAATTTCATCAAGTAGTGCCAGATTGTTATATGGAATGACTATACTGGTTCATACTTCCATATGTATCTATTAGCAATGCATAAGGGTTCCTATATCCCTACATTTCTACCAGTTGCCTGCACCTCCTGCAGAGAAAATGTCTCAAAATTATTTAGAATTCTAATGTTTGTGAGTTTTCTAGGGTTAAGTAATATCTTACTGTTTTTTAAATTTTCATTCTCAAATTAGCAATAATTCTGAGCATCTTATTATTATATGTGTGATTGCATTTGGGGTTTCCTCCTCTGTATATGTCTGTTCACAGCCATGGTCTTTTTTTCTTTTGGGGTGGTTGTTTTTTGTGTGTTGCTTTGCAGAAATTTGTTCTACATTCAGTCAAGGCCTTGTGAATTTTTGACATTCCAAATACCTTCTCCCATGTTTTCAACCACCTGTGAACTTTTCCATATTATCACTTGTCAAACAAATTCACATTTAAAAAACTATTTTGAACTTCAAACTTCATTTTTTTTGCAGAAAAGTTGCAAAAGTAATACATACAAATACAAAAGTTTATATATTCTTTACTCATTAATTTTAATATTTTGCTCTATTTTCTTCTCTCTACACACACACACATCCATAATTATATTTTTAAACAACCATTTGCAAATAAGCTTCAGACAACATGTTTCTTCACTGCTAGTTATTTTAGTGTGTGTTTCCTAAGAACAGGAACAGTTATTACCAGAATACAAGCATGAAATCAGGAAATTTAATATTGATTCGATATTATTATCTAATCTACTATTCAAGTTCAAATTTTGCCAATTGTCTGGATACTGAGTTTATAGCTAATTTTCCCTCCATTCCAGGATTCTGCCTGTCACATCTTTTATTTCCTCTCCTTTCTACTCCTCAGGATTCTTCATCTTTCATACTCTTAACATTTTATTTTATAGATTGTCCCCACATTTGAGTTTGTGTGATGTTTTTTCATGATTATGAATTTTTTTCAGAAACACAAAGGTGATCTTATTCTCAGGGCATCATGTTAAGAGGCATATGGTATCAATTTATACCATTACTGAAGGTATTAACTTTGGTCACTTATTTAAGGAGAACCTGCCAATGACCATTTTTCCTTTGTAATTAACTACTTTCACATAGACGTTTTGTGACTATGGAAATATAAATATACCTTCCACTCTCCCTCTCTCTCTCTCTTCCATTTTTTATTTTATCAGAACATACAGCATTTTCGGTTATTCCTCTATGCTTGTTTCCAATTTTGTTTTAGTCTTAAATCTAAATTAAATTTGTTAAACCCTTACCATCACTCTTTTTGCCTAGATTTCCTTAGTTATAACTTGTTCAGATGAAATTCATCCTTCAGCAGAGTCTTCCAGGAACTCATGAATACAGTATTCCCCCAATTTTTGCATGTGTAAACTGTTTTTTTAATGTTACTTATGACCTTGATATTGAAGAACAGTTTAGCTAGACATAAAATCTTTGGCTCACATGTTCACCCCTTCAGTTTTTTGTAAATCTTGCTTCTTGCCTTGACTTGTATATTGCTCTTGGGAAGGTTGAGATGCTGAGTTCTATTGCTGTTAGAAAATTGTTAATCTTTTTGCCTTTCTGGAGACCTGAGGGTTTTTTTCCTTCATCTTTAAAGTCTAATAGTTTTATTAGACTATATCTGAGGGTTCATCATTCTGGTTGAATTTTCCCAGGTATCTGTTAGGCCTACTTTGAATGTGAATTTAAATTTTGTAAAATTTCCTGAACCTTATCATGGATTAGATTTAAAAATATTACTTCTATTCCATTGTTGTTTTTCTTTTTTCAGAAAGTCCAATTATGTTGTGATTGGATTTCCTTTGCTTGTCTTCCATTTAAACTACATTCTCACTTTTTTGTTTTTACCTTATTTTTCTATTTTTTTCATTTCATCTGTTCACTCGAAAATAATCTTCCTAAGGCAATTTGTAATTTAGTTTTTCATTTCTGAGACTTTTTCCCCTTGTTTTTCCATTTCTTTCCACTTTCTTTCAATTAACTCTTACTTTATTTCCTCCTGTTTTGTGTCCTGTTCTGTTCCTTAGATTTCGATCATCTGATTGAAGGTGTTTTTCATATTCTCACATACTTGCTTGAAAATACCAGATGTAGTGGGGGGTGTTGTGCTAGTTTCCTCTGCCTTGTTTTCAAGCAGTGTGGGAGAATTTTTACTTTTAAATGTTTCAATTTTAAGTTTCATTATTATCCTTCCAAGTTTATATAGATGCAGACTGTTGGAGAGTCTTTATTTGATGGATCAGGTTGGCAAGATTGGTGGTCAGGTTGGGAAGATTTAAAGTATTTAGTTCAAGTGTTTCCTCTTCTGTAAAGTGAAGTGCAGTTTCTCTAATCATTTATTTATTGATCTACCATTTATCATCTGTGTGCGTCATAGTGGGTGTCTTGCCAAGGTGTTTCTGCCCCAGGCAGGTTCACTATGGATTCAGTGTGACTAAAGAAATGACAGTAAAATATTCTTAGGGTGAAAGGGTTAAACCCAACTTTATTTCCACAGTGGCAGGTCAATCACTCAAATCCCATCCACTCAGAGGGAGTCTGCAGGCAGCAAGCCGGTCACTGCCTCTGGGCCTCTGTCCTTGGTGCTGCCACCACTCCAGCCTCTGCTCTGCTCTCCT
The DNA here is from genome assembly GCF_040802235.1 of Manis javanica. Classification (NCBI taxonomy): domain Eukaryota; kingdom Metazoa; phylum Chordata; class Mammalia; order Pholidota; family Manidae; genus Manis; species Manis javanica. Next base: position 91,310,388 of record NC_133169.1, on the reverse strand, counting down.
GCAGCCTTGCAGCCCTGCCACCGTGTCGCCCAGAGCACAGGGCTGGGCTCTTTATACAGAGTCAATAACACATTGCCCACACGTGTGGAGTGAGCTAGCCAACCAGGGCCAGGTGAGAATCCTGGCCACAGGAACCTCCCTTTTATCTACACTATGGATTCTGTGAGACCGAGGAAATGACAATAGCATGTTCTTGGGGTGAAAAGGTTTATTACCGGGCTTGTTTCCCAGCGATAGGTCAAGCGCTAGCATTACGTCTGCATCTGACAGTCTGCAGGTCTGCAATCCTCCTCCTCTCTGCCTCCCCCAGAGTCCTGGGCAGAGCTCTGTACATAGTGACTCAGTCAGTAATAGCTCACTGCTCACAGGTGGGGAGGCAGGCGCCCAGCAGGAGGCCAGTCACCCCACCCAGCAGTGCAGGTTCAGGTGAGGGTCCTGGCCACAGGGACTCAGTTTTCTTCACAATGGGAAAGTCACTGTGTATTTTCCAATTTTTAAATTGCCTTTTGTCTTGTAACATTCCAAATGTCTTCCACATACTTCTTTTCTCCTCACCACCCAGACTTTAACGTGTTTTTTCCCCCCTTTTAGATGTTTCCTCTCTGAGGCTGCCACCTTGGGTGCTAGACACCTCTAGGTAACTTCCATGTAGTCATTTCTATGGACTTTCTCTTTCTGAAACTGATACTAATTCAGTCTTTTGTCAACTCACCCCTGCTGTAGGAGGTCAAGGAGAGGCCATGACCTCTGGTGAACCTTTGAGCAGGACCTGGGGAATCAGAGGCCCCTCACCTGCTCCCCCCGTCCTCCGTATGTGCTTCTGCTTATGGTCCCGCAGCTGGAGCCGTTTTCAAGGACGCAGCCTTGAGGGAGCACCGTGCTGCCGGGACCACCTGGACTGGGTATGCGCGGCAGCCCAGGTTAAAATGCTGCATGAACCTGAGGATCCTGGCGTGCGGGCGTGGAGACCTCACCTTGCAGCCGCTGCCGACGTGCCGGCCAAGTGAGTAGGGCTCCCGGCCGGGGGAACCTGCCCCTTGCACCCTGCACTGGCCGGCCTCTTTCTTCTCTGTTTGCCAGTTCCAAATCAAAAACCCCTTCTCTGCCCTCCCAGTTTTCCCGGACTTCTCTCACTCTCCACAACGCTCACGGTGGGAGCTAGCGCCCTGTCTTCTAGTTACGCTGAAGGATGGTTTTCTGAGGTTTGGTTTGTTCTGGTTCATCTGTGTAGTTTGGAAAACCTACAGAGCGATTCTGATGTAGGCGTGGTGTCATCCTCAGCTCCTCCCAAAAGCAGAAGTCCCCGAATGCCATGCTCCCAAATCAGTCACTTTCCCCTTACCCTGATCTGGGATATGCCTTTATTTTGTTCATTTACGAAGTTCAAGGTATTTTCCTTTGGTTCATCTTACAGTTCTGTCTTTACGTCTTAAACCTGTCCAGAGTTGCCCGTTTTATATAATGTTATGAAGGGATGTGGTTCTGTGTTCCTGCGTGTAGTGAAAAGTTTTCCCGATACCCTCTCTTCAACAATTCTTTTCTGATTTATTTGCATTTTGTTATATATGAGGTTTTCATATAACAGGAGTGTTTCTAAGCTATTTAATCCGTTCCAACGGTCTGCTGGTCTATTCTTAGGGCTTTATAGTGTCTTAATATCTGGTGGCCACCTAAAAGTTTTCTGTTTTAAACTGGACCCAGGTGTGGACACCCTTTTTCTCCATGTAAATTTTAGAGTAAATATGACTTTTTCAAATGTGTTCAGGTTGAGATTTGGGAACTTATTCTGATGGGAAAATTTACCTTTGAACTATCATTGGAGTTTTCTTTTTTTCTGACCATCTTTGTCCTCTATTAGATCTTGAAATTATTTTCTAGAGAGGTATTGAGTTTTATTGCTTAGTTTCATATTTTATATTTTCGTGGCTTATATTTTCTAACTGGTTATTGATGTCGTGAAATACTACTGATTTTTGCAGGTTAACCGTACATGAGCGACATTAAGATCTCTCTTTTTTTCTAGTAGTTTGTCAGTTTTTTAAAATAGATGATCATGTGTAATTTATAAATAACACCTCTACTTTTTCTTGCATTTCAAATGTTGTATTTTGACCTCTTAGGTGGAATAAAAGGAAGAAAATTTAGCAACGTAAGATTTGTTTTTTGTTGGTCATGAGCATCAGTCGTCTTTATCATTACGGTCCAGCGTGGTCATTGAGAGCTGGCAGCACATGTGTGTGTGTGTATCTATCTATCTATCTATCTATCTATCTATCTATCTATCTATCTATCTATCTATCTATCTATCTATCTATTACTTTTAATGTAGTATTATGTTAAAAACCCACTATGAAGCCAAGAAAAGTCATTCTTTGTACCACGGAGGAGAAAATATTCAACCTCTGAAAGCCAAATGAACTAAGGAGAGACGATACTCTGAAATCCCCTCATTTGTGTATCTGTTGATCTTGATACTTTGGTGAACAAAAATCAAACATTAATATGTATTTTACTTGATTTGAATTTCAGAAATTTTGTTATTTTTATGATACAGTTTATTAACTAAGCAAGTAATAAATTGAAAACGTTCTAATTGTACCTTCTTCAAGTCATATGACTCAAATGAAAAAAACTGGACAGAAAAAAAGCCCTTGTCTTACTTACTTCATATCTTTACCTCCACTTCCTTCTGCCACTATCAAGTTTTCTGCGCATCCTCTTAGCCCCCTTCTTTATATTTGAATATGTATATATATTATGTAACTTATTCTTTAGTTAATTTTAAATTTTATTCCTTGAAATGCAGCTCATATACCATAAAATTCACCATTTGAAAGTGTACAATTCAGTGTTTTTCATCATAGTCACAATTTTGCACTAATGACCACTATCTACTTCCAGAACATTTTTATCACCCATCACAGAAACCTCACACCTGTTGGTAATCACCATTTCTCCCTCTGCTCTGAGTATGGCAACTGGTAGCATATTTTCAATCATTATGGGCTTGTGTAGTTTGGGTATTTCATGTAAATGAAATCAAACAATATATGGTCTTCTTTTACTTACCTGCACATGACTTTTTAAAATAGCTATGAATAGGATCACGATAAACATATTCTGATTTCTTTTTTCTCCTACTAGTTCTTCTATATCATCCTCTATATTTGTGCCATTATCTTTAATGGCAGTGTCATATGCACAGATCAGACGCATCATAGCTTATTCAAACATTCCATTATTGGTGGATAGATAAGTTGTAGACAGTCAATATTATCAACAAGCCCATACTCGAATTATTGATACATATAGTACACGTTCAAGTGCCTTGTCTACTATGGGAATCTACAAAGTAGAAATAATAGTACCACCTTCAAAAGTACTGCGCAGATAAAACAATGCCAGTGCTTTGAACAATGCCTGGCATATAGTAAGCTCTCAGTAAATGCTAGTTATTATTAAAATTACAAAAATATGGAGCTCTGCAGTAGCATAGAAAATGTTCGATACAATAGTAAGTCTAAAAAGCAACCCAGTAAAGTAGTATATATTCTATGGTTGCGACTTTATGCAACTGTATCTACTCATCAATAAAAACTCAGAGGAAATGTGTATAATGTGGAAAGAGCTTTGCTGCAGTGATGGTATTGTGGGTTGCCTTCTCATGTTTTCAAAATGTCTTTAATGGGAGTTTAAAATTGAAATATATAGATAGAAGAGGGAGTGTTGATTTGCCCTTGAAGATGAAAGAGGCTGCTGACCACCGTCACACTGGGGCCCCGGTTGGAGTGACCAAAGACCAAGGCAGCTCACCGTGATTTTGCACCATGAAGACTCCCTTGTGGTTTTCCTTCATCCTGAACATCTTTGCTTTGTCTCCTTGTCCATCTAGTCGTCCATCTAGTCATTTAATATCTCTGAGAGCCCGGTGAGTGCCGGGCACTGTTCTGGGCCTGGATAGGCAATGGGGAACTATGGTGAATAGGGACACTCTTGGGTTTGCGTCATAACCCAAGTCTTAGATTTAAACCAACAGATAAACAAAATATCAAAGCTAAGTGCTGTGTAGATAATTAAAATACCGTGATGTGATGATCTGACCTGGTGACAACTTTAGACCGGTGGTCAAGAAAGACTTCTATGCAGAGAAGTGTACCTACTGAGACCTAAATGACAAGAAACAGCCATGCGCGGGAGGATCCTGGGAAGGAAAGTTTCAGGGGAGTGAAGAACAGACAGGAGACTGTAAAGCAGAAAGCAGCTTGGCGGGGGCAAAGGGCAGGAACAGGCCAGTGTGGTTGGAGAGGGGGCACCAAGTGGGAGCAGGAGGAAGTCAGAGGCAGGCAGGCACAGGTCGTGTGGGGCTTTGTGAGCTGGGGCAGGGGATTTGGACTTGATTCTAAGTGAGATGGGAAGCAACGGATGGTTGTTTTTAAGTAGAATGACTTGATTGGATCTGTGTTTCAAAACACATCCAACTGGCTGTTCTGTGGAAGTGAATTTTAGTCAATCGGCAAGTCCAGTTGGGGGTGTAGCAGTGGTCTAGGTAAAAGTGTGATGATGATGGCGCAGGTTAGGGTAGGAGCAGCGGAGGAGGAGAGAAATGGTGGTCAGGGTGGTTTTGAAGATTAGGTTGCCTGGATCTGCCGTTGAATTGATTGTGGGACATAAAGGAAAAGTTACCCAAAGATAACCCCTACTGTTGGCTTGAATAATGGGGGCGGGGTGGCAGGCAGTGGTGATGCTATTTACTCTAAAGAAGACTGAAAACTTTCTGGGGAATAAAGAAGTTCTACTTGATCATGTTAGATTCTTACCGGACGTCTAAGAAGAAATGACAAATAGAGGCTTGATTAGAGGAGTGTGAACTTGCAGGTGAGATTTAGGAGTTCTTGTGAGACGTGGTGCTGTGAGCCCTGGGACCATGTGTTTGGGGGTGAGGATGTGTGTGTGTGTGTGTGTGTGTGTGTGCATGCACACATGCAGATACAGAAGAGAAGGGGGTCCAGTCTGATTCCTGCAGCCTGAGGCGGTTCTGATGTCTGATTTCAGATGGACTCAGAAGCTCTCCCATTCCTGAAGCCTTCCACCAATCTCACCAAAACCAGACATTCCACAAGTAAAAAACTACTCCATTTCTGTTGAAGTATAATCACCTGGGAGAGAGATTACAGGGAGCCACATGGGTGTTCATACTTTGGAATGATTGTGTCTCTTCCGGATGAGGTGACAGTGAGGAAGGCAGAGAGACGGTCAGCCGTGGGTTCCTGGGGAGGCAGCACCGAGCACCACCAGCAATCACAGCGAGTGGGTTTAGTGGGGGGATGGCAGCCAGGGAAAGACACACACACACACGGAGCCCCAAGGTCCCGGGTCAGCCCTCTCCTGCACCACTGTGCTCAGGGTGTCTTCCGCCTTTAGTGGGGGGATGGCAGCCAGGGAAAGACACACACACACACGGAGCCCCAAGGTCCCGGGTCAGCCCTCTCCTGCACCACTGTGCTCAGGGTGTCTTCCGCCAGGAACCGCAGCACCGTGCACCCGTGGGGTCAGGGACACGGTGCTTTTCGCAGGCCCTTGGCCCAGCGGAGCTCGGGCATCCCACAGCCTTCCTGCAGTTTTCTGGGCAGAGGCAGCTGGAGACAGTGTCCTTGACGCCAGTGTGCTGGGGAATTTTCCACAAAAGCACACGAGGATTTGTCCCACCCGACTGGAAGGCTGTTTTTCTGGATGGATCCCTGTTTATGCATGAGGAAACTTGGCACTGGCACAGCCGTAGCTTATTTTGTTCTTTTTTGTTTGGTTTTATTTTGTGCTTCAGAAATAGAGCAGATTAAGCATTACTTGCTTCTGAAGGCTGCAACTCTCCCTACAGCCTGACTTTAAATTTTGTTCTTCCCAGGAGAGCACGTGGAAAACATCTCTTCTACCTTTTGATAGAAGCAGTGCAAATGCAGGGAATATACTTGAAGGGAGTTTTAGTTTAATTTATATGTCTCTGAAAATATTTTCTTTAAAAAAAGAAACTCATTGTAAAGAAATCAGTACAAATCAGAAAAAATACATAAACAAAAAAGGTGGATGGCAATTAAAATGATGAAATAAAATAATGTTCAAGGTGGAAGGTCAGAAATAATCTAACTAAACTCAGCAAACTATATGGTATAACGGGTGAAACTGGGCCCAGAGAAGTTGAGCTGTGCAGTCATGGTCACACAGCTAAATAATAAGAAGAGTTAGGATGAGAATCTGTCTTAGTCTTTCAATCTTTTTCTAATGTATCAGGGATTTTCAAAAATTTTCTTTTTCCTTTTTAGGGATGAGACTTTAAGTCAAATCATAGTTAGGAGCTCCATATATAAAATAGGGATGTTCTAAGATCCCAGAAATGGGTTGCTTTAATTTGTCTGATTTCTCTCAGTCTGTTCAAGTACAGTTGGACAATATCCATCATATCATAGACAAATTTTCACAAATGCCGAGGGTGCCTAAATGGTTTTCTTGGCTTCACTGGAGATGGATGGTAATTATAGATTTGTTTTGTTTATGTTACCGTATTCCTATTATGTTAATATGTGTGCACAAGTTAGTAGTTTAAAACCTATACATGCTTAAGTTACTCTGCAAGAAGATATGTCAAAGAAATAATCAATCCTCCCAAGTTTCCTTCATATGCTACATCTATAGCTTTTCTTCTTCCTTCCTAATTACAACCCTTAAATAGAATACATGCCTCATATCGAATTTACCGAGTATCATAATTCCTCCAGGTGGTAAAAATACCTCGAGACAAGTGCTGGGCATAGAAGCCACAGGGCATAAATCTGCAAAGAAGTAAAAAGCTAACCTTTTCAAACAATATTGCCTCTCTCTCACCAACTTTACATTTCCCTGTATGGCCCCGGAAGATGACTGGTTAGCCAGAGACGGGTAAGATTCCTCAAGGGAGGAACAACCTAAGACAGGCACAGTCGCAGGGGGGCCATCAGGTGAGAAATTGGGGAACAACAGTGGTGAAGCTTAGAACCTCACCCCCCTGTTTTGAGAGAAATCTTCTGCATCCGTGGATGTTTGATTGCCCTTGTCTAGCTCGGATTAGCACATAGTCTACAGGCACACACCTGATCATCTACATTTGCTCTCTTACAACACTAAACTATGTTTTCCACCTTTATCTTGCATCTACCTACCACTTCAGCATTTTATTAAAAATAAAAATAAAAATAATAAAGGGAGAAATGTGGGATCCACATATAAATCAAGTGTAAAAATCAAACGAATATTCATATTTGACCTGTTTGTAGTTCATAATGCGTGATCAAAACCGAAAGTTTCTGTGATGACTGCCCTTGTACTGTTCACCATGTAAGAACTTACTCACTATGTAAGAATTTGTTCACCATGTAAGAACTTGTTCGTTATGCTTCAGAAGATTGGAGACTGACGAGAATTAGGCTTGAGATGGATTAATGATTGTGCATTGAGCATTGACCCCCCTATACAGAATTTTATTGTTGTTAACAACCATTTGATCAATAAATATGAGAGATGCCCTCTCAAAAAAAAAAAAATAGGGATGTTCTAGTTGGATGGAAGCAGGTTGTGGGAGAACTGCAGGCCCGTTCTCTCCACCAACCAAGAGCCTTGGAATGCTTTGGAGATACCTCTGCAGAACACCTCGGATTTCCCGGAGTAACATTTGATACATTTAATTAGCACAGCCTGATACCATTCTATCATTTATTTATTCACCAACTACTTACTGAATGTTTACTATGTGCCAGGCATCTTTTGAGGTGAAAGAAATATGGCCTTGAACAAAACAGGTGGAGGACAGGCAGGGTGTCGGGGACGGGGCGAGGTGGCCGGCAGGCGGTCTGCCTCTCTCGGGCCCCGGCTCCTGCTGGCCTGTGGTCGCCTTTTCTACTCCCTCCTGAGGTTTCGGGTGTCCCTTAGGGCTAGAATCAGGGATGGTACTTGATCTAAACCATCCTGAAAGTCCTGTTTGTTTGTTTTTTTTTTAACTTCATTTGAGTAATTGTTAGTCTCTTTGTTCTAGAAAGATCCAGCATTTCTTGTTCCCTCTTCATTTGCAGCCTTCCGTTTCTATTTGGCTGATTGTGAACTTAATAGTTGCCCTGAGACTAATTTCTCTTTCCTCTTTTCTTAGGAATGAGGAACTTGTCAATTCCAAAGACTGACATTTCAGCACCTCTTAGACAAACCTCGTATAGATGCTATACATCCATATTTCACAGATGTAAAAACGAGCTCATGTCTGGCAGATACAATTAATGTAGCTCATTATAGGCCTAAAGTTTACACAGAAATGACTCTCTTTCCAGCATCAGTAGTAAACTCAAATCCCAAAGGCCAACCCAGCGCTCTTCCTAGTTGGCCACGTGGTCCTCCGATTCTCTTTAACCCCCAATACACAAACAGGAGGGGCAGGAGGGGCGGTGCTGGGGTCTGTGGGGCCGAATCCTGGCCTTTGCTCTCACTGGCTGTCAATGGAGGGCAAGTTATTTAACTTCTTTGAGCCTTAAGATCCTCACCTATATATTAATACAATGGGTATGAATCAGGGTCATGTGTGATTTAAAGATATAATTATTTTTATTTTATTTTAATATGTATCAAAGGGGTACAGTGCCTGGCCCACAGGCACTTAATGCATCTTGTTTCCTCCACCTCTGAAGAACAAGTTTCCTAGGACAGTAACTTTGACTCATGAATCACTGGGGGATTGTGTCAAAATGCACATTCAGAATCAGCAGGTCTGAGGGGGGTGCCTGAAACCCTGCTTCCAACAGGGGCCTAGGAGTTCACTTGGCTGGCAAGGCTGCTTAGTCCTCCGGAGTCAGACCTGTGACTGAATCCTGGCTTCGCCAGGTGCTGGCTGGGTGGTCATGGGCAAGTCACACTGCCTTTCTGAGCCTCAGTTTCTCACCTGGGTTATTATGCATTACAGGTAAAATGAGGGCTTATAGCGAGACAATGGGTACAAGGAGTATAACCCATTATTATTACTGCTATTTTGTTTTGGGCATATGAAACCAAACCCTAGCAGTACTGACACTGAGAACATGGGCTGTACCCACTGGTGGAGAGAGTGTGGCTTTGAATAGCACCTCACAGTGCCCGGCACACAGGAGGTGAACCACAGATGTTGACTCTCACAGCGCTTGTGATGTTCCTACGGGCAGAGGCTGTGGAGAATCGGGAAGCGTCGCTGCGCGGAGGCACTTAGGCCCTGGGAGCCTAGGTGGGTGCTTCTTGCGCTCCCTTGTGTAGAGGAAAACCTGCTAGTCATTGGTCATCTGGGTCCAAGAAGAAGGAGTTAGGCTCATTCATTTCTTTCCTTCTGGAGAACACTGATTCTAGGCTGTGGGGTTCTTATAATAATGTCTGGAATTGGAGGCTGAGAGAGCTGAGGCTGGTGTGCTTGGTAACAGGGCTCTGTGTTGACATGAGAAGCTCATTTCAGACAGGACTCCCTGCTTCGGCACAGTGGTGCAGTCGTGGCTCACGAGGAGACGTGCACCCGCTTCTCTAGCGATTCAGGGGTCTTGGGAGGGCTCGCATGCTCCCACTCTGCCATGGTCCTGTGTCCTTTTTGGCCTTTGAACTAAATTTCCTGACTCCACTTTCCTTTGTTAAAAAAGTTAATTAAAAATAATTGCATAAGTAACATATACCTGTGCTAGGAAAATAGAAAGTGTAGGTGCTCAAAAAGAAGAAAATAAGTATCCTTGAAACCCAAAATCATTTATCTTAAGGTGTTAAATTTCAAAGTAATACTTTTAAAGTTGTACGTGTCTGTGTGTGTGTGGGCAGCCCACAGCCAAGAATATATTTTGTATTTTATATGTTTTAATGGTTGAGAAAAATCAAAGGATATTGTGACTTGTAAAGTTTATATGAAATTCACATTTCAGTGTCCATAAATAAAGTCTTATTGGAACACAACTACACCCCCTGTGTTTGCATATTATTAATGGCTGCTTCCTTGATGTAAGAGTAGAGTAGTTGTGACAGAGATTGTATGGCCCAGAGAGCCTAAAATAACTATTTGGCCCTTTACAGAAAAAGGTTGCTGGCTCCTAGTCTGATGAATTTCTATTTTGGTGACCTGATATCTGCTCAGTGATACATCTTAAACATCTTCCCGTGTCAAGAAATTCCTTTCTCCAAAATAATTTTGTTTTTTCATGAAAAAACAGTACTTTTGTCAGATCTTTTGTGTCCGTCATAAAATTTATCATTCTTATCAGTTTTAATAGTACTTTCCATTTACAAAGCATTATCATCTCATTTAATTCTTATAGGCACCTAGTGAGTTAGGCATACATTATGAGTTCATAAAAATTCTCTGCTTGCAGGCAACAGAAGGCAAATATCTTAAGAAAAGGAGATTGAGAAAGACAGATTTAAGGTCATGGGATCTGCCACTGAGCTCTTGGGCAGGGCTGTGGCTGGGTTCTGGAAGGGCCTGGAAAGCAGCGCCACTCCTTCCGTCTCCTTCAGGTCCTTTGTGTGTCTGCCTTTCGATATTTTTGCATAGATCGTCTTCCTCTATCAGTACACGGGGTGGGCAGGGGTGACAGTGGCATGAAATTCCGTATTACAGGTCCCACCACCCTGAAGAGGACTAACTGTTCCCTTTTGGGCCTATTTTTAAACAGTATCAGAGAGAGAAATATAGTTGGCCCCGAATGTCCTCCTGGTCCAATCACCTGCAACTATTGTAGAAAATGAAAATGACTGCTGCCGGAAACACTTAGCAAATGGTTCCTCTAGGGGACACTTAGGACGGGTAATTGTAAATCACACAGTTACTTCAAAAGTTATCTACTTCCGTATACTGTTCCCATTTTACAGAGGAGCAAATGGAATCTTACAGACACCGAAAGAATTATGCAAGTAGCAATGTCATATGTCAAATATAAATCTACTGACTCCAGTCTCAGGCATATGTTGAGTACAATGGACTGCTATTCATGGAATGCTGTGAATTTGAGATGTTAGAATGGTAACACCCGCCTATTTGGAATGCAGATCGTGGTTCACTCATTTTTCATCTCATGGCTTCACATGTCATTGGACATAGAGGATTCCCTCTGTGCCTTCTGCTTTGTCTCTGGCCTGCAAACCGGGAGCCGGATGGACAGACACAAGTTTTAGAATTTTCTCCTAGTTGACTGCTGTGCTCAGAATTCTTTGATCTGTCAACGGAGGGAAATTGAGTGAAAATCACCCACATGCCATCTGGGCTAGCATCTCACGGTTTTTGTCTCACATCTTTGTGTCTAATGCCAGCAACTAAATCTCCAAGCTCGATTAGCAATGGTTACAGCCCAGTGAGCACAGACCCAGAAACCACTGTGGCATGAGGTTCCATCAGTGAGAGCTGTAGCCTCAACACCTGCTCCCGAGCCAACCGAGAAGGATGCCTCATGTACCTGGCCTCTGATCCTGGGACTGCTTGCCGAATAAAATACGCCATTTTTAATGGATCTTTTTTCTCTTACATTGAATGAATAAGCTGAGCCCCAGGGTTTTATAGAATGTAGCTCTGAAATAACCCTGGGAACAAAGCTTGCTGGAAAAATTCCTTTATGTGGAGAGGATCTCAGGCGTGGAGGATGGGTGCAGCAGGACTTTGTCATCCCAGTGACCACTGCTTTCTTCTCCCCTTCTCATTATGCTTGGAACATACCCCCTTTCCAAGTGGTTTGGAGGTGGGACTGAGCCATTCAAGACACACCATTCCAAAGCGAGGCTATGACTGACCATGCCAACCTGCATGTTCGTCCCCCCAGGTTACAGTTTTTAGTTTGGGTTTAGTCAAATGACTCATTTGGGGACAATGCAAGATTCCAAGACCTTGGGATGCGCTCTTGGAACTGACGTTTTCTTTTTCAAAGATCCTTTAGGATAAGGATATGGGGCCTGAAACCGAGGCAGGTATTTTGCCATAAAAGCAAAGCTTGAGCTGTTGTGCATGCGTGGGCGGGTCTGCCACGTAGAGTCTGATGAAGCTGACCTCGTGGGAGGCAGAGCCAAGACACAGAAAGGAGATGAACCTCTAGGGGCCCTTGGCGATAAGGCCTGGGCTGCTGGATCGACATGCCGCATCAAAAGCTCACCCTGAGTACATTGTTTAAGTCATTTGAGCTGAGTTTTAAACAGTTGGTATTAAAAAAAAAATCCCTATCACATACAAGTAGTATCACTAATTGCTTTGACTGGATTATGTTTGCTTGGTAATTTGTTCTCCTCCAAAGGCTTTGGCACACTTATTATTTGATGGGCACCGGGTACTGCCCAGCCCAGTAAAGGATGATAAACCTAGCTCCCAATTTGGACTCAGCTTCCTGTTTGCACTGCTAGCGTAGAATTTATCAGGGCTGAGCGATAAACAATCACTTTATTTTGATAGGGAAATGATTATATCAGTTTGTTAAAGGACTCTCTCTCACCCTTGGGGTGTACCTTTATGAATTTTCCTAACGAATATGGGACTTATGCCCAGGTGTATCTCTGCTGACTTTGGGCTGAGGTTTCCTTGGGGCGCTCTGGAGTGTGGGGAATGTCTGGCCGAGTCGGCGTCACTGAGACGCTCCTTTCCCCATGGAGTGCTTGGCTGAGAAGGCTGTATGTAGCTCAGTCCTGGCCCATGAGACATAAATGGAAGTCTTCTGGGGGTGGGAGGGCTTTGGGGAAAGGGGTCTCAGCTCTTGGAAGAGCAGGGGACCTCGATGTCATTGAACTGCTGTCCCTTCAGCTTCTTGTGTGGGACTGTCGTCTCTCAGAGTTGTCTTCTGTGGTTCATTGTAAGGGTTCTTTTCTTTTCTTCTTAATTTGTGCCACAGAAAACATCTGATGAATTCTGCCACCACGTGAAGTGAGAGAGGGTTGATTCCCCCAAGGAGGGATGCTGAGAGCACCCCTTCCTGCCAAAAAAAGAAAAAGTAAAACAAAACTCGGTCCCCTATAGCTCCTCTCCATTTTATCTGGACATCCTGATCCTCTGCATGGCTCTGCCTGCAGCCCCAGACAAGCAGAGGTCTGTGCGACTCCCAGACCTGGAGAGCTGCTCTGTGCAAAGTAGTGTGTTTGAATTCTGTACTCAGATTAACACAATTTGCTAGCTCACTCTCATACACACTTATCAAACATCCTTTTTGTAAGTGATGCAGGGGTTGTGTTTAAAAATACTTCAGCACTAGAGTAATATGAGTTAGTGTATAAATCAAGTTATACATAAAAAAATTAAACACATATTCCTCCTTATTCTCTGAACTAAACTTATAAAACTGCTTGCCGAGTAACAGAAGTTGTAGTCATATAGTTCATTAAAATGATAACAATCTACAGATCATCTGTGTTTAAAAAAAATTTTTTTTGACATTGTGATGTTTTGACAGCATGGCTGTCACATGCCCAATGACACCTTGTGGTTTGAAATAGGGAATTACATCCAACTCTTTGACCTGTGTCTCTATTCAATTGATAGTCCTTAGGCAACTGGCAGTCTTAAAAAGTAGATAATTAAAAAAAAATCAGTATTATTATTCATGGTCCTAAGACCTTTCAGCTTCTGCTAAACTAAGCAATTACACTAATTTTTTTTTCTAGATTTTATAATGTTGCCTAAGATTTTTGTATGGTCAGATTCTGTCTTATCAACTAAGCCATGAAAATTATTTACTGGAATGACATTTCTAACGAAGTTGAAACTATACTTCAGGCAAATGGGAGGCAGTGCGGCGTGAAGGTTAAACGCACCGTTTGTGGCTGGGTTTAGACATGGACTCTGCCTCCCACAAACAGCCTCTTCATTCCTCAGTGTCCTTGTCTGTGAAATTCATAAAATCATAGTGATTATAGGACCCCACAAGATACTTTCCTCTTGCGAGTGCCAGCCGTGGAGTTGGTGCCTCCAGCCATCGGCCTCACCCTGACCACCTCTCTCTGATTCTCTCAGGCCCTGGCTGATGGTGGCTGCAATTTTTACCAAGTGGCCACCCAGAGGCTATGCTAGGGAATGCCAGCCTGAGTGGGCAGTCAGCCTCTGAGGCCCAGCTGGGGGTGGAGGGCTTGCTCAGGGCTTGTTAGCTGTGCCACCAGAGGCATCTGCCACCCCACTGCTGATCAGGGCACACGCTGGCCAGTTGGACACAGTGGACTGGCTGCTCCTGCATGTGGGCGTCAGGATGGCCAGGGATGCCCAGGGCCCAGGATGAAGTATGGCTAGCCCTGGGGAATCCGTGAAGAGCCTATGGGGGAGGCAAGGAGAGCTACTCCCGGGCACTTTGGCTGACCTGGGTGTCAACCAGTAAAGATACCAGCTGTGGGCCCCAAGAGGTCCCAGATGTGTGAGTTATTAACTGTTTTGTTGCTAATTATAGAGAGATTCTGGGGATAATGTGAGGAGGGTTCCTTGAAGAGCTCAAGGTGGTAGCTATTTATGAAAACTACAGATATATTTAATATTTTATAAACTACTGCCCTGCTTATGAGAACTGAAATATCAATTAAAGAGGATATAGGAAAGTACACCAGTATTTTTTTGAGCATGTGGTGTTAATACACTAGGCTCAGGCACATCAGTTAAGTCGCCCAAGGTCACACAGCCACTGTGTGGAGGATTTGGGATTTGAATCCAGTTCTGTCGGTTCCAGAATCATTACAGACAGGTTTGTGTCTAGAAGAGGGCAAGCTGGGGGCCCAGCGAACCTCTGTGTTCCCGTGACTCCGGAAATACCAGCCAAGTGGCTGTCAGACTTGTGGAGGTCACAGCACTCTGCCCCAACCATTCTCCTTGCTTGTCAAACGGGAATGAAATGACCACGAATAGCAGTGTGGCTGTGTCTGTCCCTGTCTGTGTTTGCTCCAAACGGAGAAGGGCTTCCCATCTGGGAGGTTTCAGAGGGCTGTAGGTTCAAACTCAGCACCCCCTAGCTTGGGAATGTGTCCCTAGGAAGTGAGTGACCCATTCAAACTAGGAAACCAGGCGGCGGGGTGGTGGCATTCACCAAGCACCAGGTCTGTTCTGGAATCTCTAGGAGTCCAAAGAATTGATGGGGATGTTCTCTTGTCACAGTTGTGGCGCAGCTTTGCCACCGAGGGTGGGGATGGGTGGGCGGCCAGAGTGCTGGAGAGTATGGGGCTGAGCTTAGTTTAAATGACAGCTTTTGACATTTCTTCTCCCTGAATTTGGAGATTTTAAAGCAAAATCATATGGCTCTGAAATCAGTTTCTTCTTAGAATAGCCCAGCGTCATGGGTGGAAATGGCAGGTAGGAAGGGGTGGGAAGGCTTCCAAGTCTCATTAGTGGGAGAAGCAGGGAAGAGGTGCCCAGGATGGGCAGAGAAAAGCTCTGGCCCCCGAGCCAGCCTGAGACGGCTCCCAGGCCTGCCCGACTGGGCAGATGGATGAATCCACACTTTTCCCAGCCCCAGTTTGCCCATTTGTACGTTAGTGCACGTGGCTAGAAGGGTAGTGACTATATCCAACTTGCATATGTTAAATATTGTATCCTGGTCCAGGTTTCCCCATATCCATAGAACTGAGTGTGCGAATATTGCGGCAAGGGTACTCTCCCCATATAATTTACCTGCTTCGCCCTGGCACCTCCTCCGAGCAGCTTTCCCAGTCTTCCAGGGGGAATGAAGCGCCTTGTTATTCTTTCTAGAGCCCTCTTCGCACATTCTTCACAACTGTAATGCTATAATTATTTTGTTGTTTTCATCTGAGCTGTCTTCTCCAGCAGACTGCACACTCCAAGATAAAGAACATGAAAAACAGATACATCCCTATTAAAAATGAAACAGTCATTTTTTTTGGTGATGGTTGTATAGTGGTGAACAGGCTACTGACACCTGAAAAGTACCTGTTCTATAAGCCTGGCATACAGTAGAATTTTGTTGAATGAGTGAATACATTAAATTTTGTGGTTGGGGAATGAAATCTAAATTTTCTCTAGATTTCTAATAGAGATTTATGTGATGGAGCTTGCAAAGACGCATGAATGCTGTTTTTAGTGAACAGTACCCAAAGTCCTGACTTTACATCTTTCATGCCTTGCTTGGGAATGTGTCTGCACATCTCTGCAACGATTTTTTTGTACTTGAGGGGCATTAGGAGAACCACAGGTCTCATATATGAACTTTGAAGTTTGAAGGCTGTGAATTTTTAGTGATTTTATTTTAGAGTGTCAGATAACTGGCAGCTGAAATCGAAACAGCTTCAAATGTCACAAGATGTCTTCCTGTAATTCTTCTCAAGCGTTAAATGCATTAAACCTTAAAGGCACAGTCCGAGTTTCCCAACTCACTGTAGATTTGAGGTGTCAAAGCAGGCATGACCACACCCAAGAGGCTTTTCTTATCTAAATGGACTGCAATTATAAGGCTTTGCCCCGAATACTCAAATTAGTTTTTCAGATAAGATAGTGGCTAAAAGCGAGAGTTAGGAGAATTTTCCTGTAAAGGGCCAGACAGTATTGTGACCATGGGATTTTATACTTTGCAAAGTACAGCAACAACCATGATTGCTTGGACACTCCTGTATCCCCAGCATCCATCCCGGGACCTGGCACACACACCCAGTGTTCAATGAATCTCTGTGGAATGAACATTTGTATTTATCAAAGGACCTTTCATCTCTTCTGGCATATAGTGCCTGCTTGGTGAGGCTTAGTATGACCACCCTTTTAAAAACGGACACCCACCCTCCTTCTTTCCTCTCTGCCTGATCCTGGCCACCTTGTTTCATTTTATTCAGACCCAATTATCGTCTAATGTGCTACATAATTTACTTGTATTTTTTGGTTCCTCCCAATAGAATGTAAAATTCATGAGGGTAAGGATTTTTATGTATTCTATTCATAGTAGGCACTTAAAACATTAAGCACTTAAAAAAATATATAATATATGATATTAAAATATTAAGTGAATGACATTTCTGAATGCCATAAAGGGATAGTTGATCCCAGGAAATAAAACATTAAAAAACACCCTGCAGTCCTAACTTAGTTTATGTCATGGACTTAAGGTTCTTCAACTACAATGGATTTGTCCTTAATTCCAACTAAAATCTGCAGATGTACATCACATTATATTATAATAAACTTTAAAAATTAATGAAGTATATTAAAAGCAAAAACATATAAGAAGTGATTTCATTAAAAATTAACAACTTTTAAAATTACAAAAATGTTGTATCTTTATTTTAGAAAAGAGAAAAAAAATATACAGATTAACCTTAAAAGGTTCCCTTAATCCCACTGAGATAATCATTGATATTTTGGAGCATGTCTTCCAAGTGTTTTTCTGTGTGTAATATTTTCATATGTTGTGTTTAAAAACAGAAACACACTGCACATGTTAATAAGAGCCGAGGTTTATGTTGCACTTACTGTGTTTTAGGCACTGTTCAAAGTGCTTTATGTACTCTGTTTTACAACAACCTTATGATCTAGGCCCTAGTATTACCCCCACTTTACCGATGAGGAAACTTGAGTCACCAGGAGGTAAGTAACTCGCCCAACATCATAACACTGGTGATGGTAGGGCTGGGATTGGGTCCGAGGCAGCCTGGCTCCAGGATCCATGCTCGAAATCACCATTTTTGCTGCCCTTAGAACAGTTTCTGACTTGTTCTTTTTTTCCCCTCTTATTACTGTATCAATAATATTTTTCCTAACTATTATATATTCTCCTTTAACATTATTTGTAGAGGCTATATAGTATTTCAGTAATTGAATACTCTTGCTCTGTTTTTATAAAATTAGGAACCTTTTTTTTTCTACTGTGAATACATATACAATAAAGTAACTTGAAGGTAAATCTTTGTCTACCTATATGATGCCTTCCTTAGGTTATGTTTCTTAAACTGGCATATAAAGTTCAACAAAGGCATATCATTTTAGGAATTTGTAGGGAATAGTTTTGAAAAGTATAGTTTTTTTGGTTGTGTACATCTGGATATTAGGCATTGCTTCATGTATATTGTCAGAGGAGGCCCACCTGTATTTCCTCTACTTATCAAGTGGTTGCTTCTGCTGAAAATCTACTTGGTGACCATGTGCAAGTGAAAATGTGTTCTTAAATGGAGACATTATGTGGGAAGAGCTATAAATGATCATGGGAGATAGAATGAAAATCCAAGGAAAGACTGAGCAACTAAAGTGAACCAAATCTGTCTACTTACCACTACAGGCAGATTAGAGGGTATTTCAGGCCAAACAAAAGATGTTGCTTTATGAAGGCGGACAGCTAATTAATCTATGTCAAATTGTTTTTTAAATACTTGTCTTCTGGATAATTTAAACTCACTGTTGCAGGAATTCGTCTCTCTCCTGTGCCATTTGTAATTGTTGACCTGACAGGCATTTACTTTGGTGTGTTTTTTTTTTTGGTCGTGTAAAGTGTTTATGTTACAAAATTAACATCATTAGACAAAATGTCATCCTTTGCGTGAACACACTGAACGTTTTTACCTCAGATGGCAGCCTGGGCTCTTCTGATCGCTGCCTGGCGCTGTTCTGGGGGAAGGTCTCCAGCTGGCCACGTGTTCCCTTTGCTGGTATTCACAAACACACAGCACGGTTACACCTGAGGCCTAGGGGTGTGTGTGTGTCTATACATATGTGTACAAACAAGTTTGCAGAATACATGTAAACATTTTCCTCCCTATCACTAGAACTCTCAACATTCAGGTGCAAAATCAGTTTGCAATTTATTCACTAATCAATTTATAGGCATTTATTGAGTATACTTTGTGTCAGCACAGCTGTAAGTGCTGGAGTATGAGGAAGAATGGAGAATCTCTAGAGTACATGGTATTGTGGAAACATTGCCAGGTAAATAAGTAATTTGAGTCCATGAGGTACTGTTATGGATATGCAGGGAACAGCATTCATATGACTCAGGAAAGGAGAAGGTAGCAGCTCAGAGAGGGGCTCATCTGTGTTAGGCCTTGGAGGATGCATTCATCAGGTATGTGGCCAAAGTAGGGAAAGGCATTCTAGACATAAGAAAATGTTCAAGGGCATAGGGTCATGAAACAGCATGTGATATTCAGGGAGCTTCAGTCACCAAGACCTGCTGGAGTCCCAGGAGCCTGGAGGGCTGCAGAGGCAGCCGGATCCCCGTTCTCCTTGGGCTCCAGAAAGGGGCGACTGAGTGCATGCAGCCACTGGCCACCTTGCATTAGGATTTTAGGACTATGGGAAAAACCGAGGGTCTCAGATAATTTCTGAAGCTGCCTGGAATTCTGTTAGGATTGATGTGTTCGGGGTCGGCTTTGGCTCTATTTCCCATTCCTTGAAGTGCAAATGTTCCCAGGAAGACATTTATCATAGTTTGTTTAACCATCACCGACTGTGCATGTCCCTACTGTAGCTACCGTGCACTGTCTCCACTGCACAGTAGATTTGTACTGTATGTTTGTTGATTGAAATGTTGGCGGTTGTAAAGATGAGAGCTAGTATTTCCAAGAACTTGCAGTCTTGTTTGAGAGATGAGCCATAAACATGCAGAGGACTCATTTGTAACGGAAGGTTTAAGTGACCATTTGCAAAAGAGATTTGATAAGATTAGTAGATTAGCATAAACTCCAAAGAAAAAGTTAACCCAACTTTTATTAGTTTACAATATATATTTATTAGTATAGAATATATGTGTTCCATATAATATTAGAAATATTATCCAGCGTCCTGAAAACAGATAAGAACACTACATTCTGTATATAGAATATGGTATTCCGATTTAATGATTACTCTTTCTACAGGACACTGATGAGCTACAGTTAGACCAGGAGGGTCAGGCAAGGTAGAGAATGGCTTATATAATTATTTTCTTAGTATAAATTTATGAGTATGATTACTTGGTCAAAGGTAATGAACAGTTTTAGGCCACTAATACATATTGCAATATGATTTCCACAATAGCTATACCAATTTACGTGATGATGTCCTGTACATGAATATACTTGTTTAATCATAACTTTGTTAGAGTTGGTCATTGTCATTTTTAAAAGTTTTTTTTTTAAAGGGGGAAATCTAATCAAGATGAGATCATTCTCCTTGCGATTTACATGTCTTAGTTTACTTGTGAAGTCAAACAATTTGCATTTTGTTTCATAAAGGACTTCCTTAGAAAGTCTCATGCTTGCTTTTAACTTTTTCGGAGCAAGGACAAAAATCCAGCTACCATTACTGCTGATGCAAGTCATGCCCTCAGTGATTACCGAGGGTTTCAGCTCCCACCCAGAGGACACGCTAATGTTGTAAAATTGCCAAAGCGGGACACGAGGGCAACAAACAAGACGCCCGAGGGACCCGAGATGTCTCTGAGCTGCCCTGTTGTCACTCCGGCGATGAAAGTGGGCGGGGAGCAGCTATTGATTCGCTGGGTTAAAAGCCTTCCCATCACCCACAGCAGCTGAAGGCGCAGCGTCAGACATAAACGTGGAAGAAAATGAGGGCTTGTCAAGGCCTTACACGTGTGATTTCAGGATGTTAGCGAGAGGCATCAGATCAGAGGGGGGGCTGTGAAGGTGTCTGCTTTCCCGCGCCTGCACTGGCACCGGAAGAACAAAGATTTCAGAGTCAGAACTTGGTTCAAATCTTGCTTTTGCCAGTAAAGTTAGAGGTCTTGGTGAGATTCTTAGATAATTTATCTGTTAAGTGGGATTAACAGTATCTACTTGATTTGAGGAGAACTAAATGAAGGCATTGATTTAAAGTAGCACAGAAATGGGAAATACTGATAGTTTGTGAAAATGCTTGGATTAGCAGAGCTGATCCCACTCATTCATGAATTCATCCATTCACCAGTCATCACTCTCCTAAAAGCTAGTGATATATAAGCAAATACAAAGTATCCTTCATCTGGTTTCTACTGGGAGAAAAAAATCATCGGAAAAGGCAACACATCAATAAACAAAAGAATGACAATTTTGTCAGTTGACTTAATAATGTCCTTTATGACATTTTTTTTTTTTTCTCACCCAGGATCCAGTCCGGGACCATGCACGGCTGTTAGTCATTGCGTCTCCTGAGTTGTTTTTATTTTAGAATAGTTACGTGGTCTTTTCTTGATTCCCACTTTTTGAAGGGTCCAGGCCAGTTGTTCTGTAGGGCATCTCTCCATTTGGATTCGCCCACTTGTTTTCTGACCACGTGCTTGTTAAGCCCTTGCAGTGGGAGTGACCCCATGTCCTGCACACGCCCCTCTTAAAAGCTAGCAGGAGACTTGGAGGCCAGGTGACCCCGTAGCTCTGCCCCTTAGAAGAACAGTCCTGGAAACACAGCCACCATTGTGCAATAACAGATGCAAGGAAATGGTAATAACCAGAGACAGCACCTCCTCCCAGTTAAATGTGGCTATTTTTTTGGTTGTCATTTAGCATTTCCAGGTCTGAGTGACAATTTAGAAAAAAAAAATCTGGTAATTTTATTACTTTTTTTTTTTTTGGTCCTCTCTCAAGGTGACAATTTGTCCTGCTTTAATAAGAGCAGCTTGGGGAAAACATTAGGGAGATTAGATCAAATGTGGATAAAATGCCTCAAGACCATTTCAGTGCTATTATGATGTATTTTTCAAAACTGTAGGACACTGAACAAAATGCACTAAAATTAAAAAAGAAATCTTGTATTTTATTTGGAAAATTCTGTTTAAAAGCTGAACAATTGCTGCAGCTAATCTATAATTTACCCGAATGTTGGGTGCTTTATTATATTGGCATGCTGGGAGTGAGCTCACTAAATTTCCTCAAAGAAATGGGGGAGACAAAAGGGGCAAGTGATTGGTGTTCGGAGCCCACGTATCCCTTTCCATTTCGTGAATTGGACCTCAAGTACATTTTTAAAATTTGTCCAGATGTTATTAGAAAAAAAATTCTCCACCAGCCCTAAATGAACTCTGCCTTTTCAAAGCATTCTTGTATCATTTCTTCTTCTGTCCCTTGAGTCGGGCAAGGGGGGTGTCACTCGGTGGGGCTGGGCGAAGACCTTTTCCCTACTTGGCTCTCGTTGCTGCGTGCAAGGGTTGTGGGCAGTGAGGCAACCTAGTTCTCATACTCCATGTGTTACTGGTGAGATGTGATACCGATGGGTAGGTTGTTTGTATCATGAACACTCATTCAGAACTCCTTATCAAGACACACAGGGGAAACCAGGCACTGTACAAGGCGGTGAATTCAACAATTGAGTATTGCACACGTACTCCTTCCCCTTAGGAAATTTATGACCGTGTATATGTGGGGCATGGGTGAGGCGTCATGTAGGCTACCCACGGGATGCTCTAGAGTGTCACCCAATTAGACTCGGAAGACAGGCCGAGTGGGTGGGCTTAATGTCCTTTGCCCTGTGACACAAACTTTTATTCCATGGCAAAGAACAAAGGCAGAGGAGAAGAGTTTGGCCTTTTTATAAGTTATGTATCTCTGTGCTGTCCGCTCTCATTAGACGTGGAAAACTCATGACAAAGAGCTTTCCAAAGAATGGTGACCTCGGGGACCAGGGTTGCCAGGGAAGTCAAGCAGCTTTTTGCGCTGTTCCTCAGAAGAGCCTAGAGAAAGTTCCCCCGAATTCTGAGGCCGAAGCTGTCTGGGACAAGGGTGCTGATAAGGTGGGCGTTTTCGATGCCTTTTTTGCTGAGCCTGTGACCCTGCCGTCTACGGGGCGGGGCTAGTTCCCCGCATGAGTCAGTGGCTTTGCGTCCTTCTCTGTAGGCTGAGCTGCCTTTTCCAGGGGCACTGACTTCACATGCATTATAGGCAGTTGCTCTCTGGTCCCTTGCTCTGTCTCAGTGTGATGTATACACAGAGCTTCCCACTCTACACGCATGGACAGTTTTTCACAGCACTCCTAACACAGATGGGAGATCATGATGAAGGGTTATAGTTGTCTTGGTAGACAGTGTTTAGGGTGGAAAGAAATGGTGGTGGGGGATCCTCAGTGTGATGGGCAGAGTCCTTCAGATTCTTATCTCTCTTGGACGAAGCTCCTCAGAAGTGATGTCCCAGCTGAGACCTGGAGGCACGGGTGGGAACTGCCCTAGACAGCAGGCACGACATTCGCAAAGACCTGGGGACGGTAGAGATGTCGTGTGTCACGTCAAATGCACTGATAGAAGAGGAATAAAGGGGCAGAACTGAGGGGTGAGGTTGGAAAGGGTTAAACCGTGTGTGGGGGTAAAATTGCAGTATTTCTAGAATCTCTCACCTGGCTTTAGGGCATCTCCATACCAACAGGCATTTCCACGGGGTGGGGAGAGATAGTCCATCTCCACAGCAGTGGGCTGTTACCTGGGCGAGGGAGGGCTTCTCTGGACTTGACAGGCTGGGGGAGGATTCGCTCGTTTCTGCAGCAGCAGGAGAGAGAGACACGGGATGACTTCTTGTAAGCAATAAATGGGTTTTAAACTTTATTTCTCCCTCTGACTGCCTTCGGTTTCAGCTAAGCATTTTGCCCCGGGATCTCCCCTCCCCGGATTTACACTGTGGAGAAAGCTTTGGAAGCCTGTCTCCAGCCATCAGCTCCATCGTGAGAGCTGTGGGAGACTCCTGAAGCCTGATAAGTTGGGAATTGGTGGTCGGATTTTTATTTCAGAAAGAACATTCTGGCTGCAGCAGGATAAAATGACTTGAAGGGTAAAACTAGGATCAGAGAGGTCGACCAGGAGACTGGCAGGTGGAATGAGGAGACGCAGAAGAGTGACAGCTGGTTTGGAACCGACACTTCAAGGGCAACTGGATGTGGTGAGCGAGGGAGGAGGAGGGGCCACAGACGGCCAACTCTGTTCACACCTGTCCTGTACCCCAACATGGATCTTGGACTTTGAAGCCTCCCTGCATTCTCAGTGCTTCCCGATACCACGACCTTGACTCTTGGCATCGACCTGAGATGGCATGGTAACTGTTTGTGCCCTACTGGGGCCAGTAACACCCACGGCTGCAATCTGTACTCTAAGAGCTGGTTGTTACTGGGCCCCAGGCTTGGTCCTTCCACACGCGCTGTGTCCTGGGTGCACAGTCACAGGGTATCACGGTGGTTAAGAGCAGGGAGTTTGAAGGGTGGTAGATCTAGGACCAAGTCCCAGCTCTGCATTTATTCGTTAGTGTGACCTTTGGCAAGTCGTTGTATCCCATCTGTAAAACAGTAACGGAGCTATGGAGGTTAGGAGGATGCAATGAAGGCGTAAATGAGAAACACAGCCAGGATGCGCGTGCACAGAGGAGAGGCCCTGCGGGCGAGAAGGCGGTCAGCTGCAAGCCGAGCAGAGAGGCCTGCAGACGAGCAACCCTGCCAACTCCTGGATCATGGACTTCTGCCCTCAGAGCTGTGAGGGAGGGTAAGCTGATGTGTTAAAGCCACCCAGTCTGGGTATGTGTATGGCAGCCCAGCAGCCTGAGACACCAGTGGGACATAGTTTGGACTATCATATTTGATACCATCTTTACTGAGGAAGTGCTCCCTACATTCTAGAGGTGGAATAGACCATCTCATGACATCTTCAGGCGCCATCTAGTATTCTCATTCCCAGTTTGCAAACAGGGGAGCTGAACCTTGGAGGTGGAAATGACTTACTTAAAGTCAAAGTCACAGAGCTAGAAATGAGCAGGATTGGGTTCAAATCCAAGTCCTTCAGACACCAGTGTCTGGCTTCTTAACCACTGTGTGTGCTGCCTAGAAATACTGGTCTCTCTGCCTATTTCGCTTCCCCAAATGTAAATAACACCCTATATTTTTTCTCTGCGGTTCTGTTTCTTTGCTTCAGAGCACTGGCTATCATTTATAATCATAAATTTAATTCTGTGATCTTTTTTTTTCAATATCCACCTCCTCCACTAGTCCCACAATGTAGCACTGTGCTTATAATGATGGAAAATGCAGTTGGTTTTGGAATGAGCAGTGTTGAAAGGCCTCTGATTTTTCTGCCAGGTGAAAGGCAGCCAGCCCTTTGCATATGGTGACATGATGGACCTCAGCGGGCATTGGCAGGTAACAGGACCTGCTGCTGGGCTCTTCAGTTTGTACCTTAATATTGTGCACATGTGGGTCCAGCAGTGACCGGCATCACTTAACCTTCCCATATGGTGCCTTCACGCTCCCAGCCGCCCGCGTCATGCCTGGCCCCACTTTCTAGGACCTGTTTTTCCATTTTGTAATGCACTTCAAGGCAGGAAGCTGTGAGTCCTCTGATGCTCCTTTAGTGGTTTTTCTCTGCTTCTCCTGATGCTTCACCCTGTTAACACATCCGGGTAAAGTGGTAGCTGCTTATTGTGGGAATAATGGAGTCTAAAAAAAATACGGAACCTGATCTGTTTTACCAGACTGTGGCTTCTCAGTGAAAAAGATCCCAGTGGGTTCTTGTTCTAGGGGTCACACTGTGTTAATCACCTCCTTCAGCCAATGTAATATTAACAGAGTGGTTATTATTTTCCCAGTGATGTTTCCCATCAGAGGTGTAAACACGGTGTGCGTTTCTCCCCAACCAAACTGACAGAAAAATTCTGTAGGTTTCCCAAGGGCTGGATTTCATAAAGATGGATTATTTTTCTCTATGTGGCTTTTTATTTTTAGTTTCCCTTCTCCTTCCCCAACTTTGTTTTTCCCATTTAAGGCTTTCAAAAAGAATGAATAGTATTCTACATTTTTTATATTCTAAACACCACTCCTGAGTAATTCTATTGAATTCTTTGTTGGTCTTTTTTTTTTTTTCCAAGTTATGGTTTTAAAAATAATCTAGAACTAATTTGCCTAATGAATATGCAATTATTGCAAGAGTCTTTTCAAGTTTTTGAAAACCTTCAGTCAGCATCTTTCTGGGATGTGGTGATGAATGTAGCATCAGGCATTTGGAAGCTCCTTTGTCATTTGGCAGGAGCAGGTATAATTTTTGCACATTTCAAAGCTGGGCACAATGCAGTCGGTTACTGTGCACTTACCATGGTTAGCTAGTGCGGTTTCTACCTTAGCCTAGCTCCTGCTACTGGTGGAATGGAAGCATCATTGCTCCTGGGGTACTCTGGGGGTGGAAATAGAGATCAGATATCACAGCATTAATGGAATATGCAGAAAAGAGGGGGCACACTCACTGCTCAGGCCAGTGCTTTTACCAATAATAGCTACCATTTGTGGTGTAAGGCACGTTACACATGCCTTCATCTTCACTTAGCCATAAACCAGGGAGCAAGAGAACATGTCATTCTTGTAAGTAAGGAAGAAAAGTCATAGAATAAGTGGAAGAAAATTTCCAGGATCGTACAGGTAGTAAGCGGCAGAGCCTATGTTCTTACACTCACCACCGAGTGTGTGTTCTGTGTGAGGCACGGTGCCGCACACTATGGCACGTCTAGAAATGAACTTGACCTGGATTCTACTCTCCCAGTGTTTATCTTCTGGTAGAAGAGAGAAGCCAAACCACCATGAATAGCTAGCCAAGAAAATTCAGAAAGAGAGGCAAGATAGAGGGCCACATCATGCAAGCAGAAGCGAAGGAAAGGGGGACAAATTTATCTGGGATAAAATGTATCCTTAGAGGGAAACTGGTGTTTGGAGGTTTTGTTCAGAGCTCCCTCTTCCCGCCTCCCGAGTACGTGGTGTTTGGGAGTGGCCCCTGGCTAGAATACTGCAGTTACTTGTTTTTGACGTGGGGAGCCAGCGCCTCCTGCGTACTTTTATCCAGTACCTGAGTGAAACAGCCGGCTGAGCTTTCTCCACTGCTGACGTGGGGAAAAGCATCCCGACTCCAACTGTGGGATTCATTAGCCTCCGCTGTCAAGTTGCCGTGATCGTGAGGGTGTGAGAGGCACAGTGCCCCCCAGGCCTGGCTGGGGCACAGGCTGGCACAGTCTGCCATAAAAGCACACAGGGCCTGCTGTCGAGTGCTAGAACATGACATCTGTGGACTGTCGCCTTTCTGCGGGATTGCTTTTGTTTGCTTTGACAAATGGAACAAAGTGATTTCTCCCATAGTCAGTCTGTTATACATTTTTTTCCTTCTGGCCCCAGGTGAATATCAATATTCTTTTGGTTACACTAGGTAACAGCAGCCCTCCAATAGCTTGAGTAAATAAAGGAGAATTTATTATAAGAGCCTCAGGAACTGGACCTAGGCACCAGAACAATCACCAGGAGCAAGGCGGTTTCCCTCTTGGGAATTCTCTCCCCGTTGGGTTGCACAGACTACCAGAAGGGGCTCACACTGTGCCCAGTTCCACTTGGTGAGGGACAAGCCTAACTATTCTCGGCTGGACTCGACCGGCTATGGTGGTGAAGAGTCATGTACTGTGGACATGACTTCAGGTCCCCATCGTGTCCCCAGCCCCAGTGGGTGGGGTGCGTGTTGCAGAGAAAGGAGATGAGGTTCCTATGTGTATATATATATGTCATCTGACATCATTTTATGTTTTCTTTGGAGTCAGGGCAGCGTGCTAACTAACCACAGATGCTCTGTGGGAGTTCATTACTTCTTTCCCTTTGGAGCAAATGGGGTCCGCTTGGCCCGTATAAAGACTGGAACTGATGAAGCTATCCACATGATTCAGGCAAAACAGCTGCTGAGGGACATAAAGGTGGGGTTGTTTTGAATTAATTAGGTCAGTTAATGATCCTCAAATACACAAGATAGTTGCTTAGGTGTCCTCATCGAAGTATGAATAAGATTTAGGTGGTAGTCTTGCTGGCATTGGAAACCTAAAACCACCTCATCCAAAAGTGACCAATGCATTGTTTTCTTTCTTTCTTTTTTTTTTTTTTTATGTGTTTCAACCCATTGCGGTTATTCTTACTTCCTTTTTCTTCTCCTCCTCCCCCCTCCCTCCCTTCTGCTTCCTCTTCTTCCTTCGGTTCTTTTCTCTTCCCTCTGACCTCTTCCCTCTGACCCTTTAGAAGTGTTAACCACTCTGAACTTGAAGGCTGTGCAAAAACCTGGCAGGAGGATTGGGCCCCAGGGTAGCAGTTTGCTGACTCCTGAGCCAGTTCCTGACTGAGTACTGTTTGTTTATTTTGCAGACTTTTACTGTAATAAATTATGCTGCAACAAGTAGCCTTTTGCATTTATCTTTTGCTATTTTTGCCCTTGGGGATGGAGTCCTAGAAGTGCTCGAAGGTAAGCATATGAATTTTGCTAAATACTGTCAATTTCTTCCCCATGAGTTCATTTCATTTTGTACCACCAGTGTATGGGGATGCTTATTTCTTCCAACCTTGCCAAGAGTAGACTGTTGAACTTTTAGATTTTTATCTTTTTGCATAAGTAATAAGCACAGTCTTAATTTGCATTTCTTTTATTATGAGCAAGATGGAGCTTCTTTTCATATGGGTTAAGAGCCATTTACATTACTTTTTCTGTGAACTGTCTGTGCCTCTTGCCCATTTTTCTATAATTTATTGATCTATTTCTTCTCTAATTTTAGAATAGGAACTCATTATCCCTGCAAAAAGTGCAAATGTTTTTCCACACGTTGTCATTTTTATTTTTATATATGGAGCTTTTGCTATGCAGAAGTTTTTATTTTTAAAATTTTTGGGGTCAAATTTATCAGACTTTCCCCTTATTGCATCTGGATCTTGAGTCACAGGAAAGTTTAGAGGAATTCACCCATGTTTTCTTTTATCAGTTATAGTATTGTTCTTACATTTAAATCTCTGCCCCACTGGGAATTTATTCTGGTATTCGGAGTGAGGAATGGACCCAATTTTATCTGTTTTCCATGTGACTCGCCAGTTATCCCGATGCCACTTACAAGGATATCCATCCTTTCCCAACTCCTTTGATAGGCTGGATTTGACTTAATGAAAAAATTCAATTATATAAATTCAATTACTAAGTGCTGAATTTTCATGTGTGACTAGGTCTATCTCTGGATGTTTTATTTGTCCCATTTGTCTTTCTGTCTGTTCATGCACCAATAAAACATTTAAACAATTTTATAGGTTTAGAAAATGTTTTTATATCAGACTCACCCTGCTATTTCTCCTATTTTTCATAGTTTTCCCAATTGAGTTTTATAATCAACTTTATCTCCAGGAAAATAAAAACCTGATGGCATTTAATTTGAACTCAGTAAGTATAAAAATTAACTGTGGGAAGATTGACAACTAAACGATGTCGGCTCTTCCTAGTCAAAAATATGGAAAGTCTATTTGTCGACTTGTGTGTGTTTTTCAGGAGTATTTTATAGTTTTTCTCATGTGGATTTTGCTGAAGTGCTATAATTATATGGTCATAGTATCATTGTTGCTCTTATGAATGGGGTTTTCCCTTCCATTGTGTCTTCTAATAGGCTTTTGCTTACCAGTTCATCATTTACTTGTAACCTTTCCTAATGTCTTAAATTCGGGTGTCTCTCTTGGATGTGTTGAGTTTTGCTAGCCAATTTGAAAATACTTTATAGGCATGTTAAGCTCATTTACATTTATTGATGTGCTTGAGAGTTTTGGCTTCAATTGTCTCATATTCTTTAATATGTGTGTACATATATAATGTTGCACTGTGGGATTATTTTACTTGCCTGTATGCACTCTCTCCCATATATCTTTTGGCATTTAGAAAAGTCTGGAATTCTGGCCTAATGGCTACCCTTAGGTTAAGGCCTTAATGTAATACATGTAAGGCCCTCTGTTTTGGGTAGTGTCTAACGTTCCTTACTAGGAGCAATACTGAAATCAGCGAGCAATCTTTTCTTTTACCTCCCCTCCATCTCCCATAGTATCTGATGCAATTCGATGGTCAAATAATGTTATTTTCCCTCGGTTAATACTGATAAGGCAATCATGGAGCTTATTCTCCTTCCTTTATGTTCTTTGTTTTCCTGTTTCTGTTTTCATTGGCTATTCCTGGAAATCTGGGAAAAGGCAGGCGGCAGCATCTTCCCTCATAGCTCATCCTACCCCTTCTCCCTGCAGAGCCTGGAGAAGTGCATAGACTGGGGAACAGGACCGGGTTTTGATTTAGTCATCCGCTTTTAATAGCTTCTGTACCTTTTTAACAATGGGGGATATCTTGAAGGTATTTTTGACACTTTCTTCAGTGCCTTATAAACACAGAGATAATCACCACTGCGGGCAGCGGTAGCCCACTGTCTCTCAGCACCCTGGGGGAAAACTGAGGAGAGAGGCCGTTTTTATTTCAACCAGGAGTTTGGACTCTAGGAGCCCAGGGTCCATCTCTCAGCAAACATCCTGAGCTCGTTTCACGGGAAAGCTGCAGGGCCACCTGCACCCCAGGGGCGCAGCAAGCGCACCCAGTGGTGATGGACAGATCTTGGGAGCTAGTGTGGACCTGGAGAGTCCTCCAAAGAGAGCCCTGCCCCAGATATTCTGAGCGGCCTATGTCCTCAAGCACACGCAGAGGGCAAGGGATTTCCTTCTGCTTGACTGAAATAGAATTTCCCATTACCAACATAGCCGTCTGATACAAAGATATAACAAATGGACTTTTAAAAAATATTTAGTGTTGTGGAATAAAATTCTTTCCTTATCTCATGGAGTAAACTCATAGCACATATATAAGATAATGGAATGGAAAATTAAGATCCTCAAATAGCAAGCTAGTTCAGAATGGAGGGTAAAGGGGACCCCAGAGCTGTCCCCTGGAGTGTGGCAGTATAGCCACTGGAGTCTCATGTCGGATGCCTGCACCCATGGCAGGGGAGAGAGACATTGGGCATGGTGCTGACTTGGAGATACGTCTCTTTCTAAGTAGGTCTGATGGATGTGGGGATCTCGGTACATAGCCTTCCTGACTCAGATGATTCTGTCTCCTCTATCTGGTGTGAGTTTTTCTGGTGCTCCATTTCCCGCTGACTTCTATCTTACCCATCCCTCAGGGAATCGGACTATGGGTGCATGGTGTCCTGAACTAGAGAAAGGACCTACTGAGCCATGTGTTATCCCGGGGTTCAAAGCTGTGTAAGGGACCTATTCTGGAAGAGTTTCAGAATTCAAATAAAATTGGAGTCAGTATGAAAATTTTTATGACTCAAAGCTAGGAGAAAAATTCTGCCTGTCTGTGGAAATATCAAGATTCCTTTAAAGTTAAGAGAAATGATGGCTATGGGTTGTATTTTCTATTAGCCCCTTTTCTTGTTTTTATTGGATGTTTTTTTCTTCCTTCTTCTTCTATTTTTTTTTTTTTTGCTCAGAACCTTTCTGTTTTGAGATGAGGTTAAAAGCCACCAGAATTTTGACCTGTTTCTAATTTTTGGTGACTTTAATGAGTGAAATCAAGGTTCTCTTAAGCAGTTTCTCTCCTCTCCTTCCACATTTTTTGTTACATGAAGAAATGCAAGACAGAAATAACCATCCAGGAGGAAACAGGCTCTCATCATTTGAAGTGGCTGATTTTTCACAGGCTCTGCGGGGAATTCTGAGCATTAGCTTCAAAAAAGCCATTCTTTATGCCAAAGTAGCTTTTAGATGGGGCTTGTTGGGGCCCTTTTTGTGAACTCCAGCGCTGATAATGGGGAATGTTGGTTCTCACAATGGAGGAGGGTGAGGTAATGGCCTAAAATCATAGGCGAGATCTACCCCAAAATTTCTTAAAGTGTGAGAATTCTCCATCCTTTCTCTCCTGTGCTGTTAAAAATGATGCTGATTTTATACTTTTCAGTGTTTACCCCTTCTGTGACATTCCAGACTGAATTTTTGAATATTTGTGATACAAAATTAGAGAAAATTGGGAGGGCAAGAAGGGTCTTGAGTAGGGTTGGGTGACAAATATTTTGAACAATTTGACAGGTGAGCTGGGAAGAAGGTGATAAGGAAGGAAGTGGAGGGGAGAGAAAAGTGAAATTTTAGAATAAATTATTTATGAGCTCAATACATTCCAGTCATGTTATATGAGAATGTAAGTAAAGAACTTGAGTAGAACTTGAGTTATCTTTAAATTGTTACTGTTCTGGACTGTAAGTTCTTTGATTGAAGTAACATTCTAAGACCAGCCCTCATAGATGCTGCCTCATAATGTACACACTGGTGTTTTTTGTTATGATAACTTGATTTCTGGTCTCTTAGAGAATATTCCTTTAGGTCAGCATGGAAAATCAGTTGTATTTCACACAGCAACTCTGATCGGTGTAACTTCTGGAGCTCTGTGTTGAGATGGATTAAGAAACCCCCTGTGTAGTTTAGTGGGAAAGAACACCCTGGTTGATTAGTGATGTCTGCACGGGTGGGAGATGCCGGTGAAGAGTCCTGTGCCATCGGCTCTTCCACAGATGGAGAACATTCCTCGTGGCTTTCCTTGTGATAGGAAGCTAGTGTGAGAGAGAAGACCTGCAGAACTCTTGCTGTTTACAACTGCTTTTTGTTGTCAAAATGGAGTGGCAGTAAAATATCAAGTTTTAATATACCAGGAAGGAATGAGTTAATTAACACAAAGGATTTTCTTTCCTTTGCATTGAGATATAATTGACATATTGTGTAAGTTTAAGGTGTATGATGGGTTGATTCAATACTCATATATTGCGAAAGGATTACCACCGGACGGTTAGCTAACACCATCATATGACAAGATTACCATATTTTATATGTGGTGAGTACACTTAAGATCTACTCTTAGAACATTTGAGACCTACTCTAAATAACTTTCAAGTATATAATGCAGCTTATGACATATCATCACTATGCTGTAGATTGGATCCCCAGAATTTACTCCTCTAATAACCTAAAGTTTGTACTCTTTGATCAAAAGACCTATGTTCTGTGGGAGCTCTGAGTTCTCTATAGACTAACTGGGTTCAAAAGCTAAGCACTTTGTCATATGAATTTTTCATGTCAACTACATCCACTGCCTGGAATCCCTACAGCAATAGTTTTTAACCCCTTTTACCGTAAGTCATCCCATCATTTTATTAAAGAGCTTGGGCTCTTTATAAAGGTAAACATTTCTGAGAACATTTCTGTAGTTATAGGAATTTGGTTCATTAATAACAGCTTTCATTTCTGGGCTAAATGTTTTGCATATATTGGCTTATTGAATACCTACAAAAATCTTGTGAGACCAATATCATTATCCCATTTTATGCTGAAACAACTGATATCAAAGAGATTATGTGACCAGCCCTGGTACACAGTTTAATAAATGAACATCTTATTATTTGTGTATTATAGAACTTGAGCTCTTAATCATACTGTACTGCTAATTAGTTTACTTGTTTGCTTATTTATTATTTTCTGTACATTTTAAGGACTTGAGAAAATTGTAGTTGTTTTCTAGACTCAGCACATGAGGTCTACACCACGCACAGATTACAAAGATCCTGGAGCCTAGTGCAATTCCTGGGAGTTCTGTAGTCAAAGGAGAGAAGCAGAGAGGAGCTGGGAGTTGGCAGGTAATGGACTGATGTGTGAATCTGTTTAGGCAAATCAGTACTGAAGGAGTTAAAAGAACAGAAGGTGGAACTCTTGGGTTCTCTGATTTGTTTTTTAATTCTACCAATATTTTCTGAGCACCTGCCATGCGCCACGGAGTAGGCTAGTAACCCAGGGCTACAAACCGGCACGCACAGCATCAATCCCTATCTTCATGAAACTAACAGGCTGCTAGAGACGGAATGTTTATGTCCCCTCCGCCCCAAATTTGTCTGTTGGAACCTAATCCCCAGTATGGTGGCATTAGGAGATGGGGCCTCACGGTGGTGATTGGGGTGGAGCCCTCCTGAATGGGGTTAGTGCCCTTATAAAAGAGACCCCAGAAAACTCCCCCATCCCGTCTGCCATGTGGGGAAACAGCAAGAAAACAGCTGTCTATGGGTCTATGAACCGGGGGAGAGGTCCTCACCAGACACTAAATCTTCCAGTGCCTTGATCTTGGACTCCTT
Organism: Manis javanica; assembly: GCF_040802235.1. Lineage (NCBI taxonomy): Eukaryota > Metazoa > Chordata > Mammalia > Pholidota > Manidae > Manis > Manis javanica. The sequence continues at coordinate 91,276,542 of NC_133169.1, read as the reverse complement.
ACCTTGCAGAACTGCAAGAAATAAATGTTTGTAGTTTAACCCCCCCTAGTCTGTTGTTATAGCAGCCTGAGCTGTGACACAGGCCAATGAGCAAGATGCAATGAATCAATTAACCTCTCAAACAAATGTAAAATTAAATGGGCAAGTATTCTGAAGACAGGGTATATGGTGCTAGAAATGGTCTAAAAGGGGGCTTCAAACACTGTCAAGGGTCATGGAAGGCTTCTCTAAGGAAGAGATGGTTAAAGTGAGACTTGAAGAATGTATTAATTTGGTGAAGGGTAGAGGGGAAAGAATTCCAAAGGTAGGGGCCAGCATGTGAGAATCAAATGGGAAGAAGGTCTGAAGGAAGCTGGTGAAGCTAGAGCAGAGAGGAGTTGCTGGCTGCAGAGGTGGGTGCGGACAGATGTGCCCGGCACGGGCACACTCAGGGACTCAGTCTTTGTCCTGTGACTCGGCCATGTCCCAGAGTCCGTCTCCCAAGGTGACCAGGTGACAGGAGCGTCTCGGTCGTCTGGGCTGGTAGCATTGGGATAAAGGCACCCTGAAGCCGGGTCTGTACCTACATCCAACACAGGGAGGGGCACTCTTTTTAGACACACCTGTGGTCGTCTTTATCGGCATTCACTGGTTCCAGTGATCGTCGTTGTCCATTTTTAGCCAACAGCCAGTCTGCCCTTCATTTTCCTACCCGATATTGTTCCCTATCCGATATTCATAACCCCACAGTTTTCAGTGCTGACCTGCCTCTGTGTGCCCAATTAACTGAAAGGTAATTCCCTCCCTTTTCCTAACTCTTTTGTCCAGGAATAGTTAAGTGAATGAGAAATGAAGGGAAATCGGGGCAGTTCCGAGGAGAATTTCTGTCTTGTAAGAGAATCTGCAGGAAGTGACTGTTGACGTGACACCTGGTGGGGCTGAGAGAGGTGAAGGGTATGCAGACCTTAAAAACGTCCTCAAACTATTAGTCCACCAAATCAGTGGTCCTCAGAGCTTGCATTGCCTCTGACCTTCCTGTTTTGTGGGATAATAAAGTCTTTAATTTGACCTTAGACTTAGGTTTCTCCTATTTGCAGATGAAAATACTGAAGCCAATAAACCACCTTGTGGTCTTGGGAAAGCTAACTACTGTCTTGAGCCACTTCCTTTATCTATAATGTGGACAAATTTATACTTGCTGCCTTGAAATACAGTTGTGAAGCTATCATTCAGTGCACCTTAGATGCTTAGCCCAGTGCCTAGCAAATAGTTGCTCAATGAGTTGTTGCTATGGAAATGAATAATGATCCTTTTTCCTATTTGGGTCAGTGAGGCTGGACTCTGATTACAGGTGGCCCCTTGCCCATAGGGCATTTGGTAGCCAACTGTTTGAAAATAAACAAATAGCTGTATTTTCTTTTTTTTCCTACCCTGATCTACCTTGATTTCTGGGTTTTATAAGGACATGTAAATATACCCTAGACTGCCTGGCTATCGTTTTTTTTTGCCATCTTGATGCTCTATTTGAATATAATCAGTTAGATTGGTTGTGCAGATGATTCAATTTGGCCAATAGGCTGTCAGAAAACACCAGCTGAGTGGTTACTGGAGCCCAGATCTTTCCATTAGCTGTGGCCTCCCTGTCTTTCGTTGAAGGATTTCGCACATATGAGAACCACTACGTGGAGATCATTTTGGTGGTGTTCCCTTACTCTGCCTCGGGGGAACACTGAATCAACTTCGGTATTTCTTGAATGTGCAGATCGATAGCCTAGCTCTTCTTTCCTGAGAGAAAGAAGACCACCGGCAGCACTCTCCCAAAATGAGGTGCATGATTTTCAAAGCCAAAATTGCTTTTAAGCAGGAAGCCGGAAATACTCCTCCACACCCCCAACCCTTTTTGTCTCTGAATTCACTGGGTGATTTCTGGAATTGTGTCTTCCTTTGTCTATTTTCCTGAAGGCCATGCCCCTCAGTGGCTGGGGTTAAATTCTAGGCCTGCCTGCAGTTAGCATGCTTCCTGTGTCTGTGGGAAGAAGGCTGACATTTGAGTGTGAGGCGTGGTGCTAAGGGATTTATATGATACTATCCTCATGTGACAGACAAAGATCTAGAAATAGATGAGGTAACTTGCCTGCGTGACTAGTTAGCAGGTAGGAGAGATGGAGTTTGGACCTGGGCTTGCCTTCTTCCAAAGCAGTTTCCTGGAGAAGCAGGCCGGCACATTACTACACTGTCAAAGGCACAGTCCGCAGCGTCAGGTGCCAGTGTCCAGTTGATGTCTCTGCAGGTTGTTCAACTGCCTTGTGCCTCAGTTTCTTCACCTATATAATGGGAATAATATTGTACCTATGGCAAAGGGTTGGTATGATTAAATGAATCAATACACATATGAAGAACCCAGAACAATGCCTGGCACAAAGAAGGACTAGATGTGTTTGCTAAAATAATAAATATAATGTGCTCCTTGCCTTGAGATAAATGTGTCTGAATTGCAGTATTGCCACTTTGGGATCCATGTCATTGTTTTGTAATGGAACCAGAAATATTTTTGAGTAAGTTGCTTTTTCTTGACAATAGAGCCAGAATATGGCAGGCTGGCATCTGAATGCAGGTCTTTAACACTGGAAAGCCAGTGTCTTTTCCATTACCCAGGCACAGAATGGGAAACTTTGGGGAGTTAAAGGAAAAAAAAAACCACCCCAACAAAGGTGTTAAGTCTAAGGCTAACATTCAGGCAAGCTTCTGAGACTTTTCAGAGATTACCCATGAGTAATCAGGGATTTTCTTTGCATATTGAGGCTTAAAGACCAAATATGATTTCAAATAAAAATCCAGTTATAATGTGCCTATATCTGTAGTCACTAGAGAGTTTTCATTTCCTTTTTTTGTCTTTTGCTATTAACAAATGCTTTCTTTTCTTATTCTTTATTTCCTTATCTTTTTTTGTTACATTAAGAGGTTTAAAATATTTTAAATTGGTCACATAGAAGCCATTTTTTAATGACTGCACTGGTTTTGAATCAGTGTGCTATAAATAAACACCAAAACTGGAATAAATGTCATTATCAAGTAAACATAATACATATCACAGAACATTTCACATAAATTCCCTTCTGTGCTTGTCAAGCAAGGACTCGAGAAATGCTTGTCTCTGCAAGCTGCTCCGAGACTCATAAATTGCTTCACAGAATGAGGAAATATTCAGTAAACATGGACAATTAATAACCATGTTCCCAAGAGACTGAGATAGAGCCCCCATGTACTGCCAACGAGTTAAGGAAAAGTGCTTGCCCTTATATTGTCCTTGAAGGCTCTGGCACTGGGTACCAGGAATGGGTGAGATGGGCTCAGTTTGGTGGGGAAAAGAGACATATAAACTCAAAATTTATCATTTTGTGCATGTGCACATTGTTATATTTTTCCTGCCTAGAATAAATGCCTCCTTTTCCTGGAAATGATGCCCCCATCTTCCTTTGATGAACCCAATCTTCCCCATTGTCAGTCCAACTGATTTACCCTCTTGCTTCAGAGGTGGAAGGTGAACCAGACCTAAACTGAACAAATTCTGTCCCCTTGACCTCAGTGATCCGTCCAGGGCAGGCGGACGATCCAAGACAGGCCAATCAGACTCCATGCTGGGCCTCTGCTGGGACTGTCAGGCCAGAAAACTCCCTGTAGTAGACGTGCAGCCGGGGTGGCCCCCAGGTGGGAACCAACTGCTTGGAATTAAGTCAACACAAAGAAGAGTCCTAGAAATGAAGGAATCAGCCCGGAAGGTGTCATTTGAACACCTTGACCCATTCGTGTCCGAAAATTCTCTCTCCAAACTTCGTAGTGATGTAAGGGAATAGTACATTCCTTTTTATAAAATGTTTAATTTGGTATTTTTGTTATTTCTTAAGGCAGTTTAGTTTGAATTAGTCGTAATCACTTTCAGTGAAACAGTCCTCATTAGTAAGACCGATATAAAAAAATAACATAGTCATACACGCACAAGGTCTCGGGGGGTATCCTGGATGGAGAGACTAAGGGGTGACATTTCAACTGTGTTTAGAAGAAAGTGTAGCATTTCACAGGGGTGTATGGTAGGTAAAGTCATTTTAGGGAAAAAGAGCAGTGTGTCCCAGGAAGAGGGGCATTTCAGGGAATGTGAGAGATTAGGGGTGACTGGAGTGCCATGTTGTGGTGAGGAGTGCTGGGAGAAGTGGCTGGAGAGATGGGCTGGACTGGAATGTCCAGGGCATCGCACGGCCCCCGAGGGCCGGATGACAAGGTTAGGCGTGTGTCTGGTTGATTACTCCCTGTGGTGGCAGGGTGGAGAATGCGTCACGCTGTGAAGACCTGTAGGCAGGGGGAGCTTATGGGGAGGCTATGACAACAGCTCAGAACAGATCTAAAAACATTCACAGGCCAAAGTCAGTATGGGGCGTAACTGCTGTCTTTTCCCCACCCTGCATCTAAGGCAGACGTCCCTGACTGACCCCGCACTCTTGGATGCAGTACCCCTGGGGCGCTGTTCCAGGCTGCTGTTCCCATTCATTTGTCAATACTGCCACTTGAGTTGAAATCTGTCTGCAACCCCCAGACCATCCAGGATGTAGTCGGTATGGATGCGCTACTGAGCCTGGAGTTATCTTGGGCTGACTCTTGCTTTAAGTTCTTTGGGTTGAATCGTTGAGTTGAAAGTCATCTTTTTTGGCTTGTAGAAGTAAATGGATGAGTGTTTGCTGAGCAAGAAAAATATTTTGAGGGAAGTCTCAATCTCAAAGAGAGACTGCAACTTTTTCTTCTTCTCTTGAGGCCAACAACAGCTCTGGTGAAGCGACCAGAATGAAGTTGATGGGCTCCGGGGGGCCACTGTCTGGCTCAAGCTACTTCTAATGGGATGTGAAGCACACACATTTCCTTGAGGTCACAGCTTTGAATCTGACCTGTGGCCGTAGGAACCACTGTCTGACAGCCCCTTGGCGGCTGCCGTGAAGTGAGTTATGGGTCTCAGCACCGTTTCCAGTAGCCTGAGTCGACTTCGGCACAGCCGTTCTGGAGTTACTGCCGGAGGGGGAGCGCTAAACTGAAAGGCAAAGCATAAACACAGACAGAGCTGCTCTGCCCACCCACCAGAGAGGTTCCCCCACAGCCACCTCGAGGTCTGTTGGGCTAAAGGCTATAGTGAGAGCTTCCACTGGAGAGAGGGCACTGCCAGCAGGGGGGCGTGCTCTCTTCTGCCGGCCGACAGACCGAGCTTCCCAGAGCAGGAACCTGACTAGCTCTGGAGTTCAGAGAAGAGGCCTGCACCCCCAGGTAGCAGGGGGACGTGTTTCCTCCAGATCCATCAGACAAAAAGGATCCTTAGAGTCACATCAGATCTCCTCTTTCAATTAAAGAAGAGAAAGTCCTCATGTGGGCAGAACCAGAGGCCATGTTGGAGTCTCGAATGTGGAGGTTCGAAGCTTTCTGGAGGCTTCCTTTAATCTGCTTCTTAGTACAGTCTTATTCTTGCCTGCCCGTTGGGGAAGGAGGATGCACAGGTATTTGGGGACTACAATGTGTTATAATAAAAGCAGGTCTGAAGCAGAGGGAAGATTGGGGATTTCAAAAGCCTGTCAGTATCTGTGTTTTCAGAAATTCAAAGTAAACCTATGCACAATGCTACGTATACAAAGAATGACTTTATCAAGCAACAGTAATATGCCAGCACTCCCTATATATGACCTCATCTCTCAGCCATAAGAGAATACTTAATTTTACAAATGAAGTAAGTAACAGAGAGTTTAAAGAAGTCACTTACTCAGGCTACTCATCTAGGAGTGATGAAGCCAGGATTCAATCACACGCCTGCCTGGCTTCTAAGCCTGTGCTGCTTTCACTGGCACTCTGATATTTTGTGGTGTAGAAAGTGGCTTGAGCTGGAATACAGACCCCAGCTGAGATAAAATAGAGTAACTAATAAGTCCCTAAAAATAATGGGTACTGGGTGCACTGCTGGGCACACTGCAGGCATTTCTGTGGTTCATCCTCAGACCAGCACTCTGCTCCGGGCTCCATTACTTAGCCATTTCACAGGTGAGGAAACTTAGAGATGCCAAAGTTTGCCCAAGGCCTCCCAGCCAGTGAGCGATGGAGCTGGGGGTGGGATTCAGGCCCCCCTGCTCCAAAGCACACACTCTTAATCACGGAAGCCAGTGGGGTACATAGAACTGTTGATGGAGGTACACGATATGATTTTAGGGGACGTATAAACAAATACCTTGTAAAAGTCATTATTTAAACGTTAATGCAAGTGATGCTGCCTTTTCTAGTGGCAGTGATATAGCATTTCCATTTCAAAGAGAATTTTTAAAATTAAAAAGCGAGTTGATTTAAATGAAGTCTATTAGGTGAATAATAAGGTGGCACATGGATATGGCACAAATGGTCAAGGTGGCTCATGGAAAGACTGGGGCTTGGGGTCACTATGACGATGTGCTGCTCAGCAGCAATGCAGCCTCTCTAAGCTGGGCAGTGGGAGACACGGCAAAGGAGGGCACAGGGCTGCAGGGACAGATCCGGGCTGGGGAGCACCCACCAAGGGCCGGACTGCTTAGCTCCCCGGAAAGCCCTGGAAAGAAAGGCAGGTCTTCCTGTCAGCTCCTGCCTCGGGCTCTGGAAGGCTGCACTGGGTGGGCAGGTGGACAGGTTTAGTCTGTTTCTCTTTTTTAATTCACCCAAATGCCAACAGCCGCCTTAGCCCCTCCCCCGTAAAGCCTCCCTCCGAGTCCATGCTGCCTTGCCGTCTGTGTGGCAATACCTGGCTTTGCACAGCATGTGCTAATGGACTGTTAGGTTTCTCTGTCAGCTGTGACCAGGGATGGCAACTATATTTCAAATTATGGGATAACCCTGAAAGATGGGTAGTGGCTGCGGAAGGGCTGCGCTGGAGCGGACACTGTGGTTGTACGTGAGACCAGTGGGAAGGGTCACCGTGCTCAGCTAGTCGTGTGAGTCGCGGGGCAGGTGAGGTGAGAAGAGGCGTGTGCGTCACATGTTTGTCATCCCCGACTCATTCTGCTGCTAGGTGGGGGGCCTTTGAGGGAATGACCTGTGGCCTGTCCATGCAGTGCCCTCCCCTCAGTGTGTAGCGTGCTTATAGGTGCGCTGCCTCTGTCTCTCGTTTCCTGTGGGGGCTGAGCCTGGGATTCCAGGCACACCAGAAGCCGTTACAGGAGATTGCACGGTAATTGCACGGGTGGAATCTGCACTTGGTGACGTGAAGACAAGGTAGCCACTTGTTTTTCTCCCGCACTAACCCAGAAGGCGCTGTATGGGGGCCTAGGATGAGCATGTCGGGGAGGGGCCCCAGAAGGGAATGGATCAGGAAAGCAGGGCCTGTAGGCCACAGAAACAGTTGGGAGATGATTTTTCCCGTGTGTGAATCCCGCCATAGTCAGTCATTTTCACTGCCCCCTGACCGACATCCCCCTGATCTTCTCTGTGGTCCCCTGACTTGTTCTCCAGAAGCCGGTGGCCCTCGAGGAGGAATGGTGAGTTGGTTGGGCTTCATTGCTTGGGATTTCTCAGCACCTAGGGAGGCTGCAGAGCAGAGGCCGGGCGGGGTCTGTTCGCAGTGCCTGCCCTGGACCCAGAGGCATCAAATCCTGGCTGGGAAAAAGTGCTGTACGAACAGCATCCGTATGTGCGTCCAGGGCAGGCGTTCCCTTGACAAAGCCACGGCGGCTCTGCTCTCCTTGTTCTCTGCTCCACTGTCTCTTTGCTTCAGAGATGTTACCACCCTCAGGACAGAACCCTCTTTCTTTAAGAAAATCCAACATGTTCCTTGAATTATTTCCTCCTCAAACCAACCAGCATCCCGGGTCACTTTCCTTTAGTCTTTGCTTTTTATGTGTTGACTAAATACCACTTTGAAAATTATTCTCTGAGAGCTCATGCAGTTTCTTTCTAAGCGGTACTTCGAAGCACATTGCTTTGTTTTTGGTAGGCTTGTTTGTGTTTAAGGTCATAGAATCATGTTCATGGTGTGATTCTCAGGCAGTGGGACAGACCAGTGGAGGAAGTACTTTGGCTTCCAGAGGTTTCCACTGAACCACACAGTGAAACAGTTCATTCTTCTGTCTGAATACTTGTCAGCAGTGGGTCTCAACTGCCAACCCTAGGAGGTGTGGGCTGTGCAATGATGACCAATATGAGTGCCCGAGCCCCTCTTTCCATATGGTTGAAGCTGTGTCTGTCGGAATGGAGAGTTAGGTGGGCTGTGCAATGCTGCCCAGAGTTGGGCATGGCAGGGCAAAGGAAAGACAAGACACACGCCATTAAGCTGGTACCTAAAGAGACCATATGAACTCAAAATAAAATTACTGAAACATCAAGAAAAGCAAGGCCTTGTATGCATATGTGGAAGCTAGAGTTAAGGCAGTAAATGCTTCCACTGAAACACCTGTTGGAAGTCAATATTCTGGAGCATTTTAGACCTTTGCTCCCGGAGTCTAGCTTGATGGCTGGCAGAAGGAGTCACTCGGGAACTGCTTTGTAATCTAAAAAACAAGATTGATGTTAGCTTCTGCTTTTTTACCCACATATGGCCAAATATGAGACAATCTTGAATGTTAGGTGATCCAGCATTTTCTCCGAAAAGAGTGAGATCTGTAAAAATATTTTTGGTCTAATTGAACATACACACTTCTAAGTTTATAGCTGAAATAGTGATCTGTAAGTAATATGTAAGTTATTTAGTTCATTACACCTGCATATTTCAGGAGGTAATATATTAATTTAGAAGTATTCTTTTTTTCCACTTTTGTAACACAGTTTTATTCAAACTCTTCGGATCCATTTTTGATATTAGTGTCTTTGACATTGTTCCCTACTCCTATCCCTTCTGACAGTTCATACTGTTCAAAGGGAACTTAGGCTGTGGCCCAAAGATACTTCCTAATTGACAGTGTAACACCACATTATGCAGAAGCCCGTGGGCACCGATCAGCCCGCTGTTGGTCTGGAATCCCTTAATTCTCTATTTCAAGAGTCCTTTCGGTAGTTTAGAAAGCACAGCTGTTGGTGCTGGTGCCATTGAGTGAAGGCTTTTTTTTCCTCAGGCTTCCCCATTAACAGTGGAATATAATACAAAGCTCTCTTTTCAGATTCACTTTCAGGATCTATTCTGTCTGGAGAATTAGGAGAAGGGCCTGGGAGCTGGCGCAGGGGGATCAGAACAGGAAGAGAGGCGTGGGGTGTGGTGTGGTTCAGTCCTGGGCTGCGTCCTGAAGGCCCTGGAGCAGGGAGCTCAACGGCATGGGGAGGTGACAGATTTCAACACCTTCATAATTTAGAAAAGAAACCCATACGAGGTCTAGGGGACGCTGTGTCCCAGGATATGTCTCTTCCTTTGACTCCAAAGCCCACACTTACCCACAACGCTGTCTGTCCTCCAGAGAAATCTGTGACTCCTTGTCCTGCACATCACCAACTATGAACCCTTCGGTGAGAGGCAGCTTCTATGAACTTGAGCTTCGTCATCTTCAGACGGGGTTCTAATCCCCCCGTGACTTTGTGAGCAGAGATGACGTGACCTAGGTAATGTGCTCATCACTGTATATGACACAGGGGCCCAGTATACAGGAGCTGCTACAGTCGTTATTATTCTGTCGGTCTTTTTCTAGGTATTAAGTGCCCTCCTGCTATCCTTTTCCAATTCCTTCCCCCCGAGACCCACTATATTTTGATGCCAAATATATAAAGAAAAAGAAAACTACTAAGGATTCAGCTGCAGAGTTAAATGAAGTTGCGTTATGCTGTTCAAAACAGCTCCCCTTTCTTTGCCTTCAGACCTCTTTTTCATCCTTGATGACTCCAGTCACTCTGTCCTTTTCCGGGAAGCTGTCCTGTCCCTGCCAAACTGAGAGAGTGATGCTCTGAATGTGGGTGAAGGTGAGATATTTGTGTGTGTGTGTGTGTGTGTGTTTTAATTCAGATGTAGGGAGTAGCAAAACATGGCATTCAAATACTGTGCTTTAGTCATTTGGCAATTGGACTTGTAACAAAGGAAATGGGATATTTTCTTCCCTGCAGTGCACTAGCAGGACGTCCCAAAGCCAAAAGTCTTTGTTACCCTCCTCGTTTGAGAAAATGAGCCCAGCTCATGACAGAAGCACTAAGATTAGATATTGGTAAAAGCTGGTCATTAGGTTTCCAATGAACAAATGTGTCATCGCTGCTCACTCGGCACATGTGACTGATAGCAATGCTTGCAGAGTCCCGGAGACGTCGGCTTGGCATTCTCCAAAAATATGGCAACTATTATTTTCTCTTCCTAGCTGAAAAGCATAATTTAAAACAATCTTTTTTTTTTTTCATTTAAATTGCTCTGTCTAGAAAAATTGATCATGCATTTACCCAAGGCTGGGTGCCCAGAGGCCACACGCTGACGTCCACGTCTGTCCACCTAACGGTGAAGAGTGGATGCAAGTGACGGAAGAAGGAGTGTGAAGACAGGTTTGCTTGCGGCTCCTGTCCCTGCCAGGCCCTCCCTTCCCCTTGTTCCGAGCTCAGAAAGTCTTGTTCCTCTTGACTCTACTGGCCTCCAGTTATGAATACTCAAACTTCCCAGCAGTTAGGCCTATGCCTACTTTTGAAAGTCAGCTTAACTGACATTTGTTGGGCACTTACATGCAAACATTTGATAGTTTCTGTCGGTTCTGCTTTTAAACAAAATTGGTGTTGTATGGTGAGAAAAAGGTCCACGTAAGGTATGAAGGGGTGAAATGGGAATGGGGAGCTCTGTCTTTCTCTTTCTCTTTTTTTGGCTTGTCCTGGTATTTATGTAATTGGATAAATATTAAATGGAACATCGTGCAAGTTTAAGGTGTATGTTGCGTTACTTGGATACATTCATGCATTGTAAAATGGTTGCTGTTGGAACTATATCACATCACATACAGTACAGTGTTGTCTGTGTTCGACAAACTGTACAAGGGGGTTTCTAACTGTCAATCAGGCTAACAGGAACCCACAAGGTTCCAGACGGAAACAGTGGCCTAAGGCCCTGATCCGACCTGGGCCGCTGGTGCCGGCAGTGTGCCATCCAGGGAGTGACAGCTGCCGCCAGCTGGAGAGTGGGGTGTGGCCCCTCAGACCGTGCCACGGCTCCCCACTTCCCGTGTGCTCTGGCCCTCGCCATCCCAGCCTGATCTCACACTGGCCTCGTCTTTTCTTCCTCTCCTCCAGCACCGCTCAGCAGGCCGAGGCCTTTCTGCCTCAAGTCCTGACGTGTCTGCCTCAGACTTCCCACCTTTTGAACCTCAGTTTACACGCATCTTCATGGAAGCTTTGCTGGAACACGCTGCTGAAGGTGCCCCCCTTCCTGTTACTCTCCAGTCCTGCTGCCTGCTTTATTTCCTCCTTAGTACTTAATCTCTGACCACCTTGTTTATTGGCTTACGTGTTCTGCCCGACCCCGCGAAGACGTGGGTTCCTGCGGCCGGGGGCTAATTTCAGGAGGTGATGGGGGCTGGGCCTGAGCCGGGACGTGAGGCCACCCCTTGACCAGCTTTTCTTTCTGCCTTAGGTTTCAGTTACCCCTCTTCCTGAACATCTTTTCTTCACAGTCCTGACAATCGTCACAGCAACATCTTTGAGTGACAGGAGCTGTTGTCAGGCCCTGTGCTCACCGGGTCTTCCATTCCTTTGCTTATTGTCTTTGCAGGGACGTTGTCTTGTTCACCGTAGTCACCTCAGTGGCTTGCACATCATCTGGCACACAGGAGGTACTTAATGTTCACTGAATTGTTTGCCACATACTGGCTGGGTTTCTTTGGCACGTAGTATGACCTCTTTAAGCATCAGTTTATTGACCTGTAGAACATGGGAGGTGGGGAGAGGGAATAACGGCACTTCTGTCACCGAGACGTTGAGAGGAGGCAGAACAGTGGAGAATGGGGAGTTCGTTCTTTGATGTCTGAGCACGTGTGCACGGGTTTCAGGCACACCTGTCAGCAGGCTTACGGAATTAAAAAGTATACATATATTCTTTACCACAATGATTTAAACAAAAATCTGTACGCGTCTTCATTTTTACTAGTTATATCCTATTTCTTACCAGATTGGGTGGTAAAATGATTTCTACTTCCCCCAGTAGTATAGAAAATTCTCCATTTCTCTATTATGACCAATGCTTGATATTATCAGTTTACTTTTTTTTTTTGCCATTAATATATGTGAAGTAGCATCTCATTGTTTTAGTTTCCATTTTTCTTATTGCTTAATGAAATTTACCATCCCTTATGTTCTTATTGGCCATTCAGATGTTCTATTCTGAAACTTGTCTTTATTATCCTTTATTTATAATTTTTCTGGGTTTTTTTTTCCTTACTGATTCGTAGTAGTTCCAGACAGTAATTCTTTGCCAGTTATATATTTCTAATAACTTCTCCCAGATTGTGGTTTATATTTTAACTTATTTTTCCTTTTTTGGGGAAAAAATTAGATTTTTAAATAGTTAAGTTTATTTCCTATGGCTTGTAATTTATATTGCATTGTTTAAGCAATCCTTTCCTAATCCAATATCATAAATGTTTTATTCTATATTTTCTCAAGTTTAAAAATCTGCCTCCTTTACAAATAGGTCATTCACACACCAGGAACTAGTATAAAAATACAATTATAACAATTTGTTTTACAGTATTGATATCCACCATTTATTGAAGAGGCCCCTTCTACGTCAATTAGTAATGTCATATGTTGTGTTGGTGTCTATCATCTGTTTCTGGATCCAATTCTATTCTATTGATTGTTTATTTTCCATGTGCTAATATCGCACTGTCTTAATTACTAGAGTTTTATTGTTTGGTGGGTTAATTCTTCAACTTATACTTGAAAGGTATTCTGAATGCCCTGGGCTTTGCCTTTTCCAAGTGAACTTTTGGTTCTTGAAAAACATAACTCTTTTTATCTTTTATTTAATTTCAAAAAGTTTCATTGGAATATTGCTGATATACAATATTATATTGTTTTTCTCTTTTGATTTCCAATTTTTGATAGAGCTATTGAGTCCTTCCAAGAAACATGTATATGACTATTAAAGAAGACCTTCTGAGTGAAATAATAAATGCTGATAAGTACAGACTTATGTGCAACGTTGCAGAGCCCTTGCCCTGAACAGAGGGGTTCAGAGGGACCCAAAGCTTCAGTTTCAGCTAATTTTTGCCATTTGGGAATATAGACTTAGCACCAGATTCAAGAGGATCTGGAAAGCTGACTTTATTTTCAGTCAATGACGTGCTGTGTTTGTAGCCTCATTAGTGCATCCAGAGTATAACCCCAAGACCCCAGAGCAATTATTCCAATGCCAGATATTTTGGCTCTGAATGCTTGAGACAATTTTCAGGGAACCTGGCATGGGGCACTTAACAAGAGACCCCCAGACGGCAGAGACAATGCATTCCGCCTCAGCTCATACCTCTACGGCCCCATCTCCACCTTTTCCTCCTCCCTCCACTTTTCTAGCTGTACTCTGTTTTCTTAGAAGTGGGTTTTATAGTAATTAACTCACTTTTATCCAAATCCATAGCACATTCAAGGTACAATCTTTATATTTCTGAGATTGCATATTAACAATGTAATATGACCTGAAGTTGTCTCCTTAGAATTTTATGTAGGTGATATTAATTTTCGTCTTATTAGGTGTAATTTTAAAACTGCTATGTAGGGACCTTCATAAGTGGTCTTTTTGGAAAGACCAATCTTTCTTGCTCATTTTGCTGTTAATTTGTTTTTTGAAAAGACTATTTCTTTCTCATTCTACTGTTAATTTGACTACTGAGTCTCTTGAAGAATAGACTCTTAGGTCTACAGCACACCTAACCAGCTCTAAACCATTGTCTAAGATTTAACAGACTATCTTAGCCTGGCTTGAACTGGCTTCAACCGAGGCTGGCATGGCCTGTGCCAAGAACTGGCAAGAGTTGAGTGACAGCTCCACCTGTTTTCATCACAGGAAAAAGAAGCTAATACAACAGATCATGACGTTTCTCTGACTGCTAGGTGCTAAAAAGGATACATACTATTTACAAGCTCTATTAAAGCTATGTAAAAACCATGATGCCAGGCATCACATTACATAAGATATAAAAATATAGAAATGTTCTAGTTTCCTCCTATCTTTTTTATCATAGAATCCATCTGGCTCTAAGTAGGTCTGGATAAAAGGAAACATTCATGCATTGAATTGACTCATGCCAATGATACCTTCCTTCACTCCATAAATATTTAATTCAAGACTCTGAGGATATAGGGACATCCAAGGCAGGTACAATTCAGGCTCTTCTAGAGCTTATATTACACAGCAGGGGGAGGGCACTGACAGCAAACAGCCAAATAAATAAATTAGATCACTTCAGATACTGGGTGATAAGTACTTGGAACACAGTTCAACAGAAGAATGGGGTAGAGAGTGTATGTATATGTGAGAGTGGGTGAGGGAAACTATGTCATCTCAGGAGAATAATGCTTTGAATGTGCCTTAGTAGACTGTCCCATCATCATATACGTAAAGCACGAGCATCAGTGTATTGCCTAGAGTCCACTGAGAGGGGGACAACGTGGAGCTGCCTAACTCAAGTATTTCACAGCCTTTCTGATAAGATCAAAGTAGTCATCCTCACAGCAACTGTAGTGATGCCAACACTACTAATAATACTAGCAGTGATGATACTAACAATTGTGAAGTATGTTAAGGTGCGTCCACATTTGTGCCACTAAAGTAAGGTTGGGACTTTGAAAAAGTCACTTCTCCTCATCTCATCTGTTCAAAGACACAGCTGGAGTTGATGAGTACTATGGTTCTCTTCTTACAAGAGTGTTAGATCTTCTAGATCTTTATGTAGCATCTCATACTGTGTGTGTCTCTGCCAGTTGGTTATTCATTATTCATTTCATCTTCATAAAGTTTTCTAACAGTTGTGTGTGTGATTCGGTTTTGAGAACTGCTTTTTTTTTTTTTGGCAGAGAAAAGCCCCAGTTCTGGGCAATTCTTTGGGACTTTTCCAAGGAGAAAATGCAATATTGAAAATGTGTAGACATAATATGGGGTAGAAATGAGGAGGTTAGGTTTTAGAGTCTGAGAGACTTGGGTTTGAGCCCTGGTTTCACCTTTTGCCAGGTGTGGGGCACTGGACAAATAGCTTGACGTTTTTGAGATTTAACTTGCTCACCTATAAAATGGAGCAATGATAGTATTTACCTTGTTAGATTTTCATAAGGTTTATATCAAATAATACATGTAGAATGCCTGTTAACATAGTACCCACTAGATGCTAGTTGCTACTGTGATTATCTCAGTATGACAACAGTCTGAAGACCTTTAGGCTTGGTAATCTTTTCATGGTCAGTTTCTAATACGAATCAAATAAGGAATAATTCTAACTGCAAGACTGTGTGTCTGACCTCCTGTCTGAGGTTTAGTGGCCTTTATTCAGACCCCACACATGATGGAAGTTTAATCTTTGCTTGATTATCTCCTATCTTGAGCAGTTTATTTCCTCCTTCCATTAATAGAATAGTTTTGGTGACAAGACAGAATTTGGAAATAGTGGAAATAACACAGAAAGGCAGACAGGATTATCTCACCTCCAAAGGAATTATTTGCATTTCAAAAATATGTAGTAAGTCAGTAATACTTCTCCAAAGGCCACAGTTTAACAACTAGGTTAATCTTTTAAGAGTCTTCAAAGTTTGAATTCTTTGCCCCCAAAAGAACTGTCAGGCAATTTTCTGTTGTTTTAAGTTGTAAAACTCTGAAAGAATATTTCCATTCCCTTTAGATATGTATCTACCTCTTCTGGTGGGTAGAAACTGCTGTTTAATGGCTGCCTAGCAACATTGCTCAGTGGCTGAGCAAAGGCTGGGTGATGGTTTAACCCAGTGGAACACCCAAAGGCAATTAGTAAGACAATGTAATTACACAAGCTGGAAATAGGTCAGGATTTGGGACAAATACCCAGATGCTTGGGAAAGCGGCTTTGGGATCTGAACGCCCCTGGAGTGAGAAGTTATTTGGGTTGGCGTGCCTGGGGCTGTCTTTGCTTTGTGCTGAGCACTTATGCAGAAAGAGTGCCATTCTGAACATGCGTTTTAGGTATAAGCTTGGGGGATGCTGGTTGTTCGAGTAAGATACCGACAGACAGAGGTGGATATTGGAAACAGCGCATCAGAATGGTCCTGAGCTTGGGCTGTGGGGTCACACAGACCCGTGTCTGGTTACTGCTCCTCTAGTTCTTAGCTGGGCAGACCAAGCAATATTATTTCACTCCTCTAAGTGTCAATTTTTTCATTTCTATATTGGGTTGTGTGGATTAAATAGGATAATGTATATCAAGTGTTTAGCACTGTTCCAGGAACTGGGAAAATAGCAGGACGTGATGCAATGCTAAGCCCCACCTCTCAGCTGTTGTCATGTCGCCTTCTATGCACTCTGCCCCTTCCCCACCCCGGCCCCGTTCCTGGACTTCCCCTTGCAAAGAGTTCACATTCACGGCTCATTGCCACGTATGTGGAGTTTTTGTTTTATCACAGGTATGTGACTTTGGACACATGTAAGTGAGATACTAGATTGTTGGCCTGTCAGAGACTAGAGCTGCCCAGTTAATGGGTATCACCGAGGGACAAAGTGCTGGGGGAACAAATCTCTCCCTCACAGACCCTTGCTAGCCTGCGGCCTGTGAGCCAGACGAGGCGTGCCTCTGATCCCAGAGGAAGCCTGTGAAACTTTGTAGACCTGTTTTGTTTCAAGCCCAATAATACCCTTTGGAAAATGTAAAACCAGGCTTCACCTTGGAGGGCAGGATTATGCTGGTGAAATGTTGCGAACTCCCAGAGGCCTGCTGTAGACTCGGAGCGACTAGACACAGCATTAGGGGAAAAAGGTCAGGCACCGGGGCCAATAGGCTAGAGTTCAAATCTTGGACCTGTCACTTACTCACTGTGTGATCTTTGTCAGCTTGTATAAAGTTCAATTTCCTAATCTGTAAATTGGGGATACTGATATGGGCCATGCAGTTCTCAGCACATCACAAGGACTGAGTATGAGGCATCCGTCCAGAGCTTGGTGCAGGGTGTGCAGTAGCTGTTACATCTACTACAATATCTAGTAGGTATAATATTATTATTTAAGAAATTATTGTTATTATTTAATCACCAAACCACATAAAATGCAAAATCATCATGCATAAAGCGGACTATATATATTATATAATGCTACTATTATTTACTTGGAACCCTCTTAGGCTCTGTGATGACTGGTAAAACACTGTCACTGTCCTTAAGGAATTTGTATTTCAGTTGAAAAGATAGACACATGAACAACTTAAGACAAAAACTCCAAAGTGCTAAAGAGAAGGTGCAAGCACCACGCTCTAAGGACGAGGAGGAAACAGAAGTTAATTCTGCATGATGGGGACCCAAGTAAGTCTATTTGGAGGCACTGTCTTGATCGTGGGATTCCGGTGTGTCGCATTCTTATTGGGTGGACTGTGCGGACAAAGGCGCAGAGGTGGGACTGGATGGAGCACAGATGGGAGGTAGCGGGTGGTGCATCTGGCCGGACGCTGCAGAATGTGGAGGGATGCTGTGCAAGATGCTGGGAAACTGGGTTGAAGTTTGATCCTGGAGGGCTTTGAATATTCAAAGGGAATTTTTGCAAAAGTATCTTTTAAAAAATGACTTTAGTCATTTGTCCCTTCCTTCCATTTATTTAATGCCCTCTGTCTGCCAGATACTATTTTGGCGATACAGCAGTGAACTGGATAAAGTCAGTGAGTTTCCAGTCCAGTGAGAGAGAGAGTGAGTCATGAGTCCGCGATTCCACCAGATGTGCTGAGAGCCTCCATGGCCAGGGGGACGGGAGGCACCTTGTGAGGTGTCCTAACCACAGCTGGGCGCCAGAGTGGGCTTCTCAGGGGGAGTGGCTCTGAGCTGAGGTCGGAGGGAATGAGTCAGTCAATCAGGGTAAAAGAGTGTAAAAGGAATATTCTGAGGAGAAGAAACAGCATTTCTTGTAGGATAGAGCTGAGGCAGATCACGGTGGGTCTCGAGAATTCCAAGTTAGTTTGAAACTGACGGAGCACTGAGTGCAAGATGGCAGAGTTAGGAGGGGTAAGGGAGTCACACAGAGCCTTGTCAATCATGTTAGATCATCTGGGTTTTATCTAGAAGGCCTGGAAGAGTTTCAAGCCGTGTTTGCTCTGTGAGTGGAGGGTCAGAGTGTGCGCACAACACAGCTGCGTTTGTATTTTAGAAAGACAACTCTCCAGAGATTGAAGAATAGGGGCTGCAGGAAGCACGACCGGAGCAAGACCAACCTTGGGACTATTTCCTTTGCCCAAAGGTGCCTGTGTTTACCTTTCCCCAAAGTGCTCTAGAATGTTGGAGAAAAGAAGGCCCCACTTCCCTGGGTGATATCTGCCCTCAGCTGATGTGCATAACGTACGTGGTTGCATTGGGGAGGGTGTCCTGTGGGTTTTGTCATGCCAGGTAATGTTTCTAGCAGTTGCTGTGGGGAACTGGGGCATCTGTGTTCTCCCAGTGGGAGGAAGAAAGGGATTTTATCTCCTGCCATGGGAATTCTGGGAATGTGGCCTTTGCGTGTTTGTGGTCGTGTTTACCGGGTATCAGGAAGCATCTCACAAAATTACTCTAGGAATGGTCGCGTCACTTTCCGAGAGACCCCCGTTTGCCTGTAGAAGTGGCAAGTAGGGAAAAACAGTGCCCACTTACCCTGATGAGACTCAAAGCCAGCAGCATCTGCTCCAGAGAGATACAAGGAGGGCAGCGGGTTGGACCGCGATTGAGGGCACTTCAGAACTTTTCTTCTGCCCCCTCTAGGAAATCAGAATAGCAAACAGCGTGGTACCGGAGCGCGGTGACGCAGCGCTTCCCGACTCAGCTTGTCTGACGCCCTTGTCGAGTGAAGCAGCCCCGCAGATTCACCGGACGTGGGTGGAGCTGCTCTCTTCTTGGTCGTGTGGACGTGCGGTTTACCTTCTCTGCTTCTGGCTGTTTGCTTCTGCTGTGGTTGGGGGGCGCAGGGAACGTGAATCAATGTCTGCTATTCGTGCTGAGCGTGACTCAGATAGATACGGGGGACTGGGAGCGTGGGAAGACCACCGGATCTGAGGATCACTCAGGAGCTGGCGAGTGACTCGATTTGAGAGCTTGTTTCACTACTGCATTCGGTTTTTTTTTTTTATTGCTGCACAACAAATGACCACAGACTTAATGGCCTAAAAGAACACAAATATATTATCTTCGAAGTGTCTGTGGGCCAGGAGTCCAGGCCTGGGTCACCTGGACCTCTGCTCAGGGTCTCACAGGACTGAAATCAACTTCTTGACCATCTGTGTCCTCATCTGGAGGCTTCATTAAGGAAAAATCTACTCCTAAACCTTTTAGGTGGTTGACAAAATTCAATGTATTGCAGCTAAAGGACCCGAGGTCGGCTGATCTCAAGTGTGCCCCTTCCTAGCCAGAAGAATTTCTCTCTCACATTGAGTTTCTCTGACTGTTTTAAGAGCTTGCCTGATTAAGTCAGGCCCATCCTGATCTAATTAACTCAAAATCAACTGATTAGGGATCTTAATTCCATCTGATAAAATCCCTTCTTTCCTATTACTTAACAAAATTGTGGCATGATCATATTCACAAGCACGCCACTTACACCTGAGTGGAGGGAATTATACAGGATGTATACCCAGGGGGGTGGGAATCTTGGGGGCCCTCTTAGATTTCCCTACCACAACTACCTACTGACTTTTGTTGACAGGCAGGCCCCTAAATGTATGGAGAAAACTTCCTAATTTGCAAAATGAGGCATATTCAATCTTGTCTGTCCTTGAGCAGTCAGTCTCAAGAAGTGATGTGATATTTGTGGTTCATAAATTATTAAGTGCCAAGTATACAGGCGAGATCGTGCCTGTGGGGACCAAGTAGCTTTCTGGTTATTTATAATTAGTTCTGAGCATGCTCCAATTTTTTATTGTTGGACATTGAAGTGGCTTATAATTTTTTACATTTTATAGCAGGGTAGAGGTCATGAATGATTTTAAGGTTTGTTTTTGGTAGATACTGTTAAGTCATGCTCTAAGAAGTGAGTCAGTGGTGACCATTTCTAAGTGTTCACAATCCAGCCTGTGTAAGAGGGAAGGGCAGGGCTCTGAGGCCTGTGTTTCCCGAGGGGTAGGAGAGAATGGCTTCCCCCAAAAGGATGAGCAGCACGTGGATTGGTGCTGCCATTATAACGACTCTCCAAAGACCCAGCATTGCAGTGCCTTTGTAGGTAGGCCTCAGTGGCTTCTAACTTCTTGTACCCTGGCATTCCCCTTATTACCAGTTTGACATTATTTTTAAATGGCACAATTACTTAGTTTGCTCTGCAAATATTGGGAGGCGGATTTGCAGAGTGATCGTCCTGTTTGCAGGTGCCGTATGGTCACTGTGGAGTCTGTGGTGTGGTTTCCTATGCTCGGTTTCTTCTGTGCATTTCAGAGGAAGATGGCTTCAGTAACATACACACGGAGGGGTTAAATTACACATGCATTAACATGTACACAAATGATTAATTTAGGACTTAAATTTTACGTGATTGTTGGGAAGAATAGTATCGGTGGTAAGGTAGAGTTCTTGCTTTTACTAGTTATTCATTCCTGACAAGTATTTATTGAATGCCTACTGTATGCCAGGCACTATTTTAAGTAATGAGATGAGTTTTATTCAACATCAGTGATTAAAACAGCCAAATGCCCAGTCCTTACTGTACTTACATTTGAATAGGGGGAGACAGTATATGCTATGGTAAAGATGTTAGTCTTCAGGGTCTTTGCGATGTCTTGGCATATTGCTTTATCCATCCACACCCTGCAAGCCTGTAGAACAAGGAAGGGAGGTGTTATTATCCCAACTTTGTAGGTGTGAAGTTGAGGATCAGAAAGGTTATAGAACCTATCCAAGGCCACATGGCTCACAGAGGGGGGAGGTGGCAGGGCCTGATATAGGTCCTCCTGGGAACAAGACAGGCAGACATGGATATTCTGGGGTACCTGCTGACAGTTGAGCTGGTGGGCTGAAGGGCTCATGAGCACTGAAGTCCTTGGAGGCATCTGTGGGGTGTGACGCTCTTCCGCAGGCAGAGCAGGGACCCCAGGGTGTGCTGGGAAGGGTCCTGGAGCAACAATCAGCCGGAGAAGTTCTGGAACAGGGAATGGGTGGATAACGGGAAAGGGCTACCTTTATACAGCATGGAGCTTCATTTACTAGACACATCTGCAGGCACTTCATTCAGGCATCTCCATTGCCCTGTGAGCACAACAGAACTGGCAGCTTGTCTCTAGTTCTCACACGAGGGGAACCGAATCAGAGGAGAGTGCGGTGGCTGGGCTCCGACTGCACAGCTGAGCCGTGGCAGAACGTGTCACGATGGGATAGTAAGCCGCAAGAGTGCGTATTTCCTCCCTGAACATTCACTGAGCTTTCGGATTCCAGTAATCACAGGAGCGAGGAGATGATAGTGGGAGCATTAAGTGTGTGCTCTGTGCATGCTGGCCTCACGTATGCACAGGGCCCCTCTGCAGGGTCACGTGTACTTCCCAACCCGGCAGGCAGTGGTCCAGCACCAGGACCTCCCCTGTGGACTTTGGGGAATAGAATCTCTTTTCATTCATTCAACTCCTTCAGAAGGCCTTGCCTGCTGAAATGTATTTATCTGAGTCGACAACCAGACCTAAGAGAAATGGGAGGTGGGGACCCTTTACAGGTGGTTGCCGGTACAGCCTGCCCAGCCACACTCAGGGCAGAACTGTGGAACGGACAGTACTGTGGGTCTTGTGGAGTCTTCCTTGCCTTTTGATGCACCAACTTAAAGCAAATATTTTTTCAATTAAGGTATATGCAGAAACACAAAGAGTAGAGGCAGTAAACAAGGGAGACTTTTTAATTCCCTCCCCACTCACCCAGCTCCCCTTCCTGTGGGCGATCAGGGCTGTTTCTCCCCAATTTTGGGGGTCACCTCATTGCTCTTTTGCCCTCAGCTCGCCCACTGACTGTTCCCAGACCTAACTGCCATTAGATGGAGCAGTGCATTCACCCATCCATCCTTCCATCCAACAACCATTTTTTTTCTTTGAGTACCTACTGTGTACCTAATACTGTGTGAAAGTCTGGATATGCTGACACAACAGTTGTAGTCCTTGACCTCAAAGAGGCAGACATTTTTCAGAAATGTCTTGAATCTTTCATCCCCCTTAAAGCTTAAATGCCTTGTGCATTACTCTGCTAGCTAATCTGGGAAAACAATTGGTGTTAAGATTTTGACGGTTTATTATGTCCCATGCTGTCCAGATAATATCTATAGTTAATAGGGGTTTTCAAGTCAAAGGGTTTATTTAATAAAAGAATTTTAAACAGCATTATGAAAGAATCATTTTTAAAATGGTGGAGCAAGATGGCTTTTTAGCCTTCTTAAGAAGGCAGCAGAGTACAGAGGTCATTATCTTATCAATGCCTCGGTTTCCTCATCTATAAAATGGGGATGATGATAATACAGCAATATTTATCCCATAGGTGTTTATGGGGATCAAATTTAGATGATCACTATCAAGAATTTAACGAAGTGCCTGACACATGTTGAGTCCCCATAATTGTTACCATTGCAGTTAACATCACCACGCAGTTGGTATCCAGATGTTCCGGCCGTGGGCCTGCCTATGGAATGGCTCACTTTTCCTCTGCAGTCCTAGAGGCAGGCGTGCTCCTCACGTTAGTGGTTGGTACCCAGAACTCCTCATCTGTCACTAAGAAAAAAACACAAGGACTGATAAATGTCAAGATTCCCCTTCAAATAAAAAGGGCTTGAGGGAACTTGTCTTTGGGCTGGAAGACAAATGTAGACGTGCCCGCGGACTACTCACACCCCCTCCTCATAAAGTGTGACCTTTCCACTCTAGACCCTTTTCTTGACACTTACTTTAAGGACCTCTGGGCCCAACCACAGCTCTGTCCTCTCAGAAGTTCTGGGCCAAGGGAGCAGGTGTTAGGGGCCATTCCCAAGCCGCACCGTCTGTGTGAACAGCCACACGGAGCAGAGGCCCTCAAGGCCCGGCTGACTGAGCATTTCTGGAAGATTGGATCTGAGCACCAACTTGCACTCCTCTGAGACCAGGAATAAATTCCCATTGGCACCAGCAAATCAGATTTTCAAGCCATCTTCCTTGTTCTTTACCCCCCAATCCTTGCTCCTTTTCTGATTTTTTTCTTGACTTTCTGTATGTGCTACAAGCTGGGCTGGGTTAAAACATCCTTTATCTTACTTTCTGGGAAGGAATTCAACCTTGCGGCAGTCCTTGTACATGTGGGCTGATGTGGCGGATTATGTTGCTTTTTAATATTGCTTTGATTGGGAAGCCAGATCAGAACTGAAGTGACAGCTCTCCTGTCTGCCATTTCCATTTTCTGCCCCTAAAACATTCAGTTAATAACTGGACATCATGGGTCTCCCTGAAAGGACAGGAGGAGCTGGCTGCCATAAAGGGGTTATTCCTCCACTATCAGGTAGATCGGTCAAAATCTCATTAAAAATACATTTCCCGAGAATCCTTCATATTTCCGGAGAAGGGGTATCTAATAAGGAAAACACCCTTTTTCATGGGGAAGGGTGATAAGGGCAGGTCGTGAGTGGGCATGAGAAGGTCATACATATATGTGTGCTTAACAGAACCTCTACAGGTTGCCTGATTGCCTTTTAGAGAGATATGATATTTTGGGTAATTAGACAATTCTGTATAAAATGCAATGTGTAAAATGGCTTCCAAGTCATGTGTATAAAAGTTCTAAAAAATTCTTCAAAAGAGAGATGCCATTTCCTCCACATTAGGCCTGCGAGGATGGTTTTACGGCGTCACGGTGGCACAGAATTAGGTAAGTCATAGCACTGGATCATGGCATGCTTTTATCATTTGTTCATCTAGGGCCCACTTTTTATTTAGTTAGCTACTTAACAGGGGGTGCTAAGACCCTGAGGTGGGCGCCTGCTTCACACATATAAGGAACTGCAGAATGGCCATTAGGGCTGAGAGAAGGCTAGGAGGTGAAGTCAGGGAAGTAGACAGGGGCCACGATCACGCAGGACTTGAATCTGATTCCATGTGAGGTGAGAGCCCCTGATGGGCAGGCAGCAGGGCTCATTAGAGGAGAGAGGTGGCACAAACTGCATATTCAGAAGACCGCTGGCATCGCTACTTAGAGGGCGCAGAGCCTGGGTGTGGGGGGAGGTGGTCAAGGGTTGCCGTACGGAGACGAGCTAACGGGCCTTCCCTGTGGCCCAGCTGGGAGATGGTGGTGGTTTGGACGAGCGGGTGGTGTTGACGGTCATGAGAGGTGGTGGTTCGGGATGTATTTTGAGTGCGGAGCCAATGAGAGTTGTTGGGAAGATGGAGGGAAGTCAAGAATGATAACTTAATCCTCCTTTTAACTTTGTAATCCATGTGTGGTTTTAATGGTAACTCTTGAGCATTCATTTTGAGTCAGCACATGTTTTATTTCCTGACAATGCTGGAGACTCAGTGTCACTCAGAAAGGTTTCCTTCAGTGGACTGATCGGCTCACTCTGAAGATTTGCTTGACTACCAAGAGAATCACAGTGATGTACATTAGGTTTTTTTTTTTTTTTTTACGTGGTCAATTCCAAAAATATTGATTACAGAAACAAAAGATGTTGGGTTTTTGTTGGGACTTTTTTTTTAAAGAAATGGCTATTTTTTTCCACCCTTAAAGAGGACTAAGAATTTTATAAAAATAGTATCATATACTGTATGCAATCTATTGTGACATGTGTAATTCATTATCTTGCTCTTAAGGTTCATCCTTGATTATCTATATGGCTAGAGTTCATACATTTTTATTACTCTATTATAATTCGTTGTATAAATATATACATTGATTCTGCTGTTCTTTGATTTCTGCTCTTTATAATCTATTTTCTTTAGGTTTAATTTTGGTGTTAACTTTCCTTACCTTAAGTTGGACATACAACACATTCATTTTCTGTCCTTTTCTAATGGAAGGACACAATTTTCCTTCCACATGCCAGTTTCATTTCATATTACTGGTTTTGATCTACCCTTATTTTGTTACCGTTAATTTTGACCCATGATTCAGTACAGAACATATTAAAAACTTCCAAATGTATAGGATTTAACAATGTTTTTTGGTTACTGATTTCTAACTTAATTATTGAGTTTTGGTTACATTATAAATGGATACCAGTTCTTGGAAATTTGTTGAGATTTGCCTTTTGTCTACATTTTATGATCTATATTTTTAAAGTGTCTTATGTATGCCTGAGACAAGTGTATATTCTCTAGCTGTTGAGTGCAGGGTTTTTTGTATGTCCAAAAAGTTAAATGTGATAATTATATTTTTCAAAGATATATATGTATTTACTTGAGTAATTAGTAACTGAGAAAGATGTATTGAAATCTCCCTTTATGATATACATTTATCACTTTGTGTGTAGTTCCATCCACTTTCGGTATTTTGATTCCATTTTTTGGATACATGTAAGTTTAGAACTGTGACGTATTTCTGGATAATTGAGGCTTCTGTCATTATGTAGTGACTCTCTCGAACCTTAATAAACTGTTGTCCTGGTTGGCATTTGCCTGGTGTGTATTTCTAGATGCTTCTGTCTTCTCCTGCTCTTGTGTATTGATGCATCACTTATAAAGCTAGTTGAGATTTTGTTGATCCAGTGTGACTATTTGTGTCTTTTGAGTGGTGAGTGTAGTGCATCTACATTTATTATAATTCTTGAAATATTTGTAATAGCTTTCTACTTTCTTTCTGTCCTGCTTTTTATATGCTTCTTTCCCCTCTGCCTTTTGTTCATTTATTTTTAATATCTTATTCCCATTTTCCTTCCTTTGCACATTTGTGAGACCAAATTGTTTACAATCTTTCAGTAGTTGCCTTTTGAAACTTTTCCAGGATATTTAAAGAAAATCCAATATCTCTTTTTTTTATTGAAGTTTCATTGATGTGGGTTTCAAGTATACAACACAGTGGTTCAACAGTTACCCACATTATTAAATCCTCACCTCTAGTACATTTTCTACCTTTCGACATAGGAAGGTGTTACAGAATCATTGGCTGTATCCTCCGTGCTGTACTACATTCCCCATGGCCAACTTATATTATGATTGAGAATTTTTGTGCCCTTTTATCCCCCTCATCTTCCCAACCGCCCACTTTATCTCATCCTCTGTAGTGACTGCCAGTCAATTCTCAGTGTCTGTGAGTCAACTGCCATTTTATTCATTTTGTTTTGTTTTTATATTCCACAAATAAGTGAAATCATATGGTATTTATCATTTGCTACCTGGCTATTTCATTTAACATAATATCCTCTAGGTCCATCCAAGTTGTTGCAATGGGCAGGATATCTTTTTTATGGCTGAATAGTATTTCATTGTGTATATGTTCCACTTCTTTATCCATTCACCTATTTATGGACACTTAGGTTGTGTCCATATCCTGGCTATTGTAAATAATGCAGCAGTAAACATAAGGGTGCATATATCTTTTTGAATCAAGGATTTTATTTTCTTTGGGTAAATTCCTAGAAGTGGTATTACTGGGTCAAATGGTATTTCTAATTTAGTTTTTTGAGGAAACTCCAAATTTCTTTTACATTCCCACCAACAATGTAGGAGGGCTCCCTTTTCTCCACATCATCACCAATATCTTAATTGTCCTTTCAGACAATACAGGGAACTCAGAATACCTTAATTCCAGTAATCCCTCCCTGATTTATGCTATTTTTGACCAATATGTTATTCTGTCTTTCATTTAAGCATATTAAACGTTGATATTATGATTATTTTGTATGAATACTATTTGTTTTGGTTTACCTACATTTCCAACAATTTCTTTGCTCACTAGTGATTGTATTACAAATCTTCCTTGAGCATATAGTTTAGAACTTCCTTTATTGTAAGTAGTTAATGCCAAAATTTCTTAGTTTTTATCTGAAAGTGCCTTTATTTCACTCTCATTCCTTTTCTTTAAACAGCTTTATGGACATACAATTCAGTTTTCATACAATTCACTCATTTAAGATGTAAAATCCAGTGATTCTTAATATGTTCACAGAATTATGTAACCACGATGTTTGAGTTTAGATATTTTTATCCCATCCCCCCAAATCCTATTCCCATTAGCAATAATTTCCCCCAATTTCCTAGCGCTAGGCAACTTCTAATCTACTTTCTGTCTCTGTGGATTTCTGGATGTTTAGAACAAATGGAATAATAAAATATATGGTCCTTTGTGACTGGCTTCTTTCACTTAGCATGTTTTCAAGGTTTGTTCATGTTGTAACATATCAATATTTCATTCTTTTTTTATTACAGAATGACATTTCATAGTAGGAATACATTTTAATTTTCCACTCATTAGTTGATGGACATGTGGGTCATTTGTACATTTTAGCTATTATGGATAGTGATGCTATGAGTAATTGTGTGTAAATGTTTTGCATGGATCTAGGTTTTCAAGCCTCTTGGAGTCTCCAGGTGTGAATTGCTAGGCCATATGGTAATATTATATTTAATATTTTGAGAAACTGCCAAACTATTTCAAAGTAACTGCGACATTTTATATTCCCACCAGCAATGTCCAAGGGCTCTAATTTCTCCATATCTTTGATAACATGTTTTATTGTTTGTTTTTGTATTATAGCTATTCTAATCAGTGTGACAGGTTTTATTTGCATTTCCCCCTAATGACTTAATGATGTTGAACAACTTTTCGTATGCTTACTGGCTATTTACGTATCTTCTTTAGAGAAGTGTTTATTCAAATACTTTGCTCAGCTTTCCAATTAGGTTAATTGTCTTACTGAGTTGTAAGAGTTCTTTTTGTGTTCTGTATGTAAGTGCCTTAATTAGATAGGTCACTCTCATTGTTCAGGTTAGTTTTTCTGGGACACAACTCTAAACTGACAATTGTTCTTTCTCATTACTTTGATGATGTGATTCCAATGTCTTCTGGCTTTCATTGCTGCCTTTGAGTAGTCAGATATCAATCTAATTGTTATTCTTTTTAAGTTATTTTCCTCCATCTGCTTTTAAAATATTCTTGCCTGTGATGCTAGATGGGGATTTCCTTTTACTTCTCCGTTTTATTACTCAACACGTTACCTCTGTCTGTAGACTGTACGGAATTGGGGCTATTGGAAATAACGCTACTGCAAATAACACAAATGTCTTCTATGCATACATAACCAGGAGCAGAATAACCTTGCCACAAAGTATGTGTATATTCAGATCTACTAGAGAATGCCAAATTATTTTCCAAAGGGATTGAGTTGATTTACAATGGTTTATGGCAGTATTTGGTAATGTTAGACTGTATGATTTTAAACAATGTGGTGTGTATGTACTGTAACCTCATTGTGATTTCAATTTGAATTTCTCTATTACTAATGGATTTTCATGTATTTACTGGTATCCCAGATTAATACTGAGTTTTCATATGCTTAGTGGATATCCTCTTTTCCTGTTTTTTAAGTTGTCTATACAGATATTTTAGCCATTTAAAAAATTGAATTGTCTTATTTATGGGATTTCTTTATATGTTGTAAGAATGATTCCTTTGTCCAAGATACATACTGCAAATACCTCCTATTCAGAAGTTTGCCTTTGTATTTTTGGATAAAAAAGTTTTTAAATTTGAATGTTTTCAAATTAGTCAATGGTTTCCCTTAAGACTAAAGAAATCTTTCTCTAACCTTAGTCACAAATATATTTACTTACATTTTGTTATTTCATTTTCAAGAAATTTAGTATCTTGCCTTTTGTATTCAGGTCTGTAATACATCTAGAATTGCTTTTTGTATATTGTGTGAGGTGAGGAAGATGTTAAAAGATTTTTATTGCATATGGGTATTCAGCTGTCCTATCATTCAATAAAAAGCCTGTTTTCCCCCCCGTTCTGCAATGTCATCTTTGGCATAAGTGTTTATACGTGGGTTTGTTTCTTTCTGATTTGTTCCATTGGTCTATTTGTCTATACTTATACCAATATAACACTTTCTTAAAGTGTGGTGTTATTTAATGCCTTGATTTCTTATAGAGCAAGTTCTACCATATTTTATTTTTCTGCAAGTATGTTTGAGATATTTTTTGGCATTTTGCAATTGCATATTAGTTTCAGGATCAGCGTGTCAATTACCATAACAATCAAATAAGAAAAAGTATCTGGGATGTTTATAGAGATTGTTTTGAAATTATAGATCAATTGTGGAAAATTAATTTTTAAAACATACCATTTCCTGTATCCATTAAGAGTATGTGTCCTTTAACCAAGCCTTATTTAAGTCAGTAATATCTGTGTGCATGCATTTTGCTAGATTTATCCTAGGTATTGGTATTTTTGAAGCTATTATAAATGATATCTTTAAATTTATTTTCAGTTTTTATTTGTGGCCAGTTAAGGAATTGCAATTGACTTTTAAAAGTTGACCCTGTGTCTAGCAACCTGCCTAAACTCATTTCTTAATTCTAGTAATTTATCTGTAAAGTCTTTAGATTTTCATTTCACACAAATATATTATTGCAAATGATGACTATTTTATTCTGACCTTTATTTTCTTTCTTTGCTCTACTGCACAGTCTAGGGTCTCTTGTTCATTGTTGAATAACTTTGTCTATTCCTGATTTCAAAGAGAAGAATTTTGACATTTCTTCTTTAACTGTGATATTATCTGTACATTTTTATAGGTAACCTTTATCAGCCAAAGAATATCTTTCTGATTTCTAAATGTGGGAGCAGATGCCCATATTGGAGGCTGAATAATTTTTACAGTAGTTTCTCTACACCTGCCACTCAATCCCAAAGCCAGTACCATTTATTTTAAGTTTTTATCATGGCAGCACTGTATGTCTACACACCAATTTTCATCTCAACCAAATTTTGAAACATAACAAGAAAACACAAAATCTCAGTAGCAATTCAACAATTAGTCTGTATCTCTCACAAGCCTGTGGATTGGATTGGGTGCTTCTGCTTTAGAATGTGGCTCTGTGCCCTTATGTTCTAGATAATTCTCTTGAATTTTCATTTTTTTTTTGTTCGAGACTGAGAATATTTTCTCTTAACTGGAGAATATTTAACTCATTTCCATTTAGTGTAACTACTGATATTTGAAATCTGCATCTTCGGTTTTGAATTTATCTTGCCTATTATACATACCACCTTTTATCTTGTTTCTTTTTCTGGGTTGAGTATTTTATTTTTATTGTGTTTTTCTCCCTCTAGTAGACTGGAAGTTACTCACTCTTTGTGTATTTTTAGAGACTACCATAGAAATTACAATTTGTTTTCTTTACTAATGGAAATCTTTTAGTAATTGACATCTTTATCCCCTTCCCCTGAACCAATCCACTTTACAACATTATTAATTTATCCCCTCCCAGATTAAACATTAATGTGTGTGAGCATGTATGTGTGTATGTAAAACCTCAAGCTACTATTATTATTCTTTTATAGAGTCAGTGCTTATGTAGGTATACCATATGCTTGTCTTTTTTTTTTTTCTTCCTCCACTTTTCTGCATCTTTTCTGCCTGGGATTATCATGAGAATTTTCTTATTTTGTAGGTCTTCTGGTGGTGAAGTATCAGTTTTTGTTTTGTTTGACTGTCTTTATTTTGCTTCCATGTTTAAAGCATATATTCACTGGGTGGAACATGATAGGTTGGCAATCACTTCGGTTTATCACATTGAAGAAATCATTAAAATATTGTTACTATTGAGAAGTTGGTGTCCAGTTTACCTTTTACTTCTTTGAAAGTAATCATCGTTATTTTGGTTTCATTTTAAGATTTCTTTCCTCTTTTTTTTAGTGATACTCTGATGTAATTAAGTGCCCTTTTTATTTATTCTATTTAGCTTTCATTTATCTTCTTGAATGTGGGGCTTTGTGTATTTCATTTCATCAATTCTGGAAAATTCACAGGCATTATTTCTTCTAATAGTGTGGTGTCCGTTTGTTCTTGCCCCCTTTTGGTATTCCAACTATATATACATACATGTTAAGTCTTCTGACGGTATTTTCTGTACCTCTTCCCCTCCTTCTATTTTCTCATTTTTGGTGCTGTGTGCTTGATTCTGAGTTCTTGAAAATGTACAGAGCTTTCCCTTCACTGATTCTGATTTCACCTCTGTCTAATCTGCTCTTAAATCTGTCCACTGAGTTCTTAATTGCAGATTTGTCTTTTTCAGCTACAGAATTTCCATTTCTTTTTCGAGCTTCTATTATAGAAGTTTTTGTAGTTCCCAATTTTCTGTCAAAATAGTAATCCTGGCATTTATTTCCGTGACCATTTATTTCCATGACCATAATAAGCGCATTTGGTCACGTCTGCCGGCTCCATCACCTGAAGTCCTGGGGGGGCTGTTTCTGCTGTCTGTTACTTTAGCTAGTTCTTCGTGATGTCTATTTCCTGTTTGTGTCTTGTTTTCCTTTGTTGTTTCCTGGAAATTATATTTGAAAATTTATATGTTGGAAAGACTTCAGTACTAGGATGACATTATCTCTCAGTGCACTTTTATTTTCATTTTTCCTCCCTGTTACCTTCAGGATTCATTCTTTCCAGGTCCCAGCATAAAGTGAAGGACGTGTTACTAAGACGCCCTCTCGGTGTGTGCGCTGAGCTTTGGCCTCTTCCCTCTAGCACTGTGAGATGGCCTGAAGCCGATGCTGATGGTGTCTTACCCGTATGCCGTTGGGTCTTTCCGCTCTGTCTTATGTACCATCCTGACTTCCAGCTGTCAGCATCTGCATCTCTTTGCCCGAGGACTCCCTCTAGTAGCCGTAGGCCTGGCAGGTTGCAGTGGCAGAGATTCCCTGGGAGTCACACTCGGCCAATGACTGATGGGAGTTGGTGCATGAATGTCCGAGCTCACTTTTCCCTCGAGTGAAATAATTTTTAGTCACATGATTATATTTGTGTTCCTCAGCAGGGTTGATCTTCAGTTACCTATAGCGGGAGCTTGCCTAATAGTGCCGTTATTTGTTGTCATTTCTAAGTTCCTCATTCTTCTACCTGTGTTTTCTAGGATCACCTCTCAGCGAGCTGCTGGCACTCAGGTTTGCCTCGGGGGGCCCCAGTCACTGGGCCGAGGTGCATCTCAGACTCTCAGATAACTTGTCTGGGTGAGCAGACTTCTCAGTGCAAAAGTGGACCAGGCTACCGGACTCACTTCTAGATTAATGCCTACTATTGGGTCTCAGTTCAGTAATTTCTTACCCTCTTATTAACTCCTTGATACTATTTGGAAGTTCTTCTTAAGCACATTTTATTAACCTAAAAAGTTGTCTTCAAAGGGAAGGTTAGTCCAGATTACCTTGCACAACAGTAACAGATGTGGCGACTTCCACTGTTACCTCCTCAAACATTTCTTCTGTTCATTCTTCCATTATTTTCTTTGGGATTCTAATTAGACATTTTTTAAAGCCTCTTTTTCTACCTTGAATATCTTGTAACTTCTCTTCCATACTTTCTCTTTTGCTGAGTTGTAATCTGAGCCATGAATTTATTCAGTTCTATATTCTAGTGTTTCCATTCTTTCATGAACTGTTTCTAGTCTGCTGTGAAAACCTATATTTCTATTTTACAATATTTTTCAAAAACATTCCTGATGCTTGTTTGTTGACATTGCATTTTTGTTTCTTTAAACATTTCACACATAGTTATTTTATATTACGATTCCAGCATCTGACATTCTTGGAGGTCTATTTTTAATTGTTTCCTCTGGTAGTTTATTTCCTTGTGTGTTTGTGAACTTACATTTGGTCATCATTAATCTGTGGTAAACTTAGGAGTCTAACTTGAGAGTTTCTCCAATGAGAAATTATTTTTGATTCTGCCAAAAGCCAGGGAGTGCTACTGAACAATGATCACTTCATTTCCAGTGACTCTTAGATTCCATTTTTCCACACTGTTCTGGGTCAGGGGTTGGTCTCCTCATCGCTATTGTGGTATGAATTCTTTTCCTCTGAGCAGTACTTACTGTTTACCACTCTGGTGTCAGCATACTTTTTTCTTCTTATAGGTGATTTCTATTATTTTCTAAAAATCAAAGCAATGTAATAAAAATGAGATTTTACCCAGAAGCTAGTTATTTTGTCATGTGAAAGGCTTTTGCAGTGCCTAATGGGTATTCTGAGAGAGTTAGAAACTCCATTTAAAAATTTTAATTCTATTGCATTGAGAATCCATGGTAAAAATGAGATTTATTGGGTGCAAATGTTGACTTTGCTAAATATTTGGGAAGGTAAACTTGAATTCAGATCCATTTGCTTTTGGTGATTATTGGTTATCTTTGTAAGTACTTTAAAGATTTCACAGAAAATAACATATAGAATATACTTCTTTGTAAACCCTTAAACATGTTCACAGTGGCACCAATTGAAATTGATTACTAGATCAGTAGATTTTAAACCTCCTGCACGTTAGAAATACTTAGGAGGACTTTCTAAATCACAAACTCCTTAAGTCTAACCCAGATCTTTTCATGCAGATTCTTGGGATGCTGGAGGAGTGGGAATGTGGGGCCCAGGAATATGCATTTTGAATAAGTTACCAGGTGATTCTAATGTCAACCAGGTTTAGAAAACTGCTGATCTTAAAAATGTTCGCTTTTTTCTCACTGGTCAGAGATATTTTAAGAGTTCTTCTATGAAATTCATTTATCAACTACTTATTTGCTCATTCGTTTTTTTCCCCCCATGTATTTACTGAGTACATATTAAGTGCTGCGGGGGGGATGTGAGATTAACAGAGTACATCTGCAAGGAGTTTATAATCTGTATGGTAGTGCTAGGCACGCATTCAGTTATCTTGCATAAGACAGTGGAAGTCCAGGGCTGAGAAGGCAGGGACCCTGTGAATCCCTCCAGTACTAAGGCTATTGGTTAAGATGTGAAGTTGAGACTTTTATGGGGATCAAAAGCATTAAGAAAGAAGAATCAGAAGAAATATAGAAACAAAGTCTTCTAAGGCCATGGTTTCAGTCGAGTAGAGATTCAGCGAACACAAAAGTTTTCTTTCTGCTGACATAATGAGGTGTCTGAATGCCCTGGAATTTTAAGAGTATAACAGTATACTCTTATCTTTCTAGACTTTGCTAAATACCTGCTAAAAGCAGCATTCAGTCTTGAATGGCTGTCTGGTAATAGAACTGTCAGGGGCAGAAAGATGCCTTCCTGCCAATAAATATTTACTACCAAGGTTTGGGTTTACGGCAGCAATTACCATTTCCATGTTGATTCTCTACTAAAGTTAATGGCTGCCTCAGCTGTCCTTCTGTCCCCTAACTATTTCATTTCATCATTAGTTGGAAAGGGTAACAACCTGTAGGCTGAATCAAGTTTTGACAGAGCTCAAAGGGGGAACGGACAACGAAGGGAAATTATGTTGCCTTTGAAATACAGAGTTGCAGTATATTTGCTATCGTAGGCCCAGGACTCTAATAATTCTTCCAGGTTTTGGCTTAATGGCCATCTCTAGTGAACTCTTTCTTATCTTTCTCACGAAGAAGATCCCTCTATTATGTTTATTTCACCAGTTTTCTTCGTTACATCTATCACAGGTTGCAATGATGTTTTTTTTCTTGTTTACTGTTTATGTCTTTCACTAGAATACAGCTATTTGAGACAATAGATCCTATCTGCTTAGTTCATCCTTGTATCCCCAAAGCCTGCAAATGTTGACACAGCATGCTTGCTAAATACTTGTTAAATAAGTGAAGTACTGAAATGCCACAACAGTATGGAATGCTGAATTAGTGTCCGGTGAAATCAACCCAAATGAATACCAAAGTTACTCATGTTTTGATTTTATTTCATAAGTAACCTCTCGGTATGCTTTTTGGGTGCAATTTAGCACACATATTTTAGTTAGCTCCATTCTAATGGCAGAGAAGGCATCTCTTAGCTGGCTCCCAATTTTCTCTGATTGCAATCCATCCTCAACATGGATGTTAGACCAGTTTTTCTAGAACTTTCTATCCTGCCATGCCTCTGCTCAAAGCATTCAACAGCATCTGATTATTTGCAAATATTATAAAATACTCATTTGACTGCTTCCTCCGCTATCACTTTAGCCTTCCTTCCCGGTTTTGTCCCTCATTCTCCCTTGGTTGAAATATCTACTTCACTCACACACACCCCTCTTCTCCCACCACTCCTTACTTCCTTCACATACATCGTGCACATTCCCACTTGATCACAGGGATCAGTTGGTTCCTTCCAACTGGTATGCAATCCCTCTTTCACTCTGTCTATTGAAATCTTATCTATTTAAAGATTCAACTTTTAAATGAGAAGGCTGCCAAGTTAATCTAGCCCATGGAATTATTCCTTCCTCCGTATCATCCCCCCAAACCAAATATCCCTTTATTTTTCCCAATAACATCATGTGCTTATTACATGATTTTGATAAAATTCCTTGTGTATATGATCTGCACATACAAAGTGGCTTATCAATCCCCATGTATAGACTCTTGAATGTTCCCGTTAGCTCCTCACTCAGAGCTATGGGTAGGGTAGACACCCAAAAAGTAATTGTTGCATGAATAAATGAATAAATAAATCTTGGAGGAGCATATATTTTAGATCTAATATGTCAGGCAACTCTAATCTCCTCTTCTGATTATGCTCAAGGTATCCAATGTCGGCCAATCACTGACTTAAGAATGCTTGGCTCAACAGGAAGAAAACCATAGTCAGTGTGTTTGCCCGGTGGTGGGGTGGGGGGCGGGTGGCAGAGAAAGTGGCATGTTGCATGCCCTAAGTATGAAATCACTTTATTTGTAGGTAAAGAATGGTCACATATTGACAGCTTCATATTGTTCAGCTTAGTACTTGCTATTCTTCAATTTTAGATTATTCCAGACTTATTTTTTTTCTACCATGTGAAAATCTTGATATGCATTCTGTTGGATTTCATGACAATGAAGAGTTCGGTGTGCATCTGTCGTCACACAGTCGGCAAATACCCAGATCAAGAAGGTGACGTAGCCACAGAGAGACATGGCTTGAGGTCTATAGGTGTGTCAGACTGACTACTGCCTTTTCTAAAGAGAATAAATGAAAATCAGTATTCTGGTACCAAAATGGTAGTTATTATACTCAATTGTTAATACACAGGCTGAGCTACTTTAATGTTATTTATAAGAGCTTTGTAAGTTAATAAAATGTCATGAATTTTCATAGCTCTAGGAAACTTTGATCAAAATTCAGCTATTTCATTTTCATATCAATATTTGGGCTTGTAGTAGTAACAGTTTCTAATTATTTCTGTTCGGCAAGGTTAACTCTACTAATGTGCGTATGTTTTCTGCTATGTAGTGTTTTTTGACCATATGGAACCCTTAATTTGCATTTAGCGTTTGCCATCCATCTTCTCAGTGGACTACAGAACGCTGGCAGGTAACTAATCATTGAGGGAAAAAGTCTTGGGGCTCAAACTACTAATGACAGTTTCTTTAGCATGAAACATTTTATTTCTGCTTCTCACATGATACTTAAGATGTATAAACAAATTCGTTAAGTTATTCACATTGTACTTTCTATTTTCTCTGAATCCCCATTCTGGAAAGATCTCTTAAAGTCAGGACTGTATGTCCTGTACTAGTTCTGATGTTTAGGATCTGGCCATCTGGACGTTCTTACCGAGAGGTCCGAGGGCTTATCTGGGGGAAGTGCTGTGCATTGATTGATCCTTCTGTATAGCAACTTATTATAGGCAGGAAGGCCTGATTTTAGAATTTCAGCAGGGCCAAGAGCAAGAACTTCATTATCAGATGAGAAGAACAGAGTTTTGAGTCAAAAGAAAAAGAATCTCCCAATATTTCAGCTGATTTGTGGTCTGGTAGAAGCACCCCTGAACTGTAGTTCTGAGGCTTTTACTTCCAGGATACATGCCAACTCTAATTAGTATGTCTTTATGCTTCCTGTCTATAAAATAGAGATAAAACTGAATTACCTTTTCCATTATGCACTAATAACGTCCCTTCAGGTAAACCCAGCCAAAGAAGAAAGTCAGAGTCACCTAAATAAACTAATTCAGACATGGGAATTATGTCTGCGGTCTCTTAAATATTTAATGTGGGAGTTTTCTCTGTTCCTTTCCTTCCTTCCATGTCTTCTTTCCTTCTTTTCTCACCCTCTTATTCTTTTGTTTTCCTTAAAGCCCAACTAGACTTTTGACTAGATAGTGAGAGAAAGAGTATTTGGGAAGGATAACTACCGACTTCATTCACCTGATTTAATCATTTAGGCCTACTGAACAGCCCACGGTGGTATGATGGGGGTAAGCTGAGAAAGTAGATGTATAAGGTAAGCATTAGAAAGTGGTGCTGGGGGGAGAAAAAAACCTTTATTCAAGTATAAATGACTCTTACTTTGTTTATGCTGAAGGAACACAGCTTTGAGGATGCCTTTTTTCTGGGGCAGGGGTCGGAGATTTAGAGGAAGCTGATTAACAAGCAGCCCACACTGGAGGGGCTGCGACAGTGACTTGTAAAAATCTGAAGATCAAAACAGCGTTCAGTAATCTGAAGTCCTGTTTCTCTACTAGACTGTGAGCTCAAAAAGGGGCAAAGTGTATCTTACATTATCATAGTGGCTTCTAGTCCAGTGCCTGGTACATTGACGTGTTAGGTGAAAGCTTGTTGGATGGGTGGATGGATGGGCAGATGGATGGCAGGATGGATGGATGAATTAGGGATCCGGTCAAGATGGAGCTCTGCCAGCTTCTGCAATTCGATTTCTGTTACGTGTGATGACTTCCAGCTCTTTGATTCACTGCTTCTGTCCTACAGCCCGTATTTCCCTCTTCCCTTTGAACTGAAAGGCTTAAAAGACTCTTTCTCTCTTGGAGTTACTCAGTTAGCCTGTCATAGCAAGGCAGGGCCAAGAGGTAACAGTACAGGGGGACAGTGAGTGACATGGCTGACGCGTGAGTTCCACTCACCTGCCCCGGTCCTGAACCTGTGTGTGTGAGCCCATTTACTCTTCTTAAACTTTCTCACTCGCTAAACAAATATACGTTCATGGTTTAAGAATTAGAAAATAAGCAAACCTTAAATCACTCACAAGCC
The DNA here is from genome assembly GCF_040802235.1 of Manis javanica. Lineage (NCBI taxonomy): Eukaryota > Metazoa > Chordata > Mammalia > Pholidota > Manidae > Manis > Manis javanica. Next base: position 91,238,362 of record NC_133169.1, on the reverse strand, counting down.
GATTACCTAGAGAGATTCACTATTAATATTTCGGGGCATATCCTTATAGGCTTTCTTCCTGTTCATTCAAATGTGAAAATATGTGTGTAATATACTTATTATGATGTAATTATAATTAATACATGTAATATATATATTACACTGTTATATATTACATTTAAATGATTATATATGTTCACATATATACACATACACAAATATCAATGAACATGTTGCAGAATAGTTACTTTTCATACATTTTTTGAAGTGAGCACAATTCTTCAAAGCAAATTGGGATCAGAAAAATAATCGAAAGCTATATTTCTATAATGAAGAGAAATGTTAATGTTATTTATTAATACATCACGGACTATATATATACTGACTGGCCCCAAAACATGTGATACTGCTTATCAGTTAATCAGATGAAAAAAGACAAAAGATAAATTCATTGCTAAGATGACATGGGGAAATGGGTGTGCCCATGCTCAATTTGTGGGATGGTACATTAGAGCAGTTTTCTGGAAATTATTAATTCATACCTTTGACTTTTATTATGGAAAATATCATAGTAAACATCTATTTATCTGTCCAGTTTTAAAAATTAGAAACTCACAGCTAATCTTGTTTCATCTATAGTCACTAATCAATACTCCCAATAGTTTTGAAGCAAATCTTGTGTATCATATCATTTCATTCACAAATATCACAGTATTATACCCAAATGATAAAGATTCCTAAAATAGTATTATTACTGCACCATTATCACATTTAAAAAATTTAACAGTAATTTCTTAATATTCTTGGTGTCCAGGTTTCCAAGATTATCTCATTTTGTTTGCTACTGTGTTTGAATCAGGATCTAAATAAGATCATAGGTCGTAATTAGATGAAATGCCTCAAATCTCTTTTAATCACCGAGTTCACCTGCCACATCCTTTTTTCCTCATAATTTTTTAATTGAGGAAACCAGGTGATTTTTCCTATAAGGTTTCCATATTTTGAATTTTTCTGATTCCAACCCAAATTGTTTACTACTTGATTACTCTGCGATATAGTTCATATGGTAAAGGCAAAATATATACATTCTTCTGCCTTTCCTTCTCTTCTAATTTTTGTTCTTATTCTTTTAAATTAGACTTTAGTTGAATGAGTTGATTCTTACCATCCAAAAGTGGCCTGTGATTTTCTTTTTAGTCTCATTATAAATTCATGGTTTAAAACTACTGCATGTTTTAGTTTATTGCAGTTTTGATTCAAATTGCTGCACTTTTGGTCAATGGTTGTCTGTTCTATTTGGCTTCTGGGTCCTTTCGAAGTGACCCTTGAAGTCTTTCATAGATTCCTTGATGACAAGATATTCTAGGCTCATCTTGTGGGTTTCCTACCACAAACTTGTACTTAGCCATTTCTCTAAGGAGTTCTGATTCCTTTAAGTAGGAAGTGGTTTTCTGAGGTCACAGTTTGGATATTAGGGGTGCTGTTTGCTACCAAGTCTGCCCTTTTCTCTTTCTTATCAATAGGCGAGGCTAGGAGTATGATTTTTTAGAAGATAAATCATGAATTATAATGATACTTCTATATATTCAGGACTATAGGCTTTTGCTTTACCTTACCAATCTTATATCCATTTCATTTGACTGGACTCAGCTCTCAAGACCACAAGCATAATTACTTTTTTGCTTAATCATGTAATACATTCACAATAGTCTCATAATAAGGATAACAACACTATAGCCAATAACTACTAAAAATAATTTTTCTCTTCAATTCTTTCTTTCTTAAAGATATATCCCACTTGGAAGTTACAGTCAAATAACTGTTTTTTCTGGGCTACTTGTGATATTTTCTCTGTTGTTATGCCAACTCAGTTGGTTTCATCTTGCTTTCCATGTTTAGAGGTTGTGTTTTTATAGTAAGTTTTATTTTATAATTATCCAAGCACATGGTTTTTGATGTCAAAGCTATAAATCAAGGTAATTAAGTCTAGCTTCAATTCTTATTCCTCAATTCTATATACTTCTAATAAGAACCAATTAAAAAAAATTTATGGTTTGATTTTCCAATATTTAAAATACATATTAAGTAGATATATTTATTTCCTCTTTCTTAGATGAGCAATAATAGGTTTTACATACTAGCCTCCAACTTGCTTTTAAAACTTTGCTTTTTATTGTGGCAGTCAGTCCATAATAGTATATGTAGATAATCCCCATTCCTTTTTATAGCTGCAATATTCTCCCCATTGGATCGAGCAAGACCTCCGCTAATGGACAATATGGTTGTTTCCAGTCTTTTGTTATTTCAAATCATGCTGTGCTTAATACATGTGCCACTTTTGAGCCGGCTTGTGTGTGTATTTTTCCAGATAGAATTGTTGCCTCTGGAGAAACTTCTCTCTCTGAGCACCTTCAGTGTGTTCAACACAGAACACAGGACGAGCTATAGTGAGGCGTGGGTATCGGACAATGAGATGGGTGCGGTAGACCTGGGTGCACAGCAGTATTCATTACCAAATGGTCCTTAATGTCAAGCTGGGGATATTTGGTCTTTCAGAGGCAAGGAAACGGAGGGAAAGGTTTTGAGTATGGGAGTAAAATGCTCATGTGGGCATTAGTTAGGCGAGTCTGTGGCTTCATCAAATGACCAGAAAGGAATGGATTTCCCGGAAGGTCCCTTGCGCAGCAGACTCAGTGCGCTCAGCTTTACTAACGTGGAAGCTTTGATTTAGTGCAAAAATATCCTTGTGATTTTTCGGTGGAAAAAATTCTCAAGAGCTTTTGAGTAATCAGTGAGGCCTGAGCACTTTGTCAGCTGAAGTGCCCTGAAATCAATGCCGCAGTGTTGCCACGTACATACTGATTTCATTCCAACATTCAAATTACATAGATTATTACTCTCCATGGTCCACTTCGCCTGGAAATTGCAGAATTTATACTTCCTTCTTTGTACAATGAAATGGTCTCTTCTCCAATGTAGGACCATATTTGGAATTGTGCTTCATTATTCTCATCCCTATATTTTGATATAGATACTCATTTATAAGTTTTTTTCCCTTTGGACAGAGCCAGTGCTAGCCTGTGATGTTACAGCCAAATCAATGTGATCCTCAAATTCTTACATGGAAAAGAAGCAAATTGATCTTTTCAGATTTTAGCATCCATGTTTCAGTGAGCTTGTGCATTAGGTGTTCTTCAATAATCGTAGGAGAACACCGGACAACCCAGTGTTCTCAGCATCTGAACAGCATCGTTTCTTCCCTAATCTTTTCACAGGTTAATTTGTCAGTGTTTTCCCCAGAGTGGGGGTATAAAGTGGGGCATCCGTGAAGGAAGGAATCCCACAACCTTACTCCTGAGATGACCTGGAATAATAAACTTAATTTTGAAAAAGAATAGGAATAGGAGAATTTGCCCAACAGAACTAAGATTTTTTTTTTTAGAGTTGCAGTAATTTAGGAAGACTGATACAAATTTAAGCATAGACTGACCTATTGATGAAATACCTTAAATTGTGTATTAATAGATATGTATTAATTAACTAGCATGTTCTAGGCTCTGAGGATATAATAGTGACCAAAACCAGGTCCCAGTTCACCTTGAGTTTCCATATTAGTGGATAAATCATCAGTAAATGAGCAAACACATAAATAAGCAAATATTAGATTGTGATAAATGCTATGAAGAAAATCAGGTGAGAGAATAGAGAATGTTTGAGTACCTGAGGGGTGATTTGCATTAGATTATTAGCAAAGAGTTCTTGTAGAGGTGAATTTTAGAACAGGGAGCCCGATAAAAATAAACATCTAATGATCTGTAGAGTTTTATAGGTCTATTAAGTGGGATTCAAAACTCCCTCCATAATCCTAGCACATAATTAATATGTAGTATATGTATGAATTTCATACATAATTCATATATAGTACATATAAGAACCTCACAGATGTTAAAGAATGCACCCCAAACTAATGAGCAGATTGGCCATTCAAAAAGTGGTGTGAGATGAATCTATTGTTTGAGCAAAAACCATTGCATCCTTAGATCAAACTGTACAATAAAATACATGACAAGTGGCTTAAAAAATTTAACATAAAAAATGAAACCTGAAGATACTAGAAGGATATATGGATCAATATATATATATATGATCCTAGGGTGGGGAAGAACTTCATAATATAAAAACATGGAAGAAATCACAAAGGAAAACATAAGAAAATGTCTACAATAAATGTGTTAAAATAAAAGCCTATGGAGCTCATAAAATAAGCCAAGGAAACACTAACATCTCAATAAGAAAGCAAGAGGCATGGGTAGGTAATTTACATAAGAATAAATACAATCTCTGAATCTGTAAAAAGATTTGACCTGACTAGAAATAAAATATACCTTTTGAAAACAAAAGGAATGATGTGATTTTTCTGTTGTGGTGGCCAAGAAAAAAATGATCATTTTCAATGATTCTGATGGAGGTTGGTCTGTACATGTTCAGGTACTTTTCATGTAAGTTGTAACTTTTAACATTTAATCTTTATATTTTGGGGATATGTATCAAAATATTAATATTAAAATTGACCTTGGATAGAGTAATTTAACATCTGTTAAAGGGAGTAATCAAAGATCAGGATAAAGATTTAAATGCAGGGACATTTACCAGAGCATGGTTTAAGAGGAAAAAGTGGGAAGCAACCTAATGCTCAGCTGTAGGGGAATGGCCCAATGATAAGATTATGCACCCACCTGAAAATTAAGCATTTGCTTATTTTTAAAGGATAAGGGGAAATACTTGTGATAGAATGTCAGTATAAAAACAGAATTCTAAACTATGTATATAGTAGGTATTTCATGCAAAAAATGCTGATTTTGTGTTTGTACAGCTCTCCACAGCTCATTCGCTCTTGTTTTCTCTCTGCCTCCTTCTGTCTGGCAGAAAATATAACTGACAGTTGACCTGGTAATAAACTGGAGGTGAGATTGTAGATGGCTTTTATTGTATTTACTCTGTTTCCCACATGTTTTACAATGAACATACATTACATTTATAACCGGTAGAGAATGACTATTATCTTAAAAATGACAGGCATCCCCTGAAACACGAGTCTGTGAATTGGAAACAGTCTTTGTACAACACACAACACAGCACCCTGTTTTCCTCTGTGCACCTGGCCCCTGCAGGGCTGCCTTGCAAGGGAGAATGGAGAGAGTCATTATTATTACTATTTTTGCGAGAATCCAGGTGTTCAAGATCGGCAAAGGAGTAAGGGGCAGCCCTTCAGGGGGGCAGCCCTTCAGGGGGGCAGCCCTTCAGGGGGGCAGCCCTTCGGGGGGGGGCAGGAGGCGGGACTGGCTGCTGTGGGGCCGCCTTCCAGGCAGTGCTACATGTGTGACCCTCCACTCCCTGAACTGTTTCAATGCCACCTTGCTGTGCTACTTAAAATACTATCAGTTAGAAATTAATTTTGGATAATAACTCCGTAAGTATAAATATGAGCATAAACATAAGCATGGCAGTCTTGGGTGCATGAAGGGTCTATTAACTCCTCCACCCTTTGGTATGATTTAAGACAAAGGCAGGGTGAGTGCATTGAGGGGACAGGAGTTCTCATGGGAAAGGACACAGGTGGCACGTGGTGCTCTCTGCTGGGCGGGGGCCTGCGGGAGCGGAGCTGCCCAGGAAGGCTGGCGGCAGCACCAGCACCTGATCCCGGGGAGCTGGGGGGGGTGGCATGTGTGTGGAGAGGCCCTTACGAACTCAAGGTCTAGGTTCAGACAGACTGGGCTTTGAATTCTGGATCAGTGACTGAGCCACTTCGTGTAGTTTCTTCAAATCTCTAGGCTTCAGTTTTCTCACTTATGTAATAGGGTAAAGGCGTGAGGGTGCATAAGCCGATGCCTGGCCCAGGGGGCACTCACTGAACGGTGGTGGTGGAGATGAGAATAGTTCCAAAGGAGGGGAAAGGTGCACCGGGGGGCCTGGTGCAGGGGGAGCAATTCTCTTCTTTCTCCTCTGGCCGTTTGAAGCCTTTTGTAGCTTAAACCGGGAGGTAGGCAGAATAATGAGGGAAAGTCATTTTCCTCCTCTCTCTGTCTCTAAGTTGGTGGCTGCCGGGGAGGCAGAAACAAACACTTCCTTGTCACTCATGTGCCATCACACGTCAAAGCGGATTGCTCAGTGGTACCCAGGGACCTGGAAAGGTAACCCATCTTCAAGGCTTGTTTTCAGCCAGGAGAAACTGAGTCACCCACAGAGAGTCCAGGTCAATGACCAGGGAGTCAAGGACAGGGGAATGGCATTCTGCAGTTAGGGCGCAACCCTATGAGGAAGGCTTGGTCGGCAGTTCCGAAGTTTGCCGGTGTCCCTTGTAAGGTAATGCGGACCCTTGAGGAATGACTAAGGAAACTGGACTCAAAGGATTGTGCTCATTCAAAGTGACACAGAAAAGCCAAATTTCACTATTTATTGCTCTTAGGTAAACACCATTAAGCCTAGGTTCTGTATTGCCCCAAAAGATCTATTTTAGTATCTCCTGCAAAATTAGAGCTGACTTGTATGACTCTCTTCATAGGTATGTGCTGTGTCAGCAGATGTTAGCTGAAGATGCCTGAAGAGGGGAAAGCCTCTTGACATCAGCCTCTTTCTAGTGCTTGCTGGGCCATAAAACATCCTGGGCCCTGGAGCCCGCAGGCTGCAAGTAAACAGCACTGCCCCAAACAACAACATGGTTCTCTGTGTTCTTCAAGGTTGAGAAGAGCCGTTTCCCCCCCCAAAATCACACACCCAATACAAAGGTGTTCCACACTCCTTTCCCGGCCCCTTGACATCAGAGGCAGGCCACATTGAACCTGCCAAGGTAGAGCTGTTTTCTGGTGATCGTGAACGGTGTTGTGGCTGGATTTTATTTCCCAGGTGTTCTTGGCTCCGTGCTGGTGTTATTGGCTGCAACACCAGTCATTCCCAGCATTAACCTGATGCCAGACCAAACGGGACCCCAGCACTGTTTGTCCTTAACGATAACCAGTGACTTTCACTGAATAGTGTGTGTATGTATTTGATATTTAGTTTCTCCTCTCTTTGTCTTAAGTTTCTTTCATTGAGATTAGAGGCAACAGGAAATACTGAGGAACACTGGGCAGTGATCCAGAAGGTTATGGTTGCAGACTTGGATGGAACCCGCGGTCACCCTTGGATGTGACTTTGGGGATAACCCTTGAACAAGTCACTTAGGTTCTCTGGGCCTGATATTTCTTATTAGTAATAACAGGGGGTTGGATGGAGCGATCTAATTTCTTTTCCTTTCCCAAAGTGGTGAGCCTGATGTGTCACATGCTCAGTGATGCAGGACGCATGGGGGCCCGTGAGGGACGCAGGCGAGCAGAGGACACAGCCCAGGCTGACAGGGAGCTGCTGTTCTTCCTGAGGGAAGAAGGGAGATTAAATGAGAACGTGGGCTGGTGTGTGGTCAGCAAGGAAGCTGTCAGTGGAGGTGAAGCTATGTGCTAAGCCCTGAGGTGAGAGTTCTTCAGGCGATGCTGTCAGTGATTACGGAGCGGTGGGCAGGTGGGTTCTGCGGCCTGCACTGTGGCACTGCCATGCGAAAGCAGGACTTACATCGTCACACAGGTGGAGATGTTGAGGGTGGCGTGCAGGGCACAGGGGTCAACAGGAGCAAAGCAGAGGATTGGGTGGGCACTGAGGGTTTGGCTTCTGTCTGCTCTCTGTCCCCTGCAGTGTTTTGATAGATTTTGCTTATAAGGAATCTGCTTTTGTGGGTCAAATCTCATTTTTTGCTTTCCCTCCTTCAGAGTTCTAAGGAAGGGCTATTAAGAGCCTGGAGTGATGGACTCAGTCTCTCTGGGTGAGCCTGGCATCTCTTCAGGGCCTGAGAGCGCAGAGGGTTTATTGCATGGTCACATGGTGATTCACGGACTCACCACCGAGGCAGGGAGCTCACACACGTAGTGAACGCCGCTCCTGGGTCTACCACGGCTTTTTGGTGCCCCTGGCTCTGGCTGGCACTCCTCCCCACTCCGTCCCACAGAGGAAAGCATACGAGACATGAAGTAAGCAGGGGTGACGTTGTATAGGGCCTACCTTAGTTCACTCCATTAAAAAAGGATCCCCTCCAAGCTTGGGTAAGACAACTATCTTGCCAATAGTAATGACAGATATCGTTTAACTGAGTGGCTGGTGTGTGCCAGGCATTATGCCGTGCACTTTAAGAAGATTGTCATTTAAGCATCACAACACCCTCAGTAGGCAGGGGTAGTTATACTCATCTTTCCTACATGCCTGGTTTCTTATCAGGTCCTTTACATGTATGACTTCATTTAATCGCAACCAAGGCATTGTAATATGTTCACTGTCATCACCGTTTTATAGATGAGGGAACAGCCTGTGAGAAAGAAAGGGACTCGTACAAGTGTGTTCCTGGCAGGAAGTGATAGACCCAGGGTCCAAACTTAGTGTTTGTGGCCCCACAGCCTATGTTCTTAGCCACAATAATATGACTAAAAGTTATGTGTAGCCCCTCTTGCACCTGGTCATAACCCCAAAACTCATCATGGCTGAGAAACACTGGTGTGCACGATTGTGACTGAAGTTGCACTGAATGCAGCTAATTTGGAATCAGGCAATTTGGGGAGAGAAAAGATAACTAACTGGTAACGCTAGGAGGCTCATGCCTTTCTGAGCAACAGCATTTGCTGTTTGGAATAACGTCTAGAGTAATGATGTTTTCCTTGACTATGTGGTGTGTACATGGCCCTTAGTTTATCTTGTGCAGGACACAGGCGATACACTCAGGTTTTCTGGGGGCGTTTAGGTTAAGGTGAAATCACAGGAGGGTCGCTCCCAAGTGACCCTGCCCGGCCCAGGCTCTGCTGTTCAGTTAGGGGCCCTGCAGTGCATGGGCAGAATAACCAGCATTCCTTTCAGTTAGACATCTTCATTGTAAATGGGGAGCGTGATGTCCACATGGATGGAATTAGGATTTCAGCACTGACTGATGCATGAACTCAGAAGGAGGAAGGAACATGGGAGACACAGAACATTCATGGTGCAATAAAAAGGTCATAGAATGGATTTTAGAGGATAAAAATGGCAGAGTCCTCTCTGGCTGCATTAATGCAAATCTCTCCTGTACCTGTGAATGGAGATGCAATCATCCTTCCCACTTCCTTGCCTAGAGCAACGCTAATTCGGGACACAACTGACCTGCACATCTAAGTCAGGAATCAGGTAAATAAGTACTGTGTGGGGTCTGCGCAGTGCATGACCTTATGCTGGACTAGGAAACAGAGGGGATGGGGGCATCAAGAGCTTCCAATTCCCTCCACCTGCTGGTGTGAAACGCGTGGCGACATTGACCGTGTGTGCTGGCTCCTGCGATAGGAAGAGGACAGGCTGTTACGACAGCGCCTAGTGGGAAGGGAAGTGCAGGTCAGGGGCAGGCAGCCTCAAGAGAGGGTGTCTAGGGAGCAGGGGAATTGGGGAGTTGCGTACAAGGTAGGGAAAGAGAGGCTTGAAGGCCAGGAGAGACCAAAGTCTGGTGTTGCTGTGGCGGTAGAGGTGGGCGGCAGAAGGGGCAAAAAGGAGGTGCAGGAGGGACAAGAGGTGAAGCAGGGCCCAGACTGGGGAGAGTGTCGTGATTTGTGCTGAGAACACTGGGACTCTATTCAAAGGGCAGTGGGGAGTCATCGAAAGGTTTCAAGCAGGCCTCCTGCAAAGCGAATTGAGCTGGCGTTAGAGCATGGTAAGGCTGACAGCTAGCTCCAGTAATTCAAGCCCAGCATTAGTTACCTCTGGATGGAGTCCCTGGATCGTCTGCCTACGGTACGTTCCCTCTGCAGTGCAGGGCACTCCATGTTCAGGATGGCACCTGCGTCCGCCAGACGTTTCTGAGCACAGCAGCTAGTTCAGGTGACTGCAGCATGACAAAGATGAGACCGAGGCCTTGGTTCACATTGGTCTGCGTGTTTTCAAGTCTGTGCTTCGGCCACCGAGTTAGCAATCTTACAGATGCATGTTCTATTCTTGACAAGAGGGAGTAGTGTGGAACGGCTCAACTCAACTCAGCTCAACATAGCGCTAGACAAAGAAGGGTCAGTGACGCACTAGGTCACCTGAGAGGTTTGACTTGGGTCTCTGATCCATGTATTAAAGAATTGTGTATGAGTATTAGTTATCCAGATTTGGGAATACTGGTCAAGCCAGACCAACTTCTTGTCTGATTATCTTAGATTGATCTATACGCACCAATGGACAGTGGAGTGGGCTTCACTCTTGCTTTTACATCAGTTTGTTTTCTTTTTGCTGGTCTTAAGGTAAGGGGGTGGATGTGTGCTTCACCATAACTCTTCTCATTTTATAAATTTCTCTTCTTGTTCCCTGACTGTTTTGGTCATCTGCAGCCCACCACGACACTATCCAGGAACGTAAGGTCTTGCTCTTTATGGGACTTACAGCAGATTCTTGATGGACTACTTTCCTCATCTACAGGGTTCCAGGATCGCAGAATGGTTCAGCCTACTGTGCTTTGGAGATGGTCAGTAATAGGGACAATCATTTTTATTTAGAAAATTGTTCCCTAGGTTAATTACTCATGATTTATCAAATAACTTCCTCCATACAGAGCTGTCTTCTAAGTGGTATGTAGGGTTAGAGATGATCCAGGTGAGGCTCTGTCCTTAAACACTAGAGGAGAAAAAGGGAGATAATACAAGAGAGATGACCTGCTGCTAAAATGTGCATGCATTTTCTTGCCTTTCCACCAGATAGGACCTGATGACACACGAGTGGCAAGTATATTTGCTTAGCACCCCTCCTAAGGCAAAGGAAAATTTGACTTAGCTTCTTGACTGTATGCTATATATTTTAAGAAGGAGATTTTCAGATGTTTAAGAAGTCCCTTTTTATTTATTTGGCATCAAAAGATGACTTGAGTCAATGATTCACTCCCAACACTGTCCGTAGACAACTCTGTTTTTGATTTTTCTGATTTTAACTGGATGCTGGTCACATAGTTAAATTATGAATTCAATAAACCTGATGCTTGACTCCTCTGCTCATGGCTTGACAGTATCCTTAAACATCAATGGACCAGAAAAGACAATTGTACAATCATTGCTCTGACTGAGAGCAATAAAACTGACAGATGAAGTGATAGGGATCAGCTGAGATGACATAACCAGAAGCACATGGCACCAGCGAGGACTGCCTGTTTCTTACTGAAATTTAACTATTGCAAACCTTCCCCATCCAAACCAATAGTTTACATGGATCACATATGTGGATATTGATTGTCTTCTCACTGGTAAGTTTCCAAACTATCAATTAGTGAGGACTTCATGCATGACACTAATCACATATACATGGCCTTGGCTTTCTCTGGTGCTTTCACAGATACAGCACTCTCAAATGCATTTGCCAGCTTGAGCTTCATACCCCATGAGACCAAATAGTTATTAATTCTCCTATTTTACCACTGAAAAGTCACGGGCACAGATACTGAGGTGAGTGGCTCCTGGTCAGTACAGTTGGTGTGTATCAGTGGTAAAGTCAGAACCAGGTACCCCCACTAGCACATTTTGACATGGTAATTAAGGTTTAGCTGGGATTGAGTGCCCGCCCTCCCACTACCAGCTGTGCACTAGGTCAAAGTACATCACCCCTCAAACTCATTTATAAGGTGGGGCTAACTGGGAAAACTACTTGTTAGCACCATTGCAAGGCTCCAGCAAGCTGACCACAGGCAGTGCTGAGAGTTGTGCCCCTCGTGACACCTGTAGGTGTCGCTAGGACTAGTTCTTGGTCTGCGTTGTACAGTGTTTGTACTGTGGTCTGTATTATAAGGATGACATGTTGCAACTTTAGTAAAGAAAAAGGATAGGGAAGCATCATCACCTTAAAACTGTGTCTGCACTTAACAGCAGGTAACTCTCCTTCACCCAAGCTGCCCGGGACGGTCTGTTCCCTCTTCTCTGCTGAAAAACGTTTTGCATCTCACACAGCTTTCAGCACAGCAGGCTGTGTGATCCTTCCAAGCTGGCCATATTTACCTTTGACTCCAGAGGAAGAAAAGGCAGCTAGACATATTGGAGCTTGGTTAACAAGCTGGCAACCTGAGACTCGAATGTTCCACCCCCACCACTTGCAGCTCCACTGAGCTGTTACGTACAAGGGCTTGTACATTTTCTGGGTGAAACCAGGCTGTTGAGAAATGCATGTGTTGTGGAGGAGGTAGAATAGGTGGTTGTGTGTGCCTGTGGCTTTCCAGGTAACTGTGGTCAGTATCTATGGGTAGACACTTGATTTTAGCAGGTGACAATGTGGGACGCAATCTTCTGGACGATTCTGCCCTCCTCGGGTGAGGCTTCCCATGGCAGCAGTCAAGTTGTGCAGATATGGCGAAGTGCGTGTAGTGCCTGGCACCTGCTGTGTTCTGAAGTTGAAATTGTGGAGTGTTTGGGCAATTACTGAGAACGAGTCCCTGGATGGATGGAAAGCAGGACACCCACACTGGGGAGAAAAGTCTTCCTTCTTTTTCCATTACGTGTGCATCCATTTATTCTTTCTTTAAAATAGTATTGACGGTGGGGACACAATGGTGAACAAAATGCAGTGACAATACTTACCTTTAAGAGGCTTACTTCCTGTTGCAGGAGGAAAACCAGTGAGATGTACACTTTAACGGTAATTGACTGGTATGCAAATGCAAATTATATCCGAATACAGCTAGTACGGGGATAACACTTACCAAGAGACCTGTGCGAGCACACCAGCAGGCGATCTGGTGCACAGGGCAGATCCGGACAAGGCTGTGCCGAGGAAGTGAAGTCGGCCTGGAGTTCTTCGGGATGCGTGGGGGTGACTTAGGTAAGGATGGCTGGGAAGGTGAAGGAAGAGCATGCCCAGTGTAAGAGGCATTCAGGAGGACCAGAAAGAAGGCCAGAGCACCTGGAATTTTGAGAGCAAGGTGAGGAGTAGTAAAGGTGGGCTGGAGAGATCTGCATGGCGACCACCTCCTGTGGGCAGGCACGGCTCCAGATGCAATGTCTGTACCAGCAAATGTCATCTTCTCTGTGATCCCATGAGGTACGAACAGTTATAGGCAGGGGCAGGTAATGTCCAAAGTATTCAATGCTGTTCCAATGCTGTCCAAAGTATTTTTCTGGATCCTCAGAGAAAGTGGAGGGCAGTGAAGAGAACCTGGGCAAGATATGATAAGATCTGCATTGTAAAGATCCCTCCACACTGCGGTGTAAAGAATGTCAGCGCTGAGAGGTCATTAACCTTAAGAAGAGGAGACCACAGTCAGCTCCGTCTACAAGCTAATTTCCTCTATAGTCTGTTGTTCTTTGCAGAACTGATGGTGGGCAGCATGGAGAGATGGGACAATGCAGAAAGGCCAGCACAGTGTCCCACACAGAATTTAAGAACTGTTTTCAAATGCATAAGCCGTAGCTCCTCTATTCACTTGATTTTAGGTCAGTTACTGCCTCCAGTGGGAGAGCATGGAGCCCTCAGGCATCTCCCTTAACATCTGAGGCTTGGAGACACGGCTTGTATCCTTTGGCTTTACTGATCTGGGTGCCAGGAGGAAGTCAAGGCTAGAGGTTAAGGGCATGGGCGCTGGAGTCAGACAGACTTTGCTTCTGGATTTATAGGCCAGGCCTTTGTCCTGAGCTAGGCCTGAGGAGTCAGCAACGGAGAAGGCCTCATGGCGGGCTAAGAATCACTGCGGGGGATTCCACCCCATCTCCGATCGCTTGGAGGTCTCAGTCGTGAGGGCGGGTGCACCGTAACTCACTCCCAGTGTCGCATGCCATGCCGGTGGTAGGTGAAGAGGCTGCCCGTGAGGGAGAAGCTCCCTGCGGAGAACAAGTCCGTAAAGACCCCTCCTTCTAAGGTCAGAGAACTGTCTGCTCCCGAGGCAGCCACCCTCTCACCCTGCTGCGGAGAGGATCCATTTCAACAGCATCAGGCTACTGCCACAGACAGCAAGGTACACAGAGGGTACACTTGGAGAGTGGATTTGTTTCCCATTGCGACTGTAAAAAATTACCACCAACATGTGGCTTAAAACAACACAAATTTATTACTTCACAGCTACGGATGTCGTAAGTCTGGTAGGGGTCTCACTGGGCCACAGTGACGGTGTCAGCAGGGCTGTGTTCCCTTCTGGAGGCTCGAGGGCAGAATCCATCCCCTTGTCTTTTCTGGTTTCTAGAGAACACTTGCATTTCTTGACTCAAGGCCTTTTTCCTACTTTTCGAAGCCAGGCATGTTGGACCAAGTATGGCTCGTGCTGTACTGAATTTCTCTCTCTTTTATTCAGAACCCTTCTGCTAGTATTGGGCCCGTTTGGATAATCCAGGATAATCCGGAATAACAACTGATTAACACCCTTATTTCTATCCGCAACCTTATTTGCACCTTGTCATGTAATATAACATATTCAAAATTTCCAGAGAGAGGACATGGGCGTCACTGGGATCCGTCAATCTGCCAACCACAGAAAGTTGCCAGATTCTGAACTGGCAGAGTACCTGAGGCTGCCGGAATATAGAGAAAGGGGCGGAAAAGGGGTGAAGAAATACAGAACTATGTGTGCTGTGGAGACAGGTAAAGAGAAGGCAGCTCCTATTCCCACCATTTGGTATGAACTTATTCCCGCTAATTTCCCTTGGGTCGAGTACAGACTTCAGAAGGCAGCCTGCCACTTCCCCTCTATCCCCTTGGCCAGAGGAGGGAATCTGTTGGGCTGTCCACACATGAGCGGCAAGAGGTTGAGGGCCGGGCTACCCGGGAGAGGGCTGGTCGAGAAAAGAGGTTGAGCTGGATTGCCCATGTTAAAGGAATATCACAACGTGCACCCCACAAGAATTTGAATCCCTCCTCCACAGAAGGGGGTGACTTCCAGACTGCCTCAGAGAATACCAACAACCAGCTGAATAACAACCTTATTCAGAGCAATTACATAGGAGATAAGAGCTGTTCTGCATCCAACACCACAGGGTATGGGCCCCAGTCAGGAGGCAGGTGATGAAGAGCCCAGCACCTTCACCTACTCGCTGAATCAGAGAAGCCAGTAATGTTTGTGCAGACAGGTGGGGAAGTCATTGGAAACAATAAAATCACTTAATGTTTGAATCAACCCAAAGTTGAGACTTCTCATAGGTAAAATAATGATGATGGCTAACACTTCTATAGTGCTCAGATGCTTTTTATGTATTAATTCAGTTAATCCTCAAAAAACTCCTACGACTGAGGTATTTCATTATATCCATTTTACAGAAGAGGAATTCAAGACACAAGAGAATAACTAATGATCCAGCATCAACACAGGTGCTCTGTTGAACTGGCATCTGAACCTGGGAAATGACGCTGACATATTGCTTTCAAAGAATTTTTTTAAACATCAGAATACATTTATGAGAAATTAGTAGAAAAAAAATTTTCCCATTCGCTTGATCTCTTTTTGACTTGTTCATTCAACAAATATTTGTTAAGAGCCCAGCATGTTTAAGGAACAGCGGGAACAGAATAAGCAAGGCAGAGAATCCCAGGAGATCGAGTAAGGGAGGTGATGGGCCAGATCACATGATGTCTTAGAGCTTCTGCACGTAGAAGACCTTTACTCTCAGTGAAGTGGGGAGCCTTGGGACGGTGTTGAGCAGAGGGGTGATATGATTCGACTTTTGTTTCAAAAGAATTGCTCTGGCTCTTGTGTTTAAAATAGTCTGGCAGGGGGTGGTGGTGGGGAATGTGTGGAGGGACAGCAGAGGGTGCGATGCAAGCGTGACCAGTTAGGAAACTGTTGTAATTGCCCATGAACAAAACAGCAATGGCTGGACCAGTGGATAGCAGAGGGGGGGAATGAGACATTGACAGATTCTGGATATATTTTGAAGGTAGAACTCATTTGATTCATCAACAGACTGATTCTGAGATCTGAGATAAAAAAAGGAACTTACTGCTAATTCTGAGAATAACTTAAAACCTGAAGTGCATCTCAGCATCAGAATCTTTAATAATTGGGGCTGTACTCATTATTACAATGCTTGTGAAATGTAGTTTTAATGGTATTTGAGAAAGGTAGTCATGCAAAATTTTTTGATAAGGGGGAGGGCAAAGATGGAGTGCAAATGAGTGGCAACAGGTTTGGTTAAACATAAAACATACCTCTAGGAGAGGGCTCCTCCCGTGAATGTCCTGTTCACGTGTCCTAGTGGATGATGAGAACCTCTGTTCTGGGGGGAGGTAATGGGTTGAATTGTGTCCCCTAAAAAAGATAGATATGTTGGGGTCCTAACTCCCAGTACCTTACAATGTGACCTTAGTTGGAGGAAGTGGCTCTACAGACGTAATCACGTTAATATGAGGCCAGGAGGGTAGCCTTAATCCCAAACGACTAGCATCCTTATAAAAAGGGGTCATTTGGACCCCGACAAGCACACAGGGACAACACCAAGTTCTCCCTGAAAGAGATCTGAGTGGTGATTCCACAGGCCGAGGAACCCCAGACTGCCAGCAGACCCTCAGAAGCCAGGAGGGAGCCTGAACAGATCCCCCCTCCCAGCCCCCAGAAGGACTGAATCCTGTCAGTGCTTTAATCTTGGACTTCAGGCCTTTGGGACTGTGACACAATACCTTTCTCTTTAAGTCACTTCGAGGAACTTTGTTACGGCGGCCCTAGCAAATGAGTACAGCATCTCTGAATAAAGATGTTCAAAAATGGCCACTGAGCTGGGGGCAGAACTGGGAGCTGCCGGTGACTAATAACCCTAAGGCTGGTCTGAGCTGTCTCCCTGCTGACCACCAGGTGGGTCGTCACCACAGCACCTAGGAGGGCGCCGGGCCAACCGGAAGCCCTCAGCAAGCATTTGTTGCCTGCTAAAATGTCTGATGTACATAAACACATAATACACGGCAGGTACTCAGCAAATACTACTGTCTTTCTCCCCTGAACAACAAGCTTGGGTGTGAAAACCATTGCAAACTACCATTGGGCTCTGGAGATCTTTCCAGCACGTCAGAGCTGGAAGCAGATGAGGGGTCAGCCGGTCAGGTCTTGCTGCCCACAGGGCACCTGGGCTTCTCACCAGTTCTGCCGTCTCAGTGTTAAAATCCAGCGGAGCTGCAGTAGCTTTTACAAAGTCAAAAGAGAAGTCTCTTTCCTCACGGCCCGTGGTGACACGAAGACTAGAGAGTATAGAAATGGAAAGTAAAAAATCCTACCCATGTAATTATAGGCCTTTAGGAACGATACTTTTTAATTACCTGGACATGCTAGATTAAGAAGTTTAAGTTTAAAACTTGTGCTTTAGTAAAGCCAGGCTTCCTTACGACGGCCAATCAGTCAGTACGTTCCCTCTTTGTTAACCCATCCGTAGAATGAGAGGAACATTTCAGCCACCTTCCTTGCTCCTAAGTTGTTTTGGACTTAATTTTATTGTATTTCATCTCTTAGGTACGAACAGTTCTTGACAGTGTTTTATCTGTGCTCTTTATCACTGACTGCGTCATACCTGCCGGGGATGCTCAGTGACGTTCTGGCTGATGGTGTAATTGATAAGCTTTGTAAAAACCCTTGCAGTGCTTCTTTGAAGCTTCATGAAGGAGGCCTGCAGATGGGGAAAGTTCCAAGCGGCACTAGGCCAGAGAGAGTAGAATGCCGTGTTTCTTTATGACAGCAGCAATAAAATATATGCCGGTTCCAATGGGCTGAATAAATCTCTGCTCCGAGACGGCGGAGGGGTGGCAGGCACAGAGTGTCACAGCCTGCCCCAGGTTTCCCAGTGACCTGACGGCTCCTCTTGGAGGGTAGTGGTGTGCTAGCAGGCAGACAGTTGGCTGCCCACGTTGATGGTAAATTAAAGCAGCTGGCAGCAACACAGCCTAAGCAGCAGAGGCCTCGTCATTATTTACGAGGCAGGGCTGGGAGAAGGAGGTGGCCCTGAAAGTGGAGAGCAAACCCCATCTCCCCCAGGTAATGGCCGACAGGGGAGCACCCTAAAAGAGAGAGGAAGGCAGGGTCATACGCATTTCACGTTATCATCATCTTCATCTTAGAGGTGGTAAATAATATAAAGTTATTATACTGTGGGCCTCACAAGTTCCCACGGAAGCGAGCTCGTCACGATCGCCGGTCTAATCAGTTGGTTGAGAGAGAAAACTGCTGCTTAGAGACCTCCAGCCAATGACAATGACGTGGATGGCCAAATCTTGGAAAACATTTTTTTCTTTGTCTTAATTCCACTGGTAGGGCTCATCCTCGATATATGCTGCTAAGTTTGCAGTGGACCCTACTCTCTGCTGGGACGCAGGGGTGGGGGTGGTGTTTGCCTTCTCAGCCGTGCTCCCTGCGGGCGGGTATCTGCACGTGGCATGACCTCACGGCATCACCCAGGCCCTTCCAGGGGATGGAGTAATTCGGTGAGTTTGGGGGAAATAGCTAAGCTGCTGTGACTCAAACCTTTCCTTTTGTCTTGGTCTTTGGGAAGAACTCTGCCACATGGAAGCATTTCATCTGTGCTGCTTTTCTGCTGTGCGCCTGACAAGAGCAGACCCCATGGGGGGACCCCCGGTGCTGCCCAGAATCATCAGCAGCTCTGGGTGAGGCTACGTCAACAGGGGGCGAAGCATCGGAGAGCCAGTTGTCTCACAAACTTAGCCATTTCTGCACCAGCAGGTTTATCGGTAATAAAGCTGATAGATCTTCCCCGTCCTGACATCTGTGATTCTCTCTCAGATGGCTCTGAATTTCAGTTGAAGAAATAGAGATGCTATTTATTATTAATTAAAATAATTGTTATGAAAACTCCAGCTTCATGTATGAAAATTATATCTATGCTCTGGCTGTAGGAGATAGCTGGAAAGAAATTCTTTTATTTGTGAAACACACAGCTAGGGTCTATATACAGGTTTATAATAGACAAATTAGAGAACAGATAAGCAAAATAATAGAAAACTTGCAAAAATTCCTGAAACTTTTTCTGTGCCTATACGGGTCACTCTTCATTTTATATATTCTCCCTCCCTCTCTTCTTACGCTTTTTCTTTCTGTTCCTCCTCTTACCACTTCTGTGCCATCTCGGTTGCTTCCCCGAGGAGTGCACGAATGCAGTGACAGAGTGCTGATGTCAGGGACCTTGTGTCTCTGTCCCAGCGCTGGGTTGGTCAGTCGCTCTGATGGAGCTGGGAGAGTGCACGTGTTGCTTACGTGAAAAGAAAGAAGGGATGCGTGTAGAAGCATTTTGTGCTTTGCAAAGCATTAAGACCATGTCAGTCGCACAGTCTTCTGTACCCCATAATCTCTTTCCTCTTATTTCTCTTTGCTTGGTTCAGGCTTGGTGGGGACACTGGGGTTATTTTGCAGTTGTGTCACTATTGCTAGAGTATTTGGGACGCTGGTGTCTTGACGTGTATGGGCAGGAGTCCGTTGCTTTAGGCTAGTGCGTGCCAGCTTCCAGTTGTGTTTCTTCTTGTAACAGTGCCCTGATCCCCTCAGAGGGACAATCTGTTCTCTGTTCTTTGACCTAAGCTTCACGTCGAATGGACTCCGTTCCAAAACTCTGGGGTGGCTGTGTGGTTGTGCCTGGGCATTCAGAGCATGATAGTCCTCCGGACACAGTGACAGGTTCAGGGATGGGTGTGTGAGCTAGTGAGAGCCACTGAGACAGAGAAACCTGTGCTTAGATGTAGCCTGTTAGCGTGTAGGCCTGGAACTGCTGTCGGCCGTCTGGCCACCATGAGGAGCCTGCAAATAAAGCTTGTGGACGTGCCTACTTGACAATGACATCATCTGAAATCCAGCCACAGATAGACTCCTGGATTTTTTTAGTTAAGTGACCTAGTAAATTTCTATTTTTGCTTGAGCTATTTCTTTTTGTCTCACAACCGCAAAGGTCCTAACAAGGTCTGTGCGAGCTGAAGAACTGATGTCTCCACCAGCTGACGGGGAGTGACCAAGCTTCCTGGCTTACAGCTGTCTGCACTACTGAGCTAGCAATTGCCTGCAATGCAGGAGAGGTTAAATACACCTCTTTTGAAGGCTTAGCTTTTGAGACTTACAATTGAATTGGGCTAAAATATAATATTTACCGATTCAAGCTGGCAGCAGCGACACTGGGTTTGATGCAGCAAGCGGTGCCAGTGTCAGAATCACTGTGATGGTTCCGCGTCAAACAGCAGCAGGGCAGACCGCTTGGAAGGGCAGTCCGTTCACTGAGGCCGCGTTGCCCCTGGCCAGTGGAGTGCTGAGCCACCCGCCTCCCTTTGCTAGACACAAGTCTGGGGGGAGCTGAGCTGCCAACCGATGCAGTTTCAGAAAATGGCTTTAGCAGATCGGAGCTGTCTTAATGACACAAATGCTCTTGTAAGGGTTTTCTAAAAGGTCCTGGAAGCCCCGTGAAGCTTTTGGGTGTGAGGGCCTGTTCAGCACGAAGCTGTGCACTCCAGTTAGGAAAGGGGAACTTTTATATATTTATTTCTTCCTACAATTTGAATACTTACCCAATGCATTCTAAGCGCCAGGTGCTGGGCTTTAACAATGGTCTGTAGAAGTGCATCTCTGTTCACATGAAGTCCAGTGGGGAGACAGACAATGAACATGTAAACAAGTGGATAAAATAGCAATATAATTTATCCAATACTCCAATATAGAATTCTGAGTTAAAGAGTTAGAGGAAGAGGGGTCTGCTTTGATGGAAGGTTTACCTGGTGGATAACAGTGAAGCTGAGACCTGGAGATGAGACAGAGCCAGCTGGGCACGGAGCGCAGGGAGAGCGTCCCAGCCAGAGGGAAGGGTACATACGAAGGCTGCGGTGGGACAACAGTGAGGGGCGTTCAAGAGCCTGAAATCAAGCCACGGTTGTGGTGGCCCCAGGACAAGAGTAGCACACTGTGTGAGATGACCTGCGAGGGAGTCAGGGCCTGATCAGTCCAGCGTGTGAGCACTCTAGGAAGGAGTTCCGGTGTCATTCTAATAAAATGGGAACCATTGTTTGCTGGTGATCAACCCCTTCTGGTGTTCTGAGAACACATGTATAAATTTCAGAGGCGAGCAAACCAGTGCTTCTATGGAACGGCTTTTGCTTATAGGCGACATCTCAACTTTGGATGTCTAATTGTTTCCCAAATGAATGTTTAGTGGCAGTAAGGGGAAAAGACACTAGACTATGATTCGAGGTGTCTGCATTTGTGCCGAGATTCTGCTCCTGATTACTGGGCAACCTTGAGCAATTTCCATCTGGGCCTCAGTTTCTCATCTGGAAAACTGTAAATTTGGATCGGATGCTGCATTCGTCATGACTCTTCATTGAAAGTGAAAGAAACTCGGTCTGAAATGACGTAAGCATACACGAGGAAAAGAATGCATTTGTTTACTTATCTGAGCCATCCAAGGGGAATGGCTTCAGGTGTGCTCGGATCCAGGGTTCCCCATCTCCTGGCTCTGTGCTGGCCTCATCCTCCAAGAGGTCCTTTCTGGGATGATTCCCAGCTGGTCCAGGCTAGCATCATTTGTAGAATTAGGAATCCTCATGGGAAAGGATACTTCTTTCTTAAACTGTGTCATCAAAAGTTCCAGAATGGCGTGCTGACTTGGGGCATGTGCCCAGGGCTGAGCCGTGGCCAGGGTGTGGGGAGTCAGCCTGGTGCATGGGTCCACCTCCGGGAGTCAGTCGGAACTGCATGAACTTAGAGCAGGGAAGGAGTGGTTCCCCCTCATGGAAATAGAAGAAGAACTGGGTTCTGGATGAGCAGACATGCTCCCAAATGTTTTCTTTGACTTGAACAAGTCCATGAGTCTTGCAGTGGAGGGTCAATCCTTTGCAACCTCTTCTTAGGTGAAATTAGCCATGGACTCCACAAAAAAAAAAACCCCACCTTGGCCTAAAACACTGGAATTATATATTTATAGTGTATAAATTATGGTATAATCACCAATCTCTTCCAATTTCTGCTCTCTGTCTCTGAACTCAACTAGCGTGCCCCTGGACTATCTCTTACAGTTATTTTTCGTGATTCAAGAAACCTTGTGAAGAGCTTTGCTCTGGTGCACCCATCAACTGCCTGGGTGTATGAATACTGAGAGCTGGAATTTGTTTTCTCACTGATATTTTTCATATTGATTTGTTTGTTGAATTGCTAGAAAAGTTCAGCACTATTCTGGAGTTACTTGGATTTACGACAATTTGGAAAAATACTTTAAAAAATCCCTATGTATTCCCTACTGTTTCCCACAAAGAATGTGAGGACAACCCTTTAGCATTACCCATCTTTCTCCTCAAAGTATCTCCATAATTCCTGCTTACATTCCTACCATCGTTCCTGTTACTCCCACCCACTAAAATGTCCCATTTCTTTTGTTTTTCCATGAAGTATTGGTACCTGCTGGTCTGCCTTTCTGATTTCCATTTAATACAAGACATCCTTTGCTACTAGATTCTCGTCCATTATAATGACTTGAAATGTATGACTTTCTTTTGAATGGGTATAAATTAAGTGCTATACTGTAACATTCACTCTTTTAAAGTATATAATTGATGGGTTTTTGGACATTTGCAAAGTTATACAATCTAATCCTAGAACATTTCATCACCCTAAAAAAGAAATTCAGTACTTATTAGCAGTCACTCCTTATTCACCCCTCAGAAATGTACGATCTTGGCTCTGCAATTAGCTCCTTGAGGGCAGTGGTTGAGGCCTATCCTTTTTCGTGTGTCTCTCATAGAAACCGAGCCCAATTCTGGGACCATAGGAGGCATTAATAGAAATGTATTGAATTGATATTTCATTATGTTGGTTGCTATTTCAATTCAAGGCAAGACTGAGAGGCCATGTGCTGTAGTGGAAAGAATATTGATCATGGAGTCTATTTAGTTTTTCTTTCTGTTCTGCTATTAGCTATGCCCTTGGGTAACTCTCTCCTTCTCTTCAGGCCTACTGTTCCCCTGTAAATGAGGGACATGGACCCGTTGGTTTCTGTAGTGTTGCGATCAAGACTGACTTGAGGCATGAGACAATTTATTGACCGAAAACAGCAAGGTTTCTTTCCAGTTTCGCTGGGGTCGTGTGCAGCATGTAAAGTAATAAAGCTCCTTTCTGGGGGCTGTGCTGGGGGATGTGATGTGGGCCGGCTCAGCCGTGTCTGGACTCCACTGAATGCAGATGGAATGCACCAGCCCAGGAAAAATGCACGTGCTGTTCTTGGCCGAGATCTCAACCTTAGCCTAACTAATAAGCTCTTGGGAAGTTTACATCTATCTGCATTCAGAGACTTCTTTCTGGAAATTGTATGCCAAAATGCCATGTAGAAGTAATACACAGAAAGACACAAATATACAAATTGTGCACCCTCCTTGATTCCTAACTGAGAGGTTGAGCATCTTTCCATTCCACCTAATGAGCATTCGTGGCCATACAGTTTCAGTCATCTTTCAGCTCACCGAGGTTCTAGTGTCTTCAAGAACATTTTAGGAAAAAAAGTGAATCAGTCCTATTTTTCATGTTTCCCAAACGAGTGGTTCAGCGTCATGGAAATGAGGTTGGAATGGTAAACAGACAGCTGGGCCGTATTTCTCCTTCCAGGGAGTTGAAGGTCAAAGACACCTTCCTTCTGCTTAACAGATCCCTCCCAGGTGGGCTGTGAACAGGAGTGCAGTGCTGCCCTGGACGCACTGGGAAAGAAGAGAGGAATTTGGAACAGCCTTTAGAGGTATTGAACATACATATCTTTGATTCTGTGTTCTCATCTCTTTTTGGTGTCTTTCTTTAGTGACATGAAGCCATTGATTGAATGAAGTTAGAATAACTTTTGACATAGCTAACCAAAATAGACAGCAAAGGGACTGGTTGCTAAGCAGAGCTCGGCTGGGCTCTTGGCTGACAGCCTACATCAGCATGCAGAGCTTTGCAGAAGCGGATCCTTAGTTATCGGTGGCTGGTTGTTTAAAGCCGCTATTGACTCTCAGGTGATGGCGAGTCAGCAGCACATGCAGGAATACGGAGGAATTACTGACGTTCTACACCTTCCTAACAGGAGAGGCAGTGCTTGAAGGGATGACTTGTTCAAACACATATTCAACAAAAATCAAGCGCCTGCTATGTGTTGGATATGTGTTAGATTCTGGGGATATAATAATGAAGCCACAGTTCCTGGGTTCGTGGCATGAGAGAGAAATAGACAGACAGACAGACAGAGGTATGATGACACAGCACTTATTAGTCCATTAGTAGCTCAGACTTTCTTTTCAGAAAAGGGGGTTTGGAGCTTTGTTTTACAAAGGACAGACCTTCAGTATCTTCTCCTTCCATGCCCTCTGAGAGGTGCTCTGCATTGATGGTATGCTTTTGGGAGTTAGTGATGGAGAACTGGGAAAAAGAGAAGAAATAAACAGGAACAGGACAAGTAAAAGAGGACAGGGAGGGACGGACAGGCGGCTCTCATGCTGGGCACCCAGGCTAGAGCAAAGGGAGATGCCCCCAAAACTGGGGGAGTGAGGAGCAATGGAGAAGCCGTGCGATGGGAAGGAAGGGCTTGCCAGCGGAACTGTCACTAATGGTGTTCAAGAAAAAATTAATTTAAAAAAGTCATGACTGTTTTTATTAAAAATTTATACAGTTGCCAAAGATGATACAATGAGAAGCAAATGCTGCCTGTTCCCCATTCCCTTAGGCCATATGCCAACGGTATTGCTCCAGAAGTAACCGCCTTAACGCTAGTGTTCTTGCACATCATATACGTATGCATATTAACATATATGAAAACATATATTTTAAGCAGAAGAGATATTTCTCTATTGTTGGACTCTTCTTATAGTATTTCCCAGACCATCTTTTAGCATAAGTCTTCCCATGTTTGTGCAAACATTTTTGTAGAATAGGGTCTTGGAATCTGGTTTGCTGGGTCATAAACAATGTGTATTAAATGTTTTTTCAATATCGTAATCTTGGTATGGTAATGGGGAACTACACTTACCATGGCCAACATCTAGTAATGTATGTAATTATCAAGTCACTATGTTGTACATCTGAAACCGATATAACACTATATATCATGTATATTCTGATTAAAAGAATGCAAAGAAAATTTTTTTCATAAGCTTTGCCAAATTGTTCTCCAAAATTGTCACATTGCTCTACAAAGAATCTGAGAATTATTGCCTTTCGCACCCTCATTAGCTCCATCTTTAAAGGCAAGAACTGCACTATCACTGGTGAATTTGCCTCAAAATTCTCAATTTCTTTATATAAAAAAAATAGATTCCCTGCTATGTGGAAGAGAAGCTCTTACGGGTTTGCTTCAAGACATGGCCTGGATGTGGAAGTGTTAAAGCTTCTGACTCTCAGAAATGCCTCTAAAGCTGCTGGGAGGGTTCTGAGTGGCACAGAAGTTGAGTTCACTTCAGCTGTTAGCATTTCTTGGGGCAGAATGTATCTACGGAGTTATTAGCTTCATTCAACAGCCTTGGCCGGGGAATGTTTAGTCTTCCCGCAGGGGACATTTAGCTAATAAGGAGGTTATCCACGCACATGCATGTATCTATCAAGGCAGTGGTAATGGACCATTTGGTCTACAGGTAAAACAACAACAAAAGTTCTATATTCCCCCTTTTTTGACTCTAAATCTCAGCTCTGTAAAATATCTTTCCTGATTAATTATTGAGAGCATGCTTTAGTTCTGCTCTAAGGACTTTCAAATACATTATCTTATTTAGCCTTTAAACAACTTAAACAACTGTATGAGCTAACTATTAATATTCCCATTAAGAGCAGAAACTAAATGTCAAAGAGTTCAAACAACAGCTATGCAGCTAGATGTGGCCGAGCCAATATTTGAAATCGTATTTGTCTGATACCAAATTCCTTATTGTAACCACTCTGACTTACTGCTCATTAAATAATGGGACCTCAAATAATATCCTCTTCTGGTCTGCTCAAGATATCTGACACCACTTGGTAAGATGGTTCCCCATTTTACTTTGGTTCTCACTGACTTATCCCTTTTCTGATCTGTGTTTGTGGCTAAGACAAGAAAAAACCAACTTCATTAACATGTCATTTTGGGTTCCTGATCTCATGAAGAAACAGTACCCGTCTCCCTAGGTTTAAACCCTGGTCCTACCACTTACCAATTGCTGGCCTCGGGCAAGTTACCGAGCCTCAGGTTTCTCATTTGTAAAAGTGGTACAAGAAATGTGCTTACCTTCCTGGATTATTTTGAGAATTAAAATGAAATAATGTGTTAAAGCACTGAGAAACTTACCCAGCACACACTAAGTGTAAATGAAGAGGGCTGTTGTGTGGCTGTCACCACCAAGTTGGCACCCCCAGGCTCTTCGTTTCTGCTGCTTCTCATCTTGTTTCACCAGCACCGTCTCCTCCGGATACTCTGAGAGCCCTTTGACAAACCAGCTCATCTACTTTGTGGTCATAATTGTCTGTACCTTCAACTGGAATGCTTCTCTTAGATGGAAATCTTTCTATATTCTTTGGTTCCTGACCCAGATTTCTTGTCCTACTATTTCAACTCAAATTAACCAAACCCCAGATAGTTCTAACACTCCATTTTCTAAACTTTCCCTGAATCAGTGCCTTTCATAAACATGCCAGCATCTTTCCCCATCTGCTCCTTAGCTTGGGCCAAACCTGTGCTTTGTCAAAAATCTGGTTTACATGCACTGGTTCTGATTTTTGCCTACTTATTCCAGTCATCCCACCTTTATTCAATAACTACTTCAGAGAATCACTATGTATCAGGCATGGTGTCAGGTGACGGGGACAGATAGTGTGAACAAAACAGAGAGACGGAATGCTTATAGTCTAGTAGATAATGATCAGGTTCTCAAATAATTGCACAAATCTGAGGTTGCAATTACGATAGATATCATAAAGGTGAGTCACATGATGCCAGGAGATGATATACTAGGGGTATTTGACATCGTCAGGGAGGTCAAGGAAGGGCTTCCTGTGGGAACGGTGCCTGAGAAGAGGTCCTGAGGGTGGGTGGGATTTAACTGGGCAGGTGGGGAGGGAAGAGTGGGGTATGCTGAGAGAGCAAGGAGGGGCGCTGTGGGGAGGGGGAGCATTAGTCACTAGAAGAAGGCCAGCCAGGCTCAAACAGAGAGTGAGAGATTGCACAGTGCGGGGTGGCCTGAGGCTAGCTGAGCCCACTCTGGGCCCTGAAGTCTATGTTAAGGAGTTTGGTCTTTCTACCGAGTGCAGTGGGAAGTCATCGGATGGCGAGAAGCAGTGGGGCAGTGGGGATGGGATCCGATTTTCATTTTGCATAGTCTACCTGACAGGACAAAGGGCAGATAATGGATAGACCAGTTAGACCGTGCCTGCGGCAGGCAATGTCAGTAGCTTTGACCAGGAGAGCAGGTGTAGAGCAAAAGCAATGAGTGATACTGAGAGATTGCAGATGATATTAGCAATTCTTGGTGATACTGGATATGACAGAGGAGGGAGATGGATGACTTCAAGTTTCCTGGCTTCCACAGCTGCCCAGAAGGTGATTCTCTTCACTGGGATGGGAGAGGAATGGAATTGAATGCATTGGACTTACTCAATTATAGATTACTTGCTTCGGATAAGACTCTTACAATCTCTGGGAGTAGAAACCTGCTCAAACTAGCTTAAATAAAAGTTTTTCTCTGAGGATATAGGGAATCTCATGAAAGCTGTAGAAATGTGGCTTTGGGGAAACCAGAAAGTTACCAGGAACTTAAGACTGCTTTTTCTGGCTCTCAAAGACCCCTTATCTCTGTTTGTCCCCAAGTCTCCTCTCTTCTTCTTCTTGACTGGATACTTCTGCTGTCCCTGTTTGCATATGGCTCACGATGGCCACCACTCCAAAATCTACTCTTAATTGGTCAGCACCAGCGTTCATCACTAGCTGCATGTAATTTCTGAATCCCACTTCAAATTACCCAGAGAGAGACAGAGTGGAAAGAGAGTCGGTCAGCTGTGCATCGGGCACCTCTGATCCGATCAGCAAGGGCTGTGTTCCAGCTGGTGCTGCCCCAGCTCTGTGGGTGTGAACAGGGAAAACACTGGTATACAAGCCTGGCAAAACTCCTTTGGGCAGGAAAAATGTTATGTTCTTTGGTATTTTTCAGAGGGAGTAGCAAATAACTGGTATCTAGTAGATACTCAATAAACATTGCCCTTGTTGAATCACTGGAGACCTTTCAATATTTAGGAAATGCCAAAATCTGTCAGAATATCCTGTGGCATTTTTTAAAAATTCAGAGTTCAGGGTCCCCCTTCAGAGGAAAAGATTGGTGGGTCTAAAGAGGGTCCAGGAAAGTGCATTTCTAACAGTCAGCACCCAACGTAAAGTTGGTACAAGTAGGTCCATGGACCATAATTTGTTGGACTTTGCTCTTGGATGTTGATGAACCACACCTAGAAATCTCTAGGCAGTAGGTGAATCTGGACACTGAGCTTCTTTTCGATCTTGGACCTCAATTTTGCGATTTATATCATGGGCCAAATATTTCTTTCTTACATTCAAAAGTGAACTTGAGGGTTAATAAGATGACTTTGGAAATAAGCTTTGACCTCTCTTTCCCAGAGACATAAATATGAAAGATGGTGTTAATATCTATCTGGACAGCTTCTATATTGATTGAATTACATCAAATTCTTCTTAGCTATTCACTACTTCCTGGTGATGACCCAAGAATGAATCAGACCTCATCGGTATTTTATTGTCTGCTTTCAGGCACTGGGAAGGTAGCTTTTAAATCACTGCTGCTTGTCCTGAATAAAAAAGTTCTTCCAGGGAATATGGGAAGTTCTTGGAAAGTCAAACAAAATGTTGTCTGTAATGGCCTGGTTTTTCAAAAACAAGCATTTCTGATTGTAGAAGATCCATTTTGAGCAGGGACCGCTGACCAGACAGCCCTGTTACACATATTGTTTGGTCACTCCAAGGTCAGAGACTCTCAAAGCCCAGGAAGCCTGGGAGGGTTGCTGGCCAGCAACCTGACGGGGTGGGCACTTCCGCCTGGTTCCAGATGCTCACATTCCTCTGTGCCCTTAGTCACCGCAGTCCGGTTCTCTCCTATCACCTCCCTGAAAGTTCTCTCTCTGGGGTTTAACTGTATGTATCCTACGTGTTGTCTCTCTGCGCCCTGTATTTCCACAGGTCACTCCGGGGAGCTCTCTCCTCCCTGGGGTTTTGATGGTTACTTCTAAGTCTCCTTTGCTCATTTCTCCCCTTTTTTGCTTCAGTGTTTTTCATGGTTTTAACTTTGCTGTTGGTCAGGCCCATCATCTCCCTTTCTTTGACTATAACATATTTGCAGTTGATTCTCACGCATGCACCTCTGCCTGGAACTCTCTCTTTTTAATTTTTTATTTAAATTACTTTTAATTGAGGTATTCTGGATATACAATATTATATTGGTTTCAAGTATACAACACAGTGCTTCAATAGTTACACACACACAACTCTCTCTAGAACTATTTCCAACAGCTTTTTTCCATTTGTGTAGCATATGAACGGCTCGCATTTAGCAGGTCCCAAACTTAAGCTTGTTGTTTACCCCCCAAAATCTATTATGCCTTTTCTTATCTTTGTTTATTAAAGGCACCAGCATCCACCAGAAACTGTGCAATCATCCTGGGTCCCTCATTTGCACATTTTTGTCACCGTTCTCCATCCTTCCTGCTGCCGTCCTGGCTAAGCCCCTCATGCCTTTAGTATAACTTGTAAGGACTATTATAATATCCTAGTTTCTCTCACTACAATTCAAGTCACATTATCCTTCTAAAACACATACCTGTTCATGTCTACTTAAAAACCTTTAATGTTTGGTGTATATCAGTCACATCGTATAAAACCCAATTATTTAGCAGGGCTCATAGGATTTCACAACTGGGCCCCAGTCTGCCTTTTAATACTATTAAAAGTTTAATAAATGGTTAATACTAACAGAAGATATGAACAAACTTAGTACTTTGTTAGTCTTGTATTACATATCAAGAAAATGATACCAAGATAAGCAATTTGCCCAAGATTATATAACCAGAGAAGGGCAGAGGATCAGCGTGGAACCGAACGCTCGTCGGTCAGTCCGCT
The DNA here is from genome assembly GCF_040802235.1 of Manis javanica. Lineage (NCBI taxonomy): Eukaryota > Metazoa > Chordata > Mammalia > Pholidota > Manidae > Manis > Manis javanica. The sequence goes on along the minus strand of NC_133169.1, from coordinate 91,208,291 downwards.
CCTCTGTCTCCACTGGGGCCACACTGAACGTTGACACGTGAACGTGCCTTTATTCCTGCTGTCTCCTCGGTGTGCATGGTCCCACTTCTTCGTCCGAGATCCTCGGTCTGCCTCAAAGCCCTGCTTAAAAGGCCATCGAACTTGTCAGGCATCCTGTGTTGTGGCAGAATTAATAGCTTCTTCTTTTGAATTCTCCCTACATCTTGTGTGTTCTTCAATTATAATATTATTTCACTTTGTGTAAGGTGGGCTTCTTGCTGCGTCTCTGCTAAATTCCAGTGAGCCCTGATGGCGCTATGTCTTGGTCATTTTAAGGTTTCCCATGTCTACTATACAGTAAGTCCTCAGGAAATAGCTTCAGAAGGTTAAGGGAGAAATCGTTTCATAATCCATTAAGTTATCGTCAGCTAATCTAAACATTTTTTTCTAATTAAAATAGTTTTAGGTGTTACCATATAAGCATCAAGGCTTCCCAGTAGGCAGCTCAAAGCTTATTAATGATATGCTGTGAGCAGGCATTTTCAAGAACATTAACTAAGACTACTTAGAAAGTCGTTGCTTATGATTGCAGCCCCCAGGAGCCTGGACACAGTCAACCGTATCAATGAGATACCGCTCCACTATGAACAACAGAAAAGATGACTCAAACAATCAGGGGCATTGTTGCCTTTTGTTACAGACAAGAACAGTGGCAGGATGAGACTTGATCTGGTGAGAAAAAGATGCAGTTTCTTTCTCTCTTTTTTGCCTGGCTTCCATTTTCAGCCAGCACCTCCTCCTGTGACCCTGCGGCTACGCGCTCTCTCGGTCTTACTTGGAGGGGCCGCTGGGCTGCTTTTCCTGATCAGCTGGACTCAGTCTGTTTGGATCAATTTAGGTCACACCTACCCGTGATAGCGGAGAAATGTGCCTACCCTGACAGGATGGTCCTGGGCCACACCCCATCCTCACGGCTGGAGAGGTACCAGCTTTTCACACGCCAACGTGGGCACTTTAACAAAAGCCTGGGTGCTGAGGAGGGGAGGGCCAATGGCACGGGGACAACCCAGCTCAGCAAAATGACCCCTGATAACTCGCATGACAATGGATCAAAAGCACAGGGGAAGCATGTCTCAGGAGGGATGCCACACCTTCCACAGGAGACTCGCAGCTCAGTCCTGTTTCTGGGGACAAATAAGGCGCACCAGTGAGGAATCCCTCGGGGACATCATTCTGGTTTGACGAGGGAGATGCGCTGGGTATTGCTGGCCCTCTGCTGTGGAAAGATGAGCTGCGCGGTCTGCGTCAGTGAGGATGGGTCTGGCCCCTGGGGAGCCCAGAGGGCAGGAGGAGGGTGAGATGGGGGAATTTATTTCTCTGGCTCCCCCCCTGCTGGGCTGCGGGTTGACTGTGTCCCCGCTTCTCACAACCAACCCTGTCCACACACCGTCTCTCTCCGGCTTCTAAACCGCTCTTTGTCCTTCTCGGTCTCACGCTGTCGCTGCTCCTCTAAACCCTGCTGCACCTTTGCAGAGATGGTTTTCATGAAGCTCGTCTCAGATTACCCAGCTGGGGGGTGCCATCTGTTTTCCGTCAGGACCCTTCCCGCCGCAGCCGGTAATCCGCTCTCTTCCAGCGTATTTTCAATCACTGCTGTAACACTTTTCCAAAACAGAGAGATCCTGATATCCGCCAAAGGGGAATTTTCTTTAATTGCAATAAAACAAAGCTTCTTCAGTCAACTTTGATCCTTTGTGATTCGGTCACCACGTCAAGGCAGTCAGGACGAGAGCGTGGGCCAGGAGGGGCGCGGAGTGTCCAGAACAGTCGTGAAGGGAGGGCTCCCTTTTTGTGTTCATGTTCATTTGCAAATTGGATAAGATTTCTCTTGACTCATTTAATTACATAAAAAAAAAAATTCTACTTTAGTGTGTCTGTGTTTCACCATGATGTTAGCAGGAGTATCTATCCTCCATAGCATCAGTACAGTTGGTAACTATTAAAGGAGGGATATTTGTGTGGTTGGAGCGTCATGACAATGGTATTTACCACTCAAATTACCGATATAAATGCTAATATTGGTATAACTTAGTATGAATGGCAACCCATAAGAGCGGATCACCTATAGCCACCCTATCATACTTTTAAGACAAAATAGTGAACATTTTATTTCTTATGCTAGGATGCAAGTCTTTGACAGTGACTCTAGAACTGAAGATGCTAATGGTTGGGAATCACTAGTTTGGGCCATTTTATTCAGCACCGACTGGATTCAGCTTTGTGCCTCGGCTCGCTGGTCTTATTTGGATGTGTTTCTGATGTCATTACCGTTTGCAAGAGTGATTGTGTTGACATCTTAAAGTCCTTTCTTTAGCATGTGGAAGTGTAAATGTTGGAATACTTAAAAATAGCTTGAGAAATAGATTCTTGGGTATCACCTTTTGAAATTCTGGCTTAATAGGCCCTGGGAAGACCAGATTTCATCTTGCCTCTCTCTTCCCCTTTGCTCATTACATCCTAGCCCCAGAGGCCCTCTTGCTGTCCCTCGGTCATTGAAGTCGTTTCTGTCCCAACTTCTTATACAGGAAACCGTGATGTTGCACTAATGGCTCTGATTCCAGTTTGCACTACAGGGTTCACTGGAATCTCTTCCCTTTTCCGTACTTGTACTTTCCTTCTTCAGCAGTGAAAAAATTGGCTTCCGTTTTCCTGAATATATTCACTTTCTTGCTTAACCCCCCAAATTGTACACAAGCTCCTTGCTCCCCTCACCTGCACCCCCACCTGGAGTCCTGACTTCCACATGCCCAGCCCCTGCTGGATTGCCTGCCCAACTCTCTTCAACCCTGCAGCGGGGGTTTTTTTTTTTGATTGGCTTGGAAAAAGGAAGGAAACAACCTCATTTCTTAAATGAAGTTATAAAAAAATTACCTGCTTTCAGGATAGGTTTTAGGATTAAGTAGTGAAGTGCTTTATACTCTTTCTGTAAAGTAATACTCAGTGGTTGTTTATACCCTGATATTTAATATTCACCAAATGAATAAATAATCAGATATTAATAAAAAAATATCTCCCAAATTTAGTAGAACCAAAAATACAAATCTGATATCTAGTCCAAAGTATACTACCAGTTCACGAAGAATCTGAACAACTACTGAAGTTTATCAATTACCTAAATAATTAATTCAAGGACAAATTTAAACACCTTTTATGTTCCAGAAACTCTCCTTATTTCTAATGCGGTCGTCTGGCTGGAAAGGCAAACAGCTGATGGGCAAGACCAATGAAGCGGGGCCTGTGCTCTGCTACAGCTGCAGAGAGAGTTTCGAGGGCGTGTCAGGGGTGTGGCTGACCTCTGCTGAATCAGTAAGGTTTTTGGGAGATGGTAACTCATGGTGACTAGGTGTTAGCAAGGTAAAAAGGCAAGAGACGAGTATTTTGGGTGCAAGGAGCAGAATGGAGGAAGGTAAGAGAGGGCATGTCATGTTTGAGGAATGAATGAAATCTGATGTGGTGGGTTCAAAAAGAGTGGGAGACATTGGAGAGATGGGTGGGAGAGGTTATCAGGAGTCTTGTGCGTCTGTAATGGACCACGGGCATTATTTAGAGTGTGACGAAAAATCACCACAGGCTGTACCTTGGGACTGGTGCCATCAGCCCTTTGGAGGCACGCCTCTGGCTTCCTGACTGGCGGGTGTACAGTTTGGAGCAGGAAGAAAAGATGGAGGCAGAGCGAGAGTTTGGAGGCAAACACAGTCATCAGGAGGTGAGACGGTGAAGGCCTGGCCTGGACGGAGGCCACGGGGATGGACGGAAGGAGAATCAGTGACAGACATTTAGAGGTGGACTCCACAAAAATGGCATTAGATTTCCGATGCTGACAAATGCTGTTTCCTGAAATAAGGCACGGGTTGAAATAAGGCAGATGAATCGGTTGAGGTTGGGAAGATGGTGAAGGGCAGACAAGGACACAAGAAGATCATTCTCCCAGTTGTAAAATGAGAGGGTTAGACTCACAACCATGAAATTCTATGATTATCTTCTTTTATCTTCATGTGGCCAAAGACAGCAATTTTAGAGCAGTGGAAGGATTCTCTAAATATTTCCCTTCCTCCTGCTATTGAGGCATTTAACCAACCCAGCCTTTAGTCACCAATTAGGCTCAGGGAGTGGAAAATGTTTGTACTGCTTAGTATTTAAATTGAAACCCAAGAAAGGGATTGGGGAGCTGGCATAAGCTAGTAAATATGTTCGTTTTCATAAGCATGAAATAACACAAGATTTATCATTCCACGTTTTATAACTTGGGTGATTTTAGATCTTCTGTGGCCAGGCTGACTTTATTGTCCTCAATAATTCTCAATTCCGTGATTTGCGTTTTCTCTTAGCTTGAACAACTCTCCTGACTGCTTATGACTTTACAGTTGCTACAGGGAGTCATTATACCCAGATGGCTTTTAGGAGGGGAGTCAATTTGGTAGGCATTTTCCTTGATTACGATGCCTTCTCTCTGCACTGATTGTTGTGAGAGTGAAGATTCTTGCATGTCAAGTGATGAAAATGTTTCCAGGGTCTTGAAAAAGGAATGAATGTTGCATTTGGCAGATAATCTCTGTATGACTGCACTCTGATGAAAAGGCTGCCTGCTTCCTTTAACTTATTCAGATAAAATTTTACAAGAGTGATGAAACAAACCAACATGAGGCACCAAAGGGAAAAGACTGAGCACAATTTGCAACAGAGAGTAGATATTGATTTGAGCATATAATTGCACCTACCTTGTTATGCAGCTTCGTTTTTGTCTCCTGCAACCCTGCAAATGAGTATAAAAATCTTATCAGACATACCTTGTACCCATTTTTTACCAGTTCATTCAACTGTCCTTCCAGAACCCAGATTGAAAAAGAAATAAATACTTTTTCATTTCAAGTCAATTTTATTTCTTTTCTGACATTACTTTTTTTCCTGATTTCATTTTTTAAATCGGAATAAACTTATTATACAATATTGTATTGATTTCAGATGTCCAACATGGTGACTCAGTAATTATGTATATTACTAGATGCTTGCCATGATAAGTGTAGTTACCCTGTCACCATATCGAGATATTACAGTATTACTGGTTATAGTCTCTGTGTTGTACTTTCATTCCTATGACTAACTTATTTTACAATTCTCAGTTTGTACATCTTTATCTCCTTCACCTATTTTGCCCATAGCCCCACCCCCTTCCCTATGGTAACCAACAATCTGTTGTCCATATTTATGGGTCTGTTTCTTTTTTGTGTGTTTTTTAGATTCCACATATAAGTTAAATCATGTGGTATTTCCCCTTCTTTGCCTGGCTTATTTTACTTAGCATGATACCCTCTGGGTCCATCAATGTCATCACAAATGGCAAGATTTCCTCCTTTTTATGGCTGAGTAATATTCCATTGTGTATATGTATCATCTCTCCTTTATCCATTCAGCTACTGATGGGCATTTGGGTTGCTTCTGTATCTTTGCTATTGTAAATTTGTAAATAATACTTCAATGAACATAGATTTGCATACGTGGTTTCAAATTAGTGATTTTGTCTTCTTCAGGTAAATTCCCAGAAGTGGAATTGGTGGGTTGCATGGTATTCCTATGTTTAGTTTTTTGAAGACTCTCCATACTGTTTTCCACAGTGGATGGACCAATTTACATTCCCAACAATGGTGTAGGAGGGTCCCTTTTCCCCACATCCTCACCAACACTTGTTATTTCTTGTCTTTTGGATGAGTAACGCTATCTTATTGTGGTTTCGATTTGCATTTCCCTGATAATTAGTGATGTTGAACATCTTTTTGTGTGTCTGTTGGCCATCTATATATCTTCTTTGGAAAAATGCCTATTCAAGTTCCCTGGCCATTTTTTAATTGGATTATTTGTTTTTTTGTTCTTGAGTTGTATGTGTTTTTTATGTATATTTTGGATGGTAACCCTTTATTGGATACATTGTTTGCAAATATATTCTCTCATATGGTAGGTCACCTCTTGTTTTGTTGAGAGTGTCCTATTTTGTGCAGGAGCTTTTTAGTTTGACATAGTCCCGCTTATTTATTTTTATCTTTGTTTCCCTTGCCTGGGGAGACATATCCAGAAAAGAAATTACTAACGCTGATGTTCATGAGATTCTTGACTATGTTTTCTTCTAAGAGTTTTATGGTTTCATGTCTTATATTTAGGTTTTTAATCCATTTAGAGTTTACTTTTGTGTATGGTATAAGACAGTGACCTACTTTCATTCTTTTACATGTTGCTGTCCAGTTTTCGCAACACCATTTATTGAGAAGATGGTCTTTTCCCCATTGTATAGTCATGGCTCCTTTGTCATATATTAATGGATCACATAAGTGTGGGTGTATTTCTGGGCTCTGTAGTTTGTTCTATCGATCTATGAGTCTGTTCTTGTGACAGTATTATGCTATTTTAACCATTGCAACTTTGCAGTATAGCTTGAAATCAGGGTGCATGATACCTCATTGTTCTTCTTTCTCAAGATTGCATTGGCTATTTGGGATCTTTTGTGGTCCCATATGAATTTTAGGTTTATTTGCTTTAGTTCATTGAAAAATGCCTTTGGTATTTTGATAACGATTGCACTGAGTCTGTAAATCGCTTTGGGAAGGATGGCTATTTTGATAATATTAATTCTTCTAATCCATAAGCATGGGAGAGACTTCCATTTATCTGTGTCTTCTTTTAGTTTCTTTCATCGGTGTCTTGTAGTTTTCAGAGTACGGATCTTTTACCTTGTTGATTAGGTTTATTCTGAGTTCTTTTATTCTTGTTGCAATTTTAAATAGAGTTGTTTTCCTGATTTCTCTTTCTGCTATTCATTATTAATACACAGGAATGCAATGGATTTCTGTATACTGATTCTGTAGCCTGAAACTTTGCTGAATCCATTTATTAGTTCTAATAGTTTTCTGATGGGGTCTTCTTAGGGTTTTGTATATAAAGTTCCATGTCATCTGCAAATAGTGACAATTTTACTTCTTCCTTACCAATTTGGGTGCCTTTTTTTTCTTTTTCTTGTCTCATTGCTGTGGCTAGGACTTCCAGTACTATGTTGAATAAAAGTGATGAGAGTGGATGTCCTTGTCTTGTTCCTGATCTTAGAGGAAAATCTTTTACTTTTTCACCATTGAGTATGATGGTAGCTGTGGGTTTGCCATGTATGGCCTTTATTATGTTCTGGTATGGTCCCTCTATACACACTTTTTTAAGAGTTTTTATCATGAATGGATGTTAAATTTTGTCAAATGCTTTTTCAGCTTATTTTGAGATAATTGAGTGGTTTTTATCCTTACTTTTGTTAATATGGTACATCACATTGATTTTATGAATATTGTACCATCCTTGCATCCTTGAAATAAATCCCACTTGGTTGTGATGAATGGTTTTTTTGACATGTTTTTAAATTCAGTTTGCTAATATTTTATTGAGGACCTTTGCATCTGTGTTCATCAGGGATATTGATCTGTAGTTTTTTTGCAGTGTCTGTTTAGTTTTGGTATTAGAGTAATACTGGCTTAGTAGAGTGAGTTTTGAAGTATTCCCTTCTCTTCTATTTTTTGGAGTATTTTAAGGATAGGTATTAGCTCTTCTTTAAATGTTTGTTAGAATTAGCACATGAAGCCATCTGGTCCTGGAATTGTGTTTGTTGCGAATCTTTTGATTACCAATTCAGTTTGTTACTAGTAACTGGTCTATTCAGATTTTCTGTTTCTTCCTGGGTCACTCTTAGAGGATTGTTCTTTCCTAAGAATTTATCCATTTCTTCTAGGTTGTCCAATTTATTGGCATATAAATTTTTGTAAAATTCTCTTATTATTCTTTGAATTTCTGTGGTGTAGGCTGTAACTTTTCTTTTTTGATGTCTGATTTTGTGTCCTCTTTCTTAGTAAGTCTGGCTAAGTGTTTGTTTATTTTGTTTATCTTCTCAAAAAACCAGGTCTTAGTTTCACTGATTTTTTTAAAATGTTTTCTTATTCTATATTTTCTTTTACTTCTGCTCTGATCTTTATTATAACAACTGCAAACGGCCATGGAAAGTTGGAAGTGTCATGGTAATAATATCGTGCATTTGCACATGCTTTTATATTTTGTATTTTGTGAAATCCTTTTTCTTTCCATCTGAAGCAATGTTATTCTCAATTTATATACAGGAAAAAGGAGGCTGGGTGAGACTGGTGGCCACACACCCCTACCTCCCCATCCGTCTCTCTCACTGTCTCTCCTGTGCCTGCTGTGTTGTTTTATGGGTATTTATCTGGCTGCTTTTTCTTCCTCCATTTTTACATCTAGTTTAAGGCTCATTTGATCAGCTGACCCTCATTTTCTTCATCTGTAAATCAAGACACCTTTCCTTGCTCTACGTGCCACATTATTTTAATCAAATGAGAGTTTAGATGTGGAGATACTTGGCCATGTGAGCCTGAAGAATATAAGATTTTAGTGTGCATTTCACTCTCCCTTGCCCTTTCTTCTCCTCTAGTATATGTAAGGTGATGTTCTTCCAGTTTCAGAGCACCTAAGGATCACCTGGGGAAACATGGAGTTCCTGGCTCTGCCCCTAGAGGTTCTGGGTCAGTGAGTGTGGTGAGGCCCAGGAGTCTGCAGAGGGAACAAACGTCACGGATGAATGACTCTGACCCAGGATGTCTGCGCATCATATTTTGGGAAACACTGCTCTAATGGGCCTTATTTCTGTTTCATGGATGAACCACTTCCCTGTGATCTAGAACCCAGATTTCTTTATATCCAAAGCTGCTAGGTCACTTTCCACTTCTCTGTACAGGAGTGACCTTGAACAGCTTGAAGGACCAAGAAGAGAACCGAATGTATGAAGTAAAAGTTATTTATCATGACAGCGAAGTTTGTTCTCTTTCTAGGAAAACATCTAGCCAGCTGGAGAGAGGTGCTTTTTGGGGTCTGGGAACTGACAAGTGGGGAGTGGCTGCTGGACTGCAAAAAAGCCTATTGGACCAGGGCGTTCTAGCCTGGAGTCAGTTACTAATGCTCACTGTGTGACCTTGGCCAAAGCCCTTCCCCTCTCTGAGCCTGTTTTCACATCTGTGAAGTGGTACTAGATCAGTGTTTAGGAGACCTTCTTGCCAACATAGAGCAGTGGATGTGTTCAAGTCCTCAAAGAGCTTTGGCCACAGCTGGGTGTGCTCCACTCATGGATATAACTCTTTGAAGTATTTATTAGGTCTTACCTTGAAATGTGTTTTTATTTTCCTTCTGCTCCATCATGTATGCCTGCTTACATCAGTGTAAAAGGAATGTTTAAAATTAAATACCATTGAGGAAGACTGAAACTCACATGGCTTCACTTCTGCTGCATCCCAGGGGGTCCTATATCTGCACGTGGGAATCGAGTAGATGATCCCAAGGACTCCTTCTAGTTCTCTGATTTTATGATCTAAGAAAACTCTTGGAGTGAATTTGCCATTGAATGCACTGACCTCTATCTCCCAACCAGATGTTCTCTGATGTCTAGGGACAAGGAAAGGGTTCTGAAGGAAAAAAATACTCACCAAAAAGGTGACTGCCATTTTGGTGTAAACGACCCAGTGCTAAATTTACTGACCTGATTCACAGAGGGTTTTGTCTCCGTATGAATTCATCGGCCTCAAATTGAACTTGTACTTGCAAATAGTTACCAGAGTGTGGCTTGAAGAAAGAAACGCAGTTTGACATGAACACGCATACTGGAATTTAATGCAACTGACGTTTGTTGAGGGTACTTTGTCACTCTCATTAAATTTACTGATCTTTCAGTGTCTCAACTCACCTCTCTGTGAACTCGCTGGTCACTAATGATACCTGCAAATTGGACATTTCTTGACCTCTTCGCTCTTAGAGAGAGAGATGATATGACAAAAATTCTAAGCAATTTGAATTCTGTTATCTTCCATCATAAAACTGCACTAAAGTTGCAGTGTCCATCCAGTGAACTTAAAATGAACTGTTTAATTTTGTGTGGAGCAGAAAAGGTGCAAATCACGACATGTTTCATCTTCCAGAAGCTAGCTGGTTCCTCAGACACATCTCCAGAGGGTGGCAGTGACTAGCTGTGGCCCTAAACCACATCCTGGTGACACTCCAGACCCAGGACTCCATTGTACTACATCCGCTAGCAACTGATGTAAAACAGAAACCAGTTTATTAATTTATGTTAAGAAATATAAATTAGAAGGGACCTAGCTCTGCATGTCTTTTAATCAGCACATTTATGCCTCACCACACAAACATATATAAGAAACCAAATTATTGTCTGCAGTTTGCTTGGTGAGCATGGGGCTAGAACCAGAAGTTTAATCGGACGATCTTGATAGATTACAGGACAGTAAGTTATGACAGTGTGTCCCTGTGCCTCAGGCCGACAGTGAGCCGGCCTCCTGTGCTCACTGGGTCATTGTCACAGTGGGATGGACATGAACTTGGCACACAGACCACTGGGATTGAAGCGTCCCTCTCACACTGACTAGCTGTGTGATTTTTGAGACCTCTCTTATCCCTGGGCTCTCATTTTCCTCTTCTGTAAAATTCCGCTCTACTTTATTATTTTTGTAGATTTTAGCTTGTGGTAGAAAATCCAGTCTTCCTCATTTCCTGGTTTTTGGAGCACATCTCGGTGTCATTCCCCTGTAGCCACTCAAACTTCAAATTGAAATTTCACTGCCTACCTCTTCTCAGAAAGAAGAGTTGACTGAGAGGAAATTCTTATCTCATAAAAGAACCCAAGGACCAACTTTATGAACGGTTTGACTTCTGGGGGGAAAAGCGAAGCCTGGCACCCCATTTCTTTCTAGATGGCCTCTAAATGTGACAATTACTGATAGTCAAGGTTTCCTAGAGAAACCTTGGGAGGGGAAAAAAATGCCGATTTCAACTCAGCAACTGTTCTCAAGACCTCATTAATCTCCTCGGGTTTCCCACGGGGGCTACACCAAGCCATTGGCACGCTAAACAGGAGTTTTACTCACTACTGTTCTTTTAGAGAGAAAGTCAGTTTGGGAAGATAAAAAACTGAGTCCTCCCGGGTTGTCTTAGCGGATCACTCAGATTTGAAGAAAGGCAAGGACACTCACTGACAAGCAAGCAGGCAAGCAAGCTTCCCTGAACATTCACAGAGCAAAGAAAAACCTGCCCACCAGCAATTCTACCAAAGGGATAAAGAGCCACATAGTTTCTCTCTTAGATGGGGGAGCTGAGCAGACCTCAAGGAGCCGGCAGAGCCCCATCACCATCAGGTGGCCCACGTCTGGGGGGCTGAGGATGCCGCTGGCCCCTCTCTCTGCCGGAGGAGGCCGTTGGGCATCGCTGTCCTTTTATCTCGGAAGGTGACTCCTCACTCTGGCTGTCTCGGTTTTCTTCTCTCATTGCCCCTCCACCCCCCGTGGAAGCCCAGCATTCAGCTCTTCTGCTTCCTGCACTTGGGTTGCTGTTCGGCTCCCTGGAGGCCTCTTCTGTGACTGGTCAAGATGATCCGTGGTGATGCTGTCACGGATACTGAGTCATGCAGTGAGGCTTTCTGCTGATGGAGTGTGTGCTTTTGAGCAGGAAACGGCCTTTATAAATCTCTTGTTTAACAAGGGCTTCAAAAATTTGCTTCATTCATTGAAGCTCGTAACTGTGTCCTCATATCAATAAACTTTGCACAGGAAAGATTGGCTGCTCGAAGCACCCCTCTGCCTGTGGGTGACCATCCATCCATCCAGGCAAAGAGGCTTTCCTATTTCTCTAGGTAACTCCATGAGTTACAAGCCAAGGATAAATGAAAGTAGGAATGACCTGACACTAACTGTTTCCAGAATTAAGAGGCACACAGGGCAACACACACCACTAGACACCCTCTTCTGACATTACAGACATTTAGTAGCTGAACCCTTTAAACTAGTGCTGCGCAATAGATGGAGGAAATCTTCTATTCTCTACTCGGTCCAGTGCTATAGCTACTCACCACATTTGGCTATTGAACACCTGAAATGTAGCTGGTGTGATTCAGAACTACATTTTAGTTTAAATTAATTTAAACGTAAGTGGCTACATGTGGCTAGTAGCTACCATACCGGGGGCATCGTACCTTTAAACTATTCAATGGACATTCCTCAAAGCTTTGTATTAAAGTTCAGCCAGATTGAGTTTTTGAAATAAATGCAGTCTTACTTATCGTATATGTAAGTCCTCTTTCCTCCAATCATGCTCCTCAGATTTGAAGAAACTCCCACAGTTGTAATTAGATAGTTGAGTATATAAGATGCTTTTGAATTATTTTATATTTTCCCACTGAATCACCCATTGTTCTACAGAGTCCCTACTCTTTGCCCCAAGCTTCTCCTAGATGTTTATGCCTCTCTTTTCCTCTAGGATCAAAACATGTTATTGAGTAAAACATGTGGATCACAAAACCAATGGGTGGTCTCATTTAATGCTGGTAAGCAGAAATGGTGCCCAGAAAATATTCTTACACAAATAGATTAGTAGTTGTCTCTAGGAGAAGGGATTACAGATGATTTTCATTTTCTTCATTTAATGTCTTTTTAAAAATCAATTTTCTACAGTATTTAATACTTGAATTATTTCGTAATTAAAAAAATGTAAAGTAAAACTTGTACATTGCTAATTCTTTCCTCCGCAACAAAGTGCTTGTGCCCTTCACTTCCTTTTCATTTACATTCCCTGTAGATGTGCTCAGGAGGCCTCCAGGGACTCACGTGCTCACTAAACATACAGCAAAAGGAATTGGAAAACAGATACAAAGTATATTACATTTTCTTTTATTCGCCCATTGAGTCACTTTGTTATCTCTTGAGTCTTGAAAAAATAGCTGTGTCCTTATTTGCACGTGGGTATTAAAGCCGATACTTCATTACAGCCTGTAAGAGGCCGGGACCGAGGTAACTGCCTTGAACTCCACAGAAGCAGCCCGTTCTCTGCGGACTCCAAGAGAGAGGCTCTATATCTTTATCTTGCTTCCCTGACACAGAAAAGACGCAGAACACAAGCCCAGCCTTTTTTCCCCCAACACGTGAAATTAGTGAGAGTACCTTACACCCAGTGGGCACATTAGAACATTTTGCAAAATTGTGGAGAAATAAAGACCTTTCCTCATCAGTGCCAACCAACACTGCCAAGGTTGAAAGCCCTTGGCAGCTGCATTTCAAACCCATTGTACCCATAAAATGATCTACTCTCCCCTTGTATACAAATGAGCAAAATCACATACTTAATTTTAGATTCTTCAGCAGTGATATTGTTTCTATTCCAGTTCTGCTGCTCATAATTTAAAATGGAGAAGGCTTATCTGCATTCATTTCTTAGATCATTGCTTTGGCACTTTCGAGATTCTAGCCAAGCATGACTTTTATAACCTTGTGGAAATTGCTGTGATAAAGGATGCATCAGCAATTTTTGAACCCATTCTTTTTGTGGAGCTGTTCCTCAGCCTCCTGTCACGGAGACGTAGAGAGAACCACAGGCCTTTTCCTGTCTTCACTTTCAAAGAGCTTTGTTTTGGCCAATGAGACATACTGTTGAAACAAGGCCAACACAAACTTTGTGAATTTTTCACTGCACGTGTAACCAACCTTGATTAGATGTAAGGCCAGGGGCTGGTCTGCCATCCTAGCCCGTAACATTGGTTTCAAAGGAAGTGGTTGTAATGGAAATGTCAAGCCCTTTAAATATCAAACCTTTAAATACCATACAGGCATATGGAGTGAGCATAACATTGCCCATTTGTAGATCCGACCATGTCACATGTCAGAATGAGAGGAAGTGATAAAAGGAAATAGATCGTAGTTCCGGAAGAAATAACCAAAACAATTAGCTGTGATGAACGGATAAGGCCAGTTGGTTCACCTTTAGAGTGTGGTCTTTTCTGTGGAGTCAGAGCGACCGGTGTCTATAGAACAATGGCCGCCACGGAATTATGTACAAGCCTCGTTGTTTATTCCCCTCCACTTCTTCTCACGCCCTCGAGGGGCTGTCTTCCTTGAAATTAAGCAATTGTGAGAACAGCTTTTGCAAATGAGTTCAGGAAGCTTGCCCTTCAAAAATAATAATTAAAAAAACCTCCTTACATTGGAGAGAACAATAAAATTGACTGTTATGTGCCCAATATGTATTAACTACTAAATAACTGTTTGTTGAATTGAGTTCTTCTGATGATGGGGACCTATTAGGTTGGGAAGACATGGACTTGAGTCTCACTGTGTTCTTAACTAGCTGTGTGACCTTGGGCAAGTCACATAAACTCTCTGGGCTACATACAGTAAGATAGTAATGAAAAATACCTACCTTGTGAGGGAGACTAAAGACATGATCACCAAAAATTTTTTGAAGGTATATGGTGTGAGTTAAAAAGATGAAACTGATGTATAGAGGGAGCCATTTGAATAAGGAGCAAAGTGAAATTTTAATAAGTTCACATATGATTGAATCACATGTATTTAAAGGAAGTCTGTGAGGGGAAAAGCATCTATTTCTATATTCGAAGTAAGGCCTCTGGGAGCCCGGAAGCTATGCAGGGTCTCTGATTCAGTGGAACAGCAGAGATGAACTTGCTGAGTGCTGCCCAAAGGAAGGGGCTTATGTCAAGAGAAACCTGAAAACTGTCAGGCAAATAGGATCTTAGAAAAATATCAACTATTACTCTCAGATCAGGGAAGTAGCAAAATACTGATGAAATGACATTTCTTACAGGAAGAAAGTCTTCCAAAGTCACCTCACATAATGAGCTGGCTCCAGTTATAGGCTGGAGATACTTTGTCACGAGCAAACATTTTCTGTAGGTAAAATGACAGGGCGTGGCATGTCCAGGCACCTCTGCAAGGTGAGTCCTCGTGGTCTTCTCAACTCTTTTAGCACGAAAAAATGAAACTAACATTTTTGGAGAACTATTATGTCAACCAGCTATATTGTCATTTATTATCTTATCTACTTGAAATAGGTTGGTTGGATTAATTACCTGTCATTTTGCAGATGAGAAAATGAGGATTCAGGTTCAGCAGTTTACTGGCGAGCGGGAAGCCAGGTTCAGTCGGCCATTCTCTACGGGCTGTTGAGTTTCCACGTTCCCTGTGTTTCTCCAGTGTTCTGCTGAAAGGCTCTGTGATGAAATAATTTGGGAAAATGGTGCATGCTACAGTCCCTTCTTAGAGATCTGCAGTACTGTTAACAGGTAAAAGGCTCAGCAAAGACACATGGTTAGGAGAGTCTTATACATATATTTACTTGTTTTTTTTTCCTGTTTATGATCATGAAATGCCCATTTCCTGTGTATCCCAAGAAACACATTTGAAGAACAGATGGGACCATGAGACACAATTGGAGAAATGCTTGCCTTTTCCTGTCTTGTATAAAAGCTTGTATAGTGTGTATAGAAGTCTTATCATCCAAGTGGGTAAATCAAAGGACCTAAATCTGGTTCTTCTCTTTTTTTCTCTTGACTGTATACCTTTTTGATTATTAACTTTGTCATTTCCTTTTGCTATAATAGATAGTCTTAAATATTGGGAGGTAAATGAGAGTTGGAGTCCGGATTCCCACTCAATAGCAGATTTTTAGTCATGGAATCCGTCAACTGATGCTTGCATACTTACTTCTGTGACCGGTAAGCTTAGTAGTTGACAGCCTCTACAAGGCAATCAAAAAAATCTGGTGCTTTTTGTGTATCCAAGGCATGCAAATGGAAAGAGAAACATTCAGTCAGTTGGCCATCTGGATACCTGCTCTAAGTAGCGTTAGACAGCTCAGATATTTTCCAATATACAAATATTGGGAGTCCTAAATGTAAAAACCCCAGAGGCGTTATTGATTGCATCTGCCATTGCTTTCATCTGGCCATGTCATTGATAGTGTGTAGCTTGAGAAAGCGTGTATGAACAAGACAGAATATGGTTTTCAAAAGGGAAATTCATATGCCAGCTCTTTTCTTATACTGAGTGGCCTTAGATAAGTCACTTAGTCCTGCCAAGCCTCAGTCACATGTGCGGTTAATAACTGTATGCTCTTCTTAGGGCTGTGGTGGGGAATGAGACAGTGCATGTAAAACATTGAACAAAGTGTGTATACCTGGTAAGGTCCCTAATTCTCATCTGCCCAAAGAGGGTTATTCCATCCAACTTTCCTTCATTGTTTTTATTATCCATCGTACTACAGAAAACATCTTAGCTGTAGATCCATTCAGATCCTTAGGAACAGAGGTCCTAAGGGGCATATGTGCGGGAAGCTCAGAGCTCTCTCTTCTCTGTTGTCCCGTTCACCCCTTTATATTATGGTTCACTCCACTGGTGGGTTAGTAGTTAAACTGGGATTTTGTTGAAAATAGTGATATGATAATTAGGAAAATAATAATAACAATGACATATATTGAACATGTACTCAAGACCCACTCTAATAGCTGTACGTCTATTACATATGTAATCTTTCCCCAAACCCCCGAAGCGTTGTTACTAACACCCCATCTTGTTGCTGAGTAAAAAGAGTAATCACACACCTAGTGAATGGGCTGGGTGGGGTCTGAATGCTGATCCACCACTGACGGTCCTGACTGTTCCGCTAGCGGCATAAGTCAGGAAAGGGGAAGATCGTGATGATGATGGTGACAGCAGGGTTCCAGACACGGTGCTCGGTGCCTTACATGGGCTTTGCTGTCCAGTTTGACGTCACTCATGTGTGAGAGTTTCTACTGTCACCTCCATTTCACTCAGGAACAAACACACCCAAAGACACTAAGTAACTTTCTCAGGGTCACGTGGCTAGATGGCTCCCATGTGGCAGAGGTAGGATTTGTACCCAGGTCCTTGTGGGTGAGGTTAACTTTTTCATGATGCAGTAATTTAGCAGTACAACTTGTACAGTGGGTGTTGGTTAGCAAGTTAGGTTAGGTAGTCAAACTTATTCTGTATCTAGATAAAATTTGCATTGATCTGGGCCCCATTGATTTGGCAAGGAATTTGTTTTCCCACAGAGGCTTTGCAGAGCCTGGGGAGATGGCTCTGCTATGCACAGTTGGGGGGGCTACACGTCACCACGAGCATAAGCCTTCCCAATGCCTCTGTCTTCCTGTCCTCCTGGCCTCAGCCGAGCGAGCACTGCTTTGAGGAGAACCACACCCCCAGTGTAGGATGAGACTTGCCAAACCCCTTTCCAGCTCTTTTCTTGAATTATTAAGGTTAGAGTTCTGAACAGTCACCCTTCGGGGGAAGCGCCGGATCCACATGTGCCCAGCAAAACCCAGCTCTGACGCAGCCAGAAGTAAACACAGTTGCCCTCATTTGCCACAGCAGCGTCTGTAGGAGAGAGAAACGGGCAAAGCCTTCCAGTCTGTGTCAGAACAGCCACAGCCTAGGGACCCGGGCTGACAGCTCAGGATGGGAATCAGACTTCAACATACACAAGACTCGATGATGCACGTGTGCACTGCAGGACCGCTCCCGGCTTGGGGTGTGTTTATTAATGCCGTGGCGGCATGTGACAGATGACCATCATCCATGCAATGAGGGAGACAAAGAGCCTGCTGGGGGCCGAGGGCATGTATGTACACGGACTTCCAAGCAACTGGCAGACCTACACCTCAGGGCTTCAGTATTCTTTTAGAGAGTTTATCTTCAGGTAAAACAAACACACACCTTTCAAGTCCCTACCAGGACCTGGAGGGGATTTCGATGAAGATTCCTAGATATTTGATCCGTCCTCTTCCCATTATTTCCCCATCCAAGAGGGGGTGTTCACTGCCTTGGTAACTGGCACTGCACTGCTTCCAGGCCTCTGCATCTCCCTGGACAGCTGTAACTATTACCGCTGCTCTCGCGGCACCAGCCATGTCTGGCTTCAGCGCATTCTCTCGTCTGCCTTCAGAAGGCTTTTCCTAAGCCACTGCTTGTACATTATTACTCACCAGCTCTCAGCGCTCCAGTGACTTCCGTCTCTGGCCGAGCAGAGTCCCAGTTTCTCAGCCTTCCATGCAGTTCCATTGACAGTCACTCCCGTTTGCCCTGCCAGACTCATTCTCTGCTTCTCCCCCCTTATTCCCAACTCTGCCTCAGTCATAAGGGTCTGATGGCTGCTTTCCTAAAGCATCACTGTCCTTCCTGTCTCTGTTTCTATTTGGTCCATTTCTCATGGCCTAATTCCCTCTCTGGTAAACCCTATCCATCCTTCAGGGCCCAGGTTAAATGTTGCTCCTGTGAAACTCCGTCCCTCACTCCCCAAGGTGTTATCCTTTCCCACCAATTTTATATTTAATTATTTAAATGGTTTTTAGACTGGGAGCTTGAGGAGGTCAAAGGCTGTTGTCTTCCTTGCTTTTAATCATCTCTTCAATGAACAAAACCACTATAGAAATACATGTTGATTAAGTGGAGTTCCCTCTCCTAGAAGTATATTCTGAAAAGGGCATTGAACTAGAAGTCAGCAGTCTTGAGTCTGAGTCACCCACATGCTGTATGACCTGAGGCAAACACATTTTCCTCACATGCACAGCAGAGATAGCGATACCCCCTTCTCCGAATCGAAGGAAAAATAGATGCAAAGATATTTGAGAGTGTCAAGTGATTTTCTAGTGCAGCTTATTGCCTTTTGTAAAGCCAATCATTGTGGTCCTGTTGCACTTGCTCTGGTGAACGTGCGAGCAGAAGGAAGGCCGACCCAAACCGTCACCTCAGGTGACCAACTGGGATTGTTATGTGTGGCATAAAACAGCTGCCAATGGCTTAATCAAGAAATTACTAAGTGTACAAGTAAGATATTTCTCAGACATAGAAATGCCGACTTAGGACTTGGGCTCACATGTTGCCTGCTCAGAGCCCTGTGCTGGACGCCCACTCTAAAGTAGACTGGCAGTTGGTCTGTATCATCTGATACCTGGTTTTCTTTGTAGCTGGCATGTGTTACTGTCGATGTCCATCACGGCCTGTCAGCCTCCTTAGAACAGGAACACACTCTTGTTCACAGCTGTCCTCCAGTGCTTAGAACGCATCGGAGACATAGACGACAATCAATACTCATGAGTAAATCGGTCATTGTATCTTTGAGGATAAGTGACAGGATCATTACATTTTCTACATAATCACAATTCTCAAGATAATTCAAGTGAGATAATACACATTAAAGCACTTTGTAAACCATTAAATTTCCAGAGCTGGTTCATAAATGTGGCCCACTGAGAAATCCTGGTCTGACCTTTCTTGGGCCCTTTATTTATTTATTTTAAAATCCTTCATCAACCCAGAGAGGTTGGTGTTATTTTATTGTCTCACCCCACGTCACAGACCAAGACGTGGTAACGGAAGTTCCTGGCCCGTGGTAGGGACTTGACAGATGGCTGGCTCTTCCTTGTGGCTTTTGGTTTTTCAGCATTCTAAGGTCATAGCTTAACTACGCTCAAGCCAAGCCAGGGTACACGGCAGCTGTCCCCACAGGGGACGTCTGCAGATGCTGGCTGGCTTTGTGCCTCCAGCTTGGTTCTCTGTGCAGAGGTATTTCATCCTCGGATGTCTCCCTGCCAAACCCCAGACCCTGCCTTGAGAGGCAGCAGGTGTCTGAGAAGAGGTTATGAAGAGTACCACACAGGAGCCCCATCTCAGGCATGTGTGCCCCCCACTCTCACGCAGGTCATAGCCCCAGGACAGGTGATGGCAGTGTTTCCAGGTATGCCGGCACGTGCCGACAGTCTGTTAGACGGAAAAGCCTGCATCTGCCCAGGTGTCTCCCGTCTCTCCAGAACTGTCCCCCAACAGTGGGTGGTTGTGAGCCAGGTCCTGGTCTCCTGGTCCTTCCGCTGTGTCTGTTGTTATTGTTATTGCTGTCGCCCAGCAGAACCGAAACTCTGTACCCTTCAATGGCCTCTCCCTGTTTCCCCCACCCCCAGCTCCAGCTGACCACCGTTTCTTGTGCTGTCTTCACAACACAAGGAAAATAAGAAGGACTGAGTTAGTCACGTCTGTGTAGTGTTTGGTTACGTGTTCCCATTTCTTGGAGTTATACAGAGACTTTATGACTAGTTTAGATGCTTTGGCAAATTCAGTATGACTGCCTCTGGTTAGCACACAGTGGTAATTAAGTCTGCAATTATATGTTCAGATTTTCATATTTTTCCTGTATGTGCATTTTGACAGTAATTGAACAAGGCAGTATTTGCAATATCCATTCTGAAACTGTTTCACAATATTTCATTATATGCCAGATTAATTTGTTAAACTCACGTAGCAAATGAAAACTTCACCGCTGATCCAATTAATCCAACCGTGGGACCTTCAACAGGGAAAACCGAAGGAGATGTTGGGCAAGGTGTCTAGAAAGATTAGGGGTATAATTGGATGGAGGAGAGCCCGATGGTAAGCTTTATTTTTCCTTGCTCTAAGTGACTCCTTTTTCTCATTAAATACCATTTACTTCCTTGAGAATCAGTACAGTGGGAAGATGAATAAACACTGATGAATGAGATAAGCATCCAAGTCTTGAAAAGATCTGGGGAAATTGAATTTCCTCTTTGGGTATGTTTGTGTGTGAATGCAAGTGACTGTGAGTGTGAGAATATGTGTGTGTGTGTGTATGTGTGTACAATCAAGAATGAAGGGCTGTGGCCCAAGGCAGAATAGCATTTTGATTGTCTATGGCTCTGTTATTTTTCACGTATTCCTGTGTGCCTTACAGAGAGTGAGTGAGTTAAAATCCCTTTCACTGAGATAAAGATGAAAGGTATGGAAATATTCGGTGGAATACAAGGTCCCTGTGAGTGGAAGTGCTCTATTTGTGACTGCTTCTAGGGAAAGAAACCTGCCCTTTGCTGGGTGAACAGCCTTCTTTATAAAGCACTGTATGTCTGTCAGCTTCTGTCATGATAGGTTTATTCATTCATTCATTCATTCATTCATTCACTTATTCAGTCCTTTAACAAATAGTTATTGAGTATTTGTAATGAGCGTAGGACCACGGTAAGTGTTGAGAACACTATGGAGACCAAGACCAGATCCAAGCTTTGTCTCACAGAGTTTAAAATCTAGTGGACAGGCATATGTCAACCACATAACATTCCGGCACATAATGAAACTACCTCTAAGATAACTACTATGTAGTGTTGAGTTCATAAACGCCTATAAGAGGAATATTTGCCCTTGCCAGTGAGGTCAGATAATTCCTTGAGGAAGTGATACTTGCCTTAAGATCAAAGAGATGAAACTGAAAGGTGAGCATGTTGAATGAGGGTCAGTAGGTGGTAGCTGGGAGAGAGGCAGCATATGCTAAGGCTCTGGGGAGGCAGCAGTCATGGCTGAACACAGGGACAGGAACACAGGGCAGGATGAGGTTGGAGAGACTGGAAGGAGCTGATACACGGCAGCCCCATCAACTAACAGTTACCATTCTGTGTACCTGGAACTCTGGGAAGTGTTTTGCTACATTAACTCACTTAATCCTTATGAATGTATTTGCGATCATAGATTTCATCTTACTGATTTGGAAGCTGAGACAGAGAGAGGTTAAACAACTTGCCCAAGGTCAGTGGTAGAGTCCTGGAAATGTTAGAGGAAGGGTTTGAACAAGGTCTTGCTCTAGAGTAAAAGATCTTTAGCCAACACTATCCTTGAAAGGCCAAAGCATCAACTTTCTGGGTATCTTTGTCTGGATCTGTATAATAAATAAATGTTCAGTGACTGATACCCTAAGTGTTAGTATTGGCATCAATATTAGCATTAGCATTTGTTCTGGTTGCTTTTAAATACGAAGAGGAAAATATAATAGCTAACTTGTATCAAATACTTCCTAATATAACAGAGGCCACGCTACATGTTCCACATGCTTTGTGACGTTTAGTCCTCACAATACCCTCATGAGACTAGGATTATTGTTCTCATTTTGTAGAGGGGAAACCTGAGGCTCGGAGGTTCAGTAACTTGGCCCGCTATTTAGAAGTAGAACTGCTACTCAAATTCCTTGACTGTAACCTTGAATAGTGGGTTGGTCCCAAGTTATTCCAGGAATCTTGGAGTTGGGCTTTTTCTGGGGAATCTAACTTTGTGCGCTTATGCATTTCCTGGTGCACTGAATGTAATTAATGGGAGTTCAAATAGGGCAGGTTTTGACTTTACACTCCAGCAAGGGACAGACTTAAGGGACTACCACTCGAAGAATGGAGCGCTGTTCCCTTCCTTTGTTTTGCTTTTGCATCCGTTGCCCCTTCAAGTTACTAAGAGCTTCCATCCTTCCTCACATCCTCAGTTCGTGTCACTCTTTAGCTTAATTAGGGGAGGAATTGCTTTCATCAAGGGCATCTTTTCCTCCTGTGGTCTCTCTGAGCTCTGGAAATGGCCAAGATATTCAAGCACTCTGGTTGGGGTGCCCAGAGGCCATGTACTGAATCTTGCTCTGGTATCTGAACCCCATGCTAATGAGGAGAGATGCTGCCTCTGCAGAGATGGCGTGAGGGTGGAATCTCTTATGGCTGACCTACGACCCCTTCCTGTGAACGTCGCTTTCAGACTGAGACTTTAGTCTTTAATTCACAGATGGTATGTGAGGGGCTCAGCCCTGCAGGATCATCTACAGACAGAGCTCCATGCTGCAGAGAGGGCTCACTTATCAGAGAGGCTTCTGAGGGGAGCTGACCTGTGGTTTCAGCCTGTTTCTTGGTGGTCCCTTGACCCCTGAAAGACAAAAAGTCCTTTAAAAAGCAGGACAGGATTCCTGTAAAAGACATTACAGAGTGTGAAAGTAATGTACCAATTTTCTTTCTAGGCATAGACACCAGAGAAGTTCTTGTTATTGGCCATGTGCAGGAAGAAACGCGTACCAGGATATTCATCGCTACATTGCTTTTGTTTTTAGATTTCACATATAAGTGAAATCACATGGCACTTGCCTTTCTTCACCTGGCTTATTTTACTGAGCATAACACCCTCTAGGTCCACTCATGTTGTCACAAATGGCAGGGTTTCTTTCTTTTTATGGCTGAGTAATATTCCATTGTGTGTATGTACCACATCTTCTTTATCCATTCATCTACTGATGGACACTTAGGTTGCTTCCATATCTTGGCTATTGTTTAATGTGGCAGTAAACATAGTGCATATATCTTTTTGAATCAGAGATTTTGTTCTCTTTGGGTAAATTCATAAAAGTGGAGTTACAAATTACATTGTTTTTAACAAAGAAAACTTTAGAAACAATTAATCATGTGCCTAAATATAAGGCAACTCCAAATACACAGTGATTACCTCCCATATTTATAATGAGAAAATTAGGAAAGGGGTTTGGGACCAAATTGAACATAAACTTTTAGGGATATGAAAGAGATAGCCAATAATTTTCTGAAAATGTTAAATATACATATTTGAAGTAACATATTATGTGAAATATTAACTTAGAAGTATCCTTTTTATGCAATTATGTACTTCAGAAAATGACTTGACACATTTCTCATATGTGTCTCTGACATCAGGATTCTCATTGGCAAAGACCCGCCGCACCTGAACTGGTGTCCCAGGGCGTATCATATTCTGTAGTTTCTTAACTGGTCTATGATGTTTTCTCTGGAAATTTTATCCTAAGTACAAGAATCCATATGCTTTGACATTATGAGAGGTGACTTGTTAATTTTTCTTTTAGTTGTATATTTGTTCTCCACCACATAACCAATTACTGTATTGATTTGAAATATTTAAAGGGTTTATGTATAGTGGCACACAACACTTGGAATGATGAAGTCTTAACCCTCATAATCACCTGATTTGTGTTAAATTTCTCTTTTTCATTCTTCTTTTTAAAAAATATTCCATTAAGGGACCTCTCTTAATATCTAAAATGAAGATTTCACAGCTTTTCTGAACAATGTGTCTTTCCCAACAATGTTGTGTTTGAAATAAGTAATTGCAGGATTGTACCATAATAGGAAAGACTTTGTAAAGTTCCACATATGAGTACTTGTTTTGCTGAGTGATAATTTTGGAGGAAGTTTTTGCATTATGTTCTGGTGTACATGCCATAATTTGGGAAAAGAAAAACTGTAAGATGAGATATATATGATGGAGCACCATACAGAAGTTAAAAGGAAAAAACTGTGCGTGTGAGTGTCTCCCATTGTCTAATGGATAAATTTCAAATACATAGGTGTCTAGAGAAGCACATTGCAGAATGATACACACGGACATTTGTGCTAATTTATACCCCTAAAATAACATGATATATATGCTGTTTAGCACATACGTATGCATATAACGACGTAGGAGGGTTTGGGTGGATATAGCGCAAAGACATGATCTTGAGGAAAGGGGAAGATGATGGGACTGGAAATTGACACACAAATATCCTATTTTCATTTGTAATATTCTCATTTATTTAAAGAAAAAACTTGGCAAGATTTGAACAGTTTTTACTTCTTGTTGATGGGTACATGTCTCATTCTATTTTTTTTTTTGTTATATATTTTTAATGTCTCGACACATTATGAATGAGTCCAAGAAAGAAAAAGAATGCCAGCATGGCAGTTTTCTTTCACTGACAGAGAGACAGGCTGTACTGGAGACGGAATGAGTCGGGTCAAGTTGAAACGTTCTCAAGCGAGGCATGATTTTATGGTCAAATACAAGCGGGAACGGAAGCTTTTCATCCGTTTTGTAAATTAGGACTGTGTTTTTGCCAACCTAGCTTTCAGAGAGAATGAAGACTAAGTTGTTGGCAATGGGGAGTAAGGCAATTTTCTTTGAACTTTGGGCCAAGAAGGTGCCATCCGGCATGACTACTTTCTCTGTCCTGTGCAGCACGGGGGTCGGCCCCAGGCAGCATCTCTCACCCTGGCCTGTTCCCTGTCCTTGGAGAACAGACACGGGGGTGATGGAGCAGAATCCGCACAGTGGTGGCCCTTTGGTGTATCCGTCTCAGAGGTAGGTTTTGTCGGGACTATACGAATTTTTTAAGTGACTCACATTTTAAAAACAGGGCAGTTTCACAACCACACTGGGCCCCGTTTTTTAAATTGGAGCTGATATGCAATATCATATTGGTTTCAGGTATATAACATAGTGACTTGACAGAGACCTACATTATTAAATGCTCAACCCAGGGAGTGTAGTTGCTGTCTGTCAACACATGAAGGTATTACAGTTTTATTGACTATATTCTCTATGCTGTACTTTGCACCCCTGTGACTAGTTTTTATTATAATTGGAATTTTGTGCCTTTTTGCCCATCCACTCCCCTCACTTATGGCAGCCATCAGTTTCTTCTCTGTGTCGATTTCTGTTTTATTCATTTGTTTTGTTTTTAGATTCCACAAATAAGTGAAATCACATGGTATTTGTCATTCTCTGATTGGCTTACTTCACTGAGCATAATACCCTCTAGCTCTACCCATGTTATAGCAAATGGCAAGATTTCATTCTTTTTATGGCTGAGTAATATTTCATGGTGTGTGTGTGTGTATGGTGCGTCCCACATTTTCTTTATTGATGGACACTTAGGTTACTTCCGTATCTTGGCTATTGTAAACAATGTGGCAATCAACATAGGGGTGTAGATACCTCTTTGAATTAGTGATTTTGTTTTCTTTGAGTAAATTCCAAGAAGTGGAATTGTTAGGTCATATGGCAGTTTTAGTTTTAGTTTCTGGAGAAACCTCCATACCACTTTCCACAGTGGCTGGGCTAAGTTACATCCCCACCAACAGTGTATAAGGGCCCCTTTTCCCACCCTCACCAACACCTGTTATTCTTGTCTTTTGGATAGTGGCCATTCTAACTGGTGTGATATCTCATTCTGGCTTTGATTTGCATTTCCTTTATGGTTAGTGATGTGGAGCATCTCTTTATGTGTCTGTTGGCCATCTATATATCTTTGGGAAAATGTTCAGTCTTCTGCCCATTTTTAATTGAATGATTATTTTATGGTGTTGAATTACATGAGCTCTTTATATATTTTGGATATTATCCCCTCATCGGATTTATCATTTGCAAAAATATTCTCCCATACGGTAGTTTGCCTTTTTGTTTTGCTGAGGGTTTCCTTTGCTTTGCAGAAGCTTTTTAGTCTGATGTAATCACACTTCTTTATTTTTGCTTTTGTTTCTCTTGGCCTGGGGAGATATAGTCAGAGAACAACTGCTAACGCTGATGTTCAGGAGCTCACTGCCTATGTTTTCACCTAGGAGTTTTATGGTTTCAGGTCTTATATTTAGGTCTTTAATCCATTCGAAGTTTATTTTGGACCCCCGTTTTTAACGCGACAGCCGCTGACTGCAGCTATGCCAAGCCAGCTCCTTCTGAAGAGCGTGGGCTTCCACTTTGCTGCCGTGTCCACTCTCCAGCTTTGCTGGCGTTCACTGGCCCCTGTAGGAATTTGTACATACTGTCCCTGTGTAGGGTAACTGTGTGACAGGCAGAAGCTAAGACTTTACAGTACACTGTGCCAATCTTTTACAGAAATGCTGGCAAAGCATTATAGGGGAAAGTTCATTTTACTCCCCAGTGTGTCTAATTATAAGGAAACGGTTGGAACATTTAAATGCACCGCGAAAGAACGACTAGAATCTTAGCAGCCGGCAATTGTTTCTCTGGCCTGGGATTAACTGACTCTCCTCATCTTTAATTTCTGTGATTTAAACACTGTCCTTACCTGGGAAGGCTTCAGATTTGTTAACTCCGTGTCGACCTCAGATCTATATGCTCGTTAGCCAATCATGCCCTGAGGGAAATAATCGGGGGACTCTTTTGTCTGACTTTCAATGGAACCATTTTTAATGTAAACTGTGAATAATCATATATACTCAGAAAAGAAACAAATGAACAAAGGGAAGATGTGGTCATGATTCATAGGAAATTTGTTTATTCATTCATTCAGCATATATTGAGTACTATGCTCCAGGCGTTATGCTAGTTTCTAGGATAAAAATGGTAATACCGAGCAGACAATCCATGTCTTCTTGAGCTTAAATGCTGGTGGGAGAAAGGTTTAGGCGTATTTATGTCAGTAACTAATCAGTTGTAGCCTCTCATGGGAAGCTCCGAATGCTAAGGAAGGTTGTAGCTCTGGGAATTTGCTCAGTATGGGATGTCAGGGAAGGTTCCTGAGAAAGAGTGAGGTGGGAGAAGGGGAGCTGGCTGGCTGGATCGGTGCAAGGGGAAGGGCATGCCCGCAGTAAGAACTCAGGTGAGCAGGGCACCGTGTGTTCGGGGAACTGAGGGGGACTGGTGGGTCTGGGGCACCGTGTGGGAGAGAAGAGAAGCGTAGGAGGTGGCCTGAGAGGCACTCTGGGGCCTGCCGTCGTACTTCTTTGTCGCTGGTGTTTTTATGACGAGACAGTCCCCTGCTTTTCCTTGCCTTTACCGCCAGTTCAGCTGACAAGGGAACGGCCGCTTCTGAAATCACCTTGGAAGTCTTGGGTGCAACGTCTCTAAACGTTTCTGCTCAGTAGGCTGTGCAGCAAACGCTCACTTGAGTTTCCTGTTCTCCATGCCCGGTACAGTAAAGAAGCTCACAGAATGCGAAAACAAAAACAATATAGTCTTGGTTTTGGCCAAATAGTTTTCCTTTTTAGATATTTCCTACCACTAAAAGGAATAAAAGCTCACTTAAATAGATGGCTTTGCACAGGTGAGATATTCCAGGTGCCCAAATTGTTTGGAACCCTTGCGACTTGCTCACGGTTGAGGTCCAAGTTCTCTGAATGAGAGCAGCTCAGTATTTAAATTATAAGGCACGTAAGTGTGATTTGGAAACCTAATATATAGCTTAATGAGTTGCGCAATAATTTCATTTGAGACATTTCAATTGAAATTTTAGACTAATTCTTCAGGGCAGAGGCTAACCTAGCACCTCCCATTTTACTTCATTTTTTTGTAATAAAAAATAAATCAATCTTGAAATGGTTCAGCACTTCCAATTAACTTTAATGGTCTGTTGCTCTCCACGTCATTGGATGAGAGCCTGTGAATTCAGACACGTAGCTGGGCCTCTTACTAAGTCCTTAACAATCATATGGAGGCTTTATTAGAGGTAAGTTAAAAAGAGCTCCTACTCAATTCGTTTATCCTGAGAGTGTGTCTCTGAAATTAATATCATCAATAAGCCTCATTGGAAGCAACTATATGGCTTTTATAGGCAAAGCAAGTTAATGTTTTTCAAGCAGATGATCAGGAAAGTACAAGCAAGTGACCGTTAGAGAGAAGCCAAGCAGTGGTTTACGGGGTACATGGCTGTTCTTGACAACAACTTTGAAGACTTAGGGATGTGTTTCAGTAGCAACCGATTTCCTGTTACAAATCCATCCTCAGTAATTCAGGCAACTAGTCATCTGCAATCAGGTCACTCAGTAATCTAGGTTACTTCTTGGGGAAAAACATTGTGTCTAAAGTAGCAATTTTGGGGGATTGTCATAAAAAAGGTGTCACCTCCAACACATTCAGGACACCTCTTAGATTCAGTGTCTTTGGAGGAGTGACTGAATTCATTCATAATAACTTTTTATATGCTCTCAATGTTCTGGAGGCTCTTAATTGTAAATTATAAACAAGGCAGTCTCCCAGATTAAGGGATGATTTTAAATATAATTTTAGTCAACAGTAATGCTTGTCTCCGTGCAGCACCCTCAGGGAACCCTTGCTTAGGGGCTGGTTCTGGAAAGCTGCCGGAGAATGACGTCACAGAACAGTACGGATGGCGGTGGTGTCAGGGTGAGTGGGAAGTATGGAGGCATAAAATGGGGCACGGAGGGGCCAGGTGGGCCAGAGGGGTTCAGGGCCAGGAGTGAGTCTGCCATAGGGCAGGGGTTTAGAGCCTTAGCTGGACTGATAGTCTGTACCATATAGATCTTTGGTGTTCATGGCAGAGGGGGTGCGGGGTGGGGGTGCTGTTCTGTGTATCGTAGAATGTTTACAAAAATGTCTTGGTACCAAACATGTCCCCCCCACATTGCCAAATATCTCCTGGAGACAAAATTACCCCTGCTTGAGAGCCAGTGCCTCAGAGAAGCCAAGAGAGCAGAGGTGCAGGTGGAGGGAGACGGCAAGTCCGAGTGTGCGTGGCGATTGATGACCGCAAGTTTCTACGCCCTCTGTCTCCAGCCTAGACGGCTTCTCTTATTTCTGGCCCTTGCATTTCCCTGCGAAAAGTTCCCTTTAAATGTTTCAAAGACACTTCAATCTCAACATGTCCAAAAGTGCACTGAAGACCTGCCATTTCCAAAGTCATCTTTTTTTTCTTCATGACCCCTCATCTCAGGGCATGTAGCAAATTAGAACCCAGGATTCATGTCCCACCCCTCATTCTGCCTCGTCTCCCACATACAGCCAACTGGCAAGCTCTGCTTGATGATTTTCCCACCAAATAGCTGTTTCTCACCACCCTGACCACCACCAGTACCCTGCTCCAGGTTAGCATGACCTGTCTCTGCCCGCCCCTCCTGGGGAGGCTGGGAAGGCTGAACGCGTTCTTGCCAGCCTTCCTTGCAGCAGCCTGAGGGTGTTGTAGGGTGGCCATATGATGTGATTCTGACCAGTGACACATTCCTGAGGAGAAGGGATTTCAGAAAGTTCTGAGGAGACATCGTTTTCCCAACAGAAGGTGCAAAGGTACTGGCAGTGTCCCTTGATATTGTTCAGCCATCCTGACTGCAGGATTCATACCCAGAGCTGAAGCAATCATTCTGTGACCACGAGGGAAAGACCACTGGTGTCAATGCAATGGATGTGATTATTTTTGAACCATTAATCCCACGGCCATCCCTGCCTATTTCTCATTACACTGTTACACATAAAGCATAGTTCCCTTCTTGGGTACGCCACTGTCTGTGGGTTTTCTGTTCCTTACAGACACTTTCCTAACTGATCCACTAGCTTTGTGATTTTGAACAAGGGGTTTAGGAGCATTCTCCATCCCTTAATTTCCCATGTGTGAAATGAAGATAGTGTCATAATAACTGGACTGGTATGATAGTATGAGGTTCCAAAGCAATTACACCTGACACTCAATAAACACACAATCATAGAAATATTTTAATTAGAATGTGTGAACTCTTTGGCCTCATTAGGTCCCAGCTAGCCCTGTACACGTGCATTTAAAAGATAAACACATCCCAAATAGCAGAAGGAAGCAGCTCCCTGTGTTCCCGTGCACCTGCTCGCTGCCGCGGACAATCTCCACCAACCTGCATTTCAGAAGAGCAATTAGAGGCTTCCGAATTAAGTAGTACCCTTCTGAATCAAGGGGCCACATGGCTGAAATCACCTTTGAGTTTGCAGCCTGCTGGTGGTATTGTTTGCCTGCTTCGCGTCCCACATACTCCAGCCAGCCTTTCTGGCCCTGCTTCCAGGCGTCTGTGAACCATCTTTTCTCTTGGTAGGTCCAGCGTATTTCATGTGGAGCTGCTCAGTTCCAAAGCTGGGCACCGGAAGGCTGAGCACGCGAGAACAGGCCTTCTGACCAGCTGTACTGACTTGGTGAGGAGACTTTGCAAAGGGGTGGCTGCAGCCTCAGGCTGCGCAGGTGGCAGGACTCCCAGACGTTTCCTAGTTTAATTTGTGAGGCTTCCCCCAGCATGTCCAGAAAGAGTATGTAGGAGAAGCAAAAAGAAAAGAAAAAGGCATGAAATTGGTTTGCAGAAGACTGTCGATTTATCAGCTGTTCCAGGAGCTAGCTGACATCACCTCTGCTTCGCTTCCAGCCCTCTGGAATTATTTTTAGCCGTGGCTGAGCAGGATTCTTTCTTCCTTTCACATCAAATGCTGTACTGGAAAGTGATCAAGCACATGGGCAGGGCCAAGAACCACACGGGCGGGCAGTGTTTCTAAGAACTGGGCCAGAATACAGCCGCCTCAGAGGCATATTGATGCTGGCCTATGATGTGAAGGACGGGGAAAAATCTGGATCCTGTCACAGGGCTGTCGTGTCCCATTGAACAGCAACGTTAAAAGGGAGGAAAAATGCCTACATGTATCCTGTATTCCTACCAGAAGTCCAGGGGTTAGTGGTCAAGGAGGGGGGAATGTTGCTTTCCTACATGACACGCCAAATTCATGGAGTTAGGTATATAGGCAGACATCAACAGAATTCCTTTTGGAGGGGGTCATTATTTATTCAGTCTTGAGTGTGAACAAGTCACTCGTGTGGTTATTTTATCTAGAGTATTTATTTCATTAAATTGTCAAAATAGCCCTGTGAGCTGGACGGTCCTATCCCCATTGGAACGATAATAATTAGGGAAGTTGTGTAATCTGTGCAGGGTCAGGCAGGGTATATCCGGCTCCCCGAGGTGACACAACTACTTACACACGAGAGAGAGGCAATCCATGAATACTTTGTGCTCAATGCCTCTGAGGGCTAGATATTATTATCTCCAACTTATTAGCCGGGGAACTGAGATTTGAGAAGCTAAGAAATCAGTTAAAGTAACTCTGTGCAAGATGCTCAACATGTCAGAGCCTCCGTTTCTGCAGCAATAAAAGGAGAACAGCAGCCTCACCTATATGGTGCTTTTTTTTTTTCAGTGTGTTTTGAAGAATAAAATGGGAGGGGCATGAAAAACAAGGCAAATGGTTGGGTTTCTATCCAGACAGCCCATTCAATCCGAAATGGTCCATACAGCGATGAGAGTGCACTTCACAAATGATCATTACTGTGGTCCGGGCACAGCCCCTTTCTCAGTGGGCAGAAGGGAAGGGCGGAGGGGCCACGAGCCTTGGCCAGGGCAGCCTAGATGAAGGGCGATCGGGCATGTGAACTTCACCACTGCGCGGGGCAGTCTGGGTGACCCGGCCTCTCTGAAAAGCCCCTTAGAGCTGGGGCAACGGTAGCAGTGGCGCCAAGAGTAGTTGTGAGCATGGGCTTGAGAAATCAGGTTGATGCGGTTTTGTTCCTGGCCCTGCCACTTATAAACTGTGATCAATGTTCAATCTGTGAGACAGACACGGTAAATCTGTTGCGAGGATTCCACGAGAAAGGGTGCATAAGCACGCCCAGCACAATGCCTGGCTCGGAGTACGCGTTCAGCAAGCAGCCACAGTCGCTGTCGCTGGAGGTGCCCGCCCACCCTGCAGACACTCGGGGCCAGTTTTCCTACGGCGCGCAGTGGTTCCAGGGCAGGATGGATGGTGCCTACTCCACTCTAGTGTTTGACCTTGACAGAGTGACCCTCGTGCTCCTCCGTGGTCTGCAGCTGTGAACGTGGACTCACGAGGGCCGGCATTCCAACTGTGCTCTCACACGTCCACTACGGAGAGGCAAGCAGCAGCTCCTAAGAGGACCCACAGGGCGGTGTTGGTGGCCTCCCACGGGGCCACGTTGGGTGACATCGCTCTAAAATCTGGCTGTGTGACCGACCTCCCAGGCAAGCTGTTTTCCCCAAGTCAAGGACTTGCTGCTTGTTAGTTTTGTCCTCAGTTCGCATCATTTTAGGTGAACCCTTGAGATACGTCATTCCTCTTGTTTTAGGAGGAATGTGTGTGTCGCCTCTGATGTGCCAGCAAATGAGCCACAAACGTGAACAAAGGGGAAGTCAGGTGCCTTGAGATGTCTACTGCACACCATCCTGGAGGGCCAAATGCAACATTTTCTTTCTCTTTATTTTGTTAATTACGTATGTACACGATAAAGTTAAAATATCCTGCTTAAAAAAATTAATCATCATCCATAACTGGAAAAACACAAGTTCCTCCTTCCTACCCAGTACTTCACCCTCCGTCCCTTTGGCTTGCCTTTCTCCATGAACAATTCTGAATCGCTTTTTTGTGCAGCCTTCCAAAATTATTCTTAGTATATACAAGTTTATGCATGTTTGTTTATTTCAATTTCAAACAATGCAGAGAAATATATTTGTCTATATATAATCTTTGTATTCTTTATTACACACACACACACACACACACACACACACACACACACACACACACATGCCTGTGTAAGAGTAACTATAGCCTAGACTGCTAGAAATTGTTATTTGGCCAAAGTTAATGTACATTTTGAATTTGGGTGGAAATGTCAAATTACTCTTGGAAAAGATTATAGACTCACACTACCAGTAAGTAAGAGTATCTCTTTTCTTATGCCTTTGCCACAGAAGAAAGCATTGTTAAACTACTGGATTTTGGTGACCTTTATAAAAATGGGAAGATTGTCTATATAGGAAGGTTGTCTATATAAATTCATTGGAGGTCAGTTTTAAAATAAGAGTTAACCACGTATTGTCTCAACTAGGGGAATTGACTCTGGGCTGAGTTCCTGCTCTTAACCTTAATTTGTCTTTTTACCAAAAGGGTACCTACTACTGAGAAAATTAATTCATTAATACAGTTCTTCTAGGAAGCAGACTGTTTAGAAATGATGGACATGAACTCCTCTGAAGAAAATACTAAGGCTGAACCTAGCTCTATGTTCTCAAAATGGATTTTGCTAGGGTCTGATGGAAAAATGTGACCGTATCATTCAGGATGTATTTAGATTGTTGCACACAGCGTAAACAATGCTGAAGGGGATGGAAACCAGTGAAGAGGGAGGCCGTAAGGGTCCCCAGTGCGGAGGAGCAAGGGCAGCTACTGGGGAACACGGCCACCGGCGGACCCCCGCCTGACATCAGGGACCCACAGTCTGCCAGTCCGCTTGTTTCTAGAGAGAACAGAGGGGAAATCTGGTTGAAAAAGCTCAGAAGTATGTTTCCTCTGAGCCACCCATTAATCTTTCTACATAGAAGGCCCCAGTGTCTGGGCTATGTCTACACTTCTCCCATCACTAAATGCCGTTCTCCCATCTACAGATTGTAAATGTTGTATGTGTATCATCCAATTCAATCCTTTCAGAAAAACCTACAGTTTTTATTTCCATTCCATAGCTAATACCACGGAGGCCAATGTCATACGCTCGAGAGACTGATTCCAAGTTCTTTGTTGTTAACCATACCGCACCGTACATGCGATGCTGCTCCGTGGCACTGGCCTGACATTCACACATTCATTCACCTACGACAGTGAGCAACTGAAGATACACTGAGGGGCTCACGCTGAACCGAGAAATGAAGGTGCGAGTGTTCAAAAGAAAACAGGCTTCCAGAATGTATTTATCCAACCAAGATTTATTGAGCCCTTACCCTGTGCAGGCGATGCTCTAGCTGTGGACAGAGCGGTGAATAAGACAGGAGGAAGCCTTCCTCACATTCCTAGTGGGGGGAGACGTGATAAGGAAGTAAGCCAACAAATGAATGAATGAATTTAAATCTATACATGCAATAAACAAAGCAAAAATGGATAATGGATTAGAATCATTGGGGGTATATAAGCGGTGGCTCATATCTGCGGGGGTACACGTACCCTGGAAATACAGTGGCCAGAGAGGGCTTCTGTGAGGAGGTGGCACTGAAACAGAAGGTAGAGGCTCACCGTGAGGAAAGGTGGGGACAGAGCGTTCTAGGTGTGCGAGCAGCTGGCCAAGGGGCTACGGTCCTCAGGCCTCACTGCCCCGTGTTGGTATTATACATATATGTATAAATACACGCACACATCTCCAGCCTGTTTGCCGGGTGAGTCACCGGCGTCCTCCCAGTGTGAGGGGTGTTGTGCCCGCCTCTCCGATGCTATGCATGGTCATGCGACTTAGTTTGGCCAGTGGAATGGTCTCCAAGGCTTTAAACATATTTGCATGGTTCAGCTTGGTTTCTAATCCTCCTGCCACTCATGATGAAAACCTGCCCTGAGTAACACTGGTTTGAGAAGGATATGGAGCAGATCTGAACCCACCTCATAGCTTGGAGCTATGCTCAGCCAACTTTGCAGTGTGAAGCAGAGCTGGCCTGCAGACCCAGGCACACGTACACACCCCCACACAAGGTTTATTGTGGTGAGCCACTGACCTGGGCGGTGGTTTGTAATGCGGCTCAGTTGACTAATGGAAGGAGCACAAACCCCGACGTTGGAGCAGATTTGGAGCGTTCCAGGAACAGAAAGAAGGCCACCGTGTCTGGAGCTGGGTGAGCAAGTGTGTAGTATTCGTGGTGAAGAAGTAAGGGCCAGATCTGGTAGAGTCTGGTACGTTATGTCACTAATTTTGCATTTCATTTCAAGTGTGAGGATTTCAAACAGGAGAGTTATATGATCTGATTTGCATTTTGAAAAGATGAATGCAAGTGCAATTTTGAGAACAGGATACAGGTCGTCAAGAGTGAGACTACGTCAGAGGTCACTACGGTGATTTAGAAAATGACAATCAGGACCACTACGTACACCTATTGGGGATGCGCGGTACCGAGAGCATCGCAAGAGAGCAGACGTGAGAGCTGAAGGTCAGCCCAGACTTGGCCTCCTGGGTGTGTGCTTTGTCATGAGGCTCATCTCCCCAGATCGAGTGCCTTTTGCTAATTTGTACGGAAGCATCATATGGACGAGTGGCGGCCTTGCACTACGGTGGTAGTAGATTCAGTTCATTTCTTTCTCTGTTTTGGTCATTGATGAACAGTGTTGGTCAGAAGGGAATCTGCAGCAGAGGAGATGTATCAGATGACATGTATAATGAGTATAGAGCTAGTGTGTCTGCAGAGGCATCTTTCTGCCTTTATGTGTTCTTGGAAACATTCAGTATGTTATGTTATTGAAAGAGAATGAATTAAATTAGAGAGTTTGGAAGAATATGGTATGCTTGCATAGATACATAAAGGCAGAGGCTGGGTGGGGCCAGAGTATTTACACTCCTGTGTCGCGGATGCGAGGTGACCAGGAACATGCTGAGGCTCAGCGGTTGGGAGCAGGTCTGGGAGGTTCCCAGCTGAGTGGGTGCTCGCTAGGTAAGGACGGGATTAGAAAAGGTACGCCGAACGCAGATGAAGTCAGTGGTGTTCAAGAGTAGCATGAAGTGGGCGTAAAGAGAGCCACCCCCTCTTTGAGGAAGAATCTAAGTGGAATCTGGAACGCGTGAGTAGAGGACAGCGAATGACATCCTACGAGGAAGGATTTAGTTACCAAGTAAAAGGGAGACACAGCCCAAGTGTTCGAGCATCTCTGCCGGAGGCAACCAGACAAAGGAACCAGGTGTTTGTGCCTCCACATCACCTTCCCTGTGCTGCCTCTTGTCTTCTGGGCATTGGAAGAAAATTCATGGGATGCAATGTCATCCATCTTATCTTGAAAAACAAAACTTCTAGAAAACAGTATATGTTCTTTTTGGATGGAAGCAAATTATTAGCTTATGTTTATCAAGCATTTGCTATGGGCCTGTTAGTGTGTACATCTTTAGTTTTCATATTAATCCCTAGAATTAGGTTGTATTGGTTCTATTTTATAGACAGAAAACCTGAGGTTTGGTGAGGTTAAGTTGATCCAGCCCAAGGTCACCACCAGGCTCTGTCCTCCAGCCCGTGCTGTTGGCATGGTAACGTGCTGGGGCTCAGAAGTTCTTGGTTGTTCATTGTTCCTCAGGGTGATGGCATTATTACAGTCCAGCAGGTCAAAGGATTACTTCTGAGGTCAGCCTGCCTGGGCAAGACTCTCCAAGCCTCAGTTTCTTCATTTCAGAAATGGGAATAAAAATGTACTGTAGACACTGGCCTGACGTAAACAGCAGGTGATTTTTCTTATTTTTCATGATGTGCTGTGAGGCTCTCAGCGCCTTCTTTGGAAACATCAAATAGCTTTCCAGAGACTTTGACTTTACAGTAGAGGCGACACCCATGGCACTTCCCCAAACTAGCACACTCCTTCCGCAGGATCAAAAGGGTATCATGATCAAGTGAATTTCTCTTGTAGAATTGTAATGCAAAACAGCATGTTAAAAAGTGAGGTTTTTGCAGTAAAGAAGTTGTGTTTAGTTCATTATTCAGTACATTGATTTAGCTGTGGGAACAGTTAATATTGTGACTCAGTACCTGGGACTAGAAAGCTCCTGGGTTCAAACTCTGGCCTGTTAACTGCTTTTTACCTTCATCAAGTCTCTTAACTTCTCTGTGCCTTTGTTTTCTCATCTGTAAAATGAGAACATAACGGCTTTCTTCTTAGGGTGGCTTGGGGATGAAATGAATGGCAAATGACTGGCATCTAGTAGAATCTTAATAAATGTGAGCTCATTATTATCATGACTATTCTTTTAAAAGTGTGAACACTGATATTATTTCATGTATATTTTTATGTGGCCCAAATATTTATTTTTCTATTTACTTAAAAATTTTTTTTACTATCTGTGGCTTTAAAGTACGTAGTTCGTGGATGAGGCAGGGATGCATAGGGATAGGAAAGAGGGCCTTATGATTGCTCAGAGGGTTAAATGGGGTCATGGGCTTTGGAGTGTTGAAAGTACCACACCAGCGAAATGGTTATTATCACTCTCCTTGGAACTCTCAAGCATCAGGTGATGGGAGAGTCAGTTCTGTGGCACACCTGGCAAGGGTCTGCTGTCGCTCACCTCCCAGCTTTGGCTGCCGCTTGAAGCTCCCCCCTGTGTTGAGTCCCCTTCCAGTCACTCATTCTGCTGTTTGGATGAGCTACTGCCACAGGCAGGAAAGTTAGAGCTCCTGTTCACAAGGTGTGCACTGTGTGAATGGTCTCTGCCCTTCCTTCCGGGAAAGGTCAAAAGGTGTTTTGGGCTCCTAGTAGTAAGCCTGCCTCTCAGATAGGCCTCATTTATTTGAAGTCCTTCTTAATGATGTCCATACAGATATGGCAGAAAGAGAACTTTTGGGGGTCAAGAGCTAGGAAATCACTAATTTGCTTCCTTGCATGACAATGGAAGAGCACAACCGTGGGTACTGAAGACCTGCTGATTATTGTTGATTAACTAATTAATGTGCTCATTAATTCCTTATATGTATATTGAGTGGTTGCTGTGTATCGGGCACTGTGCTAAGCTCTGTGAGAGCGGAAGAGATAAATGTGGCTCGGTCTTTGAAATCTCAAAACTCATTTGGAAAGAAAAATGCACATGCACAAATAACTTTAATTCAAGGCAATTTTCAGATGTGTTGTGGATGTGTGGTCGGATAAAACTGATTAATCCGGCAGTGGTCCTAATACCTCCTTCCCTTACATAGAGCTTCCTGGTGTCTCTGTCTTAATTCCTCTCTTTGCTGGAGAGGTTTACATTTTAGTTGCCCAATAAAGGTGGGTGAGAGGGAAGCAGGAAATAAAGCTCTGGGGTAAAGTAGGAGATGGAGAAGATATCTGGGTGTGAGGGTGCTATAGAATTAAGATAATTAAGATATGAGAGCTTTTTTTTTTTTAATTCCATAGGGGCGGTGCTTTTTCAAATGCACTTTTTCGGAAGGCATGCAGGTAGGTCATGGCCTGCAGACCAAGATCTCACAGGAGTTCAAATCACTCTGATAGGGCCGGCCAGGGAAACCTCATGGAGCTGATGGCATTTGAATTGGGCCTGAGAGAACAGAGGAACTATTGTTATGCAGTGAAAGAGTCTGCAGAGAAACTGTGCCCTGGGCAGGGGGCACTTTTAAAATAAAGTAGCAGGAACAATCTGTTGGAGATACTGTTGCAAGTAGCCTGCAAGTTTTATAGGCAGACATGAAATAAGACCAGAAAAGCTGGTTGAGGTCAGAAATCTGTTCGCCAGCCTCAAACACGACACTCATTTTTGTCATCATATTTCCTTCTTCAGCTGAACTGATGACGGGTGGCCCGGGCTACTCGTTTGGCTGTTTGTGGCTGTAAGAAACCGACACCCCCAGATGAAAGGGGATTGTCTTTCCGCCAGTGGCTGTGGGCCTGCTGGCAGGGTAATTCCAGAGAATCGCCTTGCACTGCAGTTTTAAGGAGGCCAGATTTTCCCTCTTCTGGCTTTTGTAAAATCATCAGGCCCGTGGTCTCTGCCCCGCCCCCTGGAGCGCCAGAGACTTGAGTTCACGGCCCAGGGACAAGGGGCTGTTGGAGATGATTCGCTGTAGCGGTGGGATGGGCCTCACCTCGCTGCTGCTCCAGCTACACCGCAGCTGTTGTCCTCCCTGGACCCCCCCACTTAACACGCTCCTGCTCTTTCTGAAGCCTGGCGCCCCAGCTACTCTTTCCTTTCTCTCCCGCCCTGATGACTTTCCAATACATCCTGTTTGCCTTAAATTATTCAAAATATGTGTCTGTTACTTACAACAAAGAACTTCAACTGACCCTTGGGCCCAAAGCTCCCCTTTGTCATTTTGTGAGCAGAGTCAGCTCAAAGACATGCCCTGGGGTAAGCACAGATGTCGCTTACTTGCGGACATCAGAGTGTGGACAAGCTCCCAGAGAGTTCTACCTTTTAGAACTATTTTTCCACCTTGCTACATAACCTTCCTGGGAGCAAGGACAGGGTAATTATCTTGCTTTTCCAGGTATCAGGATGGGAAGTCCTGGTAGGTCAAGTGACAGCCCAAGGCAGAGAGCTGGTTGGTTCCTTCTTAATCCAAGATTAAAATCAGGTATCTGGCTTACAGGTGTGTGTGCAGGAAGTTCAGCCTCTGGAATTTTGCATTTGTTTGTGGAGTGAGAGCACAAGGCCCTGGGTATGTGTCTTTAAAGGAATCAACCTCCTTCCTTCTGAAGAAAATGGCAGGGCAGCTGACGTGGTTCCCTGTGTTGCAGGGTCTGGAGTTTACACAAGATCTCTTTAGCAGGTTTGTTTATCCTATAATCCGGAAGATACCTGACGATCCCTTACATCTTTTGCTAATTCTCCTGCTGAGCAGAAGGACCACAGCTTCCCTCAGGCCCTGCAGGCAGCTTCAGACACAGAGGGAAAAACAAATGAATGAACTCTTGCTTATGGCTGATTCATTGTAGGTGTCTGACCCCTGGCCTCACGCCATCCCACCCTGATCAAAGTGAGGCTGGTTGTCTTTGGAGCACCCAGAGGATTTCTTTCTCTTTATTAACTAATATTTATCAATTTTCCTTTCCTGATATCAGAGGAAATCATATTCATTTTCAAAACATTGTAGACTTCAGAAAAACATGCAGACGAAAATCATTGACATTTCTATTCTTCAGAAGTAACCATTTGTGATATCCTCCTAGTCATTTTTTTCTACACACCAGGACATAAACATACACACACATACACACATACACTCATACACATACATACATACATATGCATATGTTATATATATTTAAAAATAATTTCCATAGACTTCTATTTATATTTTGTAGTGTTCTTCTATTCAATAAAATAGCGAGGATATCCCTTCATGATTTTCTATGGCTGTGTAGTATTTTAATTGTATGGATACTATACCATAATTCATTTAACACATAACATATTGTTAAGCATTTAAGTTACCCTTTACTGCTAAAAGATATTGCTCCTCTTTGATTATATTTCATTAATTATACTTCAATTCCTAGAAGTAGAATTCCTGAGTTCTTAAGAAGATGCTTAAGGAATAGATTTAGCTTCTTGATTAGGCTCCACGATCTTTTAAAATTGCTTGGCAGTTTAATCCATGCCTTCATGTGTTTGGGCTGCTACAACAGAACGCCACAGACTGAATAGCTTAGAAACAATAGCCATTTATTTCGGACAGTTCTGCAGCCTGAGATCAGAGTACCAGAGTGGTCAGGTGAAGGCTTTCTCTGGCCCACAGATTTCTCATTTTATCTTCAGGTGGTGGAAGGGCTGAGCTCGTGCCTGGAGCCTCTTTAATAAGGGCACAAATCCCACCCATGAGGGCTCTGCCCTGATGAACTAATCACTTCCCAGAGGCCCCGCATCCTAACACCATCACCTTGGGAATTAGATTCTCAACATATGGACTTTCAACATATGGATTTTGCTATCTTCCAGACGATAGCAGTGTTATCCTAAAATGGGGTTGAGTGGTATGAGAAAGTTCTTAGTCATAGAGAAGGTACAACTGGGTTGTGAAGAGTTGACATAAACTCAGGGCCATAGAGTGTTAGCAGACGTGTCCGTAGAAAGAGGTTTTCAGGCCCTAACTTAACCTAACAATGGATTGGTAATGTTAGCGAAGAATTAAAGTAGACAGATCGGGGTGTAAGGTCCAAGGCCCACAGTTTTGGAAGCAGGGAACTCTCCCAGATGCCTTATGGGAAGGTTGTAACAGTCCTCCACACACTGACAACAGTCATAACCCTCTTGACCCATGCCCAGCTGTCCAGAGCGTCTGTCCAGATGTGCGCTCCGGCGTTTGGCTCGCTTGCTGAACTTCTTCCCATTAACTGTACAATCTCTGAATATAAATAAACCCCAGAATATTGCAGCCATCTGTTGGGCTGAGGGCTCTTGGGATTGGGAACATGGAAACCCCAGACACTGCTGGAAGGAGCACAGACAGCCTGTGGCCATGTGGGCCTCTGGCCATTTGAAATTAGCACTTACCTGCTTGGAGCTAGTGTGCTAGTGTTTCTATCTACCTAATTGGAACCCTCAAAACAACACCTCTAGTTACTGCTGGAAGATAGTCAAATTTCCTTAATTATTGTTCTCCCTAGAATATCTGTCTTAATATGGATTTCCCCAAAGATGAAGTTTCAAACACACGTAGCTTATTTATTGGAAGGTGAAGGGAAATGGGTAGGTAAGGGGGACGTGATACCGGGAAGGGAAGGCAGCCAATGGGGGTTACGTTACTAGTCCAGAGCCACAGTGGGTGATGGAGCTCGATCCCCTGGAGAAACTCTGAAATATGATGCAAAACACAAGCCTAACAATAATCTTCATCTGCAAAGCAGAACCTAAGGTGGGAGCAGACAGGCAAGAGGTTTACTGGGACAAACGTCTATGTAAGGGTCGAGCAAGCATGAGCAGGGGTAGGAAGGAGACTCTCCGACTGTGCGGTGGGTCTGACACCTGTGAGAGGAGAGAGCGCAGCAGGGTCATGTGGGAAGACCTCAGACCACAGCGCATTCCTGAGAAAATCTCAGCCAGGCCAAGAGAGTGTCCCCAAGCCCAGGAGGCGCACTGAGGTAGGAAGGGGCTCACACTGGCCCCTACCACGCTCAGTCCTTGGCCAGGAGCAGCCCAGGCAGAACACAGTCTTGGCTGGGGGCATAGTTTTCCTCCTAATTCACTGGCCACTTCCTCTCGGTTCCTTTCACTGGTTTATCTTTCTCTTCCAGATTCTACATGTTTGAGTTCCCGGGCCATCTCTCTAGTATATTCTCTCTCCCTAAGTTCCCCGCTAATGTCAAGGCTGTAAATATCATTTACATACTCACGACTTCCAATTTCACATCTCCAGCCCAGACCTTGTCTCGGTGCTCTCCGCTCACACATCCAACTGCCTATTTGGATGTCTGGTAACACCCCAAATCAGTAAGTCCAAAATAGAGCTAAAACACAACTCAAATTTGTATATTGTCCTTTATGCTTTTAATTATTTCTCTTCTGTCTGAATATAAGCTTCAATAAGGAGGGATTTTGCCTGTCATATCACACTCTATTCCCATGAATAGCCCATAGTAGGTTTTCTTTCTTTTTGAATGAATGAAGGATATTCCCTAACCCTCAGGACAAACTTTTATGAGATTGATTGACCACAACCTGGGCAAGCTATGAAACACCCCAGCATTATCTAAGGGGCACATAGTAATTGAATACCTGACCACTCTCATGAGCTAAGCTAATGGGCCCAGACAATTTTCATTCAGTGGGGAAAGCAAAGGGTTGGTGCAAAAGCCAGAGGCAGTCTAGAGTTTAGAACTTTAAAGGACACGCACTGCCTTAAAGGAGACACTGAAACCACCATCCTGAGAGAGAAGAACCCAGTGAGCACAGTTAAACCTAACAATATAAATGCAGTGCACTAAATGCTTTATGTAAATCATTGCATGCATGGTCATAAGAGGCACGTGAGATATTAACATGATCTCTGTTTTACAGTTGAGGAAACCAGGGAAATGTTCTTAAATAAAAGGAGCTGGGATTCAGATCCAGATTTATCTGACCTCACATTTCTTTTTCCTCTTATGTTATCTTCTAAGACATAAATAAAAATTCAGGGGATGAATCTGAAGTATTTTTAAGCTCTGAAAGTGAGGCTGGGCCTATTCCTGATGAAATGGTTTCTTTGAGAGGAGCCAGGAAAGGTTTGGCACTTAGGTTATTTAAAGCAAGATGAGACCAAATAAAAGGTGGGTCCTGAAAAAATTCTGTGTTGGGAG
This sequence comes from Manis javanica, assembly GCF_040802235.1. Classification (NCBI taxonomy): domain Eukaryota; kingdom Metazoa; phylum Chordata; class Mammalia; order Pholidota; family Manidae; genus Manis; species Manis javanica. The sequence continues at coordinate 91,165,206 of NC_133169.1, read as the reverse complement.
CTCGGATGGACTGAATGTGGAATTCAGTGCCCCATTCCAGGAACAATCCCATCCAAAAATAGCTACCATGGCAGATTCGGTGCATTCACACTCCCTTTTATCCCTGTCCCATTTTCGTGTACACCAGCCTATTTGTAATGTCCAGGCTTTCCGTAAAAGGGAACCAGTGTGCCTGGCCCTGGTGACACTGGGAGAGTGTGACCACAGTGCAGAGAGGCCAGGTTCATTGAGGACACAGAAATTGCCATTGGGTTTAGCAACATGAAGATTTTTGGTGGCTTAGAGAAGAGCAGTGGAGTGGTGGAGGTGAAATATGGAAGTGGACTAAGACTGAGTGGGTAGAAAGAAAAGAGGTGGTGTGAGAGGTACACCTGTGAGCGACCTGGCAGCAACTTTCACCATTAAAACCACACACACAAGTCAAATGACATGCATTTTCATAGTGAAGAAATACTGTCATTCACACACTGAACATTAGAATATCAGAGGGGTGGCCTGGTGACCTCTGCACTGGGGCTTATATGTAACCAGTATTTCAGGCCTTGCTTAGAATCTGACCAGGTTTATGACTCTGAGCTCATCTTTCCCTATTTTCTTAATCCCTTATTTTTACAATGATGATCTTTCCAGCTATGGGCCATCTATGATTCAATTATTTCCCTGAAGAAATTAGATTCTTCTCAAGTAAGGTCTACTTTTCTTCTCTGGGATGTGACCCGTCAATCATCATTCATTTATGTGATCTTGTCAAGATGTTACACTTACAGGATGGCTTTTCACTAAGCCACCACTAAGTAATTAGGACATAAATGTTGACATTCATATTAAAGTTGAGGTGTATCATGTCCCATATTGTTTTCAGTTAGAACATTTGCCACTACATAGAAAATACTCCAAGGAAGTTGTTTTTGAAGACTGCCTATGGCTCTGAATCTATTCTACTCATTTAATGTGCTCAGGTATTTGAAAATTTGGTCAGTGTTCAGTTCATTTATTTTAAAATAAACTTCTGCATAGCAGAACCTGGACTAAAGTTCTGCAGGGCATGCTCTTAGGGCCGGACCGCTGCATTTTCGTTCTTGGTTGGGCCATCTGCCAGTGCTGGGACCTTCTGCTCCTTTTCCTTTTCTATAAAGCAAGAGGCCCAAGTCCTGTGAGGAATAAAGATGATATACTGGTAAAGTGTTAAGCACAAACGTTCAGGAATTTATTATTACCGCAAAAACTCAACTTACCAAGTTTTCAAAGGGTAAAAAATATTGACACAGTACCTGGCATCACGGACTTTCTGCTCCAGTGACAGCATCTGACCTGCATTTAAGAGTACAAGGAATTTATAGGAGCTGTTCAGAAATACAACACTGAAGAACTCTGTGGATCCAGAAGTGGGGAGGGGCACCCCCACTGCAGGATATCAGGCGAAGCTTCGCGGAGAGAGTCAGGACTGTGGCTGGGGACAGGGGAGAAAGTGTGGGGAGGGAGCAACGGGCAGGGAGGGGAGGGCTTTCCAGGCTGAGGGGGCAGCCGGGGCGCGGACCGGGCGCGTCCGCAGGGCTGGAGCAGCGCCCGAGGTGTGATGGGGGAGGCGAGAGCAGCAGGTGTATTGGGGGTAGAAGTAAGAAGAACATGGAAGATTTTTAAAGCCATGCACCAGTGTTTGGAGTTTTTATAAGCAATGGTAGAAACAGGATCAAGTGATCGGGAGCAGAAGCAACGGGCTGCAGGATTCAGGGGAACCTGGCAGTCACGTGACAGCCGGTGAGGACGGTTCAGATGGGCCACCGCGAGCAGAGTGTGGGGCATTTGGAGGGAAAGGAAGGGCAGAAACGGGTGCATGTAGAGGCGGGCCTGAAAGGGTCCGGTGGCCATTTGGCTGCGGGCAGGGCGGCAGAGGGGGTATCAAAGCTGGTATCAAGATGTGGGGGACAAGGGCAGCTTTGAAGACAGGTGTTAGTCGCGGGGCTAGAAGGGGCTGAAAATCCTCCCGTCCAAAGGGACGGGATAGGTAAGGGGAACGAATGAAGTGAGCTGGATCGGGAATACGACAGGGAGGCGTGGGCGACAGTCCTGTCTGCCAAAGGCGACAACCTCTGCGCAGCTTTGACCAGCTCTTACCATGGAGGCATTTCTTTCTAATAATATCGATCTTTCCATTTGTAGGAGAAACTAAACTTCCAAAATTTCAAGTAATTTCTCCTGATTCGTGCCTTTAGATTTGATTTTTTAAGAGTAGTGCGTGGGTCAAACAAAGCAAGGCGTGGGAAAACTGAAAACTTATAACGCATTTGTAATTTTCCTGTTTTGCTGATACTCTTATCCATAGATGTGCTTAAATAACTGTCTGTGTTTCCATTTAGCATTTCTATGCTCTTTCCATTTGCTTTAGGATGAATACCACGCATACTTACTGATTACTATCCGTACATATACCAAGTCATCGCCCCAGTGGTGTCTGTCTCCCCAGTGGTTTTTTCTGCAAGATACCAGTTTCAAGAGATCTTAAGCAATCAATAGATCCAAAATATGGATTCTGAAATGGATGGCTTTTCAGACTGGAGGACATATGGTGTTCATGTGTGTTTGTGTGTTGTTTATGTGGTTTCAGGTACAAGGAGAAGTGTGGACAATGGCAGTTTTGAACAGACTAAATTTCTGGGACTTGAAACATAAGAGCACAGGCGAGGCAGGTCAAAACGTCTGGGTAACGGCACAAAGAAAGGAACAAGATTTGGGTAAAAGAGCTTTTCACTAGATATTAACTAGCTGATTTGTTAAGCCAACCATAAAAAACTCTCTCTCTTCAATTCAGTATGGGAGTGTGATAATAGCTTACCTGACTATTTTAGCCAACATCTCATAAGAAACGCTGAGGGCAAAAAAATGCACTGATATTAAGGTAGAATGGAGGTATCATTTACAAAAATTCAAACAGAGCTTTCAAGATAAGCACCCATATAAAATCTAGCATGAAATTGGTCTTTATGTAGCAAAGCTTTGATGTCACTGAACTAATGGGAAATTTTTTGGTGGTATAATCAGTGAAGGTTCTGAAAAAAGAATATGTATCTCATTACTGAGAGGAAGCTAATGGCGTAGACCAGGGTCTGAGGTGTAATTCTGAAGGTAAAATGGATCAACTGATTCTGCTCTCAATCATGTCCCCTTCCCAATTCATCTTGAAGCTGGTTGCCTGGTAACCTGGGATTATCGGGGACAATCATGGCATATCGACAGTGAGGATACAGGCGATCTGTTCATGTGATTGATCCCTGCTCTCTGGCAGGCTTGCTGTGTCACAGTAGGTGGCTCTCCAGTCTAAGAGGGAGGGCTTTGCTGTGCAGGGAAAGAATGCTGGATTTCAGGGCATAATCCCACCTCTGTGGCATGCTGGTGTGGCTCTTGGGGAGGTTCCTGGACCTAAGACAGCCTCAGTTTCCTCATCTGGACAGTGGAGATAACCTTAGTACCTACCTTCAAATTTGTCATGAGTCTTAATGGGATCATCTATGTAAAAGGTACGAGTGCAAGATATGATCATTGTTTATGTTACCAGCCCTACTCTCACTGTGACTAAATTGACCAGGCTTTGCTCTTGGAGATAGAGAGAAAAACAGAAGCTATTTATTACTGGAAACTGAATTAAACAGCTAGTGATGGTGTTTTATGAATCAGATGGAATTCTTTAGCTGAGATGAAAAGAAACTGACTCTGACCTATTAAGGCCAAGAGGAATGTAGTGGAAGGCTATCTGTGGCAGACATATTCAGTGGGTGGCTCAAGTCCTTTATTTCCATCTATTGAAAAATTGACATACTATGCTCTTTTTGTTAGAAGAGATACTCCTCACATCAGCCTTAAAATTGTCCCAGTGTCTGTAGAAATCTGTAACATCTGTGAAGTGATTAAGTCATTCCCAGCCTACACAACTGTGGATTCCTAGATACTTCATAAGTCCTCTCAATACAACGGAAGTCTCATATGCTCTGGCGGGAATCATAACATGAAAAGAGGCCCTTGCCCTCTAGAAAGCTGGTCCTGAGCACAACTGCTGGAAAATATCACTATGAATGGAGTAGGAGAAACATTTCTACTGATGCATCTAGTTGTCTTTTTCTTTTCTGGGACTGCCTTAATGTTACGGGCTGTGCCTGACAGCGCACACCACGTCCCACTGTGCATACACCTGCGGCAGATTCTCCTTAAGAGCTGACTTGCGGAGACACATCTAGTGCTCTGGCGTGGAGGGTGTGGCGTGTGGTGGCCAGAGTTGTGAACGGCAGGAAAGTTTTAAGAACATTAGACTCATTGTCTGAATTTGTTTTAGATTGAGAAGGTGTTTCTGAGAATTGCTTCATTTAGTCATGAATCAACAGATTTTGAATATAAATGTGCCAGGTACTGGCTAGGCACTGATGATAAAGTGATGAACAATATCAGCTCAGGTCTCCTTCCTTCTTACTCACTAGGAGAAGACAGACCCTCAAACAAACTATCAATCAAGTGTCATAAATGCTGTGATAGAAAAAGTATGGCTACTTAGGGAAATTAGTGGAAAGAACACCTAATCTAAGGGTTCAGGGAAGATGTTGTCATCTTGCTTTTGACTTGGCTCTGTCCACCTTTAGCAAAATTGTTGGCTTTTTGGCTAGTGCTTTAACTAGGCACTTAGACCGATATCTAAGTGAAAGCAATTAGGGAACTCACATAAGAATGTAGCTGCCTTGATTTCCACCCTAAGCTTTAGATGGGTAGTAATACAGGAGGGCAGATGAGAGTTAATAATGTTTCGCACAAGGAATGCATATGTCCTTGTGTCCTTGTTTTCGGCAGAGATTGATAGATCTATATAGATAATTTTTCATGGATAACATAAAAAATTCAATTAAGATCTCAGTAGGCATTTAATATAGAACTCCTAAATGAAGTTCTTTTCATTTGTCTTGAGCAACAAATTGTTTCCTGGGGTGATAATCATAAACAGCTTGATCTGGCAGGATGACAATACACCTTCCACGTTCATGGATAAAAGCACGCTGGCTGATGACTCTGAGGTGCCGAGGGGTCTCTGGTGAGGGACAGACATGTGGTGGGTGGGCTGCAGTGGTTAAGATCGCCATTTAAGCACAGCTATCCAGGGGTGCCTAGAACTTGATAGCACGGCAGATAGTGAGAGAGGAAGCCAAGCCCGTCAGGGGTGGCCTCCAACTCATGGTTGACAGCCAAGGATGATGCGTGGTGGACCAAGCAGGCCAACTCACGTGCTCGCTCTGAAAGCGCCCTTCGTGGGCTTGTCGTGGTGGAGTCTGGGGCAAGCTTTGAATTTTAATCGCTAACTGGTTGGTTTCTCTTTTAAGTTCTTTTGAAGTACTAACCTCCTTTGAGATAGCATGCTATATATATATATATATATATATATATATGTGGTAGCCAAATTTATTCCAGATTTAAGGCCTTTGCACTTGCCACTCACACTGAACAACACTGTCCTCAGATTGTCCCAGGTCTGCTTAAATGGCAGTTCTTGGCAAAGTCTTTCCTGAGCCCTTATTAAAGAAGTTATAATAGCTTTCTGTTATTGTTTTATTATCTTATAGCATTTGGAATCACCTTAAAGTTTTTGTAATTATATTTTTCTTTACTGCAGGTCACCCCTTTCTTGTCTGGTAGCTGCCTGAGAACAAGGACCTGTGTCTCTTTACTGGGGGACCCTCAGAACCTACAGTCAGCCCGGGCACTTACCTCTGTGCTCCGTGAAGGCAAAGATCGTATCTTTGGCAACTTCCTAAGCCAGATAACCAGCACAGTAAGTGGACATAAGAGATTGTCATTAATGTATAGATTACTTTAATGAAAAATATGATTGAGTTTTTTAGAAGAAACTGGTAATGACATTAACTGAACACCTTATGGGAAAAAAGTGCCAGTTTTCTCTTAACCAACTTTTAAATTAATTTAAACCCAGCTGGTATTTTTGTGTATTTGTGTGTTCAGCTTGCATTTGAGTAACATTCTGTGACAGGTGCTTTGAGAAATGAAAGAGAAGAATAAGAGTGGTCCGTGCCTTTCAACACGTTATGGTCTGTTTTAAAATAAGTGGATGAAATGCAGTCTCCCTTCTTATCTTTGTAAATGGTGTCTGGCTGTGTTCTCGGGTAATAGTGTTTGTTGAAACAATGAATAAATGGACAAAAGTAAGAATCAATGAATGAATAAGGAAGTGATGAGTCCCGCAATAGGAGTTAGAACCAGACGCAGCCAACTGTCAGTCTGTGAATCAGAGTGGGAGGATGTGATCACCTGGAGTCTGTGACTCATGGAGTGGACTGAATTCATTTTTCATCTAATGGAAACAATTCACTGGTTCCTCATGTTCATATTGAGAAAATATTTTAAAGCTTTCTCAGTCCCCTGTGTGCTATTTCTTTCCACCAGACCCCACGGTAAATAAGTTTCTGACTTCCATGGGTTGTTCTTGATGTCCTCGTCCTCGGAGTTCGTGTGCTGAAGATTAAGTCAGACATCACATCTCAGTGAAACGTTTTACTACCACTCTTGCAGTAAGTAGTTTCTCCTACTTCTCAATTCCTAGAATGCTCTGTTTCCTTGCCTGTAGCACTTAACCTTTGCATCGTACATTACCATTATTTATGTCTGTGTTTGAGCTTCTGTTTTAGACTCAGCGCCTCAAGGGTGAGTTTATTGCTGATTTATCCGAGTAGCCAACCTTCAGTAATTCATTCAATAAATATTTGCTGAAGATGTATCACATGTCAGGCACGGTGCTAGTTTTGGAGAAACAATTGCGACAACTGACATCAACAAGCCAAATACTAGTGTGCCCTGTATTGTAGAGCTTAACAATAGAGCGTAGTATTAATGACTTTTATTTGTTGAGCATTTCATCCATATGATGAGATAAATATCTTGGCATATTGTACTAGGTAAGCTCATAGGTTTTAGATTCCATAGAGTAAGGGTCCTCTCCTGGCTTTTGTACTGACTAGATATGTGACTGTAAGCTGGTAGTGCAACCCTTGGAGCTTTGATCTCATTTATTACCCCAAATAATGCTTTGTAATAAATCACACCAAAGCAGATTAAAACAGAATTTATTAAGCTCATGGTCTGTGGGTTGACTTGGGGGTTCTCCTTGTCTGGGTCAGGCTACACTGGTTTCATTTTGAGTTGCCAGTGTGTCTCGGAGGAGCTGGTGAGGCCCCGGGGGGCTGGACACATCCAGGAGAGCCTCACCCATCTAGGATGACTCCTCTACATGTGGTCTCTCACCCTCCACGATACAGACCTGGACTTGTCACCTCGTGGTTGTGGGGGCCCGAAACAACTAGCGGTCTAGACTCAGAATCTGTCACATTCTATTGGCTGAAGCAAGCCACAAGGCCACACCAGATTCATCAGGTAGGGATTCCATCTTTTTATGAGAATAACTGCAAAATGACATGGCACAGCCTGTGGATACAGGGCTGGCAGGGGGATGGGGAGGCATGAGGGATTGTCGGCTCTTTTTACACTTCATCTACTACAACCCCAGTCTGCAAAACAGGGGTGATATTAACAGTCCCCACTCTGTAGTGGATCATGAAAATTACATAAAAGAATGTGGGAAAATCTGGGATGTTAACTGGCACTTAAGAGATACTGGAAATTCATTGTTACTATCACACTGCTTATCCTCGCAACCACTTGTATGGAGGTATTATAAGCCTCATCTTAGAAATGAAAAAAGTCAGAGTTTAGGTTACTTGCCCCTGATCAAATAGTCAGTTGTGGAACCAGGATTCAAGTCAAAATTTGACTTCACAGCTGGTAGCAGGTATGTCCTAACTGTCACCAAACCTGTTTTGTGTTTTTTTCCTGGACGCATGGATAGACTACATTTCCCATCCTTTACTGCTGTAGATGTGCCCGTATGATTGGGGTCTGGCCCTTAAATAGCAGTATTGCTCAGAAGGGATGGAGTTCTGATTTCTGAATTTACACATAGAAGAAAAATGCCTGAAGATTAGAAACACTGATTTTGGATTTTCGTGAGACAGAAATAAACTTTTATTGGGAATAGCTGATGAAATGTTGGAGTTCGTTACAGCGATAACTAACTGTTATAGTTAAGTGATAGAAAGCTAGCTGTAACAATTAATACCAGCTGTAATAAACTAATAGTAGCTATAGCACACTGATATTAATGGTAACAAACTAGCTCATTAGAGTTATAGTGGTTCCTAGTGATAGCTAACCCATACAGAGTTTAATTGCTAAAACACTCTAGGATAGTGAGAAATTTTCTGGCAGTATTTTACACACGTTAGGCACCTAACACTCACTGAGGAAATGTGAAGATTACAAAACCAAATATAATTTTGTCTCAGTACCATGTACCATTTTCTCTTTATTTTCCCTTTCTGTCTGTGATTTCCCCCCTTTCCTTCCAGCCAGAGAAATTTGTTCCTTTTTGACCAAACCAGACTGACTATAGGGTAGATATATATCTAACATGGGCCAGAAGAACAAATTTTCTGATTGCAGTACCATTATTAGGATCCATTTTATCTCTATGAACAGAAACATAATATTTCCAGGCAAAATGAAAAAATGTTTAGGTGGTCTTTTATACAGATGAAAAATCCTCACCTAAGGCCTCTATTGTTCAGTTTTGAAGATGTTATCGAGGATTGTGAATCAAGGACACTCTTAGATGATCATGAAAGTGGATTTTAAGCACTCTCAGTGGAAAGATAAGAGTTGAAAATTAAGAGTAGAAAATTAGAAAGATGGAACAAAATCTAGTGAAAACAGATAAAAATAAACCAACTTTACTAAAAGCCACCAGGCATGGACTTCAGTCTCCTATTGGCCCAGAAAGAAAATCCGTTACATTCCTTAAAAGGAGAACAATTAGCAATACAGCGAAATCTCAGTGAGATAAAATCCAGCTTTAAAAAAATAGCCACTTCTACTCAGTAACCTCACTTTAAAAGAAAGTATAGTAATATAGCTAATGTTTAATGCGTACTTATGCCAAAACTCTGAGTTGAACAGGAAAGAGGCAAATAAAATCGAGTTGAAATTAGAGATGTTGTGAGAGCAAATGTTTTTGAAAGTATATCAGATATCAAGGAGGTTTGGGGTAGAGGAAAAGACTAAATTTTAAAGTCTTGAGTTGAGTCTTGGTTCTGAACATTTGGTCAAGCATGTTACCTCTCCAATTCTCTGTTGATTCATTTATAAACTGGAAATAATAATAACCTCCATTGAGGGTCAGTGAGATAAAGTATGTGAATGTACTTTTCAAAGCTACAAAGACAGGGCACACAATGGATATTTAAACTAATCTTACATTTATACACATATATCTAATTATTTAGAGTGGGGTCTGGGGGGAAGAAATAGCACCCAGGGGACTGAGAAAGCTTTAAAATATTTTTGCACCTATTCACATCTAGAGAAACAACATGATGTGTCCTTTTTGCCCAGTAAACAAGCAAAAACTCAGAACCAAATAAACGCACGGTAACAAAAACCCACTCCAGGACAAAGCAAGGGGCAACATTCAAAGGCCTTTGCTGGTGATTGTTACGTGAGAACAATAGGAAATAGGGAATAGGAAATGCGAGAATTCACTAATATATTTCATTTTCTTCCAGTAAGTCATTAGAGGCTTAAGGGAAGTGGCTTGTGCTAGTTTTCCTTCATTAAATATTCATATTTTCTAATGGAAATTGTTCTGACACATTGGGGAAATTGAGCAACTTACAAATTTACGCCTCAGAAAGAGGCGTCTTGGAGTTTTCAGTGAGCAATAGCTAATGCTTTAATCATTAACATTTCTTTGATTTTTATACTTAAAAAGCTGGAAAGCAAAGACGGGTGTGTTTTCCATGTTCTGATAGCTTTTGGTCTTGATGCCCTTTTCACAACCCTTTTGGGTGCAGATCTCCTTTCGCTGTATAACATGCTACTGTGGCTGCCTTAAGAGAATCATCTTTCAGTTCTTTGAGGACAAAACCCTCCCACTGTGTCACCTATATGTGGGGAAAAAATGCAAATGAACCACACTTGTCCTTTGGGAGTAAAGCAAAGGGTCGTTCAGTTTCTGAAAATTTAATGACCAGAAATTTGAATACGAGATGTACTCTGTTTTTGTTTGGTTTTTATTGAAGTAGAGTTGACATACAATATTGTATTAGTTTCAGGTATACAACATACACCTGACCATTTGTACATTTGACAACTGCATACATTACTGAATGCTCACCGTACGTGTGGTTACCACCTGGCGTCATACAAATATAATACAGTATTCTTGACTATATTCCCTATGCTGTACTTTCATCCCTGTGGATATACTTATTCCTAGAAGATAAAAGAAGACTGGAGTTGCTGGGTAACTGGGAAAGAGTAACTTAACCTCAGTCAGTCAACATTCGTCCAGGGTATATTTACGGAGCGCTAACTATGGGTCAGGCACAGTGCTCAGGTCACCGTGGTGAATGAGAAAAGCACGGCCCCTCCTGGAGCCATGAAGGCAGACAATTAAATGGCAACAACACAGTGTGACGGACGTGATGGCAGGGAGCTGTGGGGACACACAAAGATTAGGGAAGGTCTTTCTGAGAGCAGGAACAGGAGGAGGGGGTTCCAGGCGGTGTTAACGATATGTGCAAATGGCCAAGTAGGCAGAACAATTACGGCATGTTCTAGATGCTAACAGGCAGTGTGGATACCATGGTGCTGACCCCCAAAACCTAACATGAGCCACAAATCGGATCATATAGGTAAATGCGACATATAACTTCAGATTTTCTAGTAGTCACGTTAAAAGTACAAATAAATAGATAAAATTAATTTTATTGTTTAACCCAGTATATCCCAGATATTATCATTTCAATGTATAATCAATATAAAAATTGTCATGAGCCATTTTACATGCTTATTTCATACAAAATCTTATGAAATTCTCTGTATTTTGTATGCAGCGCACATCTCAATTTGAACTAGTCACATTTCAAGTGTTTTGTAGCCACAGGGCTATCGCATTGGACAATCCAGGGCTAGACAGGAACAAAAGGGATTAATTAGTGAGAGGGAAATGGGCATGGTGAAAGGAGCCACAGCCTAAACTTGAAAAATTTCTTCATCTGTAGCCCAGTTAATTAGACCAAGTAGTCTTTAAGGTCCTTCTAGTCGTAAATTCTGTGAACCTCTATCCTATCTCAATGTAGGACTGTAAAGAAGTGTCTGAAACAAGTGAATGTTCGTACCTTAACATCTCAAATTTATTTTATCACCATTGTCTTCTTTTGTGACTACAAAGACATTCATACACGCCTCTGATTCAGGAATGCTGTAATGAATACACCTGCTGTCGTGTGACTCTCTTTGAAGTCCATTTTCCCATGGTTTATTCACTGGGGCTTTGTTTTGACAGCATCTATAGTAGACTTTTATTTAGTGAAATTTACTGGAACTAGCACCTTAATTTTTCTTTGAGCACTACCATCCCACCATTCTCAGTCCATGTTGTTGGGGCGGGGGTGGCTGTGTCCAAGTCCAGGGACAGGTGTGCCTCAGGCTTCAGCCCGTGTCCTTGGCCACCGTGACTGGCTCAGTGATGGATCTGTGTCCTAACTCACATTCATCAGGTCTAATCAGGGCTCATCTGGGGCTGGGGGGTTTTGCTTGAGCTATTGGGGTAGCAGTATCCTTTTTTCTTTCTACTGGTAAAATTACTGGTGGGATAGGATGTGGCGTTGGAACCAACGGCAGTCGTCTTATCGCCATGAAGAGTGAGCTTGCTTGTGAATGGAGCAAACACAGAAATACAGAGTAGAGAGATGTGAGAGCTAGAATTTGGGAGAAAAAAAAATCTTTCGTGCCCCTGGATCCAGGTGTGTGGAAGTCAAAAGATACACTCTTGGTTTTCCCACTTTTATAAATCTCTTTATTTTCTTCATTTATTTATTTACTAAAGTCTCTTTGAACTGGAGTTTCTGCCACGTGCAACGAAACGACTGCTGGCTAAACACTTATGGTAGCACTGTTGTCAGCCCTAGTACAGGTTTACAGAATGACTCCAGAATTAAAAGAAAACTTTGTGAATCAGAAAATTCTAATATCAAAAATATGTTTCTTCCTGAGCTACTATAATTATTCATTACTGTAGACATTTGTTCATCTTACTGAATAAATATTTATTGCAAATATGCCATTGTCTGGCATTGTGTTCTGCTTTATATACAATGTTTTTTTTATTAAGGTATCATTGATATACACTCTTATGAAGGTTTCATAAGAAAAACAATGTTATTATATCCTTATATAGAGTCCCCCCTAATACCCATTGCAGTCACTGTCCGTCAGTGTAGTAAGATGCCACAGAGTCCCTTTGTCTTCTCTGAGCTACACTGTCTTCCCCATGACCCCACATACACCGTGTGCACCAATCATGATTAGAGTAATTATTTACTTGATTGTCTTTTTCATTTCTCTGTGATCTTTGGTGAGCAGAACACCCTTGCCCACCCCCAAATAAAACTAAGATTTTGGGGCTAAAAATAGAAGCAAGATCTCTCCATTTGAAATGTGTTTCCTTCTCTGTAGAACTACTAAAGTCTCATATTCTTTGAGAAGGAACAATTAATTTTCCCAAACTCCTCTTTTCTACTCCCTTTACACATTTCCTATATTAATTTACTGACTATAATTTGGAACACTTTAAAATTGTCTCCCTTGATTATGACTAGAATGAATGGGCTGTTCAAGAATAATCCATGTCGGGACCTTACCAATCCTTTGGGATGATTATTTAAAATGAAAATTCCAGCTTTCTCTTGCTCAGAAACACTAAACTGGAGCCTTTTGGATAGAGTCCCACCATTTGCGATTTAACTAGCTCTCTTGGAGAATCGACACTCATGCTTCAATGTTTGGAATTACCTAGTGGCTTAGGAAAAAATTCCATAAGCATCCACCACATAGTAAAGGTATGGATTGGCTTTGAGACCTAGATCATCAGAATTTAAATACTTTTTTATCTGCTCTAGTCCCTCAGATAGCAAATAATTATTTTTAATGATCAAAACATTTTACACAGAAGAAATACTTTCTAAATATTATTTACATATTGTATGAGCAGAATATTATTAAGTAATCATGGCCAAACACTAAATATCATAATGTCTATTTATTGAATTTAATTATAGAGTCTGAACTCTGTCTAATGAGAGATTACCCGACCAATATTAACTTAAGCTGGAAATGTTGAACTGATAGTAACTTGAGTTTGGAGTTTTGGAGTTTATTTTAAAATTTGCTTTGCCCTGCCAAAAAAAAAAATTTGGCAGAATGGATCCATGTAGTAAGAACAGGATGTGACAATGAGATCTTGCAGTGTAGACAAGCCACCTGCCATCGGGCTTTGGAAAGGAGGACCGAGAGGGAAGCGCGGATCACACTGCACGCTTGGGATGCTTCTGTGTCTGTTTCGTTTCGTTTGCCAGCGGGAGATCTTACTGTGCCCACAGCACTTCCCGTGCCCTGGTAATATGCTTACATAGTTTATATTAGGATAAAACACTAGAGTGAAATAAAGCAAGTGGCGAAGAGTTTATTTCTCCAGACATGTTAGAAGATTACTGCAGATGTTGGCCTCTGATTCTGGCTGGCTGGCTTTCCTTCACTGACTTCTTTCTTTCACTCATGCACTCAGCAAGGTTTACAAAGTGCCTGCAATGTGCCAGACATTGTACTGAGCACTTGGGGTGGGGCCCTGAGCAATCTGGGCATGGCCTTACCCTCTGTGGTTTATCAGTTGGTTACTCTTATCTGCCCATCTGGTCCTACATGGATGTATCCAGTGAGGAGTGTTTCTCAATTTTTGGAAGAATATTTATGTTCCCATAAATTACAGGCCTATTAGTTTACTAGCTAGTTCATCTAAAATATGCACGATGACATCTTTTTAAATACTGTAATATGGGGCATCTCAGTCCAATATCCTACATGAGGAGCATGTGAGTTATTCCATTAATTTTCCTTACTAGACAGCCTCCGCACAGAGAACCCTGTTATGGCTACTACAAGATCACTGTGTCCTTTACTAAGTTACAGCTCCAGTTTGTAGCATGCACATACCATTTACTTCATTAGAAGGAAGTATAAATATCCACACTGACCCCTGAATAACTTCAGCATCAGGAGGCCCACCTGGCAGGGCCAGCTGTGGCATCTTTGTGCTGGGTACCGCCAGCCAGCGTGGGCAGCTGTGAGCAGTACTGTTTAGGGAGATGATTGGAGTGGGTCCAGCAGTGGTGAGTAGCCCACCACTCCAGATCACAGGTTTTGAAGGACCACGTGCTCACGTAGAACTGTTCAGTGGCTGGCAGGGCCTGCCAAAGGACTGTCGTCCTGACTAATGAAGGTCTGATAAATCTCCCCTAATTGTCCAGCTTTCACAGTTTTGGGGATTGGTGCTTGGGAGAGTCAAATCCATCTTTTCTAGTTTCAGAAAATAATTAATGGGAAAATTGGTAATATTACAGCTATAAGGATACCGCATAGAGTTGACTTTAAGGTCAACTAATACAATTTTTAAGGTCTAATAACACAATCACACAGGACTAATTACATGTACATCCTACACTGTTAGTTCTGTGTTCTCTGATCTTGGGGAGACATACTAATTCAACAGTTTATTGTTGACATTCTTTAATATTTTCGTAGGTCTTGGAACCACATCCTCTCAGGTAGATAACCCCGCTTTGAATGCTTTTCTTTGCCAGTAACAGTCAGCAAAATTGATGAGGACTTTTCCTTTAGCGCAGCCAGAAACATTTTCCCTCACTCTCTATCACACACTAAGGTAGCTTCCAGAGACCTAATTGGGACTTGGCCTCTGGTAATGGCAATAAAATGAACATGGTTAACATCAGCATGCTCATATGGTGTTTTATGCTATACAAAGTACCAGCATACACATTTTTATATTTGATCTTTGAAGCTATGCCATGCAGCAGTTATTGTTAAACTCATTTTACAGATGAGGAGATTAAGGCCCAGTGGAAGATCTACTTAAGCCCACATGACTTGGGAGAAGTAGACTTAAACTAGACCTTAGCTTGTTAATACAATGTTCTGTTCCTTTCCCATAGTGCTGAGTGCCACTCAGAGAGCTGGCTGTCATCACGTGCTCTCCAAATTTTACCCTGAACTGCCTGGATATATCCAAATCATCTAATTTAGTGTTAAGAGCATGTGCTCCGACAGACCTGTGTTCAAAGCTCATCTACTGTTTGGTAAGTTTGATCTGGAGCAAGTGAGTTTAATTCCCCAAGATTTGGTTTTCACATCTGCTGAAAACAATGAGTATCTCTTAACATTGTGAGGATTAAATGATATCGTCTACATAGTAATAATAATGAGATGATGATGACGACTACTGGCTTGGGATACGAGATGTTTAGAAGTGCCAGGTATTTTATATACATTATCTTTGAGTTTTGCAATAACCCTGTGAAATGTGTATTTTAATTCCCAATGTATATATGGGGAAATGAAGGCTAAAGAACTTATATGTCCGGCACTAGATCAAATGACCAGCTGAAGCCTGGCCGTTGTTGGGATTTGAACCTGTATTGTCCTGGCTGCAAGGCCCATCCATGTTCTTTGCTCGGTTGTTATAAAGCATTCTTTGAAAACGATGGATTCCTTCAAAGGGTCCTGGGCAACAATTTCATCTGAAATCATCTATCGATTAACTTAAAATCCTTGACATTCCCTGAAAACCAAGTCCATGTCATAGTCGTGGGAGAATTCAGTTTGCAAAGAGGTGCGCCCAGTAAAAAAGGTTCGAATTTTGTCATTTCACTCAGCTAGTTGGTTGCTGTGAATGAAAATGTTTCTTTTTGCGCTGACAAGCCTGTACATGTTATCCTAGGTTTAAAAAAAAAAAAATGTAGGTCAAATTCCAAAGAAACTATGCCTTGGCAAAAAATAGTTTAATGAAAACTTAAATTGTTCCCCAGAAAATTGTGACTTCATACTTAGCAGACCAGCGGATGATCATTCGGGCTTTTGACCAAAGAGCCTGCAACGCTCTTGGAAGAACTTTACCTATGTCCCTCCATCTGTCTCTTCCGTCAGCTTGGGAGATTGTCGAAGCCAGTGTTCTCCACATCCCACAGCTGAGGAATCTGAGGCCCAGAGGAGTTGAGTCACCTATGTAAGATCACACAGCAGGTGGAATATGGTGCTGCCTCCAAGACAGTTTTCTTTTGTGACCCTAAAACAGGCACAAAGTGCTGGGGGCTCTTTCTCAGGCTGATTATATTTGTGGATGAAGAATTTTTCCCCTCCCAGGGCATTAGAAAGGACTACAATGAAAAAAGATTTTTTTCCCACTTGTATTGGTCTTCAGTTTAATTAGGATAAACTGTGGGTTAGAAGGTGAGAAGGGTTCAGTGCTGCCCTTCACACGCCGGCTGATAAACTAGGTCACTGAGTCTCCCTGGGCCTGATTTTCGTCTTGTGGAGAATGAGATAAGGATACTTACATTCTTCTTTCACAGGGCTTTTGAGAGCGTCTAAGCAGAGGCCGTAGATGAGGAGGAGATGATCTCAGTGTTCAGATTGTGGGTACACTGGCCCCCTAGCACACACTCCTCTTTCTCAGCTCTGTATGATTTCCTTTCTGGGAACCATCTCTCCCCCACAGCATGCGGTGGTCTCAGAGGGAATGTGAGTCAGGCTTGCAGCCTCCCCACGATGGTGGTCAAATGCATCCCGGAGGCCCCTGAGGGATCCTCTGGGCAGGTCCTCCTCAGGCCGGTGCAGCCATGGGCAGGCACGGGACCTAACTCAGTAAGGGATCTTTCTTCTGGAACTGTATCCTCGGTGGAGTGACAGAGGGAGAAGAAACTAACCTAACTCAAACGGGGTAGTCATTTGATTCCACGGAATCTCCTTCATGAGGCAGGGAAGCAGGTCCTCTGCTCAGCAAGCAGTTCGCTGTCCCATTGGAGCTGGGCCTCCAGCCTTCTCTGAAATCCCCTGGGAACTCATTCTCCCACTGATTCTCTCTGAACTTACAAATCAGCACGGGGTTGGATTCTGTTGATTGCAATGAACAAATCTTAACAATTACATATACATTTCTTTTTACCACATTTCCTTGATTTCCAGGGGCTATACGTTCGGTAGGCAATGATGATTTTCCAGAGAAAAAAGATGTAGCGGTAGCATTATATTAGTTGTTACGTTATCATACGAAATGCCAATAGGCGGGACGTACCCAAATTTGAGAAATGGGAAACATGAAAAGTGGAATGTGCAAAAATGCGTGTTAGCACTGAGGAAATACGGTGCTCGTGTTACCTTATTGATAAAATATAGTGCGACAGCAATTATGACAACTGAGCATTTTATGTACAGAGAACCCCGAGGAGTTGGGAAAGCGCCGGAGGAGTCCACTCCACAGTTCTCTTGATTACTTCTCTAACAATTCCTGAATTTATTTGCCTTGTGGTGTGAGACATTGCCGTTTGGGCTGCCAGCTCATTCCTAAAGCTGAAGACGGTTCTAGTTTACAGTGAGTGGGAGGGAGGTTTGCAGGAAAATAGCAGGCAGGTAGGGAACGGCTCTCTGAAGTTGTTCTGAATATACAGCAAAATGGGCAGTTATTGTTGAGATATTTTTATAGCTTCCTGCATATAGTTGGTGAAAAATTAGCCTGGATGTTGGGGGCAGGAGCTTGTCGATTTGGCTTCTCATCAAATTCAACTTTGTTAAGCAGCTAATTCTTAGGTGTTTTTGCAATTTATTACTCACACGTGTGTGTCTGCATTGGCGGCCTTCATTAATAGATTAATGATCACTGCTCCCTCAATGTAATCCTCCTTGTGGCCCCAGCAGAACTAATGATTTATCTCCAGGGCTAGGAGGAGTTGAAGGGGACAATCAAGCCACCCCAGGAGGAGTGAGGATTTGGAGCTGTTGTTCACTGAAGACAAAGAGATGCCCTAAAGAAGTAATTTTCCAAGTCACTGTTCTGACTTGGCTTATTTGGAGGACAGCGTGATAATGCAGGGGGCTCTGTTAGTGGCTGCAAACCTACCTGCTGTGTAGATTTTGCAGTTATACTTGTGTTTCTCTTTCTGTAAAGCAAGAGAGATTACTCATAACTGGACTGTCATTTGTGTCATACTTAATGATTTAAAGATGCGTCCTCACATGGCCCAGCTTATCACAGACAGACTATCGATTTAATGAGGTGATGTATTCCAGCTCCACCACCTGCCAGGTCTATAAGCAGGGGCAGTTAGGTAACCCTTTATGTCTCAGTTCTTCATCTGGCAAATGGGAATGATAACCACACCCACCTCATCATTTTGTTATAAAAATTACTCTAACCGGTGCTTGTGATAGGCTTAGCAGGGTCTAAGGTAAGTATTCAGCAAATGTTAGCTACTGCTATTTGTTAGAGGGGCATTAAGATGTTTATGAATGGGTGCTTGATGTAAGCATCCAATATGGAGTTGCTTATGTCAGGCTTCCAACGTGGAGATACTCGTGTCAGGCTCACCTGGTTTCATGCCGACTGCTGCTGTGAACATACCCCACCCTAAAGGCCTGCTGGTGAACGCCCAAAGCAGATAACTTCATATGACAAGCATGCCGTGAGCGATGAATGCCTGAACTGGATAACACCACATGTGGACTCTCCCCTCTTATCTCTGACCCCCGGATGGATGGACTAGACGATATAAGGGACTGGACACAGAGCCCCTGTGACAGGCGCATCCCAGAGGTCCCCGGCACCGGCCCATAGACACGTGCTCCAAGGCTTGTTCCTGCTTGTCAGCCCACAGCCCTGCTCCATCACGGATTCGTCCCTGTACTGGAACTGCCTCGCTGCATCGCTTCCCCATGGAACAGACAAGAGGCTGACTGGAACAGCCTGGACACAAACCATCCATTGTGACCAGCATGAGATGTATTGATCTGTGATAATGTGTGATTTTCAGATATGTGTGATCCCTCTTTTAAGTGTTGTGTGAAAGGAAATTACAAAATAAACTGTGTGATTTGTGCAGCCTTAAAGGTGTTAAGTTCATTATTCCACCGCTCTGCGGATCCATACTTCTTGACCTACTCATGTCAGTGTTATGTAGATAAAATTCAATGTTTTATGATTTTATGGCCCTGGAGTCAAATCTAGCCTGTTACATGTTTTATAAATAAAGTTTTATTAGACTGCAGCCATGCTCATTTGTTTACATATTGTCTATAGCTGCTGTTGTGCTATAAAAGCATAGCTAAGTAGTTACAATACAGATCCTATGGCATGTAAACTTACACTATTTACTATCTGGACATTTATAGGAAAAGTAGGCCAACCCCTGGTGTTCATCAAGAAAACAGACAAAAATTCCTACCTCATGTAATTTGCATTTAGTAACAATTTAGTTTTATTCTCACTTATTTAATCTTTGCAGGTAATTAATGGGCATTGCTGCATGTGAAATACCCAGGGGTAACTATTTGGGTCACCTCAGTTGACGTGCTCGCAGATTGAGTGAAGGGACATAGTAAATCTCACCAACGTTGTCAGAACTGAGTGCAGAATTAAGCTGTCAGTTCCGATTCCCTATAACACGGTTTATCATTAATTAGCTCCTTTGATGGAGCCAGAGGTTTCAGTCCCCAAGGAAAAAACACAACACTGAAGCTCAAGGAATTGACTACCCGTCAGAGGCAGTTAGCTGCTGAGCTTCCTCCCCACCACAGACGTCTCGCGGTGTCCGCCTTGTAGTGTGGTGTCACTGCCGGGGGCCGTGTAATAGGCTGCCTGGATGGAGTCACCAGGCTTAGTGCACTTCATCTGGATCATCACATCCGCCACTGTAAAAAGATGTATGAGTGCAGAATTCTGGATACAAGATCGGTAATATTATGCAAGGTAATATTATTCCTTAAACTCTATCCCTTCATGAAACATACCTCAATAAGGAGCTGTGACTGTGGAAACACAAGTTTTATGTTCAGTTAGGATAAGCTGTTTTTCTTTGGATGTATTTCAAGTGATGGCCCCCACAAAGGCAGAGCTGCAGATTCACTGTTGTTCTACAAGATTATGATATTTTGGGTCAGTAGATTATAGAGATTCACTGACTGTGCCCAGACAGCATTTTACAACAAGAAAACAAGTTATGTTAAACCTAGGTCTAAGACTCAACACTACACAGCCTTAGAGGCCAGGCGGCTAGTAGTGCTGGTAAATTAAAGACGTCATGTACAATGTGCTGTGTAGTCTTAGTCAGTTGTTGCCACACCTTATTTTTTCCAAAGGACAGCGAAATTCTCCCAGGTTGCAGAAGTCTGCAACTACCTCAAGATAAAAATGAAAGCATGTATAACAGGCCAATTGAAATATGCCTGCTGATTTGATCCTGCCTGTAAGTCATTAGCTTGAGACCTCAGCTTTAGAAACCAGCGTTATTGCTGAGGAGGGCTGGGCTGAGGCTGATAGGAGGTCATAGGACGAGACAGCAAGCCTTCTACAGCAAAGCTGCACCCCTGAATGCACGGAGGAGCTCAAAACATGGCATAGGTCAGGGCACACCATGGGCATGGCAGTTGTAAGTAACACTGGTCAAGTAAAAATCCACAGAATTTTTAGAATTTTTAGAATTCTAGAAGCTGGAATGACAGAAAAGGAATGACTCAGGATGAGAAATTCACGAATATCTAGTCATTCCCTTAAAGCGAGGGCTTTGTCGTCAGACAGACGTGTGAGGAGGGAGAGTAACTTCGGTAAGTCTCCATTTTCTTCTCTGAGGACCAAATGAGAAAATGCATGTAAGGCATTTGCACAATTCCTGACACATGGCTGATGCTAAGTACATATTAATATATTACTAATGCAATGTAAATGTGAAACAGGCCTGTAGTGTGTGGAAAAATATCGTGCAGTACATCTTTGATCTAGAATTCTCTTATGCCCTCTCCGGGATCATCATATATTTAGTCTTGGAATTATTTGCCATATCTCTATTTCCTGAATAGTCACTATGAAATACTTAATATTGTCAACTTAAGATAGCCTGTGAAGGACCCAGAAAACTCTGGGCTGCACATCTGGAACTACAGTACTGGGAATTCCACAGTGAAGGTGGAGTCAGTGCTGGGGAACTAGTGCCATGTTCTGTCTCTAAGGACACATACCCTTTGCCCTGAAAGAGGCCCTCGATGGCTATTATGAGTTATGCACCAAATGGTGGACTGAAACAGAAGAGAACTGTGGGGTACATTTTTAGGTGCAGAGAGTCTCGGATTCCACACACATCTCGACTATCCCTGTGAGATGCTGTTGGGCATTACAGGGTCACTGAGGTCATCATGAAGCCTTCAGACTCGCTAGTGGCTCCGGGAGGTCAACAAAGGACAATGCTGATCATCTAGTGCTAGTAACTCACTTGTTTCTTTAGACTCGGTAGTAGATTAACTTTTCATTTTTACAGCCCAGTGAATTCAGGGTCAGTGGCAGCACAGACGCTGTAGGGCTGGAGGCGCTCTACTTGCTTGCTCCACGTCGAGTGGGTTAGGGCTGAGGAGGCCTGGTTGCGCGCCTGTCAGACGTCTTTCCTGAAATGCTTAAAGTCCTGGACTTCATGTTTTTCATGGCCTGCTTAGCCAGAAAACAATTTCCTGGAAAAACTGCTTTGTCTGTTACCAAGATATTTTGTCCAGACTTTGTCAAACAACAATGTGGTCTCGGATTATTTTTCTCAGTGGTGGTAATATTGACCAGCAGTCAATATAAAAATGAGATGGAAATTTTACATTCTTCCTTAGGGTAGAAACTGATTTTCCATTGCGTTACCCACACATTTTTTATAGGTAGGTAGGTAAACAGACAGACACATACATATGTAGGTGTACGTATAGACACATATATAATGTAATATATATTCTAATTTCCCTTTAATTAACAGTATATGATTTAAATTAATGTTGATCGCTATTTCCATGTAGTAAATTATATACATAATTATTTTAATTGTGTGACAAAGCTGCTTATTTTCCAAGTTCTTATATTAATCATGATGA
Source organism: Manis javanica (assembly GCF_040802235.1). Lineage (NCBI taxonomy): Eukaryota > Metazoa > Chordata > Mammalia > Pholidota > Manidae > Manis > Manis javanica. The sequence continues at coordinate 91,143,087 of NC_133169.1, read as the reverse complement.
AAAACAGCGCTATCATAACTTCTCTCAAAATGTTAATCGTGTCAAATTGGCACACTTAGGTTTTTATTTACACTTTATTTTGCTATAGTATGATGAGTGTCCTATGGAGAGTATCTATTTAGATGTTTCTGATCTGTTTTTCTCATTCATTGTATTACTCACTGCCAACTCTGAAGCTGTTCAACTTCCAAGGACTGTTTTTTCCTCTCTGATGCCTTTAATAACTAACTTATTTGGAACAGCAGCAAAACGAAAAATCTCTGAAGCAGAATCTGCTCGCACAGATTCTGTCAAGTCTCAGCCCAGGGCAAATTTCCGAAGGATAATTATAGATGAAGCCGAATTCATGATGGTCAGATTGTCAGAAATCTTATTTATAAGTGCTGTCCTGATTCTGTAGGAGAACCTCCATTCTACTTTGGAATAGTGTGAAGCCTGCTAAGCTCCTCGAGTTTGCCCCTAGTTGTGGTCTCCTTTCCAGAAAGTTCTGCACTGGAATCATCTGTGGAGCTTCTGAAGGCTACAAATAAAAGTAAATTCAGCCACTAACATATACTTTTCTCAGCCAGTATTTAACTCGCCCTGCACTCACCCCCCATTCGGCTTGGCTGTATGCGCTTTAGGAAGGTCATAAACGCGTCAAGTCGATGAGAAAGTCGCTATTCTGATGATTACTAATAAAGCACCAGAGGCATGGAGAGGGTAAGCAGCCGCCCAAGGTCACAAGTCGGAGGCTGTAGAGCTGGAGTTCCGACCTAGGCCGCCCAACGCCTGGGTTCATGCTTTAAGCCATCGTATCTTTCCTGCTACGACCAGATGTAGATCTGGGTTAGGATAACCTCACACAATGGAATTCATTGCCTTGTTCTCAACTCTTACTAATTCGATATGAATACTTTCTTCTCATCATTATTGATTTTTAGAGGACCAGATATACTGGTTGATTAACTGTCTGTGAACAAACAAAAATTTGTCTCTGGTCTGAACTTGCTGAAGCAGAATCTCTGATGGGGGGTTGGGTGCTGAGCATTTTTGACTTGAAAGAGCTTCTGTGTGATTCTGATGCCCTCGTTTCTTGCCATTTAATATCAGCAGGAAGACAGGTAAGTACACTATTAATTTCCATCTGAGGTAAACTGAGATCAGGACACTGGTAAGCTATGAGAAGTATTGTGGGGACACAGAACTCAGGGAATTTGATTCGGACTGAGAAACCCTTTAAAGAGATGGTTTAATACAAAGTGTGTGAAGGATTCACTCAAAGTAATGAGGACCGTTTACTGAATACCTCACTTACGCAAAGGGAAGGGTTTCACTTGAATTCCCTCTATAGGATAAATGTGCAGATATTTGAAGACCAGCTTCTTACCTTTTTCTAAAGAAAACATTTCAATTTCCTGGAGTCGAGGAATATTTAAACCCTGAGCTTACCTAGGCGTGAGACCATAGTACTAGTGGGCTAATGTGAATCATTAGGTGTCTAATGTGTTAACAGAATTGGCACGAACTAAGGAGAGTGAATAGCTGTTCCTGTCAGCTTATTCTGACATTATCTCCTCAGTGCAAACAGCCTCCAACGGCCACATTTAGCTTAATGGCTCGTCTGTTTTTGCTTTGTTTCTGTCTTTTCTCAGCTGTATCTGAAAGCATCTCTGCTTGGCATGATTAAAGCCTCTTAATGAATCAACATGTTTATCAGAAAAGATACAGAGTGTGTGGTTCTTTATCTGATACATCAAAGCTAGTGGATTTAATATTGTTGATGTCTGACAATAGGCCATTGGGGGGCACTGGGATAGATACGGTTGGTCTCTTTGGACTACAGAGTCCAAAGTAAGGCCTCTGGGAAATGTCACATTTCTCCTGTAATCCTTTTGTCATGTATTTTCTAGTGCTCAGAGGTTGGAATTGGAGAAGCTATTGTTGAATATTACTGTGTGTGACATGACTGGTAAATTTTCTCTCTGAATCAGGTTTGGAGGACTAAGTCATTGCTGGACTCCCGTATATAGTGGGTGTCATGTGGCGCAGAATACTCCGGGTTCTCTCAGCTGTTCGGTTTGCTTTGGTTTGTCTTTGGGTCTTTGTGGGGTGTAACTGCTAAGATGCAGAGCTTGAAGGCTGGCAATACCTCTGGCCACAAGGACCTGGCCTCTGTAGGCTGCTTGCTGCATTCTGCTTGTCTGTCTCTCTCACACTTTCTTACCCAGATGGGTCACAGTAGACAGTGATTCTCATTTGCCGAGAACTTGGGTCATTTAGGAAGTTGCATAACTGGAGCACAATGGTCATAACATGACTCACTAATTAACTATACTTAATGTGTCCATTTGTCCAATGCAAATGAATTACAAAGTTAAACTGAGAACTATGCGAAAGATAAAATTCTATGGAATGAAAGTGAAATTGGAGAACTGCTCCAGTCACATGGGAACTATTGCAGTAGGAGAATCTGACAGGATTATAGTTCAATTAAATTTAAAAGGAAATTAAAATTGAATTTAAAGACAAAATTAAATTTGAAAGTAGAGATTAAAGATTAATGTCAAGTTAGAGAAAATTAAAATTAAAAGTAAGCCATAATATGTGCTTCAAATAGGATGATTTGAAGAAAAAATGATTTAGGATATGTCTTGTCAAAATTGCAGAAGATTAAAAACTTTTTTGTAAAAAATTTATAATTGTGAAGAAAGACTAATAAGCAAAAGTGGAGGTTATTCTATAATAGCACAATCAAATAATGTTGGTAAAATTACACCGGAAAGAAAAGACTATATTTTTCTTTGAATATTCTCAAAAAGGTACAAAGTTGAAATTACATATAGCATAAATTCATTGCACAAAAGATAAACTTATTTTCCTTTACATTTTATTTTTATTTTTCAACATAAAATCCCTGATCAAACTATTTTTTTGTTTGTTTGCTACATACATACTGTGAAATTTTGCTTAATTTGTATTAGCCAGGGATTTGGCCCAAGGCACATATTGGTTAATGAGGAGAGTTGACTATTTACAAAGGTCTGGAGGGGTTTTAGAGAAACTACCAAGGGATAATACAGAATCCTGGGGCTAGCAGTAGTGAAGCTTAACCTCTCCTAGGATTAGGAGGCCAACTGGAGCAAGCTGTTACTTGAACTCAAAGCAATTGTATGAAGAGCCCCCGTTTGGGGTGTGTTTGTGTGTGTGTGTGTGTAATGTGGGGTTGGGTGAATGGGGTACAATCAGCTCACAGTGATCACACAGGGAAGAAGCCAGGAAATAAATCCTTTCACTCCACTCCTGCCCTCTCATCTCCTGGTATGCCTCCAAATGGCCAAAGCTAATTAGAAGCTAGAGTGCAAATAGATCAGTTTCCCTGGACACAGAGCAGGATGAAAGACGAAAACTAGAAATTGTGAGGATAAGTGGAAAATTCCAGCACACCCTTTGAAATGGATTAAACTTAGATGGACTTTTTTCTAGGACCTACCATTCTCAGAGAAAAAAGATGGTTTTCTATACTCTAGGAGTGTTTGGCCAGCATAAGAGAAGGGACTTTTAATGGTTTACTTAAGACCCATCTTAATGTAACAGTGAACGAACATTTGTAGTTACAATGCATATGTAAGTCCAGGGAGAGGAAATCCCGGAGCAAAATACCTCTAAAGACTGAAATCAGTCAAAGGGAGAAATAAAGTTTAAAACCCTTTTATTGCTTACAAACTGCAGTCCAGACCTGTCTCCTCTGCTCCTGAAGAAGCCAGCCAGTCCCTCCCCTTAACCTCTCAGGTTCAGACATGCCCTGGGTTGCCCAGGTAATTACCCACTGACATGGAGATGAACTTCTCTCCACCCCTGAGGATACGCAGATGCACCAAAGCCAGGAGAGATACTCTGGAAATGTTATGATTTTACCCACAGTATACCTTTGCTGAATAACTATTTACATGCAGAATTCCTCATAACACTCGCTGCCCCATCATGTCTCTCCAATTTTGTATTTGGGAAGTTGACTTTCTGGAGCGAGGTGTCAGACTTGACATTTATTCACATTCAAATTCAAAGTCTTATGATATTCAGTTTGAATCAGTGTTTCAAGCTCCTGGGATCTTTCTGGAGCCTGATATTTTACCATCCATCTTATCAGGTGATCCTCCTAGTGAGGTTGGGCAGGGACATGGGACAAGCATATGGTTGACTTTTCCTGCCTATGATGAAAAATGCTGACATATAAACAGTATAGTGATAACAGGAAGGACCCCATCTTAAGGCTAAGATTCCATTTTAAAAAGCAGAGAGTTGAGAAGTAAAATTCCTAACGTATTCTTTGGTAATCAGACAATAACCCAGCAGCCTACCTTAAGGCACGGCAGGCAGTCTAACTTACCTGTCTCCACTGCCTGAGGGTCACCACTACCTGGGGAGAAGAACAGGATCTGTAAATCCCTCGTGTTAAGTTTATCTTACAGAATTATCCGGAGGGCTGACTGCGGCGGACACAGTGTCCTTCCCTGGAGAGACATCATGAGACCACAGGTCAGGCCTGCTCCCAGCAGCGGCCCCTCTGCCCTTTGTGCCCCTTCTTGAGCCCCTTAAAAAGACAGAATCCCCAGCCTTTCAGCACACCTCCTCTCTGAGGACTTTCTTTTATTTGAGTGCATACTTTTAAATAAAGCTTTCTTGCTGCTCAAATGACTGCATTTTGTCTCTTTGCTGTCTCATTCTCTTTCCAAGCCTTCACTCTGTGCCCACCTTACTGCTGGTAAGCAGGGAGGGGCTGCTGAGAGCTCAGACTTGGCCATGCGAATTCCCGTAGCCTGGGTGACCCTGGTGGACTTGCAGCTGCAGGAGCTGCCTAGAAACCTCCTTTCTTTGGGAAGTTCTCAGAACATAATCTCACTCCCTCCAATGCTCCGTAGCTCCCCCAAATCCTGGGGTCCTGGGGCCAGTCCCCATGTTGTGCAAACACAGGCGGACACAGGATGCCAGGTGACCCTGGCTTTAAGAGCTGGCAAGGGATCTGCCCTGGGCCGAGAACTGTCTTTCCTTCTGCACTGCTGCCTGCACGGCAGCTGCCACTCTCTGCTGCTCCTGCTTTGATGAGTTCCTTCCTTACCCACACTCATCTGACCTGCTCAAGAATTCTTTCTTGTTCAGTCAGGAACCCTCCCTGTCCAGGTTGAGGTTTCACCTGGTGCACAGGGAGAGACCACCCCCCCCCCCCCAGATGCAGCTGCCCGGCAACACTAGCCTTCTATCATGCTTAAATGTGACCAACTGCTAATGGTCAGCCAGTCATTAATAATAATGATGATGATGATAATAATAATAATAATAATAATAATAATAATAATAATAATAATACATTGGGCATGGCTATGGATGCAGCCCTGAGAGGCACACTACTACAGACTCTAACTGTAGGATGGCAATAATTCATAGTGTGTTAGTCAGGTTCGCCTAAGTTATGCTACAGTAGCAAATTAACCCCCCACATCTCAGTGACCTTCTGCATCAGTTTATTTTTCACTCTAGCTCCATATTTTTTCCATGTACTTCTACTCACAATTCACTGATTGGAATTAGTTGTATGACCCCAATCTAACCATAAGGTGGTTAAAAGGAAGGAGAATACAAAAAATATTTTGTGAGCATTACATTTTAGTATCATTTAGATGCATTCCTTTGACCAATTTTGAATTCACCTGACACTACCCTTATCTACATTTCTCCATCTTCTTATCTGTTGTCATTTGCTGAGTGCAATTTATAGAATAACAATGATTAAAAATATACTGTCTAAACGAATTTGACCGGATCTGTACTGTTGGAACTCAACCAGGAGTTGGGAGGGGTGCAAGGTGTAGCACTCCAAAATCTCATGACTATAGACTATCTATGGTTAAAAGAACATATGGGATGTGAACAGATCCCAGAAATGGGCTGCTTTAATTTGTCTGATGGTTCAAGTACAGTTGGACAATATCCATCATATCATAGATAAATTTTCACAAATGCCTAGGGTGCCTAAATGGTTTTCTTGGCTTCACTGGAGATGGATGGTAATTATAGATTTGCTTTGTTTATGTCACCGTATTCCTATTATGTTAATATGTGTGTGCAAATTAGTTAGTAGTTTAAAACCTATACATGCTTAAGTTACTCTGCAAGAAGATATGTCAAAGAAATAATCAATCCTCCCATGTTTTCTTCCATCTGCTACTTCTATAGCTTTTCTTCTTCCTTTCTTATTACAACCCTTAAATAGAATTTGTGCCTCATATCGAATTTACTGAGTATCATAATTCCTCCAAGTGGTAAAGATACCTCCAGACAAGTGCTGGGCATAGAAGCCACAGGGCATAAATCTGCAAAGAAGTAAAAAGCTAACCTTTGCAAACAATATGGCTTCTCTCTCACTTACCAACTTTACATTTCCCTGTATGGCCCCGGAAGATGACTGGTTAGCCAGAGACGGGTAAGATTCCTCAAGGGAGGAACAACCTAAGACAGGCACAGTCGCAGGGGGGCCATCAGGTGAGAATTTGGGGATCAACAGAGGTGAGGCTCAGAACCTCACCCCCCCTGCTTTGAGAGAAATCTTCTGCATCCGTGGATGTCTTGCTGCCCTTGTCTAGCCTGGATTAATACTTAGTCCATAGGCACACACCTGATCATCTGATCATCTACATTTGCCTTCTTACAGCACTAAACTATGTTTTCTACCTTTATCTTGCATCTACCTACCACTTCAGCATTTTATTAAAAATAAAAATAATAATAATAATAGGAGAAATGTGGGATCAACATATAAATCAAGTACAAAAATCAAACAAATATTCATATTTGACCTGATTGTTTATAGTTCATAATGCGTGATCAAAACCGAAAGTTTCTGTGATGACTGCCCTTGCACTGTTCACCATGTAAGAATTTATTCACTATGCAAGAATTCGTTCACCATGTAAGAACTTGTTCGTTATGCTTCAGAAGATTGGAGACTGACGATAATTAGGCTTGAGATGGATTAATGATTGTGCATTGAGCGTTGACCCCCCTATACTGAATTTTATTGTTGTTAACAACCATTTGATCAATAAATATGAGAGATGCCCTCTCAAAAAATATATATATATATATACTGTCTATTTAATCTGTATGACTATCCATCAGGATAGGTAGTATCGTTTCCCTTTTATAGATGGGGAAGCCGAAGCTTCGAGAAAACTAAAGCTTAAGTATCTCATCCAAGGAGACAGAGTCAACAAGAGGTAGAGAAAAGATTTGAACCGATCAATTTCAAACACACTTATTGCTTCTTATTACCTGTCTCATCTCTTGGCCAATAATGGAATAAAGAAAGGATAAACCTCAGGTCAGATTGAAAATAAGGCCACTTGATTTTTTTCAGGGTGCCCAGCAATCCTTGGCTCTCTGCTTTGTCCCTTGTACCTCTTACTTATCTTCAGGTCCCCGAAGCTCCTATTGTCTCTCTTTCTCCATTATTAATTGCTCAACAGGAAAATCTGGAAAGCCACTCACATTAAAGTAAAAATGACTAACTTCTGTCTTTCATTTTTGAGAGTTATTTATTTATTAGACATTGGTCATCCAGCAACTAAGAAATAAATCTCTACTTGTAGGATGTGAAACATCTTTGAAGCAGCTTTTCTGAACAAACACGTATTACTGTTACCCCTAAAATGCTATCACAGAGCTGCAAGCAGTGTGGTTTTAGGGAGCACAATAGTGTGATAGAAATCACGGGACTCAGCAGATCAACTAAATCCGTGTTATACTTCTTGTACTATGTGACCTTGAACAATTATTTAGATTTCTGTAGCCTTAACTTTCTCATCTATAAAATGAATTAAATAATGCCTATTTTATATATTTTTGTGAAGATTAAAGAGGTACATAGTAGGTACTCAAAAATATTTAAGCGAGTGGATGAATGAATGAAGTCTATGAGTCTCGGTACAGAGAAGTCAGCATATACCTGTGAAACTGGAGCCGGGACCGGGGTAGGTAAGTTAGGGGAAGAAAAATTGGCAAACGGAGCCAAGTACAGGAATCTTAAAAGTTTGCATTTCAATCCAAACCATTTTTTTTTTGTACATAGGGTTATATGCTAATAGAGTAGATCATTTATTTAGGGATTTATTCACCAGAAATAGCCAAATACATGTTGTACGTCTTACTATTGTAATAACTGAGGACAGGTTGCTGTGATGCCTAGTGGCAGGGGGACTAACCAGGATCCTTCACTGAAACCACTGGTCTACCCTGGGAGCCGGGACCAGGTAGCACAGAAAATTATAGGATTTGCAATCAGGCCATTGCTGTCTCACTGGTTAACAAAAGGAATTGTGTTGACTCGTGGTCATTTTTACATTGCTGTAGTAACAAGTCTTTTAAAATGTTAACTGGTAATTATGCAACTATTTTCTGCAAATTCCATTTTGGAAATTTTAGAAAAGAAAAAGCAGCACAATGCATCTAGGAGATACTGGGCTTGTGATAGGACCCCTTCTTTTTTGCTTTTTTAATAATAATTGTGCATTTCAGAATAAAGATAATTCAAATCTGGAAATACTTTAGTGTATCGGGGGAAGTTTTGCTATATGAATAAAAAATATATATTAAAGTAATATATATTTCTGACTTAAATTGTTAATTAGTTTTGAATTGTTTACTGGGAATTATAATTCATGTCTTTATTAATGGTAAGTGTCTATGGGAGAATGGACTTTATGGGGAAGGAAAATATACATTTCTTTTTTTCTTTTTTTCTGGAACATTACATGAAAGTGTTTTCTGAGTCAGCTTAATAAATCTTATCAATTGAAAATGAGAAAAAGGTTTTTGCTCAGACCAAAGAGGCAATTAGAGTATTTCAAGAGTTTTCAGTTGTGGTGGAGCATCTAGAGAAAAACAGATGAAGTGTGTATAATTTGAAAATTATGTGTACTCCAAATTGCTGAGTCCTTAAGAGATTCCAGGGTACAGCTTCCAAGGCACGTCCACATTTTCTGGGGTTATTTTTGATATTTATCCAAAGGAGCCCCGTCGCCTTTGTTCCTGTCCCTCTGGTGATTACCTCTGCTTGACTCAGGACAAATCAGTGTCTGAATCGCATAGCAGCCTGCTGCTTTTTATTCCCGACACCCCAGGTGGCTGATGGCATTTCCCCTTTTTATTCCCTGAGGAGTTTCAGAGCAGAAATAAAACCCCATGACGATTGATATTCATGCTCTGTTGATCCTCTACTTTTGATGTTCTGACCAATTTCTTCACCTGTTTCTATGCTGACCTCATTACTTACTGACTTGTTTCAAAAAGGAAAGGGTGAATATGGGTTTTTGTTCTTTAAAAGTTATTTTTATATGATTATAAAAGAAAAATATGCTCATGACAAAACATTTGTAAAATACCAAAATGTTTAGAATCAATAAATAAAATCATAGACTGTTATAACTGGAATGTGTTTTCTTCCAGTATTTCTCCTACATATCAGGGTTTCTTCCTCAATCTCAGCACTGTTGACATTTTGAGCCAAAATGTTCTTTGTTGTTGGGGCATATCCTGTGAATTTTAGAATGTTTACAGCATTCCTGGCCTCTACTCAACAGAGTGGAGATGTCAGCAGCATCTCCCCTCCACCCAGTCACAGCCATCAAAAATGCCTCCAGACATTGCCAAACATCCCCTGGGAACAAAATTGCCCCTAGTTGAGAACTACTTCTAAAGGTTAAAACAAAATTAGAATTTTACCATCTGTACAATTTTGCATTCTTTTAAAGCTAACATTGAATAGTGGAAAATTTCCTATTTCATTAAGAGCCATGAAATCATGGTATTCCTTTCTATAGACAGACTAAAATTTATTTCACCTTCTTCTCATTGTTGACCAGATGGATTGTTTTTAATAAATAAAAGTTTAACGAACATCCTTATTTATAACATTTGATCTCATCACTCACCAGAAAACGTCTTATGTCTTTCAAAAGTCATGAACTTATTTTCAAAGTAACAAGTACCTTTTGAAACTAATAAGTAATTTTTTAGAAATTTGAGGTCTTAGTGGAGTTGAAGGCATCTACTCAAAACAAGTCAGTGGCTAAAAATCTCTGAATCTGTTCTCATCTCTTCTGAGTAATGATTCAGAGAGTTGAGATTCCAGTGAAAGCTAAGGGTACTAATGCCAAACTGCTCCCCACAAAAAAACCAAAAAAACAAAAACCCCCAAACAACCCACTGTTATACACACACACACATACACACACGATTTTGCATTCAATTTTAGGGTCCATGGATCTTTGAAGAATAGCCATAGACCTTAAGAAGTCTTGCTGTAAAGACACCTGGTTCCTACTGCACCTTTTATAAAGGCGTAGACGTGGTGTATACTATAACCTCAGTCGTTTCTGTGAGTGGCTTTCCCTGGAGGGAATTATTATACAGTGACTATGCATCTGAGTTTTATTCTAGATGTCGTGCCATTGCTTTTCAGCATAGAGGCAAGAAAAGGGAAGGAAAATAGCATTTGCTCATACTAAGCACCTGCTCTTTGCCAAACACTGCTCAAGGGACTTTGCTTCCATACGCTTATTTGATCTTCACAATAAGTCTGAGAGATAATTGATATTACCGTTTTTTTACTGATAATAATGCTGATAAGTCACTGGCACATTGTCACATGGAAAATAAGTGGCAATATGAACCTGGAGAAAACCCATCATCTTGGTTTTGCGTTGTGCTACTGGAGGGGTCCAGAATCAAGACTTTCCCACCTCCCTGACCACCCTACTTCCCCCGCCTCCAAAAAGCTTAGCCCTGTCACACTATCTCCCTTTAAAAGCTGGTGTATCACTTTTTGAAAGGCCTTCATATGTACTCTTAGTCATGTTATCTACTTTAATGGACACTAATCTTGGATTTAGAAGACCTGACTTAGTTTTCCTGCCCTTTGATACTTAGTTGCAAATGATGCCGGGCTAGCCACTCATGCTCTTTGAATGACGGTTTCCTTCTCATCACAGGTGTTATACTACTTACTGCATAATATTAAGAGCTCATGTTTATGGAAGTACTTTCTTACCTCCAAAGAAAAACAAGCCTGTAAAAGATTGCTACTTTAAGACATTCAAACTCCCTTACCTTCAATTTCCTCATCTATGAGATTGGAATTTTAACTCCTGTCTCACAGAGGTGTTAAATCGTTCGTTCAACAAATATTTATTGTCTCTTTTATGCACTAAGCTCATTTTTGCTGTTAAGGGAAACGTAGTAGTGATGGACGTGTGATAAAAAAGCAGAGAAAAGCAAATATGGTAATTGCCTGTTGTGATAAATACTATGAAAGAAAGAAAAAAGCAGTTGGCTTGGAGGCTGAGGGTATTGCCTTGGGCAGGGCAATCAGGGGAAGATGCCTGGGGTGGTGGGGGCCTGAGAGCTGAAGTGTAAGAGGGCCCCGAACATGATGCTGTCAAAGGCTCTAAATTATAAAGACCAGTGTTATGAAAAGGTTTTGCCAGAAGGCGAGGGGGCTGTAAACATTGTTATTTGACATAACGGCCCACAGAGTGTTGGTCGTCTTAACACTCTTTGTTACTGGTCTGCAACAAGCTTCAGAGCTGGCCCAGGAATGTGAATCTGTGCAATGCTTCCATCACTCAGACAGCCGCTGACTTCAGCACTATGCCTAGTTATGTAACTGATTACGTTCTAGTGCCCATAACTCATCACGGCCTAGTAACTCTTCACAGACCAGCTCTCTGCAGTACCATTGATAAGATGAAGTGGAGCGGTCGGGGGCTAGACTCTGCAGGGCCTTGAGGCCGTGATAAGGTATCTGAGTTTTATTCTAAGGACAATGTGAAACCAATGATGGTTCTAAGCAGGAGAACAGAATGATCTGCTGTTGAGAGAAACAGATGCTCTATCGTGCTTGAAAACATTTTATAAACTGTAAAGTGGTGATGAATGTGAGTTTTGACTCAATAATCTCATTTAATCAGGGTTTCTCTAGCCATTCTGCCAACAGTCTCCTCCTGGACTGATCTAAATAACATATGTCATGCATCTCTTGAGGCCATATTGCAGTATAATTTTTTTTTTATTGTAGCAAAATATTATGCAACATGATTTTGAGGTTACCTCTTTCCAATTCAAATGAAATTCCATATTTCCAAAGTAATTAAGTTATATGCTTCTAGCTCAGGGGTCTCAGATAGCAAATTAAATGTCCTTTGGCAGCATTGGTATTCCATGTTCACACCTACAGGGCTTATTACTAACATATTACCCATTTGTACATATTTTGCTAAAAAAGAACAACTGCTGAAAATCTATAAAATGTTTGTATCTGTACTTCATTCATGGAGGGAGTTTTAGTGTTTCCCCCAAGAGAGACTGGTGAGTTCATTTTCACATCACCCAGAAAACGACTATGTCTTTTGGAAAAGTTATGGCATTGACTTTTCTGCCCCAGAAATAATTATCTCCTGTCACCTCCCTCCCTTCCTTCTTTGCTTCTCTGCTGACTTCCTCCTTCCTTCCTTCACTGTCCTCCTTTCTTCTCTCCTTCTGTCCTTCCAGCCTTCTCTCCCTCCTTCTCTCCCTCTGTTTAATGAGCCTTCATACATGGGCGAAGAGCTATGCTTGGCTCTGGAAATAACTCCGTCAGGAAGACAGACACAGTTTTCGTCTAAATGAAAATTACAGTCTTGATGGGGCCCATGTGAATAAGTAGAAAATTGCAACCCAGTGTGATCTATGCCACGGTGGGGAAAAACATAGGGTGTATACCGGGGGGTATAAGCTGGGCATCTAACTGAGAACTGTAGTCAGGACAGCTTCTGGGAGGAAGGATGTCAATGTTGAGGTCCGAAGAATAAAAGTTACTTTGTTGAAAGTTTGGAAATGGGCACAGTGTTCTTGATAAAATTTTCATGTAGGAAAGCTAGGAGATGAGACAATGCAGGTATAAGTTACATTAAATAGAAGAAGTTATGTCTGACTGGGGTTTTGGAGTCAAAGTGGGGACTGGAGAGGAAAGAAGCAGGAGACATAAGCACGTCACAGGTAATGAAGGGCCTTATACACCATGCTGAAGAGTATGGACGTTATCTTTAATGTGATGGAGAGTCACTGAGGTATGACAACAGGTGGGTGACGTGATCATAAATATATTTTAGAGAAAGTATACTGGATCTGGAAAGGGGAATGGGTCAGAGGGGTAAAGCTGAAGTCAGGAAACCACATAGAAGGACACGTCTGAGAACAACAATGTAGCGAAAACAAAGTAGAATACACATAGATGGAGAGATGCTATGACTAGACCTTCAGAAAACTGCTGACCGATTTTCTGGGGGCCATAGGGCCATTTGAAAAGCTAGAATAGAGGACAGGTCTTTCTGTCTGTGTGTTCTTTTTCCAGTTAGAGCTGTTTTGAGACAGATCATCCCTTAGTTGTCTTCCTGTCCCCTCACCTGCCCCCCAAATAGCCTGAGTTCTTAAAGTGGGGAGTTTGTCTTTGATGATAATTTTACTCTTGGGAGCTTTCCAATATTCTATTGCTGCATTAAAATACAAGCTGACTTTAAACAATAATGAAGGGGACATTATGCAGGCAGCTGTCAAGAGAATAATTAGAAATTAGTCCTGAAATTCTGTTGTATCAAACCCTGCAGATTTTAATCTGTCTCCCTAAGGTTTTTCTCAATACACACCCGTGATAGAAAGAAGGGAAATTAATCAAAGAACAAGAATGTTCAGCGCTAGTGTGAGCCCCACACAGAATGAACCACCCCGGGGAACAGCAGAGACGTGAAGACACGGTGCCTGCCCTGAAGTCGTCTAGTTTGAAAGACGAAGGCAAATGCGAATGAAAACATCAAGCCAACTTGAGACACTTTCTAAGAATGCGTTATAGTTATATACTCAAAAGGGGAATATTCTAGTCGTTCTGAAAACAAAGAGGGCTATGGAGTCAGGAAAACCCTTCTGGAGGAAGTGGTATTTGAACTAAGCCTGGGATGGGCAGAGGAAAGGGCAGTGTGGTGCAGGCAAGTCGGTGTGAATGCCTGGGACATAACGATGGCACGTTAGCGGGGCCCTGGGAGAGGGCTGGGGGACAGTGGGGAGGAAGTTCAGCCAGGCAGGGTCTGGGCAGGAATGGATGACTTTGAAGTCACGATGCAGAAATTTTGAGAAATAGGGCCCCAGGGACAGCTCTGAAATAGAGGCAGTCTGGGGAGGCTGCTAACGGGTCCATGTGGGAGGAGGGGAATGCTCAGCCCCATCTCCTACTATAATCCAATTTACCGGCTATCCTGCATCTGGACCAAGTGGAGAGACTCAATCCTGGTCTCTGAGGCCGACTTGCAGGTTAAATGAGGTAGACGATGCGAATGAAAGAGCTTTGTGAACAGGAAGTAATCACCACAGCTAGTGTGGTCCCTCTTCCAAAACTCAGGTCAAGCGGCTGACTTCCTGCCGGGCCCCCACCCCACCGCGCCGGCCTGCAGAGTCCGCGTCCAGCTCCCCCCGACTGCGCCCTTGGGCACATCCTCACCTTGAACATCTCACACACACCTGGTTTGGGGATCCAGTCTGAATTAAACAACCCCACAAAACAGACCACAGCCTGAATTCGCCATTAAAAACAGTAGGGTGGTTTGATGTGCATTAATATTTAAGTTTTTTATCTGAGTGGGGGGATCTGGGGGTCGCGGCCTGAGTCTTCTTTCAGAATTCCCAGTGCGACATTGCGGGACCTCAGTAACTGACGGCTTTTCTGCTCAAGCTCCTGCCCGACTGCCCAGGAGGTAGGTTCCCGCTTCTCCGTGGGCTGAAAAGTGCCGGCTTAGCTGCTTTTCCATCACGGCCTTCTGCTAACAGTTTTGGAGGGCCAAGATGTTATCAAAAGTAGCATTTAGTTGGGTGGTTTCTGTTCTCGCCGCTCATTGACAACAGGGCTGTAACTTCTTGGGCTCAGCCATGTCTGTGTAAATCCGAAATTTCTGTAAGTTCTTTGCAAGGCACTGCTCCGCGTGTTTTGCACTAAGGGGCTGTGCATTTTTCAGCAGGTTCCTCATGTAATGAAGACCCACAAAGACATGACTTTTGATTGATGACTGTAGTTAAGAAGCTATTTAAGGAGTATTAGGTTTCCATGTTCTTTTGCTGGGGATCAGCTTTTTAAACTGCTCTTTCTCAGCAGCTTCATTCTGACAGGGAACATTTTGTTTGCATTTCATTTTTATTTTTAGGCATTTGCAAATGAGCTTGCCCTGAAACAACGATCTGCTCTATCCAGAGGGGGGCAGACCAGCGCCAAGAATTCATGTATTCATTCCTCGAACATTCACGGAGCAAGCAAAGCGCGGCAGGCCCTGTTCGGGGCACTAAAGATACAAGGATTTGTCTAGACAGCCCAGTCCTCACCCTCGGGGACTTTGCAGGCTTGGGAGAGTGTGAATATTTAATCATCGCTCTGCTGTGAAGGGGAAGTGCTGGGAGCTATTGGTGCCTATACTGGGAACCAACCTAATGGGAGGCTCTCTAGAAAGACTTCTTGGAGAATGTAACTGAACATTTATCCACCTGATACATAGAATTTAAAAGATAATAAAAAAGGGGGGATGGCTAGGGCTGGGCAGAATCAACAGAATAAATGAATTCCCTAAGGTTGGAAGAAGGTAACGTGTCCAGAACTTAGAAAATGAGGATAAAGATATTGTGAATTGAGGCTGAAAAGATAGTTGGGGGCTGGGTCTAATGGGGGCCTGCTAGGCTATTGAAATGACTCTAATTTTCCTCTTGAGTATGAAAGACATGTAAACATGGCATAAAAATATCTGATTTGCATTTGAATTTGTATTTCTAAAGGATGTTTAGATTTCAAAGCCAAACTTAGCCAGCCTGACTCCGAAGCTCGTGCGCCACTACACTTTCTAAGAGTCAGAAAAGATTCCATTGCACCGTGACAGTACCTGGCTGAGAATCGTGACCAGTTTCTCTATTTGTCCAGTATCTTTCCTGTAATGGAGGAGAAAAAACCAGCGATGGGAGGCATTATAAGTCCGAGGAAGTATCAGCACTTACGGTCCTAGCATCATCATCAGATTTGGGCTCTTCCAGAAGATTCTTTGATCTCATCCAGCACTGCAAACTCAGTGAAGGCAGAGATCCCTCCATTTGGTTTCACACCTATATAACCCACTAGCTCTTTGACGTCTCAAAGGAGTTGTTTCACAGGAGTCTCAAACTTTATATGCCAAGGTGCCATTTCACCCTGTTCGTCTTGCTGACTCCCGTCTCCATCAGTGGCAGCAGCAGATTCTTGGCTTCTAAAGCTGATGCTCTAGAAGACCCTGATCCCTCTCTTTCCCTCTTTTTCTATGCCCCATCCATCAGTAAATTGCTAGTCCAATATTCAACCGTATCTGAAAACGATTTGCCAGCCATATTGGTCTTCTGCAAGTTCTTAGAGAACATTCTAAGCTCTTTCATGTACTGGCGCATTTATTCATCATCGTGTTATCAGTACTTTTCCCCACTGCCAGCCACTTTTTATCATGTCATTTTCTTTATAGCTCTTATCTCCAACTGGAACTTTCTGTCTTAATTTGCTTACATATTTTCTGTATCTCCCAGTAGAATATAAGCAGGTCCTTTATCTCTTTAATTGACCTTTGTATTTCCATACTAATGCAATGCCAGGCACATTGTAGGCACTCAATAATTATGTAAAGTGAGTGGACAAATGAGCACAAGTCAGAGGAATGGCACAGTTAGAGGGTCAGGTAACTGCCTCTCTCGCTGTCAAGCTATATGTCATCGGCTAAGTCATTGAATATCTTTGGGCTTTATTTTCTTAATCTTTAAAAAACAAACAGGAGGGGCTAATGGTAACCATGACCTCCTCAACCAGCAGGATCACAAGGCCTTTATGCTGAAAGACCAGGAACAGCGCAAATGTCCAGGGCCAGTTACTAATTCATTAACCACAATGCAGTAGGCAGGCAATTAGAGCCATGGAATGGCAACAGAAATGACAGTGTGGGGACGGAAAAGGAATCCCCTTGTAACTGTTGCAGAGTGATTAGTGCCACACAGTGTGAAACAGGATCTATGTTTGTTGCAGAAATACACTCAGCCATGGAAATTCTCTGTAAGTATTGGAAAGAATGTTCCAGAATCCAGCGCTCAGGCTAATGTCTACCACATGAGAGACAGGAAGTTCAGGGTCATTTCACTCAGCACAACTTTTGTGTCCAACAAAATAAAATTCTTGGGCAGAATAATTACATGTAAATGCTGCTAGGCTGTTAGTCTCAAGGGGCCAATTTTCTAGCCATTTGTTGCCATCTGAAATGTCAAATTTATTACACAGAGGGCACGGTAATACACACAACATCCTCTCCTAAAGAGGCTATGAAAGGCACTAATCACTGTGGCTGCAAATGGTGAAGACAGTAAGATGTTGCTTTAGCTAATAAGGTGACCTAAACTAATCACTGGTTTATTTTAAGGAAAATGAAACATTTTTTAATAGACGTGCTAACTGAACACAAGATTCTCCATTCAAAGAAGGCTGTTCTTGAGAAGACTAATTATTCCCCACTCTCTTGTATTTTCATATATTTCCAGGACCTTGGAGGAAAGGTACTGGGCAAAATAGAAATTCTGGCTCTAAGTCCTGTCTCTGCTATGGCCTTACTGTGTGAGCCTGGGCAAGTCACTTACCTGCTCTGGTCTTCAGTTTCCATTTCCTTACCCGAAAAGATAAGGCTTCTGTTGTTCTGGTGGCATCCTTGAGGGCTCAAAGGAGGGTAGTTAAGACATTAAAAGCTGAAAATGTTACACATAAAAAGCTGAAACTGTGTTCTCCTAGGTGGGCATTCGCTGATTTTCCCTCTCCAGTATTATTTCTAGTGCTACTATTAACGTTAAAGGCCCCCAGCTTCATTGTGGGGAAATGGTCCTTCCTTTAATTTCATCCACATAGTTCAGTTTGCTTTTCCTACAAGTTCAGAAATGGTTACATGACCCAGGTTTGGCCACCTGAGCCGTCTGTCACCAGGGTCACAGATGGCATGTGGCCTCGCCAGGACAATGAGGCTTCATTCTGGTGTACCCGGAGGGAGATGATGGGAAAGAGAGGATTTTTGCCTTTGCGGATGTAATCGGGCAGGTATCACACGTGGGCAGTGCAGAGAGAGAGGCTGATACTGAGTTCTAGTGACCCCTTCGGAGCCCCAGATTCCCCTGCCCGCTCCGACTCTAGATGCTTCGCTGAGTGTCTGATCTGTGCCAGGCACAGGGAAGGCATCAGCGATCCATCCCTGCATGGGACAGCTAAGTCCTGCTCTCCCAGAACTCACATTTCAATTATATATTTCAGCATTGTGTCATCTTGAACCTGAAAGTCCAGGATTTTATTTCCTAACTTATAAAATGGATAAAACATATCTATTTTGCTGAGATTATTGTGAAGATGATATATATAAAGCCTTTGGCATATACTAAGGAGCTAAATAAATGCTATTAAAATGGACATTAGTGATTATTTGGCCACCCAACATCTAAATCCCTTCCTTTTGTTGGGAGAATCTCCCACTGAATGAGTCAGAGCCCACTGCAAGGGCAGGCGATACCAGCCCCCCATGCAGTCAGGCCTGGGCACCTGTCTGAGGCGTCACAAATTGGATGCAGCTGACACAGACTTGGAGCCTGAAGCAACGAAATGCCAAGCGCACAGAATCCCTTCTGGGAAGAGGGGAGGCAGGGTGGTCTGAGAGGCCGCAGCTCTTGCAGCCGTCTGGGAGGCCCTGCCTCAGAGATAACGCAGGGGCAAACTGCCAAGTGCCCCTCCAGTGGAGGCTGTGTGCCCGCCTCATCCTTCAGAAGGGATTCCTCGCTAGGTAACTTCAGACGGTTCTCTGGACTTCCTAGGGAGTTGGAAACTACCCAACGGCCATGAGTACATCATTTTCTGCTTAAATTAAGGCCTGACTGATACTTTAGTTATGATGATAAAACGTGTGTTGTAAAGAAGACAAAAACAGGCACTCAGTTTGTAACATGGAGATAGGAGAGGGGGATGAGATAGGAAGCTGCGATCAGTCCGAGGCGGATCGGACATACTGAGAGCAATATGGGATGGTTAGAGATGGGAATGGATGACCTGGGCTCGTAGGAGGTCTCTAGCCGTGTAAATGGGCAGAAAGGAACACACTCAAGAGAAAGACGGGAGATGAGACTGACCTGACAGTCCTGTAGCCATGGGGCCATCCACAATACAGAAATACTGAGAACTCTGGCTTCAGATGCTAACATTACTTGTCTAACTAGAGGTATTTCAGCTGCAGGGAGTGTAATTCAGCTGCATGTCATTTAAACTGGGTCAAAGAACAGACTAGGCATAAGATTCAAGGTTGGATTCCCTCTCCACTTCTGTCCTTTCTAGTTGGTGGACTATGCCGGGGACAGCCAAGGATTTTGCAAATGGAGAATATGAAAGAAACGTGGTCATAAATAACTAATGGGCACAACTCATCACGGTTTCCTCTAGGGCTTATCACTGTCCCCAATGTTGTGAGGTCAGTCTAACAAGCCACGTGTAACCACAGGGGGATCACAGTTCAGAGAGGGGAATCACTTTTTATTGAGACTTGTAATTTCCCCCTTAATTCATTAAAAGTTTCTGAAACAAATAAATAAAACATAATCGATACAGATCCAGGCTCCTTTCCTTCCACAGATCTTTAAGAAGTTGTAATTGCTTCCCAGCCCCCAGGAAGCTCTCGTCTCTAAGAATAAAACATTAGTGTGCGACTCCCTGGCAATTGTTATTATTCTGAGGAATTAATTTACTCTAATTAGTTTTAAGCCCATTAACAGAAATAGAAAGCTGAGCAAGGAAGGGGAGGTCTGAGAACAACATTCTCCTCAGCCGGTTGTAAGAACTTTTCATGTGCTTAACAATTTGGCCACTGAAAATCAAACCTTGTTAAAAACCAAACCAAAACACATATAAATCAGGATATAACTAGAATGATTCCTAAAAGGCACATTAGCTCTTATTCTGTTTTCTGAAAGTAAGAAATCCACTGTAATTATTATTTGCCAGTAGAAGTCGCCAAACTGAGTCCTAAGGGACTCCCTGAAAGCAGAGAAAAAACTGAAATTGAGGTCCACACAAGGTGATTTTGCTCAGGCGAAATCAGTACCTCCCTGGGATGGTTGGAGAGGTCTGGGGAAAGTTCTGTTCTCCCAGGAAGCAGAATCTCCAGCCCGAGTCACTGTGGCTAGAAGCCCACCACAATGGAAAGGAAGTGACTTCTGTCTCCATTCGCCCAGGAGGGGCAATACATCATTGCAGTCCCCCTGGGGGGCGTGCACACCTCCCAGCTCGGCCTGGGGGTGAACTATAGGGGTGATTTGGAAGGTTGGAGGCTAATCTGCTGGGATGGAGAGGTCTCTGGAAGACACTGAGGCAGTCCGGCCCTCAAGGTACACTGGGGGCAGACGGTGGAGGCCGTGGGGTCCAGGCTTGGTTTTGTGGGCAGTGGGGAGACTTTGGAGATTTTGAAGGGAGGAGTGGCCGAATCAGAGCCGTGCCACTTGGTGGACAATGAAGGATGAACTTGAAGAGGAGACACCGATGAATGAAAGGCAGGTTAGGAGACTCAGGTAAGAAGTACAGAAGGCTGGAAAGCAGGGCGGTAGAAGGGATGGGTTTTGGAAATGTTTCTTAGGTGGGATGGACAGGACAGGATTTAATGAGGGATGGGGTGTAGCTACAGAGACCCTGAGGCTTTGGTCTTAGGCAACTGGGAGCAAGGCCAGCAACTGGGGTAGGGAGGGAAAGAAATCGGCATGTTTCCAGAGTCTGAGACAGCGAATTTGGTTTTAGCAAAACAACTAATACTGAGTTCAAAAGAGATAGACTTCTGGGGAGAGTTATCTCAATTTCCTCTAAAGCGGACAGTGGTCAAACCCACACACCTTTTGAACCAGGCAGGAAATCCACAAATGAAGCCGACTGAAACCTTGGGTCTCTGTGTTCCGCGAACGTATAAAGGGGCAGCTCCCACCAAACCCCAGTAAGCGGCGGCCGTTCAAGAATGGGACCAGGGCCACCAAGGTGTCCAGGGCCTTAAGGAAGGCCAGGGACCGGAAATGTTACATACAGGCTCCTGATTTTTAAATGCCTGCAACTGGTTCAGGTTTTTTTTTTTTCTTGGAACCCTAAGTGAGCTATAACCCCAGGCATGTTCGCAGAGCGGCCCGGAGACCGCAAGTCTGGGATTTGATGAACTCACCTGAATTTCTATGGAGTGGTGAAGAAAGGAAAGAGGCAGCTAAGGGTGGATTGTTGGAGAAATATTTTTCGAGCAGTTGTCATTTTGCTAGCACAGGGTCAGATACCGCGGGAGGGATATCTGTGGCTGCTGCCCTCAGGGAGCTGACGGCTCAGCGGGGATTGCCAGGCCGATGAAAGTAGGCGTATGTAGGCTACAGATAAGAGTTCAGGAAAGGGAGGTACCAGCATCGAACAGATGAATCCAGGGAGGCAGTGTGAAAGCTCTGGGTCTCAAATAGATGAAGGAGGGCTTTCAAGAGGAGGCAGAGGCTGCCCAAAGAACCAGAGAATTCTCTTGGAAGGCTGTTTCTAAGTCAATAACTGCAATTCATAAGGCTTTGTGGTTTCTCCAGGGAGGCAGGCATGAGAGTTGGTAAAAAAAAAAAACAAATTATAAGTGTTACCTGGTTCTACACTAAAAAGTCACTAACAGACCAGTTTGGGCTATTTATATTATATTATTTTCGAAAGGTTTTCCCGGTTCCAATTGCTGGGCCCTTGCCATCTAGCTTAAGAATTAAAAATAAGTAAATAAATAAAATCCTGCTGGCTTACATTAAGAGAAACTCACATTTCTCTAAAATGGTGAGTTAATCCCTGAAGCTGGTGCACCTCATCCAGGGTTGACGTATGTAGGATGGTCCATGGAGTGTGAAAAGAGGTTAACAGAACAGTGAGATTCTTAGGGCAGGGGAGGTTGGTACAAAAGGGGAGATTTGTCCTGTTTTTCATAACTGGGCTTTGGGGATGCACCGAATGTCAAATAGTTTTCTCTGATATACACTCTGTATTTGCTTCTTGTTTTCTTGTCTTTCTTTTTCTATTCTTCACTGTTTTTTTTTTTTTTTTTCCAAATCTCTGACATTAACAATGAGGACAGATTTATTTGTTGGGGGATAAAGAAAATAGTGTCTTTGTCCTCCGTTGGTATCAATCATTTTATGTAAATGAGCTTTTTACTGATAGGCAGAATCAATTTGTGAACCACATTTGATTACCTTGTTTCAATTACTGTGGAAGCTGCTTCTAGTCTCAGGCGAAGAGAAGTGAGAATATGTGTTTGCATTTCCCCTTCGCCAGGGAGGACACGAGAGTGTAACAGCCACAGAGAAAACAACATGTGTTTGTGTGCCTGTTCAGCTTGGGTATGAATGGCTCCTGGGCAGGACGCATTTTCAGAGCTGAGATGCACCGTTTTCCACAAGCAGGTAGAGATTTGCATCTCCTGACTTCCCAACCTATTTCCATTATGTTGGGGTGAAAAAAAATCAGAACATATTTCTCTTACAACAGTATGGGTTCTTTCTCACACTCGACGCAGATTTGAGATTACTAGGCTCTTATCTCCGAAAACAGAGGGGGTGACAGAATAGACGAAGGGCAGGAAGGTCACAGGGCTAGACTCCAGAGGGCACCCTTCCTCCTGGATTGTCACCCTTCCTCCCAGACTGTCAACTGCCTGTCAAATCGTGTGGCACATTGAACCCAATGTTCTCCTATGAGTCCTTAGAACTAAAATAATATCCCTCCCAAGAGAGGCTGTCTTCTCCATTATAGTGGGGACTATTTTGGTTGCGCACTGTCACCCGATGCTTGAGAGAGTAGTTACAAGTCTCATGTCAGAGAAGGCTACAATTCTAATGACATTTAATTTAAGCTTTCTGGCTGACTTTGAAAAGCCAGATTTCAAACATTCTTTGGGGATTAAGTGAACTCTTTCTTTTCAATTTCCTCTTTTAAAGGATTCTGTTTCTTCCTTCAATGATAAAGTAACAAAGCATTAGAGCAATCACAGGATTATTTCTTTGGGTTAACACAGTTAATGTCATACAATTCAGAAAACAGTGCAATTATGTGCATGCCTTGAGTTACAAACAATGGATTAAAGCCATTCTTTAATCTTACCTGGGATTGTAAAGTTTTCTTTCTTCTTTTCTCCAAGACCCAGCAAGGGCTGCTTCCCTTACTGAGATGTCCGAATCAGCGAGCACACTCAGTGGCTGGTGTCAGGTGAGGAAGAGTCATGGTTGAATTTAACAAGCACACTGGGAATTTATTATGTACAAGATACTGTGCTGCCCACTTGGGGTGTAAAGATGCACGAAGCTTATTACCTGTCATCAAGAAGCTAATAGAATAGAGGGATAGACACCGAAACAGGACATTTCATGAGGTGGCAAGTATTAAGCCATAAAATATTATGGGATCTTAACTCAGATTGGAAAGTCTGCGGTGGCTTCCTTCAGAAGATGACATCTGATCTGAGTCTTGACAGACCGGGGAGAAGCCCTCAGAAGAGGGGACTTCAGTGTGCACAGGACCACCCGGGAGCAGTATTTGCTGAGTGCTGTCTCTTTGCCAAACTGTGTCCTACAACATGTATTCATTCACAGAGTTGTTACAACAATCCTTTTAGATGTGTGTCCTTAAGGCTATTTTGTAGATGGAAAACCTAAGGCTTAGAGAAATGAATTTATTTGTCCAGGCTAATATCACTATTATCTGGGAGAGAGACGATTCAAACTCAAGACCTAGTTCCAAATCTCAGCTGCTTACCCATTGTATTACACTGCCTCTCTGGCTCACAAGATGTAAATTGTTGTGATCATTTCCAAAAAACAGAAAAATCCCATGAAATCCCTTAATAGGACACTAATTTGGCTGTGCCAGGAAAGATACTGGTAATATAAAGTGGAAGTATTAGGAAGTTATTGACCATTGCACATTAATAAGACATTAGGCAGTAAAAGGGTGAAATGATAAGCTATTATAAGAACAGAACTATTGATTTCATACAGTGTTTAAAGTCTGTCCACATAGATGATGAATTGTGAATCATTTTGTTTTCATAGGGTCAACCTGACCCCACGCTCGCCAGGTCTAGTTGCACTCCGGTCTTTCTTGTCACTCAAAACACGAAACCTGCTCGCACCTGCAGGCACTCACCGGCATTGCTCTTCCTGTCTGGACTCTCCTTCCTCCAGATCTTCATCACCACATGCATCAGCTCCAGGCAAGAAGCCTTCCCTGCCCCATGACCGAATGTGCCCAGTCGCAGTTTACCCACTTACCGTACTTTGTTTTCCCCTAGCATTTGTGTTCTCGGAGTCATATTTATTATACGTTTTTGTGTGTCCTGTCGGCCTCCCTCTACTAAGATTTAAGGTCTAAGAGGGTGAGGACTTTGTTCGCTCCCCACTGTGGTCCCAGCTCCTAAAAGAGTACCTAGCCTGCATATTTGTTGAATGAGTGCATTTGATGGCTAAGATAACTTTGTGAAGTAGAAGAGGCATTTGGTCTTCAATCTTTATGTTATAGAAAATAAAATGGGGCTCTTTGTGGTAATATAATATGTTCAAAGTCAAATAGTGAAAATAAATGGGTCAGGAATTGAACCCAACTCCTTTCTCAGTCAGCTACTCAGGAATAATATTTGAAAACTATTTCTATAATCCTGAGGGTTGTAATTCTTTCATGCCCTATTCAGTGTAACTCACCTAATCACCTGCTTTTAACTCTCAGGGAAATTTCCCTTTTTAAGATACGATCCCAGATGGATTGGGTGGAAATGGGATGGAGTCTGGACTGAACACTGGAGGCCTGGGGCACGGCCGTGACTCTCTCTGCGTGACCTTGGGTTCAGCCCATCTTCTCTCTGGACCCGTAAAGTGAGGGGAGCAAATTCAACGATCGATGGGCAAATGACTCCTAGAAGAATGTTTCGATATTAGTGGTGGGTGTGGTTGGGGCGTGTGTATCTGTGTGTGCGTGTGATGTTATTAGGAAGCTACCAGGAACTAATGATACAGTTTTCTGGCTTTTTAAAGCTTGGGCATGGAGTACTCAGGGTACCTCCAGTTCGGTTCATTTGTTCCAAGCATCGCTCAGTGAATCCTCATGGGTGGAAAGATGGAGTGAATGATGAAGTTTGCTCAAACTTCTCTGCTTTAGCGTCTTAGTATCATTTGATTTTCTTACAAGCAACAGAAAGTAATTTTAACTCAGCAAAAATAATTTTTTGGAAGGTTGTATAGAAGAAGGTTTTTGGAAGGGGACATATAGAATCCAAAGGAGGCTGGGGGGTCCGGCCTGAGGAGGATGGAACCCGAGAGAAGGGGGGAGCTCGGAGCGAAGGAAGCGCTGGTGCCGGCTCTGTCACTGGGGAACCCTGATGGTCATCTCACAGCTGCACCGCCTTTGCAATGGAACCTGCAACCTGTGCCTTCTTCCTCTCTAGCTTATGCGGGAGTCAGCATCCTGCCTGCCCACGGCAGCCAGTAGCTAGGAAGGAAAACAAAACCATGCCAGCTATTTTAATAGAGAGACTTGCATGCAGGGAGCTGGTCAAACCGAAATGGGATGGTTGTGATAGTGGAAGTGAAAACTGAGACGGCATGGATTCAGCACCTGCAGGAGGAGGTTACCGCGCCAGGACCGGGAAACACAAGGAGAAGTTGGTGTTATCGTAGTCCTGAAGCTTGGAGAGGCAGTGTGGAGGCACAAGTCCCAGGCCTTTGAGGGGAGGGCACCGACCAGCTTCTGCTGGTATCCAGGGGTCAGAACAGGATCCCACAGGGCTGGGGCTTGACCGCAGAGGAGCGAGTTCTGCCTGGCTGGTACCTCTGAGGGGGAGACCAGGGTGCTTCTAGGACTGTGGAAAGAAGCTGGAAAGGAATCATTTGCTGTTGGAATGAACTGCAGCTGCCAGAATGAAGAGCAGCGGCTGGTTGAGGCCGACAGGCTAGCAAGCAAACGGGGAGGAGAAAGCTGCCTTCCCGCTCTCCCTGTCCCCCCGTTTCCCTACAGGCAGAGCCAGGTAGGAAGCCAGCTGACCCAGGGAGAAATACGGTCCACAGAGCCCCGGGTCCAGCGTTACAAAGCTGGGGAGGGCAGGGTGGCTGGAGCCAAGCCAGTGGCCTGCTGCCCTGCAAAGCATCCCATCGGCAGGCCCTGGGTCAGGGGCTCCCTTTGGGTTTTCTGGGGCAGGGCTAGTGAGCACCCGGCCCTTTCCTGTGTCCCTGAAAGTGGAGTAGGGGAATTGTTTCCCAGCACGGTACATGGGGAAGAGAAATACCCCAAGAGGGAATAACAGGCAATATTCGAAGGAATGGATGGTGGGGGCAGGGGGAAGGGAAATGCCAAATATCCCCTGTGGCCTCTTCCGAAGAGATGTCTCAGTGTAGTGCTGATGGATGTTGTATCATTTTCCTTCTGTATGAATATATGGAGTTGACCCTTCTTGTCCTTTCACAGCACTAAAACTGGTTATTTATGTCAGGCCGCAAACTGCAGATGCCCTGTTCACATGGGGATTACGAATCCCCCACATTGAACTTTAACTGGAGCCAAATAAAGAAAACATTTGGGGTTATTTTCTCCCATAGTTTGGAGATTTATATAGGAACTTAGAACCTGTTTATCTCGGTGGGCAGATAGTTGCTTAAGGGATTTTCATGCTTGTGGCTTCAAAACACAAGGGCCTATGCAGCTCCGTGTTTGTTTTGCAAATCCTTATCACACCGAAATTATTGTTTGTGGAAGGAGGGAGAAAAACAGTTTATAGCAGCGGCCCCCAACTCCCCCCAACCCCCAACGTTTCTCTACGCCTAAAGAGATACACACAAACATGTAATAGATCTGTATTTGGAGGAATTCAATGCGTGTAATTAGTGCACTGGCAGCTTTGAATTGCTCGAAATTAAGAACATTTATTCTTTGCTGAAATGTTAGTCACTTGCAGATACTTTATTTCTTTTATTCAGGGTTTCGAAAACAACTTGAGCTTATTTTCTAAGTCAGGTCTTTTCATTATGTTTTATGCTGCTTGACTCAGAAGACTTAGATGGGCAGTTCCTTAAAATTAAAATCTCTCATGGATTTCTTCAAGGGTGGTTATAAAGAGTCACTGACTGGCTGAACTACAGCGGCCAGAAGAAAGGCCAAATGTCATTCTTGCCCACAAATCTATTACTTGAAAAACACTGAAGAAAAGTTAACATTTCAACAGTCCACTTAAAAATACATACACATATCATTAAGATGTGCCATTCCCTTCTCCTCAGCAGTAAACTTGTTAATATCGTAAGATTTTGTACACATAGGTGTACACATATGTACATATATTAAAAATAGAACCTTGATGTCCTATTAGTCTGAAATATATATTTTCAGATGTCAGATGCATCCCAGATCATCACAGGCAGGCTGCCTCCCGGTTCACACAGCAGGACTTCTCCGACTTCATTCAGCTCCGTCCTATTGCTGGAAATTGAGATTGTATTCTTTGTTTTGTGAAAAGAAATACTGCCGCAGTGAGTACCTGTGTACACCCACCTTTACACGTATGCGCTCTGCTTCCTGTAAGGTACATACAGGATCACCGGCCTTCGGCAGAAGGACCCAGTTCCCAATCCTATCGTGCATTTCGTTTTCTTGCTCCTCTGGTCTCCCTCAGTCTGGAATAGTTCTTCAGACTTTCTTTATTTTCATGGTGTTAACACTTTTGAAACAACAGAAGACTGGTTATTTTGATGCTTTTTAAATCATATTTTTATTTTTTTCCACAATTTTATTTTGAGAAAGAAGCGGAAGAGGTTGTCTGGGCCATGACAGTAGGGAGCGGCGCTCAGATGTGGCCACATATCGGAATCACCTGGAGGTACTTTAAAAAAAAAAAGCTTCGCCAGGATCCCATTCCCAGAGTGTGATTCAGTTGTTCTCAGGTGGGGATTGGGTACCTGCACTTTTTTAATGTTCTTCTGGTAATTTCAGTGATACCCTGGGCGGAGAACTACTTGACTGGGTACAGATAAACTCAGTGGGGCCAGGACAGAATGAAAATGAAAAGTCCGAGTTACTAGGGATTTCCAGACAGGGACGGCAGATCATTATACCAGTTGTGGGGTCCCCAGCATGGGGCCCTGTGTGACTCCACGGCATGCATGTCCATGTCCTTCGGATACCGTATTTGGTAACAGAAAGAAAACCGTGGAAATCAAAGGTATGAAGGAATGGTGCCATTAGAAGGGACAGCAGAGACGTGCATAAGGTATCCAGATGCCCCCTTACATTCCCAGCTCTGCTGCCCTTGGATGAGCCACATCGTCAGGCCCGGATGATGGGCGAGGGTAGGAGTGGAGAAGAGCAAGTGTGAGGTCTTCATGCGCCTCTGAAGCCGTGCTCTGGGAGGCCTCTGAGCCAGCTGTGTGGTCCTGCTCCTCTGTGCTGGACTCGGCTAAGGCACGCGGAGCCCCCTTAGGGAGATGATGTGCAGACAGCTTGCTGGGCCGGCTGGGGCTGGCCGGGTTAGGCTGGCCCCGAACACACGTCTGGAGGCTGGCTAGCTCCTGGGTGTTCAGCCTTAGTTCTCCTTCACACGGTCTTTCATCCTCTAGCAGGCTGGCGTAGGCTCACCACACGGTGGCAGGATGCCCAGAGACAGTGGGCACACACACAGCCTCTCTGGGCCTGGGCTCACGACTGGCACACGGTCACTTGCACCCCATTCTATAGGTCAGCAGAAGTCGCAAAACCAGCCTGGATTGAGAAGGTGCGGACATAGTGTCCACTTCTTGACCTCCTATTTTGGCCTATGGGAGGTGTTCAATATTTGTGGAATACACACATGAACAGTGGACTGGTTGCCTGAAAACAGGTTTTGGGAGGTCAGTCCTTGGACTTCTTTGCTTCTCTGTCTCCCCTCTCTCCCCAGGTAATCTCCTCCCATACCCCCATTTGTATATATCTCCAGTCCAGGCCTGTTCCCCAAAGTTTCTCCCATAAAACCAACCGCTTACTTGGTATCTCACCAGCTCCGTAACAGGCAGCTGGTACTTGACCCGGGCAAGCCCCTTACGCCCCTCTCCCCGGGGTGTTCTTCTCCCCCGGTTTTCCTGTTTCAGTCGATGGAAGCTCTGCTGCCCCAGTTGCTCAGCCATAAAGCTTGGTCTCTCCTCTCTTTCTCAGCACGTCTGTCAGCCCTACTGCTGTCAAGGTCCAGAGCACAATTACTTCTCACCATCTCTGCTGCTATCACTGGGTCCGTGTCACAATTTGCTTGGTTATTGCAGTAGCCCTTCCTCTTGTCTCCTGGCCTCTGCTCTGACCTCTGCAGTCAACCTTTTCAGACAGGCATGGAGGGCTCTTTTAAATACGGAAGTCATTTTATGTCACTCACCTGATTAAGGCCCTCCAAGACTCTCCACCTCCCTGAAAGTAAAAGCCTGTCTTTAAGAGGGTTTGCAAAGCCCCCCAGGAGCGGTTCTCCTATTACCACTCTGCTCTCATTTCCTACGTGCCTCCTGCTTGTGTTCTCTTGTCTCCAAGTGCCAGGGCCTCCACGTGGCCTCTAGAACACACCAGTGCCCCGTGCCTCGGGCCTGCCCTTGCGTCTGCTCGGACCCCTCTTTCTCCTGGTCCCTGCATGCTTCCCTTTCGTTTCCTTCCTCTCTATCTGATGTCACCTTCTTATCAGCGAAGGCTTCCTAGACTTCTGTGTTTAAATAGCATGCCTCACCCTGTTTTGTTTTTTAAATTTCTTCATAGCTCTTTCAACCTTTGATATGTTTTATATTAACCAGCTCATTTGGCTATTTTCTGATTCTTCTCACCAGAACATAAATTCCAGGCAGAGAATTTATTGTTGTTATTTGCTGTCTCTCCAGAGTCTAGAAAAGCTTAGATATGTTGTCTAAATGGAATCGAGATTCTTACAATGGATGGGAGATTGGACGAGATCATCTGTAAGGTTACTGCAACTCAGACAGTCCAGGATACCACTGCAAGTAGCAGCTGAGCTGTCTGAGAAGTTCTGTTTGAGATCCACCGGCTTCCAGCAACACAACTGCATTTTGCAGTCTGTTCTCTTCAGGAGGGCCTACGTCTGATGATTTCCCATCTCCCCTCTCCTCCTAATTAACACTTTATCCTCTTTTAGATTTAAGTTTAATGGTCACCGTCTTAAAGTTTCTGCCCAAATTCTCTTTACACAGTGCATAGAACCGTTCGCTACTTTATTACAACATTTATCACAAATAGTAGCACATTTACTGGTGTGATTGTTTTTATAGATTTCTTCCCCTCTGGACTGCGTAAGCTCTCTGCAGGCAGGGAATCTGGCTGGTTCTGCTCGTCAGCACAGCCTAGCATGGGGCCTGGTCCATGTCAGGCACTGAATACCTACCGGAGACTGAATGCGAGATGGAACGAGTGGGTTTATCTTACCCAGAGTGTACTGTCCTCTGATTCTGTACCTTCTACAACCCACTAATTCTAAGGGGGATATTTAAAAATGAATACCATCTTTGAAACCCTTTTTAGATTTGGTCTCAAAACAAAATGTGAAGGCTGAGACAAAGGGCTGAGGGGAAAGGAGAATCCTAAATCTGATTAATAAAAGGACTGTGTTGCAGAGGCCTTTTGGTAACACATTACACTAGAGGGTTAAAGCTCAGTCAGATATGCGGGATGCAGTTGGCATCCATCCCCGGAGACTGTTCGTAAGGTTGTCAAAAACCAGGACTTCGAGATTTAGTGCCAGAGAGTGTTGCACAGAAGCTCCTATCTTTGCAAACTCTTCCTGGGAGGCAATGTCATCTGTTAGCACCCCAGGAGCAATTAGATTTATTTAACAAAAACACAATGGTGTTTGTAAAGTAGCTGGAAAGAGTCCATGGGGTACATCGAAATTGATTTGAAAGTAGGTCAGAGCTGTTCTGCCCAATTATGATGTGTAGGCGAGTGAATTCAGTTTCCCAGTGATTCTGCTTAGGAAAATAAGTCTCAGCAGTAGGTAGACAGCTTGTCTTTGGAAGCCTCTGGCTGTGAGATCCCAGAGCACCATCTCAGCTGGAATCCTGGAGCCCAAGGTGGGAAGGAAGGCTCATTTTACCTTCTTCCCTCCAAGTCTTCTCTTTCTCCCCAGGCAGTACAGTGAACCTGAGCACTGGACTCAACTGATCTGAGCTCACATTCTGACCTTGCCACTTACTAGCTGTGTGATCTTGGGTGAGTGACTTCACCTCTCTGAGCCTTGTGGCCTCACCCATAAAAGAGCGATCCCAATACTAGTAAAGGCCATTTAGGATTCAGTGACAATTAAATAATGGATACACGTGGTTTAGCTGTGCACCTGACATACTGTGGAGAACAGGCATCATAAATGCCAAGTACTGTCCTTATGCCAAGGGGTCTGCTCGGAATACAGTGGAATGTCTCCTCTGTATTACACACGGGCAAGAAGTGGCTGCCACAGATCCTTCCTCAAAGTCAGGCCTTCCTGGGGGGGCTTCTCCCAGAAGTCGCATCTAGACTCTGCAGCTGCTCAGGCCTTTGATTCATGGTGGAGCGTTTGCCGTTTTATATGTGGCTGAAAGTAGGTGTTGCTCTGAGAACTAACTCCCCGCTCGTCCCCGCTCCCGGTCTTTTTCTCACCAAAATGAAAATTTAATGTCTGCAGGAAATGTCAGTTATTTCTATATTGATCTTGAGGGACAACTTATTTCTGTTTTAGAGACATAGATGTTTGGGCTGGACGTCCCCGGGAAGGGGGGCAGAGCGGCATGGGCCCCGCGGGCAAACCCCAGGACGGCTTTAAAGATGGATTTCATCTCTCTCCTCTCTTCTGCCGATACACCTGGTTCAGACCAAGACCCCTTCTTATCCCAGTGGGATGTTTGGGGAAAACAATCAGCACGTTTGATTTAGAGAGGGAAGGGCGGAGGGGCGGGTGGGACTCGCACGGAGCTCCAGGTAAAATGATGATGGTGACGAGGGGGCTCCAGGTGCCTCGCGTCCGGCCTCTTCCCCAGGAGAAGGCCGCGCAGGAGCCGGAAGGCAGAGGTGCTTTTTGAAGCCTTTGCTGAATTAATGCTGCAGACACCTCAGGCAAAAGGGGAGAATTAACCCCTGACTTGTGAGTCTGACATATTGGAGATTTGTGCACACCATGTATTCATGCTTTCATTCATCAGTTCAACAAATATGTGTTGAAGACCTACTAGGTGCCAGCCCCTCTACTAGATGCCTGAAACTACTGTAGGTAACCAGACAAATTTCCTACCTTCTCGGATCAGGAAATAATACTAATACTAATACTACTAATAGTGAGAGAGTGGCTGCTTATTCTGCGGGGTTGAACTGCAGAGACACCCTGCACAATGGGGCAGATTTCCATAAAGGCTGAAGGGCTACTTTCCGCGGGGTGGTAATGGAGGGCGTCACCTTTGGCTGCGTCAAGTGAGCCGATCAAACGTAAACCGAGGTTCCAGAGGAAGATCGTCCTCGTGAGTAATTCAGTTTTATGTGACCGGAGATTTTGAATTGTAGAAAATTCTTCCTCTATTTAAGAGCCAAGCCTTCTGGCTGGTCTCTTGCCCTCCTGGAGAGGAGGGAGTGTGAATGTAACTGCTGATGCTTGGCAGCCCTCCTGTCCTAAAAAGGGCCAGATAGTATGAAGGGAAATAAAAACTAAAAATAAGACAGTCAATTCTCCTGGTTAAAGATCAGGGAAGAGATGCTGCTCCTCTCTTTATTTAGAGCATTTACTTCAGGAAATTTGTAATTGCGAATTCTTTCTCTGCCCTTTGGCATGTAAATCTTTTAAAAAGCCTCTTGCCAGTTTTATGCCCCAGGCCGACCTTTCTCAGGGACCTGAGAGCCAACCCTTCACAGTGTCAGCATGAAGGGAGAGGGCACCCCTATCTCCCGGTTTCTGTGGGAGCCTAGCTTCAGTGGGAACCTTGCTCCAAATTGTAAAACAACCTCCTGTCATAAAGACAGGAGACATTCATTTTTCTTTTGTAGAAGGCCAATGAACTAACATAGCTGGTCATGCCAATTACCAGGTGAGTTTAGGATGGACTGTGTGTGACAGGTGGGGCTGCCCTCTGACTTGAATGTAATGGCTTGTGTCTGCTTGGCGGTACGCAGAAGGGAGATTCCTTTCTGTTTCTCGAACCTCTTAGTGGATCGCCTGTGTTATGCATCATATTCTGGTTTAATGCTCATTCAATTACAAAATTGTTTTCTTTCTCTTCTACATTTGTGGAAAGGATTTCTAGGTTAGGAGAAGATTTTGTTAATTTTATTTCCCATCAATAGCAAAGATTCTCCCTTTCTAGGTATTTCCCAATTAGATTACCATCCCACCTTTTACTAGAGAGCTTTTCTAAATTCACGGAAGTTTGACATATAGAGGCCCTTAAGCTTTGTTAAAAATTGAGGTACGTACAATAAAATCCACAAATCTTACTGTACAGCTCAAAGAACGTTGACAGGTATTGCTGAACCCTTTCTTAAGTGAAATCCTATGTGAGCCCTGATGTATAAAACCCTGAGAAGTGGACTGATCCCAGCTGAACTTGGGCCATGGATTCTCCAGCCCAGAGTCCTGACTGCACACTCCCTCCCTCTGCACCCACAGTGGGCCAGCAGGGAAGCCTGAGAAGCCCTGCAAACACAGTGTGTGACACCACCGTGTAGAAGATCTCTCCGCCCCTCCCACCTTCAGCCTCCCCCCCCCCGTCACATATCCACTTTGCTCTACGTTCATTAGTTCACCACTTCAACTGGAACACATTCAGTCAGAACTCCCACCTGTGTGTCCCTTGCCACGTTATAAAGGCCTTCTGTCCCAATCAGTCACACCCCAGACCAATCTTGTGAAATGGATTTTTGTTATCATTCCCATTTGACAGATGAAGGAGAAACAGAGGTTCAGACAGGCAGCATGATATGCAGACTATCTGTGCACGTCTTTCTCCCTGCAGTCCCCACACTGTACCATGACTGTTGGTCCATTTTTCTCTTTCTCCCAGTGCGTCACGCTCCATCATGACAGGGGTATATTTCCTCCAGTTTGGTGGCCACCTATGGTAGTGGACATGCCCTAAATATTTCTGGGATGAATGAATGCAGGAAAAAGGCAAAGCAGATATGGGAATCCCGGTCTGTTTGGTCCCAGGGTTTCTGTTTCTTGTGCTGTCCTTTTAAAGGGCAACTCTGCAGCTAGTGTCTGAGCTAATGGAGATGCATGGAGTGTGAGAAGGGGAAAATAAGCCATCTTTCTTGCATAAACTAAAGCTTGCGATGTATCATGCATTCTCACTGTTGCGTGTTTGCTATTACTCAGAGGGAATGAGTCCATGGCTCAGTAGAGGTAAAGGATGGTGCAGAGGATGTGGCATTGAATTTACCCTGTCAGCCTTTAGAAATCAGAGAAGTCGCAGGTGCCATTGCTGGTGTTTAATGCCTTCAAATTGGGGAGGCTGCCATCTACACGTAAGGGAGCTTGGTGCACGAATCGCTCTAGGTGTTAGTGCTGTGACAGCTTAAAGGGCCAGCCTTGTTCCCAGAAAAGATTCACTGTCCCAATAAAACAGATCTAGATCAATTTGGCTTTCCTGGGAGCTGACATAATAATAGGAAGATTTAGTCTCTCGCGGAATTTCTCCTTGGGGTGAATTATATCAAGTACAGGTTTTGGGCCTGCAGTAGAATCCAGGATCCCCCCTCATCCTTTGAATGACTCGGACAGTGCCCCCAGTCTTGTAGGGCTTCAGCTTCCCTATCTGTGAAACAGGAGTAACGACGCCCGTGTCAGAGGACTGACATGAGGATCGGAGGAGACGGGGCACATTAAGGCCTCAGCACGGCACCGGGCGCCGATAGCAAACCCGACATGCAGCATTTTGTCTTTTGCCCCTGGGTCCCGAGTGAAGGGGCTTTGCATCTGGCGGGGGCACTGGGAGCTTCCCTGCCATGAGCAGGGGCATTCCAGGGCAGTCCGTCCTCCATGGGAGGAGAAGCCGGCCAGGGAGGGGTGGGCCAGCATAGAGCAGCCCGGACAGGACCTTCCCCAGCCTTGCCACTGTGCTGGTGTGAAGGAGGCGCTCAAACATCTGCCCCTTTAAAACCACTTTCAAACCTGTGGGCTTTTCCTTGCAGTCAGAAGGAGGAGAAAGGACATTCCAGACCCGCCTCTGATGGGTTTTGTTCTCTGGTGACTCCACACAGGGTTAGGACCGTGTGGGCTTTCCTCTCGTCCGCAGCCCC
Organism: Manis javanica; assembly: GCF_040802235.1. Classification (NCBI taxonomy): domain Eukaryota; kingdom Metazoa; phylum Chordata; class Mammalia; order Pholidota; family Manidae; genus Manis; species Manis javanica. The sequence continues at coordinate 91,107,677 of NC_133169.1, read as the reverse complement.
GTGGGAGAGCTCTGCTTTCCAGGGGCAGGGTTCTGTAGTAGAAGGAGCCTATGTGGGTGCAGGGCAACGGGGCCAGGTCCCAGCTCTGCCACTCAGTGCCGAGGCGAGCGCCGGGGAGACTGTGTCTCTGAACTCCAGCTTCCCTTCCTGCAGAATGATGCCGACGACCCTGCCTCACGGCCTCTGGGGTCTGGATGGCCCAGCATGGCCATTTTGAGTCCTTTACTGCTCTAGGAAGGACTTACACACAGGAAGCCTGGATCAAACCTCTGGCATCTACCTTGGCAGTTGTGCCTCCTCCTCACATACTGATTGTCACCTTTGGGCATTCGACCTTCAGTGTCTGCTCACACCTGCCAGACACCGCACCTTAGCTGGATCTCGTATAATCCTACCACTGACCCTATGGTAATAGCAGGCACTGTTATTCTTAATCAATACCAGTAGCCACTGTTATTATACCCATTGTGCAGATGAGAGAGGTTAAGTGACTTTCCCATGATCACACAGCCAGTGAGAATTGGAATAGATTCAAAACGTAGGTCTGCTCTAGAGCACACACTTTGTTAGACTGAGCATTTTAGTTTTCTTTCATAATTCTCCTGGGTCCAATTCCAACCAAGTCTAAAGTACCTCCTGGCATAAATTCAGTTTTTACCCTGAATCTAAGGGTATCTATTTCAGAGATAAACCAATTCTAAATATTTACTCAAGTGCCTGACCACCTCTGTAGCCTGAGTGCTTAAATACCTCTGCTCAGGGCAAAGTGTGTTGAGTAATTACTTTCCTCTGAAGACCAAATGAAGCTTCTTTTATCTTTATCCCACTCGCAGGGAAGCCAGTTTTGCTAGGGTCACTTGAGAGAACGCCCGTGCCTCCTTGGGAAAGCCACTTGACCTTGCTGAGACTGATTATCCTACAATGCAGGGATCTCTGTGTTTTCCCTCCCTTTGGGAGAGAAAGTCTTGGAAAGCTACCTTTTTTCTGTGTCTTAGAATGGTCCATAGACACAAATCAGACACTCTCCTCCCAGAGTAGGGGATGAAACTGGGCATGTGTGCCAAGGAGAGTGAAAAATGGCTGTTGTTTCCTCCAGGTCAGGGAAGGATGTGTGCTCCTGGGGGCAGCCTGCTACCTCGGGATTAGTCGTTCTGCGTCGTCTTCTCTCTGCTGCTTTAGTGCTCATTTTTAAAATGTTAGGATTTTTTTTTCCCTCTCACTTAACTGTAGGAACATTAAATGCACAACTTTATCAAAATGACATAAGATATATGTTTCTGCCAACAGCAACCAGAGAGGATTAGCAATTCAAACGGTAACGGGGAAAAGTTCCTCTGAAAAGATGGGGAGAAGAAGGTTCTGCTGGGCTTGCCGCTCCCGCCCCAGCTGGACGCACGTGCGGAGTCCCTGAGGCACTTAACGGTGGAACAGAAAAGGTGTATGTTCTGTCGTTGTGTTCTGCCTCCCTGAGATGAGGACTAGCTGTGCACACCTGTCAGTAAACAGACATCTGAAAAATAACCGTTACTTGTCTGATGGCCGATGCCTGAGTGTGGCCGGGGCTCGTGCTTCTGGCAGGTGTTAGACCCTGACACTCCAATCCAATAAAGAGCCAGCATGGAACGGAAATAGGGGGAGAGGGTGTTGGACCCAGGAGTTGAGGGTGGGAGAGAAAGGGACGGCTCTGGGGGTTAGCTGCATGCACCCCAACAGGATTCTCCATGTACGGACGGCAAGGGGTCTCCTCTGCCAATGCTGATAACAGGAGGCATTTATGTCAGAGTCAACTGGGAAACTGAGGGAGTTGCTAGGGTTCCAGAGGCAGTAACAGAATCGCCTTGGTCTTAAAAGGAGAAGCATTCATTTTGAAAACATGGTATCATTGTAGCAGGATACAGGGATGACTCTTTTGACTCCTTAAAATCTCTTTCTGGTATAAGATTTCCACGTATGGATGTATTTTCTATAAATCTCTCCTGCCTTCCACCCTCTTAACTAGGAGTGCCTTTGACATGGGTTTTCTACGCCCCGTGTCATTTTATTTTCCATCACCACGGAGCATGAGACGGTAGCTAAGACACTGACATCAAGAAGACGCCCGGGGCGCCACAGAATCCCCTGTACGTGACGACTAAGAGCGAAAGTGCCCGACCGAGGAAGGGGACAGAAATGACGGCCTTGCCCCAGTAAGGCCAGTTCGGCGATGGAGAGGCCGCCACCCCTCCTGCCTCGGGACCGGCCAGTGTCCCACTTGCTCAGGGAGCCCCGGGCTCCTTCTCTCGAGGACGTCTCACAGGGGTGTCCTCACCCCAGGCCTTGGCACTCCCGGCTCCTCCTTCCCGGGACCCCTGTTTACAGGCTCTCCTCCTGACTGGTTCCTTCCTGAGGTTCAGGGCTGAGCTCGAATTTTACCTCCCAAGGAAGGACTTCCTTCATCATATGATCTAAAGACCCACACTCCCCTCACTTGTTGTCACATCCATCTCACCTATTTTCTTCCTGATTTTCATCACTCCCTGAAATGATCTTGTCTGTCTGCTTGGCTGCTGTCTGTTTGTCCCACCTGAGCGCAGGCTGTTTGTGAGAAGCAGCATCGCCCACGGCCGCGTCCCCACCACCTGCAGAACAGCCAGGTGTGCAGCAGCGACGGAGGCAGGATGCGCGGTACTCATGGACACAGAGTCCCGGGGGGCGCCACTTAAAGTCACTGATTTACAAGACCCCGGATGGCTTCTGTCTTTACTGGCTTAAATGGAGGCAGAGGCAGGGAAAGACCAGCAGGGAAATGGATTATTTAGGAACCCCAGGGAGCAGGTGTGAGTGACAGGGACAGGAAAACACGGAGGGCAGAAAGGCCACTGGGAAGGTGTGTCACTGTTAATCAACTGGCAATGGACTCTGAGAGCGTTTCTGAGGAGTTTGGTGAAATGTGCCTCAGAGCCATTCATCTGAAAGAGGGAAGGGGAATGAATGGTGCTGCATCAATCAGCAGCCTTGGCCCGGTTTTTGGTCAACAGGTGTCCATGGGGCATTAGCTCTTCTGCACGCTTGGATTGCATGTAGGTGAGTGTGCCAGGAGGGACCCCGAGGGTGGGAAGTAGGAGGCAGAGGCGCTGCTAAGGTGAAGGACCGTCAGGTCTTTGACGGTGGTTGAACCTGCCTGGGAGAAGTCACTGCAGCCATGGAAGCGGGAAAAAAAGGGGGAGGCCAAGAGGATTTGCGAAGTGCACGGGAGGTGCCCAAGGTCCTTTGAGAAGTAATCGGCTCACTACATTCTTTGTTTTGCCAATCAGCGTTTCATTCTCATCCTGTCTGACGGATCAGGCATGACGTGTGTCTCATGTCCTATCCTAATGCTCACACCCCCAGCACACGCCCGTTTGGTGATTCTGGGCTTGTTTTCCTGTTCGGGCTCTTAGGACATGAACATCCAGTTTCCTCTTCTCTGATCGGATTGGCCAATGGCACGCATGGGTCGTGACTCTGGACCCACTCTTTCTGGGTGCCTGGGGCAGGCAGTGGCATCTAGGCTGACTGTTCCCTGAAGGCTCTCGCATAGGTACAGGTGGGAACCCGGATGTCTCCCTCTCTTTCCACTTTCTCTCCTGGGGCCCCTGCAGAGCTTTGCGGATGGCTAGTTAGCTACCCGAAAACGGTGCATTATGCAGACGAATGTGCAGCGGCATTGTCAGAACAGATGCGGATGCTAGTCTGGAGGGAAGCTGCGAGGATGCAACATGCAATATATTTTGACACTGCAGTTTATTGAGTAAAGTCTTTTTTCCCTCTTTTTTCCCCCAACCTAGATACATGATCAATGAGGTGACTTCTTCCTTCTGGCCCAACAGCGGGCAGTATGATAACCATTCCTTGATAGTAAGCAACACGCTGTTTCTTTTGGTGTGTGTTTTGTCAGAATGTTTCCCTGGAAGATTCTCCTGAGTCTCAGATTTTTATTTTCAGAGTATTTTCGTTGATACCCCTAATTCTCTGAAATGTCTGAACTCACCTGGGGGCCTTAGGACCCTGCGAAAGGGAAGATGGATGCTTTCTGGGTCTTAGGAGGCGCGGCTGGACTTGTAGAGCTGGGCTCTAATAATAACCTGTGGTCTCCACTCAACAACTGCCATTGCAGCCTCGCGTTCAGGATTGGGTCTGACTGACCTGGGGAAGCCCTGGGACTAGTGGTACGTACGAGGGGCAGCAGTGGTCAGCGCCCTGGGGGTAATGTCCAGATGCTTCTCTGTGTTGAAGTCCTTTCCTTTTTAGCCTTAATTTACTTATGTAGACTTCAATCTTGGCAATGATCATTTTGCACTCTGACCTGAGCTGGGCCAATTGGATTTTCTCAAATTTCCATGTTTTCTCTATTCTGAGCCTCTTATTCTGCTCCTCGTCACCTGGACTATTCATCTCATCCTCCTGCCCACGTTATTGATTCTCAGACCTGATTCTTCTTACTGTGCCCTTCTTCCATAACTCTTACTCTTTCTTTCTCAGTGACCTTTCCTTTGAGGGGGTATCTTAACCATCTGCATGGAAATCAGAGTCAACTGTAGAAGAAGGTTCTAGCTTTTTATCTGCTATAAAAGTTTAAAGTAATGGAAGCCTCATTTATTCTAGTTCAAGTGTTTGCAAACTTTTACTGTAAAGGGCTAGAGAATAAATATTTCAGGCTTTATGGACCCAGTACTGTCTTTGCCACACACATACACACACACACACACACATATGACAAACTATATGCATGTATGTGTATTTTTTAGCTTATAAGCTGTGGGGTATATTTGGTCCATGGGCTGCAGTTGCTGACCCCTGGGACTTTGGTTACTAGTATTATCGACAACAAAACAGTGAAATGTTGCCCAGGCTCCCCTGAGACTGTAAAGGAGCTCTGCTGAACAATGAAGCTTCATTTTCAGGATCAGTTATCTGGCAGTGTCCTAATCGCTTGGTAGATGTTAGTTGTTTTCATGATGGTCAGGAAAACTGGAAAACTGGAAGAAAGTGTGCTTCATCTACGTAAGCCTTTGTAAAGATTGCTCTTTCAACCAGTCTTAGGGGGTCACGTAACATCTATCTGTGATATTAATGGGCATCACCTTGTCAGTATATCTAAGTTTCTATTTTGCATAAAGGTTTCTGGTTTTGTTTTCTTACTCTGGCCTCCAAGAAGCCACAACAATTCAAGCAAGTAGGGAAGAGAAAGTTATCAGCAGCCTAGAAAGGGGGGCTGTTCTTGTTGCAGAGCTGTGGCAGAAATGGTGAGCTGGTCACAGAGTGTCAGCACCGAAGGGTAACGTAGTGACCATTGGGTGGAGAAAATGAAGCCCAGTAATTTTTTGCCTTTTTTTTTTCCAACTGGAGTATCACTGATATATAGAGTCTTCTGTCGGTTTCAAATATACAACACACTGGTTCACCAGTTACCCGTATTATTAAATCTTCACTGCTTCGAGTGCGGTTTCTATCTATCAACGTGGAAAGATGTTACAGAATCGTTGACTATATTCTCCATGCTGTACTACTGCCCCCATGACCAACTTACATTGTGCCCCTTTATTCCCTTCACCCTCCCCCCGAATCTGTCCCAACTCCTCCCCCCTTGGTAACCACCGGTCTCTTCTCAGTGTCTATGAGTCTACTGCTATTTTGTTCCTTCTGTTTTGCTTTGTTTTTATATTATACAAATATGTGAAATCATATGGTATTTGTCTTTCTCTGCCTGGCTAATTTCAGAATACACTCTCTATCCATCCATGTCGTGGCAAATGGAAGCCCAGGTCTTAATATGAGTGCCTGGCTGAGCTGGGACGGAGTCCAGGCCCCACGCATCCCACTCCTGGGTTCTTTATGCCTCAGCACATCACTTTCCCTGGTTGTCTTAAGAAGTTTAGACATGATTATTCAGTCGGGTGGGTGTTCAGTGCATGCCTGCAAATGTCCTGCTGGCTCACCGACAAGTGCAGCACACAACATTCGCCTCCTCCCACCGCAGTCTCCCCGTGGCAGCTGGGCCCAAGGCCAGACGATTCTTGTCCCCCATGGAGGTGCTCCACTGCCACTTGTCTTGGCAGAGTGGACACTGCCAAGTCATATGTGCTCTGAGAAGAGTCACAACTGGACTGTGATTCTGAAATCAAAGAACCTACAGGTGGCTACTCATGGTGCTGGCCTTTTATCTGTGATAGGCGTGCTCTACCATATTGCAACTCGATTAATAATGTCACTTCCCATAATGCACTCATTAAAGCAAGGCCACTATCTGACTTTCCGATGGCTTATACCAGATTCCCGTCACTCTACACATGAATCTTGCATATTAGCAGTCATCAAATAACCAGAGCTGCTCTTGGTGAAAAGTTTGGGTGCTTCTCCAAACAAAGTAGCAAGGTGCATGGGAGACGGAGAGGAGGCAGAAGATGAAAGTCCTCAGGCTAGACAATGAGACTGGACACAGGGACAAAGGGCTTGGAGAACACAAACATAGTCAGACTGTGTCATCAAACAAAGTGGGGCCATCGGCTGCCTCAGGGTGAAGGACATGGTGGACAGAATGTTCTTGTCAGAGGAATATTTACTGGTGTGCTTGGAGAACATTCCTGAACTTTTCTTTCATGAACTATGTTATTTAGTTGACTCTAGCACCAATGAAGGCTTTTGTTTTTTCATGACAGGATGTCCATTTTTGGTATGTCCTACCAAAGTTGATTGCAGTTACAGAACAAATCATGGCTCTGTTTTCAGAGTATCTTGCATTCTGTGCAATCCAGCTGTCTTTTAGTTATTTAAATGCCCCTTCATACCCATACTTCCTCTGTATCAAGGCCTACGTACGTTCTTTTCTTTGGTTCTGGACCCCTGCTTCCTGTTACTAGTATGGCTAACTCCTCCGAATGCTTTGCGCCCCTCTGAGGGATCACTTCCTTGAGGAGCCTTCTCTATATTCCGGAATAGGACTAGGTATCCTCCCCAGGTACTCCCGCTGCCCTTATCCCCAGCAGAACTCCATCACACTGTACTAAAGATGCCTCTTTGCTCACCTGTCTCTCTAATCAAACCGAAGGCAGACATCTGTTTTGGGTTTTCATGGAAATAGCCTGCCATTTACCTAGTAGGTACTCAATTAATGTTCATTATTTGAATAAACCATAAAATCCTGCATTCCGTCAATTACTAATGTTATTTACTAAAGACACGTTAAGGAGGTCCAGCAGAAGTTTCTGGCTTTCCAGTTAAGCTAATGCCTCGCCTCCTTTGCCACCTCACCTCTGCCCTGCACAGCTGAGAAGCTCAATCTCAGAGACTGAAGTGATCAACCCAGCTTTCATTCCCAATAACTGTATCCACATTTTTTTTTTTTTGCAAGTTTGTATGCCATGCCGCCAAGAAAGATTTTTAGAACGACTCCCACGAGTTTTAATTTCAATTCATTTGGACTGTGTGAGATGTATACTGTGTTTTATGTTAAATACAGTTGTTACCACTTATTTGAGCTCTTTGGAAGGAAGATGTTCCCTAAATGCAAAGTAGGCAGAATGGCAGAATTTACATTTTAATGCATTACTTTATCCCTTCAGTAAAAAACTCTCTTGAGGGCAGTGAGCCTCAGACATTAACTGCATTGACATTTGGGCTTTCATAGGTGCTGGGGAGCAGGGGTGTTTATTACCTCTGTGGCAGGTGATGAGTCATCTCATCACCCGCTCTGGGCAGGTGGAAGCAGTTAAATTACATCATCCACAAATCCGTCAGATCACCAGTATTTCCTCGTCATCTACCATCTTGTGTAATAGTCACTGGCTCTGATCGGCAGTCAGTCAGTAGCTCTTGAGGGTAGATCTGCCTCGATCTTTGCTATAAGAAGTGGGGAAGGCAGATGGAATATGGAGAGTGGTTCTTAGCCATAGCAAAGTTAGAATTCAATTGGCAAGATAGAGAATGAAACAATCAGGAAGTACTACAGGACAGAGCATGAACTAGGATATTCCTTTGGCAAATATTTATCAAACATCTATTATGTTCCAGGCAAAATTCTAGGAGCTAGAGTGAGGGGGGTGGGGAATGAGAAAGAATTCTTACCTTCATGGAGCTTACATTACAGTAAAGAAAGCCAGAAGATAAGTAAACAAAAACATTAAAAAGTTCATTTCTGATAGCGTTAAAGTGCTAGGAAGCAGCAAATTAAACAGGATGACATTACGGGGAGGTGAGTGGCGGAGGAAGGGAGAAGTGTTGCTTTAGACCGGGTGGCCCAGGTTGCCTTGACAAAGAAGTCTGGGAGCTGTGCCTGGAGTCACAATAAGGAGCCAGCCATTCAGAGATTTAGAGGAACTGATTCCCAGCAAGGGGAATGGTAAGGACCAATCATTGATTCAGAGAGGAGCTTGAAATGTTTGGAAAACAAATAAGGCCAACTGTGGCTAGAGCAGAGGAAGGGTGGAGGAGGGGTGCGACAGAATGCCAGAATGCCACGGGCGTGGTATGATCTAGACAGAGGGTCCGGGGTGCATGGCACAGCCTGTAAGTTCTGCTAGCGTCCAGAAAAATAAGACTTCCCGAGAGCTGGAGCAATCATTGAAGACATTAAGAAGGTGATGGGGATTATACTAGGCCTTGTAAAATGGGTTGAATTAATGGGAGAGGGAAATAGAAAAGCACTAATGGACAAAGGAGTATCTCTATCAAATGCTTAGAGACCTGTTAGCTTTGCTGTCTACAGTGTGTCCATATTTTCCCTTGTTACCTGCTAGACCAAGATGCACTCAATTATTGTAGCTTTGCGGAGATGGGTAATGCATGTATTAGTTTTAAACATATGGTATGGAATTCAAGGCAGAAAAGAAACAGAATGAAACACATTCTTTTCACGCCATCCGAAGGGCACACTGACTAGTGCCGAGCGATGCATCCTGGTTTCAGTGCTTCTCCCTCCTCATCCTGTATTTCTTGAGCCTTTCTTTCCCATTTTTAGTAAGCGTTTGGAATTTTATTTTACCTTGAGCACTAATGGTAAGCCTCCTTAAGTGTTTTTATTTTTAAAGGGTCTATTGTCACTCTTACATTTGCGGTATTAGGTTGTCTTTAAACAGCATCCGGATGGTCAGGAGTTACACGTGGGCAAGGTAGTGCGACCAGAACGGAACGTCCCTCATTTTCAAGTGTCTAGGCATTTATTGGTTAATTGCTGATCAGCATAAGTTCTTTAAAAAGAAACAGTGAGAACTAATAAATATATTCTTGTATCATGTATCAGATGATGTGACTTCAAAATGTGCCTGCCTCCTTAACTAATGTCATGACATTGCATAGATCGCCTAGCTTCTTTTTGGCTCCACTTTCACATGGTGAGAAGGTGGTCCCTTCCATCTTTAATATTCTATGATTTTCGTGGAAAACCTATATTTTTGCTCCATGGATATTCTCTTTACCTTGTATGTGGAATTTCACTAGCTCCATGTAGTCATGTAGGTATATTCCTATTGCAGAAATAAAAGGCTTAAGTAAGAGTTCACAATTTTTTTTATATATGTATCTAAGAGCAACATTCAAGCTATATTTGTTCAAGTTTGATGCTACAACAAGTTGTATTATTTCATTAGTTTATTGATCATTCACATTACCGAATTGAGTGTAATTTGCAAAGTAGTTGCTCTGTAAATATCTATCGATATGTTGACGATTGATGCTAATTCATGTGAAACAATTTTGGAGAAGACCATGCGTTATAAAGCTATGTTTCTGATCTTTAGAAATGGCAGGGAGCTTATCACTCAAAACGAGGTGGTCTGCTGAGTTCAGTGTGAGGAGCAAACCGGTCTTTCAATTTTGTTTGGGCTTCTCCCAGGAGAACTGGTGTTAGAAAGCGGCGCGGAGTAAGCAGTTCCCTGAAGCGCAATGTCTTGATTCCAGAGACCCAAGCTCCTCTGCTAAAATGATCAGATCAAGTGCTCATTCTTTATATCAACAAGAATTAGTAATTCTGAGATTTTTGTAATAGAGAGGTACAGCTCTCTGTCTCTCATGAGATATGTATACTATACAAACGCCAACAAAAGACAGAAAATCATAAGGACCAAGAATGAGCGTCATGTTCAGAGAAAGAGAAGGCGATTTCAGTTTGCAGAGGATCTGAAAAGTCTTTAGGAAGGATTCATGAAGGTGGCATTTGAGTTGGGCTTGAAGGATGCAGTGCCATTTATGTTCTAAATATAAATAATTCCACTTCTAGAGAATGGTTTAATTTGATGAATTTCCATGAATGGAAATGTAAAAAAAAAATGCAGTAGTTCTCTGGTCCTACCTGTACATACAGGCCAAGAGCTCTTGGTGGAAGAGAAAACAGTCCGACATTATTTACCACCATGTGTCACAGGAATAAAAAATATGAGTTGCAAAAATTTGACGGCTCAGATTTCTCATCCCTAAAGCAAATTGGTTTCTAACCAGGATCCTGTCAGTTAGGGGGGTCACTTTGCATTTTTCCTGCCTACCGTGTTGCCCAAGCAACTATCTCCCGATGGACGATGCCATTAGAGAAGCACTTCCAAAAGCATTTTCTGCAAACATTAGTGCTTCAAAATGCTCTGGAAGAAAGAGAAAAAGTCTACAGACAAATAACTCTGAGCAATAATAAAGACTGTGCTCCCTCACAGACAGTTATAATGCATATTTATTTCCCTAAATATTTGGAGAAGTCCCTCAGGAAAGGAGCCTGTTTAACCTTGGTAAACCTTGTGTTTTCCTATCCAATTTTATTAAAGGACCAGTTTTTCAATTTCAAAAGACTTCTATTGAGGTAAAGTTTACATGCAATGTAATGCACAGATGTGATGTGTATAATTTAATAAATTTTGATAAATTTGTGTAATCACCAACCAAATCAAGATGCAGAACATTTCTAATACCACCCCAAATTTCTTCCCACCCTGTTCTAGTCAATAATTACTCCACTGAAAACTACTGCTTTCTGTTGTCATAGATTATTTTGCCTGTCTTTTTATTATTTTATGTGAATGGAAGTGCGCAGTATGAAATCGTTTGCTCCTGCATTATTTCACTAAACATTCCATTTGAAGATTTATCTAGATTGTTATGTCATTCGTTTTTATTGCTAAAGAAGTGTTCCATTATATGGATATACCACCATTTCGTTATCCATTTTCCTTCTGATGAACATTTGCCCTGCTTGAGTTTTGGATATCATGAATAAAGGAGTTTTGAATATTATTGTGGAACTCCCCTTTTTGTGGATGTCAGGTTTCACTGAGCTTAAAGAAGTTGATCGGTGTATGTCCAATCTGACATTTTCTTTAGCAATGTATGAAAGGCTTAGTTGTTTCTTACCTAACCCAGATCTGATATTGTCCGTCTTTTCAAGCTTTTCCATTCTTGCGAGTATAAAATGATACATTGCTGTGCTTTTCATTTTCATTTACCCAAAAATGAATGTTCTTGAGCAATCTTTTCACTGGCCATTTGGATATTTTATTTTATGAAGCGTGTTCTAAGTTTTAAATTGGGCTTTTGTTAATGATTTGTAGTAGTTCATTATGTGTTCCGGATTTAAATATTCTGCCAGTCCGTGGTCCTCTCTAAGAAATTTTTGGGTCCTTTTTCTAGGAAATCTCTCGAAGAAATCTTTACCTATCTCAGCATCACAAAGATACTTCTGATTTTTTAATATGACATTTTCCCATATTTTCTTCTAGGAACTTTTTACTACTAATTCTTATGTGTAGGTCTTTCATCCTCTCAAATGAGTTTTTGTGCATAGCGTAGGTAGAGATTAAGGTTTATTTTTCTCCCTATACTTATATTTAGTTGTTTCACATCATTTCTTGAAAAAATTTTTCCTTCTGATATTAAAGTGCATTGGACCCTTTGACAAAAATCCTTTGACTGTAGCTCATACATGGGGCTATTTCTGGATCATCTATTTCACTCCTCTCTGTTTGATGATGTCAATAACACTATCTTGTTAACTCTTGTTAGTAATTAGAAGGTCTTGAATAAAGTTACTAGGTCTTGGATAAAGAACCCAGCTGTTTCTTCTTTTTTAGTCTCAGGGTTTTTTGTTGTATTTTTTTGCTATTCCAGGTTTTTTTTCTTTTCCACATGTTTTAGAATCAATTTGTCAATTTTTGTTTTGAAGTCTGCTGTAAAGTTGATGGGGATCGTGCTGAGTCTGCAGATTAATTATTTGGAGTAATTGGCATCTTAACCGCACTGACATGCCAGTCCATGAATACGGTGCCCTGCTTCACTAATGTGGATCTTTCCGTTTTCTCCCAGCAGGGTTTTAGAGCTTTCAGTGTAGAGCCCTGCATGGTTTTGCTCAATTTCACCCTAAGTATTTCATGTTCTTTTTAATGACACTTAAAAAGTTTTGTTTTCAGTATATAGAAATACAATTGATTTTTGTATATTGACCTGTTTCCTGAAGCCTTGCTTAATTCACTTATTAGTTTCAGTACTTGATTTGTAGCTTTCTTAGTATATTCTATTCATGCTATCTGTTGAATTTCAGGAGGCAGTTCAACCTATTCCCTTTCCATCCTAATATTCTGTATTTCTTTTTATTGCCCACAGCACCGTCTAGCCCGTCAGAATAGTGTTATAGTGAGATCAGACACCCTTGCCTTCCCTAATCGTAGGGTAGAAATAGTCACTCTTAAATACGACGTTCTCTATAGACATTTCATTGACGATCCTTATCACATTGAGCAGTTTCTTTTCTTATTCATAGTTTCCTGAGTTTTTTTAAAAATCAAGAATGGACCTTGAATTTTGTTAGATTTTTTTTATATCTACTGAGATGATTATATGATATTTCTACTTTATGTTGTTTTTGAGGTAATTTACATTGGTTTAGTTTTCAAATGTTAAATTCATCTGCATTTTAGTCAAAACCAACTGGATTGAAGTATATTATTCTTTTTATCCTTGCTAGATTTGATTTGCTATTATTTTCTTCAGGATTTTTGGGTCTATGTTCATGATAGTATGTATGTGTGATGTTGTTTTCTTATTTATGCCTATGTTTTCATTTGGCATCAGGGCTAGGCTGGCCTTATAAAACACACTGAAAAGTGATTCCTTCTCTTCTACTTTCTGAAAGGTTTTGTGTGAAATAGGTATCAATACTCCCTTAAATGTTAGAATTCAACAGTAAAATTGTACAGTCCTAGAATTTTCTTTGTGGGAGGTTTTTTTGTGACAATAAACTCAATTTCTTCATTAAAGGGCTATTTATATATTATATTTCTTGTTGACTCACATTTGGAAAGGTGTGTTTTAAAGGAATTTGTCCATTTCATTTAAGTTGTCACATTTATTGGAATACAACTGTAATATTTCCTTGATATCTTTTTAACATCTGTAGGACTGTTCTGATGTGACCTGGTCCCCTGCTGATATCATTATGTTTTCTTGAATTTTTTTGAGTGGTCTTCTTAGACTTTTTAATAAATTTTTCCTGTATTTTTGTTTTCTATTTCACTGGCTTTTTGTTTTCTTTCCTAGTTCATTGATTTCTTCTTCCATTTTTATTTTTTCCTTTCTTCTACCTAATTTGAGAATAATTTGACTGCTAACTTGGCTCCTGTCCCATACAAGTCCTTAAACATATACATTTTCATTTAAGCACTGCTTTATCCCACAGATTTTGATGTGCTGTGTATTTTATCATCATTTAGTTCAAAATTATTATTATTTTCCTCGTGCTTTCTTCTTTGACCCACAGGATATTTAGAAATGTGTTGTTTAATTTCTAAACAGTTTGGAGGGGTTGTTCTATATATTGTGTGGGTATGGGTTTTTAATAAAATTCTGTAATCAGGGAAAATGTTTATAAATTTAACTTAAAAATATTTTGGGACTTGTTATGGCCCACCTTATTATCTATTTTTGTTAATTTTCTATTTGTCATTTTTATATATAGTCTCCATAAATATGAAATAGATCAAGGTGGCTGATAGTATTGTTCAAGTCTTCTATATCTTTGTTCTTTCAACTAAAGTAAGGGGGTTTAAAATCTCCAAATATAATCATTGGTTTGTCTATTTCTCTCTGTAGTTTTACTAATTTTTGTTTCATGTATTTTGAAGCTCTTTTATTAGGTGCATGCATACTTAATTGTGATACCTTCATGATGAACTTGCTCTAATTATGAAATGTACCTCTTTGTCTCTGAGAATACCTTTTTTTCTTGAATTTTGTCTTAGTAATTCTATTCCATATTTCTTACATTAAAAATTAAAATATATGGGGTATTATATAAAATCCAAAACTACATTATTGTTGCATATGGGCTTACTTATAGAATCTAATACTACATGATTTATTTTGTTACTCAAACTGTTCCAGATTTGGCCACTGGGATATCTCTCCGTTGGTAGCAGTAGTTTTTACCGTGTGTGGGGAAAATTGAAGTTCCTGTGGCCAGTATCCTCCCCCGAACCTAAACTACCTACTGCTAGGCTACTGCTTCCACACCTGTAGGCAAGGGTGAGCTATTGTTGATATAAAGAGCTCTGTCCAGTGCTCTGTGTGGAGGCAGAGATGAAGGAGGATTACATTCAGACTGTTGGATGCAGACGTAATTATAGTGCTTGGCCTATTGCTGGGAGAAATCAGCCAGGTAATAAACCCTTTTATCTCAAGAACATTCCATTGTCATTCCTTGGTCTCACTGAATCCATAGTGAACTTGCCTGGGGCTGAAATTCATTGGTAAGATACCAGGTATCCCTGCCTCCCCTCCTGAGACGTGTTGCTGGTTCTCTGCTTTGAGTACCATCTCCTGGGTGCAACGCCTGACCCGCTTTGCAGGTTCTCTGAGACAATTCTGCCTGGAGCTGGGCCATCTCAAACCCTAACCCAGAAAGTGATCTTTAATCCTTTATTATCCTTTAATCATTCTATTTCAGATTTCTAATGCTATTTTCCCTCATCTTTTTGCTTTAACCTACATTGGTTATAGTGGCATATTTTAATATTTAAAGTATGGCTCATGTATGGTAACATATAATTGTCTTGCTTTTTATATGTCTGAATTTATGCCTTATAGTTACTGTATTTGGTCCATTTATATTTAAAGTAACTATTGATATGGTTGCCATATTTCTATTATCTATTTTAATTCCTCTTCTGTTTTCTTTTGGGTTATTGGAATGTTTTAAAGTATATCATTTTAGTTTTTCCCTTGGCTTTTAGATCTAGCCCTACCAATTGGTATTTTTCAGAAGTGATCACATCCTTAACTATCATTGTTCATTTATAAATATATTATAGTACTTTATATAAAATGTATGAACTTTGAGACAATATAATTTTTTTATTCCATTATTTTACACTATCGTTGCCATGTATTTTACAATTATAAGTATTATGAACACCACAATACAATGTTACATTTTTCCTTTAAACATCAGTTGCTGTTTCAAGAAATTAAAAAAAAATTTAAAAATCATGTTTTTTATGTATCCATGTATTTACCAATTTTTATGGATCTGAGTTTCTGGGTTTGTTTCTTTTCAAATGGAAGAGCTTCATATTAGCAGTTTTCATAGGATAGTTCTGCTGGCAACACATTTTTTTAGTTTTTGTGTATCTGAAAATATCTTATATTCACTTTTGAAATATTTTTTCTAGAACTAGAATTCTAGGATGATATTTATTTAATCTTCACACTTGCATTTTTAGGATCATTTTGTCTTCTGGCTTCCATTGTTCCGATGATAATCACGCGGTCATGCATTCGTACTGTTCTGCGTGTAAGGTATCATTTTTCTTTGTATTGTTTCAATATTTTCTTTGTATATTTTTCAGAAATTTGACTATGAAGTATATCCATTGCTGCACTTTTTGAATCTCTAATGCTATTTTCCACCAAACTGGGGTACTTTTTGGCCACTCATTAATATTTTTTCACTCTTATTCACACTTTTATTGTGTTCTGAGACTTCAGTTGTATTTAATTGGACTGCTTGACATTATTCACGCAGGTCATGAGCCAGTTCATTTTCCTCCCCAAACTTTTCCTGTCTTCAGCTTGGATACTTTTTATCTATCTGTCTTCAAGTTAACTAATCCTTTCTTCTGCCATCTTCAATTTATTGGTAATCCATCTAGTAACTTTTTCAGTTCTGATGTTATATGTTTAAATTTTAGGATTTCTATTTGGTTCTTTCTTTAAAGTTCCCATTTCTTGCCCATGATTTCCCATTCATTCCTTGGTTTTCATTATGCCAATCACCCTCCCCCCATTTAAATTTATTTAACATCTTTAAAGTTTTGCTAAATCCAGCAACTGGATAATATTAGGGTCTATTTTTATGGATGTTTCCCTTGACTATGCAATCCAGTTTTATGCTTTTCCTGGTACAGTTATTTTAACGGACAGGGTGGATGATGATTCTCTCATAGAGACGTGTATTCTGGTTTAGTCCTCTGTGGAATGTTGATTTTTGTCCTAGTAAGTAGGCTGGTCATCTTGAACTTGTGGTGTCTTCATTTTACTCTCTTACGGAGTGTCTATTTCACTTTGTTAGGAAAATCGCTTAGTTCTTACGGCAGTATTTATTCCGAAGCATGGCCCTTCTGAAGTTTCAATGGAAAACTCCAGAATCACAAATCCCACGACTGTCTGACTGGATGGGGTCTCTTTCTGCCCCCTCTGTAGTATGTAGTAGCTACAATATTTCCTAAGTCTTTTGAAGCTTCTGACTGTTGCTTTCCACTGAGCTTCTTACAGTGTCTCCACAGGTACAGGACAAGCATCAGCCAAGAATTAAATAAGTTCCCATGCATATTTGTGGCTCCCTGCTCTGTGGCATTCTCCTTTCTAGGTTTCCTAGCTTCTCTGACAGTACTGAACTTTGTTCTTTAACCCTTCAATTCAGAAAGACTGAGTTTTCTGCTTGAAATTCAGATGTCTTGACGGAGAGTGACTTCCATGGAGTAGATACAGAAATATGGCTCTGACCCTGTTTGGACCCAGTTTTTCAAGGGTCAGATCCATTTTAGTTCTGCCTGCTTTTGCTCATTCTCCAGGGTCTTTAAATATTAAATAATTATGCTTAGAATTATTAGCTCACAGTTTGTAGTTGTTAACCGTGAAAGGGTTAGTCCTGTGTAAAATACACTGCTATTACTAGAACCAGAATTTCCAGTGAGTCATTTAAAAAAAAATTGTAACAACTATTCTATCCCATGGAATTTGTGTTTCTTTCCAAACTACCACTTGGTTACTTTAGAAGGTATGGGGTTTGACCATTCACATGTTTGCCACCTAAGCAGTACTCCAAATTCTTATTATTTTCTCCCTCCACTCATATTTTTAGAAATGTCAGAATCTTCTGTGGGAAACTATTGGACCTATTCTGAAGGCATAAATGTGCATGCAAATTAGAGTTGCAGACACAAATACTGAGCTATTAGTGTCTTTTGGAACCTGTTCAGGTTGTTTATGCCCACGTTACCCCTTGGAAATGAGAATAAGCTTTGAGGGAATTTGTGGATGGAGAACTTTACAGAAACATAGTCTAATAATTGTGAAACATATGTCTTCCCCCGCTTCTCATGGAAATCCTTTCTCCCCTCTTCCTGTCCTCAACATAACCACTTAAGTTAATTTAGGTAAAGTCTACTCAGGTAAATTGAAGTAGAGAGGTGAAATAAATCACATAGGTATTTCAGAAATAGAAAAGTGCTATTTAGGGGAAAACAAAGCACACAATTTGGCCTGGATAACTAGAGAGACTTTTTTTATACCACTTGTATTCATCAGAGAACCACTTATTCATTTTCTACTTTGTCACACTTTTTTTTTTTTTTGATCATAAGTATTCCTGGGATTGGGACACCAGGTCAACTTGTCTAGGCCCCACGGACTTTTACGGATCCTGGAAGATGAACCACAGAGAGATTCGGAAAGATCATCCTATCCTGCAGTCTTGTTTAGGTTCAAATGCTGAAAACTTTGATCAAGGCCACTGCATCGGTCAGCGGGAGAGGGAGGCTGAGTATTTCTAGCCCATGGTTCTGCCCTTTATCTTGGCATGGAATAATGTCAAACAAATGTTTTTATGGTTCCACTGGGATTCGGTTATTCAGATATGTTCTTGCTGCCGCACACTGAGCCTGAGTATAGTGGGTGCTCTTTATAGGAGGACTGGGTTAAACGCCCCTTGCAGGGATTTCTTTCTGCAGACCCACGCGTGGTTCCGTGGAGAGTTGGATTCACGTGAAAGTCGCCGTGCTGTGGAAGACTCTCAGCTCACTTCTCTCTAGAAAGATATCAAGTCAAGTCGGTTATAATCCTTCCAGGTTCCTTTGTGTAGTTCAACAATGTAATGTTTTATTTCCCTTATTTATTTACCATTGACAGTTCCTAGATTAATATTTACTTTGGGGAGTTTTCAGAAATGCTTCTTTATAGGACTTTCAGTCTGGGAGCTGCCGTGAAGTGGGTAGGGTACACTGAGAATCAGAGAACAGGCGGAGCTTTTGCCACATAGCAAGCGAGAGAGGTAAGATACGTAATTTGGCGAAATCTAAGTATTATCTGTATATGTCATAAAAGGTCAATTTTAGGCAAATACTTAGAAGGCTCAAATCTGTTCTCCACAAACTGTTCCTTTGTCCTTATTTGCTGTATTCTGTTGTAGCAGCCTGGGTAGCCGATCTGCTGTTCACACCTTTCATTTCATTCATTCAACATGCAACAAATATTTATTGAGTACTCCTGTGTGTTTGACACTGTTGTAGACACTGAGGACCGAGCAGCGAGTGGAGCGAATTCCCTCTTCTCAGGGAGCTTGCATTCTAACGGGGGAGCAGAAAGTAAAGCAAGAAAGAATGGCGAATGGTTTAAAGGCTGAAGGAGTGAAGAAATACATCACTTCTTTCAGTAGGCATCCTGGTAGGGAGGGGTTTTCAGAGCACGGCAAATGGCCCATTTGCTAGGAATTGGAATCCAGTCGCTGGAACACCCCCCACCCCCATGCCAAAAATGTAATCAAATCATCACCAGAATCCATAAACTTAAAGGGTCTATGAAAGAGAAAGCCTTTCAATTTGCGTAGTGACAGAACACTTCTCTTCACATTCATTTCAAGCCAAATAGTTTTCTTTACATTTGGTATTTGTAACAAGCTCTTATTTTCTTCTGATAACCCATTAACTTAAAAGTAGTTCTTATGAAGCAATAGTGACTTTTCCATTATTGAGTATCTGTTTCAAAGTCATTTTAATCTTCCGAGCAGTATTTGTTGTGTGAAGTTTTCTGCAGCCAAGAATAATTTATTTGCAAATGTAGCAATAGCATACAATCAGCCAAACAAGATTGAGTTTTGTCTCCAAATAATATTCCGCTGAAAGTTTAAATGTTTCTAGTCTATGTTTCATTAGAATCTGAATAGGTGTGTGCAGCTACTCGAAATGTCTTCTGACGGTAAAATATTATTTGGGAAACAGAACCCTGGAAATATAAGCCCTCCTTTGAGAGTGCTGTTGCATCCAAATATCCTACTCAAGGCAAATCCTATTTGGAAGGCATCACTGCTTGAATGAAGGAACATAATTCAGATTGTTGCTATAGCACGATATACAAAAGAACTCATTAATCTGGCAAATAAAGGTATAAAGATACAGATTATGTTCTCTTACCATAATTATTACACATCTTCTCTTCACTCTATTTTAGCAGTATTACTCAAAAAAGGTTGTAACAGGCTTTAAAAGCTTAAGGGAAATTTGTCAGTGAGTTATGAGATCATAAGCTCTGTGACAACACTTGCAAGACTAACCTAAACAAGACCTGGGTGTTTGCCTGTTTGGTATGGCCAGTGCCTCAAGAGCTGCCATGGGAATGTCTTTGATTTGACTCAGTGTAGAATCTAGAGAAGCTGTCACAGTAAACCTGTAACAAGTCAAAAACTGGAACCTACAGTGTCCGTAATTTGGATGCTAAATGCATTTATGTGGGGGCCTTGAGTTATTTAGTCTCTAGAACTTTGCTACATCTCATGGGTCTTGACGATGATAACCAGTTATCAGTGTTAGCCAGCTAATATATCCACAGCTGTTTCTTACGATGATATGTTTGTGCCAAACTAGCCACATCCTCTTCTCCGGTTCTGCTTCTCGCCGTCATGTGTGGCTACAATAAGAAATGCAGGCTCTCTTTTTTCAAAAGCTATTTGAACTCTTGATGGGGGGAAGAAAAACCAGATCCACATCTTTGAATATTATAAGTGTAAGGCCTAAAGATCTAAGTTAAGATGGGAATAGAGTTGTAGACACTTAGAAGTGACTGTTGGTTTCAGGGGGGAGGGGCTGGATGAGGGGGTGAAGGAGGCGAAGGGGCTAAAGAGGCACAAAATCTCATTCATATATAAATAAGGCACAGGGATGAAAGTAGAGAATAGAGAATATAGTCACTTGATCTGTAACATCATTACATGTTGCCAGATAGTAACTACACCAGTTGGGGGGAGCATTTAATAATGTGGTCAACTGTCAAATCACTATGTTGTACACTTGAAAACCAATATACTATTGTATATCAACTATACCTCAATAAAAACATAAACAATGCCTAGCAAAATGTCTGGCCCTTGGTAAACAACCAGTAAATATTTACTGAACTTAAAAAAAGTTAAGATGAGGAGAGTTTGAGGAAGGGCAGCTCAAGGTGTGGTGTTGGAAAAGATACAAGTAAATTTACCCTTATTTATTTTACATGATTGCTGATTTCTGGCCATCAAGCACTGTCCGTATGTCTTAGAGAGATCTGTTCCCTTCATGACAGCAAGAACAGCACACGAATGAGGGAGCCTCCCAGAGATCTTTGCCCAGGCTTGGTCACTGATGCGTCACTGGACCAAATATGGTCATGTCTATCTTCATGGTTTTCTTGGCGTCACATAAGTATTTAGTACGTCTCCGTTCATTCTGCGACTCTCATTTTTTCTCCCTTAGACCTGGGTCCCGACCTAAAACAGCCAGATTTCTCATTTCCATCAGTGAATATTTTCTATTAATCCCTCATCCAACACGTGGATAATGTAACAAGTAAACCTGTCACGTCCGAGGCTCTGGGTCATGCTTGGAGGACCCCATAGCCAGCAGCCAGGAGGCTGCTTTCAAGGACTCAGGACAGAGAAGAAGGTGAATCCTGACAGCAATGCGAGGAGGCCGTGAGAGTGTGTCAAGGTGGCTCGGTGGACACACACGGCAGGGTGCCTGGGGACCCCTGAAGATACTGGGGAAGGCCTCCCAGCCATGCGAGCAGACACCGGGGACCTGGAAGATGGCCAGTCTCCCTCCCCAACTTCCTTTTCTTTATGAAAGCCTTCAAAAATGCACCATTTCAACAAATTCTACTGACTAGAGGGTGATTCCCAGCTTGGCTCTCCTTACTCACTGCATTTAACCTCTGTTAAGCACCCAATGTATGCGCAGCACCGTCTTAGGCACTAAGAACCGTGATGAATGAGACAGACACGGTCCTGCTCTTGGGGAAGGTGTATTCTAGTAAGGAATCTGGTCATCAGTGTATCATGACTCAAGTGCCCATCTCATCGTGACTGTGCTGGCCACGATGCACGAGAGCTACAAGGTGCTCTGGGACCATGTGATAGGGGACCTGCCTACTTGGGGGTCCAAGAAGTTCCTTGGGAAGCTGAACTTTCAACTGACATCTGAGGCGTGATTTGGAATTTTTCAGACAAAAACTGGGGAGGAAGGTGAGCGGGGAGGTTGCTTTCCTGCACAGAGGGGGGCAGCTCCAGCAGCGGAGTGAAGGCCGGCTGGTATGAGGTGGAGCTCAGAGAGGGTGAGGCGTACCAGGAAGGACTCACAGCAAGGCCAGATCACGGGGAGCCTCGTGGGCCCTTGTAAAGGTGCTGGACAAAGACGCTGAGGCTTTCAATGGTCAGGCTGGGGATGGGAGAGACAGGATGGCTCACCCATCTGGCTGTTTAGTGATCTATCACATAAAAATTCCTCTGGGGACTTTTACAACTGGTCTGGGTTCCTAAAGGAATATAATATTAAATGAATAAAGCCTCAGCAGGGGCCAGAGCTTCATCCTCTGGCCAGGTGTTCTAAGGTATTCAACACTCAGCAGAAGACAACCACCGAGGCAGACATCTTTGGGAAGCATCGTGGAAACTCTATTATTTACTCATTGTTTTTATCTGCCACTTATTCTCTAGTTTTGAGAGTATCTGCTTTCATTTAGAAAGTACTTAGAGCTGCTTTTCTAACAGAGGAAACAGAAATCCCCTATGTTCCTGCTTTTTGCTGTAAGCAAACTGCACATGTGTACTCTGCATTGCGCATCAGGTCTCCAACACTGAAGACCTTCTCTGGACAATGGCTGCATAATTGGACGCCATGGAACTGGACACAGTAGTTTCTCATGCTACCCAGTGTTGCTTCCCCTCCAGCTTTTTATTGTCAAATGCTACATAACTTTAGCTAAGGTATATTTGAGGATGCAGATTTTTCACACAGGCTGTGATTATGGGAGAAGGCCTTACTTAAACAGTGAGTCAGTCTCAGCTTGGTCACTGCAACAGTTTAGTCGGTATTCCTGATTCCAGCTTCCACGTCCTCTGATGCCTCTCATGAGCTAGGCTGGACCAGCCTTGGACAGACTCATGCAGTTGAATGGACCAGTGAGACCTTTACATACCCTTCTTCTTCCTTTCATTTCTTATTTCCTACCAGGCATCAAGTCCCTGTAAGCTTCCTTCTGAGAATCCCAAAAGCATCACTGCTCCTAGGCACTGGGACTGCTGTTTCCCTTCTTTCTACCCCTAAAACTTACTTATAGGGTCTCATTTTCTTAATCTCTATATCTTAGCAAGATTAAGCAATATGTGATTTTTGAAGTAAGGTGTTAAGGGCTGATTATAATTTATAATGCCACCTGCTCAGAAAACATTTGCATTTTTTAGAGATTTCACCAAGCTGTGAGTTCTGTGGTGATATCAACTACTGTGACAAGAACATAACGGAGGCGACGCGGAGCAGAAGAAATTTCCCCAGTGTCTTTTATGTAAGAGCACCATCGAACACTTGGGGAGTGTTTTAAAGTTTGCAAAGTATTTTTACCTTGGTATTTAATCCTTTTAACAAGCTTGTAGGTGGGCAAATGAGAGGACTGAGGTAAGAATATTTACTTGATTCCATCCACGGGGCATAATAATAAGATATGTATGACCATATCTTCATGGAATTTAGACTATGGTGAGTACCATGTGATAAGAATATTGTATTTATTTGCTTATAAGTTGGCCCTTGAAACAAAAAGACACATGGAACAAAATTAGTGTGATAACATCATGAAGAGAAATCATAAGCCAGAAGGAGATGTGGTGATATGCTAATTCAAAGGATCAGGATTATTATGATGATTAAGTATAAAATTGAGTTATCAGCTTCCTGGAAGCCAAATCAAAAAGGGACATGTGGTGGCTGGGCCTCTAGCGATACTTTCTTTCAGTTTTGCCTGTGCCCCCACCACCCTCAGAAGTCCCTGGCTTTACCCACCTGGGCGTGCCCGACTTCTTCCTCACAGCCCTTCTCTCGGGAGTTCTGTTTTCTCTGTCTCCTGCCTCAGTCTATCCAATATGTCTGTATGAGACTGAACCTCACTGTGAACATGCTTAAAGTTCATTCCCACGAGGTATTTTTGGACCAAGGGGAGCCACAACCCGGCTTGCCAGCCAAGTGTTATATGTATCAATAACCAGGCTACCTGGGCCTCAGCTCCACCTTAGCTGGGATCCTATGACAAAATGAAACAGAAACGGATTTCAACATTCTATTTCTTGTATCAACCTCTGTTAACAGCCTTTAAACAGCATTTCAGTGAGGAATGTTCAATGAGGCTAATGCGGAACAAGCCCATAGCCTTTTGGCTTTTTAACTTGATCTAAGGAATGGCTTTTCAATTGTTAGGAGGGCAAATGGATAGTTCTGAAACCATGCTTACTTTTATGAGATTGGAAAAATCGATTCTGCATCTTATTTCTACCATGTGGTCATAAATTGATGTGCTAACCATGGAAGAGCAAAGGAGACTTCACTTTCTTGCTGAAATTCCTAGGGATCACTTTGTTGAGAAATTCTTAGCAGTGACTTTCTTAATAGGCGATCTCATTTCCTGCAGCCTTGCTCTGACTGAATGTGGTGCATCCGAGAACAGGGAGAGATTAATGGAGGACGGCCGTGGTTCACTCTTAGTGGGCAGCTGTGATGGATTGAATGCCACTGGCTGCATTGCACTAGGTTTTCTGGAAAATCTTGTTTCTGACAATTCACTGTGTGGAGTGTTGATTATGCTAACCTCTAGTTGTAAATTCATGTCTGGAGCAGAGACTTGCCACAAGGCCCATTTGTCAAGTACAGGCTGAATCCAAGGTTATAATTGGCATTAACGAATCCTCAGTAAAAACAACAGGATTGGAATACCAGTGAAAGACTGGCCCAGGTCAGTGCATCCATCCGTCATCACCGTCTGGAAGGGAAGCTGACAGCAGAGCTGGGATTGAGGGGAGTTGCTGCTGGGATACTTCCCTTCTGGATGGGCAGCTGTTCACAGTCCTCTTTATGAATTATGTTTGACGGAACGGGTGACCTTTTTGGCAAGACTGAGTACTCTCATCTCTTAATATTCTCCTATGGGAAATCCGTTCAAAAGGTAATTTAAAGGCTTACAAAAAGGAAACAAATAAATCACACCACAGGCTAAGAAAAGATAGTGTAAACTTAATTCCAAAACCTTGGATTTCTCAATCACAACTTGGCAGATATTTCGTGTGCACATTTGGGAAGCAAAATCAGACCTCTCTCTATTTCTCCACTCCAGGATCAATGTCGAAAATATTGAAGGGGCTATTTTCCCTTCCACGGGATTCCATCTTTTGGGTGCCATCTGTGTTTTTAGTTCCAGCGCATCGAGGAGGGGACACTCTCTTTTTCTTTGGCTTTCATCTTCTCTCCTCTTGGTGGTACTCTCGTCCACGAAGTGGCCAGCAGTTGTTTCCACCTGGGAGAAGCCTCAGCCCCAGCTTTCTCTGGCTCCCCTAGTTCCAGCCCCCCACCCCTACACAAAAGGAACGAGACAAGACAGTTGATACTATCCCTGCAAGAAGTACCTTCCCTTGCATTGTCCCACCTTCTTAGAAGGGCCAGGAGGAACCAGATAGAAAGCCAGGGGAACATAAGCCTTTGACCTCTCAAGTTGTTGCAGAATGCATGCCCCCAACCCTATGCAATCTAGTGCAGTGCCCAGGGCAAGGGGCCCCAACCACGTCCGCGGTAAGGTCTTAGTTTGCCCGGCCTTGACACGGCGCTGACTTTCTCTGAGAACCCCTACCATTTTGTGTCCTAGTTACCTTTGAATTTCTGTATCTCAAAATTTCTGAAATCTCCCAAGTACATAAAATTTCATTATGAATATTGGCTACATGCTAAGAACCTGCCAAGTGTTCTCTGATTTCTTAGTCCGACTTCATTATACTTCCCTGGCTTTGCATTTCTGAGGGATCCTTACTTTTCACACTTCATATAATTCAGTATCCTCCTTGAAATAGGTTTCTGCAGAAGATATAGTTTATAGGTCCAAAGAGGCTCCCATTCCTAAATCCCAAAACCTTTCTTTCTTCATTTTGGAATGGACATGTACGATTTTTATTGTGTCAATGGAAGGATGCCTGGGGTGTCAAAAACCATGTGTTCAAGCATGTGGTACTTCATTGACTGACAGGAGCAATCAATATCCTTCAGAAAGACCATCCAATCATGCATTCCTTCATCCAATGATTTAAAAATATTTGACGTATGTGCCAAGCATTGTGCTAAGTGCAGATGATGCCATGGTGACAGAGACAAGGTCCCTTAACCTCGGACAGTGTACATACTAGGTTAATAATAAATCACACCAAAGGCTAAGAAAAGACAGGGGAATAGGCACAATACCTGATCTCTTAAAGAATTTCAGAGAGTACGTGCTTGTATGTTTAATTCACAGATAAGCTAAGTGTGTGCATTAGGGCACTGCTACACTCAAATTATCACTGCTTTCTTGACTCGTAGCCAAGTTAGTTACGAAAAACCATCTCCTCACTGTCAAGCCAGAATGTGCAGAGCCCTAAGTTATTTCTGCACACAAAAAATGTTGCTGTGTTTACAGGTTCATTAGGGTATTGGGCATAGAATATGTATATGATATACTTTTAGTGTTGCTAGTAGAATTATAGTCTGACTAATAATTGCTGCATTTACATGCCTACTGTGTAACACTGTGCTAGACAAGGTACAAACCCTTCTTGTAAGTTTCAGAACAATTCTGTGAGATAGATGTCACTATCTAGATTTCACCAATGAGGCCTTAAGAGGTTAAGTAACTTATTTTTCAGTAACGACATAGTAAATGGCACAACTTGAATTTAAATCTATGACTCCTAGATTCCAAAACCTGTGTTCTTGCTTCTGGATTCCTTTTTCTCAACATCTTGACGCCCATCACCTTGGTGCACCCTGTGAGTATGGCTGAATGTATGTGTGGTCTGCCGCCTCTGACTTCCCATGATAAACTGTGTAGATTCCCAAGATTCCTTTGTGTTCTAGATTCATCTGACATGTTACAAAAATGTTAGTAAGAGACAATATCATCAGCAGGGCCATCTTATAATGAAAGGAATTTGAAATAGCTCTTTTCTTCAACTTCTCCACACATATACCCACACATATGGGGAGAGAAAACTGTTAAAATACTTGTAAATACTTTATTTAACCTTTCATATTTCCATTAGTTACAAACAAGCTTACTGCAGTATGTCAAAAGGTTGGCTCAAAATCTATCCTATCAATGTTTTGGTTAATCCATTGGCACTTTTTTTCCTCTGTGGTTTTTTTTTTTTAAAGTTTCTCCTGCTTTTAAAAAGTTTTCTTAATCAATTTATAGATTCTTTTTCTCTTTAGCAAAAAATATCATTAAATGTCATTGATACACGAGTAGAGCACGAAACCTGAACTAAGTAGCCCATCTCAAAATAAATCACCAATAAAACATGAATATTAAACACTATCTTTAATAAAAAAGGCTCATCACATACTAGTTAGTGGTTTTAGCCACTGAACCAGTTTTCATTCCATCATCAATTTTGTTTGGCCTTTAAAAGCACCAGTTGAGATACACTTCATTGTTAAGACCAAATAAACGGAGAGCTTATTCAATCATTTCAGCAGCTCAAATGAACAATGTAGATATTGTGTGATAATTTAGTTTTGCCTAAATTTAGATCTCACTAACCTCCCCCCATCCCTAAAGTGACATAATTTAAAAGGTTAAGAGTGATTCATGATTTCTTTAAGGAGTCATCTTTCACCTGTTCATCCTTCTCTCTGGCATACGGTGGGTCCACTTTACTTAAGAAACTTACCCTTATTATATTGGCCTGCATATGTGATGGATTTATAGTTGTTGGGGTTTTAAAAACCTTAGTAGAGTAATTCTGTGTGGGAGTTGAGACGGTAAGTAAATAGGTATTGCTTTTGAGGTTAGAAATTTGCAGTATTTATTTGCCATAATAAATGACACAGATGAGCAGTAGAACGTTTCACTAATGAGGAGAACTAGTAAATTAGAAGAAACACAAATCCATGAATATAGGGAGATTGTTTTCAATCAGGAATCCTCCTCATTTCCCACCATCCATGAATCCTGATATTTCCACCTCATAATCCCTCCCTTTAGATTGAAGACAAAATCTCTTGTAGCAAAGATTGGCAACCTCTCCAAATTGTGTCTCATAGTGTGGAAAACCCAGTGGACTAGAAACATGAACCCTGGTCAGCAACCTGTTTCTGCTGTTTCCCTGTGTCATCTCAAGGAAAGTCTCTGTACACTTCAGAACGTCTATGTCCTTATTGCTAAAGCTGGGATGATAATTCCAGCCTCACAGGCCTGTTTAGGAAGATCGGCTGGGAGCATTTGGAAAGTGCTCTGAAATCACAGAGGGCCATCTAAGTAGGAGGGGTTACGGTGCTGAGGCCAGATTGCTTGGCTGCTTTTCCATGGACTTGAACTTCTGAGTGTCCTACCTTCCCAACTCCTGGGCAGGAGAAGGAAGTACAAATGCTTAATGTCACAGTAACCACTGGATATGGTGAAGACAAACAAGTAAAGTTCATGAGAATCTAAAAGGCAGGAGGAAGACCTTTCTGATCTTCAGAAATCCTTTCTAATCTTGAATGAGCTTCCTTCACCCTTCCCAGAGTATCTGAGTGAATGGGACTCAGAGCTCTGAAGTCCCACAGACCTTAGCTCTGCCATTCAATGGCTGTGAAAGCACTTCATCTTTACAGCCTCAGTTTCCCCTTCTGTAAATTGAGGTTAGTTGCACCTGCTCACTGCGCCATGAGAATTAAGTTAGATAGACATTGCAAGTTTGCACTCATTGTCTGGCCTGTATCAAATGATCAGTCGCTGTTTGCTGGCATCATCATGCCGCACATGTTCTTTTCATCCACAATAAGTGGATCCACTGAGCATGCTCTGGGCTCAAATCTCATCAGCCAAGATACTCCCTTCCAGGAAATTCTCAGCCCAGATCGTGGGAGAACTTGGGGTTCTCCCTGCTGAGGCTGCTGCCACAAGTTGAAATCTTTGCCTTCCTTTCTAAAGCAGAGAAATCTTCTACAGAAGAGTTGTCAGTTGTGTGCTAGTGGTCCCCACATATCTGATTCCTTCTGAGCATGGCAGTTTGCTCTACGTTGTGTGTGTGCATGTGTGTAAGAGAGATTAAGGATAAAAACGAGGGTGAGTGATGACCCACAAGAAAATGAGATACAAATAACTGAATACACTTGTTTCCAGTCTCTGTGGCTGGGCTTCAAAGTGCCCCGATCAACTCTGCCTTCCTAATTTCACCAGATGCTGACTCCCTGCTCAGAACTGTAAGGGCGGAAACTTCCGCTTTCTTCCCTTCTAGGTTCTTCAGCTGGTCTAATAACTAAATCAACATAAGACAGATTAGCAAGCAAAAGAACACATTTACTAGGTGAGATTCTTTATCTTACTCTTCTTGAGATCTCTCCTTGGTACATAGCAGGAGCTTAATGATCATTTACTGAATAAATGTTGATGTGCATCCTCAGTGAATACTGAGTGAATGCTAAGCAGCAGCACTTACATTTAGATGATTTGACATAGTTTCTTCAAGAACATTAATGGCATTAATGGCACTACAAGTTCAGTTTGCATTGTTTTTTTTTCGTGCATTTACATGTTACAGAGAACATATTTCAGAAAAAGTTACAGATACGGACTTTAGTCTTTAGCGCATGCTATTATATAATTCATAATGTTAGCTGCAGAGATTTTTTATTTTCCCTATTTTTTAAATTGAAGATGAGGGGTGGGGGGAGGGAGATACACATCTTGTATTTCAGAAAATATTGGTCCAAAGAAAGAGCTCATGTTACCAACTGGTTTTATTGAAAAGGTTACGTTGAGGAGATGGACAGGAAGTTACATTCTCAGGAGAGGAAACAGGAGTTCATATCAAGTATGGGGGCATGTGTATTTATTTCTAAGAAGGTTATATTGAAAATCAACTTGTCTGTACATATGTCTGTGCTCGTAAAAAAATATGAGACTCCAAGACAGGCGATGGCAGCTTCCCACCCTGAGCTAAGGAGAATGGGTAGGGGTCTGGGGCTTCAAAGGGAAGGAAGACAATTCACAGGAAGAGAAGAGCAAATGGTTGGTAAACAGAGGCATTCTCTGTCATGCAGAGAAGTTGTTCTGATAAAAAAAAAAAGGGTTATCTCTGGTAATAGCCCTCTTCCTGGTACAGGCCTCCTATCTCAACATTTTTTTAAGCAGCTCAGGAAGAGGTTAAGATTTTTTTTAAGAGTTAAGGGAAAAGGCTTCCCTGGGTCTGCTGGATTTGGGTTGCCTTCAGCTCAGAGCGATGTGTCTCGGGGTGACATCCCCACCCCCATACCGGCGTTTCCCTGCTGCCCTCCCACCCAGTCCCCCTGCTGTCGTGGATTCCGGGCTCTGAGCCTGTGGGTGGCTCTGCCTCCTGCCCAGAAGCGCCGCCCTTGCCTCTTACCTGCCTAGTGAGCTTCCATGCGTCCTTCAGGGTCTGATCAAATACCACCCTTTGATAAATTCCTTTCTAAAGCCTTTCAGACGGATAGGCTCTTCCTCACATAAATTTTCTGGCACCATATAAATAAAAATAAAATCTAAAATATTAAAGACTTTACTCTTAAGAAGCTACTGGATGCTAAGCACTCTTCAGGCCGTGTCTAATTTGAATCACACATAAACTTGCAAAGCAGTTTCCGTAATCATGTCTGTTTTATCAATGAGGAAATAAGGGTCAGAAAAGTGAAATAATTTGTCCAGGGTCACAAATAGAGTAAGGAGAGTTCAGTGCGTGTCCAAAGCTGGTGTTCTTCTTACCCACAAGGGTCCTGTCTCTTTATGGCCTAATAATCCTGCCTCGGATCCTGTGGACGTGACCCTTGGGCATGAAGAGCGGGTGGGCATTAACCGAGGATAGCGGAGGAGGGAAGGGCATCCACTCAAGGAAGAGCATGTGCGAGGGACTCAAGGAAGAAGGCAGCACGGTGAGACCGAGGACCTCAGCGAGGGCCGCCGTGGCCACAGTTGCTGAGAATAAGGGAAAATCCAGAGAGGGTGGGAGGGTCAGGCCCTTCAGAGCCCGGTGGTCTATCTCCAGGTCTTCGGTCTGTATCCCGAGGACCGTGAGAAGCCACTGAAGAGTGTAGGCAAGGGTCATAAATACGTCAGCGTTCGAGAAGATCAATCGCCTGCATTATCGAGAACGGTTTAGCAGGGAGCCGGTCTGAATGCATCAAGATAATTAAGAATTCATTGCACTGGGTGGTAGATAATGGTGGTTTGGTATAGAGGGGTTCTGTTGGTGGTTGTGGGAGAAATAGTTATCTTCGGGAGGTAAATGGACAGATTTGGTGCTAGCTTGGATATGAGTTGTAGAGAAGAAAGGGGCCATCAAGGATGACCCCAAAGTGCTTAGCTTGCTGCCTGGATAAGTCATGGTACTATTGTCTCAGATTAAGAACACGGGAAAAGAACAAGGATCAGAGAATATCATGGTTTCACTCTTGGATCCATGGACTGTGTGTGAATGGCTCATAGATGAAGGGTGAGGGTGGAGGGCGGTGCTAAATGTGATGGGCAGGCTTCCTGTTTCCTAATCTGATTATCATTATTGACAGTGTTTTTATTTTTCCTGTTCTATATTTTAACTGACCATGGGTTACTCACTGACACGGACGAGCTCAGGATAAATTGTCAGTTATGGCATCTTAATGACTCCTAAGACTGCTCTTTGAATGGAATCTCTCCCTTCTTACCTTTTTTTTAGCTAAAAATACACAGTGACTCTTAGTTAAAAGATGGGAAACATTTGCATCAAAATGATAAAATCTCTTTTTTCCTCATTGGCTCTACAAGGGGAACATCTGTATTTAGAAAATGGTTATCTTTTCTATAGACTTAATTGTTTTAAGAAGTTTTAGATTTTTAGAAATACTGAAGAGATAGTACAAGGTGTTCCATACATGTATATACACACACACATGTTTCCTTTATTATTAACATCTTATATTAGTGTGGAACGTTTGTAAGAATTAGCTAACCAATACTGACACATTATTACTGTTATTGTTGTTATTCAAATCCATACTTCCTTCATATGTCCTTAGTTTTTACCTAATGCCCTTTTTCTTTTCTAGGATCCCATCTAAACTTACCATATTGCATTTAGGTGTCCTGTCTTCTTAGGTTCCTCTTGGTGGGGAGAGTTTCTCAATTTTTCTGGTTTTGAGAGCCTTACCATTTTGAAGTGTACTGGTCAGGTGTACCCTAAAATGCCTCTGTATTGAGACTTAGTGTTTTCCTCATGGTTAGACTGGGACTGCAGATCTGAGGAGGAAGGGCATGGAGGTGAAGTCCTATTCTCATCATACTGTATCAACAGTACATCCTGTAAATAAATATTTGTCACTGCTGAGAGTAAGATTTGTAAGGTTTCTCAACTATAAAGTTGTTTCTTACCTTTCTAAACTGTCCTTTGAAAGGAAGTTCCTGTATGCACTTAAGCCTACAATTAAGGAATGGGGAATTGTTTGGAATTCTTCTGCATGGGAAATTGATTGGTTGATTGATCAATTGGTTACATCACTTATTTATATCATTGGACTTTTGGAAATGTATTTCATACTTCAAGGTAAAATCCAGTGCTGCTTTATTTATTTTGTAGCTTAAATTGTTTCAGCTTTAACGCTTAGGAACTCTTTAAATTGGTTTCTGTGTTCCTTTGACATACCTCCATCATTGTGGGTGTTTGTTAAAAAACATTTTTTCCCACTTCCTTGCTTTCTGGCACTAAAACTCATTTTGTATAATTCCTGCTATGGTCCTAGAATCAGCCATTTTCTGAGAAGCTCTGGTTCATTTTATTGGAGAATGGAATTAGAAATTAAGGTCTGGATGCTAGATGTGCTCGTTGTTTTTGGGTATCATTCCTTTTAGGTCCCCTCAGCTGACAGAGCAAAGAAATATATGTGTATATACTAACTTATGTATATACACTTATCTGTAAATATTTCTGCATATCATCATCTGTATTTCTATTAAGCTAAACAAGATTTATTGATGTCCAACTCTAATCCATCACTACATAGATCATTCTAGCTTCTCCCCTTGTTTATCTGCAAATCCCACTCCAACAGAGAGAAACTTCACTCCCATAATCTGCCATCCATTTATTTAATTGTTCAATTCAGCGCCTAGCAGGGCAGAATTGTTATCTACCCTCCCACAGCGTGAGTAACAACTTTATCCCCTGGAGTGCAGTGCCTAGTGCAGTCCCTCTTGTCTCTGGCATTATAAACTTGACTCACCCCCCACGTGACTGAGGTCCACCCCTTTTCTTCCCACCCCCTTCAGAGAGGCTGTTTCATACACAGGTGACACAGTTGGGTCCTCTGGTTACAGCCTGCGTTCCTTCCTGGGATCCTAACTTCCTAGCTGACTGTTTTCTAATTTGCTTACGTTAAGGTTCACTCTTTTTGCTGTTAGGTTCTGTAGGTTTTGACAGATGCACAGTGTCGCATATTCACCATTACAGCGTCACACAGGGTAATTTCACAGCCTTCAAATTCCGCCCCCCCACAGGATGTTTTCATTTCCTCAAAAGAAGGTGAACACTTCTAGTAAGAGACAGGAGCCAAGCGAGCCCTCAGCGAACTCGGACTCTGAAGCTCCAAAAATAAGCCCAAGTAACCAACATTAGAAAAAGAAAACCCCATAAATAATGAAACTGCCGCCATAAACCCTTATCATGAACCCAGAATATTTTTGAGCTACAGTGCAATTTGGTTCGAATGTCAAGAGGAAACCTAGATTGATAGCATCTGCCTGACTTTTGGGCAAACAACTGTTTTCAGGAAAAGGCTCGGAAAGGCAATAGAAATGCTGCCCTCGTGCTGGCAGTGGGCACGTGTGAAGTAGGGGACTAGTGGACGAGCATTTCCCCTGAGGCTCATTTCCCCCCGACAGAGGTTTCCAAGAGGAGGGAATGGCTGTGCCATCTCTATTTTCTCCACCTCAGGTCCCAAGCCTGGCAGCCAGGCTCGGCAGTGGTGCCAGACCCACCTTGTCACTCCTGGTCAACGCTAGTTGAGTTGCAATTCAAATGTAAGCCCGATACAGGAGCAGTGACCCGCTGAGCAGAAGGTTCCTGAGGTGTGGCGCTTTATCACCTGACCCCGCCTCCCCTGGACGGAGAGGAAGGAGAGGCTTTCTTCTGCCCCCAGGACCAGACACCTCCCTCCTGACACCCACGGAAGCTTTAATGCTGTCAGAACAGGTGGAAGGCGCGACGCCGTGACCACATCACCTCTGCGGTATGTGGACACGCTTTTCTTTATCGAGGTCAGCAGCATCGGGCCCCTGTAGTCCAGGTATGCTTGCAATCAACTTGTTTGCTTTTAATTCATCTCTCTCAGTCCTAAAACTCATGTTCTTCCCCTTCTGGCATTTAGAGATAAGGGAAGTCCACACACAGCAGATGGAAGTGTACAGAAATGATCAATGCTTTGAGACCGAATCAGCCTCTCTCTCCATTGACCAACTAAAACACATCACCTGCTCAGAACTGGGGAGTGGAGGTGCTCTCGCCAAGGGCCCGATGGTTTTGTCAATAATTTATTCTGACAGTGTAGCAATAGCTGGGCTCTAAGAAAAGAGAGCCAGATCCCTGATGCTTGTTTTACTATTAGAGCCCTTTTAAATCTTATTCTTAGCTGCTATTAGTTTTAAAGCCCCTAAAATGGAACAGGCTTGTTAGACTATCTTTAGTCAATATCTCCCTTCTCATTCTGAAACTATTTAGTGCTGTTATCTCAGGCCAAGAATAGGGGACGGAGAGGGGACTGGTTTTCTTGTATGATGCAGCGGGTGCCGTCGCTGATCCGGCTCTTCAAACCCTCTTGAGAAGAAGCTCTAAATGCTGTCAGTCTTACACTTCTGAGCAACCCAATAAATATGAGATGAAGATCACGAAACTCGCGCTGCCTGTTTGCAATTCAAATGTAAGCCTGACTTCCTCTGAGTTTTTCAGCCTCCCGAGTTCCTACATTTAGCTCGAGAGGAATTATGGATGTTAACACTGGAAAAGTAACTCATAAGGTATTAAGGCTGAAGGGCTTTTGATATCAAGCTCAATCCCTCTGCTCTTAAGATGACGAAACAGACATTCAGAAAGGTTAGGTGATTTGCCCTAGGTCGGAGAGCTGGAAAGAGGTAGACAAGGGACCAGACAGTGCGCTGTGGATGATTCTGTACGTTTAACTTGATTTATGTCACTATGTCTGTGAGCCTAGGCACCAGTAGAGGCCCAGCAACACTGTAATTTTCTATTTGCTTATTTGTAGTGAAGCCTCAGTTTCTATATCTGAAAGTTGGGGTAAAAATGTCTGCCTCTACGGGGTGCTTGTGATGCACGGGAGAAGTGTGTGAAATGGCTGAGTATGTTTGCATGTGTGTGTGTGTGTGTAGGGGTGGCAGTAATTTTGCGGCTTCATCAACCTCAAAGCATTCATACTTCACATGTCAAAAGCTCATAGCCCAGCATACTGCAATTATTTTCAGATTACGTTCATGTGTTTTTTTCTCAAAGCACTTCCCTTGCAGAGATCGCAATCTGTCTACACATATGCCAACACGAGAAGGCTATTACTAGCCTGGAAGAAGGCAATGCCATCTAATGAGAGTTTCTTTTACGTGGATATTATGAACTAAGATGCTAAGAAAAGCTTGGTGTGGGAGACGTCCTGACTTTATTCTCAGCCCATCCAGTCTTCTTTCGATTTTCCTGCAGCGGGACACTTCATGTCTGTGATTTTCAATGGTTTCATTCCACTTGTGGTTAGGTTGAGCTCTTTTATTCCAAAGCCTCTCAAAAAATGAGTCTGCAGTCAAAGGAGTCATTCAGCTAGGAAACAGACAAGAGCATGCCTTCCCTCAACTCCCGGAGCTTGAGCAGAGTAGCTGGATCTTACTCACCTTTGCACCCCCAGGGCCTAGCAAAAATGCAGTAATTGTTGAAGTAAGTAAACTGATCTATCTTTACCTCATACCTAGATGAAATAAATTCCAGATGGATAATTTTGCAGCTTCAAATATAAAAACAAAACAAATATGCTAGAAAAAAATATTGGCGGAACATTTATACAAATTTGAAGTAACATCATAGGCAGAAACCACAAATGAAGGTCGATCGTTTCTATCAGGTAAAATAATTCTCGTATGGAAAAAGCCAGCACAAAGTTTAAAGGGAACCTTTAAATTGGAATGAGATTTGGAACTTGCACAGCATAGGTTAATACTCATTATGCATAAAGAACCCTTACGAATCAGTAAAAGATATTCCCAATAGGAAAAAATGAGCTAAGGACACAGATAGGCAGTTCACTAAAGAAGAATTGTAAGTGCTTTTAGAACATGTTTTAAAATGTTATCACTTTAAATCTTATCAGTAAACAAAATTGCTTTATAGAGAACAAGGAGCTACTATTTGTAGCTATTAAATTGACCTAGATTTTGAGAACATAATAATGCCCAACATTGACAGGGTGGTACTTGCATGTACTGTGGGTAGGGGTGTTTGGGTAACCTATTTTGCATTATATACTCAGTACCTTAAAATGTTTTCCTTTAGATCCAGAAGTTACACTTTCGAGAGGCATTTGGGGGAGAATACAGAGATGTATATGCAAGAAATCTAAAGTATAGTTTATAATATAAAATAATTAAGACCAGCCAAAATAGCCCCAAACAGGGATTGGTTAAAAAATTATGATATATTAGAATGTATTGGAATCTTAAAATTATGACATATTGGAATGATTAATAGATTTTTATGCCACCATTACTTATGAGGATATGGAAGTATAATGATTCATATGGAAATATATTTATGATCTATTACTGTATGAAAAACACCTTCCTATATGTTTATCTTTATATGATGAAACATGAATTGCAAAGATCTCAAAGCTAAAGCACCAGATACTCCAAAAGATAGTTATTTACCTAGAAGGTAGTTATCTCTAGATGGTGGCGTTACTATTTTTTCTAGGCTGACTCTGTGTAAAGATTTATTTAAGAAGGAAATAATAAAGACTAAAAAAACCAAAACAGTAACACAAAATTAGTACATGGATATTCTTAGAATCATATTGAGTCTCTTATGGAATTATCTTTGCTTTTAAAAGGTCAAATGTTGCTTTTAAAGGGCCACTCTTGGAATGTGGCAAGCTTTAGCCGGGGTCCCTAGAAGCTGACTCCGAGATGAGGATCTCGTTTAAGTTGTCAATCTGGAAAAACATTAGTAGGGCAATGGGGAAGTAAGGGAGGGATGCTTTGTGAAGGTCACTGCTGTGACTGAGTGGAGCTTCATCCTGCTAAGGAACTCGGGGAGGCTCTGAGGAATGTGTACTTCAGGGTTGATCACTTAAGAGAAAAGACTGCTGGGATATTTATCCACTAACAACTACCACTCACTGGTGAGAGCAGTTCCTGGGTCTTGCAGATCCCCAGAACTTTATGTCCTCTTTACTGCCAGGCGAAGAGATGCAGATCCTGGCAGTTGGAAATGGCCTGGCATGCATAGGTGTTCAGCCTTGGCTACACTGGAGGTAGAAATCTGTCAATTAATAGGTAAAGACGCTTTGGGTCACTGAGCCAGCCTCAAACACGAGGTCCTCTAACTTGCTTCCAGGGCTTTTTCAGCTTATGGCACTAAAAGTCATGAGGACCACCTTTGTTTTGGTCACATCCGATAGTGACAGATACCCAGGCATGCTCCGTTGAAGACAGGATCCAGGATGCTTGTGGCCTCGTTCCTTCCGCCAGCCACCGGCCTACCTAAGGAGAGGCCCCAGACGAGTGGTCTTTAAATGTAGTGAAGCCAGGCCACGCTTGTTTCTACTGAGAGTTTACGAGGAAGACCAATACGTAAAACAAATGGATAAGCCGTTGCTCAGGCTGAAGGAGACAAAGCAGCCTTCTGTCCTCAATATAGAAGAACCTCTGAAAGGATGTCAGCGATTTGAAAACCCCCATTTCCCTTGTGTTACGGCTAGGGAGAGGGGAGTAGGTAAGGATTCCAGGGAGGCTCAGGCTGACAGTGGTTTTACAGAAGAAAGTCATGCAGGAGGAGATGCCTTTAAAATGCATGTGATGCCAATTGAAAAGTGACAGATTTGGGGGAGAAAACCACCATTTCTTTGCTTTTCCTGCTAATTGCTCTTCTGTTAGATGTTCAGCCAGAACAAAGAGGCCCAGACTTCCCCAAGAAGACCAAAGGGTGGTAATTGTTTTGAAAGTGATCATCCTAATCTCGGGATCCTTAATTAAGATGAAGATCCTTAATCTTCAAAATTCAAGTTTACAATAGCACAGCACAGTGCAATTGTTTGCACATAACCTTAATGTATTTTTAAAAAGCATTCTTTTCTTTCTGGGTAATTTGTGTAAGTGTTAAAATAATGAATGCATGAATAAGAAATGGCCCAGGGTTCCTGTGAAGTTCTTTCAACTGGGTCACTTACAGAAGAGTCATTTTCTCTTTGTAACCCAGTTTAAAGCGCCTCCTCTCCTCTGTCCATCCCTAGGGGTGGAGGATGTGTGTGTGAGGCAGTGTGGTTAAATATGTGACCTATATTTAAAGCCTTGTCAAAACTGAGCTATTTGCATAATTTAAACCCTTCTCTTGAAATATGCAGATAATCACAGATTAAATGAACGTCTACTTTAATCTCAAGTTCTAAGGCTTGATATAACTGACTATTTACATCAACACATTGATTCACACAGACTGTTGTTAAAAGCATGAATACAAGGGGCATAGTGGCAAATACATAGATGTTGGAGCCAGACAAATGCAGGTTCGAATCTCATGACCACAAATAGCTGTGTGATGCTGGGCCAGCGTTACTACTATTTTGAGAAAAATGCTCACTGATTGGAAAATCAGATAGAATATTGGCAGGTATGGTGGCCAGCACATAG
Source organism: Manis javanica (assembly GCF_040802235.1). NCBI lineage: Eukaryota > Metazoa > Chordata > Mammalia > Pholidota > Manidae > Manis > Manis javanica. The sequence continues at coordinate 91,069,016 of NC_133169.1, read as the reverse complement.
TGTGTGCTTAAAAAATGGGAGCTGATATTCCTTGCTTAACAAGTACGGGCCTAGATTTTGAAAAAGAAAATCAATTCTAGCTATGGAAGGCGATGGGGTCTTAAACGTCAAAATTCTATAAGGCAAATTTATTTCAAGCACATGTTACATGATAAACCAGTAAGAAAGCCAGTATGTTGACGAAAAAGTCTGCCTTTTGAGAGGGGGTATAAAAAATTGATGTGTTGCATTGTGTGTGTGTGTGTGTGTGTGTGTGTGTTTCAAGAGAGATTGTTGTTCCATCTCATGAGGTCATTAAAAACATCATGTCCCTATGATTTGTTACAAGGATGTGTGTGGCAGGGTACGAAGTACCAGTCAGAGGACAGATAGCACATCCAGGAGGTAAATAAGAATGCATCTATGTGTCTGATGTTCGCATAGCAAAGTTCCTCCCCAAGACCAGTGCCTAAAAGTTCACACTAACATAGAAGAATGAAACAAAGGCACCAAACAGGGACCCAAATCATAGTGACAGCAACACTTGAAACATTTTCTGTGACTGTTATTTTAATGTATTACTTCAGGATTACATATACATTTTGTGACTAAAAGCAGTCATATATATGTTTTACTGAAGATTATTTTTTAAACAGATTTTTTTTGGTATTATAAATTACATTTTAAGTTAACTTTAAAGAAGTATACACACATTAAAATATTTACATTTTGCGCATGACAGTTTGATGATTTTTGGCACATGTCTATGTAGGGGAGGAAAATGTTTCCTTTTTTCTCAGTTCTTTGGTTGGTCTAATAACTAAATGGATATAAGACAGATTAACCAGAGAAAAATAAATTTAATTTTGTTTGCATGAGAACTCACAAAAATATGAGACTCAATGAAGTGACCAAAGTAGGAGGCTTTTATATCTTTTAGACAAACAACAAATTTATGAAGAATTGACAAGACAAAGAAGTTTGGGCTTAGGGTAACAAACTTGGTGAAGAAGTGACAAGGTTTGTTTACACAACCTTCTTGGCCCTGAATTCCCTGTCCCTGGTGGTAAGGACGCCTCTCCCCTCCAGGGGCAAAGGGGGCGCCCGTCACACGGGGAGTGTATGTCCTGCTCTCAGGGGGACAGCAGAGGGTCAGAGGGTCCTTCATGCACCAGCTGTTCCTTAAATGACTTTAATTCCAAATAATCAATACCCCAAAGTGGAATATTTCGGGATGGCATGCTCTGAACGCCATCATTTAACCCTCATCACCACCAGCCTGATCAAGCTGTAGGGGACTTTCACCACCTCCAGAAGCTTCCTGCTTGGCAGTCAGTCCCCTCACCCAGTGTCCCAGGCTGTCACTAATGTGATTTCTACCAGTGAGCATAATTAGTGATGTTAAAAAGGAAACCCACAGGCCCAAGAGCAGGTGCTGGGCCAGGTCACCAAACTGGGGCTTAAAGCCCAGCCTGACTGCGGTTCCAGCCTCCCCCGGGGGTGCTGTCTTATCAGGGCGCTCCCAGCCAACACCCACACAAGGCAGGGTGCAAGGCAGGCCCTGTCCTGTGAGAAGCAGGACTTTCTGACCAGCAGCTTTGGCTCAAGGGATCCCTACAGGCCTGGCCAAAATCTCAGAACTCTGATGCTGCCTGAGATGCTACTTACCCAGTCTTTTTTCCTTTCTTCTCTCCTTTGCAAGAGCCAGATCTGCATTACCATCTGGCTTCCTCTTCGTAGCCCTTGCATTTTTCTCTGCATTTTCTTCCTCCTTGTATCCCTTGCATTTGCCATTCATGGGCACCTGGGCTGTTTCCTGCTAGTGACTATAATAAATAAAATTGCTGTGAACATTTATGTAAAAGTTTATGTGTTTTCATTTATCTTGGATGAATAACTGGGAGTATAGTTGCTGAGTTAAATGGTAAGTGTGTATTTAACTTTAAAAGACACTTTCCAAGATGGTTGTACTATTTTGTATTCTACAAGTAATGTATGAGACGTCACATCTTCACCAATACTTGGTATAGTCAGTCATTCTAATTTCAGTTTTTAGTGGGTACATATTGATATTTCATTGTCATTTGAATTTGAATTTCCCTGATGTCTAGAGATGTTGAGCAGCTTTTCAATTGCGTTTGGCCGTTCCTGTATTTATTTTTTGGTAAAGTATGGGTTAAACTTTCATTGGACTGTTTGTTTTCTTATTCTAGAGCGGTAAGAGTGCTTTATTTATGCTGAATACAAATCCTTTGTCAGTATAGGTATTGCAAATGTTTTCTCCTAGTTCTTGGCTTACATTTTCATTTTCTTACTCATGTCTTTTGAAAAACAGCTGCTTTAATTTGGAATAACTCCAATGCATCAGCTTCTGTTTTTATTTTATGGTTAGTGCTTTTTTTGGTTTTTCTAAGAAATTCTTGCCTGTCACAAAGTTGTGAAGATTTTCTTCTATTTTTTGTTAGATAGTTTGTATTATAGCTTTTATATTTAGTTCTGTTACCCAGTTACTTTTGTTATTTTTATTCCTCTAGAGCATGTGGCGGGGGTTGAGGTTAACATTATTTTCACATGGCTATACCATTGTTCCCTTACCACTTGTTAAAGAGACAATCCGTTCCACATTGATTTACTTTGATAGGATTGTTAAGAATCAATTGACTCTATCTGTGTGAGTATTTCTGGACTTCTTAATTCTATTCCATTCCTCTAGGTGGTACTTCTTACTCTTATACCACATTGTTTATTACCAGAGCTTTATAGTAAGTCTGGAAATAAGGTAATAACATCCTCCAACTTTGTTCTGCGTTTTCCCCCCCCAAAATATTCTAGATTCTTTGCATTTTCATATAAATTTTTTAATCATGTTGTCTATTTATATACAGAAAGACTGCTGGGATTATGATCATAATTGTGGTGATCAATATGGGGAGAATTAACATCCTAATAAATTAGGTTTTTGGATCATGCGCTGACTGTTTTCCAATGTCTATAAAGATGTGTTTCATACACTTTGGGGGGGCTGGCGAGGCCCCAGTTACTACATCACAGCCGAAGGGGAAAGATGACAGCTCTAACTGTAAGTGGAATTCCAAACAGGCCATTGCTAGTGATTTTTCTCTAACTGCAAAGAATTAGCCTAGTTTTAGTTTTGATCCCCCACACCCTGCTCCTCACACATATAAGGGAATAGAAAAAATGCCAGAAAAATGAAATTAAGGCAGGCAGCCAAAGTTCATCAGTAAAGGGGCCGGTGAGATAAAAGAAAAAGACTGGAGACCAAAATTTGAGTCCTGGCTTCATTTCAAATTGGTATGATTTGGGGCAAGCTACTTAGTTTATTCTACTTTTAAGTTCTTAATTATAAAACTCTGCATTTTCCACAGGGACACTTTAAGTGCCCTGTAAAATCATGCATGTGAAAGCGCTCTCTAAACTCTAAGGTACAAACACACTTAAGAATTACTTATATTATTCTTTGGTAAAATAAAATCCCATCCTCTCGGGCTACTATAGCTTCCTCCTCATGTCTCCAATTGCTTGGATATTTGTCTTAAGATTCTTTTCTGCTTTTCTGTTACTTTGTAGTTCGCAGTAATAGAGGGAGGCCTCTGAGCACAGAGCCGGAGAGAAACCCTCCCCAGAGCATCTACCTCGTGGGGAAGAATTTCCCCCTCTTTATGGGATTATTCCTGGGAAATAATATATTTTGGGCCCTTAGTCAATCAAGAGAGCAATAGCAGGCAAATCTTAGTTTTACTTAGAGGTGAAAAAGAGGGCCTCTCATAAGATTTCCTAATTTTAAAATATGTTTGTGTATATTTTAAAAGTTTAAAATTAGACTTAAAATTTTGGCTTATAGAAGAATGTCAAGACTGAATACAGTGACGACAGAAATTGTTCTGGCTTGGGTAGCTTCTCATCTCCAGGTGACCTGAACCCACGACTTTTCAGAAATGCTTACTTATGAGATAAAAAGCTCACGTTGTCTTGTTCTATCGAAGAAAACAGAACCTATAGGTACTCTGCTTTTCCTGATTAGTTCTGTATGTCCTAAAGCCTGGAAGGCAAACTCCCTTCCTTGTAATCCTAAGTCACAACTGTAGCTAAATATGCATTGTTAGCTCCTCCTCTTTGTGCTTTGTGACACCAGGAAATTATTCAACTTCTCTAGGCCTCAGTTCCTCATCAATGAAATGGGCTAATATGAGTTCCATCACACAGAGTTGATGTAGAATTAGAGGCATAAATATCATGAAGCTCTTAGAAGAGCTCCTTGTATGTGATAAGTGCATAGGGATTCAATACACATTATTATCAGAAATACCTTATGGGTCTTGTGCTACTCTTTTAGTGTACATAGTACAAAATTTATTGTAGTACTAAATTCACTGACAAAAACTTTTGTAGTTTTTGGAGAGTCTGAATTGGGTGAGCGGGAATCCTGACGTTCCCAAGTCAGCTTTGTTTCAGAACCAGGGAACTCCTGGAACTCACACTAAAAATCTTGAACACATTAGTTATTTAGAGACTATCTAGGATATCTCAAGTTAACTCTTGGAGCCTGCATCTTAGAATTGAAAGCATGCTCTTAAGTTTCAGACATTCCAGCTGTTTCACAGGCGGGAAATAAGAATGCCTATGCATCTCTGGGCATGTCCTGTTCATCACGGTCTTGGCAGGTAGTTTGTGGAAGGAGACGGATAGGGTCCTTCCCTCCCAACGGTGGGTCTACTGTGATCCCCTAGCACTTTGTAAATACCTCCAGTCAATATTTCCCTCTCTGAGTTGCAGTTGTTTGTTTTACTAAATCTGGCTTCCCTGTTAACTTTGAAATCTTTGTAGAAAGAGTCATTTGGGCCCTTAGCACCTAGCAGCATTCCTGGCACTTCATTAGTACTTAATAAATGTGAAATAAATGTTAAATCAATTCCTGGTTTTGCATTTCAGTCTTTTCTTGTGTCTCTTGATGTTGGCTAACTATGTCACAAAATGGTTCAAAGAAGCAAAACCACCGGAAGGTAGTAGTCGTTCCCACACTTTGCGGAGAACCAAAGCCCTTCAGTGTGGTGTGTGCTCGACAGTGTTTGCTCTGAAGAGGGAGCTGGGATTTGTGCGGACCTGATGTCATTAACTTAACAATGTATATTGAGCCATGGGTGTGACTCTGACGAAAACTTCTGCTCTTGACCATTGCTAAATATATTCTCCACACAGCAGCCAGAGCAATCTTAAAAATGCAAATCTGATGATATAACTTCTTTGCTTGAAACTCTTTAATGGTTTCCCATTGGGCTTGAAGTCAAATGCACATCATCGTGGCCTCTAGGGACCCCGTTCCTTACCCCTTGCTGACCTGCCACCTGCACTTGGAGCCATCCACACCCCCTCATTCTGTGGGCTCCTCACCACTTCGTCACTGTCGGTTACCTAGGCACTTACTGATGAGCCTCTTTTTGGTTTGTATTCTTGCTGGTAGATGAAAGTGTTAGGAGGTATTGGACTAAACAAATATTCCCAATTAAATATAAATATATGAGTTCATAAAGTATAAAACTTTGTAAGTTTTATATCTTTTATGTTTGTCTATTATATTCCCACTGCCAACCACAGTGTTGGATCAAGTAAATATTTGTTGAAATAATTATGCGTCAAATTTTAAAAATGTAGTTTGTATCATTTTCCTTGTCTCAGCAAGCAGGGAGGCGAATGTTTGGAGGTGACATGTACCATAACAAAAGCATGTTGGTGGATATGACTGACCGCATGTTCAGGTCTGTAGACTCACCATGTTAAGAGGGCTCCTCGTTTTGGTTTAGCCGTAAGAGCGTTATGTCTGTGAGGAAGGAGCGCTTCAGCTCAAAAGAAGTTATCAAAAGACAAGTTAACCAGCTTTTGAGGATGGTGTGCTGAAACCTTATTCCCCCAGGTCTGAAGAGGTCCTCATGTGCATAGAAAGGACAGCCAGTTCCAAGAAGGATATTTTGGAATAATTAAGTATAATCCTTGTGCCTAGTGCTTTCAAATGGACTACAGAGGAAAGAAACTTACAGTGAATAACATTCTTCTGAGATAATTTTTTGATGCAATGGGCATTTTAAATCACTTCCTAATCATTTCAGTAATTCATAAAGAGGGGCCAGGAGTTATTAATATATTTTCAGAGTTGAAAAGCATATGCACATAAATTAGAAGAAATATCTCTCTTCTGTACACCTCAACTATAAAATGTTCTATGCACAAAAATCAATCAAAATTAATCTCAAACTCAGGCTATGCACATCTCCTATTAGGACGATGACATCCAAGCCGCGTCATGGTGGCTGTTCAGATGAAATCGGGCTGCCTGCGGGTTAGGTGTTTGGTACACAGGGCGAGGCCTTCTAGATTTTTCCATGTATTAATTTATTTGCTTGAACAAGGGAGGCAGTGCAAAGCATCTAAGCTCTTCTCAGCACAGAGATAATTTTGTATTTCTCCCTTATGACAAAAACTTGGAAAATTGTAGCTTTGGAAAGCTTACTTTTACCAAGAGGGCAATTGCTGAAGTGTGATGAGTTGAAGTCAATGTTCAAACCTGGTGCTTTGCCTTCCCTCTTACGCCCAGTGTAACAAAACAGGGTCCTTAGGGTAAGTGGGAGAGAAGAGAAGCATTTTGAAAGGGGATCTGTCAGTGAGTAGCAAAATGTCTTTTTGCTCTCAAACTAATATTGTTAATGGGCCATCAAAATTACAGTATTGACTTGCACAAGCTGTGTACTTAAATTTATTTGGACACATGGCCAGTGTCTTCCAGAAGGTGATGTTTCTACCGGCTTCTAGAGCATAATTTCAGAGGAACGTACTATCTAAATGGAATTCATGTTGCCTAACTCTGGATTCCCATTAACATGTAACTTCTCTTCCCCACTTAGTCACTTTGAGAGTAAGTCTGTGCATTCATGGGCGTTTGAATGGTTTTCTTAAATTTTTTGATCACTGACAGATCTCAGTCCCAGTCAACTACTAAGAGCTCTTCTGCTATATTGACTCATTTAAAGGAGATAATAATGGTCTGTGTGGAAACTGGGGCTTGAAACCCGGAGGACTTGCTTTTAATTTCAGTTGTTAAGCTAAGTTAGTGGTGAGGCTTTGGTCAGTTTATTTCAGCCCCTGAGCCCCCATTTTTGCATCTATCAGATGAGCCTTACAACACCGGCTTTTGGAGTGACTTGAGAATTAACTGCGATAATGCATAAAAGTGTTCGTCCCAGTGCTTGGCATGTAGGCAGCACTCAACAGACGGCAGTTAAGGATTCCAGTACCAGTGACCCCGGCTGCCTGAACTGAGTAGCCCTGCATCACAAGTGTCCAACTGGGTTATACACACGAGTACATTCTCATAACTAGAAAGGAGAAAAATAAAACAAGAAGCACACTTTTTTCCCCCTCATTTTTCAGATTTTCTAGATTACGGTACAATTATTCCAAACTATAATACCTCCTTGTTTTCTACTTACAATGACAAAAAAAATCAATGAGGCAAATTTTCCCAACTAACATTGTTCTTTCAGCATTATTCACAGCCATATGTGCAAAATCAAGTGGAGGAACGTCACTGTGGAGCCTGGTGGGGAGGGTATATCCTTGGTGTGAACTATCCAGGTGTGAATCATCCCCTCTGTGCTGACCTATCTCCCAGGTCATGATTCATGTGGACAAAGCTGTTGAGTCCTGATGGGTTCTGATGTGTGGCAACTGCAGGCAGGAAATGCCCAATGCAGGTAGCTTGAGCAATATTCAGGAAAACTATTTCCCGACTAAAAATACAATGAGACATTGCATCCTAAATCCAATCCAGTGTGTAACCGGAGTAAATGGAACGGAAGAATAAAATGTATTTTATTCATAATGAACTGAGACTGCACATAAAAGAATCTTTAAAAGATCCAAATGGTTTAAAATGGATTATATTTCCCTTTGGGAAAGGAAGTAGTCAAAGGGATAGGGCTGATGAACTGAGCTTATTAAGTTGGCTTTTAGTGGCGAGGAAAATGGTATTGACAAAAAGGCAGTGGGTGTATATTTCACGCACACTTACAGGGGCAATGAACATAAAGTTCTGCTCCAGGAAAGGTTGAGATGTTTTATATTCTGACATACGGACTCTGGTGGCATGCTTTTTCAGGGTAGAGCTCAGCTTTGAGAAACCAAGTAATTTCATGAATAAACACCTTTAATCATTGGTGGGCTTGGTTTCCTCTTGAGACGACTCTGCATTACTGGAGTAAAAATTCAGGAGAAGGATGGATGGATAGCACTTGCTTTAGTTGACGTTAAGTAGGGAAACTCCGGTTCCTGTAGCCCAATATCAAGGAATCTGTGACAGAATTCATGGTGATGGGGTCCTGGGTAGGTCCTCCCCAAATATGCCTCTTTGGCTTATCATTATTTTGAATTAAATTTCTTAAGAAGCAGCCAATGCAAGAAGGATACTCTAACCCCCTTTTGTCACCCTGAAAGCAGAAAATAGATTTCCCATGTGAAAGGTCCTCTCCCTGTACCAGGAGGCGGACATCCTTATCATCTGAGATAGAGAATGTAGGGCCAAGAAGGATGTATAAACAAGCCGTGTTAGTCCTTACCAACCTACTGCATCAGGCCCAAACTTCTTTGTCTCCTCAATCCCTCACAAATTTATTGTTTATTTGTCTAAAAGATATAAAAGATGCCTACTTTGTTCACTTCTTTGAGTCTCATATTTTTATGAGTTCTCATACCTAAGAAATTTCATTGGTTTTTCTCTGGTTAATCTGTCTTATGTCAATTTAATTATTAGACCTCACAAAGAACATAGAAAGAAAAAAGGGAAGTATGTTGATCCCTACAATACCCTTGTGAATGAGTTTCTATAACCTCATTCCCGAAACCCTCTTTTCCAAGATTGTTTTCATAGAACCATGCACTAGGCTAGATTGTGAGTCATATCATACTATTCTTTATGAATCCCATTTGACTTAGATACAACAAATTGCATGGAATTGCTGCCTTTGTTAGCAAAATAAGCTCATGTCCTGAGAGTTTTAGCAGGAAAGGCAATTCTGTGTGTGGGAGGAGATGCCGCAAGGCAAATCTATGGCTTAGTTCCTGAGATTTGCATCCCTCTGCTTTATCTTCCTTAATATGGGTGGTGCCACCACGTTGGCCCTTTTGAAAACATGCACGTTCCTGTATCGCTTTAGCTAAACATTGAAAGTAATCCCGCCTTTGCTTCCCAATAGCCCAATGGAGCCTTGACAGGAATTAAACAATATTTGCCAAACGTTTGGAGATAATGTGAAATGGTATAAACTGCCTCAGTTTCTCCATCAGTAAGGAGGAGTAGCAAAAATACCTATCCCACAGGGTTGCTGAGAATCTCCAATCTTTACAACAGTGCCTGACAGCTAATAGGTTTTTGGCAAATGTTAGCACTATTATTATTATTACAATGAGATTGGTGGACTTAGAATTTTGATAATCTGTGTATTAGTTAGGATCTAAATAGGAACACAGAGAATTCATCTCAAATGTTTACAAGAGCTGAAAGCTAAAGCAGGCATAGGATACACAGGTGAGGGGTTTGCAGAGGGCCTGACATCTCATGGTGAGATTCTAGCGACAAACACCCGCAGGAAGCCCGTGAGACACACAGAGCAGCCCAAGGACAAGATCGCCTGGTAGAAGTGTGGACCTCGGAAGAGGTTCTGGAACGAACTGGTGTCACAGAAGAGATTTAGCCATGCTTGGGAAGATATTTAAGGTCCAGAGAGGAGAGAAATACCTTTCCTGCACCCTCCAATCTCTCACTGTTGTTCCAATCCCGCCAGAAGCCAAGTGACATGGTAGCCTGGTAAACAAAACTTCCAGGGGTCAGCTGTTCTCTATCCTCTGTTACAGACAGGGTCGGGCTACAGGGAAGGGAAGGACCAGAGGGCACCTGGCCCAGGAAAAGCACAAGATGATTTATAAGGGAGGGCTTGCTCTCAGAAGCAGAGGCTTTCCTTCATCACCAGCTGCAGATTTTCCTCCACTGTGGAACCATCAAAAACCCATCACTCAGGGGCACCCTTTCGTGTCTCGGCAATGTCTTAGCCAACTCTGTGTGCTCAGCTTTTCGGCTCAGTGGCTTCTAAATTCTAAAAAAAAGTGTTGCTCTTGAAGACCATTGTCAGACCCCAATGGGGCGGTGTACATGAAAGTGTATTTTTAACTGGACAAGATGGGACTTGCCTGAGTGCACACCAGGCTCCCAGGCATCTACTGATGAGCTCTGACATCATGTCCTCTGCACCCTGGCATTTCCAGCACTGGTCTTCCAACTAGAAACCACTTCCTTCTATCACTCTCAGCCATAGAATGGACGGACTTCAAGAGGGCAGGGAGTATCCTGGTAGAATTTGACTTCTTAGATAGAATGGTCTTTTAATAATGTAGTGATTAGTGAGAGAAAGACTGTAGTCTTCAAAGTTAAACAGAGTTGTGGTAAATGAGGGGAAAAGGACTAAATGAGACATCATTTTCATGTGCACACATTTTCATTGAGGGAGCAAACTTCGCTGGTGACTTTGATATAATCTCTCCTTTTACAGGAAATGGCTTTAGGAGCTGACATAAATGAGGTCTGGCAAACCGGGCAAGCTGGCAAACCTGGTGACTTCTGGGCTCTGTTTCCCTAGTAGAAAGGTTAACCTGCTCCAAGGAGGAGACCTAATGCTCAGATTTAGATCTAAGGTCCAGTAAATGCAGAATGCATTGTGGAAGCTGCGTGCAGTGTGAGTTGCATGCATTTGGGGGTTCTTCTTATCTTTTTTATTTTCACTCTTATTTCTAGTCTGTCCAATAAACAAATGGTTCTGCATCCGGCTCCCATTTCTTGCATGCTGGGAGTGGAAGGAAGAGGTGGAGTCTTAGCTCTATGATGCATGATTGGGGGATTGGTGCAGTGGTGTGCTGGCAAGTGTTTAACAATTGGCTCCCCAACTATAATTCCAACATGAATGTTGGTTGATATTTGCATTTATGTTAATGAGTATGATCAAAGAAAACAAGAAAGACATGTCAGAATGTCACTGGTTTGCCAACAACTCGGGCAAATTGATTCAGGTAATCATTTCAAATACTGGAAGTATATTTCATTTTTGAGGCTATTCATAATATAGGTCACAGCACAAGTTGAAATCTCAACATCATTGGCATTTCCCTCCACTGTGCATAGTCCGGACAGTAAAAAAGAAACAAACAAAAAAACATAACTTAGCTGGTTCCTGTGGTGTGAATGTGGTTACCATAGCCAATTTCAAGGCACAGACTGACTGAATGTGGAGTTGGGAAGAGAAGTCCAGTAACACACGGTTGCATAGTACTTCCACCCTATAGATGCCAGACAGGTAAATAACACAGGAGCACAGATAACAGTAAGTGCACTAAAACAATCAGGAAATGATAAGTTTGAGTATTATGTTTGTAACAGCTTTATTGAGGTATAATTGACATATAAAAATTGTATATATTTAAGATGTGTGACCTGATGTTTTGATATACAGATACATTGTGAAATAGTCACCGCAATCAAGCTGATGAACATGTCCATCCCTTCTGCATGCTTACCATTTTTTGGTGCCCTCCATCCCTTGTGTAGATTCTGCCTAGCATTCCATGTCCAATGTGCCACTTTTTATTTAGCATTTTTCATGGACATGTAGATTATTTCCAGAATTTCTCTCTTGTCAACAATATTTGAGACTGCTCCTTGGTGCATATGTGTGAAGGTGTGCCATTTCCAGAAAGAACTGGTATGATTGCTGCACAAAAACCAAAAAGAAAACAAGAAGTGGACTTTATGACATTCGGGTAAATTAGTTGTGGAAAGATCTGAAGAGAGTGAAACTAAAATATTCATTATTCTTCACTTTAGATAAAGGGAAGCTATTCTTCCTGCTTAGATACATCCATATGCATAAATATAGATTTAGGAATGAGTATAGAGGTTATTAATTAATCAAGAGAGGATTTAACATGCAGTTATAACCTTGTAAATATATCTTTCAAGATCAAAGAAAACAAATCATAAGCCATGCAATAAAAACCACAATTAAAAAAAAAGGAAACAGAGATGTATTAAATTCAGACCCAAACAATAAAGTGATGGATGGTAAAGGATGACTAAAAAGCATATGGGTAAATGATATATATTTCTCCTACTCATAGTTAGAATCTCAGAAACGAATAAAAAGCAAATTCACAATGTTAATTTTTTAGGTGCCATAATATTATGCAGGAAACTTGTCCTTAATTTTTAATGAAAAAGAATGATACAGCAACTTACTTTGAAATGATACAGAAAAAGAATTAAAAGTACATGGCAAAATCTTAATCATCATTGAATCTATGATGTAAAGACATTTGTTGTGTCATTCTTTATATTCTTTAGTGTTTTTGAAAATTTTCATAGTAAAGTTAGAAAAATAAACTTAATAATAGATTGTCCCTTTGAAACCCCATTTAACTCGTTTCAGTTACTTCCCTGAAAATTTTTCACAGTTTTACCATTTTTGCAGTTTATAACACAATCTTCCTCAAGTGAATAAATAACTGTAAGCTGCCTCTAGATGAAAAGCAGATTTAGTTCTTTCCTTTCATCTTCCTGCAAGATAGAAAAATAAGAACTCTAAGTGGGGGACAGGCCACTCCATTAGTGGTAGAAAGTAGATTAGGGGTCTGTTTCCCAGGGGAGCGGGTGTGGAGCGATGTGACCAGGGAGAAGTGGCGAGGGCACGGTGACAGGAGCGGGGCTTCCTCTGGGATGATGCAGGCTTCTAACGATCTGGTGATGGTCGTACAACTTTGAATAGACTAGAACCATTGAAATCTAGACTTTAAATGGGTGAATTGTTTGATATGTGGATGTATCTCAATAAAACTAAAAACCTGAACTCATTTAAATTTATGGAACAACTAAGCAAAGCAAATTTAACAAAGCTACTTAGATGAAACACTTGTAAATTGAAAGTAAGGCTAAAAAATGAAAGGCTAAGCAAAGATAAACAACATGTGCCTCAATGCTGTGGAAGGCAAGGGGATTCTGCCTCAAGCCTGGGCTCTGTCCCAGCACTATTAGCAGAGCTTAGCTCTTAGCTAAGCCACCGTCTAGGCCTCTCGCTTTCCTTATCCGTGACGAAGGTCTCATAGTTCCTGCCTACTTCAAATGTTTCCTTAATTATAAAATCATATAGTTTAAAGTGCTTTGATAAACTGTACAGTGCTATATATAGTGTACTATGATACTTATGGCCACGTTGTTACAGCTCTCAGTTGAAAAATAGACACTTTGATATAGCTTTCAGAAGACAAGTTCCCTGGTGTTCACTGGTACCCCTACCTGCTAAAATCTGGGGGCTGTCCCTGAGAATTTCTTCAAGGTTTTTCAATTTTCTTTCTTTTTTAATTGAATACATTTGAGATATAACATTGTAAGTTTAAGATGTTCAGCATGTTGCTTTAATACATTTAAAATTTGTAATATGACTTGATATAGTGATATTACATTGCATAATTATAGCACTATATTATTGCCTACATCGGTTATAATGTACATTAGATCTCTCTGGCTTATTTACTGCCCATTGCAAGTTTGTGCCCTTAAACACCATCACTCTGCTTGTGTTTGTTTCTTTTTTGGTATCATTAATCTACAATTACATGAGCAACATTATGTTTACTAGACTCCCCCCATCACCAAGTCCCCCTCACAAAACCCCATTACAGTCACCGTCCATCAGCATAGTAAGATGCCATAGAATCACTACTTGTCTTCTCTGTAAACACCATCACTCTTATCTCTCTTACTCCCATACCCTGGTAACCCCCATTTCTTCTCTGTTTTATTTTACAGGTGTACTTCTTTAGATTACATACCCTGGTAACCCCCATTTCTTCTCTGTTTTATTTTACAGGTGTAACTTCTTTAGATTACATACCCTGGTAACCCCCATTTCTTCTCTGTTTTATTTTACAGGTGTAACTTCTTTAGATTTCTTGTATAAATGGTATCAGGCAGTACTTGTCTTTCCCTGACTTATCTTACTTAGCAAAATGTGCTCGAGGTCCCTCCATGTTGTCACAGATGGGAGGATATCTTTGTTTCTTTGGCTTCATAATATTCGATTGTGTATATGCACATCTTTTTTATCCATTCATCCTTTGATGGGCATTTGAGTTTTTCCCACATCCTGCCTATTGTGAATAATGCTGTGATAAACATGAAGTGTGTATATGTTGTCAAATGCTGTTTTCATTTCCTTTGGGTCACACACAGAAGTAGAATTGCTGAATCATATGGTAGTTCTATTTTTAATTTTTTGAGGAACCCTCATATTGTTTTCCATAGTGGTTGGACTGATTGACATCCCATTCCCACCAATTTTACTTCTCCCTTTATGAATTAGATGCCTTTTGTTTCTTTGTCTTGCCTAATTTCTATAGCTTTTGTGGTTATCATAAAGTTTACATAAAACATGTCACAGACAAAACAGTCTTTTTTCTGCTGATAGTTTATGTTCATTCACCTATAAAGTTTCTATCCTTTTACTCTTCTTCTTTTTTATTGAAATATGGTTGATATACAATCTTTTATTAATTTCAAGTATACAACACAGTGGTTCACAATTACCCACATTATTAAATCCTCACCTCAACTAGTGCAGTTACTTTCTGTCAACATAGAAAGACGTTACAGAATCATTGGCTGTATTCTCCATGCTTTACTATCACTCCTGTGACCAACATATTACTATTGAGAATTTTTGTGCCCCTTTATTCCCTCTTTCTCCCCAACAACTCATCCTAACCTCTCCCCTATGGTAACTACCAGTCACTCCTCAGCATCTGAGTCTACTGCTATTTTGTTCATATTGTTTTGTTTTATTTTGATTTCCAATTTCAAAAATAAGTTAAATCATATGGCATTTGTCTTTCCCCACCTGGCTTATTTCACTTAGCATAATACCCCTAGGCCCATTCATGCTGCCACAAATGACAGGATTCTTTCTTTTTTATGGCTGAATAATATTCCATTGTGTATATGTACCACACATTCTTTGTTCATTCATCTATTGCTAGACACATAGGTTGCTTCCATATCTTGGCTATTGTAAATAATGTGGCTATAAACATGGGGGCACATATATCTTTTAAAATCAGGAATTTGATTTCCTTGGGTAAATTCCTAGAAGTGGCATTACCTGGTCACATGGAATTTCTATTTTTAGTTTTCGGAGGAACCTCCATACTGCTTTCTTCCATAGCTACACAAATTGACATTCCCACCAATAAGGTAGGAAGGTTCCTTTTTCTCTGCATCCTCACCGACACTTGCTATTTCTTGTCTTTTGGATAGAGGCAACTCTGACAGTTGGATTTCATTTGTTTTTCTTTAGCTAGTTTCTTTATTATGAGTTTGAACTGTTTAATTGGGATTGCTCTTGTTTCTTGAAGTAAGCCTGTGTTGTCATATGCTTCCCTCTTAGAACCACTTGTGTGGCATCCCATATATTTTGAAGTATTTTATTTTTGCTTTCGTTTGTCTTCCTGTATTGTTTGAACTCTTCTTTGATTTGTTCATTGATCCACTGATTATTTAGAAACATGTTGTTTAGCCTCCTTGTGTTTGTGGATTTTTTGTTGTTGTTGTTTTTCATGTAATTTATTTTTAGCTTCATACCATTGTGATATGAAAAAATGCTTGATATAATTCCAATCTTTTTAAATTTATTGAGGTTCTTATTGCATTCTAAATGTGATCAGTTCTGGAGAATGTTCCATGTGCATTTTAGAAAAATGTATGTCCTGATGCTCTTGGGTAGAGTGTTCTGTGTATCTCTTAAGTCCACCTGATCTAGTATGTTGTTCAGTGTCTCTGTTTCCTTATTTATTTTCTGTCTGGTGGATCTATCCATCCATTGATGTAAGTGGTGTGTTAAAGTCCCCTAATATGATTGAGTCGCAGTCTATTTCCTTCTTTAGTTCTGTTAGTATTGGTTTTACATATTTATGTGCTCCTATGTTGGGGGCATAGATATTTATAATGGTCATATCCTCTTGTTGGACTGACCTCTTTATTGTTATGTAATGTCCTTCTTTGTCTCTTGTTATTTTCTTTGTTTTGAAGTCTATTTTGTCTGATACAAGTACTGCAACTCCTGCTTTTTCCTCCCTATTATTTGCATGAAATATCTTTTTCCATCCCTTCACTTTCAGTCTATATATGTCTTTAAATCTGTGATGAATCTCTTGTAGGCAGCAGCATATAGATGGATCTCGTTTCTGTATCCATTCTGCCACTCTATGTCTTTTGATTGGTGCATTCAGTCCATTACATTTAAGGTAATTATTGATAGTATGTACTTATTGTCATTTTATTGTTTTCTGGTTGTTTTTGTAGTTCCTCTCTTATCCTTTCTTCTTCTTGTCATTTGATGGTTTTCTTTCATGTTGCGTTTGTTCTTTTTTTTTCTTTTACTTTTTTTGTGTATCTCATAGGCTTTAGGTTTGTGGTTATCATCAGGTTCATAGTTTCCAAATACATAACAGTCCATGTTCGGTTGCTCTATGGCTCCACGGCATGTTTCATTTCAGATACTGTATTCTTCAGCTCTAAGTGTCCTTTTTCAAATCTTCCATTTCCTTGTTGAGCTCCTCCCTGAGATCATTAATGCTTTTCTGCGGATCAGTGAGCATATTTATAAATGTTGCTTTGAAACCTTTATCAAGAAGATTGGTGATCTCCGTTTGATTTAGGCCTCTTTCTGGCGTCTTACCCCATTCTTTTGTTTGCAGTGTATTCCTCTGCCTCCTCATTTTGTCTGGGTTTATGGGTTTCTTTCTTTGTATTAAGTGGGTTTGCTATGTTTCATGGCCTAGAGAGTAATGACTTTATGAAGAAGGTATCCTTCGGTTCCTAGAAGCTCCAGACTCTCCGCTCACCTGTGCCTGGTTCTCCTTTGCAGTGGATCCGCAGCTGCTGTTGCTGGGCTGTGGGCAGGGCCGCCTTGCTGCCTTTCTGCCAGCACTGGCCATCGCAGTCCACCGTGGCCGGCAGCTCGCCTTAGCCAGCTCTTTGTGAGCCGTGCCACGGTGCTTCTGCTGGGGTTGTTGTGGGTGGTGCTGCCTTCTGCCTGCCATGCAGGGATGGTGACCTGCTGGGCTGACAGGGTGGGAGGGCAGGTGCCCAGGTGAGCATGCAGGTATGCAGAGGGCTGCAGGTGTGGAGCTGGGCTGCCAGCAAGGAGGACGCAGTGTTTGGAGTTGGCACCCATAGGTGCCTCCCAAGTTGTGCTGTAAGAGGATCAGGAAAGCTGGGAAAACCTCTCTCATCTGACTGCTGCTGGGCTGAGTGGGCCAAGCAGTCAGGCAGGTAGATGCACAGAAAAGCACCTTGTGGCCGGGCTGGCAGTGAGGAGGCTGGAGTGTTTGGGGCTGGGCCCTGTGAGTGCTGGGCCAGTTGGGCCGAGGGGCCCTGGGGCAGCATCATCCACCTCTGTTCTCCTGAGGAGAGAGCGCCATCCTACCCCTGCCCCTCTGGCACCCTTCCCGCTCCTGGTAAATCTTTCAAACTGCCACCTCTGCTTTGGGTCTTAGCAGGACCAAAGCAAGGTACCCGCCCTTCACAAGCAGCAGGAGTCTGAGCCTCTCAGAATGCTCCACCGCGCTTCGGGGTCCAGCTCTACTCATCGCCAAAGGCCAGCGCAGTGTGAACTCGTGTTCCCAGAGCCGATCTCCAGGGCCAGTCATGAAAAATATCCCGTCTCTGCTCTGCTCCCCGTGCCCCCCCCCGCCACGACCTGTGGGCTGGAATGGGGGAAGGGCTTGGATCCCAGTTGATCGTGGCTCTGCCACGTTACCCTTCTCGATGTGGCCTTTTCTTCTTCCCCAGGTGTAGATGGTTTGTTCTGCAGTGTTCAGGTCATTTTGAGGGTTAGTTGTTTTTTGCTGTAGTTGCTTCCTTGGGGTGTGTGTGTGGGAGGAAGTTCCTGTTTTGCTTTCTTACTCTGCTATATTTTTTTTTGCCAGAAGTCCTCTTGTCTTCCTCTTTTTGATATCACAAATGATGTCTCCTTGTGATGTGATTTTATTACCAAATTAGAGTAGCTAGTTATTTTTAATGCCCTTTTCCTTTAACTTTTATGCTATAGTTAGGAGATTAATATACTAATCTAAAAAAGTTATAGTTTTTTGACTATTTATCACCTTAATCAGTGCTTGTGTACTTTCATCTTTTCATTTCAGCTTGAAGAGCTCCTTTCAACATTTCTTGTAAGGCAGATCGAACGGTGGTCAACTCCCTCAGCTTTTGTTTGGCTGGGAAAGCTGTTCTATCTCCTCAATCTTTGAAAGATGACTTTGCCAAATAGAAAAGTTTTGGCTGGTAGCTTTTGTCTTTTAATATTTTGAGTATGTCATTCTACTCTCTCCTGACCTATAGAGTTCATGTGGTGAAACCTGCTGACGGCCTAATAGAGGGGTTTGACTGGCTTTGTAGACTCGTATATCCTATTTCCTTCCCTAGGAAAATTTTCAGTTATTATTTAAATATGCTCTCTGCTCCTGTTCCCTCCCCCTCTCTTCTCCTTTTGAACACCCATTATAGTTGTGTTGGCTTTTCCAATGGAGATAGATGGATCTGGTAGGGTTTCTTTACTTTTTAAAACTCATAGTTCTTCTCTTCCATCTGAATCATTTCTATATTTCTATCCTCAAGCTCATTAATTCTCTCTTCTATATGATCTGCCCTATTTCCAACACATTCCAATGCATCCTTCATCTCATTTATTGAGTTCTTTAGTGCCACAATTTGTTTTAGAATTTTTTAATTTTTTAGAATTTCAGTCTCTTCTGTTCATTTATTTTATTCCTGAGGCCATTGTATTGACTTTTTGAGGTTTCAATGAGTTTTGTAGCTCATTGAATTTCTTCATAATAACTATTTAAATTATTTATCAGTTATATCACAACATTCTGCATCTTTGGGATTAGTGGCTGGAAAATGGTTGTGTGTGTGTATGTGTGTGTGTGTATATGTAATACAGTATTACCATTATTTTTCACAGTGTTTGATGAAAAGTGCGTCTGCTGCAGCATTTGAAGTACTGAGCACCTACTAGTGAACAAAGGCAAGACTTTGTTAACTCTGATTATCACAGTTCAGCAGGTTGGTAGCTAGGAGTCTCCTTTGGTTTCCCCCAAAGTGGTGTTACAGCCCAAGGTTCTCACTGAAGCTGACTTGCTGCTAAGGTTGGGAACATGTGCATTAAAAAAAAAACAAAAAACAGGGAAGGGTGGCAGTCGAGTGAGGTGATATGCATGTGCCCAGCACTTGGGGCTTGAGATGTGCCCACAGGAGAATAGGGGGAAGTTCCCAGAGGTCACCAGGGTCTCCTCCTGTCTTCAGGGGCAGGCCGCAGGAGGCACTTTCTCTCTGTCTGCCTGCTTCCCTCTCCTCTCCCCTCCCCCGTCTGCTGCTCTCTCCCTGGTCCAGTCGCCCCCCCCCCCCACTTTAGGGTCCACAGGTGGATGGATCTTTCTGGTGTCCTGCTAATGTCTTATTAGCTGTGAATCAAAGAGAATGGCTGATGCTGCCGTGATGCTCACCTCACCCTTTTGAGTTTTATTTCTTTATAATGTATAGTGTGCCCTGGGGCTTAGATGAGCCATTTGACTTTCTCGGTTTTTAAACCGTGAAATTAACCAACTAATGTAATACTGTGATATTTTGGGGGATGAGGGGTGGAAGAGAAACAAGAGAAATATTTCTCTGCGTAGCCAGGTTGTTGTGCAGCCACAAAATCATGCCGCCTTCTGTGGAAGTGAAAATACATCCTCCCCGCTGCCCTTCCAAACAAGCTCACCTTGCAACCTGTTTCCTGCCAGCACTGCCTCATGGGATCCCACCGTGGCCATTGTGATGTGGCTGAACAGTAGAAGGAGGCTATTGTCTGAGAACAGGTGAGAAGAAGATTTTGCCAAATTGGGCATTCTAAGGTGAGCGGGTTTTCACAAATGGAGTGTTAATCACAATTCTTTGACACTATCAATTATGGAAGCAGACCAAGAATAAACCTGCCAATAAGAAGAGCCCTTTCTTTCTCTCCAAATTAAGAATGCAAGCATACTGGCAATGAGAAGGAAAACAAACGTGCTGAAAGAGAGACATCTCCCCCAGAAATAACTTCACATAATGTTCTTTACAATAAAAACAGATCTTTAACTTTCTTTTTTTATTGGATGAGTAGCAGAAATGCCTTTACATATTGCATTATTTTTTTTCCTACTTTATATATATTAGTTTCACGGCATTCCCTAGAACCTTGCTACCTAAGGTGTGGTTCCACAAGCTGGTAACATTGGAATTACTTGAGAGCTTATTAAAAAGGTGGAATTACTGGCCTCTTCTCAGAGCTATCAAGTCAGAATCTCCATTTTGTATACATGTTAAGGTGAGAAGTGATACTCTAGGATATAAACTTCTGGAGAACAGGCAGTTCACTTTCTGTGTCTTCCATATTGTCTAGCACCTGGGCTAAGGGGAGTCATTCAACATGCTGGGATGCTTAAAGTGTGACAGGGTTCCTTCATCGGACTGTTTTAGTCTAAGCAGAGTACCTTTCTGTGGAACTTATATTACTGCTTAGGGGCATTCATGCATCAGGGAAAATACACCAGCAATAGTGTATTAAAATCTACGTTTCCCAGGTACCTTTTCAAAAGCAAGGCCATGTGTGCAGGGCCTGAGTACAAGCCAGTGAGGTACATCTGTGGACGGAAGGCACAGCTGTAGGAGTTCCTATGCAAACCGCAGGATTGACTATATGATTTGTGGGGTCTAGTACCAAATGAAAATGCGAGGCCTTTTGTTCAAAAATTAGGAGTTTCAAGACAGCAACAGCAGAGCATTAAACCCAACACAGGCCCTTCTAGACGGGGAGTGGGTGGGGGGGTTGGGGCCGTGCGGTGGCAGGTCGCACGCCAGGGTCTGTGCTGGCAGCACTAGGTCCTCTCTTTGCTCACCCGCGAAGCCTCTGAAACCGTGTGTGAGGACGTGGCATCGTAAGACGGTGGAGTTTCTGTCCACCTGTGTCCTTGACTGACCGCCGGGAGCAGAGCCTAGCCAACGCTCTTTGGACGTATAGCGAATGAGTTTCTGCAAACCACCGAGATTTCAGAGCTCAGTTGTTGACTGCCTCCTCAGTCCAGCCCAGTTTGACTTACACACCTGAGTTGTTGCCCATCAGTTGAATGAGACTGAGAGGAAGAACTTCACTGACAGACTGCAGGGATAAGGTAGGAAAGGTTAGCATGGAGAACAGAGCTGGACTCTTCAGGCTTGTAAGAGAAAAAAGGGCAAGGGGGGCATTTATTTAGAGGCAGTTTGAGGAAAAGAGACAGGACAGGAAAGGAAGCTTTCGCCAAATGCCTTCCTCTTAGTTAATATGGGAAAAAAAGTCACCTGGTAATCACAGAGAGTGAGATTCGGAATTTACGAAGATGCGGGTTGAAATAAGTACAGCTGCAAACCTCCCGGGAAACCGATAGGTGGCGACTGAGAGGATGCGGGTCAGAGAGGATCAAGATGAGGAGAGCCCTTGGACGGGGTCAGGAAACCCAGTCAAATGAGCTAAAGGGGGCAAAAGGGAGAGGTGGCCCCGTATCAGGAACAAAAAGGAAGCTTGAGTCAGATTTTACACAGCATCTGTCACCTCTGTAGTCACAAACTGATCGCTCCATTAGTGTCAACCGTGGCCATTCTGTCAGCTTCAAAAGGTCCACAGGATCACGCAGTGACTGTCACTTGGGTAAAGGCATCTGGCCACTCAGAAGGGCCTCCAACAGGGGGTTTTCTTTGGTAAAATTGCCACAGTATGGACAAGGATTGTTATCCTTATAAATGTAGACGATGATACAAGGAGAAATATAAATGTCCTGCAGACTAGGACAGAGTCCCCACATTGTCTTTCTCACCCACACTGCGTAGGAAGCCAATTTAAAACTGGGCTGCTGATTGACTAAATTTCCCCCAAGGAAGTAATGATAGTCACAAATCCGAAATGCTCCTCATGTGCCAGGCGCCACTTTCCTAAATGCTTTACATGTAGTCCCTGAATTCTCAGAACAACCCCCAAAGCAAATACCGTCTCCAGTTCTCTGTCTGGTTATCCTGAGGCAGAGAGAGGCTGAGTAACTTACCCAAAGTCACATAAATAGGAAGAGGTTAAGCTGAGATTGACCTCTTTTGGTCCATGCCGTGGCGCTGGGGTTCCAAGCAGTCTGGCATCTTGCCGCTGGCAAGAAGATGCCACTCCAGAGTCTAGGCAGGACGAGGGACGCCGTTTTCGTACAAGGCAGCTTGGAGAGGCAGGAACGCTTTGTGCTGCACAGCATGCGTGTCGGGAGTCACACCTCTTGGGGTCACATCTTTGCCCTCTTGATCTTACGGACTTTGTGCGAATGACTCAACCTTCTGTTGTCCCCTAATCTGCACAATGCGGAGCTCGTGGGTAGTTGTAAAACTTCAGTGAGATAGGAAGACTGAGCACAGGACTTGGTATAGTAGAGACTCAGTGTAATTACGGGGCATCGAACCAGCTCAAAGGTAATCAGTGATTGTTTTATTAGTTTTATTAATAATCATTAATAATCAACACATATTAAATTATTTTATTAATAATGATATTAATGGCAATAAAATATTATACCATTGCCAGCAAAGCTTCTTAAACCTTCATGCAACTGCCCCCCACAGTTACAGGGGCTCCTTTTTGTCAGCAGGGGCAAAGTTCTAACTGTAGCTTAGCTCATGAATCCTTCTGCAGTCTTCCACTCATTTTCTTCTGTCCTTGTCCTTCACTCTTCTCCATCATGCACATTTCAACCCAGTCCCTCCAACAAGCCCCCGTCCTTTGCTCATGACATCTTTCCTTTTCTTCCTTCAGCTCTAGCTTGGAGTTCACTTTTTCACAAACCGCTTGGAACACCCTGTTTGAACACCGGTCTCTGCTAATATGCTTTGTATTGATTAGTTCTTATATTATTTTCTTTTCTCAGTGTTTGCTTATAAATGCATAAGAGAGATAAAGGCCCACAGGCAACACATTACATTTTAACACAGCTGATGAGACTCTTTTATTTGACACAACAACTTGGAGGTATAGCTGTTTTAATGTGTCAAAATGTATGAACAATTTCTATTGATCCAGTTTTATATACAGAAGCAATCTCAGACCCTTCCTTCATCCCCGCTGCCTAACACAGTCCTCAGCCTATTCCATCCACTGAATGGAATCAGGGACAGAGCGGGGCCCAGAAAATAACGGTTCTGACCCCTAATTTAGATAAAGGTAAAGGAATTGGTGGCATTGACAAGTCCCTGTGGTCAACACTGACTTGTGAAAGCAGATTTGTAAAAATGACAAGCACTTTTCAGAAAGTGTTCACATACTATTTGAATCTTTAGTTGCCACCCATTTTCTGATTCTTTCTAGAAGCTATAATTTAGCACCCACTATGTGTTAAGGCTTAGTTAGAAGTCCGGAAATTACCGAATATTCAATGAATGTTTTCTAAAAGTAGAATGTACTGTCGTAGACAAAAAAAAAAATACCTTTCCACATCTATATGTAGATACATAGATCAATATGATGACAGAGTAATTAGCATCAATTTGCGAGAACATTCTTTAATCAGTGTGCTTACAATACCCTGCAATATAGTTTGAAGAAATACAACTTGGAATTGTAATATGTGAAAACTGAAGAGTAAACATGGGCAATAAAAAGTCTTTCAAAAAATCACATTACAAAAAAGGAAGGCAAAAAGTGACCATTACAGCAGGGGAGACTGATGATTCTTTCTGCAGCTTAAATCTTTGTCGATGAGCACATCTGTTTTCCTCCTAGAGATACGCTTGTTAGCCCTAAATCATGGACCCATCCGTACAGACAGGATATATATGTGTACGTATCCTGGAACTGCTGGGCATTTGGGTTCTACGCTCGTCTCCAAGAATAATGGCCAGGATAGATAGGGGGCCGTTAGTTACCCGGTGGCCTCTCCCAGTCTAACACTGGCTCCTGCCTCTTTGGTAGAGTAGATAGTGGTGGCTTTTATGAGAGTTTATTACTGCCTTCTCCTCTCAAAAGACCCCTCTTTCTTTGTGCTGCGCCTCTGCCTTTAACTAGACTGCGCACACCCAGCACGAGAGCAAGGAAGACTTGGGGAAGTCATAGGTTAAACAGCCCAGCCTCTGCCAGGAGGCCTCATGAATAATCGCACACAGGTCAAGGCTCTTCTTCACAGTTTTGGGAAAAAAAGTGCCCCAAACAAATGGGATCTGGGCAAATATCCCCTTTTCTCCTGCCCTGATGGTCCTACTGTTTTTGATGGTTCTGTTTTTATGGCACAGATTTCCTGCTGAGAGCCTATGGGCTACCACTGGATACAGGTATCAGCTCATCTCTTGTCCCAACCAGAGCTTTGCTCTGCATTGAAATGACCCGGGCACTTAGCCCCAAAAGGCTGCATCCCCAGTGGAGCTAAGGTCCACTTTGGTGGCTGTGGATGGAGGTCAATTGAGTAGGTGTGTCACACACAAATGACTGGGATATAGAAGTAGCCCAAAGTTGTTTCCTTTGAGATAACTAATATAAAATTAGTTATGTATTTTTTCTATTAAAACTAATAGGAAAATATGAATTCATATCAAGTATTAAATCAAATTTACTTGAGTAAATCTTGAAACATTTCATTTAAAAAATTTGATTAAATCATTGAATGTTTTTATTTAAAGAAATTATTCTCAATGGAAGTGTTCAAACCTCATCTAGCTGCCATGGTAAACAATCAGCAACATATTGCACATATGTTATATACAGATTTACATATAATTTATACGAATTTAAGAGTAATATACTGTTGCAAAATGCCTTGTTAACCACTAAGTCATTGTTGTAAATACTGCATTAATTGGGGGGTCCTTTTAGAATAGAATTGGTGCCCAAAGGAAATGAATGCGCAACACTTCTGGGAAGCAATACTTTCTCATGCAAGAATCCAGCACACTCCTGTTTTCTGAGAAGAAAGGTTCATCCCATTTTCTGACCTAAGTGTTTCCATTGGTCAAATCATATTGCTCTCTGCCTTGTATCCATCTTTGCATCTGCAGTGGGTCAGCATGGCCTTTAGCATAAAGATGATCCACACGCAGGACAGGAGATGCAGAGAAGTATTTCCCTGGGGCCTGTGTCGTAGTAACTATTAGAACAACTGTTTTAGGTTCTGTTCCACAGTAGCCTGGAAATACAGAGTTGGATCATTTATCCAATCATTCTGTCTACGGCAGCGTCTTCCCTTTGTGCAGAGGTACCCGGTGCCATCACTTTCTGAATCTGTGGTGGGCTCTGCAGTGCTGACTGGCTTGCTTCTCCATTTTCTCACCATCAGTTTGTTTCACATTTACATTTCTATTAACTCAACTACTACTTATTCTTTTGCTTTCCAGCTTCCAAAAATCGGTTCCTATCATCTCTTGTCCTATCTCCTTTATCCTTTGGGTCTCTGTTTATGCTATAAAAAATATCTTCACTGTGATTTTAGTGGAAGTTTCTGAAGGTAATGGAAATAGTTGTATGCCTTCAATCTGCCATCATTCATGACAGTGTAGTTTATCATAGTTATAATTGAGGAAAATCCTACATGTCCTCAGTAGAAAATGGATTTAATTATTAGTACTTCTATACTCATTTACCCATTCAAAAAATATATTCTGCATCTCTGCTATGTCAGGTGTTGTACTATATTATATAAGTTAAATACACTGGAAGTTTTGTTTATAAAACTTTTAAATAATATAGAGAAATACTCAAGTCAATTAATATGAATTTAATAAACAAAATAAAGTCCATGTACAGCCTTTAACTTTTGTGAAAAATCATGTAACATGTAGAATTTTACTAAAAATTAAGAAAAGATTCCCAAGACTCTTAAAACATACTGTCAAATTATCTGCTATAATGAGTTTTTCAACTCATATACATGTGGTGGTGAGTGGGAGGGCCAAAGGTGATTTCTTTCAATGCAAATGACATAAAAAATACTAAGTAAACTGCCTGTTACCCAAGTTCCAGGATTTCATCCTAATAGTGAAATTCAGGCATTAGAGTAATACCTTCCTATGTTTGATGTCTTTTCTGTACTATATGGGGAGAAGTATGTCCCGTGAGGGCAGAGTTAACTGACCACCGAGAATGTGAATTTTCAGGTGGGAAGGTACAATGAATAGAGCATGGTCCTGGTGTCTGGAAGTCTAAGGCTTAACCCTCAGCACAGACATAATGTTAGTATTGAGAAACTGGGACAGTGGTTGATATCAGAAATGCATATGCTTTGTAGTCGGGGGGTTAAAACTTGGGCTCTGACACTACTTACACGACCTTGAGGACATTCATCAAATTAAGTCTCTATTTTATGTCCATAACAGAAACGACTAAACTTATTTCAAAATTTTTCTGTGAATATGGGCAGAAGTAAATATGTGACTTGCCTCGTACAATCATGACACAAAAAAATATATGCATGGGGAAAAACTATTTAAATGTTAAGAGTGCTTTCCTCCGGAAGTTGGGGTTATGGATAAGTTTTTGTGTGACTTTGGACAAGTTATTTCACCTCTCAAAGCCTTAATTCCCTTTCCTGTATTATTATTGTTATTATTTGCAAAGGTGGTTATGAGAATTTGATGAATAAAATTTTCAAAATGGAGCAGTAGTACACCACTTGGCACACATTAAGTACTCAATGTACGTTAGCCATCATGTGTTATTTTTATTTCTTTTGCTATTTTGCCAGTTTTCTGCAAGTAGCCTGCTTTATTTTCTTACTCAGAAAAAAAGAATCAACTTCACTATTTTTAGAACGAAATGCCCTTTCACCTGCACATTTGCAAGTGGAAGCTGACATGGAAAGGTGAGAGTGAAGCAGCCTTTCAGTGAGTGACTCCAATTCCATCCCACCCTGATGGTCGTCACCGAGTGTGATCATGTAGCCCAACAGGCAGCATGAGCAGGAGAGAATGAATAAAGGGACACGCAGCAGGGACGGCCGTTTCCAGCACTCACCTGTCCCTGGACACGTCGTGGGGGCTTCATCATGAAATGCAGCCTTTATAATTGTAACAATAAAGAAGTCTCTTCGGTTCGGTGCTGTCATACATTTTGTAATCAGTGGAAATTCAATTAATCCAGTTAATTAAACGTTGGTGAACCCAGAGTGAATTCTATTAATTAATGTTTCTGTATAAAGACATACCAGACTACACAGTGCTTTCCATCAAGCTCCCAGACGGCTGCCCCACGGTAGCTGTCACATGTCCCATGTTTCTGGGGAGAGAAGGAAAGAGGCAGTGACCCGTGATTCCAACCAGCGTCTGCAGATGTGACCGCAGCGGACCGTGGATTCACTATAAGAACGTGAACGTGCTTCATTTTTATTAGACGATATTGTTAAAGGAACAGAAGATTCTGCACATTCTGGGTGCTGTCCTTAAAATGAAGCGCGCCGCACAGTTTTCATGTCCACTTCTCTCTCGCATGCGCGATCCTGTCAGGTTTATGCAGTTGACTTGGGTAGCCGTGTTGACTTCACTATTTTGGTTAGATAAGCATCAGAAACAAACTTCAGGCAGTGCCTTTAAACCAAAACATGGCTGATATTATATTTTTCTCCTGCTCTTTGGGACACTTTACAAATGTTATTTAATTCTGAGACCATTATAAGGATTTACATTATTGGTGTCAAGTTCTGAAGCTCAGAGAGCGAAAGAAACTAACTAGAAGGTAAACTCTCCTAGTTCACACAACCAGTTAGTGATCGGGCTCAGGTTTGAGTCTGTAACGGCTTGACTTCAAGACTGAACTGTTCCGAGTGGTACCCGAGATCGGGGAGCTTACAAAGCCTGATAAAGGGGAGTGGGGTTCTGTGCTGTGTTCATAAAGTGCATGGTCCTAGCAGTGTGGGGGCCCAAGTTTCTGCCATTGGTCTTATGCTAGGGTCAAATGCACAAGCAACAAGAAAGCAGGGATCAGCTTGAAGAACTAACATTGACTGGCTGATCTTGGCAGCATCTAGACCTTTGTAACTGCTACTGTGAGAGGAGAGATTTGGGGGTACAGAGTTATTCATATATCCTTATAGTTCTCAAATTTATTCAGAAAAATACTTTGTATTTTATAGATTCTTTGTCATTGAAACTTGAATCCAGTTTGTGCTTGATCCTCTTCCAACACTGTTTTCTCATCCAAAATAATACTGGCTGACTGATCTGTGCATGTCTTATGACAGATACTTGGTGCACATGATGAATAGTCTTTGTAACAGGTCTATCGTAGATGTTACAAATCCACATTATAGATGAAGAAACTAAAGCTCATGGAACTGAGTTAATCTGCCAGTTACATAACTGTTAAGTGGCAGGGTCAAGATTCAGAGTTGGTACGCCTCCATGCCCATCATAGCGTACTGTTCACTGTGTGCCAGGAACACGGGCATATGTGACACGGCCGCAAACCCAGAGGTCCAATAATGCAGCATCACAAAACAAATTATGGAAAATAATGATGATCCAACACAATTCACTCATAACAATGATGTCTTAGAGTGCCTGATACGTAGGATAAATTACCATAATATAACATTAAGTTAAAAATAAAAACAGCGACTAGGTTGTAGTATATTACCAGTAGTCACTAATAACTCACTATAGTCTGGTGGTGAGCATTAAATATATCTGATCTCTGGAACTAAACCTCAATGATAAAATGGCTCTATGTTTTGACATTGTAGATAGAGTTTTAATTATCAAAAACTAGAAGGGCAAGGGAAGGTATACGAAAAATACAACAATTGTGATGGTTTCATAGTTCTTAACTAGTTTTTTAGTTATAGCTGTTCAAATCAGATCCTGTGGGAGAGGTGTGGGAATTAAATAATTTCAGTATTACTCATAATAGAGAATAGTAGACAAGAAGCCCCCCAAAAGAGGGCTCTGCTGGTATTACATAAAGATTTCAGTCTAAAGGGAACTATTGGAACAAGCATGTAAACATTATTTAGAGTGGTCAAATGAAATGGAACATAGATTTAAAAGCTAGTTCTCTTGAAGCTTGTACGTACTGACATAATATTTTAAAAAACATATTGAATGCACTACTACATGTAAATGTATAGTTAGTCTGGAAAGAGATCCTAACATACACAGGCAATTAACTGACAAATATGTTGATGAAATTAGTGGGGAGAAGAGGTCACTTCCCCACAAATGGCAATCAAACAATCTGGACCCCTCCTTCACACTGTACATAAATTTAACTTGAGATGGGTCATGCATACAAATATAACAAGTATAGAGTTTCTAGAATTAAACATAGGAGAGTATCTCTGTGGCCTTGGAATAGGAAAGGGTCTTTTGTAGAGGACCTGGAAGCATGAACCATAAAAGAAAGACTGATAAATTTACTTTGATCACAATGTAAAGTTTCAGCTCTTCAAAAGACGGCACTCAGAAAACAGGCAAGCCCAGACTGGCAGAAAAAGTTCACACTATAGGTGTCTGATTCAAGAACTGCAAATATGGCAAAATGTAAGATTTAATTAGGGTACATGAGTTTTATTGTGCTTTGATATTGCTTCACACAGCATTCTTTTAAATTTGTAACATTGCAAAATAAAATAGTTTAGCATGTTTTATCAAGTAAGCTTATGAAAGCAATTACAAAATATATAACCTATTAAATATATAACATAGTATTCATAACATTAAAATACTATACTATAGTTTGCATATATTTCAAAAGAATATGCATCTGGCTTCATGGAATTTGCTCACCAATCTTATTTCCCCATATGTTCTTGGTTTCTGGAAATCTCCTTAGCAGCTTTGCACTGAAACTTTACTATCAGATGTCCTTCCTAGAATCAGTAATTACCAATGTCTAATTAATTTTTTCAAGTTCTCATAAAGCATCTTTCTGATTCTCCCTTTCTTAAAGAAAAATACGGTTTTAAAACTGCATTATTTACTCACTTGTTTTTAAGTTCATTCATTTAACAAATTAATATTGCTGCGTCTTCCATCAGTGTGCTCTGTAAAATACAGACAAGTCTTTGTTCTCATTCTGAGTCTCAGTTCTCACATCTGAAAAATGATGTGCTTGGGCCTTATGATCTCTAATGAATTTTCTCAGCTTTAAAATTCTACAAAAAATGCTTCAATCATTTGTTTCTATCTGTCTTGTATTATTTTTATTCATACCCAGGGGGTATTTCCTGTTCTGTCTTCCATCAACAGTTGGACCATCAGAAAAATCAATCATCAGCTTCTTTCAGTTCTCTTTTGTTCGCAGCCAAGTAGACATCCGTCCACCATTATTTCCTAATGGGTTGCTGAAAAAGGGTTCCACAATCAAGTATGTTTGGGAAACACTATGTAGTGGGTAGCATTGACTTTTAACTACTTACCTAGTTAGAGTAAATTAGATGACCATGCTTCCTTTTTTGCCTAATTACTAAGTTTTAGATTGAGTTTTTATAATAAAATAATTGTAAAGTAAGTTTGTCATCAGAAGAATTTAGAATCAGTATTTTGGAGGGCTGACCATGTAGATACTTCAGCCAAATACTCACATTTTCACGTAGCGGGAGTTCGCCATGCTGTGTTCTGGTGTCTCTAAACATCCTAAATGTTTCCACTTCACTATGGCCCGTCAGGCAGAAGGGATGAAGTTGCTCTTGGCCGAAGCAGCCAGCCCAGGACAGACAGCCATCCCAGGACAGGCAGCCATCCCAGGACAGGCAGCCAGCCCAGGACAGGCAGCCATCCCAGGACAGGCAGGCAGCCCATGAGTTGAGGAAATCACTATCTGGGCTTCTCAGTAGCACATTCACAGTAAAATGTTTGGGAAGCTCTGATGTGTTTTCTGCTCTCATGGAGTGAAAAACATGTTTGTTTGGACTGCAGACTTTTTAACGTATCTGTGAAACCGAAATTCATTCACCCAGGAACTCTTATTTTTAGGTCAAAATAGTTTTGTTGTATCTCCAAGCAGAGATTTCACTCATAAGTTACCAGAGCTTTAGGAAATACGGCATTAAGTGCAGAAAGAAAACATCACCACAGAGATTCATGAATCTATCACCTAAACTACATGAAACAGGATAAGTTTATTCCGAGTAAACAAGTTACGTACACAAGTTACAAACATACGGCTGTTTACAAAATGACTTTAATATACTCTGCACTATTTGTGAACAATGACAAGCTCTAGCAGATACTCATAAAAACTGAGTTAGTAATCTTGACGTGGAAAACAAAGGCCTTAATGTTGTGAAGTTGTCAAAGTGATACAATATTGTGCATACAGGGTTAGCAATGGCATTGCAGAACTATTTATGTAAATGTGTACAGTGTTGATACGTAATTTCTGGTTTTGAAAACTTAGGAACTCCCAGTCATGTGATCTTATGCCTCATCCTCAGCCAGTGGCGCAACCCATCCTGGACACCCAGTCAGTGGTCAGAGTTATTTAAATGAGCAGATTTGGGAACTTTCCAAAGAAACGAATTCATTTGTGTCCTAAACTTCTTCTTCTACTTGTGTTGGTCGTTACTGGTGTAAATATTTTTAAGAGGTGTTTGTGGAGGCACATGGTCCCACCTGCTCTGGGTGGTGGCATTCTGACATGAAGGAGGGTCACAGGTTGAGTTTCTCAGAAAGCAGGTGCAGACATGAAGATTAGCGTACAAGTGCGTTTTTTTTTAAAGGCGTGCCCTTAGGATCAAACCTGTGCAGAGGAGGAGGGCGCATAATTGAACAGGGGAAGAAGTTGATCCGTGATGCTGGCCCAAAGATTTCCTCCGCTGGCCCGGCATGGAGCTCTGGACTAGCGGGTGCATCAGCACCGGTCGCCAGGTGGCGGGCACAGGCCATGCTTCATGCTGACGCATCAGGCAGTCCCTGGACGTGGGCCTCTGGACGCCCAGGAGACTCGCCCCGGGCCCAGGAAGCTCCCTGCCGCTGAGATCATTCCTGAAGGGACTGACAGCTGAGGTCTGCTGACGGCACTCGCAGCAGCTGGGGCAAAAAGCCCTACATTGGAGGGTGGTCTGGGCAGTGATTCAGTGTCTGCTACAGAAACCGTAAAGGGGGCCTTGCAGAGCGAGATTTGAGTGTTTGGAAAAAGAAAAAAGTGTGATGTTACAAGGCTTTAGATTTCTTGGCATTGTCCCACTGTTACCAGCTTCACATGGGTTTCCTGGGGCCTGTGACATGGGGTCTGGAACCCATCCAGCATCTGCCCCCCTCGCAGGTCGGTGAGGCATGGTGTTTCCTCACTTCCCAGAACCCGACCCCTGTGTCCCTCGTCCCCAAACATTTCAGCCGGGAAGACCACCCATCATTATTCTCAGTCTCAGTCATCTGGAGACCCTGTTCTTTTGATTCTCTAACTCTAAAATGTACTTCTCTCTGACTTATATTCAAGAACAACAGTGACCTCAGATTGAGCATTCACTACGTAGCAAGACTTGTGTATGAGTTTTACTTACATTTATTTGAATCCTCATGGCAAGCAGTGAGGTTGCCATTGCTATTTATTTTGTATAAATGAGTAAACAAGGGGTTAAATTACAGGCCCAGGGTCACAAAGCTAGTAAGTAGTGAAGTTGTTTTTAATCTATCTAGTCCTTCCATTACACTTGCACCAGAATATTAAGGATGAATTTGAATGACCGCAAGTCACCAGGAATGAATTCTTGCTCTCAGGGAGCTGGCAGGGTGGTTCGAATCATAGTGAAATGGTTATGAGCCCAGATTTGAGCTTCTATCCCTATTTGACCTCATACTTGTTTTGTCTTTAAGAAAGCTAGTTACCTCTCAGTGCTATAAAAAAGAACAACAATTATAGCTACTATCTAGGATGATTATAAGGAATAAAAAATACATGTCATGCCAAGTAGTTAGTATAGAATACATAGCATAGCCTGGTACAGCCCTAATTCTGAGCAAATGGCATTTTCTCCTTATGAAACTTATTATGAGAGAATTTATTTCTTCTCTCAGTTCCCCAGAAACCTCTGTAAACAATG
The DNA here is from genome assembly GCF_040802235.1 of Manis javanica. Taxonomy (NCBI): domain Eukaryota; kingdom Metazoa; phylum Chordata; class Mammalia; order Pholidota; family Manidae; genus Manis; species Manis javanica. The sequence goes on along the minus strand of NC_133169.1, from coordinate 91,035,833 downwards.
ATACACTCAAGTGTATATAACAAGGGTTGAAAACTCAGATGTCTTTATGAGAGTCTGACAGATAAAATGAGCAAAGCTGACCATGTGTTTGACATGTAGGAGTGGTGGGGCTTGTGGCAAAGTGCGGAGCACCTGCCCTCTCCAAGTGGAGTACAGTTGGTTAGTACAGATGGGCATAAAGGCTCCGTGTTGCTGATCCTCTGATTTTAGTCAAGCTAAAGCTGAAATCTGCATTTTCATGAGAAATTTTCCCATTTAAAAATGTTGGAAACTAGTTCAGTTTCTAAAAGTGTATTATTCTTTACTTCTAAGTGTGAGACAAAGCACACCTGTGACCCAGATTCAGGCCTTGGCCCAATGGTATGTTACCCATTTTATTATAGCTTATTCAAGCTTTGACATCATCTTTCATTCAATAGGTATTTGCTGAGTTGTGAGCATGAGAGACTTTGCCCTTAGAGTAGGAGATACAACATTCCCAAGAAAGATGAGGTCCATATGTCTTATGGAATTAGGGATCTTGTTTTCTTCAGGTAAATTCCTAGGAGTGGAATTCCTGGGTCAAATGGTATTAGTATTCTTAGTTTTTTGAGGAGCCTCCATACTGCTTTCCACGATGGTTGAACTAATTCACATTCCCACCAGCAGTGTGGGAGGTTCTCCCCTTTCTCCGCATCCTCGCCAGCATCTGATGCTTCTTGCATTTTGGCTGGTGGTCATTCTAACTGTGTGAGGTGACATCTCATTGTGGTTTTAATTTGCATTTCTCTGATGATTAGGGATGTGGAGCATCTTCGCATGTGCCTGTGGGCCATCTGAATTTCTTCTTTGGGGAAGTGTCTGTTCATTCATTTTTTAATTGGATTATTTGTTTTTTGGGTGTCGAGGTGTATGAGTTCTTGATGTATTTTGGATGTTAACCCCTTATCAGATGAGTCATTTATGAAGTGTCCTCCCATACTGTAGGGTGCTTTTTTGTTCTGCTGATGGTGCCCTTTGCTGTACAGAAGCTTTTCGGAGGTTCTTATCCTCTGGACGTCCCTTCATGGCATCGGTGCATCTCACAGTAGTTTGTGTATGTGGGAGGAGGGGAGGCATGTCCTATGACGAGTGCATTTTCACAAAGTCATGAAGGGAGTCATGTGTAGGGCAGGGCCTCATATTTCATAATAAATCTCTCTTATTTAGTCCTAATGCAAAATCATAGCTGATACAGACAGCACACATCCTAACATTTAAAATTTCATAATATATATTTTTCTAAATCTGTGACTTGAGAGTTTATCCTCTTCACTGCCTAGAGGTACAACTAAGAAAATGATTATGAATCCTTTTAGTTGGCTTAAGAAATTCATGTCACCATTTTTGTGTAGTTCCTAGAGAAAGTGCAGGTTATTTTTCTTCCTGATGAATGATCTATGGAAAAGGAAGAACAATAAAATTTGCTGTTGTAAACAAAAAAATTATGAAAGAATTTAATGGATTATGTTGTATATGAAAAATAACCAAATATTAAAAAGTGTAGCTCAGACCCACACAAATATAGTTAACTGTTTTTTTTTTCTTTAACAAAGGTGCAAAGGCAATTCAACTGAGAAAGTATTGTCATTGCAACAGGTGGTGCTGCAACAATTGACTGGTCACATGCAAAATATTGAACTTAGGCACAGACCTTACACCTTTCACAAAAATTAAATCAAAATGGATCCTATGCATACATGGAAAATGAAAAACTTTAAAACTTCTATAAAAACACATAGGAGAAAGTGTAGGTCACCTTTGATGAGTTTTTAGATACGACACCAAAGTATGATCAGGAAAGAAAAGGAGAGGCTGGACTGCGCTTGTTTCCTGGAGCTGCTGTCACAAAGAGTCACAGAGCAAATGGCTCGAGGTGACAGCAATTTATTCTCTCACATTTCTGAGAACTAGAAGTCCAAAGTTAAAGTGCTGGCAGATGTGTGCTCTTTCTGAACACCTGGGAGGCATCCCTCTTAGCCTCGGGTAGCTCCTGGCGCCTCTTGGTGCTTCCGGCCTGTGGATGCACTACTCCAGCCACCTCCATCGGCAGGTGACCTTCCCCGGTGTTTCTATCCCCACCTCTCGCTCTCCTTTCTTTCACAGAGAAACCAGTCATTGGATATGATGTCCTCCCTAATCAGCAAGACCTAGTGTTAACTTAATTACACGTGCTGAAACTGTTTCTATTTAGGGTCATATTCCCAAGTTTGGGGGTTTGGAATTGGGTGTATCTTTTTTGGGGAATGTCATTTAACCCACAATAAGAACTGTATTAAAACTCTTAAATTCTGCTCTGCAAAATACACTTAAAAAGAATGAAAAGATAAGCCTCAGATTTGGAAAAATGTTTTACAATACACATATCTAACAGAAAACTAGTATCCCAAATATTAAAAAATTCTCACTCAACAATAAGAAAACAAATAGCTCAATTGAAAATGGGCAAAAGAAATATGAACTGACACCCCTCCAAAAAAGATATACTGATGCTAAATAAGCATATGAAAAGGTGATCAATATTTTTTCATTATATAAATGTAAACTTAAACAATGATATGATGCAATACTACTACACATCTATTAGAATGGCTAAAATTAAAAAAAAAACTGAAAACACCAATTGTGAAGACATGGAGCAACAGGAATTCTCATTCATTGATACTGAGAATGAAAATTGACACTTTGAAAGACGCTTTGGCAATTTCTTATAAAGCTAAACGTTCTCTTACCACACAATCTAGAAATAGTGCACCTTGATATTTACCTGTCTTATTGGAAAGGTAATGTCTGCACAAAGACCTGCATGTGAAAATTGTTTCTGCTTTGTTAATTATCATTAAAACTCTGGAAGCAACAGGAAGGTCCTTCAATAGGTAAATAGACAAAATGTTGTGTATCCATACAATGGAATACTGTTCAGTAATAACAAATGAGTTAACAAGCTATGAAAAGATGTGAGTGAATTTTAAATGCTTATTGCTAAGTGACAGAAGCCAGTCGAAAAGAGTATATATTGCATGATAACGTTTATATGACATTCTGGAAAAGGACAAATTACAGAGACAAGTAGAAAGATGTGTGATTGCCAGGGATCTGGGAGGGGAAGTTGAGTAGAGGTAACACAGGGGAATTTTTAGGGCAGAAAATCTATTCTGTATGATCCTGTAAGAGTGGGTGATATTCTGCAATTGTTATAATCCTCTAGAACTTTACAACAAGCAAAATGAGTGAGCCTTGACATCTGCAAATTAAAAAAACCATCTAGGAGGTTAGGGGAGCTCACGATGGAATGCACACGGTGACAAAAGAAATCTAGCCATGTTAGTAATGTATGAAACTTTACTGAAAGAGACAGTGTGGACAGGTGCTGACCAAAGCAAACCTTCCAAATGAGGCAGAAGGAAATGCCCATGACACTGTATCTGCTGGATAGTTGCTGTCCACGGGGCATGTGTTAGCAGCTCTGGTGCTGGTCTATGTGTCTCCCAGAACTGAGCAGTTAAATGAATAGCAAATGGTGCATATTAGGTTTCTCATTGCTAGGGTGAGAGGCTATAGACAGATGGGAGAGAAAGCCGTGTTGCCCATGGGTGACACATTAGAATTCAAGACCTCAATAGGAACTTATGTTTAGATTAATATAGTACAGATGGTTATTTTATATTTATAGATATGTGTGTATACAAAGGTTAATACACACACACACACACACACACACACACACACACACACACACACACACACACACACACACACACATCTTTGCTTTGTCAGTTTACAGAGGCTAGAAGTGCTACCCAGTAGCAACAAGCACACCTAACACTCTAATACTGGTTTCTAATACCATTCTCCGGTCAATGGACTTTGGAGAAATAGTTGATTTTAGGGTGCTGTTAGGAAATACACGAGCTGAACCTGGAGCATCTTGTAGTGCCAGAATTTAAAGAATTGCTCAGAAATAAAAACAAAATACAACCATGGGAATCTGCCAAAAGGATATAGGAGCCAATTGAAAGAGCTCTCAGTGGTCAAAGCTGTAACAACTGGGGCCACATAATAAGGAGAGTAGTATTGGATTACAACCAAAGTATAAAATAAATATCCATGAGTCTGTATTGATATAAATGATTGTTTTTTAATAATTAAAAATGTATATTGAGGCACATATAATAAAATGCACAAATCTTAGTGTACAGATTGATGAGTTTTGACATGTGTGTATACTCAGGTAACCATCACCCAGATCAAGATATCAAATACTCCTACTAATTTTTTTCCCTTTGCCTATTTCACCCATCTTCCCACCCTGTCTCCCCTATAACCACCAGTCTGTTCTCTGTGGTTGGAGTCTATTTTGGTTTTGTTTGTTTATTCATTTGTTTTATAGACTCTATATGAGAGTGAAATCATAGGGCATTTATCTTTCTCTGACTTATTTCACTTAGCATAATACCTCTATGGTCACCCATGTTGGCACAAATGGCAAGATTCCATTACTTTTTATGGCTGCGTGATATTCCATTGTATATATGTACCACATCTTTTTTGATCCATTCATCTATCAATAGCCATTCATCAAAATCCATTCATCAAAGGCTGTTTCCATATTTTGGCTATTGTAAATAATGCTGTGATAAACATGGGAGTGTAGTGATTTTTGTTTTCTTCAGGTAAATCCCCAGAAGAAATTGTTGGGTTGTATGGTATTTCTATTTTTGGTTTTTTGAGAAACCTCCATACTGCTTTCCGTAATGACTGTACCAATTCGCAAATCCCACCAGCAGTGCGCAAGGGTTCCTTTTTCTCCACGTCCTTGCCAACATTTCTTACTTGTTGTCTTACTGATATTGGCCATTCCGACTGGTGTGAGGTGATACCTCATTGTGGTTTTGATTTGTATTTCTCTGATGATTAGTGATTTGAGGCATCGTTTCATGTGACTGTTGGCCATGGGTATGTCTTTGGAAAAACATCTATTTGGATCCTCTGCCCACTTTTTTATTGGATTGTTTGTTTTTTGCTGTTGAACTGTATGAGATCTTCATATATTTGTCTATCAGCCCCTTATCAGACATGTCATTTGCAAATATGTTCACCCATTCAGTAGGTTGCCTTTTCATTTTGTTGATGGTTTTCTTTGCTGCACAGAAGATTTTTAATTTGATGTAGTCCTACTTTTTAATTTCTTCTTTCGTTTCTCTTGCCTGGGGAGATATCTCCAGAAAACAATTACTAATGCTAATGCTCGAGAATCTACTGCCTGTGTTTCTTCTTGGAGTTTCATGGTTTCAAGTCTTATATTTAGGTCTTAATCCATTTCAGATCTGTTTTTGTCTGTGGTGTAAGTGATTCAGTTTCATTCTTTTGCATGTAGCTGTCCAGATTCCCCAGCACCAGTTATTGAAGAGACTGCCTTTCCCCATTGTATATTCTGGCCTCCTTTGTCATGCATTAATTGACCATATAGGTATGAGTTTATTTCTGGGCTCTCTATTCCATTCCATTGGTCTATGTATATAAATAACTTATTGAATAAATAAATAATTGGGGGTGAATAGACAAATCTCCCATGCATAACATCCTGCTCCTTAAGTGTATGATGCTCACAGTAACTTTCTTCCAAAGCATATAATATGAAAAGGGAGAAAAGTAGCTTTATAGAAGAGAAAACGAATACTACCTCAACCAGGAGATCCAGGTCAACATCAACAGTGATAAATCATGTTAATAATATATACCTCTGATAGAGTATGATGGTCTGTGGTCTTCCTCCCAAAACCTACAGTCCCACGTCTATTCCTGATATGAATTCACACAAATCCCAATTGAGTGACATCTTATAAAATACCTGACTAATTACTCCTCAAAACTATCACGGTCCTCAAAAACAAGGAAAGCCTAAAACATTGCCACAGTCAAGAGGAATCTAAGGGTGAATGATGACCAAATGTAATGTGCTGTTGTGGGTGGGATCTTGGGCAAGAAAAAGGATACTAAGTAAAATCCAAGGAAATCTGGATAAAGTGTAGACTTCAATTAACAATAATATATCAATATAGGTTCATGAAATTATAACAAAGGTCCAGTACTCATGTAAGATGTTGATAATAGGGGAAACTGGATATAGAATATGTGGGAACTGCCTTTTCAACCTTAATGTAAGTCTAAATATATTCTAAAATAAAATATTTTTTAAAAGTTTTAAAATGTATCTCAAACATACTTAGAGAAGAGTCATGCTTAAGTGTAAGAATGGAAGCTATATGGTGAAATCTAAACCCACTTTCCCTATTTATTTTCAGCTAGAAATCATTGTTCAGTGACTCAGAGCACTTAAAGATTTACTGATGAAAAAAACCTCTCTCCAGAGGTATGATGAGAGGGTTCCAGGCACGTGGGGTGAGTGAGATGATCTGAGTTTGAGTTGTATTCTGATTCAGTATGACTGGGAAAATTGTGTGTTATCTCTGAGGCTCAGTATCCTTGGCTATAAAATGGGTCTACACTTGCACTGATGTTATAGAAGTATCGTATTGATGTAATGAAATAACATCGTATTGATGTAATGAAATAACATACGTAATGTGCTCAGTGCAATTCACACTGGCACACAGAAGCCCCAAACAAATGGTAACTGCTATTAACATGGCAAAGGGTGGAACAGCGAGCATAGTAATAAAGGGCATGGGCTCTGCAGATATCCTGGCTTTTGACCACAGTCCCTCCCTTTCCTAGTATCTTTATAGGTCTCCCATCAATGAGCATCTTCCCCAACTCCACCCCTGCACTCCCAACTCCCAGTTACAACACCAGTTTAGCCTCCCTTTGCAGTCAGTTTCCATGGGTGTGGCATCTTCTCATTCTGAAGCAGACTGATGTGTGAGTGACGGGAGGTGCCATCTCTGTCCTGGCATCTGGTTCCTTGAGACAAGAGAAGAAGGACCCAAAGTGGATATGATGAGCCCAGTTGATAAGGCCACACGTTTCGATTGCACAAACCCAGGTGTGAGTCCTATTTCTGACCCTTACCAATTGCACGACCCTTAGAGAGCATTCTAAACCTCAGTTTTCTTAATACCTACTTTCCAGAGTTGTTGTGACTATGAAATTGGGCCAATACAAGTGAAGTGCTTCACAGAGTGCCTGGCACATGGTAGGTTTCAGTGAAAATTAGTCTTCACTATTATTAACAACACATATTGAGTGCATTCTTTAAGTTCTGAAATGAATTATTCCAAGGACTAATTCATAAATTTATTTTGGAATTTTGAAGGATTTAGATCAAAAGTTTCTATTCTTACGGTGGAAAACTCCCTAATATGAAAAGTAGTATTCACAGAATGCAAACCAATGACTCATACAGACTTGGTGGGGGCCTGAGAAAGAAAGAGCTGAGTTTTAGGATCAGCGCTATTAGGGGTTCACTGTGCTAGCTTGGGCAAGTTTGAATTTGTTTCCTAAACTGGTAAAATGGGGCTCCTCCTTCCATCCCTGGGTTTCACTAGACTTCAGCAGATAGACTCTCTCCCTGCACGAAACAAACGGCATCCTTGCGTGTTCCATTATCTTGCCTCCCCACCCATATCACTCAGCGTTTGTTGTTCAGCCGTGATTGACGTGCTCTGATGTACAGAACAGTTACGGCAAACATTTCTTCCCAGTCTCCTGTTGTGTTTGCTTATTTCTCAGAATATAGAGGATGTCCCTAAATATCTAAAATCGTTTAAGTAACATTTACCCTACTGAACCTAGAAAGATTGTTAAAAACAAAAAACCAGTGCAAAACTACTTCCCTTCCATGTTGCAGAACTTTGTATTCATGAGGATGTACGATCATTTTTTTAGCATTAGCGTTCATTGAATACATGCTGTGTAGCAGACAACGTGCTAAACACTTTATGTGCATTAATCCTTGAAATGAACACATGAGGAAGGTGGCATTATAATCCTTGCTTTACAGGTGAACAATATGCTTAGAGAGATTAATAACTTTCCAAAGTCAAACACCTCAAAAATTGTGAGCTAGGTTTTAAACCAAGGTGTCTTTGACTGTGAAACTGTTACTGTCCCTTACAGCCACTTGGTTTCTGGAGATGCTGGAAACGAGGAAGGACAGTAAAACAACCACCACCTCCCCCTGAAAATAAAAAAAAATTAAAAACCAGACAGAGGTCTTTATAAAAAGAGCTTACTGAATACAGTGATGGTTTTTAGCTGAACATACATAATTAATTTCCTCTCAAATCAATTTAACATCTAAATAATGCAGCAACAGCTAATGGGTTCTCAGCTGGCCAAACATTAAGAGATATATTGCCCCATATACTCATCATAAAGAATAAAGATGGACGACCTGCCTGGTTGCATAACATTGTTGTACAACATAAATAAAAGATTCTCTTATTTTGGCGATTGTTCTGTACTGTTCTAAGTTTCGCTAACTCAGACTTCCTTCTAATCTAACAGATGCCAGCAGTTTAAAAGCAGTTCAAGAATCCTTATTTATATCTGACGTTCAGCTTTGAATAAAATGGGCCAGTGAATGCAGAGGGAGGGGTGGGGGGAAATGCATGACTTAAAAATGGAATTTATTTCCAGCTTCTAAACACAGATTTCCAATAAACATCCACTTAGAGAACCATTTCATTAAGCTAACTGCAGTTGAAAACGAGTTCCCTGATGTTTCTTTGAGCATTTTATTTTCTGAAATGAATCATTACTTTCTATGTTTTGGCTTGACAGTCTTTTCCCCCCAATTGTGTAATTTTGTATTTGTCACTCAAATTGCTTGTATTTGTGGAGAATTGTTCCAAGACGTTCATGCTTTGCGATGAGACTCTTACTATGGCGGCAGGAGTTTGGAGATGCTCCCAAACCACTAAGGTGCATTGCATTGTTCTTTAAAAAGCTGCAGAGGGTCTTGACTTCCTCGTTCCAATTAAAGTTTAGCAGCCCCTTCAGGCTGATTGGGGGGTGGCTGCAATGGACTTGTAATAAATGGAATGGATGGCTATGGCCTTGGGAAGGGGCAGGGGAAATGAAAACTAGGGCTTCTGAAGCTCTTTTCCATCTGTGGCTTGGTAAAGAATCCAGGTATGTGCACACCATGCTTACCCACTTCACTCTCAGGGGGAGAACTAACGGCATGTGAGGAAAATTGAAGCAAGGCGCCAGAAGGAAGAATTTCAATATTCAGTTTCCATGTGTGTAAATAACACTTAAGAATAATGCTCTCGAATGTCAATTCATCCCAGTTGAATTTGGCTTTGGTGTCTTTTTTTTTGGTTGCTAAATAGTCAAACTGAGAAAATATTCTACTCAGCTTGCTAAAAGATGGTTATGGTTCATAAGCACAGGAGACGCACAGTTAAGAAGCTTTGTTTTATCTTACGAAGAAACTCTTGGTGTAGTAGCTATGTATTCATCTTACCATTCAAAAAATCAGATACAATTATGATTATTGTAATGAGCAAATCCTAGAGACATTTATTGAACACTTTCTGTCAGAAGGGTGCTAAGATACTACAAGTAAATTCAATCATATTAAATTCATGGCAGACATAAAAATGAGTATTATTATCATTAACAGCTTAACTAGTATTTGTGGACTGCTTTCCACATACCAGACAATATATTAACCACATTACGTGGTTCTATCACTTGATCTTCACCAGTAGGTACTGTAATTATCCCCATTTACAGATGAGAAAACTGAAAGGTGTAGTAATGTCCCCAAATCTCAAGGCTACCTAAAATCTTAATTTAAGTAGTGTAACTCCAAAGTTAATGCTTTTAAGCACTAGGCTATTCTTTCTTTCTCCTGTTTTTTTTACTGTTTGCAGGTAAAGTAACAAACAGGCTTACAGAGGTTATGTCTCTTATCAAGATACCACAGTTGTTAACTGGCAGACTTAGAATTGAAACACAGGTTTCTCTGGTGTGTAACTGAGGGTACCTAGTGGCATTAGGCATGGAATTGGTGAAAGGCCTCTGCAAAAATGATGCGCAGCAGAAGACTAAAGGTTAGAGGGCAGTAACCACTGTCTTCAGCCTTTGACTTCCTGGGAAGGACTGTGCACATGCGCTCTAAGCCCTAAGGAGCCGTGGGAATGCCCGATTCCTCCCCATGCTCCATTGCGCTATCCCTTTCAGGGTGCCTAAAGTTATGGGATTTTGCCTTCACTTTGTGAGTAAAACACACATGCCTTTTAAACCCTGTGCACATGTGTCTTTCCTCGTGATGTGCGTCTTTTCTCAAAACCGAACACTGTGCCGCCCTTGCTGTAGAGGCCAGAATGGGTCTTTCCCATCGTGTTGGTTTTAATTCCTTGATCTTTTTTCCTTGCATGTCTCTCTCTTTTCCAGGGTCAGTTTCCAAGGTATGGATCATTTCCTCATTATTTCAATTTTTGTATTCAACATTAAAAGGCTATTGTAATTACTGAGGATAACAGCTATGATTTATTTCATGCCTATATGACACTTGCACTTAATTTCTGCTATATTTAATCTTCAATACAACTCTGCAAGGTAAATATCATTATCCCTATTTTAGAGATGAGAAAATTTAGGTTTAGGGAGGCTAAACAACTTGTCTTGCGTGACACTGCCAATTAATTAAAAAATTAACAGCTATTACTTATTGAGGACCTGAGACAGAGATTTATCCCAGTCTGTATTGTTCTGAGTTGGGTACTCATTCAACTGTATTGAAGCTGTCTTTCCTCCTTGGAGTTAAGAAGCTGTAATTATTGGGTTACTGGTGTGTCACTATAATTAAGGAGCACATAAATAAGACTAACCAGTATGGCAGACATGAGGTCTCTGTTCATTCCATGTGAGAACATTGTGGAACATTCATGAGTCCCTGCAGTCATTTTCTTTAAGGTGTTGTCATTACTGTCTTATTTCATGGTAGGTAGAGCAAGATAAGTTGCCAGTATTGACCCAGGCAGATAACCTGCCTTATCTTAATGCTACAGGGTCGATTATTAAAAGGGTGGAAGTCCTTGCATGCACTTGAGGTGACTTTAGATTAAAGTGGCTCTGGACAGAAACAAACCCAATAGTCACTGAAGAGTAGGGGCCATGAATTTCTGTACCTCAGCAGAACCTCCTTCTCCAAAAGACACAGCTCCCCTATTTAAAGACCATGAAGTGTGGGTAGTGGAGGCTGACGTCACTTCCAGGTCCAAGAGATAAATAGTTGATCCCATTCTAATGAATAAAACTACCACATTTCCATGGCTAGAGATTCATTGTGGGTCAGACATCTGGACTGAGCTGGAACCCACTAATCACTGAGTTACTGAGAAAAAGGCATTCTTTTCCAGCTAAAGTTGTTAGGCTATTAGGAGATAAGCCTGATTACCTAGTTGCCAATTTTGCCACTTCTTGAGGGGAACCTGAGAATGGAGCCAGCAAAGGGTACAGAATGGAGAGCTGGAGAATTCTGATTTCATCATTCGAGTGTGTACTTCCCGCTGGTCCTAAAGGGAGCACCTTACAGGTTTTTCCATTATGTGAACTAATACATTTTCTTTTCCCCCAACTAAAGTCAGTTTTAGTTGGGTTGCTGTCATTGGCAACTAAAATTCCCCTGCATAATCCAGCAAATCAGCACAAATACATGGGGAAATGTTCTATTGTATATTTTTTTATCAGTCAAGCTGTACCTCATTATTAAGAGGATCTACAAGCAAGCCGAGGTCTAGAAAACACATCTCTGTTGTTTCTGTTCACATCCAGACAGAAACAGCATGTTAAAATACAAACATTTCCTACTGTTAATACACACACACACACACTCACACATGCATATATATGTAAATAAACCATCATGCAAAGCTGCATGATCATTCAGTTAACACATATCATACATCACCACTCTGTTTAAGTCTACAATTGGGAACATATTTCTTTTTAACAACATGAACAAATTATTTCCAGTTGCATTTTTACAAATTGCTCTCAATTGTGACATTTATCTTCCATTCCAATCAAGTGTAATTTACCAGAAAGACTGCAATATGTTTCTGTATTTAAAATGTGTGAGGCTTTTGTAATAAGCCCCGTTGCTCTCACCCCTCAAGTTTCCCTACTAGGTAGGGATGGGGACGGGCACAGTTCAAACAATTCATCACGTTATAATGGCTCCCCTGAACTCCATCTACCAAAAGAATAAGATGACCAATTGCTAAGAAGTTTCATTGGTTCAGTTCGTGGTGAATCAATCAAAATAGCTTTAAAGTTTGAGGCCCACTTTGATTTCAGGTATCTTAATGAAAAACGTGTGTCGATGCAGGATGAGCCAATCATTGATTTAATGATTGAGACACAAGAGGTCAGTGACTTACGCTGTCTTCCTCTGGTTGATGGGCCCCTGCGTCTCCAATCCAGCAGCTGACAGACGCTGGCACCCGCGGACCCACCAGTGGGAATCCATGATGACGTTTCTGCCATGCTGTGGCAACAGCAGAAAAATCAATATTAGAGAGTGAGGTTTTTTTTCTTTAATTCTAAATTTATTTCATTTAAATCTAAATTTATTCCTCTTATATCCTTCCAATTCTCTGGTTTGAAATTTTTTTTTCTCCGATAAAGGAATGGTGATATTCAATGTTGGTCTTGAAAAGGAATTTAATTGGAAAGATTAAAAATTGGCAGCCTCATGTTTCTTGAATTTTTATTGGCCTGGCAACCAACCCTGTTCTTGGCAGTAATGATAATGTGAGGCAGTAGCTTTTCCAAAACACCGTCCTACGCGGAGCAGTATGCTAACGTGACGCTGTGTGAACCGTGTTCCTGACACTCACTGCGGCACGGGTGTTCTCACTGTCCCCACTTCCCAGGTGAGGAAACTGAAGCCTGTGGAGCTTAAGGAACTACCTGGGATCACACAGTCATAAGGGGGAAGGAGCCAGTTATTTCTGGCCTAAGGTCTTGCTCTTCAGAACGTCCTCATACTTGTCATTCCGAATGCGAACTGCCTACATCAGAGACAATGCTGCTGGCATCTTTTTGAAACCCTAAGAATGATAGGAGGGTGGACAGTAAAATGGAGATGTGGTGTGGGGTGGACTTACCAGTCTCGTTCTGGAAGGTTTTCAGATGTGGAGATGCATAGACTGACAGAATCAGGAAGAGCCACAGAAACTGGGGACTTTCTTGTAATATCATGGGTAACAAAATGTGTGGCAAATATTCTGGATAATTTGAATAGCAAGACAGCCACTGCTGTGCGCTTGCTACTCGGCCATCTGTGCTCATGTTTCTCCCTCTTCTCAGAAAAGTTACTCTTGGGTGAATTTCGTCCACTCTGGGGTATTTCTAGATCTCTTAGTTTGCTTCCCACTCTTGGCCAAATATCCCAGAAGAGCAAGAACCTAAAGTATCACAGAAGGTACTTTTTTCTGCTATTGATAAGGATAAGAAAGAGTCACTGTAGGTAGGGCTGAAACAAGCAGAACGTCGCCCAAGGAGAGGTTGACAGTAGTCCACGGCTTCCCCTCCTGGTGTCACACTTGTCTGGGCCTCTCTCCACGAGTGACTTGCTTCCCGATCTGACACGGTGAGGACGATGGCACGTCCCTTCTGTGATCGCGTTGCATGGGCTGTGATACTTTTCGTGCTAGAAGTCTCTTGCCCCTTCTGGCTTGTGAGAAGCCGTATTGCGATTTGCTCGTGAAGAGGACCGTGTGGTGAGGAAGTGGGGGTGACCTCTGGTTCACAGCAGGGAGAAACTGAGGACCCCATTCCTATGGTTGGCACGGGACTGGATTCTTCCACTGAGTACATGAGCTTGGAGGTGAATCCTTACCTTCTGTGAGATTTCAGCCCTGGCCAACACCTTGATTGCAGCTCTGCTGAGGACCCAGCTGTGCCTATTTTCCTGGACTACAGAAACTGTAGGACAGTGAGTGTGTGCTGCTGTTGTTGTTGTTTGTATACAGCAGTAGATAATTAATACACCAAGTTCGTGGCTGGGGAGGCTTAGCTGACGCTGGTGATATCCCCTGAGAAGGAGAACCCAAAGGAAGGACTGGAGTCTGAGGATGTGGAAAACAAGGTGAGTTCAGTCTGGGATGCAGAGTTTGAGGTGGCTATGGGTGTCCAGGCGGAAGATGTGCAGTAGGCAGAACTCTATATGGCTCTGGGTCTTGTCAAAGGGGACTCGGTGGAAATGGAGACTTGAGTATCGTTAGTTCTCCCAGGCTGGGGTCCCAGAAGCAGACTCTCAGGCGGAATCCATATGCAGGAGGTTTCTAGGAGTGCTCTGAGATCGACTCCTGTGCAGAAGAGGAGGCCACAGGATGGGGCTGTGGGAGAACACGGGTGTGATGCGGACTTGTAGGCCCCTACTGACCCCCTGGGAGGCTGGCAGGGTGCAGCCATGGGAGTGGGTGATCGGGTTCAGACTGCACACCTTCCCAGGAGCTCCAGGGAAATTCCCGGGGAGGGCTGGGAGCGTAGGTTTGCCAGTTGCCAACACTCCCAGCAGCTGGGGAAATGAGTCCTTCAGTACCACAGGGTATCTGGGCATCCACGACAGTACCCACTTCATGGGAAGCTGGAGCTTGGGGTGTGGCTGTGGGTCCCCTCGGGAAGCTGGGAGACTGAAAGTGATGGGGGGCAAGGATAAGGATGGAGGCCTGGGGACCTCCAGCAAATTCCTGAAGTGAAGAATGGGAGGATACTGTTGAGACGTTAGACGGGGGCAAGCCTTAGGTTCTGTGCATGGTGAGCGGCGCTGAAGTTATGGAGGTCAAATGAGAAGGCCTCACATGCCACGTGCATATCTTGGGGCATAAGACATGTTTATTGCATGCTAGATCTCATGTTCAACTTTTAAAGGATATATAAAGTCAGGATCACTGTGGTTCTACATAATGTATGTAATACTAGTTTTTAGATGAAATGAAGACTTTATATCTTCTCACCACTCAACAAAGTTTACAAACACATAATAAGTGCTAGGTACTATGCTTGTGGGGGACACAGGTGACCCCCATAGGCTGGCGGGGGTTACAGGCAGGAAACAGACGTATGCTGTGCTCCAGTGCAAGTACCAGGCTTGAGATGGCACAGAGAAGGTGCCCTCAGCCTTCCAGGGCTCATTCCACGCTGCTCATCTGTTGAGCAGATGAGTTGACCAGGCATGGTGTGGCTTCTGAATCAGGGACACCTGGGCCTCATTTCCCCTGTCATAGACAACTACGCAACCTCAGATGGATTACTTAACCTCCATCCACCTCACCTCCTGCATTTGAAAGATGGAGAAATAACTGTTATGCTGCAGAGGCACTCCAAGGGCTGTTTTGGATTCATTAATTCAACAAGTATTTACTGAGTTTCCACAACATGCCAACTTTGTATTAACTGTTTCCTGAGAGTTCCATCATTACAGGTTTCGAAACATGAAATGTACTGTACAGCCAAAATGTGGACATTCACTACTGCAGAGAGAAATTCAGGATAGCGTCCGCCAGCATTTATGAGCCAAGCAGAGGAGTCAGGCAATCCTTAGGAAATAAATAAGAGCAAGAATTGAGCTGACATTTTTTAAGAGTTAGGAATTTGATAGGTCACCATTCTCATAGAGGCTGAGAGCATTACCCTATTAACGTCAGGGATAGGGTTTCACACAGTGCATCTTGCTGGCCCTGGAGATTTCAGAGACCTCCAGCCCTGGAGGGCTTCCCCTCAGGGCCCCTCAGTAAGCTTTCTATCACAGTCTTTCTTTTATCAGATATGTACACTTTGATCACTGGAACACGTACATGGCAGGCCGAGCTAAAAAGATAAATTTTGAACTGCTGAAGAGACATGCAACTTAGATGAGACATTTTAATGCAATGATTTGGGTGACAGATTTAATCTCCAGGCCACAGCAGGACTTTGAACCAACACATGCTTCCTCCAAGGCCTTTTCAAGGAAAATGGTAACATGAGCAAACATGTTATTTGAGAGTGAGAGGAACTAATCAGTAAGTGCTTGCTGGATTGGCCACTGAGAGACTTCTGTTCTCTTCACCTTCACCCTCCTTTTGGGGGGCTTCCTCATGTGCTGGGGTTACCTCCCAACGGTAACACTCGGCATATATGCACTGGATGTGACGATGTGCTGGCAGCTATGGGAAGAACTTCATGCGTCTCCATATTCTACTTGTAAGGCCAGGATTAGTCTCAGCATATTGTTGAGGAAACATGCAGAGAGGTTCTGAAACTCATCAATGCCTCACTGTTCGTAAGTAGTAGAGCCAAGATTTATCCCACAGAGCCTGGGCCAGCGTTCTTGTCCTTAACCATTGCACTAAACAGCCTCCCATATGATTAGACACCCGTCTCCTCACTCACGTCCTAAAGCACCAGTAACGAGTGCTTGTGCTGTGTGTGCCCCTCTGCACACCCTTCGTTGCCCCGTAGCGATCACCCTCGTATCTTCCCCGGATGCTCTGATGCCCACTTACAGCCCCAGATTTTGCACACCACTGTCTCTTTACCTCTCTTAGTCCCGCTCACTTCACTGACTCCCTCCAACATACTTTGACCTCTTCTGCCTGCCTCCCCGAAAAATGTGCTGTTTTCTTATTCCACTAAACTTTTGTCATGTTTTTTTCTCATCTTGACTCAGTGTAATTGATAGGCTAGAATATATATGTAAATGCCTTTTATTGTCTTTACTAGTGTTATTTATTCCTTACAACAGGCTGATTACAATGATGCATGCTTCCTTGCCAAGGTGCCCACTTTTTAACCTCTAAGTCTGTGCCTATCTGAAGCATCCGTATAATCCCTTTGAATGCTTGTCGTGGAAGCTGTTGATGAGCAAATGAGAGAACTTTTCCCAGCTGCTGTGGGGTCCATAAATTCAAGTGAGCTCATTATTTTCTTTTCTGATGCATAATGTTGCTCTAGAAAATTATCGTTTAATCAGCAGTAATGACTCTCATATTTCTGCTGCACTGCTCGTTAATCTCCCTACCTAGTACAAAGAGAAAGTCTTTAGCAATGCAAATAAAATTTCAGCTTGGAAGCAGAGCTCTGGAGAAGGATGGGGTCTTATCCCAACATTCTATTGTCATATGTATAGCCTTCGATATTCATAGATGCACAACATTAGTTGTATTCCACCTAATGTACTAAGATTTTCCATGGGAGGTGGTCAAACACAGGAAGTGATTGATATCAATGTAATAATCTTACAAAATATCAAATATTTTTTATAAGATAATCCCTTGGTCTATTTCAGATGTTGTACATTCTTCAAAGCCAGCATGGGGCTTCACATCCTGCAAACCCTCACCTGTGCATCCGCATTGTGCACCGCATCTGTCTTGCTCACTAAGCTCTAGTCACTCGGGTCTTCTAACTCCTTGGACATCAAGCCCCTGCCAACCTCAGTGCCTTTGTACATGCTGTTGCTTCAGTCTTTGACTGCTTTTCCCACATTCTTTTTCTGGGTCACTTTACTTTTTCGGGCTCATTTCACTGCCACCTTCTGGAGGGAACTTTCCCTGAATTCCTCAGGACACAGTACGTCCCATAGCGGGTCCCAAAATACATGTGATATTTTTCTCCAGAACACTGGTCGCAATGACATTAAATATTTATGTTCATAATCAATAACTCATTAGCTCTGTCCCTAATATTTGGAAGGGCAAAAAACAGGCTATTCCTTTCAAACTATGAGAATCACACACATGTTTCCAGAAGATTCTGCAAACATCTCTGTCTCTTCCCTCTTCAAGCTGCTTATTAATTGTGCCCAGTTCTCCTCTTGACGCCCTTCACTCATCTTTCTCTCCTTGAGGTGCCTCTTTCTTCCTCTCGACCTCTGGCTCAGACCGTTTGTTCGTGTGGGTGCATCAGATTGTCCTCAGGCTGGGGTGGGTAGTTTAGAGTGGGGGGCACTGGAGTACTGGGAGGATTCAGACCAGAAGAGGGGAACATGGAAAAGCATTTGCCTCTAGTCTGGCCAGGAAGGAATGTCTGAAAGACAAAGAAATCTCTTTCTTAGTAACATCGGCCACTTCTTACAGTGTAACTCCAGGAAAAATAACTCAGGAGTGTCCTCACTAATGTTTCTTCAGTCCATTCCCCATCAGAATGATTTTTCTAAATACAATTATGGGCCCAAACTTTAAAATGCGTCTGTGACTCCACTTGGCCTTTTAGAATAATGTGGGCCAATGTCCACGCACGGCGGCACGGGAAAAAAGTTCTTCTGTGACTTGGCGGGCTGGCTGATTCTGGTCGACCTCTCTGGCATCAGCTACTGCCCTTCACTGGCCCCACAATGTGCCCAGGCAGCACTGGCATCCTCAGCCAGATGCCGGCTCTCCAACCCTGCTCTGTCCTCTCTCCTCTCCAACTGGCCAACTCTTATTTGTACTTCAGAACCCTGTTTGATGCTTTCTGTGTGTGAGGTCTTCACAGATCCTTATACCATAAAAAGTAAAAGAAAACAATTATAGAAATTTAAATATATATATATATATATATATTATTATAAACTCTAACATGTATCTAGAAAAAAAATCTACCTACCTTCTAAAAAATCCTATAGTACTTGTAGTGTTTCAGTTACAAGTTCAAACACATGATATATACAACATATAAATATCAAATATACAAATGTATATAAAATGTAATCCTCCCGACAAACCTTATAAAATACCCAAATGCTCGCATCCCTTGCACTGTTGGAAGTGTTGTACATTTATCAAAAGCCAGGATGTGGCTTCACATCCTGCAAACCTTTTCCTCTCCATCCCATCGACAGATGGGAAACTAAGGCCCCAAACTTAGATAAACATCCAAGGTCCCACCATTTCTTAACAGTCGAATGGGGAAACCAAAGTAATTTAAACCAAAGTAACTGTCTTCAGAGCCCATGCTATTTACCATCCCCAAGTCACCTCTGCAATGTTGTATGTTGCACAAACAACTATTAACTGTGCCTGCCTGCATCATGCCACATTAAGGTCACTTGTTTTTTGTTTGTGTGTGTGCCTAATAAGACCGAGGGCCCAAGACCAAAGACTAGGACCGCTTACTTTTTGTAGCATTGTCCTTCCCATGCAGCGGTTTTTACTGGATTCATGTTTGGTGCAGGTCACACAAATCTTGGAGGCTAGCTTCCTTGACTGATCAAGTCCCTTGACTCTGTCTCATCTCCTAGTTAAGGATCAAAATGTTAATCTTCTTAGTATAACCAGATTTAATTATTGCTTTTATGTTTCTGGGCCCATAGGTGCAGATCGTGTGTTCTCAATAAGTCAGAGTAATAAATGAACATGGTACAGTTACAAGGTAGGTCATGTGATACTTGTAAAAATAGAAATGCCTTCATCTTGTCCTCCCAGATTCCAGGACTTTCACACCAAATGGTTGCTGAATCCACAGGGGAAAGAGAAGCTTAATGGGATTGAGAAAATAATGCACAGGGAATTACTGGATAAGGAATAAGCCCTTTTTCTTGCATGTTAAGAGGCTCTCAAGTTAATTAGGAGGATACTTCAAATATTCTTAATGTTGCCAAATTTGATGGCTTAGTGAGGTATTTAAGAGGTGGTGCCCATAAGTCTTGGGCATGGATTGGACGTTAGGGACTGGGAGAGGTGGCCAGGTTTTTACTTTGACTGATTGGAAGGAGGTGCCCATAATGGAGAAAGGGCATAGAGAAAGAAAAGCAAATCATATTCATTCTCCCAAACCAGGAGAGAAGGCGACACAGTGGAAGAAAAAAGTAACGGTTTTGCGTTTAATATACGACTCTTCATTCGGAATGACAGAAATTCAAACTGAGACTAATTTAAGCATAAATAGAATCGTGTTGTGTTCAGTAACCAGATCTTAATAGGGGTAGGTGTAGATTTGGTTGTAGGGACAGATGAAAGTGGGAACTTATACATAATCATGATTTTAGATCAATTTTGCATGTGGTGACATGCAAGGATGTTAACTGTATAGTTCTATGTAACACATATGCCTATCAAGAAATAGAACATTACCATCATCTCAGAAAGGTCTTTAGTATCCTTTTCTTTTTGCCAGTATGTACTCTTAAAAATCATTTTACAAGAAAATAACCACTTTGATCATAATAGATAAAAACTACAATTATGATTTCTAGAACCGTGCTTTTGTTTTGCTTAGTCTAGAATGTCATATAAATCAGATTCTATGCTATATATTCTTTTATGCCTGGCTTCTTTCACTCAGCATATTTTTGAGATTCATCCACATAGTTGTGCTTATTTAAAATGTGTCCTTTTTATTCTTATGATTGCATTCTATAAGCATGGTATAATTTACTTATCCATTCTCCTATTGATGGAGACTTGGATGTTTCCAGGTTTTACCGTCATAATTAAAGCTGTTATGAATATTCTTGTAAACTGTTGTCAACCCTGGATAATATTTAGGAATTCAATTGGTATTTACAATATAGATATATGTTTACTTTTAAAATAAACTACTGAAGAGTTTTTCAAAGCGGTCATATCATTTTACCAACTCCTACCAGTAGCTGTGGCTGCTTGCGAACATTTGGTGATACCAGTCTTTTCATTTTGGTCATTGTAGTCTGTGTTTTGCTGTTGCTCACTGTGGTTTTAGTTTGCATTTTAAATGATAAGCATATTTTTATGCGCTTATTGACTTTTACATCTTCTCTCATTAAAAATCTGCTCAAATGTTGTATATGTGTATTTTTAAGTATATATTATATTTAACTATATGTTCTATATATATATATAAATATTTTCTCCCATTCTATAGCTTGGCTCTTAATAATGATGCCTTTCAGTGAACAAAGTTTTAAATTTTGACCAAGTCCTAATAATAACTTTTCATTGTGGCCATTTATTTATTTTTTCTTCCTTAGAAATTTTTGCCTATGTAAAGGGCACAAAGGTAATATTTTCTTCTAGGAGCTGTATAGTTTTAGCTTATATGCTTTCTCTATAATTCATCTTTAATTAATTTTGAGGTATGTTAAGAAGTAGGGATTGAGTTTCATTTTTTTCTTATGTGATGTCCAGTGATGCCAGTACCACTGGTAAAAAAGATTTTCCTTCACTATTGGTTTGTCCATATACGTGTTGATTGATTTCTGCAACTTTTATTCTGTTTTATTAATCTATTTTTTATCCTTTCACCAACACTGTACTGACTTAATAATTGTAGTTTTATAGTATAGCTTTCCACATTTTTCTTCCTTTAAAAAATTGTTTTGGCTACTATAGTTCTTTGCATTTTCTTTCAATTCTAGATTTAGCTTGTGATTTCTACAAAAAGATCATGACGGTATTTTGATTGGGATTGTATTGATGATATAAATTAATTTGGGAAATATTGGCATCTTGATAATACTGAATTTTTTAAATATATGAAAGCAATATTTCTTTCTACTTAGCCTTTCTTTGATTTCTACTAAAATTGTTTTGTAGTTTTTAGTGTAGAAGTTTTGCCCACCTTGTCAAGTTTATTCATAATACAGTTATGTTTTGGTGACATTATAAATAATACTGTTTTTTTCAATTTAATTTTCCAATTTTTCATTCCCAATATAAGTAAATGGGTTTTTATATTGGCTTTATTTCTATGAAATTCTGGAATTCACTTATTGACTGAGTAGTATTGGAGCTTCCTTAATATTTTCTATATACACAATCATGTTATCTATGAATAAAGAGTTTTCTTTTCAATCTCTATGCTCTTTTGCATTTTCTTGACATATTAGACGGATAGACCTCTTGCATAATGCTGAATAGAAGAGCCGGACATTCTTGTTTTGTGCTTGGTGTCAGAGAAAGGCATTCAGCACTTGCCACGCAATGTAATTTCAGCTGTAGGCTTTACGCACGTCTCCTGACCTGAGTTGCGGAAGTCTCCTTTATTGCTAGATGCTGCATAGTTTTATAATGAACGGATATTAAATTTCACTGGGGTTTTCTTTTCCTACATTTATTGAATGTCATTATTTTCCTCTTCTTGATTTTGAATCATGATTCCACTTGTTTATGGTATAATATTCATTTCATATATTATTGTATTCTGCTGTTCTAATATTTTGTTAAGAATGTTGGGGCCCTATGTTCATAGGGATATTGGTTTTTCTTTTCTTTAAGGCCCTGAATATCAGGGTTACACTGGCCTAATTTCCACTGGAATTTGTTCCTTCCTTTTTTAAAAAATATTTTTTAAAGATTGCTATCATTTCTTCCTTAAATGTTTGAGAGAATTCTTCAGTGA
The DNA here is from genome assembly GCF_040802235.1 of Manis javanica. Lineage (NCBI taxonomy): Eukaryota > Metazoa > Chordata > Mammalia > Pholidota > Manidae > Manis > Manis javanica. Next base: position 91,013,552 of record NC_133169.1, on the reverse strand, counting down.
AGCCATTCTTGCTGTGGAGTTTTCTTTGTAGGAAGTTTTAAAATGGAAAATATTTGAAAATACAAATTTTTTCATAGTTTTAAGGCTACCAAGATTTTCTAGTTCTTGTTTTGTCAGTGTTACGGACTGAATTGTGTCCCCCCATAATTCATGTGTTGATGTTCTAACCCCCAGTGTGATTGTGTTTGGGGACAGGACCTTTGAAGAGGTGATTGATGTTACATGAGGTTATAGGGGTGATGCCCTAATTTGGTTGGTTGGTTCCTCATAAGAAGAGGAAGAGACACCAAGGATGCACACAGAGAAAAGGCAAAGTGTAGACACGGCAAGAAGGTGGCTGTTTGCAGGCCAAGGAGACAGGCCTCGGGAGAAACTAACCCTCTTGACACCTTTATTTTGGAGTTCCAGCCTCCATTCTATGAGAAACTAAATTTCTGTTGCTTAAGCCATCTAGTCTGTGGTATTTTGTTATGGCAGCCTTAGCAAATTAATACAGTCACTCTTAGTAGGTTTTGTTTTTTAAGGAAGTTATTCATTTGATCTAAATTATGTAAAATATTACCATAATATTTTTATAATATTCCTGTTGTCATTTTTGACTCTTTGTTTTACATTGTTGTCCCCTCTTTAATCTCTGGTATTGGCAGTTAAGATTTCTCTCTTTCTTGATATTGTCTGATAAGAACTTATCAAATGTACTAATCATTATAAAGAACAAATTTTTGGCTCTTTTTATGTTCTCCAATTTGTTCTTCAGTTGATTGACTTCTGCCTTTATTTTTATTATTTCTTTTCTTCTACTTACTTTGGGCTGAATTATGAATCTTTTGTGAGATTCCTAAGGAGGATATCTGGATTGCTGATTTAACAAATTTCTTCTTTTTTAATACATTCACGTAAAGCTGTGCATTTCCCTGTAAGAGCTGCTTTACCTGTAATCTAGGAATTTTGGCATGTTGTGTTTTTATTTTTATTCAGTTGAAAATATTTTCCAGTTTCCCTTGTGATTCTCCTTTGATTCATGTTGCTTTACAATTGATTGTTTCATTTTCAAATATTGGGATATTTCCAAAATATCTTTTTGTTACTGATTTCTGACTTCTGATTCTGATTATATACTCTGCACAATTCCAATTACTTGAAATGCATGTAGACTTCTCTCATGACCCAACAAGTGGTCTGTTTTCAATAATGTTCCATGTGCACTTAAAAATGTCTATTCCACTGTCATTGGATGTAGCGTTTTTTAAATGTCAGTGATATCAGTTGGTTGATAGTTGTTCAAGTCTTCTGATATTTCTGCTTTTTTTTCTGTTTTATATATTCCTGTGAGAGGAGTATTAAAGTCTCCAACTTTGTGGATTTGTCTCTCTATTTTTAGTTTTCTCAATTTCTTTTTCATATGTCTGGGAGCCTTTTTACTAGGTAAATATACATTTAAGATAGTTTTGCCTTGTCTACTTCACGCCTTTATCATTATGAAAATCCTTTCTTCATTTCGGATGCTGGTGTTCATTCTGAAGTATTCTTGTAATATTAATATAGTCACACCAGTCTTCTTATGCTTAATGCTTGCACAGTACACCTGTTATCTTCTTTTACTTTCACATATTCTGTATGTCTTATACATTCTTGAAGTATATTTCTTAGAAGCAACATTAATTATGCCTTATGCTTTTATCCTGTCTGACAATCTCTGCCTTTTAATTTGATTCTTTACCTCATTTATGAAAGTATTGACTTGTTAGTATGTCTGTCTATCATCTCACTGTGAGTTCCATCAGTCCTATTTTGTGTTCCTCTGTTTCTTTTATGTCGCCCCCTTTTTTTTTAGTGAACTGCGTGTTTTCTGGTGTTCCTTTTTATCTCCCCTATTACCTTTTTAATTATACTTCCTCCTATCAGTTATTTTTAGAAATAGCTAAAAATTATAATATGCAACTTTATCACCATCTACTTTTACAAAATATTCCACTTCTTCACAATCAATATAAGAATGTTACTTATATATGCTCCTTTTACTATCCAATGACTTATGTAGTGTTTTTATCATATATTTTGCTTTTACTCTAAACCGCATATCACATTATAAAATTATTTTTAAAGTCAATAGTCTTTTAAACAGTATTAAAAAATCATATATTAAGAAAAAATTTTAAATGTTCTTTATATGTACTGACATATGTACTAATTTATGGTGTTTTCAATTCCTTCCTACATCACCATATTTGGATCTGGTATTATTTTCAGCCAAATAAATTGTTGGGTTTTGTTTTTTAACATTTCTTGTGGTACAAGTTTGTGGAGGATTTTTGCCTCTGAAAAACATCTATATTTCACCTTTATTTTGGATGGTGTTTTCACATTACTTGAATGGTAGGAGTAGACTTCTAGTTTGATTGTTTTGCTTTCAGGACCTTGCAGATCCCTTTCCATTGTCTTCTAGCCTCCACTGCTTTTGGGATTAGAAGTCTGCTGCCATTCTTCTTGGCTGTTTCCGTGCATGTAATGCCCCTGCCACCCCGACCCCCACCCCACTCCACCCCACTATTCCTTATTGCTTCTAAGACTTAAAAAAAAATTGTATTTTAGTAGTTTGATTTTATGCTGAGGTATGATTTTCTTTATATTTATCCAGCCGGGAGTGTGCTGAGATTCATGGATGTATGAATTGATACGTGTGGTAGGCAGAATAAGGTCCCCTAAAGATGTCTATGTCCTTATCTCTGGAACCTGTACTTATGTAAGCAAACCTGGCAAACGGTAACAAAGTTTGAAGATGAAATTAAGGTTGTTCATCACCTGACTTTACCACAGGGGCAAGTGAAAGGGAGAAGCCAGTTGTCAAGACAAACTGTGGGCATGAAACAAGGTGCAATGCCCATGACAATACTAGGGTCTAGAGATGTAAGCAAAGCAGAAAAGAAGCCCAACTATCTTGGAAAGGGTGTGCAGGGTTCCAATAACCTACAAAACACTCTGAAGAGTATTTAACCCAAACAGAGATGTCTGCATAGCCTGCTGGGGTGAGTGCAGGCATGCTTGACCAGTCATCCTCAGCTGGGGTGCACAGTCGACTCTCCTGGCTGGGACAGTGAAGACCAACAGCCTTGTGCTCTCCTCTGGAATGAAGGGAGCTCCTACACATTGTTCTAGAAGGGAATCATTACACTGGCAGAGACCTAGACCCTTGAGAAGTTATAGCTCACGGGTATAGCAGCAGAAGGGCAGAATGCAGTGGAGCGAACACTCCAATAACAGCTTGGGAGCTTCTCCCACTTGAAAAGTTTGCTTTTAGGCAGCAGAGCTGGCCACGATGCTACTGTGTGTTCTAAAAATGAAAAATAATTGACTTGCCAGCTTTAGGAGGTGAGAAGGAAGATTATTCCCTGTACCTAGCAACACCATTATCCCTATGGTCCCAGCCTTCCTCTGTTTTGTGTTGCTGTGCAATTAAGTCTGACCTGTACAGTTTATTTATAAGAGTAACTGATTCTCTCTGAAGTGGATGGGCTGGTCCAGACATCTGCATTTTGAATGAAGTAAGACATCCTGAATCCTCATTACCATTGGCACAGATAAGCTTCCACCAAATATGCTTAAGGTATTTCAGGCTATAAAACACTCCTCCAGTCAAGTATACTATTCAAGCAAAAAGCTGCAGATGTGATTATTGCCCCCACATAGTTCATACTGATGAAGTTTGTGCATATCGGAGAATATATTTCAGCTCTGATTACTGTAATCCAAAAGAGTAGTTGTTTCTCTGGAAAGGACAGAAAATCTGATACAATTTTGCCTTTCCAAACTGCATTTTATAAAAGGCAACACACTTGAAACCTTCTAGATCTATAAAGTAGATCCAGGTTCTGGAGTTTCAAGTATGCATCTACAGAAAGACTGTATGCGCATTGTAACTGGCCATGCATGGGGCAGAGGGTTGGGGAGGGAGAGAAGCGGTATTGAGAAAGCCTGGCACTCCCAGCTTCAGTCACCTCACTATTCATCAAGGCCAATGTCCAAGGATTTTAAATTATGCTTCTTTTATGGAGAGAATCATGACTCCTTTATACATTCCAAAACAGAAAACCGAATTTAATAGTGGAAAGCAGACCCAAGAATTTTCCTTCCTAGTACCTGAAATATGATATTTTTCCTTAAAAAATAATGTTGAAGGAAGGTGAACCTTTAAACCTACAGATTTGCAGCTTAACATGCAATTTATTTCTCCTGGCAACAGTTGCAATGTTCCTAGATTTACGTAGAAAAGAAAAAATATACTTCCTCTCCGAAGTGGACAAAGCTCTAGAAAGGAAAAATAAATGAGGACTTTGACCTTTTGAAGAGGAAAATAGACTTTGGGAATTTATCTTTCCATTGTCTAAACCTCTGAAAATTTTGGAAGGTAATTATAGAGGAGCATTTATATATTCAAAGTACTCAAAATTAGCTTTAAGGCTCAGACTGCCCAAATGCTATGGAATTAGAAGGATCTTATCAACTAATAGTCATGAATGGTGAAGGCTTAGAATTTGAAGAAACATGGGAGAGATGACAGCAAAGGGCTTCATGATGAGCAAGAACTTGTAAGTTGGGAAGGGGACATGCTAATCTTCATCAACTTCATCTCCTTTGGGCTTGGTGCAAAAGCCAAAACAGAATTCTAAACTTCCCTATTCTTCAGCAAACCATTTACTTGTGGCCTTGTAATTTGTCTCAAAATGAGGCTCATATTATATTTCCCCTGAAATGTGGTGATGCTTATGAATATGCAGGATATATGCTGGCAGTAATAAGGGGGAAAAAGCAGCTCGTGAATCTGAGCAAACATCAGCATCCTATTTATTGAGCTTATGTAACTGAAACACATGATGGCCTAAAAGGATGGGCTGGCACTGCACGTTTTCATTGTGGTCCCTGAAACGTTGCCTTCTTACATTTAGTTGTTGGTGTATAGATATTGCTGCAGAGATTTTGACTCCCTAGGATTTAGATGAGCAGTGAGGGCCAGAGAGCAGGTGAAGTTCTCTCATTTCATAAGGAGCAGCCAGAGGTGCACCTGGAGTAGTGGTGATATCCTTGCTCCAGTTCTAGAGGATTCCCAGATTCTCTCCCCCAGGAACACAGAGTTGGCTTCTCATTCTATTCAAATATAGTAAGCATTTTTATAACTACAATTGTAGATTAATGTCTTAAATTATAAAAGAAAAAGTACTTATTTTCAAAAAGAACTTGAAAAAAATGTATCCTAACGAAAAGAACAACATAAATATCTTTGTGCCTTTATTCCATTTCACCAAATTCCCCCCCTACCCCCATGCCCCCTGCTTTTCCCCCACATGTACAAGTGTTGGAAGGAGAAATGAAAGTATAGGGATTTTATTTTTTCATTTACTATTATAAGCTGAGTACTTCCTCATATTATAAAGATTTTGTAGAAATATTATTGTTAATGGCTATGTAACATTTTATTGTGGTTTAAAACTATTTCTCTACTATTGGATACAGTTAAATATTCCACAAGACACAACAGTTGTGGTTTTCTTCATGGACTCCTGTGACTCTGGCTACCTTCCAAATGTTACTCAAAAGTCCATCATTGGCTCCACTCATAGTTGTTAACCTTTTCCCTTCATTGATTGATCATGTGGCTCATGCACAAATTGCATGGAGGGCCTAGAAGAGTTTGACCTTTTTGTTTTCTGCAGATAACAGGGAATCCCCAGCAGGGTTTAGTGGCTGGAAGTGTCATGATAAAAGCTTCCTGGAAGACAAATCTGAAGTCAAAGTAGGATGGCTGAGAGACAAGAGGTGCATCATGGCCTTTTTTTGCTCCGTGAGAGACCCTTTGGCCTCTCCTCTGTTTCGGCTTCTGCGTCCGGGACCAGCTTTATGCCTGGGCACATGACAGAGCCTTCTCTGGGGCACCCTCCCACTCAGACCTCTTGCTTTTCCCAAGGGCTTCTCTGCTCCTGGCACCTGGTTGGCCTGGTTGGTGCTCAGCACTAGATACTTGTATATGTGTAATGCAGAATTTGGGGAGGTTAGTGCCCCATGGAACAAACGTTGACTAAAGTGGGACAGAAGCCTGTAGACAAGTGCCATTTCTTTTCTTCTCTCAGGCAGGTGGTACAGAGAGGTATTTCATCAGACTTCTCAGCTGGCCCTCTGGGACCGAGTGGCCAGTTTTCTCCTGGAGTAGATAGCAGCAAATTTGATAACATGGCCTTGAGTGACTCTCTCAGTTTCTGTGTCTCAGGCCTGCTCCTAAATAAACTACTCAGGCATGGGCTTTTATCACAAAATGGGCTCTGGGAGAGTCCGTGTTTAGGAAGAAGGAAAGATAATTGCTTTCTCTAGAGATGACCTCTCAGTCTAAATTAGAAAACCTTTCAAAACATCACACTGCTCCCTTGGAGTAATTACTGTATTTTAAAATTAATTTTTTATTTGTTTAACTAACTGTATAATCACACCCCACTTTGACTATTGGATCCATGAAATAAAGAGAAAGTCTTTTTTATTCATTATTATATCCCCAGAACATGATACAAATTATCAAGTAAACAAAACAATGAATATGATTCAAAAACTTTCCTCCCAACCCCAAGCTTCTGTGGTTGTCAGAACCCACATACTTTATTTCACCTTTGTCGGGGGTGGGGTTAGTGAGAAAGATCCAAATTTATTTTTCTTAGTATTCTCTGATTTTTTCTGATTATAGGATGATAGAAAAATATTGATATTAGGATAAAACAGAACTTCATTAATCTCCTTAGCCATATTTATGATCTTCTAATTTAAATTCTTCATCCTAGTTTTGTGTATTCCAAGTAAAATACCCCCTCCTCAGCTCAAGGTTCCCAAATCTGAGGATAATCTGCCGGATGTCGTGGAGTCCCAAATTAAGTGAGGGGTTCTGTAACCTCCCCGCCTTTCCTCGTTCCATAGGCTTCTTTGAAGATTAGCTGAGGCCATGTAGCTCTGGGAGGAAAGGGGTTCCCGCCTGGGGCAAGTTCCCCATGACCCCATGAATCTGCTGAGACTGAAGGAAAACAAGGGTGAGGGGTTGGAAACTAAAAGTGATTATTCTTAATAGCTCATTCTCTCCTCGCTCTGAATCCTGGATGCTTGACTCCCTCCACCAGTGCCACCTGATGTGCCCATCTCCCCACTGGGGTCCCGAGCTCTGTCTGTCTGGCCACAGCGCTTGCACTACTTCCCCCCTTGCCTTTCCCAGGGAGGAACTCTGTAGGGGGGTCCCTGCTGACTGGTGGGTGCCTGACCAGTTATATTCAGGAACTCAGGAGAGGACCACCTCTCCACCCCTCTCCGGGGCTGGTGCTCCTGTGACTGACCATCCTCTCCATCCTGGTAAACATCCCATAGATGTGCAAATGGGTTCTATGAAGACCAGGAGGAAATCTTGGTCAGAAACTCCATTATCCTCACAGGCCAGTGTAATAAAAAAGTGGAAATGTCTTGCATGTTGCTGTGCTTTCCACACTGACATACACAGTCCCATGAAAGGAGGACTCATTAGCTTCATTTTACAGTTGAGGAAGATGAGGCTCAGAGAGAGTATGTGAACAGTTCAAGTTCACACAGCTAATAAGTGGTCTCATTCCAATGCCTGTGCTGTTAGCTATGACATTTAAGAGCTGCCTGAAGTTAACTTTCAGTTTCTTTTGAGTAAACAGTGTGTTTTTCCTGCCCTGTGCCCTCATTGTTAATCCTTGAGGGCAGCTGAGAAGTATCTTAATCAGGGCCTCTGACCTTGTCATTCATTCTTTTTCTTGCTGCTCAGTTGACTGCAGGCACCCTCAGGAATGGAAACGGAGCTGCTCTGGACTTCAGAACAGCAGGTCTGGTCAAAGAAACTACCCCAGAGACCTCACAGCAAGCCCAGGTTAATGCTGTTTCATATTTGTTTTCTCTCTCCCTCTGTCTTTCTCTCTCTGTCTCCCTCCCTCCTCTCTTCCCACACCCTTTCTCTCTGCATCTGCCTGCTTCCTTCCTTGACTTTGGGAAGGAGGATACGGTGAGAGGATATCTTCACTTAACTTTCTTTATTTTTGCTGAAATGCAAGTTTATTTAAAATTGACCTCAGAGGATTTACTAGAGTTTTTACTTTGGGGCACTCCAACAATTTAAACTGTACCTCCTCAGCATTGAATCCAAGTCCGTGGAAATAAATCATGGTGGAAAGCTCATTATTTCTTAATTATGGGACATATTAGTATCTAGCTTTAAGAATTCCCCAGTGGGTTAAAGGAACGTTTTGGTTTGGAGGAAAGTTTCTGCCTTATACTTTCTGCTAGAGAGACACGAATGAAGTATAATGATCATTAGTTTAAAATAAAGATTAGACCAAAGGAAAGCCACACAGGAATGAAAAGACATGCTTTAAATACTTTGGAGGTGAGCCAGGGCAGGAATGCCCATTGCTTTTTGCAGTGATTCTCTCTACTCCTATTTGGAGTTAAGTCCTAAGGAAGAGCTCAGGAACTACAGTTTTGGTTTTTTCCAGGGAAAACTGTGTAGGCAGATTTGCTTTACATCTGAAGGACACCTAGGGTAAGAGTAACTCTAATCTGGCTGGATTTCAATAGGTAACAGCCGTCTCAAAAAGTTATGATTAAATATTAAATTTTATATATTTGAATAAGATATTCAGTATATTATTTAAATCCATTTGAGAGCTTTCCTGCTATACAGAAACTTAAAAATACTACAAATTGAGATTAGGGAATGATTTACATGAAGGCTCCCTTTAGCAAGTACGTACATCCCCGTGTGTGTGAGCTGAGGGTCGTGTCAAGTCCTCCTCTTGGGGAATGAGGTCTCATGACAGCCATTCCTCCATTTCACTCCCCAGAGTTGTGTCACTGCATCCTTTTATCTCTTCAGTTGAGGTACCCGTGCCCACCTGTCATTCACTTTGCTGATGTTTGTGCAGCACCTGCCACCTGCCAAGCACTGTGCTGGATGTTGGGAACAGACAGTAGAGACGGGAGCGATCCCTGTTCTCACAAAGCTGCCAGTTTAGAGGGGAGAAGAGGATCACGTAAGCAAATTAGAGGCCAGACAAATATAGCTAAAAAGTTGGGAGTCAAAGGAAGTACATATAACAGGGGGAGCCAGCAAACAGGGTGTACACAACTCTAGGGAAATGCATGATCTTTTTGAAACCCTAGGAAAATGAAGCATTTATGAAATAATAACAATGCTGCTGATGAGAGTAACAACAACTAGCATTTGTTAAGTATTTACTATCTGCAAGGCATTTCAATAACTCTAGGAAACTTAAACTCTTATTGCTAGGTGAAAGAAGCTAATATGAAAAATCTACATACTGCATGACTCCAACTATATGACTCTGAGAAGGCAAACCTATGGGGACACTAGAAAAATCAGTGGTTGCCGAAGATTTGGGGGTAGATTTTTAGAGCAGTGAAACCACTCTGAGTGATACCATAGTGTGGTTATATGTTTGCATTTCTCCATTCACAGAATATATAACACCGAGAGTGAGCCCTGATATAAACTACGGACCTCAGCTGATAAGGTGTCAACCGTGGCTCATCTATTGACGTAAGTGCCCCACACTAATACAGAATGTTAATAAGGGGAATTGTAGGGGACTGAGGTTGTATTTTGGACCATACTTTTCTGTTCAGTTTTTGTAAATTTAAAACTGCTGGGAACATCTATTCAGTAAAAAAAAAAATTCTATGAGGAACTTACCAAAATTAGCATGGTCTTGTAGGTGAAGAGACGAAGCCTCAAGAGAGTTGCCTGACTTCCCACAACCGGGAAGGGGCTGAACTGGGACTTGAACCCAAGGGTCTGACCAGTCCCTGCTCCCACGCTCAGTGAGACTAGAACCTCCTCCCTCCCATTTCTAACCTGCTCTTTCTCCTCCTCTCCCCACTTAGCTGTGAATGGCCACATGATTCCTCTGGGCATTTGGACTTTGAACCTCAGAAACACATTCTTGTCCTTTTTCTCCCTCCTACAACCCCACAGCTGCAGGCATGTCACCGCATCCCACGGGTCCCCCTTCCTCTGTCCCCTGGCCCCACTTTCTTCCACCTTTTCTCACCGTCTATCACTGCCTGGGTCCACTGATTCTTCTCCATTTCTACTGCCTCTTAGGGACGTCACCTGCTTCTGGACTCATGGTTTCTCTTCTTTCTCTTCATTTCCTCATGCTAACCCCAGACTGATCGTTCTAACAATTATTCATTGTCATGTCTGGCTCCTGACAATGAAGAGTAAATATTTTTGAGGGTGATAATGATGATGACAGTGATGATGGCGATGGTATTGATGGAGCTAATGCAACTGATAATACCTATTTTTATAAACTTTTCACCCAGAACCTCAAAGCAAAATTTGAGTGCCAATCTTAACAACGGTGCTGGGCTTCAGTATTTGGGTCCTTATGCTTGCCTTTTTCTCTGATTTGGGAAAGATTTAGCTAGCATTACCATTCTTAGTTTCATTTCTTAACCGTTCTCGCACCACCCTAAGTAATCGTTTTATTAAAGTCTCTTAATTCAAGTCAGCTGGGGTGAATTCCGCTTCCCACTGGCACTCACTTATAAGGAGGATGTTCGATGCAGATTTGCCAAACTCCTTGAGAACTGGAAGTCCTTTCTATCTTTTGTTGTTTTTATTGTTGTATTTGTTGAACTTAGCATAAAAATTTTATGACAAAACAAGTCAAAATGCCTTTCAGTTCTTACCATGAGTTCCTACTTTGTGTTTTGTTTGGAATACTCATTACATTTTCAAGAAAGTAGAATTTTCTTTAAAATGCATGACCATTTACAATGTTGTTATGTTTATATAATTTTATAAAAAGGCCTCTTAGCCACTCTTTTTTTCCTAAAGAATTATGTCTCAAATGGATTAATGAAAATAAATGGGAAATAGGATTTAGACATATAAATACTAGTTTTATAACTAGTTTTATAACTGAACACATGTAGAGGTTAAATCATGCCATTGAAAGATCCAAATCATTTGCTAGATCCCCTTATTGGTTTTATTTCCTCTTTCCTATAAACAGTATGCTATTAGAGCAGGGATTGGTAAATCCTTGTTTTCATGTATTTTCACTGGAATTATTGGAATAAGATTTAACCTACTGCTCATTATGTGATTTATTTGTTCTTTTCTGTGGTTTAAGCTAGGGTTAATTCCCATGCTTCTTATTGTTCACATTTTTCTCTCATTATTGATTAACCTGATCATAGCTGTCTTTTTAACTATTTTCAGAATTTCCATATGTGAAAACTGAAGCCGGTGCGTCACTTCAAAAGACTGGATGGTTATTCACATTGCCTTGTGACACTACCCAGGTACCCTGGACAAGCCCTTTGACCTCTCTCTATTTCAGTGTCCTGTCTGTGGGTGGGGCTGATAATACCTTCCTATACATAAAACATGCTGAAGAGCACGATGCAAATGTAACCCTATATTCAGATACATTTCATGGTGTTATTTAATGTCTTTTAGTCCCTTGAGAGTCAAAATACTCTGAAAAATATTTCAGCTAGTCTTGACTAGAAGATCTAACCTAGAAAATAAACTATATGGTTTTAAGGGCATATATATATATATACACATATGTGTGTGTATATGTATTAGACATCATCCTTGGTATTCTCTTTTCTTTTCCCTTCCTTTGGTAACAAATAGCATTTTTGCAAAATGAATATCCCAAATTGAGCATTTTTCTTTTATGTCGATGGTCCTCAAAAGGAACACTTGGGAAATACATTCCTGTTTGGTATGACTTCGCTTTAGACATTTCAAAAACATTATAGGGAACTTTTCTTGTTGTTGTTGTATTTTTTTAAAAGTGCAATAGTCTTTCTTTTGAATATATATATATATATATATATTTTTCCCTGAAGAGTGTTCCCTCTTGGATTTTCTGAGCTAGTACTTTGGTATTTGTGATGTAAGGTTTCAGTAAATGCAAGAAAACAATGGTCATTGTTAAAGCTAAGAGGGGATATGAGGAATCTGTGTTTTTAAGCTGAACAGTATTGAGACTAACCTCTATAGCCTGGACTCCAAATTGGGAATATAAGAAAGAAATGAAGTGACATAAACTCCAGGTACACAAATGACCCCTGAACTCATGCATTATCATGTGGTGGGCTATTGGCAGCATGCTTTTGATTCTGAACTCTTCTTTCCTCTATTCTACACATTCTGAGAACAAAATTCTCTCTTCTTTAAAATAGATTATGATTAAGAGGATAATAATGGGCATTTAGTCCAGAAACTCTGTAACAGGAGCAGGAAAACATTTCAAAGGTAACACAAAGTACATTTATTTCTTACGGATGTAAGGCCAGTTCAGCATGGCTGGTGGGAGGTAGGGCTCTTGCTCTGCGCACTCATTTACAGAGTCGGCCCTCTTCCATCCCTAGTTCCGCCTGCTCTAGGTCCTTGGGGTTCTCTCTAGTCACCTTGCTGGTAGGGAAATGGATGAAGGTCATGCCTTGAAGGCATTTATAGATCAGGCCAATAAATGTCACACATCAATTCATCTCCTAGTATCATGACACACCTGACTGTAAGGGAGGCTGAAAAATCAATTCCGTAGTGTTCCCAGGGAGAAGCGAATGTGTAGCATTTATCGGATGCTTACAAGAGCCAGGTACTGTCCGGAATCCGTTTTATGAACCAATTCATTGAATCCTTAGAATAACCCTACGGGACAGATATTTTAATTATCCATTTACCAAATGAAGAAACTGAAACACAGAGAATTTGGCTGAGGCATAGAACTAGTGAGTGGCTAAACCAGGATATGGGATTCAGTAACCTGGCTTAGAACTCACTTCACTACTATCATACATTCTATTTTTATATATGCAGACATGGTTTATAGAATCATGTTCCTGTTCACTAAATGTAGAAAATAAATAAATATTAGATTTTTTTCTTTAGCATGTAAACTTACACAATAATAATACCTAGGATTGGCACAGTGGCTGTGTGAGGCAGGTCCAGAGAGAGGTTTAGGCCTAGACATCAGAAAGCTTCAAAATGGTCTTCCCTTTAGCCCGCTGGTTCCGTCATTCCCTAAGGAGACGCTTAAATGAACGCAAGAACTTGTGAGTATAAAGACTTTAATCGCACAATGTTGTCTAAAATAGCAAAAAACTGGAAACAACCTAGCTGTCTGATAATAAATATAAGTTAAATAGACTTTGAGATATACAGTGGATCATTCTGTAAACACTGGAGATGAGAGTATATACATACTTATGACGTGAAATATGTTTATTTGCTATTTGCAAATATACAAGTTGAAAAATAATGCATCAGGAAATTAGATTATTTTTAAAAAGTGCATTTGCACAGGAAATACTCAAAAAAGACATAAGACAATGTAATATCGATTAACTCTAGGTGGTAGAATTTTTTATTTTTATAATGTTGCTTATTGTTTCTTATAGTTCTATAAAAGCATGATTTCCTTGTATGATGAAAAAGAAAGCAATGCAACAGAAAGTTTAAATTAAAAAGATAACATTTGCTCAACATGGAGGAAGATGGACAGACATACATGTTTATAAATTTCACAGAATTTCAGGCCATTCCAAAGTTCAATTATATTCATTTTCCTGCATTCAGTTAGCATATGCTCACCCACCCCGTTACACGTAAGGTGCCTCTTCTGTGTCTGCCACTTGGGAGGAGCCCAGTGTGCGGCCAGAAGAATGACCGTCTGTGTTGTGAGCTTAAAGGACTTAATTAGCAAGGTAGGAAAGAAGCTGCCCCTAATTCTGAGAGATTAGCATTTATAGATATGTTTCATTGAGGACCACAGTTTTATGTGACATAAATTTGTCAAAACTGTGGATGACAACATTCAGTTGTCATCAATTTTCAATCATTCAATGGCAGAAAAATTATATTCTAGGCTTGCCAGACTCCTTTACTTCAAATGCCTGTGAAAATTCTAAAGGAGCTTCTAGAAGGATCTAATCAGTGGCTCAAAGGGCCGTTTGGTAGGATAGAATCTGATAAAATTTCTTAAGGACTCGTGTGGGTTGAAGTCTTCTGAAATATCTCCATGGGTAACCTATTGGGAAGTCCTGAATTAAAAGAAAAAACATTTCAGATTTTCATGGTTCATATTTGAGCTTCTGGAGAGCAAGGAGACAATTGGATTTAATTCAAATTCAACACACATTTATTGTAATTGCACTATAATATTTATTAGAATTGCATTATAGCATTTACCGTCACTTCAGGAGGAAGCTCGTAGTTGCAGACCTCAGCAGTCAGTCATTTTTGCCTTCCCTTGACGTGCAGGACACCCTATGGCCTCTGCTGATTCAGAATTCTGCCCTGTAGTGGTCTGTTTACTCCACAAGTCTATACATATCCTAGAGGCCCGAGACTGTGGCCCCCATCACCCAGTGTGGTTCCTGAAATACGACGGACACTCAATAAGTAACTTCTGGGAAATTATTGTTCCTTTTCTAACATTTAATTGCTCATTAGTATTTCTTTCAAAAACTGGAGAAGAGGAGGAACCCTTGGTGAGTCATAATCATTTAATAAGACAGCTAAAGACACTGCAGTGGGAATTAGAAGGTTATAAAGTAATTAAAAAATTATTGCTTGCCCTCACAGAGCTCACACTCTTACTGAAAACAATGCAGAGTCCTAGAAAACATACTTAAGATGCTTAACTACATGTCACTGAAAAATGAACATTAATGTATAGCTACACTTCAGTTCATATGAACCAGTATCAGGAAATTAAGCTCAACAGAGCAGATGAATATATGCAAATCGTTATCCAGATGATTACATGACATTTTTGTTGCAGAAAAATGGTTTTGTATAGGGTTTTCTTTACACTGGGAATGTCCTGATTAATTTTCACTCTGAATTGCTTTACTCTTAGGAATGCATGGATTGGGTAGCACGGCGATTACTTGGAGGGTGGGGGACGGTGGTAAGGGAGACCTTTCACACAGTGAGAATATAAAGAATGGTCAAATGTGGGTGCAGCTATTGCGGGGATGTAATTTTGGAAAGGGTTTGAAAGGAGGCAAAGCAAAAGCATTTTATTCATTTAGTCATTTGTTCATTCAGCAAATATTTCCTCGGTACATATTTGGCAAAAAGGAAAAAGACACGGTAAAGTAAAGATAGGAAAAGTTAGGTGAATGTATTTGGTTCAGCACAGACGCATTTCCTTTACTGAAGGTGGCATACTGACCAGTAACAAAACTTCAAGGGACCTAAGAGCCCTGAGTCAAATCAAGAGTTCCAAGTACTGAATTCTGCTCCCTGGTGAAGCAAATAGCTCACACTCTGAGCCCAGTTTTCTCATCTGTAAAATGGGGATAATAAAAACTGTTTTAGTGAGATAAAACGTTTATCTCCCATAATGGCACCCTGGTGTATAGAGATAAATAGAAAAATGACGTCTCTCCTTTTTTCCCTCCTCATTGAATTTGTCAAAACGTTGCTCTCTGTGTAGCAAGGTCATTGAGAGGCTGGACAAACAGCATTTGTTGTCGCGACCTCTAGATGGCGCACTAACAATGTAAGAGTAGTTGGAGGGAGGCTCTGAGAGGGAACATGGCACGTGCTCGGGGCTAGTGCCTGATTCCTACACGAAACACAACCCTGGTCCCCAGTTTTATGCCCAACCTCACCCTGAGGGAGCTAGGAGAACTGGCAGGAATGAACGGGGTTCTTGTGAAGTTACCTATCCTTACTTCAGCTCTAAGAAGAGTCTTAATGTGTTTTGTGTAAGATCAGTTACAGAGCTGGTAAAACGGACCACTTCTTTCAAAAGCATAAGAAGTGATCACAGAGGGAAAGTACACGGGCGAGTCATCCAAGGAATAGAAATGAGAATTTATGCAGATTCTTTACACTGTTATGGTGTTGGAAAAAAAAAAAACCAGCCTCATCTACCTCCAGTCTCCCAGGTACTGCGCTCAGAGTCATGAGATGCCAGTGAGAGGGAGGGAATATTTAGGTGGACCTGGAATAAGGCAACGGATGGTGGGGAAAACACAACATTTCATTTTTTTGAAAGGTGAGAGAAGTAGAGGCTCTAGACCAGCAAACAGCATCTGTGTCAGCACCCCCCAATTCCGTGCTCTTGGCAGAATTACTAGCAGATGGTGTTGATTTTCCCTATTGATGCTGGCAATGATTACAGAGACATTCTTGCCATAGCCCTCCAGGAAGTCACTGCAAAAATCATAGGAGTTGACATGTGGGGTGATAACTCAGCCCTAGGCACATACGGCCACCCTGCTCCAAGGTGTTGTTCTTTTTTGTTTCGCTTTGCTTGTTTGATTTTTTCCTGTATGGCTAGCAATGAAATCAGAAGAACTCTCTTGGAGGGTATATTATTCAGGTTTGCTGCAGTAACGAGCATCCCCACACGCTTAGTGATTCATAATACCGACTTATTTCTCACTTACATTGTATGTTGGTGACTGTGGGTCGGCTGCGGTGGACTTGCTCCACGTTTCTTCATTTCTACATTGCAGGAACCGGGCTGCACCGCAGACCTGATTTCAGACATTCTTACAGCAGAGGCGAAAGGAGCCAGAGAGCTGGCAGAAATGAGTGATGCCTCCTAATACCTTTGCTCTGATGTGGTGTATGTCACATTCATTCACATTCTTTTTCTCAAAGCATATCACAAGCCCAGACAAAACCAGCAGGGAGGTGTGGATACTGCAGGGGACATGACAGTGACTGAGGATGTATCGGCCTCTTATAGGGAAGAGGGGACAAAGTAATGCAATCGACCACAGCGGATTCCTTCCTTGTGCCCATACTGGGGACGCATAAGGCACTTCGTGGACCATAGTTGGTGACTCGGTGCTGTTCAGATTTCTCCCTCAATTACAGTGAATAGAGAGAACCTATGGAGAGCAGAGTTCAAGCATTTCCTACAGTGCACCCCATTGCCCAGAGAGTGGGGTAGCCTCTTCTCTTTGGTGAACTTCTTACTACAATCTTTCTAAATTTTTTTTATTGTAGTTGACATACAGTATTATATTGGTTTCAAGAATACAACATAGTGATTCAACATATATTATTAAATCTTCCCCCAACTAGTGTAGTTACTATCTGTAAACATAGAGAGATGTTACAGAACTACTGACTACATTCTCTATGTTGTACTTTCATTCCTGTGACTAATTTATATTATGATTGAGATTTTCTGCCCTTTTATCCTTTTCACCTGTTTTATTCACCTTCCCCAGCCCCTCCCCCTCAGTAACCACCAGTCACTTCTCAATGTCTATGAGTCTATTGCTACTTTGTTCATTTTGTTTTTTGTTTTTTAGATTCCACATTATAAGTGAAATCATGTGGTATTTGTCTTTGTCTGCCTGACTTATTTCACTTAGCACAATACCCTCTAATTCTATCCATGTTATTGCAAATGGCAGGATCTTACTACACTCTTAATAGCATGATTTGATTAGACCAACTAACCTAATCTAAAATTCTTGGTATGATTTAGGCACTGGCCTTTGTCCACTGCCTGGCCTCATATTTTGATACACTTCATCAGGACCTTTATGATCCAGACAAAAAAAAAACACTACTTGAAGTCAGGAACACACCATTTTTTATTTGCATATTGTTAAAAAACACACACAAAATTCAACTGAGTAAATCGTACAGATCTTACTGACTTGATTCAACGATTCAAGAATTGAACAGTATCCTTTCCAGCAGAGAGAAAGGAGCTCCAAGGAGCTGTAGAAGACTTTTGTTTGTTTGTTATCATTAATCTACAATTACATGAAGAACATTATGTTTACTAGGGTTCCCTCTTCATCAAGTCTCCCCCAGAAACTCCATTACACTCACTGTCCATCAGCTTAGTAAGATGTTGTAGAATCACTACTTGTCTTCTCTGAGTTATGCAGCCCTCCCCGTGCTCCCCCCACATTATACATGCTAATCGTAAGGTCTTCTTTCTCCTCCCCACCCTTATCCCTCCCTTCCCACCCATCCACTCCAGTCCCTTTCCCTTTGGTAACTGTTAGTCCATTCTTGGGTTCTGTGATTCTGCTGCTGTTTTGTTCCTTCAGTTTTCCTTTGTTCTTATGCTCCACAGATGAGTGAAATCATTTGGTACTTATCTTTCTCCACCTGGCTTATTTCACTGAGCATAATACCCTCTAGCTCCATCCATGCTTTTGCAAATGGTAGGATTTATTTTCTTCTTATGGCTGAGTAGTATTCCATTGTGTATATGTACCACATCTTCTCTATCCATTCATCTACAGATGGACACTTAGGTTGCTTCCATTTCTTGGCTATTGTAAATAGTGCTGCGATAAACATAGGGGTGCATCTGTCCTTTTCAAACTGGGCTGCTGTGTAGAAGACTTTTATAAGCAGAAGGGAGCAGGGCAAGGGTGTTATACTAGAAAAAAGCCAATCGGTTGTGGCCAGGTTACCTTCCCTTAGGGCCCAGGACAGCAGGGTTCTCTCAGGCAGATTTCCTCACTAGTGCTGACCAGGTAATTCCAGACTGACTGGTTTAATCTTCCATTCCTGGGAGGGGCTGAAACCATAATTAAGTTGGTATTAAGTCTCCGTTTGGTGAGACAGAGCTTAACGTAACTTACTCTATTTTGGGCGTATTGTCTGTTTGCTTAGCAGTATGCTCTTCCATTTGTCTGGAATGCACTTCCTCCGAGGAAAGAGTTACCAGGCTTACTAGATTAACATATGCACACACGTGAGTGTGGCATCTGTTCTTTAACAGCCTCTAAGAAGGTAAATTCACCCTATTACCTTTTGCCCAAATAAAATCAGATCTTGGTAACCAAAAGATGACCCTGTGTGTCAATCCAAAGAGAAATGAATAATGATTCAGCCAAAGAACACAGAAGCATGTTCTTCTGAATCTTAATTCCCCGTCCTTGCCAATGTCAGTGGTGCCAGTTGATGTTGTAAGGAAAGCAGCCAATTCTAGATTTCCTCGAAGACTTCAAGCTAAGGCAGTAGCTGATGTCAACACCTCCCCTGGGTGTGCACGTAACCACAGGAGCCCAAGTACCCTATGCTGGGCCGACCTATGCGTAAGAGCTGTGTGATTCTGCAGAAACTGCACACCTCACCCGAAGAAAGAACATGCTGGAATCAGTGGACTGAAGGGCTGTCATCTTACCACAGGAGCACCCATTTCTTGACTTCATTCTGATGACAGAGCCTTTGACCCTCTGTTACATTTGTATTTATATATTTTATATACATATTTTTGCAGCAATAACAAGAAGGGGGACTGCTCAGGGAGATGCTGAAACTGTGGCTCTCTCCACTACCTGCATCATAACATTCCTATCTCAGTAGGTTTTCTCTTTATACAAAATACTACATTTCCTCTTACTGAACTGAGAAGTGGTTGGGATTGTTATGTTTGATTTTGGTAAACCCATTAAGAGGAACAATCCCGATGTTCTGGAGGGGTGGGAACAGGATAGATACTGAGGCTGCAGCTCACACAAGGACACATGGCCTTGCTAAGTCCTTCTCATCATCCAGTCTAGCTTCAGTGACACTTCCCTTGGGTCATTCTGAACTGGGTGCCCAGGTGTGTGCTTCCACGTGAATCTTGTGCACTGGATGGATAGACTCTGATTTTCTTAAGGCCCCATTTCTTGAGTGCCTGACACAGGTTTGGGTATAGACGAGGCTCTCAGCAAGTGTTTGTGCAATGGATGGAATGAATGAATTCTTATTGCACCTGCTTGTTCCCATCTTGGAGGCCAATAAAGGTCTTAGATTGGTCTAGGCCACCAAAAAAACGGTAAAGGGAGTTGGAGCAGACTCCCACTTTTTAGGAAGTACTCTGACCAAAGCAGACATATTTTAGGATGCAAAATTTTCACCACTCTGGGCTTTTTCTTTCTTTATAAAGAGGCTTTATAGTACAGTGGTCAAGAGCAGAGACCAGCGACACATACACCTGGTATTCAGTCCTTACTCTACTGGCAATTAGCAGTACGGACTTCTTGGGCGGGCAGTCTTAAAAGATGTGCATCTCACTTTTCTCAACATAAAATGGGGAAAATAATCCTATCTTGTAGGGTTGTTGTGAGACACGTGTGGGATTTCCAGTGGTGGGGCCTTAGTAAATACTCAGTAATTACTAGTTCTTATGATCAATATTGCTTATATTAATGAGCATTATTTTTCCTGATTTGATCATGAGAATAAGAAGAGGCAGGGGATGAAGCCGAGTGACATTCAGTATCTCTGAGCCGATTTTAAAAGGCCATATGATTGATAATTGTTGATAATTCATATTCTCTTGCTTATAACCTCCCACTCGCATCAACACATTACGTATAATCAATACAAATATAATCAGCACTCAACAGGATGGCCTATTTGATACTCAACTTTGCAGAAAAGTAACATAAGCATAAACGTAAAGACTCGGAAAACAGCAAGGTTCGTAAGTGTTATGTTGATTTCACCCCCACCCCATCCTACTCAAATCCCAAGGTTGGCTATATTTTAAAAGCACTCTTGCTTCATTAATCTGATTTTTAAAAGGTGAGGGAAATTGATTGTTAATTACACACAATGCTTAGGCTAGCTTGTAAGAAACCAGCATTTTGGACTTTAATAAAATTTGTTTTCTTGATGACTACCCAGTAGTAGATAATATCGATGTCTTTTGTTCCAACAAACATGTTCATTGCCAAGAGAGAGAAGAGGTGACTAGGGTCTCAGTGGACTCATTCCTCTCCATGACTGGACTAGTGTGTGTAGACATAACCTGGGCCAGTGGCTACTTCTTCAGGAAGTGAGAAACTTCTGTCTTATTGGCTGGAAGTCAGTGGAAATGGATGTCTGTGTTCTAGGTATGATTCCCAGTCAATGAGTAACTCCAGTGTCCAACAGGGTCATAGCTACTGCCTTCTCCAAGTCTGTCAGCCTTCAAATTCAAGAGTGATGACATTAATAGTCGCACTAAAAAGGTACCATTTCTCCTCTGAAAGAAATGTTGTGTCCCAAGATAGGACAAAGGGACATGCCTTAAGGACCGAGAGGGAGAACTGCTATCAGGAATAACCATGTATGTGTGGTGAAAATCTAACCTTCAGATCTTGGGAGGGGCGGAGGAGTGGGTTCTTGGCTCAGATTCTGTCCTTCATTGTAGCAGAAATAGTATTGACTTTAAAATCACATATACCTAAGCTTATATGTTAGCTCTCACACATTTTAGGTTTATGATCGTAGATAAATTAAATTGACCTCTCTGAGCTTCATTGTTAAAACTAGTAATATATATAAATTGCCTTCTAAACTGCCTGCAAGATAATAAGTACTTAAGAAATAGCAGTTACTATTACTTTAATACAATATTAGCAGTATATGCAGTAATATATAAATGTAAATACATATATATATGTATAGAGAGAGAGACCATTTTGAACTAAATGGAAACCTGTATATCATAATATCAGTAATAATAAATCACATTGAGTTCCTAGTATGTGATGGGGTTGTACTAATCTCCTTATAAACATCTCAGTTTTACTCTTATGAAACTTTAAGAGATAGATTCTACTATTTTAAAATTTAAGAAATTGAAGAATGTAGAGTAAATTATTGAAAACATGAAGAGGTGGTGTAGTTGCCTGAGAATTCAGATTTGTTTTCCTGGTATGGAGGTTATTTATCTAGCATTTCTTACGCACTCAGGAGGGAACAGAAAGCCCCATGAGACAGGCTCTACCCCAAGGCTGCCAGTCTAGTTAAGACAAAAATACGTGTCCAAATAACGAGTAATCAAGCCTTGTGACTGGTGGTCATGATGCTGTGAGAGAAGAACTGTTGACAATACGTCTTCTGCTCTTCCCTTCTTCATCCATTCCCTTCTCTACTAAGTGGTTATTTCCAGTGCTTTTCCTGGCTTGAGTCAGTGCTAGGTACCAACATGGACCCTGGCTTCAGATTTCCCAGGTTTAAACCCTTGCTTTATCACTTACTAGCTGGCAAACCTCAGGCAAGTCTCTGACCTTCTCTAGGGCTATTTCTCATCTATCATATGGGGATAATAATAATATTTTTCATCTTTCTTACGAGGGATAATATTATCCATCTCAGGGTTGTTGTGAGGAAGAAATGAAAAAGTGTATTTCAAGCACCTGGTACAGTTCCTGAAACATAATGTAGACTTTATTCCTATTACACTTTTGAAATAATACTTCCTCTCCCCTGGGATGCTAAGAATTTCACACGGGTTTCACTCAGCATAACCGAGAATGTCTTTTTGATCCCTTACACGTCTAGGAAGAAAGCTAGTATCCTAAAAGTTTCCATGAAGGTTATACAAAGACAAGGCCTGGTATGTTAGTTTAAATGTTGTGTGTGTGTGTGTGTGTGAGAGACAGAGAGAGACCATGTGTGTGCACACAGCAAGCTCTGTGTTGGTCACTGCACTCAGCATCCTGGATGGTCCAATCAGAGTATGTAATAGACAGAGGACGGGCAGGAGTGTTCATTTAGGGGTCCTATCACCCCTCACCAACATCATTCAGGGTTCCATCACCCCATAGAAAGAATTTTTAGGAGAATTTGACCTCAACTGTCCTGACCTAGGGGATCGCGAAGTCACTTTCTCTCTAGGGAACAGGGAACAGCTTAACTGTCTTTGTTCCACTTCTCCCAATAAGATGTCAATACATTGATTTCAGCTGAGCAGAGAGGAGAAGGCTGTAAAATTGAACATGTTCAGGCAACGTGTGGGGGATCAGGGGGTGACGGTCCAAGCTACTGTATCCTTTGGAGCTTTGCAGACACAAGCCTAGTGGGGTGGTCCGACTGTCTGCAAGAGGTAAAACTGTTTAAGCCTGTTTTCTCTTTGCACAAACTGTCCTGAAATAGCCAGTGTTCATTTCAAATCATTATTTAAAGCCTTATGAATGATCACAGTGCCTTACATTACCTCTTGTTACCTAACTGTCTCTTCCAGTGTCTGCCAGTGACCACGGCTCTCACTCAGCACAACCGAGAATGACTTTTTGATCCTTTACACGTCTAGGAAAAAAGCTAGTATTCTAAAAGTTTCCATGAAGGTTATAAAAAGACAAGGCCTCTCTTTAAAACATGTCAACAAATTGATTCTCTTCCCTTCAAAAAGTGGACCCTCATTCCCCTCGTCGTAACTGCGGATCGTATTCAGTGATGTGCTGCTGACAAATAGAATGGGGAGGAAGTGAAGGTGTCTGGTATTTGTCATTTGTCCTTAGGATATATGAAGTACTGTGGCTTGCTCCTTCTCCCTTGGGGAAGCCAGGTACCACATCACAAATACATTCAACTAACCTACAGAGAGGCCCACGTAGTGAGGGGCTCGGACCTCCTATCAGCAGCCGTGTAAGCGCACCATCTTGGAAGCTTCCAGATGACTGCGACTCTGATTGACGTCTTGGGCGCAGCTGCAGGAAAATCCCTGAGCCAGAATCAGTCACTGAAACTGCTCCTGAATTTCTGGCTCACAGATACTGTGATAGAATGTTTATTGTATCAGTCCACTAAGTTTTGGGGTTTTTAATCACACAGCATTAGCTAAGCAATACTGGCCCATTTTAACAAAACTTCTCAAAAGACTTTGCATTTCAAAGTTTTTTTTAGAAAGGATAAAACAGAATCACACAAAGAAATTGGTGGATGTTCCCAAAGTAGGAGCTGCATATCTCTTCTAGTACTTTCAGCTTCTAATTCATTTTTCCTGGGCTGCCTGTGAGGGTGGGCGCTGGGTGCAGGATCATCTGTGGCAAAGATGGAGGAGGGAATAGATGGCAGGCACAGCTGGGAGCACCTGTGAGTGACAGGGGAGGTCTCCCTTATCTTTAGCTGATGGGCATCATATCCTGGTTCTATGGAGAATCCTTCAGGTTAAGCAACATGTATCTTTTCTGCTTGTGTGTTTTACGCATAATATTTTTGCTTTCCATAAACCCATAAAAATCAGCTTTCATGATTTGAAGGGGGTGGAATAAGTCAAATACAGAGATTGGGACCTTATCTTAGCACTTGGGGAAGATTTAGGAGGAGAGACTGTTTGTGAGTGGATGTTTCTTTAAGTGCCTTAGAAGGGACACTGTGAGGGGACGAGGTGCTCAGAGAGAATTAGTTCTCAGCCACCTGCCACAGATGTGGCTCGTGTGTTCTGTGACCCATCCCTCACGTCGTCCTCCTTTGGGGCGTGATGTTGTGCACAGAACCTTGAAGCGAAGAGGCTTGGCTCATAGTCCCCCTTCCAATCAGAGATAAATTCAAGTTATGAAATACATTTTTCTCCAGAGACATTTTTCTTCTACTTTTTTACTGCCATGGAGAAATAGGGTCATAGTTGAAAGATACATTTTCAAGGAAATGGTATAAAAATGGATTATCATAATGACAATGATTTCAATGCATTTTTTTACCTTGAGGAGGGTGCTTTTATTCCAGGAAGTTATGTTGCTTACAGGTGAGTGAATTCATCTTTGCAGTGAGACCAATGGCTGAAAAGGTCTGTACAGTACAAATTGTTGGTATAAATTTACAAGATAAAGCACTTGTCTGGGGAGTCAGTCCCAGGGCTCACTGTTCTCACATAATCTTATATTGCGGGTAATTATACACAGACATTAACTTGATAAAGATAATTACAAGAATCTATCATTGCTGGGGTTTCGATTTATTTGATTGTGAACTTTTAGGGACTTTGGATTAGATGGTTCCACTGTGTATTTATGTGTTGGGTGAGTGCCTGGAATAGTTACTGAAATTAATACAGAGCACGTTTTTACCTTTTCACAATAAATTTGTTTGATTAACGGCACAGTATTTATTCAGTTGGGGATCTTAAATACCAGATGCAAATTTCAAATAATCACTTGGACAATTGAGTTCAAATGTTTACCAGATCAGTGCAGAAAAGATTAAGTTGGAAATTTACTTTAAAGGACAGGCGTGTGTGTCACAGAGGTAGAATGAGACACGGGTATATTTTAACTATTTCAGACCTCGTGGTATGGCAGACACATAGATCACATGAGGCTGATAGTTTCAATTTCTGGATATTTTTTATGCCTTACAAGTTTGTGTCACTTTTTCTGGCATGTTAGGGAGCAGCTCCCAACTCTAGCTGTGTGTTAAGTGTTCACGGGAGGTCTTGTTACAAACACAGATTCCTGGGCCCCTCGGGATTCTGAATCATAGATCTGGTCCGGTGCTTACACATCTTTATTTTTAACAAGCTCCCCAGGTGATTCTGATGCATAGCCTACTTTAGAAAGTACTAAATTAGGGCATTCCTGCAGAAGTCTGCTGTGAGCTGGAAGCATGATACCATATTAGTTTGCTGCAGAATCATAAATAGGAAAATATAAGAAAAGATGCATCATTTTCTCTGTTTTCCCCACTTATCAGACCCTGATCCCACATGTTGTGCGTCTTCTCTACTTGCTAGAGGCATTTATCATCCACACGCTATGTTTTTTCCTGGTTTCTTGCCTGAGGAAGGGGACTAGCGCAGTCCCCTGGGACTGACAGTCCAGTCACCCTTCAGGCTCGCCCTGCTGGTCGCTGGGCACTTGCCTTGTTGTCTGGAATCTGTTCCCACAAAGTGCTTCAGTTGGTATTCCTCGGTCTCCGGGTTCTTCAAGTCTCAGTCGTGGAACCCTGTCCAGGAGCTCAGTCCCTCTGGGCCTGGAGTTCCAGGTTGGTTTCCTTCCAGTCTCTTCCCAAGAATGTAAGTCCTGCTTCAAAACCTTGGTCCAGAGGCCCCGATCGTCACAAGCTGGTTGATGTCCTCCATGCAGCCCACCACGCTTTACTCCCTGTTCCTGCTCTGACGCTGAATTCCACCCACCCACCCGTCCAGATACTCTGCACTGGAACTTCCTGATGACCCCTGACCCAGGGACTGTCCCACCTGGGAGAACAAGTCTGGTTCCCAGTTCATTTACTGTGTTTTGGGTAGGTGGTATCCTGAGACATGACTCAGCAACTGGTGCATCCATGGATCTCTTGAATCTGTATAAACAGATTAATAGAGACATTGAAAGCATATATTTTCTATTCTGGTTTCCTTTTCCTCTTTCTCACTGTCCTGGGGGTGAGACATGAATTTACAACTATTTACTTCTGTTCTGATGTGTAAACTAAGGCTGTTCAGCCCTTGATTTCAAACAGATTCAAAGAGTTTATCCTGTAGAAGAAAGGAATCCAAGGGTAAGTGATAGCTGTCCTCTAGACTGGCATGCACATGAGGGTTTCATCTTGACCCAGCTAGGACATCCAATTTTGGCTCAGAATAAGGAGGAAGTTTTCTCTAACAAGGGTGGAGTGAGCGGTCTCTGAGGAAAGAGGGCTTCCTCTTACTGGAGGGCTCGCGAGGAAGTTGGATTCCCTGGTAGGTCGGCAGCCGTGGGTTCAGGAAGTAGCGGTTATTGCTCTGTGGAGTGGCGTGTGGGTCCCAACCCAAGAGAGTATGCTGGCTGGCTCAGGGGAGGGTGGTGGGCCAGCCTGGTACAAGATACCCTGCCGGGGGCCTTGACCATCTATCACTTGGTAAATGTAGCCTTTTGTCTACCCTGAGACAAAAACACTACGGCCACTGGCTCTGCAGTGATGCTGACAAGTCTGATCTGAAAAGGTGCTGCATCTTATGATAGCCCACGAAGTTAAGGGTGCTACTTGACGGTTCACAAATATGGTTTTGGGATGCTTTATCTAAAGACCTTGGAAGTTTGATTATTAAATAAGTTTTATTGAACCTCTATTATGTGCTAAGCACTGGGCAGAGTGTCGCCTCATTTCAGGGTTATTAATGGATCGTGACAGTTCATTATACACCTTGGGTCTTAACCAGCGTACAGTTTTACAAGCCAGATCATAAGCCTTGATGCTGCTGCACTGGGCGTGCCACTCTGGGAGATGTCCAAGCCCCACTGTCCCCTGCAGCAAGATGTAGCTTTTGGGTTCCCACGCAGGCTGGCCGACCTTTCTGAGAAAGAGCCGCTGTCCAAGTGGGGACAGGGTGGGTTTGGAAGAAAGTTTTATGACTTACTCTTGGCTGTGCACATAGAGGCAGATGTCTGGGCTGGACTGCGGCAGAGCTTATACTCCAGTCGTGGCTGATGATAGAAAGCCAAGTTCACTCCTTAGGCAGAAATTCATGTGAGTGACCGAGTCTGTGGGCCGTGAGAGCCGCACAGACTCTTGCATCAGCACCTTATCATCATCCCGTCAGGGCCGGTAGATAACGGAAGAGGGGATCCTGTGTACCCCCTTTACTAGGCATCTGGAAACTGCTGGCTGTGCTCACCTTCCTCCACCATCAGTGCTGCATCTGTTTTAAGATTCTGTCAAGGCTTTGTTGAAACAGAGTATTGCTCGGATCCTCTGTATTTGTCTGACTCAGTTACCTTACATGGAAAAAAAAAACTGAAATAAAAATCCTAGAAAGGATTCTCTAAAATGATTCACAAAGTCCATTCCTGTAAACACGAACAGTCTTGCTGACTGCAGATCGAATTCCTCCAGCTTTCCTTTTGGTTCATGAATGACTATCGTGGTGAGGGAATTGTAAACTGCAAGACCCAGGGGTAAGTTTCGGCTTGAGAGCCAAGTCTTCAATGAAGTCTTCAGCTAAAGAAATGATTTTAAAGCACTCTCCTAAGTTAATTAGAGCCATCAAAGATCATAGAACTTGGGTTTTCTATGTTGACATTGATAGTCACAAAGCAGTAAAAAACATCCCCCTATTTTCATCTGTTTTATCACCTGTTCTTTCTGGGTTTGTGGGAGTTGGTGGTAGCATAAATGTTGAGAAGATACACCCTCTTGGCTTACCATCAGTGAAAGTCAACTGGTAATTTTGTTTCTTCTCAAAGTGGGAATGTAAGGAATATGGACATTCAGAAGTGTGTGAGCACTTGAGAAATAGAAGGCAAGGCTCTCCATTCAGAAGCCCCATTTTTCTTGATGAGAATTACGTAAACGACTTGGACTTAAACATATTTCAGTTTCTATTACATGAACATGCATAGTTTTGTAGGGCTTTTCATGACTGAGAGAAGACATCTGAGGCCTGTTCATTTGGAGCATTCAGTAACGTCAGTGCCCATTTCTGAACTGTGGTTGTAGATTGTTTCATGGCTCATGCTGACACGTGCTCGATTCCTGTCATAACCAGAATGGTGTGCCTTGGGCTGATTACATTTTGACAAAACTCTCTGTGGAGATTCTGGGCATGGCCCATGTATAACAATGAGGCATGCACTGTGTGTGTGTGTGCGTGTGTGTGTGCAAGTGTTAGTGCAAGTGTGTGCAAGAGGTAGACTTCTATCAGATATCTGACTGCAATGCAACATTTTTGTAAATGTTTAAAAACATGTTTGCCAGTTTAGACTCAGATTTGCTGATATAAAGAGACAATGTTCCAGGTGTGCACTTCCCTCCTTTGACTGAAAGTGGACGTGCTCAAGACCATCAGTTTTGTTGCAAGTGGTGATATAATAGAGAAAGAACCCCAGAAACCAGTGCAGAGATCTGTTGGATGGGCAGTGTGACCAAGACCAAAATGCACACGGAGATGGGAGGTATTTCTCTGGATGGCAAAATCAATGAAACACCCCCTGTGTTACAGAGCCGGCAACATGCGGATGACAGACAGGCTGATGGGCAGACGGCAGGTGACTGGTAGACAGATGGTCACAGGGAAGGTGTGCTGCCCCCTCTTTTGTCCATTACATTAAGGGTATTAGGAGTGAGGTCATATTTTGGAAGAGTCGGGAGCCAAACAAGAGCTATGATGTGCCTTAGGCAGAATTACCTGAAATGTCTGAAATGCCTTACTTTTCCCCATCCCACTGTCTTTAGGGAAAAGTCCAAAGCCCTTCAAGCCGCTCTGATTGCTGAAATCCAGCCCCCACCTACCTTGAAAGCCCCCTTTGTGCCTTTTCAAAAACCTCCTGCTTTATGCAACTGACCTTCTTTCAGTTCCTTGACTTGCCATTGCCTCCGTGGAACTGGGATCTTCACGCAACCGGGTATTGCTGCCTGGAAAACCCTTTTCTCTCCTCCCACCCCAGGCCTTCCACGCTGCAAAATGCTACACGTCTTTCTGGTCTCATTCAAGTGTCACTTTCTTGAAGGCCTCCCAGGCTCCCTCGCCCCCTGGCAGGTCCAGGCCTTCCAGTACATACCCCACAGTGCATCAGCTGCTCCTTCATGGTACTCACCACCTTTGAGCTCATTCTGAGTAAAGTTTGTCATTTCTCCTACACTGTGACCTCCACATGTTCACTGCCATATCCAAGAACCTCACCTGATACCTTCCACTTGGTCTGTGAGCAATTTTTCCTGAAGTATTAGGAAGTAAAGCTGATGATGGAGGCTCTGGGAAGGTGAATACTTGACTGTAAAATGTGAGGAATACTAAATACTCATGGGTTGGTAGTGAAATAAGTCATGTAAAGCATCTACTGAGGTTCCTGGTGCACAGGGCTGATCAATTTGTAGCTTGTAAATAGCTTTAGGTTCTTTTTTGGAATTATGCATCATAGAAACAACAAATGCTAAATATATTCCCTACTTGGGTGTGTCAACAGTCTTTAAGCTCAGCAGATTGAAAATGAAACTTAAGATCTTTTCCCGCATTCCTGTACTATTATGCTATTCCCAACCTCGGTGCACCATGACCAGCCTGGCTGACCACCCTCAACATCCCCATCTTCCCCCCCCAATAACCAGTCCTCAACAAATCAGGGTTTTTTCAGGATATATTTCTTCAACCCACCCACTTCTCTCCATCTTCGGTCCTTCCATCGTAGTCCACCCTCCCGTCATCTCAGTCCCAGACAGTAGAGTGACTTCATAAGTGGTCTTCCTGGTCCATGCCTGCCTTTCCTCCAACCCAATATTCTCTCTGTAGCTAGAACGATCTTTTGAAAACTTATATCTAACAGTGCCACGCATAGGCAGCTTCGCTATTCAGTTTCCAACATAAACACACACACATACACACATACATATATATATACACACACATATACATTTATATATATGTACATACCCACACATATACACATGTGTATATATATATATATAATCTCCTTAAAATGACATGAAGGACCTGAAAAATGTAGACTCTGTCTACCTTTCCAACCTTGTCCTTTGCTGCATTCCCCACTTTCTCTTTATTCCTTTTATTCTGGTCTGCCTGCTGCCTCTCCGGGACCCCTGCCCCTTGCTGTAAGAAACGTGTCTCCTAATATTCTCCAACAATGCCTGTTTTCCCTATTTAAGTCTTACATATTTTTCACTTCTCAGCTCAGGTGTCACTTACACGTGGAAGTCAACTCTTAGTCATTCACAGTCCGGTTTAGAGCTCGCTGTTAGATATTCTCAGTGTGCCTGTAACTTCCCTGTGAAGTGCTTACCCGAGTTGCAGTTTGTACTTCTTTGTGTGGCTTCTTAATTGTCAAACTTTCTTATTATCCTGTAAGATTCATGATAAAAGGGACCAGGCCTTTCATATCCACCATTGCAGAGTGAGCCTGATACATATTTGAGTTCATGAATGTCTCCTTTATCTGAAACTTGTCTCCGTTATTTGAAACAGAAGCATACATTTCTGTTTTTAGAAACACAAACATCACTCAAATTTCTGCAGTGTGGTTGCCAAAGGTGTTCAGTCCCTGGAGGCAGATGCAGGCTCTTTCCATGAGCTTCTACGTACCTGCAACCAGAGGTACTGTTGGTGTTGTGTTCACAGCTGACGATAAAAATCAAAGGCCTACTTGTAAGGTGAACTTAAATTTGGAGTTAAATGTGGATTTTATGAGTATCTTCAGTCTCTCATTAAGATCTAGGGAAGTCACTGCTTCATCTGGGATAGTTTCATCCCCCACATCACTCCTGAGAAGTTCTTTAGCTAAGTCATGAGGCAGAACCCTCTCTGTCCCCGTGGAGGTTACCAATAAAGCAGTACCTCTGATAAGAGATAAAGGTTCTCAGGAAAGGACTGGGGAAGGAATGTGAGCACACAGAGAGCAAAGGGGTCTTCGTCTGTACTCAGCAATCAGAAACAGGGTCTAAGTCCTGATGAACCTCGCTATCTTTGCACACACCTGGCCCATTAGGCGTCTTGTTCTCGAGATCATGCGGCAGGAGCAGCAGCCTTCCACACAGCCAACGTGTTGGATATGCAGGTGTGAACAGATCAAAGCGTGCCTCTGAGCACAGATGAGATGGGAAAACAACCATTGAAAATCTGAGCTGAAAAGGCTGTTCGGCACCAGCAAATCTAATACCGTGCAGAATGTCGCAGACGAGTAGGCTCAGCCGTCTCTCCGGCCTGGGACTCGTGGCCGTGCTACGCTGAAGAACTAGGTGGTCATTCCTAGGGATATGTACCCCGCAGAAAGGTCTTTTTCTTAAACTTGTCTGTTATTTCCTCCACCTAATAAAATCCCTGGGCCTGCACAGAATGTAGATGAGGAATTAGGAGAAGGAACGTTTCAGTGAAAAGCTATCTTTGGGAATGTGGATGAGAATATAAGCGCTTAACATTTTTCGAGGCACCTCATGTCCCTTTTCCTTTCATTGGTCCCGTTATTAATTTAGCCCATTATTATGATTGGACAGCACCTCTCTACGGATGGGCCTCATCCAGTGCCATTTGAGATAAAATGGCAAAAAAGCGACTTCTTTTGCCAAAAATGCAATGCGTTAAGGGAGTTCCCTGGAAGGAGTGGTAATAGATTTGAAACGATTCTTACTAATTTGTAAGAGCTGACACCAACATTAGAGATACATAGGAGAGGAGAAGAAATGAAAGACCCTATGAAGTTAAGGATCACTTAAGAATTGCTATTTATTAATCAGTTGTTTAATAGGGGAAAAATCCCATGTATGTGTCTGAGCAACTATGACAGTCATTTGTGATTACAGGAATTATACAGATCTCTCAAAAAGACTTAGTCCAGAAATTGTAAACCAGGCAAAGCCATATATGACACTGTTCACAGGGCTTTAAAAAATACTACTATAAACGAGTAACCCACACCCGATCTCACATCCAAATGCACATTTTCCTAGGGTCACTCTGGCACCCCACCCTATTTTAGATGGGTCCCTTCCAATCCCACGTCCACAGCAGCGTCTCCTTCCCAAGCATCGCCTGTGGTGGAGACATGCACTTCTACAGCTCGTGTTCTGGGTGGCCTGCCATGCCTGTGCGGTGCACCTGTCTGTCCCCAGAAAAGGTATGTCTTTCCCCTAGAGTCACATGCCTCTTGTTTGCATTCTTTGGGTTCCTTTATACAGTCATAATATCTAGCTTGTCTTTCAGTCCTGTGTATAGTTTTCACCTTTAAAATACCCATCCTCGTGCCACAGACAGTGCAATTTAGTCAGTCCTGCTTCTGTTATACATTTTGGTCCTGGAAAATCCGTATTACCTGCTCATAACACCATCCGATTGTCATGTAGATTGTTGATAGTTTTTCTTTCATTATGGCCTGTTGTTTCCTTTAGACTAAATCTAAACTCCTTGCCCTGATCAACAGGACCGTGACTTGGCTGTCACGCACCTCTGCTGACAGAGGCCCTGCCCCTCTCCTCCTTTCCCACTGCACTCCAGTCTCTCTGACCTTGTTCAGATATAAGACTTTTTTTTTTTTCTGCCTCAGACCTTTGCACTTGTTGTTCTCTCTGCCTGGAGCATTGTTTGCCCCAAGCTTCACATGTGAGGCTTCCAGTTAAAATTCAGTATTCTCAGGGATGCTTTTCCTAGTCATCCTGCCTAAAGTGAGTCATTTGTTACAGCACTTTAGATGGTAGCATGTAATAATGAACTAATTTGCTTATTCATGTTTTGGTTTGAGTCCCTTGAGAAAATGCAAATCCCATGAAGGCAGGGCTCATATATGCTTGGCGCTCACAGCCCATATCCCAGCTTCTGCAGAGTCTTGCACTCACAGGAGTTCAATAAGTACTTCTCTGACCATGGGAATATTAGGACTAATGTCTTAGCTGAGATAAAGTGTTTTTTATTCTAAGAGAATTCATTTAAACAAAAATTTACAAAACCGATAAAGTGCACTATGAGATCAACATCTCTATCTAAGAAATGAGTATGTGTGAATATGACATATACTGCCTACTAACATGTACCTACAAACTCGGACACTTTATTTTAATTATATTACGTATCATAAGCAACTCAAGCACAGGAGGAGGACAATTCATTCTGGAAATTAGGGACAAACTGACACCAAACTTGGCCCTTAGGGTGGATTATCATTCCCTCAAGTGAGGCATGCACTCAGCTTGGAAGGTGCTCTGAGGTGTGGCATTATATTTTAATGCCTGTCTGTTGTATTCTCAATCTCTGGCCTGATGCTGGCACCTTGTAGACTCTCAAATATCTGTTGAATGACTGAGGAATCCATGCAGTATCTCACAACTTGGTCATCTGTATTTAGCTTAAGCTATTTTTATTACTCAAGTTAGTGATTTTTTTTTCTTGCTAAAACAACATATTGCTAATTTTATATCAAAAGTCTGTAGGGAAACATAATTCACTTTATAGCCGATTTTGCTGAAATGTATTGGCCCTGCAAAGCAAGAGACATTTACACTTTGAAATATGCATTGTCATTTACTCTTCAAAAACAGTAGTTTTCCTTAGCTGTTTCTTGGCTTAATCAGTCCCCAAAGCTGAATAAATGAAAGAAATGCAAAGTAGGTGAGCATTAAACTACATTCTGGCAAGGTGACTTTTACTTTGTTTATGCTAATGTAATTACTAACAAACTACTGTTTTGTCTAGATAATAATTTTCCTCATAAAATATTATTGGGTTATGAAATATAGTGATTCCAGGATAAAAAGAAAGTGTTTCCAGTATAGAGTGTAATCCCAAAATACTAAGTTCAAAAAATGCTATTATGACATCATTTTCACCCGTGAAAAGTATAAAATTAAATATAAAATAATGGTAAGGCTGCCAGAGATGGTGTTTTCAACATTGCCAGTGGGACTTGGTGTTAATGATTTTGAAAATAATTTAGTTATATGTACCTTAAAAATGTCACTGTGTTTGGAACCAGTATTACCACTTCAAAGGAATTAATAATGCAGATAAAGAGGTGTGCACATCGGTTTATGTACAAGTACGCTCATCACGGCATTAGTGAGAAAAATAAAAAGGAAACAATATAATGTCCAAATATTAGGGTTATAGCGATATACATAGTGAAAAACGCTTATGGTTTAATTCTCAATTACCATTGAAATAAATGTTTACACTTAGAACGACTATTTAATGACATGGGGGAAATGCTCAGTTGGTAAAGTTAAGTAAAAACCGTAGGACATGAAAGTAAATGCGCAAGAGGTAAAAAGGTCTCGGTGGAATCTAGCCTGTGGATTTGCTTAGTTCACCTTGTATGGTGTTAATTTTTTAAATTAGTTGACAATATTTAAACACCAGGATATTTCATTTTAAAAGAACCTTATTTTAAGGTCCTTCCTGGAGATTTGGCAATCCTCAGGGCACGCCCCCCTGGAAGCAGCGATGACCAGGATATGGGGGGGCGCGACCTCTTTAGACCGGCGTGTGCTCTCTGGATGGTCACAATCACCAGCACCCCTATTATTCCTGACCTGTTGCATTGCTGGCATGTGAATTCTTGGCTTCTATGCTGCATGATCTGGTTTTGCAAAACACACATGCATATGCGTGGAATGTTACCAAAACTTCTCACAGGGTGGTAGGATAATGGGTGATTTTCTTTTTCTTCTGTATAGTTTTTGTGTTTTCCAAATTGTATAACAAAAATATGTATTGCTTTACTGATTAGAGAAGGGCAACTTATTTTTAAAATGTAAATCACTAAACACCATAGCGCCTCATGCTAGATTACAAATGGCAGATGTTAACATTAATCGTAAGGAAAAATTACATTCCTGAATTCCTTTAACCAAAATAGTAGACCAGGTTATTGAAGTCTTTTTTCATGCACAGTGTTTTTTTCCCCATTATTTAATAAGAACACATTATTGAAATCTAAATGAGATGGAACAATCTTACTAGACTAAATTGCTTTTTTTCCCTTGGAAAGTATTGTACCTTCACCCCAGTTCTAAATGAATGATAGCCTCACCTTTAAGAAAACCATTTTGCTCACTGTTCAAGTCATAAATACCTCCGATAATATGAGGCAAAGAAATGAAATTGTTATTCAGATCTTTGATTTTGTGAAGAGCATGTAAACTTAAATTTTTATTAAAATGCCAGTGAATTAGATAAACTAACTGCAATGGAAGGAATGTGCCATAACCCTGAATTGGTGATATACAAATTTTCCCCCCAGTTTTACTGAAATATAATTGACATATAAAACATTTATTAGTTTAGGGTGTACATAAGGCATACATACTGATTTGGTATTTGTGTATATGGTGAAATGATCACTATGATAAGTTCAGTTAACACAGTTTTTTCTTGTGATGAGAACTTAAGATCTACTCTCATAGCCCCTTTCAAATATATAATACAGAATTATTAACTATGGTCACCCTGCTGTACATTAGCTCTTCACGACTTATTTATCTTATAACTACAAGTTTGTACCTTTGAACCCCTTCCTCCAGTCCCCCCACCTCATCCCCCACCTCTGGTCACCAGCAATCTCTTTTCTGATTCTATGTGTTTGTTTTTTTCAGGTTCCACATATATGTGAAATCATAGAGTATTTGTCTTTCTCTGTCTGATATCTCTCACTTGACAAATTGCTTTCAAGTTCAATCCATATTGTCGCAAATGGCAGGATTTTATTAATCCTGAATAATATTCCACATCATTATTAATATCTATCTCCATCTACAAAAGTGTCAAAGCCAAGGAATACAGGGAAAGTTGAGAAATTCTTTTTGACAAAAAGACATTACAACTAAATGCAGTGTGTGATCCTAATGTTGACCCTAGACCATCAGAAAAATATCTGTAAAGGTCACTGAACAATAGAAAAAGCTTGGATTATGAACTAGATGATAGCCAATATAAAATGTCCTGACTTTAAAACCGCACTGTGGTTATTGAAGATATCCTCATTTTCAGTAAAAACACTGTGAAACAAATAAGTAAAGGAATACATTGTCTCCTACTTACTTTTAAATGGGCCACAAATAGTTTTTTCATAAATATAAACATGTGCATATATATCTATATTCACATCTCTATCTCATCTATCTGCCTAAGGAAATGGAAAGTGAGACAGATAAAACTAACGGAAGCAAGTATAAAAAAGGCTGGATCTGGTAAAGTGTATGTGAAGGTCTTTTGTACTGTGCTTGCACATTTTCTAGTACTTAAAATTATATCAAAAATGAAAAAATTCCAGCAATATTCTAGTTACAACGTATCCTTTTTTGTCTCATCACCTGACACCCCAGCACTGAGCTCCGGCCTCCTCAGACTACGTACCTCGCCAATCATATGTTTTCCTGGCTCTACCCTTTCTGGCCCACTGTTCCCTCTTTCTCAGATTCTGTCCTTTGTCTCTTCTGCTTATGTCATGTGTCACATCCTTCAAGACCTAGGACAGTACTCATTACTTTTGGAAGACTTCTAGTGTTCTTCTAGGAGGCCTTCTAGCCCCATTCAGATTTAATTCATCCTTTTCCATTTGTTCACAGTCTCTGATGCCTGCTGCTAATACCGTCTGTCCGAGCAGGCCGGGTTGTATTGTGGTAACAGGCCCAAATCTCAGAGGGTTAAAGCAGCTGTAATAGATTTCTCATTATAGTAAAGTGTCTTGAGGGTTGGAAGGTAGTGCTTCGCACGCTGTGGTCCCTCAGCACCTGAGGCCAATGGACACTCTGTCTTGACGTGTGCTTCCACGATTGCTCATCACAGGGAAAGGAACCTGGGAAATCAGGAACTGCCTCTTGAAGCTTCTCATCGGAAATGCCTTAAGTCACTTTTGTTTATTTTTCTTTCTTTAAACAAGTCACATGGGCTTCTGTCCCACGGGGTGGGAGGTGCAATCTGACTGGAGGGAGACCGAACAGCCCTAAGGATGTCCATTCACAGGGATTATTACAGCACTCAGACGTTCTCACGCATGTTGGTTTTCTCCAGCAAATTCTGACAGCAGCTTCTATGTCCTAGTCATCCTGCCGTTCAACCCTTCAAGCCTAATGCTCAGCACTGACGGGGGGGCTTAATGCTTATGGTCTGACTGCGTGAACATCGACACACTTGCCCAAGGTCACGGAGCCTCCGGGATGTGGATCCAGGTGCAGTTTCCACTACACCAGGCAATACAACTCGGTCGGCTTCCCTGAC
The DNA here is from genome assembly GCF_040802235.1 of Manis javanica. Lineage (NCBI taxonomy): Eukaryota > Metazoa > Chordata > Mammalia > Pholidota > Manidae > Manis > Manis javanica. The sequence continues at coordinate 90,976,134 of NC_133169.1, read as the reverse complement.
ATGGTCCCACTCTTACTAAGTCGTGATCTGCCACTAGGAACTACCCCAACTTTTCTGTACTTGTTAATATTTTATAGGTCTCAGTCTAAGTGCAATAACCCATTTTAGAATTTCCCTGCAGCCAAGAATACCAAAGAAATGGATTGATTAAAGTCCCATGGATGAAAACGCATTTTATCTTTTTCAACCTGTAATGACTTCTCACTTTTGCTTTTGAGAGTCTTCCATCATTTCTTTCATGGCTCTTTTCATTGCAGACTAGACCACAGGGTCTTTTACGATTGTATGCTTTTAATAACAAAGGCTGAGAAAATGCCAGAAGCCTTCAAAAGGTGCAGGGAATATCAAAGTCTGAAATATGTCTTCCAAAGTAAATTTCACCAGGATGGCGTATGTTCTTGGGTAGCTCATGAAATAAAAAAAAAAAAATCTGATTACGGTACAATCAGATTCCCACCCATCTTTTTATTTATTTATTTGTTGTTGTCTTTATTATCATTAATTTCTCAGGTCCTAGAGGAACACCGCACTCTCCTGGTCCTATTCTTCTCTTTGGGAAGGAGAGGCTGGAATGGACTGTGGCAGCAGTGCTAGGAAATAAGAGGCTCTGAGAGAGGGTTTGCCTGTTAGGTATATTGAGTCATTATCACTTCAGTGAAAAGCAACGAAATGGGCTCAAGCACATCTGAATGGTTTTCAGTACAAGTCAGAATTTCAACATGTGGCAGAAAATGACTAGAGATGATAAATTCAGGAGGCGGCATGCAGGGGTCACAAGGAGGCAAAGCTCCTGCTGCCTGGATCCCAGGAAGCTGAGTCACGGGGCGGGTCTCTCATCCGCCTGCATATTGTGCCTACGTCTGGCACCAGCCACTGAGATGTGACAAAAGTGGAATTGCCTCGCTTACTCGGATTCCCAAACATAAAATGGAACCCATTTGTGTATCTTTGATTTGGGATAACGTGTCAGTATCTCCCTGTGAGGGTGAGCAATCTCTAAGTGACAGATCATTTCGTGAGGCTTCTAACTAAGATGAGCAACCCTGTTTTGATAACATAAAATTGGCAGGAACTTGAGCTTGAAATTTGAATGGAGCCCAAATGGAGTATGTGAAGAGGCACAGATGATTTTATGCAAATTGTTTGTTTATGGAACGCTTCCCCTGGGCACATCTGCAGGCCTACATAGGCGGGAAGGGGAAGGGGAGATAGAAACAGTTTAGTTTACATGACTAGCCTTTTTCATTTGTTTCTCCCTAGTAATAAAAAGTCAAATAAAAATATAATATCTAACATTTATGGAACACTTTTACTGAGTGGGACCTAGACTAAATGCTTTGAAATTACTTAGAGTCACTATTACTCTCATTTTATTGATAGGAAAATAAGGCTCAGGTGGATTGGATCAGGAGCTTATCCCGTGCTGCACAGCAGGAAGGGGCAGGCCAGGTTTTAAGCCCAGGCACTCGGTTTTCAGAATCCCATTGCTTTAACTTGCACTGTATGATGTGGACCTTTAGTAACTCTGGGGGATTTAGTTACTATTTAATATTCAAATCAAATAGTCTAATGAAAAGAATGATAGAAAACTCAGGTAGAAAACTTCAAATTTGTCTCTCTTACCCTAGACTCTACAGAACATTCCTTTCTGGATAGGAAACCTCCATTCATTCCTAGGAAATTGAAAAGAACACCCTATTAAGTGACTCGGCCTTTAGATTTCTGACCATCTAATCAGAGCCTTCCATAATACCATAAGAGAGAAAAGGGAATAATTCCTATTTCTCCCAATCTGGTAAGACATAATTTATCCATTTTATTTAGGTCTGACAGTGGCACTAAGGAGTCTGTTTATGGCTTCTTTGATCGAGCCTCTTTCATCTCTGTTTCCTCCACTCCCGTGGTGAGAATCTGGAAAGTCAAGGTGCTGTGCTAGAAGGACAAACAAATGGAGGAACAGGAGCTGGGAGCTTACCGTAATTTAAGGACTTCCGTATGGTAGGGGTAGCCTCCTCCTGAGTAAGGGTCAGCTGAGCTGAAGACGCTCGAATCATCCCAGATGCCTTTGTTCTCTTATACCCCGTATCAATATATCAGAAATCTTAATCACTCCATTCAAAAGATATTTTTCTTTATAAAGCTACATACAATAAAATGCACACAATTAGTATACTGCTCAGTGCATTGTGGCATGTATATACACTCATGTAACCATCACCTAGGTCAAGATACCAAACATTCTCACAGTTTTTTTCCCCTTTTACCTATTTCACCAATTATCCCACCCACTTTCCTATGGTAATCACCAGTCTTTTTCTTTTTCTTTTCTGATTCCACATTTAAATGAAAGCATACGGTATTTGTCTTTATCTGTCTGACTTATTTCACTTAGCATAATACCCTCTAGGTCCATACATGGTGTTGCAAATAGCAAGATTTCATTCTTTTTTTATGGCTGAGTAATATTGCTCTGTGTGTATGCACCGCTTCTTTATCTATTCGCCTACTGATGGGCACTTTGGTTGCTTCCATATCTCAGTTATTATAAATAATGCTGCAATAAACACAGAGGTGCATATTATCTTTTTGAATTAGTGTGTTTATTTTCTTTGGGTCAATACTAGGATTTATTGAACTACAATTAAATTTGGAATTGGAACTGGAATTTCTGTATTATATGGCAGTTCCAGTTTTAATTTTTTGACCCTCCATTCTGTTATTCTGTTTTCCACAGTGGTTGCACCAATTCACATTCCCACTAATAGTGCACAAGGGTTCTCTTTTCCCCACATTCTCACCAACACTTCTTATTTCTTGTCTTTTTGGTACTAGCCATTCTAACTGGTGTGAGGTGACATTTCATTTTTTATTTTTTATTTGCATTTCCCTGATGATTAATAATGTGGAGCATCTTTTCATGTGTCGGTTGGCCATCTGTATGTCTTTGGAAAAATGTTCAGGTCCTCTGCCTATTTTTAATTGGATTGGTTGAGGTTTCTTTGGTGTCGAGTTGTAGTTCTAATATATTTTAAATATTAATCCCTCATCTTTTCCCATTTAGTAGGTTGTCTATTAATTTTGTTGATGGTTTTCTTTGCTGTGCAGAAGCTTTCTAGTTTGACATAGTTCCATTTGTGACTTTTGCTTTTGTTTCACTTGCCTGGGGAGACATATTCAGAAAAAAAAAACTAATGCTGATGTTCAAGAGTTTACTGCCTGTGTGTTTTTCTAGGAGTATTATGGTTTCAGGTCCTCCATTTAGGTCTTTTATTCACTTTGAGTTTATTTTTGTGTGTGGTGTAAGATAGTGACCCAATTTAATTCTTTTGCATGTCAAAATTTTTGACAATTTTTCCTGTCCAATTTTTCCAGTACCATTTATTGAAGAGACTCTCTTTTGACTATTGTATATTCTTGCCTACTTTGCCCTATATTAACTACCATATAGACATGGGTTTATTTCTGGGCTCTCTATTCTGTTTCATTGATCTATGGGTCTGTTCTTGTGCCAGTACCATATTGTTGTCATTACTGTTACTTTGCAGTGTAGTTTGAAATCAAGGAGTGTGATATCCCATTTTTGTTCTTTGTCAAGCTTGCTTTGGATACTTGAGGTTTTGTGTGGTTCCATATAAATTTTAGAATTGTTCAATCTAGTTATGATAAGAATGCCATTGGTATTTTGATAACAGTGCTTTGAATCTGTAGATTGCATTGGGTATTATGGTGATTTTAACAATATTCTTTCTTTCCATGAGATTGGACTATGTTTCCATTGATTTGTGTCATCTTCAATTAATATTTTCATTGTCTTGTAGCTTTCAGAGTACAGGTCCTTCACCTGTTTGGTTAGATTTATTCCTAGGTATTTTACACATTTTGATTCAATTGTAAATGTGATTATTTGCTAAGTTTCTCTTTCTGCTAGTTATTTGTATATAGAAATGCAACAGATTTCTGTACAATGACTTTGTGTCTTGCCACTTTTCTGAAATCATTTATTCTAATAGGTTTTTGGTGGATTCTTTAAGGTTTTCTATATATAGTGACAGTTTTACTTCTTCCTTACCAGTTTCTATCCCTTTTATTTCTTTTTCTTTTCTGATTGCTTTAGCTAGGACTTCCAATAGTATATTGAATAAAAGCGGTGGGGTAGGTATCCTTGTTTTGTTCCTGATCGTAGAAGTAAAATTTTCAACTGTTCGCCATTGAGTATATTAGCTGTGAGTTTTGTATTTGGCCTTTATTATGTTGAGACATATTCCCTCTATACCTACTTTGTTAAGATTTTTATCATGAATGTAAGCTGAATTTTGTCAAATGCTTTTTCATCATCTATTGACATGATCGCGTGGTTTTTATCCTTCCTTTTGTTAATGTGGTGTGTCACATTGATTGATTTGTGGATGCTGAACCATCCTTTCAACTCTGGAATAAATCACACTTTGTTGTGGTAAATAATATTTTCAATGTACTTTTGAACTCACTATGCTAATATATATTTTTGAGGATTTTTACATCTATGTTCAGGAGAGATATTGGTCTGTAATTTTCTTTTTTGTAGTCTTTTTCTGGTTTTGGCATTGGAGTGATACAGCCTTCATGGAATGAATGGGAAGCTTTCCTTTGCTTCAATTTTTTTGGAATAGTTCGACAAAGATAGGTATTAACTCTTAAATGTTTCATAGAATTCTCCTGAAAAGCCAAATAAATGTTCCTGGCCTTTCTGTTGGGAATTTTTTGATTATCAATTCAACTTCATTAATACAATTGGTCTATTAAGGTATTCTATTCTTTTCTGGTTCAATCTTGGAAGTGACCTGTTTCTAGGAATTTAGTCATTTCTTCCAGGTTGTCCAATTGGTTGGCATATCATTTTTTATAGTAATCTCTTATAATCACTTGTATTTCTCTGGTGTCCATTGTGACTCCCCTCTTTCATTTCTGACTTGAGTTCTCTCTTTCCCTTGCTGAGCCTTGATAAAGGTTTATCTTTGCAAAGAACCACCTCTTAGTGTCATTGAAATCTCTATTTCTTTTTTTTACTATTTATTTCTGCTCTAATCTTTATTATTCCCTTCCTTCTTTTAACTTCAGGCTTTGTTCTTCTTTTCCTAGTTCCTTTAGGTGCATGATTAGATTGTTTGAGAATTTCCTTATTTCGTGAGTTAGGCCTGTATCACTGTGAAAGTCTCTCTTAGAACCTCTTTTGTTACATCACAAAGAATTTGAACCATTGTATTTCTATTTTCAGTATTCTCCAAATATTTTTTTGATTTCCTCTTTGATTTTTTTCATTGGGTGGTTCAGTAACACTCTGTTTACCCTCCATGTGTTAGTATTTTTTCTAGTGTCTGAATTCTCATTGATTTCCAGCTTCATACCATTGGAGTTGGAAAAAATGCTTTGTATGATTTCAGTCTTCTTGAATTTACCAAGACTTGCTTTGTGGTCTAACACGTGATCAATCCTGGAGAATGTCCCATGTGCACTTGAAAAGAATACATATTCTGCTATTTTTGAATGTACTACTCTGTATATATCTATTATGTGCATTTGGCATGATGTTGTTCAAAGCCACTGTTCCCTTATTGATTTTCTGTCTGGATGATTTATCCATTGATGTCAGTAGGGTGTTAAAGTTCTCTACTATTATTGTATTATGTCAATTTCTCCCTTTGTGTCTGTTACTATTTGCTTTATATACTGAGGTACTCCTGTATGGGTGTGTGGATATTTACAATTGTTACATCTTTATGCCAGATTAAGCCCTTAATCTTTATATAATGATTTTTTTTATCTCTTGTTACAGTCTTTGTTTTAAAGTCTATTTTGTCTGATATAAGTACTGCTACTTCAGCTTTTTTGTCATATCTATTTGCATGGAATGTTGTTTTCCATCCCTTCATTTTGGTTTGATGTAAATCTCTTGTAAGCAGTGTCTACTTGGTTCTTGTTTTTTTTAGTCTATTCAGTCACTCTATGTCTTGATTGAAGCATATGGTCTATTTACATTTAAAATAATTATGATAGGTATGCACTAATCACCATTTTGTTAAATATTTTCTGAAATACTGGTAAGAGTTTTGCAGGTCGATTTGTATAACTCTGTGGGTTGGGTATTGGAGGGGAGGGGCGATGGGAGTGGAACAGGGTGTGTTCCTGTCAGAAAGCAGTGATGTGAGATGACAGGACTGGGAGAAGGTAGGAACGGTCTAAGGGATCACATCCAACAGGTATGTTTCGTCACACTGGATGAATTGCTGGTCTGGAGAGATGTAAAACTAGAGTATCAGTTAGAAAGGTGCAGTAGCAATGTGAGGAAAACATTGTGGTGTTTGAACGCAGGTTCTGATAAATAATATGTCTCATTTGTGATCCTTTGCACTTCCAAAGCTTATTTATGTTTCTCTGAAAAATAAAATAACAGCTTTGGTTTTGCTTGGGTCATAATAATAAGAGTTCTTATTTTACAGATGAATAAATGGAGGCTCAGAGGAGTTCCATAACTTTCTCAGGGTCACCCTTGGTAACTTGAAGAGCAGGACTTAAATCCTCAGCCTCTGCTTCTAGAACAGACGCATCAAATTCTATCCTTTTTTCATGAAATTCTTCTAATTCACCCTATGCCGATAGACACCATTTGGTGATGAAGTTGTCTGTCCTTTTCCCTGGAATATTGAGTTAAGTTGTAAATAAGAATATCTAATCTAGAATAAACTTCAGAAAGTTCATGCCTGTCTTGTAGACTCTGAAGAGAAGGCGATGATCATTTTAAGACAGCTGGACACGACTGTGCGCCGGTGCGGTCAGGATCACCCCGGTACCCACTCAAGGCTGTCATTCAATTGTGACTGAATGTGACTCAACTTCTTAATACTTTTATTGATCAAAATACTTTTTAGTTTAAATATTTCAATGTGAATAATGTTGACTGTGGAATGTAATTATTTTTATGAGATTTTAAGGGGACGTGGTTGACAGATTTAGAAAAGATCTTTTCTTCTAAGAGTCCAAATCATTGCAAATTAATAAGCTTCTGGATGAAGATTTGTAGCCAGTGGGATTTGTGTTCATAGGACTTAACATCACCATGACACCAGAGTCTCATCGACTCTCATCTGTCTATTTATTTTATTATTAAGGTATCATTGATATATAATCTTAGGAAGTTTTCACATGAGCAACATTGTGGTTATTAAATTCCTCCCTATTGTCAGGTCCTCCCCACATACCCCATTACAGTCACTGTCCATCCATGTAGTAAGATGCTGTAGAGTCACTACTTGTCTTCTCTGTGCTGTCCTGCTTTGCCCGTGACCCCCCTATGTTATGTCTGCTAATCATAATGCCCCTTATTCCCCTTCTCCCTCCCTTCCCACCCATCCTCCCCAGTCCCTTTCCCTTTGGTAACTATTAGTCCATTCTTGGGTTCTGTGATTCTGCTGCTGTTTTGTTCCTTCAGTTTTTGCTTTGCTCTTATGCTCCGCAGATGAGTGAAATCATTTGGTACTTGTCTTTCTCCGCCTGGCTTATTTCACTGAGCATAATACCCTCCAGCTCCATCCATGTTGTTGCGAATGGTAGGATTTGTTTTCTTCTTATGGCTGAATAATATTCCATTGTGTATATGTACCACATCTTCTTTATCCATTCATCTACTGAGGGACACTTAGGTTGCTTCCATTTCTTGGCTATTGTAAATAGTGCTGCGATAAACATAGGGGTGCATCTGTCTTTTTGAATCTGTTCATCTATTTATTTCATGAGAACTTTTTCTGCCCAAAGACAGATGTCAGCAAATTGCATTTAGAGATGTCCTTGAGGCAGACACTATTTTGATAGAATTTCACTATTTTAATAGAAAATTTATTGTTTCTAGAAAAATTACTGAAAGGACTTAATATAGGGTCTAAATTTTTTCTCACTTCAGATATGTTGTACAAAAAGATAATTTGGCTAGAGGTGGGAAGTTATCTGGGTGTTCCCCAAACCCAACACTTATTCAGCTCCCTGGTGGACACCCAGTGACCCCCTACCCTTTCCCCATAAAGGCGTTCCCGGACATTCCTGGCTGCCCATCAGGCTTGCACAGGTCCGTCATCGTCACAGCACATGGCACACACTGAGACAGAACGCCCAACCAACTCGCCCTTGCAAACTTCCCATTTTCCCACTGAATCTGCCCTTCTATTGATTACTCTCTGAACCTTCCTGTAAATAGAATTCTGTCAGTTTTCATTAAAACAGCTATAAGCCAATTGGATGAAAATGGGGCTTGAGGGGTGAGCTTATAACATTTCACACCTTTTGACATCTTCCTAAATGAATGCTCTCCACTTTCAGTTGAAGACTGGAGAACCAAATCACAGGGAATCCTAATTATTAGAATAATAGTAATGATAGCAAGTCCCTATTTACATACATAACTTCTTTAGATGCAAAAATGGGACCCCTTGATAGGTCTGAGGATCCAGGAACATAAGAATTTTGGTTGTGTGGAAACATACAAAACATGGAAAATGCTGGTGAGAAATGAATTTCTGAAAGGGTAGGAAGGCCAGGTCATGAAAGGTCTGGATCCAAAGGTCAAGAAGTTGAATTTTATCCCTGTGCAGTGGGGAACTGCTGAGAAGCCTTAAGCAGAGGAATTATATAAACACTAGAAGGCTCCTTACACTTGCACAACAAACCTGCAATCCAGAGCTTCATAGTCATCAGATCTAGAGCAGCATGAGATTTGGAAACACACCCTCTATTCTGGATGAGTTTATATTTAACCGAAGGACTAGGGGACTCACCTCTAAAGCAGTCCCACAGCACTACACTGGGTTTGGCACATGGAAATGGTTGGCTTGGTTGAAACGGGTATTGCTCAACTATACTGGGGTCTCTCAGTGGGGTTATCCTTTCTCTGGGGAGCCTAGAGCCAACAGAAATCATTGAAATTGGGTCAAGTTATCTTCAGTGAGCTAAAAATCACAAGAGTGGCTAATCAACTGTTGTCAAGAGAAAATCCTAAGTCAAGCATATGGAAAATAATGAGGCTTATGAATGAAAGCACCAGCTTGGCTTCAGCCCTCAGGCAAATGAAACTAAATTAGTAAAATTCAGTAGAAACTTGACTTTTTCTAATTCTAAGGCACCTCAGCTTTAATGCCCAGCACAGGCTTAAAGACAAAATGCTTCATTTACTTCTAGAGTCAGACTTCAAGTTCAGTGTTGGCTCGGATCTCTCTAACGGTGTAAATTTTGGACAAGTCACTTAAAAAGTAAAAAGTAAAAAACTGGCCAAATCTGCCTCAGTGGGGCTTGCAAGATGCAGGAGGGCAGGGACTGTGTCTATCACCTGCACAGCTGAATCCCTCCTGAATGGCACAGAATTAGACCCATGGCAGGAATGTAGCAGATGTTTGTGGATGGAGTGAATGAGTGACAGAGGAGAACTAGATGCTGCAGTACATCGTGAAATGCTTCGTAAACCAGAGAATGCGTATGCATGATGGTGTTATGATGCTTCAGGCTCACATCACAAGTGCATCACATATCAAAGATCTCTTTTTTCCCCTAACACCAAAAGGCAACAGCTAAATGAACTGTGGATTACTTATTTCTTAGCCCATCCTGTACAATTTCTCATGCATGCCTTGTGACAAGTCTAAGACTAGGAACTATCGTTAGCACAATTTATAGATGAGACAATCCAGCCAGGGGATTGGTTCAGTAAATTTCCCAAGATAACAGAGCAGGAAGAGGAGACACCAAGACTCACATTCAGGTCTGTCTACCTCCAAAGGCTACGATGCATTTGGCTTCCCACATGAAAGCCTTAGTCTTTCTTTTCATTCTAAAGCACATTATAGTTTTAAAACAACCAAATGCCAGGCTGTCAGGTCCTACTGAATGTGTCTACTCGTGAAAATGGAATTACAGAATTAAATAGGGCATCTTATTTAATTCAGTACTTATTTTTTCAGCCCCCAAACTTTATAATTCTATTAATACTGTTTTTTTTTTCTAAGGGCTCAATTTATTTGGCTTCATCTACATGAAGTCAATGTGGGAGAAAGGTTGGGCTCTTCATTCACAGACCTAGGTGTCTATCATTTTTTTGTATGTGTCAAGTTCCACTTTCTATCTATTACTTTTCATTTGTAAAGCATAAAATACTCCTTCAAGCCGCACTGGCCCTGGAGAAGAGCCTAAACCAGGCCCTTCTGGATCTGCACGCCCTGGGTTCTGAGCGCTCAGACCCCCATCTCTGTGACTTCCTGGAAAACCACTTCCTAGATGAGGAGGTGAAACTCATCAAGAAGATGGGCAACTACCTGACCAACCTCAACAGGCTGGCTGGTGCCCAGGCTGAACTGGGAGAGTATCTCTTTGAAAGGCTCACCCTCAAGCACGACTAGGAGCCTCTTGGAGTCCAGCAGCCATAGAGGGGCCCCTCTGGCAGCCCCCGGGTGTCAGGGCTTCTGCCTGAGCCTCTCCCTGAAGCCACTAGGCAGCCTTTTAACCACCCTTGAGCCCTCTCCTAAGCCATGGACCAAATGGAAACAATAAAGCTTTTTGCAGCAAAAAAAAAAAAAAAAAAAAAAAAATGCCCTTCTCTAGAAGACGGCCGATTGTTCTTTGTGCCATTGTTTAATATGCTTTCAATGTTTCTGGAAGTTGGAGCCATTATTCTTAGAAGAAAAATATGAAAAATACTGCTTAACAGCCTAAGTCTAGGGAAACAAAGGGAGGTTTATTATAAGTACGTGGGGGGAAAGTCCTAGATGCCTGTTTCCAGAATCATTGCCTGTCTCACCCACTGTCTCTGCTTCTGTCCCCTCCCAACGCATCCCTTTCCTCACGGCCAGCTGCCGCTGCTCAAAACAGGGGGTGCCTCAGCTCGGAGCCCGTGTTCCCCAGACCAGCTCACTCAGTGTTGGAGACATTATTCCAAAACCACGGGAAAGGCGATCAGTCAAGGATCCACTCTGTTGCATTCATCAGGGGCCAGGGTGGTTGGGTTCATCATCTACCGAACGGCATGCGATACTTAACGGCACGTACAGCTTCTCCTACAAGGGGGGAGGATCCAGAGGAGAACAACTGGAATGTCCGATATAGGAGGACGGCTCTTCTGAGAATGGAATGTGAATGTGAACATCATTAGAAGAATGTTCACGACTCTACTCTGAAAAGAATGTCACACCCAGACATGCTTCAAAGGAGATGGAATTAAAATTTCAAACTTCAAAAACAAAGTTAATTTCTCTAAAACATTAAATTCATGTATAAGCCTAAAGAAGAACCAGTACATGTCATCCTTTTAATGCATTTTTATTTATTTATTTTTTGCATAGGCTGTAAGTACATTGACCCCCAGACAGGTCTCTGAATCATGAAACTATCAGTTACTAAATTAATTTGAGTTGTTTGATGGCTTTACAGAAATATCTGAAGGAAATATCGTCTGAAAATAGAAATGCTGTAAATGTCTGGAATTTATAATTGGTGTGGATTTTCATCACGTTCCCTTACTTGCAGTTCATTTGGTCAGAGGAGTTCAATTAAGCCTGTAATACACCACCAGAGTCTGTTTATCTATTAGTATCGAAACAAGCTGTCAAGAGGAGTGGGAGCTCATCTAACTGTTGTCATTAAATATTTCTGTCTCTTTTTATCCCTTAGAATCTCAGTGTTTCATTTCCTTTATCTGTCAAATGGTGATCCATCCACTCGAAAAAATAATTTTGAATACCTACTAGGTATGTATGGCTTACACATTTCTTAAGGGATGAAGGGTTCAAGAAGCTGAAGGTGGAATGAATTTGGAAAGAATAAATTGTAATACACACACAACACAGTTATTTTCTTTTTCTGGATCTGGTAGAGTAGACAAGGAAATAGGAAGGTCTTTTGGTCTTCCGGGCAACTGCAAATGGAAAGGTGCCACAAGAAGCATCCACTGCACAGATAGTGATTAATATGCAAGAGCTAATTGGATGGAGCCCCTGGCGAAGGTACAGACGGGGAGGTGCGTGTTGCTCTGTTTGTTCAGGCAAAATGAAAGCCTTCTCCCATTTACTTTTCTTCCTATTAATATGCTACACAGACGACTGTCAGCATATCCCAGTTTCTTCTGTTTGCAGGGCTTTCCGAAGGTGACTCGGGGGCATCTAATGAAGAATGACAAGCACCTAATATCAGTCAAATGTTTCATTATTCCTTTTACATTAATCTCCCTTTCCTCAAAGATTAGTCAAAGCGCTTAACTGGAGAAACTTGGACAAAATACAGACAGCACGGAGATGAAATTAATTCTGGCCTTTTGAACATAAGTGAAGAATTTGTCTGAGTGTTGAAAAAAGTAGTAAAACCAGATTCCACTTCAGCAAGAGCAATTTAATCACTACCCAAAACAGAATAGTCTGTATACTTGGGCATCCCTAGCTTTAAACTGAACTCACAAAGAACTGTTTTTATAGATGGTGTGATTTCTTAGCTCAAGCCTGAACTGGCAAATAAAAAGTCCTGCACCTTCAGGATGTATTCAAAACACAGGTTTTCTTTTTCAAGAAGTTTTCCTCATTATTTCTCAAATCATCTCTTAAGCACAGGGAGTAATCTTTTAGCAATTATCTATGCTCATGGGCCAAAAAAGTCCTGTGCCCCTCCTCTGAGTTCTACCAGAGAAATCCAGGGAGCTCCTCCCAGTTGGGACGGTGGGGGCAGCTTCTTGAGAACTGGAAAGAGAAGTGGGAATAGAACAGATTCCATTTACCCGCCTGAACCAGAGAAAGAAACAGGGTTCTTCTGTGAACTTGACCCCTGCTTCTTCCGTACAAGCCACCAGCTGTCTTCTGTCTAAACTGGCAAGGAGTGCTAAGTAGAAAGAATGATGTTCTAATAAGCCATTTAGTGAGCTCTTTTGCTATTCTCTAAACACTGAAGTAAAGACCTTTATATTAATGACTTGATCTAGCCTTCAAATGGCATTGATGTATTTTTATTATATAGATAAGGAAATTCAATGTGCAGAAGTCCTGGATGTTGAGGTAAAATGTGATTACTCATATAGAGGTAAGTGCTTTTGGGAAAGAAGATAAAGATTTCAGTAGCAAGACCTTTCTCCAAATAAGCTTTCTTAGACTCCCCCTAGCCTACCCTGTGAAATGAATCTAGGTAGTTGGGGCATTGTACCGGAGAGGGGTGTAGTAGGTGGGACGAATCAGGGAATTGTGATTTTGGAGCAAACAAAATCTGTATCAAGTCAGTCATCTCTCTCCTAACCTAACAAACACCATAACTTCATTCAAAGCATGGCCAATATTATGCAACCAACAAAATGTTTCCCCTGGGCAACTGATCCTTTTAAGTTGTTATCAGTCAGGACCAAGGGGCCAACATTACAGGGGGAGAAGCCTACTCATCTTGTAAACATAGCTTTCACAGTCAGAGAATCTGCCCCAGAATGGATTCTTTAAGCCATTGCCAGGCAAAATGGGGTTCAGGGAGCAGTCACACCCACACCACCTGGGGGGCTGCCAGAAATGAAGCATTTCAGGCCCTACCAGCCTGCTGAATGGTAAGCCACTGTGACTCCAGGGACAGGAGATCCTGGGGCAAAATACCTCTAAAACCGAACTCAGTGAATGGGAGAAATAAAGTGTAAAAGCCGCTTATTGCTTACAAACTATGGACCAGGGACCATCTCTCTCCTGCTCCAGCAGAAGCAAGCAAAGCCTCCCTGCGATTGCTCAGGTGGCCCAGGTAATTAACCACTGATACGGAGATGAACTACTTCTCTCCTCCCCTTAGAAACACCTATTGATATGGAGATGCACTAAAGCCAGGCGGGAGAATCTGGAAATACTGCAGTTTTATCCACAGCCACATTTTAACAAGATGCCCACCTAATGAGCACGCACCTAAGAGTTCAGTGACATTGCTTTATGCCATTAGTTCACTGGCGTACAATCCTGGCCAGGCGTCAAAATCACTTTGGAGTTTTGTAAACCTACCATCTTGCCAACCTCAGTGTCCATCTTTGGGGAGAGACCAGGCAAAATAGGTTTGCTAAACTCCACATGGGATTGTGATATTTAGGCAAATAGCCTTGGAGATTTTCTAAGCAGGTAACAGAGATCCCGCCAAGGACGGAGGAAGCTCTCTCAGGGGCTGGGGACCCTCTGGGCAACAGAAAACCCTGTGTTCTCTTCTAGGCCTTTCATTTCTCTTCTGAATTTTAAAGGTGCCTGAAGCTTCCCAGAATCATTATGTTGTTTCCTTTATCATTTTGCCCCTCTTCCTCCAAACTCTGTCTGTCTATTCATCCCCTCCTCGTCATGAGAAAGAGGAGAAGCAAGACAGAGCGTGGGAAGAATGGGTAATTCCCTGTCTTTTTTGTCCTCACTCTAGTTCTGGGGAAAGACCGGAGGCAACTGACAGGAAAAGCCGTCTGCACCCTCGTCCTCTCTGCTTCTTGAGGGCAACTGCGTATTTTTTCTTAGGAACCAACAAAGGTTTAAACTCCTCCCCTTCTGGGTCCCTGCCCCACATGTATTGCTCATGTTTCTGACCCAGAGCATATTTGGAAAAGCAAACATTTCAGAAGTGGGTTGCTTGGCAATCGAACCCTTCTACCCTCTCCAAGGCAACAGAGCTAAAATGTCTTTGTTGAAATAACCACAAAATACATTAATTCATAAATCCACATCTGGGCTTATGAATAGGCTTCTCCAGTTGCAGTGGATGATGTATTTGTCTTTGTGTCTCCAGACATCTGGAGCAATCTCTCTGGAATCTCCTTTCCAGAGCTGCCTGACAAGTTCTCTCCTAAAGAACAGAGAGGAAGCGCTTCTCAAAGTGGGGCGCCGTGACGCTTCGCTTGGGCAGACATACTTTCTGTACTTTGCTTTTCTCTCACCCTCACGAATGATCTCTTGGCGATGTTCATGTTAATAGCTACCATGTTAATAGTGTTTATTTTTTGTCACCATGGGTGTCAGGGCCTCTGGGCATCTGAACAAAATTTACTAAAAAAAATGACAAAATTAACTAAATAAGCCCAAATAAAGAGTGCATAAGCCTAGTGAAGAGAGTAAGGTCACAGAGGCAAACACAGTCCCGACTGAGCCCTGACAACGCACACCTAAGGCTGTCCTCCGTTAGGGGTGCTCTCATCAGATCTCTTTTTGAAGACTGTATCTTTGCTTTTCTTGGGGGCAGTTTATTCCTTTAATGGATAGACTTCTTCAGTAAGCACCAGGCTACCATTAGACGTATTTCACATTTGGATGGATTTGAGATTATGTCAGGGCTGAGCTCTCATTCCAACTCTGTCTCTGTCCATCTGTCACGTGAGAGTCAATATCCTTCCTCAGCTCTAAAATGCTGCATCTGTCGTTAGGGTTCTTGTGAGGAATTGACATTGTTCACAAGAAGTCTCGGCCTGGAAACACTCTATAGATATTAGCTATTATGAGTATTGTTATTGTTTTGTTACTTTCAGCTGGGGTGATGGAAAAATTGGTAGCAAAGTTCTCAGAGGTCTGAGGTCATGATCCATTTGGGAACCACATGCAAACGGATGGAAGTGAGCAAAGGATACTGTGGGTGGAAAGGAAGCAAAATGAGGCGTCAAGGTTCTAAGAATTGGATGGATTAGCTGGGATACAGAAGGCTGACAGAACCACCCATATGGTAAGAATCTAAATTGTATTTGAGAAAACAGGCAAACTATTTAGTATAGAAAGTATCTTTTCATAATAAGGGATATGTGGGATGTAGAATGTTCTAATTTATTTTTATGTACTATGATATACCACCATTCATTGAATATCCAAATCTAACAAAATTCAACCATTCAATCAATGATGATTAAGACTGCAAGGATACAGTCAAGTGGAAGGTAAGCTTGTAGAGTCAGCAAAATTCAAGTAGCAGAAGAAACATCAGCAGAGCTGGTGGGATAGAAATATTTCAGACTTCTCAGATGCCCTTTCCCAAGGGTATTCGTCCAGCACTACTCTTCCAGCCTTAATGGCTCTCTGCTATGTCCCACTCGTTCCCCCAAAGTCCAGCCTTGAGGGACGGGCTTGCAAAGCTCACTTGGAAACCAGACGTGTCCTCAATTCCCTCATTGTTACCGAGTCTCCTCTTGAAACAGATCCACCACCTATTTTTAAAAGAATCCTAGTCTCAGGTGAAGTTAAATTGCATGTATTTCTAGACTCGATTCTAGCCCCCTGTTTGCCACCTACTCTCAATTGTTGGAATCATTTGCTCATCTTTTCCTTCCTTTAGTAAATGTTTACTGAGCACCTAAAATGGGCCAGACACTGGGAACGCAGAAGTGAGCCTGACAGACAAGGTCCTTGTCCTGAAGTGAGCTGAATACACAGGATAAGAACTGCAATAGCCCCAGCTATTCCCTGGGGACCTCTGCTAGCCCACCCTGGAAATGGTGTTGTAGGGTTAGAATCCTCACGAATAGCACAGTATTCTAACACTTTCCTAGTACACAGATATTTTGTGTGGCACCTACATTAATAGCCAGCCCATATCCATTCTCATAACCTTGACTGACAAATGCAGGATTTCTTTTTGTCAACTGTTATGCTTTGTACTCAAGTGTAGTGAGTGGAATACTGAACTGGGAGGCACAACTGGCGGGCTCTGTTTTGCCACATGTATTGGCCATGTTACCTTAGCTGAGTCACCTCTGATCTTCAGTTTACATTGGTTAAGGGGGGACATAATACCTGATGGCACTCTTTCCAAAGGCTGCTGTAAAAAATAAGTGTGCAAGTGGAATAAACTCAGATGTATAAAAGTATCAAAAACATTTGAATATGTACTCTCATTGCAGGGGGCTGGCAGAAAATTCAGTCTCAGTCATGTTGAGTTTCCTCCTCCCTATCACGGTACCAAGGTGTCTTGGCATCACCAAAGCCTCGGGAAGACCCCTCAGGTCACTGACCCTTTGCTCATGCTGGTTAATGCTGAGATGTTCCCGTTGTTCTTACTCACACTTGCCTTATTCCCACGTCTCACTAAGGACATGGAGATGCTCCCACGCCAGACAACAGCCTCCGTGGGTGTACGTGCTGCCCACCCCATCCATCCCCAAGTACTGGCTGCTTCACAGTGAGGGTGATGCTCTCTTTTCTTCTGTCTTCTCTGGAACACCCATCATTTAAAAACACGTCGTGAGGCCTTTGCCCCAAACCCGGAAGATCTACTGGCCTCGAGCAGTGTTTGCTTTGCCTTCCACCCTGCAAAACCGGCTTGAGGCCGGGGGGCCAGAAAACACCTAATTCTTGACTACATGCGAAGAAAACAAAGAAGGAAAAAACAGAATTTCCATGTATATAAATATAATAAATTCATATAGTAATAAACTATCCTGTCAAAGGGCCTTTTATACTCGGACACAGGCATTAGGACACATGGTCAGCATTCACCTGAGTCACGGGCACCTTTGCGGAGTCGTGGGCAGCTAACCAGAAAGGAGGCACGTCTCCCGCCGTTCACAGATGCTGCTCTTTTCCGGCTGTAGTTCATGCCACGGTCATTACGTGGCGGATTTGATCTTTGAAGAGGCCTCCGGAGCCAGTATAGATCACCGGGTCTTTGATTAAACTCTGCTAAGGCCTAATAGTCTGAAATATTTCATTATTTTCTTGGCAGGCATTGTGGGTTATTTTTTTAGTTGGCTGCAGAAAGCAAAACTTGGGAAAAGGTGTGTGTGTCACTCTTTGGGGGAGCCACAAACGAGGGGCCTGTTACAGCGCCTCTAAGAAGAACGTATTCAGTAGTAGGTTCAGCTGCTTGCTGTGTTGGAGTCTGGGTTCCATTTCCCTCCTTCCTCCGCCCATCCACCAAATGCCCCCCAAAATGAATTCGGTGCTCACTAGGTCAGCCTTTGCACCTAGAATTTAAAATGCCTCCATTACTGTAGTGTGTTGAACTGTGCCTCTCACCAAAAATTATGTTCCCCAAAAAGATATATCTGAGTCCTAATTCCTGGCACCTGTGGAAATACGTCTTTATAGATACATAACGGGTAGAATAATATCACCCCAAAGTTCACATGCACCCAAAATCTCAGAGTGTGACTTATTTGGAAATAATCTTGAGATGTAATTAGTTGGGGATCAACAATAAGCTCATATTTGATTAGGGTGGGCCCTGAATCCAATGATTGGTGTCCTCACAAGAAAAGGAGAGGATTCAGACCCAAACATATAGAGAAAGCAGGCTTTGCGAAGACGGAGGGATGCAGCGCCAAGCCAACGAATGCCAGCAGCCACCGGAAGCCAGAAGGGGTGAGGGGGGGTTCTCTCCTAGCGGCTGGGAGGGAGGGTGGCCCCACGGGCACTTGACTACAGACTTCTGGCCTCAAAAACTATCAGAGAATAA
Organism: Manis javanica; assembly: GCF_040802235.1. Taxonomy (NCBI): domain Eukaryota; kingdom Metazoa; phylum Chordata; class Mammalia; order Pholidota; family Manidae; genus Manis; species Manis javanica. Next base: position 90,957,720 of record NC_133169.1, on the reverse strand, counting down.
ATTCCTGTTTTGTTTAAAGGCACTGACTTAGTGGTACTTTGTTACAGCAATATAACCAATTAAATCAATGCAGGATCTAATTAAATAAAAAAATTGAGATAAGATCATCCTGGATTTAGAGTGGATTCTAAATCCACAAAGGACTGATGTCCTTATAAGAGACAGGAGAGGGAGATTTTGAGGCACACACAAACCTAGAGGGGAGCCACATGCAGACAGAGGCAGAGATTAGAGCGATGTCTCTAATCCAAAGGACACCGAGATTCTCAGGCAGTCCCAAAAGCTGGAGGAGAGACACAGAATGGATTCCCCCTTAACCAAGTCAATACCTTGGTTAAGGACTTCTGGCCTGCAGAACCATGAGAGGATGAATTTCTGTTGTTTTATGCCATCAAGTTTGTGGCAATTTGTTACTGCAGGCATAGGAAACTAATAAAACCATTTAATCCTGACAATAACCCTGTGATGAGTAATATCACCGCTTTACTGAAGGAGATGAAAGAGAACAGTGGTTAAGTAGTCTGTTAGCATCACACACATTTCAAGTTCACAACTAGAATTCAAACCCAGAACTTAAGCTTAGCTCTTTCCAACTCTGAAGCCCACACACTTACCCTTTCTCCATATCACGTCCCAGTATTTGCTAAGGGAATGTTTCTTTACCCAGGAAAACCAATAGAAATAAATAAAATTAGTCCATTTTTCTTGAGACACATTTATGGGAAGTGGAAAGCACCAAGTGTGCTTTACTTCTACCATTCAACTCTCGTTGACTTGGTGTCTATTTGGTTGCAGGCAGTCTGCTGGATTCTGAAGGGAAAGGGGGGGAAGGTGCGGTTCCTGCCTCTATAGCATTAACTGTTGACTAGATGAGGAAAACCAGTGATTCCCAGGATGACCAGGGAGTCTGGAGAGGAGCATCTAGCAGCGTCCTGGGCAATGCTGAGAGGTATGATGTCTTGATATCTAAAAAGGACTTAATTAGTCATGAAGAGTGAAGTGGAAAATTGGCAGGGATAGGGTAGGAGCAGGCGTTCTAGACTGAAGACATGCAGTGCAGAGCTCTAGGGGAGGGAGGAGCCAGCTCTCTGAAAAGCTCTGGGTGCCAAGATGAAATTTACTTTCAAGAGAGAGGAAAACTATGCTGAGAAACAGGAAATGCAACATTTCAGGGAGACATAATCTTTTAACAAGTAATATGTCAGTCTTTCAGATGCTTTTAGATAAAAGAGACAAGGTGTGATGACAATAAAATATTACTCTTTTTAAAACCTGACCTTTATTAATATCTGTCAAAGAACAATTGCTCTAGACAAGTTAAACAGGCTAAGAAGACATTATTCACGACTACTGCAACAGGGGAGAGAAACTGAACTCACCTGAAACAAATGGCCGGAGAGTTTGGTCAATGTGATTAGACCACGCGTGTTTGCCTATTGTGCTTTTCAAAGTTAGGCTGCTACCTTCCCACAGAGACTGGGTGATAGAGCCACTGTCTCCTTAGATAATTATATTTCAATGGGATAATTTTTATGTCCTCAAGAAAGCCATTTCTAGATGTGAAACTGGAAGAGAGTGAATTTATAAATGAAAAAAATTTTGAAAATAAATGCGTACAAAAAGGGAGGTCAGGGGCTGAAAGTTAGGAAGCAACCTTTTAAAAGTTTAGACAAGTAAGTCTGTTGATCATTTGGAACCCATGTGACTTTTTTAAACAAAACACCAATGACTTTAAGTCATGGCCATTAGGGTGGCAGAAAAAGCCTGACATTTGCCAACTGGGATATCTAGATTCATATCTCTAAGCTCTCACTACTTGACAATAGACTCATTACTTAATCTCATGGATTCTGTTTTCTCATCTATAAAGATGAGAAAGATGAGATATTTCGTAGGGTTGGTTTTACGATTTAAAAATCTAGCAAATCAAGTTTTTAATAAATAATGGTTTTTAAATTTTTCCTGTTATTCCATGAATATTTGGCCAATTTAGGTAAGTATCTAGCTGACTTGAAATTTTTAATCTGCACCCAATTGTACAGGCCATGGAGTATCATACTTATCAAACGAAAGAGCTGATATACTACCCTGTGGTATTTTAGATACTAATGCATTCAAGAGAATAATGCAGAGTGAGAGATAAGAGCACAGAGGAAGCATTTATTCATTTGGGATAATGTCTTCTGTTTATCAGAGTCCACTTAGGGCTCACTTAGCCATGCCACAGCAGAAATTTGTCTGCAGGGTGCAATGAGACTAGCCAGAAAGAGACATTCATATATTCATGAGATAAAGCCTGTGAGATGACAAAAGTGAGGGGATTTAAAACAACTGGGTGGAGGCAAGTCCAAGATGACCTAGAAGCTCCTGAAGCTACTTCCTCCCATGTATATACACTGAATCTGCACCTACATGCAGAGCAATTCATCCTGAGGAAAAACTGACCCTGAGTGAACATATTCTGCACAACAAGGGATAAAAAAGGTCACATTAAAAATGGCAGGAAGATGGAGACATGGAAATGGAGTGAGAAGGGATGTCTCAGCAGTAGGGAGGGATATCACTGAACTATCAGAGTTCACATCCACCTGCCCTGGGGCACAGAACAGAGGTTGGAGTTTAAAGGGCTACCAAACTGTAAGTGAAAGAAACTAATTTTCAGAACTAAAGCACCTGCCAAAAGGCAGGGGAACTACTAGACCTCTCTCCAGGGTCAGAGGTGCTAGTCAGCATCACTGTTTGCATTCTCCATGCACATTATTAGCACAGATAGGAGCACGGTGAGGGCATACAGACCAGCTCCAGATGTAGTGAGGTGGCCTCTCAGCCCCCACTTGGGCCCTAACTCACCCACCAGAAATACAGCAGTCAAGGCAACACTAGTATAGCACTCGTGGGGCTTCACCCTGCCCATTCTAACTCAGCAGCTCCATTAGGGCAGCTTCAATTGCTGACCACCCAGGGGAACACTAGACCATGTCTTGTCCTGTCATTTCCCCAGAGTGGCCCTGACCTGGTATCCACCTGACAGACTTACAGAATGCATCATGCTGCACCAGCCATAGCTGGTGCCCACTGTGGAGACACCCAGAACACTCCCTAGGAGCCATGGCACTGGGCACTCTAGCCCATGCTTACCTAGACTCCAGACAGCTAGCAAAAACCACCAGTCATAGGCAATATTCCAAGGGGATGTTCCTACACAAGGCCATGCCTTCAAGACTTGGAGAGGTAGCCTTTCCACCTAATCCATAGAAACAGACACAATGAGGAGACAGAGGGATGTGCTTGAAACAAAAGGACCACAAAGTGTCAGAAAAATAAATTGGATGAACTTGGGTTTTTAAAAATCTCTTGTTTAAGTCCTTCTTGCCAGAGATGTAGAATAAAATAAATGAAATGAAAAATACACTAGAAGGAATAGTAGGTTAGCAGTTGGAGAAGAATGGATCAGTGACTTACAAGACAAACTAGTGGAAAACACTCAAGCTGAACAGAAAAAAGAAAAAAGAAAAAATTGAGGATCAGTTAAGGGATCACAAGAAGAACATCAAATGTCCTAAACTGCAGTATAGGAACCCCTGAAGAATAGAAAAAAAGGAGGAAACGTTACTTGAAGAAATAATAGTTGAAAACTTCCCTAACCTGGGGAAAGAAACAGACATCCAGGCAGAGGATCACAGAGAGCCTCAAACAAGATGAACCCGAGGAAGTCCACATCAAAACGCATTATAATGGAAATGTCAAAATTCAAAGACAAAGAATCGTAAAACAGCGAGAGAAAAGCAGCGAGTTACATACAAGGGAAACCCCGTAAGGTTATCACCCAATTTTCCAGCAGAAACTCTAAAGGCCAGAAGGGAATGGCATGACAGATTCACAGTGCTAAGCAACCTAAGATATGCTATCTTGCAAAGTTATCATTCACAACTGAAGGAAGGATAAAGACTTCAGATAAACACAAGTCAAAGCAATTCGGCACAACTGAACGTGCTACTAATGAAACATTGCATCCACAAGAAGATCAAAGAGGAAACTGAAAAAAAACTTGGAGAATAATGATAATAAAACACAACAGTTCAAAATCTTTGGGATGCAGCAAAAGCATTTCTGTGAGTGAATTTTATAGTAATTCAGGTCTGCCTTAAAAAACAAGAGTAATCTCAATCAAACCATATACCTAATAGAACCATACACCTAATGGAACTAGAAAAATAACAAATAAAGGCTGAACTTAGTAGAATGAAATAATAAAGATCAGAGTGGAAATAAATATAGAGTAAGAAGAAATACAAAAGAACAACAGACTAAGAACTGGTTATTTGAAAGGATAAAATTGATAAACCTTTAGCTAGATTCATCAAAAAACAAAACAAAACAGAGGGCTCAAAATAGGAAAAGAAGTTACAACTGACACAATAGGAATGCAAATGATTATAAGAGATTTCTATGAAAGATTTATGCCAACAAATTGGACAACCTAGAGGAAATGGATAAATTCCTAGAAACATTCAATCTTCTAAGACTGAAACAAGAAGAAATAGAAAATCTGAACAAATCGATCACTAGTAATGAAATTGAATTGGTAATAATAAAAAAAACCCTCCTGACAACAAACCTCCAGTACTAGATGGCTTCACAGAAGAATTCTACATAACATTTAAAGAAGAATTAATACCTATTCTCCTTAAATTATTCAAAAAAGCTGAAGAGGAAGGAAAGCTTCCAAATCAGTCTATAATGTCAGCATCACCCTGATTCCAAAACCAGACAATGACACTACAAAAAAAATTACAGAACAATATCATTAATAAACATAGATGCAAATCCTCAATAAAATGTTAAACTGATTTCAAGATACATTGAAAGGATTACTCACCATGACCAACTAGAATTTATTCTAGGGATACAGGGATGGTTTAATATCTGCAAATCAATCAACATGACACACCATATTAACAAGAGAAAGGATAAAAACCATACAATCATGTCAATAGATGCTGAAAAATCATATGACAAAATTCAGCATCAATTCATGATAAAACTCTCAACAAAGTGAGTATGGAAGGAACATATCACAACATAATAAAGATCATAACTAAGCCATAGGTAACATCATACTCAATGATGAAAAACTGAAAGCTTTTCTTTTAAGCTCACAAATAAGACAAGGTTGCCCAGTTTCTCTACTTTTATTCAATAGAGTTCTAGAAGTCCTAGCCACAGCAATCAGGCAAGAAAAGGAAATAAAAGGCATCCAAATTGGAAAGGAAGAAGTAAAATTGTTACTATTTTCAGAAGACATATTATATATAGAAAACCATATAAACTCCACCAAAAACTGGAGGGTACAAGTCACAGGATACAAAATCAATATACAGTAAAACAATTTACATTTCTATATACAAATAACTAGCAGAAAGAGAAACTTAGAAAACAATCTTATTTACAATTATATCAAAAAGAATAAAATACCTAGGAATAATTTTAACCAAGGAGGTGAAACACCTGTACTCTGAAAATTATAGGACAATGATGAAAAACATTGAAGATGATTCAAATAAATGGAAAGGTATCCTATGCTCATGGATAGGAAGAATTAATATCGTTAAAATGGTCATACTACCCAAAGCAATCTACAGATTTAATGCAATCTTTGTCAGAATGCCAAAGGCATATCTCACAGAACTGGAACAAATGATTCCAAAATTTGTTTAGAACCACAAAAGACCCTAAAGCATGAAAACAATCTTGAGAAAGAACAAAGTCAGGGATATCATTTCCCTGATTTCAAACTATAGTACAGAGCTACAGAAATCAAAACAGTATATATAGTATGGACAAAAGAACATAGATCAATACAACAGAATAGAGCCCAGAAATAAACCCATATTTGTATCAGTTAATCTACATTAAAGGAAGCAAGAATATATATTGGGGAAAAGAGAGTCCTGTCCAATAAATGGTGTTGGGAAAACTGGACAGCTACAGGCAAAAGAATGTAACTTGATTACTGTCTTGCACCATACTTAAAAATAAACTCAATTTGGATTAAAGAACTAAATATAAGACCTGAAACCATAAAACTCCTAGAAGAAAATAGACAGTAAGCTCTTGAAATTACTTACATTAGTACTTTTTTTCTGGATATGTCTCCCAGGCAAGGGAAAAAAAGAAAAAAGAAAAAATACCGCAAACCACAATGAGATATCACCTCACATCAGTGAGAATAGCTACTATCAATAAGACAACGAATAACAAGTGTTGTCAAGATTGTGAAGAAAAGGGATCCCTTGTGCATTGCTGGTGGGATTGCAAGTTGAAGTCACTATGGAAAGCAGTATAGCGGTTTCTCAAGAAACTAAAAATAGAAATATCATATGACCCAGCAATTCCACTTCTGGGAATTTATCCAAAGAAAACAAAATCGCTAATCCCAAAAGATATATGCATCCCTATGATTACTGCAGCATGATTTACAATAGCCCAAATGTGGAAACAAACTAAATGCCTATTTACAGACAAATGGTTAAAAAAGCTGTGGCACCCATGTATAATACAATATTACTCGGCCGTGAAAAAGAATGAAATCTTGCCATTTGCAACGAACAACATAGATGGGCCTAGATGGTGTTCTTGTGAAACTGCAATGAAAGAAGTAAGAGAAAGAAAGACAAATACCACATGATTTCACTTACATGTGGAATCTAAAAAACAAGAGAAAGAACAAATGCAACAAAGTCCTGAACAGAGAATAACCTGACAGTCGCCATAGGGATGGTGAGTGGGGGGCAAAAACAGTTAAGGAGGGAAAAATTAGAATCCTTACTATCTTTATCTGGGCGAGGTTACCTGTGCTTATACCCATGGAAAAATTAACATTGAGCTTTATGGTAAGATTCATGTATTTTATTTTATATACTTTAATTTAAAAAAATGTTTATGCAGGGAATAAAACTCAGGAGCAGGGGCAGAGTGCTGACAGGAGTGGTCCCAGGGTTGGAGTGGGTAGACCAGTTACTTTATTTTGCAAGTTACAGAAAACCTGATAAAACTCGGTTACACAGAAAATAAATAAGTAAAAAAAATACATCAATAAAGCTGGCAGCTTATTGATTCCCCATTCCCAACTTTTTTTTTTTTTTTTTTTTTTGAGAGGGCATCTCTCATATTTATTGATCAAATGGTTGTTAACAACAATAAAATTCAGTATAGGGGGGTCAACGCTCAATGCACAATCATTAATCCATCTCAAGCCTAATTCTCGTCAGTCTCCAATCTTCTGAAGCATAACGAACAAGTTCTTACATGGTGAACGAATTCTTACAGAGTGAATAAATTCTTACATGGTGAACAGTACAAGGGCATTCATCACAGAAACTTTCGGTTTTGATCATGCAATATGACCTATAAACCATCAGGTCAAATATGAATATTCATTTGATTTTTGAACTTGATTTATATGTTGATCCCACATTTCTCCTATTATTATTATTTTTATTTTTAATAAAATTCTGAAGTGGTAGGTAGATGCAAGATAAAGGTAGAAAACATAGTTTAGTGCTGTAAGAAGGCAAATGTAGATGATCAGATGATCAGGTGTGTGCCTATGGACTAAGTATTAATCCAGGCTAGACAAGGGCAGCAAGACATCCACGGATGCAGAAGATTTCTCTCAAAGCAGGGGGGGTGAGGTTCTGAGCCTCACCTCTGTTGATCCCCAAATTCTCACCTGATGGCCCCCCTGCGACTGTGCCTGTCTTAGGTTGTTCCTCCCTTGAGGAATCTTACCCGTCTCTGGCTAACCAGTCATCTTCCGGGGCCATACAGGGAAATGTAAAGTTGGTAAGTGAGAGAGAAGCCATATTGTTTGCAAAGGTTAGCTTTTTACTTCTTTGCAGATTTATGCCCTGTGGCTTCTATGCCCAGCACTTGTCTCGAGGTATCTTTACCACCTGGAGGAATTATGATACTCGGTAAATTCTATATGAGGCACGAATTCTATTTAAGGTTTGTAATTAGGAAGGAAGAAGAAAAGCTATAGATGTAGCATATGAAGGAAACTTGGGAGGATTGATTATTTCTTTGACATATCTTCTTGTATAGTACCTTAAGTATGTATAGGTTTTAAACTACTAACTAATTTGCACACACATATTAACATAATAGGAATACGGTGACATAAACAAAGCAAATCTATAATTACCAGCCATCTCCAGTGAAGCCAAGAAAACCATTTAGGCACCCTAGGCATTTGTGAAAATTTATCTATGATATGATGGATATTTTCCAACTGTACTTGAACCATCAGACAAATTAAAGCAGCCCATTTCTGGGATCTGTTCACATCCCATATGTTCTTTTGACCATAGATAGTCTATAGTCATGAGATTTTGGGGTGCTACAACTTGCACCCCTCCCAACTCCTGGTTGAGTTCCAACAGTACAGATCCAGTCAAATTCGTTGTCTCACTGTATGCACATGCCAGCCTAGACATCTCCCTCCTCCTTCTTATGGCAAGTCCAGGAGACGGTGGGCTGGATGCAGCCACAACCGCAGCATCGTCCGGATCCCTGGGGAGGCTTTTTGATGATCATCCCCCGGCACGAGTCCTCCAGAGAGTGCTGATGCCGGAAGCTCCTCCTCATATCGTATCTTAGTTCATTTTCTGGGTATCCAAGCTAGGCCTTGATCTTCTGCGTAGAAACAAACAGACCCTTTGCCCACCCTTTGACATGCCCTCTATACCACTGTGCAGAACTCATTGGAGGTCAGCACACAGTAACTGCTTTTTTTTTTTTTTAATTAAGAGAAAGGAATATTATCAGAAAAGAGTACCTCCATAGCTGATCATCTGACACCCTTTAAGTGATCAACATTAAGGATATTTAAAGCATGCGTTGATCTTTGATTTACCAATAGTTTTATCCTGTTAAGGAGTAATCCCCCTTTTCTTTCTTTCTTTCTTTTTTTTTTTTTAATTTTTAATCTGCACTTACCTGAAGAATACTATGTTTACTATGCTCTCCCCTATATCAGGTCCCCCCTAACAACCACATTACGGTTACTGTCCATCAGCTTAGCAAAATGTGGTAGAGTCACTACTTGTCCTCTCTGTGTTGTGCAGCCCACCCTCCCCTTTCTCCCTCCCCCCATGCATGCTAATCTTAATACTCCCCTTCTTCTTCCCCCCCCTTATCCCTCCCTGCCCACCCATCCTCCCCAGTTCCTTTCCCTTTGGTACCTGTTAGTCCATTTTTGGGTTCTGTAATTCTGCTGCTGTTTTGTTCCGTCAGTTTTTCCTTTGTTCCTATACTCCTCAGATGAGTGAAATCATTTGGTATTTCTCTTTCTCCGCTTGGCTTATTTCACTGAGCATAATACTCTCCAGCTCCATCCATGTTGCTGCAAATGGTTGGATTTTTCCACTTCTTATGGCTGAGTAGTATTCCATTGTGTATATGTACCACATCTTCTTTATCCATTCATCTACAGATGGACATTTAGGTTGCTTCCAATTCTTGGCTATTGTAAATAGTGCTGCGATAAACATAGGAGTGCATCTGTCTTTCTCAAACTTGATTGCTGCGTTCTTAGGGTAAATTCCTAGGAGTGGAATTCCTGGGTCAAATGGTAGGTCTGTTTTGAGCATTTTGATGCACCTCCATACTGCTTTCCACAATGGTTGAACTAATTTACATTCCCACCAGCAGTGTAGGAGGGTTCCCCTTTCTCCACAGCCTCGCCAACATTTGTTGTTGTTTGTCTTTTGGATGGCAGCTATCCTTACTGGTGTGAGGTGATACCTCATTGTAGTTTTAATTTGCATTTCTCTGATAATTAGCGATGTGGAGCATCTTTTCATGTGTCTCTTGGCCATCTGTATTTCTTTTTTGGAGAACTGTCTGTTCAGTTCCTCTGCCCATTTTTTAATTGGGTTATTTGTTTTTTGTTTGTTGAGGCGTGTGAGCTCGTTATATATTCTGGACGTCAAGCCTTTATCAGATCTGTCATTTTCAAATATATTCTCCCATACTGTAGGGTTCCTTTTTGTTCTATTGATGGTGTCTTTCGCTGTACAGAAGCTTTTCAGCTTAATGTAGTCCCACTTGCTCATTTTTGCTGTTGTTTTCCTTGCCCGGGGAGATATGTTCAAGAAGAGATCACTCATGTTTATGTCTAAGAGGTTTTTGCCTATGTTTTTTTCCAAGAGTTTAATGGTTTCGTGACTTACATTCAGGTCTTTGATCCATTTTGAGTTTACCTTTGTATATGGGGTTAGACAATGGTCCAGTTTCATTCTCCTACATGTAGCTGTCCAGTTTTGCCAGCACCATCTGTTGAAGAGACTGTCATTTTGCCATTGTATGTCCATGGCTCCTTTATCAAATATTAATTGACCATATATGTTTGGGTTAATTTCTGGGGTCTCTAATCTGTTCCACTGGTCTGTGGCTCTGTTCTTGTGCCAGTACCAAATTGTCTTGATTACTATGGCTTTGTAGTAGAGCTTGAAGTTGGGGAGTGAGATCCCCCCTACTTTATTCTTCTTTTTCGGGATTGCTTTGGCTATTCGGGGTCTTTGGTGTTTCCATATGAATTTTTGAATTATTTGTTCCAATTCATTGAAGAATGTTGCTGGTAATTTGAGAGGGATTGCATCAAATTTGTATATTGCTTTCGGCAGGATGGCCATTTTGACGATATTAATTCTTCCTAGCCATGAGCATGGGATGAGTTTCCATTTATTAGTGTCCCCTTTAATTTCTCTTAAGAGTGACTTGTAGTTTTCAGAGTATAAGTCTTTCACTTCCTTGGTTAGGTTTATTCCTAGGTATTTTATTCTTTTTGATGCAATGGTGAATGGAATTGTTTTCCTGATTTCTCTTTCTATTGATTCGTTGTTAGTGTATAGGAAAGCTACAGATTTCTGTGTGTTGATTTTGTATCCTGCAACTTTGCTGTATTCCGATATCAGTTCTAGTAGTTTTGGAGTGGAGTCTTTAGGGTTTTTTATGTACAGTATCATATCATCTGCAAATAGTGACAGTTTAACTTCTTCTTTACCAATCTGGATTCCTTGTATTTCTTTGTTTTGTCTGATTGCCGTGGCTAGGACCTCCAGTACTATGTTAAATAACAGTGGGGAGAGTGGGCATCCCTGTCTGGTTCCCGATCTCAGTGGAAATGCTTTCAGCTTCTCGCTGTTCAGTATGATGTTGGCTGTGGGTTTATCATATATGGACTTTATTATGTTGAGGTACTTGCCCTCTATTCCCATTTTGCTGAGAGTTTTTATCATGAATGGATGTTGAATTTTGTCAAATGCTTTTTCAGCATCTATGGAGATGATCATGTGGTTTTTGTCTTTCTTTTTGTTGATGTGGTGGATGATGTTGATGGATTTTCGAATGTTGTACCATCCTTGCATCCCTGGGATGAACCCCACTTGGTCATGGTGTATGATCCTTTTGATATACTGTTGAATTCTGTTTGCTAATATTTTATTGAGTATTTTTGCATCTACATTCATCAGGGATATTGGTCTGTAATTTTCTTTTTTGGTGGGGTCTTTTCCTGGTTTTGGTATTAGGGTGATGTTGGCTTCATAGAATGAGTTTGGGAGTATTCCCTCTTCTTCTATTTTGTGGAACACTTTAAGGAGAATGGGTATTATGTCTTCTCTGTGTGTCTGATAAAATTCCGAGGTAAATCCGTCCGGCCCCGGGGTTTTGTTCTTGGGTAGTTTTTTGATTACTGTTTCAATTTCTTTGCTTGTAATTGGTTTGTTTAACTTTTGTGTTTCTTCCTTGGTCAGTCTTGGGAGGTTGTATTTTTCTAGGAAGTTGTCCATTTCTTCTAGGTTTTCCAGCTTGTTGGCATATAGGTTTTCATAGTAGTCTTTAATAATTCTTTGTATTTCTGTGGAGTCTGTCGTGATTTTTCCATTCTCATTTCTGATTATGTTGATTTGTGTTGACTCTCTTTTTCTCTTAATAAGTTGGGCTAGAGGCTTATCTATTTTGTTTATTTTCTCAAAGAACCAGCTCTTGGTTTCGTTGATTTTTGCTATTGTTTTATTCTTCTCAATTTTGTTTATTTCTTCTCTGATCTTTATTATGTCCCTCCTTCTGCTGACTTTAGGCCTCATTTGTTCTTCTTTTTCCAGTTTTAATAATTGTGATGTTAGACTATTCATTTGGGATTGTTCTTCTTTCTTCAAGTGTGCCTGGATTGCTATATACTTTCCTCTTAAGACTGCTTTCGCTGCATCCCACAGAAGTTGGGGCTTAGTGTTGTTGTTGTCATTTGTTTCTATATATTCCTTGATCTCTATTTTGATTTGTTCATTGATCCATTGATTATTTAGTAGCATGTTGTTAAGCCTCCATGTGTTTGTGAGCCTTTTTGTTTTCTTTGTAGAATTTATTTCTACTTTCATACCTTTGTGGTCTGAAAAATTGGTTGGTAGAATTTCAATATTGTGGAATTTACTGAGGCTCTTTTTGTGAGCTAGTATGTGGTCTATTCTGGAGAATGTTCCATGTGCACTTGAGAAGAATGTATATCCTGTTGCTTTTGGATGTAAAGTTCTATAGATGTCTATTAGGTCCATCTGTTCTAGTGTGTTGTTCAGTGCCTGTGTGTCTTTACTTATTTTCTGCCCGGTGGATCTATCCTTTGGGGTGAGTGGTGTGTTGAAGTCTCCTACAATGAATGCATTGCAGTCTATTTCCCTCTTTAGTTCTGTTAGTATTTGCTTCACATATGCTGGTGCTCCTGTATTGGGTGCATATATATTTAGAATGGTTATATCCTCTTGTTGGACTAAGCCCTTTATCATTATGTAGTGGCCTTCTTTATCTCTTGTTACTTTCTTTGTTTTGAAGTCTATTTTGTCTGATATTAGTACTGCAACCCCTGCTTTCTTCTCACTGTTGTTTGCCTGAAATATGTTTTTCCATCCCTTGACTTTTAGTCTATGCTTATCTTTGGGTTTAAGGTGAGTTTCTTGTAAGCAGCATATAGATGGGTCTTGCTTTTTTATCCATTCTATTACTCTATGTCTTTTGATTGGTGCATTAAGTCCATTTACATTTAGGGTGACTATTGAAAGATATGTACTTATTGCCATTGCAGGCTTTAGATTCGTGGTTACCAAAGGTTCAAGGTTAGCTTCTTTAGTATCTTACTGCCTAACTTAGCTCGCTTATTGAGCTGTTATATACACTGTCTGGAGAGTCTTTTCTTCTCTCCCTTCTTATTCCTCCTCCTCCATTCTTCATATGTTGTGTGTTTTGTTCTGTGCTCTTTTTAGGGGTGCTCCCATCTAGAGCAGTCCCTGTAGGATGCCCTGTAGAGGTGGTTTGTGGGAAGCAAATTCCCTCAGCTTTTGCTTGTCTGGGAATTGTTTGATCCCACCATCATATTTAAATGATAGTCGTGCTGGATACAGTATCCTTGGTTCAAGGCCCTTCTGTTTCATTGCATTAAGTATATCATGCCATTCTCTTCTGGCCTGTAGGGTTTCTGTTGAGAAGTCTGATGTTAGCCTGATTGGTTTTCCTTTATAGGTGACCTTTTTCTCTCTAGCTGCCTTTAAAACTCTTTCCTTGTCCTTGATCCTTGCCATTTTAATTATTATGTGTCTTGGTGTTGTCCTCCTTGGATCCTTTCTGTTGGGGGTTCTGTATAATTCCATGGTCTGTTCGATTATTTCCTCCCCCAGTTTGGGGAAGTTTTCAGCAATTATTTCTTCAAAGACACTTTCTATCCCTTTTCCTCTTTCTTCCTCTTCTGGTATCCCTATAATACGAATGTTTTTCCTTTTGTATTGGTCACATATTTCTCTTAGTGTTGTTTCATTCCTGGAGATCCTTTTATCTCTCTCTATGTCAGCTTCTATACGTTCCTGTTCTCTGGCTTCTATTCCTTCAATGGCCTCTTGCATCTTATCCATTCTGCTTATAAATCCTTCCAGGGATTGTTTCACTTCTGTGATCTCCTTCCTGACATCTGTGATCTCCTTCCGGACTTCATCCCACTGCTCTTGCATTTTTCTCTGCATCTCATCCCACTGCTCTTGCATTTTTCTCTGCATCTCATCCCATTGCTCTTGCATTTTTTTCTGCATCTCTGTCAGCATGTTCATGATTTTTATTTTGAATTCTTTTTCAGGAAGACTAGTTAGGTCTGTCTCCTTCTCAGGTGTTGTCTCTGTGATCTTTGTCTGCCTGTAGTTTTGCCTTTTCATGGTGATAGAGATAGTTTGCAGAGCTGGTACAAGTGACCACTGGAAGAGCTTCCCTTCTTGTTGGTTTGTAGCCTTTTCCTGGGAGAATAGCGACCTCTAGTGGCTTGTGCTGGGCAGCTGTGCGCAGACAGGGCTTCTGCTTCCTGCCCAGTTGCTTTGGGGTTTATCTCCGCTGTTGCTGTGGGCTTGGCCTGGCTGGGGCTGTTCCTCCAAAATGGTGGAGCCCCGTTGGAGGGGGAGCAGCCAGGAGACTATTTATCTCCGTAAGGGGCCTCTGTGCTCCCTGCTGCCCAGGGGGTTAGAGTGCCCAGAGATCCCCAGATTCCCTGCTTCTGGTCTAAGTGACCTGTCCTGCCCCTTTAAGATTTCCAAAAAGCACTCTCCAAACCAAAACAACAGCAGCAACAATGAGAGAGGGAACAGAAACAAAGAGAAAAAAAAAAAAAAGGAAAAAACAAGCGATTTTTTTTTTTTTTTTTTTTTTTTTGGTCCTCAGGTGCCGGTCCCAGGCACCCGCTCACTGGTCCTGCTGCCCTGTCTCCCTAGCACCAGGGTCCCTGTCCTTTCAGGGCTTCCAAAAAGCACCCACCCACCGGTCCCGCAGGGAAGGAACGCTCAATATTCTTTGTCCTCAGGCACTGGTCCCACGCACCCGCTCACCAGTCCCGCCGCCCTGCCTCCCTAGCACCGGGGTCCCTGTCCCTTCAAGGCTTCCAAAAAGCACTCGGCAAAAAGAGAGAAAAAAAAGGGGAAAAACGCACGATTTCTTCCGTCCTCAGGTGCTGGTCTCAGGCACCCACCCACCGGTCCCACAGGGAAAAATGCAGGATATTCTTTGTCCTCAGGTGCCGGTCCCAGGCACCCGCTCACCAGTCCCGCCGCCCTGCCTCCCTAGCACCGGGGTCCCTGTCCCTTTTAGGCTTCCAAAAAGCACTCGCAGAAAAGAGAAAAAAAAAAGGGGAAAAACGCGCGATTTCCTCTGTCCTCAAGTGCCGGTCTCAGGCACCCGCCCACCGGTCCCGCAGGGAAACACGGGGGATATTCTTTGTCCTCAGGCGCCGGTCCCAGCCACCCGCTCACCAGTCCCGCCACCATGCCTCCCTAGCACTGGGGTCCCCGTCCCTTCAAGGCTTCCAAAAAGCGCTCGCCAAAAAGAGAAAAAAAAAAAAAAAGGGGAAAAACGCGCGACCTCCTCCGTCCTCAGGCACCGGTCTCAGGCACCCGCCCCCAGGTCTCGCAGGGAGAAACGTGGGATATTCTTTGTCCTCCGGCGCCGTTCCCAGGCACCTCCTCACCGGTCCCGCCACCCTGCCTCCCCAGCAACGGGGGCCCGTCCCTCTAAGGCTTCCAAAAAGCGCTCGCCAAAAAAAAGAAAAAAAAAACCGCTCCGGTTTCTCTCCACCCGCCGGGAGCCGGGGGGAGGGGCGCTCGGGTCCCGCCGGGCTGGGGCTTGTATCTTACCCCCTTCACAAGGCGCTGGGTTCTTGCAGGTGTGGATGTGGTCTGGATGTTGTCCTGTGTCCTGTGGTCTCTATTTTAGGAAGATTTTTCTTTGTTATATTTTCATAGCTCTATGTGTTTTTGGGAGGAGATTTCCACTGCTCTACTCACGCCGCCATCTTGGCTCCGCCCTCCCCATTCCCAACTTTTATCTGTATTGTTTTGATACCTACAACAGAGCCATTGAAATCAGTCAAGGCAGTATATCCACTTGAAATAATATATTCCAATTGCATTACAAGTTTCAGTGCAATTTTTTTTCTCCAAAGGAGAATTTGCAAAGCATAAGCAAGAAAAAGAACAATTAGGGATTCAGAAAACAGTCTACATTTGCCCTCAATAGCATCTGTGTCCCCGAGGCCACGTTTTCCTTTTCAGTCTTTAAACTTAAGTCCCTTTTACTCTTATGCCTTCAGCTATTCTCATTTTAACATACTATCTCACCACATGTGAAAATACACATCCCTTAAAGATACAACTGTCTGCTCTGCTTTGAATATTTTCATTACGTTTTATTACAAGGTTGGTTCAAGAGAAGGTTTACACCTAATTTGGGGGACCTGCCCTGTCCGTTTCATTTGGCTCCGTGACTTTCATCAGGCTAATTTGATTCAACTATGAGTTCTTTGAGAATCCAAAGCACGGTGATATTCCTCTTACTTAAAAACTATGTATTATTTCCAAAACGTGGGGGCTCTACTCTAGTCTTCCCACTCTTTCTTGCGGAATTTCATTTACCTTGAGTTATATAATGTCTAGTGTATTCAGTAAATATTTTACTGTGTCAGCAATACTAAGATGATAAAGAGAGCATCCCTGACCTCAAGAAGATCATACTGTAGTGGTGGAGGCCGCCATGAAAACAACTACGTCATTGATACGAACCCAATAGTGGAGCGATGTTCAGAGTGCTCTTGGAGCACTATCACATAAGAAGGAAATCAGAAGTTTTATCAATTAGTTGTTATTAAACTACGCTAAGGGAAGGGGCACTTCAAAGGACGTCCATAAGGAACCTTTTAATAAGTCAACTAACTGATCGATCTTAAAATAACAAATACATACATAACATAGACACACACACACGTATATAAAAATATATGCTATTTTCATATTGATATTTTAGATTTGCTTAAGTTTATGTATCAACATTCTCCAAAATGCATCCCTTTAAAGTGTAATCACACCTGCTATTTAAAGAAAAATGAGTCCCATAATCAAGTAAGTTTCCAAAGCGATGCAGAGTTCGGGCATGTGAATGCACGGTGAACATTACTATATTAAAGGTTCTTAAATGTTCAGATGTGTTTCATTTCAGTAACTCAGCATTTCCTAACTCACTTGGTCACTGAAACTTCGTCTTATTTGTAACAGCTATTAACACCCTAACAAGTGTTCCAAGAAATACACTTGAAAGATGTCCTTTTACATAACTATTCAATTTGTAAGTCAGTGAAAAAATGCCAACCTAGTCCCAGCAGCCAAATGACAGTGAGTTGCAATGCCTTAATTAAATACTTCCCAACATCAGATAACATTATGCAAACTACCTTTTTTTTTTATCATTATAAAAGTAAAGCTGTGGGAACATATAAAAGGGTAAAGAAACCACCACCTGCCTTACCACCCAAAAGTAGCTCCTATTAATATTATACACGTCTTTCAGTCATTTGGCTGTTCACATTTTGAAACCCAGATACAATGTGAACAACTTGGTATATACTTTCATGTCTATTTTGGCTGATTGTAAAAATAACTGATGCTTATTGCACAACTACAGAGAGATTTAGAAAATAAAAATCAGGTGGAAGTCCCTCATTTAAATTTAAGTCATAATACATCTTTTTTTGAGTTTTTTGTTGAGATAAAACATATATGTAATTAACTGATATAATTTTTAAAAATACTGATTCTAAATAAAATTTAGGAAGGGACAATGGCATAATCATACCTTAAAGTGCTCTGATACCTAACCTAAACCATCAACAAACCAGTGGTAGAACATGGTGGCAATCATCAGTACCTTATGTTTCTCTACGGAGTGAGGGCCACCAGAGATACATACCCGTTTGGGCTCAAAGAGTTCTGACAGCTGAATATACTCTCTAAGGGGGGGTGTAAGAAACTACAGCTGGACAGCTGGACTCTTAATACCTTCGGCAGTTTTCCCTCTGTACACAGTTCAGAAATACTCCATTTAGCAGCCAGTCCCTGTTTGGATTTTGTTTTCTCTTCTGGGTCTGGTGATCTATACTCATCGGCATGTGGCTATCATTTAGCCTGGTATCTTAATTGTATTGCTTTTCTGAAATTAGCATCACTGTACCATGAACAATTCCTGGGCAGCAGTTCCGTTTGCTGCTGTGGCTAAATTTCTCTCCCTGGCCACATTTCCTGGTCCTGCCTGGTCTCTCTGGGTTTTTCGGTTTCCTCAGTGGGACGGCATGGTTTCCAGGGCCACCGGCTGACTGTGGCTTAAGGCTGCTTCAGCCCTCTGCCTGCCCGCCTGGCACCTTCCCCGGCCCTTGCTCTCCCCAACGTCCTCCTCCATGTCCACATTTCCCTTTTAGTGTGAACACAGGCAGGGCTCGCTGAGCTTGACGCCGATCCCTTTGCTGTTCTGTGGGGAGCAGAATGAGAGTGTGTAACAGTTTTGGGGAACAAAAAAACAAAAAACACTGCTCGGAAAGAAATGAAGCCAGAGGGATTTCAACTCAGCCGAGTGATTCTAATGAACTTTGCATCTGGATTTTGACTTTTGGGGCGTGTAAGTGTATCATAGAGAGAACATGTCAAAGGAGGAGGTGGCGGGATAACATGACAGGGGTACTGGGGTAACCAGGATGGGCAGCAGCGGCTGAGGCTGAGTGACCCGTGTGGATGAGCAAGAAGGGGGCGATTTCTGAATATCATATACTTAGTTATCCTGCTGAGGGGAAGATGCCGTACCCCTTCTTTCTTTAAAGTAAAATATTTGAGTTGCATCTCTCAGGGAGCTGACATGCACTCAAGATCTAATGAAACCAGGAACTGTGCTGTTAATTTATTTATAAATACAGGTTATCATTTTATCACCGTTTTGCAAAACTGACATTACTCCAATTTCAGAGATGGAAAAAGACAGGGAACATCAGAGGGAGAAAAAGAAGTGTGCGGCCTTGGTATCGGGTCCAGCTGAGTTCGGATGGAGTCTTCCTGTGTCCAAAGCCCTCGTTCTTACCCCCGGAGTAGATGATTTGGTTCACAGACTTCTTCAGGATCTTACAGGAGTTCTGAGTCCCCAGCAGAGAGAAATGTGTATGGACCAGCATTTTTGTTTGGGCTTTATGGCCTCCATGGTTAAGAAGCCCTTCATTTTACATCTATCCTCTCTGCCAAAATAAAATAGACTTAAAGTGGAGAAGATAATGAACTGTAGTATTTTGGGATGTTTGTGTTTCTTCTCTAACAAAGTGCCTCCCAATCAGGAGTGAGACGTGGAGGGGTCGATGGGAGTTGTGGTCAGCCTCACATCCCACATCTCCCTGGGATCAGGATTGTAAGACCTTCTGTCACTGATGGCCTGTCTCTTGTTCTTTTAGTGCATTGGTGCTGAAGAACAAAAATTACTGAAAATTAGTGTTATGGTAATAAAATATCTGACTAAGTCAAAATTATCTGTCTGTTAAACATCCTTTACTCTCATGAACATCACATTGATACAGTTCTTGACTACCACCTACCTCTGGAAGTTAGGTAAAAGCAGGTTTTTATACAATAGTTTTGATCCTAGAAATTTCTACATCTATCATCTTTTCTTCCTTTCTACTTAAAAGATCATGAAATGTGTTTGTTGCCAGTCTAATCACAGCCTGTATAGGAAATGAAAAGATATTTTCTTTCCCATATGTCATGGTTCATGTTCTATCTTTGTCCTTGTGGAATTGTTAGGGGGGAAGACTTGTTACGGGAACTGGGAACCAGCAGGTAATACACTCAGCTATCATCTGAAGCGGGTGTCTGCCACCCAGATGCACTGGGACGTACAGGGGGCTGCTGGGGAAGTTGGGGTGTGGCTGCAGACTCCCCTAAGCCACTAGAACTCCTCCCACCCTGAACCTGTCATTCATGGGTGGGGATGAAAGGCATGAGAGGGGCTTCAGAAATATGAAGCACCCAGTGTTGTCTCTGTGTCAAGGAGAAACACTTTTATCTTCAAGAAAGGGAAAATAGAGATGTTTTTTTTCTGAAAATAAAAAGAAAACTTTCATATTTTCCATGACACACGTAGTACAAAATTTGTTTACTTCCTTCTCCCTCCCTTAACCCCCATCCTCACATCCAAACGTCTTAATACTGCAGTTAGAGGAAAAAAGAGTGAATTCAGTGGGAGTTAAAAATGTTTAAACTGTACAGTTATATTTCATGATATTTACTTATCCCTTCTGTTTGCTTAGCAGATTATTGGGTTTTCTCTGTCATGAGCATTATAATTTTATAGAATTAAAAATAAGCACTGATATTTATTGATGCTTATTCTGTGCTACACACTGAGCTCTAAATACCTTATTTAATTTGCTGCTTGGGTAAGACTAGGAAACAGGAAATATGCCCCATTTACAGTTGGAGAAACTGAGGCCCAGAGAGAGAGAATAGAACATGTCAAACCAGTTTAGGCAACCAAATACAGTGAGTTACAAAGCCTGAATTGGTAACTTGTTTAGGTTACACAAGTTACATTTGATTTAGAGGCAGAGTCAGAATTTATTCCTACATCATATAGGGCCAGAGCCTAGACTCTAAACCCTTTCTACTCGAAGTGTGGTCCAGGAACCCACAGTATCTGCATCCCTGGGAAGCTTGTTAGAAATAGAGAATTTTAGACCGTATCCCCAGTAAAGTCCTGATCAATGTTGTACAATTAGCTCTGTGTGTGTGTGTGTGTGTGTGTGTGTGTGTGTGTGTGTGTGTGTGTGTGTGTGTCCCTTTGTAGTGTTTCTGATTCCCATGGTGTAAATACTGCCCCCATGGCAGATTACAAACCGGCAATGTGAAGTGTGAAGTCCCTGCCCATAGACTCAGGGTCGGTCGGGGTGATAGGAGTCAGCTCCCCACACCAGCACCTCAGACCCACCGAGTCAGAATCTTCATGTTGCCAAGGTCTCCAGGCAGTTCAGACATTTGAGAAGCGCTGGTCCAGGCCATGGCTTCGTATCGCCTTGTTCTGTGATCCCAACAAGGCGTTTGGTCCTGTTCTGGTGTTTTGCTGCCCCTTCGTCTCCCACCAGACTGCAGCTGACGGGACAGGACTATCCAGCTGGCAGTGCTGGGACAGAGTGGCAGATGCAAGCTGGCTTCTGATCCCTTCCAATCAGGAAGTTGGCCTGCTGTGAGCAGAGACTTAGCCAAGCATGCTCAGGGAGACTCTGGAGAGCTGAGGAAACCGGCTCTTCGTGTCATTATGCAAAGTTTTTCCTGACAGAGAAAAGCATGTGTACTGAAAACATCTGGGGATCAGACAGTTAGGATATTTTGCTTTCCTCTGCTATTGCATAAGCCAATTTATCTTCCCAAGGGCATTCATCCCTTGGGTACAATGGAGAGAAAACACAGCAATAGGAAGGTTCGTATTTTGCAGGACTGTACATGTTTTTTATCTGGAACCCAAATAAACTGAAAGCAAGTACCTTTTTTCTTGGTTTGCATGTTGAAAACAGAGATCTATTTAAGGAAGAATTTCATAGGATTCAAATCGAAATTAAGATGTATCTTGCCCAATCTCTCACATTCCCCTTCTTGCAGACTATGATATAATGGTCAATGAATGAAAAAAATGCCAAAGAGGTGAGGGAATTTGGAAATTACCTGGACAAAAAGTCTCTTATGAGAGATTGGGAAGCTAAGGCCCAGGGTGTTAGGGAAATGAGGTAACTGGCATGTTACTGGAGCTGGTTAGTTAGTTGATGGGGCCACTGGGCCTGCAGCTGCTGCTCCTCGGGCTCCATGGCAGCTCACTGACCTGGTTCTCCGTCCCCGAACAGGACTGTCTACTATGATTTCTTTTTCTCATCAATTCTGATCACTTCAAAGATGGTCTATAAACCGAAGAATCCCAAATCGATTCTCTAGCCCAAATCTCATTATCTTATTAGACTTCTTCATATGAATGCTTTGCATCCTCTGATTCAACTTGTCCTGCCAGGTTTTGTTGAAAGCAGTTTCTTCTGTGTTCCTGCAGCACTTGTATTTCCCCATCAGACTGCTCATCATACTATATTTAATTACAAGAATACTGTGTCCGTTTGCTTGTCTGTACAGAACATAGGTGCTAAGCCTGGGACGGCAGTTGCCATGCTTGAGCCCTTGCTCCATCCCCAGCACCTCCCACAGTCCTTGGCATATGACAGAATGATGAGTCCTCAGAGGGCACAGGCTGCGGCAGATGATTATCACTGGTGCTTTGTTAGGGAGTGTGGTCCATGGGACGTACCAAGGTCGCAGGAGTTCGGTAGGGAAAAACAGAGCCGATACAAAGATGTGTTATAAGCTGGCCACCCAAGATGTTGTTTAAACGAGTCTCAGGAAGAGAAAAGAAGAATACTTCATCCACTGGTTGTCTTCTCCCAAAGGTTGTAGATTTGCCCCAGGGAGTATTAACACCTCTTCGCTTCTGGGTCACCCATGGGTGGGTGTCCGGTGGGGCTCCATGGCTTCCCACACCTCAGAGTCAACACAGAAACCGTGGGGTGGAGGACACAGGTCTGCAGATGGTATACGAGGTGAGGCTCCGATTTCTGCCCAGGTGCCCCCTGGACCCTCCCTCTCTTTTGGTAGCTTGACAACTCCAATGAGTTAACTTTAACTACCAAAAATCTCTCTAAAATATACCCTTTTTTCTTTTCCTCCACTGCTGTTTTTTTTCCATTTTAGGATCTGTTCCTCATTTATGCTTAATGCCATAATCTCTTACTTGATCTTCCTGCCTTCAGTTGTGCCCCACTGACAATCATTTCTCTGATTCTAATCCTTCAGGGAATGTGACATTCTGGTCAAGATAAAATGCACTTTCATCAGCATGACTTACAAACAATTCCATGATCTGATCCACTGCATGAAACCAGCCACATCTGTCCTCATGACCCTCAACCTCTGCACCAGGGTGGTTAAACTGGCCGTGCTGGATGGCTTGCAACCCCTTGCTGTGGCTGTGCCCCCTCACAGCCCTGGGGTTGGCAGTGCAGCTGCCCTTCCTTGGAACTCTGGTCGTTGCCCAGCTAATTTCTCTCCATCCTTCAAAAGGCAACTTGGGTATCAGACACTCTGGAAATCCTGTCCTGATGCCTCCGCGCTAGGGGCTCTCAGTCTTCACTGCATCGGAATCACCTGGAAGGAAGCCTTGTAAAATCAGATAGTTGGGCCTTTCTCCTCGAGTTTCTGATTTAGTAGTAGGTCTGGGGTGGGGCTTGAGAATGTGCATTTTTAACAAGTTTCCAGATTCTGCTGACGCCGCTAGTTCAGGATCACACCTGAGGGCCATAGCTCTAAAGAAACACCTGCGCTTTTCTCTGGCATAGCCTTTTATGGAACTTATATAGTAGTTTTTTTTTTCCAGTTTCTTTTCCTCAATCAGCATGTATTCATGGGAGGGCAGGGACAACATCTTACTCAACTCCATAACCCAGCACTTTGCTGTGCGCCTGGCACATAGACATGTTGATGGAGGGAAGGGAAAAAATGTGAGAAGAAAGAAGACACTTTGGACAAAGACTGAAGAGGAGACAGAATTAGGTGCTTAAGGTCTGCAGAATATATCCTTGACTAATGTCGTATGTTTTGGGCACAAAATACTATCAGATTATAAAGTTAGCATATTCTACCAAATGTAGTGGCGGGGATCCAGTGCAGGGGAGTGGCTGAAATGTGAGCTCTGCCAGCATGCAGCCTGATTTTAACTCTTAGTTCCACCATGTGATGTTAGGCCAGTTACTTAATACCTCTCTGAAATTTAGTTTTTATGGGAATAATTTTATAATTCCCATAGTTTTATGGGAATTAATGAAAAGGCTACCTAACAGGGTTGTTCTAATGGGTAACTGAGGTAACACTTGCTTTTTTTAAAAATAGTCCTTAGCATATCATAAGCATTCAATAAATGTTAACTATCATTTTATTACCAGTTCCTCTAAATAGCTTTGCTACCAAAACGATGTGATTTTAGCAATTTAATAGACATAAGCACCAAAAAGCAAATGTAAGGTTAAGTTGCTTCTGTTAGGAATTTTGGTGCTACGCAGTATTGTGTTTTTTTGAAACTCTACATATGTTTTTAATTCTGATGATTGTTATCAAGTTGGAAAAATGGATTCAGGAAGAAACTGACTTGGGTTTTGTAAGTTAAGTTGTACATTTTCTACTGTTTTTAAAATATTCATATCACAAAGGGAAAAAACATCTTCAAAAGGACCCTCTGCTAGAGATATTTTCATTAGAAAAATTTACAGTTAGACAGTTTTATCCTAAGATCTCAAAAGACTTTAGAGTCATTAACTACATATTGCTCCAAAATATCCTTAACATATGCTGTGCCAATTTCATGGTTAGAAAATGCCTGCCAAATAGAAACATTCACAAGCACGAGTCTGTGCTCCCATTGTCAGTCTAGGCCAGGAGGTAAAATCCCAGTGAGGAGAGGATGAACCTGACAAGGGAAAAATTTTAGACACCCGTACTGTGGGGTCATCGGTAGACCTTGCATGGAGATGGTATTTCTCTCAATGACTCAAAGTGCCGAGGAAGTCATTTTTAATAGCTTGAATAGGGTTCCTCCTTCTCTTTGTGTCCATTCATTCATCTGTTGAATAAATACTTAGAACTGAATATGTTTCAGGGTATGCTATTCATTTCTCTTGCATTGTCTCATTTAATTTCCATATTATTTATGAAGTAGATACTGTGATACTCCCATATACAGAACAGAAGGTTGTAGGGGCTAAGAAACATGCCCAAGTCACGTAGTAGCTGGAGAACTGAGTGTTTCTAACTCCAGATTCCAGGTTCTAACAGCTGTGTGACCCCCTAGTTTCCTATTACTTGTCTTTAAAGAGCTGAAGATGCCATGCTAGCCGAAAGGAGCTTTGAAAGTGGCTGTCTGAATGTGTGAACAGAGAATTCAAATTTCAAATATCCAAATATATTTGAAAATGGCTGTCTGAATAGAGAAACTATTACGTGTGCAAATCGTAATATTTACCTCTGATATGTATTAATTTAATTCCTTAGGCACTTAGAGGAGTGGATTCTGAAAATAATATATTAATTTGGAATATAACTTTTTTCCAGTCTCATTTTTCACAGATGTATCTGATTTAAACTCGGGATGTACATCTTCTTTGCCCATATTAGAATGAGGTCTTGAATTTTCTAACAGTTTTCCAGAGCAAATGGTTTTCTTTTCTAACTAGAGTGTTTGGAGTCTGTAACATAGCACTTTCGGCACCTGTGTCTGATGGCATCATGGAAATGTTCTTCTAAGCCACAAATACTTAATTGCATGGTTTTGATGGCTGTTTTTCTTATTAATTGTTATAAGTAAATAAATATATATATAATAGTAATGTGTATATAAATACAGTATATAATACAATGTTTTGTGTGTCCATATATATATTATAGTATATAATTTACAATATGCATTCTCAAAAGATCATACAAGATTCTTTCTTACAATGATATTCAAAACTTGCAATTAGAAAATCATACTTCCTCCAAATCATTACTGAATTCAAGTTAACATTTTTCCTTTTTTAACTGATTCTTCAAGTAACCTTTGTGCATACCCAAAGCTCTCACTGACTGATTCTCAGGCTAACATGACTTACTCAAATAGTATCAAATCTTTTTTCCAAATGAAGTATCTAAGAGAACATTCTATAATATGAAAGACTTATTTGGGTGCTAAACAAAAGCCATCGTTTTCTTTCCTGAGAGGTTTTTTTTTGAGTGGTGGATTAAAAATCTAATTGCCTTATATTTATGCATATTCAGTAACCATGGTACTTAAAGGTAAAGGTTTGAAGATTTTGAAAAGTGACTCAAAATGGTCAGTCCTGTCCCCATTCCTTTTATCTGTCTCCTATGTCTGTTTCATCCTAAGACTGGCTCCCTT
This sequence comes from Manis javanica, assembly GCF_040802235.1. Classification (NCBI taxonomy): domain Eukaryota; kingdom Metazoa; phylum Chordata; class Mammalia; order Pholidota; family Manidae; genus Manis; species Manis javanica. The sequence goes on along the minus strand of NC_133169.1, from coordinate 90,931,821 downwards.
TGAGTCACAAAATGACTGTCAAAGGAGTTATGAATAAGCAGAGAGAGAGAGACAGACAGATGCGGAGAGATAGCAAGCTGTTCTTCTAACCACTAACAAAAGGATTTCCAGCTTAGATTACATGTTAACCTTTAAATCAATCCCTGTGACCATAGACATGACAAGCATAAATCGACTTGGGCCAATTGGGGTCTGCCATAAATCCCCTCCAAACTGCCAGCTCTTCCACCGTGAAGGGTGAAAGATGCTGGGGTGGCTACTTCATGATTCAGTGTAGCAATACTGACTTCCAGGACAGGGCTTAATATACACCAAAGCACTCTTACGCCCACTCTCTCGCCTGATTTCCAGGACAGCTCTTGAGTTATGTGGTATAAGCAGGATCACTTCCACTGGCAGGTGAGGGCACTGAGTGCAGTGTGGTTAAGTTTCCCTGAACTCATGTTTAACTCCTTTAACTCCAGGTCTAAGGCTTTCTGGACACTTGATTGATCAGTCAGAATAACAAGTTGAAATGTGAATAACTCAAAACTACACATTTGTCATCATGTTGCCTAAAGAGACTTGCTCTATTGAATTTTTCAATTTTTGCTATTCTATTCTTCCAAAATAGTAGCAAGTGACAGTAGACAATGTTGCTTTTGGGGACAGAGGGAGAGACAGAAATCATACCTATCTTGGTTGGCGCCTTTGTTCTCTAGAAGCACCACTAAACAGGGTTACAGACCGACAGTCTGCTTTCTATTTTTGTGTTAGAAAGAATGCTGTCACTTTTCTACTGCTGTAATTCAGTTACAATAGATTATTTGTACTCCCCTGATAGAGCAATTCAGGAGAAATCCTGTGTTAGTATGCCAGGAGAGCTCCAATCCATCTAGAAACTTTCCGGTGCTCACAGGAAGGTTCTATGTGGTAATTTGCCAAGAGTTTCAGAAGAATAAGATTCCTGAATAAAACTCAAAGGAAGAAAAAAATCTCACATTGGGAGAAAAACCCTCACTGGCTGGTTTGCTTGCATTACCTCTCCTCTTAATGCCCCTGCACTACTTAATATAGTTATTGGTGATTAGGATAGAAAATGGCTGGACTGAGAGGGAATGATGAAACTACCATAATTATAATCAGGGATTATAAGATTTAGTAATAATTCACTCCTAATGCTGGTCTTCATATATTCCATGATTTGCTTTCAGAATGCCACTGAATAGCATGATGTCAACAATGTTCCCTAAATTCTTGTGGCCATGAATATTCTTTTTCCTCTATGTTATGTCAGTACCCTAAAGAAGTTACAACCTTATGTGGCATGGATGTTGAAAAAGTGATTCTAGTGGTAGTAACAGACAAACCCAAGGAGTACAGGGTGAATGCAACATGCATACCCACAGATAGGTTTCCCTGTCATGAAATGCAAAGAAATATTCATTTATACAACAGAGGTCAAGTACTGTAACTACTGGGCAAAGCCCTTTGCTAAATGCTAGGAATAGAGGATTGGAGCACACTTCTTCATTCCTCTTTCCTAAACCAAGCATAACAGGGGATCAGATACACAAATAATAAAATATATTGGGTTATAGTTAATGATAAGAGTTTACATAAATTCCAAATTCAGTAGGGAGAGAGATCTATTTGAACAAACTAAAATAACTAACACAACTGAGTACAAATGAATGTCCAATATGGGATGCTGTTAATAAATGATAAGGAAAATCAAAGGACAGAGGCTCTCAAAAGAGTGTTCTTAGGGAAGATGGGGTTTGCATGAGATATACATGAATGAGAAAGCCCCAGACAGGAAGTGAGTGGGTTTGGTATTAGTTTACTCATGGTGGGATGGATGAGGTTTACTTCAGAAGTGTGTTCAAGTGCAAAAGTAAATTACAAAAAAAAAAAGGAAGGCTAATTTGAGGTCAAATTGCAGTATGACTTTGTGAAAAAGACTGAACTCCATCAATCCCTTGGCAGACTAGCTGCCTGGTGTTCCTCAGAACTTTCTTCTTAGAGGCTGGGAGTCCAAATGTTAGACAGAGCAGCCAGGGAAGGGGAAGGTAAGGCTCAAGGACAAACTGCCCAGTTTGGGGTGGTGGGTGGGGTTCCCACGTGAAGAAAACAAAGGCTTTGCAGGGAGATAGCGTCTTGCCTATTAGGACCAGGCCAAACTGGTCTCAACCAGATCACAATGCAGGAGCAATCGAACAAAACTAAGAATGGCCCAAACCATGCTTATCATAATCTCATTAAAATAAAATATCAGTTTTGCCCCCACCCTCTTCTCACTGTGGGCTCTTCTGTGTGCATTTTGGGAAAAGACAGGCCCACCAAGAGGAATGGGTCTGTAACTAGAACTGCCAGTGAGATGACCTTACCCTGTCAATCAAAGAGGCACCTCCCAGCTGGGACACAATAAATAGACCCTCCCCTAAAAGTCTGCGGCCTTTGTCTACCTTGACTCTGGCCAACTCCTCCCTTGGGTGTATTCAGATAAGACTATCACTCTGTTTTGCAATTGTGTCTCTGCCTTTCAATTCATTGTTTTGGCGGGGACAGAACCATGGAGAACAAACTCAACCTGCAACGTATTTGGTGCCACGACTTGGACTGCTGCCCCTGCCATCAGGGTGTGCTAGATAAGAGCCTCCTGTGTCTCTAATTCTCCATCAGGGCTCTCGACTGAATTCTTTCCTTCAAGAAGACAAGAACCAAGGAATTCCCCAATCCACTGCCCAGTAACACAAGAATTCATGCCTACTACAGTGTTCCCAAGGCCTTCATTGTCACACAGTCTCCTCCCCTGCAACCACCTTCCAATGCACCCCCCCCCCCCAACACACACACATACACACCCACCTCCATTTCTGGGTTGTACCTCATATTCTTCTCTTGGTTCTGAGTAAAATTGCCATATTTCTAGAATCTCTCGCCTGGCTTTAGTGCATCTCCACATCAAGAGATGTTCCTAAGGGGTGGAGAGAAGTAGCTCATCTCCATATCAACGGGTAATTACCTGGGCAACCGAGGTGATTATCTGAACCACAGAGGTTGGGGGAAAGATTTGCTTGCTTCTGCCAGAGCAGAAGAGAGATGGCCCCTGGCCTGCCGTTTGTAAGGAATAAACGGGTTTTAAACTTTATTTCTCCCTTTGACTGATTTTGGTTTTAGAGGTATTTTGCCCCGGGACTTCCTCTCCCCAAAGTTACATTGGTGAAAATTAATCTTTTTTGGCTGCAAAGCCAATTTGGAATTTCTTTACTAGTATTTCTGGGCTTCAGATACAGTATTTCCCTTAGCTGGAAACCTCCATGATTTTTTGTTGGAAATAAGTATTTTTTTCTTCCCTGTCTACTCTTTTCCATGTTGCCACACTGTTACTGTATTAAATTAGTAGAGTTTTTAACTGCAGTGTTGCTATGAAAACACAAATCAAAATGGAGCCATAGGAAATCCAATTTGCTGTGCCCAGTTGGTATTTGATGAAGGGCTGTAACTGAGAGGAATTCTACTCCTGCTTTATGCTCTGTTATCATGGTTATTATCATGGAGATGAAGTGAAGCAAAACAAACACAAAGCCTTCATTTTGGGGAAAAAAAGACAAGTAAACATGAGTAACCATCAGCAAATGAGACCTGGTATGTATGGGATGGGACTGATATTTTGAAATGGAGTGTGGCTAAATATGTCAACATTTTGTTCAATTATCCTACCTATTAATTGTAAAATAATCTAATCTGAAACCTTATAGGGTTTTGAAAAAGCTTAAAACACAAAGGCAAGGAAGGAGAGAATAGAAAAATTGGTTGGTCATTTACTTTAAAAAAGAAAATGCTGGCCCTTCATTATTCCATGAAGTCAAAACCCCTCCAAGAAGATGAGATCTGCTGAGCCCTGCGGGGAATCCTCTCGAGTGCCCACCAGCATGCCGTCCCCCTGAGGGCAGCGTCAGAGTGGTCCTGGAGCAACTACAGTCACCTCTGATGATAAAAAAACATTCTAAAATCCCCCGCTTTACAAGATAACCCTTTTATAAACAAAAGTCAAGAGACCAGCAATTGCACAAACTCCAAAGGAGAGAGTTGAACAATAACTTATATTTTCTTTAATGTTTCAAAATTTGCTCATAAGGGTGGTAATATAGTCACTGAAAATGTAGAAAATGCAGAAATACATACAATAAAAACATGAAACACTTGAGATCCCCGACATTGCTGTTAATATTTTGCTAGAGTTTCTTCCAGGTTTTGGTTTCTTTAACAGTAAATGTAAACATAATATTCACGTATTCATTGATTTATTCACTACTTTATCATTATTATGGAAGGAAGGAGGGAGAAAGGAAGGAGGGATGGAAGAATATACTTTGTTTTGGGCATTTTCTTATGACATTGTTTGTTAGTGAAGCCATTTCTCTGTGCGAGTTGGCCGGGAAGGTTGTAGAATCAAGCAGCATTCAGCTATTTTTCTGCCTCATTCACATAATGAGCAAGGAATTTATTAGTTCTGACATTTGAAAGGGCCTTTGATGCCACAATTAAAATGAAAAACATTCCAAAAATATCTCTATGATTGTAACTTTCACAGGGATAATTCTGATATTATTTCACTTGGGTTCACATTGCAATGTGATCTTGACTTGGTGAGAAGGTTTCAGCTGAAAAACCCAACCCACCTAAGACGTCCTGAAGGGAAGCTGACACAGGATCAAAACACCGGTCGGGACCAGCAGATGCTTGACTAGGTGGGCAACGCGCCTGCTCAGCCTAGTGCTGCCTGGGTGTTGTGGTGCAGTGGGTGTGATCTTGGCATGGGCGCCTGTAACCCACTTTCTGAATTAGGAATACATAAGTCTCTGCTACTGAGGAGGTGTGTGTAATAGGAAGATTCCAGAGTATTTGTTTTCATATCAATTATCTTTTCCCCCCTTGACTAAGCAAAATCATATTGGATTATCAAGTTTCTCCCAAGTCTTAAACTGTGATTTCTATTAAAACAATCTCAGATCGTATTTGGCATTTGAGTAAATGAATTGAAAATTTGTGTGCACATTAAACTAAGGGTCCTACTACTTTTATTTATCCTGACAAAAAGAAAATGAAACAAAGAGCTTATCTGCATAAATGGAAGACCCTCCGAGAGGATGCTTACCACACTCACTTCCTGCTTCTCTGCTTGCTCCCTGTTTTTTATGGATGCATCAGACAGCCCTCCACTCACTCATTCATCCAGCCTATCTTAATAATCCTAATAAATCTTGGTCTAGGCATTGTACTACGCCCTGGGAGAGACTGACAGTCTCTGCTCCCATGCATGGCCAACATCCACTGGGGCATAAGAAAATACCACAGAAATAAAACAAACCAAAAATAATTACAATTTATGTTGAGTTGTAAGAATCCAACAACACGACAAAGATGTGAATAAGGAGTAGTCCAGCCTAAGTGTGGTTATCAGAAGGGCTCCTTCGAGGAGCTGAGGTGTACAGCTAAAGCACGAGAACTTGCTAGACGACACGCCAAGGGTGGGAGAAAAGCAACCCAGGCTGAGATTAAAGGGTGTGCAATGGCTTCGTCCTGAAGGAGGGCAAGAGCGTCAGGCCTGGGCATCGCCAGTCCCCAGCCTCTCCCGAAAGCCGGTGGGTACCTTGAGGGCAAGGCCGAGACTTTGTGCACACTGTCTTTCCTTGGGCCACTAGGGCAAGGTAAACAGTAGAACCTCTATTACTTTTGTCGATAATTGAGGAATTGAAGTCTTCTGTGTAAATGTACCCGTGTGGTGATACAGCTAAGGGGCACTGATAAACCATTTCCTCTCAGCGCTCACCTCTCCAAGGGACTTCGGGGGCCATGCGGGATGGCCGTTCATTCACTTTAGGCAAATGACTCACTCTAATATCTTCAAAATATCCCAGATGTGTTCTTGCCTCCATGACCCGGTGACGGAATTCCTCTTCTAGGATCACCCAAATATCTATGTTCCTGTATTTCTAAAATGCCCACGATGCATATTCAGCTGTCATAATACAGCTATAGTTATTATATATGTGTGTGTTTGTATGACTGTCTGACTTCCTTAAGGAAAAAAATGTAAATGCCTATCAGAGTCCTATACTAAGTATTCATATCTATAAGATCATATTATATTCAATATCATACTTTTATTTTTCTTATAGATCTTACAATAAATACATAACTATTAGTTTTTATAAAGAGCATCTCTGTCTTTTAACCTAAAATGATATCCTCTGCTATGAAAGGTTACCTGTGGCACACAGAATCCTGCTCCAATCCACACTGATTTAAGTTCTAGGCTTTCTTTCCAATTCCAACTCAAGTTCCACCTTGATAATTTTCAGCACTGCAGATTGTGTTCTTGTCATCTGTGTCGGGCTGGGCGAGGGGAGGAGTGGAAAGGGGTCACACAAGAATCTGTAATGGTTCACCTGACTGGGGCTTCCTTGTATTGGCTTCAGTGCTCAAGCAGATGAAATGAGATTTTTGAAACTGATGACTTATAGGATTGATTCTCTAACATATTGGGGTCACAGGCCTCTTTTACAAAGTTCTGGAAACTGAGCTTCTCTCCCAGAAACATGTAGCGTAAAGGTAGGCACATATATTCAGGGGGTTTCAGGGAATCCTAAACCCAGTGGGACTGTTTCCAAGTGTCGCAGACCCCGTGTTAAAACAGAATGAAACAAACAATAACAAGAAGCCAACTCTGCAACAATAAGCTCTCCCTTATTGAGAGCTTACTATGTTCTAGGCCCTGCGCTAAATAATTCACAGGCATTATAGTTTTATGTCTTTAATTCTTCTTACACTCCCCTATTGGTAATCCTGTTTTATAGAGGGGAGAAAAGAAGAGAGAGAGGCTCCGTCACTTGCTGAGGTCACACTGCTAGGAAGCTGTAGAGGCTGATGGGGGACTCGGGCAGCCTGAATCACTCTCTCAACCATACTGTTCCTGCCTTTCTTCCTCACAGTCCTCATTCCTGACCATCACGAGGGGCGAACAGTACATTCCTTTGGTGAAGGAGTTTACTACCAGAAACCTGGGTGATTGACAGCAGCACCAAACACGGATGCTAGAGATTCTTCCTCCAGGATGGAACCCATCCCCTCTGATACACACAGGGAATAAATGTACATCAGAACAAGTCCAGGGGATAAATAACACCCTTCCCATTACATTTTACCCAGAAACTTGCTCAGTTTCTGGTTCCTAAGTTAAAAAAAAAAACAGATAAATTTTCCTTCATTCTAGTTGCAACATATTCTAATTTTAAGAGATCACGGGTTAATTAAATTCATTTAAAAACAACTTTTGGGCACTACCTTAATTAACCTTTCAGGTTTCCTTGCTGTTCTGCTCCTATTCAGTGCTGTCAGTCTGCCAGGGTGAGGGTTAGAACCCCTCACCTTCCCAGGTAGGAGGGGGGGTGGCAAATGGCATTTGCTCTGCTGTTTGATTAGTGGAGCTCATTAGCTGTCAGACGTAAGGCGTGAGCAGTCTGTCAGAAGAGAACAGCAGCGCCTGTGACATTTATTGCATGGCCAGCTTCCAAGCCTGCTTAGAAACCAATTTCCATTCCTACAGATGCTGTCTCTAGAACGGGACTTCTCTCGGAGTCACAAGCAAGCCTGAACTGTTATCTACAGTTTCAGTAGAGTCGCTGTTCTTGGGTTTTCCTGGCCGTCACAGAGTGAATGCGCATGGGAGCTATTGGGTTGGTGGTCCCCACAAAGTGGAAACGGACACTGGTTTTCCGAATTGATCACAATATACTGAAATGTCTGGTTCCTCTGCTTGTTCTAAAACGCTTCCAGAAAACCAACTTGAACGAGGACTTGGCCACACAACAGGTAGATGTTTCACATGCAAAATGTCAGTGTAGTGAGCCAGGAAATCCTCTGAAAGCAGTTTTGCTGTTTAGCAATGCAATGAGACATTTTATTTTTTAAAATTTATAAATAAATATCAGTAAATGATTCCTTCTAACTCATCTATGGTTTACATGAAGAAATGGATACTGAGTGAAGTCCAATTATTTACATGATAAACTATAGTGGTGGAATCTTCTAAAAACTGGCGTCTAGGGACTCCAAGAAGGAACTAGTGGTTACCAAAGGGGAGGGGTGTGGGAGGGTGGGTGGGGAGGGAGGGAGAAGGGGACTGAGGGGTATAATGTTTAGTACACATGGTGTGGGGGGTCATGGGGAGAACAGTGTAGCACAGAGAAGGCACATAGTGGATCTGTGGCATCTTGCTGCACTGATGGACAGTGACTGCATTGGGGTATGGGTGGGGCCTTGATAATATGGGTAAATGTAGTAACCACATTGTTTTTTCATGTGAAACCTTCATAAGAGTGTATATCAATCACACCTTAATAAAAAAAAACACTGGCTTCTAGGTTTCATTTCCCACCAAATTATCTGTGAGTCTTAATTTCCTTACATGCAGTGTGAGTGTTTTATATCTCATATACAGTCTTTTCTGGCTTGAAAATTATGTCTTTATGATTATCGGTAGTTTAATATCAGCCCTTGTTTTTTTATTTTATAACTTTATGCGCTAGGTATTATTATTTCCCCCATTTACAGAGGAGAGTAAACTGAGGTACAGAAATGTGAAATAACTTGCCCAAGGGCACACAGTTAGTACACGCAGAACCACCCGGGTGAACTGGAGCAGCAGATGCCCGATCCTGCTGGCTTAACCCATTTTGCTGTTTCTAAGATTCTAGCTCTACCAGCCTATGATTCAAAGCTGCAAATCTTTAAGTCAATAAAAGGCAATTTTTCTTTATTAAACTGTTGGCAATCCTGAGAGGATTAAAAAAAAAAAAAGAATCACGACTTCCTCCCTGTCTCCTATTCCAACCACTTCTGTCAATGTGGCCCCACGCCTGGGATGCAGTTGTTCCTGAGCTCATCCCAGGGCCCGCCTGATGGCTCCTCATTTCTGGGAAGAGCAGAGTAACGAACAAGGAAATGAAAGAATTGCTGTATTACTTATAAGGAATTTTAAGGACACACCTTCAACCTGAAGGAAAGGTGGGTCGAGAAGCAAAATTTGCTGAGGAAGTGGGATGAAGATGGCAGTGTAGAGTGAGCCTGAGTCACTTCCTCCCAGGTGCCCAGAATGACACGTCCTGAGGAAGGACTGAAGCCCAGATGAACACCTTCTGCACAGCAAGAGATAAGAAGACCACACGGAAATGGCAAGATACATGATAATGGAGGGATCCCCACCCCCAAAGGCAGCCCTGCAGTAGAGGGGATATCAGTGAGGTCAAAAGTGCAGCTTCACCTGCCCTGGGGCACAGAACAAAACACAGTTTAATGGGTAGCAATTACCCATTGACTGAAGCAAACCAACTTTCAGAACTGAAGCACCCACCAAATGGAGGGGACCTGCTCAAACTCTCTCTAGGACCAGAGGTGCTAGTGGCACTATTATTAATGGTTCCTCCCCAGATGGTGTACCTCTGACGGGCCACCCTCCAGCATGGCCTTGGTCTGGCACCCACTCATCTGGGAGCCCCGTGGACTGTCCCCCTCCACTCCAGTCACCCTACAAGCATGACCCTGGCCCACTGTCCACCCTAGAGTCCCCTGGATAGTGCCCCAAGAACTGGCCATCCCACCAGAGTACCCCAGCTGAGTTGCATCTGGGAGATCCCTGGACCATGCCCTGGGAGCCCCAGCATTGGACACCCCAACCCTCAGCCACCTGCACTGCAGCGAGCCACCCAAAACCACCAGTCACATGCAGTGTATCCAGGGGATGTTCCTACACAAAGCCATGCCTTCAGGACTAGGAGAGGTGGTCCATTTGCCTAATCCATAGAAAAGAAGAAAAAGAAAATGAAGACAGAGGAGTTTGCCTAAAATTAAAGAAGACAAAACATCAGAAAAAGAACTAAATGAAACACACTTAAGCAATTTACTGGATAATAAATTCAAAGGAATAGTTTTAAAGATGGTCACCAGATTTCAGAGAATGGATGAACTCTGGGAGGACTTCATAGATGTAGAATATATAAAAAATGAACCAATCAAAGATGAATACAATAAATGAAATGAAAAATATAATAGAGGGAATCAACAGCAGTTTAAAGGATTCAGAAGAATTTGAACAGCTCAGCAATTTAGAGACAGACTAGTGGGTGGAAAGTACTCAAGCTGAACTGCAGAAAGAAAAAGGAATAAAATAAATGATAAGGTAAGAGAACTCTGGGACAATATCAAATGTCTTTGCATTTACATTGTAGGAGTCCAAGAAGGAGATTAGAGAGAAAGGGGTGGAAATTTATTTGAAGAAATAATAGCAGAAAAGTTCTCTAGTCTAGTGAAGGAAACAGTCACTGAGGCCCAGGAAGCAGAGAGCCCCAAACAAGATGACATCAAGGAGGTCTACATCAACAATTAAATTGTCATATTAATTAAATACGTAAAAGGTATAATTAAATAAATAAAATGTCAAAGATCAAAGAAAAAGAGACAGGAGAAAAGCAATGAGTTATGTACAAGAGAAAGCCCATGGGGCTATCAGCTGATTTTTAGGTTGGAAATTAAGTGACTATCAATCTAACATAGCTCATTATATAACTAAGATATCATGTATGAAGTCCATGGTAGCCACAACTAAACACCTGTAATTGATACACAAAAAATAAAGGGATACAACAATGACACTAGAGAAAGTCATCATGCATGGAGAGCAAGCAAAGGAAGAAGAAAGGATCAGAGAAGAATGACAAAAACAAACAAATCATTTAACAAAATCACAATAAGTACATATCAGTCCATAATTACTTTAAATGTAAATGGACTAAATGCTCCAATCACAACATAGGGTGACTGAATGGATAAAAAACAGGACGTATCTACATGCTGCCTACAAGATACGCACTTCAGACCTGAAGACATACACAGACCCAAACTCAAGGGATAGAAGAAGAATTTCAGTGCAAGTAGAAATGAGGAAAGCTGGAATAACAGTACTTGTATCAGCCAAAATAGACTTTAAAACAAAGACTGTAACAAAAGACAAAGAAGGAGAAGGGCATGACATAATCATTAAAGTCTCAACCCAGAAAGAAGATATAACAATTGTAAATATCTACACACCCAACAGAGAAGCACCTAAATATATAAAGCAAATATTAACAGATCTAAAGGGAGAAACTAACAGTACTACAATAATAGTAGGGGATTTTAACACTGCACTAAAATCAATGGATACATCATCGAAACAAAAAATTAGTAGGGAAGCAATGGCTTTGAACAACACATCAGACCAAATGGACTTAACAGATACACGCAAAAACATTAAGAGTACACACTCTTCCCAAGTCCGCATGAAACAGTCTCTAGGAAGATCACATGTTAGGCCACAAAACAAATCTTCATTTATTTAAGAGTGAGGTCATACCGAGCATATTTTCCAACCATCTGGGATGGACCTGGAAATCAATTATAAGGAAAACCACTGGAAAAATCATAAGCACATGGAGGCTAAAGAGCATGCTACCAAACAATCAGTGTGTCAACAAATAAATGGAAGAAGAAGTACAAAATACTTGAAAATAATAAAATAGAAGCACAAGAGGGTATTTTATCTATTTCAAAAACAAGAAGAATATAAAGTAAACAACCTAATCTTCACCTAAAGGAACTATAAAAAGAACAAAGCCCACATTTAGAAGGAAGGCAGTAATAAAGATTAGAGTGGAAATAAATAAAATAGAATCTGAAAAAAACGTAAAACTCAATAAAAGAGCTGGTTCTTTGAAAAGGTAAACACAATTATTAAATTTCTCGCCGGATTTGTCAAGAAAAAAAGAGGTCAGACTCAAGTCAGAAATGAAATAATCAGAAATGAAAGAGAAGTTACAATTGACAGAAGTGAAATACAGATGTTTATAAGAGATTACTATGAAAAAAATATATGCCAGCAAAGTGGACAATATAGAAAAAATGGATAAATTCCTAGGAATATGCACTCTCTCAAGATTGAACTAGGAAGAACTAGAAAATCTAAACAAACCAATTACTAGTAATGAAATTAAACTGTTAATCAAAGAAGTCCCAACAAACAAAAGCCCAGGTCCAGATGGCTTCACAAAATTCTACAAAATACTTAGACAGCTACATGCAAAAGAATGAAACAGGATCACTGTCTTATACTATACACAAAAATAAACTCAAAAATGGATTAGGGACCTTAATAGGATACCTGAATCCATAAAAGTCCTAGAGAAAAACATAGGCAGTAAACTCCTGAACATTCAGCATTAGTAAATTTTTTCTGGAATGTCTCCCCAGGCAAAGGAAACAAAAACAAAAATAAACAAATGGGACTTCCTTAAGATGAAAAGCTTCCACACAGTAAAGGAAACCATCTATAAAACAAACAGGGAAAGATATTTGCAAATGATATGTCTGATAAGGGGCTAATATCCAAAATGCATTAAAAAACTCCTACAACTCAACATCAAAAAAAATCAACACAATGTGATTAAAAAGTGGGCAGAGTGCCTGAATAGACATTTTTCCAAGGAAGATATATGGATGGCCAACAAACACACGAAAAGATGGTCAACATCAATAATTATCAGGGAAATACAAATTGAAACCATAATGAGATTTCACCTCATACCAGTCAGAGTGGCTAATATCCACAGGAAATACCAAGTGTTGGCAAGGATGTGGAGAAAAGGGAATGTATATTGTTGCAGACACTATGAAAGCAGCATTGAGGTTCCTCAAAAAACAGAAATACCATACAACCCAGTAACTCCACTTCTAGAAATTACCTGAAGAATACAAAATCACTAATCCAACGCAATCTTATGTTTATCGCAGCACTATTCACAATAGCCAAGATATGGAAGCAATTGAAGTGTCCATTGGTAGATGAATGGATAAATAAGAGATGGTACATATACACAGTGGAATATTACTCAGTCATAAAAAAGAATGAAATCTTGCCATTTGTACTGGATGGATCCAGAGTATTATGCTAAATTAGATAGGTTAAGCAGATGAAAACAAATACCATATGATTTCACTTATATGTGTAATCTAAAAGAAAAACAAATGAGCAAACAAAAAACACCCCAGAAATATAAACAGTGAACAGTGGTTGCCATAGGGAAGTGTATGGGGGAATGGGTGAAATAGGTGAAAGGAAAAAAATCAGTGAAAATGTTTGATATCTTGAACTGGGTGAGGGTTACCTGAGTGTAGACACGTGTCAAAATTCATCAAGCTGTCCATGAAGCTCTGTGCATTTTATATACCTCAATTAAAAAAAGTAATTTTAAAAAAGGAAGTAAAATTTACCAAATAAAGGTTTTCAAACTTTGGGAGGCTTTAGAGTCACCTGAGGACTTGTTAAAAATGCATATTCACAGGTGCCATCATGGAGATTCTGATCCAATATGTGGAATTCAGGCATCTAAATTTTTAAGCTCTGAGCAATTAAATAATATTAAAGAGAAATTAGTCAAAAGACTCTCTGGAGTCCATTTAGGCTGCTATAACAAAATAACACAGTCTGGGTAGCTTATAAAAAACAATTATTTATCGCAGTTCTGGAGACTAGAAGTCTTAGATCAGGATACAAATAAGGGGGCTCTCCTCTTACTGAAGACCTCTCTCTCTGTATCCTCACAGGGTGAAGAGAGCTAGGGGGCGCTCTAGAGCCTCTCTTGTAAGGCACTAACCCATTCATGAGGATCCCATTTCCCAAACCACCACCTCCTAATATCACCCCTGGGAGCTGGAATTTCAACATGGAAATAGTGCGGAGGTAACAAACATTGAGACCACAGCAGGCAGTGTAGCTCGCTATTCTCAAAACACTTCCCATGTTGTCTTTGAGATCTTCCCAAAGGTGTTTTACAGTCTTAGGTCCAAATTCAAGGTGGATGTATTCACCTTCCTTCTTGATGGCTCTACCTGGCTGTCTCCTAGCCACCTCCCACTTAGCCCGACAGAGACCTTTGTTTGGCCTTTCCCTCCTGGACTATCGTCTTCTCCCAAATCTTCCCCATCCCAGCGAATAGCATCACTGACCATGGGATCATCAAAACAAAACCCTTGCCCCCTCTCACCGTGCCCACACGTTCACATTCCTACCTCCTATCCCTTCCTCCAACTTCTACTTAGTCAAGCACTTTGTTCTGCCTCCCAAATATAATTTTCATTTGCTTATTTTTCTCCACCACCAATATTCTAGTGCAAGCCAGCACTGCATCTCACCTGGACTTCAGAAATAGTCTTCTCACGGGTCTTCCTGCTTCCACTCTGAGCCCTCTAACTGACCTTCCACGGGGCAGCTAGCAGTTTTTCAAATGTTAATCAGACTACAACACTTGTCCCACCGGAAATGCCCTAGGGGTCTCCCATGGCAAATAGAATAAAATTCACACTCCTTAGCTTGGCCTGCCAGGCTATGCATGCATGTCTAGTCCCTGCCTGGCTCCTCACACACCATTTTTCTGTCATTTTGTAGGCTGAGCTTTTCCCAGGGCCGCTATGCCCTTTGCTCCTATAGATCTCTGCTGAATTGTCACTACCTTGGAAAGGCTGATTTAGACTTTTCTGGGCACTTCCTTCCTTGGATTATCTTCCACAAATGATGTGTATTTCATAGCACTTACCACTATCTAAGATTATTTGTTTATTGCCTCCTTCCCCCAATAGAATATAACTTCCAGGAAGTCAGCAACCTTGTCTGCCTTATTCTCCTTTGTAACCCCGTGCACCATACCTGGCACCTAGCAAAGACTTTATAGTATCCATTGCATTTAAATCCAGTGTTAAGAAGTTGCTTGAGTATTTCCTTCCTGCAACATATACAAAAGTGGGATGACGTGGATAAAGGTATAATTCATGTGGAAGATACAATTCTGGAAAAACAGAAGAATAGATTTATGTATGGTACATCTTTTTTGTCTCTTAAAATTCCACAAAGCAGAATCTTTTAATCTAGGAGAACCCATACACATTGCTCTCATCTACGCTGATCACCTCTCATCAGAGGGAATTTCCTAACTCACAGCTCTTTTCTTTCCAGACAAAAGGCAGCTGTTCTCCTGGCTCATGCTCCAGCGCACTGTGCTCACAGTGGCCTCCCGGCATGGATATTGAGTGTCCATTGAACATAATGAAAGGTACTTGGCTCTAAGCAATTACAAAAAACAAATGATGATGAACTGCCTCGTGCACAATTCTGCTGTGAAACTCCTCATCCACTGTTAACTCACAAAGCATCCTGTGGTGGCAGTGTGATTGCACTTTGAACAGTCGAACCAGTGAAACACGGGTAGATTCCTCCAAAGCCTGGGTGAGGGTAATTCTCTTTGCTTAAATGTTAGACACAAATCAAGTTATCAAATTCTTTCAAACAATAAAGTGCTACTTTTTCTTTCAAGAGCTCACATTGAAGAATTAGCTCACATGTAAATCTCTTTGAAGGCTGCCGCTTTTCATTGAAGATACTTACGCCAAAAGGAGTCAAGTAAAAAGGTGGGAATTAAGAGTCTTCTTTATGTTTGGAAGTATTTTGGGGCTGCCGTTTGTACACTCCCAGTGTATTTTTCCTTCATCCGGTTTTGCTTGGACAGTAACCCTTCCCTAATTTAGTCCGAGTGAATTAGCTGGGATGGATTCAATCTACCTGCAAGAATGGAAACAATTCACATGCCGTACCAGTCAGGCTGTGTCTCCCTGGAATTTTAATCTCCAGTAGAAGAGCTCAAAGACTGAAAACGGTAATGTGTGATGGCGGCTCCAGAAGAGATTTTTCACTGGTTTCTGTTGCTAAAGTCTTGAGGTCTTTGTTCCTTGTGCTTTCAGAGACCAGCTCTTAAGCTTTATGTTTTATTTTTTAATTGTGTGAACTACTGTGTTTATCTATTAAAACTGCTCTGTTAATCTATTAACACATAGCAAAGCAACCCGGAGTTTAGTGGCATACTCCAACAATCATTTTCTCCAACTCACCATTCTGTGAATTAGGAGTCAGAGCAGGGCCCAAAGGAGGTGGCTGGCCTTGCTCCACATGACTGGGCCCTCAGCATGGCTGGTTCTAAAGGCTCAGAATGGCTGGATAGTTCAAGATGTTTCAAATGTCAGTTCTTGCTCTCAGCTAGATTCCTCATTTCCCTTGCCTATCCCCTGTCCTGGGAAATGTAAGATGGTTTCTTCCCTTAGGTGTCTGAGACTTGGCAGGGCTGGTTGGAATAGCTAGAGTTGGCTTGGTGTCTCTCTATTCCCAGGTGACCTCTCACCTGGCTGGCGGGCTCCCTCTCAGCACGTCAGTTCACAGGACTGTCCGGCTACTTAAAAGGTGGCTTCCCTCGGAACATGTGTCCTGGGAGTTAAGGTGGAAGAGGCAAAGCTTCTT
Organism: Manis javanica; assembly: GCF_040802235.1. Lineage (NCBI taxonomy): Eukaryota > Metazoa > Chordata > Mammalia > Pholidota > Manidae > Manis > Manis javanica. The sequence goes on along the minus strand of NC_133169.1, from coordinate 90,915,401 downwards.
TTAAATTTGTCCCAAAAGTCAAAGAGCATTGATTTTATTGAATTCTGTTAGTTACAAATCAGTCACAGAATAGGTCCAGATTAAAGGGAAAGAACTACTAGGAACATGAATTGTGGGAAATGTGGTTCTTCCAATTGTCTTTGAAGACCAGCTACCATACCAACCAATGAATTCCTTTGGAACTTGAGTTGTGTTTCTTACAACTACATAGCCTTACTGCCTCCAATTTTGTGTGGTTTACTGAAGAATGCAGGATAGCATTTCTTAGATTTAAAAAAAAATTCATAAAACAGAAGATTGTGAGAAGATGGCAGTGTAGAGACACCTCCACCCACCTCCACACTGGATCCACACCTACATAAAGATCAGTTCCTCCTGAGGAAGAACTGAGGCCTAAGCAAACACGTTACATAGAATGAAGGATAGAAAGACCACATAAAAAAAGGCAGGAGAGCCGGACACATGGTAACGGAGGGAATTCCACCTGCAACATGGTGACCTGCAGAAAGGAGGAATATCACTGAGGGGCCCTTAACCAGATTCACCTGCCATGCTGTGCAGAAAAAAAGCTTCACATTGAAGTGCATCTAGACTATAAGTGAGGGAAGCCAGTTTTCAGTACTAGAGCAACCACTGTTTGGTGGTGGAACTGCTGGAACTCGTATGGGAGGTGCTAGTGGACACCACTGTTTACATCCCCCTACATATTGATAGCACAATGGGAAGCAGGGTCCAGCTACACACAACAACTCCAGACTTAACCAAGGTGTCCTCCTGGCTTCCCATGCCCAAATGCACCTGCTGGAGATGTAGCAATCCTACCAGAGTGGTACCAGCACTGTACTTACCCTAAATCCCACACTCATGACCCCTACTGCATCCCTGCAGCACTGTCAGGGCCAGCAACCACCCAAGAGCCCCTTGGACAGCACCTCACAGACCAAATCCCCTGGGTCACACTTGGGCACCAGGACATATCTGACTCATGCTCACCTGGCCTCCAACTAGCCAGCTGAAAACAGCAGGAAACCAGTCTATCCATGGGACCTTCCTACACAGGGTCACACCTTAAACACTGGGTGAAGTAGCCAATTCATTCAATTCAAAAAGACAAGCACAGAAAGAAAAAAAAATGAGACAGAGGAATATGCTTCAAAAAGCAGAATATGACAAAACTTCAGAAAAAGAACTAAATGAAGTGGAGTTAGTCAACTTGCCTGATAAAGAGTTCAAAGTAATGGTTATGGAAAAAGTATCAGACAGTGCTGCAGGGATGTGGTGGGAGTCATGAGTGTGGGGTTCTGGGTGAGCTCAGCGCTGGTGCTGCTTTGGTGGGATGTTCACTGGACTTGAAAGAAGAATGGGTGAAACCAGAGAGGACTGCATGGACATAGAAAATATATATAAAAAGAACCAATCAGAAACAAAGAATACAATAAATAAAATGAAAAATACACTAGAGGGAATCACCAGCAGATAGAGGATTCAGGAGGTCAGATTTAGAGACTAGCAAGACAGAGTAATGGAAAATAGTCAAGCTAAACATCAGAAAGAAAGAAGAATAAAAAGAAATGATGATAGGTTAAGGGATCTCTGGGGACGCCATTGTCTGCATTCATCCCAACATTACAATTACCCCAACATTTGTATTATAGGAGTCCCAGATGGAGAACAGAGAGAGAGAGAAAGGGGTGAAAACTTATTTAAAGAAATAATAGCTGAAAACTTCCCTAATAAGGGAAGGAAGCAGGCATCTAGGTACAGGAAGCCCAGAGAGCCCCAGAGAAGATGAACCCAAGGAGGTCCACACATCACAATTAAAAATGTCAAAGATGGAAGAAAGAATATTAAAGGCAACAAGAGAAAAGCAACAACTTATGTACAAGGGAAACCATATCAAGCTACCAGATGATTTTTCAGCAGAAACTCTACAGGCCAGAAGGGAGTAGCATGACATATACTCAAAGGCTGAAAGGAAAAAAAAACCTGCAGCCAAGAATCCTCTACTTCGCAAATTATCATTGAGAATCAAAGGAGGGATAACAAGTTTCCCAGATAAACAGGGTAGTTCATTCACCACCACTAGAACAGCCTCACAAAAAATGTTAAAGTGACCTCTTATAGAGAAAAAGAAAAGGCCATAGCTAGAAAATAGAAAATTATGAAAAAAAAAAAATTTCACTGATAAAAGCAAACATATAGCAAAGGTGGCAGATCAGTCACTTAAACGCGAGTTTGAAGGCTAAAAAAAGTAATAAAATCAATTACATGCAAAAGTTAACTAAGAGAATCACTAAATAAAAGGGTGCAAAAAAAGACATCGTATACATAAAATATGGAGAATGAGCATAAAAATTGTAGTGCTGTTAGAATGTGTTGGACTTAAGTGACCATCAGCGGAACACAGACTGCTATGGATGAAGGATGTTATAGATAAACCCCATGGTAACCCCAAACCAAGAAATTATAATAGATAAGACAAGAGCAAATAGAAAGGTATCTGACTATGACACTAAAGAAAGTCACCAAATCACAGGGGAAGAGAGCAAGCGATCAGAGAAAAATGACAAAGACAACCGGAAATCAGGTGACCAAATGGCAATAAGTATATACCGATGACTAATCGCTTCAATGTAATGGACTAAATGCTCCACTCAGAAGACATGGGGTGAGTAAATAGAAAAAAATACAAGATCTTCTATATGCTGCCTGCAAGAGACTTCAGATCAAAGACACAGACAGACCGAACCGGAAAGGACTACAAAAGACATTCCAAGCAAATGGAAGTGAAAAATAGAAAGCTGGAGAAACAGTACTTACATCACATAAACATAGACTTTAAAACAAAGAAAGTAACAAGAGACAAAGGCTCAGTCCAGAAAGAATCTAACAATTGTAAATATCTACACACCCAACACAGGAGCACCTAAATATGTGAAAGCAAATATTCACAGACATGATGGGAGAAATTGGTGGTAATACAATAACAGTAGGAGACTTTAACACCCCACTGATACCAATGGATAGATCATCCAGACAGAAAATAAATGAGGAAACAGCGGCTTTGAACAACTCACTAGACCAGATGGTCTCAATAGATATATATTGAATATGACATCCAAAATCAGCAGAATATTCATTCTTTTCGAGTTCACACTGAACATTCTGCAGGATAAATCACATGTTAGGCCACAAAACAAGTATCAGTAAATTTAAGATTGAAATTGTATCAGGCATCTTTTTGGAGCACAACAGTATGAAACTGGAAATCAATTATAAGAAAAAAACTGGAAAAAAACCAAAAACATTAAGGCTGAACAGCATGCTACTAAATAACCAATGGGTCAATGAAAAAAATCAATGAAGAAATAAGAAATACTTGAAAAATAATGAAAATAGAAACACAATGGTTCAGAATTTTTGAGAGACAGCAAAAAAAAACCATAAGATGAACATTTATGGTGATACAGGTCTATTCCATGAAAGCAGAAGTATCTCAAATAAACAATTTAATCCTACACCCAAAGGGACTAGAAGAAGAGTAAACAAAATTCTATGTTAGTAGAAGGAAAGAAATAATAAATATCAAAGCAGGAATGAATGAAATAGAGACTTAAAAAAAGATAAATGAAATGAAGAGCTGGTTCTTTGAAAAAATAAAATTGATAGACCTTTAGCTAAGCTCTTCAAAAAAATAAGAGAGGACTCAAGTAAGTAAATTTGGAATTGAAAGAGAGGAAGTTACAACTGACACAACAGAAACACAAATAATTATAAATGCTTACTATGAAAAATCATATGACAAAAAATTGGACAACCTAGAAGAAATAGATAAATTCCTAGGAATATGGAATCTCACAAGACTGAACCAGGAAGAAATAAAAAATCTGAACAGATCTATTGCTAGTAATGAAATTGATCCTTAATAAAAACTCCAGTAAACAAAGTTCGGGACCAGAGGGCTTCACAGAATTCTACATAACATTTAAAGAAGAGTTAATACTGATTCTTCTCAGGCTATTCCAGAATATTGAAGAAGGAAAATTTCCAGATTCATTCCATAAGGTCATCACCATGATACCAAATCCGGACAAGGACACTACAACAAAAGAATATTACTGACTAATATCCCTAATGAACACAGATGCAAAAATCCACCACAAAATATTAGCAAACCAAATTTAAAAATACATTAAAAAGATCATCACAACCAACTAAGATTTATTCCAGAGATACAAGGATGGTTCGATATCTGCATATCAATCAAGGTGACACACTACATTAACAAAAGAAGGGATAAAAACCATATGATCACCTCAATAGATGCTGAAAAAACATTTTGACAAAATTCAACAACATTCATGATTAAAACCTCTCAACAAAGTGAGTATAGAGGGCACATAGCTCGACATAATAGAGGCTACATATGATAAACCCACAGCTAACGTCATATTCAACGGTGAGAAGAAGAAAGCGTTTCCACTAAGATAAGGACAAGATAAGGATGTCCGCTTTCTCACTTTTATTCAGCATAGTACTGGAAGTCCTAGCCATAGCAATCATGCAAGAAAAAAGAACTAAAAGGCATCTAAATTGGTATGAAAGAAGTAAGCCTGTCGCTATTTGCAGATGACCTTCTCTATACAGAGAACCCTGAAGACTTCCACTGAAGCCAATAGAATTAATACATGAATTCAGGGGAGAAATGGGTGAAGGGGATAAAAACACACAAACTCAAATTATAAAATAGATTAGTCATGGGGAGGGAAGTACAGAATAGATAATATGACCAATAAAATGATAATTTCTTTGTATTTTAACAGATGGTAACTACACTTCATGGTGAGCATTTAGTGATGAACATGATTGTTGGATCAGAATGTTGTACATGTCAAACCAATAGAATATTGTTTATCAAGTATATTTCAATAAAAAAACAAAAAGTATCAGGAAAAAGTAAATTTCATGAAACAAAAAATTTTGGATACTTACATTGGGTTATCACTTTTATATTTTGCAGGTAAACATATATATATCTGTCATATAAGTGTATTATGTATTATCACTGTCACAGAAGGAAGGAGATGTAACATTAAATAGTAGGAAGGACCTAAATTCATAATGGAGAAAAAATATTTATTTCATTAAAGAACAATTCATTTAAGAATAATTGATTTGATTTAAAAGGAAAAAAAAATCATTGTTTAAAAACTCACTTTTATTTTAACTCATGTTGGTCCACAGCAGTAAAAACTTTCTCACAGCCTGGTAATAGTTCACTGATGGGCTTTTGAGAACTACTGCCCCTGGGTGTGAAATTCTAAACTGTGGCATCCGTACAGGTGGCCACAGATGCTCAGAGAAAGGTGACAGGAGAAGAGTGGTCTGGGAAGCCATTATGGAGGAGGAAGGCAGGCAGAAGAGAGGCAGGGGCTCAGTAGAGAGGGGAACAAAGAAGATCACAGAAAGGAAAAGGACAAACATCTGAGGGAGTTTTGCTCATATTAGCAGTTTTAGATGAACCATTTCCTTTACTCTTTATGGCAGTACTGGGATGTGATCATGCTTGCCTCATTTAAAGATGGAGAAGTTCAGAAAGTGTAAATAACTTGCTCAAAGTCTCCATGCTGGTAAGCAGCTGAATGAGGGCTTGGATCATGTTTGGGGTGAGGCCATGCATTTGTTCCACTGCATTACAGGGCTTTGAAAGTGAGTTAAGCATCCAAACATTAACTGAAGAGCTGATGTACATTAACTGAGCATCTACTGTGCTCTAGGAACAGAGGATGCAATGCTGAGAGAGACAGACATGTTTACCTCCAGGGAATTTATAGTTGAGTACTGGAGATAGAAAGCCAATAGCAATTACAAGACTTTGTGACCAGTGCTGTTGGAGCACATGGGGTCAGAGTACATGGTTCTTCTGGGGCTGATGCAGGAGCCGTAATCTAGTTCAGGAGAGTTTACAAAGGTTTCCCAGAAGGAAAAATAAGAGGGGTTACCCAGGTAAAGAAGGAGTGTGTTTGGTGGGGGTGCGGGGATCATGGGGAGGGCTGTCCCTGGAGACACTGGGAAATCTGGAAATAAGAGACTTCAAAGTACCTTTGAAGAACTGTGTGCAATACAGTATGGCTAGAAATTAGTGTGCAAGAGCCGGGGCTGGTGGTAGAGCAGGAAATGGAGAAGGAGGCAGGGGCCAGCTCGCTGTTTTCTGTTCTATCTAATGCATAAAGTGCGAAGGGTGCTATCATTTGTGCTTTTGTTTCAGTGACTGCTTTTGACAGCCCATAAAGCAATAATGGACACCAAAAATCATATTTCTCAGCTTTTGCCACCTTGCTACGCATTTCCCACATGTACTTAAGGGAAAATTTGGGTCACCCGAGTTATTAATATGTTTATAATGTAAATAGACTTGAAAGATTCTGAAAAGAGCTGGTCACCCTTACTTCTCTGTCTCAGATAGATGTTTGGAGAAACATTTTAATGTTTGCATGATCTCTAATCAAATATACTGCACATTTATTGATCTCAGTAAATTACAGCCTTCATGTAAATACTGGTGGGTGGAATTTAATGGTACCACTAAGAAACACATAAATATCACCTTTTTTTTTCCCCTCCATGCAGACTTTATTCCTGCCAGCAAATTTTTTTTTCAGTTGTGCCTATGGAAATTAAGCAGGATTTTATTAGCAATAAAAATTGTCCACATTATCTTCCTTCTGGGTCTAATGTATTCCTGGAACCCTTCTCCGGCTATAAAAGGATTGGGTTAGTCAAAATCTCCAGTTCTTAATCACCACTAGCTCATTAATATACCTCCCTTCACTCCCCCTTTATTCTCTTCCTTGCAAGAGCCATGACATGGATCTAAAACCAGGATACATTTACACATAAGTTTCCAAGTAAAGAAATTACTGGAATGTTTCTTACTAGATGTCATATCCAACTTTAAATATGAGAACTGTATTCTTGTATTAGCCAGGACTCTTTCTGGTTTCCAATGATGGAATCAGTTCGACCTGACTTGAGCAAAAAAACCCAACATTTATTGATTCCTGCAAGAACACAGTCCGGGTGCCCCAGCCTCGGGCGTGTTCAGTTCAGGGACTCAAATTCCATTATCGGAGTTTCCCTCTCCACCTCTTGGGTCTGTTTTGCTCTGTGTTAACTTTGATTTTAGCAAGTTCTTACTCTGTGGTGGCTATTTTGTGGCCGAGGATGCAATGTTCTGAGTGACCAGGCACAGGACATAAAAAGATAGTGGTGGTTTCATGGAAAATCCAGGTTTTGTTACCAAAATAAAGGGGAGTGTGCAAGAGAGAGGCAAAAAATGACAGGTTTCCCTGCACATTTGCTTATTCTAAGTAATTTTAGGATTTATGATACCTAAAAATACAGTAAAACCATCATCTCATTTTTAGGACAGGGTAAGGTCTCATCATTCAGCCATTGTATTTGGAGGTCCCAGGATTATAAATTCTGTGATACATAAACTTTGAAGCTCATGTGAAGAGTACTACAGTTTTCACAAGGGAATTTTCTCTAAATAGAGTGAATATAGACATTTACTATTTTTTAAATAATAAAAGAGTTACTTTGTTCCCCTTTCTTCAGCCACATTGCAAACATTTTTATAAGGATGATGTAGTTTTGATTTGGGAAAAAGCAGAGTCTGATAAATCCTAACTTTTCAGCCCCAATCTCATTTTCTTTGCAGCTTTTTTTCTGTGCCTAGAAGGAATCCATTATCTTCTGCTTCATTAAATGTGCCCCATGTGATGCAAGAACATTTTCTGGTAGGTGCATCTAAAACTCTGCAGGACATCCATCAAGACCTAGGGCTCTGCCTGCAGAGGGTCCATTACAGCTCATTTTACTTCTTGGGGAGCGAGAGGAACAATTTTGCCACCGTCACTAATTGAAAGAGACTGAACCCTCGTAATGAAATGTTGACATTTCTGTGGAAGTTGGGTTCTTTTCATTAAAGATAATATCACACTCTCATTATATCCTTTGACTTTATAAGATTCCCATCTGTACCCTATGGAATGGCATAATTGATGATTTGAGGTCTTCACTTTAAAGGAAGCAAATAGCTTTCTCCTTCGCATCCCTAAATTTAGGGTGATTTTGAGTCATTTGCCTTGGCCTGTTCCGTGCGTCAACATTTGCCTCAGTCTCTGCTTCTCTGACACGAGCCCTTGAGAGCTTGCTTCATTTCTTCCTTAATCAAACTTGCTTTTGAAGATGTGATTTTGGTTTCCTGACTGAATGCCTTTGGTCCTGTTCCTTTTGGGTAAAATGAAAATAGCTAATTAGCAATTCTTTTCTTCATGATCCTAGGGTTTCCCATATGGGTTATGGAGAGAATTCAGAATTACTATTATTTTTGAGGTAATTACCCAAGTTGATTAGAGAAGACTTTTTAAAAAAATTCAAAAAGCGCTCCCTGTTTATTACCAATGAGTGTTCAGACACCATCTGGAGTTGTTGAGTGAGTTTCTTTGCTGTGATTCAGTCACATGATTGGCCACCAGCTCTGCAAATCACACCATTAACACACAGACAGAGGAAATTACCTGCAGCCAGAGGAGAGAAAGTAGACTGTTTTCAACCCTGACCTTTAGCATATGGCTTCTCTGGCAGAGGGCAAGGAAATAAGGATGCAAAGAGAAGACCTCAATCATGTGCCACTCATTAAAAATGGATCCATCACTCCTGGGATGGCTTTTCAGTGGCTAAACAAACATATATCAAATCTGACTGATGGGCAGAGAATTAAAACAGCTACCATCTGCTGTGAGATAATTAGATCCAAGGCACTGTGTAACATATTCTACAACATCTTATTTTTCTTCTCACAACAACCATATCAGGTACTACTATTAGTTCCATTTTACACAGGCCAACCTGAGTTTGAAAGATGTGCAGTAACATGTTGAAAGCTCACACACAGTTGGTGGGAGGCATATTTGAAGCTTGAATCCACATCCACTTGATGTCAAATGCTGTTCTGACCCATCAGACCTGCTAATTCTAAGACACTGCTAGTAGATGGAACCGTGAGAACGGCAGAGAGAAGGCTGAGATTCATGGTCTTTTGATTCATCTACTTTCCCTTTATCAGGGACAATGATAGCTTTCTGAGGGCCATTGGATGAGTAAGAAGATAATAATAAAACTACAAAACCTAATATTTTTTGTAAAACCTCTCATATAATGTGTCATCGTTTGATCTTTCCATCTACTTTGATTCAAAAAGGGCTACTCTTGGCCCGATTCTACAATCCTAACCATTGTTCACAAGATGGAATTGAGACATGCTATCTGACATGGACAGAGCACAGTCAGATGTCAATGGTGGGGTGATGATAATGACTATAGCAGAAATCACAACAAGGGTAATAATATTCATCTGATAGTTAGAACTCTGAGACAAGCTGAGATCTCAGTCCATCAGTTATTTTCTTATTCTGAAGTCAACTTTGCTGAGGTATAATTCACATACAATGAGCTGCATCCATTGATATTATATAATTTGATGAATGATGACAGATGCATATGTCATTGAAATCACCACCTCCATCAGGACAGAATATCAAGAAACCACCAATCTGGTTTTTAGTTACTGTAGAGTAGTTTGAATTTTTTTTTCAAAAAATTCAAAAATGTTTTGAATTTTAGGAAATGAAATAATATACTATTTATTCTTTTCTGTCTAGATTGTTTCACTCAGAATAATGATTTTGTATTCTTTCATTTTATTGTTAGCATAAATATTATTCCTTTGTACAGTTGAGTAGTATTGCACTGGAAGGATATACCACACTTACCTATCCATTGTTTGTCTATTGATAAGTATTTGGGTTGTTTCCAGCATTTGGATATTCTGAATCAAGCTGCAATGAACATTCACATTTATATCTTTGTGTGTTTTCATTTCTTTAGGGGTAAAGACCTGTGGTGGAATGGCTGAGACCTATAATAGGTTTACATTTAACTTCTTAAGAAATTGCCAATTTTTTCAAAGTGGTTGTTCTAAATTTTATAATTCCATAAGCAGTATATAAAAGTTCCAGTTGCCTGGCATTTTCATCAACACTTTTTATTTTCTGTCATTTTGATTATAAACATTCTAATGGGTATAAAGTGGTATCTCATTGTGGTTTTACTATGTAGATCATTGATAATTAATGATGTTGAGTATGTTTTCAGATAATATTTAACCATTCCTGTGTCTTCTTTTGTGAGGTGTCTGTTCAGATCTTTCGCAAACTTTTATTAGATTGCTTACCTTGTTTTTATTAAGTTCTATGAGCACTTTGTATATTCTGATACAATTGTGTTGCTGGTTAAATGTATTTCATGTATTTTTACCATTCCCTATCTTGCCTTTTAATTTTCTTAATAACGTTTTTTAAAGAGCAAAATTTTTTATTTTGATGAAACCAATTTATCAATTTTTTTCTTTTGCAGTTTGTATTACTTCAATACTTTAGAACATTAAACGTTCTCATTAGCTTTATATGATACTGTAATTGCCTGCATTTCTCGAACGATTACATTAGATCTCCCAGAGATTCTGGGAGGTGTCCCAAATCACACATCTTTAAGAATCCTAAATTCAAACTACTGAATGGGTATGAAATCAGAGGAATGCAGTCAGAGGTTATTAGCAGGAGTACAGAACCGAGGGTCAGAGAAGCCTGTGCAGGGAGATGTGAGAAGCAGAAACAAGGGTAGCACTTTGGATTCTTTCACGGGATGATTCATTTCCTGAGAGCAGTTGGATATGAGGATCCATTCAGCCCCTCTTCTTGAGTGAGACTTTTCCAGGTTGACAGACCCTATTTTTCACATCTGATGCCTGATACCCAGCTTATAATCACAAGGACCAAATAAGCAACAGGCCTCCTTACTTCTGGTCCAGCGCTCTGCCCACCCTTCTGGAACAAAGTCCCCATCACAGCAAAAACCCAGAATTGTCATGTAGGACCTAAACATTCAGTGAAGACAGCAGGTTAGCCTGAGCACAGCCATCTTAGGAAACCCAGAGGCCATTTTCTGAATATGTTCAGAAAGCCCTTGAAAAACAAGGTGAAAAACAAGTTAATCATGAACACCAGGTGGTGGGCAGCTGCGGCCTTCAGACAGCTAACCTTGGTCAGTTAGTCATACATACCAAGCTTATCTTGCTGAAACACTGTATGGCTGAGGGTGTTCTTATCTCGTGAAACCCCTGGGATGTGGCGCCAACCGAAGATTTATGCGTCCTTGGAAAAAAAACCCTGTTACATGCTTGTAGAACAATACTGTCTTTTTAGAAAATGCTATAAAAACCTCTGGCTTTGGCTGCTTGGGGTCCTTGTTGAGACCCGCTGCGTCGGGCTAACTTGGACCCCAGCTAGCAGGTTCCTGAATAAATTCATCTTGCTTGTTGCATCAAGAGACGCCTTTCGTGAGTGATTTGGGGCGGCGTCCTCCTCTGGGAGAATCCAACAGTCATGGCTTCACACAGATAACGCTGTGGTCAGTGTAGGTAGTAAAACAAAGCTATATTTTTCTTTTTAGAGATGATACAAATAGGACACGATTTTTCTTTTGACGTATCAACGGCAAAATAGTTTCCTGACCTCACAAGAGTCAAAACGATTACATAGTCATTGCCCGACTTTATCCTCCCACACCTGTCCTCAGAGGAAAACCCAGGAAGCCTCCCTTCCCTTCTCGTTTCCTGTCGTGCAGGAAGGTTCCGTTAATTGCAGTCAATGACTTCATAAGCGCATCCTGCCATTTCTCTGGCCGGCTCTACACTCAGATCTGTTTTGGCACATGTGAGTTGTGTATTTCTCGCCCCTGGCCACCTTTACCACAGCTCTGCGGCACTGCAGGCCCATCACCTGAAGGTGCCGCGAAGAATACTGTGCAACTACCACTGCTAACAGCCTTAAATGGAGACTCGGTGCCTCTCCTCGCTGTTTTTATGCTCTGCTTTAATTCGGGCAGACTCCAGTTCCAGACTGCACGTTAACTGTGATCTTCCGTCTTCTAGACAGTGTAACAGCGGTCCTCCTGCCTAAGCACATTTCATTTCTCATGTCAGTCTCTGTCACTCTTTTTCTGTCTTTTTTTATTTTTCAGTAGAATGTATCTGCCACCAGGAAGGACATAATGTGTTTTCATGAATCTGGCAGCCCATTCAAGCGCTAGAAAACAGCAGAGTCACCTGGCTGAAGAAATGTGGTCTCGGTGCCTTTAAGTCCTGAATTCCATGACCACAGTCATATGCATCTTCAGGAGAAATGCCTTGGAGCCCAGGTGGACCTTTGGAAGACTGAACTTTAGACCTTATGTTGTCTTTGAAAATTTAAGGGAGTGGCAGTATCTATGGGAACACCCCCCCTCCAAATCAGTGAACAACCAATAAATCCCTTGAAAGTAGTCAATAAGCTGTTTGAATAAACCAAACGCAAAAGTCCACCAAAATAGCAGACCTAACCCAGTGTGAACATCTCAGGGTAACTTTGATAAAATATTCTGTTAATTAACTGAGGACAAAAAAAAAGATCTTTTGGGTCAATCTAATTCTTGTAGAGCTTGCAGACAAAAAGAATGGCTGGTAGACTTACTGGTTATTCTTAGTTCGCCTCGACCAGATACATCTTGCACTTCTCTTCCCTGCTCTTTGTTCCAGGAAGACTGACCTCTGTGCATCGTATGTATCGTCTCTGCCCTCTCGTCTCTGGTTGGATTGGACCAATGGGAGACATTGACAGGACACTCTAGAGTGAAGGGGAGGGGACAAGGGAGAGGGTGTATTCCTCCCACACCCGTCCTCAAGCTTTGCTTTAGCCAGAAGTGATGGTGCTGCAGCCCTTGAATTTATCAGCCAGCCACTCCCATGTGGCTCCAGCTCTTCTGGGTCTGGTAACACCTCTACTACTCCTCGCCCCCTGCAAGCCTAGGGGTGATAATGGATTCCCACTGTTACCACTCTCTGGTCGTCTTACACCTCTAATTATTTTCTTCAGTCCTGTCTATACTTGCATAATTGTCCAATCATGAAGTTATTTTTAATTAAAATTTTTTTGCATCTCTTTCCTAAAATGATTCACCTTGGTAGATTTTTCTTGCTAGAAACTTTCTCTTTCTTGACAGGTTGGTTTTTATCTCAATGTGATTTCTTAGTAAACTACAAATGCTTGCTGCTAATGTTATCTTAAGGACCTTCTTGAGCAAATAAAAGTACACACAAGTTATATAATAGGCATACATGGAATAATCACAAATGATTCGATTATACCCAATACTTTATCTGCCTGGCCTCCTTAGATATTTGAGTTTGTAACCTGCTATGTTGTATCCTTGGCTTTGGAATTTACCAGTAAAAATTCAGGTGAGACATTTAACAAAATGCTTGAAACAGGTTTCATTTCCATTTAGGAGGCCCTGTGCCGAAGTTGATCTGGATTCAAAGAACCACTTCCCCCGGTGTCTGGCAGGGTGATGCCACTATCCTCTCCCTATCTTCCTTCCCAGAAAGTCATCCTTATCTTAGACAATCAGACCATGGTAGAGATTATTTCTAAATCTCACTCACACTTTAAGGGCAGAATCTATACATTAAAACATATTCTTCAGATTTTTTTCCCTGGATTATCAACAATACTTCAGCCCATTACACAGGGGGAAAAGGTAATTAAACTGTACCAGGCTTTTGGAAAACTGACCTAATTTGCTGTCTTTACATTTTACCTTGTTTTTGGTGAAATGAAGCTAACCAGCTTCTCTTTTCCATTTTCCAATTCCTTTGTAACACATTTTTCCAATAAAAAAGATGCTTGCTTGCAGTAAATTAAATACTTGGAAACAGTGCTAATTCCTTCAGGGTGATTATTGCTATGCACTAACTTTCCTCCTTTTTCCCCCATTTTTCTTTTTTCTCCCTTCTTTTAAAAAGTTCCTCATTCAGTGGAATTACTCTTCTGAGTATATTCTATATACTTTGGTAGACATACTCCCCAAACAAAAGGTACTATTACCTACAAGAGGACATTTTAGAAATGTTAGTACTTCAAATGCTTACACATAGGGTCTTCACACTGGTTTTCTGAGGCTGGCTTGAAGAATAAGTATGCTAGGATCACTATTAAGTTCACAGTACAGTAATAATAGTAGTTACAATGAAATGATAGCTACCTGTGTTGAACATTTACTTGGTGCCAATAAATGTGCTAAACAGTTTACATGCTGTACTGGCTTTCACCCATGCAGAATCCTTAGATATAGTGACAGTAATTATGCCAGTGGTCACACAGCTGGAAGTGGTAGAATCAGACAGGAGCCTTGCCCACGTCTGTCTTCCTCTCCACCCTACTTCTCAGTAACCATGCTTAGTGTCTCTAAGACATAAACCTGCCTTAAGATGTGGCAACTAACTTGTTATTAGACTGACTTTACTTAACCCCCTGCTTGTAGTTTGTTCCCGTAGTTTCTGATGTACAGTGCTAGGATTCCTTCAATAACTCAAGGAATGTTTTGGAGGCCATTTCCCCTTATTTTGACAAAGTTGAAGGATTTGGGGAAAAGAAGGATTTGATTGATTGCAATGGAATTGCACAGATAATGGATGCTATGAAGCAGACTTCTAATTTCAGTTTCAAATGAGTTTCACAATATTTTAGGTATTGCCATTCAAGAAATTGCTAATGGAGAGAAGTGGGTCCAAGATGGTGATGTAAAGATCCTGAGCCCACATCTTCCCTCAGACACACTGAAGCTGTATTTCCACACAGAGAAATTCTTCCCAAGGGAGAATGGAGGCCTGAGTGGACACCTGCTGTACAATGAGGGATAAAAAACCACATAAAAATAGCAGAAGGGAGAGGTGATTGGTTAAAGATGGCAGCGTGAGAGGTGAGGCAGAAACCTCCTCCCAAAACCACATACAATATGAAAATATAGGAAATACAACTAATCCTGAAAGAGCAACAGGAAAGAGGCTGTGGCCGACTGCCCACGCCTGGGGAACAGAGGGGACCTCACTGAAAAGGGTAAAGTACCAAAGCTGTGATCCAGCAGGACCCAAGCCCTTCTCTCACCCCAGCTCACCAGTGGGCGTACATATACACAATGGAATAATATTCAGAAGAAAACAAATCCTACCATTTGCAACAACATGGATGGAGCTAGAGGGTATTATTCATCTAAGAACAAAGAAAAAAACTGAAGGAATAAGACAGCAGCCGACTCACAGAACCCAAGAATGAACTAACAGTTACCAAAGGGAAAGGGACTGGGGAGGATGGGTTGGAAGGGGGGGACCAGGGGGGAAAAGGGGCATTACGATTTGCACACATAACATGGTAGTGGGGGGCACGGGGAAGGCAGTATATACACAGAAGACAAGTAGTGATTCTATAGCATCTTACTATGCTGATGGACAGTGACTGTAATGGGATATGTGGTGGCTACTTGATAATAGGGGCAATCTAGTAACCACAATGTTGCTTATGTGATTTTATATTAATGATACCAAAAAAAATAAAGAATAAGGTTAATTCATTTTTATAAAAAGAAATAGAAGCAAAAAGAAATTGCTAATGGTAAATTAAAATTACTTTAAAAATAATCATGGTGACTAGATTCTGAAGTTGAAAATGTACAAAATCTCTCCTTTTCAATTAGGTTTCCTAGTGAGTGTCATTCATTCAATAAATACTAAGCACTCATTCTGAGCCAGTTTTTGTCATGGCCAGGGCTATACATGTAAAAATGACATGGTCTCTTGCCCTGAATGGATTCATTTACCAGCACATATGGACATAATTTGACAAGTAGCACAAGACATCTTGGAAAATTCGGTATTTGTGATCGCAGCCATTCCCAAGCATGGAAGGTGCACAAAGCAGTGTGATTCATTATTTCGCTTTAGCACGGATTGAACTGCTCGTGCTTTGGGTTCGGTCTGAAAGCAGCTGCAGATCGCTGACATCATGGGCGGGAGATGCTGACATCTCAGTGTCTCTCTCTCTCCATGGCCCCAATGCTCATAACCCATATTAAATGGTAAAAACTTTGTATTTGAAAAGAAATCCAACTGTAGTTCTTAAATGTGAGGGGAAAGTGAAGCAGTCTAAGAAAATGCTGGTTCTTCACAGAATGTAGAATCATTGGATAATTTAAGAAGTAACGCGTCTCAGTCCTTTATGGGTTTGGATATATGACAGGGATGGGCCACGGGCTTTATATAAGCGCCTGTCAAACTTCCCTTTATCTACGACCTACATAAAAAGTAACTTTTCTTCACAATCCAAGAAATACAGGAACATACAAATGAAACAAACTTTAATGACACAATCCTTGTTGTTACTGTTGGTCATATACTCTGATGTCTTCCTGATCCTTTCTCTTTTTCTACTTTTAAAAAATGCTGATTGTGACCCACTAAATTGACTTTATGACCCACTAATGGCTTGTTACCCCCAGTTTGAAAGGCACTGCTCTCAGTTGACATTAGTAGGCAAGTAAACAAGTCAGTTAATGAAGCTGTTGCAGCTACAATTTATTTTAATAATGTTATAAATTGCTTTAACCCTGTGTTTATAGAATTATTAAGGGTCTTATGGGATCACTTAAAATTTTCATTTATTCTCCACTGTACTCTATGGGAGGAATTATATAATATGATAATACTTCCGAGTACAGGGGTTTGCAGAACTCTCGGGAAGAAATCAAGTGTAAGCTCTATAAATAAAACGGCTGAGGAGTATCATTGAGTGAAGGATGTCTAACTAAGCGCTCTAAGAGAGTAACACTTGATGGGACTTTGAAAGAGAGTAGAATTTGACAGGTAGGGAGAGAGGAAAGACAGTTCATACTGGAAGGGTGTGATCTGGTTGGGAGACGGGTGAGAAATAGGCTTATCTAAGAGATATGCAGGAACACACAGCGGGGACTAGATAAGGGAGACAAATATATCAGGCTGAAAAATCAGGGCCTAGTCATTTCATTTACGTGATGGAACGGGAAGTTCCCTTGCATCGAACGAGTGGACAACTCATGGACATAGATTATTTTATGACTGTTGGACAGAATGGGGTCCTAGAGTTTCTTTGGGGGTTTTGAGTAGAACTCAGGAAGGGGACTGAAAACTTTATAAGATTACTTCTGTCCTAGATTGCCAACTCCCTAAGACAAGAGGGACCTCAGTTTTATTCATTCATAATTCCTAGCATCTAAGACAGAGCCTGGTGCCTAGTCAGCACTCAAGATATCTTTTTTTTAAATGAATAAGTCATGGAGTGAATGGATAAAGGAGTGCACGGGTTACCTCGTGATTATCGCCTGAACTCTGCTTGTCCCACGTCCCTGGTCTCTGAATGTAGCTATTTAGGGAGTTTGCATTTGTTCTACTTCTGGTAACATTCTAAATTCTGTGCCTTTGTCTTCTACCCAATGATCTAGTCTCAGTTTCACCAGCATCCTTTATAGCATCCTACCCTTGCTGACCCTGTTCTCTTTGCTTAGAGTGTCTCTCTGCACTGTCCTTATGTATCGTGGCCAGCATTCCCAGTCCAAACAGAATCTTCTCTGTAAAGCTCTACTTTGAATATACCTCCTATGGTGCCGTTGATTCTCTTCTCATGTAATTTTATTGACTGATTATTAAATAAAAATAATTTACTAATTATTAAATTAATAAATTAATAAATACATATATTTTAAGAATATTGGAGAAATGAAGAAAATAAATGTACCAAACAATTATCTATAATCTTATTACCCAGAGAAAACATTTTGTTGCTTGAAGTTACTAATATTTTGATATGTCTATATTTATGAGTTAAGTATAGATATGAATGTAAATTGGGGTCAGGAGATACATTTTATACATTGCTTTTCACATAATAAAATGTGATTTTTTCCTTATTTTCTTTACCTTTCTTAAAAACTTCACTTTAATGTCTACAGAGCATTCCTTTATTCCATTATATATGACTATATATTTAACTAAGCAATTGATATTTTTTGTTGGACATTTGTGTTGTTTCCAAATTTTTACTTATAAAATAAATAAAATTTATTTTACTTATAAATATTTTACTTATAAAATAAAATAAAATTTTTACTTTAACAAACAATGTTATGATAGACATCCTTATGTCTATGGTAGATAAGCCAAAACTTTATATTTGTATCTATTATTTCCTTTGCATGAATACATAGAAGTGAAATTACTTGGCAAAAGCATATAAGCATTTTAAATAGTATTACTAAACATGACAAATAAATTACCTCCATGTCCACTCCCAGGAGGTGATTTCAATTTACACTCTCCCCAGTACAGCATGAATGCCTATTTCTCTATGTACTTATCAACCTTTGTCTTAACATGTCTTGGAGTTTAGTCATTT
The DNA here is from genome assembly GCF_040802235.1 of Manis javanica. Classification (NCBI taxonomy): domain Eukaryota; kingdom Metazoa; phylum Chordata; class Mammalia; order Pholidota; family Manidae; genus Manis; species Manis javanica. Next base: position 90,896,979 of record NC_133169.1, on the reverse strand, counting down.
GAAGCTACACAATGACATCAACACCAAGTATGGCTTTTGTTTCTTAACAGGTTGCCTTTAACATTATTGCATATAGTTATTGACCATTTTTCTTTGTTTTGAAACTGGTTGTTCTTGGCCTGTATTTATTTTTTGACTTAGATTTAGTTTTTTGTTTTAAAAAGCCATTAGTTATTAAGAATTTTCTGAACTTCTATAGTAAATGTCTATTCTTACATAGAATGTGGGCCACCGTGGTTTATACACACACGTATCTACGCCATCTAGAAGTAGACTTCTGGGAAAAATGTTCTTATCCTTATTTAAGTCTCATTCTTTGATGAGTAGTGTGGATAAATGGAATAGACATGTCTGTGGAATCCACGAAAGCTAAGATTTAAATACCAGCTTTTTACTTGGATAACCTCTTCAGTCTTCCTAAACCTGCTTTTTTCTCCTGAAAAAAGAGGGTGAATTGTATCTCCTCTCAGAGGGTGCAGAAGATTGATGGGATAATTTATGTAAGCCCCTAGCCCAGTGACTGGCAGATGGTGGAAAGCTGTAACAGTTAACTACTTCCATTTTTATTTAATTCTTTGTTTTCTTTCATAACATCACAATGTTTTGAAAGACACTAGGTGCTTAATAAACAATAAACTACTCAGTTCTATTGGACCAATAAAAGACTCAAAATGGTGTTTATTCATTTGTTTTACAACGTAATACTTAGAGAAAGTTGGACCAAAGCTTAGGTTTTCCTCTTTCAAAAGCATTCCATATCCATGTCATTTAAGGTGTAAATAGTCTACACACAATAAATTCTCAATTTTTATGCACGGGTTGTTAAGTAGCCATTTTACAAGTCACACTTTCCCTCTGAATAAACTAAGAATAACTAAGAGGAAACAGTTCCACATCTGGGTCCTTTCCCACGTGAAATTTGTAATATCTGTGCTGGTAGACACTTGAATGGCTTTTCCCAAAGAGGGTTGTGGTGTAACCTGTCCAAGCTATTTGGTATCTCGATCCAGAATTCCGCCCCACGCACCAAGCTGGTCACCGGCATCCGCGGCACTTCCCTCTGATGACATCCGCTGTTAGCCTCTGACTTTCACCAAATATGTAATGTTTAGAATCACTTTGATTGGCTCTTTCCCTATCTTGTTCTGCAGCACTGTCATTTAAAGGAACAGAGAACTTTGGAGAATGCATTCCAGGACAGCTAAACAATTTCTTGGAACCGCAAAGAAAGTTTTCTCTTTTGATCAATAATAGCTTTGGAGAGCCACGAAGTTACACATTTTGTTCATATTATTATTTTATTTATTTTGCTGATACTGCACAACAATAAAATTTCATGAAATCCCTTACTAATCATTTTCCAATCCCTCTTTTCCTGAGTGGGATACACTCCCATTCAGCTGACATCCTTTGCCTTGATTTTTCTGCTTTCCCAGCCAGTGTCCCCTCTTCTGGCCGGCGGCCACCATGGATGCGTACGTGATGGCACTTCAATACCTCCTTACCAATCTACACAAGCAGAAGTTTGATCCTCTGTCTGCAGGTCCCCAGATCACTTTCCCATCAGCTGGGGTCCCCCTCTTACCCTCCACCACTTTCTCCGCATCTGAAAATGAAGTGGAAGGTAGATGACCCTTGCCTGGCTCTTTCTGTCTCTTCAATTTTCTGACTTTTCCGAGAGAGACAGCTTTCTATTTTCTTTAGCACTTCTTTCTTGGCTGGGGAATCAAAGGGAAGTCTGTCCTCTGAGATGTCACCGTCCACTTTCCTTCCCTTGGTCGCACCTGTCTTTCACCCGTGTTAACTTTCTCAGGCTTTAGTCAATATTCCGAGATGCAGTTCTTTCCTAGTATCCGTTTATTGAGGCATAATTTACATACTGCAGAAGATACCCTCTGTCACAGTACTTTTGAGAGGAAGTGGACTGGAGGAGTGAGAGCAAAAATACCGTTTTGCTTTCTTGATTTTTGACTTCCATCTTTTATTTGCTCCTTCGTCAAACAGTAAGCCTACTTGGATGTTTACATGAGTGTTTTGGGGGGGATTATTTTTACCTCATCTCCTGCCAACTTATTTTCATTTTCTTTTACATTATATCAATAATTTCTCAGATCCGTGGCATGCCCTTCCATCTGGTAAGCATTATTATTATCATTATTTTATATTATTAGGGATACATATATAATCATGTAATAATTATTATATATTATTATAATACTTCAGAAGCTCAGCATTTGGAAGTAGTCAGATAATATTATGAGCTTCAAAAACCTATCATTGAGATATTTGATACAGTAATAGCCTTACCTTATACGTGGACAGAAGAGCTAATATATACAGCAGCACACAGTAGGAGGCATAGAACAAGGTTAAATTAATGCAAAATATACAATATAATCTAACTACAATATGAAGTAGGAATTATTAGTATAGGTAGGAGAAGAATGGTTACTAGAAAATATTGATTTTTTATAAAATACCAACAAAAATAATTCTAGGCTTAGTGTATTTTTGACACCACATGTATGTCAACCAGATCACAGGAGGAAAGTGGAATGCATGTGCCGGGATTCACTATCTCACTAATTCAGAAACTCTTTATGGAGACCTTCTCCTAGTGTTAAAGCCAATTCTAGGTGCTGGAATTACAGCTGATGAAGATTTACAAGTTCTGCCTTCGTAAGAAGCTCGTATAGACCGTGTCAGAGACGACAGCCACGACTCACACGCGCGGCCAAATGGAATTCAAAAGGGAGCCCCTCAGATGCACTGGCCGCATTGTGAATCCTCAGGGCCACATGTGGCGAGCAGCTCCCACATTGGGCAGAGCATTTCAAAGCACCACAGAAAGTTCTATTAGAAGGGACTGTCTTTAAGATCAAATTTTTACGTCTAAAAATTTAATAATAAATCAGACACATAGAAAAGCAAAAATAATTTATAGGCATCTACGTAATCCTTGTCAAGATAAACCATATGTTGCATCTGTCATATTTGCCTCAGCTGAGTCTTTTTAAAAAATAAGATATTAAACATTATACATTAAGAAAAAGCCACATTCCTTGCCCTTCCCCCCCCCCTCTTTTCCTAAAGGTAACCATTATCCTCAAGATGGTGTGAATAACTTACACGCATGTTTTTGAACTTTTACTACATAGGAATGTGTTGATAGACAATGTAAGGGTATTATTATGCATTGAATGATTTTTACATAAATGGTATCAGCTGTTTGCAACTTGCTTTTTTGGTTATGGGTTGTTTCCATTTAACATTTTATTTTGAGACTTAACCACGGTGATGCATGTCGTCCACATTGACTCACGTGCTCTATGATGTTTTCTGTACAGAAAAACACACTGTGTATATCCGTTTTCCAAATAAGAAATGATTAGGAGCTTTCCAGCTGAAGTCTACCTTCTAGACATTTTACAAGCTCTATTGGACAACCTAACCTCAGTCCCATGCTTGATCAGAGTTCAGCAGCCCTCAGATTCTAATTTTGAGAAATGACAGGATGGAAGGGAAACCTGGTGCTGTTAGATGCCCACCCTGGCCTCGCCTCAGTGGGAACCTTCCAAGAGGCCTTCCATTTACACTCTCAGAGGAGCATGGTGGGTAGGTACCCAGACATTGTCATCCAGATCCTCTGAGTTGATGCTTTTCTGTCGAGTCCTGTTCATTGATTCTTTCCTAAACAAATGGGTCTCTATGTAAATCAAGTCCTAAGAAATAGCTTGTGAAGCAAATGCAGTCATTTCTTGAGGGGAAAAAATAAGTCACTAAATTTATGTCAAAATTCACTCTACCTGAATATACTTAGCTGCTATCTTTTGATGTTCTGATCTCATAAATTTAAAAGCAGCACTTGGATCTTAGCTAGGAAGCCAGGCAGCTGCACTCGGTCTTCCCTTCCTTTCGCCTCCTCCTCTCAAAGGATTCTGGCCTTGATGGAATGTGCAATCAGCCTGGAGATTTTTAAGAATTTCAATGTAGTACTGACTCTACGGTCTCCATCTTTGCTGTTTAAAATGTAACCTTCTTAAACTTTCCTCAGGTTACAAAACAAACCTGCGTTCATCTACAAGATGAAACTGCCATTGTACCATTTCAAAGACAAGGCAACTTTGAAAATATTGATACATTTAATTTTGACATTTCCCGCATTTCCACACTTTTGGTTACTAGTTTAGAAAACACATTAGCACATTAGCAAACTGCATGTTTCAACAAATTGAGGATTCAAAGGGGGGGGCTCCAAGATTGATTATCTAAACAGACCTAGGGTTGTTTTCATAAATTATATATCCTCAGAAGCCCACACAAAACATATTAGAAACGTAACTGTTCAACCCAGTTCAGTTCAATAAGGCAGTATGTACCAACTTAGGTGCCTTCTAATGGAGCAGTTTTAAAATAAAATTTTCCCCAAGTCAACACTTTTTTTTCCAAGTGAGGTCTAATGTAAAAGTGCCACATGGGTGAAAGGACCTGAGACCTGCCACATGGGTGAAAGGACACCCCTCCTTACTTAGCCACCCCTTCACTCCACAAGATTTTGAGGAATGTACTGTTAGTAAGTATTGAGAACACAAATGAAACCCCTCGAGGACTTTTATTTCTGGCCCTTTGATGGATTGGTTACTCTAAAAAATTTTATAACCAAAAACAACCAAATATTCTGGATAAAATATTTTTTAAAACTACTAAAAAAATCGTCACCACTGATGTGGAAAAATGCAAAGTATCTGTAATCTGCAGACACACACACACACATATGCCAGAAAGGAAGGAAAAGCAAGAATCCTAGGAGGTAAGTTAGCATTTAAAATGAATTTCACCTTCACATGAACCTGACTGACTTCAGGATTCTGTTTTAATAGCTCTGCGGGCATAAGAGAATCGAAATAAAGACTAGAGCCAGCATGAGGTGACGACATTTTAGGAAACCTCAATAGTCTGGACAGACAAAGGACTCCTCTTTCAAAGTAAGGGTGAGTGATAAATAAATTCCCTATACCTGGAAGAAGACAAAGTGGAAACCTGTCATCTGACCTTGACATTGGTCAGAGAGGGAAAAGAAACTAACCTTGGGAATTAATTAACAAATGGCTGCCTTCACTTGTGCTTAGAGCCCCAACTCCTGTTACCTTCTACCTTAAGCAGATAATATCAAGAAGACAATAACTCCAGGTACTACCAGTAGAATCAAATGCAATATTCTCTGGAGAAATCCAAGTTCAGCCTAGGTATCAAAGAATTCCTGCAGAGGCCTTCCCAAAGAATTGAATTCACAGCCAAAAATCGTATCAGATAAGCAACAAGACACCCTGAGACGCAGCCAGAGAAACAACAGAGGGTGGAATCCTACCCAAAAGGCTTCATTAGTGAGATTATCAAACAGAATACAAAATGAGTATGTTTAATGTGTTTCAAGAAAGGGCTGACATCACGAATAAGGAAAAAGAGACTTCAAAGCAACCAAGCATCTATGAGAGAGAACTCATAGGGGTTCAAATGTGGAAAACAATATTTGAAATTAAAAAAGTAACTGAAGGACAAAAAGAACAGATTAGAGTCTGCTGAAAATAAAAGTAGTGACCTGGAGGAAAGATCTGAAGAAACACAGAATACATTTCCAAGAGAAAAGGAAATGGAAAATAGTTTTTTAAAGCTGGCCATCAGAAGGTATGGAGAACAGAGTCAGAAGTGATGAGTTCAACAGGTAAGGATACAAAAAACTGGAAGAGTTAGTATTCCAAGTCATACCCAACAGAAGTGTCAGGAATTGTTGAAAGGCACCAAACTGCAAGTCCACAAAACCAACCACACGAAAACCTGGAGACTCTGTTGAATGGATGTAGCCTTGGACATTTTGACACATGGACCACTGATGGCTGGCCCTTCTGGCACCTTGGGGACTGGGCCTGGACGCTGGCCTCCTGCATGTTCCTGGAGTAACAGCAGAGTGGCCCCCAAAGATCATAGTAGTGTACCCCAAACATCCAGGAGGTAAGAGCATCTTACAGGGAAGTTTTGTTTTGTCTTTATGGCCAGTGTATGTACCTCCCATGACCGTATATATTGATCCATCTGTAACTCCCACACACAGGGAGGTGGGTGAAGGTCTGGCCACTAGACCAGGACGAGATACCATTCCTGCCACTCTTCTATCACAGGATCCTCTCTGCATGCATCCTACCTGATGGACAGGATTTGCCTATGCTGTTGTCATTAAAACATGTACCTTATTGCCCTTAAAGTTCTTTTCTTCTACAGTCCTTGTGGATTGGGTGTGCCTCCTAGCCATAGCTACCACTTGCTGAGTATACCCGGAGCCCCCTGCCAGTCCAGGCCAGCTGCTGGCCTCCTGTGGAGTGGGCTAGCTGTGGACTTAATCTGAGTAGGACTTTGAACCCAGAGGGATCCTCAGGATTGAGGATGATCATGATTTTATTGTTATCTATGTCATAATTTTTGTTGTCATTCTGTTATTAGTCTGGTTGCAGTTCTCCAGCTTTCTTGCCCAAGGGCCATTGTGGAAGGTTGGGGGTGCGTAGATTGTGAGGTGAGATTTCTGGAGGGGTGGACTGTGGGGTAAGTTGCAGAATGTCCAGAATCTCTTGCCTAGCATTAGTTCATTTACATATCAGTAGGCATTTACCACTGTGGATCCTCCCATTGATCTGGGGCAAAGGGTGGAGAGATAACAGCCATTCTCTCCTCCCCTCCATGCCTGGTACATAATTGGTCTGGTGTCTACTAGTCATCAAGGACCTGCCAGGGGAGTTCCTCCCAGAGGGGCTGATGGGAAGCAGAGAGCGCGCTGAGGCGCAGAGTGCAAAGGGCAGCTGCAGGAGGTGGACGGGGCTGGGCCCAGCTAGTGAATTAGAGCCAGCTGTGAGCAGTACAAAGTGGTTCCTCCCAATCTACCCTTTCCTTTATTTCATCACTGGTTTCATAAGGGGATTCACCCCAGGCTGGGAACACCCTTCCTACCAGAGCTACAGTGCTCATGTACCAAAGACCTGCCTAATTTTGTCATGAATATCTAGAAATTTTGTTTTCTGAAGTTCAAGTAGCGATTTTGTTGTGCACACACACATACACACAAGCACCCATACACCTTTCCTCCTCCTCTGATGGGACCTTGAAGCCTATTCAGTGACTGTGGTATCAAGAGGCTTCTCTTTTCTTGAAGCCAGGGCACTATGGATTCCTAAGGGGCCAGAGATGCCTGGGAAACGAAGTGGTAGAATCTGAGGAGCTCTAGAGCCTGGGATGTACATGGGATACCACCAAGACTCTATTTTAGAGACAGAACTGACTGCTGATGTTAGGGCTTCCACAGAGAAAGCAGAAGTGCTTTAACTCAGTGCCATGAACTGTCAGAGCGCATGTGAATCAATACGCACAGCCTCTCTGCCTGTGAGTACAGACGTCAAGTGCAGACCCTTTCATCCCTGGGAGTTTTTGGTTTGTTGTTTATTGTTTTTGGTACAGGGGGGTGGTGGCAAAGGCACCTACAGGGCCCAACTGTTGCTGCCTGTTGTCTAATTTTCCATCTTTCGCCCAAGACTAGCACCACCCTTCCATGCTCCCCATCGCTTCCCCTCACCTGCCCCCCTAAAGCCGCACTGCACCGTGTTAGCCGGGAACAGGACGAGCCGCGGCGTGAAGCCAGCTTGCAACGCAGACCGGAAGGCTCAGTCTTGGCCTTTGGACACACACTGCAGTGTTCCATTTTTATGTGCAACCTTATTGACTAGATTTTAGAGCTTTCCTTTTGCTTTAGGTTCCTTATCAGTGTGAAGGGTTATTGTGGTGAGGTGGTCAGGAGTTTCTAAATAAATGCCTTTATTGTTCTACCTCTGCTATTATCTAAATCTGGAGAAATTTCTTTTTTATAGCTCAAGGAAAATACTATATCTGATAAAGTTCAAGATGCAACATTGATTTTATCTTCTGCCTTTTAAGGAACCTGCTCTTCAAACTGCCTTCTCTTCTTTCCCATTACCTTACAGACCTGCGAGGGTAGTAAGTGGGAAAATGCTGTTTTCAGGATTTAGGAGATTCACCTGCAATAACTTTACACCGTGCCAGCCAAGAACACAGGACTCTAGGGATCCGGCTCAATAACTAAAAGAAATTCTGGTCTGGATTATATAACCAAGGGCTGAAGGATCCTAATTGGCAGTTTCTGGAGGAAGGCTTTATTTACTACTTTTGTTTATTATTTTTTAAATCTTGATTACTATTTTCTGGATGTACGTTTCTAAATTTCCATGGATGGTTTTTTTTTTTCTTTAAAAAACAAGTGTGTAGGCACAGTTGCAGGGGGGCCATCAGGTGAGAAATCGGGAAACAACAGTGGTGAAGCTTAGAACCTCACCCCCCCCTGCTTTGAGAGAAATCTGCACCCGTGGAGGTTTTATTGCCCTTGTCTAGCTCGGATTAGCACTTAGTCTACAGGCACACACCTGATCATCTACAATTGCTCTCTTACAACACTAAACTATGTTTTCTACCTTTATCTTGCATCTACCTACCACTTCAGCAGTTTATTAAAAATAAAAATAATAATAATAATAATAAAGGGAGAAATGTGAGATCCACATATAAATCAAGTATAAAAATCAAACGAATATTCATATTTGAACTGATTGTTTATAGTTCATAATGCGTGATCAAAACTGAAAGTTTCTGTGATGAATGCCCTTGCACTGTTCACCATGTAAGAACTTATTCACTATGTAAGAATTTGTTCACCATGTAAGAACTTGTTCGTTATGCTTCAGAAGATTGGAGACTGACGAGAATTAGGCTTGGGGTGGATTAATGATTGTGCATTGAGCATTGACTCCCCTATACAGAATTTTATTGTTGTTAACAACCATTTGATCAATAAATATGAGAGATGCCCTCTCAAAAAAAAAAAAAGCGTGTATGCTTTGAGGAATGTGTTGGTAGGAATCAAGAACCCAGCAAAGATTTTACAGATGTTGGTGGCTAATGCTAAGATTGTTATTATTATTATTATTGATTACCAGTGGTAAAACACTTCAAGAAGGCATGAAAATATGAGTATTTCAATAAGTATTTTTAAGAAGTTTTATATTCACGAGGTAACATTATACCTGTATTTTTTGACTGAACAGATTCTAAATTCCTCGCTGTAGCAATAGCATTTGAACTGAGACTTAAAAGCAATTGATCTAGGCAAGTCCCTTTAACATAGGGACGTGAAAGCATCTTTCAGGATATCTCTAAAGCCATTTCTTCAGAGAAGACGTCCCTTGATCCTCTCATTCTAAATAATGCCTTCATGCTCAAATCTCTCCTGCACCTTTTATTCTACTTTTTGATTGCTTATCATAATTTAGTTCTTCTCTGTACACCTGTGAACGCTTAACATCTCCCTCTATTGCTAGACAGTAAACCCTACCAAGCCACGTATTGTATCTGTTTTATTTATTAGTATAGCTTAGAACATAGTCTGATAAATAGGTGTTCCATAAATTTTAATGAATGAAAAGAGAAGGACTACATTATACTGCAAGTATAGCTATCATTTATCAAGCACTTATTACCTGCAAGCACTTCAAAAACATTCCGTTTAATCCTCCACCAGTGCTCAAAAGTAGATGTTATCTCAATTTTATGGTTGAGGCAACTTGCCTAAGACATTACATCTGGTAAGTGGAAAAGTTATGACTTCAATCCCAAGTTTAGTCTTCTTTTTGGTTACACATGAATCCAGCAATGTACAAAAGTGATTATATCCCAGATAGGCAAAGCTGGTTCAGCATTCAAAAATCAAGGAATGTAATTCAGCACATGAATAAACTAAAAAAGAAAAATCACATGATCAGAAAATGATGGGGGAAGAAGGCTTACTTAGATAATCAGAAAAGCCTTACCCAAGAAAGTGGCCTTTAATATGAGATTGCAATGACCTCCTCAAACCTGTCTCCTTACCTGTAAAGTGGGGATAATCAGAGTATTTATCTCAGTAAGGTTTTGTAAAGATTCTGTGACATCAATCACAGGAGGCACTAAACACAGCAGCTGGCAGATGATGATCTTGAAATTGATACATCTTTTTAAAATTATACTCCTAACTGGCCTCTGAAACGAAGCTTCAAGTCAGATACCTTTACCAGGCATTACAATATCATGGCCCGGTGAGCTCCCAGACGGGTCAGCTGTGCTGCAGGAAGTACTTCCACTGGAAAGCTCGGCTTCACACGCCCGTCTTAGGCTCCCCACTGACGCACTTCTGCTCAGTTCTCGGTGGCAGAAAACCAAAGGCACATGAACTGAGGTTTGAGTTTGTGTCCAGGGCTAAGACCCTGGTCGGAAAGACAAAAATGAGACTTACTAGGAACTGTACCTGCATGCAACTGGGCCTTCTCTCATTTAAGAGAGGTGAGGGAGAAACTAGGTCTGGCCTTCAGGGAATAATTCAGGGAAATTCCTACTTTGTTTGATGGGAGATGTGCTGGCCCAGGACAGAAGGTGTTCACAAAGCGAGATTGTAACACTGTCACAGACTTGAGTGTGTTATTTCAATGCTGTCACGATACTCTACTTACACTAAATAGTACTGTCTGTACTTGTCTCACAGCGGCTTTCTGATTATACGAATTAATCACTCATTATAAACAAGTAGGACAATATACAGAAGTATAACAAAGACATATAATTACCCAAAATTAATCTCCCAAACATGTACAATTAACATTTTGTTCTAAATTCAGTCTTTCAACAGTTGGTTTATTATGTGCTTACCTTACCATGTCTCACCATGATTTCAACTTTGTTATACATGTGTGTATTTACATGTGTAACATAAAAATATCAAATGGGTGTGATGTTTTCAATTCAGTAGCCTCTCTTTTTTATTTAAGCCTGAGCCTCATAGGATTGACCTTTGAAAAGACCATTGGTATCAGGTGCGTAACTGCCTCAGTTAAGCAGCTATACAATACATAATTACATTCATCATTTCTCTCCAGATGCTATTTAGATCACTGGTTTTATTTCCTTTCATTTGTGTAATTTCAATCTCTGTATATTTCCTTAGGATAGTTCTCCAGAAGTTACCTTAGTGGATAAGTAGACTTGGGCATTTTTTTAGGTGTCTGATAACTTTTTAAGTAGGATGTAACAGTTTTGTTCCCTCCAGTAACGTATGAGAGTGACATTCTCCTCGCTCCTGTTTGTAACATCCACAAGGAGAATGTTAGGACCGAGTTAGAAATGGCCATGCAAAGTAGTGGGTCCCGGGATTTCTGCTCTTGAGGCACATTTGGGAGCAATGCTGTGGCCTAAGACAGACACTTGAGCTTGTGGAGGGTGAAGCGTTTTTCCCAAGTGCCCTGAGATATCCTCATTTAACAGATAACAGGTTCCCAGGCTCTTGCTCAAAGTAGACACTCCCAGTGTTTGGCAGAGGGATATGACTGACGGCACGGAGCTGATGGCAGCAAGGGAAAACGCCAAGAAAAAAAGAAAGAAAAAAAAAACAGAGTGCAGAGTTTTCTTTTATTTTAGCCAGATCTTCTCTGTGGTTTAATACATCTTCTGTATTTCCATTGAAAATGCAACATTTTGGTTGGTGTGAAAATCTATGTCAGGAAATGCCCCCAAGAGAACAAAACACGTATCAGGTGATAATGGATGTTATTACTGGGAAGCGACATTCGTCTCCTTTTTTGGTCCCCCTCTCACTCAACCACAGCAAATTTTAATATGTGTGCCAGGTTTCCTGCAATTTATATAAAATGAAACTCTTTGGGGAAGATAACACTGGAGTGTCCATGTGATTTCACGCTGCAGTCTCAGCTTAGATCTAAAGCTAATGTCAGTTTCTCGTACCTTCTCCTGGGGAGATGTCAACAGAATACGCGGGCTCAAAATGAATGTGTCCCTGTGACTAGTGTTTTTGATGGGTCTGGCTGTGCTTCAGCTTTCAGAAATCACCCCCTTCTGAGATCACAAGAAAAATAGGCCCATCTTTTGAGACAGGAATAATTTTTGCTTCACTGAGCACTGTTTCTCAGAATTGTTTTTAGGTTTAAAATCTACTGGTTAATCTTCGTGTCATATCTTATTATGCAAAAAACTCAGCGTATGCTGGTTCCAAAAATAGACTCCGAGGTCTAATGGAATATGGTTGGTCTTGAAGCTTTCAGAATCAGGTAATTAGTTTTTTCCTTTTTTTTTTTTAAAGCTTCTTGATTCGCCTCTCCCAGCAATCATTCTTTTGTCCTTTTTACCACTTGAGGGCAGAGATGTGTACTTGGAGGTGCCATCAGATATGCCATCAGCAGACACTGAGAGAATATGCATCTGGGCCACAGTCACTAGCGTGGTATTGGATGTCAGACCAAGGTCTACGAATGACAATCGGAAGGACAATGGCTGTGCTGCTTGGCTGATCCAACATGGGTTAGGGGCCAGGAGTGGCGATGCCTGTGTTCAAAGAGCAGAAGTGTGGGCAGGTGAACATGGGAAGCTATGTGTGTGACCAGCAGAGGAGCTACCAGCAGTGAGTGGGGTGAGCCTCCCAGACCTCTCTGTGACCTACCCTTTTCCCTCTGTCTCAACTCTCCACCCCACTAGTCTAAGGCATTTTCACCTCCTTCCCTGGCTGCTAGCACAGACTCAGACCCTACCTGCTTCACGTTTGTTCCCTTCAGTTCATGCCTTTCCTCTGCTCATAACCCTCTGGTAGCTTCACATCAGACACAGCTTGAGCCTTAGATGGCCCCCAGATCCTGAATAACCTCGCTCTTCCTCTCCCCCAGCCACGTCTCCTTTCCCCTTAGTCTCTGCGTCACCCGCCATGGGGCTCTTTGAGGAGGAGGACACTCAAGCAGCCATGCAATTTCATGCTGTGGTCTCAGCAGCACATTCAAAGTTCTGGAATCTTCGGATATATTCTTTCCTTTGCTGGGAACCATCCTTCCTTCTTTCAGAGCTCCAGTGGCTCTCCTCCAACCTGATTCCGTCCTTGGACTCCACGCACACTGCGCCCTTCTTGTCCACGCTACGCCTCACTGCTACCAGTTCGGGAGTTCCTGCTGATGGGCCCGCCTGCATTTCCCCTCCGTTCCTGGTTACAGGAGAGGTCTGCTTGTGCCACCTGAAGCTATGCGAAATGGGGGTCTTTTAAAAGTATTGACTTAAAGTGTTTTTAGGAGCTGAGAACAAGGTACAAAAAAGCTCATACTTCAACACCATAACAATAACAACAAAAAGCTATATAACCGATGTGAGAATTTCTTCTGCATTCTAAAATCTCCTGCCCTCTTTTATGTAATTACAGAGAAATCATGTTTTCTCCATTAAGACCTTTTAGATGAAAGGTAAACCTCATATAAAATAAAATAAGTCAACCCATCCTGCATGACTAAAAAGTGCAACCCTCCCTATATTTCTGAGTATTTCCGGGGAGGGCTTCCACGTCCTGGCTGGTTGTCTCCATTTGTGCTCTGAACTGTTGCTTTCAGCTTTATTTGGCCTTGAAATGTCGACATAGCCTCTTTCCTTCATTCCCAACACAGTGCTAACTAGAGGCTAAAGCCAAGTTGTGGTAGACAATAAATTTTACCTAAAACTTGAAGATATTTTAAGGTCATATCCGTTCAAATGAGGATAGTTTGACTCGGATCAGGTGTCACCGCCCCTGGACTGACCATCTCTCCTCTGTCACAGGAAGCCCCTTCTCACATGCTGCTCACTAAGGGCTGAGACTGTTTGCACCCCGATGAAGCCCCTCCTGTTTCTCTCGCTTTGTCTCTTCTACCAGGATTACCATCTCACACTTTTGTTTCTCGGCCTGCTGAGAGAATCTGTAATTTCTTTTTAGCATCTTTGCTATGTGCTGAATTATGTCCCCCACAAAACTCACGCCTTGAAGTCCCAACCCCCAGGGACCTCAGAATGAGACCGTATTTGGATATACGTATGGCAAGGAGGAGTTAAAATGAGGACACTGCGGAGGGCCCTCAGGCGGCATGACGTGGACCCTTGTGTGAAGAAGAAACTCGGACACAGACATCCAGAGAGGGTGGGTGCCATGTGAGCATAAGGACAGCCATAGACAAGCCAAGGGATGGGGGTGGGGGGTTCTCAGAAGGAACCAGCTCTGGAGACACCTAAGGCTTGGACTTCCAGCCTCCAGAACTGTGAGAAAATGCACTTCCGTTTTAAGCCGCCCGATCTGTGGTGCTTTGTCACAGCAGCCCCAGCAAACCAACACAACGCCCAGCTTCTCTCCCATGCATCCCTCGGCCAATCGTTTCCAGAGTCGCCCTCCCTCAAGGGGGCATTCATGTCGGTCATTAAACCAAACGCTTATCATCACCTCCTGCGCTGTTGGCACTACATCATCTCTGTTCACGGCCAAATTAATCAACAGTAAATAGATATCTGACTGACAAAAGTATGACCAACAGGATACTGTACGTGATCCCTTGCCAGAAAAGGAAGAATTTGCCCTGAAGACTTGTTCATATCTCTAAGACAAACTTTGGCATTGCTGGAGCAGTCAGATCATTTCGTGTTTCTAGCCGTTATTGCCTCAGAAGCACTGATGCTTGACCACAGAGTACTCTGCTGATTGGTTAAGGCCGTCCTTGAGCTCCAGAAGCACCCATTTACAAATACTGGTGTCCTCGGTGTGGCAATCAGTCCAGAGCTCTTCACGCCTCCCTGTCAGTGTCCTCCAAGACGGCCAAGGTCAGCCTGAGCCGATGTGTGGCCGAGCCAGGTGCCAAAGCAAGGCTCAGAGAGGTACGGCTGTGTTCTCTGCTTAACCAGCACATAACCAAGAGACCAGCCCCTAACATCTCACCCACCCGGCTGGACCAGTCTACATGCCACTGCTTCATCAAAGCCTTAAATATTTCTGGACCAAGCCCTATGCAAGGAACTTGAGATATTTCATCCCATTTGGTCCTCATCACAACCTTAAGATAGACAAGTTTCCATTTTCCAGATGAGGCGGAGGAGGCTTGGAGGATTTCAGTGGCTCTACCAAAGTCACAGGTAGGACCAGGTGGTGCTGGGTTCCTCTCTCCAGGCACATGGGCCGCTGAAGTCCTAGCTTTTTACCTTTCTGTAAGGCTTAATTATAAGCTTTCCAGATTTCTTCAGCCTTCAATCGTCATCGTCTTCTCTCAACTCCTGTATCAAATGTGTCTATAAGGACTCAGCATAGCACTCAATTGTGACTCACTTTGAATTGCCCTTTGTTTATTTAATGTGTTATTTAATAGCGCTTACAGTATACCATGTTCAGTCCTGGACAGAGTCTTACACTTAGTGGGAACACGGTGCTTCTGATTTCCTAGACTACAAAGAAATCTTTAGGAATTCTCTTTTGGAACTCTCAAAATAATAACAAACACCAAACAAGGGGTCATTTGATGGAAATTATTTGAGAGGCAATATAATATAGAGGTAAGAGTTGTGGCCTAATACTTAGAATATTAAAATTCTGGTCTCAGCTCTTAACTCATCTTAGCTTTTTGGCTTTAAATGAGTTACTTTAGCTCCTCTGAGCCTTAGGTTCACCATCTGTGGTAAAATGAGGGTGGTGAACACCACCGCATCGACTTGCTGTGAGAACAGGAGGTGAGACTCGGCCTGAGGATGGTTCATACACTGGGAGGTGCTATTCACATACAAAAGGTCATATCCTTCCGCATTAGTAGCTTTATCATCAATATTGACCAACAGTGAATGATGTCTCTCAGGGATCTTATTTTCTCCATAAGAAAAGAATGTGGTGGTCTACAAAGCTTCCTCTTGTTTTAACACCCTTTGGTGTTAAATTTCTCCTTATGGTGGTGGTGGGAATGTGTGGGACCGGCCAGGGCGGGTATGTGCGCAAGACCTTCCAAAGTGAGAACGGATGCCTTGCATTCAAAGGGCTCACCGTTCACATCCCACTTGCCAGCAACAGGATCGCGTCTCACACGGGGGCTGCCTGCCTCCTGGGGAAGAGGTGGTGTAGTTCTCTGAATCATGCTGTCAGCAGTGCAGATGGAGAAATGCCACTCTCCCTGAGTTTAGGGTGCTAAACTCTTTGCTACACCACGTACATCTATGTCAGCTCACAACTGTATACGGATGTCTTTAAACTCTTATCCCAAAGAAGAAAAGTTAAAATCTGAAGATAAATACTTTCTCACTTTTGTTTTCTTCAAAATGCATTCCCCTCCCCCCCGCCCCCAGATGCCCTACCTATACCCCCAACACAAATTCCCTGGTGTTTCTCTCTTCCCCTGGCAAAGAAAAGTCATAATGAGAGCATGTTTAACAGAGGTGGAAATGGAATGAATATATTCACAAACTGACTGCTAAAATGCAGCTCCATTTAACATTTTACAGAAGCTCTGAGAGTGCTAAAAGGTTCTAGAGAACTTCCCCAGTGGCATTAGGTATAAACATGAAGGTGTTTATGACTCAGTGTTCCTTGACCTTGTTGCAACTTAAAAGGCCTGAATAAATTGAAGCAAAGTAGGCCATATACTCACAGAGGCTTGGCTTCTTCTCCAGGAGGGGTGACAGCTCTCAAATAAAGTAATTGTTACTACGAACGTGCTCAGAAAGTGAAAGTCTATTTTCTTTGGAGAAAACAGACTTTAAGTATTTTTAAATCCCTAATTTCTCCCAGACCCCTAGAAACGTAGAAGCTGACCGGAGAGGTCAGAAGAGTTGGAATGACTCTGGGGACCCCAGCACTCATGAGTACATTGTTCTATGAGTTATTATTGAAACATAAGTTATTTCACAGATTAGTCAATTTCTTACCCCCAAGCTGCAATGACTCCAAATAATCAATGGAAACAGCTGACATTCCTTGGTCTGTATTCTAGGATCCTCCATAATTTATGTGCAAACCATCTTTCAGGATATACCCCTTTTCTCTAACCCTCTGAGTATTTTGGTCACAGAAGACACAAGTCACCCACATTTTTTTCAACTATTCAAGCAATCTCACACCTCCTTGATTTTTTATCCTTGGTGTTCTGCCAGCTTGGAACAATACTCTGGGTATTGAAATCCTTGTCATTCTTTAAGTCCCATCAAAATGTCACTTTCTCCACGGCATCACACTTAAATTCCCAAATGGCGCATTCACCCCCTATTTAATATTTAACAGTTCATTTTTTGTACCATTTTTGATTATTCAGTTCTGACTTGCTTAGAAGTTATGGCATATCTCTCTTCTGCCCTCCTCCCCCATTTTTTGAAAATAAATATAGAAGGTTGAGTTCATTCATTCACTCATTCATCCACTGAAGAAAAAATATGAAATGATCCCTATTAACAAACTAATGTCTCTGTATCTTGCTTAGTTCCTACTCGGACATGTATTGGCAATAGCTGCCTTCTCTTTTTGATCATAAACAACTTGAGGATGAAAATAATGTTATTCAGCTTTGAATTCCTTAGCTTCTTTTAAGTGGTGGGTGCTTCATAAACATGTAGTGATTGGATGGATGGACAGTTGGATGGAGAGACAACTTAGTCAATAGCAGAAGCTGGCAGAATAAATTATGAATTCAGAGTGTTACTATTACGCTGCCTTAAGACAAATGCTTTTGCTTGGAACCTCTGCAGTCTGTGTGCTGAATATCTGTTGCTTTTGTTATAATTTTTGTGTGTTTTTCAGAGCCCTTCATTTGGGGAACCATCCCTTACTCATCCCCTAGAAACCTGCTGGGTCCAAGAGGCTCAGATGGGCTTACTCATTCCCAAATTTTGGCTCATAAGCCGAGGCTTAGCAGAGTATTCCATTCGCCTGAGTGCAGGGATCGCTTCAGGGATAGAAACAAGGCCCCAGCTGCAACTATTAGACTTTTCCTAAGCTACTGAATAGAGTTAGCAGGGGACACACTCTCTCTCTGCTCTGGGAGATTATGAGTATAAAGCTGATGAGAGCTGGAGCTATGGCAGCCTCTGCTCCCACCATCAGAGGAAGAGCTTAAATAGAAAGAAAGCTAGACTGGAAAAAGGGAAATTGAGGGACAGGAAAAGAAAAAAAATGCAAATATTGTGTTTGAATCAGCTCTAGCCAAACCTGTAAGCTATTTTCCAGGATGTGAATAAATAAATTTCCTTATTTGTTTTTTACATTTAGTTACTTTTTTTATATTAGTTAATATGCAATTACTGTGGCTTACAGGCAAAAGAATTCTAATTAACACAGGAGAATCTAAAGAAATTGTCCTAATATTGCCACTTTTTATAACAAACACTTGAATCTCCAAAGAAACTCATTGCAATCATTTGGAAATTTAGTCAGCTACTAGCATATGGGGGAATAAAAAATCCCTCAAAACTTAAGGCATATACAAATCTGTCCCTCCATGCCTTCCATTTCACCCCTGCAAGTCCTATTTTTTTTCTTCCTTTTCCCCCCAGTTTTATCGAGATAACACTGACATACAATATTTTATGAGTTTAAGTCTACAACTTAATGATTTGAATATGTATATATTACAAATGATTTTCACAATAAATTTAGTTAACATCTATCACTTCACATAGTTACAATTTTTTTAATTACTAAGTTCTATAAATACTTTTTACCTAAATCTCTTCCTTCTTTCCCAAATGCATCACCCATTTCCCCCTCCCCGGCCACCCCTATGGTGCCAGCCGCCACCCTTTCTCATGTCCACCTCAACTAGACTCTGGTCCCCCAAGTTCTTCGCTCTTAACTCTCTGCCCAAGGCCAGGACGATCTCTCTGAAACGCAGCATGTGTTGTGTTAATTCTTTACTTGAAACATATCACTGTCTCTCATTATGCTCAGAAAAAAAGTCCGAATCGTTCATCGTAATTTACAGATCCCACCTTTCTGTCCCCTTTATCTCAGCTCTGCCGTAGCTCTCCTTCCTTTAGGCAACGGTAACATTTAGGAACAGTTTCTTGCATGGGCCCTGCTCTTCCTTCGGTCTAGGACTTTGCTTATTCTCTTCTCTTTGCTTGGAATGTCCTCCCACCAGTTATCCTGTAAGATAGTTTCTACTCCTTTGCAGTGGCTTGAATAACATCCCCCCCACCACACACACACATACCCTTTCAGAGGAAAGCCTTATTTGTATATGAGGTCTTTGCAGAAGTAATTAAGATAAGAATTGAGATGAGACTATATTGGATAAGGACGGGCAGGGCATCGATGAGAGTGATCTTACAAGAGGCAGAAAGAGACGCACAGGGACACAAAGAAGGAGGCGACGTGCAGGTGGAGCCTGGAGTGACATCCTTACAAGCCAGGAAACACCAAGGACCCCACAGACCCCGGAGGCTAGGAGAGGGGCACAGGACACTTTCACCTCAGAAGCTCCAGAAGAAACCAGCCCTGTGGACACCTTGCTTTCAGATCTTTAGCCTCCTGTCTGAGAGATTACATTTTTGTTGTTTTAATTTACCCAGTTTGTGGGATTTTGTTACCACGGTGCTAGGAAATAAGTATAACTTTCTTTGAATATCACTGTACATGGCACCTCCTTTGAGAAACCATCCCTTATGCCACTAGCCTGAATCAAATATCCCTTCCATGTGTTGCCCTAGAATCCTCTATTCTTTCCCACTTTGTTTGCATTTCCTGTCTGTTTATTTCCGCAGGGCTACACTACATAGCCTCTCACAGCTGTGTGCCCAAGATTTATCACCATGCGCAGCATGCAACAGGTTTCCGTGAGCATGCTTTAAGTGCTTTACTGTGCCTTATTCCCATCTGTCCTTCCAGCACCCAGTAAGGTGGCTGCTGCACACCAAGTGCTCGGGAAACGACTACTCAGCGAAGGCTGCTGTCCAGGGCCTTGTGTTGTTAGTGGGGTGCAGCCCACGGACTGCACCTCCCCCTGATCTGTGTCCCCACTAAAGAGGGCGGAGCTCACCCAGAGGGGAGTCCCTTTGTAGAGCCCCTCACAATTCCACAATCCTTTCTCACACATAACTGAAGGTAATTACCCAAAAACTCCATAAAGTATGTTTAACTGGTGTTCTCATCTCCAATTTTAGGGGGGGAAAAAAGCCAAATCTATGACTAGACAGTGACCCTAGAAATGAGAGGATCTGATTCCATATCCACATTCCTGTCACTGAATCCTAAAATGCTCTTAACCCTGGGGAAAAAAATATCCCAATCCTTCCAGTACCCAGTTAAAGAAAGTGCTTTTAGTTATTCTTGTGATAGGTAAAGAGAAAGCTGTTCGGAGAACTTAGGCAAGATGACAAGGAGTTGTGGGGGGTAGGACTCGAAGGACATAGACCCCAGGAGAATCTCAGGTGGTGGCAGGGGGCCGTGGTTGTCCTATGAGCTCTGGTTAGTCTTCCTGGCCTTTTCCAAATGTGTCTCACCTCATTCGAAACATATTAGGGAGCCAGCAAACCAGTAGGTGATGTGAAAACTTAATGGAAAAAGACATGGAAGAAAGAGTAGCGAGTGCACACTTCTTTCTGGATAAAACAAGGAACTGCAGTTGTGCACTGCGATGCAGCTGGGGTCTGCAAAAAGCATGGAGCTGGCCAACGCTCGGGGCCAGAGCCACAGAGGGTGCAAAGGAGATGCCCTGGGCGTGGAGAGGCAGTCAGAACAGCACCACAGTTTTCCTTTTGAACTTGCCTTTTGAGGGTATTTGGAGGCTGGTCAGGCCTGGGGTTTCTCAATCTCTCCTGAGATAAATAAATGATGTTTTCTCTCCCTGTGTGCTTGGCATAAACTCACAGAAATATATATATATCTCCAGAGTATATCTGCTGAGGAAAGAAAAACTCCCTTTCTTATTAGTAAGTCTGCAACATAGAATGTGTTGGAAGAGTACACACTCGTCGGGAATGGAAAGATACAAGTGTGTATGTTAAGCAGTTTCAAACAGAAGGAGTAAAGGTGTCTCATTCACACTCCAGGTGGTGTACTGGGCGGATAAACGCAGAGGCTTTGCAGTTACATTGACTTGCTATAAATCTGGACTCTCTGACTAACCCAACTGTATAATCTTGGACACGTTGTTATGTTTCTCCATGTCTCAGTAGCCTCATCTATAAAATGGGGACAAACGACATATAATACATAGGGTTGTGGTGAGAGTGAGAGGAATTATAATGTAAATGATGTAGAATATTGCACATCACATAATAAACATTCAACAAATATAAGCCCTTATTTTAGATGTCTACTTTATGCAGACTCAAAAATAAAAACGGAAAGGTGAAAGAGAAAATATATACCATAGTCAAATTCTCAGACTGTAGGGACAGACAGACCCCGCCCCTTATTGGCTGTGTGCTTTTAGGGAGTGATTTAATATCTCTAAGCCTCATTTTCTTCTTTGGTAAGATAAGATGATAATAGTACCTTTCTCATACGGTTGTGTCACATAAAACACTTGATTGCCTGGCACGTAGTACATTGTCTACAAATGACAGCTGTTTCCGTTACAAAGTTGGAATTCTCATGCATTGCCTGTGAGAACTGATTGATTCAACAAAATACAACATGTAAAGCAGTAATGTTTTTCATTTTGCAAACCACTAAGAGAAAAAACTGATTTAATTGACCTATGAAGAAGAAAAACCAATCAACCAGCCAACCAAGGAAAAAAACCTACTGAAAGACTAAAGGGGATATTGACATTTTAATTGCAGGGTAAGGCATGCTTGTGCTGTGTGTGTGTGTGTGTGTGTGTGTGTGTGTGTGTGTGTGTTGCCTGTAGGTACTAAAGTGATAGCAGGTGTTCCTTTGTCAGACTTTATTTCAGCAGGGAATGAAATGAAACATGTAATTTGAGGGTGGAATTTGTGCAACGTCAAACCTCTATTAGGTACCTCGGGGGTATTGTCTTTCAAGAGACCTCTTCACCTCCTTCAGAGGCAGCTCAATAGATGCAACCATATGCTACTCTGGTCCCTGGAAGCCTACACAATTTCAAAAACACTTGAAGAGGACAGCATGGAGGTGAAAAATGACTAACATGTTTCATGAAACTTAGCTTCTGGTTGGATCTAAAAATGTAAGTTCAAAATGAAACAGCCTAATGAAGCATCAGGGTTTGACGGCTGGGGTCTCACCCTTAAGACCAGAAGGTATCTTGGTATCTTGGACGTGGTTTGAAAGTTATGCTATTAGCCAGAGATTAAGAGGTATAATAGGCAAATGTGTATCAGGCACTGAGTATTTTCCTTCATTTAATCCTTATCATCAGGCTCTGAGATAAGGAATGTGGTGGGTATTTAAGATCAGATATTTGGAGTTGGTGGGCTGTGGTTCCAATCTCAGCTTTACTACCTTCTACCTGCATGAGCCTGAGTACATAAGCCTCTATTTTATCGTGGCTAATAAATCTGACTTCTTGGGCTCTTCTCAGGATGGTGTACAAGAAGTAATGCAAAGATCCTAGCACATTGCCTGCCATATAGTAACTGATCAACTAAAGGAAGCTATAACTCTTGTTTTCCTCATATTACAGGAAAGGAAATTAGGGCATATGAGAGGGCAAAAACAGGCTAAAACTAGAAATTTTAATTAATGAGGAATTTGGTAAGATGTTAGGCACTTCATGTTATTTACAGATACTGCCCCGTTTCTCAGTCCTGCACCCACAGGCCGTACTTTGGAGGACCTTCCTCAAGAGCTCGCTCACCCATCTCACACTACCACCTTGACATTCTCCTCCCCAGTAGTAGCCACAATTATTGCCACATGTGCACTATTTACCATGTGGCAGGTTAGTGCGAAACTTTTTATATGCACTGTTTCATTGCATTGCAGAAAGAACCTATGAGGTAGATATTATTTTGACATTTGAAGATGAGGTAAGTGATGCAAATGGAGAACTATTTGCCCCAAATCTCAAAAATAAGGGTAGTAGCAGAACAGGGGTCTGAAACTTGAAAGCTCCTACTCAACACATTACTCCCAGTATTAACCTGTAGCCATCTGCCATTTCCCCTTGGACGTGAGACACAGACACCAAATTCCAATATACCACTGAGTGCCCCTCTTAGGATCCACAGACTCACTAAATGAAGACTTGACAAAGGCTGACACACATGCCTCCACGAGATCCTGCTGTGCTTTTTCCCACTGAGTCTTGATGCCACCTCAGAATTATTTTGAACAGAGATTCATGAAACCATGACAAATCAGAGTTAATAAATAGGATGTATATTATTTGCAGTCTCAGATCTCTTTCAACCAGCTCCCTCTATACAGGAGGACCTTTGTATCCTGAGCAGTTACCTTCCTAAGATCCCAGCCTGCTAGTGGCGGATGCAGCACGGGAACTGGTTTTGGACTTCCAGCCCGTGCTCTTTCCACGTAGCCTCACCGCTTACCTCGCTTACCTGGCCTGCTGCTTTCAGGAGACCCTGTGCGTTATGGGGAAGCCTTTGGAAGTTATAAACAAAAAAAAGATGCCACTAATAGCACACACCCTCTCTGTGTGTTTGTGAACAAATCACCATCTCTCCTGCCATGGGTGGGATAGACACTGGTTTTCAGTTAGTATTTCTACATAGCTCAGCCTTGTGTATCTGTCTATCCATTTCTGTGTTTATATCTCTGTCTATATGTCAGCCCTCCCGCTTCTATCCAAGTATGTAGTACTTCACCAATTTGGGGAACCAATATAGCCACATTTCTTTTATTTTATTGAACTCATTGCTGAAGTTCCCACATACCTTAATTGCAGAAAATCCAGAATCTCTTTCAAAAGGCTCTTTGATCCCTGTAGACAACCCAGGAAAGTTTTGAGCATGTGTGGCCCAGACATGGAGGTGTGTGAGAAGGGGTGGGGGTTGGCTTTCACTCCCTGGGGGGAGGTACACCATAGAAGACCCCCTCGCGATGGAGATACTGAGGAGAGCCACACACAGGTCGAGAGAAGCTGTTGGCCTGTCAGCTGCCATCCTGCCCAGCCCACCACCAGAAAGGTGGAAACGGCACCCTCTCTCATCACAGGAACCCCCTGGGGGATGCGGGACATCCTCTAAATTCTCAAGACAAAAATTATCAGATGGCATTAGCCGTCATCACTCACCAGTTCTTCTCAGAGAGCATTTCCTCAGTGATTCTGGGCCACTTCGCCCATCACAGGAAGGCTGTGCAAGGGATTTCAAGGTGCGCCACAAGAGCCCTTCCTAGAGGAGGCGGGGGAGAAAGTCCATCCATGGTTGTTGATTCTAGCATCACGCACGCTAGAATATAAGTGCACAAAAATCTTGTAAGTGTAAAATGTGTTTATGTGCACTTACAGAAAATCATTGTCTTTCTACATCAAATGTGAATTATGTCTATAAATTTTTACATATGACCTATACATAATCTATAAAATCTAGATATGATCTATATGAACAGAAAGATGTCTGGAAGAATGTTCCCCAAATCACATCAGTTGTACTAGTGATATTTCGCCCATTTTTACTTGCTATTTTTTTAGTTATGTTTACTTATATGTTATCTTAATGTAAGATTATTTATTTTAAATATAGACATAGAAATATATTTTACTGCAGAAATCCCCCCTTCTTTGCATTTCTAAATGCTCTATATTGTCTTTATTTAGCATAGCGTGTAGGTATCATTGCACGTAGATGGGTTTGTATTTGACTAAATCCTCATTTAAATTTGTCTTAGGTGCCTTAGTGAAAAGTGGTAAGACAAATTACTAAGAGTTGTATGTTAGTGCCTAGAGTTGAAGAAAATTAGGGATCTGAGAGGATTTGGGTAAAACATAGTTACTTTATCCTCAAGCGATTTGAATTGTATGGCTCCATCTCTTTCTCAGTCGAAGCCGATTTCTGTTCACCTCCCATCATTCCAGGCCTCCCTGCATCCTTTACAAAAAGCGCTGGTCATCAGTTGTGGTGACATCACATTATGCCTGTGGGGATGGTATCACTCACTCCTGATGCCACAAATAGAGTGCTGATTGTAACAGCTGGCAACCTGCAAATGATGCATCTATAAGCACCAGGCCCACAGAAATGGGGCACCGGCAGGGGCTTGGGGTGGGAGCTCTGGGAAACAAAGACATTCTATATTTCGCTGTTCTCCACAGAGCCTGTCAGTGCTTACACATAGTAGGCCCTCCATGAGTATCTGTCAAACTGGATCGGCTATTATTACTTTATTAATTAGAAATTAATCTGCTTCTTTCAGGTCTTGCCATATCTCATTATTTTATCTTTCCAAGTAAAATTTTAAAATATTTCCAATGAAGAAAATGAAAGCCATCTCCAAGAATATGTGGCCCCATTTAATGTACCTTGAGCAACATAAATGAGAGGTTTCCTGTTGGCTCTGGGTTAAAAAAAGAAAAGAAAAAAATCCTTTCTTAGGAAGCAGTCCGCTGTGAGCTTTAAAAGACTGAGAAAGCTGTTTGGGGAAGGCTGCAGTGAGGTGGAAAGATGCTCAGGTGACTGTAAATAGATTCTACTTGACAACTCAGCCCATAAGGGAGCGTTGCCTTCGAAGCACATTATCGTGTTATCGAAGCCTGCCAACAGCAGTGTGGCTGAGGTAAGACTCAGATGTCAAACCCCTCTGTTTGGACATGATGGAGGACCCCTGGGTAATTTGGCCTCTGATGGAAGGGTGAGAGGACCCTAAGCCCACCCTGGAGTCAGGGCGGAGGTGGCAGAGCTGATCTGCAGAGCCCCCTCAAGTCCTCTCCTGAAGTTCCAATCCAGCTCAGTACGAGCTGTGACCGACTTTCCCCTCCAACCGCCCCCTGACTATGAGCTGTGGCTGACTTGAGGCCCTTCTTATTTAAGTTAAGTTTTTTAAAAATTAAAAAAAAGCTTTATTTCCTAATACAAAACTGGTTTTCATTGCCAAAACGTATAAAAGAGTATAATTAAAGGGACAATAATAAAAATTACCCATAATCTCTCTCTCTCTCTCTCTCACACACACACACACACACACACACACACACACACACACATTGGTGTACATACTGCATGGTAGAATTTCATGTATTACTATATGGCTAATACATACAAACATATAGTATATTCATCTTCAATGTTATCTTAATATCTGAAAAAACGTGCCATAATTAATGCGGCTCATCTCCTTTTTTGTTGGTATTTACTTTGCTTTCAGTTTATTCAGAGAGTTGATAACTAAAGAGGCGAGGAGGAATCTCAGCTGAAGGAGTTTGAAGGGAGACGTGAAGGCAGATATTGCCTGGAACCTTCAAATCTTTATTCTTATAAACACTAGTTCTTTTCAAGCTACTCTTATTTTCAACTAATTAATTCCCTTTAGCGAAAGAGTCAAGAAGATTCTATAAGGATATTCCCAACTTCTTAGAACTCTAATTCTGAGACTTAAGTATTTCAATGTCTATGTATCCACATTTTTTAAATAATAAAATGAACATTCAAACACACAAATACTATTCGGAATCAGGAGTCCAGGTTAGATCGCTGCTTTGGATACATTTTTCCTCCTCTCATGGAAAAAGTTTCTTCATTTGTGAAATAAGGGAAGGACTACATGGACTTTTCTAACATTTTGAGGTCCTATTCATCTAAGATTTTAAAATCTTTAAAAATTTCAACCCATATTTCTTTTTAAAAAGTCTTGGAAAAACCACTACAGTAGTATTTGGAAGTCAAAATATGTGGTCAAATCAATCCTTCTCACACAACTGGGAAGACATTAATAAATTTGATTTTTTAAGAAGAGTATGTGTAGACAAATGGACATATAAAACTGGTTTTGACAAGGCTTTATCATTTTTGTATCTATATGCATGTCGCATGATCAAAAGCATGTCCTTTGCCTTTTTCCGTGTCTGATTTCAGATGTTAATGCTACTTGGTGTGACTTTACCAGGTGTGTTGTCTACATTCTTACATTTTGATTTCTGTGAAACAAGTTCTCCTTCTGAATGAGAACAATTCAGAAAAAGCCACAGCCCTCCCTCTGATGTCTCCCTAGAGAGACAGCTATAGTTCCACATTCAGACAGAACAGACGGTGCAGATCCCTTGACAGCAATGCTGCGTAATTTCTTTTAATGATGACTATAAGTAGATACAAGTAAATGTCAAAATGACAGGCTCAGATAGAATTATGAAATGGTTCTGCCCAGTGGAGAGGTGGCTTTGACATAGTGGAAAAGATGTTTGATATCCAAAGGCCTGGATTCAACTCTCGGGTCTGTGAATTCCTGGTTAGGGGATCTTGGGCTAATCCTTTAACTCTCTTACACTGGATTTCCTTCTCTGTAAAGAAGGAAATACTGTACTTCCCTGAAAGTGTGGATATAAGAATCAGATAATGAAACTAAAAACATGGTACATCAAAACTTGTGAATTGAAGTTAAGTCAGTGAGTGTTAGAAAAAAAAAGATAAAATTAATGACTGAAGCGTGCATGTTAAAAATATAGGAAGAGATGGGAAAATTGAACACAAATTAAAAGAAGAAAGTAAAACAGAATGAGAACAAAACCAATAGAAAACTGACAAAACAGAGATTATGATTAAAAATCAACTTTTAAAAACATTAATAAAACTGATAAACCTTTAGCTAGACTTCTCAAGCACAATTAACCATACCCATAATGATTGAGGGATAACACTTAGATGCTTTAGCCATTAAAAAATTAAAAGACTATTACAAACAATAAACTTATCAATATAAATAAATACACAAAGCCATATCACTCCCAAATTGGCAATGCTGACGAAAGAATTAGAAAATATGGCTAGTTCTACAAATGTTCTTTTAAAACACTTCATTTATAATGAAAATGTTTACTTTTGAATTGTCTTGGCATCCTTGTTGCAAAATGATCGACCATAGCGTGTTAGTCTATTTCTTGACTTGCGGTTACACTCCACCGATTCACGTGGCTCTCCTTAGGCCAATGCCTTTCTTGGTTACTGTAATAAGTCTTGAAACCTTAAAGTGTGAGTCTTTCTACTTTGTTCCTTTTTTTCACATTGTTTTGGTTATTTGAGGGCCCTTCACTACGACTTTTAGAATCAGCTGGTACATTTCTGTAAAATGGCTACTGGAATTTTGGTAGGGATTGCACTGAGTCTGTAGATCATTTTGGGTGGTACTAACATCTTAACAACGTGAAATTTTCCTACTTATGAACACAAGATGTCTTTCTATTTATTGGTCTTCAATTTCTTTCATCAATTTTTTTGTAGCCTTATATATATATTGTATAGTACTTCAGATGTACTTGAACAGAAAATCTATCCTGCTGTCACTTGGTGGTATTTCTTAGCTTTTGTCTTTGCATAATTTTAATTCTCTGTAGTGATTTCTCTATGGGTCACTATACATATCTAACTTTTCACACTCTCTTTAGAGTTAATATTGTATTACTTCATTTAAGTGTGTAAATCTTGCATCCCTAAAGGTCCCTTTAGCCACCTCACCAGTGAAATTTATGTTCTAGTTTTCATATTTAGCACATTGACATGTTGAAAATTCCTGAAGACAATGTTGTAATTTTTGCTTTTAACAATTCTAAATACTTTTAAGTATCTAACAGGAAAAATACCTTTTATATTTACTTATTTCTCAGATATTTATCATTGCCGTTGTTTCTATATTTAAAAAATTCCAAGTTTTCCCCTTTACCTTTTCCCTTTTGCACGCAGAACTTACGTTAGCGTTTACTGTAGAGTAGGTCTGTTGACAACACTTCTCTTAATTTTTCTTCATCTGAGAATACCTTGCTTTTGACTTCATTCCTGGAGAATGTATTTGTGGATATAGAATTCTGTGTTGATTGCTCTTTTATTTAAGCAACTTTAAAGATGTTTTCCACTGACTTCTGATCTTCATGATTTCTGCTCAGCAAAGACACCATTAAAAACAATGATTAGGCAAGTCACATACTGAGAGAGAATATTCATAATACTTATTTCTGAAAATGGACTTGTATCCAAATTACATAAGGAACTTTTAGAAACTTAAGAATATAAATAAAGTAACTCGATAACATTTGGTGAATAGTCTTGAATACACTCTTTACAAAGAAATATCACAAATAACCAATGAGCACATGAAAAGAGTCCACACTATTAGTCATCAATGGAATTCAGATTAAAACCACGAGATGCCACTTCACACAGCGAATCGCTAAGACTGACAAAACGAAATATTGACGGAAGTATGGAACATGAGAACTCTTACAGTTTGCTGGTGGGAGGACACAAAGTGGTACATCTACTCTGGAAAACTGTTAGTTTCTTTTAAAGTTAAATATACATCTGCTCAATGACTCATCAGTTTCACCGATAGGTGTTATAAAGTGATTAAAAGCATCTAATCACACGGCGACTGGGATATGAGAGTTCAGAGGAGCTTTCTTGATAAAAGCCACAAACTGGAAGACAACCAAATGTTCATGAGCAGGAAAATGATTAAATTATGGCATATTAATAAAATGGAAATTTATCTGGCTACTGATGCACACAATAACAATATCCTCAGAAGTATGATGCTAAGCATTATTTTGCTCAAATAAAGAGGTGTAAAGAGCTCCTAATTCTATTTGTATGAAGTTCCAGATCAGACTAAACTAACATCTGATGATACCATTAGAAGATTTGTTGTCTCTGGGGAAAGACTGAGGAAAATGAGGAAATGTCAATATGGATGTGGGTTACATGGCTGTATGTATTTGGCAAAATTAATTGGCTGTATATGTTAGATCTGTACAGGTTACTTTACTTAAATTATACTTCGATTTTTTAAAAAGAGTGAGGGCATAAAACGGTGATCAAAAACTATACAACAAAGAAGTTTTAAAAGTTGATGGGTTTTCATTTGGCAATATCTGAGGTTCATTTGAAAGAAGACATATTCTGAAAATAAACCTCTCACTTGGAAATACGAAACACCTACCTGATGTAGTTACTCCAGGTAAGTCATAATGAGCTTGGTCCCTGGGGCTGTAGGATGCCCAGCGCCCCTTGGCAAACTCTACTCTAAACAGTTATTATCTTATTCACATAAGCACCATAAAATCAGCTGGAAGAGAACTTCTCGTCTGGGATTTGCAGGTACAGAAAAGATAAAAGATAGAGAAGAGAAAGTGGTTTCTCATCAGCTGCTAAATTTTCCATTGATGCAAATCCCGCTCAATAAGTGCGCAGTGTGAAGAGTGTAAATATAGGGGAAATGTATCCAATCTTCTAAGAAAGAAAAATCTAAAAGCAACAGAATTGTTTGCTATTTTGTTTACTTACAATTCAGTGTTCAAACCGGTTGATTACTTTCTATCTACCACATACCACACAAACACACACATGCATGTATGTTCATATACGTATAGTCATACATGTTCAAAGAGAATGAGGGAAAGAGTGGGTTATACATTACCTTAATTAACAGCCTTCCATCTTCTTCCCCTGCCCTGTTTTCCCATCAGTTTCAAGGTGTTATTTTATGTCTATTTCCGCACTCCCTCTGCCCTGGCCACACCGTGGGTCTCATTCATGAATCTCATCATGACATTCACTTGGCTCTCCAGCAGGTACGTCACGGTCTTCAGGGAGAACAACCTCTTTCTTAGAGCACCCTAATGTTTCACGATTTTCCTCTTCCATTTCAGAACTCGAACTCCTTTTGGGGCTCCTCACCTTTAAAATGTGGGGGTGTTAAAGTGTAAGCCGAGGTCCCATCACGCTCTGTGCTCTTCTCTCTCTCTAGTCTCTTCATGACAAACATCAATCATCTCTAGTCTGATGCCTCTCAGGTTTCTAATTCCTTCTGGACCTTTTCTCCGAAGGCCAGCCTTGCGGAGGTAACTCCTCCTCAGATTTCAGTCTGGATGCCCCACGCATGTCCTGTTCTCAACACGCTCACAGCTGAGGCATCGTGTTGGCAATGCCCAAACGCACTCCTTCTCCTGTCTCAGCGTCAATCCCCCTGAGTTGACCCCAACTCTCCTCTCTCACTGCACTGTCCGTGAATCTCACGAATCCCTCTGGCGTCGTCTGGCTCACAGTACTGTCATCTCCTCCCGGACGCTGCAGGTCATCTTCTGACCGGCCACGGTCCATTCTCCGCATGGTGACAAGAGCGATCCTCCTCAGAAGTGAATCTGACCTTGTCACTCTCATGCCTGAAATGTTTTCCTCCCTTTTGTCCCCTGATTCCATATTCAAATTAATTTCTTATTAATTTGTACTTATTCATCCTGAAAACCTTAAATAAAATGCCCCACCCCACCAAAAAAATCCTTACCTGGCCACCCAGTTTGGCCCCTCCCCTTCTAATCACTTTTAGGAGACTCCACTCCTTCATGCCTCTAAAACAATTATTGCAAAATAATTAATTCAGAAATTACTTGTTTAATGTCCCTTTCCCCTATTAGAATGCCACTTTAATGAGGAGAATAATCACCTCTGTTGACATTTCTGTTCTGTGACTGGCTCTTAGCCTGGTACCTGGCACATGGTATGTACCAGCAAATGTTTCTTAAATTACTTTACTGTTCCCTCCAATGATCATCTTCCTCTATTCTCTGCTTTGCTTCCCTTCACTTGCCTAATTCTCCTAGTCTTTTAAGCCCCAGCTCAGCCATTGTTCATTCAGAAGCCTTCCCTGTTGTCCCCAGATACACCTCTTCTCGCTCCCAGGCTCCCTGTATATTCATTCCCATTTTATAAATTTCATCATACTATGATAACATTCTTGTTTTTTCCGAGTGCCTATGTTCCTCGCCTATGAAATCTTTAAGGGAAGGAACTGTGCTTTTCATGTACATGAATCTAGGGGTGGGCCATAGTAAGGGCTCGATAAATTCTTATTAAATGAATAAATGAGTCAGTAAGTGGGGTGATACTTCATTGTATAGATAAAGAAACCAAGGCTCAAAGAAGTCAGATGATTTTCAGAATACCTGATATTCTATCCAACATATTTTCACTTTTCACTGTGCTCCCCGTTCTTACTGGTCTTGGGCTGTGAAATTCGAGCTAATTCCCAAGGCTCCAAGCTCACAGAAGCTCCCCTCCCCGTTCGACATCTCATATGGTCACAGGACATAAAATTGCCATATTCAGATTCTGCCTACTTTCTTTCACCTTTTCCCACTTTGGGCAGAAATTCTAATACTATTTTTTAGGACTAAAAGTGGGATGAAAAAGAAGAGTAAAAAAGTAGTCTTGCATAATTTGCTGATGAAATAGCATCCGGCGTAATTGAGAACAGCCTGGGTTTTTTAACATGCTTTAAATCTCCATGAATCAGGAGGCATTTGCACTTGCATGAGTGAAAATGTCAGGGAGTGATTTTGAAAGGCCCCGTGTGAGGGTGAAATGTTTCTGCCTCTGAAATCCATTTGACTGAGAAAACTGCAGTAGTCATAAAGGCTAAGAGGTTTTCATTTCCATAATTCTATCAAAGTTTTGCAGAAGAAGTAGAAAAATCCAAGCTTATGAATTTGGACCTCCACAGCTCAGCAAGAAATACATTTTAAATAGTAGTCCTGCTGGCTTGACAAGGAAAATTGATAACTCTGTGTGAGGTGTCTCACGATGCTAAGTCCAGCCTCTTGGATAATTCCAATAGTCTCAGAATCACGTCGTGTTGCACAGAATTTCTAACTTTGTAGGAAGCTCCTTTGCTTTCTAGATTCCTGAGAACAGCAGAAGATCCAGTTCAGTCACTGCATTCACTCAACAACCCCTTATTGAGCATCTCCTATGTGTTAAGGAATTTTTTAAAAGTTAGGTAAACAGCAATGAACAAACCATACAAAAGTCTTTGCCTTTATAGAGTCAACATTCTAGTGGAGGGAGACTGGCAAAAAATAAGGAATTAAGAAATAAAGAATATCCGATTTTATAGGTAGAGAAATGTAAAGCAGGCGCGTGTACTAGAAAGCCTCTGGAGTGAGAAGAAACAGCTACAATTTTAAATGAAATCAGCAAAAAAAAAAAAACATTGAGATGGTATCTTCCGAGGGAGGACTGGAAAGAACATTATATAAAGTATCTAGTGTGCGAACTGGAGGACACTTCACAAAATAACTGGGCGGCACTTTCAGAGTCTCAAGGTCTTGAAAGACATGAACAGGCTAAGAAATTGTCCCGGATGGTTAGAGACTAAGGAGACATGACGATCATATGCAATTTGGTGAGCGGGATCGGGTCCTGGGGCTTACTGGATAAATTGGGGAAGTCCAGATAAAGTCTGTAGTTAGTTACAGTACTACACCCCCGTCAGTTTCTTTGCTGTGATCATTTACCACGGTTATGTCAGATGTTACTACTAAGGGAACTTGGATGAAAGGCATGCGGGAGTCTGTACTATTTCCATACTTCTCCCCTATGCCTATAATTGTCTCAAAATAAGAACGCCAACTAAGGGAACATACCCAGGAAAGAGCCTCGTGAGCAGAGGGAGTCGCTAGTGCAGAGCTTTCTAGCATGTTAGCAAAGGATCAGACACAGTGTGGCCAGAGCTGCGTGGGCACTGGGGGGACAAGCAGGACACGTCATGGCGGGGAGTGTGGCGGGCTCTTAGGCCATGGTGAGGACTTTTACTCCGAGATATGTGGGAACTATTAGAACTTTTTGAGTAAAGAAATGTCACCATCTGACTGAGATTTTAAGAGAATCATCCTGCCTGCTAAGTCAGAAAGTCAGGGGAGAAGTGACCGTGGCTTGGACTGCGGTGTCAGTGGGGGTGAAGTGATGAATCGATAGACTATCCATTCTCTCTATGGAGCTGAAAGTAGAGCCAACATTTCTCTGTAAAAGTTTAAAATATATGATATTTTTCCTCTTCTCAGGCTAACCACTTCTATGTTCTCCTGTCCATATATATGTTCTTGTTTTCAATTTCTCCTTCGATAAAATGGGGAGGATTTGATTGATTTAGATGAGCATCTTCTAGGCTTCTTCTAATCTAAAGGAATAAGGCTCCTGTACTCATGACACACCTTTCTCTGTTATAATGGAGAAAATCAATATGATTAATCCTTTCACTTTAAGGTTTTAAGGGCTTAATATATCCCCCTTCCTAGGAAATGTTCAACAGGCTACCAGGAAAAGAGAAATATATATATTCACATATATTCAAAGGCGTGAATAACTGATTTTGGACTCACACATCAGAGGGAGAAAGAGATTTATTTGGGTGTGAGGCCCTCTCGGCCCCTCTTCCCTACCCCCACTCCATAGGCCCTCCCCAGGTCTACTCTGCACAGCCACGGAGTGTGCAGCTAAGCTACTGGTTCAGAAAGATCCGTAACACCCTCAGGATCCAGGGCAGCTGCTGCCTGAGGGGTGCAGGCCCCCCAGATCATCCCAGCAATGCTGCCAGTGGTGGGTTACCAGCACCTGCCATTTCTACGCCAAGTGGAATTCCTTCAAAGGCCGTATTTACCAGGGCGCTCTCCTTCGGGCTGCCTGAGACTTTGGGAAAACATGAAAATGAGTGGTATTGCGTCCTTTCTATATTTAATGCGAGCTCAGATCCACCCACGCTGCACCCCGAGCTCACAGGCCTCTAGTTCGTAGTGCGTGGTTCTCATCCTCAAGATTACCCTACTTTCTTGGTTTCCAGACTAGCCTCTTGGGAACCTCCCAGAAGTTCCTTAGGGGTTCAGCAGAGAGGAATCAGGTAAGCACCAAAGCAGCCCCCGAGTCTGTGCCAACCCAGAGAGCCTCTCTGCACATTTAGGGCAGTGGGTTTCCATTCTTCCCTCTGTTCCTTCCTCCATGCCTCCCCTCCTGTCTTTTTTCCTTCCAATCATTTTTTTTCTTGAATCGAAAGAGTTTCAAAAGGAGTTTTTCTTGAATAAAAGGTATGAGAAAGGGGCAATTCCATGAGGCAGCCGTGATGGGAGGAAAGCACAATGTCGGGCACGCAGGAGGGCTCCGGAGTCAGGCCCACCCGGCTGCCAAGTCAAGACCTCGCCCTTTGGCCGCTGGGACAATTTACTTACTTCCCCCCAACCTCAGCTTCCTCATTACCTTTTGGAAGATTATTATTCTTCCCACACAACTTCTGCATGAAGATTAGCAAGTCAGCTCACAAAATATGTGTATTTGAGTGTGTGGCACCTAGTAGGTGTTTCTGTGTCTCTCTGGTGACCTGTGCTGTGCCCTGAAAAGGTGTCTTCCCCAAATCACAGCTACAGCACATGCATTTCATACATGTAGGCGAAGGTAAAAAATACGAGAGGTAAGGCAAAGCCATAAATCCCACAAAGCTTCATTGTCTACACATATTTTCCCATGACTCCCACAGATCCCGTGTTCTTGTGGTTAGAAAAACTTGTGCTTATCTGCTGTTTGTTGGAGAGGCAGGAACACAGAGCTCCAGGGATTCAGCCTCCTCTTTCCTCCCCTGCAATATATCCATGAAAGATTCGTGGATTAAGGCATCAGGACCTCCGAAGTCCCCAGATAAATGTGAATAACGTAGTAAGAGTGGAAACACTCATGCATGAGAACCACTGCTATCTTTGCAGAGTTTTGCCTTTTGCACACCTTCTAACAGCCTCATTTTTTTTCCTCTTCTAATAAAGATGATAAAGTTCCTCATTCTCTGGCTTTAAATATTTGTCTGACAAATCTGAAGGACACACAGGCCTAATCAGTCTTGACTGAACTTGGACACTGGCCTGGGAGCTTGGAGAATGCAGGCTGTTTGGGCTACTATGTTAATCAAACGGAAGTATAAACAAGAGGAACAGGAGAGTGTCTGACTCCCCAGAGCACAGAAGGGCTTTTAGCAGGAGAGAGGCCAGAGGAACTTAGTGCCAGCTGAAGCTCCAGACTTGTAATTCAGAGAATCTTTCAGTTCACTGAAAATTTTGCTGGCAGGGATGTTTGGCGTGCGCGCCCCGGGATGTCCCCAAGGGATAACAAGACTCCTTCTGCAGGGGGTCCCTGGGAACCCCAGGGATGTGCAGCCGCTAGCTGTGGATACTGAAAGGATGCTGTGCCGCCTTATTGCACTTCAGCCCACACCGCCTCTGAGAGGTGGTACATGAGGCAGTGCCCCTAACCAGAGACACTGTTCTCTGCAACCAGAGTGCGTACCGTTTGTTCCAGTGCCCAATGCCTGACAGAGGGGCCACGTAAGTGCAGGAACTAGTGTGGCTTCCCCAGAAATGTGGCCCATTCTTAGGAGGCTGAGAAGAAAACAGAAGATAAAGGGCAGAAATCCCAGAAGCCGAGACTGAGTGCCCAGACACTAGACCTGCAGAGAGCACACAGGGTCAGCCCCGCGTCAGCTCCAGTCCCCCCTGTCCTATGCTCACAAATGACCTCAATTTGTGACAATGTATCTAAATACCCCAGAAATATTTATCATGTTCATTAGAAACCTACACACACAGAAAACTGGTTAATACCCCTATGAATTATCAGCAGTGGAAGCTGAATATAAGGTGTTTTCAGCTTGAGCCCAGGATATCTAGAATTCCATGAATTCCCTAAACATTCTGTGTGATTGAAGTTCTGCTGCCCAATAGGTGGCAAGCTTGATGATTGGAGCTCTCCTTGTCTGACACGATTCCCGTTCAGCCCTTCAACTGGGGTTTTATGAGGCCAGTAGGGGATCATTTATGTGAAGTGCTTGACCCAGGACTGCACTCAACTAGGCACTTAGAAGATGGCAGTTACTCTTTCTATGTTTCTGGAATTTGTCCCTTGCCATGAGTTCTCAGGCACTCACGGTGTCTACCAAACACAGCCATCATCCCCATGGACACCCCCCAACATCATCTAGAATGTCATGAAGCAGTGAATTTGTCGAGATGAAACACATTTTGTATTTAAGATGTTTCTCTTAAATATGTTAGTATTTTGGTGCCATTTAGGTATGCACGTAGCTGTTACATAAAAAATAAAATCACAGAATGCCAAAGCTTACCACTGGGTAAATATATGTTCCAAGGGATAAATGCTCTGGTAAACTTCAATGGAAAGATACAGTTAGCAATTTGTGGCTTAAAGACACCATTTCAGGGAAGGAAGAGTGACTGAGATCAGACAAGCCACCAGCAGCCCCAGAGAGTAAAGTAACTTCTTGCTGACCTTTGCAGCACTTCTGTGTCTGTGCTTCTTATTTAAAATTTAAGAGTTTTCCAAGTGTATTTTCCTACCCATACACTTGTGTTTAATGTTTTATTTGGACCATTAAACCCCTGGGCCAGAGGGTGAATCTTAAATACTGCCTTTTGAACATCCCATCCCATCTTTTCATGGCTAATTTCTCAGAGCTGCTGGGCACTCATTTGGGGTCTTATCTGGAATTAACCCACTAGAATGGCATCTCTTAAGTGGTTCTAATAAAAACCAGACATCGTCCTGCTGTAGCTGTCCTCTTAAAGAATTCTGATAGACACGTGATCTTTTTGTCGCTTCTTTCACCCAAATTGCCTCCTACAAAATGGGTTTGCCTGGGCAGCCTTCAGGTGCAGCTCTCAGCAATACGTCACTTCTGTCTTTCTTGACATTCCTGACCTACAGGGTCATGATAAATTGATGGTCAAGGCATGGTCTTTGACATCTGGAGTGAAACAGGGT
This sequence comes from Manis javanica, assembly GCF_040802235.1. Classification (NCBI taxonomy): domain Eukaryota; kingdom Metazoa; phylum Chordata; class Mammalia; order Pholidota; family Manidae; genus Manis; species Manis javanica. The sequence continues at coordinate 90,859,416 of NC_133169.1, read as the reverse complement.
CAAGAGACCCAAATCCAGCTAATATTAATTTTAATTGGTCTCCTTCATCTTCCTGTCACCTAGAAATCTAGGCAGTGTTTCTGAAGGAGGACCTATTCTCTCAAACCTTCAAAAATAAAACCTAAAAGCCATTGGAATTTCCTCTACTTGACCAAAATTAATTCTGAACTGAAATGAACTCTTTGATCTACTTCAAGTTAAAAAAAAATACAGGACTTATGTTAATATTTCCTGTTTAGACCTATAATAATATTTCACCTACAAAAATAATATTTCATGTACAGAACAAACTTTCTTATCTAAATAAATGGCAACAAGTTTCCAACTGGAATATTTTCCCTTCACTTCTCATCAGTCCTGCAAACAGCCCCAGTCCCACTCCCAGCAAGACTTATTGGTCTGGCTTCAAAATACATTGCATTATAAGCCACCTATTTATATCCATAGCTACCGTCTTAGTCTAAAGCACAGCTGTCCCTGACCTAGAACATTGCAATAACCTCTAATATTTCTCCCTGCTTCCTCTCTTGTTCCCACCACTAATTTTCTATAGAGCAGACAATGCGATTTCCTAAAAATATAACTCATATTTTTCCTCTTCTTAAATTACTCCACTTGAATTCAAATACAATTTAATATTAATATGTGGACTATGAGGTTCCCAGTGAGCTGACCCCTGCCTACATTATAATGTCTTCGATAAAACTCTTTCCCTTGCTTACCATCCTTCACACACTCTGACCTTCTTTCCATCATTTGGCAACACTGGAATTATTCTCACTTCAAAGTCTTTCACTGGAAATGCTCTCCGGTTATCTCTTCGCATAGTCCCGTCTTCTTCATCATTCACATCTCCCCTCAAAGATGTCTTAACCTACATGCTCAATCTACAGTAGCACTCTTTACTTCAGTCATGCTCCATCATGGAATTCTGTGTGATAAATTAAATTATTAGCGCCAGTTATTCATTCACTGCACTTTCTCCTTTCCGTTGCTTCATCTTTGGGCGAAGTGTATCTCTTCACTCCTTGACTTTTGTCTTACCCATCTCATTTCCTTTGGCCAATGGTATATGGGTAGAAGTGAGAGCTTGCCAAGTACAAACCCAGAACATAAAACACCTCCCATGCTTTTGCTCACTTTCTTAACCTCTGGCATCGCATTGGAAGGAACATGTTTCACTTAGCCCTCCAGTTCCAAGAAGAAACTTATGTAGCAGATCCACCCTGGCCGACCTAGGGGTCTGCCAGCCCATACAGACGGAACCCAGGTCACCTCTTTGCACCTGCTATGAATCAGCCAACCCCAGACCACTCTCAGATGGAAATAAATTCTCTACAAGCTACTCAGTTTGGGGTTGACTTTTTGCACATCTTTATTGTTGCAATAAATTACTAATATCTTATTTTTTTTCATAGCACTTATCATTTTCAAGTAACTTTCATTTGTTTTTTACTTGTTTCTATGTCTTTACCATTAATAGAATGTAAGTTTCATTACTAGTTGGGATGTTACCTGTCTTATTTTCCCTGAAACTGGTAATATATAAATAGTGCCTGGCACACCAGTCATGTACTAGATGTTCAAAAACTCTTTGCAGAAAGAAGCAATGAATTGTTGAAACAGTTTTACCAAGGGGCCTAATTAGCAATGTAGAAATGCAGGAAAACTGCAAAAAAAATTAAATTCACACAGCCATGATAAACAAAATAATTGGAGCACAGTACTTTGAGGAAAGGTTAAAATCTATTGATCCCAATTTTCCTATTAACAGTTGGGTTTAGAATATCAAAGAGATGAGGTTATGAAGAGGAAAAAGGAACAATGGCAGTTGAATGTAAAAGTGATTTCCAAGTGTTTATAACATGATATCTTGTGATAAAAACCCTCAAAGCTAAACTCAACCAAAATTTAATTTGCAAAGAATAATTCTTTAAATTGAACGGCTCTCAGTATCAACATGTCCCCCGAGTGACAGAGTCACTGTCATTCTGTGTGAGAAATACATGTCAGTTCCCAACTCAAACTGCTTTAAACAACAAAGAAAATGGAATTGTTCATATTTCAAAAATATATGAAACAAGAGTAAATTCCAGGAAGGGCAGGATTTAGCAGTTCAAGAATAACACTGAGGGCCTGTTTCATTTTCCACGTCTCTGCTCTCCCGTCCACAGTCAGTGCCATCCTAAGACCGACATTCCCCATGTCACCAGGCGGCCGCCCGCAGCTCCTGACACCTACCCGGGTCATGCTTCTCGGTCCACGTCAAACTTTTCTCTCCAGGGTTTGAACATAAGTCCTGGTTTCCACTCTCACTTTACCATCTTGGCCGTGTGGCCACCCCCAAACCAGTCACAATGGCCAAAGGAACTGCATATGCCAATTGGCTTTTTTTGGTAGTATTATAATTACCGGAGAAAGAGGTAAATTAATCTCATTCAAAACTTACAGCCTTTTGGCCCTGCGTGTGGCTGGGGAGACAGAGGCACAGGGTGCCCCCAGGGGCTTCCTGTCTCCCTCCTTCCTGCTTTCACCTCCTCTGCTAGGAAGCGGACCTGCTGCCCCCCCTACCAGGATCTCTGCTCAGCCCGCTTCAGGGCCCCTCCCAGCAGCTCCAGAAGGTTCCGTCTACACATGACTTTAATGCTTAATGACTTTGACATCTCAGCTACCTTTTCCCTTTAGGAAGAAGCTATTGTAGGCGGAATAATGCCCCTCCTCAAAGATGTTCATGCCTTAGTCCCCCAAACCTGTGAACTGTCAAGTTATATGGCAAAGAGGAATTAAGGTCACAGAGAGAATTAATTGTGTTAGTCAAGTGGCCTTGAGGTGGGGGCACTATCCTGGATTACCCAGGTGGGCCCAGGGAAATCGAAATCACAAAAGTCCACGTGAGTCGAAGAGAGAGGCAGAGAGTGAGATTTGTAGATGACTTTCGACGTCAAGGGATGAGGTGGCTTCTAAAACCTGGAAAAGGTAAGGAGACGGATTCTCCCCAAGAGCCTCCACAAAAAATGCCCTGCTAGCACCTTTATTTTAGCCTATTAAGAGCCATTCTAGCCTTTGAAATTGTGAGATGATACATCTGTGTTGTTTTAAGCCACCAAGTTTGTGGTAATTTGTTATAGAAACAATAGGAAACCAATACAGGAACAAATACACTTAAATCTATTTTTCCCTTTGTCCTTATGGGAAAACACATCTCCTAGAAGGAAGGTGACACCAGCAAAAGAAGAAAACCACCCAAAGTGCGGATTCAACACTGAACCTTTGCCTGCAAACCTAGCCTAAAGCTTTGCCAGTGGGTTCCCATCGGCATCAGCCAGTCAGAACTGGCTTTCTGAACCTATTCTTTCTCGTCTTGATGCTGATGCTGAGCCCCCTGGGCTAGCATGGGTTCCTGTCACACACCTTGGTTCCAAATCAGGGCCTCGCCTCTACGAACTAAGTGTCCTTAAGTGAGTCCCTTGACCTTCCTGGCCCCAGTCTCTTCATCTTGGAATGGGGGCCCGGGAGAGTGCTCGCCTCCCGGAGGGGGTGTCAGTTCGCTGCCATCACAGGGGCAGCAGGCTGGAGGGTCCCAACAGCTGAGGTGTGTGTTCTCACAGTCCCGGGAGCCGCACGTTCGGCATCCAGGTGTGAGCAGGTCTAGTTTCTCCTGACTCGCCGGGTGGCTGGCAGGATGGCTGTCTTCTTGGGGCTGTGGCTCTGTGTGCGTGCCTCCCTGGAGTCCCCCTCTGTGCCCAGACTTCTTCCAATAAGGACACCAGTCTTACGGAATTAGGGCCCACCCTCAAGACCCTCCTTTTAAATGACTCACTTCTTTAGAGACCTTATCTCCAAACACAGGCATTTTCTGAGGTCCTGAGGGTGAGGACTGCAACATGTAAATTTGGGGGGACTCAGCCCATGACAGAGATTTTGAGACTGAGGAGATGTGATCAGTCAGAGGCCCATAGAGGGTCAATCTTAGCCTTTTCATTATTATCTTTCTTTCATAACTAGACTTTCATTATGACAACACAGACAGCTGTTACGTCTAGGAGAGGAAAAATTCTAGTGTTGGAGCCTGGACAGAGGCTTTAACACTGACAGCTGGGGACGAAGCCCAGAAGGGCCCGCGCTCAGTATTCAATAGGTTAGGACATGACATACTCGTTTCTGGGATCCAATTTCACTCTCTTAGAAACACAGCTGGTTTCCTTGCTGGCTTGTACAAAAGGTGTATGTGTCCTGCAAGCCCAACTCATTTATTGCCGAGAAAGAAATGCCCTTAGAAGTAGGTGCAGCTAAATATAGCTCCTGCTGCATTGAAGGTGCCACTCCCAGATCCACAAGCCTCCCCGAGGTCTGAGAGACTTCCTGGACTTTAGGGTAGCCAGGCTGAAAAATCTAACTTCTTAGCTTTTGGTAAAGACTGATATAGCAGATATGCACTGAAACCTCAGAATTTAATTCCAATGAACAGTTAAGGAATTTAATTTTAAAAAAGATTTATGATGACAATAACAGTATCACACAATCATCTTTAGTAGTTTATAATATCTAGACACTGCGTGTAGTGACTAATGTACATTATTTGATTCATTCATTTAATACGTATTTATTGAGTGCATATTATGTGTCTGACTCTGTTCTGGTTCCTGGAGCTACTGCAGCAAACAAGGTATACAACATGCATTCCATCAGGGAGTTGGTGTGTCAGTGGGAAATGAAGACATTAAATGTAACAATATATTATATATCCTTATTTATATTTATGTATTTACATATATTTAGCATGTCACCTGATGGGAAGTGTCGTGGAACAAGCTGAGAGAAAGTGAGCAGAGGGAGGCTGCAGGCCTGTGGAGGTCAGGGAAGGAAGGCTCACTGCGAAGGTGACCTTGAGCAAAGACCTAAGGGAGGTGAGGGTCTGAGCCATGAGGATGCCTGAGAGGAGATTCCAGGAGGAAGGGAGAGCGCTTCTGCTCTGTTCAACAGTTACTGTACACGTGGTACCTGAAAAGGACACACAGATGTAGAAGTTAACATCAGCGGTGAAAGGAATGGACCCGCTGGATAGAATGTAATGTATGACTTTCTTGTGGGGCTTTCTACTTTATTTTGCAGAGATGGAACGCCGAAGGAGGATTCTGACGGGGGGTTGGCACAGAACAATACCACCGTGCTGCTCTAATGAGGCTCGAGAAGGGCGGACGGGGTGTTCAAGTCACACCTGTCTACCTCTAAGGCTGAGATCTGCATGCCTCCCTTTTCAGAATGTCCATTATCTTTACAACGTTCTCTGGCTGTGGAAACATTGAGGACGGACATGAAGTGTCCTTTATTCAGGCTTTCCCGACTTCAACCTCCTCCCTCGGGTCTGACTGTTAATCATCCTACTGTCAGGTGGTTGAGCTCAGCACCTAGGAGTTTGGACTTACCTTCTACTCTCATGAGACTGAGCCATTTCTTCACTCATATTGAAATAACTGCAACACGTATTTGAGGAGGACAAGAGAGGACAGCCAGCAGCACCAAAATCTGACAACAGTCATCAAGTGCTACCTAATCTTGCACTATCTGTACTTGTATACCTTTGTCTACATACTGGTCAATGGCCAATAGCAAGAATTGGGCCATAAAATTGCCTTGTGGACTTCTAATCTCACTGGCCACGTCCTACCAGTCACTGTGGCTATTTCCTCCTTTTCTTCCTCAATTTTAATTGTTTTGGTGACCCAGGGCTCACTTTTCTATACCCCTCCTCTATGGATTCTCATCCCATAGAAAAGTTTTTAATTATGGCAAAGACCTGGTAACTCCCAACTGTGAATTTCCAACTCCGTCTGGATAGTGGACTTCTATGTCCGGTCCGATCGCTTGTCTGAACTTCAGTTTGCATAGTCATCTAATCACTTGATATTTTGCCTCACGTGTTTTAAGAGGCATGTTTAAAAGAGGCTCTTGATTTCCCATCTCAAACTAGTCTTCATCCACGGAGTCCACTCATCTTATTGCCCGGCTCCTCTTCGTCCCTCACCCATAATATCCAATTCTTCAGCAAGTCCTTCCATGGCTACCTTCAAATTGTATCTCGAAATTGACATTTCCAACTACTCTGTCATGGCCGTCTTCATTCATACCACTGTCATCTTTTACTCTGACTACTGGAATAGCCCCTCCAACTGCTTTTTTTTTGTCTTTCATTCTTGCCTAATACAGTCAATTCCCTATGCAGCAATCACACCGATGTGTTAAACACAATCATGAAAGGCAACAACCAAAAGACAAAGTCTTGTGTGGGTGAAGACACGAAGCAACCAAAACTCACATATTACTAATAAGAATGCAAAATGGAACAGCTAGTTTGGATAACAGTTTGGCAGTTTCTCCTACACTTAGAATACATATACTCATCAGATAAACTAGGCACCTATTTCTAGGTATATATTTACCTACGTGAAATGAAAACCCATGTTCACACAAAACCCTGTATGTAGATGTTTGTAGCAGATTACTTTATAAATGGGGAAAAACTGGGGACCAGATACATTGTGACACACCCATTCAACAGCATAGTATTCAGTAATAACAAGGGGCAAACTGATTCGCTCAAGGGTGAATCTCAAATGCATCATGCTGAGTGAAAGAAATCAGACCTAAAGGTGATATGCAATATAATTCCATTTATATGATATTTGGAATAAACAAAACTATAGCAACTGTAAAAAGATTTAGTGTGGGTGGAGAATACAGCAAAGAGTTACAAAAGCAATACTCCTGGGTGACGGAACTGTTGTAAATCTCTATTATGGTGATAATTACCCAATTATACGTATATGTCAAAATTAGAAGAACTGTACACTTTTCAAAAAGGTCAATTTTATTGTGAGTAGACTACCCCTTAATAATTAAAATAGCAAAAATTGGTCTACCTATATTCAATTCCTTGTTTAAAACATTGCAGGTAGACTCAGTCCCTCAGATTCCCACTAAACCCCACACTCCTACATGCACAGCCTGCCTCAAGCTGGCTCCCCGACCTCATGCTGTGGTTCTGGGAGGACAAGAAGTTAGTTCTCACTCGAGGATGTTTGCGTTTTGTCCCCGTGAGAGGGAAAGCCCTTTTCTGGATCTTCCCCTGACTTACTACTTGCTGAATGCAGATTCTCTGTTCAAATGTCCTTTTGCAAGCTAAACAATATACTCTATCTTCTTATTTTTCTTCATAGCATCCCATGATATAATGTTTTTTAATAACTGATTTATTTACTTCACTAGAATATAAGTCCCACTAGAGAAAGTGCTTACTCTGATTTGATCACAGCTATTTTCTCAGCAATTAGAATGATGTCTCAGTAAAGAAGTATAATTAAAATAGATTGTTGAATACATGTTGCATACATTGATGATGGTTTGGAGACCCTACGATCACACCAGAAGATTTGCCCAGATGCTGTAAAATAAGTGCTAAATCGATCTGCATTATTGTGTCTGGTTCCCATGGTGTTGGCACACAATCAAAGCAGACACAAGACCCTTCCTTACTTGGACACATGAGCTCACTGGTTATTGAGGAATAAGGGAGAGTTACCTGGAAATTCCAGTGGCTAAGATCTCAGTAGTTTAATGTTGATTCCATGTCTACCTTCCTGTGTAAAACTTCAGGAACACAAGAAAAAGTGGAACCAATTTATTTCACGGGATAGTGCAGATGCATAATAAATTAGATTTCTTTTTTTGCAAAAATTAAGCACTGCTTCAGTTTTTTCCCTTCAGTCTTTGATTTCTCTGATTCTATAATTAGGTTTCTTAGATTCAGTGATTATGGTGTAATTAGGCTGTGGCTAATAATGATTGTCATGTGCATATAAGCATGCAGTTAAGGAGTTTAAACATTGCTGAGATGTGTAAGAATGCTATTTAACTATATAATATACTTACAACTACTACATATACAGTAATTTTTAATCAACATTGCATTTATAACCTTGATAAGATTCAGAGTTTTTTTTAGCTCCAGATTTCACAAATTCTAGACAACTCGAGAAAGCCAACCTAGAAATCACACATATAATTAAGTCAAAATTGGTACAGGAAAAAGAATAGAATCATCTGCAGTTGGTAATTTGTATTGTTGGTGTGTGAATGATGTTACTAAGTCGGCAAGGATGCTAAAGATTAAATTCTTCCTTTTTCTTCTAGACAATTAAATTACTTAGAAACGGCTTTATTTACCAAAGGAGTAAAAGTAATTACTTGGTATGAATTATTTAAAGCACTGAATTAACAGTGCAACCCCAATAATTAGGTTTTATTGAGGAGGAAGTCAATAATTGAACAGTGGAACACTGCCCCGTCTTACAATGTGAGAGGAAGAAACAGGAGTGGGCAGGAATTGGCTGACTGAACTCCTGGGAGAATCCCTAGGACATCAGAGAATAAGAATAATTCTGTGAATAGTTGTAGAAGAGTGTTATTTCCAAACTCAATGCTTAGCTAATACCCAATTAATTGCCAGGGTTTTAGATCTCTGGGCATCCCCTCTGGATGAAGGGGAGAAAAAAAGAGAAAGACTCACTTCATTTCTTTCTAATAGTTATTCACTGCTCTAGCCAGGAATGTATTCATTTCTAAACAGGGAAGGATATAGTGTGCTTGATTAGTCCCTACGTGATGCCAAACATCTGAATAAAACCTGAAAATCTCATCCAAAATAGCCTTTGTTTTCTATGATGACTTGCAGACGAACATACCATTTATGGATAACTGAGGACTATTTGAGCTGCTTGTCATTATCTAATCTGGCTGTTTTTCCAGTGGGCACTAGGTTTAAACTTGCCTTATCATTGGCTTGATTTTGCACTTCGATCATCATGTTTAGAGGTGCCATAAATATTTATACCTTGGGTCCAGGTCAAAGTCTCTCTTAACTCAAATAAACTTTATTCCCTCTATTCTTGTACTTGCTCTATGTGGGGAAAATGGAACTCTCTGACCAGGCTTCTCACTGGACTGCAACAGAGCCCATTGTATATATAATAAGAGCATGTTTGCACACGTATCGGATGCTTACTGGGGACAGAGCCAGGGGTCAGTGATGGGAGTTCCGGCCTAGGGGAGGGGGAGAGAGGGAACCCATTCTCTCCTCTGCCTGTGCTCCTGGGACATAATCGGTCAGGCTTCCACCAGTTGCAGGGACCCACCCCCAGAATTCCTCCCAGGGCGTGGGAGCAGGGGTGAAGCCACTGCAGGGAGAGCGGAGAGGGCCGTGGGGCCCGGTGTTCCTGGAGAATCAAGCCCAAGTGTGGGACCTGGGAGCTGGGAGGGCAGAGAGGAGGGGGCCTAGACCTACTGCCTGGAGGACTGAGCTGTAGCCGGCCTGGGGAATGCATCTGAGCCGGCCATGTGTGCTGAGCTGCCTGTGGCCATCATGAGCATGAACACGGGGACCCCCTTTAGCCCCCGCTCCTTGCCCTTGCCTTTCTTTGGTCTCACTGAAGTCATAGAGAACTTGCCCCAGGTGGGGATGGAGCTACACTTTGAAATCCCTGTAGGGAGGATTTTTTTAAATTAATTGATCTCTGTTACATGCCCGGCACTATGCATATAACACTTTATAGACAATATCTCAGTTAATCTTTATACTGCAGAGTGGAAATTAGTTAAAGATAGGAAAACTAAGCATTAGAAAGTTGTAATATTTTCAGGACAATACAGCCAAAGAAAAACAGAGAAAGGATGCAAATGCACTCCAAAGCCCAGAGCCTCTCTTCATACCATACTTTCATATGCCAACCTCAAGTCAATCAACAAACCAATACTCAAGGAGCTCCAGGCTCCGTTGTAAGTAAAGATATTCAAGAACTGGCTCTTTGGCTTCCTTCAATTCTGCCTAATTCCATTCTTATTCATGTGCTCACCCACAGGTAATAAAAACTATTTAAGAGGTTTGTAAGCCCTGATGCCTATAGCACTGGTTGGTAATAGAGTTGCAAAAATGAAAAGCAGTTGTTTTAACTGCATTTGCTAGATTGTTCCAATCTTTACCTTTCTTTGTCAGGCCCATTGTTGGATTACGACATAGGTGTTGAATTTCATTCACTTTTTCTAAGCCTCAAAGGTCAACCATTCAAAGTTATCCCAATTAGAGTTTCCAGAAGTTGGTTGGCATTCTAGCTCTGAAAATTCTCAGATGAAAGCCAAAAATCCCCCAAGAACTCAAAAGAAAATCATATTGAAGAGATTTAATAAGAGGGAAAACTAAATGCACTTATCTTTTCTATAATGGACTTTATGCTCATACTCTTCAAATACTAAATATCATAAAGCTGGGAAAGAAATTCAACATAATCTAAACAGCAAAACATTTCACAAATAGGAAAATAGTACCATTACTGTTCTCATGTCACACAGTTCATGTGGCTGGTAGGTGGCTCCAGGACGGGTACATACAGCATGAATGCACATTTAAACATGCCTCGAAGTATCCTATCTTGGTGAAACTCTAAATAAAAAATTTTAAAAAGACATTTTAATAATAAAGATTCAATCAAGAAAACAAATATTATAGGTGAAAACTTCCTTTTCTCCTTTCCCATTTCATGTTATCTTTATTCAAAGCCAACACCTCAGCTGACCATGATCATTTTATGTGGGGTGATACAAATCATTCTTCAAGAGCCCCGCCCCTTAGAAATCATGTCTCTGATCGGCTGCTGTGGTCTTCTGGTAACATTTACCCTCTACATGGAAGTGGACATTGGTAGTCCTCTTGGTTCCAGATATATTCAAACCTGTCCCCTTATGTGGCAATAACCTCTTTTTCCTTGTTAATTGGGATTCTTCACTGAAGCCTATTCTTTGTTTATGGATTCAGTGGCATAGGGAACCCAATATATCCTGGCGGCAGCCTCAATTTCTGGTTCACTGGAACTGTTTTTTATTTCCAGGTGGAAGATATTTTGTTTGGTTGACTGTTTGCCTTGAGAAGCAAGACCCCAAAGGGCCCAAAGGAATAGAAACATTCAAGAACAAAATGCAAAAAATGTTGTGAACAGACCATTAGGCAAAATAACGAGAGTAGCTACTCTTATTTGCATCCCTAGTTAGATGGAAAAGACACCAGACACTGGTCACTGGCTTGAAGCATCTACCACGACTCATGGGGTCGGCTGTCCTAAGCTTCCTAAGTGCTGTCATCTCGTGGGGACGATAAGTCACCCTGAGGAGCTTTTCCACGTTTCCTTCGCCTGTTGCCTCTGGATAACACGGTCCATAGAGAAGTAAATCACAAAGAATTGAGATTATTGCCTTTTTTCTTTTTGCTCTAAAGTTCTTTTGTCAGGAGCAATGATGTCTATGAGACCCTGACTGTGAATAAGGACCAAAAGCAAATCCATAGGTGGTGTATTGGGAGGAACACCGTGAGCAGAAAAGGGAAAAATTCATGTCCAATGTGTTTATTTTGTGATGAAAGTGTTGGCGTATGAGCAGCGTGCCACCAGATAAACGGTGATCGGTCAGTACTGGTCTCTGTTGTTAGCAGGTTAGTCCCTCAACACGAGTGGTAGCACACCAGTGCTGGGGAGGCCCTGGCCCCTTTACTCATAAACCCCTCGATCAAGCACTGAGTTGTTGGGAAAATAGTGTGTGTGGCGTCCACCGAATGGGTCAGAATGGGTCACATTAAGATTCTTCAACACTTCAGATTATTGAGCGGCTTCCATGAAGGGGACAACTTTTGATAAACATTCAGATGAAATGTAGATTTTCTCACACTCTATTCCCATTCCAAAAGGTCTATCTACAAACTATTCTACAACTACACTTCCCTCAAGTTCCTGATCACCTCATCAAAGTGTCAGCCCCTGCCCATGTGTCACGATAGACCAGTCCTGGCCATCTCTCTTCCCAGAAAAAGCACTCAACGAAACGTGCTGTCCTGTGCTATGTTCACTGGGAGTGTTTCCTTCCCATATGGTAATTTAGGGCCACTTCTGAGTGGAGTTTTGATGCCGCAGCTGTTTTTTTCCAGTCAATGTCAGCATATCACATAATATACTCACTAACAAAGCTCCAGTTTTTTTTCTTCTTCAGTGATTTGGTCAAGGAACCTCTCTCTGAGGCCACAGAGGTGGGTTGATGGAAAGGAGCGATGCAGCAGGGGTCAGTGCCATGGAAGTGCAGGTCAGTAGCTCACATAACTCGTGTGCACCTTCATGGCATACCGGAGCCTCTCCTCGTATATACTACTTCTATGTCATGAGAAATAGGGCTTATTTACATACTTAAATTTATGGCAAGTAAACACCCAGTTAACGACTAGAAGCTTAGGTTTCAGAATTGGTTGCATGCATTTTCTGATGACCAAGCATTCATTTCTACGAGCAGAAACTCTCTCTCAATAGAAAATTAGTTCTGTGAGTTTCTCCTCCAACCTCTGGGTGCCATGCTGTGATTCTCCTATCAGGGTTTACCAGAAGCTTCCTAATCAGTAACAGCCGCTTGAACACAATACATCGGGTCAGTGGCCCAGATAGAAAAATAGCCTGAAATCCAGCCTGGTCCAACTGCAGACTTTTTTCTTTCTCTGGACTTCACTCAAAACAGCCAATCTTACAGATCATTTCATAAATGGACTGAAAAAAACACTTTCAAATGTGGTGTCTATTGATCTAGAATCTAAAGAGGCCCGCCAACTATTGTGCCTCTTTCTTATTAAAAGGAGTAAAAGACAAATGCAGCAACTTGTCTTTCTAGTTGGAAGGAATACATAGCCCTGCCCTAGATCCAGTGGAGCCCCAAAAGCCTCTGTGAAGTCATAGGTTTCTGGATATTTTTAGATTTTTTTATCTCTTATTCTCTCGCACATATGTATCTTACCACATCTATCCTGCTAAGTAGAACTGACTGCATTATATCATTCATTTATGGAATGATATGATACCATGTGGGTTGCAGATGATTAAGATTCCTACATGCCAGATATTGACAGAAAGCCAAAATATGGTTAAACCTGAGATAACATCGTGAAGTAGACTGGTTATCCCATCAGGTAGGAGAAAATTGCACCTGGAAGACTTTGCTAATTGGTGTAAAGTGAAATTAAAAAACAAAACAAAACATTTGTCAGATCAATAGCTACTAATCAGATACTACAGTCTCTGTTGATTTGCTCTGATAAAGAGACAATGTTTGGAACAGCAGCTAAAGTTGGAGTTACTACCTGATTAAATACATGAGAATCCAATTTAATCCTCTAAGACATATCTTCTGCATAGGCTAAAGAGGGAAGTGAAATGTTACAGGCGTCACTACTCCATAATTCATATCTCTGATACTGCCAATGGTCTCCGCAGTTTCTCCAGGAAGGTAGTATTGCTTTGGGTTCACTACTTGTCATTATATGTGTGCATTTTCGGGGGGATGGTGGTGGAGGCAGTTCTAAAGACCTCCAATTGTCTCTTCCTATCCAAATAGGGCTCACTGCAGAGGCCAGGAAGTAAAAGAAGGGGTTCATTTAATAATCAAGAATGTCTGTTCCTACTGTATGTTCAGGAACTGAGAAATGACCACTGTGTGGGTTCTTCAACCCGTCTGTCCTTTGTGAAATGGACTTAAGAAAACTCTTGTTTAACAGCCTTGCTGGGACTCTTCCTGGTGAACCACAGTGGAGTTTTAATTCCCCCAGGATTAGTGTAGTCTCAAAGCCCAGATCTAATCATTCCCCAAATGTTCTAGTTATTTCCTTTTCCCTTGGAAATTGCTGCAGGTCCCTTTGAAGAAGGATGGGTGAGAGATTTGGGAGATTCAGTCCATCAAAGGGACCAGACTCCCTTTCATTCATGAAACAGTGAATCAGCATAGGTCTGCTAACTGGGGGAGGGATTGTGTGGTAGATTACAGTATTTTCAAACCCCCACCTCCACAAGTAGAATAGAATGCAAGTTGGCTCAAATAGTACTAATTTTCCCCTATAGGACAGTTACTTTGTCTAGGGAAACCAAATGATTAAAAGATTGAATGGGGAGGAGGGAGTCAAAAAAGCCTAATGATTAAAGTACCATGTAGTTACAGTGTCCAGGGGCCGTCTCATTCAATACCATTACTACAAGGCCAACCTTCGCAAAAAAGCCACATATATAAAGTTATCTGCCTTAGACTAGCATTTTCATAGACAGGGCTTCTGTGGGGATTGAGGAAAGATTTATTTATATTTTCTTATGTCTAGATAACAATCTTTTTTATCTCACTTCTTTTTTTCAAACACGTTACACATTCATTTCATTGATATTTTCTGTTTTTACTGAACACGTTCTAGTCATGTATTTGGAATATTCCAAAAACTTTTATTCAAACATTTAGAAATATTCGGCACATGTGCTCCCACAAATGGATCACAGACTTAATATGGTAATGTTATGACTTCAAAATAAAGAAAGTCACTTTAATTTAGGGTGGAATGTGGAGCAGAGCCACTCTAGCTGTCAATAACTTGTAGCTTTCAATAGCCATCAATAAGCATCATTAGCTAGATCTAAATAAATAAGTATCTAATACTGATAGTGCAAAATACCTGTGAAAATTATGGATCGGATTCTGCTCTCCTTCTGTGTAGCAGGTGAAGGATTTAATAGTCTCTGGATAAATGTCTCTTTCTCCAAGTTCATAGAACAAAGTTTGTCAGACTTAAAAAATAGATGAGGGTAGAATAAAATCCAAATCTTCACAGCTGATCTATAATAATGGTGATGTGCACTTTGTGCAAACTTATTAAAATGAGTAATGGTGCCCCGATACACCATTCAAGTCATTTTACTATGGGAAATCATTCATCAAAAATGCATATAAATCTGGAATTCAATTAATCATCTCATATAATGGGTTAGTCTCTTGCAATTTTTATCCTAATGTACTTTTTCCTTTGAATAAAATGTAGTTGTCACTGGAAAATATCAAAACAACACTTCTCAACAAATTCTTATGGGTTTGTAATTAAATCCAGTAAAACTTACAATGAAATATAAAGAGGTAGAGAGCTCAAATCCAATTAAAATTATTATAGGAAACAACACTGGGTTACTTTTGGGCAAAGTACAATATATTTTGGTTTTTAACAAAATGCATCATTAGGGGTTTTGGTAATGAAATTTAACATGAGATTTAATGGTGCATTTAGTGAATAGCTGATGGCAAGAAAAGTGTAACAGCTATTAGAAAATTCCAACGATGATCTAATATATTTATTAAAATAGTCAAGAATGGTACATGTTGACTTTAAAAATGTCTTATGGATCTAAGAGAGGAGACTGTGGCTGGAAAAAAAATAGTGCATACTGATGTTAGAACTGCACAGCTAGCCAATTGGAAGTAAATAGAATTAATTGTAAAGGTTTAGTTTTTTTGGCAAATGGTCAAATATTACTGCTAAGAGAATGATTAAAAACATTACTGAGTTTGAGAAATCTGAGAGCGACTGATTTTATTTTCCTGATTCTTTTCTATTTAGTGTAACACTGATGCTAGATGAACCATTCAATTAATTTACAAACAAAACATGGTGACCTCAAGTACAATTTACAGGAAACTCTGGTAGTACTACTGACTGCTTCAGTCCTCCTTCTCATTTCCCTAGAATAAGCCTGATTCAAATTTCTCTTTTAAAACTACTTATACAATCAAAATGAAAAATATGGGTCCGTCACCTCCCACTGCTATACTTGCCACTATCTACTCTCTTTGATGCACTTTTGGGGATCTGAATTAACTAAGCCATAATTAGTATGCCTCCCCTGCAACTAAAACTACGAGAAGAATTACGGTACACCAAATTTTGTATGTTAAGTAGAACATAACTATTCCAATCTCATGTCCTGCTCCAGAAAGATACACTATGATAGAAGCTGTTGTTTAAATGCCTCTTCCAACGAGCCAGGGGAAAGAGTAGATTTAAATGGACTGAGTTCTAAGTACATGAGACCACAAATAAGAGAGCAGACGTAGATGGCGGGACAGGAGGTCACTGTGATAACCTCCTCGCACATACACACTGAGGAAGCAATTTCATCTAATACCACTGACTCTGAAAACGACCTGTAGACCACAGGACAGACCTTCTACGCCTGGTAAGAAAAGCGAAGACCATGCTGAGAAGAGTGAAGGGGCAGAGCTGTCATCAGGCATGACACAAGCAGGACTGGAGAGAGGAATGAAATTGGGGGGAGAAGGGTGTTCAGGAGCCTGGCACACCTGCACCTGGGGACCTGCTCTGGGAAGATGAGCCTCCATGGCTTTGCAGATTACTGGGGCTGGACTCCAGGGGGAGTCGGAACCCTGCGGGAAGCTGTGTCTGTGCTATGGAAGACGCATGTGCTCTCTTGATCCCTGTGAGCCCTGACTCAAAGGCAGCAATTTTAGGGGGTATTTCCTGGCCTTAGGAAACGTGTCAGAGGGGCAGGGGTCTGAGGAGCTCTCTCTGGAGGAGAAAGGGCTGGCGGGTGACACTTTTCCAACCCCCGCTCAGCTCACCTGCGCAGACGCCTGCCGGAGCCAGCTCTGAAACTCCCCATCTACCCCCACTGGCTCAGCCCCAGCATTCCCCTGCAGACTTGACCCAGTGTGCTTAGCTCGGTGGTAGTCAGCCATGTGGGCAGCCAGGCAGAGGGTGGCCCACCTGCACACAGTGGGTCACAGAACAGCCAGGTGTCACCCTCTCAGGTAGAGGAGTTGGGAGAGCCATTGCCCACAGCCGGAGGGCAGAGCTGCCCACAGCACACCAAGAGCTCTGCTGCCCAGACACAGCAGGAAACATCTCTGCCATCCAAAAGAGAAGAAATAGCAGGTGTTGGCGAGGATGTGGAGAAAAGGGAACCCTCCTACACTGTTGGTGGGAATGTCAATCGATCCACCCAGTATGGAAAGCAGTCTGGAGATTCCTCAAAAGACTGAAAGCAGAAATACCAAATGCCCCAGCAATTCCACTTCCGGGAATTCACCTGAAGAAAACAAGATCAGACTCAAAAAGATATATAACTGCTACGTTTATTGCCACATTGTTTACAATAACCAAGATATGGAAGCAACCTAACTGTCCGCCAATAAATGAATGGATAAAGAAGATGCGGTACATATGCGCAATGGAATATTACTCAGCCCTGTAAAAGAATGAAGCCTTGTCATTTGCAACAGCATGGATGGACCTAGAGGGTATTATGCTCCATGAAATAACTCAGGTGGAGAAAGACCAATACCATATGATGTCACTTATATGTGGAACCTAAAAAAAACAAGTGAACAAACAGAAATAGACTCATAAGACACACAGAGATCAGACTGGTGGCGGTCCTGGATAAGAGGGTTGGGAGAGTGAGTGAAATAAGGGAAGGAGATAAAGAGGCACAAAATCCTAATTATGGTGTAAATTAGCCACAGAGATGAAAGCACAGCATAGGGAAAATGTAGTCAATGATGTCACAATATCACTGTATGTTGACAGGTAGTAATGATACTTACTGGGGTAAGCATTTAATAAGGCAGATAACTCTCAAATCACTATGCTGCACACCTGAAACCAATACAGTTTGGTGGTTCAACTATACTTCAATAAAAGGAAAAAAATAAGAAAAAAGAGGAGGAAAATGGAAAAAAAGAAAGATCGCAAATAAGAGTTATATTCATTCATATCCACTTCCTGTCCTCATCTACAATTTTCTGAAGTCCCTATTATAGGGGAAAAGTGGAAGCATATTGTATTACTTCTCTGTTGTTATTGTAACAAATTACCACACATTTAGTAGCTTAAAAGGATGCATATTTATTATTCCAGAGGTCCTTAATCCTAAAATTAAGGTGTCTGTAGGGCTTAATTATGCCTGGAGGCTCTAGGGAGAGTTTATTCCCCTGCCTTTTCCAGCTTGGCTGCCGGGATGGCTGGGCTCATGTCCCCTCTGTCCATCTTCCAGCCTAGTAGCGAACGATCTTTCAATCTCTCTCTTTTTCCCTGTCTCCGTCTCTCCCACTTCCATTGTCATGTCTCCTTTGCCTCTCTGCCATCGTATCATCTTTGACTTTTAACTGCCTGCGTCTCTCTTATAAATACTCTTGGACCCACTGGAATAATCCAGGATTATCTCGGCATATGAGGACCATTAATTTAATGATATCAACAGAGTCTCTTTTTCTATGTAGGGTAACATACAGGCTCTGGGGATTCGGGTATTGGACATTTTGGGGTCAAGGGGGCATTATGCAGCCTACCATAGGTATACTCATGGCATCCATTTACTTTATTGTCATTTCCCTTTTACTCGGCAAAATCTGCTTGGATATTCATTTATTCATTTCATCTTAATGCTTTCTGGGCAAAATCAATACTACCTTGCATCACTGGTCCATTAATTAAACAAGATTGCATTGATGTTTGTACGTGCAAAGTACTGTGCATGTGCTGGACACGCTGTGATGGATACGATGGACGTGTCAGACAGATCCATGCTCGCAAGGATTTTATGGCGTTTTGAGGAAAAGCGCTCAGTGAACAGGCCATTGTGTCATGGTTTATTAAGTGCTTTGTGATCAACAAGGAGAGATGCCTAACACAGACGCAAGAAACCAGAGAAGCCTGAATGGGAAAATTGTTATCAAGGTTGATACAGAAATAGATGTGTATTGCAGCATGGAGGATTTCAGTTATTAAAAAATAATCATTTCCTTAGTAATCGCTGATAGCAATTCAAAACTTATTGAGCATAGCTTTCAAAGTTTAACCTCATTACCTTATTGCTCAGTATTCTTTTCAGCCTCCTACAAAAGTCCAACAAATTGCTGGGTCCCAAATGCATTTCTGTGGCTCTTTGTATGCAGAGAATGTCTTATCTCACCTTCTTCAATTGTTGTCTTACTTTTCCTACAAAATCTTATTTAAATATCACCTCCCCTGTGAAGCCCTCCCCAGTTTTCCTTGTGCATTCAGCAAAAGTCTTAGTAGCTTAGTTCAAACAAGCTTTTAGTGACTAAAGCGATGAGTTTCATCTTGTGCCGAAACATGTTTAATCAACCAAAAACAAACAAAACAAAAAAAAGCACAACTCTCATCAGGAGTAAGCCTGCAACTCTTGATGTCATGATTCATTCATTGAACAGCCTTGTGGAAGTTCTATGAAGATGAAAAGGAATCCCATAAAGGAAGAAATTAACATTCTACCCTGGAACATGGTAGGCTTAATAACTTTCGGTAATTATTTTACTTATGTTATTAATCAAGCTAGCCAGACATTAAACATTATGAATGTTTTCAAAATAAATGGTTATTATCAGTTTATTTTTAAGGACGATTGTGGGAAGTTTCTTATGGCAAAGTTGATAGAATGCCACGTCAGCATGGTTAACTGGAAGCCTCCAGAAATAGCAAAATGGGATCGTGGGATGAACAATCTCACCTGGAAGCCCCTCAACCCCATCTGAGGTCACTGATCATTCTGTTCTAATGCCCTGATTCTCTAGTTCATCCCCTCCTCTGTCCCTTGGGAATATGGAACTTGCCAAAGTGCTTGGAGAGAATGCGAATCTATTTCATACATTCACAGCAGGCTTCAAGCTGAGAACTTCAAGTACTAGGTCTGGATAGGACCATGGAATCGATCATGACATTTAATTAACGTTTTAAAAATAAGCCTTGCATTTTTGAGCAAAGAGTAGTACAATGAAAAAGAGTATTTTCAGGGTTAAATGGCTCAATGTAAATGTTAAAAATGTATTATAATTTTTGAAACTGCATTTTGGGATTTCTTCATTTTTTTAACATATCAGGTTGCTTATAAAAGGGAGGTGACCTGGGCCTCTGTCCGTCTTTGAGATGGTCTGGCATCACACAGCGCTTTGCATATAGCAGCTTTGTTAGGTGGGAAACTCCTTGAGGTGTTTAATGCTCGTTTCTGGGATAGGGACAGCTTGCTTGATTTATTCCCTTGTGTGTTTTTCATACAATCATTTCTTCACTTAGACTCCAAGAGCAAATAATGTAACTGCGCCGAAGTTTGCCGAGTGGCTCTGCAGGTCACACTGCCTTAGTGCACAATGACGCTAGCACAGGCAGTAAAGAGAGTGACTTTCCTTTCTAGCAATTTGGTGATATTTTTGATAGAAGATTGATGTTAAGAGGTAGAAACTATACAATCATTTGGAAAAAATGAAGCCATTTCATTAAAATGAAAAGTGTCCTGGTACCCTTAGGCAGCACGACTGGGGTATAAAATGGTCTGCCATGATGTGCTTCATTTCTCCTGTTCTCTCTGTGTATACACATATCCATGTGCATCTATATACGTGGGCACTAAACTCCCTGGAAAAGATGAATCACCGGAAAGAGAAATGCCTTCAGTTTTGTCTGAGAAGTGCAGGGGGCTCTGCAGTTGGAGAAGGGCTGCCAGGTAGAAGAGCGGTTGTCCAGTTAAATCTGAGTTTCCGATTAACAAGAAATAATTGTCTTACTCTAAGTGTATAGTATATATGTAGTATAAATATATGCACACAGTGCTAAATCTGGTACCTCTTACTTGGAGATAAAGAACAGACACTGTATCTGAGACAGCTGCATGAGGAGTAGGTAAGAGGAAGCCCATGGAGATACACACACACTGTGACTAACACATAGTAGGTGCTCAGTGAACGCCAGTGTCAAACATTCCCCAGGTGGGGACGGTTAGGAAGAGTCCTGCTTTCAGATCCTTGGAGGATAATAGCAGCTTGGGAAATCCCAAAACAAAGAAAGAATTCCAGCATGGTTTATATGTTTATATTTAGCAAATTATCATCTTCAGCACCATTAACACCCTGGAGTGATACATGATTTGTAATTACAGGATTTGTATCAATATTAATTAAGAAGGCTTTAGATACTGTGTGGTCCAGTGATGGTTAGAAGCTTAAAACTGGCTGGCTACCTCCTCCCTCAACACTGTCAGGCTTCATACTGATTGTTAAGTTCACTTGGCCCTTGGGGAGCCCAGGGCCAGGGTCCATGTTTTACTCTGTTTCCATGTGACAAATGAAGAAACTGAGGCCTGGTGTGCTGTGTAGCCGAGGCTCAGATGGGCTACACTGTGCGGTCACCCGGGCCTTGTGTTCAGAAGGGTCCTGGGCTTGGGGTTAATGCTTTAGTCATTGTTTTGAAACTCCTAATAATAATTTTATCTTTGAATTCTGTGTTTCCTAAGTGAGATGGGACAATGGCCCATGCCTGGGGGCCTAGAGCCTCAGCTCATATTCAGTATTCCCCGCTGCCACCCGCTGGCTGCCCCGCCCTCCACGGCACTCTCCTTCTCCGGCAGGTGCCTGGACGATACCTCAAGGAAGACCCCCCAGGCGAATACAACCCTCAGGTCTCAGGGTGGTGCACACTGGCAGCCCTCACTATATTTTGGGAAGTATTTTAAAGCAAATCTCAGGCATCATGTCATTTCATATATATAAAGCACACATAGTATAACCAAATATGCAATAATTCCATAAATTATCAAATATCCTGTCCATTTTCAAAGCCCCATAATTGTTCCTAAAAATGCCTTTTTAGGAGGGGGTTTGCTTGATTCAGAAAATACATATAATACCCATACACTGCATTTGGTTGTTATGTCTCTTAAGTTTCTTTCATTTTATACTACCCACCTATCCCTTTCCTAATGCCATTGATTTGATGAAGAAACTGTTTCTTCTGTCCTGTAATATGTTGCAAAGCCTGAGTGTGGTCTGCGTTGTCGTCTACTGTGACACCTGCTTGGAACGGTATAGCTTGAGTCTACCCAGAGGTCAAAGTGTGAAGAAGAGAAATCATGTTATTTCTCATCATCACTATATATTCATGATTCACAAATCTTATCTCCAGCTCAGACTTCTCTGTTGACCTTCAGACCCCTATCTCCTACTGCTTGCTTGGCATCTTCCCTTACTGACATGTCCAAAAAACAGCCTGATGTTTTACTTCTCTCCAAAAGCTTATGTTGCAAAATTCCTCATTCTGTAAATGGCAGCTCCATCTTTCCAGTTTTTAGGCCAAAAACCTTGAAGTCGTTCTTGACTCCACTCTTTCACTCAAACCTTACATGTTTTCCTGCAACAAAACGTGTTTATTCTACCTTCAGATCCATACCGAGTTGGACCGCTTCATACTCCCTGCTTCCCTCAGTCGAATTCAAGCTTCCCTCCTACCCTGCCTGGATGATAAGGATAGTCCCAGCTAGTCTCCTGGCTTCTGCTCTTTCCCTGGGAATCTATTTTCCACACAGCTGTAAGAATTACCTTGTTGAAATGCAGATGTGACCAGTTCACGCCTCTGCTCAGCACCTCCCACTGGCCTCTGATCTCACTCAAGTAAAATCCCATGCTGTTACCATGAAGTGATGGTATTAGGAGGTGGGGCTTTGGGGAGGTGATTAGGTCATGAGGGTGGAGCCCCCATGAATGGGATTAGTGCCCTTCTAAGAGGGACCCCAGAGATATCCCACCTCCTTCTGCCAGTGTGGACACAGCAACACGGGACTCTGTGGACCGGGAAGCAGGCTCTCACCAGACACAAAATCTGCCCACACCTTGATCTTGGACTTCTTATTCTCAAGAATGGTGAGAAATAAATTTCTGTTATTTATAATTAAGCCACACAGTCTACAGTATTCTGTCACAGCAGCTCAAACAGAATAAGAAAATACCTTATCTTGTTTAGTGTCTCTCCCGCTAGAATGAAAGCACCATGAGGGTGGGATTTATTTTCTACTTTATTATGACTATATTCTCAAGCGCCAGGAACTGAGCCCTCAAAGAGATTCTTCTTAAGAAACTGTTGAGGAAATGAGGCATGACATTGTTGTCATTGTCATCTATGTACATGAAAATTTTTCCTTAATTTCTAGCTGTGGGTTGCCTTCTTCCTCACTTCTGTATCTCCCTTTTCTTTTCATTTTAAATGTTATCCTTTTCAGAAACAGGATGACAAAGGCCCTTCAGAGCTCTGTGTCCTCAGTTTTTCCTACCCCAGTGGTCACTATTACTGCAGCACTAGCTCTAATCACCTCACTACACAACAATTTCTTGAGTGTGCAGAGTTGCTTCTGTTTCTGTTCCTCCAGGCACAGAGACACCAAGAAAGCAGAGTTAATTAGGCACTTCAGAGTCTAGACAATTGCCTGACAAAATCAAGCCAGAGGATTTCCAATTCACCTTAAAGCTTGGTAGAGTTAGTTTCTGTGAGAAATGCTTCCAAGACGCCCTGGTAGAAAATGATGCTAATCAAGCTATCACTGAAAGGCAATTCAGCCATGAAATGGATGGTCTGTCCTTCTGTCTAGAGTCAAAGCTGCTGGCTTTCTGTTGATGATTCCAGCCTTCCTGATAGAGGACTGGTTCTGCCTTGATCCCCAGGAGATTCTTATGCCAGCCTGCTAGGCTTTGAGGGGCTAATAAATGAGAATAATGCAAGTTGGAAGATATGTAGAACAGTACTTCTCAACTGGGGCTGATTGTGTCTCAGAAAGTAAATTGGGCAATGTCTGGAGACATTTTTGGTTGTCACAACTGCAGGCATGCTACTGGCATCTAATGCATAGTGACCAGGGGTATCCCTAAACACCCTGTGACGCTCAGGATTATCCCCCACAACAAAGAACAATCTGGTCCAAATGCTAGTTGCTTGGTTGAGAAATGCCAATGTAGAAGAATCATATCTGCAAGTACTACTCATATCACTTGACTTAGAAGCTGCAATACAAGACTAGCAATCACCACCCTCTTCACTTGGCTTCAGGGATCTCTCACTTTCCTGGGTATCCCTTTATCTCTTTGAGCAAACTCTCTGAGTCCTTGGCTGTCTCTCCTCATCTCCCAGATCTCTTAAGGCTGTCATGCCTCAGGCTCAATTTTTGAAGCTTTTTGTTCTACATACTCATTCCCTAGGTTATCTCGTCTAGTCTCCTTATTTTAAACATCACTGACAAGTTTATACTCTTTCAGTCTTAGAACTCCAGACTTGTATATCCAACTGCCCACTTGACTTCTCTGTTATGTACCTATTAGATATTTCAAACCTGATATATCTAAAATTAAATATCCAATTCTTTCCCACTTTTCAAATCGGTTCCATCCAGTTAATGATAAAATCCAAAATATTACAGTCATATTTGATCTTTCTTTCTATCATACCCACATCTCATCTCCCAGAAAAAACTGATGGCTTAAATTTCAAAATACAACTAGAATCTGATCAACTCCTTTTATTTCCACTGACCCACTATTTTAGTCGTTTTGAGCTGCTATAACAAAATACTGCAGACTGGCAGCTTATAAACAACAGGAATTTCTTCCTCACAGTGCCGGAAGCTAGATGTCTGAAACAGGGTGCCAGGATGGTCAGGTGAGGGCCACCTTCTGGGGTACAAACTTCTCATTGTGTCCTCACAGGGTGGAAAGGTCTCAGGAGCTGGTGGGGTCTTTCAGGAGGGGACCACTCTCATGACCCAAGCACCTCCCAAGGCCCCACCTCCTGACACCATCACATTGGATGTTAGAATTCCAACATGGATTCTGTGGGGGCCACGAACATCTGGACTATATGGCACATGGTTTGTTGCCTGAGTAACAGCAATGGCCTCCTGACCGCCCCTGACTGCCTTGTTCAGTGAGGTCAAGACAACTAAATACTCCATGGGATTCAAAAATATGTGAAAGCATGTTTACAAACCTATACAACTAAGTCATATACAAGTATGTTTTATACAAAGAAGACCTCATTATTGCTAATTCTATCAGTTTCCTTTTACCGGCATAGCAAATTCTCACAAATCTAGTGGCTCACACGATACACATTTATTTTCTCTGAATTTTGGGGGTCGGAAGCACAACAGGACTCCCTGGACTGAATCAAGGTTTCTCCAGAGTTGTATTCCTTTCTGCAGACTTTAGGGGAGAACTTGGCTCCCGTCCTTTTCTAGGTCCTGGAGGTATTCTGCACTCCTTGGTGTGCAGCCCCTTCTTCCGTCTTCCGAACCGGCATCAGTGCATCTAGTCCTTGACATATCACTTTACTCTGACTCCACATCCTTGCCTTCCTTTGCCTTTAAGGACCCGTGTGATGACACTGGACCCACCTAGACAAAGAGGCACAATTTCCTATCAACTGATTAACAATCTTGACTCCATACGTGTCCTCAGTTCCTCGTTGCTCTGTGACTTCGCATATTCATAACTCCAGAGATGGAGGCCAGGATACCTTTGGGAGAGGAGCAGACAGCTTTCTGATTTCCACCCTGATGGGAGCTTTTTCTGGTCCAGGGCTAAATTGTTGATACTCCGTGCCTGGTCCTTCAATGTAACTTCATTACAGCAAATGTTTGACATTACATGTTTACAAAACAAAACCACAAAGGAGAATAATTTATCATAAACAAAATATTGAAGTTTAAGCCGAATAGTCTTCAGTGGGAACAGTCCCTCACTGAGAAGAAGCCGAGTCAAAGGAAACACAGGTTGACACGGAGTGTGTTCCAAAACCGATTTATCAGGACAGCGTCACTTTAGAAAACTCAGTAATATTTCAACTTACTTCTCTGATCAATTCTTCCAGTTCCCCCAGAGTAATTTCTTTGAGACAATAGTCAAAACAATAATTAGCTGAGTGCCAAGCTCAGGTCTAAGTTTTAATGCATGATTCATTTAAACTTGCATAACGTTTTGAGAGAGGTGTTGTGTTCTTCCTACAGAGGATAGAATTGTGGCTTAGGGTGACTTGTCTGCCTAATAAGACACAGTGGGCATTTGGATTGAAACAAGAAATCTGAGAGGTTTAAATGACTTTCCATGGGGAATCCAGAAAGTTAGTAGCAAAATACACATCCAGGATTTACACGTCTCAAATTCAATCCTATCATTTTTGTCACTAATTTGGCAAAAGATTAAAATGATGCTGATTGAGCTTTTTGGGGGAGTTAGGTTTTGTTTTGAAGGACTCTTACACCCTGGAGAACCCTTCTTCTTCTTAAACAAGCATTTTGGGAAAGACCAATTTCTAGTAGATATGTTTACAGTTCTTCATTTGAGAGAGCATCAATTCCAGGAATATTTTTACCAGCAATAAATTCACTTTAAGTGGAAAAGTTACAAAGGATTATCTTAAGTGCCTGCAGAGCAGAAACGACAAGTCAGAGGAACCATCCATTACATTAACTGGTAATTGGATACAAAGTGCTGACCCTAAAAAGATCGTGCTCCAATAATGCAATTATTTGCCAAAAATCTTAATAAAAAGCACATCTCTTCTCCTCAGGCTTCTCAGAGGCAAGCCACTTTAAATACCCCAATCAAAGACAAATGCAAAGATTCAAAATATGTGAGGTTTTGGTTATATACCTGCTCTCTGATCTTATGCTAAGATAAATATAAACAGTACTATCAGGATGAAAACATTGCTAAATGTGACACTGTAAGTTGTCTCCATTAGAAAAGGTAGTGTCAAGTTCTCATATATTGCAGACTATTTTAAATTCAAACTCCATCATTTCAGGATATGCCTAGATGAGTCTTGGTGGTTTGATAGAGCAAGTGGGTCAGCAGTCCAATTAACTTGTCTCCCCATTTCAGCCTGTATCACCTTATCTATTTCCCCAACTGCTGGACTGATGGGATCTCGTCTCTTCTTCTGCACAACACGTATTTTATCTTTTCCCTCATTGGAGGGTGTGAGGATAGGCTAAGATTGCACATGTTTAGCTCATTGGTTCTATCATCCTGGTAGAGGCTGGGTGTCCATCTCCTTCCCTAAACCAGAATGATAGCATGATCTTTCACCTCAGATGTCTGTTCTTTTTTAAAGACCCTGATTTGTAAAACCAAGTTTCCTTGCCTTTCATGCTTGAAGGTTAAGGTCTATCAGGGGATCTTAAACATAAACAGCTTCAAGGGCTTGCACATCCCCAGAAATTGCATGGAAAATTTTATGTGTATAAGGGGGGGAAATACACATTTTTAGGCAGAAGAATTCATCGAACTCAAAAAACAAAAACCAGAGCAGACAAACAAAAAGGTCCCATGACCCTTAAAAATATGAAACTGCCTGAAAAAAGGATTAATAAAGGCTTTTTCTTCTCTAAAATCAAAATATTAATCCTAAGTGTGCTGATATTGCAGTTTTGCTTTCATAGGCACTGATGGATATTGGCACTTGTTCTATGTCAGGGATAATCTGGAACAAAGGTAGACATAAATAAATAACAGAGAAGCAAACAGATAAGGTAGGTGCTTGTAGTAGGCAATTAAGGGGAAAAACCCTCCAGTCCACAAAGTACTGTGAAAGGAACAAGGCTGCCCACCGTAAACCAGCCTGCGTCTACGTTCCGTGCTGTCAGAGGCCACGGAAAAGCACGACCTTCAGAGCCTTCCCGGGGTCAGTCACAGCAGGTTCCTCTCTTCTCTACTATTTCCTCTCATATTCAGATATCAAGATAAGAGCTGCCATCAGGCCAGACACTGAAAGCTCCAAGCAATTAGGAGGAGCGCCTGACCTAGTTTGAGGAGTGGATGGGCGCAGGAACCCTCTTAAAGGAGTTGATATCTAAGTTTAATATTCAACTGTAAGGTCAGAATTAGTCAGGCAAAGACTGGATATTAGAGCAGGGGAGGAAGAATATTCCTTGGCAAAAAGAATAGGATATTCAAAAGCCCAGGAAACAGACAGAACATGATACATGTAACAGAGTGAAAGAAGTTCCCAGTGACTGGAAATTAGACATGGAGGTCTCAGTCTTCTATGAACACACTGTCCAAGTAGCCTGCTCTCAGTAACCAGCGAGTTGCCATGACAAATTCCTTTATGGTACATATTGCCATCTGAAATGACCTTTATTGTCATTCATTCAACAAATGTAAACTTAGCACTTTCTAGGTTTAAGGTTCTGTTCTTGTTGGGGACACAGCAGGGAACAAAACAGATCATATTCCTGCTCTCATGAGCTTAGTATCTACTTCATTTATTCATTTATTTACTTATGTTTCCCCCAAACCCAGTAAAATGTTTGTTTCATGAAGGCAGAGGCCTTGTGTGTCTTTTACATTACTCTCTGCCCAGTTTCTAGAATAGGGCTTAAAATGTAAGAGGTGTTGAAGAAGTTTGCTGAATGAATGCATTAAAGATGGGGATAGGGAGAGATGAGATTGGCATTCAGCTTAGGAAGTTCCTTTTAAGTTGTGTTCACAAGACTGAAATTTATTTTGTAGGCAATATGGGTCACAAAACATTTAAAGGAGGAATATAATATGATCAGATTTTTGCTTAGAAAGATCATTCTGGCTATGTGATGGAAAATGGGTTTGTATGGGAAGAATGAACACAGAGTAACTGTTTTACCTCCTAGAAACAAACACATTGTTCTTTGGGTTCCAGGCCACCACCATCACTGCCTTCCTCCTGTCTCAGCTGCCACCCCTGCTCTTCCGCCCCACCTGCCCTCTTAACACTGGAGCCCTCCCCCACCCCCACGGACATCCTTGGATTTCTCTTCTCCATAGGACTTTTTCCTTAGTCAACCTCATTTCATCCTTCAGTTTTAAATACTTTTATATGCTGAGAATTCCAAATATTTATCACCAGAGGGACCTCTTCTTTGAAGTCTAGATTCACCTTAGGGATTTCACATTAGCTGTTCCTTCTGTTTCAAATGTTCTTTACCAATAAATTCATGTAATTTCTTCTCTCATCTCTTTTAAATCTTTGTTTAAATGTCACCTTCTCAGTGAAGTCTTCTCTGACCTCTTTGTTTAAAATGGAACCCTTCTCTTCATTACAGCCAATATATTTTCACTGCTTGTATTTTTACCCATGTAGTTTATTCCCTTCTAACATGCTATATGATCTACGTCTTTATTTTATTATCTTCTCTTCCAACCATACTGTAAGCTACTGGAATATAGAGACTTAACAATTTTGTGCCCATACACATACGGGCACATATTCATGTACACAAGCGTATGTATGTAATGATACTGAATGATCATTATTTATTAATAATCTGCAACAAAATGAACAGCCACTATAAAAACTGTGGTAGCTGTAAATCATTGAGCACTGCAGTGTGCCAAGAAAGAAGCCACAGCCTGTGGATGTGTCAGGATGAGTCTGATTCTTGGCATAAAAGACCCCGATTTGTCTCTGTGGGTATGTATACACATTCTTTCCAAAAGATGCTTAATAAACATTTCTGACTGACTCATGATTCAAAATATGCTTTTACTATTCTTTTGAATTGGACTGTATACAAATTCAGAAAGTGAGGTATTTTACAGGTTTTATACAGGACTTAAAGGGGAAGACTGTGTTTGTGTATGGGAGAGAAT
Organism: Manis javanica; assembly: GCF_040802235.1. Taxonomy (NCBI): domain Eukaryota; kingdom Metazoa; phylum Chordata; class Mammalia; order Pholidota; family Manidae; genus Manis; species Manis javanica. Next base: position 90,830,061 of record NC_133169.1, on the reverse strand, counting down.
GGAAGCATGCAGAATTCCTACAGTAAGTACAGTAAAAAAGCTTTCATTTCAATATTTCACTCTGTGGATAGTTTTGAGTAGTGGTTAAGCATTAGAAAATCTGGGTCTTGAATCTAACTCTACAGCTGTTTGAACTAGGGTAAGTTTTTGGGGGGCAAATGGCAGAATTTCCAGAATCTCCCCCTCTGGCCTTAGTCTATTTACGTATCAGTAGGTGTTTACTGCTACAGCCTCCCCCAGCGCCCGGAGCCAGGTCTGGAGAGGTAAGGGCCATTTTCTCTTCCCCTTTGCTCCTGGTACATAATTGGTCTGCTGTCTGCCAGTCACCAAGGACCCACCAATGGAGTTCCGCCCTGCAGGGGCAGGCGGGATGTAGAGAGCACGCTATGGGGGCACAGCGTGAGTGGTGGCCCGAGGAGACGGTCAGGGCCAGGCCTAGCCAGCAAATTTGAGCCAGCTGTGGGCAATAAAAAAATGGGTCATGCCAACTACCCTTTCCCTTGACTTATTTCAGTTCCACCAGTCTCATAGGTGATTTGTACTGGGCCAGGAACACCCTACCCCCTAGAGCTACAATCTTGAACTTTCTGAACTTCAGTTTTCTTATTTGTAAAACTAAAATAATAACATCACCTAATGCATGCTGGGGAAGAGGGGTGGTAAAGAATAAATGGGATAATATCTGTAAAGACCTTACAATGACTGGTGATTGGTGAAGATTTAGTTTGATGACCTTCAACAAATATCAGATATCAGTATCTATTAAATATTTGACACTATCTTCGGTTTTGAATATACAGTGAAACGGAACCGCCATATTCCCTGCATTTATCATTGCTTTCGTTGTATAATTAGCAAGTGCTCTTTTCTCTTTGACTTGTATCTTTTTCTTCATTTTCCACTCTGGCAACTCAATCCAACTATAGAAATTCAACTTAGCAAATCTGTTGTGTGACTCTGGTCTGGAAACAAACTTGGTGTGGATTGGCCGCTGCCTATATCCACATTCACCTGGCTGAGACTCGTGTCCTAGTGGGTCACTGTTGGTGGCCTGGGAGCCTTCCGATGATGCTACGTTGCCAGAGTCTCTGAAAGGAAAGGAACATGGGAGTCATTTTTATGAACTGGATTCAGTTTCCTGAAGATCTTTCAAGGTAAAAGAAGAACGTTTCCCAGCCCCCGAGGAGACGCCTTCTTCATCTCTGAGATAACACATTCCGTTGTGACGGGTCTTTATAAGGGCAGGGCCTGGAGGGCACTGGCGTGACTGCAGCGGACCTCCGCTCTTCTCTCGCATCACTGCCAGGCTTGCACTGACACAACCCTGGCCTGCCTAACCGGGCAAAGGAACCAAAGCGACTGAAAAACAAACAAACCAATGAGTAAAGTCTTTCTGCCAAGGAAATAAAATACTGGGTTTTAAAACTCAATAGTCAAGGAAGGGCTTCAAGATCATAGGTCTTTAGTTTAGGACAATCAGCTTATGCTCCCTTTATTCTACCCCAGACTGGGTTATTCTCCCCAGCTTGTTCATAGGAGAAAATAAATATATCTGACAGAGGGCTGGCATGCAGAATTTATAAGTAGCTCTTACAACTCAGTAAGACAAACAATTGAAAAATGGACAAAAGATTTGAACAGACACTCCACAACGGAAGATACACGAAAGCCCACTAAACACATGGAAAAATGCTTAACATCATCAGTTAGAAGGGGAATGCAAATTAAAAGCACAATGAGATACTGCTGCCCACCATTAGAGTAATTAATGATAGTGATAATAAATGATGTGATAATATCGCATGAAGAGGAACATATTAGAGCAACTGGAACTCTCATGCATTGCTGGTAGAAATGTAAAATGGTCCAATAACTTTGTAAAACAATTTGGCAGTTTCTTACAAAGATAATGTAGTTATCATATGAACCAGCCTTCCACATACTTGGCATTTACACAAGAGAAATTCAAATGTATCTCAACATAAAAACTTGTACAAAAAGGTACATAGCAGTTTTATTCATTATAGCTTCAAACGGAGAATAATCCAAATGCTGAACAATGAATAAATGTATAAACAATTATATATTCACACAATAGAATATCAGTCAGAATCAATAAACTCTGGTGCACAAAACAGCCTAGATCCTTCTCATAAACGTTATGGTGAATATAGAAGCCAGACACAAAGACCACATATTGTGTTATTCCATTATGTCGAACTATAGAAAAAACAAAACCAACTCTATAGTACTAGAGAGCAGATCCACTGTTGACTTTGGTGGGAGCTGTGGGATGAGACAGCCTGGGAAAGGGCACAAGAGAACTTTTGGGGGGAAAACATGGATGTGTTCTCTATCTGAAAGAAATGGCAGGTATATGAATGTATACATTTGTCTCAGATCATCAACACGTACTCTTAAAATGGTTGCATTTTATCATATGTAAATTATAACTCAAAAATGCTGATTTAAAACAATGAATAAGAAAACATGTATCATGCTAAGGGTGACTAAGAGTCCTAGAGATGGTGGAGAATTTGCAACAATAGGGTAGGTAAAGTCCTTGCTGATAAAGCAAGCTTTTTTATAAAGACATAAAAGACATAAAGTAACTGAAGAAGTTAGCTTTGTGGATGTTTTGGGCAAAGATGCTCCAGACAGATGAAACAGCGGTACAATGACCTTAAGATGGAAACACGCCCAGCATGTCTGAAGGACACCAAGAAGTCCAAAGTGACAGTAGTATGAGATCAGGCAAAAAAAGGATGAGATCATATGGCCATTGTAAGGACTCTAAGGCCATTTGATTTTATTCTGTGAAACAAGAAGCTATTAGAAAGTTTTAAGCACAGGTGTTATACAAATTGGCTTAGAAATTAGTAGCACGATTCTAGCTGTTATTCTGAATATAGACTGTAAAAGAAAAGGATAGAAGCAGGAAGACCTTTTAGGAGGTGATAGAAGTGATTTAGGTGAGAGGCAATGACAGTGTGGAGAAGTAGCTATTTTGTGGATTTACTTTGAAGGTCAAGCCAATAGGATTCTCTGGTGGATTGGATCTTGGGTATGAGAAGTACAATGGAGTCGAGATTCTTCAAGCACTTTAGCTGCAGGAACTGTAGCCACTGAGATGCAGAAAGCTGTGGATGGAGCAGGTTTAAAAGGCATAGTCAAGAGTTCAGTTTGCATGCATTCAATGTGACGTCTAACTATACCACCATGTGAGGATGATCGGTAGTTAAACACAGGAATGAGCAGTTTAGGAACAAAGTGTGGGGCAGAGATATAATTTTGAGGATCATAATATACCAAGAATATTTAAAGCCATCGTGTGATAGGATAAGAATCACTAAGGGAGAAAATGTATATAGAGAGGGAAATGGAATGAAAGGAAAGAGAAGGGAAAAGAGAAAAACAGAATCGGGAAAAACAACGGAGAAGGGAGAGATTGAGCCCAGACACTCAACATTAAAATGATTAGGAAAAGGGGAGAAATTCTCCAAGAAACCGCGGAGAAGGAACCAATGGGGTAGTAAATGCAGTGAATCAAGAGTGTGGTGTTTTGAGCACCAAAACAAGAAAAGGTATCAAAACATTGGGAGCAGGGAATCAAATATAGTGAATGCTTCTGACAAATACGATGAGAATGCAGCAAGGTACAGACCATTCTCGATCTTGGGACAAGTACTTCAGCTGAATGGTGGGGATAAAAGCACGGTGAGGTGAGAGTGCGTGTAGGGAAAAACCGAGGCGAGAAGTTGGAGGCCAAGGGAGTATAGCTCATTCTTTGGTATGTTTTCAAGCGAAGAGAAAGATAAATTTTGTTTTTTTCTTAAGATAACAGAAATAACAACATGTTTAAACGCCGACGGAAACCTTGATCTAGGACAAGAAGAGAATTTCTGGGACTGTGTCCTTGAGCTGGTAATGGGGGCTGGAGCCTAGTACATAGTGAAGGAATTAGCTGTAGAAAGGAACCCGGAGAGCTCACAGGGGGGAAGGCAAGAATGAGTGCATGGATGCTACTAGACAGGGAGATAAATGATTTCACTGAATCTTTACACTAACATGAGACTAAGAAATCATCTCAGAAATAACTGGTTCTGTTCCTGAGCAAGTGTGGGAATGCCTTCACACACATTATCATACGCAGGACTGGGGAGGGCCCTGTGGTAAAGGAAGATTTTTACACGGTTGACTTAGGGAACCATAATCCCTCTCCTTTTTTAAAATTTAGCACAGTGTATTAGCTGTCTGTAAAAGTGTTCCTCTGAACAGCAAGGTTGGGACACTGATTTAGAAGGTGACACTCCTGGGAACATCTGCCCTTTCACAGATTCAAGGTCTAGAGACTGCTTTGCAAAATGTGTTCAGCAGGGCTGAGAGACTTGTTAAACATGCAAATTCCTGGGTCTACTGTTTCAAAGTTCTTCAGGGAGAGCCCAGGAAAATTGTATTTAAAAAGCTCCCCTGGCGATTCTTACATTCCAGCTAGAGTTTTAAAAGTGTTGCCTTCAAGCGTGGTCTATGGGTCATCAGCATTGGCATCACTGGAAGCTTGTTAGATCTCAGGCACCATTCCAAACCGACTGAATTGGAATCTGCACTTTGACAAGATCTTCAGGAATCTGTGCGTGCATTCCAGTTTGAGAAGCACTGTCCTGAGCAGTACTAAGCGCTTTCAGGGGGTGTATATATAGCCAGGGTGGAAAACCTAACAGCAGATTATAACAACAGTAAGAATAACAAAATTGCAAAGAGCTTTTACTGAGTGCAGGATGCAGTGTTAAGTGCATGTGTGTGTGTGTTTGTGTAAATCTGAATGTGTGTGTAACAAATTTATACCTAACCACAGCCCTTAGAAGTTGTATCACTGTTATTCTTGGGAGCCTCAGAAGAAGTTGTAATTTTCATAGATTCTGTTACTGGGAAAATTGAATGAAGAATTAAAGAGAAAAAAACTGAATTCTTTGAATTTTTTCTGGATAAGTAGATTAGAATGCAATAAAGGCTCAACTGTAAATAAAGTAAAATACAAACCATAAAACTTTCTTAAAAAAAAAGGGAATATGTTTTACAGTTTAATTGATTTTGAGGTAAAAATTGCTGAGTGGGTTCTGATTATCTTGCTGAAGACGCAAGCAATTGGCAACAATCATACCGATTATAAGCTATTTAAGCCACTTCAATTAATTAGTGGTAATGCTAAAACTATTCCATCTTGCATAAAGATTGGTCTAATTTTTAGGCAAATTCAAATTCTGGTTGTGCAAATCTTAATTGTCTAAAAACAATTCAAGCTAGATTATTCTTATTTATCTTTATGGAAATCTCAAAGCTTCTTTCAAAGCTCTGGTAGGTGTACACAGAGGGAAATCATCCTCTCAAGAAAATCTCACAAAAAGACTCAAAGGTCAGGTCCTTTTTGCTGGCTTTAATGTGACAGATAGGCCGACTGGATGAAATAAGGAGAAAGTGACAGATGGAAGATGATCAGGATTTAAGGACACAATAAAGTAGGTGACATATTAGACCAGGAGTCCAGGGTCTTGACTTCATTCTGATTTTGCCATCTATTTACTGTCTATCTTCAACTGTGCAAAGACTTGCCTTAGTTAACCCTTACTGTGTGATAAAGAACCACACACTTTCAATAGATTGAAGCGGGTTCTTTCTTAAGAACCTGCCTGTGCAGATTGGCTGGGGTTTGGCTGACCTTGGCTGACCTCACCTGGGCTCAGCTCCAAGCTACCGTTTGAGTCCAGATCTGCTTCACAAGCTGCTCATCCTCCCTGGGTCAGCATCACCTAAGGCACATCCTACCCACGGCCAAAGGCAGGGATACAATCATCATACGAGTTCCTTTCAAGTCCTGGTGTCACGTCTGTTTGCCAAAATTTGGCCAAAGCCAAACATAAACCGAGCCTAAAACGAATGGAAGGACATCTGCTTCCTCACCATGAGGCCATGGCCCTGGTGTAGATGACCGACAAGTCAAGCTCCTGTACTCATCCCTTCTTCTTCAGCGTCCATATGGCTTTAATGTGACAATCAGGCAGACTGTATGAAATAAGAAGAAAATGACAGCTTGAAGACCATCGGGGTGTAAGAGCACAACAGAGCAGAGAACAGTGGTTTTCACAACTATCAAGACAATCCCAGTTGTGAACGGCATTCTGCAAATGTAGGAGAAATTCCATGAAATCCTATTGTACTATTTATAAGCCACTGCCCAGTAGGCTGGATTCGATCAGGTTTTAGTTTGTCTGCAGAGACTTTTAAATAATTTTTAATTAGTTGAACATATTTTTTGAAAACCAGAGTATTTCACACAAAAACCCAGAGTTGAGATTTTTGTGAAAGGCTGAGAATATTTGGCCATGGTGATTCTGACTAGCAGCTGCCCCCTTCCCACAGGGCATACTCTCCGGGTCCCCGTGGTTTCCGCCCCTCACGCCCCCCACGCTGTGCCGCACAGCCCGCCCACTCCACGTACTGATATCACTTCACTGACTCCTGTGGGCACTTTTTGTTTCAATCCCAGGATTTGAGGCTTCTGCTCCTGCTGTTCTGTCACCAGCTACTCACATGCCTTGGCAAGTCATTCAACATATCTGGGTTGTAATTAGGAAGCAGAATTCTAGAATCTTTAAGCGCCTTTCCTGTAATTCTACATATGTCAGAGCAGAGAGTATTTGGTTCAAGACATTTCATGAGGACAGGGAAATGGTCTATATTTCCAGAGAGGAGCGGGCGACTCTGCCGGACTGAGGAGGACCATCAGGAGTGCCGCTTGCACTGTGGGTCCCAAAGAGTCCAAGAGAAAGAAGGAGCAATTAGAGAAAGAGAAAAATTGTTGAGTTAAGCTGAATATCAGCAAGGGCTTCCTAATAGGCAAGCCTTTAAACTGGCCTGCTTTCCCAGGAGAAGCGGCAGGAAGTTACTTAAAATAGGGCTGAACAAGGCACTTCAATAACCCACTGTAAACAAAATTCTCCCTTAAGCCAGGGCTACTGACTCAGAGAGGGTGTTTCTTTCCCTTCATTTTGTCTGACTTAGTTTCCAACTGAATAAATAATGAAAAAGATCAAACCCTGGGGTGGGGGCTGGGTGACAGACAAATCCCTAGGCTCCCACGCATCCTTCAGGAATGCTGGTTTAATGCAGATGGTTAAGGCATCTTGGAAATGACTCTTCTGCACCAGTCGCCTCTGTTAAATAAGCATATAAAAACATGGGTGTAGGTACATTGTGTTGCACACTGGCATGAATGTGAAGGTTCAGGCTGCCACCCAGTTTACCCTAAATAAGGCAGAGATTTTGTTTTCCTCCTTGTCTACTGCACATCTTCTCGGAGGTATTTTGGGATTATAGTGCTTGTTATTCAATTATTTAAGACAGAGTGTTTGCTGACAACTCGACATTCTATTTTTTTTCCCCTTTTCTCTTTGAATAGACAACTGCAAAATGGGTAAAAGAAAATAACTGGCATGGCTTTGAAATGGAGGGGGAAAATTAACTAACCAACAGCAAACAAGAACACCCCACTCCCCCATTTCATCAGCCAAGGTGATCAAGGAAAAAGCTCACAAGAACACTTTGAAGGGCTACATCAAATACCTGCTCTCTAGAGGATTAACATAAAGAGGGCAAGCAGGCCCATGGAATCAACTCATTGTCAAAAAGGGCGAATTTGATTAGAGGCGTGTAAGAATGTGAACTGATTACATTTGTAATAATCCATGATCCAAAGCAGTGCCATATTCACTCACTGAACAAACATTTACTCTACACCAGTTGTCCTCCTAAAAATTGAGAGCACAGCACAGGTTGTTTCCTATATACCCACGCCTCTCCCATTCTGTCTTCCCAGTTCAGTGACTCCTTCTTGGGCATTCGTTCTGCCAGAGCATCACCTGACTTTCATGAAAGTCATCTGATAAATGTGTTAAGGATCAAACAAATTCTACCTTGTGGGTCTAAGAAGTAACTGATTGAAACAATGATGTGAATCATTAATGAGGACCATCAGGGCAAGATCTAGGTGGGAGGCGGGGGTTATTTCAGAGGAAGAGAACGTTTCAAAAATCTGGAGCCTTCTCTTTCTCCATAGAGAGGCTGACAAATAATAAGTTTATCATAGACGAAGAGACACAAAGCACCAAAAAGTATAAGAAAAGAGGTATATACTTCACAGTCCTCAAGAAAGTACAAAACAAAATGACAAGATACTTACTGAATTGGAGAAAACACTATAAAGTGTAAGAGGATTGTAAGGAAAGAGGCACTGCCACATATGCTGCTGAGCCTGTAGGCTTTCTCTAGAGGGCAACTTGGCCACATGGGTTAAAATATTAAACGCCTGTCCTCCATGATGCAACAGTTTCACATCCCAGAATCCACCCTAGAGATGCTCGGTAGTCTTTAACAGAAGGCATGTTTGAGCACTGCATATATAAGCAAAAATTTGGAAACAACCTAAATATCCATCAATAAGGGACTAACTCAATTTAGATCTGTCTGTGGAATCCACCAATTTAAAAACATGGCAAACTAAGCTAAAATCTATAAAAGCAAATAAATATGCATATCTACAAAAAGCAAATCACCATACAAACAAAATGTGTTTGTAGACAAAATGTGTACCAACGGCCCCCACTATACAACCTCTGTTAGTTATCTTTCAGATCCTTGATAGTCCTTAACCCAAAATGTACCTTATAAAGTGAATAATACTAATTAATAAGGATAACTTTTTTGATCACCTACTAGGTGTCAGTTACTATGTCTGGCGTGTGTGTCTGTGTGTGTGTGTGTGTGTGTGTGTGCACATGCGTCCTTGCAACAGCCGTGACAGATACTTACTTTCTCAGTGTTAGAAAGGCGGGATTGTTTGGGAATTTCCATCCATGGAAGATGAGCTGTCCTTGTCTTGAGTCTAATCTTGAAAGCATTTCAGCCAGACTGGGGCTGAATTTATGTTCCCAGATAACTGGGCTCCGTGTCCACAGCTTTACACCTCAGCCAATCCAGGAAGATGCCAAGTCGTTTCCACCTGCGTTAGCTGATTAAAGACAGCGCCTGGAGGAAATGCTCAGCACCTCTCGTGTTTGTTGGCCAAGAAGGCCTTAACATCTCCCTCAGCTCCATTAAACCTGGCTTGTTCTTGCTAACGTCTCTTTTCTTGAAGTACTTTCTTCAGGAAACTTGTAATTATAATCCTTTCTCTGCCCCTCCTGCCACTTAGTACGACCTTTCTTCAGGACCTGGGAGCCTTTGCAAGGCAAACACTAGGAACCAGCACCGAATCTTCTAGTTTCCATGGTGGACAGGAGCCTGACTCTGCTGTGTCTCTTGGTCCAAGCTGTAAAACTACATCCTCTCATGCAGATACCAGAGAGTTTAATTCTCCTTCGGGGAAGGCCAATCAGCAAACACGGATGACCTGTATGACCCACCCACTGCCAATCCTGCTTCAGCACAGTTGATTTCAGACTCACTTCTGGCCTCTCCACCCTGTTGCAATCACCTTGAGTAAAGCTTCCCTTGTTTATTCAAGCTTTGGTGTGGTTTTTGCCTTGACATGAACCCTTCTCCGATTGCCGGGTGCGTGGGGAAGCTGAGGGATGTATCGAGGAAAAGAATGCAAGGGAAAAGAATGGAAGAGCTCACCGAACACGTAGCAGGCAGTGGCCACTCATGTCTCCTTTGTTAAGAAAAACAAACTCAGCTCCTAAAACACATACATTTAAAGCCAAGTCTAGTAGGTTCTGTAAAAAGCCATCTTACCTTTGTTTAGCATTTAGTATTAGTTAGATATTTTGCATATTTTTCCTAATCCTCGTTTGAATGTCCAAATATCATCCAATTTTAAAAGTTCTCTTCCAATCAACTCTTACTCTTTTGCAAGCAACGGAAGCGCGAACTCAGACGGGCTCAAGTATGAAACAATTAATTGGATGGATGATGGAGAATCTGCCGGGTAGGAGGCCGCGGGCTCCGGGACCTCACCAGTGTTCTCAGTGTTTGTTCTCTGTCTTCAGGTCCTGGCTTCTCCTTTCCTGCCTCCTTTTTTAGCTCGGGATCCGCTGAGGCCACAAGGAGGCTGCCAATTTCAGGATTACATCCTATCCACTGGAAAAAGTACTTCCCTCAAACATTTCACCCAAAGGCCCCAAACTGGCTTATGATTAAACACACTTGTAACGAACTTGTGAATGAGACATGCAAATGTTTGAAATGGCCAGATCTGAGTCAGGTCCTACAAAAGTCACATGTACTGAAAGTGAGAAAGAGGATTCCTCCAGAGAAAGCAGGGTATGCTGCCCGGCAAAGAAATGAAGACGAGGCCAGTTAGGCTGTGCCAAGAAAAGTCCATTGCAAATGTGCACCGTCAGCTTCACCGACAAGCAATACGCTCTGCATCCCCTCAACATACACAATGTTTTAGCTTTATTGCAATTCACGGTGGTTTCTTCAGAGTAAAATCAGGTTTTTATCCCCAACCCCTACTATATGTTTGCAGTGGTCCAGGGGTAAGTGGACCTTGGTAAGTTCCCCAACCTTCCTTTGCTCCAATTTTTCCATCATCTCTGAGAGCAATTCTATTTCCCTCTACCAAACATTAACACATTCATTTGAAAGTTATTTATTATTTCTTAAAACTAAAAACACAACCATGACAACACTAGCAACTCACATTTTTGAGTGTTTACGGCGTGCCAGCCAGGATTTTAAGTACCTTCTGGCCATTCTCTCCCTCCCACTGCGTTGCCACTAACACAAAATTGCCAACAACTCCCCTCTCGCTCTGGTATCCCAGCCACACTGGTTTTCTTACTGTCCCCGGTGCCCAAAGCTCATTTGTATGGCTGAGGCTTCCTGGGCCCTCTGAGAGCAATGTTCTTCTCTCAGTTATTCACACGGCCAGTTCTGTTTCCGCCTTTCAAAAATCTCAGCGTATTAGGTCTGCAGGGAGACCATCCCCGCACACCCGATGCACATTATCCACACATCTAAACCCACTTACTCTCCACACACTAACCTTCTTTCTTCTCCCACCTCTTCCTTTTTCTTCTCCTTTACCACTTCCTAACTTATCACTTCATCACTTTTTCTTCTCACTCATTACTTCCTAACCCATCTTGGGTATTTGTCTCTTTTTCTCCTTTCTTTACTGTCCCTGGGAATATACATTTCTGACAGCAAGGACCTCATCTGCCTTGTTTACTGCCGTATCCCAAGTCCCGAGGAACATGCTTGGCCTGTAGCTGCCGACACTTAATTAGTTTTATAAATGCATCTCTCTTCACCCTCGTAATGCCCCTGTAAGGTAGATACTACTAGCCGGCTATATTTTAGAGATAAGAAAAACAATGCTGGACAAGCAAAGTGCCTTGTTCAGTCACACGGCTGGTAAGTGGCAAAGCTACAGCCTCCACTGAGGAACTCTGACTCCAGGACTCGGCTTCAAGGCCAGGGCACCAAGCTACGGCTACACCATGTGCCCAGAGCTTGACAGAGCAGGGTGAGCCGTACGAACAATGCCTCGTCATTCCTGACATTATATAGGCTGGAGGCAGCTGTATTTTTCCATTATGATTTCCATTCCACAGGTAATCAAACAAACAGCTATGGAATTATAATTGTGTAAGAAGTGCTAGGAAGACAAAACACAAATGCTATGAGGGAAACATAAAATCAATACTTCATATATGAGGGAGTCCCGAATTTAAGACTTTAAGGATGAGTAGCTTTTATCCAGGGGGAGGGGGAGTGGGAAGGGAGCCTTACGGATGAAAGGGACAATGCTGGCAACCCCCTGAGACATTTACCTAATGCCAGGCAGGAGATGAGAACTGAGGACACAAGCGTGTGACCTGAGTTCAGCCTTGAGGTACTTTAGTTATATGACAACAGAGCGGTGTTAAGAGGTCTATGACATGTGATATTAGGAGACTTTAAAAGACTCTTCAATTTTTAAAAGTTGAAATAGGCTATAAATAAATTTGAAAGTGGAGAAACAAAACAGTGAATTTCTCCACTCAACCTACTGAGAATAGACCTTCTTTTAAGGACCTATAGAATGTTTGTGAAACACTGTCTTGCATTATTCCAGGAGCATGACTTCGATCAATAAATCAAGAATCCAGAAAAATAGTTACAGTCCATATTCTCCCTAATCAATGCCATAAAGCTTACAGATTAATAACACCAGCTTCAACAAATCAATTCAAGTAAGTTGGAAATTAGAATAACAATAGCTAACATTTACTGAATGTTTGCTACGAACTTGGAGCATGCTGAGATTTTTGTCTTAATCAGCTCACTTGATCTTCACAAAATCTTTATTAAGTAGGTGCTGTTATTATTACTATTTTACAAGTAAATAAGCTCATGACAAGAGAGAGATTGTATGAGCTGTGCTGAATTACTCAGTACCATCTACATGTGAGATTTGAACGAAACAAGCTTATTACTGTGTGTGTGCACGTATATTTAATCACTTTGCTAGTCTGCCTTGCCTAAGCAGTTTTGGGGACAAAAAAGGAATCAAAAGCATAACAGTATTTTGAGCAGAAAATAATAATAAACTAAGAAAAGCAAGAAAAATGAATTACGAACAAAACATTGATACTTGTTGCAGGCATATAATAGGTTTATTGTACTGTTTGTCTATTTATATACATGTTTAAAAGTTTCCATGATATGAAGTTATAAATAAAAAATAAGAATGGAGATCAATGAATTAAAAGTAGTTATTCGTAGCTCCAATAGCACATCAATTAGACATTTCTTGAGTGTTTCTCACTTTCTCCCTTTTACTATATTTTTATCCCCACTGATTATGTAAATAGTGATTATTAAATATTTACTGTTAATAAGTCCACTTTACTGTGTTTTATTCTCATGGCAATACTATACAACATACACCGCTGTCTCCGCTTCACAGCTGATGGAAAGGGGACTTGGAAAGTTTCAGGAACTTGTCCCAAAGGTGTCTGTTAGGAAATGTAAAAATGGAAATTTGGGTGTGAATCTTCTTTATCCTGAAGTCCTTACTCTGTACACTATACCACATGGCCATAATTATGTAATCATAAACTTTTTTTGTGGAAGGGTGCTTTTCTGACTTATCTTAAAAAAATATTTCTATAGCATCTATCATAGCACCTGTTGCAAAGTTGGCTGTCAATGAATAATTTATGGTAGGAACGAGGGAGATGAGAAATGAACAGACGGTACATTACTCTTATCTCTATATAAACAGTATCAGTGGGAATTTAATCTTCTTTCTGAGAGAAACTATTAATTGACTTGCCCAAGGTTGAAGAGTTTGTTTATGATGAGTTTAAAAGTATGGCTCAGTTATTTCAAATTCTGTGCAATTCTCTGGACAGGAATTGTTTCGTCCCTTGAATGTGACTACACAGTCGAAGTGAAGTGAGGCTGGCCATCACGGAAAACTGTAAATTTCAAGTTTACAGTTTTTTTAATTTCCAATAATGTCTTACATCACTCTGAACAAGTTTTGATTCTGGACCCATTTGTCTTCCCTCATTTTGAGTTACCTGAGAAAGTTCATCTTTGGAGGCATCCAATTAATGAAAACTTCATAAAGAACAACAGTTAAGGAAAAGACCTTAGAGTCATTCTTCTAAAGGACTTGAAGTTCTGGCAATTCACTCATCATCTCACCCATCTAGCCAGAGCAAGAATGACTGTCAGATTTCTTTGCTGACTTTTATGATAAACGATGTTGACAAAGTCCTTATCATTTGCAAGCTTAGAAAAACAACCTGAAGAAACAGACTCTCCCAGTAAGATCCAGTTCGTTCATGGCAGGTCCCCACGGGGGCCTGTGGGCAGCTCTTTCTCTTCTACACCCTCCCAAGCCTCGGAGTAAGCAAGCTGCTTGTAACTCTTTGGATCAGAATCACGTTTGCTGATTTATAGTTTCTGAAATCATTTTTTTTTAAAAGAAAAGTTGAACGAAATTTATCTATATGCAGTTTGTTTTTGATACTTTGTCTATTTTATGAGATCTCTCATGCATTCTGAAATGTAGTTCACTATTTGTGAAAATAAAAGAAAACAAAACCATTTATCAAAACAGAATTCATTTTACTCACAACCCTCTCCTGTCACACTCTTACGGTTATTATTAGACTCACTTCTTTGCCTTAAGCCCCCAAAATATATGCCTTACATGCCCCCATTTTTCCTATATTCACTGTATTGTCTACTTCATGTGATGATAAATGTCATTGAAATATCCTCATTTATCTCATTTTGACACATTTTTCTCTTTCAAGATAGATCGTGCAAATATGTCCTTAAACTTTTGCTGTGATGTGGGCAACGAACACACTGCCTTTAAAATGTGTACTAGCATTTAAGTGGCTTTAAGATGTTTAAAATGCTATCTGGCTCATTATTAATGCACAAAGAATTACACCATCTCAGCTAAAAATCTTTGTTAGTTCTGTCAAGAGATTATAAAAATTGGCAACTGTTCTCTAGCATGTATCTTTTACTTCATCATCATTTGTGATTGCTACAAATCGGAAATAATCTTAATGTTCAGCATTTAAAATTAAAGCTTATCAAAGTAATAGAAGACTATAGAATTTAAGAATGAGTTCTCTCTCTGTAATGTCATATAAAAATCTCTAAGTCACATTGTGGAGCAAAATTGAATCAGTTGAAGAACAGTAAAAAGAAGAATGTTTACATACCTGTACATGTAAGTATGAATATACATTTAAATAAATGTAAAGGAATAAACCCAAAATTTGAAGGTATCAAATTGAGAGATATTTACTTTCTACCATATTAACTCTTTATCATTTTAAATTTTACCATGAGGATATATTAAGCTTATAATTAGAAAACAATATATACTTTTCTTATTTGGGAAAAAATGTAGTTTTTAGATTATTTTTTAATAATCTGATTTACTGAAATTCTTGTGTTTCTATAGGTAATTTGGTGGTGTTAACATCACAGAAGTGTTTCCTTCTTTTTAGAAGAACACTCTAAGTCCTGTAATAAGGCCAATAAAAATAAATAACTGTAATAATTCATTGAACTATGAGTATATGCTAAGTCTTCTGTATATTATCACATCCAATCTGAAGCACATTATTTTAAGGAAACCTTTATTATTCATACTTTACAAATAGGACACAGCTGAGATTCAAACCTTATTCGCTTATGTCAAAGCACACGGTCTCACCTCTACTGTCTGAGTAAATCATGTCCACAGTGAAGTTGACAAGCGCAGACCTGAGAACAATTTTCTAGAATTCCTGTCCGTAAATTTCTTGTATTTCTTTTGGACAAATTGAATAGAGTCACTAAACGGTCCTAATGAGAAGAGTTCTCATGAGAGGTGGGATGAGTCCCATTTGCTCAGGTCTGCAGCCTTTAGATTTGGTTCCTTGATGGAATGATAACGCTGCAGAGATCTGTATCTAATGCCACCCATTCGCCCACCAGGGCCGGGGATGGTGTGCACGACCCCATGGCACCCTCTCGGGCCAGGCCACCCTTTGACTCTCACTCGCTCTGGGGGAAAGCACCGCAGCCCTGGAGGAAGGCCTTTGGAATCTGCTCCATTTTCTGTAACAGCTCAGGGGCCTTTAAAGGACAGCTTTGCTCTTCAGTAGCTTCGTCATAAGTCTTCGTTTTGACTGCCTTTTCTGAGATAGACTATGTACACAATGTCAAGTTTAAAAGGAATTTACCTAGGCAAAAGGTCCCTCGGAACACACGGGGCAGCCCAGATTAGTTTGGGCAGGTCTGGGAGGTACAGAGATGGGGATGAGTAACACCCGACAACCCCAGAACAAAGCTCTCCAAGACTGGTGGGTTTTGTCTAATATTATCTAGTGGGTCTTCTTAGTTACCCCACACATTCCTCAGTGTTGAAAATCTTCTCTGCAGAGTAGGAAGAAAGAGTCCTTCTAAAGCTTGGCAACATGAGACATAAAGTATCTAAAAGTGGCCAGGAATGTGTTGCAATGGTAACTGCATTCTGACTGATAGTAATGCTTTTTGCCAATATGTTGCTTATAGTAGAAAGAATACATTCTCCATATGAATAAACATAGAGAAAAAAAACCTCTGCATATTTTCTCTCTGAAAACCACACTCCTTGTTATTTGTCTGAATGCTGTCGGCAGAGAGAAAAATGAGAGATTCAGAATCACGTAATGCTTGATATCAGGATTTTAAGCTCCTGTGGCTGTTTGCTTTTGATTTTTCTTTCTGAAATGTTCAGTGTCTTTGTTACCAATTTAGCATTCCTTATGTAACAGAAGTCTACACTGACTGGTTTAGATTCAAAACTAGATTTCCCTGGTCTCTTTGTAACTTTCCTTTGGTCATTTAATTGACTCTATCCCAAGGATGCTGAATTAGAATAGAAACTGGTCTAAGATACTCTTTAAGTGACTTAGAAGTGTATCAACCATAAAAAGACACACATGTAAAGTTTGCAGAATACTTGCTTACAAAACCTTCATTCCTTTGTCCACTAGTATACATGATTTCTTTTAAACAAGCATTTTTTTTTTTTTTTTTTTAGTGTTCACATTTGATATGATAGAACTCCTTATTTGGAGCATTGGTGTTTCATTGGTCTGAAGACCTTTAAAGGGTTACATGTTTCTAATGAAGAAACACAGCAATTCTAAATATTTTTCTAAGTTAGATATTTGCACACTAATGATTTCTAAGACAAAAATAACAGTAACAAAATAATCAGGATGACAAAACTTGGATTATAAAGGACAATTGTTTAAAGTTTCCAGCTTATGTTCGGTCTCTAACAGGTTTTAAAAAAATAAAATGCCTATGTGGGTAAGTTTTATAAGCTACTCTACTCTTCTCAGGAGATAATCCTATAAAATATAAGCATGGTATAATTCTTTGAAAACTACCCAGTGTGAAAAAAAATAGTGTAAATTGCATGGTTCTTCAATACTGATAAGGCACATTGGTTTAATTTTTTAAAGATATGAAAGAGATTGAAACTGAATTACGTGATTGTTGCTGAGAAAGTTGATATTCTAACTTCTGAGAAGACATGTACATGTGTACAATTGTGTGTGTGCATAGTGTAAGGATAAGGGTGTGGGTATATCATAAAAGTGTTTATATACATGTAAGTATTCAGAATTATATTTTTGGCAGTGTCAACATATCTGGGCAACTTTGCATTTGGGTGTGAAAATGTGTGGTTTTTGTTCATTTGTTTGTTTTTAAGATTTGAGATTTGCGTATTTCTGAAAGTTTGTTTTGATGCATGAAGCTCTTTTAATCCTAGGCAAAGCTGATCAATAAAGAAACAGCTTTCTCTCTTTATCATTCTAGCCTCCCAAACAGGTGAAAACTAAGGCAACTAGAGGTTGAGTAATTTCCCAGCAGTCAATCTCCAGCTATAGATTGTTCATCACTCAGATCAGTTAATATAAAAATATTGTATTTAGTCAAATGATCCCGAGTGGGGTTTGATTTGGGGTTGGGGTGGGGAATGAAGAGAGTAACCCCTTGCTTGACAGGCCATCGCATTGAAAGGCTAAATGCCTTCTCCTCAGATCTTAGCACTTTCTACTAATAAAATTCTCGGGTGCCAGCTGCCAACCAACGAATTATTTCATGGCTCTTGTCGTTGGATGAGGAATCCCCTCCCAGAGGCTCTGCCGTTCCTGAGGCCGGAGCTGGTTGCCGGCCTGACCACGGGAAGAGACCTTCAAGGTCACGCTCTTAGCGTCTTGAACACCTTCCAGGGAAGGTGGCTTTTCAAAGGCAAAGCATTCAGACCGCAGACTTAAAACATGAGGCTTTTCACATATTGTACATAAGATCCATTTCTCTGTATTTTTTATGTTGATTCCCTCTGGATCCTAGGGATACATCTACGAGAAGAATACGCTTAGTTCCTGCTGTTTGCTGGACACGCACTGGGTGATTCTGCTTATTTAGTGCTGCAAAAGCAACCACCCTAAAACCGAGGGTCCCAAAACAGCAATTTATTATTGTCTCTCACAGCCCTGAGGGGTGGCTCTCCTCAAGGCCTCGCAGGGGGCTGCAGCCACTTACCCCTGGGTGGGGCCCTGTGAAGGCTCAGCTGGGCTGGCATCCGCAGTGGTGTCTCAGCCCACAGATCTGCCCCGTCCCGCACTCCTGGCCCTCTTTCGCTCTCTCCACACAGTGTCTTATCTTCTGGGGACCCCTCCATGTGGCTTAGCCCTCTGACAGCACGGTGGCCTTGGGACAGTCACATTTCTTACATGGTGCTTGCCTTCCAGGAGAGAAGAATGTGAGAATGGCTGGGCCAGTTGCAGGCTCCCCTCCCAGCCGGCTCCGTGTTCATTTGGCTCTATTCTATTGCCCCAAGCAGCCACAGGGCCTGTTCAGATCTGCCTCTGCGGGGGAGGGACAAAAGCCCATCACAGCTGAGCCCTGGGGTGGGAGGTGATACACTGCAGCAATCTTTGAGAAATGTGCCATGTCACATCTGGTGTGTCAGGCATAAAGGAAGCAGCCCTGCTGCCTGCCCACACCCCTGGCTGTATTTTCAAATTCATAAAGCCTCTGGGAATAGCATTTCTTCCCTGTCTCTGTCATCACCCCAGGTCTCTGTTTCTCTTCGATAGAAATGTATTGAATTCCCACAAAGGATAGCCTCTCTGTTGCCGTCACCATCATGGAATTCAGGTAAGGGTCTCAGTTACTATAAAACTTTTGTACTATGAAACTTTCTCTTTTAATGTACCCCTAGTCTGTGTTTAAAAAAAAAAGTTTTTAAGTGTGTTCAAAATGGAAGAGAAGAAAATGCAGGAATAATCCTGCCATGTTAAGGAGGAAATGCCTGCTCCTGGTAATTCTGGCTATATGCATGCCAAGAATCATTATTTGCCTATTGGCTGATTTATGGTTCTGAGACACACTGGTAGACAAACAGACATGGTCCTTTTGTGGGTTGAGTATGTCCCCCCAGATTTATATATGGAAGCTCCAATCCCTAGTACATAAGAACATATTCTTAATTGGAAGCAGGGTCATTACCTATGTAACTAGTTAAGGTTGAGGTCAGTAGGGTGAGCTGTAATCCGATATGAATGGTGTCCTTATAAAAAGGAGAAATTGGGGCACAGAGACACATGCACACAGGCAGAAGATGATGTGAAGAGTCACACAGAGAAGTCAGTCATCTACGCAGCCTCCCTCACAGGCCACGGAAGGACGGAACCCCGCTGACGCCCAGATTTCAGGCTTGCAGCTTCCAGAGCAGAGACAGTACATTTCTGTGGCTTAAGCCTCTCATTCTGTGGGAGCTTGTTACAGCTCCCCTAGTAAACTAATGGAGTCTCCATCCTCAGAGGGCTTATCAGCCAGATAGTGATCAAATAATCCCAACTCACAGGTGTGTAATCACAAAATCGAGCCAAGTAATAGGAGGGAAAGAAATGCCATTCTATGAGCGCAGAGACTTCTCCCGTTTTGAGGGAGAAGCTTATGGATTTCAGACCCTTGTGTTTTATGGGCGCCGGGGAACTGCAAGCTGAGACGGCAAGAGGCCACTGAATACGCAGGAGCTCCAAAAGTGAGTCCTGGGTCAGAGATACGGCCTTGAGGGCCATGGGCCAGCAGACCGGGAGCTTTGTGTGCAGGCGGCTGCTGAGAGAGGAGGGGCAGGGTGGGAAGAGGCAGGGGCCTGGGCGGCAGACATCAGCAACTACAGCATTTATACGGTTTTTGTCTTATTTTGCCATTATTTCATAAGGATGTGATAATAGAGTTTATGTCCAACTATTCCTGTCAGATCATTTCTTACAAAATTGAAGCCTCTGAAACCACGTTTCTTCAAGTTCCAGTACAACCATGGGCAATTAAAATAAAGCAACTGCAGCCTATTTTTTCCACTTCAGATTACAGAAGGGGAAAAATGTTTTTGTAGGTATCTATTTTTGTTGTCGTTATATATGAGTGCTTTTCTTTCTATAAAATACATTCTAGAAGTAGCATTATTGGGTCAAAGGGTATGTGCTATGCATTAATTTATTATAGTAAAAACATTTTACATGAGATGTACCCTCTTGACAAATTAAAGAAAATTTTGTTTATCTTGCTATCATTGATATACAATTACACGGGCAACATTGTGGTTACTAGATACCCCCCATTTTCAAGTCCCCACCACATACCCCATTACAGTCACTGTCCATCAGTGTACTAAGATGCTACAGAGTTACTACTGTTTTCTCTGTGTTATACTGCCTACCCCGTGCCCCCCTACATTATGTGTGCTAATCGTAATGTCCCTGTTTTCATAAGTATCTTAGATAAAAATAAAGCAAGAATTGATTTTGCTTTTCATAGCTAAAAACAAACAAAAAACCCCACTATTTTTAAAATAGCCGATTGCCCACGAGGAGAAAAAAGGCCTTATCTGATTATAGTGGTAATTGAATTTTTTTGTACATGCTGACATTTGGGACAGGCCTTATCTTCTCATCATCCCATTTCTAGCAGCATCATGACATTATTTGTAAGTGTGTATTGCCCCTGTTAAAATAGAAAAACACATATATGGGCTCTGGCCCTTCGAAATTGTTAAATTATGTCTTCATTAGCACAGAAGCAAAATGTAAGCCCTCCTACGTCACTGAATTTTCATGGTGCTCTAATCAAGCTTGGACGTGCTCATGGCTGCTGACTCTAGCTTTGGGCACAGCTGGAAACTACAACAGGCATTCAACAGAGCAGGCAATGACGTTCTGTCATTACTAGAAGTTGGTCTTATAAGAGGGTGAAACACATACTGTGAGTCAGTTCACTTGTTTCTAATGATAGTATGTAGTGACAGCAAGGTCAGGGGGCAAGTGCTTATTCTCCGTAACTTTGATAATATGTCTCTATATCTTAAACATTTTCATACCATTTGACCCAACAATTTTACTTCTAGAACGTTAAGAAATTCATCATGAAACTCGGAAAGGATTGATCTTCAAAAATGTTAATCTCTATTAGATCTTAGAAGCCAAAACTTAGGAACAATTGCCTTTCCAACCATAGGACATGAATTAAAAATGATAAGGTCCTTCTATAGATGTAATAACTCAAAGCTATTAAAACTATGATGCAGAAATACAGTGAAATAGAAATGGTCAAAATATGAACAGATTAAAAATAAGTATATGGAGTACCACTTTTGTACATGTATATAAAGATGGCCATTTATTTTTTAAAGTTTGAAATTGTATACCCTTAATTCTTCATTTAGTAATCCTTCATTACTTGAATCTAAATATTAAATATAGAGAGACTTATTCTTTGAGTCTACAAATATATTTCCTTGAGAAGAGGATTTACAAAGCCATATCATTTTAAATAAGCTCCTTCCAGCAAGTAAAGTTTGATGGGTCCAAAGGTGGATGAATAACAGGACAAGAGGGTACCTGAGAAGAAAATGAAATACACTCATAAGGACTGTCTGCCCGCGGGAACCTTTGGCTTTCTTATATTTTACCAATCTAGGGAGAAATTAATAGCAATTAGTAATCTAAGAACTCTGCCCAAGGGCTTGGCATTTAACAGATTTTATAAATGGATAAAAATGTTTGGAGTTTATTATTTGTTGTTAAGCAGGTTCAGATGGAGACCCCACCTTCTATTACCCTAAATGTGTAATAATAAATATAGATGAGACACATTCACATATTACATGGGCTCTGATACATGAATTCTCTTGGTCTTAATGTGTTAAAGTAACCTGAACTATTCTGAATCCTTCCCCCTCTTAGACATTTTCATCATTTATTCATTTTCATTGGGAAAATTCATTTTTGAGTAGGATATCATTCAAAAAATGTAAATATTACATTAAGACAGATTAAAGTAGAATTTGGCTACATCATCAAAAAAAAAAAGAGAAAACCAGCCTACTTCTAAAATTTTTACTACCACTAATACTACTGTGAAGGAGGAAGCATTTATTATCTCTTATGACTCATTATGACTCAGGTACTTTATATAATTAAATTACACTGAATAACTATATTTTATATAATTTAATTTAATTTAATTTAATTATATAAGCCAACCTTTAAAGTCAGAGGTTTATTCTTCTTTTACAGATGAGAAAAGCGAAATTAAAAGATTCCAAACAACGTGCGCAGCTTTACACAACCAGGAAGTACCGAACTGGATTCACACCTCGGTCTTCCTTAACTCCGAGGTCCTGCTCTCATTTGGAGTGCCGTGCAATCTATTTAAGTTTTCGGAAGAAAAACAGAGACCCTTCTACACCATTGCTAACACTAGGGTCATTACTGCTGTCACCACCAATCAGAACGGGATATTTAGGGCCCTTTTCAGTAATAAAGCACCTCACTGTAGCCAAGCCGACTGATAGCTACTCTCAAGACTTTTTAATAACAACTTAAAGTCCATCACAGAGCGTGTGATTGCTCAGTCATCAGTGCTATTTGGGGCACTCAGCGCCAAAGTCACTCACCCCAAATTCTCAGACATCCATCTCCATTTTTCTTGGCATGGCTGTCACTTTGAGTTTATTCCCACCATCTATCCTCAGAATCTTTGCAATCAAGTTATTTTAGACAATTGATGATAAAGTCGCACTTGACTCACCAGTTTGGATGATTTGAAGCCCTTATTTACTGTATCTCTTGGTAGACGTTTTTAGTATCCTGTAGCCTTGTACATATAAATGACAATCTGAGTTGAATATATTTCCACCGCACCTGACAAGCTTACTGGACGGAAAGACCTCTAGCCTGGGAAGGAATGTACATACTGAAATGTCTAAATTACTTAAATGCATTTCCTCTCAATCAGAAATGTGAGTTCCCACCAGGCTTATTGTATGCCATTGGCCATTTTAGTTAAGGCCCATTGGAAGGAAAGAGAAAATAACATTTTAAAGAATCAATAGCAGTCTTACTGGTACCATACCTGCTCTTTCAGCCCCTGTTGTTGTAGATTTGGTAGGACTGACGGAGAAGCAGTCAGGGGCCCAGGGCACAACAAAGGAAAGCCTGTTTTTACCTATAGGATATTACATGTCATATATTCACAAACACACATACACATAGTACACATAAAATGGGAAACTAGGAAATGATTTAGTTGCTCTCTCAAAATATAAATACCACTCACTAGGTGAATAACATTTAAAAGTTTGAGGTATATGATGAATATTTTGTTAATAACAACATAGTTTTATTAAGCACTTACTATGTACCAGGCAATGTGTTATACACACACATACACACATACACACTTATATATGTATATGATTCTCACAACAGCCCAGGCAGTTCCCATTTTACGTGTAAGATAATTGAGACTCAGGCTCAATCATGAACTCATTTCAAATGCACATGATTAGGAAGTGGCAACGCTGAGATTACAGACCTAGGTCTTCTGGCTTCGCATGGTGATGCCAACCTACAGACTGTACATCTTCTCCATGATACCCTGCCAGGTACTGGAATTGCTCAAGAGGTGGCCTGATGCCATCTCTATCGGATTTACCTGAGATACACGCTAGAGCATAGTTCCTAGGCTCTATAACTGACTTTTCAAATTAGAATTTCTGGGAGGCTAGTCCCAAAGATCTACATTTTTAATCTGCTCCTCAGCTAATTCTTAAAAAATGTGAATGTGGCTAACTGGTGGGCCCATGAGGGTGACAGTAACACGGCGGGAAGACCACGGTATCCGAGTGTAGGTGGCCTGAGCTTTAATCGCTCCCTGCAATAACTACTCCGGACTAGTCACCTCACCTTTCTGGGCCAGCATCACGCCACTGGCAAAGTGATGATGTGAGATCAGATGCCCACGCTGACATTTTGCCAATATTTCAAATAGACCTCACAATGTGGGAAATAGAAGTTCTGCTATGCTCTGCATTGACCAGTCCACTCACAGCCCTGTTTGCAAGGCCCACCACTGTATTTCAAAGAGACTTTCACTATGTGGAGTAGGGTCAAGGCTGGCCAGCAACACAGCCAGGGAGGACGCTGCCCTGGGACGAGAGCTCGGGGCTGCTTTTCTGGCCTGCAACACGCAATCAAAGGTAGGTGAGCGAGTGCCGCCATTTCAGATGCGCTAGGTGGAGGCACAGAGGTCATTTTTCTGACCTGCAGCGTATTTTCATGGAAATCAAGCAATAGCTCCTGTTTAAGAAATCAGGGGCCTGTAGCACAGACAGTTCTTTAGATTTAGACCTTCCTAAGCGATCATTTCTAGTCTCTGAACCTGTTCCTGCAAACCCAACAGCATGCGTTTCGTTTGTGGCCCATATAACTGCACTGGACTTTACAAGAGAAATATGTCCTCAGTGGCTTCTTTGTACCGGCAATTCACTGATCTGTTGGCAGATTCTGGCATCTGCATATGCAAATACACGTTCAGCAGCGCGCTGTAGGAGGCAGGCACACATTCATTTTGCAGGCATATTTTGGGAACTTGGAAGGAAACGTGGTCTTTATTTTAATCGGCGGTACCTTGTCCAGTGTTTTCCATACCAACATGTTTATGAAATGAGTGTTTGATATTTACGTCCCAAAATAAACAGCTAATGAATATTCATGCGTGTTGGATGCAAGCAGGGAAAAGGCCAAGAATAGAACGTCAGAGTGCGCGCTCCCACTCCCCATCTGTAACCATTAGGATAACATGCCTACATTGCCACTAGCTAGGCATGGACTCATTCATTCAACAAACAGCTCTTAATTGCACAGTATGTACAAGCCACCTAAACAGACAATGGAGGCTTTTTTTGTTTATTTCAAGGAGAAGCTACCTGAAAGCAGAGAACAATGGCTTAAGAGTATTGTTCCACAAATACTACATGCATACTTCATGCGAGATGCTGATATGAGCAGGAGCTTCAAGCAATGAATTTCTTAAAAAGAGAGAAATCATTTCCCTTACACGGTAGATGGTCAGCATGAGGGAGATGAACAAAAGCTGGATAAAAAAGGACACAGTATGATAGACCGTGATAAATACAGTGTAAAAAATAGATAGATAAAAAGAGAAGGGAATGGGGCTGCCAGTGAAAGGAGACTGATTTAAATAAGGAATCAGGAAAGTCTTACCAAGAAGACAAAATCTGAATATGGATTTGATGGTGGTAAGGGAGTGAGCCATGGGGGTGTCAGTGGGAAGAGTGTTTGGGGCTAAGGGTATTGTAACTACAAGCCTCTGAAGGTGGGCGCCCAGTAAGTTAGCAGCAGGCAAGGGAGGCTCGTGAGGCTACCGTGGACGGAACAAGTCTTAAAGGAGTCAGAGGGTAAGAAGATGTCAGGTCACGTAAGGCTTTGTAAACCTAAGTCTTTGACTTTGACTCTGAATAAGATGGGAAGCCACCGGGCATTTGAGGAAAGGAATGACATGATCAAGCTTGTATTTTAGAACAGTGAGGTGAGTGTATGAACTGAAAATAGTTTAGAGGGGACAAGGGCAGAAGAAAGGAGTCCAGTGGGGTGGTTTTTGCTATGAACAAACTAATGAATGATGGAGGCTTGGATCAGGGTAGGAACGGTAGAGGTATTGGAAAGTGGTTGGATTTTGGATGTTTTACATGTGGAACTAATATGATTTCTTACACCAATTAACTTTTCATTTTGAAATATAATACACGGCAGAAAATTACAGGAAATACAAATGTAAAATTTATCAAATAATGTGAAGCAAACACCAGGTACCCATTACCCAGTATAAGAAATAAAAGTTTGCCATATATGGAAACATTGCTCCAAATTTTCCATATATTCAACAAGCTGGAAGAAAGATTGACTCTGTCAAGAGTCATGGGGGGATATCAAAGAGATCCAAGTCAAACTTATAGAGGAAATGACAATGTCTTAACTAAAAGTTCACAGGTAGAATGGATAACAGAAAAGACATTAGAGAGTAGAAGATGAGCGAACGTTCCAAGATGACATCTTCCATGAAAAGGGTGGGACTACATTCTTGAGAAATATGACGGACGCCTTCCAACGGAAGTAAAAGCTGTCCCTGAGGGCTTGTCACCCAGAGGGGTGTGCTCCTCACAGCAGAAAATACAGGTTCAGAATGTTTCTGGCTTACAGTTTGGGTAGAGATGATCCTTCTTCAGTTACAGGGGCCACAAGTTCTGGAGAGCAGAAGAAAATATTGGCCAAATATCTGTTAGAATTAGCTGATAACCTAGATGGTCTGGTATACAAGTTATGTGACTTGGGGCTGCAGAGAAGTCTCTTTCCAAGAGATTTCTGGCAAAGCGCCTATTCATTTGGTTAACTTCAAGGGAACGGATACAGTAGCAGGAATTGCTTTAATTAAAAAATTCTCTGGAACAAAATGTCTTGTTCCAGGCACTTCTGCTCCATTGGCAAAATGCATTACCCTAACAGTTTAGGGGAAAGACCAGGAAAAAGATGCTTTTGAACACAGAATGACACAGCTTTCAACAGAGCCTGTAGCTGTGGTCAGGGAGAGAGCTAGAGCATTTTTAATGTGTATGACAAACGGAGGGGTATGAAGATCTGAGACATTAATAGTACCAAACTTACAGACGCACCACTGATAATCAGACCTGTTTCTTGAAATCCTCTTAAGACTGGATTAAAGAGTTCAGATATTTTAGGTAAGAAGTTCCCTGTTACTAAAAATTCAAAGGGCTACAAGTTGCTACCATCTTATCTTAGAGTTAGTCAAGAGGATGGTGTACATTTAATACCTGATAAGAGATTGTGGAAGGGATGAAGCCAAAAAAAGAGCATTAAAAATATTTCTTTTGCTTCTGCTGGAGATTTGCTACGGAAGTTCACAAGATACCTCGAATTTTTCCTTCAAGGGTCTTGTTGTAAGTGATGGTTTTGGGACAAATGTCTTCAAGAACTGAGTTGCTAATCCCAACAGAAACCCCAGAAAGGGCTGGTTATCTTTATGTGAAATACCAGCAAGGGATTTGGTTGCACTTGTAGGAAGAAAAGGACACCTTGAAGAAGGCAGTCATGGTCTTCTCCACACTGTCTTCAAGAATGGGAACCTGACAAAGAGCTTATTCGTTTAATCCAGCAACAAGAACCACAAAGCCGAACATTGAGCTGGAAGCTGCATCTCATCAGCTGCTGTGTTATGATGGTGTGTGTGCGTGCATGGTGCCCACATCTGTGAGCGTGAGTATATACTACATGTTTATTGTACAGCTATATGGGATTTCTTTGTGTTTTATGACATATCACAGCCAAATTATTTGTTGGTTTATGAACATACTGTCCTTTCATTTTTTAAAATTTTTTCCAATGTTTAGGTGGTCTCCAATTAGGAAATGCATTTAATCATGTAACAGATTAATGCTCCCAGTAAGCTTTTTAGGGCCTTTTGCCAAAGGATAATAATTCAATCCAGTATTGTTTTTTCACAAATAACAATTGAGAAACTTTTATATGTAAAACTGATGATTACTTACGATTTGAACAAAATTATCCTGCTTGCTCTATGTTTATACGATTGAGCTTGGAACAATGCAGGAATTAGTCGTTACTGACCCACAGACAAAGTCAAAATTTCATCTGTAACTTCTGACTCCCCAAAAACTTAACTACTAATAGCCTACACTTGACCAGAAGCTTAACTGGTGGCATTAGTGGTCAATTAATGCATATTTTGTATGTTATATGTATTATACACTGCATTCTTACAATAAAGTAAACAAGAGAAAAAAAATGATTTTTAAATTGTCACAAATCTCCCCATAGTTTTCCAATATATTTCTTGAAAAAATTGGCACGTAAGTGGACCGAAGCAATGCAAACCTGTCGTAGGAGGGACAGGTGTATTTAACGTGCATTTTTGTACAAACAAGATTATAAGGTATATTTAAAATTTCAGTGATTTAGTCTTTCCAACTTTTCGTGATTTTTTAGTTCAGACTTTCTGGAAAATATTTAAAACTATATTATACTGTCCTTTTGTCCATTATTCAGCAAATAAGATATGACCTTAATAAAGTTGAGTCACTACAGTTTGAAAATGTCAAAACATACCCTATAGGATTATTAAGCTCACTGTCCCTTGTAGAATATGTATTCATCACTCTATATCGAAGAAAATAATGTTCTTACTGGAACACCCAGGCACCACACAGTGATTATATACCCTGGTCATGGTATTGTACTAGGAAAATGCCAAGTACGAGGGACTTGCACTGCATTGTCACATGTCAGATATTGCTCGTGGCTCTAATATGCACCTCAAGAGTTTAAAGAGATGTTTTTTAGAGGGAATTTCTGCTTCCACTAGAAAATATATACATAGATGTAAAATTTTACAAAAGCAGAAGTTTATTTTAAAGCAATTATACTTCTGAATTTACTTTTCATGTTCTATGGTTCATCTGGCTTAAATGGATCACTGTTTAGTAAGTGTGCTTATTTTAACTGCTTACATTCTGTTGTATTTTTCACTAAGTTTTAGGAAAATGAAATTGGATATGAAGTTGTAAAAAAGTTCGGTAAACTTGAAGATACAACAATAGCAATTATTCAAAATAAAACAGGAAAATACAGGAGAAAAAAAGGAAATGCATCAGTTAACTGTGGGATAGCTTTATGTGACTTAACATGAAGACAAGATTATTCTCCCCAAAGAGGAAGAGAGAAAGGGAAAAAGAAAGGTATATTTGAAAAAAAAAAAAGGCTGAATATTTTGCAAGGTTGATGAAAACTGTAAGCCTGCAAAACCAAAAAAAATTCAACAAACCCCAAGCCCAAGAAATGTGAAAGAATCTGTCTTTGTTTCTCTGCAGGTACTGTGTCTGTTTGCATTGGCTGATTTTAAGGTCTTTCTCTTTTCACCAGTTTCAAGCGATCTGGTTACAGTGTGCCTTGGTTCAGGTTCTTTCATATTTCTTGTTTAACTATTTAGCATGATTAATTGTTGTGATTGTTACACTTTGAATTTTGTCCTCACCAAATAGAAATGTTGAACCCCCAGTGACTCAGAATATGACTGTATTTGGAAATAAGGTCTTTACAGAGGTAATCACGTTAAAATGAGATCCTTTGAGTGGGCCCTAAACCAAAATGATTGATGTCCTTGAAAAAGGGGGCAGTTGGGACACAGAGACAGATGTGAAAGCCCTCAGGGAGAGCCCCATGTGAAGACTAAGGGTTCGAATGATGGGTCCACACAGAAAGAGATGGCAGGGATTGCGGAAAACCCCCAGACGCTGGAAACAGAAAGGAAGGATTCAAGGGAGCCTGGTCCTGTGGATGCCTCTTTAATCTTAACAGCCCTGGCATTCAGTTTATGCCGGATCCCGTCCGTGCTGGAGGCAAGTGGGCCTGAAGCCGGTCCTCAGGCTGCCCCAGGAGAAGTTAGGTCATGTGACACTCCTTCCGTCCCAAGGGGAAAGCTGGGAGCTGTGGCTTTTCAATTATTTGCTCTATACCCATCTGAGAGAGGGGCTGCTGCGACTGGACGCATTCTTGATTAAAACACTGGCTTCGTTCTTATAGGCCCTCAGGTGACTGGCATGTGCTGGGTTCTGTCAGCACACAAGGCAGTCAGGATAGATGCCAGCCCTCTGAGTGCCTCCTGGAAAAGCTGGGGCATTTGCCACATGGCCCAACTCTTCCCCTCCCCAGAGAGAAGCTGGGAGCTGGAGTTCTTTGTGCTCTCACTGAGCTAAGCCAGAAGGAAGGGCCGCGGAGTATGCCAGCCCAAACTGCCACCTGTTTTCCCCCCAGGCAGCTGGAGCACGCCGGTCCTGCAAGCACCACAGGACTGGCAAAACAGGAGCCATCCTTTGGGGAGCTCTCCTGTTGAAACTGGATCTCTTGCCTTCCTCAGTGAGAAACTGGGAGCTGGGGAGTTTCCTCCTCAGCATATGGCTCCGTGCAAGTGGTAAGGAGCCTGCCGAGAGGTCGTCTTAAATGTCCCCACTGGCTTCGCTACATTTGATTTCACACTTGTGCAAGCGGCAGAAGCCTCTCAACCAGCTTCTGGATTTCCCACAAGGGGAATTTTTTTTCTGAATTGCTGTTGAAACAGTGTGTTTGGGGTGGAAGGAGAGTCCAGGGCTTCTTATTCTGCCATCTCGCTGACAACATCCTCCAAGAGCCAACCAGTTCTTGAGTGGGTCTAATTCACCACGCAGTTTCTAGGGACCCTTAGGGAGACTGCACAATGCCCTAGATGGCCTGAGGCAGTGTTGGTAAGATGGCTGAAGTCTGGGTTATTATTGCCAGTGGGATTCCATCTCCCATCCCGGGAATCAGGTTGCAAACCCGTAACAGGTGGGAAATGTTGGGAAAGGAATGAGTAGGGAAGACTCCTAGATCAAGTTCTAGTTATGTAGCATTTTATGTTGCTCTAGTTGGCTTTGCAAATAGAATATGCGTGACAGAACTGCCTTTACTCTCCCTCAGGAAGATCCAGGTGGTATACTGGAGCCTGCTTGCACCGATTCCCCAGTACTGACTGTATTGATCCCTTCCCAAGTCCACTTTCAGTGACATGACTTCAATGCCTGAAATCAGCCATGAAGGGAGCATTACACCATGGAAACTGGAAAATGTTACAGATTAAGGCTTTTCTCTTTCAAAAAATCAGTTGTTAAACATTTCCCAGTACAACATGTGGAGGACTTTGAGCTTAAAATACTGTGTATGTGGGTATCGAGATGGAAGCCACCTCAGGTCTGGTTCCCAGGAGATAGATTCTGAGAGGAAGATTTCTACACGGGAACTTGCATTAACCATGCCTTTTATTTTCTGTATTCTGATGCTTTTTATCATCTGGAGTCCTGCCAACACTGGATGGGCTGCCCAGTTCTAAGAGACAGGAAACTGTTTTCCCACAAGTTTGCTTTTCAAATGCAAACTTAACAGTCCAGAACCACACCTCCAACCACTGGTCCTGACTCCCTCCGGGGAGCAGGGCCAGGCACCAGGCACTGAAGGGCAGGCTCTCTGTCCCAGAGCCCCCTGAAATTACCATGAACTAGCCCATCCTAAGGATGCTTACCCCGCCTCACTCGTTCCTTCCCTTGGAAAGGCCAAGGGAATCTCTCTCTTGCTCACAGTCCCGCCCTCTCTCTCTGCCTCCTGACCAACCCCGGCATTCCTCTGCTGTGGCCACCGTGGTGTGCTGCGCCTCAACCGACATTAAAGCGAAAGTTATGAGGAAGCGCTCAGATCAACACATTTGAGAAGAGGTAGAAATAGAGCTGAAAAGAGAGAGGATTTACTTATAACTCAGTCCCAAGGCCTTGTTCAATCCCACAGAAATAAGACAGCCTTCTGAGTGGTTCCCTTTGAGGCAAGGGACCCAATTTTCATAACCCCACATTGATCAGGGTGAGATGTGATCAGACCCTGGGGAGGGGGCTTGGCCTTGAGCTTTGAAGAAGCTCCCTGGCCGAGAGCATTACCCAGAGAAGATTCTGCTGAGCTCTGTGAGTCTCCAGTGTTCTCAGCGGCCAGGGGAAGCTCCTCGGTTCTGCAGGAGGGCTGCAGATATGCACCTCTGCACACACTACATAACAGGAAGATAACATCAACTGCCAAGTGTGGTCTACCTTCTATGATTCATGAGCTTTCTGACTGAGTCAACATCACTGGGGAGAATAAACGCTGTAGTGAAAAAGGTGCTTAAAGTTCATGCTAAGTACAGAGTCAGGTATGTCCCTTCAACCCTGGCAGAAAAATAAATGTGAAATAAATTAGCCATTTACAACTTGGCAAAACCCAAGATGCTGTGAAGATTTATCAGTTGGACCATGAAAAAAAAAAACTGACTGTCTTCAAAAAATACAGTTAACAATGAAAACTGGTGCAACTGACATCCAAATAAAATAAGCTTCAAGGACAGAAGAAATGTGGAAATAAAAGTTTGTTGGGTTTCTCACCTTCTCTCTCTCCTTATTTGGCTTCAGAGTTTTCTATCATCTTGTAAAACCGGCTTCTGGCTGAACAGGATAGGGCAACTGATTAAGTTCTTAGTCCACAGGACGAACAGCCCCAAGGGCATGTAGCCAGGGGGGGTCCTGAGGGGCAGCAAGGTGGTTGTACGGAAATTTTCTGCTTGTTCTAGCTGTTTTCTCTCTGGGAGCTAGAAAATAAAGGTTGTGCAATTGATGCATTCATTATTTCAATTAATTTTTTGTGTATCCATGTTTTTCAATATTCTAATAAATGACAAAAATAAAATATACATCCTCTTGAAATGTTTGAGCCACAAAGTCCTATGCATTATTCTGTGAAATGGATGGGAAACAAACAACCAAGAATGAGTTTCATTCAAAGAAAGTTAGCAGGTTTACGCAGGAAAAGCAAATGCCCAGAGATTACATGAGAATTCAGACAACTGCGGAAGAGGACAAGGAGCCAGTCAGGGGCAGCAAGAAGCAAAAGCCACACTTCATGAGGAATAGCTGAGTGTGTGGAGGTCTCTCCAGGGATGCGTGTTCTTTCAACCATGTCGTCTGAATGCAGTGGCTTGGCCGCCTCTTGACGCTTTCCTTGCATTCTGTCAAATGTCTATATAGCTGCAGGGTCCCTCGCTCGGTTCTCTACAATCCAGCACATATTTATTGTTCTCATCTTAGGCTTGATGCAGTTGAGGATGCAAAGGTGACTTTAACAATAGCTAACATATTCTGAGCATTTACCATGGACCTAGATCTCTTTAAACCCTCACAGCAGTCCCTTGGTGAAGAGCCTATTGCCATTTCCATTTGTGGATGAAAAGGAGAGGCTCAGGAACAGTAAGGAACTTGCCCAAAGGTATGAGTTTGTAAGCTGGTAAGAAACACCAGAACCATAGTCAATCTGATTGTGGAGTGTGAGCTTTAAATCATTCATTTGACCTTTAAAGCATATATTTCCTAGTCTATAAGGAGAGATTCATTATTACTAATAGGATTCTCAAAGGAAGGAGAAATGGATTTTATCCTTTTGAAGAACTGGTTGGAGTTAAATAGTTTAAAAGGGTCTTTATGGAGGGGACAATGTTTGCACAAAGTCATAGATTCAGAATATTTTAGGACAGTTTTGGGGGACACAGTGAGTTTTGTGTGAGGAATTAGTAGAAGGTAAGGTTGGGACAAATTGTAGAAGCGCTATATATCCACCTTTCCCTTTGTTTAACTACTGGATTTTATAACCAGAGAGAAGTCTTGGTTCATAGCCCTTAAGAACGCCCCCAAGAGAGCAGGTGCCTCAGAGGAGATAAGATACAAGGCAGTCGCTCGTTGCCTTAGAACGGACTGACCCACAATGTCGTCCCTCCTCCCACAAATCCTCCCATACCTTCCCTGGCCTGCTAGTGCCACTCACCACGACCAGGAAGCCGGTCCCTCTCTCACTCCAGCCAACCTCTGACTTAACTGCCTACCCAGCGAAACCAATAGACAGAAAGGCTGGGGGCCACTTTGGGTGGGGGGCCCTAACTAGCCTGAGTCAGACAAGGGGCCGATGGAGTCCGACCCAGGGTCAGGTGGGAGATCACTGTGTCATTCTGCTCGCTAACCTTGGATTCCCTTGCTTGGCTGCACCCTGGACGTCACGCGTCTGTAATAGGACAGACCACATGCCAGGGGGAGAGGTGGGGGGTGGAGAGGTGCCCGAGGAGCCCAAATTCAAGACCAGAGAGCAGCAGGATGACTTTGACCCCACACAGCATCTCTGTTACAGTGCAGGAAAGAAAGAAAGGAAAAGGTCTAATTCCTCTCTTTCTCAGAGTTAAAACGGTTACATTTCTCTTCTGCAAACTCTTAAAAACTACTTTGAGGAGCAGTGGAGCGGTGTTGGGTGCTGCCCTGCACTTCCCCCTCCTCCTGCGCCAGGAGCACTCCTTTTCCAGCTGCCCACTCTTCCGTTCCTCAGCCCCGAGGCTCGAGCAGGACCCGCATCCCAAGGCAACTCTCCGACGGCGGTCCCCTACCACCGCGGTGCTCAGTGGGTGAGTATGGAGCACCCTCAAAACAAATGATTAGCAAAAAAACACTTAACTCCCAGAAGAAAACAGGGAAAAACTCCTTGACCTTGGTCTTAGCGACAAGTTTTTGGAAATGACACCAAAAGTACAAGTAACAAAAGCAAAAACCAAGTGGGATTATGTCAGATTACAGAAGTCTCTGCACAGCATAACAATCAAT
Source organism: Manis javanica (assembly GCF_040802235.1). Taxonomy (NCBI): domain Eukaryota; kingdom Metazoa; phylum Chordata; class Mammalia; order Pholidota; family Manidae; genus Manis; species Manis javanica. Next base: position 90,795,869 of record NC_133169.1, on the reverse strand, counting down.
AACCAATAACAGGAATTAGTGACCCACAAATGGGAGAAAATATTTGCAAATCGTTTACCTTGTAGGGGAGTTAATATCCAAAATGTCTAAGGAACTCATACAACTGAATAGCAAAAAAACAATCTGATTTAAAAATGGGCAACGGCTCTGAACAGACATCACTCCAAAGAAGATATGCAAACGACCCGTGGGCACATGGTATCTGCTGTATACATTGTAATCATCAGGGAAATGCAAACCAAATCCACAATGAGATCCTGCCTCACACCTGAGAGAATAGCTGTTATCAAGAAGATAAGAGATGACGAGTGCTGGCAAGGGTGCTGACGGAAGGAAAACCTTGCGTGCTGCTGGTGGGAATGTAAATTGAACTACCGTATGAGCCAGCGAACTCACCTCTAAGTATGCACACAAAGGAAATGAGATCAGCTCAAAGAGATATCTGCACCCGTCATTCGTTGCAGCGTTATTAACTACAGCAAAGCGTTCATCAGCAGATGAATGGATCGGGAACATGGGGTACACATGTACAATGGAATTGTAACGGGGTGCAGAGAGCATCAAGAGTCAGGAAGAAGAACTAATGACACTTAACCTGACTGCCTAGAGTGAGAGCCACCCAGTTTTTTTCTTGTGTAAATTACCCGAGGCTTCTGAGAAATGCGCCTACCCTAAGTTAGATAACTAGGAGTGGGCAACAGCCAGGGAACGCCTGGGGATGTAACCCGTGGTAAGTCACGTGGACATGCTTGGGTAAGCAAGAGATAACAATTGAAGCGGGCAGGCAACTGGCGCGTTCCCTAAAAAGGTTACAATGTTTCCCATTCGTTACAATATAGAGTGTGTTTTAAACCTATTGGTTGTAGAACTGCGCGGGCTTTGGTGTAACGGCTGTGAAGATCCTATATAATCAGTACCCAAAGTTGCTTCGGGGTGGGCAGCTCGGACTCGGCCTGCGTGTCAGGGGAGGTGCTGTCGGCCCCAGCTTGCTGGCTGAATAAAGACTTTGTTTGAATTTTCATCTCTGTGTCCGTGTGTCTTGTTCTCTGGGAAACCCCGGAGTCCTGGGCCCTAACAGAATATTATTCAGTGGTAGGAGTAAAAGGAATTCCTGCTATTTATGACAACATGGCTGAACCTGGAGGGCATTATGCTGAGTGAAATAAGTCAGAAAAAGACAAGTACTGTATGATCTCACTTACATGGAGAATCTTAGAAAAACAGAACTTGTAGAGACAGACAGTACATTGGTGGTGGCTAGGGGTGGGAAGTGAGGAAGTGGGAGAAATGGGTGAATGTGGTCGAAGAGCACAAGCTTCAGTTATAAAATGACTAAGTTCTACCTCACACACACACCCCCCCCACCGTTTTGAGAGAAATCTTCTGCATCCGTGGATGTTTTGCTGCCCTTGTCTAGCTTGGATTAATACTTAGTCTACAGGCACACACCTGATCATCTTAATTTGCCATCTTCCAGCACTAAATTATGTTTTCTACCTTTATCTTGCATCTACCTACCACTTCAGCATTTCATTAAAAAAAATTATAATAAATAAGGGAGAAATGTGGGATTCACATATAAATCAAGTATAAAAATCAAACGAATATTCATATTTGACCTGATTGTTTATAGTTCATGACGCGTGATCAGAACCAAAAGTCTCTGTGATGACTGCCCTTGCACTGTTCACCATGTAACTTATTCACTATGTAAGAATTCGTTCACCATGTAAGAACTTGTTCGTTATGCTTCAGAAGATTGGAGACTGACGAGAATTAGGCTTGAGATGGATTAATGATTGTACATTGAGTCCCCTATACAGAATTTTATTGTCGTTAACCATTTGATCAATAAATATGAGAGATGCCCTCTCAAAAAAAAAATGAGTAAGTTCTGGGGATTTAATGTACAGCATGGTGCCTGCAGTTGGTACTCTGCTGTATACTTCAAAGTTGCCAAGAGAGTAGATGCTATGAGTTTTCAGCACATGCATACACAAAGGGTATCTATGTGATCATGATTGATATGTTAGCAACCTTCTTATGGTTATTTTGCAACATACTATATCAAATCATCACGTTCTACTCCTTAAACCTACACAATGTTCTGTGCCAAATATATCTCAATAAAGCTGAAAAAAAATTTAAAAAGAAACACTGAAAACTCCGGGAAAGCAAAATTTCTCCTTTACCATGTGGGGGTTACAAAGGAGAGCCTTCTTTACGTTCTGTAGGGCCTGACGGAAGGATGATGGAGGTTTGAAATTGCTATAATCCTTTCCTACCACAAGGATAAAGCTGTATCAGAGGAAACATAGTTGAGAGACGGTGACGAAGTTTGAGTTCAGCATCAAGCAGTTCCTGAAATCAGCTTGTAGGTTTTTCAATTAGGTGAGCCAATGCATATTTTTAAAAAGCTGGTTGAGTACATTTTTCTGTCGTTGGCCGTAAGAAGTGGCCACGGTGGGCCCCAGCCTTGTCTGCAATCATTCAGTCCTTCCCAGGTCTCACGGAGGACTGGCTGCACTGTCCGCAGTCTGTGGCAATGTGACTGGACTTGTGCAATAACACGTCATGAACGTGCTTGTGGCACTGTAAGAAATTTTACCAAGAACTCGTGTTAGATCTAGTAAATATCAGGTGAAAGGTGGGTTTCAAAATTAGGTAATCACGCTTGAATTTCTGGGATGTCTGACAAAGGGGGTAAGAGGCTTGGCAAATCCCTCTTAGAGCTTCCGTTGACCTGGCAGGACTTCACCCTAGACAAGAAGAATACCAAGAGCATCTCCTGGGAGGAACTGCGTAACTCCAAAAGCTCTGCTTCCTGGTCGTCTTGATGTCCTCTGCTACGCTCTGGCGAGACGGTATCATCTTAAATTATCACGTAAACTGCAACCTCTCTTGGATTTTTGTGTATCAGAGAAATCATTTGTGCCAAGGCTCTAAGCCAGTCATCTGTGAGACTCATGCGGGTGATTCAGGACAGGTCAGTCCAAGATGAAGACATAGATCATAAATAGTTTGACCGATAGCTCAGCTGTGATGCCTTAAAGTCAACTCAGGGCACAAAGAAATGAAATTGCCATAAAAGGTAAATCTTCAAGGAGAACCAGCTCAACCAATCTTTTTAAAATCTGAGCTCCTTTGACATCCTACAGATGTGATCTGTGCCTTCCCTGGCCTGCTAAGGCCACCAGTGAGCATGCCTCCTTTCCCCTGTCCACCTGTCCCAGGACAGAGAGATTGGAGGAGACTTTCTTACTTTGGTTCCCCCCAAGGCAGCCCCCTTTTCGTACTCTGTCATTAGTTTCCATGAGCCACCCTGAAGTCCATCACCTTTCCTATTAGCTTCTTGCTCTGTGTAGACTCTCCTCTCCTTGATTCTAGAGCTCGATAGACTCTCCCTCTCCTTAGGCTCCTTGCATTTCCTGAACTGTTCCCTACCTCTGTACCTTATTAAATCTGCCTTATTCTTTGGTCTCAGTTAAAAGGACCCTTCCCCAGCTAGATCAGGTATCCTCGCTATGATCAGTCATTGCACCCCATTCTTCTTGTTCAGAGGCCCTCTCATATTTTGTGCTTATTTATATATACATAGACATAATTATTTGAGGCTTTGCATATCACACTAAACTTACCAAGGGCAAGGACTGCATGTATTTCTTTATTGCTATGCTCCCAGAGCCCAGTACAGTGCCTGGTACTTTGTAGACAGTAAGTAAATGGTTTGTTTTTCGGTGAAATGATTGTGCATTCCTTACTCTGCCCTCTGGGACAAGGCTGGATTAAGACCCTTATGAATACCAACTAGTTGCTTTAATAGCAACTGAATGCATTCTTTCCCCAGGCATTCTGAGCACACAGAGCAACATCCCTTATCTTTTTTTCTACCAGCCTTCTGACCGCCTGACCCGCAGAGCTCTGAAAGGGGCTGCCTGGGGAAGAATGGGGGGTATCTACAACCCCTGGACCCCTCCCTTGGCTTTTCTGAACCTGACTTGTGTGCTCAGGGTAAACTAATTATTCTCTTCCTATCCCAGGGCTTTTGGGTGAGAATGGCTGCAAAGCCTGATGAGCCCTGGTAGATCAAAACAAGCGGGGACCCTGCTGTGGACCGTCCGGCCCCGCTGCAGAGCTCCCTAAATGTGGGCAGCTTTGGCATTTGATTACTCTCAGCATAGCCCCTGAGGAGGCGTTATCTCAGATGCTCTTTTAAAAACAAATTCTTTTAAATAAAACTTGCTGGCTTCAGCCCCTCTTCTTTCCTTTCACTGAAGAATAAATCCAGTCAGGCTCTGGCCAACCCGCCTTCACCGTCCTGATCAACCAGCAACATGCGCTCCAGGACAAAGACTTTCAAATCCTGTTACTGGCAGATGAGCAAGAACAGGAACTGCCCTCTGTCCTTCCTTCCCTGTGGAGCAATAAATCATCTACACGTCCCAGGTGATTTCCACAGTCAGTCCACTTAAAGCAGTATTTCATGATTTAATAGCTATAATGTTTCTTCAACAGGCCATTTCTCACCATTGTCCCTGAGCTCCAGGGACAAGTCCATTTTTTTTCTTATCTTCAAATCACCTGAGGGCCAACTGAATAAAGTTCTTTGAGAATATGGCCAGGGACTTCCTGTTGTGGCTATTTTCCTCAGCCTGTCATTTCCAGGAAGTGGATTTCTTTACAAATAAAAGAGCTGTGTGGAACTTGAACAAGGACTGCTTACTGAGCTGCGATCTGCCTGACCAGGCAACGTGTTGTCTTAGGAAGAAACAGTGTGTGTGCCTCTCAATGGTCACAATATCTGTTAAGAGAAATGTGACTTTAGATTAAAAGAGATTAAAGGGACTTGTCCCTGAAGCTCAGCTATTTTTTAAAAATCTTACTGTGTCCACTGGCTTTAACAAAAAGTAATTTCTGCAATGCAGCGTGGAGGGGATTTTATTTTTGCTTTGTTAATAAATCGTACATAGAGTGTAACGGATGCCAGAGAGGCTTTACATGGGGAGCACCCTCCACACGCATGTTTGCCTAATCTTCTGGTTTTAAATTAAAACCTTTCATTTAATTTTCCCATTAATATCCAAAGCTTGACTGTGCACCAAATGACATAATTTTAAGGGTGGCTTTTATGGTATTTAAATTCCATTTGCCCTCTTCTTTGGCCTGCTCATAGTAAGGGAAGAAATTTCAAATGAGGTAACATACAATGTTTAGGCATAAATGAGGCACAAGACTAAAATCAAAGCAATGTCAGTTGCTATAAAGAGTCCCATATTCAGTTAGAAAACTGCAATTTCTCCTCACAGCTTTAGGGATAAGAGATTGGATGACACAGGAAGGTGTCATCATATGTGCCAAAGAAGGGTTCTAATTTATTACATTTGTGCTGGGAACCACTTTTGCACAGTCTTCAATCTCATTCTCTGAACACAAAAATCTTTGTCAGTATGAAGGTCATTAATTTTAATTAAGTGGAAATCTTTTTTTTACACTTGCAAGAAAATGATTAGTCTCAATGACTTTCATTAAATAAATAGAGCAAATTAAAATTTATAGTACATCTCTAGATGGATCAAAAATGGTCTCTTCAAAAACTATTAGCTGATGAGGAGACATGTATCTTGGTGGGTCATGGTAAAAGACGTACAGAAGCCAGAAAACAGGACCTGTTTGCTAAGCTAATGTCTGCAGTTTACTTCAATGTTATATTACCCTTCCATTATCAAATTACAGTAGGGAGGTAAAGATAATATCAACTTTATATTCGATCACTAATTTAGTCCACTCACAATCTGTATTTGTATGGTTTTGGGAAGCATACAGAGCACTTTCATATACAGCACTTCTTTTTTGAGTAACTTATTAGAAATAGTATATGCTTCAGACATAAATGTGCTGGATCACAATTCTCTCTGTACCACTTATTAGCTCTTACTCTGAGAAAATAATTCAACTCTCTGAGCCTCAGCTGTCTTATCTTTAAAGTGCGAATACTAATTCCTACCTTTGCAGAGGTGCTGTGAGATTGAAATAAAATAATATGTAGAAGACAGCATATACAGGGCCTGTCACATAATAAGTGCCTAATAAATATAATCTGCTAATACCCTTCTGGTAACTAGTTTTCCAGGCTGTCTTAATTAAGAGTCTGAGGTCACTCAGTCAATTAATTGGAGAGCTGATGCTGGAATTCCTGTTTATTCTTCTTTCTGCTCCTCCTATATTACTCATAAATATATACACAAAGAGGAGGATTAACAATGGCAGAGTGGGAGGTGAGACAGAAACCTCCTCCCAGAACCACACATAATATGAAAATATAGCAAATACATTAAATCCTGAAAGAGCAACAGAAAAGAAGGCTGTGGCAGACTGTCTACACCTGGGGAAACCAGCAGACCTCAAGGAAAAGGGTAAAGTACCAAAGCCATGATGCAGAGGGACCCAAGCCCTTCCCTTACTCTAGCTCACTGGAGGGAGGAAGAGAAATGGAGTGGGGAGCATGTGAAGGCCTAGGACTGCTAAATACCCAACCCTGGAGATCTGCTCTGAGAGTACGAACCTACATTGCATGGTGCTCTGGAGATGAATGGGGTTGGAAAGCTAAGACAGGTGGAATACTTGGAGAGACTGAGATTCCAGCTGCTTTATGGGAAACAGGGATCCACATCTGGCTGCTCTGGGACAAAACAAAGGCAGGCAGGATTAGAGACTTCCTTACAGTGAGAGGGCTGCTAAAGGGGCAAGGATTGCACAGAGGTTGCTGCTCAGGAGAAAGGACAGGTGGAGAAAATCATCCTGGTGCACTCTGCCCAGCAGGTTTGGAGCTTCCAGGAGCTTCAGGTGCTGCATCACCCCGGTTGGTTACACAACTAAAAGGCCACCCAATGTGAAAAGCAGCCTGCTGTGCCTTCTTCCCGGGTGGCATCAGCTTTCAAACTGGCTGCCACTGCCATTGCACCAGGCCAGCCAGAGGCAGCCGCACCTATGGCAGCTAGAACTGCAAAGCATAGAGGCTTCTCCCTGCACACTCAGCCCACTGGCCCTGGCAGTGGAATTAGGCATTGCAGCTGGAAAGGAAGAAAGACTTCTTTTCTCCTGGCAGTTACCAACGCTGCTCCCCTGCGACCCCCAACATTGCTCCAGGGGCTGAGCAGCTCCAGAAAGTAGAGCTTTTGAGCAATAGAGGGTACCACATACAAATAGGAAACATCAAAGGAATCTGATTCAAACCAAAATACCACAAACACCAGAAAGACGGCCTAATGAAACTGAATTCATGGATGTTCCTGAAAGAGATTTCAAAATAAAAATCATAAACATGCTCACAGAGCTACAGAGAAATATTCAAGAATTCAGGGAGGAATTCAGAGAAATATTCAAGAATTCAGGGAGATACAAATGAAGAATACATTATCTGAAATGAAACATACAATGGAGGGATTTAAAAGATTAGATGAAATAGAGGAAACAGTAAATGAAATAGAAATTAGACAAGAGTAATACAAAGAAGCTGAGACACAGAGAGATAAAAGGATCTCTAGGAATTAAAGAATATTGAGAGAACTGTGTGACCAATCCAAACAGAACAATATTCACATTATAGGGGTACCAGAAGAAGAAGAGAGAGAAGAAGGGATAGAAAGTGTCTTTGAGGAGGTATTTGCTAAAATTTCCCCAATCTGGGGAAGGAGATAGTCTTTCAGGTCATGGAGGTGCACAGATCTCCCAACACAAGGGACTCAAGAAAGACAACACCAAGACATATGATAATTAAAATGACAAAGATCAAGGATAAAAACAGAGTATTAAAAGCAGCCAGAGAGAAAAAAAAAATCACATGCAAAGGAAAACCCATTAAACCCATTAGACTATCATCAGACTTCTCAACAGAAACCTTACTCGCCAAAGGGGAGTGGCATGATACATTTAATGCAATGAAACAAAAGTGCCTTGAACCAAGAATACTTTATCTGGCAAGATTATCATTTAAATTTGAAGGAGGGATTAAACAATCTACAGATAAACAAAACTGAGAGAATTTACCTCCCATAAACTGTCTCTACAGTGTATTTTGAATGGACTGCTATAGATGGAAGTGTTCTTAAGGCTAAGTAGCTGTCACCAGAGAAAATAAAGCCACAGTAAAGAAAGTAGACCAATTAATTACTAAGCAGATGCAAAATCAAATCATCTACCCCCAAAGTCAGTCAAGGGATAGACAAAGAGTACAGAATATGACACCTAATATATAAAGAATGGAGGAGAAAGAAAAAGGATGAAAATAGAAAAGAACTGTTAGATTGTGTTTGTAATAGCATACTAAGTGAGTTAAATTAGACAGTTAGATAGTAAGGGAATTACTCTTGAACCTTTGGTAACCATGAATCTAAAGCCTGCAATGGCAATAAGTACATATCTATTGATAATCACCCTAAATGTAAATGGTCTGAATGCAGCAATAAAAAAATTTAGAGTCACTGAATGGATAAAAAAAATAAGATCCATCTATATGCTGCCTGCAAGAGACTTACTTCAAACCCAAAGACATACACAGACTAAAAGTAATGAGAGACAAAGAAGGACATTATATAATAATAAAGGGGTCAGTCCATCAAGAAAAATAACCATTATAAATATCTATGCTTCCCATACAGGATCACCTACATATGTGAAACAAATACTAACAGAATTAAAGGGGAAAATAAAATGCAATGCATTCATTTTAGGAGACTTTAACACACCACTCACTCCAAAGGACAGATCAACCAGACATAAAATAAGTAAGGACACAGAGACACTGAACAATGGATTAGAACAGATGGACCTAACGGACATCTACAGAACACTCCACCCAAAAGCAGCAGGATACACATTCTTCTTAAGTGCACATGGAATATTTTCAAGAATAGATCATATACTATACCACAAAAAGAGCCTCAGTAAATTCAAAAAGATTGAAATTGTACCAACCAGCTTATCAGACCACAAAAGTATGAAATTAGAAATAAATTATGCAAAGAAAACAAAAAAGCCAAAACACTTGGAGACTTAACAACATGTTCATAAATAATCAATGGATCAATGACAAAATAAAAACAGAGATCAAGCAATATATGGAGACAAATGACAACAATAACTCAACACCACAAAATCTGTGGGATGCAGAAAAGGCCATGCTAAGAGGGAAGTATATTGCAATACAGGCTTACCTCATCAAAGAAGAACAATCCCATATGAACAGTCTAAACTTACAATTAATGAAACTAGAAAAAGAAGAACAAATGAGGCCCAATGTCAGTAGCAGGAGAGACATAATAAAGATTAGTGAAGAAATAGATAAAATCAAGAAGAATAAAACAATAGAAAGAATCAATGAAAGAAGGAGCTGGTTCTTCAAGAAAAAAACAAAATAGATAAACCCCTAGCCAGACTTATCAAGAAAACAAGAGAGTCTACACACATAAACAGAATCAGAAATGAGAAAGGAAAAATCACTACAGACACCAGAGAGATACAAAGAACTATTAGAGAATACTATGAAAAATTATGTGGTAACAAACTGGATAACCTAGAAGAAATGGAAAACTTTCTAGAAAACTACAACCTTCCAAGACTGACCCAGGAAGAAACAGAAAATCCGAAAAGACCAATTACTAGCAATGAAATTGAATTGGTAATCTAAAAACTACCTAAGATCAAAAGCTCTTAACCAGATGGCTTCCCGCTGAATTTTATCAAAGATATAGTGAAGACCTAATACCCATCCTCCTTAAAGTTTTCCAAAAAATAGAAGAGGAGGGAATACTCCCAAACTCATTCTATGAAGCCAACATCACCCGAATACCAAAACCAGGCAAAGAAACCCCCAAAAAAGAAAACTACAGACCAATATCCCTAATGAACATAGATGCAAAAATACTCAACAAAATATTAGCAAACTGAATTCAAAAATAAATCAAAAAGATAATCCATCATGATCAAGTAGGATTTATTCCAGGCATGCATGGATGGTACAATATTTAAAAATACATCAACATGATCCACCACTTCAACAAAAATAAGAACAAAAACCACATGATCATCTCCATAGACGTGGGAAAAGCATTCGACAAAATTCAACATCCATTCATGATAAAAACTCTCAGCAAAATGGGTATAGAGGGCAAGTACCTCAACATAATAAAGGCCACATATGATAAACCCACAGCCAACATCATACTTAACAGCGAGAAGCTGAAAGCTTTTCCTCTAAGATCAGGAACAAGACAAGGATGCCCACTCTTCCCGCTTTTATCCAACATAATTCTGGAGGTCCTCACCACGGAAACCAGACAACACAAAGAAATAAAAGGCATCCAGATTGGTAAGGAGGAAGTCAAATTGTCACTGTTTTCAGATGACATGATATTGTACATAAAAAACCCTAAAGAATTCACCTCAAAACTGCTAGAATAACTAATTTCAGCAAAGTTACAGGATACAAAATTAGTACACAGAAATCTGTTGCATTCCTATATACTAATGATGAACTAGAAGAAAGAGAAATCAGGAAAACAATTCTATTCACATTGTATCAAAAAGAATAAAGTACCTAGGAATAAACCTAACCAAGGAAGTGAAAGACCTATACCCTGAAAACTGCAAGACACTCATGAGAGAAATTAAAGAAGATACTAATAAATGGAAACACATCCTGTTCGCATGGGTAGGAAGAATTAATATTGTCAAAATGGCCATCCTGCCTAAAGCAATCTACAGATTCAATGCAATCCCTATCAAAATACCAACAGCATTATTCAACGAACTAGAACAAATAGTTCTAAAATTCATACAGAACCACAAAAGACCCCTGAATAGCCAAAGCAATTCTAAGAAAGAAGAATAAAGCTGGGGGAATTACACTCCCTGATTTCAAGCTCTACTACAAAGCCACAATAATCAAGACAATTTGGTACTGACACAAGAACAGACCCATAGACCAGTGGAACAGAATAGAGAGCCCAGATATAAATCCAAGCATATATGGTCAGTTAATATATGATAAGGGAGCCATGGGACATACAATGGGGAAACGACAGCCTCTTCAACAGCTGGTGTTGGCAAAACTGGACAGCTACATGTAAGAGAATGAAACTGGATTACTGTCTAACTCCATACACAAAAGTAAACTCAAAATGGGTCAAAGACCTGAATGTAAGTCATGAAACCATAAAACTCTTAGAAGAACACATAGGCAAAAATCTCTTGAATATAAACATGAGCAACTTTTTCCTGAATGCATATCCTTGGGCAAGGGAAACTAGAAGCAAAAATGAACAAATGGGACTACATCAAACTAAAAGCGTCTGTACAGCAAAGGACACCATCAGTAGAATAAAAAGTCATTCTATAATGTGGGAGAATATCTTTGTAAGTGACATATTCAACAAGGGGTTACAACCCAACATAAATAAAGAACTCACACCCCTCAACACCGAAAAAGCAAATAACCCTATTAAAAAATGGGCAGAGGATGTAAACAGACAATTCTCAAAAGAAGAAATTCAGATGGCCAACAGGTACATGAAAAGATGTTCCACATCACTAATTATCAGGGAAATGCAAATTAAAACTACATTGGGATATCACCTCACACAAGTTAGGATGGCCACCATCCACAAGACTAGAAACAACAAATGCTGGAGAGGATGCGGAGAAAGGGGAACCCTCCTACACTGCTGGTGGGAATATAAACTAGTTCACCCATCGTAGAAAACAATATGGAGGTTCCTCTAAAAACTAAAAATAGAAATACCATTTGACTTGGGAATTCCACTCGTAGGAATTTATCTAAAGAAAACAAGTTCTCAGATTCAAAAAGACATAGGCACCCCTATGTTTATCGCAGCACTATTTACAATAGCCAAGAAATGGAAGCAACCTAAGTGTCCATCAGTAGATGAATGGATAAAGAAGATGTGGTACATGTACACAATGGAATACTATTCAGCCATAACAAGAAAATAAATCCTACCATTTGCAACAACATGGATGGACCTAGAGGGTATTATGCTCAGTGAAATAAGCCAGGTGGAGAAAGACAAGTACCAAATGATTTCCCTCATTTGTGGAGTATAAGAACAAAGCAAAACTGAAGGAATAAAACAGCAGCAGACTCACAGACTCCAAGAAGGGACTGGCCGTTACCACAGAGGAGGGGTGGGGAAGGCTCGGTGGGGAGGAAGGAGAAGGGGACTGAGGGTATTATGATTAGCACACATGGTGTGTGTGGGGTCACGGGGAAGACAGTGTAGCACAGAGAAGACAAGTAGTGACTCTGTGGCATCTTACTACACTGATGGACAGTGACTGCAATGGGGTGTGGGGGGGACTTGATAATATGGGTGAATGTAGTAACCACAATGTTTTTCATGTGAAACCTTCATAAGAATGTATATCAATTACACCTTAAAAAATTACGAATAAATAACAAAAAATATGTATCTATACACATAGAAAACTACTTGAGAAACAGGGTTTTGCCATTAACTGAGCTCTTCAGCTCTTCTCCAGTTTACAGAGAATTAGCAAGTACTATCACAAACATAAAAAAGCATAATAAACATGTTATTTTTACGATGAACATCAAAATTGCTTATTTGTAATTAAATATTTCTAAAACCCTTGAGATTTGCAGGGCAGTGGAGAAGGTTCATAAGTAAATTATATGAGACCTCTGTTTTCTGATCTAATTTTTCCATACATGGAAAAAGTCAAGACTTGAAAAGGTTATTGAAAACCAATATAGGGGGAAATGTTACTGAGAAAGTAAATGTCAGAAATGGGTGGGACCTATTCAGTCAACTCTTTTTTCCTTCCTTCCTTTTTTTATATATCATGGGGAACAGGTTTGCAGATAGGATCCAGAGATATTGCAGATTCAGCCTCCTAACCCAGGGCATTAAACAGGGACTGTCTGTAAGGCTTGCTCCTGACTGTTGTCCTTTCTTACTCTCTCCTCTTTTCTTAAGTGGTTCCAGTCATGCCATTGGCTTCATTTCCAGGGACATTTCTCCCAGAGGTGTCTCCAGCACAATCCCCTCTGGGTTGCATTCTGTATTTCCAAATTCCTATCCAACATTAATTATCACTGGTTGTCACATGGCTACTCCCCATTCATCACTTCTCACCCTGACTTAATGATCATCCCCCACAAAATTGGTTCCCCTCCTTTCCTATCTTCTGATTCTACTCCATATTAAAAAAAAACTGCTCTCAATTTTCAGTATCAATATTTAAAGCTGTCTGGGACCACATGCCATTAGTTCTCAGCCCAGATATATTTCTCAGTAGCTATTGGGGTGAGTATGTCATACGGTTTGAAAGCAGGAACTTTGGCATCTGACTGCCTGACCTCAAATCTCCACTTCTTATCAGATCTGTAAAACTAGGTAGACTGGTTTATCTCTTTGCACTTCAGGTTCTAAGAATGTAAAATTAAGAGAATAATGTTAGTTTCTTAAGCTGTCATAGTGGGAACTATGTAAGTTAATTTGTATAAAGCATCTTACCTCTGTGCTAAGCACATAATAAATGCTCAGTACCTACTTAGTTTTGTTAATTTTAGAAAGATGTGGGATTGGGTATGAATTTTCCATTTACAAGCAGTTAAACTTTGGGACTGTTACCTAATCCTTCCTTTTCTTGATTTCTGAAATGGAATTCAAAAATAGAATCAACCTAACATCATTCGTTGTGATGATGCAGTGACACCATGTTCGAACATCACCTAGTCGACGTCTGCACGTAAGACAAGGTTGCACCGTATGTCAGTGTGGTCTTCCCTCTCGCACTGCTTAACCAAAGCTCAGTTTGTGTTTAGTGAAAGGGATTCAAATGTTACTAATGAAAGAGCAACACCAACATTCACAGGTTCAATTGCTACGATCATTTTTACAAAATATTTGAGGAACTCTGAGTAAAGACAAAACACTGGATGGTGAAAACAGATCCGATAGAATATCATATTGATGTTTAAGACAGAAGAAGAAATGCTTAAAAAGTAAATACTCAGTTAAAAGGAGCTGAGCTTTATTCAGCTCCTTGGTTTGTGAATGTTGATCCATGGCTCCTACATGTGTAAGTTCTAGGTCAGCATCCACCTGTCGGGCCTTAAGAATTTATCACTATTTAATCATGTGCGTCGCTGTTTCTGTATCTCTAGACGGAGATAGCAACACTTACATATTTCACAGAATTGAAACAAATGCTAGGAGACAAAGAAGGTTAAAATAAAACATTGTATGTAAGTAAGCTTTTCAAAACAGCTGTATTTTTCTTATTTAGGAAAAAGTAAGCTTTTTTTTCTTATTTTCATCTATATCTAAATTAAAGTCATTAAAGAAATGAGGGGTTTCCCAGATTATGCTATTCGGCAGGCAGAGGACATACTTCTCTGACAGTTTCAAGGTGGTCAGTGGTTTTGAAACCTGTAGGTGGGGGAGGGAAATCTCATTTACTTGCAAGACCTGGCTTGTCTGGCTTAGAAAGAAGCTAGAGAAACCACTCATTTTTCCTCAACATAACACCATACGCACATTCTAAATAAATAAAAATGCTTATAAATGATCCACATTTGCAGTTGGACCTGTTCCCTGAACTCTCCATGTGTCTCCATTCTCCCAAATTATTCAATGTCAAAACCACAAAATTGGCTTCTGCTCTGGTATGAATTCCATCTTTCATCAAAATTCTAATGCCTTTACATAGTCAATAAATAATAAAAACAATATGCCCATACAATTCAGTTTTCAAAATTACGTTTTCATCCATGGTGAACTTTCCACACAATTTTCCAAAATGTGTGTGTGTGTGTGTGCATGCGTGCATGCATTGACAATTCAAATTACTTTCAAAAATAAAGAGAATAGAAAGTAAGATATATTTTGAAGTTTGTCCCTTCTTTCCCATCTTTAGTTTCAATAATGCCAAAAATGAAAATAAAAGGGAATAGAACTTTTTAGAATAGAATTTTTTAGAATAGAAGTTTTTAAAGTCAATTTTGTGAAGAGATATTGTCAAGACCACTCTTTGGATCTGAAATGAAAATCCAGTGATTTTGTTTCTTCTATCAATGATCATTTTGCAGTTTTAAAGACACAGCTTTTATGCTGCTGATGAACAGCATGCATGCTGCCCTGTGAAACAGATAGAAAATTATACTTCAAAAAAAGAATTTCAGCATCTCGAGTAGCTCACTTTTATGTCAGAGGTTTCCTTAATTGTAGCATCTATTTTTGGAAGATTAGAAGGAGCCTGTTGTCACCTTTGCTGCATCACCACATCCTAAGATCATTTTGATTGTGTCCCTTTCCTAGAGAAGCCCGCCTAGCTCACTGAATTGGAAGAAAGAGCAGCCACCCTATTGACCAGACATTCACCTACAGGAAGAGCCAGTGAGTGTTTTTGTATCACAGTTTGTGAAGAATTTTGTTTTACAAAGAAATGCATATCCCTCTGCTCATAGCCTGTGGCATATATGTTTCTAGAAACTCCATTTCCTTTTCTAATCACACCATCTTCCTGTTTAAATGGATAATAAAAAGTGACTTCTCAGTTCTGCACATATACTAACGCATTTAGTCCCCACAATGGGATTAATAGAATTATTAGCCTAATATTAAAGATGAAGAAAATAAGTGTGAGATGTGCTGAATGGGGTTAGAGTCAGCTAAGGAGTGGCAGAGCCATGATTTACAGCTGGCCTCTCTGACTCCAGAGACCTCCCATTTACATTTCACGGTCAGGGAAGGCCACATGGAGAAGTTGACATTTGAACAAAAACAACTGTTAAAATAAGTGAGGCATGCAGATGGCTGAGGAAATGTCATTCCAGGCACAGAGACAGGAGGTACAAGGGCCCTGAGGCAGGAGCGTGCTTACATGGGGGAGGAAGGAGTGTGGGATGACTAAGTGTTTTTGCCTGGGAACTGGAAGAGTTGCTGCAACCTGAGATGGGCAAGATTTGATTTTGGGTGATTCAGGTCTGGTGGGACAATCAAGAGATGGGTTTTGAACAGGTTAATTTTGAGAAATCTAGTAGATGTTCAAGATGGTCAAGTCGCCAATTGGAGGTCCAAGACTGTGGTCAGAGGCCATGACGGATGTGGGTGTGTCCGGCTCTAGATGCACTTACAGCCATGAGCCTAGGGAAGATCACCAGCAGAGTGAACGAAGTTGGGAAAGTCTTCCAAGAATTAAGTCCTCCCACCTTCAGAGCCAGAGATGAGGAGTTACAAAGAAACTGAGATGAAACTGCCAGTCGGTAGGATGAAAACCGAGTGATTTTTGTAGAGTCCTGGATGCCAAGAGAAAGAGGCCTTCTGATGTGAAAGTGATCAGCTGTGTCAAATGTTGCTGGCAAACCGGGGAGACGGGGACTGGGAATTTAGCACTGACTATAGCAATGTGGGTGACATGGGTGACCTTAACAAGAGAATTTTCATAATAACGATCAGAGCAAAAATCTACTTTGAGTGGATTTATAAATGAATCAGAATTTTTCCCAAATCACACAACTAAGATTTGTCAAAGAACAAGTGATTTCCCTTATCTTTATTGACTGTACCAAACAATGTATAGTTCTATGGAAAAGGGATTTTTTTTAATGATAATTTCTACATAATATATAGAATCCCATACAAAAGGGGAGGGAGGTAGTGAAATACACAAAGAAATACTGAGAAGAGAGATTTGATAGAGAAGCACATCTTGGAAGGATAGAGTGGATACAAGAATGTCATTGGCCACAGGCTCATATCAGGAAGTGCCAAACACTCAATTCAACCAGACTTAGGAAGAATGTGGGGAGATCTATTGGCTGACATAACCAGAAAGTTCAGGCATAGCCAAACGGAGGTGCTCCACGCCATTGCGTGAACACAGTAAGCTTCCTCTCCCAGCTCTGCTGTCCTCGTGTTGGCTTCACACTCAGGAAGCTCGCCAGCCAGGCCGGTCCCTGCCGGCTCCAGGCTGCTCTCATTGTCTAGCCGTCTCTGTGGAAGGGCTTTCCTTCCTCGATAGTCCTTGTAAACTGTAGGGACCGGTTCTATGTAGGTCAGTGACCACTTAGTGTCACCCTGGGGTAAATCAGCTAGAGTGAAGTCTGATCGCCAGCTCTTGGGAGGGGCATGTGAGGTACCACACCACAGGCATTAGCAATTAAGTAGAGTGTTACCCAAAGAAAAATTAAGGTTTTAATACTCTAAAGTGGGGGAATGCATATTAGGTGAATACAAATAAAAATGGTCATTAGAGAAGAGAAAGACGTGAAACATGAGAATGGAGACAAGCAGTTATGCCTCATCTCCTGTGGGCCTGACCTCCACCTGTTCACACGTCCTCATTCGTTACTCATGACAACCCCAAACGCCAGCGTTTACGTTGGGGAAAGCTGTGGAAAGGGAAAGGATGTCTCCTAGTTACTTCAGAGAAAACTTGCCCCTAATTCTAAATTCTAAATGAATATTTCAAACCTTAGGATATTTGTATTCATAACCATATGATGAAAAAATATGTATGGTTCATCTGTTCAGCATTTATAATCAGCAGCTATGAAAACAAATATATACAAATAAATGTCACAGGAAGTTGCAGTCATATGGTCTGGTACACATTCTCTGGTTCAGTTTTCCCAGCAAGTGAACCTCTTAACTTCTGGGGGTGAGCAGAGTGCCACATGGGGGCGAGGGAGGAACCCCATCAAGGGGTGGGGGGATAACTGCATCTTACCTACTTTCCAAGCAGTCCTCTCACGCCAGCCTCCCCTCTCTCCATTGCCTTTAGAATCACGCAACAGCTTCCGATCCTGAGGTTCTGGGCTAACACTGGCTTGCTGCAAGTTGGCGCTTCACTTAGGCCTGGCAGATCCCACTGTATTTGCTCTGCTAGTCCGCTGCGATTCTCCCATCCATTTCCTTCCTTTGTATGCAGTTGACAGCTCTCACCTGGGGTATTCTCTGTCTTTTTGTTTGTAGGCTTCTATCTATTTTTTCCACTGTCATTTGTCTCCCCACTGGTGTTTTGAAAGGTAACAAGCATAAAGGCACACGTAAATTTTCTGTACTTTCTTTGACCAGAGGTCCTTTTATCTAGTTCCACATTATCCGTTTACATGTTTAATAATTGATAATATTAAGCATGCTATTATAATCCCTGTCAACAGACTAAAGTCCCATCTTTCTATTTCAATAAATCCCCCCATTTCCAAGGCATATATATACCAACCTCTAAACCATACCAACCTCCATAAATCTAAGTATATTCCTTCACCTAAGTCCAACCCCCATATTATTTGATCATACCCTGCTTTTAGGCTGGTTCTAACTCTGAAGTACCACTCTGAGGCCAATAGAATTTGCATTCTGACCATACTGTTGTTAACATGGCAGAAAATACATGTCAACGTTCAGATTAGTGTTTTGAGCTGAGGTCCCCTATGTTTCCAAGCACTTAGATAATGTGACTGATCAAAAAGTAAATTCTCACTTGGTGTGGAGTTTTCTAACCCACTACTGTGAAGTCATACCCACAATTGCCACATCTATATAAGGCACAATTTAGACATAATGGAAGGTCACGATGGCTGGTACAAACTGGCGTTCAAATGCAAATGCCATGCATCTCTCCATGAAGAATATACATTTTAGAATGTCTCAGGAAGAATATACATTTGGGAAAGAAGGCCACTGAATCATAGAATGGGAGAAAATGCAGCTTGAAGCAGCCCATTTCTTTTAGCTGTCAGGGAAGTTTTGGCTGTTGGTTTGCTTTGTTTTATAGCTTTCTTTGGCTCTATAAAGTATCTTGACATACTGCCTGAGACCCCTAGCTTGCTATCTATTTCATATTTTTTAGAGTAAGTGAGATGCCATTTTGAGAGGCACTGCAGCATCACTGTTAAATTACACCCACTGTAGGTGCAGACAGCGGTGTAGTGAGCTCACTCCTACTTACTTAATGAGATTTAATTTGTTCCTAGCTTAGAAGAGCAGTGATGGCTGTGATATGATTGACTTGTTACTATGATACATGGACATTCTTCATTATAAGATTTAATTATTACTCCATATTCTACAGGTGAACAGTTTTACTGGGGATTCAGATATTCTACCCAAATGAAGAAACCATGTTATAATTTGGAACATAGGTTAATAACTTAGTATATTGACTGACATACAGTTGCTCAATAACTGCCAATTCTTTTATCTAACTTACACTCATTGCCAGTTCACACACAAAGGCCTTTGTCCTGTTACACTGCTCTAAACACCCTAGTTCCAGATCTTAGGAGAGATGTTTCCTCCTTATCTTTGTAGCATCAGCCTAAATATGTCTTTTTCTCAGAGAAATCTCCTCTGGTCACTTCCTTAAGAGTTACCTTCTTTTACAACACCCACTTTATTTTATTTGGTCTTTATTTGGGCTTGTTATAATTATTACTTTGCTTATATAATAGAGAGAAAGAAATAATTCTATTTTATCCTGCGTTTTATTTTCAGTGCCTAGAACCATGCCTGGAATATAGTGGGCATGTGAATATTTCCACATCACACAGAGAAAGGGACCTCGTGTGGTGTATCCACTGTGGTGGCTTTAACACCTGTCATGCCCTGTGGCCTTCATATGTGTCCGGTTCCTGAATAATTCCCCTTTGCAGTTTAATGTCTAATTGTATTACATGCTTTAAAGTAATATACCCCACTTTTTATATTTACCCAAGACAAACAAAAATCTACATTTACCCAAACACCAAACTAATGTTTTTAAAGGCCTTACTCATAATTGCTGAACACTGGAAAATGCACAAATCCTTGTGAATGGAAAAAGAAACTTTGGTACATTCATTCAACAGTATACTACTCAACAATATAAAGGAACAAACTACTGAAACATACAACACAGATGAAACAATGCGTAATACTAAGTGAAAGAAATCAAAACGCTATTTGCACCGTGATTCAACTGACAACGACATCTGGTAAAAGCAACACTATAGGCACAGAAAATAGATCGGCGGTTGCTAGGCCATGAAGATAGGGGCTGGGGCTTTCTGAAGGGCACAGTGTAAGGGAACTGGGGGAGGGGGGTAGAACTGTTCATATTGTAGTGGTAGTTAAATGACTGTATATGCTTGTCCAAACTCAATGAACTCTACTCTAGACAATGAGTACTACTTTATGTAAATTACACCTCAATTTTAACTCTTGAGTTAAATAGATGAGACATTGTAATCCACAACATTTCAAAGACGAGGCATTATAATCTACTTTCAGCTGTGCTGTAACCTATAGTCTAGGTCCTGGGAGACTGCAGGTAGCAGAACCCATTCCCACCTCTGCCCACCCTGAATTCGGAACCATTGATAAGAAATAAACCTTTATTGTGCAAAACCATCATACTTTTGAGTTGTTACAGTAGCTAGTGTTACATACCCTGACTAAAACATGTGAATTTAGAATCAAAAAATGTTTCTATTCTGTGGTTTGCTACATCTAGCCATAATTTATGCTAAAAAAACTATTTTCAAAATTTGTACACTGGGGATAGTACACATCACTTTCTAGGATGAAAATGCTTTGAAAATCAAAAAAGAAACATGGAAAAATAATGTATATATTCTAAAAGAATTTCATAAATGTAAGTTTTGTCAAGTACACCTTCTCCTACTTTGGTTAGATTCTTTTTTCCCAAGCAGTCCTTCACCAAGTTCTCTTCCTGTTTATTCTCTCAATAGTTAACATTTACTTAATTAGCATATTTTCTGTGGCAAGCACTGTGCTGAACAAGGACAACGTCTGTCTCCACAACAAGTGAGTGGAGAAAATAGCGATGAAAGAATCAATCATAGTGAAGAGATGCGTCTACAGAATGTTAGGGGAGGAGAGAGGAACGCAACCCAGAGCCCCAACCTTGAGACATTCAGGGTGGTGTCCCAGAGGAAGGGACGTTAAATTGATGCCTTAATCATTAGGATCACTTTGGAAAATACACCGGATGGTGGGATTTGGGGGAGGGTTCCCTTTAGAGTGAGTGCCGTTTACCAGAGAACGTACACAAGGCAGAGTGAATGGAGGGTAACACGCTCACAGGAAAGTGGCCAGACATACAGGTTGGGGGCAAGGAGGAGACCAAGTGAGACCAAGTCTGAAGAGCTCTGAAAGGCAGAGAGAGGGCTTGGCCTTTGTTTAAAGGAAATGAAACTATTAAAAGGTTTAAAAATAATTGATTACATTTGCTTTTTAGAAGGAGTGATCAGGCCGAATGGTAGAGAACAGATGGCGCCTCAGCCTGGGCGTGAACCCGGGGATTGCGTCAGACTGAAGGCTGTGGTCGCTCTTCTCAAGGCGCAAGAACATATGGGCTTTCCAAGAAGAGGAGATTAAAGAAAAGTTGACAAATAAGGACACTTTTTAAATTGGTCTTGCCAGGACATTGCTATTGTAATTTGTCACATGGTTGGAATAAAACGAAGAGGAAAGGATTATTCCTAGTTTTCCAGTTTGGGCAAATTCTGCAACTATGAGAATTCTTCAAAAGTCCTTTCCTTGGTCATTTTTTTTTCTTTACATTTTCTTCTTTAACCTCACTGACTATACCCTGAGAGTTAATCCTATATCACCAACTCCAGACGCGGCCACGACCACAATCTATCTCTGTGTGTCTAGCTACTTACCCACCTGTCCGTCTGTGTCTACTGTATCCATATAATTTTCCCCTTGCCTTGCTGTTTCATCTG
Source organism: Manis javanica (assembly GCF_040802235.1). Taxonomy (NCBI): domain Eukaryota; kingdom Metazoa; phylum Chordata; class Mammalia; order Pholidota; family Manidae; genus Manis; species Manis javanica. Next base: position 90,774,091 of record NC_133169.1, on the reverse strand, counting down.
GGGCATCCAGTAAAACTTGGATAGAAGTAATGAGGACTGACATCCTTGCTTTTTCCACCATTAGTATAAAATTAAGTTTTTTTGACTGTTCCTTATGAGATTGAGGAAGTGTTTTCTATTCCTAATTAGTTGAGAATTTTTTAAATAATAAAAGGATATTAAATTTTATCAAAAGCTTTTTCTCTCTTATTCCCTTAATATGGTCAATTACATTGAATGACTTTTGTATGTTAAACCAAGCTGACATTCTTGGAATAATTTCTCTTGTCCATGGTGTAATATCCTTTGCACGTATTGATGATCTTGACTTGTTAATATTTTGTTAAGTATATCTGCATCTATTTTTACGAGGGATATTGATCTTAAGGGTTTTGTTTTATTCCAACCATCATAAATAACTAGAAAAATGGACAACATATGAGAAATAACTGTTCTAAAAATTACGGATCATGAATTCCATGAAATAAAGTAAACATACAAAGTAAGCACTTGGAGCACCCCAGATTTCTTCTTGGAATCACTTTCCTGACCCCTTTGTAGAGAGGAAAATCCCAAGTAGAGCAGGGATATCTTTTTTTTTTTAATTTCTTATTAAGATATTACTGATATACATTCTTATGAAGGTTTCACATGAAAAACAATGCGGTTACTACATTTACCCATATTATCAAGTCCCCACCCACACCCCAATGCAGTCGCTGTCCATCAGTGTAGTAAGATGCCACAGATCCACTATGTGCCTTCTCTGTGCCACACTGTTCCCCCCGTGATCCCCCACACCGTGTGTACTAAACATAATACCCCTCAGTCCCCTTCTCCCTCTCGCCCCACCTGTCCCCCCACCCCTCCCCTTTGGAAACCGCTAGTTGCTTCTTGGAGTCTCTGAGTCTGCTGCTATTTCGCTCCTTCAGTTTGAGCAGGGATATCTTGCCAAATTAAGGACAAAGAGGTACAATTTCAGAGAGGCTGAGGCTCCAAGGAGGCAGCCGTGCAAGGACAGGACCGCACGACTCTGCATACCCTGCTCCAACCGAAAGCCATGCAAGTCTGAAGTCCAGCTGGAAAACTGCTTTTCAGATACACTCTGTTTCTTCTCCACTTAATGCAATGTTTGGCGTAATGGTGATTCAACTTTGAGTTGTAACTACTTGACCCAAAATGACGAGTTGAAAGCATAAAATTTATTCAATCTGCTAATTGTTTTCATATGACCAGCATGTTTGCTTCCCACTGAACTGGTGGTTTCCTTTGTTGTGGGAGACACAGAAGATTGGCCTCCAGACACATCTTGTTTTAGCAAGTGGATAAATGAAGTTATTAGGTACGGTATGGTCGTCTCCATTTTTAATTTCAATGGGAATTGCTGGCATAAGGCAAGCAGTATGTAGCCTCCACCTCAGGTGTGCTAGCATATTGCAATTAAAGAAAGTTACTCTTAGTCACCCAGGGGGAAAGTGATTGATCAAAGTGTCAAATGATTAACTTGCAGTGTAAACTACAATTCCCTGCCCAAAATACTACAATTTATTAGTAAAAAGAAGGTATCATTAAAACCCAGACACATATTATTCATAAACTGTGGTCTAAGGGAATGCGAATGGCTTAATTATTCTCCAACAGGTAAACATATTCAGTGGCTTCTCCGCATCCATCCTTATTATAAATAATTGTTCCAATTAGTGTTACCCAAATGCTGTGTGAAAGCATGGGTAAAGATGCAATTTAAAACTATGTAAATAAGATTATTTTTTATGTTCAGTGAAATAAATCCAAGGCAGGCAAAGATGGGGCTCATGACAGAGCAATAGAAATGCAGATGGCCAACCGACGTGAAAATTACCTGACCAACAAGGGCTATAGGAAGAAGAGTGTAATCTAGAAGCAAGTGACTCTAAGTATTATTGTCGTCAGTACTTTATATTGAGCAACAGTGAACAGTGACCCAAGATCACTAGTTAATTCGGTTTGCAATCAGTCCCAAGATGCGGAACTTCCCTGATGGCATCATGTAGAAAAATTATAATTATGTAGTAATGACCACAGTGTGCCCTCATATTGGCAATGTGTTTGATATTTTTTCAAATGGCATTTAATGTTGAGTGTATCATTTTAGCTTCCTAATGACAGTCTGAGATTAAGAAGGTCTGCTCTGCAGCCAGACTGCCTTGAGTTCCAATGCTGACTCTCAAATTGAACCTCTGTAAGCCTCAATTTTCCAGCTGTGAAGAGGGGGTAGGTAGAGGACCTACTTCTTAGGGATATTCAAGATGAAAATCAGTGATGATATGGACTGTTTAAAAAACCCAGATGAAGTTCTTGGAGCCGGTTGGAGACAGAATTGGGCACAAAACACCCAGTAAGCTTCTAGAGCCTGCCCTCAAACCCCCATGCACACTGCCTCCCCCTTTTGGGGTCTTGTGATGATTTAGCAGAACTTTGCATCTGGGACTTCCTCCACGGTTGGGTTAGGACACGAGTCATAAAGAGTCAGATAGGAACCGTTATTTTTAGGCTTTGCAGGATATACATTGTCTCAACTACTCAGCTGTACCTTTGTGGCTAGAAAGCAGCCACCCATGATATTGAATGAATGAATGGGTGTGTCCCAATAAGGTTTATTTACAAAAACAGGTGCTAGGCTACATTGGTTTTTTGGGCCATAGTTTGACATTTGGATCAGAGAATGAGGATTTCAACTCAGTCTTTTCCCCGCCCCCTCCCCCAGCTTTATTGAGGTGTGATTGACACATATTGAATGCAGTATTTTGATCAAGTCCAGTATTCTTTTCACTCCCAGCTGCCTGTCTCTGGCCTCCTGTATCACTGGGAATAGGAGGGGAATGAGACCGGATGACCTCTAGGCTGTTTTCAGAACTGGTGGTCCAAGATCATAGGACACATTATCTGAAGATGATTTAGTGACTGTCAACCAGGAAAAAAAATAATTGAAACAAATACTAATTCCAGGCATGGTAGACGTGGCTTAGATCATGGGGGAAACTATGCCTGTGAGTCTTCCTTCTCTGCTCAAATCAGAATTATATATCTGTTCAACGGGAGAATATGTATTTGTGCCCAGAACCCTACACATTTTTAGCCGCCAGTTGCAAGGTGATGTTTGTAGGTAGGGTGAACGGATGTCCTTGTCTGCAGGCGAAAGTCCCTTTATGCCTGTTAAGCCTGTCTCATCATTATTAGCATCCTATTCCCCTTGTCCAGAAGAGTCCAATTTGACTGAAAAATTATATGATCACCTTACTAATAGGGGATGGACCTTGATTCTATAGATTTCCACTTCCTTTGGAAACTAGACAATCTCTCCTCCAACCACTGCCAGGGATAGAAAACAATTCTCATCTAATGTTCTTTCCTAGCAAACATTTACTGAGTACCTAATCCATGTTGTGTACTATGAGAGACACTGAAGAGAAAATGCTCTCGCGGAAGTGGTATTTGGAGACAGACTGTCTGTGGAGGTTTATGTGAATTCGCTCTCTGGCTGGACTCTTGCTTCTGAACACCCAGGCTGTCTTTCCATATATTCCTCCTGTTGTTCCACAGGAACTGGAGCTACATGGGAGCTGAGGCAGGGGCCACATTTTCACCCCAGCACCAGCATCTAGTTGTGTTTGCTGTGTACTAAGTGAGTCCTGAGTGGATAATGCGGAATGAATAACTTAGTACTAGTCAAAGATTTCCTCATTCTTTTTCTGTTCCCATATTGTCCTGAAAAAGAAGTGAATTATTACACAGAATTTAAAAGACTTGTATGAGTAGATGCAAATCTCATCCTCATACTTTGTACTTACTATTTATTGAGATCTTACTACATGCTAGGCTCCAAATTCAACTTTTATATATTGTATTGCACGTACTCCTCATAATCAAACTATGCAGTAGGAGTTAGTATTTTCTCTGTTTTGTGGATAAGAAAGCTATAGCTCAAAGAATTTAGGAAATTCACGTAAGGTAACATAGCCAGGAAGTAATGGAAACAGGATCCCATCTCACGTTCGATTCGCAGGAAGACAGAAATATTATGAAAGCTATTAGGCATGTGTATATAAAAACACAATGATAGCCTTGATTAAACTCCATGGCTTAATACTACTAGTATCACTCTTACAAATATTGCATGGACCATACTTATATTCAAAAAAGTATTGTTGTTTATCTGACATTCAGATTTAACTGGGCATGCTGAATTTTATTTGCTGAATATGACAATACTGTTTCTCATGCTGAGCAGGATGTTCTAGTAGGTGAACATGAATAAGTCTGCAGGCAGATCCTATCCCAGTTGTTCTACACCCTGCCCCTGATTTTGTGGTCCTGGGTGCATGGGGACTTAGAAAATATTCTTAGTGCAATTATGACAAAGTCCAGGAGGGCACTGTCTATCTTCCATCCCACATGTGCAGATTAGATGAATCAGCCCCAAACTGCAACTGCCCGAATGTCCCATTAGAAGTCAGCGTTATACTGAGCATGCTCCCCCACTGCACAAATTAGTCCCAGAGAGTGACTCCTCTGGGTCTCCTTCTGTGGAGATGAGATGTAGTGTGGACTCCAGCTGTACGCGTGAACTACCATATAAATTACAGCAATAGCCACCCAGAGAGGATGGGTACCAGCTGGGAGCCTAATATACAGGCTGGCTATTGGGAATCTTGCAAAGAAAGCCCAACACCAATTTCTTTCTCAAAGATCCTGCTAACTCCTTGCACAGAAATTGCCAACACCTAGAAATGATTAAAAAGATGATGTACAAAACTCCTGAGAGAATGGTTGTCAAGGTTTTGATCCCTAGGCTTCTGACTCCAACTTCCTAAAAGTACCCTTAGTTTCCTTTGTAAACTCGCCCTCCCCCCGATTTAAACCAGATTTGCTTAAATCAGTGATTGCAAAACTTCCTGAACACCCCTGCGGCTCAAGGAATGACATGTGACCTAATTCCAGCCACTGAGATAAGAGGCATTTATTTCTGCAGAGAAAAGCTGCCCCTCCGCCCTGCAGAGACAAGCTTGGGAAACTGCCCTCCTTCCCGGGAATTCGGTGGGCTGGAGGCTGCGGGTACAGGGTCCCATTTTGCCGCCATGAGGAGAGAGAGGCTGGAACCTCCAAGGGCCATTTTTGCAAGGTCCGAGAATCAAGCGGACGCCACCGAAGGCAGAGAGGTGTGACTCACAAAGTAGCTAGGCTTTGGGCGGGAAAAGCTGAACTTCTGGACCAAGCTTCTGCCAAAGCCCCTAGATTTTTTTCTACACGAGTCAGTAAATTTTCTTTGTTAGTTAAACCAGTGTAAGGTGGGTTATATCTTGTCACTTGCAACATAAAGCCTGTCTTGTATCTATTCATTTGTATTTCAATTTGCTCACACTCTAGAAATAATACACAAGAACATTTATTAAAATACACAGCATACAAAAAATGAAATGTAGATTAGAACTGCATGATAAAGGGGTGTGTGTGTGTGTGTGTGTGTGTGTAGAAGAGGAGCCATTTGGATCCTAAATGGAACCAGAAATGAGGCTCAAATGAGAATGATGTGAAGTCCTTATGCTCCGGGTAGCCCGGAGTTTTGTTACAAGCTTCCTAGCATAGAATTCAGAGGGAACAGCTTCATCATTTACCCAACACTTAGTGTCCTCCAGATAAATTCCAAGGAATTTCTCAGGGGAACTACAAGGTAGAAAGATCTAACAGTAGAAGTTACCAGAAAGGGGAACGAGCAGTTTAGGGTGCATCAGTTAAGGAGAGGGCTCTACGGCACGTCAGACTCGGCTGAGCCATGGGAGGCGAGGCAGGATCTGTGTGGAGGAGAAGGAACATCCCAGGCAGGGGAAACAGTCTGAGCAAGTTTATACTTGAAGTGAATTTGTACAGAGGACGGTGAGGAGACAGGCACGGATAAAGCTGAGAGGAGTTACGGCAAGATGGAATCAACAATAACTGTAGAACACAGGCTCAAAATGGGGAGCAGTATGCAGAAACAAAAAACAAAAACCAGAAAACCCTATAATTAAAGAGCAAGGGTAAGTGTTATCTCAAGCTCATCAAGTACTTAAGTTTCTTGGATTTTAGAATATATTTGTGCCAGTAATTTCGGTCTGATAAAAATGGAAACAATCTACAAATAAATCTTGACCAAAAATAAAACTGACAATAAACAAACTCCCCTGCAAAAAACAAACAACATATTGAGCTTAGTTCTCCTGTTGTGTAAATTGGTCCTTGGGAGTAATTTAGGTAACGTTCACTCCCTAACCCAGAGATCTAAACCTTTAATAAAATAATTTGCATTTATACCCTACCAAGATATATGCAGAAATTTCAGTATTGTTTTAAACTGCTAGATGGAGAATGGGAAATAATAATAGCATGATTTCATGCTCATATGCAATGAACTCGTATGGCCTTTGTTCCAACTGAGATGTTCTTCTCACTGGTCTACTCACATACTTGAAGTACAATGCCCATAAATCACTCAAAAATCAATTGTCAGTGGATAATTTATAAAGGGCACTCAATGAATACTTGTGGCTTTCAATTACATTTTGATGTAATTACATACCACCTCTATGACTTTGAGCAAGTGAATTAACTTCTCTGAGCCCTGGCCCCTCATTTGCAAAATAGGTACAATAACAACTACCTACCAAGGTTTATAAGATTAAGAGAAAATACATAGTAAATACGTAGTAGCAGTAACGATCAATTGAGCAATTACTATAGGCCAAAGTTCTAAGGACATCACATGAATCATTTTAATTGTTATTAAAATCTGATAGAGGTTTTTCCCTCTCTACTGATAAGTAAACTTAGACACAGAGATGTTTTACCAACTTACCGAACTGCATAATTAAAAAAAGATAATGCACATAACGTATATTGTTTCTCTATTTAAGAAATCACTTTATTACCACTAGCGTGACAAATTAATAAAACTTATTTTATAGTTATTTCTAAGAAACCAGAAAAAATTTTACATTAAAATGAAGGTATTGGTCCTCAGAGAGATCTTTGAGGTAGCTAAGGTCATACAGTATTGTCTGTATCCCACAGACAGGAGTAAGAAGGTGGCAGTGAATGGTAATATATTAAATCAATGGTTTACTATGGGAGAAATTATCTTTATTTAATCATTATCTGTGTCAATGGTTCTCAAACTTTAGTATTTCTAAGAATTACCTGGGGAACTTGTTAAAAATACAGGACACTGGGCCTAAACCTCAGACACTGTGCTGGAGACAGTCCAGTTCTATCTTAGCAAAGCGCTGTGGGAGCTTCTGATATAAGTTGTCCTCTAGCTACATTTTATAAAAAAAGGATCTGGAGTTCAGTAACCCCTTAAACTCAGGGGCTACACATGCATGTGTAACAAAGAGATTGACTGGAAAGAAAAAAGGTATTCAAAAGAAAGAGGTGGGGGATCTACTTATTTCTACTTGCTGTTTGCCTGCATAGCAACAGCACAGATTTTTCTAGTGGGCAGCTACCATTTCCTCACTCTTGGTTCATAGTTCTGGTAGCCCCCACCCCACTTAGGTCCAAACCAACCAGCACACCAGAGTACTGCTGCAGGCCATGATCGGTTCAAGCTGGCCAAGGCAGGCCCAATCACAGAAAAGCACAGAACTACCCAAGGTACAAGAAAAAAAAAAACAAAACAGGTCTGTCTTCTGCTGCAGGAAGTCTTAAGGATGTGGAGGTATTGCAGACATCTTGCTGTTTCTGGAGGCTGAAATTAAAGCTGACATGGCAGAAATTCAAGTCCTGGAGCACTGTTTGAGTTCTGAAGCCAGCCATGCCTGAAGCTCCAATCTACCCCAGGACTCCTCAGAAATATGGAGAAACTTGTCCAAGGTCATCCAGCCTGTAAATGGCAGAGTTGAGATTCAGTCCCTGCCTGCCTGACTCTATGGATTACCCACTGTAATGTGTCAACCCTTAAATATTTGGTTGTACTGAGCTCGGTAATTAGGATTGCTTGGGAAAAAAAATACCTTGGGGAATTCACTTTTCCTGGACTTCAACTTCAACTTGACTTCCTGACTGGGGACAGGTAGGTTTACGCCACATGAAAGCTACTTTCCAATTGCTTGGGGTTGGCAGGCCACCGTTCATCTCTGTTTCTTCCTGTGTTTTTTAGTGATTTAACATGTTTCATGAGGACCGTGGAGTTTTCAATGGCTCCATCCCTTCAGCTTCTGTGCGCTGACCGGATTGATGGCGTTCCTCCTTTTGTTTAATTCATTTATCATCACCAGCCCAGTACATGTTTGGATGTATAGCCAAGGTTCTATTTAACTCAAGACAGCAAATTTGCAAGCCAGCAGATCTCCTGGTCGGGCAAACTGATTTGATAGGGGGGGACATGGCTTGCTGCTGCTCTGGATGCAAAAAGCATCATGTTTCTGATAATGCTTACCAACTCTTGCAACAGAACCATTTGCCGGTGTGTCTGCAAAAAAAAACTCCTTTTTTGTATTTTTTACATATCCCTGGGGTATTTCTTTGGACCAATCAGCTTTCTTGACATCACCTTCACATATGAATCTTAGAATGACAGTGTTAAAGTGAGGTCATGAAAGTGAAGATGTTGACAGTCACTTAAACGATAGCCTTTGCCTGTGTATTTTACATGTGTTATCTCATCACAATAGACCCATACAAAAGACATTGTTATTGCTTTCACTATATGGGTCAAGACATAGAGGCTCAGAGTGGCGCGGCGGCTTGCCGGTACTCACGGAGTCAGTGAGCTGGGCAGTCTGGATCAAATCCGTGTTTGACTCTTAATTATTACATTTGATCATCTAGCCGAGTGGTTCTCAAAGTTGAGTGCACATCAGAATCACCTGCAGGGGCTGTTAGAACCTAAATTTCTGGGCCTCACCCAGAGTAACTGATTCAGTAGGTAGGGGGTGCACACTGTGATAATTTGTGTTTCCAACAGTTTCCCTGGTGGTGGGGAGTCTGCCTATCTGAGGTCCACGCTAAGCATTACTGACCTAGTCCAACGGCCTCACTTCAGAGTTGTAAAACCAAAATTCAGATAAAGAGAGGACTTTGTCTGGATCACAATGCAGATTAATGGTCAAGGGAAAATTTGAATCTCGTTCTTTTGGTGCTCAAGCAAATGGTCTCTTAAATATGAAGAAACACCTGTCCTCTGTACCTTTTAGATTTACGATAAAGAGACATAATATTAGGCTAAAGTTGTAAATAATAACCCCTCTGTCATGTTCTGATTCACGAGATGACAGGTAATCATGAGTTAAAATTAATCAACTTTCCTGAGTTTTAAGTTCTTGCAAAATTGGGGTGACCAATTCCTATTCTGCGGGATGGGTGTGTCCTAAGGATGGGACATAATTATGAATTTCTCCATTGGAATATAAACTTCATGAAGTCAACTATTTTGCTTATCTTTTGCTCCCTGCTGCATTCCTACACCCAGGAACTGCTTCACACATAGTAGGTGTTTAATATCATTTTTGTATGAATAAGAATAAATACCTGGTATATCATAGAAACTCAATAAATGGCACATTTATTACTATTTTAATATCACCATCACTACCATCATCACCAATTCACAGGGCTCACTGATTCATTTCCTATCCTATTCTCTCCCTTTTAGGTTTTTTATACTCTCTTTACCTGCCAAGCTCTATCATATTTTCTGGTAATGATGTTTCTGTTTTATGGCTTCTGGAAAGCAGGCCAGATGTTAAGGGTATTTTTTCATTGCTGTTGCTGTTACCCTTTCAGCAAATTCACACTGTAGCCATCGATGTCCTGTTTTCAAACGGGGAGCGCCAAATCGCTGCACACAGTCTGCCCTGGGGGCCTTTTAAATCTTTTCCAGCTGTCAGCTTTGAAGAGAGGATGGCCATTCATCCTTGGGGACATAATTTAACCCTTTGGATAAAGGGGCACATCTTGTACTGTGTTGGAAGTGGGTCTCCCACTGCCCCATATGGAGTTCTCTCTTGCCTCAGTAAACAGGCAAATAGGAAAGAGACTTTGCTGAATTTAGTTTGTAGCACATACTTCGAGCCTAAGAGGTCTGGCATTAAGTACCCATACTACTTGAGAAAGAAAAGCTTTGAACAACGAACAGTTTCTATAGGAAAACAGAGAATGGCTGTAGATCCATGGTTCTGCATCGTAGACTCATTAGGAGAGCATTTTTAAAATCCTGCAACACAGACACCTTTCCTGCCTGTTGGAACCAGGTTCTTTGAGAGTTGGGTTCCAGACATATGTAGTTCTGAAAAGTCCACCGGCTGCCCAATTCCCTCTAAGGACCAGTGCAAAATGTTTCAGAAATTTTTCATGGGTCTTCAACATAGTAAGAAAAATAAAGCCAAAGAAGCAGGATTTTCATAATCTAAAATTTGGTCCTTTCATAAAGATTGTCCTTTATTCTAAGGGCAGCAGCATTCCCTTGCATTGCTTGTGAAAATCATTAATCGCCATTACATTAATAAAATGCCACCACAACTCAGCTTGCAGCAGGCTATATATCCTGAGAAGAAGCAAGATTGTAATCAAAGCCTGTACCTAGACCATCTGCCCTGCTGGCTTCAGTATAGGGCTTTTGAGATCAGCGCCATCCCCTCGATTTGCAGCAGGCATGTGACGGTCTCGATGTGCACTGACTGCGTTACGCCGTCAGCAACCAGGAGGGCGTCTCTTCCAGACTCACTTTCACCTGCTGAGCAGGAAGGGTGCCTGTCACCTTGGGGGGCTCCTCAAGATCCCCAGCATAGCATGGATTTCACGTATGACACTCAGCTTATACTTTCAGTCAGATTGTCCCGGACGTACATGCTCACTCTTCTGAAAATTCCTGTGATTACTTACGTGAAATGCATTGAGACATAATGAACAGCTTAATTTTATTTACATAGCTAATGTTCTTCCTGCTTGTTTTGGCTTCAAAATATTATTTTTAAAAAGCGACAGCAATAGTAATCATAGCAAAAACTATAAGTTTATGTGATACAATTAAAATGTTGATACCTATATTGTGTGGGATATTCATTCCTTCATTAAGCTTTAGTTATTCTGGTTTGTGGAATCCAAAAATCTGGGGATACCACATTGTGTGATAAAAAGTATCCAGAACATGGTAACTCTCCATGGTTACTGTTTTGCTGGTAACCAGTGATGACTCTTTACTATTCAAATGAACTTTTTTACAGAAGGTTCCCATTTCCTCCTGGGCCTCCAGAAATGTACAGACAACCCCGTCTTACATGCCCGGTTTCCATTTCATACAGTTCTGAGTCCTCAAACTAGTTGTGTTATAACTGAGTTCAGGTATCAAATGATAACAGATAAATAAATGCTTTGTAGGAAGGCCATTCCCGCTGCAGCCTTGAATCGCTTCTGAAAATGCAATCTTTCCCTCCTTTCTGCAGCGCCAACTCAGTCCTTTGAACTGACGTTTATCACTTGATTTGTCAAGTTATATGTAATTACATACAAGCGGCTCCCTGGCATCCTTGTGAATTTAATATTTCCAGTTTCAATTCTTCATAAGTGACCCTGAAGGGTCCATGATTTGTTTAATTTGTCATATTGTTGTGGTGTGAACTTAAATCACGCTTATTTTGAGCTGGTGTAAAAACGTGAATGAGCCAGGGCAGCAGCCGGCACAGACGCCCAGCGTCTCCCCTCAGCAGCACTCTGCTCTTGTTTGCAATTTGCATGAGGCCCAAACGTTGTGCCTTTGTTAAAGCAACTAAGAATATTTTAATGAAAATTGAAACACTCATTAGTAATAGTCATTGTGTAAAACTTTGTAGAAAAAGTTTGACAGAAATGAGATGCAGAAGAAATGAAAAGAGATCACATTAAGTGCTTACTATTTACCTAGCATCATAAAAATCGCTTTATATTCATGATCGTATTGGATTCTCACAACCCCACAGTTAACTCATATTATTAAATCCATTCTGCAGAAGAGGAAAACAAAGCTCGGAAGATTTGGTTCAAAGTCACATAGGCAGAGCCAAGATATGAAAAACTTACGTCTGACTCCCAAACATGTACTTTTCCCCCCTTTATAAAAACATGGATATAATTATATATAGTATCAGTTTCAGGTATACAACATAATGATTCAATGTTTATATATATTATGAAATAATTAATACAGTAAGTCTAGTTAACATGTCACCATATATAATTACAATTTTTTTCTCATGATATGAACTTTAAATATGTACTTTTAAATTCCTATTGGTCTCTATCCTCCTCCTCACCATCCCTCCACATAATTTTTCATATTCCTTCTATGTTATAAGTTCTATTTGGCCATGGGTTTAATTTTATTCACATATTCCTTGGAGTACCCAAAGCAGAACTTTTGCTATAACAGAATTTGTTGAATATAGGTTTTTGGGTGAGTACAAAGCTGAATGATGCATTTGCTAATTTAATCCACCTGCTTTCTGTTTACTTCACTGGCAAAGTGAATGAGAGGAGAGGAGAGAACCTTCAATGTGCATTGATTCCATGTTCTCCAGTAATGCTACAGAAGTTCCGAATGTTGAATAAAGAGAAACTCTGTATTTATGGGGCTCCTGGGTCAAGTAAATGAACAGAATGTTTCCTTTATTAAAGACAGCAAACACTGTGAGTCCATGGGGATAGCTCACCTGACTGGGTCCCAATGTCATTTATGGATTTTCAGGACAGCACTGATTAGAAGTCAGCAAGTACCAGGGAGGCCCTGCCTACTTGGCTTGGAGAGAAAGGGGACAGCACATCTCCTCTCCTTCTTTCTTGGTAAACTGAAAGACCCTAAAATAACACATAGTTAATTTCCCCATCCTTAGCAGGGTTCCCCAGAGAAACGGAACCCACAGGATGTACATAGATACAGGCATAAGGAGATTTATTATAAGGACTGGCTCCCGTGAGTACAGAGGTGGAGAAGTCCCACCATCTGCTGTCAGTGAGCAGGGGACCAGGAGACCAGGTGGTGTTACTCAGCCTGGGTGTGAACCTGAAGGCCCACGGGAGCTGACGGTGATAAGACCGAGTCCAAGGGCCTGAGGACCAGGAACACCCATGTTTAGGGGCAGGAGAAAATGGGTGTCTCAGCTCAGCAGTGTGAGATCATGCACCCTTCCTCCAACTTTTTGTTTTCTTCAAGGTTTCAATGGATTGGGTGATGCCACCCACACTGGTGAGGACGACCGTCTTTACTCAGTTAACTGAGTCAAATGCTAATCTCTTCCAGAGACACCCTCATGGGCACACAGAAATAAGGTTTTACCAGCTATCTGGGCATCCCTTAGCCCAGTCAGGTTGACAAAATAAACTGTCACAATCCTCATATACGTCTATGAAGCTAATTAGAGAGTGATTCGTTTTTAACTATAATCAGGGGCAAGAGGAAGGACAGAGAGCTACGAGGGGACAGAGCAGGCAGATAGACCCTATTTGGGGGGCCTCTAGAAAAGCTTCGCTCAGGAAAGGATATATGATCTGGGACCATGTGCGTGGGAGTTGGGTGACTAAAGGAAGGAGAAGTGCCCAGGGCTGATGGCAGAAAGAACCGTGAAGCTCTTGAAGAACCAAAATAAAAAAGTGGGTGGATGTTAGTGTTTAAAATCTAAGGCAATCTGAATAAGATCTGAAATTCAGTTAATAGTGTTGTACCAATGTCAGTTTTCTGGTTTTGATTAAGTAGTACAATTATGGTAATTGTTACCATTACAGAAACCTCGGGGAGGGGTTTATTGGACTTGTCTGTATTATTGTTTTCAACTTTTTGTGTCTAAAATGATTTCAAGATAAAAAGTTTTTTAAAAGAACAATTGGCAAATAACCCCAAGGTCTCAGCTTGAAGTTGGGGCTTGAAGTTCATGGGCATCAATAAAATTATACACATGCTGTGACCGTCTCAAAGTTATCCACTGTGTCGCTTTGACATGTGGAGTGCTATTTTGTCTTGCCTTAGTGGCGCTTCTCATCTGACACATCTGCCGAGGCCTTAGTGATTGCATATTTAAAGCAGACTGTAATCAGGAATCTGGGCAGAAGGAGATGAGAATGAGCTGTCTACTTCTCTATCTTCCAATGTCAGCACCCTGCTCTGGAGTATATGATGGGTGGGCACCTGTGATTCCATGTAAGGCATTAGTTGAAAATTGAGGCTCAGGGGAAAGCCTAATTGAATCAGATTGCATGAAATGTAAGTAGAATGTGCTCATGGGAAGTCAGAGAAGTAACACCTGTGTTGGGGTAGCAGCTGCAGCGACAGCCATGCTTTCTTCTAGATAAGACTTTCGATCGTCAGTCTAGAGCTGGTTACAGCAGAGAAGACGCGGAGCTAAGGAACACCGGGCGGGGAGCCTCACGAATCCCTGGGGCTGAGCTGGGACTGACCTGCCGTGAACAGCACCGTTATTCTTCCTCTGAGATGCACACGGCATTGAGTACTCACACCCACTGTGCCATTCCCCTGCCCCCAAACCTGTAGCTGGTTCCTATTGCTCACTGGATTAAATATATACTCCTCTGAGAGATGCTCAGATCCTCCACGACTCAGCCTCTGTCTAGTTAGTTCTCTAACCTCATTGCTTTCTATTCCATTCCAATATTGTCAAATTTTTCCACTGATCTTCAAAGACCCTGGGCTCCTTTATGCCTTTAAACAATGGATTGTGTTTTCTTACCCCTCATATCTTAAGCCTTACTATGTCTGTGAAGCTGTCTTTTAGCTTGTCCAAACTTAGGAACACACTCCTTATATTCTCATCTAGCCTGTAAGTAGCTCTATACAGTGACTGTCACTTTTTTACTTTAAATATGTTTCTTCACATGTTTGTCTCTCCGCCAAGATGCAGGCTCCTTGAGGACCAAGTTCTTCCTTTTGGGGGTCCTCAACACTAGAAAACTGCCTAACACAGTGTAGGTATTGATTACAATTCTGATCAATGAGTGAAAACAAAATTTATTGAGTGATACTTGCCTTGATAAAAAAAGGGGGAAAAATGCTATAATGGTTTCCAATAAGAATCATCAATATTGGTACAAAGGACTCTCAACCCAAGATCAGAGTGTGGTCGCTCCACATGCACTTGCCGACCATCCCAGCCCACGAATGCTGGTTAAGGAACCATGTGGTGGAAAGTAATCTACCTCAAAGGGCAGAAAACACAGTCAGAATTCTTATGATACTTATATGATACAAAATTATTCTTTAGCAAAATAAATAATTCCTCTTTCCTCGATGGGGCCTGCCATGAGACTATGGATTTTTGTGTTCCATTTTAATGAAGTTATTTTTGAGGATAATAGTTTTTCATCACATTCTGAAGACTTTTGGTGAAGGGACAATAATTCTAGGTTTTAAAAAATGCCAATGCTTTTACAATTAGCACACCTAATGTGTGTGGGGAGGCACAGGGAAGGCAGTACAGCACAGAGAAGACAAGTAGTGACTCTGTAGCATCTTACTACGCTGATGGACAGTGACTGTAATGGGGTATGTGGGGGGACTTGATAATGGGGGGAATTTAGAACACAGTGTTGCTCACGTAATTGTATGTTAATGATACCAAAATAAAAAGAAATGCCAATGCTTGTAATAATTTTAGGGAAACTCCTGGGTAAACTTATTTCCTGTCTCAGTTCATGTCTGCAATATATTCCAAGTCTAGAAAAGGACCAGGCAAGGACAATTATATAAAAGCGACATGTAAGAAGATATAATTTTGTATGATTTGAGGTTTGCAAAAAATTCCAAGTATTGCAAAATATTAATGAATTCCAAATACTCCAAAATAAATAAGTTTTCCAAACATTCCAAACTATTCCAAAATATCCCACAGAAAACAAACAAGGGAAAGGAAATTAAAGAAGTAATAGAGAAATCTGTAAGCTGAACATTTATAATTCTGAAGGGTTAAATTGGATTCACTGACTTTAACATTTTTGACATAAGATAGGATTCAAATGGATGCTCTGAAATGTATAGTCCAATTTAATTAATAGACATTTGTGCCAATTACATAGCAGATGCTTCATTAACTATTGGGAGACTGTGATCAATAAATGTAGACCCTGTCTTCGAGGGGCTCTCAATCTAAGAGGAAGAAAAACAACACAATGAGTAAAGCCCACATTCTGGAATTCTATGAACTTGGATTTGGACAACATAATCAAATTATTAGCTGTTTGACTTGGGCTAGTTAATCTCTACATTTTAGAGTGTTTTCCGGTAAAGGAAATAATGATTCTAAATCATAAGGTTGTTGTGAAGGTTATATAAGAAAATTCCTGTAATATGTCTGGGAATGCCTGGCTGGGAGTAATAATAATACAAATATATTTTAGCTAAGAAAGTTAAATAATCATTTTCCTAATTTATATTAGGTCCTAGGTCTAAAAGGGCTAATAGGAATCCATAGTAATCAAAGAAATTATAAAACAGCATATCCTCAATTTCAAAAATGATGTTTAAAAATTTACAGCAAATTGTAACTAATTTCAGATGAAGAAAAGCTCAAGTAATGATCCTATACGGTCCCCATGGGAGGTCAATACAAAGAAATTGCTTCCAGTTCAATTTCAGGAAAACTCTACACCATTAGAATTGTTTATCAGAAATGGAATGGGCTGCTTTATGAGTTAATGTCATCTTTGCCATGAAGTTGATCAAACACCATTGAGGAACAATTTGAGGTTACAGAGAGATTAAGGTAAGTAATAATTTAGGAATGATTGGTAATAGCAGTTGATCCAAGCAGATGCTAAGAAAAGCCTCCAACACTGACTCTCCATTCATTGTGCCACGCAGAGAAGGCCATAATCAAGTTTTGGCTGCGGCTTTACCAATCAGATTGACTGTGTTCTGGCTAATGATGAGCTAATTTTAGAGCAGCTTGCTAACCAAGCTGTGAGATGATTGATTTCCCAATGATTGGCCATCATTTTGCTTCTCTGGTCCCCCAAAATGGAATCAACAGAATCAAAATAATCACAAATCATTGATGAAAAGGCTGTGTGCTATTATTCCCTACTGAGTTTCCTATTTAGATTTGTTGCTGAAGCTCTGCAAACAATGTACTTTTCCCCATTATTGAGGACACTCATCAGAACATATTTCGTACTTTTGCTAGAATAAAACAATTGATTGAAGGATCGTCACTGATTATGCCTTGAAGGAGTCACTGAAGGCTATTATTTGAAGACGAAGAAGTTTGGAATCAGAAAGACTAAGACTTGAGCACCAGCTTTATCCAGTGGGGCCTTGGGAAAAGGTAATCTCTGTGACTCAGTTTCCTTATTGGTAATATGGGGCTAAAAATCTTATTGCACAGGAAACCTTTGTGATTAAAAAGAGAAATATTTCACTCTGCCTAGAATGGTTATTTAGCATCTTTAACATGAAATAATAAAAAACATACTTTTATGAATGTGTCCTGTTATTTCCCATCATCTAGTAACCCTGCACCTTATAGTGAGGGCTGGAGACATGGAAGTTGGAGCTGGATACATTAAGAAGTTATTTACTGTAAGACTCCCCTTTCTATGAGAGAGAAATTGAGGCCCAAGATCCCACAGCTACACAAGGGAAGGGCTCGGTGAGGGAGAAGGTGCTGAGCCAGTTTCCTGCCTCCCCGGGGCCCGATGCTCTTTCTGCAGCGCCCACTCCGTCGGGCAGTGTCACAGGTTTGAAAGAGATATTTCTCTTGTCTTTAGAAAATTAGGTCCAGCCTAAGAGATTAGAAAGAACATGAGCTCTGAAGTCAGGTCACCCCGGATCCACCGCCGATGGGCTGATGGGTGCCCTGAGCAAACCACCGCTTCTCTGACCCCCCATTTTCTCACCTAAATGTGTGAGTTAGTCATGCTCGACCTCAGGGGCTTCTGTAAAGATTTCAAGCAGAGAGTATAATGTCCTAAAAGAACATTTGTCACATTAAGAATTCTTGCTAAATATCAGCTCAGAACAATAGCAAAAAGAATAGTAAGAGGTTTAGCTATCAGGACAGGCTCGTGGAGGAGACAGGACATCTTCTCGGGTCTCCCCACATCCCGTCAATGTGGGGGCCGCTCTTGGAACAGGAATGAGCTTCTGCAGCGGGAAAGCACGAGTGCCCCCCATCCTCCTCTTCCCCCAGAGTTATGGGGAAAAGCACAACCGCTCCCGTCAGCTTTTCCCAGTTGTGGTTCTTCCTCCACTGCTAATAAATATTCTCCTCGGGGAAGGCCAGGTAGTGCTTGCGACGCGCTCAGCTTCTGGCCCGAAGCTGCGTTCGAGGTGCATGGGCGCCCCTGAGCGCCACACACACATCCATCAACATCTTTTTTCAGTGACTGTCGCTGTCACCAAGGTCTGTTCCCTGTTCTGGTGAATTAACTTACACCCCCAGGGGAATCTAATCCTGCCAAGTTCTTCAAGGAATCCAGGGCTTCGTGAGCTGAGTTCTCTAATCTCTGCACACCACAGTGGCTTGGACAACCAGATACAGCGTGCACAACTTTACAGTGCATGCCTTCTGATCGCTGCTGCCTCAATTGCTTTTCTGCTCCCCTCTGCCTCTGCAAGGATGCACTCACCTGTGGTTTTCCTTCCTGTTGCTGTTTCCTTGGTGGCTAAACATGTCCGCTGGATAAGCTGCCTGTGGAGTGATTCCTTTATAGAAAAAAATTTGAGTTCTGTGATACACACAAAGATAAGTTTCCACAGAGATTACATAAAATAGGACCCCCAAAAAGGAAGTTAAAGCTTTTAGTTTGGATAGTAAAAACAACTAACTCATTTGCACGGGGCCCATACTATTGTGCTTGCCAGAAATAGTCGCAGGGATTTCAGAAAGTTCCTTGACTTTGGTGGCCACGCCTGCCACGGTGTCTGTCTTCCTTCCCTCATTTGCAAGTTATCTAGAGTCACACTTCTCTTTCTTGTTTACCGGTGACACAGACTGAAGGACGCAGACACTTTGTGTATAAGACACTCTGTTTCGCGGTCAGGCAGACCCAGCTTGAATTGCAGCTCCTCCGTTTACCTTGTGACCCTGTGCACCTGACTTAGCCTTGCCTCAGTTTCCTCCCTGGTGAAATGGTGCTATAACGATAGTACCTGCTTATAAGTTTATGAGGATTAAATGATGCATATTAAATGCATGTAAGAAGACTTTGTACAAAGCTCTTCATGGAGTAATGTTCAGTAGTATTTTTGAAAAAGACTAAAATACTTAGCCTAATGGGATTCACCTGTGAGAGAACTTAGGCGTCCCAGATACGGGAAGTTTTGGAGTTGGTTTTGCTGATCATCATCATTATCATCACGATCACTTTACATACATTATCTCAATTTTCTCAACAACTCTCAAAGTTAGGTGTTACAGTCTTTTTGCAATTGTGGTAATTGACGCTTAGAGAACCTTAGTCACTTCCCAAGATCAGTCAGTTCATCACTCAGTCATGCATCGCCTCTATGAAGGAATTTCCAAATCTGCTGTCTCCACATTCTCTTTCCACACCTTTCTGCTTCCTAAATAAGTGAGCCCCACTCCAGAGCCTGCGGACAGGTGGTTGGCCAAGTCCACAGGCGTGGAGGGGAGATTTAAACGAGGCTGTGTTAGAAGTTCAGGCTCTTAGCCATTACTCTATATTACTTTTTTTTAAGTTTGACAATTTAGACAAATGTGTCAAACTGGTAGCCAGCAGGTGTGTTTCATTTGATTTGATGAGGACTTTTAAAAATTATCTCACATTGAAATCTTAGGAAAAACTCAGAACATCTAGCATCTTTGGGTTACATTTCTACTTGGAAACAATTGTCAAACTCGTAGCCATGGTCTCTTTCAATTAGACATGTTTTTCCAACTCTTACCACCCACCTATTGCTCACTCCTTTCCCCCGCCTGCTTGGCCTCCACTGCATGTAAATCTTCAGGCTCACTTAGGGTAATGCAACTATATTATTTTCTTATTTTCTTAGTCTAGTCAATCAACACTTTTTATCTTATATATATTGAATATTAAACCAGGCATACTGTAGGATCATCTGCTTTTTAATAATAGGAGAGATTAATTAATATTATTTCATTTACTGATACAATGTTCATATATACAATCTCTGATGATATGCTTGAATTCTGGTTGACATGGAAACATTTAAAAGACAGTGCCCCCTGGACGCTGCTGTCTCCCTGTTCTGACCCCCTGGTGGGTGGGCCCAGCTCTCCCCGCTGATGGAAGCTGGGGAGTCAGGTTGCCTGTGTGAGGGGGGAGCTGTCAGGCTTGTCTCATCCCAGTATAACTCACACGAGGCACTGGGACAGTGAGTGTCCTCATTTCTCAGTCCACAATTCCTTTCCTAAAAAAAGCCAGAATAACCTCTTTACTTTTTCTCACATGTATTAAATTAACTCCTTTTTATTTCTAGCCATTTTGATGCTATTTCTTCCTCCTTGACATTCAACTCCCCTTCCGAACTTCCTTTCTAGTTACTATCCCCTATTTAGAACTAGATGCCAATTATAGATATTTTGCCTGCCCCCTTACCCAGGCCCTACCTGTATCAACAGAAGAAATGACGGATGGATGGGTGGATACAGAAGGATGGATGCACATAGATAATAATTATAGATTATTAATGAATATTTGATCAGTAGATAGATTATTAAGTAAGAATTCCCATACTGAGAAAGAAGATGAGAAATGTTGATGTGCCTAATCTTTTTTATTGGTCTGTAGGTCATTCAGCAAACTGACCTCTTCCTTTAAGGCATATTCAGAATTCAGCCACTTTCACCACCACTATCACCTCAACGCTTGTTCAGGCTGCGACCAACGCCATCTGGTTTACTGCAACATCTGTCTAAGTATCATTCTTGCTTCTGTCATCGGACCCTAAACAGAGAAGCCGGGTGATCTTGGCAAGACATAAGTTACATGGAATCTTACCTCACTTAGAGTCGAAGTGAAATGCCACAGCCTGACCTGTTTACCTGCAGCATAGTTGTCACCCTGCCCCCACCTCCCCTCTGGCTTTGTCCCCTGCTGCTCTTCTCCCCTTTCACCCGTGGGTGCACCTGCCCCCTAGTCATTCCCCTGCACTTGGTCTGCAGACACTGCAGGGCCTCTGTACTTGACATCTTTGATGCTATTTCTTCCTCTTCTGTTTTGAACACTCTTCTCTAAATTACCTACATGCTGTCTCACTTTTTTCAGGTTTTTACTCAAAAAATACCTTCCTGAGAAGCCTTCCTTGGTTATCCTGCTAAATTATCAATGTTCCCACCCCCAACAGCTCATGGTCTATCTCTCTGCTTGGTTTTCCACCTAAACTCTTACCACTAACAAACGCTGTATTGCACTTACTTCCTTATCTATTATCCATGATCTTCAATAAGCTCCATGAAGGCAGGAATATTTGTCTTTTTCATTTATTGCTGCTCCCTAGCCTGTAGAAGAGTACCTGACATAGAGCAGAACCTCATAAAATATTTACCAAATGAACGGTGAATGATGAAATAAGACAATATGTGCCAAACCGTTAGATCACCACAGGACATTGATTCGCACATTTTTCTGGTTTCAACAAAATGAAAAAGAGGATAAGAACAACTTTCTCCTTACTCCACATCTCCAAAAACCCACGGCTCAACAGTATCTTAGAACTGTGCTGCCCCAACTAGACGATAGCTGGAACCTCCGCTGCTAAACTTTCATGCTCTGGTCTGCTTTGGAAGGCGTGCCATTCAGTCTCACGGGAGATCTTTCACCCAAAAACAAATGCTTAATGGCTCATTTTTCCTTCCACTGTGAAGTGAAAACTAAAATCAATCAAAGTAGCCACCTAACAGTCCACAACAGCCCTCGGCTAAGAGCGTAAATGAATGTGCTCAGTGACAAAACAAACAACTCGGGTAGAGAGACATATTTCAATTCCTGGTTCCTAGGGATTTTGTGTGAGCAAAATCAAAGCAAGTTTTGCATAACTTAGGATGCTCCTTTACTTATCACTCATAACTGCCAAAAAGTTAAATAAGCATTTACTGTGCTTTATAAGTCCTGAAGAATCAACTGTATATATTTTTTTGTCCTCAGTCAGTAACTTGCCAGAATAAAAGTCAAGACACCAGCAATGAACCAGTAAAGTTTAGACACAAAGCAATTTAACCCAGGTGCTTACTGGCTTTTTCTGTGTTGACTGGAACCAGAGGCCAGTGATGAATAAGGTCTCATCTTTGGTAGATACAATGGAGTTTGAGTGAGTTAACAGAAACCCTCTCGCACTACCCTACAAATACCATTTGCTTTTCTTACATGCATCAGAGCAGATTTGGACAAGTTAGCACTTTGTATAGATGTGAATACAAGGATGACCTTTTCCATATGAATATATTGCTGCCATCAGGTCAACAAATTCTCAGTATCTCCTTTATGAAGCCCAGACCCTGCCCTGATGCAACGCACATCTGAGGAAGTCAAAGGTGATTGTGAATCCCCTGGGGTGGTGATTTGCAGGGACACTTGCCTTCTAACTTCATTGTCCCTTCTCCTGCCAGTGTCTTCTAACACTCTTTGGGAAGTCACCTCCTCCTTGAGCGGGCCCTTAATAGTTTCATTACTCAAGATGTCATGCTTGACCACTTGGACTTTATCTTCTGGGAGTTTGAATCTTACATACAATAATAATACTTCTGAGTGTGCATTGACATTGTTCTGAGCTCTTTGGGGGTCCCACAATAACTCATTAAACTAGATTACCAAAACTTTATAGCTGAAGCTAATATTCGAAGATCAAGGACCCTGTAGTTAAGTGGTAACATGGAATTCCAATTCCGATCTGTCTGCTACGAGAGCAGGCTCGCTTCAGCATTTCGCTTTCCTGTTTCTTGGGGTACAGGTACTCAGGAGCAGAAACACTGGTTAGAGCTGGTTTGATCCTCTTTGTGAAATGGTTCACGTCTTCCTGCTGCCTGGATCCTTGGGGCTACCTGGGTTTTAGTTTTCCTTCAGACAGTCTTCAACTGTATGACTGTAGCCTTCTGACAAGTTGGCTTTTTGATTAAGATAGCTGGAAATCAGTTTTTGTTTCTTGATATCAATGAATTTTAACACTGTTTTTGCGTAGCATTTGATTCTTCCAAAGGATGTTATTTTTAGATCCAAACACACATTTATTTTTGAAAATCTGTTTTACAGGCTACTTCAGGCTGTGCTATCTATCTCTTACCCCATGTATTATGGGGTGAGCCACTGTACATTCCTGGTGTGTGAAGTCCCGCTATTCAGGGCAGGGTCAGAGCTCTGCTACACTGTGCAAAGGGAGTCCACACTTTAGTTCTCTCCATGAAACCCTGTCTGGGTCAAAGGGACTGTTTGATTTCCCTAACTTCAGAACTACAAGTTTGTTTCAGCTTTGACCTCATTACACAATCCCAGCAGAAGCCCACAGCTCGTCAGTCCACGGGCTGCCGTCAGCAAGCTCCGCCATCCCGGCTGTAGTATTTCAGGTTAGGAGAGGCCAGCCTGAAGAAGGAGTGCAAAGTGACCAACACCAGCAATGAAGAATGTTGTTTTTTCTCTCTCAATTTTATGCCTATAAAAATATATTGTCATAAGCTGGTTAAAGAGCCTACAGTGTAAATCATGTGCTCTGTATTATTGCTGTGTTTTTTAGTGGCCTGCCTCCCTCCCCTATTTCATGTGCCTCTGATAAGGCTATCAATCGAGGGGCCCTCTTCCCAGCCTCAGGGATGGGCTGCTACTCCCGACTGGCCAGGAAGAACACCCAGTTCAGACCAGTTAGCAAAAGCAGTAAGTGCCCCAAGCAGGAACAATCAGCCTTCCTTTTAAAATACTTGACGCAGCCCCTGGGAAGGAGAGGGTTCTGGGGTTCTGACTTCCATAGCGTGACTCTAGAGCAGCTTACATGTCCATGCCATGCGAGGAGCTATCTCCAGGGAAGAACATCCTAGGAGGAAGCAGAGAAGGGAACGAAGGGCGGCCGGTGGCATCACGTGCACCTCTATCCTGCGCTGCCAAAAGCCAGAGCTGCCGCCTTGATTTCCCTACTGTAATGTCCATTAGTCTCCCGGACCATGTGTCCCTTTTTACATATCCCTGCAACACGTTAGGCTTTTGTCACTTGTAACTAAAAAAGTCCTGGTTAATCCTTGTATGATTTATAAACTAGAATATGTATTTAGAATTTTCAGGCATATTGCTTTTCTTTTCTTTACAATACCAGCACAGTTTATAATCTGTGTTTGCACGCACACACGTTTTCTTTCTGTAAGATCCTAAACATCTGGAAAAAAATTTATCCTAGCCATTTAGAAGCATGTTTCAAGTATGTCTGTTTGTTGTCATATGGCCTAAACATCCTTCTGATTGAACCTGATGTTTTCTGGGTTCTTATGAAAGGCTTCAGTATCTTCTCTTACCTAGTCGGCCCATGTCTTTATCACTTACTTACTTCCACCCAGACATGTGACATGATTCTCTTCTTCCATGATCAAAATCAGTTTTTCTAGGAATTTAATGGAGCCATCTAATATTTCGATTAATCTTGGATCTCTCCTCTCCTCTAAGACTTAGGAGAAGGTAATTATAAGAGTAAGCAATGGTTGCCCACCTTCATTCACTGAACATAGATTAAGACAATTCCCAGGAAGAATAATTTCCTGTAATTCTATAGTGGACATTTTTAGATGCTGTCACCTGCATTTGCTTTTCAGTGTGTCTACCTTGCTATAGGCAGCTACTCTAAGGTTACTGCTTGTACCATAGAGGAAATGGGTATTGAGAAGGACAGGTCACCTGCCCTAATTTACTCAGGTATCAAGAGCCGTAGTCCAGATTCAAATCCAAATCTTCTAAATCCAGTGATACCGTCACTCAGATCATTTTTTTAAACTATCTGATTCATATACAGGGGTCCTGGTCGCATTTTATTAGAATATTACTTTCTGTTACATTAAAAATTCTGAAAACAGCTGCGTCATTGCATACCTTCTCTTTTGAACTTGGAGAGAGTGTTAAGATGACACCTTGAAGACCACGATTATGAAAGATGTATTTTCGGTCTGAGATTCAGTTTAGCAAAAACTAAGTTTAGGTATTAATTCTTGGCCGTTGGGAGAAGGAGAAAGCTTCTCTCTCCTCCAGCACACAGCGATTGGCGCAGAT
Source organism: Manis javanica (assembly GCF_040802235.1). Taxonomy (NCBI): domain Eukaryota; kingdom Metazoa; phylum Chordata; class Mammalia; order Pholidota; family Manidae; genus Manis; species Manis javanica. The sequence goes on along the minus strand of NC_133169.1, from coordinate 90,748,903 downwards.
GTCCCTCATGTGTGTTCTACCATTGCAGTTTAATTCTTTTTTGTGTAATTCTGGTCTGTTGGGTTATTCACGCTGCCCTTTGTATTAGAAGCCACTTTGATTTCCAACCATGTCGCTACACTAGAGCTGTTGTTAAGAAATATATGAATTAGCTCTGGAACTAAAAATACATTCCTCCACTGCCTGGTTAAATCAGTTGAACTCCAGCTCTGTGAGCAGCCTTGATCTAACTTTATCTTTCATTATTTATTAATATCTGTGTTCTGTGATCTCAAGCCACCCCCCACTGCTCCTGCGTTCATGCCATGCAGCGGAGTTTTGGGCCAGCGCTGAGCTCTCCGTGTCGTCTGTGGCCTGACAATAGCTTCAAAGACTCTTGCCTCTCAGTGAAAAGGAAGAAAATCTATCACACACTGCATTCTTTTCAGGTGAGAAGAGGATATAAAAACCCTTACTGCCATTTGTCATTTCCACCTTCCTCCATGTGACACATGAAATAGATCTGTTTTAATGTCCTGGCTTGTGACCTCCTGTTGTCTGTTGCAGAATGACATGGGTTTGAGGGGAGTTTGGTCGACTTTATGTCAAGAAAAGGTCCTATTAATCTCAGTGGGGAAAGTCGCCAACCTTTCCCCTTTTCAAAAGAGTCAGAAATGATGATGGATTATGTGTTTTAAGTTGCTGTATATTTATTATGCAAGGGTGTTTGTCATAAGCTGTAAACATTTGATTTTTTTCCCTTCAAATCACTTTATAATGGTATTTGAATTTGAAAGTTGATAATACAATTCTTGCTTTAGGTTCCTTCCTAGATTCTAGGACACAGGAAAAGTAAATGTAATATAAGCATCTCACTTTGGATTATATCAGAAATGATAATGATTTCCAATCTTGCCATTGTCATATCAAAATACTCATTTTTCTTTTCATGTTAAAGTAGAAAGAAAAAATTTAAGGTGTGTATAAAATAGCCATCATATGTCTTGCCAATCTGACACCCATTCAGTGTTCGTAAGCTAGCAGCAAAGCATTGCTGTTTCGGGGACCCTTCCTTCCCAACTCGGGGCCCAGGCGTCCCAGAGCAGGTTGATTCTCTCTCTTGTTCCTAGAAGGGGGAAACGATCCAGGTGTGGCCTCTCGGGGCGCTGGACCCACACCAGGCCCCAAAGCTTGCTCTGGGGAGGGCGTGTGATCCAGGCAGGCCAATGGCCTTCAATCCCAGGACATCTCTTGCAATTTTAATTGAGGCTTACTTTCTACTGGAAATGTTCTAATGGGACACTATTCAGTGCTGGAAAGAATTGAGCTACCGAGCCACGAGAAGACATGAGGAACCTTGAATGGGTATTACTAAGTGAGAGAAGCCGATCTGACAGGCTACGTACTACACGACATTCTCAAAAAGACGCAACTATGGAGACAGGGAGAAGATCGGCTGCCAGTTAGGAGGGCGGGAGGAACAGGTGCAGCACAGAGGATTTTCAGAGCAGTGAAATTACCCCGGATGATATAATGGTGGATTTATGCCAGTCCACATTTGTCAAAACCCACAGAATGCACACTGAAAATGAGTCCTACTACAAAACCAGGGGATTCAGGTGGTGATAACGTGTCAAGGTAGGTCCCCCAACCATAACATATGTACCACTCAACTGGAGGACGTGGTTAATGGAGCAAGCTGTGTGTTTTCAGGAGCAGGGGGCATATCTCTGGACCTTCTGCTCAATTTTCCTGTGAACCTAATACTTTGCTAAACAATAAGATCTCTATAAAAACTAAGTAAAAATAAATGTCATGGAAGTAGAGCCCTATAACACTGAGGCGTGGGCTCTGACGTCAGCCGGAACATGTATCTCACATTCACCACCTACTGGGGTTGTGGCTTTGTGAAAGTTACTTATCATCTTTGACCTTCAGTTTCTTTATCTCTAAGTGGAGAAAATAACTCCGAGCTCAGAGGGTGGTTGCAAGGATTAGATGAGATAATATGTGGTGGTGGCAGGCTCTGTACTTCTCTGCTCGGTATCCATCCCCTCTTCCTTGTGTTAAGAGGAAGTTACCAGAGGTAACATTCCTCTGCCAGCGTCCAACTGTGACTCGTATGAGGATGATTAATCCCTTAACTGTAATGATTGGCCTTTGATCCAAACCTGGCAAATCACTTATATTAACTGGGGCAAGGTCAGGTATGTCACCCCGGGTGCAGCAGTAAGTGCAATCCCAGAACTTTTGCTGGAACTATTGGGAAAGAAGAGTCATCTTCCTTCCGGAGTTGCTGTTACCCTAAATAGGGTGGAATATAACCCATAAGCTACTGGCTGCCATTTACCACCGTGTGGGAAGAGCTTGCCAGTGGTTGAATGAAATGTGAAGGAGCCCCAGAATGGGGAGACACAGTTCCTTGAAGACAGTGGTTGAGGCTCTGGGTCATTCCGTGTGAAGGTGGATGCATTTCTGGGTTTTCTTGGCCAGGGAGCCCCTTGAATATGATTTCTCTAGCAACTGTAAACCCGTTGATGAGGAGTGCTCTGAGTAAACCACCTGCTCTAGGGAAAGTGGACGTCCTTATGATACATCCTTAAATATTTCCTGAAACTGTTAGATAATTATCTATTCTTTATACTTTTATTTAATTCTAATATCATTACATTTATTGTATCTTTCCAATTCACTGTGGGTTTCATTGATGGTAGGAACTAATATTTCTGTGTATCTTCCTAGTCATCTGGTACTTAGGAGTCAAATCAGTACATATAGATTATATTTGCTCTTTATTATAATTAATGCACTGCCCTTCCCAAAACAATAAACTTCTGATTTTTATTTGTCTTACTCCCATGACGTAGATTTGTCAGCCTGGATTTAAATGGCATCTAATGAATTCAAAAGAGAATATTTGCAAAACAATACTCAATCATTAAAATCATTTTGTATGTTTAGGATTATGAAAAAAAGTTAAGAAAACAATTGCAACAATACTGATTTTATGGTTAGGACCCAACATGAAATAGGATTCGCCTTTATAGATGGATTTTTCCTTTGGATTTGTGATCTAAATTTGTGTTTCATGGCCACTCCAGGACAAAATCCAGTTATATAACGCATTGGGCTCAGTGTAGAATGGCAAAGCCCAAATTCTTAGATTTGAAGGCAAATTCCCACTGGCTTCCTGCATATAGGCCACGAAAACTACAGTTAGTTACAATCTGGGTACTCAGGGCTCTTAAAACATGGATTATGTAGAGCCATTAAACTGCTATTCTTCTCCCAGTTTTTGGTGATCTCCCAAAGGTCTCCTCAGTGCCTGCCTCCCATCACAACATAATACAACAGAATTATACTGTCCCCAAACACAAACACATGATACAGCCTAGGGCGTGGTCAGAGGACACATATCGTATTTACTAATCAGGAAACTCTATGAGGCATAAATTTCCAAAGAGATAAGATCTTGATGACAGCAAGAACTTTGGTCTGCTTTTCCTCAATGATAAATCCCAAGTGCCTAAAAAGAGTGGCTATAACATAATAAACATTGGATAATTTTTTGAGTGAATGGATACAAGAATAAATACAGTTAAACTTGGATAAACATGAGAAAGAAATCTAAGTTTTAATTATTACACTGAGACTGAGGCATCTTATCTTTCCATAATGTTGTACTTGAAATTTCTATGATATTGGAGGAAAAAAAGGACCTAGAAAGGGAATGAAAATGTCCAGTTATATGATGTACTTGTTTCACTGAAGGATAATTTGTGATAACAAGGTATTGGATAATATTAAATACCCTGGAGTAGGATATTGGTTAAATTATTATATATATATATATATTTAGTAGAATATTCTACAGTCATTAAAATGGCATTCAAGATGCTTAATAAAACAAAAACTACCATTATATAAAAAGTAGAAAAAATGAGAAATTTTTCACATATTATATGCCGTATATTTTAAACCACATTTTCTATATAGTTGAAGACAATGGTTGAGGCTCTGGGTCATTCTGTGTGAAATCAACAATGAGCATTAGGTTGGTTTCTGATCTATACAATAAACATATCCTCAATATTCCGATGTCCCCAGTAAGTGAGGTTTTTTGGGCTGGTTGGTGGGGAACACTGAAGAAGAACCCGGGGAATGAAATCCCACCAAATATATTTCAGAGACAACACTGTTGGCTTAAACTCTCTTTGCTTTCTGATTCAAGGATTTGAAGGAATTTATGTTTAAAGCAAGAATGCAAAGAGGACAGGATTTTATCTCCCCTGTAAGAAAGGACAGAAAAGATGAGAAATACACTGCGCCAGCTTTCTTTCTCCCATAAAGAAATTGAAAGGCGCGGCGTACATCTTTCTTAGTGCACAGGCTCAAACTCATTTCTGTTCATTTAGATAAGTTACCTGTGAGGACAATCATCACCGTGCTTGAGGAACTGTGATCTGAAGTTCCCACTGTGAGAGTTGCAGTGAAAAGTATTAATAATCTCCGAGATGTGTTTTGCTGTCATGAAGTAACAACCAATACAATCAATGGTGATAACTCTTTCTGCATTAAAAATACGGTCTCCCACTGAGCACGCCATTTCCATGGTGCTTCTACTGTGCTAATGTAAAGAGAGCATGTTTTGATTTTGTCTTTCATCAGTATTTACTTGAATATTTCATCAGTATTCATCTTCTATCAGAAAACTGTAAATATTCAAGAAAATAACTTCTATAGAATACTGTAATATGCCTCCTTATAAATAAATCTTATAACTGTCCCTGTAAAGATTTCAAAGCTCACGTTTACATTTTGTGATCCAGTGATTCCGGAACTCCCCCCCAAGACAGAGTTCACTATTTCTACATTACCACGTCTTATGTCACTTTATACGTTTGTTACACAAGTTTTGACTATCTTAGTAACTCTTGTGATGTGTCATATATAAAATAATGGTTGCATTGAAAATAAGAATTTAAAAGATTTAAAAAGTGTCACTTTCAAACCATACTACAATCTAGATTGCTAACATATTCAATACTTGATTCCATGACATTAAACAAAATTTGCATCACTGTGAAGTTACAGCTACCTACCTATTAAGCCCTGAAATAGCAGAGCTTCAATACCACTAAGAAAATGAGTAAGAAAGCAAGGCTACCCATCATTAAATCATTTATCCCCTTATCACTTACAGCAAAAATACACGTGTAGCAAAAATGTTAGCTGAAGAAATTAGTCAGTATGGTCTTCATCCATAATCAATACTAGTTTTATTCTATTCACTTGCACTACTCAAATAGCAAGTACTTAGGTCAGGATTAAAAGAGCTGTTTGAAAAACTAATACAGCGACGATGTAGGGCAGTGTCCTCACCAGTTCTGTGAGCTTTCAGAAGGCTGCGCCTAGGCCATGCTCACTTTTACGTTTTTTGGCATCCAGTTAATTATCAGGAAGTTTTATTAAATTTAGTCCAGCAGTCAAATAAATCGCAGTGTTCCCACCTATTCTGAAGTCATTAGATGCATTTGGAACCACGGACAACAGACAGCCCAACTCTGTCAGTTAGGATGTCAGGGTGTGAAAACACGAGGCTTATCCTCTCTCCTCAGGTTCACTGAAAGGACTCCATGTTCATGTCAGTAAAGGCGGTACAACTGCTGCTGTTTGGAAAGAAACAAACTGCCTCACTGCTTCACAGAGGACCTGAACAGGCATTTTTCCAAAGAATACATACAGATGGCCAACAAACGGACGAAAAGATGCTCCACATCACTAATCGTCAGGGAAATGCAAATCAAACCACAATGAGACATCGCCTCACACCAGTTAGAATGGCCACCATGCAAAGGACAAGAAATGACAAGTGCTGGTGAGGATGTGGAGGAAAGGACCCTCGCACATTGTTGGAAGGAAAGCAAAATGGTGCAGCCACTATGGAAAACAGAACAGAGGTGCCTCAAAAAACAAAAATAGAAATATACAACCCAGTAATTCTACTTCTGGGTATTTACCCAAAGAAAACAACAAAATAAAAATTTTAAATATATATGCACTCCTTTGTTTATTGCAGCATTATTTATAATAACTAAGATATGGAAGCAACCTAAATGTCTATTAATAGATGAATGAATAAAAATGTGGTGTGTGTGTATATATATATATATATATATATATATATATATAATGGAATATTACTCAGCCATAAGAAAAAATGAAATCTTGCCATTTGCAACAACATGGATGGACCTAGAGGGTATTATGCTCAGTAAAATAAGTCAGAGAGGAGGACAAATACCATACAATTTTCCTTACATGTAGACTCAAAAAAAGTAAGACCAAGGAATAAACAAACACAAGAGAAACAGGTTCATAAATACCAAGGGTAGGAAGTGGGAGGAAAGGAAAAATAGGTGAAGGGGATAAAGAGGTACAAACTTCCAGTTATAAAATAAATAAGTCATGGTGAAGAAAAGTACCCCATAGGGAATATAGACAATAATACTGTGATATGTGTGGTGACAGGATAACTATGCTTAGTGTGGTGAGCATTTCAAAATGTATGTAACTGTTGAGTCATTATGCTGTATACCTGTAATTATCATAAAACTGTATATCAACCATACTTCAATTAAAAACGATCTTAAAGAGACAGTAAATGTCATTACTTGTCAGATGTCTTCTTTCTCCACAAATATGTAAGTTCCAGGACTGCAAAGACTTTTTTCTTGTTTGTTGCATGTCTTCATTGCTCAGCCAATGGTCTGGAACATAATAGGCTGTAGAATAAATGATTCATGTGGTTTCTCATTGGTAAAACCCCCAATATTAAGTGTAACAACAATAAACAACAAAAATAACAAAAAAGTTGTTAAGATTTATTTGTCAGATAGCCAGTAATGGACTTTGAAAACTGATGAAACTTGTGTAGTCAGCTTCGTTCAAATTAGACTTCAACAAACAGCTCATAAATTCAACATAACCAACAATCTATTGGACTCTTAATTCATAAAGTCTGTGAGACTGTTTTGTATAACTAAAATGCTTCTAAAGAAGAACATTAAAAATAGATACTCTCAAAGATTTATATCTGTGGATAGAGTGAAAACATATTATTCAGAGACTATGACAGTATAAATATAAGAAGATAAGTTAAGATGCATGGGAATGTATCATGTCATGAAATGTTTAAACCGCCACATGGTGTGGGGACGGGGTAGGGATTTATGTGCTGGTAGGACTGTACTCATGCTACTGGGGCATCGCTGGAGAATGACTGCAGCACAAACAGGTATTGATGACTGGAACAAATTGGTGCATTTCAGCCTCAGATGGAAAAAAACCCACAAGAGAATGTTGTCATATGTTTCATCTTTGAACACCCAGGGGGGAAAACTCAATCCAGTGAAGCTTAGCAGACTTAAAAGCATTACAGGTACCTACAGACTGGCAATAATTTGGACATAACTAGTTCCCTGCCCTAAGCTCACAGTCATTCTGGACTGAATATTAGTCCTCTGCACTTTGAAAATGAAAAGAAAGGAGATTATTAATATATACAGTCTCTATTAATATTCACGGCATCATTTAACTCTGACCTACAGAATCTCAAAGCAGATCTACACAACCACATATAGCGTGCTTTTGCTTGTTCTGATACAGGACCTGTGTGATTTGGGGTGATGGGGAGATTGATACACTGCTTACCAGACAGTGGCTTCAAGTGTCTCTATAAACTCTGATGAAATATGAATTTGTAAATACTGACTGTAGCACTTCTGAGTGAACACAGTCCCCATATGCTCTCCCAAAACACAAACATACATCTCTCTCCTGCAAAATTTTGTTCTGTTTTTCAAACTGTGTAAGCTGTTCTTTTCATAAAATAAAAATATATTCTATATGGAACAACCTTTGGTTGAAAGTTTAAAAATCAGCTGGTCATTTACTGGCACAATGCTAAGCAACTGGTTTCATTGATTTTTTTTTCTTTACCTAGATTTTATACAAACCGCAAACAGTATTTTATGAACACAGTTAAATCCAAAGAAACTGCCATTTGGATCACATGCAACAGATTTAATTTTCCAAATAATATGCACTTTTTGAATGGACTTTTATCAGGTTTGTGTTCCTCTATGTAAAAGCACTGCTGGAACTAACTAGTTGACTCAAATGCCAGTAGACAAAGATTATGTTAATTATCATCTCCGCATGCAGGACTAATCGGGGACAAAATGAGCATTAACTCACAGAAGGAAAGAAATAAAGGCACCATTTCTTCAACAAAACAATGACTTCATTGGTCCATTAACAGAGCCAGCATTTCATTTACCCATTGTTACTGTGTATTTGGAAGGTAGGAGATGACATCCAACAAAGAGCATAAAACTAGTAGACACGAGGACTTGATTAAAATACTGGGCTTTGGAGTCAACTAGATGGATTTGCATCCAGGTTCCTTCATTTTATCTCCAGAATCATTTAGGCCCTAGGACTCCATTTCTGTATCTGTAGATTGGATAACGATAGCATCTAACTCCTAAATTGTGAGTATTAAATGAGATAATATATAATTTTCCACAATGCGTAACACATAATGAATACTCATACATGATAGCTCTTAATCTTGATGGACTGAACTATGTCATTAACCAGCAATGTGATTTTTAGCTGGTTGATACCTTATTTTGGACCAGAGACAATACTAAAACTTTTAAGTGGGTTAAATTAACATAAAGTTGAATTTGCAATGTAAAACAATTTTTTCCTTGTTCAGATGGAGAAAATTAGGACTCAAAGATGTAAAGTAATTGTCCCTATATGGCAGATGTGGTTTAAATGACCTCAAAAATTTGAATCCAGGCTATGTGTGAGAGCCCACACATTCTTCAAAATAGAAAAGCAAAGCAGAAGAAAGCGATTCCTACTTATAAGACAAACAAAAAGGACAAGGGAACTGAAACTTCCTGAAAGTCGACCCTGCACATGCTTAATGCTGTGCTGTTTAATACGTACAACCCATTGAATTCTCACTAAAATTCCTAAGGAACCATTACATCTATTTTAAATTATAAAATAGTATTCACACCCATAAGAAAGAACAGATTGAAAACAGAATGAAGATCTATTGAAAACTCCATGAATGATTTCCCTTTCCTCACACCATCATTACAAGTAACTAATATTCATAATTCAACATTCAATATCTTTATCATTTTTAATATTTTTACTACATGTGTTTATCCTAAGCAACATAAAGCAAAGTTTAGGGTATTTTAACTTCACATATGACATTGCATTTTATGTGTTTTTCAGACAATTTTTTTTCACTCAGATACATACCATAACATTCATCTGTTATGTGTATCCTTGATTCTTTCGATTTCACTATTTTAAATCATGTAGTTTTAATGAAATATCACATTTTATGTATCTGCGAAGTTTTAAGAAAACATCACAGTTTATTTAGCCATATGGTCCCTGTTGAAGCTTTTCTCCTCTGCTACTACACATAACGTTTCTCTCTATGTTTGTACAACACCCATGTGTAAATGCGCAGGACTCTCTCTAGAACGTACATCTGGGAATTGAATTGCTATGTAGGAAATGAACATTTTTAAACCATCCTAGTTATTGCCAAATGGTTCACTTAACTTTATTAGACACTGACAAATTGGTATCCAAGCAAGTGCACAGATGTGTAAGGGTTCTTACTCCACATACTCTTCAACAATTGAGATTATCAGACTTTGACATTTTTGCGCATCTGATGAGTATGTGTTAGAATTTGCATTTAAATGCCATTGCACTTATTACTAGTGACACAAGGTGAATTTTCTCATGTTTTTTTGATAGTCAAGTTTTGTTCTTCCCCTACAATTTTGTCCTTATTCTTGTCATTTTGTGATCAGGCTAATGCGTTTTTCTTCTGAATATGTTGGGATTGTTTCTATTCTGGATATCCATCTTTAGTTATTTGTATTTTTAATATCTTCTTGCAGTCTGTGCACTTTTTAAAAAAATACTGGCGTGATAAACTTTTTAAATGGTAGCTCAAATTTAAAATAAGACATAACAAGCACAAGTCATACAGTATTTATAAAGTCAGTTCGTGTCTAAAGGTCAGAAAGATTGTTTCATAATTTTTTTCTAAAATTATTAAAGTTGCCTTCTTATAATTTGGTCTTTGATCCACACAGAATCCATTTATGTATATGATATGGGTTAGGAGTCCTGTAACATTTATTTCCACATGGGTTTTAAATTTTTCCTGCCACCGGCTTACACGCCGCTCTCCTCAGGCCAAGTCACGAAGTAGATACTAATATAATTCCAAATTAATTGACTCAGAGACAAACGGAAGTTCAGTAACCTGGCCAATATCCCTCAGCTAGTGAACAGTGGGGCCGGGATGTGACCCCAGGGAGTCTGGCTCCCGGGCCTGTGCAGAAGGGAGGAATGTGTGTCTGCGCCAGGATTTCCACAACGAAAGAAATGGAGTGAAAGAATACCAAAAAAACTAAACTCCTTTCTTCACAATAAAGCTATAGGGCAATGTTTTCTATTCAGGTGTGTGGCTTTTTGCCTTCTACTCATGCAAAGTATTTTGTGCTTGATGCGTTTAGTGTTAAAAGCAAAGAATTCAATTAATTAATTCAGTTGATCAATCAGTTAATTCATTACCTGTAACAAATGGTCCATTAAATAACTCAATCAATTGAATCAATTAAAACTAATTAATGATCTAGGTCTTAAGAATGTCTGCATATATCATGCTGGTGCCTGTACTCACTTACTTCCAATTTAAGACAAACCTAAAGGTATAAATACTATACAACTGCCTCAGATGTAAAGAATAAAAAGTACGCCAGGAATTATGGATCACAGCAAAGGACATTTATGTTGGGTGAGGTAGGAGCCGGTAAGGGGAATTTTCAGACAAGTCTCCTGAAGTGGATGTCTTGTGAGCTGTGATCAGGACAGTATGAAGTCCAATTCCTGGCAGAGGAAATAGCAGCAGCAAAGACATACAGGTGATGAGCAGAACATTCCTGGGAAATCACTAGCCTTTTCGTGTTGCAGAATTGCTGAACGCAGGTGGGATCCGAGGAGAAACCTGGGCAGCCAGCAAGAGCCGGATGTAGGAGAACATTTATTGTAACAAGGAGATGGCATTTTTCTCCCGAGGCTGATGAGGCACATCATCATTGCAGTGTAAACAGAGGAGCGGCTTCTGTTAGACGGGCGGCGGAGAGTCACTGGCAGGCTGCTGCAGTGGGCAGGTGACAGACAACAGGGGTCTGACCCAAGGCAGGGACACAGAATCCTCCTCGGCACTGTCTCTGCTCCTGCCGGGGACTTACAGGCTGCCAGCGCCTCTGTGCTTTGGAATCTTTCACGATCCATTGGGAATATTTATTTGTAGATCTGGTTTTTCCCCATAGTGTCTGGAGAACAGGAAAACATGTGAACTGCCTCTGAGCCAGACTCACAACATTAAACCCCCGTCTCCAATTGCCTCCACTTATCCTTCCTTTTTTTGGCGGCACAAAACAAAAAACAAAAATAGCCCCATACGCAAAATGCAAGAACGTAACTTGAGGAATCTGGTGCAGCCCCTCTTGACAGAGTACGCGGAAACCACAAATGATAACGTAGCATCTCAGGGTCAGCAGCTTCGGGGGACGCTCACCACCTCCAGCCCTGAAGGAGGAAGGAGAGCGGATGAAATGGTACCCAGGGCAAGAGGGGAACCGAGCCGGGAGGCCGCCTCTCAGGAGTTGTCACGCTGGCCAAGAAATGAGCCAAGCTAGAGGTTCTGCAGAAGAGCACGGGGAAGGATACCTCATTCCACTCTCTCTCCCCCTCCAACATGCTTCCGGGGCCTGTTGTCAAACAGTACGAGCTCGACCACAAGGGGCTTCTGAATGTCATCCACATGCATCATGCTCGGCCTCGGAGGCGCAGGCAGGGTGGCGGACGGTGGGGAACGGGTTTGGAGATGGTCCGCATAGAGGTGCGCCCTTCACTCACTTCATACAATAAGTGCAAACTGTGTTTATAATACAAATGCAACCCAAGGCCAAGCCTGGCCTCCTTCTATCAGTTTCCGTCCTCGGGGCACCTGTCTGTATAGAAGCTCTGGACCCACACCGGTGGTAGTCCCGGCATCCCACACTGAGAGATTCCTGACATCTGCTTAGTTCATCTTTATAATACAGTAACAGGAAAATGTATTTTGCATTATTTTTTCCTATCGCATTTAGTCTTCTTAGCCATCCACCTTCTCAGATATTTTTTGCTTTATATTTTATAGATGGGAAATTGCAAAAGAGTAAAGGAAATAATGAGAGGTTAAATGACATGGCGATGCCACACATCCCAAACGGGGCCAAGAACCTACCCCAGGTCTTTGACCTCCAACACCCAGTAATATTTCTATTGCACCATAACTGGCTATTCAGAGCAGTTGCTTTTGAGGGGAAGAAAACTACAGTGGGGTCTGTCTGACCTGATTTAACCCTAACTCTCAAGTAGACCACAGGACCCCCAGGGTCCACTGCAGGTGACACAGAAATCCACTAAATGAAAGCTTACCTTTCAAGCATTCAAAATGAAAAGGATATCTTCACTCTGAAGAATTGGCTGTTCTAGTAGAAGATTGGTAAATAAAGATGAAGAGGTTGGTACTAATTAAATGCTGAAAATATGTTAAATTTGCCTTAACCTGAACAAATAAGACATTTTTTTATCCTGATTTATTACAAAAGGCTTGTCATCCAAATAAATAATAGATTCTGTGATGTGGCACTTTCCAGATTCTCACCTCATGTTTGAAAGATTAGGGTCATCGTAGGTAATAAATACTACAAATAAGCTTGTGAAAAAAAAGATAAATATTAAGATTGCAAATTAAGGAAATTAAAACTCTATTTTAAGGGAAATAAACCACTGCAGTCTCTTTTACTCCCCAGATCAAGTAATTGTGTAATATGAACATTGAAGCAGGATATAATGTGCAATTAGGCAATAAGACGAAAACAACTAATTTGCGGGGTGGGGAGCTGGACAAATAAAATTAAGACTTATAGACAAACCAATTAATTATAAGTAATTATTTGCAAGCTAAAAGTATTTTTTAAATAATATTCTTTCCATGAAAAATTAGCATACCACAACGATAAGGAATTTCAGTAATGGCTCTACTAAAGAATAAACTGAAAATAATAAACAGGAAGCTTAGTAACAAGTATGTCAAAGAGATGAGGTTAATAGAGGTTCCAGTACTGGCTTAAAGGCAAAAATGTCTGTTTTGTCTTTCTGGATTATTGGTAGAAATTTCTGTCAGGCCAGGATGAAAAGCACCAATAGAATGCTCATGATTCCCTTCACTGGTTAGGTATTTATTTCAGGAAAGATTTTGTTTTGTATAACCGTTGTTTTCATTATCCTTTGTTAAACACAGCCACTAAATAAATTTTCCCTATTTTTCCTGGTTGCTTAATCCCTGTGTTTCCACACAGATAAATCTCATATAATTAACTTGAGCTTTGGAAAACAGTGCTGCCTGGCGCACATGAAATGAAGTTTTATGTCAAGCCAAAGGACGTTACAACCTGTTGTGGGAATAGAAATGCTTTACTGGGAGTTCCTTGCCCGTGGCTGTACATGAAACTGAAGAGACAAGAGAGGAAATAATTCAGCTCTGAAAACCCTTCTTCTGCCAAAAAGACAGAAAGAAAATATTTTATTTTCATTCACTTTCATGGATATCTGACACCTAAACTTATTATTTTTGCTACACTGTAATTATGCCAATAAAACTGAGGGTGAGAAAAAAATTTTAATCAGACAAAGTTGCAAGTCATCTGTGTCTCCTTAGGGCCTGGCACAGGGAGTGGCACTCACGGATAATTGTTTTATGAAAAATGAAAGGTACAGGTATCGACCCTCTGAGAGCATTCAGTGATGGTACTTCTAGTCTCACCTTCTGATTCAGGGTCCTGACACTGTATTTTTTTTCATCCTCATTGTAGAATTGGTCAGCTGAAGGGAATTACTGTCCTATGGCATAAGCTGAATTTCATAAGCAGAGTAACAAGTTCAGAAACTTAGGCAACAGTAACTGTGTAACTATTACTTTTTTTTATGTGTAAACTTGACTGGCCACGGGGAGCCCAGATTAAACATCATTTCTGGATGTGTCTTTGAGGGTATGTCTGGGTGAGATTAGCATCTGAATCCGTGAACTCAGGAAATAGATGCACCCCCCCCCCCCGCTGGCCCCCAATGTGGGTGGACATCATTCAATCCACTGAGGGCATAAATAGAACAAAATGTAAAGGAAGGATTTGCCCTGTTTTTCTTCCTGTCTGTTGAGCTGGGACATAGATTTTCTCCAGGCCTTAGATGGTTATTTACAAGATTAACTACCCTGGATTTCAGGCCTTCGGACTGGAACCAGAATTACTTCACCTGCTTTCCTGAGTTGCTAGTTTGCAGATGGCTCGGCACCATGGGACTTAGTCACCATTATTATGTATGCTAATTCCTCACAATAAGTCTCTATATACATGAAATACATATGTGTAATATATATTATATAGATAGATATTAGATATAGATCTATCTATGACATATATCTATTATAGATATATCTATAATATATATTATGAAGAGATATTAGCACTCATATAACTATATAATTTAGAATAGACTATATATGTAGTTACAGCTGTACTGATATAGGATATTCTCTATTTAGAATCTATAGAGAGAGAAAATATGTAGAAAATATAGTTTAATTACATTAAAATATAACTATATATTCTTATATGTATGGAATATATATTAGCATATATACACATGATATTGGCTTTGCTTCTATGGAGAACCCTAAGACATTAAAAAATACATACATAATGCAGGGTAAGAAAAGAAAGAACACTGGACTCAGTCATGAAGCTCTTGAAAATCACATATAAAGAGAATAGCAATGGGCTGGAGTTGCATTTTTCCATTGACTGAAAATTTGATATCAAAGCATGAGGTTAAAACACAGAATGAGTTTTAGAATGAAAGAGAACCTTTACCTCAGTTATTTGATCACTAATGTTCTCTGGTTTATTTTACATAGACAGTCATTCTCAAAGTGTGGTATCTACCCCTGCAGCCTCAGCATTACCTGGGAACTCGTTAGAAAAGCAAATTCTTGGGCTGCCTCAGACCTCCGGAACTAGAAATTCTGGGCACGAGCCCAGCGACCTGTTCCACTAAGTCGTCTGAGTGATTCTAATGCGGACTCCACCTGAAGAACCTCTAATCTCCACGATTTACCAATTATTTACTTGGTCTATGTTACACTGCACATTATTATTTAATAAAGCATCCATTCTTTTAAAACACACAGAATACAATAGTTTTGGAGGGGGTGTTCTTATGGAAATAGCAAATGAAAAGCTGAGGCACAGCATGCCGTACCTTTTGGGTGCTGAGGCACAGCATGCCGTACCTTTTGGGTCATTTTTCTATTTTGCACTGGGGTATGGTAAGAGCTACTGTGTCTGTGCTACTCCATTTCCTCCTAACTCTCCCAGCTCAAAAAGGGGCAAATGATCCAAGCCAGACCACTGAGAGTCCCTGCCTAAGATTCTTCTAGCGGAAACGAGAGTGAGAAACTCTCTTTCCTTGCTGATTTCCTGAGTTAAGGGATGTGAGTGAAGGATTGCCCTCAGCCATGTTCTTTGTTATGAGGTTACATTTATAATGTTGATGCTCCCAAACCTCTGTCTCCAGTGCAGATGCCTTCATTGAACATTAGACTCTGATGACTTGAGTTCACTCATCATCTTTCCCCTCCTGGTTGATGGACATCTTGAACTCGATGCCTCCCACACTGAATTCCTGATTTCTCCCAACCACATTCCACAACCCTGCCGCTCTCACTTTCTCATCCCAGCAAATGGCTCAGTTAACCACCTACCTAACTGTGCACCTGCTCAGGGATATTGTGAATTGCATAGATTTTTTTCTCTCTGAGCTCCCACATTTAACCCATGAGCTAGTCCTT
Source organism: Manis javanica (assembly GCF_040802235.1). Lineage (NCBI taxonomy): Eukaryota > Metazoa > Chordata > Mammalia > Pholidota > Manidae > Manis > Manis javanica. The sequence goes on along the minus strand of NC_133169.1, from coordinate 90,732,846 downwards.
TTAACTGTACTTTAAAATATATCCTGAAGTGAACAATTTCTTGCCAGCTTTACAGCCTTCACCTTACTCCAAAGCACCATAACTTCTCACTAGAACTGAAGTGTCTACGTCCCAGCTGGTTTCTGTTTCTACTCTTGACCTCTTACAGCCTGTTCTCCACTAAAAAGGTATTTTTAAAGATTAAACCTGATTCTTTCAGTTTCTGCTTAAAATAATCTGATGACTCACCACTCAAGTTAAAATAAAATCTGTAGCACTCATTGTGGACTAATCTGCCTTAGATAATAGATTTTTGTTCATTCAACATCTCCATCCTTTCCCCATTACTCCACTTATGCCAGACTTATCCGTATACTCTCTCTATATGCATAAACTGTATACTCTAAATCATTTTCATTTTAGGGTCTTTATATATGCTGAGGCTTCTTTCTGAAATGTACTTGTCCCCAGAGCTCCGAGTGACCGATTCTATTTGGTCCCCGGCATCTCAACTCAAATATCACTTCTTCAGCGGCCTCCCTGACCACCCAATTTAAAGTGAATCCCTCTCTTCCTCCAATCATACTCCATTACCTATCCTACATTGCTTCGTTTTATAAAATGCATTACTATTTGAAATTAGAGTATTTATGAATTTATTTTTAACTTCCATCTTTACCCTTGTAAGACGGTATGCAGCATACGGAGCTCTATATATGCTTCCGTAGAGCTGATGTGCCTTGAGTATTAATTTAATCACTCTATGCCGAGTTTAACACAATTCTCATGCATATGTAGGTGCTCATTAAATCCTTATGGGATTAATTCAAGAAATCAATGCAGGACAAACCCAAATGCAGCAAAATGAATCAAGTCTTACATGGACAGAGAGTAAGAGAGGAACTTCACGGTGGTCAGGCTCTTGGGTCCTTCCTGTGCAGACCTTCCCTTTCTTCCTCTTTGTAAACCAGTAAAAAACAAGTAAGAAAACAAACAAGGCAGGATTAAATTTGAATAGGGTTCCTACCTCTTACAGCAGAAAGATGTGAGACGCATAGTTGCCTATCCATAGGAAAGCTTTAGGGACAAAGACTAAATTTGTTCCTTCTTACATGGTAAAATTCTTAGGGATCTTACACATCTTGGAAAACAATTAATAGAAAATATTATGTACACTATTAGAAAAGGACTTAGTCAAAGCAGTATGGAAATGCCCAGCTCTGTGTGATAAGGAATGGAAAATTAGCTATAGTCTCCTCATCCAGGCCAATAACTATAGGCTAAATTTAGCTTATTATGCAGCAACTGATTATTGAGATTGCCAGAAGAACATTTTCCAAAATAATTAGGCTGAATAAACATTAATTTCGAGTGACCACCCATAGTCAGGGTCTTGGTGGCCTTTTCAAAACTAATACACTTTACTCTGCCATAAAAATATTGGATTTGTTGAATTAGCAATAATCATTTTTTGTCTAAAAGGAATTATAGAGGCAAAGCAATATCCAAGTCATCTTAGATTAATTCCTTTCATATTTATATACCGTAATATGAAAAAAAAAAAGGTGTGACCCCTTACTCATTAATTCCCTTCCAAACACATCAACCTAGCTGTTCTGGAATACCAAAGCTTGCTAAAATCTCAAAGCCTCTGAGCTCTTGCTGACCTCACTGCATGGCATGTCCTTCACTTTTCTGCTTGCCTCTCAGGTGTTGGCTTAAATATCACCTCTTTTGAGGCCATTCTTATCTATCCTAACTAGACCTCCCTATTATTGCATGCTCTAGCGACGTCATTCTTTTCTTTATAGAAATTGTCATAGTTGATATTATTCCACTAATTGTCTGTCCACTCGGCCATGATATTTTACTTCCTACTAGAAGGAAATCATATCCAGTAGAGCAGAGACCATTTCTGTTTTATTCATCACTCTATCTTCAATACTCGTCTCATAGGAAATGCATAATCCCATCCGTCCACATGGGAAAACGAGTCTTGTAGAAGATAGGGTCTGAGTTCCCTTAGTAAGTCGCAGCGCAAACTACCTTCCGTGTGAAGGACTGGCCACAAAGTGGCTCTTTGTATCTAGTCCCACGGACCTAAATATCGGCTCTGTGCTGATGACGCCCACACCCGTCTTCTGAATCCCAGACTTGTATCCCAGCAGGGGGGGCACCTGACAGCCGTCTCAGGGAACACATTCAAAGCCGAGCTATGGAGCCCTTCCTCCTTTCCTCTGCACTAGCGATCCTTACGGTCTTCCTCAACTCAGCAAATGGCAGTTTCAACCCTTCAATTGCTCAGACCAAAACCTTTGCATTCACCCTTGATTCCTCTCTTACTCACTTTCTCTGTACATTCCATTGGCAATTCCATTGATTCCTCCTCTGAAATAGATCCAGACCTGACCACTCCTGTCCACCCTACTACTTCAACTATTGCACAAGCCTCCGTTAACTTTCCCCTACATTATTACTACATATTTTAATCAATCTCCTGTTTTCGTTCTTGTCCTCTCTAGCACTTTGTCTATAAAGAAAGCAATGTGATATTTCTAACACATGAGTTAAATTACATAAATTCTTTTCTTAAATCCACCCAATGGCTTCTCAGTTCACTCAGAGTAAACCCCCAGCTTGTTACTACGGTTTACCAAACCCCACCTAATATGGCCCCTGTTACGTCTCTGACCTCAAATCCTACTACAGGGTCTTTCTCTCACTACACTATGACTTAGGGCCTCTGGGAGTATTTTTGATGTCACTATTCACATTTTCCTTTCAGCCACCTCCAAATGTCACCTTCTGGAGAGGACTTCTCTAACCACTTTCTATAAACTAGCACCTAAACCCACCTAACCCCCCTTCAGTTCTCTTCACAGCATTTATTTCCACGAGGTGGGTTTTCCACTTGCTGTTTTATGACTTTCCCCTACTAATGTAGAAAATTCATGAAAGCAAGGACTTACGTTTTGTTCACTGTAATTTCCCTAACACCTAGAACAGTGTCTGGCATATGGTAGAATCTAAATAAATATTTTTAAATAGGTCTGTGAAAAACTATAACATTTTTGTTACTATATATTTTATTAACTGAAAGCATACCAGACAGCAGAGAGCAGACTAAAGAAGTTATTTCGGGGAAATGTAGGGTCTTCTGAGTACTTCTGAAATATCACTTAACAAAAAAATCTGTCCTGGCTAAATTAAGCCCCACATATTTGTCCCCAGTACTGTCTTATCAGAACTTTCTTAGTTCAAATTATTAAAACATACAAAGCAACAGAGAACTCTCTCTCTCTCTCTCACACACATACACAAAAACAAATAAATGCATGTAAAACTGGTAAAATCCAAATAAAGTATGTGGATTGTATGAGTGTCAATCTCCTGGTTTTGATTTTATACTATAGTTATACAGTATGTTACCCCTGGTGCAAACTGAGTGAGGGGCCCATAAAATCTCCCTGAACATTTTTTTTTCAGTTTCCTCTGATCTATAATTATTTCAATATTTGTTTTTTTGGGAAAGGTGGAAGGTTGCTAATGCTCAGAACCAACTGGCAGTCAAAGCATATGAGGCTCCAAAGAGCCCTCAAAATATTATGAATAAGGTAAGAAAACTCCATTTTTAAGCTCAAATGACACTTCCATCGGGAACTGATCAAAAAACAATATTGCCATCTGAAATGAGATCTAATTAATGTCAGTGTGAAAAAGCTTAGTGAACCACAGAGACCTAACTCTCAAAAATGGTTTTCATGATTGTTAAGGACCTAAGGTTAAATTTCTCCATGTCTGTTCTGAAGAAGAATATCCATTCCATTAGAATTTTGGTAGAAAAAAAAACCAAAACTAAAAGTCAAAAGGTAGAAAGGCTTAGATTTTGAAATAAATCGAGGAATATGTTTGCTTTAAACTCCCCCTTTTAGAGAGTCGCACACCACTATCCTAGCAAAGGCTGAGAAGCTCTTAAGTCAAACTTTGTCAATAGCAGCACCTGCCAAACTAACGTGGCCACTAGAGAAGAGGGTATCTTTTCCATCTCATCAGAGAAAATAGAATAGGGTTTTATAACAAAGGAGGTGATAAAATTTGTTAAGATATATGAAGACTGTGTTACAACAGGAGATCTGGGAGAATAACATGCAGTGTCTTCTTCAATCTTTTGCTTTTAATTGTAAAGAATTATATTTTTAGAGTCGTTTAGGTTTACAACTAACTTTTTTAAACTTTAGAACCACTTTGTTGTTGGGATTTTAATTGGGATTACACTGGATCTACAGATCTAATTAGGAAGAACTGACATCTGGAAAATATTGAGTGTTCCTATCCATGAATAGGGGATATCTCTCCATTTATTTAGTTCTTCTTTGATTTAATTTATCATGGCTTTATAATTTTCCTCATATAGGTCCTATACATATTTTGTTAGATTTATACCTAAGAATTTCATATTCAGGGTACAAATATAAATAATATTGTGTTTTTAATTTTGAGTTTTGCTTGTTTATTGTTGGTATTTGAGAAGTCATTAACTTTCATATATTAATACTGTATCTTTTACTTTGCTATAGTCACTTATTAGTTCCAGTTTTCTGTTGATTTTTTTGGATTTTCTATGTAGACAATCATGTCATCTGCCACAAACAGTTTAAAGTATTTTTTCCCATTGGTATACCTTGTATTTCCTTTCTTATTGCATTAGAAAAAGGTTCCATTACAATGTTGAAAAAAGTGGTGAAAAGGGGCATCTTTGCCTTGCACCTGATCTTAGTGGGAAAGTTTCCATTTTCTCATCATTAAGGAGATGTTAGCTGTAGGTGTCTTGCAGATAGTTCTAGTCAGGCTGAGAGAGCTCTCCTCTGTTCCTATTTCCCGAGAGATTTTTATCATCAATGGGCATTAGATTTTGTCAAATGCTCTTTCTGCCTTTATTGATATGATCATGTGATTTTTACTTTTTAGTTTATTAATGGGATAGATTATAGTAAATGACTTCTGAGTGTTGAACTAATCTTGCATACCTGGGTAAATTATACTTGATTATGGTATATAATTCCTTTTAATCATTGTTGGATTTGATGTGCTAATATTTTTTAAGGTTTTGGCCTCTGTATTCATGAGAGATATGGATATCTAGTTTTCTTTTCTTGTACTGTCTTTGTCTGGTTTTGGTATTAGGGTAATCATGGTGTCATAGAATGTGTTAGGAAGCGTTTCTTCTGCTTCTATTCTTTGAAAGAGAATGTAAAGAATTGGCATAATTTCTTCCTTTGATGTTTGGTAGAATTCACCAGTCAACCCATTTGGTTCCGGTCCTTTCTGTTTTGGAAGATTATCAAATATTGATTCAATTTATTTACTAAAGATAGACCTATTTAGATCACTTATGTTTTCTTGGGTGAGTTTTGGCATATTGTGCCTCTTAAGGAATTGGCTCCTTTCATCTCAGTATCAAATTTGTGGGCATAGAATTGTTCATCGTATTCTTTTGTTATCCTTTTAATATTCATGGAATTTGTAGGCTGTTCCCTCTTCCACTTCTGATATTGTGAATTCCTGTTCTTTATTTCTCAGGCAGCCTGGCTAGAGGGTCACTGGCTGCACTGAGATTTCCAAAGAAGCAGTTTTTGGTTTCATTGCTGTTCCCTATTGGTTTCTTGTTCTCAATTTCATTGATTTATACTTTAATTCTTATTATTTCCTCTTTTTTTCTGCTTTCTTGGATTTACTTTGCTCTTCTTTTGCTAGTTTCCTAAATGGGAAACTGAGATTATTGACTTTAGGGTTTTTTTTTCCTAATATATGCATTCGATGCCATACACTTCCCTCTAAGCATTGCTTTCACTGCATTTCACAAATTTTGATAGGTTGTGTTTTCATTTTAGTTAAAAATATTTTAAAATTTCTTTTGAGGTTTCTTCTTTGATCTATGTCTTATTTAGAAGGGTTTTGTTTAACCTCCACCTATTTTTTATGATTTTTCCACTTATCTTTCTGTTAGTGGTGGTTTCTAATGTAATTCCATTGTGATATGAAGGCAGTCATTGTCTGACTTCCATTATTCGAACTTTGTTAAAGTGCATTTTACAGCCCAAAATGTGATCTATCTTGGTGAATGTTCCATGTGAATTTGAGCAAAACATGCTTTCTTTTGTTGTTGGAAGAAGTTGTCTATAGATGTCATCATGTCTGCTCAATTGATATGAACTTGAGCAGTATGATTTCTGCTGTCACTGGATGTGGCAGTTCCTACGGTGGTTTCTGCCCATGAGGCTCTGCTCTGCAAGCCCTGACTCCCTGCATTCACCTGTCTGCCTGTGCAGTCTCTGGGTTAGACACTTACCCAGCGTCCTTTACTCTCTTATGGATCCAAGAAGAGTTCCTGAATTTTTTCAATAAAAAACTGTTCAATTTTTTGTTGTGAGGAGAGGACTGAGTGACAATTTCTAAACTCCTTACATGTGGAATCAGAAACCCTCATCTTCACTTTTTTTAGGTATTGGTGCCCTTGTTCTAATAGCTGGTACTTGTTCCCTCTTCAGAAAGAGTAGGACAGCAGAGAAAAGGAGAACATTTTAGGGTACGGTGGCTTGATTTTAAAAAATTATTTTGCCTTAACTTTTAAACATACCAACTAACCTCTTGATCTTCATTTCCTCTCCAGAGACACCAAAGGAGGTCTCCCCATTAAATGGATGATATTATTAACCTTGCTAGATAAATAATTCCTGCATGATCTTTTAGCCACATAATTACCTTGTGAGTTTAATACATTTCCGTAGAACTTGATCACTTTTTGATGGATTTCTAAAGGCTAATTTCTAAAGGCATCAGTGTTGTCTCTGGAAATATCATGACCCTGCCTTCCCTCACCCTGACTGGCACTGCCAATAAAACTTTTATTATGAAAGTCTCCAATACCAATCAGCTGTGCCTTGGCGCTTAGCCCCAGTATTGAATAAATAATGCCCAATGAGCATCTGATATATTTCACTGACAATAATCTACATTTAAATATTTTAAATTAAAGCTACTTTCACCAGGGTCTACCATTTGCCAAGGGCAACTATCCCAAGAAGTCACTTATTTAAATCTACCTGTATATTTCTGATGCATCTCAGAAATGGAAATGTGATGCTTGGGTATACAAAGCCGACATCCGAGTGACTTTCTGCACATATGGTCTCAGGGTAGCCAAACCGGCCTGGCAATTTGGCCTTGGGGCTTTATTTTTCTTACAGGGCATGAACTGAGATATATTTATTAGCAGAAATGACAAGCTTCTAGCCCCAGAGTTTCCAACAGCTCTCTCTAAGTGGGAAAATTTGCCCTTTGTTCCCCACTGTTGCATAGCCTGACAGCGGGTAATAGTTAGACAATGATTCCAAGGCTGGACTACTTCGAGTGGTTCTGACAATTACATTTATCTGATTTGTTGGGATTCCATGAGCGGTAAGCACACTCTTCCTAGTATACTCCCATTCACAAGATCCTGAAATAAACAATGGTAAGCTAAGGATTACTGTAATGTTATTTGGTCCATTATCTAGGCACAACCATCAATGAAGTAGTTCTTTACATTTGAAATGACTTAAGGGCACATACATCATTTAGATAGTAATATCATAAATACCATAACAGAACATTTTACTTGATAAAAATAAAATTATCAGTCTCCAGGAGTTGATTTGGGATAAGTTGAATGTTGAGTTCATAGTGAAAAATAAACCATTATAAGGACAGTGTAGACAGCGTGAGCATCTGCCACTGGTCCAATGCCATAGAATAAATCAGCAAGTACATTTTTCTTTTCGTTTCAAAGCATTTCCCTTCATGATACAAAATATCTGCTATTTGCTCTCACATGGGTAAGTTGCACAAAAACTTTTTTGACTCTACAAGCAGCTGAGAGAATTTGCTCTTTGTATGAAAGACTTGGTCTTGACCTCGACAGTTTCACTCCCATAGTTTAGAAAATACATGCATTCAAGAAGTATTAGAAAATGAGATGTAAACAGTGTAAGTGGAGAGTCCTTTGTGCAATTTTACATAGGCAATTAATCCTACTACATGTCACAACTCTGTCAGTCCTGGTCTCTTTCAAAACTATAAGCATTGTCAGCCATCTTTGCAACTTGATGTTCTCATGTCCACCCTTGGCAGTGCTTTCTTTCTCCTGACACAATTGCCCATAGTCCCTTCTCTGTAAACTTTTATTTGGGGTTCTCTGAAATCCGAGGCACATGGCACAAGTATTTAAAAACTCCTCCTCGTAATTGTTCAGCAAACTTTCCTTCTGCTTCATGCACAGTCAAACCCTGGCTTTCTGCTGAGGACGCAGGGTATGTAGTGTACCCTGAGAATGTCGGGAGGAGCTGCTGATGCCCTGACAAGGCCAGGGAGCGGGGTCCCCGCTTTCACTGACCCCTGGCACCTGAGTAAACATCCCAGATCTTCAGAGGCTGAAGTCACATGATATCACATTCTTCCCCTCCCCACTCTGATGTGTCTTCTACTGATTTCCTGGTCAGTCTGCCAACAGCCCCCCAAACTGGAAGCCCAGGGAAAGCCTGGTGGCCAGGCACAGGCTGGCCAGGTGGGAGGGGGAGCAGTAACGTGTTGACACTTCAGCTTTATCTGTTTGCTTATTTATCTCTAAGTCATGATTCTAGGGTTCCTGACGGCAGGCTCTTTAAGTTTCTGTATTTCTCCAGGGACTGGCATAGGGTATGGCACTTAGAAAGCATTTGATAAAGGGTTATTGGAAACATTAATGAATAGAGAATAACATTACTGTTAAACTATATAATAATACCTAACTTTTGGGGAAGTTCTTACTACACGGCAGGAATTGCCCTGAGCAACTTATGTACATTGGCTCTTTAAATCCTCACAACATTAAATCTAGTGCTACTGTAGCTTAGGAAATTCAGAGACTTTATGCAAATAACATCATTCAGTCCTTAGCCGGAGCTTGGAACAGACTCAGGGCCGGCCAGGTGAGTTCAATGGCTGAGGTGAGGTACCCCACACGGGGCCTTTGTAACCTAATTCAGACTACTCTCCCCCTTAAAAAAATAATAATAATTCAGGCAACACACTTCATACATAGTGGAACTAGAATTTAAATGAAGGCAGTTCTCTTCCAAAGCCCACAACTTGAATATCATCCTTAAATATTTGTCATGGACAAGATGATGAATGAAGAATAGATCTACATCTAGAAGGGTCCCACCCCTTCTTCAGCATAGAGGACAGGACCTATGGGGATTGAAACAGGTGTCCACAGGGCCACCACGGCCTCCTGACAGTATCACCCGCAGAGTATGGAAGCCGGCATGGTGGGGACAGGTTTCCTGCTCCCACGGAAGAGAGCCGGTGTCTTCCAGATCAGGGCACAGGTGCCACTGGAGTGGTCTCTGCGAGGGCCTGTGTGACCTCTACAAAGAAGGAGGAATGAGAGAGAAAGGGGTAAGGAAGCTGGAAACCATAGAAACAGTAAGAACAAGACACGGAAACCAAATGCAAGCAGTGTTCACACAGGGTAGGCTTCCCTGAGGAGAACGTTCCCAGAGTTGAAGCTGTCAGTGATGGTGCAGGTAGAAACCGAAGCAGAGACTCCAGCAAGGGGGAGAGTGGGAGCCAGGGAAGGACGAAGAGGAGCAGGACCTGGTGAGTGAGAGCCCCTCGGGGGAAGATGCTTGCAGGGACGGCGAGGAACTCCAAGGAAGAAAACCTTATACAAAAGTGCTTGGGGTCTAAATTCAGTGCCTAGGAAAAAATCACCTGGGGTCAATTTTGTCTTTGAAAATTCCTAAAAGTTCTCAAAAAATACAGACAGAGGATGGACTATATTCAACACTACAGATTCATGTGTGTATAGAATAAGTAGAGTAACATATAGAACATAATAAAGTATACACATGCAAGTATCATTTCATAGTATTTTCATACCAGGAGACAGAGATCTGAATGCATTTGGTTTAATATATCTTAAGTGCTTCTATTTATTTACTGCATGTCTTCTGAAAACTCAAAATACTTACATTTGAAAATACTGGTGTCCCCTGAAACATACCTCTTGTGAGGGGAGACGGCCTGCACAATATTTATTTAAAATGTGCTTTTACTTCTGACTCACTAGGTAGTAGGAGTTTTGCCACCTGTTATGGAATTAGCGTGGCATTCCGTGGCATTCCGTGGCATTCGGGCCTCCAGCTTGGGGAAAGTGATGTATCAACGCAAAGGAAGGCTGATCTTCATAATGAGACCCAGATGCCAGAGAGTTTGCGTCCAGAATTTTTAAATTCTGAGGTTTGTAAGCTTTGACTTTGATACTGTTCAGCACTCAAAGTGTGTACTCAATTTCAAAAATATATATATACTACTGAAATATATATTTTTGCAAACCTTTTACAATATCAGCTTGTTTATTAAAAATTCCTGGAATCTACAAAGTACCATCTGTTTCCTTATCACATTTCGCCCCCACAATCACAGGCAAATATCGTTGCCTTTTTTATTCATGAGGTTGCTTAGAAACAATGTAGCTGTATTAATAGTTTGGTTGTGATTGAGTCTCTGATGATAGGCCTGGTGCAAGTGTTAAAAAAAAAAAAAAACTTCCCAAATTCTGCAAACAACCTGAAAATCAACTTTCAGTCTGGAAACACATTCAAGAGCAAACCCCGCAAGGCAGCCTGTCCCACACAGACACACATTTGGAATGGTGTCCTCTTTGGAATCTATCATTGATATCCAGGTGGCCTGACGGGGTATTTTCACGTCAGTGGGAAAATTTAGCAGTGAGTTGCCTTTGCAGGTGATTTTCAAAGCATGTTAGCAGCGATACTGTGCTTTCCCAACCTCAGAAGATTGAGATGACTATGAAAAGTCCCTCCAAAATGGGTTTCTTAAGCTGAAAATGGTCAGCACATTCCTCTGCCAAGCCTCCAGGGGAGAGTCAATACTCCAAGTCTATTAGCTTCGGGGGAAATGGAAGAGAGAGGAGAACAAACAGGGTGGAGAATGGCCGAATGCATCTTAGGGAAAACGGAGCCTCTCTGGGGAAAAAGAAGAGAAAATGAAAGAAACAACAATAAAGCAAAACACTGCGACTTCTGTGACTATGTTTATTTGGAGGACAATACTAGTTTGGAAAAAAAAAACCTACCCAGTAAATTATCTGCAGCGTTATTCTACCAAATTTTTGATCAGAACAACCTATTCCATTAAAATGGCCATGAAAATCTCTTGCAGCTCACAAAATAGAAGATGGTTCATTCACAGTTTTAAAAGCGTTATGCTTCATCTATGATGACGTAAACACTATTCTAAATATCTGGCACAGAACTGAGGTATCAGCAATCGGCAGGATGTTTAATCTATTTGGTCATGGGATATATTAGGCTGCAGCTGAAATTCTGATTCAGATACACACATACTAACACATTATGTCCTTTAAAATATCAACTCTATACATTTTAGTCATGCTTCCCCCATACGCTAGGCTTTCAGCAATATTTGGTTATTTGACTTTATTTACTTTTCCAAGCCATTTGGGTTCCTAGCATACGTGAGGCTCTAGACAAGGTACTTCATGTAGCTCCGTCTCCCTCCATGGTGCCCTTCATGTGATCCTTTTCATTTGCAGATGAGGAAGCTAACACTCCAGAGCTTAACAGTTCGCTCCACATTTGTCTGATAACAAAATAGATGGCCTTTTCACCACATTATAGAACAATCTGCTCATCAAGATGCTTAGTAGCGCACAAAATGTAGCCCTCTGCCCTGTGCCTTATAAAACGTGAAGCTCCGGCGTTTCCAGCTGAGCAGCATAAGCAGAGTAACCCAATCAAAGTGAAATACAGCTCAAGGTGAAGATACACACCCAAAGCCACCATCCCTGGTTATATTCTGGACATGGGGCAGGTTGCCAAGTGAGGCTGAAACCAGGTCAGAATTTGCCAGGAAATTAGACTCAAGGGCAAGTAGCAGAGAGAACTGGTCCAGGGGACCTTGCACACCAAGCTCTCCCTGAGTGAATGGCTCTATGTGTGTTATCCCCACTTTATACCTTCTGAACGCTTTCAGATGGGAGGAAGCAGAGGCGTGGGGTTAGTCTTGATATACCAAAAAGACTGAATGTGCGGAGTTTGTATCTGAACCCGGCATTATTTAATGAGATCTAATCATAGGATCACAGAATGCTTCTCCCACATCACATTACCACTACACCCTAAAGCCTATTTACTACAGCTTATTTTATCTAGTACCTCATGTCCACCATTCAACAAAAAACTGTAAGACAAAACACAGTTTGAAGATACCGAATGAGCATCAGAAGCAGATTCAGATACATTAGGAATGTTGGGATTAACAGATGAGGAATTAAAAAAGAAACTGATTAACATGCTAAGCATAAAAGTAGACAAATACAAGAACAGATAATGTAGGCAAAGAGAAAGAAATTCTTAAGAATAAAAAGAAATAAATGCTAGAGATAATAAACACTACCAGAAATGAATGGGGTCATTAATACACTGCTGTACATGGCTGAGGAAAGAATCTCTAAGTGCGAAGATATGATGATAAAAACTTTCCAAACTGAAAAGAAAAGAGAAAAAAAGAAAGAAACAGAACAACTCTTTCCCCGCAAATTTGATACCTAGATTAAATGAGCCAATTAATCGAAAGAAAAAAAATCAACCAAAACTCACACAAGAAGAAATGGATTATCTGAATTGGCCTGTATCTCTTAAATAAATTGAATCAATAATTAATAAATTTTCAAAACAGAAAACACCAGGCCCAGATGTGTTCATTGGTGAATTCTATCAAATTTTAGAGGAAGAAATTATACCAGTTCTCTACAATCTCTTTCAAGGGTAGAAGAGAAACACTTTCTAACTCATTCTTGGAGGCCTGCACTACTCTAATACCAAAACCAGAGAAAGACAATATAAGAAAACTATAGACCAACATGGCTGATGAGCATAGATGCAAAAATCCTCAAAAAAATATTAGCAAATCAAATCCAACAAAATAGAAAAGGAAGTATACACACAACCAAGTGGGATTTACTGTAGGTATGCCGGGATAGTTCAACATTCACAAATCAATTAATATAATCCATCACAAAGAACAAATTTAAAGTATATATAGATTAGGAAGAAATAAATAAAACTGTCTTTGTTCACAGATGATACAGTCATCAATGTAGAAAATCCAAAGCGTCAAAAATATTAAAAATCAAAAAACTCAAACCCTGGAAGTAATAAGTGATTAAAGATCACAAAATACATGGCTAATGTTCAAAATTCAACCCCATTTCCATATTTCATAAAGTAACAATCTGAAATAAAAAACACAATGCCATTACAGTAGCTACAAAACAATGAATTACTTAAGTTTAAATCTAACAAAATCTGTATAAGATCTATTTGAGGAAAACTACAAATCTGGTGAAAAAAATCAAAAAAGAACTAAATAAATGGAGAACTATTCCATGTTCATGGACAGAAGACTCAATATTGTCAAGATGCCAGTTCCTCCTAACTTCACCTATAGATTCAATACAATCCCAGCCCAAACCCCAGCAAATTATTTTGTTGATATTGACAAACTGATGCTAATGTTTATGTAGAGAAACATAAGATACAAGATAACCAACTCAATACTGAAAGATAGGAACAAAGGTGGAGGGAGGCCTGACCCTACCAGACTTCAAGGATCACTAAAAAGCTACAGTAATCAAGACAGTGTGCTTCTGATGAAAGAATAGACAACGAAAGCAATAGAACAGAATAAAGAGGCCCCATCATCAGCTGATCTTTGACAAATGAGCACAGGCAGTAAAATGAAGCAAAGATCATCTCTTCAACAAAGGGTCCTGGAGCAATTAGACATCCCCATGCAAAAAAAAAAAAAATAGACAAACCTTACACCTTTTGCAAAAGTTACCTTAAAATGGATCACAGACCTACATGCAAAATGCAAAACCATAAATTCCCAGAAAATAACAGGAGAAAATGCATATGATCTTGAAAACGATGACTTCTTATATACAACCCTAGAAGTACAATTCATGAAAGAAATAATAAGCCAGACTTCATTAAAATTTAAAACTTCGGCAAAAGACAGTATCAAGATAAAGAAAAGATAAGCTCCAGACAGGGATGAAAATGAAGTCTTTTCAAAAGATGGTCCCGATGAAGAACTATCCCCACTATACAATGAACCCTTAAAACTCAACAATAAGAAAATGAACAACAGATTAAAAAATAAGCAAAAGACCTGAGAAGACTCCTTATTAAGGAAGATATACGTATATCAAGTGAGCATATCAAAAGATGCTTGCTCCGTATCGTATGACATTAGGGAACTGGAAATTAAAACAACATGGGAATTGCACTACACACCTATTAGAACGGCCAAAACCCAAAACGAAAACAGCAGCAAATGCTGTTGTGAAGGGGAAGCGACAGGAGCTCTCTTGCTGTTGGCAATGAAAAACGAGACAGCCAATATGGAAGACATTTTGATGATTTCTTAAAAAACTAAACACTCATCCCATGATTCAGCCACCACTTTCTTTGGTATTTACCCAAATGAATTGAAAACTTATATCCACAGATGTTTGTAGCAATTGCTTTATTAGTAATTATCAAAACTTAGAAACAATCAAGCTGTCCTTCAGTACAGGAATGGATAAACAAACTGTGGTACCTCTAGACAGTGTATATTATTCAGTGCTAAAAATAAAAGACCTAACAATCCTTGGAAAGACAGGGAGGAAATGCCAATGCATATAACTACGTGAAAGAAACCAATGTGAAAATGTACAGACTGTATGAGTTCAACTATGTGACATTCTGGAAAAGGAAAAACTACGGAGACAGTAAAAAATTCAGTGGTTGCCAGGTATTAAGGAGGAGGACGGAGTGAATGAGTGGAGCATAGAGGATAGTTCGTGCAGTGAAGCGATTCTGCATACACTGCAGTGGTGAATATATGTCACTGCGTGGCTCTCAGAACATATAGAACGATCAACACCAATGCAAAGTGGACTTTAAATTGCATTAATATGTCAACATAGGTTCATCAGCCATAACAGATGTACCACCGGGTGCAAGCTGTCGACACTTGGTGATGCTGTGGTGGGGAAGGAGGAGATGGGGATACAAGCGAACTCTGTTTTTCTGTTCAGTTTTACTGTGAACCTACAACTGCTCTAAAAAGTAATTTATTAATTAAAGAAACCCAACATTTTTTTTAAAAATCAGACATTTCAATTACAGAGTGGGAAGAAGACATGAAAAGACACCACACTGCAGAGGAAACCTAGATGGCATATATGCACATGAAAGAGCACATAGCTATTAGCAAACCTGTCAAATGAAACCACAGTAAGTTATCACTACATATGCATAAGAATGGTTAACATAAAAAATACTGACGCCAAATGTTGGTGAGGATGTCGGTAACATGTTGCTGGTAGGAATGCAGAACGGTGTATCGCTTTGGAATACGACTTCTTATGTTCTTATAAAACTAAACATGCACTTACCATATGGCCCAGCAATTGTGTTCTTGGGCACTTATTCCAGAATAATGTCTCGTATACTTCATATAAAAGTGTGTGCACTGATGTTCTGAGTAGCATAATCCATAACAGTAAAAAAACTGGAAACAACGTAGATGTCCTTCAATAAGTGAACTGTTTAATCAAACTAAGGTTTATCCATACCATCAGATACTAATCTGCAATATAAAGGAAAGAACTATTGATATACAACCTGGTAAGTCCTCAGCTCCTTTGAGAGATATAGTCCTGTCCCTCCTTTTTCAGTGTCTGAGCTTCCCTAACTGGGTCATGCTATCACTTAACTCTGTTGATTGGCCTATTGACTATAGGAGGACATCAAAAGCACGTCCCGAGGGAGATATGTGTTGCCTTGCGTATGAGACATCTCTACACTATCTTCAAGTAATAGTAGGAAGAACCCTGGCCATTTCTGAAGATTTAAAAGTCCAGGAGACCCTGAATAGTCAGATTCTCAAGGCCTGCCATGGAGACGTCTCTGCCCCTCGTGGCACCCTTCACAGCCACCCCCACTCATCTCCCAGACCTGGGTTCCCATAGGACACCACGAGCAGCCACTAATCTGATCCTCATAGTGAGAATTCCCTAATTTTAAGAATGCTATACAAATGTAGTCATATAGCATATAATCTTTGGGAATTGAGTTTTATTCATCCAACGCAAGTCCCTGGTGGCTCCTCTCTGGAGTACAGGATGAACTGCAGGAGAAGGGATCAACAGAACTTAGCTCATTCACAGCCGTGGGGAAGAGAAGACCCTGAAACTATAAAGGTTGAGTGATGGCACTTAAACAGAGAACTAGGATTCATGGTCAGAATTATTATAATGAGCAACAAGGTCAGACTGGTAGCCAAGGGCAACTGACCTTCAGAGTTTTAGAGATGGTATACAGAATATAGCATTCTGAGCGGCACAGTAACTAGAAACCTGAGAGTGGTCACACCAATAAAAAGTCATAACCTACTGCCCAGTTTCAAAATTTGAACCAGTTTTCAAACTCAGGGCTATAAACTGAAGAGGTGGCTGGGTCATGAAGACGGACTTTACAACGCCGTTTCACGTGCGCACAATAATGGACTCTCCAATCCTATCCAAGGGTCCGAGGTCCCCTTACTTGAAAAACTGCATTTGAGGCTCTGAGTTGACACTGAGACCCAAAGACTTGTA
This sequence comes from Manis javanica, assembly GCF_040802235.1. Classification (NCBI taxonomy): domain Eukaryota; kingdom Metazoa; phylum Chordata; class Mammalia; order Pholidota; family Manidae; genus Manis; species Manis javanica. Next base: position 90,716,090 of record NC_133169.1, on the reverse strand, counting down.
ATGTCCTCATGGCCCCTGGGTGTTTAGAGTGAAGGACCAGGTAATAAATGGAGTCCTGGCCCAGGTCTGGATACAATGGAGCTATTTGGTCTGCAGACATGCCGGAAAACCATCTCCAGGTCTCAGAATGCATAACTGAGATGAGCATAATTTGCAATGGGTACAAACTCCATCCTGGGCCCTTCGTTTGAGGGCTAAGAGCTGCCACCAGGGGAAAGGCCAAGTAGAAGCCTTGACACAACTACCTCTAGCCAAGACAATAGGTAAGAACTATACCACACCTGGTGGGGTGCAGGGGGGCAAGGACTGTCACCAACCTCAAGGCTCTGGGGACACAGGGGCAGAGATCTCCACGCTCCCACCACGTGTCCGCCAGTACAGCTCCTGCAGAATTTGGATGGTCCTGGGAGGTAACTGCTTCTACTACCAGTGTTATGGGTTGGCTTTGATCCCCCCAAAAGATATGTTGAAGTCTTTGCCTCCAATACCTTGGAATATGTACCTTATTTGGAAATAGGTTCATGGAGGACGTAGTTGGTTAAGACAAGAAGACCAGGGTGGAATAGGCCCTTAATCCACTATGACAATGTTCCCATAAGGAGAAGAGACAAACGCAGAGGGGAGGTGGCCGTGTGATGACACAAAGAGCTCCCTGAGATAACAGGGGAAGAGACTGAAGGGCTGCCTCGCAGCCAGGGCATGTTGAAGACTGCTGGCAGACCACCGGATGTGAGGAAGAGGCTAGGAAGAAGTCTCCCCATAGGTGACAGAGGGGCATGGCCCTGTCTGCTCCTTGACGGCTGATGTCTAGCCTCCAGAACTGGGAGACTGCACTTGTGTTGTTTTAAGCCAGTCTGGGGTGCTTTGTTCCAGTAGCCCTAGGCCCTGATTCAGCACGCTCAAGCAGGGAGACTAGAGAAAGTAAGGGTTTTGTACATTGCAAGTCATTTGTTACAACTATTTTGGCAGTAGTATTAGCATTAAATAGTAAATTTGACTGAGTAATTCCACCACTAAGTATACCTTAGAGAAACCCTTGGCCATATGACTGGAGACACACATAAATACTCATAGCAGAAGTATTGATAGTTGCTCTTAATAGCCAAAACCCAGAAAAATGCTATGTCTATCAACAGTACAATAGCATAAATACTGTATGGATTTATTAACATGAAGAAATACTACACAACAGTGACAATGAAGTACAGCTTCATTCACAGATGCACAGAATAACACTGGGAAACAAAAGTAAAGGTAAGTTTCTGGTTAACTGCATACATTATTACTTCATTTATATAAAATTCAAAAATAGAAAAAGCCAAGTATATAGTGAGTGATTAGGCATGCTAATATATAATCAATGTATATCAGAGGGAAAACTATTAGGAAAGCAAGGTCATGTACAAGCTTCAGACTATTCGTTGCCTCTGTGGGAGGGAAAGCTGAGTAGAGGGACAGAGAGAGACTTAGAGGTGGACTTCCGTTCTTCACCCTGTTGATGGGTCACAATTGCTCATCTTATTAATATTCACATATATAACGCATTTCATATATTTTTGTATGATGATGCATTGTATAATAGAAGAGAATGTGGCAGAAGAATTGAGACTCAAATCCAGGGAGAATTACTCCAGAGCTCATGGTCTTAGCCAATAAATATATACAGAATTAGTGAATGAATAAAATTCCTTCTTACATTTGCTTTCCTTTCAAAGCTGTCTTTTGACTTTTTCTATGCCTTTTTTCAAACAGCTGTATTGAGGTCTATCTGATACACAAAGAACTTCGCATACATACTTAATATGTGCAAGTTGAGTTTGGACATGGACAAACGCCTGTGAACCATCACCGCAATCAAGACAACAGACATATCCATCACCTCTCGGTTTCCTTGTGCTCGTTTGCTGTTTTTATTCTTGCTTTGTGGTGAGAATGATTTAAACCTACTAGTTAACAGTCACCAAGATAGGTTTGTACTTCTTAGTGCAGCGTCTGACTCAGTTAAGCCCTTTGAATGAAGTGTCTTCTTTAATCGTCGCTACAGACCTATGTGGAAAGATACTATTTTTATTTCCAGTTTACAAATGGCCAAAGACTGGGGAGGTCATGCAGATGGGAAATACAGGAGTCAGCATTCAAGCCCTGCTTCATCTGTCTCCAAAATGGGGGTTTCTAAGCACTGCCGGATACTGCCTTTAAAAATATTACATTAGTTTCTGTTTGCATGGTGCTGTCTCTTCATGGATAAAACTGCTGATCCATATATATAATCTGCCCCCAGGACTATTTTAATTCCCACATTAACAGATGTGCCCCATTTTGTACAGATGACTGGCATTCAAAACATGCAAATACCATCAGGCCATGGCTTTTATTTAGTTTTTGACAAGCTTTGTTTCTGTCATTTAAGCAAGAATTTGTAAAACTGAAATAGGAGTATATTTACCAAATTAACCTATATTAATCTGTATAATTCATAAGTTAACCTATATAATTAATTTATATAATCAATTTGAATTTCTTGTTCATGCACAGATGAAGCTAAAATGATTGCAAAGTCCCGTGAAGCCCAGCTGTGTTGGCCAACTGCTCTGAACCTCACTCACATTTCCTTTCCTAGGCCCTTTTAATTCATTTCATGTTGGACTAATGTGTGTATTTGTACATAGAGTTCCATCTTATCCTTTATGAGTATCTTTCTAAAGGGGTCACAGAAGAAAGAGAATGAGACCTTAAAAGCCTTGCTTGTATCACTTTACTTGGTGGAAAATCTGGGGGACAATTTAATACAGCTGACTTTTTGAACACAGTTAAGTTCTACGTCTGAGATACGAAGGGACATTCATAAGGTAAATCATTTGTTGGAAAAACCAAGGAAAACATGCAACAGACTGCAGCATGGTAAAGATGCAGTTCAAAATGAAGAAATAGTTATTTCAGTTTCATGTTAAAGTATAAACTGGACTAATGTTCCATCTTCTATATTGACTTTTTTCTGATGGAAATCATGAGAGTTTAAAATAAAACTCACAAACTTCATTAAAGTGGGGTTCTGGGTTTGAAGTTTCCAGACTAGACACACACAGCATACACACATACATGTAACTAGTCAAAATTACTGATGATTTTAGGATTAAAATAATTTCAATGTGGCTTTACCAAGGACCCAAACAATGTGACCTCAGACTAATTTTCTTCTATCCATCTCCTTTCCCAGCAAGTCTCCCTGCTTTCTTAGGTTACCTCTCCTCCTCTCTCTCTCTCTCCACCCACAACCACGATTTCCCAGCAACGTCTGGTCAGTCTGGATACTGCGACGAGGAAAAGAGGAAATGAATATTAAAAAGGCAAACATCCAATGGCCATTGGAATACTTGTATGGAAATCCAACTAATTATGTGGAATAAAAACTAGTGCGCTGAGTCCATCCACAGTGGGGAAAACCAGAACTTTGTTACTAAAGATGGGACAGAGAGATAGAGTCGGGCTGAAAGGCTGCTGACGGCGCCCTCACAGATGGGGGTAGCGCCCTGCCTTCACTGTTGTCAACTTTTCATCATTGCTAAACTTTTGATTGAGTCCAACTATACATAAGTAATTTCTCACCACCAAGCCTATTTGAAATAAAATATAATTTTGCTGTTCCTAGAATTTTTGCTAACTGATTAGAAGCTGTTTGGTCAATCCGAATTGCCTGCGTCTGATAACTATGTGGAAAGAAAACAAAATCTCTGATTTAACACTGGCATTGATTGTGTGTGTGCACCTCAGGGCGAAGCAAAGAGAAAAATCTGATGCCAGATACTTGTACATGAAAATAGCCCCGTATAAAACTCCCTCTGCCCCTAAGTAACCCTCTTATTATCTGACAATGGAGGTAGATTTACTTCCCTGCAGTACAGGAAGCAAAACATGAGCATGTTTGGTGATGGTTTTGAAACTAATGGAACCAAATATACCACCTGTCTAGAAAAGCGTCTTGGAACTTGGGCAGATATGATGTAGAACTAATTTGTTGTGACTGGAAAATAGGCAGGCAAATGTGTGTATTTGGGTAAGAGTGGGTCTCAAATGTTTCTCATCTTTAACTTTGTCCACTTAATTAATTCCAACACTGTTTTTGGGTGTCTCCTTGTCTGGCATATTGGGGCTACAGAGACGCACCCATCCTCCGCTGGAGCTACATGCCTCTCTTTTAAAGTAATCCTAACTCTTTTCGTGATTCTAACTTATTAGGCAACTATATTTCTCAAGATAGTGATAATCATACACTCACTTACATTTTCTATTGAAACTTATGTTAGAATCATTCTTGTGAAGATTATGGATCCTGGACTCAAACTGTTTGATGTTGTGTTTCTTTTTATCACTGAACCAGACTCATCATAAACTCCTTAATCTTCCTAATCATCAATTTTCTCTTTTGAAAAAAAAAATTCTGAGTTTTTATTGTAAAAATTAAATAAGATATTATGTAAGTAAAGATTGAGCAGAATTTACGGCAAAGAGATGTTAGGTATTATTACCATTTTATTGTATATATAATTTTCCATAATCACCTGGCCACATAGAATATCTAAACATTAGGCACTTATTATCTTACTGCTAAATAAAATATTAAGCTAATAATATCAAAATATTAGCTTATATGTCAAAAGATTATCCAGGAGAAAGAATTTTCATGGAAGCCTACTTAAAGCACATTCAGTCTGTCAATTCTTCAATATACGTTTTGAATCTACCTAGATAGGTGAAGGACACCATACCTAGGCTACATCATTATACTGTTCATACCAAGGGTTATTTTTGATGAATTTTACTAGCTATAATTCCCCTTGCCTTTACTTAGGGTCATTGTCAGAAATAACAATAACATAATAAATAATAATTATAAAGCTTGTCATTGCACCCCTTTTTGGAATGTTGTCGGATACCATGTTCATTATAACTAAGTGTCTACTTCACAATGACTGCCAGGAAAGATTCCATCTCATTGACTATTCAAGAAAAATCGTCCTTCCCCCTAATCGATATGTTTATTCTTTACACTGTGGGCCCTGCAATTTGTGTAACTGAGCACTTTTTGCACCTTTGCCAAAAGTTGAGAACTATATTTTTCATTCACCTATAAGCAAATATGTAGATCATAAATAGCAAATTATACACAATAACCACCCCCCTTCTGTCCCAATTGCAGATACCACCAGTCAAACACAGCGTCACTGCTCATGAAATGTGGACTCAGAATCATTCTCAACATGGCCCTTGCAGCAACTGCTACCGACTGATCATTGAGGGTCAGAACAAGGGATGAAACCCAATTTGCAGTTCTTAGAGCAAAGCTCCGTGGTTTGCTTTTGAAGTCTCACTTCTGCAGTGTTTTAGTTTCTTTCTCCTTGCATATATTATTATCTTTGGACTTCACTATTATCTTTCATATATTCACATTTACTTTAAATTTCATCTAGAACAAGACTGTGCAAATCTACCCAAATATACATATTCTATACCCACAAGGAGCTCCCAACATTTTGGGGACTGAGATGTGTGAATAGACAGGTTACTCAGCACATGAGAAGTACTGTAAGAAGAGAAGGCATCAGGCCATATATGGCTCTGGGGACAGGCATGAAACCCTTGCTTACATGGTGGGGTGGAGTTAGAGAACGCTTAGTGAAGGAATGAGTGATGTTAGTAATTTGAGTCTAGGTGGACAACCAGGTATTAGAAAGGTCGGCAAAAAACCCCTTTTGCTGCTGGTGGTAGGTTTAGCAGCCGACTGTAGTCTAAACATTACAATCATTCAAGCTGTGCGTTTGCCTCAAAGCAGCGTTTCTTCAGATGTGATACATTGTCTTACATTAAGGTGGACAGCAGCGAGGTGATATTTAGAAGTTACTATTAGGGATGCTTTAGTTGCAAATGCCAGAAAAACCCAACTCAAAATGGATAAAACAGACCAAGGGAATCAAGAGGTCCCATCTCCGATGAGGCCTGGGCTCGTCAGGCTTTATGCACGGATGGGTTCGTGATTCCCGTTTCTGCGCATGCTGCTCTCTCCAGGGGATGCTGGGGGCAGGGCGTCATGCATAAAGCAAATCAAGAATTCAAATCTCTAGAAATCGACATGGGAGAACCTGGAAAACGCAAGGGAGTCACTGGCTCTCCGCTCAGGTCTAATTTCTGATTCACTTTCTCCTTTGCTCCCTTCAAAACTCACAGAACTGAATTCCGTGTCCTTCAAAGAAGAGAGGAAGAAAACAATAACCTCTAATTCAGGTTTTATTTGGTCTTTACACTTGTGAGACATAATTCAGAATGGATCAAAAAATATACCCTAGATAGAGCTTATAATATTGCACAAGCTCCCAGTAAAACTTCGTTGTTTTTCTGTGATGTGCAAAAATAGTAGGATTTGATGAAATAGCCAGGTCCCCCACGGCCAATTGCCAATCATGCCAAAGCCCAAAGCCAGGGAATAAATAGCAGGCATCTGCCTTTCTATGAAATGTCTGCAATGAGATACAGCAAGTTCTCCTTTGCTTATTTCTAGGGATTTTATATACAATATAAAGGAAAAAATGCCCCACTAAAGCATCATCTAGTGGTGCACACTACGTGTGTGCAGAGCTTCAGTTTACATTTTACCACCCAGAGCTTGCAATGTAAATCTCACTGGAATGTGAGACCCCAAGGGAGGACGCGGCCTGAATGACAAATTGCTGTATCTCCTCTCTTTAGAATGGGACCTGGCAGATGATGCTGATTCAAAAGGCATTTGATAATAAAATACGTATCAGGTAACACTGGCTGCAAATTACAGAAACTCAACAGATACTGGCTTAACACCTGTGTAAACATATCAGTTTAAAAGGCCAGAAATATGCAAGTAGTATGGGCTTTATGACCATACGGTCTCTGGATGAATATTCCTGCTGGTCTCTTGGTGAGTCCCTCTTCTGTGTGAGTGTCCTGCTCTGTCCTCCAGCATGACAAGGGATGACCCCAGAAGGAGAATGTGGTACACAGTAGTAACTGACCAACTCATATCTCTGGTCTCTTCCCTGGCACAGGTAGATTTGACATCCCACATCCCCTGAAGTCAAATGTGTTCATGTAACTCACTTTTGCTATTGAAATGTGATTGGAAATGATGTAAGTCACTTCCTCTGCTACAATGAATGAACAGGGTCCCAGATATAGGCTGCTCTGCCATCCCACATCCTGGGGAGAAAATAATGCAAAGGTGAACCCCATCCCACTTGTGATGGACATTAATGTGAAAAGTATATAAACCTTCGTTATTGTAACCCCCGATAACCCAACCTATCCAATGTAAGAGAAAGCCATTTCTGAATAGCCTCCCAGAAAAACAAGGAAGAATTTAATATGAATCCCCCAAATTCTCTCCCTCTAGGGAGTTATAACTCATTGGTGTGAATTCCTGTTACGGAGTCAGTCACTGCCAAGACAGATCATTACCCTAAGACCGAACAAGCTAAGCCCTAGATCTTGTCCTGGATGCAAATTCCCTTGAGTCTCATGAGATGTATGAAGGTACAGGAAATCCTGAATAAAGCAGGAAATTTCCATCCAAAAGTCAGTGTAATTTTGTTCCCTTCATTTGATCGAAGAGGGTGCTTAGTAATGTCTTCTCAAGCGCTTCCAGGAGAAACCTCTTTCTGTACGTTTCCCTTGGCCTCAGTCATACCATCCACAACAGGAGATCGCCGTCACCAACAGCGTGTTTATATGATTCCTCTTTCCTCTTCCAGAACAAGACACAGGGTAGAGAGGATACTGAGGTAATGACAAATTCATTTTTTATGTTTAGGCTTTTGTCTAAGTCATTTTTTTCATCTATATAAGGCATAGGTTAGAAATACCCACATAATTAATCCCAAGTAACTGAGAAAGTCCAGTTGTCTTTATTGGATTCACTAATAGTATGCTTGGTGCCGAATATTAGTAAATAAGGAGGGTAATCTCTGCAATTACCGCTTATATATTTTTTTACTATATTTTGTCTCATCTAGTCATCCTCCCAGACATTTCCCAACAACTAAAACAGGATTAGTCCTCACACACAAAAGACCACTTCAAAAATAAAAAACTTTCTCTAGAATGAAAAGTACAGATGTACTTCAGAGATATTGGGGGTTTGAGACAATGAATTTTTTGGTTTTCCAGTAATATAAAAGTTATGTTTCCACTATACTATATTCTATTAAGTGAGCAATAATGTTGTGTTTTAAAAATTGCTTTATTGTACATATTAAAAAAAATACTTTATTGCTAAAATATGCTAACCATCATCTGAGCTTCCAGTGACTTGCAATCTTTTTGCTGGTGGAGGGTCTTGCCTCAATGTTGAGGGCCTCTGACTGATCAGGCCGGTGGGTGCTGAGGGCTGGTGGGGGGCCTAGAGCAATTTTTAAAATAAGACAACAATGAAGTTGGCTACAGTGACTGTCTCTCCCCTCATGAATGATTTCCCGTTGCATGCAGTGCTGTTTGATAGCATTTTACCCTCAGTAGAACTTCTTTCAAAATTGAAGTCGATCCTATCATGCCTGGCTGCTGTTTTAACTAAGTTTATGTATTACTTCAAATCTTTTGCTGTCATTTCAACAATCTTCACAGCATCTTCACCGGGAGCAGATTCCATCCCAAGAAACCACTTTCTTTACTCAACCATAGAAAGCAACTCCTTACCCATTCAAGTTTTTTCATGAGATTGAAGAAATTCAGTCACATCTCTAGGCCCTATGTCTAATTCGATTTCTCTTGCTATTTCCTCTGCATCTACAATCACTTCCTCCTGAAGTTCTGAGCCCCCAAAGTCACCCATGAGGGCTAGAATCACCTTCTTCCAAATTCCTGTTCACATGGATATTCTGACTGCTTCCCATGAATCACAAATGTTCTTAATGGCATCTAGAATGATGAATCCTTTCTAGAAAGTATACAGTTTGCTCAGACCTATCAGACGAACCACTATTGATGGCAGCTGTTACCTTATGAAACAGATTTCTTAAATAATAAGAACTTTTTAAGTTACTCCTTGATCCACTGGCTGCAGAATGGGTGTGGTGTTAGCAGGCATGAAAACAGCATGCATCTCATTGTGCATCTCGATCACAGTGCCTGGGTGGCCAGGCGCAGTCACCGAGCAGTCGAACAGTGGGTCTCACCAGTGGCCTAACATGCTCAGTAAACTTGTAAGCAGATGTGTTTTCTTCTAGGCTTTGTTTTCCTATTTCCAGGTCACAGACAGAGTAGATGCAGCATAATTCTTAAGGTCCCTCAGATTTTCAGAATAGTCAGTGAGCGGTGGCTTCAACTGAAAGTCAGCTGGTACATCAGCCCTAACGCGAGAGTCAGTCTGTCCTTTGAAGCCAGATACTGCCTTCTCTCTAGCTGCGAAAGTCCTAGATGGTCTCTTCTTCCACTAGAAGGTTATTTCAGCTCCAATGAAAACCTGTTGTTTAGCGTAGCCACTTTCGTGAATTTCCTGAGCTGGATCTCCCGGCTGACTTGCTGCAGCTTCTCCATCGCACTTGGTGTTCCACTTCACACTTGTAATGTTACAGAGACAACTTCTTTCCTTACACCTCACGAACCCACCTTATTAGCTTCAGTCTCTTCTGCAGCGTCCACGCCTCTCTCAGCCTTCACAGAATTAAAGAAGGTTGGGCCGTGCTCTGGATCAGGCTTTGGCTTTAAAGGCATGTTGTGGCTGGTTTGATGGTCTAGCCAGACCACTAAAACTTTCCCATGTCAGCAAGGAGTCTGTTTTGTTCTCTTATCATTCAGTCGTTCACTGTAGTAGCCCTTCTGATTTCCCTTCTAATTTCCTTTCCTTTGCAATCATTATCATTTCCTTTGCATTCCTTATCATTCAGTCATTCACTGTAGTAGCTGATTTCCCTTCTAATTTCCGTTCCTTTGCATTCATAACGTGGCTGTTCGGGTCAATAGGTCTAACCTTTGGCCTGTCTCAGGTTTTGGCTGGCCTTCCTCACTTATCTTACTGATCATTTCCAGCTATTAATTTAAAGTGAGAGGTGTCTGCCTCTTCCTTTCACTTACATACTTAGAGGCTATCGTAGGGTTATCAATTGGCCTAATTTTAATATTTTGTGTCTCTGGGAATAGAGAGGCCCAAGGAGAGGGAGAGGCGTGGGAAGGGCCGGCCTACGGCAGTCGGAGCACGCACCACATTTCCTAAGCTCACCATCTTATATGGGCGCAGTTTGTGGTGCCCCAAAACAATGACAATAGTAACATCAAAGATCACTGATCACAGATTACCATGAAATATATAATCATAATGAAAATATTTGAAGTAGTGTGAGAAATAACAAAATGCAACACAGAGATATGAAGTGAGCAAATGCTACTGGAAAAAATGGTGCCAAGAGATTTACTTCACACAGGATTGCCACAAACCTTCAGTTCGTAAAAGCTGTAGTATCTGCGAAGTACAATAAAGTGAAGCACAATATATATAATATAATTATCTGGTCCTCTGAGCATCACATGTGAGTTAACTCATTCCAGGTTTCAACATTAGAATGAGTTACATGGGGAGCAAGTAACTGTGTAGTTGATCCTAAATGTCTTATCCTGAAATCTTTATCAAGTTGTTTAATGACCTGTGTTTATTGCTCTGAAGCCCAAAAGGAAGTAAGTCATAGCAAACTATGCTAAATACATCCCGAGGGTGGGAAGATCTTTTTAAGTAAGATTATGTAGCATGATACAGACAGATGTGAAGTTCCCCTAATTCACTTTGAGTCTGATTTATGGGAAGCAGCACCACCCGTGTACATGGTGACTTTGAAACTACTGAAAAGGCACAAAATTCAAACATGACTGAAGTCCTAACTACCACAGACAATTCAAAGACTGCTCAGTTTTTGTTCTCTGTATTCTCCTGTTCGCTCATGGAAAATCTTACAAAATTGTCTGTTTCATCACCCATCACTCCCCAACACATTTGTTCACTTTTTCATATGTGAATGCATTTGGAGGAGAGAGAGATGGGAAAATGAGAGTGTGCCTGGGTTGTAAATGTAGTTAATTGGATAAGCACTACTGTGCCCAAGTGTGGATAATAAGGCCTTTGGAAATGTTATGTCCTGGATTATGTCTTTGAGTAATGTTGCTCATCTTATTTCTCCAAGATGTTTTCAAAATGGAGCAGCAATTTTAAAAGAGGTAACTACCTGTAGCCAAGAAAATAATCCTTGTGCTAGTCATCAGGGCTTATAAAAATTCAGGTCAGCACACAGGCAATTCACTCCCTAACTCATTTCATTGCATGTCCCGTAGTAAGAAATACAGAGAGTCTTCACATCTGAAAAAACTTATCTTCCATGCCTAGAAAGGAAGAATAGGGATAATTCAAAAATTTAAGACACCGCAGCCATCGAAAATTATACAATTCAAGAAAATAGAATCTAAAAATAAGCTAAGAACCACAAGAAACTCTAGGTGTCATTTAGCCCAGCCTCCTGGCAACACAGTAATTTCTTCACCATGCTCACCTTCCCTCTGCGGATATATTCCCAGGAATGGGGCCTTACGTCTTGAGACTGCCTATTTCATTCTCCAAGTTATAATCATTAGGTGGCTATTTATCAAGATTGAGGTGAAATCTTTCTTCCTCTAATTTGGCTAGAAATAGTCATTCTAAAATGACAAAAATATAAGTCTTCTCTTTCTTAAATGAATATGACACTCTAGTTTTAGATGGAGGTAAAGAAAGGGGGAAGAAGCAAATTAGAAAAGAAAAAGTAGGAGTCAATTTTTAAATTAAATAGTCATCAGCCTTGGGTATATTCTGTGACATGTCCGTGGTTCCTCCTCAGTCCTCATCCATGCACACCCACAGCAGAAATGATAAACACACACTTATTCCTGTGCCTCTTTTCTTGAAAATCCTTCAGAGGGTTTTATCTTCTCAATGTCGAACCTTCTTTATGTAGTTTGTAAGACCTCACATGCTTTGGCCTCATGCTGGTTCTCTGTCCTCTGAATTCTCATGCCCACCGAGAAATCAGCAATCCCCTCATGCTAAATATATTTCAGAACTTGGAAACCACAGCAGTCTCTCTCTTTGGCTTCCATCTTTTGAGATTCTCATGATTCTGTCAATTCTGTGAATATTCTTTCACATCTTTCGCTCTCCGTAAGTCATTCTGGCTCCATATCAAACATCTCACAGAAAGCCTCCCCTGACCTCTGGCTCCGGGTCTGGGACCACCTCTCTCACAGGCTCTCATGGCACCCATGTCAGCCCTCACGCACAGCCCTGAGTGTGCTGGGAGTCACCCACCGGCACGGTGGGCCACAGAGAGCAGCAGCTGTGCTTACTTGTTCACTCTTTCAGCCCTTGTCTCTATTATAACGTCGGACACACAGTTGGTGCACATTAAATACTTCTTGGATTTATGAATTAATGAATGATCAAATATGAATATTAAATATAAGTCAGTGCAAGGCCATTTATCCAAGAACAATGAGATCATTTATAGTATAGGACACCTATTGAAGCTGAGAGTAAACTAGTTTACTTTGGAAAGTTCACAACTAGAGTCAATAACAGAAAAAATAATTCTGGCTAACTGACCTGTGAAATTCTTATGGTTAAGGGATACATTTTTGGTTAATTTTGACAGTCCTTGGCAGAGAGGTGGCTGTTCAGTTCTGTCTTCACTGGTGGACTTAAGTCTTGTTTTATGATTGAATTATAGGTTATATATAATTCCATGATGTTATTTTGTCTCTAACAATTTTTTAAGTCCTGTACAGAACCAACTGTTAATCTCAACACTAGAAAAATATAATGAACCCAAATAGATGTTTTTCTTCCTTTAGGAATGAATGAATTGGGTTGATGACAAAGAAGGTTCTTTCCAATTCCTATACATAGGGTGGGCCACTGAGTCACTATGTGTTCCCTGTCAGAATAAGATCATAAAAAAGAAATTGACAAAGGGACTAAGTAAATGCCCAACAGATAGACAATCTGCCTTGGAAATCTTATGTACATACATACCCAGCTTTCCTTATTCCCTACCCAGGGTGGACTTACGAAACACTGAGCCAGGGAAGAAACCCAGAGCTGCCTTGTATGCGGTCAGTGCCGTAAGTCACTGCCTGGCCCCGTTGCACAAGGGCTGTTTCAACCTTGAACATGGCCTTTTGTTTGAATGTATCACCGTATGTTCCCAAATTGCCATGCAAAGACTGATTGTTCCACAGTCTCCTATTAATATTTTGCCTGGGTATAATGTTCACTTTTATTTGCCTAAATGTTCCAAATTGCCAAGTGATTTTTAAAGTAATGGTTACATTTCACATGTAGAATCTGCTATTCTATGGCTAAGTTTTACAATAGAGATATAGGAAAACATCACGTTCTGTGTTAGGATGGCAATAGGGGGGTACAGATGATGACTGTCACTTTTCAGCTAAAGGGGTTGGGACTGAAATCCAGGAAGATGACTTCAAATCTTTTTTTTAAAATTTCCATTCCCCTACTGTTCATCTCCAGCGCATCAGTCTTGAAGTAACCTAATGATCTTTTAGGGAATTTAAATCACTTGAACAATATGCATTCCAGAGGTTTTGGAAAGGGTAGCATATGTCTCTGGTAAAATCTTTAATATTAATGGCTTCACTTATTTGTTTTTTTCAAGGACACAACTAGTGTGACTCCAGAACTCAAAGGGTAGAGAGGAATGAAACTGGATAGGAGAACTTTTCATCCTTGTCCCCACACCAGCCTGCCTGTCCCCCGTCATGCTACTGTTCTCCAAAAAGTGGCACCTTGTAGTCTATGAAATGTCACCTAGGAAAATCATATAGCAGCATACATGAGAAGAAATGCAGAAGATCTCTCTCTCGTACACATACAATATGCAATCTTGCAATATTCTTTTGCCCAAATGTGAACTCAGGGCACATATTAGACATCAAAATGGTACCACCTTTCATCCTGCACTGTATTATCACAGTGTTGAACATATTTTCTTATTGGTCTCCCTCTGTTGACTCTCCAGAGAACAGAAACCTTGTCTGGTTATGTTTCTATTGTCTCCTGGGGACAAAAAGGGATAGTGATTAAAAACGAACTTTGGAATCAATCACACTTAGATAAGAACCCTGGCTATACTGCTTAATAGCCATGTGATTACAATTTTCCACATTTGCAAGAGGGAAATACAATAGTGCCTATGTCTTAGAGGTGACATGAGGATCAAATGATATTTTATAAAGAAAATGTGTAGCCCTGCACCTGACTCATAATTATTGCTCAGTAAGAGGTTAACCGTGATAATGACGATAATGACCTACTCTGGCACATAAACATACCAGTGAATGTATGGGATCATTTTATATTTTCTCTATCCTAAATAAGAGGATATGCACTCAGCCTATGTACAAACAGAGACTGAGAGATTTTTTCTGTGTTACCCAAGATCAGACATCTAATAAGCTTAGATTTAAATCAAGGTCTGTCTGACTTGAATAAGATGAAAAGCTCTCATTCTAGGTCTTTGCCTATATCCTGGCACCTTTGCTTGGGGTAAGTATGTTTTGTTGCCAAATGTTCCCTGCATGACCTTGACCATGCTCAACCTGTTTCCTCCAATGAGAAATGGTAGGCATGGCAACACTAATAACTATTCCATAGGGTTAAGACGATTAAATAAAGTAATAAGCCTAGAGTACTTAGATCTGTATCTATCATATAAGCAAGCATTATATGCATTAGTTCATTTTTATTAGTGTTAAAATTATTATCATTATTGTTACTGAAAGCCTATGCAAAGTAACAGAGATCCAATTGTAAATGACGTGAGCAAATAGTGATCTCATTTTTCCTCGTGTAATAAAGGCCTGGATATGGGCAGCTCCTGGCCTTGGTCTGTAGCCCAGTAATACCCACAAAGACCAAAGTCCTTTCTGTTTACTCCAGTAGTCCTAGATTATTGCTCTTTCATTCCCTAGCCTCAGAATAGCTGCTTAGAGGTCCAGGATTCACACTTACATTCAATTGAGAAAGAAGGAGAGAAAGGCACCAAAATGGTCCTGAAGACATACACTTAGATTTCTTACACAAAATTTTATCACATGGCTTCCAAGGTTGGCTGGAAGACGCCCTTTTAGCTTTTTTAGGCTCTGTGTTGAAGATGACTAAGAGAAATGGCTTTGGGAGTGATGCCATGTTGGGGCAATCCACCCTGCCTGCTGCATTCGGACAGAGAAATTCAGAAGTCAATACGAAGTTTAGGGTATCGTAAAGTGTCACCAATATTCACTCAGCTTTAAGTTTTTATTTCAAAAGCACTGAATGAAATGCATGTTAATTCTGTTTAACTGAAATAACACAGTGTTTTGATTTGCAGCGACACATTCGAGAACAGCAGTGAACATTTCAATGCTCCTGCGTCCTAGGGATTTATTGAGAGATGAACTCCGAAGTCAGCTTGGAAAGTCCTGACCGCAGAATGTGGAGTTCTGGGAGCGAGTCCCCTTGAACCCTGGACTCTGCCGGTGGGAAACTGATCATGAAGCCTGGATGGTCATGGAGAACAGACACTAGACTGAATCCAGAAAGAGTCTCTCCTGACTTGTTCACAAAATCCTGCAGTAACTTGTCATACCAACAATAACTTAATAAAGTGCACATTAAAATTGGTTTTGGGTGGCATGTTAATTTAAATGAGTGCTTACGTGATCATTTCCACTGGATACTTTTTGATTTGTGGATTTAAAAGTTCTATCGTTTTTTTCAAAATAGCCTCTTATTTAAAATAACCTATAAAGTTGTGTCTTAGACAAACAGATACTTTTTAAGGCTTAAGTCTAACACCTACCCACTTTCAAGACTGTAACTTGCTAAGTATATATTTGACACCAAATTTAACAACAGCAAACTCAGCATATCTGCAAATAAACATGTCTTGAGTGACCAAAATTATACAAAGGATAGAACATATTTTAGACAGACACCAGGAAAAATTAACTACACCATCATTAACTACCTTTATCTGCACTGCATTTATTTATTGAGAAATTATTGCTTTTCACATGCTGGAAATGAACTGTTGGCCAAGGACATGTTGCAAGTAGCACCCTTGAAGCTTCGGGGAGAGGCCAGACTGGCTCTGAGTTCTGGTTTGGTCACTTTCCGACTGTATGACTTTTCACAAGTCACTTTTTCAGCCTTTTTCCTCATAAGCAAATTAAAAATAATAATCACTGTCCTATTAGGTATTCAAGGTGATTAAAATATGGACATACAAACTCATAAATACAGGAAACAAACTGGTGGTTGCCATGGGGGAGCAGTGCAGAGGGGCCAAAGGGGTGAAGGGGACAGAAAGGGACAAAATTCTTCTTGTAAAATAAAGAGGTTACAGGGATGAAAAGTACAGCATAGGGAATATAGCCAACAATACCTTAATGACTTTGTACAGTGATAGACGGTAACGATACTTATTGTGCTGAGCATTTCATAATGTATATAACTGCCAAACCAACATGTTGTACACCTGAAACTATATATATTGTATGTCAACTATATTTCACTTAAATGCTAAATATATGGAAGAGAATGTAAAAATACATGAAGTGGGCTGCTTGCTGGCAGCTTGAAAATAAATGTGGACATATAAAAATCCTTCCCAACACCAGGCATGGAGAAGATCCTCAACACATCTCAGTCCCCTTCACATTTCTTCAGAAAAATCACCAGGAATCTGGGTCACAAGTCTATCTTTAACTATCAGCCTAAATTTCTATGTTACGTCTATTACATTTCCTTCTCTTTTCCTTTGTTACTGTCTGAGGGTGTATCCTTTTCAAACTAGTAGGGCAGGGATGCTCCAGGTGGGCACTATATTTCTACCAAAGGAGTGTAGGTGGTAACACGGACTCCATAGTCAGAATGCCTGGATTCAAATTTTGGCTCCATTTCTTTACTCATAGGGTGACCTTGGTCCAATTATTTAATTTATCTGTACCTTAGTTCTCATTTGTAAAGAAGGGACAAAACAATCCTTGGATCATCAGATATTTGTAGGAGTGGTGTTCACACCTGTGATGGTTAATTTTATGTGTGTACTTGTTTGGGGATGAGATTAACACTTATATCAGTGAACTTTGGATAAAACAGATGGCCCTTTACAATACAGGTGGGCCTCACCCAGTCAGGTGAAGGTCTGAGCCAAACAAAAAGATCAGCCTCCGCCAAGCAGAAGGGAATTCTGCAGCAGACTGCTTCCTTCACGCTGGGCACTTGGATTTCAACATGCACATTTTGGGGGGACAAAAACACTCATACCACACGAACATATATTTACCATTTCTTTTTCTCTTTCCTCTCTCTCAATCCCATACCACCTAAGGTAAGTGCACTAATAATGCTTCACCCCACATAGTAGTATCTAAGTAATAGTATATCAATATCGAAGCAGGAGTGGAACTCAGGTAAGAGAGAAATGGGTATTGTAGAGATGGACAGAGCCCGTGGAACCTGTGTCTCCTCATCTGGGATGAGATCCATTTGTCCTCAGTTTTGTATAGAATACATATGGTTGTCTATGGGATCATGGCATCACATAAGCAGAAGCAGTTATTTCTATTTTTATTAGGAGCCTGACTATGGGTAGAAGGAGATAGCATAGGCGCCAAGTCACAGAATGGGCACCGTGTCAGAATGGACGCTGTCACTACGGCACCATCAGCACCAGCCCCTTTTAAAAAAAAATATGTTTCCCAGAATCCCCTTTGCCATGCAGTCCCAATCTATATTTTCCCATTGAGAGGAATTCACGGGCCCTTCAGAAGGTACAGTGAAGCAGAAGCTAGCATTCCTCAGGAGACTGAGGCAGTCGGAAGTGGGAAGCTCCCAGATCTCTTCGCAAGCCCCCCTTGTGGTCATGGTGCCGGGCAAACTTACTGATGCTGGGGACTTGAGCCCCAAATCCAGGGCTTTGGTTTGGATTACTGAATGAACACTTCTCCAATCTTCCAGCTATAGTCTTTCACGTCTTCACTCCCCCAGATCGTTCCACATTCATGTGTCTTTAATTCACAAATTAAACCCCTTAGTCCCATAAAAGTTCTAGTGTGTCCTTTGTTGGTCAAGTTCAGAGTGACACAATATGCGGAGCCGAGCAGGTGCCCTACCAGTGTCGGCTCTATTTCCAAGTCTCATATCTGTGACTAAGGACCTCTTATACTAACTCTGTCCTAAGAACAATCTTACTTTAGTCAATAAGAAGCCAAAGCACATACTAACAAGGGGATTTCTTTTCTATTAGAGGCCAAATAATTAAAGACAGTCAGGATCTCACTTCAATACACTCCCTGACAATATGATTTTTGCACATGAGTATAATGGAATGTCATCTACAGAGAGAGCAGACACTTTGAGTGATGACTAAAGATTTGTCAAGTTGAAGTTTCTGTTCTGTGATAAATCATTTTGGAACATGAGAAAAGTTTGTGCTCATTTATTTTATTCAAGATGAGTTGACTTAATACGAGGAGAGCTGAGAGACAGAAAGCCTATCTCCAACTGGTCAAATGTATCAGGGGCCAATGAGAAGCCCTCCTTCAGCAGCGAGCCTTTGACATGTGTCACATATGTGCCCCTTCCTCTTAACCACAATGGTCTCGGTAAGTAGTTACTTGGAGGGCAGGATATTCCAAGGGTAGCACAAGTCTACTGCCATCTAATAATCTAAAGCTACAACAAGTGTACTTTGGAAGTGATACTGGGAAGAAAAAATTAAGCATCTTTATCACTTGCATTTTATCTTGAAATTTGTTTGCAATTGGTAATATTGCTATTGCCACCTGTTAATATTGCTATTAGAAAATGAAACTAATGTAAACTAGAAAAGGAAATTTGAATTGCATGTCTTATTGAATCATCTTGGATATAAAAAACCAAAAGTCACTCTCCACACTAAAACAATAATAAGCACATCATGTCCAGGGAACATAGTGGTAAATGCAATTATTTTTATCTCTCATATGATAGATAGAACCCTATTGCTCAAAACTTATGAAACAGTTTATGGAAAGGAACCTCACCAGTTAAGAAAACAGTGTGCTAAAGTTTCTGAACACTACTTAATATTAAAACAATATCGAACTTGGTATTACAATTATAGTGTATATATTAAAGTACAATAAACATAAATTTTCAGACTGCTACAAAGTGAACCATGCATTCAACCACCATTCACATCAAACAAAATGTTAAAAGGATCCCAAAGCTTCCCTCATTCTCCTTCCCATCTGTTACCAATGCCCTTAAAAATAACTATTAACTTGACTTGTGACATCATGATTACACACCGTAAGTGGAACTATATAGTATGTGTTCTTTTGTGTCTGACTTCTTTGCTCAATGGTATGTTGGCAGAATTTATTTGTTATTTCATTTAGTTGTACTCTTATTTACATTTATTTGAATTGCTATCTATTTCATTGTATAAACTTTTATATATTATTTATCCACTTCAATGTTTACGGGAAGATGGGTTGTTTCTAATTTGGGGCTATTATAAGTAGTGTCCCTATATCCTAAACAGTTACAAAATTTAGTGTCTGAAGACTGAGCATAGCTGAAAGAAGAATACAAGAGTTTCCTCTTAGTATCTCGGTGTCCCTCAGAAAGGCCATATAGCTTCCCATAATGGGGTTTCTGTCTGCTAATTCTTGTCCTTATTTTTCAATTTGTTAGGAAAAAACAGGTGGTTCCTATGGTTCAGTTGGTAAACAAGTTAAAAAATGTGGCCTCATGAGAAGAGAATTGAAGAAATTATAATGCTTTGTCCTTGACAGTCTCATTATAATCTCATCATTGATCACTGATTAACACAAGGCCCTTTTTTGTTTATTCATTTATTTATCTATACCTGTCTACATTAATACTATCATGAGCGCCTATGAAGCTACTACCTGACACAAAGCATAAAATACCACCCTGTGACTACCTGTAGGACCAATCCTGGAAGACTGAAAGCCTGTCTTACCTCAGCTAACGAGTATTCCACATCCTGAATTTACCACTTGACTACTTTTTCATGTAATTTCATCTAGATAAGGGCTCCATACATGTTTTTAAAAACATTTTTCTAAATGTCTTTAAAAACATACAGGCTGTATTTATATTTCGGAACTTAGTTTCATTAAACATTATTTTCATATACTTCTACTTCAGGCCATAATGTAATATCTGGTATTGGACTAGCCCTTCCCCTGTGAATATCTAAATTTGAGTAAGATATTTAAGGTAACTGTTTTTAGGCACTGGACCACAGCAATCCCTGACAGCAATCCCTGGGGGAAGAGACCACGGCAAGGTAAGTTCTGCTTCGGTTCTCGCTTTCTGCCTAGGGACAATTTCCTGAATGTTGCAGTGAGGTGGGTGCCGAATGGAGCAGGGTGTGCTACAGAAAACCGGAAAGCCTGGACTGGACCGCTGGCGGAAGAGCCAAGCGGCACGCGGTGGCCTTGGACGGTGGAGGTTTATTTTGCATCAGTGGACTCAGTGGAGAGTGGTCTCCAAAACTGAGCCCCGAGTACAGCAGGGCCACGCCTTTTATATATTTACTACAAAGCTAAAGGGGGAGTCAGCACCCAGAAACTGTTGCAGGAGGGGCTATTAGGTCACTATAGGTGTATTCAGGGTACTAGTTATATTTCAATCTATTTTTGTGAAGGTTACCCAGATACTGTATTATAAACGAATGGGCAAGTAGGGATGGCCAATTAAAGGGTATTTAGCACTGGCAATACCCAAACTTCTTGAATGGACTGAGGAGAGATTATTCAAGGAAAGTGGGGGAATGCTCTTACCCTTTGTCTTATTTTTTCCCAGGGCAGAATTTGCTGGTCCCTAGTTACATACATTCCTGCTTGTTGTCAACCTTCTTCAGTATACAAAGTCACACTTTTCATATATTATATGAATATATATATATGATGCCTACAAAGCAGAAAGAGTAAGAAAGTATGATTTCTCACCAAGGAGTCTTCAGTATTTCCATGTAGGATATGTTCTCCATGGGGTAGAAAATATAGTGCATCTTTCGGATGAGGCACAGAGATCTGCCATATTTGGAGGAAGAACAACAGGCACAATCTACTAGCGCCTTCTCAGATTCTATTTAGGGACTTGTCCTATATGTCTCCCAAATGCCATGGCTGCCAATTGAGACCGTGGTCTTTAAATATATGTTCTCACACTTTCTCTTTTATATTGTCTGCAGGAAAGGATACTCTGTCTTGTCCCTGGCTATATTGCTTTTATTCCAGCATATGGTTCATTTGAAATATATGGTGCAGGTCAGTATGGTTGTTGGGATTGATCACTGTCCAGCTGACAGGGCTGAGGGGACCTGGCTATGCCTCTGCCAACCCACTGAAAGGCATTCATAGAGACTGAGTCAGTGAAGGCAAAGGGGTCCCAACTTTGAAGGCAAATAGTTTTAATAATTCACAGACAAAGCTTCCAGTCAAAGAAAGCCTGATGCTATTGGACATCTACTTTAATCAAACTTGTTGAAAATCGCCTATCCTGCAATTCATATTCCCCCTGTATGTAACCGAACCACAGACAAAGCATGTCTTTTCAGTGACTCAAACTGAAGTATTTTTAACACAAAAGCTCTACTGAGGCTTCCTTCCTAAAAATCTATTATCTTCAGCATGCACTACGAGAATATGCAAGCCTTTTCTAAAATATAAAGCTGAAAAGCTAAGAAAATTTTAAAATACAGACAAATCACTAAATCAACACTTTATTTTCTGTAAAGTAACTTCTTGTGGTAATTCACTAAAGTGATGTGCCTATAGAACAGAAGTTCATATATTTATGTTCCAAACAGGTCAAATTAATCTAGTATACCCTGTACCATATGTCTAATCAATGCTTTCTTAGTGGTCATATTTTAGGGAAGTTCTCCGTCTTCAACAAGGGAAACTTTTGACTTTCTGTAATTGGAGTTTTTATCATTCCACAGCTTAGAGTGACTCACTGAAAATATTACCTTGATTATTCACTGTTATGCTAATGTTTTATAATCAAGGTGCTATTCATTTATTTTGGACAAGAGGAGCATTTTCAGATAGACTGTCTGGATGGCTGCCTTTAATACTTTGTTTCAATTTGTATATTTGACAGTAACCCAAGGATTTTTATATATACAGGACTGGAAAAATACCTAACAAATATGAACATTTTTATAACTTGTGTATTTTCTTCTGGTTAATTCTAATATACTACTAATAAATCAAATTGGACTATTACAATTACAAACAAATCCGTCAAATAGAGATAGTGAATGGCCGTCAATCATAGTATATTTACTTGTTAGAATACTAGGTATTGATGGGTATGAATGTTCATGGAAACAATAGCTAATGTTTTAAACACATACATTATGTGTCATTTACTATTCTAAATGCTTTTAACCTCACTAAACCTTAATATAACCTTATACAATAAATAAAAAATAAAAATAAAACCCTGTTAAATAGTTACTACATTAACCCAATTTCAGAGACAAGGATAAAGGAAAAGAGAGAGATTAAGGAACTTGCCCAAGACCTCACAACGGATAAATGGGTGGAGGAGCCGGGTGCTGAACCCAGAGGGTCCGACTCCCAGGTCTGCACTCTTATGTTCTCTTTATGGTTCATGTTTTATCACAGAAATTGCTGTGACGTCATGCAAGCCAGAGCATTGCATTCGCTCACCAAGTGCGTGGACTGACCACCGCGGTGGCAGAAGGGCTATTTCTAGAAATCTTTAGGAGCAAACAAACAGGATTGTCTTTCGCTTCACCGTAAACTTGATTTTCAATAGAATAGGGAATGCGTTTACATTTTTAAAAAATTTAAATAGCCCAGAAAATAAAATCCAAATGTGGTGGCTATATCCTAATATCCTTTCCCTACAGATGAGAATTGAGGACATGATTAGCTTCTGGAGTGTCATCAACATATAGAA
This sequence comes from Manis javanica, assembly GCF_040802235.1. NCBI lineage: Eukaryota > Metazoa > Chordata > Mammalia > Pholidota > Manidae > Manis > Manis javanica. Next base: position 90,693,040 of record NC_133169.1, on the reverse strand, counting down.
AATGAGCAAATTCACTATCTCGACTATTCACTCCCAGGGCGCACACGTACATAAAGATGACTGTAACTCTAAAATGCCTACTGCTTGATCACAATGGTGTCAGGAACTTTGGTGACTTGACTCAGTCCGTGAGGGAGGGATTGACAATGATCTCTAACCAACAGGAAGACAAACATGTGGCTCCTTTGAAAAAATTTCTGGCACCTAAATCCTTACAAAATTCTGCAGAGAAGTTAAGTTGTTTTCTTTGTTGGAACTGTCCTTTCATTTCAGAAAATCACTATAACCAGTCAATTCACAGCACAACTACCAAACAACCTAATGGAAAAATGTTTGAAACTCCATTTTTCATGTCATTAGAATAGTGTTTTCCTGAAGTGACAGTGGGAAGTGATTAAAGAATGTAGTAATAATATTTAACAAACTGCATCCTAAATGTAAATCTTCGCCTCTTTTTCTCCCTGTCTCCATGGAATCAATAACTGTCCCTAGATCACAAATCCCAATGGTTCAAAATAGATCCCTGGGTTCCTAAAAGTTCACCCAAAATCTCCAGAGTCAAGGCAGCTCATCTCTTGAGAGTTCTGCCACACACCTGAAATACTTTTCTTCTCTGTTATTTCTGAATTGTTCTTATACCAAAAATTTCAATCACAGCAATAAAATCCCCTTGTTTCGCCAGAAAATCCTGACATTTTAGTGTCATTTTAAAGCAAAAAATAATAATAATAACATGAATTGTTCTCTTCCTTAGCTTTTTCCATCTGGTTTTTTATATACTTTTATACTGTTCAATTTAGTTTAATTGCAATATAAATCCCAGTGAACTTTAAGATGAAATTAGGCACATACATGAAATATATGTGGTTTTGCAAAAATTGTTTCCTGAAACAATTCTTTTCAACCAGAAGGGAGTATTGAAATCTTAAGCATACTTAATGCCTATTTATGAAGGTATTTAAGATTCTGTTCATATTTTTTCCTACCTACTGGAAACAATAAATTTCTATTTACACACCCATTTTTCAATAAATATCTATCAGCATTTATATAAACATCTATATAAAAAGATGTTAAATATTTTCCCTTAGTTTATTAAGGTATTCATATGCTGTAGAAAAATGTTTTAAATTCATTTCTATTTTTTCTCTGCACTAAAATTGACTCCTCAAAAAATAAATACATTCAAATTTTTTCTCTAAAATCATCACAATCTCATTAGTTATGAGCTCTTTGAATGAAAGGACCAACCACTTCTTACTATATCTTTGTTCCAACTTTCCAAATTTCTATATTCAAGGACATAGCTGTATTTTGGTGTAACAGACATGTTTGGAAATTCATGAAATAATCTCTACAGCTAGTAGAATAGAGAAGCTGTCACTGGGAATGCCAATGAGATGATGATAGTGCCAACAGGGTGACAGGAGGCAATGTACATGGTAAATAAGTCAAAAATATTTGCTTTTAGAAGATCTGGGCTTAAATCTCACCTCCCATTCCTTGTAAACTGTGTCCCTGGGCAAGTGGGTAAATCTCTGTGATATTTACTTCCTTCTCTATAAAATGTAAATAAAACAGTACTTAATTCTAGGGTTTTAATGAGAATCAGTTGGCATATTGGTATGAAACTCATAACAGTGCTTGGCATACTTAATCAATGCTAATTAATGTTTTAAACTGTTATTAGATTAGCCATTTGCATTAATCAGCAATCAGATAATTTGTGATGCTAAATGCTCAACTATTATGTACTTATTTATACTTAAAATCACCCTTTTTATTAACACACTAGGAACTGGAGGAATGTTGACAATAAAGACAAGTAAGATTGTTAAAAACCAAAAACAATAATTATACAACTTTACATGTTCACCACCCTAAGATCACTGTAGACAGCATCTCTCCAGTTCATATCTTTCTGTATCTTCTCTAGGTGAACATGCTCATGGAAACATACATTTTTTGTTTGGTTTTGCTTAAGTGAGACCATGTTGTATATACTGCCCTACAAAATCAAAATCCTTTACCATCAGTTAATTTCAACCTTTTCATTTTAGTAAATTTCCCCCCCTTTGATATCTAGATCACACTCTGTTTTTTCCTGCTAACCCCAAACACTCTTTGTAGCTCGTCATCTACACCAGTATCTAATCCAAGACCATACCGTGCGTGCATCTGGTTGTTATGTCCCCAACCACCCTTCCAATCAAATACAATCCTTTTTCTTTCTTCTTTTTAAAATAATGTTGACTCATTGCAGAGATCAGATAACAAGTAGATTTTTTTCTATCACTTCCTCTATTTTTAAAGAAGCCTGGCTTCAAAAAAGAAGCTGTGTTTATGTTATAGAAAGAATGAGAAAATAGTCCTGTCTCCATCTACCATTGTCAACTAGTTTTCTGCCTCTTTTTAAAATGTTATCACAGATAGTATTTGATTGGCTAAATCTTAGGTGATTTTACTGGGTACGCAATACGTGCAGAATACTAGAGTACAGTAGGGTTTTTACCCAGGCCTGACTCAGCTAGAAAAATTTTCACAATGTTTTATAACTGCTAATACTTCAGCACTTTGTACAGATTTCTCCTCATCCCTTACATTACTCACATTTGCTCACATTACTGTGTGGAGCAAAGGTGTACGCTCACTGCTGTCCAAGTGTCCAAGGGCCTTGTCTCACTTTAGATGGTGTACCTTAAAAATCCTTAATTATTTGAATATTGGGATACAAACTACTACAGGGAATGCTCTATTTCCCTGTCTATATTCACACCCAAGTAGCCCTAAGACCAGTCTTCAGATAAGATTATACCAACCCTTAAGATAAGTACCCTCGTATTGAACACAATGGAGAAGATAGAAATGTCAAGTCCTCATGAACGTATCTATCCACACAGATGAGACACTGTCCTATTAGGGTGGAAAGGCAAACAAATTTTTTTTCTTTCTTTGAGGTCTTTTTCCTTTGTGTGTTACTGATATAAAGGGAGAAACACTCTGTCTTTAATATCAAAATGCTAGATGGTTGATGATATGATTGCTCAAGAGATGCTATAATTTTAAGAGCAGCAATCTTCCAACAGTCCAAGTCTTGCACTGATGTGCAGAGGGCCAGAGTAAGATAAAGGAAGGTCCTCGCGAGGCAGATCACTGTTCAAGGAGGTCCAAGGCATGAGCAGCAGTAAACAGAATATCCTGACTGCCTCTTGGAGCATCTAAGGTTAGCCAGCCCAAGCCTCATCCCAGACAAGGGTGTTTACATCATGACTAATTCCACTAACCATAATCAAGCCCAAATAATCAATAAGAATTTAGAAAAATATTAACTAAAAAAAAAGGAGAATAACTGCATAAATCTGTGTAGCAAAATCTAACTTTTGACCCAGAAATTCTATTGCTAATTATACATTTAACAGGAACACATATGTATGTTCAAAACACACTGTTTAAGAATCTTCATAGCAGCCCTATACAGAATCAAATGATTTTCAAATTTTAAACTGGAAATTACCCATATGACATTCAACAGTGGGATAGATGTTTTTAAATATATTCACGTGCTAAAATATGCCAAAGCCATGAGAATAAAAAATGATAACTATACGCAGTTATTAATGAACTTCCGAAAATATTCAGTAAAAATACTCAGACACACACACACAAAATAGATACTATTTTCTTCCAATCTGTCCCATTAGAGGACAGGCTATTTTATCCTTGAGGGAGAGGTTAATGGTTTGAATGGAGCACAAAGGAGATTCTATGCCCCTAATAATATTCTCCTTCTTGATAGACATTGTTACATCAGTACATGAAATTTATTGAGCTGTGCAATTATGGTTTATGTGCTGCTGTGTATCTGTAGAGCATATGTATTTACATATGTATAGACTATACACACACACACACACACACACACACATATATATATGTATGATACTTCAATAAAAACTGAAAAAATATGTATTTTTGCATTCTTTACAGCTCCAAGTCTTTGTCACGCACATAAGAAGCAGTTCTGTTACCCTGGAAAGTACGTCAACATGGGTACCGGAGACCTGCGTTGTTAGCTGTGTAATCTTGGGCAGGTAACTGCTCTGAAACTCAGTTTTTCATTTGTAAAATAGAATAAACAGCTTTTGAGGTTGTCATGCAGATTAAATGAGATGATGCACGGTAATTCTTGATAACCTATAAAATGTGGTGTGAATATATTGTGCTAAGAGAGGAAAAGATGCTCACATATTTTTCAGATGAACTGAGTGGTCTTTGACATAATTTTAGGCATAGGGAAAATATGTGGATCCTTTTTGAGCAATTAATGAGCATTGCCAAAATTTTATAGTGCTGAGGAGGTGCTATATCATGGAAGGTTATGGGTGCGAAATTTCAAGTTCTTCATTAAAATTTTATTCACCATTTAGCAAACATTTCTTGTCCACTATATGCCAGTCATTCTAAGAATAGAAGATTAAAGTATTCTGCACTCATGAATCATAGATTCTATGGAAGAGAGATGAGACTTGTGTCCAAATCTGAGCTGTGCCATTTACTTCCCAGGTGACTTTGGGTTTATAACTCCACCTGTCTAAGCATCAGTGCCCTCACCCATGCAACAGAAATGGCAACAGCCGACATCTCAAAGATTATTGTGTGCTAAGAACTAATGCCTGTAAAGCTACTGCCCACAGTTCAGCATGAAGAAAGTAAACGCTAATAGTGATTAATACTACCACCATGCACCTGGCATTCATGGAACCATGTAGGGACATTTCCTTTCCTACTGTGAAGGAGTGTGTCCTCTTCCTTCTGTGATCCATTCTTCAGAAGATGTCATAGCTGTCTTAATTTGGATTTGCATGAATTAAAAATAATTTAATTCAAAATGCAGAAAAATCTGTTTATTGACTTTCTAGCCAGGCTGACCTTCCCAAAGTTTCTCAATCCTGGCAGTACTTGACCAACCAACAGGTACCACCAATACCACCTCCAATGGCTCTCCCTGCCTCCGTTTCATTGTCTGCCAATTACTTTTGCATTAACTCTGTCACAGTGATCCACCCCCACCAAAAAAAAAACTGAGAGACTCATTTTTGTCTTCTACCTTTTGAAATTCCCCAAGTCCTATGAGATCAAGTTCCAGATCCTGAAGGTAACATCCAGTATCAAGCCTGATTTGGCTGCCACCACCTGCCTAGTTCCACCTTCCAACTCCATGCACCGAACTCCATTCTCAGTGTTTCACCGACTGAGACTGATTCACGTCCACACAGACACTGCATATCATTTCTGGCTAACACATCTTTACTGGGGCAGTTCTACTTATGTGATAGATTCTGTCCCATCTTCCTGCCTCCTATCTACCAACTCAAAGGAGATAGTCTTTCTCCTTCTGAAAAAGGAAATAGTCACCCAGCCTACTTGCTCAATTTACCTTCTACTTTTCCTTTTACTCAATTTTCTACAATAAAATCACAGGTAAAACCCTAGTATGTGACATGGGCAGGCGTAGAAAAACCAGAATTTGCTCCTTGGCCCTTCCATCATTTCCCGGGGCTTCAGAACCACTGACCAGGGTAAGCAGACTTGTTCTGTTGAGATCTCTGCCACAACTGTTCATCTCTGCTGTCGTCAGGCGAAACAACGTTATCAACTGCGTGTGACTGTGTTCCAATAAAACTGCATTTATAGAAACAAGTTGTGGACGAGACTCGGCCTGCTGGGTAGAGTTTGGTGAGCCCTGGTGTGGATGAAGGGGACAAGGAGACAAGGATGATGACGACAATACTGAAGCAGTTACTGAAAAAGTTTTGAGCATTACCATATGCCAGGTATTGTGCCAAATATAATCCAATTAAATGCAGTAATAAGCTAGGAACACTTATTGCCATTTTATAGACAGGAAAACTAAAATTCAGAAAAGCTAAGTGCGCTCCCCATGTCCCTCAGCTACAAGGCATCTGATTGAAGCACTTTCTTGTGCACCCCTTCCTATGGAGGAGGGATTGCTAAGCCCCTTCCCAGTCGGGTGTATACTCTCTCACTCTTGGACCACAACAGCATAAACGGGTTTACAGCAAACAGTCTCTGCATCCTTACCTTGGCATATACTTTTCCTGTCATCTCACTCAACTCGAATTCTAAAGTCTCAGTTTGGGAGTGCTGACTTTAGTACATGCTAAGGTGAGCTTTTTTATGATCTCTGAAGGAGGATAAACCAGTTAGTGGACTTGGCTGCGTGGAAAAATCTACCGAATCCCTAAGGATATGAGGCCTGGAACATCTTTGTCCAGGTCTGGAGTCCATGTGACTTGAAAAGTGTTTTGGAAAACGACTCTTTGCAAACATGCCAGAGGTGAGTAGGAGACCAGGTAAGTCTCCTTGAGCTTTTCTGCAATAAGACTAGTAATAAAAGGAGTGCTTAGTGATTGTAACACTTCTTGACACTGACTGATTAAAAGGCAGTATCTGACTTGCATTTTCCTTCAGTTAATATCAAGAGAGAATAAAGATAAAGGTGCCCAGTGCCCAGGGCTCACTCAGAGCGCTGAATCCAGCCAACCAAAGCCACCTCTGAGGCTGTCCGCATCACCGTCACACCCCAGGTCCAGGTTAGTTAATTATCTACCTCTGTTTCTCTCTTGAAGTGGTGAGCTTTGCAGAAAGTCAGCTCGCAGGTTTACTCAAGCCTATGAAAACAGTTCAGGGGAAGCAACAGCGAAGTAAAAGAAAAAAGGGGAAATTACGTATATGCAACGTCAGCCACTAACTGATAGGACAGAGGAGCAGTTAAGTGCATTCCTATACCCAGAGTTTAGATTCTACAGAGAAATTGTAAGTTTTCTAAATTGATAGAAGGGGTGACACAACAGTGCTAATTATTCCCCTTCATTAATCTCACTGTGATTATTAAAGCTCCGTTAAGTGCTGTCTTTCCATCCTTTAGCTGTGCAGGGGGACAACAGCACCTACACATAAGGTGTTTCAGGGGGACTAAATGAGCTTGTTCATGTAAAGCGTTTCAGCCTAGTACCTTGGTGCACAGAGCAAGCAATCAATAATATTAGTTATCATTGACATCACTGCGAAACCAGAGGTTTATGTAAAGCAGGCAGCTAAGCACATGCTCAGAAAATTATGTAACTATGTATATTCTGTGCTTCCCGGGGTGTACACATCACAAAGCCATATAGGGCAGGAGCTGTAGGAGTATTTCCGATACTGCAACTGTCCTTTAAAATTGTATCCTCTGCTATCACGTGTGAACCCCTTCCTCTGACATGACTATGTACTCTTGAAAATCAAGACCTCTTCTCCGTAACAGATAGCCATGGATACGATGCTGTGCAAACAGTTCTTATTCAACAACTCCTGACAGTAGGAGACAGAGCTGAGCTCCATTCAATTTGAGGTGTGCAGAAGTGACTGGGCATTTCAGAGGGAAAATAGAGATACAGGGAGGGGGAGGGGTGGGGACGCCATGAAAAATTACAAAGGCTTAGTCAGTGTGAATGTGATTTAGGCCAACGGGTCTGCGTGCTGGCAGTCATGGCAGTTGGGATTCTGTGCTTCCGGGGAGACTGGGAGACAGTGGCTACATTCTGCGTGATGACTGACACTTCAGAGGAATAGCCTGAGTTGTAGGGGATGTGTATATACCTCAAAGGGAGAGAGAAGAGGCTCATAATTATAAGCCCCATTTAACAAATGCTCTAAGAAAGAGAGATCAGGGGCCTATCATTAGATGTTGGCTAGAACACACAGTAAATTCTTTTGCCAGCTTTGAGATTTTCCGAACAGAAATTCAGACCCTGGGTCGCCCCAGAGATGTGGCCTTAGCCTGCTTGAAGCCCTGTTACACGTGGGCGAGTCTCTTGGTGCGGGAGTTTGAACGGCGTGGTCATGCCAAGCGTTTCTGCAGTTCTCACAACCACACTGCTGCAGAGGGCTTCTCACCCCATTCCACCGGGTGTCATGTACAGCGAAGAAGCCATCCTGGACCCAAAAAAAGACAGGGACCAGAACCAGAGGCCAAGGTGAGGACTTCAAGCTGAATCAGTCCATCTGACTCCACATAGGCACTTTGTTCTTTCCTAATTGTGTAATGGTCTTATATTCAGCTAGGCTAAAAGGCTTCAGTGGTGGTCGGATTAGCTGATTTATGTATTTATCCATCAATTATTTATTAAGAGCTCACCACATGCCAAGCGGTGAAAATAAAGTTAGTGTCTGCCTTCAAAGAGCTTAAAATATGACAAGGCAGGCAGCACATTTCTTGGAGCAAAGCGTGAAATCTGGGCCAGCACAAGCGTGGCCGCTTTGGGATCTCACAGGAGAGAAACGCAAGTCAGTGGAAGGTCCACTGGGTGCGGCCGAGTTCCTTCTCCCCTGTTGTCTTCCTCACAGGTGGGCAGCTGGGAAGGCCTGTTCTCGATGCCTTAAGTACAGGGTGCTGCCACAGAAGGCGAAGGACAAGGCACTGCCTTTTTAGTGTCAAGTACTGTGGCCCCGAGGAAACACAAAGGACTCCTGTAAAAATGATTCAAAAAGAACCATGAGAAAGAGCAAGGCGTCCTCCTGCCAAACAAGAAAATGATTCTGTAGATGTAGGAGAAGAGTGCAGGGAAATTCATGAACAAGTAGACACGGATGAGTCCCGGAGGAAGACCCCATGCGAACGGGCTCATAGAACCGCATACCAAGGGAACACGCTGGATCCGGGGCAGGCAGAGCCCAACTAGATCCGAGAGAAAGGACCTGACCCTTCCTAGGTTCTAACAGGCCTAGTGTTCGGCAGATTGCCCGTGGTTTCCCGGCTCCATTGTGATGCCCAAGCATAGCACGGAAATAGAGGATCTGCCGGATGTAAAGTGAACGTCTAGATGCCAATGAGAGACATCTCCTTGGTGACCCAGGAAGATGAGCGATCCAGGTCCAGATGGCAGGAGGGTTACTCAGCGAGTATTTGTGGAGACAGACAGCATCAGGGGTCAGGGGCAGACACCCTGCCACATGGATGCCTTAGCGGCATCGACTATAAATAGTGATTAAAGGTAGTCTCTAACTCCCCAATGTCAGGGTTTGCAGCCTGACCAAATGAAAAGTATTTAACTCTCTGTGATTTGTGTATCTTATCTGTAAAATATAGACAATATTAATATCCATCTCCACGGTTGTGATGAGGACCAGAGATGAGCTCAGTGACAAGGATGATTATGCTCAAAGTCCTTGCAAAGAAAGGGAGGAAGGGCCAAATTGTCTGAAACTGAACTTCCACTTTTACTTTGGACTAAGGATTAAAAATAGAAAATAAAGTGAGTTATTTGAGGAAATGCATATTTCAAGTATGCCTTATTTGTAGACTAAGATTCACTATTGATCCCCCATCTCAGAGACACAGAGAAGTGGTCCAGGAATGCCTTCTAGGAAAAACGGGTGTTTAAATTTGGATATCTAATGAATAAGTAGTTGTGTTTTTTTTTTTTTCAGAAAACTTAAAAAAGACAGTATATTTGAGTTAGAAAGGATACCATGTGAAAGTTTAAAGCCCTGAGAAACCCTCTTGTATGGCCAGAACATAAAAGAATCTGGGTATGGCTGCAGTGAGGTTATGAATCTAAGGGATAATCAAGGCTGAGAGTGTGGAAGGGTCATCTCCATAACCCATCTGGTTGCTCAGCCAACATTACAGACAGATAATATAGGTATAAAATATACAATTTACATATTTGTGTATCTTCATGACTGATCAAGATGGACCAAAAACTAAGGTGCAAGTTTTTAAGACTCAGGAAGATGTTTAAGGAAAACTACTTTTTCCATTTGTTTGCCATGTACTGGTCTTAGTTCTTCAAAAGCTTTTGAAGTGTCAGAGCTGAGGCCTTGTCCTTCTCAGGGATTCCACACAGCACTTAACAGCCACTGAAATCAATAAAGACTTGTGGGTCAACTGATTTTAGCATCAAGGTGTCTATCAATTCTACCACTTGGGGCTTTCACAGTACTAAAACTAGCATGAAGTCCGGTAATAATACTGCTGGGTTTCTATATAAAATGAAATGATTCACAGTTTACCCAAAAGAGAGGGAGGAGGTTTTTGTCTGTTTTGTTGGATTTTAGTTATTAATTAGGCATGACTTTGGACTAAAGAAACCCAAGGGAGACGTAAGGCAAGTCCTTCCCAATGCAGTGAAAAAACTGGCTACACAGTAAAGACGGGAAGTATGTGTTGTATTTGTGTGTGTGTGCATGTGTGCGTGTGTGTGTGTGTTAGATTGCCATTGTGAAAGTCAAAGCTACTTCAAATAAATCTTTACGTCATATGCTATATGTGGATGAACATACAAGGGTGGGCTTGGATGATTTATCACCTCGTAGTAGCTAGAGAAACAGAGGATGTGGGAATGCTGTCTGTTACTGTGCATCATTTATATCTCTTGTTTGAGCAACAGACTCTATCCCTTAGCAGGTGGGGCTGCTCTCTTAGTAGCTGCTCTCAATATTCAGAGTTCAAATGATAAATCATGAATAATCAGGCAAGAAAGTTAAGGTGGATTATGGTTATTTGCAAGACTATCCGGAATACATGAGATGATATATTCACTTCCAGAAAAGGAAATATTACTTACTAAGAATATTTTGAATGTTAATTAATCTAAAATGTTAGTGTTATTTTTGAATAAAGAAAGGCCTGAGTATATCTACATTTTATGTAAGATTCTATGAACCAAAAGAATTCTGATTATACAATAAATTTAAAAAAACCTAATATATCATTCTGCTAATTTATATATATATCACAAAATCGTAAATGGTTGTGTTAGAGGTAAAAAGGTGATAAACCAGTTCCAGAGGAGACTGTGAACCTCACACAAAGAATATATCACATATTAATTAGTAAGTTTTATATTTGAAGTTAATACCTGATAATCATGTGTCAGATTAAAATTATTTTGGAAGAAGACAAAGAAAATGAAAGAAGGTTAAAACACTTTTGAAAAAAGAATACCTGTTAATAGTAGAATCCTAATAATACAGTAACTAATATGAAGTTGGTACCATAATAAAATATGAAATGCCAGGAATACTTATAGAAATGTCCTTAAGGATGAAAGATTCTTTAGGAAAAATTGAATGAAAATGTTTCTGTTCAGAATAAAAGCTAAAATTGTAGAGCCACAATCTGGGGCCAAATCTCATGCAATTATCCAAAAGGAATAAAACATAGGAAAAGTTTCTTTAGATTATCCACTAAATATGTTTTAAAGACTATAAAGTTTCAGTTAAAATTATGTTTTATATGTTAATTACTTTGTGCATGAGTTTGAATAAATCCATGTCATTTATTTATATAAGCATTTTCAAATAATAAGTGTTTTTCACATGAATAAATGGGTGAATGAATGCAACCAGAGCGTAAGTACATAACCATCACAGTAACCGATGCTTCCTAACAGTAAGGAAAATCCGTACAAGAATAGGGAAGAAATCACCTTTCACATGTGTATGGTTGGCAGTACAGAAATTATGAGCTCCATTTTCTCAACAGAGAAACTGAGGTCCATAGCAATAAGGAGGCCTCCCTAAAACCACACAGTTAATATATGGTGGGCATGGATCTTAAACCTGTTTCTTCTAACATTAAATTTAACTTGCTTTTACATTGTTAGCATTTTATAGCTTACAAAGCATTCCCAAATAAGTCACTCATTTGAACTTCATGCTATCACCATGAGGTAAAGAAACAAATGAGAAATCATAGGCCTAAGTCTGAGAACATGGTCAAGTTTGAGAATTGACCTTCTGGGTAAGAATGGCCGGTAGGTGTCAATGAAGTTATCTGTGGGAATAATGGGATCCAGACCACTTGAGGCTGGACTGTGATGGACCCTGAAAAAAAGAAGGTCTCACACCGCTCTTATTTCTATATCAAATATTATTACTTTCTGATTGTAGATTTATGCATTAATTAGATGCAACTGCTGGCATCCTATTGTAATCCTAGAATTTTTCAAATATTTGATAGATCTATTGGAAAACAGGAAAGCAGAGACTGTCTTACAAGTGTTCAAGAAGGCAAGATATAAGTCATCTCTCAAACCCAATGTCATGAACTTCCTAAGTATATGAGGAGATAGCCAAGTAAAAGAAAGAATAGTATGTAGTATCTAAAAATAAGTTACAGTTCAACCTGCGTTTAATTACAACATTGCAAAAGCCTATACTGGACAGTTGAATTGTATTTTATCATAAATTTGTATTTTCCAGTTTGATCCCATAAACCACATGAGAGGGTTACAGAAAAAGCCTTATAACTTCTAATTAACAGATGACATCCTCCAAGGTTAACTGCCTTTCCTGGTGTTGTATAATCCAGGTCCACTAACTCAAGGCACTGTTTTTCTAAGACTCTTCAACGTCCTCTTATGAGCTCTCAGAGCCAGCAAGATGCTTGCTTTCACTCTCCAAATCAGTGCACTCTGACTAGAGGGGGTCCCTGAGACACCCCCAGGCCCAGGCTGAAAATAATACCTCATCCCGCAGTATTTGGTGGCTTCTGTTCAGAGACAATTTTCTAGAGATCCGATCACTGATCGACTGACAATCTTTGCCTCTGGATATTTGTGGTTTATCTTGGTCCACTCATTTTGTCGGAGGGCTTCAGATTATTTGGCCATCCTGAACTGTAGTTCAGTTTCTTTGACATCTCTTGCAGATTGGAGTATGATTTTTTGGCTTTTATAGTTCTCTGCTTCCAATGAGATATCACTATGAATTCTCTAACTCCTATAGCCTCCGGACTCTGTCAGGGTCCTGATCAATAAAAGATATACCCATTTCCTAATAGACATGAAGTGGTCATTACCTGACTCTCAAGTTCAAGAGGGGGTTTTCAGAACATGACAGCCATCTGGAAGAAATGGATTGCAACTACCCTACTACAAACCTCTTCCCCTCCAGAAACCTGGTTCTCCTGGCTTAATTCTTATAGTCTTCTATTCCACATCTGTACCTGAGGCTCTCTTTAGACTAGAAAAACCATACTGGGTAGACCGATTTTGCATTATCCTCAGCCGAGCCTGGAACTAGCCCACCCTAAGCTGGGCTAGCAGAGAACATCCATCACAGAAGCTGCTCTGGATAGAGCTGCGCCAGACACTTCCTCCTTGAAATACTTCCTTCTTTATAATGCTTTGTTTTTCTGTCCTTTGGAAAATGTGATCGGGGTGTTTCTCAGTAATTCAACTTTATTGTTAACCTGAATCAACAACAATGTAAACATGAGAGGAAGAAATGGGGTGGGAGTTGGCAGTGGGAAGGCAATCGAGTTCTAACCAGCTAAACCACTTTCTACAGCCTGGAGAGAATTATCAAATCCCATTTGGCATGTGATTCAGTAAGATGCAATTTAATCAGGTGTATAAACATATACATGTAATTATCACAACACTGCTAAGTACAAGCCTATAGGTGTGCAAGACAACTCACGTGGATGGACATGGTGGTACAATGTCCATGTGGATGGACAGCTCATGTGGTACAATCACCTCCCTGGAGCTAAAAATGCAACATTAAAATCTAGTCAAGGGTAAAACATCTTTCTCTCTTGGTATACTATTTCTCTGACTTTCCCCGAGCAATAAAATTAGTGTTTTAAAATGAGACATACTCTTAAGTCCAAGTGAGTTACCCAAAATGTGAAATGTATCGAGAAGAAAATTAGAGGCCAGAAGCACCTGGGAAAACTTTGGGTGTCCAAGGCCTTGAGGCTTTTGTTATCAGACAGGGAAGCAGGTAATTAATAAAAGTGAGCAAGCCCCTTTCCCTTTGTTTTGAGATCTCTGAGCCAATGCATCCTTAATCTTCCCCTAGTTTGAATCTCTCACTCATAGCAGAAGCCGCCTTAACACTGTGAGAATTAGCTCACTCTCTCTCCTTGCTTTCAGTTGGCAATTCCAAGTCATCATTTTGTGATAATTTTAAAAGGTCTCTAACAGGAACATCTGCCTCAGCCATCCTTCCCCAAATTACCATGCTGTTCAATGGCGTTCAACTAACCATTTAACAATTACAAATTCTCCAACTTGTAAATATTTACTGCCTAACAAGCCCTCTCAACCCTATATTTGCTGGGACAGAGAGAAATAAGGAACTGTGGCTTGCTCCAAGGAGATGCAGGATTGTAACCTGTCAGGTTGCCCTTAAGAATTCAGCGGAAGTCATCAGTTCAAGTATACACAAATTATTCAGCATGAACAATGCCGAGAATTGTTTTGGGGGCCAGTTCAATGTATAAGGTGTCCACTTGCAAATCAGAAGAGACATAAAAAAATCTCCTTGATATATTTTTCAAATATAAAAATAAGACTATCAGAGGAAAAAAGAACCTATGTCACAGCAACAACCACGTCCGTTTCCAGGTCAGATGTCACTGACTGATGACTGTGACTGCGGACTTTGCTCCTAAGCCCAGGTGGAACCTACGTCAATCTGTCAACAGAACTGTCTGCCAGTCACACAGCGTGAGCACATGAGATGAAACCTACATCACAGCCATGCATTAAGACTGTAAGTTTTCCAGATACCATGTAGCTTAGGCATGTAGCTAAATCCTTCAAAGCAGATCTAATTAAACATTAAATATATGTTTGTTTAACGACTAAATTCAAAATCCTTCTCCTTCCAAATGTTTACACACTGAAGTTCCTCCCAAAATGCCAATAGTTCTTAAAATTTCAGTGAAAATTCTCAATCTTCTTCCCTTTCTTTACTGAATACCCCATCATTGCTATTGGAGTTAACTTCCTTTGATTTGGGGTGTTTATTTTTGATTTTCAAACTTCTGTTTCAGATGAATTTTAAGCATCTGGACAGACGGTAGGCCCTCAAACACAGTCTTCCAAATAACAGTGCATAAACCACTTGCATTAGAATTCCTTGGGGAGTGTTTTAAAAACAGAGACCCCACTAAAGAACTAGGGGATCAAAATCTCAGGAGGAAGTGTGTGTGTATATGGAGGAAAGAACTATGCAGGTTTTAAAATCTTCCATGTGATTCTGACATATAATAAGTTTTGCATACGACTGCCTATGCCACGCCATTGAAGATTTCATTGCTTCCTCCGCAGAAGTAGTTGAATCGTAGAGAACAAATTGCTATGATGAGAATCTTTGCTATGGGTATTTCCATTTCTGAACTTCAAATTCTTGTCAAACCCACATGTGCCAAACAGTGCCTTACTACTAACACGCTTCTGTTCTCCCTGCACTCACCCTTCAACAAGGCATCCTCTCTGACATGGAACTCTGTTCTTAGAGCACGGCGTGTTATTGAGGAAGAAAGTGGAACTCTATACTGAAGAGATTTTTATTTAAATTCTCTCTCCATTATTAAAAATGAAGGCTTTGATTTTAAAAGGCTACAGTTAAGAGGACAAGAATGTGGTCTTCTGTTTTCCACTTCTAAGCAAATAATTCTCACATAGTCTTACTTGGATCACTTCTGACTTCCTCATTTTTCATGGTACAACAGTATTAGTCATTAAGAAGCTGGATTTAACTCTGCATGTATTGAATGCATGGTATGTGTTTTTTAAAACAGATTGCTTTGAATGCTTTTAGATAAAGAATGTGCCAGTTCACCACATTTCCAACTCAAGCCGTTTTCCTACTCACGGACTCATGTGCATGTCCTTCTGTGTATTCTCTGTGGACCTTTGATTTTAGGATCTGTTGTCTACATCAGAAACTGGGGTGTCTGTTCGGCAATCATCTAAGAATCTTTCTTGACATAAGGGGAGAACTGGCAATTTTAAGTATCAAAATTGAAGTTGCTGGATAATATATTGTTTCCTTGTTTCACTTTGACTATTTCAAACTATTCTGTATTCCAACTTGGGACAAATCTAATTTTCCACAGTAAAAAAAGTTCAACGTTCATACACGAGCGGTTGGCTGGGACACAAACTCTTTAAAAATACATCCATGGATGTTTATTTTAAGGAGAATGAGAAGTGAATATGATGTGAATCTATTTTTCTAGTTTCTTCACCTTTAGACACTATTGGCCATTTTGTTCTTCCTTCATTCCTTAAAACGTTTTTGTTGAAATGTAGATGATTAAAAACATGATGATTTTGGTTTCAGATGAACAACAAAATGATCCATCAATTGTTCATGGTACCAAAGCCTCACCATGGTAAGTGTAGTTATTATGTCACCATAAATATATTGCAATATTATTAGCTCTATTGCCTGGGCTGTACTTCCATCCCTGTGACTAAATTATTTAATAAATTGAAGTTTGTAACTCTAAAAAAATAAAACAAAAATCCATGGTTTTAGGTGTGGCTGGTTCACATTCCATCCTTTTTGTATTTACCTTCTTCAGAGTTCAATCAGTTGAAAAGTGATTAAAACTATTCCTAAATAATAATTTCAAGAGGGAGAAAGATATTTTTTTGTACAGAATCTGGGCCACTTATTTTAACTTTGGGATGTTCATTGGGGTGGGTTGTGAAAAAAATATGATCGAAGAGGCCATGATTTTTCCCATGATTCTTAATAAACAATCCTAACAGCTGGCTTAATTTCAACAGAGAACTACTAATTAACATTAATTCATTCAACAGACATTTAATGGTTACTTACTATATCCCAGGTACTATCCTGGGTGACGGAACAAACAAACATTGAACAGTGTAAATTCCCTATTCTCATAGTGTTGACTTTCTAGGCTCAAAAACATGTTCAAATGCCTTTTTCATAAAGAACCATGGGATCCAACCTACAGCTTTAGCACTGACTCCCTCAGTATAATGGGCACCTGATACATAATGGTAAATATCTCTACTGCATAAATATTTTAGCTTGCCCAGCATTGGTTATGTCTGTAACTAGATCCCTATTTTATGATCCCATTTTTAAAAAATACATACAGAGGAAAGAGAATAAGGAAGGAGACAAAGAAGGGACGTGTGCCTGGTGAAAATTCTAGGCACCAGAGAAGTTTTGCATAATAGCTTTTAATAAGAGCCCATGTTAATTTTAGAGCAGTTGATTTCCAGCATAATAAGATCTGTCAAATGCAAGTCATCTCATTGTCCCCACAATATGAATAGACATTCATATTATCTGAAATATAGCAGATAGATATTGCTGTTACAGGGAAAAGAGAAAAGGCGACAGGGAGGTCCCATTTCTCGGTTGCTCTGGTCACATTGCATTTTAATGTGATTAGGGGCCATTTGACACTTAAATCAGGGTGATCTCCCACATGCCTGGAACGCTTAGCCTGGGACAGGAGACTGAACACTGACATTTATTTTCTCCCCATGTTCAGCGGCTCACTGTCCCTCCAAGCTGGTGAGTACCCACAGGCGTGTGGGGAAGAATTATGGCTAAAACCTTTCAGTGAGTTCTCCTTGTTCAGAGGCCAGATGACCAATAGCAAGTCTTTTCTAAGTGTACTTCTTAACGATTAAGCCAATCTCACCCTCACTGCATGCTGTGATGAGCTACTGGCTGCCTCCCTGAATGCAAGCCAGTCCTCCTGACTGACATCTAGGTGACATACACTAAGATGCTAATTCTTTTTTGCTCAAACCTGAGGTCAATTTTAGCCAACCTGAACTGATGATCTAAGTGTCAGGCTAGAATTTTTTTTGATATAATGTCACATTTAATCATCATTACTGCAATTAGAGATAAACATTTTTATTCCTATCTGCTGCCTAGTACATACTTCAGCACAAAATTTGGATTTCAATAGATATTTTTTGGGTGAATGAATGAGTGAATCAAATAATGAAAAAACGGCAGGGCATGGTTTGAATTGTAGCTTATTCCTTCTCTCTCTGTCCCAATTTTAATCTATTTAAGGAGGCAATCCCTTTAAAACAAAAATTATTCAGGTGTGTCCAGTTTAGAAATTCCTGACCACTACCTCTGAATTAGCCAAACTTTTTCCACTCCTAGTGTCTAAGCACTACTGCAACCGTGGAATTTTTCTAACAGCAATTATTACTCTTTGTAGCTGTCTTGTTCCCTTAGTTATTTACTTGATATTTTTCTCTGTCCACCATTGTCTAGACAAGAGTGCCTAGTACATGGTATGGGGTCAGATGAATGAATGCATGTGATAAAGGATATCTTTAAGAGTTCAGTTGGATAATTTGGATTATAAATGTCATGAGGGACTAAGAGAGAAAAAGAGAAACAAGCTGGATTGACAAATCAGTCTTCAGAGAGCAGGCATAATCTGACCCCAAGATAAAATCGTCTACATACAGAGAACAGTTCGCAACACCTTGTACGGGTCTGAACTTCTCCACGTGCCCGGCTCCTCCCAGGACGTCCCGTCTCTTCTCACCTGCAAATGGTTTCCTCCACAGCAGGGCTCCTCAACCTTTTTCCATAATCCATAAAGCAGATGCTTTACACACCTTTTCTAGTTTCTCATGACATTTTAATATCACATTTAAATATACATATGTCTATTTCCATACTGTATGCACATCTGTGCTTTATATGCTAAAAGAGTAAGTTTTTTTCACCGTTCCCCTCCTCCCATCCCCTGCCCACATCAAGAATTAATTTTCACCTCCTTGTGAGACCCAGTGCTCCCACAGAGAACATGCCCTCTACAGCAGCCGAGCCTGCCTGCTTCTGGACCACCATTGTATTTCCTTATTTGGGGCACCAAGTTTTCAAGTAGATGCATTATCTTTTTTCCATTTCCTTTTTGTTGTTGTTCTTTGTTTCTGTAGATGTTCTGCTTTTGCAAATAACAAGCCTGCGATGCCTGGTGCCTATTTTTTGCCCGTCCCACCCTTTCCACAAGCCCTTGAGCATTCAGCTTCTGCACAGATTCACTAAGGGCTTTGGACTCTATCCTCAAAACCAAAATTAACATGCATAACCAAGTCGCAGACTTGTGCCTCATCAGTCAAAGCATCGGCCACGCGCCCCCCTTGATGTGTCTACAGAGCGTGGAGTCTTTCTACCTTCATCTTTCCTTTCCCTGCATGTCTGTCTTTTCAGACCTCGAGTCGTGCATTTGGTTAGGACTGGTACAGCTCTCTTCCCTTCTTAACATCTGGCTCTGTGTGAGTGATGAAAGGAGGTTGTGATTTTTTAAGTGCTTCTCTCCTGCTTTGATAAGCTAGCTCACAACTTCAGGTTTCTTAAAAAAATTTTTTCCTTTTCATTTCTGCTCCTGTAAATTTTCTTTGAAAGCTGCATTCTTTCTGTCTTCCTGCTCAGCATCTACTTTAGTCCTTGACTGGGAACTGACTCTGTGATAAATGCTGCACAAACAGTCAGTCCCTTAGAAGCACAGGCACCAAGAAAAAAGGGATTCTCTCTCAAAATGTTTGGCCAGAAGTAACCACTAGACACTGACACATTCTTAAGAGCCAAGCTAAAGAGCAGTTTGGAGAATACTGGTGGGTAGCTAAAAGTAATTTCTTTGGTGCAAAAGTGGCCCATCCTACTACAGATGTTAGAGGTACACCGGCTACTTTAGTGTCAATGTACTTGCAGTGTGGTGCATGAGAACAAGGCTTCCAAGTTGGAAGCCCAACTGTTTGTTACCAGCTACGTGACCTTGGGGAAAATATGACTTCTCTGAGTCTCGGCTTCTCTGTAGTTTCTGACTTGTACAGTAAGAACCAGCATACCTACTTCATGGGGTTGTTGTGTGGGTTTAAAGAGCAAAATAGCATCCCACAAAGGGAATCTATTGTTACGTATATGAACAAACAAACTCAAACACACATACATATGCATGTGGAAGTTTTTTACTGTGGTCTTTGCATTCATTATTTTTCATATAAGTCATGTTTTTCACTTGGGAATGAATATGATCTTGGGTAGCCTGTTACAATTCTGCACTTCAGTAGTGAACCAATAATCTATGTTAATCCAATGGCTACAGCTGTCAACTGAGGTCTGTTGGTAGACTGTCCCAATCGGGATAAATCTCACAGATTTTTCTGGGAGTGTTGGGAAAACAGTCCCCAAATACCCACAGACCAGGTTACATACCATAGGAGATAAGAGAGACCAGAAAATACTTGGTAGAGGTTGTATGTCCTACTTAAGACCATTTCAGTTTAAAAGTTCACAACACTGGATGGCCAACTAAAACACAATTCAGGTCAAATTCTGGGGTACCCTAGTGTCTATCAAGCTCTTGTGGGAGAAGGAGTGTGAGTATGTATGTTGGTCTGAATTACAAACATGTACCCATTTTGATGGATGAGTTAGGAAAAGAGACCCTCCCTGGGATTAGATGGGGCTCACTTATGTCATATTGTTGTTTGGAAATCCTAGAAGAGGATCAATGACCACCGGCAATGGCCTCAGACCCAAGACCCTTTAAGGCGTGTAGTGTAACAGCGGTTCTTCTGTAACTTAGATAAGAAAGCCTCACGACCCACATCGTGGTCCTCTGCCAGCCGCCATGCTTAGCTTTTCCTGTGACAAAGCCATTCATCAGCTCCTGAGCCCACATACGTTAACGATCTGAAAAGTGCTCCTAACAGGCTTCCATACATATGGTGGGCAACTGATTTTAATATGTACCAATAATTTAAATGTAAGATGGATTTGAGATATGTTTGAAATTGATTAAATATCTCAACTTGCCTACAATTTAATTTCCTTTTTAGAGGTTCCTTTGTTTCAATGAATTCCTTCTCTCATCCACTCATTCATTCCCTCTTTCAGCAAACCCTACCGGCTCTACATTTAAGACATAAGCAGAATTTGACACCTTCTCATCACCTTCATGGCACTGCCATCTTCTGTCACCTGAATTACAGCAACGGTCTTCCAAGGCAGACACGCTGGACAGGAACCCCTAGCCACACGTGACTATTGAGTCCTGGAAGTGCAGTCAGACCCCACTGAGATACGCTGCAAGTATAAAATCCACCCTGGATTTCAAAGACTGAATATGAAAATAATACAAAATATCCCACCAGGTTAAATAAAATATGTCACCACTATGAGTTTCACCTGGTCCTTTTGACTTTTTACATGGATACTAGAAAATTAAAAATTACATACCCAGCGTGCTTATGTGGTTTGCATTATATTTGGGTGTTGGGCACCCCTGTTACATCTGTTCTCTCTGCTTCCACCTTTGCTTCCATGAGTTCTATTTTCAAACCAGAAACCTGTTGAAATACTACTTACATTGTGGTACTCCTGTGCTCAAAGACAGAGTGCCACTTACTTAGAATGAAAGACGAAGTCTTCACTACGACCTGCAGGGCTCTGAGCAATCTGCCCCCACCGCCTCCCAGACCGCGTCCCCCGCCACCCTCTCTCCAGTCCCCGCCACTCCGGGAGCACTGGTCTTTGGGCACGTCCCTGAATTTCATTTCTATATCCTGTATCTGGAATGTTCTTTCTCCAAAGAAGAATTATGTGACTTGCTTTCTCCTTTCTTTCAGTTTTTCTCCATTTTTTCAAAGTCTCTTCAGTCTGTCCTGAACTTGGTATCATTTATTCCTACTTCAATTTTTTTTCTTTTTACCCCTTGCCACTAATTAACACGACATATAAGTGTGTGTGTATATATATATTTTTGTATATTTTAATATACATTTTATTATATATTATAGTGTATATGTATTATATATATTTTATATGTATATATGTGTATATATAATTTATCTGACTTATTGTTTATCTCTACTCAATAATGTAATCTTCCCAAGGGCTGGAAAATGCATTTAACTTGTTTATAATTGTACTTCCAGCACCTAGAACAGTGTTTGCTACATAGTCAATATTCAATAAATGGTTGTTGAGTAAGGATCTCTTGTAACTTTTACTATAGCCTCAGGGTCCTGTATGAACTCAGTTCTACTTACATCATCACTGTGAATTCTCACCTAACACTTTGTTTTTGTTTGTTCCATTGCATTAGCTTCATATTCGTCAAACAGGTTAAGTTCATCCTTATATGGTACATTTATTTGCTTTTTCTGCTACCTGGAATATTCTTATCCCCAGAGTTGACTTTTCCATAATTTTTGTATTTCTAGAAAGGACTTCCTGAACATGTTATCGAACGAGAATATCTAACCCCTTACCTGGCTTTATTTCTTTATTACACCTTGTCATGGCCTGAAAGTAAATTAAACATATATGTTTCCATGGCTATGTGCTTATTTGCCATCTGTCTTTTCCTTAAACACAAGCTCATGCTCAGAGGAATTTCTCTTGTTCGCGATTGCATTTCCAGCACCTAAAATAGGGCCTGGCACATAGCAGTGCCCATTAAGCGTCTTCTAAATAAACACAAAAATATTGTGTCCCGAAAACATTAGGTGCTAATGACTCAAAGTGAAAAATACACACGAGGGTAGTTTGTGGGGAAGACGGAAAAGGAAACAACCACTTTTGTGCATGACAAGTTCAAAGACAGCAGAGAACACAAGGAAATTTCGAGCTTTTTGAAATGGTGACTTGAAAGAGTACAAAATTGGGGTTAAGGTGACCTGTGACCTCCCCCGCACACTCATTCCACCCTCTGGGGTCCCCTAAAGGAGCCGTCTCTCACCCTGCAGCCACACACTCGGGGAATTTTGGACGTTGCAGGAGAGAAACTAGTGTCCTCGCCATGCTTCTGTGCAAAGCCCAGTACTCCCAGCCAGCAGATGAATTAGGGAATCAAAAGCTGTGATTTAGATGATGCAACTGAGGACCCCAGGGCTCTTCTTGATGAGGCCCCGGCTGCAGGGCTGCCAGAGGGAGGAGTCGCCGCATGAACACAAAACGGGGGAAACCAGCAGCGGCCCAGAGGATGTCCGCATATCTGGCCCAGACCCAGTCCGATCAAACATCCACCCTCTCAAACCCATTGTGGGGCAGGCTCCTGGCACCTGGGCCTGGGACAAATGGGCAATAAAATGACCGAGCCAGCAGAGAATGCTGACTGGGGATGGCAGCCACGTGTGGTCTGTGCCTATACCTTGCTCAGCCTCCTGAAATTCCAGTGACAATGGCAGTGTTGGTTATTCTTTGTAAGGTTCATTCTCATCATCTGTAAAATGCAGCCCGTGATACTATTCACATAGGACTATTATAAATACAGTAAGTGTAAAGCACTTGTCATAGTCAGGACCACACTGCAGGCACTAAATGCTGCGTGGCTACTATTATTCCTGGGCTCCTTTACATGGGCCATATTGACAAACCTCTCGAGGCCTGTGGACGTAAGGGTCTTTTCTTTCCCTCCGACAGCCTGCTACCACATTCCACCTATTTCAGTGAGTGGGAATAAGTCTACCAGAAGCAGTCCAGTCGTTATTTCTTATTAATCTTCAGGGAGGAAAGGCTCTTCCTCTGAAACACATGGGCACAGACCTAAACAAGACATTAAAGATCGCTCAGTCCAATTCCATCTTTTAACAGATGATGCATGGGTCTCCTGGGTGAAAGAAGGCTCTTTCTTGGAAGTACTTATTTTTTCCAAGGGTCTTAGCAGAGCTCTTTCCAATATAGAGAAGAGAAGAAGATGGCCCAGGAGACAAGAGCTTTAGATTAAAACTACTCTTAATTTAAAGTCAGGATCTTAGCCACCCCTAATTATGTCTAGAATTATGCAATAAAACATTTCAATTTTTAAATGAGCCATCAGTGAGATATTATAGGAAGCATCTCTAAGTTAACAATGTAACTGCCAGAGGCAAAATATCCCCTGAAGACATAGACCGCTGGGCCCATGGTGTGATCCACTGAGTCATAAACACACACACGACCAAGTTCTTGTACAGAGCAAGGGACCGAATGGGAAGATGTCATGTGGGAAAGTACCACATGTTACAAGCATTCATAGAAACACGCACATTTATTCTGTGAATGAGTGTGACATTTTCCTTGCAATCGACTCCACCACTCAAACAGGGATTCTTGATTGACCAATAGTATGGCTGATTTCCTAAAATGCATAGTCAATGGTTATAGATTCAATATCTTTGACAACTTATGAGTATTATTCTGCAGTAAGTTATTAATGAACTATGCACATAATTCAGTGACTGGCTCACTTGGAACAATAAGAGGTACCCACATTTGCCCTCACTTAGCTTTCAGAGTTAATGGCTAAGATGCCTCCATGAACTTGTCCATGCCTTAAGATACCTCCTGAAGAGTTGCAAGCTGACACTGGCAATCAGAGTCTTTTTCCAACAGCCCACAGTTGGGCAGGCGGGATTTTCGCAACTACTTATAACAATAAAACTGTATTTTAGAGCGAGAAGAAAGTTAATATGTCTTCTTATATTTCCTCATGTCTTCCAAGCCTCCAATTCTAAGGAAAAACTCAGTATCGCTTTGCACTAGTAGGACAGCAGCCAAGTGATACCCGAAGACGCACACTGATCCCACTTCAATAAAGGAATTGTTAAAACAAATAATCCAATTCAAAAATGGGCAGATGACCTGACTAGACTTTTTCCAAAGACATGCAGATGGTTAACAGACTTGAAAAGATGCTGCACATCACTGATCATCAGGGAAACTCAAATCAAAGCCACCATGAGGTGTCATCTCGTGCCAGTCAGAATGGCCACTATCCAAAAGACAAGAACAACTGCTGACAAGGCCATGGAAAAAAGGGAACCCTCCTACACTGTTGGGGGGAATGTAAATTGGTCCAGCCACTGTGGAAAACAATATGGAGATTCCTCAAAAAACTAAAAATAGAAATACCATGCAGCCCAGCAGTTTCACTTCTGGGAATTTACTCAAAGAAAAAACTCACTCATTTAAAAAGATAAATGCACACCTATGTTCACTGCAGCATTCTTTACAATAGCAAAGATATGGAAGCAGCCCAAGTGCCCATCAATAGATGAATGCATGAACAAGATGTGGTATATATACATAATGGAATATTACTCGGCCATTAAAAAGAAGAAGATATTGCCATTTGTGACAACATAAATGGACCTACCTACAGGATATCATGTTAAGTGAAATAAGTCAGGCAGAGAAAGACAAATACTATATGATTTCACTTATATATGGAATCTAAAAAACAAAAGAAACAAAAAATAAATACACCCATAAATATGAAAAACACATTGTTGGTTACCATAGGGAGGGAGCTGGGGGATGGGTGAAGTAGGCGAAGTAGATAAAGAGTTACGAACTATGAATTGTAAAGTAAGTTAATCACAGGAATAGAAGTATAATGCAGAAAATGTAATCAATAATATTTTAGTACCTTGGTATTTTGATGGGGTAAATATATTTATGGCAAGCATTAGTAATATATGTAATATCAAGTCACTATGTTGTATATCTGCAACCAGTACAATAGTGTATATCAACTTTATTCCATTTAAAAATAAGAAAGGACTTGCTGCCTAGCCACTGGGACTCTGGTTGGCTGACAGTGCCCAGCTGTTAGTTCCTCGGGGTCTGCCTCAGCTTTTCAGCCATGTGTGCCCAAAGCTGGTGGCCGAGCAAGGCACTGGTGTGAGGGCCAGGCCATTTCTGTCCGGCACATAAATCTCCCAACAGGTACTCTTTGGTCCGGAGCGCCCATTGTACAGCTAGGAACTTTGTCAGATGTGCACTGTGGGCTGACAGGTCTCCCTGCCCGATCACATCTTCTCCCTTCCCCTTTCACAGGTGTTCTCCCAACACCCTGCATTCCTAACTCTGTCTGTTCCCCAGGAGGCTCAAAGGCCTACTGGAAACAGCTTTAATTGGAGAGAAAAACCACCTTGAACAGAAAGAATAGATATGCAAGCCAAAGTTCTTAAAACTTTTGTTTAAGGGGGAAAACTACAACCACTAAAAACAACACAAAACAATTTTTAAAATACTGGTAGGTCTTGCCAGAAATTTATAGTGTTTACAGGATAGTGGGAAAAAACACGATACGTACAGAATGAAAGAAAGTAGACAAAATGAAGGGTCTCTAAATGTCCTTTCAGGCAGAACAGCATCTAGCTTCTCCTGCCCGGTCAGAGCTAAAGCCCACACTAAGGACCTCTGCTTCTCGACAGCCACATTTCACTTGTGCACTAAGTCACCTCGGTGTGAGGTGTGTCAGCCTCCAATACAGGAACAAATAAAGGGAATGAATGGGAAGCTTTATGCATCATGGAAAGATGGTTTTCTGAGCATTATGTAAATTGGTGTGTATTTGAAATACGCTAATGCACTGATGTCATGCTGACATAGTAACAGATGGCATTTATATTTGGGGGAGGGATGCATCACCATGCTGTTCCATCCTTGATGGAATCCTCGGGGAACTGATTGGTCTCAATATTAATTTCAAGGACTCAATATTAAAATAAAAATATATGTAATTTGGAATTTAATGCACCATGAGAAATCCTTTAAAATACTGTGGCCAACGAGTTGAGCTGACAGCGACTGGGGACGTTGCTTTGAGATGTAGAAATCCATGGGCACTGTAGCCCCAACCACGGTTGTGAGAATGTCCAACTCCGTGATGGACGATCTCAGTTAAACATGCTGCTTTCCTTTTCAGAAATGTAATGAAAACTGAAATTATTTAAAGGTCCCAGTGTCCTCAAACTAACAATTATATTTTCTTGTATAGAGCTACATTGGTTCAACTCAACGGCTACTTTTGCTGAAACCAAAGTAGGCTAAACCTTTACATCCAAATGTGGGGCCTTCAGACTTCAATATGGAAATTAGCCATAATGATTATTATAAAATGCATCATTTGGTGAGTGCTTACTGTGCTCCAGGTAGTCTGATAAGTGTTTTATATAAAGTGTCTCAGTTAATCCTCATGTCACTGCTATCAAATAGTTTTTGTTGTTCCCCAATTTGATGATGAAGACAGGTGACCCAAATTATACAGTTACGAAGAAGTGAAGTGAGGATTCGAACCTAAGAGTGCTAAATATCAAAGCCTTGAAGTTGAGAAAGGTTAATAAGGCAACTGCAAATATTGATGCAGTCAATGAATACCTAACAATACAGCAGCATGTGCTATGAGCTGAGAAAAAAAGGAATAATGTGGTCTTACAGGGCAGAAACCTGCCTAACCATATTTTTTTAAACTTCCTGGCATCAAGTGCAAGGGTTAGCCCTCACTGGCTACTCAAATACTTGTTCAACATCCAGTTTGGGGTTGGAACTGGGGCACTGGTGCATATGTAAAGTAGTGAAAATAAAAGAAAAATGTTGTGTACATGATCATTACATTATTCTATTATTTCTAAAAATTTACTTCTAAAAATTCATTTCTTAAAAATTGAAAATGGCTACCTGACCATAACATAAGAGTTGAAGAATCAGCAACATGAGTAGGTGAAAGGGGCCTGAACTCACACTGTGGCTCTGCTGTTTATTGGCTGAGTGCGTTACTTAATCTCTGGGTGTTCCAATTTCCATAGAACAGGCTTTATAATTCTCTTACAGGTTCATTGTGAAGATTAAATAAGACAATGTTTGCAAAGTATTTAAAAAGACTATCTTATCTAGAATAAGCTCTTGACAATTGTAATGATTTTCCTCCCAGCCCTTCGCCATGAGTGCTTTATAGCAGTGTATCAATCACTTGCACATTTAACCTACTATTGCAGTTGTAGTTCAATTGTTCTGGTCACTGAATCCACTGACCCAAACGGGGTGCTGTGATGTGATCCATAACGAAATCAAAAGTTGCAATAGAACTTTCTGAATCACAGGGGATTTTTGTGTGTGCGATTCATCCACAAGCAAATTGAGAGCGGTGACAATAGCCACTGGAGTAAATTTGGAGGCCATTATCCAAATCTAATTCTTATATTCATAAAATATTCTATTCAATCAGTCTTGAAGTTTATAAATGCTGTGAAGCAGGTGCCATAATCCCTGTTTCAACCAATGAGAAGACTGCGAAGTAGAGAGAGGTAAGTCAGTTACTCAAAAATCCAAAGTTAGGTATAAGTGGGCTGCTGGTTATTGGTTATATATTATAAATATATATTATATACATATATTTCTTCTTATGTGAATTGCCTATTCATTTTCCATGTCCACTTTTTACTGGGGCATTCAACTTTTAATTACTAATTTGTAAATGCTCTTTGTATATTAATAGCATTAATTCTTTACTCAAAACACTGTTGTGTATAATTTTTCCAGCTTATCATATTTTTTAACTTTGTTATTATTTTTCTATATAAAAAGTTCAAACTTTCATGAGGTGAGATTGATCTTTTTCATCACAGTTTCTAGCTGTGGTGAAATACTTTAAAAGTCCTTCTTTACCTCAAGAGCACAAAAATAATTACCTGACTTTTTCTCTAATCCATCTGGAAAAATCCAAAACAACTTAACATCCCATCAACCTTGGAAAGATGAATATATCTGGACGAGTGCGTCACGGGTAATTTTCCACTTTCTTCTTCAGACCTTTACGGCTTAACGACGTGAGGGTTCTTCCTACTATTTTAAGTCCATCTAAACTGTCTATGTCCAGAATAAGAGTTTCCAGGCTCATGGATCTGATTAGTTCAGAAGTAGCTCCTCTTCAGGAGAAAAGGATTCAGGGCTCACAGTGACCAGGACCAGGTTTGAATTTGGGGCTTTTTCTGTTTTCTTTTCTTTTCCTGACTTTGCATTTAATGGCTCTGTTTCTGCTTCACTCACAGATAAAATCTCACCTTGTGGTGAAAAGATACCCGCTTGGAATTACGCAAGGGGAGTATGTGAAACACCGCTGCAGTTCCTTCTAAAGGCGTAGGCTTTATTTTCCTTAAAGCCTCCGTTTCTTTCTAGCTCATTGGCACTGGCACAGCACGGGTACATCCCTGACCTGCAACGGCCTTACGGCGTTTGGATGGTGGTGAGCCAATCAGGATCCATACCTGAAGCTTAGACCGGGGTCACATCTCACACAACGATATTACCTAAAAGTAGGGTACATTTTTTCACTGGGTTGTTTTTTTGTTTTTTTATGTGGGTTTTTTTTTTTTTGGTATTGAGGCATATAAATTCTTTATACACTTTGGATATTAACCCCTTATTGGATAAATCATTTACAAATATATTCTCCCATACTGTAGGATGCCTTTTTGTTCTGCTAATGGTGTCCTTTGCTGTACAGAAACTTTTTAGTTTAAAGTAGTCCCACTTGTTCATTTTTTATTTTGTTCCCCTTGCCCAAGGAGATGTGTTCAGAAAAAAAATTGCTCATGCTTACATTGAAGAGATTTTTGCCTATGTTTTCTTCTAAGAGTTTTATGGTTTCATGTCTTATATTTAGATCTTTCATCCATTTCGAGGTTACTTCTGTGTCTGTAGTTAGACAGTAATCTAGTTTCATTCTTTTGCATGTAGCTGTCCAGTTTTCCCAACACCATTTATTAATTGATCATATATGTGTAGGTTTATTTCTGGACTCTCTATTCTGTCCCATTGATCTATAGGTATGTTCTTGTGCCAATACCACACTGTTTTATTACTGTGTTTTCTTGAAACCAATACCGTATTTTATATCAACTACATGTCAGTAAAAAAAAAAAAAAACACTTAAAAAAAGGGTAAATTTCTTAAGAGAGAAAGAAATTACTGTTTGGCAGGAAAAAAATGAATGCATGCCAATGATATAACAAATAACCTTCCACACAAACCTATCTTCATTTTTTTTTTTCTGGTAGGAAAAGAGTAAATGCTCCAAAAAAACAAAATAAAAATGTTAATGAAGCAGTTCCCATTTCTCACCCAATCAGTGTCTCCCCAGAATAAAGAGAGTAGTTTTTCTAGTACTGCACATTGTAAGTCATCGTAACCAGCATCCCAAGTCTACAGTAAGACATATTAACTATGCGGTCCTCTGAAAAGTCACTCATCTGCTTAATTAGCCCTAAAGGAAGCACTTGTTTCAAATCAGGAGCAACAGCATTTCTGAAATGGGCATAATGGCACTAACAATGACAACCTGTTTAAGTAATAGGGTTTTTAAAGCTGATTTTTAAATGAGATTGACTGAACTCGGAAGTGTTGTCCCTCACCTGGTTTTTCAAATCTCATGAGCATCCAGATCGTCATCACCTCAGACCACAGCTACCATCTTCATCGTCCGGGAGGACATTAGCTCGGCAGGAATTGCCTCCCTACTTTTAGGGCAGCAAAGGTGTGGTGACATCACAATCGTCACTGTGATCCTAATGCCTGACTATTTAGGTTTTGTACTTCCTTATGGTTTACACAAGACGTCAGGCTAGTTTCTATAACAGGTACTGCTGTGCAAGTATTCTCATATGTTCGCAAAAATCAACTGAGGCGTGTGGCAAGAGGGAGAGTTGAGGTGAGAGAGAAACTTAGTTGACCCTAAAGAGAGAACACATACCTTCTTATTATTTGATTCAATTTAATTCAATAATATCTCTCCCTGAATAGTAATCTCTCTCCATCCAGTTCACTCAACAGGTGAAGCTGTGAATAACTTCATTTCATCTTCTTGGTTTCCATTGTTATTTCCCTGGCTTTCTGCAAATAAGCCTATTCTTTCTTTCCTTGGTGCTTGAATTTATGCTGATTTCTTTGCAATTTACTTATCCTCACCATTATTCCCAGGTGCCTCATCTACTTTGGGGGAATATGAAAATCATTCACAAATAACTGCATATGTGTAGTGGACATATGCCGTTTGGCCACCCAGCTTTTATTCCTCTACCATATTCTCAGTAATGCTGTCAATCACTGATGCTGGATCAACTTCCAGGCACAAGAAGGAACACCCAGCCCTGGCAGTCTATCAGTGCCCCCATTCTCCTGGCAGAGAGATGAGCTCAAGGCTGAGCTGAAAGCTGCAGACACACTGGGGGAAAAAATCTCTCTTTGGATTGTGAGCTGTGATGGTAGAGGCTTCCGGTGGACTCTCTGCCCTAGGAGAGGAAGACATTGCCAGAGAATGAAGCCGAGCAGCACCAACACCCACAGAGGGGAGAAGAGCTGAGTGATAGAAAAAGAAAGAAAGAAGCAAGACCACAGTTTCTGGACTCCTGGATTCATCTGGTCTAGAGGCAACTATTCTCCTGGATCCCCTAAGTGCATGAGCCATCTACTCCTTTTCTTAAACCAGTTGGAGTTGGGTTTCTGTCACTATAAAAATACTTATGACCAATACCGCACCTCTGCGAAACTTCTCAGAACCACTGCACTCAACAGAATGCAGCAACAGCCAACCGTGAGGATGAGGATGGTGGTGGAGACAGGATGTAAGCGTCACGAGTCTTTGAGGAGGAGAATTCATCTGCAATGTCGCCTGTCTTCAAAACACACAGCTTTTCCTCTGAGTCTTACTCACAGGTCTCTTGTGCTGCCAATGTAATTGTAAAAAAAAAAAATTGCTGGGTTCATATATGTAAAGAAATGTTTCTGATGAAGAGATTTTGTTTTAATACACTTGTTCAGAGGCATTGGCACTGGAGTCAATTGCTTGTGATGTGGCTTGATGACTGAAAATCGGTCTCTGTGATCATTAAAGTCTTTCCCTTCTTCAGCTGCACCGCCACAGAACGGTTGACCATTCCTCCCTAACTCTCCCCATTAATTAAGAGATTCACACCAGCAGCACTGTTCCCTGTGCCACTACAGCTACACAGCCCCAGGCTACACCAAGTTATATACCTCAGTGTATTTTAGAGGCTTAGGCCATATAAAAAGAATCATCTTCACAGCAACATAAAATATTGCAGGGGATAAAACATGTGGTGGCTGAAAACACAGCCCCTGTGTGAGAGCTTGGGTTCTAGCATCCTCTCCACTCCTTGTAACTGTTGACCATGAGCAAGGGAACACAGCCTGCCTACATTTGATTTCCACCTGTAGAATGAGAACAACAGTCCTTCACCCAAAGGGTCATTGTAAGAATTCTATGAGAAAATGCTGGAAAGGCCTTTTGTCAGGATACTAACTTCCCCCTAAATGCCTGAATATACAACATGAGCACGTGTGCTCGTGCTTACAGTTAGGGCCTGGTAAGGGTAAGATCCTTGGCACCATAAGGGTAGTGAAACTCTTCAACCCTCCATTTACCAGTGGTGAATCTGAGGCTCAGACTGAAAAAGACCACAGCCCAAGACAGCACAAGGGGGTGATGGCTGGAGCGGAGCTGGCCCAGCACAATGGGGCCTCCACTGACCTGGGGGCCTTTCCTCCAGATCCCATGGACACACACCGAACACCCTCCCAAAGAAGTTGGAGCCCGTCTGGAACACCACATCCTCACTCTCACATACACACTCACACGTTCATGGTCATCGAAGTCAGTCTTCTTGAAACTAATTATTCTGCTTTGCCATAGGCTTCCTCTGCTTTTCAGATTTCCTTTACATGCTTCTCTGTTGTGTGTTCTGCTTGCAGAATTCCTCCCTCTTTCTCCCTGGATATGTGTGTGCGTGTGTGCGTGTGTGCGCATCATTGTTGCTGAATCCATGTTTCTAGTGATGCACACACGGAATGCAGGTGCACCGCAACTACCCCCAGGACAGGACAAGGTCTCTGCTGGCCTCCCTTGAAGCTTGATTCAAGTGGGATCCTGAAGCCTTTTCCAAATGCTCTTCAACGTACTGCTACCCACTTTGCCCCATTCCCCCAAAGTGACAAAACTCAAGCATTTGAATTTGTCGACACATAGAGGCCACGTGAGCCACTGGAAATGTAGGCCACAGCCCCTGCCTTTAGGGTTTACGCAGTGTTGTCCAGATTGCAAGGACTGGGGGAACAGCTTCGTAGAGATTCAGTTACCCCTACAGATGTAATGTTCATTCAGTGAAATCTGCTTTTTGGCGATAAACATCTTTTTTTTCCCTCTTGAGCTAAATACCTCATCTCAGACTGGAAAGGGCCTTTTCAATGCCTTCAAAATGTTCCTTAATGATGAGGCAACTCACTCTTTATTTTTCTTTGCAAAGCAGTTGGGTTTGATTCATTTTTTATTTTTTTCATATCATACTTAAAAAGCCCAAGCTCCTAAATCAATAGGACAGGGCTGCATTTTCTGTCCTAAACAATTATTTACAGAATGTGGGAACACTTGTAATTTAACATGCCACTTAGGCAGTACAGGAGTTGAGCTGCAAGCCTTTTAACTCAATAGAATGGGGATGAAAGATGTCGTTGTCTTTGAGTCCCTACATATTCCAAGGTCCACAATAAGCAGACTGGACATGAAAAAATAAAATCAGCAGAGAAGGTACCAATATTTTAAAAACGATTGCTTTAGGAACCAAAAGGAGCTTTTAGGTTTAGAGCATATGGAGAGAAAGCACAATATTACAAGGTCAGGTCGGCTCCACTCTGTCCATAGATGGAGAGAATACCAAATCATGTCATGCTGAACCATGTTCAAGTGAATTAATAACATAAATAAACAGAACTACAATTGTGGAATTGTTGGTTACCATAAAAACCCAGGGTGCAGATCATTTGATATGGGCTGCCTTCCTTACAACATGTAGGCAGTTACTAAATTTATGCACAAGGCTCCAATTCGCAGTGAACAAAAATATCTCATTGTCTAAAACTGCCATGGCAAGTGGCTGACGGGAGTAGATTTTGGAAATATAACAAGAATGAATATTAAGAATGATAAAAATACCTATATGTGGACCAGAATGTCAGAAGACTCTTGACAGCAGTTCTCTTAGAAATGTGAGTGAAGTCTTGCAATATCACAGCACAAAGCTTGCAAATAGACCTCATCACACAACCACCTATGCGTTGGCTTCGTGGAGTGATATGCTGAGGGGGTTCTGAGACTGTCCAGGTGCTTGATGTAATCCATTAATGATTTCTGCGTATATGTGGAAAGGGGCTGGAGTCGTGAGGGTTCATAAGTGGCATTACACACTTCCGTTTGGGGAACTTCCCGCTCCCTGAATCCTCCTTTTTTAGCTTGTACTCGGTATTCACTTGGTGAATGATTGTCCAGTGAATGTGTCAACAAGCCAAGGACTTAACCCCACCATCCTCTCCCTCCTGAAAGGCCTCGCCCCCATTCTCCTCTGAGGCCTTACACATTCCAAGGTCCACCCTAAGCAGACGGGATGTTCTGACACACAACAAACCTCTGATTCTATAATTGCCTCACTACTTCATCGCATTCAAATCTTTGCCAAACACCGTCTTCTCACGAAGGCCTACCTGACTTCCATATTTCAAATCACACTCATCCAATCTTATTCTTTCTAAAAATTTAATTCCTTCATCCTCTACAAATAACTCCTCTATTAAGGTTATTGATCACTAACAGTCTCCCAAGCTGGAATGTACACTCTTCTCATGTGGGCACCTTTGTTTTGTCCTGGAGGCCCAGGAGGCACTCAATGACTGTTTCTTAAATGAGCAGCTTTTCACACACAGGTAACCTTTCCCACCGCCCTCCCCCCCTTGCTTAATTAGCATCATGAAATTGAAGACCATATTCTATTTATTTTCCACATTCCTGGGACCAGAGTAAAACACTTCACTGAACGGGAACAGGGAACAGGCCCTTGACTGAACATTACTAATTGATTTGACTTGACTTAACTTTAATAAGCCATTTATCATGCTATGCCCTGCTACCACAGTAATAGGAAATATTTTTCAGTACTTAATATGTACTAGGCACCAGGCCAAATGATTTACATACATTATCTCAATTAATCCTTTCAAAAACTCTGTGAGACAGTTCCATTTATTATCCCCATTCTACAAACAAGGGGAGTGAGGCTGAGGGGTATCAGCATTTCTTCCAAGTCAGCGGAGCTAGGAAGTGACAGAGTGTGGGCTGCCCGGAGGCCGTGTGACTTCAGAGCCCTGGCATTTAGCCGGTGGACGGATAACCTATGGACTCAGGGAGGTGGTATGCGACTGCCGGATCAGCAGTCAGTCTCTGATTCTGGTTCTATTTGATGTTGAGTTTCTTTCTCTCTTGCCTGGCTTTTCCTACCTGATACTGAGAGATCATTTCTGCCCAAGCCAAGAGATGTGACAGAAAAGTAAAATAACCTTTGGCTGCACACGGATGCCTCAAAGAAAAGCCTCCTCTGGGTTTCTAAGGAACATAAAGGAAAATATTAGTTTGGGCCATAATCTGTTGCTGCAGGGAGAAGACTGGATTGCAGTCGGCATAAAAACAGCCCTTCAAAAACCACAAACTAAAATTCAGTGGGAAGGGCTCCGAGCTCCAAGCAGAGGCAGCCAGGGCGGGAGGGCGGTGCAGTTGTTGTTTTCCGGGACACGGCAGCCACGGTGCAGGCCAGAGGAGGCTGAGTAAACCCCACTCAGAAAGACACTAATATTTCAGAAGCCAGTTCTTCCGATGGTCAATAATGAAATAGCAAAGATATCTTTCAATCTTCTCTACAGATACGAAAGAGAAAATAAATATGCCAGCTAACAAGCGTTAACTTCCAAAGCAGAGAATTAATTAGCACAGTCACGAGTCGGAGTTCTGTTCATCTTTCATCCAGAACCATTTGCGCAAATCAAATCTCTCGTTTGGCTGAGGCCTGCTTCCTTGCAAAGAACAGAGGCATTCCTGGGTGCTCTGTGCATCAGGGCACGTCGTGAGGACGAAGCCCTCCTGTGAGAACCAGCATGCAGGGACCCATGTGCAGGAAAGTAGGACTGAGAGGACGGAGCCGATGGGGAGCGAAGGGGGTCAGGTCTGGGGCTCCCACTCTCGGCTGTTCACCTCTCTATGCATTTGCCACATTTCCTTCTACTAACCATCCTCTCCTCAGTCTGGATATTTCCTATTGTTTCCATTGCTTTCTTTCAGAACTCCTAACAGTGTATTGTATCTCCACATTCCATCACATATGCCTCTAAATCACAGCCGTAATGAGGTATCACCTCACATCTGTTGGGAGGGCTATTACTAAAAAAAAAAAAAAAAAATTGCAAGTGTTGGCAAGGTTATGAAGAAACTGGAACCCTTGTATACTGTGGGTGGAAAAGCAAAATAAGGCTGCCACTACGGGGAACAGAATGGAACTTCCTTAAAATCTTAAAAAGTGACCTACCAAATAAACCAGCAATCTACCTTCTGGGTGTATATTCAAAAGAATTAAAATTAGGATCCAAAGAAACAGCTGCACCCCCATGATCACTGCAGTACTATTCACAAGAGGCAAGATATGGGAACATCCCAAGTGTCCGTCAATGGGAGAATGGATAAAGAAAATGTGGCCTAAATGCAATAAATACGATTCAGCCTTAAAAAAGAAGGAAATCTTGCCATTTGTGACAACAGAGGTGAACCTGGTGGACATGATGCTTCGTGAAATCAGCTGGTCACAGAAAGATGAAGACTGCATGATTCCACCTACACGAGGCATTTGAAATGGTCAAACACAGAAGCAGAGAACTACCAGGCCTGCAAGGTGCGGACTGGGGAGGAGGGGGTGTTACTCAGTGGGTACAAAGTTTCAGTTACGCTAGAAAACCAACTTCTAGAGATCTGCTCTATCTCACAGGGCCTGAATTTAACCACAGCATATTCAAAATCAAGAGGGCTGATTTCGTATTAAGCATCCATCCAAAAAATATCAAATGACAATAATAAAAACATGAAAGGAAACCCTACTACCACCACCAGCAAAGGGCCACACAACAAACTGCGGGGTGTGGGTGTGCCTGTTACCTTTGTGGTGGTCATGGTGCCGTGGCTGTTTGCATATGTCCAAATTTATCAAACTGTACACATGACATATGTGCAGTTCTTTGTATAGAGTGGTAATTCAATAAAGCTGTGAAAATGATAATTTTGGCATGGGATATCAAAGCTATAGCTATACATACAGTAATTTACGAACATCGTAAAATTTTTTCTTCATCCAGGAAATCAGATAAGTCTTGGCCTAGGATGTGAAGTATAAGTGGTGAATTTCATTCCCTGATTAACAAGTATTGTTTCGGCACCTATTCTGTGCCTGAGACCGTCCTAGAAACTAGGGGATGCTACTGAGCAAGACCCCGAAGGCCTCTCGGAGAGCTCACAATTCAGTTAGGGAGAAAAGTGATAACCTGAGGAAGTAAAAGATAAAGTCGTTTCACAGAGCAGCAAGCACTCTTAAGCCATTAGAGAGATCGATTAGGGGCGGAATGGTTATGCAGATTTAAACTGAGACGAGAATGATAGACAGGAGCTAAGAGGTGAAGATCCTGGTTCAGAATGTTTCTGCGAAGATAGGAACCCCGGCGCCCTGGAGGCCAGAGTGGGAGCAGCACATTCCGGGAACATCCTCTCCTGCCCTCTGCACTCTGTGTATGCCTGCGACCTAACAGCCGTTTCCTCCTCGAGAGCTCTCTTCCCTGGTCTGTGTCCCACCTGACCCCCTCCTACGTATCTACAGGGATCATTATTTCACCTCATTCGTGCATGTGGTTGAAATGCATCTCCTGAAAGACAGCTTGCACGGCCGATGCATCTACCGTCCTGCCCACCTCCAGGAACCACCTAAGCCTGTGCTGCCCAATAGCATAGCCACTAGTCGTGTTTATCTAATTAAATAAACTAAAATCTAACTCTTCGATAGCACTGGCCACGTTTTCAGTGTTCGATATCCACACACGCCTACCGTACTGGGTAGCGTGGAGACTATTCCCATCATTACAGAACGTTCCGCAGACAGTGCTGCGCTGACCGGCTGTGTCCCCTGCAGGCTGCTCGTCCTCACCAGCTTTCGCTTGGTGACTCATTTTCCTCTCCACTTCAAAATACATGGAAGCTGGGAATTTCAGCACTAGGATTTTCATTTAGGTGTCTCAGCGCTTAAAAGAGTGCCTGATACTAACTAGGAACCGATTTGCTAAATGCATGAAAGAAGGGCTTGTGGGCTTACAAGACAATAAGGTAGTGAAATGCCCATCCCTGCTTAACGTCCCAGCCATCAAAGGTTTTATTTTTTGAAAACAAATTCGAAATAGATGACTCAAACACATAATTAACCCATTTCACTGGTCAGTAAATGACTACTTGAAAAATCATGTCGTTTTGAACATTTTGGCACCTCCTTTGACACTCCAAAGTGTCCTGGTGTGTTCAGCACAGTATACAACCCTCCTAAGGCAGAGGATTTCATGAGAGAAGGTCACAGGACAAAGCTGGGGGCAGATCATGACGTCCTTGTAGGACAAGGGGTTTTATCCTGTGAAAGAGAAGACTGTATGTTTTATTCTAATTGCAGTGGGAAGCCGTCAGAGGGTTTTATATGGAATATGATTTATCTAATTTAAAGTCAAGTTGTAGTGAACACAGGCAAAAAGAGAAACCTGTTGGGAAGAATACTTTCCCCAAAGCAGAGCCATGACACGCGCAGCCCCAGATAACACCCAGGTGGGTGGCTTACAGGACCAGAGAAGAAAGTGGCTTACACAATAGGCAGGGTCTACATGGTGGGTGCCCTGCAGGCCGCGCATAAAGTCTGGGATTGCAGCATAGCGAGAGAATTGAAAAGGAACTTAAACCTCTGAGAAGTAATATAAGTGGTTTAGCCTTTCAGAGAGATTGCTTTGGAGGCAGCAAAGAGAACGCATGCAGGAGAGCAATCGTGGAGGGCATGAGAGCAGTTAGATGGCCCTTAGATACCCAGGTAAGAGAAGTCAGCATAGCCTGATGCTAGGCGGTGAGATGGAGAACTACGGGGGCTTAGAGACACATTTGGTAGTTGTGATCTACAAAACTGAGTGACGAGCTCTGGGGTATGACAACAGGATATTTTGACTTGAATGACTGACTACGTAGCTGTTGGTACCATTTACTCATAAGGGGAGTTCAAAAGGAGTAAATTCGATGGGGAAGATAAAGAGTTCCATTTTAGTCAAGTTGCAAGTTAGGTGCCTGCAGCAAATCTAAGGTGAAATATCCCATTAATATCCCATTAATTATTAGACACAAGGCTCAATGTCAGGAGGCGATAAGAGATTTGGGGGCATGGGCTTAGTTTGCTAAAAGTTTGTTAAAAGAATGTCTGGGGTCACTTTCTTCCTAAGGAAATGCCATCTTTCCAAAATAACAATTTTAGAAATATAGGAGACCTTAGAGGTCATTTAATCCAACTGTCCTATTTCTCCAATGAATAAACTATCCAAAGAGAGACGATCTGTTAAGGCAGCAAGTGGTAGAGAAAGAGAGAAAAGGGGGTACAGTGGTCAAATTCCTGTCTCCCAAACACAGTCCAACATCTTTAAACTATAAGCAGATCTAATTACATTGCAGCATTAGCTCCCCATAAAATAAAATGGCATCTTAGTTTACTTTACTTGTACATAAAAAATTTCTGATTTCTAAAAGATCACATTGCACCTATGGATTGATACAGGAATATATTATTATGATTAAGTACAATCTTTAAAAGTTCTAGTTATTGTTATGCATTAATTAGTTTAATGAAGCATTAATTTAGATTGAAAATATGATAATGGTAAGATTTTAATTTTAGAAATCAATATCTCATTAACAAGTTATTGCTGTATCTATTGGCATCATTAGATTAATATCCTAGTATAAAAGAAGCCACATTTTAAATAACAGAAATAAGACATACATTCATGAGGTGTTTTTTCTTGGGCTCCCTTCGGCTCCAATGAGTATGGGACACAGTCCCTTTCTGAGAGTTTATGATAATAGAAATATGTGAGCGATTCATTAATTATAATTCGGTACAACACAAAATAAAATAATTTCCAAAATGGTGCGTGCTTTTCCATCTCTGTTCTTCATGGCCTATTAAGGAATTAAAAATCTTCTCAGGGGATTCTTCTCAGAAAATGAATATACCATCATTCCCTTCTAAGCTACTGAAAAAGTCAGAATAACTGACTGTTCTTAGAAACTTCAAAAATTAAATCAGGAAGAGAGCTTGGGCATCCTTGAGGACTCTTTTCATGTCTCCACCTTCACTGTCTACCATGTCTCCTGTGCTCACTGTATTCCAGTCACACTGATCTTTATGTTTCTTGAGTGTGGCAGCCTTACTCTTGACCCGGGCACCTACAGTCACTGTGCCCTCTGCCTGGGCACGCGCTCTTCCCTCAGATCTGCCCACGGCTAGACCATTGTCATCACTGAGGCACTGGCTCGAATGCCACCTTCTCAAGACATCCCCTGGCCACCATGTGCAATGTCGATGTCCCTGCCCTTAGGCCGTCCCATTTTCCTATCCCATTTATATTTATGGTAGTTGTCACCTTTTGCTTATTATGAAATTATCATATTTACGTGTTTTTGAAATACGGTTTCCCCATCTCTCCCATCAGGAAGGCAACTCCGTGGGAGCAGGGACCCTGTTTTGCTCACAGCTCTATGCACAGAGATCACTTCAGTGTCTCACACAGAGTAGGGCTCCATTCATCAAATATTTTCAATCAATGGTATATCTCCTTGTATATCTCCTTCATTTCATAGTTTGGGAACCTGTGGTCCACTAACCAGTGATAGTATAGAGCAAGAACCCCAATTTTTTCATTTGAAGTCAAGAACTCTCTCCCACCCACTAGTTTAATCTGCCTCATCTGAAAAAGGGTCCTCCTGAGGGTATTTAAATGTTTTTAAATATTTGTAAATAATAACAATAAATGATGGATGACATTCGTTGAAGGCTGTTTAAGTGGCAAGCATTGCACTAGGTGTTTTATATGCTTGAGCACATTTAATGTTCACGATAACTTTAGGCTAGTGTATCCTACACGCTATTCTTAGATGGAGAGAAAGAAAGAAACATTAAAAGAAAGAGATTTGGACAGATCTAAGTAATGCGCCATGTTCACACAGCTGGGTTTTTTTGATTGCCGACACCAATACCATAATTGTTTTGTTCTATTATGTTGTATAAACTTTACAAGATATTTTATTGGGATTTGAAGGGAAAAGCATCTCCAAAATGAGCAAACCTGAGGACAGATAAATATCACAGCGCATCAGGCTGGCTAGATCTGTATTCTTTGCAAGTTACCATGTGATCGCATCGGCAGCAGCTTTCGCTGGGTTATATCATATTGATCACGAGGCTGCTAGGAAGGCCCATGGCCTGAGGCTTGCTGATGGATCGCCCATCATATAACTTTTCAAG
The DNA here is from genome assembly GCF_040802235.1 of Manis javanica. Lineage (NCBI taxonomy): Eukaryota > Metazoa > Chordata > Mammalia > Pholidota > Manidae > Manis > Manis javanica. The sequence goes on along the minus strand of NC_133169.1, from coordinate 90,651,968 downwards.
TGCCTAATGGAGAAGTGTCAGCACTTGCACCCCAAGGATAAAAAGATTAATAAAACTCACAAGCCCATATTTCACAAGTATTTTTCACTCTCAAATAAAATGAATCTAAATCCTGCCTTCGTCAAATTGATTTTTCTGTGTGTTAATGTCAGAACTTAGAGATTTCCTTTCAAGGTCCTCAAGAGTTCCAAAATGTCACAATAAATAATAGCCTTAAACAGATTATTTAATAGAGAGAGAAAGAGACAGAGATTCACTTTAAGTTCCTTTTTCAGTAAAAGATCCATTGATTATTTTCAGGGCTGCATAAAGTTTAAGGAATGGAAATATTCTTTCTCTTCAAGAATGAAGTAGGAAAAGTAGGTCCTGGATTACTTATAATTAGAGTTAAACTAGAGCAACTAGAATTATTATAAATATTTATACTGATACTGACTTCAAACTTTGTTGGTTTTTTTTTTTACAATGTCTGAAAACAAATCATAGGAATATATTAATGTCAAAATAATTGTAGTATCTCAGCTCCCTCTTTCAAAGAGCCCAAGATCTAAGACAACCTCCCTCAACACATTGTATTTCCTTAGCCCGTAGAGAGAACCGAGTATTCTTTTCCCATAATGTCTTTTCATTCTCGTTCCAAAATAATTCATTTATGCTTTCCTACTAACGGTTCATTTACCTGAATCCTTTTCAACTGGTTCTAATCTACCTATTGGGAATAGATGTTCCATTTAATTAGAAGCAGGAAGGACAGCAGGGTGACGGGGAGCAGGCACTAGTCACTTTCCCTGGGTGACCTTGGAAGGGATGCTAAAGCTTGTGGTGCCTCGGTTTCCTCATGTTCAAGAACAAAAAAGTTGAAACAATGCACTCAGAGGTGGCTCTCTCCCTCAGGTGGGCTTAACCTTGGACATAAGAAGCTCCTCTCCTCTCATCCCACACAAGGTCCTTGAATGCTCTTCCAAAGGTCATGAAAACCCCAAAATATTTTTCAAATACATGTATGTGTGCATTAGTATGATTTCTTTCTGGGTGAAGAGACAACTTTATTTCATTGGATCCAAGTAAGAGTTTATGACAACACCCCCTGCTCCAATTTTAAAAACCACTGTCCAGTCTCTAGCTCTGCCTCTGACTGGCTACGCTTTAGAGCAGTTGAGAGAACATATTCTGGATTCAAACTCCTGGATTTCATTTCTACTCTTCAAAATACGAATTTCGTCACCTTATAACAAAGAAATCATGTAACTTGTGCATCAGATCTTGTATGAATAAAAAAAAAAAGAACAGAATATATTTTATAAGGTTCCTTTTAAGGCTTACATGAGATTGTGCAGGCAAAATGCTTGGCACATAGTGAACACTCAATGCTATTTTTATCCATGTTTTAAAATAAAATGGCCATACAGAGCTGATCATGTGTTGACCTAATATGTGAGTAGAAAATAACAGAGTTTCAATAAATATTTGTGAAATGAATGAATGAACAAACTAAGGCTTTTGAGTAGGTCGGTAAACATCTAACCGTGATTGAAATCAGACATGAACTACTTGTCCCAAATTGTGCTGAATAGTGAAGGACGGCTACACGGAGACACTGAAAACGCTCAGTGATTTCATCCAATCTTACCATGTAAACAAACAGACTGCTCAGAATCATGGTTTATTTCTTTGCATTCACAAATATGCATTTTCCCCCAAATAACTAATCCAAATGTACTGTCTAGGTAATGACTTTGAAATGACTTAAACTAAGAATCCCTACCACATACTCTGTTTTGAAGCTTTTTTTCTTTAATTTCCTCATTCAGAATGCTCAAAGTGCTTCACCAATGCATTAATACCTGTAAAAGAGAGGATAAAAAAATGTGTGTGTATTTGTGAGTGTGTCTTCGTGTGTGGCCTTTTAGACTAATTGCAGCACTATTCCTACGATTTCAATTGTTAGTAGTGTTTAGCAGACATCTGCTAATGTTGGCGTTCCAGGCAGCCTTGTTCTGGAACAGCCGGAGAGCTGAAATAATGATCTCTGAATACTAAATTCACCTTTGAAGTGCATTTTGTACTCAAACCAATTTGGGGCACTTTTCACACATCTTAATTATTCCAGCCTTGAAACATGGTTTTAGTACCCAGAACGAGTGCCAGAATCAAGGTGGCCATAGTCCTAGTAACTGTTCCTCTCTGATTAGCAGTGCAGTTTCTCAACAACCCTTAGAATCCCCAGGTCTTAGTCCTCTCCTATGTAAAATTTAGGGTGGGAGTAGTTGGCTAGATGATCTCTGTGTTGCTGGCCAAATAATCTGGTGACCCTAGCTCTGTAAAGGAAGTAAATAACATGAGTATTTTAAAAAATAACTGCCACTGAGTTGTCCCTTTACATCAGCCTGGAAACATCAACACTTTTTCTTTTCTTCATGGAAGAATAAGCATAGAAAGGACAGATGTCACTCTCAAGTACTTATTCAAACAAAACCTCGTGTTATCCAAGTAAGAAAAGGACGCCAAAGGTATGCACCTTACATTTTATGTGTAACTTAATTCATATTTATATCCTTCCATCAAACATTTGATGGCCACTCACTATGTAGCGGCCACAGGACATAGAAATAAGTCTCACAAAGCCTCAGCCTTTAAGAACCCACACCAGGAGGGATTTAAGATTCTTAGGATGATAACAGTAAAATGATGGGATAGGAAGCCCCAGATACTCCATCCCTCTCCAGAGACATTGATTCAACAACACAGAGACCAATTCCCTTTGTGAGAAATCCAGAAAACAGTTAGGCGGCTCCTACACCCCACGCAAATGTTGAACCTGCCTGGTAGAAGCCAGGAGGAAAATTCATGGCACACACTCACCAAAGACCACCCCTCAACTCAGCATGGCAGAACTGGGAGAAACCTCCCGGCTCCGGAGATCTGCCCTGGGGAAGGAAGAAGATGATGAACATATGTGCAATGCTCCAGCTTTTCAGAAGGTTTCCTGAGGGACTAGTTTGTGTTTTGCCTGAATTTAAGCACTAGGAGAGGGAACTAGGTCGGGGGCTGCAGAAAACAAAGGTGAAGCTTTGGACTGGCACAGCCTCACCACAGTCCCCACCCCTGGCTCAGTGTGCAGGGATCCGGGGAAAACCGCCAACTCCCAGCTTCTCCCTGGGGAGGGAAAGGGTTGGAGCAGATGTCCAATGTTCCAGCTTCTCAGAGGAGGGCCCAAAGGACTGGTTTCTGTCGCATTTGCTTCTGAGTGCTGACTCGCCCTGCACGCTCCAGCTGCCTGGAGGCTGCGGCGGACGAGACGACAGACAGCATGACTTGCTGGTGCCCCAAAGCACCTGTGGCTCTGCAGACAGACAGCCATACAGTTCAGGGGCCTCTCCCTGGGGGAATGAGAGTGGATCATGCCTCCAACGATCTGCATTTTCAGGAGGCCGCCTGACAGACTGACTGGCTTCTGTCTCCCCCGTCGGAACTCTGACGGGCCCTGGCATGATCAGGGATCATGGGGCCACTGAGGACAGAAGAGCCGTGTGGCGGCTCCGGGGACGCTGCAGTGCTGCGGACACCAGAGACAAGATATTATGAACTCCTGAAAAAGCAAACCAGCAAATCTCTCTGATTGGGACCTTTTATGCACAAGGCCAGAGAAGATGCATAGCAGAAAAGGGCTGAAAGGGTCACAGAATCTTTAGACAGGCTCCATTAGTGGAGGCCTTTCCCTGTACAAAGCCCGTCTGTAAAGACTTGGAGAGAGAGCTGCTTTTTCAAATGCATAGATCCCATCAAAAATGTTATTTGTACAGGAAGATATAAGGAAACATGTCCCAGTAAAAGGAATAAAACTGAAATCAGCTCTAAAGAAATGGAAGTATGTCAACTGCCTGAAAAATAACTCAAAATTACCATCATAAAGATGCTCAGTGGGCACAGAAAAATGCTACATAAATAAAATGAGAATATCAACAAAGAGAAATTAGAATATGTGTATATGAGTTGAAAAATACAATAACTGAGTTGAAAAATTCACTTAGGTTCACAACAGACTTAGTCAGAAAAAAAGAATCTAAGAACTAAAAGACAGATCATTTATATTATCCATCAGAAAAGCACAGAGAAAAGAGAATGACAAAGAATGAGAAAGCCTAAAAGACTTTTAAGGTACCATCAAAAAGATCAATATACACATTATGAGAACCACAGGAGAAGAGTGTGGGAAAGAGGAAAAACACTTATTTGAAGAAAGAATAGCTGAAAATTTCCCAAATCTGGGGAAGGAAATGGATATTCAGACTTAAGAAACCCAAAAATCTCCAACAGGGGCATATACAAAGAAGTCCACTTGGAGACATATGAAAATCACATTGTCAGAAGTCAAAGAGAAAGAGAGAAAGAGAGAATTTTGAAACAGCAACACAAACTGACCCATCACAAAGTAACTCCCATAAGACTATCAATAGATTTCCCAGCAGAAACCCTGCAGCCCAGACGGAGCAGGACGGCATATTAAAAGTGCCATGGGAAAGAATTCCCAGCCAAGAATATTATATCTGGCAAGCTGTCTTTCAAGAATGAAGAAGAATTAAAGATTTTCCCAGATACACAAAAGCTGAGCAAGGTTATCACCATTAGATGCACATTATAAGAAATGGGAAAGGGACACCTTCAGGTTGAAACAAAAAGACTCTAGAAAGCAACACAAAAGCAAATGAAAGCACAAAACTCACAGGAAAAGGTCAATATAGAGACAAATACTAAATACCATGCTATGGTAATGGAGGTAAGAACATCACTTTTAATTGTAGCATGAAAGCTGAAAGTCAAAAGTATAAAAATAAGTATATTCATAAAAATGCATTAATGGGTACACAAAATAAAAATATATAATTAGTGACATCAATAACAAATTGGTGAGGAAAAGAGTTTTGTATGCTACTGAAGTTGTTATTAGCTTAAAGTGAATTATTGTAACTATGGACATTTTGTTTGAATCCCATGGTAATAACAAAGAAAACACCTATAGAAGATAAATAAAAATAAAATGAGAAAGGACTCAAAACATGTCACTAAAAATAAATTGATAGAAGACAAAGGATGACAGCAAACGAGGAAAATATAGACAAAAAAGCTGTAAGAGAGAAACTGATGAACAAAATGGCAGTTCTAAGTCCTTACCTATCAGTTAATTACTTTACATGCAAATGGTTTAAGCCTTTCCATTAGAAGGCCAAGAGTGGGTGAATGATGCAAAACAAAGAAATGAACAAAAAACAAGATCCAACTGTATTCTGTTTACAAGAGTCTCATTTTAGATATATGAACACACACAGGCTGAAGGGTAAAGTACGGGGGAAAAAAAACATTGCCTGCAAACAGTAACCCAAAGAGAGCAGAGGTGGCTATGCTTAAACAAGACAAAATAGACTTGAAGTCAAACACTGTCAAAAAAAATATGATGAGGCATATTATATAATGATAAAAGGGTCAGTTCACAGGGAGGGTATAACTTATACACACCCATCATCAGAGCACACAAATATATGAAGCAAACAGAATTGAAGGGAGAAATAGACAGCAATACAAGTATAATAGAAGACTTCAGTATCACACATCCATAACGGACAGATTATCCAGGCAGAAAATCAATAAAGAGGGGACTTGAACCACACTGTAGACTAAAGAAACCTAACAAACAAATTAGAACATTCCACCCAACAGCAGTTGAATACGCAATCTTATCAAGTGCACATGGGACATTCTGCAGAATGAATCACATGTTAGATCACAAAATAAGTCTTAATTTAAGAAGATTGAAATCATGCAAAGTATCTTTTCTGACCATACAGGAGTAAAACTAGGAATCAATACCAGGAGGAAAACTAGGAAATTCACAAATATGTGAAAATTAAAGTAGCCTTGAATAACCAATGTGTTAAAGAAGAAATCAAAGGGGAAATTAAAAATATCTTGAGACAAATGAGAATGGAAATGCAATGTATCAACATTCATGGCATGCAGCAAAAACAGTAATAAGCGATTTTATAGTGTTAAATTCAACATTAAAAAAAGAAGAAATAAATCAGAAAGTCTAATTTTACACCTCAAGAAACTAGAAAAAGAACAAACTAAGCCGAAAGTTAGAAGAAAGGAAATAAAAGAAATAGTTGAGACAGCAGAAAAATATAAAATATCAACAAAACTAGGTTAATCTTAGAAATATAAACAAAGTTGACAAACGTTTAGCTAGACTAAAAGAAAAAGAGAAGACATACATTAATAAGACCGGAAATGAAACAGGAGGCATTATACCTGATGCCATAGAAATAAAAAGGAACACAAGAGCCTACTATGGATAATTTACATGCCAAAAAATTGGATAATCTAGAAGAAATGAACAAACTCCTAGAAACATACAACCTACCAAGACTGAATCATGAAGAAATAGAAAACAGGAAGAAAATGGGGAAAAACTGGTTGGGAACATACCTAGAATTCCCCCACCCACCACTTCTATTCACTACAGTACTGGAAGTCCAAACTTGATCAATTAGGCAAGAAAAAATAACACATCCCAACAGGAAGAAGTAAAATGATCTCTGTTCACAGATGACATGATCCTATATGCAGAAAGCCCCCAAAATTCCAAACAAAACTTAGAATTAATAAATTTAGCAACACTGCAGGCCACAAACTCAATATACAAAAGTCAAGTGCGTTTCTGTACACTGACAGCACCAAACACTCCAAAAAGGGAGAAAACAGAACCATTTACAAGAGCATCTAAAAAAAGAAAAATCGCTTAGGAATAAACTTAACCAAAGACAAAAGAACTGTACAGTGAAACTAAAAAACATATTGAGAAATTAAAGGAGATACAAATAAGTAGAAAAACAATACATATTTATGAACTGGAAGATATGATGCAGCTAAAATGTTCATACTGCCCAAAGTTATCTACAGATTCAGAACAATCTCTATCAGCATCTCAAGGGCAGTTCTGCAGAAACAGAAAAAAAAAATCCATCCTAAATTTCATAAGAAACCACAAAGGGCTGTGAATATTGAAAACAATCTTAAAAAAACAAGCAGGGGGCCTCACACTTGCTCACTTTGAGATATAGGACTAAGCCACAGGGATCAAAGCAGGATGATACTTGCATAAAGATACACTTACAGACCAAGAACAGCTTAGAAAGCTCATGGTTCATGGGCCATGGTAAGATGAAATACAGTACAGCCACCATAGAGGACGACGTAAATACTTATTGACATGGAAAAATATCTATAGTTTTTAACTGGAAAGGAGAGTATAAAAATTAAAAATTTACTTACAAATTAATCTCAGTAATTGTTTAAAATTTTTTACATAGAGAAACATACGTATTTATGTAAGACATCTGGAATTATAGACACAGAAATATCCAGTACTAGTTTTCTCTAGAGTGTGTATAATAAGTACTTTGGTCTTCTTTATAGGTTTTTTTTGTTGTTTTTTTGCATTTCTTTATTTGTTGCAAGGACCATATATTCCTTTTAAAATTGGGCTTGCATATGTAGTGTGGGGGACACAATAGTGTTGTGTAAATCAATAGCCAGGGTCTCATGTAAACAGTGAACCACCACTGCAAAGCCTGTGAAATAGAGGAGAAATATTATGAAAACCTCCTTGAAATCCCATCTTGCATGCCAGCTTTCCACTCATGCCCCGCCGCCCTTTGCCTCCATAGACTTCACAGGGAGACACCTGAATCTCTGAGGTCCTAAACCTCTCAGCAGAATACCTGTAGCATTGAATGTTTACGTGTCTCACATACACTGTCTGTATCATCCGGTACCTTGAGTTATGAGCTCTTTCTTATATGCCTGTTTTGCCTCTCGAGCTAGTCTGTAAACTCCTTGAGAACAGGTATTCATGTCTTGCATGAGATTTACTCAGCCACTCGGGGATTTTCAGCGCTGTTCATTTTGCTCACACTACACTTGTTTGAGTTCACACCCACTGACTCTCTGTTCTTTCGCCAGTTGTTGACTTGCACACCTCCAGGGCTGCGCTGAGGGCATTTCCTCACCTAGGAACTCCCCTCTCCTCCGCTGCCTGCCTGAAATATTCCTAATGACCTGCACACACAGCTCAAATGCTGCCTCTTCCCGCGGCTCTCCTGGCCTTCTCCCCTGGGCACCCTCATCTCTCTGAGGTTCTGGACACCCTTGGTCACAATGCATTATGATTGTTTCTTTGGGTGCATGTGTTCTCCACTAGGCTGTCAGCTCTTTGAGAACAAGGTGCTGTGTCCCTTCACATTCCCTGCCTCAGACACAGTAAGTACTCAATAGATGGAAGTTGAGTTGAATGGGGGAAGAAAGGCACAAGGGCTCTGCTAGAAATAAGCTGCCCGTGTTCTAGACCAGATCTTTGCCTCTCTACAGTGTGATTCTATATATTCTCAGCAATGGACTTAAAATACAAAAATGTTTTGGGTTGGGAGACTCTCAGGACTCAGTAAGCATCCTAGATTTCACTGCTTCTCTTCTCTCATGTGTGGTGAGTCTTGGTCTCAATTGCTGGAATATCAGGCATACCCTTGCTCAAATCTCTATCAAAATTTATACCAATTCCAAGATTATTCTTGAAAGATCTGCTGTTTTAAATTCACTCTCCCTTTCGTTAGTAGAGATCATTGAAATTGAAGCCAGCCCAAACACAGGACATCTGGAAATATAGAAACACATGAACTAAGCCACCAGTAGGTCTCCTAGTAACTATTATTTCACCAAGATGTCTTTATTAGATGTCTGTGAGTGGCTAAGTGCTATTAAAAGTCTTTCAAAAAGAAGCACTGTGTGGCCACATCCCTCATGGGAGGGATCACAGCAGGAACCATATTGCTCACTGCCGTAGTGTGCGGTGGGGAGATGCTCTGAGCCCTCTTTGAGAAGTTCTCAGGAAAGTCACTCTGCAAGGGGCACAGAGCCCTCATTCTCATTCCTGGAAGTGCCCAGCAGGGGAGGAAGTGGGTCAGGGTGTCCCTCACACTCCTCAAGATTACATCATTGGCCATTTCTGGCCTTTGTCACTCATGACCATTTTAATTTCCCTTATTCTGTGTTGAGCCATATGTTACATGACCAAAGTGTCACATTAACAGAGCAGAAAGCTTTCTCTACTTCACTCCTATTAATCTGCTATAAAACATAACAACTCTTACTTGAGCTTGCATCTTGGCCTATTCTAAGTTTTTTGAACAAAAAGCGGGTCAGCAGCCACCTCAGCCACCGTGCCTCTTTGACTTTGCCACTAGACAAAACATAGCAAGGCGGCCATGAACTTCACCACTACAGACAAGACGGATTCTTCAACACTCATCGACTTCCGGACCTGGGTCATGTTTTCTTAGGATGTTTAATTCTTTAAAATATAATAAAAACTTTTCCCCTACAAACTTCTCCTACAGAGTTTACCTTAGAAGTATGTATTTTATTCAGAGGCTTTCTCAAAACTCATTTCTAGCCAAAAGATAATATGATCTCTTACCATAGGCAGTCACAACATCTCAGAATTTTAGGGCTGGAAGGTAACTTAGAAATAAACCTAATCAATTCTTTCATTTCAAAGATGAGGGACGACCAATTTGACAGGCTGAATGACTTTCCCCTGCCACACCATTAATTAGTGACAGGACACAGTCTAGAAGCCAAGCCCTTAATTCTGGGCAGGAGGTGTATGTTTCATTAGTTTTTGTGCCAAAGGGGAAAAAGCTGTTTGATTGAATTACTAAATCAGTAGAATCATAATATACATCTGATTTTAATCTGTAATGCAGACAAAATCAATACATACAGACAAAAAAACTAAGATAAACCCTCTAATTTCCAAAGAAAAACAACCAATGTTAGAGTAAACCTCTCGGTCTAATGGCAAGGGTCAAGTTCAGAATATTGATAATAGTGCACATGTTTTCATCAAATAAACGATTCATTAGATTCGGTCAGAGTTTGCTATGTACATAATGCCAAAAGCAACCACTTGATTCATTAAAACTGGACAAATCAGGAAGAAAATAATTCTAAATTGGTCTCTTCAAAAGAATTGAATATAATATGTAATTAGATATTGTCAGAAATTAAAAGAGCAAATGAGAAATGGGAGCGTAGCATGAGAATCCTCGCTGGGAAACCAGAGACATGGAGGAAAGGAATCCACGTGGACAAGAGTCTAGATGCCTTTTGAGGACATGCCTTTGCTCAGGCCCCCTTGACGGTCCCTATCCAAAAAGCTGAGCTCTCAGTGTGGATGCTTATCAACCTTGACCCACCCGCCCCAGCCTTAGTCACCTGCACCAGAACAGATCACCTGAGCCAAATGGTACAATCAGCACCCTGACTTTGCAACTGGGACAAGAAGAGAATCTCACTGGGTGGCTGGAAACCTAAAGGGTAACAAAAGAAGACAGAGATTCCACGTGGACTGAGTAGCAGGACAAACTGGGTGACCAAGGAGTTAGCAGATGCCCAGAACACAGTTTATGATCGTAATAACTGCTTTATGAATGATAAATAAAAATAAATACATCACAGTCTCCTGTGACAGAATAAAATGGAGTGAGGATAGTCATACGAATGGATGGTCAGGTCCACTGATGGTCATAAGCCTCAACAGTCGTAAGAGCATCTCTGAGGTGGTGACTTTTAAGCTGAGACCTAATGGACGAGGAGCCAGCCATGCAAGGAGCTAGATGAAAGGTAATGCAGATAAAATGTATAGAATATGCAAAGGCCATGCACTGGAAAAGCTCCGTGCTTTTAAGGAGCTGAAAGAGGCCAGTTTAATTGGAGCACAGTGGCTGATGGGGGTGAAGAGTGAGTGTGAAGATAGCTTTCAAGTCGGGGTGACCATTTGTTCCCGTTTGCCCAGAGCAGTATGAATGAGCCTGGTGACCAAGAATAATTGTTCACAGCATTCTTTTTATTCTCAAAATACCCCAGTTTGGGCAATAAAGTACATGATCACCTTATAATTCTTACCCAAAGGTAAGAATTCATATTTTCTTCCACATACAAGGGGAAATCCATTGAGGTTTTGCAAGAATTGTCAAGATCTGGTCCATGTTTTTGAGAGATTGCTGTAGTAAAGAGTATGAATTATAAATCAGGAAGCACAAAGTATGGCTCTCTAGGCTTTTGGTCTAGCGTGGTATTGGTTTCTGTCCTATTCTGGGGCTCTCATGTACAGGGACAGGAGCTCCTGACAGGTTTATGGAGAAACAGATTGAGGTTTTGAAATAGTGGAGAGCTGCCACCAGGGACAGAGGAGGACACAAAATAGGCCACTAACACAACACAGAAAGGATTCCAGAGCATGAATTATCTACACAGTCACCTCAATTCTCCTCCCATAGGCACACTCTCAGTACAGTTATGCAAGAACAGTCACTCACTTCCATTAAATGTTGTCCCTTAAGGGTAATTCCTGTCCAAAAAAAAAAAAAAATGCAAGCATAATCCCAAAGTCAAGTCAGAGGTCGAAGAAAAGATCAGGTGAGAAGTCAGGGAGAAATTCTACACACAGCTGCTGAGTTCTGCAGATGATCGAAGGTAATTTCAAAGTACCTGAAACAGGGTGCCTTTAAATAGGAAGCTTGCCTGGAATCATCAGTCCCCATAAATAAACAAAGCTCTGAGGCAAGGAAGATTAACAGTGTAAAAAATACCATTGTCTTTCAATACCAGAAAGTGTCAACTGAGACAGATAACACTGGCTACCTCTTCAAAAGGAGAGATTTCTCTCCATGCCACCAACGTGTCCTGGGTGGTTATAAAGAGTCATGAGGAATTGCTTTAGCAAACAGCATGACCGAGAGCTCTTTGGGGTTACCTTAAAGCAGTAAGAAGGTCAGTCAAATGTGATGGATAGTCACACAGGAAAAGGTAAAGTATCTCCATATCATGCCATTCTAACTCATGGTCTATTTTTCTAAACCAAACGTACAGGTTTGAGCTCTTTCACACATGCGTCCTCTTCCTAGCCCAAGCTCCCAACTCTCATATTCCTCACCCCCTGCCCCTCAGCACAAGAGACAATATATTGTTTCCTCGGACACAGCTACATGTCTATTCGCTTTAGCAGGAGCAGTTTACTTTTTAAAAGTAGCATATCCCTAAGAGATGAGCTGAGAGTAAGAGAAACAGTAAAGTTTCAATGATAAGAGCATCATTAAAAGTGTGCACAAAAACAATATATATATATTCAACCTGAACAAGTGGTGACCTAGAATTGTGATAGTATAGAAATACTCTTTCACTCAATTAGGAAGCACGTACGGAGAAGCCTTTTGTGCTCCCTGAGCTGGGCTGGGCCCCATGAGCAACATGGGGGGACCTAAAAAGTGTTCTGTGGTCTTGGTCTTGAGATTCTATTTTGGGAAAGTGTCTGCATAAAAGAGAAAGAAGGGAACTAAACACACGTATATGAGCCAGAGAGAACGTCCCCAAAGCAGTGCAGAAATTAAAGCCGTATTTGGCACAGAGCAAACCTAGCCCTCGAGCATCCAAATCAGGGGTGTCTGCACAAATGGGGGTCCTCAGACCCCCGCATGAGCCAAAATCAGCTTCTATGGAAATGGGGACAGAATGCAAGTCAGTATTAGCTGTCTCTGTTGCAGAAAACCCTCCAAACAAAATAAGAATAAAATTCAAACCGTTTACCAGGACCGACACTCCTACATGACCTGCCACCTGCTTGCTTCCGGCTTATCGCCTGCTGTGCCCCTAGGCTCCTCCCCGCCCCAATGCACACGGCTTGCTCTTTGAGTTCTGTCCAGTTACACTGCTCTTCTCTCCAGTCCTCAAATGACCGCCTTTCTCTCTGGTCCTTTGAGTCACTCATGCTTCTTCTTCAGAAAGTTTGCCATCATTACCTACCACTTTCTATATCACTGACCTGTATCACTTTTTAACAGCATTGTATTTGTTTTTCTAATGCTGCAGGAACAAATTACCTCCCTCCAAGTGGCTTAAGAGGACACAAATGGATTATCTTGCAATTCTGTAGGTCAGAAGTCCAACATGTGTCTTACCAAGCTACAGTCAAGGTGCAAACAAGGTTGCATTTCTTTCTGGAGGCTTTAGGGGAAAATCCATGTTATTCCCTTTTCCGGCTTCTAGAAGTCATCTGCAATTCTTGATTCACGGCCCCTTCATCCTCAAAGCCAGCAGTGTCACACCTCCCTGACCCTTCTTCTGTAGTCATAGCTTCTTCTGACCACAGCTAGGAAAGGTTCTCAGCTTTTGAAGACTCGTATTATTATATCAGGACCAACAGATTAATGCAGGATAATCTCCCTGTTTTCAGGTCCTTAGGCTTAACGATATTTGCAAGTTCCCTTTGCCACATAAAGCAACATATTCACAGATCACCAGTTTTTCAGGTTGAATATATATATATATTCAAATATATATACTAAAACTATACATATATATATGTATAGTTTTAGTATGCACTTTTAATGATGCTTATACCATTGAAATTTTAGTTTCTCTCGTCTCTTAGGACATGAGTATCTTAGGGTGCCATTATTCTACCTACCACAAATATTTAATGCTAACTGACGTTATCTGATTTGTTTATGTATTTGTCTTTAATATCTTGCTAAAAAACTAAAGCTTGATGGACAGTGAAACTAGGCTAGATATAATATGCAATAAACATTTTATATATGAATGATTGAAAGAATGATGGACTTTCATACCAAATCCCTGAATGGTTATTATACATGCTTTTATTTTTTAACCATTCTACCAAAGGTTAATGAAGCTATGGTCAGAAAGTCCACCTAATGAGCCTAATCTTCAATAAATCCAAATAGCTGACATAGTCCTAGCTACACTACATGTATGAAACATCTAGTTAATTTGCAGTATATTCTAGAGATGCCTTCCCTTTATTGCAAAGTGTCAATAGTGGAGAAATGTTTTATGTCTAACAAAAATCCCCTTTATTCCCACTGAAGCTCCTTCCCTTTACTGTGGCTTTCAAGGACAGAAAACATACTGTTCTCTCAATATACTTCAAGAGATGCAAAATCAAATGATTACAGAGAGGTGTACAGGTGATGGAAATGCATGAAGCTGGAAAAGTGAAAGACAATATAGAGTGGTGACGATTGTGTATCCTGTAAAATGCATGCTTAGTTTAAAGGAAAAAGGATTCTGTGTTGCCATAGTTTGTCATTTTTCAAGTGAAAAAAATTTGAATTTTCATGTGAAATGTACTGATATCTAAAAAAATGTGCAGGTTAAGAATTCTGTTTCAAGCTCTGGTGGAACAGCGCATCTCACTAAAAGCAAGTAAAATTCCAAATAACTAACACACACACACACACACACACACACACACACACACACGTTTAAAGGCACAGCAAAAATGCCAGGGCAGCCAGGATTTGTGAGAGCAATAGCTCAGAAAAGGAACCTCATTGTGATAAGGTGCACACTCTGAATACCACTTTTCCACCAGAAGAATTTGCCATTTTTGCTCAAGATGAGAGGCTGAGAAGCCAAAAGGTGGGGGGAGGCAGCAACCATAAAGAGGTGGAGAAGCCAGCAGAGTACTGTGGCTGTTTCCCAGAACTGCAGGGTCAAAAACTGAAGTTTGAGACTGCCAAGACATCAGCCTGAGAAGAAACAGGATTCCTGAGAGAAGGGAGGGGACAGACATCAGCCTAAGACTCGGTGTGTGTTCCTTCGAAGCATTTGCCAATTTTAAGCTGCACCTTTCTTTATGGCTGACACAAATCTGTTCTACATTGAGAAAGAAGCTTTTTTCTTCTTCTAAGTCTGAAGAACAGTGGATGCCGTATTCTCCTGCTTGATCTCAGGAGATAGAAATCACACGGTTACAGGCAAGGGCCACATAGCTGATGAAAATGAAGGTACCTTGTTGTGTGTAAAATCACAGGGAGTGGTGGGGTCTGCAGTGAGCTGGAGAGCACGTGCTGCGCCTAAAGAGAAAGCAGTCACTGAGCCCCGGACAACGTTCGCCTTTTAGGAACAAGAATTCTGTACATAGAAAACAGGACCACAGCAGATTTTTCAGCAGTTTTCCATAACAAAATTGGAGTGCAGGAGCCCAAAGGGGAAGGACCACAGTTAGAGCTCCAGGCTGTAGGTTGGAACCCCTGGAGACCTACATCCTCGGAATATTGATATTCACACCGATCTCTTTCGGAAGAACTCTCCCCCGATTGTACTGTGTACAAACACTCTTCTCTAGCTAAATGCCAAAGGGTAGATACATTTTTTTAGGAGTATCACATCACCCAGTACCTCTACAATTTCCCTTCCCTACAGATATTTAATGAAAATTTACCAAGCATAACAAGAAAAGTGACTAAGACAAAAAAAATAGGCAACAATAACAAGCTTACAGACAACCTAGACATTTGAGATGTCAAGCACAGACTTTAAAATAACTATGATTAGTATGTGCAAAAAAGAAAAAAACAGGTGACAAGATGGAGAATTTCACCAGAGAACTGTACTCTAAAAAAATTGAAAGCATATTCCAAAACTGAAAAATAGCACAGCTAATATTATTAGTGAGCCAGAAAGTAGGTCAGGAAAAAAAAAGTCAGATAGAACCAAAGAGAAAAGAAATAAAGAAGAGAAGAAGAAGAAGAAAAAAGTATATATATATATATATATATATATATAAAGAAAAGGGCTTAAGAAATGTGTGGGAGTGTGGGACAGGTCTAACACACGTGTAACTGGAGTCTCAGAGGGTCAGAGGGGAAAGAGAAGCAGGTATAAGAAATACTTGAAGTCAAATGGCTGAGAATTTTCTAAAACTGATTTTAAAAATTCAACCCACAGCTCCAAATAGCTGAGCAAATCCCAGGCAGGAAAAATACCATGAAATTATACGTAGGTACATTGTAGTCCGACTGTAGGAAACAAAACAGAAAGAATAACTTAAATGGAGAAAGATCTTTGCATCAAAATATCAATAATAAAATTAACAGCTTGCTATTTAGCAGAGATAATGGGAAGAGTAAGATAATTTTTAACATTTTTAACCTGCTGAAAGAAAAAAAAGTGAACAAAATTAAACCATTAAGTTGGAATTCTGTACCCAACAGCATTATCTTCAAAACAAAGGTTAAGTAAAAAGACAACCAGGAACTGAAAATCCATCGCTAGCAGACACAGCGGCACTAATAGTTACATTAGGACTTGATCTTCTCCATTTCCTGGTTCTACAGTCCTTTCTGTTGACTTCTTTGTCAGATGGCTCATCACTGATGGTGACCCCAGGGAGAGTCCAGCATCTGCTTTTGTAACTGTGAATTGAATAAATAAAAAGAGATCTCTTCCAGCAGTTCAAACTAGAATTGGGTCACATTTTTAAATGATCACTAAAGCCCAGGAATTCAAGGTCATGCTGATACAGGCACTGGTCACGTAGAGCATCTAGCTAGGAGTCAGGATGCTCACCGAAATCTCATGGAAGAGATCATTCCCCAAGTGTAGTAAGGTGGCAAAGCAAAGCAATTAAGAGACAAGGTGCCTCACATGGGACACATTTACAGGTGTCCCTGAAATTACAGGTAACCCTGTAACCCTGAGGGTTCTATGCGTTCTCTTATGTAAATCTGTCGTTGGGAAGGTTTGATGGGCTTGCTAAGACCTGGAACCTCAATCCATATCTCAAATACTAATTCTAGGAAGATAGCAGAGCATCTTCACATTCAGTCCTGCAGGTGGCCGTCTCCTGGTGTGTAATGACCTGCGGCTTGGAAGCCCACGTTCGACTGGCTCCTTTCTTCCTTCTTTCTTCCTTCTTTCTTCCCTCCCTCTCTTCTCTTCCCAACTCCCTTCCTTCCTCTTTTTTCGCTCCTTTTTTTTCAGCTTTCCATCCTGCATTTATTTGTCCAAGGTGGCTCCCTCTGAACCCAAGGTTTTCTTCCAAAAGCTTCTAGGAAAAGTCCAACTTTTTTTCCTTTTCTGTTTTGACATTGAATCTGGAATGTGCAACCTTCTTGGATTTTTAAATGTCTGTAACAACTCTGATTTTCTATCATTTTAGATTTCTACTTATGTGTTCAGGCTCTCTCCCCATTCAGCAGGATTATCCTAGCAACCTCATACTCACCTTCAAGACCCAGATCAGATTTCTGCTCTTTAGGGCAGGCTTTTCCAAATGATCTAAGCAAGAAGATTTATATGTACAACTTTCCTCTCACTTACCAGACGGCATTGTGATTACAGGTTGATACTTCCCTTCACCAGCACATCTTGATTACCTCAATGCTAATGGCTGCATTTACTTATTGTATCTACGGTACCTCCACAGTGCCCAGCACACATTACGTGCTTACTCAGATATATGTTTGCTGAGATGTATGGAAAGGAAAATGAATAAAGGATTCTGAACTAACTCTGTGAAGCAAAGGTTCTTATTTCTCTAAATCATTTTGACATTTCTTTCTTTCCCTTCAGCTCTCTCCTTCCCTTTAGAATTGCTTTATGAATTTTCTGGGGTATAAATTTATGAAATAGTGTAATACGATGGTGAAGCTTTTTTTTTTCTATCAGATCTTTAGACCATTTAAAAAGTAATTATATGAACTCACAGTGTTATTAGTTATGTTCATTGAATTGGCATTTCCATTATGAATCCATTTTTAATTACACTGCATACATTTCATCAATATTTCTTCTGAGAGCAGTGGAATGTATAATGGCACTTGCAGACACATGCACCAGATTAAATGGAAAATTATACACCTGTACAGTTTCACCTGTCACAATTGGAGATTTCGTAAGGCCTGTGAAGAACTTCACTGAACTGAATGTGTTCTATGCTAGCAGATGAAAAACAGAAGCCAGCAAGGGCATATTGCCTTGGTACCCAAGGCTGTTTCCACCTATCAAGACCCCCTGTGGTTACGAGTGTTAAAACTCTAACTCAAAGGGCTTTAGAAGAACAAAGGGATTCGCTGGCTCATGTAAACGAGAGGGCAAAGGGCACATCTTGCAGGAACTAGGAGCTTAAATAAAATACATCTTGACGTTTACCAGTCTTCTAGTCTAGGTGTGAGCAAACTGTTTTCCACACGGGACCAGTCAATAAATATTTTAGGCTTTGGAGAGCCTAGTGTATATTTTTAGTTATTTTTTTCATTTCTTTATACAGCTCTTTAAAATGCAAAAACCATTCTTAGCTCGTAAGTCATGCCACAGCAGGCCCTGGGATGGACTTGGCTCACGCAGTGTACTTGGCCCGTCCCGAAGAGTGTAGGTTGCCGATGCCCAGAGGGCCAGAGTCTGTATTCAGAATTCCATTGGCCGTTGCAGTAACAACCTGGGTAACCATTTTTTTTCCATGTGTAGAACACAGTTCAGGATAATGCACTGTATTGGGTAGTCGTGTCTCTTAAACAGTACTTCAGTTTTCTTTTAACCTTCCTAATTTTTAAAAGTACATGCTGGTTATTTTGTACAATACTGGATCTGTCAATCTGGGTTTGTCCCATGTTTCTTCATAAATACATCAAGGTCATGCATCGTTTGTAGGAAAGCCGGTGAAGAAACAGTGTCCTGCCGAGTGCACTGTGGGAGGCCCTGGGTGTCACCGTGCCTCAATATTGGTGATATCAAGTGTTAGCTTTGATCGCTTGAGTAAGGTGGTATCTGCCAGATTTCTTCACTATAATGCTATATTTTTCCTTTCATAATCAAAAAACAATTTGTGGGAGATATTTTGAAGCTACATAAATATCCTTTTCCTTACAAAATGTATATCTACAAATTGCAGTTTTCACTGTTGATCTTTCAAGGCGCATATATGTCTTAGCTGTAATTTCACTGTAAGAGCTTCCTTTCTTCCTTCTGTTCTTTTGTTCTTCCCTCCCAGAAAAAAAAAAATGTGTAATTTTTACTTTTTAATTAATTTGTGGCTATCATTATTTATTTTCACATACAAAGTGTTCAAGATTTGATCACTGGAGGCCCACTCAAGCTGGCTTCCCTTTCTCCTCCTTACTTTTTGGTAAAAGAAGAAATTCCTGATTCATCTTGCCTGAATCCCAGAATCAGCCATTTCTCTAAGAAACCTTCTTCGTTCTTTTTAGTGGAGAATGGCCCAGAACATACATAAATCAACCCTTCAAGGTGTCAGCAAAGTGGAAACAGGAGCAAACCATCTTAACCCTCCAGCCAGGTGACCTTACAGCAGAAGCCTGATTAGGGGTCGGAACTCCCACCCGCCGCAGTGCTGACCCCTGCCCCCCACCAGGCATCGGGAGGTCAAGTGGGGAGCCTGGACCTCCAGCGCTTACGGACAGCAACCAGGTGGTGCCCTGCTCTGCCCACTGTGCAGCGTAAGAGGAAGCTGCCAGAGCAGAAGATTCATATTAGATTAAAAGTCTCATAGCATAACACTCAAAATGCCCAGGATTCAACCGAAAATCACTCCTTTTACAAAGAACTGGAAAAATCTCTAAGACAATACAATACTGAGTTGACGAAGAGTTTAGCATTAAGTGACATGGATTTTAAAGCCGCCAATAAAAAACGTCTCAGTGAACAATTATAGAAATGCTTGCAAGTAACAGAAAAATGGAAAGTCCCAGAAAGGGGCACAAAATATTGAAAAGAATGAAATGAAAACTTTCGAACTGAAAAATTAAAGAACTAAAGTTAAAATTAATAGGTGAGTTCCCCAGCAGAATGGAGAGGACACAGAGCCATCAGTGAACTTCAAAGACAGAATAACAGAAATTATCCAGTCAAAGCAACAGATAATAGACAAAGTCTCTGAAAAGGCCTCCGAGACCTGAAGAACGCTCACGAAAGATCCCAACGCTTGTGTCGATAGAGTCCCAGAAAGAGGAGAGAAAGAGGGTAGGGTCTCAAAAAATATTCAAAGACATAATGGCTAAAACTTTCCCAAACTTGGCAAATAATACACAGAAACAAAAAGATGAGCAAATTCAGTGGACAGTCAAAAAAAGATCATGTGATGAGTGAACATCTGCTCACGTTCAAAGGGCTTTCACAAAATCTGAGTGGATCTGTTAGTGACCATCCAGTGTAGGGGCCCATGTGAGATGGTCCTCCGCCAACTGCCTTTGGTTCAGATGCCAAAAATCTGCAGCCAGGAGCCAGGGGTCCTCCCAGCTCAAACTATATCAACTTATGTATAAGGAATCCCCTGGGCTTCGTTGGTCAGGAACTATAGGTTATAAAGGCTCTCGGAGCACCATATCTATTTCGCATGTTTAACACTCAATTGTCATGAATTAAAAAGCAGGGTCTTCTGATGATCATTGTCCTAAAACTCAACAAAGTTTACAGGTTACTTATAATATCCCTTCTCACAGAGAAGCGCTGGGTGACCTTGTCTGACTCTTGGATGACTCGCCTTGCAGTTTTAATTAGCAAACTGATGCCCTCTGTGATAGGCCTGACATGAATTAAAAGATTAATGTCCAAGGAGATAAGGGCCGGGATACACACCAACTATTCTTTGGGACAATAGTGAGAATGGAAGGAATGGACAAAGAAAATGAGGACAGAATTGCAAAATAAGTAATGCTTACAATAATGCTTGTTAAGAACATTGGTCGTCTCTCAGTTTCAAAAATTTTCATTCTCTGTGTATAGTCCGGCATCGTTTCCCAGGTGAGTGGGGTTTTCAGTGTGGAAAAGGTAACCAGAATATTATTAATGGCGTTCAGTCCCAGCGCCCCTTCGGGAGCAGGAAGAGGCTGGGAGGCACTGCCCTACAAACCTGGGAGAAGAGAACGGAGAGGGGCAAGGAGGTAAAAGTTACCGCCTGGGGTAGACCTCCATCTAACTGTGTACATCTGGGACCCTGAGGAAATCTACAGGATACTCACAATAGGGGCATTATTCTCAGGGACTCTATAGATATTATTATTATGGTAGAAAATTATTCTCCTTGGGGAATTGTTTTGGCCCATTCACTTGAAGATGACTAACCAAAAAGTTACAGGAAGACTATTATCAGCTAAGTTGAAGCTGCCCAATTTTCATTGGCCATTAGACATCTGCCTTTCCGGTGCTAAATAATCTGCTAATAGATGAAAAGCACATGACTCTTTGAAGGGAAAGTGTGTCTTTCAGCCTTCCCCATTGTAAAAACATAATGCAACACTCAGTACAAAGTGGTTGCTAAAAATTAACACTGAAAAAATCCTGAGCACTTCTTATACGTCAGATACACGCTAAGAGCTAAGACGACTCATGTTGGAAGAAATGCTTTACATTTGCTATCTCGGTCTTTATCATATAACCCAGTGAAGTAGTTAATATTACTTTCTTCATTTTACATACGTATATATACTAGGCCATACATGTTTTAAGTTGTGGAGCCAGGATTTGAATTTGATTCAATTGTTCAAGTCCTTAAACATTATGTAGGAAAATAGGCTTCGTGATCAAGAAAAGGTTGTAAAGCCACTAGTAGTTGGGCCCAGGGAAAAATGACTTTGAATACCAAAATAAAGAGTATATATTTTATTTTCCAAACACTTGGGAAGCAATGGGGGTTTTGAGCAAAGATGCAACTTCATTAGATTTATTCTGTTGCAGGATTAATGTGAGTGCAGCATAAAGCAGAGACTAAAGGGAGAAAGAAGAGATATTCAGAAAATGTATTCAATCTACCATTTAATGAGCACCTATTATACACATATTATCTAATTTAATAAAAGGTATAAGGCCTGATTTTGAGCAAAAGGAGTAGGATTTATGTAAGTAGACAAGTATAAGAATATATAGTAGTAAAATCAGCAGAATTAGCAAAGAGAGTCAGAATTCTTGAATAGATTTACAATAGCTTGTTCATATTATGGATCACATAAATAAAACGGTAATTATGGTGAAATTCAAAGGCACTGGGAAAACAGGACACCAAGCTATGAAATAATCAGCCCTATTTCCTGACAAAGATCACCATGCAGAAAAGTTAGTGTCGTGGGTCAGCCTTGGCCAGATGTATTGCACAGCCCCAATCTGCTTCGCTCACAACACAGGACTGCAGCCTAGACTTCATTGATCATTCAGAAACTAGCATTTATAGAGAGCTTATAATGTGTATAGCCCTAAACCTGCTTGTGTCTATCTATTCTAATAGAATACCCAGAAAATAGCAGGTAGCACATCTCTATTGTATAAAAAAATGTATACATATATTCAATAATTTATTTGGCACCATGAGAATCTCTATATAAATGTTCAGAGCTCACCTCAAATTCCCTCAGAGATCCTTTTTTCTTGCATCTGCACATGAATTTCGTGGCACTGGAGCTTTGAACAAAAATGTTCAAAATTTCAAAACTTCATGAATAACTTTGATGTAAAGGATTTTGAAGCCCGCTGAGCTGAACATATAAAAGATCCCATCCCCTATTTCCATTTTAGGGTTGATCCTAATTTACTAGAACCGCTCACATGATGCCAGTCTCTGGAAGTTATATTCTCTACTGAATGTTCTCATGGTCTCCCAGATCCCCCCACACCAACCTGTCACACTGTAGTGCATCCTCTCCCTTCCACATTTTTTCCAAGGATTGAAAATGTAGAAAGCAAAGTGCACTTCCAGTGGGAAATTCAAATGTGAAGTAGGCCCTGAAAGATGAAATGTCCCAGGTAAGGGCTGAGTTGTATTGGCCATGCGAGAAAGTGAGTTAGCTGACTTGATTAAAGGAGAAAGTAAGAGAAAAACATCATGAAAAAGGAAATTTTCTATTTATTAACTATGAATTATTACTACCTGTTTACTAACTATGCTCTGTAAGGCATCTTAGTGTTTATATATTGCTATTGGGATTATCATGACCAGTTTGTGGTTTGGAAGACATCAAGCAATGGGTTCTACAGCGCAGTGCCCTTCCTGAGGTTATACACACTAGGTCTTTTCACAAAGGCCAAAGATCAGCTGAGAAAATGCACAACATGCATGGAGTATAGAAATGCCTCATAAATGAGTGCTTTCTCTTAATGATGTTTAAATGCTTTCATATATCACCCGCCAGGAGTTTACAAGAAAAGTTACAGCTGTGCCAGGTACTGGACATACAAATTCAAATAAGACAAGTCTTTTCTGTCAAGGGGCTTATGGGTCCATGCATGGGCAGTGGGCAGTGGGGTGGACAAGTAAATGATTACAGTATTATAGAGAAGTGTGTGGTAGGGGAGCACACAAAAGGGATATCAAAGCACACGCAGGCGATCAGGGATGTTCCCTGGCAGAGATGCAGTTCGATCTGAGTTTTAAGGGACCACAGTAATCAAAGGGCTGGAGACAGGCATGCAAGACAGAGAAAGCTTCCTGGTTCTGAGAACTAGTGACGTCCCAGCTACTCAAAGGCTTTCTAAGCTCTAAGAATGACTCTCATTGTGATGGGTTTTGGATATTCCCCCACCAAACTAAAAGAGAATCCAGACCTGCCTTCCAAGAATAATTAACTGTCACATGATGGGCTCTTCTTACTCAGTCTAAAGGAAACACACACCTATTGCAGTTACTCTATATTAACCTTTCCCCATTTAATTTTCTTTACTCACCTATAACATCCTGTTCATCATTTACTTATTTATTGTCGAACGATACTCACTAAAATGCAAGTCCGAACAATCAAGGACCAAGTTTATCTTGTTCATCTCTATATCCCCATCTGGAACATTCCCTGCTATATAGAAGACACTAAATAGATGCTTGTCAAATGAATGAACGGTTGCCTCCTGTACCACCAACTGGAACAAAGGTTAAAACATCTGGTGTACTTCTGTGCTGGCATTTCTAGCAGCATATTAATAGACCACATTTCTTGATTTTAGTGAATACTGTGTCATAAAACACCATCAAAGCATCTATTCTGTCACGCTAGAACTTCACTGTAGTGTTAGTATTTGACAAATATAATCATTGTCACTGTGTTAAATAGTTTTATGATAGCGATCTACAAATCCTGTGCAACTATCATAAATTTCAATTGGCAAGTTTTGACACAGAGATACATTTTATATGCTTACCTATCTTACAAATAATACAAAGGAAATGCAAATCATATTATCAAATATTTGCTGAGTAGCTTTGATGGGACAAAGCTTTTGGGTAGAAGGATTTACATAGGACTCTACGATTCATAGTATAAACACCCATCTGCATTTTTTCGGGAAGAACCGATATAATTAAAATGCCTCTTCATTTCTAGACCTGCCTCATGGTATAAGAATAGATTTGAACTCCAGTGAAATAATATTCAGTTTTGAATTGTCCCAAGGTATTCCCATCTTCCTATACTCTTTCTGTGGCATTTACAGTGATAAAAATCATAGCAATGATTAAAATGTAACAAGGGTCCCAGCAGGCCGGGCCCTGTGCATATATTACGATACCCCTATTAGCCTCATTACCACTCCACAGGTGGGGAGGGGCTACCACTGTCTGTTTTGCTGTGAGAAGATATAGGCATAGAGAGATTTGTTCTCAAATGTCATAGATCTACCAAGTGCCAGAGCCTGTAAATACCTGACGACAGAGGTAAGGTTTCAGTCTCTGAACCGTATGGAACTAACATACTTACATATTTCTTTTCAGCCAAAGAGAATATATGTATTTAGTTCTTAACTAGTTTGTTTATACTTCATACCAAGAGCAGCTTGCCTGTTTATCTACTTTATCATAGACTTAAATGTACAAAAAAATCAATGCTAAATTCATTTGCTATTGAGCTGGGATCTGACTTTCATTTCTGAGATTCTTGTGGGACCTCTGAAGAGACACAGTAAAAATAAAAATGATAAACATCACAGAGCCCTGACCGTGTCTCAAAGCGATTAAAGATCAGAAGTCCTATTCACATCTCTTCTCTTGATGACTTTTCTTGACCAGCAGTTGCCACCACACTCATACCATGATGAGTTAATTCGAGAGAGCATGTTTTCTTCTAGATGCTAAGGCATTCTCTCAGATAAGGTGAAAACATTTTTTTAACCCACTTAATAATTTCCCTCTTTGGCCTTCCTCCCAGGTTCCAGGGATACTTCATAAAAATAATGACTTAAAGATAGTGAAATCAGTAATTTCCAAGTGACCTGGCTTTGCGTTCAAATCTATTTGTTAAAAAAGCCGTTAGTGTGTAGCGGAAGCACAGAGGCATGGGCCCCACAGGCTTGGGTTAGGTGGCGGCCCTGCCTCTCTCCACTGGCATGTCCTAGAGCACATCGGCATGTCCTAGGGCACACTGGTTATTTTTCTTGGTGCTCAGTTTCTTCTTCTACTTGAAAAAGGGAATGCTTACAACTATTCTCAAGTTTTTTTTCCTTTTCTAATTAAAGATTGTGCAAGGCTCTATTGGTCATTAAACAGGCATTTAATAAAAGTAATACACTTTGACGGCACACCCAAGATCTACCTCGGCATGAATCACAAGGGTAAAATGTCCATCATGCCCGGCCCTGGCGTCAGCACCTGAACTACAGCAGGATAGGGAAGAAGGATGTTGACGGCCCAGTGAATTTAGGTCT
This sequence comes from Manis javanica, assembly GCF_040802235.1. Classification (NCBI taxonomy): domain Eukaryota; kingdom Metazoa; phylum Chordata; class Mammalia; order Pholidota; family Manidae; genus Manis; species Manis javanica. The sequence continues at coordinate 90,626,414 of NC_133169.1, read as the reverse complement.
TGTTCTGGAACATTCTGACCCCTTCTTAATCACATTGGCTGCAGCTAGAAGATTCAGTCTCCTTGCTCCTGTTTTCTGTTGTCTAGACAGAATCGGACCGAAGGACAAAAACCAGAGAACAAGTCAATAGAAAGCCCTTTTGTTTGGCCTTTGAACCATTAGTTAATTAACTCATTCATTCATTCTTGGCAGGCAGGAGCTGGAAAGTCACCTGCACCCACTGTATGTGCTGTTGCCAGAAGCTTCTTGACTAGTGAGTGATGAATGGGGGAGCAGCGACCAGTCTAAGCATTGAGATTCCCAGATGGCCAGTGTTCCCCATGGGCAAAGCTAGTTCAAAACCACCTGATAAGTATTTGCATATTGTTTTTTAGAGAATAAGTTGATCATATTTTTTTTCTTTTTGTAGTATTGGGAGATAAACTGTTCAGTTGTATGAGTTTATTTTTAAAAAATAACTTCAAGCAGATCTTAATAAGAGCTTATTTGGGGAAGGAGGAAAAAAAAAATCTCCCTATAGGCATAGTCCATGTGGAAACAAACAAGAAAAAAAAAAACCTAAAATATCTTAAATCAGCATTCCTTATGCTTCATATTATTCATGTCCATGTCTTTAAATTATTCTTCTTCTTTCAAGAAAAAGTAGCCAGGAATGCTATCTGCTCTGATGCAGGGAACATTATCTGGGCTCACAGCCTGTTCTGACTTTAGAAGACCAATGAATGAAAGAGGCTCATGTCAGGGTCTGATTTAGGTACGTAAACATGAGCTGCTTCCAGATCCAGAGTGCTCCACGGAAAGGTGATCAAAATCCAAAGCCACAAGTGACAGGTAGACCAGATGCCTGTGTCATGGGCAGTGACCAGGGGGATTCTGTTTATAATCAGCACTAAGTTTTGAGTAGTGACAATTCTCAGATCAATTTTGTTAGCTGCTTGCTCTCCAGTGGCTGCCATTTTATGGGCCAAATAACTTATTTAAACACTTCTGGTTTATCCATTTCTACATTTTTGGTCTCAGGAATCACCTGCAACACAAAAGTGCTGCATGAAATATACACATGCAACCACCCCCTCACCCCCTTGAATCAGTACAGCTGTGGAGGGACATGCCCCATGCAGATGCCAGCCATTCTGGGCGCTAACCCGTGTGTTACTGGAAGCTTTACCTGCCCGTGAGTGCCTTCTGTGTCTCACTCAGGCTGGTCCCACCCCCTCTGCATTCTCATGGCAATTTCACTTGGAATTTCAATATCTGAAGAGTTATTAAAAAAGATGAAGGGGCAAAGGCATAACCTTCTCTCTGAGTTGAAGCCTGTCTACCCAAAAGCCTCATCTCACTTTGTCCTACACCACACAGAACCAGTAAGGAGTTCCACTCGCACCACTAAAACGCCAACTTCCACGGAATCACTTAATTCACACAGAATTATTACACAATGTGATTCCATTTCCTTTGTATCCCTAATTTTTAATATGCTGTGGGATATATTAGTAGAAGCTTATGGTATATGTTGGTTGAATGACTGAACCAAGCTTATGGTATATGTTGGGAATGCTGAATGATGTAGATACACCACATGTAGATTTGGTCAAAACTGAGATACACTTTAAATCACAAACTTAATATACAGATAAAGCAACTTCATATGTTAAGGATTAAGCAAAAAATTATACATTTCTGCTGGAAGGTCTCCTCACTACCTCTTCATTCCTGCCACAGAGCCTTGGTTCATATTCTTCCTCCGTCTTGAAGGAGTCTGTTCCTGCCCATCTCCTCTCCGGCCCAACTCAAAGCCTGCATCCTCCACAAAATTTTCTGTGCCCCACCTAACTTTTGTTAGATCTTCCCAGGGATGTCTCTCTGCTTTCAGAAACAGAGGGAAAGCACTGTGCATTTTGGGATCAGATCTCTCTGGTTCAATGCTCACTAGAGTGTTCTCAACAACATTATTATGCAAACTAGAAGTTTACATACATCAGAAAACAGAGAAAGGATGAGAAGGAGGATATGGACAAAGGTAATATAGACTTTATTTTATTTTGATTTTTGACACAGGCACCCTGCAGCTGTTTAGTAAAACCATTTACTTGCTGTGATCAATTACTTGCAAATTATGTCAACCCTAAATTGCTTCTCAAAGTTTCTGGCTGCTGATGGCAGCCATGTGTTATGGAGATTCAAACAAGGTGATATGGCAGAGGAGCATTAGCTCACACTTGTGCAGCACCAGAATGACTGTCCTGGTGGCAGAGAGAGACTGAGAAATGAGCTAAATGTCCCGAATATGTAATTCGTCACTTGGCGCACTTGTGCTGCCGGAGTTAGCTGCCGCACAAATGTTTGATGGCCAAAGATATTTAAACTTCATTACTGCTTGGGGGAGCATTTGCCTGTATTGTTTTAGGCTAAAGAAAAAAAAATGCCTCTATGCAGATGGCTTCTGACTGCAGTCTTCAATGGGCTTTTGCTGTTTAGCTGTTTGGTTCAATGCCACGTAAAAATACTCCAGGGAGAAAGGAGAGGTGAGGAGTTAAAACTCGTGTCCCTGTCAGTCTGTTTCTTTCTCTTTCTCACACACACACACACTTTTTCTGGAGTAGCAGCCCAATAAAAATATAAATGTTTGGTTCTACTGAACCGGTGCTTTACAGCAATCATGTGACATTGTTTTAAAATGAGATGTAGTCACTTAATCAGTAGAATATAAGAATTGGTACACTTAGGAATCCAATAGCACAGATCCTGGCCCTTGACCCAGCCTCTGTCCTTTCAACACAGTTGCTGCCATTGAACAAGTATTCGGCCATGTCCCAGGTGCAAAGACAGAGCTGCAATAGCCTGATGCAGACGGCTGCGCGGACACATACCCCGTCTCTTCAAAAGTCTTGATGAGCAAAACACTTCCAACACTTTGGGTTTCCTGGAAGCTCTTCAAGAGTAAGTAGCTGCTTTCACAGAAACTGCTGGCTCATATGGAAGAGGGGGCTTTTCATGCCTGGGCATCTGGTGTGAAGACAGATGATTCCCCAGGGAAAGCACCTGCTTATTACAGCACAGAGCCTCAAGGAGCAGCTATACAAACCAACGCAACCATTCGATTTAAAAATAAAGAGGGCTATTGCTGATAGAGCTTTGCAGAAATGCAGCAGAAACTCCAGAAATGTCCAGAATTCACAGAGGTAGATCCCGAATTGCTGAGTTTCACCGACCCCTTGCACTTCATTCATTCATTAAATTAATAAGTGTTTTAGAGTGCCTACTCCTAGTGCCATGCATTTTGTGAGACACTCTAGCAAAGCAGTGGGTACCAAGAAACCAAAATCTCTGTTCATAAACTTAGATGCTGGGAAAGGAAGAAGACATATCAATCAGATTTTTTTGCACTATCGTAACGGCCACAGAAGAAACAAATGGGATGAAATGCTATAAAATGTGAGACGAAGAGGGGCTGCACTAGATCCACCCATGCAGGATGTTTTTATGGGAATCTGAAGGGGCTGCATTTCCACAGTGACCTGAGAATGAGCAGCAGCCACGTCCAGATATGCAGATAAAGCAGTGAGGGAACCAGGACTGGGCCGGGCGCGGGGAAGGGCATGTGCACAGATCTGAGGGCCAGAAAGAAGTCCTGGAAGGGGCGGCATGACAATGGCTTAGATTGACAGGGATCACATAGGTCATAGGTCACGGTAAGGAGTCCAGGTTTTTGTTTGTTGAGTTGCTATTTTTTTTTTGTCTCAAGAGTGTCGAGAAGCAATTCGTGCTTTAATTTGCAACTCACTATGACTAATGACTGAACAGTTTTCATGCGCTCAGTTGGTCATTCAGATATATGCTTCTGCTAAGTGTATGTTTGAGACTTTTGCCCTTTTTTTTTGTCAGTTTACGGTTGATTTGTAAGAGTTCATCATATACATTGGAAATGAGTCTTGTTGGATTTGTGTATTTTGATTATTCTTCCCCATTTTATAGACTGCCTAGTCATTTTCTTAATGGTATCTTTGGATGAGTAGACATTTTTAATTTTAATGATGCCCAATTTACAAACTTCATATTTTGTGAATAATTTTTTTCCTATAAAATAAATCTATAGCTACCCTAATGTTACTAAAGTATTCTCCAGTGTTTAATTCTAAGTAGCTTTATGTTTCTAGCTTCTAAGTTTAGATCCATGATCATCAAAAATTAATTTTTGTGTATATACTGTAGCAGAGCTCAAAATTTTATTTTCTTCCTACATATCTATTATCTGGAATGATGCCACCATTAGTTAAAAAATAACTTTAAATAAGCCCACTGAATTCACTCAGTGCCTTGATTACAAATGAAATCTATATGTCTATATCTAAACTTATTTCTATATATATCCAGTTACATATTTAGACATAGATACATATGTATATATATTTATATATTACATATAGATATATATCTACCTCTTTCTCTGTTACTTTGATCTCCTTGACTATTCTCATACCAGTAACATACAATATTAGTTGAATAGCTTTATAATAAGTCTTGAAATCAGGTATTATAAGCTCCCGAACTTTTTCCTTCTTGTGCAAGATTATTTTAGCTATTCTATATACTTTGTATTTTTATGTACAATTTAGAATCAGCTTGCTAATTTTGAAATAAAAAACTCAGTTGGATTTTGAGGTTAAATTGGTATCACAGATAAATTTGGGGCAAATGATCATCTTAGTAACGTTGAGTCTTTCCGTCCATGAACAGAGTATATCCCTTGATTACTTGTCTTACATTCATTCTTTCAACAATGTTTTATGATCTTGAACACCTTTCATAATATTTATTTCTAGGTATATTATTTTGATGTTTCTATAGACAAATTCTTTTATTTTTCAGTTCTCCAATTCTAGTATATCAAATACCATAATTTTTATATATTGATTCTGTATTCTGTGACTTTTCAAAATTCATTTATCGGTTAGAATTGTTTGCATATTCCAAAGGCTTTTCTATGTACACAATCATGCCAGATGTGAAGGAGAGCTTTTCTTTTCTCATCTTTATGCCTTTTAGTTCTTTTGCTTGCATTTTTACCCTGGTTCAGACGCAGACAATGCTGCAGAGTAGTGATCAGATGTGACATTCTTGTTTGTTCGAAGTCTTAAAGGAAAAATCAATGTTTTGCCATTAATTGTGATTGTAGATGGAGATTTTTCATAGATTTCCTTTACAAGACTGAGAAGTTTCCTCAGGTACTTTTTGTATGTTTTAGTATGCTAGATATTTTTTGACATGAATACATTTTGTCAAATGTTTTCCCCTAGGATTTTATCCTTTATTATACTAATGTGGCAAGTAGCATTTATTGCCTTTTGAATGTTAAAATAGAACTGCCTCCAGAAATAAACCCCACTTGGTCAGGATGTTTTTATTATATTGCTGCACTTGATTTGTTAATATTTTGCTGAGGACTTTTGGCCCTATTCTCAAGAGGGTTATTAAACATTGAACTCTCTGTTTTGCTTTAGTGTCTGAATTATGCTAAACTATTAAGTAGAGACGTGTTTTTATCCTTGTTTCCTCAAGGAATTTAGGATTGGCATTACTTCTTAAATGTTTGAGAAAATTCACTAGTGAAGTCATCTGAGCATCACATTTTCTTGGTAGGAAGGTTTTACTTTTGCTTTCTGTTTTTGTTGTTTATAAATTCAATTACTTTAATAGATAACAGTCTACTTGTGTGTTCTATATATTCTTGCATCAATTTTTAAAATTGTGCTTCCCAAAGAATTTGTCTATTTCATCTAAATTCAATGATTTGTTTGACATTATTCCAGATCTCCCCCATCATTCTAATAGCTGTAGAACATAAGTATGTAAGGCAAAAAATTTCCCCCTAACTGCTTAAAATGCATGTTCATATACTGTATTTTCTTGTGATTTATGAGTTATTTCAAGGATGTTCATTTTCCAAATGAGAATTTTCTATGTATCTGATTATTGATTTCTAATTTATTATTATTGTGACCCAAATCATATTCGGTATGATTTCAACTATTTACAATTTGTTGAGACTTGATTTATGGCCTACCATATAATCTATCTTGCTGAACAGTCCATCTATACTTGGAAGAAAAATGTTTTCTGCAGTTGTGGAGTATAGTTTTTATAAATATCAAATAGGGCAAACTGATATTATGACATGGGCCTCAACTGTGCTGGTTAGTTTTTTCCACTCTTTTTGGTTTTTCTACAAATGCTCCCATTGAAGTCTTCAACGAAGACCTTCAAATTAGTTAACTTTCCCTCACAAATACTTTATTTCTACCATTTCTGCTTGTTATGTTTTTATAGCTTATTACTCTGAAATTCTCAAACTGTTTGCATATTTTTGTCCACATTTTCCACCCTACTTTTTAACACATCGATCCTAGTTATTTTTAAGTCCTCATCTGTCTATAATTCTAATTATCTGAATTATTTTTGTGTCTACTTCTATTGTCACATTTTCTTCCTTCTATGTGTGTCTTATGCTTTTTTCAAAAAATGTAATGCTGGATATTATATGTAGGAAAATCATAGAAAGTGAAGTAACCATTATTGTACTTAGGAAAAAAAGGTATGCTCCCTGTTTTTGAAGTATTGTTGATAGAGAATCTTATACTGGTTTCAAATGTACAACACAGTGGTTCAACAGTTACCCACATTATTAAATCCTCACCCCCTCTTTTGTCAGATTGCTGGTGTATGAGTCATCTGAGTCTAACTTTTATTGCAGTTCTACTAAAATTCAGTCCACTTTTGGCTTCAGATTTTAATTAGGGAACAATCAGGCTTCCCTTGCAGTAGGACTTGAGATCTAAGTACTAATGGTTCTCCAGAAATCTTCCCACATAATAGCCTCTCTGCCATCTTTCTTAGCTTTCTAGGGAGTTCTCTTTGTTCTTTGGCCCTTCCCCCAGATTTAGGCATCTTAACAAATCTACCTCCATATTCTTTTCCTGTCCTTGGTCTTTAGCAACCACTGCCATGTGCTTGATAAGGTGGCATGCCTTGAGGGGTCATCTTTAAATTACCATCTTTAAATCTCCATCTTCTCCTCAAAAGAAGGAAGAGAGAATTCAGTAGAGGACATTCAGTGAGTCTAGGCAGTTAACCAGAGATTTTTACCAATGTCTATGTCTTCGTATCCTGGACAAATGGAAATGTGGATAACAGTTCATATTTTCCAAAGTAACGCTGAAAGATTTTTTTTTAAACATCTAAAACACTAAGCATTCTGATCAGTAGACCCTCTGCATAACTTTGTTTATTCCAGTTGAGTGCTAATGTAATTGGAATTGGTAGATAGAAAGTCAACAGTTGTCAGGTCTCATCAATTTACACTACAGCTAAATTAGAGGAGAAGCCGACTATGCATCCGGCAACTGCAGAACAGGTGACCCCACACATCACATCCTTCCCTACATAAAGGCCTTTCTCAGATTTCAAAATACATATAAACAAAGTATCCGGAGTTCCCCTCAGGCTGATGGGTGGGGCGCATCTACTCACAGTGTATCCCACTACAGACACTCTTCATTTTGATACTGAGACGGAGGTGGGTAAGTTGATTGAAACTTAGAATATGCCGATGTGAACAGCAATGAAGTCTGCCAATTTTGGAACTTTATTAACTCGATCCTGTGCATTTGGGAAAAACATAATTCATTATTCTTCCTAGTCAGCACTCGAGAGATGTCTGACATCCACCTTGAATTCTCTAAGAATATTGTAACAAAAGTGTACCATTGGCATTTCCCTTTGAAGAGTAGCTGTAATATTCTAAAATGCAAAAATAAGAAGCACAAGGAGATGATGCCACAGTGCGGAGTCCTCGGTCTCTCCCCGAAAAGATTTAGATTCAGGTTACAGGTGAGTTTCCGGATCTGAATGTGAACGCCGAGGCAAGGCCTATTGGAAGCACGTGAGTCTCACGTTTATAAATTTCCAAAGTCTGAGTGACCCATTCTCATGCCCTGGTAAGTGCATGTCCAAGCTCTTAAGCTCTGACCTCCCTGGTCTCCTGTTACGTTACTCTCCCCTCCTTGCCTCAACTTCAACTATACTAACTGCTATTTTATTTTTATAAAACTGCATTTTCCTTTCCACTTTTATACCATTACATATGCTGTTTCTTCTGTCTGGAACCCTGATTTTTTTTGTCTGATGAACTCCTTCTTATCCTGGGGTCTCAGCCTAAATGCTTCTCTAGTTACATAGACTAAAGGTAGGTCTCACTTCTCTGAACCAAGCTCCCACTCCAATCAGACACTTCTTTCAACACCTGTGCTTCCTCACAGCTATTTATACAGTTGTAATTATGTGGATTTAAAAAAAATTTTATCATTGCCTTTCCCACTAGAAGATAAACAGTATGAACATTGATCTTGCTGGTTATGTTCATGAATGCTACATAGTAACTGTCTCAGAACTCACACAAAATAGTCACTCAGGAACTACTCCTGGACTATCTATCTGACTTCTCATGGATGCGAAAGGAAATCACAGCAACCATTAAACAGGTGTCTTCTATGTCACTTATTTGTCGCTTTGTCTAAGCATCATCCCTCTTTTCTTCTGCAGACAGATCCTCCTAAATTTCACTCAAGCCACATAGTTATTTTGAGTGCCATCCTATAAAGTTAACAACCTTTCCTTCTGATCATAATTGGTTAATCCAAGCACAGGCAATTATAGTTTTTGCACAGACGATTAGGAAGTAAAGTCAAGAAAGAGAAGCAGTCACTGACCCATTTGGTAAAACATTCAGGAACTCTCAGGAGCCATTGCTCAGACATTAACAACTGGAGAAGTAGAGAAAGCCAGTCACCAGAGAGAGAAAGAACAGAGTAGACACACTGAAAGGTGTGTGGGGAGATGGTCCTGTTTCCATTCTAAGCCGTGGTCATTCCTGTGCCCAACCACTTCTTGTCTTTCGGCTTCCTGAGATTGTTTCATAGATCGCAAGTCTGACATGGATTCTCTCTGGGCAAAAATCAGTGTCTGCAGGGCTTAATTTTTTTTCTGCAGTCTCAAGAGAATCCATGTCCTGTTCTTTCCAGCTTCTAAAGGCTACCCATGTTCCCTGACTCCTGACCACTTCCCCCACCTTCAAAGGCAGCAATGTCGCATCTCTCTCTAAGCCCAGCTGAGAAAGGCTCCCTACTTTTTAAGGATTCAAGTGATTAGGTTTGAGTCCATCTGGATAATCAAAGATAATATGCTCATTTCAAGGTCCTTAACCTTAATCACATCTGAAAAATCCCTTGTGCCAGGAAAGAGCACATGTTCACAGGTTCTGGGGATAAGGACATCTTTGGGGGACCATTATTCCCTCTACCACACTCAGTGTTCTTGAAACAAATTCCTCTGTGTGCATAAACTAGGTCAGACTAAATTTCTATAACAAAGAATTTTCTGCCATGAGCCCTCTTGTGTTCTCTGTCTGGATGAATGGCAATAAAATTCCTACGTTAGGAACCCAGAGCTTTCTTCAGTGTCTTCTGTTCACAGCACACACACCCCCAGTTATTCACTAAGACCTCTAACGGGTAGAAAGATATGAAAGTACAGTCTAGTAAAATTTAATAAAAAGTTATGGTATGAAAGGAATTTGAAAAATAGGAGAGAAATGGTATACAACAGAGGAGATAGGCAGGGCATTCTAGATTCGGGGAAAGCTTGATAATAAGACATAAAAACTGCTCTTATTAAAATGTATTCATTCTTTAATTGAAATATTTTTACAATATTTACTACCATTCTATGTTCCTAGGAAACAGTGGTGAGAAAACAAAGTTCTTTCTTCAAACAGTTTATATTCTAATGGAGAAAACAGTTACCAAAATATTATACATATTTGTATATACACATACACATATATTCAATTTTGAATATAGTTATCATAATGAAGAAAATAAAGCAGGGTAAATAAAGAATATGGGTGTGGGCTGGACGCTCTTTTAGACTGGGGTTATAGGCTATCTCTGAAGATGTGAGATTTAAGAACAGATTTGAATAATAAGAAACAGCCTACTGTGTGAAACCTAAGGGAAGAGAATTCAGAACCAGAAACTAGCTGTGCAAAATCCATGTTTCGGAAATAAGCTTGGCGTATTTGAGAAAGAAAAAGGCCAGTGTGGCTGAAACAGAGAAAACAAAAAAGCAAGCAGTAAAAAATGAAATAAAAGAAGGCAGGATGTGGAAATCTTAGATTGTCTTGTTCACCACGAACTGGAGTTTGAATTGCATTCCAGGCGCAATAAGAAGGCGCTGGCGTGCTTTGGTCAGGATGTCTGCAGTGTGATTCGTGTTTTAAGAAACTCTCTGTCCGTTATGGAGGGAATGAAGTTTAGGGGAGCAGGACAGGACAGGGAGACCAGCAGAGGCTATATATGGCTAGAGTCCAGGCAAGACAGGGTTGTTTCTGGGACAAGGAAGGCGGCGGGAGATGGGTGACAAATAATCGGATTCAAGACAAATATTGAGGATTGAGATGACAGGTGTTAGGGAATGGAGGGTAAAGACAGAAGGGGTCCGAGGGTGATACTCCAGGGTTGCTGAAAACTTAAGACAAGAAAAAATTCAGCGCAAGTGATTAGTAAGATAGTTGGCAAGGTAACTAAAGAAATAGGAGAATGTGGTGTCCTAGATGCCAAGTGAAGAAAGAGTTTAAATAAACTAAGGAGGAATCTACCAGGTCAAAGGGGGCTGACAGAACAAGGAAGAGGAGAGGAAGTTATAATTAAGGTCATTGCTAACCTTAATAGGAGCCATTTCCATATCAGGACAAGAGCCTTATTAGAACGGGTCACAAGAAAGGAAGAGGTGAAGATAGGCAGCTAACAGGATGGTCTCCTCTTTCAAGGAGTTTTTCTGTGAAAGGGAATAGGAAAATTATGTAGTGGATGAAGATGGACAATAGGTTCAAGTGTATCTTTTTTTAATTGATTTTCAGATGCTCCCATGCCTAAGCTGTATTATAATGGAACTGACTCTACTGCAAATGTCAGTGGCATCCTGCATAGCAGCTCTCTTCACACGTCTAGTATTGTAGTAGGCAGCACGCACGGTAATTAAAAAGTGAAGCCTGAATAGGAAAATCACTAACCTGCTATTAGTAAAAGTATAAGCTTAGGCTAGTTAGGGTCCCTGAGCTATTATTTCCCTTTCCATATAATGGGGATGCCATTGTTGCTTGAGAAGGAGGAAATGTAATAATACACATACACACATATATGCATGTATATCACCTACCACAGTGCCTGAGACACAGTGAGCCCTCAATAACTGACAGGAATTATGCTCGTTGCTATTTAGTGCTTGACTGTTAACACCATCTACAATCAGTGATAGGGTCTACTGGGATTTCTGCAGCACAAAAGAGAACAATTTCTGTCTTGACTCCCCCCTTCTGCGGCTCTTGTTCCAAGGCATACCCTAATGCCCCTTCTCAGTTCAAAGTACCATGGGGGATATAGCCAAGGGGATAGAACAGCTGTGCACCAAGCCCCGCATAGAAACTGTGTGAGTTAATGGCATTTTAAACGTGGTGTTCTTTTGTGTAAATTAGCTTGCTGATTTGCAAGCTTCCTACCACTAATTACTAGATTAGCTAGAGTTACCCTGCAGCGAAGGCAGCGGTGAGGAAGACAAACATGGCATTCTTATGTGAATGCTCATTTGCATAGTTCGTACAACTCTAGGCTTGCAGGAAGACAGCCCTCTGCTTTTCCCAGTTAAATCTAATATGACATTTACAGTTTTACACAAGAATATTAGGCCACAAATTAGCCCAAATTTGCAATTAATCATAATCCAGAGTCAACCCAAGGGAAGAGAGAACTAAACAAATAAATTTCTTAGCACTTAGCTCTCTTCTTGGCCCATGCAAGTTGGTAAAGATAATTTCCTAACTTAAGAAAAGCTAGTTGAAATTGTAGCAAAGAAGCTTTGGTAAGAAAGGAGTGGCCTGCACATTTTCAGATATATAGTCACATGAAATTGATACCTGACTTCAAATCTCTATCCTAAGTAACTTCTTTCATTGGACAAATCCAAAGACAGTCTTGTATAGAAGGAAGGGAAGGACACAGGGTTCTCACAGCTTAAGCAAATACTGGCACATTTAAAGGAAAAGTTGAGGAATCAAAGGACTTCAAACACGGCTTGATCCGAGGGCTCAAAGCATATTATCAGCAACTGGTCTTCCTTCTCCTTGTCTCCTGGTTCTGTTTTCCTCTCTGTGTACGGTCTTTGCTACCAGTAGTCCCAGAAGAGAAAGACAGTCTGTATTTCTGAACAGCCTGAGAGCATCCCCAGAATGCAGTCACATGCCCACCCTGAACCAATCACAGTGGCCCTGGATTGTTGCAATGCTGGTTGGCCAGACCTGGGTCACATGCCGAACACTGAAAATGGGGTGGAGCCAACTTCACCTAAACCACACCAACAAGCACAGGTGGTTTTGTTCCCCCAGGGAAAATCAGGCTGTTACTATTCTAAGGAAAGAAGAGAGAGTTGAAGCAAGAAATGAAAATATAACATGCTCACGGTTGCAAATGATTCACCTGCTCAAAGTTGTAGTTTCCATATTTGTAAAAATATAAATAATAATTGTTATTAAAATATTACCCAGCTCTTGGGATTATAAATGTTTGCATAAATTAAAGGCTAACGAATTAGTGTTTTACTGTCATTGCATTCTCAAAGCTATTTTTTGTATGCATGGCTATTGACCCTAACACCTGATTTCACTTTACCATTGTGTTGCAGTAATTCCAAATATATTAATGTGTTGAAGGTTAGTTGTGTTATACTGTTTAGCACATGGTTGTTCAAGCATAAGGGAAATAATTCCCAAACCAAAACATCATATTACAAGCATGATGAGACTTAGCTTTCCAGTCACCCAAGCTCAGAGATTCATGTCTCTCCTAAGATGAGCAAGGAGGTTCTGTTGGGTTTAAGAAGGTTAGACACCAGGATCCATCATCTGTAAAACCTCTGATGTAACATCATATAAAGGTCAAGTATATACATAATTTATTTTTGAGATATCAGTTACAATCTGTGCCTAGATTGCCTTCTGAGAAAAGTTTCCCAATTCCTTGCTATTTATGTGAACTTGAAACAATTCCATATTTTATAGCATCCCACAGAGGGAAAAGGAAATACTCCTAAAAATTCTTCCTTGAAAATAATATACATATTTCCATTACTGTTAGATAGTTGAAAAATCACAAGAGATTTTCATCCTCAATCTAACAATCTAAACAAACTCAATAAGCTATAAAATCATAGTTTGTAAAAAAAAAAAAAAACCATCAGAGAATTCAGGATGCAAAGAAATCTAAATAAGCTAAGTGCCAGAAAGCTACATGTCCTTCATAGAGAAGAGACAGCTGGAAACTATTAAAAATAAGAAATAAAAAATGCTAGAAATGAAAATACTGATATTAAAAATGAAGGGTTCATTTGGAAGTCTTCACAGCAGAGTAGACAGAAGAAAAGGAAATTTTGAAGACTGGTCAGTATAAAGTATCCAAATGGGAACACACAAAAATGGGAAAGTGGAGTTAAAAAATCAGATGCCTGTGTGACCGTATCACTTGGTCTAATGCATATGTAGTTACAGTCTCAGAAGACATGAGAGAAAGAGGCAGAAAAATATTTGTATATATGATGGCCAAGGACATCCTAAAATTGACAAAATACACCAACCCATAGATGCAAGAAACTCAGTGAGAATGAAGCAGAATAAATACAAAGACCTCACATCTAAACTTACCATTGTCAAACTGATGTAAACCCAAACTAAAGAGCGAATCATAAAAGCAGCAAGAGAAAAAGAAAATTTAAAAAAATCAAACCAAATCCACAGAAAACAAATTATGTTTATCTCATGAATGCAAGTTTAGTTCAACATCTGAAAAATCAATGTCTTATAGCACAGTAAAGAATAAGGGATAAAAATTATGAAGTTATATCAACATATGCAGAAAAAGCACTTGACAAAATTCAGCATCTATTCATTATAAAGCTCTCAATAAATTGGGAATCAAAGGAAACTTGCTCACCTGGTAAAGGGCAGCTAGAAAACTCCTGACACTTTGTCATATTTAATAGTGGAATACTGAATACTTTTCTTCTTATATCAGGAATGAGGGAAAGATTTCTGTTCTACTGCTTTCTATGCAATATTGGCACTGGCAGCCTGACCCAGCGCAATAAGCCTACAGGTTAGAAAGAAGTAAAGAATTTGTCTGTAGATGTCATGACTGAGTAAACAGAGACTGATTGGAATCTACAAGAAAATTAATAAAACTAATAAATGTGTTTAGGAAAAGTGGAAGATACATGGTCAGTATACAAAAACCACATGCATTTCTACATATTAGCAAGAAACAGTTAGGAAATGAAACAAAAAATAATGATTTACCACAGCACCTAAAATACACCTAAGAGCAAATGTAGCAAATGTGCAAGACTTGTAATAATTTTTCAAAATTTCTGCAATAAATTAAGACCTATGTAAATGAAGAGAAATACAATGCTTATGAATGGGAGGACAATATTATTAAGATGCTGATTTATATACAATTAGTATCTAAATTCCGGCACAAGCTCGGATGAAGAAATAGATAGGCTGATACTAAAATGAGTATGGAAATGCAAAGGTTCTAGAAGAGCTATTCGAAAAAACTATGAAACTATCAGAGAAAGACAAAGATGGAGAACTTACATTATTTTACTTAATGACTTACTATAGAGCTAGGACACGAAGACAGTGTTGAATTGACCTAAAGATATACAAAACTATGGATCAATAGAGTTCATAAAGTGACATTATATGGTCACTGTATTTGCTCTAAAGGTGACAAGTCAATTTGCTTTTATCTTGAATAATTTTAAGTTTTCAGAAAATTTGCAAAGATAGTGCCAAGAATTCACACCTACTTATCACTTGGTTGTCACTATTGTTAACATCTTATATTGCCATGATTTGGTAAAAAATGTTTTTAAAAACAACACTGGAAATTATTGTTAACTCTAACCAAATCTTTATTTGGATTTCATTCGTTTTTACACTTTGTCTTTTACATTGTAACTTCATGAAGCCAAACTGTATTTAATCATTGTATCTCCTTAGATTCTTCTAGTTTGGGACTGTTACTCTGTTCTTTCTTGTTTTTGATGACCTTGATATTTTTGAAGAGTACTGGTCAGATATTTTGTAGAATGTCCCTCAATCTAGGTTTTCTTGCTTTCTCATGGTTAGCCCAAGGTTGTGGGTTTTTGAAAAAATATCATAGAAATAAAATGCCCTTCTCATCACATATCTGGGGTACATGGATCAATATGGCTTGTCACAGCTGGCAAGAATTCATCATTTTTATGGCTGAGTAATAAACCATTGTGTATATGTACCATAACTTTATCCATCCATCCATCAATGGATACTTAGGTTGCTTTCATACTTAGCTGTTGTAAATAATTGTCACAGTCAACATTTCATCCTGGGATTTTCCCCAGTCTCCTGGCTTATTTTTAACATAATTTATATATGTTAAACTTTACTCTTTGTAATACAACTTTCAATGGATTTTGACAGATTCATGGAATTATATATTCTCCACACCAGTACCAAACAGAATGGATCCATCACCCTAAAAATTCTCTTTTGCTCCCCCATTGCACTCAGCCAGTGTCCCTCCCCCAACCTCTGGCACCGCTGATCTATCTTCCAATTTTAGTTTTTCTTTTCCAGAGTGTTATATAAATGGAATCTTACAATATGTAGCCTTATGTTTTTTTTCACTTATAAAATGCATTTAAGATTTTTCCATGTGTGAATCAGCAGCTCATTTCTTTTTATTGCTAAATAGTATACCACTGTATAGATATATATCATTCATCTATTGAAGGAAATCTTGGTTGCCTCCAGTTTGGGGCAATTATGAATAAAGCAGCTTCTTTAAACATATCCACCACTTTCTTTGTGAGTAAATACCTAGGAATGTGGTTTCTGGGTCAGTGGTAAGTCAAGCTACTTTTAAAAGAAACTTGCAAACAGTCTTTCTCAGGGACTGTACCATGTTCCATTTCAACCACCAATAAATGAGAGTTTCTATAGTAATAAAGCTTCACCAGCATTTGGTTCTGTCAGTCTTTTTAGACTTTCTTGCCCAATATAAGGATCTGCACACGATAACCATGAATAAATATCATTCCATGCTTCTGATTTAAAGCAAACTGTATTGACCAGGATGAGTTGGGAAAACGCCAGTCTAAATTAGCAGCAGGAAATATGCTTTGTAAATGTTTTAAGAAATTGGATCTCATTAAGAGGACATAAAATGATTTTGGACAGAAATGGCAAAACGGTTCATCTCATGTAATGCCCTAGGTCAAGTGTTAAGAGGTCTGCTTGGAGTTTTCCATTAAGAAGGATTCTGAGGCAACATCTGGCCTCATGAGAAAATGTGCTGTGAACAGAGGACAAGCCACTAGGATACAACAGCACTGAGCTCCTGACGTGTGGACCAAGGCAGCGCTATGCAGTGGAGGCCCTCCAAAAAGACCTACCGTGGAAGGGGAACAAGGGCCCCCCAAAGCGTCCACGACCTTACCCCCAGGGCCTGCAATAGGTCACTGAAACTGAGGATGAAATTAAGGTTGCTGGCCAGTCGACCTTAAAATAGGGAGATTATTCTGGGTGACCCATAGGGGTCCGGAATATGGATCATCTGTCTTCTGGAAGGTGGAAGACAGAAGAGCCGGCGTCAAAGCGGTGGGGTTTGCGGAAGACGTGGCTCACACCGCAGGCTTTGAAGAAGGAAGAGGCCGCAGGCCGAGCAATGTGGGAGCTTCCAGGAGCTGGGAGGGCCAATAAACAGATTCTTCCCCGGAGCCTCCAGAGAGCAATGCAGCCCCATCGATGCTTCGATTTGAGCTCAATGAGACACACATCTGAATTCTGACTTAAAGGACTGCAAGACAATAAACTGGTGTTGTTTCGACCCACTAGATCTGTAGGAATTCATTACAGCAACCTTAAAATACAAATACACTTACTTTAATCATTAGGCCGAATTCAAGATTGAAGTGTTAACTTTTTAGCAGAAAAATAAACATTTAAAGAGTTTCAACTCCTTAATATTCTCGGGTGGGTTAGACAGTTCCTCAACAATCAATTCATTTCTTAAAAGACTGAAAAAGGAAGCTGGACTTCTTGCCATCCATTTATCCCTAATTCGGGATCAGTGTGCTACAAAACAGTGAAATCTTCCACTACCAGAACAGCCACGCAGAGCAGCGAAGCACTTGGGAAGGCGCTCTGCCAGAGAGGTTGGCAAGAACAGGGGCCACGTGCCCTTCGAGGAAGGCTGGGGGGATTCATCACCACTGTTGCCACGGAACAACAGCTTCTCTGGTATGCGGGCAATCCGTGTGTCAGGCCTCAGGTCTCTGCTTCTGGTACCCGGCCCCCGGAGTATGAGCAGCAGACAGTTATGGTTCAGCTAACCCTGCCACTCTTTTGATCAGCCTGACATCTTATTTATGACTCTGGGTTCTGCCAACGCATAATGAATGCCGCTATTATTTTCTGATGCGCCCCGTGTGCTCGTGGGTTCAACTTTCCTCAAATGAGTGACGGGTTCTCCACCCTCCTCACCTCTCATTCCGTACCCCCTGCTTCCGCTTCAGATGGCATCGGAGGCGATGGGGGATACGGGATCATGCTGTGAGCACATCCTTCTTTTCTCATAGCTGGGAGCTGCATCCTTTTTATTAAATTCAAAATTGTACCTTGGGGGACAAACTCAAGAGTCATGGGTGGGTGAAGGAGGTGCTGCATTCTTCACGTGTAATAGAAAATAAAGTCCGTGAACTAGGCACACCGGTAAAAGGACATCTTTATGGAAACACTTTAAAAAAAAGAAATAGAATAGCCTCAAAATCACATTGGAAGCTATTTCCAAGATAAATAAGTTATTAAATAGATGCCTAAATTTTAAAATAAAAGGAATGGATAGAAAAGGAGAAGGAGACTCTTCCCCCTCGAACATTGCTAAAAAAGTCCTTTTCACCCCCAACAGAGCCAATCAGGAATAACAGGAGGATCAGTGTGACCCCAAACCCGGACTCAGGGGGGCGCAGGGGGCAGGGAGGGCATCAGGGGAGCTGCATCCTCCTGGGGGGCAGGGAGGACAAGAGGACCCGAGGGGCACCCCAGGAGCAGCTAAAAGCCACTCTCAGAAGAAAAATCACCCTCTTTTGATCTTATGGTTCACATCCAAACGGAACTTTTGTATTTTTGTTTTTTTGTTTTTTGCCAAAAGTATTTATGGAAAACCTTTATGCTAATACTTGGGCTCCTCGCTGTTACTTTATATCCTTGAGGAAGAAATGACTGTTGTTATATCATTGCAATGTGGCTAAATTTCAATTGTTGGCCAAATATATAAATACAGTGCTTGTCACGCAGTAAGTGCTCCATATTTATCTCAGTTGATAACCACTCTGCTGTCATACTTCACATTAGATGTGTCAAGAAATGTGAGGGGCTCCCTAGAACTCGGGCTCCTCACCACCTCCACTGCTATCACCTGGTCTGAGCCATGTCTAAGATCTCTGGAATAATCGAACAGACTTCCCTGCTTCCACTTTGCCATTCTAGTCTAATCTCAAAGCGATTCTTTTAAAATAAAGGACAGGCTAAGGACCTCTTCTGTTTGAAATTCCATGTCAATCAAAATAAAAGCCAAAAGTCTTACAATGACCTGCAAAGCCTGCACGATCTAGCTCCCTATTATCTCTCTAGCCTCCTCTCCTCTGGTGTCCCCTCCTCACTTGACTTCTGCCTAGTGGCCTCTTTGCTAATTTTAGAACTTGCTGAGCCTGGCTACTCCTATGCCTGGAATGTTCTTCCCCTAGCCTTACATTTGCAATCCCTCACCACCACCCCCTAAGTCCTTGTTCATGTCTCACCCCATGACGACCCTCCCATTCAATACTGCAGCGGGCCCCTGCCCCATATTTCCCACTCTCTTACACTGGCTTTACTTTTTCCCTCCATTTAAAATGTATCACTAGGTAATATACTATTTTGCTTATTCGTGTTTATTGTTTTGTCTTCTGTCTCCCCCTGCTAGAATGCAAGTTCTGAGGGTTTTGTTTACGGATGCATTCCAAGAGCCTGGAACACAGGATGTGCTCAATACATCTGTTGAATGAATGCTTATAATCATCATCGTCGCATAGCAGTTACACGCAGTGGGCTCCCGTACTGATTTCCTAACTTCCTAAAGGACGCCAGCGACAACAAGAAGGTGCTCGGGATAAGGACGATTTTTGGCACCTGGAGTTCTGTCCCCAGGGATAGAGAATGATTTTCCCCTCCCTGGCATGAGAGAATCAAGCAGTTGTCTTTGATGTGTATCTTCGGGGCTTTATTCACAGCACCGATCAACAAGCCAGGGAAAACCCAGCCAATGGGATTGAATCCCGTATCAATATCAAGATCATCTCCGGGAAGAGAAAAAACGAGGAAGAAAACTTCAAACTTTTGGCATCAGGGGAGAAATCCAATAAAGAAAAACCAGTGAAAACCTCAGGGCAAAATAAGAAACAGAACAACCCCATTTTTTTTTCTTCAAGTTAAAAACAATTCACAGTATTTCTTTCCACAGACCCTGACAATATGCTTGCTTGGTGAAGTGAGACCACTGTACGGAGATCCGTGGACAAAGATAAATGAGGGCCCCAAATTTTCACCGGGATAAAAATTGTCCAAAAGTTTTTGTCTGGTGATCCTGTCATCCATGGAGTGACCAGCACAGGCTCTCGGTTCAGAGTCCCTGGATGCCCTGTGTGACTTGGGGAATCAGCTCCCCCAGTTTCCTCATCAGTCGTATGGGGATGGGTTCATGAAGCTCTTAGCATTGCGCCTACCACATAGCACGTCTCGGTTCCCATCTAGGCAGTCCTTGCTCATATTTCGTAAAGGCAAGGCTCAGAGTCGCTACGTAGCAGCATGCTGTCGGTACAGCGTGTTCTCTGGTCCCCAGGAACCATTCCACAGTGGAAGTGGGAAGGGGCCTGTGCTTAGTAATCGGACACCATGGTCTTGGGTGAGCATTATGAACATAGGAGACCCAGCCCCATCACAAGTAAATGGGGATAATAATACCCGTCTCATAGCAGTTTATAGTGGCAATAATACACAAAAGGGCAGTGCCTGGCATGTAGAAGTTCTTAATAAATGGTTATTATCTTACTGTAATACTGTGCACTAAAAGGACACGTCCTGCGATCCGCATCCCACATGTCCCTAGAGTGGGTCCCCCTCTTCCCTGCTTTCAGTCCCCACGCGTCGCTGCTGGGCCTCTGCACCTGCTGGCTCATTGCCGGTAGGGTCAGGAGTTTCAGCCAGAACAACTCGCCTTCTTGACCCTTTCACCAATGCTAGTGCTGCTAGCCGACCCCTGAGCTCTTGCCCTAACCTGTCTCCACTGCCCACTCAGGGGGCATCCCTCCTCCCAAGTCCAATTCTCCCTGCTGAGGGCGATCGCGCGGCAAGAAGCGAATCAGGAGGAGCCGGGTCTGCTTTACTTTGATGTCCATACGAAGATCCACCATTAGTATTTCCAGCAAGAACCTGTCATGTTTGCCTGCCCAGCATCCATTTCCCTGTATTTCGGTAATACAGTGCTGGTACCCCAGTTCTCCTTCGAGGAACCACCTTTCCTTCACTCTTAGCCTGGGGTGTGGACGAGCATTTCCTTACCTGCTGTGCCAAGAAAGGATATGTGACTACTTTAATGTCTACAAAGAACAGCTTGAGAATAGAGAGACGCAGATGGAGACAGATCTGAGAGCAAGAGACAGTCCTGGGGACATCGTTTGGGGCCCTAGACGAAGCCATGCCACACACCCTTTGGTCTGTCAGTTGTATCAGCCAATATGTTCCTTGATGGCTTAAAACATGTTTAATTGGTTTTCTGTCATTTGCAACTGTATCTTAATTCTCCATCTATGTGCAATTCTTTCTCTGTTTGCTGTGATATTTATGTTTATAGAGGGTCACAGGCCCCTTTGAGAATCTGGTGGAAGCTATGAACGCTTGTTCGCTCAAAGAGTACATAATATAGAAACAACAAAAGTTGCAAATATTTTCATGTTGTTTAGGACTGTCTGGAAACCCACACACCGAACCTCTTCTTGATAGGTGTGAGGAGAAAATAAAAGTGCATAATATAGCTTTTGAGAAAGAAAAGTATTTAATTGTTTGGTGTTAGTTTAGATAAGATAAACTGGAGGGTGGATGTGATCAACCCTTTTACAAAATCTATAAAAGCTACATACTTGAGTCAAAGATAGAAAATAGAGGGAAAGCTCTGAAACTGCAGTCTGTTCTCCAATGGCTCAATTAAAATACAAAAAAACTCTATCAGAAGCAGAATTAAATTGCACCTTTTTTATTACTCTTCCTTTCATTTAATTTTTATAGAAAGCTTCTAACACATACAAAATGGATAAAACAGTAAATGAACACTCATATCAAATCATGGCCAATATTTTTTCACTTACATCACCACCCACTTCCTTTTTTAAATTTTCTAATTGAGGTGAAATTCACAAAGCATAAAATTAACCATCTTGGAGTGAACGATTCGGTGACAGTACAGTCACAATTCTGCACAAACCAGCACGTCTATCTAGTTCTAAAACATATTCATTAACCTAAGGTTAGCCTGCGTCCATTAGGCAGGTGCTTCCATTCCCCACTTCTCCCCACTTGCTCCCTGGCAACCACCAATTTCTGTTGTCTCTTCGGAATTAACTATTCTGGGTGATTCATAAAAGTGGCATCATATAGTATATGACTGTTTGTGTCTGGTTTCTCCCACTCAGCATGTTTTTGAGGTTCAGCCATGTTGGAGCACACATCGGCACTTCATTTTCATGGCTAAGTAACATCCTGTTGTATGGATATACTGCCTTTAGTTTATCCATTCATCATTGATGGACACTTACGCAGTTTCCATCTCTTGACCATTGTGAATACTGTTGCTGTGAACCCGTGTGTATATATACTTGTTTGAACACCTGCTTTCAGTTCTTTTGAGTGTATGCCCAGGAGTGGCACTGCTGGGTTATATGGTGGGTGATTCTGTTTGATCTTTTGTGGAACCACCGGAGGGTTTCCCACAGTGGGTGAACAATCTTACATTTCCACTAGCAGTGTATGAGGGCTTCTATTTCTCTACATCCTCAACCAAAAAAAATGTTTTTAATTATAGCTGTCCTAGTGGGTGTGAAATGAAACTTCACTGTGATTTCGGTTTGTACTTCCATTATGACTGATGATGTTGAGAATCTTTTCCAGTGCTTATTTGCCATTTGTACATTTTCTTTGGAAAAATAGCTATTCAAGTCCTTTGTCCACTTTTTAATTGGGTTGCTTATCTTTTAGTTGTTGAATTGTAAGTGTTCTTTATATAGTCTGGATCCTAAAATTTTATCAGATATATGATTTGCCAGTACTTTCTCCCATTCTGTAGGTTGTCTTTTCACTTTCTTGATAAATGCCCTTTTTTGCAAAGAAAGTTTGAATTTTGATAAAGCCCAATTATCCTTAAATATATTTCATGTAATGGTTATGTAATATTCTTACATTTATAATGATATGGATCCTGGTACCTTGCGGTTCTTTTTTGTTCCTCATGCTTTTCATGACATATCTAAGAATCATTACCAAATCCAAATTCATGAGGGTTTATTTCTGTTTTCTTTTTTTAATAGTCTAATGGTCTTAGATCATACATTTAGGTCATTGATCCATTTTGTGGCTAACATTTCTGAGCACTTGTTATGTAGCAGGAACTTCATTTGAGTCACAAGAATTGTCACAAGAATCCTTCAAGTACCTCTGAGTTAAATATTTTTTTCCACTTTATACATAAAGCAACTGGGGCTTAGAGAGTTTAAGAAATCTCCCCAGGCTCATGGACAGAGCAAATGGGAGCCAGTAGTTGAACACAGAGCTCTTTAACTCCGGAGCCTGAATACTTTCCACTTTCCAAAAAAAACAGAAAGTGGAAGCATTGGAGAGGAAAATACTTAGTCAGTTAATGGTCACTCTGCAATGTGTTTTGTGCCCCTCTTATGTTTTAAACCCTGAGTTAAGTGAGAAGGATACACAGATGACCTCGAGGTCTTCCTAGTCTAGAGGGAAAGGTCAGAGAGCCGATCCAAACCAAGCAATATTCTAGCATTGACACTGACAGTCCCTGACATCCTGGATTCTCAGCCTGTGCCACAATCTCCTGCTGGTGCCCTTTGGTCACTGCCCAACCTTTCTTTTCCTTCTCTGTGTCCTGGGCTGGTCTTTATGGACCAAATAATCTTGGATTTGCCACCCTCTGGATTCCACGCAGGTTTGACCAATGAGAGAAAATGACAGACTATCAGACAATGGGTGGTGATGGCTCTGCCCTGGGCTCTCTTTTTTGTTTCAGCACCGTGTTAAGGCCACATCCTTGTACGACCACAGCTCCTTTGGATGACGTGTCCTCCACAACCCAGCTCTCACAGGGCACCCATCAGGCTATTTCCTCCCCCTCCCTCTTCAGGCCTGGAGATGGGAATGGGGAATAAAGAACTCTAAGCACAGAGAGATTTATCCTATGATCCAGGTAAAACAAAGTTGGTGAGATGCAAGAAAACCTAACCATCATTTTTGACATTGTTTCTATGGGAAGTGATGTTCTGGATCTCAACAAAACAAACATTCCAAGTGAGCTTCTAGAAAGAAAGCTGGTTTTCGGATCTGGATTCTTCTGTTATGACTTCCCCACCTCGCCCTCTCTCAACAGCAAGCAGGAAAGGGTACGCTGTAACTTCTTCAACAAGAAGCTGCCTTTAGAGAATGAGCTTGAGATATGCCGTTATTTTATAGAATTACAAGAAACTAATTGGCACAGCTATTAACTTTGGGACATTAGCTGCTTCTAAGGTTACTAAAACTAGAAGGAAGCATGATAAATCCCCCTGAAATCTGGGAGAATGGAAAACCTTTGTAACTATGAATCAAAAGATCTAGAAGCCATATAGGCAAAATGATAAACTATATAAACATGTTTAAATGCTTGCATGCAAAAGAAAACACTACAAGCAAAGGAGAAAAAACAGATGACAGATTGAAGAGGACTGAAGTTTATAGTATAAATGAACTAATCTATCTAACAAATAAAAAGCTCTTGCTAAAAACCAGGAAAGAACAACCAGCAGGAAAATGACATGAGACATGAACAGACTGTTCATAGAAAAAGATGTCCCACCTCATTCATAGCAATAGAAATGCAAATTAACATCCACCAAAATGCCATTTTTTTAAAACCAAAGAGGTTGGCAGAAAGCCATAATCATAACAACATACTATATTGGCAAGGCTATGGGAAACGTGGTCGTCTGTAGAAATGGCCACAGTTATGCCTTCTGTGTAGCCACGCCTCTTTGCAATGTATCTGACCACGCCTCCCATCAAGATGTGGAGTCCATCCCCCAGAGGCAGGTCACCCTTGTGATGACATCTGACAAATGGAATACAGGAAAAGTAGTGTTGTGTCAGATCTGCCCTAGATTTCAAGCAGCCTTACCTGCTCCCATTGGTTCTCTGAACTCTGCCCAGCATGTGAACATGGCTGAGTTAGTTTTCTGTATGATGACAGATACATGGCTTGGTCCCCTCCTTTTGATCTAAAACAGCGGCCAACCAATGTCACAAACAGACCTGAAGTTGACCTCCAATCCTTGACAGAGCCCAGCTCAGAACAGAAGAACTGTCCAGTTGTGCCCAGCCTAAATTACCCCACCTCATAATTATGAGCTAGTGAAATTAAACAGCGATTGTCTTAAGCCACGAGGTTTCAGAATAGTATTTCACTCAGCACAAACTGCCACAGGGCAACAGGTACTCCCAGACACAGCCAGTGGGAGTATAGAGCTTCCCCATGAAAGGAAGTCTCGCAATGGCTCACACAATTGTATACACATTCACCCTTCCACCAGCGATAACCATTTATAGGAATCTATACTAAAAGTACACCTGCAAAAGTATGAAATGAATTATATATTCAGTTACTTTTTGTGGCATTATTTATAATAGCAAACTATTGGAAAAAACACAAGTACTCGTGGAGAAGGAACTAGCCAAGTAAATGATGGTAGAAGCACACCTCAAAGTGTTGTACATTTGTAAAAGAGAATAAAGGCGATCTCTTTGTACTGACGTGGAGTGAATTCCAAGACACATAGATAAGTAGAAAATGCAAGATATAAAGGTTATTTATTAGGCTGCATTTTGTGTAAGAAAAGATGAAATAATATGTATGCATATCTGTTTCTGCTGGAAAAAAAGTATCAGTGAAAAGATAAATCAAAAACTAATAAAAACAGGTACCTAAAGGAGATGAGAGACTTGATGTGATGGGAACAGGGAGTGAGAATTGCCTGAGAGTAAGATTTCATATACGTTTTACTTTTGAATCATGTAAATATTTTATACATTTACAAAAAACAAAATAGTCAACAAAAATACAATACAGACAGAATAATCGTTTTGGGTGCCTTTCAAATACAATTCCTGAACCGAACATACAGAGCAAGATATATACTAAGGACAAAAAGAACTGCAAAACAATAAAATTCATTCAGTACTTTTAAGTTTATCTAAAAATGTTTTATGGACATTGCAGGAAACTGTACATAAACAAGTACATTAATGTAATTAGAAATCATGGATTTTTCAAAATAAGAGTAAAGGAGACAAAGACACAAGAGTAAATTAAAAGAAGCTGAGTTAAGCCATAAAAATCTACATGGTATTTTCACACACACACACACATTTATATATATTTTATATACATATACATATAATATATATTTATACTTATTATATATAATGTACATATATTATATATAAATGTCTATGTGTGTGCAGGTATATATGTTTATATATACATGTATATGTTAAATATATGTATTTTTCAAGTTGGTGCATTAAAAGAAACCTAAAGGCAATGTAATTCCAGCACCAGATTTTGGTCTCTAAGCACCATTCCTCTTAGAAATTGAGCACCTTGGAGAATTAGTTGTTTGCAGGTCTGATGAAGGGAAGTTCCTAGACGTACCTGGGATATCTTTTGCCTGAAAGCAAGAAAATGTTTAGAGACTAATCGGGTTGTATTAAAATGATAGAGTTGATAAATGGAAGACAATAAATAGAAGAAGATAACTCAATTGAGACAATGTGAGCATTAAAAAGAAAACTAATTTATCGGAACATATTAATACACTAAAATCTTTGGCTCTCTAATTATGCTTCAAAGGAGGAAACAAAACTAAAACAAACATATAAAGATCCTCATTTGCTACCAACTATTACTCTAAAACGTTATACTTAAAGGGAATAAATTGCTTATCATGTCTTTACAACAGAAACTAGAATTCAGGGCAACCAAACACTCCTAGTTTTTGGAAGACAAGATCTTCACACAGGAACTAGAGTTAGTAATTGTAGAAAGTATTATAAAAATAGAAAATAAATGCCTAATAAAATAATCAATTCAAGAAAAGAGCATTGATGAGTGTTTAAACATTTAAATACAAAGTTATTGGAAAATTGCATGTTCACATAATACATATCAACACATACTCATCATTCTATCCACTAAGTGGGAAATGTGAGTTTACAAGGGAGGGACAGAGCCGTCAGTCGTCGAGCCGAGTGATCAATCACACAATCACTGTTACCGGTAGGACCTTGTGTTATATACCTCCCCATGTGATGCGTTATGAAATAAATAGCATTGCCTATAAGCATTCCTGCCAAAAAGGTTTTACCTGAAGTTACTCAAACCTCTTGATCAAAGTTATTTACAGGAAGAGCAAAATCAAGATAATGATACAAAAAAGAAATAATCAGACCAATCCAGAGAGTGCGACATTTCTAACGTAGGTGACAACTTTTTCTTCTATTTCTCGGTACATTTTTAAATATTTGTAATAAAGAGATATAAAGTAAATATATAATAACGAGTGGGGTGTGTGTAAGATGGTGGTCATCCCGCATTAATTCTACCTCGCCTTGTGCTCACTGTAAAATTCCGCTTCTAAGGAGATCACATAGTATGGTGGCATGGAGTAAGATTCGGTTGAACCCTAACTCTATGACCTGGGGTGAGTAAGCTAAATTTCTGACACATAGTTTCTCAGTATTGAACTCTCTTCATATGATTCATTAGAATTTAATGTAATAATACCATGCCATGTGCTTAGCACATAGCAAGCCTTCAATTGATCCTACCTATAATCATTATTATCCTCATTATCATTATCATCCTGCCAACTGCATCTTCTATTGGAAACGCTATCTCACATATCAAAGAGATGTTTAATCCTTCTGCCATTTGCAAAGGTGGATAAATTTGCCAAATGGCTAACTTATACTCTGATTCTCTAGGTCAGTGTTTATGTTCTGTATAAATCTAATTTTAAGAGACGTTAGTAGATGCATCATGAATCAAAACAACTCTAAAACAAATATCACAAACAAACAAAATTCTGTGTTCAAATATGTTTTGGAAAAGAGTCTCCCCTAAGAGTCATTATTTCATATCCATGTATTAGAGGTTCTAAGAAGTCGCAATACAGAAACCTGTACCTGTGTGGTTATTTGTATTTACCTCAGTGTTTTCAAACTTACAAAGCATGGGACCCTCTCTGCATTGCTTATTTAGGTGATATCATGGAGGTAAGTGCTCCCAGATTGGGGAATGGAAAGGTGTGAAGATGCCAACAATGAAGAATGAGTCGTAGCAGAGCGTCAGAGGGCAGACACCCTGGGCGTTCACTATGGGCAAAGCTCTGGAAGCCTTGGTTCATGGCATCCATCACGCTGGTTTCTAAGACCATCTATGAGCTTGGATCCACTGAATTGTCTGTAACATGCTCTCATTTGTTTTTATTGTGGGAAGCACAAGTGACATGGGATTTACCTTCACAGAACATCTTGAATTGCACAGAACTGCACTGTGAGCTACAGGCACGCTGTTGTACAGCACATTCGTAACTTATTCATCCTGCTTAACTGAAACTCTATACCCACTGAACTACAACTTCCATTTCTCCCTCCCTCCAGCCCCTCACACCCACTGTTTCACTTTCTACTTTGTGTTTGACTATTTTAGATATTTTATCTAAGTGGAACCGTGCAGTTTTTGGCCTTTATGATTGATTTATTTCACTTAGATGACACCCTCCAGGCTTACCCATGTTGTTGCACATGGCCAGATTTCCTTTTTTCTTAAGCCTGAGTAATATTCCATTGTATGGAATCAAACAATTTAATTTCAGTAAAATATAGTATGAATCATGCTCTTGGCTAGGAAGAATTAATATCGTCAAAATGGCCATCCTGCCCAAAGCAATCTACAGATTCAATGCAATCCCTATCAAATTACCAACAACATTCTTCAATGAACTGGAAAAAATATTTCAAAAATTCATATGGACACACCAAAGACCCCAAATAGCCAAAGCAATCCTGAGAAAGAAGAATAAAGGGGGTGGGATCTCACTCCCCAACTTCAAGCTCTACTACAAAGCCACAGTAATCAAGACAATTTGGTACTGGCACAAGAACAGAGCCACAGACCAGTGGAACAGATTAGAGACTCCAGACATGAACCCAAACATATATGACCAATTAATATTTGATAAAGGAGCCATGGACATACAATGGTGAAATGACAGTCTCTTCAACTGATGGTGCAGGCAAAACTGGACAGCTACATGTAAGAGAATGAAACTGGGTCACAGTCTAACCCCATACACAAAAGTAAATTCAGAATGGAGCAAAGACCTGAATGTAAGTCATGAAACCATAAAACTCTTAGAAAAAAACATAGGCAAAAATCTCTTGGACATAAACATGAGTGACTTCTTCATGAATATATCTCCCTGGGCAAGGAAAACAAAAGCAAAAATGAACAAGTGGGACTATATCAAGCTGAAAAGCTTCTATACAGTGAAAGACACCATCAATAGAACAAAAAGGAACCCTACAGTATGGGAGAATATATTCCTAAATGACAGATCCGATAAAGGCTTGACATCCAAATATATAAAGAGCTCATGCACTTTAACAAACAAAAATCAAATAATCCAATTAAAAAATGGGCAGAGGAGCTGAACAGTTATCCAAAGAAGAAATTCAGATGGCCAACAGACACATGAAAAGATGCTCCACATTGCTAGATATCACAGAAATGCAAATTAAAACCACAATGAGATATCACCTCACACCAGTAAGGATGGCTACCATCCAAAAGACAAACAACAACAAATGTTGGCGAGGTTGTGGAGAAAGGGGACCCCTCCTACACTGCTGGTGGGAATGTAAATTAGTTCAACCATTGTGGAAAGCAGTATGGAGGTTCCTCAAAATGCTCAAAATAGACTTACCATTTGACCCAGGAATCCCACTTCTAGGAATTTACCCTAAGAATGCAGCACTCCAGTTTGAAAAAGACAGATGCACCCCTGTGTTTATCGCAGCACTATTTACAATAGCCAAGAAATGGAAGCAACCTAAGTGTCCATCAGTAGATGAATGGATAAAGAAGAGGGGGTACATATACACAATGGAATATTATGCAGCCATAAGAAGAAAACAAATCCTACTATTTGCAACAACATGGATGGAGCTAGAGGGTATTATGCTCAGTGAAATAAGCCAAGCGGAGAAAGACAAGTGTCAAATGATTTCACTCATCTGTGGAGTATAAGAACAAAGGAAAAACTGAAGGAACCAAACAGCAGCAGAATCACAGAACCCAAGAATGGACTAACAGTTACCAAAGGGAAAGAGACTGGGGAGAATGGGAGGGTAGGGAGGGATAAGGGTGGGGAAGAAGAAAGGGGGCATTATGATTAGCATGTATAATGTGGGGAGTGGGGGAAAGGGGAGGGCTTTGCAACACAGAGAAGACAAGTAGTGATTCTACAACATTTTACTATGCTGATGGACAGTGACTGTAATGGGGTTTGTGCGGGGGACTTGAGATAGGGGAGAGCCTAGTAAACATAATGTTCTTCAAGTAATTGTAGATTAATAACAAAATTTAAAAAAACTGAAGGAACAAAATATATATATATAGTATGAATCAGGTAGTCATGCCCTAAATGTCTGAATAATATGCATCTAACTTGCATGGAATTGTATGCATATATGGCTTTAGAAAATACGTTTTGAATAATTTGGAGATTTCCTATTTGCTAGTTAAGAGAGAGACTGTTCAAGGTGCAGGGAGATTTGAGAGAAGGGGGAATTGGTATACAAATATTAAAAAAGCTCCTCATCAAGAAAGAAATACTTCTGAGTTGTCTGTGTCAAGGAATCCTCACTTCCTTCCTGTCTTTACTGTCTTTCTTGATTCATTCATCTGTCAATGGGCACTTGATTCGCTTCCTTATCTCAGCTGCTGTGAGTGGCACTGCAGTGGACATGAGGGTGCAGATCTCTCTCTTTGGTTTCAGTGTGTTTATCGCCATGTTGCAGGTCGGTGCTGTGGATATCACGTGCATATCTTGATATGCCACTGTTATTATTAGACTCATTTTGCAGATGAAGAACCTAAGGCTTAGACAAACCCAAGTGAGGTATAAGTTTCCTATATCTTACCTCTTACTTCCTTCTTAAGACTAAATAATGTTCCATTTTATGTATACCATATTTGCTTCATCCATTCATCTATCAATGGACATTAAGGTTGTTCCTATGTTCTCATTCTTAAGTCAATGTCCAAAATAGCTTCATTTCCTTTATTAATATGTTTATTTTATATTCATGTATTTATTTATTCATTTATCACTCTCTATCTGAATATCCATCATGAACAAAATGATATGCTAATAGGTTCTGACAGAGGCTACAAGGATGTTATAAGGAGAGGTTTACACATTCTCCTTTCCCTGAAGGGGTTTGCAATCTTGTTTTCACCCAATTGCTACCCTGTAAATGTAATTTTATTTTAAATGTCATTTCTTCCTTTCCTAATGTGTATAAATGCATTGGGTCAATAGCTAGTTCAAAATGCATGCAACGAAAATAAAACTAAACTCACCCCTAGCTGAGAAATGACTTTAATATTGAAGTACAATCAAGTTATCCTAGCAGAAGAACCCATTCTAGGTTTGGGGTGTGTTTTTTTTTTTTCAATGGGCAAGATATTCTGTTTAATGTTTATATAACTGAGTCCGGGAATTTTTTCCCAAAATATTATGAGTATTTTCACAACATGCAATACATACCCTAAATGTACTGTGGAGCACAACAAAATAAGAACATAATCTCCTTGTCAAATTCCAAGCTCAAAAATAAATCCTTAAAAGCATCTGTGTTCAACCAACAAGCCACACTACCTCGTGGTGCAAAAAAGAAGAGGGAAAGAGGGTTATTTTTAAGTCTTCCCTAACATTAAATAGCATTCTTCCACTTACATGTGGAATAGGTTATGGGGAAGATTGGGAACAGAAAGTCCAGGATATAAAAGCTAGGTAAACCCCACATGCCACTTCAGAAGCCCCTTGCTCTCTCTGTATTTCTCAGGTCACCGCAAAGGTGATAAAATCTCAACTTACACTGATAAAAACTGCAGCTAAATTGTGTTTTCTGTAGAGACAGCTGCTGCAACAGTCTAAGTCTTTCACCAGTTTCTCCATAATACTAGGGTCATTGAGTTACTCAGCAGTCAATCTAATTGGTGCAGAATTCCACTTACAGTAGCTACTTAATGAATTCTCTCTGGATGGAGCATTTCATTGGACAAAGTTCTTGATTTTTAATTGAAATTTAAGTGCTTCATCTCAGAGTTAAGACATGGTAGTAAAAGGTGGTTGTAAAATAAAATCATAATTGGTTTCAAGATAGACTCTCATCAGTCAAATGTTTTTCTGCATTGTTGCAATGTACAAACTCATCATCAAACAATTTAGTTTCATTAAAATATAGTATGAATCAGGTAGTCATACCCTAAATGTCTGAATAATATGCATCTAACTTGCATGGAATTATATGCATATATGGCTTTAGAAAATAAGTTTTGAATAATTTAGAGATTTCCTATTTGCTAGTTAAGAGAGAGACCATTCAAGGTGTGGGGAGATTTGAGAGGTGGAGAATTGTTATACAAATATTAAAAAAGCTCCTCATCAAGAAAAAAATACTTCTGAGTTTTCTGTGTCAAGGAATTCTCACTTCCTTCCTGTCTTTACTGAAAGGTATAAAAATGAGAGTGAAACACATGTTGTGGTGAAGACAGCTTTGCATGTAAACTGGATTATAAAAGCTTAGCCTTCACCAGAGGAAAGAACAGAGAGACTACACAGCCCCTGAAATCACACTATGTGCCACAGAGGGGCGGGCGTATGTGTCATCCTTGTCCCACTTAAGGAACATCTGTGCATATTTGTTTTTGAAATTATAAAGATAAAAACATGGCACTTTCCTTTCTCCCCGCAGAGTCTTATTTTTAGCAAATAACTACGCATTTTTTTTTAATGTTAGTGATACTTGTAATTCTTTTTGAAGTTGGTAGAACTTCCTGGATAGATTTCAAGGGACTAGTAAGATATTGTATGAGATATGTTTGAGAAATGATGAAGTCCAACAAATGCCACTAAAAAATAAATGTAGAGTAAAACTTTTAATGATTCATTATAGTCCAAATATTTAGGATATAGCCAACAATCATCACAAACAATGAACAGGAAATGTAAGGAAAGATGATTAACTGCTTCCAACCCCACGGAGTGAACACAGACTAGGCTGGCTGGCTGCTTGTCAGAACGTCTGAACCTGTGCTACAACCCTGTTCTCTGCAGCGATGCCTGGTGACACCCTCAAACCCCTGGTTAGAAGGTGAGGTTCTAACCCAAGCTGATAGCATCACAGCACATTTCTCTCTTCCTTACCCACTTATTGTCTCAACATGTGGGAATGTGATCTAAGCAAAGCCAATCAGGCCCTTTGCTCATAATTTTTCAAAATCAAGCTAGGATTGGGGAAATTCTCCCTAAACAGATGGGAACATGGAGACATGGTCCCTACTGTGTGGAGAACACCCAATTTTAGTAAAGAGATTAAATGTGAAAGTGCAGAAATCATCAGACAAAGGAGAGAAAATGGGAGGAAGGTTGGTGGAGTTCACCTGATCTTGGATGTAAGCGCTCCTCGGCACAAACCTGCATGACCCCAAGTCTTGCTCAATTTCTATCACTTGCAACCAATAGCAACCTGTCTAATATATTCAGCAGTTTACAGCTGATTGTCAATATTGGCTAAATCTAGTATAGATCTGAAACAATTATACAGATTTTTAATGAAAACCTGGGACTTGATTCATTGTCAGTAGTAATTAAATTCACAGGGAAATTGTACTAGTTGCTACTCTAACATCACAGCTAATCATAAAAATTTAAGCCATAACTCCCATTCTTATGTATTTTTGCTTTTATGTTATGTTTGCAATTATACTTAGGATCTCATCTTCTGTACAATCCACATTTTAATTTTAGAGTCTTTTGTTTACCTGATCTATATATTTGTCATTAATAATATAACATTAGTATTATCTCATTTTGGCAGCTAGTATATTAACTATGAGCCACATATTTGCCAAGTCCAATCTATGCCATTTTGATTGTCTCAGTACTCTTATAAATCAGTTACTGCTACAATCCCATTTTATCAACAGAGTGGAGGCACAGAAAAGTTAAGTAAGGTACTCAAAGTTACACCACTAGTAAATGTGAAGGAGCTGGAATTAAAACCCAGTCAGTCTGACTCCAGAGAGAAGGTGAATCCAAACAGAAAGCAGTGCTTGCAATACTGATGGGTTCTGAAGTCCCAAAGTAGCGGGAAGTTGTACTTACATTAAATGTGCAGGGGGAAGAATAAAAGCAGTTCACTCACCTCACCTCTGAGCTGTGCCCCATTCCCACTGGAATCGTCCCAAGTGATGTGTGGGCTGTTGTTTAAAATCTCTCATATCCTACAGTTACTTAGCTTTCATAGTATCCCTAGTGCCTGATATTCTATCTAAGGCATAAGACTCAATAAAAACTAAATGAATGAAACTCATTAAGTGAATAAGTCAATGAATCTGGGGAAAAATGAGAGTGGAGAACAAGGAGTGTGTAAACAAAGACTAATTGGAGGGCGTGTGACATCTGGGAAGGGTTTTGCAGAAAATTAAATCCTTCCCAAAAAACTCCGATTGCACTCACTGCCCCCAACCCCAGATCCCCATTACAAAGCCACTACTGGCTCATTTCCTTCCTCTTTAGATTGAGGAAGAGCTTCAGGGACATAATAGTCCTACCACCCCACTTCTTTGCCCCCAGCACATCTTTAGCAAGGAAAGACTATGTAGACGTGGGTGCCTGTTTCAGATACTGCTCTTTGGCTTCCCAGCCACACACTTCTGAAGACCAACTTGTTTCCTGCACATTTAATGAAGCCCACAGGCAAGTGGGAAAACAACATAGAAACGAGGTCAGGCCAAGATTGTCTTTTTTTCTGTTTAGCACAGTGTGTTCAACTGTGACAGCAAAAAGTCCAGCACAAACTCACGGCACAGGAAACTCTTCTCTATTTTCCAAGATGACATGAATGTTACATTAGGATCTGTTCAGTCTTGGACTTCTCTCCTTTTCTTCATTTACCATTGTTGGGACTAGGGGCATAGTATTTGGACTTGGAAGGGTGGGGGTGGGAAAGGCAGAGAAATGCCATCTAGTTCATCACTAATTTCTCAAGGGCTGTCTTCCTCTGAATTCCATTATGGAAGATAATTATGTGTAATCTGAATTAACCACTGACTGCCTCTACTTTCTATAGACGGATCTAATTAGAAAAGTGATTTTAATCTCCTACATCAGAATTCACGTTGGTGCCCTATGCTCTCAATCTAGTCTATAGATGTGTTTTTTCCCCCCCTGGTATTATCTTTAAAAAAACTGAACCAACATTTTTAAGACTGAGAAGTTTATTCCCACTAAGATCAGGTATAAGGAAAAGATGTGCACTGCAACCACTCCTTTTAAACACTGTACTGGAAAGTTCAAGTTAATGTAATAAGACAATAAAATGAAAGCCATGAAGATTGAGAAGGAAGAAATAAAACTGCCTTTGTATGCAGATAACAGGATTGCCTATTTAGAGAACTGAAAAGATTCAAGTAAAAAGTCCCAGAATAAGTGATTATAGCAAGGTTGTAGGGTACATGGTTAATATACAAAAGTTAATTACTTCTCAATATACCAGCAGTGAACAAGACGAATTTGAAATTAAAAACACATTATCACTTATATTAGCATCCAAAAAAAAATGAAATGCCTTAGCATAAATATAAGAAAATATGTACAAGATCTATATGAAAAGAACTGTAAAACTGATGGATGAAATCAAAGAGCTGAATAAATGGAGAGAAATTTCATATTCATCAGTAGGATGTCTCAGTATTGCTAAGATGTCAGTTCTTCCCAATTTGATCTATAGATTCAATGAAATCCCAATCAAAATAACAGGAAGTTATTTTGTGGATATTGACTAATTGGTTCTCAAGTTTATATGGAGAAGTAAAAGACCCAAATACCAACACGATATTGAAAGAGAAGAACAAAGTTGCAGGACTAACACTACCCGATGGCAAGACTTACTATAAAGCTATAACAAGACAGTATGGTACTGGCGAAATTATAGACAAACAGATCACTATCACAGAATGCAAAGCCACGAAATAGGCACTCAAATACAGTTAAAGGAGCAGAGGCGACAAGATGCAGCAAAGACACTCATTTTATCAGATGGTGCTGGAACAACCGGCCATCCACATGCAAAAAGATGACCATAGACAGACTCACATGCTTCACAAACAGTAACTCAAAGCGGATTACAGACCTAAGCCTATAAAAATCCTAGAAAATAACACAGGCAAAAACCTAGATGACCTTGGGCAAGACAATGACTTTTTAGATATGACATCAAAGGTACAGTCCAGGTAAGAAATAATTAGTAAGCTGGACTTCATTAAAATTAAGACCTTTTGCTCTGTGAAAGACAATGTTAAGAGGATGAGAAGACAGTTCAGACTGGGAGAAACTATTTGCAAAAGGCACATTTGATAAAGAACTTTTATCCAAAAATATACAAAAATTCATCATATGTCATCAGGGAAATGCAAATAAGACAAGGTACCACTACGTACTTATTAGAATAGTCAAATCCCAGAATACTGACAACATCAAATGCTGGAGAGGATATGGAGCAACAGGAAATCTCATTCATTGCTATGGGAATGCAAAATGGTACAGCTACTTGGCAAGACCGTTTGTTGGTTTCCGGCCATATGACCTAGCATCACCCTCTTTGGTACACGCTCAAAGGATTTGAAAACTTCAGTGCACACGAAAACCTGCACGTGATGTGTATATAATCTTTATTTATAATTGACAAAACTTGGAAGCAACCAAGATGTTCCTCAGGAAGTGAATAAACTATGGTCCATCCTGACAATGGAAAATAGTCTTTATGATACTGTGGTAATGGGTGAATGTCATTATATATTTGTCCAAAACAATAGAATGCACAACATCAGAGGGAGCTGTCAAGTACTGTGGACTTTGGGTGATTATGTGTCAGTGTAGTCTCATCGGTTGTGACCACATACCATTCTGGTGGGTGATGTGGGTAACGGGAGAGGTAGGCGGGGTAGAGGGGTGTGGTGGTCAGGAGGTAGGGGAAGTGTCTGCAGCTTCCCCTCACTTTTGCTATGAAACTAAAACTGCTCTAAAAATTTACCTGAATAAAACAAATGAGAAGTTTCACATACAAGCCCCAAATTCTAATTTGCCTCAAAAATCAAGTCTTTCCCACTTGAAAATGTCTAGCAGCGCTCGGTCCGTATTCCTACAAGGTAACAGGAACAGAAGCTGAAAGGTGTCCCTTGACTCCCTGAGACACTAGGCTCGGAGCCACTTGCCATTTGTCACTGAGCTTACAAAGCTGTTTTTTTTTTTTTCCAGTATAGAAGAATCTCTGTCTTTCTATAAAAAAAATAGGACTGCAAAGGAGAGATGAAGCGGGCAAGATGACTCCTCAGACTTAATTACTCAAATCCACTGATACATTACCTGCTGGCCCCTGTGGACTTTTAAGTTTATGAGCCCTAGATATGGATGGTAAAATGATGCTTTTCATAGACAAAATATTATTGTAATCACAATGATACCAATAATAGATAACATTTAACTGAGCCTTTAGTCTTACTTTATATGAATGTGTAATAAATGGCATTATAACATTCATTTTTATAAATGATGAAAATAGACATTAGAAATGTTATATTTCTCAAGGACATACAGCTCAGAAGCAGTTGATTTAGGGATCAAATCCAGGATTTTTTTTGTCCAAGACCATACTTGTAATTAAGATCTAAAATGCTCAACTTAATAAGACTAGCACTCCTCAAGATCGGATGTTGATAATTCCTAGAAACCTCCTCAGTAAGATTTTTGCATGAACTTTGAGAGTGACAGTTATCCAACTTCAGCATACATGAAAAGCATAACAGAAGAAATATGCACTCACAAGCTTCCAATATTAACTCTTTTACATGATTATTTACTGGGTTAGGTAATCAGTTTTACTATGATGTGTTTGATTGGGTTATCAACAACTCCAACCTGAATTATAAATGGCATTTTCTGGGACTATCAGTTATGGGGTATTACTTGATATACAGTTACATTTTGGGGGGCCAGAATCCAACAGCTGAGTCTTTGAACACTACAGCCATAGACAACCAGCTAGAGAGTGTGAAAATACATATGACCACGTCCTTCAGGGTGCTAGAAAGACACAGATGGTACACACAAATCGGGTGATGGAAAGAGAGACACGGAGGAAGAGTAATGGGAAACCACAAAGTGTTGCGTCATTAGCATTCCTAAGATGAAAGGACATGTAGGGGAGCCGGTACCGGATCCTGGAGACAGGGCTGCTGCGGAATGGGCTGCCTGAGGGCACGAGAGCTTTGTTTAAAGGAGGCGATCAAGCCAGGGTGACGTTGCAGGGATGGACCCAGGAAAGCAAATACCAGCACCACACTCTTCCTCAGACCTCTGATCTCCTACCAGTTCTTGGCATAAGCCAGAGGGAAAGAGAGCCCACCGCTGCCGTCTACCTTGTCGGACCTTGCAAGGCCCAGAGCAAGATGGAAAATAGCAGAAGGTATGTCCAGATTGGAAATGGAAGATATTCAGCACATGCATCCTAGCCAAGATGACCAGAATTTTCAGGCTGGCAGACGTATTTCCAAATATAAATCAAGGAAAACTGTTAAGCAACCTGCATTTAATAAGGTAAAACTCCAAAATAATGAAAAAGGCTCTCACAGAATTTTAATGTCATAAGTAAGTTCAGAGGTCTAATTTTATCCCTTATCTAAAGTGTAAGTCATGGCTAACAGCATCACCAAAGGGTTACCTCAACCACACTCAGTTTGGGCATCTGAAATGATAAAGGACTCACTTATCCCTGAATCCGACAGGAGTCCTGGAGTTGCAAGTGACAGAAACTCCACTCAGCCTGCTGACATAACTGAGATTCCAAGTACGGCATCCACGCAAAGCTGGGTCCAGGGGCTCAGATGACATCACCCAGAGCCGGTCTGTCTCTGTCGGATCCATTCATTCTCCAGCAGGCTCTTTCTGCCTGTGGGTGAGATGGTTGCTAAGAGCCTTAAACGTGACTCACCTCAGACGCCGAGCCGCAGCGTAATTCAGGACTTGAATCTCACTGGACTGATCTGTGTCCTATTTCCATTCTTGCCCCACTAACAGTGTCAAGGGGAATAAAAACTTGCAGTTCGTCAGGCCTTAGTAAAGCGCCCCTTGACAATGGCTGTGGGGAGAGCCTTCAAGCAGCAAATACTGGTCTCAAAGGGATACCAGGGCCTATTGTTCCCAGAAAGAGGGGAAATGGGTACTGAGAAAGTGTGTGCACCACTCTCACATCACTAGAAAATTCTTTCCAAATCTACTTTTTGGCCACAGATATATGTCCTGTCTCTGCCTTGGGGAGTCATGCAGAGAATAGTATTCCTTTTCTGCACGAATTTCTTCACATGCCTTAGAACCTCACGCTCTGATACCACACCAAGTCTTCCTGAGTCAAAACACCACCAGCAGCCTGTGTCTACTCCTCATGGACATGTTTTCTACACTCATGTCATCTGGATCCCTCTCCTTCGTATTCTGTGCAGTTTCTCAAAGGCCCTTTTAAAGAACCGCACCCAGAAAAGAAGACCAAATGGGTAACTCACAGAAGAAGAAGAAAAGTTAACCCTTAAGGAATACTTGCTATTTTCTAAGCACTGTTGTGAGAATGTTACATATTTTAACATATCTAATCCTCACATCAATCTTCTGGAGTAGGTACTATTAGTATCACCATTTTATGAGGTACAGAGAGGTGAAGTAACTTGCTAAAGGTTACTCAGCTAATAAACAGAATACTGTAAATTCAAACTGAAACAATTTTGCCTCCCAAGTTTGTCCTACAACGGAACTACAAGAACCAAAGGCATACGTGGGTATGTAAACCTTTGAGCGAAATGTTTTGACCACACTAGTAAGAAATGGAAAATTCCCCAGTATTAGAGAACGCTTTCAACTATCAAACTGGCACATTTTAACAATAATAACGGTCAAAATCAGTCCACGGGAGAGGCCAACTACCCTGTGCTGCTGTTGGAAGTGGTAAAACATTGCTGTGATTAGCGTCTCAGAAACATTCTTTAGAACTATATAGCCTACAGATGTACTCAAATCTATGTAACTACATGTTGTAAATTGCTTTGAATAACAACTCACATCAGAGACAACCTAAACATTGAACATTTAGAGACTGGCTAAATAAATTTTGAGACATCCACCCAATGCGATACAAAACAACCATTAAAACGCTGATGTACAGTGGTTAATAACACACAAATGTGTTTGTTTTATTGCATTGAATGAGCTCAAAAAAAGGAAAAAATTGAGAGAACCTGGAAAGGAAGAGGACTGGCTCATTCTCTCTCATACAGACTCTCAACAGACTTAATTTACGTAGCAAGCTCCTCCACAATTCAGGCCGCAGACCTCTGACGCCTGCAAACTGTTCTAGGAGCGTATCGATTACAGAAGGCGGGCGCCTCCGAACTGAGTGAGAGCTACCTGTGCCCGCACCCCGCACGTGGGAAGGGTCACTTTTCATCAGGTGGTGCTGCCCTTTGCCGGATACCAGCATCACAAGTAAGGAATGTTCATTCGTTCCCTCTTCTTTGCTCCTGCAGGTACATGGGAGAGAAAACCTGCTCGGTCTTCAGGTGCCCCTTTGGGGCAGAGTATCCAGCTACTGCATCCCGTCCTTTCAGAAGGGGGCGCCAGTGAGTCCACGGCCTCCAGGCCTGTGAGATCTTCCTCTCTCTAATCTCTGAATTTGGTTGAAAAATAAAGTCTCAGCCGTATGTAAGGAGACTTGTCCCCCCTACTTGGGACTAGTCAAGCTATGTAACTTGAGGCACAATATTTTTGTATACAAAATACCACGTTGATTGTGGAAGATGTGAAAAGAAAAAGGACAGACTTTTAAAAAATGAAAGAAGAGGAAACAACCCATAATCTTACCACTAGGAGGGCCACTTTTAACATTCTATGTACATATTTCTCGATTTTACCATGGAAATACATACCTTTTACACATACATGAACTTACGCTCGTGTCTTGTTCTCTAACCCTTTTACAATTTGCTGAAATAACAAAAATATCTTTGCCTATCGTTGCATATCCTAAAGCAGCATTTTTTTTAACACATAGATTTGAATTTATTATTCAAAAAGAAAAGCTCAGGGCTCTCAAGTGAAGAAAGCAAGACTTCCTTGACGCTTCTGTTATGTGCTAACATACAGTTGGACTGAAAGCAATTCAGGATGAGGGATGAGTAGGGGCGCAGAAGGGGCCTAATAGGTATTAGTAACAGGACCTTTTATTAAGTGCTTTGCATTCATGGACTCATCTTAGTTATAACCCCTTGAGATAGTAATGTTTATTCCCCATTTCCCACATGAGATTGAGGTTCAGAAAGGTCATGTGCCTTGCCCAAGGTAGTGTTACCATAAAGTGGGGTGTGAGGATATAAACTCACTTCTGACTCCAAAATTTTCATGCTCTTTCCATTTTACCACTGCCTCCTGGAGCTTCTTTGCAAACAAAGTTCATTTTGTTTTTGACAAATGCTGACCATTTTCCAGAAAATGGGCTAAGAACTGTGCATGCAAAACTTAACAAGCCAGAAAAAGTCCCTCTTTGATGTAGTTTAGATGCCAGGGGGGAAGGTAGGAGATAGACAAGGAAACACAGAAACAACTAATACCAACAAATAGGCCCTCCCACCCCAATACTCCCGTAGGCCCTGAGGTTTGAACTTGGGGCTCTCCTAGAAGGGACCTCGGAGTCACCCGGCCGTGTCCTGGAACCAACAGGCACTGGGTCAGTGAGGACACCAGGGCTCTAACCTGGGAAGGTGCTAACCACCCCTTGGTACTGGCTGACAATACGCACCCCCAGTGGAATTCAGATCATGAAAGGTTTTCCTCCCAAATAAATGGTCATGAGACTTTGGGTTCAGGAAACAGGAAGACACTGTAGTCTACATTGAAGTGTACCGCACCCTACCTGAGAGCATGAGTTCTGGAGCCAGACGGCCTGGGCTCCAAGCCTCGCCAGTTACTGATGAGCAGTTTGGACAAGCTAGTGGACTACTACTGTTGACCTTGATTTTTTTCCATTCATAAAACTTGAATAGTAATAATACTTACAGGTTATTGTAAGTAACGGAGCTGGAAAATGTACAGAAGCTTGAACATGCCAGGTACATAATAAATGCTTTGTAAGTGCTATTACTGGAGCACCGCAATTCGATGCCCCGGGCCCTGGGGCACCTCTCTGCCTGTAGACTTCCCTGGCATTGCACGTTCCACTGTCATATTGCTTAGATGCACTGGAGCCAAGCATACCTGAGAGTCACTCAGGCCCCACCACTCATTTGGGTGATATCACGCATTTCCCCAAAGTTCATTTTTCTCAACCTGACAATGGAGCTTTCAATGACACCTACTTTAGAAGAGTGTTTTGAAAATAAATGAGCCAGTGGGGAAAAGGATGGGTAGTGTGCTTAGCACATGGTGAGATCCTACACAGCATTAACCATCTATGATTAACTTGCAGTCACAGAACATGTTGGAAGGTCACCTTCCCGTCCACTGCTTCACATACACCAAGACTGTCCTGTTTGGGGGACACCGAGGCCTCTGGTTGCTCATTCACTGAAGCATCCTGTGGTCAGGAGAAGATGTCGCATTTTTGATCAGGTGATGTACTTTCTGTAAGTACAGAAATTTTTCACATTTATTGGTGTATTTGCAAACTGTCTGTATCCCCACTGGAATGTACAGCAGTCAGGTGGGACTCACCTTTCTTGTTCAGTGCTGAACCCCCAGTGCAGTGCACGTAGTAGGCTCACTAAACTTGTCAAATGTGGAAGTTACAGCAGGAGAACTGTGAGAGGTAGAGAGGGAAGGCAGGAGGGACAGGGAGAGGTGGGGCAGGGGCATAGAGGTGGGAGGGGAGCAGGTTGGGGATGGGGGGAAACAGATGATCTTTACAGTCTGGCAGGGCACCTCTCTGCATGTAGACTTCCCTGGCATTGCACTTTCCACTGTCATATTGCTTTTTGAATTTCCCTAGGTACCCGATGGTACCAGAATTATTTTCCTTTTCTGATATTCTGGAACTGTTATGTAAAAGAATAAAAGAAATGAGTTCTGCCGTGAGATTTCACAGGGAGCTTTTCAGGAGTCCCCACAACACTGTGTTATGCTGACCCTGGGCGCCGGCCTCCCACTGATCCCAAGTCAGGACTGCTGCTTTCCTTGCTGTCTTTTATGCCGGGACTGCCTTTTCCCTTAGAGTTTCTGATACTTGAGCAAAGTCTGTCTCTTGTTTCGCCTTTTTAACAATCCCCATGTTCAAGCACCAATTCTCGAATATAAATGCAATTGATATGCTAGAAAACTGAACTTTATATGGAGGTATTAGAAGCACCTGCCCCCTCGGTATTTCTCCCCACTGAATATTCACCTGCACATTTGACAAGTTTAGTGAGCCTACTACGTGCACTGCACTGGGGATTCAGCATTGAACAAGAAAGGTAAGTCCCACCTGACTGCTGTACATTCCAGTGGGGATACAGACAGTTTGCAAATACACCAATAAATGTGAAAAATGCTATCCAGAAAGTGCAAAATGCTAGGGAGTAAACAGAGTTGAAGACTGTAGGAGAGGAGTACCAGGAAAGACCTCTCTAGAAGGAGCTGTCCTAAGACCTGGGTGCAAGACAGATACCGTAAGGGGAAGTCCAGAGGAAAATGAGGCAGGAGGAAGCAGGAAATAGATTTTTTTCCTTGTGTGGTAATAAATCCGGCCTGTTCCGGCACCAAAAGAAGGCCTATATGGCTGGTGCCTGTTTAGTGACAGGGAGTGACGGGAAGGATAGGAGATCAGAGAGGCAGCCCAATACTCCTATTGCTGAGGGCTTGGAAAGGACCCTGGGTCATGTTTTTCTCATTTGTGCACAATAAATTAGTTGGAGGTAAGACAGAGAGCAAGTTCAATGCTGGAGGTGTATGTTTGCCCTATCCCCACGCAGTACCATATTTAGACCATTCAGACTGTACAGCACCACTTCCTACGGCTGTGCGACATGAATGTAGATCTCCCAGATTGAAGTCCGCACTCACGATCTCATGCTGTGATCTTCAAAGGCAGGATATAGGAAACTCACACATCAACGGAGTTCATC
The DNA here is from genome assembly GCF_040802235.1 of Manis javanica. Taxonomy (NCBI): domain Eukaryota; kingdom Metazoa; phylum Chordata; class Mammalia; order Pholidota; family Manidae; genus Manis; species Manis javanica. The sequence goes on along the minus strand of NC_133169.1, from coordinate 90,582,363 downwards.
TAAGCCCTAGGTTCTTCATCTGCAAAATGGGTCTAATAATAATGGCATATCAAGATATGCACATGATATCCACAGCACCAACCTGCAACATGGCGAGAAACACACTGAAACCAAAGAGATGTCCCATGTTCCCTGCAGTAGCACTCCCAGTAGCTGAGATAAGGAAGCGACCCAAGTGTCCATTGACAGATGAAAGAAAAAAGGAAACATGGTGTATACATACAATGGAATATTACTCAGGCTTAAAAAAGAAGGAAATCTTGCCATCTGCAACAATGTGGGTGAACCTGGAGGAACTAAGCTAAGTGAAATAAGCCAGTCACAGAAAGACAAATACTGCATGATCCCACTTATATATGAGGAACCTAAAAAGTCAAACTCACAGAAGCAGAGAATATAATAGTGGCTTCCAGGGACTGGGAGGTGGTGGATGGGGGCAATTGCTATTCAACAGGTATAAAATTTCAGTTATGCTGGATGAGTTAGTTCTAGAGATGAATAAGTGCTCTATGACATAGTGCCTACAGTTAATAATATGGTATTGAGCACTTCAAAATTTGTTAAGATGGTAGATCTCATGTTAAATGCTCTTTCTCTGACACACACACACACACACACACACACACCTGAGACATGAGGAAAGTGAGGGGTGATGGACGTGCCTTTTGCCTTGATTATGGTGACGGTATCATGTGTGTTTGCATATGTCCAAACTCATCAAATCGTCCACATTAAATATTTGCATATTCCTTGTACATCAATTATACCTCAAAGCTGTTAAAAAGAAAGGCAGCTAGACTGTCAAAAAATCCCTGCATTTCTGAGATAGTGTGGTGTTAATCTATATTTTGCCTTCTGCACTTGGACAGCAGCTGGGAAAATTACCTGCCTAGAAATCCAGTCTTGCGCTTATGGGCATAAAGACTCCAGAACACATTTTCAAGGCATAAATCACATTCTCTTTACCACTTTTATGCTTCATAATGATGCTAATGGCTGGAAGGTCACCAATTTCCCAGCTGTTTACAGTCAGCAGGGTTAATTTTCACAATTGGTCAGAAAATGTCAAGCCCATCTGTACCATTACTCACTTCATTAGCTAATGTAGTATAATTTGGTGTTTGGGGGATCAAAGAAAAGACACATTTGAAAAATACCTTGGAATAAGATCAAGAATATTATCCAAAAGGGAAATTCTCTACTTAAATCGCCATCATCCCTACAGATCATGATCTTTTCTCAGAAAATGACCCTGTATGTCTGTATGTCAAATGACTATATATGTCGTTTTCCGAATAGCCCTGAGCAATGCTTTAAAAAAAAACCTTTAGAACCATTAGCTAATCATTGCAATGGCAAATATTTATTAAGCCCTTAATATGAGTGAGGCTCTGAGATGAGCATTTTAAGTGAATTGCCTCACAGAATACTCACGACATTCTCATGAGGAAGGAAATAAGTGGGGAAAAGGATGCTTGGAAAAGTCGAGCTGGGGGAAGACCACCAGTCCTCCCAGGCCCGCCCTGGAGGCAGTGGGGCGTGACTATTTGCACTGGGCCTTGGATGGCTCTTGGATACAGCTTGAAGTCAAGGGAAGTGCTGTTTTGAAGGTTAAATTACAGTGAAAAGCATTCTGTCACTTTCAGCTCATCACTGCCTCTTGGAATGCTTGAAGCTCTTTCTCTTCACACACCTTGCTCCAGCCACCCTAGCCTCTGTCCCCAGCGCGTGTTACAGTACTGGCACATAGTGGGTGCTCAATGAAAATGGGTTCAGTGCATTACGAAATCCTACAGTGGGAAAAGATAATCTGTGAAGTTACTTACAATCCTTTAACTGAACCCAGGTTTCAGTATTTAGTTGAACATCACATCCAGGGCACAGAAATGAATAGAAACGGAAAGCAAGGTATAGAATTCACTCAGTTACTGAAGTGGAGATTGTCTTCTGACACTCTAAATGAAAATTCATACTCTGCATAATGTGACAGAAAGAAAAAAAAAGGGATAGTAGTGCCTTCAAAATCAGTAGAAAGTAGACCTGCAAATAAGAAGCCCTCGCGTTCAACATGATGCACACTTACATCTGCCTCCAGAGAGTCAAATAATTTCTCCACGACTTTCACATAAGATTGCCAGAATATCATAACAGGGGAAAAATCATTCTGACGTCATAACTCCCAGGAGAAAAGTAACCAAAAATAAAATGACAGAATGTCTGAGAACAGTATCACTTTAACAAGTCTTTCAATAGGTTAGGCGAATACTCCAGCAACGGTACTCCCATCTTTTTCACTAATAATTTTTTTTTTTCCCCTGCTGATGAAATGCTAAACCCTGAGCCTTCGGAAAATAATTCTGTTGTGTTTTTTTCATCAGTGTTATTCATAGCCCACTAAACGGAGCATCCCAGAGCAGAAGCGGAAATGTTTGCTCCAGCAGAGCAAAAGGCGAATTCCTGCCTTCCTGCTACCGCGCAGCGAGCAGGGCAAGACTGCCCCTAAGTGCCCGCAGACAGCGAGCCTCGTGGGGGCAGAGGCGACACGGCGGTCCGGGGCGGGCAGAGGAGCTGCAGGGGAGAAACTCCGCGCAGCTGACAATGTTCTCAAAAGGCAGCCTTTGCAAAACCGATTTGCAGCTAGATCTATGCATGGTCCACATTAAAAGTAAAAGGGGGTGGCCAAAGAAAGGACGAGAAGGACAAAGAAGAGAAGAAAACCAAACCCCGAGATGCTACCTGGTGCCCCGAGCGTGGTGTTGGGAGCCTGGCAGCCCTGCAGTCCGGACCTACTGCCTCTGCCTGGCCTGAGGCGTAGGAACGTGGCTTCAATGACCCAGCCCCAGCTTTTGCGTCTGTGAATGAAATAACTCCTAGTGATAAACAAAACTGACTACTTAGGAAGAAAGTTCTTTGTAGAATAACTGAAGCAGTTTCCGTGGCAGTAAAGAGCGGATGGAATCGGTCCATTGTTGCTGACATCCAGCTAGTGAGCTGGGGGGCGTTGGGCAGGGGACCCCTGCTCTGGGAGCCTGTTTCCTCCTCGGTGACACAGGACGTGCCAGCACCCTCACAGGCATCCCTGTGCCCGCGCACCTGCTCTCTGCTCCGGGAGATGCTGCGGGCTAGATCCACAAGCTCCTTGCATCTAACTTCTGGCAGGATGAGGCCAAGGAAGGTGCAGATGCACAGAAGGTGCAGAAAGTGCGACCAGAGTGCTTACTCCTCTGAATCCCTCCCTCTAGGTCTCAGTGGCCCGCCCGCGGCTGTCCAGGCTGGAGCTGCGGTTCGATGGGCCTCTCCCACAAGCACAGCTGCTCTCACTCTCCCTCCGGATCCTGCTGACAACCCCCTCCCCTCGCCCCTCCAGGCCCAGAGATGGAAACGAATAGCTGTGACGGCAACAGCTAAGGTGCGTCACCATCCCTTGTTATCTTTTCCCAGTGGTGATCACGGCTTTGTAAATTGTCATTCTGTAAATAATCTTTAGCCCATATGCATTTCTCATTTGATTCCTGCCTGGACCAAAACTGCAGCCGATGCAACAGGAAGGGCCAAGGAAACAGCCCCCTCCTGATAGAATTCTGAGATGCGGTGGCCCATGTATTTGAGGAGGGCCAGGTTCCTTTCTGGTGGCACATGGAACACCAGTAATGCATGCGATGCAGGGGCACTATAATTACTTGGGCTCTCCCTGAAGAGGGCCTGGCATGAAGCACAACAGGAAGGCAAGAAATTGGGAGATTAAGTGATTGTGGCACTTAGTTTCCATGGTGACAATATTGATCTGAACATTTCGGGGGTTAGTTAGTTGCTTCTAAGAACCCTGGAGAGCTAACAGACCCCCAAAGAAAAGAGAAATCGGAGTGCTTAGCTGCCCAGCTCATAACTCCAGTGGAAAATCAGAAAGCACTCTGTTCTAGCGCTTTCTCCACTGTAGTCACAGGGCGGAGATGGCTGTGATGGAACCGGGGGCCTGATTATAAGTAATGCTGAGTTCGGGTGCCAGTGAAATGCTTGCCCTCTGCCAGATCTTTTAGGGAATGGCTCTGATGGAGACGTGAGACCCTGATGCGTGAGAACGCTGCATTTAGGCAGAACGCAGATGAGGCTGAGAACTTCCCATCCTTAAATCTCCCTCACAGGGGTTGGCATCCTGAATACAGAAATAGAAAGAGGTAAACCCTAGCACAGCCAAGGCAGGTAAGTCAAGGAAAGGCTTGGTCTGGCAAGCAACGGCATATATGCCCCAAGAGCTGCAGGACATCGCCAGCTGGTATCAGGAGAAATAAGCTGGAGTGGCATGCATGGGAGAGGAGTCTAATGGTGTTAGGCCAAAGGCAGCAAAATGTAAAACTGCGTTTAGGCTGAATTTATTGATATGGGTATACTTAACTCATGGGATTTGGAATTAATAGTCTGCTTGACTGGCTAATTAAACTTGGATTTGGGAATGGTCCGAGGCCAATGAAGGTGATATCAGAACTTCCCTAGAATACATACAGGGGAGGGAGTCAGAATGCTCAGGGAATGGGGATGGTAGAATAGACCTCATGTATGTAATCTGTTGAGCCATGCCCTAACTACCTCGACCTCAGGAGAACCCAGAGGATACTCCCTTCACTAAAATCTTAAAAAATGCACCCATGTTGGGGGCACTGGCCACCTTTGATAACAATCCGTTGGCTGTCTTCCTGGGTTAGACATGACTGGAGGTGTTGCAAAGAAGGGTGCTTTCTGATCGCAATGCAAACAGTGGGACCCTGGAAGAGAGAGTGGAGGGCAGTGACCACTACTGTAAGCCTCAGGGTAAACAGAGTGGTTATTAAAGTGTTTTGATGTACAAGAATAAAATGGCAATGGTTAATGAGCTATCAGGTCACAAGGAATTAGACAGATAAGCATCTTTCTAAGTCCTACTTGACATATATGAGTAAGAAAATTCAAGGTATTGCTATTATGGTGAGATATCTAACCAGGTCTTTGGGGCTGCTCAGGGCCTCTTCACGGTGTTCAAACCTAAGCTGATTCATAAATTCAGATTCTCTAGTCATAAGGGAAGATCGAGGACAGCCTCAACGAGTTGTTGATGTGTACTAAAAATATTCATCCAAGCCTTTCTTGAAGGAATCTGTGGACATTTACCAAACTTGCTGAGATTTATCAGATACTGACTTCATACTGAAATTGATCCCCCGAGATCCAAAACACTACTGTGATCTACCAGTCCTAGTGGAAGTCAGGTGACAGAGCCATAGATGAATTCTTGGCCCAAGACCCTCTGGATAGTGGGTCCAGGAGGAAAACAACCATGTGTTCTGTCTTCCCCTCAGCCTAGAACATAGAGTGGAAAAAATGGAGCAGAACTCCCAATTTTGTCCCGTGACCAAAGTACCAGAGAATTTTCCGTGAGAGCTGTCACATCAGCAAGGACTTCATATATATTCCCGGAACTGTCCCCGACTGCAGTACGTGCTGACATACTTCCTTCACAGCGCACTGCAGAGATCAGGGCACAGGAAACCAGAGTGGCCATCAAAGACTTGAAAACGGCAGAGATTGGTACCCCCTCATTTGCATTTAACTCACATGTCTGACCAGAGCTAAATCTAGTAAAATGCTATTTAAATCCATAAGCATGTGTACATATCACAACATAAAACTCACAGCCAAGTAACAATCATGTAAAATTGATGTGGCTTTTTCATCTATCACCTAGAAACTATAACTTGGGTCAGTATAGAAAAAAAAATCACACCAGCTAGTTGAATAGAAGCTAGTATTGTGGAGGGTAAAGAATGAGGCTTAAAATATCTATTTCTAATATGTATTCAAAGTATATGGGCTAATTTGTGAGCAGGGTCACTCCCCGTGCAATGTTAAGCCCAGCAGCCATCACAGAAGGAGCTTCCCTGAATGGATCATCCATCCAATGATCTGATTTAGTTCTTAATATTAAACATGAAACCTAAGAAGGAGAGCAAGGATTTTAGATAGATTAAGTGACAATTTAATTCTGCAGTTTTTTCATTTCACCCAATGAGAAAACCTAGGCACTCTGGTATTTGAGATCTACTGATATTATATGGTGTCTCACTCAAACCTGGAGCAGAGAGTTTCATTAGTAATGTCTCCCCCTTTTATGCCCTGGAGCCTACATTAGTACATTTTCTCTGGTACCACATAGCAATTAGATTTAATTTTATCCTCCCCTTAGTGTCCAAATCTCCAAAGTGGATTAATGAGTCTTTCAACCAATACTTGGGATCAATGAAGACTTCTCCTTTCCTGATTTCACATGAATTAAAGGGGCTCCGAACAGTTGACCTATTTTCTGGTGAAGCCTTCGTTTTCAGTAAATTCTCTGGGAACAGAGCTTGAAATCATTTGGAATGTCTCTGAGAGCACATGTCCTATTAGATAATCCATGACAAGTTTCAAGTGCACCAAGAATACAAAAAAAAAAAAAAATACATGGCTCCTTAGCTAGAAGAGAAATACAAAATAAACAAAACACCCAGAGTCCCAAAGCTAAATCTTCCAAGGTTATCAGTGAATATAACTTTCAGGTACCAGAGAATTTTCTCCAGTTGCTAAAAAGCACAGGATTTTAAAATCACAAGTGACTATTAAAAAGAGGTTTAGACAAATCCTCCAGGTAAACAAAACGTCAAATGCGTCTTTTAGATTTTTCTGTAGTATCCAGACAGCTTTTAAAGTCTACGAGCTGAGTTCCACTAGAGATGAGGCAAGACGGGGAAAGACGTCAGTCACCTAAGGAGAAAAGTGGGATGCCGTTCAAGCAGAGAAAATGCTACTCTTCTTGGCCACGACATCTATCACCAGTGTCCAACATAGTGCTTGACACCCACTGGGTGGCCCATACATGTTGCCGACCAATCCCTTCTTCACCAATCCCAGGCATGCCCACCCAGTTCTTTCCCTTCTTCGTCCCTAAATTTGTGGTAAAACATTTCCTCTCTCTTCCACTTCTTTGATTTAAATATTATTCATGTCTCCTTGAAATAACAATTACTCTTTTCAGAAAAAAGCTGTATCTAATCTTAATTTCCCCCCTTTCTCATAATTGGATAATTGCACATTTGGTAGCTTAATCAGTTAATTGTGCATGTGCATGTCTTTAATATGTTAAAGACACTGCTTTATTTAGTTGTTAGCAAAAGGGATTAATGTTTGGGTTTAGAGGATTTGTGAGTAGATTACTTTATAGTTTCCACATCCTATTAATGGCACCTGGGGCCAATGCGACTTCCGTTCTAAATGAAAAAATGGCTTCTCATAGACAGACTTTGAAACCTAAAGAGAATTGAAGGGAGCCTATTTCTTGAAACGAAAAAGCCTGTGCATTTACTGGCATGGGGACATTGTGGACAAAGAAGTGGTAGAAAGTGAATAGAAAAAGACATCTCTTGAGAAGGTTAAAGAACTTGCTTGCTCAGGCCTTACTTTGTAGGGTTCCTTATTAAAACTTCATGATTGAGCACCCTAGGGTCTTGAAGTTAATTGATCGAGGGTTTTTCTCATCCATCATGGGTAAAAGATATTATCAGACAAATTTTAATGGATCCTCCCAAAACTAACCCTTGACCCAAGGAAAGTCTCCTGTAGGGAATGGGCTTGAAGGGAACAGATGGCTTCTCCGCCCTTGCGTGGTCCGCGTGGGCAACGGTGAATTCAGCTTGTGAGTATCAGGCCACTAATGAAGAGCTGATATCCTACGGCGGCTATAAAAAAAATCTGACCCCACTTTATTCCACCCCCTGCTCCTCACAGGGGCTGAAGAAGATAACACGCCAGTTGCTGAGACTCTGCAACTACTCCAAACCAAAATAAGGGAAGTTTTAACTTCTCTAAATCACAGTAGATTCACTCAGCTTTCAACACCCTCCAGAAGAAATGTCTGTGTCTTATTTGCCTTGGGTCTCCGGCACTGAGTGGGGACCTACGGCCTGGCCAGTGATCCGTACCTGACATAAGAAGACTGAAAAACACACAAGAAGAAATAGAAAAGGCAGCAGGCGAGCAGGCAGGAAGGAAAGGAGAGGAGATGGGAGAACGATGAAAGGAAAAAGGCAAGAATGAAGGAGAAAGAGAGGAAAAAAGCATCAAGGGTAAGTAAAAATTCTGCAGCACAAAAGAAGGAAACAGGACGCAGGAATCAGACATACTTTATTATAATTGTTTCTTCCTGTGGACACTGGGGCTAATACTATCTAGTTTGCAGGATTTTTGTGACGATGGGACATAGTTCCTGTAAGTGTCTGTCCATATCTTGGCTTATTTCCCCTCTGGTCAGGGTGACTGGCCTCTCTGACCTCCGTTAATCTTCAAGGAGTCTGAGACCCCAGTTGGGGAGCAGAAACATTCATGAATCTTTTGGGCTATTCACAAGGAGGTTGTTCAAAGGCTCAGGTAAGGGGCTGAAAACAGTTTAGGGTCCAAGACAAGCAGCAAGAGAACCTTGGATAACCGGCTGGCCCGTGGTGGCAGCTGGACCTTGATGGATGGCAAAGGAAGGTAACGGGGCGCGGCCTTCCCCCCGGGCTCCTCCACAGCGCAGTCCTCGCTGCAGAGAGATGAAGTCCAGCAGGCCACCTCCTCCGCCCCATGACCCCTCTTCATTTTTGTCTCCCTCTCCTTGATTTTAAACCTCTGTCACTTGCTTAACCCAGTGAGTTTTGTTCTTTGCTTGATAATTGTGCTTGCATTTTAGCTTGTGACTTGCTAGTGGGACACTCTGTCTCACTTAACTATTTACTCTAAGGGCCATAAAATACCTCAGGGTACAAGTAAAGAGACCTAGAGAGCTAGAGGGACGTGGGAAGAAACCACCACATTAATACTTAAAAATTTCCCCTGTGTTATAATACAAGCACATAGTATGGTAGGTGCCCCATCAAAAGTAGCTATTCTTGTTTGCCAAGACAGGATGGGTCCAGTGTCCAAGAAATCCCAACGGTTATGGACATCCGCTGAACCGGATGGACCCCTACCTGAGACTGGTTCTGCTGCTCATACACGATGCCCCCCCATCACGCACACACACACACACACACGCACGCGCGATTGGGAAATACTCGCTACTAACATAATTGAAGTCCGTGGAGAGAGCAGGAAAGGCCTACCAAGCAGATGCGAAAGGGCTTGAGAGCCAGGAAAGGAGACGTCTCAAAGCGTGTGCCCCCCAAACAAGTCATCAGCTAACGGTGCAAGCGTGTAACTATCAGGCCAAGTCGACATCCAAACCAAACCCTGGGTGGAGTCAGATTCCTCTGCAGGTGACGTAATGGCAGCCCACCACCGAGTAATACACAGGGCAGCCAAAGAAGACATTAGAATGCGCAGTGTGGACAATAGCCCTTGTAAGAAATCAAGGTCAACATTCCCCATGAAATGCACTTCTTAGGAGAAGCATGGGAGATAATAATATGCATTCATTCCAAAGCATCTGCTGAGTCAAGCTCTGTGCTAAGCACTATGGGTAGAAAATTAATACACAGCAGAGATTTCCTTCTGGAGGAATCCATATCCAGGGGTAAGCTGAAAAACATACAAATAGCTACAAAAAAAATATGTATATATATATATATATATGATATGATATGTACCAATATAATATGCACCCGTATAATATGCACCAATATATTCAGCACCATTACAGTAGTATGAAGTTGATGTATGGCAGCCTTGTTGAATTACTGATTAGAGAAAGGGAGTAACTGGGGAGAGGATCCAGCCAAGCAGAGGTCCATGACTTGAGCAGGCTTTAGACCGTCAAGTATCTCTGCTGAGCCCAGTGGTCACTCTGTCCACCCCTCACCATAATCCCCTTCCAATTCCTGGGAAAGAACTGTGTCTATGAATAAGCAAAAGGGAAGTTAAGAGTCTTTCCCTCTCCATCCAAAAAGTATATAAGGGCCAATAATGCTAATGGATAAATACTACCCTGCTGGAAAATAGTTTAACAGGTATTTTAAATGCTAGCTCTTCAAACCTCTAATACCAAGACTCCAACAGGGGTGTGCATGTCTATCCCTATCCCCTTATTAACTCATCGCACTGCTCTTCTTTTCTAAGGATGCTCCAAAGAAAACCAGTCCTGAGACACTAACAGTTCCCACTGTTTCCACTGTTGCAATCTAAGCTCTTTCAGGTGCAGAGATGGTTTCCGACTCCCATTTCAGGATTCTGCTCACTAGCCACTTTATACTCTTACTATGTTATCATGTATTACCAAAAACTACAAAAGAGATAGTCTAACACAGGTGCCTCCTGCCTCCCTCACACACTATGGATCAGAGCAAAGAGAATACACAAATGGGCAAACAGAACTCAGGCCACTTGTCCCAACATCCATAAGCGTATGAAATTAAATGACGGACCAAGATAGCCACAAAAAGCCAGATATTCTGAGTATCCTAGCCTAACATCATGAATCTGACAATAATGTCTGTTAGATTCAAACAGACAAAAATCCAGTGAGGGAGCAGGTTTGAGTCCCTTTGAACATCACAATATTTATAAACAAAGATCAAGGGAAATAACTGCTCATTGAGCTGAACACTAATAGGTGTCAGTCAGTCAAGTTCCCCAGGGCAATGGAAGTACTGAAGAAAAAGGGGCTGTTGACCATTTTTCTCCAACTCCCTCCTTTCTGTTCCCCACCACCATCCTCAGTTCAAACAAGAGAGGATCTATATACAGACAGACCATCAGCAGTGAGCCAGGGTGTCTGGAGCCCGAGCTGTTGACTGACGGCCTGCAGTGGCAGCTGAAGGATGACACTAATAGTAAACCAGCAAATTAGCAAAAGCAGTCAATGAGGAATAAATAACCTTATCCATAAATAGTGCTGGAGCAATTAGACATATATAGGCAAAGAAAAAGCAAAAATTGCTTACATATCACACACTATGTAAAATTTAGATCAATATAGCAAAATAGATCATAAACTTAAATGTAAGACATGAAACTACAAAGCTACTACAAAGAGCAGAGAAGAGAATCTTCTGTATCTCAGACTGGGTAGAGTTCTTAGACTTAACACCAAAGTACAAGCCATAAAAAAAGAACAAAATTGAAAAAGCAGGCCTCATCAAAATTAAAACTTTTGCTCTGTATAAGATCCTATTTAGAAAATACACAGACAAATTACAGACTGGGAGAAAATATTTGTAAGTTACATATCTGACAAAGTTCTTTTATCTATAACATATAAAAAAACTCTCAAACCTTAAGATTTAAAAACTCCCACCAGAAAATGGGTGAAATATAGGAAGAGACATTTCACTGAAGAAGATAAACAGGTGGCAAATTAGATACATAAAAATATGTTCAACATCATTAGCCGTTAGAGAAATGCAAATAAAACCACAGTGATATATAACTACACATCTATCAGAAAGGCTAAACTTAAAAACAGTTATAATACCAAATGATGATAAGGATTCAGAGAAATGGAATCATTCATACATTGGTGATGAGAGTGTGAAACGGAAATCCACCCTGGAAAATAGTTTCAGAGTTCCATTTAAAACTAGAAATGAACTTTCCACGTAACCTAGCAATTGCACTCTTAGACATATATCCCAGAGAAATGAAAACCTGTTTTCACACAGAAACTTATACACAAATAGGTATAGCAGCCTTATTCGTAATGCTCAAAACCTACCCAAATGCCCTTCAGTGGATGAATGGTGAAACTGTGGTCATGCACACCACAGACTCCTAAAAAGGACACGATCCTGTTACACACAGTCACATGGATGAACCTCAAGAAAATTTTGCTGAGGAAAAAAAGCCAATCTCAAAAGAACAGATACTACATGAGTCCATTTATATAAAGTTTGGTGAAATAACACAATCATAGAGGTGGAGGATAGATTAGTCATTGCTGAGAGTTAAGAATGATGGAGAAGGGGTAGGTAGGTCTATAAAGGGGTAGAATGAGTCTTGTGATGATGGTCTTGACCACAGTGGTGGTGACATGAGGCTACATGTGAGATAAAATCACATAAAGCTATGTGTACACACACACACACACACACACACACACACACACACACACATGTATGCATGCAGGGGTGCATACACAACTGGTAACCTCTGGGGAAACTCTATGAGTTGTAGCAAGGTCAGATGCCTAGTTCTGATATTGCACTATAGTTACACACGATCCTAACATCAAGGGAGGCTGTGCAAAGCTCACAGAACTTCCCTGTACATTTTTGGGATAACTTCCCATGAACCTACAGTTATTTCAAAAAAAAATTTTTTTTAAGTAAATTGGAACTTGCAGTCCAGACAAGTTAGTATAGACCCATTTTTACAGAGCTCCTTCCTATTAAGGGCAACTATAAACCCTGAAAATGGCATAAGAGAAAAAGAAAAAGGTACAAGTCTGAAGAGTGTTAAGAAGTGGGCTTGCCTGGGGCTGCAGGACAGGTGGAACAGGACCGTGGTAGGCCTCTTGGCTTCTCCAGCCAACAGGAGGCCACGCAGACCTGGTGTTTCCCAACCCCTGACTTGGCAGCACAGGGCAGCCCTGTGGACGTCCCTGTATGACATTAGGCAAGCATGACACAAATGCCATGGGGGATCTGTTAGGAATCTCACCAAAAATAAACACCCAGAGGAAGCTCTCTCCTCCCTGCCCTGCTCTGAGACGTGCCCTGCCCTACTTGTCAAGAGATACTCAGGTGGAGAGGGAACTAGCAGGAGAGATGCAGCAGCTCAGGCTGAGGAGCCGCTTGGCCCCTGTGGACCCCAGAGCCCTCCCCCGGCTCCCAGAGACAGAACAGAAAGCCGGGCCACAAAGCTAAGACCAGTGACAGCAAGCAGCCCGGGCCAGGAAGCTGCTTTGTTCGCGGCCACGGCTTTTGTTGCCACCGGAGAGGGGGAAGCAGTGGGCAGACTGAAAAGAGGACCCGAGCACAGCCCCTGGGAAGCCTCAACAGTCAACAAACGAACCAAAAACAAAACAAAACCCCCAAAACCCAATAGCAAAAGTAGCAACAGTCAAACACTATCATTTAAAAATGGGGAAAAGGAATGAGCAGGCCTGTCACTGAAGAGGACATACAGAGGCTAAATAAGCACATGACAAAGGGCTCAAAATGATTAGCACTCAGGGAAATGTAAATCAAACCACAGTAAGGCGCCACTGCACTCCTGCCAGAGTGGCTAAAGTGACAAAAGAGCAACGACACTGAAAGCTGGCAAACATGTAGGGAAACTCACTCATACGTGGCTGGTGGGAATGTTCAGCCACTCTGGAAAACCATTTGTTAGGTTCCTTATAAAAGGAAGCCCGCAACTGTCATAGGTTCTGGCAGTTGTACCTTTGAGCCTTTATCCTGGGGAAATGTTTACACAAAAAGTAAACATACAGGAAGATTTACTTATAATAGCCCCAAACTGGAGTCAGTCTATATGTCCTTCCCTAGATGGACGGTCAAACAAAGCAGAGGACCTCACAGAATGGACTACTACTCAACAGGAAAAAGGACTGGAGCATTTACACAAGCAAGAGCTTGGGGGAATTTCCAGGCAACAATGCCAAGTGAAAAAACAAAAAGGCAGCCCCTAAAGGTCACAGTGTGTGATTTTACATATATAACAATTTGGAAATGACAGAATTTTAGAAATGGAGGACACATTAATGGGTACATGAGGTACTATAGGGGAGTGGGATCCTTCTGGTGTTAGGACTGTTCGGGCTGATTATGGTAGCTGATACACTAACTTACCCCTGTGATAATATTCAATACAGCTTAATTCACACACACACACACACACACACATGCAATTACAAGTAAAAATGGGGAATCTGAATAAGATCAGGGATTGTATCAATGTCAATATCCTGGCTGTGATACTATACAATATTTTAGTATATACTATATTATCAATATACTGTATCTTACAGCATATATTATACTCCCAAAATGATGTCACTGGGAAAATGGGCAGAGTACAAGGCTTCTGTCTGTTCTTGTTCTTAAAGCTGCATGCCAGTCTACAAGAATCTAGATAAAAATTTCAATTGAACAAAAAAAGGAACTCAAAGGACCATCATTAAAATAGAGTTAGAAAAAAACTCAGATGGGAATTTTCAAAATCAGCTGCCCTTACACCCATTTCTCATATGCTCTGCAAGGCAAAAGGTTCCTGAATGGCCAGCAGGGAATAACGGCTTTCTTTTGATTTTCCACTCCCAATTATTTGAGGTATAATATGTTTGCCAGGCAAACAGACCGATGAGCATCGGATGCGGGTACAGTCCTCTGTAACTGGGCTGGAAGGGTCATAAAGGAGAAGTATGTCAAATTTCCTCTATTTGATGTATTAAATTTAGAAATAAGATTTTGCAGGTTAGTATGGTCTAGCAAGAAAATTGATTGTTATTTGCTCTATCTGGAATAGACCAAGATGTGAGACATTCTAAACCAAAATCTGTCTCGGTGGCTGCCCTTACCTCACTCACTGCTCCTCCTGTGTCCTACCTCTCTCTTCTCTCCCTCCCGTCCGGTTCTCTCCGCATCCCTCTGGTTTCACCTTAGCTCAGCCTCCTTGCTCAAGATGTTCTAACTACCAGGACCATTTTGTAAATCCCTGAGGCGCCAGTACATTGCACCCCAGGGGCTTTGCATCTGCTCTTTCCTCCACCTGGAGGCCTCTTTCCTCAGTCACACACACAGCCAGTTGTTCCCTTACTTTCTCCAAGGTCCCCGTATGGGAGAGACTTGCCCTAATGACACTAGACAGAAGACCAGCTCTCCTTGCAATGCAGTCTCCCTACCTGCATTCTTTCCCTTCCTGACACCGATGCCATCAGGCCATCCTGCACACTTGTTCAAGGTCTCTCTCCCCACTAGATTATATGCTCCTTGAGGTCAGGGACTTGATTCACTGCTGTTTCCCAGCACTTGGAACAGGGCTAGGCACAGATGTGGCATTACTTGAATTTGTGTTTAATAGACCGTTGTGCGAAGCGACATTCCTTTCTCCTCCCCAGGACCATGGTGGAAGTGAGCTGTTCGTCATTAAGTTGTATGTAGGGGATGGAACTGGTGGCAAAGGTCTTACGATTTCATTGCCATCTTGCAACTTGAAAGACTTGTGTGAAGACGTGTCTGTTTACATCAGAGACGGTTCACGGCTCACATCATTGTTTCACTGGCTCGCACGGAATGCCGGACATCAGGTAAAGAGTAAAAAATTACAAAAACTCTTGTTTTCTACAGCACAATTTTTCAATGTACAAAGCAGTGTTGTTTTAATTTACTTTACCCTCAACCCATGTGGTGCAACTGGAGGGGGTGTTCTGACAGCTGTACTGGTGGCTAATCAGTAAGAAAACCAGAGTTTGGGGAATAATGCTGTTTACTGTTTGATGACCTGTTTGGACGGTTTTCTCCTGTACTTTATCACAAAGTAAAAACCATGCTTACTTTGTGATAAAAACGTATTCCACCTATATTTAATTCTGCATCGCACTTTGGCCCTTTGCAATCCAGATCATTTTCCAATCCCCCTCGCCCCGACTGTAAAACTAAAAAGAGGAAGAAAACTGCTTTCCCCAGCGCCAGTTCCCTTGCCGTTCACCTCTTAACATTTCTTCCCCCTTCGACCTCCTACCAACTCAGAAAAGATACAGCTGTCTCTGTGAGAGTGGACTCCTTGTCTCTGCTGCCTGCTACTTCCTGGACCCCAGTTTCCTTTTCCTGCTAAGGCTGCTACTCTTTTCTCTACTTTTTCCTGCACAACATATCACTTCATCTTCTGCAGCTTCCTCCTCCAGGAGAATTTAAGAATGTTACTGAGATGATCAGATTCCAATGATGTGAAAGGGGAAGACATCCCATCGATGTTCTCTTGGCTAATGTACACGTGTGCCCTGGGGAAGAAGTTTCTTAATCAGATTGCTTCCCTTGTGCCTGCAAAGGACACATGGAAAGAGTTGTAACAATTATTCAGAGACTCCAGACCTTAAGAGCAACAGCTGCTAGGGCTCAGGAAGTAGGATCGTGTTCTCAGCTATGTCACCACTGATCACATTGCCTAGATAAGTTCTTGACACTCTATGTGGCCTCAGGGGAGAGAGACAGTGAATAGGACGCACTGGGCATGGAGACCAGAGTCAGCCCAATGGCACAACAGATCATTGAAGCCTCTGAATATAGCAACATTGAGTGTTCACACGGACCAATTCATTTTTCTAATAAGTGTGTAGCTGCACAACAGCCATGTTTCTAATCTGTCTTACTTGGGGCATTTTCTTAAGGCAATGTTTACACTTTTTTTTTTTTAAGTAAAATATAATGAGAGAAAATGTTTGTGAAGCAATCCTAGTCTGGTTGAATTATGTAGCTATTTCAGATAAAGTGTTTTTGGGACCTGGAATTGCTTGCCTTCTCTACTTTGTGTGACTAGAAATAACCAGTGTACTGGGCTGAATCTTAGTCAGCATTCGTTCTGTTGCAAAGAGCAGACCTGTGCAGATGGCTGTATACCCTGATTTCTTAATAGTTGGACCCAAGTGCCCCAGTAAGAAAACTTCAGCCTGGAGTCACTTGCTCACACATCAGCCACTTGCTAATACAATTCATGCATCTACACTGGGAAAAATTGCAGTGGTCACAAACTGCCAATCGACATCTAGGCCAGTTTGCTGAAGCTTGGACCGTAATATATTGTCCTTTGTTCTACGAAGATAGAAGGCAAGGGATAGACCTGGGACAAAAATATTGTCAAACTACTATTTAAGGCAATTAAAGTAGAAACACAGTAAAAAGGGAAATATGAAAATTACATTTAATTAATTTTTAAATAAAAAAATAAGAAGGCCCAGAGACTGCAAGTTTTAGACTCCAACAAAACCTTGAGCACCTCGTAAGTATCAGGCACTATTCTCGGCCCCAGGGATGGAGCCGGTAGCAAGACAGACAAGGCCTCTGATGCACGGAGCTCATATTCTAGTGATGAAAAAAAAAAAGTAAATAACATGTAAATAAGAACATTTCAGATAATGATAAATCCTGCGATAGCAAAACACAGTGACACGACTGGGAGTGACTAGGATGTGGAAGGAAGCAGGAGACAGGGGAAGCATGTGAGACATCTGAAGGGGAGATGAGTGACCTGATGAGCCCCTGGACAGCTACAGGGAAAGGGAACTCCTGGCAAAGGGAACAGAATGCGTGACACCCTGAAGTGGGAACAAGCTCTCTAATCCAGGGAAGGCCAGAATGCCTGGATGATAGCGTCAAAACAAAAATAGCACCAGGCAAAATTAAACCGGTAAGGAAGACATGATTCAAGGCCATTGCGTAAAGGCCGTATGGCAGTGTGGACTCGACTTCCCTGAAACAAAGGGAAGAAAGCTGTAAAGCCAAGGTGGGGGAGCTGTAGGCCATCTGTGTTCTCTAATCTGCCTTAGCACATTAAAAGTAGACCTACTACTCTCTTCAGGAGAGGAGGCAGGCTTAGACCTTGGGGAAAGCGCTGCCACAGGCTCCTGCCCTCCCACAGACACAGGGAGGCAGGGGTGCGATTCTCCCTGATTACAAGGTCCTCGAGAAAGGGAGCCTGAGCGGTTAAACCTGTACGAAACTTTTAGAAAGATCTATACCTGAAAGGGTCAGAGCAAGAATTTACAAATTTTCTAAAGAAAATGCTTTTACATAAGGGAGCTCAGGTCCTGGAGTCAGGAAGAAGCCTGCCCAGAGTTCGGTCAAGGTGAAGGGAATGTCAGGCTGTCTCGGTCAGCGGAGAGCAAGGTGGGGGGAGGGGGCGCTGGGGGGGTGGAGAGAGACGAGACCACGCAGAGGGGCCGGGCACCACCGACGCCGTGGCGGAGACAGGAAGGCAGGCTGTTCTCCGAGTGCGGCAGGAAGCCATTCAAGGCAGTAAGCAGGACAGAAATCACCCTTGGCAACTCTCGTGTATGCAGATAAAATATCTGGTATAAAGGGAATTAACAGATAGAAGCACTTACAATGTATCACACGCTGCATTACTTGGTTTAGTCCTTGTAACTTTGATGTTGCACTGAAAAGACAAACCTGGGTAACTTTAGGAGTTGTAGGTTAATTTCTTGGCAATTCAAATATTATCCTCACTTTGGAGTTGGAAGAACAGAAGCTCAGGAAGCATGAACAGTTTCCCGGAAGTTACCAAGCTACTGAGTAGCGCCTCATTATCCGACTTCTTAAAATCGAAGAACTCCAGTGATTTCCATTTCCTGTCAACATCCACTTGATTGATGATCTCGACCAGCGTCAGGCCTGGAAGTGCCGCCTGTCTGCTGATGACTCCAAATGTTTACCCAGCCCGCAACAACCCTCCCTTCACACCTAGGTGATGGCGTAGCCACTGAGATATAGAACTACCGGGGGATTTCTGAAACTAATTTCCATTCTGATAAAAAGAGATGTATGAGGACAACTTTCTGGACCACCTCCTTCTTTTTAACATTGTTGGATAGAATGTGATGCTCACCATGACACCATCCTCACCAGCATGCCGAGAACCACGGAGCAGAAAGATGGGGGACACCCTGATTGGGTGATGATGACTGAGCTGAGAAAGCAATCCAGGACCGTTGTTCTACAGAACTGTTACTATGGAAGAGAATATTCAGGACTACTTGTTTAAGTCTCTTTTGCTTGGTTAGTCTGACACTTATACCTGAAAGCACCCTAGACTATAGGCTGTCACATGTCATCATTAATTAGAGCCTGAGATCTAGGAAATCTTTTCCCTATTCAGTATGGTTATTGTACAGTTTACTTACTGACACACACTCCAAGAAAGCCCAGCTGCCTGCCATACCCAAAGCCCCTCTGGAGGAAATAACCTTTCTACATTCATTCAACGAACACTGAGCATCTGTTATGTGCCAGGAGCTATTCAAGGCTCTAAAGATACAGCAACAGTGAATGAAGCAGGCAAGTGCCCCTACCCTCTGGAGTTTCATTCTCATAGGGGAAGGCAATCACACATGGCTTGGGATTCTAGAGCTCCCACATATACAGTTCTCCTCTTCCTGGGCACTTACCGATACTCACAGCAGGAAGAGCCATGTGGCTAGTTCTGACATAGTCTTGTTACTGCTATGTTAGCAGAACAGTTACACGTTCCTTTTGGGCCCAAACATTTCATTTTCGGTGCAAGAGACACCCTCTTCGGTATTCCTTGCTTGAAGGAATATACATCAAGATGAAGATACCACAAGTGGTCTGGATTTCAAAGTCATCTTTTAGAGGACAGTTGCCCTAGAGTCATTCCAGCCCTCAATAAACTTTGTATGTGAGAGAAACAAATCTATTATGTTTGATGAATAAGATGTGGTGGTTGATTTTGATCACCTACCTTAATATAATGTGTCAGATGGTGCATTTGACTGTTACTCTCTTTTTAAGTCATTTTCTCATACAAACGCACCTTATACAAGCATTAAGCATTTTTAATACATTTTTCTTAGATATATTTAGAATTTGCCCACTGTAAACATCACGCCTCCTTTTAGTTTCAGTGCATGTGATCACAGACACACACTAGAACAAACTACAAGCAAGTCAGATTCTGATTCTTATCAGTCACTGAGCACAACTTCTCTCTAAATACATTCTTGTCTCTTCAGAAAATCACAAGATAGAAATTTTAAGAATCCACACATTTTCAAAAAAAAGTTGAAGGCACTGGGGAAAGATACATTTTTTTTAAGTTAAACTAAGTTATTTGATATTTAGAATGGAAATTGGAAGCAGCAAGAAGAATAGTGAATTCAGTCCATTTGCAGCAGAATGATGAGTTAATCTCCACCATATTTTTTCTGTGCTTTTTAATATGATTCTCTGAATGTCCCAGGAAACTAAGTGCCCATCTGTCATCCTGGGAGAATACTGTGTTGTGAACAGTGTTCTTTTTCAGCTGCTTTCTAAGATATTTCCTCTAGAATTTTTTTCTATTCATAATCACTTACTACTATAGTCTTTCTGGAAAATTTCAAGTGTCAAACTCATCATGTCATAACATGTTTTTAAAATGGTTATTAAATTAACTCTTAATAAGTCACATTTGATATTGTCATTTTTCCTATGCTGATAACCAGCGTTTTCTTTTATTGCCAAGAGGTTTGAGGGAAAGACCCCTTTGTTGCAAAAAGTAAAGTTTTTCTTAAACACTCTCCTGGAGTTTTGTCAGTAGAATGCCGTGAACATAGGGAACATGCCTGTTGCCATCCACGGCTTCATCTCCAGTGCCTGCCTCCGTGCGTGTACACAGCAGGTACTCAGTGAAACTCGTTCCGTACTGGCCACCTGATTATTTGCAAAACTGCCACTATAAAGTATACACAGTAGTGCCTCATTAATGTGGTGAATAAATTAAAAAGATGAATTAATGTATAAATTCAGACCCAGATTCAGAGAAGGAGATGTGACAACAGAAGTAAGAGTCCAAGCTGGAGAGACGGGCGAAGCTGCTGGCTGTGAGGTCACAGGAAGGTGCCGGGAGCCAGCGAAGGAAGGGGTCCTTTGCAAGTTGGAAAAAGTCAAGGAAACAGATTCTTTCCTAGTTTCCCAAAGGAATGGGGCTCTGTTGACTCATTTGCGCTTCTATCCTCCCAACCTGTAAGGTGATAAATGTGTTAAGCTTGCCACTAAGTTTGTGTTCATTTGTTAGAGCTTCCATAGGAAACTAATACAACCATTTCAACTTTTCTGTAAATTCAAAAATTGTCAAAATATCAGTTGGGAGCAGTTAATTGAATTTAACAGTAGCCAATATAAAAATCATTTTAGGGCAAATTTTCCAATACTCGTTCCTTAATGAGACATAATTTACACAAAACAGATTATAAGTGTACAGTTTGATGTTTTGACAAATGTATAAACCTGTGTAATCCTCACCCCTTCAGGGAATTTCCCCTGGGCAGACTCTTTACAGTTAATCTCCCCAGCCAATCTTGAGATTTGGACTATGATGGATTTTTTCCCCCATTTTAAAATTCATGTAAATCAAATCATACTCTTTGGTGTCTGACATTTTTCATTTAATAATTCTGAGATCCATTCACATGAGGTTTTTTTTTTTTTTTTTTTTTTTGCTGAGTGGTTCTCTTATCTAGGAATATATCATAATCTGTTTCCCTATTCACCTTTTGGTAAGCAATTTGTTTATTTGGGACATTTAGCTCTTACATGGAGAACTGCTAAAAACAATCTTTCAAAAGTCCTTGTGTATGTGGGTACATTCTTATGCTCTTAGGTACATAACCAGCTCTACTAATGAAACCGCTGGGACTATCTGTACAAGAGGTTGCTTTCAGGACTCAATCTGCATCCTTAACTTTGTACGAATTCATGTATAAAGAAATTTAAAGGAACACTGTACTATTTAGTGCACAAGAAAATTAACTCAAAAATTCCACATCCTCCTGTTCTTTGTATTATAATGGCTTATATTCAGCACTACAAATAGTAATGATGTTTTGTTTTACTTCAAACATTGCCTTTAAAAGATTTTAAGAGCACAGAGAAGAATCTTTTATATTTACCATTTCCATTCATTCTGAATAACTGCCTTTACAAATTTTTCTCAGTTCTTATTTCTCTCAAGTTGTCACTATTTTCATATACATTTTTGGAGACTATTTTGCTGAACATTTCTACATGTTTTCCTACTTGTTGCTTATTCTGCTCAGCACTTTAAACATGGCCTCTGCCATTGTATTCTGGTCTCTCTTGCTCTTGATGGTTAGGAATTACATCAACTGTAATGCTTACTTATAGGAGCTGTATCAGCTGTAATCCTATCATGATTTTCTTGCATAAAATATATCTGTTTTTCTTAACTGTTATTAAAATGTTATTTACTTGATTTTTATCTGTGTAACTATGATGTATTATGTTTGGTTTACTTTATTTATACCCTGCCTTTTTTTGCTTTTGGGATTTGTGAATCGTAACTTAGTTTTCGGTTACTGTTTCTTTTTTTTAATAGTATTCTCTCATATAATTTTCTATTCCATTCTCTCTTTTCCTTTTTTTTTTTTTGGAGTCTAATTACATATATGTTAAACCACTTGACAACGTTCCATGATCACTGAGACTATGTTTTTTTTTTAACTTTTCTTTTGGGCTTTAATGATTTCTGTTGACCTACTTTCACTGATACTTTTGTCTGCATTTGATGACCTGATTTAAACTCAATCACTGTGCTTTTAGTTCAGGTTTTATTTTTTAAATAAATGTATAGGAGTTCTGCTTGGTTCTCTTAGAATTTCCATCTCTCTCTTGACATTCACACATCTTCCTTACACTTGGACTCTTTTACATATCTTAATTGTTATTTTGAAGTCTTAGCCCACATGTTAGATGCCAATCAAATGTTTTTCCCTTCAAACATTGTCTTTAAAAGAATTTAAGAGCACTGAGAAAAATAACCTTTTATACTTACCTGCATATTCACTATTTTCATTCATTTGAATAACTGATCACCTGAAGATTTGCTTCTATTAATTATTCTCATTGTTATATCTTATAAACTTCTATTGTGTTTGATAATTTTTTATTGCATACTGGACATTATAAATGATACATTGCAGGTACTCTGAATTATTTGTGTTCCTCTGAAGAGCATGGAGATTTTCCAATACATAATTCAATTAATGATGGACCATCTGTGTCCTACAGCAATTTGGTATTAGGCTTTAGTAGTGAAGGTCTAATTGGATTTCCCCTTAGTTCTGCCATGCAGTTCTTGATCATAAAGCATGATCCTTTTAGTGTTTTACTCAAAAACCCAAAGTGTTTACTACTGTGTTATAACTTAATAAGGACTGTACCCCAAATTCCCTTCCCAGCACCAGAGAACTATTGAATTTCCAGTTCTTTCAGTCTTCTTAGCTTTTAATGTCTTGAGTCTTACCCCATCAATGCACAATTAAGGAATATATCAATGGTTTGGGGAGAGTATACATGCAGATTTTGAAACTTCCACACTCGTTCTTTTTTATTAGATTCCTCTTTCAATTTCTAACCATTCTCACAACTCGGGAAAAATCATTTAAATGTGGATTTCAATTATTATATTTCCCTTCTCTCAAACTTTTTATTATCTTAAGTTTCTGCCTGTGTTGCATCTTTCCCCTGTGCTTTCAAATGATGCTAGTATATATCTTATTTGACACTCATAATTGATAATAGCAGAAATATTGGCCTAATAAAATCTGTGCCACCATTATTCCAAGTAAGAAATTCCTAGGGAAACTTTTAAAAGAAATCCTTGAAATAGAAAACTGAAGTAGAAATAAAAGCTATATACCACCAATGAACAGACTGAATCTAATCAAGCCTCTCTAACCATTTACAAGCATACAGGACAAAGAAAAAGGACGTAAGCCAAAGTATGAAGGAATAGATGAATTCACTTGTTCTATAGAACATTACACATCATGATCTAGCTTTTCCAAGAAATCAATTGGGAAAAAAAGAGGATCTATGGGATAAAACAAACTAAGGACACACAACAACCAAATGTCATAACTGGTCCTAGTTTATAGTTAGATTTTTTAAAGTAACTGTAAAAGGACATTTTTGAGATAAAGAATTTTGTACATTGCCTGGGAATCCAATGGTATTAGGGAATCAATGTTATCTTTATATGCATGATGGATGGCACAATGGTGATGTTAGCACATCAATTAGAGATGTATCCTGAAATATTTACTAGTAAAATGATACTACATCTGTAATATGTTCTAAAATTTAATAGGCAAAACAGATGACGAGTGGAGATATAAAATAGCATGGGAAAAATACTGGAGTTTCTGATAAGTACTTAAAAATTTATTTTACTGTTTACCTTTAAGTACCTTTTATACTTTTTATTAAACAGCTCAAAATAATAACTGCATAAGAGTGGATTAAAGATATTTACTTATGCCAGGAATGGCAAAAATGTGGTATGTGTGTCACCACTGCTGAATTTGTGACTATACGGCACACTGTTCAATGATGAAGGCACTTTTCCTAATAAGCAAGATGAACTCTAGGCCACGCCCTCTGGATAACTACAGAACAATGAATGGACACCAGCTTGAAAGATAAATTATCCCTGCAAATGTCCTTTTCTCCCATTTTATTTCCTCTTCCTTGCTATGAGCCAGTATTTCCTCTGATTTTTTTTCCATGAGGTTTTTAGTACATACACCTCTGAGTCTATTGGGGAGAAGGGCGTTGCAAAGATATTACTAGAGCCCCCAGCACCCATTTTACAGTCTGTCTTCCTGCACTGAGTTGGGAGGGACAAAGGAAAGGGATGCAGCTCATATTTCTGGGTGACCACAGAGAGAACAGCTGGCCAGAGGAGTAGTTCGGAACCACAGAAGGCTAGGAGTCAATAAAAATATTTTGTTGTATTAAACCACTGATATTGAAGGGTCTGTTATCATTGTTACTGCTCTGTCTGTAAACTTAGACCGACTCAATAGGAGGGAGAAAGATCAATAAGCATAATTTTAAGTATAGGATAATCAAAGGTGAAGTGTTTTAAAATTGTATACTATAGTATATTTTAGTGATAATAATAGCCATTTATTAGGTGATTATACGTTAAGAACTCTCCTTAGTGTTTTACAATTACCTTACATTCATTAGATGAACTACATTCATAAGGACATCTCAGGAGGGGGTTACACTTTACGCACAAGAAAATTGAGGCTCAGAATTAGTAATTTTGCCATATTCATATAGCTAGGAGACAAGGAATCCAGAATTTGAAAGTATGTCTGCGTAGTTTGAAGCCTGTGCTCTTAACCACTCTACTGCAGGCTCTTTGAGGGTAAACACGGAAACTTATATTTTTCTTGTATCCTCCAGTGAACTTGGTAAAAATATTAAGTCCACATTTTATTCAGCATGAGTTGACTACAATGAATAAATACATTTTAATGCAGGAAGTAAAGAAGACAGTTTTAGGAAATAGATTGGGTGAGGAAATTCCACTAATGAGAAGTTTTCTCTTTTCCATATTTTTAAATCATTCATACTAGTTTGGAAGTTGTGGTATGCTGTTATATTGCTAAGTATGCCTCATTTTTAAAGTGCTTACAGTTTAAACAAGCAATGTGTGTGTGAATGTGAGAAGGAGACAGGGAAAACTGAGATTCTTTACTCTGTCTTATTACTTATGCTGTTTACAAACAGTGGTTGAGCATTACAAGGATTACAGTAATAGATTCATGGCTAACATTTATGGAGTACTTGATAATGAGGCAGAAATGAGATAAACACTTTTCATACATTACCTCATTTAAAACCCAAGAAGAACTAGGACCTAGCACTACAGTTCTTTTACAGATGAAAAACATGACATTTAGGGAGGCTAAATGACTTGCCTGGGGTTAGAGATGAGTTAAGTGGTCCAAACACGGATCTAAGCCTCACTCTTGTCATTTCTGCTTCTGACATCCAAATCAATGACCAAAATGTTTTTCTAAATAGAGGAAGATTTCTCCTAGAAGTTGGATTGTGGTCAAACCATGACAAGTTCCTTATATATTCTTGAAAGTTATCCTTTTTCTGAAAAAGCCACTCTGTCATTTTTTTCTTTAGTCAAATTCATCGCTTCTGAAACTTTGAAAACTATGAGTTTCCAGAAGTATCTCAAAGGAAATGAGCAAATTTTAATAATTAAGGTTCCCATTTGATTTTGAGAATTTGGAGTTCCTCTTACAACCAGGTCAGCAAGGTCAAGACCTAAATTAACACTGTCTTTACCTTCCCACTCAACTTGAGCTATGGTCAAAACATTTCATTAGCATCTCTTGTCCAATTCTGACCTTTATAAAGATTAGTTGGAAGCAGGAATGAAAGATTTAAATGTAATACCTATGAACCACAGCATCATAGACATAGAATACAGTTTACAGTATCATCAATCCAGCTCCCTCATTTTACAAATGACAAATCTGAGAGGAGGGGTTTTGTGACCAAAATCTCAATGGCAAATCAATATTTTTTTTGACACACAGTCCAGTGCTCAGCATGAGGGAGAAGGGGAGATGGGTTGTTTGAAGAGAAGGCATTCTTATTGAAAGAGGCCAGAACAGACAGCAAGCTTCAGTTTAAACACTGGAAGATTTCAACCAGAAAAACAAACAAACAAAACTCCTGTTAGGCAGGATGAATAGGTTCTGGAAATTTAATGAGCAGAATGGTGAATATAGTCAATACTACTATATGATATACTTGAAATTTGCCAAGAGAGTTGATCTGAAGTGTCCTCATCACACACATACACATGCAGTCATAACTATGTGAGGTGATGGGTCTGTAATTAGCCTGGTTGTAGTAATCATTTCACAATGTATACATGTATCAAAATGTCACATTGTGTGCCTGAAGTATATACAATTTTTGCTTCTCCAGTGTACCTCAATTAAGCTGGAAAAAGAAAACAATGAAAGAGGTGGTACACTTTGAAGCACACTCATGCACAAAAGCCCTATTAGGAGTAAATAAGGGAATAGATAAGGAAAAGAATTAAAGGGCTTCCTTCTATATAAGCCTGGAAAATCCAAGTGATTTTCACCAATATAAAATGACATCCTTACAACCCCTACCCACAACCAATTGACATTCATTCTTTTCTTTATAAATATTCACACGGTGCATTTGACTTGCCCAATTGCTTTTGAGTTTTAAGTAACCAACAATACAGAAGAGATAACTGCCCTCAAGAAGCTTATATTTCAGTAAGGCAGAAAGGTCATTTGAAAGTGTGCAACTCAAGCAGATCAATGCATGTTGTGATGTTAAGGACACGATGGGGTAATCAAAGAAAAAATGGAGGAGGCCAATATATATAAAGACTCATCAAGGGAAGTCTCCAGGGCTGAGATCTAAAAGACATAAAGATGATGGCTAAGGAAAGATGCAGGAGCGAAGCCTTCCAAGAGGAATGAACCACAAGTACAGCAAAGAGGTGGTTTGTATCCATAAGGAATATGGTTTCATAGTCAGCAAAGCAACAAAATGATTTTGCTCCGGACTCACCAAATTCTGGTATCTTCTACATGGTCTTTCAGTTTCCCTAACCATTTATCTGCTTAAGTTGCCAGATTTTCTTTTTTCCCTTTAATTTCTTCAGTGCTTTGATGTAGATGACCATCTGGCCCAATTTACAATCTTTAAGGAGGTTCTAATCTTTTAATAATCACCAGAGGTATTCTCTGTACACATTTAATTCCAGTTCTTTTATACTGATCAACCTGATTTCTGACACAGGCAAAGAGCCAACATCTCTGTGGGCATAGACAGATGGAAAAGAAATGTCTAATATCCTTCCTCATCGAGTCTCCTCAGTAATTCCCTGACCACCATGCTCATGGGACAAGAATAAGGACTTCATAATTGCAGCGCTATGTTGACAGAACCCACTCATCAGCATGGTTACTGTGCATTGTCTGTGTGTCAGCTTTGATTTTCCACTGTGATAGGCACTTAGCTACTATGAATGGGCCTGTTCTAGGTACTATACAGATTACAAATAAAAACTAAAATTATGGTTCGTTTCTTCCTTCAATTTTTAATATTTTTCTTCTCTAAGGGTAGAGAATGAGTTTAACACTATTCCTAACAAACTGTGTTTTTTTCCTTAGCATATATGGTAATTGTATTTAGGTTTCCTTGTGCTTAATTACTTGTTTAATATCTTCCACTAAATGTTAAGTTCCTTGGGAACAGGGACTAGGTTTGGCCTGTTTATCATTGTATCAATGAACATCTTTCACAGTGGGTAACACACAGTAGGTGCCAATCAGATATTCTTAGATGTATAAATGAACAAATCAAAATACAATATATGTCTTTGTGTCACCATCTAAAAGGGTGCCAATCTGGTTTTGGAAGAGGCAAGATACAATCTCATAAAGTAGGAGGTGAGGTAATATTCATTCATTCAGCAAATGTTAGAGGTCATGATACGCTTAGCATCATGCCGGGGATAGATGGGTGAGCAAAATCAGAAAATGTCTGGTTTTATTGAGCTGACTGGCTGTGAGGCCTAATGCTAAGTAACCACACAAACAAACAGAAAGGCACAACTCTGATGAATGGCATGAAGTTGCTGTATGGCGGCTTATTTAGGCTTTAGGAGCTCTAAGCAAGGATGACCAATGGGAAAGTGAGAACAGTCATCACGAAGCAAGTACAGCGTTGGTTGACCTCATTACTAGCTGGCGCTTCCTCTCAGTCCATGGCCACCGGCTTCAGAGCGTGTTACTACCCCTCCGCCAGCGAGACAGTCTTCAGACCCAACAGCCCACCGTCCTTGGGAACCTTTCTCCCTGATTCTATCCAGCTCCCTCGCTCCCAGAATCTGCCTCTTTATTCGCCCCTTCGGGACAGACACTATAGTCAAACCGCCGTCTCGGTGCCCCCCGCAAAGCTGCGCACGCAGCCGGCCTGAGTCCGTCCCAGCGGCCAGCCTCCAGCTCAGCGCCCCGATGCCCGGGCTTGTGTGTGCGCTGCAGGGGAATTGTGTGCGTGTCGTGTACGTCCCTCCCTCTGTCCTTGGATGTGCTCCGCCCAGTTTCCAGCTTCTCCAAGTCCAGTCTAAATGCTCCGCGTCTAGTTCAAGTCCGATCACCCCCAGGAGGTTGCTGATCACTCCATCATCTCTGTACTTTGCAGTTTCCTGTTACTTCACTCAGAAGTGACACTGTCACTGCATGTCACTCCCGCTTGAAACTCCCTAGTGGCTTCCTTTCCTATTGAAAATAAAGCCAAGTCCCACCCCACTCCCTGCAAGGCCCCAGGTACCTGTGCTGCAGTCCTGCAGACACCCAGGCTTTTCCCATCACTCACGCTTACTAAGCTTTTGCACACCAACTTTGCTTGGCCACAGTGGCCGCGGTGCTTGCTCTTTCCTCTTCCTGCAGACGTCTCAGCACCCGGAACACTGCCTGACTGGCTGCTTCCCGACACTCCACTCCTGCTCTGAGAGGCCCTCCCTGAACATCCACGCCCCAGCTACTTCCGCCTCACCCCAGGCAATCACTATTATATTGTCCTGATTTATCTTCTCCACTGCTCCTGCCACTCCCTGCAGCAGTCGTGTTTAATTTTTGTAGGTATAAACGGATACTCTCATAAGGACCCAACTGGCCGGCCAAACTTGACTACTGAGGAGTGTGAATGCAGACAGGGGAGCTCGACTGCAGCTGGCCACCCACTCCTTCCTCGGCACAGGCACCCACTGGCACCTCGAGTCCTTTCCTCTAAGGCCTGTTCAGTCTTTCCTGCAGCCCTCCTAAACAAGAGGTAAATCACCATCCCCTGCCCTGTGTTTTCATGTCTATTATATCCAGGGGAAATATTTAAATATATTCCTCAGCAAACCTGATGCTCCACCAGTCCAACATCAAAGCAGCGAGCCAACCTATCTGTCCCTGTTTGGATTTTCCAGAAGGAATCAGACCCCATTGTACTGTGCTCCCTGAACTAAAAAGAAACCCTATTAAACTCTGGTTCAATGGCCTCCTTAAAGTGCCCTCTCTCAGTGCAGTGAAGAGGGAAGCAGGCCCGCTTACCATCCCTGGGGAGGAGGCGGCACTCAGAGAAGCCCCAACGCTCCCCACAAAAACCCTTTGCTTTTATCTTCAACTGCTGGCATTCAGTTATGTTGATTGCAGGTGAGTTTTAATCGACATGGAAGTAGATTTCAACACCACTTCGGAAGGATTTATGCTGTGACCTCACATCTTGCCTCGAAGAATGGTACTTATTGTCATGGTACTTCACCCAAAACTTCCATTTCAACATCATTTTTTAAGTATCTGTATCCAGAACTGCATTTAAGATCTCTAACAATCTGTACGATATGGGAACCTACAAATTAAAATGGAAACTAGCCTGAAACAACTGGTAGAGCCATGCTATTCCAAAGAGATTGACATCAGCTCTCCCTGTCTCCTCCCACTAGAATCTACACCTTATAGAAGGTGCTTGTCTGTCTTGTTCACCACTGTGTATCCTCGGAGCCAGAAACAGTGTCTGGCACAGAGTACTTGCTCAGAAAGTAAAAGCTGAATGAATTAAATGAATAAACCTGGGCTGTGAACATTGATGAAAGCTTTATATTAAAACATGCACCTCAAAGCTAGTTATTGTTCTTTGTTAGACAAAAGAACTGAGATTTCAAACAATTCAGTGACTTGTTTGAGGTCATATATGTGAAGTGTCTAAGCTGGTATTCAAATCTAGGCAGTCTGACTCCAAAACACTTAACTTTCCCTTTCAGATGGTCTATGAGGTGCAAAGCTAATAGGTACAGTGTACTGCCAGCCCTCAAGGACTGGAATGGGACCTGATGCTTCTTATAGAAAGAACAGAACGGGGCATAGGTAACTATAGTACAATGTAGAGCCCATGTGCAACAAGACATATGTGTGCTGTAGAATTTCAGGAGAAGGCACTTTCAAACTTTACTGGGAAGGATTTACTTTCAGAAAAGACTCTAAGATGATGGCTTCTCAGATTACTCTGAAAATATGTTTTCAATTTTAATAGTTATAGATGGGGAGTAAAAGCATTCTAGGAGAATGAAAGTGTAGTTATAGCAGGAACAGAAAGAAGAGAATCAAGGGAAACTATGAAGCTAAATCTATCAAACTTGGTAGCTGATCAGATACCACGGACAAGGAGAAAGAGGAATTGACTATTGACAGAAGGTTGTACGTGCTCCAAACTGAAATCAGGAAGACGAAAGAAATGTTGTTACCATTAGGAGAAACAGGAACTTGATGAGATTTGGAACAGAAGCCAAAGGGAACATGACAAGAGCCCCCCGGAGGGGTGGGGGTCGGAGGCATAAATAAAAGGACCAGCTAAAATCCCCGGGAGTCCGCCCCAGGTAGCAAGAGTCATAAACCTGTTATGGACCCAAGTAGCATCTCTCAAGAGATGCTCTGTTCCACAAAAGGGAGATATTGGTCAACCAGTCTCTTTCCACAGAAAGGTAATAGATGGCAGTAGGGCCAAAATAGCATTTGTGGTTCCTGACAGGTCTTTACCATTTCTGGGCCCTTCTTTACAATGTTTTGCAGACACACAGAGACCATGCTAGACTTCTTGGTATTGGTTCTTTCAAGATCACACACAATATTGGCCTTTTACAAGTGACTGTAAAAGATGCTCCATATTGGATGGGCTGAGAATTGCCCATCCTGCCTGTGGACAATATGGAATAGCCAGAGGGAAAGATAGGAGCAGTAAGGGTGTGTGTGTGTGTGTGTGTGTGTGCACCCCCACTTACTTTCGGGGTGTGTGTGTGTACACCCCCACTTACTTTCTCACAATTTTCCAATATCATTCACAACTGAAATTATAGTTAAAAGTCATCCGATATTTATGAACTTGCATATATCTATCTGTATCTATAGGTATGCTCACACCTCCATCTATTATTCTTTCCTCAAAACACTAAACAGGGATTGATTCCTGACAGTGCCTCAGTCCCTTGAATATGCCAAACGATAGAGAGGCCTCCTCTGTTCACCAAAGGCACAATGAAATCCATAAATATTCCTGGATTATATTTAAGTATTGACCTCAAGATTCCTAGCGCCAGAAATTAAACAGCAGTTGTGATGCTGAACTCTCAGCGTCAAGGTGAAGTGTTTATATGGGAGCAACTACCTTCCCCGTGTTAAGAGAAGGACTAGCATGTTTACGGCTTATTTGAAGGGCTAAAATAGAAACTTTGGGAATTTTCATGTCATTGTTCACCTGTTCTTTGGCAAACTGCAACATTTATTGAGTGTTTCAAATTTTGTCTATGAAAACAAGAATATAAAGATCAATAGCGGAACCCAAGGTTGATGGCCGTCTACCTAACTTCTGCCACACCAGAAAGCTGGACCGGAGAGAGCAAAAACCAGCGTCTGAGGACACAAGTGCCAGTCCCACGTCTGCAAATAAGGATGACAGCTTTTACTCTGCCTACGTCTTGTGCTGTTCTGGGAATAAAAGGTTTGTAGTGAATGCAAAACTTTGCAATAAGCCATTTCATCCACTCATTTATTATTTTTATTTAGTCATTCAACAAATATTTACTGAGAATCCATTTGTGTCAGGTACTGTACTATTTATACTCTCTGGGTATAAATTGGTGGGAGAAACAGAAATTGCCCCTGCTCTGAAAGACGTCTATCTAGTGGTATATCCATGTTAGATATTAGTGTTAGTACATACCACGCATAAGCCTTATTCTAGCCCAATAATCCAACATACGTATATATTTGAATCCATATATGTATACTAGACACATGCACACACACACACACATATATTTCGAGCTTTGTATACTTGGGAGGTAGGATTAGAACTGGAGACCTGTGTTTGTAAGGAGTCGCCATCACTCAATAGCTGTCACTCAATTTTACGACACTTAGGAGTCCTTATGTATACAATGGGGATAATCATAGTTGTTCTATCTGCGGGTTGTTAGGATTTAATGAATGAAAGCTTATTAAGCACTCCACACAGCAGCTGGCACACCTAGAATCCTCTATAAATTATGGCTTAAAATTTTCTCCTGGAGAAGCTGGAGGTTGGTCTGCCAGTCCCCCAGCTCTCCGGCTGAAGCTTGTCGCTGAGGGCTACTCTGAGCAACTCCTAAATAATTCACATGGCTAGAAGCAGGCCCCCGGCACCCAGACACAGGTGTGGGTACTGACTGCAGCCCGCCTGATTTCAGTCCATTCCTGTGCCAGATTCCCAGGCCCTGGTGCCCCCTGAGTAACCCAAGGCATGAGGAAGGCACATCCCACCAGAGATGCCCGTCCAGCCGAGGGGGAGTGCATGGCCCGCGCCACAGCTGGGAGCAGAGCCAAAGAGTCAAATCTGCCCCAGGGGACCTGCCAAGGAAAGTGGCTGCACCACCTCCCGAGGAGACAGCTAACCTCTCACAGGCCAGTATTTTGGAATCTGAAAGGGAAAGCGAAGTCCGCTTGGTGGCCCGCTGCCCGCCAGCCTACCTAAGCAGCAGTGCCCCGACCCCTGTGTGCCCAGGAGCTGCGAACAGCCCTCCACTTGCTGAGGGCCCTCGTGCTGGGGTGCGGCAGTCCATCTCAGAGGGCCAATTAGGGAGGCCCCCAGGTTGGGCTCAGGAAGGGCGGCTGAGGCAAGCCTGCAAGAGCGCCGGCAGCTGCTTCTGCGGGGTCTCAGGGCGCCAGCCGCACTCCGCCAGCTTCTGCTGTTTGAGAGTCATTGAAGCAGGCGCCACATTAATATTTATCATCCCTCCTTTAAGCAGCATTTGATCTGAGAGTGTGAAACGCCACGCACAGAACTCTCCCCTGAGCTGGCTCTGCAGCTTCTAGTGACACCCGCTACCTGAACACCGGAGGCTAGAATTTCCAGTTAATTAGCGAAGACTTGCCAGGTCTGAGCCACCGCAGTGCAGATGATACGCCCTCTTCTCATAGGCCTGTTTGGAGTTCTTTTCTACTGGATTGCACCAATGATACCACCTAAAAGGTTTAAAGGGTGTATATTTGTTGTCTAGGGTACCACAGACTGGGTGGCTAAAAGAAATTTATTCTCTCATACTCCTGGGAGCCAGAGGTTCAAAATCAAGGGGTGTACAAGGTCGGTGCCTTCTGGGGGCTCTGGGGGGAACACGTCCCATGGCCAAGTCCTGATCTTAGAACTGGAGTGACCCCTGGTGACCTCTGGCTGGCAGCCTCCTGAGTTCCATCCCAGCCTCTGACGTCACATGGCTTACCGCCCTGCGTGCCGCCTCTGTGTCTGTCTCTAAATGGCTCACCAGCTGTTGGGTTTAGGGCCCACGCCAGTCCATTATGGTCTCATCTTAATTTTATCATATCTGTAAAGACCCTTTTTCCAAAGAAAGTCCTTCATCGGTACAGGGAGTTAGGACTTCAATGTATCATTTCTGGGGACACAGTTCAACTCACAACTGGGCAGGAGAGAACTAGCCATAGTTTTGTTCTATATTCAGAGAAGGTTTTTGAAGAGGTCTACCATATCATGAGTACATGATGGACCTAGAATCAGAAATCAGGTCATGGCTGCCCCCGCAGTGACCGGAGGAAGTCATAGGAAAGTGTTACATTCAATTCTTATGATCCGTAAGAGCTAGTTCTATAATAGAATCACCAACACAGAATTAGCAAATATCAAGCCACTACTTGGGGAAATACAGGGGAATCAGAATACCTAGAATCAGAATACAGGGGAAATACAGGGTTAGGTTCCTATGAGCCTCTGGTCACAACATTTTTGTTGACCAATATATAACCTTGTTTTTTGTGTTTTTGTTTCAAGAAACCTTATGTCCCGTGTACTGTTAATTCATTGACATTGAACCCACGTGCAGCACCACTGTGACTCATGTCTGAATGAGTGTTCTAACACACATCTGCTCCACAAGACACGTCACAGCCTGCTCATACTTATGAAATCTGGACAGCATTATGCTTGGGCTCCATTTTAAACAGTAAAATCACTAGCAAAAAGATCAAAAACATGAAAAGCACAGCAACAAACCAACTCGAAGGGACCCTTACAGCATGAGAGCTGGAATGGAAAGGCGGAATGCCACCCTGTTCACACTCGACTGGGGATGCGTGTGTCAAGAAACCCACATTTTTCACTGCTCTGAGTTTGTGTGTAACTGTGAAAGCACCATGGCTACTGATTTTAGATTATAAATAAAGTATAGCAAATAGGAAAAAAAAAATCACCAATCCTCTGAGAACATGAGGATTGACTATATACTGCAGCTGGTCCAGGCATCCTGCAGGGGTGCACCCACCCTAGCTGCAGATGCTAAAGTGGACAGATGGATTTGGGGACTGCAAATGAATTACAGCAAGCAGGCGAGTTCACAGATATGGAATCTATGCATGATGAGAACAGACTGTGCAGTGTGGCCATTTCCCACAGGTTTTATAGTTGAAGTGCATCCATCTTATTTGCAGATGCCAGAATGGATGGAGACCACCTATCCAAGCACAACAGTATTACTGCAGGTCTTGGTGGGTGTCAGGGTAGATGGGTCCAGACCGAGCCATAGGACCCCCATCCCCACCAGTAGTGTCATCTTGAATAAACCCTAGATGATAAAACCTACACCAGGAAGGAAGATGGAGGGGAAAGACCCTGAATTTGACTTGCTTTACCTATAAAGATAAAAGTAATTGAATTACCTAGAATCAGAATTTTTTTTTCTGTTGACAGGTAAAGGGGAGACATGACATTGAAATTAAACTGAGTTACAGAAAAATGATTAACACCTTTTTTTCTCATCTGTGCTGTTAACTATGAAATATAGACAATATACAACATTTATTTATTGAGTGCCTATTATGTAGCAGGCAGCAGGCTGAGGACTGAGGACAGAGTAGTGAATGACAGAGACAGACTTGGGCCTGATGAGGAAGGCGGACATCAAACAGATAATAACAACGGGCACTCAAAATCTACAAATGCATGCCTAATACCTAACCTATTCCCTGCCAATATAGTAAGTGTTAAACTTATATTTGAATATAGGTGTGAGCATGTCCTTGAGAAGATATTTAAGCTCCTATGTGAGGATAAGCTAACCTCAGTGTTTAGAGGGGGTGCTGTCCCCAGGCGGACCAATGTTTGTGACATCCCAGAAGCGGGAAGACAAAGCGAAAGAACAGAAAGTTCAGGGGGGCTGCAGTGAGGTGTGCAAGGAGGAGAATGGTTCAAGGTAGGCCATGAAACTTACAAAATCAGAAACATCAGTGTCGGCCACACGGAGAAGTTTGGCATCAGAAGAGCTAAAATGGAATGTGCAGTGAACTATTTCAAAATTCAGCTAATGAAGACAAAGGCAGTTTGATGTAGAGCAGCCATTCTCCTGTGAATACCGAAACCCCCAAGATACTTCTAGGGTACCCATGAGATGAAAACTGTACCCACGGTAGTGCTAAGGCAGTACTTGTCTTTTTTGCTGGGCTGACATTTGTACTGATGGTGCGAAGCAGTGGTGAGGAAAGTCGCCGGTGCCTTTGTACCAATCAAGTCAGAGGCCTCAGACTGTACGAGCAGGTAATCGTGGTATTCACCACCCTGAACTTGTTTAAAAAAAAAAAAAAAAGCCATTTCACCAAAGAATAACCTTATTGAAGCATTATAAATTATTAGTTTAGTTAAATCTCAATCTGAGTCCACTTTTTAATCTTGTATGTGATGAAATGATGAAATGGGAAGTATGCATGAGACATCACTGCCGCTTATCAAAGAAAGATGATTGTCTTCAAAAACACATGATGAGTGTTTGAATTTCAAGTTGAAACAGCTAGTTTGTTTTGTTCTCATGAAATGTAAACTCTGGCTGTTCAGACTTAGACATCTGACATAAAGATGTTTCCTTGAGAATTTCTTGAGAATAAGGAAGTGAGCCTGTTACTTTAAAGAAAACAACAGGTATTTGTTGTTAAAAATAACATTTGAATGGAAAAATAAGAATTTTGAAAGTCTTGTATCTGCAGCCATGAACTTAATGGCTCCCATATAAAGTACTTTTATTGAGACTGGTGGTGTCATGAACAGATATGATTTTTTGATACTATACAATAAAATGACAATATTTTTAAAATCTTCACAACTCATTGAGTCAATATTTTCAATCATGCATTTGTAAAATATTTATTCAGAATGCAAACAGACCACTGTAATTTAATAGTATAAAAAGTTTTTTTTTTTAAGATAGTTTCAAATTCCATATAAAACCAATCTTTGAGAAGCTATCACTTGTTAAGTTTTGGTATAGTATCAAAGAAAAATATCCATGGTTGTTTGTAAAGGTTACTAAGATACACCTTCTTTGCCAACCACAGGGTACTCAAACATTTTTCATACTCTTCAACCAAATCATCTCACAATGAATGCAAAAGAAAATATGAGAACCCAGGTGTCTTCTATTAATCCCAACATTAAAGAGATGTAAGATGTATAGGAACACAATTGTTCTAATTTTTTTGTCTTGAAAAATATTATTTTCTTAAAAAAAGTACTTATCTTACTGTGCAATTGGTTTATTAATGTTATTTTAAATGACATGTAGTATTTTTTAATTTTCTCAGTTTTAAGTGTTAATACAATCAATGAACAAAAGATCTTTGGGGTTCTAAGGCAGAAAACATTCAAGAACCACTGACATTGAACAAAGAACTTGGACTTTATAAAATCAATGGCCAAGACATCTCTTCCTCTGGTCACTAACTGGCACAGTGAGCCTACATGAGTAGCCAGGTTCTTCTCGCATTAAATGAAAGAAATCACAGGGTCACTACAAGGAGTAAGTGTGCTCATAAGTGGAAGAATTCTGTACCCTCTAGAGCACTTAATGAAGATTATTTCCTTGTTACCCATGACAGCAAGTGTGGACTAAAATTTGGTGAATCATGTTAATAACCACCTTCCTGTGATAAAAAGGAAAACATGAATTGGCTAAATCATGACGCAAAATATTTTTAACTCATCCCTTACACAGATGCATTTATTTGGTTTTCATTATTTCTTAGAGTCTTAAAAAAAGAAAACCTCAGAAATTCTAATTACAGATAATGCCAATTTGGAAAATGGCTTCCTAAATACTTATTTGGAGAGCATGTGGGTACCTCAGCAAACCTTCAGAGAAGATCCACAATATAATGCACGCTAGCGCGGCTGCATGGACCATCTGTGAGATCCAATTAAACACACAAAGATAAGGTACCCTGACCACTCACTTCCTGCTTACAGGAACAAAGGTGGTTGGTGGAAACAACTTCAGTGGTCTTATTCAATTTTTTCACCTAAGCAATAATCTCTCCTAGAAACTCTGACAACTTATCCAGTCTCTACTTAAATATTTCCAGTAGATAGAGACATAACACCACGTGAGGCAGTTCATTCGATATATTACACTTATTTTTCATTGTGCACATCTCATTATACAAAAAGCTGATCATCTTGAATTCCTAACACACTCCCAAGCGACACCGATGCTGCTGTCAGGGACCACACTTTGAGAACCACTGACCTAGGGGTAGAACCACAATAGAACCACAATTCTGCACAGTTCTCACCCTGTCTGGAGGGCAAACCCTGACTACTTGTTAATAGGACAGCGGTGGTGTGAATAATCCACTACCGTGGATAATCCAAAAGCCATTTTGGCGTGGCTTTGGAAGGTATTCAAGTCAGATTTTAAGTTTGCAGGAGCAATGGGTTTGCCTTCATAAATAGGTTTTGCTGAGGCGAATGTTAAAATCGAGACGGTTCCCTGGGTAAACATGTGCTTTCCACAGCAGGGAAAGCAAGCCAGCCAGCCTAGCATGTGGGCCAGGAAGACAAAACCGGCATTGATAATTCACAAAACAGACAGAATAACTGGGACTTGAGTTCACAGAAGACACTTTACAAACTGTAGTTACTAAGAACATGGGTGAGAGTTGGGAAGATTCAGGAACAACTCATCAGTTCTTCTTTCTATATACTCCCCAAACTAATTGAATTCATGCAGTTTACAGCATTCAAACTATTTCCCCTGTACCTATGTCTGTCTCCTAAAAGCAAATGTGTGTGTGTGTGTGTGTGTGTGTGTGTGTGTGTGTGTGTGTGTGAGAGAGAGAGAGAGAGAGAGAGAGAGAGAGAGAGAGAGAGAGAGAGAGAGCTTGCCTTAGGGAGATAATGATAGAAA
The DNA here is from genome assembly GCF_040802235.1 of Manis javanica. Classification (NCBI taxonomy): domain Eukaryota; kingdom Metazoa; phylum Chordata; class Mammalia; order Pholidota; family Manidae; genus Manis; species Manis javanica. The sequence continues at coordinate 90,543,588 of NC_133169.1, read as the reverse complement.
AATGCCACCAAAAGCTCACAAATCCCACCGGAATAACTGATAGGCATGCCAAAGTCTGTGTTTAGAGGTAGTTATTTTCTAAAAAAGTAGTTACTGGATGTTGGCTTGTGGAGAGGCTGCGTCAAATAACCTGAGAACCGAAACACAGGTCTCTCCCCCATAACACAGCACTCAGACCGATAGGAAGCGTCTTTACCCGCCCTCCCCTGACAGCCTAGTTCCTCCTCCATTTCAACATCTCACATGCAACACAGAGAGAATCTGTTATTGCTAAACCCACATGTAGGTATTTGGAAGGAAATTTAACGGCTCTGTAAGTAAGGTCTTATTTGCACAGAAATGCAAAATAATCCCAGAAATGAGGAAAATAGTAACATCACCTGCCAGTTTTTGAGTTTTCATCAGAGATCAGATATTGTATTCAATGCCACACGTGAATTTATTTAATCTTCACAAAAGTAGGTCCGGCCTTGCCTTCATTGAACAGGCGGGAAAACCAGCCCAAAGTCACACAGCTAGACAGCAGCAGATCGAGGGTTAAAATACTTCTTTGCCAGACTGAAAGCCCAATCTTTTAACCACTGTGCAACACTGCCCCCCCAATGGGCATACGCCAACTATAGTAGCTATTTAATAAAAATGACTCCATGCGAATCGCCTTGTACACCCACCACGTCCGTCTTACGCGTCCCTTCTGACCTTCTCGACCTCAGCCACTTGCCTCAGCCTCAGGCACCTCGGGCACTTCTGAGCAGCTGGACCTGACCTCCCACAGGCATGGCCGCCCAGCCTCCCACTTCTGGGTGCTCTGCATGCGGCTCACCCCTTTCCTCGGCTCTTTCCCTTGGACTCGGAGGGGACAGATGCTCTGAGAACTGTGAGGGAACCGGGGCCCCGCAGGGGGAGCCCTGGGACAGTGGAAGTCTGGGGGGAGCAGATGAATGTCTTCCTTCCTTTGCATGAACTGTCCTGAGGAGCAGCATATAAACGTCTCTGAAGACGCCCTCTGATGGGGCTACCAGTCCCACTTGCTGTTAAGCAGCTGCTAACGTGTTTCTCCCTCCTTCCCTGCCTTGTGCCCACCTCCTTCCATCAGGCTTCCTGGAATTGCATCCCCTTCAAAAAATGGTACCCCAAAAACTTTTGCCCAGACTCCGCCCCCTGGAAACTGGAGCTGAGACTATTTGGGAAGTCCCAGTGTTATGGAAAAACCTGGACTGGATCACTGACCGAAGAACCAAGCGGCACTTAGAGGTCTTGGAGTTTAAGGTTTTATTTTTACACCAGTGGGCTCAGAGGAGAGTCATCTCCCAAGGTCGGAGCCCCAAACAAAGGCAAGGGTTGCAAGATACACCTTTCTGCTTCCATATCTGCAACATTTCTGCATGCACAGCAAGCAGGCAAGCAAGGGGGAGTCAGTTTAGGGAGTGAGTGCCTGGCAGCATGGGAAGTTAAGGGAGTGTTTTGTTCTTTTTGCTGAGAAAAGAAGCAAAAGGGAGCCACCTGGACTAGACCGCTATCCTTGTAAAATTTTCCCTATCGCCAGCATGCAAAAGGTAGCTTTGCTTTGGGCCCATTGGGGGTGTGGCAAAAGAGAACAAAGAAAATAGAGAATACAGTAGCTACTAAGATGGTGTTGTGTCTCCTTTAAAACTCTTCCTGGAAAAAGCATTCCTCCGCTCTAAACCATTCAACACAAATACTGCCACAGCTTCGTAAGCAAGGAGGGCACAGATGCAAATAGGCAAATCCTGAAGTGCTTGTGTTTCTTTCCTTACAGGGATGTTCTTGCTCCCAGTCAGTCTCAGGCCTAACAGACCTCTCTGTCCTGGGAATGCAGCCTGCTGGGGCGGCGCCTTATTAAAGGCCCTCCCGGTGAAGGGGGAATGGCTGAGCCTCCTGAAACCAACATCAGAAATTGAAATGACCTTTTCAGGCCCCACTCCAGGTGGAATTGAAAAACCATGGCTACTGCCCCAGAAATGAAGGGGAAGCCTGGCTGTGAGCCAGAGCCAGAAAGGAACAGTTGTGCCTCAGGAGACAGGCTGCCAGCACCTTCTCCAGGTGAACTAAATTAACATGTGTTTCCTTTATCCTCCATTCTAGGAAAATCTATCCAACAGACCCAGAAAAACAAAAAAGATAAAGGAAATAGTTACGTCAGAAATCCTTGGAAAGCATGTATCTACAGATGCTGAGTGAAGCGCAGAGCTGAGACATGCGTCTAAATAATACAAACTCCAAATATACTGGCCTTGAATAAGGTTTCAGGTGTGAAAGCATCAGATAATTGAGATCTTTGTTGCAGGTTCCTACACTTAATGCATTAATAACACACATGGGTATTCACAAGCATTCTCCACAGTCACGGTGACGCAAGGGCTGAGGTCCAGAGCAGATAAGTGAACAACAGTTCTTTCTATGGTCATGCAAAGGGTACAAAAATAATGCAGATCTCTGTGCATGTATCTGTGTCCAAACTCAATACGTATTTTCTAAATAAATAATAGGTTTAAAAGTAGAAGGTGGGTTATTAGGATATTAAGATTCAGAAAATACATATTAAGTTTGAGTAACATGGCAAGCCCAAATGCTGGGATTACTTTATAGGAATAAGTAAACATGCATAAAACCCAACCCAGACACTTAATGAACTCATAGACTGCCAGGAGGTTATGGTTATTGGTGGTGTTATAATAATGGTTGCTAATATTTATTGAGCACGTCCTTTGACGTTTTCTTTCTTTGCATGTGTTATCTCATTTAATTCTCATAATGACCCAGCATGGTAGAAGTAGTCATTTCCATTTTACTCATGAGTAAAGGGAATCAGAACATGTAATGATCTTATGTACGATCACACAGCTAGAAAGCCACAGGTGAGGGACTGAGTGGTGACCTCGGACTTGTCTGCCTGCGGAGCTGACTCCACTATGGCATCTTGTCGTTTTAAAGCCGTTAGATTTCCATAATCGCAGGTGGACAGGACAGTGATCCCTCCAGGTTTACAGCAAGGAAATAACAGCTCCGAAGGTCGAGTGATGCAGTCCATTCACACAGGGAATGGGGGAGCTTGTACTTCGTTGTTCGTTCCTTTTGAGGTCAACTTCTGGATCTTTCCCTCTCGCCAACATGCTCCCCACAGACCCCCTCACCGCCGAGCCCGGCTTGTCTGTCACTTCCACCGCCGCAGATGGTGAGCCGCTCTGTGACCTTCTTCTGCCCGCCGGCCCCTCAGGATGCCCTGAGGTTCATAATAGAACCCTGTAGGCGATGCCCAGGGTCTGCCCTTCCTGGCAGAGATCCTGCTTGAACATGCCCCTGCCCTCTGGCTCCCGTGGATTGTCTATGATTAAGCAATAAATTCAGACTAAGCAGTCCCGTTTCCTGAACTCTTTGCACGTTGGACCACGGAGAGCCCAGGCCTTTTCCTTCTGGAGACTGAAGACACACAGATGTGCGACTCGGAAGCTGCCGACACTGTCCTGGTGCCCTGAGGGAGTCTGGCTGCAGGGAGAGAGGAGGGGCCTGGCTCCCTGGAAGGCAGTAGTGTGGAGAGTCGGGGCAAAGACGTGGCAGCAAGTGGGGTCCTGGATCCATTTGTTCTTGGGGTTCGGTTGCTTATCTGTCTTCTTGGGGTGAATTAACTCACAGAATTCAAGGAAGGGTTGAGGAGTAAACAAATTCCCTTCTTGGACGGGACTCGGAACTCAAGCTTTGTTTTCCTCATACACAACAACAAACGACTCATCCTAATTCAGCACCTGATGAGGAGACAGCCACAAAGCCACTTGCAAAGCACCAAGTCATTTATGCAGGTAATGCTTCTTTTACTGGGACTCCACCTTGTGACCAAATCGGACCCTCACTTGCTGCCTGAGTCACACGCTCCCAGCCTCGTCCACCCAGCAGGGCCCACAGGCTGCGTCTGTGTGAGCGCTGCCATCCGGGGCCCTGGGATGGCACTCCCTGCTCCCACACCAGCCTGCTCACGTTGCATCTCATGGCCATCATTTGGGGCTGCAGAAAGAGGTCTCCTTTGGATGTAATGACAAGACACACACCAACTGCTGTCACCCACCATCCCTGCCTGGCCACTTCCTGGGAGGCCCTACATAAATTCTGTAGGGCTATCCTTTCAGAATTGCTAAAGCCTGGACAGGAGAGTTCTGCGGCTTGGGGCTGTGGACAGGGCTATCCTATGTCAGGTCCCCTACATGTAAGCCTGAAATGAGGATCTGCAAGCTTGCAATTCATGGAGGAAGGGCTTTATTAGACACAGCATCGTACCTATAAGTCAGGCTCCTTAGATGCACAGCCAGTCTTGATGCTTGTTAGAATAATTAAGTTAAGCCCGCCTTGCTTCTGATAGCCTCTGGCCTCTGATAGTCTGGGACCCTATTACCCCCACAGCCACCAGAAATCTCAGTTCTGTGCCAGCACCCCCAACCATCAGTACTGGCCTGCCCTGGCAGCCCCACTGAGCTTCTCACAGACGACGTGACACTAGTATTGTCCTCCCCGCTGTGTTCTCTGTCCCGTCCAGTGAAGTGGGCTCAGCGCCCTCCCAAGGAGAGGTGGCTAGTGGGTCTCCTGTTCTCGTACAGCAGATCCAATCGGCACAACCCTTCTGAGCCTCCTTACACCTTCCCCTCATCTGCCGTGGCAGTTCTGGCACCTCTGTTATGGAACTTGGGCCCCACTTTATGCAAGCTTCTAAGGCTTACCCCAGAAACACACAAGGGCCAGGCCCCAGAGCCCTGCCATGCATCAGTCCTGTGACCTGGGGGAGGGCCCCGTATTATCACCTTAATGTTCTCCCCGCTTTGATTCTGCACTCTCAGAATTCAACTGGATCTACTCTGCACTGTCAGTGAGTCCACCACAGCCAAGCTGTGTGGCAACTGGCATAGAAGTCCTCCCTCCCCTTAGCAGGCCCAGCACGTGTTGCCATCTGCCCTTCATTATGGGTCTGGTGGCCAGGAGCGAAGGTGGGGGCAGGCCCTGAGGCCAGCATGACCTTACAAGGCATTGCTCATTCGAGACCTCCCTAAGCCTCTAGCAAGAGGTAAGGGTGGGTGAGATGGGTTTCATCTTCCAACAAAGGGAAGTGAGAAAATTCTGCAGGCCTAGAAGGGTCAGGGGGGTCTGCAAGTTCAAGTTGCTCACGTAAGTGTAGCAGACATCTCCGCCCCAACCTCAGGACCACACGCTTTCTCTACCAGCCCTCACTTGGCATAGGAGGCTCTGGGCAGAGAATTCCAGCTTTCACCGAGGTTCTGCCCATCTCCCAGTTAGTGTACCCGCTTAGTCCTCAGCGCTGCTGCCCCCCAGCTGCAGGTGATATTGGTCTCTAAGTGATGCCCAAGAGGCCCTCTGACACTCATGTTTACTTAAAATTGGTTATTGATTCTCGAGATTGTCTTTCTTCAAAGCATCAGTGGTGGTCAGCACAATGTCATCTTTATAATTAGTATGTTTCAGCATCTTTCAAATGCTTGCGATGTTGCATGAGTCGGTGCACCCTTTCCACTTGTCTCCTGTCCTAGTTCCTGCAGGTCAAAGTCTCAGCTTAGCGAGCGCACTGCAACTTCCTGCCAGGGGCTTCTGCTCCTCCATCTGCTGTCAGTGAGTGTCGCCACTGCCAGCCGGTGGCCGGTGGTCCAGCTCCAAAACTCCATCCCAGCGAGCCGCTGCCTAGGACCACTCCTGGTACCAGCGCAGATGAGCAGGTGTTCTAGCAGCCGGAACTGAGAAAGGAAGTGCCCTTGGGTCCCCTTCCCGGGATGGCATGATTCTGCATGGCCGCTTCTCCATGAATCTAATGAATCACCCTCCGTCCCTGCAATCCTCTCTCCCTTTCAGCAAACTTCCTCTGTTCCTCTGTGTACGTAGCCAAGAATGACGGCCAAAAGCCAGCGTTAAACTTCTCCTCAAACAACAAGCAGCCTTTTAAGTATCCTGATTTCTAATTCCAAATTCTAGACTGAGAACAAAACCTGATAGCAAGCCAGGTCAGAGCCCGTCAGGATGACAGTGGATGGTGGGGAGAGTAATGCGGCTCCTTGGACCCACTTCTGGGTGGCAGGACCTCGGAGAGCAGAGGAAGGCGCTCAGGCCCTCCAGGCTTTGCCATCGGGGCTTCCTTCTCTACGTGGAGACCAGACAGCTCACTGACAGGAGAGTCGGGGTAACTTACAGAACAAAATAGCCCAACATGTTCTGGCAAATCTCTCTCGGGTTTCAATAAGACAAGAGAAACAGCATCATCCCGTATGAAGACCACAGGAGAACAGAAGCTGCCTGAGAGAAGGACCTTTGCCGTATTTTGCTCAGTCCTGTATTCCCAGCACTTACAACATTACCTCGGCCATAGGCGGCAGTCAGTAAATTTCTTAACGGAATGAGTTAAAAAATGCCTTATGTTAGAAAGACCTGGTTTACACTACTCGACCATGCACTGAATTCTGCTGTCTATAAAATGACAAGAATAACACCTTCCTTACAGGGTTATTCTGAGGGCAAAGTGAATACTGACACCATCATATTGACCAAAGCTCCAAACACACAGTAAATATTCAGTAAACGGGAGCCTCTAAGAGAGCCGCACCAGGACGCCATGCAGCAGCGCCGACTTCCCGAGGGGACGAGGCACTTTCCGTGTTAGGTGTACCAACATAAGAACACAGATAGGCAACTAGGATGGAACCAAAGGCAGCCATCCTGCAAAGGTGGGTCCCTCCCGTTAGTCAGAAGAAAAGTCAAGAACAGCAGCAGCAGAGGCAGCAATAAACCTGACGGTGCAGATCTCTCCTGCCAGAGCCGCCTCAGCACTGTCCCAGGCGCCTTGGCAGTGACCAGGACAGGCCACGTCTACACGGCAAAGGACAGGCGCCTTCAGGAGTCCTGGAAGGAGGGCACCTCTCATTTGGAGCTAATCGCGGCCGGAATGAAGGCAGTGTCTCAGTCTTTTCCACCTGCTTTGTTTTTTTTTTCCCTTTTCTCCCCACCACATGCAAACAGCACAGATGGGGAAGAGGGAAGCAGATGATTCAAACTGGTACATTACGTGGGCACAAACAAGTTATGGAAAAACATCTTCGCATGGTGAGAAAAATTCCACTCCTTTCTTGGACAATTTCTGAAGTAATGGAAACCATGGCAACTAATATAAATGTAGCCAGTGCATTGTACATTTTCAGTCTGAAACAATTAAAAAAAAAACTTAATCTGTTAGAAAAAAAAAAAGTTAAAAATAAACACAACTTGGACAACAGACTTCAACAAGTTTCTTTTTGCCTCTGAGGAAAACTTAAGAAAACTAGGCATTCTGAGAGAGAAAGAGCTATTTAGATTTAGTTTGTCTAACTACATAGTATACACATATATATAAGTGCATATACAACATAATATATGCATTCTGTAGTGTATAAGAAAGTGTGTATTTTGTAGTAGATAGTAATGCATCTATAATGCATTATACATCATTATATATATTAAATATTACATATTATGTATGCATGTGTATATATTGTACATATCCCCAGGGCTAAGTATATTCATGAAACATAGTATTGAATAAATATATAGTTACATATTAATATAAGGGCATTAATATATATAATATGCAATTAGTATCAGGCCACAATGCTATGTTTTAGGAAAAACTTGGCACTGAGAATACAGTGATGCACAAACATGGTCCCTGCTCTCTTGGGGCACTGTGGGGGAAAACTGAAGCTCCCGTGGCTGGGATCCGCACCTGAACCCAAACTACTTGGTGCTGTCCCTGGCCTGCTGCTGGGCGCCTGCTCCCTCACCCGTGGGCACTGAGCTATTACTGACCGAGTCAGCGCTCTGACCAGAGCAGAGACGAAGGAGGCTTACAGACCTGCAGACTGTTGGATGCAGACGTAATTCTATTGTTCAGCCTATCACTGGGAGAACAAGCTGGGTAACAAACCCTTTTACCCCAAGAATGTTCCATTGTCATTCCTCGGTCTCACTGAATCCACAGGGAACTTGGCTGGGACTGAAACCCACCGGCAAGACAACTGGTGACATCGGCAGGGTTCACTGTTGACCAAGGAACAGGACAGGCTGCCCTATGGGAGGGGTGCTTCAGCGGGCTGCCCCTATGAATGGGGAGACAGTGGAGCATCCCCCACCCGTGGACATGTGGTCTGAGGTGGCTTGTCTCCTCAAGGGCTGCGCCCCACCCCAGGACTGGAGGCAAGTGGAGGTGACACCTGAGGCAGTGGGGGTGGCCCTTGGAATAATAAGGAGGTCCTTTGAGAGACAGAGTGTCCCTGAGGCGGCAGGGACTGAGTTGGCAGTTTCTCACAATATTAAAAAAGTCTACAGATGAGAAGAATGTGCTCCTGAAAAAGACACAAGAAATGGCAGCGTGAGAATGTGAGTTGCGAACTGCTGTGGATTCACTGAAGAATGAAATGGCATTGATTTGAGAGAATGCCAGCTGTGCAGTGCTGTGGAGAAAGGGAAAGATTTGTTAAAAAATGAAATGGTGCTTCTGTGAGGTGCTGTGAAAGAGGTACAGGCCATGAAGGAGGAAGACAGACCCCTGCAGAAGCCCAAGAAGTGGCAGGGCAAGAACGTGAGCTGTGAGGTCCGGTGGGGGAGGTAAAAGACCCCTTACAGAACGAGACAGCAGGGCTGCCAGGCGCCATCAGGGAGGCAAAGGCCATGGAGGAGGAGGACGTACTCCTGAGGGAAGCACAGAAAGAGGCGGCACGGGCACCCAGGGATGAGGCATTGAGGTGCAGGTAAGAGGGCTGCTGAAGGCTGAGCTGGCGGTGCTAAGAGGCACTGCAGTAAAGGGGTGTGACAGAGGAGGCACTCGGGGGGGTGGGGGAGAGAAAGGTGCCATCAGCCCTGGAAATGGAGGAGCTGGGAAGGATGACGGGTGGTGCTGGAGGCACTGACCCCTCCTCTGTTGAAAGCAGGCCCGGTGGTTATAAAGAAACTAAAGACACAGCAAAGGTGTGTTCCTGCAGGATTCCTCCAGGAAAGGTGCAAGCCCCTCCCCAGGTCAGGGAGCACGCTATGGTCCACCCCTGTACTCAGGCTGAGCGGGTGGATTTAGGCAGAAGCCCTCGGAGTCAATATCAGCTTGGCTCCTGCGTCTGTGGGACTTAGAGGTGGATGGGATTGTGCTGTCGGGATCAGAGACGGGTAATATGTCCTTCAGGGCCTACAGTTGCAGATGACTGCAGGTGAGTTCAGACAGAGGATATGTGTGGCAAAGGCAGTTCTGAGGGGACATGCTAAGCACCCACCCATAGCATTTCCTGTGCCTTGGTGGGTGACTAATACCAAACAGTACAAATTGCCTGGAGGGCATAAAGAAATTGGAGAAATCCTCCAGGAACTGGAAAAGGTGGGTATTAAAAAAGGCTACCAAAAGGCTACCAATAGTCTTTTCAATTCCCTAGTGTGGCCAGTAAAAAAGCTAGATGGCTCCTGGCATACGACCGTGGATCACAGAGAATTTAATAAAGTCATACCCCCTAGGCATGCTGCTGCCCCCTCTATTGCAGACCTGATGGATACCCTGAGTCACAAACTAGGAACATACCATTATGTGGTAGATTTTAATGGCTTCTTTTCCATTGACATAAAGCAGGAAAGTCAGGAACAGTTTGCCTTCAAGTGGGAAGGACGGCAGTGGACTTTCACCATCCTTGCACAGGGATACCTCCACAGCCCCACCATCTGGCATGGACTTGTAGCCCAGGACTTGACTACATGGGAGAAACTGCCAATAGTGAGGCTGCACCATTATATTGATGATGTCATGCTCACACCCAATTCTCTTTCAGATCTAGAAGGTGCAGCACCTAGACTGCTGCAACATCTACAGGAGAAAGGATGGGCTGTGAACAGCACCAAGGTTCAGGGACCTGGTTTGTCTGTCAAATTCTTGGGGGTCATCTGGTCAGGTAAGACCAAAGTGATACCAGAAGCTGTTGTAGATAAAGTCCAGGCATTTCCTATCCCTATAACTGTGGCTTTGTTACAAGGGTTTTGGGTCTTCTACGCTACTGGAGAGTGTTTATCTCACGTGTGGCACAAATTCTGAAGCCCTTAAACTGTTTGATAGAAAAGAGCATCAAAAAAATCCAGATGGCTGACAGGCACATGAAAAGATGCTCCACATCGCTAATCATCAGAGAAATGCAAATTAAAACCACAATGAGATATCACCTCACACCAGTAAGGATGGCTGCCATCATCGACAAGACAAACAACAACAAATGTTGGCGAGGTTGTGGAGAAAGGGGAACCCTCCTACACTGCCAGTGGGAATGTAAATTAGTTCAACCATTGTGGAAAGCAGTATGGAGGTTCCTCAAAATGCTCAAAATAGACTTAACATTTGACCCAGGAATTCCACTTCTAGGAATTTACCCCAAGAATGCAGCACTCCAGTTTGAAAAAGACAGATGCACCCCTATGTTTATTGCAGCACTATTTACAATAGCCAAGATATGGAAGCAACCTAAGTGTCCATCAGTAGATGAATGGACAAAGAAGATGTGGTACATATACACAATGGAATATAACTCAGCCATAAGAAAAAAAACAGATCCTACCATTCACAACAACATGGATGGAGCTGGAGGGAATTATGCTCAGTGAGATAAGCCAGGCGGAGAAAGACAAGTACCAAATGATTTCAGTCATATGCGGAGTATAAGAAAGAAGGAAAACTGAAGGAACAAAACAGCAGCAGACTCACAGAACCCAAGAATGGATTAACAGTTACCAAAGGGAAAGGGACTGGGGAGGACGGGTGGGAAGGGAGGGATAAGGGCAGGAAAAAAGAAAGAGGGCGTTACGATTAGCATGTATAGTGTGTGTGGGGCACCGGTAGGGCTGTGAAACAGAGAAGACAAGTAGTGATTTTACAGCATCTTACTACGCAGATGGACAGTGACTGTGAAGTGGTATGTGGGGGGGACTTGGTGTAGGGGAGAGCCTAGTAAATATAATGTTCTTCATGTAATTGTAGATTAATGATACCAAAATTAAGAAAAAAATAAATAAAAGAGCATCAGGTGGGACTGGGATGAGACACATGCACCTGCCTTTACTACAGGAAAGCAGGCAGTCAAGGCCGTGCAGGCCCTGAGTGTGAGAGACCAGTCAAGGCCCTGTGAGCCAGATGTTCATGTGACCACAGACAGTTGTGGCTGGGGTGTCTGGCAGCAGCTTGAATGAACTCGCCAACCTATTGGATTCTGGTCATAATTCTGGAAAGGGGCAGACGTACAATAGACCAGATAGAAAAACAATTAGCACGCCTTGCTGGCTACAGAACCCATCACTGGAATGGCCCCAGTAAAAGTAATAACAACCTATCCCATCATGGGGTGGGTACGAGACTGGACCCAAAAGCCACAGAGTGGTGTGGCACAGACGCCTCCACTGGCCAAGTGGGGTGCTTACCTACAGCAGCGTAGCGCCCTCTCTAGGAGCCCCTTGAGTGAAGAACTCCAATGCTTATTGGGGACGGTGACATATACTAATGAAAAGCGGGAAGAACTTGCTTTTGAACCATTGGTGGGAGAGAGTCCCTATCAGGAGGGAAGAGCCCCTGTACCCGAAGATGCATGGTCCACAGATGGCTCCAGCTGTGGGAAGCCCCCAGAATGGAGGGCCACAGCTTTCCATCCTAAGACTGAGACAATATGGATGGAAGATGGGGAGGGGAAAAGCAGCCAGTGGGCAGAGTTGCGGGCCATGTGGCTTGTGATCAGCAAGGAGCCCTCCCCAGTAGTTGTCTGCCCTGGCAGCTGGGCCGTCTATCGGGGCTTGACCCTGTGGCTACTGATGCAGTACAATGCCAACTGGCTGGTGGGTCACTGACCCCTTTGGGGGCAAAAACTGTGGCAAGACTTATAGGTCTGTGATCAGACTAAACCAGTTACAGTATATCATATGATCAGTCATTTGCCACTGGCATCCCCAGGAAATGATGCAGCAGATAAATTGGCCCCAGGAACATTGGCTAGAAGGAAAGCCTGCCTCTGATGTGGCCCAGTGGTTACATCAGCATTTGTCGCATGCGGGGCAAAAGACAGTGTGGCCTGCAGCGCATCAGTGGGGTTTGCCTTTGATCTTTGAAGACGTCAGCAGAACCCGGCAGGAGTGCATCGTATGCTCTAAAAGGGACTTACCCCAAGTTCCACAGCAACTTGCAACAATAGCTAAGGGGCTTATACCCCTCATCAGGTGGCAGGAAGACTATACTGGGCCTCTGCCCATGTCAGAAGGGTACCAATATGCCATAAGTTGTGTGGACTTCTGGTTACTTTTCCTACCCATTGTACAGACCAACGGACAACCAAAAGAGGCCCAGAGCATCTCTTTGCAGCCTATGGCCGACCACAGGTAATTGAGAGTGATCAGGGCACCCATTTTACTGGACGTGCACTGCAAGAATGGGTGTGACAGCTGGGAATCAAGTGGAAGTTTCACGTGCCATACAATCCTACCACGGCAGGCATGATGGAGAGATAAAATGGTTTGTTAAAATCTGTCCTGAACAAATAGTCTACAGGGCTAGTCAGTCCGCTTTTGGACAGTGCTACGGTGTTTGAACGAAAAACCCCCAAAGGCAGTGCTGAGCCCCTGTGGATACAGTGAAGGTTCTTGTGGCCAGGATTCTCACCTGGCCCTGGTTGGCTAGCTCACTATACACGTGTGGGCAATATGTTATTGACCCTATATAAAGATCTCTGCCCAGTGCTCTGGGCTGCACAGTGGCATGGCTGCAAAGCTGCAGGAGAGCAAAGATGAGACTGGAGTGGTGGCAGTGCTGAGGACAAAGACTGAGACAACTGTGTGGGCAGAGAGGCCCAGAGGCAGAGACTAGCTTGCTGCCTGCAGACTCGCTCTGAGTGGATGGGATTCTAGTGACTGACCTGCCACCGTGGGAATAAAGTTGGATATAACCCTTTCACCCCAAGAATGCTCTACTCTCATTTCTTTGGTCACATTGAATCCACAGTGAACTTGCTTGGGGCTGAAACCCATTGGCCAGTCAGGCCAGTAGACATGCTAACGCATATTGCTGTCTCCCCTATACAGCCACAAGCACAAACTAAGGAGGAATCATTGAAACCGAGGTTTGCCCACCAGAATAACATCTTGCTGCCAGCACCAACTGCACTAAACCCTGGAGACTCCACTGAGTGGATGTGGCCTTGAACATTTCGACACATGGACCGATGATGGCTGGCCCTCCTGGTACCCTGGGGACAAGTTCTGGAAGTTGGCCTCCTGTGTATTCCTGGAGTAACAGAGATGAGCCCCCAAAGATCACAGAAGTATATCCTGAACGACCAGAAAGTAGGAGCATCTTACCAGGAAGTTTTGTTTTATCATTATGGCCAGTGCATGCACCTCCAGTAGCACTATATGTAGACCCCTCAGTGGCCCCCACAGGGAAAGGGGTAAAGGTCCCACGTGGACGGGACCCCCTTCCTGCCACAGTCCTATCACAGGACTACTCTCTTGTATGCATCCTATCTGATGGACAAGATTTGCCTATTTTGGTGTCATTTAAACATGTCTTATCACCCTTAAGGGCTTGTGGATTGGGCACACACCCTAGCAAATAACCTGCTACTCGCTGGGGTGCATGGAGCTCCCTATCTGTATCACTACTAAGTGTGGATCATGAACTCATCTGAGGAGACCTGGTCTTGAATACAGCTGGAATAACCTCCTCAGGCTTAAGAATTATTATAATTTTTGTTACCTGGATCAAAATTATGTTGTATCATAAATTTTGTTATTATCTCTATGCTGCTGTTCTCCTCTTTTGCTATGGTGGAATCTGGTTACAGTGCTCCAGCTTCTTGCACAGGGACCATTGCAGAAGATTGAGAGTGTGTAGATTGTGAGGCAAGAATCCTGGAGGGGTGGAGTGTGGATAAAGTGAAGTTCCCATGGCCGGGATCCTCATCCGAACCTCAACTACTTGCTGACGTAACTGGCCTGCTGCTGGGCGCCTGCCTCCACACCTGTAGGCAGTGAGCCATTCGTGACTGAGTCACTATAGAAAGAGCTCTGCCCGGTGCTCTGGGGGAGGCAGAGACGAAGGATAACAGACCTGCAGACTGTTGGATGCAGGTGTAATTCTATTGTTCAACCTATTACCGGGAGGACAAGCCGGGTAATAAACCATTTTACCCTAAGAATGCTCCATGGTCATTCCTCAGTCTCGGTGAATCCTTAGTGAACTTGCCCAGGGTTGAAACCCATTGGCCACACAGGCATAGAGGCTAGTAGGGCAACAAAGACAGTCACATATCCAGCAAAATAAATACATCACCACACACAACTCTAAGTTCAAGGAAGGGAAATAGTGACAAGGGATCTAATTTGGATTTGGGAAATAGGAAAACTATCTAGAAAAGTAAGGTACTAGCTTTTGGCAGCATGAAAACCCACTGTATGTACTGTTTGAAAACAGTTGTAAAATATCTCAGGGCGCAGAAAAAGATATTCAATTAGTAAAAGAGTGGTAAGACAGACTGATCCCCGGCTGGCCCTCGTTAGAGGAAGCAAGCAGAGGGATCAATTATTTCTATTAGAGGAAAGAGACAAGTTATACTAGCTCTCCATTGCAGCACGGAAAACTGTGCTTAAATGCTTGGAAAACGTCATCAGAATCACTTGGCATGGAACAAGTCGCTGATGGAATCAGCTTCTCTGGGGAGGCCAGAGGGTGTGGAAGGAGGAATGTTACTTGAAGAAATAAATTTTTTTTTCTCATATCATAACCAAAAGTGAATTTTTTTCCCTCAGGATCATGAAAGCCTACTATGAAACACTGCTCCAAAATGTCAGGCAGACCCACAAACCAATTACTTAAAATGCTCTACCATTTTGGTTTTCCCCCTTATCTTGGTTGTAGATCTCAAAGCCCAAAATAAAACTTTAATCAAAATTTCTGTCTCATGAAGAGCATTATTAATGGCATTATTTTGAACAGTAAATGAAACAAGTGATTTGTGTGGGTCATTCAAAATAGTCATTGGCTGGTCTAGGAATAGGGCTAATTATATGTGGACTCTGACTTTTATGTATTAACAAAGATCACAGTCCCTGGCTTACACTGGGAACTAAAAGCTTAATGCTGGCTTGAGAAGTAGAATAAAATAGACACTTCAACTAAACCATACACTTGAGAAATTATCTTCACATTATGTTCAGTTTTTCACATCCTGAAACAGCCAGTTTCCTACCTTTAATAAGTTTGAGTTTGCTGTGCTCAGCATAATTGGACACAAGTGCCTGCATTTTCTGCTGGGGTATAAGGAAAAATGGAGTTATTATTAGAGTGTGGTATAGCAACCTTGCCAGCCAATGTAAATCTTAAGATTCAATTGTTTGTTGGTTGTGAATTTTCCTTTGTAAGAACACCTAGGAAGTCTCTTCAGTAATAGGTATCTAGAGAAATAGGCTGAAAAGCTCCCAGTATCCAATCAGAGAATTAACTAGTTGACCCATCCATGATGTCAGAGTCAACAATAGAGACATCAGACCATGCAAAATTAGGCTGTCCTCAAAATCAGGAACCGTAGGCAGCAATTTCCAGGGTTTGCATGCAAAGCTGGTGATGCTTTAAGGTTAGAGGGTTTTGTAAAAGCATTACCTCCATGGAGGAGCAGGCTTGGAATCAGTGTTGGTTTGAGTTTCCTCAGAAGTCCACTCTGAGATAAGGACTTTTGTACAAATAGTTAATTTGGGAGATGCAGAGAACACCAGCAGAAAAGATGATGGTGTCAGAGGGAAGGGAAGACAGCTGATAAAAGGTGCACCCTTTAGACAGCTACCACAATGAGCGAACGGAGCTCAACCTAACGGTGAAGCCTCAATTATCCAACCAAAAAGGAAGGGAGGTGGAGCATTTAAGTATCACTTCCAGAAGCTGCACCCAGGGCTGTTAATTCCTTGGCATTTCTGTCCTGCCATGAGAAGGGTAGTGCCACCTTCAGTGACTTTGGAGAAATCCCTTGGGCAAAAGACCTGCAGCTAATGGCAGTGGAATTCCGTCAGCTAGAACAAACACACTGAAAGATCAGAAAGAGATGACTGTGACTCTACAAAGGTGCCTCAAAATTCTTCTGAGTATGGATATTTCATACAATGAGAACGTGGAGGCTAAAATGCCAACTCCACTAGATTGGAACTAACTTCTAGGAGCACTGAGTTGATGGGGATCCTAAGACAGATGAAGAAAGATGCCAGAAACCATTAAAGATGTCTGCCACGGGCAAAGTAGACCAGAATATCAGCACGTTAGTCATGTGTGTGGCATCCTAATCAACATTAGTGCCTTCCCTGAAAGTTTCAGCCCTGGGCAAGTTCACTGTGGGTTCAGTGAGACCAAGAAATGACAATGGAATGTTCTCGGGGTAAAAGGGTTTATACCTGGCTTTATTCTCCTGGCATCAGGTTGAGCACCAGAATCACATCTGCATCCAGCAGCCTGCAGGTCTGTGATCCTCCTTCGTCTCTGCCTCCCCCAGAGCACCGGGCAGAGCTCTTTATATAGTGACTCAGTGAGTAATAGCTCACTGCCTATGGGTGTGGAAACAGGAGCCCAGCAGCAGGGCAGTTACATCACCAAGTAGTCTAGGGTCAGAGGAGGATCCCGGCCACAGGGACTTCAATTCCTCCCCCCGCATTAGGAGTCATCACACTTTCTATAGGGGGCCTGATATATTATATATCAGGTAAACACAATATTACCTGAGTATTATATTTCAGGGAAATATTTTAAGCATTGCAAGTCACATATAGTCTCTGTCACATATTTTTATTTGTTGTTTCTTTAGTCATCCTTGCAAAAATGTAAAAACCATTCCTAGCTCGTGGGCTGTACAAAAATAGGCATCTGGCTGGATTTGTCCCATAGGGCACAGTTTGCCAACCCTCTATATATAGGTTAATAACCTCTAAATTTTCCTCTGTAAAGACCCCTTTTTCTTTTTAGAAATTATCTTAAAAACCAGACGGCTACAAAATAATTTGTGTGTCTTACATGTGCTTCTTAAAACTTACATTTTAAATAGAATTATGAAGTTCTTAGAAACTGCAGCTCCTCTCCCATCATCCCATCCTGGAGGTTCTTGGCCTTGACTGAAATTTACTTACCTAGTTCCTAAGTTTATAGGAGAGAAAACTGCGACCTAGAGAGAGAATAAGAATTGTCCATGTTCAAATGCTTAATAGTTCATCAACTAAATACTGTTTACTATACATGAAATTATAATAGATGATCCTTTTTGACAGTACATGAAGTATGGATCGGAGCCCTCTAGGAGCCTAGAGGAATAGATATAGGATGAAATAATCAGAAAAGGCTTCAGGAATAAAGGCTGTCCCAGGAAGTAAAAAAAATCACTGTTGTTTGATACTTACTCAACACATATTAACTGAGCCCCTAAATTGTGTTGAGTACCATGTGGATAGAGGGCCCAGTATTCCAGGCTCCTGGTACTATAAATATAAAGGTTAAAGAAATGGAAATGAATGTAGCGTGTTTCTGATTTAGCTGTAGATTCATTAACATCTAGAAAAATGCTTTGCATATAGACCTCCTGAATGACTTATGAATGATCAAATAGCCATTTTGATTCAGAGAACCCATCACAACTGTAGTTCCCTACATGCATAGGTTCCTTTGCAGTGTCTTATGTGTCCAAAGTTTACAAATCTGTTAAGGTTTCTGTGATGTGTAGGTCCTGGAGGAGCAGACCGATATTCTCAGTCCATAATGTGGAATACAAAGAGCAAAACCAGGGAAACAGACCCTGGCTCAGGAAGAAGCCCGAGCTGGCATACGACATTGTTTAGTTTCTGTAGGTCTGACCAGTCGTCAGCAAATCTTGGGGTAAAGGGGACCTTACATAGTCAAGAAAGCCGGCCAGTGCATCCGGTTATGCGGAGAATAAAACCTTGGGACAGCAGCAGCGATTCATACCCAGTCACAAGATGATCAGAGGAGTGACGGGGCTGCCAAGACTCATCGGGCAAGAAGCCAAGAACAAACAGCAACCAACTGCGGTCAGCAGAGCATAAACAAGCCATTCCACAGTCCCGCGGCTTTCCTGGAGGCGAGGAGCTGCCCGACAGACCAAGCCCTTTAAACACTTCAGGTAGCTTGATGCGCAGCACCCTCTGCTGCGGGGCGTGTGATGTAAGACACATTTGATTGGCTTAACTGAACAGCCCTGGAGCATTATTATCAGAAAGCAAGTGGCCTCAGGATATGGGAGTGTTTAATTATGATGAAATCCATTATTTTGGCTACTTCCATGACTTTATACACCAACCATTTGTTATGCCCACAGACTCTGAATTCATATTATAGACAAGACACAATGGGGTTGGCTTATCTCTGCCTCACAACATCTGGGGACCTGCCTGGGAACACTTAGCTGGCTGCAGTGTGGCAGACACCTGGGGTGAAATATTCCGAGTATTATTCGTACATCTGACAGCAGAGCTGGGCCCACCTAGAAGGCCAGCTCCAGCGGGACCTGTTAATAAGAGTTGCCTACGCATGGTTTTGATGTCCTCACTGTTTGGCATCCTTGGGTTAGTTAGACGCCTTCTGGGGCAGTTCAGGGCTCTATGAACAGATCTTCCCTACATCAAGGTGGAAGCTCTATGCCCTTTTAGCTCAGTTTTAGAGGCCACATAATACCACTTCCAACGAACTCCCCAGATTCAATGGGAGAGGCTATAAACCCACACTTTTCCATGGAAGGCCTGTAAAAGAATTTGTGGTCTTGTGTTAAAACTGCCACACCCATTATTATGTAATTTTTATAAAATGGACTGTAATACTGAAAGATAGCATAACATAGTGGCTAAATGAATGCTGGGTTGAATACCAACTCTACCGCTTATTGGCTGTGGGTGGATTATTTTACTTTCTTTACCCAGTTCCTTCCTCTACAGAAGAGAGGCAATCATGACAATACCTAATTCAGGAGGTAGGCGCAAGGATCAAATGAGTTAATGAAGTTACTAGCATCTGAAACAAGAACACAGTGAATGTTAGCTATTATTATGCATTGATTCATTTATCAAATATCTACATAGTGGGCAGCTGTGCCCACTGCCGTGACAGTCTCTAGGGATACACAAATGACTAACAGGTCACTGATGCCGATGGGCTCATACTCAAATAATGGAGGAGACTCAAAACAAAGTTTACAGTCACGCCTGACATCAGTACCCCCATGAGAATACTGTGTACGGGGGAGCACTGGTCTGAGAGTCAAAGGCTAGCATTTGAGACCAGAAACTAACGTTTTCTGCATCACCTTCTCAATCCACTCAACCTTTCCAACACTCATTTTTCCTTATCTATTAAGTGAGAATAGTACAATTTTCTACCCATCTCAGAGTTATTATAAAGATTAGTGAAACAGAATTATCAAAGTGCTCCATGAGCTCATGTGTTATACATGACATGTGAGCATCTGTTACTGACCAAGTAATAAATGCTGAAACCTACAGGCTGGGATTTGATCACCAAGGGGTCAGTCCTGCAGGGTTGCTCCCAGGCCCTGCACCCAAACCAACTCCACAGAAGAGGATCTAGATCATTACAAAGTTTAAAATCCCATAGTTCAGTATGTTCATTGGTTAAAAAATATACTTTTTAGCTAAATATTTAAACTATATCTCTCTTCTGTCACACATTAGAGATTTAATCTAAGTTCCAAGTTGGATAACTTGTTAGCTAGAAGGGGATGTTACAAGGGACTAGATGAGCCACTTGAGAGATGACAGGTGTCATTTTTTATTCGTGATCTGTCTTTAGAGATAGGGAAATCTCAGAATATGGTTCTCTAGCGGCAATTAAAAATATTTTAAGTTCTCCTTAATATTTAAGTACCTCTTTGTATTCTTTAAATATTCTCAACGTCGCTGTCCTGATGTGGAAAGGAAGGAAATGCGAACGAAATATACTATTTTCATGTAATTAGGTACTTTTGCATTTTGAAACTTCCCCGTGATATGTAAGATGAACAGAGCCTTCAGAATGTTTGCTCAAAGTGGAAATTGGTCATGGATAGGCTTGTGCATATTGCCATGTATTAGAAAGTAACGGCAGTAGGTTCAAGTCCATTGCTGCATATGATAAGAGTTCTGTATGAGATGGCTTTAAGTAAAAGAAATAAGACTCAAGGCGGAAATGACAGAAAAGACTATAAAAGATGCCAAAAAACATGAAAAGCATTTCAAACAAAGTTAGTACAATACAGAGAAGGCAAGTAGTGATTCTACAGCAACTTACCACGCTGATGGACAGTCACTGTAATGGGGTGTGTGATGGGGACTTGCTAATGTGGGGAGTCCAGTAACCATAATGTTGCTCATGTAATTGTAGATTAATGATACCAAAATTTTAAAAAAAGTTAATAGCCTTTAGTTACTGATGGATGTGGGAAAAGAAAGGAAAGAGATTCCAAGATTCAAGCATCCAAAGTATCTCTTGAAGAGAATGTCCACCAGGTGGCTGAGGGAAATGTCGAGCTCTCGGAGGGAGTACTCACAGTGAAAGGTGCAGATTCTGGAATGTTCCGCTTGGTGATGAGGATGAAAGTCTTAAGAATGATGGATTCCCCATGGGGGAGAATACAGGAGATCGTGGACGTACCATGCATCTTGGTGAGAAGGACAATTCAGAAGAGCAAGTAAAGCTACGAAAGAATTAACCAGAAAGTGAAGAGAAAAGCAGGACGAACCTAGGGCTCAAGGGTAGAAAAGGTTTCTAGAATCTGGAAAAGATGGTTAATAATGTCACAGAATACAAAGAGACAGAAAAGGTAAGGAAAGAGGGAAAGCCCCCTAGATATGTTACTTCCAAAGGAATTATTTTAGTAGAAAAAGCTCGGAGGTTGAGGGATGACTACTTGGTAATAAAGATGATGAATCAGGTGTAGACTACTTTCTCAAGGTAGGATTTGGGCAAATTTTCCATCTGAGAAGAAGGAGCAAGTAGAAATACTGAAGTCTCAAGGGAAGAAAAGATAACAGATGAATCAAAATCCAGAGAGAGAGAAACATAAGGACTGATATAAATCCCTTGATTTGAAGGAAAAATAAAATAAGAAAAGAGGAGGGCTAGTATGACCTGGTACGCAGAGAAAGGGACCCTGGGGAGGTCACACTGAACGGTCTTGATCTTCTCGGTAAAGAGTTCTGAGACCCGAAAGTGATTAATGAAGGTCTGCAACAGATGCCACGCACACAATCACAGCTTGAGATTACCAAAGGATTACAGATGCTTATACAACATAGTACATGGTGTGTGTGGTACAGACGGTGTGCTGTATTTATTATATAATATAAACATAATAGTAAATATATAGTATGTAGTAAAACATCCTGACAGATGACAGACAAAATTGGTACTTTATTCCCCCACTTTTATGAATATTTCATATGGATTTTTCATTAGGGAAAATTTCCCACCAGGAATTTTTTTTAAATGCCAGAAAAAAAAAATGGAGGAATTTCTGCCAAGTAATCCTGAGGAAATAAGAGAATGTGAACAGAATGGAAGGCCCCTGACAGCCTCTTCGTGAAACAGGCTTCCTGGAGAGCTGGGGGACTTCCTTCCTAAATCCCACCTATGTCCCCTGCATGGGAGGTGAGGTAAGGGTGGCACAGCAGAGATCAGATGACGGGATGGCACGAAGCAGGACTTCCTTCCAGAGAACAGGACTTCAGTGGGACAAAACAAAACAAACAAAACACCTGAGCTTCTCCCACCTGAGCGAATAGAGGAATACTTATACACCACGGAGAAGAGGTGTGAGGGGGGAGACGAAATAGGTGAAGGCCAGTCAAAGGCACAAATTTAAATTATAAAATAAATTAGTCATAGGGATGAAGTACAGCAAACAATATAGCCAATAACATTGTAATATCTTTGTATGGTGACAAATGGTAACTACCCTAATCATGGTTAACACTTCAAATATATATAGTTATTGAATCACCATGCTGTACACCTGAAATCAATATAACATTGTATATGAACTATATTTCGACAAAAATTTTGAATCAAGTGCAGGTCAGAAAAGAATAACACCTTGAAAAAAAGAAACCACAGGAGATTCCTCTCTAGCATAGCAAAAAAAACTAACAAAAAACCAAAAAGACCAGGAGATAATTTTAAAGAATTCTGATGTGTATTCCCCAGAAGATTCAAGAGAACATTTTATCTGTGAAGGTAAAACTAAGCATTCATTTTGAAATACATCTTCTAAAATCAGTAAAGATTACATAAAGATTTTTTTATATTGAGATAATAAACAGGTTAAATATTCCCCATAAATTAACAATGTGCACGACAAATGTAAGAAATTTATAGAAGATGCCAAAAAAATATTCATGATTAAAAAGATAAGAGAATAGATGTAGAGTAAGAATCTTAAAAAAAGAGATGGAGAGTAAAAGATAAGAGGAAGATAATAATAGAAAAATAAGAAATAATAGAAGAAAACTTTGCTAAATTGAGGAAAGACACAAATTTACAAATGAGCAGGCCCTTTAAGTACCATAAAGTACTTAAAATATAAAACATCACAAGTATTATATAAAATGAATGTAGGCAAAAAACTTTTGTGAGCATTTAAACAATAAAAGAAATCTCATATATAAATGGCCAAGAAGAAAAAGCATGCTACTAGTCTAAGACCCAAATTACTCTTTCTGAAAAACAAATTACCTGAAGTTGTGCAGGAACCTTCCAGTCATATCGAAATAAATATTCCCAGAGGGGAATGGTTATTATATGAGACTTAGTTGTGTGCAATAAATTAAACAAGATAAATCAGTATGGATTTAAAATGCAATGTGAGAGTCCAAAGGAAGTTTATGCTTTGGCACATGATTTAACACCTTGTCATTAACTGATAATAACTGGGGTTAAAAATCCAAACAAGCATTTGTGTTAGATGGACACGCATTAAGAGAGCAATTGGAAGGGAGAAGTAAAAATTGGACTGAAATTCCTATCTGACACAGTCAAGTCGATTTCTTATTTCAGTATAGATCTTGGTAAATAAAAACAAATTCAAACTTTTTTAAATTTAGAAATATCTACTATTAGAATAAAATATAACCTATTCCACAGACTCAGGGTTTCAATATGGTCATATACTTCTTTCTACCAAATTAATCACTCTAACCAACAAATGCCCCATTGGCAGGAGTGTTGACAGACCCTCTGACACTCTCGTCTCCCCAATAATCTACAAGCCTAGGGATTTCCAAGAAGGACACACCGATAGCGAACGCCCTGGAACAAAATATATCGACCACGGCTATTTCTTCTCACTTCCACAAGGTGTTGCTATTGAAGAGTGGTTATTCACAATCTGGAAAGGATTCTGGTCCCCTAGTGGGAGGATTATTCACTGATTCAGATCACAGCACCAACTGTCTTCATTCTTCAAAAAGCATGATCCAGGAAGAACTGGGCAGGAATACTGTGGTTTGGGTTCCTAGAGTTAGAGCTCTTAGCACCCAGCTCCCTAGGTTTCTCTAGTCACCCTCCTCCCGCTCTCCCCCCCAACCAAGAAACTCCCCTGGCAGTGCTGATAGAGAAAGGGCTCATGCCACCTCCTCCTGGACTCAGACAAACCCTCCTCCTGGAGCAAATTCTTTTAACTGAAAACATAAAAGTTCTGTTCATAACTGTTTTCCCTAGACAAAGGAACTTCTCATCTAACCTGCTATGGAAGAGCCCCTCAGCACCTCCAGGGCACCTTAGAATCTGAGGGAGCCCACCTGGAGAGACTCAACAGTGGTGTTCTTTTAAGGATAACTCTCCAAATGTCCTGAGAGATTCTTTATTCCCTCTATAAAAGAAACATATGTCTGTATGTTTTACACAGCCCTACTATAGACGTATACTTCTTAAATTACCCTAAGAAAAGCAGTAAAAAACATATGTACGTGTGTGAGGAACTTGTAAAATATGGAAAGAGAAAAGGCATCAAGAAAGAGAAAAATCATGAAGATGACTGTAATAGAACTAAACTTATCAGCTATGTGAATGACTATAAATAAATCAAATCCCCTACCAAAGAAAAGGACTTACAAGGGGGGGACCAAGACCCATATAAAAGAACTTAAGATGACATATGGGGGCAAAATTGGGTCGGCAAAATTGTGAAGGTATGATTTAATCAAAGTAAAAAGGACAAAAAGAAGACATTTATATTGACAAAAGCTAAAGATATTAAAGATGTGAGTCATGAACCTTTAAGTAGAGAACATAGAATTGAAATGTAGTAATCAAGAACTGTCAGAATTATAGAAAGAAATTGTTAGAAACACAAATGAAGAAAATGTAATATGCCATTCTCAGCTTTTGACATAAAAAGCAGAAAATATAATATATGTAAACAATATATAGAGGTTTCAAAAATATTACATAATTGAATAGAACAGTTTTTTACATACCAAGAATGTACCTTATTTTCTAATTATTATGGAAAATTTACCAAAATTGGTTACATTCTATGGCAATAAGACTTGCATAAATTCTCAAAGACAGAAGTTATATACTTCCTTTAGTAACATTCCAATAAAGGCAGAATTAAACAATAAAAGTGTATTTTTAGAATTCACACACCTCAACACCCCAAAAGCAAATAACCTTATTAAAAAATGGGGGGAGGATATGAACAGATACTTCTCCAAAGAAGAAATTCAGATGGCCAACAGGCACATGAAAAGATGCTCCACATCGCTAATTATCAGGGAAATGAAAATTAAAACCACAATGAGCTATCACCTCACACCAGTTAGGATGGCCGACATAGAAAAGAATAAGAACAACAAATGTTGGCGAGGTTGTGGAGAAAGGGGAGCCCTCCTACACTGCTGGTGGGAATGTAAACTAGTTCAACCATGTGGAAAGCAGTATGGAGGTTCCTCAAAAAACTAAAAATAGAAATACCATTTGACTCAGGAATTCACTCCTAGGAATTTACCCAAAGAAAACAACTTCTCAGATTCAAAAAGACATATGCACCCCTCTGTTTACAGCAGCACTATTTACAACAGCCAAGATATGGAAGCAACCTAAGTGTCCATCAGCAGATGAATGGATAAAGAAGATGTGGTACATATACACAATGGAATATTATTCAGCCATAAGAAAGAAAGAAATCCTATTATTTGCAACAACATGGATGGAGTAAGAGGGTATTATGCTCAGTGAAATAAGCCAGGCAGAGAAAGACAAGTGTCAAATGATTTCCCTCATTTGTGGAGTATAACAATGAAGCAAAACTGAAGGAACAAAATAGCAGCAGACTCACAGACTCCATCCAATAAGGGACTAGAGGTTACCAAAGGGGAGGGGTGGGAGAGGGCAGGTGGAGAGGAAAAGAGAAGGGGATTGTGGGGTATCATGATTGATGCACATGGTGTGTGGGGGGTCACAGGGAAGACAGTGTAGCTCAGAGAAGACAAATAGGGACTCTGTGGCATCTTACTACACTGATGGACAGTGACTGCATTGGGGTATGGGGGGGACTCGATAATAAGGGTGAATGTGTGTAGTAACCACATTGTTTCTCTTGTGAAACCTTCATAAGAGTTATTATCAGTGATACCTTAATAAAAAAAAGTGTGTTTTTAAAACCTACCAAGGAATACTTAAAACAAAGGAAAATCAAAACTATAATTATATGTTACTTAGAAAATAACAATAAGACTATAATATGAGAAATGGCTAAAGCTAAAAGAAATTCATACCTTTGAATTAAACAACATTTAAGTTCAAGATTTAGAAAAGGAATATTAAAACATATTTGAGGAAAACTTAAAGTTAATCAGAAAGATACATTCAAACAAACAGAAACAAAGAATTGATATGTGAGTCTAAGAAATGGTTTTTGGGTGGGTGCAGAGAGATTCAGGTCTGGGGAAAATCAAGAGAGTCAAGCAAACAGAAAACTGGCTGCACATCTTGAGTGCTTACACCTTTATCTGGTCATATATTATCTAGTAGATATTTATTCTGTGTGCTTAGTATACACACATAAGAGTATATACAATAAAAAACATGGAAAATTTAAATAAAAGTTGTATAAAACAAGTTCTAGAAAAATTACCAAAACCTGACTAAAAAGAAAGAGATAACCTGAAAAAAGTGACAACACCGAAAATAGAAAAACATGTTGAATAATTGCTTCTAAAATCAGTCACTGTGCTTAAATGGTTTTATAAGGAATAATAATTGAATATTTAAGACAGGGATAACCCCCTCTCCATCCCCTTTCTGATTCACAGTGGGAGGAAATATAAAAACTTTTCTTCCCCACTTTTTTATTTCATTCATAAAACAGCCATTACACAAAAATCTTACAAATGTATTGAAGTAGATTTAAAATGTAAGTGTTAATAAATTAAATCTACTAGCAGATTTTAAAGATGGTAGTGGGGGAGGCTATAAAGTCAGCCAACCTGGCTTAAAACTAAAGTTTGCCATTCACACCAGCTTTGTGAACTTAAATGATTTAAGTCATTGAGTGTCCATTTCCTCAACTGTAAAATATTAATAGTACTGACTTTAGAGAATTGTGGTGAGGATTTAAAAAGATAATATGAAGTATTTAGTAATATTTATTGAGTATATGGGTAGATGATAAATATAATCTTTTCTTATGACTAACTTTTCAAGTAGATTTATTTAAGGAATGCAGGGAAAATTAATTTTAAATGTTTAGTAATACATTTGATGGCACTAACAGGTCAAAGGACAAATACTGTATTATCTTGATAAATTCTAAAAACAGTACTGATAAAACATAATGTGTTCTTCATAAAACAACAGGTCCCCAGAATGAGAGATGTACAAGAGGCCTTTTCTAAATTAAGAAAATAGAAAAAATACTTCTGAATCACCTTTGTTTGAAAAATAAAGTCATTGAGGGAGGAGTCGTAATACTTTGATTCCAAGAAGTCATTTAATGCAACAAAGAGAATGTGCGCATCCCATTTTCAGCTAAATAAAGAGAGAGCGGAAGCCTCAGATCTCAAGACATGCTGAAGGGCCCCCGATGCAGGTGCAGGCAAGGAGTGGGCCGGCCCACGGCGCAGAGCAGCCCCCAGCGGGGGGAGGGGGCGGATCCTCGCCCCCCAGGGCTCCAGAAGGGCACGTGGGCCGGGAGCAGGCTTCCTGCGATGAGATGCCCATCGGCCGGCCAGGGGCAGCAGCACATACATAGAGACTCAGTGAAAAACCCCATGCTCAGAAATTAGCCTGTCTCTTTAGAAATGGAGATGCTGCATTTTGAACCATCTCCCCCACTTCTGGGACCAAATCAAACAACTCCCAGTTCAGAACTCTTGCTAGGGGAATGGGGGAAGGATGAGAGGGGGAAAGGGGGAACTGGCCAAATATTAGCCCCAAAAGCATCAGACACACAAATTTTAGAAGGAAATTGTACCAAATGTTTAAGGGGGGCGGGGGGGGAAGATAGAACATAGGAAAATCATCCTCTAAATATTTTTATGAAATGAACACAACCTTGATACCAAAAGTTCAGGAAAAATTAGACAAAATAAATCTATAAACCAACCTCACTGATAAACATGATTTAAAAATCTTAGTATTAGCTGACAGAATCCAGCAATTCCTTCACATAACCATGCCCTGGGACCAGAGGAATTTACTCCAGGAGTGCGAGTGTAATTAAACCACTAGATATTTAAATACATGGCACATTAAAAAATAAATGTTTATCTTCATAGATGCTAAAGAAATTAATAGGAATAAATGCCTACTTCCTAACATCATAAAATATGTCCATCTCAACGGTAAAGTCAACACCTCACATAATGAGGACGCACTTGAAACATTCTTAGTTAAAATCAAGAATAGGATAAAGATGTCCACAGTCACCATTTTTATTTAACACTGTTGTGGAGGATTAAAACTGCAATTAGGAAACAAAAACTAGAGATACACATACATACACACACAAAAAAAAAACAGAAAGGAAATTAATTAGCATTATTAGCAGAGGATATCATTGCAAACAATAAGACATATGCAAATTAGCTGGAAAACAATTGCAAACAGAATAAAATAAGGATGCAGTAGACACAATACAAGGAATCTATATTCTTCATATGGAAATAAGTTAGAAATTATAATGGAAGAATAAATCCCATTTAAAATTGCAACTCCCCCCTCCCTCCAAAAAAAGATGTAATACCAGGATATAAACCAAGTAAGAAATATGCAGGATCTATACAGATCAAATTTAAAAGGGACTTGAAGGATGTAAAATAGCACATAAGTTAATTTAAAGGGATGCTGTGTTCTTGGATAGAAAGACTCAACCTAGAAAGACACAGTCATTTCTAACATAATCTAAAAATGTAGCCAAAAATCCTAAAAACAGCAAAGCATGAATTTGGTGAAGAGAGAGTAGAAACAAATTTTTTAAATTTAAATGAAAAAATGAAGAAAATCGTTTAGAAAACAAAATAAGGAATACCAGCTCTTCAGTGCATAAAAGGCCTACCTTAAATGTACAATAATTAAAACCCCATAGTACTGGTAAATGGATACAGGAAGTTTGAGGATACTCTTCTGCTCTAATACATTGAGCAGAATCTAATACATTAATCTAATTATTTAATTAGATTAAATTAATTAATACATTAATACTAAAGAAGGCTACCTGAAACTCCCAGATACTATTTGAACAATTATTATTATAATTTTTTAAGGGTGGACCCTTTATTATATATATTTTTTTTTTCTTACATTTCTTAAAAATTTTGGTATCATTAATCTACAATTACATGAGGAACATTATGTTTAATAGACTCCCACCCAATCCAAGTCCCCCCACATACCCCATTACAGTCACTGTCCATCAGCGTAGTAAGATGCTAGAGAGTCACTACTTGTCTTCTCTGTGTTGCACAGCCCTCCCCATGCCCCCCTCATTAAACATGCTAATTGTAATGCACCCTTTCTTTTTTCTCCCCTTGTCCCTCCCTTCCCACCCACTCTCCCCAGTCCCTTTCCCTTTGGTAACTGTTAGTCCATTCTTGGGTTCTGTGATTCTGCTGCTGTTTTGTTCCTTCAGTTTTTTCTTTGTTCTTATACTCCATAAATGAGGGAAATCATTTGGTACTTGTCTTTCTCCGCCTGGCTTATTTCACTGAGCATAATACCCTCCAGCTCCATCCATGTTGTTGCAAATGGTAGGATTTGTTTTCTTCTTATGGCTGAATAGTATTCCATTGTGTATCTGTACCACATCTTCTTTATCCATTCATCTACTGATGGACACTTAGGTTGCTTCCATTTCTTGGCTATTGTAAATAGTGCTGCGATAAACATAGGGGTGCATGTGTCTTTTTATTTGAACAATTATTGAACAAAATATTCAACAGTAGGAAATAGGTAAGATGAATTTCAATACTTCCACAACATAGAGCATTTTGTAATCATGTTTATGTAAAGCTACTGAATAAAAATACAAATCTAGTTGAAAAGGTGTAAAAGGCATGAACAAGTAATTTGTA
Source organism: Manis javanica (assembly GCF_040802235.1). Lineage (NCBI taxonomy): Eukaryota > Metazoa > Chordata > Mammalia > Pholidota > Manidae > Manis > Manis javanica. The sequence continues at coordinate 90,513,951 of NC_133169.1, read as the reverse complement.
GACAGGAAACCACACAGATAAGCAGAATATAAGAATTCTCTCAAGTTCAGTAACACTGAGGAATAAACTATTTCACATTACAGCCATAAAATTTCAAAAACTTTCAGAAGTTGAATCATATCTAGAATTTGATGTGGGGAAAAGAAACCCTAAGCATTGATATAGGAGGCTTGATTGGTACAGGTGTTTCCTAAAATTATCTGGAATTGTAGAAATTCAATTTGCATATGCCTTTTGATGGGGAAATCACACTCTGGGGATAGAACCAGAGAAATAATTCTCACTCGATCCCATAAGGGAGTATGTTCAAGAACATTCTCACAGCCTTGTTTCTAACTAAGAAGTACCCACCAATTAAAGAATGGAAAAACAAAATGTGATGGATGATTATGGATACTATGAAGGAGTTAAGAACAATTAGAAATAGATTTATATATTTAAACGAATAAATCTTAAAAGTCTAACAATGAATAAAAAATATTAGACATGAGACTGTTCCTTAGCAAGTTACAATTTAATTTGGAAAATATATAATTTTTTTATTTTATCACATTTATTTAATAAGAATATCCATATATCCATGGCCATGCATCAGTCATGAACGTGGGAGTGTCTGTGGGCCACCAGGGAGGAGTGGGATGGATTCTGAATGGGCATCAGAAATAAGAAAGTCCAACAAACACTGGAAACGGGTGTGTGCACCGAATGCTCTGCCAGAGGCGTGCACACATACACAAAAATCAGAAAAATCATTTTGTAGAAGATAATTTGGTGCCAGTAGAACATATGTATACTAAAATTTAAATTATTAAACTCAGATTATAAGATACTACTAATGCATATCTCAGTTTTGTGTAAACTATATTAAGAATGAACAGAACAAAAGACTAATGGGATGTTCACAACAATGTTATCTGAGTTGTGAGTGGTTTTCTTTTTCTATTCAGATGTTTCACCTTCTACTAAAATTTTTGATTTTATAATAAAAATAAACTATTAAAGAAAAAATGTATAGGGTACTAAATAACTAGGAAAGAACACTTAGCTAATAAATAAGAGAGCTAGAATTTGAAACTGTGATCAGAGACTCACATTGATAAATCTTAGTTTTTGCATTTGAAAAATAGGTGCAAGCGGTCCATTTATTACATCTCAGGATTATTGTAAAGATTACTCAAAGTAGCACAAATGGAATCATTTATAGCCCACAAAGCTAAGGGTTTTAAGGTCTACAACTTTTTTTCTGAAAGATTTGGGGTCACATGTGAGTTTTTCCATTTTAGACACAGAATAGAATAGTAATAATATATGTCATATGTCAACACAAATTGAGTCAAGGAACCCTCCTGTGATCACCTTTCTCCAGTGAAATATTAACCTTTCCATTAAGACAAATAAGTAAATATATAGCCCCTGCTCAATTCAGATTGTGCATAAATTAGTTCAACCTTATCAGGTCTTGCCATCAACTGAATTATAAAATCACTCCATTTTCAGAACTTTGATACTAGAATTGCACATAAGAGTTTTGAAACATAATTGCACTTTCTTGTTTATGTAAAACTCGTACAGAACTCGGCAATTTCACATAAATTTATCCAGCTAGAAACCTTGATATTTCAAGAAAGTGCAAAATGGAGTGTATTTAAAAGAGGAGGTTGGCAAAACGGATTGGGCAAAAGTTGAAGGTAAGAAGATAGCAGGTGATAGAGGGAACGAACACCCACTAAATAAGAGGCCTGAGAACCCTGAGAAGAAAGGTTGGACGGCCTTACGGTTGAGATTGGTTTACCCGGGGGGAAGAGAGATGAGAAGATTGTGTTGAAGGGGAATTTTTACAGTTCCAAGCCTTGGATGGGTTTAAGTATCAAGAAAGCCGATGCTGGCCTCGCCACCATCACCACTGCTCACAAGCTCTCCCAGCCATGCCTAATTGTGCATTTATCCTCCCAAAAGTGAATCCTGGCTTCTCCATTGAGCAATGTTGTCAACCGTCACAGCTGCCAAGCCAACAGATGGTGTGAGCCTGTGGCACCAGCAGTTTCCAAATGTAAAAATATAGTCATTTAGATATTTTCTGTGTACACCCATTTCTTCATTAATCTTCTCAGTGCAGCTGCAAATGGATGATTTCCAAGTGAGACACAGTGGGATTCTGGCCACCTTCATTCACATACCTTCAGACCACCTGCCATGTCCCCAGTACGAGGCTACAACGGGAGGTGTGCCGCAGTCCCTCTTGTATTTCTCTTATTATTTAGTAAATCTATGTTTTATCTTCCCAGCTATATTTAAAGCCCTTTGAGGGGATGGCCCTATACTCATCTTTTTTTTATTCTAGTATACACAGGGCAGCACTTATCACATAAAAGTGAATACTTCTAGGGGTTGGGGGACACAGGGAGAGGTTGGTTAAAGGCTGCTGCTCCTTTCAGTTCTAAGATGACTCAGGTCTGAGGATCTCACTGTACGACATGGTGACTACAGTGGATAATGAAGGATTGTATATTCGAAATGTGATGCAGGAGCAAAATTTAAATGTTCTCACCAAAAAAAGAATATATACATATATGGTGATGAAGGTGTTGGTTAATTAGATAGAGAGGGATGCTTTCACAACGTGTGCATGTATCAAATCATCATATATACTTTAAATATTTTACTATCTTATTTGTTAATTATACCTCAATAAAACTGGAAAAAGTTAAAACCAATTTCAAAGAGTAATTAAATCAGGTTAATTTGTAAGAAATGCCCACCTCCACTCAAAAAAAAAAAAAAAACTCACAGGCAAAAACAAAAATTAAAAGAATGAGTCTACGAATTGTAAAACCGAGTAATAGTTATCGGTTTGCTACCATTGCTTCATAATCATTAAAAAGAACAATTTAAAGTTATAGATCTGCTACTTCCCACCCCGAGGCTAGCAAGAGTCTCAAATTAATACCATGCCACTAACGTCTCCTTTCTCCAAATCATCTCAAAAGTTCTGACCAAATTAATCTCTCTCAAGTACATATCAATTTCTACAGATTAAAACTATAAGGGATTTCTATTATCTATGCCAAAAATTTGTTTTCACGTGATCAGTGGCCTAGCGTGTTTTCATCATCTGGTCCCAGCCTGCCCCGCTAACACGGGAGAGAGACGCCCCAAGGCACTCCTGACTGATGCCCACCCACGGCTCTGGAGGCAGCTGTTTGCCTTCTGCTGGCAGGTGCCATGCCTGTGGGCATGCAGTTCCTCCTGCCTGGGCCCATTCCCACCATCTTTGGGGTCCACCCTATTCCAACAGCTCTGTGATGAAGCAGACGACCCAGGCCTGAACAATCATGGAGCCCCACCTTCCAAGCAACTCTCACAGGCTCAAGGATCCCAGGAAGGACCTTCTCCTGGTTCCTGTGCTGGAATTGTTGGGAAAAAGGCTTCTCCTACAGACCTGTAAGGTTCACATAAGTGGCCACATTTGTCCCAAAAAGACACCCCCAAATTAAGGTGTTTTTCTCCCTTAAATATTCCTTAGCTGCCTAAGAAGGAAATCAGTATGGGAAAGTAGAGATAAGTTGTCAAGCAAAGTTAGAACAACGATAAACCAACTTTTAAAGACAAGGGTATGAAATGATTGAATCCTGAACTGTTTTGCATATATATCCCCAAAGCTCTCCAAATATGCCTTCCTACCAGAAAAAGATACCCAATCATAGAAACACACACTCCAAACATATCCCAACGACTTCAGTCAGCCACCCCGACTTTCAAATGTCTTGTCCTTGGGCTTGATTTTAGGGCCTTGGGTTTATTTCTTGCTCCTTAATCAATACTTCAGGTTCAGGTTTTATACTCTGTGTCACGTATGTTTATCTATACAAACCAAGATCTGTTTGCCTGTCAAGGAGGTTGCTTAATAAAAAGATCTATACAAAATGATGACTATGTGCTCTGGCCTAATGTTTATGCCACTTTTATTCTCTTCCCTTTTCACTCATTTCTGATACTGCAAACGTTCACTGTGGTGATCGGCCAGGCCCCTGGCCTTCCACTTGCTGTATCCGCAGATCTAAATCCCTGCGATTTCCAGATCAAATTCAGACCTCAGACTTCATCTGCAATAACTTAGAGTGGACTGGGCTGCAGGTCAGATACTCCCTTCCTTTCCACTCCTACCTGTCTGATCCACCATGTATGCACATGGCATGGACACATCTGGCTCATTCACGGACACAATCAGCCAAATTCTCTCTTTTGTGGGCTTAACGCAGATTATAAACAAAGAGCTGACTCTTTACTTTCCATCCAGCTGTTTTCTCCCCATATAGGTAAAGCCAGCCTTTGATTGTTAATTTGCTATGCAATGATTTTGAGAAATGCCTTGCTATATAACTCTGCCCTGCTATGCTCCTCTCGGGTGTGCCAACAGAAGGGTTGAGCTGGGGCTGGTACATAGGTGCTTTGGCAGGAGAAGATGAATGCAGCCAGCTGGCTGGCAGAGAGGGACGCTATCCAGCTGGCAGTGTTTGAATGGGCAGGTGTTTGAATGGACAGGTGGGTTGGTCTGGCTGCCATCACGAGACATTGCTGGCTCTTGGCCAAAACACTGGGTGGAATTTTAATACCAGGAGATGCTGTCCAGGAGGTGAGCTAACAATGCAGATCCTTGAGTGGGAGCCAGACATACGCTCTGCCCACATCAGGAGGCTGAGAAGGAGCAGGACCAGGTGGTCTGGAGGGAGAAGCAGCTAGACGGAGCTCTGCCATGAAGAGCGGCTATGGAGGCATCAGGATGGGGAAAAGGGGAAATCACGCTGCTTGCTGCACAATGCAAAACACACAGCATTTTCAGGGCATGAGTTCAAGGGTCAGCTCCACCAGCTTCAGCCTGCTCAGAGTCATGTATTTCTTTTAAATACCATTTTCTTCAACTATTAAATGACAAAATCAAGAACGTGACGTCTTAGGGTTCCCATAAACACTATTTCTTAAGAAGCCTCCTCCTTTATAATTAAGGGAAATTTTAATTCCTTTCTTAAAGGAAAGTTCAGTGACACATTACGTGCAATGCTTTGTGGATGATACAGTGTTTGCAAATGAGTATTGGCTGCCGCAAATGCCGTAGCAGTAGCAAGTGCCTTAACAGAGGTTCTCGAAGAAACAGACAATTCAACAGTAATAGCTAGAGATTTCAATACCCCATTTTCCAATAATGGATAGAACTAGTAGACAGAAGGTTAGGAAGGAATTAAAAGACTTGAATAACTACATCCATAGAGCACCCACTCAACATGAAGAAAATATACATTATCCTCAAGTACACATGGACAAGTCTACAGTATAGACCACATGTTAGGCCATAAAACAAGTAAAAAAGGCTAAGTTTGAAATCATACAAAGTATCCTCTCCAGCCACCATGGAATGAAATTAGCCATCAGTAGCAGAAGTAAATTGGGAAAAGTAATTGTGGCAAGGAAATAATACATTCCTAAATAATCAGCGGGTCACATAAAAAGAGAAGCTAGAAAATACTTTGATATGAATGACAATGAAAACCTAACATATGAAAACATAAATGATTCAATGAAAGCGATGCTCAGAGAAATGTATAGCTGTAAAATCCCACATTCAAAAAGAAGGTGACGTCTTGGCTATTGTGAATAATGCTGCAATGAGCATGAAAATGCAGGTATCTCCTTGAGAGAGCCAAGGCATGGAGGCACACTGAATGTGCACTGACAGATGAATGGATAAATCCACTTTTAGAAAATGGAAAATGTGGTATATACATGCAATGGAGTATTATTCAGACTTAAAAAAGAAGGAAATCCTGCCACATACAATATGGATGAACTTTGAAAATACTATGTTAAGTGAAAGAAGCCCATCACAAAAGACAGTAGCTTCCAGGGACTAAGGGGAGAGGGATATGAGGAGATGCCAATCAATGGGCATAAATCCTCAATTATGCAAGCTAAGTTCTAGAGATCTGCTGTACAACATTGTACCTATAGTTAACAATACTATATTGTACACTTAAAAATTTGTTAAGAGGATAGATTTCATGTGATGTTCTTACCACAATAATACCAAAAAAAAAATCTCAAATTAATAAGCTAAACTTCCACCTTAAGAAACTAGAAAAAGAGCAAAGGAACCCCAAAGAAAACTTAAGGAAAGAAATAAGATTCGACTGGAAATAAGTGAAATAGAAAATAGAAAAACAGAATAGATGAAAATAAAAGCTGGTTTTGTGGGAAGATCAGCAAGGTGGCAAACCTTTAGCTAGACTGGCGAGAGATAAAAAAAAAAAGAGAATGGATTCAAATTACAAAAATCAATAAAGAAGAGAGGACATTGTTACTGACCCTATAGCAAGAAAGGTTCTGGACTTTAGTGTTGGGATGTTTAGGGTTATTTTACCATAGTTGAATACAATTTAGTATCGCTAAGTCATTTTACCCTAAGAGAACAAGCATTAGAAGATCCCATCACTAGCTTTTCAGTCTGGCCTTTGGTTTATCCATATTTTATCTGTCAAGAAGGTGACAATTTTTAAAAACTTCTTTAGGAGAATTAGCCTTAATCAATCAAGAATCTAGAACTCAAAGAAAAGTTGACCAATAGGCATTTTATAATATCCAAGCCTTTATTTTCACGAGGCAAAATATTTTCCGGATGTGTCGATGCAACGATTTGAAAATGACAATGTATGCCCTTCACATTCATAAGTTTAATTCCTGGGGATGTAACAAACTGGAAACTCTATATTTGTGTCCACCGGTGAGGAGAAGCCAATGGGATAGAGAAGGATATTTGCTTCAATCATGATCTTTTTTGAATAGAATGTTCTTCACCTCCCAGAGCCTGGTTACTTGTTAGGTCATGATGACGTCCTGCTTCGTCCGGTGTTTTCTGACCTGGCACTGGCCAGGCTGCAACATGCCTACTTCTTTGTAACAGCTTTCTGAATCCAACAGTGGATATCCTTAACACACACAATATTTAAGATCACAGAACCAATGAATCAGATTCTCCAGACAAGACAAATGATCACTGTACTTATAACTCAAATATAAGATATTTCTATACAATATCTGTGACATGTAGACACCTTAAACATTACTGTAAGTGAACAGGATCTGTATGATAGATAAAACTGGCTCAAAATTCAAGTGAATTCAGCTTAATATCATAAAACTGAATTGTTCCAGGACTCTCAACTCCAGCCAAGTAAACGCTACCCTGTTCTGTTTAAGCAAACTGTTACAAATATTTTGAAATTTTAAAACACTTATAAATTATCCATGGATCAAGGAAGAAATCACAAGAAAAATTAGACAATAGCTTCAACTAAATGAAAATGAAACTATGACATCTTGAAATGTGTGCATGTGGGTAAAGTGATACTTGAAAGGTGAATTTATAGCCTTAAATACTCATATTAAAAAAGGGTCTCAAATCAATTACCTAGGAGCCACTATGGGACACTAGAGAAAAAAAAGATGCCAGAAGTGAGCAGAAGAAAGGAAATAATAAAAAGCAGAAATCAATGATGTTCAAGATGGAACAACCACGGAGAAAATCAGTAATACCAAAAGTAACAATAAAGTTGATAAAGCTTTAGTCATAGTGGCCAGGAAAAAGAAAGAAAATACCAATTACCAATATCAAGAATGAGAGAGAAGACGTTAAGTACAGATATTTGGAGGATAATACAGGACTATTTTGAACCAGCCTGAGTAACTTAGTTACCACTACAGTAAAAAAACAGAGCAATGCAATGTATGTAACTCATGGTTAGGATGAGGGTTGACTGGAACTCTCAAATATACTGCTGGCAGGAATTACAGTGATACAGCTTCTTTGGAGAAGTCTGGCAACTTCTCAAAATGATCAAGTACAATTATCATCTGGCCCAGCAATCCTACTCCTAGGTATTTACCCAAGAGAAATAAAAGTATATGTCCACACGAAGACTTGTATGCAGATATTCATGGAAGCTGGAATAATGACTCAAAATAAGAAACCACCAAGATGTCCAACAATTGGCAGAAGAATAAACAAGCTGTGGTCCATAGATAATAGGGATACTACTCAGCAATAAAAGCAAAGACACTACTGAAACACACAACGACATGCGTGAGTGTTAAAGCATTGAGCTGAGTGAGATAAGCCAGACAGAAAAGACTAGATGCTGTAGGCTTTCACTGATAAGAAAATCTAGAAAAGGCCAAACCATACTAACAGAAGGATCAGCTGTTGCAAGAGACCCTGAAAGAGATAAGGAACTGACTTCCAAAGGGCCCAGGAGAAGTGTGAGGTTACATACATTGAGATCTGAGTTACACACATTGCATTGTTCTGTATTTTTACTGCAGTGGTAATTAAGTAACTATATTAAATATTCACAACTCACTTAATTGTACATGCAGAATGGGTAATTTTAGTGTTTGCAAATGATACTTCCATAAAGCTTGTTTTAAAAACACTATAGAAGATGTCCACAAGTGGGTTATACACTTAAAATGGAGAAAAAGTATTCTAGAAAAAAAGTGGAGTAAAAACTGTTCATGCCATACCAAGTTACCAAAAATGTAATAGAGAGACTAAGACTATTCATTATCATCGTGAAAAATTGATTTCAGCAAAAGTGGAGTTGGTGGCAATCACCTGAGAAAATATCAATCTTTTGAAAAATAGATATTATAGACTACAAAGGATTTATTTCAAAACACAAAGGATGTCTTTGCAGTATCACATCTGGCCAGTTCATTAAAAGCTCCTGTCAGGTATTTGGAAAGTACACGTAGACCATGGCCAGGTAAACAAGGGCAACTTTGAATATTGGGCAGCATAGTAATGTTGATGTACAATATTGTGATAAAATTGCCAAATCCAGAACTATATCTCAGTGCTTATGCTATCGTTGGAGTAAAGGTGCTACATCAATATTTAGCCCCAAGGACAGTGAGAGGCTTGGTGATTGGAAGTAGGGTAGAGTTAGAAATAACGAACACATGTATGAATGTCCAGTACGCATGCCAAATGTTTATTCAATGGAATTGAATCAGTCAATGAGAGAAGACATGTTCTTTAAAAATGCAGAAGTTTGAGTGAGGCTGGAGAAGCTTATACCATCCCAATGGGATCCAACCTGGTCTTTGAAGAACTCAGGCTTTAAATGGGCAAACAGGAATGAAGACACCCCGGAAACTGACACTGCATGAGGGGGGCCCGGCAGCGCCCTGACCTCCACGGACCCAAAGGGAGGGGCCTCCGCGGGGCCCTTGGGAGCAGCAGGGGCGAGACTTCAGGACTTTCCACCCTTCCTGTTTAAGGTGCACCTCCACTCCTGCCCTTTCCCTTTAGACACACCCTTCATTCTGGAACCCTGTGTCTTATAGTCACCCTAAAATTCTCACTCAGAGAGGAGGAAGCACCCATAAAGGCAAGACAAAAAACTTCGAGACCCCTAGGACCCTATCGGCTGCCGTTCTTGCCTCTCTCGCGTCCTGGGGTTCCTAGAACACAGCTGATTTGCAGTGACTTGGGAAATGTCACTCTCCTAACGACGTCCAAAGGCTGCAGGGGAAAATGCGACGTGTCCTCTTAATCTCCTTACACATGTACAGATATAATCCCCAAATACGCCTTCCTCCCATGCACATCACAAGGACAGCTTCCGGATTTCTATATTCCTTACGATAATCACGGAAAACGGCTCTAGTCATTTTCTGACACTCAAGTTTTTAGTGAGACGATGGTGGACCTCCTGCCTTTGAAGACCCCAAATTGCCCCATTTCCACAGAACATCACAGATCTAGATACTTCAGGACCCTGTAAAGCTTTAGGCAGCAAAGATAAGGGGGAATAGCCAAGATGTCTGAAAACAACCGGCAGGGGTAATGAAATGAACAAAAGAAAAGTTTATACGCTTGTGTCTGGGCATTCACATTATTAGGCCTTAAAGTAATTTTCAAGCCCTTCAAGATGAAAGGGAAGGTGGGAGAGAATGCTAGAAGGCTGTAGCTCACCTGTGTGGCTTACTTCATTCTGTGTTATTATTAAAGCCTCTGTCACGTCAGCGCGTGTTCACCCCTATGTCCTGCAAGGAGCACGTATCCTAAGCCTCTCCTAACAGGAGTTACCCTGCTGGGGATTTCAGAGAGAACTGAGGGCAGCCAGCGGCTGATGCAGAGTGGACGGGCCTTCACCTCACCGGGTGACAGGAGGGCACGTGAGCTGGATCAGTAGTGCACGTACAACAGTGACGGCTTTGGGAAGGAGGTGGCATCTGAAGGCTTCCAGATGGCGGGCAAGGTAGCCAAAGAAAGATGGGGCATTAAAAGAGGCATGAGGGACTAAATCATGCGGAAGAAACAGCATGTGAGTGTCACAGTCACAGTCACGAACCTGTTGCATTTAGGAAGATGTGGGCGGTCCGTCAGGCTAGACTGTAACTGCAAGGGAAAAGGTGGGAGCTGCAGGCCTGGGCGCATAATGGGCCCATTCACAGACACGGGGAATATGGGAGCAGGGTCCAGTCGGGAGGAAGCAGGTGGCACAGGAAATAAATACAAAGAGGTCAATATCCACAAGTATCACTTAGAAATCAGATTCAAATTTAAAACATCTTTCCTGAGGCAAAACTTAATATTCTATTTGCTCTACAGAAAAATAGCTTTATACTTTCCTCAGAGCTCTTGGTTTAACACCTTAAAAATATTAAATCCACTGAAAAGTGTAGGTACAGCACGGGCCTGTGTAAATCCCCTGTTCTGCTTACATTGGCGGCTGCTTTACAGCCATGTTGACTTTCAAGAAATAATTATTAACTGTTCCTCGTGGGGTTTGTAAATTGAATTATTGAATGGCGCTACATACAAAGGTCAAAAGTACAATTTTCTATGCAGAACATGCTACTCTCCATCGCTTCAGCAGGATAGAATTATTCAGGTGCCTATTACTGCACCAAGGAACTACAACTTTTTAGTGAAAAATAAATAATTGAGGTTGATAGATCCATTACGGAGTTGGACATTCTCAGCCACATTTTCCAAAGACACAAAAGCACAGAGAGGAAAGGTAACTGTTGTAAACATGGGACAAAATCCATATTCGCAGAGTTTATAAGTTGTTGCTGCTGTTGTTTTGGTGCATTGAATTTGATAAGAAATCAGAAAGTAACACAACACATGTGAAAAAGCTCTGTTTGGAGTTCACTGAACACACTGAACACACAGCTGCCTGCTAGTTATGGAGACCGTAAGTGTCTCTAGGTCAAGAGCAGCTATGAGTCAAACGAAGGTCAAATGAGCAGCAGATTTCAGGCTAATCATTATCCCCCAAGAGATAATTTTACAGTTTTCTGGAGGGATACTGGTCTTCATTTGTTGTTTTTCTAAACAAAAATGTTAAGCCATATGTTTTTTAGTTTATCTTGTTTGTCTGGATAAAGCAATCCCTCTGACATATTTGCAGCATTTTGCAATGTCAGATGTTGCTTCCAGCTGCAAGAAAATTTATCCTTTATGCTCTAAGCAACTTAGAATGTTTACATCTATAGAAACAGTAGCTCCATGCAGAGCCCAACACCCAAGAGGTAGCTGTTTCTGTACACTATGGTCTGTATCAAAAACAGCATTGTCAAGTATGAAATGATTGGCTTTTCATGTGGAGCCCAACATTTCAACAGAGCCTTTATTATCCATTCCAGTCTGGCTTTAGTTCATCTTCCATAGACACTCCAGATTAAATTTTCCTCATTATCATTACAGAACTAGATGAATAAGTGGCACATCTGCTCATGAAGTGGTTTATTATCTGTTCAGATGAGCTTTGGAATGAATAGGAAAATAACTACGGAAGAAAAAAATACACCCGGGTTTATGCCTGCTGAGAAATGCAGGACCAGCTATGCTATCTATGAAAATCTATTAGCCTCCCCCTCCCACTGAATGGGGAAGAATTATTATTTAATAAGTTGATTCAATTTATGATGAAGGAAAAATGCAAGGCATACAAGAATCAAACCAAAACAAATACACAGAAACCTGGCATATGATTAGGGCCTAATGAAGACCTTATACTGTTGAATTCACTCTTCAGCCCATCCTTCCAAAAGAAAATGTGAAGATCTGTAAATATTTTACCAACAATTCCATATCAGATATTTCTCTTGAAAAACAAGACTTTATAAATAAATCTGTTCATTATGAAGACATCAACACATTACAGCTGTGCCATTCACATGGGGTTTACGATCATTTTCATTGCTATTAGGCCTATATCATCCATTCAGGACTCGCACCAGCCCTCGCAGCCTGAACCGGTCCATACCATTCCTTGACTAGCTTCAGCCAGGCCTGCCTTCAGGAGTTTGTCCACAATAGAACTTGACTATACCTCCAATTTGTCATAGCCTAGCCAGATAGCTGAGGTGGCTGAAGAGGTAGGTATGAATGTTTCATTTCCACCAATACCAAAATAACAAAAATTAAAATGCTCAAACTTTAATGTATAAACAAGTCATCTGGAAACCTTGTCGAAATGCAGATTGATTCAGCAGGTCTGGAGGGGGGAGCTAAGAATGCATTTCCAATAAGCTCTCAAATTTGCCAGTGCCGCTGAAGGCAGACCTATGCTGCTTAATGGTAGCTGGCTGCGGCTACTGAGGACTCAGACGCAGCTCCTTGTAAGTAAAAAATACTCATCAGATTTTAAAGATTTAGTATAAAAAAGATAATGTAAAATAGATAGTTAATAATTTTGTATTGACTAAATGTTGGAAAGGCATCTCAGATCTATTAAATAAGTTTATCAAAGTTAACTTCACCTTTATTTTTACTTTTTTTTAAAGATGGCAACCATACATTTTTTCATTACATATATGGCATGTATATTTTCAGCATTGAAACCAGTTTCTAACCAGTTCATTAGATTGGTTTTGACTTGTTTAACATATTTTAAAAGTGTGTGTATATGTGTCAATAAAATGGTATATACATGTGCATGTGTTTATGTATATACATACATATAATGTAAATATGACACGATACATGATATAAAAAACCTTTTTGACATGTTCACATAGGGGTGGCATAACTATTCTTTCCACTAACAAAATAGATGAATCCATTAAAATGCTTTCAACCACAAGGAAGCCAAACTGCTTATTAAACAATAGGAAAAGTATTTGCTATAGAATAAGATCCTAGAGTGCTTAATTTAGGGACTACCCCCATTTATTTTCAGTTCTCTTAGCTCCGGTTAAATGCTCAGGTAAAATAGCCTATAGACAACTAAAAACAACAAAACAAAAAACCCAGAGAAAGAATTGTCTACATCTCTCCTCCCTAAGTCTCTATTTTAAGAGCATGGAAACTTTTCCAGAAGCCCCCAGTAAACTGTATTCCCATCTCAGTGTCCAAACGGAGTCAGGTTCCCAATCCCTATGGCCTGAAAACTGACAGGTTTTTATCTTAGATAAAGTTTCCTGAATCAGCCACTGGTAGAAGTGGTGGAATTAACAAAATAGGCTAATCGGGGCCCCTCCCAGGAAGGCCAATCAACTCTCCAACGTTTACCCAACAGTAAAAAGAAGGGTGCAACAGGAAAGACTCGGCACCAACAACGGTAGATGGGACCCCACTCCTGTTTTAATATGTATAGGATGATTATCTGGGGAAAATTATACCTGATAATAGTGAACATTTAAGTCCAAATATATATATATAATATATATGCAAGATTTAGAATAGCACCCAGAATCACATTTAGTAATAAAATACTGGTGACTCTCCTTCTAGATATTTCTCTTAGGCATGCACATATGGGAGGAGATTTGCCAAGAAGGTACCCAAGGTGCCCTGAGCTGCTCAAGGTACTGCACAGCCTGGCTCTGGGTAGCACTTATCACTGTCTGATCCACTCAGATTCTAGAGAGGTTGCCAATAACCAGACATTGAGTCAACTGGATCAATCACCTTGATGTTAAATCCTACAGAAACTGATAAATAAGCTATGAAGTTGTAATGACTTATCGGGATGATTAAAAACATTATTGTAGGCAGCACCAATTTGATCTGCTTCTTAAAGGAGCTTAGCAGGTACATTTCACCTGAATAAATTTAGATCTCTCTAATGTTAAACATATTCATTTGAAAAATGGTTCTCACATGAGCAAAACATGTAAACTATAGATATGCTTCAACTGCCATTTTATTGTGTATATACTGTCAGCCCCTTGTTTTCTGAATCAACAAAGCAGTAAAGATCTGAACTTCCTCCATAATTACACATTTGAGGGTATTTATTTACACAAATATTGCTTTTGGTCATACTCTCCACTGGGCATGTAATAAGGATGTAATGTGAGCAAGATGAATATGATCCCTGTGTTCAAAGGGCCTCAAGTCAAGAGAAAGAGATTGAGAGAAATGTAGACAATTACTACACCGTATAATAGGATCTCTGGTTGGAAAACCGCAAGGCATGTAGCCCCAACCTAGATTTAAGGGGAGTGACATCTCATCTGAACTGACCAAAGACAGGTGCGGGATGTTTTAGAGGGAGAACAACATGTGAAAAGGTTCAGAGAATCAGAGAAAGTGACTGTTCAGGGAACAGCAAATGAGCAGACATGGCTAGAATGCAAAGTCTAAGCGGGAATGGTGTAAAAAGAGGTTGGAGAAGTAAACTATAAAGGAAATTAAAGAATTTGGACTTTATTCTGACAGCGATGGAGAACAGGATAGTCAGACAAAACACAAGAGGCCCAGCTAAATCTGAATTTGAAATAAACAGTTTTTCGTATGTCTCCAATATTGCCCAGAACACACTTCTACTAAAATAAATTATTTATTTGAAATTCAATTTTAACTGGGTGTCCTGAATTTTTGTTTGTTGAATCTGGAAACTTTAATGGGAAGCCACTAGAGAAGTTAACTAGACAAGTAACATGATTTAATTGGAGCTTCAGAAAGAAAGAAATCCTACCATTTGCAACAACATGGATGGACCTACAGGGTATTATGCTAAGTGAAATAAGTCGGACAGAAAAAGACAAATACCATATGATTTCACTTACCTCTGAAATCTAAAAACAAAACAAAATGAACAAAATAGCAGTAGACTTAGATACTGAGTATTAACTGGTGGTTACCATGGGGCAGGGGTTGGGGTGGGTGGGCGGGGAAGGGGAGGGAGATAAAGGGGTACAGTAATTCCCAGAGTGTAACAGTCACAGGGATGGCAGTACAGCATGGAGAATATCGTCAGTGATTCTGTAACATCTTTCTAAGTTGACAGACAGTAACAGCACTAATGGGGGGGGGCAAGGATTTAATATTAATATGGGTAACTGCTGAACCACTATGTTACTCACCTGAAACCAATATAAGATCATATATCAACCATACTTCAATTTTTTAACAATGGAGCTTTAGAAAAATACTACTGATTGTGATAGAGAAAACAAATTTCATTCATTTATCTATGACAGTATCTTTGAGCAGCCACCTTATATACTAGACAAGGCTTTAAATAAGTCCAAGTAAATTTGAGGCAGGTCTCTTGAGTGGCATGCACCCTATTTTTGCCACATTATCTTTCTGTATTGATGATGCTTAAGAAGTAATGTAGTAGAGAGACCACTGGGGAGGAGTGACATAGGGTAATGTTGACTGTGGAGCCAGAGTATCTGGGTGCAGTCTGACTTCCTCTGCTTATGAGTTGTGTGACTTTGAGTATCAGGATCTTTGTCTACAAGGTGGGAATATGAGTTTTATGTAAATTGTGACAATCAAATGACAGTAAGATACATGTAAAGCCTGACACAGAATAAATGCTATGGAAATATCAAGTCTTAGTATAATTTGACTTCCATTTTTCAAGTAGAATCTTTTTAACTTAAATATGTTAACCTAAAGGCGAAGAGAAAACTGATGTCACTTGCCATGTATATAAGGTAATTTAAGAAATAAATACAACAGCCCCCAAACTCCATCATACTAGATTTATTCTCTTGCAAAATTGCGATAGAATATATATTTTTTAATCTAGCCATTGCATTTTACATACAGAAACGAGGCTCGGAAGGAGGAAATCTATCTCAGATCATATAGCAACTTAAAAACAGAGCTGGGGATTGTATCTGTGTTTATGAATTCCTAATACTGAGAGTCATCTAATATATTCGTGGTTGCTCCATATTTCTCTAGCATACACACCTCTGGAGCTGTATAGCCTTGAATTTCCAATTATTGTAAAAATCTTGCAGCCCCAGTCTCACTACCTCACTTCCCATCTCTGAACCATTTTCCATCATTGACCAAGTGTCTCTCTTCACTCACCTTTGCCGACTTCTTTCTCCTTGTTTTTAAGGGTAAGTAGGCCTGGCCAGGAGCAGAGTTCTCTAGCTGGAGTGTCAACGGTGGGGGGAGAGAGACCCCTTGATGGGGAATCTTCAGAAGGAAACTGCACCAGCAGACTTAATACAAAGATGGAAAAATATTGCAATTGCCCAAATCAAAACATTCACTCCTGTACCACCTAAATCGCCTTGCCTGACACACAGCAGAAACAACGAGTTCTGTCCCGAAATAGAGGCAGAAAGGAATCAGACCATAAGGGAACGTCTGAAGCCCCTGTCCTCTGACACAGAGAAAGCAACACCACCTCTCCAAGCAGCCAACCCTGAAGACCCGGGACGAAGCTTCTATTTTTCTATGGCAAGTCTATGGGGATTTAGGAGTCGGCAGAATAAACTATGCCCTGCTGATGCATGTACACACGCCCAGCTCCGTGTGGCTTCCCGTATTTATTGGCTACATTTTCCAAGTCAAGGCAGCCCTCATAATGATTTTGATAAGGAAATGTGATTCATACCTAGATGGCTGCTGAGAACATTTAAGATATAAAATCCATTTAGTACCGATTAGCCTTAGAACATTCTTTATGTAATCTGTCACAATGGCAGATATTAGAGAGAACAGTTTTGTCTTTCCTTTGGAACAGTTTATCCATCACCCTTGCTCCTGACAAGCCTTTAGGAGGAGAACATTCATCAGGGTGTCTTAGAAGACTCCAAAAATAAAAGCTGACACTGGTATTTGTAAGGAGAATATGAGCTGATTGCAAAGACTTAAGAAAAGAGAGTGTTTTGTCTCCACGTTCCTGCAGAAGCCAGGCTTGCAGCCACCCTCGGTAGTGCTCCGGAGCAGAGAGAGGTCTGCCTGGGTCTTAGAACCTGCAAAGTGCCGAGACGAGGGAGTTACCCAGTACTGATTAATCCCTGGCTTCCCACGGGCAATGGGATGTGTGCCGATAATTCTGTGCTTTTCACATCTGCAAATGTCAAGAATTCAAGTTACCCCAGTGGAGTCAAACAAGTAATAAAATCCTCGTACGAGCAACGGTAACATTTAGTACTTACACGACACTGCGCTGTTCATCCTGACAATGGGACGTGAACCGCACGGCGCCGTCGGCGCAGAATCTGCAAGTCCGCGACCCCAGCCAGGGTTTCCCCCCGGGCAGCCCTTTGGGTCCTTCAAAGCCTCTTTTCCAAATGCTTTCCAGGAATGGACGCCCAGAGCCTAAAAGCAAAGTTTGCGCGAGCAGCATGTGAGAATTATTGCTCGGGAAGCCTTAAAAATAATTACTAAACCTCACCCCACCCCTAACTAAAAAATATGTATCGAAATGGTGTTAGTTTGAAACTGACTGTGTACCGGGAAGGCAGGGAGACACTGGGGAGAGGCCACCCCGTCCCGGCGGGCAGGCGGCGGGCCCCAGAACTTACCGGGCGTGTGTCCCAGAGGCGGCGAGGCCAGGCGGTCTCCACGCCCGCGCCGGAACCCCATGTTTATGGAGAGGCTTCACCTGGGCTCGGCGGCCCACCCCACGCAGGTGGTCTCCCCAGCACGCTCGCTGCTTCCCAAGGCTGCGTCCTGGAAATGGGTCCAGCTGCAGCCACGGCGAGCCAAGGGGCATTGCAAGGACCGGGGCGCAGGTGCGGGCCTCTGGCTGCCAGGGTCTGCCCTGGGTCAGCGCCCCAGCTGCCTCTTAAGGACCCCCCCCCAACATGTCATCGGCTCTTCCGGTCTCACGGGCCCCCTCGCCCACTAAGTGCCCAGGTGGTCAGCAAAGGGTTTTATTTGGTACCTCTCTGGCTGCTCTGGAGGCAGAGGCTGTAGCAATAGAGGCATGTGCGAGGAAACACACAGATTTAGATAATGATTCCAAAGATTAGTAACAATTTTTTTCTACCAAGAGCTCCACTGGGAGCCTCCTTGGGCGGCAGTAATGACGTCCAAGGCCGTCTGTGATCTTGTGATTTGTAAGAAACATATTTTTGGTTTTTGTTCTCATTCCTGGCACAGTTCTTAAAATTCTTAGAATTTCAAAGGATGAGGAGAATGAGGGGAAATGGGTCTTTTGTTACGTTAATGTGGTGGCTATTGGACCCACCGGAGGAGGGGCTGGTGGTCAGGGGAACAGGACTCTTAGAGGGCTGGAACTTTCAAGTTGCACCCCCACCCCCCTCACCACCCCACACACAGCCCACACTCCCCACCTCAGGGGAGGAGAGGGCCTGGAGGTTGAATCAATCACAGATGGTCAGTGGTTTTATCCATTTTGCCTTTGTAATGAAGCCTCTATAAAAACCCCAGAGGAGAGATTCTGAGCTGGTGAACCTGGGGAGGTGCTGGGACAGTGGGCACCTGGAGCGGACAGGGAAGCGCTGCACCCTTCCCCCAAGCCCCGCCCTGAGCGTTGTTCCATCTGGTTGTCTGGGGGTTTATATCCTTTTATAATGAACAGGTGATCTAGTAAGTGAACTGTTTCTCTCAGTTCTGTGAGTGGCTCTAGCAAATTTATTGCACCTGACGAGGAGGCCTTGGCCTCTGACGTAGCCAGCTGGCCAGAAGGTACAGTAACAACTTGGCTTGCAAACAGCATAGGGTGGCCTTACAGGCCTGAACCCTTAAGCCTGTGGAACCTGACGCTGTCTCCCAGTAGTGTCAGAACTGAGCTGAACTGTAGGACTCCTAGCTGGCATCCTCAGAATTGCTTGTCGATGTAGGGGAAGGCCTCCCACAAACACTCGGCCACCCTATTTTGGAGGCCAGCTTCTGTCATTAGAAACCTTTCAGTGTTAAGTAAAGGCAGGATTTACTGGCTATCATGTAAGGTTTGCTGTGTGAATTTACTAAGGACTGTCATGGGCGCCGTAAGGTCCTCCAGGCCAGTGACTGCACCAGTGGAAAACAGAATGCATTCAACCCGCCTCAAGGAAAGAGGAAGGTCGACATTTTTTGTTTCTCTAGGGTGGACTACCCCCTGTGCCCAGGGGAAAACCAGGCTGTCACTGTCCAGCCGCCCGGTAGAAGCCACAGCCAAAGATTTGTGCCACACAACCACTCGGTCCCATGTGGGGCTGCCCTATAAACACCTGCACAGTGCGACCAGTCAGTGCCAGCCCAGCCACTGTTCCTTAAGGGGACAGAATGACCACACAATCCTGGGGATACCCTCCCACACTCTTTGTGCAGTTGAGTTGATTCTATTTAGAGTGATTTTTCGATCTCCAACATAGGGGTGCTAGGTGTTCAAATGTCCATAGCCCAGGTCAAGCCACATGAACCCATCCCAGATCGGGCATAACCACCCATGGCTCTGACGGTGGTATTTTTAGAACACTGCTGGTCAGTGTTTGTTGGGCTGCCTGAGTAGTTTGATCGACAGAAATAGAATACTCATGCCCAGCGTTATTGATAGTGTTTGCCACAGGCCAGGTTTGGGGATCAGTCAGAAAGTGCAGGCAAATCAAGAGTCTTAGCTTGTCTTAGCTAGTTAGTCTCAGCTTGTTCTTCCTTAGTCGACTGCATTAGGGCCTTCTCATCCCCTTCCGGAAGTCGTGGTGCCCACCATGGCACTCCTGATACCTGCATGCCCAACAAAAGTGGACTTATTATTTATTGTTCCGGGCATACAAGTGGACCCGCTGTAGAAAGATATCTCCATGAAGTGTGCATCCCATGACTGGATAACACAGGAGCTGGAGAAGTCCAAGGTCAAAAAGACAGATATTGAGTAGGAACTTCTGTGAGGTCTACACTTCTGGCCTAGATCCTTAGATATGAATGTGGCTGCGACTTCAGGATTCGACCTGCTTATGCATACTGTGCATACTGGTCAGGGGACACAGCACTGCTGGGCGTGAGGACGGACTGGGGGTAGGATCTGCTGGACAATGGACGCCACCTCCCCCATCTTTCACCAGGGCCAGACTGCGGTGGGACTACAGCATCCCAGGGGAGATCAAGTAGCCCCCCACCCAGAGGTGCAAAGTGACCCATCTATCCTGGTGAGATGTTCCATTGCAAATCCCAGTAAATAACCCTATTCCCAGTAATGGTGGGACTTGGGGTTCTCAGCAGCACAGCACATTGACCCACAGTGTAAGTCAGAGAAATGGCTGTTTCCATGATTTCTACACCTTTAGGTATTGGGTATCTCGACAAGTGTTCCCAGTCCGGCAGATGGGGCAACAGGCCCTCCGGTTGATTATTTAAATGTATTAAAGCCCGACACAGAATTTTAGTCCACTTGGATAAGGTGGTTTTACTTATTATCAATTTAATCTGCTGCCTTAATATTTCATCCTATCACCTCTGCTGCTTATAGATTATAAGGGAGATGGAACCTCCATTAAATGTCAGGTTCTTCTGTACAGTCTTGCATATCATGACCTTTGAATTATGACTGCCCAATCATTATTTATTCAACAAGGGTATTTGCACACAGTACTTGGCTTCTCTAATTCCCTAATGGTGGCAGCCTGGTTTGCACATCTAAGGGGCAAGCTTGGGTTAGGCCAGACTCAGTGTCCATACAAGCTAAGTCATTTTTAGAACCTTTATTCAGAAAGAGGGGACCAATGTAACCAATTTGTCAATCCTTCACTGGCTGGGAATTCTGGTGTATGGCCCCAAATTCCATTGGCAGTTCCCTTAGGTATTGTTCTGATCATGCAGGACATGCTGTTACTGCATTAACCATCTCACCATACTTCAAGGGTAATCCAACATTCTTGGCAATGCACTGTCCCACTGAGGCTCTGAAGTGGCTGCGCTTCCCGGGTACCTAATCTGCTCTGGCTACTAAAGAGTCGGTTGCAAGGGCTCATATCCAAGCCATCAGCTTCCGAATTGCCAGGGGGTGTCAATACATTATGAGATGGAATGTGGAAAACAGAGAGGAGGATTGTCTCAGGTTCTTACAGGAAAACTCAAGAAATGTTTTTCCACATATCCTGACCCTGTAAGGGCTTATTCACAATGACCCACTTTTGAATTTTCCATTGTTGTCCAAGCTATAGAGTTAATCCCTTTAGAACAGCCCAGTTGTCTGTGGAAAGTCTTAATGGTCTGAGCACACGAGTCATCATCAGTCAACCCTGCTCTGACTTCATCTCCCTGGCAGCTGTGGTTCTTTCCTGTTACGAGGAGAACAGATCCTTACTGAACTTATACAAACAACTATATTGACATGAAAATCAGAATACTTACTAATGCTTACAAATTCTGGCAGGATCAGGCAGGGGGAAAAGATAAGTGTTTTATTTTTGTTCACAAAGGTAGAGGTGAGCAAATTACAAATAGTTTAGGAGAAAAAGAGAAAAAGGCTTTCTTTACTCTGGAAAAACAAAACATAAACATAAAAGAGCCAACAGTGTTTCAAACAGTCATAATAATTATAATCATTCTAATTAATTTTTTCATTAGAATTCTGTAAATTCTTTTTCAGTTCAGTGCTATGATCTAAGTTAGCAGAAACCTGTAACCTGTTGGTCTTTTTTATGGAAATTTCCTTCAAGATTTCCTTGAAGGTGAAGCACTTTTGCCAAAGCATCCGAGTAAAACAATTACTGTCTGTAAATGATGAAAGATTTTAAAATGGTCACGGTTACAGATCTGATGAGAGTTTATTATAACACAGCTGACAAGGGAATTTAGTTATTTTTGTGACAGACTTTATAAAAAATTAAAATTATGACTGATAACATTATATCAGGACACATCAGATTTTTAGGAATTTCACATAATTTCTGGAACACTGATATTAATAATATATATTTGTACAAATATGACCTAAGTAAGTCTACCATCACTTCTTATTAGACAATGCTTCCCATGTAATTTAACGCATTGAATAAGTCTGATTTGCTTAATGTCTCTCTTTTATAAGCAAAGAGAATAAATGTTTTGAGACATTCCAGGGACTCTCTGGAAAATTCCAAAGTTAGTTCAAGGTCAAAAAGAGTTCATTTATAACTTGACTTTTGGGAAGTTTGTCAGAAATATCAAAACGTTTAAAACACTTGATTAAATACCATCATAGATCATGTGAACAATACATACTTCTCTATTTAACCAAAGTGACAATCAAAAACTTCAAAGGCAAGTACAGAAAGTTGCATACTTGTTAAAAAATAAAAAAAACTTAGCTCTTTTAATAGAGACGACTCAGTTTTCTTGAATAATCAAAGACCTGATAAAGACAACATGAAATACTGGAATTAATTTTGGTAAAAAAACAGAATCTTTGTTTTCTAGACAGAGTACTTAAAAAGTAAAGCAAAGCCTTCACAATTTTAGAAAAGACTAGACCAATTATCCAAGAAAACTTTGTCCTTCTAGCAGATGAAAGAAAATTAAGTTTTAGTTTTATATAAGTAACCTACTGATATTAAAGCCTGTTTTCCTTTAAGCCAATGAAGTGGAACTCTTTTACCAAATTAATTTTGACAATAACACCTGGAGGTAGAAAAACATCATATACCCATAGAACATATTTCCACAGACAGGTATAAACACACAGGCATAAACAAGGACCCCACTGCTTTCATTCCAAAACTTTAGCCATGAATCAGGTACCATGTAAAACTACAAACATCAGTGAAATCCAAATTGTGTCTCTGACAGATGGAACAAGTTAAGGTTACATGCTCAAATGGCTAAAGCTTTTTACTAATATTCACGGAGAAGACTTTTAAGATTTGTATTTGCCCTTGACAGTCTTATGGAGACTGTGGACTAGGTTTGGAGCAAGGGAGCTTCTATAGCAGCTTGTATTTTAAAAAGTCCCTTTTCCCCTTCTTTCTTTCAGTCTCAGGGAATGTGGGCAATGTTTTATCTCGGGGGTGTTTACATTTCAAAGACGTAATTTACATCTTCACAGGACAGAAAAAGAATGCAAGTTTTCTGCAACACTGTGGGTGCTGGAGTATGTCTCTCTATTCTCAGAAATCTAGGGTAAGTACTCGTTAAAATTTTCCTCCGTATTTCGGGTCCGCAGGCTTGGTGTGCTTTGTCCATTTCATTGTCAAGCTTCATGACATCCTCACCTTCTTTTTCTTCTCTTTTCCAAGGATTCCACATTCTACTGTATCAGTCAGGCTTTGTCACAAGCACTCGGACTGGACGCTAATCTGCTAGTTTGTGTCCTGCTAGCTTTGCAAAATGCACATTAGTGTCTCCAACTTATTATCCTGCTCTCCCATCTTATGTTAGTCCCAAAGCTAGCAGAGTAGTGGACTTCTCTCACCTCAGCTCTTCTTTCAACTTTCTAACTCAAGCTGCAGCTCTAGGTGGGCCCCAGTGTCCAGCCGCACTGCCCATGGTAGAGGCCAGCCCGCTGTGACCACCTGTTGCCCTCCTTGCCACAGTGCACTGCACACAGACCTCAGACAAGCACATTAGACCAGCGAGTGTCGGGGGCATCCCGGTGCTCATGCAGCGTCCGCAACATCAACATGCAGGCCAGCCCTCCCCACACAGGGGTTGCCAGCCAATTCAGGATTTCCCATGCGGATACCTCTTTCCCAAAACCCATTTCTTTTGCCTATTGGCTGCCTTGCCAGTTGCCGTTTTTGCAAAGTGGTCTCCACACATGCAAGGCAAGAGGAGAAACTGAAGACAGAGACGTTTCCAGGTTGGTAGCAGCAGCTTTAATAAGCAAGCGAACTTACGTATAAGCTTGAGTTTGGTGGACACCCGTTAGCAGATCTTTACATCCTCCCTTCAGCATCGTAAGAGTTTATATAGAAGCCTAGTCAGGATTCAGTCATACAAGCCACCCAGATGGTCGCAACAACACATTGTTCTCTTAAGGCTGCGTCCTTGAAAACAGCTCCCGCTGTGGACCAGTGGACAAAGCAGACAGTCCAAGGGTGGGGGAGGGAGGGAGAGCCTCTCAAAGGCCCCTTCCAACAGCTGGTGGGACCCAGATATCCTTTGTTGTTGTTTTTGAACATCTCAAATGATTCTAATATCCAACCAGAGTTAAGAACCATTAGCTTCGGACAGTGGTTCTCAAATTTTGCTGCATCATTGGGAAGTTTTGAAAATCCCAGGACTCGGGTAGCATTCAATACTGATGACATCAGAGTCTGTTGGGATGCATCCAAGCTGCAGGATTTGGTAAAGCTTCCCTGCATAACAAGAAAAGACTGAAAAACTTCCATAGACCGGAGGAGATTAAGGAGATGTGACAACTAAATGTAAGCGGTTTCTTAGATGGGAACCTAGAACAGAACATGGACATTACTGGGAAAACATGTGAAATCTGAATGAAGTGTGGGTGTGGGTTCCGTTAATAGCGGCGTAAGCGTGTTGGTTTCTCAGTTATGACGAACGTCCCGCACGGGGATGCGCACAGTGTGACCATCAGGGAAAACTGGGTGAGGGCACTGAGAACTCGCTGCAGCATCTTTGCCATTTTCCTTTAAATCTAAAACTGTTTTAAAATCAAATGTTCATTAAAAAATACCAGCGATGTAAGAAAACTGCACTCTTCTCCTTAACTCGCCTTGGGTCTGACCCTGAAGGAGCTGATCAATGTGGGAGGAGAAGCTGCAAAAAGGGAACTCGTTTTCCCGCTGCACAGAACCAGGCACATGGAACTCACTCGAATTTTTATTAAAACAAAACAAAAACAACAAAAAACAGCACTAAAGGTCACACAAAGGGTCAAGGAAGGACGGTGTAGAGGTGGAATAGACACGTAATCTTAAACTGGTGTCGCTTGTGGTGTGCAGAGAAGAGAAGACGGAGGGAGGGGTCCAACACGATACCGCAGAGAGCAAGTGAACCGTGCCATTAACTCAGTGAAAACCTAAACCTTCATTTTGCCTGGAGGGCTCACATCCATTATTTTCATACAGTCTCACAAGAGTCTCTGGACAGATCTACTTCCATTTCATCGTTGAGAAGACTCAGGCACAGGCAGGTTAAGTGCTTTCCTTGAGGTCACCCTGTGTCCTTGAACACAGACGTTAGCAGACAGCAGTGAAGGTGGCTTTGTCCTGGGCCAGTAATTCACTTACGGAATGTAAACACACAGTCTCCCATCTCCAACACCTAAGGATTTATTAATTAGCAAGTGGAGAAGCCACCAGATTGTGCTGCTCTGAATGACAACAGGCAGGGTCTGTGAGTTATGCCAAGGGAGAGTGTTTGGCCAATCCACGCTTTTGAAATTTGGGAATTCATAAATAACGTGTGTAAATGTGAACATTGTTATCTAGCAAAACAGTCTGAATGTCCAGATTTATATCCATCCATTGGGCCAGCATTCCTATGCCAAACTCAAGTGTTAATTACACTGTCTTCTCTCCCCCTGGCATCTCACCTGTCGGCTGTCTGTCTGTCTCCCAGGCGATCGCCACCTTTGGGGAGACGGCGGCCAGTGTGGGGGTGGAAGGAAAGCTCCTGCTAACATGGTGAATGCCGATTCTCAGTCCCTGCTGCTCCACAGACCAGTGTCGACTCTCCACGGTGTCCCTGTGCCCCTTCAGAAGGCTCATGCCTGGCCAAGGACTTGCACAGATGAGACAGGAAAAAGGGTTTGGGCAACTGTGGTCACAAGCCTTGAACTCGCTTCAGGTTAACTGACAGGCTAGTTCAATTTATTTTTAAATCTCCTTTGAGGCCAGGATGAGCTTATGAACACTCTACGGAGGCCGTAGAATATACTGGAAAATCGTGAAACTTAAGAGTCATGCAAACTTTTATATTTATCAAGTCAATTAATTTTAGGCAGATTGTACAATATCTCTGAATCAGAAAAATGAGCATAGTAATTCTTCCCTTAGGGGCAGCTCTTGGGGGCTAATGAGAAAAACCTACACAAAACACCACAGAGAACAGTGAGATTTTACTATTGTTACATGTCGACAGAAGTTTCATTTAATTACCTGTTTCTCAGTCTCCTGACTAGTTTTCTTATTAGAAATCAGGTCTGTAAATTCAAATTAGCCGCTTGGTAAAGCCTGGCTTCATTCGTAGGTCAAACCCCATCTGTGAATATTCTAGAGACAGTTTGGATTCTGATTTCATAAACAAAAATAGCCCTGCCAGAATCATCAGTGGAATCTGTCTGAATGAAGGTGATAAGCCAGCATGATGAGTGATCAGTGGAGAGAGAAGCTGGGTCGGCTTTCATTTTAGGCAAGAGGGGACAAGTGCATTCAC
Organism: Manis javanica; assembly: GCF_040802235.1. Classification (NCBI taxonomy): domain Eukaryota; kingdom Metazoa; phylum Chordata; class Mammalia; order Pholidota; family Manidae; genus Manis; species Manis javanica. Next base: position 90,487,418 of record NC_133169.1, on the reverse strand, counting down.
GGAAAACAGAAGTTACTGGTTCAGAGGAGAGAGAGATTGCAGCAAAGGAGGCTATTATCATCGATGACATGTTTCTACTGTAAAGAACCTCAGAGAGTAGGCTCCTTTCTTTATTCCTCAAAAATGTGGCAGTCTGTGCCAGTCTGAGTTCTCAGTAGGAGCGTGAGTGTGTGTGTTCCCATCCAAGCCTTTGGCAAATAAAGAAAAATGCTTTCAGCACAGATCACAAGACCAGCGTTCTCTAAGGAGGGGAAAGAAAGCTAAGGTCTGCACAAAGATCCTTTTTATTGCCAAGCACATCCAAAACTATTTGCCTTCTCCTGCTCCAGGAGTTTTCTGTGTTCTTCTCAGCACCAGCCCAGTAATCCTCGAAACCAATTTCCCCGTGGTCAGGAGTGGGCACTGGAGCAGATAAGTGTAATCCAGGCTGTGCATCACCAGACAGTCGGTGGACTCCCAACAGATGTTTCCAAAGGCAGTCCAGATTTGCCATCCTTTTCCCGGCAGCGTTCCTGTTTTCTCTTCTGGGGTCTGATGCTTCCTTGCGGTACACGGTGTCTGTCTGAAGAGCAGATGTGTTGGAGAGGGTTATTTTTCTAAGCTAATTCTCCAGTACTGTTTGCATATTAAATCCCAGAATGTTGTAGAGGCTTTTCACAAAGAGAAGGGAACAGGATTTATTCAAAGCTGACTATCATCTGATAACTTGACATTATGCATTTGCTTTTGATGGAAAAAGAAGTAAAAGCATTTTATTTCACAGCAAAAGTTGTCCTGCTATGAAATGCAAAATGGGGCACAAAGTATGATTAGTCTGTGGCCGAAAACACTGAAATTGAAGCCACCTTTAAGAGTAGCTTTGGGTGCCTACAAAACACACCAGATACACTATGTAAAAAAAAAAAAAAACGGCAAATGGCACTACTTTTTGTCCAAACTACTTTTTGTCTTTCTGTGTTGCTTTCTGACTTCTTTGTGAATGTACTAGCTCTGTAAATGCCAATATATAATTTCTCTGGAAGGCCTATGGTGGACAATGTTCTCCATAGATGTTCTCCCACTTAGCACCCAGTGGCATTTTCATGGATACAAGATAAGCTTCAGAAGAAATCTGGAAGATTCTTCCAATTTCTTCAGAAGAAATCCCAACCAGCGTAGAGTGAAGAAGGGGATTTACTTAAGGACAGGCACGGACTGGAGCAGAGCAGCCCCAGACCCAAACCCCAGCCAGCCGGAGGGGCCGCCTGCCCTCCTGTCTCCCCTCAGCAGCATCACGATAGCTCTCCTTCTCCATGCGACTCCTCCATTCCTCCCTCCAACCGATTCCCTGGAGCCCTATTATGTGCAGACTTGTCTTAGGCATGTGCATCTCCTGCTGCTCCCCACCTACACACAGCAGTGAGCATGAGGTGGGTGTCCTGGGACTGCTGTTCCCTCAGCCGGTTTCAGTTTCCAGGTGCCTCCCATGAGCACCTCACTGCACTGAGTGTAGTTCTGCTACTTGAGGACACATATTTTCAGTAAAACATGGCCCCTCAACGGAAGCCAACTACTTGCACTGCTGCTCTTCTGAAGAAGCAATAATCTGCTCTGAAGCTATAGAAAAATCATGCCCGGTTGAGTTTACCAAGAAATAGTAGGCTGGTCCTCAAAGTGGCACCCTTGTAAGGGGTTTTCAAGAGTAGATTTGCCTGTAACACCAGTTGCCTTCGGGTATCCGCTTCCAGTACATGACCCCTGTGCATCTTTCATGCGTTCCCAGAACTCGGGGCCTTGAGGCACTCCCTTGCATCTTTGCCTTCCAAATACCATGTCAGCCGCACAGTTCTCAGTTCCAAATTCTCAAGGAGCATCTGATTGGCTGGCTTCATTTTTTCTTCCAGAAAATAGGTCATCGTTTCCTGGTCAGCATCAAGTTTGCTTTTCCATAGATGGAGTGTTCCTCTCTAGTCCAGCTGCCTGGGGCTTGGGGAGAAGCATGGTTATGGCTGCCTAAGATCAGGAATGGTAGACAGGGCCACGTTCTATAAAAAGTTGTGTGAAAGGCCCATGTGATATCATCAGCCAAAATGTTTCAGTTTTTGGAAGTTCTTAAGAAACTACCAATAAGACCACCTTTAAAGGTAAGGGGATGTTTATTTCCACAGAAAAAGAAGCAGCTCGGATTATCACGTTCAGTGGTTCTGTGCCATTAGCATCTGCAGAGAGAAAGAAGCTCAGGGCACCCATAAAATGGTCTTCATATTTAAATACAAATTAATTTCTGAAATCACTACTTAATTAGCAAGTAAATACTGGATGCCATAGGGGATATAGGATGTATTAGACATGAAACATGCCCACCAAGATTTTCTTTTCTGTTCTTTTCTTCCCTTTTCTTTCCCAGAATTCTCAGAGAATGATGAAGCATGTATTAAAGGTCAGCACGATACAAAACAGACCTGACAGCTGTGGAAACAGAGGTACGGATCAGGTGACCTGGGATATGGGAACTATGGAGCGATAACTTCTAGTTGAGGGGAATTGGTGAAAGGAGCGGTAACGGAGCTAGATCTGGAAGGTAAGTAGGAACCATACTCTAAAAAGTGGTTGAGAAGAAAGAGATTCCAGGCAAAGGAAGTACCGGGAACAGTCAGTTCCGGAGCATCGAGCAAAAAGAGAACTGAGCATCTAACAGCAGGAAAGCCGGAGGAGGCAAGGTGTTTGTATCACATCCGAAGGTCCAGAGGGACCCAGAGCACAGAGGTGGTAGGATTGGAACCGTGCTCCGTGATGAATCTGGAAGAAATGAGAAAGATGGATTGAAGAGGGCAGGAAGTACCTCCAGGTGGTAAAGATGCCTCGAGACAAGTGCTGGGCATAGAAGCCACAGGGCATAAATCTGCAAAGAAGTAAAAAGCTAACCTTTTCAAACAATATGGCTTCTCTCTCACTTACCAACTTTACATCTCCCTGTATGGCCCCGGAAGATGACTGGTTAGCCAGAGACGGGTAAGATTCCTCAAGGGAGGAACAACCTAAGACAGGCACAGTCGCAGGGGGGCCATCAGGTGAGAAATTGGGGATCAACAGAGGTGAGGCTTAGAACCTCACCCCCCCCCCTGTTTTGAGAGAAATCTTCTGCATCCGTGGATGTTTTATTGCCCTTGTCTAGCTTGGGTTAGCACATAGGCTACAGGCACACACCTGATCATCTACATTTGCCCTCTTACAGCACTAAACTGTTTCCTACCTTTATCTTGCATCTACCTACCACTTCAGCATTTTATTTAAAATAATAATAATAATAATAATAAGGGAGAAATGTGGGATTCACATATAAATCAAGTATAAAAATCAAACAAATATTCATATTTGACCTGATTGTTTATAGGTCATAATGCGTGATCAAAACCGAAAGTTTCTGTGATGACTGCCCTTGTACTGTTCACCATGTAACTTATTCACTATGTAAGTATTTGTTCTCCATCTAAGAACTTGTTCGTTATGCTTCAGAAGATTGGAGACTGACGAGAATTAGGCTTGAGATGGATTAATGATTGTGCATTGAGCATTGACCCCCCTATACAGAATTTTACTGTTGTTAACAACCATTTGATCAATAAATATGAGAGATGCCCTCTCAAAAAAAAAATAAAAATAAAAATAAAAATGAAAAAAACTTAAAAAAAAAAAAAAAAGAGGGCAGGAAGTAGAGGTGGGCAAACCAGCCTCAGACTTAACTGCAATTTTACTTTTAAAGAACTAGCTCAACAGAAACACAAATTCAAGTGTACAAAAATATTCACAGCATTTTTTATAATAGAGAAAAAAAGGGGATATCATTTAAATGTCTATTGATAAATAATTATTCATCCATTCAACAGACTATAAAATGACTATCAAAAAGAGAAGGTATTCTGATAAAAAGACAGGCATCTCTAATACATTCTTAAGTAAAAGGAAGTTGCCAAGCGACATGTGTAATGTCATCACAATTTTATTTAAGAAAAAAACAGCAAAGAATAATATTTTAGTATAAAATTAGGTATAGATAGAAAGTTTGAGGTTCTGGAATTAGCCAGGCAAGGTCAGGATACTGGTTCAATCACTTATCAGATAGTACAACAGGGACTGAATAAGAAAATTTGTGGAAAGTGTGTAACACTGGTGACTCATAGTAATTCCTCAATAAATATTAACTGTGATTATGATACATATGTTTATATGGTTATATTATATTGATAAAGGTATATATAAATATATGGACAAAAAAATTAGGAAATAAACTATGATAAACAGTTAAAATTGGGTCAGTGATATTAGAGAAAAGGAAATCAATTTTTACTTTATGTACTTTTATTTGAATTTGTTATGAAAGAAAGCATGCATTAGTCTTCTACCTAGAAAGAGGTTGAACATTTTATTTGAAGAGATTCTATGATCTGAACTTGAACTTCAGTGGGAGAGGAAAAAGATATATAAAAGAAATGTAACTCTTGGTTAACACAAGAGAAAGCACACACCTTCTGATTGGAAACTAAAGGCCAAAGAGAGGAAGAATTAAAGAGGACGCGGATGCTTGGAGCCTTCATGCCAAAGGGAACAGAACTGCTTCCTCATGGCAGGGGAGCAGGAACAGTTTGGGGGCAAAGACACGTCAGTTTTGTACTTTAGTAATTGATGGGTATGTAAGGAGCACATAACCATTCGTTCTCTTTGTGACAAGTTATCCTAGTAGTATTTTCACTCCTTCACTGATGATGAATGTGGAGAAGAGAGAGAAAAGTTTCCAAGGTTAGTGTTTGTTTTCTTTTGTATCCTTACTCATGTGTAGTGTTGCCAGTATTCCAGATTTTGGCCATTCTGATAGCTGTGCTGTTTTGAGTTGTGATGTTCTAACGACATATGATGTCGAACAACTTAACATGTGTCTGTTTGCCATCTGTGTATCTTCTTTGGTGAGGTGTCTGTTCAGGTCTTTTGCCCATTTTTTAAGCGGGCTGTTTACTTTCTTATTGCCGAGTTTTCAAAGTTCATCATGTGTTTTGGGTAAGAGCCCTTTATCAGATATGCCTTTTACAAATGTTTTCTCCCAGTCTGTGGCTTGTCCTCTCACTCTCCTGAGCTTGTCTTTTGCAGAGCAGATGTTTTAATGTTAACAAAGTACAGCCTATCAATTATTTCATTCATGGATCATGACTTTTTAGGTTAGATTTTCTTAAGATGAATCTTCTATTTTCCTAGAAATATTTTAAGGAACCTAAAATCTGACTTTGACTAAAAGAAAAGCTCTTTTTAATTCCAAAACTTTAAAGCTTTCATGTAGATCGTATTGATTTACAGCCTTGTTTCTGTTCACTGAGGATGATTTTCCAAGCCCCAAATCTTGAGAGTGTCTTCTGTGTTCACCAAGCTAGGGTGATACCAAACATCTAGATGTTTAAAGGAAGATTCTCTCAATTAGCCAGATGTCTCCAAACGTTCAGCAACTTGGGTGCCTTGTGTGCACAGCTGGTTCCAGAAATGTCTAATTGATGGATAAAACCTTTTTGCTTTTCATCCACCTCTTGCATATCAGGTGAACATATCTACCTTTGCTTTCACATCTTTACTAGTTCTATGCATAGAATCAAACAAGCGAGAACTAAAGGTTCAGATTAAACAATGCAGGGACAATTGTAAGTAATCGAAGATGCTGCTTTAAGCCCATTAACTAAAAGATCTAGTGAAAAATACAAATGCTTCTAATTAGAGGCCAATAAGGAACCTAATTATCAACTGCATTGAGTTTTTGTGTATTGCTGTCATTACAGTGTTAACCTTCTGCAAGTTTGCATCCAGACTTTGAATCTTTTATTCATGAAGTTATCTCTTGGCATGCCAAGTGATAGTAACCATTTCATTAACAACTTTAGGCTTCAGGTTCTTGAAGCCTAAATAAGTCCATAGAACAGACATGTAGTTGTTGCACTGGAGTAAACTGCAATACAGGCTACAGTATGAGCCTTTAGCCCTTCCACTGCACTGGGTTACAGTAGTGCTGGCATATGTGTCTTTAGTCCCTACACTGAGGCGAATTACAATACCCTTGACCTATGCAGCTGTGGACTTTACAGTGAGATAGATTAGAATAGAGCTGACATGCAGAGCTGTAATCTTCACCCTGGGGTAGATTACAACAAAGAGGAAAGAATTAGACATGCGAAAAAGTACAAGCGGACTTGTAAAGAGAGGGCATGATCCACATGTAAGAAGTGAACAAAGTGTACCAGTTGGGGCTCTCCAGAAACACAGAACAAATAGAATATACAGAGATAGATATAAGAGAAGATTTTTTTTATAGGGATTAGCTCATACAATTACGGAGGCCAAGAAGTCCCACAATCTGCCGTGTGCAAGCTGGAGAATCAGGAAAGCCAGCAGTATAATTCAGTCTCAGTCCAAAGGCCTGAGAATCCTGGGGAGGGTGGTTTAAGTCCCCATCTGAGTCCAAAGCCAGAAAACCAGGGGCACCAATTCCAAAAGCAGGAGAAGATGGATGACTCAGCGTCAGCAGAGAGAGAGAACTCACCCTTTCTCCACCTTTTTGTTCTATTTGGACCCTCAAAGGACTAGATGAAGCCCACAAGGGGGAGGACCATCTGCTTTACTTGGTTCACAAACTCAAATGCTAATTTCTTCCAGAAACACTCTCACAGACATACCCAGAAATAATGTTTTACCAGCTATCTGAGCATCCTTTAGCCCAGTTAAGTTGACACATAAAATTAACTATCACACAAAGTAAGTTAGAATTCTGTCAACTCAGACTGGGGAAGTGGGAAGAGAAATGGAGACCGGAAATATGGCAAGAATTATTGCATTAGGAGATCCAAGCAGTTGAGGGTCACCACCTGCCCCAGTGCTTTGACCTGCGGGAAGGTTAGTGGTAGCATGAGATGTATGTTTATGGGACACTACCAGCAGTGATAGTAAGTAAAATCTGCCTATAAAGTCAGGTGCATCTGAAATAAATTCATGACTAGTCCATCTCTCATGAGCTGGACTTCCTGGTCTAGCCAACCCAGCAAAATTTGGAGCAACTGCAAAAAGCAGTGAGCCCAAACCCTCCTCAGACTGGGCACTGTAGAGAAGTAGATCATTAGCAGCATGAATATACACCAGAAGAGCAAGACAGCAGCCATTTTTTGTAGAGTGACCACCACATTGTGATGTATTGGGCATATGGCATCATTCAAATAAATATCCTTTTGCACAAGGTACAGATGCAGTTCAAAGATCAGGATATAGTTCTTCCCAGGTCACTACAGCTGTTGTTTAGTGAGCAGGTCTCATGCTCTAGGAACCACTGCAGTGGAGAGTAGAGATGGAGATGGAGAGGAACTGATGGAGAGTAGAGAACTATTCTTTCAATGTGAATAACCCACTTCTGAACCCAGGGTCAACCCTCTCTGCAGCAGCCTTTCAGAGCAAAATGTCCTATTCCTGAATGTTTGCTTAATAAAAGTCACCACAAGATCAAAAAATAAGCAAAACTCAAGAGCAAAGATAAATATAGATTGATGGGGCAGTCATAGGAGGGTACATGGAGAACCGGAGAAGATAGATGTAAAAATATCAACAATTTTTTACCTCTTTGCCAGGCACTGTGCAAAATGCTTTACCTAAAGCATATAATTTAATCCTAAACTAGTACTTCAGAGTAAGTGCTATTATTATGTGTCGCATACAGATGGAAAATAATGCTCAGAGAGCTTACGTTATTCACCTAAAGACACAGACAATATTGGTTTTGTATTGTTTTCTTAGCTATGCCAGAACTACATTTCCCAGAATTCCCCTCCACACCTGGCTCCACACTGGGGTTGCCCAGGAGAAACATTAGCTGCAATTCCAGAGACAGAGAGAATCTGCAGCCATTTTACTTTGGTTAGAGAGTGAGGCAGAGGATTCCTGCTTGTCCTTCCTTTTCTCCAGTCTGATCCAGGTCTTCCTCCCGATGGGGGTCTGACAGCAACTCCAGACCTACTACCAGACATTTCACTGAAATCTCACAGAAGCAATATCTACAAAAAGCCAGCAATCTTTTACAGACTTCCACCCTGTGAAGCAGTCCCTGCAGCAGTGGGGTGTGCCTACCTTCCTGAAGGTTCCAACTTACCCACCTACCCCACACTGGTTCACCTGTGCCACAATGTTTTATCCTTGGTCTGTTCCCCAGACCTACCCACCAATGGGTAAAGTATATTTCCTGTTTGGCTAAAACTTACACTGATTCTACATCCCTAATTAAGCAATAACTGACACATAGAGTTAATACATCATAGAGCCCATATTCTATAATACGGAATCATATAGTTGGGCTCCAGGACCATCCATTGGTCGGTACCAGGCAGCTGTCTAAGGCAATATTAGGACTTACTTGTTTAAACTCTTTGTTTTACTAAGAAGGAAAAATAAATAAAAGTGTTTGTAGCAGTTTTCTCTCATGGATATTTAATTACACACAAACTTTCCTATGTTTCCTGTAAACCAAAGGTAAGGGCAATATCTTGGTAAATAAGAATATAAAATGTACAAGTGAGATGCCATTGGTGAGCTGCATCTTACTATTAAACCTTCCTGAAGTGATATAAATGGAAATGCTGTGTGCACAGAAGAGCTAGCATATATGATTGTGCTCAGATAAATCAAGTTTCTTTTACCCCAAAACATTCACAAAGGTCTCATGGCTGCAGTTATAACACCTACGGCTCTCCGGCACAGAGAATTCCGTGCACTGCAGAAGTCTCTGGAACATGGGAGCTTGATGAGTGCAGGTAGGTAAAGGTAGAGCAAGATTTACTCAACATTTGGGGAAGGCTTATCTTCTCTGCCATGCACAACCATTCCCACGACTGCAGAAGCCAACTGTTCTGATGGCACAGTATTTCTTATGTCCAATGCCTTCCCCTCTTTCCTAGTCTGAATCGTAAAGAACTAACCCTGAATCCAGTCCTAGGAACACAGCCTGCCTGGAAATTGTGTTCTTAAGCACACAATTTCAGTAATTCTCTTTATTCCTGAGAATACCAAAGCCATCAACATTACCTTTTTAAAAAAAAGACAGAGATAGCCAACTGTGTTATTATAGGAAATATGAAAAATAAGAGAAAGCACCGGGGATATGGTACTAGAAAAAGTTCAGTAAAACACTTGTTTATGCCTGGAAATATTTTGATTTGACAAGTGGTTGGACCCTCACTCATCTTCCTAGAGACTGATTTCTTCTGTTGTGTGTGGTTGGCCAGGTATACATAGAACAGACACACAGAAAACGACGGAGATAGAATTCTTGCACCCCTCACATAAACCCAACTGGGAGACCGACAAGAGCAATTAATGTAAAGCTAGGTGTTCTAGGCTTTAAGAGAGACCTTTATGATCCATCATTTGAACTTTTATGTTTTTAATCATAACAACAGCTACCACTGATGGAGGTCCCAGTCATCTGTGAGGCACCAAGCTATGTGCTAGAAATTAAGAGTTGTATTTAGCTTGAGTAGTTGAAATTTGTTAAAAATGGAGATACGCTCAACTTAACAACGCAGCTGTACAATTATTTTCCATAGCATCCTCCCAACAAAGATGTAATGAACTCACATGCCAGACATGGCCATTGTTATCTTCTCTACTTTACAGGAGAGGAAACGGAAACAGAAGCTCCGACTCTGTCAGGACACCAAGGCTCGGCGACAGAGGTTTTCCCAGATCCAACTTCTTCAACTACAAAGTCTACACTCCTTCCATACTTTTCCTGTATTGATCTAGAAATGCTCTTATTAGTTTGGGTCCTTAAAGACTTGAGATCAGATAAGATACATTATTTGAAAACTAGAATTTGCAAGCTGTTGTCAACTTCAATCAATACCCTAGGCCCTGTTCCTGATTCTAACATCCAAAGCTACAGAGAAAAAGATAGCTCTTTACCTTAAGAAATCCTTACAGATGATATTTAGACACAAGGTAGAGCATAGGAGCTCTACAGCAATAAACATACTGAGGAATTATCTTGAAAACAGTTTCTTGTTTTCTCTGTCTTTCAGAACTCAGTTCCTTAATTTCTGGTGCAGTCCACCTCTATTAACCATTCCATTTAGATTAGCTGTGCAGTGCAAATCATGACAACCATTACACTAGATTATAGGCTAATAACTATGCAAATATGCTCTCAGACAAATAAAATTCTCATAAAGATTTAAGGTAAAACTATTATAAACTAAAATGTGGAGAAAATGAAGACCATTTAATTTCAAGGTGGCAAAACAGTATTTTCTATCATTTAAATATCTGATCTGGGACTTGTAAAACATAGAAGAGGCTGTTAGTCGTATATCACAATGAAATTAAAAGCACAGAATAAACATTGCAGTGTTCTGTACAAAATACAATGGTAACAACTTTAACAGAGATTTTGTAATAGGGCATATCGGTGAATTGAGATTCTTGACTGCAACTAGCATGTCTATTCTCTGTATCCCCAGACTTACAGTAAACATTTTATAAATATTTGATAAATAAAATAAGTGGAATTTTAAATAAAGAGGTTGTAACATCTTGGGAGACAGGAGACACTGAAGTTCAAAGACTACATTTCAACATATAAATTAAGTAGAACATTAGAAATAACTGAGTTCCTTATTTGGGTCATAGGAAGTCAGGATATTATGACGGATTAAAAAAAAATGGTTTCAGCTTTGAGGTCTGAAAGACACGATTCAAATTCCAACACCATAACTTACTATAGTAAGAGTTTAGACAAGCTATTATGGCTTTACTTTATTGTGTATAAAATGAGAAAATATGATCACCAAACACTGGCCTCTTCTATGTCTAAGAACTGTGTGGCCTAGTTACCCTAGGAAACCCAATGATAAACCCATTAATTCCAACTTGGAAAGCTACTACACAGGACTACCTTTTTATTCCTAGAAATCAAGATATGGCTAAAAGCAGGCAAAGAATATTTGTATCACTTTGTGACTATCCTACCAATAACAAGAAGCCAGCCGTCTTTAAAGGTATGAATGATGTGACAGGAAACCCTTTTCCTAATGGCATTAAGTAAAGGTTGTAGGTCATGTCACTTAGTTCATTTTCCAAGACAGCCATCCCCAATACAATGATGTCTCATTAATGCAGATCCCTCTCTAACTGAAATTTGGCATGACCTAGAACTTAGACCTTACCCAATGCAGTTTTATTGTTAAAATGCTAGAAGGAATTTATTATAAGGCAAACTCTTTTTCTCACCTTTAAAACAGTTCCACTGCAGAGATGGCACCCAAAGATCTTACAGGATTATCACTGAAAAAGGAGTTGATTCCCAAGACAGACAGCCACACCACTAACATCATACACAAATAACCATCACGACCAATAGGCAACTGAGCTGAGGACATTTACACAAGCTAGGGTAAAGGAATCCTATAAACTCTGCAAAATATCTTCCTGCTTCTATTAGGTCTATTGGAGAGAAAGAACGTTCCCTGCAGTATCCCAGAAAATAGTGGCTATAAACAAAAAGACAGGGCAAATTGAAATTGGACTCCATGGAAATCCATTTAATGACACTTGGAGTTATTTTCAGCAAACTGGCAAATGTGTGAGTTCAATCAATCCTTAACAGGAAACCCGATCAAATAAAGACATGCCGGTTTCTTGACTTTCATTAGTAACTCATGAGAAAGCTTTGTAATAAAATACATTACTTCCAAGTCTTTGCCTTTACTGGCAGACCTCCCTCCTGCCTTTTCCTTATCAGAGCGCTGTGAATTAACACCTGTTCAGCTAGAGCCTCCCTGGGCCTAAGTGATTCCCTGAAGGGAAAAGGGCAGCCTCGGCTGCTGCTGAGCAGGCAGCCAGGGGGTCCAACTGATTCCAGGCTAGGGGTGATCACAGTAACTGGATTGCCTGGGCTCCTCTGGCTGCCTTAACAGCTCAGTCAGAACTACAGTGTCATAGAAAGCCTCTGGGTTATGCATTGTGTACACAGCTCATGGGAGGGATTTCTGGAATTAGGCTGCCTGCTTCGAGTTGTATTAATTTCTTGACCTAGAGCACGCCTCCATGTTCTCAGCCTGTAACATTAACATTAGCACAGGGAGTTATTTTGAGATTTCGGTGCGATGGCGTATTCCGTGGCTTAGCATAGTGTCTGGTACATTGCTAAGGCTCAACAAAGGTCAGATGCTTTTAGAAGTAGGTGGCAGAAGCCACAGTGGCAATGATGGAGATGTTTGGCAGGAACAGTTAGTAGAAACACATAATGGAAGAGCTATGACACAGTGTTACATACAGTGAAAAGAGTTAAGATCTAATCAGTTACATGTAGACCCAAAACCCCACTCATACAACCTTTTAAAAACACTAAGTATTTTAAACAAGATGGATAGACTTACTTTAAGTAAGATGGGTAAACTCTGACAGCCTCAGACTTGGCAGAGTGATACTTAGTACCCATCTCAGAAGGTTATAAAGACTCAATGAATTTGTTGACTACTTATTCTTTAACAGGTATTAGAAACATATTATCTCATTGAATTCTTACTGAAATCAGCAACATATTAGCTCTACTTTATGAATGAAGAAACCAAGGCTCAGAAAGTGTGAATCTCCCATGGTCATAGTAGAAGGATATGGTAGATGCAAATTTTATATGCAAAGTAATCTGATTTCAGATCCTGAACTCTTCCCACCAAGATTCTACTCACAATTCTTACTGTGCCAAAGAATGCCTAGGACAGTGCTGGCTCGCAGTACTTGACAAATAAATGCAAGCTCTCCTCCCTTACCCGATGTTGCCCTGGGTGTACGGGTCCCTGGACGACTTGTGAACAGCCAGACACACCCAAGACAGTTCACTGTCGCCAGGCAAATCTTTCCTGCTGCACGTGGCAGGTACCCATTTCAAACTTTGTCTCTGAACTTGAGGTTATTTTTATATTTGTTATTTTATTTTAAACATTTTTTTCATCTCCCTCCCAAACGAGAATATAAGCGAGGGCAAGAACGTGGTCTCTTGCCCTCATCTATACCCTTATAAATCTTGGTTGCATGAGTGAATACATTTTTAGAAACATTACAGGCCAATGGCAATCTTTTCTCCAGGTAGTCTCTAGGAATCCCTCTAGCTTGACAGAATGTACACCACAATTTAAAAGTCTTTGTTAACTTTCACCCCCAACAAGAAATGGTGAGAAAAGTCTGTAATGTGCTTATAAAATATTAGTTTAAGTAGCAACTCTTTAAAAACAAGAGCACGCTTTCATCCCTTGATATGTTAGAATCTTTGGCCCATCTACCAGGGCAGATCGGTCAGCTTCTCACGCTCACTTTTCAAGGTCAATAAGCAGGCCAGAATGACATAAACAAGCCCCCCTTCACATTCACTCATTGCTCTTTCCGATAACTAGCATAACTGGTTCTCCGCCTTTGGCCTTGTAGGGAGTAAGGGTTCTCATGTCTTCTGGACACACTCTCCCTGTGGATCCATCCTGACTCCCTGCAGTCAGTTTACTGTATGTTTCACTCAACTTGATAGAGTGCAAGTAGGTGGGTATTTTCAGATGATTTGTCAATATCAACTGATGTGTTCTTGTCACAGATAAACGGCCTGTGCCATGAATCAATAGTGTGTCAGCAGTGCTGTCACAATCTCCCCTAATGTGTGTGCAGCGTATCGACAGCAAGTATATTACTGTGCATGTCTGCAAATGTTAAACAGCTTAGCTATTTCTGGGCACCCCCCACCCCCACCCCCGCTCTGTGCCTCTTCACAAAGTAGGGCACTGGTTTCCGTGGCGGCCAGGGAACGTGACTGAGTCTGGTCTGCACGCACAAATAGACGGCTCCCTTCCATCCCATCCCAGCTGTAAGTTTCCATTGAACCAATTAGCTGAGATCCATCTAGGCTGTGTGGCTTTGATTACACAGCTGTGCCCAAAAAAACATGCTGATGTTTTCATTCACATCAAAGTTACACGGTCCTGAACTGGAGCCCTCAGAATCAGCACTCTGTGATCCAACACAACGGGCAACATGAAGTCCCACCTCGGACTTCCGGGTCAGACAGATGCTCTCCAAAGAGCTCCCCTCCCAGAGCGATCAGCCCACTAACTCTAATCCAAACAGAGGAATCAAGGGCAGGGGAGTCCAACCTGGAACCCAGACTGACATCACCCATAATCCCCAGAGCAGACAGTACAGTATCATCGTTTGAAATTAAATTAATCTTGTTTCTAGTCCTTTCGCTCACGATCCTGAGCAAATCGTTTAATCTCTGTTTCCTTGTCTTTAGAATGAGAATCATAATAACAGAACCAGGTTATTATGAGGACTTAAGGAGATGCTATATGCAAAAAATTTAGCGCAGGGCCTGTCACTACATGTGTTCTCAAAACCTGCAAAGTATTATTAGAAAAAATGAGCAAGATGAAGGAATGAGAAGGCAAGATGCCAATGAAAGATACGTCTCATTGAAAGTTGGAACTGATACTGTCGCCGTCACGTGCAGATGAACAGCCAGACGCTGACGTGACTTGACGTCATGGGATAAGTGCCACCTCCATGTTACCTGGTAGAGGTATCAGAACTTTAAATGTGCTTTACGATATCAGGAAGGCAAAGAATACGACCCTTCCACAATCCTATGCACAAAGGCCTGCCTTACGAGAAATGCCTAGCTCAATGACACTTGATAAACAGTGATAATAATGTTGACTTAATTTACTCCTTGATTCCTTTAATACATTCACATAAAAAAGAAATCCAGGCAAATAATAAACCCTATTTATGCAGAGGTTTTGCTCCTTCAGTACCAAGCTCTCACCAAAATTATAAATATATTCCAAAAGGGCATGCAAACACAGTTTTCTTTTTTCAAGAACTCTCTTAAGTTGATCAACAGGTAATATGCCCATTTCTCAGGTGAGAGGGAGCCGTGTTCAGAAGAATGACTCGCCTAACGTCATGTATCCAATACTGTCTTCACACCCAGGCCAGAGGGTTTCTGCTCCAGGCTCGGCAGTTGGAGGGAGCTGCATGAAATAAACACACATGAAATAAACGGAAGAATGTCCAGGCACCCCGGCAGTTAGACTCTAGCCCTCAGGCCTGACACAGTGCTAGACTCTAGCACTCAGACCCTAAATCCCAAACATCCACTCTCCTGTTTAATACTGCTCAGGCCAAAGACACATTTCTCCACCTCTCTTGTCCCAGTCCCTCTAAAAACGGCAATTATGTTCCAAAGCTATGAATGTTTGTGGTTATCTGCTGGAGTTGGGAGACACACGCCCCTTCAGAGAGAGGAGAGGATTTGAGCAGCAAGCATGCTTAGGTAAAAGGAAAAGTGAGTTAACTTGTCAAATCTCTCTCGTATAGTACGAAGGCAGTAGATTCCTGTACAGCAAAATATTCTTTTCCCAGAATGTGTCCATTTTCTTGCTTCCATTGAGCTTCCAATTCATATTTCGGAGGCACTTAGGAATTACCCCAATATTTGCAACATGGTGGTTGAGGAATATTTGGTAATGTTAAACAGCTCATATTACTCTTACATTCCCATAGTGAGCTGCAGATTCTTCCCATGTCAATTACATGATTGAGTGCTAGAATTGTAAATAGTTTAATTAACAAAGAATTATTTAATAAGATGTAATTAAAATTAAATTGAATAATATATTTTAAGCATTGTATTCATTATTAATAATTTGAGTGTTTCTTATTTTTAGTTTTTAATTTTGCATAATTTAGAAAAAATAACTGAATACTCGGAAATATGTTCATGCTTCATGACATCATATTTATTGTAATTTACTTTTTTTGAGGAAGATGTAATCAGATTGTGGATATTTTGGATACAATTATATTTTTTAAGCTTTTAATAGTTACCATTACAAACCAGATTATTTGGAAAAATCTTGACCATAACAGAATTGTTGGGGTTTTAGCTGAAAGAAGTTAAGAAAACATTTGAAGGAATGAGAATATAATAATTTATCGGTTATATACATCTTTATTTTATCAGTCATTCAAATGTTGCTCGCCTATTAACAAAATACCCAGATGTATGCAACAATAATGAAATTCAGGGCTCTGGTATTTTGCAGACTTACAGTAATACAAAAGCCAAAGCTATACACATTTTGATTTGGTCATTAAGAAGGTGAAGTAAGGATGATAGAATATATTCTATATAACAGTGTTTAAGCCTGATTTATTGTCTTCGAACATCTACGCATAAAGCCTTGACTTCCTTGTATACTCCTGCCCCGAGCCCTACAGACGTCTGGGATGGGCCTGCGTGCACAGTGAATGAGGTCTCCTACACTTCTTTGAATTTGAGTTCAAGACGTGTTTCTAGCATTTGGCACCAACCATCTATACCTGCTACATGCCAGGCCCCTCATGCTAGGTGCTTTTCATGAAAGTCAGTCCAGGATGGTCCAGAAAGGGCCCCAAGGGGGTGGCAGATTTCCCCTAAGGCCAGTCTCCCCTGTCCCCTGCATGTGAGACAGAGTATAGGGACAAAGGCAGGGGGCTCTCTCTTGGTGAAGGAACAGGAGCCCAGACCCAAGGCATATTGCTTCGGTTCAGGCGGTAAATAAAGTCAGAGCACGTTCTGGCAAAAGGACCACTGCCACATATACAGACCCCTTCCCTGCAAATACACACCTTGCCTGGGGGACAGTACGTTCCCACCTTCTCTCTGTCGTCTGGAAGCCAATGCAAAGTAACTTGTCCTCTTCAACCCAAACCTTGTCCAAACCCAAAGCTTCAAACTCAAGCACCAAAGTCCATGCTTTTTTATCAAGCAGTCACATTCTTCCTAATGACAAGCCACTAGCTGCTCGCATGGAATTTAGACTGAGAAGCAGCTTTCAGGGGAGGCCCTGCAACTTCCTAGTCCTGTGACCTGGGATCCATTCCTACCCTCACGCACCTGGCTTCTTGTCAAGCCTGGAGCAAGTCTGTAAAAATCGAAGGATGTGATGATACATCTCTATCAAAGCAGAGACCAAACCCCACTGGTGCAAAATAGCTCCCATTTCCCCAGGGATCTGCTCTCTCAGGGACTGCTAATCTGATAAACAAACACAGTGTTAATATGTGCTAATATATTCATGCATTTGTTGCTCTCAAGTAGCGTTTGCATTTTAACACCAGCCATAGGTGCCACGACTGGAGGTGTGAGTCTGAGAATGGGGGAGCTTGATAGGTGAGGCGGGAAGCGTACGCTGGGAGCGGGCGCCAGTGGGTTGCAGGAGTCTAGAGCCACATATTGCAAGGGACTGCCTCTAAGCACAACTAACAGAGTCCCGGGGAGTCTCCCACACTTATGTTTCCCCCAGACTTACCACTGACACTGAATTATTCATCCTCCCAGACTGGGATCCTTTTCCCTAGCACTTGAGAATCCTTGGAGAGCACTTCCAGAGCCTGATAACAGAGGGGAGGGATCCGTGAGCTCCTGCTGGAGCTGCTTCATTCAGGGGCATTGCCAATGGCATCGTTTACCCTGCACACACCCGCCAGCAGGCCCGCAATACCCCTGCTCGGTGAGTGGGGCACTCAAGCCTGGTCAGCCAGATTTCTGTCTCCGGGTCAGGCTATCAGGTCGTGAGCCTTTTCTTGATTCAGCCAGAAGAGAGAAATTGGAAGTTTTTATTCCAAAGGAATTTTGTGCATGGGCTTCATAATTGGCATCTATTAATAATGAAGGATTTCATTTCTAAGGGGCTGTTTCTTACAGATAAGGACAATTTTGGAGCATGAAAAGTGTCAAAATAATAATGATAAAAAATTATTCTCAGCATTTACTTAATGTCTACTGCCTTCTGGGGCTGTGCACATTAAATCAATAAACCTTCACACAAACACCCATGCATCATCTATTTTACGGACTGAGGAAACAGGATGCAAGGAAAGGTGAAAAATAAAAGCCGTCAGGACACCTCAGTTGAAATCCCAGCCCTGCTACTTCCTAGCTGTGCGATGTTGGGCAGATAACTTAACCTCTCTGAGCTTCAAATGTAATATGGAGATACCAATATCTACTTCATCAAGCTGTGATGAGAACGAAATGAAAGAAAGTTATAAAGGTATCTAACAAAGAACAGATTCCTAAGAAATACTAATTTTCCTTCTGTCTCCGTTGTTTTACAAATAAGGGAGGGAGAGTTCTAGAGCCACGAAATGACGTGCCCAGGGTCCCGCAATGGGTCCTCTGTGCTGCAAAGGGCGTCCGGGTCCCCCCACCCTGAGCTCCGTCACCTCTGCAGCGGTCCTCGCCGCCTGCTGCTGCTGCACAGCGTTTCTGCCGAGTGGTGCTTTCTCCCAGGGAGCCCGGTGGGCGTCTGCCAAACCGCCTCTAAGGGATTAATCAGCTTAGCTGTTTTCCACCAGACTGGGGCCGTCGATACTCTCTAATTCTGGCACGCTCTAAATACGTGTATTTGCTCCCGCTCTGCAACACAGCGCCAGTGGACTTGGAGACTGCGAGTTCTGTGCCCCAAATAACAGTAAAATGAACTGACCCATTATCTGCCCTCCACCATAGACTTGTCAATGGCTGCCTGCTCACCTCCACACCTGGTCGGAGGCCTGCGGGGAAACCCACCATCCGCAACACCTGTGCGTGGACACGGCCCATGCACACAGGGCAGCGCCACCACCTCTGCTCGGATCGTTCTTTGCTGTGGGGGGCCGTACCCTGCGCGGTGGTTTGTTAAGCCGTAGCCCTAACCTCTGATGCCAGCAGCAAGCCTCATGACCACCCCTTACTTACAGGAACACCCACAACCGTTTGCATTCTCCCGGAAGGCCCTGTGGCTGCTTCCTGGGGAGCCAGGCCGGCCCCCGTGGAGAACCGCTGGCATACACAATTTCAGAAGGCCTTCTGGGCACTAGTTTTTCTGAGAATCCACCTCCCCACTACAACCCAGCGCAGAGCGGAAGCTGCATGAGATCTCACGTCACCAACCGTTTTCTTCTTTTCCAGATTTCTGCTGTGCGCTGGCCTGAAGCCTGAGGTGGCTCTGAGGGTGCAAGGGTGACTCTTTGCTTTTGTATGAGATGAGCAAGTCAGGCCCCCCCACCCCCAGTGTGATTCTTACCAACAGCTCCCTTACAGGATGGCCTGTGGGTCCCCGTCAAAGCTGAGTTTCCTTTTCCTTTGTCTCTTCTCTGATTCCCAAACGTGTCACCTAATTGCAAAGAACGGGAGGTGGTGAGGACATGAGCCCGAAGGACAGGACTTTCACTTACTGAATAGAGGTCAGTAGACGAGGAGGTCTGGAAAGGACAGTTCATAAAACAAACCAACCAATCCAGCAACAAAAACAAAAAAAGGAAAGTCATCAAAACCTCACTTATTTTACTAAATTAAAAAGATCCATTTTAAAAACAAACTTTTCCCGAATAAGCACTAAATTTTAAAAGGACTTACCCGCACAGGATGGAATGACACTGGTCTTTCCCTTTCTAGTTTACACATTTTGATCTTCTAGGGTTCTATTTTAGTAAGTATGCATTAGATGGATTTAGGAGGGAAAAAAGAGACATTTTCAAAAGAAACAAAAAGATTGGGGGACCTATTAAAATGATAATAGCTATTGATACTTTATTTTCCAAATGTACTAAAAGTATAAGACATCATTTTATGTTTACTAAACTACTTTATTGAAGTGTATTTCATGACCATTCAAGAAATAGGTCATTACTGACCTTCGAGAAGCCCTTTCATCCCCATCGCTTCCCTTCTGCCCCCCCTGAATGGTTAATCACCATCCTGATTTCTAACCTCATAGTCCTGGGAGGAAAAATTGTCTTCTACCCTTCAAGGTTTTCCTAGCTGGTCTAGGAATCAAACTGACATTAGATGGATGAAGAGGAGAATTTCATTGCATACGGGGTATCCATACAGGCAGGAGATTCCAAAGACAGGCAAAATGGGGTATATCCGTCATCCTGAACTAAGGAGCAGGGGACGGGGGTGTGAGGCTTCAAAGGAAAGGAAGACAATTCCCAGGGAGATGAGAGAGAGTGGATGTCGGCGGGCATCACAGGAACAATGGGACAGAGAGGAGTTTCAACGAACACACTTTGCTGAATTCCTCTCCCTACCACCCCCAGTTCCTATTAGAATGTAGTTAGTTCTCTGTGGCGAGAAGCCCTCTTCCCAGAGCACATCCTCTGTCCAAATCATGGGAAAGGCCAAAGCTTCTTTCTGGGTCTCTGGGCCCTTGACTATTTCCAGTTCGATGTGATCTGCACCCGAAGTGGTGCTCTTGGGGCCGCCTGCCCTTGACCCCTGCGCCGGCATTTAGTGTGGTCACTCTTTCCAGTATTAATGTTTTTTTTAAACCACTGTTATTAATAAAAAGTAATCCTTCTTAAAATTCACTTGCAGAAAAATGTCAAAATAAATTTAAACAGGAAATGAAAAAGACAGCACATTCATATTCCTGTTCCTATAAAATCAATATATTACATATAAATGATTATATATGGACATATTAACATATTAATGAATTGTTCAGCATTTATTCATACATTTCATGTCCTAATCCATATATTTATAGTGTTAAATATAATTCATATATTTATAGTGTTAATAATAAATATTTTAGTGTTAATAATAAATATTTTACCTATATGAATTACATAGAGTATATATTTTATATACATTGTTTACATACATACATGTATATATATGAATTGCCTTTATATATTACAATTGTATATATGTATATACATGTGATGTGTGTGTGTATACATATATAACATATATATATACACGCACAAAGAAAGAAGAAGACAGGCTAAAATGATAACTATGGTTCTATCTGATGGTTGCAATTATAGTTAACTTCTGTTATCTTCTTTTTGTTTATATTTTGCTGCTAAACTTACACTGAAAATTTTTTATACAAGGTAACACATTTTTAAAGATTTGTTAATAAAGATTTCTTCACTCAAACATGGAGTGCAATTCCACCCACTGGTGGAACTTTTATTACCCACATGGCATCTCCCACATCACCCAATTCAATGGCTCTCCGGGGAACAGCCGGGAACCTGCATCTCTTTGCCTTCAGCCTCCCCTCCTTGCCTCCAAGGCTGTCTGCACCCATTCTGCCATGCCTCAGACACCAGTGCCTCTCAGACTCTAATGTGCATGTGCCACTTGGCCCTGTTGAAATCCCAATTCTGACTCGGCAGGATAGCAGGGGAGGTCCTGAGGCCCTGTAACCCTACCCTGCCCTCGGGATGTCAGCGCTGCACATCAGGCCAGACTTCCCACAAGTCCTCAGACCTCCTTCTCCCTTCCCTTCCCAGACTCTATTCGATCCCAACTCCTTGCTGCCTCTTCTCTGTCTTGTTTCTAGGGTACTTTGAGGAATTTTGATAAGATAACCATTGAAATAGCAATAGTGTCAGAGAGAGGAAACGGTCTGAAGGAAAGGGAAGTCCACGAGGTTAGGTCCCTGAAGTTGGGTCCACGAGCAACGTGCTCGGGTCTTGTACTGGGGGAGACATCATTGTTTGGCAGCTTGCTTGTCCTAGCTGTACCCCACGGTTTAAAAGAAACCTTTGCCCGGCTCAGCACCTGTGCTGCCTGCCTCCGGCCCTGCCTTGGGGCCGTTGGGATCCCGAGAGCGTCCCTTGCATCAGCACCTTATGCATTTCAGGGGTCTCTTTTGCTCTCACCATCTTGGAACTAAGAAGAGGGGGTCTATATTGCGTGCATGTCATGAACCAGAAAATAATAAATTTTCCCCATTCCAATAAGAAGATACCCCCTTGTATGTTTCTGTCTTTGGTTATTTAACTGCTCTGTGAGTAAGTGAGCCCTACAGAATATGGGAGACAACCGCACTGCACGTGTTTCTACGGTGCCTTGCTAACTTTCATTCTGCTGTATTTCCAGCATCTCCTCAAAACCTCTTAACCACCAGTGCAGGGCACTTGATAGCCATTCAGACCCATGAGACGTTACTTTAAAGGATGCATCTAAGAGGCAAATGATGCAATCCTTTCTGAATCCTGACTTTTTTCTGCTTTGGGGAGCGTAAGATGAACAAGCATGCTCACTGCCAACCTCGAGGTGCCAGATGCCAGTGTGGACTTGATCCCACTGTGAACATAGACACGGCCTGGCAAAGGGACCTGCAGGTAGCAGCTCCCAGAGGAGTAGATCAAGATCATTGCTATGCTATTCATTTACTCAAGCAAGGAAAACTCTCAGACCTAAGGTACCCAGACTTGTTTCAATACCCCTCACATTTGTTAATGTCAGGAAGCAGACAGGGTGGAGTGTCCATCTCCTTATTTAAACAAAAATCTGGTAGTGTGTTACTGCCAAGTACTGAGGTCCACTCTCCCCCAGCGGCGAGGAGTTTGGGGAAGAACAGTTCGCCGCCAGCTGTGGCATTTCCAGCTCCAGCTCTGATCTTGGAGGTTATTCTTGGCCCACCTTTGCCAATCCGTTCCCATCTAGCCACACACATGGAAGATTAAATGGAAATCTGCACTGGGCTTTGCTGAAACAAAAGCTGAAGCCCTGAATGGTGCAGGCAAGGAGTCGCTAAACCTGGGTATGTATGGAAATCAGAGGGAAAGGGCTTCATGTGTGGGAGGGTCATTGTCAGAGGGAAGCACGGGGACAGTGAGTTCTTCACAGTAACTCTGGAACGACACAAGTCAAAAGGATCCATAGCAGCCAACTTACTTCCTGGACTTTTGGTCTCTCCGAGGGAGACCAGCTGTTTTCTCTCAGGCCAAGACAATCTGAAACGGTCGGCCTGTGGGAGCCGGCGACGCTTCCTCCCCACCCAACTCCCCAACTCCGACCCCCGGGAGAGGAAACGAGCCCGGGTCTAGGTAAACATCAGTGTAAAGAGCAGGGATGGCAAAATGGTGCATGGAAGCATCTCCTCGAAGCCCTCGTGTGCATATCCGATGAGGAAACAGGCCTGGAGAGAAACGAGGCAGTGGGTGTTTGAGGAGGGACACTGTGGTGTATTAAACATGTTTACTCTGCAGAGCGGACATCCGAAAAGCAAACAAAATCAAAAGCGAGGAACAGAAATGCGGAGATGCAGAATCAGAGAGGCCAGAGCAGGGTGGAGAGAAGACAAGCTTTCTTGGCGTCAGGAGGTGCATGTGGCTCTGTGATTTTATGTCTTGGAGGTGTCAGTTAGTTGTTTCCCTTCTCCAGGGAGCTCATCGGGTCGGACGTTTGAGCCCAGAGCTAGTTCCTAGCAGCGGTACAGCGAAGTCCTTCCAATGTGCCCACGATCCCCAAGCGTCCTAGGTGTTTTGTTTCTTGTTACCTTAAAGTAGGAGATAAGGTGAGCCAGCCAGGAGGAAGGGGAAACAAGCTGAAGACAACCTCGGTGCCCAGACCTTCGTGCCTGCCTTTTATGGGGCGCGGTTGGAGCTCTCCGGGGTTCTGAGCTTCTGGAAACCTGCCCTCCGGGACCTTTGCTGCTGACACATTGTTATTTTTAAGCCTTGCAAGGTGAGTCTGGCCTATTTAAAGCTGTTCTGCCCGGTGAGGGGCTGTTACCCAACCCCTACTGGGATAAACACCTACCGTGACGTGGCTCGGGGGCAGCTGCCACTGGACAGGAGATTGGCAGGGCTCCGGATGTTTTGCAGGCATAGGATGGAATGGTCCCTTTGGGGTCAAATTAAAGGGGAGGAGGATTGTCTGGGAAGGCGGTGTTTTCCCCTATTTCACTGCCCTTGTTCCAAAAGCTATGATCCTTCTGATCAAGTTCTGTTCATCTCAATTTGTCAGAAGAATGAGTTTCTCGCACGGTGTGTGCAGTCGCTGGCTCTGGAATTTCAGTGCTGAGATGGATGAGGAAATATTTCACCCAAGACTCTCCAAAGAGCTCCCCGGGAGTCTTTCTCCTGACCCACCATCAGTATATTCCTGGCTGGGCTCCCCACACCCCCCTTCTCTATCCAGGCTCCCAGGTAAGTAGAGGGGGCAGCCGCATGTCCTCCTCCCCACATCACACAGGTTTTAGAGAATGTTCTCAGGACTTGTCATTTGTGGAAAGCTTAGCTGCCAGAATAGGTAGAACAATGGTGATAAATAAATAAATTCCTTGCTGTTTCTTTGTCCTTTAAAGCTATAGCCTGTAAGCCTGTCGGCTTTTCCTCTTGGTGTTGATCCTTCACTTTCCTACATTATTCTGGAACAATGGAAGCAGCATTCTTTCCCTGAGACTGCGTCTAATAAAGATTTGGCTCTATTTAAACAATTTCTGGAGCTGTGGAGGTCACTGGCTTCACAAATTCTCAGCGCATGGGTTTTTCTAAGTGTTTTGGTGGCAAACCCACAACTTCCCACCGAGGAATTCATAGGCAAACTCCCCTCCAAACACGTGCCCCACTTGGGTGTGCCTGAGCGCCTCTCCCTCTGGTGGGCTGAAGACACCGCCCAGCATCTGGGTCACAGTAAGGACGATCTCCAAGGATAGCTTACGGGGGCCCGAGCAGGTCCTACGGCTGCCCCTGCACGGTCTGGGGGTACTGAGCACAAGGAAGGATGTCTGCACGTTGGCATCTCACTGTTCTGCCTGGCCTTCAGTGCTTCATGCAGCTCTGGTCTGGGTCTGGGCAAGGTGGATGTTGTGAATTTAGAAGACTTTTTCAGAATAATGCCATTGCTTTCGTTAGTCATCTACATGAGAGGGGTTCAGGAGGACGTGCCCCAGCCTGAAGGCATCGAGGGGGGTCACAGACTCAGGACCACCACACCTTCAACATATGCCTGCCTCTTCCTGGGTCTCAGCTCTCCCCCCTGTATGATGAGATTGAGCTAAATTAGCATTTCCCAAAATGTGTACTTCAACTAGAAGCAACCTTGGCGAGAGAAATCTGGGAAATTCAGAGTTGAATAAAGTTTGGAAGTTCCTTTACTGCATAACTGCCAGGGCTTTAAATATGATAAAGAGCTTCTTAAAATTACAAAGTGGGTTGTGTAGCAAGGTTATATTTCCCAAACTGTACATGACCCGATTCCCTTCCTTTTTCAGCTCATACCATGGGACAAGGGTTCTGCCGGACACATTTCACAGCAACAAAAGGCTAAATTATTTCTGAAATTCCTCCAAGCTGTAGAATTTTCTATTTGCTCTGTATAATTTGCCTTTTTGATGAAAAAACATATTGAATGCTTAGCTCTATAGGCAATGCCAAAAAAAGGCTAAAGAGGAAACAAAAGGGAACATATACAGATATTCAGGGTTGAAGCCAAACTCCTCTTTGAAATACGTATTTTTGGATAAACGTAGTAAGAATGGTTAGCGGTCACTAGATTTATTTAATACATTAGATACTGTGCTAAATGTTTTATTTGGATTTTCTAATTGAATTCTCATAGGAACCTTAGGAGGTATCTATAATTTTGATTCCCTATTTACAGATGGGGAACCTGAGGTTAAAGAAGCCTGATAAGTAGTGCAAATCCCTAGTATGTAGGAAGAGACAGGCAAGGACTTGACTCACTGCAATCTCATGCCAAGAATTTTACATAACCAAGTTATTACGTCTCCTTTTTTGGTACCCCAATCCAACAAGCAGCCACAAGCCAGAAATACATGAACTGCAATGGTATTTACCTTTCATCTAAAATTCTCGAGTCAGCATAAAATAAGGTTGAATCATCAGTCTCTTGTGTATATGGAAAATATATATATAACAACTAAATGTTACCAAATGATTTATTATGAGAGGTGCTAAATTACAATGTATATGAAATGGAGTCATTTATGGACACACATAAAAAATAGTTACCTATTTCTGTAATTATATTCACACAAGAATCTGAAATATAGTTTCTGGTCTGCCTTTTAAAATATATCCACAGAATGACTGTTGTAGTTTTCACCACACAATTTTACAATACTGATACTGCACCTGTATCATTTACCATAAGAACTAAACAGAATATGAAAGCAGTTAATAGCAAATTAAGTTTTTATATCCATCAATGATTCCAAAGAAAATAGTTATTTGTTTCCATTGGCAGTGAAAATAGATGGTAGTGATTAACATTGTAGATATGCATACATAGAGTCGTATGTATATATTTATATGTTGCTCAGGGCCATTGTTCCATGAGTTGGCAGTTGCCTTTTGGATGAACCAATGATTGCCAAAACGGTGCGCTATTCCACTGGGACAACTACAAGTACTATCTTTTATGTTTCTCTCACAAAAACAAATAGATAAAAAAGAAACACAGCAGGCTAAAATCTACAGTGATACATACCAAGGTAAAAACAGTTACTGAGTTATTAGAATCACAGTAGCTTATATATATTTGCTATTCACAGACCGCAGATGTCTTGCTAGATAACCGAGCTGCTGGGAATTGATGACATGTAGACATGCATTCATATGAGTCCAGAATTAGTGATGTTTATACTGTAATAAGCGCATTCATTTCAACACCATTTAGTAAACAGGTTCCTTTTAAGTTTGAGCTAAATCTGCTATCACAATTACACACGAATAGAACCCGTAAACAATTTGACATCACACTTATGTACAAGCGAACTGCACTGGAAAAGAGAAGAGGTAATTTTCAGTGGGTGTCACTTGGTATATATCGATGTGCAACGAACCTACCCAAGGCACCAAGCACTTGAATGAGGTCAGGAAACAGTAACATGCGCAAGGCCCTAACAGCTCACCACCCAGTATTAGTACCAGCAAAATCCAGACTCCTCTGTGGTCACTTCACATTCAAAGCATCAGAAGCAGAGACAAAAAGGAACGTGATAATCCTTGGCAAACTGTTTGGGGATCTGCAGGTAACCTAATTGACAGGGTTTCTTTTTATCTTCATTAAGAGTCAAGGATGGAGCTGGTAATATTTAAACATGTCGACTTAATATGGACAAATCATTTTGTTCGCTAGGTTCAACCCAGTGTTCTGCTGGATTTGAAATGAGGGGAACTGGCATCAACTGAGATTATCAGGTTAATTCTTACAACCAACACAGAGTCTTGATTTCACAGACTAAGGTCCTATAAGGCAAACAAACTGGACGCCATCCCTAATCTAAGTGGTGACCCATTTACAGCAGATCCCATTAATGGATTTAAGTAGGACTCTCTGAAATGCAGCCTCCCTAACTTTGTGTTTCTGTGGGTTCTAACTAGGATTCCACTCCAGTGATTCATGAATCCATTTCCTTAGATCAGAGTAATGAGGGGTTTCGGCACTCCCCTCTTTCCAACACCCCATGGAGCAAAACTCCCGATTCAACATTCTCCTTTGGGATTAAGAATAAATGAAAGAAAATGATAAGGAAACTTGAAGCCAGAGATGATGTAAAACCTCCTCCTCCACTCCAAAATTGTTGGGAAAAACCAGCACTCTTTCTTCAAGTGTCCTTAAACCTGATTAGAACATTTAATTGCTACAAAATTGATTTTCTTGTGTATGCTTTAAGACCACATCTGCAGGGAGTCTATGGAAAAAAATGAAATGACCATACTCGATTAGTTTGCAAATGCTTCTGATTTTATGAGCAAACCTGACAGGTCCCTGGGAGGAAGAATCTGTGCTTGGACTGCGAGCTGAGCCCTGGGCTGGGAGCCGGGCTGTTTCTGAAGGTGTGGGCTTGGGAATATACAAACCGATCCAGGGAAGCTCTGTTTGCATAGGTTGACTTAAAATACTTTTCACATTCTCCAAAATAGGCAAAGCACATGAAATTAATGTGCTATTAATGAAAACATAACTTACGGTATCCCTAAAGGTGCCCAGAGTTTAGTAATTTGGTCATCACGTCTATAGGAGGCTCAAATAGGTAAGTAACATTTTCTGGCATTAACTTATGTTGTTCCTTCTTGGAGGAGCTCTTTCGGTATCTGTATAAACAGGCTTAAAGGGTTATTTGCAGGTGTCTAGAAAGCGTTTGGTTGTCATTACAATGTGCCCTTGAGCTTTGATACATATTTACAATGTGCTTATTATAAATTATTTTCATAGCTTTGAAATAATTACTCAGATAATTGGCTCCACCTACAAATCATGTAAGGCCCCAGAGCCCCCCATGAATAATGAAGTGAAATCAATAAAGAGATAGTAAATTAACCATTGGTAGGTGAAGTACCATTCGTGATAACCAGTGGATCTGAGCTCTCATGGACTGCACTTCCTTATTCTTCTCTTTCTGAACATCACCGTGTTCATTTGATGAGGTTTTCTTTTTTTTTTTTTTGAATGAACATGTTTGAAAACACTAAGTCTGAAATTCCAGCAAATGGTTTAAATAAGAAAGCTAGTTTTACAAGTTTGATTTTTCCTTAAATGCACTTTTGTTTGGTTTTTGTATTCAAAGATAGGTATAGATGTTAAGCCAATATGTTTTAATCATATTTTCTGTACCATAAATAAGTACATACACTCAGAGTAGAAGAGAATTTGGGAAAACAGAACTATGTTATTTAGGAAAACAGTTAGAAATAATATTAGTAATAATAATTCCTTAAACTCAAAATTCCAAAGTTTCAAACCATGAGATTTGTTTGTGTGTATACATATGTATATGGATATATATATATACATTTAGATAGATGTACACACATATATACATATATACACAAAATTTTATAAACACACATACACAACACACATATATACACACACTCCTTACATACACACTCACATATTTCAGTGCAGTTTACTTTCTGTAGCTGCCTCTTTCTTCCAAATCGGAACAGTAATGATGAGATGCTGGGGGCAGCCACTCATATTTGCATTTCTAACCTGTCTTGAACAAAAACCAATATTGTTTAAAAAAAAAAAAAGCCAACAGGTGAGAATAGCAGACACGTGCACGTACACACACACTCTCGTGGCCGGCTACGTCACTTCCCGTGGAACTCGCCCCGGAACCTGGGAACAGAGCCGCGAGCAGCTGCATGGGCCACGCTTCCAGCACGGAAGCTCTCCTGCCACTCCGGGTCCCACGGGCTGCCAGTGCTCAGCAGACACTCATTCTGCCACATCGCTGCCCCTGGATAGGGGTTGTGCCATAAAGTACAGTCTGTGTTTGGCAAAACCACCCCTAAATCTGCCTTCCCTGTACCTTCTGTTGAGATGCCCATCTAATGGAATTGCCAACGTAAAATAGGCTGGATTTTTCCTGGCTACCTTTTGCTTGCGGTAGAAGAAACCAGAAACAGTTGAAATCCAGAGAACACAGAGAAGAGGTTACATAATGGGACAGTTAAGCCATCAGCCTTTGGAGCCCAGTAAACCCAGACGGGAATCTGGCTCTCCCACTGTCAGGTTAGACTCGGCTTGGCCCTTCTGACACTCACCGAACTCACCTGTGAAAAGAGGCCAGTTTCAGGGCCTACTTCACAGGGGTATTGTGGGACCAAATGACATAAGGCATGTAAAATCACTTAGTGGAGTCTCTGGCACATCATAATTCCTTAATATACATTATTTAAGACTTAATATTTAAAAAGATAAATCTAGAATGTTGACCAGAACTACATACAGAGATAATGTTAGTCTACGATTTGGAGTGATCTGAATTCAAATTCTGTGTCCCAAGTTTGATTCCCTAATAGATTATAATGCTCACCAAGTGACCTGTATATGTAATGCACTCAATGATACCTGCTGAGTGAATGCACGAGCAATGAATGAATGAATGACTGGCTGGCTTCGACTCTGGTCCTCCGTGTCCCTTGCATAAAACAGGGATAGTGTCACTGGACCTTTGTTTCATCACTGGGATGTTGGCATGATAAACTAAAAGAAACACATCAAATTACAAACATGTGTTGTGTCCTAATAAAGTCAATACATACAAATGAAATAATAGGGCTCAGCAGCTGGGGCCTGTGCTTAGACTTCTAATGTCTTTGAAATAAATAAGGCATGGGGGCCACCCGTGTGAGTCTGAGAATAGTATTTTCCAAGATCTAAGTGTCAACTTTCGTGAGGGGATCTTCAATCCAAAGAAACAAGTATAGCTGAAGATGAACTCATTGGCCTCATCTAAGCACTCTGCCCCCAGCTCTCCTGTTTCATTCTGAGAGCACCCTGTCCTCCACTGTCCATCAGCTTGAGAAACATCCTGATAAGGCCATATCACCTGAAAATGCTCCCACGTGCTTTGTAACAACCACATTTAGCTGTGATAAGGTTGATGACTTTACTGAGGTACAAAGACAGAGACCTAGACCCCAGGTCTGCCCATCACCACTGGAATTCTGGGAAATGAATCTCAGCATTCATATCTGTATAAGGGGATCATTGCATCCAATGCCAAAAAATACCCTATACAGATCTAGGCCGATATGAATTATTATTTGTATGTCATCCTCTCTCTTGACCTGGAAGTCTTTCTCTACCTGGTAAGAATGCCTTGGGAAATTTGAGCCAACCCTTGATTCAGGATTTCTCAACCTCAGGGCTATTGACATTCTGGGCTGGGTAATCCTTTGTTGTAGGGCAGTCTTGGGCATTATAGGATGTTTAGCACAGCAGCCTCCCAGATTTTTACCCACTGGATGTCAGTAGCACCTCTCAAGCCACAACAATCAAAAATGTGCCCAGGCATTGCCAAAAGTCCCATGAGGCAAAATCTCTCCTGGGTGAGAGTCACAGCCTTAAATGTGCATAACCTAAACAAATCAGAGAAGAGTATTTCCTGAAATTGTTTCTCTCTGTTTCTCACAAAAATACACCACTGGCTTCAATTGAGAAAAACTGCTAGTGATCAATGTGAATCCTATGTATATTTTAGCTTTCAAAGTATTCTTTTTCTTGTCATTCTTTTTTTTAGTAAGATGCCACTTTCACTAGTGACAATATAAATGAAAATGAGTTTTTTACCCAGAAATCTGTAATGTTTGAATTTCACATCCGACTAGCTTTACTCAATGTTTTCAAGGACTGACACCCACCGTAAAGATACCCTGTTGTGTTGAATTCAAAGCCGTTAAACTTTGTAACCAAAGACTTTTTCCATGCATTCGGGTAACTTTACTATGGCTATTAGTCACCGACGCAACACCAACCTAAAAATTGCACATATATATGCACACGTACATGAACACACTCCTTTCACAGAGATGAAATTATAAAGCGAGTCTTCCCAGGTACTTTCTGGCGCATCAATCCTGCTTCTTTTTGTGATGGACGGAGCCACCATCAGCAGGGAGAGAGTCTGAAGCTATGTTGATTTCTATTGTGCAAACGCAGGTAAATTAGCTAAAGGTCAATTCGAAGAATAATCTGACAAGATGAAGAGGTTGCTGGAGAGAGCTGACTTACTAAATTCTCCCATTGGTATGTAAATGCTTTTAGGAGGCTGATTAACAGGAAAGTCACCACCCTCCTCCATCAGGACAAACCCTTGGAATGTTGCTGGGCCAGGGCACATTTTTTCTTGAGCCTTTCAAAGTCAATTCTGTAAATAAAGCAAGGATGATAGTCTAGGAACTAAAAACTCTTTACTCAATAAACAAGGCAATCTGTCCAGAAACAAGAGGAACATTTTTTAAAGGTTAGGAAGCTGGGGCAATAAAAGGATCCCACTTGGGAAGTAAGGAGGGAAAGCGGGCGGAATCAAATTGAGCATTTAACAAAATACCTTGACCAGAGAATCTTAATTAGCAGCTCAAGTTATTAGTTTCATTGCCCATTCTTCGCTTCCTTGTGGCAGAAATCTTAAAGATTCAATGATCATGACAAGTGCGAATCTAAGCCACGCGTTTTCTCTCTCTTGTAGCCGTGGGAATTTGACACCTGTCTATTCTGTCGTATCGATGGAACCAACTGGATCACTGAAAATCCCAATTTTTTCCATCTGAATAATCATAGTCTGGCCATCTGCCCCGGTCAGAGTGAGGGGGAAATCACAGAACTTCTCCTCCTTGTCATCACATATGAAAGAGGACTACTATTTTGAATTTGCTCCATCTTTCTTTCTTTTGTATGTATTCTCCTTCGTGGATTTTGTTTGAGGCTTTTAGTTAATATTGAGATTCAGCATTTTCAACTATCTGAGAGCTCCATAGTCCTGCATTAGTCATATTAGACAGATAGCAGCTCAATGCCTCTGAATGTCATTGGTGAAATCCAGCTAAATTCACTATTGGTTCCATATTCATTCGGGTCGTATTTGTATGGGCAGTTGATGGGCCCACCTTTGGGACCATACCCATCGCTAAGCTACTCTCAAGTGCCTCTGACTCAGGCTGCGTGAGACCTGGAAACGAACTGCTCTCCTTGGGAAAGCTCATTGTTTACTCCTTGTTGGGTATCATCAGGACACATTTCACTCAGAGATGTGCTCCCTTCCACCCAGAGCTAAAAACTATACTCATGCAGCCTTTCGGTTTGAAAAAACAAAACAAACCACACAAACACACCCAAAGTGGAGAAGAGGCTACAGTTGACAGACCAATGAAAGAAAGAGCAAAGGCATCATAAAAATCTCTTCTGCCCTAGTCCTGGGGTGGTTTTCCCTGGGACTTTCCTCTTAAGATCAAGAGTAATCCATGCGTTGACTTCTTTGTAGTGGAAAAAAAATGAGAGGAAGTGAGGAAATGCCACTAGGAAGTGAGAGAAATGTTGATTTCTGCATAGTCCCTTAAAAGCACAATTTCTCAAGACCATCCCCTTCAAATCATTAATGATGCTAGGCCAACACGGTGATTTCCTTAGCCCTGCTGAAAGCCTCTGAATCACACTCTCTGGGGTTAGAGTGAAAGAATCTGCATTTTTACAAGTGCTGCAAATGATTTTTGTACATGCTGAGAACTGAAAAACACAGCTTGAAAGTTTGCAAGGGTCACTGGGAAAAGAATCTCCATTCCAATGTAGATGATAAGATGAGAAAAATAGACATTTCAAACAAATAAACTCTGGTTCCATCACAACACTGAGATTAGCACAGTTTAAGACTCCTTTCAGCAGGGGTGCAGAGCAATCACCGCGTCATCTGAAGGCAGAATGATGCCGGCAATACAGATAAACCCATTCCAGCAGGTTTCATTTGCTCTAATTTTTCTGCAGATATTAATCATTGTATAGTCCTGTGCAAATGCCATCTAACTCCATCTGAACTCAGGGTACAGAATGCTCACTCTGATTCCTTCTGTGGTGTGTTATTTTGACAATATAAAAGAAAATAAATAAATTGGAACAGTGAGCCATCAAGATTGCAAGACGCCAACAATACGAAGACGTTAAAAATAGAAAAAGCCTATGCTAAACCTGCTACCCACCATGCAAATCGGCAGAAACTTTTATCTGCCAGAGTCATGGGGGGACTGTGGGGTTGGAGATGGGGGTGGGGGTAGGGCTCTCTTCATTTTTCCTTTGCAAATAGCTCTATCAAGCAGAGATGACAAAGAATTCTTCCTAAAACATCATAGTAAGAGTCTTATTAATTCTATAAAGATCCATCCAGAAGATGAAAATTAGTCAAATTCCATGGCATGATCTAATGTCAGAAAATACCAGCAACTCCAGTGCTCTGGGTTAATCCACTACAGCAAATGCCAAGTTGGAAGATAAATTTGTAGCAAAGGAGAATATCTGAGAATCAGAGTTTGGCCCCCAGTAAGGGAGCTGGTGTCAAGTAATTCTGTAAAAAAAAAAAACCCAAAAAAACGTGCCTCTTCTTTTTCTCACTGGTGCATGCTTTGCTTGGCAGAGACAAAGGATAATCAGAGAGAAATCTAAGCAGTAGCAGTAAGACGACCCAAATGCACAACACACATCTGTGCCGAGGGAGAAAGGTGACTGGGAATCAGACAAGGCCAACTGAAAAGTGAAAAACCTCATGTGAGCTCACCAAAATGAACTGGGTGGGGGTAGACATAGGTATGGAGGAGTAAGGAGTGAAGGGGTAAGACTTGTGCATTGTCCCCTTTTACTTTAATTCACCATGCGTGCATTTCCAGTAAGATAACTGCCTACAGCTGCCAAGGAGAACATCACTGCATATTGTGGAAGCCACTCCACTCTGTTGTTTGACGGGCACATCTCGGTTCATTATTTTCCTAGCAGGAGAAGGGGAGCACGCTACCACAATGATCTAACAGGTTTATTTTCCTCTCTTCCCCTTTTCCTGCTGAGCACAGATCACTCCCTTTTTGATGGTGGATAGAGAACTTTAAATGTGTTTCTGACTTCAGGAGACTCCACTACCTCTACAGATGACCTCCCCACGCTCACCGAGTTTTAGCATTGCAGGATCTCCCAGGAGGCAACCTAAACTGAGGATCTACACCCGATTCCTCATTCATTTGGCCCTTGGATGCTATTAGTTTTTTTGTCTGAGCAAATTATGGCCCTTGTCATAACCGATATTCAAGAAGCAATCCATACATGTTATTCTGTCCAGAACTGAGCTGAAAGTTCTTACAACTATATTGAGTTCAGGGAAACAGGCCTGAATCACGGTGACTGCCAGGGCCAGCAGGGCATTTAATCTTGGAACTCACTCAGAATTCATGTCCAATGTTGCAGGCCACGGAGACCTCACTGAGCAGCTCCACTCAAACTAGAGCTGAAGACTTCCGCTCACTCAGTACCTCCTCAGAGCCTCTTACTGACTGGGTCTATATTAATCTCTATACAGACACTCGTACAATGTTTTTGTTGTCTTAGCTATTTGGACTCTTTGGGGTGGGTGTCTCTAGGGCTGGCCCAGATGAGCCTTGTTGTTTTGATCAGATTTCCTACCATGAGTTTTTTTCACTGGGTGTGTAAAGAGTGCTTAAGCAAGAAAAAAAAGAATTCATGACAGGTCAAGGAACAGAAATAATGCATGAACATTTTCTTTGCAGTGTTTAATGTCTTATTTAAAGAATATAGTAAAAGCAGTAGATTAACTGCCATCTTGCTAATTCTCCAATTCTTATGAGAAGTCTCTATCTTGATGCCACAGCACTCAGGTCTGCATATAGGAAGTTGGCGCTTTGGCCATTTTATGCAGACCCCCCAACTCTTTGACAGCATTGCTACTAAGGCCATAAGAACCACTTGATCCAGTGAGTTGGGGACTATCTTCTTGACCCATTAAATTCTGTGATTTTTTGCAGGTTCCTCTATTGTTAGGGTGATGGTATTTGGATGTGATATTAAAAAACATTGAAAAGAATGAAGACATATTGAAAGGCTTTATAAGCTGTGTTATAGTTAAGATCAAATGTCTGCTAATATATCAATACACAAAAGAATACCACTTCAATTCATAAATAATAACTCTCTTGACAACTCAACTCACCAAATGAACTTTCTGCTCATCTAAGTAAACTTTAAATTCCATTTGCACTATCAGTACAAGAGTCTAACATCCAGGCGCGAGGGCGAGAATTACAATTCAGAAAGACATCCATAAACGAATGGGCCCTAGTGACAGGAATCACAAAACCTTTCACATGATAAATGTGCGTCAGTGAAATATTTCAAAAGGAAGCAAATGATTATTTTTCCCTCCTACAGGTATCATCCAGTTTGCCTTTATTACCTGTGATATATGTACACAAACACACGCACACACACACACACACACACAAAAAAAAAAAAATTAGGAGTGCTTGGCACACAACTAATGATTGCCAAATTATTTTTTCATTTCCCACTGAAATGCATCAGGCATGCTGCAAACAAAAACTGGCCTTTTAATATTCATTCACCACCAGTCTACTCTTGGTACCTTAATAGAATACAGAGTCATGAGAGGGGAGGGCTACTAGTAGTTTCCTTTTGGTTGTGTTCATACAGGTCAAGGATGTAACTAAGAAAGATAGTTTAGATAGGCAAAACCTTAATTTTGGAGCTCTAGTTACTAGTCGGATTATTCAAAGACATCAGAAAAATGGACCACCAAATCCCAGCATCCCAAAGGCCAAGGAAAGGCTATGAGAAAGTAACAACGCAGCTCTGGGTGTCAACAAGTCATGAGGAGTTACTGGGTGGTGTATGGAGCATGATCCCCACTTCAACAAAAGGCTGGGGCCTTGGTCAAGCACCTGGGTGGTGGTCTTCCTTCCACAGCTACACAGGGATGCAGAGAGAGGGATGTGGATGATGCAGAAAGGCTGTGCCAATGAAAACACAGGCGGGAAGAACTCTGAAAACATTGACAGAAGGAAGATAATTCAGCTCAGGGTAGAGCAGGCTGAGGGTGGGGTCATTTCATAGGAATTTTCGTGGAAACGAATGTTTGTTTTTTTTAACACAAAGTTTGACTAGCTCTTGTCACCCTCTCCTAGTGCAGAGAAAGAGCAATGAAATGGAGCTTGAAGATGTCAATTTCAAAATAAGGAAGACACTTTGTTGATGAGGAGGGTTAGGGAGCGTTGCCAAGAGAGGCAGGGAAATCTTCCCAGAGGATTGTAAGAAACGAGCCTCGGCTCGTTTGTCTGAAATGCTCTA
Organism: Manis javanica; assembly: GCF_040802235.1. Taxonomy (NCBI): domain Eukaryota; kingdom Metazoa; phylum Chordata; class Mammalia; order Pholidota; family Manidae; genus Manis; species Manis javanica. The sequence goes on along the minus strand of NC_133169.1, from coordinate 90,450,940 downwards.
AGAGGTGCTACGGGGAGCAGGGAATCCCCCTTAGGGTACTAGGGCCCCTGGGGTCGTGTGCACTGTGTGTATATACAGACGTTGTGTTCTTGTTGCACAAATACTCATGCATACAGAGTCAATATAAACTGTCACATAATAGATTTGAGTGAAAAGTCATATAAATCAGCCAATCCCCCCAGACCCCGTAAACAAAGGGAAAAGGAAAATTAAAAAAAAAATCCAAACATGTGCCGTTGGGCCAGATCTCTTTCTACCACAATCTCTTTCAAAGGAGAGAGGTAGAAGATGACAGAAAAACTCAGTTTGGGATAAATGAGTCCCAAGGCCTCTCAGCTACTGTTAGGCAGCCGGCTCTCCCTATATAGGATACCCAGCGCATAGGACCAAGGCAATACACCAGCAAATAACCGGAACATTTTCTTATGCTTCCACATCTGGAAAGAAATCTACCCTGTGGACTGACATGTTAAGGGGAACCAGGTAAACAGGCAGTAGTAGTATCGACGGGCCATTGTGTTCTCACAAATGTGCATTGTTAGCTGTTGGTCTTCTCGACTCTGCATCGCTTTTGGAGGCGTACGTCCAAACGGGGACACAGCCCGCTGCTTCTCCCACCCCAGCCGCCCTCCCCTATAGGTGATACTTCCGTAAAAGTTCAGATTGCCAAGGGTGTTTCCTCTCGGGAAACCGATCTGGAATTTTGATCTTGAGGAAATCCTGGATGCATTTCTCCAGCTCTTCCTCAACGGAGAGCTTTTCCTTCACAGCTTTTTTTCTGCTGCTCATGTTCGACTCCCTGGAGCCTGATGTCAGAGTTCGGAGCAGGTCGCTTTTCCGCCGCAGCTCCGACTGCTGGATCAGCTGGACGGGGCCCTTCTTGACGGGGCGGTCCAGGGTCTGGATGTTGGTCTGGCGCGTCACCGGCCCGCAGATGACCGTCTCCTGGGGAGAGCTGGCCTCGGACTGGCTATCGCAGCTAGAGGTGGAGAGGTCGTTGCAGGACGTGCCGCTCTCCCCTTCTTTGTCGCCCTTGCCGTTCTTGCAGCAGCAGTCACAGTGCGAGGACGACCACCTGGAAGGCTCACCTGCAAGGAAGCACAGGACCCAAGGGGTTAATGGCCGCAGCGTAGCGCGCACACACACATGCATGCGCACCCTGTCTTTAGAAGCAGAGGGGTGGCACGCAGGATGGAATGCAACGGGGGAGCCCAGGAGCCGAGAGCACTGCTGGGAGGCAGTTATAAAGGCATGCTGTGTAAGAGGAGATTTAGTATAACACTTGAGCCCACGGGCATTGGAGTCCAACAGCTACTCAGCTACACCATTTACTAACCTCGCTACTTTGACAGACCCCTTAAATTCTCGTCTGTGAAATAAGGATAATACTTTTCCTACTTACCTCGACATGTAGGTGGGATTCAGACAAGTCATGCAAAATTCTTAACACAGTACGTGGCACACAGTTAGCACTCAATAAATGCTAGCTGACTTTGCTGTGGCTGATGGTAAACCCTAATCCAAGACTCCACATTATTGCAGTAGGGGCAGGCTGTAAGAATGGAATGACAGCTATCAGCCAGGTGGGGCTCACTTTGTGCAGCCCCCATGCAAGCCCTGGGCACCCACCAACGCATCAGATCCTCATGATGATTTTATGAACACAATAGCTCCACTCCCAGTTTTCTCAAGGAAATCAAGACCCTGAGAATTTGTACAATTTGTAAATGGCAGAGCTTGGTTGTGAATTCACATCTCCCACATACCATAATCAAGGCAATTAACCATTTTTCTTCCATTTGCCTGTCTGTAAAATAACTTCTCTTTCAAAACAGTGTTCAAGGTTCAGTTTCTCTCTGAAGTTGTTGTTCACCTCTCCTCAGAAACACTTGTCATTTTTTCCCTCTGAATCATGGTTTAATTTGTAAGTGCTGTTATTGCACACATCACAGTTTGTTAAAAATCTTTTTTATCTTGTGCATCTCAGCTACTATACCATGAGCTTTCTGAAGTAGGCACCGTGAAGTGTTCACCCATTGCTATAATCTTAGCAAATAGCTTATTAGGGCACAGTGCAGAAATTCAGTAAAAGACCATATCCTAAAAATAACTTTTAAGTACCTGGATCCAGCCACACCTGAAGCTAGGCCTGTCAGTGGACTTTTCAGTTATATTGCTCACTACATCATGTTTAAGCTAGTGTGACCCCCTTTCTCCCTATTCCCCCACATCTTGACTCACAGCACGGCATTCAGCTACATGGAAGCAGAGCCAGTTTTCAGATACACAGCTGGAGGCCCCCCCAAACTAGACAATCCACAATCATGGCACAAAGCAATTCCCTAAACATAAGTCGCTTCTCCCAGCCTTCCACTCTCTGAAGAGCCACAGCCTTCCTGAGTCACAAACTTGATGCTATTTACTGAGCAGATGTTATAGCCAAGGCACTTACACGTTCATTGCACTTGAGCCGTGACAATAAAAGGAAATTAATCCTGTGTATGACATCAATATTAAAGACAAGAATAAGGTAATGTCTTCCTATGTTTTAGAAGAGACCCAGTTTTGATTTACACTATATTTTATGCCCATAAGTAATGAGTCACATTAGAATAAGACCCCACTTACTCATCATTTCTAATATGGTCAGTGTAGAGGACTTCGAATGGAAACATTAGGAAAGTTATGTCCTGTCTTCTTATAAAATACCTGTCCTCTACATATCTAATTATTTAAATATTTATCGCAACTTAGACATTTTTCTAGAGGGAGTGAAAAAAGTAAAAAGTCTCCGTAATTCACAACTCCGAAAGTATCTCCAATGTGTACCTACTCTTCCAAACCACTTTATAAAATGTGAATGATTACTTACTGTTTTTATATACCCATTAAATGAAATGAGACAATCCAATTAGCCAAAAGGAAATCTCCACAGTAGTAAAGCCCTAGCTATTCCAGGCTATTGCAAATAACTACCTTCCGTACGACAGAGAAAGTGTTCCACGTGTACCAGCTGGTGACTGGAAATATCAGCAACAGAAAATGGCTTCTGTCTGCCGGCCCGGATTCGGAGGCGGTACTTTTCTCCTTCAGGAAGCAGGCTGTGCATCTAAATCTCCAAACCTGGCCGTTCTTACACTAACAGGACTCGATACAGAAATGGCTCCAATGAACTGGGTCAAGTAAAAGTAATCACGTCAAATTGGAGCTGCTCTGGTTTGATCCTTTTTGAGAAAAGTTCAGAAACTGAACTTAGCCCTTAAAAAAAAAAAAAAAAAGGAAGTGGAGAAAGAAAGGAACATTAACGATGTGCTGGGATATGCTTGCCCATTACCATAAAATAAGAAGACACAATATTTTGGCCATTAACCCTGCCAAGCCCATGGAAACACATGCCGGTGATTTTCTACCTAAGACTTACTTTCCCCACGGAAAAGCCATTCCATTCGGTGGACTTGGAGAGAAGTGTGAGGCTTTTCTAAAGGCATTTTAACAACACAAACACCATCAAGTGACGGAGCCCTGTTGTTCATGGGGAAAACTGCATGTAGCCCTCCATCCATGACCAAGCCAAGAGCCTGGACCGATGCAGCTCTTTCCTCCCTGAACTGCTGGGAAGATCATGGATGTAAATATCAGCTGGGATCCTCCAGCTTCCAGGCAGACAAGCAGAGCTTTCCACTTGCTCTAGGCTCTCTCCCTATTAAAGGGAAATTGGACAACTTAGTTCTTATGCAGTCTGTGATAGCACCACATTTCAGTATTTTATGAGAAACATTTGAATGTTTTACCATTTTGGCAAGATAATTGACAAGGTAGTTCCTGAAGTCTATATACTAGGTTGAAATCAAGGGAGACGATGAGATTAATATAGTCCATCTGGAGAGGCTGTGTGAGCAGTCCTTATGAAATTTGAAAAACAATCAAATATGAGAAGATAAGCACCCTGTTTCTGTTTTGGAAGCATCGCCTGCCTGATTACCCCCTTTCTAAGAACTTTACCACACAGAGGCTTTAAACCAGAACACAGAAGTAACACATGTGGCTGCCAGACCCTTTTCAGGCCCTTTACAATCCACCAATTGTAATCCTAGAAAGTGTGGAAGTGTCTATGAAAGGTTAATTCTGCAACTCAAGGTATGCTAGAAACCCCCAACTATGGCAAATAAAGACCTCATAAATACCATGGCTCTTCAAACTGCATCATGCTTTTGCTTGCAATTTGCTGAGGTTTCAAAATTGGCTGGAATAATTTTCTCCGTTTGAGGAGAAAAGAGGTTACAATTGTTTAGCCAGATCTGGGGAGAGAATTGTTTCATTCCAAGCAAGTCCTATTTATTGGTATTAAAAAACCAAAAAATCTCCTACCTATTGGGCAACCTCATTTTAAAATAAACCACTGCTGAATTTGTTGGCTATTATACCATTTTTGGTGCTTAGCACATAAGAGCGGTTTGATAAATGTTTGATGAATGAATGCATGAGTCAAAAGCATATGCTGAATTTTATCAAGTTGATAATAGAGCAGGGCAGATTTCAGGCTCCAGGGTCTGGTGCCACAATTTGCTGGATTAGATAAATTACATCACCTCTCTGAGCTTCAGTTTCCTCATCTGAAAAATAAGGCTAATAATCGTAGACCTAGAATAGGAAAATTAAATGAGATTGTTAATGTAAAGGCAGTTCCTGGTTTATGTCACCCAATAAGCATTCCATTCATTCGTACATATTTGTTCTATTATAAGCCAGGCTCTGATCTACATTAACAAATCAGGAGCTTAGTAGATAGGATTATTATAGTTCCACTAATATGCTACACAACCGATTTGTGGCTCTGGCTGGAGTATCTTGCTAGGAAGAACACGGAGGCTATGACTGGTCTTGTCAGAAAAATGCACACTGAGTAGTTAGTAATATCTAGCCCTTGGTGTGGGGGCGCCTAGTAACCACAGGCAAGCACAGCATGTGACGCACAGTGTGTGGCCAGGGCACAGTTTCCGAAGGAAGTTTCCATTACAGTGCAGCGCTTAGAAATCCGCAAACGAATGAGTCTTCCAGGATAAAAATTTACTTGAAGACACACCAAAGACATTTAACCCCGGAACCAGGAGAAATTTGTAGTTTGGATTCAATGGGGAGGGGCAGGAAACACAAATGCCTCCAGTTCTTCAGTCCCGATCTTCCGATGACACCCCACAACCTAGAAAAACGGAGGGTTCGTCAAGCACACTCTGTGCCTGGACTCGGCCCCTTCCCACTCTAGCCATATCTGCAGAAGTCCGGACTGATAAAGAAGGAATAAAAGAGGAAAGACTGGGGACTATTTCTCCCCTACGAAAAATTCAAACTGAGCTGAGTGAAACATGACTGAGCAGGCTCACAAAGCACTTATGCATTTGTAAAAAGTCAGCTCTGCCATCTACCCGCACTTCAAAGCCTCCACCTGCTAATGGTCGTGAACACAATGGCCATCATTTACAGCAGCAGCTGGGAAACCTGCTTTCCCCTGTCTTCTCTGTCAGTGATGTAGGAGCCTGCCAGTCTAGAAGCTCGGTGGCCAGATTTAATTTATTGAGGCTGCTGAAAGACTTCCTGGGTATCCCAGCTGAAAAGTCAATCATGGCCAAATTGATATTTTTATAATTCTGCTAACCTTGGAAAAGATATTGTAGAGTGGAGATGGGGAACAGGAAGGCTGTGCAAGCTTCTGAGGACAAACACATCTTCCAAGCTAACCAGCGTGACTTCTTGCACCGGGTGACCTCTCCTGCTAAGGGACGTTTGGCCTTGCGTGGTCCTCCTGGGGCTCCTTATTAAGAAGTGGCAAGTCTGGGAAGAGCGGACAGTGAAGCCATGCATGCGTCAGTCCAGACCAGTCAGGAAAACAGACATTCCACCCGTCACCTTACCAGGGAGATGCTAACAGAAGGGTTTGGTCGAGCAGATATCAGAGGAGTGAAAATGCAAAAAGGTGGCCCCAAAGGCCCAGAGAGTGACGGAAGGAGGCGGCTGCCACACTGAGGGACGGGGAGACAATGAAAGGGACATGGGCATTAGAACTCGGAAGCCTGCAAGAGGCACACCGCAGAGGGGGAATGCAGGCAGGAGGAGAGGGCATGCTGCCTGCTGGCTCTGCTACCTCTGACGGGGCCTGGCTCTGGGAACCATGAAAAAAAGAAAAACTGGGGAATTGGGACCAACTGCTTCTACAGCAAATAAAAGCTATGCTGATGCTGACGAGCAGCAAGCAGACAGGCGCCCTTCCTCTCGGGTCTTACATCTTCCCGAGCAGCCCCTTCAGAGACAACCTAGCAGGCAGCCAGCTGGGCAAATGCCAAGCGTGGTCAGCAGCTCCCGGCTCCAGCCACACAGCAGAACAGAGAGGGCTGGGTTTGGAGCGGAGACAGCAGCTTAATAACAGTGCAGCGACCCTGCCAGGGATGCCGAAGCAAAGAAAGCCATGGCATGGACCTGCTGGCAACACTCATTCCTCTGATTTTCACCTGGTCACCCTATTTGTTCGCAAGAGTTTGGCTTATTTAAACGAGGTCACTATGACCTCAGTGATGAAGACACGGGGACACCGGAGGAACCAGGGTGACGGCAGTGGAGGGACCCAGCGCATGGGGAACGGGCAGTGCCCTCCGCTTTGTCTTTCCCAGGGCTTCACTACCAGTAACCTGCTTGTTTGCTCCAAGGCCCAGCCCCCCGTCTTGAGCCCAAGAACAATGTGCAGGAAGCCAAGCTGAATTTCTGCTCAACTCCAGCCTGAGGGTGAAGGTGTGAAGAAGGAACAAAGCATGTATAATGGAATCCAGCTCTTCAAGGAGAGCAAAAGGAAATTTGCAAGACTATCTTGTACAACCTAGCTGTCCAAAGAAGCATACAATATTTCAGCCTTTCTAAATAAAAGGGTTTTTTAACCTTCAAAAAGGAGAGGTGAGCGGAAACAGCAGTATCTCAGAGGCCTCACCTATCTATCCCCTCCCTGCTTTAAGCCCCACCTGCAGCCCGGCCGGTTCCCACCACCACGGCGTGTAATCCTGGAGGCGTTTCTCGGCTTGTTCTCCACAGCCCGCTCTAGGGCCTGACTTAGTCCCTTTCTGAATTCTAATGCCCGCTCCAGGCCACACGCAGGTCGGGGTTCTGGGGCACAGGGTAGATGCTCAGGAAACACCTGCGTGATACACGAATGGGAGAGGGAATGGAGGGTGGGCATGGAAAAGAATTTGTGGTTCAAAGTGTGTGATGAACAGTAAGCCTTCCACCAAAAAAATAAATAAATAAAGTAAAATAAATAAAAATCTGACATGCAAATGTAGTTAGAATGGAAGGTATTTAGGCATAGCACTAGATGTTTAATATGTATGTGATAAAAACATGCTAACTGACAGAGATACTGTGGCAAAACCCACAGGCCTCCCTAGAATCAAATACCTATATACATATTTGAGTTGATTATCACTCGAAATGATTAACATTAGGAGACCCCTCAGGGCATTGTACAACCTCAATAAAAACGGACTTCCCTAACCATTCAACCACAGTCTCCAGGCGCAAGGGGCCCCAGGGTGCTGGTGCTCAGACACACAGGGTGTCTCGCTGGTCAGAGTGAGGCTATGATTTGTATAATACAAGAAATCCTGAATTCTGACTTCCTGGCCTATTCCTCTTTCAAATGTTCCCTGATGACACATGTATCTCATTTTCCAAGTCCCTTTTTGGCCTTTTCTTGCTTTCTTTTCCATACTGCATTTTCTCCTCCTAGTCTCAGCATTTTTGAGTTAAGATCATACTTAATTACTGTTACCCAAGAAATCCTTACTCGCCTACTTCATTGGGAAGTTCTGTGGCACATTCTGATGCCTTTTCGTACCCAGTCCTCTCCATCCTGGCCAATCCCTTTTACATTTTTTCACTAATTTTTCCTAAACTTGAACAAATCCCCCAAACAAGCCCTCCTACAACAGCTCTTAAGCAATAGCTAAGGATTTTTTTTATCTCTTAGAATGAATTGCACATGTAATTATTAAAGGGTTTGTTTTTTCCTTTTTCCAGTAAAACACCCATTTTTTCCTTTAGGGAACAGACCCTTCCCCATCTCACGCTGTCCTGAAAGGACTGTTGACCATGGTACCATGCCTGGCCTCTGGGGAGGACATAAGGCCCACATGTGAACTTGTCATCTCCCAAACAACCTCAGTGGGTGATCCAGGCAGGGCATGTGATGCCAGCTAGGTGAATCCGAGTCCTCACAGGACAGTTCTGCTGGGACTTATGGGTAAATATGTTCCATGAGGTGGGAAGTTGCTCAGCTAGGAGGGTATGAGTTCACTGGTCATCTTGCTACCAGCTGGAATGAACATTCATGCAGAAAGAAGCCAAGCAAGACAGAAAAGCCTAGAAAATAGTCAAGAGACAGAGCTCCACATCTAGCAGTGCCTCCAGTTGGGCCTATCCCTAGGCTTATAATTTTATAAGCCAAGAAATTTTCTTTTTGCTTAATCTATCAAGAGTTAATTTTGTGTTACTTGTGAGAGCCTTGAACACTACATTAGAGTCACATAAACATATGTAATGTCTGTCTAGTTCACCTTGTCATCCTCTGAGCACTGTGCAACTCCAGCTCTAGTGCTTTGGGGGATGAGTACTATCACTTTGCTCTGCTATTTACAGGTAACTTATTTCTGCTCGAGAATGGTAGCTTCTTTACTACACTAGTCCCAACAAATGCGACTAACACTCTCAAGAGACATACCAAAGCTCGCTTGCCACCTGCTGTACAGTTACCCAGCAGTGACTAAGATAATAGCTGTACCTCCAAAACCAGAAATTTAACATCAGAATAATAGACATACCGTACTGAGGACCCCCTATGTGCCCATTATTGTGCTCAACACTTCGCATAATTCAATCTTCACAATACTTCTATTAGATGGATATTATTCTTCTTTCCTTTTTATAGAAGAGGAAACTGGGGCTTAAAGGGTTAATACCTCATCCAAAATTAGAGTTGACAAGTAGCAAATTATGACTTCAAATCCAGTTATCTTTTAATCCAAAGGCTCTGCTCTTCTTAGTGGACACATCATTCAGTATCATGAGAATTGTCTACTAGAGATATTTAAAGGGTTCAAGGGTTGACCTTAAGACATGAGAGTCCCAGTGATTCCATCCTTCAGTAACTTTTAAAAGTAATCAAATAATTGAACAACTTGAAAATCCAGCTTTTCATAAGCGTTTTATCATTTAAGGAAGCTCAGCTCCCTGCCCTGAGCCCACGGAAAGAACTGAAAATGACAAAGCGAGGGGTGAAAGGTCACTGCTGTTCCGCCCGATGTGTGGGGCCTGTCACACCCCTACACCACTCTTCAGGGCTACCAGGCTGTCCTGGGAGCAATCAGCAGTGTTTGAAATATGCACATTAATCAGCACAGAAAAAAAAGCCCTTTGCCAATTAATCAAGATACAATCTTTTCTGATACTGCTTAATGTATTTTCTAAAATCGATCAATATGTGATACAAAGGGTGAAAAATCAAATCACAATAATCGGTGGCTTATTGGCAAATGCAAACCAAAACTTCAATTGCTCCTCCTGGTAAAAGATTTTTTAAAAAGCCATATAAACCCAGAGCAGTTGTACAAGCACTAGAACCCTGTGAATTTTATGAGAATCACAGATAAAATAAAAGAACTGCCTTAAAACATTTATAAGACATAAACTACTTTGAAGAGAGTAGGAGTTAACCAGAGAAATTTGGATAGTGAGAAGCCAGCCAAGACGGCGACAGAGCATTCGCTCTTGGCAGGCCCAGGCAGGACACAGGGAGACCGTGAAGGGCTCTCGAGGCCACTGAGTGCCCTTGTTTTACGATGAGAAGAGAGAACAGGGCCCAGTAGTTAGTGTCAGAGCCCAGCACAGGTCTGGACCTCACCAGGGACGCAGCTAGGAGAAGTGTGGAGCTCTGTGGCAAAACTAAACCCAGCTGGACAACATTCCATAACCACACAGTCCAGCATCTGGCAGAAAAAAGCTCTCAGGGGGAGCCCGTTGCTGAGCACAGTGAACATGAACACGCAGGACGGAACAGGCTGGAGGAAGTGGATTCCCCCAACATGACCACACACCTAACATCACGAGAGAGAGAGAGAGAAAGCAAACACACGAGCAAGCGGCTATGTGATGATCACACCGGCCGACGTTTACACCTGCCCAGTGCCAGACGCAGGGCTGCACACCTTCCCCGCATCATCACGGAACTTTCACAACCAGTGAAGAGATAAGGAATCACAGTGCCTGATTCCTGCCTCTGAGGTGAGCAGTAGGTAGGGAGGACAGACTTCCCCAGGGACCAGAGAGGCCGACACTCCATCATAGACACGGACCCAGAGTGGACATCTAAAAGGGCTTCTTTTAAACTACACACACCTACAGGGTGAGAGTAAGCCTGACATGTCAGTGTGAAGGCACACACAACCAACCGCCTTCCAAACACTCTAAGGCAGTTCCTGAACTCGGTCCACCTGACACCGGGGCCGAATAATCCTTTGTTGGGGGGCCTGTCCTGTGTGTTGGAGGATTTGGCCTCTGCCCACTGCTGCCTGGTAGCACCTCCTTCCTCAGCCAAGACAACTGCAAATGTGTCTCGATATTGCCAGTGTCTCCTGGACGGCAGAGTCACCTCCCATCGGGAACCACCGACTCAAAGTAATAGTATTCCAATTTTGTTAATAAGGGAACAGAACACCATAAACTTGACAGATTTGCCTGTGAATCACAAAGCTAGTAAAAGGTGAAGCGGGGACTTGACGTCGGGTAGCTCTGACTCCAGGACCGATGCCTGCTTTTCACTATGTTGTGATGCACCTGTGAAAAACTCCATTTCTGACCAAAACCCAACCATCCTACTCACACTGAGCTCCAAAAGAAGCCCAGGGACAGGAGATGGAGCAAACTGAATTGCAGGTTCACGTTCCGTAAGATGGAAGGAACACGGCGTTTTCGCCGGCTATCTTCCGCGACCAGAAGAGGAGGATTCAGCTCCGCCTGAACATGTGTCTCTGCTAATTGGCCACTGATTAATTACTCTTCTTTAACTAGGATTTCAAAGTGAGACAAAGGCAGCTTCAACCACGGATTTTCCCCTTATGGCCACAGCCTATATTAGCATCATGCAGTAATAAGACAACATGAAATTGCTCCCTCCGTGCCAGGCATCGCCCTGCACCTCCCTTGCAGAATCTCACCTGAGATCCAAAACGCACCTATGAAGCTCCCCTTTGACAGTAGAGCTGATTTGAGGCACAAAGAAGGGAAACAACTAGCCCAAAACCATTACAAAGAGAAGCTGAGATACAGAGACTTGGGCAGCCCAAACCCAAAATTTTCATAGCAAGTCAGGCAAGAAAGCCCAGTGGTTCAGAACTCAGGCTTTAGAATTCAAGAAAGAACAAGAGAATAAAACTCCGCTGATGACCTGTGGTCTCCGCATCAGGAAGTACTGGAAATGACAATGCTTGTCTGGTAGGGGGTGAGAATTCAATGATATTTGGCCACAGCATGATCAGAGTACCTATAATACATCCAACGTCCATTGAATGGGCTTAAAAGGTAACTGATTACTTTGAAACTCAAATTCTCAATGTTAATATTAGTCAAAGTTGTGAAATCTTTAAAAGGTAATCTCAATAATGATCACTTAATAGGTAAAATCTTGTTTCTTCTGCGTTTCTTTCAATAGACAGTCTATCCAACGCCCATCTTCATATTATTTAACCAATAATATGTTTCCTACTCTCATCACAGGCCGTCTAGCAAAGAATTGATTCCATTTGCATAGATTGATATGATTTAGGAAAACATTGCTGATAAGCAAATCCATTAATAGAGAAATCTTTCTCCTATTGTCCCAGTGCACAATTTACCCCCACTTTCAGGAATTCTTGGTGCCACTGGATAAATTGTATACTGGAACAACAGTTCATTGTTAGACCTTAATATATGATTTTCCTATTTTTCTTGTTACATTAATCACACACAAATGTACAACATCATATAATTGCCCAACTTACTCTGATGAGAAGAAATACTCTTCAATGTGGAGCCCACCATTACCTCCGCGGTTAATTCACTTTAAACAGTTTTTCAACTGGTTCGACAGATATTTCCAATGAGCAATGAAAGCAGAAGAAGCTACCAGCAAAAATGGGCACCAATGATTTCCAGACCAGAAGGGATGAAAAATACATATCCCTCTGATAACCATGGGGAAGTTACATTGAGAGAGATTTGAATTCTACATTGCTTGGTCTCCAGTTACTAACTATATTCTTCTCTGCATTGATGATTAGATTCTTAGTAAAACACTCTTAATTGTTAATATTCAAAAAATAGATGGGAAAGAGCTTTTAAAGAAGAGAATCAGAAGAGCAGTGCTAAGGGTCCAATTTCTCCCTCATTCCTGTGCATGTGTTTATCCAGTTTTCCCAACACTACTGAAGATACTATCATTTCCCCCATTGAGTATCCTTTGGTCTCTTGTCAAATATTAGTTGACTATATAACCATGGTTTTTTTTTTCTGGGCTCTTGATTCTGGTCCGTTGGTCTGTAGGTTGGTTTGTATGCCCATCCCACACTGCTCCAATTTCTATCACTTTGTAATGGAGTTTGGAATCAGGAAGTGTGGCACCTCTAGCTTTGTTCTCCTTTCTCAAGACTGCTTTGGCTATTCAGGGTCTTTTAAGAATAAATTTTAAGAATAGATTTATTTTTCTATTTCTGTAGAAAATGATATTAGAATTTGGATTTGGACTACATCAAGTCAAAATGGATTAAAGGCTTAAGCATCAGACCTGAAACTATAAAACTCCTGGAAGAAACAGGGGGACTATATCCTTGACAATCAGTCTCGGCAACTACTTTTTAGACGACACCAAAAGCACAGGCAACAAAAGCAAATATCAGTAAGTGGGGCTACGAACTAAAAAGCTTCTGTACAAGGTGGTAAAGATACCTCGAGACAAGTGCTGGGCATAGAAGCCACAGGGCATAAATCTGCAAAGAAGTAAAAAGCTAACCTTTGCAAACAATATGGCTTCTCTCTCACTTACCAACTTTACATCTCCCTGTATGGCCCCGGAAGATGACTGGTTAGCCAGAGACGGGTAAGATTCCTCAAGGGAGGAACAACCTAAGACAGGCACAGTCGCAGGGGGGCCATCAGGTGAGAAATTGGGGATCAACAGAGGTGAGGCTCAGAACCTCACCCCCCCTGCTTTGAGAGAAATCTTCTGCATCCGTGGATGTCTTGCTGCCCTTGTCTAGCTTGGATTAATACTTAGTCTACAGGCACACACCCGATCATCTACATTTGCCCTCTTACAGCACTAAACTGTTTTCTACCTTTATCTTGCATCTACCTACCACTTCAGCATTTAATAAAAAATAATAATAATAATAATAATAGGAGAAATGTGGGATCAACATATAAATCAAGTACAAAAATCAAACGAATATTCATATTTGACCTGATTGTTTATAGTTCATAATGCGTGATTAAAACCAAAAGTTTCTGTGATGAATGCCCTTCTCTGTTCACCATGTAAGAACTTATTCACTATGTAAGAATTCGTTCACCATGTAAGAACTTGTTCGTTATGCTTCAGAAGATTGGAGACTGATGAGAATTAGGCTTGAGATGGATTAATGATTGTACATTGAGCGTTGACCCCCCTATACTGAATTTTATTGTTGTTAACAACCATTTGATCAATAAATATGAGAGATGCCCTCTCAAAAAAATAAATAAATAAAATAAAATAAAATAAAATAAAAAAATAAAAAATAAAAAAGCTTCTGTACAGCAGACACAGCAATCAACAAAATGAAAAGGCAACCTATGGAATGGGAGAAAATATTTGTAAATCATATAGCTGATAAAGGGTCGATACCCCAAACACACGAAGAACTCATATAATTCAATGGCAAAAAAAACAATCTGATTTAAAAATGGGCAGAGGAACTGAATAGACATTTTTCTAAGGAAGACACACAAATTCCCAGCAGGTACATGAAAAGGTGCCAGAATGAGGAAAAGGCCTGGGTGAGGGGAGTGGGGATTAAGATAATGGATTAAACTTGGGTCTGTAGAATATCCAAATTGATAAATCCTGATCTCTTGCCTCATAAACACTATTTCAAATCATCTTTTTCCCCACGCTTCTCCTCTAATTCCATAAAGACCAGTTGGTTTCAGTAGTTCTGTATGATGTGCGTGGACCCGTACTGTTGCGTAAGTAGCGGCATGGTGCAGAGCAGAAAACTGACCTCAGCGAAGTAGATACAGGATACCTTACATTTTTTATAAGAAATTTAATTTTACTTATGTTAATCTTGTCTCCCATTAAACTATAAATTCCTGGAAAGTAAGTTTCCATTTGAAACAGAGATGCTGGCTAAAATTACGCTCATTCCACTTTGAAAAAGATTTGAGAAGAGCCATGACTTAGCAGGAGATGAGAAATTATGAAACCTCCAGTTTGTATAATACTTAATAAATGATACAACTATTTCCATTCATTATATCTCATTTGATCCTCACATTATGTACTCAGCCCTCAATTAATATTTGATTGCTCTTTGACACTCCGTAGGCAATGGATACATAACTGGCAACAGGGATTTTACATTCTGATAAGAGAGATAAATAATAAGTAAAAGATAGTAAAAGTTCAAGTAGTGATGGGGACTGTGAAGAAAATAAAACAGGGTAATGTGATGGAGTGAGCTGGGATGAGAGGGTTGATCAGTAGGTAGAGTGGTCAGATGGCATCTCCCGACAAGTTGGTATCTGAGCAGGGACATAATGCCCTAAAAGAAGCCAGCCTGTGAAGATCATGCAGAAATCATTACAGGCAGGAGGAACCTCAGATGCCAAGGATCTAAGGTAGGAATACGACGGCATGTGCAAGGGAACAGAGAGCTGACCTGAGTGGCTTAGATGTGGTGGGAGAGGAGCAGTGATAGATGATGAGGTTAAAGGAAGAGACAGGGGCCAAATCACAAGGACCCCGAACGCTGCAGTCAGGAGTTCAGATTTTAACACCAGGGCGTTAAGAAGGATGGTTTTAATGGGAGAATTACATGATTGAATTTGTCTTTATTACAAGCTTACCCTTGCTGCTCTCTAGAGAATGGGTTGTCGGTAAGCAAGGACGGAGGTAGGGGAGCCATTCAGGAGGCTCCAGACAGGAGATGACGGTGACTTCCCAGAGAGGGGATGGAGAGAAGGGAGCCCGTAAGACACATTTCCCTATGCCCATTTTATAGACAAGGAAAGTGAGGCTCAAGAAAGCAAAGGATGTGTCTAAACTGGGCATTAGAGTGGAGAATTGTTCTATTTATAAATCTAGTTCTCCCTTATGCCATCGTTGTGTCATTGATTGACAGCCAATACATTGATTATTCAAACCTGCAACAGTCAAAACTGGCTTTGACAGAAAATAGTCTTGCTGTCCCAGCTCTATTCTGTATATCAGAACATGCTTAGTCCTGCCGATCTGCACCTGCTGGGGTTGTGTGACTGACTTCACAAACGAGGAGCCTGGAGTTTAATTCTACAATCAAGACTCATCATATTGTTTGTAAACAATGACAGACTATGATAAATCCGCATTCTGGTTAATTACTGCCTTCCCATGCGCTGTCTTCACTTTCTCATTTCCGTCATCCTGTCACGTCTTAATACCTGATTGTGTGTCTCTGCGACAGGGACAGAGAAAATAGCTGCAAACACATTGAAATGCAGGAAGACGGCCCTATATCCTGTTGGGTCCTTAGGAACAGGAACCAAACCTGAAGCTCAAACACTCGTGCAAACTAATAGGTTTTCAGTGTGTTCAGCTTTCTGTCGTCCCTTTGGTTTGCACATTAGGTTTCTATTCAAGGAACAGAGTTCCTAATAGGTTCCCATTAGAGCGTAGCTCCTGAAGCTAGATTAGTAAACAAGTAGTAAACCAGGTTCCACTGAGGTCTAACACATCTGGCTTCTTTCTTCTTTCCTTTTTTTAACAGAAGGACCAAGGAGTGGTTAGTAAACATTCTAGGACTGGGTTCTTTTACCTACAGAATGACGGCCTCTGCAGCAAAATTCTTGGAACAGAGATGAAGCCTCCATCTGGTTTGTTAAATACCAACCGTTCACATATGGTGCGGTTACAGGTATTGTATAAATCAAGCAGTAGACGAGAAATCAGTTTCACCTGGTGGTGAAGAGCATGGGCTGGGGCATTAGACAAACCTCAGTAGGAATCGTGTTTCTACTTAGCGCTTGTGTGACTTGAGCAAATTGCTGAACCTCAGCCACTGAGTTGGCTCACCTGCAAAACGGGGGCAGTAGCAGTACCTGCATGAGGGGACTGTTCAAGAAGTAAACGCAAAGCGCTCTGCGTGGTGCTCGGCCCCTGAAATGCATACATTTGTTACTGTTGTTACCAGCTCTTCTTACTAAAAATATATTAGTATTATTGTATCACTATATATTATATTTATATTGCAAATGTAATTGTATATTGTTATAAATACAATATGAACGTTTTCCCCCCATCATTACGGTTGGCCCTGATGTACTTGTACCAAATCAAAGTCCGTCCGACCAACCCACAGTTGAGTGAGAAGATGACTTGCCTGGATTTCAGGATGCAGTGGGGGTCCTGAGGGAAGGGGGCTTCTTTACATGGAGAGGTGGTACGCTGCCCCAGTCACTGTGGACAGCTGCGTCCCTGGCCCTGGTCTGCTCCCAACATGTTATATGGCCTTGGCCAAATTCCTAAAATCCATGTTTTTTGCTCATCCCTAATTCTGACAGTATTTTACCTTCCTTGCTAGGTTCTCTCTGTCAAATGAGAACGCTTATGAAGACATTTTGCAAAATAATCACAACATATGAATGTGAGGTAGAATCTGTATCTTCGGTATTATTATCTTTCTTACTGTCAGCCTTTGGTTTGGTCTCACCGGCACTGGATTATTCTCCTTAGCCGGACAGAAGAGACTCTGGAATATTCTCTCCTGGATCTGGTCTCCAGCCACCTGTGTTTATTGCTTAGTGTTTGTGCATGAGGTTTCTTGCCTCACTGACTTTACTTAGTTATCCCTTCTGCCTAAAATACCTTTCCAGTCCCCTTTCCCTTTGCCTGGGTAGCCAGCTCACCAGCGAAAAGTCAGCTTGGTTGCGCCTCCTGCCAAAGTCTACTTCCCACCAGCCCCAAAGCTCCCAGAGGGCAAGTGCCTGACCCGTCCCCTTCCCACCCTGCCGCGGGCGTTTCCCTGGCACTGACAGTTTATGTTGTACTCTGACTGCCCCTACACCAGACTCCAGGCCCCCTGCCAGCTGGGACCGTGCTTTTCATCTTCTATCCCCCAGAAGAGCACAGTTTTTGGCATATAAGGGCCACCCTACCCTGGTCATTTGAGAGAGCAAATAAATGAAACATCTTTTAATCGACTAGACTACCTGACCAAAGATGCATTAACTACTCATTACATTTGAATACATTCAGTCCAAGTGATTATGGCCTTTCCATTACAAGTTGGACTTCATCTGAGCACAGCTTAATTTGTTTCTTCAGCCATCTCACTTGAAACTTAAACTTCACTTCCATCTATGGTTGTGTGCATATTGTATTTAGAAAATGTCTGCATTCCCCTTCTCTCAGATCTTTAAATATCCCATTTGAATACAAACAGTCTGTGCAGCATGAGGTGTAAGAGAATATTCAGGGAAAGATGATAACAAAATGTCTATCTTTTCAAATACTCCTTAACAGTCATTATACAAGAGGTTGGCTTTTGTGTGCCTTTTACAACCACCAGGAAAAAAGGGATAGAGTGTAGTCTTAAAGACACTGTTGGAAAAATGAATTCAAAAACCTAGATCTACCAGCTATGAATGGATTGGTCAAAAATACATTTGCCAGTTAAATGAGGTCATCAAATCATGCATTAAGGAAAATAAATAGCGAACCTGAGACCTGGCAATACACCTTCCTCAACTGAATGCAAAATAGCCAGGGAAAGTTTGATATTCAACTTGCATCGTAATGTGTCCCGGATGAGCCCATCCCGGGCTAAGCTGTGCGTCTGTCTACGGGGACGGGAGTGAGGGGACAGACTGAATGCAGAGGAATGAAGTGAGAGAGCAAGTCAGAGAGAAAAGGGAAAGTATATGGTGAGTTGAGAGCTTGTGTTTTCACCAGCAAATTTTGCTTAAAAGTGTACATGTATTTTAAGTTAAAAGCTTAGTATTAAAGGTCGAAAATCATACAGTATTCCAATACTATCCCTATTATCCAAAACCCCAACAAAACTACACTTTTTGTTTGTGTGTGGAAGTGGAAATAGGCAGAGTTAAAAATAGTAAAAACATATAAAGAACTGAAAATAGTGAATGTATGTAAAGAATCCTAAGTGCCTTTTTAGATACACCTAGAGATAAGGGTTAAGTTCCAAAATCATACCCCTGTTCCCATCATTTGAGGATGATGTATATTCTATATACTTATTACTATGAGTAGAAAATCATGCCAGTTTGGGTTTGGGTTAGAATGAGACGAGGCAATGGCTTGCAGTTTATCTTCGAATCAATTTGCATCATCAGCACCTGGACTGCTGGGCGTCGGTCCCTTCTGAAATGGTGCTGCAAGAGAGCCAGGCATGGGTCAAGGGGATCCTCGTGCCTCGGGACCCCAGCTCTGCACAGGCTTTCGCAGACTGATGCATCCCCAAGTTATGGAAGAACCTTTCTTAAAAACCACAGGCTGTCAAAGCCTCAACTTCAGGGCTTACCTGCACTCTCTGAAACCGCTGGTTCTCCCTAGAAACATCCTTTCCCCTCCTTCACCCTGCTGCCAGCCTTTGAAGCTGCTACAATCCCTTGTCCCCTGCTCAGCCCTCAGGGTCAGTCCGTTCTCCCAACCCAGCGTCCCCCCTCCCACGGTGGGTTCCACTAATTGCGCCCTCATCCCATGGCTGAGCCTGAGGGGTCCCTGCAGCTGGGCCTCGCCCCCCGCACCCCCACTTCACACCAAACTCCATCACTAGAGTCCTCACTGAATGTCCTTCTCTGGCTTTTCCTTCCTGCTCTTGGTCTCCGAATTATCTGCCACCGTGATCTGTGCCACAGCAAAAGAATGCTCCATTATCTAGCAAAAACAGCTACTGTTGCAGAAAGTGAATGGGCCCCCCCTCTTGTCATACGGTGCCGGACATCACACTGAGCAGCCCCCTCAGGAGGGAAATGGACTCGGGCTACACGAGGAGTCTGGCACTTTGGGAGGAAGGGGCCGGGCAGAAGCCAAAGGCGGCTGAGTGAGTTGCCGCCCTTCCACCTGCCGGACTCAGGTGCACACACTCCTCCCGTGGCCACATTGAAGGAAGGGGCAGGGTCTGTGTGACCCCCAGGGGGAGAGCTGGGGGCGCCCCGGACAGCACAGATCCCGTGACCTCATGGGGCCTTCCAAACGCCGAAGCTGCACCCAGGACCTCAAAGCTTAAAGCCCCGGAGAAGCTGCAGAGTGTGAGCTTCAGGGACCAGAGATTCTTGTCTCTTTTCTCCACTGCTGTGTGCTCAGTGCCCAGAAGGGAATCTTACACGGTAGACCCGCTGCCGAGGGCGTCAGGGTAACGCCTTGGCCGCTGTCTCTACCACCAGACCCCATTCCAGGGAAGCTGAGGCTGAATAGACTCCCCAAAGTCGTCACCAGGTATTTCACGATGTTTTTCTTTTATTTAGGAAAAAGAATGGCAACAAAAATAGCAACTTTTACCTACGTCCTTAGTGAGGCTGAACAAAGATGTCCCTGCACTGTTTTCAGAATGATGGATCCCACGTTATCCCAACAAAACAGGTGTCTGCCGCTTTTAAAGTCTGCATGAGAACCATGTTCACAAGTTTTGCCTGCTTTCCAGGCAATGGTGCTTCTGAGGAGCAGAGAGACTGGTGCTGAGCACCCAGTGTGTCTCCACTGGGGGAGCCTGAGAGGGTGCTGGTGTCGCTGGTCACGTGTGCCCAGAAGGAACTAAGGAGGGGGAGAACATTCCACTCTCAGCTCGGGTGCCAGTGCCCGGCTGTGAACAAAATCCCTGGGGGATATGGTGAGGGGTCCCCATCATTTCAGATATTTGAGAAGAAAAAGGAGGGATCTCCAGCAGAGGGTTGAGACAGCTGTGGCAACTTCACAACATGGTGACCCCACTGTAAGTCACTACAGGGCTGGGGTCTGTGACAAAAGGGCCGGTCAGCTCCTGGCTGGTCTCTGCATTTCTGGTGACTTGAAACTTTAGGCCTGTTTTTTTTTTGTGTGTGTCTGTCTGTTCATTACTCGTCACAATGAAGATCTCTCCAGCAAGACGATGAAGCCTGGGCCTGTTGCTTTCTTAAAAGCAATTATAATGTGTAGCCTAACCCAGGAAAAAAGACATATTCCTGATTCATGCAAACAAACTCCTGGGGGAGGAAGGCCCCCCCACCCCATCCACCCCCACGCCCCCCGAGGTTAGAAGAGTTTCCTTACGATGGTGAGTTAGCAGGGAGGGGTCTTTGTGTGTGGAATCCCATGACTTCCCATAGAAACTGTAATGTCTTTAAAGAGCTTCTGATATATATGTATGATTAGGACCCTAACCACAAATCTTTGCATTATTTTTATGAGTAAATATCTCCTAGATTTGATGCTCATGTAATTGCAGAAATGACGTGCAAAAAAAAAAATGACCATTCACAATTTGGGTACTTCCTTCTTTGAGTTGGTTAAAGGGAGCAGCGGACTCCCTGGGGACTCTCAGGGGCAGTGGGTAGGTAGTGTTGATTAATAACTGCCGAGCAGAGACTCTCTTATAAAACACAAAGTTGATTTGTACCAGGTCCATGTAACAAAAACAAAAAATAGAAAGTGGATACAGGTACTTCTGGTTTTATGAATGTTTTGATTTTTATGGAAGATACGGCTGATATTTTAAACTCCAGTTCTTTTTTTTTTAAAGATAATTTTTACTGAAATAAAAGAGTAAAAGACTGTTCAGATGAGTAAGTTCCTGAGTTCAAATTTATACAGCAAAATAATAATGCATAGCATAGGGATTTAAGATCGAAACAGAGCTGACATGCACGTGTGCTTGGGGGCCTACAGATTCCCCGTGGATTACACTATTAGAACAACGGTGTCAACTTTCTCAACAGAAGAAACCTGAAAGTTCAGGCCTCCTCACCAAGCCATGTCTCATCCCAGTCTGCTAAATGCGCTGCATTTGACTGGGCTCGGTGTTACCCCAACAGCTTTCCATGAGGTCACACTGGGTGGAAGGGGGGGCACCTCAGAGACCTTAGAGAATTAACTCTTGTAAAGCATTGGTATGTTTAAAAACCTCAGTCCTACTTTAAGGCCAGCCCCAAACTGGCAGATTCGTTAGTAGAGTAGATATGAGACTTTGATCCTCTTCTGCCAAAAAAGATACTTCTTTCACTGGGCGCTCCAGAATTCTACCCTGATGAAAATAGTAACACCAACAATGATTACTCAATGCTTAATACTTCATTAGTGGATTTTATATAGCTATTTCACATTTTACTCTTTATCCTGTGAAATAAACGATTCTTTCTTCCATTTGCCAAATTAATCAATTGTGATTTATATTAATTAAGGACCTTTCCTAAGGTTCCACAGTCAGTATGGACTTAAAGTGGGGGGGCTCTTGGCACTACATCCTATTGTCCTGCCCCTGTTCACTTTCTTGTCCCTTCCCCCCTCTCCCTTCCCCTCCTAACCTCTTTCTCTTGGTGTATTATGACTAACCAGGCATATCTTCTGTATAATTCATCTCCTCTCTCTGCCTCAAGTAAAGATTATTTGTCATCGGGTAAACTGCAACCCTTCAGTCTGTACTGTGTTGAGGCTTCATTCTCCTCCTTGATTCATCGGTCCTGTTCCTTGAGACGGGTTAAATTTTGCATACTGTGTTCACGCCCAGATTATCTGAGAATTTGCCACGCATTCAATCTCAGGATCCAAAGCTCCTCAGTACCAAAGGACGTGAAAGGCATCATGTTCCTAAACACGGAAGTGGTGTACCTTTCCACTCCCTCTGATCAATGGGGAAATATTTAGAACCAGCTAAAGGCTTAGATGGGAGATAAGAGAAAAGTGTCCATTTGTAATCCCAAAAAGAACAGACCAAGAGAAATCAACATGCTGCAACTAATAGTTTCGTTCCTAAGTCTAGAGTGTCCCTCTCCCCCGCCCTCCTGAATACTCACCCTGCTAAGGGACATGTCTGAGGTCCTTTTCAGTTAGTAAGGATGTTCGAGAGGAGTTTCTCAGAACACCCACTTCTGGGGCCAGGGGGTTGAAGTAATGAAACCCCAGTTGCAAATCGCCTCTGGAAATGCAATGCATTCACGTTCCAAGTACAAAGTCCCTCAAACTCACTTTGAAAATTTGCTTCGAGTCCAAATAAATCAAACTGAAAGACTTAATTATGAAATATCAGAGCTGGTCATGAGGATAATAAAGTGTCTGGGCTTCTGTTTCAATAGAGGTGTTAATATTTTAGCAACTCTTAACTGCCTGTGTTCTATTTCACGATTCATGATTCAAGTTTGATTTTAACGGAGCTTCCAAAAGAAAAGGGAAGTCTGTGTTTCAGTCCCTTGTTCTCGCACTGGTGTGTCCTTTCTAACATGTAATTAATGTCTCCCTTTAGCTAGTATCTCTTGGTGGGGGCAGAAGCAGCCATCAAAGAGCTAAGCCCTGTGGGTGGCCTGATGCACGCCACACAGAGACAGACAGAATCTCCAACGGGCCTTCCCTTATCCTCCTGTGCCATCTAGTCCAGGTATAGGTTGGAGAATAAAAGTAATTTGAATAAAATGACTACCCCGCTCAAAGAAAAATAGAATCCTCTCTCCCCTTTAATTGGGAGTCATAACTTGAGACCTCTGCAGAACGGAGGAGTGAAAGAAACAGGTTAAGTTGCTTGGAGAGACTCTTTAGTTTCTGCTGTTCAGAGGAAAAATATATGAAGAGTAATAGATTCTATAAATACCTCAATAGAGTCTTAAAAAAGGAAGCCTCTACTATCTTAGTGGAAAACTCTCTACACTTAACTTCTTTAAATGTGCATGTGCACATAGGTAGATATTCATTGTAAGGAAATCAGAAAAATCAGATGAGGACGCTGAAAACTTGAACCACATGTAATTCCATCACAAAGAGACAACTATGTTGAGTATTTTGGTGTGACTCCTTCTAGACTATCACCATCTGTCACAATGGTAAAGATGAATCTATGATACTTTTTTTAAACAGCCTTATAGTGGTTCACCGGCTGTACCAGAAGTTTATCCTATTTCAAACCAAGATGAGTGGTTTCATGTCTCCTGGGACCTAATGTGATACAATAAAAGCCATTAGGAAAAAGTGGTTTCTCATTTTTCCTAAGGGTAGAAGCATTAAGCAAAGGAGATTTGATTAAGAGAAAGAATATGGAGACAAATCAAAATCTTTAATCCAGGGCTTCGTTGTTTGGAATCATGATTTAATACAAAGCAGAAAGTCTCCCAAGGGCTGTCATTTAAAAAATATGCCTGCTCTTGTCCCTGATGCTGTTCTAATGCCACCCCTGATAAGAAGCCACTCCTCACAGTATCAGAACCAGACCAAGCATATTTTAAAGTGGCAGGTTTAATTTCCAACTTCAGCCTCAGTATTATGAATATAAATCATCACCTGGAGCAGAAAACACCCTATAGAAGCCCTGGTCAGCAATTCATCCTTCTCAATAAACTTTTCCAAAGAACCAACCTAGTTTCCAGGAATTCACAGACATAACCAGAGAGCCCTGAAGACTCACCTCCAAGCAAGTACTGGTTTGTATTCTCACACCGTTAGGATTCACAACGCTGAGCTCAGTACAACAAAAACCTAAATTTACATTGAATCATCCATTTCCCTTGCCTTATGTTAAAACCAGACTCCAGTAATAATCTTTAGATCTGCTACCTACAAACTGATTATCGAGTTAATAGTCACTTTAGGGTGAAGGGGTAATTCTAGGCAAAGAGAACAGAGAAGCAACTGAGTGAAGAATGTTAGTACTGTAAAGAGGTCGATATGATCGATGCATAGATTATTTGTGGGCTAGTCGGAGAACATCCATGTGGACACACGGATAAACCGAGAAGAGCTAGATGAGATATTGTAAACGGCCTTCTATTAAATGGTTCCCGAGCACTAGAATGATCAGGGGAGCTTTAAAATTGGTAAGATGCTTAGTCCCGTCCTCAGAGCTTCTAACGTAACCTGGGCATCAGAATTAAAAGCATCCTAGGTAATTCCAATACAAAGCAAAGTAGGAGAGCCCCTCTTCTAGGCTATTATAAGAAGTATGAACTTCATCTAAAGATAATAAAAAGTATAAAATCACTATTTTTGAAGCATGGAAGTGTCACATTTAGAGTCGTGTTTTCAAAGGATTGCTCTGCAGGAAACGGCAGAGGTGGAAGTATTGTTTTCAAACACTTTGCATAGCCACATAAGAAGAAAAAAAGTATCAAAAGCAACATATATGGTAAATTAATTTCCAACAGGGGAGCCAAGAATATACATAATGGGGGGAGGAGACTCTCTTTAATAAATGGTGTGGGGAAAACTGGACAGCCACATGTAAAAGAATAAAATAGGACCCCTAACTTATATCACACACAAAAATCAACTCAAAATGGATTTAAGGCTTAAATTTAAAACCCAAAACTATGAAAGTCTTAGAAGAAAACTTGGGTGGTAAGCTTCTTGGCATCCGTGTTGGCAATTAGTTTTGGATTTGACACCAAAATCAAAGGCTACAAAAGCAAAAATTAAAAAATGGGACTACGCCAAATTAGAAAGCTCCCACAGAGTAAAGGAAAGCATTAACAAAAATTATAAAGGCCACCTATGTAATGGGAAAAAAATATTTGCAAATCATATATCTGATAAGGGGTTAGTATCCAAAATACTTAACGAACTTACACAACTCAATAGCAAAGGAAAAAAGAAACAATCTGATGTAAAAATGGGCAGAGGACCTGAATAGACATTTTTCCAAAGAAAACATATGAATGACCAACAGGTACATGAAATGGTGTTCAACATCACTGACCACCAGGGAAAAGCAAATCAAAGCCACAATATCACCTCATACCTGTTAAATGGCTATCATGAAAAAGACAAGAGCTATCAAGTGTTGGTGAAGATGTAGAGAAAAAGGGAATCCTTATGCACCCTAAGTGGGAATGTAAATTGGTGTAGCCACTAAGGAAAACAGTACAGAGGTTCCTTAAGAAACTAAAAATAGCACTACCTTCTAATCCAGAAGCCCCACTGCTGGGTATATATCTGAAGGAAGTGAAATAAGAATCTCAGAGAGATACCTACACTTCCATTTTCACTGCAGCATTATTTACAATAGCTAAGACATGGAAACAGGCTAAGTGCCTAACAAAGGATGAATGGATAAAGGAAATGTTATATATGAGTATACATAACATAAAATTGAGGAATTTTATTCAGCCATAAGAAAGAAGGAAAGTTTGCTGTTTGTGACAACATGGAAGGACTCGGAGGACATTATGCTAAGTGACGTAAATTGGACAGAGAAAGCAAATACCTGCATGGTATCAATTATATGTGGAAACTAAAAAAAAAAATCAAACTCAGAAACAGAGAGTAGGAAAGTGGTTGTCAGGAGCTGGGAATGAGGTAAATAAAAGTTGGTAAAAGAGTGCAAACTTTCAACTGTAAGATGAATAAGTTCTGATGATCTAAATAATAACATGGTGACTATAGTTGATAACACTATATTATATACTTGAAATTTGCTGAGAGTAGAACTTTAATGTTCTCACACCCATGAAAGATAAACATGTGAACTGATAGATGTATTAGTTAACTAGATGTGAGGAAACCTTTAACAATGTGTATATACAGCAAAAAAATTATGATGTATACTTTAAATATCTTATGATTTTGTCAGCTATACTTTAATAAAGCCAAAAAATAAAATAAAATCCAAGAGAGGAAAAAAAGGGAAAGTAGCAGAAGCAAAATCCATGGACATTTATGACAAAACTAGCCAACACGGTATCCCTGCAAATAGCGAATACGTACAAGAGGCAGCCGTCTACAGCCACAGGGCCTGAATGATAACGTCATCTGTGTGGGGATAAGTACTAAGGTCGCGCCTACAGGACGTGAGAATAGGAAAAACTCCAGTGCGCAGCGGAAGCACCAGAAAGCACAGCAAGCCAATCAGAGACTTGAGGAGTTTCCCCCTCCAGAACTGGGGGGAGGCCAGGAAGGACGGAGCAGATGAACAGTCTAGACTCTACAAAGCCCAATTACTGGCTTACTGGGACTCCCTTCTAAAATAGGCCGCATACTGAGAAAAAAATGTTGGGAGTAGATTAAAAATTGAACAAGACAGAACAGAAATGAAAGAAAAAGAAGGTGCAGGCCAAAATGAGAAGAACATAGCCAGGAACTCATAGAAAGCAGCAGATACATTTTTTGACATTATACCAAACAACAGAAGGGGGAATGCTGTGAAATTAGAACATCCCCGAGCCTCACCTCATTCTAAAGCATCAAGAAAGATAATTTCCCACGAAATTAAGCATCATAAAATCTCTATACAGAGAGAGTGTAAGAAAAGTGAGACTAAATATCAGAATAACAATTTTCATACAAATACAGTGTAAGGAATAGAGGAAAAAAAAGGGGAGACCAGCATCCCTACAGACAATGAATGCTGGAATAACATGCACATATAAAGGAGATTAAAACTACAATCTGCTGTTTCAAAATGAGCTCAAACACATTAAGAAACTGATACAAAACATGGATGAATAACAAAAGTTGGAATTCTAAAAGACTCAGAATTTAATGAGATGACAGTGTTTATGAAAGAATTATAAGTAAAAGAATAATTGTAAATGACCACTGGAAGGATCATGAAAGTGCAAAAACACAGTAGATGACATTTGAACAGAAATAAAGGTAAAAAAGGATAGCTATGAAGGTAAAACTAATAAGAGATCAGAAGGATTCTTCTAAAGAAAGTGACAAATACTGAAGACAGGGAAAAAAAAAAGAATCAACAAACAGAAAACAGGCATTCCTACAGAAGAGAACGCAAGGGAACAAAGCAAATGCTGCCAACTATAAATCAAGAAAATTTCATTATTTCATATATGTACATATGACTTCAAGAAAAAGAAAAAGCATGTGTCTTGTTAGGGAAAGAATATTAAATTATCATCAGAGTCTTTGACAGCAATACTTAATGCCAGAAGAAAATGGAGTATCAGATTTAGGTGTAAGCCAAGGATTTTATATCTAGCAAGACTAACTAATGGGTATAAATAGCACAAACTGTTATAAAGTGTAGGAAGTAAGGGACCATTCTTCTTCTGAGAGCTTTCTATAACAAAACAAGACTTAGCTAACCAAAATGACAAGAGAGGTGTTAAGATAAGGACCTGTGGTTAACACTAATCACATATTTCTTCAAAGAGGTAGTTTATTACTATGTCAATTTAGCTAAGATAGAACTGTATTTTCCAGAATTCCTTTCCCTGTACATTCCTAGAATGCAGCTGTCTATAAAAGAAATATGCTAAGATTTGGAAAGCAGAAGTGAAACAGAAGCCATTATTCTCTGAATGTCAGTGGAAGACTCCAGGTACTACTACAGCTTGCTGGTGGAGTTGCTCTCTGCTAGCTCACCTTGCTGGTCTCTGGCAATGGAAACCTTCAATTGCTATCAAATGTCTTCAGCTTCTCTAAGTAATCCTCAACCAAGCATGTGTGCAACTCTATGGCAAAGGGCACCAATTTCTACTGCATATCACCCACACTGTCAGGGTTGTAGGTGGTGAGAAAAAGACGTGAGATCCAGATTCTCTTTGTGGGTTCCACTTTCCCTTGGTTTCCCTTAGTTCATGAACAGTGTATCTTCACTGCCGATCTAGAGCTGTTTCACACCAAGGAAACAGCTTTCAACGTATTTCTTCACTGCCTTTCATGATTATGTAAAATCTAATCCCTAAGACCCATCACTTACTCCATATCATTCAGAATGGCTGCTCCCTTGATCAAACTCTAATAACACACTTGTAGAACTAAGCTTAAATAAGTTTAGAGGAAGAAAGTAAAGTATGCATTGGTTGTATACCAGTATTTTTGATGTGGAAGAAAGGAGATCAGATACATGAAAGAAGAGTTTAAGTAAATCCCTTTAGCTTTTAATTTGAGTTGGAAGTATCAGTATGAATTCATGAGTTGTTTTATCTTTATATGTACATGTGTATTTCAGCTCTGTCCATGAAAAGACATAGAAACAATGACTACCCTAGTAGCAGTGAGTATTCTTAACACCCAGACTGTGATCTTAAAATATCATTTCTCACCAAGATAACCTAGACCTTCTCAGGGAAGACTGGTTCTAGGTCTATAATAGAATATATATAAGGTGAGCCTGGAATATCTCATCATACTTGATAGCAAGGAAGTCATCACTGATTACTAAATTCATGTCAAAAATATTCAGAAGCCGAATTGAATAGGCTCCCACTGGCCAAAGATAGAACAATTTGAGCTTCACAATGCTAATAATTGCAATTGATTTAAACCTACCAAATAAGTTTAGATCCAGGAGTTGTTGATGATAAAATGAAAAAAAGTAACAAGTCATCACATATGGAGAATGACAGGTAACCTATTCATTATTTTGACAACAAAATGTATAATGGGAATACCAGAACGCAAGAGAAGAGAAAGGAACAGAAAAAATAATTGAAGGAACAGCTGAAAACTTCCCAAATTTGATTAAAAACATTAATTTACAAATCCAAGAACTTCTATAAACTCCAAGGAGTTAAGAGCTAACTTCTCATTAGAAACAATAAAGGCCAGGATATAGTTGGGAACACATAGTCAAAGTGCTGAAAGTAAAAACTCAACAAAGAATCATGTATCCAGCAAAACTATCTTTTAAAAATGAAGGCAAAGTAAAGATTCGGAGGCAAACAAAACCTGAGAGAATTTGTTGCTAACAGATCTTCCTTCCCAGTTAAAAACTAAAGAAAGTTCTTTATGCTAAAATGCAAGTGACACCAGATGGTAATTGGAATCTATATGATAAAACAAAAAGAGCCATTAAAGATAATTATATAGGTAATTACAAAAGATAGTGTAATTACATATTCCATTTCCTTTGTTCTCCTGATTTAAAAAGCAACTGCATAGAACAATATGAACATAATTGTAACATGGGGCCTATAACCAACACACACGTAATATATTTGATAATAGCAGCACAAAGGAGGCTGGTCAGAACAAAGTTGTGTTGGAGTAAGAAAATGAAACCAGATGGGAATTCAAATCCAAAGAAAGTAATGAAAAGAACCAGAAAGAGTAAATGAGAAGGCTAATATAAGAAAGTCTATAAATATATACTTGCTTTCGTCTCTTAGCTTCTTTAAAAGACAGAAGATTACACAAAGTGAAGATTTTAACAATTTACTGTTGGGTTTGAAACATATATAGACATAATAAATGTAACAGTAATTGCACAAAAAAGGCAGGAGTGAATGGAGCCATATGAAAGCAAAGTGCCTATATTTCCCTGGAACTAAGAATAAATCTGATTAGATTTATATATTTTTACAGATTTATTAATAAAACTGAATAAATATGATAAGAATAAATAGATTCTGAGAAGTTAAAATATATATTATAAGGTCTAGAGCAACCACTATGAAAATAAACAGAACATTATGAAAAGATGGTACACTTAAAGACTGCTACACTAAAAATTACACTTCACATAAGAAAAGTAAAAGAGAAAGTTGTTTTTTAAAAAATACATTAAACATATAGAGAGCTAAAAGCAAAATGACGGATATAAATCCAACCATATCAATAATAGTAAGTGTGAAATTGGACCTAAAACAAGATCCAAGTATAGACTTGTAGAGGAGACATAATTTAGATGCAAAGATACAAACAGTAAAAGTATAGAAAACATAGAACAAGAAAACAACCACCATTAAAGAACTGAGGTGGCTACACTAATGAGAAAATAGATTTTATAATATTAATAATTTTATAATATTAATATTAATTAGTAATATTAATATATAACATGAGAATTCTCAGAAACACTATTCTCAAATAATAATATGATAATAGACTTTAAAACAATAAAAAACATTACTAGAGATGAACAGGGACATTTCATAATGATAAAAAGATCAGCCCATTAGGAAAATATAACAATTATAAACATATATTCAATGAACATCACAGCCCCAAAATACATGAAGCAAAACTTGACAGAATTGAAGGGAAAAACAGAAAATTCAAGAAAATGGTAGGAGACTTCAATACCCACTTTCAATAATGGTTAAAACAACTAGGAAGAACATCGACTAGAAAACAGAAGACTTGAACAACACACAGACTAAGTAGTTAAGAATTATTAGAAGACTTCACCCAAAAACAGAAGAATATACATTTTTCTTAATTGCATATGGAACATTCTATAGGATGAACATATGCTAAGTCATAAAATAAGTCTCAAAAATGTAAAAGTATTGAAACCATACAAAGCACATTTTCAGCCATAATGGAATTTCCTTAGAAATCAATATGTAAAAATTAAGCATTCTTAAATAACCAATTCATCAAAGAAAAATTACAAGGGAAATTAGAAAATACTTTTAGATGAGTGAAAATAAAAACACACAATAACAAAACTTATGAAATTTAGTTAGAGCAGTACTCAGAAATTTGTATGTGTAAATGTCTACATTAAAAAAAAATCACAAATCAATAACTTAAGCTTCTACCTTAAGAAACTAGAAAAAGAGTAAACAAAGCCCAAGCTAAAAGAAAGAATAAAGACTAGAACAGCAATAAATAAAATGTAGAACAGGAAAACAAAAGACAAAATCAAGAAAACCAAGAGTTAGTTCTTAGAAAAAAAATCAGTAAAATTAACACTTAGCTCTACTAAATAGAACAGCAGAGAAGATTCAAGTGATTAAAATCAGGAATGAAAGAAAGAATGCCAGTACCAATATTACAGAAATAAAAAAAGGATTGTAAAGAATTACTATGAACAACAAATTAGATAACTTAGCTGAAATGGATAAATTCTTAGAAAGATGCTTATTACTCAAACTGACTCAAAAGGCAATAGAAAACCTGATTAGGTTCACATCAGGCAAAGACATGGACTTACTGAGGTATTATTTCACTATCCAGTAGGATGGCTGCAACCAAAAAGTCAGAAAACGGTTAAGTGTTGACAAGGTTGTAAAGACATTGGAACACTCATATATGAGAGATGTAAATGTAAAATGGTGCTGTTTGGAAAACTGTTTGGAAGCTCCTTAAAAAGTCAAACACAGAGTTACTACATGATACATCAATTCGACTCCTAGGTACGTACCCAAGATAAATTAAAATATGTGTCTACACAACATATTCACATATGCATGAATATTCACAGCAGCATTATTTGTTATAGCCAAAAAGCAAAGACAACTCAACTACCCATTAATTGATGAGATGAATGAACAAACAAAATGTGTTATATCCATTTAATGGAATGTTAGTTATTATGAAAAAAAGGAATGAAGTACTAATGTACGCTCTAACTCAAAGGAACCTTAAAAACATTATGCTAAGTACAAAAATCAAGTACAAGAGAACACATATTGTATGCGTCCATTTATATGAGATGTTCAGAATAGGCAAATCTATAGAGACAGAAAGTAGGTTAGTTTGAAGTAATAGCTTGCCTAAGGCTTGAGGATGGGCGGGGGTGGGATTTGAAGTAACCCCTGTTGGGTATAGGGTTTCTTTCAGGGGGAAAAAAAAGTTCTAAAATTAGATTGTGGTAATGGTTTCACAATTATGTGAATGTACATTTTTTTATTAAAGTACCATTAATATACAATCTTATATTGGTTTCAAGTTATATAACATAGCAGTTCAACAATTACCCATATTATTAAATCCTTACCCCCACTAGTGCAGTCACTATCCGTCAACACAGGAAGATGTTACAGAATCATAGTCTATATTCTCCATGTACTACCATCCCTGTGACCAACTTACATTATGATTGAGAATTTTTATGCCCTTCTATCTCCCCCACCTTCCCTACACACCCTCTCCAATGCTCCTCCATGGTAACCGCCAGTCACTTCTCAGTGTCTATGAGTCTATTACTGTTTTGTTCATTTTGTTCTGTTTTATTTTTAGATTCCACAAATAAGTGAAATCATATATTTGTCTTTCTCCACCTGGCTTACTTCACTTAGCATAATACCCTCTAGGTCCATCCACGTTGTTGCAAATGGCAGGATTTCCTTTTCTATAGCTGAATAATATTCCACTGTGTATATGTACCACATTTTTACCCATTCATCTATTGATGGGCACTTGGGTTGCTTCCATAACTTGGCTATTGTAAACAATGCAGCAATAAGCATAGGAGTGCATATATATTTTCAAATCAGGATTTTGTTTTCTTTGGGTGAATTCCTAGAAGTGAAACTACTGGGTGGTATGGTATTTCTGTTTTTAGTTTTTTGAGGAACCTCCATACTACTTTCCACAGTGGCTGCACCAATATACATTCCCACCAACAGTGTAGGAGGGCTCCTCTTTCTCCACATCCTCACCAGCACTTGTCATTTCTTGTCTTTTGGATAGTGGCCATTCTGACTGGTGTGAGGTGATACCTAATTGTGGTTTTGATTTGCATTTCCCTGATGATTAGTGATGTGGAACATCTTTTCATGTGCCTGTTGGCCATCTGTATTTCTTTGGAGAAATGTCCTTTCAGGTCCTCTGCCCATTTTTTAATCAGGTTATTTGTTTTTTTGGTGTTGAGGCATATATGAGCTCTTTATATATTTTGGATGTTAACCTCTTATTGGATAAATTATTTATGAATATATTCTCCCACACTGTAGGATGCCTTTTTGTTCTACTGATGATGTCCTTTGCTATATATTTAATTTGATGTAGTCCCGCTTGTTCATTTTACTTTGTTTCCCTTGCCTGAGGAGATGTGTCCAGGGCAAAATTGCTCATGCTTATGTTAAAGAGATTTTTGCTTTGTTTTCTTCTAAGAGTTTTATGGTTTCATGTCTTTGGTCCAGTTGAAGTTTACTTTTGTGTATGGGATTAGACAGTAGTCCAGTTTATTCTCTTGCATGTAGCTGTCCAGTTTTCCCAACCCCAGTTATAAACTGCATTTCCACAGTGTATATCCATGGCTCCTTTATTGTATATTAACTGACCACATATGTATGGGTTTATATCTGGGCTCTCTGTTCTGTCCCATTGATCTATCGGTCTCTATGTGAATATATTTTTAAACTTTGTATTGTACATTTTAAGTGGATGACTTGTATCATATGTGAATTGTATCTCAATAAAGGGTTAAAAATAAATCATACAATAACTAAAAATAAAATAATAGAATTAGCCCATCACCATTTTACGAATCACAATGAATTAATAGATATGAGCATTAAATATCAATGGCTATTAATCAAAAAATGAGAGATAATCAGATACATATATCCTTAATCTAGCCAAAGAATACTCTGAGCTGAATCCAGTCTCCACTGCTATTTTGCAGAAAATACAGAGAACAGAGGAGTACATTGAACGATGTGATGTGTTTGCATTCAGCCACATCCTAGCTCTGAGAAACTCCAAAGTTCAAACTTTAGTTTTTGAAAGATTAATTGTAAAGCAAAGAAAGTGATGGAGCAATAACTATAAAAATGTCAAGGAAATGTTTAGTATACAAGTTAGGGTGGTGGTTACAGCAGGACAAAAGGGTTGTGTTTGCACTGGGTGGCACGGAAGGTTCTTCTAGAGCACGTGGCAGTGTTCTATTTCTTGAACTACTATTTTTATGAAGCCAAAAAAAGTAAGAAAGAAAAACAATACCATGAAAGTCTTTTTTAAGAAACCCCAAAGGCTATGGACCCAGAGGTTCTCCCACACTTACCTCTGGCTTCCTCCCCACTTAACCTCACAGCACACCCCTCTTCTCCCTTCCTGTGTGCTTCCCTGGGTGGTTTGAAATGACAGAAAGATTTCTGTGCCTCTTATTTCCCCACAGATGGTCCCACCAGCTCATAGCCTTCATCCTTAGGAAATAATGTATTGGTATTCAGACTGAAGGCTCCTCTGCTCGGCTGCACCCCATGTGGCCGCTACTTTAAGCCTGCAGACAAAGTGCTGTAGGCGACCTACTGAGGAGTAGCTACCACTACGATCCAACTGTGTCATGACATGGATTTTGGTACTGATTCTGCCTATATTCTAATCACTTCAACTAAAACGAAGGAGGCGATTTGGGGTGAGTCTTTCAAAGCATTATCAGGTTTGTCCAGTTGTAATTAACGCATTGTACTTATCTTAAAGGATATCATGTAGAGCATTACATCAAAACTGATGGAAGAGTATGGGCATAAGTAAATGGGACGGAGCACGGGCCCGTGGGGCTTAATCGTGCCTCCTGCTGGCCTTTTAAGACAATTACCACGATTCACATCAGCAGTAATATTCTATGAGCTGCACGTCCCTCCGTCGTTTAGCATCCACACACTGAACGTTACGTTTATGAATATTGCTGTGTCCTCTGTGAAATATAATTAATTAGCTATTAATTCTTGCATCAGCCATAAATACATGACTGTTGCTAATATGCAGTAAAGAGAAATCACTTCTTAGCTGGGGAGTGGATTTCAAGTTTCAAACTAAGAGACAAAGAGCACCCAGAAAGGTAAAGCTGCCCACGTGGTCAGCTCACTCTTTTAAGGTTAATTACGTCTGAACAGTAAACATTTCTTTAACAGCCCCACAGATAAGCTGACTGTCACAGGTGAGTAATCTCCCAGTTCAACAAACTGGCTCAGTGGATAATTTTGTTTCATTAAAGAAAGCAATTGGCTTTTAGTGTGCTGGAAAGTGGGGAACAATTTCACAGATTAGTAGAGCTGAGGGCTCTGTCTGCTGGTGACGTGGGGCGGGAACAGCGTCCCACATTCTTCCTGGGCAGCATCATCAGGTGACGATACGCCACACGGAGGCAGCTGCTGCCACGGACACAATGCGTTCTCTGAGAAACCTGGTGGCAGAGACGACGACGAAGTGACACACGCCACCACATTGTTCTTCATAAGCAATAGGGTGTTACATGGTATTTAGAGCAGGAAAGACAAAGTTTTAAGGACTTCAAACATCGTCATTGTTGTAGACATGCTGACTCTACATGAGAAGGGCTGGGGGGACATAATAACCAGAAGTAGGAGGGGCTCATCGCAGTCTACCTGGACGTCAGAAAGGTGGGTGCTGCTGCCCACGCTGGTTTTCTACTTACTTTTAAACGAAGACAGAGGTAGAAAACAAGTGGTCTGGAAACGGCATTTGGCCAGTATCCATATTTTATTTAGCTGACACTTAAAGTTTTAAAAAATATGAGCCAATTTTTAAAAATTAGGAGACATTACATAGCAATCGAGAGCCCTGACTTTTTCCTTGGGAACACAGAAAATCCGGCCCCTCGGGACCTTGGCTTAAAATGCCCAGTTCGGTACAGTCTGCTTTTCCCACTGCCTCTTGGCACCAGGGAGAAACAGAGCTTATTACACTTTATGGCTGCAGCTGACCTATTATTTCCTAATAGCAGAGAAATATTTCTCTGTACCCCAGTCCCTATACAAAGTGAGAAACAGACAAGAGGCCAAGAGGGCCAAGTATTTTGGTTTTCTGCTCCTGACCTGCTACCCTCATTTCATGACTCCCTGGCCTCTGCAGGCGGTTGATTTCATGACACCTGCTGGAGTCGGTGAGAAGCCGTGGGAACAGCCTTTCAAAGGCACACAGGCTGGGACAAACCTGTCTGCCACTTAATATTGTTTGTCCTTGAATAAATCATTCCATCTCTCTACTAACCTTTCTCTGTAAAATGGGAATAAACATGGCAATAACATCTGTCTCCTATGTCAGCTATAAAGATTAACTATATGTATATGTGTGTATGTATGTGGGTGTGTACACATACATTTATTGGTTGCTGGCACATAATAAGAACATAAGAAGTGATAGAAAAAGAAAATGGAAAAATTGGGCTTGAATTAGAGGATATAATAAAATTAGGTTAGCAGAGGAGAGCGATTTGGATAAACTGAAGAGTCTTAGAAGCCCAGTTTTCCCGCCAGTTGTACAGGAGCTTTATATATATTTATATAATCAAGCTATGCTCCAGTCTTTGCCAGTGAGGTATAACGTGATCCAATATAAAGCATTCCCTCTGGCCCATGTGGACCACTAACACATTATAGTCATTGGTGCATGAACTTATTTTTTCAAAGGAATCTTTTTAGTAAGTCCTAATAACATACGTGTGCTGGCAAAGGGTCATTAAAATGTCAGGTAAAGATAATTTCCAGACTTGATAATGTGGGTGAATGCTGAAACCACAATGTTGCTCATGTGAAACATCATAAGACTGTATATCAATGATACCTTAATAAATAAAAAAAAAGAAGGAAAAGAAAAAATAATTTCCAGTTCTCCTGGCTACTAGCTTGGTGACTTTGAACAACTGACTTCTCTGACTCGGTGTCTTTTTCTGTAAATGGGAAGCAATGATTGCTTCCTTAGGGGCCGCGGTGAGGCCTGGTCAGCACAATGTCTGTAAAGCCCTTGTCAGTGTTCCCAGCACTCGGAAGAGGCAGGACACATGGCTCCATGTACCTCTATTCTGGTTTCATTTGAAAAGCATCCTACTCAGATTACAAAAGAAAAAAAGATATTGGTTTTATTTCTAAAAAAAAACAGAGTAATTTCAAACACTGATACATTGGCACTGAGATTACCTAATACATTTATTATCAAAACCATCTATTTGCAAAGTATATTTGAATAACAGAAAAAGAAGGAAGCTACTACATCATCTATGTCATTTTTGTTGAATTTTACCACATAGATGGTTCCTTTTGCAGGATTAGGAAATGAGCAGCTTAAAATGATCAACATATTGAAAAAACATCATATAGCAAATTTAGTTGTGATTCCTAAGACATATGGTCTGGTGTTAACACTTCACATTACTTCAGATATCATGGTGTGTAATGCTCTATGAAACGTTTCCAAGTTCAGGCAATTTTCCCAAGATTCACTAAAACAGGAATAATTCAAGTAAATGAGCATGCATCAAGTATCTATTTTATGCAAGATATTGTGTCAGGAAAAAAACAAGTTATGATCTTCGCCTCACACTACCAACTCCCCCCCTAGCACGGTATTCCTCAAAGTTATGATCCCGGGACCAGCTGCATCAGAAACACTGGTAGAATGTTTCTTTAAAAAAAAATGTCTCACAGACTCAGAGATTCAAAATTTTGCAATCTAGACCTGACAACCTGCATTTTAACAAGCCAGGAGATTTGTAAGCCCCCTAAGGTTGAAGAGCCACTCACCTACTAACACCAACTTGAGCTAAAGAGCTAAACTCAATTCCATTAGTAAGTCACCAGTGAACTAACTACGTACTAGAACATTAAAAGCATTAGGACCTTAAGAAGTCATTCATCCAATCACCTCATTGCACTTGTGAAAAAACTAAAGCCAGTCTCTTCACTGCTCTAAAGTCATGACTCCTTCACTCAATTGTTATCATATTTCAGTGAAACAACCAGTCATTGCAAAAATAAAATTCCCTGGTTTTCTTTGTCCTGAATGGATGAAACATGTTACATGTACATATATATACATATATACATACACACACACATACACACACACACACACACACATATATATATATAAGGTGGGCTGCTACTCCGTTTTGACAAAGGCAACTTCATTTAAATACTCCATTAAATACACATTTACATGAGATTTTTTTTCTAGTTTCACAATTTTTAATTAGAAATATTTTGACATGACGATAAAGGAACACTGCACTTAGTAACAGTGCTTCTGGAGAGCTCCCTTGGGGCCCCATGTTTGGTCTTCAGGAGGAATATGAACCCCCTGAGATTTTATGCAAAATATGGGATATTATGTGTTTTGGTAGGAGGTCTGTGCATAAAAAATCAGCTGCAAACCACCATAAAGTGAAAACTGGGAAAGCAATATGTAGACAGCTCAGTCCAGAGATGCTGCCAGTAAAAATGGGAGACGCTGTGTCTGGCTGGAGGGACGGGAATCCAGACCTGTTTCCTCACGCTCTTTCCAGGAGGAAAATGTCTCATCTGCTGTATGCAAAGATGCCAGCAAACCAACCCCATGAAAACACTGGTGACAGGCGATGGCTTAACATGCTACCTGTGTCATTGCTTGGATCCAGGCACAGCCCTTCCCACTGCTAATTGGTTACAACTGGCGCCTATGATGAAACAATTTGCCA
Organism: Manis javanica; assembly: GCF_040802235.1. Taxonomy (NCBI): domain Eukaryota; kingdom Metazoa; phylum Chordata; class Mammalia; order Pholidota; family Manidae; genus Manis; species Manis javanica. Next base: position 90,412,391 of record NC_133169.1, on the reverse strand, counting down.
TCCTGGATTTAATTCAATCTCTCTCACTTTAAAGATGAGAAATTTGAGGTTCAGAGAAGTACAATGACTCGCCTGAGGCCACACAGCAAGTTGGTGGCAGAGCCCGGCCTAGAAACCAACCCCTCCGGCTCCCAAGGAAATCCGTGTGTGGCGGCCAGACTGACACACGTTCTCCTGCCCTCATTCTCCCGCCCGCCTGAACCTGGCCCCAGCCCTTCCCTTTCTCCATCCTGGCGTTCTCTGCCATCTTGGGTTGTCAGCCACTCCCATTCCAAATTTCTCATCTTTTTATTTGAAGGGAACACTGAGTTATGTCTGTGGAATATAGAATGAAAAAACTAATTAGTAACTGGGGGATAAGCATATTTGCAAAGCGAGAAGGAAAAGTGAGATCTCTGGTGTTGCTCTGTTTCATTAAAAAAAAAAAAAATGACCACACAAGGAGGAGCTTCCCCGAGGCCCATGCCCCCCGAGATGCTGCGTAGGTAGCCCAGCTGACCCTGCATGTTTCACGGGACATTTCCCATCGTTTTAGTCATCCTACGACCTCACGCACCAAGTAGGCCTATCTGCTTTGGTCTCAACCCACTTTCTTCTTTTCTCTTGTCCATTTCTCCTTTCTCTCCTAATTCTTTTTTTTCACATTTTGCTTTGATCTCTGGATGTTACAGGTAATCTGTGAACAAGCCTTAGTTCCTAACAGGATGTACGTCCCCTGAGAGCACCGCATAGCCCTGTCTGCCGGAGTCATTTTCATATTCACTCTTTGATTCAGTTCAGCTGTTGCTCAGAGAAGGTCTGCCTGCTATCACACCCCTTGCACACCCGCCTGCTCCTTCCCTCCTTGGCGAGCCTTCTCTCCAGCTTGGAGGGCCTGATTTTTGTGCCACCATCATGGCACCCTGCCACCAACCAGCCACGGGTGTGCGATGCAGATCCAGCCAGCCACCCCCTCTGACACAGGACTGGTTCAAGGCAGGTGTGTGACCCAAGCTGGGCCAGGGTTCTCCACAAGACTGTTTAATTGGAGCTGTCGGCTCTTGGGGCTACATCTTGGGTCACTCAAATAAAATGGCGCTAGTTTAGTGCCTGAGGCCACGTTGCCTTTGCTCAGGAAGGGACCTCCTGTAGCTAAGAAGAATGAAAGCCACTTGCAGAGAGAAAAACAAGCCACCAGGGAACCAGCTTTCTGCTTTGTATTCTATAAGCTACACCAGGGTCCTTCCAATAAATTCTATCTTTTGGTTAAGCTCACTCAGGTCAGATTTTTGACACTTTCAATCAAAAGTTCCTGACAATAAGTGCTTAATAAAGATTTACTGAAGGGCTTTTTTTTCCAAATCAGTCTATTCCATTTTTCTCGTTCCAGCTTCCTCAGATTTCACCTTCCTTCCTGCCCAGCCCCTGCCTTCTTTCCTGTTTCCTCCATCATGAGAAGTTTTTTGCCCGCCACCCGCTGCAGACGTTTTCTTGCAAGGTGTCAATGTAAGCTGCAGAGGGCCCCGTCCTGAAGAGATGGTTCAGGAAAAAAGAAATACTGTTCTTGTTGACTGATAGGGGCAAAAAACAAAAGTTGGGAGAAAGGAGGGAGAAGACAATGCAAGCAGCAATGTGACGGTCCTTGAGGACAGAGCGTCTGCTCTTCTCCCGGCCCCACCTCACCTTCCAGACCTTAGCTGTTGCCAAGTCGGCTTCCCACTGGGCACCGGTGACGGGCGCTTTCCTTTGCCTCCACAGACACTGCCAGAGATGTTCTCCCCTTTGGAAAGTGACCACGGTTTGGCCTCAGCCTGCTGGCCTTGCTGTTTCCCAGGCTGCCTCCCAGCAGTGGAGGAAGGCTCGAAAACAGTACCACCTACTCACAGAGTGCATAAAGAAGGGCTGGCCTTGAAATTCTGAGATAAGGCAATCCTTGTAAGATGCCGATTTGATACAAATCACTCTCTTGGGTGAACATGCTTCCTGGAACACCCTGCCCAAGCCACACAAGAATTAAGGGTCTTGTGATAGATGGGGGAGCAACATCTAATCGGTGTTTTAATAAATGTATTCTGACTTAGTAATCTACCTAGATTTATCAACAGAAAATGCCCCTGTCTAAATAAAATTACCAAGTTACCGTATAAAAACAGTGACAAATGCCTTGTAATTGGCAGTTATACAAGTGCTGGCATCAGGAAGACAGGCAGGATATTGGTGTCTAGAACTGTTTTCAAGATGCTGAATAACAGACAGGCAACTGCAAAGGATGGCTGGCCATCATCTTATCCATTTCATATGGTCTTGAGTTGGACCAAGTAGCAAAGCAAGCTCTTACTGACGAAATTGTAGCTGGAGGGCAGAGCTTTGGAGGTGAGATACTGCCGACTAAGTCAGCATCCTTCCACGTGGTCTAAGGCAGAGAAGGGCTGCCATACCCCTAAGGGGAGCAAGCACAGCCTTAACGCTGCCACATACCAAGGGCTGGAAATACCCCTACGGAGTTATATATTCGATCTTGTAACTTACTTTTTCCAGGTGACATTACACTATGAGCAACATATTCTGCTACAGAACACCATAGCCCGCTTCATAAACCCAGCATTGCTGGGATTAGCTTGTTTTCCCTTCTCCCCCAATTACATACGCTTCTGTATCATTCATTCAGCAGACAAAGATGAGGATGACTTTGACCTTCGATGTCATTCAACGGTATTACTCATACCCCAGCCCGACATCTAAATGCAGCACACAGGGCTGTCAGGAGGGGGCTGGGATGGGCTGGTGCCACGCAATATGGATAAACAAGCACTCACTGAAATTTTTCAGTCCAGTCTGTTGTATTTTTCATGGAAATGGGGGAGTGTAAATACTTCCATTTGTGGATTTGTTTGAAATTTTTAAAACGTGGATGTTCTGACTTTCAAGCTGCCCAAGTAAGGGGGCAGGGGAGTACATGGCACACCGCTTAGATGCCCAAGTCAACACACAATCAGATGGCAACATTCGGATGGAAATCAGCAGCTCAGAGAGCCTGGACCTGCTGCTTCTACCACAGCCGTGACTGTCAGTTCAGCAAAGTGAATGGCATTTGGGGGTTTTACATACCAAGCACCCCAGAGTTTAGCCAGATGGTTTGTTCCTAGTCTCACCTTTCCTGCTTTGTCCCTCAGAAGGCAGAGATTTTGATAACACTGAAGAGTCAGGGGATGTGGTAAGCAGATAAGGGACAGTGACTGAAATTCTACCAAAGGCCCTATTCCAGGTTTGTTATTCAAGGTCCACCGTACTCATACACAAATGTTTTCCTGCCCAGGGCTTTACTGGCTAACCAACATCCCAGGCCCCCAATGCCTTTAAGTAAAAATAAGGTAAGATTATCCAAACCTTATGCAAGTTTTGCCCACTCCTTTTGGAAGGTGTTAGGCCTCCCCATCAGTCTCTCGCGGGTACTTCCTGAAGAGCCTCAGCATGGACTCGGGTGTGCCAGGGACTGTGTGTCCACGTTTCTCATCTTTATCATTCCTACAACCGAGGTCCATGCAAGGCATGCTGGCTCTAGATGTTCCTGAAGTCATGGTCCTAGGGTTGCGAGAGTAAATGCAATGCCTGTGCAGTGATGGACACAGGGGCCGCCTCTCTGCCTGTCACACTCCCTCAGTTGCAGCTTTGCAAACAGTCCCCTTGGGCTCTGGCTCAGCCCCCACTCCACCGGCGCTCAGACCCAGTCCCGGGAGTCGGGCGGCGGGCTCACGGCATGTGAGTCCATCTTGCTCCAGGCCTTCTCCAGGCCACCCAGAAACACTGCTCCTCCTCCTGTAGCCAGCTCACAGGAGCCTCCCTAAAACTCCACCCATGCACAGAGATGCCTGCCAACAGGTCCTCACACAGCCTGACTATAAACACAAGTTTGGACTCAGTGTCTTAATCCACGTCAGGAGTCACCTCCTTGCAGGGAGAAGTGGGGCTTGGAAGAACCATTTGATTTCACTTTGAGATACAGATTTATCTGATTTTGAGAACCTAAGTTAAGCAACATCCACATTAAGTCATTGGGAATTAAGGCCAAAAAAAATTCTTCATGCATATTCGGAACAAGATTTTACAATTAAAAATAAGTGGCCAAGACGCGCCTAGACTTGCGCTCGTAACCTGACACATCACACCTGGGAAAACACCTGAGAAACCAGAATAACAAAGGGAGGCTTAAAATCACTAGTGCACAGAAGGGGCAGAGGAACGCTTGAGATGCCGAATAAAACTGAGACCAAAGCAGATTCCATAAACCGCATTTCCTCTGCCCAAATTCTTTCCATTGGTTTTGCGATGACTTAAGTCAAGCATGAAATTCACACTCAGAAAGCAATCCAAACTGATGCCACGAGTGAAGTTACCTCGAGGGTGATCAGTGAGCACAAGACAGGCATGATTGCCCCAGTCTCTCTCCTTTCACCGGGTCCCCGAGAATATTGTCTTCCAGGATTAAGAAGGCTGCTGTCAGCAAGGCATGTTCCCCTTGGGTTTTGACTAGCCTTCAAGTACATATATACTCCTGTATATTTTGCATTAAGCTCTTACATTGCAGCCCTTCCCAAGAGGGGAATTAAAGGCAGGTCCCCCTCTGGAGAACACCCAAAAACAGACTTAGTTTCCAGTCCCAATGAGGAAATTACAGCTGTTTTAGCCATGGTATCTGGAAGAAGAAAACACACACACACACATCCCTCCAGAGACATCTTCGATCCTCCGGCCGTACTCCCCAGATCTCATGGGTCACCAAGTCTCACCAACACCCCTTCCTAAATACCCTAACCTGCCTCTTCTCTCTCTCTCTCTCCACCACTGTGGCCTTAGCTCCAGCTACATCTTTCACTACATGACAGCCGCAGCCCCCTAACCAGTCATGCCCCCCACTAACCAGCCCATCCTCCACTTTGCAGCCAGACATTAAAGAACAAATCTGATCAAGACACAGTTCCGCTTAAAACTTCAGCGACTCCTCCATGCGGACAGAATGGAGCCCGGCTCCCACAGCGGCACAGCAGTTCATTGTCCGGCCTCAGGCCTCCACCCAAACCACAGCTCTGAGCCTTCCCGCCTCTAGCTGTTCACTTCAGCCAGATCCAGCACCCAAGTCCTCAGAAACACCGTGCGCTCTGCCACCAGCAAGTCTTCACATATGGGGCACCCTGTGGCTGGAGTGTCCTTGTTGACCGTTTCCCCTCGGGCCCCGCTGGGCAGCCTGGACCCCGTCCACGCCCCTGTTGCCTCCCACTTGCCCACCCCAGATGGGCATGGACTAAATCGGCCATTAAGCCAACTCTGTCTTGGTTGCATGTGTACATGCGGTGTCTTCCCCACTAGACTGTGAACGGTTAAGGCAAGGATTGTGTTACACTCACAGCGGCATCCCCAGAGCCTAGGGCGCGTCTGAAGTTCCACTAGGTAGCTCGGGGTGCCACAACAAAATACCAGAGACTGGGTGGCTTGAACAACAGAAATTTATGTCTCACAGCTCTGAAGGCTGGGAGGTCCAAGTCCAAGGTGCAGGGAAGGTAGATTCCATCCTGAGACCTCTTCCCTTGGCTGGTAGGCACCTGCCATCTCTCTGTGCAGTCACATGGCCTCTTCTTTACAGGCACCAGGGACAGAAAGAGAGCAAACTTCTGTGTGGCTTCTTATAAGGGCATAAACCCAACACGAGGGCCCCACCTTCATGACCTAATCTAACCCTAATTGCACCCCAAATGCTCCAACTCCAAACACCATCAAATGGGGGTTAGGGCTTCAACATGAACTTCAGAGACACATTTATTTAGTCCATAACAGAGATACAATGAGTTGCTCCATAAAATGTCATAATTAAATCAACAAATGAAGTCTTGGACAAAATGTGTCCATTTCCTAGACTTAATTATACTTTTAAATAGACTATTAAGTATAATCATCTACCCAAACCACCACGCCAGTGGTTCTCAATGAGGGTATGGTAATTTCACCCCATCCCAAAGGGGACATTCAACAATGTCTACAGATATTTCTGATTGTCACAACTGGGGTGAGGGGTTTACTGGCATTTAGCCAGTAGAGGCCAGGGATGCTGACAATCATTCTATAATACACAGGTCAGCCCTTTACAACAAAGAATGAACTGTCCCAAAATAGTGCCAAGGTTGAGAAAGCTTGTACTAGCACATAGCGCCATGAGGCAAGGAATTTATCTTGTTTTCTACTGTATCACCAGCATCTAGAACAGTGCCTGGTACATAAGAGGTGCTCAAATCAGAATCAATCAATCAATCAAATAAAGAGATAGATAGACAGATAGATAGATCGATAGATAGATAGATAGATAGATAGATAGATAGATAGATAGATAGATAGATAGATAGATAGATAGATAGACAGACAGACAGACAGACAGACAGACAGACAGACAGACAGGTAGGTAGGTAGGTAGATAGGTAGGTAGGTAGGTAGGTAGGTAGGTAGGTAGGTAGGTAGGTAGGTAGATAAGTAGGTAGGTAGGTAGGTAGGTAGGTAGATAAGTAGGTAGGTAGGTAGGTAGGTAGGTAGGTAGATAAGTAGGTAGGTAGGTAGGTAGGTAGGTAGATAAGTAGGTAGGTAGGTAGGTAGGTAGGTAGGTAGGTAGGTAGGTAGATAAGTAGGTAGGTAGGTAGGTAGGTAGGTAGGTAGGTAGGTAGGTAGGTAGATAAGTAGGTAGGTAGGTAGGTAGGTAGGTAGGTAGGTAGGTAGGTAGGTAGGTAGGTAGGTAGATGATATGAAAGTACTGGAGAATTGCCCATAAAGTTTGCCTTCTGACTTTGTAATCCTCCCAGATTATTTCACATTTAGGGTTCACCCCTCACTTATCCTGTTCCCCTCACTTAACATTTTGTCTATAACTCCATGCCCAGCTTTTATCACTCCGGGGTCATAATTTTTGAAGGTTTCCCTGTCCAATATGGTAGCAACTATCCACATGTGGCTATCTATTTTAAATTATTTAAAATTAAAGAAAATTAAAACTTTGGTCACTTCCTCGGTCACACTAGCTGCATTTCAAGGGCTCAACAGCCGCATGTAATCAATGGCTATTAGACAACAGAGGTACATTTCCATTTCTATAGAAAGTTCTGTTGGATAGTGCTGGCCTACAGGCATCCGGTGGGCTATTCCTTCTTCACCTCCAAGAGTACCAACTGGGAATCAAGGCACCTGCCTTTACTGTCCCGACTCCAGCAGCCGCAGAAGAAACACAGCAGCAGCAGATCAGTGTTTGATCCCTGTGGGGGAAATGTCCCGATCCAGAGTAGACATAAATAAGAGAGAAATATGACTGAGTTGGCAAGGGTTTATCTTATTTGTCAAAGGAATATTCTACAGGTTGTGGCGGGGAGGGAGCGGCAAATCACTTCGTGGCATGATTTCTCACTAATTTTTGTTGTGCTGGCCACAGAAAAAACAGCAGATAAAGTAAGCTAACAGGGCATTTTAAAACCCAACAACTGAATTCAGAAAGAGCTGCAAGTAACGAAGTACGCTAGTAACTTCCCAGAATTTAGTTTAAAAGGTAGTCTGAGACAACCACACCTATCTAAATCTTATGCTAATGTTGGAATATATTCCTTCAAAATACATCAATGGAAATGCTAATGCTTAATGTGATGGTATTAGGAGGTGGGGACTTTGGGAAGTGCTTAGGTCATGAGGGAGGCGCTCTCTTGAATGGGCTTAGGCTTAGTGTTCTTATAAAAGAGACCCCACAGAGATAACCTCACCTCTTCTGCCGTGTGCAGATACCATGAGAAGTCTGTGATCTGTAAGAAGGCCCTCACCTGACCCTGCTGGCACCCAACTCTCACATTTCCAGCCTTCTGAACTGTGAGAAATAAATTTCTGTTGTTTATAGGCTAAAAAAAAAAGGTAGTCTGAGATCTAGGGAAGCAAACTGTATAAGTGCAGGTTTTTCCAAAAAAAATAATATTAGAAACTGAGCAAGAAACATGTCAAATAGGCACAATGGGAAAAAACTTCTAAGCAAGACTCTAAGAGCAGTTCACTAAGCAGTGTCTTGATCTAATTGTGTTTTAGGAAGATCCCTCCGACTACACTAAGGAATGAGAAAGAAGAAAAGAAGCAGAGAAAGATGACTAGTCGTGCAGCTGAAGAAAGTGAGGTGCACTGGAATGAGCACGGGCTTTGGAGTTGAAGGGTCTGTGTTGCAACATGACAATGATATGAATGGATTGTAGGATCTAGAGTTTACGATTTAACCTCATGATACCTCTTTGCCACATTTGAGTAATGATTCTGTAGGACTGTTGTACAAATAAGAAATAATAGTTACACATCTTCTCCAGTGTGACCACCAAAATTCTGTAGCAAATAGAAGGTATTTTTATTATTAATATATTTAATTTAGTTTCTATTTCCTCCCTGGTTCAAGACAGACAATAATCACTTCCCTGTGTTTCTTCCAGGATTGGAGAAATAAGTAATAACAAAAATCAAAGTACTTTAATCCATTTATCTAAGACCAATTGAGTTTTGACAAGAGTGCCAAGACCACTCAATGGGGAAAGAATATTCTCCTCAATACATAATAGTGAAATAACTGGATATTCACATGTAAAAAAATGTAGGTGGACATCTACCTTACACAATACACAAAAATGAACTTGAGTAGATTAATGACCTAATACATAAAAGCTAAAACTATAAAACTCTTAAAAGAAAACAGAGGTAACTGATTAATGACCTAATACATAAAAGCTAAAACTATAAAACTCTTAAAAGAAAACAGAGGTAACTTTTGCGATCTTTGATTTGGCAATAGATTCTCACATAAGACACCAAAAACACCAACAATAGAAGGAAAAGTAAACTGTATCTCATCGAAATTAAAAACTTTAGTATATCAACAGACATTACCAAAAAATGGAAAGGTAATCTGCAGAAAGGGAGAAAATACTGTAAGTCATTTATCTGGTATGGGTTTAGCATCCAGAATATATAGGACTCTTACAATTCAATAACAAAAACCAACCCAATTTAAAAATGAGCAAATGACTTGGCATTTCTTCAGAGAAAATATACAAATGGCCAACAAACACACAAAAAGATGCTTAACTTTGTTAGTCATTAGGGAAATGCAAATGAAGGTCACAATGATATAACACTTCACACCCCTCGTATAGCTATAATATTTTTTTAAAAGGAAAATAACAAATGTTGGCAAGTATGGGGAGAAATTAGAACTCTTGTACATTGCTGGTGGGAATGTAAAATAATTCAGCCACTCTAAAAGTCTGATGTTTCCTCCAAAGTTAAACATAGAATTACCATGACTCTGCAGTTCTATTCCTAGGTATATACCCCAAAAACTAAAAGTTACTCAAACGAGAGCATGTATAGGCACGTTTATAGCATCGCATTAGCCAAATGCTAGAGATAGCCCCAAATCTATCGAGGAATGAATAGATAAACCAATTGTGATGTATATACACAAGAGAAGGAGTTGAATACATATTCAACCATAACAAAGAATAAAGTACTGATATTTGCTAAATGTGGGTGAACTTACAAAATGCTATGTTAAGTGAAAGAAACCACACACAAAAGATCACATATTGTGCGATCCCCGTTATATGAAAAATCTAAAAATAAATGATAAACACAGAGTGCAAACTGGTGGTTGCCAGGGGCTGGGAAAGGAAAACGAGGAGAAACTGCTTAATTGGGAAGGAGATGTACTTGGGAGGGATGGAAATGTTTTGGGACTAGATAGAGAGGGTGGTTGCACAAAACTATGAATGTACTAAAAGTCACTGAATTGCTCCGTTTAACATGTTGAATTTTATGTCATGTAAATTTTTGCTCAATCAAAAAAATAACCACGTATAAAACAATGCCAATTCACTTCCTCAGCAGAGAGGAACTGACTTGAGTCAATAATTCCTCTAATAGAAACACCTCCTGTACATATTCTAGGTGTAGGAGCTAGGGTGCTCGCCTCACCCATCTTCATGGCCTTCTCTTCGGGACACTGAGTCTCAGAATGGTGGGTGACTACCCAGGTTTGGACAGAGTCCAGAGCAGAGCAGGCTGGCTACTGAGCTACTGGTTTTTGCCTTTTCTACCTTTCACCTCAAGCATAATAACTCATTATTTTAGTAGCAGAACAGTCCACCTCGGAGAGGTAGAATGCCCACCTATGCCTGTATTTCTCTTCTAAATGTTTGCAATAAAGAAAACACTAAGTATTTTGGAGACGGACAGCCTGAGTTTGTATCCTGCTTTCTCCGGGCTATACAACACTGGGGAAGTCACTAGGTGTTCCAAATCTGTTTCCTCATCTGGAAAACAGGAGAAGTAACAGCACCTCTGTCCTAGGGCTGTTGTGAGGATTAAAAAGGTCAAGCACGTAAGACATGGCACAGAGTATGTGGCCAGTAAGTGATATTTACTGATATTGCTATTAAAATCCTACCACCTAGTCTACATTGTAAGAACATTTATATAATCAGAAACTTTGTGGAAGCAGATCGATTTCTTTTCACTCAGCACCCAATTATTTTGTATCATAAGGTTCCCTTTAAGTCCAAAGCATGAAATAACTGAGATGTTTATTTGGATGTCAAGGACTTTGCAGTTCTCAGTCAAAACATTGTTTTCTCAGCATATGTGCAGTACCCCCTGTCAAAATTTCAATAGATCACCAAAGTAGAGGCATTTTACATTATACAAAACACTTCAAAATATATTTTCCAGTTTGATCCCCTTAATAACCATGAGAAATAGGACAGTCTAGGACAACTGGCCCCATTTTCAGAGAGATGCTGGTCCAAAATCAAAGTCAAGAGTTTGTCCATGGACCCAGATTTGTTCCACTATTCCTCAAAATTTGCTGTTGGCCTATTGCTGTGGATGTGTTTTCTGTTGCAAGGGGCAGAAGATGCATCTCTGTCTTAAACAAAAAGGGAATTTATTGGCTCATAAAATTGATAGATTCAAAGGAAGGTGTAACTTCAGGTATGGCCCAAACAATGCCCCCAGGCCTAAGTCCCTCCCCAGCTCCTGGCAGCGCTCTGCCCCGCAGCGATGTCATTCGCAGGCTCCACTGATGGTAATAGGGCTGCTGACAGCTTCAGACCAATCAGCGCTCAGATGCGAGCCCAGCTCAGAAGGAGTGTGTGCCTCTGTCTCTCGGCAGTGTCCTCAGCATACCTGGTTCCCACGCCTCGGCCTGAGCCAGTTCCTGTGGCCACAGGGACACAACGCCCTGCTTGGCCAGGCCCAGGTGGCTGTCTCACTTCTGTATCTGGTGGAAAAGTGACCTCAACCCAAAACCCACTGACAAAGTAGTGGAGAAGGGGTGACATCCCAGAGAAAACTGGGAAATGAGTTGATGTTGGTCAGCAAAACCCACCAATGTCTGCTGCACTGTGACAAATAAAACAGCCCAAGGTTAAGTTGGCTACGTCTTTTATGCTGGAGGTCACACGCCAGCACACTTCTGGTATTTACATGAACTTATACAAAAATCATGTATTAAGTGTCTACTTTAACATAAGGCCTAGGGATTCAAGATTAAGAAGACACGGCCCCTGCCTAAGTTAAGCCTATAAAGTGAAGATTTGAGCGGGATAACTCTGTACCCTCACACCATTACTGGCTCCAGCTTTCCCACAGCAAAAGAAAAGCCTGAAACAGTTTCTAGGAACCCACAGCCCAGGTGCTCCTAGAACACTCGGCAGGACACAAAGTTCATCAGTCGTCATGACAACCTATGTGGGTTCTGCAAGTAGATAGCATTTTTCATACTATCAATCAGGGGACAGATTTATTTTATAATAATATTTAACACTGACCCCAAGGGAGAAGAAAATATGGATGAAATAGCTAGAGGAATATCGAAAAAAATGACAGCTTGTAATGCCTCTACTCACACCTTGGAAGTTCGGAAGCAGAGCTAAGTCTCTCTAAACACTGACTTTATACCTTGTAAGTGGATGGATGGTGTTTAGACCCACCAAAAAGCCACATTGGTATGAAATACTTCTCAACCGCATTTGCCCCCCCCGGGGACACTTTCTTACATTGAATGTTAAGGATGGGACGCACCCACAGGACCGTCCAGGCCAGTCTCCTCGGCTCACAGATGAAGCCTGAGACCCAAGGAAGAGAGACAGAGTGTCAGACTCCACAGACACGGGCGACCTCCACCCAGAGCCCAGCTCCCTGGGTCTCCACGCCGAGCCTCATTCTGCAACGCCGGCCAATTCCAGCCCGAATGACCACCCATTCCCAGGAGAATCCTGACAAGTTTTGTGAATTATAAACTGTGTATTTACTCCAGAGCTTACAGTACAACCTCAGCTCACAGGAGTTTTCCTTCTTGGCTGTGCCCTGAAGATGTGCTGACCGGCTGGTGCTACTATAACGTACACCACAATTTCTGATAACAATTGATCCTTTTAAAAACTCCTTCTCACATTTCCTGGTTTCCTACTTTTCAAGGACGTCTGGTGGACTTATCTGGGGAACCGGATAATATTCTTGGTAACAAATATTGATAATACTTTCCTGAAAAGTACATGTAAATATCCTCCCCCAAGTCAATAAAAAGACCTATTAGGCTCGTTCATAAGTGAATGAATTATGTTCCATGTTCAATCTACTGATTTAAAAAATGGGATAGAGCTTGTGTTAGTTCGTGAGGCCTGTCATATCAAAGCGCCATGGACTAGGTGGCTTCAACAGCAGAAATGTGTTTACCTGTGGTTCTCGGGGCCAAACCCAAGCTCGCTGGGTGGTGGCCTGTCTCCTCAGCCTGCCACTGGGCATTTTCTCCCTCTGTTTTCTCACAGTCTCTCCTCTGTGCATGGCTCTGCCCTAGTCTCTTCTTACAAGAACACTAGTTATTTTATTTATTTGTTTGTTTGTTTGTTTATTTATTTGGGGCCCACCCATATGACCTCATTAACCTTTATCGCCTCCCTAAAGGCTCTCTCCAGATACGGCCTCATGCCGAGGTATTCCAACTTATGAATTGGGGCAGGGGGGAGATAGCCCCCAAATACTGGGGCCACAGCAGAATTATATTTATAGGTCTTAAGAAACCTATAGTTTCAAGATATCAGAATTTTACAAATCAGCACAAGATAACGCCTTCTTTTGTGTTCAAACTGTGAGGGAAAAAGAAATCTGAATTGCCATTTTCTGACCGTATATTGCCCAGTACTCAATCCCTAGTACCACGACAACACACGCTGAGAACCTGGGGCCTTAGACGCATCAGATCAGGCAGGGTAAAGCCCAGACGCCACAGAACTCATGAATAAGCACATGTTCTTGGTACTTGGCAAAGGTGGAAAAATCTACTCTATTATCTAGAGTTTTTTTTTAAACTCCATGAGGGGAAAAAAAAAAAACAACAAACTTGTCTGTAAAATAGTCCTCTGGAATTATCTCAGTTAAATATGAGGTTATGTGCAGGGTATTATCATGAAAGTCAAATGAAATAGCAAGGTGCTACTCATCTCTGTATCTTCTAGAGAAACAGATTTAATACGCTAGTGTTGTGGAGAATAAGTCATTTAACAGCCGTATAACCAAACAATCTGTCCTACTCTCAACCTTGTATCTGAGGCCTCCTTTTTTATGAACCAGAGAGCCAGCACCTAAGATGACCTCCGTTGTGTTCTGTCAAGCTTTGTGCACACAAATGCGCGGTTACCTTTCTTGGTCATCTCCCTCTGTAGCCTCTGCTCCAGCCCCTGTAATTGCAAAGCCTCCTGAAGTGACGTGCTCCCTCCCACCACAGGCCTGGTGCAGGTGCTCTTCCTGGAATGCCCTTCCCCTCCTGCGGCTGACCTGGGTAGCACTGCACTTCTGGCCCTGTCGGAGCTGTCACCGCATTGTGGAAGTCACCTTGTGTCTCATATTTGAGTTAGGTGTTCTGCCTGGGGTGGCACAGAAATTAAGACTGTATTGAAACTGCCTATTGTAATTGTGGTCTTCTTGAGAAATGAGACCCTGAGGGCAGAGACACTGCTATATTCCCAAAGCCTAACCCTGCACCTGATTCTCAAAGAATGCTTGATGAATGAATGATGGATAATGCAGCTGTCCCAAGAACTATGTCAAAGGTCAGTCAACTGTTTGCAGATGTTAAGTATGATACAGTTTTGTGGAAGTAGTCTTTTTGCCCATAAGCTGAAACAGGATTCAATGAAGCACAATCAGTGTAAATAGTTAAAGTCAGATGTGAAACTCACCTTAGACATCTGGTTCAAATTTTTTCACTTTACAAAAGGTACAGCTGGGGCCTGCAGAGTTCTGGAAGTTAACACAGCTTAATAATGGGAGAGATGGAACAGAACATAGATCTTTGACTTCCAGTTCAACCAGCTATTCAGAGGTATTGATTAAGTACACATATGCGCCAGTCACTGGGGACAAAAGGGTGGATAAGAAAAGTCAGGACCCCCACCCTCAGAAAGCATATGTTGTGATGAGGAAGACAGACAACAGACAGGTAAAGAAAAATTACTAAAATAACAGCACAATAGAGAGCTTGATGCTATATGGAGGGGTCATGGGGGGAATCATGGAAGGCTTCTCAGAAGAGGTAGCATTTGACCTGAAGTTCAAGTAGCGTCGGCCATGTGAAGATCTAGGGGTGCAATAAAATGGGAGGCATGTTGGACCACTGGAATAAAAGGTAGAAAACGTGGGAGTGTAAGGAGCAAAGAGGGTAATTGTGAATAGTAAGGCTGGAGCCACAGGCAGGGCCCATTGCCTAGAGCAGGCAGTGTGGACTTACTCTAAATGCCCTGGGAAGCCCTGAGAGGGTGTGACGCAATGACCCATCTCCACCTCCAAGGAGCTTTTCTCCAGAGGACAGTGTCTCTGCTTTACCCAGTCGTCATTGTTGAATGGGTAAGTGAGCCAGGGTGAAAAATTTAGGAGTTAATATAGCAAATGAGCCAAAGATTAATTTCTAATGCATTTTCCAGAAACAAGAGGGGGGTTTTGTAGAACATAAGTATACTTATGTGAAAATTCATCCCGAGAGCAATTCGAGTAGCACACGGGTGCTTAAACCATACAGTGGAGCTAACTTGCAAATTCCACCAAGTTACAGTTACCCAAAACGGTGTTCCGGTGGGGACTGTCTCTGCCAGGGCTGTGCAGAGCCAGTGATTATTTACAAAGATTATTCAAATACCAGCCCTTCTGCTCCTAGCTTTGTGCTTTATCCTGGCTAGCAAGTCAGTGTGCAGAAGAGCAAATGGTTAAAAACATGTAGCTGAGATTTTCATACCTTCCCTTAAACATCCCTGGTCACTCAAGACCCCAAACTTCCACTTTGCATTAAATACGAATTTAATGAGTTTTAGTGATGAATTTCTGCAGAAACCCAAAGTGTAACAGCTTCCTGCCTTATCTATTCTAGTATTTTCAGCCTAAAATCTGGTTAGTGGAACCGAAAAAAATATTAGGAGAAAAAGGACGCAAAGTTTGGAGACTCTGATAACCCTACACACGCCATTTTTACACCTGCCTCCCTTCCCCCAACCCTCTCCTGTCAAAGGCATGAACTTTACCATAAATGCCTACTCCTGGGCCCTTCACCAGCTTTGCTAAAAGCCTTCTCCTGTTCACTACCTAACCCAAGAGCTAAGGAAGTCAAGTTCTACTTTAAAGACCAGCTAAAAATCCTACCCTTGTGCCCTGAATGAGATAGTCAAAAATACTGTTTAATGATAGTGATTGGTCACTTGGAAGTGGATCAGGAATAAGATCATTTTAGCCTAAATCCTGGGAATTATCCAGTTTGAAAGTGGCCGAAGAGGTTCCCTGCGACCCAATTTCACAGAAAGGTCGATGGCAACCCTAGGAGAGGCTCGTATCGATTTGCACGTTTCCGGCTTGGTCGCACTGTCCCCCAAGTTCTCTGCCTCTTTCTGTTTCTCATAGCTTTCACCCTCGAGCACATCAGGCCGTTCTTGGCCTCCACTGGCTGCTGCTGAATGAGTGCTGCTGGCCAGGTGTATGAAACAGGTGCGCCAGTGTGATGGATGTGTTATCATAAAAAGATGAACCGTAACTCGTGCAACTGGACCCAGGATAATAAGGAGGGGGAGATCTTGCTTTTTGACAATGAAGAGAGGACACTGTCACTTATAAATTGGACATTTTTAGAACAGATCTTCGCTAAGGCATTCAAAAGATGCCCTATTAAGGAGCTGATTTTCAAGTCCTTTCCTCCGTTCAAATCATTCATAACTATCTGACCTTTAAGGATTTTTTTCCCTTCTTGGCATATGTAACAAACTAATGCCCTTCAGTGACAATACATTTGAGACAAAGTAAAGAACTAACCAACTGTGCCTCATGATGGGAAGACATCAATGGCTGCCTCTCAGCCCCTGCTTCAGCAAGAACGACCCTTGTCCAAATTACTTGTACAAATTACTTGACCCTTGTACAGACACTGTGGGCTTGATGCGGTTTCCTTTTACTAGGCTAAAAAGCTTTGGGAATTCTCAGGGTGCTTCCTAGATCCCTATGTAATTGCCTGGTCAAGCACAAAGGCCACCAGAGTCACCTCATTTGCTAATGCAGGTACCCGGTCTGCAGGTAACTTGTAACATGGTCAAGAACAACCAGCTCCGGTATTTCACCAGAATGAAACTGAGTATCTACCACTTTCCTGCTTTTCAGCAAACCCATCCTATAAATAGAATCAAGATGAGCTTTGTTTTTCAGCCACTCCCCTGGAAACTTAAAATTAACCAGGATTGCCAGTGGGGTTGAGGACCACCAATGGCTTCCAAGTGGCTGCCGGGGACAGTGAAGCCTCCCAGCCCGCACCGAGAGCCCTATTGTCCTGGGTCTTCCCAGCCGCGCTGTAACCGTGTGACAAACAGAGCTGTGTGCCCACAAAGCCCAGCGGAACCAGCCTCGCCCAGGAGCAGCTCCCTGCAGTGGGGGTCCCTGTGGGAAGGCGTGGCCTGGGGCTGGGAAAGGCAGGGGATCGAAGCCCCCACCTTAGCAGGACGAAGCTCCTCACCCGTCCCACAGAAAGGACACTAAGGCAGGGGCCCCAAGAGGAGTCTCAGGCGCAATGCAGGCTTACTCGGACGGAGGAAAGAGTCACTGGGGTCCCCACCCCTGCTGGGGACGGAGCCAGACGAATGAGACTCCCGCTGTGACAGAAGGGGTCACAGCCTCCTGGAAAGTAATTTTCTGAACATCACAGGGTCCTAGGACAGGCTTTTCAGCTCATGACATTCTCATTGGCTTGGATTCACCCCAACCTCCAGCAAAAAAACGTGGTCTGTAGAAAACCATCCTTAAACTTTCTGTTGATTTTAGCATAATTTCCAAAGTACATTTTACGGAGGAAGCACCGAAACGAAAGGGGTGTCACAGAACATGGGCTGGGGTGAGTTTCCAGGGGCGATCACAGCAAGGTGGTGTAGAGCTTGGCCCTTGGAGTTGGATGGCCCTCGGTTCAAATCCGGACTTTGGTATTTTATGTCTGTGATCTTGGGCACATTACTCAACCTCAGTTTTCCCATGAGGAAAAGAATCACGTGTAAAGGGCTTAGCAGAGCACCTATTACCCTATATTACTTAATACATATTGACTATACCTTATGATTGCTATTACTATACATTTCTGGACTCTACTTAGGACACAGGAAAGATCTAGCCTCGATGGGTCTTGACACAGGATGGGAGCCAAACGCTTAACTGCGTGATGCACTGTGTTCTGGCCGGATCCACACCTGCTGAAGAGGGGAGCCGGCCAGGCCTGGAACAGCCCGCACCTGGCTGCACCGGTGGGCCGCAGAGACCAGGGACACACTCCGACCTCTGTCCGCAGGGTCTGCGTCCCCAGCGACATGATGCCTGCCAAGCAAACCCGCCACCTCCCCGCCGCAGCGAGACCCACAGCGGGACCCTCCTCATGGGCCGTGATGCCAAGCACCCTGTTCTGGCTTCTAAGCAGCGGGTCAGGCCCATTGGCCTTGCCTCCTCATTTTTCCTCTCCAGTCATACATTTCTGCTTTTGTCTTTCCAAAGCCATGTCCACATCTGCCAACTCGGATATATCATGGCTTTAGTATTCCTGTGACTGAGACAGGAAAGGAGGCGCAGTGCACAGATTATGGTCGAGGGATTTTCCTATTGCCAGAATATCT
This sequence comes from Manis javanica, assembly GCF_040802235.1. Classification (NCBI taxonomy): domain Eukaryota; kingdom Metazoa; phylum Chordata; class Mammalia; order Pholidota; family Manidae; genus Manis; species Manis javanica. Next base: position 90,394,191 of record NC_133169.1, on the reverse strand, counting down.
GCACCCAAATCATTCACATCTTGTACGCATTGCCAGGGGGGTAGTATTCACTGAAAATGAAGGACAGCCAGAAAGTCAACCATCCGGAGTGTGGAACAGGCAGAATATTGCTGTTAACATGGCGATAATAATATTGATGTGACTTGATACTTACTGCATGCTTATCATTTATTATTGGTGGGGGTGGGAGGCTTCTCCCCGTTCTGCTCTGTTTTTCCACATCAGTCCATAGGGAGCAGTGCTTTTTTCCCCTCTTCCAATGGGTGAGGGAGTTGTTACATGGAAAGTTTCTAAATGCTTACTTCCATCCTCTTACTCTTTTCCCTGAAAGAAGTGTTAATTAAGTGGACGCAGTAAATCCTGAGACATTTTTCAGGCCCGTTTCTTAGTGGTGGGTGAGCGCTGTGTGTCGAAGACTGGGTTCTCTGTTCTGCCCTCCCAGGGGACACGCCCTGCAGTGAGATCTCAGGGGGGTGCCCAGGGCCTGCCTCCCCAGCCTAGCCCCTGCCTCTCACACTGTGTGAGCTCACTGCACAATGCACATGGTGGGGTACGTAGACCCTGAATTTGTCCTACCAATTTAGAGCTGGGGAAGGATTTTAGGAAGATTTACCTTCATTCCAGAGCCACAGCTTAGCCTTTGGTACTACTTACAGGGAGTCCGGCCCTGGGGGCGTGGGGGAGGGGGGACTGAGCAATACATGTGGTGTGGGCTAAGTAACGGCTCCCCTAAGGTGTCTACGTCCTAATCCCCAGAATCTGCGAACATGTTATCTTACACAGTATATTAATTTCCTAGGGCTACCAAAGCAAATGACCACAAGCTGGGGGCTTAAGACAACGCACATTTCTTCTCTCACAGCTGTGGAGGCCAGGAGCACAAAATCAGGATGTTAGCAGGTGATTTCTTCTTAGAGCCTCCAAGGGAGAGTTTGTTGTGTGCCTCTCTCAGCTGACAGTGGTAGCTGACTATACACAGTCGTTCTATGAACCGACATTCCTTGGCTTGTGGACACACCCCTCCAGTCTCCTCCTCTGTTACCACATGTTCTCTGGTAGGTCACTTCTGCCTCTGTGTCTTCACGGTCCATGCCCTTCTGTGTGTATGTCTAAATTTCCCTCATCAGAGAAGGACACCAGTCATTGGATTAGGGCCCATTTTCATCCAGTAGGACCTCATCTTACCTTGATCATGTCTTCAAAGACCCTATTTGCAAATAAGGTCACACCCACTGGTATTAGGGATTAGGACTTCAACATACCTTTTTGAGACACAATTTAACCCAAAGTACACAGTGTGAAAAGAAAAAAGACTGCAGGTGCGATTAAGGATCTTGAGATGGGAGGATTCTCCTGGATTATCCAGTATGCCCACTGTAAGCACAGGGTCCTTATAAAAGGGAAACAGGATGCTCAGAGGTCAGCGAGGTCAAGGGTATTCGACCATGCAGGCAGAGACTGCAGTGATGCAGCCCCAAGCTAGGGAATGTCGGCAGCCCCCAAACTGGAGAGGGCGAGGCCCAGATTCAGTCCGGAGTCTCCAGACACAATCTGCTCTGCTGACACCTTGACTTTAACCCCTTAAGACTTCCAACCCCTGGATCCCCGGAGCTCCTGCCCCAGATACAGCCTTCATTTGGTCAGTGTGGTGAGGGAACCTCCCCAGGTCCCCGAGGGGGGCCAGGATCTCAGTCCTCTCTCCCTCGGCTGCAGGGCCAGCTCAAAAACAAGCAGCCTCATAGGGGACTGCTTGGAAAAAACCAAAAAACAAAAAGCTTCTGACCCCCAGAACTAATCTAGAAGAAAACTGTGTTATGTGAAGCCACTAAGTTTGTGGTAAGTTATTACAACAGGAATAGGAAATGAATACACTAGGTGATTAAAAAAATTAGAACTTTGTATTTTGTTTTCCATTAATACTAGTTAAAATAACAGAGAAAATGAGTGACTGGTAGAATCTGAACACCAAAATCATGCCAGAAAACTGTGAACAACTAGCAGTCGGTACTCCTATTATTCCTAATAAAAAGCTGAGAAAATTAAGGTCAAGGAACATTAAGTAACTCAAAGCTAGTAAGTAGTAGAGTCAGAACTTGAACCCAGTTTAAGATGACTTCAAGGCTTATTTTTGTATCATCAAGCCATATTGTTTTTTTCATCCATCTGTAGTCAGACAGACGACCTCGCTGGACCCAGGACCTAACACTCGGTCTACAAATGCTACGAGAAGTGTCACACTTGTCACCTGTCTTCATACAAAAGAAACGGCCACTGTTTTCTGGGCCGCCTAAGGGGAGGTGGTGAAAGAGGCCAAGCAAACACCTTCCTGCCACGAACGCTGCTGTGAGATGATCAATCAGTCCAGCAAAGCCTCTCTGAAAGCCAGTGAACAGGGAGTGGTGCCAGTATCCAAGTGGCAGAAGACTAACAGCTTTGCACTCCACGTGTGCCAGGGGATTCTGGCTTATGCACAAAGCTGACCAGTTCTTCCAGAAATGGAATACGAGGAAATCACCCTTTCCTCCCCCCATTTCCTTGGGCCACTCCTGAGGCACTGGAAGGCCGTCCAGCATAGGCTGCGAGCTCCCCAGGGGCATCACATCTGATGTCTCATTTCTGCTCTCAGGCCTAACGCAGTCCTTGGCATGTAGGGGCTCCACAAGCACTTGATAAATGAAGAGAGTCACATATGCTTGGAACCAGACCCCATTTCTATCTCACATCAGCTGCATTAACTTGAGTGATTCTCTCCACCTCATTGAGCTTGTTTCCACATCTGTGAGATACAGATTTAAAATCTGGGCTGCAATGACTTTGTCTTGTGGAGCGTTATAGAACTCGGCAAGACGTTCTGAAGAATGCACAGAAGTTATTTCTTCATAAGTACCCATGACTGAGTAGATGGACAGATGGAAAAGGTACGCTGGATGCATTTTGTTTGCCCCAAAATGATGCTAATATTGCCGACATCCATCTGCCGGCAGAACACTCGGGAAGCCCCAGGGCTGCGGATGGGCTCAAGGTGGCGGGAGGCCCCCCAGAGGCCACCCACTAGGGCAGAGTTACACGGGGACAAACGGCAAGTCTGGCTGGAGTGACTTCACCTTGGCTGGTGTGTCTGTGCGTTCTCTGCGTATTTCACCACACGCAGGAAGTGTGCTCCCGTGTCATGCAGAATTAAGACAATGCAAGTTTGCAGTGTTTCCCCTCCTCTGGGATTGCTTTCACTCCTTTTATTTCTTACCAATATTTCTGTTAAGAATTTCATACTATTGTGGCCATACCGCCCCCCCAATAAGACATGAAATCAATGTACAGAATAATAGTTCAAGTGAACCTCATCTTCATCAAGAGTGTGAGCCCGGGCTGCCCTCTCACCACCTTCGTCAGAGCAGTCTGCTCTGCTGGCCCCCCTCCTTCATCTTTAAAAGCACGGATTCACACTCGATCTTCACCTTGGCCTGAAAGACTTCGTGATATGGCTCCTGCCTACTTCCCCACCCTGGCCAACCTCTCTCCCCTTCACTCGCCTCGCCCCGATCACATGCGCCTTTTCTCTGTTCCCAAACACATTCAGCCTTCTTCACAGCCAACGGCCTATGTACCTACTCTCTCTGCCTGGAAGTCGTCTTCCCTCAAATCTTCTTATCACTGGCCCCTTCTCATCCACCTGGTCTCAGCTCAGCTGCCCCCAGCCAGAGAGATGCTTTCTGGTGGCCCAGTCAGAAGCTGCCATCCAATCACCATCTCGTGATCTTGTTTTGCTTAATTCAGACTGTTTATGAACATCTCGTATTTTCTTGATACGTATTTACTTGTTTTTATTGTCTGCCTTCTTTCCTTAGACTGCAAGATCCACATAGGTAGGGATCTTAGCTGCCCTTACCCACCACTCAATTCCCAGCACCTAAAACAGTGCCTGGAACAGATGGTGTAGAACGAATGACCTCTAAGGCCCCCTCTAGGTGTAACAGTCTACATCATGTTATAATCTACAGCTACTCATTCCACTCCTCTCTTCCCCTGGAGCCCTGGGACCGGCAGTCAAACCAGACAAATGCACGATGTGTTACATTGGGGTTCACGTGGTGGGAGGTTCCCTGGTAGCTGCACCCCAGACAAGAGGGCCTGATACAAGTACTGTGCTTTGGACTCTACCTGACTGGCCACTAGGGATTCGATGCCCACCTCCTTTCTTCCTCTCGGGCTCTGGGTCCCCTTCTTGTTCCAAACCAGTAGGGATATCACACCCACCTGAGCCAAGTGTGTGTGAGCATCTCTCCGGGAGGCCTCCCCAGTGCGCTCCCTTCTTCACTGCAAGGCCCTTGCCCCATCCAGAAGGCACTTACCTACTCGCACAAGAATTTTGTCTCAATTTAGCCAAACCACCTTTCCCTGCTTGAAGCAGAACTCTTCTAACTGTAAGCTAGGGCAAAAATGTATCGTGCACAGAGGACAGTACATTTAGAAAGTAAAACCACTGAAGTGAAGACACATGGAGATCATAGCTGTGTCTCTTCTATGGCTTTGGCCCTATAAATGAGGAAAATGGGAGTGTAAGTTAAAGGAAAGCTGAAATCATAAAGCATTTGACTTTGATCAAATTTATAGATTCTCAAACAAGAAGTTCCAGCACCTGAAATTCCTTAGTTCCCCTCTCTGACTTCAGAGATAAAGCCATCTTAGATCTTTTACCATGTAGAAATTCAGGAAGTACAGAACTGCAGTACACCTTTGGTGCTAGAAGAAGGGTGGAGAATGAGAAAATGAGGTGAATACGATATCAAAATAATTGCTGCTACATTCATAAGAAACTCATTTCTATGTATGAAATTCTGTTTGTTCATCTGATTTTCAGTCAAGATTACAATGAATGCGTTTCATGGACTTGGCTGGCTATCAATGAAATATACTTCAATATATTTCAATACGATTTCTAAAATGAGGAAAATTTTCATATATTTTCATTATCTATTCAAATGACTACACTTCAACAAAGGTATTAGTAATTGATATGGAAGCCCAAAAAAGGTAAAACACAATCACTTTGCTCACTGGAAACTGACTCTATTTAGAAATGATCAGAAAGAACAAATTACAAAAGCCAGAGATGCCTAATTACTGTCTATTGAAAAAGTGATGTTCTGATTTTGCGCTCATACTAGATTCTACAAAAAAACCCAGGAGAAAAAATTCCCAGTTAATGGTGAGCTGCTTATAACTAAAGGAGAAGAGAAAATAGCAATGATTCGATGACTTGGGGACACAGATAATTTCATGTGAATCACCTTATATATTCAGTAACTCTGACAAAACAGTATATCTAGGTCATGAGTGTTTATGGCTCCACAAGCATTGCAATGGTATTTCTTTTACCTGTAGGTTCCCCTGGCAGACATCATACTTCACACATAGTAGGAGTTCAGCCAACCTTTGCTTCAAGAGAATACAAATCAACACCCTGACCTGCTGTATCTACAAGCTTGCTGCCATTTCTCTCTGGCGTGTAAGGTAGGTGCACATCGGGGACCATGAATCACAGGAGGCAGCTGAGAAGCTCCTGTTTTACTCTTCCAGCAAAGGTCTGAAAAAGTTATGGTCTACAGGATATAAATATGAGGAATTACTGAAATATCACAAGAAAATATATGGTAGTTTATATTAGACCTTTCCTGAATCTTGAAGAAATAAAAATACTCTGAAAAAATAGTGTAAGTACATACTTAAAACAGGTAAATCTCTGTTTTAAAATAGGTAAATCTCTCTCTGGTGAATTTACACAAATGTGTGTGTGTGTGTGTGTGTGTGTGTGTGTGATACATTCAAAAGTATTTGTACCAGGAGTTTATTGTATTAACTACTTTAAACCTTCTAATAGAAAGAGGAATTTTCACATCTAGTCAAGCATCAAAACTTGTGAATAAGTTTTAAAATAACTTGGGGATATAAGATTATTAACTTTTTTAGAGTTCATGCTGAAAGAAGCTAATGGGGAAGTAGCCACGAAGTAAAGAAAATTCCCGCTTTCTGGTAACAGTCTGTCTTGTATTCTGGCTATGTAACCAAGCAGGAGCCCATAATCATGTCCGGCTGGAATAAATCTGATGGACACAAGCATAGGAAAACTGAAGAAAAGCAGGACTGAATAAAAATGTTAATGCAAATATAATAACAGACGCAGGAAGCTCTTCTCTTTACTACCTGATATGTTACCACCATTCCACTGCAAATATGGAAACTAGTGGTAAACACATTACTGGATATTTTTAAAACTACAAATTAGCAAAAAAGCTAGTCACTACTGGAAAATAAAAAGCTGAGCAAAATACAGTTGATAGATTTTGCTGCGGGATTTCCATTTCCTTCAAGGCACTGAGTCAGTAAGTTCACCCTATAGCCCATTGGATTTGGGTATTAAGAGGACAAAGCAATCAAATCCACGGTTTCCTGGTTCAGCCATTCTGATTCCCTGTTCATCAGACCCGCTCACCTACCCAGCGACAGCATGAGGGCTGGCATTCAAGGCCTCGTGTGACGTGTTCTGTCCAACGTGCTCATTTCAGGCTTTTGGGCCACCTCAAGGGGAACCTGAGAATGTTCTCCCTACTAGCATGCGGGATGAATTCTTTCTGATGGAACCATCTGCCTATTTCTCCATCATTTCCAAAATTATACAAAATAACTTTATATAGTAAATTCAACAGTGCTGAAAACATACATAAATAATAAACGAAGTACTTCATTGGAAGATATTACAGGTCAGTTTAGATCTCAGACACTGGAAAGCAGGTTTATTTTTCTATAACACACAGGAACATTGGTCAGCATGAAACCCATCTTGAGCCTGTTCAAAAGAGGCAAAGCAATGCTCGGATTTTTTGATTTGCAGTGTTAGGTTGGATCAGAAAGCTTCACGGGAACGTGAGAAGTGACTAAAGATGCATCACTTTGGCAAGTCACCTGTAAAGAATCTGAGAAAGCTTCTGTGCTTATCACTTTAAATTGAGCCTCTGACCCTCAATTATCAACCATGCAAGAAAACATCAACTTTGTTTTAATTTACCCCATGAATGGCTTCCCCACATATCTTCTAAATCAATACCTAGGTTCATCATCTGAGTTCTGTTTAACTAGCCAAACACAGTGTCACTGGATGTAAATCATGAGTTTCAGCCAAGGACCTCCGGTGGTAGGCATCAGACAGCACAATAAGGCACTGACCTGAAACTGTGTGTGTTCAAATGGGGGCTGAGATTGGTTTTATGACTCTTTTGAGTCCTCACTTATGTCAAGGGAATAAAAATGTTAAGAACTGAAAAATAAAGAGACGATCTGTATAGAGATTTCTTGGAAAGGTGCTGCCAGGTGGCTACTTCCTTTCCTTAAAAGTAGGGGTAGGGGTGCTTTAAGGATAACTTATAGAGAATAGGGGTTTGCAAACATTTTCTGTAAAACGCCAGACTGTAAATATTCTAGGCTTTGTGATGCATGTAGTCCCTATCATTCTGTAGTGCAAAAGTACCCATAGACTGTATTCAGATAAGTGCATGGGGCAGTGTTCCAATAAAACTTTATTTTAAAAATAGGCAGCAGGCCCATGGGCTTAGTTTACCAATGCCCGATTTTGGGCAGCAGAGCCACAAGAAGGGCTGCGATTGCACAGGGGTCAGTCTACCTGACCACAGCGCTTAGGCGAAGATGCTTGAGGGGCCGGATTAGGACCATGCTGGGAAGAGAAAGCCAGCCTGGAAGTGCTTGAATTCTGCCCAGAAGGACAACCTGGGAGGGCACAGACCTCCAGCAGGGAGGTGGTGGTGGAGGGGTTTGTCAGATGTCAGAATACAAGCAGGAGGTGGGTGCTGAGTAGGGCAGGTGTGAGTGAGGAAGAAAAGCAGAGAAACCTCTAGGCAGCCTGGCTCGGGCGGGGAGGGCACCTCGCAGCTGCCTTGAGACCCAACTGTCCCTGAAGGGTCCTGAAGACCCTTACAGCCCTCAGAATGAGTCGAGAGGGCCTCCAGGAGACCTCCACTGACGGCACGAAGACCCTCTTTCAGTGAAGACATTTTAAAGGAAGCGTGGAAAACAAAAATAAATTTGCACTGTGATTACATTCCATACGTTTTTTGGTTCAATATATCAGATACAGAAATATCTCCTCCCCATACCTATGGATGAAAAAAGAAATCGATAACTACAACAACTACCTGCGTTATCAACTCGGTGAAATATCACCCCCACAATTGCACAAATTCTCCAAAATTCACTTCAGTTTAAGTCAGCGGTTCTCAAACGTCAGCAAACATCAGAATCAGTTGGAGGGCCTCTTAAAAGGTAGATTGCTGGGTCCCACCCACCCTCCAAGATTCTGATTCAGTAGAACTGGGGTGCAGCCAGAGAACCGCATTTCTAACAAGTTCCACTGACGCTTCTGGCCCAGGACCACACTTTGAGAACCATTGGTCTAAGTCAAACCCGGTCTTCAGCTGTGCCTGTCATCTCATCCAGAGCAGGGCTTTCTAGGGTTCGCTGGGCACCCACCGACACTTCAGTTGTTCACATGCATCATTAGTCACTCCAGTTCAGTTATCACAGGACAGCAATGGCTACAGGATGATTCATTTGTGTCGCCAGCACCATCCATCTCTTCTGGCATCCTGGGCAACTTTTCTCCAGGGAGCTGGGTTGTCTGGCCTTGCCTTTATTCACATATAACACGAAGGTGGCTGCCTGCCCATAGCAAGCATTTTACATAATGTCACCAGTCTCCCCAGTGCACACTGAAGGGAGTTTACTGACATATTGTCTGACATTGTCATGATCCATGTGTGGCAGAAACTAGACACCCAATGAGTAGGCAGATTTCCATCTGGCAAGATGGCTGTAATGAGCACCAATGTGAAATGACAGTAACAGAAACTAGAAAGTCGGTGGGAAAATTAGCTTTCCTCATTTCACATCTGCACGACAGGGGGAGCTGCCAATCACAGTCTCCAGAGAATGAGGCTTAACTGGGTTCCCAACCACATGGAAAGCCACGTTCTCCTAAGTAAAAAAAAAAAAAAAAAAAATTCATGGGAAAAAAAATAGAATCAGTCTGTTAGAGAGCTTTAAACAAATGTAAGGCTGCGAAACAAGCTGTTGCAAATTGGCACGGAGAATGCAGAAAATCAAAGTGAAATGAAAGCCTCTCCCAACAAAATAAAGCTGGCAATTAACTCTTCCTGTCCTTGCTGCAGCCTACAAGCCATTCAAACCCCAGAACGCAGGTTGCTAGGGGATGAGCCAGTGCTTTCAATACACAGCCTATTCTTTCCTATAGCCTGGGTGGGTAAGTGGGTAAGAAATAGGCCTATAAGCAGCAAGGCAGAACCGACTTAGCTTTTACATATACGTATCTAAATATATATGTTATATATATATATATACTACGTATCTACACACATACATACATATGTGTATGTAAACACACACACACACACACATCACACGCCAAACAAGCACATGAGACTAAGAACAGATACTGAAGCCCCAAAATTATGCTTGTTGCTGGAGTAGGAATGACAAATAGAAAAGCATCTCACAAGAGTCTTAATAATATTCACATAAAAAATATACACATCTACCACTTTAAAAAATAAGTTAGAGAATATAACAATTCAAACTTCCCATATGTTTGTTTGACTGGTCAACTCTGTCTCCCTTTTGAATGATATACAAATGATAATGAATAAAAGGAGGTAAGACAATTTCAAAAGTCATGAAAATGTGCTCCTTAAAAGACCAGCGTGTTGATCTATTTCACCAGTTAATGTTATGAGAATATTGCTCTAAACCCAAGTATAAAGTAAGTACCACAAAGATGAACTATAATTCTACTAACAGAATTCAAAAGGGTATCAACACACTTGTAAAAATGTAAAGTTTATTTGAAAATTAATTAGCAGACACTTTGTGCTGCACTAACAATCCCCCAAATCTCAGCAGGTCGGTCCACAGCACAGGTGTGCTCTTTGCCCCACTACATCCGAGGTTAGTGGGCAGGGGGATTTGCCGATCCATCACTCAATGACTCACAGTGATAGATTCTCCACACAGATACGTGTTTCCACAGACATCAAAGAGGAAGGCAGGGGACAAAGAAGATCACACATTTGTCCTTACACTTTCTGTCCAGAAGTAACAGAAGTTACTTCTCAGTTTCACTGACCCAAGTGAGTTTTGGAAGTCTATATCTAACCTTAAAAGGAGGAATGAAAACCTACTGTGCTCCCAGGAAAGAGAGGTAGGGCTCTGCAGTCAACGGCAACCTGGATGGTGCAAAAAACTCTTAGGCAGCCTACCTGGTCCACCCGGGTCTGCTTCTAACGTACACACGTAGCATCCAGAGAGAGTGAATGTTTGCTTTCGTTTTTGTTTTTGAACATCAATCTAGCAGTCCTATTAGTCTTATGCCTCAGTCCCCTCCGGGGGCTTCGCACTGAACTCACAATGACAGTGGGCACCTTAACCACGGGTTATAAGGCTTTGCATGACTCAACCCCTGCCTACACCTGTGACCTCATCCTTCTACCCATGATTTGATCCAACCAGAGCAATGTCCACCCCGTCACTCACAGCCACCCTGGTCTCGTTTAAGGCTCCTGCATTCGTGAAGCTTTGCCCACGTGCCATTCCCTCTCCCGTCGGTGACCTGGCCTGGTACTCCTCGTCCCTTCAGCGCCGGGCCTTATTTTTTTTTCTTCACAGTAACTAACGTGCTTTTAACTAGAAATTTATAGTTACGTAGTGACTTATATATTTATTTAGTATTTATTTAGTATTTTTCTCCCTCCATAAACTCCTCAAGGGGAAGGATAATGTGTTGTTTTTTTTCACCATCTATACACAGCACTTACTATGCTACCTTCCATATGGTAGGCACTCAACTACCCCATGAATAAACATATTCAGCACAGTTCTGTTGTTAAGGGCTAAGGGGCATCAGCGAACCAGTTGAAACATGCGTAGCAGAAAGCCAACTAACCTGGGATTTAAAGCAAAAACCCCAATGTTAGAATTAAACATGCCTTTACATCTTTGTCCACACTTGCAAGTTTGGAAAGAAGGTTCACATCTAGTATGAGAAATGCTGCTTCAGACCCGCAGTGGGCAGGGCAGGTAACGGACCCACCGTCTCACAAGGAGAGAAACAGAGACCCGGCTGGGATGGCACTACCAGCAGGGGGCAGAGCCAGAAAGTGAATGAGAGACTCGGACAGTACATCCGCTTCCCTTCGTGCACACCGGTCCTGTCTCTCTATTCAAGGTCACCCTTAGAAGTACTCATGTGGGAACAGTGTTAATGAAAGGAAAATTATTAATACAACACCTGGGCCGGAGTCTGCATAGATAGGCAGAGGATGACCTTCAGGCTCACCATGCATTTCAGAACCTCTGCCCAAAGGAACTGACTGGGTAAAAGAACTACATCAAGGGCTCAGCTTTAAAAATAGACCTCTTCCTGAAATCCCCAAGGACCTGCAGATGACGCCACGGTATGCTTCTAAGATGTCTTAATGCAATACCTGTGTTGGTTGGTAGGGGTGACATATGAAGCTAAGACCACGTTTATTCAAGAAATACATGTTGAGCACACACTGGATGCCAGAGGCTGGGCATGATGCAATATACCAGTTCATCTGGAATGGAGTCAGGAGGCTTACGCTTTAATGAGAGCAAGGATGATACACTGAAGCGCAGGGCAGGCCCCAGGTAGACCCCATGAAAGGAGACAGAGGAAAGAAATGGGCAGTGAATGTTGGGGGTGCCAGCAGGCTCACAAAGGCAACAGGCACCTTCGACAAAAGACAGAACACAAAGGGAAAGAAGAAAGGAAAAAAGGATGAGAACATAGAAGATACATGTAAGGACCAATGTGTGATCTTCTTTGTCCCCTGCCTTCCACTTTGATGTCTGTGGAAACATGAATCTGCGTGGAGAATCCATCAGTGTGAGCCACTGAGTGACGGATCAGCAAATCCGCTGCCCACTAACCTCGGATGTAGTGGGGCAAAGAGCACCCCTGTGCTGCGGACCGACCTGCTGAGATCTGGGGGGTTGATACTGCAGCGCGACATGTTTTGACGGATGTTTTGCTTACACAGAAGTCTACTAATTAATTTTCAAATAAATTTTACGTTTTTACAAGTATGTTTATACCCTTTTGAATTCTGTTAGTAGAATTACAGTTCATCTTTGTGGTGCTTACTTTATACTTGGGTTTAGAGCAATATTCTCATAACATTAACTGGTGAAAATAGATCCATACGCTGGTCTTTTAAGGAGCACATTTTCATGACTTTTGAAATTGTCTTACCTTCTTTTACTCATTATCATTTGTGTATCTTTATAACTTTACAACTGCGTCCCAGATGTGACTAACCAAGTCAGTCCTGGGTTTCAGGAGAACATTCTTATAGCCTATTTGAGTTCTCATGAATTTATTTAATGAATCAATGACTGAGTTTTCAGCCACTGTAAAACAGCTCCCCTCCCAGCCCCCGAGCACAGGTCCCTCCGACAGCAGTTGGAGCTACGCTCTCTCAGCTCTGCTCCTCTCCCCACGGGTTCCAGCTCCACCCTTCCCCTTTTTCCTTTCAATACATCACTGTGCCCAGCTCCTGCCACACAGTGCCCCTAAGTGCATGCCTCTCCTCGTTTTCAAAAAAGAGATTTAAAATCACTGTTAGGCAGGGCTGAACTAGAAACCAGGAGATCCACTGGCTGGGCGAATAGGCATGATAACTTATCACACACAGAAAAAAGTACTAAATAGTTAGACTGGCTATAATTCTACTCACATCCACATAAAAGAGCTGCATAAAATATTAAACGTATGTAGCCACTTGCTTGAGAGATAAATGATAAGACTCATTAGTCTTGACAAAATAATTTTTAAAAAAATGAGATTGGGCAACAAATACCCTCATGAGGCTCTGCAGAAGATACTGCACATTCAGAGACAGTCTGCATGCTGGAATCCAATTTTAATTAGGTCATTGATCCTGCAATAACCCAGACCTTTGGAGAAAGACAAACTAACGTTTCTTTCTCCCAAGCAGGGAAAGGATCAAGTCACTTCTGAACCTAAAACTTTCATAACCAACGGAAACAGCAGCTTGATAGAATCAAGTGAATTTTTATGAGCAAGCCTGTTCGTCACCCGCTGCACAGACTCCTTGCCATCCACCTTCCTTGGTGGTTTCTGATTTCTAACGACTTAGTCGCAGAGCAGGAATGTCCATCTGCTCTGGGACCCACGTAGTCAGCTGCAATAGGCAGGCCCAAAGGGCGGTTGCCTGTTGGAAAGGAGGGGAGGACGCTGCTTTCAGAGGCTGACTTCATGGAGCTCCGAGTCCTCCGTGAACACCCCGTGTGGAAAGCCATATGCACCCTTTAGGCCTCAGCACTCTTCTCTAGCTTCATTTTTCTCTATGGCATTTACTACCCCCTTTATAAACGCTGACATTTATATATGTGCAAGCACACACACATATATTTTAAAATCTATTTATCTATTTTATCTACCAGAATGAAAATTTCATGAGATCATTGTTTATTTCACTGATGTTCTATTCTCTGTGCCTTGAACAGTGTGTCCCAAATGCTACAGGAGGTCAACAATTATGTGTTGAATGAGTAGGTATTTTTCCCTATGTTTCTGTCTCTCAGCATGACCGAAAAAAAGAGATGGAGTAAGATGCTAAATCAATAGCCTTGAATCAATTCCATTCGACTCCAAATCACGACGGCCGGAATGGAAATGGAGGCCTTCTCGTGGTTTGCCAAGCAGCTGAGACGGCCCACATTACAGTTCTGGGGTTAAAATGCAAATTTGCTTCAGCACAAAATGATGGATATTCTAAGGTATCCCACTCTTGAGTGAGCTTAAATTGAGGGTAAGTGTATTAAATACAAGACAATATTCAGAGTGAATAAAGTAAAAGATAAAGATGGGTAATGAAAGAAAAACAATGACACAATACAAGTTCATTTATTTTAAAAGTTTGCTCTAAAGTGAAATCTGGCTAATTTTTTTCTGATTAATAATGAATAGCGTGTGCTCTATAATATCTGACCTAAAAAAGTGAGAGAAAGTAATGGAGAGGGTACAGATACCCGCTTTGCTGCGTAATGCCATAGTGTCCTTAGGAAAGTTGCTAAACCTCTCTGGCGTCAGCATTGCTGATTAAATAAGGGGGAGGGGTCCCCAATGAATTCCTAATATGTAGGGTTCTTGCTAAAGTGCCAAGCCCATCCAGGCTGGACTGAAGAGCTGTGTCCACACAGTGACAGAGCTTTTACTGGGTTGTGTTTTGGGGAAGTAAAGAAATGCACTATGAAAGCCGAAGTCATTGATGTGAATGGCAGAGATGCTCGCTCTTCAGTGCTCCGTCGTCCCTCAGCTCTCCCGGGGAACTCCTAGGCCTCCCACGGGGCTCCTGCACAACTCCAGGACCTGGGGGCTGGTGGATTTCCTTTCCGACAAAGCCAAGGAGCAGCCCATTCTTTCTTGAGGCTCTGAACTAAGTGAGAAGCAGCATTACTCATCATAATAGAGAATATTGCCCTGGGATATTTGTCCGAGATTAGAGGAAAGAGTTCGGACTTAAATTCAGAAAAACAGAGCTTGAACCTTGACGTCACTGATATCTACGCGACCTTGAGCCAATTGTCTTCTTGAAATGAACCTGTTTCTTCATCGGTAAAGTGGAGAAAACAAAACAGAACCCTCCTGAGGGTGTGGAGAAAACGGGTGGGGGATACTCTATATGAAAGGGCTTTGCACCTGGTAAACAGCCACGTTAGCCCAGGCGAGTCTGGGGTTCTTTTGCAATATCAATAATACCCCTTTACAGATTACCAAGTACAGTCCCGCGTATGAATTCATTCAAATGAATGTGGTGTGAGTTCCTGTGATTAGTTCTAATTCCTTGAAATAGCAGGGTTTTTTGTTTGATTTTTTTCCAAATGAAGCTTCAAAAAAATTTTGGAATATGTTTTCATTCCTTTCTTCCCTCATCCATATGTATTAGTGAACATCTCTTATAAGCATTATATTAAGCTAATAAATCTGGGAGATTAAAACATAAAAGTTGACCTTTGCAAACACATATATTCATCCATTTAGTAAGACAGTACTGAGCATTTACAATGGACTACACAGTCACACAGCAAACATAACGCTCAAATTAAGAAGGAGTTGTAGAAATGAAAGAGAACAAATGTGACCGCAGCACCATATACTATCACAGAGTGGCCAGAAGTGCCTCGGAACAATAACAAACGCGCCAGCCTGCAATTGCCAATCACTAGTCTTTTTATAATGCCTAGAAATTTCTGGAAGTATATGCTCAAGAAACCCCTCGTGCCACTAACTTCACAAGGGTATTTGGGGTTTACGGGAATTGTTTACTGTGCAGCTAGATGCTTTGGTGGAGTAACTGACAGTCAGAATAGGGAAGGTACCACCCCAGACACCCATTCAGCTCATGACAGAGGGCCTTTTACAATCTGCTGAGAGGAAAAGCCAGCAGTGATTCAGCTCTGTAGAAAAGAGAGTAAAAATTATTTGCCTTGCTCTTATCTGAATCTTTCTGCAATCCAGTAGACACTTCCATTTTATCATATTCTGTCTACACATATTTGTAGAGGAACTATTTCTCAATAGCAGCTAGAGGGTGTGAAATGCTCTAAGAATGATCTCTAAAATCCCTAACAGTCGTTACTAGATAGTTCAAGTTCATCCTCACTTTTCACCACCGTTTTTAGTGAAGGGCAGACGGCATGTGAAACTTTCTAAAAGCAACCTTGATGCCCTTTTAAAATAGTGACTGCTATTAAGCCCACATAGAAAGTGGTGGACACCCCAGTCTCAGGGAATCACTTCAACTTTTGGGGGACCTCTGCCCACCCCAGCCCCATAACACGCACACACAATTCAAGAGGAAGTTAGCATTTCTGTGCTTCATGAACACCACTCATGGAAGAGCCGATTGGTCCAGAGCTGGACATACATACTTTTACAAATGTGAGATTGGGGTCAAGAGTTGATTCAGTACCTTCTGGGTGCTTGGAAAGTAACACATGAAATTGGGAGCTTAGGGTGGCCGTATCTCCCACTGTGAGAATGGGCAGCAGAGAAAATCATTCTGGAGTGATGCAGAGGCATGAGGCAGGGACTTACTATGGAAAAAGGATGTTTTCTGGTCCTTCCCCCACTGTCAGTGAGGGTGGAGTGACATTCCAAACAAGAACAGGGGTCTCACCTAAAAGCGGAGGTAAAAGAAAACCAAGTCCCTGTAGCTTCACTCCAAGCATATTACTGAAGACTATTTAAAATTAAACATGGAAAACTGAGTAACAAATACATGTCATACTCCTGATTACATTTCTTCTATCAGTGATTTGTTACTATAACACCATATTATCTTCCCCAAAGTCATTAGTACCTATGAGTAAATGAAAAATTTTTTTCTGAATTTGTATACTTTATATTTTATTGAAAGGTTATACAGCCCCAATCACCATTTCTGTTTAGTGACAGCTCTAATCAGGGCAAGTAGTTTTAAGCTCATATATTTTTATTTCACCATGAACTGTGAAGGGAATCATGATTCATGAGTTTGCTGACTGTTTATTCCCAGCTGCAGACATTATCACCTTTAGCCAAAACACCAAATGTAATGCCCACTTATCTGAGTGTCAGATTCCAGCAATGAGGCCAAAAGGGAATGAGCCTCTAACCTCTGAAACAGACATCGCAAAACATATACACTTTGGGCCATGAAATGGCTCATCCCACAATGATAATGAATCTTACTTTATGTGTCATCTTCTTACACACCTGAATATCTATTTATCCATCGTAAACCTTTCAAGAAGAGTCAAGTGACCATCACTAAAAAGACAAAAGCTGGGAACCAGAAATGCGACCCTAAAAAGTGGCCACAGTTACCATAGAAGTCCATTGCTTTAGTAGCATTAGTCTCTATACCACATAGTGCTGCAAACATTAGTACTGCCCACAGAGTTACTAGGCGTCTATAAAACTCATCCTGAGTCACCAGAATGTTAAATTATGGTCAGTATGTTGTCTAAAGATGATAGCAAAGTGAGTAATATACACTGATAACACACATTTGTATTCCAGGTGCAATTTCATTTTAAAGTCACCAGGAAATACATTTATGCGGAAAGCTTCACTGAGGTATTGGTATATTCAGCAGCAATGCAGCTGGCGCTGCTATTTCCAAGTTCAATGGAGACAGTGAAGAAAGGCTCTGAGGCACGGGATTGGCGCATCTCCTTTCCCTCCCTCTTCCTCCGCCCCCAGTTCTGAAGCCCTCCCTTAGCCTCCTTACCAGCTTCTAACACCTGCAGGGCCACTGCAACGGGCCCAAATGTGTGTGTCCTTTAGAAGGGAATGGTGACCACCCATCTTGCAAAGACTTGAATACACACAGAAATAAGCCAGCTCCCGCTACCCGGTTGGCCAAAGAGCCTGAGAGAAAGGTGTGAAACCTACAAACTCTCCGTCCTAAGCACTGCCCTGTTTCACTGGATTCTACTCAGCTTGACAATCAGACCCAATTTTTCCCAGGGGGAAAAAAAAAAAAAAAGAGCTATTTATTCCACTGCAGAAGGACCAATATTTCATTAGGTGAAATCATCTTTTGAAAACTGTCAATTCATAGCTGCCACATTTACTATTTCGGTTTTTGTGATCAAAGAGATGTGTATAGCTCACCATTTTTAATGAATGGACTTCTGCATATTTATCATAACACTGGTTTTTAACCCAGTGTTTAAGCCCATCAGAATTGTTGCTAAGCCCCAGGTTCAGATGGTCTTAAAGGCAGATAATGTAACGGGAAGCAAATATAAGCTGAGTAAGATAACCAGAGGGCGGTCATGACAATGCATTTGAAAATTTCTAATCTAAGACTTTGATTCAGCTCTGTAGTGAACATTTACCAACCGCTCTTTGTTTTGCGATCACTGATCCCGGAACCTCATGGGCTATTGCAAAGTAAAAAAAAAATCTCCTGAGAAAATATTGCAGTTTTAGGAAAGCAATGTTTCAGCTGCTATAATCATTCTAATTACTCTAGAATGTTTCTTTTTTCCCCCTTCACCCTCTAGGGCCCTTTTGCCTTCAAATCAGCTAGAGAAACAAAGCAATTTAGCACAGTAAAAAGCTTATTAACACATGATGCAGTTCAGTGGCATGAGAAAATGCTAGGGAGAAAACAAGGAACCCGAGCCCTCAAAAAAAAGGTAGATGTAAATATTTCAAATAAAAGAAGCTGAGCTGGGGACTGAGTAACTCAACAAAATGCAAGAAGAAAGGTCAAGACGGAGGCTCTGACTGCAGAGAAATCTCAGCTCCTTGGGATGAGACGTGGCAATTTAATTCCTTGACTTGCCCAGCAAGTGCAGTTTACAGCTAAGGTGGGTGATTTTCTAAATCCTCATTTATCACTGAAGGACGTCCCCAGGTTCTCCTCAGCTGTGGTTTCTTCTGCTTTTTTCCAAATGTATCTGTAAGATGCCAAGGAAGGTGGGATGACCTCATTTATCTGTGGAAAGTGAATGTGAAGGTTTCTGCTTCTCTGCAGAGGTAACAGTGAGGAAGAGGGAGGGAAGAGGTCAAGTACCGAGGCTGGTTTGCCAGCAGCTGTGACAGAATGACCTGGTGCTCCCTGTCCAAGAATTCTGAGTGCTTCCAACAGAAAGGAAATAATGAGCAAGGACCAGTCTGCAAAATACGCCCACGTCGGACAAAGCAATGGGAGAATTTGGTGGTGACTTTAGTGTCAGTCTTATTTTTTTGATCCAGGTGGACTTCACAACTCAATGCACCTCCAAAAAAAGGGCATAAACAAATTCAGAAGGAAAAGACATAAACGCCAAGGGTTTTGCAGTGGAGACAGAACAACTTTGAAATTGGAGCTTTTCTCTGCAAGAATAAACATGCGTTGATTCACCACCTGGCTCCTGTGCATCTGTTACAGGCTGGGCATGGAGCTGGCTGCTGGGGACAGGGATACGAGTAAAATTGATTTCCAGCTTTTGGGGAGCTCATAGTCTAATATGAAAGAAAGTCTACATATCTATTCAATATTCATTCATTCAGGTTTATTGAGCAACTACATACAGTAAGCTCAGTCGGAGGAGCCTCAGTATGAAGTCGAAGGAGAGAGGCGTCTGGGATGGCTTCCTGGAGGTGCTGACGTCCGAGCTGGGCTCTCACAGTGAATGCCTGTTACGGACATGGTATTCCCGACAGAGGAACCGCACTCACAAATGAAGGTATGTGCGAAACAGGCACCCTGCTGGGGCACACAGCTTGTAAATGAGGGAAATGAGAAAAATTAAACCTGTAGACTTTTACAGTACAGTACACATAAGTGTTGGAAACACTTGGATGGCTGGTTTATTTTTTCGACATTCTGTTTGATTTGAACACAATTTCTTTGGCGTATTTCTGAAAGCAGTGATGCAGATTTGAAACTACAACCTCCAAGTCAGTCTAGCTAAAATTCTCAATGCCAGACACTAGCCACAAGGAGAACATCTCCCTAGATAATCTCTCTGGTGCATTTTGCAGAGGCATCCTTGTGGAACTTCAAAAGAAAGAGTGAAGAGTCCCACGTTGGTATTTTCTGTCATACTTGTACAAAAAAATCTACCTGAAAAATTGTCAACAGTATTATCTTTAAAAATAAAATTACTCTATTTAGGATTGTAGCATGCCCCCGATTCCCCCTAATGAACTCCTTGTCTCTAAGCTGGCATGATGATGGCCTTAGAGATAAACTTTAGAGATAAACACTAAGTGTATCTTCCAAAGCTCCTTGAGTAATTCACTCTGCTCTCTCACAGCCCTGATGGTCACCAAGCTTATTTACAGAACACGTAAATTCATTGTATTGCAATTCTAAACCCTTCTACGTAAGTCCCTCTTCTTCCAGGACATGAAACATCTCTTTATTTAGCAAACTTCCATTCCTTCTGCAAAGTCCAACCCAATATGTAAACACAACCTAAACAGCAAAAGAGCCCCCTTCCCTTGAGTTCCTTGCCATCACTGGGGACACCTGAGGAGTACAGACTCGGCGATCACAAAAATGGGAAAACCTAATGTGTAGGAGAGAAGGAAAGGGTGGGGGTTGGTGAAAGGCATGGGCCTGCCTTGAACATTTCATGACGAAGAGAATCCACTTTTTAGCAGAAAGCACACAAAGGGCAGAAAGTTCTTCTGGTAACACCCCAAGTATGCATCCCTCTCTCCCTGGGCAGTAAATGAATATTCATGCTGAAGCCAGACACCTAAGAGAAAGCCTGCAATTAACAGAGCGAAATCCCATTTCATGGATGCTTGCATTCTCTCCCGTGATGAAAGTTAGTCTGAGATCAATGCATCATAAAAGTCACCTAAGACAAAGCAATCATGTGTCTATAAGCAGCGAAGCAGAGAGAACAGGCCCGAAAATACACTGCCGCAGCTCAATCTACACCTGGTACATTAGCTGTTTACTTGAATAATTTAAAAACACAAGTCTATTCTGCTGCTTTGACCAGAGCTAAAACCTAATAAAGTTCTTCTGCCACTGATGACACATGTGAAATGATTTTAATGCCCTTAGCACATCTTATTTAAATTACAGATGAAAGCAACAAAGGCATAGAAATGGCACAGTCTATAAAGGCAGGTGCCAAAGCCTTTGAAGGACCCGCAGTACAGCCGGGGGGCTTCACCTATCTGCACACATCTGCAACTGAGTCATTGTTCCTCTGACTTCATTATAGAAACGAAAATTGCTCCGTGGTGAGCTAGGTACAAGCTTTCTATAGAATAAGAGCTTATAATGGCTCAGATGTAGTATCCGAGAAATGTAAAAAAATAAGATTAGTTAAAATCCTATAAACCAGTTATCAATGACCCGACAGAGCAAGGAACCAGATCTGGCCTATTTCTCACTTCACTGTATATATTGATGAACCCGGGTACACATCAGTCGTGTCTCACTCCTGCGTCTGGAATGCCGTAGCCCCGAGTTCTTCTGTTATTCTCCTCCGCAGACCGGCCTTCCAGCTGGAAACAGACCCTCCCTTCTGGCTGGTCGCTCCTCCCCCTCGGGGGGCAGAGGGAGAGCAAAGAAGGGATGGCCTTGTCCTTTGAGATTCGCATCCTCATAACCCCAGGCTCTCGCGGGAACCTGGAGAGATGCTGTGTTGAAGTCCTTTCTATTTTTTTCAAGATGAATGCCCCTCAACAGATCGTATGCAATGGCATGTATGTATGTGAGAGTGGGTACACTTGTGTGCACATGCGTGCACACACACACACCTTCCCCTAGTTGTAATGGAATGAAGAAAAACAAAGTCTGCATAAAATGAGATGGGAAAGACAATTACGCAGTTAACTGCACAAAATCCTGGCATTTGAAAAGAGAGATTTCCTGGGTGGGGAGGGATGGAGGGCTTTCTTATTGTTCTGTTTCCCAGCTCCCTACACATTCCTCAGCTCAGGAACCTGACTGAACCTGAGATGACCGACGCTCTCAGCGCCACGGCCTGCAGAGGACTTGTCAGCAGCACTGCTTAGCGCTATGAAAGGGTTGATCGATTTTTAGATGATCTTCCCAGAGGCCTGAACTTGGGGAGGGCAGCTCCTCTCCCTTCTTCACCCTGCAGAATCTTAATGTGAGGGGCAGGTTAGGTGAGTTTTGCAAAGAAAGACTAAATCAGAGGTCATAAACTGATGAGCTGGACTCACTCCGGCCCCAGAGATACATTTTTGAAATTACACGATGCAATAAAAGTAGTAAACACCACCTGTAACTCCTAATTTCCATATTCTGTTTAAAACCAGACCTGGCTACACTAGCCAACTTTTCCGCCTGGTGGCAGTCAGTCAGAGTGGGGGACCACCTGTCCCCTTCAGCCAGGATACAACTCACTGCTGCTTCTACTAGAAACCAAACAGGCCAAGCATATCATAGAATATTTTTTACCTGGGCTTATAGGAAGGATTCATATCCTACTTACAGTGCAATTCATTAAGGAAAATATCTGTGACACACCATTTTCTTCTAGCTGCTCTGTAAACCGGGGTCCTTATCTCGTCTCCCGTCTCCTTCCCTCGCGTCAGCCAGAACACCCCCCACTGCTCCCACTCCTGCATTATGCAGAGTGGCTTCCTTCTTCCGCATGAGACCTGGGTGCCCATCTCACCCCGATACTCCTGCTGGCAAGTCTTTTCTGAGTATTGGAGCCCAGAGGTTCATTTCTCCCCTATGACCTCATTTACCTTTGGAAAGCGAATCTGAAGGTTTCGTATCAATTTGAAGGAGGCCTTATCAAATGATTTTCCCAGCACAGCCGAGCTCTCACTGTGAATCACTAGCCCAACGCCTCAGATTCTAACATTGTATCCATATCATTACACATGTGTTCAGTATATTTCTTTTTGAAAAAGACTGTGCCTTTTATACATAAAGTATAAAATGAGAATGCCCTTGGAAACACGTATCTGTTATGAGTTAGTCATCAGCTAGCAGGATGCAACTCCTAATGAAGAGTATGGAGATTCAGATGTCCTGAGGGAAGGAAAAGAAGTTATAACAAGAGAATAAAAAAATAGAAATGAGCCAGATGAAGAGGGTTTAGCTGAGATAAAAGGCCTGAGATGGGAGTCCTAGAATATGGGGCCTAGAAAACACCTCTTGGGGTTGTCCTTCTCCAAGCTCAGATGGAACCCCGAGCCAACGATCCCCGTGACAGACAGACATAAGCGCCATTGCTGAAACAAGGCTTCCCTTTGTCTCATGCAACAGCAGGGTCAGGACCAGTCCAGACGCCTTCCTGGTGCCCAGGCCCCACCCGCCTGGTGGTCCAGCGCCCCCTCGTCTGTGTCCTCACCTGCGGCCAGCATGGCCTTGCCATATCCACGCCCCTGGCGGGGGCAGCGGAAAGACACAAGAAGTCCGGGTCACTCATTGTCCTTTCAAGCAATGCTTTTAATCATGTCTGCTTTTTCATGGGTGAAATTTAGGTCACATTTCCACACTTAACTGCAGACAGATGTGCAGTTGTTGGCTCCAGGCATTCAGCTGAAACTCTATTACAACGGAAAAGATTTGGGGAGAGACTGTGAGCAGCCTGGTGCAGAGATCAAGAAGGTAAGACACCTGCCAGGGATCAGGTGCTGTCCCAAGCATTTTAGGGTCCTAGTCAATGGCTGTGGCGATCTTCTCTCTGCCTCCCTGTTTTCCAAAGAGCCAGGCAAAGAGTGCCACGGGCTTGAAAGAAGTGAGACTTCAGGAGGTGGGTGGCGAGGTTCCGAACGAAGGCCTCGCGGCCGGCTCACCTGGCAGGAACGAAGCAGCATTGAAGTGTGCGGCACAGCTGACTTAAGAGGTGCTGCGGTACATGCATTCCTGCTGGGACTGGCGCGGAGAGCAGTGCGGACCAGGAGACGAGGGCACTCCCAGAGTGAAATCCGCTGAGGAGGAGGCTTCACATGCTTTTTTACTGAGTAGAAGCTAAGAACGTGGAGTCAAGATAACTGCCTCCAGCAGAAAGCATAGCACGGAAAAGAGGCCGCGGTGCTGAGGGCCGCAGACACATCATCCGCATGAGCTGAGCAGAACAGCAGCCTTTGTTTCTTGGGAAAGCATGAAGACCACAAAAATGGCCACAGACCATTGAAAGAAATAAGAATCAAAGGGATCATCACCCGATACTCCGTGGCTCCCCTTTGTGCCCCACGCAAGCAAACTCCATGTCCCTTAGAGAGAAAGGGAAAACTAAAGGTGCTAAAACTCGTTCTAGCAAAAAAGAAGTTAGATCTACACAGAAATCTGAATTCTTTTACCTTCTCGCTTTCACTTACTCTGCATCACAACACTTAGCAGATGGTCTGTTTTATCTTGTGAATCTACCATCAAATACTTGCTACCCGACCTCACTCTCACCTTCCCCTTAAAAATGCTAGATTTTACTGTCTTCAGAGGCTGGCGTTCTCTCACGCTCTCTCTCTCTCCTACGCCCCCAGAGCACCTGGGAGAATGCATCACACATCACTCAGTGTCATTCCTTTCAAAGCATCCGTTCCTAATTTAGATGATGCCTCCAATCTCAATCATTTCTTATTGGAACCCTAACATTTTGTTGAAAGATATGTCATGGAGTAGACTGAATAAGCCCCGCCCACCCCACAAGAACGTCCACGTGACCTTGGAAACCTGCAGTTACGTGACTTTACAGGACAAAAGGGACTTTGCAGATGGGATTAACTCAAAGATCCTGAGATGAGGAGATGTGCCTGGATTACCCATGGGGGCCCGAAGGCGGGAGCAAGAGGGACAATGTGACGTAATGACTGAACTATAGACTGAACTAATGCAGCCAGGAGGCCGAGGCCACCAGGAGCCTCTAAAAGCTGTAGGAGGCCAGAGGCAGATTCTGCTCTGAAGTCTCCAGCAGAGACCAGCCCTGCTGATGCTTCGGTTTTAGCTCTTTAAGTCTCGCCTTGAACTTCTGACTTCCAGAACTGTGAGAGCATAAATGTGTGCTGCTTTAAACCACTAAGTCTGGGGTAATTTGTTACAGCAGCAATAGCAAACTAATACATGTATCCCCCCAGTTAGCAATGGAATCAAATGGGCTCACTGATTTTATTTCACCAATGATCAGATAGAAATCAAACAGGAAGATTTGATTTGCCATCTGTAAATGCCTGAGCCAGCAACTCCACATCTAGGAACATGTCCTGAGGATGTTTACACAATGGGATGTCAATCATCCATTAAAAACAAGGAGAAGGATCTGCAGATGTTGACCTATATGCTGAGATGAAGACGACACATCATGTGAAAGATACTCAGCAGCAGCGTATGTGCAGGGACATGCAGGGACGCAGGGACGGAGTATCCCTCCCAAACAGCTTGGAAGGACACCCCCCGAATGGACGAGTGTGGCTGTCCCAGGGGTAGGGTTTCAGGATGACCTTCCTCTGCCATGTTGTACATCTGCTTTTCCTTTGGCAACGAACATTTATTATTTTAACAACCTGAAAACATGCATTCATGGACTCAAAACTGTGTTCCCCCAACTCTCCTCCTCAGAGGCAACAAATAAAGGCATCACCCTCCTTTTTTACAAATATTCATAAGCTCCACATTCCGGGCCACCAGCCCTCCAAAGGGCCTGGCACAGATCTTCATGATGTGGTATTTCCAATCTATGTGTCTTCTTTTTCTTACTATTTGCTTCCCAGACCCCTTGGGCCCGACTTACCCAAGCCCAAGCCTTTCCATGAGCTGTATCTCTGCTGGCACACTCACGTTGTCTATCCAGCAATGCCTCCTCACCCTTCGGGACCTGGCACAGATGCTTCCTCCTCTCGCCTGGGTCCGGCTTCTCAGTCCCTAAACTCCCAGAGGTACCTTGAAACACACCACAGGGGTAGCTGCAGGCTAGAGCATGTGCCACTACAATGAACGCCTATGCGATCTGTAGCCCCACCCAATCCTGCGACAAACTTTTAAAGAAAACAGTGCTGCATTTATTTTATTTCTGTATTCCCCCCAGTGCGTGGCACAGTAACTGGTACAAATAGGCAATTAATAAATGGTTGCCAAATGAAATCATAAATGAATGAATGAAAAGCTAACTTTCATTGGAGCTCAGTCCGTAACAGGCACAGTGTAAACATTTTCCAGCTGAGTTCTTACAAAAATCCCGTAAGATATATATTATTATTATTTGCATTTCATAGATAAGGAAACTAAAGTACAAAGGGGGTTGATAAATTTCCTAAATTTACCTATTTAGAAATTGTATAAAAACTCAGACAATCTGATTCTAGGACCATTAACCTCTGCGCTGGAATGAGGAGTGAGTGAATGGATGAGGGAATGGATACACAGGCAGCCTCCTGACCCTCCCTGTCAGTGTCCAACATGTAAGACTCTGGCCTAATCCTTAACTATCGGCGAGACAGAGGTGTCCAAACCACTGTCCTTTATTCCTTTTGCTTTGATAATCGGGTGGGAAGGTGAGGAGGTTGTCACTAAACAGAGCATAAGGTGACAATCTACTGACAGCCAGTGAAAGGAGGGGAAGGGGAGACTTGGGGTTATTAGAGTGTCAATTATTCATTAATAGTGAGTTGTGGCCCTCGCGTAGCAGCTGTCCTATAAATGGCATGACAAGAGAAAAGAACAGGGAAGGTTTTAATCAAGTATTTTTTTGATGTAAACTATGAAGTTCAGTTCCTCAGCACCTTGTTAACGTCCTTGGAGTTTTCCCACAAACATCAGCGCCGTGGAACCTGAACTAAAGATAATGGTTTTGATTCTAGCAGAGTCCGCAAACCATTTCTGCTGGGTGACCTAGAACAGACATGGAATCAGCAGCTTCTGGGCGCTGTGCTTGGTGCCTGGGAATGGGGGACATCCAGATATCTTCCTTGGTAGATGCGCAGGAGAAGCAGGTAACAGATCCTCACCTTAGGAGAGAGAAGCCAACTGCGTAAGAGGCTGTCATGTGGGCAAAGTTGCACAGCAATTTAGCGTTTGCCTCTCAAGTTCCAAAAATCTTGAACTATACATCACAGTAGAAATGACCAAACAGGGACAACTTCCAGTAAGCTGTACCTCTGAAGCCATTATTTTAAACTGATGTTTGAGGGAAAAATGTGTATCCCCAGAAATAGCTCAAAAGCCTAAAACCACTGTACAATACAGAGAATTTGTATAAAGGGAGGGGCAAATATGAGGTTAGTATGGTCATCTTGTCAAAGCAGAGCAAGGTAAGGATTTTTGTTCGTAGTACGCAAAAACCACTCCAAATGTCTTATACTCCAAAGCGAGAACTTGGAAGTTCGTATCATCAAACAAAAGGGAAAGAACGGGCAGGGCTAGTCAGAACCTGAGACTCAATTCAGTAGATTTACTCCATCCTTGCAGCCCAAATGACAGCTTCGATGAGGAAACGAATGGCCCATTTTTATTGTTAGCACTGTGATGGATGGCTGATAGAGCAATGCAGTCCCATAAAGCTCTTCAGCAATGTTTGTATTTTCTTGAAAAGATGTTTATTTCTGGAGTATAAGGGAGGTAATGCCAGTAAGCAAGGGAGCTGTTGCAAGTCATTAGCCAACTCACCTTTGATCTTTATTGCCTTATAAATACAATTTATATTCCCATAAATAAAAATCTGTGGAATACCTATTCTCCAAATAGATGCCTGAGGATTAGTACCAGATTCCTTCCTTTACAAACAACTGCTCCTACGAGCTACAGAATCCCAAGCCTTTTATATCTGAAAAAGGCAACCACGGGGAAAGGGCAGCAGAGAGACTATTACGCCAAGCAGGATGTGGGTGCACATTGATTCAGGTTCCCTGGCTCATGTTGTTTTTAAAAGCTCCCTCCAAATATCATCTCAAACACAATCAAACCCTTTAGTAGGGCAGATACGCAGAGTGGTAGCTCAGAGGGTTTCAGGGAGAGCAGCTGCTTACTCTGAGCCCACCTCTGTAAGTGGCTTTTCCATTGCTTTAAAGTTTTAAATATGTAACATGTTATGATGGTTTTTAAAACTAGGGCAATGGAACATATGTGGGAGCAGCAGAAAGGCAAAAGCACGTGACGGACAGAAAAGAAGTCAAGGATCGGCACCCTTCCTTGTGGTCATTCTGTACCAAATACCCACACAGGGTCTGGGGTTCCATATTCCCTCACTGCCTCTGACGACGTCAGCATCAGGGTACGTACAGCTAATGAGGAGTCAAGAGACGCAGGCGTGCCCTGACCTCAGGCATCTGCCAGACCCTGGAGAAATCATTCCAGTTCTCCCCGTTCCAGGCTTCTTGTCTGTTGAATGATGAGGTCCACCAGGTCCCTTCTGGAACTAACCTTCTGTGAAGACTATTATCCTGTCCAATGGAGCCAGAGTACATTCTGCCATCACAAAATGAATAACTAACTCCCTCCCCACCCAGCCTGCTTGCAGGTAAAGCAATCTGGGGAGCTGCAGTCATTCTCTCAGGACAATAGGAATCACATTCATTTTCCCTTCAGTCTGGGTGGAACTGGGAAAGGAGGCAGCCTCATTTACCAGGAGCCATCTCAAACGGCCTCTATCCGGGGCTTTTGTGTACCCTCCAGCACAGCTTCCAGCAGCCTGGCCACTCGCCGCTATCCCGTCCTCATTTTATTCCCCAGAGGGCCAGGATATTTTTCTCTTCTGATGTTCTCATCGGAAATGATCTGATGAACAGAGAGGCCACACTAAAGCAGAGATTCCCAAATATCCAGCACCCACAAATGGCCTTCATCGCGTCTCCTTTGTCTTTGCACTTCCTAAATATATGTATTTCTCTCTGCAAAATTTTCACTTCAACATACACTGTTTTTACTTACTACCAACTTTATGCTTATTACAAATCGTGCACATAATGTGCAAGTTTTCTTATCATTCGCATTAAAATGCGTAACTATTAAGATATGTTCATGTGTGAATCACCTAAAATCATTTCACATATGCATTTTAAACTCGCAAGTGCTTTATGAGAATATGAATGACAAACGCCTTTTTTCAGGGTATTCGATTTCAGTGGAATGAAAACCCCTGACATCTTGTGAGCTACTTGCTATTTCCTCATAAGAACGTGTATCCCAGAGGCATAGGGGAAGGATGACAAAGGCGAGAAGACATTTACAGAACATTAATCTGAAGCCAAAAGAATGGAAAGATCCATTAATTGTGATTCCAGACACTTTGGAGGCAGAGAACTTTCCTCTATGGCTTGAAATAATCATGTAATAATAGAAGGACAGTACTAGCAAGAATGACTCCCTCATATTGAGAGTTGGCCACTCTGGGGTTCAGAGAGCTGCCCTCTCTTCCCTTTATTTGTATTCCTGCCTGTGCCACTGGCCACCACACCACAGGGAGGACCCGGGAGAGCCTTCTCACGCCTGCCCTTATTTCCTCTTTAAAAACAAACAGCAGGGGGGAAATAGCCAAACCAAACCCGATGATTCACCACATCTCTCAGGCTTCAGTGCAAAACCCCATTTCATGCTCCGGGGCCTAGTCTGTGACAAGGCCCTCAGGTTACCAGGCAGGGCAGGAGCCATGCCCCAGCTGAGCTCCCGCCTTGGACTGACTGTGGCTAAATGGGCCCGAGGGGCAGCAGGGCCACTTGCTGGGGGCTCCTTCTCCCTCAGAAAGCAGGCAGAGAGGGGCGCTGTGAGTCACCCAGCGGCCCGCGGAGCTCACTGCGTCTTCCAGGCTGACGGGGCAGCTCTCGACTTCAGTGGCCAAAGTTGAACGTCTCATCTGGTGAACAACTCAGCTTTGGGCCCCCTGCACACAGACCTGGATTCAAATCCTGACTCTGCCATTTCCTGAACTCTATTATTTTGAACCAGCTACTTAACCTCTCCGCACCTTAATTCCTCATTTGTAACTGTGAGATACAAAAGCATCTCCTACCCAGGATCCCTTGGTGGTTCTGGTGGACCAAGCAAAAAGCACTTAGCACTCAGTGCCTCGGGCCCAGCAGGGTAGTGTCCTGTGGCTGCGTGATTAATACCCAGAAACTTGGGAGCTTAAAACAACAGCCACTTACTATCTCCCAGTGTGGTGGGTCAGAAGTCCAGCAACGGTGCGTCCCAACTAGGTTCTGTGCTCAGGGTCTCGCAATGCCAGATCAAAGGGTCGGCTGCGCTGCATTCTGACCCGGAGGGTCTGGGAGAGAATCCACGTCCACGCTCATTCGGGTGGTCAGCAAATCTCAGTTCCTCGTGACTGTAGGTCTGGGGTCCCATTTCTTTGCTGGCTGTCAGCAGGGGCCCCACTGTTCGTAGAAGCCCCCAAATTCCTTCTCCTGAGCCCCTTTGCCCCCAGAAATCAGCAGTGCCACATGGAGTCCTTGGACTGCCTCTCTGCCTTTCTGTCCCATGTTCAGGGACTCATGTAATTGGGTCTGTCTAGATAATCTAGAATAATCTCCCTATTTTAAAGTCAACTAACACTTGTATTTATGCGGGTAGTACCAGGGGAGAAGGCCAGGGTGACAAGATTCTGCCTACCACGATCATTCTGTGTCAATTACTTTTCATAGGTCAGCTCTACAAAAGCACACTATTTATTTATTATCACTCCTTATAGTGCATAAAGATCAAAACACATAATAATAACCCCTTACTTTGATCTTTACAGTAGCTCTGAGTAATGGAGGTAGCATTATTACTCCCATTCTACAGATGTCAGAATGTATTATTTCAAGTTCAGGGACTTGAAAAGATTCCACGGTATAGCAAAAAAGACTTGGACTACTTTCTTAATGGGGATTTATGGCAAGGAACATTGAGGCTCTGAATTGTGCCCTCCTTGGGGCACACAAAGTTACTCTGGGTCTCAGGGCTCCTAAGATTGAGATGCACAGCAGAGGCCATAATAGAAGCCAGATCTCTCAGTCATGGGTCTGCTGGTTGCAAGTTATAGAAATCCCCTTGATAAAACATAAGAAAAAAGCAGTTTTAAGACTTCATACTACAGGTACAAAGTAATCTCAACCCATAAGCAAGGACTAGAACCAGGAACAAGAAAGCCTCAGAAATTCATGCAGCCACCCCTGCATAGCCACTCATCTTCACACATCTGCTTCATTCTTCACTCCTGGAAAGTCTGCCTTCTGGCACAGCCCCATACCTCCCCAGCCCCCAAATCCAGAGCTCACCTGTCTGCAGTTCAAGTGACCAACTGGCCAAGGGCTTCTAAGTTTGACTTCTAAATTCAAGGGGGAAATTTTCAACCAGTTGTCCATCGCTGCTCTAATCAGCTACACCCAGAGAGGCCAAGTCACACAAGACAGACTTGGCTCCCAGGCCCAAACATGCACATGAATGTTTGAAGTGGGGGACCATGCTCAGAGAGACAGTGACTATGAGCTGAGCAGACATTGCCAAAGGGCTTTCTTTACCATTCTTCATAACATAGCCAGAATTCGAAAGATCCACTCTCTGCATTTTTCCTGAGCAATCACACTTCCTGCCAGTGAGGATCTGTTTGGATCGATCTCCACCATCATCCAATCAGGCTAGAAACTTGCGCTCAGTAGCCTCCAGATAACAGGCCCATCACAGCCAGCCCACACCCGGCCACCGCTGGTTTGCGCCTCTGCTTGATGGCTTGAGATCAGAGTGGCGAGGTTGGTTTCCTTCCAGGGACACAGTGTGTACCCCTGAGATTGTCCTAAAAGGCACCCTTCAGGCTCTTTCCCCAAAAGAGGGCTCAGGCACAGGAGCATCTTGAAGCTTGACATGGGTTGACCACAAAAGGAGCTGGGTCTTTATTCAGGGTGTTGCGACTCCACATTCCTTACTCGTCCAATTCTTTGTCTTAGAACAGTTACTGGAATTCACAGAAACTTCTTAGAACCTCATGCTCCATTTACAGCAAATAATGAGAGCAAAGGATGTCAGTAGAGGGAAGACTTGTTTAAGAAATGTCTGACACAAACAGTGGCGGTCTGGCTACTTGATCCCCCGACATTCCTCCTTGGGGTCTGCAGCTCATCAACTAGACTCTGAAGGGGAGTTTTCTGAGCACTGGTGACTTCACGCAGGCAAAGCCTTGGCGAGGATACTTGGAATTGTAAGTGTCACCACAGTTTCGGTCACGGGCCAGCATTTAGATGACTAATTTCAACATCAGTAATAGGTGACCCTCACTGAGCATTTGTTAGTGTCAGGTACTTTTCTCATCTGTGTAAATAGGTATGTAATATATATGTATGGATTCTGAGTAGGTAAAATATGTATATATAAAAATAAGTACACTAACTAAAAAGTATACCTCCTCCCTCTCCGAAGGCAAACTTTGTTACCATTTTCCTGGGTTTCCTTCCACCAATAATGTTTGTATCAATAATCATAGGTCAGTAGCCCATCATTTTTATACCAAAAGCAAAATAATATTCATACATTTCTTCACTAGCCCTTTTTTTACTTAGTAGTAAATCTGAGAATTGCCTTCAACGTGGTATAAAGAGATGTTTTGGTCTTTGTAACAAATAGCAAATAAATAAGGAAAATTTTCAAAATAACTTGTCCAGTATGCCTTCACCTGCTCCACAGACTCTAATCCTTTACTGATTGTCCACTGATTATAAATTGGTGCAGACAGACATGTTCATTAATAGCCTGAGAAATTCTACCATTCTAATTGCTATTCACATTCCACTGCCTTTTACATTACCAGCAATAGAAGGATTTTTCTGGAAACTAACAGGCCAAAGTAACCTCCAGCAGTTAAAGAGTATTTATCCTTATTGGTTTTGTTGCTGAAGATGCATGCAATTATGTTAACCTGAATTTCAAATGGGAATAGACAACAAGTGGGGAAAGAAATGTTCAGTCGACAGGGGCTTAATTAGTTTATAACTGTCTTTATATACATACACACATATACATATATGTAACTAACATGAGAACAAAAATAGCTTCCTATTGATATAATTAGAAGGAGTGATTACCTAAATACATATTAAATAAATAAACCACACATGTGCAGGACACGGGACAGTTTGGAAGACCTGCTTCAGTAATGAATTATCTTTCTCTACCCCATCCCCTGCAGCACCAAATAAATTAGTAGCTGTAGCGATTCAGAATATATTTCCAAGGGAAATCTTTTAAACCCTCTCACAGCATCTCACAACAAGGAACACTAGGTATTAAGAGTTGTCCTAACAATCGTTAAAACCAGAGAATGGACATGCTCCTAGGACTGATAAGCTCACTGCTGTGTTTCTGGTAATGACATCTTGTCATCAAGGAAACAACGAGGGGACATGCAGGAAAAAAATGGGCTTTTGCTCTGTCCTGAATAAACTTGTGCCTAATTTCAAAAGCAACTACTAATGACAACCACTAAAAAAGCCATAAGAAAGATCTGTTCTATGGACAGCATTCCACAGCCCAGAATGCTTATAGTAAAAATAAATACATAAATGAAAACATGATGGAATTTATTTGGAGATGGCTGCAGAGCCTCTGATAGCTAGCGAGCACCGCCTAGCAAATGGAAGATTCATCTGTTTATCTCCAGTTGTTTTACTTGGAACAATTCCTTTCCCAAAATAATTATAAAGCAATTACTTGCCAGTTTTCACTTTATTGGTTACTACTTTTACTCAAAGAATAGCAATTACTACATAATTACAGTACATGGTTATCTGAACAGTCTTAACTGCGCCTACCAACGATAAATTATACAGTCAGTGTAGCACTAATTATGTATTCTATAGAGCATAAATATGTAATGACTGTGCAGTTACATATTAATAAGTCCCTCTTTATTTTTCAGAGCCTAGCACAATAAAATGCCATTTGCTCCACTTCCGCATGGCACTCTCTGGAGTCAAGCCTGCCTGACTGCTTGGCATTCTGGAGGCCAAGGGACTACGGCGCGCATTTGGTGTTTCCCACCAGGTCTCAAGCCCATGAAAGGGCACTCCCTAGGGCAGAGAGAAAACAAAAAGTGAAAAGTAAAAATTTACCTCTAACCCTCCTTTTTTGCCTGCATCCTTTTTGATGGGAACTCAGCAGCCATGGCTGAGATTCAAGAACTGCAGGTGCAGAGCCTTAAAAGCGCCACCTCAGCCTTACCTGCACATAATTGCCTCAGGCACAGTGCCTGCATCCCAAAGTAGGAGAGTGGCTTGGACCTGGTTTTGGACCATGAATTTGTTGTTTATGTTCTGAGGATATTATTTTGGTTCCAAACATAACTGTAGGGAATTGGGTATCTGAGAATAAAGGGTTTAGAAATGCAATCCTCTAACAGACTTTAAAAGTATTTTTGTCTTTAATTATAGAACTATGTTTCACAAAAATCTAAATTGCATGAACCAAGTACACCACCACCCAACTAAATCAAAGTCCATCCAACTGCATCACACCTGGGCCACTACACAAAATTCAATTGTACAAATAACTGAGGGAACATTCGGCAAGAAACGGCTTTGAGGAGACAGAAGACAAAGGACAAGAAAACAGCCCTTTCAGTAGTTGGTGATGACCTCTGAGAGGTGTCACACTGGGAAACAGACCCTGGCGTGCACAGCGGAGGTGAGAATGGAGTGTGATAGACAACTTGGCCGGTTGCCCCCCTGTCCTCCTCTACGCAGCCTCGCCAGAGGCAATCATGCCCTGAGCTTGCTTCTTCCTGGCTTATCCCGTGTGTTCCTGGGGCAGAAATCATGCTGGCTTTTACTCACCTTGTACGGAAAAGCCTATCACAAAGGAACAGGTGGAGACAAGGGCAGAGAACACGTGGGCCAAGAGAGAGGGCTGAGGACTCCACACTGGCATTCTGGGGCCAATCCTGGGGCCACCACAGCAGAAAGACAGGGAGGGGATAAATCAGATACAGTGTGGGTGCCAACCTGCTTGAGGACTGCCCTCGAGATCTGGATCAGTTTAGCACACTACAAACATATTTTTAAATGAATAAATAAGCAAATGAGTGAATGAGATACTCTAAAAGTTTACCGTTAAGGGAGCAATGTAAGTCAAAGAATGAAAGGAATTAAGAAAAGAGAAGACTTCTAAAGAAACTATTACTAAGTGCCCATCACTCTACACACAGTGTCTTCTTTAATCCTTGTCTAAGGACTTCAGCTGATGGGTTTTCTGATTCTCATTTAACTGATAAGGACGCTGAGACTGGGACCAATGAAGCCCCATTCCCAGTATCACCCACATAGTAAGTGGCAGGGCTTGGATTTGTGCTCAAATCAGCCAGATTCTACATGCCATACCCATTCAGTTGTGACGCCCATTGCCAGCACCGCCTGGGAATGCTAGTGTCAGATGCTGACACACATCATTTATTCGACCCTATTAAATAATTAGTGATAATTCTATTATCATTCCCAATCCACAGGCAAGAAACTGTGCTTTAAGGAAGTACACTCTCTTGTCCAAGATGATTCCAAGAGCTAGGGTCAAACCCGAGTGAAATAGCAAAGCCTACGTACCCTTCATCACCTGCCTGTACCACTCCCATGCCGGAGATTCAGAGGGAAGAGGGATTTCCTGCCCCAAAGAGGCTTATCACCTAGTGGAGGCGCTCTGGCCTCCCCACAGGAATTCATTACTGAATTCATTCAAGCATTAAATGAGCACATTTCCCTCTCCTAGTCTGGGTCACCTTTCTTTGTCCCCAGCCTGTGCTAGGGGACTACAGAATTCACTTCTACAGTGTCCTCGATATGGATTTGTCCTCTTTCCTGACTGCACCCTGACACTTCTGAGGTCTAATCCTTATTTCTGTACCTGCAAGGCCATGTACAGGGCCTGGCTGGGAGCAGGGGCTCAACTGCATTGGAGACATGAACACCTGAGTGAGTGAGTGAATGAATGAACAGAAAAGGAATTCTAAACTGGAAGGGTCTTCTGAGAAAGTTTATTCCAACTACCTCATTTTACAGAACTCTTTACTGGGATTCAAAAAAAAAATGTTAAGTGACTTCCCAGAAGCAGTTTCTAGATAAATATAACACACACACACACATTAATACCGATCTCATAATAAGAATAAAGGATATAAAATGGGCCTCTCTTGGGACCAAGCTTTATGCAGATTTTAAATTTCTTATAGGTTTTTTTAAGCAATATAGGCCACAGATTGTGATGAGAACACACCCTAATTTGGCAAGTGTTTTGTATCCATAATGAGATTTCTAAATGTTATCTGTTTTGCAGTATATAAAGAGAGCCTGAGTAAAATATTTAACATAATTGTGGCACTTGTCACATAGGCTCTCCTCTTTCTTTATCCCAACAAGATCGCACAGCCTGAGGCAATGATCAGGAATGAAGGGGTTCTGTATATTTGTGTATTTTTCATGCATAGATTCTTTTTTAAACATGCAGCTGATGCCTTAGCAGTGAGGGATTCCTGAAGTCACGGAGGAACTCGAAATGGATGCAGTACATGTGACCAGTGACTCTGCGACTCGCGACCCAAATCAGGACAGACACATTCAAGAGCGAAAGGGATGGGATTAATAGTTGGGTCTGGCATGTCCCAAATATCTCAGGACAGACAGTCACCCTACTCATCCAGACACATTTACAGAGCAATGCCAATTAAGTTTTCAGTGAAGGTAAGAGGCATGGTATTAAAAAACAGAACAGTGGTGGGGGAAACATTCTTGTTATGGGAAATGACAGGAACAGAAGTTCTCTGAGTCGTCACCTTTGAGGGATTTGAGAATCTGATGGCACCCATGGACCTTCTCCTCCAGACAATGTACATACACATAAACTTTTGCACCTTTTTGGGAGGTCCACAAATTCCTTGAAGTCCATCCATAGATTTCTGGACCATCAAATAAGACTCCAGATTAAGGATCTTGGTTCTAGAGCAGGACCTTTCAACCTTAGCACAACTGGCACTTCGGGGTGAGCAAAACTTTGCCCCTGGGGACTGTCCTCTGCAATGTAGGACATTTAGCTGCAGCTCCAACCTCTACCCGCTAGATGCTAGTAGCACCCCAATCTCCAGTTAGGACAACCAAAACTGTCCCCAGGCATTGCCAAATGTCCCCTGGGGGACAACACTGCCCCACCCCACTGAAGATCACTCTTCTAGAGGTAGGAACATGAAAATCAAACAAAAAGGGATAAAGCACAGGCATAACTTACTAGGTACGCGCATGCAGCACAGAGCTAACCAGAGCTCACTCAAAAGTGAAGCAGTGCGATACAAAAATGGCAAAACTCCCCCTTTTGAATCTGTCAATGCTCTTTAATTCACAACAGGTACAAAAGGGGGTGTGACACCTTTTTAGGAGAATCTGGTTCCAGGGCCCTACCACCTCGAG
This sequence comes from Manis javanica, assembly GCF_040802235.1. Lineage (NCBI taxonomy): Eukaryota > Metazoa > Chordata > Mammalia > Pholidota > Manidae > Manis > Manis javanica. The sequence goes on along the minus strand of NC_133169.1, from coordinate 90,357,230 downwards.
CCGCCACCTGACAGGTGTTACGCAGAAATGATTCAGCAGAAGACATTCTGAAGTGTTTGAAATGAAGAGAACTTATAACCAAACTGTGAGAAACATTCAGGGAGGCCGTTCCATTTATAATTAGTCCTACAGAGACAGGGCACGTCAAGCACCTGCAGAAGTGCAGTTTCCAACCAGTAGGGATTTATTAGGCACGTCCTGTATTCTCAGCACATTCATTTGGAAAATGAGGAAATGGATATGTGATCGCAAAGATCCCTTTAGCTACAAAATTTTGTGATTCTATTAATGTGTGTTCACAGTATGGATATTGATTATAGGCAGAGATAGACAGACACAAATATACTCCTCTCACTTTCTGACCTCTGGGCTTCAGTTTCCTCTGTGTATCGATGGTGGACAACTGCACGGCAAGCCCCAAGTATGGGTCTGCAGATGGGCCCTTGGCAAGCAGCATAAGTGGTGTTGAAGGATGTGGTACTAGGGTGCACGGGGGAGGGGCAGAGGCTTGGGTGTCACTTGTTCCCGGGTCCCACATTCACAAAAGGCCTCCAATGGTCACTTTTGGCTCTATCACTAATTGAGATTATATATGTAATTATCCTATTTGAACATGTGTTAAGATAATTAATTCACTAAATGTAAGCATATTAAAAAAGCATATTAAAAGTCACAGGTTTGTATCCCTGCTGTGGCATTTCCACTTGGAATGTCAAAAGCTTCCAAAATGGGAAGAAGCTTAAAGCTCCCACCACCTCTGAGTCTTTGCTTCTTATGAAAATAAGCACTGCGCCCAACCTCTACAGCTTCTGTGTCAGTAGGTCTGGCATGAAGCCCGAGACTGTGCATTCCAACAGGCACCCTCGGTGACTCTGGACAGGTGTCTGGCAAGTACACGTTGGCGAGCGTGGCTCTAGCTAAAGAGAGGAAAGGCAACATATTTCCAAGACATTAGAAAAGGGGGAGCACAGAGAATTGTGGGTGACTTGAAAGGATAAGGCAAAAACATTTTCCTTTGCTTCCTTCTCACCTAAGAAACCCCTGTTTATTCTTCAAGGCCCAGCTCAAGTGTCCTGTCCTTGGGAAATCCTTTAGACAATCCTGTCAATCACTTATTGAAACATGCACGGAGCTGTGAGCTTCCGGACAGAGTACCCCTTGGTTATATCTTATTTATACAGTGCCTGACTGCAGACATATTCAATACACTTGATGGCTACAGTGTTTTCTTTTTCTTCTCTACTATAATTTGTCCCAGAAGATTCCAAATGTCAAGAGAAGGCCATAGATTCTGATCCTACATTGTAAGATTACATTCCAGAGCCACAACGGAGATGAGAGGGAAATGCCTGCAAGGCCAGGTGAGGGACCTCTTCTGGGTTGCAGACTTCCTGTATCCTCACGCAGGAGAAGAGACTAGAAGTCTCTCTGGGGGCTTTTTTATAACAGTACTAACCCCATTCATGAGGGTTCCACCTTCATAACCTAATGAACTCCCAGTGGACCCACCTCCCAATACTACCACCTTCGGAGATTAGGATTTAAGCATATGAATTTTGTGGAGACACATTCAGACCACAGCACATGCATATTCCATTAAGTAAAACTATAGTATTCTTATCCTTACTGCAGTAGACTCTAGGCATGTTAAGTTATGTGGAAATTATAGAAGTTTAAGACATGGTCCCTGCCTTAAAATGTTTGCAATCTTCTTGGGAAAAGAACACTCACATATGAAACAAGAGACAAATAAACCCAGAAGAACTGAGAACTTAATTGTGTTCTATAGGCTCCTGTGAGGGGGGCGGTCAACAAGGGCTGGGATTTCTCCTTTCCATGTCTCAGAAGCTACAGAGATATTTCTCCCAAATGGGCTGATCTTACTCAAGCTGATTTAGAAAAATACAAAGGGAAAAACTAGAGGAAGAAAGGGGGACAAAAAAAAACACGCCAGAGATGAGAGTTTAGGGACTCCAAGAGTTTTAACTGGCCACAGGCGGTGGGGTATCAAGGGGTAGGGGTGAGCTCCAGGGATACCACAAAGCCCCCGAAAGTGTCTGTAAGCTGTGGGTCCTTGAAGGGGTCTAGAGCTATAATCAGATTCTCAAAGGAGTCCCTGATAATGGAAGCTTAAGATGCTTAAGATCTATTGCACAGCATCAAGGCAATGATAAAAATCAATAATTGCATGTACACGTGCACACAGACACACTCACACACACACACAGACTGCTCAGTACCAGGCAGTTCTTGCAACTGAGTGTAGATCAGTATGTAATGACACTGATGAAAAGTCTAAGATACATTGTGCTAAAAGTAAGTTACAGAGAATTATTTTTTTCAATTGCAGAATGGTGTTTATGGCTCATAGTTTTATATATACTGAATACATGCAGTCTTTCTAAGCAGACATCATATATAGCACATGTAGTACATTTTTATAAAATAAAGTTAAATCACGCATATACATATGTGTGTCTATGTGTGAGGGTGTACTATGTACGTACTTCAAAGAGCTTAGAAAATATATTTCAATGGTTAATAATGGCTCTCTTAAGGTAGTAAAACTAATATGGGAGGTCTATTTTTAACTACTATATTTTCACCACTGTAAGTTGCTTTTGGTCCACATTTTAATACTTATGAAATCAGAATTTATCATACAATCAAAATATGCACATATTTAAGTACTTCTTTACTCCATTCCCCACCAAAAAACCCTTATCAGCATATGGTCAGTCTCCCAGTTGGGGGTGAATTGAAGTTAAGGAGATACAGTATGTATCTATCTCTGAATTGCTTACATTCTTTCCAAGAAGCGTATCTGTTTTAAAATGTTTTCTCTAAAACAACCATCAGATAAGACAGGCTTTAAGCTGTCTTATTTTTATTCCAAGTTATATTCAAATAAACTTAGTCACCAGAGTGTGCATTACCTATAGATATTCAGTATTTGCATATATTTGCATATTATTTGGTAGTTCCTTAAGCCTAGGAAACCTCTCCACTGGTAAGACAGCACTACCGAGAGAAGTTGGAGCTTGAGGACTCTTTCTCTGGCCTCTCAAACAACTTCGCATGGATACAAACCCATGATAATAATATGAACATTATTATAGAGTTCTTACACCGGGCACTGACCTGAACACTACATACATTATTTGATTCTCACAATACTGACATAAAACAAGTTCGGTATATTAAACCTAATTTACAAGTGAAGAAACAGAGGCTTAGAGATTGAACAATTATGCTGAGTCCCACAGCTATTGTGAAGCAGGCTCAGGAAGCCTACATTGTCCGCCTGCCTCTAGGGCCCCGAACTTAACCACTGTACGGCTGCCTCCCCACCCCTTCTAGCTCTGCCCCATGGCCACAAAGATAGCATAAGTGTGCCTGGAAATTATTGGGTGTGTTCACCTGTGATTAAGCCAGAGGGCTTCCCCAGCCAGGGAAAGAACGAGTAATACCACAGGGCAGACCAGGGTAAGGAGGTTATTCAAAGATCTCTCCAAAGCAAATGTGCGCCCCAGGCTCAACTTCTCCCAGTTTGAATGTACCAGGGTCTGAATATGTCCCTTGGGGCAGACCGTGTTTACAAGGATTCCTACAGGTTTGGCAGAAGCAGGGACAAACATCAGCCCTGGTCTGCATCTAACTAAGACTGTTGTCAGGTCTGTTCGTATTCAGATTACCAAGGTTCGTGCAGCTTAGAAGCATATTCCCTTCTTAAATGCGAAGTGGAATGAACAAAGTCTAATTAAATATGATTTGCTGGTTGGTTCAGTATTTATAAGCAGGCAGCTCACTGGCTTCCGAAGTGAGTGTTGGTATCTGCGGTGCAGAGGATAATCAGAGAGGTAAAACAGAAATGGCTGGAAGACGAGGCTCAAAAACCTGTTAGTGCCAAGTTGATGATGCATTTCCATAAACCATTCCAGTGCTCAGATTTTACGTGTCATAATAATTCAAACATAATTTTGCACCACCTTTAGATCTGAAACATAGCCAGAGCTGCCATGGAAGCACGTGAAAAATTAAGTGTCTCCGTTTTTTCAGAAACAGGACACAACCAAATTGCTCTATCGTAAATTTTAATGACCGCGACTCAGCGCTCTGTGGGGACTGTGCTCGATTTGCTAGGTTTTGCTACCACGGAAACCAAAGAGCAATTAGCTATAGGACAGAAAACCTAGAATGAAATCCTTGGGGACAGAAAGGACAATGAGGCAGCCCCAACTGCAGAACAGGAGAGAGTGTCTGTGTGTCCCAGGTCGTTCGGAGGGAGGGGACGGCAGCTGATGCCACTGATTGCCCGACGTTTTGCTCAGCTCTCACGCTCTGTCTGCCTGTATTTCTCCTCTTGACACCTAGCATGAACCTTGGAGTTTCCCATCACCTGCCTCCCTTCACATTTCACCCTGATTCCCTTCCTCCTATTCTTGGTGCCACTCCCCAGGCTAGTTGTAATCAACAGCTCAAGGTTATTTATTTGTCATTCAGAGCACTATATTTTTAAGAAGTATACGTGATCCTATTATGCTCCTGCTTTAAAACATTTGTCGGCTCCTCATTATCTACAAAATGTAGTTCAAATTCACTTGCACAGCACAGACAAGCCAGGCGTTCGGCCTCTGTCTCCTTTCCCAGAGTCTTTGCTCACCGCCCTTTACCAAGCCACTCCCGCCTCTCTGGCCACAAGACCGTCTCACCCTTCTCCAGACGCAACATGTACTCCTTCAGATCGTCATTCGTGTTTGTCTTGCGGCCTAGAATATTCTTTTCCCAACCTGCCCTTCTGTGCCTTGAGAAAGCTCGTTGTTCAAGGGCCAAGGCCAATTCTAACTCCATGGAAAAGCTTCCTGGGGAAGAATTAAATGGTCTCAAATGGCACATTAATCACTTGATCACAGTTATTATGTTTGTTACATCATATTATGCAGCTTGTCAGCCAATCTAAGCAGTGTCTCTGCACCAGACAGTGGTACCCTTCAGACACCCTGAAGGCAGGGACCCACGTCTGACCTGTCCCCACACATCGCTGCACCTTGCACAGGATGATCAAGACCCACTTACGATGAGCGAGAGAGAGGAGGACAGACATGGAACAAAAACAAGGATCACAAATCTCCTAACTCATTTCGAATGCAAGTAATTTGAGGTGCTGACCAGAAGCATTCTCACCTATTATCCATCAGATACACATATTCTAATACACTCTGTAACCTATGTTTAAAGCATGTTTTACTTCAGTGGTGTCCAGACTTTTATTTCAAATTGAAATACAATTGCCTGGCTTCTTACCAATTAATTTTTCATACATGCCTGGATTTAGGAGTAGTGGTATGTATGTAGTTGGACAATTTACACAAACTTCATGCCACTCAGAATTCCCTAGAAAGCAAAGTATCTGAGCATCTCAGCACAAAGTAGCTGCATGTAACAGAGGGGACCAAAAATAACTGCTATTTGTGGAAATATCAAGAGTCAAAATAAAAAAGAAATAAAGAAAGACTGAAAGAAAGAAAAGTAAACTGCATCACCCGTGGAGGTTTACCTTAAAAGAGAACCACCATTTCATTAAAATGTGAATTACCTAATGCGGCAAGTACTGTTTCTTTTCTGACAGGTGCCCTCAGAGCTCTGAGTCTCAGGACACAGCAGCCCCTACGGAGCGGCTGTAATTCAGAAGTCCTCGTTCACTGAAGTTTTACTGCAGCCAAGAGGGGTGGCACGAGGTTAAACACTCTACTACCTACCAGGGAATTTGGGGCAAGTCACTAACTTTGTATGACTAAGATTTCTCTTCTGCACAAAATTGATATGTCACTGTGTTATAAAACTGCAGACCCCTGTCTTCACCTCTCCCACAGGGTGTCTGTCTGCCCTGGGCGTCTGGGCTACCCTCCCCTCTCAGCTCTGGGCACTGCGCTCACAGGAGGAAATCGTGGGGCTGGTGGGTGGGCACTAGTCAGGGCTGATGGAGAGAGGCTCTGCCTTCTCCGGTAGGATTGTGGGCCAGAATAAACAACAACAAATCAGTATTTCTCAAGCACCAGGAATAGACACACAAAAAAATGTACTTTGAGATCCAAAGTCCTCTAAGGGAATTTTTTAAATTTAGTGTTCTAATATGTCAAAAAAAATTTTAAATAATATAGCATGTCCTAAATTATTCTGAATACCAGCACTTTGTAAGTGACCAGGGCCATATGAGTGATCAAGGAAAAAGAGAAGCTGTAGAGTTTCTCAGCCTGGGAGGCGAGACAGCTTGTTGGAGAGGCAGTTCGATGAACACAGGCTGAAGTAACAAGATGAGAGGATTTGGGGAAAACTCTGACTTTGGAGACCGGCATCCAGGCCGGGTCATTTACCACCTCAGTGACCCGGGCACAGGCACTGCAACTCCCTGGCGGCGTTTTGTTCCTCATCTACATGAGGGTGGGGATGGGAATGATAACAAGCCCAACAGTTATAATAACACTGATAATCCAGCAGAACCTCCAGTATCAAACACGCTCCTGCACGTGCAAGTGCTTTGTGGTGCTTTGAAAAGGAGCGTTAGAATAGAAACATGGGCAGGCCTGGGGGAGATGCTACTGGGACAAGTCAGTGAGCTGATGAGCAGGGGGGCAGGGCGGGAGGGGATGAATGGGGGAGGTATCAAAACAAAAGACTGCAGGCATGGGCCGGTGGATAAAGAAAGGAGTAGGAAAAAGGAATTAAGTTCTCTTCCCAGAGAAATCAGAAAAGGTTCAGATGCAGAAAGGAGGTGAGGCAGCTAGGATCTCCGGTGCCATCTGCAGATACCCAGAGAGAGAGAGGCTGCAGACCATGGCTGGGAGCACCGGGACGTGGGTCGGCTCCACAGCCAGCTGTGCGGCAGAGGGGAGGTGGCAGCTCACCCGGGCAGGAACCGAACAGGGCCCTCCTGGCCACCCCGAAGCCTGGAGCATGCTGCCAGGCAGAAGCGGTCCTCCCAGGGGCAACCTCAGCCCCAGTGTAGGTCTGGGAAGGGACAGGCATTCGGTGCCCTCCTGAGGAGACCCAGACTGGGCCTTTACCCTTGCAGTCCCCTCCCCTGCCACCCTCCCCTCTTCCTTCAGCTTCTCCCAAGCCAGGCTCCTTCTTCAGGCCCCACTTTAAAGGTCTCCTCCCCAGGGGCCGCCCTGACCCCTTCCTCTGAGGTCAGCCTCCTCCACCCCCCATCCACCGCCTCTGTAGTTCTTCCCCAGCACTGACTGCGATCTTGACATTGGTCTCTCCCACTAGCACTGGGCTCTCTAGTGGGACAGCCACTAGCCCTGGGTGGCCATTGAAACTTAAATGTATTGAAATCAAGTAATTCTAAAAGTTTGGCTTGTCAACTGCGCTATCCACATTTTCAGAGCTCAACAGCCACATGTGGTGAGTGGCTGCCATGCTGCACAGCAAGTCACTCCCTAATCCAATCTAATGTAACCTAATCACATTACCACATTTCCATCACCACAGAAACGTCTGCTGGCAAGCGCTCATCTGGAATGAGTTTCACAGGCGAAGCTCCCTTACCCGTCTTGGATTCTCATTGCCCAAGACAGTGCCTGGCATAGGTAAATGCTTAGGAAATATCTTCTGAACAAACGAATGAAAGAATGACAGCAAGGATAACCCCAAGGTCTTACATCCATCCCAGGTGAGAATAAAACATAAACAAAGTGGCTACGGAAAATGGGCTTGCGGCCTGAAGTCACTGAGGAATTCTCAAGATCTAATCTGCATGCCGCCCATAAAAATGAATGTGTGACATGTGTGTGATATTGCATTTTCTGCTAATTAAACTTCTTAGCATAATATAACTTTGTGGCCAGTCCCATATTTCAGATATTCCCAGGAGATCTCTGAAAGGGAGGTGGAGGCAATAACATACTATTGGAAAATTTCTATGAAATGATTTTTTATAAGAAACGGCATGAAACCAATTCACAGATCTCATTGTTACACAAACAGGCACTATGAATGGCTGGTAAAGAGAGAATAGCACTTATATTTCCTAGGGAGCTGGGCACACTGAGCCTGTTCGTTTGTCAAACAAAAGAGCATATGCTACAGAAAAGTGGGAATACCCTGCTCCCTAAAGTCCAAACTCTCTGTCCTACTGTGGCTCAGGAATGTGAGCTCAGAGTTGCCTGTGTGACCTCTCATAATGCGCCGAAACAACCACTTAGTAGTGGGTGAACATATACAAGCTGTTCTGCTTTTGAAATTAAAGATCAACAATGTGAATGCTCATTGGAAGGTGTCTTTTGTTTGTAGTGAAACTAATCCACTCTCTAAGACGCAGTCCTATTCACTGCAGATGTTCAGATCTTGCTGAGAAAGTAGATTTTTGCCCTCCAATGCATGATAGAGAAGGGGCTTCATGATGGGCTAAGGGCACGCATGAGTTTGAGAGTCCACTGCCTAATTAATCTCTAGCAGAGGTTTCCCCCATGTGTGTGCTGATTGGAAATACTGTCTTCCCCCTAGTGAGCAAGGTGAGGGGGCGCCCCATCACCCCTTTATCCCCCACCGTGCCCCCCTTCTCCCACCACCACCACACACAGGAAAAGGCGACTGTTGGCGGTTGACGGAGCCATCGGGTCAGGCTGCTGGAGACATCTGGGCACATTCACGCTGCGTGTTGCATGTCCCAGAGCGGCCTTATCCAGCTTCTTAGGGTTCCTGCCAAGTGCCCCTCCCTAATTCTGCCTCTGTGAGCGCACATTCTGATTTGTCAGCATGACTGTAGGATCCCACCTACCTGCTTCAAAGCATCCGGTCAGGGGAGGGAACGGAATGGATGAGAATTGCCCAAAGCCTCCTCCTTCACAGAACCCTTGGTGCCGCCCTTCTTGCCCGACAGTTTGGTTCCAGTGAGACCTTTACAGAAAGCATTAGTGCAGGCGCAGTCTCACGAACTGTTGAGCGAGGGGTGAAGGTGGAGCGGAGGCCCAGGAGATTTGCATGGCCGCCTGCCACTGCAGCAGAAACGTGCTTTAATTATATTCATTTCACTGCACATTTTATCTACCTCTAGCCTCCAGCACAGTATTTGGCGTAGAACACTCATATGACAAATATTTGTGGAAGGAGGTTGGGGGAGAGGGACAGGAAGGAAGGAAAACACACAAAAGTGCTTCCCACCTTTGGGAGTGTCAGCTCGAATATCCGGCATTCATTCAAGCCTGCAAGGGCGTTGGACCGCACCTAACACCATGTATTTATGGAGTATTTTCTGCCAGCATTGCACCAGGCATTATGGAGAAATAGATTCCCTCAGCAGAATGCTCGGCACACTGTACGTTTTCCATAAATGTTGAGAGATGGGGTGCATGACAAGAGCTCGGGCAGGGGGTAATTGTGCAAAGGAGGGGGTAAAGGTAATGGGAGAGACTGCAGAGAGCAGTGGTTTTGGAGATGGCGGTTCTGGATTTGAGTCCAACCTCAGCTTTTACTAGCTGTGTACCCTCTCTCTGTCTCAGTTTCCTCATTTGTAAAATGAGAATAAAATTAGCTCATACTTTCGGGGTTCCTGAGAGGACTGAATTAAGCAGTGTGCTCTGCAGAGTACCTAGTACAGAGGGAATGCTCCATAAATGCTACGTGATGATACTAATCGAAGGCGACGCTCACCTACATGGCTCACGGTTTGTTCAGAGGACGTGTGAACGCTTTCCTCTGGCGCAATTCCTCCTCAGGCCCAGGGCATGGGTGAGTGGCGATGATCTCACTTCGATGCATCTGCGGAACGGAATGCCAGCACCTCTCTTATTAACCACCAGCAAATCAGCCTGTGCCCTAGTTCCAAAGGGCCTACAGAAAGTGAGGGGAATTGGGACCATTTCAGGGCATCTCAGAGAGCGACTCTTGGGCCACCGACCCTGAGACCCTGAGCCTGCTTCTTCAGCTTACTTACTCTCACTCCTACACCCCAGCCATCACCTTCACTTCAAGTAGGAGATTTTTGTTCTATTTTCCCCCAGATGCCTGCATATTCCTCTGAAGAGGTCTGGGTTCATGCCATGCTACCCCAGCTGATGGTCTCACTCTAATCCTCAAGTCTATCACTTATGGACCCATTCAAACTCATTCACTTGTTCTCTGAAGCCCATAGTATTTTTTCTTTCCTTAGGCCTAACACGAATCCCGAAAAAGAATCACTCATGCCCTCTTTTCAATAGTGATCATTACAATTTATTGAATAGCTACTATGTGCTGGGTATATTATATGTACATTTCAACTTATTTATTTGTCCTAACAACTCTACAAGGCCTGGCTGAGGCTCAGAAAAGGTCAAGCGACTTGATTCAAGGCTGCACAGCTAGTCTATGATAGAGACTGGATCTGAACTCAGGCGGTCTAGTTTCCAAAGTCCATGCTCTATACACTCTGTCATGCTATTATTTATCATATATATGTTTATGTCTTATCTTTTCACTTGAAGATCCTAGAGGCGTGATTTTCTAAAAGTATTTTTCCCCTGGACATAGCAATTTATCATAGTGATTTGCAGTAGAAGGATATTCATCGATATTCATTAAAGTATGAAGCAAGACCGTAACCAGCAGACGTAGGACCAGGAAAAACTGGGAAACAGGTCAAAGTTTACTTCCTCATTTCTTCTCCATTAAAAACTCAGCTGTTATTTCCCTGATATATACTCCTAAAATAATAACAGTAACTACATTTATATAGTTCTTGCTTTTGGCCAGGCATGGTTCTGAGCAGTTTTCCTATATCAATCCTTTGAACCCTTGCAACATTCCTGTGGAGTAGATATTATTATTATTCCCATTTCACAGTTCACCCAAAGGCAGAGTATGTGGCCGACCCAAATAGTCTGGCCCTAAAGCTCATAATCTCACCCACTCTTCTGCTTGACCTTCGTAGTGAAGGCAGGACTGTTCTCTCTAAGGAGCTGGCATTTGAGCAGAGTGCTGAGTGACGACTCAAGTTGAAAGTCTTGCCAAGATTCAGGGGAAGAATATTTTAAGGAAGCCAGTTGTTAATATCTACCAATATCGAACACGGCATACAAGTGGTTAATATGTACACTGTTCAAAGGATTCATTAAACTTCATGCAAAAAGCCCACAAACACCAAATATATAAAAGAGATAAGCAAACAATGTACAGAAGAAAAAGATGTAAATGTGAAGTGCTTGGGAAAATGTGCATGCTTCCTACTAATGGAAATTCAAACTAAGACAAATTTATTGTACCATTTTACATCTAATAGATTAGAAAAAAAAATCTTAAAATCATAGTATCCTACTGGGAAAATTCTGGTGAAACCGGTATGTTCACACTCCTGGGAGCCTAAAAAGCTTGCACTCCCTGTTTTAGCAAGCAATATAAAAATAATTACTAGGCACTCTACAGCCTTTGCCCCAGTAACTCCACTCTACAACACTTACCATGGGGAAATCATTCTGTCCATTAGAGCTTTGTTTATACTTGCACGTATTTGAAATGGCAATGTCCAAAGTTACACAAGTAAGTGAATGACGGTGCATCCGTCAGTGCCGTGTTACATAGCAGCCACAAAGACAGCAATTAAGAAGTCAGTGAAGAAACTTGGGAAAAGGTTTGTGAACGTTATCTGGATAAAGCAAAATATAGTTACATTTTTACCATTATGCATGACTATGAATATTGACACCCCCCGCATAGACTTGTCTCCTCTCGAGTTTGACGTAACTTTGCACTCTCCAGATCTCCGCAGCCTTCCATGCAGTTCTGTGACACGAGGGGCATGTGTGAATGTATCAGGCACAGTGTGTCAGTGTGATGTGTGTGCCAGAATAAGGGGGTAGGTTTCGGGAGGGTGTGTATGATGGACGTGTATCCACACGGCAGCAAGCACTTCCTTTCTCAGAACCCCATGGAACAGTTTGTCCTCTTCATCAAGAAGACATCCTAGAAACAGGCTTACCAAGTGCCTACTGTTGAAACCTGGCAACTTCTGTAATTTAAAAAAGGTGGGAAATGCCCAGAGCTTTAAAATAATGGCCTGGATGTAATGAGAGCATAGCTGTGATGCCCTCAAGATCACCAGGCAGGCATGGGACCAGGCGCAGAGACTCCCGAGGTATGTTCAAGCTGATACAGGCAAAAGGTGACAGGGAATCTGGAGTGACAGCTTGCTTACTAATTCACAACAGGAAACTGCACGCAGATGCTCTGCTTAGCTTCCACACTACCTCACTCTTTCACAACCTGTTCCAGTCTTGGAGTAGCAGACTTGGTGCACAGCCGTGGCCTGGGGTTGAGGCTTGCTCACACCTTCATGCTTTGCTCATGGCCCTACTGCTGTTACAGGTGCCCGAGAACGAGGTCGGCGGCTGTGTCCAGAGCTGGCTCCATCAGCATCCCGGCTCCTCCAACACGAGCAAAGGGGAAGAAAAATGAGAGCTTCACAGGGACAGATTTTGTAGCAGCTCTGCTTTTGCAAGGGCCAATGCACACGCCAGCCTGTCTGCCTGGATGCTGTCAGGGTGCAGGTGCCAAGCGGTTGAGAGGAGGCCCGTTCAGCTAGAGGGAGGGCATTAGACAAGAAGCAGCCCCAGCTCTGTGGCTCTGCTCGTCCTATAGGAAAACAGGGGCAAATCTGCCCCACATGGGTACTGAAGCATTGTACCATTTTAATACTTAATGATGGGTTTTCAGGTTCTTAAAATTGATGGCTCCTACTTTCTAAGCAACATCTCCATTTTCCTAGCATGACCTTTCATGATCAGGGCCCTGCTTGCCTCTTAGCATTCTTTTCCCATCGTGCCTTCGCCATCGGACTCTCTCCTGCACCTGCCTTCACCTGCTCAGGCCTCGCACACACCAGAGCAGCCCTTCCTCCTTTTATGTTTATTTGCTGGTCCTCTTTCCGAGGAGTTTCTTCTCCTTCTTCATCACTCAACTCAATGGTCACCTCGTCCGTGGAGCCTGCCCTGGACTCAGCCGCTTGCCCCACCTTGTGTCCAAACCAGTCAGTCTTACCAGAGACCTTCACTGTCACCCTTTGCCATGCTGCACCCTCACTGCACCTGTGTGTCCTTCACTAGAACCCGAACTTCTTTAGGGCAAAGCCTGCCTTACTTCTCTGTCCCCTGAACCTTCATCACAGTAGATTTCCAATAAAAGATTCTTGGACAAACAAATCAGTCATTTCCCATATACGAAGCCCTCCAGTCTCCTCTCAGGGGCATCATTCCCTGCCCTTCACCCATTCTGACTACAAGCCATTTACTTTCTTTAGGCCTGGACCACTATCTTTAAAGTCTGCTTTCTCATTTTTATTCTTTCCGCCTCATTTTTAGCAGTATTCTGTACACAGCAAATGCTTAATAAAGATTAGCAATAGAGCCACGACTTCTGTTTAATGCAACTTGCTACGTTATAGGAATTAGTTCTGTGGGAACACCCTATCTGGAGACCGTAGAAGGCTCACAACTGCACCAGACTGTCACAACGTACAGTGTGAGCAGGGTAACTAAGAAGGCAGGCTCTGGAATCTGCCTGCCAGGCTACTTCCACTACACCCCTCTCAATACTACTGAAGTTGGGTAAGTTATCTGGCTTTTCTAAAACTCAGTTTTCCATGACACAGGGATCATAGTAACTTCTAAAGCATTACCGTTAAGATTAAATAAAATTATGGAGGTGAGGTATTTATCATATTGCCTGGCACCTAATACTCACTCAGCAAATGAAAACCATCACTATTATTGTTGTTGATGCTGTCACAGGGTAAGCGCATGATAAAATCGTGTTTGCCATCATGATAATATAAACACGCTAATTGATCCATGATTTTATACATTTAGATTAGGTATCATCACCCATTTGTGTCATTTAATCATTCAGTGTATGAGACAGGTTTTCTCTTAAAAGGATAATCACCACACTCGAAAGGAAGTGGAGTCAGGGGGTTGGCCGAGGTCCTCCAGCTTGAGCCCTGGACTCAGTGCTGAGATAGCCACTCCACCAGGTCATCATCCTACACGAGGTCCAAGAGTTTGAACTTTGAAGCTGGATCAGAGGAGGCACCGAACTGATTCTATCACTTCACCTCTGAATGGGGAATTGTAAATTCAGTCCCACGTTGATTAAACCCTTCATAACCACACTTCAAAGAACACAAAGTCTGTTGTATAAACTGGTTCCCTTCAGCCCCAGAGGGATTCCTTCTTATGTCAATGGCTTTCTGAGGCCAATATATACAGATTTCATGCTGAGTTGTATATTTAAGTAAACTGATAAGAAGTATATAGTTTGTTTCTTTTAGGCCAGGAGTAAATTGTTGGGTAAGAACAACCCAAAAAAGCTACACTCTCTAAGCTGCAAAGTGAAATCCACATACCAAGGAGAGATGGGGGAGTAGATGAGGGGGGTAAGGTGCAGCCAGACTGATGGCATTGCTGGACCTGACTTTTCACCCCGCCTTGACCCTGGACCCAGTCACGTGACATGCTTCAGCCTTTGGGACACTGGCAAACGCGATGTGAGCAGAGGCATAAGGATCACTTACACACAGAGGCCCACTTTCACTATTGTTCCCCTGCCTTTGCCACAATCACTACCCAACTAGACTACAGGGGATGAGACACGAGGGACAGAACCGAGTTGCCCCAGTCATCCCAACCTGACAGTCCCAGACCAGCCAACATCCCACTGACCATGCAGACACACAGGCTCACCGAGAGGGCACAGGCGAGACATGAAGTGCTGCCAGGCCCTCCTGTGGCTGGACTCACGCAGAGGGGCTGAGTGAGCCAACAGGACAGTCACCACCTGGGCAACGTGCACACTCTGCAGCTAAACAAAGCCTTGTTGTTTTAAGCCACTGAGATGGGAGGTGGCTTCTTTTGAAGCATTATTGTAGCAATACAGAACACATACACCAAGAACCAAGTGGAAGAACAGAAGGGAAGTCACATTATAGTAGCAGATACATGTCAGTTTTCAAGGGCTGTTGACTGGGGAACCTGCAAGTAGAAGCTCCTTCTGCACAATTGCCCAGTGATTCTAAAGCTATGGAAGGGGTCACAAGTGTTCTAATATTAACAATCTCATCCTAAGTCCCAAAGAACATAATGCAATTGTTCTAAAAAATCTTGTTCATTAGAAAGGGCAGATATCATTACAATATATTACTGACATATTTATGTCACATACATAACATAGCTAAAGTGACATGATCAAATAGAGACCTGGCTGTTTCTTTGGGGAATGTCAAGTGTTAGTATTTTTAGGGTCCCTCCCACTCCTTGTTGGGCATATTAGTCTTGCTAGAGAGGAATCCTCCAATTTCTCACCAAGCTATTCAGAGTTCTGGAAGATACGCAGAGGGCAGACGTTGAGGGTCTTGTGAGCTGATGTGTAGATGTTAACTTTCCTCCCAATTTTCAGTACAGAATTTCAGCACTGCCCTCCACTGGGCTTCTGGTCTCTGAGTCCAAACCTCCCTGGGTCAGTTCCCTATACAGAAAACCCTCCTTGCACCTTCCAGGTGGGGGATGGCAAGTTATGTGGCTGCACAAGGTGGGTGACCGATTAGGTGGCGTAACTATCCTTCTACAGCTCGCAGAGGATGCCGCTGTCGGCAGCACTTTGCCTCCCGACGTCCTGAGCAGCCCAGAACCTCCGGTCTCCATGGCCTTGCCAAGATCACAGACTCAGCTTGTCTTCATCCTCTTTGACCTCCACGTAGGTTCAGCTCTCCCCTCTTCACTAAGTCAGCTATCATTTGTCCCTCTACCTTCTAGCTTCCAAAATGTTACTGGGCTGACATTTCTCATCTGGTGCCCTCTTCTGGACCATTCTCTTTGTCCCTCTAGTTTTATGACATTTTATTCCTCTTTTGTCAGTTTAGGGGTGTTTAATAGGGATCAGGGGGGAGGAAAACCTGTATATTGAATCTACCGTCTTTTCTCAAAAGACCCTCTCCTTTATTTCTTTAATATACATGGGCTTCTTCTAAGAATTCCTGGCATCTTCCTACAGTCTTAGTGATCCGAAGGTCACAATTACATGTGCTCTGCGTGTAGAGATTATTCTTTAACACTATCAGGCATAGAGGGGCTTTCTTACTTTCTTCCTGGATTAAACTAAAAGGTCATGACAATTTCAGTTTGGAAAAAAGTTGACTTCAACTACATCAGAACAAGTTTACAGATAATTGCCCTCAATGCCTCCCTCTTCTTTTTCCAGGAAGCTCTGGGACTTCCTACAGCTCCTTAAGAATACCAAGTATTGTAGGATGTTAGGATTTTCTCAGACTCTTAATGACATGATACCAATATTGATGAGTGACAGCCACACTGTACCTTCAATTAGGAGACGTCAAAGTCTTCAAGTCTGTAAAGAAACGGCCAGACCCTCCCCCCACGGTTAAGAATGCATCCCCTCTAGAGCCCCACATTGTTTGACAGCTGACAACCTGCATTCCTCCTTCTCCTGGCTGATTACTTCCAGCTTTTCAACCTGTGCTACTGTCTCCTGTGGGAATCAAATGGAGACTTGAAGTCTTCTTGCATATTTAAGTAGCCGTCATCACAAGGTGGAGGGCTTTTAAAGACCATTGCAGTGAAATCATCAGCTCAAGATGCTGCTCTGTCATTGAAACAACCAGTCTTGTGATGGTGTCACTTTCTGTGGTCTGAATATTAAAAAGATCTGAGGAACTCTTTCTAGCTTAAAGCAAGATTAATGACAGCCCCATGCCGGCATCTAAGTCAACACCTCAAGCAACTGAAATAGCACCATGAACTCAATGAACATTCAATAAACTTTTGGTAACCAATCGATACTCTCTGAGCAGCAAAGAAGAAATGCTTGGATCTGACTCATGTCAAACATTTTGCCCATGTTTTCCTTTCTTCCTAGAATGTCCTTTCTCCTTCCTTGTCTGGAAAACTTCTGTGACTATTTTAAGACCCAAGTGAAGTTCGATCTACTAAGTCAATTCCTCTCTAATTTTGCTCACTTTGTCCTCCTAGAAGACTTCATTCATTCCCTTGGTATTGAACCATCCCAGTTTACTGCTAAGTTTCTGTTCCTGTGTCTGTCTATCCCCGACCGCAAGCCAGGGAGCAGAGCGTGGAAAGGAAGAATAACAAGCATGGGCTTCTGGATTCCACGAGCCTTGGAATGGAGTTCGGGCCTGCCCCGGACTCTTTACACTGGATGTGAGCCTCAATCACCTTATCTGGAAAACAGGGATATGAGAACCTCTATCATAAGAGGCTGTTAGAAATAAGTGCTTAAGTGATCAGAACATTGCCTGACACATGAAAGCCAGCTCAGTAAATAGTATTTAATATTGTTATTTTCTTGAAAGCAGGCATTACATTATTGTTACACATATTATTTATGTATCTATTATAGTTCAATGTCTGGTACATAGAAAACATATTGTGTGAGAATCAGATTAAGCCCTAGATGTCTTTTCTTCTTAAAGTGATTGAAGTATCTGTGCAGATTGTCTGTATTATTCCAGTAAGCCAGTATCTTACAAATGCTAACTATTTTTTTGCTCCAGATGCTCAGCCTACTTCTGTGGACGTGGTAGATTTAGAGTGGCCACATAGACTTGCTGGGAATTTTTGAAGCCATGGAGTGGCTTGAACCCATGAAACACCCCAAAGCTGCTCATGATAATTTCAACCGCACGTCCCTCACCTTCTCTGAACTTCAGTGCCCTCACCTTTAAAACGGAATGGCTGTGAATTATACCTGCCCTCACTAGGGTTGGTGGATTGAACATATGATATATTTGAAAGTATTTTGCAAACTTGTGAGACCCATGCAAATACTTACATCTGTGTGTTTGTTTATTTGATTGTTTATTTGTAGAAGCTTATTTCTTGGCACCACCTGAAAATTCCTATCCAACTTCGCTAATATCCACATTCCCTCAAATCCATCTAACAGATTGACTCAAGGCCACCCACAAAATCTGTCGCTGTTTTGAGGCATAATACAGCTTTGCGATTTTCTCCAGCAAAACCCAAGAGGGCCAATAAAATGCTCTCATTGATTGCAGTGTCCGTTTTAGATGCTGCAGTGGC
The DNA here is from genome assembly GCF_040802235.1 of Manis javanica. Taxonomy (NCBI): domain Eukaryota; kingdom Metazoa; phylum Chordata; class Mammalia; order Pholidota; family Manidae; genus Manis; species Manis javanica. The sequence goes on along the minus strand of NC_133169.1, from coordinate 90,339,144 downwards.
TCTGAACAAGAGCCATCTCTTAGCACCCGGCTGTGGATTTACTTCCTACGGTCCTGGGATCTAGTGGGTAAATTCGGCTTCTGCATTAACACTAACCTGAAGAGACAAACCTCTCAGGAGGGTCATCTCATCTTTACGCTTTCCCAACCCTAGGGCCATAAATCCTATCAGCCTGCAGAGAGGAGGCATCCTAAAGATTACAGTGGCACAGAGGTGCTCTTGCAGTGAACCACACTAATAAAAATAAAGTTCAAAGTCACTGGGTAATCTAGCGCATTCATTACACCTGTGTTGAGCCAGTCAGGGCTGATAAGCCAAGTGGTCATCAGCCCAGTGAACAGACAGGAGGAGGTAAATATCTCTAAGATTCCCCTGTCTCCCCGCCAAGGGGTGTCAGCGTTGTAGGATGCACACAATATTTCAGGTACATGTGTCTGGGAAAGCACGGGAGGCCTGAAAAACCTGCTCTGAGTCTCGAGATTGGAATATAGATGGGTAGCATATTTACAGTTTGTTCACTAAAACACTGGGTACAGATCAAAAATCACTGTCAGCCAATCTGAACAGAGAACAGTTGGCATCAGGCTGCCAAGCCCTCCAGCCATCAGGAGTGGCAGGACACACAACTGATACCAGAGGAAGGTCAGGTTAGAGAGTTCAGAGTCTATCTGTTGGGCCCTTAGGAGCCATAAGATTTTTCATATCCGTGATGTAACGCACATGAGAAACGACAGGAGGAAATTGATGTCTCAGTGCTTAGTCTGGCCGGAGTACACACACACTGCTTGGGCAAAGGAGGGTATCTACTGCCCCCCTTCCTGGGAAAGTCACCAGAAAGCAGGTCTGAAAGACAGGAGGTACCGAGTGATTCTGAAACTATCCCTCCTTTTCCTTCCTGGGCCTCTAAGCAGGATTAATGAGGAGACTGTGTATAATTGCCTGGCGAATTCACAACCGTACATGCAATTTTCCATGAATTATCAAATGTCAGAGTGTCACGTTAATGGGTGACTTCAATATTACTGCTGACGTAACTCTGACAGTGTTAACACAGGCTAAAATATGAGCAGAATGTTTCATTCTTCATTTCTTCCTTCTGCAAATACTTATTGTGCATGGTACCAGGTGCTTCAGGGGTCAAGAGCTAAAAGGTACCACCTTACACTCAATTTTCCCATCTTCAAGGTGGGGAGAGAGAAAAGCAAACTGATTTTTATACATAGCATGATGCTGATAGAGTGTGAGGCCTGTAGATGTGAAAATTTTGTAGAGTTAATCACCGATATTGCATAGGCACATTTTGACTCTGAAATCTCACTGTTTGGGGTCTATCCTGAAGACATCTTCACAGAAGTTCACCAGGGATTCTTCACTGCAGTGTTTGTAAAACCTGACAGATCCGAACAATCAAAGCCTCCTAATTGGACACCGCATAAATCATAAAATATTGTAAAACAGGATTAGTGGGCAGCTGTGAAAAGAATGAAGCGAGACTCTGTCTGTTAATAGAACATATCCAAAGTATAGTAAATAAAAAGCAGAGTGGAAAAGATTGCCAAAAATATGGTCTTCTCAAATCTACACTGATGTTTACTTAGATTTGCATCAGTGTCTTCCCAATGGGTTTCAGCCCCGGGCAAGTTCACGATGGATTCAGTGAGACTGAGAAATGTCAGTGGAACATTCTTGGGGTAAAAGGGTTTCTTACCTGGTGTGTTCTCACCAGGTCAAGCATTAGAATTACGTCTGCATTCGGCAGTCTGCAGATCTGTAAACCTCCTTCACCTCTGCCTCCACCCAGAGCCCTGGGCAGAGCTCTTCACATAGTGACTCAGTCAGTAATAGCTCAAGGCCTGTGGGTGTGGAAGCAGTAACTTAGCAACAGGCCAGTTACCTCATCAAGTAGTTTAGGTTCAGATGAAGATCCTGGCCATAGGAACTTCAATTTTCCCCACCATCAGCAACATGCAAAATTTCTGCTCTGTGGAAACACAAAAAACTATTGACAGTGACTATTTGTAGAAAGAGGGACTGAGGTATGGCTATAAAAACACCAAATAAAAGTAATTACTTAACAATACAGTGTGGCAAGAGAAAGCAGCTCTATAGTGGATGCCATGGAAACACAAGGAAGGATTCCTGGATTTGAATGGCAAAAAGACTGGGAAGCCCAGCAAAGCTATCCCAAAATGGGAACTGATGGAGGGAGCCAGATGCCACCTAGAAGAGCACGCAACCAGGCACAAAGGTGTATCTTTGGGGAACTACCAAAGTTTAAAAGCAAGTACGTTTATGTCACTTATAGCAAGGTCTTAACTGGAAACAAATAACTACCGAATTCCATAAATCATGAGAACATGAGCTCTTACCTGCAGGTCACCAGTGTTATGTGGATTTAGAAACGACCATATACTTCTCTCTGCAGAAACACTGCCATGTATAGACCTGAAGGCAAAAGCCCCACCATCACTGCCACCATAGATTCCTGCTCTAAATATTTTTGTTGCCCTAAAAAGTTCAAAATGGATGGCTTAATGCCCTCCCTCTATTATGCTCACCGCAAGTGTCAAAGGCTGGCTGCAACGGTGTATTAGGAGAACAGGAAAGCTATTGATTATAAGCACAACTTTTCTGTTTTGTTGAGTCTATTGTTACTTAAGTTAAAGATTTTTAAAAAACATTTTGTTAAAGCCTGTTTTCCAAAATTCTTTCTTGGAACTACTTATACTCCAAAAGACAAAAAATTAGGCCCTGGAGGTAGATGACAAGAACTAGATTTGTTTTAAATTCTTGTGTTGAGTAAATTCAAGCTAATTCTCAAACCAGGAGAAAGTCCAGTGAAGGAGTACTCAGAGCAATCTCCTCGCAGGCATCTACAGTCAAGAAGAAAACAGCAGAAGACACTGAACTTAGGAGGCATGATTAATTGTAAGGTCCAATTTGATATGTGACGCATGTGTTTCCATTTCAGTTCTAATACTTTGAGTCACACAATATTGGGTGAAGTTTGGGAAGCTAGATGGCAAAGTATTTCAAGACCAGTATACGTGATAGGAAAGACTATAAACATTTTTTTAAAAACGTACAGTATAGACAGATGTGCTTGTTCTTCTATTAGATAATTATTTCCTATTTTTCTCCTACCAGGCTTTGACATCCATCACATCTGATCACAATGAGATTCTATATTTACTGTTATTTTCTCAAAGCCAATTTACTTCACGGACTTTATCGTCAGAGGTGTGAGCATCCATCTTAGAGTGGGTGTCTTTGAAGGGACGTATCCTACAAAAACTGACGGGGAAAATGTGCCACATATTTGTACACATTTTGTTGTCTTCTTTTTACAACTGTTAAATCTTTTATAAATGTAATTGCCCCTATGGATGGCCTCAGTTCAATGACAGAGCAGGACACTTTACCATATTAAAACAACTGTATTAAAAATAACTTTAACTGAGTCTCATTGTCATTAACTGTTAACCCCCTTTAGAGGGGTGTCTTTAGGAAAGTGAAGTGAAATACACATAAAATTATTCATATACTGCAAAGCTTCTATATGAATTATTTTATTAAACAAACAGGTATTGAATGCCTACTGTATACCAAGCATTGTTCTAGACCCTGGGGATCTGACAGTGAACAAGTCATGGTTCCAAGTTCATGGTCTTCAGAGCTGAGAGGTCGGGAGGGGCAAGGGAGAGCAAGTCAAGGGGCAGTTATGACACAAGGTGACAAGGGCTTAAATGGGGAAGGTGCTTGGTGCTCCGGAAGCTCATGGACAAGGTGCTTCCGCAGGATATGTTGACAGTGGATATTTCCTGAAGGCTGCATGTCCAAGCTGAGACTTGAAGAAAGCAATAAGTAGCTAGGCTTACAGGGAAGAGGGAATGAGAAAAGGACGAGGAGAATGAGTTTATTCAAAAGCCCAGAAATCAGAAAGCGCTGGCATGGAGTTCAGCATGGCTGTGCCATGGAATCTAGGAAGGAAGGAAGGGGAGAGTGGAAGGGAGCCTGCGGAGACAGAAAGACAAGTGTGAAAGGCCTTTGACAGCCGTGGAAAGGCTTAGCTGGTGTCCTGAGGACACTGAGGAGTCACATGTCACACTGGACGGGAGGAGATTCGCCTAGGAAGCTAGGGGGACAGTCCATCACAGAAATCTTGACAACAGAGAGGAGACTACTGGACTACTGTGGTGAGCGGGGGTGAAGAACTGTGTGTGAGTGTGTGTGTAGGATAATCGCTATCATTTTGCATCCAAGTAATCAAAGAGAAGAGATCTGGTCTCCAAAAACCCTGCAACTCCTCCCACCAGTAGCACGTAGAGATTGTCTTTTGGGAGTGCTTTAGAAGTCCATCTGACTGGTCATTTCTGGTAAGTGCAATCATTGGGTTGCCTCATAGGAGGAACTTCAACTTGCATATTGACCCTCAGGCTGGTCAGGAAATAGCAGCTGGAGACTTGGCGTCCTATCTAGTTGCACTGTGGCTAATGTAGAAGATGGGGAGGGACTTTTGAGAGAGAAGATAGTGTTGTCTTCTGTGACTGTTTTTCCATTAAGCCTCCCCAAATTTCAATACATGGGGAGAGACTGGCTGTGGAAGCAGATGAGAAACAAGTCACAGAGAACTTGTGCGTCACTAATGCAGGCAAATTAGAGCATTACCCTAGGATCCTGGACTCCCAAACACAGCCTTTCACTGCAGCGGTCGTGTGGCCTTACCTCCTACGCCACAGGGGACACAACTGTAGCCCTGGGTGAAGCAGCCCTACAACTGGAAGCACAGTCACCACAGGACCTGTCAGCACTTACAGGAGCGATGGAGGCACAGGCTGTATGTACAGTCATCGCCGTCCCAGTGCCTGAAGCTTTTCCCTGACTTTGAGGACTAAATATATGACCAAATTGTTCTAAACTCTGTTTGTGATGTACTGAGGAGAAAATAAAGCCTATTAGTAACAGAAAGTAAAGAATTAGGCAAAATACAGACATGCTGAGGCTCTGTCTTCAATGGGCATCTGGGAGACACAGAATGTCATAAAAAGAGGCTTTGGGTTACTTAAAAGAAAAAAAAAGAATTAGGCAAAATGTCAGTCACACACAACCCAAAGTAATCATGATGTGAGAATCCAGCAAATACCACTACTTTGCCCCAAACAGAGCCTGAAAAGGTGATAGAAAGATTCTTGGTCACCACAGTGATTGTGGTAGATGATAATCGATTTTATGGGTGAGGATTGGTTCACCACACTGACGTAGAGCAGAGACCAGTGGTTCTCAGAGCAGGGTCCCCCACTAGTGTTCACAATACTCCTAAAAATGCGTCCTTTCTTCAGTTCACAAGCAAATGGACTCATCCAAATACGTTTCTTTTTTACATGCAACTAAAGATGACCTACTAATCATCTATTGTGGAAAATAATCAGGGATTCATAAAACATGGTACTCATAAACAAAAACTGACCCACTACTAGTATTTAGAGGCTGAGGGTTACAAATGACATTGCAAATTGCAAAGCTCTTTTTCTGCACAGTGCCTGTAGAGAGAACTGACTCAGTTCTAAAGTGGAATACCGTGCTGTCAGTGTGCCAGAATATTTACTGGTTGCTTATGTGTGTGCCAAACACGACACTAAGGGCGGGTGATACAATGGCAGAAAGGACTGACAGAGCGTCTGCCTTCACAGTTTATGACCTAGTGCGGGAGTACATCAGCATTGACTAAGTTGGTCATGATCTTAGCTGATGTTACTCTTGATTTTAATTATAATGAATTACTATCTGTTAGTCTTTATTATTATCAGTTTATGTTACTGTTTACTGAGTTATTATAAGGACACAAAGTTTAATGAATAAAGATTGGGCTTTTGTTTTTTAAATAGTAGACTAATTCATGGTCAAATATACATACTCCTAATTCTAAAACATACACTATGCACAGAAGCCACTCACCCCATTCCATTCTCCAGGTGCTTTATAAAATAAACTACACTTTATTCATTAAACTTTCACTAAGTTATTTTCCACTGGAGAATGGCGATGAGTGGAGTAGAGAGCCGTGAAGACCTTTACTCCTTAAAGTGGACCAAACTACTGAGAGTCACCATTGAAGACAGGAAAAAGAAGTTATCATGTTCTGGTCAAAGGTGTGTCCTGCTCAGCAGCCTTGAATCATCAGTGTGAGATGCAGAATGATTCCTAAATCTGTGTGATCATCAGAATCCATGGGCCATGAATTCAAACACTGAATGTTGGCAACATTCAAATTCAGGGGCCCTACCATTAACCTACTAAGACTGTTTGCTGAGGAGCCTGGAAATGTTCATAATTAACAAGTTGCTCAGGAACTTCTCAAACATTAAATTTTGAGAAGCAGTGGGCAGAAAGTTCACCATGGATAGAGAAAGTACATGAATGATCTGAATCCCTAACTGCACCTAACAACGTTTCTCTCCCCTCTCATCCCTCCCCACGGATGCTGACACAAGACTGCTCTGACATTCAACTTGGCCCCCCGGTTATGCTAAAATAGGATATGGAGTCCAACCAGTCTGTTGCTTTGCTTTTGGTATTTTATCCAAGAAATCATTGCCAAGACTAAAGTCATGAAGCTTTACACTATATTTTCTTCTATAAGTTTTACAGCTTTAGATCTTAAGTCTTTAATCCATTTGAGTTGATTTTTCATATATGATGTAAAATAAGGGTCCAATTTCATTCTTTTGCATGAGGATATCCAATCCTCCCAACACTATTTGTTGAAGAGATTACACTTTCCCCACTGTTTATTTTAGGGACGCTTGTTGAAGATCTGTTGACTGTATATGCATGGATGTACTTCAGGGCTCTCTATTCTGCTCCACTGGTAAGTCTGTTCTTATGCCAGCACCACACTTTTCAAATTACCTTAGCTTTGTAACATATTTTGAAATTGGAAGGTATGATATCTGCAGCTTTATTTTTGCTCAAGATTGCTTGGTTATTTGAGCTCTTTCGTGATTGCATACGGACTTTGGGATTGTTTTGTCTATTTCTGTAAATTATGCCACTGACATTTTAACAGGGATTGCACTGAATCTGTAGATTGTTTGGGGTAGTGTAAACATTTTAACAATATTAACTCTTCTGACCCAGGAACATGGAATGTCTTTTCATTTATTTGTCTTCTTTAATATCTTTCAACAGTGTTTTCAGTTTTTCAGTGTATATGTCTTTCACCTTCTTCTTAAGTTTATTCCTACGTATTTTAATCTTTTTGATATTGTAAATGGATTGTTTTCTTACTTTCATTTTTGGACAGTTTAGTGTGCAGAAGCACAACTGATTTTTGTATGTTGATTTTTATATCCTGAAATTTTACTAATTCATTTATTAGCACCAACAGCTTTTTGTGGCTGTTTTATACATATGATTTTTTTATATATAATAGATTTTATGCATAAAATAGTGCTATGAAAGCTGGACATACACATGTGAGAGAATGAAATTGTACTCTTATGTCACACCACATGCAAAAAGCAACTTAACTGTATTAAAGACTTAAATGTAGGGCCTGAAACTCTGAAACTCACAGAAGAATACACAGGGAAAACGCTTCATGACTTTTGTCTCAGCAATGGTTCCTTGGATATGACAGGGAAAGCACAGACACCCCAGGCAAAAATGGACGAACGAGATGACATCAAACTAAGAAGCTTCTGCACAGCAAAGGAAACAATTAACATAATGAAAGAGCAGCCTACAAAATGGGAGAAAGTATTTGAAAGCCATATGTTTGATAAAGGGTTAACATCCAAAATGTATAAGGAATGCCTACAACTCAACAGCAGAAAACAAAAAATAAATCTGATTTTAAAAATGGGAAAAGGACATGAACAGACATTTCATACAAATGGCTAACAGGCATATGAAAAGATGTTCAATATCACTAATCACAAATCAAAACAACAATGAGATGTCACCTCACGTCTGCTAGGGTGACTACCAAAAAAACGTAATATAACAAGTATTGGAGAAGGTGTGAAGAAACTAGAACCCTTAGGCACTGTTGGTGGGAATGTAAAATGGTGCTGCTGCTATGAAAAAACAGTGTGGAGGTTCCCCAAAATCTAAAAATAGAACTTCTACACAATCCAAAAATCCCACTTCTGAGTGCATACCCAAAAGAATTGAAGTCTTGAAGAGATATCTATATTCCCATGTTCACTGCAACATTATTCACATTAGCCAAGATGCGAAAACAACTAAATGTGCATCAGTGGATGAATAAAGAAAATGTACATACACACAATGGAATGCTATTTAAGCTTAAAAAAAAGAGAAGAAAATCCTGCCATATGCAACATCATGGATGTACCTGTAAGACACTGTGTTAACTGAAATAAACCAGTCATAGGACAAACAGTGCATGATCCCACTTACGTGATTAGAATGGTGGTTGCTGGGCACTGGGGGCCAAGTGGAAACGGGGAGTTGCTGTTCAATGTCAAGTTTCAGTAAGACATGATAGGTATGTTCTAGATCTGCTATACATCTTTGTGCTTATCAATATTATATTGTACACTTAAACTTTTGTTAAGAAGGTAAATCTCATGTTAAGTGTTCTTGCCAAAGTAAATAAAAACAAACATCTTTGAGTAACAAAAATAAACAAAATAAAATAAGTAGGACATGGAATGCTTTGCCCACAGCACTAGTCAGATAACTGCCTCTTTTGATGGTAATGTACTTTTTCTGGTTCAGCCTTCTATGAACGGGCTACAGCAATTTAACTGACAAGGACCTGATTATTTCTGAGAAGCAGATACAATTTATTCACTTAGCAAACCAATGTCTTGAGTGTGTTCAAAGCTAGTGGTATGCTAGGCACTGGATTGAAACTGTAAGCAAAATCAGACACGATTCTTCCTCTCACACGGGAAAAACAGCCATTGATCAGATATTTTTATGAACAGATGTATATTACATGCTAACAGAAGTCCTGGCTATAAAAGAAATGCAATTTTAGGAGCACAACCCTTGGAAGCTATATTAAAAAGAACCTTTACTAGACTGTGGTATCAGCGGAGTATTACCTGATTAAGTTACTCTTGAAGTGAAAACAGAAAGATAAGTAAAAAGCAACTAGATAAAGGGGAGGAGATGTGGGGAAAGTGCTCCCGAGAGAGGGAATGCTGGGTGCAAAGGTTCAGGAACAGGACAGAGAAGGACACCTTTGGGGTGCCAAGAGCCAGGGAGACAGAACAAAAGAGAGACAGACCTGAAAGACTGGGCCAAAGCTCTTAAGGAATATAAGGTTAGTCAGTTGTTCAGACATAGTCTCTAAAAGTAGGACCTGTGCCTAAAGGTCTCTAAATAAGCCTATTCATAAAGACTTCACGTCTGTTACCATCATCATCATCTTATTGAGCACCTGCTCCAGGCCAGGCACTCTGCTAAACACTGTGTGTGGTTTCTCTCATTCAATCTCCACAACCCAAGAGCTAAGGGCTACTGTTAACCCCAGCTCACGAGAGGGCACATGGAAGGTAAGTGATTTGCTCATGTCCACACAGCTCCTAAGCAGCAGAGCTGAGATTTTAACAGGGTTGCTCCCATCCAAGTCCACACTTTAATCACAATGCTGCATACACTGCAGAGATGGCACTGAGCAGAGAGTCTTGGTATGTGTGGCTGCTGTGGAAATGCACCTTGCAGACCTGCCACCACAGGGAGGAAACCCCACTAAGGGGGCTTAGTGGCTGCGCTGTGAAACTCATCACAGTGTGCTGCAGAGTGAATGTCTGTATCTGAGTCTCCCCAAGATTCATCTGGTGAAACCTAATCCCCATTATGATGGTATGCGGACATGGGGCCTTTGGGAGGTGATTAGGTCATGAGGGTGGAGCCTCCATGAGTGGGATTAGTGCCCTTATAAAAGAGGGTCCTCACCTCTTCTGCCATCTGAAGACCCAGCAAGAAGATGATCCTCTATGGATCAAGAAGCAGGCTCTCACCAGACACTAAATCTGCTGGTGCCTTGATCTTGGGCTTACCAGCCTCCAGAACTGTGAGAAACAAATTCCTGTTATATATGAGCCACCCAGTCTAGGATAATTTGTTATAACAGCCCAAACTGACTAACGCTGTGTTTGTGCACCGAGGCTGCACTTTCCACGGGTTGCTCCCAGCCCAGAACTGACAGCAGCAGGCAGATGAAAGCAAGCTGATTCCTAGGAGACAGGGGGCTTCTCACGCCTGGCTTTGGCATGAGGATTCCCTGACAGCCTTGCAAAACCTAGGGCAGGACATTTCTACCCATATTCCTGCTTCTTTCCTTCCCTTCTGGCCAAACTGGCATCCTGGTCTAATTGTATCCCCAGCCTTTCTGGCTTCCTCCCCCTTTTCTTTCATGGGGATGTTTCCCTAATGAAATTCTTGCACATTTTATGCCTGTTCTGGCATTTGTTTCTTGAAGGACTAGGATGGTGTTCAAAAAAAATGTATACAACCAAAGAAAGGTGATAGAAAAGAAAACAGTGTCAAGGCTGCTTAGCACTCCGGACGGTCCACTGTCTCAGGCGGTCAGAGGGCAGTCAGGTCGCAGATTCTGATCCATTTATTCTCGATGTTTTCTGTACTATTGATCGCAGTCATCCTGGGACAGTCTTACTTGGTACCTGTTGTCCTGTCGTAATAGTCCTTTGCCCTCTTGTAATTTCACCCAGTGAAATGACTTTCTGGGATTCGTTTCAAAATCATACTGGAGGAGGGTGGAGTGGGTGCGAGGTGAAGGTGGCAGGACCGGCCATTGGACTGATGGCCGTGGAGCCTGGTGATGTGGTCATAGGAGTTTATTATATTATTCTGTTTACTTTTACATTAAGTCCAAAATTCTCCATAATAAAAAAGATAAAGGGAAAAAGTACTCTAATTTGGATAATACATCATATGGTCACCTAACCCCAAGCCAGGCCAGCTACTCACCTGCCCTCTGGTTATAGCGGAGGCTCGGGCGTGTACATGTAAGACTCAGTGCAAACCTATTCCTGTTCTTGGAAAAACACGAGGTTCAAAGATTTTTTGAAATGTTTTGACGTCTTTTCACTGTTGCTACAAATGACAGAAACCTAATTCACAATGGTTTAAGCAAATAAAATAAATAAATAGAAGAATAGTTTGCATAGTGATAAAAAACGATAGTAATTGATTTTAGATGTGGCTGAATACAGGCATTCAATTCAATTCAGTTGAATTTGAATTTAAAAGAAGTCAATTAAATTCTGTCACCAGGAATTGGTCTCATGCCCCCCTGCCCTCTCTTTTTCTGTGCCGGTAAACTCACGGTGGGATGATGAGTATCAGTTTCTCCAAGTTTATGTCCCATGTTCTCAGTACCTACCTTTCTCAACTGTGCTAGAGTCTCAGGATTAACTCTGATTGGACCAAATTATCCCATGCCATCTGTAAGCCAATCACAAGTCCCAGGAGGCTGGAATATGCTGATTGGTAAGTCCAGAATTGACTGTCCAATAGTGAAAGCTGAGGCTTGTTCCCACATAGACTAAGGGAAACGGCTATTCTGCATCCGGGTGCTATTACCTGGAAAGAGAAACGTGTACAGGGCAGGCAGACAGAACACCTGTCCACTACCCTTCTCCTCTGCCTAGGAATCAGCTGCTCAATTATCACCAATCATCATGTAAAGCGAGGAACAGGATTTCTTTTTTAGGTGAGGAAACATGAATTTAAGCCTACTCAAAAACTTAGGCTAATAAAGATTTCTACTTATAGAATTATTCTCATCCCTTGAGATTCATTATACACGACACAACTGCACAAGATTTATAATGATCCTATTCTTTCTCCTTCATCAGCAAAGACTTTGTTTTGATTTACTTGCATTTTTAAAAAATAAAATGAAATTGGATTTTCGCCTCACTAATTAGGTACAATGTACAGCTAATTGTGTAGCATGGAGAGCGTTAAAAGCAGAATAGATGGCAGGTTTTTCAATACATGTATTATTCTTTTTTCCTCTGAGAAGACATGCTTGAAACTGAATTTTAAACACTTCAGCACTGGTGAAACAAATTAATAATGGCTCAGACACAGAGGTGTTGCATATTATTCATGATCTTGAAATTATTAATATAACACTGAGCCATTATTACCACATATTGCCATCAGAGTAATTAACACATCTTATCTAATAGAATAAGGCCGTCAAATCAAACTAAGAAGTAATTAAGTTACATAACTACACAGCTGAGGCAGAAAGATGCATGTCAAATGAATTTAAAAATTGCATCTTACCTAGGTAGTTTTGAATAGCCAGGCAGGGTGATGTGTTATTTATTGCTTAGTTTATCATTGACAAGACACCTCACTGTAATGTGCCTCAATTTCTATGGACCATGAGGAGATTTGAAGAAAGTGGTTAGCAAATGCTAGTGTTCATAAGAATTACTTAGGGAGCTTCTGAAAAAACCTATATTCTCTGGTGTCCCTTGGAGACACAAATTCAGATGGTGGAGTGCAGACCAGGAATATGGATATTTTAACACCCTCTGGTGATGTGGAAGTGAGAGATCCATGACCCTCATTTTGAGGAATTCTAGAAAAAAGATTTTTCAAAGGACCCTTTCAGTTTCAATGATCAATGACGAGATCATTGGCTTTGCCTGATATGATAGACATTTCTGTCAGGAATTGGCATCTGCTTTATATAGGAAATGTCCATGATCCCCCATTATCTATTTATGGTCTGACCCTTTCTTTCCTAAAACTAGCATGAAAAAAGTGAAAAGCAAATGAAGAAAAAAATCGCCATTTTCAGCTTTTAAGAAATGTCACCCAGCTCTGAAATTATTCCAAACCACGTAACTCATGTCCTATCACAGGTAGCAAATGAGTCACACAGAAGAAATCATAAATGTGAGAAATAATTTAATGTTTTAATGAAACTAACATGAATTTTTTAAATGAAACTCTAATGTACTATTCTTCCAATGGCTTTTCCCATTTAGCCCTCTGATTTCAGAGTGGGAACTACCATGGAGAATACACATTGTCTTAAACTTAAAAAGATTACAGTTGCAGTAAATTAGAAGCTACTGGTATCCTGAGATTTCCCAAAGATATGAGAGTGACTTTCAAAAATGTAACCAGGTCTTATTTATCAGATTTTGAGACTTAATCAATATTTAGACTATTCCTACCGCCGTGGCTAACAGGCCATTTTGCCTGGCACAGCACAGACGCATTCTAACTAAAGCAGTGCGTAGGGAGGGAAGCTCTTGGTCAGTTCAAAAGCATAATTGTTTAGTAGTGTGAATGAAATGGATAAACACTGACTTATAACATCTGTCAATGTACTTATACATTCATGTGTAAAGTCACCAACAAAAACAGCATAGAGATTTTGAAAATCTCCCTATTTCCCTCTCAGTCAGTCTTCCTGTGCACCTTTGACATTCATGTCTTGGTGACCATCAGAGTGACTCTTCGAGTCAAGAGACACGGCTGTCCAAAGCAGAGGGTCTTCCCTGCCATCCAAGGGGCTGGAGACCGAGCACCGCTTGGGGCGGCCCCCGAGGAGGCCCCGGGAATCTCAGCCTCACGTGTGCCCCAGCATTCCCAGAGTCAGCCTTGTCCAGGGACTCGTAGCACTCCACCAAATGCATGCTGTTTAACCAGGCGAGCCCCAGGCTGGCTTACCAAAGGCACGATCTCGGCAGCACGCTCATCACAACAGAGCTGAGCTCACCTTTAATGTGTCGGAACACTTTTACCACCTTAGGGGGCCCGGGAGAACCGGAAATAGAATTCCCATTTTAACCATTATCTAGGGATTCTTAGAAGTCCACTTGGGGTTTGGTGACAGAGAGCAGCCCTGCCACCTCTAGCTGTGTGACTCTGCATAAGTTACTTTCTCTGCCTCAGTCCTTCATCTACAAAATGAGATAAAATGGTAACTTACAAGTCAGAATCAAAGGGCATGTCATATGCAACACCTGCAGCCCAGTGACAGGCACAACAGCCGTATATAATAAACTTTAGTTACTATGACTTTTTATTACTTGCTCATTCATTCATTTCAATAAATTTCTATTAAGTACCTACTAGGTATCAGGAACTAAACCACAGCACAGGATTTCTACACTTTTGTTACTAGAATATCTCCTTAATAATTTTGACCATTTCCTCAAGTAACTTTTAATATGATTGTCTTAAATGTTCCTTTTTTATTGAGGAAAGGCTGACAAAACATTATTTTCAGATGTGCCACATAATGATTTGAAATTTGAATATATGGCAAAATGATCACCACGATGAGCCCAGTTAACAGGCGTCACCACCATACGTAGTTACAAATTTTTTTCTTTTTTCTTGTGCTGAGAACTTCCAAGATTCACTTTCCTAGCTACTTTCAAATTTAAATTTTCCTTTAAAGTAACTGACTTACCTCCGAACCTACTTTGGCCTCCCTCTAAACCTCAAATCTGGGAAATCACAGGTTTGATTCACCAGTTTTATTTTTTCTAATACACGTCATCATAAACATCTAACAATTACAATTTGGTAAATGCTTATTCGGGAAACACCTAAAATTATCACTAGTGGGCACATCTCACTTTGGAGAAGATAAAGACAGTCTTCTTGTCTTCAAAGAGTTTTTCGTTCTTTGCCAAGCGTTTCTGCAACCATGGACGGCAGGCCCAGGCTTTTGCTAAGAAGCATTTAAGGTCCAGCTGTCAAGCAGGGCCAATGAGATGGATGCCCTGATGGAGAGGTGACCACAGGGAGACAGTTCTGAATGTGTGCAGAAACTCACAAAACTGAAGGCAGAGCTCAGGCGTCCCCTTAACCGCTCTGACAGTGGAAGGCACTGCAATTACCTTACTCTATGTCTGTGCGGCACCCTGAGAATCACATTATGCATGCAGACCAGTATCTGTTGAGAATACATCACTCCTCATGAAATAAACCCATTACACTTCTTCAGCATCAACTGGCTGTCACACAGATGTCCTCTTATTACATATGATAGTCTCACTGGCAACATAGTATGAACAAGGTGACATCCACAGCAACCAAGCTAGTTCAAAGTCTCTGGGAATATATACAGAAAAATCCTCTCTGCAGTCCCTGGTTATTAAAGGGAAAGGACTAAGAAAGCTTGAGCAGATGGGGGTGTAGGTCAGGGTCGCAGGGAGGTAGAGCATTTGACTGCAAAGCTTGAGCAGGCCACTCAGGGCAGTGACTTTGATCCCTCTTTCTGGGCCAGAAAGATCTGCAAGGATGGCCACTACGAGAAGCTTCCTTCTGAATGTCCCCGACCCAAGGTTGGAAGGAAGCGTTGCAGTCAGGAGATGCACCCCAGCCGGAGAACATTCCTGCGCATGGTCTTGGCATGCTAGGAGACCAAGTGGAAATAAAGCATGCTTCCCCCAGATTATTTGTTCACTTG
This sequence comes from Manis javanica, assembly GCF_040802235.1. Taxonomy (NCBI): domain Eukaryota; kingdom Metazoa; phylum Chordata; class Mammalia; order Pholidota; family Manidae; genus Manis; species Manis javanica. The sequence continues at coordinate 90,323,690 of NC_133169.1, read as the reverse complement.
TTCAGCAAATATTTGTTGGGCAATATTACTTGCTGAGCATGGGTACAGGCTCTGGGGAAATACAGATGAATAAAACCCCATCTCTGCCCTCCTGGATTTGACACCATATTAGAGCAACACACAAGCAAAAATGTAATCTCAAGTCTGGGAGACGCACGCCAAAATAGAAACGCCACGTACAGTGGGTGGAGGGCAGCAAAGTCAGAACAAAGAGGCCCTCCATTCTGCTTAGGAGATAGAAGTCCAGGAAAGGATCAGAGATCAGGTGGGGATGTGAAGGGACGTCCTTATTGGGGCAGGGAAGGAAAGTGTGAGGGCGGAGGAACCGACTCCAGAAACGTCAGGGCACAGTGGGCATGATGGGGCACGGTGGGGCTCGGTGGGGCTCAGTGGGGCTCAGTGGGGCTCGGTGGGCACGGCAGGCTGTCTGGCTTGAATGGGCAGGCAGGGGCCAGATCACACAGGCTCACAAGCAGTGCTAGTAAGTCTGGGCTTTCTCTGGGGGAGGAAAAGGTGGGGTGGAGGGCAGTTCTTACTGCTGCGTTCGTGCTATTAGTTCTTTAGTCCTATTTCAGTTTTCCAGTCTCAGTGGAGTGGCTTTAGAATTTTTCCTTTTTGGGGAATTCACTGTACTCCTAAATGTTCATGTTTTGAAGACTTGGCTGCAAAGTCTAACTGAAATTGGAGAAGTACATGGATTTACACACAAAATACACAAAAAATGAAAAAAGTGGGTGAACAGGGTTTGATAAGCACAGGCCCTTAGATGTACAGCTCAAGGAAAAAGAGAAACAGACTCCCCTCAAATAAGTAACTCCTACAGGGGTGCCTCTAAGCGCTTGATAACTCCATCCTAAGGCGTGCCCGTAACCGACTGGACTTTCCCCGAGTACCTGCAGGCTTTATTCCCGCTGTGAGCCGTGCAGGCGGCTGCCCGGGGCGGCACTGCGGGCACAGAGCCCGGAGGCCCTCAGGCTGTCCGGCCTCACCCACTGCAACGCTTCCTTACACAGAACCCACGGCTTTTGCTCCCAAACTGGTTAAAGCCAGTTTTATACTTATGTTTGTAATGACCTAGTTTCTTTTTAAATTACACTAGTAAAATATAAGTACAACCACCACAAAAAAAGAGTTGCTTCTATGAAAAGCAAGTGAATTGCTTTGGGAAGATGCCCCAAAGGAGATGTAAAAAAAAAAAAAACTTACAACAACTGAACATTGTATTACGGGTGTGTTACACTGAAGAAAGGCAGAAGCCAACGGGTATAGCCATCCTTAAGAAATGGCCTCGGTGCTGCATCAGCGATTAGGGAATTCATGTATAGATGATGGGCATCTTAGGCTAAAATAAAACACTAAGGAGTGCATAGTTCATCTTTCACGACTTCTTTCTTTAACATGTTGAATAGCACCCCCAGTGATCCCCTTGATCTGGTTGAATGTAGTAATCAGAGCACAGACTTTGCTATCTTAAGGGTCTGACTCCACTCCTGACTACCTGTGTGGTGTTGTACGGGTCATTTCAACCTTTCATCCCTCAGTTCCCTCACGCACTAAACTGGGGAATAAGAGTACCTTCCTCATTTAACTATTGTGAGGGATGTACCTGCGTGTGAGACCGAACGCTCAGCTTGGCACATAGCACTTACTAAATCATGTCATTTGATTTTTGTCATCATCATCATTATATTTGGGATGAGGCTGCAAGGAATTTTCATTTCTACTCTAGGTACTTCTCCAGTGTTTAAATTTTTACAATAAATAGCATATAATTGATGCTTGACAAAAATAAAGATAGTTATATTTTGGGAGGAAGTGGGGGAATACAAGTTCTCTTTAACATGGATAAACAAAAATGTTCAGAGTGCATTAGGAAATTTTTTTCAAAAGGAGTAATAGTAGGGAAATCTAACAGATTTGCTCTTTTTACACAGGTGATTTTGTTCAAAGATGAGGGTCCCCCGCAGGATTTATGAAGAAAGGTTCAGGAGAGAATGTCGTGATGATACTGTAACGTCCCAGAGCCGACCACAGGATGTCAGAGGCAGCGTGCTGGGCTGCCTGAAGCGTGGGTCAGACCCCTGTGGTGCTGCCTCGTGCCAAAGGCAGGCGTCCTTGAAATGCCTTTGAATATTAAAAACCCAGAAGACAGCACAAAATGCAGACCAGTTTGTCAAATAAATGATAACAACTGGATCTTTCCAGCCACAAAGACCGCTGTGGTTCTTAGAGCACACCCATGCCAGGACACCTCTGCAGTTCACCACGATCCCTACTGAAGCTTTAGTGAGACAAGAGTCAGGCAGGAGTGAGGCTGAGGAACGAATACGGGCAAAGAGGTGTGGATGGGGTCTTTTTATGGGCCCATCAGTTTTTTGGCATGAAGTTTGCATGGTTTAAATGTTTTGTTTTTCAGTGAGTGAATGTGTGTGTGTGTGTGTGTGTGTGTGTGTGTGTGTGTGTGTGCACACTTATGCACATCTGTTGAGAACAGCTCAGCAGATAAACATAAAAAAGCTCTATGTATTCAAGTAAGACAATAGCTTCTCTATTTTTAAAAGAAGTGCACCTAAGCAAAGAACACAGCCAGATTTCTCTCAGACATGATCGTGACACCCTTCCATCTACCGGTCCTTCCTGCCTCTACCCTCTCACCTCCACAAAACACGACTCTAGCTGGATGATAAGCTGATAAACATCTGAGCACAGGGCTCTCTGAGTCCGTGGTCCAGTCGTTAGCAACAGTTTTGCTGTTGGGCTGGCCAGCCCTTCCTAACCCAGGGGAGAATGCACACATTCACAGTTCTTTACCAGGCCTGTAGACTCCAAGAGCAGCGATGACACAGCCTAAAAGCCTGTGCAAGAAATTTCCCTGCCAAGCTTTCACTACTCCCAGGACAGCAATGCTTTATCTCCATGTGCTGTGGCTGAGCGCTCCCGGATGTTCCAAGAATCCATGTCTCCCAGACACTTTGGGGTCTGACTGTAATATCTGTATTAATCACCTGCATTGGTTAATAAACCTGCTAATGGCCAAATCTCTTTTGTTCCCAGTGAAATGAAAGTGAGAGGGAAATTATTCAGACAATTTCAGTCTCTCCCATGATTCTTGTAAATGGGTGTTTAACCATATACTGCACGATATTGGCCTTTCTAAGTCAAAATCCTCTATTTACCTCTCTATGGTCTTAAATTCATTGATCTCTGTAAACCTCAGCTTCTGGTCTGTAAAAAAAAATGCAGTAATAAAAATAGCATTTACCTTAATGGGTTAATAGCATCATTATCTTAGTGATGAAAAAATAAGGTAATGCATACCAAGTATTTACTGCTACTACTATTACTGAGAGATGAAACTTCCTCGGGAACCGCTGAATATTCCAGATTGACTACCCACACGGATCCATTCGATCACATAAATTTTTAGCTTGCCACTCTGAGGACATCATAATCATAAAGCAGGCAGTGATCGTTCCTTGATTTCCAAACAGGGGAGGGTAACACTGTTTATAAAATTTAACTACATCTTGGGTGCCATTAAGTTAAAGAAAAAGCATTCATAAATCTAAAGCAATTGCTCCTGTTACTATAGTTAAAAAAAAAACTAGCCGCATTTTCTACATTCTGACCTACTCACTGATAACAAAACCTCCTAGTGGGTTTAGTATTGTCATGTCCAGTCACAGGGGACAATCTAAGGCTCGTTCATGCAGCAGGCGACCCTAGACCATCCCTGTACAAATGGCCACCTGGAGCTGGAGACACAGCAAACGGACTGTTTGGCAGAAAATTTCTGTTGGCAGAAGTTGAAATGTTATGAATGGTTACGTCTAAGCAGCAGATGGGTATTATAGGAATCTGACCCATTAATGCTAATGTGCTTTTCAATTTTAGTATATTTGATATTTCTGCTTTTTGTTTGCTACTGATACCTCATCACAGCCATATAAAACAAACCCCAAATGTCCCCACTCACTTTCACCACCAATTCAAAATCATGTTTTGTGAGCGCCTCACAGTATCCTGAAAAAACCCTGAATATAGGCTATAACTAAAACACCACACTTCCTATAACTCTTGTATTCACTGCTCTCATTTGTCCAACCTACCCCCTATAAACACTCCCGCCATTCCCATATACACTTTCGAAGTAAGGCAATTGGCGGAAACAAGTTATTAAAAACTTCCTTAAAAGACTAACGAGGAGAGACGAGTGTAACAGCTTTTCTCAAGAGCCACAACCAGTTCCTTCTGCCTTCTCCCCTCCCCTCTCCGAGGGCTGCCATTGGGTTTTTACAGCGAGTTTCACCACATTCCCAATTCCAGGAGAAGTGCGGAGGGAAGGGACAAGCAGGCCCCCTCACACCCCTTCCTCCTAAATGTCCCCCTGGCACTCTGCCCACATGCATTCGCTCAGACTCTTACTTTGTGGAAGACACCTTCTCATCTGAAACCAACACACAGAAGGTTCTCTTCTTCTACGTGCTCTTCCTAAAAACTCAGACTGCAAATGGTAGTCCGTTTTGAGGGCACATCAGTGCAGAGAAAAAACTGAACTAGGCACCTAAAACAGACCTGGTTTCCTCCCACAGGTAGAGGCACCCCTAGGATTTCTATACGGGAGGGGCTGAGGACAGCACTCTGATTGCAAGCGGAGGTGAGGAGACCTATCTTGGGATTATAGTGGAGGTGATTTTTATTTTTACTTCAACTGTGTATGTTTGATAAGGGTGGTGAGTGCTAAGAATGAACACAACTGACGGGGCTGAGCATCTGTCCATCAGCCTTTGGTCAGCCACTGCACATGGCAGAGTGACACGCGAGGCACAAGCCCCAGTTCCCAGCCCAGTTAGCAGAGACAACCAAGTCAAGAGGATTTTCCTTTTCAGCACTTTGACGTGATTGGATACAGCCTAAAGTCTAAGTAAGCAGACCGCTTACGTGACCATCTAGCAAACAGCCTGGCACCTAGTAGGTAGGCTCTTGATAAACACTTGCTGAATGAAGTTGAGTCAGATCGTCTCAACAGAAATCTGTGGCAAATGGCTTTAACAATATATGTTTAGTAGCTTTAAAAGGTCCACAAGCAATGCATGTTCATAGAGGAAGGAATTGAAAATCCTTATTAACAGAAAAAAGAAAACAGTAGGTCACCTTTAAGATACGGAAGTCATTTCTCCCAGAGTTTGTTAATATTTTGTGAGCAAGATTTGAGGTGATTTTATTTTCTTGTTAGTATCTGTATTTTTTTGTCCTAAAATAAAATAGAGTTAAATATGTATTACTTGCATAGGTTTTTTTAATGCCTATAATTTTCAAAAACATCTTTCTGCTACTTTTGGAGAATATCCTGCCTGTCTGGATATGGTGGATATCCATATACCTGTATTTATATTTGTATTTACAGTTGTTATCCATCTATATCTTTGGAAAAAGACAGTTGTATATGAAATACTGTAAACTGCTTTCCATTTCACCAAATAAAATTCTACAACAGAGCTTTTCCTGGCTTCAGAGGGTTCCTTAGAGATATCACTGCTAATGATTCTTGGACAATTCTTAAATTAGGGTCTCAATTATAAATAACACTGTGATAAACATCTATATCTTTATATCTATATCTCTTCACATGCATCTCTAATTACATCCTCAGAATACTTCCTAGAAGTAAAATGTCTGGAACAAAATGTGGGGAATTTTTAGGGACACTAATAATCCTATTACTTAATGCTTACTGAGCACCAGGTATTTGCTAATAATTCAGGTCGCCTTTACAGTAATCAGTGAGTTAGACACCACTGCCGTCTCCACAGGCAAGTGGGGAGATGGAGCCTCCGAGAGCCTGGCATCTAAAGAGGCAGGCGCATCCCCGAAGACCAGACTGAGCTGGCCTGCCCACACCGAGGCCACTCAGTGACAAGGGAGGCCGAGTGGCTGCGGCTGACTCGGGGTGGGAAAGGTCAGGCCCCAGTGGGCACTGGGAAATCACAGTGCGCCCCACACTGCCGTCTAAAGGAACCAAGATGGCACCGTCACAGTCCCGGGAGGAAGAGTGTGCCGCGGCCCTCTGGGGAATGTAGTTTCCCTTCCCCCAGAGCTGCCAAGTGGGAAGGCACAGGTGAGGGGCAGCAGCAAGGGTGGGAGAATAAAAGCCTGGCACCTTTCCGTGCATTGAAGTTTTGGTAATTTTCAATTGTCACCAACCAGTGCAGCAGACATGTCTCACAGCCACATAAAGTGGAAAGCAGAGAAACATACAGCCAACCCACTGAGCTCAGCTCTAAGTTCACGGCCCTCTCTGTACACTGGAGAGGTCACTCATTTGAATCAGACTTTAAAATCCAGCTTTAATCATTAGGATGACAAGTCATTTCTGAAGACAAAACGTGTCTTTCTGCTGGCTGAAGACAAAGCACATTTGGGAAGGGAGAAAAAAATTTCACAAAAGACCAAAAATGATCTCACAAATTATTTCTTAAATATACACAATGACACCATGCAGGACTAAAAATAAAGTGAGCTGCACTGTGTACAAATAATCCTCTCCCCCTCGGTCCTCCCACCCTTCTTCTGCCTCCGTGTCATTCAGTCAGTGCCCAGGGAAGCGAATTCTCCCGAGTAACTTCTCTGCATCTCCTATTCACCCCACCCCAAAACAGCCCGTTTCTCTTGGGATTTCCTGGGAGCTGCCTGAACTTAGGGCCGGCATGTGAGTTCTCTACGAGGCCTGGCTCTGCGGATTGGCCGTGCCCATGCCTGTGAGGTCTATTCTGCCATCTGTATCTGGATCACCAGAGGACTGAGTACTAATATTTTGGCCCAAAACCGTAACAGAAGTTGGTCCGGTCTCAGGACTCTGTCATCAGGATTACAAATCGGCCTGGCCCATTTCCCAATCTAGCAAGACTTGGAAGACTCAAGTATTACCGATGAAGTCTTCATTCAAAATATGCCAAGAATGTGTCAACCCACATCACACCTCCTGGGTTTCACAAGCAATTGGCTTGACTTTGAATGACTGTTATCTTTTCTGCCTAAAACAAGCACAGAGGAGACGTGACTGCCCCAGATGTCCAGCCAAGAACATGTTGCCCCAAGCGGGTATCTTCCCTCCTGAGCCGTACGATGTATTTATCAAGAGTTGCAGATTTAGGTCTTCTAAGCGTGCATAAAGTGCTTTGGGCAGTTTGGCAGAGAACTGTCCATGAACACAGCAATGACGGAGAATGTATTGACTCCTTCTAACATTTCACCTCCTCTCCTTACTAACTGGCTTGATTCAGGGAAAAGGCAGAGCGAACTGTGTTCAGAAACGTGAGAGCTCATCAGAGCAGACAGGCGAGCATCAGGACAGGTAAGCCCATGCTGGACCCCAAGCCCAGCGCTTACTGCCCGTGGGCCGTGTCACCCACTCTGTCTCTCAGTCTCCCGTCTGTGGAAAAGGGACAATGACACCTGTCTCAAAGCTCTAGTGTGGGGATTCAATGAGATTCCATGCGAAAACTACCCAACTCTGAGCAGTACTCAATACAAGTTAATTATCTTTCCTATTAAAAAACAGAAGAGGTGGGGGAAGCTGTCACCTCTGTCCTCTTTTGCGGGCAATTTTTTTTTTTATCAAACCTTTCTTTCTCCAGCCCTAACCCATCCCACAATTTGATAAGGGAGGTAGACTTATCTATCTTTGTGTCTGACTAGTTTTGTCCATTGAGTTGCATTGGCTGTGGCAAGATAAATAGATGATTGATTGATAGATAGATAGATAGATAGATAAATAGATAAGATGATAGATGGCAGGTAGACAGATAGCATGACAGACAGATACTGTATACAGATGTCAATATCAATATGCAGACGGGTATCTGCGCAGTGATAGGTGAGAGCGCCATCCAGCACACCAGTGCAAGATGTGACTCACCAAGACCCCAGCTCCCACCAAGTGGCACTTGAGTTTCTTGTTGAGGTGATGTCATCCTGAAATATTTGGATGCCCTAGCAATTCAAGCAGCCCAGTCACAAGAATCAACACGTGCCCACCAGCCTCAGGCAGGCTAAATTCTGCCTGTTTCAAATTAGAATCTGCCTACGGTGCCAACAGAAATAAAGCCAGGGGAGAGCGATTGCCTCAGAATACAGGCTTACCTGACTGCACGGCAGCAGCCATTTCCAGTGCTACATGGGAGGCTGAACTGGGGACCATCCTGGGTGTGCGGCCAGAATGAACATACGTTTCAATGCACTGATGTGGGAGTGAGCTGCTATGACAGCAAGAAAAGGGTCAGTGTCCTGGGCAAGCAGAATAGAGGTGATTAAAATTTCAGGGAGCTGAACCTGTTCTTCCAGCTATGCATAAGGCTGCCCGGTTTCCCCACCTGAACCTGTAGCTCATATTATACCCCTCAGGCTACTAGGTACGTGGCAGTGAGCTTGTGAGATAGGAAGAGTCTATTTAAGAGCCCAAGACAGACAGACCACCTGTCAACATGTTTAATGTGCTGGTTAACATTCAGCTTTTCTTTCCTTAGCTAGACACACGCATCCAACACATCGCCTTTGGTCACCAGGGCATGGCTGGGCCAAGATCAGCAACACGCCTCGATCCTTAATGACACCAGGGGCTCATAATCTCCCTGAACCGCCATTAGGCAAGCTTCCTGGCTGGGAAGTACAGAAAGAGGTTAGCAGGGGCAGCTGCAGCAACTGCAGTTATGATGGGGGACCATTGTGAGCTCACCTTAACATAAATAAATTCTTGAAATGGAAAGGCTATCTCATCCGAACCAATTCAGTAGGCATATATTGAGTGTTGAAAGGCAGCATTATAGACTAGCGTTGAGAAGTTGGAGAGAAATGTGTTCAAATTCTATCTCTACCATTTGCAAACAGTGTAATCTTCTGGAAGTTACTCAACCTCTCTAAGTCTTAACAGCTTCATCTAAAAAACATTGCTTATTAAATGAAAGAATGTGTGTTGAGCTCTTAGCATGCAGCTTGGCACATAGTAAATGCTCAGTAAATGATAAATATTGTTCTCAAAGCACTGGATGGACATAGGGGGTAGAGCTACAGGAAGACAAGATGCCGCCCCAGTCCTCCAGGAGTTCAGGGGAGGATGCCAAAGTCAACACTCTGAGGTCTAATAACGCAGCTGTGAGCAAAGCCAGGCTCTAATGGAGTTACAAGAACTGTGTGCTGGTAACTTAGGGAGAAGGGGCTCATTCTAGTTCGGGAGACGGGTCAGGTTTCCGTGGAGATCACACCTGATCCAGGATTTCAAAGGTGGATAGACTTTAAAGCGATGGGGATGAGAAGAAAGGGTGCCTGAGACGCAGAAAACAGCCCCACCACAGGCTTGGGGTTAGGTAATGACTGAGTGAAAGCACATAGACTTGTGAGGCTGCGTGTGCTTATGGATACAGGTAGAGACGTGGCTGCCACTGACTACAAACCTTTGGACACCACATAAGGAGTGGGATTTTACACTGTAAGTAGTGGAAAGCCATCTACCATTTCAGGGTTAAGGATTTAGCTGCCTGGATGAGATCAGAGGGGACGGAATTTTCCTCTGGCTCTGGTGATGTGTTAAGAATAACGATATAATTGAACGGGTTTGCCTGCAACACAGCAAGGAATTTCCCAGACGGGAGAAACTCTGACCTCCACAAGTAACAGCTGGAGTATCCAGTCCTATTTTGGGGCCCTCAGAAAGGGTGACATCCTGAGGGCCCGTGAGGCTGCAGGGGAGATGCATCAGTGTGACAGTCGGCCCTACACCACCAGGCAGTCTCAAGGCAGGCCCCCCGCAGCCGAAGCCAAGCGGAGACTTGAGGCAGTAAAGAGAGCGATGCGGATCAAGCAAAAAGCAGTAGTCCTTTCGGGTTTACGTCGGCTCACGAGCCTGTCAAACTTCGCTGCGCAGCAGAGCCAGTCCCCGCAGCAGCCACTCGCACCAAGTGGGCCATGAACTCACTCAACTCTTAAGCATAGCTCCGCTGGTGGGAGGAGAAGGTAGGGGCCCAGGGAGGGGAGGGCAGGACTTGGGGTGCCTGGCCAGCTGGGTGGGGCAGGGGAGGTAGTCCCGGGGGGGTCTCCTCCCCCAGCAGCCAGGGTTGCCAAAGCACAGAGAGCTCTGGCGTCGCCCCTCCCTGAAGTTTGCGTCCATCAAGGACACAGTAAAGAACATGCAGAATGATTTCGGAGCAAGGCCGAGCTGCTGCGCTCTCTGCTCCAGCCCTGGAAACGCACACACGGCATCCAGCTTTCAACTCCTGGGAAGGGGGAATGACAGCTACATAATTCCCTGCACGATCACCGACTACTACTGATGCAGGGAATGATAAAGATAGTGGATTTCTTGGGGTGTCCGTTCCCCTCACAGTGAACTTCTCTCTCCAAGAGCTACACTGGCCGCCTGTATTAGCGTTTAAGGCTGTCATCTAAAATACCGCAGACTGGATGGCCTGAACCATAGAAACGTGCTCTTTCACGGTTCCGGAGGGTAAAAGTCCAAGATCAAGGTGTCCGCAGGTTTGGTTTCCCCAAAGGCCTCGTCCTTGGCTTGGGGACAGCCGCCCTCTCCCTCTGCCCTCACACACTGCGCACCTGCCCCAGGTTTCTCTCTGTGCGTCCCGATCTCTTCATGTAAAGACACGAGTCAGATCAGATTGGGGCCCACCTCACCAACTTCATTTTACCTTGATCGCCTTGTTAAAGGCCCTACTTCTAAATACAGCCAGATTTTGAGGTACTGAGGATTAGGGCTTCAACACATGATTTGGGAGGGCACCATTTATCCCATAACTCCACCTATTCTGGTAGATTCTCCTACCAAGCAGCTTGTACCCAACCCTGCCGCACAGTTTGCTAGACCAGTGTGAACACTTTTCCCCAGGCAAGACTTAACAGCATCTCCCTCTTTGGAATTTAGGATTGCGGTAAGAGATAGTCATTTGGGTTTCTTACTCCAAGGAGCTCTAAATGCAGTTTGCCACATGCCAGGTGAACCAGGCAGGACAGGTGCCCAGGAGATAAAAATGAGGGCCTCAGGAGAACCTCCTGCCCTTGTGTTCTGAGATCCAGGTGTGAAGGTTACGGGAGCCACGGCGTGGGGGTGGGGGCGGAGGGGAGGAGGATGTGATGCCCACGGAGACGGTCCCAGACGGCCCTGCGGAAGGGCCCGTCCATACCTTCAGAATAACCGTACGTATCCATTGCCTTTTCTCTCCTTGGTGATCCTGGGACCAAGACATGTCGGCATATCCCAGCAGCCCCCTCCAGCTGGACCGCCCTGTGACACAGCCCGTATTCTTGCCAGTCCCCCATCCCAGGCGCACCACTGCTTCCCTGTACGCTCACTTATCCCAGCTACTGTCTCCACCCACAGCAAGACAGGAAACTGCTTTACATTCTCCACATGAAAACGCGTCCTGTCCTTGAAGAGTGATTAACCCAAAAACTCCCCTTCTCTCCTTCCTGCTGCTGATCAATTCGAATTTCTTTAGCCTTTCCTCAAAAGAAGCACTTTCTATCCTTTTAAGCTCTGGCTGTTTGTCAGCTTTGCCCTATCCCCTTTAAGGGTCACTGGCCACACCTGGACTCCCTAGAACAAGGGACAGACCAGAGCCGAGGGCAGCGGGGGACAGACCTACTGACGCCCTCTGACCGGCTCTTCGTGTCGCCTCTCAGGACGATGCCACCCTTTTCCCCTCCCCGCCACAAGAAGGCTCACCCAGCTAGTCACCTTCTGCTTATATTTGACTCTGAGTCCCTGGCTTTTTTTTGTTGTAGATAAACCAAGGCAGTTTTTATCCTCACAGAATTTGCTTTGTTCCCTTTTCTACTGTAAGGTATTGATTGCATTTAGAGCTTTCCTTTCTTTTTAAATTTTTCTTTTGTAGAAGCAGACAGACCAAAAACAAGGTGAGCAGTTAGATTACACAGCCTTGGCATGGTAAACGGACAAGCTATGGGCCAAATATTGCCCACGGACACATTCTCTGTAACGGGACCCTCCTAAGTGTGTTTAAGGCTGTGAAACCTTCAGGCCATGTTGACACACACAGTCCGATCACCCAGGCCTCACCTCTGCCTTCCGCCTTGTGTTCGTTTCCTGGCCTCAGATGGCATTTGAGTCTAAACTCCCGAATCCAGACAGGTCATATGAAACAGAGGGGGAAGCTGGGGAGAAGTGACCACCCCAAGTGACAGAGCTCCGACGGGGGCCAGAACCCCATCGGGGGCTCCTCAGGCCCTCCCAGCCCACTGCCTCTGTCAGCCTGCTTAGTGGCAGGTTATAATGTCCAAGGCGAATAAAGAATTCAGAAATAAAGAGTTTTGGGTATTTCAGCTGGTATTTTTCATGACAGTCAAGCAGGTGCAGGTCACTTCAGAGTTGTCATTACCTCAGGATAATCAAATCATTCAACTTTGATTGTTGACCAGAGGCTGGGCCTTGGACCACTCCCAACACCCCTGGCACACAAAGTCCAGCCTCTATTCCACCCCCACCCCCACCCCCGTATAACCCCTCCCTACCTGGAGGTCCTAGAGAATCTGAAAAGCGCTAATTGAGTTTTTTAACAAATCATAATGGATTTAACATACACCTCAGGGGCCTGCAGTACAAGGCTTTACTCTCGAGGAAGAGTCACTTCCGAGGCTTAGGTAATTATTGAAGCTTAGAAGGCCTGCACCCGAAATATAATTCCAATAGCATTTGCAGGAAAAAAATGAGTCAACTAGAGAAAGCCAGCTACCGGGCTGTGGAGAGAAAGTTCCCTTGCATTCTTAGGTCTGTGCTTGACTCTTCTGTCAAGATCGCTAATGACCAGCACATGCCTTGTGGAAGGAGGTGAAAAGGTTCTAATAATGCCAGCTGTGTGACCGAGGACTAGACCAAACCAGAGAAGGAAAGACCAGGTGAATGACTGATAGAGGTAATTAGATTTCCCCTCCACAATACAGAAATCGTTTGCATATTTTCCAATATCCTGCTGTTCATTCTAGAGACTGCTTTTCTTTTCCACTGGTTAGAGCTGGGGCTGCACATTCAAAAAGACAGAACAATGAAGGAGGGAGAGGTGAGGGGCTTTTAAATCATCCTGTCTGTATCAGATGTTGGAAAACATTCTAACCTTCACATACAACTGCGGCACAATCTCTGATGTTATCAGAGAACATATTCCACATACCAGAGCCACTGCTTTTACTGAATATGAGAATCTCAAACCCAGAAGCAGAAAAACAGGCTGTTTTACAGTTAAGTTATTCTTTGCCTGATACTGTATTTGGAGTACGGTAGTAAGTGTTCAGGAAGCTACGGTCATATGGGCTGATTTTAAGCAGAAAGAAAAAAAAAACAGTGGGTGAGGACGTATGGATTTGTTAACAGGTCCAGAAATAGCCTGCGAGTAAGTGAGGCGGCAGTCCACAAACACGTCTGCACTCGACGTACACACGGTTCCTCGACGGCGAGGACAGAACCCGAAGCCTGGCCTGAGGGCCCCCTGTCACTCTCCGCCACAAAATCTCCATTTGCTTCCGTCTCTCTTATTTCATTCCGTTCAAAAGCTTGTATTTATTTCACACTTACTCTGACATGCGTTCTTGTTCTGAACTCATTTCTCCTTCTCTCTTTTACTCTTTCTTCCCTTTTGATCTATTCCTTCTCTCTGGAGCTTGCTGACAGTCCCTCAGAACCCACCATGTCACCCCGATGATTCGCGTAGGGTCTCAGCCCTTGACCCCCAAGCTCTGCTGAATCTGCCTGTCTCTCCAATTTTTTTTATAGTGATTAGTGTGCTCTGGGTCAGAAAACCTAGTGGGAAGCTCTTCTGCCTCCGACTATTTGCTCTTGGACAAGTAGTGCCTGTGCCCCAGTTTCCCTATTTTTAAAATGGGCGAGTAATAAAACCCACCTAATAAAGATGATGCCGGGGTTCTTGTTTGCGGAGCTGAAGAATGAGCTTCACAAACAGTCAAGGTAGGAGAGCGAGGTACAGGCTTTTATTTAGAGATACGGTGAAAGGACAGAGCTCCCGGCTCACGCCAGGAGGGGACAAGAGAGTCCATAGTGGTGCGTCGTCTAGGGGATTTTATAGGCAGCTGAGGATTTTTCGATAACATGAAAAAAACTTAGGGGTGTAAACTTGTTAAGTGGTCCCTGAATATTTAGAATTAAATTAACACAAGTAACTTCCTCTGATGATTTCTCCCTGAGATACCAGCATCTTGGTCTGGGAGCATATGAAACAAGGCCACCTGCTCAGCCCCCAAGGTGGGCTGAGGTATTGTTTTGCTAAAGAGTAAGTTAAGAATTTCTAACGTCTTAACTTCTTGGGTATTAAAATGCAATCTTATCTTTAAGGTGGAATGCTTTCTGCCTTTTACTGTGTTGTTTATGCCTGGGCTTACTTGCTAAATTAGTTGCCCAGTTTGTAAAATCACTTCATCAGATCTGAAGGAGAAAGACAGCACAGAGGCCTGGGCCTTTTAGCATGCTAAAGAGAACCTTACACATGATTATAAATAGTTAGTATAATAAAACATGTGCTGCTCTTCTTTATCTGGGGAGCATTAACTAATTTTACTTAAGAATGATTCTAGAGCTCTATGTCTAACATAGAGTTTTAGCAGGGGGGTTTCCTTGCATTCAGTTGCAGTGCTTTGACTGCAAATATCTCACCCTGCCCCCTTCAGAGGCCCTCACCCTACTCTGACTGCATCTATGGTCTCTGTCTCAATGATGGCATAAAAGTTAAGAGAAAATATCCCAGAGTTTTAGAAGTGACTGCTACAAAAAGTACTCACTAAATAAAACCTCTCATTAGAAACAACAATAATAAAATAAAATGAAATAAAATAGTGATTTTGAGAATTCTTGTTTTCATGTCCGCAAATCCTTAAAGTTTCTAAAACCTCAAAAGCAACTGTGTCGAAGATCCAAAAAGATAGGGTTTCTGATGGGCAAACTTCTGGGCATCCGGCTGCCAAGAGAGGCATCAAGGTACTTTTTCATTCATGGGGTGATTCATAAAGTGGTAATTTCCGTGTTGTTAAAAACGACACAGCTTTACCAAAGACATCCTGTTCACAGGGTCAAGACTATAATTTGCAAGTAATGTTTTTAAAAGACGGATCCTGGCGTATTCAGAAGGCCCTTTCCAAGCACCTACCATGCACACAGAACTGTGCTAGAAAGAAAGGATACAAGCAAAACATAACTTATGCTTGATGTCCCCAAAGGAGCCTGGGGTTGTGCTGAAGAATCAAGACACCACTCACGTGGTTTGCAAAGTCACCATCTCTCTTCTTATTTCAACAGCCTGCAGTTGATCTGACCTCTGGTCTCACTCCCTTTCAGTTCAGTCTTCATGAATCATTTCTTTGCCTAAAATTCTTCTTTCAGAAAAATTCCACCTCCTCCAGCACGGCTTCGAGGTCCTGCATGGTCTTACCGAGTCTGCCTTCCGTGCCGTCCAGCCCCACCCTCCTTGGCCTCGCGCTCTAGTCAAATTCCCCACCATTTCCTGAGCGTGATTTGCCCTCAGCAGCAATCAGGGAAAGCTGAAAGATTTGGGGAAAATGATAGAAGGGTGATAGTGAAGAAGAGATACTTGGTGATGCCAGGCATAAAACATCTACCTCTATCTGGGCAAAGAATAACTGGCTGCATCTGGAACCCAAGAGACTTACTTCCCTGCACCTTCTACACGAGTCCCTGTCTTTGCCTCTGTGATCCTCCATGGGAGAGGCTGAAACTGTTCTGATAATAAAACAAGCACAAGCTAAGGTCTTTTCTGAGTGTGGCCAAGTGGTTCCATTAAAGTCAACCACAGCCACTAGCCTTGACTGGTTTAGAAGCCCTGCTGTTAACATTGATCATGAAACAGTCTATACGGTTTTCTAAGATAGCCACGAATTATTACCAGTTTCTCTGGGCTGCAATCCTTTCATTTCTCTATGTTCAATAAAACTTAATTTTGTGCTGACAATACCAACATTAAAGGTTTCTTATTTTTCTTGTGAGACAGATAAACACATGCCAGTGGTTTGTTTTATTTATTTATTTGTGATTATTAAAAATAAAATCCTAATTTTTGTATTATGCTTATTTAATTTCCTTCTCATTTAATTTCCTCTCCCCAAAGCTTCTGTCTCTTTCTTTCCATTATTCTAATCCTGGCATATACACATTATCCAAAATAGCAGGCCAAGGAATGTGACTTTAAAAACAAAAGTTAACCATATCTCAACATTTTTAAGATTGAAAAAAAATAAGATAAGACACTTACTATTTTTCAGTAGAGGAGTCTAGTGACTCACAGAATCCTGTGGGTGCTTTGGTCATAGAAAATGAATTTGTTGAAATGAGGACTTCCATAACTGATTACAGGTTTTCCAGTATCAGTCCCCATAAAGACATTGATGCACCCTAACAACATGTTAGAGAGGCCATGCAGTGCAGTGGTTAGGACCAGCTGTGTGACTCTAAGCAAGTGACATAACCTCTCTAACCTCTTACCTAATGAATAAAATGAGAATGAAGTATGACAGTAATGTCAATGTTACAGCCTTATATAAGGATGTGTGGTAGAATTTATGTGAAATGCTCGGCATACAAAGTTTTTGCTGTTATATTTATCATCTTTCCCTGAACTCAAAATAAAACAAAACCCACCTTTTTCAGTCCGATGTGCAGAGAGAACTGCCCCAATTTCTCGCCTGCTTTCAAGCAGGCAGAGTCTTGGATGGTTAAAAATCTGAAAACCCGCCTTTGTTTGCCCGGCCCTCCCCCATCCCCACGCCTCCTGCACCTGTGGCCTCCTGTTCTCTGGTGACGCTGGTCCCATGGCTGACAGGAAGGGAAGCAGACCTAGACCTTTCCTCCAGGGAGCCATCTTGCTAAGCCACAGCCACGCATGGGATTCTCCTTCTACCTGGTTCTATAGAAAGCAGATAAAAGCCATTCACCTCCCCTCATATGCCGCTGCTCTCCCATGAACCAACACCCAGCTCCAAAAGGCAAAGCACGAAAGGTTGGCTTCAAAGGAAGCCAACGGAGGTCTCCAAGTAGACTCACACGGCTACACATCTCTCTCTTAAAGATCTAACTGTCCTAAAGCGGAAAAAGATCTAAGTGACGAAGTCTTCACATTCGAAAAAATAATAATAAGGTAATATAATACACCTGACAAAAAGGACCTGGATTTTTTTCTACCCAGCGTCTAGTTTCATTGATTGGAATAGCCCTCAAGGGCATTGTCAGCAATACTGTCCCCAAAGTACAGGACGCTAGCTGACTTGTGTCTGCAATTAGCTGTCTGAGCACTTTATTGCAGACAATGCAATGCACAAAAAAATAAAGTGATAAAACTAATGGTGGATATAACCCAACTCATTCTCCTTTCAAACCTAGAGGGCAGCTGGTACAGTTAGGTGGGTGGCAAAAGAAAAACAAAATCCAAATGGAGTGCCCATTTATGTGTGCAACATTAAAACAGAGCATAAAATTTTAAAAGAGAGATGAATTTAGGACGCCCTGATGGCCATCACCCAAGGGAGAAGGGAACTGAACCCAGAGGGATTGCTTGAGATCAATAGGATCTCTTCCTTTCCTCAAGCTTTGCCCAACTATTTGCATGTAGGTCATGAGGTAGAATTCTCACAGAGCAGGGGATCAGCCAAGCACGGGCGGGGGGTCCTTAGGACCAATAGCAAAGGGGTTTGCACTCTTGGACCCTCTGAGGAAGGGACTGAAAAAGGCTGAACTTTTTGCCAAAGTGTTAATGTCCATTGTCAACGATCTCTAGGCAACATCACACAGATCCGTGACAGGGGAAAAGAAAACCCTATCGCTCCATTTAATTTATCCATGACATCCTATTTTATTCCTCACCTCTCAAGGGAATTCTGCATCAGCCTGCTCCGGTCCTGAGACTTTACTGTGCTGATGAGGACAACGGGTGAAAAGGAACCCTGAAAGATGCCTGGACAGACTGAACTCATCCACATAATAAAGAGCTGCATCCAGAAGGAAGGAGCCCAGGGAAAAGGACTTAGAAACGGAGTCGGGGAAGGAGGTGCCATATACAAGCTGTGGCAGTGAGGGAACATGAGCGGTGAAGACCAAGAGTGAAGGAGCATTTTCAGGAGCGTGCAAACAAATCGCCCTACGACTGCTTTGGGAGACTCATTAAATCATTAAAATTTCCACGTTTGTTTTGACACTGGACTGGTGTTGTAGATGGACATTGAAAAAACTGACATAGTAAAAGACTATCTCCCAAGAAATTATGTCCCAGAAGGTATACTGAGACTGGTGTGCTTGCAGGCAGCATACCGGGCACCACCCGCCATAGCAGGCATGTCACCGTCCCCACAAGCAGGCACCTATACCCAGAGTTGCGTGTCCAATAGCCATCACCATCCCTTCTCCTTCCTCCTTGCTGGCAGAACTGACCTCCCACTATAAAGGCTGAAAATAGCTGGTAGAGACTTTCCCTTCCTAAGCCTTCCGTGCTTCTTGGACATGGAATGAATCTAATCCTGGCCACTGTGATCCAAAGAGAAGCAAGCTGGAATAATGTAGGGCACCTTGAAAAGAGCAAAAATTATTCTCCATATGTGGTATACCTGGGAATAATGTCTGAACCTCTGCAGTCAACGCGGGCCATGGCCAGCGTCACCTCTGACATGGTCAGTGGAATATTAAAGGAAACTGGGTCCTCACTTGCATCACAGAGCCAATCCTGGACCTGCCCTGACTCCCGATTTCCTGTTAGAGATAATAAACCCCTCATTGTTTAAACCTATTTTAATTGCATTTTCTCCTACTTGCAGCCAAAAGCATTCTTACTGATGTAGCATTTAAATCTAAAAGACGTACACTCATATTGGCACAGTTGCACTGTTCATGCAACAATAAAAGTACTATTTTAAAATTTTAGTTTGGGAGAAAGAAAGAATCTCTTAAAAGTAATAAAAGGTAGAGCTAGAGTGAAAGGAAATACCGATCTCACATTTGTACCTCCTTATCCCTGGCTGGTTCCCTTAATCTCATCTCCAACCTTGTTAGATTTAAAGCATCCATCGATTGGAGGTGATCTGAAATCATACAAAATTAGAGAAATCATGTCCTAAAATTCAGGACATTAACAAATCCATGACCATTACGTTTGATATTCCAATCAGCTGTTTTTCTCTGACTCTTAAAGACATGGATATGGAATCATTCACATATACAGACTTTATTCTATGTTAACCACAAGAAAAGCAACTCGTTTAATAGTCCTGCCCAGGCACAAAATACGGGAAAAGAGAAAGGAGGGAGGGACCATAGAAAAATAGCAAATATTCCTTTAGCCTATTTTTCTTGACCTCAACTTCTCTAAAGGCTGCTCCTTTTCCATTTCTGGGCAGTTTTGTTTTGTTTCTCTGCCAAGGAAGCCAATTGCTCCAGAGGATGATGAATTCTCCAGCTGGTTAGTTACAGCAGTTTACAAGTCAGGTACTTAGAATGCAATGAAATTCTCCAAAGAATTGTTAAATTTTCTGGAGGATTTCTACAGCATGGATGGAGCTTTAAAGTTAGCTTGTTTTTATCACATCTATCGAACACTTTTACTTTTCCTATATTCTGGCCGCTTGGAGGAACAAGGGGAAGGCATTGAATGCATAGGAATGTTTTGATCACCAAATACCCTGTTTGAATGAGAACTGAAAGCATGCCTGCCTATGATGAGAAGCCGTTTCTTACACAGCCTCTCTTTTCCAGTAATTTACGTAAAGTTGCTTGTTCACTCATTCATTCACTCATCCATGCAGTTAGCAAATACTGAGCACCGCAGTGGACACTGCTGGTGGCCCCTCAGATCTCCTGCACCATTTCGGAGTTCATTCCACTTGGGCGTACCCTCCCTCGCCTCCAATTCCTGTACCTGCAACTGTTCTTTGTGCAGAACGTTCTGTTGACAACTGGAGGCACTTTGCATATAAGAGCAGAGAGCCTGAAGCGCCTAGGGGTTCATGTCCCCGTATTAGCTTTCTACGGCTACCAAAACAAATCACCACAGACTTAGAGGCTTAAAACAACACAAATGTATTACCTTACAGTTCTACAGGTTACAAGTCGGACAAGATTTTCATGAGTATTGCCAGGCTGTATGTACTTCATGAAGCCCTCGAGAAAATCCATTCCTTATCTGTTTCCAGCTTTTTGAGGATTCCCAA
The DNA here is from genome assembly GCF_040802235.1 of Manis javanica. NCBI lineage: Eukaryota > Metazoa > Chordata > Mammalia > Pholidota > Manidae > Manis > Manis javanica. Next base: position 90,303,461 of record NC_133169.1, on the reverse strand, counting down.
TGTTCTTCAGCTCATACCCCCTCCTTCTCCATTTTCAAACTTAAAAATATAATTCCGTCTGATCCCTCCTCAGCCGTCACATCTCTTTCTGACCTCAGGTGAGAAAGGCTCTCTACTTTTAAGGATTCAGGTGGCTAGTTTGGGCCCCTGTGGATAACCCAGGATAACATTCCTGCATGAGAGTTCATCCCTCTAATTAAATCTGCAGTTCTCTTTGACATGGAAGGTAATATATTCACAGGTTCCAGGGATTGCAGCTCCCAATCCTTTGGAAATCCCTGGTAGCCATTAATCTGCCCACCACAGTCACCCGTGATGTGTTAACAGGCACAGTGATTGACACCTCTTCTGTTTTGGTGGGACTGCTTTGAAGGGTGATCTACCCTCTGGTGGCTCCTGAAACATCAGGTCACCTCCACGGCAGTTTGCCTGAATCCCACCCTCCCTTGGCTTCTTCCATGTTCTTGTTCTGATTTCCCCAATTCTTTATCAGTTTCTCCTGGGTGACCTTCCTGAATTAATTATTTGCACACAAATTTTTCTCTTGGCGTTTGCTTCTGAAAAACCTACCTAAGACAAGAGGCTAGTGGGGAGAAAAGATGATGGCATGAGAAGTGAGGTAGAAACCTCCTCCCCAAATCACATAAAACATGAAAACATAGCAAACAAAACTAATCGTGAAAAAGCTACCTGAAGACTGCAGAACAGACTGCCCTCATCTACAGAAGAAGAGAAGACCTCACGGAAAAGGGTAAAGTAGCAAAGCCACAATCCAGGACCCAAGCCCTCCCCTGACCCCAGCGCATAGATGGGAAGAAGAGAAATGGAGTGGGAGAGAGTAGAAGCCCGGGACTGCTGAATACCCAGCCCTGGAGATCTGCTCCAGGAGCACAAACTAACATTACATGGTGCTCTGGAGATCAGTGGGGCTGGAGAGACTGAGATTCCAGCCGCTTGTGGAGAACACGTATGCATAACCAGCCTCCCAGGACAAAAGAAAGGTGGGCAGTTTGAAGGACTTCCCAGCAGTGAGAGGGGCACTAAAGAGGCAAAGACTACAGAGAGATACCTGCTCAGGAGAAAAGGCAGGTCAAAAAATTCTTGCCACCATACTCAGCCTAGCAGATGGGAACTTTCAGGAGTTTCAGAAACTCCATCACTCTGGCTGGCAATGCAGCCCTGGGGCCCCACACTGCAGTATGCAGCCTGCTGCTCCTTCCTCCTGGCAGTTGCCAGTCCTACCCCCCTGCCACCCTACCATCGCTCCAAGCCTGCAAGAGGGTGGCCTCACCCATGGCTCCTACAAGGCTTAGCACAGAGACTCCTCCCTGCATGCATGGCCCACTGGACCTAGCACTGGAAGCAGGTATTACAACTGGGAGGGTAGGAAACCATCCCAGCTGAGCTCTTTCCTCCCAACGGACATCCATTCCGCTCACCTGTGACTCCCACCATTGCTGCAGGTGTACGGCAGCTCCAGACAGTATTTGAGCTTCTGGGCACTAGAGGACATGGCCTACACAAAGTTATTATTCCATAGGAAACACTGAAAAAATGAAGTGGCAAAGGAGTTTGGTCCAAGAAAAAACACCAGAAACAAAAGTTAGTGAAACTGAAATCTCCAATCTTCTTCATAAAGATTTTTGAAATAAAAGTCATAAACATGCTCAGAGAGATAGAGAAAAGTATTTAAGACCTCAGGGACAACTTCAACAAAGAGACAGACACTTTGAAAAATACAGTATCTGAAATAAAACATACAATGGTGGGATTTAAAAGTAGATTAGATGAGGTAGAGGAGATGGTAAATGAAATAGAAATTAGAGAACAGGAAAACAAAGAACCTGAGGAACAGAGAGGAAAAAGGACCTCTAGGAATGAAATAATAAGAGAGCTGTGCAACCAATCCAAAGAACAATATTCGCATTATAGGGGGTACCAGAAGAAGAAAGAGAAAGGGGACAGAAACTCTCTTTGAGGAAATAATTGCTGAACACTTCCCCAGTATGGGGAAGGAGATAGTTTCTCAGGCCATGGAGGTGCACAGATCTGCAGACACAAGGGACCCAAGGAGGACAACACCAAGACATATAATAATTAAAATGGCACAGATCAAGGACAAGGAGAGAGTATTGAAAGCAGCCAGAGAGAGAAAAAAGATCACTTATAAAGGAAAGCCCATCAGGCCATCAGCAGATTTCTCAGCAGAAACCTTAAAGGCCAGAAGAGAGTGGCATGATATATTTAATGTAATGAAACAGAAGGGCCTCCAACAAAGAACACTTTACTATAATACAGGCTTACCTCAAGAAAGAAGAACAATCCCAAATGAACAGTCTAAACTCACAATTAATAACTAGGAAAAGAAGAACAAATGAGGTCCAAAGTCAGTAGAAGGAGGGACATAATAAAGATCAAAGCAGAAATAAATAAAATTTAGAGGAATATACAACAGAAAGAATCAATGAAAGCAGGAGCTGGTTCTTTGAGAAAATAAACAAAATAGATAAACCCTTAGCCAGACTTACCAGAAAAAAAGATAGTCTACACACATAAACAGACTCAGAAATCAAAAAGGAAAAGTCACTATGGACACCAAAGAAATACAAAGAAGTATTAGAGGACACTATGAAAAATTAAATGTCAACAAATTGGATAGCCTAGAATAAATGGAAACTTTCTAAAAAAATACAACCTTCCAAGGCTGGCTGACCCAGGAAGAAACAGAAAATCTGAACAGACCAATTACCAGCAATGAATTTGAACTGGTAAACAAAAAACTACCTAACAACAAAATTCCGGGACCAGATGGGTTCACTGCAGAATTTTATGAAACATTTAGAGAAGACGTAGTACCCATCCTATTTAAAGTTTTCTAAAAAGTAGAAGAGGAGGGAATACTCCCAAACTCATTCTACGAGGCCAGCATCAGTCTAATACCAAAACCAGGCAAACACATCACAAAAAAAGAAAATGACAGACTAATACCCTGATGAACATAGATGCAAAATCCTCAACAAAATATTAGCAAAACATATTAAAAAATACATGAAAAAGATCATCCATCATGACCAAGTGGGATTTATTCCAGGGATGCAAGATTGGTACAATATTCAAAAATCAATCAACAACATACACATCAACAAAAAGAAGGACAAAAATCACATTAGTATCTCAATAGATGCTGAAAAAGCATTTGACTAAATTCAACATCCATTCATGATAAAATCTGTCAACAAAATGGGCAGAGGGTGTAAGTACCTCAGCATAAAAAAGGCCATATATGACAAACCCACAGCCAATATCATACTTAACAGCAAAAAGTTGAAAGCTTTTCCTCTAAGATTGGGAACAAAAGAAGGATGCCCCTTGCCCCACTTCTATTCAACATAGCACTGGAGGTCCAAGCCACAGCAATCAGACAACACAAAGATGGGTATCCACATCGTTAAGGAAGAAGTTAAACTGTCACTTTTGCAGATGACATGATATTGTATATAGAAAACCCTAAAGAATTCACTCTAAAACTACTAGAACTAATAACTGAATTCAGCAAAGTTGCAGGATACAAGATTAATACACAGAAAGCTGCATGCCTTCATATTAACAATGAACTAACAATGAACTAGCAGAAAGATCAGGAAAACAACTCCATTTAAAATTGCATCAAAAAAAATAAAATACCTAGGAATAAACCTAACCAAGGAGGTGAAAGACATATACTCTAAAAACTACAGGACACTCATGAGAGTAAAGAAGACATCAATAAACAGAAATACATCCCATGCTCATGGATAGGAAGAATTAACATTGTCAAATGGCCATCCTGCCTAAAGCAATCTACAGATTCAATGCAATCTCTATCTAAACACCAACAGCATTCTTCAATGAACTGGAACAAATAGTTCTAAAATTCATATGGAACCATAGAAGACCCTGGATAGTTAAAGCAATCCTGAGAAGGAAGAATAAAGCTTAGGGGGTTATGCAACCCAACTTCAAGTTCTACTACAAAGCCACAGTAATCAAAACAATTTGGTACTGGCAGAAGAACAGACCCATATAGATCAGTGGAACAGAGTAGAGAGCCTAGATATAAACCCACACATATATGGCCAATTAATATTCAATAAAGGTGCCATGGATATACAATGGGGAAATGACAGTGTCTTCAACAAATGGCGTTGGCAAAACTGGACAGCTATATATATAAGAAAATGAAACTGGATTATTGTCTAACTCCATACACAAAAGTAAACTTGAAATGAATCAAAGACCTAAATGTAAGTCATGAAACCATAAAACTCATAGAAGAAAATATGGGCAAAAATCTCTTGATTATAAACATGAGCAACTTTTTTCTGATCATATCTTCTCGGGCAATGGAAACAAAAGCAAAAATGAATAAATGGTACTACATCAAACTCAAAAGCTTCTGTACAGTAAAGGACATCATCAGCAGAACAAAAAGGCATCCTACAATATGGGATTACACATCCTAACCCTACAATATGGGTTAACATCCAAAATATATAAAGAACACACACACCTCAAAATGCGAAAGCAAATAACCTGAATAAAAAATGGGCAAAGGATCTGAACAAACACTTTTCCAAAGAAGTTCAGATGACCTACAGGCACATGAAAGGGTGCTCCACATCACTAATCATCAGGGAAATGCAAATTAAAACCACAATGAGATATCACCTCACAGCAGTTAGGATGGCCAACATCCAAAAGACTAGGAACAACAAATGCTGGTGAGGATGCCGAAAAAGGGGAGCCCTCCTACACTGCTGGTGGGAATGTAAATTAGTTCAACCACAGTGGAAAGCCATATGGAGGTTCCTCAAAAAACCAATGTAGAAATACCATTTGATCCAATAATTCCACTCCTAGGAATTTACCCAAAGATCCCTGATTCAAAAAGACAGATGCACTCCTATGTTTATCACAACACTATTTACAATAGCCAAGATACGGTAGCAACCTAAGTGTCCATCAGTAGATGAATAGATAAAGAAGAGGTGGTACATATACACAATGGAATATTACTCAGCCATTAAAAGAAAACATATCCTACGATTTGCAACAACATGGATGGAGCTAGAGGGCATTTTGCTCAGTGAAATAAGCCAGGCAGGGAAAAGACAAGTACCAAACAATTTCACTCATTTGTGGGGTATAAAAACAAAGCAAAACTGAAGAAATAAAACAGCAGCAGGCTCACAGACTACAAGAAGGGACTAGCAGTTACCAAAGGGAGATAATTAGGGAGGGTGGCTGGGGAGGGAGAAGGGGTTTAAGGGGCACTATAATTTGCAATCACAATATAGGCAGGTCACAGGAATTCAGTACAGCACAGAGAAGACAAATAATGACTCTATAGCATCTTACTGAGCTGATGGACAGTGACTGCAACGGGGTGGAGGGGACTTGAAAATATGGGTGACTGTTGAAACCACATGTTGTTCATGTGAAACCTCCACAAGATTGTGTATTAATGACCCTTTAAAAAGAAAAGGACAAGAGCCTAATATGTGCTGAGAAGCATTATGAGGCACCGAAACCAGACAATACTGGTCAGCCAGGGAACTTACAAGCTAGCAATAATAATAGAATAAGAAAATAACTATCATTTATTATAACTTTACTATATATCTGGGTCTCTGCTTATCACTTATTTGGCTTATACTAGTTAATTTTTATAGATGTATATGATAGGTACTGTTATCATCTTCCATTTGCACATACACTCCATCAAGTCAAAGACCATGCCAAACCCTAGCACTTTCTATAGTGCCTTCCACACAATAAATGCTGACAGGGGTAGTTGAATGAGGGGCCGAAACAGTACAGATAAAGAAGCCAAGGTTGGAGAGGTTAAGCTGGCATATATATGTTATAAATAATTAAGTAATGATTAGAACCCCGTTCTGTCAACTCCAAACCCATGCTCTCATTGTGCTATTTTGTCACCTAAATCTGCATGTTCAAATCAAAAGAAAGCAGGGCTGAAGAGTCCACATAGAAGGAATGAGAAAAGGTTTCCTTCCTTTTCTCCTGTCTCTACCCCAGAGTGAAAGAATTCTTCTACAGCTAATGGCCCTTAGAACTCTGATCAAGAAGCGTATTTATGAGAAATTCTGCCAATCGTGGAAGGATTTCCAAAATCCGATAATGTAGTTGTAAAGAAAAATCTCCCCCATAAGAAAAAACTAAAGTTCATGTGCAAATATGCCCACACATACCCAGAGGGTGTGGTATCTGGAAATGTGAGTGTCATTAAACACATCTCTATACATCTTAGACATCTAATTAAAAAGGAAGCTATATCCATTAAAGACTTAACTGATAAGCTGGACTTCATTAAAATTAAAAACCTCTGCTCTGCAAAAGACAATGTCAAGAGACTGAGAAGATAAATGACAGGCTGGGAGAAAATATTTGCAAAAGACACACCTAACAAAGGACTATTATCGAAAATATACAAAGAACTCTTAAAACTCAACAGTAAAAAATAAACAATACAATTTAAAATATAGGCCAAAGACCTTAACAGACATTTCACAAAAGAAGATATCCAGATGGCAAGTAAGCATATGAAAAGATATGCCATATCATGTCATCAGGGGTACACAAATTAAACTAACAATGAGGTACCACTACACACCTACTAGAATGGCCAAAATCCAGACGACTGACAATACTAAATGCTGACACGGATGTGGATCAACAGGAGCTCTCATTCATTGCTGGTGCAAATGTGAAGTAGTAATGCCACTGTGGAAGACAGTTCAATGGTTTCTTATAAAACAAAACATAGTCTTACCATAGAAACACTTATGTTCTGTGATATTTACGCAAAGAATTTGAAAACTACATCCACAGAAAAATTGCACATGGATGTTTATAGCAGTTTTATTTATAACTGCCAAAACTTGGAAGTAAACAAAATGTCCTTCACTACATCAATGGATAAATAAGCTGCAGTACACCCAGGTAATGAGTTATTCATTATCATTATTTATTGTTCAGCACAAAAAGGACATGAACTAGCAAACCATGAAAAGACATGGAGGAGTTTTAAATGCATATTACTAAGTGAAAGGAGTCAAATTGAAAAGACTACAAACCGTATGATTCCACCTATACCACATTTTGGAAAAGGCAAAATTATGGAGATAGCAAAAGAACACTGGTTTCCACAGGCTGTGGGGAGGGAGGGATGAAGAGGTGGGACAAGGAGGATTTTAGGGCAGTGAAAACACTAGATACATGTCATAAACATTTGTTCAACCCACAGAATGCATGACACCAAGAGTGAGATCGGATGTAAACTATGGATTTGGGGTAATGATTTAGATTCATCAGTTGTTGTAACAAATATACCTTCTAGTGAGGGTTGTTGATAACAGGGAGATTATATGTGTGCGGGGGTAAGGGATATATGTGAAATATTTGCACTTTCTGCTCAATTTTGCTATGAACCATAAATCACTCTAAAAGAACTGTCTCAATAAAAGAAAACTAAATTGCACTAAATTATAGAGTTATCAGCATATCTTTGATGGGCATCAATTCAGAGTAAATCAATAGCTGTTTAAAAATTCATGATACTCTGTTTCAGTTTATTCTGTCATTATTTTCATTTTAGTGTCAGCAAAAGCAAAATAAGTTACGACTTACTGGTATTCATTCAAAAAACACCACAGATTTAATTTAAGAGGATGCAGGGTTTATAGTCTAGTTAAATTGCTAGATAATATCCTAAAAAACACATTCAACATTATATGCAAAATGTAATTGGCTTCTTGTTCAATCATATAAAACTGACTAATGAAATGAAATGGAGATTTTGTTTTATTAAACTATATTTTTGTGGTTAGTTCATCATTGGAACTGGCGTGGGCCTAAGAGGAATTGGTTTCCCAGTTGCATCTACTAATCAGATTACCGTCTTTCCTGCTTAATATGAATGCTTTTGAAAGTCTCTTTAGAGGGATCAAGTTTCAGTCAAAATTACAAGGTACATCAAAATAAAATTTCAGCAACGGATAGAGTCAGAGAAAGTAAAGCGTGTAAGAAGCTGCAGTGCGTCTTTATTAAGAGCACATCTCTGTAAAGGAAGATTTAAATTTCTAGAAAAGCCACAATAAAAAAAATTATAGAACAGAAAACATGCACAATTAAATGAATGGAGAAACGTCACGCAGCAGACAACTGCGTGGCTCCTTAGGTGTTTTCAAAAGGAGCAAGTCAGGGAGGGGGTCAGCTCATCATGCTGGTTTGATGGTTTCCATATCACGGCAAAAATGTTTCGACCTTGAAGAATTAGGGTAAGACTGGAAAATCAGACACGGTGGAAAAGAGCCACAAGCTTGGAGAGAAGGGAATGCAATGGAAGAGAAGCAGGAAGTGGAGTGACCAGCCGAGCAGCCTTGGCTGAGAGGAGAGTCAGCATGGATGGAATGAGAGCTGTAGCAGGGGGGCCGGTGTAGAGAAACAACCACACTCCCAGGGAGTTAAGCAGCAAAGGGCATGTGACTTGTCTCTCAGTGTCACCAGTTTCTATACAAAAAAGCAAAGGAATGTTACGCCCTGAGCTTCACAATCCGAGGCCAGCCTGGCCCTTGGTCACTGCTGAATGCTGGCCTTTCCTGGGCAGATGGCTCTCTCCTAAGACACGTGCAACCCAGGCCGCCAGCGCGCCCTTTGGAGCCTGACTCTGCAGAGGGGAAAGGCCGGGCAGAGATCACTGCCTGCTCCCGAGACGAGGAACATGGCAGACTTCCTACGGATTCTGGTTTCTTCCTGCCTAACTCTCAGCCTCTTCTCTCACTCTGCTTTTCCCGTTGATAAACTACTTTGCTCTTTTTATTTCACCTCTTCTCTCTGTATGCATAGCTTTCAAATCCCGAGCTTCACATTGAGACTCTGCAGCAGCACCTGCGAGACCTTGATGTTGGCTCACACACAGGATCATCAAAATCGAGCTCTTGCTTGTCCCTATCAAAACTGCCCTTCTGGGGCTCACCTCTAAGTTTTTTTTTTTTTATTTCATCTCTTGCGCAGTCCAGGCCATATTGTCATCTTAAATCCTAAGAGTCACCATTTTGACTGGGCCTCCTCATCTCATACCTGGGCTACAACAGATTTCTGAATGGGTTGAACCCTCTATCCCATCCTGTGCAGAACCACCCGACCCACTGTCCTAAAAGAATGATTCCATCAAACCAAGCTTTGCTCCATCGTATCTGAGGTTACTCAGACCTTCCATCCTAACTCATTACCAGCGCAAAGATATCCTCACTGTAACACAAAATACGACTCCCCTGAACTGGGACTGTACAGACACTACCAATGCTCCTCACCGGCCTGGCCCTCGCTGAGCTTACAATGCAAATGCCCCTAACCATTTTTATACCAATATCCCTTTAATAATCTCATAAACTGCTCATGAACCCTCCTCATCATAAGGTTTTCAAATGCATAAAATAAAATACAAAAGATTACAAAAGAAACCGATTATATTGAAAAAGTTAGAATAGTCTTTTAAACCTCTATAAAAATATTTGAATACCTTCATTGATGCATTAACCCACATTAGGAAAAGCCTAATAATTACCTTAATTTTGAAGAAGTGACCTTAAACCACATGTTAGGAATCTGAAATAACTAATATGATATAAAAATACTTGTCATTTCCACTGATGCTGAAGTCAGACATATTACTAATAACACGCTGCTTGGTGACTGCCATTCATAACTAAAATAAAAATTAATTTTAAGATAGTGGTTAATGAAAACACAGATGAAAATTTTTCTCAACCAAGTTCCCAGGCCCCTGGAGTTTTACCCCATTTAATGCTCCCCGGCCTAATGATTTTTAGATACACCTCACTGGAGCCCCTGCAAATAAACAGAATTCTACTCTCTGAAAAAGTGTATCTTATTTTTCAAACAGGTTATGCTCAATGCAATTCATTTAAAATACTCCTTAAAATAAGCAGCTACTTACCACATATAAGGCATGATATTGAAGACAAAACCTGTCTTTAAAGTTCACAGCCTACACAGGTAACAGATCTGTAATGTATGCTGGGTGTCCTGTGAGTAGTACACGCTAAGTTCTAAGGAAGTACCGAGGGAAGGACCACAGACTTTTAGAGAGCTGAGAAGGACAAATGATCTGAGCCAAGTGTGAACAAAAAGGAGTGCTGCAGGCACGGCAGGACTGCAGGGTGCTTGAAAGTAACGACAGTCTGCAACTAGTAGATGAATAAATTCTGGAAATCTAATGTACGACACAGTGATTATAGTCAACAACGCTATTATAAACTTCCAAGTTGCTAAGAGACTGGACCTTGATCTCAACACAAAAAAGAAATGATAATTATGTGACGTGATAAGGGTGTTAGCTAAAACTACTGTAATAATTACATTGTAATACATAAATGTATCGAAACAACACAGTATACACCTCAAACTTACATAATGTATGTCAATTATTTCAATACAAAATTTTTAGACCTTTAACAGTTTAGATTATAAAATGTGCAGTATTGAAAAATAAAATTCTATTCCTTTAACCTGGGAAAGAAGGAAGGAGAGATGGACCAGGAGATGAAGAGAGCCTAGTTTCAGCCAGATATTGTAGACTTCAGAACGCCAACCCAGGAGCCATTGAAGTATTTTAGGCAGCCCAGGCTTAATTTTTTGCTCAATTTCCCCTCAGCTCTGAGCACCTTTCCTCCTCCCCTTTGCTAACACACATATTGCTACTTTCTGGTTGTAGATTAAACATTTTTCTTCTCAAAAAAGTCTTCACCGGCCACCCTAGCTCTTGATGTTCTGAATTATTTTAATGTCCTACATTGTTACATTTTTGTGATCCACATTAAAATACTTTTGAACCAACATGCTTATAAGTAAATGAATAAAATCCCTTTAAAATCAATGGGGCTCTGTCTGAACAGAAAGATAATTGCTTGAGGCATGAGGTCAGGGTTCAAAGAAAGCTGCATGCAGTGATTCAAACACTTCAAGGATGACTTCCAGGGACATTAGCTGAAATTACTGAAGGTGAGAACTACCCTTCTTGACAGTTGTAAAAAAAATTAAAAAGGGGCTTTTTTGGAAGCAAGTATCTTGGGAATGTTACATTGCCAAATGAGAAAATTAGTCATCTATTTATAAGGCGCATCACTGAAGATGCAGAGAAGGAAAAATCTTGATATAAAAGAGCAAGGGATTTTTGAAAAAGAAGTCATTATGGAAACTGCTTCTCCCTGGACATTACTATTCATTACTATTCCAGTAATTGAGAGGCGTTCAGGCACACTGACTCAATCATAAACCTGGTTAAAATGAATAAACTGAGGAATACTATGGTTGTAAAAAGAAAAACCCAGTACAAAACCTAATAATCTTAGTGGATATATTTTAGTGTATCTCACCTGGTTTAATCGACACAGAAAATTTTTCCAAAAGGAATATTTATGAAGGAGGTTTTTACTGTTTTGCTTTATATGCTTAATAAATGTTCACTAAGCTTCCATTTGAATTTTCTTTCCATTTTATTTATTCTTGATAGCTCTCTTAATTTTATGATATAAAATGTGTTTCCAACAACAGTTTAACTTATAGTATTTTGCCTACTGAAAGTGGGGATCAGTATAAAGATAGCTTATTGTGTAACCATAGTCTGGTAACCAACAAAGTCTTAAGAAAGGGGTTGCCTCTATCTTACCTGATCCACACTGAAATGGACAGCGCATGCATAATTACCCTCAAGTTACAGATAAAACTTTTGAGGTTCAGGGTAGCTCACTGCTTTTTCCTTTCCTAAGATCCTTGGCTCGAGAACATATTATACAGGAGAAAAGCCCCAGGATAGAATCAGTAGAGGGAATATGTGTAGCAGTGCCCAGTCTTGGACAATAGATAGATCCCTCTTCCTGCAGATGGTGTTTCCTACATAGATGAAGGGAGAATAATGTGAGACAAATGATAAGTAATCTCTGCAGAAGGTAAAAAATATCATTGTCAGGCACCTCACGGCATTAAGCGTCAGTCCTCTTAAATCCATAGCATACAGGCATTTGAGCTGATGCCTGAGATCTGCTTTCATGGGATGTAGGAACATAAACTACGCTAGGGTGAAATGCCGTAGAATGTAGGTTGTGGCACATTCTGGTTTCCATAGGAAGCTAGAGGAAGCGACAAGCAGTAAATGAAAGTTCACTTCATCTTCCCAGCACCCTGATTCACTATCACTGTAATTTTTTAAAAGAACAGTAGTAATGCCATGAACAAAGGGAGAAAAATGCACCAATGAAATGCTTTTCAAGGATTCCATTTTTGAACCACCCACCTACCCAGGACGCTCTCTAAAGACATGACTTACTGCAGACGCAGAGGGGACATTAATTCTTTGATTTATTGACTACTTTTTCCATCACCTCTATTCAAGGCCAGATATCAAATATGCTCAAATCTGAAGCACACAACATACCCACAAAAAGCCAGGGTTCCCCGACCATCTGACATCGGCAGGAAGCTCTTCAGAGGGCACTGCGCCCAGCAGGTGTCCTCATAAAGGCTCTGCGACGCTCTCTCCAGGTTACCAAGCAAGGCTTTCCTGTCTAGTCAAACAGGACTCCCAGCAATAGGTGGGACCTATGCAGTTTATTACTGCTGTTATTAGTAACTCCATTTATAAGTCTGCAAACCAGGTTTAACAAATTTAATTAACTTGTCTAAGGTTTTACAACTAGAAGTTGTCACAATCAGAATTTAAGCCACTCTTTTCTGTCTCCAGACCCTGTATCCTTTCTCAAGAGCAGTGTTGGTAAAAGTCTGATTCCAGGATCATTTGCAAAGAACGGGTAGGGATGGCCCTTAAAATTGGAAATCCCTAAGCCCCACCCCAGGCTTCTGTAAAGAGAGGGCGTTAGTCACCTGCATCTACACGAAGTCCCCCAGGGGATTTCATGCATGTTTAAGGGCTTCACAGTTTGTAAATTATTGTAAAGAATTTTTGTTTTCTAGTATCAAAGACTATTGAAGGATAACCTTGACAGTTGACCTAGTGATTAAAAGCACAGAATCTGCAGGGGTTGGAATCTTGGCTTTGCCATTTAAAAAGGGCAGATTACTTTGGGCAAATTACTTAATCTATTACCTTAGTCTTCCATTTTGTAAAAAGTTGCTGCTGTAGGTACGGTAGTGGCGAGAACGTATGTACAGATTTCCAAACACAGGGAGTGTGATTGATCAGGTGCCCAGGGACCCAGGAGGCAGCTGTGCTCTCACACCCACAGCAGGGTGGGTACCAGGGCCCCACCTCACACGGGACTCTCGCTGACCAAGACAGGACGCAGGAAGGAAGTCAAGGCAGGTCGGCTTCTGGAGACAGGAGACTCCTTTACTGGCTAGTTCTGACTTCAGGACTCCCTGCAGACCTTGCCTAGCCCTGCCCAGACTCCCGCAGTCTCGGTACTCCCACCTCGCCCTGCTTCCCTCTCACTGAGGTCAAGCTCGCATCCCGCCCCAGCAGGCCTCCAGCCCTCCCGGCTCCCTCCCCAGACCTCCCGCGGGCTTTTTCCCTAACAAAGTGCTTGCACATTGAATCCAGCTTTGGTATCTGCTTCTGGGAGGACTTAGCCTGCTGCCCAAGTATAAAGCTGGGTTAGTCATGAAATACAGTTAGAATCATACCTGGTACAGAATGAGTGCTAAGTATCTGTCCTAATATTATCATTCCCACTACTGCCATTATCACCATTATCACAGGAGGCAGATTTTTCCTCACCAACCATGCTAAGTAACTCACTGTGATATCATTAATCTAATTCTAGGTTCTCCAGTCTATGTAAAAGGAGGTCATAGATATTCTTCAAAGCTAAAAGGAATAATTCCCCTTCAAAAACTGTATTTTAGAGTTAGAATGAAATGATGAACTGTAAAACACAGATGCCCATTAGTTGTAGCATCTGTTCCCCCCCACCCAGCCCTCACTCGTAGGGATAACGTCTTACTCATCACAGCAGCTGCGGCGTCTCACGGAGGCTGGATCCTGGTGGGTGTTCAGAACCGTGGTACATTTGTGTCAAATCTTAGACCGTCTGAGGCTGGACGTACACTTCTATGCATTGAGTACACACCCAGATCAGTTCCCAAAAATGAGAGTGCAAATCACAATGGTGCTCCTGGTGGAGAATCTAATAGGCCGGACATAAGCCTGCATCTGCGCCTGCATCTCATTAAATTGGGACTAAAATCTATATATAAAGATATTTTTTGGAAGGAAATCCTCACTCACATCTTCAAAATGTCTATGATGTTTGACTATGATCTCAAATAAATCAGCCAGAACCACAAAGAAATAAAGAAAGCTATCTAAAAACAAAACAAAACAGAACAAAAACCCCAAACTTCCAGGTTTCATATCAAATTAGGCCTGGAATTGGCAATGATTAAAAACAAAATAAAAAACATGCCTTCCCAAAACATCAAGTGATGAATACCAATAATTTAAATCCTTTAACAGGAAAAAAAAAAGTCATTTATTCTCTCCATCAGCAGATGGCTTGAAGGGGGGAAAAATATAAGGTTAGTATGACAACCACTACAATTACATGTTTGCTACGCAGACCTGTAGTTGACACACACGCACAAAAAATCTGTATGTCTCAAAACTGTCTGATATTCTGAGTTTTGAAGGAATGGGCAAAACCTTACAAGGGGATCAGTCCTTTAATGAAAGCTTTGCCGTCATGTCAGATCATCAAAATATCTACTGCAAAAATACTATCATTCAAAACCATAGGCCTATATTTACAAAACAGACAGCAATACAGAATGCAATTTTTGAATTAGATGCTTCTTTCATGATCCAGTAGTTTTATATTTGTGGGGTGAAACAGCACACGGGAATGAATGCCTCATGCAACTGCTTTGGGTAGACCCCAGTGAAAAAAAGCCCTGGTACATTTGTGCAGTACTCAGAAAAACAAAAACCTTGAAGTCGCTAAGTTCCAAAGCATATACTCAGAGCACACAAATCATACTAAGACCCCCTGGCTTGGCAAAAGTCAGAGACGGGGAAAGAGGGACTGCAACAGGGGGACTGCCAAAGAGAGAATGAGGGCAGGGGAACAGCTGGAAGGAGAGAACGGTAAGAGAGTTGTGGGTCCAGGTTTCATGCTCAGAAGCCCTCTGACAGCTGAAGAACTATGCCAACTACTCTATATGTCAGACTTTGAATGAACCGTTAAGGCATTTTTTATATTATTGTGCTTTATCTTCTTATTCCGAAGTTGTTAAGGCCTCATTTGAGGCTCTCAGAGTTTCTCAAGTGCTAAACAGTCACCCTGCCATTTGCAACAGGCTGACAGAGGTGCCCCAAGCTCTGATCTCTTTCTGGACACCCAAGAACCTTTCCTCTGTGGTAACATCTGCTAAGGCAGCAGTCACGTGCCACTCCCTGCCGAGACCTTCACAACATCCTACAAACTCCTCTCTGATGAGGCTCAGTCTTTTGCAAAGCAATTCTGCCTCCTCGCCTCCATGCCTCTGTTGGCAGCCGAATGGCGGTTCATCATGAGGTGCTTCTATGATGCCATATTTCATGTGACCACTTAGGGACTCTGGCTGTGACCCTCAATCCTGAATCCTGAGTAAACCAGCTGATGATGCGTACTATGGAGGAGGAGAGAGAAGCACTCACTGCTTCAGAAATGCCTACCCTCTCCCTTCAAATTCTTTTCTTCAATCAATATTGTGCTTTTAATTCTTAGTGATTTTTTTCCTTAGCTATAAATATGTTGACATTAAAAAGTGTATCTGACGTACTTTTAACTTGAAAAGCAATATTTTTAACTTGAGATCTGTTCCTTATTATTTTTATAAGTAACAAAACATAGCAGGTAGCAATTAGTGAAAAAAAGAGGCACTGGTCTGCCTTTCGTATATGCCCTTCCACACGACTGGAGAATGGCATCGACTACACATGTCGGTACTAAAATCGGGGACTACAAAGACTCAGCATATTCCCTTACTCCCCTGGATTCAAGAGAATTGTGGGAGTTTTAGAAAACTAGCCTTTGAGCTTTCCTTTGCACACAAAATTGGCTTGTAGGCCACACTGTGAAACAGGAAAGGTTTCTTTTCATAGCTTTCTATCATTTCAGCATCTCCTACAAAGTGAACAGTTCTTGTTTTGTCTTTTTAGAATCAGTGTCTTTTTCTCATGTTCATAGGACCTCCGATTTCCTGGGGGTTTTGTCCTTTCCTCACTTGCAGTCTGTGCTCTATCAAGGGCTGAGCCTACCCTGGTTCCAGACCCAACCAGGACAATCAGAATCAACAGTCATTGGTTCAGAGTTGGGAAGAAAGCCTCAGAAAGGCCCATCCATGTGATGTGTTCAATATGGTCACAAATCAATGTGATCAGTTTGGGGAAGGATACTCTATCTGCTGGAGAAGTTTTGAGGAAGAATTATAAATCTGAAGTTATTAGTGGCCTTGCCACAGGAATCAAAACAGTAACCAAAAGATCGTGGGAAGAATCTGCCCAAGAATGAAGCTAACAGAAGAATATACAAGCCATGAAATGGACAAAGGCAGATTCCTGCCACACACTTTGAGTAACTGGATGCAACCATTTCTGAAACCATATTATTCCTGGATTTTTAAACATTTCTTTTTTAGGTTAAGCCAAATAGTATTGGATTTCGTGATCATAAACCAAAAGTGTATTTACTGATAAAACCTAACTCTTATTGCTCTATATCCCCAGGTAATCAAAGTTCTTTTATATATATATTCCTTTAAGGACATATATTCTCACATCCCACCAAGACAGGGTCTTCAGAAACCAGTCTCTAAGTTTCCTATCTTTTTCCATCAGGGAATTTTTGTTCTCCATTTTTTCTTTCTGTTATGTGTTGGTTTTGAATTATGCTAGTGACTATTATCAAACTGATTAGAATTCAAGCATAATCTCAGAGTCTGTCTTCCTTTTCTTTTGTTTTCTTGTCACCAGGTCAGTCATAAAAGCAGTTACATGCAGATAAGATAAAGTAGACTCAGGCATACAAAAAAATAGCAGAGATACAGGGGGATAATACAAAATGATAAAAAGGGGTCAATTCATCAAGAAAATAAAAGTCCTTAGTGTTTCTACACCTAATAACACAGTCAAAATACATGATGCAGAAATAAATGAAACTGAAAGGAGAAACAGGCAACTCCATAATTACGGAGACTTCAGCACTCACCTCTCAGTGGTCAAAAGATCAAGTAGATAGAAAACCAGCTCGGACACAGAAGCCTTGACCACTATGGATCAACTTGACCGAATGCACAGTCACAAAGCCTTCTCCTCAATGGAAGCACAATACATGTTCTTTTCAAGGGTACATGGAATATTTCACAAGATAGACCACATGCCGGGTCATAAAAACAAACTTTGACAAACTTTTAACTGAAATAAGGTAAAGTATTTTCCTCAGATCATAACAAAATTGAACCAGGAATCAATAATAGAAAGATACCTGGAAAATCCCAAAGTACTTGAAGATTAAACAACACAACTCTAAATAATCCAGAAGTCAAAGAGTAATACTCAGAGGATGGAAGAAAATATTCTGATTTAAGTGAAAGTGAGCATACAACATATCAAAAATTATGGGATGCATCTAAAGCAGCACTTAGAAGAAAATTTATAGCACTTAATGCCTGTATTAGAAAAGAAAAATATCTCATGTCAATCACCAAAGTTTCTACCCAAAGAAACTAACAAAAGAAAAGCATGTGGAACTTAAAGCAGGGAGAAGGAGCTGAATAATAATAGGAAAAGGAAAATTGTAACCAGAAAAAAAAGTCAATGAAACCAGCTTCTTTGAAAAGATCAACAAAACTGATAATGCTCTATTCAGATAGAGAAAAAAGAGGGAAGATACAACTTACAAAATCAGAACATATCACTGTAGATTCCATGGACACAAAAAAAATTAGAGAGGAATATTAAGGATAACTTTACGGCCATAAATCAGTCACTTGGATGAAGTGGTCCCATTAAAAGACACACCACCAAAAGTCATATAAGAAAAAATAGATAACTTGAATGGTTCTTTAGCTATTAAAAGACTTTAATTCATAATTTTAAATCTTCTAATAAAGAAAACTCCAGTCCCAGATGGTTTCACTGGTAAATTACACCAGTCAGTTACAAAAATAATAATAATGACAGTCATACCAATTCCTCACAGTCTCTGCCAGAAAACAGGAAGTGAGGAAATAACTGCTCAATTCATCAAGCACGACCCTGATGACAAAACCAGACAAGGGCAATGTAAGAAATGGAAACTACAGGCTAATACCCTTTACGAATATACACACAAAAGTCCTTAGCAAAATACTAGAGGTCAAATCCAGTAATACAAAAATGAAAGCATAGACCAAGACAAAGTAGGTAGGGTTTATCCTAGGAAAGCAAGGATGGTTCATCATTAAAAAAATAAACCAGTGTAATCCATCATATTAACAGACTAAGGAAGAAAATCGTGATGTCAATAGATGCAGAAAAAATTTTGACAAAATTCAACATCCATTCATGATAAAAAAGTAAATAAAAAGAAAACTCTTAGAAAAATAGAAATATACAGAAAGGCTCTTCCTTAATCTGATTAAAGATCTCTATAAAATATACAGCTAACATCATAATGAACAAATAAAGAATTAATGCTTCCTGCCAAAGAAAGAGGCCAAGAAAAGGTTATCTAGTTTCACCATTCCTATATAATATTATACTAGAGCTCTCATCACTGCAATAAGACACAAAGAAAGTAAGTAAAATATATACAGAATGGAAAAGAATAACAGTGGCTATATTCATAGGCATCATTATTGTCTGTGTGGAAACTTTCAAAACATCTACAAAAAGCTCCTAGGCCCAGTAAGTGAGGTCGTTCATTTTAAGGATACAAGATCAATACACAAAAGTCAATCATATTTCTTTATAATAAACAACAAACAATTAAAAAAAAATTTAAAGGCTCCAAAAAAATGAAATACTTAGGGATAAATCTAACAAAAGATGCACTAAATCTGTTGCTGAAATATTTTTTAAAAGTGATGCAAGTGAAGAAGAATGCAAATAAGTGGAGGGATAAACCCTGTGTGTGTACTGGAACCTCAATATTTCAAGACTAATTTTCCTCAAATCGTCCCCCAAACTGACCTATGGATATAATGCAATCTCAGTCACAATTCTAACAGGAATATTTCTGGAGCTATTGGCAAATTGGCTCTCAATTTTAATGGCAAGGCAAAGGAGCTAAAGTAGCCCAAACAATTTTGGAAATTAAGAACAAAGAGAACTCACACAATTTTTTCACACTTATAAAGCTACAGGAAATTAGTGTGGTATGGATGAAAAAGGACTGCTGTATGAATCAATGGAATAAAATAGAGAATTCAGAAACACACACACAAAAATTGGTGTTTGACAGCAATGCAAAAGCAAGGCAATGAAGAAAGAAGGCTTTTCGATGAGTGCTGCTGGGAAACTGGACATACATAAGCAAGGGGAAAAAAAGTAATTTCTATTTATACTTTCCATATTAAATAAAAATTCACCCAAAATGAATCCTATGCTTAAATGGAAAACTCAAAACTATTAAGCTTTTAGAAGACAACATAGGTGAATATCTTTGAAGCCTTGGGTTGGGCAAAGACTTCTTACAGATACAATAGCAAACACACAACCCATAAAATAAAATTTTAAAAAAACTGACTTTATCAAAATTAGAAACTCTTGCTCTGCAAAAGACAGCAAATGAAAGGATTAACTAAATACCTGGAAAAAACAGCCATATATCCAACAAAGTACTTGTATCCTGAATATATTTCTTTTAAATCTTAAATGTCAAAAAGGTAACAAATAATTAAAAGATATGTTTTTTAAAAAGCCAATTAAAAGGCAGATAAAAGATTTTAATAGATATTTCCCCAAAGAATACATACAAATGACAAGTAAGGATAAGATGCTAAACATAATTAGTTATTAGGTGAATGCAAATTAAAATGACAAAGAAATACCATTATAAACCTATTAAAATGGTTAAAATCTTAACACCAGCAAAAGTAAGTGTTGACAAAGTTGTAGTAACTGGATTTCTTATTCTGGTGGGATTGCAAAATGATACAACATAAATGGTTTGGCAGTTTCTTATGATGTTAAATATACACTTACTATATGACCCAGTAATTCCACTTAAGGTATTTACTCTAGAGAAGTATGACCTTATGTTCACACAAAAGCCTGTACACAAATATTTATAACAGCATTATTCATAATCACCAAAAGTTAACAACAAGCCAACTGTCTGTCAGTGGGTGATTGGATAAACACTGTGGTGCGTCCATTCAATGGAATGTCACTCAGAAATAAAAGGGAATGAACTTCAAATACACTTGTGAGAAACACACTCACTGGTCCCAACTCAGTAAGTGAACACAGAGACAAAGAGAACAGCGGAGGGAGGCTTTAACGACAGTCTCGCAAGGTCGGGTGTCTGGTGGGCAGGCACACCTAAGGCCGTTGGCACAAGTGATGTATTCCCTAGCACGCGAGTCCGTCCCCTGGTTCCTCATTGGCTGAGTACTACAGGGTTCACGTTCTTTCCCACAGTCGCCAAAGTGAGTTACATCCACATTAGGCTTTCCCTTACATTTGTCTTAATTTTATTAGCAGGTTTAAAACTTTTTTTTCTTTTCCCAAACAGGTACAGCCTATTTCTTATCAATTCCCACCCCCACCCCGACTCCCAGTCTGAGCAACTTCCTAGCATATTTTTTACCACGTGGCCCTTTGTTAATACTTTACTGTTAAACCTTTAAACCTCCTGGTGGGAATAAATCACATTTAGGTTTTATGCTTTTTCTAACACACTCAACAACATGAATCTTAGGTATATTAGGTAAGTGAAAGTACTGGGCTTAACAAGTTAAATACTGTATGCTTCCATTTAAATGAAATTCTAGAAACAGCACTGCTCTTTCAGATAATGGTAGCTGCTAGTCGGCTGGAGGCAGGATTTGACTACAAAGGAGCAGCATGAGATTTTTTGGTGTGAAGGAACTGTTCTGTATTCTGATTGTGTTGGTAAATGGGTCAAAATCCACAGAACTGTATACCAGACAGAAAAAAACATGAACCTCACTGTATGTAAATTTTTTAAGTGAATTTTTTAAATCTGTTTATAATGCTGGCCCTGCCACTATCTTGGTAAATCATCTTGGAAAGCACTTATCACTTTCGTGAGATCCGGTTTTCTTAGCTGGACTATGAGGGTGTTGGTCTAAACTCTTTTCCATTTAGCTGTCTGTGATTAACATTATACCATTCAAATGACTGTCGTCTAAGCTTCACACGCAATCTATAAGAGAAGGTCATTCATCAGTTTACGATGTTTGTTCGCTCAGCAGAGATTCCAACCAGGCCAACGGAGAATGACCTTTATTAGCATCACCACCACCATTATCACCAACCAACTCTGACCTCTCTGGACTGCCTGAATTCACCGGATAATTCAATACTTCCAGATTATGAGGCCCACCAAAGAACACAAAGACGTACACAACTGCACATTATTGGTGCTGCCCTTCAGCAAGCTTCCCGAAGAGAAACCAAACACTTAGGGGTGAAATACACAGTGAGTTTTCGCCCTCAGGGAAGAAAATTAGAATCTGTGGCTATGCAGCAATACTGAATAAAGGATATTAACGCCATCACTCAGAGCTCTGCTTTACACCCTGTCATTTGCACTGTGGATGAAACACGGGATATGACTGTCATTGTGATGTAATTTTTGCAATATTGTTATTTTTTCATTATACAGATTATGGGAGAGAGCTGTAACAAGGAATAAAATCACTCCTTCCAGGAAACCAGGACCTACTAGTCAAAAAGGAATATTTCTAGGTCTCTGCCAGATACAGAGGGCTAAGAGAAAGGGGCAAATTCTGTAACTATCAGGACCATTTCTAAGAATCTACCCTAATATGAACAACATGCAAAAATATTCCCTGCAGTATTATTTGTAATAGTGAAAAACTCTAAGTACTCCAAATGTCTACCATTAAAGGATTGACTAAATAAACTGTGATATAATCATGTGATACAATACTAAAGTAAATGAATGAATGAAAGCTATAATCACCAAAATTGACAACCTCCTCAGAAATATTGAGAGAAAAATCATATTGTAAAATGACATCATTTCTTTTTTTAAAAAGAAACACACACAATTGTTCTATACTAGAACTGTTTTGAGGGGTCCATACTAAATTTATAACAAAGGCTGACTCTCAGAAGAGGAGGGCACTGTATTTAAGAAAAAAAGAGCCTTTAAGGGAAAATGCACTCATGTATTACTTGTATAATTAAAAATGACTTTCAGAGGATCCAGTGAAGAGCAACAAAGAAACCTATTTCATCAGGAAATTTCCCAGAGCCACATAGAAGGTTCTAGATACCACCACCTGAGACACAGTATCAGGAGATGGGATGCTCAGCCTTGCCAAGGAAGGCTTTCCCCGTGGCCCAGCCTGTTTTAGAATATCATTCTGGGAGCCCCATTTAGGGATCAGAAGCCCATTCTACACTGTTCTCAAGAAACCACGCAGTCCTGAAATGATCTCTAAGATTAAACATTCAAGTCTTCTGAGCGGATCATCACTTAATTTCACTCCCCCCACCCCCCTTAGTCACAGCGCACGTCCCTCACCACCGGCAGCCCCAAACCACAGAATGACACACATGTATTTTTAAACTCAGGGTGGATTAAAACTGATTCTGTTTGGAGAATCCCGTGACACCCCTTGGAAGAATTAGAAGGACCCTGCGATGTCACAAAAGCAGGATTGGGAAAGCGGTGGCTTGTACCGTTGCCATGGGGATCTGCCTCCCTAACAGATCCGGTTCCAGGGAAAGCAGGAGAAAGGGGAGAAATCTTGGGAGGGCTGCAAGTAGGAGAAGGCAGAGTCCCAAAGTGAAAAACGCCAGTGGGTGAGGAGCTTTGCCTCCCCATCTGTCCGGGCAACGGGACACGTGAGGAAGGGAGAGAATCTGCACGGATTGTCAGGTAGGAGTGAGTGCACCCTGCTCAGACCAATTTTGCAGAATTAAGCGCAGACGGGGGAGGAGCTGCTGCGGGGTGGGGCCGTTTGCCTCTGCAGTGGTCCAGACCTGGTCGCGAGCTGCCGGTGGGCCCGGAGCACTGCTTTCCCCTCTGCTTTAAGGACACCAGCCCCTCCACAAGGTGTATTATGTTCCCCAGTTTTAATTTTAGCATCTACACTCCGGCAATTTGCATTTAAATGTGTTGTCAGAGAACTTCCAGAAATCTTTAATAGGAAGACCGATTTGCATTTTAATACGCTGTTAAAAGAATTTCAAAATATCTTTTTTTAGTGTGACTCCATATTACCAGAGGAAGGGCCACCGTTAAAGAAAGTATAATTACCTGGGTACAATTTAAACCGAAGTGGCTTTCAGAAACACCACGGATTTGCAGGACTTTCCTTGAAGTTCCTTGTACAGCAGAAAGTCTAATAGGGAAAGGAAACCTGCCCTTGGGGGCTGTGGGGGCGGCCTTGATCCTCCCTTCTTAGGCCCCAGCCCTTCGGCACAGAAATCCAAGCGGCGGGGAGGGAGGCGAGCACCCAAAGGTGGGGGGAGGGGTCAGTTAAAGAAAGGAGGACCCTCTGAAAGAGGAACTGGGGGGGCAGATTTTCTCATTACTGCTTGGGAGCACCCCGCCCACTTGTCCACCCTGCTGAGGTCCAACAGCTGAATGCAGAGCCAGGTCAAGTCCCAAAAGAGTGGAGAGCGAGTATTTCTGCCCACGCTTCTCATTTACTATTTTCACGATAATCATCATGATCCTGAATGCACACCAGTTTTTGAAGATTCTGGAGAAAAAATTGGTTAGGCCACAACCTCACGTTGAGAGTAATAGAAATGAATGCACAGCTCATCCGCTCTGCCACCTGATCCTGGCCGCCTCGGGGTTCCCACGCCGCAGCCTAGCTTCCGAGCCCCCTGGCACCCATCCTCTCGCTGCTTCTTGCACTCCTACTTGCCCCATCCTGCCGTGACCTTCCGTCTGGCCCAACCACCGTATTCCTACACGCTTCGGCTCGCTGGAGTCTTCTTACCGTGAACGGTGCACAGTCTGAGCTGTACTGAAGGAGTTGGCGGAGGAGGAGGCGGTAAAGAGGAGGAGAAGCTGAAGCAGGTCAGGGGGAGGGCGGGGAAGGGGACGAGGAGGAGAAATCCAGAACTTCCATCCCATGAAAATCTTAACTTCTCTCCCTCAAATGCCCGTGTAGTTTTTAAAGAACTAATGTCTCCTTTTATTGAAGGAAATTCCCTTTAGACGCCTCCAGATGAGATTATTTTGCAATTGATGTTTTTGTATTGTTAAAAAAAAAAAATCCCACCAGCCTGACCCTTAACGCAATTGCAGTTCGAGCTCTCCCGGAAATGGGATCTTATAGTGTCAGTCAGGAACCCCCTGATCCGCACTGGCCAGGTGGCCTCCCTGTTAAGCCCCTGCCACCCCCGACAGGAAGGCAACCCCCGCGATGACTGACCTGCCCTTTCATCCAGTGTAACTGCGTTGCTTCTGCTCCCCACTGGCTGTAAAAGTCTTTCATTCCGTACAGCTCCTCGGAGCAACCCTGAATCTGCTACACTGGACGGTGGGGCCCTGTTTAAATCTAGTTTTGCTCAAATAAACTCTTAAAATTTTGTGTATGCCTCAGTTTCTCTCTTAACAACAGTTCAGAGAGCGAGCTGTTAACAAGCAGAAAAGTAAAAACTCAAAGTTGCGTCAGCTCAAACTGATCACCTTGGATTTGTCACTTGAAGGAGAGAATGGCATTGGATTTGACAAGCCACCCCTTTGTTTTGCTCCTCTGTGCGTCATGCGCATTCTCTGCGATGCTCTTGCATATGGAGAACCAAGGATACAGGAGGGCAGCACAGACCCAGGAAATACAACCTATAGTAACAGCAAGCAGAACGGGAAACAGAGAAACAGACGCGATCATCCTTCGGGCTGGGAACTCCAGGAGGCCCCCTTCACTTATTCAGATAACACGTGTTGCACGCCTTCTGCGTGGCCAGGTAGAAGAGCTTCGCAGAACAGAAGTGTTAAGACAAGACAGGATAACTGAGAACAGCTAGCATTTTTAACTGCTTCCTATGTTCTAGCTGTGGGATAGGCTGACACAATAAAAGTGCCTTCTATTTACTGATTTACTTAATCCTCATCATAGCCTTCTTAGGGAGGAACAATTATTATCCACAGTTAATAGGCAAGGAAGCCGAGACACAGAGGGTTAAAGAAGGTTCTCAATGCCATACAGCTCATATGTGGTGTAGCTCAGATTCAAACCAGGCTGCCTGACCCAGAACCCACAGTTTTACCACTAAGACCATCCTGTCATTCTTCTCTGGGGATCCACCATTTTTGGCAAATACTTAGAATCTCTCCTTGGGCGTAGTGATGGAGCTTCATGAATCATCCACATTTCCTTGCCTGTTTCCCCTTGAAACCAGAGAAATAGGATGACTGCATACAAGGTATATTGTCAAGAAACACAGACCACAGGATTAAAATGCTTCAGGGGAAACTCATGCTTAATAAGGAGCAGATGAACTAAAATATCTTTGTTGTAGGACAGGGAATATAAGTTAGCAAAGAGGTTAAAACACCCTGAGTGTTCAGCTTGGTTTGTGTACTTTGTGCACACTGCCTGTTAAGGGCGACATGGAAGCTGAAACTTTACACACTAGGGGAGCAATTACAAGAAACTCATTAGTGTTTTGCGGATTTTTTTCCGAGAAGCAAAAAACATACTGAGATTGGAGAAGGGTGTCTGGTCAAAGCTCTGATGTTCTCCTATTGAGAATGCTTTTTAATAAAGCCCATTAGATTCTCAGGCTTTTGAGGCAATCGCACAGTTCTTGATAAAACATTACCCAAGTGAGGAGAGCTGTGCAACACAGAGAAGCCAAGCAGTGATTTTACAGCATCTTACTATGTTGATGGACAGTGACTGTGAACGGGTATGTGGGGGGGACTTGCTGAAGAAGGGAACCTAGTAAACACAATGTCCTTCATGTAATTGTAGATTAATGATACCAAAATAAAATTAATAAAAAAAAAAACATTACCCAAGTGAATTATTTATAAAGTTGCAGGAAACTGCAAACTTTGGGTGAACAAATCTTTTCGATGTCCTCATTTTCTGGAGGGCTGTTTTGGGTCCACCCTCTGCTCCCTTCTGTAGATATTCTGGGCTCTCTTTGGCTACAGCTGCCCAATCGCCCCAAAGGCAGCCTGGTTGCCAGAGAGACAAAGGATGGGAAGGAGGGATCATGTCAAGAAGGCCCACTGAGCCCTTTAGCGCCTCCTGCGGCCAGACTCGTGAAGAGCAGCCAGGTGGTGACAAAGGAGGGTTGAAGACAACAGACGGATACAAATACACACACACTGTTGTTTTTTTTTAAAACATAGCCTAAAAATGTTTAGAATGTCTCTTCCACTCAGCAAAGGCTCTTCCCAACCCTTCAGAGGCAATCTACTGGAAAAAACCTATTTCACAACCCCAGGAATACACATGGATTCCTTTTTTTTTTTTTAAGTAATATTATTATTGTTGAATAACGCAAAAGAATCCGAATGTTTACTATTGGATTTTTCCTTTTTCATATACGAAGCCCTTGTGGAAGCCGCATAAGCCTTTTCCATTGTGCTGGAGAGAAAAACAGGTGTTGGCATCAGACTGTGAAGAGCTACCGTGACTCCCAGTCCCACCACTG
This sequence comes from Manis javanica, assembly GCF_040802235.1. Taxonomy (NCBI): domain Eukaryota; kingdom Metazoa; phylum Chordata; class Mammalia; order Pholidota; family Manidae; genus Manis; species Manis javanica. Next base: position 90,276,556 of record NC_133169.1, on the reverse strand, counting down.
CGTGAACTTGATTCTTCACTTAACCTTTCTGAGCCTGTTTCCTCAACGAGACAATACATAGAATAATAAGTAAGGCTTGGAGCTGTTGTGAGAACAGGGATTGGTACAGTAATTCACGGCACCTAACACATCTGGGTGTCTAGGAAAACAGTGCCTGTGGTGATGATGTTTCAACATGGTGATGTCCCTCAACAGTGGGGACCAGTCTGCTCGGAACCAAGCACGGTTCCATGGCAGAGGATACAGCCAACTCCCGGGATCCCTAATTTTCCCAGGGACTACGGTCTTTAGAATTGTTAGTATTTAAAGTGAGTAGAGCCCGAGGGGAAACACCGGAGTTTGCTTCCAGATCTGGGTTGTCCCCTGAGCGTCACCATATTTTCCGGCAGTGCTACGAACAAGATCATATGATCGCAACCTCTCTCACCTGATAAGATGAAAAGCAAGTGATGGGTAGTCATTCTCCCGAACAGAGAGACCCTCAGGGCGGGAGAGGACCGTGAAACTAGCAAGGGAAAAGCGCGTTATTATATGGGGGCAGAGGGTGGTGCTTGCTGTTTGTGGCTGTTGATTTTTAACCATCTTGCCTGCCTGCGATCCAGGGAATAATATTACACCGTGCTGATGTTCTGTTTTGGGGGGAAAAAAGGTAAATATACATTTCTGACACCTGTCCCATTCTTATAAATTGATATTATCTCCCTACATCTGTTGGCTTGGGATGAAAAAAAGCCAAAACCATTTCCTCTCACTGAAAATTAGAACACAACTCAATCTGTTATATTTTTTTATTATTCCAAAATAGGGTAAGTTTGTAAAGACCTGGAAAGTGTATGTCTCTGGCAAGTAAGAAAAGCAAGGACTTAAATGCACGATTTCCAAAAGGAAGCTTCGCTCATCTCATTATAACTGAAATAGTATGAAATCTACTTGGAAAAGATGTGTCTTGAATCGCTTGATAAGTATGAGGCCAAATATTAAATGTATACAAGTTTTGAGTACATTAAACTTTTAAGTACACAAGGGAAGTTTTGATAGTTAAATTTTATGTTAATTGTTTGTAATACACAAAACCATAACCCTTTCATTTCTTTTATGAAAATGCAGGCTTACATACGCATTACCATTTTGAGATTCAAAATCATCATAATTCTAGAAGTACAAGAAAAAAAAGGAAACAACTCACATATTGAATATGTTTGTCCCTAAATTGTGGTACTCTATGCTTTTTATTTTCATCTTTATGTTTAATGTATTTTCCAGGGCCATAGCCCAACAATAAGCACGCATAATCGTTATGAGAAAAAGATGGTAAACAAAAAAACAGAAGTAATAAATATATACATGACATATGTGTTTTCCTAAATTATTTAAGTTAATTTCACATGACTATTCTTCAACAAATGTGGACCTTAAGTGTAGACTTAGAAACAAGGCCAAGAGTCATTGATCTGATCCACTTTCTCAAATGGGGGTCATTTGCACGTCAGCCTCACAGTTCTTACCAAAAGCTGTGTTTGACCTCTATCATATATATTTTAAGTCTTATTTTTTTACTTCAAAAGATTAATTGAAAAATGAAATTGTATGTCCCAATCCGACCTGGAAAATGATAATTTGCCATGAGAAAAAGGAAAGCATAAAAATAAATATAACTAACATCATAATATTGAATTCCAGCCAAATACCATTTCCTGTTCAAAAGCTCTGATCCTGAGGTTTGTTCACTTTTCATTAAAAAAGGCGATTAGCAGGGATTTGAGAGGGTTAAAGATAATCTAACACCAAACTGAGAGTATCTCTTTGTAATAATTAGAAATGCTAAAGTAGAACTGTAAAGGGAATTATGTTATGAAAGTATAAATCTATGGTGTTTAATCATGATGCCCTTGCTACCTACAAGCACTTCCTATACAAGTATGTCTCCCAGGCTTTGAGAATCACTGGTCTAAACTAGTGCAGGCAGGTAGAGAACTAGTGTCTTTAGACCTCCAGAATTGGAGAGTTTACAGTTTTTCTCACTGTATTGCAATGATCAAGGTCACCACAGATCCCAGTTCAACAGGTCCACTCCAACTATACATTGGTGTCCTAGCATAATCATTAAGCACGTTCCCTTTTACACTCAAACATGACTCGATTTGGGACGATCCACTGTACAGTCACCAGGTTGATATTCATGTGTCGCATCACTTTCTGAGCACCTCCTCTTGACCTGGCTCTGAGATAATGATTGAAAGCACCAAGGTGAGTAAGACGGTTCCCAGGCCTCAAAGAGCTCCCAAACAGAAGGTCAGGGACAAGGGAACCACTTAACGACAGCACAAAGTGTTAAGGGTCAGGCAGAGGTGCGCGCCACGTGCTGTTAGAATCACAAGCAGGACAGATGATGTTAGAATCACAAGCAGGACAGATGAATGAAAGGGACGCTACAGGTTCCTCGGTGAACAGGGCAACAAGATCAGCTAATCAGCAGTGCAAGAACAACTGGATCAGCTCCGCACAGGCAGCGAGGTCTTTCTCTTTTGAAACAGTGTTTTATTCTATGCTCGTGAGAGTTCAGGGAACTAGTGTGGTTAAGAATTCAAGCGGGAAGGATACATCTAGTTTCCTGCTCATATTTCTTCTGCGGTTATGAGGCAGGAGAAAGCCTGTCCTGCCTGGTGAATCTTACAGTGTGTAGACACAGCTAAAAATGTCTGCAGAGGACGGACATCCTCCAGAATTGGCCAGTTTCAAAACACACATCAGGTCACGGTACTTCCTGTTTAAAACCCACCAGGAGTTGATGACTGTTCTCAGATCAAAATCCGCACTCCTTCCCACGGCCCACTGGCCCTGCCGCACCTCTGCTGCCCTCCCGCCAGCTCGCTGAGCGCTGGCCATCTTCGGTGACAAGCCAGGCGCTCGCTCTCCCACCTGGCCCCTGGTCTGGGCCGTCACTGCCCCTCTGCCTGGGGCACCCCTCCTCCAAGCGGCCTTGACCGTGTGACTGACTCTCCCGCTCCAGGTCTCGGTTCAAACGCCCCACCGGCCTGCCCGGTCCATCCACTCCTCCCCACCTAGGCCAGCTGGCCGTGTCGGTCATTTTCCAAGCACTGACCACAGAGTACCTGTCTCTTGTTTATTGTCTGTCTTTCCCACGAAAGGAGGGACATGACTGTAGCGTTCCCTGGGTCAAGAATAGTGAATGGCAACAAAATAAGTGTTTAATGAATCTGCTGACTGAATTAACAGAAAAGTTTGAGAGATAAAAAGAAAATATGACCAAATACTTATCTAATCAGAGTGATTCATAAAAATCTGAAAAAATAGTCATATTCTGTCCTCACCCCGCTTTTGGCACAGATACGATAGGAAAGCAGAGGCCTGAAGTCTGGGTTTCCAGGATGATGGGTGCTTGGTGAGGCTGAGAAAAGGCCAACGGGCAGGAGACTGCCGGTGAGGATTAAAGATTACTCATCCCACCAGAGGTACTTGCCGAGGGAGGCAGTGAGTCTGGACCTTCAGAGAGGCTGCAAGTTCTTTTTACTTGGACTGTCCATTTCCAGATTACACAAAGGACCTCTCAGGTGACCTTGAAGAAGCCATTTAAGAAAGTTTCTGCATTGCTTAAATGAAGCATCTCTATGGAGGGAAGTGATGAGGCTTGTTGATTTACATTTGTAAAAACACTTTGAAATCTCTGGATGAAGAAAGAATTTCTGCAGAGAGGTAGAGAGTGAGGTAATACACTGGGTCAAATTCCAACCTTTTATAGAAGCAGAGAGGGCTAGGCAGGCTGGAGGACACTTAAGGGGAGCCTCTGGCACATTATTTTTGAAATTAATCTTCTAGGAAAACTTCCTACTTTCAGTACTTCTAGTGTTTTAATCACATGTGTAAGTGATTATGCTAGGAATTATTTTCCGTTACCATTTCTCTCCTGAAGTCCCAGCTTTGTGTAAAGGAAATCTTTAGAAAGTATTTCCTGTGAGGTTTTCTCTCTACAACCCGTTAGTTTAGTTTGTTAATTTTTACCCTACGTCAGTGATGATTAGTTTCTAAGCAGGACAATCTCTGTTGCTGAGCTGACTGGGACCCAAACAGGGTCATTTCATCAGTTCTAGACCGATGTTTACAAGTTACAGCCAGAGAGGAGAATAAGCTCAGGAAGGAGAAAACAAAATTCCAAAGAAAGCTGCCAGTATAAGAATAAATTATATCCGTTTAAAAAAGTGGTATTAATATTACTTAAGAAATAATACCTATAGAATAGAACATTTTCTTAGGATAATGAGCTCTTTCAGTAAGCTAAATACACACTCAAAGATAAGTCATTAATTGTAAAACTGTCAGGGCAAAAGCCAAGCTTCGAAAAAAGAAAGAGGCAACCGCTTTTTCAACGTGCTTCGACCACTGTATCCTCACGCTTGTGCCCAGACGACCTATAGCTTCCTTTATGTTTTTCTTGACCTTATAATTTTGTTTTCTTTGGGAGGGAGTTAGGCAATAAATAAGTTTATTACTTGCTCTCAGGAGTAGGAAGGATTTATTTGTCTTTGCGCACCCGGCTGTTCCTGGCTGAGGACAGAGTTCCTTGACCCTTTCAGTGGGCCAGACAGGATACTTGTCATGGAGGACTGGCTCCCTCCCCAGGCTTCAGACCTGGGTCTTTCTCCGGTCATCGTATCTCTTTGGGATATTCTTTAACTGCTTTACCTCTGAAATCTGTGCTTCCTCAGGAGAGTAGCTAGACCCCTTCTCGCTGCTCAGAGGTTATGCATAGCTGAGTTCTTTCCTGGTCAAGTCCTGCCTTCTGTCAGTGAGCACACACCAACTCACCACTGGGGGCACAGACCGTACCCATGATTCTGGTTATGTGAACACTGCACATGGAGTCACTGGAGAGGTTGCCCACGACCAGTCTTAGCACTTGGAGTTTCTTCTTGTCTGCCCAGACGTGAGCTCTGTGCACAGAGTGGCATCAATCTACTCACTGGCCACGGGGTGCCTACCTTATGTTTCCCCTTTTTGTGTCCAAGTTCTTTCATCTTTTGAACTAGTTGTCTTAATGATGCCAGGGTTCTTGTTTGTGGAGTCAAAGAATGAGCTTCACAAACAGTCAAGGAAGGAGAGCGAGGTACAGGCTTTTCTTTAGAGAGAAAGTGAAAGGACAGAGCTCCTGGCTCATTCCAGGAGGGGACAAGAGAGTCCGTAGTGGTGTGTTGTCTAGGAGGTTTTATAGGCAGTTGAGGATTTTTTGAGAACATGAAAATAACTTAGGGGTGGGGACTTGTTAAGTGGTCCCTGAATATTAAAAATTAACTTAACTGTAAGGAATTTCCTGCCTTGACTTCTCTGGGACACCAGGGCCTTGGTCTGCGAGCATATCAAAAGGCTACCTGCCCAGCCCCCAAGGCGGGCTGAGGTATTGTCTACTTGCTAAAGAATCCTGCCTCTTGAACTTCCTGGGTGTTAAAATGCAATCTTATCTTTAGGATGGAATTCTTCCTGCCCTTTACCCTGCCGTCTACAGCTGGGTCAGCAGCTAAGTTAGTCGCTCAGTTTGCAGAATCACCTCCTCAGATCCGAAGGAGGAAAGACAGCACAGAGGCCTGGGCCTCTCAGCATGCTAAAGTCAATCTTCCACATGGTTACAAAAGATTAACATAATAAAACATGTGCTACCCTTCTTTATCTGGGGAACATTAACTGATCTCACTGAAAAATGATTCTAGAGCTCAATGTTTAACATAGAGTTTTAGTAGGGGGGTTTCCTTGCATGTAGTTACATTGCTCTGACTGCAAATATCCTGCCCTGCCCCCTCTGCTCTGACTACATCCATGGTCCCTGTCTCATTAAGAGATGCCTGTCACTTCACACTGGCTAGAAATACAGAATGCAAAGTCCCCAAGTACTAACTTGTAAACTCCTCTCCCACTGATTCATCACCTTGACAATATAGTCTTAAGCATTATGACATGATGGAAGACAGTTGAGACACTAAATTCCTGTGGGCAAGACACCCTAAATATAGAGATGAAGATCTATAAAGAAAGTATTTGGTATTTCAAAATAAGTGGCTTTTTGACAACTGCAGGGTTTTCTCTAGCTTTTGACAAGTTGCCTACTTGTTCTATTTGATTGGCAAAGAGCCTGGTCTTGACTTGAAGGAGAGCCACTTGGGGTACCACCACCATCACCTTCTTAGCCAATATCAAATATTTATTGAGCATCTACTGAGTGCAGATCATGTTACAATATACATCCCAAGAAAACATCTTTCTCTGCAAGGGAAGGTACCCTTTAAAGGAAGAATCCTAACAAATGGGAATACCCATTTGTCACGATGACTACTATGCTCAAACCATGCATGATACCTACCTACTCTTGATAAGTATTTTTGAGAGCAGGAACTACAGTGTGTAAGTAGCCAGTGAAGGTCCAGTGTGTGCAGGATACTGTCTTCACACAGCAGTTCTTCCCATCTCATTGGCCACTAAGTGTTGAGCCTACTCATTTCAGCATTCCTAGGGTGCGCCATCATGTCCTCTCGTACATAGAAAATGCTCTATATATGTCTGATGCATAAAAGAATAGTCAAACGGTATAAATGTTGGTGAAACTGAAACACTGCATATAGCATTATGAATTAAGAAGGATATACTTACAGTCAAGGGGAAGACATGGTTACAGATTACTGAAACAGTTTCATGAAATCTAGGTCTTACAAGCTCTTCCGGCTTGGTGGGGCTGATAGATGATGCCGTGTCATCCCAGGTGAAGTCGGTTTCGAACACGGTACCACTCATCATATGCTGACTTAGAGTCTAACAAGAAACTTTTGTCTAAACCTCTGCTGATTACTTCATGGAATGAAAAGAAGAGAAATGGTTCTTTGAAATTATTTTAGGATTTCCAAACTTGACACAAATATGTTTTCTTAGTGGTTCATTAGTTATAGGAGTCCTCAGGGTGAATTACAGATAAAAAGTGATGAGTCTTACAGTTCCTGAACATATTTTTCTTACAGGTCTATGAAGCTGAGGCTCCTCTATTGTGGTGGTGCTGGGAATGCGTTACAATAAAAATAATTCCTGGAATTGGATTGTTCCGTGTGATGCTTTCAGGGAGATCTGCGTAAACCGCACATATACTCCTGCCCTCCAAGAATTTATAATCTGGTACGGATGAAGATATAGACGGATAGATATATACATATATTCTAAATATAAAGTAGAATGATACAATACAAAATATCTTGGTGGCTATGACCTGCATTTTACTTGACAAAAGACAACATTTTTGCCACATTGTCCACCGTATGCTGGTTTCTCACAACTCCCCACTCAAAGAAACTATTAATAGTTTAGAGATTTTGAGATAATCAATAAACTTTCTCAAGTTCTATATGGAAAATATTGATCATACTTATTATCTTAGCATCCATTTTACTTACTATATAATACGTAAATACATGTATATTATCTGAGATACATAACTTATAATAATTATATAAAATAAATGTTTTTACCTAATATATAATGATGGCTCATAGTTGTCTTGTGCAATAGTATTTAAGTCCTAAAATTTCTAGTAAACAGTAATTTCCTCAGGAAACATGATGAAGGGCCCCTACACCTCTCAGTTTGGTTGCTAGCCCTTTTAGGTGGCTTTTGTAGTGTTGTAAAGAAGGCACTCCTTTTCACCTAGCCTGGGGGAGGTCAAGCAGACAGTCACTCTTAAAAGGCTCCCTGGGGACTTTCTGAACTCTCAGCTACCAGTCTTTCCTGGTATTGTCTTTCCTAATGCAGCACAGGAAATAAGAACTTGTGGATGTAAATTCATTCTCTGGTCTTTAAAGCTAACTATGGATGATTCTGTTTACAGAACGCCAAGCACATGTTCCTCAACCAGAAGCTCTGACAATTTTTCTCTTAGCACCAGCCTTGCCGTCTCCCTGATCATTTGTTTTTGATCAAATGGGAAAAAAAGAGGCCTACAGAAGTCATTGTTTTGGCCAAGGTCATGATGTCTAGAGTAACTATGGACTTTCTTTGGGTTTAGACTCCAAATAATAGGAGTAGAAAGTAAAATGTGATGTTTGCACCCCTGCAAAGAACCATCATTGTACTTATTTTGGGGGGGTGCAAATGAGGTTGTACTTATTCCCATAGGCAATTTTTGATCAATGTAGAGTGTAGAGTGGAGTTTAAGAAAAGAGGCATCTAGATCTGAAATGCTTGGATTCAAACCCAGATAAAAGCCGCATAATGGCCATGATCTCATTTTATCCAGTGGAGGCTTAAAAGCTTCCCAGTGCAGTTTGTGGGAGCAAAAAATGGATGCACTACTGGCCTGGCATTTATGGTATTAATACCTCCCTGGGTGATCGTGTATGAGCCAGGAACCTGCTTCTAGATTTCTACTTCTGCCATTAAGTATCTAGATGACCTCAGCCAAGTCACTTAATTTCTCCAAATCTCCATTTTATCATCTGTAAAAGAGTCAGACATTCTCTAAAGTTGTTATTTGCTCAAAATCCAATAACTGGTTTTGGATTTCTTTTTGCTAAATATTGGTAGTTTTATATGCCCCTGACTGAAGCAAAATGAAGTGATCTTAGAATTGAACTCACTGAGCTCCAGGAACTACATTTTTTTTCCAAATCTGGCCTTTTCACTTAACATCAAATCCCATGAAGAGGAAGAAGGTCTTCTGGTTGGGTTGTTGTAACTCGGGGCGGGGGGAAATCCTGGGGCAAAATACCTTTGAAACCAAAATCAGTCAAAGGAAGAAGAAAAGCTTAAGAAGCCTATTTATTGCTTCCAAGCTGTTGTCCTGCATCTGTCTTGACGCGGCCGCAGAAGAGCGAAACTCCACCCCGCCTCTCGGTGCCTCACTGGCCCTTGTAATTACCCGTTGATATGGAGATGGATACTTCTCTCCACCCCTTGGAAGCACCTGTTGATACAGAGATGCACTAAAGCCAGGCGAGAGATTCTGGAAACATTGCAATTTTACCCACAGTTGTCAATTCTCAATCTCAAGGGAAGTGCGTTCCAGATAATGTAGTGAATGCTAGGATATGCATTTGCCAACCTAGACTGGTTTTCTCCAGAGACCTGTCCAGGCTCTAGACAGCAGCTTGTGACCCTAGAGATGCCCATATCAACTGCCTATTTCTGCCCCAAGTCCACATGAGAATCAACGTGACAGTGATTTACTAAAACCATATCAGACATAACAGCCTTTCTTTTTATCCCTGAAAAAACAACCCAAGAACTGTTATATGAAAATACTTTTTAAACGTTTTCAATATTAAACATGCCTCCAGATTTCATTAGCATTTAATTTGGTCTCAGCGAATGTATTTTCCCCCTTTCTCAGAGGCATTTAATCTGTCAGGGTCAAGTACCTTCAAACAGCCACAATCTCAACTTGTAATAAAAAACACATTTTTAGTAGAGGTAAAAGCCTGTTATAAGTTCCTCTCCACTCAACAGGTGTAACATCTTTAGAAAACTATAGAAAAATGCCCAAGTGGTTATTGGAAAAAAACCAAAACTGATTTGTGTTATTTTCTATAGCCACAGGTCTATAACAAGTTCATTTGAACAAAAAAAAAAAAAAGGAAATAGGGCTTCCAATAATGAAATTATATGAAGTTGCTTCTCATTTTTAAAACAGAAATAAATTTGATAAATAGGCAGCCAGATGAGCAAACATGTATACAGTACCTGCTCTGTGCTAGTCGCAGTCTGGGGCCTCGTGGAGATAGGAGGATGCATAAAGCATCACAGTCCCTGATACGGGCGCATTGCACGACTCTCACGATTTTTATAGATGTTTGAGGATTATCATCATAAAATGAAATGTTTACTGATGCCCAGATTTCAATATTACATTGGAGTAGAAGTGGTATATAGAATATCTACTTATAATATGTAATTATATATTATATCAACATGTTAATTAATATAAAATATGTCATACTAGTACCTATGGACCGACCTGTAAGTGGTCGGCTAAGAGGAGAAAGCACGTAGGTTGGGGATGGAGATGACAAAGAGAAAAGGAGGCCAGTGCAGGACATAAGAGATGACCATGGATCTTTGAGCATAAAATATCCTCTTTGAACAATAAGTTGTAAAATGACCTATTGAGTTTTCCTGTTGGCCACGGACCAAATCAGTTCCTCATATTAGAGACATCAACTCATAGGGAGAAAGGAAAAGGGCAGGAACGAGGCCGAACAAGATGAGAGAGCGAGCCAGCCTCTCATCACCGAGTTCAAGGTACACATGGATGAAGAGCCCCTGGCACTCAGCTTCCGCCCCGGGACTCGCCTAATGTAGGATAAGCTAGTTCCGTGTCTTTTCCAGCATAATGTTCCATTAAAGTTTACTGACATAAGCCCCATTATCTCCCTGAAATCCAAAGAACTGAGAGGAAGGATTCTTTGGCATCTGGTTGACCGCCACAAAGAGAAAAATTCTCCCGGGAGACTGCGCACGCCGACTGTCGCCCTCGCCTGCACCGACCCAAGGCGAACACTTCGGGCTCTTTGAGTTTATCTAGGGAAGCCACATTCCTATGTATTATTATTCATCTCCTTTGAGTTTTCACGAAAAGCATTAAGGCCACCTGTCTCATATTTGCACCTAAAGAAATCTGACACACTGAAAATGAATAATGGCAGGTTGAAATATTTACAGATTTTCTGAAAATGCAGAAAGAAAAAAAAAACAGATTCACTCTGATGTGGCTTTGGTAGCGCTCCCCACAGTGCCCGTTGGTAGATACTGTTTATGCAGACTTCCGCCACCGCAGTGAATGAACACTTGCATTTAGAAAGATGACCAGTGGGGTGGTGGTCTCTTTCACATTTTAGACATAAATTAACGGCAGCATTTTTCTACAGGAAGACATTGGTTTTTGCTTAAACTATTCAACTTGTAGCAACTATTGTATGGACATCCAATTTTTCAGGAACAAGTCCACTACATACACTGTATCGATAGATCGCAACTACAAGCTGCCGAAGCATGTCCACACTTGAAAAGGGCATTTGCACTTACGCTGCAGAGACATTCTTAAAGGTACCTCCAGTCGGAAGTAGACTACATAAATGTTGAAGAAATTCTTAGAGAAAAACCAAATTTTTGCAGACCGGACACTTTTTATGTCTGTCCTCAGAATTTACATCATCACGCCCATTTTAGTTAAAAATAAGACTGAAGGGCTGTCTTTTGTTTCTGCTACTTGCAGATCAACTACTCGGTTCTGTTCAAATTATAAAAATAGCCAATCGTAACAACAACTACCATTTCTTTAGTGTTTTGCCAGACTCTCAGATAATAATGAACAGGGACTATCTCATAATGCTCACAAACAGCCCATGATGTTGGTAATATCATTGCAAATGAAGAAACTGAAGCAGAGAAAAAATACATAATTTGCCCAAAACCGTACGGCAATAAACAGTGGAGCTGCGGTGTGAACCCACCCAGGCAGTGCGGCTCCAGAACTGTCTTACAGACAACGCATCATCCTGCACTGCCGGCCCCCACCTGTTGATTTGAATACAGATTCCTCAGTTTGTCACTCAAAACTCTTCAAGCCTCACTTAAATCGGCCCTTCCAGATTTATCTCTTATATTTCAAGACTTCCCTGCAGATCCCGGACTCTGGCCAAACTGGTGAAGTCGGGCGGGACATGAGCCAAGCATCATGATTAACTTTTCCTGCCTCTGATGAAAAATGCCGAGATATAAACAGTACAGTAAGAAGATGAGAGGCCCCATCTTAAGGCTAAGATTCCATTTTAAAAAGCAGAGAGTTGAAAAATAAGACTCCTAAAATATTCTCTGGTAATCGGACAATAACCCAACAGCCTACCTTAAGGCAGGGCAGGCAGGCTTAACTGACATGTCCCCACTGCTTCAGGATAACCACTATCTTGGAGGGAAAACAGGATCAATAAAACGTTTGTGTTGGGTTCATTGAGCAAAATGAGCCCGAGGACAGATAATAAAGGAGAGGAGATGGTGTCTCTCACCACAGTAAACATCTTGAGACCACAAGTCAAGCCTACACACAACTGCCCTTTGCCCCATTCTTGAATGCCTTAAAAGACAAAATCCCCAAATTTTCAGTGCACCTCCTGAGGATGCCCACACTTGAAGTGTGTACTTTCAAATAAAACATTCTCACTTCTCAAATCACTGCATTTTTGTCTCTTTCCTATTTCATTTATTTCCAAGTCTTCATTCTGTCTCTGCTTTACTCCTAATGAGTAGGAAGGGGCTGCTAAGCGGTCAGATTTGGACCTGCACGTTCCCGCTGCCTGGGTGGCCTGGACGGAACTGCCGCTGTGCGATCTGCTCTTAGGCAGGAGAAGGTGATCATGATGCTTGGCTCATGTCCCGCCCGACTTCACCGGTTTGGCCAGAGTCCGAGATCTGCAGGGAAGTCTTGAAATATAAGAGATAAATCTGGAAGGGTCAAGTAAAGTGAGGCTTGAAGATCTGAAAAGCTCCTTTTTGGGGAAGTTCTCAGAACATAATCTCACTCTATCCTCTGCTTCATGGCTCCCCCAGATCCTGGGGTGGTAGGAGCTAGCCCCCATGCTGGGCATATTCAAGTGGACACAGGACTCCAAGTGACCCTGGCTTTAAGAGTTGGCAGGGAAATCTGCCCTAGGCCAAGAACTTTCCTTTTTTTTTAAAAAATATTTTATTAAGTTATTATTGATATACACTCTTATGAAGGTTTCACATGAAAAAACAATGTGGTCACTACATTTACCCATATTATCAAGTCTCCACCCACACCCCAATGCAGTCACTGTCCATCAGTGTAGGAAGACAGCCCAGATCCACTATGTGCCTTCTCTGTGATACACCGTTTTCCCTGTGATGCCCCACACCGTGTGTACTAAGCATGATACCCCTCCATCCCCTTCTCCCTCCCTCCCCACCCGCCCTCCCACCCCTCCCCTTCGGTAAGCACTAGTCCCTTCTTGGAGTCTGTGAGTCTGCTGCTGTTTTGTTCCTTCGGTTTTGCTCGGTTGTTATGCTCCACAGATGAGGGAAATCATCTGTAGGCCAAGAACTTTCCCTCTTTTCCTCTGCACTTCCCTGCAAGGCAGCTGCCATTTCCTGCTGCTCTTGCTTTAATGAATTCCTTCCTTACCTCGTCTGCCCTGTTTAGGAATTCTTTCTCATCCAGAGTCAAGAACACTCCCCTGGTGCAGCCTGAGGTCTCCCCTCATGCTTCACCCAGTATGTGGGGAGAGGCCCCCCCAGAGGCAGCTGCCTGGCAGCACTGAGCCTGGCAGCCTCCCAGACACCCGGAACTTCTCCCCTTTCACAACCTTGCTAATGGTATTTCCTCTGTAAAATGCAGTGACTTATGAAGAGCAGAGGGGAATTGAAACCATTTAAAGATATATATATACAGATCCATAATCATGATAAATGCTAACATTTATTGATCAGTTACTGTGTGCCAAGAACTGTGTTAATCCATTTATATAAATATATCATGAATGCAATTATGTGTAATAACCCATATAGGTATTGTAACCCTGATGTTACAAATGAAGAAATCAAGTCTTATGGACATTAAGTATCTTGTCCAACACTGCCCACTCCCATACACACACACGCGCGCACGCAGCTCTGAGCACAATGAAGTAAACAAAGTGAAGGCAAAGAATTCCAAAAATCCCTGGGAGGATAATGCCTCTCCTGTCCCTCCCCTGTAAAATGTGCATGACTTTTGCCCATGGGTAGCTTGACACGGAAGCAGGCTACTGCAGAAAGAACCAGTCTCCTGTACCAGAAATGTCCCCGGGTGAAAATGGCTCACGACCCCCTCACCTTGTTACGAATGCTGTGGGAGGTGGTATGGTTTGTGGACACAATGGAATCAACCATTAATCCTGGCTTCTCAGAGATTATAAAGCCCCAGACACTGTAAAATTAGGTGAAGATTTTTAAAAAGAGCACATTCCCTGGGAGATTTCTTGTATTCCCAGTTACACTGCCAGCCAGAAGTCTGAGAAATACACACGTAAATTAAAGAATGTGATTTAAACATACCCATGCCAGAAGATATTAATAAATCTGATTTTGGTTCTAAAAATGGGCAAAGGACTCAAGTGAGCAGAATTTGAGACCACTTCTAATTTTATCTGACCCTTTTAGTTACATGCTGCTGCTTGTGACCACATCGGTGCCTGCGGTGTCAGAGAACTAGCACCGCAGGGAAGGGACAACCGACTCAGGACTCAGCCAAGAAACAGGGTGCAAGGTCAGGTCAGCCATCACATACCCGCAGATTGAATTTGAGGAAGTTATCTAGTTCCTGTGAACTTCATTTTCATATGTAAAATGGAGATGGCCTGACCTACGGACTTTGTATTGTTAATACAGAAACCCACATGAAATACTTGGCAATTTGTAAGACCTACAACATAAATGCTTATGTTAATCAATACAGGCAAAATTGTAGCCAACATAAAGACAATAAGTGTTACGTGTTTTTCATTTTTATTGTAAAACGAATAGGGTTTTTTCTATCACCTCCTTTTCATTTATTTAACAAATATTCACTGAGTGCCTAATATGTGCTGGGAATACAGTAGCAAGTTAGTCAGATAAGATACCTTTGGGGGAAGCAGAAGGAAACAATCAATGAAAGTGTAAATAAATAAATGAGTAACTTCGGAGGGTGAGAAGTACTGTGAAGACAAAGACGATTACCAAAAAACCTTTTAAGGAGTCTGCAATTTGAATGATCACAAAGAGGATCTGGTAGAGATGAAAAAGAGAAAGTGGGGAGAATATTCCAGCAAAGGAAAACAATAACTGCAAGTCCCTAAGACAGAAATGATCTCGGCATGTTCCAGAGACAGAAATGCGGCCCCAACAGAAGGGGCATAATGAATGAAGAGAGAGGGTGTAACAAGATGGTTGGACAGGAAATAAATATAGGAAGGATCTTCGAGACTGTGACAAAGAATTTGTATTTTATTCTAAATGCAGTGAGAAGCCATTGATCAATTACTATTTATTTAAACATTTTGGGAAAAGACGATGATTGTTTGAATATTTTTAATATTTTGTTCTTTAAATTAATATTTACTGCATATAACTCAAAACCAAATTTGGATTGTTTTTATCCTAATGACTTCTGCAAAATAAGTAGCATTTATTCATTGAGAAAATGGACATAGTCTGACGCTTTTTAATGCTACCTGAAATTATATTCACCGCCTTTTCAATAATGAACTCTTAGGCATAAACTTACAGATCCCACTTTGTACTGAAGAGTTTTCACTGAATTAGTCTTCTCTGTGAACATAATCACAGAAAATGGAGGATTCGACTAGCCGAGATGAAGCTTGCGGAAGACTCTGTCTCTGCCCGAATGTCACCTGATCTCTGGGCAGAACATCCTCATCGCACCATCCTCTGCCCGCCTCCACCTCCACAGCTCCCCCATTGTCCTTGCAGCAGAGACCACGATCCTTCCCATGATCACAAAACCCTGCAGGCCCTGGACCCTGCATTTCTCCCACCCCGTCTGATGGCCCGTTTCCTCCTTGCTCCTACCTTCCAGGCATGCTGGACTCCTTTAAGGTCCTTCTCCCTCTCACCTGAGGACTTTTGCAGACACTGGGCCCTTGCCCTGAAGTAAGTTACTTCCTTCATGTATCTTACCAACCCCGTAATTCAAGTATAACAGCAACTACTGAGACAGGGACTGTGGGTGTAGTCAGAGTAGGGTGAGGGCCTCTGGAAAAAGACCCCTATCAAAACTCCATATTAAACAATTAAGCAAAGACAGAGTCACATTAATTCTCTAAAGTAAAATATCAAACTAGAAATATAAGCATTCTTCAGTGAAAATCAGTTTAAACTAAAAAGCCAGGAGTAACTTAGCCTGGAATGTTTGAACATCCCCCAGATAAGAAAATACCTCAGCACAGCCCATGTCTTGTTTGTATCAATTAAATAAAGCTATTGTAAAATTTACTTAAGCCTGCTGCTAAAAAGCCCCGTTTATCTTTAACCTTACCCAGATGCTGCTTTTCCTGCTCCAGCCCTAATCAAGGCAGGAACTCAGCTCACCTAGAAAGCAAGACAAAGCAGCCTTGACTGAAACACTCCCAAACCAAGAAGCTGCTACTCTGAGAAAGGATCAAAGCAGTAAATTTCTTATGTTAACTCTGCAAAATAGTCCGGAAAACTGTTAAGACAGTTAGTGTCTCTTTAAAGATAAACACTTAGAGACCATCCGGTGGGTCTGCAACCCTAGCCCTTTGTCTCTCAACCGCCTATAAATCCCCTAGACAGCGCCCCGCCCCAGGCTCTCCTGTCCCCTCCTGGCATGAGCCAGGAGCTCTGTCTGTCCTCTCCCTGGTTCTCCTATCTTGACTGTTTGCTAAGTTCATTCTTCGACTCCACAAACAAGAACCCCGGCATCACTACCACTCCCTTGAATACTTTTCTCCCTGACATCCCCTGACCAGGTCAAACCCTCCACTCCCGTATTATACACTCTTGCAGTAACACAGTCCTCTCTTTCAAGGCATCTATCACAGCTGTGACTTCACATTTATTAGTTCGATTCTTTGACTATTTTTAACTAGACTATAATTCCTCAAGGATAAAAGTTGTGTGCATATTTGATCTACAAACCCCAGCATCCAGTAGAGCACCAGGCCCATTTGAGATACTCAGTAATTATTTATTAAATAAGCAAATGGACGAATAATTGTTAAAAAGAGTAGATAAACAAAAAATCACAATTCAGGTTTTTGGGGATCTCAATCAGCTTTTAACAGAACAATCATCACCTTCCCATATCCAGAGCTGTTCAATCATATTATTATCTCCACAGTTCATGATCTGATGATATGACAAAACAGTATTAATAATGCATAATTCACATGTGATTTCCATCTTTCAAGGAGCTTCACATTCACTACTTCATTTGGTTTATTGATTTAAAAAAAATATATGAAGCTTAAAATGCCAGACAGTTAACAAGACACAAAGTTAAGGCTAGAATTCTAACCACATCAAGGCTCCCGGAAGATCTGAAAAAGGAAGGTGTGGAACTGGGAATTGGGTCCAATTCTGAAGGCCCACTGGGGAAGGTATCTAAAAATGGAATCATCTCGGCAACCCCCACACAAAAACACAGATGTAACTTATTAAAGAGGTTATTTTGTTAAAGCTGAGGTAGATTGGGTAATATTTTTATCTGCCCAGAGAGTATATCTGATATGGAGGTATAAAAATGGAAAAGAAGTCAATCAGCCCAATTCCATGGCTTAAATAGCAACCATAACCAGTTTTTCCTTTATGTACTGTTTTTTTGCTTATTCTTTAGATTGCACAAGCACAAACTTATCAAGAGTTTCTCCTACTCTCCGTTCATCTATACAATGCAGTTTAGGACTCCATTAGCCAACTGGCTTTCAGGGTGTTCTGTGTATACTTTTAGTCTCACAACTAAAATACAAATAGATAGAACTATGTCTAAGCACACTCAGTGCCCTATACTTAAGAGTCTTACAGGTCATTTGATTCAAACATCTCTTTTTATAAAAGTCATTGGGCACTGGTCAAACCCAAAAGACATAACTAAGAAACTGAGCAGAGATTTTTGAGAATGTTAAGTTAGAAAGACAAAAATTGGAGTCCTGAATCCACCAAGGAGAGGAAGCCATGGAAACTCCCCATGTTCCTGGCTTGGGTACCTCACTAGAGTTATATACTATAAATAGACCTTCACAGTGGCAGAAGTCTTGTTTCAAGTCATCTCAATTCTGGAATTTAGGTTAAGGTAAATAGGATTTCTAGTGGCCCTAGCCTCCTGCTAAATACAACATTAAATTCTCTCTGGAGGAAAACTCTTAGACCATGCTTTACCATGTCACTTTTTCAAATGCAATGTGTGAAATTCAAGAAAAGAACAACCAAGCACAAGAATAAGACAAAGGGATCACAAAGCAAAAGGGGAAAAAATGGACAATATAAACAAACTCGGCTGGGAGCCAAATAATAAAGCCATGAGACACAGACTGTATTTAATATGTTCAAAGAGACGACAGACAAAATTGAGATGACAGGGAACTGGAAACTACTAAAAATAAACAAGTGAAGAAACACCTAACTAAAAAATAGAATAATCAAAATTAAGAGCCCAAAGGTTTTTATTTGTACAGTAAAACCAGTTGAAGAGAGAGTTAGTGAACTAGAAACAGGTCAAAAGAAAATATCCAGAATGAAAGCTGAAGACATTTTTAAATAGAGAAGGACCAAAACAATGTGATCATACTGCAAACGTATAAAATAACCTCCCTGAAGAGGGTGGAGGGAAAGGGGGCTGACCAGAGTAACTTTGGAAATGAATGGAGTCTGTGAAGATTAAAAGCGAAAGAAACTGTACATAAAGCTTAGTTCTCTAGTTGGTAAAGCTGTGTTCCATGGCGTATGGGTTAACGATTCTGAATTTTCTACGTAAGTATTCTGGAATTGAACAACTAAGTAAATGGATGGCAGAGAGTGGGAATAGGTTCCTCACTGTTGGAAAGGGGGCTTACAGAAAAACAAGGGGGGGAAGTGGGAACAATCATGTGTCAACAGATTAGAGTCAAGACATCAGGCGGAACTCATACTGACCTTAATATAGATACAGATGTTACACTATCTGTATGATATTCATATATATATATATATATATATATATATATATTCTTATATTCTTGCTCTGTCAGAGGAGAGAGACTAGAAGCAAGGCCACCCCAAAAAGGAATGAGCTTACCTAGCACTGGATACTGACTTCTCATACTATTACCCAGTAAGAGAAACCAGGGCCTTTCAGAGAAAAGGCTGATCCAAGTACTAGGAAAGGAAATATTGGAGGACCTCGCAATACCAGAAAATAAAGCAGTGCACAAAAAATAAAAATAAAAAATAAAAAAACCCCCACACACAAAAACGAAAAAACCCACAGGATGGTGGTACGTCAAAGGAACACCGCAGCCAAATGAACGAGTCTTGATGGCCAAAGCTGGAAAAACCTGAGCAGCAAAAGAAATGAAGTTTTAATGCAAGCTTGCATCATAACACAATGTATAAAATAAGTTTTCACAACATAAGTAAATAATTGAGTCAAGAAATAAGTGAGGAGACAAATCTCCCATGCAAAATTCCAAGTCATTTGTGTAGGTAGGTAGCCCCTGACGAGGAGTGTAACTCTCCAGTCCTTAGGGTGGGCTGGGCATGGCAACTTCTTTCTAAAGAGCACAGTGCAGAGAAGGGGACAAAAAGAGTAACTTCACAGTGGGGAAACCTGACAGCCACTGCCTCAGCCAAATAAAGAATCAAGGTCAATACCAAATGTGAGAAGTCTTGCTGACAGTGTTTGCCCTTGGTATGAAATGATAAAAATGGCACTTTACCTTTGTGCTCTTGCTCCTAAAAGCCCACAACCCTAACCTGATCGTGGGAAAAACAACAGCCAAGAGGTGCCTAAGGAGATGAGACGACTAAATGTACCATGGAATCCGGGATGGCACCCTAGAACAAAAAAAGGGACACTGGGTAAAAACTAAGGGAACCTGAATACATCAGGCACTTTAGTTAATAACAATGTTTCAATCCAATATTGGTTCCTAAATAAGTACTGACTGCATAAAATTATTATAATATCTGTCGAGAGTTGAAATACAAGTAGAATTAAAATGTGACAATAGCATACTAATTGGAAAGTGAGCAAATGACCAGGAGGAAAAAAGTATATAATTGTTTACAGTTTATATTATTTATCCAATAGAAGTAATAATAATAATAATAAAAGTATGATGATGATGAAATTCTTATTGTGTTCTATAAAGAGTCACCTGCCAAGAACTTCCTTCTTTTATAGACTAGACCAATATGACTCTTGTCTGTAAACTAGAATGTCAGAACATGGTCCTTCGATAAGTAAGGAATTCCTGGTCTTGGAAGTCTAAGCAATGCATCCTGCTTTAATATCTCCTACTCCTTAAAATAACAAGCTTACAAAATAGAAAACACACTGCAAAACAAAACTTCCTTTTAAAAAAACAAACCCTAGATTACCAGCTCTGCTTCTGAATTTGTAAATTTCAACTTACAACTTTTAGAGAAAGTGGGTAAAGTGGGGGTACTTGTGTCCCACTTTTCATCCCAAGAACAAAATGGAAATCACAAATTCTACACTGCAACGTGCTTGCCATATCGTCTCATAGTTGTGGCACCAGTTAAATGAAGCAAGACATTGAAATGAGGTTCTTTTCACGTTTCATAGAACAAAGGGATTTACGGGTGTTTTTTCCTGGGGGGTAAAGATTGAATGTAATATTTCAATCATACTTGAAAGAACACGAGTTAATATTTCATAGCTACTTAATCCACTCATTCAGAAACGGTAATGCAAATGTTCAAATATTTATGCTTCGTAGGCAAAACATGGTGCCCTGAATTATTGCATTGTGCTCGCTTAATGCTACTGACATACGATTCATTTCAGATCAGGTAACCAGAAAATCAGTGTATTCAACAGGGGAGCACTAGCAGTGGTCTTTATACTCAAAATCCTTTTCATGTTTATTCACACGCAGCCTTATTTGAGCCCTTGAATAAAATTAAAATATCCACCAAACTCGGTGATTAAGGAAGGGATTAATATAAAAAATACTGTGCCTTCAATGGATCTGACTGAAATTTCCAGTCTATATTATGTGTGAAATTCAAAGGCTCTTGTGACAAGACTGATTCTACTGTAATAACCTGTTATTCCCAGACATGAGGACCTTCAATATAAACTTTCCACCTCAACCATAAAGAAAATTGTATGTAGGATTTTCAACCCCCCTCTTTCAATGCTCCTGAAAAGTATTTTGAGAGCAGAAGTAAGGTCAGAAAGGAATTGCATTATTTGGACTGCTTTTTATTCTTTTAGTGCCCTTCTTTCCACTATCACCATCCCCAGGCTATTGAAGCAGAAAATCTGATCCAAGCAAAAGCTTAGACCCATTATAGTGAGTTTCAGAGTTAAGGGCACCTCAGGCACTGCGCATGACTTGACAAAGGAATCCTCTGGTTTGACATTGCAGCAGCTTTGAAATGCAAAGAACAAGATCATATAGAGAGAAGAGCTCATCACCTCCCCTTCCCACCCCATCCCTCAGCAAATCTCGTGTTCTCTTCAGAGATACATTTCCTCTTTCATCTCCTTACCAACCTAAACAATCCGGTTGCACTACAGGACACTTTAAAGGCCTACACTGGCATCCAGCACCCCTTGATATGGACACTAAAAGGGACATATCACCTCTCTGGTCTTCCCAGTCATACAGAATCTCAATGTAGTAGTAAGAAAACATCAGACAGACCCAAATTGCAAGGTATTAGACAAAATAACTGGCCAATACCCTTCAAAAGCATCAAGTCCTAAAGGACCAAATCTGAGGCACTGTCACGGACTGCGGGAGACTCCGGAGATGTGACCACTAAAAGCAATCTAGGGGCCTGGATTGGGTCTTAGAACAGGAAAAGGACATGAGTAGAAGAACTGAAATCCAACTAAGTCCCATACTTCAGCTAACAGTATGGTGCTAAGGTAAATGTCTTCCTTTTGGTACATGCTGACACAGGGAAGGCTGAGTGAAGAGTACATAGGGAGTTTGTACTATTTTTCAACTCTTCAATTAGACTTACATTAATCAAATTTTAAAAAATTAACTGTTAAAAAAATACCACCATATATTGTGATGATGGAAGGAAGAAGGAAGGAAGGAGGCAGTGGAGAGGGAGGGAGATTCTAATTCAAAGAGATACTTGGGGAGTTTCAAATAAGCTGACTAATTCTTCAGTAGATGTGAGTTATCCCTTTGGGACCCTTCTAACACACACAGAGCCAGAGGTGCCATAATAATGGCAGTTAATAACATGGACTTTAGGATCAGATATATCTTAGTTTAAAACCTGATTTTACCACTTACTTGCTAGCTATGTGTCTAGTGACACATTACTTAGTCTCTCTGAAACTCAATTTTCTCTTATAAAAAATAGGGGTGTGAGGGTGGGAAGGGAGGGAGAAGGGGAATAAGGGGCATTACAATCAGCACACATAATGTACGGGTGGGGCACGGGGAAGGCAGGATGGCACAGAGGAGACAAGTAGTGACTCTGTAGCATCTTACTACGCTGATGCACAGTGACTGTAATGGGGTACGTAGTGGGGACTTGACAATGGGGGGAATCTAGTAACCACAATGTTGCCCATGTGATTTTATATTAATGATACCAAAATAAAAATAAAAATTAAACAGGCATGTGAGTAGTACCAACTTCATGGGATCATTATGAGGATGAAATGGGGGTAACACGCAGCAAAACTCTTTGGCACATAGGAAGCACTTAATAAACAGAAGCCATTAATATTATCACAGAAACTGGCACTATTCAGTTCATGCATCCAAAGTTTATGCCTTTCCTTTCACTTGAAAAGATGAATAATTCTCCCATTCCATTCCACCTATCCAAATCCTATCTATCCCTCAAGTGCCAATGGCATCTCGATGCCTTCAAAAACCTGTAAATTCTCTGACCCCCAATTTTGAATTATGTATTGTGTGGTTATCAATCACTATCATTTTACCTGTGGTAGTAATATTTCATCAATTTGACTGTAAGATCCTTTATGGTAACAACCACCTTGTTTCTTCTTTCCTTGGTGTGTATGCTGATCACCTAGTAGGTATTCAAAAAAGCAAGGTACTTTATGATCGTGCTATTCTTAAATATTTTGGGGGAATCTGGTTTAAGTGTCCTGGGGAATTCAATGGACTTCATCACTGAGAATTTAGAGGCCGGTCAAAATAGGACTTGAAGGGGTAAACATATCCTTAAAAGCACTTCAGAAAAGAAATTAAAGTCTTTCAGCATCCTCTTTACCCCAAATACAAACTAAATTAGATTCTTCACTACCGTCTCTAGGGTCTGTGTCATGAGTTTTTGTCTTGTAAAGGAGACATTTTGAATTCTCTCATAGACACATTTCTTTGTCTGAAATCCACTCTCAGGAAATGTACACAAAATTCTTAATAACATCCACATTCAGACACCATGGCTACAGACACCAGAAAGAGCACATCATTTCTTTTAACAATTCCCTTATATAGCATTACGGTTTCTTAAGTGTTTTTAAGTGTATTGTTCTAATTGATTCTCATAAAAGCTCTGAGAGGTTGTCTGCAAAGTATTATTATCCCCAGTTTTGTAGATAAGACAACTGAGGCCCATACTTGCCAAAAATCACACAATTAGTACATTGCAATTTAGGTTTCTTGTCCCATTCAACAAGCATTTATTGAGTATCTCCTGTAGGATTTTCCTGCCCCGTGTGCTCTCTCCGCACGCCCATGCTTGCTCCTATCACAGTGTTGTGTGTATCATGAAGGACTGCAATCACCTGCCAACTTGTCTGAATCCTCCCATGGACAACAAGCTCCTTGCAGGCAAGCACCTGGCGCGCCGTAGCTGTATCCCTCGTACCTATCCCCAGGAAGGTACTCAGTCAGCACTGGCGGAGTACATGAATGAGGACAACTCAAAAAACAATACTGAAGGATATGCCAGACGAGCTCAGATTGTTTTGGATGAATGCAAATTACATCACCCCTTTTCCAGGTCTTAACATTTTATAATCTTACAACCCAATTCTTCTCAGCAGAGAGCATGGCTTTTGGGATATTAATACACTCTGCTCCTGGGAAAGGAGCAAAGCCTATTACTGAGATGAGTAGGGACCAGATGGTGGTGGAGAAGCACGAGGTGAAGCCTGGTTGCTGTCACACTCTCCAGATAAAGCCACTCATCTGGACAAGTTCTGATCCTGACTTTGTCACACTCCCTAGGCAACTCTCAAGAAAAGGACACAAGTCACAACTTTGACTTAAAGATACCAAACTAAAGGAATTAAATGCTCCTAAATAAAAGGAAGAGTTGCTCATTGACTCTCAGGATGGTGAAATACTGAAACAGATTCCTAAGGGACACTGAGAAATCAGCCCCTGAAAGGCCGCAAGAAGACAATAGAAATCTTCATGAAATACTTGCCCTCCCGAGTCTTTCTCAGCTGTGCCATCCTCTGACCTACTTCCCTTGTTATGCTACATTCTAAACCTACGTTCTTGCTCCTGCCGCCTTCACTGCAGTGTCTCCTTCTTTCAACCCTCAGCCATTTGGTTGCATAAGCCCCACCTTCAGAATCGGAACCGTGAAACATTTGCAGAACTGGTGGTTTTTCAGAAAGTTGGCAGAGAGTTTGTTCTCCATAGTGATGGCATCAATTTCCTCATGCGGGAAAAACGCCAGCAGTTAGTAACAGTATCTGATGCTAAGCAACTGGAGCGGTTCCAGAAGACGTGTAGTGTCTGAAAAAAGCACCAAATAGGAATTTGAAGACACAGTTCTGGCCTGGACTCTTTCAAACACTTCAATGTGACCTCAGATAAATCATTCAGCTTCTCTGAGGCTCTGTTTGGTCCTCTCAACTCTAAAGTGAGCATAGACCCTCCCAGATCCCGGATGCAACGTTCTGCTGGGTTTCTGACAACTTTCACCAGGGCGGAGGGGGTGGGAGATGGAACTCCGTGATCAGGAACTCCCGACAGCCACAGGGGTGCTCCTTCCAGACTAATGAGCAGCGGGGACAGTTTTTTTTTATCCTGTTCCAGGTTAGGGGAGACAAGTCTGTGTCAACATTGATGGAAAATACTTATAAGTTAAAATCAAAGACTTTGCCCGCAGAAGGATAAAAGAATAAGAGAAACCAACTGTCTTCTCTAGAAAAACAAATCACCAAAGAAAAATGATGCAAAGTACATGTATGTTTAACCTGCCCTAAATAAACATAACCAACAGAGAAGTTCACTGTTCGGACCATCTGTATCTGATGGGCATAAGTTTAAATCCTGGCACCATCTGCTGAGCTGGAATTACTACTGTATCAATCTGCCAAGTCACAATTAGGAGAGGACAGCAGCCTCGTGGCATATGATCTCAGCAGCGGCCATTCTTTAATAGGATGAGAACCAGAGCCGAACCAACTCGGTTGGGAATTATTTTAGTGCTTTATGTTCACCCTGATTAAAACCAAACAGAGGCATGTAATTGGCAAACCCACAAGCAACCAGACTTTCAGAGCAGGAGAAACATTCTGGGTGGGCGCCAGAGCCCCCAAGAACCTAGGGTTGATGAGAAGGAACAGCGAAGACAGACAAATAGAGATTCAGTAGTGTTTCCATCCATCCAGGACCACTGGTACTAACCGCCTGACCCACCGCCATGTATCAGTCATGGGGTATTTTTCGTGGGGAACAGAGTCCGGTACTGTAACGGACATTGCCAATAAATCCTTAAATTTTGAGACTTTTCAGTTCACCTAGCCCAAAGCCCTTACTTTACAGATGAGGATGCTGAGGCCCAAAGGGTCAATCAACTTTTCCAAGTCACCACCCAATTAGTAGCAGAGCAGATCTTCCTCCCAGACTGATGCTTACGCCACGGCCTTGCCCCGGAGGCCCAGCAGCTGAAGGCATTTGCTTAGTCCTGCCTGCCTTACCCGTCATGTGCTTTTCAAGCCGTTCACCCTGGTGCCTTTCTGCCTTTCCCTGCCTGTCTTACTATCCCAGAAGCAAGTTTCCCTAAGACAGTATCTTTCATAATTTTTAGCTCTATTTCACAAAATATGAGTTATTCATATTGTATATTATCTCCACATCACTATGGGAGAGCTATGCCCATAGTTTTTAGGTTAGTGTGGTTGATGATACAATCTCTATCACCCTTTGGTTTAGGCCTATCAGACTAACCAGCAATTCCAGAAAACTCCACAAAACTGTCCCTTCAAAGTTCTGTGTCTTTGCACCTGACTCACCCTCCTGCCTGGATGGCTTTCACTGCACCCCAGACCCCTACCAGCCCACCTCCTGTGCATTTTCAAAGCCCCAGCTCCAATGCTGTCTCTTCTTCAGAGCTTTCCTTGACTTCATCCAAAAGTGCAGAATTGATTTCTCCCTCTGCATTTTAATTATGCCTCAGAAACAGAAATTACTAATTATCTGCTAATGACTTGTATTTGTGTTTGTGTTTTGACGAGAGTTATCAGCACCTCATGGTTACAGACAAAGTTTTAAGTATCTCCAGCATCTAATGGTGCCTGGCATGCAGGAGGTCCCAGGGAAATGTTTTGCCTAATGATGCCAATGCTGCAACAGAGTCACTCCCAACATCTACGCCATTTTTCTTGTTCTAGACTCCATACACCAACACTGACCTTTTCATATAAAAATTATAGTTTGTGAGCACTGGGTCAGTACCCCTAAAGCACAGAATACTACGATAAGATTTGGGACGCAAAGAATGAGAATGTTTGTACTCTCAAGTTACTTAAACTCAGGGTGAGTTTTGTGCCTTTTAAAATAAGAATCAGATATTAAACATGTTTCCAAAGGGTATGACGCTTATTCCCATAGACATGAATTTTTAATAGTGAATCTCAAAAGATCTGTCTGAAGTTTGATAAGGAAAATAGAATATTATACTGTACTTTTTATCTAAAAGGTGAAAAAAAAACCCTCTCTCATTTCTATAATAATAACAACAATAATAAAAGCTAATACTTATTGAGGGCTTACCATGAGCCAGGCACATCGATAAGCACTTTATGTTCATCATTTCATTTCGCTTCCTCAGCAACTCCATATAGTAGACACTGCTGTCATTCCCATTTTCTACATGAGAAAGCTGAGGCATCAGGAGTTCAAGTGACTTGTCTGAACAAGGTCAAACAAGGGATGAGAGGTAGAGAGAGGGCTTAATACAGTCAGCCTGACCCCACAGGTCCCGCTCTAGTGAAACACAAACCATGGAAATCAAGAACTCAGCACGTTTCCTGAAGCTCCTGGTGCTAATCGAGAGATGGACTTTAGCTTCTCTTAGCTGCGGATGGGAAAGCCACACCCTTGGGAGAAGCACCAGACCCTCCGAAGAAAGGGGATGCGTGAGGCTTTAACCAACCCAGAGGAATGAATTGTTAAAAAGTGAAGATCACTGAATCGGTAGACTAAGCTTTGCGCACAAAAAGAAGATTATCACCCATGAAAAATGATTTCCCCCTAAAAGCATATACGGAGAACATTTTATGCCATCAACTGGGCGTGCTTACGGACGTTCATGCGGTGGAAAATGAGCTCGTCTTGAGTGAGGCTACTGTATACATTTCCTGGCAATCATTTATTTATTACTTATTGGACAGCTTTTAGCTTTCATCCAAAGAGACAGCGATGTACTTCTGATTTCATTAGGACGGAGAGGAAAAGGCCGAAGTCCCTTTAGGGAGAGACTGATTTCTGGCCCATCTTGTAGCTCACTTTTGATCATAAAAACTCTTGTCTTTGGAAAGAAATGGGAGGGGCTGTGAGGTGTACAGTTATATACGTATTAACAACTTTCTCTGTACAGTGGAAGTTTTAGTTTTAGTTTTAGTTTTCCAAGTGCTTTCCTATCGACATCATCTCACTGGAGCCATCCAACAACCTGGCAGCAGGGAGATTTGTTCCCATTGGCAGCAGGGAGGCCTGCCTCAGTTGGTGCAGCAGCTTGTCTGGGCTCACAAAGCTGGTAAGAAGTACCGCTGGCCTAAGAACTCTAGCCTTCTGATTCCAAGTCCAGGGGATTCCAGTGAAGTAGCTACTGTGTCCCCTTGAGACAGGGACCATGGGTGTAGTCAGAGTAAGGTGAGGGCTTCCGGAAAAAGTCAAAGCAATATAACAATTCAAAGTCCCTATCGAAACTCTGTGTTCAGTATTATGCAAAGTCAAGGTCACACTAATTCTCTAGGGTAAAGATACCAGACTAGGAATATAGACATCTTCGGTGAGATCAGTTAAAGGTCAAAAGGCCAGGAGCAACTTGGCCTGGGATGTTTGTGTTCTGCAAGGGTATCTCAGCATAACCCGTGACCTCACTATAAACAGCCCTGGCAAACAGACAGCAACCCAGCCCACCTTGAGGGCAGGGCAGGGGGTACAAGTCCACACCCTAAGCCTTCAGTTCCCAACAATCCTCAACTGCCTATAAATCCCCTAGACGATGCACCACCAAAGGCTATCTTTTCCCTTCCTGGGGCGAGCCAGCAGCTCTGTCCTCTCACTGTATCTCTAAATAAAAGCCTCTCCCTGGCTCTCCCATCTTGACTGTTTGCTAAGTTCATTCTTCTTCTCTGCCAGCAAGAACCCTGGCATCGCCCTCGTCTTCATGGTTTGAGTGAACTTGATTACAGATTACCTCGTTGGCTTAGCATCACTGATGTCACCTAACTAACTCATGATCCCTGGGATAGAGAAGGAATACGTGGTAAATATGAGCAATTTGACCAGGGCAGATTGAATGAGAAAATCAATAAAATGCATGAAGCGTTTCTATATTACACTTCTCACGAGAGAGTTAAAATCCGCACTTTCTCTTACAGAGCAAGGCGGGGTGGGGGGGAACCAGTTTTAGAGTCAGAGCCTCTAGCAAATGGGAAGGTTTGAGCCACTCATCCTGACTTTTGAATTTGGAACATCCAGAGGCAACATCAAAAGCAAAAATAACTCATTTCCTCCCCATTACTGAGACTTGGCTGCTGATACAGCACCTGTTTGGCATCAGATGGCTGGGAACGCAAAGGCTTCTGTGCAAAAGCAAAACACAATGATTGAAGATGATGTTCTTATGTTCCGGACAATAAATCATCACCTCCTGCTGTTATATTTTAATTTTTTTTTTTTTTACCTAAACAGGAAAAAATGACCATTGTGTTTTAATCCTTGGAGACTTTTGCCTGATACCGTACCAGGTTTCCTCTCTTAGGTGCAAAGCAGATAATACTGCAGGGATTAACTGAAGGTCACTCATCAGTGTTTCTTCATTCTTCCTCTTATCCATCCCCTAGGCCCGACCCCTTCCCCTAGGCCCGACCCCCTTCCCTAGGCCCGACCCCCTTCCCTAGGCCCGACCCCCTTCCCTAGGCCCGACCCCCTTCCCTAGGCCCGGACCCCTTCCCCTAGGCCCGACCCCTTCCCCTAGGCCCGACCCCCTTCCCTAGGCCCGACCCCCTTCCCTAGGCCCGACCCCCTACCCTAGGCCCGACCCCCTTCCCTAGGCCCGAGCCCCTCCCCTAGGACCGACCCCCTACCTAGGCCCGACCCCCTTCCCTAGGCCCGACCCTTTCCCCTAGGCCCGACCCTTTCCCCTAGGCCCAACCCCTTCCCTAGGCCCGACCCCCTACCTAGGCCCGACCCCCTCCCCTAGGCCCGACCCCCTCCCCTAGGCCCGACCCCCTCCCCTAGAACTGACTGCCTGGACAGGAGAGGATTTATCACAACCGGATAAAACGAGTCAGCACAATTCAAACACCTGGGCAGTTCTGCCTTGTCCTAGGTGAGCGGGTTCTTTAATGTTCATTATCTGTCCTGTTTATGGAAGATGGAAAGGGTATAAAACAAGAAAACCCCAAGTGTAACAATGGATTCCGTTTAAAGTGCAAGTAATGTACTAGCACAGTCCCTTGGGGATGGGACTATGATAGAGCCTGAAGCCATTAGCACTAAACTCTTTGTCTTTTTTACAATAAAATACAATAAACAGGGGGTGGGACAAGGAGAAGAAAAAGAACTGTGAGGCGGGCTGATAAGCAAACTTCAGTTACATCTCTTCCTTTGTCTCTTTCCCAGTTTAGGAATAAAGCTTGCATAGGTTAGATTCCCTGCTGGCTGTGAAATTCAGATGGAAATAGTTGACCTTGACAGTTTCAAGCCCTCAAAACATAGACTTCAATATAATAAGGTTCTGAATTTAAAATGACAGAATCAGAATTTCTCCTGGGGTTGAAGGAAAATGACAAAGAAGCCTTCCTCTGCCTCTGCCTGTGAGAACAAAAAAAAATAAACTTTCAAAATTGACGTCACTCTTTTACCTAACGCTTGGTAACGGCTTCCTTTGTGAGACCGGAGGCCCACTCACGCTGGAAATAAGGCAGGTACTTCAAGGCACTCGTCAAAATCCAGAAGACACAATTCTACAATGATTGGAAAATAACTGCTCTGCCCGAAACAAAGATTCCATGTTTCCAATCGTGCATTAAAAAATAACTACAGAATCTCAAGGTCCACCAATGAATCTATACATGACGTCAGTGAGCAATTTGAGGCTCTTTACAACGGGACGCTCTGCAGCTTGGCTCTGAGACAGCAGCCATTAGCTCCGTGTGGCTGTTGAGCACTTGAAAGTACGGCAAGCATGACTGGATTTTTAAAATTTGTTTAGTTCTAGTAATTTAAGATTTTTAAACAGAAGGAATGAAAAATATTTAGAAGTATATTGAAATTATTTTTTATATGGGATTAGATATAACATTTTGGATTAGATAAAACATTGTATTCAAATTAATTTTACTCTTTTTACTTTTTTTCACATGGCTACTAGAAAATTTTAAATTATACACATGGTTTGCTTTGTGTCCATTAAACAGTGTCTCCTTGAGAACTGCAGAATCTACCTCGGGGAGAGAACCTACCTCCGATCTAAGGGTGGGGTCTACTGTAGATTCCATCAGAAGGTATTAATTTGCCAGAAGGAAAAAGACTGATAGCTTGGCCTTCTGGCAGCAGGGTCACAGCCCGGGTTCTAGAAACTGAGTTCCAGCTGTGCTTTTTACTAGCTGTGTGATCTTAGGAAAGTTCCTTAGCCGTTTAGAGCCCATTACTTTGAGTGTTCAGCTAGTGGATTAAAAATATTTAGCACTTAAGTGCTCTGAATATATTAGCTATGCATTACATTTGTTGGTTTTATTGATTAAAGCTGTGTTATTTGAATATAACCGACAGTATCTGAAATCCCAAACATAAACTTAAGGAAAACTGTGACTTTTTGGACCGTATATATGCATTTTCAAGGAAGTAATAATCTATCCTTTGGCAAACCATCAAATAATAGGAACGTTCAAGACTTGAGAATAGTTCCCTCTTTGTAATGAAAAATTAATGACATGATGGGAAACCCTGTCCTTCCTCTGCGTGGTGACCCCGTTTCTGGAACACTCTGGGCACCAGACAGCAGCAAAGGGGCGGCAGAGCAGGGGGAGGGGCTCTGCCAACTTCACAGTTGAGCCTGATGCAAATCCCACAGGCAGTATTCACGGATAGTGATTTAAACTTAGATTATTTTTGGCTCCTCCAGCCTACATAATACAAACAAATACCATAAACTCTTAGATGAAAGCCTAGTTAGATGAGACACAGATGAGGAATTACAATTTAATATGAAATAGCAGTGTGAAATAATATATTATTATATATGAATTTGTCTATCCATATTTCCCCCACTAGAATATAAGCATCCTGAGAACAGAAATGGTGCTCACCCTTTATGAATATGAATGTCTAGTACTTATGACATATTAGGTAGAGGGTAGACACTCAATAAATATTTATCACATAAATGAGTGAAGAGAAACCCTCAGTAAGCTAAATAGTTGAAAGGAAGAAATGTATGAGAAAAGGCCCTGAGCAGCGAACCCCGAGTCACACAGTCGGATATTGCAAAGTATTACATGGGCTCCAAACAACAGTGATGTGGATTCAGCTAACACTAAATCAGCAATGAAAACAGAAGACAGACACTGAGAAGAATGTGTTGGGGTTACTAGGCGCCCACAAGTCTCCCCACCATCTAGATTAAAGCCCCGCAGCTCAGCAGGTCACGTAAGGCTTCTCCCATCTGCCCTCTCCTGAGCTCGCTAGACACAGCCTCCGTTCCCAGCCCTTAAGTCCCAGCCATGAGGTCCACACAGCACGTCGGGCTCAGTCTCATTTCCAGGCCTCAGCCACTGCTTGTCCTTCTTGCTACAACACTATTCCTCATACTGACCGCCTGATAAATTCCTCATTCTTTTTGACTTTGCTTAAGAGCTGCCACCTCCGGGAAGACATCCCTGATCACTGCATGCTGAATTAAGTAGTTCCCCTTCTATTCTGTTCCCAATACCTGTATCATTTCTATATATAAAAGTGTTCTATATATTCATACATAATACACCCCTTCAGTAATGGATAAATGACCTGGCTGCATGAATCAAACCAGAGATGTATACCTTACCTGACAGGCATTCCCAAATAAGAAAAGAAAAAAAATAATAATAGCATGCCTAATTGCATCTCTCCTTTAAGGCAGTATCTATGAAATACAGCTCTTACATTTCACACATTTTTCTTAACTTGATTTTTTTCCCTTTCTAACTGAAAAGTCACTGAACTGACGTAAATCCAGTGACATCCACGTTAGGCTTTCTGCCTCTTCCAGCACACCTACAGGTTTCCGTCTATGTCTCAATTATATTAAATTTATGAGCTATATGCTTCTTATCACCAATACCATCACTTCTATTTTCTATTCTCTAGTCATTTCTTGTAAGATATTAAGGGCAAGATGCGATAAAGTATTCAAATAATTATTCAAACACTTTGCTACTGGCAGGGGAGACGATGAAGCTGACACCGAATTCTCAACGGCAAGTGCATATCACACCTTTCATCCCCGTTGCCCCAGAGCATGGAACAGTGCCATGACTGGTGTTTATAGTAGGTGCTTAATAAATCTAGCCTGGTGAATGACAGATGTGGTAGGGAAGTGGCACAAAGCATTTGAAACCCCCCCGTCCCTTTTAACTAGCCATGGCATGGAGGTAGCAAAGGGTACCGGACATGCGCCATTATGCACAGTGGGAAGAAATGAGTCTTAGAAGCAAATTTCAAATCTCTGTGCAGATGCCTCCTAGCTTTGGGATCTTAGACATTTTTACTGACTCTTAGCTTCAATCTTTCTTTCTAAAATGAGGATAATAGAGTTGTTATGAGAACAAAACAACATAGTTCTTGGTGCTTTCAATACTTATGCAGATGACCTTTGACCACGCCCAGCCCCTCTCTCCAAGCATCACGCCTCCACAGTCCCTCGGCCAGCCACTCGCGTGGACATACCCTGAGTGGCCTCGTTATTAACTGCTTAAGCCCAGCTTCACACATCCCACCACCTTCCTAGCTTACCAGCACGTTTTTCTCCAATGCCAGATTCCAACAGCCCTTTGACTCTCTCAGGACCTTCATCCAGGGATCCCCACACCTTCTTCGTCTCCCTCACCTCCTTCAAGCCCTCCCTGCCTTTCTAACTCAAGTTAAATTCAACAGGCAATCTTTTATAATAACTCCCTGGCATACACCATCAACTCTTCTGCCCCTGCTTGCAAAACCTCACTCCTGCTGGTGGGGAGCAACTCTGGGCCTGCTGCCACCTGCAGCCATGCCCCTGGACAGAGCAGGCGAAAAAGATTCCGCCCTGTGGAATGATGTCACTTGAGATTCACAGCCACCTGTGTCAGGTGAGTCTGTCCTGCGCAGGTCAGTAATGTATTTCCCAGGTTCATCCCTCTCCCACAGCCCTGGATAACTTTCTATACTGTCTTTTCTCTCTTCAAACCTCAAATACTTCCTTCCCTACCCTCAATCTTTCAACTTCTTGTTTTACTGAGCAAACAGAAGTAGTCCGAAGAGACACCAACAACTTCTCACCAAAGCATACCGACCACCTGTGTCTGTGTATATGTTCTACAACTATTTATGTGTGTGTGTGTACACATACACTATTACTATATCTGTTACATATCTATTCCATGTTCATATATCCCATTACTATGGAAGAACTGACAAGACTCATAAAGAATAAAGCCCATGTGCTCAACGCCATTCCTTCTTATTCATTCAAGGATACCACTGTCGTCTCTCCTCTCTCTCCATATTGTCCACTTTTCCCTAACCACTGAATCCTTCCTATTTTATATTCCCATACAAATACTCTGCTTCTTCTACTACCTTAAAAAAAAATCCACTTTTGATGATCTCTTTCTATATTCCTAATTTCTATATTTCACTTTATAGGAAAGATCTATACTCCATGGACAAACCAACGTAACTTGGCAATTGAAAAGCATTTAGTCTTCAGAGTCAGACTTTCCCAAGATCTGAATCCTGATTTTATTATTTGCTAGCTGTGAACTTGGGTCAGAATCTTACTAGGTCTCAGTTTTCTCATTTGTAAAATAGGGAAAATAATCCTCACCTCTTGCCATTGTTCTAAAGAGAGAACAGTGTAATATCTATAAAGCACTTATCACAGTGTCTGCCACAGGATCTGCACTCAATTAGTGGCATTTGTAATTAATTTTAGAAGAGAATAAACAGCTAAAGGGAGAAAAACAAAAACCATACGAAATGGGGAAAAGCAAGAGCCCATACGTCCCCATTTCAAGGGTTCCAGGATTTTCATCAGGATTCAGGAGGGAAAGGGATTAAGGTCAATTGGTTTTAAAACCAAGAATCAATTTATTTAGTTTTTGATAGTAACCTTGCTGTTAGTAGATGACCCAAGTTCTAAGGTAATGGAAAGCTGTTAGTAATCTACAATACTTATGTGAAAATTATATTGTGAAGTAACCTTCCACAAATTCAAAACTAGGCAAGCTGCTAAAAGAGGAGCTCATTGTCCGTATATTTTATGATTTAAATAGATTTTCAGGTTAGTCATAGGTTCATGTCTAAATGTGCCTTTTCTCCGGAGAACAACGCATATCAGGACATCTGGATTAGTCTTGTTCACGATTACCTCATTCCTTTCAGTTTTGCTATGGATTCTAGAACCAAAACCTGCTAATAGGTCTTTTTGTATTTTTTACTTTTAAAGATTATATTTACATACACATACATACACTTTTTTTTTTTGCTTAGGTATTTAGAAAGATAAGGATAAGTCCTTTCTATATTCCATTTCAAATATTTTTGACATCCTTCTGTGCCATGAAACCTTGTGCCTTTTTATATCTGTGGTACCTAGGAAATCAAATTCTTAAAAAATAATGTTGTGTAGGAGTCTCGGGAGAAGAGACTGTATCCCAGAAGTTCTGTGTGGGTAACTGAGGACAGATTTACAGATTTCAGACCAATCTGGTTGAATTTTTTTAAAGCTGTACCATGGGAAAAATCATGTTCATAAGGCTTGAGACGCGAAGGGGAAGAGAACAGGGAAAGCAGCCCTGCCCAGCACCTTCTGCCATCCCAGCCCCTGCCGGGGGCTGCAAGTGGGCTCCTCACTTCATCTTGGGAGGTGGCTCCCTTCAAGGGCTGTTTTTGGCAGTCCAAAAAAGATAGCACTCCATCTGCTTTTCCTGTGGTCGGCTCTGACGGGAAGAGCGCAAGCAACTGGGGCTGGAATTCTGCACCAACTATTAGATTGCACAGCAGGGCCTGGGGCCTGGGAGGCGGCTTTAAAGTTCAGTGCCCTCACCCACCAGTGGTTTCCATCGGCCTGCCCTCTCACCCCCATTTTCAATACGAACAAATGAACCTTTCTCCGACTTAACACTACTAGTTTTCTCCTATACAGAAATTCTGAAGCAGCCACTAAGCATGACTTTGAGGAGGTTTAACCTCTCTGAGCCCCAGTTTCTACTGTAGAGGTTTCATGAGGATCAAGTGAGAAACACTTGACATGGTACCTGCCATAGAGTTCAACAGAGGAGAGCTGTACTGATTGCTCACACCTCTAAGTTTATATGCCACTGCATACCTGTATTTCATTTCTCTGCTCAGGAGGACCTTCAGCAGCAAATTAAAGATAACAATTATTTGATGACACTGCACTGGGTGTTTGGAAGAAAACTTGTTTTTGCATAAAAGGAAGCAAATTACCAAGGCAAATCATAGACTATAAACAATATGGAAATACAGCAATGATAAAAAGTATTACTGCTTTTTTTATACAGAAGAATATAGCTGGTATGAGGGATTATTTGCAAACACCCCCAAAATAGATTTTTTTTGTTTGCAATTAATTCTTTAAGTCAGGATAGAAAGCACCATTTCAACCAGAGATTTTACCAGAGTCCTTTAAGCTCTGTGGAGGAAATATACATTTATACTGACCTAATAGAATAATACACTAACTTTGGGCTCTATTCACAGTATAGAAAACGATTCTAAACTACTAGGTAGAAAGTATATAAAGTTGGTTGTAAAGATCATTTCCCGTGCTTTCTTTCAATAGCAATAATTCCATGGCTTGTGTTGTTACCAAAAAAAAATGTAAAGTGAAGAATTAAGCTAAATTTCTCTGTAATATACAAAAGATAGAGGAAAGTACAGTTATTTTTGCTCTTTACTTTCTCTAATAATTACTTTTCTCCAGTTCATCTTTCATTTATTCTTGCCCTGAAAACTACATGTAAGTCAAGTGAAAATAAAAGAAGCAGAAAAGTATACACAGCTAAGAACCTGACCAAAAATGTAAAAAGATAATTTTTTTAAGGGATGGAAATTCACCATTTGTTCAGAAAGTCTGGGTTGGGTTTTTCAAACAGCTTCACTGAGCCCTAGGTTTCCTGGAATTGTCCCAAGGGCCACCGGAACAAGGAAAGAAAGGGGGAACTGGGAAGAATGTCTCTTACACCCAGTTCCCCCTTCAATCAAAACAACACCAACTTTAAAAGGTTCTGTATGTTGGCTTCTTCCTAGGACCTCATTGACAGCCTGGAGACTCAAAGAGAGGAAACAGAATTATGAAATCATGAGCTCCCTCACCTCCCAGGATGCTCTGATTTTATGTCAAGTTGGTGCCCTTCTAGCATGAGAGATGCATGTCAAGCTCCCATCCAGCACTGCAGCTTCTGGGGCTGCAGTGAGGGATTTGCTTTTATCCACTTGGCCAGCACCTTCACACCATAACTGCGTGATCATTACGCAAGCAGCGGAGACCAAAATATACCCAACGTATCTTTGATTAGATTCGACTCAATCTTATGTAATAACAGTGCTACAGCTGCAGTCACATTAAAACCAGTTTGTTTAATCTTGACCATTGGTATCTAAATGCCTTAACAATTTTCTAGATGAGCAGATTTCATCTTCCTAATCTTTCTCTTTTTGGGTGTAGTTACCTTTCCCGAAGACATTGTCTAGATGTTCACTCAAGCTAAGATAAAACCTGTCTTAATAGCAGACGCCTCATCAAGAAGAGGCCCTTTGTTATGCCATATTATTGGCTACTCAGGGTCCATGCAGCAGCTAGGCAGGTCCACCTTTCCTGTTGTACGCTTGGGGTGCCCGAGGATCAGGGGGACTAAGCGACCCATCAAAGGAAGCTGCCCCACTCCTGCCTACATCTTTTATCCTCTCTCAGGGCTTGTTGCTCTTTCTTTTCCCCTCACTCATTTCCACTATAGCAGCTGGAGATTTTTGTTTATGTGTATGTATGTACACATATGGAAAAAAAAACCTCACCATTATACAGAGCACCCTCGCCTCGTGCTCTATAAAATCATTTGCACATTCCTGAGTGGCGGTATACTGACTGTAAGACCCACAGATGATTTCCTAGCAAAGTACATAAACCTGTTGAAGCTCTTATACAAACATGGATACCAACTTTGTAGAACTTTTGCCATTTGACCTAGGATCGGAACATGAGCTTTTAAGCAATTCATACTCTTATTTGGCAAATGCACAGTTTAGTACTACGTCTCCGGGGGCCTTTGTTAGAAAGGCAGTTTTAGAAGCTATTGTGATCCACTAAGGGAATGGTTTAACAGCCAGAGGCTACTGCTTGCCTGAAAGGGTAATATTAATTGGGTACAGCAGAAAAAATGAAATAAAATAATAAAAATTACACACACACACACACACACACGTATATAACATCAGTTGCCTTTATCATGACAGGGAATCCTAGTATAATTTTAAATGTGGGTGGGAAGGATAGAGAAAAATAACTTACTGAGTGCCCACCATGCCTCAGGCACTATACTAGGTGCCAGGGGCCAGGGATACATGATTAAAGGACAAATATAGCTCCTACCCGCATGAGGCTCACAGTCTACAGAGAGATAGGGAGGGAGGGAAGGAGAGCGGGAGAGAGAGAATAAACAAGTAAATGAAGCAAATAATTATGCATATGAACAGTGCTGTGCTGGGACCATGTCACTAAGAGAATAATGAGGAAGACACTGGCGACTTCAGCTGGGAGGGCACCAGAAGGACTTTCCAAAGCGAACCGATGAGAGCCTGACTTTGAAGGATGAGTGAGATTCAGAAAGGCATGGAGCACAGAGAGCATTTGGGGGGAGAGAGCGGGGGCAGGACACTGAGAGGGGCAGCAGACCGGCCTGCTGTACGGAGCGTCAAAAGGCCTCATGGCCGAGCACCGTGGGGAGAGTGTCTTCAGAGGGCGCTGGCGAGGGGAGCCCACCGAGGGAATTCCAGAAACGTGTGCTATGCGAGGTGTGCTTCGTTTCTCTAAGCCCATGAAGTGTGTGTGGTAATAGTCCAGAGTGAAACCAGTGGGTAGCAACTTGACTTTGGATTTGCTGGTAGCCAGGATCAGCTCAACAGATCCATATTCTCTGCTGTTTCTTCCAGGTCCAAGCGTGTCCCTGTAAGATGAACCGAAGAACCCGGGGATGAAGGGCTACACGGGTGGGACGAGCTAATAAGATGGCATGACCTTGGCCTAATCCTCACAGCACTGCGCTGAGAGAAGCGCCCTCACTCCCCTTCGGCAGATGAGTGTGAGGTGAACAGAAGTTCAGACACTTGCCCAGCTAAGTGTGCCCTGGTAGGAAGTGACAGGACCGAGGTTTTTATGCAGACAGGGCTGATGCTGTCCATATACTCAGCCATGTTTTCATTGTCACTCACGGGGTGAATCTACGGTTACAAGTAAACATACAGTAACACTGAGGACAAATTTCACCCATTTTACATTTCACATTTTCTTTCTTTAAAAATGTAGTATCATAAGTTTATTAACTCATTCAGCAAATGTTTATTGAGTACTTCCTGTGTGTTCAGTGTGGTGGTAGTTACTGAAAATGAGTGATGCGTGTGATTGACAAAGTAAGTTAGTAATCCTTAGTTACAGTCAAAACTATAATAATGACACAAACCATTTTAAGAATCATTATAAAAAGAAACTACAGGCAGTGCCTTTAAATTCAATTCCTGGTCATCTAAGGCTATCCTTTGGCTTCTGATTTCACACATACACTTTCACAAAAGAGATGTTTGAAAAGAAAAGAGAAATGAAGCATTTACAAAGGAAGGTATTAGTTCCTGGAGTAACTAAAATCATCCATTCAGCTATCACTGGAAAAAGGTAATTAAATGAGATGAAATGATTGCTAATGATCTTGAGGTTCTAAGCTTTCCTAGGATATAATTTTTATGACTCCATCAGCCACTTAGTATCTTAAAGTCAACAAATGCATTAAAGATTTAAGCATTTTCTCTTCCCTAAGCTTTAAAATCTGGCTTAATTTCCTGACACTCCAAGTTCAGATCAGGAGCTCCCTTTCTACTCTCATATCAGTTTGTATTTCCCCATCAGGCTAGACTGAAATTGCCCATTTGCTACTCTAATCTCTCCCTGAACCATATGTTCCGTAAGAACACTGACCATATGCTTCTTGTTCACAGGTGCAATCTCTGGAATTGCATGCAGTCTCAGGTGCATAGTAGGTGCTCAATAAATGCTTCCAGAAGGAGCCAACCATTGTAGAGATGTCTAGGAACTGAACACACACTAAAGCAAAGGGCAGAGCAAGGTCACAGAGCCTGGCATTTAGTCATGCAGCCAGAAGGGAGCAGACAGAATTCTGTACAAGTAATTGAGTCCAGACCTAAATCTGCTTCTTAAAGGAGGTCATTCTGATGAAGAGATGTCAAGATCTGTTAGGAAACAAGATCACGCTTCACACAGGATTTTTTTGTGTGGAAAGATGCTGAGGAAGGAACGTTTGAAGGGCCTGCAGTTTCCAGTCAATAAGGTCTGTCCTCACTGTGAATCACTTCTTTGGCAGATTGTGGAGTACTAGAAAATCCTTAGCATGAGGACTTTGTGAACTAAGATCTTGATTCTTTGCATACAGATATGACATTTTCTACCCACCTCAACTGGACAATCCTCTAAAAAAAAAAGGCCTTAATACAAGATTGGTCATCAGTAAGCATTAAGCAATCACATCTTTTCAAAGAAATATTTCACATCACTGTTTTATTATCTAAAAGCGGTCTTTAAAATGTTGAAACTATCACACCTTATTTCATCAGTCATTACTGCTCCATGCCCAGGGGTATCTATCCAGAAAAGCCAAAACAAAACTGGTCATTTTCTAAAGGCATACTTTTCTTATGCAAATAGAATTAACACTTTTCGATTTCACTGCAGCTTGACCAAGTTGTGCAAATCTAGGCGACCATAAAGAGAGCAAATCCCTCTCTTTAGAATTAAAAAAAAAATGTATTTTACATGGTTGCCTAGAAAGCAAATTAATGAAACGGAATCCTCTTTTCCATCTGCACTACAGTGTAAATTTGCAAGCATATGCCCATGGGAAAATGTCTCCACCTGACAAATCTGATCGCTTATGCTACAGAAAGTGAGCTCTGACCTCTGACTAGTGTTTGATGTGCTTTGCATTGCAGACCAGCCCATTTCCTTCTCGGGTATTTTCAGAACTCTGCAACACTTCTCCAAGTCTAGAGCATTCCCTTGGTTTTGATCTCACGCCTCTGCCACACTCTAACATCCCTGGACCCCACTTCCCTTAGCTCTATCACTACAGTTTCTCTGCTGCTCCAGGGTCCCCTTTACAGAAAAGTCTCCATTGTGAGAGCCTAGCTTCCTTTTCCGTAATTGCCTAGCTGTGTTAATCCACCACACTGTCTAAAACACAACACGTGACAGCCTGAAAGTCTCTTAAGTGTGCCACCAAATAGGTTGCCTCCTAGTTTCATCAGTGTGATTAATTTACCATCACACTGAATCAGATATACTCAGAATCAAAGGCTGCTAAAAATTGGGGTGGGGAAATTATTAGAACTTTCTGCTTTGGAATGGAACTGATGAGTAACAGTAGGAAAGTAGGAATGTCTTTACATGGGCAGCTTTTGAATGGGTCACAGGGTAACAGCTCCCCCCACCCCCCACCATTACCACTCTTACTTCCTTTCCATGCCACACACTGTAGCTACTCAGAGTGTGAAGCAAAATGTCTTGTGTTCATGTCTGGAGCAATTTACTGTCAGTGTCATACTCAATAACCATTTTCTGTCATCGTGAAGGAGAATACTCTCTAGGCTGAGATTCATAAAAGGTTATTCTAATTCTGCAGTGACTGAATATATCATTTAAATTGGATTCTTCATTTTTCAATTCTGCTACCTACTGGCCTAGGTTCTGAAGAGCCACAGGTGAGAGAAAAGCCACTTTTGATGTCTTCCTCTGGAACAGCCAGGGGGAAGGAAATAACTACTAGGACTTGAAGCCTTTTCAGGGGTTTACTTTTTTATGTTTATTCAGAGACAATTGAAATAAATAGCTTGAATTTTCTCTTTAAAAGCCACTTCTAGATGTTTTTGTTTGTTTAACATGAGTACAATTAACACACTGGGCAAAGTATCTAAGAGAACCATTAGAAAGAACCTAGGCAAGTTACTTCAAGGCAGGACCTGAGCTGCACCCCTGTCAATATTCCCGGGGGTCCTCGGAGTTATCTACTGACACTTCCACGGCATCGATGGGGAGCCAGGCACATCATAAGCACTTCATATAAGCAACCCGTTTGGTTCTCACAGCAACCAGATGAGGCACGTCCACTTTACAGGCGAGGAAACTGAGGCGCTGAAATTAAGTAATTTGCTTTAATGATCACACAGCCTAGAGACTCAGCCTCAAGCACTCTCGGCTCCAAAACCCGGGCTCTTAAAGACCATGTCAGGCTGCCTCTGCCATTAAGGAGTGA
Organism: Manis javanica; assembly: GCF_040802235.1. Taxonomy (NCBI): domain Eukaryota; kingdom Metazoa; phylum Chordata; class Mammalia; order Pholidota; family Manidae; genus Manis; species Manis javanica. The sequence goes on along the minus strand of NC_133169.1, from coordinate 90,234,570 downwards.
TCACTAAGGTTCACGGGGAGAAGGAAATGGAATACTTAGGCTGTAGGAAAATTAAGAAGGAAACTGGTCAGTCTCACCTCATCCTTTGAATTTCAGTAACTTGTTTTTTCCCTATTGGGCTATTTTCTCCATTTTGCAGCACTTTTCTGGCTCCTGAGTCCCTCCTGTTGTTTCTCCAGCCCCGGCCCCAGCCCAGCTTCAGTCTGCTCCTGCCTGGGCGGACCAGCCGAAGGGACCCCCCAGGAGACCTCGGGCCGTGAGTGCCTTTCTCAGTTCCCTTGAGCTGGGATCTCAGGGCAGGGCTAAGAGCGGGACATCTCTTGGTGAGAATTCCAATTCGTGTGCAAAGTGCTCAGCCTAGTGCCTGGAACACTCCCTGGAAGTCGGGAAATGTCATGATTATTCCTTAAAGCGCCGTCATACCCTCACCGCTCTCCTGCTCTTCTGTTGAGAAATGATGTCATGATTCTATTCAAGGCAGTGGCATCTCCAACCATGACAGAACTCTGCAGGAGGCACATATTTTTCACTCTTTTGAGAAACATTTGTGGAGTATCTACAGTTTTGCCAGGCACTATGCCAGGCATTGTGGGGACCACGAGGGACGCAGTGCCTAGCTTCTCAGAGTTTACAGGTGATGTTAAAGAGACAGTTAAATAAGCAAGTAGAATACCGTATTTATGCCACACGGTAAGGAAAACAGGATCTTATGGGGCCTAGACAAGGGGTGCCTCGTATGGGACACATAGGCTGACCAAGGCCTCCCAGGAAAGTGACCTTCAGGATGGGGACCCGAGACACTGAATCAAAGCAGATAGAGGCAGAGTTCCAGGCAGAGGGAACATCAGCTTGAAACCTGAAGAAGCAAGCGTAGAACCGCATTTGGGAACTGAAAATGCTAAGTCATGAATGCAAGGGGCAGGATGGCCAACAGAAGGTTCTGGAGAGGGAAGCAGAGCTCATTCCGTGAAGGCCTGTGACTCACAGGAAAGAGTTTGTATTTAACTGTAAGGGCAGTTGTGGGGCAATGAAGAACTTGACGCAGAGGAGTAACCTGGTCAGACGCGCATTTCAGAAATCTCACCATGTTTGTAGCAGGGAAAACAGACCCAAGGGGGAAACACTGGACGTGGGGTAGAGAGAACAATTTAAATTTCTTTGTACTGGTTTAAAAAGGTATCGGGGGAGGTCACAGAGAGGACATAACTGCTAGCTGGCCCATGAGCTGGACCCAAGCAACTGGGGGCTTCTCACCTCCCGCCGCTCCTTGGAATGACCTTCTGCTTGCCCCCGCCCCTCCCGGAAGCTAACCAAGGACATTGCCTGGAGACAGCGACACGGTGTGGAGGCCATCTTTAGGGGACATACGACCGAACCCAGCTACTGCATGAACACTTACGATCTGGCAGGTGGGCGTGGAGATCTGGGCAACTTGTGACTGCCTGAGACAAGCCTTGGAAGTAAGCGCTCTTGCTTATTAAGCCTGCCACCTACCAATCCGTAGTGGTCTATGGGGGTAAAATTGCAATATTTGCAGAATCTCTCGCCTGGCTTTAGTGCATCTCCATATCAATAGGTGTTTCCAAGGGGTGGAGAGAAGTAGTCCATCTCCATATCAGTAGGTAATTACAAGGGTGAGCGAGGGCGTATCTGGACCTGAGAGGTTCCGTGGGGTCCCTTCTCCTGAAGCCAGGTCGGGAGAGACACAGGTGTGCAGAAGTGTCTCACTGCTTGTAAGCAATAAACAGGTTTCTCCCACTTTATTTCTCGCTTTGGCTGATTGCAGTTTCACAGGTATTTTGCCCTGGGATTTTACCCCTGAGTTACATCGTGTGTCTTTGCCTTCCATGTAAGGGGCTGGCTGCAGATGACACCCAGGAAGCTCCGGGGTTAGGAAACAACAGAATAAGTGCTGGCGGTCTGGTCCAGAGCAGCGTCCGTGGAAACGGAAAGATGGATGAACTTGGGAGAGATGAAGGATAAGCACCAATCGGACTTGTTGAAGAAAGCAGAGGGCGGTTGTGAAGAAGGAAGACTCGGGGATGCTACACAGGTTACCTACTTCCCTGGGCAAGTGAATAACTACTAATGCCGCTGCCTGGGCTAAGGAACACAGGGAGAGAAGAATTTGGAAACACAGGTGATGAGTTCAGTGGAGCTTCAACACAGTGAAAAGAATCCAAGAATACAGAATTAGAATAGCCAAGATTTTGCCCACCCAAAATCATTCTTGCTCCCAATCAACAGGCCCCAGTGCACATCTTGGTGGGCACACGGCACCCCTGAGGGTAGTCCAGGCTAATGATGAGAACGGCAATGGAATACTAGATGGTTCTTGAGTGAGTGTACAGAGAAGCAGGGACCTCTTTTATTATCTGCGTTATCGTCAGAATCAACTCAGACAATGGAGACAATAGATCCCAACTGCTATTCATCCATATGATAAACACGATAAAACTTTAACAATAAAAAGATGCCTTTCTCTTGTGTCCACAGCATATAGCATTTCAGCCTGCCAAAGAAAAGTAAAAATGGATTTGCCATCCTTAAGATTTCTTCCCAAAAAAACTGAACTTAAATCTGATCAAGGCTGTAGAGTCTAGAATCAAGATCTAACAAACTTACAGAAACAACAAGGGTGAGAAAAGAAACATTAATGACACAGATCACAGATAGGGACCAGCAAGACCAGAACGCTGGACATTCGACATGACGAACAACCTGGTTCCTTCCAACGAATCTTTTTAAAAAGAAAGAGACAGAGACAGAAAAAGACAAAAGGAAGGAGGGAGAGAAGAAGAGATTAAAAGTAATTTAAGATAAACATTTTGCCGCTCCGCCACATATAAATTATATGCATTTTTAAAATTTTGAAACAGAAAAGAGGTAGCAATCAAAGATAATGAATTGAGACCTCATCTGACTCTTAACTCAAAAAACCTAACTTTAAGAAAATATTGTAAGAACATCAAAGAAGTTTGAATCCCAAATATTGGAAAATCTTAAAGAATTATTAATTTTTCATGTGATAATATTGTTATGTTTTTTCTTAATTCATTTTATTTTAGAAACATATAGTATACTATTTGTGGATGAACGAAATGATCGCTATCTGACATTTGCTTCAAAATAATCCTGTACAGACAGAAGGGAAAGTAGGTAGGAATATATATGAAACAAGATTGGTCTTAAAATGATACAATTTTGGGAGCTGGGTGTCTGCACATTTGGATGAATTTGAAAATTTCTGTACTGAATTTTTTAGCCAACTTGCCAAGAAATGCAATATTTGAGGAAAGCTACAGTAAAGAAAAAGAGCAACAGTCAGTTATGATGCAGAAACTGAGCATTCATCTATCAATTTCCAAAGACCTGTTTTTCTATATTTTGGATTGGCACTTTATTCTACGCATGGTCTCTTCTCTCCATGGTTGGTGTTTGGACATGTCCAAGTGGAGCTTTGTGGCACTTTCTCGCCTATTTCCATTTCTAATTCTTTTGATAAGATCTAATCCTCTTTATACCATCAGAAACACTTTGTTCTTCTCTTTCTAGTCACGTTTAATTTTGAACAGATTGAGGTGCTTCAGGGCAATCTCAGAGACCTCCCCTTTCTGCCTACAGACTGACACTTGTCTTTCTGCCAAATTCATTCAGTGATGACATGGACCCAGGAAGAAATGCCTCATACAAGGAAGGAATTGAACCCAGGTAACAAATATTGTTTGGCATGAAAGTGGAAAGTGTCATAAAATATTTTGCTAACACGTTTGCATCACTGTTTATATCATTGCCATATCGAGCCCAATGCTCTGAGCACAGCATTTTAAGAGACAAGAATAAATCACAGCCACCACCCCTGCCCACTCTCATCACCAGTACCATCCAGTATCTGCCCAGGCACTGGCCTAAACTGAGTTCAGGACGAAGCCTCATACTTAGACTGTGATGTGTTTTTAAATCACAAATTAAGAAGCCTCAAGTCTTAAGAACTCTCTCCCTTTGGAACACAGTTACCTAATCCAGAACTATTAAGTTTTCTTATGTACAAAAAGCCCTGAGAAAAGTAACACTATGCCTCCTAAGTATTCTGGTTTGTAAAGAGCTCATGTCTTCTGGGAGCTTTTAAAGTCAACGTTGAATAAGTTTTTCACCCCATATTCCTTCCCAATACAAGGTCATGCAGCTGAATTCTAAGAAATCATTTCCTGACCTACTATTCTCTGACACGCCTTTTTCAGTAACAGCCCCTTAGATATATACTGTGTACATAGATCAACTTAGAGGCTTTTGTGGAAACAACCTTTTAAATTTAAGGAAATGAAGTAGAGAGATGAAAGATTAAAATGCACCTACAAGCAGCAATTTGTTGGAAAGGTGATGAATCCGCGTCTCGAGCTATAACGTACTGAATTCCGAGTGTTGTTTTTGGAGTACGCATCCTGAGAATTAAACTCCCTACTTGTGGTCATGTTAGCATGATTTTACTTGAGGCAAATTCCTTTGAATCTGAGTGCTTTCAGGCATTTGTCTGAAGTAACTCACTCATGAATAGGATTAAGGAAATGTTCATAATTCTCTCCAACCAAGAACCATCTCCCCACTCTCTCGGGCATGGGAAGATGGCTCCATATAAGAGGTTCATTTATTTCCATGCACTTGTGATTTTGTTTATCAAGTGATGTGAATGGCGATTGAGTATCTGGTTCAAAACCAAGACTCCTCTTTTCCAAATTACATAGCTCCCCTTTTGAGGAGAATCAAGAAGGCATTCCCTGATGTTTATGATACTGCCTTCTGTATTATGCTTGAAGAGAAAAGAGAGGTAATCATTTGGGTGTGCAAGCAAGAAATTTACTTTCTCATTGTTTTAAGTTAAAACCTATCTAAAAGTACTCTGTGAGGCAATTCTGGGATACATTTCTGTATTCCTGTATCACTCACATTTTCTTGGTTGCTGATAAGTGAATCATAATCCACAGGATCTCACATACATTTGGGTGCATAATCAAAGTAGACAAATGCATCTCTTACCAGACTCCTGAGCACATACAAACACCTGCTGACATCATCAGTTCGTAGTTCTACATGAGCTAAACCCTCAGCCAGAACTACCAGATGTTCACCATCAATTCTAGGCCTACAGGAAGGTCAAATGAGGCGACCATCTAACCTGTTAATAATGGACAGGGAGATCTGGAAACTTCCCATTTCCCCTTGGAGAACTTGCAAGGAAATTTGGCAAGGGGCGGAAAAGGTCTCTCCCCATGCCTGTCAGCCACCAAAGGCGATGTATTACTTTCCGGCTGTTGATTTTTTCCTGTGATCTGGATCCTGACAAAGTGACTCCGCAGTATCCCTGGGTAATTATTACAGTCTCATCGTTTGGAGTTAGTTCCTCTAAAGAGTCTGTCACTACATACATATATTACATATATATAATATATATGTGATGTATATGTTCACTATCTATTATATGTATAATGTTTAACTTCCTGAGGAGGAAGTGGAGGGAGCTGAGTTCCCCTGCAAAGAGCCCCTCTGTGGTGGTCGGTCGGCGGGCTGCGGATGCGGGCCCCGGGGGAGGAGTCGAGGGTCGCGGGGGAGGAGCCGAAGCCCCGGGGGCGGAGTCGCGGGCCGCGGGGGAGGAGTCGAGGGCCGCGGGGGAGGAGCCGAAGCCCCGGGGGGAGTCGGGGGGGGCGCGGGGGCGGGGGCGAGGGCCGCGGGGGAGGGGTCGAAGCCCCGGGGGGAGTCGCGAGTCCCGGGAGCAGACAGGGGGCGGCCCCCGGGGGCGGAGTCTCGGGCCCCGTGGGAGGAGTCGGTCCCCCCGGAGCAGGCAGGGGACGGCCCCGGAGCTCCGAGGCGTCCGCAGGGCGCGCCTGGGCTGCGTTCGGCGGGGCTGGGCGGCGCTCGCAGGACCCGAGCTCGCCGCGGAGCGTCTTTGCCTACAGTCCACTCTCTGCTCTAGAGCACTTCCCATGCTTTCGGCCCATGAATTCTGGGCACAACAGCTTGATGAATTAATGCTTATGTAGGCACAGTTGGCAGCTTCTAATTAAATGATGATGGCTAAGCGGCTGCAGGGAAGCGGTTATGCGCGCCAGAGAGCCAGCTGTCAGTTTCAGTGGTGCTAAGAGAGTTCACATTTTGCTCTGCATGTCAGGTACGAAAGGGGCGGTATAGCATACATAGCCAATGTGCATGCTGTGCAATAGGAAGCTGCCGTGTGTCTGTGCTAGCCTGTCCCTACCTAGCGTGACGGAGAGCAAACTGCTCCTAGGCAACCTCTCAGCAATCTCACAAAGGGAAACAAAACAAAACAAAAATCCCAACAGTTATATCAGGAAAACTGAGTCTGTCCAGCGCAATCTAAAGAGGACATAGTGTTAGACAGATGAGCCTTAGATGAACACAGAAATGCCAATGGGCTAGTAGGCAAATAGATTTCAGGTTCTGGGTCTCATTTATGTGAGCAAGCAATTAGAAATCGAATGTGTTGGAGAGGAGATGGCTGGTATATGTTTTCAGTTATTTGAAGCTTCTTAAAATGCTGTTTTCAAATATTAGAAATTAGAGAACAAGGTAAACATCACCAATCTCTACTTTAACTCTCTCCAAGTTGCATTTTTACAAAAGGTTATAAGATAATTGTTCTACAGAATCATAGATAATGTCAGACTCAGTTATAGAAAGCTAAAAAGCTGGAGTCTTATCTCTACACTAGTGGGAAATTCACCAGAAGGAAGAAAGCAGTATCTGGTAACTGACTCCAGCCCAGAGGAAGACACAGATGAAGGCCATGGACAGGGCTCTTGGACCAAATGATGCTTGTCATTACATACACATCAAAAGCTACCCTCCTGAACTGACAGCTGATTGTATTGTGTTTCTCAGCTGTCCTTCCTATACAATCCATGTGTCTTCACTTCTCCAAATCAAATGTGTTAAACCAGAACTCGGCTTCCCGCTGGCCTCTCCACCAAGGTTCCCAGCACCATCTCCAAACAAATACAACAATAGGCAAAAATCAGTTCAAGGAATTCAGTCATACCTTCATGCTTCAAGAAATTTAGACATTTCAACCCCCCAAACTTAGGGATTTGCCTTAAACTAAGAATGGAGGAAATCAAACGTTAACACTAAAAACATAATTCTCATGGAGTTCACTTCATCCCGCTCCCAGCCCAGTTGAAAATCAGTGGTTAAACAAGCACTGAACTTAACAGGCTGATTTATTGTTCTCCCATTAGAGAGCAATGGCTTATAGCTTATTTAGAATAATGCCATTTTGTAAAACAAGGCAATCTGTACCATTATGTCATCATTTAAGCACATGGACTGACCTTTAAGAAACTCTTACTTAAAAAACTTCAGTTCAATTGTTTCCTTTTTTATTTCCTCCAGTTTCCTTTTACGTCAATAATTTTATCACCTAAGCTGTCTGAAGGTGTCTGCGCATGATTGACAGTTCTCAAGGATCTAGTTCCTTTTAGCCTGCTCTCAAATAAGGCTCAGCTTAATTAAGATTGCAGCACAACTCAAGTCTCTGTACAAAAGGCCAAAGAATCAAATAGCAGATTTGTAAAGCCTATAAAAGCAAATTTCAGACTGGGGGCGTAGTGGAAGGAAGGGGGGTCTTTCATCAGTCTATACTGCCATCTAGCCAAGGCCACATCATTCAGTGCAATGTCCATTTGTGTTTTCAAACCTCCTGATAAATGCAAGTCTTCAGCAACCGGCTGAACAGATCGTAAAGTTCAGATAAAAGAATAGCAGCTCTTCACCTGCTGTGAGTCCACCACCACCCTCCCGCGGTCCCACAGCCAAGTCCCAGTCACCTTATCCTCACAGTTCACAGCCGGCCAACAGACACACATATCTGTTTCCATTTCACATAGTACCTCTAGCAATGTCCTGTGCATCTTGCGATTTTTGAAGCCTTTGACTATTCTGTGGCTTCGCTGGACAAAAGGACAAAAGTTGCCTTAGGTAAGACATGAGTGCCAAATTACAGCCTCTTAATGCTCTCCTCATACCTCAAGAGTTTATTTAAAAAAAAAATCACCAGATAGTATTCCTTAGACGTTGACTAAACATACAGACTCTACATCTGCGAAGAGAACCAATACACATGAAAAATAAAAAGAAGCCCTTGTACTTACGGTAGAAGACGTACTCGGTGTAGCTCGACCACACTCTGTCTTCTGTGTACTGGTTCACGAAAGACGCCGTCACCGAGGAGTTACAGGCCACCATGTGGAACCCACACTCTGACAGCATGTCGAAAGCCCTTTCCAGATGCTTGAATTTGAGATAAAATCTGGAGGTGTATCTTTCTGGGGCTCGGTCAGGGTCTCTGCTCTCATTCAAAGTTTCTCCAAAGACCTCCTTTGCCAGGGAAATCCTTCCACAAACCAAAATCCGGGGAACTCTCCGAAACTTGGCATCTGCCTGCCCCTCCCTGCCTGTGGTGCAGGACCCCCTGTAGCCCACGGTAATGAAGCCCCACTTGCGGTCAGCAGGGAGCAGGGAAGCCGGAGGGCAGATTCTCGGGTCGCTTCCTTGGGAGGCATCTTCAAAGTCACTGTGGTAGAATTCGTCTGGGCTTTGCTTGATTTCCTCAGGGGTCAGGAGTTTGACCAAGTCTGGGAGCTGGAAGTACTCAGCTTCCCTTTTCAGTCTCCCCCTTTCTGGGAAGTGATCAGGTAGGACCACCTGCCTGTCCCTGAGAAAGTCCAGAATATAACGGAACAAGAATCCATCTCTGTCAATGAAAAACCTTCCCTTGGAGTCCTTGGCTAGATCGTTAGCTGTTTCTCTCTTTGGGGAAAACATTTTCCACAGGAGGGAATGAGGGATGCTTATTAATGTGGAATGGCGAGTGAAATACACTTGACCCCCAACATTCAGCTCCACGACCTCGGGGAAGGAGCTGGGAACTGCGGCGCCCTGTTCTCGAGGATAATAACGACTACAGTTTCCACTCAGAGCCATGGTCCTTTTCTTCTTTTTCTTCTCCTGTTTTGAGGTGAAGGTGTAATCCAACAGTCACAGCTTTATCCTCTGCACCAACTTGTAAGGGAAGGAGAAGGGTGCCAACTTGTTAAAAATGACCTCCTCTTACCCCAGTTCTTTTCCCCAAGAAAGCAAAATTCAGAAGAGTCCACAGGTGAAGTGATGCTGCAAAAGTAGTTTAACCCCCAGCTGGTGATGAGCGATTACTTCACGGAACAGAATCACCTCCTGTCCATCCCATCTTCCCCCACACTCGGTAGGCAAGGCAGGCCAAGTCCCCGGTTACTCAGAGGTCTCTCTGAAGGAAAAGTGAGAAATTATTTCCTCAAACCCAGCATGAGTCAGAAAAAGAGAGACTGCTGGAAAGAGGAGAGGGAGGGAGAGGGAGGGGGGAAGAAAGGAGGGAGGAAGAGACAGATTATTTTACATAAGCAGCCCTGGAATTACTGATTTCAGCCATTCTTCAACTAAATCCTAGCTTCTCTCATGCTATTTTGTGTCTACATGTTTATGTATACAGTCTGTCTCCAGCTATTAGTATTAAAAGCATTGCTATTTGCATTTCTGCATTAAAAGGAAATATGCGATTTTCAACTTCTAAAAGGGGATTTTTTCTTTTTTTTCAGCTGGAAGGGAAAAGCAAGAAGCCCCAGAACTTACCTTAAGTGAATGCTGGAAACCCAGTTTTTTGAAGAAATACCCATTTATAGAGCAGTCAGTATCCACAGCCAGAGTCTGAAGCTTGTCAGATCCCGAAGAGGTAAAGGACAGAGGTATCAATGAAAAGTGCCAGAGAGATGTGCTCTCAGAAAATAATCATCAGATATATATGTATATAAATATGTATTTGTGTGTATATATGTATGTATATATTCATTCCCAATCTCAAGTTAACACAAGTCACAATAAAGTTAAATCGTGTGAGTAGTGAGTGGTTGGACTGAAGAAGCAAAGCAGAGAAAAATATTCAACTAAAGCTTCTCCAGGAAAAAAAAAAAAAATATATATATATATATATACACACACCTATCCAACCTATAGAAGGAATCCTTAAAACAGAAGAGAGTTGCAAGAGGTACCGGGACTTGGAAGCTTGTCACAAAGCCCAGAAGCAGAAAGAGAGACGGTGGTCCCTGCTGGGGCCCCAGGTCGCCGCCCCCCGGCCGGCGAGGGCGGACGGGCTCCCATGCTCCGGCCAGGCGGGGGCTCGGGCTCGTCCGGCGGGCGGCGGAGCTGCTCGGCTCCCCAGCGCCCAGCGCAGTTCGGCGGCTGTTGTTTCGGCAGTGCAGGCAGCAACCATCCAGGGAAACGACTATTACATCATCTTAAAGGAATACGGCCTGGAGAGCGCGGAGGCAGCCCCGAGGCACGTCCTCCGCGGTGACAGGTCGCCGGGGCGGCACGGGGACGCCGCGCTCCGGCCGTGGGCACGCGGCTCCCGGGCGCTCGGGGCTCGGGGCGGGGCGCAGCGCTGCGCAGCTGCTTCCCTCCCGCCTCTGGCCGCGAGTCTGGAGTTTCCGAGGGCCTTTGCTTCGCCTTTTCTCCTGCTCTTTAGACTGTCACCACTGTACCCCAGAAATACCCCCCCAATCCAATGGTGAGATAAATTGCAAGTGATTTTTCATTTGCAGAGTCTACAAACAAACCCTTTGTATGAGCACTCACTTTCTGCTGAAAGGCAAATTTCCCCTCTAAGGCTTGTTTTTTTAAAAAAGCACATCGAATGACCCCAATGTGCAATCTACAAAGTGACGTTTTGTCCTTAATTCAAGGAGATGAAACCCTGTTCTCTCAAATGCCCTCCTCTTTCCTCTTTCTCCATTCCTCTGCCACCCCCACCTCCAGCAAATAAATAAATAAATAAATAAAGTCTCTCTGGAATTAATGATGCTCTTTTAAAAGAATATGTGAAGTGCTGGTACCCTCAGAAAGTCCCCAGTTGACATCAGGATGTCATTATCTTGGCTTACCTGTAAGAGATGGTTTACCTGCAAGCTTTTCCTGGGGCTTCTTCCTTCCCAGCATCTCTTTGGATGTGCCCCACCCCCTCCTAATTCATCCCGGGAGGACTCGTGGAAGACACGCCTGCAAGAGACGTTTTACTCCTGTCCCAGAGGGCTCCCTTAAGTGCATCATTAGTGTTTCAGGCAGGCATTTCCAGGGCAACCTAATCCACTAACAAAGTGCTTCCAGTTGATCCTGCCAGTCAATAATGGCCCAGCCAACAGCTTACAGTAAGCCGGCCATTTCCCCCATAAAATGCCTGTGTCTTAGGACTTATATTCCTATTAAGAATAAAGTACTTCATCTATGAATAATACATGTGAGGCACACTCCGTTCCAAACAACTGCTACTTTAAAAAACAAAACCAAAAATGGAGAGAAAAGTATAAATCAGATACATTTTATGGGATACATGTGTTTATTGCCAACTCTTGCCCCAAGAATTACTTTGAAGAGAGACTCAGCATTAGGATAAATTAATTTCTGGTTTAAACAGTCTTTTCTTTTTGTAAATATCAGGCTACTGAACACATTCAAGGTATTAGGTAACAATCTAACACCTGCTTATATTTGACTCTGTTTCTTTAACTAATGTATTAACCTGTGCTGGCCTCAATCATTGGGATTTTAATGCTAGACCAATCAAGGAAATGTTTATTATTTGATGCACTTACATCGCCATCTACCGTCCCTAAGCTATCAGGGCAGACAATTTACGTGCTCCAAAAGTCAGATTTTTTCTTTTAGTTTTTATAGCGGTTTGAGTATTACACAGACATGCACTGTTCAGCATGATGACAAAATAAACATTTAGTTGCCACCAGGTCAAGGGAAAAATAAGTCTGCATGTATGCCTATTAAGGACTGGGTTCAATTGTAGTTAAAAGTAATCAAATGTTTTATGTCTAACCGAGTAGGCCTGTACACAATGGCAGCAGCTTTTGAGATTGGGTATTAAAATATTCCATAAGCAGTTTGGCAGGAGGTGGAGAATACGAGCAAGAAAAAGCATAGGTTTTTTTTAAGCTAGAAGGAACTAGAGAAATGGAAATCATCATCTCATCTTAGAGATACCGAAATTGAGGACCAGAAAGGGAAAGTGCTTCCACAGGGTGACACAGCTTTGGAGGCGCAGAGTGGGGTTCAGACCACTGCCCGTTCAGGATGATCAATGGCCTGTTTTTAACCTTACAGATTCTAGAATAGGGATGGAAAAGAGGCAAATAAAACAAGAATTTCAAGATCACCACACATTTGAAAAAAAAAAAAAAGGAGGTCAATTTAAAGGGCTTTTGCAATTTTAAGTTAAATTGCAAGGCTATAAGATTATATACCATTTAAAAGAAGAGTATTCTGTATTTCACAAATGAGGAGTTCTCTTCATTGGTCTTGTTTCCATAGTCTATTTTTGAGACAAGAAGTTTTTAACCTTTTTTTTTTTTTTTGGAGAATGGACTGCTTAGAGAATCTGTGAAATCTAGAAAATGAACTCAGAAGCACAAGTTTGCCATCAGCGTCAGGAATAGAGCCTCTTGGAAGGGCTGAGCTAAAGAGAGGAATCAGGGGGACCACACGGCCAAGGACTCACATCCCCTCGAATTTTGACTATGAACCTTCTTTTTGAAATGAAATTACAAATCTCTCACAGAAACACACTCTGAAAGTTGAAAAAATAAAACATTCACCAGATGCCTCTAATCTTGTGACCAATGGCTGGGCTATAACCACCCAAAATGCATTCCAAATTTGCATCTTTTAATAAACATTGTACATAACTGTGCTTTTTGCAAAGTTGTATAGCTTTATGCTCCTTGTGCTGAAAATGTTAATTTATTATAGCAAGCTGCTTAAAAATAAACAACTATTTTGTTAGCCCACTTTTTTGGTATAGTTACTTTTTAATCTTCCTGGAGCCTCTAGAAATCAAGAGGGTCTGGGCCTCTCTCTCAACCTTTGAGAGGTCAGGGGTTTGGTTCAAGATTGGCCCAAAGCCCATTCATGTTTGGGTCTGTGTATCCCAGGTTAACATCATCTATATCATACTCTTTCTCATTCGTTTCTTAGGGATGCAAACAAATGAGAAGTGAGATTAGAGAGAGAGTAGGCTTGAAGGAAATCAAGCAATACACCATATAGAGAGATTTAAATAGCACTGGAGCAAGCCGGCGTGTCCCAGGGAGACTGTCAGTGCGCCAGGCTGCTGGGCGCCTTAACACGAGGCATGACGCCAAGTCGAGGCTGTAAGTGTGCTCCTGTCCTTGGTGTCAGCAGATAACACTGCTGGTGTTATTATTCTCTTCTGGCAGCTCTCTGCTGAAACAAGTGGATGCTACACTCGGCCTGAAAGCTGAACATACAGCAACAGATTTCTCCTAAGGGAAGATCAAGGAACAGCGTTCCATCCTGTTCTTTGTAATATTCAAGCCTATAGCACATCAAGACGCCATGGGTAAATTGTGGAATTGAGAAAATGTGTCTTAGCCTCTGTTTCCTCTTTCCCGCTCGCACACGCCCCCACAGCTGAATGTTGAGGAGTACATTCTCAAAAGGACAGTTTTAATTTTGGAGTAATGTGATCACTTCCTACATCCTCACTCCCTAACATCCTTGAGTTTTCTCCCCCTCAGGCAGAGAGAGTTTTACACTGACTGTCTTTATTCTGAGGGAGGGAATTGATCTCACAAACCTACCCATACTGAAATGCTGTGCACCCACTGTGCTACACACCCCAAGGACTGCGATCATCGCCGTCATCTTAGGAGCTGCTGTTGATGGAGGGCTAGCCATCAAGTTCTCACAACAGTCATTCCCCCCCTGTTCCAGCTCTGCCTGACTGGCTGTGTGACATCAGACAGGAGACTCAATGTCTCTGAGCCAATGTAAGATGGAGATAAGACCTGCCTCCCAGTTGTGTTCTGCAGAGTGTATGTAATGATGCCTGTAAGACCCCCCCCCGCCCCAACACATTCCCTGGTGTGAGGTAAGTGCCTAATAAACACCAGTAGTCTTTGGGATAGTGGTAGCAGCTGTGTTTGCTTTTAGCCTCAAGTTGAGGCATGAAGAAGGTACAAAAGACGCCCAAAGATTGAAATCCAGTTCTACTGCCTAATCTTTGCTCCTCCCTCTATGCAGCTTCAGGTAAAGACCATTGCTTGTTGTAAATGTATTTATTAAAAATAGGGGGATTTCAGGCATTGGTGGGGGTGATGGGGTGGCAGAATGGAGAATTGAGATTAATCAGCACCACTGTGGTTGGAAATAAAAATGCCACTGTCTTCTGCCAGGCAAAGGATGTTCCTGGTATCCTTTCATTGATCCCACATGGAATTATCAAGTACCTATCCTGTGTCCAGCACACTGCTAGGTACTTAAGATACAAATCTGAATTCAGAACAATCTCTGAACTCAAACAATGACATACAAATATACTCTCCTAATCCAAAATCATACCAATGGAAGACAAAGCTTAGAAGTTCTGGATTCTCCAGCCTGCCTCTTATTTGCAGAAAGATGCCGGCTGCTGTATTCAGCTTTAGGTCCTGCACGTACTTCACGTGCAATTTGGACAAAACACTTAACCTCAGGTGGCCTCTGCTTCCATATCTATTAAATGAAGCTGTCTCCCCTTACAGAGATACTGTGACTGATGGCAAAATCAAGATAAAATAGAGCTGACAGATCTTCAGAGACATGCTAGGAAATCATTTGCTATGGAGGAAACGGAGGAAGAAGGCAGGAAACAGTGATCTTTTTTGTTACAAGAATTTGGAGTAGATGTGCATAATCTTAAAGGTGAAAGGGGAGACCTTCTGCAGCCTCAGACCCACCTAAAAGTTGGACTGTGCAGCAAACCTTCAGTCAGGTGTTTCTGTCAGTCTCTCCCTGAAAACACTCTTGCAATCTACTCTTAGAAAATGCTAATAAGAGCTAATGCTGTTCATATCATGGTACCTCTGAATGGAAGTCTGCAGAATAGAGTTCTTTCAAGTGGACTTTCCTTTGGAGAGGTGAGTTTAAAAAACTTCATGTTGATCTGAAAAAAAAGTACTACTCTCCAAGTATGAAGGTGACACTATTGGTTGTATTTAACAGGGTCTAAGGATTTTTTATGTGCTTGTGAAGGAGGTGCACGTATCTATCTATATAAGTGTGCTTATGTGGTTACCTTTTAGGTTTCTCTTCAAAACCAGGAAGCTTTTCAGGAACAAATGGTCCAAGTTAGGAGAACACAATTTGGCTATAAAGTTGAGTAAAGCCAGCTCACACATATGTGTTTTGAAACCATGATCTCATCAGCATGAAACCCAAAAACAGAAATTCAGACTCAATTTCTTAAAATGGATTGGCAAGTGAGAAAAAAGTAGAATATAGCTACCCAACTGTCAAACAATTGGTTCCAGCAAATACACATGGAATACTTTAGGGCTGTGCTAAAACAAGGGGTCTGCCCTCACCTCCCCCCTGCAGCCCTTCCCCTAGCAGCCTGCTTATGCTTGTTTTATTACCCACTGTATGATGCTTGTTACATATGTTGTATTATACATGCTGCCACAGTTATTTTATTTGCCATATATTATGTAATGTATCTTTTGGGAAAGGGGTAGTATAATTTGTAGGTCAGTAATTGTCAACTTCTTTCTCCCACCTAGGAAACCCATTTTCAAATGACATCTCTGTTGTAATACCAAAATATGCAACAGATACAAGAAATATCAAATCAGAATAAGCTGAGGTGGTAAGTGCAAAAGCAGTCAGAAATCACAATAATAGATCATTGGTCTCTAGGTGCATTATAATTTTTTGCTAAATAGTTTTATCTATGCATAAATGGAATTTATTGAACCCCCTGAAGCAACTTACAGGAAAGAGTTTGAGAAGCCTGATTATAATGGAAAGGATCAGGTTTTAGAATCAGTCAGAGGAAGGTTTGAATGAGGTGCCTACCAGCTGTATGATCATGAGCTAATCTCTTTACTTCTCTGAGAATAATCTCCTCATATGTATATTACAAATCAAAATATCCACTTTGCAGGATTGATGTAAGGATTAGAGATAATGTTCTGAAAGTGCTTGGCAAGTAACAAATGTTCAATAAGTAATGGGCAATGTGATTATATTTATGTCCGGCTCGATTACCTCCTCTGGCCCTCTTTCCCCCCTTTCTGGGCAGCCCCCTGGGTCTGCACGAGTGAGTAGATGGATGGGTACCACATCACTCATTCATGCTGGTGATGCTGCAAGCCTGCTTCCGCTTGCCAGGGGGAGTAGGAGAAAGGCAAGGGATACTGGGAGGTCTAAGCACATTTGTCCTTGGAGATGGATAATTAGCTCATTTAAAAACATATTCTCCTGCCTTAAAAAGTAGCTATACCTTTCAAAGGTTGATGAATGATGGAAAGTGAATGGACAAGCTGGCTCATTCAAAATACCTCGCATCATTTTGCAGTGATTCAGCAGTCACTTTGGTGTAGCAATTGTTTGTGGAAGTCATTTTTCACGACTAAATACAAACGTGTCATACTTGCAGGTTGGAATGAGTCTTACCGGTGGCATCTGCAGATGGGGACTAGCAGGAAGATAGAAGGGCAAAGACCAAATAACAAATGGAAGGATTTGGTTCAAGGAACAAAATCGAATTGCTTTATTAGAGGACTTGAGAAGTCGAAGCTGGACATCGCAGGCATGTTCTGATATACCACGTGGTAGCCAGAGCCCTTTCTTTCTTGCCTTTGAGTTATTCGCAAGAAATCCGTGGGGCAGGGACCATTTTTCATTCATCTCCGTATCCCTCAGAAGGGAACCCAGGGTCTGGCATCTGGAAGATACTCAGTATATGTTTGTTGAATTTAATTGTAGAAGCGAGAGTGTATCCTCAGAATGGCCAAAGAAAATGTTATGTTAAGAAGCTGACAAGGTCATGTCAGAACGAGCTGTTGGTTGAGAACATAAGGTCATTGATTCCAGTTTATTTCTGAAAACACAGAGTTCTCCATACTGCAAGGAGCTTTTCATTTGCTCGGGTCGGGTCCCAGTGACATCAACTGACTACAAAACACAGCCTTTCTTAACTCACCTTTGCACAGAGGTCATTTAAGTCTCTCATGTGAAGTCAAACTGGAATGAAAAAAGAAAAACTATGACCAAGAACACCCCAGGAAGAGTAACATGTCATGAAGTTCCCAGTTTCAAAATTTCACTCGCATCAGTTCTTAAAATATGCAAGTCTGTGCCCGTGGCTAAACAAATTAATAGAATTAACAAATTAAAACAACCCTGACTGCCAGACATTTTCCCATACATTATTTGTTTTAACTGCTACCACAATCCTGAACTGTTGGCATTATAGGGAGAAAAAAAAAAAAGAGCCTGTAAGAGATTAAGTAATTAGAAACAGGTCACACCAACCCTGTCTGATCCCAAAGCCCCCCTTTTAACTACATCACACTTACTCAGGCATATTATTTCTTTTATTAAATATCCTTTATTATGTGCCAATGTTTGGATTTGACATTCCACAGAGCAACAATACATCCCTAGCATAGATCACCACAATGCCCCCAATCCTAGCTCTGTGCATGGCACGGAGATAGCACTCCAGAAGTATTTGTCAAAGGACTATTAAATTGAACAAGTGCATGAGTGAATGAATACATAAATAAATGAATGAGTGAACAGACTACCAACTGGGATGATGAAATCCAGAAATTTTAGCTGGTTATAGCAAAAGTCTGATCTCTGGTGACATGTCTAATTTTCTATACTCCTGAAATGTTGGTTCCAAATGGGAGAATGATTCCAAAGAAAGATGAAAAATAAAAAGTCTGTGATTACAGCATCAGAGAATTGGCCATTCATGAATCCAAAATGATGAGCAATATAGATTTATATATTTGTATTCCCAAATTTAAAAGCTTTGAGCAATAAGAGACTGCTTTTGGGATAAGACTCTCCCTCAGAACAATAAAATCATAGGTGTTTTTTTAAGTGCTTCAATCCTGGGGGAAAAAATGATTTAGTTAAAATTTTTTAAATGTCTTGACAAGATACCGGACAATTGAAGTCCAGCCATTTTATGTATCAGTCACTCTGCATCCTTTCTAAAAATGTGTGTGGAGGTGGGTGTGGGTTCAGATGGCCTGGCAATAAGTGACCTATATAAACACACAAATGGCACAAGATTTAAGGGACCAAAGTACACACCTCAAATGTGAGTTGAGAAACATCACTCTTTTGCTGGATAATGCAGATTTGCACAGCTTCTGCCAAGGAAATTGCATGTTACCTGCATAGAGAATCATCTGAGCCTCAAGCACATGTCAGAATTACTCTAGGGTCTCTTGAAATTATAGGCTGGTTTGCAATGTGTGGTTCTTGTGGCTGCCAGACAATATCAGGCAATTGTTTCAAATGGGCCAGCATCACAGAGCTTCCTGATAAATCTGGTTGCCGTTCACTAGGAAAAAGAATGCCAGTGAACAAATGGAGTGGCACAAAAAGATGTATGAATCTGATAAAAAAAAAAACTGCATTCAATCTGGTATCTCTTGACTGGCCCCTTGAATGTTTCACATATTTAAATCATCTAAGTTGTGGAAGTGCCGTCATACTAGACACAGAGGTTAAGATTACCCCTGGATAGGATATGGAATACAAATCATATATTAAGATGAAAAAAAATTAGATAAACATGCTAGGGGTGGAGAAGTGATAGATTTCTTCTTTGCACCAGAGAGTGAGCAAATGCACTCTTTTTATTGCCATTTCACACAACGACATTTGTGCCTAAGGTGTAAAGAAAGAAAAAGTAATCGCTCCTTGAAAGTGACCAGTGGAGCCCACGTTGAGCACATCAGGGCCTCACAATAATAATTCCTTTCCTCCCAAAAAAGTTCACCTGCAGAACCGCTGGCTAACCAGGGCCAACAGCAAGTCCTCAGGGACCCAATTGGTGACAACTAAGGTTGTTGGAGTCCAACAAAAGAAACGGTGAGCTTCGTTAAAATCCCTCTTCCGCTCCTTGTCTCTTATGCTCATTTACTCAAATACTTACATATTTGAGTTAGACCCTGCGGAGGATGCACCGATGACTCAGACAGCCGAGAGGCATCATACCTAGCGCAACGTGCCCATCAATAAAGTACTGATGGACTCAAGAAAGCGCCACCTCATGTCACTACGCCTTTACTGGGCATTAAGTCAAGAGAGACACTCATTTGGAATTCTTTTAGAACTGCCCCAAACCAGGCTGACTCCTTAGAATCCGGATGGTCTCAGAAATATTTTATATGTGTATATAGATGTAAGCCCATTACAGCACTAGTCCGCACCGCTAATTTATATTTGGTTCTCAGCCAATCAGGACTAAGAGCCACCCCCCCAGTCATTTATGTACTGCAGCCCATCCTCTTTGTGCCATTACGTGTCCACGATGGCTGACGAAGGGTGTGCAAGGGATGATGCCGACGAGTCTGCAGAGGACCGAGGAAGATTCTGAACGGTAGCAAGCAGGCGGCACTGCAACAGCTCCGAATGTCCCCGAGGGGATGTCCTAAGAAACTCAGAGCAGCAGACAGGTGCTGCCTCGTGGAAATTCTTTTGACATTTTAAAGGGCAGAATAAGCCTCTCTGAGAACCAGAAAGACTGACCCCACCTGCCTTAAGGATAAACTGCAGAAATCTATAGCCAGAGGCATATAACAACTTCAGGAAACTGGAAGAGAAAAAAGGGCAATCGCCAAAACGCGTCTCCGAGACATCACGCTGCGACTGCCATGTATGGTTCCAATTTCGTTAACATGGTCATTCACAGGAACAGGTTCCCGTAATAAACGGGCTATGCAGGGAGTTTAAACTAAGGCTGGAGGTGAAAGAGGAACCGAAAACACTTCTATTTCAGATGGTCTCCTGACGTGACCTCCTGGGAGGTTGTTTGGGGAAGCTGACTTTTTGTAGCAACAGCAGTTCTTGAAGGCGATTGTGTAACCAGAGATCTAATAAAAGAACAAGAGTCACTTTTGTTCAGCTCAGAAGAAAACCTACCGAGTGATTTTGATCACCTTTCATTCCCGCAAATAAAGTTTGCCTGATTGATCAACGTCATATTCACAACTTTGGGATGGAGAAGGAGATAAACCTACAAAGAAATACTGAAACATAATTTAAGTACTGAAAATGATGATTTCCTGGGCAGGGAAGCATTAGGGCACCATGGTTAAAAGTGGGGGGCTTTGGGATCTGGTAGTCCTGGGGCCAAATCACGGTTCCATTGTTTGCCAGCTGATGAAGTTATACTGTCTCTCTAGCCACAAGTTTCTCATCTGCAAAAGAGTTAATAATTGCAGTTCCTTACAGAGATTTTGTGAGGACTAACTAAGGCAATGCGTATCGAGTGCCTACTTCATCACCAAGTAAGTGTAGATTTGGGGATTTCTCGTGCATTTTTTCCCCCAAACTGCTTTACATTATTAGCTCTCCAGATGAGAGGGTAGAGCTGCGTCACTGACCTGAGCCATTCCTCACCATGACCCGGACAGATCTGGAGGGAAGGAGCAGCGAGGCCACATAGCCCCCCTCTGGGCTCCAGAGCCTCCTCCTGAGGCGTTTGGGAGGGTCAAAGGGCACCGTATGGCAATGCTGTAATGTTCCTCATTTGGATAACACACTCTCTACTAGCCAGATTGTCCGAGTCACCATCCAGGCCCCAAAATCTCCAGTCGTTGCTGCTCATTTGTTCGATGTTGATTGTTCGAGCATGGTTGCTTGAACATAGGATGTTTGGGCAAAAGTTCTGGCACATCAAGAAAGTTCTCTTCTTCCCCCATGATATATTCTCCCTCGTTGACCTGGGTCAGTCTCAGTGCGCTGTTATTATGAAAATGACTCCAAAATCTAAATGTTTGGCTTTGGCCTTTTTCCAGTTTCTGTGTACCTGCTAGGCATCTTCATGTGGGCCTACCAGCATCTCATACTCAAGTCCAAAACCAAATGTCTATTCACCACTGCCATCCAGTATGTGCCACAAAGTCACCTCTGAGTTAGTGGCACCACTGGCCTTTCTCTGCTGTCCAGGTAAAGGGCATCATCTGGTTACTCCTTTTCCATTGGCTCCTGATATCCCATAATCAAATCTATCCACTTTATCTCTTCCATAATTCTTTCAGGTATCTCTTCTCTTCCATTTCTACCTTCTATGAACCTTTTACCCAGATTGGCATATTCAACAAATAATGACTGAGCATTTACCACAAGCCAGGTGCAGCTCTAAGCTGTGAGCTCTCACTTTGGGGACACAGACAGGAGCAAGCCAGACAAGGTCCTTGCCCTCATGGGACTTCTGTTCTAGGCAAGGAACACAGATCTGATACAAATAAACCAGGGAACAGGAAAATTTCCAACAGTTATATGGGCTGTGAAGAAAATAGAACCAGGTGATGTGCAAAGGATGCCTCAGGCTGGGGACGGGAGACAAAGAGAAGAGGGTGGGGCGGTACAGGTTGGGACTCTTTGAGGAAGTGATATCTGAGCTGAGGCAAGAAGCCAGCCAGGTGAAATTCTAGGCACAGCAGATTCTAGGTAGATGCAATGGCAAGAACAAAGTCTCGTTCAAAGAACAGAGGTTCAAGGTCGGACTCAGCTTGGCTTGTTCAAGGTACCCGGACAGCCAGCAAGTTGGAGCCCAATGGGCGGAAGTAAGAGTGTAGGAGCCGAGAAGCAGACCCCGGGGGTGAACTGTGGGAGGCTTCATGCACCCGGGTGGGGGTGTAGATTCTATTCTTGGTATAATGGGAAGTCATTGGTGGGTTTAAAGTTAGATGTGACATGTTCTGCTTTACCTGTTTTTTAAGTTGTTTTTGGCTGCTGTGGGGATAAAGGACTGTAGGGCAGCAAGATCAGTTGTAGGGCAATCGAGGAGGAGAACATTACAGGAATCCCGTGGATAGATGCTGGTGGCTCAGATTAGGTTTAAGGGAGGATAAATGAGGAAAAACCGGGGAGGACTTGCAGGCATTATGGAGGTACTGGTGGCAGTATCACTACGTGGATCTGCTCACGTTCTCCCTGCCAAGCTTTTTCATCTCAGTCCATTCAACACAAATCTGACAGCATCATCTTTCTAAGGATGCCCCTCTTTGCCCAGATATTAATTGGCTCCCCATCATTTATGGAATAAAGTGCAAAGTCCTTGGTAGGGATTCAAAGCCCTACGTTAGCTAGCCTCAACTGATTTAGAGATACATACAAAGGAGCTTATAAGGAGTGGAAAAGGACTCACAAAGCAGTTCAAAGGGTCAGAAATAAGTCATTTCATAAAAAGGGCTATTCACAGAAAAGTGGTGGGATTTTGATATGTGAAGAACCAGCACTCATAGCTCTTTAACTGCTCTTAATTGAGAAGTTTTCTGCCTTAAAGAAAGAGCCACAACATATCAACCAGTGGTTATGCTTTTACTCCCAAGAGAAGAAATGAAGAAGTTCTAGGAAGAAGAAGAAATTAACTAACCCCTTAGAACACAAATAAATACATAAACAGATTGATTTTTGTTAAGATCCTTGATTTCATCCATTCCCCCTGAAAAATAATATCCAATCACAATGCAATTGAACTAATACTGCACAACAAAATTTAATGGTCCAGATAACTGTAAAAAGAACTCAGAATAAAATCACGCTTCTTGACCATATGATTTCCTTTTCTCTCCACCTGAAACAAACATTTCTTGGAATTTGGAAATTCTTGTCAGGGTGATTAAACCAGACAGAGAAGTCCTTAGGGTCAGGCCAGAGTAATAGAAGAGGGCAGCGGTTCCTCAGTCTCTGCATGGCCTTGAAAAAGAGAAATTCGAAGTTACCCTGAGTAGCCCTGTTCACTTACCCAGGATCACCAAGTGAGTCTAAGTTTCAGCTGCTTGTTTCTTCTTACTTGCTAAGTCTCAAGCTCCCAGACAAAGTTGACAATGAGGTCCCTCTTGGGTCCACTACCCCACTGTGTCCTGCCAAGCCTGTGGGGATAATGACCACTTCTCTCTGTGATGTCAAGAAGTACAAACCCAGCTCTATGTTCACATTAGTTATTAATTATTTATTCTTAATTGTTTAAAAGAAAAAAAATTAATTCTTTTATAGAATAGGTGATAAGGAAATTCACTTTGTTGGGCATATTCTATCTGCCAGGCATTGCTCTGGGTGTTAGGGATATAGCAGTGAACCCAAACTAGCTAAGACCCTTTCTTCATGGAGCTTACATTCTACAAAATGAACAAATAAAATGTCAGATGTCAGACGGTTTTAAGTCCAATGGTGAGAAATATAGTAGGGTGAAGACACCGATTACTGTTGCAGGGGAGGGGCATTAGTAACAAACAGGACAGAGGGACAAGGATAGAGGTGGGATAAATGTGTTCTTTAGTAGTTTAAGCTTAAAAGGCTTTTTCCTGGCAGGTGAACTATAGCAAGGAAAGACATTCAACAATCAATAGTAATGATAATTACCATCTATTATTATATTTATAGTGACTGTCACTGTGCTAAGTAAGCATTTTTCATTTTTATTTTTCACAATAAACTGATGCACATTATTAATGTGATACTTTAAGGTGCAAAGGAAATTCCAGGAAAGGATGGGAGGGAGGGAGGGAACAAGGGAAGAAAAGAAAGAAGAAAAAAGAAAGAAACCAGATAAGTTCAGCAGCTTACCTAGTTGACCCTACTCATACGCACAGAACAATAGACAGTACATCTGGATGCAGTCTGACCCCAAACTCTGCCCTCTTACCCAGCACTGCACTGGGGTACAGAGAGCAAAGCCATAGACTCTGCCTTGGAATTGCTCATAGTCTAGTAAGAGAGAATCATAAACAAATAATTCCAGTAGAGTGAGAGGAGCTATAACTGAGGTATAGTGGAGTTAAGGAGACAAGTGACTAAGTACCTGAGGGCGGGGGTGGCATCAAAATGCAGACATATTCGTTTGCATTTATACAATTCGTTGCTCTCTCTGGGCCCGATTACCCACAATGAATCTGCAGCTCCTTGCAAAGCCTCTTTCCGCTGGATTTCCCCATTCTGTCTTCACCGGCCGCAGTTTGTCAGCCTCTTCCTGTACACAGGGACCACATGAAGTCTTTAGAGCCATTCTGGGGAAGGAGGACAAATAACAAGACAGTAATGTACCTTAAGCACGCCCAGAAAAAGATGAGGAATGCGACAACCAGGTGATTTAAAAGAAGACGACTGTACTGTGTTACAATGGGAGAGGAAAGGGGGAGATGCTGCTACCTGCCTGAAGGGGATCCCCAAGGCTGCACACACGGTGCCAGCGGCTGACAATAGTCACTTGGGAAAACTGCATTTCATCAAGTCCTCATTATCTAGCATGATTTGCTTTAAACATTCAGTTCTTGATCTAGTTCCATGGATGGACTTCACAAAATTCATGAATCCCCAGAAAGTGTGTATGAATCTCCATGTATCTGCTGTGCATTTTCTCGAGATTCCAGAGTTCATGGAAATTTCAAAACAGTATGTGTTCCCCAAGTAGGTTAAGAGCTACACATTGAACACTTGCAGAGAAGACATTCCAATAGATTTAAATATGTAGAGAGTCCGGCATACTTTACAAGGCCCAAAAAGTCTAAGCAAATGTTTCAATATCATTGTTATTCAGCATACTTATCAAAATGCTTGCAAATTAGTGGCACAGCAGGGTCCCTGCCCATGAATATAAGGCCTTAACACAACTTCAGGATTCGCCTTTGATTCTTTTGTGCATAGCTGACCTTCATCTTCCTTGTGTGTGATGAGGATTAAGCTGTAGCTCAGTATTGTCCTCAGTCTTGTATGTTTGTGATGGGGGGCAAGGGAGATGAATGTTTGGTTGAGAAGGACAGTGTTAGGTCACCCAACAGGCGTTTTCAAGCGACACACACCGTCCAACACATCCCTTCTCCAGTTCTCACCCCATTGCAGTCCACTCCTGATGCTGCCCAATGACAAATCTGCCAGAGGTTGAAATGCCCTACCTATTAACAATCAGACTGGCCACTTTTGGTTAAGCATCCTTCAGGGATTAGTTAAAGAGTTTAAGATTAGTAAACTCTCCTTCAGATGCACAGCTCTGAACTCCACCAGAAAATGAATTGCTAAAACTAACTTTAAGTACATTCTCATGGACCTCCTACTGAAAGACATAAGAAAAAAGAAAATCCAAGATGAGACTATGGCATTGGTGATTCCCTACTGCTAGGTAGCAGTAAGGCTGGGAAGGGCACAAGGTAAACACTTTTAGCTTTTCAGAGGTACCAAAGGAAAATTTACGGGGAAGGACCACATCAGCAGAAAAACCCAAATGAAATCTTAAGATCTGGACAAGTTCATTATCAACCAGAACATCGGCCTAACCTCTTCTACATCAAAGCAGCCATGCTCCTGTAACAGGAAGAAACCTGTCATGGCTGCGTATTATCAGAGCCTCTTGCCTACCCTCGTGATAAACAACGGCGGGTGCATAGTTTCTCAGCCCATCGGGGTGCATAAACTGGACTCGGGGAAGAGTGCTGTCTTCTAAACAAACCACATCCACTTCAGGCGGAGCTGGCGGCGTGGTTGCTGCAGCAATGACTCCGGCAAGTGTCTTTTCATGAAATCCCAGCCTAAGGTAGAACAGCTGCTGGCAAAAATACTCGAAACGGTGCTGCTGGCTGGCTCTCAATAAATAGGCTTCGCCGCTCACACATTCAGCCCAATTTAGACACGTGTGAAACCTGTAGGAGAGTTTTTATAGATAAAACCAAAACTTTTACACAGATTTAATTAACAATCTGACTTGTGGTACGAAGCAATCCAGAGATCAACTGCCAGAAATTTAATAAATAAGCAATTAAAAGTCTACCTCTTGCTGACCTCAGGTCATCAATGATTTAGTAAAGACGTCTCATTTCACATCTCTCTCTGTGTTCTTTGAACACAATTTAAATTTGCAGGAAAAGGCGAACCCAGGGGATATTTTATTATGGCTGTAAGAATAACCAACAACTCTCTCGCTCTGTCTCCAATTCTTATCTTTTAAGCTCTAAATTTATTTGAAGAAAACACTGATATCGCAACTGCTATTGCAGACTTGAGGAGAAGACCCTATTATTTTTCAATCTCTCTTTGCTAGGAAAAAAAAAAGAATTTCTGAAATGAGATGAAAAAGAAGACTGACGTACTGTCTGAAGTTATGCATTCAATATGCATAGTAGCTGTTATTACAAATGCTGGGACAATGCATTATATCCTTGACAGGTACAAAATTGTCATGGGTGCTTTGCGATACCCACAGCTAACAGTCTGGAAAAAACTGAGTCTATGAAGTAAAATGAGATTTATCAGATCTCTCCAATATACACATAAGATGGCTTGTGTTCTGTGAACTATTCTTTTAGGTTTATATGTACAGGAAATCTAGGAACTGAAAAGCCCTAAGGGGTCTTTCGACTGTTTGATGAGTGCTTGTCTGAATCAGGTTTGTCTCCCCCAAAGACATTGCATGCTCTGCAAGAACGAGAATCTCATCTAGTTTTGTTCATCACTAATGCCTGTCCCCAGCATCAGGCACAGTGCCTGGCACGTAGGGGTGTTCAATAAAGAGTCATTGAGCAAATGCGTGAATTGATGCATCTCCATTCCAATCTGTTTCCTTCATTTTTCAGTTGGAGAAATTGAGGCCAAGGAAAGCTAAAAAGCTAGTATCACACATATAATAGTAAAATTGGCTCTAGAATGACTGTCTCTTTCCAATTCGTTAATGAGAGCTACCAATTTGTGCGATTTTTTTTCATCATTACATTGCAATTCTAGAAGAAAACCTACCTTAATCAATTTTTGTGAGATAGTAAAACCTTAACCTACCTTCGGTGTATTGCCTTTAACACTTTATCAGGAGTGCTTTGAAGGGAAAATGTGGACACTTACAAGAGCATTTTAGTGCTTGCTTAAGCAGACTGGTTGAAAACTCTTTTCGCTTTCTTTTTAAAATTTTTATTGAAGTATCATTGATATAAACCATCTTATACTGGTTTCAAATATACAACACAGTGTTTCAACAGTTGCGCATGTTACTAAATCCTCACTCCCTGGAGTGCGGTTACTATCTGTCGACATAGGAAGATGTTACAGAATCACTGACTCTATTCTCCATGCTGCACTACCATCCCTGTGACAACTTATACTATGATGGAGAATTTTGGGGCCCCTTTCTTTGAACAGGTGAAAAAGTTGTGAGAGAGACTGAGACTTTGCTGCTTTTATTTATTTTTTAACTGCAAAACTAGAATGCTACCAAAGTTCTTTTAATAGTCAGTGCTTATGGTGATGAATCGTTTTGACTGACGGCAGGGATAATTGTTTGGGTTTTCTTATTCCATTCACATTCCCTTAGACTCTGAACTGGGACCAGTAGCCTTAAAAAGAAGAATCAGTGTCTAGCATAAACTTGGTGCAATAGGCCACATATTTATTTATTCTTCCATATATGTATATATGGAAATATATACATATATATATTCACAGAGGGCAAGTTGCTGCATTCTTATCTGGGTATATACCCAGGCACTTCTGCACCTCAGTTTTCTCATCAGTAAAATGGAATGATAATAGCCCGCAGAGTTTTTGTGAGGAATAATTGAGCAATATATGTAAAATATTTAGAACAGTGTTTGGTATACAGTAAACAGTAAGTCAATGTTAGCTTTTTTTATATTGCTTAAACCATTATAAGCAAAATGCTTAAAAAATATAATAATTTGCCTTGCATATTTGTTCCGAAAAGAAGAAGACCAGGTTCCCCTCTCCCCCAAAATGTGAGTGAGTGCTTAATAATACTGCATGGGGACCACCCTACCCCCACTACTTGCTGTACTTCTGGTGGTATTAATACCACCTTCGTTCCAGTGTAGGCATGTGATGCACTTGGGCAGATGAATCAGAATGTTCCATACACCCTGCCACCATGATTACTCCAGTGACAGGCATGGGCCTTACTCAGAGCCAAAGAGATGTGACTTGAGGATGTTGGTTGAAGTCAGTGGGGATATAATACTGTCTGAGCCACTGAATTCACAAATATCTGAAGCTAGCTCTACCCTGGACATGCCATCCATGGGGACAATGAATTACTTCTCACAATGCAATCAATTTACACTTAGTTTTTTGTTATCTGTTGTCAGAAGACATACGGAGTTATATAGAAGGGTTGTCTGGGAAGATACCACACAAAAGAGAGGCAAAATAATGTGGTGCTTAAGTGCACAGACTCTGAAACCAACTGCCCCGATACAAATCCTGGCCCTACTGATTAGCAACCGTGTGACTCTGGACAAGTCATTTACTTTGTGTCTCCATGGTCTCCTCTCAAAACCGAAGATAGTAATAGTATTCACCTTACTTAGGGATGATTGGAGGATTAAGTTAAGATATGTATGATACTTAGAACAACGCATAGCACATAACAGCTTCAGATGTGATGAAAGCTTTGATTATTTTATCATTATTATTCAGATAGCAAATAAATGGTGATATAGTGTAACAAACAAAAGGTAGAGAAAATGGCTCTTATGTTTCTGTATACAGAAAAAGCAACTGATGAATTAAAAGTGCCTCTTTGTAGCAAAGGACTTAAATACACATTTCTCCAAAGAGGTACAGCTGGACAACAAGCATATGAAAATATGCTCAACATCACTAATAATTACAAATATACAAGTTAAAACCACAAGATATTATCTCATACCCAGTAGAATAGCTATTATAAAAATAAAAGTAAAAAAAAAACCTGTGGATACTGGTTCAAGTCTTGATTCATTCATTCATTTATTTGTTATCATTTATCAGACATTTCCCTAGCACCGTCCATTTTCCAGGCACTGTTCTTTTTCCTCTGTGAACAACACAGTCCTGCCCTTGTGGCACCTGTTCCTCCTGGGATGGGACAGCAATATGGACTTTCTAGTTCTAGTTGGATGTGTGGCATCAGACAAACCCTGTAAGTTTGCTAGGTCTTAATTTTTTCAACTGTAAAATGAAACACTTGTGTCAAGGGGGACAAAGGGGTATTTTCCTTCTTACATTCCAGAAGATTTGAAAAGTAAATGTAATATGCGGTGAGAACATAAAAAGCCACTAGGGGGCAAGATGAGCGTGGCATAAACATTCTACTAATGTGAAATTCCGGGAACAACAAAAAGGAGCCACTTTTCACATCACAAACAAAATAAGCGAACAGCAAATATTGTGTGTCATTGTAAACTGGGAAAGAGCTCTGCAGAATAGTTACCCGTGCTTTATCCTATGAATAAAATATTTGATTTAGCAATCACGTTTTTCTAAAGAAAAATGGCAATGGCATGTAAGCAGCAGAATCCTTGTTAGTAATTCACTGGCTAAACGCATCTAAGAGTAAGACCGTGTCTACAGAACTACATCGACCAACATATTCAGGTCTCGAAGTAGCCCTTTACTCACACGTTAGGATCTAAAACATATTTAGAATTCTTTCTTTTACTTCGTCATTTCGTTGTTGCTGCTAATGAGTATCTGTCTGATTACAAAAGAAAACATATGCTATCTTTTCCACTTGTATACCATCGGAAAGTGGCAGTTTTAAAACATTTCACAAAATCTTTGACAGTCTTCTATCAAAAGTTGAAGCCTCATTCTCTTTTCCTTGAACATGGACTGGCTTTGCTGACTTGCTTCTAGCCTATTAGAATGTATCAGAAGCAATGCAGTTTGACTTCTGAGGATGGTGAAGAAATGGTGATATACTTCCTGGCTAACTCTCTCTTCTTTCCCTGAGGATGCGCCTCCTCAGCTTTCAGCCACTGCATTGTGAGGAAGCCTGTGCCATAAGGAGAGGCCATGTGTAGGTGTTGTTCTGGATGGGAGCTCCAGCTAAGTCCCAGCCTGCAGCTAGCATCAATAGATACATGAACGAATAAGCTTTCAGTTCATTCCCATACCCAGGCTTTGAGCCCCCTAGCTGAAACTGTGTGGAATAGAGATGAACTCTCCTTGCCAAGCCTTGCCCAAATTAGATTGGGGATGAAAATTAATGTCATTTTAAGCCACCATGTTTTGAGGAGTTTTTTTAACAAAGCAATAGATATCTGGAACAGGGGAAAATTGTCTCTGGGAATATGGCAGAAGAATTTAGGAAAATAAACTGCCAAGGAATTAGATTAGTGCTCCTGTGAATTCCCACTGGCATGGAGTCACTCACTCTTGCCCTGAAAAAATAAAGATTCTTGAGATAAGCTGACCTCAGTGTCTAATTCCATGTGCACTAATGGCTCAGGATTCTGGAATGTTAGAGAAAGATAAAGCCTTCTTGTTTAGGGGCGTCATTGTCACTGACATCCATTGGCAGGTTGCTACAAACATTCTGCCAGGCAGCAGGTCTGCAAATGAGAGCCTTTTCTTCGTCCAGATCTTGCAGTTCACAAACAAGGCACGGTGAGCCTGGCTGCGCAGAAACCCCACAGTGACCCCATCAAGCTGGAGGCCCAGGAACAGGAGCATTGCTGCAGGAAATGACTGAAGATGGCTAGCTTGCAGCCAGTGTGCAAGGGAGATGGGAGAACAGGGCTTCTTCAAGCTTAGAGGACCAAGAGGCGGACAGGACACAGTCTGTCTATAGTGACTGGCACATGGTAGATTCTCAGTAAATAATTGTTAAATACATGACTAAAACCCACAAACATTATTCTATGCCTAGAGTTGGGACACAAAGTAAATACAGCATGACTGCTATCCCAATAGAGCTTCTAATGTAATTAAATGGTTACAATTATTCACTTTTTTTTTTACCATTTCTTCTTTGTCATTTGAAAATCACAGAAAAGATACAATGGAGAATCTGACACTAGTCATGGTGAAACCGATCAAATCCCTTGTTCTCACCTTCTAGTCACCCTATTGGCAGAGGGGGGACTGGCTGAACATGATGACACTCTCTGCTGGACACCCGAGACTGGCAGCGGTTTATTAATCACGTTTATTCACAGCCCCTGTGATGGAGATGCAGCAAGCCATGCAGGGCCACATGGGGGCTGCAGCCGGGAACGGAGTGAAACAGCAGGGACCTGGGAGACAGGCTTTGTAGTATCAAGAGGGTGAGGTGGTGCGAATATGGTTTGTTTGAATGATTTCACCACTTTGTAGGAAGGTAAAGCCAATTGGACTGAGGACCAGGTGGGGTGTAGCTAGTGTGGCTGACAGAGGAACCAGCCAGGTGCGGAGGTCCCACGGCAGGGCTCACACCTGCAAGTGCAGAGGAAGCCATGGCTAGGCTTTGGGGACCGTGTGAGGACTGGACATGTCAAGACAGCACTGGAAATTTAGCTCTAGTAACACATCCGTTCACTCCTCTTGGCCTCAGACCCTCATTTGTAAAATCAGAGGGTGGGGAGTGAATGATCTCAAGGTTCCTGTCAGTTTTAATTCTCTCATTTATGTGAATCCAATCAAATGAGAGGTGTTTTGGTCATTTTCTGAGGCACCTGCTGTTCTGATTTGAGCAGACCAATCTATTTTTGTTCCTTTAGAGATATCTCAGTGAATTCAGGCTAATCTCCCAGTAACCTGTTAAGGTTTTAATGTGAAACTGAGAAATTTAATTTCCAGGGAGTGGGAAGGGAATATGCTAACAGCGTTTGGTATAGAAGTCAATTTTGGAATTAACAGGAAGAGGTTTTAGAGGGAACCCAAGAAAGAAATATTTATAAACCTAAAATTAACTATTATTTTAAATGATGTTAGCCTTTCTAAAATAAAATTTAGCAAGAAGAAATGTTTATGTTTCTTCCAGAGGAAAAAATTCATTATCTCAAACCGTAGGAGATTTGTGATTTTCATTACATTCTGCAAATTTAGGACTTCGGCAGAAGAGTCAAAAACATCTTGACTGTTTAATGGAAAATCAAAAGGCAAAACTGTGTGTGTCTTTGGTTTCCAGATCTAAATGTGCAACATTTAATGAAAGTCAGTAAGTCTGGTTTCACATGCCTCTATTTGTTTTAAAATAAAATTATCTTCAGTTAGGGAAAGGAGCTTAATTGGTGTAATAATTTGTAGTCTTAAAACCAAAAAGGTCCTATCAAAGAACATGGAGAACATTTTGGTTAAGATATTTAAGGTATAACCTGCTCGATCTGATAGCCATAATAGTAACCATTCTCTGCTCAGAAAACATGCATTCTCCAACATTTGGAACAGAATTGAAGAAAGAAAAATAGTAATAAAAAGGATGTGCTGACTGCACACAGGCTACAAGCTCAGGTGTTCTCCCTCGGGGCCACCTGTCTCATGTCTAGTGTCCTATTTTTCATTCATGTGACACAATGTCATTTTCAAGATGATGTGAAAATCAGATCAAAATGAAAATTTAGCAATTCTGTATCTTGGGCATGTGTACTCCAAAAGGCAGTGTATAAAGTTAAAATAAGAGTGTTCTTAAATTTGTATTTAAATTCATTTGGCTTAAAGTTCCCAGAGCAGCAATATCTGGCCCCGGAAACACTGTCTTATAACAGAGTTAGAGCTAACCTGTAATGATAAGCAGTGGTAGCTTGAAGTGTCTATAACTGAAAGGGTCATGAAGAATTCTCAAAGAAAAATACAAAAAGCAAACTGTCTAAAGAAAGTGTAATATATTACACTCGCAGTAATTTCTGTCTGTCATTGAGTATAATAAAATCTGATCCATGAAATTTAAAAAATTACATATTAAAATTTTATGGCAGTTGTTCTATTGGAGTAGGACACTGCCATTTTCTTTCTTTGCAAATAAATACATTTTCCACAACACAATTCATCTTATGCACTGTCTCCTGATAAATTCTGTGTGTTAGGGGAAGAGAGACAGAAAGGGAGATAAAGCAGAAAGATGAACATACTTTGTTTAGTATTTGAAATGACATGAAAGGCATCAAGAAAGTCAAATATGGGTAGGACTGTTTACAGTTTTCAAGTACAATTGCTCTAATGTATGAGTCGATCATAAATAAATAGCTCCTGATATCAAAAGACACTTGTGAGACTAAAAATTACAATATAGACAATACTAGTTTGAAAAACTCAGTAGAGAAGATGAAGAAAGCATATATTTAATATATTCCATAGTATGAAAAGGCAAATTATAAAATAATATACAACCTGCAGAGAAGCATCAGAGTGAATGTATATAATTGACCTCAGAAATAGGTAGTTTGTTCAAGTCCAATAATTACAATTTTTAAGAAGTCCATTTTGGTTGCTGACAAAATGCTATCGCTTCTGTAGCTATATACATTTAGCCAAATGATAATAACCTCAAATATTCATGAATATTTATACAACTTCCTAGCAAACACCTAAAATGAATACTATCTTGCCTTGCTCTTCCACACGGGCGAAGAGGGGCACAAAGACTGAAGTAACTTACTGAAGATCCACGGCCAGGAGGTGGGAGAGGACATAAATCCAGCGGTCCAGCCCCAGAACATGCGTCCTGATCCATTACACACTCTTAACTAAACTGCATGACTAAGGTAAGGGCAACCTGAACATGAGGTGATTTGTCATGTGCCCAATGAGAAGATTACAAAAAATATTTTTTATCAACTGGAATATATGTACATTTGGGGATATAGATACAATTATCAACTGTCTAAATGCTGTATCTATATCTATCTATATTTATCTGTCTATATATATCATATTAGGTAAAATAGTGCATTGATTAGAAATATTGCCATTTTTCATATTCATATTATGTAACTGAATAACAATACAGTCTAGTGGTTTAGCACAACGACTCAGGAGCCAGACTGTCAGGGTTCAAATCTCAGGTCCACTATCTCTTTGCCCAGTGATGTTTGACGAGTTATTTGGCCTCTGTTCTAATTCCATCATGTGTCAAATACACAGCACCTACCTTATGGGGTTGTTAGGAAAAGTAATTGCGTTAAAGGTGGGAAGTGCTTAGGGCAGCGCCCAGCCCTCAGCAAGGATACGCATGGGTGTGAGCTGTTACATTTTCCAAACGCTTCATTTACACCTTTGGCATCATGAGAACCCAGTCCTCTGATGCTGTTTTGTTTTTGTTTTTCTTTCACATTATCTCCCCTTCTAAGTTATTTGAGATTTAGAACTTTCAGTAACTTTCACTGAAATTCTTATTGCAAACCACAATATCCTTTCACCTACCATTAGAAATGTTTTTATTTGCTATTTCAGAGGCAATTTGTGATTTCCACAGTGAAAATACTTACAGTATTGCTTTAAAATGATCTTTAAAAGACTTATTTTTACAACAACACGAGGAACTTAACAATATTGAAGTCAAAGACCTGGAACAATTATTAAATTACTGTTAAATTTATTTCCCTTTTTAAAGGCCAGTTCTGTCCAAAAGCATCCAAGGTTATTACAGGCAAATTTGCCTTTCTAAAACAGTAATTTCTTGTTCAAAGTATAATAATTTAAATAACAGAAGCAGAATTTGATAAAGAAACTCTTCATTATGAGGGGACAAAGGATAATTTGAAGAAAATATACTTGTCATATTTGGGATATGGGGATACATAATTAATATTCAGGGATAGTGAAAACATTGGTTTTTAACATCATTATCAGGTCGCATTGTGGAACTTGACATGATAAGCACACAGTTGCCAAATCCCCACCTCATTTGGTGCTTGTGGATATAGCTAAACGTAGGGGGAAACTATCTATGTTCAAAACGTGATTTTCTGGCCCAATTTCCCATGACATATTTATTATGAAACATAGGGGAAAGAAAGCAACTCTAAGGAATCTAAGTACAATTTCACTGCCATTCATAAAAATTATTTTTTAATGTGTTTATGAAGTATGCAAGAATGTTAGTTTGTGTACTAGCATAATTGTCCAACTATCCAAAAAATATTACTCATGATTAGAAGGTTCTTTCCTTTTTCATTACAAATTAGGTAATTGACACACTAGGTCCAGGGAAGGACTAGAATTGCTACAAGTGCATTTCATGTTCCATCATCTCTTGACGTGGTTGAGGCTTTCTACATCTAATGATCCAGCTCAATGGCTTTAATATAGGTCAGCACATTTACCAAGTACTCCAGTTTCCTTTAATATCACTTTCTGGAACCTATCCTGTAGGGGCGGGGTGGCGGTGGGGGGTGGCAAAACATCAAAAAAAAAAAAACTTTACAAAAAAAAAGCCCTATCTGACTAGCCATGAAACTGATGTTCTCAAAATCCTCAAGGGCCTTCTGCAGGATACCTCAGCTTATGCTTCAAAATCAAACAAAAATATGGAGGATTTAATCATGTAAACTCAATTTTCTTGCTTGGCTTCTCAGTTATGGCAGGGATTGGATAGAAAAGAAAATCCAATAAATTTGGTAATTGCTTTCCAGACAAAGCAGAGTATGAATAACATCCATATCTAGCAATTCATTCCTAAGTAAGTAATTTTTAATACTCATGTTATCATATTTTATTCACATTTAAGAGTAAAAGCTCTTTGGGGTAGGAAGAAATGGAAACATCGGAAGAAATAAGAGATACTAGAATTTTTTTCAACCATAAGATCATTCAGTAGAGGAAACCATAGGTTCTTGCCGATTGTTGGTAACTAGAAACTCAGCGTCACTGGTAATGTGGCATAAAGTGAGTATGGCCATGGCCATATAATTTATGAACCAAACTGGGATAGTTTTGAGAGTAAAGGGGACAATATTAATAATTATGCTGGGGAAAAAAAACAGACATAAAGTGGGACAGTGAAGCTGTCTCCAGCAAATCAGAATATAGCAACCATTCTACCTAGCATTGTACAGATGATTCCTAAATCAGTACATTCTAAAATGATTCATAAAAGATGGTAACAGTTCATCGTGCAATTTCCGAAATGTTCTGAAAAAGCAGAAAACCTCAAAGGGTAGTTACCTGTCTTCTAGTAGACACTCCTTGTTTTTTTTGGTTTGTTGTTATACGCTTTTGCTGTGGCTATTTTTGTTGGGAGGGGAGTGTCTTTTTTTTATACGTTTTTAATTTTTCCTTGTTCATTTCATTTTGGTCGTGTGTGTTTGTGTGTTAAACGTTTTAACCGGTTAAGTTTTATTAGTCCTTTGGAAACTGGTCCCAGAGCGATGGCCTGGCCTCTTTTGTGAAGACGATGGGATTTGGTCCCAGCATATAAGGGCTCATGGTATAAAATGAATACTATAAACCCTGAAGACGGTTACGCTCACTGGTTCACACGACGGCATGTGGAGGGTAGTCAGGATTCCTCCATTTTTTTTTTTTTTTTTTTTTTTGAGAGGGCATCTCTCATATTTATTGATCAAATGGTTGTTAACAACAGTAAAATTCAGTATAGGGGGGTCAACGCTCAATGTACAATCATTAATCCATCTCAAGCCTAATTCTCGTCAGTCTCCAATCTTCTGAAGCACAACGAACAAGTTCTTACATGGTGAACGAATTCTTACATAGTGAATAAATTCTTACATGGTGAACAGTACAAGGGCAGTGATCACAGAAACTTTCGGTTTTGATCATGCAATATGACCTATAAACAATCAGGTCAAATATGAATATTCGTTTGATTTTTGTACTTGATCTATATGTTGATCCCCCATTTCTCCTACTATTATTATTATTTTTATTTTTAATAAAATGCTGAAGTGGTAGGTAGATGCAAGATAAAGGTAGAAAACATAGTTTAGTGCTGTAAGAAGGCAAATGTAGATGATCAGATGATCAGGTGTGTGCCTATGGACTAAGTATTAATTCAGGCTAGACAAGGGCATCAAGACATCCACGGATGCAGAAGATTTCTCTCAAAGCAGGGGGGGTGAGGTTCTGAGCCTCACCTCTGTTGATCCCCAAATTCTCACCTGATGGCCCCCCTGCGACTGTGCCTGTCTTAGGTTGTTCCTCCCTTGAGGAAGGATTCCTCCATTTTTAACAAAGTGGTTTAACAGCAGCCGGAGCAATCTTTTTAAAAATGAGACAGCCTGATTAGGCCACTGACCGGTTCAGTACCCTCAGGGGTTGCCTTTTACTTTTAGAACCAACACCAGAATCCCACAAGCCACTATTTCATGGCCCTCGCCTGCAGCTGCAGCCTCAGTTCCCATGCGGCTCCCCTCACTTGCGGCTCCAGCCACCTGGCTGCACTTCGACCAGCGCTCTCCAAACTCTGACGACGCCCAAGGGACGTTTTGCAATGTGTGGAGACATTTTTAGTTGTCACAAAGTTAGCGGAGCTACTGGCATCTCATTAGCAGAGGTCGGGGATGCTGTAAACACCCTGCGAGGCCCAGGGCAGCACACCCCCCCCTCCCCAGCAAGAATCATCTGGGCCAAAACGTTCATGGTGCAGAAGCTGAAAAACTCTGATTTACACCTTTCTTCCCCCCATGTTTTTCCTAAGCCCAGGCCTTACAGTCTGTGTTCCCGTCTCAGATCGTCACCCTCTCTTCCTCTCCTTTTCCCCTTCTCTTCCTTTAACCCCTTTTCTCTTTTAACGCCTATTCACCCTTTTGATTATCACCTTCTTACAGTGCGTTTCCAGGTTCTTCTTCCCACACGAACAGTACACTCTTTTAAAGAATCGCAGAGCACTTAGGATTATCAGCAACCATTTTACATATATCTGCATGTGCTTGACCACTCCCTCCCCCACCAGCTCCAGTATCCCCAAGCAGCTGTCATGCAACGTTGCCTTCAATATTAAGTGAACACTTAACAGCCTCCCCTGTAAGAGGAGAGCAATAGGATGACCATCACATTTGGTTGTAAGGATTAAATAACACGCACAAACTGTAAGTACTAAAGTGTACTGTGCCTGAATCACAGTAGGTCCAGAGAGACCGTGGTTCTGTAGTTTGCGTAAGGACAGCGGCTGTCTGCTCCGCGGCAGCTGTGGCAGGGCGTCCGCACCGCCCACCGCGCACCGCCCACCGCGCACCGAGGTAGTCGCTCTCCCAGGTAACTGCCAATTGCGGCGCCTGCGCCATTCCGCCTGCATCGCGTACCAGGCAGCCGGAAGTACTTCTCCTCTTCCCATTGGCCCGCTACTCGTTGGTCGATAGTACGCATGCTCTATATGAGGTTTCCCCTACCCCGCCCCAGGTTTCCAAGCGTAGAGAACAAAATCTGCCAACGCGCCTGCGCGAGAAGGCGTGCCCCGGAAACAGTTCTTTGGCCTTGTGACACGTAGCAACGGGGCCGGTTCAGGGTCTTGAGCCCAGTTGGCAGGGTTTTGGGGGCTGCTGGAACCGCTACTGCCTCCGCCGCCTCCACGTTTGGTGAGTGTCCCAGGCCCTCACCTGTGCACCGCGGCTCGCCGCCGCCTGTTTGACGCCGCGCCCTGGCATTTTCGCTCAGACCCTCGCTCCTACTCAGACCCTGGCTGTGACTCGGTCCCGGCACCGCAGGCGCGGCCCTCCGGGAGCCTGCGCCCTCCTGGCAGGCCCAGGCCCTATTTTGCAGGGATGCAGCCGTGTTGTCACTTGTAAAACCCTGTCCTGAGGTGAGGAATCCTATTGTTGTTGGTACTTTAGACTCCCACCTCCCGCCCCCCCCCCCCCCCCGCCCCTGACCCAGGACTGATGCATCAGGTCCTTGAAGTGGAGGTGTCTTCCCGGGCCCTGACCTGGAAACTGGACATTTGCGTAGCAACGCCCCCCTCCCCTCCCCGCCCAACAAATGCTGCTTCCCAGAATTCTAGAAGAAATATTTGCTGCCTTTTGGGCGTTACTTGATTAGGCAGGGTATCAGGAAGGAATTCAGTAGGACTTTGGGTATAAGCAGTTTTTGCCATTTCTCTTCTGTTGCAGATCATTTGCAATGTCAGGCTTTGAAAACTTAAACACGGATTTCTACCAGACAAGTTACAGCATCGATGATCAAACACAGCCGTCCTATGATTATGGAGGAAGCGGAGGACCCTATAGCAAGTAACTTTTCAACTTTGACAATTTGTTTAGGCAAGATTGCAGTGAAAGCCTGTACCCAGAATGTTTAGTTCTGCCTGAAACTGACTTATGAATATGTCCTCTATCACGAATGTGACTTTTCGTAATCTTCCTCTGGAGAGATCTGTGACAGTCATTTGGGTTTGAAGGGATTGCCGTATTTAGAGTTTGGTATCTTCTGCAAAACACGCAGGTGTGCCATGTTTCCTAGTAACAGTATTTCTACGTTATTTAAGAATATGGATGGGAGTTTCAGGTACTGTTTACTACAAGACCAGTTAAAAATAAGATCTTTTTGATGAACTGTTTAGTAGTTAAATCAGTCCAACTTTAAGATTTTGTCGGTGTTAATTGGAAGTGCTTAGTGTACTTTGTCACACAAAATATTTTAAACATGTATCAAGGGTCAAGGTATAATAAAATGGTAATTCCTACTGCTTCCTCAAGAGTATCTATAAATAAACTGGTTGACCCCACCCCACAACACGTGTGTCGCAATGGAGACTGCAGTGACTACTGGACCGATTTGATGCCATTGTAGTATATTTAACAGTGTAAGCTCCCTATTGTGAATAATCAGGTGGTTTTCACCCAGCAGTTGATGATCATTTTTATTCCTCCTCATTTCCAAAATCTTGTGGTCAGTATGTGTAAGTTGCCAGTTGTAGGTGGAAGAGGGGGACTCAAAACCTTTCAGCTGTGAAATGTTAAAAATAAATAAATAATTGATCTTTTTACAGTCCCTGGTGTTTGTGGCAAAAATGCATTAACTAAAGGCTTAAAGATAATCTTATCACCTCCTATCCAGTGAAGGAGTTTCCTATACCAGGGTTACTTAACCTTTTTTAGATGGTACAGGACCCCTTTGAGAATCTTACGAAAACTGTGGGTCTGTTTCTGAGAAGTAGATGCATGCACTCAAATACCCCCATAAATGTGCATGTAACTTAAGACAGTTCATGTGTCATCTGATGTTCATTTATCAACTCTGGGTTAAAAACTTCATAAGGACTATCCCAGGATGAGAGCAGGGGAAAGTTGTGTATCCAGTCAGTCGGAGAGAAATGTGTAGTACTAGGAACATGTTTGAATTAATAAATCTGAATGAAAGTGCACAAAAATTTAAAAAACAAAGCACAAATCAAATCCAGCCCTACAGTATGGTCTGTTTAGGATAGGCTATACCTTTTATGACCTATAGATCCCTTGAATCCTTTTTTCTCCCTAAAATTTAACACACTGAACAATGGGAGTGAGCATGTGAAAAAAATACTCTCTATGGATCACTTTTTTCCTTTCTGTTAAATTCTCAATTACATGCCATTGAGGATTACTCTCTTGATCATTTAATTGGACAGGATTGGAAAAATCATGTAGAGAAATTTCTATTCATTTGTTTACCTAAATATGATTTTTTTGTGATTGTTCTGTGTATGTGAGAACATGTGAATGTAAGATTGGCTGGAGCGTGGCCACAGGACTTTGGAAAACCTGTCTCTGCATGTGGGCCTGTTTAGCCATGTGCTGTTTACGCTCGGTGGAATTACCCCGTTTAGACTGCAACCTCCTAGGTTTACCTACGTCTGCCTTTCTGCCCCATCCTGCCCACATTTGCATCACTTAAAGGTGTGACTTACCTTTTCATTCCACTTGCCAATATCTCATTTCAGTTTCCACAGAGCAGTTGTTTAGATATTCTGTTGCTAAGTATTCTCACAGTTCCATTCCAACCAAATCCTGTTCCAGGAAACACTGCTTCAGTACTAGTGAAGAAGTTTTATTCCAGGTGCTTATATAACTGCAGCTGCCAGTTAGCGAGTGTGAGTTTATAGATGCTGCATGGGTGCTTTACAAGTATCATTCATACATTCATATAAGACAATGAAAAACAAAGAGTTAAAAAGGCCCTTTGATCTTAATCTGTTTAGTTCTACAGATGTCATATTAGACAGATCCTACATTGTATTGTAGTTATGTCTGTGAAATTTATAGTAATACCAATTACATATTTTTTAAAAGTATTGAAAGCTAGTATTTTTTTCATCCTTGATGTAACTGATAATACTTTTATGGAAATCTGGGGATTTTCAGGAACTTAAGTAGCCGACCCACTACATTGAAGCGCTTTTTCTTTATTGTTGGTGTTGAGTGCTTAGGAGGGTGTTAGTTTAGTTATCTGCTGCTTTTCTTGCCAAAAAATTGTTGGTTTAGTCTGTAATGGTCCTGTTCACCATACTGTTTTAGTTTAAAACCAGCAGGAACAAGTGAGGAACTTTTATGACCAGGTCCTGTCAGAAAGGAAAACAGCACAATTCCATGGTGGTTTCTTTCACACCTTGCATCTCAAAGAAGGAGTGATAGTGCCCCGTTTGACGCTGTCATTTGCTTGTGCCTTACGTGAAATTTATGGGTCTGTATCAGTGGTTCTGAAGTGTAGACTGCAGAACCCAGAGGGTCCTTGAGACCTTTTAGAGATTCTTTAAGGTCAAAACTATTTTCACACCAAGACATTATATGTGTTAGGTGTGTTGACATTTTCAGTGATGTTGCAAAAACAATGATTGATAAAACTGTGATACCCGAGTATGCATCGAGACAATGACATCGAATTGGTCTTGTAGTCACTGTAGTCTTCATCGCCACACACTTGTTGTGGGGTGGGGGAAACCAGTTTATTTAAGGATACTCTTGATGAAGCAGTAAGAATGATCATTTTATTATACCTTGAGCCTTGAGTAGGTACATGTTTAAAATATTTTGTATGACAAAATGGAAAACAGTCATAAAGCACTGCTCACTGAAGTACAGTGATTGTCTGTAGGACAAGCCCCTGTGCAATTGAGTCACAAGCTGAATCAACCACTTTTTAATGGAAACCATTTTTTTTCCTGAAAAGAACAACTGACAAACTATGGTTATTCAGATGAGTATTTGGCAGATATTTTTCATAAAGGAAGTGAACTTTTATTCACTGTCAGTATGTGTAGTCAGTGATCAAATCTGAGTTTTTCAGGCAAAAATGATGATTTTGGAAAGCTTGTATCCATCACCATGAACTTGTTTCCCAGCAGTTAACTATTTTTCTGGTATCAGAAGTGATATCAACATAGATTTTTAAATTATTTTTATTTTATGTTTTTTTATATTAAATGTGTCAGTATTGGGGACATCTGCATAACTCATGCTAGTATTTTCTAGCTGGCCAGTGCACCATGTTACAAGATCACACGTGAGTGAAGGAAGGATCCATTCAACATGCAAGACATATCAGTGTAAACTAATGTAACAGAGACTAAAGGTTTATATTATTGTTTCAATTTCCACATTGCAACTTAAGTTTAAAAAACTACCACTTTTCTTTGAGTTTTGATATAGTATCAAAAAGAATATTCACAATAATCTGAAAGCATTTATAAAATACTCTGTTTTCCAGCTGCGTGTCTGCAACACTAGATTTTTTTCAGGTACTTCAGCTAAAACAATGTATCACAACAGGTTGGATGCAGACACAGGTTTAAGAATTTTTAGCTGTTAAGCCAGGCTTAAATGAGATTGTTGAAAATCAATGCACAGCAGCTTTTCTCAGTAATTTTTTTATAAACATTTACGTTAACATGTAATAGATTTATTGTTACTTTAAATGAATTAACAAGTAAATATTTCTGTTTTAATTTCTGATGTGGTAAAGTATTGATAGATATAACCCACATAAATAAAAACGTCTTTGGGGTTCTCAGTAATAAATTTTAAGAGTAAAGGGGGCCTAAGACCAAGGAGTTTTGAGAATCACTGCTTTGTACCATTCTTTTTCATTTTTCTACTGCATACACATTCATATTCTCTTTCTGTGTGTGTGTGTGTGTGTGAAAAAGAATAAAATACAATCTGTTACAGATAGTATATATACAGATTGTATATATACATATAACAGATTGTAGAAACCTCCATTTGGAGTTTCTCTAGCTGTTTCATAAACTGAAAGGTAGACTTACACACCTCAACCAAGATCAGTACAATAGCATACTTTACCAAATCAGAAATGTGAATTCTTGTCCGGGTTCAACCAGCTAGCCCTGTGGGTTGTGTGTGTATGTGTCAGTAAATAGAAATCAATGTATTTGCATACTGAAATGACTAGGGAAATACATATATAGAAAAAATATATAGCTGATTCTGTAAGTT
Source organism: Manis javanica (assembly GCF_040802235.1). Classification (NCBI taxonomy): domain Eukaryota; kingdom Metazoa; phylum Chordata; class Mammalia; order Pholidota; family Manidae; genus Manis; species Manis javanica. The sequence goes on along the minus strand of NC_133169.1, from coordinate 90,191,368 downwards.
AGGATTTGGGATGATTTTTATTGTAATTATTAAGAGATGGCCACTCATGTCGAAAAATTAGTTTTGAATCTTGGTATCACTACGGGCAAGTCATTTTAACCTATTACCAGTTTCTACATCTTTATAATGATTAGGGAGGGTGATAAAATCAACTTCCTGGAGTTATAGTGAGGGTAATACAAGATAATTCACTTAAATATTACAACTGCTTTATGTAGTAACATTCAAAAAGATTATTATTTATGTTTTTGGAAATTTTCAGTAGTTAATACATACCTCTTTGTTACATATAACATGTTTGTTTTAGAACTAATTAATTTCAATAAATAATAAATGTATACCTTTTTAAATATACAAACATATAAAAGTTTATAATGTGAAAATTAAGTCTTCTGTTTGCCCATTCCAGGCCCCTTTACCTATATAATCATATATATATAAAACATTTGTGTGTGTGTATAGTATGTGTGTGTACACACACTATACACACACACAGGGATATTCTAAAAAGCACAGTCATGATGGGTATATCTGGTATATAGTGTTGTGAACATTGGTGTCTCCCCCACTGAGTACTGTCTTCCTTATCAGTACACATTAAACTGCCTCATTCCTTTCAGCAGGTGCAGAGGGTAATCTTGCCCTATCACAGTATTTATATTGATAGCTACTTACATTGTTTTGTTTTCTACCTTTTGCTATTAAAATTATGGTGCAGTGAGTTCTATATTATTATAGAAATAATGTACGATTTTTTGCCAGAAAAATAAATGTTTTTTTTTAAGCATGTATTGAACTAGTGTCATAAGTCTTGAGAGTCCCATTAGACTCTCTAAAGGGCTATGTGTAGTTGAAAATTTGCTGTTGCTTTGATTTGCTTTTAATCAAGATGTTCAATTAATTTAAAAATTATATTTATTCTAAAATCTCAAGTAATATAAATGGATGTCATTAGATTTTTAAATTTATCAAAAGGGAACTATAAAATTTTAAAAGGTAATTTAGACTAAAGGACCTCTAAGGTTTCTCAGCTGCATTTTTAAAAAATCTTACTTTTAAAATAATTATTTTACTTTTGTGTTTCCTACTATGTAATTAGATTAGTTCCATTGATAAGTCATATTTTTTCCAGAACATTGTGAAACAGGTTTTTAAAGAATTATTTCAGTATCCTTCTGTTCCCTATTGTTTTCATCACTAAAATAGTTATAGTATGGTCTCTCCCTCTGAAATGGAGGATTTACTATAGCACATATCAAATGAGATAGCAGGTGCACAATTTCTTTGAAACATTAAAAGCACTATTCAAATGTTATATTCAGAAAGCTTTCACAAAAAAGAAGCTTGATTTTCCACTCTGTTTGAAATTGAGGGTTATTCTTAAAGAGATTTACTACTTGCAAACAATAGCATTCTACAGAGAGTAAAGAAGCTACCCTAGAAATTGCACAACCAAAATTCTCTCTCTAGCTGTCAGAGATATCAGCTTTTGGGGTCGACATAACTCTTGAGGAATACAACTTACTTGATTTACAGACATTATGCTGGGTACAACTACTCGCAGCAAGGCCGATTAGTCCCTCCAGACATGATGCAGCCACAACAGCCATACACTGGGCAGATTTTCCAGCCAACGCAGGCACACACTCCAGCAACACCTCAGCCCTACTACGGAAACAACTTTGAGGATGAGCCACCTTTATTAGAAGGTAGGATTGGTTACAACACTGAAAGTACCCTGTACTACCCAGCTGGTCAATGACAGTACGTCTTAGTTTGGGAAGTTGTCCTTTTCTTTAAAAGAATAATGTTGTAGAGAGTAATTTTCTATTCTTTGATCTATTTTGAACAGAGTATATATAAAACCAGTTTGAGCTAGAGGGGACCAGATTTTTAATAGATCTTTATAAAGTGTGTCAGTATATAAGCATTCAACTTTTCTTCAGATTATTGATTAAATTCTGCCAGTGGAAGAAATGAAATAGCATGGTATTGATTATTCTACATGGAAATAAGCTGGCAAAAATAGTAACATTACTGAAAAGTATGGTGGTTTTCAAATAGTATTCCAAAGCACCCATAAAGTAGTCGTGCAGAACATTTTGGGGGAGATCGGGTACCATATGAAAGTTTAATGAAAGCTATGAATACTCTCTTAAAAAAAAAATGCAATATGCATAGGGGCATAGTTTTGTATACAGTTTCATGGGCGTGCATGTATTCCCGAAGCCCCAGGGAAGAACCCCTTACTGTTAACCCTGTGTTCTCGGCTATGCAGTCAGAACTGAGAGTCTCTGTTTCATTCTATCCATACCCTTTTCCAACACCAAACCAGAAATTGGGTATTTGTGGAGTAAACAATACACAGTGGAGACGGGGATTGAGGACCAGAATAATAACTGGTATTGTTAGAACCTCTTTTGATGCTGTATCTTTCATTCTGTCTCCTGTTCCAGTGTAGATTCTGGTAACCTAAAGGTATATCACAAATCTTAGTTGACTTCCTTATTTTCTTTTCCTTTAGAATTAGGTATCAATTTTGACCACATCTGGCAAAAAACACTAACAGTGTTGCATCCATTAAAAGTAGCAGATGGCAGCATCATGAACGAGACCGATTTGGCCGGACCGATGGTTTTCTGCCTTGCCTTTGGAGCCACATTGTTACTGGTAAGATTTTAGTTTCAACTCTCAGTGTGAGATTAAAAGAAAAATTTTAAGTGTTCTGCCAAGAGCCATTTTTGAGACTGTTTATATATCAAGTCTTTGATGTGTTTTGAATAGTGTTGGGTTGCTTGAATTTATGTTCAAGCACTATTCATCCCTTCTCCACTGATAATATATAATATATATAGTATATTCAGAAATCATTTCTTGTTCCAAGAAACAGTTCAGTTATTAGGGAAAAAGACAAAAAAATAAATAATGTGTGGCTTCAGCCCCTCCTTAAAGTTCTTTTCAGAGAACAACAAAAAAAGTTAGCCCATTTTTTTTTTAATGATAGCATTTTAAACTTAAAAAAAAAATCTACAGCCCCTGGGTGGTGTTTTATGTCAGCGGTGCTGGTGGTTACTTGCGTATATATTATTTTAACTTTAAATGAGTTGTAAAATTAATAGACAATAGGTTTTAGTCCCTATCTCCTACTTCCTTAAGAATGTGGAAACATACAGAAAATGAAATGTTTTAAAGATAAGTAATACTTGTTTTATTTTATCTTATGTCTCTGAATCAGACAAGATAAATTATGTAATGAATAGTAAATGGGATTTTTAGACCGAAAGCTGGGCATCAGCTCAGTTCTCCCACTCTGTACTTGAGCAGGTCATTCAGTCCATCCGCTCCCTCTGATAGAGAATCCTACTTCCCACCTAACAAGATCATTCTGGAGGTTAAGCAAGACAGGTTATATGAGAGCACTGTACCAGCATGTGGTTTTATTATTACTGCATAAGTGTACTCATCAATAAATGCAGCCTTTACAAACTTCTACACTCTCAATCAAGTATTTACAAATACTGAGTCTAACAAAAATCCCAAGGACTTTTCCATTTAACATGATCCGTAAGGCATTCTTGTAGTTGAGTTTTATATGTCAAAAATCTGAGAAACCAGAAACTTCTGAAGGCTGTTCTGTGGCTTTTTGATGATTTTAATGGTAGTGTGACATGAATACAAGGTTTGTTGCCATAGCTTGACTCAGAGTACTTAAATTCCAGGTTAGCTAACCTTTACTGTCTTAAGACTGTCCCATGATGCCTTTTACAATAGCACAATTGTTAAGTTTTTTTATTTGTTTTGTCAGAGGACTGTGTAAGTCGACCAGCAATTTGGATGAAAGAAAATACATCTTCCATTGTATTTCTCTTGCCCAGTTGTTTTACCAGTTTTCTCCCCTCTTTGGCTTCCTGCTTATCTCTTAGCACCTCTAATGCCCATGTAAAGTGAATGATAAAATTATTCTGCTGTTAAAAAGATCATGGCTACATCTGCCAATGAGAATAAATTGCTTCAGGGCAGTTCAGCGGGATTTGGGCTTTCAAGTGATACTAGATATTAATTATTAGCCATTACCCAAACATCTGAGTGGCTTTCCATCTTATCTCTGTAGTTGATTTACTTAAAATTGGCTGTATTTCTCTTTAGAAGTCTACTGCTTTAGGTGATTATACCCTGATTTTGTACCTTTATTGTTGATTTCTATGCCAAGCTGAAATGCTAATTAAAAATGAAAAACCAGATGTGAATACTTTAAACTTCTTAAGATGTAAAAGCCGGTCTGCTCATTTTACCTGTCTGCCTAAAGAATAGATACCTCTGTAGATTTTGATACTCACAAATTGGAATATCTTCTATATGTACATTTAGGTGAAATAGGCCAAAACAACTTATTTTTGCCCTTTAACCTGTAATCTTTTCTTTACCCATAGGCTGGCAAAATCCAGTTTGGCTATGTATATGGGATCAGTGCAATCGGATGCCTGGGAATGTTCTGTTTATTAAACTTAATGAGTATGACAGGTGTTTCATTTGGCTGTGTGGCAAGTGTCCTTGGATACTGTCTTCTTCCCATGATCCTACTTTCTAGCTTTGCAGTGATATTTTCTTTGCAGTAAGTACTGATCTTTATTTTGGGGGTTGATTGCCCAGTTCTGTGTGGTAGGATTTACTTCCCCATCAGTTTGAGATAAATTACTGATAGAGCAAACATTAGATAGTGCCTCTTAAGAGTGAGGGCTGTGCTACATGCTTTTCAGTGATGAACAAATGAATTGAGAATAAGTTTTAAAATCATTTATTCCATCTCAGCTTTTACCAATGGTAAAGAATTTCATTAGTTTCGTGTTTACATGGAACAGTGTTCAGTACTAACTTAAATATTGCATGGAAAATGTCAAGGTGTTAAAATTGTACTTACCCTCTCATATTTTTTAGACTATATCAGATTTCTTGAATATGTTGGGCATATGCTAAGTGAATGAGTAATAAACCCTTATTCTCTATTTGGCAGCTTTTTAATTGAAAATGAAACATTCTTTTTATGGCAAGAGGCTGTTACTAGCCTATGATGTCCTCAGATGTAAGGAGCTTTAAATCTGTGTAATTTTTAAATAATATTTCAGGTAGGTTTAAAAGAAAGGTGTAAATTACTGCTCATAAAGTTCCTGCTCCTGGCCAGTGTGCAGATGTTCTCTCAGCAGTTCAAGCTCCTCCTTGTGGCTAGTGCGAGACACGACCAGTGATCGGGCTGTGTTACACTTTGTCACAGCTGTGGGGGGCGGGGAGTTTGTGGTGTCTTCCGGCTACAAGTGAGGGGCGATGCTGAACATCCTGACAGTGCACAGAACAGCCCCCACAGCTAAAGTGCGTCCAGGCCAAATGTCGGCAGTGCCAAGGCTGAGAAACCCTGTGCTTTTAAAAGGTGGTTGAAAATAGCTGTGTATCACATGAAATTAGTGATTGTTACTGAATACCCTGGGAGGTACATTTTAGCATTTGAAAAAAAATCTTGAAGTATTTCTGCAGATATCCACATGCAGATTTAAAATGCTTTCTTTGGAATTGGTTATTGTAGTATTCTTACATAACTAATCTCATCTGTTCCCTTCCCCCCCACCTCCCCCTCTTTTTCCTTGTCTGTTGCAGAGGAATGGCGGGAATCATTCTCACTGCTGGAATTATTGGATGGTGTAGTTTTTCTGCTTCCAAAATTTTTATTTCTGCATTAGCCATGGAAGGACAGCAACTTCTAGTAGCATATCCTTGTGCTTTGTTATATGGAGTTTTTGCCCTAATTTCTGTTTTCTGAAATGCATTTATCTGGGACGTGGACATCACTGGGTCAACTACACAAAAAGGACTTCAGACTCTTAAAATGGACCAGCCAACTGCTGCGGTGAAACTCTCGTGCAGATCTAATGTTTGACTATTGGAGCAGTCAAAGTAAACATGTGTTTTTGTTCATTTTTATAGAACTCCTGAGTGCTGTATTGGACTTACCTGCGGTATGACTAGCTTCAAGTGTTTGTGCTTATACAAATGAGAAGTGCTTTCCTTTCCTGTCCTGCAGCCTTTGAAATACAACTTTTTTTCTTGCAAATTATGATTTTTTGATAGACTTTTTATCAACTGTGGAAAACTAACCACAGAACTGATAACTCTTTCTTAAAAACAACCCGGTCATAGTAAAGAAAACACAAGACTTATTGAAGAAATGTTTTTCTAAGGAATTAGGAAAGAAAAATTGACTGTATTCTCAACTTGAAGCAAAAAGGGATCCCAATGTAGTGTTTTATGAGTTTGCACTTCAAAAATTTGACAGTCTTTTAAATTATCTCACGGGAGTTTTACTAAGTTTCAGTGATAACAAGAAGTTCAGTCTACCTTATCGTAGATGTGAAATGTGAACACCTGTTCGGGCAATAGCATTAACTGCATGATGGTGACCTAGAATGGCCACATTAATGCCCATAGTTGGAGCTCCATGTTTCCCAGGAAAAAGAAAATCACTAACCTTTTTTGAGAAAAATATTTAAAATATCACAATTTCAGTACTGCAGTTATCAATGTAAAGTGCATTTGATGCTTACAGTAATTAAAATTTTCCCAATTAATTTGAGCTGTGTTGTTGAACTTACTTTTGCTATTCTTGGTGTCCTATTTTCTTTGACTAGGGTGTATTTTTGATTTGTATTCCCAGTTTAGCCTAAGCTTTAAGAGTAGAAGTTATCTAACATAGGATCAGAAAAAAGATCCAATGAAAAGCAGTTTACCTTGAATTACAACATTGTTTCCTTGTATTGAATTTGTTTGGTTAATATTGTCAGGCCTCTTGTCAGAGAATCTGTAAGAAATACTATGTCTTATATATTAATCATTGGCTTTTTCTGGATTCTGGACAAAGCTCAGTCATAGTTACTATAAAGGTACCAAATGGGGAGGAGAATGTTGTGCTTTTTTAAAGAGGACACTTCCAGACTAAATGAAAAGAAATGTCACATTGACATGCTAATGATTCTGCTTTAGAGATACTTTTCAAATATAAAGGGTTAAGATAATAAATCATATTTCTTATAAGAAGATCATGATTTCTAATCTCTGGAATCACATAAATATGTTTTTCTTCTTAATGCATGATCTGCAGGAATGTACTTACTAGTAATTAGTTTGGGGCTGGGTGTTCAAACTTAGCAATTGTTTTAGAACAATTTTTTATGGTAATCCTTGGATAGTATCTTTTCTTGCCTTTTTCAATTCATTTTATAAATACACATGATTCTTGCTAAGGCAAAGGTAATGAGTGCCTTCTATTAATATCCTTTTCTTCCTAATGAACAGGGTGGATGCTTTGGGAATTAAGTTCTCCCACTATTGGTTAGACTTAAGACCATTAATTCTTCAACCAAATTCCCCAAATGGATCAAATTGTTTTGGTTTTTTTTTTTTTTTTTTTTTTTTGTGTGTGTGTGTGTGTGCCTCTCACATTCCCAACAAAATAATCTTTAGTTTAACTCTGTGTTGTAGATTTTTGTTGTTGGTTGCCTTTTATTTAGCTCCAAGATGATAAGGTGCAAAACTGTTTTGTATTTAACTTATTCTGTCGCAACAGTTACGCAGTAGATTGCATTTGATACAAGAGTTCAGTTCTAGTTTGGTTACATTATAATTCATGTAATTTTTCTTAAAAAGTTTCCCTTATAAAACTCATTAAAAATACAGCATATATAGCCATGTTTATGCAAACTTCAAAAATTAATATGTTGTGTCTCAAAAAGTACTTTGTGGTAACTTTTTCTCTAGCATTGAAATAGATTTGTTTCTTCAGTTAAATACCAGGTAGAGCTGCTAGCTTGCTTTTAGAGCCCATTTTATGCCAAAAACATACATTTACCTTTAAATACTTCAGATGTTCTCAGCATAGCTAAAAGCTCACGCAGTGACTGTCACTGAGTAACTGGAAGTCACTGTTGAGTGGGGTTTGTAGGTACAGTGACTCAGGCTAGTATGTTGTGTGCACACACAGTTCTCTAAATCTTAAAATTGTTCTCTAAATTAAAAAAATCTAACTGTCCCAGATACTGGCCATCCAGTCAAAGGTAAATTTTTTAAAATGTATCTAATGATATGATTTTGGTAGAATTTAAGAGTGTGAGTGTTGTACATTTGACATTTTGCAAATATGTTTTTTTTCTTAATAGGCATTGTTCAACTTAATTAAATACACTCCAAAGTAAGCACAGTTGTCTCTAAAGGTAAATTATGCAGTTATATTTGCAGTACTCACTACCTACAAAAAATGAGCTTTTCTTTTCTGAAATTACACACTCTTTTCCCCATATAAGTGGAAGAATTTAGAACTTTGGTCAAAAAAAGAGAACTGTAGAAATTAGAATCTTATCCTATAGGGTGCACTGACCCAATAATGGGAAGTTGGGGGAAATAAAGATCGCATTTGGGGATCTGCCTCCAAACCTAGAGCGTGTCTAATGTGATGATCCAGACAATTTGCTTAACCTTCCCTGTGGGAGGAGAAATGTATCTGTGTGTGTCTACAAAACTAAGTGTTTAGCCTTTCATAAAGCAGTGCTAAGTTTTCCAAAAAATACAGAATGGTACAGATCATAGCATGAAGAATACTTAACACAGAATAGCTCTGGGCCTTTCTGCAGACACTAGCTAGAGCAAGCTTCGTACTTATATTATTATTAATCTGACTCTCAGAATGGTAACCATAATGCCCCAAGTTAAATCGCTCCACACTGAGTATTCACTGATTCATTTTGTCATGTCATATCAAATTGCTAGCTACTACTAGTTACCAAATGATTAATTTTTATAAATTCCAATTTATTTGTATCTAACAATACAGATTTCAAAATGCAAACTTTAAGAATCAAACATTAGAATTAGGAAAAAACCTTTTCAAAAATAAATAGTAGTTTTTCTTTTTAGAATGTATTCAGGATTTGGGGGGAGAAGTGCAAATAACAGGATATCAAGTTTTATTAGAAATGTCCTAAGGAAGAATTGGTTGATGTGCTTTAATTAGTAGATAAGAATGATCTGTCATTATCTTATCAAGCATATAATGTTTATTTTCAAACAGCCTCAATAAAAGCCTATTCCCACCATTCTCTACAGTGTAGGCTATTACTACTTTCTATCCCCAAAAAAGAAGTAACTGATTTTTAAGTCTACTTCTACCATTCAAGTTACTGAAGTCTGAATTTTAGTACATTACTTTTACTTGAATTTTGGTAAGTTACTTTGCTCATTAAATACTTACATTTTATAACTTGGCAGTAAGTAAAATGAAACATCAAATATTACTGATTTCTACAAATTGGCAGGGTAATTAGTCAAAAGTACTTTATATTATTATTAATCTGACTCTCAGAATGGTAACCATAAAACCCGAAGGATGCAATTTGATAGTGTACAGGTCTGGTTTTTGCATCACAGACAGGAATATCTCTACCCTTGTGCACAAAGTTCCTGTTCTAGTTAGTGAAGAACATTATCTGCTGATGGAGCACAATGTCCTATGTTGGTGCAAATAAATTAAAATGATTACATACTCAAATGAAAACTAATTAAATACAGAAATGTTCTAATTTAAAAGCACAAATACTTTCTTGAGCACATTAGGTTCTAAAAACCGGATATTACATTTTTTTGTGAGCTCAACTAATTAGGTTCATCTTGCATATGTAAATTTGGTTTTTTCTGAAACTATCACTAAATCTGATAGCTTGCAGGGTGATTAATTATGCATTAAGGTGTTTTAAATAACTTCAACACTAGCAGCACAAAAAGAATTTTTAAATGAGAAAACAAAGTACTCAATAGAAACATTTAAGATGCTTGTACATTTGTATATTTGGCTTACTCTGATTCTCCTAAAAGTAGAGACAGCAATATAGTGATTCCATTTTTTTCCCCAGGTAAACAATAGTTCAAATGATGTCTTTGTAAAATTTAATGAAACATCTACTCACCGTTTTCAGTTTTGTGACCTTTGATGATTTGGTAGGGCTTGGCGAAGTCTTGTCTTCAGGCAATCATTGGTCCTAAAAGCCAAATTTATTTTATATGTTTTAATTTTCAAAATGGAAATGTATTTTGAAATAAATTGTTCCTTTTTATTTATTTTTATTTCCTTTTCTGATTATACCCATCATTATGATAAAAAGTAATACCACTATACAGTAGCAAACATAGAAACATTATGCTCAGTAAAAAAAAAAAAAGCCAGATAACAAAAGACCACATATCATATGATTCCATTTATTTGAGTTTCTAGAAAAGACGAATCAATAGAGACAACAGACAAAGTAATTAATGCCCGGGGGTAGAAGTAGAGATCGCACATGAACGGGAGGGAACTTTTAGAGCGCTAATGCTTGAACATCTGTAAGTTTACTAAAATCATTAAAGTGTACATTTAAAATGAGTAGATTTTATGATATGTAAATTGTGTCAAAAAAATTTTTCAAGCATTGTGGAAGGATGGGAAGTAGAGCAAACTGATAGAACATCTGTGTTTTTAGAGTTCAAAAGAAGAGAAGGGTTTTAGGATAGGTTTTAATAGAGGAAAAAACAATATAGTACTTTTGCCTAGAGACAAAATGCAATACCAAGAAACGGAAATGGCCCCCCACCCCCATTTCATTCCCCACGTAACTCCCTGCAGATGGATTGCTGTGCATTTTATTTACCGTGCCACAGGCATCCTCTGCCACCCCCTCCAGCGGTGGCTTGATTACAAAGATGGGCACACACATGCATATGCCTCTTTTGAAAAAAATTGTATTAAAATTCATATAAAATTCGCCACTTCAACAATTCAGTGATTTTAGTGTATTCACCATTCTCTACAGTGTAGGCTATTACTACTTTATACCCCCAAAGAAGAAGTAACTGATTTTTAAGTCTACTACCATTCAAGTTATTGAAGTCTGGATTGTACAACCGTCATCACTATCTAATTTCGGAATGTTCGCATCACCCCAGAAAGAAACCCTATACCTCTCAATTCTCCCAGGCAACCACTGATTGTCTTCTGTCTCTGGATTCGGTCATTCTGGACACTATATATAAATAGGAACATGGAATGTGGCTTTTTATTTTCTGGCTTCCTTCACTTAACATAATGTTTTCAAAGTCATCTTTTTTTTTCAACAGCAGTCCGTTGGCTTCATTGTAAATGTCGGACATTGAAATTTACTTCATTCTTTTTTATAGCTAGATGTTTTACTAAATGCGCAGAGTTGGGTTCTTCAGCGGTCCCCTATTCAGACAACTGGGATCTTTGTACTTGTTAAAAAACTTGCAGTGTTGCATTGGTATCGGCATCTTTCATTGTTGGAGTGTCATTTGCTTTTGATAAGTGTTCAGACTGATCATGATTTAAACTCAATTTGAATTCTGAAAATTTCAATAGTTTATTCCCTCACCATTCTCTTTACTGTGAATATAGTATTCTGTGATTTATTGCAACACACAAGTCACAGCCCTGTTTGTACAAGGCATTGCTCTGTGGTTCTCAGTTATCTCAGCATGCACACTGCCGAAAGTATGTTGCACCCACACTTCAAATTACTCCTCCATTAGAAGGGGAGCCTGTGTTCCAAGTGAGCTCCCTTTTCTTTTCTCTTTTTTCCCCCTGCCCATTTAGAAGAGTTATTCTTACAGTGTCATTTTTAGGTCACTGTTTTTACCTAGCTTCTTTAAAAAAAACTCTGAATGTGCCCATTTTTAATTTCTCCTCGAGTAGGTCTGTATGTCAATAGAATTTAGTTATTTCAAGACATCGCTAACGTTTAACTCAATTGTGCTTTAGTAATACTCATTGTTAGAGATTAGATAAAATGTATAGTTTGATCTGACAGTAGCTCTATTTAAATTAGGTTTTGTTACCCAATTTATTACTCTTTAGATTCCCAGTATTTAAATTTTACCACAGTAGTAATTAAAAAGAAGACTGAAATCAACATCTCTAATTCAGACATCTGCAGAAATTGATTTGTTATATAAATTTTTATTGAGCTTTCGAGTTGAATTTCTTAATAAAATGATTTAAAATGCTTTCCTTCTGCTTTTTTTGTCTTTTGCTTGGATGGGGTTGTTTCGAGTGCATTTGTTTGCTTTGGCATTCTATTTATCATGTTTTATGGCCTGAAAGTAGGCTTGCTTTTTAAGTACACTTTTTTAAAAACACTTTTTCTGTACTGTTTAAATGTGCTTTTATTTTTATTAACATTGATACACAATCTTATGTTGGCTTCAAATATACAACCCAGGGGTTCAACAGTTACCCATATTATTAAAACCTCATCCCCTCTAGTGCGGTCACTATCAACGTACTGGGATGTTACAGAATCATTAACTGTATTACCATCCCCGTGACCAGCCTATATTGTGATGACAATACTCCTTTATCCCCAGCCCCTGTCCTCTGGCAGTCCCTTCTTGTTGTCCATGAGTCTACTGCTATTTTGTTCCGTCTGTTTTGCTTTGTTTTTATACTCCTAAATGTGGTATATTTTGCTCACTGTCTGAGCAGTTATATTGAACAACACTCCCTAGATGAAATGCCAGTTCACACACTCCTTATATGTCTATGTCCATCACAAAGTCATGCTTAAGTCCAGCCCAATTTTTACCTTCTCTTCAGACCATATTCTATTCTGACTGGTCTAGATCACAATCTTCCTGGGATAACATGATTTTTGGCTTTTTCTATAAGAGATTCAATCATTTCAATGGTTTAGTGAATGATTAAACTGCAACTCCGATGAGGTGAATGGTGTTTAAACATGGCTATCCTTGATCATTTACTTCGAACTTTAGAACTTAATATTTGACATAAGAGTCACATGATTCTCTGTTTTTATTCATATCACAAAAATAAGAATCACTTAGGAACAAGCCAGGGAATGTCTGTCTTAACTAGGACCCAGCTAGGGGGAAATTGGGAGCTGAGTTGAGAGTATGAAAGTCAAAACTGAACTGAAGGTGATAGAGGCAAATCTGAGGCCTTAAGGTGGTGAGCAGAGGAAAGGTCAGAGAGATTGTGTGAAGATGTACTGGGGAATTTGTTTTACTATATAACAAGCTTATACATAATAATGTACATAATGTGTAACTTATACTATGTTACACCAACATTGATATTAACATTTTAGTGTGTCAAAACTATTTACATGGTGTAAAAGCAGTATGTACTAAAAGTAAATCAAAATGGAAAGATGTTAATTCTTTAAATCAACTTTAAAGAAAACTCCAAAGCAGTTTTTAAATGTCCACATAACACAAAGCAATTCCTGCTGATATTATCATGTTTGCAATGAAATCCATTTCAGGCCTGGGGTTGGGAAATTTTTCTTAACCACTAATTTAAATTGCTCATGCTACAATTCAGCTTGCATCTCCTTCTCTCTTTATTGGAGGTGGGATCAGGCCACCATCCTAGACCAGGGCAGAGGACCTGAGGTTCCTGGTCAAGATCTGGAAGAGACACCCATTCACTACCACCCTAATGGTCCTCATTTTATATGCCCTCCCCCCACCCCCTCTGGCTGAGAGTGCTCTGGCTGCTGAATCTACTACAAAAATAATTTCTGCCACATTGGCAGTTCTGATACTCTGGTTCAGAGTAGAGCCTGTGAATTGAAATAGTTAAAGAGCTATAGAAAGTAGGCAGTTTATCAGCATTTTAAAGAAGAGCAATGTAGCTAATGCCCAGCAAATGGCTTCTACCCCTACCTCTTGGTATCTAGCTTGGTATCTCATCCTAGTCTTCTATTTATGTCTACTTGAACTTTAATTGACTGATAGAGAAATGAGATGTATTTGTAGCATTTGCTGTGCACATTGAAGTTCACCTATTTTCAGTTCTTTAACAAAAAACAAATACTTCATTTCTAAGTGATTGGAAAAATATAGTGGGTATCTCTTCCCAAGGGCTAAGGAAGGCCCTTGCTTGAGGTTTTCTGGGTTCAGTGATTGAGGAAATGTGTCCCACCCCTGCTCAGTGAGCTTTTCCCATTGAACGCAGTTTCAAGCCATTAAGTGCCTGTTGGGAACAAAGGCCTGCTTTTGGAGTCCCCCTTCCCTGTTTTAATGCTTTTTCTCATAGCTTATTTTCTTTTTGTGATTGTCCTTGGACTCTTCTTTAAGTCCTTTCCAAATTCTTCACATCTTTCTTTAACTGTGTAGCTGAGATTGGGACATGCATGTTTCATGTGTCTGATGACAAGTATGGGACAGTGGACCTCACACTGACTTCCTTTTCTGTGGCTAAGAATGGCACGTTTCTTGCATACTTCTGAACCAAGAACTGAGTGGAAAGTACGTATCTTAGCACTATTATTAGCACCTGCTAATAATTTGATGAGACCTTAATTAAGTCACTTTTGAGCTTTAGTGTTCTCTAAAATGGAGAAATTGTATTAGATTCTTTAAAACATTTCAACTCTAAAATATATATACAACATCTATAATGTAACATATATTATATATTGTATATAACATACTATGTATATATGAAATATATAAATATACATATAACTTTAGAGGTGGTAATCTCTATATTCTAAAAGAATAGATACTGACATGGGAAAGTGTTCCTTATATTTATTCTAATTTTATTAGGCTATATGAAAGTATATATACAATGATATGTCTTTTGTTTAAACAAAAGCATATATACATGCGCGTGTACACACACACACACACACACACACACACACACATATTGATCCCCTGGCACAAATACTTCATTAAGTGAGAATTTATGACTAGTTGCCTTTTTCCAGACCTCTTGAATTGATTGGAAGAAGCTTTACATCTTAGAAATAAAAAGTGATTTTGCCCCAATAACTCTTAATCTAATTTTGATTTTTAAATATTCTGTCCTTCTAATTTAATAGCATTAAAAAATACCATTAAACAGGCACATCACCCATAGAAGAGAATTTTATAGGCTAGTATTCGAGTAATTCTGTGTTTTTGGTTCCTCAGTGCCCCCTCGTCTTCTTAAAATAACCTAATTCACACTAAGGTGCCAAGGACTTTCATCTCTATTAGCACCGGCCTCCTGTGGTGTAACATGGAAGCTTCTCAGCAAGTCCACTAGCCATTTCCTTAGTCCAATAACTAAAAGGTCTTGGACGAAATAAAAGCTGCACTGCTCTTGAGGGCAATTATGTCCATTTCAGCAACATAGGAAGTTCAGAAAAAATGAGCATGGCTCTCAAAAAGCCATGCCTCTGGTTTGAAATGTAAAAATACTAAGTATAGTTTAAATACCCTGTGTATCTCTGATTGCAGCCCATGTCTTCCCAGCAGAAGTAACTACTATTCTCAGTTTTAGGTTTATCATGCTCCTTTATATTTTTACTATGCATGTGACTATTGTTTAACAGTACAGTATCTATTTAGCCTGTTTTTAGCTTTTGTGTAAATGGCATTGCCCTGTGTTATGCCTCTGCAACTTACTTTCTTTGTTCAAGTTTGTAAGATTCAGCTGTATGAATACTTCCTGAAGCTCTGTTTGCCATTATGTAGTATCCCATTGATATATCCACTTTTGTATTGATCCATTTTCCTGCTGATGGACATTAAATTTGTCTCTGGTTGCTTGATTTTACAAACAGCAGCCGACAAGCAGTCCTGTGCGTGTCTTCTTGTGTATGAATGTGCAAGGGTCCCCTAGGGCCTACACAGGGCTGAAGTGCTACATTTTTTCTTTTATAGTTTCTGGCTGTCTTATCCCAAAGCCATCAAAGAAACCTACTTTTCTCTATGGATTTTAAAGGTTTGTTTTCCACATTAAAAATGTTTAATCCACCTGGTACACAAAGTAGGGGTTTGGTTGTTTTTTCCTACATGCGTCACCAGTTGTTCCATCGCTGTTTGTTTAACATCTGCCCAGGAGAGGCGCTGTTCAGCTCACCATAAGGCATTTTCTAGGTCAGTCCTAAAAAGAATGAAAGGAAAAAAAAGAACCCTTCCTTTTCCCTTTCAAGAATCTCTCTTTAAAACTGGCCCTCCTTTTTCTCTGTCCTCTAGCCTTAGTCTCTCTGCTCTCACTTATATGAAATCGGCTTCATTAATAAGAAAATATGTTTTGTATGACTTAGAGGAAGCAGGAACTTGGGATAGTATAACTTCCCTTCTAAAACAGAGGTCAATAAATTTTTCATGTAAAGGACCAGAAAATAAATAGTTTAGGCTTTGTGTGGGCCATGAGACAAAATGAAGGATATTATGGATATTATGTATAACACATATAATACAGGCATGTAACATATGGCATATATATATATAGCTATAGAAATATCAAAAGGGAAAACAAATTTCCACACAATTTTAATTGACAAACAAGAATATAATAATAATTGCGTATAATTTCTGATAAAGCAGGTCTACTAATGTATAGAATGGAATTCTTCCTGATTCGCTATAATCTAGTATATTCCTTCTAACAACCTCCTGAGGGAGGTATTATTAATACCTACCTTTATGGAGTTCACCCAAGGTGGCCCTGCTGGTATTTGTTGGAAATGTCATTCACGCCTAAATCCAGAGCTTGTACTCTTGACACTGATAAAAGTTTCAGAGGCGACTTAAGTATTAAGTCTTATTTTAAAGATGAGAAAATAGAAGTCCAAAGAGGTGAAGTACCTCAGACAAAGGTAACACAGGTTGATATAGGACATCTGTCTGATTTCAAAGGGGCTCTTTCCCTTCACCTCTGCTACTGCAAGGAGTCCAGGAACCTCCTGGACAATAGCTGTGATTCACAAGTCAGTTTCCAGAGTATGTTACCATTTCAGTTGAACTATTTTAATATAGACATCAACAGTTGTATACATTTTTTTCTTTTTATTTATAAAAGTTATAGCTGGACATTTAAAAATATCATGCAATACTAAAGGGTATTTGGTGAAAGGTAAAAACTGAAATTTATTCATGTTTTACCCTCCTATTTGGTTGTTCCTTATTTCTCTCTTATCCTTCCCTTTTTTGTTTTTTCATTCTTCCTCCTTTTCGTGTGTATGTTATAAGAGCTGCTCAGAATAGAAAAGCAGTGCGTGACCAAGAGTAGAATTAAGAACCCAGAGAAATAAAGGTGCTCTTGTTGGTCAAATACAGTGGGAATCTCAAAGCCAATGTAAATTCTTTTAATGGATGAATGAATTTTACTTTCCTGGCATCAAATCAATATTCGACAAGTGTGAGTAACTACTACGTGGCAGATTCTGTGAGAATACAGATGAAAACACTTACCTTTGCCTTCAAGGAGCTTACAAGCTAGTAAGAAGTCTAACAATGAAAGCAAACTTTGCGAGCGTAGAGAGAAAGCCTCAGTAAACTCCTCTGGGCCAAAGATTGTGTGATCATAGCTGGTGCCTGATATCCTTTTATAAGAAAGATGCAAATTAATCAATGATCTCAATTTCCAGTTTGAGGGTGCATTTGAGGCAATACATCTGATCAATTTCAAGATAAAACAAATTGACAAAAGAATAATCACTATTTGTGTACTTGGCTTCAAATGCGCTCCTGAAAGTGCATCGCAAGGTGAGACCAACAACTACAGTGCACTTGGGACGTATCCTGCACCAGGCGCCCTGCCGGATGTGTCACATGGATATCTCATTTAAAGCTTACAACCATCCAATGAGGTAAGTGCTATTGTTACCATTGTTTTAGACTATCTTAAGGATGCAAAGTATTTGCCCAGTTGTTACACAGCTAATAATGAAGATAGTCGTGATTTGACCCAGAGAGTAGTTATGATAACTTGAAAATGGGGTGACATTTGGGAAGGATTCATGCTGCTTTAAAATTTATTTTCAATCCTAAGGCCAAACTAGAAAAAAAAATAAATGATACACAGCCTTGAACTGATAAATGAATCAACATGTTGCCTTTCTCCCAAAGGGCCTTTTTGGCAATGAATCAGAAGCTGTGCCCTCTCTAGGTCTGGATTCAGTGGATTTTGGTTGAACACCTAGAGATCTAGATTACGTGCGCACGTGGAACTCTGTCCCTCCCAGGTGTTACCGAGTTTCCTGGCTCCTGGAGAACTCCCCTGGGGACTGCAGTTATGTATATGCTCACAAGGGGGCGCCAAGCCCAGGTGGAGAAGGCTTGGGAGGAGGGCTCTGCCCCAACGCATCGTCTGGCTTTGAATAAAGTTAAGTTTTATACTCCCTATAAAATACAGATAAAATGGTCTATCTGCCCACCTCACTGAACTAGAGGATCAAAACAGACCATTTATGGCTTTACAAAGTCCAGAGGGCTACACACAGGCAGGGTGCTATTTTTTAGGTAACAAACATGCCCCTGAGCTCCATACGTCAGCCTGTGGTTCAGGAAAGGCCAGAGTCCCGTCCAGAGCCACTGAGGCAGAGATCTGACGTATTCAAACTAAGACAAAGAAGCTAGTTCAGCTATATTCAAAAGTGTCACTCAAACTCCACATTTGAAATTCGTATTTGTCAGGAGAAAATTTAGTGGTTAAGAATCCAGGCTTTGTAATCTAACTACTTAGAACTCAAAAGCCGGCTTCCCCACCGGCACCTTCTGGAAACGTCCCCCGCAGCCTCAGTTTTCTCGTCTGCAGACAGGAATAACTGCAGCACCTGCATATGAGCTTCTGCTGATTAACTGAGCAAAAGAGTGCTAAGGGCTTCATATGGTGCCTTGTAAAAGTGAAGGCAGACAATGGCAGTCGAGAGCACTTATTATTGCAGACAGGACTCATCCCAGCAAACAGTGACGCAGCAGTGTCATGCAGGGACGCATGGACAAATCTTTTCTACCATCGTGGACGCAATAGCTTGGGCCTGATCTGCATGTGGTGCGCCTAAACAGTAAGTGGGCTTGCGTGCAGTTTTCATCTGTTTTTGTTAAGCAAGAGATACTACTTTCTAAAATGTTATCTCTCATACGGATTTTTCCCTTTTGTTCCAAATGTATATTTCCTTTCATTAACATATGAATTCTTTATATCTGGACTTGGGGGCATCTATACCAGTGTAATGAAAACGATTAAGTTAAATTAATCTATACAAGTTAAGTCTTAACCATGGCGTTCATTCTTTGAGACTGACTCACAAAGTCACATGTTTGTACCTCATTGCAGACTTCAAAAAAAAAAATGCACTCAACATTTGCATATTAGTTAACATTTCCTTAATGAGATTTACCCAGTTGGTCCAAATAAAACAAGTACCTGGTTACTCAACTTGATATGCACATCTGAAAACAAGTTTGATGAGATTTATTGGAATTTTCTTTGTTTCATGGAGTTAATGCAGCTGAAGTATAACAGGAATGGTTTAAAGTCCTCCAGCATAATTTCAAGGTGTGTCAACAGGCTTGTATTTATTGTAATAGTACTTGGATGATATCTCATTTCCACTTAGCTTCAGAGCTATAAATAGTTTTAATCTGTTTTCTTTGTACACTTACTGGATTAATTACAGTGGAACACGCCAAGTGTTACTGCAGCAGTTGGCTAAACTTGACACAAACACGATAATTAAAATGATTGCTTTTTAATTTCTCCCTTCTTCCGCAGTTTAATGAGCCGAATCTACAGTGTTATAAGCCATAAAGAGTGTGATCTGAGAATCACGGGGCTTTTCTGTCAATGTGCTCTCGTTGTTGACAGGGGATTTCAGCGTTGTGCAATGTTGCTGGGAGTTTCCTGCAGAAAGGAAGCACCTGGATTCTGCTCCCATGTGATACCTGCTTTAGTGAGAAAGTAGGTTGTTTTCATCAGACTTGCAGCACTGTGGAATAACCATGTGTTTCCATTTACCTCTCCAGAGTCTGGTAACGCATATAGGCACATACACACATGCTTGATAGAGAAACTGTCTCCTCTGCCATCAGTACAAGTCACACATGTTTGTTTCAGCATGTCCTGTGACAAGCTGTTCGGGTGTCAGCGTTATAGCCAAGGCAACAGTGATGCCCGGCTGCTCCTCCATCCTGTCTGTCTCTTGTGTCTAGATGCTGGATCACATCTGGAAAAGTGCTGGTTTTGTTAATGGATACGAGGAGGGAAGCGGGGAAACAAGCAAGTGATAAATGGTTACGGCCAAAGGTATTGTCCTTTCATCCTAAAAAGGTTGCCTGAGCCATTCCCGGTCCTCCCAGTATGTCCTTTAATGGGTTGCCAATGAATGTTTCCCAGTGCAAAGGGGCCGCTGATCTGGGCAGCGCCCTCTGGTTCCCGCTCCCACCGACGCCCAGCAAAGCTGCTGCAAACGCATTGTACTTCCTTTTTGATTTTTCCTTAGTGGCTGGGTTGCTTTGTGAGAATTTGATACACAGGTTTAAACAGCCTCTTTAAAAAGTGGAGACAAAGCAAAAATAGAAGGGAAAAAGGACATTCAGATGGGCCGGAATGAGAACAAACTTGGGCTGCAAACTTTTTAACTGAAGTACCTGGACTTTTGTTCCTTCTGAGAATTTTAAAACAGCACAACTGAGAGATGTGACCATTTCATTTCTTCCGTGTGTATCAGAAGGATTTTCCACTGTATATCTGACTTTGAACATTCCCTATATAGTCTGCATTTAAAATGTGAAGTAATTTCACCTGGCTTTTGCTAAAGATGGCTGCACCTGGCACTCAAAACTTATCACCTGCAAGTTTTTTCAGTAGTGAACATTCCTCAGAACTCAGTCATGGGCCCTTGATTTTCTGGCTTTACATCCTTCCCTCCGAGGCGGTCCGTTTGTTTACAGATTCAACTCTTGCCTGCATGTCAGAGATGCCCAAATCCACACCCCAAACTCGGACCTCTCACCCCGGCCCAAATCCCTATCCTCCACTGCGTCCAGGACATTTAAGATGTCCCACTGTCAGCTCAAACTCAACGCACGCACAACGGGTGGAGCTCAACTGCTCTCTTGCTGTCTGCTCTGAGCGGCTGCCTCTCCGCGGTCCCCAGCCTCGCCCTCGCCCCCTCATCTCTCTCACAGACATCTGGTAATGATCAAGGCTGCAGAGTCAGCATCTGGTTTCCGCTCTCCTCAGCCCCTTACATTTATGTACCGGGTAATTCTGTATTCTTCCATGTCTCTCCTGTGCCTCCCTCTGTGATAGGGGGACTAATCATCCAGGTTTACACAAACATTTATTCACCCAACGCTTCTTAGTCTACAGGCACTGTAACAGGCACACTGGGGATTTGATGTTGGCAAGCTAACTGCCATGCAGTTATCATAGCAACAGCCCCTGAGCCATTACAACACTCTCTGAATTGGTACTGGGAGAAGCCAGCGTCTCCCCCTCTCCAATCCGTCAGGCCACAAATAACCCTCCCCAAAACAACTTTGATAATATTTTTCTAAATATCATGTATATAACTATCAGTAACTGTTCCGTACACTATGATCTGAAACCTTTAGGCCTCTTCAGGTAGAGCAGCGCCTTAGGCCACCCGGCTGCACTTTGAATCATGCCCGTATACCCACTGGCAACATGGAATACCATCTCCCCAATATCTGCCAGCCTATTTCCTCCAAACACAGCAGCAGACTGACTCTCTGGGCCTGAGGGCAGGGGCTCAGAGTCCCATCTGGCCGGGCACAAGAATCTCTGGGGAAGATTGGGGTGTCCAGGATAATGAGGTCCCTGGGTTCACTTCCCAGTTGAACAAGTGAGAACCACTTAGTGCCAAAGCCACTGTCCGTGCCTATAATACCAGCTGTACCTCTGAAAAATATATACGGGGAATTTGTGAATAGATTAGTGGAAGTCAACTGCACTGATCTTAGGACACAAGGAAAAGTTCCTTGATGAGGTGACATCCATTTCTTTAGGTTTAAAGGATTTTTTTCATTATCAGAGAGGTAATGCATACCTATTATAAATCACTTCAAACAGTACAAAAGTAAAGTAGGAATTGAAAGTCCCTCACGTCACCTCCACCTCTGCAGATGATCAGATACGAGGGAAGCCTG
This sequence comes from Manis javanica, assembly GCF_040802235.1. Taxonomy (NCBI): domain Eukaryota; kingdom Metazoa; phylum Chordata; class Mammalia; order Pholidota; family Manidae; genus Manis; species Manis javanica. Next base: position 90,169,369 of record NC_133169.1, on the reverse strand, counting down.
TTGCACTGACATTTCCACTAAAATTTTCAGTCTCCGTTGTCATTTCAACATCTCTCCTTTCTCAACAGCTGTAACAAAATGTTGAAGTGAAAAGCCAATAGAGACGACTCATTTCATCCCAAATCTCTGCTCTCAGGGGCATTCCCAGGAGTAGGAGAAAAGGTGGGAGGCAGGGAGAGCCCCTGGACCTTCCTGGACCAGGACCTCCACCCCCGCGCCCAGGACGGTGGTTAGGCTCCTAGGGCTGAGGCTGCTCTGCTAGCAGGGATGCTCTTTGACCACTAGGTGGTTCCGTATCCTGTCGGATGCAATTCCTGGCCCCGCTGGCTTCTATCCTAATTTTCACCACTCCTCTGTGGCCAGATAGAATCTGATCACGAACCAGTGTGCACAGTCTCCCCAAGGCTGTTAGGTGTTTCCTGCTGGGGAAGAGAGGAGGTCCACTCCCTCTACCAGGCCGGGACAGGCTGCGGGGCTGCAGGCTGCCTTCTAACGGAGGAGAGCAGCCGGGCTCCCAGGCATTCTGTCCTGGTTGCAGCAGGAATGGAAGTCTTCTCATGCTTGATGGATAGCTCCGTACTGTGCATTCTTCCATTCAGCACACACTGGGGCCTATTTTTATATTCAGGGACTCTCACTGGGTCCAGAAGATAGGCACTGGGGTAGCTGGTGCTCGAGAGCTGAACAGTCAGATAGGAGCAACAAGGAAGTTGCTCACCCAATGCCCATCCTGCCTGCTCCCGGCTCTCCGTTGTCCTCCGGGGAGCACCTCCTTCCCTCCCTCAGTCCGTGGGTGTCAGGTGTCAGACGTCCTCGTGGGGCACGTGAGTCCATCCGGTCAGAGCAAGGGCATCCCTGCTGACGCTGATGGGCTCCTCAGGAACGCCTGTGTGGCCTGATCCAATGAGATGTCACCTGGGGGGGTTTTCTGAGACTATCGAGAAACATGCTTTTTCTTTTATGTTGATCTTGAATGTGGGAGTGCAGGAGCCTGAATCTGTTGGCAGCCATCCTGCCACGATAGGAAGCCTGAGGATGAAGTGGAGAACAGCAGAGCTAACAGACAGAAAGAGATGGGGCCTGATGGGGTCATTTGGGTCCCTGAATCAAAACTTGCCTGAAGGAAGATCTACTCCTGAAGTGTCAGTGGATTTCCCCTTTGCTTGACCTTATTGGAATCAGATTTTCCGTCACTTGCACCATATGTAATAAGTAATATATTATATATGTAGTAATAAATAATAAAGACATAACAACACAGCATTAGATGAGTGATATGTCAGAGGTTAGTGCAAGCTGTTATTACAATAAATAGGAGAGAGCTCTAACCCCAGGGCAGGGATGACCTCCTAAGAAGTTCATTTATTTAAGAACTAAGTACGGAGCACTGTATTAAGTTTGCTAGAGCTGTCATAACAAAACACCATAGACCTTGGCCTAAACAACAGAGATTTATTTTTTTATTTGTTCATTTTCTCAGGCTGGAGGCTAGAGTATTGACAGGGTTGGTTTCTTCTGAGGCCTGTCTCCTGCGCTTACAGAGGGCCCATCTTCTCCTGTGTCTCACATGGTTTTCCCTTTGTCTCTATCTGTGTCCAGTTTTCTTCTTTCTTTAAGGACCAGTCATACACGGTGAGGGCCCACCCTAATGACCTCATAAGTATCTCTACAGACTCCAACACAGTCACATTCTGAGGTACCAGGGGTAGGACTTCAACATATGAATTTGGAGAGAAACAACTCAGCCTATAATAAGCACCCAATTTGGATGCAAAGACAAACAAAAATGGGTTATCACTCTTAATGAGCTTACAATCTCTATAAGACTAACAAAAATAACCATAATACACAGATAACAAAACATATGAATTTACCAAGCACATTGCCAGAAGCTGTGGATTTATCATTTCAGATAAGACAATAACTCTGTAAGATCACTACTGCTGAAAAAATATGTTAGAGTGGGTAGTATAAATTTCTGAACTTTGGTGAAGAGGTAATATGGTATTTGAAAAGCCCTTTGAACAGTGAGTAGAATTTCAGCACAGCCAGGTAAGAAAGCTGTGGAGGGCTCTGGCAGTGTGAGCATTTACCTGAATCACCCAAATGGGCTGAATAAGTCACAATTTACCATCTCCTTCTACCTTCTTTCCTGTTTCAGTGCATCATACCATGCTAAGACTTTATTAAATGACTTTTTTAAAGGTAGCTTTTCTGGTTCCCTTGATTTAGCTTATTCTTCTTCATCTTCACTCCATTTCTGACATTGAAAAAAACTGTAAAAAGTTTGAGATTTTTCCCCATGCACAGGCTAAGAAGTGATGTTGCCAGGGTTTCCTGGAGGCTGACAGATGACATGACATTACTGGGTAAGGAAGGACAGTTTATTACAGTCTTTTTTGCATCATGAAAGTCACATGATACTTGCATGTGAAGTGAGGCATGTTACAGGAGAAGAGCTTACAGTTTAGGGAACCCTAAGCTTTTATAATAGGCAGTAACCGTGCCTACACTTTGCACCCAAGGGAGCCATACCTCTACTTATAAGGCTGTTCACTACACAGATATCCTTCAAATGATAGTGTAGAGTGCGCAAAAACCCAAGAAGCCCATAGAGAATTATCTTCCAATAGTCATAAGCAGCTTTGGCCAAACAAATTTCCTGCTGCTTTTGTGACAGGTAAGTCCCAAGACATCTATATATGCAGAAAGAATGTTTTTCTTGCTTCCCTTCTTCTACAGCCTTGACAAGGAATCTTAACGGCTCATTCTGCAGCTCTCTCTCTCCTTTATCAGCAAATTATCTTTAAACTCAGCAACTCATTACATCTTTCTTCAAATTTCTCTAAATATAGTAATTGATTTTACCAGGGGTCAGCAAATCTCAGCCAATGGGCCAAAGAAAAGATTTTACATTTTTAAAGAATTGTAAAAAAACAAAACAAAAGAACATGGGCAGAGCCTGTATGAGGTCCGTAAAGCCTAAAAGGTTTACTCAGTGGTCCATGTTCTACACCTTTGAAAATGCTACAATAATTCAGCAATGCCCTCTTCCCTCCCTCCATTCCTTAACTGTTTAGGTAAAAACCTTGGAAGGCTTAGGGTTAGCTCTAGAGTATCTACCTCGGTAGATTTTTTGCTCACCAGGCAAAATTTCTCTGATAATAATACTTATTCATTGCATTTTATTTCCTTTATAATGAATCAGGTTTTTTTTTCCATCTTCTGTCTCACATATGTGTCTCACCATCACCTGCCTTGTGTATCAAATACAACACATTGTAACAAGTATTTGCTACAAATTCTGTTTCAGGCAGAGTCCAAAGCACTTTATGTACAGCCTCACAATAACTCCTTGAGGTAGTTACTGTTTCTCCATCATACAGTTAAAAAATCTAAGGCACAAGTGGGTTAATCACCTATCCAAGGGCGTGCAGCTTCTAAGTGGTAAATTAGCAAGCATGTTTTACTGCCTCTGTCCATCAGTAGTGTCTCCTCCTGGGGGGCAGTGATCTATTGTGATAGAAGCCTCTGGTCACCACCAGGAGAGTGGGAAAGAACTGAGAAGGTATTGGAGGAAAAATTAGAAGGACTCTTTTTGACCATTCTCTATGTGTCAGGACTCCTGATAGGCACTTTCAAAAAAAAGTCACTTTGCTTAATCCTTGACAACAAAAGTGAAAATGCTTTTTCCATTTTTATATGTGAAGAAAACAGAACACAGCTCAAGAAATTTGCTTACTAGAGTAGAATTTGAATGTCTATTTGTCTGAATCAAAATTAGTCTGTGAAAGTAGTGCCGTATCATTTGGAGAAGTTGCTGACCAAGGGCTAGTAAGCATCTCCTTAAACAGTATGTTTGATAGTGTAGACTGGGCTTAAGCAAAGGCTTATAATGCACCCACTAAGGGTCAAGTAAGACGCTAGTGATACAGAACATACATGGGACCCAACTGCTTCTACAAATTCTTGGTCAAGGGATAAGACTTCATATGATTTGGGAGAGAAACTAGTGAATAGTTTTCAAATATCATGCATTGTACATAAAGCAGGCTTTCTTACATTTGGAGTCTCCTGTCATAACGGTTTTCTGACAGTCAATGGCCTGAAGCTAATTAAAAACAGATTCCCATCTAGTCTTAAGAGATAAGAGGATTTCTTAGGACAGTTAGTTTTCTTTAGAAGCCATTGGTGTTTTACAAGTATTTTCTTTAGAAAAACATTGCATGGCAATAAATAAATAAGAACACACACATGCATAGTTTAGTCATGTCATCAAGTCAATGCATGTAAATTCCATCTCAAATAATTGACAAATATTTTATTGTCTCTGTGTGCCAGGCACTGTTCTAGATGCTGAGAAACATCAGTGATCAAAATTAAATTTAAAAAGTGTTTTCATTGCCTCTAGTATTCTTCCCCCAAACTCATAGCCTCAGTCTAATCATGACAAAACATCAGAGAAACCCAAACTAAGGAACTTCCTACAAAATATCTGATTCCTATCCCTCATACATACTAAGGTCATTAGAAACAAGGGAAGACAGAGAAACTGACACAAATGGGGGAGATCACGAACCGTGATGACTAAATGCACCACGGCTCCTGAAAGAGAAAAAAGGCATTGATGGGAACGTGGGGAAATATAAACTCTGTAGTTGAGTTGCTAGTTCTGTGCTGTTAATTTCCTGGATTTGGTAAGTGTGACATTACCATCAGGGGGAGCTGAACGAAGGGTGTCTGTGGACTCTCTGTACTATCTCTATAGCTTCGCCCTAAATCTAAAATTGTTTGAACATAAAAATATTTTTAGAAAGCCCATGATTTCACAGAGATTAAATTCTAGTGGGAGAAGTAAAACAAGCAAAATACAATAAGTAGATTGTGTACCAGTCTCAAGGCTGGATGATTCCAAACATTCTCAGACGTGCTAAATGGCAAAAGATAGCAAAAGTCAGAAATGGCTGCCAAAAGAGAGGGGTAGGGAAAAGGCTGGGTGCATGACTGCACAACCTCTTGTTAAAGCCTCAGAAAGATATAAAAAGGTCAGAGGATTCAGTCACAAAACTGGTCCTTTTGCTATGTTGTTCACTGTGCATTTCTGGCATTAAGTTTGAATTGTTAAGGAAATAATCACATTAAAATATTTGTCTCTATTACTGAATTTGTGGCGCCCCCTTCCGCTTTGCCCATGGCAAGTGCCTCATTCATGTCACCGTGTCCTGGCACTGCTCGCCACAGCCCTAGGTGTTACTATCCCTATTTCACAGTTAAGGAAACTCAAGCATAACCAGGTAAGCAATATTGTCCAGGGCCACTCAGTGATGAAGTGGTCAAGCTAGAATCCAAAATCTATGTTCTTAAACACTGTACTATGCCATTGTTTTCTTATACTGGTAACTCTTAAGAGACTATTGCAGTGTGGCTGCAGTCAGTAGAATTTGGTGACTGTGTCTGCCACTGCATTATCTGAATATGCAGTTTTCACTACCACAAGCTCCGGCAGACCTTCCTGACTCAATTGCTAACCAGCTTTGTCCAGCAAGCGAAAGCATATCATCGGACACCCTGGGCTCTTAGCTCTAGTCTCGGTAGTAACCCAGTTCCGTAACTCCATGGCTCTTTTATGAAATAAAGGGCCTAGACTTTCTATTACCTATTTTACTGTGTGAGTGGCTTGGTAGGCTGTAAATCAGACAGCTAAAATAACAGTGTAATGACAAATAATGCCACATTTACTATGATTGTGAAGCCAGAATCAGTCCTAGAGAAAAGTTCAGACCTAAAAATTAGGCTGGCTTGTTATGGGCGGTCAGTAAGAACACCAGCATTATTCCATGTACTGTGAAAGGATTGCATTTTTTAATACAGAAAAAAAAAACATAGTATTTTTGTTTAGGTTGAAAAACAAATGCTAGGAGGCAATTATTGCTATAGCCAATTTGCAAGGGGCTCCGACGTCCTTCACGGGCGGTGTGGTGCCTGGCTGAAGCACACACGGGCGTGCGTGCAGAGTTCCTCAAGCCAGCCTTCCATCTCCCCAAATCCACGATGTCTTCCCCACTTACTGACTGATTTCTGAGTCTTTTTTCATACAAAGCCTTTCAGTTTACAATAGAAGTTATATCTAGAAGGCCAGCGCCCCTGAAAGAGGAAGCACATGATTTAAATGCACCTCAACTTCTAAATGGAAGCCATTAGATCTTTCACAAAGAAAAGAAGAGAAAAAGAGAAAGTGAGCTTTATGGTGTCCAAATAGGCGAGGTGCTGACTTCCTCCAAAACGTTGTCTATGGCTGTTTTTGCAAAAGATGATATTGCCTGAGAGCATTTGGGTGGGAACCTCATCTGTGAGGGTTCACGAAAGGTTTTAGCAGTGTGTTCTTTGCTGAAATATTGCCGTGATGTGCAAAAAAAAAAGCTTTTGCAAATGTGAGAGGTCCACAGGCCCATGTGGAATGAGTAAAGAACCCTGGAGGAGCCTCAGATGGCAATATTGCTCTCGTAATTGTTAATCCTGAAGGATCCAAACAAAGACCTTGCCACCTCAGGGCTTATCACATCTGGGGGTAAGGATAGAGAAAAGAAAGTTCCGTTACTCGGAGTTACTGTGGATGTGTTACTTCCAATTGATCACCCCCATGGGTGGCTTCCCTTGAACACTGTCTGAGGCGAGCCTGGCCCTGGCCTACCGTGCTCTGCATGGACTGGCAGCAGCTGGCCTCTGCAGCCTCAGGTCACAGGAGTGCCCAGCCCCTCACTAGTCACCCTTAGCTCCTCAGGCACCTGACTTCTCTCCCTGTTCTTCTCCTAGGCCCCGCCTACTTACCCTTCAGATACCAGCTATCAAAGGTCACTTGCTCAGGGAACCCTTCCCTGACCTCTGGGACTAACTAACCTAAGGCCTTCCAGTCATGTATGTTCACACTACCGTGTTCTTCATCACACGTAGTGTAACCATACTCAAATAATTATTTGCATAATCATTTGTTTAATGCTTACCTCCATCACCAAACTAAAAGTTCTAGTAGAGCAGAGACTTGATCTTCCAAATTATCACTTAAAAAAACCTAGTAGATATTCAATGCATATTTATTACATGGATGAATGAATTAAAGGTAGTTTATTAGGAAGACTTGAGGAGAGGTTATTCCAAAGCCCTAGTTTATAGACAAAGAAGCTGAAGCCCAGGGAAGCCTGCCGCCTCGCTCAAAGCCCTGCCCGAGCGCAAGATGAGAGACAGAAGCCGCGTCTCCTCTCTTCCTCTTCCGTCCTGATGGAAAGCTCCCAGTCTCGTGACTCTTCACACCGGAGGGAAGGGCAGCTCCTCGCAAGATCTTCAGGACCTTAGTGAACTTGCTGGTTTGTGTTCTATTTAAAACTCACTTTATTTAAAATGGGTCCATCGTCTGTTTGTTTCCCCATTCCTCAGTTGCAGGATCAAATGTTAATTGCCAAGAAGAAGAGGTAATGTGGCAGTTCGGCAAGGATCTGCTGAGCTAACGCATGTTGAACAGGATCACAGATGGAATCTTTTGCGTAAGGGAGGGATCTTTTTTCCCCCCGTTTTGTCCTAATTAGAAGTTACAAGTTCAAATCAGGTGACCAGTTCCAAAGAATAGAAGTACGCACATTCTAGAAACTGAACGCATGCTACCTTTTCTTCAGTGTGTTTATTCCTTGCCTTTCCCACATTTCAGGGGCTGAGAAATACTTTGTGACTGGTTCTTCAGTAAAACAAAATAGCTCCAAAGCTCCTTCATGATTGCTCCTGTGCATTAGGCAGGCGGCCAGTTTTAGCCAGCCAACAAGAACTAACATCGTATTTATATCTGTTTACAGTCTGTAGTAATAGCTCATTTCAGGTAAATAGTAATTGAGTGCCTTCTGCATGCCAAGCACCGTGTTTGGTGCCGGGGATGCAAAGACGAATAAGGTGTGGCCCCTGCCCTTGAGCTCCAGAAGAGGAGGGGACAGAGGCCCAGGAAGGTTTAATTCCTGTACAAAGTGCTAAGTGCAGGGAGAGTGGCATAAAGAGGATGCTTTGCTAGGCTGGAGGAAAGATAACAGGTGCCTCCTTCTCAGAAGAGATCACACATAATCCAGAACTCAAAGAATCAGCTGGAGTTATCCAAGAGAAAGGGTTTCCAAGCCAGGGTTAGAGCCAGAAGAAAGACATGGAGCGGTATGTGTAAAGAAAACAGGCCGAGCTATCCCAGAAGAGAGCGTAGTGTTAGAATACAGACTCATGAAATAAACAAAGCTATTCTGAACTGTCAATCCCCTAAAATCTTCCAGGTATGTTAAATGGGTGCTTCCCAAACTGTATTTGCATTCCATCTTCGCAATTCTTGTTGTAGCTGCATGCTACCATTTCTGTTACTCGCTTAGTATTCTTTAAAACAACCTGTTTTAGCTTCATCCTAAGTAAGATTATCCATTAAAGTAGTGGTTTTATCTCTCGGTTCTATTTCTTCAGTACTTATTAAAATAAGTATGTAATTATTAAAATATCAAAATGTGTGCCATCTGGAATCATTTTAAATACAACTAGGGGCATGCACACCTTGTTTGCTTAAAAGATTGGAGCTGGAATAAAGAGGCTAGCTAGTCCTAACTAGTGCCAGCTCATTGGATTGATTTGATTAGGGAGGGCGATACGGAGTTCAGCCTAGGGTGAGTTTAAGGCATGATCTCTACCATCAAAATGCTCAATGAATCACTTGGTTTAGTTTCCCTGTTCATAAATTTATAATATTGCTATCATCTGAATGTTTGTGTACTTCCAAATTCATCTGTTGAAATCCTAATGCCCAATGTGTGGTTGTTAGGAGGGTGGAGCCCTCATGAATGGCTTTAGTGTCCTTATAAAAGAGACCCCACTGGGCTGCTCAGCCCCCAGCCCCATGTGAGGACGTAGCAAGAAGTCTGCAATCCAGAAGAAAGCCCTCAGGGATCCAGCCTCCAGAAGTGTAGGAAATAAATTTCTGTGGTTTATAAGCTACCCAGTCTGGTATTTTGTTATAGCAACCCAAACACCACAACAAACAAAAACAACAATGCTAACTGTAGCAGCTGCGGTAGGGTCAGTCCTTGGTATGTGTCAGGCATCACACCTTATGTAATCCTTAGTACAGTCCTCGAGACAAATTCTATTCTTATACCCATTTTAGCAGGCTCACAGTGGTAAATGTTTTGCTGAAGTTCTGACCGTTGTCTAGGAGAAAAGATTGCAGGGAACCTGCCCTGTGCAATTGAAAGAGAGCTTTATCCAGACTCCAGAAGCCAGGCCTTTGGTTTCAGCTCAGTCACTGTTTGACTGTAGACTTCAGAAAAGTCCCTGAAACTCTGCAGGCTGCAGGTCCCTTCTGTGAAGTGTTTACACTCAATGATCTTTAAGATTATTTGTAAACTGGAGCCTCTTCATAGGTCTGTTTCCTTATCTGTAAACAGGGCTGGTAATATACCAACTTCACAGAATTATTGTGAAGATGACATGTAGGTAAAGTTCCTTGCCTAAGAACAGACACATGGGAAGAATACAATAAATGGGATTACTAATAAAAAGTACTATTAACCATAATAATCCTGATAATCTTGATAATCACCTTGACAGTCTTCAAATGGATAATTCATCCTCAAATAAATAAGAGTGTACCACCATATAGAAATGAGTGTGCTAGCTGATTATCATTTGATTTCTCTGTGCTTCCATATCTTTAAGTCAGCTACAGAGAACATACCCTTCACTGCGTGGTAGTTGCCTTCCAAGATGATCTCCGTGATTCTACATGTCCTTGGTAGTCCCCTTTTGTACTCAAAGGAGCTGACTCATATAACCTCTAAGATATTGCAGAAATGAGGTCTCTTGTCAGCTAGTGAGGAACTGAGGTTTTCCTGAGCCATGTGAGTCAGCTATCTTGGTTCCTCCAGCCACAGTCAAGCCTTCCGATGGCTGCAGCCCCAGACAACATCTTGAATGCAAATTCATGAAAGACCCTGAGCCAGAACCACCCAGCTGAGCCACTCTCAAATTCCTGACATAAATTTCAGAGGAACTCAGAGATAACAAATATTTGTTGTTTTAAGCCATTCTGTTTCAGGGTGATTTGTAATGTAGCAATAGACAGTGAATATAAATGAATCGTTGCAAAGAATAAGAAAATATTTTAATCAAAAGCATATAGTCACAGTGGTGTGATCTAATTCAGGCCACCAAGGAACTGTGAATACTCAAAGGGAAGTAAGGAGGAAACGGGAGAGGACAAGCATGAAGGAGACTGGAAACTGCAGTGTGGAGAGCTCAGCAACAGGGGCCACAGCAGCAGGGGCCACAGAAGATGTCACCAGGTATTGCTCACAAAGTTTAGGGGCTCATTCAGAAGCTGGAGGAATGGCAGCAAGAGAGATGCATCTGCAAACACATCCAATCCACCTAAAGACTTTTTTGCCGAAAGTCCAAGGCAGTGTTTGGAATGGGTCTCACTTGGAAAGATGAAGCTTATCTCACCAGCTATTTAGTCCTCATGACTTTTGAATAATAAGTATTGTTAGAATACTTTCCCACTTAGCAACAATCATTCATGAATGGGCAATGTTACTATTCATGTTTCTCTTCTAAAAATAGGCTCATTTTCTTGCTTTTAAAAAGCACTTTGTATATTGTGGATCTGGATGTAGAACACCGCAAAACTGGGTTAATTCTGTAGCACTTTATATTGTTCCAATTTGTAATAATGTCTCTTGGGAAATTGAGGCTATTATGCAAAGGAAACTGCAGAGGGTGGGGAAGGAAGGGATTGCAACTTCCCTTTTTCTTGCAATTCTGGTCTCTACTGTGAAACCCTGGTGTCCACTGCCTGGCTTTGCCCCTGTCTATTTTGCCCATGTAAATATCATCCCTGGTCTCCTGGTTTGGGAATGACTTCCCTCAAGAATGTTTCTGAAGAAAGCACGCATGCCTCATGGCTAGTCATCTCATCTCCATTTGCCACTCTTTTTGAGGAATCTTTCTGCCACATCCTCAAAGTCCCTTTGCCCTCAAGGCTGTTTGTAGGGAGATAATGAACGAGTATTCATCTCGACTTAGAATTCTCATTTTCACCATTTAGGTCCACCTTAAATGTGACCTCCAAAGAAAGGTCTTCCAGGACCAGTCTGTCAAAAGAAGATCCTGCCCAGTTATTCTCCACCAGGAGAGCCGGTATATGCCTTTCCTGCCACTCACTCTACCCGGCAATTGTATTTATGCCTGAAGCCTAGAGGCAGAACTACGTGGGTTGTAATCCCAACACCATAATTTACTGGCTAAGGGGTCTCAGGCAAGTTATTTGACTTGGTTGTTTTAAAATAAGTTTTGGGGTTTTTTGCCCCCTCCCTAGAACATAAAAGCCACAGAAATGGAGGTCTTGTCTCTCTTTTTATATCATAGCCCCAGCCCTAAGCACTTCACCTGGCCTCTAGGAAGCGTTTTATTGCTAGTAGTTAACATGAAAACTCAGACATTGCTATTCTCCATAATTTCCAAAGTCACCCTCATGGGACATTTCTCATTGGTCATTTTTCTGCTTGGATCCTGCCTGCTGCCAGGTACAGACCCATATGTCTTGTTTATTCATTACTTTCTGTTTACACTGCAATTTTAACTTTCAATTCCACCTTAACCTATGCTCCCCATCTATCTTTGCACACCCCAAAGCAGGCTTTTTGAGGATATATAGATATAGATGATACAACCATTTACCATCAAAAGCATATGAATGTGGCTCATCCCAAGACCCTGGGACACCCCGGCCTGTGTTCTGGCTGTGCTACTGTGTCCCCACCGCCACACACCACGCCCCAAACGGAAGCGCTCAAGAAAAGGGACTTTTTCCTCGCGGGTCACCTTCATATTGGCTTCCTTTTGTTCCGGGAACACTCATGTCTTTCCTACCTCAGAAATCCTCTTGTGGCTTTTCTTCCATCCAGCTGCTCTCCCAGAACTTTCATCCTAATACTCTCCTGAGGTCACATTACAGAAATGCCTCTGCCGCAGGGGACCTTTCCCTGACTCACCCCCGCTCAGTTAAGCACACCTGTTTCCTTAGTCTTACTCTTTCATTTGGATTTGTTTGTTTTTCCTTTTCATTGCACTTGTCAAAATTACACATATTCTTCTTTTTTTTCTGCTTAACATCTCTAGAAGCAGGGATCCTCTTTGGGCATCCATTTTAATATGTTTACCATATATACACACATACTTTTATTTGAATGAATTATTTAAAAAATATATGTGCACAAAACACTATGTATCTTTGAAATAACATTCAAGTCTTTATGTAAATAATACTTGATGATAGATCTTATTTTGCTTTCTCCTTTTCTCAGTTTGTTTATGTAGATATCCATTCTGTTTTTGACTGTGTATAGCAATCTGTAGTGTGGTCTGTCACGTTTTCCGTACTTCTCCCAGTGATGACCGCTTACAGCTCCCTGTTGCTGGAGACAATACTCTATGAAAAACTGAGACATGTGCTTTGGGATCTAGGAGATGAATTCACTGGAATGCACATGCTAGAACAGCATTGCTGGGTCACTGGGTTTGTGATTTGTGTTGAACTAAAATAACCAAAAGTTAATTTTTGGCGGGGTGCAACACCCCCACCAATAATACACAGGGATACCTGTATCCCCACATTTCCTTCAGTTTTCCTTTGTTCTTATACTTCACATATGAGTAAAATCATTTGGTACTTGTCTTTCTCCGCCTGGCTTATTTCACTGAGCATAATACCTTCTAGTTCCATCCATGTTGTTGCAAATGGTAGGATTTGTATTCTTCTCATGGCTGAATAATATTCCATTGTGTATATGTACCACATCTTCTTTATCCATTCATCTACTGATGGACACTTAGGGTGCTACCATTTCTCGGCTATTGTAAATAGTGCTGCAATAAACATAGGGGTCCATATGTCTTTTTCAAACAGGGCTGCTGCATTGTTAGGATAAATTCCTAGGAGTGTAATTCCTGGGTCAAATGGTATTTCTATTTTTACTTTTTTGAGGAACCGCCATACTGCTTTCCCCAATGGTTGAACCAATTTACATTCCCACCAGCAGTGTAGGAGGGCTCCCCTTTCTCCACATCCTTGCCAGCATTTGTTGTTGTTTGTCTTTTGGATGTTGGCCATCCTAACTGGTGTGAGGTGATGTCTCATTGTGGTTTTAATTTGCATTCCTATGATGATTAGCAATGTGGAGCATCTTTTCATGTGCCTGTTGGCCATCTGAATTTCTTCTTTGGAGAAGTGTCTGTTCAGATCCTCTGCCCATTTTTTAATCAGATTATTTAATTTTTGGTTGTTGAGGCACGTGAGTGCTTCATATATTTTGGATGTCAACCGCTTATCAGATATGTCATTTATGAATATATTCTCCCATACTGTAGGATGCCTTTTTGTTCTACTGATGTTGCCTTTTGCTGTACAGAAGCTTTTTAGTTTGACATAGTCCCATTTGTTCATTTTTGCTTTTGTTTCCCTCTCCCGGGGAGATATGCTCATGAAAAAGTTGCTCATGTTTATATTCAAGAGAGTTTTGCCTATGTTTTCTTCTAAGAGTTTAATGTTTTCATGATTTACATTCAGGCCTTTGATCTATTTCGAGTTTACTTTTGTGTATGGAGTTAGACAATAATCCAGTTTCATTCTCTTACATGTAGCTGTCCAGTTTTGCCAACACCAGTTGTTGAAGAGGCTGTCATTTCTCCATTGTATATCCATGCCTCCTTTACCATATATTAATTGACCATATATGCTTGGGTTAATATCTGGACACTCTATTCTGTTCCATACGTCTATAGGTCTGTTCTTGTGCCAGTACCAAATTGTCTTGATTACTGTGGCTTTGTAGTAGAGCTTGAAATTGGGAAGTGTAATCCCCCCTGCTTTATTCTTCCTTCTCAGTATTGCTTTGGCTATTTGGGGTCTTTTGTGGTTCCATATGAATTTTAGAACTGTTTGTTCCAGTTCATTGAAGAATACTGTCGGTATTTTGATAGGGACTATATTCAATCTGTAGATTGCTTTAGGCAGGATGGCCATTTTGACAATATTAATTCTTCCTAACCAAGACCATGGGATGAATTTCCATTTATTAGTGTCCTCTTTAATTTCTCTCAAGAGTGTCTTGTAGTTTTCAGAGTATAGGTCTTTCACTTCCTTGGTTAGGTTTATTCTTAGGTATTTTATTCTTTTTGATGCAATTGTGAATGGAATTGTTTTCCTGATTTCTCTTTCTGCAAGTTTATCGTTAGTGTATAGGAATGCAACAGATTTCTGTGTATTAATTTTGTATTCTGCAACTTTGCTGAATTCAGATATTAGTTCTAGTAGTTTTGGAGTGGATTCTTTAGGGTTTTTTATGTACAATATCATGTCATCTGCAAATAGTGACAGTTTGACTTCTTCCTTACCAATCTGGATGCCTTTTATTTCTTTGTGTTGTCTGACTGCCGTGGTTGGACCTCCAGTACTATGTTGAATACAAGTGGGGAGAGTGGGCATCCTTGTCTTATTCTGGATCTTAGAGGAAAAGCTTTCAGCTTTTTACTGTTAAGTGTGGTGTTGGCTGTGGGTTTGTCGTATATGGCCTTTATGATGTTGAGGTACTTGCCCTCTATACCCATTTTGTTGAGATTTTTTATCATGAATGGGTGTTGAATTTTGTCAAATGCTTTTTCAGCCTCTATGGAGATGATCATGTGATTTTTGTCCTTCTTTTTATTGGTATAGTGGACGATGTTGATGGATTTTTTAATGTTCTATCCTTGCATTCCTGGGATGAATCCCACTTGGTCATGGTGTGTGATCCTCTTGGTGTATTTTTGAATATGGTTTGCTAATATTTTGTTGAGTATTTTTGCAGCTATGTTCATCAGGGATATTGGTCTGTAATTTCCTTTTTTTGTGGTGTCTTTGCCTGGTGTTGGTATTAGAGTGATGCTGGCTTCATAGAATGAGTTTGAAAGTATTGCCTCCTATTCTATTTTTTGGATGAGTCATTATTGTGAACATCATTTTTATACAAACAGTGAGCACTTGTCAAGGTTTTATGTATTCATGAGAGAGTACAAGAATACACTTAATGTATTCATGAAAGCACTATAAGAATGACAAAGCCAGTTTCAGAGATGTTATGAAGTAGTGGGATTTTGTAGGGAGTGCAAAAAAATAAGTAATTTTGAGATAAGAATGCTCAATTGGATACAAAACTAGTGAATGTCCTTCAGGATAATAAAACCATAAATTTCCAGATTATTTTTTTCCATGAGACAGAAGAGAACGTCATGGTACTCAATCATTTTTTTGTAAGTTAATCTCTAACTTTACAGTGTTGTAAAATGTCTGGTTCCTAATCAACAGTAAAGAGAAATGCGAAGAAATCTGATTCCTCAATAAAAGCTCATTATGGACTTCTCGATTGCATCTGCAAAATGAATGCATCTACGGTACTGATTTCCTGCATCATGAAAGTCTGTAGTACTTATATGTACTCAGATATAAAACACAGGCCACCGTTTGTATTTAATGCTTTAGTACTGGGACATGGAGTAACAATCAATCCTTGATCACACTCCCACCCTCCCCTAAAGCCACACAAGTACCACCACAAGGTAATGTGAGATATTCCACTGGACTTCCTGTTCTGATAGATTATCCCCTTAGTTTTCCTTTCCCACTGTGATTTGAGAAACGACTGGGGAGCTCAGCCCTTTGCTCACCAAAATCATCACCACCACCCCAACCTGTTGATGACACCTGAGATCCACTAGTTAGGATTCATTTCCTGAGGCCCTTACTCTTTCTCTAAAGTCCTTCTTTGTAAAATAAAAAAAATAAAATAAAACATCCTGAGAGGGAATGTTCAGGGGAATAAGGCAGCAGCTGTTGAAAGTATAGCTCTTGTCTGTCCATGATCCTGGCAGAGATTTCACTTTTCCTCATTTCCTTACAGTTGGCAATTTCTCTTTCCTCCAGAGATTTGGAGTAGGGAGGAGAGAAGAAAGAGCCAGCTGGTGCTTTCTGGATATTGTGAGTCTAATACCACTGACTAGCTTTAGTCACATAGGAGAAAGAAGCTCAGAATTTGGGTGCTCATCACAGCTTCCTTGTACGTACATCATAGCAGACATGCGGGTCTGACTTCCTCATGTCCCTTCGTCAGTGTTTATCTCCGGTGAATGGAAGGTGGAGGTGGTAGGGACCATGGCAGAAACACAGAGGAAGAGGGGGTATGTGTGTACCAAACACATGGCCTTTGTCCGTCCATCATTTCCACACCACATGCCTATACATATTGCTCAACATATTCCACCTGTCACAGTTGATTGGCTCAGGGGAGCCACATGACCTAAGCTGGCCAATCAGAACATTTTTTTGGGGGGGAAATTTTTGGACTTGAGTTCTAAAAAATAAAGTAATTCTTTCCTGGAGGTAGGTGAAACTGTGAGCCATAAAGCTTGGTTAATGTCAATAGCCATGCTTCCATTATTTGGAAAAGCCTACAGGCAGGAAGAAAATCGAAAGATGTAAAGAAAGAGCAGAAAAGGGAATTGGATAAAAAGCACTTAACATAGGTGATCCTGGTTCTGGCTGAGACACACATTCATCCTCTCCTTTGGTTCCACAGTGGTCCTGCAAGGTCATGCAAGGTCATGCAAGTGCCATAAGTTGGTCCAACCCTAGGCTAAACCGATGGTAAATTCCTTTAGAACAGAAGCATGTCAAGACTAGTCGTGTGGTTGCCACTCAGCACAAAAATATATTGAAAAGAAGTGTGGAGATTTTATGAAGTGACAAGAAGACAACATTTCTAGTTCCTTCTGTGTCCCAGAAGAGACAAAAAAATGAAGAAAACAAACTAGTTTAGTGAGTGGGAACCCAAGTTGGCAATAGGATCATTGTATTTTTCAATTATCTACCTTGTTCCCTGAGGACGCAAACTGAAGGAATATGTATGACAAGAACATGAACCTTGAGTGATGAATTATTTTAATATTGCCCTTCAATTGGGAAAAAGGCGACAAGCTTGCAAACTCACCTTCATCTGGTTCCTGTTTAGAGGTACCTGAATCCTGGCCATCACTTGATACACAAAACTACATTACGGTCTGACCCCAAGACTGATCATTTGCATAAATCTGGGTGGGCTCATTTTTCCCTCCGTTGGAAGCTCTCACGTGAGCGTAGTGTTCATGCCCTCTGCGGGGGCTCTGCTAGGAGACTAAGCAATCTAACTTAATAATGGCAGTTTGATAAACAGAATTTGCCGGATTCAAATTTAAGCAAATAAGCTAGACTCAAGATGGAGAAACTGGTCTCTCCTTTTTTTGGATCCAAAATAGGTTATTGTCTCTTTTCCTCTGATAAATTTTCTCTGGGGTTTTTTTTTTTTACCCTTCATTTATTGATAATATTTATCAAGTGAATACTGTTTGCCAAGTGCTGGTCTAAGGAATTTGCATGCATGAGCAAATTTATTTCTCACAGTATCATATGAAAGAGGTGATTTTATTATGCTCGTTGTACAGATAAGGACACGGAGACTCACTTATCACGTGGTAGATGTGGGATTTGAACTCACCGAGTGCCACTCCAAAGCCAGAAATTTTTTTAACAACGGTGCTATATTGATTAAGGGTCTGTTATGTGCCCGGCATTGAAGATAGTGTGGTAACCCAACAGCAAAGAGCCTGTGTTCACGGATCTTGTGTTCTAGAGGGGAGAAGATCATTCATGAAATAAGCACAGAGACGCATAAGTCTAAGCTGGTAAGTGGTGTGGCAGGAGCAGGGGGAGTTCTGGCGGCGCATGCCTCGTCTGGGCTGGGGATCGACAGAGGCTTTCCTGTTGAAGAAACATTTGTGTTGGGAGTAAAGTGAGAATTAGGAGTCAGCTGGGGAAAGCGGAGGGGAAGGAAGGATGGGCAGACCCAGGGGAGAGGGTGCACAGGCTCTAAGAGCGGAAGGAGCCGAGCTTTCCGGTGCAGAGAAAGCCAGCCGAGTGGGCAGAATGATGGCCAGGCTGGAGCCTGGAGCAGGACAGCAGGGTCTCGGCTAATCAGAGCCTTGTAGGCCACAGAGAACTTAGTCCTCATCAAAGAACTAAGAACAGGAGTGGAAAGGCAGGTGTTACAAGATCACCTGGTTTGCACACCACATAGGTAAAATGCTATCCACCAGGTGTGTGATGAGCTTGGTGTTGAGAGGAGGCTTATGCACACCCAGAGAGGAAGGCCTGGTGGCAAATCCCAAGAGAAAGCACGATGCAAGTTTCCAATTTCATTCTCATTGTGTGTCCTACAGCATCTCCAAGGACGTGAGGACATGGGCCTGTTCTCATGACCACATGTGGAAGTCACCGTCCTAAAAGTCTTTCCTTTCCCCAGAAAGCCGTGCAGTTCACACAGGGTCAGACTGTGCCCCGTGTCTCCCTTTCAAGCCCAGCCCAGTATCAGACTCCTTAGTGTCTGTGTACGCTATGGTCAAGACCACACACATCCCGCCTGTCCCAGGAAGGCAGAACCCTTGAGGGAGGCAGCCTGTGCCTGGCAGTTGTTCATCATGGAGTAATTACAAGATAAAACTGGCCCATGTCACCCACAATACTGCCTGCATCAAGGGCGTAACTTTAATGCATGTTAGGCTAAATCAAAACCAAACAAGAAACTCCTTCTCATAGGGCTGCAGAATGGAAAGGCCAGAGATGTAGAGGGGCCGAAAATCCCTCCTGCCACACGAAGGAAGGAAGAGAGAGCAGAAAGAAGACTGGGAGCGTTCTTCTAGGAAGAATGGTTCAGTGGCCTCAACTTCCCTTCTGCGTTGTTTTCTCTGACAGCAGTGAACCCAAGGCCCAGTCAGAACCCTCAAAGGACTCCATTTACCCCCAGGGAGGAACGGTTGTAGGATATGCCTTTTGAAGTACACACCCAGTTCACAATTATTCCTTTAATTGTCTCACTCTCTAGTGGGGGCTCCTTACAGCCATACCTGTCCCATGCCTCTGCCCTCTGCCCATACTCGCAGACCCACGGGATTAGATGAGGGTCACCCTACAGTGGGGGGAAACTTCCCCCGGGGCCTGAAACTTGCTTCCAGGTGGAGGGAGCTATGCCCGTTTCGCTTCCAGCCTCCTTCACGCCCTCCTCCTGGAGAGGAGGAGCAGGTACCTGACTGGTGCATTCAGGAGGAAGCCAGGGGCTTGCCTGCCTCAGCCCTCCCTCCTGCTTCTCCTGGGCCCTTTCTGCCCATTGGGAGCGTTTGCTTTGCCCTGCTCCCTGCCACATGGATGAAGGTGCCTTCCCTGCTTTGGAAGCCCACATGCAGCAAGTCTAAATCACTTTTATGGACTAGAAAGTTGGTAGGTTACCTTTCCATCTCCCTATTCTTTTCTCAAATGTTTTACAATCTCGGTTGGAAAGAGGGTGTTTGGGGGCTGGGGGACCTTCTCAAACTTTAACAAGCCCATGATACAACTCAGGCCAATTAGACCCCTTCTCTGGGGATGTGGAATTGGGGCAGAGAGCTAGATTAGGTCTGTCTGGGGTGCAGGGGACAGACCCGTCAAGTTGGGGGTTGGGTGTAGCTACATTCTGCCTGTCACTGCCCCAGAGGTTCAGAGGAAGTTGGTCTGATGAGAAAGAGACAGGAGGGAGAGGAGCCCATCATACAGGGAAGCAGAGGCAGAGGTCAGAGGGTCAAATCGGGGCGTGGTCACTTGGTTGCAGACTCCTGGACCAAATTTTGAAATGAGGTAGTAGGATTTTGATTCCTCAAGCCTTACTTTTAACTTTATTTTTCTAAAATAAGCTTATAGCCCGTCTATTTGGAAGTTTTTAGGGCAATCTGTCCTGAAGACAACACTGGACCTAATGATCTATGGAACTGCTTTTCATATTTGTGATATAATGTAAAGATTCCTGACAGAGAAAGCCCTTTATGTGGGGTTTTTATTTGACAAATTCAATCTTGTCATTTCAATAACTTATGTTCTAAATATAGCAGGAAGGAGAAAAGTCCCACTTACAAGGCAACATGAAATTGTTATGACAGTGGTAATTCTAAATGTAAGTGGATTAATGCTTGTGTTTTTCTTCTTTTTTCCTATAATGAACTTTATGAAGTCTAAGGCATGAGTCAGATTTCCATCCTAACTCATAAATACAAAGCCAAACAAAAAACAGAGTGGACACCCTGTGAAAGGTCTCTCCCTTAAGGGAACAGAAGTTAAATCAATCATGAATATATATATATTGATATATATGATTTGTGATAGAACATATGCTAATAATAAAATGTATGTTCTGTATACATGCTTACAGAAGAGTCCGCATGGTATACACAAAAATAGTAACATGATTGTCTTTAGGTGGTGGTATTAGTAGTCACACATACACACAGATACCTAATCTTTAAGCAAAAATTCAAGATACTGTTCCCAGACCACAAAATTTACCTATTTAAAGTGTTCAGTTCTGTGGTTTTTAATATATTCACAGAGTTGTACAAACAGCACCACAGTCAAATGGTAGAAATTTTTACCACTCCAAAATAAAATCCCATATCCATTAGTGGTAATTCTTTCTAGACTCGCTACCCCCAACTTAGCCCTCAACAACTACAGATTTACTTTTCATGTTTGTGAATTTGCATAGTCTGAACATTTCAGATAAGTGGGATTGTATATGTGATCTTTCATGTTTGTTTTTCCGGAGTGTCTTCAGGGAAAGCTGTCCGTCAAGGCAGCAGCCATCCTCCCAGCAGCTGTGATTGGTTGAGAAGTGAGCACCTGACCCTTCCCTGATCAGTGTCCTTCTCTAGAATTAATATGCACACAAAGAGAGAGAAACATTCACTTTTCCTGTGGTTGTTCAACCTCAAGATTTAGATTTATAGTTGTTGAAAAACACAGTCCCTACTGTGTGGATGAAGCCTGTGTCAGCGTAAGAAAGAATATAGTCACACTGAGGGGGGTACAGCGTAGTTTAAGCTTCTAGGTCTGAATTTCCAAGTACGAGAACCAGTTATTTCCATTTTTATTAAGTTATTTCTAAGTTTTTACACTTAAAATAAAAAATAATGCTTACATATGTGTGTGTTTTAATAACTATGTACCAATTTTGAAAAGAGTAATATGAAAATTCTCTTGTATTTTTTCCCCCAGTGCCCCTCATGGCACCTGTACAAGTATACAGGGCATTTGTCTCATCATAAGAAGGTATCATAACCTTCGAATTAATAATTTCTCTTTTTTTGTTCTGGGATTTATTTCCATTACATTTTTACCTGAGAAGTAATTCTCATGTATCAAGTGACAATTCCCAAACCAGGGCTTCTGTGAAGCTGGAAGTATTAATTTTCTTTTTTCCCCCCTGTTTTTGAAGTACTTTAATCACATATCTCACTGACTTTGTGTTAGGCACTATTTATTATCATCCCACAAGCCATCCTGCCCTTCTTACTCCTAAGCAAACCTAACTTCTGCTAAAGTTCTGGGTGACTGTGAGTCATGGGAATCTGATACCTTCCCTATCCCCAGGGGTAGAATCTTGATTGGTCCCAACTAAACTTAGTAATTTATTTCCTGTTATTAAAGATTGGCTTAGGAATATGCAGGTGACCTAGGTATGGCTAATGAGAAATAAGGGGAAGGGTCTTTGGGAAAGGTTTTTCCACCTTGATCAAAACAGATGCCCTCCCTGACTGTGGATGGAGTTGTGTGAGGAATTTATGCTTAGAGGTGTAGCAGCTCTTTTGTAACCATGAGGGGATGATCCTAAAGAGACAACATGCCAGTGATGCCAGAAAAGAGAGACAGAAAACAAGTCCTTGACAAAGCTCTCCTACCACAGAATTAACCAACCCTAGTATTTCCTATGACTGGACTTCTCATTCTATAAAATATTACTTATGCCATGAGTCCAGGTACAGTAGCACAGATTTTGCCCTGTACAAGGGTGCCCTGCTACTCTGATCACCATGCTCTGTATTCTAATGTAGATTTTTTGCCTTAAGAATGATGCATCTTTTTCTAATCTTCACAAAAGCACAGGATTAGCTAATACAAGTCCCTTAATTGCATGTAATACTTCCTTGGGATGAAAACATCCTCACTGGATATACTATTCATCACATTTTCTTTAGTTTGCTGGGTAACTCGTATGTCAGTAGACAGTGAATTCCATGAGAGGCAGGAGCAATGTTATAAACCAATCCATCCTATGAGGCTGGCACAAAGTAGATGATAATATATGCTTAATGGTCAGATGGGATGAGAATGTCTGTATTATCCAATTAGTGCCATTGCAGGGTATGCTTACAAGATGTCAAACATCTGGATACTTGAGACTTTCTGGATGGCTGACTAAATATTTTTCATATTAATCTGGATGTTTTGGCATCAAGTAATGTAACCCTAGGTTAGCCTGCAAAAATCAGGGGTCCTCATTCTTTTATTTTCAGTTGTGATGAGATATTAAACTGTCACAAAGATGAGTGATGTTTATTGAAAATACTATCACCCTAACTCTTAGGGAACTTCCTCCAGAGGAGCATAAAGCAGCCAAAAGTCCTTTGGGAAATCTTTCCTTATTCCAGATGTTAAGTATATGCCAAGATGTGTTCTAGTGTGTTATTGAAGGCATAGACTCTGAAGAGAATTAAAAAAAACAAATCGGTAGCTAAAATCAAAGTTCCTTCATGGGATCAAAGGCATCTGACAGATGTTTAGGTGTCAGAATAATTGCTGACTTTTTTCTCTTCTGTTACACTTTGAACATTTTCTCTCCAGACTCATCTTCTCAGTTTGGGTACCTAACTGGAAAGTTAACAAGAGGGTTAATCAAAGAAGCTTAAAAGAGAATGGAAAGCATTCTCATCACTCTTAACTGGCTAATCACACTTTCTCTGTCACTTGAGTATTTTGATTTAAAATCCTAGTTTAGGCATAGCTGAAGATATTATCTCATTTTTATATTTGAAACCAAGTGCATGCATAGTTTTAAATTTATTAGATTATCTAGCACATTTCCTCTGTAGGTTTCAAAATTCTATTCTGAGAAGTTAAATTCAAGCTTTCAACATCTGACAGTTGAGAACAGGAAATAGTATGGGATGTTGTCAATACAAGATCATTTTGTTGTTGTTATTGCAGGCGGTGCCCCCACAACTCAAAGCGACCTAAGCCAAGGACAGATGCTAGCTCATAGGTATAAGTAATTCTGGTGAGGCCGGCTTCAATCTGGGCTCAAGTAATGTCACCAGGCTTTCTCCATTGTAATGAATCAGTTCCCAGGTTTTTCATAATAGCAAAATGGCTGCAATGGCTCACTTTTTGCTTATCCTCAATCTCACATCCAGTGAGAAAGAGAAACTGCCTCTTCCCAAAGATTCCCAGCAAAATTTCACTGGAAGGCAGCCATTTATTCCTACTTGAGCTGAAGGAAGAAAGAAGTCGACGTCTTGTGGTGGAGGCAGGGGAAACTCCCCAGTTCAAATTAGGGGCTTTATCCAGAATAAGCAGGAATGGATTTTAGAAAGGCAAATAATAAATGTCTACTCAAGAAGGTACTTTAGTTCCTTTGTTTTAATACATTAATTTAGGGTTTAACAAAAAACAAGAGGCCTAGAATCCAGCACCGGGTGCAATGCATAGTGCATGTTGGCTGAGTACTGGTTGAATGAAGGAATAAATGTCACTAAAACATGTGTCAACCCCCAATCCTTGTCCTCCGGACTCCACGTTAAAGAGCGAATTCTCTGCACGGTCTCTGTGAAGAGCCCCTTTCATTTGTCGCAAGATGAAGGCCGAGTGCCTGTCCCCCTTCCACAAACGGTCGAGAGGGCCCGGGGCACCGCGTCCCCAGGCCGTTTGAACTTCACTTTTCTCATGTCCCGGGAGAGCCGAGGAGCTGGTTTGCAGGGACCCTCTTCGCCGATCCTGGACAGCACCTGGTCTTGGGATATGGAGCACCTGGCATGTTCGTCTGGCCTTTGCGGCCCCAACCGGAGCCCCGATGGCACAGCCTATCTACCTGGTGCTACACATGTCAACACAGCCACGCCTCCAGAGGAAAAATAAAAAAGGAAGAAAAGATGGCGCCTGGCGGCTGGCACGAGGCAGAAGCGCAGCAGATGGATGGCTTCTACAGGAAAAAAGGGGAAAAAAACCAGATAAAAATGAAAAGAAAAAAGCCTAGCATGAAAAGAAAAGAAAAGACGTTGTCGGCGGGTGGGCGCGAGCTTGGTACCCCGGATGCGCGCTGAGCCGGCTGCCCGCCCCTCGCGCCGCGGCGTAAGATGAGCGAGGGCGCGTTGCTCGCAGAGGGCGGGGCTGCTCCCGGGGCGGGGAGGGGGGTGGGGCAGAGCAGCCGCCTCACTGCGCCGGCGCACTGGATCCCGGCGCGCCCCTCCTGGAAGCGCCGCGTCTCAGCCCTGCGGACCCACGCATGCGCACCCGCGCGGCGTGCGAAGTTGGCCGTGGGCGGGAATCGCCTCCGAGGGGCAGGTCTTACCCAGTTCGAGGGCCTGGTGTGGGGGTCCGGCCCTTCGCACCTCCGGAAGGGGCTCCGGGTTTTGGGCTCCCACAGTGCCCAGCCGTGCCCTGCGGGAGGCGGTGCCATCCTGAGGAGACCCTCCCGTCGCTCCTCGCGCCGCGGGCGCCCCCCGGGCCCCGTAACCCCGGTCCGACGGCTGTCGTACATTTCCTCCTCGCTCCGTCTGTATCTGTATCTATCCTGTTGGTTCTGTTTCTGCTGAGAATCCCAGGACTCGGCCAGAACAAACTAAGACAAGTGTAGGGAGTTCGAGCAGCGCCCCTTGGCAATCGCCCAGGTCTCTCTGTGCAAAATCCAGGGGGCCCGGCTGGTTTCTGTGCTGTGCGTTTCAGGAGGCCGGAATCAAGGTGTCGGCGGGGCTCCGTCCCTCCCGGGGGCTCCCCCGTGCTGTTGACGGCGTGCAGCTCCCCCCGGGGCCCGCGGCGCCTCAGAGCCCAGAGCCGGCCCGGCGTCGGGCCCGCACCCCACCGCACCCCTCGGCCTCCTCCTCCGAACTTAGGGCTCTCGGAAGTACACTGGGCCCTTCTGAGGATACAGGGTGATCTCCCCACTGTAAGGCCAGCTGATGAGCAGCCTTCATTCCATTACAAAGTCTCTTATCTAACGATGGGAGGAAAGCTATGGAGACCGAAATCCTGCCCTCCAGCCTTGGGGTGTGTGACCTTCCAGAGCGTTTGCATCAGTTCGTGTTGCCTCCAGCACTGCATGGTGATTTCCATCGCCTCCCTCTCCTGGAGCACGGGTCTTATTAAAGCAAGGAAAATTGCAATAACCAACTTTACTCTTGATAGGCGAAAAGGCCCTTTTTTTGGTAGGTGAAAAGCAGTGTTGTTTGAATTATCTTAGATTATTAATGAAATCAGATTTTTAAAGGGCATTTTGTGAAACGATCAGTCAAGGCAGGCACGCAGAGATCCATACACACAGTGCGGCTGCGTGCGATGTGGTTATTTGTCTGCTCCACAGCCTGGCGTGGAAGAGGAACAGGCCTGAATCGTAGCAGGAAAAGGCAGATGTGTAGGAGCTGAAGCGACCAGGAGGCGATCACGATCGGGGGTAAGCTCACCGGGACTGTTTTCGCCAATTGCTGGTGTGTTCTGACCCAAGCCCCGTCAACTCCTGTCCTTTTGTTTTGGCATCTTGTGCCAGCTATACCATAACATACTTCACAGATTATTTACTTCTCACTTAAAAAAAAATTCGATGCTAGATTCAGGTTGCTTTCAAAACAACGGATGGGAGAACCAAAAAATTTAAACCGCAGGATGACTGCTGAAGGGAGAAAAGAGAAACATATTGGAAAGCCAAAGCGCACCCCGCTTGTTGACGGTCTGCATAAACTTGGTAAGGTAAATACACGCACTGAAGCAGAGACCTGTGTTTAATGCATACAGTTAATTTCATGAAAAAAATAATGATAGCATCTTGATAATCAATTCAGAAAGACCAGGAAAACTACGCATGGATTTGGATTTTATCTACACGTGTAGTTAGGGCAGCATTTGGCTCAGGTGAGCTGGATTAGGTAACATAAAGGCTGTGAATTCAAAGCCTTTCCCCTTGGCTTTGTTTGTATGGACAAAGTGAATGGAAAACCTGGCTAATACTGATACATTAAACTCTGCTGATAAATTGTCTGAAATACCAGACCAAGGTTCCAAGCATGGCAATTATATATGTATACTTTGCCTTTAGCAATCTACAGTTTTGCATTATCGTCACTAATTCATACACAGATAGTTCACTCATAAATTTGACTTAGAAAAAAGGTAACAGAAAAGTGTCTACAATAGTGGTTAATCTTATTGGGGTGGGTAGTGACTGGAAAGGACTTCTGGAATGCAGATAATGTTCTATTTCTGGAACTAAGAGCTAGCTGTGTATGTATGTATGTTGACTTTGTGAACCTGTGCTCTTATGCACTTACAACATATGCCCATTCCTGAATATATATTATAATTAAACAAGACAAATTGAGAAAGATGGGTTGGTGGCAGTGGTGGGAGATTAGGTTTTGAGAACATTGCCACAGGTGTTGCGAAATCTCTAAGATGATCAGTTGTCAGGTTGTTGTAGAAAGTAGTGGCGTCAAGTCCAGAGGTAATAAAATTGTCTTGTGTATGCTAGGTTCAACACACCCACGTGTTTATCCCATGGGTTTAAACAAAAATCGTGAACCATTAAAAATTGAGGGAATTTACATCAAAATCCAGATTGCAGGCTTCTTTAGAAAAGTTAGCAGATCTTGAAGCACTGGGTTTACACGGCCACATGGCAACAATCTGGTGGAACAAAGTAGAAGCTGCCTTCTGTACACGAAGCCTGAGCTTTTCAGTTGCTTTTCAGTTAATCTGGTTGAATGTGCAATTACTGATATTCTGATGGAAAATTATAACCAGTCACATAGACCCAGGTATCAGGTAGCTTTTTGATGTTGAGTGAGATTTGGCATAAAAAGAACACCGTGAAGTATGGATACGGTCATTGTCTGGTTAACCACATCGAGGAAGATAGTCTGAGTGGAGCCTCCGAGTCTCCAGGTCTGTGTGCTGTGCTTTGTAGGTACAGACAGGCCTTCATCACGGCGCGCCGTCCGTGTGTTCTGAAGGCCACTCGGTGCTGCTTTTGAACTACAGTCATAGGAATGAATTCCAGGTGAACCCAATGCATATATTTGGACCAACCATACAAATAGATTTTCAGGTCACCCTTGTAGTCCTTTTATTAATCACATCCCCAGTCTCTGGGATGTAAGCCTGCCTTAAAAGTGAAGTGAGGCAAGGCTGGGAATTGCTGTGTTGGTGCTGGAGTAGTCCTGAGCTGCCTGCCCACACAGATCACTTACGAGGCAAGCTGAACTGGGATGACGGTGGAAAGAGTCTCAATGGGACCAGCTGCAGACCCTCCCCCACCCATGGAGATTAGGGAACCCGCAGATGCAGCCTGAAAATGCTTATGGATCCTGGCTGTTGGCAACGCCAGAAAAGCAATTACAACTCTGGGGTATGAGGACAGTGACCCATATGTTGATCATCAATGTTCTTGCAACAACTGCTTCCCTAACAATGTTTCTAGCTGATGTATCACAAAGAGAGTGGGGGTTAGAATTGAGCAGATGCCTGCAGATATGACTGGGAAAGTTCTCAAGTTGTGTGAGTCCCAGGATTTGACTTAAGTTTGCTAGCTGTTTTAGAGCTGGTGACATTTTCAAAAGGGCATCCACATGGCATTGGTGTTCTCTCCTATCTTGGTGTTAAAATACTGTAGATTTTATGTTTTGTTTTTTATTTTCAACTTATTTGGGCCTGGCTAGCGTTTTAGTTCTAAATTGGGCCTTCTCTAAATAGTTCTAGGGTTTGAAAAATGGGAGTAGCCTCGGATATGTCTGAACAGATTTCATCTAGTCATTTGTGCCCATTGTCTGAGAATCCTCACTGAGGGAGACAGAAAGGAGGCTTCACCTAAATAAAGCATTTATAACCAGGGGGGTTTGTAAATGAAGTGTTGACTTGTGGATGCTTGACATTCCTTAAGTCATTTAGACATCTGTACACACAGAATCAAGTCACTTGCCTGTGGTCACAGGACCAGGTAGCAGCAGGAATGAGACTAGAACTCTAAACCTTTTGTTAAATTAAACTGCCTTTTACTAAGTAAAGTTGATAATTAAAAAGCAATCTAAATAATTTGGCCCAAGGACCATTTGGATTGTGTCAACAAGATGATAAACATTTCTACAAAAAGTGACGATTTCTATCAAATCAGATGTTTCTGAATATCTACATCTTTGGTGTCAAGCATATCACAGCTTATTAATTGTTGGTCTTTTGTCCAGAAAGTTTCAGAAACCAGGGTCCTTAACCTGCTGATTTGCAGCTATGTCGTTAGTACCTTGAATGGTGCCTGACACACATAGTAACTCTCAGTAAATACTCCTTGAATGAGTAAATGAATAAACAAATTATGTTCTTATTTATTAAGTGGTTATTTACAGAATGGGTCAGAATCTACACCCCACAGACCAAATCCAGACTGCCATCAGTGTTTGAAAATAAAGTTTTATTGGAATATAGCCATGCTCACTCATTAGTGAATTGCCACGGTGGCTTTTACACTAAAACAACAAAGTTGAATAATTGCAACAGAGATGCTATGGCCTGTAAAGCCGAAAAAGTTTACTGTCTGACCGTTTGCAGTAAAAGAAAAAGGCAAAACTTTGCCGACCGGTGATCTGTAAGATCATCTTTGGAAGGCACTAATTTAAAGCTCAAAAATTAAAGAATTTTCATGGCATTGCTAAATAAACCAGTGTCAGGGGAGGGGAAATGGGATTCAGGGCACTGACGCATAAAGCCCTTCACTTAAGACAAGGAAAGCATCAACCGTCCCCTCCTCCAGGCAAAACATCTTCTCAACTCTCCCAAACAGATGCATATCTGTACTGCTTCAACGTATCTCAATGCAGATCTCTTTTGCGTCTCAATGATGATTGTATTTTTTGATAGGTTTGTTATACTGGCACCAAAGGAAAAGATGGAGGGCTTCCAAAAGAGAGGGTGAAGTTTCATATAGCAACAGCACTGCAAAAACATGCCCAGCAGAGCCCCAAACTCCCAGCATGACAGCAGTATCTAATTATTGCGCTAAACTTTGAGAAACCTGATATTATGCAAATAAACTCCAGCTGCATTTTATGACAGCACATACAATTTTTATAAAAAAATTAAAAATCCTTTTTGTATGGAAAAGAACTCCTTCTCTTACAGTATTAGAGTTAACCAAAGATACAGTCTAATAGCTTAACTCAGTACAAATGTTGAAGTGCACTGAAATGCTCTTTTAGGTAAAGAAGGAATCTGTCCTTTGTGTCTAACAGAGGCAGTATTTCTGCTGCTTGCTGTTGGGTGACAGAAGGGGCACCGTAGAATCTGTTGTGATTGACATTGGGGTGGTAGTGATGGTGGTGAGCGTTCCACTTCTCCAGGCAGCAATGTACGACATGCAAGTTAAGGACTAAGCAGGAGTTAGCCAAGCAAGAGAGGTTTGGTCCAGGCAGTGGGGAGAGCCCTTTTGGGGCACAGCGAGCAATGTGGGGAAAGGACTGAAGATGCTGGGAAAGCTCGGGGCAGGGAGCTGATACCTACAGAGCTCTTATTCTGTGCCAGGTGCTGTTGTAATCACTATGCATGACTAACTTATTTAGTCCACAACAAACCTACAATGTAGGTGCTATTATTATCTTTATTTTATAAGGGAGGAAATGGAGGAAAAAGTAATGGGTAAAAAACTTGCCCAATGTCATGCAGCGAGCAAGTGGCAGAGCTTGAGTTTGAACCCAGGAGTCTGTCTCAGGAAGTTACACTCTTAACCAATAAGGTATATTGGGGTTTGATTGTCAAAATCCTTGAAAGCTTCCTTGTATGTGATTCTCAGAAGAATCTATAGAAAAACTCTTAGAAATAATAAGTAAGTTTAGCAGTGTTACTGGACACAAGCTCAGTTTACATAAATTGTATTTCTATACAGCAGAAAAAGGCAAATCAAAGATAAAAGTTTAAAAAAATTACTATCATCAAATGCACTAAAGTCACCTTCTGAAGTTTGGGGGAAGCACAAACAGCTAAGGGAAATCCTGTTGTGTTACGCTGGGCCTTCACCGAGTCCACTGCAACTCTTCTCCAAAACTGGGAACAGGACGGAGGTATAAGAGAGATTCTGAGATGTGCAGAGTTAAGTCGTGATTGAGGAAGAAAGAGAACTTCCCGCTGATCCCCAAAGCTGGCAGTCAGGCTATAAGGCAAAGAAAAATCTACCATGGTTCAGAAAAATGGTGACTTAGCTCTGAAGCATAAAGAAAGCTTTGGCATCTGAAAAAGGCCAGATCCTAAGCCTCGCTGAACGGAAAGCCCTAACCCCTCCCCTGAACCATCCGGGTCAGGGGTGAGCTGGGTCCAGTTAGGGAGGTAACAAGACTAAACCCAGTGTGGCTACAGATTGGGTCCCTCAGTTGCCCTTACTGGCAGCCTCTCAGAAATGATGTGGCCTTTCCTAGGAATTAATATTACTTACTTCCATTTGTACTCTCTTTTAACATATAAAAATTTGAGACACATAGTGGAGCAATAAAATGCAATCAAGGTTAAAAGGGGAAAAAAAATAGAATCAGACCCAGAAATAGATACACTTATCTTTCATCAAAGTGGAACTTGTATCTTTTATCAAAGTGGAACTTGGAAATTACTATGATATATGTCTTAAAGGAGAAAGTGATTTTAAAAGGAGGACTAAACAGTTATATGCAGTACTCATGGATTAGATGTCTAAGTATTATAAATATGCAAATTCTCCCTTAATTGTTCTGTAGATTTAATATAATAACAAAATGCCTCCAGGTTTTGCTGAAACCTGGCAGGGTGATTTTGAAAGTTGTAAAGAAATATAAAAGAGGAATATTAACTAAAATACTTTAAGTGAAAAATATGGGAGAATATACTTTACCAGAAATCAAGACTTATTATTATGGAATTATTACAATGTGATGTAACACAGCAATAGACCAACAGTCCAATAGAATCCAAAAAAAGACCCACACCTATGTGGAAATGCAGTTTATGGCAACAGAGCTCTCATACACTGATGGAGACATGTAATTTAGTTCATCCTCCAAATAAAACAGTTTAGCATTACCTGGTGAAACTGAAGACACACATATTCTATGAAGTAGCAATTTCCACTCTTAAGTTTATACTTAGGGTTGCCAGATTTAGCAAATAAAAATATTGGATACCAGTTAAATTTGGATTTCAGGTAAAGAGCAAATAAATCCTTAGTATAGTTATGCTCCATATAATATTTGGAGCATAGTTGCAGTAAAAAATTATTATTTATGAAATTCATATTTAGCTAGATGTCTTGTATTTTATCTGGCAATCCTAAATATGCTCCTCAGAAACATGTGCACACAAACACCAGGAGATATGGACAGGAATGTTCGTGATATTATTTGTAATCACCAAAACCTGGAAACAGCCCAGTGTCCATCAAGAGTAGAATGGAAAAGTAAACTGTAATATAGTCATACAGTGGAACATTATGCAACAATGAAAAGAGGTGAACCCTTTTGGCTAAACCCAACAACATAAATGAATCTCATCAACATAATATTCAGTGAAAGAAACCAGAGACCATAAGCATTCGTACTATAATTTCATGTATAGGTAATTCAGAAAAAAGAAAAGAAGACAAACTAAGTTGGTGTATAGGAAGGTATGCTCAGGTGGTAAATTGTAAAGGGATTTTCACTGATATCAAGGTAGTGGTTACCTTTAAATAAGGGACTGTCTTTTGAGAGAGGCCTGATCGGGGTTTCTGCAAGGCTTGTCACATTCTGTTGTTTGACCTGGATGGTGGTCACACAGGTGTTTGCTTTGTGTATTATATTTCACTTTAGGCTGATTTTTAAAAAAGTAAGATATGTAACACCTTACCTAACTACCTCTTTTTGTAATGAGTATTTTGTAATTCTGTTCCTTTTCTATCCTAAATGAAGTTCATAGGTAGTATAACATTTATACACATAATATTAACCACAGCAAAAAATTAAAATGTCACAATATAAAGGAGGAATAAATGTAATTTATTATGAAGCATTATGTATTTTAATATGTGAAATCCTCAGGCTAATCTTCACTTTTGAAGACAGAAGAGAATAGTGGGATGCTTACCTCTGTATTTTAAATCATGAATATGACAGGGAAGTTGTATTGGTTATATTGGTGACTCAAATACCATGGACACACCAAAGGCTGTGGTTTTTCTGAAACGGTTAACAGCTCCAGGCAATGTTCTGTAGAAAGTAAAGAAGAAAAAACATTCTTCCCTCAATTTGCATAGTAGTCCAATTGCTAGAAAGTTGCTTTATATTAAAGCTGTGCAAAAAAACCAAAACCTTTAAATTTATGTGAGAACAAGGATTCTGTGCTAAGATGATTATAAATAAGTTTTTGAGCTAATAATTGTACTTAGGGAAGATGAAAAATCATGCAGATCTTGGGACAATTCTTCCCTATGCTGAATTGTTGGAATTGGCAGACTATCTAGCACCCCCAGCCTCCTCAAGTGCCAGCAGGGCTCCCTCCATTTTTTTTGTAAACAGAACACCCCCACAAATTTTCAGAGCACCTCTTAAAGGGCTGTACCATCGCTGTTCAGAACAGCCAGCTCACCTCTTATATATTGTGACTGTGTTAAAGCCACTGCAGTTAAAGCCGCTGGAGTTATAGAATGAGACTCCTAAGTTACTCTAGTTTATTTCTTAGAAATGTCATTAAACAACAGCAAAATACACATAGATATTTTATGAGGGAAATGACCATCTAAATTAAAGCTTAATCTGGTGGCCTTAGAATTAACTTGGGAAACTCAACCCTGACTTTTTTTCTTCCAGCATTTTTAATGCCAAAAGAGAGGTGGAGGGGAAGCATTAATAGTACTGGATGGTAGGCAAGTCAAAACCATTTGTTTAGGGCACCCTGGGAAATGACTCAGCCCACCCAGTGCCATCTCCAGCCATCCATGCCTGGACAGACCTCTGCTTTTCTGACAGTCTTGTCAGAGTCCCAGTTGGGCCTATTCTCTGGAGACAGGTGTTTTCAGGGCCAACCACCATCCAATTGCCAGTGGACAGGAAGTCCTGCCTCCTTACAGGCCTCCTGAAGGCTGATAATGGGGAAGAGACCAGCAAAGCGAAGGGTTCTAGATCTGGCCAGTAGCCTCCAGGTAAGACTTTTCTCATTTCTCGTAAGAAATGTTATCAATGTTTATGAGTGTTTAATCACCTGGAATGCTTGTTATTTCACAGATGCTTTGAGTTGGCTATGATAAAGAATTAGTTAGAAAATATGCTTGATTTAAAGGAGAGTGAGCTCTGAGAAGTTCTGGTATTTAGTGGTGAGGGAAAGCATGAGGACTACAGGTGGGAAAAGAAATTGAATTATTTTCCAGCATGTGAGCTTCGGGTTTTAT
Organism: Manis javanica; assembly: GCF_040802235.1. Lineage (NCBI taxonomy): Eukaryota > Metazoa > Chordata > Mammalia > Pholidota > Manidae > Manis > Manis javanica. The sequence goes on along the minus strand of NC_133169.1, from coordinate 90,135,749 downwards.
TTTGAGATCCAAGCTTTCTCTGTTGGACTATAAATGCTTGGAAGCATTTTGCTTTTCTTCCATTGGAGGGAATGGAGTTCAGGTCTGAGAGGTTCTCCTACATATTTCTACATAAAACAAAGTGTTACCTTAAAGCGCTTTCTGAGATTTCTTAGAACTTACACTGATTATGTACCAGATTGTCTGCTTCCTGTGTGCAGAGCCTATTCCATCTCTGTAGCCCCCTTGCTAGCTGGATACACTCTGTTGAATATGTAAACTAATGAACAAATTTACCTTCAGGTATTGCAAAGACTGGGAGTACATTAATTTGGCAATTAAAAGACAAAGTATACTTTCTGAAGTTGCTTTCGAACAGACAATTAAAAATAGAAATTTACATTTTATCTTTTAGTATTCCTTTTATAGCCAATTTAAAGAATAGTATTATCCTTCTAGTCCATCATTTTCGATGAGCATCTGTAATGTGCCAGTTATTGTGCAGGCCTTGAGAATACGAGATGAGAAAGACTGACAAAGCCCCTGTTTTCCTCGTGGAGCCTACAGGGCAGTGGATATCTGCTGTAGGATGTGATGACCTGTTTTTGTATTACCTTCACAATGATTCCAAAAATGGATGGCCAGTCCCAAGGTCATGTGGACTTCCACCTGTTTTATTGATCTATATGCTGAATCTCCACCTATTTTATTGATGTATAAGCTGAATCTGTCAGCATAACCTTCCTAAGAACTTGGAGGAAGTCAGCCTGCAACTATTTTCTGCACCTGTCTTTCAGTCTGCGTTGACCCCAAGTCCAGTCTCTCTCCCACCTCAGCTGTACTTTCACTGACTTGAAAGGTGATGTGGTTTTATGTTATCATATGTTCATCTCCCAATATTTGTCTGCCCATCACTGCCCACCTTTCACTGGCAGCATGAACCCACCTGGGAGACAATAATTTGAAGGAGGATGGCTTTAAAACACAAATACTCACTAAAGGAGATAACTGACTTCAGGATAAATGAACATTGATCTCCTTGTGACCAAATAAGTACCCAAACCTTGAAGAAATTTTTTGTTGCTCTGCTGACATCTGGAATCACTGAGTCATGGAAGTTTAGAGTTGGAGGGATTTTGAAGGTTATAGAATGATCAAATGGGATCTGAGGCTCACCTACCTCCCAGTCACCTAGAAGGCTTGTTAAAAACACAGATACAGGCACCTGATCTCAAGAACCTGCATTTTTAAAATGCTCCTGAGTGTTCTTTACAGAACCTTCACTTTATGGGTGGGAACACAAGTGAGTTCTAACACAGCAAGTTAATTGTAGATGCTGAACCACAACCGGAGTGTCTGTCCCCAGCCTCGGGCTCCCTCCTAGTGGTGCATCGTGTGCTAGTGAAACAAGTCAAGTTCTTCCCCCTTCCCCATGACTCATTCCTCTATTTGGGTCTTGGGATGGAATAATTAGTGATTGTAAAGCATAAGAGGAACTCTATCCTTTTTCCAAGCATGTGCCAAATATTTTTTCCCTAATGGAGCACATATGAAATCTAAATTCTGTGCATTTCCTTCTGAGATGAGAGAGCACCTTGTGCTCTAGATCTCTGCCAGCCTCCTCACTGGAATCCCGTGACTGGGCCCTGCTGTACTCAGGATACGCAGTGCTGGCTGAGGGTAGTTTGTGGGTCGGGGATCGGCCATGTCTTTGTGAAATCGTACATATTTTGGGGTTGCAAGGACCTCTTGTCTCCTTTTACCTCTCTCCACACCAGCCCAAACCACATACTCACAAGCCCATTACTGTGCCTGGGAGTGGAAACGGTCGGCACCCAAGGCTGATGTATTTCCTTCCGCAGGCTCATTTCCAGCCTCATAGAGACAGACAATGGGTAGGAGCCAAACTGTTAGGGAACAGAACCCAGAACCCGAAGGATCCAAAAGCTGCCAAAGCTTGTGGTCATTACGGGAATCAGCAGAGCTCAGGCACTCCAGCAGCCAGACAAGGACCGGTATAAACAGAAAAAATGGCGCTGCTATGCAGAGAGATGAGTCTTGAAACAGCCCACAAGTCCCTGGCTCCATGTGTTGTGACTGAGGTAGTCAGGCCCTTCACAGCCCTGCCTCTGTGTGCTTCCTGTGCGGCACTGACCCAGAGAGCCCCTCGGCACAGACGTGGAGTGCCCGGCGCAGGGCTGGGGCGGCGCAGGGCATGGAGGAGCTCCACCTGCAGGCCCGTCCCTGGGGGCGGTCGGTGCCTGTCCACCAGGACAGGGAAAGGAGAGCCTCCTTCTGCATCTGGGAGAAGGACTGGGGTGCCGGGGCCTCTCCACGGAGGACCAGTTTAAAATAGGCTTTGAAAGATGAGAGGAGCTTTTTGAACTAGAGAAGCAGAGAAGTGATGGCGTGTGGGCTCTTCAGGAACAAACTGCGTGAACGGAGAGGGGGCACATGGAGGCTGGTGATGGGAACCTGGGAGGGTGCAATGCTTGGGAGGCCTGGAATGCCTTGTGGAGTGTTTGGAAAAGCACTGGGGAAATGTGGACACTCTTCTCAGGCAAAGGTATTGCTGGGGGAATTGGTGCTCACCCTCGACCGGTCTCTTCAGACTTGCTTTTAGCTACAGAGCCTTTCTTCCAAAAACAGTCTTTATAAGATGGTTAAGAATAGAGCCGCTCTGGGCATCATGGGACCGGTGGGGCCAGGATTCTAGCTCTGCATCCTCCACCTAGGGTTTTGTGCCACACGACTTAAAATCATCCTACAAAGAAGAGATGCAAGCCCGGAGAACAGGGAGTTTGCAGCCCTCCGCCCAGACGGCCCTCTCAGACCACCAGCAGATGCACTGATTTAGTTTCTGGAGATAAGGCAGCACCGGTGGCCGGTTTGGCCACTCGTGCTGATCTGATTAGTACATGAAACAGAACAACCAGCCACAGCTGATCAGTGATCCGCTAAGCTGAGTCTGTCCACAGGGATACCCACCATGCTGAAATGAGCCCCCTGGATGAAGCTGGCCGCCCCTTAGAGCAGAGCATTCTTGCCTTGAGGACTTCTCCTACTACGTGGAATCCTGGGGGCTTGCAGGAGTTAACACAGCTTCAGAACTGCCTCTCCCTTTCCCACAGAGGAACTTGCCCACTGGGGGAAACTGGCTCCACGCTGAGGATTCACTGCCAGAAAGTGGAATGAAAGACTTCACTGGATCTCTGCACCTGGACACCCTCGGGAGAAAGGAGTGAGGGAAGGGATATTTCATATTCAGAGTTTCCAAAAGCATATCCCAACAGGTCAGGCTGCAAGGAGAAACAGTGAGCCCTGAAACACATAAGCCAGCGGAGGCCCATGACGTGTCAAGGAGAAGACCCCCGAGAGAGCGGATCAGATAAAATACAGGACATCCCGGTAAACTTGCATTTCTGATGAATAACATGACTTTTAGTATAAGTTTGTCTAAAACGTTGAATGGGATGTACTTAAAAAAAATCACTTATTTGGAATCCAAATTTAACTCGATGTTCTGTATTTTTACTTGCTGTATCTGGCAACTCTGCTCTCAAGCTGCTTCCCCCATGGAGATGTGCCCCCTCTCTGCCTGGCCTTGAAGAGAAATTCAGCCCATATTTTGGTCCAGGGCCTCACCCCCAACCCTATGAGCATGAGCTCCAGTTCTTCCGCAGAGGTAGGAAGGCCGTTCTGCCAAGGAAGAGGGGTGCACCCTCCAGCACCCCCATGCTTCCCCCCGCATGCTCCCTTTGAAGTCCTAGCAGGCTGGTCAGAAGCCAACATGGGCTTCGGCAGGGTAGGGGATCAAAGATGCCTGCTGCCTGATGGAGAAATGTTTACAGTAACCACATTCCCTCCTTGACTAGCTGGGGAGTTTCCATCAGAGCTGCATTGCCATCAGGCAAGCTGTTGCTTTTTTGTTAGAAGTAAGTTACTGGTGCATTGCCGCTGCAAACAGAAAACATCTGTGGAGAGCCCACGAACAGGAATTTTGGAGGGGAGCGGGGGAGAAAAACTCACATTGCCTGCTGACCCTGTTTTATGCATGTTTGAAAAGGAAGAATGTAAGTTAAATCAACAACCCTCAAGTACAAGCATAAGCTGGGACCAGAGTGTGACAAAGACTGAGTGCCACTGAGCAGGCTTTTGTCCCACTTTCCCTTTTTCATCTAACTGGGTGCATTGAAGAGAGTTTTAGCTTCTCCTGCTAGCCGTAATTCTCCAGGGAAGGTGGTAGCTGCCAGAGTAATCTTTCTGTTGTATCTGATCTGCAAGTGCAGCTCTAGGAGAGGGGTGCTGTTGAAAATGACAGACGGCCTGTTTCAGTGGCCCTTTCGAACCCACCTATCATCCAGAATTGCTACAACCAGAGTAAAGCAAGCAAAAGAACAGGAATGACAAGCTCCCCATAGAGGAAGCATTTGACCTTCACACCTACAGGCTGTGAGGATGACTTTCCGAGTTCTGCTTTCCTCTGTGCCAGGAGGTTGAGAAAAGTTTTGACAATAAATATACAGCAGCCTAGAAGAGCTAGAGAAAGGGGAAGAGCTAGAGAGGGGAAGGAGGTGAGACATTTACTCTTCATCTTTTCCCTGCGAGGAGGAGGATGAAGAAGAGGGATGGGAGGAGAGACAGAGCCCGAGAGGCAGACAGACACCTGTCCTCTTCCCTGGTCCAGAGCCAGTGTGCACACCCCTCAGAATGCATGTGCCTTTGGAGCTGGGTGACTCATCCAGAGACCTGTGATTTCTTTAAGGACTTAGATTAAGGAAAACAATTCTGCTTGAATGAATTTCCAATGGAATATGAAGGTCCAGGACGAGAGTAACCCCAAGTCCTCATGGGAATGTGTCTTGCATAGGTGGTAAGGATGATACGAAGTTACGGATTATCCTTGTCAGTGAAAGAGAAAGGAAGAAAACCCTGAAAATAGACAGCAGTTCTGACGGAAAACGCATATGAGGGTGACATTTGGCCAAGGCATATTCCATATTCCTGCCAAATAATTTGATTGATTAGCCTGTGGTTCTCAAAAGTCAGAATACATCAGAGTCACCTGGGGAATATGTCTAAAAAAAAATAAATTCAGGGCTCCATGCTCAGGTTCTGGTTCTGAAGGTAAACCTGGTGCCAGCAGTCCACCAAGCATACTTTAAGGAACAATATTTAGGATGTTAGGTAATTTGCGTCCCTGGGTAATAGGGTGTGGCACTCTTCCTGGCTCCTGGTTCAGAGTAAGAAGAACCAATCTGGTGTTAAAGAGGAAAATTGGGAGTCAGATTTCAGCTCCACTCCCAGAGTCTTTTACTTGCTAAATGATGGTCTCTGGTAGTTACTTAGCCTCATTAGATCTTGGTCTCATCTGTAAATTCAGGGTGTTACACACTGTAGTACATGCCTCCTCCGGTGATTACAAGGGCAAATGAGATGGTGCATGGGAAGCACTTAGCAGAGTCTCGTCGCCGCTGTCATCATCGCCAGGACGAGCACCGTCAGTAATAATCTGTCCTTTTATTGACGACATGCTATGTGCCAGGCAGTGAGCTTGCAGTTATTTTGTACTTTATTATATTACTCTCACAATCAATGTAAAGGAAGGTTATTATTTCCATTCTACATATAAATAAGTAGACATTATATAGCCTGACTCACTCACGTCACCCAGGTGGGACAAGAAGAGCGGCAACCCCTCTGTTGGTAGGAGTGAAAACTGATCAGCCAGTAGGAAAACCAGTATAGAGGCTCCTCAAAAAGTCAAAAATAGCAATACCATATGATCAAGCAATCTCACTTCTTTTTCTAGTTTTTTCCACAGTGGCCGCACCATTTACATTCCCACCAATAGTGTAGGAGGTTCCCTTTTCTCCACATCTTTGCCAACACTTGTTATTTTTTTTTTTTGGTGACAGCCGTTCTGACAGGTATGTGGGGACAATTGTTTTGATTTGCATTTCCCTGATGATTAGTAATGTTAAGCACCTTTTCGTGTTCCTGTTGGCCATTTGTCTGTCTTCTTTGGAAAAATGTCTGTTCAGTTCCTCTGCCCATTTTTTTAATTGGATTTATTTTTTGCTATTGAGTTGTATGAGCCCATGTTTTTCAGTCTCTTGACAGAAGGATGATGGCTAAGACAGTATCTGTGTTTTAAATTTGCATTCTCAAAATTTCTCGTGAGATTTCAGCATTTTTTATTGGCTATGTATATTTCTTCTATGACTTTGTCCATAATCTCTTCATTTTCCTACTATAGTGCTTTTTTTACTGATTTGTGGGAGTGCTTGATATATTCTGGATATTAATACTTTGTGTATTGTATATGTTGCAAATAATTTCTTCAAGCCTTTCACTTTTTAAAATTTGTTTATGATTTATTTTTCATTAAGAGAATTTAAATTATCAGCCCATTTAATAGTTTCTGGAATTTTATATCTTTCCAACCCCTAAATTTTAGGCATATTATTTTTTTGGTAATATTTCCCTTGTTTTATACTTTATGCTTAGCTCCTGAATCCATAAAGAATTTGTATTTGTATATAATGTTTTGTAGAGATATAATTTTATTTTATTAAAAAAATCGATAGCTCATTTTCTCAGCACCATATTTGAAATAGAATTTCCTTACCTTTGATTTGAACTATTAGATTGATTTTTAATACAAATTATCTTATATATATATGGATTTCTATTCTGTTCCATTGATTTTTGTCTATTCCCACCCATTTCTACACTATTTTATTACTGTTAATTTTTAATTATCAATTAAATTCTAATTCTAAGGTATAGTTTTCCCCCCTAATATTCTTTCTTTTAAGAAAGTTTTTTTAGTTATTTTAATTTGTTTTTCTTCTCCAAGTATATTTTAGAATAGGTTTAGAATAGGTTTTTTTTAGAATCTTTTTAAGAATATTATTGAAACTGACTTGAATTTGTACATATATTTTGAGAAAAGTGCTTTCTTTAAACCTATACAGGAATATGATGTGTTAGTCTACTTAGATTTTCTCTTATACATTTCAGTTGGTTTTCATAGTTTCTTCATATAGGGTCTTGTGTGTTTCTTGTTATTTACTGATAGGAGTTTAATAAAGTTTTGTTGCCATTATGAATAACATTTTAAAAAATCTATTTTCTGTTGCTGTTGTGAAAAGAAACACTACTAAAGTTTAACTATTGCTATAATATTTGGTCACCTTTTAAAACTACTTATTAGTTCTAATAATTGTTCAGTTAACACCTTGAGTTTTATTTAAAAAATAATTATTGAGTACCAATTATGTCAGATGTTGGAAATATGGACAAATCTGCACTCATAGAGACTTTGCATTGTAGTGAGGAAGATAAGTCAGAAACAAAGAAACAATACATAATCATAATAATTTTAGTGCTATGAAGAGAATGATGTAACAGAGGGAGAGACAGAGACAAAGAGAGAGACAGAGAAGGGCTCTCTAAAGAGCAATCAACCAGGAAGACTTTCCTGAGATGGTGCTTGAAAACAGAGGTTGAGTATCGTGAGGAACTTTCCAGGCAGAGTAAACAGCAAACACACAGGCCCTGAAGCTGGAAAGAGCTCCGCAGTCCAAGGAGCAGCGAGTGCGTCTGAGTGGCTAGAGTACAGGGGACGAGGTGGGAGTTCAGAGAGGTGCATAGGAACCACGGAAATAAGATGTTTTTTAAGCCAAGGTAAGGAGTTCAAATATTTTCCTAAGCACAGTTGGGAGCTATTGAAAGGTCAGAATAGTGAAACAATCTGATTTACCTTTTAATTGCTTAACAATTGCTCAGACCAGGTGGAAGAAAAGCCTTCAGTGAACAAGAGTAGAAATAGGAGGAGTTTGTGCTCTGAGAGCTGAGAGGCGATGGTGGCTTGACTAGTCAGTCTGGCAGCAGTGGATGGAGAGAAATGAATATATTCAGGACCTAGTATGAAGTTGAATGAATCAAACTCCCTGGTTCATTTAATGGAAAGGACTATTAGGCTTTCGGCTTGAGTAACTGGGTAGGTTGTGGTACCATTTGCTGAGAGAACAAATGCTGGGGAAGAGTGCTTTGTCAAGGGAAGGGGAGGATCAAGGATTCTGTTTGGGAAGTTTTTTTTTTTTTTTTTTTTTTTTTTTTTGAGAGGGCATCTCTCATATTTATTGATCAAATGGTTGTTAACAACAATAAAATTCAGTATAGGGGGGTCAATGCTCAATGTACAATCATTAATCCATCTCAAGCCTAATTCTCGTCAGTCTCCAATCTTCTGAAGCATAACGAACAAGTTCTTACATGGTGAACGAATTCTTACAGAGTGAATAAATTCTTACATGGTGAACAGTACAAGGGCATTCATCACAGAAACTTTCGGTTTTGATCATGCAATATGACCTATAAACCATCAGGTCAAATATGAATATTCATTTGATTTTTGTACTTGATTTATATGTTGATCCCACATTTCTCCTATTATTATTATTATTTTTATTTTTAATAAAATGCTGAAGTGGTAGGTAGATGCAAGATAAAGGTAGAAAACATAGTTTAGTGCTGTAAGAAGGCAAATATAGATGATCAGATGATCAGGTGTGTGCCTATGGACTAAGTATTAATCCAGGCTAGACAAGGGCAGCAAGACATCCACGGATGCAGAAGATTTCTCTCAAAGCAGGGGGGGTGAGGTTCTGAGCCTCACCTCTGTTGATCCCCAAATTCTCACCTGATGGCCCCCCTGCGACTGTGCCTGTCTTAGGTTGTTCCTCCCTTGAGGAATCTTACCCGTCTCTGGCTAACCAGTCATCTTCCGGGGCCATACAGGGAAATGTAAAGTTGGTAAGTGAGAGAGAAGCCATATTGTTTGCAAAGGTTAGCTTTTTACTTCTTTGCAGATTTATGCCCTGTGGCTTCTATGCCCAGCACTTGTCTCGAGGTATCTTTACCACCTGGAGGAATTATGATACTCGGTAAATTCGATATGAGGCACGAATTCTATTTAAGGTTTGTAATTAGGAAGGAAGAAGAAAAGCTATAGATGTAGCATATGAAGGAAACTTGGGAGGATTGATTATTTCTTTGACATATCTTCTTGTATAGTACCTTAAGTATGTATAGGTTTTAAACTACTAACTAATTTGCACACACATATTAACATAATAGGAATACGGTGACATAAACAAAGCAAATCTATAATTACCAGCCATCTCCAGTGAAGCCAAGAAAACCATTTAGGCACCCTAGGCATTTGTGAAAATTTATCTATGATATGATGGATATTGTCCAACTGTACTTGAACCATCAGACAAATTAAAGCAGCCCATTTCTGGGATCTGTTCACATCCCATATGTTCTTTTAACCATAGATAGTCTATAGTCATGAGATTTTGGGGTGCTACAACTTGCACCCCTCCCAACTCCTGGTTGAGTTCCAACAGTACAGATCCAGTCAAATTCGTTGTCTCACTGTATGCACATGCCAGCCTAGACATCTCCCTCCTCCTTCTTATGGCAAGTCCAGGAGACGGTGGGCTGGATGCAGCCACAACCGCAGCATCGTCCGGATCCCTGTGGAGGCTTTTTGATGATCATCCCCCGGCACGAGTCCTCCAGAGAGTGCTGATGCCGGAAGCTCCTCCTCATATCGTATCTTAGTTCATTTTCTGGGTATCCAAGCTAGGCCTTGATCTTCTGCGTAGAAACAAACAGACCCTTTGCCCACACTTTGACATGCCCTCTATACCACTGTGCAGAACTCATTGGAGGTCAGCACACAGTAACTGCTTTTTTTTTTTTTTTTTTAATTAAGAGAAAGGAATATTATCAGAAAAGAGTACCTCCATAGCTGATCATCTGACACCCTTTAAGTGATCAACATTAAGGATATTTAAAGCATGCGTTGATCTTTGATTTACCAATAGTTTTATCCTGTTAAGGAGTAATCCCCCTTTTCTTTCTTTCTTTCTTTTTTTTTTTAAATTTTTAATCTACACTTACCTGAAGAATACTATGTTTACTATGCTCTCCCCTATATCAGGTCCCCCCTAACAACCACATTACGGTTACTGTCCATCAGCTTAGCAAAATGTGGTAGAGTCACTACTTGTCTTCTCTGTGTTGTACAGCCCTCCCCCTTCTCCCTCCCCCCCCATGCATACTAATCTTAATACCCCCTTTCTTCTCCCCCCCACCCCTTATCTCTCCCTACCCACCCATCCTCCCCAGTCCCTTTCCCTTTGGTACCTGTTAGTCCATTTTTGGGTTCTGTAATTCCGCTGCTGTTTTGTTCCTTCAGTTTTTCCTTTGTTCTTATACTCCACAGATGAGTGAAATCATTTGGTATTTCGCTTTCTCCGCTTGCCTTATTGCACTGAACATAATACCCTCCAGCTCCATCCATGTTGCTGCAAATGGTAGGATTTCCCCTCTTCTTATGGCTGAGTAGTATTCCATTGTGTATATGTACCACATCTTCTTTATCCATTCATCTACAGATGGACACTTAGGTTGCTTCCAATTCTTGGCTATTGTAAGTAGTGCTGTGATAAACATAGGGGTGCATCTGTCTTTCTCAAACTTGATTGCTGCGTTCTTAGGGTAAATTCCTAGGAGTGGAATTCCTGGGTCAAATGGTAAGTCTGTTTTGAGCATTTTGATGAACCTCCATACTGCTTTCCACAGTAGTTGAACTAATTTACATTCCCACTAGCAGTGTAGGAGGGTTCCCCTTTCTCCACAGCCTTGCCAATATTTGTTGTTGTTTGTCTTTTGGATGGCATCTATCCTTACTGGTGTGAGGTGATACCTCATTGTAGTTTTAATTTGTATTTCTCTGATAATTAGTGATGTAGAGCATCTTTTCATGTGTCTGTTGGCCATCTGAATTTCTTTTTTGGAGAACTGTCTGTTCACTTCCTCTGCCCATTTTTTAATTGGATTATTTGTTTTATGTTTGTTGAGGTGTGTGAGCTCTTTATATATTTTGGACGTCAAATCTTTATCGGATCTGTCATTTTCAAATATATTCTCCCATACTGTAGGGTACCTTTTTGTTCTATTGATGGTGTCTTTTGCTGTACAGAAGCTTTTCAGCTTAATATAGTCCCACTTGTTCATTTTTGCTGTTGTTTTCCTTGCCTGGGGAGATATGTTCAAGAAGAGGTCACTCATGTTTATGTCTAAGAGGTTTTTGCCTATGTTTTTTTCTAAGAGTTTTATGGTTTCATGACTTACATTCAGGTCTTTGATCCATTTTGAATTTACTTTTGTGTATGGGGTTAGACAATGGTCCAGTTTCTTTCTCCTACATGTAGCTGTCCAGTTTTGCCAGCACCATCTGTTGAAGAGACTGTCATTTCGCCATTGTATGTCCATGGCTCCTTTATCAAATATTAATTGACCATATATGTCTGGGTTAATGTCTGGAGTCTCTAATCTGTTCCACTGGTCTATGGCTCTGTTCTTGTGCCAGTACCAAATTGTCTTGATTACTATGGCTTTGTAGTAGAGCTTGAAGTTGGGGAGTGAGATCCCCCCTACTTTATTCTTCTTTCTCAGGATTGCTTTGGCTATTTGGGGTCTTTGGTGTTTCCATATGAATTTTTGAATTATTTGTTCCAGTTCATTGAAGAATGTTGCTGGTAATTTGATAGGGATTGCATCAAATCTGTATATTGCTTTGGGCAGGATGGCCATTTTGACGATATAATTCTTCCTAGCCATGAGCATGGGATGAGTTTCTATTTGTTAATGTCCCCTTTAATTTCTCTAAAGAGTGACTTGTAGTTTTCAGGGTATAGGTCTTTCACTTCTTTGGTTAGGTTTATTCCTAGGAATTTTATTCTTTTTGATGCAATTCTGAATGGAATTGTTTTCCTGATTTCTCTTTCTATTGGTTCATTGTTAGTGTATAGGGAAGCTACAGGTTTCTGTGTGTTAATTTTGTATCCTGCAACTTTGCTGTATTCCAATATCAGTTCTAGTAGTTTTGGAGTGGAGTCTTTAGGGTTTTTTATGTACAATATCATATCATCTTCAAATAGTGACAGTTTAACTTCTTCTTTACCAATCTGGATTCCTTGTATTTCTTTGTTTTGTCTGGTTGCCGTGGTAGGACCTCTAGTACTATGTTAAATAACAGTGGGGAGAGTGGGTATCCCTGTCTAGTTCCCAATCTCAGAGGAAATGCTTTCAGCTTCTCTCTGTTCAGTATAATGTGGGCTGTGGGTTTATCATATATGGCCTTTATTATGTTGAGGTTCTTGCCCTCTATTCCCATTTTGCTGAGGGTTTTAATCATGTATGGGTGTTGAATTTTGTCAAATGCTTTTTCAGCATCTATGGAGATGATCATGTGGTTTTTGTCTTTCTTTTTGTTGATGTGGTGGATGATGTTGATGGATTTTTGAATGTTATACCATCCTTGCATCCCTGGGATGAATCCCACTTGGTCATGGTGTATGATCCTCTTGATATGCTGTTGAATTCTGTTTGCTAATATTTTATTGAGTATTTTTGCATCTACATTCATCAGGGATATTGCTTTGTAATTTTCTTTTTTGGTGGGGTCTTTGCCTGGTTTTGGTATTAGGGTCATGTTGGCTTCATAGAATGATTATGGTAGTATTCCCTTCTCTTCTATTTTTTGGAAAACTTTAAGGAGAATGGGTATTATGTCTTCTCTGTGTATCTGATAAAAATTCTGAGGTAAATCCGTCCTGTCTGGGGGTTTTGTTCTTGGGTAGTTTTTTGATTACTGTTTCAATTTCTTTGCTCATAATTGGTTTCTTTAACTTTTGTGTTTCTTCCTTGCTCAGTCTTGGGAGGTTGTATTTTTCTAGGAAGTTGTCCATTTCTTCTAGGTTTTCCAGCTTGTTGACATATAGGTTTTCATAGTAGTCTTTAATAATTCTTTGTATTTCTGTGGAGTCTGTCGTGATTTTTCCGTTCTCATTTCTGATGCTGTTGATTTGTGTTGATTCTCTTTTTCTCTTAATAAGTTTGGCTAGAGGCTTATCTATTTTGTTTATTTTCTCAAAGAACCAGCTCTTGGTTTCATTGATTTTTGCTATTCTTTTATTCTTCTCAATTTTGTTTATTTCTTCTCTAATCTTTATTATGTCCCTCCTTCTGCTGATTTTAGGCCTCATTTGTTCTTCTTTTTCCAGTTTGGATAATTGTGATGTTAGACTATTCATTTGGGATTGTTCTTCCTTCTTCAAGTGTGCCTGGATTGCTATATACTTTCCTCTTAAAACTGCTTTCACTGCGTCCCACAGAAGTTGGGGCTTTGTGTTGTTGCTGTCATTTGTTTCTATATATTCCTTGATCTCTAGTTTGATTTGTTCATTGATCCATTGATTATTTAGGAGCATGTTGTGAAGCCTCCATGTGTTTGTGAGCCTTTTTTTTTTCTTTGTAGAATTTATTTCTAGTTTTATACCTTTGTGGTCTGAAAAGTTGGTTGGTAGAATTTCAATATTTTGGAATTTACTGAGGCTCTTTTTGTGAGCTAGTATGTGGTCTATTCTGGAGAATGTTCCATGTGCACTTGAGAAGAATGTATGTCCTGTTGCCTTTGAATGTAGAGTTCTATAGATGTCTGTTAGGTCCATCTGTTCCAGTGTGTTGTTCAGTGCCTCTGTGTCCTCACTTATTTTCTGCCTGGTGGATCTATCCTTTGGGGTGAGTGGTGTGTTGAAGTCTCCTAAAATGAATGCATTGCAGTCTATTTCCCTCTTTAGTTCTGTTAGTATTTGTTTCACATATGCTGGTGCTCCTGTGTTGGGTGCATATATATTTAGAATGGTTATATCCTCTTGTTGGACTGAGCCCTTTATAATTATGTAGTGTCCTCCTTTATCTCTTGTTACTTTCTTTCTTTTGAAGTCTATTTTGTCTGATATTAGTACTGCAACCCCTGCTTTCTTCTCGCTGTTGTTTGCCTGAAATATGTTTTTCCATCCTTTGACTTTTAGTCTGTGCATGTCTTTGGGTTTGAGGTGAGTTTCTTGTAAGCAGCATATAGATGGGTCTTGCTTTTTTATCCATTCTGTTACTCTGTGTCTTTTGATTGGGGCATTAAGTCCATTTACATTTAGGGTGACTATTGAGAGATATGTACTTATTGCCATTGGAGGCTTTAGATTCGTGGTTACCAAGCGTTCAAGGTTAGCCTCTTTAGTACCTTACTGCCTAACTTAGCTCGCTTATTGAGCTGTTATATACACTGTCTGGAGATTCTTTTCTTCTCTCCCTTCTTATTCCTTCTCCTCCCTTCTTCATATGCTGTGTGTTTTGTTCTGTGCTCTTTTTAGGAGTGCTCCCATCTAGAGCAGTCCCTGTAAGATATCCTGTAGAGGTGGTTTGCTTGTTTGAGATTTGTTTAATCCCACCATCATATTTAAATGATAGTCGTGCTGTATAGAGTATCCTTGGTTCAAGACCCTTCTGTTTAATTGTATTAAATATATCATGCCATTCTCTTCTGGCCTGTAGGGTTTCTGTTGAGGAGTTTGATGTTAGCCTGATGGGTTTTCCTTTATAGGTGAGCTTTTTCTCTCTAGCTGCCTTTAAAACTCTTTCCTTGTCCTTGATCCTTGCCATTTTAATTATTATGTGTCTTGGTGTTGTCCTCCTTGGATCCTTTCTGTTGGGGGTTCTGTGTATTTCCATCGTCTGTTCGATTATTTCCTCCCCCAGTTTGGGGAAGTTTTCAGCAGTTATTTCTTCAAAGACACTTTCTATCCCTTTTCCTCTCTCTTCTTCTTCTGGTACCCGTATAATATGGATATTGTTCCTTTTGGATTGGTCGCATAGTTCTTAGTATTGTTTCATTCCTGGAGATCCTTTTATCTCTCTCTATGTCAGCCTCTATACGTTCCTGTTCTCTGGTTTCTATTCCTTCAGTGGCCTCTTGCATCTTATCCATTCTGCTTATAAATCCTTCCAGGGTTTGTTTCACTTCTGTGATCTCCTTCCGGACTTCATCCCATTGCTCTTGCATTTTTCTCTGCATCTCTGTCAGCATGTTCATGATTTTTATTTTGAATTCTTTTTCAGGAGGACTAGTTAGGTCTGTCTCCTTCTCAGGTGTTTTCTCTGTGATCTTTGTCTGCCTGTAGTTTTGCCTTTTCATGGGGATAGAGATAGTTTGCAGAGCTGGTACGAGTGACGGCTGGAAGAGCTTCCCTTCTTGTTGGTTTGTGGCCTTCCTCTCCTGGGAGAATAGCGACCTCTAGTGGCTTGTGCTGGGCAGCTGTGTGCAGACAGGGCTTCTGCTTACTGCCCGGCTGCTGTGGAGTTTATCTCCGCTGTTGCTGTGGGTCTTGGCCTGGCTGGGGCTGCTTCTCCAAAGTGGTGGAGCCCCGTTGGAGGGGGAGTGCCCAAGAGGCTATTTATCTCCGTAAGGGGCCTCCGTGCTCCCTGCGGCCCAGGGAGTTAGAATGCCCAGGGATCCCAGGATTCCCTACCTCTGCACTAAGTGTCCTGCCCTGCCCCTTTAAGACTTCCAAAAAGCACGCTCCAAACCAAAACAACAACAGCAGCAACAACAAAAAAAATTAAATAAATAATTTTATAAAAAAAGTAAAAAGCACGATTTTCTTTGTCCTCAGGTGCCGGTATGAGGCACCCACTCACCGGTCTTGCTTCCCTGTTTCCCTAGTATTGGGGGTCCCTGTCCCTTTAAGACTTGCAAAAAGCACTTGCCAAAAAAAAAAAAACAAGACAAAAAAAATGTCTGCTCCCGTTTCTTTGTTCTCCGGCGTTGGCCTCAGGCACCCGCTCACTGGTGCTGCCGTCCTGTTTCTGTAGTATCCAGGGCCCTGTGCATGCACTGTGTCTGGGCTCTGGTCAGGATGGCTGGGGCTGGGTGTTCAGCAGTCCTGGGCTCTCTCTCCCTCCCTGCTGACTCCTCTCCACCCCGGGGAGCTGGGGTCAGGGGCGCTCGTGTCCCGCTGGGCCGAGGCTTGTGTCTTACCCCCGTTCACGAGGCATTGGGTTCTTGCAGGTGTGGATGTGGTCTGGATGTTGTCCTGTGTCCTCTGGTCTCTATTTTAGGAAGAGTTGTCTTTGTTATATTTTCATAGATACATGTGGTTTTGGAAGGAGATTTCTGCTGCTCTACTCACACCAGCATCTTGGCTCCACCCTCTCCAGAACATTTTTCAAGAAAGGAAATATATCTATTATGAAAGAAATCTCCTGTAAAACCAGTTAAGTGTGGTGTTTTTGTTTTAAATGGAAGTTGCATAATAAATCTCTGGTTCTTCTATTGTTATTAGCCTATTTAGATTTTTTACTTCTTTTGTGGCCAGTTTGGGTGATTTTCTTTTCCTAGAAATACTCATTTCACCCCAATTTTAAAATGTGTTTGTAAAAAGTTATACATACTATGATATTATAATTTTTAAAATCTCCATATACCCTACCTCATGTCCAATGTGGTTTATTTGTATATATTCTTTCATTTTTCCTTTGTCATCTTTGCCAAAATTTTGGTGACAAATAAGGTTTTAATTTATTGAACAACTCTGATTTTGTAAATGTGAGGCTTAAAGAATAATTTTTGCCTTGGTAACTGTCTTTTCTTCTGAGTTTGTTATATTCTTTTGTTACTTCCTTGCATTAAATTCTAGTTGATATATTTTCATTCTTCTTCATTTTCCAGCAATTGCATAAATAACTTCAATTTTTCACTGAATTTTTCACTTGGACTATAGCTAACAACTCACAAGTTTTGACATCTAGTCTTCTTATTTTAAATCATTTTGAAAGGGCTCAAAATTTTAATTAAGACCTCTAGGATTATTTTGAAAGTTGGTTTTAATTTTCATGTGGCTATTATTATTTTTTGTCATTCCTTTTGCTATTAATTTTTAATTTTATGGTGTTAAATCCAAGAAAGATATACTTCAGTATTTAAAATTCTTTTTGAGATTGTCATTGTGGTTTAACATACAATTTTTGAGATGTGTTTTATCTATATTTTAAAATGTTGTGTATTCATTTTCAACATCCAAAGTTTTAATATATGTATTTTTTAATTAGTCTAAGCTTGATAGTACTTAAAAAAACTTTTTTTGTTGAGGTATAGTTCATGCACAATATTATATGTGTTTCAAGTATACAATATAATGATTTGATAATTATGTACATTATTAAATGCTTGCCCCAACTAGTGTAATTACTGTCTATAAACACAGAAAGATGTTACAGAACTATTGGCTATATTCTTTATGCTGTACTTTTATCCCCTTGACTAATTTATATTATTATTGAGATTTGTGCCTCTTCATTGCCTTCATCTCTTTTGCCCATCTACCCCAACCCCTTCCCCACTGTCACCACCAGTCCCTTCTCAGTGTCTAAGTCTATTGCTGTTTTGTTTGTGTTGTTTTGTTTTTAGTTTCCACAAATAAGTGAAATCATGTGATATTTCTCTTTCTCTGCCTGGCTTATTTCACTTAGCAAAATGCCCTCTAAGTCCATCCATGTTGTTGCAAATGGCAGGATTTTTCTTTTTCATGGTTGAATAATATTCCATTGTATATGTGTACATCTTTATCCATTCATCTATTGATGGGTACTTCAGTTTCTACATCTTGGCTATTATAAATAATGCAGCAGTAAGCATAGGGGTGGATATATCTTTTTGAAGAAGAGATTTTGCTTTCATCAGGCAAATTCCTATAAGTGGAATTACTGAGCAGTATGGTATTTCTATTTTTAGATTTTTCAGGAACCTCCACACTGCTTTCCATAGTGGCTGTACCAGTTTACATTCCCATCAACAGTGTAGGAGGTTTTCCTTTTCTCCACATCCTCACCAACGCTTGTTGTTTCCTGGCTTTTGGATACTGGCTGTTCTGACTGGTGTGAGGTGATACCTCATTGTGGTTTTGATTTGCATTTTCCTGATGATTAGTGATGTGGAGCATCTTTTCATGCACGTGTTGGCCATCTGTGTGTCTTCCTTGGAAAAATGTCTATTCAGGTCCTCTTCCCATTTTCAAATTGGGTTATTTTTTTGTGTGTGTGCCTTTTATTTTTTTGTGCCTATCTGCTCTGGTTAGGACCTCAGATACAATGTTGAATAGAAGTGGTAAGAGTGGGCATCCTTTTCTTGTTCTTAATCTTAGGGGGAACATTTAGTCTTTCACCTCTAAGTTCACTGTTGGTAGTAGAGTTTTCATAAATGTCTTTTTTTTTTTTTTTGAGAGGGCATCTCTCATACTTATTGATCAAATGGTTGTTAACAACAATAAAATTCTGTATAGGGGACTCAATGCACAATCATTAATCAACCCCAAGCCTAATTCTCGTCAGTCTCCAATCTTCTGAAGCATAACGAACAAGTTCTTACATGGTGAACGAATTCTTACATAGTGAATAAGTTCTTACATGGTGAACAGTACAAGGGCAGTCATCACGGAAACTTTCGGTTTTGATCACGCATTATGAACTATAAACAATCAGGTCAAATATGAATATTCATTTGATTTTTATACTTGATTTATATGTGGATCCCACATTTCTCCCTTTATTATTATTATTATTTTTATTTTTAATAAAATGCTGAAGTGGTAGGTAGATGCAAGATAAAGGTAGAAAACATAATTTAGTGTTGTAAGAGAGCAATTGTAGATGCTCAGGTGTGTGCCTGTAGACTATGTGTTAATCTGAGCTAGACAAGGGCAATAAAACATCCACGGATGCAGAAGATTTCTCTCAAAACGGTGGGGGTGAGATTCTAAGCTTCACTACTGTTGATCCCCAATTTCTCACCTGATGGCCCCCCTGTGACTGGGTTATTTTCTTGGTATTTAATAATATGAATTCTTTATATATTTTGGGTGTTAACCCCTTATCAGATATGTTATTTATGAATATATTCCCCCATACTACAGGTTGTTTTGTTGATGGTTTCCTTTGTTTTACAGAAACTTTAAGCATGAGTAATTTTTTCTAGACATGTCTCCCAGGTCAGGGAAACAAAGCAAAAATAAATAAATGGGACTATAGCAAACTAATAAGTTTGATAGTATTTAATTCTAATATATATTTTTATGTTTCTAATGATTTTACAATACCTTGAAATTTTTTAATTACACTCGTAGAAAATGCAGAAATTATAAATAAGAAGGAAAAAATACAAAGCCCTATGAGGCTAGAGACAAATATTAATGTCCTTTTAGAATATGATTTTCAAAACTAGCCTTCTTTCATGGTAAAGATAATGACATATACAGTTGCATCCTGAATTTTTTTCCTTATTTAGCCTGCATGTCAAATAATACTTCATAGCTACCAATTTAACAGCTAAATATTTTACAGTGAGAATCTCCTATGATTATAAAGGTGTTTTATCTATTTTTCTATTATAAGTAATCTTATAGAAAATATCTTTGTGTATGACATTTTTCCACATTTAAGATGATTTTTTGTAGGATGTTTGTGAATGAGAAATAAGTCAAAAGGTATGAGCATTTTTAAGGCGCTCGTACCTTCAAGCCTTTTAGATATACATAAAGCAAAAGAAATCCGTGCTTTTCATTTAAAGCTTAAGGTCAAACCGTTAGGTATCATATCCTCTGACTCCCTCTTACCTGTCTTCCTCAGCCTACCTCCACTATTATACGATCCAGAGAAGAATTCGTAGTTTCTGTATCCTTTCAGACCTTTTGTCATGTGTTCACATACATATGTCCGCATACATCTGTTTAACATTTATGTGTATGTGTGTGAGAGAGAATACATGCAAACATAAGTGCATGATACATACTAAGCATACACATTTTTTATATAATTTGGAGATTTTGTGTGTGTGTGTGTGTGTACAGTTGACCCTTGAGCAACATGGGGGTTAGGAGTACTCCCTGCGCAGTCAAAAATCCACATAAGACTTTTGACTCCCCTAAAACTTCACTGTTACTCACTGTGGAAGCCTTATAGATAACATAAAAAGTTGGTTCACATATATTTTGTGCACTGTATGTATTATATACTATAGTCTTAAAATAAAGTGACCTAGAGAAAAGGTAATGTTATAAGAGGGTACGGAAAAAATGTTATAAGAAAATCATATAGAGGAAAAAATACATTTATAGCACTATGCTGTGTTTATTGATACTGTAAATTTACATCATCTGTTCACATGATGAATCATCTGTAAGTACCTACATCAATATTGCCTTATATGAAACTGTAGATGTTATATGTATTACTAACTTTAGACACCAAAAATGAAAAGATGTGAAAAAGAAATTCATATTTATTTATAGGTATGATTCATAGATAATAAAGCAGCAGCAATATGATTTCTGTGCAGTACCTGTTCTTCCACCATGTGCTTTAGGTTCAGTGCCTGTATCATAGAAGGGCTCGCATTGTAAAAGAAGTCAAAAGCAGCCTTGAAAAGTCAGAACTCTTCAACCAGATTGTCTAATGTCAGTTCGTTTTCTCACGGATTCTTCTGTCTTCTTGCCCGTGCCGGGCGTTGGTTCGGAAGCATTCATCGCCACCCAGTTGTTTTCTGTTCATTCCTGTGGTGTGGCGGCTGTGAGCTCCTCAATTTCTCCAAGACCCGTATCTTGAAACCCTTCACCCCCACCTTTTTTTCACCATATCCATAGTCTCTTTCATGATTTCCTTGATTGGCTCTGTCATAAATCCTGTGAAGTCATGCACAACATCTGGACAGTTTTCTCCAGCAGGAATTTAGTATTTTAGGCTTGATGGCTTTCTTGGATTTTTCTATAAAAACAAGGGCACCTTCAACGGCGTAACCCTTCCAGACTTCCATCATGCTCTCTGTATGGGAACTCTCTTGCACAGAATTGACAATCCTTTCCATAGAGTGCCGTGAGTAATGGTCCCCAAAGGTCCTCATGAACCCCTGACCTAGAGGCTGAATTAGAGACCCTGTGTTTGGGGGCAAGTAGACCACATCAGTATCTTTCGTGCAGAACTCCTGGGGTTCTAGGCAGCCAGGGGCTTTGTCCATTATCAAAAGAATTTTAAAAGTCCACCCCTTAATGGCAACGTACTTCCTGACTAAAGGGACAAAGCTTCAATGGAACCAGTCCAGAAAAAGGGTTCTTGTCGTCCAGGCCTTCTTGTACAACCAAAAGACTAGCAACTGGTGTTTTTTTTTATTGAGGTATTATTGATATACATCTTATGAAGGTTTCACAATGTGGTTACTGCATTTACCCATATTATCAAGTCCTCCCCACACCCCATTGCAGTCACTGTCCATCAGTGTAGTAAGAGGCCACGGATCCACTATGTGCCTTCTCTCTGCTACACTGGCTTCCCCGTGACCCCTCACACACCATGTGTACTAATCATATTACCCCTCCATCCCCTTCTCCCTCCCTCCCCACCCGCCCTCCCCCACCCCTCCCCTTTGGTAACTGCGAGTCCCTTCTTGGAGTCTGTGAGTCTGCTGCTGTTTTGTTCGTTCAGTTTTAGCAACTGGTATTTATGTTTTCCCTTCAAGGCTGTTGGTCAGCAGCTTTATAGATTAGGGAAGTCCTGATCATAAATTTGGCTGTGTTTACACAAAACAGTGGAGTTAGCCTGTTCCTTCCTGCCTTAAATCCTGGTGCTTGCTTCTTTTCCTTCTAATGAATGTCCTTTGTGGCATTTTTTCTTCCCAGAATAAGGCACTTTTATCTCTATTAAAAACTGTTCAGAAAGATATTACTTCTCCTCAATGATTTTCTTAATGATGTCTGGGAATCTGCTGCCTCTTGGTCAGCAGAAGCTGCTACTCCTGTTATCTTGACGTATTTTAAGCTAACCCTCTTTCTAAATTTGTCGAACCATCCTTTGCTGGCATTAAATTCTCCAGCTTTAGATCTTTCACCTTCCTTTGCTTTATGTTGTCGTATAGTGACTTCACTTTTTATTGAATCATATAAGTCTACAGATATGCCTTATAGCAATCTTGCAACCACATAAAAGCTGCATTTTCAACTCATGATAGAAAGGTATTTTTTTTAAAGTGCAAGATTTTCACACTTGCTGGCATAGCTGCAGCATTGGTTTCACAAATTTCCTTTTCTTTCGTGTATGTGTCCTACAATTTTTTTCTATTATCACTGATAGACACTCTTATGAAGGTTTCACACGAAAAACATTGTGGTTACTATCAAGTCCCCCCACACCCCATTGAAGTCACTGTCTCTCAGCATAGTAAGATGCCACAGAGTCATTACTTGTCTTCCCTGTGCTACACTGTCTTCCCCGTGATCCTCCCATACCACTTCCTTTTTTTTTTTAAATGGTCCTTTTGCTGGATTCATTTGTCTTCAAATGGCAGGCACCTATGGCTGCAGACCTCAGTGTATGGTGCATATCAAGCAGCTGAACTCCTTACAGTGTCATGACTTTTTTCTTCTTCTTCGGAGCACTTCCCAGCATCGCTAGAGGCAATACCTGTAGGTCCAGTGGTATTCTTCAAGGTTCGTGGTATTGCACTAAACATGATGAAAGAACCGTAAGGGATCACTTTTTATGGCAGTATGCAATTTCGCCGGAGAGGTGAACTGCTCAGACACAGATGATTAGCATCACACAGCATTTTAAACAGATACTCATAACACTTGACCTCACCACAATAGCAATAGGAAGTGGCTACAAAATTATGATAGCGTTACACTATGTACTAGAGTTAATTTTATGCAGTGATGATTTAAAACAGCATCTTTATGTTTGTTTACATTTCTATTACAAATGGTGCCATATACAGGACTGTGTGTTTGAATGTGTAAGTTTGATACATTTTAATTTTTTATAATAGATTTGTATATACTTCATGGTAGCAAATGAAAAAATAGACTAGTACTTACATATATTTTATGCACTCATGACATTTTTTTTGGTATTTCTAGGTTATGTGATTCATGTGTGAGTTTTTTCAAATTGTTGCAAACCTTCAAAAAATACTGCAGTGTATGTATTGAAAGAACTCTGCACATGAATAGACCTGCATAGCTCAAACCTGTGTTGTGCAAGGGTCAACTATACACACATATATGTGTACACACATATGTATATGCTGCTTCTTAAAGTTTAAGAAAAAAATACTAGTTCAAGTAAGAAACTTTCACATTTTCAGGTGCCTAATGACTAAAAATACACCCTCAGAATATGGACTCTCTCATTTAATCACTAATGTTTAATAAGAGATTTAATAAAATGGTGAATCTGACCTCTCCATCACCTCGTAAATAATTGTCAACATCCTAGTTTCTAAAGTTAGAACAATTTTTATCTAAAGTTAGAACAATTGTGTAAAAGCTGGCTATTGTGGTTTCACTGTTCTTTAATTAAGAGGTAGGATGACTTGTCACAGTGGTGGAACAGCTTCTCCTTGAACAATCAGATCAGTTAAGAGCTGGACAACTTCAAAAGTGTGGCACCCAGAACCAAGTATATGGTACTTAGATATAGAGAAAATGGAAATTATAGATACCGACTAGGTGGCTGATGATACATACTAAAAGGTGTGTCTACTTTCTCCCTTCGGGTTGATATTACTATTTTGTTTGGGGGTAACTCTCCAAATAGCAAAATATAGTGGCTTGGCTGTCACGTATGTATTAGGCCTCTTTAGTCTGCCAGTTACAGAAAACCTTAATTTAAATAGGTTTGAATACCTAAGCAGATATATCACTTCCCGAACAAGAATTCTCAAGGAGCTTAACTCCAGAGTTGACTAGTCCTATGGCTCGTGATGCACTGAGAGCCCTTCCTTCTTTACCATATTCCTCAGTCTGTCTGCTTTGCCCTCCGCCAGCCCCTTCCCCGTGGTCTCCGTATGATTCACTGTGACTGCCACAGTTTCAGCAGTCTCGTGCAGACACTGTAAACGTCTGGTAATGAACTTATCCTTATAAAGGTTTCAAATAAGGGAAACCATTTCCCAGAAAGTCCCTAACTGATTTTTGCTCTCAGCTCAACCGCCTGCTTATATAGTGACCTAAATCAATCATGTGATTGACCTGGACCAGTCTGCACCCATTCTCCCTTGAAGCAAGTAACCCTGTTAAAGAGGGTGGATACCCAAACAAAATCAGGGGTCTAGTAGGAAGGAAAAAGTTGAGGAGAGGGAATAAATATATAGGCAACCAATTGTGCCTACAAAAATGTGGATATTATCCTTTAATATTTAAAAATTAAACTATAGTGATATCCTAGTAACTAATATTAATTTATAAGATATATAAAATATGTAGTCTCTACAGAAATCTGTTAAATCAACCTGCTTTTAATTTTAAGTCTAGATAATAAGCAAGGCTATATAATCTTTGAAAAGTTCATTCTTCCAAATATTTTAATGTCTCCTTTTAAACAAAAAGGCATGTCCTTTTTTTGGGTTTCAAAGGTCAAGTCACACTTTAAGATGTCAGAATTATCCTCCGTTTGCAGAATTAACCGCAGGAACAGGATAATGTGGCCATGCTAGGAAACAGTTATAATAAATCGTATCTATTTATCTGTAACGTGCTCTGCATCCTTAAAGATTGCAGTATGTTTACCTTAATAATTAGAGATATATTTCTAAACATCTTGTGATAGAGTTTTTCTTCCTCTAGTTTTATGTGATAGCATCATAATATATATGTGATATATATATATGATAGCAACATGATATATGTATCATGTTACTTAACATTACTTAATGATGATATTACTTCATGAGTAAGAGTTAAAGGCTTATTTGTGGAGAGGAAGCAATCTTCACTTCTAACACAAGGCAGTAGGATGCTCACTGCTTGTGAAAGATTGAAGTGTGTAATCCATCAAAATGTTATATTCTCCCTGAAGGCCTTGTAAAGGGAATATGATAAACTAAGGCCTGAGGTATCCCAAATATGATAGGACCTGAATATTTGATTTAGTTCCAGATGAGAGAAGGGGATGATGAATGAGGCATAAATTTGAGAAATTTGACTACTGGTGAAGTAATTTTTGTGTAAATTTTACGTATGGCCATGAATCACGGTCATGGTGATGGCTTTTAGGGAATCAACATTGTTTATACCATAGCTTTATCTACTTGTTGGTCCGTGGTAGGATAATATTCTACTTTGTTTCATACTGAGGGAAACTTTTGTTCATTTCCATCTGTTGACTCACTTTATCCTCCCCCTCCCACTCCAAGGAAAGAAGGAAAACAGAAGATCCTGAGATTTAGATTCAGTAAAATTATGTACAGGCACTCTGTGTGTGCTGCATAAAGCTATGTGAATGTCATCAATTACAATGACTAAGACTAGCTGGGTGCTTTTCTCAGAGAAAATAATATTGGGGAAGGAGTGAATATAAGAAATTCCTGCTTCCCTTAGCAGAGGGATCCACCATTGAGTATTAGCTTGAGGGCAGGGAGTAGATCCTAAACTCCTGTATTTCCCTAGTAGTTCAGGCTTTACATACATTAGCTACTCCCTACATGCTCATATTGAATGAAGATGTTTGAGGTGGCAAAGAAGATACACGTTCTACTAAGACTTTGTTGTGAAATTCTAAAAGTGACTGCAGATCCTCTAGCCCAGAGGTTTATAAAGGGTCAGATAGTACATGCATTCATCTTTGTGGAGCATACAGTCTCTGTCACAATCACTCAACTCATATCCACAGACAATATATAAACACATGAGTGTGGTTATGTCCTAATAAAACTGTTCACAAGTGATGGGCAGGATTTGTCCAGGGGGCCATAGTTTGCTGACCACTGCACTAGGCTATAATGTACCAGACACTTCTTTGATATCCTTTTGAGACAGGGAGAGGACAGGGGGCAGCTCCTATCCAGTTAGAGCAAGATAAGGGCCCTGGCAAGGACAAACAAGATGCTTCTAAGGACCTTAGGAATGTGAAAAACAGTAGACTTGGAGCTGAAACAATGCAACAATGTATAAGAAGGTTCCCACCGAACCTCCCAGTGATAAAGAACCATTTTACTGACTATAAGTCATGTAGCTAGCTCAGTAGCTTGACCAAGGCATACTAGTTAAAAATAGAAATGACCTTTTAGTATGACTGGCTAAAATATAGCTGGCATTCTGATGGGAACCTATAGATAACAAACAGCTTCTCTCCCTCCTGGATGCAACAGCCATAAAACCCCTAGACCTGAGCCCATAAACAGCAGCCTTGTCCCTTCTAGTATGTGCCTGGGAGTTCTGTATCTTCTATCAATAAAAAGCCTCTTTCTTGCCTGCCTACCTTGACTGTTTGTAAAGTTCATTCTTCAGTTCCATAAACAAGAACCCTGGTATTACTTTCAGGTGGACGCTCACATCAATGCTCTCCGAAGGCAGGTGTTAGAGTAGGTCTCATGGCAGACATGAGTGATTTCAAAATCATGTAGAGAAAAACTGGAGAGGACAGTATTGAATTAGAAAGGACATTTTAGCTTTCTCTCTAAACAGCATTTCCAGGCCAGCAATGAAAATGACTCAGCATTCCTATAGAGAAATTAAATGGCTTAAATCAATTACTTATGACATGGGCTTTTCTCAAACTAATGAAACTGACTGGCACAGAATTGGGAAGGGAGAGAGGAGGGGCAAATATCAATATTATCATTGGGTAAGAGGGGTTACTATTTAGCTATTACTAAAAGGGAAAAACATTTCTATCATTATATAATAGATGGGTAGGTGGAAAGACAGATATCCAACCTTGTTTAAAGGACATATACCTAAGCAATATTAATATCATAATTTTAATTTTCTTGTAGGAAAATTCAGTTGACTAATGAACACATGAGACAGTAGCTCTCAGTATCAGCACAGCAAACAGGAGATATCTCCACTTTAAGTAAGTGGTGTGTCCTTTGGAGTGAGTGGTGTGTTGAAGTCCCCTAAAATAAATGCATTGCATTCTGTTTCCCCCTCTAATTCTGTTAGTATTTGTTTCACATATGTAGGTGCTCCTGTGTTGGGTGCATAGATATTTATAATGGTCATATCCTCTTGTTGGACTGAGCCCTTTATCATTATGTAATGTCCTTCTTTGTCTCTTGTGAGTTTCTTTGTTTTAAAGTGTATTTGGTCTGGTACAAGTACTGCAACTCCTGCTCTTTTCTCCTTATTAGTTGCATGAAAAATATCTTTTTCCATCCCTTTACTTTCAGTCTGTGCATGTCTTTGGGTTTGAAGTGAGTCTCTTGTAGGCAGCATATAGATGGGTCTTATTTTTTTATCCATTCAGTGACTCTATGTCTTTTGATTGGTGCATTCAGACCATTTACATTTAGGGGGATTATCAATAGGTGTGTACTTATTGCCACTGCAGGCTTTAGATTCATGGTTATCAAAGGTTCAAGGGTAATTCCTTTACTGTCTAACAGTCTAATTGAACTCACTTTGTATGCTATTACAAACACAACCTAAAGGTCTTTATTTTTTTTCCTCCTTTTTCTTTTTCTTCCTCCTCCATTCTTTGTATGTTTTGAATCATATTTTGTACTCTTTATCTATCCCTTGGGTGACAACTATTTAGCCTTAGAAACACTTCCATCTATAGGAGTCCCTCCAAAATGCACTGTAGAGGTGGTTTGCGGGAGGTAAATTCTCTCAGCTTTTGCTTATCTGAAAATTGTTTGATGCCTCCTTCAAATTTAAATGATAACCTTGCTGGATACAGTATTCTTGGTTCCAGGCCCTTCTGCTTCATTGCATTAAATACATCATGCCGCTCCCTTCTGGCCTGTAAGGTTTCTATTGAGATATCTGATGTTAGCCTGATTGGTTTTCCTTTGTATGTGATCTTTCTTCTCTCTCTAGCTGCTTTTAAAAGTCTGTCCTTATCCTTGATCTTTTCCATTTTAATTATTGTATGTCTTGGTGTTGTCTTCCTTGGGTCCCTTGTGTTGGGAGACCTGTGGACCTCCATGGCCTGAGAGACTGTCTCCTTCCCCAGATTGGGGAAGTTTTCAGCAATTACTTCCTCAATGACATTTTCTATCCCTTTTTCTCTCTCTTCTTCTGATACCCCTGTAATACAAATTTTGTTCCGTTTGGATTGGTTACACAGTTCTCTCAATATTCTTTCATTCTCAGAGATTCTTTTTTCTCTCTGTGCCTCAGCTTCTTTTTATTCCTCTTCTCTAATTTCCATTCCATTTATCGTCTCTTCTACTACATCTAATCCTCTTTTAAATCTGTCCATTGTATGTTTCATTTCAGATATGGAATTTCTTAATGATTGAATCTCCATCTTAACTTTGTTCTTGAGTTCTTGAATATTTTTCTGTACCTCCATAAGCATGTTTATGATTTTTTATTTGAACTCTCTTTCAGGAAGATTGGTGAGTTCAGTTTCATTTGGCCCCTTTTCTGGGGTTTGTGGGATTTTGGTCTGAACCATGTTCTTTTGACGTCTCATATTTCTGTGTAGTGCCCTCTAGTGCCCAGAAGCTCCAGTCTCTGGAGCTGCTCAGCCCCTAGTGTGAGGTTGGGGGTTGTAGGGGAGCGGAGCTGGTGCCTGGGGGGAGGAAAGATCTGTTTCCTGGTTCCCGTCTGCACTGCCTGTCTCCGTGTCAGAGCCAGTGGACCGAGCACACAGGGGTAAGCCTCTGTGCTTGGCATCTCTAGCTGTTGTGGGCGGGGTCTCCCTCTGGCTGGCCTGACACCAGCACAGAGACTTCCGGTTCGCAAACTGGTGCCTGCAGGCCAGGAGGAAGTCACCGCAGGCTGTGTCACAGAGGGGGGCCTTGGAGCTGAGCAGGCAGCCCAGGGGATGGGGTGCCTGAAGCTCCTCAAAGTTCCCAACCTGCTGGGCAGAGCGCCCCAGACAACCTTGTCCAGCTCTCCCCTCCCTGGTGCAGCGAGCTCCATGCAAACCCCGCCCCTTCGGCAGCCTTCTCCCTGCTGGGGAGCCTCTCGGACTGCCTCCCCTTCCTCTGACACAGAGCAGATGGATGTGGATCCCCTCCTCTGCAAATGGCCGGAATCTCAGTCTGAAGCACTCCGCCTGTCCCAGGTCCTGACCTGCAGAGCCCCACACGGGGTAGGTTTCTGCTCCCAACGCAGACCCCCTGGGCTCCGTGTCCAGTAGTCCCAGGCCCCCACCCCCTCCCTGCCCCGTTTCCCCTCCTCCCCTGGTGAGCTGGGGCAGGGGAAGGGCTCGGGTCCCGTCAGATTAGGGCTTTGGTGCGTTACCCTGTTCCTGACGTCTGTGGGCAGTCTGGTGCAGCCTTCTTTCCTGTTGCTGTTTTAGGGTTCGTTGTTATTAATTTACTGTATTTTCGTACTATTTGTGGTTTGGAGAGTAATTCTCCATCTCACCTCTCACACTGCCGTCTTGAATCCTCCTATCTTTGCCATCTTTTATTTTCATCTTTGTTCCAAGTCAGACAGATTTGGAAAGACTGGATGGAGCTCAGCCATGAGGGAGCTTCTGAAATAATTGAAGAGAGGACACCAAACACAGTAAGATCATTCTTACGGCCCAGAGATGATATGAACACCAAATAATTAACTACCCCAGCTTCTGTAATGCAGGGACTTTGATGCCAAGATGATTTGGACCCTAATCTAGGCCCTACACTTACAGACTATGTGATCTTGGGCCATGTCCATTATCCTTACAGGGTACCTATAAAATAGGAAAGATGATTCCCTACTTCATAGGACTGTTGCAAGGATTCATTGTGATTGCTTTTATGTAAATCATTTAGCACAGCACCAGACCATAGTAACTGGATTCTAAAACACATTTTCAGATTCTGAAATTGGAGTATGTCCTACAAATGATATACCCAATAGTGGTTTTTTTCTTTTTCATTCTTTTTTTTCTGAAAGATGTTAATAAATTGATGGTACCCTAGAATAAAGAAAATTTTGCAATAAATAGCCAATAAAATTAATTCTTATCATCATAGTCTATGTTAATTTTTATGTTTCAATTCTGTTCATTCAAACAGTGCTGTAATTTTGATTGGGGGCACTGATATTTTAGGTCAGAATGATAGGAAAAATAGCCAATCACAAGTACAGATCTAATAAGTTATCCAATATAAGTAATTTAGTCTAATCAGCATTGAATTGTTCTTAGAGAATAAATCATTTGTTCAACTAGCTGCACCTGAGCAAAGACACATTTTCAGCAAGCTCCATTCTTTCTTCCTTTATCTTATCAATACATTTTCCCTTAAGAAACGTTCACCACTCTTTTATTTGCATGCTCTTAAATTAAAAAACACTCAATTGCATTAAGCATAGTTTATTTTATTTTTCAATTGATAACATGGAGTAAAAGACTTGTCTTTTTATAGGTCAAATCTTGTGTCTCAAACATAATGATACTGCTCTAGCTTGGTTTTCTCCATTGACCTAAGGTCACAGATACATCACTTTCCACATATTCCCATCATTAACTATAATATTTACAGATTCCTTAGAAACCTGGTACTTGTAAACTTCATTTAGGCATTAATTTACTTTTAATTCATTTTTGTCATCAGCATTTATATCTGAAGCCTTGGTGGTAATGTCAGCCTATGAGGCTGCTATTTGTTAAACTCTATGAAATTACATGTGCAGAATTAAATCTGGACCGGAAATGAAACTCAAAACCACAGAAGTCAACTGCTGTTGTGGTGTTGGCATAGGCTAAGCCTCTCTACTCTTTCTGCTTCTGGTTCCCTGGAGGCAGGCACTGCCCCCTCATTGAGAAATCAGTGAAATACTGATGCAACAAAGCGTGATTAACGCTTTCACATCTCCATTTGCAAGACATCACCCCAACACCACCACAACTACCCTCATATATAATCTGGTCACAGATTACTTTAAAGAATAAATCCTCCCAATTTTATTTACAAAGTATAATTTACACACATGAAATGTTCATATCTTAAGTATGCTGCCCAACTGCTTTCGATAGATGCATACACTTGTGTAGACAATGCCCCTATCAGAAGACAAAGAACATTTTCACCAGCCCAGAAAGTTCCTCTGTCCCTGCTCAGGCAATCCCTCTCCCAGAAATAACCACTAATTCTGTTTTTTGGCACTATCTGATAGTTTTTGTGTATTCCAAAGTCTCATATAAATGGAATCAGGCAGTATGTTATATTTTGCATCTTGCTTCTTTCATTCAGCATAATATCATTGAGAATGACTTACATCATTGCAGATATTGATAGTTTATCCCTTTTTATTGCAGAGTAGCATTCCATTATGAAAATATACATAGTTTACTAATCCATTCTCCTAATGATGGACATCTGGGATGTTCCCGACTTGGTGCTATTATGAAGAAAGTCACCTTAAGCATTTTTATGTGGCTTTTGGCCATATAAATATGAAAATATATAGCTATATTTTAATTTCTCTTATATTGAAAGCTAGGCATGGAATTACTGGGTCATAGGATTTATGTATTTCAACTTTTTAGGAAACTGCCAGTTTCCTGAGATGCTTTTTCCATTTTATACCCCTACCAGTAATGTAAGAGAATTCTAGTTGCTTCAATATTTGATGTCAGTATTTTACATTTTAGCCATTCCAATAGGTATGTAGTGGTGCGGGTAAATTGGAATATTTCCAGAATCTCCTGCCTGGCCTTAGCCCAATTAATGTGTTTACCACTGCAGCCGCCAGGGCAGAGGGGGGAGGGAGGCTGTTCTCTCCTCCCCTCTGTTGCTTAATTGGTCAGGCTCCTGTGCTTGCTGGGGACCTGCTCCCGGAAGGGGTGGGTGGAGAGGCGAGAGGGCACCGTGACTGCTGTGGCTGCAGAGCTGGGGAGCACCAGGTGGACTTTTGCTAGTGGACCGGGAAGAAAGGAGAGGTGGTGCTGTGCCTGGAGCTGGGCTTCTCTGTGAACAATAAAAGGGTTTCTCCCAGTCTAGCCTTTCACGTGACTGATTTCAACAGCACCGGTTTATTCGCCCCTGGCTGGGAACACACTTCCGCCCAGAGCTGCAAGTGGTATTTCGTTGTGGCTTGAATTTGCTTTTTCTGGATGATTAATGATGTGCACACTTTCTCATATGCCTATTGGCCATTTACGTATTATCTTTATGCAAAAAATATGAAAAACATATATGAATTGTTTGAATCTTTTGTCCAATTTTCATTGCACTGTCTGTATTATTGTGAAGTTGTAGGGGTTTTCCCTATATTCTAAATAGAAGCCCTTTGTCAGATGTACTTGCTGTGAATATTTTCTTGTGCGGTGCAGCCTGTCTGTGCGTTTCCTCACAGTGTTTTGAGAGCGTAGTCCTCACTCCCTCTTCATCAGCCACGGTCCTTAGTTTACATAGAGCTCACTCTGTGTGATGTTCATTGAACGGGTTTTGACAGTGTATAATTACATATATGCATCATTGCAGGTGCATACAGAATGGTTTCACTGCTCTAAAACTTTTTAAACTTATTCTTCTCTCCCTCTCCTAAAACCCTGGAAATCACTAATCCTTTTACTGTCTCCATAGTTCTGCATTTTCCAAAATGTCTTTTAGTTGGAATCATGCAACATATAACCTTTTCATTTTTGTAACTCCCCTTTGAAACATATTTTCTTCTGCATTCTAAGTAGATATTGTTAGTTGATTTTAAATTGTCTTTTTTATGGAAAGTTTGTTGATAATATGAAAATTATCAATTTTTTTTTAAATTTTGAAGGTCAAAAGAGTCCCAGGGGAAGAATAGTAACTGGCCTTAAATTGACACTAATCATGCAAATTATCAGTGAAGCTAATCCTAGAAAAACCAGAACAGCATTGTTACAGAGAAACAGCTCTCAGATCCAACCTGGATTCGAATCCTGCTCTCAAGTCCAACCTACATGTTCCACTTACTCAATGTGTGACTTCAGCCAGCTTTTTAATCTCTGTGGGCCGCAGTCTCAGTTTTATCACGAGGATAATAATAGTATGATAATAAGGTTAAATGAGAAAGAACATGGAAAGTGCCTGGCAGCCATATAGTTAATTCTTCAGAAATGCTTGCAGATACTGTTCTTATCCAAGGCTCATCAGAATTGCCTTTAGATTATAACACTAAGCATAGCTCTGGAGCGCTAGGCAACATCTGACCTCAAGGGTGAGGTTTATCAGTTCTTCAGTTAGGTTTTCCTCAACTAGAAAACTTCTCTTCTCCAAAAAGCATAGGGAAACAGACTGACAATGATTTATAGTTGTTGGCATTCAGGGTAGTAACAGAGAATCCTGAGTCAGCTCTTAGTGTATCACCCGTGTCCGTGTGGACACACTGGTATTGGGGTACTCAGTTGCCTACATCGACTGCTGTTTCAAATAAAACTTCTGGAGTTGGGGAGGTAGAAGTGCTGCTGAAGGCTAAAAAACAAAGGGGTCTTCTTTGTTAGTATTTATTTTAGAATCTACAAAAAGCATTTTGTTTAGCAGCCTAGATTAGAACTTGCTCAGCACTGCCTGCAACTGTTCAAACTTAAATACACAAGCAAGAAGTATTTTGGAAATCAGTCGTGAATACCTTGTAAATTCAGGGAGAGGGAATCCCAGGGCAAAATACTTAGCTGAAACCGAAATTAGTCAAAGGGATAAATAAAGTTTAAAACCCATTTAATTGCTTACAAAAAGCCGTGGGGCGTCTCTCCCTCCTCGCTTGCTGCCGCAGAAGCCAGTGAATCCTCCCCTCAACCTCTCAGGTTCACATAAGCCTTTGGTCGCCCAGGTAATTACCCACTGATACGGAGATGGACCACCTCTCTCCACCCCTTGGAAACACTGGTTGATATGGAAATGCACTAAAGCCAGGTGAGAGTTTCTGGAAATACTGCAATTTACCACAGTCTCTAAGAAGCTACCTTAATTAACCATTTGTATGGACGTCCACCAATATTTGAGGATATTCAGAGGTCATAAGTACACTGCATTCTGGAAATGGTTTAAAAGCAAATACACATGCTCAGCATAGATGGTATTCTTGCTATCAGTGTAGGACATAATATATGAGAGTTTTCCACTCACTCTTGCCGTCCAGAACTTGAGTCTCCAAATTCTTTTAATAATACATCAATTTTTTAAAAATAGGCCCAACACATCATAAATTTATTTAGTAATAAATCACAAGTTATTTAATGTACTGTTATACTGTATAACAGTACAGTATATACATCTATTGGCACTAATATGTATTTAAACAAAGTACATATTAGGATTAGATAAACATGAAAGAAATACTATTTAATATTAATATATTAATGTAAAAACAGCTATCTTGCTCTCTCCAAATATGTATATCAATAATGCTTTTAGAGAGAGCAATGTCATTGACTATACTTCATTACTTTTTAAAATCTTGGTTTACTTCTTTGTGATAAAGTGAATCAATGAAATGGTTTTAAGTTACTTCTGTTTTCTGTAGTTCCTGTCATAGTTGAAAATGACCCCAAAAGATTGGTAAAACCAAATGGAGTAAATACATTCCTGACTAACATTATGTCTGTCCTCCTAACATTATGTAAAAATTTTTGTTGAAATTTGGCTGACAAATTTTCATTTTCTCTGATGCTGATCATTTATTCTATTATAAATTTTTATTCTTTTTTCTAAAAAAGAATAAATATTTATTCTTATTTCTAAAAAATAAGAAGCCTGAGTAGAAAGAAACTCTTCAGTTGAAAGATTTTTACAACAGGTTTGGCAAGAATGAGATAGAATGCTTATATTAGGAATACAAAATCTAGGGAAGTATTGGGTGGGTTTAAATATGGCAGATTAATTCTGCATAGAGAACAGGGCAGAAGTGGCCACATGTTTGCCATGCAAATGTTCAAAGCAAACATTTTTAAGCAAACAATTTTTAAAGGATAGAATTTTTAATTTTAAAAGAATTTTTAAAGGAGACATGAACACATATATTTTCAGCAAGGAATCACATAATTTCTGCATTAGGCAGAAAGAGAGACATGAGAGGGGTAGAGAGAGAATAAAGTCAGGAAAGCTCACTAAATGGACTCAAAGAATTAACCAGATAAAACTAGAACGTCAGAAAAGACAGAGTTACTTTGTTAATTAGTTGAAGTTTCAAAGGCCACGAGTGACTTGGAACATCCAGATAGTCCTCAGATGAAAAACAATTTCCCAAATAAAGAAAAACATCAGAGTGCAGCCTATGTCTTCATTGCACCAATAAGATCCGGCCTCCAAGGCCAAAGATCGTCAGTCAAGGACTTCTGTGCGCTGCCTCATGAGGTACAGCAGGGAAATGGGGCAAGGGTCATACCATTGTAAAACCCACTTAGCCTTCAAAGAAGGCCCAGCTTATTCTTTAACTTGATCTATATGCTGTTTTTCCTCTCCTTAAATAACTTTCTAACCAGGGTAGGAGATAGACCTCCAAAGTGTAAATGAACCTATGGATAATGAATGCTGAGATCTAGACCATCAGTCACCTAAATAACCCTATTGTTAAGACAAAACTTAAAAGGAATTGTGAATCACTTGCATACATCATGCCTTATGCTGACCCTTACCGAAAAAAAACTCTGTAAAACCCCAAATCCTAACCTCTTAACTGCACCTCCATTCTGAGGTTGCCTACACTCCCCTTTCTTCAAGTGTGTACTTTTTGCCTAAGGCTTCTCACTGCTCAACTTACTGTGTTTTGTCTCTGTGATCTTGCAGTGGTAAGCATCTTTGTTACTTCACTATTTCATTCTGTTTTCTGGACTTAGGCACAAGTTTTTACTCTCTATGTCTTCCTTCAGATAAGTAGGGAGGAGCTACTGAGGTCTTTGATTTGGGCTTGACGTTCCTGTCACTTGGGTGACCCGGACAGGACTACAGCTGTACGATCATTGCTCTTTACTAGCCTGATTGAAAATCTCCTTTTTCTTTGCCTTTGGAAAGTTCTCAGAACATGATCTCACTCCACCCAGTGCTCCGCAGCGCCCCCAAACCCTGGGGTGGTGGGGACTTAGATTCCACGCTGTGCAGATTCAAATGGGCCCTGGACGCCAGGTGACCTTGGCTTTAGGAGCTGGCAAGGGCTTTGCCCTGTGCTGAGCAGGAGGTCAGTGAGCGTCCCTCCCCTCCCCCTGCTCTTCCTTGCTCCCTGCTGCCTGCACGCCAGCTGCCATTTCTGCTATTCTCGCTTTAATGAATTCCTTGCTTACCTTTCATTCTGACTTCCCTGCGTCTCTGAACCAAATTCCTTCCCAACAATGGCAAAAACATTCCTAACACTCATTTTCAAAATGTTTTTTCCATAGCATGAGTTTCTTTTGAGAAGCAGTTATTTTCCCACTAGTCACAGAAACATCAAGTTGTAATTGAAAGGACAAATTAAATATATGACTGATTAAGAATTCATCCTAGGAGTACGAGAAAAAATGTCAGTTCCATCAATGTCAGACTATTAATGATACTATCTTGAAGATTCTGTCTTTCTACAAAATAGCCATTTGTTTATTTTGTGAGGGTTAGCTTAGTTCAAGTACTTACTATGGTTCAGAAATCTACCTCACCAGACCGAACACTGTATGTGACGCACTGAACTGAAGATGCTGTCAATCCATATGATAAATATTAGTAATTCCTTTTTATTTTTATATAAAAATACAAATAGAAGTTCTAGTGTTTTCTAGAACTTTTTGATATCTTCTTACACTTATTGTATCATTTCAGACACTGCCTGGAGCCATTCACTCCCCTGTTAGGAGACCACTGAAAGCAGAACACTGCTAAAGCGTAAGGAGTGCCCCCCATTTCTCAAAGCCACGTCTCCCTGCCCCAGCTTGGCCACACCACCGTGACTTAGCCCCTTCCATTAGGAACATTCCTATTCACTCTTCGTAAACTTTTGGTTCCATATCAAGATGCTGGTTTCAAGAAATCATGTTTATAATGTTAATCTAATTTCTGTGTTGTGCATATCACATGAAAATGTCATCAAAGGAGAGAGCTGGGTTTCGGCAATTGCTGGGAGGGATGAGAGGCATGAATTAAATTGACAGAGTTTGGCAGGGATGTGTGGGATGTGTGAGTGTGTGTGTGATACTTGATGCATAGGTCTAGTATTTTTTATGCTAGATGCATTATCTGGCATATGAGATTCTATCTTCTTGCTCCCTGGGCTTAAACATTAAGGTTTTTTTTGTTTTTTTTTTTAAGTCTTTCTGACTGAAGGTTTTAGAAGCAGTCAATTTCTTCATTACATAATTGTATAGCTCTTTTTCTCAAATCTGGAGAAGCATGAAAACAGATCCCATATAACCAAAGAAACTATCCTTTGCAATGTAAAATGATGTTGGAGTAACTGTCTAGTTTTATGTTTCAGCTATGGTTCATTTGGTCTTCAGAGATGCTGCATTCTTTACAAAACAATTACTCCATAAAGAAAGAGTCCATGCCAACAATCTAAGAAAGGAAGTCCTCATATGACTAAGACATTCCTTATCAGTATAAAAGTAGGTGACTCATATGTATTTATAGTTGAAGGGAACCCCGAGGGACTAGGTAATTCCTTAGGATCACAGAGTTTGGGACAGACGAACTGGAGAAGGTCTCTTGACTCCAGGTAGATGGGCTTTCTATGGGGGTGCTCCTCTAATGTTTGTTTGGACAGAGGGATATAGATATTAGTGACATTTGGGGGTAACATGAATAGGTGTTCAGAAATGAAGAGGAGCATATCTGGCAGGGCCAAGCCCAGGCCGCTGCCTGCTGCCACTGAGCTGTGCTGGCAAGAGTTTCTGCAGCAGTGATAATGACCAGAGAGAAACTAGTTCATATCTTGGCACCAGGTAACATCCCAGAAATCTGGACAAGTAACTATAGTGTTTGTTTCCCTGGAATATCCAGGTCCAATCTGTTTTGGATTAACAATAATACTGGAGTTAACTGCAAAGGCACAAGGTGATAGAAAACAGATGGCCTAGCTCTCTATGTTCTAGACACATTCCCTCAGGGTTTCCTTGTAATATAAGGATTAAGAAGTAGGATATAGAATGTCTATATACATAATTGTAAATCAGTGTCTTTAAACCCTTTTTACCTGCCAAAATATAAAATAACCAGGGCCTTTGGAGTCACCACATTACCAGCCATCCTCCAATCCACCCTACTCTGTCCTTCCTGGCTGCACCGCACCCTGGGCTGTGTGGCACGCGTTACATTCACTTGCAGCTCAACAGACAGCACCACCTCTGTGTCCTACCCAGAGGGGATTATTTCCAATTACTGTAGTGATAATGACTTTTTAAAATAGACGTTCATTTAAAAGACTTTTCACACTAGTCCCATTGTTAGATTAATTTCTGTATTTTGACTCTCAAGTAAACAATCTTTCCCTATGGGTGTAGGCCCTGGATGACCAGTGAACTTCTAGGAGCATATAGATGTTGCTCAGGGTTGCAGAACACCTTCTGTTCATTCAAGAAATAACTACTAAACGTGTCTGGCAATTAATTCAAATAAGAGGATGTCAATTCAAATAAGGCATGGCTGGTTCCTGCTTTCTTCAAGCTTAGTGTCTAGTGAAGAAGGCAGACAAGCAGCAAATGTAGAAAGGGCTGTGCTGGGGGCAGTCTGTGCAGGTTTTCTCTAAGGTGATAGATACCCTGTCATTGAGCCCATCTAGAGAAGCCCTTCATCAGGAGCTTAAGAGAGACCGCTATTGTGAAGATCTTTGTCAGGAAATCTCTGGAGTGTGGTGAGCAGTGTGTATGGTACTCAAAACGGAAATCCCAGGATGGTGGGCAAAAACAGAGCTTTAGGGGTGGGGACGCTCCAAGTGACTGGATGGATGAGGGCGAAAGTAGTCATGGTCATAAACTTTGTTGAGATATTTTCCAAATGTTGGCCTGAAGGTCCCACCTAGTCTGGGGATGGATGGGTTTTATTTTTAAAATAGTTGTAAACTTTTTCTAATTGACTGATTTCCAACTCAAGTCCAGATTTCTGGCCTTGAAAAATTGGAAGAGCTGTTAATACTCTTTTTACTTTTTGGTCCCATGTGGCAGCAATCTGGGTGACCTTTATAATGGTAGCCCCCTATGGTTGGGACATCACGGGGGCTGGTTTCCTTTAGTCCCACCCCTCTCTGGTTTCACCTTTTTTATTGTCTAACCCTGAGTCTATATCATCCTCTATCCCTGAAGATTCGTGTCCCCTGGTTATTTTCAGTACAGCACTGGGACCGCTGTGAAGGGGTTCGCCAGTGTAATTAGAGTTCCATTTCTCTTGATCTTAAGAAACAGCGGTTACCCGAGTGGGCCTCATAGTCCCATGAGCGTGAGAAGGACCTGACGTGCCTGTGCTGCTCTGAGGATGGCAGGGATGAGTAAGAGGTGGTCTCTAGGAGCAAAGATCAGACTGGCTGACAGCCAGGAAGAAAACAGGGGCCTCAGTCCTGCAGACATAAGGAGCTGGTTTCTTCCAACAACCTCAGTGATCCTGTAAGCGGGTCGTTAGCTGAAGCCTTCAGATACGAGAACAGCCAGCCCCCACCTCGGTTTGGGGCTTGCCGTAGACGCCTTGAGCAGAGCCCATCCAAACCTACCAGAACTCTTGGCCTGCAAAACTCGAAGAGCTGTAGTGGATTTTGTTTAGACCACTAAATGTATGATGATTTGTTATGCAGCAATAAAAAGTGAATATATGTACTTTGAAATTAGACAAATATGGGTTTGTATCCAGGACCTGCCACTTCTGTGACGTAGGGGAAATCCCTTGTGCTTCTTTTTTTATCAGTAAAATGGGGGTATGAATACAACCCACCCCATGAAGTTGTTGTAAGGATTAACTGAGATGACCCATCATTAACACCATTAGCATGGCATATTGTAAGTGCTCAGTAAATAGTTTCCCGTAAACATTTCAATTTTCTGGGTATTTTCAGTAAAAGCAGAATTTTTGAAAATTCTTGAAAAGCAAATCATCCTAGTGGAGAAAATGTCAAACTGCTTGCATGTTGTCAGAGACACCAAACATGTTGATTGGCGTACTTTGTCACTGTTTGCCTGTTGTGGGATTTGCTCCGCCACAGCGGCTCTGAGACCTTGCACTGCCAGCCTACTGTAGGGTGAGAAATCCAGGGGCAGAAAGGAGGTCAGCAAACCTGGGTTCCCATCCCCAGTCTTGCAAACAGCCAGCAGATCTTGGGAACATCCTCCCATTTTTCTGGGCCTCACTTGTCTCATCTGGACAGTGAATGCAGGCTTTCTAAGGTCCCAGGAGCCTCCTCATTCTCTTCATTGGAAAGGTTATAAATGAAAGTTGAGGGGCTCCCTGCCTTAGAGAAACAACTGGGTGTCTTTGCATTGAAAGCTGGTGGGGGCGCAGAGGTAGGGCCAGAGTCCCCATTTTCACTGGTGGTCATTACCTTCCCGTTTTACTTGCACTTTGTAGGGCCTTTGAGAGCTGAAGAGAACCTCAGTGAGTGGCAGAATCCATCTATCAAAGAGGCTGCTCTTCCAGGATTTGCCAGACCTTCATTAAGTCAGCTTCTCATTAATCTGCACACAGTAAAAATCACCTCCAGAATTGCGAAAGAGTTAAAGCTAGGTTATTATTACTATCTGCATCCCGTTACTTGCTATACCCCTTCATCCATCATGAAATCCATCTTTGCCACAATCAGTCCTCAGGAAGCCTCCCCAGGGTTTCTTTGAGCCAGAGCACAGTGATGAAAAATGCCAACGCTAGCCCTGGCAAGAAGCTTTGTAGATGAAAACATTGGCCTTTGGGACTATTTAGCTGCTTTCCAATTCTGAATGATTTGCTGGTATTCATGTTTATTCAGCAAAGCTCCTTGGAGACCTGTTTGAAAGGGCACTTGTTCCTTGGACAGGGAAGACAAGCCACTCTGCTCTCTGGAACAAAAAAAAAGTGGGGCTGAGGGGGGACAAAGAAGAGGTCATTAGCAACCTCGGTTTTCTGCTGCATGTCACCTACCTCCTGGGAGCTTACTAATGAGGAACCCACAGAGGAGGTGGGAAATGGGCTTTGTTTTCAAAACAACTATTGGCCACGTGCCCTTGGGCAAGATACTTAAGCTCTTTAGGCCTCATCTATAAAGTGGGTACAAAGTAAATCATTTCTTTAAAAAATTTCCTCCACATTATGATAGTGTAAGGAAATTCACCTATATTGTTCTTCTAAATCTGATGAGTCCCATTTGCCAGGGTTGACAAGAAATCCAGTGCCAGCCATTACTGGGGTGGGACAGTGCTTGGCAGCATTCAGCAGTCCTGCTGGGTCAGTGCAGTCTGGAAAATACGGGGCTGGGCCTCTGATCTTCAGTGCATTACGGTGCCGCTGAGATTTTCATCGTCTGCGTAAGTCATGAGCAGCCCCTCTCCTCCTGGCCTCCGTGCCCTCAGTGCCCAGCCTGGCTCCTGGAACCCTCAACCTGGCTCCCGGTGCCACAGAACGTGGGCTCAGGACCAAGGCAGCCATGCTCTGGCCCCACCCTGCTTTCTCCTGCATGACTATGGATTCCTGTCACTCTTCAGATAGGAGAGCCATTCTTTCGGGCTCTGAGAATACAGCCTCTCTCCTCTGTTCGTGCTACACCTTCCTCCCCTGACCTTGGTGACTTCCTGCCTTGGGCAAAGCCAGCTCCGTATTTCGGTCAGCCTTGGCTAGGAGCCAGAGTGGGCTCCAGCATGGCGACAAAGCCTTGGGGGTGCAGGATGGACTGCGGACCCTGATGAGCCAGTGAGCATGCACCCATCTGAAGGAGGAAGTTGCTGCTTGGTTCCAGGTTGATTTTTATCACATGACAATAAAAGTCCTGAACTCTAGGTTTTTCAAATGTTTCAAGAAAAGCAGAACCACAGTTTTTTTTTCAAGTGAAATTCCATGATTTTAAAATTTTGGTGCAGTTAAATAAAAACATGAAGACTAACCAGGCCGTATTCAATGATAGCCAGCTTGAGGTTGTGTCAGTTAGGTAGGACTGCCGTAACAAAGTACCACAGGTTGGGCCACCTAACCAGAAATGTATTGTCTCGCAGTCTGTGAGGCTGTAAATCTAGAATCCAGATCTCGGTGGGGCCGGTTATCTCTGAGGGCTGTGGGGGAGGCTCTGTTCCGGGCTCTCTCCTTGCCTTGTGGGTGATGGCCACGCTCGCACGGTGTTCTCCCTGCATCCGCACATCAGCTACCCTCTCTGCAAGTCTGTGTCTAAATGTCCCCTTTTTATAAGGACACCAGTCATATAGGATTAGAGCCCACCCTGATGACCTCATCTTTACTTTACTAATTATACCTGTCAGTTCTGAATACAGTTACATTCTGAGGCATTGGGTGTTAGGTGTTCACCATATAAATTGGTGGGGGGTATAATTCAACCCATAAAGTGGTCTCAACCCAGACCTTTTGAAACAAGTTACTTCTCTTTATCAACAGAGGACCCAGTCTCCAGTACACAAAGGATTGGTTATTGGGACTGGGACAGTGGAAAATGGATTAAGAGGAAGGTAAACTTCACTCATTCTTTCGATGTTTTGATAACTTGATTCCTCAACCAGTTATCTGCTCAGCATGGCAACTGGCACATATTAGATTCTCAATAAATATTTGTTGAATTAGGATAAATTGAAGTTGATCAGGATTGAGCAGAGAAGAAAAAGAGAGGAGGGGATGGACTGGACATGAGTAGAAGAATTTAAAGATGCTCCTCGCAAGAGCTGGAGGAAATTCATCCTTTATAGAAGGACAGCGGCTCAGCTGGTTTGCAGTGGGCATCATATATATCCAGTATGGGTCAGGCATTTTCCTGGCTTAGAGGAAAAAAATAG
This sequence comes from Manis javanica, assembly GCF_040802235.1. Lineage (NCBI taxonomy): Eukaryota > Metazoa > Chordata > Mammalia > Pholidota > Manidae > Manis > Manis javanica. The sequence goes on along the minus strand of NC_133169.1, from coordinate 90,093,029 downwards.
AAAAGGTTCTAACCTGGGTAGAATTTGTGGATAGGAAGGTTGAGAGGCTTAATTTATCAAAATTGAACAAGAAAGTGAGTCATATAATTTATAATGAATTAGTGCTATAAACCTGCATGCACATTTTATTCTCTTCTTATCTCCCTGTGTTTGCTTATTGAGATATATTAGCAGAAGAGGTCATTTCTCCTTACCTGATAAAGAAAGCATGGACTTTGAAGACAAACCAAGATTTCTTTTTGGGAAAGTCTATCTGCATTTTCTAAATTTGCTGTAATTAATTTGTTTGGCTTAATGTTAAAAAAAAGACCCTTTTAAAAGAAGAAACAAAAACCCTCTATCCACTCTTAAACTCCATTTTTTAATCTAATTCCATAGTAGAGCAGTTTCCAGCTTTTCCTTCTCCTCCACCTCCCAGTTGAACAATGAGGCACTTTGAGTCCTTGCCCTGGGGCTGAACCACCTCCTCTGCGGGCACCGATTTAGCCCTCACCAAATGCTGGCTGTCTGCTGAATGTACCCACCGTGGGGGCCTAAATTAGTCACTTCGAGGTTCCAACTCCTTTAATTCAATTAAATTTAATACCTTTTGATTGAATGTCCAAGTGCTCCGCTGGACCATGGCCCTTTGTATATACAAAGATGTCGTTAATGGCCCCAGCAGGAGTGCCTGAAATGAAATACCAGCCCACCTGCCTCATTTAATCCACCGTAGTGCTCCCGGCTTCTGTGCAGGCCACCCCTGTCTGTGTGACTCCTGTCCCCTCCCCACATCTAGGTCTCTGTTTGTTGCCTGTCCTTTTGAGTAGGTTCTTTGTCTCTGCTACAGAGCTTAGGAACCGGCACTCCTTGGGTTGTGCAAAATACTCTCTGAGGAGGAGAGAAGGAAGTATCAGTGATTTAACTTACATTTACTTTCAACCTAAAACAAAAGGGGAGTAAAGTTTTACCAGTATTTCCTATTTGTTGACATATCACCCTAACTGGCTACGTATCAGAGGGTTTTCCCTGGTGCTCAGGGATCCTAAGGGAAGAGGGGGATTTTTGGCCCCGGAGGGAGTTCAGATGCCCCCCGTTTTAGTCACTCAGGCTGCCATGGCAACATTCCATAGACTGGGTGCTTAAACAATAGGGACTGATCCCTCACAGCTCTAGAGACTAGAAGTCCAGTATCAGGGCGCCAGCGTGTTTGAGTCCTTGCAAGGGCCCTCTCCCTGCCTCTCAGACGGTTACCTCCTCACTGTATGTACATGGTAGAAAGACAGACGGCTCAGCTCTCCCTCCTTCTTCTAAGGATGTTAATTCCATCATAAGGGCCCCGCCCTTAGGTCCTTCTGTAAACCTAATTATCTCTCAAAGGCTTCGCCTCCAAATACCATTCCAATGAGGGTTAGGGCTTCAACACAGGAAGTTTAGGGACACATAACACCCTCATTGCATTGGCTGTTAGTTTTCACAATTTAGTTTGGTGAGTTTGAGATAATGTTATCTGCTTTAACGAAATTATCCCTCACAAAATAGAATACTGGTTTAGAGAGATTCCTGCTATAAAGAACCCCTGCATTAAAGGTATTATGTAAAAATCTAAACAAAAGTGAGAAATCTGCATGTCCGAATTTCTACTCTTGATCTGAGTCCTTTTACAGCTACATTCAGTGATCACTGAATGCTATTGATAAGGCCTCTCTACACATATATATTTTACTGACATTAATGGTGAATTTTTCCTTAAGTGTATTGTCACACAGGTTTTTGGTTTTCTCGTATTCTGGTATATAGTGTTTTCTCAAGTATTGAAACACCAGGATTTTTGGGGAAGGCCCAATATAATTATTTTTATATTAATCTAAATATCAATTACTTCTGTCTTAAAATAATCCTGGAGAGTTATGAAAGGAATTAAAATTTCAAATCAGAGATACAGCTGTTTAGAAAGTGTTCAATATTCTCACAACCCTAAAGAGGAGGAATAAAATAGTAATTGACAAAGCAAATTCCTGTTGAAAGAGTAATTCTTTCTCTAGGTCAAACACTTTCTGCACAAGTGGAAAATGAGTTGACAATACTAAAACTGATATAGGTAACTTAATCTCCATTGGAATCTTAGTCTGTATATGGTGAAAGTAGACAAGGTGGTGAATCAGAAATGCTTTCTTTAAACAAGATGTGTAGTTTACCATCATTTCAAAAATTACAGTTTTGAAAAAAAAAATGTCCTCAACATAATAAAACAATAGAGGGAGTATTTGAAGAGGAATGAGTCAAAGAGAAATATTTGGAGTTACCTTGTGTCTCTCTCCTCACTATGTTTCAACTAGTCATAGGACTTTTCCAGAAGTTGGAAGAAATTTATGCTAACAATTTAAAAACTTTAGAATTAGATTCTAAAAAATCAAATATATTCCATTTTCAGTGTTCATTTGTTTATATTGTATCTGTTTATATTTAGTATTTGGGTTATATTTGAATGATGCTTTATTTTATCTTACCTGTAAATTTATGTTTGAATAATGTTTTTTACTTAACTTTTTATAAATTTGCCTTAACTTGTTCTTTAATACATTTATATTTTTCTATGTTTGCAGTATTGTGAATATTTTAGCCTTACTGACTTTTTATATTATGAATTTTGAACATTTCATTGTGAATATATATTCATTTGAACATAAGAAAATTCTTAAGTGAATATTCATGATTTATAATATAAAAAATGATTATCCAAGTGCTTTTATCCATTTTTATTTTTTATACTTTGAGGAGTCAGTTAATAAGTTTGAAGGTATCATAATTAGGAAGATTTTAAATTACTGGGTATTTTAGTTTTATCTCATCCTTTGTTTTAAGTTTTTAATGTTTCATAATGAAAACAATATATTAATAGCAGTTCCTTCAGAAAATTTATAAATAGATGCATCTATGGAAGGTGGTAAATAGGTTTTGCTAATGGGGAATATAATAAACAAGCTTGGAGACTTTTACTATAAAATACTACAACATATTATTGTTGTTGGAGGATCTTTTAAAGAAAAGCTAACATTCAGCAAACAATCAAAACTCTCTGACTATCTGAAAAATACTCTTGGAAGACTTCTGTAGTTACTAAATTCACTGAAATTAGTTAGTTAAAGCTAGACTTTCTCCTGCTTAAAGCTGACCCCTGCCCCCGTCACCCCATAATACCAGCTTGAATCAAGGAAAGTCATTTCATTTCTTCCATTTTTCCGTGGCATCTTGTAGTATATTCATTTGGATCATTACTGAAAGGGGAAAATGAGAAAATATCCCTTGGCTTTTGTCCAGGAGATGTTTCAACTGTCTGAATAGCCTTCCCTGGATATCTGGTCGGTGAGGTCATTTGGCCGAAGGCTTCCCTCCGTCACAGGGTGCATGTCATAAAACTATCACAGACAGTCCAAACACTCATTGCTCTGTGTTGCCTTAAACAAAGAAACAGGGAGAGCCTGTGTTCTAAAAAAAGAGAGGATTATTAAGATGCTCTCTGCTTTGGGAAATATCCGTTTGCAGATGGAAAAGGAGCTGATTGCTGGCATCAGGTACAAATGATTTAAAGCCTCGAGTGTTTCCAAGAATTTATCATATGCATGAAGTCCCCAACACCCTTACCCACATTAATGTTTGTAACTTCAAAGAGACCCTGACTGAGTCCCAGCAGGGAAAGAGAGTACGTCAACCCAGTGGCAGTTCTGGATTTTGTGCTGAATCTCATCCGCTGGGCACGAGCCCTTGGACAGACATGGGAACTGTGGTCTTCATCTATCAGTTCTGAAGGCATGCCTTTTTATGCATGCCTTTTAGTCTCTATCCTTTCTGTGGAAGCCTTCCTCAAATGAGACATGAATGTTTGGATAATGATTGTTTGTTGACAGAGAATTTGGCGCAGTGCCTTGTAAAACCGATGGAACTCTGGGAGCGATTGCTTTTATCCTTAGCATGGATTGACTCTGGACATAAGACGGAACATGCCTTCCAAGAATGCTTTTCTAAAACATTGCTGGGGATAAATGCAATGGAAGGGAAATTTGACATGTGACTGGAATATATTAGGTAATTTACTCAATTTCATAATCAAAAGCAGTTGTCATTTGATTGAAGGAGAAAACCGAGGAGGAAGTTGCTTTGTTTCACTACGTGAATCCTTTGAAGTTACCATCACCTGTACCTGCAAACAAATTCCCAAAAGAAGACCATATGTTAACTATCTTAATTGTGATTTAATTTTTTTTGTTCTAAATTTAAGATTCTTTTGCGAATGTTGAGAGGGGACAGGAGAGGTTAATGGAAAAAATGGGCATGCAAGAAAGCAGTTAACTAATTTATTAGAAGTATGCAGTGAATTTGACTCATAAATGTTTTATAGTCCCCGTGCTCATGGTTTCTTAAAATTGTGGCTCATGATTCCAGTGGAGTAGAATCTATACTCAGAGAATGTTTGATTCATTGAATTGACTGCAGATGAATCTCAGTTTCTCGGGGACTATGACATATATGTCTTCTCCTCATCTAACAGTCTGTCCAGAAGGTGAAGTGGAAATGAATATAAATAACTATTGTTTAAAAAATTACATGACACCTGATTTACCAGCGCATTTTTAGTAGCCTTATTTACCATGTCTTTTTTTTTTTTGAGAGGGCATCTCTCATATTTATTGATCAAATGGTTGTTAACAACAATAAAATTCTGTATAGGGGACTCAATGCTCAATGCACAATCATTAATCCACCCCCAGCCTAATTCTCGTCAGTCTCCAATCTTCTGAAGCATAACGAACAAGTTCTTACACGGTGAACAAATTCTTACATAGTGAATAAGTTCTTACATGGTGAACAGTACAAGGGCAGTCATCACAGAAACTTTCGGTTTTGATCACTCATTATGAACTATAAACAATCAGGTCAAATATGAATATTCATTTGATTTTTGTACTTGATTTATATGTGAATCCCACATTTCTCCCTTTATTATTAGTATTATTATTTTTTTAAATAAAATGCTGAAGTGGCAGGTAGATGCAAGATAAAGGTAGAAAACATAGTTTAGTGTTGTAAGAGAACAAATGTAGATGATCAGGTGTGTGCCTGTAGACTATGTATTAATCCAAGCTAGACAAGGGCAATAAAACATCCACAGATGCAGAAGATTTATCTCAAAACAGGGGGGGTGAGGTTCTAAGCCTCACCTCTGTTGATCCCCAATTTCTCACCTGATGGCCCCCCTGCGACTGTGCCTGTCTTAGGTTGTTCCTCCCTTGAGGAATCTTACCCGTCTCTGGCTAACCAGTCATCTTCCGGGGCCATACAGGGAAATGTAAAGTTGGTAAGTGAGAGAGAAGCCATATTGTTAGAAAAGGTTAGCTTTTTACTTCTTTGCAGATTTATGCCCTGTGGCTTCTATGCCCAGCATTTGTCTTGAGGTATCTTTACCACTTGGAGGAATTATGATACTCGGTGAATTTGATATGAGGCACGAATTCTATTTAAGGGTTGTAATTAGGAAGGAAGAAGAAAAGCTATAGAGGTAGCAGATGGAAGAAAACATGGGAGGATTGATTATTTCTTTGACATATCTTCTTGTAGGGTAACTTAAGCATGTAAAGGTTTTAAACTACTAATTAAATTGTGCAAGAGATTAACAAAGTAGGAATACAGTTACATAACCAAAGCAGACCTATAATTATCAGCCATCTCCAGTGAAACCAAGAAAACCAGTTAGGCACCCTAGGCATTTGTGAAAATTCATCTATGATATGATGGTTATTGTCCAATTGAACTTGAACAGTCTGAGAGAAATCAGACAAATTAAAACAACCCATTCCTGGGAACTGTTCACATCCCATATGTGCTTTTAACAGTAGATAGTCTGTAGTAGTAAGTTTTTGGAGCGCTACAACTTGCACTTCTCCCAATTCTGGGTTGAGTTCCAACAGTATAGATCTAGTCAAATTTGTTGTTTTACTGTATGCACAGGCCAGCTTAGATATCTCCTTCTTCATTCCCATGGCCAGTCCAGGAACCGGTGGGATGAATGCAGCTACAACTGCAGCATCACCTGGATCTTTGTTGAGGTTTTTTTATGATCATCTTCTGGTATGACTCTTCCAGAGAGTGCTGATGTTGGAAGTTCTTCTTCATATCGTATCTTAGTTCATTTTCTGGGTAGCCAAATTAGGCTTTGATCCTCTGTATAAACACAAACAGACCCTTTGCCCACACTTTGATATGCCCTTTATACCATTGTGTAGAACTCATTGGAGGTCACTACACACGAACTGCTTTTTTTTTTTTTAAGAGAAAGGAATATTATCAGAAAAGTGTATCTCCATAGCTGATCATCTGACACCCTTTAAGTGATCAAAATTAAGGATATTTAAAGCATGTATTAATTGTTGATTTATAGTTAGTTTTATCCTATCAGGGAGTAATCTCCCTTCTCTTTCATTCTTTTTTTTTGTTGTTATATTTAATCTACATTTACATGAAGAATATTATGTTTACTAGGTCTCCCCTATACCAGGTCCCCCCCCATAAACTCCCCTACAGTCATTGTCCATCAGCACAGCAAAATGCCATAGAATCACTATTTGTCTTCTCTGTCTTGTACAGCCCTCCCCTTTCTCCCACCTCCCACCCCCATGCATGCTAATCTTAATACCCCCCCTTCTTTTTCCCCCCCCTTATCCCTCCCTACCCACCCATCCTCCCCAGTCCCTTTCCCTTTGGTACCTGTTAGTCCATTTTTGGGTTCTGTGATTCCGCTGCTGTTTTGTTCCTTCAGTTTTTCCTTTGTTCTTATACTCCACAGATGAGTGAAATCATTTGGTATTTCTCTTTCTCCTCTTGGCTTATTTCACTGAGCATAATACCCACCAGCACCATCCATGTTGCTGCAAATGGTAGGATTTCCCCTCTTCTTATGGCTGAGTAGTATTCCATTGTGTATATGTACCACATCTTCTTTATCCATTCATCTACTGATGGATGTTTAGGTTGCTTCCAATTCTTGGCTATTGTAAATAGTGCTGCGATAAACACGGGTGCATCTGTCTTTCTCAAACTTGATTGCTGCGTTCTTAGGGTAAATTCCTAGGAGTGGAATTCCTGGGTCAAATGGTAAGTCTGTTTTGAGCATTTTGAGGAACCTCCATACTGCTTTCCACAATGGTTGAACTAATTTACATTCCCACCAGCAGTGTAGGAGGGTTCCCCTTTCTCCACAACCTCACCAACACTTGTTGTTGTTTGTATTTTGGATGGCAGCCATCCTTACTGGTGTGAGGTGGTATCTCATTGTGGTTTTAATTTGCATTTCTCTGATAATTAGCGATGTGGAGCATCTTTTCTTGTGTCTGTTGGCCATCTGAATTTCTTCTTTAGAGAACTGTCAGTTAAGCTCCTCTGCCCATTTTTTAATTAGATTATTTGTTTTTTGTTTGTGGAGGTGTGTGAGCTCTGTATATATTTTGGATGTCAAGCCTTTATCAGATCTGTCATTTTCAAATATATTCCCCCATACTGTAGGGTACCTTTTTGTTCTATTGATGGTGTCTTTTGCTGTACAGAAGCTTTTCAGCTTAATATAGTCCCACTTGTTCATTTTTGCTGTTGTTTTCCTTGCCCGGGAGATATGTTCAAGAAGAGGTCACTTATGTTTATGTCTAAGAGGTTTTTGCCTATGTTTTTTCTAAGAGTTTTATGGTTTCATGACTTACATTCAGGTCTTTGATCCATTTTGAATTTACTTTTGTATATGGGGTTAGACAGTGGTCCAGTTTCATTCTCCTACATGTAGCTGTCCAGTTTTGCCAGCACCATCTGTTGAAGAGACTGTCATTTCGCCATTGTATGTCCATGGCTCCTTTATCAAATATTAATTGACCATATATGTTTGGGTTCATGTCTGGAGTCTCTAATCTGTTCCACTGGTCTGTGGCTCTGTTCTTGTGCCAGTACCAAATTGTCTTGATTACTATGGCTTTGTAGTAGAGCTTGAAGTTGGGGAGTGAGATCCCCCCTACTTTATTCTTCTTTCTCAGGATTGCTTTGGCTATTTGGGGTCTTTGGTGTTTCCATATGAATTTTTGAATTATTTGTTCCAGTTCATTGAAGAATGTTGCTGGTAATTTGAGAGGGATTGCATCAAATCTGTATATTGCTTTGGGCAGGATGGCCATTTTGGCGATATTGATTCTTCCTAGCCACGAGCATGGGATGAGTTTCCATTTGTTAGTGTCCCCTTTAATTTCTCTAAAGAGTGACTTGTAGTTTTCAGGGTATAGGTCTTTCACTTCTTTGGTTAGGTTTATTCCTAGGTATTTTATTCTTTTTGATGCAATTCTGAATAGAATTGTTTTTCTGATTTCTCTTTCTGTTGGTTCATTGTTAGTATATAGGAAAGCCACAGATTTCTGTGCGTTATTTTTGTATCCTGCAACATTGCTGTATTCCGATATCAGTTCTAGTAGTTTTGGAGTGGAGTCTTTAGGGTTTTTTATGTACAATATCATGTCATCTGCAAATAGTGAAGGTTTAACTTCTTCTTTACGAATCTGGATTCCTTGTATTTCTTTGTTTTGTCTGATTGCCGTGGCTAGGACCTCCAGGACTATGTTGAATAACAGTGGGGAGAGTGGGCATCCCTGTCTTGTTCCCGATCTCAGAGGAAAAGCTTTCAGCTTCTCGCTGTTCAGTATAATGTGGGCTGTGGGTTTATCATATATGGCCTTTATTATGCTGAGGTACTTGCCCTCTATGCCCATTTTGCTGATAGTTTTTATCATGAATGTATGTTGAATTTTGTCAAATGCTTTTTCAGCATCTATGGAGATGATCATGTGGTTTTTATCTTTCTTTTTGTTGATGTGTTGGATGATGTTGATGGATTTTCGAATGTTGTTGTACCATCCTTGCATCCCTGGGATGAATCCCACTTGGTCGTGGTGTATGATCCTCTTGATATACTGTTCAATTTTGTTTGCTAATATTTTATTGAGTATTTTTGCAACTACATTCATCAGGGATATTGGTCTGTAATTTTCTTTTTTGGTGGGGTCTTTGCCTGGTTTTGGTATTAGGGTCATGTTGGCTTCATAGAATGAGTTTGGGAGTATTCCCTCCTCTTCTATTTTTTGGAACACTTTAAGGAGAATGGGTATTATGTCTTCTCTGTGTGTCTGATAAAATTCCCTCAGCTTTTGTTTGTCTGGGAATTGTTTAATCCCGCCATCATATTTAAATGATAGTCATGCTGGATACAGTATCCTTGGTTCAAGGCCCTTCTGTTTCATTGCATTAAATATATCATGCCGTTCTCTTCTGGCTTGTAGGGTTTCTGTTTAGAAGTCTTATGTTAGCCTGATGGGTTTTCCTTTATAGGTGACCTTTTTCTCTCTAGCTGCCTTTAAAACTCTTTCCTTGTCCTTGATCTTTGCCATTTTAATTATTATGTGTCTTGGTGTTGTCCTCCTTGGATCCTTTCTGTTGGGGGTTCTGTGTATTTCCGTGGTCTGTTCGATTCTTTCCTCCCCCAGTTTTGGGAAGTTTTCAGCTATTATTTCTTCCAAGATACTTTCCATCCCTTTTCCTCTCTCTTCTTCTTCTGGTACCCCTGTAATACAGTTATTGTTCCTTTTGAATTGGTCACACAATTCTCTTAATATTGTTTCATTCCTGGAGATCCTTTTATCTCTCTCTATGTCAGCTTCTATGCGTTCCTGTTCTCTAGTTTCTATTCCATCAATGGCCTCTTGCATCTTATCCATTCTGCTTATAAATCCTTCTAGAGTTTGTTTCACTTCTGTAATCTCCTTCCTGGCATCTGTGATCTCCCTCCGGAGTTCATCCCATTTCTCTTGCGTATTTCTCTGCATCTGCGTCAGTATGTTTATGATTTTTATTTTGAATCGTTTTTCAGGAAGACTGATTAGGTCTGTCTTCTCTGGTGTTGTCTCTGTGATCTTGGTTTGCCTGTAATTTTGCCTTTTCATGGTGATAGAGATAGTTTGCAGAGCTGGTACCAGTGACGGCTGGAAGAACTTCCCTTCTTGTTGGTTTGTGGCCTTCCTCTCCTGGGAGAATAGTGACCTCTAGTGGCTTGTGCTGGGCAGCTGTGTGCAGACAGGGCTTACTTCCTGCCCGGCTGCTGTGGAGTTTATCTCTGCTGTTGCCGTGGGCGTGGCCTGGCTCGGGCTGCTGCTCCAAAGTGGTGGAGCCCTGTTGGAGGGGTAGTGGCCGGGAGGCTGTTTATCTCCATGAAGGGCGTCCGTGCTCCCTGCTGCCCAGGGGTTAGAGTGCCCAGAGATCTCCTGATTCCCTACCTCTGGACTAAGTGTCCCATCCTGTCCCTTTAAGACTTACAAAAAGCGCTCACCAAAAAAAAAAAAAAAAAAAGAAAGAAAAGATAAATGGCCGCTTGCTTTTCTTTTGTTCTCCAGCACCAGCCTCCAATACCCGCTCGCCAGTCTTGCTCCCCTGTTTCCCTAGTATTGGGGTCCCTGTCCCTTTAAGTCTTCAAAAAGCACTTGCCACAACGAAACAACAACAACAAGAAAAAAGGTGGCTGCTCGTGTTTCTTTTGTTCTCCGGCGCTGGTCTCCTATACCCACTTGCCAGTCTTGCTGCCCTGTTTCCCTAGTATTGGGGTCCCTGTCCCTTTAAGACTTCCAAAAAGCACTCCCCACAACAAAACAACAGAAAAACAAAACAAAACAAAACAAAAACAAAGATGGCCGCTTACTTTTCTTTTGTCCTCCAGCACCAGCCTCTGGTACCCGCTCACTGTTCTTGCTGCCTGTTTCCCTAGTAACCAGTGCCCCGTGCATGTACTGTGCCTGCGCTCTGGTGCGGATGGCTGGGGCTGGGTGTTCAGCAGTCCTGGGCTCCCTCTCCCTCCTGCTCCGACTGCTGTCCTCCTGCCAGGAGCTGGGGGTAGGGGCGCTTGGGACCCACCGGGCTGGGACTTGTATCTTACCCCCTTCGTGAGGCGCTGGGTTCTCGCAGGTGTGGATGTGGTCTGGATGTTGTCCTGTGTCCTCTGGTCTCTATTTTAGGAAGAGTCGTCTTTGTTATATTTTCATAGATATATGTGGTTTTGGGAGGAGATTTCCACTGCTCTACTCACGCCGCCATCTTGGCTCCGCCCACCTACCATATCTTTTTATTCTGTGTTTTTGATGGTTTGACATCTTGGAATTGCTTCCCAGGGAGGAATAGCCTTTCCCAGGATTTGCTGATTCCTAGATAACAAATAATTTGCCTGTGGATGCCTTTCATATGCCAACCAACCAATCCAGAGCCCCTAGTCCCAACCACCAACTGTATTAAGCTCTTCCACTCTAGGCTACCCTTCCCCTAGCTTAATCATCCCAGGGCCAGATAGATAACTAGGAACAACCTCTGTGCCCCAAACCCTGCTGAATTATTCACATCAGCCTAACCTAAACCTGCTTATGCCGCCTCACCAGTTTCTTCCTGAAGTAACCATAATAAAGGTTCTTACAAGGTCCCCTCCCCCTCTGTCTCCTGACCAACCCTGGCACTCCATCCCCATGTCATGGTGTGTTCCTTCCTTTTACAATCCATGAACATAAGGTTTTTCAATGGCAGTAATAAAACCTGTATTTTAAAACACAGCCTGGTGATATTGTCTCTCCTATGTATGGCATATTAGCTTTTCTTCAAAAAAGTCTCCAGGTACAAATCATGAAAATGCTGGGTAAAATGTAAACACATATTTTAAAATGCATAGCTGGCTAACGAGAAAGTAAGGAAAAGCCAAATTGGTGAAGAGCACAATTTCAAACAAGTAACCAAGTTGATGGCAGGGATACCTCCTGAGGATATCCTCTAACCTCTAGTGCCCAGATCTTTAGTTTTAAATGGCTTTTCATAGAGTGCAGATGGCAAAGCCTAGAGGTTGTAGAAGGTGGGACGTCATTCTCGTAAAACAGATTCCTTGAAAGAATTAACCTTGGTGGATGAACTAGAAAAGATGAAAACACAGAGCAGGATTGTCTTGGCTTCCTGTTGGGCAGGGGTTGGGGTGGTAATGGCTAATGGTCTCTCTTGAGGATATCAACCCTGACCTCACATAAGTTTGGGGCTGGAATTCACAATGTCTTTGTAACCCTCAAAGCTTCAAGGCAAGAAGTTTGTTTAAGTTGATCCCAAGTAGGTGCCTAGATGAAACAATGGAAATCTCTTTTACAGAAACTCAACCTTCAACCTTTGGTTTCAAAAATTCCCCACAGATAAAATTCTAAGAAACTTAAATTCACGTAAGCACAAATACAAAAACATGAAACACATGCTGTAGAAGCTACACCATCCTAGCTGGAAGCAAAGTAAACTATTGAGTACTCTAAAATTAACATTTATTAAGTGAACTTTCAAAATAAAGAGCTTAAGCTTGATGATCCTTGGTAAGTTCCTTTAATTTCTACAGTTCAGATGCCTAAAACACTAATCACTATGGAACAGAAAAAAATTGCTCGATGTGCATAACCGTGCAAGAGGCCAAGATGTAGATTGTCAGGAAGTCGTCAGGGAGGAGCTCATCAGCCTTGATGAGTTTTCCAGGCTTCTTACCTGCACAGGCACAGGCATGGTGTACGGGCATCCTGCTCATGTCCCGGGTTGGTGTTAGTCACAGGGTCTTCTGAATGAGAATGAGGATTTCTTTCAAATTGCCTTTGCAACATCAAAGCGTGTCCCTGAACTGCCTGAAGCAGTGTCACGACCACATAGAACCACCAGGAGATCTGAACCTGACGGACTCTCTCAATAGCTTGGGCAAAGTCCCCGTGCCGCTGGAGAGAGTTGCTGAGACCTGCGGGAAGGCCACAGCCCTGATGCTTCCCCCACCTCCTCACACTGGCTGTCCCGTCATGATGATTCTGCTGTGACTGTCAGTTATGAAATTGGTTAAGCACCTCTCTGCCACTTAAATATCTCTGAAACAAGGGACAAGTTTTACTTCACTCTCTTAGCCTCGGCATCCTTGTCAACAAAGTAGGCATAACCGTAGTGCCTACCTCCTAGGATTGCTGTAAAGATTAAACAAGATGTCTCTATAAAGCACTTAGCCCAGTGCCTGGCATGTTATGTTCCATAACTGGCAGTTAGTGTCACTGCCTTCCCAAGTGGGGAAGATAAAGAGTGTGATAAGTACATCACCCCCTAGGCATGATGAGAATTATTTGTAAGTATGTCGGTACAGCTGAGATATCCAGAAACTTTTGTACATTTTAAGTAAGCACAGAGGTTTTAAACTTTGTTAGAGAAAAGGAATTGTGAGCTGAATCAAATTATGTATTTGTTTATTCCACAGCAACTCTTTATTCCAAAAAGGATTTGAAATAACTAGACGAGAAATACATACAATACAGCAGGATATAAAATTAGATATGGAAAATAAATTTCAAGAGGAAAATAAGAGCAAGAACATTGAAATATATAGTAAATGACACAGAGAAATTTGTAATGGAATCTTAAACATGTGATATCTGGTGGATTTCACTTGTCCTTGAGTGCAGAAACTCAATCTGGAACAGAGAGAGAAGGGCACCAAAGCCTTTGAGTCCATTCCACAACTCCCGAGATTATTCGTGGCTTAAGACAAAGCCTTCTACAGAGAAATAAACTGGGTGCTTCTTTAAAAGATGGCCAGATGATGCCTTCAGGGATCTGGGGGCTTCCAGAGACCCTGCACAGTTCCTTTCTCAGCCTGCAGGTCCCCTCCCTGTAGCTAAATCATCAGTGTTGGGTCTTGCTCGATAGTGCACATTTATTGTTTCTGTAATTTTGGGGACCCTTTGAACACCATTCTGTATTTGAGGAAATTTCAGCCTTATGAATACTGCTTTTCTGTCTTGTGCCAGTTTCAGCCTATTGAAGGTGTTGCTGTTGGAGAGAAATGCCCAGGAGCATACACATGGATCTAGGTGAACATCCCACTGACATCATTGAAAAAATAAAGGTTTGTTCCTTATAAGACCTGGAAATTACATAGCGCAGCTGGGCCACACACTGGGGTCACGGATGGCGAGAGGGAGAGCGCTTGTACATGGGCCTGGGTTTCTGCCTTTATTGGGGCCCAGGGTGGAGGCCTAGGGTTTCACAGGCTCACTCTTTACTGGTGAGTTTAAAACATAAGAGCAGGAATTTAAATCTGGGAGAGGGGAAAAGACTGGTGGCACAAAAGGTCAATTATGGAAATCAATCAAGTTCTCTAAAACAAAGAAGCTTCCCTGAGGGCAGGTGGCCTGGCACTTTATCTAGTGTGGCTGGCAGCATTTTACTCAAATAGCCATCTTTGAAGTGGATGCCTCTTTGAAATAGATGCCTGGGCAATCAAAGCTTAAATCAGGCACTTGATCACAGAAATAAACAAAAACTTTCATGGCTCGTACTACATTGTCCCAAGTAGAAAATATGTCTTTCTCCTTCCCTTATGGCCTCTGACACAAGGCTCCAGCAGTCAGAGAGACTCAGGGGAGGCCTGGAGTCAGAAGCAGCAGTGGTGAGGAGGCAGGTGCCATGCAGAGTCCATTTTATTTCTGGCAGGGGTTGTGGCTGAGGCTGCAAAGTCCAGTGCGTGGCCCAGAGGCAGTCCTGGTGCTGCTGGGGGTAGCAGGTGCACCTAGTCAATGCCAGACACGGAAGTGGAAGCGAAGGAGGCTCTAGCATCTAGGGCTCAAGGCTGTGGTAGCTCTGCCGTCTGGCTCGGGGAGTTGTTTCTGGAAGCCTGTCTGGTACTCCAGCCCTTTCAGGGATTCTGCGAGCTACCTAATAAACACCCTCTGCCAGGGTCAGCTCCTGTTGCTTGAAACCAGGACCGCTGGCTGATACTCAGACTATTTTTCTCCACTTGCCTCAAGCCATGCTCCTGTGAGTGGGTGTTTTGTTTATAGAAGCCATAGTGTAGTCCACCCGCTTTGTTAGCAGAGATGGTTTCTAAGTAATACAATTGTGGAAAAGAGTTCTTTCATTTTCTTTTTCTGTATGATTTTTACCTACATGTAATTTGGATTTGTTTTAAGGAGAACGAATTGCTTTGTAAAATTTAAAAAGCTTAAAATGGTAAAAGGTCAAGGTGATTCTGTCTGTTGCCATTAGGCTACCTGCTGAGAGACTGAATATACAAACGGACAGTGGCCAGACTACATATAAACACAGAACTCCGACCCACAATCTGTAGCAACAGTACTTCCCGCGGCAGCTAGTCCAGGAGGCCAACCACCCCTGTAGCGATCAGTCCCAAATGATCAGGACATAGCCAGTGACCGACAGCTTCCCTACATTGTCATTTCCAGTGTAGGACCGATCAAGGAAAGCCATAGATGCTCCCCTAACCATCGCACAGGACACTCCACTTCTAGTCAGCTTGCTTCCAGATTCCCCATGCCAACAGCTCCCTCCAATGCAGACCCAAAGCTTCCCTTTTTCCACTATAAAGCTTTTCCACTCCTCGGCCTGTCTTTGAGCCTGCTAAACACAGGCGATGGCTCAGAACACGGTACAGCAAATTCTGAATAAACAGGCCTTGCTTGTTCAAATTTAGGTGGTCTTCATTTATTAGCACATCGCCAAGTCCCTATTTCACCCGGGGCATGTTGCTGTAGGTAGTTGACCAGAACTCTGAGCTGCCTGCGTTCTGCACTGTTCCCTCCATTCTCCCAACTAGGCCCCATTCCTCAACAGGCTGCCCTCAGCCCTGAAGCATTCAGTGGGAAATGATGGATGTGGTAGACACTCAAGGAGAAGCAGTTGGCACTAACATTTATTCCCTTCTTTGTGCTGTTTTCATAGTTTTAAGAATTCTTCAGAGAAAAAATGTATATGTTAAGGTCACAGAGATTAAGCATAATATAAAGCAGCATAGTATAAATAGACAACTAATTCCATTGTTTTAAGGCTGTTTAGTGAGCTTTGTAATGCATGCAACAATGTTTCAGTTTCAAAATTAAGTCATAAACAGGAGGCTTTTATAATATCTATTCTCAAAATAACAAATTATTTTGCTCCTCAAATGTACATAGGTTCCCATAAGGTATTAAATGAACAATATAGTTGATTTTCTAGAGTTGCATTTGAATAGTTCTCTAGTTTTTTAGGTATTATTAGGTATATTATGATGAATTTAGTAAGATAATTTCATTGTTTAATCTTGAGTTGTTGTAGTTAGCATTTTTAAAAGGAACATTTACCTACACCAAATTAATTTTTCAGATTTTCTGCAGTCTCCCATATTCTTTTCGTTTCACTCTTTGTCCCTCTTCTAGTATATAAAAATGTGTCATTGTGTTATCAAAGCACGAAGAGGATTAAAACAGGAAAACCCAAACAATATCCCTTAAGTGTTTTCCTTGCTTTGGATTTGCATTTTCCTTCACTGCTTGAAAAGTCGTCTCATTACTAAATATCAATTCTAAAGCACATTTCTTTTTTGTATTTAACATATCTGAAATACAGATATGTCTTATAATCAACGGCTTGTCATAGTTTGACTGTATTTTTTATTTCCTGGTGATACATAAAATAATGGCATATGTTATAATTGATACATCTTAAATCCAGTGAGGTATGTTAGCAGGTCCTTACTAAGATCATTTTCTGGGTGTTCTGTACCATGATAGGTGCTATAGAAATGCAGCAGCCCCTGACCGAGGGCACCAGCTTTCTGAATGTGCCCTCTGGAGCTGTCGGGTTTCTTGTGACGAGGTGAGCAGATGGGTCAGCAGGGCAACACCGCGTCCCTTTGTTCTTTTTCTTTTTAAACAAATGAAACTGCTCTCTAAGTTCTTCCTAGATGAGAGGCTGTGTTGCTAAACATAACAAAACAGAATTTTGAAAATCAGTGACCAGGGAAACTGACAACTTACAAGCAGAGTAAAAATAGAGGCTCCTTCTTGAGGTCCTACTGTGTGATGGGCCCAGAACTAGATACTGTACGTCTGGGGCAGAGGATTCTATTGAGGTACTGATTTGGGTTTTGTTGTCTGTAATTTTACAGCTCCCTCCCCGTTTCTAGCAGGTAGTCTGGTTTGTGTTCTCTTCAACTGCAGATTTGTGGCAGGGCAAGAAGCATTGAACCAAGACTTGGTTCTTATAAACATCTCAGCTCCTTGAAGATGGTGCCAGCTGTCCTCCACAGTCCCCTTCTCTCCAGCCTGGGCAAAGGGCTATGTATAAGTCCACCACTGTGGGCCTCTCTGTGCAAGCAGCTTCAGCAGATGGCTTGAGATCAGATACCACTCAGATACACACAGGACGTAAGATTCCTGTTCTCTGTAGAAGTCTTGACGAAGACTGTCTCCTTGACAAACTCTAGTCAGGCTCTGCGGAGTCTTCTGCTTGACCAGGCTCTGCCGTGGGCTCCCATCTCTGCCCTTAGAGAGTCCAATTTTAGCAAGAATCCTGTTAAGTCAGTTTAGTCAAAATCCCCCACCTTTGAGATAGGATCACCTCAGTATTTGATCCAATTCCTCATTCCTCTTTGTCCTCCTGGTAGTATCTGATCACTCTGGCTGGCATTCAGTAAGAATCCTGTTAGGTCAGTTTAGCAAGAATTACCTTACTGTCATAGTGATTTTCCATCCACCAACCTACTCACTCTGACCCTTGGCTATAAATCCCTGCTATTCCTTGTCATATTTGTAGTTGAGCCCAGTCTCTCCTACCGTAGAACCCCGTTGCTGTAGTTCTTACAGCCTGCCCCAGGAGTCCCAAAGCAAGTCTGCCTTACCATTTTAACAAGTGTCAGAATATTTTGTCTCTTCAACAGTGTGTATCCAAGACAGAGAAGAACCACCAGACCTGCAGAGACAGTGAGTGTCTCCTTGGCACCCAGGTGGTCAAATGTCTAGGGAAGTCCTCGATGCTTTGAGAGGTGTTGGACAAAGAGAGGAGAGGAGCAAGATTTGTAGGGATGACGGGGCTCGAACTTCACCCCAGCCTGGTAGGTGGAGACTTGTAGAAGATTTAACTTTGAGACAGGGACCATGGGTGTGGTCAGAGTAGGCTGAGGGCCTCCAGAAAAAGACCCCTACCAAAACTCTGTGTTAAACAATTAAGCAAAGTCAGAGTCACAGTAATTGTCTAAAGTAAAATATCAAACTAGGAATGTAAGTATTCTTCAGTGAGATTAGTTAAAACTAAAAAGCCAGGAGTAACTTGGCCTAGAATGTCTAAATATCCCCAGACAAGAAAATACCTTAGCGTAGCCCATGTCTTCATTGTGTCAATTAAATGAGGCTATTATAAAATTTACTTTAGCCTAAAAGGCCCAGCTAATCGTCTTTAACTTTGCCCAGATGCTGTTTTTCCTCCTCCAGCCCCTAATCAAGTCATGTATAACCTGGGCAATTAATAGAGCATGCGAGCCCAGTCATAAACAACATAGTAAAAACAAGAAAGATTCCATCTTAAAGATAAGATTGATTGCATTTTAAAACCCAAAAAGAAGAAACAGGTTTCTTAACATAACAGATAATAACCCAGCCCACCTTGGGAACAGGACGGGCATCTTGATCGAGGTGCTCCCAAACCAAGAAGCTGCTATTCTGGGAAAGAATCAAAGCAGTAACTTTCTTGTGTTAACTGCAAAATAATGCAGAAGACTGATAAGAAACTTAGTGTCTTCAAAGATAAACATTTGGGGACCATTTAGTAGGTCTGCATCCCTAGCCCTTTGTCTCTCAACCACCTATAAATCCCCTGGACAACCCACCACTCTGGGCTCTCTTGTCCCCTCCTGGCTTGAGCCAGAAGCTCTGTCTGTCCTCTCACTGTCTCTCTCAGTAAAAGCCTCTCCCTGGCTCTCCTACCTTGGGTGTTTGCTAAGTTCATTCTTCAGCCCCACAGACAGGAACCCCAGCATCAACTTCATTTAAGGAAGAAAATACACATTTCTTACGCAGCAAAATTTAGGCTTGCAAATTTATGTCATGACACACATTTTATCCCACTCAACTTCACAACATCTGAAAGGTTAGTGTTATACCTGTTGTATCATTGAGGTCTGGAGGCTCAGAAAGAGAAGAGGTTTGCCCAACTGCTCAGGGAGCCAATCAATGCCGAATATGTGAGTGCTAAAAGGAATAGCAAAGAAACCATATTTTCTGGCATAGTTACTTAATTCCTCACTTGACAGTTATTTCCTTGTCTGGTCATTCCTTTAAGGTGTACTTTTTGATTGCTTTCTTTTTAAGGGTGTTGAATCATACAGGAAAGGAAGCCTACATTTGAGGAAATATTCTCAATTATGCCCAAAATACCTGGATACAAAGTAAACAAACAAACAAAAATAAAGAAAGCATTCAACTTCATCTGGAGGATTAAGAGCCCTGTAGGCATATTCAACATGGCAGAAAGATGACAGACATTAAGTTGTGGTGTAGCATCCTGCTTTGTGTGTGTTCTCTTTCTTTTCAAAAGAAATCTAAGATGAAACCTGGATATTTAAAAAGGACAAAAACGAATGAGATCTTAAGGCAGTTTAAATTTTGACAGAGGCTTAAAGTATACCATTGTTTGTGCGATCCAGGAAGCATCTTCCTCTGTGCGCTGGGGGTGTCTTAACGAAATCTAAAAACTTTCTGGGAAGAGGACCCTGATGAAGGGGGATGGGCTAGGTTCAAATTCTCTCCCTTGTTTTCAGGGATAAATGAGGTAATCCATTATATTTGAATAGCAAAGTGCTCACAGATGGCAGCACACGTTTCTTTTTAACTGTTCAGGAAGGCTGGACACAGGCTGAGGAGTCAGATTAGGCGGTTCCACTCAGCAGCTTGTGACCTAGGGCAAGTCCTTTAACCTCTGAGCATCAGCTTTATCCTCTGGAAGACAGGGATCATAACAGAATCTACTTTGATGTGAGGGTTAGAGGAGATGATGGAGATAAAGCTCTTAGCCCAAGATCTCCACCCAGTAAGCACCCAATAAATGGCTGCCATTATAGTAAGTGCTATTATCACAGCTGCTCCCTGCACCCACATTGCATGAACACTTTGAATTAAACTCAGGCAGCAATCATTCTCTCCTCCTCTTTCTTTCCTTTGCCCTATGTCTGTCGTCCTCCTATTCTTTCCAACATGAATTGAGTCAATGTCAAGGTTTTAAGGGTCCACGTCTTTTCAGCATGAGCAAGAAAAATAAGAGTTTCCCACTCTTTGTCTAAATTCACTTGGAGAAAAAGCTCAGATCTGGAGGAGAATGACTAATTACTATTCACAGCTCTATAAAAACTGGAAGGTAAATATTGGCCTTCTGGATGCAAAGCATTACATTTCCTCTAAAATTTGTGTAAAGTAGTTTTCCACTAAGAATATAAAATAGATGATTTTGTTTTGAGAGCATTTATTATAATGCAGATTAGACATTAAACACCCAAATATCTTATTTGCTAATTCACCATTCATGAGAAAATTAGACATGCTAAAAAGTTCTCATTTTTAGAGCAAAGAGTCTTTTAAATTCTCAACTCAGAAGGAGGTCTGCCATTGTCAAAAGATGTTTAAATGCACGCAGATATTTCTCAAAATCTTCAATCCAGATGGAAAGTCCGCCACACTGCTGCTTTATGACAAAGCACTATGATTGCTTTCTTATTTCTTTTTATATAAATATATATGCAGACAGTCGTGGTGAGGGCAATGATTAATTTGTAAAACAGACGAATTGAAAGTACAGCTTCTAAGAGGTATTTCAATTTCTCCAAACAATCATAGCATTGTGTTTCTCTCTCTTTCTTAATAAGTCTCAACTTCCTGTGGCCTTTGTTGCTAGGAAACTAGTCTCTGCTGAATTGAAAGCCACCTTTCTGTTTCTGCTGTTGACTCTATGGAGTCTGAAATGAACCAGGAATATGTGAGCCCTTCAGGATTAACTATCAAAAATGTGCCTATGGACGATGTGGGAAACACTGTGCCCACTATTTTCTGTAGAGGCCCTGCTTCCTGGTTCCCTTATAACGTCCCTTTGGAGATGCCATTAGTCTATCCTGTGGGACGTTGTGTCTCCCAGAAGCAGAAGATAAAAGGAAGTGAGCTGGGGTCCGTTTTGCCTTATTTCCATAATGCGCTAGGGCACAGGCCACTGTAGGAGCCCTGGCAGGTGTTCACAGCGGAAGAGCTTCAGAGGAACAATGGATTCCCGGGCAAATCGCGTGCTTTAAGTATAGTTCTTGCATTCAGGGTTCACATCCAGGATCTGAATGCGCGCTGGAGGCTTTCAGGCTTCCTCAGTGGTATTGAAGGCGATGCGGGCGGCCGAAGTGTGTTGGTAAGCCGAGTACCTGCCTGAGCAAGATGGCTGGGTCAGGGGGAGATGATAGTGAAGGAGATTTGCAGCCTACTTTGCTCCACAACTCAACTCAGAAGTACAGATTGTCTTCAACAACATTTTGATTCTGAGAGTGTACATTCAGAGGCAAGAGTCATGTATATAAGATGCAAATCATTTGACCACAGAAGTGAAGGTTACAGGCAGATATGGGGTAAAATTGCAATTTCCAGAATCTCTCCCCTTAGTCCATTTCTGTATCAATGGATGTCTCTGCCTGCAGCCTCTCTGGGGGAGGCTGTTCTCTCCTCCCCTGTCTGTTGGGGTGGCCCGGTCAGCTGCTGGGTGTCCCTCTGCAGAGCTTCTCCGGAAGGGGCGAGTGGGGAGGTGAGCTGGCTTCTGGGCAGAGAGACGCAGGGCGAGGGCGGCGGCCAGAGGGGACGAACAGAGCCAGGCCTCTTGTGAGCAGTAAAAGGGTTTCTCTCAGTCCAGCTTTTACCTTGACTAATTTCAGCCACACCGGTTTATTGGCCCCGGGCCGGGAACACACTTCGGCTGGAGCCACAGCCAGTCACCAAGCAGCCCTGAGACCCAGTCTCAGCAAGGGTGGACCTTCAGTCGGTGGCATGATGGGGTCAGAAGCCCCTGAGAGGGCCTGAAGACGGGCTGACTCTGTTCTTTGAGGCTTTTCTGCTTTTACCTCCCCATTCTGTTTTAATCCCTCTTATCATTGTTATTGTATGTGTGAAACCCCACTATACTTGAAGATTGAATTGACCTAATGTCAAAGGCATGAGCATAAAAAAATTGGCATTTCCAGATCTTTGCCTAAAATTTCTTGGAGAAAAACTCTCACCCCACCTTGGTCTCCTATTACCTTAAGCAGGGTATCTTGCATATAGATGGCATCCACCACAGTTACCACATTCCCTCCAGTGGCCCCTCATCAGTGACCTTGGTGCTGTCTATAGGATGCCCCAAATTATGCATCTCTGTTGTTGAAAGATGAAGTCAGTCGGATCAGTTAAAAGAAAAACCTAGCACGCATGGCCAAACAGCTGGTTACAATGCATGCCATTTTAATATGGTTCCATTGAAGGTGTTTTCAGGCCCTGCGCCATGAGAGTCCCCTGAGTTTGGGTAGCTGGAAGCGGAATAAGGATATGTCATCTTCAGCTGTGACCGCGGAGAGGGGTGCTGGCAGCTGAGTGGCGGCTGGTCTGGAGGAAAGCAGGAGCGGGGCTGACCGGGTACCCAGCCAGGCTGGAGGGCCACGGTGCAGCATGTATCTGCTATTCTCTGTTTTGCCGTAGGTGCTGGTGCGAGCTCATTTCAGGCATTCAGAACAGCCCTTGTTAGCTGAGCCACCCGCCAGCTCCTAGATGCTGGGTGCTCACAGATGAGCTCGGGATGCCTCCGTCTGCCGGATTAAGAGCTCTGATCATTTTCCTTTCCTGCAGTCCCTTCGCAGGCAACTGGGCGGAATCTCCCTGAATAGTCCCAAACACTAAAGGTCTGACGCTGCCTGTTTCCTTGGCAGTGGAGCCCTCTGCTCAGCCTCCTAACACACGCGCTCTTTAAGGAGTTCTGCCTGCAGTGACTCAAAGGACAGGTGCCCTCCTGAAGGCAGTTTGCTCCAAGTGCTTCCAAGGAAGTCTTTCTGAGGAACAGCTTCTGGGTGGGAAAGCAGAACTCTGTCAGGGCAGCTTTCCATACCAAGTAAGGATAAAAGCGTTCTTCCATTTTAGAAGTTATTTCTATAAAAAAAGAAATTAAAAAAAATTAAAAAGAAATGAGAGGACTGGGGGGGAAAATGTTTTGTCTGTCTTTTAACGGTGGAATTTTCCCATAGGCCAGTGTTTCTGTGCCGTGAGAACTTAGCTTTGGTAGCGAGCCATGTGGGTTTGAGTTGCACGCTGGTGGGGCACATGGGCAAGCACTGCCTCTCTAGGCCTGTTTTCTCCCTCAAGAAATTATACACCCAGAAATTATAGCAATACTCACCTTATAAAGATAGTCGTGAGAATTCCATGAGGCCGTGCATGTTCTTAGCAGAGAAACTGGCATGTATCAAAGTGCACAGTAGGTAGTTTCTCGTATGCTCATCATGACTTGCAGCAATACGCTATGGGCTCTGCATGCGCGCACCAAGCGCTGTTGGGCATTGCGGAGGGAAGATGAATAAGACAGGCGTCCTGCTCTCGAGGAACTCTCAGTCCAGTGAAGAAAATGGACACAGGCAGAATAAGTCATAGTACAAAGTGGTGTATCAGTAGAGGAAAGAATACATTGCCATTAAAGTCTTGGCAAAGGCTGGAAATATTCAGGAAGGTGTCACAGAGGAGGGGTGTGGCTGCTGGAGGAAGACTAATCAGGGAAGGAGGGAAATGTCCCAAGCAGCAGAGCCCCCAACCAGAGATAAAAGCCTCTCTCCTGCTGTGTCTGGGCGACTTGGTTGGACTTGGCGCTGATCTTGAGCCTGGGTGCTGTGGACAGGGTGTGGTTTGGAATCGTGAAAGCCTAGAAGTAGCGGAGATGGATCTTGATGTATTTCCTTCTACCGGTGGCCATTCCTCGTACCTTCTGGACTGTCTTATATGTACTAAGACTGACAGCTAAATGGCATGATATGCATTTGCTGGTTTAGTTCACTGGCCCTAACTAGTAGCCGTGCAACCTAGGAGTCGGCAGGCTTTCATTCAGATTGCCTGTATTCACAGATTGGTGGAGAAAATTAAGATTTCCCAGAACTTTCTTAAAAAAATTTACCCCACACCTACCCTTGCCTCAATTTTTAGACGATTTCAGGTCAAAATTTCTCTAGCTTAAATGATCTGGGGTTTTGTTTCTGTTTTTAACTTCATCATACTTAAAGCTTAGGTTTTTCCTTCTTAAAGAAAAACATTGTTATAATTTCTTTGAATGTTATGAATGCTTCTTTAGAAGAACTGTAATTAGAATGAGAAACTCTCCTGGTCCCAATACTATTAAGTCTCTAAAAAGCATGGACTTGAATTAGGCTCAGATTTGAATCCTATTTCTACCCCTGTAGACGTGTGTCATTGGGAAAGTCAGAGCCCACAGGAACGGTGACTTATAAGCTTTCTCGTTGAAGCTGGAACCCAGAGACCAAGCTGGAATAAAAATATTTGTTTGTTAAAGTCCTTTGGGGAAGAGTCAGTGAGATAGTACATGTAATGTGCTTGGCATAATATCAGGCACACTGTAAATACTCAATAAATGTGTCAGCTTTTATTATCATATAAAAGAAGATTTATAATTTCATTCCTATTAACATGTAACAAAAACTAAATATTTTACTACAATGCATTTCTTTAAAAAAATGACCTAAAAAAGGAAACTATTTTAACCAGACTGTGTGAATCTAGCCAAGTAGTACAAGATTAGAACTAACACCATCCAAATTCTGAATCGCATCTCTAGTTCCAACAACACACAGCAGTTCGGTCTGGTCATGCTTCACTTATCAAAGCATACTTGCCCTTGGAAATAAACATCGCAATTTCTATGATCCAATGATGATTTTTTAATGTACGTTTTATATGCCAGGTGCTATGTGATACAAAAGTTATTTTCTTTTTGTGCTTTTCCTGGAATTGTTCAAAGTGTAATGAGAGTGACAGCCAGGTAAATAGCTAATTGTAATACTGTACAATGAAAGTGTGGTAAAGATACAGGAAGGAGTGTGAAGGTCTGATTAAAGCAAAGCCTCGGAACTTAGGAAAACTGCATTCCAGTACCAGTTCTGTGACTGGCAGTGAGATCTTGGGAAACTTGTTTAGACTTTCTCTGCTTCATTTCACTCATATATAAAGTAGGACTGATGAAGCATATTATAGGCTGCAATGCATGCAGAATGCTTAACACAGAGCCTGGAGCAAAGTCCGTGCTTGGGAAATTTGACTCCAACAATTAACTAAACTTGCAAAATGCTGGGAGGTAGAGCACCTTAAGCTTGAGGGCAGGAACTGAGTCTTGTCTCTCAAGCTCTCCCAAAGCTTGGCACATAGTCAGTTCTTGATGTATCGGTCAGGTCGATGAATTATTGAATGAATGCACGAATCACTAGCTCTGCAGGGCATTACAGAAGGTGGTCTAGGGCAGCATTCGAGTCTGATTTTACAGGATTAGGATGAGGAGGAATTCACCAAGTGGAGAAAGGAGAAAAAGCAATTTTGGAAAGAGGTGACCATCATGAGAAAGGAAGGTGGGAATTATCTGGTGTGGCTAAGAGCTTGGGGTGCAGAGGGCAGTGTTACCCATTTAGGAAATGTTATTACCCATAGAGGTCCCAGAAGAACTTTTTTAGAAATTTTGCTTTAGATCTGAGAAACATTTAAGTCAGTGGCCCCAAACCCTTAGTCTCCTTTTCTTAAAACTTCCCTGAAATTACGCTGCCCCAACCCTTCAAAAGAATAGAAAACTAAAGGAACAGGTAATAGAATCAGCAATTAAGGACTGTGTTTTGTTTTTTATTTCAAATATTTTTAAGAAATGGAGAGAATTCTGTATCTGTGTGACCAGTTAATTCTGCTTCCGTGGTTTTGCTTTCTCAAACACACACAGGGAGCTACCAAAGTTCAAATTTCCAGGCTCTCCACTACACTTACTGAGACAGAATTTCTTGATGGGGACTAAAAATCTGCATTTTAAATATGCATCTCAGCCGATTCATTTGCACACTGAAGTTTGAGCAGCATAGGTTTACATCCAAGGATACCAAACTGGTACCCAAGAGATGAAGGCATATAAGGTCTCTTGGCCTTTCCCCCTGTGTTTCCTTTAACTGGAATTATTTTCCCCAATTCCCCTCTCCCTATACACACTACTTTTTGCCTCACTATTTACTCTTCCAGAGTTAGCTTATTCATTATTTTTTATTTAAAATATATTCCACAAATAGGGCCTACTGTGAGCCAGAGAAGAGATGTCCTTAATCTCCCATCTCTAGGTTAGGTACCATTCTTGTGTTTTCCCACGACTCCTGTACTTTCCGCTCTGATCACACTTAGGATACTATGTTGCCATTAGGTGTTACTTATCTCCCTTACTATTAAATATGTTTTCCGAGGGCAAGGACTGTGCCTTGTTTTCGTTGCCTCCCCCGTGCCTGTCTTGAGCATTGCCTCAGAGATCATTGCTGCTCTACTAGCAGTCGTTCAGTGGAGAATGAATGCATATGTACATGTGCATCATCAGCGATTGCTGTGTAACAAACAGCTATACAAATCCTAATGGCATATGACAGCAAGCATTTATTTCACTTATGCATCTTCCAGTCATTTGGAGGTTGACTGAGCTTAACTGGGTGGGTTCCAGGTTGTAGGGTGGGCCTGCTGCCTGTCTCTCCTCCTTGGACACCCAGGTTGGCTGGAGCATGTTCTCTCTAGAAGACAGGAGCATGAGAGGGCTAGCAGAAACATACGTCTTAAGAATAGAATATTCTTGATTAGAATAGGGTCACCTCTGCCCACACTCCATTGGCCAAAACAAGTCAATGACAAAGGGTTTGCCTAAAGGAGGATGGGGGAGTGGGGTTGATAACTTATTCACATAAAATTAACAAATGGAATATTGAATGAAGAGCTCCAAGCATACCTTTCACCTAATTCACTTGTTTCCATGTCCCAGGATATCCAGGACCCTGGAGAAATGTCATAATGATAAGGAGCCACCCTAGGAAGCTATAGCCCAACTTCCCTTTGAGGATTCACTAGAACCCATTAAATTCACATACTGAAGAATCAAAAGCTGGGTTTTTAAAATTCTGTAATCATGGCACCCAAGTGTTTCTGCTGCCTAGAGTGAATCTACAATTCCTGCTCTGTTTTCCCATCTGCCTTGTTGTGCTGAACTATTCTGGTACCCACTGGACAAGAGAGAGAGGGTTGGGGGCAGGCCTGGAGGGACGGAGCCTGAATGAAGGGACAGTAGAGGGAGCTGGCAGGGGAGGCTGGGAGGGCTTGTGGAGGTTGCATTTCTAGGACTTGTAGGTTTTCATGAATCATTACTGTTTGTTTAAAGCAGTCACATCAACATTTCCTTTTGATTTCTTGAGATTTGTTTTCTCCTATGTCTACAAAGGATCAAACTGCATCTATTCACAGTGCGAATTCACATTCCCTTCCATGAAGCTTCCCCTCTTTTCCCCACATTTCAAAGATAGGAAAAGTTCTTCTTCTTGAGACACTGAATTTCTTCCACCTTCAGTTTGTTTTAGAATTCCCATAGATGAAAGTAGACAGATACCCCAAACGTGACAATTTCCTCTTTGAAAATATAAAGTACAAAGTTTACAACTGTGAAGTTCAAGATAAGAAAGATGGTTACTAATTCCTTCACCTCAAGAGGCAGACAATTAAATTCCTCAGGTTTGAAATCTTGTAGAAACCTCTCAGATGCATATTTATTATTACTTAGAGAAAGACCATCTAATAAATCCTCAATTTTTCCTCCTTGAATAGCAAGGTGAAAGTTCTTCGCTTAACATTGGAAATCCCGAAGTTCCATACAATTCCTATTCATGGATATGTCTCAGTGCTTAAATGCATTAAGGCCCATCACAGGATGAAATCTTTGGGAACTTTTAAAAATCAAATTTATTTAAAATAATAAATGAAAAGGAAACTATTTTTAATTTTAAAAATTGGGATGCAAAACAATATGTGGTGATCCCAGTTTTGTTAATGATTAATAATCATAAGGGCACACATGTATACACACACACACACACAGGAAAACTACAGAAAGGAAATAAATTTAAATATTGACATTTCTTTGTCAATGGAGTGACTGTATAAATTCATTATTTATGCCTTTTTATTATGTTTGCTTTCTATGTTCTTCCCAATTCTTTACAATATGTCATTATTACTTTTCTATTCAGGAAAAATAATTTTAACAATTTACATCTATTACCAGCTTTTTAAATCTTATTTTGATTAAATTAGCTTTATCAAATTATTTTTTTTAATATATGAGTATCTCTTTGAAGAGCCTTTTTAAAGGCAATAGATATCATTCTAGATCATTACCAAGTAACAAGACAAAATAAATCATAAGAGGACACAAGAGCAACATTATATAGATTATAGTGATGTGTAAGATCTCAGTATACTTTATACAAATGTGAATATAAAAATGATAACATAACAATACTTCATTCTTTTAAAAGGATTCAATATAGGTTTCCTTTTATTTAAAATTTAGCAGATGCTTTTCCTTGAGTGCTAAATAGCATGTCAGTCATTTTGCTAATTATCACATTTAATCCTCAAAAAAAATCCTGTGAGATACATGCTCTATTAGCCCCATTTTACAGGTGGGGAACATTTGGGCTTAAAAAGGTATGACAGCTAGGTATTGACAGAGTCAGGACTCAGGTTCATCTTAGAACCCAAAGCCAATACAGTACGTAGTGCCTTCTCCAGACATTTTGATGAGGAAGTCATACCTGAAGTCAAAACAGAGCCCTGTCTTCAACAAGCTGAGGAGTGACATAGTCTAACCGGGAAAGGGGTCTTGGAAAGAGTAAGTGTGTTCTCTTTGTTAGTTGTTCTGATTGTTTTCTCCGTTCACTTCAAAAACAGGTATAATCAGCACGCAGGTGGCGGCAGTCCTGACGGTGAGGTCGGCGGCCCCTGGGCCTCCTGTCGCCTTCACCTGTCGGGCTCCTGGGTTCCTGGGTTCCCCTCCAAGTCAGCTTTCAGTGTATCTGGGATGATTCCAGATCATCACTTAGTGACTGCCCTTAAAATTCTAGTTCTGACTCTATTTTCAAACTGGAAGAGACCAGGCAGGGAAGCCCTAGAGTCTGTGGCATCTGGGAGGAAAGCACCAGGCAGAGCCACCTCTGCAGGGCCTGTGGGGAGTCCCTGTCGTCAGCTGAGGGGGGTGCCTCTGACTTAGACACCTCGGTCCAAAGAGGAGTGATTGCTGGAATCCCTGTCATTTCACACTGAGAGAGAGCAGGTTTTGACCATGCTTCAGGAAATGGGGATTTAAATGTGTTTGCAGAGACACCTGAAGTAGAGACAGTGTTTTGGCATAACATTCTAAGGTCAAAAAATAAATAAATAAAAGACTCGAGGGATTGAAAAAAAAAAGCTCTAAGGATAAAAAAGGAGAAGCTAGATTCTTGGGCACCGAAGCAGCCAGCCTAGGCATTGACACCCATCCAGTTTATCTGGATGCACCTTGCTCTGAACTCCTACCATGCCTGGTGGATAATTGTAAGTCCGCCAAGTCCCTATGGCTGGACTTTCAGTGCTGTGGATTTTCATGGGAAAAGCAGAAAATCAGGCCAATATTCCAGATGTTCCCAGTGATCCAGCTGTCTGGCGTGCTGGCAAGGCCTATCCAGATGGTTGCTGCATATTTAATCTTTTGCCTGGATGTTGGTTGCCATGTGTACACCCAGGCTTAGAACCTAACAGGGTGTCAGTCAATACCATGTTGTCTGTTAATTAGAGATTTACTTGAGTACATTTTGTCCACTGGGTACCTGCTGTTTCAGTAATCTTCCAGCCAGACACATTTACCTGAATATTCATGGTCACTCACACACTGAGTAATCATTTGTTTCCTCCTACTACCCTTCAGCATCTGATCTTGCTGTCTAGTCACTAGGCTTTTATTATTTCTCTTTTCAAATTCTAAAGATCTCTAGAGAGATGCTATAAAAATGGCTTGGTTGCATGGATTTGTATGGTTTACATCTGAGCAATTTCTGTTTACTGCTAAATGAAGTCTCCTGCGACACCTTTGCTTGTGTGCAGCGCGGTAGCGTCCTGTTATCTACTCTTGGCCATCTCTCCTCTACTGGGGCAGCTGGATCTTTTAAAAATCCCCTTGGGAAAAAATCTACAATCCCTGACATGGCTTAGAGGCTGTCCAAAATCATACCCTTTATCTCCTTTTTTTGTTTTTGTCATACTTTCTTGCTTTTATTTTTTCTTTAGTCTCAAAGTAGCAATTCTTCTCTGGCATCTAAGCCTTCATACATTCCTGCATCTCACTTTCCCTCCCTCTGTGGCTCATTACATTTCAGTTAGCTCTGAGATTAAACCTCCTTTGCTCAGAGAAGATGTCCTGAAAATCGTAGCAAGGTGAACGTGCCTTATCCACTACATTCCTATGGCATCCTGGCTTCCCTATTACATAACTCACCTCATTCATAATTATTTGTTGGTAGTCTCCCCCGAGATCATATTATCCCAAAGGTCAGCAACTATGGGTACTTTTAAATGCATAGCCCATTATCTGGTACATAGTAGGAACTCTTCCCAAAGAATTTATCTAGTTAAAATACTCACTAGATGATGACCAAGATAATCATGTATAATTTTTGCAAATTTAAACTGTAGGCACACAGATGAATTAATGCCCAGATGAATGATTATTTTTTATTATTTCCTTCCCTCTTGTTTTTACCATGACGGTGGTCTATATCTTCTAGGATGCATAGTTACAAAACAGAGAAGAGAGGAAAGCTTCTCTCTTCTCTCATGGTACATGGGTCTTGGACCTGTCTGCCACTTCCTTCTTGGATTGAAGATGACTGGGTGTTGACTGAAGATAAGGAAGATGGACTGAGGTCAGGCTTTGAATCGCCTCCGGAAGTCAAGCACCTGCCTGAGAAGAGAACAGTATTCCTCTGTGGCCCACCGGGCATGTGGGATGGTAGACAGAGACGCTGGAAGAACCTCACCACACCTGTTCTGCTGATCTGGCCCTTGCTTAAGTGCTTAGCACCTTTAAAGTGTTCTTTCGGCTTGAATCTCACTTTCAGTTCTCTTTTTCTGGGCAGGCTAACACTTAACCATTTGACATGAATTGGTTTTTCAGGTTGATTTCTAATGTGACGTTAAAATCAGACCATATTTGAGATGTTGTACATAGGGGAAAGGTAGTATGAAGAAAAATATACTGTCCGGGGCATACATGGGGTGTCTTTGCGGGAGTGGGAAGAAGGAAGATGGGATGGGCCAGGGCAGTCCCTGGCAGCTGTGAGAGGCTAGAACAAGCACTGGTCTTGATGTCACGCATACCTGGCTCAGTCTTGGCTTTGCTGCTGACCAGCTGGGTGACCTTGGGCATGTCACATCCCCAAGCCTCAACTCCCTCCTCCATTAAATGAGAAGACTATTCCCTACTTGAAAGTCTGGTGGTGATGTACAAAACAGAATATGTGAATACTCTCTGTCAGTGGTGGCAAAGGAAGCCATTGTGGTGCGTCATAAGGGCAAAGCATCGAGTCGATGGGCTCTGGAGCCAGACTTCCTGTATCTAGACTGGCTGTAGCACTTCCCGGCAGCCTGACCTTGGCTAAGGCCCTCCACTTCTTTGTAAAATGAGGAGGCCAAGTATACGTACTTCACAAGACTACGGGGGTTAAAGAAGTTGATATACATAACGCTGTTAGGACAGTCCTGAGACACTGCGAGTGTTCAGCTCAGTAAAATTCAGGTGTGATGATGAGGAAGGTGGTGATGAAGGTGATGATGGTGATGATGGTGATGATGAAGGTGATGATGGTGATGATGGAGGTGATGAAGGTGATGATGAAGGTGATGATGGTGATGATGAGATGGTGATGAAGGTGATGATGAAGGTGATGAAGGTGATGATGGTGGTGATGATGGTGATGAAGGTGATGATGGTGATGGTGGTGATGGTGGTGATGAAGGTGATGATGGTGATGATGGTGGTGATGGTGGTGATGATGAAGGTGATGATGGTGATGATGATGGTGATGAAGGTGATGATGAAGGTGATGATGAAGGTGATGATGGTGATGATGGTGATGATGGTGATGATGGTGATGAAGGTGATGATGGTGGTGGTGGTGGTGATGATGGTGATGGTGGTGATGATCGTGATCATGGAGGTGATGAAGCTCATGATGATGGTGATGAAGGGGATGAAGGTGATGAAGGTGATCATGATGATGATGGAGGTGATGAAGGTGATGATGATGTTGATGAAGGTGATGATGATGAAGGTGATGATGAAGGTGATGATGGTGATGATGGTGGTGATGATGGTGGTGATGATGGTGATGATGAAGGTGATGATGGTGATGATGGTGGTGATGGTGGTGATGATGGTGATGGTGGTGATGATGGTGATGATGGAGGTGATGAAGGTGATGATGATGGTGATGAAGGTGATGAAGGTGATGATGGTGATGATGGAGGTGATGAAGGTGATGATGATGGTGATGAAGGTGATGATGGTGAAGGTGATGATGAAGGTGATGATGGTGATGATGGTGGTGATGATGGTGATGATGAAGGTGATGATGGTGATGATGGTGATGAAGGTGATGATGGTGGTGGTGGTGGTGATGATGGTGATGATGGTGGTGATGATGGTGATGATGGTGATGATGGTGATGATGGTGATGAAGGTGATGATGGTGGTGGTGGTGGTGATGATGGTGGTGATGATGGTGGTGATGGTGGTGATGATGGTGATGATGGTGGTGATGGTGGTGATGGTGGTGGTGATGGTGGTGATGGTGGTGATGATGGTGGTGATGGTGGTGATGGTGGTGATGATGGTGATGATGGTGGTGATGGTGGTGATGGTGGTGATGATGGTGGTGATGGTGGTGATGGTGGTGATGGTGGTGATGATGATGGTGATGAAGGTGATGATGGTGAAGGTGATGATGAAGGTGATGATGGTGATGATGGTGGTGATGATGGTGGTGATGATGGTGATGATGAAGGTGATGATGGTGATGATGGTGGTGATGGTGGTGATGATGGTGATGGTGGTGATGATGGTGATGATGGAGGTGATGAAGGTGATGATGATGGTGATGAAGGTGATGAAGGTGATGATGGTGATGATGGAGGTGAAGGTGATGATGAAGGTGATGATGGTGAAGGTGATGATGAAGGTGATGATGGTGATGATGGTGGTGATGATGGTGATGATGAAGGTGATGATGGTGATGATGGTGATGATGGTGATGATGGTGGTGATGGTGGTGATGATGGTGATGATGGTGATGATGGTGGTGATGATGGTGATGATGGTGATGATGGTGGTGATGGTGGTGATGGTGGTGATGGTGGTGATGATGGTGGTGATGGTGGTGATGATGGTGGTGATGGTGGTGATGATGGTGGTGATGGTGGTGATGGTGGTGATGATGGTGGTGATGGTGGTGATGGTGGTGGTGATGGTGGTGGTGATGGTGGTGATGGTGGTGATGGTGGTGATGGTGGTGATGATGGTGGTGATGGTGGTGGTGATGGTGGTGATGGTGGTGATGGTGGTGATGATGGTGATGATGGTGATGATGGTGGTGATGGTGGTGATGATGGTGATGGTGGTGATGGTGGTGATGATGGTGATGATGGTGATGATGGTGGTGATGATGGTGGTGATGGTGGTGATGGTGGTGATGATGGTGGTGATGGTGGTGATGATGGTGGTGATGGTGGTGGTGATGGTGATGATGGTGGTGATGGTGGTGATGGTGGTGATGATGGTGGTGATGGTGGTGGTGATGGTGGTGATGGTGGTGATGGTGGTGATGGTGGTGATGATGGTGGTGATGGTGGTGGTGATGGTGATGATGGTGGTGATGATGGTGGTGATGGTGATGATGGTGGTGATGATGGTGATGATGGTGGTGATGGTGATGATGGTGGTGATGATGGTGGTGATGGTGATGGTGGTGATGATGGTGGTGATGGTGATGGTGGTGATGATGGTGGTGATGATGGTGGTGGTGGTGATGATGGTGGTGATGGTGATGATGGTGGTGATGATGGTGGTGGTGGTGGTGGTGATGGTGGTGATGGTGGTGGTGATGGTGGTGATGGTGGTGATGATGAAGGTGATGATGGTGATGATGGTGGTGGTGGTGGTGGTGTGGTGTTGGTGGTGGTGATGATGGTGGTGATGGTGGTGATGATGGTGGTGATGGTGATGGTGGTGATGATGGTGGTGATGATGGTGGTGATGATGGTGGTGATGATGGTGATGATGGTGGTGATGATGGTGGTGATGGTGGTGATGATGGTGATGATGGTGGTGATGGTGATGATGGTGGTGATGATGGTGGTGATGCTGGTGATGATGGTGGTGATGGTGGTGATGGTGGTGATGGTGGTGATGATGGTGGTGATGGTGGTGATGATGGTGATGATGGTGGTGATGGTGGTGATGATGGTGGTGATGATGGTGATGATGGTGATGATGGTGGTGATGATGGTGATGATGGTGATGATGGTGGTGATGGTGGTGATGATGGTGATGATGGTGGTGATGGTGGTGATGATGGTGGTGATGGTGGTGATGGTGGTGATGATGGTGGTGATGGTGGTGATGGTGGTGGTAATGGGGATGCTGGTAATGATGGGGATGGTGGTGATGATGGTGGTGATGGTGGTGGTAATGAGGATGGTGGTGGCAGTGATGGTGATGGTGATGGTGGAGATGGTGGTGATGGTGATGGTGGAGATGGTGGTGATGATGGTGGTGATGGTGGTGATGGTGGTGATGATGGTGGTGATGATGGTGGTGATGGTGGTGATGATGGTGATGATGGTGGTGATGATGGTGGTGATGGTGGTGATGATGGTGGTGATGGTGGTGATGGTGGTGATGGTGGTGATGGTGGTGGTGATGGTGGTGAGGAGATGGTGATGGTCACCAGCAGCACCAGCATCAGGAGGCAGCAAGTGGTTATAAGCAAAGGCCTAGGAGATACCCAGCTGAGCGCGGATCCTGGTCCAGCCCCTGTTGGAGTGAACAAGGTGCTCGGTGTTGCTATGCCTCTGTTTCCTCATCTGTAAAACAGGGATCAAAGATACCTACCAAACAAATGCTTAGATTAAAATAATGCATCCATAGCACACACTGTGTGTGTGTATGTGTGTGTGTGTGTAGCTATTATTTAGGCTATTATTATTGAAAGTTCAGTGTCAGCGGAGACCCAGAGCTTACAGGGCTGAGGACAGGTGAACATGAAACCATGAAAAATCAGAAGGATGTTAAGATGACTTCCCTGATATCCCAGCTTTCTCTACCCTTCGGGCCTTAACTCAGCACATCTTGTCGCTGCCCTTGCTTTCCCTGCTCCTCCATCTCCTTTTTGTTTATATTTTGAGTGTTTATTGTGTACCAGGCATGAGGCTCAAAACTTAATGAGGACTATCTCATTTAATCCTCCCGATATCCCTGTATGATAACCATGATTTATCATAGTTAAGTAAAGGGCATGCAGCACAGAGAGGGTTAGATACCTTGCCCAAAGCCACACAGCTAAGGAGGAGTAGAGCCTGGAGTAGAATCCTGGCCCCTACAAATCCTTACCATAAGGCTACACTGCCTCTCATTCCACATTCTTAGGAGCTAGTGCCCCTCTTAGGGCCATAAAGTTGGCCTCTTCCAACTCCAGTTGCAATAGTGGTGTTTTCTGCTTATTCCCTAGTATGACTTGTAGCCCCTTTGAAGTATAAAAGCAAGACATGTACATTGTAGCCTTGTTAAGGACCACGGCAGGTGCTTGAGTGGACTCTGTAATGACTAAGGCACTCTGGGGTCACAGAACAATACTTATTTCAGTAGGAGGCAGAAGTGTTCAATTCTCAGAAGAGTTCCAAATCAGACAGTCGTTAATCTCAATGATATTGCAAAAGTGAAGTATATGGCATCTCGGTTTCTCATCTATAACATGTGGATGATAATAATAATAATAATACCTATCCTGGGGAGTTTCTGTGATCGTTGAATGGTATAATGTGAGTGGGTGCTCGTGCCTAGTATTACCAGCACTTAGAAGACACATATTGCAGAACACGGTAAATCAGGGTTAATGTATTCTGCTACCAAATAGTGTACACTATTACCCAGAATTTGGCTTTGGAAATCCAGAATTTCTGTCCTGGATTTGGGTGTTAGCATCTCCCCTGAGGTGGGGAGGCATTGCAGAACTTGCAGGATCCCAAATCTTTGCTTTCTATCCTCTGAGCCTCTCTCCAAGTTCAGTGAGAGGCTTCTTGCACCCTTCCAGGAATGTTTCTAGAAATTCCGAGAACGGACTCTCTGGTAGGGATTCAGGGTGGCTTCCTGTGGGATTCAGGCGTGCTTCAGAGCCTTCCAAGATAAGGAGTGGGGGAAGAGGTCCGGCTTGGGAGTCAGGAGTCTGGTCTCACTCTAGTATGGCCAACACCATCTCTGTGTCCTTGTGCCTCCACTTCCCCATCTGTGAAATGGACACTGAGAAAAGAAAACAAAACCATCCCAAAGTAATTGCAAGCAATGAACTCTGAAGAGATATTTACTGAGCACCTATTATGTGCCAGCACCATGCTAGGTCCCAGAGATACAAACATAAGTGAGGCATTCTCTGGGCAGTAGATGGCGAGCTGCCCTGCAGTCTGGAGGGGAGGTCCTCAAAGCACCTGTTTCCCTGCCGACCCTCTGGGGTCACCCCTACAGTCGTAGTGGTATGGCAAAATCATTAAGCACATGGCAAAGTAAATCAACTCTGTGGTCTTAAACATGCTTTAAACCTCTGTGTCTCAGCTAACTCACCTATAAATGCCACTTCTCTCTCAGAGATGCTGTAAAAATTTTGGGAAATAATGTGTTTCACAGGAACTTTATTTTTTTATATGATTCAGAAGTTTTTCCTTTTAGTTTCTCAGAGAGCAAGGCCTTCTTCTCAGTGGCATGGGACCTTGAGACCTTGGGAAATACTAGTAAATGAATATGGATTGTGGGAAGGGACGTATTATGCAAATGAAAAATACAAAGAGAGAGAAGGGTTGATTTTCAGCTTGTCTCATTCAAAATAGGATCGTTAAGAAAGGTTGATTTGCTTCCAGGATGTTGTCTGAACACTACCTAAGGGACTGTTTAAATTATTATTATTAAGCTCTAAATTGAATTGGAACCAAAGTTGTTATTTTTTTTCTTTTTACCAAAGTATTGGAACTTGGAAAGGAGATCAGATAAGTTATAGACAGATTGAATAAACTGTATTTACTCCGCACATCTGGTTAGAAATCTGAATTAAATTTGTGCCTAGCATACTTATTGGAACACAGTAAATAGTTATAATTATTATTGTTTGCTGTCTAAATATCTAATGATTACAATAGAATATGCAAAGCAAAAATAAATGATGCACCATCCAAAAACCATTTATATTTAATGTTTTCTGATAGCATAAGGTTGAGAGCTCATTGTGGGCAGGAAGTATGCTGAATTCATCTCTGTATCTCCATCACCCAGCAGAGAACAGAGTTGGCATTCAACAAATGGATGAATTAACAAATTAATTTATATGTGGGCATACCAAGGTCCAGTTCTGGAGAAGCAGAAGTACTGATTTTGTTCAGCTTACCAGGGATGGTATTTGATGGTTGTAACAGAAAAAATCACAACCCCTGGTGGGTGGTTCTAAGTACATGAACTAATTATGTAACCCCGGCCAAGTTATTTAACCACTCTGTATGCCAATGTCTTTTATCTGCAAAGTGGAACAGATTATCTGCCAACTCTGCAGGTTTATTGTGAGAACTGAATGAGAGCATTGTATGTGAAAGCCAAAGGAATACTAGAAATATGCAATGCTGTTTATTCCCAAAAACCTTAAGATGAATGGGCCACCTCTAGAACTCTGAGACTTGGCTGTTGTTTCATTCCCAGAAGGACCAAGGCATTTTAAAAGCTGATTGCATTATTCATCCCGGCCTGCAGTTTAGATAAGGTACAGTCTTAATGAGCCTTACCTCCCCCCCAGAGAATCCATGAAGTCATCTAGAGAGTATTATTTGAAATTGTTCTGCTTATTTTTAACCAAGACTTTATTCTTGTTAAAAGTTCCTAACTGTCTGGACTTGATCGGCTTCTTCTAAGACCAGAAAGAAATGAATTTTATGATTTCATGACAAAGCCAAATGTCTATTCTTGTAACTTCAGTCACAAACAGATGAGGCAATCTGAACAAACTTGAGTGTCGGTGTTGGCCTGGAACGAACCGAATCCAAACCTGCTCGGACATCCATATAGCTTCTGCCTTCTCCACGTCTGTGGCTCAGTTATATATCATGCCTGTGCCTAGGAACAAGATTGAGCAATAACAGTATTCTGAAAATTTCACTCTGAAGTAGTAAAGCCACTAGATCTCTAAAAGCTACCCTAAAGTCAGCAGCATGAGTGTCAATGACTTACTGATAGGCCCCCACCCTTATTGCCCAGCTGTATTACCATCTCCTTTAACAGACGTGATTGTCTGCAACATTCCCCCTCCCAACTGACATTCTCTGTCCCACCCACAAGCCTATGTGTCTTAAGGCAACAGCTCTTGACTGATCTGTTCACATACTAGTGATTCAAGGTACTATCAAATTTTGTTGCGTGGGTTACTAATACTGTTTTGGCTTCTAAGAATCCATTTTTTTCTACTTTTGCATATCTTTAGGAGAACTTTCTGTGTCTTCCCTCCTAGTTCCCATGGTTTGGGCAGGCCTGACCTCAATCCTAGATGCTTAAGGAGGCATGTGATCTAGGCCTAGCTAACCGGCATTTCTTTCCCTTTGGCTTGGGATTTTGTTCAGGGATGGGTGCATGATCCAATTTGGGCCAGTAAAACCTAGGCCCTTGTTCAAATTGTTGGGAAAAGAAGAGAGAAGCATTCCCTTTTTTCCCTACATTGGAATGTGGGAGGGTTTAGGCCTGGAGCTGATATGTTACTGTGTGGGGTCTGAGATTAAAGCCAGCACAGGGTGGAAGGAGGGAAGGACAGAACCAGAGAGGGGAGGACTGTGTTATGGTGACCTTTGAGCCTCTGGGTCTGTCATCTCTGAAGCTACTAGTTTTCCCTTCTATGTAAGCTAAAGATTTTTCTTTTAAATTGAGCCAGTTTGAGTTGACTTTCCTCCCTATCTGTTAGGGACTTCCCCATCTTGGCAATGAAAGCCCTGCATCCCAGCAAAGTGCTCGGGGCTTGGCAATCGGGGATTGTCGGTCACTCTGTCTGTAGGCACCGAAAGAGCCCAAGCTGATGCAAATGCCACATTTCCTTACAGATAAGACATTACAGGGCCACGCAGTGATAAGAATGTTGAACTATGTGCCTTGTGTGACCAGGGTTTGGCACAATTTGATGTAAGAAATAAGCTGGTCGAGCAGAGTCAAACAGGGCAGAACAAAGTGCAGGCGTGAAAGAAAGATCGCCTCTTTGCTGTGACTTCTGAGGCTGTTACCCCTGCGAATCCAAAACGGCAGGGCCGAGGCAGTAAAGGCTTCTGGTCAAGCAGCAAGAGCTGGAGTTTTGACAAGGAACGGTAGTGTTAGTCCTGTTGATGTATTTCTATACGCTGGCAGACCTTTTCTCCTGTATTGTTACTGTAATCACTGCTGACTTTTTAGTATTACTTTGCATCTTTTCATTAAGTTGTTAAAAATTCTGGTTTTCAAACATGTATCATGTGACAATTAAAGGATACAGGATATTTAGCTTGATTCTTAACACTTTCTCTCCTGAAATATAGTTTGCATATAAACCTTACTTTCACCTCTTAATTTTAAGAATCCTAAGGACAGATGTAAGTTTGTTTATCCCATGTTCTCTCCCACCAAATTCAGTTTCAACATGGTGGCAATCAAATATTTTTGGAACAAATTAATCTAAACCCGTTTAGGGCATGGTAATTTGAAGGAGCTTAAAATACTTTACTGAATATGGGCTCTTCTTAGTCATTCAAGTCTTGGAATGTTTTGAGATGGCTGGATCACATTTGC
The DNA here is from genome assembly GCF_040802235.1 of Manis javanica. Classification (NCBI taxonomy): domain Eukaryota; kingdom Metazoa; phylum Chordata; class Mammalia; order Pholidota; family Manidae; genus Manis; species Manis javanica. The sequence goes on along the minus strand of NC_133169.1, from coordinate 90,052,937 downwards.
AGGGATCCAGTTATCCCCTGGGAACTGGAAAAATTGCAAATGATTTTTCAGTATTTGATTCTTAGTGTGCAGAGAAGAACTTCTTTGTCTGCAACAAAGAAGCATTTCAGAGTGGCAGATCTGTTTGATGCCAGTGGGGGTGGAAGTGTTAGGTAAAGAAATTATAATAAGATTTCTTTTTTTGGAGAGAGGAAAAATAAAGATGGCTAGAGTTCCAAAGAGAAAAAGAGAAATATGTCACTCTATAAAAAGTGAAAGACCTCTCTATTCTTATCAGGACCTATGGGTGATTCTGACGCTGAAAACCAGAGACTAGGACACAATGACTAGAGGGTTGTTTTATTTTTTATCTTAACTAGAATTTACATGAGTCAAGAATGTAAAACTTTTTAACCTTATATGGTACTTGAATTTAGGAATTCCCATGGTATTATACATACCTAACAACTCACAGTGTGAGGCATTTATATCAACAAGTTATATATGCATAGGATTATATACATCCATTCATATAAATGTATTTGTATAAATACATACATATGTATTTAGAAGGTCTTTAAAATAAATGCCTAGAAATAATTGTATGTAAAAACTTAACAAAACAGAGAGTCCAGCAATATGACTCAGTAACATTGAATCTCTCTGATCCGAGCAACCCATTCAAAGGCCCTGGAGATGTAAAGTCAGATTATTCTGCTTGGAGTCTCAGGTCACATCAGGGTAACATCAGTTCACACTGAGACTCTGTCTTCTTCAAAGACTATGTCCTCAAGGTTCTTCCACACAAGCAAGGCTAGGCGTTCCTCCCTGTCTACAGTCCCCTTCTTTTTGAACCTGTCTTTGTCTCTTTTCTTAGAGTCAGCTTCATAACGGAATGAGACTGTGATGGCCTAGTTCAGGCCATGGGTCCAGTGCCCAAATTCTTGTCTTGCTGTTATTAGCTCCATTGACCCTCATTATACGACACAGATTGATCATACCAACTACTTCAGGGTTTTTTTTGAATGAATGAGTATTAGTGCTTCGAACACTACCTGTCATTCAATGAATATCAGCTCCTGCTAATATGGCCTTGCCACCATTCTCTTTAAGCACAGATGATCGGACCGGGAGTGGCTGCCTCCCTGAGAATGTGGACTCGGCACACCAGTTAGCAAAGAGCTCTAGATGTCAAAGGGGCTTATCAAGGAACGAGGATAACTATGCTGGAGTCATGAGTTCTGATAAATAAGCAGAGAAAGTTTAGCTTGAGGGGAGCTTAATAGATTCAAAGTGTGGTGCTAATACACTTTGTTAATACACTTTAATTAACTTAATTTGTTAGGACACTAATAATGTGTTGTGTTAATACATTTTCCATGTATTAACTCATTTAATGCTTAACCCCATGAGGTAGATGCTATTATGATGTACCATTTTACAGAAGAGAAAACCAAGGTGCAGCATAGTTAGGATTCGGACCCTGGAGGTCTAGGTCCACAGTCCATACTATCATTTTTCCGTGACGTGCATGAACGTTAAGTGAAGGAATGAGTTAGAGAGACTTGTAGAGGGAGGAACTGAAGGGGAGAGTCGGTGCCTGGCGGCCGGTCTCATAAGGTCATGTTCTTCCTCATGGGTCCCAGGAGATACTGGTTTAACTTTCAGGAAGTGGCCCCCCCCAGCTCTGTCTAGTTTGATTCATGACTCAGGCTTCTTTCTGCTCAGGGACAAATGGAGTCTGAACTGGCCGAGAGAACACCCCATGTTTCTGCATATGCCTGTGGACTCTTAACAAGCCCCCCCACAGAAGGCTGGAGGAAGAGCTTGGGGGCCTGGTGCTGGTTTAAAGTTAGGTACAGAATCGAACCCGCCACAGAAGAAATGAGAGGCGCAGGTCATTGTTGAAAACAAGATGAAAGCGTTTCCTCCACTTTGGAAATAATGTTTATTGAAGGACAGATGGTGTCAAGATGAGGTTGCTACATCTCAATGTCACCTCAGATCATTTGAATTCTAGCTTTTTGGCTTCTCAAAAATATACTCCCAGTGCCAGCTTTCACTGTGAAAGTAAATGGGTGGTTTGAATTGGGCAAAAGATATTTTAAATTAGGAATTCAGGCATCTCCATGGTAATCCAAGTCACTAAAATAGGTCAGAGCCAGACACTTTTTTTTTTTAAATCACTGAGAAGCTGGGGGGAAAGGAGAGAGGCTGCTGCGATGTCCCAGAAAGAAAGAAGCGCCAGCCTATTTGTTTTTCATATGGAAATGTGGTTTGCCGAAAGTTTTAAAGAATTGAAAACATTACCTCCAGTGACCTGACTGCCTCTCAGTGTTGACACATGTCATTTGAAGAAATGCCAGAAGGGAAGGGAAGAAAATTACATTTGACCCATCAAATGTAGTCCGCCTCTGAAAGGAGGGCCCTGACACGAAGGTGTCCGGCTCCACGCAGTCGGCTCTGGTTGCCCTGATATTTCACTTCATTTCTTTAGTTCTGTCTAAGCTTCGCTCAAGTACTGGATGCACTGGAAAGAGCCACGTTCCAGGCCCGCTGGCAGGGAGCTGTGCTTCATTCCTTGTGTGTGAACTCAGGGTCGGAATGAATCTCTCCCAGTGGAAAGAAACATGCCAAGAAACAGTGGAAATTCGTACAGCTCAGTTCGGGTACAGATTAAGGAAGATGGACTCAGTGGATCTGGAATAACAAGATGGATATTTTTTCCCTTAGGCAGTACAAAAAAACGGTGAAATTCGTCACCACAATAAATGCTAAACTAGTTAATTATACATTTTTCACTATGTGAAAATGTCTAGTCCCTTTGATGAACAAAACTAATAGGGAGAATCGTAAAAACATGAAAATGTAAAAATCCAGGGATTATGGATGATTGTTCGCTGCCACAATGTGAGCACTTTTATTTTTCTGCCTGCTACACCTTGCGTGCTGCCCTCCTTCCCTGGCGCTCCCGGCTTCCAGCACACTGCGCCCAGTATTCTCTCCCCTCCAGCGGTTTGCCTTTTGCCTTTCACACATTGGGTTAGTGCTGCATTCGAGACTGGAATCAGGACAGAGAAGTCATGAGGGAGGGGAGGACTGGGCCATGTTAGAGGATGCGTGGGAGAGGAAGTGGGCCTCCAGGCTGGAGAAGGACCAGAAGGACTGACTTCCTGGACTGTATACTTAGAAGGGATCCTCCTTGGTTTAATGCTCTGCTGTCACTGTCTTGAAATTCTTTTTTTTTTTTCCCGCTATGGCTTTTATTTATTTATTTATTTGAGAGAGCATCTCTCTTATTTATGGATCAAATGGTTGTTAACAACAATAAAATTCTGTATAGGGGACTCAATGCACAATCATTCATCAACCCCCGGCCTAATTCTCGTCAGTCTCCAATCTTCTGAAGCATAACGAACAAGTTCTTACATGGTGAACAAATTCTTACATAGTGAGTAAGTTCTTACATGGTGAACAGTGCAAGGCCAGTCATCACAGAAACTTTTGGTTTTGATCACGCATTATGAACTATAAACAATCAGGTCAATTATGAATATTCGTTTGATGTTTATACTTGATTTATATGTGAATCCCACATTTCTCCTTTATTGTTATTATTATTATTATTATTTTTAATAAAATGCTGAAGTGGTAGGTAGATGCAAGATAAAGGTAGAAAACATAGTTTAGTGTTGTAAGAGAGCAATTGTAGATGATCAGGTGTGTGCCTGTAGACTATGTGCTAATCCGAGCTAGACAAGGGCAATAAAACATCCACGGATGCAGAAGATTTCTCTCAAAACAGGGGGGGTGGGGTTCTAAGCCTCACCTCTGTTGATCCCCAATTTCTCACCTGATGGCCCCCCTGCGACCGTGCCTGTCTTAGGTTGTTCCTCCCTTGAGGAATCTTACCCGTCTCTGGCTAACCAGTCATCTTCTGGGGCCATACAGGGAAATGTAAAGTTGGTAAGTGAGAGAGAAGCAATATTGTTTGAAAAGGTTCGCTTTTTACTTCTTTGCAGATTTATGCCCTGTGGCTTCTATGCCCGGCCTTTGTCTTGAGGTATCTTTACCACTTGGAAGAATTATGATACTCGGTAATTTCATTATGAGGCACGAATTCTTCTTAAGGGTTGTAATTAGGAAGGAAGAAGAAAAGCTATAGAGGTAGCAGATGGAAGAAAACATGGGAAGACTGATTATTTCTTTGACATATCTTCTTGTAGAGTAACATAAGCATGTATAGGTTTTAAACTACTAATTAAATTGCGCACACACATTAACATAATAGGAATACAGCTACATAACCAAAGCAGACCTACAATTACCATCCATCTCCAGTGAAGCCAAAAAAACCAGTTAGGCACCCTAGGCATTTGTGAAAACTTACCAGTGATATGATGGATATTGTCTAACTGAATTTGAATAGTTAGAGAAAAATCAGACAAATTAAAACAACACATTCCTGGGGACTGTTCACATCTCATATGTTCTTTTAACAGTAGATAGTCTATAGTCGCAAGATTTTGGAGCGCTGCAACTTGCACTTCTCCTAATTCTTGGTTGAGTTCTGACAGTATAGATCCAGTCAAATTTGTTGTCTTACTGTATGCACAGGCCAGCTTAGATATCTCCTTCTTCATTCCCATGGCAAGTCCAGGAACCGGTGGGATGAATGCAGCTACAACTGCAGCATCGCCTGGATCTTTGTTGAAGTTTTTTGATGATCATCTTCTGGAATGACTCTTCCAGAGAATGTTGATGTTGGAAGTTCTTCATATCATATCTTAATTCATTTTCTGGGTAGCCAAATTAGGCTTTGGTTCTCTGTATAAACACAAGCAAACACTTTGCCCACACTTTGATATGCCGTTTATATCATTGTGAAGAACTTATTGAAGATCACCACACTGGAACTGCTTTTTTTTTTTTTTAAGAGAAAGGAATATTATCAGAAAAATGTACTTCCATAGCTGATCATCTGACACCCTTTAAATGATCAAAATTAAGGATATTTAACGCATGCTTTAATCATTGATTTACAGTTAGTTTTATCCTATCAAGGAGTAATCCCCCTTTTCTTTCCTTTTTTTTTGTTATCATTAATCTACACTTACATGAAGAATATTATGTTTACTAGGCTCTCCCCTATACCAGGTCCCCCCGCACAAACCCCTTTACAGTCATTGTCCATCAGCATAGCAAAATGTTGTAGAATCACTACTTGTCTTCTCTGTGTTGTACAGCCCTCCCCTTTCTCCCACCCCCACCATTATGCATGCTAATCATAATACCCCCTTTCTTCTCCCCCCACCTTACCCCTCCCAACCCACCCATCCTCCCCTGTCCCTTTCCCTTTGGTACCTGTTCCATTCTTGGGCTCTGTGATTCTGCTGCTGCTGTTTTGTTCCTTCAGTTTTTCCTTTGTTCTTATACTCCACAGATGAGTGAAATCATTTGGTATTTCTCTTTCTCCACTTGGCTTATTTCACTGAGCATAATACCCTCCAGCTCCATCCATGTTGTTGCAAATGGTAGGATTTGTTTTCTTCTTATGGCTGACTAATATTCCATTGTATGTATGTACCACATCTTCTTTATCCATTCATCTACTGATGGACACTTAGGTTGCTTCCAATTCTTGGCTATTGTAAATAGTGCTGCGATAAACATAGGGGTGCATCTGTCTTTTTCAGACTGGAGTGCTGCATTCTTAGGGTAAATCCCTACGAGTGGAATTCCTGGGTCAAATGGTATTTCTATTTTGAGCATTTTGATGAACCTCCATACTGCTTTCCACAATGGTTGAACTAATTTACATTCCCACCAGCAGTGTAGGAGGGTTCCCCTTTCTCCACAGCCTCGCCAACATTTGTTGTTGTTTGTCTTTTGGATGGCAGCCATCCTTACTGGTGTGATGTGATACCTCATTGTGGTTTTAATTTGCATTTCTCTGATAATTAGCGATGTGGAGCATCTTTCCATGTGTCTGTTGGCCATCTGTATTTCTTTTTTGGAGAACTGTCTGTTCACTTCCTCTGCCCATTTTTTAATTGGATTATTTGTTTTATGTTTGTTGAGGTGTGTGAGCTCTTTATATATTTTGGACATCAAGCCTTTATCGGATCTGTCATTTTCAAATATATTCTCCCATACTGTAGGGTACCTTTTTGTTCTATTGATGGTGTCTTTTGCTGTACAGAAGCTTTTCAGCTTAATATAGTCCCACTTGTTCATTTTTGCTGTTGTTTTCCTTGCCTGGGGAGATATGTTCAAGAAGAGGTCACTCATGTTTATGTCTAAGAGGTTTTTGCCTATGTTTTTTCTAAGAGTTTTATGGTTTCATGACTTACATTCAGGTCTTTGATCCATTTTGAATTTACTTTTGTGTATGGGGTTAGACAATGGTCCAGTTTCATTCTCCTACATGTAGCTGTCCAGTTTTGCTAGCACCATCTATTGAAGAGACTGTTATTTCGCCATTGTTTGTCCTTGGCTCCTTTATCAAATATTAATTGACCATATACGTCTGGGTTAATGTCTGGAGTCTCTAATCTGTTCCACTGGTCTGTGGCTTTGTTCTTGTGCCAGTACCAAATTGTCTTGATTACTATGGCTTTGTAGTAGAGCTTGAAGTTGGGGAGTGAGATCCCCCCTACTTTATTCTTCTTTCTCAGGATTGCTTTGGCTATTGGGGGTCTTTGGTGTTTCCATATGAATTTTTGAATTATTTGTTCCAGTTCATTGAAGAATGTTGCTGGTAATTTGATAGGGATTGCATCAAATCTGTATATTGCTTTGGGCACGATGGCCATTTTGACGATATTGATTCTTCCTAGCCACGAGCATGCGATGAGTTTCCATTTGTTAGTGTCCCCTTTAATTTCTCTAAAGAGTGACTTATAGTTTTCAGGGTATAGGTCTTTCACTTCTTTGGTTAGGTTTATTCCTAGGTATTTTATTCTTTTTGATGCAATTCTGAATGGAATTGTTTTCCTGATTTCTCTTTCTGTTGGTTCATTGTTAGTATATAGGAAAGCCACAGATTTCTGTGTGTTAATTTTGTATCCTGCAACTTTGCTGTATTCCGATATCAGTTCTAGTAGTTTTGGAGTGGAGTCTTTAGGGTTTTTTATGTACAATATCATGTCATCTGCAAATAGTGACAGTTTAACTTCTTCTTTACCAATTTGGATTCCTTGTATTTCTTTGTTTTGTCTGATTGCCGTGGCTAGGACCTCCAGTACTATGTTAAATAGCAGTGGGGAGAGTGGGCATCCCTGTCTTGTTCCTCATCTCAGAGGAAAAGGTTTCAGCCTCTCGCTGTTCAGTATAATGTGGGCTGTGGGTTTATCATATATGGCCTTTATTATGTTGAGGTACTTGCCCTCTATTCCCATTTTGCTGAGAGTTTTTATCATGAAGGGATGTTGAATTTTGTTAAATGCTTTTTCAGCATCTATGGAGATGATCATGTGGTTTTTGTCTTTCTTTTTGTTGATGTGGTGGATGATGTTGATGGATTTTTGAATGTTGTACCATCCTTGCATTCCTGGGATGAATCCCACTTGGTCATGGTGTATGATCATTTTGATATATTTTTGAATTCTGTTTGCTAATATTTTATTGAGTATTTTTGCATCTACATTCATCAGGGACATTGGTCTGTAATTTTCTTTTTTGGTGGGGTCTTTGCCTGGTTTTGGTTTTAGGGTGATGTTGGCTTCATAGAATGAGTTTGGGAGTATTCCTTCCTCTTCTATTTTTTGGAAAACTTTAAGGAGAATGGGTATTATGTCTTCTCTGTGTATCTGATAAAATTCTGAGGTAAATCTGTCCAGTCCGGGGGTTTTGTTCTTGGGTACTTTTTTGATTACCATTTCAATTTCTTTGCTCGTATTTGGTTTATTTAACTTTTGTGTTTCTTCCTTGGTCAGTCTTGGGAGGTTGTATTTTTCTAGGAAGTTGTCCATTTCTAGGTTTTCCAGCTTGTTGGCATATAGGTTTTCATAGTAGTCTTTAATAATTCTTTGTATTTCTGTGGAGTCTGTTGTGATTTTTCCATTCTCATTTCTGTTTCTGTTGATTTATGTTGATTCTCTTTTTCTCTTAATAAGTTTGGCTAGATGCTTATCTATTTTGTTTATTTTTTCAAAGAACCAGCTCTTGGTTTCATTCATTTTTGCTATTGTTTTATTCTTCTCAATTTTGTTTATTTCTTCTCTGAGCTTTATTATGTCCCTCCTTCTGCTGACTTTAGGCCTCATTTGTTCTTCTTTTTCCAGTTTCTATAATTGTGATGTTAGACTATTCATTTGGGATTGTTCTTCCTTCTTCAAGTGTACCTGGATCGCTATATACTTTCCTCTTAAGACTGCTTTCGCTGTGTCCCACAGAAGTTAGCGCTTTGTGTTGTTGTTGTCATTTGTTTCCATATATTCCTTGATCTCTATTTTAATTTGTTTGTTCATCCATTGATAATTTAGGAGCATGTTGTTAAGCCTCCATGTGTTTGTGAGCCTTTTTGTTTTCTTTGTAGAATTTATTTCTACTTTTATACCTTGGTGGTCTAAAAAATTGGTTGGTAGAATTTCAATATTTTGGATTTTGCTGAGGCTCTTTTTGTGGACTAGTATGTGGTCTATTCTGGAGAATGTCCTATGTGCACTTGAGAGGAATGTATATCCTATTGCTTTTGGATGTAGAGTTGTATAGATGTCTATTCGGTCCATCTGCTTTACTGTGTTGTTCAGTGCCTCTGTGTCCTTACTTATTTTCTGCCCGGTGGATCTATCCTTTGGGGTGAGTGGTGTGTTGAAGTCTCCTAGAATGAATGCATTGCAGTCTATTTCCCTCTTTAGTTCTGTTAGTATTTGTTTCACATATGCTGGTGCTCCTGTGTTGGGTGCATATATATTTAGAATGGTTATATCCTCTTGTTGGACTGAGCCCTTTATCATTATGTAGTGTCCTTCTTTATCTCTTGTTACTTTCTTTGTTTTGAAGTCTATTTTGTCTGATATTAGTACTGCAACCCCTGCTTCTCGCTGTTGTTTGCCTGAAATATGTTTTTCCATCCCTTGACTTTTAGTCTGTGCATGTCTTTGGGTTTGAGGTGAGTCTCTTGTAAGCAGCATATAGATGGGTCTTGCTTTTTTATACATTCTATTACTCTGTGTCTTTTGATTGGTGCATTAAGTCCATTTACATTTAGGGTGACTATTGAGAGATATGTACTTATTGCCATTGCAGGCTTTAGATTTGTGGTTACCAAAGGTTCAAGGTTAGCCTCTTTAGTGTCTTCCTGCCTAACTTAGCTCGCTTATTGAGCTGTTATATACACTGTCTGGAGATTCTTTTCTTCTCTCCCTTCTTATTCCTCCTCCTCCATTCTTCATATGTTGTGTGTTTTGTTCTGTGCTCTTTTTAGGAGTGCTCCCATCTAGAGCAGTCCCTGTAAGATGCCCTGTAGAGGTGGTTTGTGGGAGGCAAATTCCCTCAGCTTTTGCTTGTCTGGGAATTGTTTAATCCCTCCATCATACTTAAATGATAATCGTGCTGGATACAGTATCCTTGGTTCAAGGCCCTTCTGTTTCATTGCATTAAATATATCATGCCATTCTCTTCTGGCCTGTAGGGTTTCTGTCGAGAAGTCTGATGATAGCCTGATGGGTTTTCCTTTATAGGTGATCTTTTTCTCTCTAGCTGCCTTTAAAACTCTTTCTTTGTCCTTGGTCTTTGCCATTTTAATTATTATGTGTCTTGGTGTTGTCCTCCTTAGATCCTCTCTGTTGGGGGTTCTGGGTATTTCCGGGGTCTGTTTGATTATTTCCTCCCCCAGATTGGGGCCGTTTTCAGCAATTATTTCTTCCACGATAATTTCCATCCCTTTTCCTCTCTCTTCTTCTTCTGGTACCCCTATAATACAGTTATTGTTCCTTTTGGATTGGTCACACAGTTCTCTTAATATTGTTTCATTCCTGGAGATCCTTTTATCTCTCTCTATGTCAGCCTCTATGCATTGCTGTTCTCTGGTTCCAATTCCATCATTGGCCTCTTGCATCTTATCCATTCTGCTTATAAATCCTTCCAGAGTTTGTTTCATTTCTGTAATCTCCTTCCTGGCATCTGTGATCTTCCTCCAGTCTTCATCCCATTGCTCTTGCATATTTCTCTGCATCTCCGTCAGCATGTTTGATTTTTATTTTGAATTCTTTGTCAGGAACACTGGTTAGGTCTGTCTCCTTCTCTGGCGTCTCTGTGATCTTGGTTAGCCTGTAGTTTTGCCTTTTCGTGGTGATAGAGATAGTTTGCAGAGCTGGTACGAGTGATGGCTGGAAGAGCTTCCCTTCTTGTTGGTTTGTGGCCTTCTCCTGGGAGAATAGCGACCTCTAGTGGCTTGTGCTGGGCAGCTGTGCGCAGACAGGGCTTCTGCTTCCTGCCCAGTTGCTTTGGGGTTTATCTCCGCTGTTGCTGTGGGCGTGACCTGGCTTAGGCTGCTCCTCCAAAGTGGTGGAGCCCCGTTGGAGGGGTAGTGGCCGGGAGGCTATTTATCTCCGTGAGGGGCCTCCTTGCTCCCTGCTGCCCAGGGGCTTAGAGTGCCCAGAGATCCCCAGATTCCCTGCCTCTGGACTAAGTGTCCCGCCCTGCCCCTTTAAGACTTCCAAAAAGCATTCTCCAAACCAAAACAACAACAACAACAACAACAACAAAAGAAATGGCCACTCCCGTTTCTTTTTTCTCTGGTGTCGGCCTCAGGCACCTGCTCACCGGTCCTGCTGCCCTGTTTCCGTAGTATCCAGGGCCCTGCGCATGCACTGTGTCTACGCTCTGGTCTAGATGGCTGGGGCTGGGTGTTCAGCAGTCCTGGGCTCCCTCTCCCTCCCTGCTGACTCCTCTCCACCTGCTGGGAGCTGGGGTAAGGGGCGCTTGGGGCCTGCCAGGCCGGGGCTTGTATCTTACCCCCTTCACAAGGCGCTGGGTTCTCACAGGTGTGGATGTGGTCTGGATGTTGTCCTGTGTCCTCAGGTCTCTATTCTAGGAAGAGTTGTCTTTGTTATATTTTCGTAGATATATGTGGTTTTGGGAGGAGATTTCCGCTGCCCTACTCATGCCGCCGTCTTGGCTCCGCCCCCTCCACTATCTTGATATTCTTAATAATTTTGTACAAGGATCCTCACATTTTCACTCTGCACTGGAGCCACAAATTATCTAGCTAGTTTTGAGGGCTGATGGGAAAGGAATTCCCAGTGAAATATCCTGAGAATAGCAGGGGGATTGCAAACACAAAGGTTTTCTAGGATATTATGGAGAACAGGGTTGACATCTTGAGGTCTTAGTCATCAACTCACCAGGACTGAACTCCCACAAGCAGAAAAGTGAAGGCAAGAAGCAAGCAAAACAGACAAGTGTGCATGGTCCGACTGGTCCAGCCTAGGAAATTGTTATGGAACCCCGCCTCCTTCACCAACCTACCAATACCCTCAATTCCATGTATAAAAATAAATTCCTTTGGCTGAAGATTTTGCCTTCTCTTAGACAAAAAATTGCATGATGTAATTAGTCATAGTAACATTTATATTTATTCTATCAGGAAAGAAGTATTTATTGTGTATCTCCTATAGCAAGTCATTCTCTAGGTCCTGTGGTTACGGTGGTGAGTCAGGCATACAAAAGCCTTGCATTCAAGGAGATCACATTCTAGTGAGGAAACAGAACATCAAATACATAAATAAATACATAAAAATGATAATATGTGCTACTGATAAATGCTACATAAAAGATAAAGTGGTAGGTAGAGACGGGGTAGGCTGCTCTCTGAGGAGGTGGCATGTGAATTGACAGCTGAGTTAACAGAAGGCAACTCTGCAAAGGTCTGGAGAAAGAATTCTCCAAGAAAAGGAAACAAGTCCTACAAAGTCCCTGAGGAGAGAACTAGTCTCCTGAGGGATAGAGAGAAGGCCAGGGGGGCTGAAAGCAAGTGGATAATAGAGTGGAGAAACATGAGACCAAAATGTCAGTAGAGGTGAGATCATCTGTGGCCTGCAGGGGGAATTTGGATTTTATTCACAAATATAACAGAAACTTTTAAAGAACTTTATGGTAGGGGAGTCACATGATCCAATGTACCGTGAGTAGGATGCACTAGAGGGGCCTGGCAAGCATGGAGGCAGGAAGACAGAGGCCATGAAAGTGACCCAGGGAAGAGGCAGGTACTGTGACAGGGGTGGTGGCACAGAGATGGTAAGAAGTGGTAGGATTCAGGATAGATTCTGGAGCGGCACTGACAAGATTTCCTGATCAATTAGATGCAGAGTGTCAGGGAAAAAGAGGGGACCTGGGAGACTCCTATGCCATTGGCCTGAGTAACTGGGGGTTAGTTTGCAGCCCCGTTACTGAACACAGAAAGGCTGCAGAGAAGCGGGGTTTGCCATGTTGGAGGTGGCAGTGGAGAGCAAGAATTCTATTTTGGTCCCTTTACATTCGTTTGAGAAGATTTCTAGGCAGCGATGTTGGGGGGGGCAGTTAGATATATGAGTCTGGTCACGATAGAAGAGATCGGCCCAGAGATACAGGAGAAGTGATGTTTGATGTCACAGGATAGGATGCGAATTATCTTAAGGAGAGAATGTAAGTGAAGATGAGAGGCTTAAGGCCAGAGCCATAGACCCTCCAAGATGAGAGGTCTAACTTGATAGTAGAGGAAGAAAACAGAAGAGGGGTTGTCATAGAATCAGAGATGAAAATATTTTTGAAAGTGGGGAACAACAGACTGTGTAGACATCTCAATAGAATTCAAGATAGAATGGGAAAACTGACCATCGAACTTGACAAGATCACCTCGAGAGGGGCCATTTATGTGCAGCAGGGTTAGAGGTGGGGGAAATGCCCGGTCCGAGCAGAGAGCAGACCAGGGGAAGTGCAGATGGGTGTCCAGAAAGTGAATGTGGGCAGATGTTCTGTGACCTGAAAAAGAGAGAGCGAGAGAACATAGATGTGAAGGGAGGGGGGAGAGAGAAATGAACTGGAATAGTAGATGAAAGGACACAGGGCCATTAAAAATTCTTTTTACAAGATTTAAGGCACCTTTGTATGGAGATGCAAGTCGAGAGGAAGAAACCGGTAATGCAGACAAACAAGGTATAATTGAAATTCTCTTAATCAACCTCTACTTCCTCCACCTGACTTGAGACTGGATTACCTGTCCTTCTCCATTTCTTTTGTAAAGAATGAGTCCCGTGGCTGGTATTTCACTCTGAAATCCCATGAGTACTGTGCTCACCGGTTGGTCTGCGGTTTACAAAGAGGCAACCGCGTCCATCCCCAAACCTGCTAATGCCTAATTTATAGACTGAACTTTACCTCCCAACCTAAACTCATTACGTTGAAGCCCTAACATGCAGTGTGACTGTATTTGGAGACAGGACCTTTAAAGAGGTGATTGATGTTAAATGAGGTCTTAGGGTTGGGACCCGAATTCAGTGGGACTGGTGTCATTACAAGAAGAAGAAGAGACGCTCGAAGCGTGCGCCCAGGGAGGAAACACTATGTGCAAATGCAGCCAGAGGCGGCTGTTCACGTCCCCTAGAGGGGCCTCCAGGGGAACCAGATCTGCCAGGACTCTGACCTCCGACTTGCAGCCTCCACAACTGTGAGAGACACATTTCTGATGTTTAAGCCACCAGTCTCTGGTGCTTAGTTAGGGCAGCCTTAGTAGGCTAAAACAGCCTATTGTACTCATTGATGTAATTATGTCATTTAATGAAATATTACATAAAATGAAGAAATCGTGCAAAAATTGTTTTTATGAAAAAATAGTTGAATGCTTTGGAAAGACTTTTTAGCATGGTACTAAAAAGTTACTGTTCCACTGTTATGGGCAAGACAGCAGTAAAAGATTGGGAGGACTTGTAAACGCTAGGACAGTGATCTCAGGTCATCTTTAAGCATCCTACAGTACCCACTATAAAGAAACCAAAAGCAAGATGCATAGGTGACACAATATATGCAGAAGGTGGACCAGAACTGCAATCTCTGCCCTGCAAAAGATTAGCAAATGAGTGAATATGTGTATGTTAGTTAGAATTGTTTTAATGATACCCAGCTTTAATTAGCATTTTTGATTTGTGGATCAGGTGGGTTCCCAGCTGTGTCAGATGAGAGACATTTGTCTTAAAGTACTTGAGAAGGTGATATGGGACGGGATCCAGTGCACAGGAGAAGGTGCTCTCTTTGATAGGAGTGGGGACCCTGCTTCCATTTTCATAGGTAGGAATATAGAACATAAGATGTGGGTAAGTTGGCAGAACTGACAGTGAGAAAATGATACTGTTCTGATCTTAATTACATCTTTTTCCCCGATGAAGTCTGAGACATTGTTGTTTATTGTCTAGGGAGAGGGGTGTAGTGAGCTCTGAGGAAAAAGAAAGCATGAAATAGCTGTCTTGAAGAATGGGAAAGTGAATTTACTAGAAATTTCTACAGAATTGTTTTGTAGCATTGAGTGCCCATCTGAGATTTGTGAACATAAATTTGAAGTGAGTCCAGTTGGTATGGTTGCCTAACTTTCTTCAGTAAAACTTGTCTGCATAGAAGAAGTATCTTTAAGGTATATTTGAATCTAGTTATAATTGGTGTTTGCCAAGCAACACAAATTATAAAAGAGAAAGTGCGGAAAACAAGTTAAAGTGTTTTGAAGGAGATTACTTTAGTGATGTGTCATGGGATTTGAGATGGATAAAGAGGAAAGTTAAACCATAAAGGGATGAGAATTTAAAAAAAAATAGTAGTTATTATTATGAAAGAGAACTCAGTGAGGTCAAAGGGCTGATGGAGAGGGAATATTACCATGAAAGATTGGAAGGTTGACCAGCAAGTTCAAAGTTAAATTTTATAAGGGTCACTGGCAATAGAAAAACCTAGGAAATGACAATGTGAATGGGGGGCTGAGGTGAGGTGGAGAAATGAGATTGAGCCGAGGAACTGAGCAGTCAGAATGGCAGATGGGCCATCGTGGGGATGGGGCGCCACCAGCCCTGATGACAGAAGGCCTGCTAGGGGAGAGTTAAGTCAGGTGCCCAAGTCATTGTTGGACAAGTAAGAGCTCAAAGAGGTTCAAAAGGTGACAACGGTAGGGGGTGATCAAGTCTCCATTTTTCAGTACAGAGAGTAGGTTCTTATTTTTCAAGTGAAGTGGGGGCATGAGCACCCCAGAGCCCTGGGCAGAGTGGTACCAGTTAGCATTGAGTGCCAGGCCACAATACAGAGGACGGTGGAGGAGTCACTGAGGGTAAGTTTATCAGCACAGGGCTGGCAGACTGGCACTGTTTAATCGTGTGTGTGTGTGTGTGTGTGTGTGTGTGTGTGTGTGTGTGTGTGTGTGCATGCAGCACCCATAGGTGGAGCCAGATCATTCACCGGCTAGCAGGAGTCCACTCTTAAATCCGTCTCTGGAACGTCTGCCTCAGATCGATGGTGTAGACATCCTCTGAGATGGTGACTCTAAGAATGAATGGGAGAAGCATCCCTAGCTGCTGATAGCTGGGCGCTGGCCGGCTTCCGAGGCTGAGGCCAGCATGCCAGTGGCGTCTTTGCAGCCCACGCTCAGGAAAGGAGAAGGAACATGATATGCCCTGAGCAAAGCACGGCTGCTGACTGGGCGCCTTCGACCAGAGACTTAGGGCCCACAGTAAACCACCTCGGGTGAGCAAAGGGACAGTGCCCTTATGCCACATTTACTGTGAACGCTACTGCGGGGAAGAACAATCCAGATAGAAGTGTGTGATTATAAATACACAAAGGAAAATGCCGGTGGAAGCTTTCTAGAGTCTGGAAAGGCAGTCAATAATTCACTTTGGAGGAACTGCCCAAGGTTCAATTTGGAACAACTGGGATAATGCAGGTTGTATTGATTCAAAGCTTGGCTCTTCCTCCAATTCTGTTTGAACTGTTGGATATCACCTTGTCAGTAAATGTGACAGTGATTGGCAAAAGTGAAGTACTGCACCAGCTGTTCACAGGAAAATGACCCACAATATTGTTATGTCTACTATATTCTGGAATGAGTATTTCGGATGAGTTTCTCCAGTATGTGAACTGCTAGTAACTTCAGTCAGTTTATCAAGAGTGCTCAAACTAGGTGACAGGTAGACAAAACAACTGGTTAATTTCACATTTTACTCCACATTTGTGGCAGTGTGCAGGCCCAGGATAAGTCCAGCTATATGGATGGATTGGAAATTCAATGTCAACATAAAATTTCCCAGTGTTGATTTTCCATATATCAAGTGAGTGGTTGAACTAGAAATTCATTAAAGCCCTACCTAGTCCTCAAAGTCTAAAATTCTGATTTACCGCAATCCCATGGCCCAAATTCACATGTCCTTACAAATAAAAGGGGAAGGGAGACAGTCTAGGGAGTGTGACTTTAAACTGAGGATGAGGAACATGTTTGTGTTGCTTTAGTGGAGTATGAATGGGGTACTTGAAGAAGACAGAGCTTATCTCATAAGGTTATTGTGGTCATTAAATGAGATACTGTATGCAGCACTCAAGGCTAAGAAAGAGTGTGTGGCTTCCGTTGACGACCGGCTGAGCAGAAGTCAAATCCACATTGTTTGCTAGGACCAAAGCGGAATCCTCCCTGACTAGTTTAAGTACAAGGAACAATTTATTTAAGAGTGCTAGGTGACACACAGGGGTGGAGGCCACACAGATAGGAAAAAAATTTCAGACCTCTGATGGCTGCAGTGGAGACCCCTGCTATCGCTGTCATTCCCAGTGAACTGTTTTGCCTGTGACCCTGCCTGGAACCTTCCACCCTGCGGGCCCCCTGGAAGCCAGCCTCCTCTGTTACACCAGAAGGAATCCCCCTCTATGCCTGCTCCTTTGTGTTCCTAGCTTCCCATCCGACCATCCGAGTCTTATGTGAGAGCGTCTGATTGGCAAAGCCTAGGTCACTTGCCTGTACTGCAAAGAGAGATTTAGAAAGTGATTTTCCAGCATCTTTTTTAAAGTAGTGCAGACTCAAAGGTGGGAAATTTTTCACACATAGGGAGAGCATTCAAAGGATGCTGGACTCCCCAAAATAACAGCAGATGGCTCCTAAATATGGTGCTTTACATTCATAAAGCTGACAGATTACAAAGAACTTTCCTATTACTTTCATTAGAGTCTTTGGAAAAGAATTAATAGTGAGAAAGCTAGGTAGTGGTCTCCATTTCCCCTAAAGGAAGAACCGTTTTTCAGTTACGGAAACTTTACAAAGCCTGAGGACTAGACACAGTCGTACACCTGATAAGGGCAGAGCCAGTGCTGAAACTAGGTCCTCTGGGTCAAAAGCCTTGACGTATCCTCACTGGCCTTCTCCTTACTTAGGATGGTATTTGCTATTGGTTATTTACAAAGGGTGTTTCTTTTTTTCTGATTTTAAGACTGCATATTATTATTATATAAAATGTATAACATTCAGAAAAATTTAGATAGGAAATAAAAAATCTCATCACCCTGAGAAAGCTTGCTAGCACATATATTTTTTATCATAAAATCGGTATCTAACTATATGTAGTGTTCTGTTTCTTGCCCTTCCCTTAGCATTATGTCAGGGACTTTTCTCCATGTCATTAAAAATGTCTTCCAAAGCATAATTTAAATGACTGTAAAATTATTTCATTGTACATATCAAACATAATTTGCTTAACTGTATCTTAGTTGTTGGACACTTATCACTGGAATTTTGTTATAAATAAGAGTAATAAATATCATTTTTTACCTGAATTGTATATATAATCGATATAAATAGGTTGATAGATGACTATATGTTTTTTATAAAATCCTTGTTTATTTCCCTGAGCTGGGATCTTGGAGATGCAATTCCTAGTTCATCTGGTACGAACTGATTTGCTGTGTGAGTGCAGCTGTTTCCCCAAAACCAGCAATATTAAGCTTGATTTTTGTCCCTTACAGATTGATTGGCTTTTGTCTGTTTGTTTTGTGTATTTCTGTTTGAGTATTTTTGTCCGGGTTTTTTCTTTACCTGCGTAACTACCAATGTTTGCTGAGATTTAGCTAGACGTGAACTTCTTTTTATTATTTTAACGCAGTGGTTAGAAGCTTTGGCCCTTCACAGACCACCTGGCATTGAGTCCTAGCTTCACTGTTTGCTGTTTTGACCTTGGGCAAGTTAGCTAACCTCTCTGTGAGTCAGTTGCCTTATCCATAAAGTCGAGGCCATGATTTTATATAGCTGTGAGTTAATGAAATTTAATATGAATAAAGTGTTTAGCTCAAGAAATCTTTATTGCCCGTTATTTTCTATTATGCTAATTCATTCTTCTCTCATCTCTGAAAACTTTCCTTTACCCCGGTTATTTCTCGCTCTGCGTCATACACTCCAGTGGTTCTAACTCACTCCTTGAGGACTCATATGATTCTCAGGTATCTCTCTGTTCTCGCGCCCCTCTGCCTATATACCTTTTGCCTATATACCATCTTTTTCATCCTTTGATAGTTTTATATTTTTCTCCTGTATCCTCACATGTTCCAAGTGCATCCTCCACATTACTGATTCAGCTTTCTATACAGATAAGACTGACTTTGCTACAATAAATCCAATACAGATTTGGATGGTCTTATTGCAATTTTAGTCTCCTTGCACTTCTTAATTATCCAGCTCCTTTTCCTCCAGTCTCATTGTCTTTATACCAGATCCTGTTTTCATCTCAGCTTATCCTCCTGATGACGACCTTCTGGCATCCTATTAGTGATGTCATGTGATATTTTTAAAATTTTCTTCTGAGATCTGTATAAATCATTTTTAGAAGTTTGTTCCTTCCAAACTTTAGAATGATTTTTATCTTCCACTGTTTTGCAGTATTTTTTTTCATTGGTCCTTTGGTGACTTTTAGGTCCTCTATTCATCCTCAAACAGGGGACGTGTTGTGGAATTTGTCCACAGACAGATGGTATGGGTTTCCCTGAGGTAGTGATCGGTTCTCTCGTAAATTCTTCTGATGGTTGTTTCCAACTTGCAGCTCGCCAGGGTCAAGTAGCTGTATATCTGGTGTGGCTCTGACATATGGAGCTAATATTTTCTCCTACATCATACTCTCTGGTTCTTTGATACTCTGAATGATGTATTATTTAAAAACTACAGTTCTTAGCATGCATTGTTCCTAGAGTTTTTCTTTACAGGAACCATATTCCAGGATGCAATGTAATAAAACCAGTCCTTCATCTATTTTGCTCTCCCCTAACCCCTGTCTAGCCAGTTGTTTGCTTACAAATGGATACAGAAAATTGGGAGCAAAGAGGATCTTCAACAGTTGCAGCCATACATTAAAGGCTGACCAGTTTTCCATTTGGTAGAGAGTCTAGATCTTTGAACCAGGTAGTAGGCAGTGGTGGAAGAATAGTTGTTTCTTCTATCTTTCTGTAATTCAAAATATAATTTAAGAGGTAAAGTGTGGCTACAGTTTTTCCTAATTGAGTTTCCTAAATCAGCTCCATCATCTTAGGTACAGTGGAAAAGCATCCTAGATCCCAGCCATAGGCTTCCTTTTAGTAGTAGTCTTCAGTGTGGCTGGGCTTCATCTCTGCTGTCTTCTTAGGTACTGAAGTAGGGATTCCAGGTAAGTTGCTGCAGGGACCGCTGCCTATACACCTTTTATAAGTGAAAGTCTCACCTGTGTATCTTTAAAATGTTCAATGTAAATACTTTTTTCTAAATGGCAAATTGCCTTGGTACAACAGTCTCCTCTAGCTCTTGGTTTTTGCCTCTTTGCGACCACATGACCAATTTTGTTCTGTCCCCTGCTTCTCTCCAATGTGTGTCATCTCTTCCCCACCAGGGGGTGAGCTTCTTGAGGGCCGCAGTCTTGCCTGGGTCATCAATGTATCTGTTGGCCTGCCCGCAGAGAACAGTGGCTCTGGAAATCTCTGGGTGAGCAGTGATAAGGGGGCCCCGACAGGCTCTTCATGGGTGCATCTGTGACAGCAGAAGGACAGGCTGGGCATCAGCTCCCCCTGGGGTCGTTCTGTAGGGGTTTTAAAAGCTATTTGATGTAACACAACTGCAAAAAAAAAATGTGCTGTGCTCCTACTACGTGCAAGTATTTGGAATTCCAAGATGACTAAGCCTGCTCTGCTGCCCTCTGCAATCTGGGTAGAAAACAGCCCATGAGCAGCTCTAACGGCGGCAGCCCATGGTCACGCTTTCCTGGAGGTTCAAGTAAAGCACAGAACTCAAATGAACTGGAGTATTTCCACTTGTTCACCCAAAAAACATTTGTTGAGGACCAACCCCAAGGCAATGTAACAAGAACAAAACACTCTCCTAAATATGAGGAGCAAACCAGGCCAGAAGGAGCCAGAAGAGGTGGGCTTGGTTTGCCTGTGTGGTGAGAGGAGTGGGGGGAGGGGGGGGCTCGCCCTGGGTCCCTCGCCCACAGTCAGGCCGACAACTGTGGTTCCGGAATCAGGAGTCAGCCTGAATGCGTCTACTGGCTGTGATGTTCTCCTCATGCTTCCCACTCACTTACGAAAACGCCTTTTATTTTCTTAGCAGCAGGGTTGTTCACTTCTGGAGAAACTAACGTGCCACCCAGGTCGTGTGTATTTGTAAGTTACTGGAAATAGCCTGTGCTTTTTGAAGCCGTTCTTAGTTATACCTTTGTTTTGTTGCTGGAAACAGCTACGCCGATTTTTCTGACGCCACAATTTTGCCGCATTTAACACTTTGCTGTTTTTTTCGTATTTATTTCTTTCTAGTTAAAAGATAAAAGCTTTTCCAAAAGGCTTAAATCTAGCTAATGTAGTGAAGAGAAGGACAATCCATAGTGTTAGGGAAACAAGACACGTAAGGCCTGTGACTACTATAGTAGTTTTTAATCATCCTTCATGTTTGTAAAGCAAGTGGTATGTTGCCCACTTTAAAGATCAGCAAACCAAGTCACAGAGCAGGAAAAGTACAGGTCATGGGTGACTCAGTAAATTAGAGAAGTGACTTATCCTGGCTTTTATTTAATAATCTTTCAACTACATTGTCAGGTTTCCACCTATGTTACAGGCGCCACATTTTCTGAAGGGCAAGGATGCGCAGTATTTGAATAATGATAGTAGTAGCCAACTGGATTGACCTCCTACTACAATATGCCAGGCACTGTGCTAAGCACTTCTCATATGCTACCTCATTTAATCCATACAACAACGTTGTAAAGTAGGCATTATTCACATTTTAGTGGTGAGGAAATAAAGGCTTAACCATGATAGTTGGCCAAGCTAACACAGCTAGAATCTGCTAGTCTTGGAATTTGATACCAATTCTGTTTGACTTCAGAGCCCAGGCTCAGTCTAAACCACCATGGTGTGCTGTCTTGAGACTATCAAGTCTCAATCCCTCATTTTACTTTTGCCAAATGTGACCCAGAGAAATGTGGCTCACTGGAGATCCTACAAAGAGCTTGTGAGAGAGGTGGAACTAAAAATGCAACTTTCTTGATATCTAGATTGTTCTGTTTGCGTAGACTAAGGGGGGCACGTCGCTGGTGGGGTAAGTGCTCCAATCGGCTACAGAGTAGAAGCACCGCATTATCCAGCATTTTTATAGAAAAGAGGTAGGATATTTATATTTAGGACAGTTACTTCCAAACTTTGCCACCTATTTCAAATTAAAAGAAATTGGCAGTTTAAAAAGTGAAGGCTGTTTGCTAAAACCTAAGCTCATTTTCTGATGCTGAGTCTGAAATAAGAAATTTCTGAATATCAAGAAGAATGGATCCATCAGTCTCCCAATCAGAATACACATCTCTGAGAACTCTGGGCAGTGAAAAGGACTTGGAACTTGGGGTCAGAAGGCCGACCAATTTTCCCTTAAAATTATTTTTTAAATTCAAGTATAGTTGATGTGCAGTATTATATTAGTTTCAATGGTGTATAACCTTGTGATTTGACAACTGTGTATAATTATGACATGCTCACCATGGTAAGCGTAGTTACCATCTGTCACTACACAGTTATAATGTTGACTATATCCCCTATGGTACTTTACCTCCTTATGACTTATTTATTTTATAATTGGAAGTTTGCACCTCTTAATCCACTTCATCTATTTTGCTCTCCCCTAGCCCCACCCCCTCTGGCAACCGCCAGTTTGTTCTCTGTATTCAAGTCCAATTCTGTTTTGCTTTTCGTCTCTGGGGGACTTGGTTATTTGGCTTCACCTTTCTAGTTGTCAGTTTCCTCACTGCAGGGTAGATACAGTTATAGCCTTTATAGATCACTTACTTAAGGTGTAGTTAAAATAAGGCAGGTGAAAAGCAATTTGCAAAGTGGAAAGGGTATACAAATGTTAGTTTCTTTTCTTAGTAAGTACCATTTTCATCCTAACTGAAAAAAAATCATTCTTGTTTTAACTGTGTTTTTTCTACTTTTAGTCATTGATTCATTCATTCATATATACATCTACCATTTATTAAGATATCTGCCACGCTTCATGGTGAATAGGTTAGAAGGAATATATAAAAAGTCGGAGGCAGAATTTAGCTGCCTGTTCCTTCTCTACATCCCAACAATTCAAAACAGAACCCGTGTTTTCTGCCCTGAACCTCCTCCTGTGTCGGCTCCACTCTTCTCCATCTCATTTGATAGCAACTTCATACTGGCAGGTGCCAGAACAAAAACTTTGGAATCAAATTTTACTTCTTTTTTCCTCATATCCCACATCTCCAGCTTTTTGGAGAAACTTACCAGCTCTGTCTTCAAAATACATTGAGAATCAGAACACATCTTGGCATCAGCGGCTGCTGCCCTGGTCTGAGCTGCTAGGGTGAGCTGGGTTTCATCTCCCAAAAGACACGTTTAAGTCCTAACCCCGGTACCTGTGAATGTTGCACAGATCATCAAGTTAAGATGAAGTCAGAATGGATGGGGGTGGGTCCTAAATCTCATGGTATCACTGTGTGTGAGAAAGGAGAGGGAGATTTGGATACAGAGACACAGAGAGACTCACAGCGGGAAGATGCCCACATGACGAGGGAGGCGGCGATGGCAGTGATGCAGCCACAGCCACGGGGCACATGGAGCCACCGCAGCTGGAGGGGGCCAGGGAGGACTCAACCCCGGAGCCTTCAGAGGGGGCATGGCCCTGCCGCCACCATGACTTCAGAATCGTAGCTCTGGAACTGTGAGAGAATACATTTCTGTTGTTTTAAGCCACCGAATTTGTAGTAATTTGTCCCGACCACCTCAGGGAGTGAATACAGGCACCCTGATGTTGCGCAGGGATACCTGTGTAGTCTAGACTGAAGCACGTTCTCAAAAGAGCAGCAGACTGTCCTTTCCAAAACCTTATTAGTCAGATCATCCCTTGTTCAGAGCCCTCCGGTGGCTTCTCAGAGTGAACCCCACTTTTCTTCCAATGGCATTTGAGTCTCTACAGCATCTGCTGCAAAATGCTCATCCCCTATTCACTTGTTCCAGCCACCTGGCTTCCTTCACTCCCTGTTTCAGATGCCCAGGTGCTTTGCCCCAGGTCATTGCACTTGCTGTTCCCTTGGTCCAGGGGCAATACTGATCCACCATGCTCAGGGATGACTCAGAGCAACTGCTGGCCGGAGTCCTGGGGCTGGTCCTGGAGGCCTTCCACTGCGTGAGGGGTCCGTCCATCCTTCAGTTGTCTGCTGCCTTCAGAGGTGGTCCCACCAAACAGTGCACACATGTTTCAGCATTTTCAATAACCTGTTTGGCCTTACAGACCTTCCTGGATGAAAATTAGCTTCAGCTCTGCTACATTCTCGCTTGTAGAGGCCCAGTGTAATTCCTTACCTCCTTCAGTTCTTGGCTCGAATGCCACTTTCTCTGAGACCCACTCCGACCACCCTGTTTTAAGTCGTACCCCCACATCCTATCCAACTCCTCCTCTTTCTGTTTCTCGATGGAACTTATTGCCAGCTGATGGGTATATATTGTGCTTATTTATCTTACTGTTTTTCTTGTGCAACAATGTAAGCTGCATGGAGACAGGATACCTGTCGTTGTTTATGTTTCTTTGCTTTGCTTTGCTTGTTTTTTTGCTTTTTCACTTGCTGTGTTCTCGCACCTAGAGCAGTGCCTGGCACATTGTATACGCTCAGCAAGCATTCGTTCAGCAAATGAATTAATGCTTTCTGATAGCTTACAAAGTGGCTGTACTCACATCTGTGGGAAGTCAGAGAAGACTCCTGCGCAGCGCACAGCTCAGCAGGCACCGTGGTGATCGGCACTGTCATGGGAAGTGTGGAAGCCCGAGCCAAGGAAGGCGCCCCCCACCCCTTCACCTCTCCTGCCCCTGGAGGGCCGGCTGAGTGTGATGGGCCCGGGGTGGGTCGTCTGCGGCAGTTCTCTTCACTGTTACATCTGTGATTAAATGGCTTTGTGACACAATCCCAGCATCCTACTTCATGGCAAATAGTTTTATTTCTGTTTTGTCAGGTAAAGAATCATTAACAATTTGCCGTGTTTTGACAGCATGGGGCTCTAATGAGTTTCTACAGGAAAATGCACCAATTAACAATGTTTGCTTCTTGGCTTGAATCTAAATGGAGACAGGAGGAAACTAACTGAGAAAATGTAAAAAATAGTTTCATTGGCATTAGCAAGAAACTTACCTGCCTGTGGATGAAGGAAGTTGTGTGATAGCTCAGTTACCTCTTTCTTCGAGGAACGGTATCGCCTCCTCATGTAAACTCCCCAAGACATTTTATTGATGCCCATTCCATCCGTGATCTCTCCCTTCTCTGAAATCCTCTCATATTTATGTTATCACTCCTGACACTCAAAATAGGTATTAGTCTTTTGTTATTTTTAGTATGTTGCCTAGATAAATTAAAATTAAAAAGAATTTGGAATACTGTGTGGTAGGCAGGTAATAGGTAAGTAGATAAATAGGGAGAGATCGCTAGGATAAGTTTAAGTGAAATATTAGTTTGAAGAACAGTGTATATGGTAGCTTTTGTGCTATACGAATGGGAAAATAAGAATATAGGTTCATATTTGCTTATACTTGCATAAAGTTACACTGGGAGGTTAAACAAGAAACTATTATTGAAATGGTTGCCTGTAGGGGAGAGCTGTAGCAGGGAGAATGGGGTGGTTTGGGAGTGAGAACCTCTGTGTATACCATTTATATCATTTTGGTATTCAAAGCAGGCAAATGTGTTACCTATTCAATTTTTTGGTTGTTGTTTTTCAAAAGGACAGTAGTATTATATACATGCAGACCTAATGCAATGCTGGTGACACTGAATTCTCAATAAGTGGGGTTGATTGATTGTGGCTGGAGCAATAGGCAGGCGTGTGCTAGGGAGCCGGACCATCCTGGCTACTCCATGTTCATGTGAACACGCTTCCACAATAACAACTCGTGTGTGTGTCCATTGAGATGACCTTTTCCCAGCTTCTTGTCAATGCTAAACTCCCTTTCACTCCATTTGTCCTGTAGAATTATTGAAAAGCTAAAACTTTATGCCATAGTATTCCTTTTGTAATAGTAGTTGGCAGGTATACAGTACTTCCTAGTTTACATATGTTACTCTTGGATAAAATTGTTCCTTTGGACTGTTGCTCGGGGAGCTCTTACCTCTGTTCCCTTATTCTAAGCAGTTAGGTGTCAGCCTTGGAGGTAACAGACAACAAAGCATAATTGTTTAAGTGGATTGATTCTGCATCAGAAAGACCCTGGTTAGAATCCGAGAGTCACACTATATTAACTGTGTGATCTTGGACAAGTGACCTACATTTTCTGAACACTTGTATCCTCGTCTGTAAACCTGGCATAATGATTCCTACTTACTGGAATTGTTGTGATGTTTGTATAGGTGAGAGGTCAAGTGCATAGCCCATGTATGCTTCATACAGGTGAGCCTCCAGTAAATATTAAGAATGACTTGTTCTTATTATCCTCATTTATATGTATTCATTTTCAATGCTTTTGGGAGATCTCCCCCCATTTCACCCTGAATATCTTTTTTGTCCCTTGGCAAAATGCTCATTAGGGCATTAAAGACATTAGGACATTACTTTGGGTTGAGTGTGTACTCTGCCAAGCTGTTCTCATTAACAATGCAAATTTACTCCATGTAGCTTAGCTTTGATACCATTTTTTCCATGGTGACCAGATAAGGGCAGGTAGCAAATACAATGGCAGGTGGACAGAGCTGGGAGGAGTATTTTCAGAGCATGGGCCTCTCCTCCTCAGGAATAACAGACCAAGAAGGTGGAGCTGCGGGAGCAAAGGGAATCTTCACGGCCTGGAGATCAGGCGGGCAGCAGGCAATGGATACAGTGACAACACATGAGAGGACAGAAACGAGGGGCTGCAGGCCTGAGAGGAAGTCTCACTCCAGACACCTGCCAGGCACCCCCGCAGGCACTGCGCATGTGTCAGCTCAGACCCTTGGCACCTGCATCTTCGCCTGTGGGGCATGTCTGCCCGTGAGCTTGGGTCCTGCCCCTGGATCTCAGTGGGCGGGCGTTACAGTGACATTGCACAGCCGCATAGCTCTCTTTCCCCTCGTAAGTCACATTCAGGCTGTGGAGCATGAGTGTGACAAACCACTCGAGTTGCTTTGGTAGGCGGATGGAGCAAAATGAGACTAAAGAAAGAAACAGAGATTGGAAAGCGCTCTCCTAACCCAGGAATGAAGTGGGGAGGGCCAGGTAATAGAGAAGGAAATCTTTGCCTTCTCCCCAAGGGTTATGCAAGGCTGGGGCTCTGTGTTTGCACGACCGCCAGGTCTACAACACAATACTGATTCATTTTTTCATCATCTTGAGAATTTCCACATAATAATCAGCGTGGTCTTAAAATTGTTTCATTTGGGTGTTAGGACTGATGGTATTTGGGATTGACATCCACAGCTTCCCACAGTTAATTCAGAAATAGTCACATTAGACAAGCAAGTGCCTCTCTCCGTGAGCCAGCAGGTGTCACTATTAGCCAATTGGAAATAAACATGGGGGCCTCATCGTGGAAGTAGATCCACCTCTGACCAGGAGGTCAATGAGCCTGACATTACAGGTTAAGGAAGTATCGCCTTACCTCCACTGGCTTCCCGGTAGACAGTTGAGTTCTTGAAAGCTTGCGTGCTCCTTCGGCACTGACTACCTGCAGGGCAAGACAGGTACACGTCTTCATGGAGAATGCAGCTGAGGACGTGGTCCTCACGGCTCCATTTTCCAGTAATACTGCTCTGAGAGTTATTTATGAGCCTAGTTTTCTATATTCTGTGTTTCTCTTTCCAGCTAATTATAGCCAATTCCTGATTAACCACTAAATGGATCTCCCTTGGTAGAGTTTAGCTCCAGAATGGCTTTCCTTCTTTAGTCTGTTCTTCAGATACAAGACTGAGTTTCA
This sequence comes from Manis javanica, assembly GCF_040802235.1. Lineage (NCBI taxonomy): Eukaryota > Metazoa > Chordata > Mammalia > Pholidota > Manidae > Manis > Manis javanica. The sequence goes on along the minus strand of NC_133169.1, from coordinate 90,025,570 downwards.
ATGAAGTCTATGCCAGAAAGAATTGGGTGAGAAAATGCATGTAGAGCACTTCAAAATCACAATGTAAATTTGGAGAGAGATGTTTTTGTCTATGCATCATTCAAGGGACTGTTCTCTCCTCCAACACAAAATCAACATAAAACAATTTGGTAAATGTGTCCATGCATATCCTTTCCTCCACAAATACATATTGAATTACTATCTGCAAATTACTGAGTTTCCTCTGTGAAGCCTACCCCACCCTCCTTCTCCTATAGAGAATTAATTCTCTTCCCTAAGACTCTGCTTTCCTTAACATTTATTTCCTTTCAACATTGCTCATGTTTAGTTTATTATACATAAAATTTTCTACTGCTGGACTGTAACTTCCAGATTTTTTACAAAAACAAAGATGTTAGGTATTAGCTACTCTAGATCCTCCCCATGTGGGTTATGACAGTTCACTTTTGTAACTGAAACACATAGAATAATGCCTTGCGTAGAAGAGCTACTTGGTAAATATTTGAATGTCAGGCATTTCAGCAATGCAAAATAAAGATCCCTTTTCTGTCCCTTTAGTGGAAGGCTTATAGTGTGGTAGGGGACACAAAGTATGCACACAAATAGGAATTGCTATCTTGTTAAGCCGTGTAGGAATAGTGCACATAAAGTGCATTTGGAACCCAGAAAGACAGTGTCTCTGAATGGCTTGTCGTAAAAGGTTTGTGGAAAAAGTGGTTTTTAATATAGAAATATGTATATGTAGAAAGGAGAGGGAAAGAAGAGGGAGATAAACATACTTGGGATAAAGCAAACTAGCGGACAGGGTTCTCTGGCACAGGGACAGGGGAGCCCAAAAGATGTGTTATATATGGACCTTGATGAGGTTTAAAATGGACCTTGACTAAGTTTAAAAAAAAGGGTGAAATATGACAAGAAAAGTAATTTAGGTCTGGCACACATTACATTTTATGTAGATAATAGGGAATTACTGATTTTGTATCAGGAAAATAACTTCTAGACAACTGGGTATATGATATGCCATGTTTTTAGAAAATGCAATGTTATAATTTAATATTTTGAATGGAACTGTATGATCAACTTTGAAACTCCTCTGGTGTGTTCAGTAACTCCTTGAATGATGCTAGAGAACTGCCTAGGAAAATGAAAAGCCTTTCTATTTGATCCATGCATTCCCAAAGATTTGGGGGACAAGAATTTCAGACCGAGGGAAGATCAAGTGTCAAGGCCGTAAGTAGGCCTGAGAGATGGGGCGGGGAAAAAAGAGCAGCTGTGGATGAGAAGCTGGAGACATACACTTGGAAAGGGAGAGAAGCAGGAAGCATGGGGGCGGTCTTCTAATAGGGAACAGCAGTCTGGCCAGAAGGCCACCACTTGCAACTTGTGAAAGAGCATCCGACTGGCTGGGCCATGGTCACCTGTCTGTCTCCAAGCTGGTAATGAGGGGAAGAACCCATGAGAGACGCTTCCAGGGTCTCTTTGGGGCTTCTTGGCTATGGCAAGCCTGTAAACTTACCATTTCACCACAATACCCAGTGGAGAAGAGTTAAATCCCCAACAAAAACTTAAGTGTTATTAGAAAGAGGGAAGAGCTGCTGAGAAGCCTGAAAGCAACAAATACCCATTGCAAGGAGAGAAACATTGATGCTTTCAACCCAAAGAAAATGGCTAGTAGAGAGGAGTGAAATACAATGCTTTTGTTCTTTTTTGAAAGGTGCTATTTCTCAAGAATCATATAAAAAGATTCTTGACCTTCACCAGCTCTTGTCAGGACCCTCTCAGTCCCAGTGTATCAAAATTTCCAATAAGGGAGACATAAATATGTGTTCTGAACTAATGTTCAGTTGAAGAATATGGATAAAGAGAGAATTTTTTTTAAGATCAGCATTGAATAACTGGATTTGGGGGGAAGTTCATAGACAGTGACAATACTATGAGAATATTATGAAATCATGAACCTTGAGCAAATTGTGTGGAATGCTGATGTAGAAAAGAGCCAGATGGTGCTAAACAAATACCTGAGTAGCTGAACACATCAGGTATTTTCTCTTTGCTGACTTGTAGAATTGGCAGGATTTATAGGCATGCTGAATGATTACTAACCAGATATATTCTAGAAGGACCTTTCTCACCTCCTTTTCTGGGTTGTAACACTCGTTAATCCAAACCAGACCTCTTATAACATCACTCAAACATTCATGTCTGCATATTGCCATGCTTTCAATTATATGATTTTCTCTACTTGTCAAAAACCTCATCTTGCCCAAATGTCATTTGAATTATTCTATAATTTATCCCAATGGCTAGAAGATACTTGTTCCTCTAAATGCCCATAGAATTATAAATACCTGTCTTATAAAGTGCTCACTATATTTTCATTTTCTAGCTAACTTGTAAACCCTCACATTTCTTGAGAATCAATAGTAATTATCAGGGACAGACTCACTGAAATATGTACTTATAAGAAATGTACACTTATGTAAATTTGCAGTTATGAGAAATTGCCTTAACTATGTAAGTGTACAGCTCTGCAGTAGACCCAATTTACCTCAGCAGAGAGACCAGTCAGTGTCTCAGTCTGAAGCATCTGCATTCAGGCCAGTGGTAATCTTAGGTTTTTATAGGAGCAATTAAATTGCACTGGGCTGACTCAGGGACCTGTGCTGGCCTCCCGAAAGCAAGCTGAGTTGCATAGGTATTTCCATGTGCAATGAGTGAGAACTGCCGGCAACTTTTAAATTACACTTCATCTTTTTAAAGATATGCATGTGTTGTCGACTGCAGCTCCTTGGACACAGGGGCTGTGTCTGCGCCCCTCTGCACAGCCCCTGTGTGTGGTCCCAAACACTGACTTGCCTCAGAAACGAATAGTCTCCAGAGCCTCTGAGGAGGGCTGGGCACTTATTGTGGAGTAGCCAGAAGGTCCAGCTCTACATCAGAACGGGATTAGGTTCTGGTAGAAGGTCCTTTAGAAGTCTGAGAGTACGGAGAAGTCCTTGTGTGTGTGGGGGGGGTGGGGGGGGAACGCGTCCAGCCTTCTCTAGTGAGACTGAATTGTGAGTCGGTGTGTCTGGGGGAGTCCTTCAGACTTGCTGGGCTCATTCTTAAGGAAAACTCCAGTGGTGCATGATGGTTGGCCGGTCCAGTATGCCATTCACCTTGCTCAGTCTCAGAATCACCCACACGCGTATTATTAGTTATTGGGTGGTAGACAGTACGAGCTCATGGGGTGACTGGTTTAGCTTTCCCTGGTGAGCTATCAGATCAGAAAGGGGATTTCATGTTGAAAGCTTAGAAGAAATCGTTGGTGTACAAAACCACTTCCTAGTGCCTGGTAGTTCAGAAACTGGGGTTCCCTCCAAGAGGAGGAGTTTGAGGGAGGCAGTCGGTGACAGAGACCATCAGCCAAAGGCCCCCCGCTTGGATTTCCTTCCTACTTGGTGTGTACAACATGTTATGAACAAATAGCAGAATAGCACGTGTACGTATTGTTGGGTCTCTGTTCTGGAGTCGGGCCTGGGTTTGAATCCTGCTTCTGCCATCACTTGCTTTGAAATAGGAGTATCTTTAAGCCTCAGCTTCTTTGTCTGTAATACAAGGATGATAACAGTATCTTATTCATTGTGTTAACTGTTGCTACTAGCAGTACTATTCCATAGTCACAGAAAACAACAGATACGGTGCGTTGGGGGGTTCAAACCTTTCATTGCTTCGTGGCAGCCTTCCCAGACAGATCCCCTCTTCCTTTCCTTTCCCTGTTCCTCCTTCCTTTTCCCTCTTCCCTTCCCTTCCCTTCGATATATATTCATTTATTGATCACCCAAGCGCTATGTAAGGTGTTAGGGACGCGGCGATAAACTTAAAGTCTGTTCCTCAGATCAGACAAGTAGAGAAAAGAGATACATGAATAAGTCATTAGAACACATCTTGATAACTACAGTAGTGGGTGCACAGTGTATAATGTAGCATGAAAGCAGCAATAAGTGACTCTAATAAGGGAGAGAACGGTTGTAAGTCAGGATGAATTGTTATTTGCCAGATGAATAAACGATGCGGAAGTCCATTTCAACAAACAAAAACGAAAACAAACAAACCAAAAAAACAGACATACAGGTGCTATGGGCATGCTGCACAGTATATTTGGGAAATCATGAGCAGTTCTATAAATGTAACAGTGCATTCAGAGGAATGTTAGGACATGAGGCTGAGACCCTGGCACAGAGACTATGTGTGAAGTTTGGCACTTAGGGAAAGACATAGATTGCCACTTGTTAGAATAATCCCTCCAGCAGGAGTGAGGAGAAGGAACTGTTTAACTCCACATCTCTCTTACTAATGGATATCTCCTCATTTGATTGGCCAGGATTGTATCACATGCCCATTCCTGACCCAGTCATTTGCAAAGAGGAATGGACAGTCTTGTATTGGCTCAGTCAATGGAGGCCTGGAGATGACTGCCAGGTTCTGGCTTAGGCCTCTTCAATAATGCAAATAATTATTGATAAAGACATGTTTGTAAGGCTTAGATTCACAAGAACTGTATTATAGTGCATTCATGTGTCTCTGAGGAATAAAAAAAAGCCTTTAAATGTGATTTTATCTTAACTGCTGTATGGAATTGGGTCTGTTTTGAATGAAAGCTGAATATTCACTAAATTATTGCCCTAAATTGAGCACATTTGGAAACAATATGTGCACATCCAGTGGTTTGATCTCATATGTCAATAAGGTAAACATAACTATGAATGCTGGCATTAATGCAAAGTAAATTATTCTGCTTGGAAATAAATTCTTTTTAAGGCAGAAGAAATTTAAGTTTTCATCTATATAAAGTCCCTCAATAAATGTTGCATATATAATTTTCCTCCTTATATACTCACTAAAAATTCTTAAGCTTTTGACAGTTTATTTACCATGACCTAACATCTGGAGTGCTACTTCCAAAGCAGTCGGTCTTTGCCATCATTGTCATCACATCGCTGAAAAAATGATCTTCAATAAGGGCACATTAGGTCTCTCCCTATGGTTGGAGGCCTATTTCTAAAAATACGTTGCTATGTTACAAATGCACCATCCTCATACTATAGGCAGGAAGATAGCTATTTGAAATTAGCCTATACAAAGCCAATAATGGGAAATAACAAATCTGAGAGTTTTAAAAGCATCAGTCCTTGTTCACATTTTTCTTCTTTTTCAAATAAATATAATTTTTCTTCCTTTTTTTTCAGAGAAAACACACTCAATGTTCTGCAGTAATTTGACATAAAGAGAACTAGATGATAGATTAAATTTCAGTTCATGAGCCTCCCTATCCTGTGAATTTGCTACCACATTTTACATAAAGAAACTTAACTTTAGCACTTGGTAAATAAAAATCATCTCCTGCAACATGTTAATTTTAATTTGTGGTGCAAGAAGTACAAGGAATATTCTAAATATTCACGTTGAAGACAAACTCCAATGAGTGTAAACAGCATGGAGACACTTAACACAACTCACAACAGGTATTCGACCGTAAGGGAAACTGAGCGCTTAGCATAAGATTTCGCGGGGACAACCTGGAGGACCAGGGGTGTGCTCAACGCGATTCTGAAGTAGACAGGAAGGAATGGATTCCACCATATGTCTGGCATAGAGGAAATAAATTATAATTTTATGGCTTTCAAATTAAATAGCATCATAACCTACTTTGTAGAGTACCCAATAATTTTCTTAGAACATATTCGATTTGGCACATTTATGCTTATAGGCATAAAGATGCTTCCTTCTCTCAACAGACATTTTCCAAGTATTTACAATACAAATTTTTAACCCAACTGCACATAACCCCATATTTACTGCAACAGTCTCCTGGTTAGCCTTCCTCTCTCAACCCAGATCCATTCTTTATGTTATTATTAGGGCAATACTGATCATAAAACTCAGATGCTTTTTCCGTTAGTGATGCCTGTCACCTTCCTGATAAATTCCATATTCCTCAGCCTGACATTCAAGGTCCTGGGGTGTGTGGCCCCAGTCTAACTTTCAGCCCTGTGTGCCATTGTGCCTCTACTTTCATCATTTGCATCAATGCAGTCACTTGAAGGAGAGTTTAGATGTGCTACCCAGATGCCTGCTTTTTGAGGATAACCTATAAATAGGGGACCGTTTATTGTCTTTGACTACATCACATATTCTTTCTTCCTCTGTGTATGTTCTTCCTTCTGCAAGGACAAAGTCCCCTTACTCTACCTAGAACTTTTCTAAGTTCAGGGACTTGTGGAATCTCGGCTCTCAGGAACAGCAGCTCCTGTGTCTTGGTTTCCCAACAGTAGCTCCCCAGGTTCCTGTGCATGAGTTCCTTACTCACACTCACCTTTAGGAGACGTGTAAGTCAGTACTTTGAGCAGAAAAGATTGTTGAGAACTCACTGCGTCTTGAAGGTGAAAATGGCTCCATATGAACTCTTCTTTTCATTTTGTAACTATCTGACAGAATCTAGAGAATTCCAAGAGGTCTGCAAGCTTATATCCAGCTCGCTGACCATTCTTAGAAGAGAAATACGAAGCAGAGGTTCCGAGCTTTGTCTCTGGAATCACGCAGACCTGGGTTAAACCTGGCTGCACTGCCTACCACCTGTGTGGTCCAGGGAAGTTATTCTATGCACTGTGAACCTCTATATTCCACAGAGAAATGGACACGGAAATTGTATGGTTGTTACAAGAAGATGATGTGATTGATGGACAAATACCAACAAAAATTGCTCAAAGGATGTCAACCTATTTGGAAAGGAAACAGAAAATTGTGGGGATGTTACTAAGAGCAGGAGACAAAGCAGTCGGTTCCCACTGGAGATGCTGACTCCTTAGGTCTTCAGCTCTCTGCGAGGTCATAAAAATTGCCAGACATTTCACTTCCACAGCGAGGCTGTTCTGCAAGGCCTGAAGATTGCTCCGAGCACTGTCAGGAGACTCTGTGAAACTCCCCATCTGACTGGCCTGCCCTGGCTGTGTCGTCCTGTCCAGTAGTCACAGATCCTGGGTGGGAAACAGCCTCAGCCCATTCCCGAGTGTTTATTGTGATATTAGATATCATTTTACTTTGGATATTCCTGAGGTCCGTTCCTACTCTAATACTGCCCACGTCACTTGGTAGAGGAAGGACTGAGTAAGGTAATGCATGTCAAGCACTTAACATAGTACTGGGCACAGGGATCATAACTGGAAATTTGATTTTAGTTTTTGCCCGTTACTTTTTTTTTTCTCCAGTGGGAAAATCAAGTGGAATGATTTAAAGTAGCTTATCCAAAGTTTTTGCCAGGTGAAATTACTTTGGATTTCCCCTAAGTCTTATCCTGAGCAATGGGGACAATAGGAAGTAAAATGGGAGAAATTATATTTTTAATATTTGGGAGTACATATTGCAAGAGGGGTGTGGAATAGGTGTCAGCCTCACCTGCCTTCGGAATGAACATTCTCTTTGTTAAGGCGGGACCAGAAGGGGTGAGGAATGACAATAAAGGAAGAGGCGGTCCTGATACTATGATTTATAATAAAATTATATTTGTTCTTTGTCCCATTTCAGGCACAGAGGTCCTAAAACTCTTAGAATTTCCTATGGTCAGAGCCATAAAGATGTCTTTTTTGTTATGTTAATAAGGTGACTTTTGGGCCACACCTAGGATGGGGGCTGGTTACTAAGGGAACCTTCCTAATGATGGCAGCTTAAAGCTTTCAGTCCTATTCCCCTGACTTCCAGGAGAGGGGGTGGTGAGGAGCTGGAAGCTGAACCATGTGCCAGGGGCCAGTGCTCTAAGCACTCACACCTATGTAAGGAAGCCTCCATAAGAAGCCAAAGACTGGGCTCAGAGAGCTTCTGGGTTGGTGACATGTGGAGATTTGGGGAGAGTGGCCCCAACAAGAGGGGCATGGGAACCTCTGATTTATAGCCAGTAAGAGGTACAGAAAATAAGCTGGGCTTGCAACTGGTGTCGGAAGTGGGAGAGGAGCAGGCTTGAGCACCTTAACTCGTGGGGTCTGCTGTTATTCTCCAGGTAGACAGTGTGAGAATCGCTTTGAATTATATGAAACCCAGCTAGTATCTAAGAATTGACGGTGTGGGAACTCCCTCCTAGCTCTCCTCACCACTCACACACACACACACACACACACACACTGGAAATGGTATCACAACCCTTTAGTAGTCACTTGAAATCCGTAGCAATTCTGTCTGGCTCTTGAAGAACTCACTTTTACGGTACCAAATTCTCATCAAGCAGCATATATAGCATTGGATGCCTACTGTGTATTCTGTGTTCTGCTAAATTCTTTGAGGGAATAGAAGGAAAATAATATGGCATGCTCTTTCCCCCTCTTCAGTCTGACCTCTTGCTATTGGCGTGCTGAGAGCTCAGCTTTTAGTCTTTTCTTTCTTCTCTACCTACAGTCATACCTTTGGTGAGCTCGTCTAGTCTCATGGCTTTAAATAACAACCAGGTTCCATGACTCTCAAGCTTGCTTTTTCATCTAGACCTCTCTCCTGAAGCCCAGATTCCCGTGCCCAGCTTCCTACTTCAGATAATCCCTCAGAGTTCTACTACCCACAACGAAAACCGACCCTCTTGGAGCTTCCGCGTCTTCCTTAACAGCAGTAACTACGTCCGTCCAGTTACTAGGACCAAAAACCTTGGAGCTGTCAGATTCTGTTCTTTCTTCTGGACCCCCCAAATGATCTGTCATAAATACTGTTGGATTTACCTTAAAAATTCATCCAGAAGCTGGCCACTTTTTATTATTCCCACTCAAGTCTCAGCAGTTACTGGCTGGATTACCGGGTAGCTGCGGCAGCCCCTCAGCTGGTGGTCCTGTTTTCAGCCTCATCCCCACCTCCATAGCCCACTCTTAGCTCATCGGGGTGGTGCACTAAGAACGCAAGTCAGACCGTGTCACCTGCTGCTCAGAATCTCGATGGCTTCCCATTCAGACCGAAGACCAGAGTCCTTACTGCGGTCTGTGGGGCCCCATGTGGTCTGGCCCCACTCTCCCCTAGCTCATCTATACCTTCTCTACTCCTCGCTCGTGCCGAGGCGCTTCACTGGTCCCTGCCCTCTCTGCTGATTTGCAAACACAGGCATACACTCACCCTAGGCTTTTTCTACAGGCCCTTACCTCCACCCCAAGTGCCCTTGCCCTAGATGTCCGTGGATGGCTGCTCTCTTTCTCCTTTAAAGTTTTGCTCTGACGTTACCTTCTCACTGAGACCCACCCTGATCATCTGATACTATTAAGACCAGAACTCCACGTGATTAGTCTAGACACAAATTTCATTCAAAGAGACAGCTATCCTGCAGAAAAAGATAAATGAAAGTAATTCAATCTTTACTCGATATTTTCAATTAAAAAAAAAGATGGGAGGACATTCTTAAATACCAGCACTTTTCAAGAATCTCTTTTTCTGTTCCTTCAGTCTCAGTTGCTCTGACGAGCATGATGGCTATTCCAGTCTCTCTCTCTCGATCTCATTCTGTCCTCCTCACCTGCAAACAAACAGTTTCCCGTTGTAATGTGCGCTCAACAGTTTCCATGTCCTCTGTGTACCTCTGCTTGTTAGTATACAAACAGGTCAGCCTCTCTGGATTCCATAGTTGTGTGTTTTGCTCTACCACTTATTTGACATCTGCCAAGGGAAATCTCTGATCCTAACCCAGTGAATAGGAATCTTCACCCTTGGAGAAATAATACTATAAACATTTGTAGTTTATGAACCTTTCTTTTATCCCTGTTTGCTGGATGTCAAATGATATAGTCAGAGGAATTTCCACAGATTAGATGAAAACCTGAGCTGGACTTTGAAAGCTGAGTAGAATCTCTCTCTCTAGGCCAGAAGTCAGGGATCCAAGAAAAGAAAAAATGTGAACCTGAATGGAAAGGGTTTAGGGTGGATTGCTCACTACAGGCAGCATGGCAGGTTTGGAGGCCAGGGAGTCAGGCTGAACTATGATTGAAGTAGAAGCGGTAGAACTGAATTACCTGTTCTTAAAAGCTGGAAGAGCTTCCAACAGGGAAGACTGAAGGGGTTCAAGTCATGTTTTACCTGTAGCGGGAATATCATCAACTGAATTGATGTTGAAGTAGTGGTAGACGTGGTGCGCTGATCATTTATTGAGTGTTTTATGTACCCCAAATCTGTTCCTTCCCCAGTTTTCTCAATTTCAGTAAGTGGCATCCTTATCATTCTAGCTGCTCATGCCAAAAGCCTTGAAGTCATTCTGAACTCTTCTCTCATAATCCTTTTCAATTTCATCAGAGAATCCAGTCTTCTTTACCTTCAAAATATGTAAGAATTCACTAATTTCTCACACCTCCCCTACTGCCACCTTATCCAGGTGGCCATCATCTCTCCCCTGGATTATGGCCATGGACTAAATGGCCTTTCTGTGCCACTCTTGCTCCTCTTCAATCCATTCTCAGCATAAATAAGTATACTTTACATTTAAATATAACCCCAATGATTTATTTCTCTGATCATATCCCTCCCATTTTCCCATCAAAGCCACATAAAAGCCTAAAATGCTATACAAATCTGTTTCTTTGAATGCATTTTCTCCCAGCCTCCTCTTACTCTATTCCAGCCACACTAGCCTCCTTATAATTCTTTGAATGTGTTGAGCATGTTCCCGTCTCAGGGCCTTTGCACCTGCCCTCCCCCCTGCCTGAAAAATTCTTCCTCTTGTTTGATACATGGGTCAACCTCTCACTTCTTATAGGCCTCCTCTGATCAAGGGCGCTGTTCCTGGCTGTCCTATATAAAATAACATAGCAATGCCCCACCTGCTCCAGGTTCCCCATTTCTCTTGTCCTCCTTCTTTTTTCTCCATGGCACTGCCCACCACCTGGGACATGACCTATTAACTTGCTCTGCTGGATTTTTCTTTATGCCTCTTCAGACTCACTGTATACTCTTCTGCATCCGCTCTGTGCTCTGGGAGGCTCATCAGTGCAGACTGTCTCACATGGGCATTCTGGCTCCTGGCATCCTACACTGCAGTCAGGTTCAGCCAGTGGTGGGCACTGGCAGGAGCTCAGACCATAGGAAGAGAGAGAGGTAGGAGTGTGTCATCCTCATCCCCCTTCCTGCCATGCTGCTGCTCTGTAGTGTCTGTTTCCTCTTGCGTGGCCACAGCTCTTAAAGGACAGTGCTTTCCCATAGCTGCAGGCGTCTCTCACTGGGTTCTTGTGGCTGCCCCCTTACCCTGACCCTTGAGGCCTAGACAGACAGCAGCTCTCTGCTGTAGCGTCCCCACGGCGCATCACCATGCCTTGTTGGATTCCCTTGATCATGTTATACCTTTATGATCACTTCCCTCTTTAAACTCTCTCTAGTCAATTAGCCTGCTTCACTGAGCCATCTGGTTCTTGCAGAGACCCGAATTTGTGTGCTTATTTATTGGTTGTATCCTCCTCTATACACACGCACACACAAATAAACAATAACTTGAGAGCAGAATGCCTGTTAACATAATAGGCAACTGATAAATTTGTTGATGGAGGGATAATGAATAAATAAATGTGTTCTCTTTTTTATTCTTACAAGAAATTCATAAGATAGGAATTATTGTCTCCATTTTGCAGATAGGAAAATCAAGGTTCAAAGAAAAGTAACTTGCCCGAGACCAGGCAGGTAGGACGAGGCAGCGCTGATGGGATCCGCTGCGCTGCATCTGCAGTGCTGCCTTCCATCGTTTGTTCCTTAACTCACGTAATGCCGTTACCATGGCTGTCACATAAAAGGTTGTTGATTTTATTATCCTTGTTCTAGGATACCGGGCTATGTCACATGGTTTGTGAATTCCTCAGCCTCCACAGCAGAAAAGAAATATCCACAGAGAAGGCTTTAGCTTTTAACAAAGAGTAGAAGGCTTCATGACCCATCAACCAGTGAGGAGAAGATACTTTAAGTGCAGCATATATATTGAATCCAAACCGCATGGAGCTGTTCCTGGCTGATCGGGCTGTTTATGGAGCACACTGACCGCTAGAATGGCTTCCGGAAGCTGCACTAGGTCTGCCGTCGATGAGAGGCTGCAGTCTGGGCCGGAGGAATGGCTGTTCAGAGCCAGCCAACAGGAGCTGCCTTCAACCTCAGAGCAGTTTGCTGATGTGAGGCAGAGAGGGACCCAGGTCCCGAGTGCGAAGCAAGGGCCCTGGTCCTCATTCAGTGCCTCACTATCCAGACCAGCCGTGTGCAGGCATCACGATCTGGATTCCTCTGAAAAGCAAACATTCCACCTTCTTATTTCTCTAAAACCTACAAAAAGATACTCATTTCTCTTCTATCCTCTGGGGCAGCCAGGCTTCTGAAAGTGTCAGGCTGGGAAGAAGAAGGTGCTAGTAGGTTAATGACTTTTGAGGGATGTAGATGGAGAAAATCAGAAACAACCAACTAACCAACCAGGCAGCTACTGTGCATACATATTCCAAATGAAAATAAGCAAAAGGTCCTTGTTGCAAAGGGAACATATTTTTTTTTTTTAGGTTTTGACTGCATTTCCAGGATTTGAGCATTCTAAACCCATTAAGAAATGGCTTGTCTTCTCTCAGTTGTCCCATGGGAAGTGAGCGAGTCATCATCCCAACCTCTTCTCCAACAAAAAAAAGCCGAAGAGAGAGAAGCTGCTGCCAGTCAGCCGGCAACAAATGCTAATCGAGCGTCTGTGGTGCCCCAGGTGGTACCCGGAGTGCAGATGACACGGTGGTGAGTTAGGCATGCATGGACCTCACTCTCATGGGGCCTACAGCCTACCAGAGAAAACACACATGAAATGAGTAACTGAGTTACTTTTGAGGATGCAGAAGGACTCTCTTCTAAGGGAGAAGTAAAGAGTGCTGCTAGAACTTTAATTAGAGGGAAGCTCATTTGGTATGCAGAGCCAGGAAATGTCCCCAGGAAGGGTGAGCCTGGAAAGATGAGCAGATGTGGGAAGCTGTGGACCAGGCCTGTCGTACTTACAATGATAAACCCAGAACTTGCACAGGACATTGCTGTGTGACAGTCCGTTCTAAAACTCAGCAGCCTAAAATCATAATTCATTATCTTTCATAATTCTGTGGGTTGGAGGGATTCCACTGAGGACTGTCCTGCTGCACCTGCTGTTGGCTTAGGATTCATTCATCTAGGAGCTCAGATGGGCAGGGACATCCAAGGTGGTTCCTCCGCTGCCTGGTACCTTGGTACGGTTGGCCGGAAGGCTTGGGCTCAGCAAGGGTGGCTGGACCACGGGGCCTCTCTGCCCATGCAGTTCCAGGGGCTCTCCTACTGCACGTGGCTTCCCCTCCTGGCTCCTCCAGGAGGGTGACTGGACTTAACGTGACAGCTAAGTCATTCCAAAGTGCCAAAGTGGAAGCTGCCGTGCCTTTGGAAGCGGTAGGCAGGACTGTGGAATGGGGCCACCGTTGCTGTGGCCTGTGGGTTAAAGTGAATCCCAGCGAGGAGAGGACCACATGATGGCATGATTATCGGGAGGTGCGGTTTCCTAGGATCATCTGTTGGTGTGGGAGGAGATTTGCCACCCCTCTAGGTGCTCAACAATCTTATCCTTAGTGATGGGAGAGAAATGAGTAGAAATCAGTCAGTGTGGAAGGAGGGGCCTGAGCAGCATCTTCCGTGATTGGAAGATAGGTGCGCATAGGTCTTGCTGAAGGACCTGGGAGAGATGTGGTTTGGCAGGAGCACAGAGAGAAGAGAGCTGTGGATGAGACCAGAGAGTGAGCTGGAACAGGCTGACTGGAGCCTGACGGCCCCTGAGCTTCTCAGTTATGCAAGCCAATCAATCCCCTTTCTCCCACTTCAGTTTGAGCTGGTTTTCTGTCTTTGAATCAAGAGGCCTGACTAATGGTAGGGAGGTGGCAAATCGTGCTGCCCAGGAGAGGAAGGCCTGGGGGTGACCTCACCACTGAACACAAAGCCGTTTGGAGGCAACCTGTTCTGAACAAATGCTGAGCCTTGATGTGCAGGCTGCACACTCACCCTGAGTGGGATAGGAATCTCTCCCGACATCAAAAAAGGGAAGGCCTGTGGGTGGGTATTCCTATTGGCTTGAGCAAGTCCTTTCCACAGGCATAGTTAACATCGGCAGCCGACCGTGTCCCAGTATTCCTGCAGGAAGTGGTCCAGCACTTTAAAGGCATTTCTCAGATGCCCACAACGTAAATTTTCTTGTCAGTTTCCACTAGCCGCAGCTCCAGCTTTCTGAATCCTAGACCCACATTGCCGCGAGGGTTTCTATATTACAAGTTTTTTGAGCAGATTCAATAAGATAATTCATGCAAAATGCTTAGCACAGTACCTAGTCAGAATCTAATAAAGCCTCAGCAAGCATTAGTTCTTATCTTTATTATTGTTGTTTGATCTTAATTCTGGAATCCCAAGTGCTTTTGATGAATGTGTTTTTTTAAAAAATCCCTGCCTTTAGGCCCCCAGAAGATCCGGAGAGGTAAGGAGAGCTAAATCAAATGGAAAGAGAGTTTCTCTAGGGCCCCTGCCCTGGGCCAAGCTAAAACCCAGAGATAATACATCACCTGAGACATATGACCCTAGAGGGCCTCAGAAACGAGGAGCAATCTCACCTCTACCACATTCAGATCTCGGCTCCAGCTTTACTTCCTCGGTGAGGCCTTCCCTGGCCCCAGGCTAGGCTCATTTACATTCTGTGGTGTCACATCACTCCTGTCCTTTCCTTCAGAACTCTGCATCGCTGTTTGTTACGTTGCGTCTGTCAGTGTGATGCTTTGATTAATAATGGTACTATTTGTTAGGATTAGGGACTGAACTCATCAGTTTATTCAGTCAAGCCAGGCCATCCCAGAGAAATCACTGAATAATTACTTCCAGAGCACCAGAAGGAAGTGGTCCATTTTTCCTTGTGTAGGCCCTAAACCAACTGATTGTCCTTTGGGGATTGGCTTCTTTTTGAGCGTTTCTCTCCTTGAAATATGGCTTCCCTTAGAGGAGGAGTTTCCACTTGAAGGAGAAATACGTACAGAGGCTAAGACATTTTTGCTCTTGTGAAAGTGTGCAAAACAAAGGCCACTGTACAAACTACATCTTTTTTTCTAAATCTTTTCTCTGAAAAGCCTGAGACAGAGGCGTTTTATAAGGATGAATAGTTATGAGTTTAAATACACCAGCTGTCCAAAAGGGTTACTCATTTGTGGTTAGTTGGGTTTAGCTTCTTATGTCAAGGTAGAGACAGTAAAGTGTAATGGTTTAAAGGATGCACTTCAGTGCCAGGTAGAGATGATTTAAACCAAGGAGCTGATCTTCACTATCTTTACTTCAACCCTAGGCAAATGAACTTGCCCTCAAGTTTCCTGTTCTCCAGTAATTGCCAATAGAGCAAAGCTGAATAGGTTCTGTTTCTCTCTCTGTCTAGTTTACTCAGTCAGAAAAAACCTAGCTGGGTATTTAGAAAAGAAAGGCCAACTGGAAAATTTCAATGACTTAGCTATTTTATTGACCATGATGCAGATTCAATTACATATTTGGAACACAGTATGACTGACTTCCAAATGCATGAGACTGTTTTCCAGGAAATACCCCTCAATTGGACATTTTTCTTCAGCTTTAGGCATGAGCCTAGAAATATTGTGATCAATGATTACTCTGCTACTTGATTCCTTTCAGTGAGTAGAAGTACAAATGTTATAAAACTCTAGATCATTTCAGTTCTTCTAAAAATGTAAAAAAGAAAGCCAGATTTGCTTCCCTGTACCATACCTTAGTTTCAGAGTTCAGGAAATAAAATGTCCTGACACCAATTCCTGCCAGAGCTCAGTGTGGGCCACACATTAAAATGCTTCATTAAACTATCTAAAGTAAGTTGACCTTTTAGCAGGAAAGAAAAGCTAGTACAGGAGGCTGAGATTTTGTGATACTGAAGTCACACATTATTCTGTTTATTAGGCAATTCAGATATTCAATAATACAAACCAGTAAGAATTACATTCTAATGCCACCATGATGACACAATGTGATCTTCAAGGAGATGCTTATTTTGGTTTCCCAGTAAATGAGCTGTGGTCCTATTTCAGCAAGTTTAACAACTCTTCATTTAGCCCCTGATAGGCACTGTAATAGGAACATGAGATCCATGAGCGAACTAAACAGACAGAACTCCTGCCCTCAAGGAGCTTACATTCTAGCGAGGAGAGAGAAGCAATAAAGGGTAGGTGTAATAAATAAGTAAATAATTGTGTCTGTTAGAAATGGGGCAAGAAAAGGGGATTTAGAACGCCACTGGTTTGGGTTGAGGACTGTAACTTCAGTAGGTTAATCGGGATAGGCTTTATTGACGAGGAAACTGTAGGAACGGCACGCCAGGGAAAGGGGCTGGTCCTCAGGCAGGAGCAGAAGGGCTGAGACAGAGCAAAGCGGGGGTAGGAGGAGATGAGGCCACAGAGATGTGCACAGATCGGGGACAGATCATTTAGGACTTGTAGACTTGGAGGTAAAATAAGCTGCTAATGGTGGTTTGGAGCAAAGTCGAGAGATGTGATGTGTTTTCATGTCTGAGCTGAGAATAGCACATCAAGAGCAAGATGGATTCTGGGAGCCCAGGGAAGAGGCTGTTTGCGGTGGTCCAGCAGTCCAACTGGTGGCTTCAGCCAGGATGGCGGGTGGGTGATCAGAAACGGTCGGACTCTCAAGATAGTTTGTAAATCTTGTTAACACAGTTTAGCGATGGATTAAATATGGGATGAGAGGTTGAAGGGGAACAAGAGGCTCCAAGGATCACTTCACTGTCCTGTGCCGAAACGCTGGACCTGAGATCGCCTTCTATGGAGACGGTGAAGTCTGTGAGCAGATCTTGGAGGGAGGGAAGGAAGGGGAGCCCTAGTAGCTCAGATCGGGACAGGCCCCTCTGGAGACGTCTACCAGATTCACAGCTGGAGATGTGCCGTGGGCAGCTGCTTGGGGATCCCTTCCTAAAGCCTCCTTACCAATATTATGGGGATCTATCAAGCATGAAAAAAGTTGAAGTATATTATTGTAAAAATAAGGAAGCACTGTTTACTGTTCAATGGGGCAGAAATCTGTCATTTTCCGTGGTAAAATGCATCCATAACTTTCCATACAGCATGAAGTAATCCTATGAGATATAATAGGATTTTATTGTAATATGACTATTTTCCCCTAGTTATATGTGCAAAAGTTTTCAGAAAGCCAGATCAAATCAATATTTACTAATTATAATAATTATTATTTTAAATGTAATTTTTAAAAGAAAAGAAAAAGTAGATAAGCTACCGTCTTAGCTTGGGCTACTATAACCAAATGCCAGTGACTGGGTGGCCTAAAACAACAGAAACTTATTTTTTCACATTTCTGGATGCTGGGATGTTCCAGATCAAGGCGGCAGCAGATCCCTTCCTGGGGGGGGGCTCTCTTCCTGCCCAGCAGACGGCTGTCTTCTCACTGTGTCCTGGACGGGCAGAGAAAGAGAATGGGAGAGAGAGCTTGCACACAACGGTCTGTCTCCTTACAAGGACACCAATCCCATGATGAGGGCTCCATGCTCGTGATTCATCTAAACATAACTGCTTCCCAGAGACCCACCCCTTGAAACACCCTCACATTGGGAGTTTGAGCTTCAACATGCGAATTTGGGGAAGGACACAAACATTCACTCTATAGCAGCCAGATTAGATGCTCTAAATCTTGAAGAAGCTTTTGAATTTATCCAAAATTGACCAAAATAATTTAAGTTCTGTAACTTTATTTTAAGTTTAACAGTATGTTAAATTAGAGCACATTGGTAAATGTACTTCAATAACAAACGTCTCATTCTTTATTCAACTTCCATATTGTCAAAATGAAATAAATGATCTCTTTACACGCATCCCTAGACAATCTGGTTCCATGTGACGACCCAACAAAGAATCAACTAGTTGTCATCCATGTTTATTCATCATTCTTAACTCATTTGCTTATAAATAATGAAAATGTAGGACCTTTAGCAAAGAAAGAATCTTCACCATTTGTTGAAAGCTTGGTCTCCTTAACCGTATAATAGAACAGGACAAAAGAGCCCAGGAAAATATGTACGTAAAAAAATTGATTACTAGTCAGCTCCATAGCGTTATTCACATTTTACAGAGAGGGAAGGAGAGGGGCAGACTGTATGGATTTTAAAGGTCCTTAAGGAATTAGAGCCAGAGGTCAATATTCCAGAGATTTGAATCTGTTGCTTCAGCAGTTAAGTTTAATTTTTCAAGGATGTCCCAGAGTCTTTTCTTCTGGGTGATTATTCTTTCCATCTTAGAATCTAGGATCACCCTCAACATTTGCATACACCAAGATTGTTGAGATCAAATTTAATCAACTAAAATGTTGATGGGGAGGAAAAGGTATCAGTAATCATGTACAATGATTTTTTTAAATTAATATAATTAACAATATAATTTTTATTTGAACTAAAATTATATGTAGAAAAAGCAAAAGCACAATGCATTATAAATGCATTATAACTCATTTTTAGCGAAGACCAATGTGAAAAATTATTTGATGGTTCTCTTAACATAATGAATATGAGCCAGGCAGTATTCAAAACTAACTCCTACTCAATTTTTACCTTAAACATCACTTTTCCAAACAGCCAGGCTGATTTGTTTCTCCTTCCTAGACACACCACAACACCTTCCACATCTTCTTTGTGTAATTATTTATAATTATGTGCTTTGTGATTACACTGTAAATGCCAAGAGGAACAGTGACCTCTGTTGTTTTCTCAACAGATAAATGGTTCTCATAAATATTTGTTAAATAAAAGAATGGGATACACATGGTACATCTTCCTGGAGCACCGACGTTACTCCAAGGTTTGGGGTGTTTTTAAATTAAAACAAGCACAGTTGCATCATGAAATGTGCAAAATCCATGTGGGTTTTCAAAATAGAATTAAAAACTTCCCCCAAAGAATGCTCATTTTCCTCCATCGTTAATGCTGTTTCAGAGGAATGTTAATGATGCATTGACACAGTGGTTTGGAGAGAGAAGCTCCAAAGATCAGCTAATTGCAGCCAGCCAAGTTCAAACATTTCATTTTGCAAGAAGTGACTTCTTTCCTTCCATGGAGAAAACAAGAAGAATCAGAGTAATGAAGTGCAAAGTGTGCCTCAGACAAGTTATTTTAATGCCTCAGATTTTCCAACTGTAAAATGAAAGCTTTAGACTGGATGTTCTCCAATGGTTCCTGAATTGCTAAAATTCTGTTGCAAAAAATCTGTTGGATTTTTTGGCTAATCATCATTCTCACTCCCACAGTGGAAAAAAAGCAGACGTCATAGTATTTTTTTTCCTTTCTTAAGCCTCTGAATGTTGCATTTGTCTTTTGAATAGCACCTCTAAATGCTGTGTCATTGTTTCTTTCCCTTTTTATGAACCTGTATTCCCATTCATTTGACTAAAGGAGAAAGGAGAGTCAATATCAAACCACAGAGGTACATTTTAATGGATCAGCCACCACTCAGGTATTATCAGCTGAGATGTTATCTATTTCATCATCACAACCGGATGCAATGGAAACTATTGATTTCAAATGCTACATTTAAAGAGGGGAAGTCTATTTTATAACATCCCTTTCCTGTCTCATCCTTTTACCCTATTTTTCATTCTTTGGTCTTGACATTTTATCTTTCTATCAAAAAGTTTTGCAAGACTGTGTATGTAGTGACTACTGTAACATTAATATAAACCCTTATGGGCGGTTAGATTAAACAGCTGCCATGCTTCTGTACGAAGCAGATCGTCTGAATACAAATAAAAGAGAGCAAGTCAGTGTCAGTGTGACGCCAAAGCTCTGATAAAAAGTGGTTGGTGCAAGCAAAGGAAACTAATGAAAAAACAACAATTTACTTCTGCAAGCCTGTGGGTATTGCCTAGTGATTACGTGATTCAGTCAAGCTCTACAAAAAGAAATACTTGTTTTCTTCTGTCATATTGTGTTATAATCAAATGCATCTAGTATGTATATGGCACACATGTGACTTGCAGGTATCAGTGCTGCTTGTGCTGCACTTTTTGTTAATCATAATTAAAATGCTTGCCAACCGCTGCTCTGCTGTACCTCGGACATAACCTAACTACTGGCAAAATAAGAAATTAAAATCAAGACTCCTAAGTTTCAAAATCAGACAATTCGAAGCACTTGGAAGGCTGTTAGAAATGGGAACTCTAGTACACTGCTGGTGGGAGGGCAAAATGGCACCATTACTTGGGAGAACAATTTGGCAGTTATCTAGTAAAGTTGAAAATGCAAACACCTACAACCCGGCAATTTCACTCCTGAGTATATACCCCGGAAAAACACCTGTACGTGTGTACAAGAAGTCATGTTTGTAATAGAAAAACTAGGGGCAGAGAGCACCAAATGTCATTGATAAGGGAGTGCGTACACTTCGACAATAGTTAAGAAATGGATAATGAGAGAGCAATTAGCCTAGGTCTTTATGTATTAAGTTAGATACATTTACTTAAAAAAAACACAAAAATAACAATATAAAAGACCGTTTTTTTTAAATTTAAAATCATAAATAGTACCATAATATTTGATTACTGGCTACCTAGATAAAATATGAAAACATGGAGTGGGAGGATACCCAAGTTGTGAAGAAGGTGTTTTCTGGGAAAGACAAGGAGAAAGGGATATGGGACTGGAGGTTATACAAGATTCATCAGCTTTCTTTGTAATGCTTTATTTTTTTTTATTGAAAACAATTTTAGGAGCACATATGGCTAAATGTTACTATCAGTTAGTTCTGGGCTAAGGACACATGGCTGCTTCAATACTCTGTGCCTTTCTTTGTTAATTGCTTTTCCACTGAAGAAAACAAAACGTCATTTTTGGTCTCTCTGTGCAACTGGAATACTGTATTTCTTGAGTATAAGGAACCATGATTCTATATTTAAATTGTTTAATATACTGTCTTTTATTCATTTACAGTGTTTATACTGGATGAGTAAACTAGGGGCTTTGGAAGGCTTTCCATGGAATTTCTGCTTAATTAGGCCCATTTACATGCTTGGTAAATGTAGGCAAACTGAAGTTTTAAACATCTGTTTATACAAGGTACACGAGCCAGAAAGCATTTTCTTCGGTTTGTCCATATTATCCTGTGCCGGCTCGTGAATATTTGCATCAGTTTACAGGATTTTTTCCCACTGAGAGGATTCAGAGTTAATGTTGCTACATAAATGTCACATGAATCCCATTTTGGAATAACTGAAGTTTATCTTCACAAAGTGTGGAAATGAGAGAATTTTAGTCCAGAGGGTCTCACTTAAGTATGAACAATATGAAAATCACTTTTCATGCTGTGGAGTTGTAACTCTCTCTCTCTCCTCCTTCCGTGCAAATGGTGCTGTCTGAGCCCCAGAACTGACGTGGTCCGTTACCTACGACTCTGCAAGGAGCCAGTACATGGGGAAGGGGAGGGTGGAGGGAGTGAGCTTCGACCTAAGACAGCTTTGGGTTCAAACTCTGCCTCCATTATTTACTCACTGTGTGGTTGTTAGCAGACTGAAGTCCAGCTGTAAATCGGGGGCCCTAGGGGGACATCTCATGGACTGGGTTGAGGACTTAATGAGATCCTGTGTGTATAGTATAGCACAGAGCTGGGGCCTGGTGCCCACGCAGGTGACTGACTGCCTTTATATTTATCACTGTTGTTGCTGTCACCACCACAACCTGAACAGCCAGAATCCCTGCCGCCCTTTAGCGAATGCAAAGCCATTTCTACCAAGACTGGAATTCAGAGAGTTTGTGCTTCTTAAATTCTGCCTGCTGCTGCTGCCCTATCCAAGGGGTAAAGGGCAAGGGGCAGCTGGAAACTTTGTAGAGAATATTAGTGATGAGTCTAAACCAGGGTCGATTCTTTCTCTTCTTTCTCCTTTCCTTTTTTTTTGTTCAAGTTTTCTTGTGGGGGCAGGATGTTATGTTTTAAGAAGGCAAAAAAACCATCCGTGTCATTCAACTTCCCTTTTATTTCTCTCTGCCTGCTCATACTTTCATCCTTAGTTCTGACTTTCTTCTTTTAGTGAATTTATCCCATATTTCAATACAAAGGAACATTTGTTTTCATTCACATTCAAGGTTTAAAAGCAACCTGATATACTTGTCCTACCTTGGATGTTTGCTGATAATGGCTTAAACCCATTATTCTTCCCAGAAAAAGGGAAATAATTGTAGTAATTTAATAGTGAAAGTTTTCCAAACAATTTTTAATAGTGAAAACCCTCAAAAAGTCTTCATGAATTGCTAATCCTGGAATTTCAGTATTGACAGGATGGCAAAATAGCCACTTGAGTACCAAGAGCCTTAATCACCCACATTCAAACGCCATGTAGGTGTTCTGTCTGCGGTGAGATTGGCTTTGATTTGTGCTTCGGGCCAACACGATGCGCAGATTATCGCCTGTCTGTTGCAAAGCTCACACAGACCTCACTAACCGACCACAGCATCCTTCCTGGCAGAACCTGGTCGTCTCCAGCAATCCTTCCTGACACAGCGCTCCAGGTTGCAAGTAGCAATGGTAGCTGATAAGGAAATTGAAACCTTTTGGCTTAACTGGCTTAAAAAGTATGTGGTTTTACTCCAGTTGTGGAAAAGGGAGATGAAAAGTGGCTCATGTAAAGAAGAATTAGGAAAAAAGAGAAGGGAAATTATGGGTTCTGCTCACTTTTATCTAGTATTCCCGAATATTCGGGACTGTAGAAGGAACTTAAAAATAAAATGAAATAATACAGTTATATATGACTAATATAGTATGTATATATTGTAAATATACATATTTTAATATTGGAATAGAATTATAACAACTATCAGGACAGTGAGGAGGATTATCCTTGCTTAAAAAAAATAACAGAATTATAAAACCATTTGCTCTTCCCAACGGCCTCCTATTATGTTTTAGATTTACTTTAAACCAAAAATAGAAAACTACTCCTGACATGATGTCGTGCTTCATTCACTCCTGGCCTCCTCAGGCAGTCTCGTGATACCTTCTCGGACAGAATGAAGCTGCGGATAGCTTTAGAGCCCAGCAAAGCAGGTCTAGACATGGTGGAATGATGTTCAACTTTCATGACAGACTGGATGTGGGACGTGAGGGTCAGTGAAGGAATCCAAGACGGTCTTGAAGTTTTGAGTCCTGGTACCTTGGGAAAAACAGTGGATCCTCAAAGTTGCAGGAAAGTCGGTAGGAGAAAAATAGCTGTTCTAGGGGACAAAGAAAGTTCACATAGTCTTACCGAGTTTGAGAGACTTCAAAATGTAGAACATCTTGTAAGTGTTTGGCGTTACAGCCGTGGCCTCTGAGAGCCTGGGGTACAGATTTTGAAATCATTGTTCCTGAGCAGATGGTGGGAAGGAATGTTGATCCATTTCAACTTCATTTATTATCTGAAAGATATTTTGAAGGGTGCCAGAAATTGAGAAAAGGCAAATCTGGTTCTATGAAAATGAATAGGATTCTGAAGAAATATGAGGGTGGCAACTGTAGAATTTCTCCCTGGAGAAGTGGGGTGGGGGCACTTTACAAGTGGGAATCTGGTTGTAAGGTGGGGTCATGAACTTGTGTATATAGAAGTTTACAGCAGATTGAAAAAACAGTTGTTTACTTTTTAGAATGGGAGAAGAAAATGACAATTATGAGAGGCTCCTTAGGAGCCTCTGTCTTATGCATTGATTAGGCAGAAAGGAGGTCTTTTAGATGGTTCAAACTATTCAGGCTCTGCTACAACCATAAACCATTTTAGTATAAAAACAAAGTCAGCATCCCTGAAAGAAATATTCAGAGCGTAATTTGTATTAGATAATGTGTCAAATATTTATTTGATAAAGGCAGATGAACTAGTTCTAAATTTACTTGAATTTGTCGGTCAGGTTGACACTACTTCTAGTTGAGAAATACAGAGGTGTTTATTTTAAAGAAAAGGTGGCATACCTTGACCAGTGTTCCTTGGAGAGTCCAATATTTACCAAGGACATTTAGCAGAGAGAAGTGAGGACCCATGTAGATCTGTGAGATTAATTCTAAGCCCTGTGAGAATTGTTCTAATCTAAACCAGGTGATCCAGCACGATTCATGTCTCTGATGCCCGCAGGCTGCCCAGGATTTGAACAGTGAGGAGCTGCTCGTTCAGTGGTGCCTCATACTCGGTGTAGCATATACTAAATGACCTTTCCACTTCAGCCCCTCAGAAACCAGCTGCAGTGATACCAAGCAGCGATTTCATTTAACTTCACCTATGATAAAGTATGTTTTACCGCGTGGCCCAGAGCATGCCCCATGTACATGTACACCCATACATAAACTGTAACCAAAGTTTTATGAGACAATTCTTTCCTTTACCATATGTACTGTACTTTCATATTTTCTACCCTATTTCCTTTTCTTAAATTTGTCATGACTCTCTTAAACTGATTTCATAACCTCCAAATAAATAATGACTCAAAGTTGGTTAAACATGAGCTGCACAATGAAATTCTCAGAACTAGTAGCCAATTCTGATTTTGAGTCTCAGGAAATGAGAAGCTGTATTATCCCCACAACTATAATGATTTGTTGTACTAAGTAGATTCTAGCTCGATATTAGAGGTCTTAACATTTATTTGTCATTTGTTTCCTGTGTATTTAAGGTGGTATCTTTACCACAATGGAGTTAGGGCAAAAGACCAGAAAACAGGAAAACACCCGGTTTACAGATGATTTAGTGATGTGATTTAGTGATACTGAAACATAGTATAATAGAACAATAGCTAAAAGCTTTCTGATCCCGCACCCTCCTCACCTGTCCTGATTTCATGTCCATAAGCTAGACCTGGCAGATGACCACAGGCTGACTATTTGGTGAGTGATTCATTCAGAAATAGCCTTCGCTTGGCCAAATTAATTAGATTCAGTTTGGGGACCTTTGTTGGAGCTGAGAGGAAGGAGAAACTGCCTTTCCATCTTAGATGGCCTAAGCGTGAGAGAGAGCCCTCAACCAGCTGCCACCATTGTTGCCATCAAGAGAGAAAAACTGTCCTGAGAACCAACACAAAAGTGCAGCCAGGAGTTGGAAACCCTAAGAATGAGCCCAGGTGCACCATGGGAGCCCCTGCTTCCGGGTGTAGCCGAAGCAGGCCAGGACCCCACGAGTGTCTGCCGTTCATAATCAGGTGTCCACATTAAGAACAAGAAGACCGAAGAAAAATCAGTATGTAAACTGTAATGATAGCATTATAGGTGATTTTCATACTTAAAAAAATAATGGAGATGTGTTACTTTTTATCATCAGAGGGTTAAAATAAAAACATAGCATTCCTTCAGGTGTTCTTTGGAAAGTTGGATGTCTGAGTCAATCTTATTTGGCGATAATGTTCAGCTACAACCCAAAGTCAGTGTTTATAAAATGCTGAGAGAATCTAGTTCTATAGTTTGATCATGCAGATTTTTCCTCCTTCGTGCCGTTTCACTGTTTCCATGGACTGAAACCAACAAGCACAGGCCCTTTTGTTACCCCTCAGAGGGCACTTTCCTGAATTTTGTGGAGAAGTGTAAATAAAAGCACGAAATAGAATAATTAATGTCTCCATTACACAGAAGCTCGGGGGCAAATGTGGTTAAGTCAGACTTGGCCTTAGGAATACAGACAGAGAGCATTCTGCAATAACTCTGGGTTTCTCCAGCTGCAGGAGCTGGAGGAGAGAGAAGGGCAGGCTAAGGACAAGAGCCAGTGGTCACACGGTCATTTTTGTGTGCTTGAATCACGTATGATTTTAATTTTGAAACAATTACAGATTTACATGCAGTTGCAAGAACTAATGGAGTGTTCACATGTACTCTTCTATAGTCTCCCCTAGTGGTAATATCTTGCATTATTTTACAATATTACAACCAGGAAATTGACACCCAGAAACCTTATTTCAAATTTTCTAGTTTTACATGCACCTGTATGTCTGTATGTTTGTCTGTAAATTTTA
The DNA here is from genome assembly GCF_040802235.1 of Manis javanica. NCBI lineage: Eukaryota > Metazoa > Chordata > Mammalia > Pholidota > Manidae > Manis > Manis javanica. Next base: position 89,999,571 of record NC_133169.1, on the reverse strand, counting down.
AAATTTAAGTCTAGTTGATGTACAGTCTCATATTGGTTTAAATTTACAACACAACACAGTGCTTCAACAGTCACCCATATTATTAAATCCTCACCCCCACTACTGCTGTTACTATCTGTCAACATAACAAGATGTCACAGAATCATTGACTGTATTCTCCATGCTGTACTACCATCCCTGTGGCCAACTGATGTTACGATTGAGAATTTTTGTGCCCCTTTATCCCCCTCACCCTCTGCATCCCCAACCCCAACTCCTCCCCCATGGTAACTACTAGTCACTTCTCAGTGTCTGTGAGTCTACTGCTGTTTTTTTAGTTTAGTTTTGCTTTGTTTTTACATTCCACAAATAACTGAACTCATATGGTACTTGTCTTTCTCCACTTGGCTTATTTCATTGAGCATAATACCCTCTAGATCCATCCATGTTGTTGCAAATGGCAGGACTTCTCTTTTTTATGGCTGAATAATATTCCATTAGATGTATTTGTACCACATCTTCTTTATCCATTCATCTATTGATGGACACCTAGGTTAATTTCTTATCTTGGCTGTTGTCAATAATGTGGTGATAAACATAGGGCACATATATCTTTTCAAATTAGAGATTTTGTTTTCTTCTGGTAAATTCCTAGAATGAAATTACTGGGTCATATGGTATTTCTATTTTTAGTTTTTTGAAAAACCTCCATAATGCTTTCCACAATGATTGAACTAATTTACATTCCCACCAGCAGTGTAGGAGGGTTCCCCTTTCTCCACATCCTCGCCAACATTTGTTGTTTTGTCTTTTGGATATTGGCCATCCTAACTAGTATGAGGTGATACCTCATTGTGGTTTTAATTTGCATTTCCCTGAAAATTAGCAACATGGAGCATCTTTTCATGTGCCTGTTGGCCATCTGAATTTCTTCTTTGGAGAAGTGTCTGTTTAGATCCTCTGCTCATTTTTAAATCAGGTTATTTGTTTTTTGGGTGTTGTGTGTGAGCTCTTTCTATATCTTGGATGTTAACACCTTATCGGATAAGTAGTTAATGAAATACATTCTCCCATACTGTAGGATGCCTTTTTGTTTTGCTGATGGTGTCCTTTGCTGTACAGAAGCTTTTTAGTTTGATGTAGTCCCATTTGTTCATTTTTGCATTTGTTTCCCTTGCCCAAGGAGATGTGTTCAGGAAAAAATTGCTCATGTTTATACTCAAGAAATTTTTGCCTATGTTTTCTTCTAAGAGTTTCGTGGTTTCATGACTTACATTCAAGTCTTTGATCTATTTCGAGTTTACTTTTGTGTATGGAGTTAGACAGTAATCCAGTTTCATTCTCTTACATGTAGCTGTCCAGTTTTGCCAACACCAGCTGTCATTTCCCCATTGAATATCCATGGCTCCTTTATCACATATTTATTTGCCATATATGTGTGGGTTTATGTCTGGGCACTCAGTTCTTTTCCATTGATCTTTGGGTCTCTTCTGTGCCAGTACAAATTGTTTTGATTGCTGTGGCTTTGTAATAGAGCTTGAAGTTAGGGAGTGTAACCTCCCCTCCCCCCAACAGCTTTGTTCTTCCTTCTCAGGATTGCTTTGGCTATTCAGGGTCTTTTGTTGTTCCACATGAATTTTAGAACTATTTGTTCTAGTTCATTGAAGAATGCTATTGTTATTTTGATACGTATTGCATTGAATCTTTAGATTGCTTTAGGCAAGATGGCCATTTTGACAATATTAATTCTTCTTATCCATGAGCACAGGTTGTATTTCCATTTATTGGTGTTTTCTTTAATTTCTCTCATGAGTGTTTTGTAGTTTTCAGGGTATAGGTCTTCTCATCTCCTTGGTTAGGTTTATTCTTAGGTATTTTATTCTTTTTGATGCAATTGTAAATGGAGCCTTTTTCCTGATTTCTCTTTCTACTAGTTCATCATTAGCATATAGGAATGCAACAGAGTTCTGTGTATTAATTTTGTATCCTGCAACTTTGCTGAATTCAGTTATTAGTTCTAGTGGTTTTGGAGTGGATTTTTTAGGGTTTTTTATTTACAATGTCTTGTCATCATGATATTAAAACATGGCAGTTTAACTTCTTCCTTACCATCTGGATGTCTTTTATTTCTTTGTGTTGTTTGATTGCCATGGCTGGGACCTCCAGTACTATGTTGAATAAAAGTGGGGAAAGTGGGTGTCCATGTCTTATACCAGCCCTTGGAGGAAAGCTTTCAGCATGTTGCTGTTAAGTATGATGTTGGCTGTGGGTTTATCATATATGGCCTTTATTATGTTGAGGTACTTGCCCTCTATACCCATTTTGTTGAGAGTTTTTGTCATGTATGGATGTTGAACTTTTTCAAGTGATTTTCAGCATCTATTGAGATGATCATGTGATTTTTATCCTTTCTGTTGATGTGGTGGATTATGTTGATTTTTGAATATTGTACCATCTTTGCACCTGTGGAATAAATCTCACTTGGTCATGATGGATGATCTTTTTCATGTATGTTTGAATTTGGTTCGCTAATATTTTGTTGAGGATTTTTGCATCTATGTTCTTCAGGGATATTCATCTGTAATTCTCTTTCTTTGCAGTGTCTTTGGTTTTGTTTTTAGAGTGAGGCTGGCCTCATAGAACATGAGTTTGGAAGTATTCCCTCCTCTTCTAATTTTTGATAAACTTTAGGGAGGATGGGTATTAGGTCTTTTCCAAGTGTTTGATAAAAACCAGGTGTGAAGGCATTTGGCCCGGGTATTTTGTTCTTGGGTAGTTTTTGATTACCAATTCAATTTCACTGCTGGTAATTGGTCTGTTCAGATTTTCTGTTTCTTCTGGGGTCAGTCTTGGAAGGTTGTATTTTTCTAGAAGGTTGTCCATTTCTTCTAGGGTATCCAATTTGTTAGCATTTAATTTTTCATAGTATTCTCTAGTAATTCTTTGTATTTCTGTGGTGTCCATAGTGATTTTTCCTTTCTCACATCTGATTCTGTTTATGTGCATAGATTCTCTTTTTTTCTTGATCAGTGTAGCTAGGGGTTTATCTATTTTGTTTATTTTCTCGAAGAACTGGCTCCTGGTTTCATTTGAATCTTTCTATTGTTTTATTCTTCTCAATTTTGTTAATTTATGCTCTGGTCTTTATTATATCCCTCCTGGAACTGACCTTGGGCCTCATTTGTTCTTCTTTTCCTAGTTTTATTAATTGTGAGTTTAGACTGTTCATCTGGGATTTTTCTTCTTTCTTGAGGTAAGCCTGTATTGCTATGTACTTTCCTTTTACAACTGCCTTCGCTGCATCCCACAGGTTTTGGCCTGTTGAGTTGTTTTCATTTGTCTCCAAGTAAAGAACTCATATAACTCAAAACAAAAAATATCCAATTTAAAAATGGGCAGAAGACGTGAATAGACATTTTTCCAAAGACAACATACAGATGGCCAACACTCAACATCACTAATCATCACAGAAATGCATGCATAGATATTGCTTGATCTCTGTTTTATTTGGTCATTGATATATTTGTTATTTAGGAGCATGTTGTTAAGCCTCCATGTGTTGTGGGTTTTTTGTCTTCTTTGCATAATTTATTTCTATTTTCACACCTTTGTGGTCTGAGAAGCTGGTTGGCACATTTTCAATCTTTTTGAATTTACTAAGGCTCTTTTTGTGGTCTAGTATGTGATATGTTCTGGAAAACATTACATGTCCACTTGAGAAGAATGTGTATCCTGCTGCTTAGGGATGGTGTGTTCTGTAGATGTCAGTTAGGTCCATCTATTCTAATGTGTTGTCCTGTGCCTCTGTTTCCTTACTTTTTTTCTGTCTGGTTGATCTGTATTTTAGAGTAAGTGGTGTGTTGAAGTCTCCTAAAATGAATGCATTGCGTTCTATTTCCCCCTTTAATTCTGTTAGTATTTGTTTCACATATTTAGGTGCTCCTGTGTTGTATGCATAGATAATGGTTATATCCTCTTGTTGGACCGACCCCTTTATCATTATGTAATGTCCTTCTTTGTCTCTTGTTACTCTCTTTGTTTTGAAGTCTATTTTGTCTGATACAAGTACTATAACTCCTGCCTTTTTCTCTTTATTATTTGCATGAAATATCTTTTTCCATCCCTTCACTTTTAGTCTGTGTACGTCTTTGGGTTTAAAGTGAGTCTCTTGTAAGCAGCATATAGACGGGTCTTGTTTTTTCATTCATTCAGTAATTCTATGTCTTTTGATTAGCGCATTTGCATTTAGGGTAGTTATTGATAGATATGTACTTACTGCCATTGTAGGCTTTAGAGTGTGGTTACCAAAGGTTCCAAGGCACCTTCCTTATTATCTAACAGTCTGTCTTAACTTTCTTATTATGCTATTTCAAACACAGTCTACAAGTTCTTTTTACCCCCTTCTTCTTTTTCTTCCTCCTCTGCTCTTTATATGTCATGTGTCATATTCTGTGCTCTTTGTGTATCCCTTGACTCACTTTGTGAGTAGTTGATTTAATTTTGCATTTGCTTAGTAATGAATTGGTCTACTTCCTATACTGTGGTTTTATTTTCTCTGGTGACAGCTATTTAGCCTTAGGAACACTTCCGTCTAGACCAGTCCCTGTAACATACGCTGTAGAGATGGTTTTTGGGAGGTAAATTCCCTCAACTTTTGCTTATCTTGAAATTGTTTAATCTCTCCTTCAAATTTAAATGATAATCTTGCCAGGTAGAGGTCTTGGTTGGAGGCCCTTCTGTTTCATTGCATTAAATATATCACACCATTCCCTTCTGGCCTGTAAGGTCTCTGCTGAGAAGTCTGATGATAGTCTGATTATAAGTGTTTTATTCTTTCTCTGGCTGCTTTCAATACTCTCTCCTTGTCCTTAATCTTTGCCATCTTAATTATTATATGTCTTAGTGTTGTCTTCCTAGGGTTCCTTGTGTTGGGAGGTCTCTGCACTTCCATGACCCACTCTGTTTTCTTTTGAAGGAGGAAGTGGATTTCAAGAAAGCTTCCTAGAAGAAGCGAACAGCTTTCCCTTGACACATGTTGAATGCTGGACCCACAGAATCCACAAAATACAGCCTGGTGACAAAGCTGAGGTTATTGCTTGGTGAGGTGAAGGTGAGCCACCCCCTCTTGTACCCCCCACAGAACCTTAATAGGGTCACAAAGGAAGAAGGACAAAGTTGAGATATTGATTGATATTTGAGGCCTTGTTTAAAACAGGTCTTTCAGTGCAGGGGGTTCAGCTGGGATTGGGTAACTTTTATGATAAAATAGTTGAGGACTGGAGAAACAGCAAGGTGAGATTTTTGAGATGAGAATTTCAAAGAAAAGTCTTTCAGTTCCTTAAATGAACAGTAAAGTTTGTTGCAACTTTTTCTTCCTAGGCAAGAGTCTTGTGGAATAGTGAAGTTCTTTGGATGAGGACAGTGGAAAAGCAAGTAATGTCAATAATTATAGACAGTAAGTTGTGTGGAGGATTTCCACCGTCAGTGAGCAGAGAGTCAGAGACACCCTACACATCTAGGTACTTGGCATCACTCAGCTAGTACCTTGGTGGACTGAGTCACTGAGCCAGTGGGTGGAAACTGCTCTGCCATGGGGCCATTGGGTGTCTTGTAATGTGACACCCGATGGCTCAGTCTCTTCCCTAATTTAAGGACTGTATTGAATTACCCATTTAGTGTTTTCATTCCTTGACTATAGTCAGGTGGGAGATGGTAATGGATAAGAGCAGGAACTCTAGAATCGGATGATATAGGTTCAAATCCCACCTCTGTCACTTAGTGGCTGTGTGACCTTGTGTCAGTTGCTTAACTTTTCAATGTCTCAGTTTTCTTATTTCAATAATAGGAAAAGGATAAAACCAATCTTGTTGAGGTAGCTAAAAACACAGTAACTCATATTTATAATTGCTCATATATTTGTGGTTGTTTCCATCATTATTATTATCACTCATGGTGCTAGAATATTCCTTCAAATATGGACCACTTAAAGTATTTTAGGTTAGGGTCAGGGAGTTTTAACCTATCTAACAATTAACGCAGTTATGTGCTTCTGTATATTAACCTCAAATAGAAAAAAAAGCCACGCATAAAACTGAGAACTCTTGATGCTTAATGTTATTAAATATAAATATTAAATATAAATATTAAAGTAAATATATTTACTAGCTCACTAGTTTAAATTTTTAAATAATACAAAACTATCATGAAATAATTCTGAGGAAGGTGTTCTCGCCTGTGTAATTTACCTTCAGTTGTGTAATTGTGAAAGAGCTGGAAATGTGGTGAATGTATTGATTGGTCTGGTTTTTCTTTTTTTCTGTCATGAAAATAAGGTCAATTCTGTCTGATCTTAACCAACCAGATGAGGGACTATAGACTTTGGACAGTTCACCAAGCTCCCTCCTCATTCTGTGTCCACCTGTCTTTGAGGTCCAGCTGGTAATTGCGCTTTTGTTTGTTCGAACCCTTTTCACTGCTGCAGGAGGGCTGAGAGGCGGCAAGGGGCACCCGCTGTTGGCCTGGCCTCACTGTAACGTATCGCGGCCTGGCTTGCCTTCTGGATGTAGGTCTACAGAGGGCAGGAGTGGAAAATCAGAACAAAGATAAAATTGAAAAGGGTTTTGTATTCTGGCAGGGGCCACTCCCTGTAGTAGTTAAAATTTAAAGACTATTTCTACCCATGTGACATAGACCTTCTAGCTATGTGTTTATGACAGGTATACAAACTGGGTTTCTGTTGTAGTTGGTCAAAGAGCCGTTTTCATCATTAAGTGTGATAAACAGCTGAAACGTAAACCAAGTGTCCCAATCATGATTGTTTATCTAAAGATTCTCTTAGATATCTTGAAAAGAAAAATCAAAAGAAATGTGCCAATGTTTTCTTATAAACCATCAAGATAATTGATGTAAAACTTGTCAAGTAACTAGATAATACTATTTTATTTAGTTAAATCTTCTATGCAACATTGAAGTTACCTTGATAATAACTACCCAGCATTTAGTTAAGCATTATTTCTACTTTTGATAAACTCAACATTTTATAAGCAGGCTCTACTCTTATGAACCATAGAAAGTTCTTCCTTATATTAAGACAGAATTTGTGGCTAAATAACTTCTATTCTTATTCCTACCCCTGCTTCTTTGAGCTACACAAAACATACATAATCCTCCTCTAACTTCATGTCCCCTACAAACCCATTCCACAGAATTTATGCAAGGATGCAAGGAGTTGGGAGAATAAGGTGGAAATGGTCCCTGACCTCATGGGGGTCACTACCTCATTTTCAGCAAGCCTGTTCTTTTCCAGGCTTACCATCACCAGTTCCTTTTCATGGCCCTCATGTAACATTTCTTACCCCCAAGTCACACATTTCAAGCAAGAAACATAAAACTGTACACATTTCTCCAGATGTGATTTGACTAATGCAAAGTACAGTGGCTTATTAACTGACTTATCTCTGCTTCACTAGCATTGAAAGCATACCTCATGCACAGTTGAGTGCTCAATAAATATTTATGAAAGGCTTTGGACTCTCCATTCTTTCTCATGTGGTATCGCTAGTTTCAGTTCTATTAACTTCTCACGGTGCATGCAACCATAGACTATGCATGATCAAAACAAATGCTTGGGGAACAAATAATGAACCGCACATGACTTATAAGTTAGTCTTTTACAGAGGGAATTAGATCCACCTTACAAAATTCCTATTCAAATATTTGCATTCAAGTGAGTTTTATGCCACAGGAAAGTGAGGTGTTTAGTGTAAATGGTTGTTTTCAATTAAAATGGTAAAGATATCCCCATATGAGGTCAGAATAGATTTTGTCTACTGCCTGTTGACTGTGCATAGTTGTACTGAGTTAAGTCGACCAGGTCAGACAAATCTCTCAAAATGTCACTTTGGATCCGGATTTTAGTAACTGCTGTGTTAACAGACTCTTAATCTTTAGAACCCTGTTCTCTCAGAGTACACACACACACACACACACACACACACATGCACACGCACACACAGCCACACACATGCACGCACACACGCACACACACACGCACGCACACACACACATGTACACACACATGCACATGCACACACAGACACACATGCACGCACACACACATGCGCACACACATGCGCACACACGCACGCACGCATACACACGCACACACACACATGCACACACGCACGCACACACACGCACACACACACATGCGCGCACACACACATGCACACACGCGCGCATGCACACATACACACAGAGACACACACGCGCACACACACACACACACAGATCTAGAATTCTTTCTATGCAGGCTTTCCCATGCATAATTATGCCACAAAGAGGGCAGAGACTCCCAATGTAAATGCCTCATTTGACTGTGACCAGCACTTAAAGGCAGCAAAGTGTGAAAAGAATCTTTGCTACAGTAATGTGATTCTTGTTCACTGGTCCCCCCAAAAGATTCCTGTTTCCCATCCTCTGGTATGAACCACCCATGTTTACTTCAGTCCTTCTGTATTTCCCAAACTACAGCAGTTATGCTAGTGAATCTTAGCTTTTCCAAACAGTAATCTTTATGCTTGAGATTCTTACCCACAAGCTTGTGGGCTTTCATTTTCTTTCTATGCTGAATTTATTTAGCTTCAATAGTACTTCTAACCTCTTTAGAATTGCCAACTAATTTTTAATTTCATTCTCTGACTTCAGTAGTATTGAAGACATCTTGCAATACAGCACCTATGGGCTTTTTAAATAGCAGGCTGATTTTTCTCCACAAATCATTTACAATATTGGCAGAATCAGAAACAGCTCACCTACCAGGATCCGCTAATGTCTCTCCGTCATTTGAATGGATAGTGTGTTTTTATCCAGGGCAGTCTGAATTAACTTGAACATCATATAACCAATCTACCAAAGCCTGTGATCACCAGTGACTATTAAAATGCTCTCAATTAAATGGGCTGGTGAAATGAAAGTCCACTTTTGTAGTGCTTATAGATATGATGTGTGCTAAAATGACTCATTTTCAAAACCCAGAAACAAGTGCTAAGAAAGACAGGGAATAAAATGAGCCTTGTTGGGAGTCTGAGACATAATCAAGCATGGGAAATGCTGCATGGAAGGAATTTTAGGTCCAATAGCATGACAAAGGGACTAACCAGCGGCGGACCTCCACCTGTTGGACAAAAATAATCAAAATTACCATTTCAGGAAATAATTTGTAAGAAGACAAAGTATTTATAATTCTTCAGAGTTACAAAAAGTTATTTCAGTGGTAAGAAACTGTTTTTAACATTTCTTTAAAAAAAATTTTCTGGCTTTTGTTTCACTCGCTCAAAACTTGATTATCGTGAACACAAGTGAACCGAAGACCCGCCACTCTCAGCTTCCCCCACACCCCGTTTTCTCTCTGCTCATATTTTAAATGAGCTGGTGTTACCTTGCCTCTAATAGACTAGTTTCATTTGAGAGATAATATGAAATACCTCTGTTATTTTACCTGTGTTATTCCTAGTTCAAGCCACCTTTGAAATTCACTTTCTATTTACAGTTGCTGCTTATCACTACTGAGCAAAAAATAACTCTTATGTGAAAAAGATGCACATAATTTCTGGTAAATTTGAACTTAGACGAATATACTTGCTTTTAAAACAGGCTATCTGTGCAACTGAGAACTTGAGGCAGAGCCATGCTCACATGATCACTGGTGCTGACAGTTACTGAGGGTACCCTTGGGCAGGAGGGAAAACTGGGAAATTCAGGTTATGTGCGCTGTTTCCCTACTCTCTTCCTGCAAGGCTCCAACCTTACGAGTGAGAGGAAGAGCCTCTGCAAAGGAGAAGGGAAACATTTCAAGTTCTGTATTAGTTCTGCAATAACTTTACAAGTCGCCTGGGTCATCTCTTCACTCTGCCCACGGCGACATTGCCATCAGCCTCCATTTTGGGAAGCGATTTGTGCCCCAGCTGGTCAGAGACTGATGGGGACTCAGACACAGGTCCTTGACTCTCCCTGTTCAACACGTTTTTCCACTTCGTAGTTACCTGGTAAGGGTGATCATATTAGCATGTAACATAGTGTGGAGCTTTTCTTCCCTAAAACCTTGGTGCCCACAAAGGCCGTAAAATGGGCCGGGAGGACAGGCCGTCCTCGTGTCTTTGTGACACGGCGTCGGGTACGTTCAGCCACAGCCTGGCCACAGCACATCAGCCCCGGGACAGCGTTTCCCGCACTGCTGCAGGCCATCCAGGGAGAGGGTCAGGCGGGGGATGAATATATTGTGTGGGAACTTCTTCAAGGCAGGGCTCAGGCCTTCCCTCCGGGTCTCGCCGAGAGGGCCCACAGTCATACAGTATATGAATAACTGACACTCACTCTGTGCTTTGTCAGCACTAAATATTGACCGGGTCTTTAAGCATTTCATGCTCCTTTATTATCATATATTCCAACCCCGAGGTTGGCCTACCATTGAAGGCTATGGAAGGAAGATCTTTGGACTTGAAGAGTGATGGAAGGACCTACATTCCTCTGGCCTAGAATGGCTAGAAGAGTTTTCTCACCTTCTCTGTTTTACTGGAACTGTTGTCAAGCCATTTGTGGAGTTGAAGGTTGGTGTGATAACCAGAGAATTTCAATAAAAACTATCGGCACTGCCTACCACATGTCAGCTCTGACCTAGGCCTGGTGCGCCTGTCATGGCGAGCAGAACGGCCCGGCTTTGAACATCAGGCGGGTCTGGACTCAGAGCTGAGCTCTGTCACCGGCCGCGGTGACCTTGGGCAAGTGACTTAATTTTCCTAACCTCAAAGCACATGTATCTGTGAAGTGAGGATGATAATGCCTGTCTTGTCCAACTGTTGTTAAAGGGAATAATGTGCATAGAGCATTCCACACAGGCCTCACACAGTATGTTTATTAAATGGAGGCTCTCGCCGTGACCCCGAAGTGGCCTCTCACGCAGCGCTGAGGAGCCCGGCCTTGGCAGTCGCACAGAGGCAGGTGGGTCCCAGCTGCCCTCCACAGTAGCTCTGCGCCTCAGACAGGAGGCACAGCTCCTTAAGGCTCAGTCACTCGGCTGTAAATGGAGGCAAGGATACTTTGGTTTTTCTTTTTGTTTTATGATTGAGGTAAACAACGACGGGCATGTAATAAAACACCTCCAACCAGCAATAACGCTATTGCTATCTCATTTAAGGTTCACGTGAGTCCTCTTAAGAAGATTCCTCATTATATAAATGAGGAAACTGAAGCTCAGAGAGTGTAAGAAACTTGTCCAAAGTCAAAGCTCCTAGGTGGGTGACCTGAGATTTGATCTGGGGCCTAAATCACCTCCAAACAGTGTGCTTTTTCCAACATGCCAGTCTCTCTCCTCGCCCCCCTTTCTACTTGTTTTCAGGGAACCTGTCAGTCAGTTTCCTCTTTCTCTTACTCCTGTCAGGTATTTTTTGAGGCGTAATGGAAACATTTGTGGTAAAATAGTAATATGCTAAAACTTTTCCTGGAAATGTGAGCCTTTTAGATAATCTAAATTGACACTTTTCTGAGCTTGGTACTATGGTGCTCTGTGTGCAGAAGAGTGAGTCCGCAGGAGGCCAGAGCACATTCACAGGGATGTGCTCTGAAGTTCCCGTGTTCCATGGGAATAGAGAGGGGGCTCCGGATAATCAACTGTGAAGGAGGCCTCCCGGGACCCCTGTGTGGCCCACCCCCTGTGAGGGTCAGGCAGCTGACCAGCTGACATGGTCAGGGTGGTATTTTCTGAACTATTGGTTAGAGCCCACTAGTGAGTTATGAAATCAATTTGGTTGGTTATAACTAGCACTCAAGACAAAAGACAACAAAAATAAATTTTCCCAGAATTCTGAATTCTCCCCCTATTTTCAACTAATGTGATACATGTCAGTCTCTAAGTGTCTTCTGTTTCTATCATAATGTAGAAACAATAATGTTTGTAGTTTAGCCCTAAAACTAAAAAAGAAATGATTACCTAAGAAATTCACTGGTATAAAATAAATAAATAAAGAGACATATAAATAAATAAAATTAGCCGCTACCTGCAACTGACCATTTTACTGATGAGGAAAATTTCTGGTGTTAACACAAAGGAATGATTTTGTGGGATTTCATTTGCCTTTCACGGGAGCACAGGGCAGAGAGCTTTTTTCTACTCTCTAATTCTGTGGGGTATATCAAACTAACATCAAACTGTATCCGCACCTTAGGACACTGGGGGTCGTAATCATTCTGTGTGATGCATGAACTCACTCCCACCTCACTGCTCAGAGCATCCGTGAGGAGGTCGGAGCCGCGTCGCACAGTACGTGGAGAGTGGGTAATAATAACACCAACCTCGCCATCCCCAGAAATGGTCTTGGCAGGGGGATACCCTCTTTGCTGAGTGGGCACAGTCACAGCGGCCGGCTCCTCTGCCTCCCTCCCTAAAGCTGCTGATTCCTGCGGGAAGCTCAGGAACTTTGTCCCTGAGGTGGGAGAGGGCAGTGGGTGCTCGGTGCAACTGGCAGCCTCGCGCTCAGGTACGTATCCTGGGGCATCTATTCTCCACCTCCACCGCCATGCCCGCTCCCAGCCCAGGCCCTTCTACGTGTTGTCTCCGTTGCAGCACAAGGCAGCATTTATAATGCAGATATCAGGTCATTTCCCTGCTTACGACTCCTTGAGGCCCTCCTATTACTGTGAAGATCAAGGTCAGACTCCCACGAGTGACCCTGCAGACCCTTCCCACTGATGCCCACCACCTGGGGAGCCCATCTCCGCCTCACCCACGCCATGCAGCCCTGCTGCCCACCTGTGGGTTCTCCAGCCCCTCGGGGCATTCACAGCTCATTCTCTCTGCACAGAGTGTTGTCCTTCCTTGCACCCCGACTTTGTCCTCACCAGCCAGCTCCTATAGGCCTGTGTTTAGCTATTTTTACCTCTATTCAAAGCCTTCCTGATCCTCTCAGGCCCGATTAAGTCCCCTTAAACAATCTGTACCTCTCTGTACTTGTACATCACAAGGACAGTTAATGAGTTCGGTGATAATGACTAGATAGTCATTTTCCCACCACGACTGTCTCCGTTCACGTCTCCCTTCTCGTCTCTTGTGCACCTCCTGTTTGGTTGAATGCCCAGCACCCTGCTTGTAGCCATGCTCAAGAAGAATATGCTAAGTCGATGAATGAGTGAATGACAGGACGTGAGAGGAGCCTTCCTCCGCTCTCCCAGACCCAGACTCGGCAGGTGGGACTCTAACATGGCCTTGCTCACGGGGGTGAGTCTGCACCGCGAGGCAGCAGGAGCCTGGGGGCTGGGCAATCTCATACTGAGCCCACCCACCAAGCTTTTACCTCAGATCCCAGCCACACCCCTCAACTATGGTCTGACGTGTGAGCAGCCTTCTCACCACGAGATCCTCATCTCCTTTAAGACCACAGGCCAAGCAAGATTCAGATTGTTTTCCTGCATTGCATCTAACTCAGATTTTCACATAGTATGTACATTAAAAGTTTGATAAATGTATAATAAAATACACAGTTATTTTTTCTGTACCCTTGTGAAGATAAAATAGCAATTCACCCTCTCAGCTCTGCACACTCCGTGTTCTAGTTTCCATAACATTGACCCATTGACCGTTCTCCCTTCAAGGCATTGAAAGAATCCACTTTCTTCCTTCCACTGATTCAGCAAGTGTTTCTGAAACACTTTCAGTGCTTAGAAAGCAAGCAGACAATATAAAAAGTACTATTGTTATGAATATTGTGATCTTTCAAGTCTACTTGAATGTAGGTTCTTAGAGAATACTGTAAGTACATTACTGAATATAAATTTCAAAACTTATGACAATTTCAAGACAATTCCTTATTCATTTCTAACCATCCCATCTTGTAGTAATAGTTATTTTTAATTCAGTTAAAGGCGTTCCTTTCTCAACTAAGCCACCTAATTACACAAGAGAATCATAAATTAAGAAAGAAATTCAGGTTAAAACATATTTGTTTCCCACCTATTTTAACACCATAATAATTGGGATGAATGATAGCATTTACATGGCATTGCATAAATCAAAAGAAACATGTGCTGTCTCAACAAATCATTGTGAAAAGTGATGACTAAAAGAAAAAAATAAATAGCACAGTGCATTTTAGACTTCATTTACCATCTTGTGTTTGACATAAGAAAAAAAGTGGCTTCAACTGGGTAGAAGTCCTGAATAGCCATTTTTCAGTGAAGAATAAAAAGTAAGCTAAACTTTGAGGGTAAAAATGGAAAAATAAAATGAAAGTGTAGGAGTGATTGAATGTTCACACACACACACACCCTTCCTTATACTGGGGGTAAGATCCGCTCCCCTGCACTCAGCACATCAGATTCACCACGTGGTGTGTGTGCTAAGGGCATCTTACTGCTTTCTGCGGGAACCCAGGAGAAACCCCACATACTTTCTGTTTTATTTGTTTAAACTGTGGCAGACCTGAAAAGGAGCCCTGGAAACTGAAACCCTGAACTTGAACTGAAAAAGGCAAGATGAAAAAAACGTTTTTTCACCAAGATCAAGGAAACTGAAAGAATTGTTTACATAGCTGGGTTCAAAGCCTGCACCCTTCTCGAGGTGCCCCTGCCCTCTGGGCCTGCCTTAAGCACGTGTGCAGGGTCTCATCACGGGCCACATTCTCAATAGAGTGGGTGGCCGCCTGCAGAGGGTGGAGTACAGACTTGACATAAAGGAGATCCCTCACCTCCTCAGGGCGACTCCTTGATGGCCATTCATGGCACAGCACTTCATATCGGCTCAGGGTGTCACGAGATGTGCATTGCCGCATGCACCTTACAGTGATCTATGCAGGGATCGCAGTGCTTTTATTGGGGAAAGCAAGGTTATCATTGTTAGAAAAGCTCTGTGACTGGCCCTTTAAATAAAGGAATGATATATGTCAAATGGAGCCCCTGACCAGTACATAATACCCTCCCGGTGTCTGTGCTGTCTATTTCAGGCCAGGAAATGACCAGCAGGGAGAGGGGAAAAGAAAGGGAAAGGTCATGCACTGCTTGTTGGGCATGCAGTGCTTGTTGGGCACGAGGTAAGTGCTTTATGAGCATTTTCTCAGTCCCACCACTACTCCATGTAATAGACTTACAGTATCTCTGTTTTATAAACGCGTAAACTGAGGCTCTGTTGGGTAACTTTCCCTAATTTTCCCCTAGAACAGTGCCTGGTATGCAATAAGCATTCAAATATTTGTAGAAGGGAGGAGAAATTAGATAAGGAGACTGTTACTGTAATCAAAATAACGGATGAGGAAAGTTTAGCCTAGAGGAGTGGTGGTGGGATCAGAGAGGAGCAGAGAGATTCCTAAGATATTCATAAGTAATATTACAACATTAATAAACAGTTATTCAGTACTTGCTATATGCCAGGTACAATTCTACAGGTACAATGTTACCTGTATTAACATATATTAAATTTTATTTTTTAAATTATGTCCACTGATTTTTACTTATTTGTTACTTATATTAACATTTAATCCTTACAAAACCCCATTTTACAAATAAGTCAAATGTCATTAGGTCAGGTTCCCTAGAAGCAAAGCTCAGATGGGTTTTCTTGGGCAAAAAAGTGATTTAAGAAGTGAGAAGCAGGGGATATGGTGAGAACGCTGGAGCATGAACAGTACCACGGGCTGAACCTGTGTGAGGCATGGGGGCTGGGCATTCGTATTCTACATCAGTCAGTCATTGGCAGGGTTGGGGTTCAGGCAATTCTCTGGAAAAAGGGCAGCTGTGAGCTGTTCGCAGTCAGTTCTTATAATCGATACCATTAGTATCACTGTCAACATCGTAACTGTCAATATCCGCAAAGGGATGTACGCACCTGCCTCGGACAGGAGCTCTGAGTGAGGCGCCGACAGGGTCCACTACATCCACTGATGCGCCTAGGCCACCCGGCTGCGCCAGTGCCTGCACACTTCACGGCCAGGGTGCGCCGCCTTCTCTAACTTTATCCTCAGATTAGATCTCACAATTGTTTCAGAAACATACTGCTAAGATTTTGCACCTTCTTCTTGAGTGGTGTAAGAGTCCAGGCACAGACAACAGCGGCAGTGAATCCAGGAAATAATGGCTGAGCACAAGGAGGAAGCCATGGTTTTCTTCTTAAAATATAAATCTGATCATGTTAACCGGTCATGAAAAACAGCAGCAGCTCCCCACTGCTGATAGAATAATGGCAAACTGGGTGCAGCCCACTGACTGTCCGCGTCGGGGGCACATCCCTATTGCTCAGGTCCCGCCGCGCCCAACCACTCACCCGTGCTTGAGACGCACGCATCGTGCCTCTCCTCTCACTCTCCCTTCTGGGCGTGATGCCCGTTCTCAATACTACTTGGTTGCACACTCACGTCCTTACTCCCCGCCATTGAAACCCCACTCACTTTTCAGAGCCCAACCTCAGTGCTGCCTTTTCCTCTATCGTGGCTGTCGTCAGCGTCTTCAGTGGTAATCATCTCTGTTTATGCCCCTGACAATCTCTGCAGGGGCCTCCCACGCGCGCATCACAGTCTGTCTTCCTCTACAGTCACGTATGTCCTCACCGGATGGCAAAAATTTTGAAAGCAGTAAAAGAATTTTGGTTCTTTTTGTTGCAAGTAAGAGAAACTCAACTCAAACTAGCTTAAGCTAAAAAAAACTTTATAAGGACAGGGAAGATTAGCAGCTGGCTTCAGATCTGGCTGAATCCAAGAGCTAAAATGATGTGAAGTATCCCTGTTTCAGCTTTGGCTCTGTCCACGTGCCGGTAAATAAGGCCCAGCAGCCGCATGAATCTTGCAGCTAATGATTTCAACTAAAGGAGGGGAACTGCTTACCACAGGGTCCTGTCGGCCCTGCACCATCACTGTCCACTCCAGGACCTGCCACTAGATACAAGGCCGGGTATCCTGATTGGCTGGCTTGGGTCATGTGTCCACCTCCACTTGGGTAATGGCTTTACTTAACTAATCTACGTGATTAATGGATGAGTTACCAAACGGACAAAAGAGGTTCTGCTACCAGAGCACAGAGAGGAGATGAAAGACCAGCAAAAGCAATGGATGCCCGTCCCAGCTGTCAATGTTATTGACCGTGAAAGAAGAGCACGCTTGGGAAGTCACCAGCAGCAAGGGAAAGGGGCAAAGAAAGGAGTGAGTAAATGTGGGATGGGGAGAGGGGGCAAGCCCCCCCCCCCCCCCGGGAAGCTTCACCAATCGACAGCTCGCAGGAATCAGAGTTAGGCCTGAGCTCTGGGGACCCGTGTCCTTGGGGGTTCTTCCCCTGCAGAGGAGCAGTAAAAGCCTCAGTCCTGTTTTAAGACAAATATTCTTACTTTGCAGGGCTTCAAAATAAGGAACCTCGTAAAACTTTATGGATATGGGAAGAAAAGTCAGAGGGACTTTGGTTTTAACAAGCTGTTAAAATATATTCTCTCCACTCTTTTTGAAACCTAGGAACAAGTATAATAGCTCAACAGGGCAGGAGAGGAACTCGTTTTGCCCTCTAGGCTTTGACTAACACATTAAAAAAAAAAAGCAGTTAATGAAACAGCAGAGTACTGATTATGTTGTGTCCAAGGTTTACTTTTCCCCTGTTGAGTTTTGCTTTTCTCTTTTTTAAAGAATTCTATGTATTTTTCCAATGTGGCAGCAATCTTGTCTTTGTCTTAATACAGCATCTGCATTGAAACAATGCTCTAGTCACACTGGGTCAAAGAAAAAGCTGAGGCCTTGTCCACAAGCTGACACTGGTGACTCACCAGCCTCACAGGCAAGAGGCTCAGAGCTGTTTTCTGAGACTCCCCAGGACTAAGGGAACTCATTCATGACATAGACCACCTGGCAGAGGCTGTTTTCATTACACACATAATTGGTTATGTGGGGAATTTGACCCTCATCACCCTTGTTGTACACATTTTTAAATGTCAGCCCTGCGTGAGTTAATTCGCCTTCTCACTGCCACGGTACCATGCTACAGAGTCACTGTCTGAGAATGAGTCAACAACGGTTATGGCACAAAGGGTATCTTAGGGGTGTCCTTTTAATTTTTATCAGCTCCCCCAAAGCCAGTCCAAATAATCAAGTCTCTGAGAACACCCCCCCGCCTCCTTCCTACCAAATCGCTGCCCCTAAAACTTGTTCATTTGGAAATTCTAGAGTTGGAAGCATGGGTTTTCCAAGTTCTAGAAAATGACATAGTACTACCCTACCTGCAACTGTGTTTTGAAATCATATTCCTCTGACTAGAGCTTTGTAGAGAAGTGGAGTTTAAGTACATTTTAATTATGCAACACTTTTTTTGGAGTAATCCTAGGGTCTGTCTCCAGCTGATTCTTAACACTGTGGGCCCTCATTTAGCTTCTTTCCTGAAAGCTCACCTTTACTTTATAGAATTGTCTTCCCATCTCAGCCTCATTTTCTTAGATTTGGTATCCAAAACCCTTGTCAATGGCCCTCACAGTTTAGAGGGCACAGAAATTCCCAGAGAGCTTGCTAAAAATGTAAATGTAGGCTCAGAAGGTCTAGGACGTATCTTTAACCTGTAACATTAGCAATCAT
This sequence comes from Manis javanica, assembly GCF_040802235.1. Classification (NCBI taxonomy): domain Eukaryota; kingdom Metazoa; phylum Chordata; class Mammalia; order Pholidota; family Manidae; genus Manis; species Manis javanica. The sequence continues at coordinate 89,981,011 of NC_133169.1, read as the reverse complement.
CCTAGGTGATTCCAGTGCAACTGGTGGCAAAGTCAGGATCCCACTTTAAGAAACACTGGTACAGTGGTTAAGAGTTAGGGCTCGGCAGTTAGACAGAGACATGAGTTAAGTTTTGGCTTAGTCTCTGACTGCCTGAGCTCCCTGAGTTAATTAACCTTCATATGCTTCAATTTCCCCTTCTGTAAAATAGGGACATTCACAGGGTTGTTGGGTGGTATCAATGGAATTATGAAACCATTTAAGCATAGTGCCAGGTGACCTATAAATAAGTGCTCATTACAGTTCACTGTTACAACAGCGATTGGTACATAGTAGGCACTCAAATGTTTGCACAATATTGAAGGAAAGAAACTTGCATGTCTACGGATAGGTTTCCAGGTGGATAAAATGCTCTGCTAAACCTCCATTGTAACAAAGAGTCAAAGAGAGAGGCTGCTTCCCCGGACTTAGAAGAAGAGCTGCTCAGGAGAGAGCGCCGGCCTGAGCGACACGGGGCCGTTCGGGAAACCAAGAGGCAGTCGTTCCAAGTCTCTTCAAAACACCAGTGAGTGGCAGAGTGTTTTGAATTTAATGTACAAATATACTTTATGGCTCTCAGTTCTAATCAGCTAAGACTAGACTGAAGTAGAGACTAGACTGAAAGCGGAGTTTTTATATCAGAATTAAAATTAAAAGAAGATATAATACCACTCATATTAGGAAGAGACCATGCATGCATCACATATTTAAAATACAAATCAAACAAGCCCCCTAGAGCATTATCAGAAATGTCACTGGAAGTAGTAACGAGGCATAAAACAGTGATCAGTGAATAGTGGTAATTATAATGGGCTCAAAAAGTATGACACCAATTTGATGTTGTGTATCAGATTTTGTAAAAGTTCACTGATTGCTTTTCTTAAGCTCTTGGGGATTACTATTTTTCAATAAAAATTTTAACTATTTTCAAAAGATGACCTATTATAATTTACTCTGGCTCTTATTTATAATTACCATGTATTAAGCACTTATTGTGTGCTAAGCATCTAAGTACTCATTATTTTAATTAACATTCACAACACTGCAAGATAGGTTGTCACCATTTCTATTTTACAAATTATGAAATAACATTCAAAACTCTGAGGAGTTTTATTTCCAAAGTGACCTCGATGTGGTGGAGATGTGATTTGAACCCAGCTGTCTTGCCGCCATGTCCTCCTGCACTGTCCCTTGGTAGTGATTAGTGGGTGTCCTGACCTAACCAGCCAGGGGGGCCCAAGGACTTCTGTACCACATCTGGCCTGCCCCACACCGTGGCCTTTCTCTATGGAACCCTTGGTTTTCAGTTCTGTCTCCTTAGGAGGGTTAATTGAAATAGACAGTTGTCCGGTTTATACATAGCTTGGGACAAATTACATTATCTAATTGCTCCAAAGCACATCTAACGACCCAAAAATTTGGGCAATAGGAGGCTTTTATCTGTGGCCATTATTTTCATATTTCCTCATTAAAAAGAAAAGTGATAAAAAAGAGTTAGACAGCTTGTTCAATGATAAGAACAATGTTAGTAACAGTAATGGTCAGTACCAGTACTTTTGTCCTAGACATTGGGCTAAGCACCTTACATATGCAATGTCTTATTTAATTCACCCAACACTGCGGTGAGATGTTATCTTCATTATAAAGGTAAGTATATATTCAAAAACCTTAAGTGACATGATTAAGGACTCACAACCGTAAGTGGTGAGGCTGGAATCGGAACCCAGGACAGAGGGGTTTGTGGATCCGTCGTCAAGGACAGCACACGTGAGTAAACAGGCCATGAGGGGCTCCGGCCAATGTCAGGCACATGCATGGTTGCAGGAATGGCCAATCAGCTTTGCATTTTGAGGCTGTGCTAGAATGTGGACCAAGTTCTTCTGATTTTTTTTTCAAGTCAGTTATCTGAATATTTTTCACGTGAGATAATCCTGATCTTAAAATGTCAGCATCTGCTTATTTCACATGTGTTTCTTTAAATATGTCGAGTGCCCAAGCAGCATATCTGTGGGCAGAGGCTGGCCCCGGGCTTCCTGGAGGCCACCTTGGGTGTAGAGCTTGTGCCTTTAGCTCTGGGACTGCAGGAGCTCCAGCGTCTCCTCAGGTCATTGCTGCAAACAGTTGTTTCCAAGTCTCTCATTTCTCAGATCCACAGCTTGCTCCTCTTCCTTCAATGACTGGAACACCATCCCTAGAATTTTCTCTTCCCAGGAGTAAACTCCCACCGCTCTGGCACCAAGACCGATAAATGTTTGCATCTAGAAAGGTACAGAGTTCCAATTTTTTATTAAAAGAAACATACGGCGCCCTTTTTGCTTGGGGAAGATTGGAGAGAGATACTTTCAGGGGCGGAATTCCTTCAAAGCTTGGGTAATATGACCATATGCATGGTGCCCTTGAATTTTTCATTTTTCCTGAAAGCCATCTGTGTCCTGTTATCCTGACATACCCAGTCACGGCAGCAATGCTGTGGCATGGAAATTGGCTCCATCTAGGATTCCATTTCGCTATCCAAAAACTTATTTCACTTGACAGATTCTCCCTTTAGGGATTTTTCCTCAAACAGCTGGGCTTGTGGCAAGCCTAATCTTCACCTCATCTTCAGCCAAAGCAGAAGAGGGAAACCACACAGGCTTAAAAAGGCTAAATGCAGCGCTTCATGCATTTATTCCCCTTCCCACTCATGTTTATTAATATCTGGGCAGAAATGTGACAATGAGAAGTTTTGATATGCACAGAGAGGACAGCTATAGCAAGTGAGCTTCCTCAGTTTAACATAGTACCAGCCAGGGAGGCTGTGCTGAAAAAGAGAAAGAAAATTTGATCCTAAGTCCATTTATAGGCAAAGATTTAGATCCTAAACCTATTTTGGACAAAGGGACTAAATGCTGGTTTGAGTTAGCAAATAAGGTACAAAATAATGTAGAAAGCTAAGAGCTGTCACAGAAGCCTGGCCTGATTTATAAGTCATTTCTCTCTGGAAAGTAAGAGTTCTTTGGTGACTTGTAAATGTTATTTGAGAAATAGAACTTTCGTGAATCCTTAAAACTTCTGCAGAATTGGGAGAAATACCCTAGTTAGGCAAAGCAGCCATTCTATGACTGAAGGGATACAAGTATCAGTCTATGAGTGTCCATAGGCTTTTCCTTCCTCTCTACCTTCAGAGGAGTTTGGATTTTGCCAACTCTTTCTCTTTCTCATCCGCCACAGAGGGTTCTTCCATTGGTGATGCTGAATTAACAGACTAGATGAAGGGAAAAAAACAGAAAGCACAGAGCGAATCTCCCTCTCTAGAGAACCCTAGAGAAGTAACCGACTGAGAGGCCTTTGCTTGGGTGGGCAGAGCAGACGGATGGGGAAGAGGTGGTGACCAGGAGCAATGACAGACGTTGAATAGGATAGATGAAGAGGAAGATGGTTCTAGAGAGGAGGCTCAGAGGGTCCAGAGACACCCGAGTCCACAAGAGAGAACAGATGCATTTAATAATATGCCTGAGAGATGCCACCGCTCATTAGAATTTCTGTTTGGATGACATCACCTTGGATTTTAAGTTGCTCATGGACTGAGGCACATGGGCCATGGCTTTAGTAGGGACATAACTGCTAATACCATTGCCTGTTCATCCCTCCTTTCCTCCCTGTCAAACCCTCTGATCATTTCAAAGCGACAGATACTTAACACAGAAGCACAAACACACATAACTTTGTTTTCTCAGCCAAGGGTAAGGGGCCCTTCTAGTTAAGTGTAATACTATACCCAGGCTTCAGAATAATTGGCCTCTGGGAACACAGGGGTCAGAGTGTGGTGGTGACTTCAAGGAGTTTATTGTGATTTTGTCAAGGAGACAGGTGCCTATGTGACTCTAAATCTCTTATTCATCCATTTAATCAGTGAACATCTACTGACCACTTTTTGTATCAGGCACATGTTTTTGGTTCTAAGTATACCATAGTTAACAGAAACAATGAGCCCTCTCTCTCAGAGCCCACATTTCTCTGTATACATGCCCTTTTCTAAAGGAAATGCTCTCATGAAGTAGGCAAAGAAATGTGAGTGGCAGGTTATAAGCTTGACATTTAAGTTACTAGGAAAATCAAATCCTATCTCAGAATCCTCATGCTAGAATTATAGGGAAATAAGGGTTGTACCAAATATTTCCTGCTTTATCCATCCAAAAATAACTAGACTCAAAGGGAATTAAAAACATTTAGCCTCAACTTAATAGCCTGGCATACTTTCAAGAACCACAGGGAGACAGGGAGCTGCAGGGGCCACGGTACAAGCTGAGGTCCATCAGGGGCCAGGGCTGTGTCCCAGCCGAGTCACTGTGTGCTTTCAGCAACTTGCATGGCCTAGGGCTTTCATCACCCATGACACGGGGTTAATAGAAGTGCCCGCCTCACTGGGGGCTTTGTGGGGGTTAAGTGAGTTAATTCTTGTAAAGCACATAGCTCAGTGTATGCCAGAGGGTGTGCACTCAATTATTACTATTTTCTATTTTTATTTATTTTTGTTTCCTGGCCTTAGAGAATGAGCTGGAGGAGTTCAGTTCGTCTTGCGGCGAAAGTCTTCACAAAAGAAATGAAAAAAGAAAATATGGGTAAGACTCACTGACAAATGAGGAGATACATGGAGCAAATCAAAATAATGGTATGTAAGGGTGGTGGCAGGTCTGAGCAAGGTTTGGAATAAGTAGAACACCCTCAGAGTGACAGCAGAGGCTGTGGTTTCCCCACATAGCACGTGTGTGTGTGTCTGTACAACCAGTGAAATTACTTCCCTTGAACCACAGCGAGCTCCCTGCCGATAGTGACGGCTCTGCCAAGCTCTCATCTCCAAGGGGCAGCAGCCCTCTGCCACTGCTGGCTCAGTGGTCCGGGAGCGCTTTCCGGCTCTCCAGCTGCGAGGAAGTTCCCCTGATGGAACGAATTATGATCTGAATGACACGGACAAACAAGGCAAAATGTCAGTGTCGAACAAGGTGATTTCCTAAGCAGAAGCCCCGCTGAATGAAGAAACGTATGACATCTTTACCCTCTGGAGTCTTTCCAGTGCTTGGAGCAACACCTGGGCGTTCAAGCAAAACTGCTGCTAGTTGGGTTTTCTTGGAGGATAGGGGTGAATGCCAGTCATTCTCATTCCCAATTCCCAAATTTGTCTCCAACCTCATTTTTAGTGGGAATGTGGCTGGAGGTCAATCATCAGGCAAAAGATTATATTGGGTGAGTTCTGAGATGGACTAATTCCGATATTCTCTGATAAATTGCAGTTTCATCTTTTTCATCTCAGTGATGGTCTCTTTCCTTTTGAGGCGGACTTCGTGTCCAGGCTCTGCACCACTCCGCTCATCACGGGGAAGCAGGCGGGGTGGTAAAGGGAACACCGGAGGTCAGACGGGGCTGGACTCGAATCCCGCCGCCGCCGTACCCTGGTTATTGGACAGAGAGCCGCTCTGCGTCTCGGTTCCCTTACAGGTAAAATAACATCCGCCGGCGGTGAGGCTCTGAGGATTTGATCATCTCTATATGCTCACTAAATGCTAATTAATTCTATGATTTATTGCTTAGAATCTTTCCCCCATCTCTGCACCAGATTTCTTATTTCCTCTTAAAATACTCTTTCTAATGGCAACATCATCAGAGAGACAGTGCGCAGCGGTGGTTGGGACCACGTGCCTGAAGCCGGCTGCCTGGTCCCGCTACTCATCAGCATTTTACTATGGGCTCGTTTTTTAACTTCTTGGACCTCAATTTCCTTATGTAGAAAATGAGGCTAATACCAAAACTACCTCCAAGGGCTGTCACAGAGATGAAACGCGTGCCGCATGCAGAGCTTCTGTACCTGAGAGTGAGAGGTAGTATTCGTTTTTATTTATATCTGGAAATTGTCTGATGCTGGATCAGCATAAAGTCATCAACCAGTAAAGCAGGTGGGAAAGATGGGACCTGGGGGACAAAGCGCTAGAAAGGAGAGTAAAGCAAAAACCTGTTTCCTCCATATTTTGCACAGCCTTAGTGGCAAGCAGCACCGTAGGATCTCCCGTAGAGCTCGCAGGGCTTCATCAGGGTCAGTGCCTTGAAGAAAGGTACCATTCCTTGCTTATCTTAGTTACTGGCCTAAAGAATCACTCAGGAAAAACTGTTGGAATAAATAAGCTAAGGCAGAAAAGGAATATAGAGCTTTCCGTAACTGGCAGACTATTGAGTCCTGTAATTTATTTAGTGACCTGAACAGTCACAAATGGCAACACACAGAGTACCTAGGGCCCCATGACAGCTTGTCAAAGGAGACCTACCGCCAAGTCTGCCTGCTCCAGGCGCTCTGTGTCCCGGATAGTCTTCAAGAGCATTAAAGTGCATGGAGAGGCTTGTCCAGACGGGACATCTGGTCAACTTAAGAACGGATCTGCTCTTGGGCGGCGTTCAACACAAGCAACCCAATCCCTTCATTGCAGCGAGAATCCTTCTGGGTCGTTTTCCTAGCAGTGGGGTGTCCTCCCCAGAGATGGGACTATATCCATATGACCTCTCAAGGTCCATTTCCCTCCTGTGATACATCCGGTGACCTCCTCCAGTGCAAAAAATGGCATCCTTGTGGCTTGAAAGGATTTTCTCCCCCTCGTCTTCCTTCAGTGTGAGTCATCTGCATGAGTCATTGGTTTCTTTTTGCCAGCAGGATGCTTGCCTTGTTCATTCCCCGAACACTCCTGTCATGAAGGGTCTCGCCTGTGGGTTTCAGCCCTGGGCAAGATCGCTATGGATTCAGTGTAACCAAAGAAAACGACAGCAAAACGTTCTCCGGGTGAAAGGGTTATACCCAACTTTATTTCCAGGTGGCAGGTCAGTCACTAAAATCCCATCCACTCAGAGCGAGTCTGCAGGCAGCAAGCTGGTCTCTGCCTCTGGGCCCCTCTGTCCACACAGCTGTCCTCTGTGCTGCTCTCCTGCAGCCTTGCAGCCCTGCCACCATGTCGTGCCCAGAGCACTGGGCAGGGCTCTTTTTATAGAGTCAACAGCCATGCATTGCCCACAGGTGTGCAGTGAGCTAGCCAACCAGGGCCAGGAGAGAATCCTGGCCCCAGGAACTCTCATTCTATCCACATGAAGGCAGTAGGATATAAAAATAAAGCCTTCGGAAGCAGGATGGCTCCCTAAGGCCCTGTTCCGACCCTGACCCCCAGCAAGGCCGTGGTGTGGAATGTCAGCTCTGAAGTCACACTGCCCCAGTTCACACCCTTGCCCCTTGCCCACCAGCTGTGTCACCTTAGGCGACTGACCTTTCACTGTTTCCATTTTCTCGCTGTAAAATGGGGTAACAATAGTACCTACTTTGTAACAATTAGACGATTAAATATGTGAGTACAAGTGAAGCACTTTGAACAATGTCTGGTAAATAGTAAGAGCTCAATAAAAATGATCTATAATTTTTATCTCAGATCCCTTACTTTCAGCATTGAATGCATGCATGAATCAATTAAAATTAGAGTCAAATGACTTACAGATGTGAGAGTAAAAACATATACTGGCCGCAGTCCCCCCCTTCCTGTGTAGTTACTAATGTCAGTAGCCAGCGCTGAGAAGGAAATTCATCATTTGTTTCACTGAACAACTCTGAAATGAATTGAAATATTCCACTTTCATTCACCTTTAACTCTGAATCATTGTCTTATTGCCCCTGATGTGAGAGGTTGATTCTCTGAGGTCGATTTAGAGAGAAAAGGTAGGAACTGTGACAGTTTAATTCTTGTTTTAAAATGTGTCCTCGACTAACGTGCCCTTGCTTTCTTGCCTGGGCACCCAGGGGTCGACTGGCACCATGCTGTGTCCTTAGTGGAGGGTGCCAAGCTGTCAGCATGCCAGCATGGTTTGTGCTGCCTTTGCCTCTTGCTTTTAGGTGCAAATGAAATAAGTTTCTGAAAACCACCCACCATGTGTTGACATCTGTGAATGAAGACAGTAAAACAAAAAAAAGACGGCGATCATCACCTGCAGAGTACAAGACTGAGCTGAGATCTTTCAGGAGAGACATAGAATTCCATTTTATAACTTTCTCTAGGTCCTTCTGATTTTAACAGTTTTCCTACTTAGGAGAGAACTGGCAGGAACATTTGGTGATTAACGATGGATTCAAAAGCAGCACCCACTGCCCCCTGTGTCCCTCAAGCGTGGGGGCTGCAGAGGTGAGCCATCTGCCCTCTCCTGGGCGTCTCCTCCCCTGTGCAGCGAAGAACAAGGAGAGGAGGAAGTGAATGGCTGACAGCTCCCAACAGCAATACTGGAGGAGCAAGAGCCTAGAAATTTCCATCACTGTTTTCCACAAGGACCATCTGGTTCATTCACCTTGTTCAGGCCACAGGAGGTGCAGGGAGAAGGTGAATGAGGCTCTTTCTATGCAGGTCTGTTCCCTGGCAAAGAAGCCCCTCGTCAAAGAGTACAGTATGGTTCCCTCTACCCTGAGCCGTTTGCCAGACATATTTTGTAACCAGTAACAGTGCCAGCAGTTTGTAGCAGCCTCTGCCACAGCAAATCAGCTGTGATATTAAAAAGAAAAACAGACTGGCAATGTGGAAATTATCCCATCCAGCAGTTTTTCCCAAAACAAGAGGCTTGATTTTGCTGCCCACGTGAGAGCCACAGAACTGATTAATCCTTTATTTCAAATGCCTTTCTTCACCAGATTTTGGCTGTTTATTTTTTTAATTTTATATAAAAAGGCAACATTGTGACCACTTAAATAGCCCAAGTGCAGTGAAGATTTGGCAAATTTAAGCCAGCCAAAACTAAGAAGAAAAGAAATTGGGTCATGCAGGGTAAAGAAATCTATTGTCCCTCAACCTTCTGGAGTGGCTCACTCTACGGTGAAATCACTTTCTCTTCTGCTATCGTAACTCAGGAGGCCGTCTGGATTATTGAATCTATACAGACAGCTGGTCAAGGTACTTTTAGACTCAATGTGGAATTTTTCTGCAACCTGAATAATCCACGAGGCCGAAATTAACAAGAGAATTTTCAGTCCTTCCCTCACTTTGTGCCAGTCCGGCTCTGTGAGGAGCGCGGGAAGAGCCATCGGAAGGAGGGGGTCTGTGCCTTCAGCAGCTGAGAACTTCCGCTGGCCAGGCGCAAAGGGGCTGCGAGCGGGATGACCTCCTGTGCCCCGGCCCCGGCGCGCAGGTACTGCAGGAGTCCAATACTCACAGCCTTCTTTCCCCTTTCCACAGCTGCTGTTTCTGCCGTTTGACTCCCTGGCGTTCTGGCTGCACAGATGCAAGCTCTTCAGCTGCAAAACTGAGGCCCATGCGGCTGAGGACCGAAAGGGCCATGAGCTCATAGAGCCCAAGAGGACGCCTGGCCAGCCAGTAACAGCTGGGCGGTCTGATCTCTCCATCAGAACTTTCTAAGTAAGTAAGATAGTGGAGCTCTCCATGCTACTCCGTCCGACGAACAGCCGGCTAACTGTGCAGCCTCAGCACTAACTAGGTGAGTGGTTTTTGTCAAGTGACTTCGTTTCTCTTACTTCATTCCTCTGAGCCTCAGTTTCTACATCTATGGAATGAGCATGATACTGGAACCTCCCTCATGAGGTTCGTGTTGGAATTACAAGAGTCAATACATGTGAGTGCCCAGTACAAGCTGTGACGCAAGAGGCGCCCGATAAACAATCATGATAACAACCATTTGTTGAACAATAAGCCAGACACTCTTGGAAGTTCTTGAATTTAAGGGCTTATGACAATCCTATGAAGTATGTATTGTTATACCTATTAAATAGTAAGAAGAACAACAATCGGTAATTAAAGGCCAGATGACCCCGGTTGTTTCTTCTGATAAAATCACAATCCATTAATAGACAGCTGTTTGGCCAATGGTTGATGAGTCAGGGCTCTAGGTTCAAACGCCCCAGGATTTAACCTCAGCTCTTCTGCTTAGCAGCCAGGTGATCTCGGGCAGATGACTTAACCTCACTGAGCCTTCGTTTCCTTTTCTGGAAAATAGCGCTAATAATTGTACTGACTAGGGTTGTCGTGAGGGTAATGCAACAGTTAAGTGAAGCATGCTTGTCCCACAAAGAGCTGCTAACCCTCGGCTGGAACAGGGCCGTGATTAGGCGCACGCTGCTGGTTTCGGATCACTGCCACTGCGCTCACTAGCAGGGTGGTCTTGGGCAAGTCCCTCGGCCTCTGCGGCTTGGTCTTCACCCGTGAGATGGGGGGGCTGTTGCGAGGACTGAATGGTCTGAAGTGCATAATGTTACTTGGTGAGTGTTCAACAAATAAGTAAGCCCATTTGTAGAGATAGGTTTTCATGACTGACAAGGTCAAGCAGGAAACAGACAGTAAGCATCAGAGGCAGGGAAGTCTGGGCTGGGAGTTCTGAGGAGGCAGAGGCTGGGCATTGAGTGGTAGTGAGAGAGTAAGTCTGAACCAAGCCTCAGATTCAGTCCTGTGCCCCGTTTAGCATGGCATGCCCCGTACCAGGCCCCAGGAATATGCACATGAAAGTGGGCAGTCTGCTGTCTGGGGAGGGTAATCTGTCTGGAGGGTGAATGGGTCAGGAAGCATCGGACAGTGACAGCAGTGAAAAATGTGGGAGTGGTGGCCTGAGGCTCAGAGGAGGCAAAGCAGAAAACTGCGTGAAGACGCTGTTTATTGATCCACTAGGCCACCATGCTGTCAAGAGAATCCATATGCCAACACACATGAAAGATGACATTGTCAAAAAAAGTGGAGGTTGTTTGGAGGGGGCTTCAATAAGATCATAGATAATATGTTCTTCCCTTTTGTCTACTGTAACTGCAGGGTCCCAGGTAACCTTTGTTGTCTGAAATTTCACTTGGCTCAGGTTGTCTGGGTTCCCAGTGAGGCCCTCCCAGCTCTGCTCCGCGTTTCTGTAATAGGCAAGACTTTCTTTTTGGCAAATGACAGAAACCCACTCAAACTGCGTCAAGCCAAGAAAGGGCTTGCTTGAGTGGAAATGCACGGGTGTTTCAGCTTAAGGCAGATCTAAGGCCTCAGACCGGGCAGCCACGTGCTCACTCCCCTCCTCCTCTTTCCGTTCAGGTTTCCTCCCTGTTGGCTGAGAGAGGCAGGCTTCCAGAGGAGCCACCCCCAGAGAGTCCCTTTTAGCCTGGAAAGGGACCTCCCGGGATATTCCTACTGAAGAGTACTTGCCACGGACTGTTCAGATTTGAGCACGGGGCACTCTGACCTGGAGTTTGGTGGTCTCTCTTTCTGTCTCTGCCATTTAGCAAAGATGTGTTTACACAGAGCCAAACAATACTCCCCTAACCAGACCCAAAGAGTGTGGATGCATGGACTTCCCATCACTCAGAAAGAGATGGGATCCTGGGCATGTTTTCAGCATTTCTCTGTATGCCCAGCCTTTTCTTCCGAAGAGCAGTCAACCCCATGGAAAGCTTCAGAAAAGGGAATTATAGAGCATACCATAGCCTCTTATTACCACTTCCTTCCATTATTGCTGTTATTTTATGTGGCTGCAACCCCAAGAGAGGACCTTAGCTGTCACCGTAGCTGCGTCCACTCTCCTTGCATGTTTGATGGTATGAATTTAACAAGCCATCAAGTCCCAAAGCCCCATTTTTCTGCCCATTCAAGACCATCTCCCTCACTATCCTCAACTTCAAGGAGTTCAGATTTAACAGTTAGAGGCCTCAGCACCCTTCCACGTGAATCCACAAAGGGAAGGGCCTACCACCCCAAAGCCTCAAAGCCATAGGCTAGGCAGTTAGAGTTGCCCCCAGAAATCTCACTTGGTTGTATGATGCCCTGAAATTTATGATGTCCATCCTGTGGCCACATGTGGCTGCAGCCGACTTACCCATGTGAATTCAGATCCTCTTTGAACACTGTACTAAGTACTCTACACACTTGTGGCCAAAGCCATTTCTCCTGAATCGCGTCACTGCAGTTCTCCACTCAGTGCAGTGGTTGCAGAATAAAGAGAAGCCAAACATGTTCTCCAGGGTGAAGGAACATCCCCAGGACCAGCTCCGCAAGATGGTGTTCTGACAGCCTAAGAGCTGACCATGCGGTCCATCGTGTTCAGGCTTCACCCAGTCATCCAGGCTGCCATTTTTCCCTGAGTCATGGCGGATTCTGAAGGGTTTTATTTGTTATCCCAAAAAACACACACACACACACACACACACACACACACCTGAAAGAAGAAAGAAACCTTTCAACGGATTTCTATACATGTTGTTCTTTAATGGTGCTTCCCACGGTTCTCCAGGCTCCGTCTATGGTTTAATGTTTTCACTTGGTCACTATATTTCCTGCATAAAGAGAGGAGAGCTCAAAAATCTTGTTTGAGAAAGACTGTGCAGCTGTGCAAATACAGTCTGCCTGAACATTAATCCATCTGTCAGGCCAGATTTCCTTCTTCAAACAGCGAGAGTTCCAAGTGAGGAGGATTAATGTCTGTGCTATAAAAGTTCTCAGCTTAAAGCTGAGTTGTAGTAACACCCATCCAGGATCCTCTGAGACTTTGGGTTCAGGGTTTTCATGGGAAACAGTATGAGCAATCTTCTCTAAGCCACTTGGCCCAAGAGTTTCAACATCATATTTAATTCTGACCTATTCAGTGAAGGGTCCCTTAACGACTCTAGGCATCTCTCCTGCAAGAACATTAGGTGTGTCCGCCACAGTGCTGAGAGCTAAGGAAATAAAGATGAGTAAGAATACCTGCCTGGAGGGAACTTGCAGTCAAAGTGAAGGACAGTGATGCAAAGTAGAGCAATACCCAGAAAGGGGAATGGGATGGACTTTGGATAAGGAGGTGTGGATGCTTCAGGCCTGGGATTGAAGAACAAGCAGAAGGGGTGAGGGATGGGAATCCCAGGAATTTGGAGTGGAACGGAATTTGCATAGGGGCCACGTGTGCAAAGAAATGTGCAAAGAGAATTCTGAGTAGCTGGGGAGGGCCTAGTAGAGGGAGCCTGCAGCAAGCTGGATAGGAACCCAATCATGCAGGGCCTCTGCATCATTCCGGAGTGCAGAGCTATTGAAGGCTTTCCGTCAGAGGAGTGATCTAAGCAGGTCCATCTGTCTAAAAAATTTACTTCTGGCCTATCATGAAAGATGGCAAGTCACATTCTTCTTATTTTCTATGTCAAATAATTATTTATACAGCTTCTCTCCCTTATTCATCTGGGCCAGAGACGGCAAATATATGCTGCCGTCTCCCTCTTCCTACAGCTGTGAGAGATGTTGCTAATCAATTTTAGCGTCTTTCTCACTAAATGCAGCTGCAGAACTAAAACTCTCTTTTCACCTCCAGTGTTCAGCCGCTCGCCGTCAGGCCGCCGGAGTCGGCACCGAGCGGCCCCCCCCCGTTCTGCATTCCCGGCCCGTGGCTTGCTGGGGCTCATGGCGCTGCGTTCCATCTTGATCTCCGGCTCTGCATGCGCCTGCCTGTCCTCAGCGTGACGCAGCTCAGTCCCAGTGCAGAGCGGTCCCTGTCCTGCTGTCCTGCTGTCTTTCCCCTTCTTTTTCTCAGCTTTGCCGCCTCAGGTCCATAGCTCTCTCCAGCGTGGGGGGTCTGCGTCCATTCTGTTTCCCCAATCCCGGGGATGCCTGTCAAGAGACGGGGCCCAGCGACGGCCTCAGCCAGGCCTGCAGGGAGCTCCAAGCTCCAGCAGGCCTCCCAGTTGTCCCCGGACAGCCTTCCTACGCCCACACCAGCCAGGCAGTGGGGGTGGGCTGTGCCAGGAAGGGGCACGGCCCTGGACGAGGCAGTCCTCTGCCGCCGACGTGGGCTCAGAACTTCTCTCCGCCTCCTCCAGTCCCTCCAGCCTCAGCTGCCCTCGGAGCCACAGGGGAGTGGCCGCCAAGACGGTGGCGGGTGGGGAGGGGGGGAGCTGATTTTAGAATTTCTCAGCCTTGTCCCAGAGAAGGGCTTTAATGGTACCTTTTGTTAATCTATAATTTTTGTTTTCAGGCTTTGGGGCCTCAGCTAAAAACGAATACACAGAGTTCCATTTTACCACCTTGCTACACAGAGTAACTGGTTATACTAAATAGACTGCAGCGTCTGGGAGTGTAAAGAGGGCGTCTTGTGTTCCTACAACACTCTAGGACATAGCTGTTAGGCAACGACCCAAATTTCAAATGATCTTTTCTGTAATTATGTGATATGCCCTCGTTTGGATTTGGAAAATATGGTCACTCTACACAAGGGATGTGGCAAAGACTGGGCACATAATGGTACCCTCACACCTTTGGTGCTGACTCAGTGGCCCTTCACCTTAGAAGCCGTTACTGAGCTAACCAGCGGGTTTGACTTACGGCTGCCCCCAGGGCCTGTAGCCCCCTAAATGCTTCCACTAGGAGCCTCATCACAGGTAACTTCATTTCTCTTTTTGTGCCATTTATCATTTATCCCAGTTTTTAGGGGAGCGTGTTACCACCTTGGCAGGATAAATAAATCAAATTAAACTATTCTCTTTACTTCTTTCTCTTGGTTTCCTGAGATGAATTCCTATATAGCATATTAGGTCTGCTCGTGGGGTCATAAAAAGCTATCTTTCAAGATTAGGTTTACCTTGCAATTCTGCTATTACTAAACCAAAAGGAAAAAAAGAAAAAAAAAGGAACAAGTGAAAAAAATATAGCAGGAAATTGGTAGGTGGCTGACCTTTATCAAAACCTGAATTTTAAGTCAGTAAATTTTTGTTTCAGGTTCAGGCTCTCAAATGACCTTAGATAAGATAACGTCTTTCCTCCATCTGCTTTGCTTCCTTTATCAGTAAAAATGAAGAGATTGGATGAATTCATATGTTTTCCAACACATTCACCCTGCATAGGAGAGAACACTGAATGTGACAGGCAGGCAGAGAAGTTAGAGCCAGTAGCATATTGGGAAGGAATGACCAAGGGGTAGGAGAGAAACCAGGAAAGTATAAGAAAAGAGAAAAGGTTAATTAACAGAGCCTAATATTCCAATAGTATAAGGACTGAAAGGAAATGAATATTTGAGTTAGTGATCAATAAGTAGTCTGAAGAGTGATTGGGTGTAGGAGCAGAGAAAGTCGTGGAAGGCAACATGCTAAAGTATCATTACTAGTCCACTTGGGGCTAGGAGAGTGTTGGAAAAGACAGCAGCAGAGAATATTTCCTTTTTGAAAAAAGCTCATTTATTATTTGACTTTGTATTACTTTTGTAATTGTAAAAAATCCAAATAAAAGAATGAATGAAAAGCGAAACGGTAGGGACAGCAATCATAAACTAATGAGTATAAATGTTTTACACAAGATTTTGTGGCCAAACCAAAGGAGTCAAAGTGAAAATTATAAAAGTAATTCTTCCCATTTCGCTCACATTTTACCATTCCACCACCACAGCTCTTCTCCAAACATCTTTTTGCTGCCAGAGAAAAAGGGAGAGCAGACTGAAAAGGGAAAATAGGACCTGATTATATAATAAAATTTTCATTCAATTGACGGAAATCATTCTGGAGGCTGAATTTGTGCTGCTTACAGATTTCTCTAGACCAGCTAGTCACTTCAAGGATGGCTTTTGGAGCATGAATCCAGGCTGGCCTGCATCACTGTGGGAGCCCTGAAATACAACCTTAATAAAGTGCACCTCAGAAGAGCGTTGTACAAAGGTACACCAGCAGCCTGTCTTTAGCCAGTATTTCTAGTTGTGCTTTATAGCTTCAGGAAGTTTTACAGCTTCAGTTGTGGACGAAATGGGATCCCTCAATCAGGCCCAAATATTGGGTATCATCCATAATCCCAGTTGGGGAAAGATAGAAACAGATAGGAACTACTGTCTTAAGCTATGTTTTAAAAAAGTCTTTTGCATTGTTAAAAAACACTTGGTATTTTGTCAATCTCCTAGGACAACTTAGAAAAAACATTTTGCTGTATAAGTGTGTTTGGAGAAAAAAAAGGAAAACAAACAAACAAATAAACAACAAAACCCTTTGAGATCCAGAATGAAAGACAGTTCTGTACACTTG
The DNA here is from genome assembly GCF_040802235.1 of Manis javanica. Taxonomy (NCBI): domain Eukaryota; kingdom Metazoa; phylum Chordata; class Mammalia; order Pholidota; family Manidae; genus Manis; species Manis javanica. Next base: position 89,965,011 of record NC_133169.1, on the reverse strand, counting down.
GCAACTGCTGGAGCGCTGAAAAGACTGAGACCAAAATAAAAAGGCAAGCGGGGGGTGGGGGAAGGTGGGGGGGGTGAAGCTCAGTCACTTAGAATTTCACTTTGTTTTAGTGAAGTGCTTGAAAATCTTTCCTCTGAAACTTCCTTCTGTGCAACATGAGGTACAATGTCATCTCTGGTGGCAGCAGCGCATCACCCCATCTGAGACACTTTTCTGTAGGAACCAGCCTTCTCCTCTTCATTACGGGACTCTGAGTTGTCTCCTTGCTTCTCTAGTTCCCCTCCTCCTAAATTGCACCCTTAATGTCTACCGAACGCATTGTGTACTTCAAGCCATCAGTGGCCTCCGGTTGCCACATACAGTGGGCATTTTTCAGTCCTTATTAATATCTCTATGACTTTATACTCCAATCATAATATTTCTCTTCCAAGTCTGCCTTCTTTGGAACATTAAATCCTGGTCTGACTCTTTTTCTTCTGACAACTCTTATTTCCTATGCAGACTTTTCTTCTATCAAGCCCATCCCATCTCCTCCACTTCTTTCTCTGTGCACCCTCTTTCTGGGTGATTTCACGATCCATTCCAATGGTTCCAGACCTACGTGTTCCTGCCTTCTGGACATATCCACTGAAACGTCTCATAGTCTATTCAGACCCAGTATGACAAAGTGCATTCTATTATTTATCCAACGGAACATGCAATTCTAGAATTGCTTCCATATCTCATTAAATTGCACTGTTGTTCCCCAAGTTGCCTTATCTAGGAGCCTAGAAGTCATCTTTGAAAATTCCCCCCTCAACCCTTCTGTCCTAATTATTTCTCCTTCAGAGATGTCCGTTCAACCCAGATGCCTCTACATCCTTAAATAGCTTCCCCATCCAGCCAGTCTTCTCCACCCCTCTACCACCATCATATTGCTCCTCGATTACTACACCAGTCTCTCTGTTTCTAGTCTTGTTACTCATTAGTTCATCACACTGCGACCCATAGTGTACCCATAAAAGCCCCCTAAAATCTGTGCTTTGTGCAGATGTCCATCCTTCACTTATGCCACTTGTCTTATCCTATTCAACAATTATGTGATTTCGAGGGTTCCCAGCTCTGGATCCTCCAAGCTCTCTACAGCTTTTCTCCCAATCCTAGTGGTCCTTAGGGTCCCTTCCTTCAGGTCATCTCCCTGGCCCCTGGAGGAAGCCAAATCAGGGTAGGGAGAGCTATCCCGCACTTAACTCACATCCGTGTATCCCCTCTGCCGTTACTCTCCCACGTTTATTTAACTTATTTAATTGTCTCATCTTCTCTGCTAGAGTGTAAGCTTGGAATGGGGAAGAATAATATTTAACTTGTTTTCCAGTGTCTGGAATTAGAACAGTGTTCTATTCATTTAAGTTACTCAATTTATTTTATGCTGGGTAAATGAATGAATGAACAAATGTCTTGAAATCCATTTGCTCTGGAACAGTGGTTTTTGATCCAAGTCATTCTGCTACTAAAATAAAATAATGGAATTACTTTCTCATTTTTTAGGAAAAGCTTAAGTCTAGAATTATCTTAAGCTCAAACCAACATGTCATAAGCCTTTCATACCCGCTACCAACAATATGCCATGTGTATACTACACTCAGCAAAGGCCTTTGAGGTCTGAACAAGTCTGAGCAACCAGCTTGTGCTCCTTTCCCCACTCCTCCTCTCTGCCTTGAAGATCTTCTCTCCCCGCTGGGACCCACCACCACCCCGCGTCCCCTCACAGAGCGGTGCGTACGTTGCTCCACACCAGGGCACCTGGCCAGCAGGGCCACTGAGGGAGGAAGTCCAGCCGCCAGCACTGGCTCTGGCACAGGCTGCAGAGAGCCCAGAGGAAGGTGTATGCCTTTTTGTAATTTGTGTACCCAGAAGGGGTACCTTGTTGAAATTTGCACAACAGCTGCTCAAAGTGCTAGTTAGATGGCCATGTGCCACACTGCCCTGAATTTCTTGAACTCCAACTTAAAATTCACCTTGACTCATGGAAATAGGCAACACAATTATCTCCAAATTGGCTTTTCTACCCCGTTTCTAATGCAGATGGCCCAAGAGACCTAGTCGACCACCCGGAGGCCTCAGTGTTTCAATGCATTTCAATCAGTCCCAGTTAAATGTCTGGATGTGAGTTAAAGTGTTATTTCCTCCTCCTTAGAGCCTCTTTCCAGTGGCAGTTTTACTCAAGAAACCATTCCAGTTTAGCAAAGCTAGCTGGCAGTCTGTCTAATGGTTCGTGAAGTCATCTACAAATTTTGTGCGAGCGCAGTGATGGGATATGAGGAGCATCGGTGACGTCAGCCCTAGGAATTCAGCTCAGTGACCCAGCAAGTTGGGAATGTGCCCAGCCTACTTTAAGGAAGCATCTAGCCATTAACTGTTTTGATTTATTTTTTCAATTCACTAAATGTAGTACCGATCACGCAGTTATTTTTCTTGATTGTATAGACTTTTGTGTTCAGTCTTTGATTGTTTAAATGCATTTTCTAAATCATTCTTGGGGGTGTTAATATGCGTTGCATAGGGTGTTGCAAAAGTGTTGCACATTGGATTTGAGATGTTACACACAAGCAAACAAGTTTCCTTATAGCACGATTTATTGAATACTTTATTATACAAAAATAAATTATGAATCTCCAGGGGCGGGGGCTATAATATGCCATGTTCCCAAACATATTTTGGCCAAGAAACCCCCTTCAAAGTGCAACTTTCCCAGGACTGGTGTTCCACAGAACCAACTTTGGAAAACATTGGTCAAAGCATTGTGTTCCAGAATTGCTCCTGCAACATTCCCAAGTTCCTGGAGAATCAGCACCCTGGCCATTTCTTTTCAATCACCATAGTATATAATCAAACAAAATTACATTTTTGAAAGTTTAATTTCACTGAAAACTAGTAATTCTATCTAAGGGAACAGAGAAAACTATGTGAAGGACAGGGCCGTGTAGTTTTGGGTGTTCAGGCTTTATAGAATTTAAAATTTAGAGGTAGGAGGAGGATGAAAATGCTGGATTTGGAGACCTGGTTTAGGTGGGATGCTTTTTGTTTGCTTGCTTTCCATTTTAGGGTTTTGTTTAGCCCTGAAATGATGATTATATTGCCTTTACTTCTCCCTCTCTTAATTTTAGGGGAATTAATTTTAGGATCACCTTCACATTTCTGGTCCTTGGTTTTCTTTCATTTTTTTGTTTTTCCCTTTCGGGATACATAGGCTGGTATGCAGTGATTTGCCCATTATATACATATATTTTCAAACCTTGATATGTATTAGAATCTTGGGTACGGATAGAGTTGGGAAGAAGGTTGAGGAGGGTTCCTGGGGAAGGTAGTTGGGAGGGTACCTGGGCAAATGTGATGCCCAGTCTGGCCCCATAGCAGTTACATCAGAACCCCAGGGGTCAGGGCTCCCAGTTCAGCTCCTACACACCTAGGGGTCTGTGGCATATTTTATCGAGGCCGTGTACTTGCCTAGGCCATGGTACCCAGTCTCTAGTCAACTTATCTAGGCCATCATATCTACTTTTTGGTCAAACACTAGGCAGATGTTGTTGTGAAGGTATTTCTTTAGGTGTGATTAACTTTAAAATAGATTTTGAGTAAAGCAGATTACACTTTATAAGATAGATGAGCCTCACCCAGTCAGTTGTAAAGACCGAGGTCCCTCAAGGAGGAAGGGATTCTGCCTCTGGGTGTCTGCAGACTTGGAATCAGCACTAACCCTCCCCTGATTCTTCAGCATGCTGACCTGCCCTGAAGAATTTAGATTTGCCAGCCCTCATAATCATGAACCAATTCCTTAAAATAAATCTCTCTCTCCATTTTATTTATGTATTTTATTTATACATGTGTGTGTAGAAACATGTATCTTTTGGTCCTGTTTCTCTCAAGAACCCTGAGTAGCGTGTCTCATAACCAAGCACCATACCCACGTTTACCCAGGACTGTGACCTCTCTAAACCTCTGCTGCACACACCTTTTTTATTATAACTCATGAGCAGAACAGCAGTTTTTGCAAAGTAACATACTGAATTCACACAATAGAATCCTTTATATGCCAGCAAGAAGAATAATACATCTTTACTTGACCAAATTAGTTCCTTAATTGGCCTTGCTCCTGTATCATGTTGATCTTGAACATTTTTAATAAGCAGATTTATATTAGAGACCAAGTGTTAAAATTGTTTAAACTTGAAAGGCCCAGCTTGCCCTGAAAGGAAGCAGATTCTGGTGGCTGTTACTAAGCTGCCAATAAGGATTAATTGAAACTGAAATGTTCTTGATTATTTGTTAATTATGTAATTGTTATTCATCCAGCCTTCTTGATTTTCCTTGTTAAATAATCATGCTTGCATTTCACCCTAGACTTTCTGTTTAGTTGACCAATTAATTAAGGATGGGGCTATTCTGCATTTATTAGCATTCTAATGGATAGCTTGATTCCCTGTAGCCCAAAATCTACATATGTTCAGTTTTTGAGCTCAGCTTTATCTCCTTTTAAGTAATTATCATTCTTAATTGCAGATACTAGAAATTAAAAACCGTGCTCTTCAACATCCAGTCCAATCCAGCTCATTAAAACTGCCCCTTGAAGATAAGTCCAAGCGTTGGTACAAGCACCAGAAATCAATCCCACGTGGCCACAGCAAGGTACAAAATGCATCACTAGCGAGGGACTCCTGCAGACTCGGCCATTCCTGTCCTTGGGGTCCTGAGGGCCAGCAACTTTGCAGGAACATTCACTGGCCCGGGGGTCATGCAAATCTAATTCTTTTTTCTTTCCCAAGAGGCTTGGAGTCCAAAACCATCAACATTTATTGAGTTGAACTGCATCAAATGCTAAAATTTAGGACATTATCTCTGACCCAAAGATATATCATATTATCCATGTTTGAAAGAACCTCAAGAACGTGGGTCACAAGGCCTTGCATTATATTCAGTTAACCACAGCAAGTCAAATACTGGTACAATAGGGCTCTCTGGTCCCTGACTGGGAGAAAACCATTTTAATCAATAGGGGAGATGGATAGAGGAATGGTCAGTTGCTAGTTATTCATTAAAGCCTACCTTTCATTTGGGGAGAGGGCAGAGTCCACAGTCCTTGCGGGGCCCAGCGCAGAATGAAAGGCGGACGTGCGTACCGCACTCACCTCCTCTGCTCAGAAGGACGCTGCATTGTCTCGTCAGTCTTCACTTACAAAACACACATTTAAAGATCAAATTATTAAGAATTTCAACACAGTGACAGCAAAGCATTAAACCAATTATGGGTCCTTCTGAGAAGTGATCCCCATGCACACAAATCCTGAAACAGACTGTGTTCGAAGGATGCTGACCGTGGTCACACATCCGTGATGATGGTCCTGAGTTCAAGAAGATTAAGTCATTTGCACAGCTAGTAAAGGTAGATTTGAGTCTCAAACATCCAGGTCTATTGGATTTGGGCTTTTAATAATTGCTAACCCGATACAGTGCTCAGTAGTATCGAGTCCTTATTTGGACGGACTGTGTGGGTGTGCATTCTCTCCCTTCCGCATCCGTCGGAGCATCTCTCTCTCCTTTGCCCTCCCTGTGTGTATAATTTCAGTGCTGCAGTTTTCTAACTGGGATACATACCAAAGAATCCAAACAATTAATAAGGTAAGGAAAGAAAAGGGACAAATAGAACAATACTTAAGAATCTTAGGGTATGAGTGAGGGGAAATGAGTAATATAGGATTTTAAATTCATTTGAGAGTATGTTTATCAGTCACCTATATATTTAAATAGGTCAGTAATAAAGATAAGGAGGCAAAGATGTAAAACCACTGGAGAAAAGAAAATGTTTCGATTTCTGTCATTAGTTTCCAGAGATATACAACAGGGAATGAGACCCAGCCTTCAAATCCTATGTCACCTGAGCATTTTAAGTTCACACAAAATAGCTGCTGTATCTCAGGGAACATAGTTTGCTTAGGAATTTAAGGAGATATGGTCAGGTACTAAGATATCTTTCAGATTTAAGATATCTTCTCAGAGGAGTTTAGACTCATCATCCTGAAAGAAATGAATTAACAAATACCACAGTTTCAGCCTGCAACTTCCTTGTCTTTGACCTGATTTCCCCACCATTCGTTCATCCATTTGGCCACACCAGGCTCTGTTCTAGGCAAAGGCGGCACTTGCTCTTATTGAGTATATTTTCTCCTGCAGGGTGACAAACAGGAGCCCTCAAATCCCCGGTGATGCAAGCAAACAGTGGCCTGAAGAACACAGAACAAGGCCAGGGCTAGACGGGGCTTGAGAGTCATGGCAGACGCGGTCAGGGAGTGGCCCTCCAGGGAGAGTGACTTTCAGACAGACCCCTAAAGGAGGATAAAAGATCAGGGATCTGGGGAAGAGCGCTGCAGACAGGAAACAGCGCTCACCAAGGGCTGGAAGACGCAACAGTGATGGTTTCTCTTTTCTGTGTATAAGTCGCCCCCTGAAACCTCTTGTGGTATCACCAGAACTGGGAGGGCCTCTGAGATCTTGGGAGACACAGTTATGGGGGTACGGGGCTTTACAACAATTCATATCTTACCACTGCTTTCACTAGGTCTTCAAAAGCACCAATGGGTCCAATTTAAATTATGGCAACAATAAGAAAATGTGGTATGAATGTTAAAAGTTATCACAGAAGTGAACTTTCCTTCTCTTCTTGTTTGTGCTAGTTTCCAAGAAATTTTTGTGCTTAGAGAATTTTGAGTCTATCTGTAACAAGTAGAGGCTTCACTTCCCAAATGTGTATGTAAAACCAACATGCCAGGTGAAAAACACAGGTGCACACACACCTGCCAAATAAGGTTTTGATTCCATTAATATGTAATATAAAGATTGGATGAGGTCTCTTTTGTACATGCAATAAAATGCACAATTCTTATTATACAACTTAATGAATTTTGACATGTGAGTACCCTCATGTAACCATCACCCAGATCAAGATATCAAACATTTTCACTCAACTGTTTTTCCTTTCACCTGTTTGAACATTCCCCCACCCTCCTTCCCTATGGCAAAACAACAGTCTGTTCTTTGTGTTTATGATTCCATTTCTGGTTTATTTGTTCATTTGTTTTTTAGAGTCCATATATAAGTGAAATCATATGGTATTTGTCTTTCTCTACCTGGCTTACTTCACTTGGGATAATATCCTCTAGGTCTATCCATGTTGTCACAAATGGCAAGATTTCATTCTTTTTTATGACCAAGTAATAGTCCATTGTATATAGGTACCACCTCTTTTTTATCCATTCATCTATTGATCGACATTTAGGTTGTTGCCATATTTTGGCCATTATAAATAATGCTGTGATAAACATAGGGATGCCTATATTTTTTTGTATTAGTGACTTTGCTTTCTTTACATAAATTCCCAGAGGTAGAATTGCTCGTTCATATGGTATTTCTATTTTTAGTTTTCTGAGAAACCTCCATACTGCTTTCCATAATGACTGCACCAATTTACATTCCTGCCAACAGTGTAGGATTCCCTTTTCTCCACTTCCTCACCAACAGTTGTTATTTCTTGTCTTGTTGATATCAGCCGTTCTGACGAATGTGAGATGATATCCTATTGTGGTTTGGATTCACGTTTCCCTGGTGATTATTGATATTGAGCATCTTTTCATGTGCCTGTTGGCCATCTGTATATCTTCTTTGGAAAAATGTCAATTCAGGTTCTCTTCTCATTTTTTAATTGTATAATTTGTTTTTTAGTGTTGAATCATATGAGCTCTTTATATATGTTAGATATTAGCTTCTTATCAGATAAAACATTTGCACATATATTCTCTTATACAGTAGATTGCCTTTTTGTATTGTTGGTGCTTTCCTTTGCTATGCAGAATCTTTCTAGTTTTAATTTGGGTTGTGATTCCATTAAATATAAAGATTGGATGTTTATCTCTCTTCCCCATTTGCCTAATATCTATCTCTTGCTCTACCTGTCTCTTTTTAGCATTGTATAAATAACGACCAGGGATTTTTGGAAACAAACAATGGTGAGATTGGATTGGGGGGAGACTGAGTTGGTTGTCACTGGAAAAAAATTGATTAGGGTCAGTTATAGTGCATCTAATTACTTCTTAGAAAGTCCTGGCAAGATACTATAATTCCATGCTCTTTTTTAGATAAAGTCAATGGAAATATACTGCTACAAAGAAAATTTAGTAACCTGATTAGAAAAGAAAAACATATATATCTTATAGATATATATATATTTCATTCAATATATGACTGACTCACTATTTCCAATGTACGTCTAGTCTAGTTGTATTCAGTCTTACTCAGAAAACCCAAATGTTTTGGACCTTGTCACTAATAAGACAGCCAGCAGACATGGTAGTTGATTGCCTATAGGAAAATGTGAACAGCTGGATACTGGTTACTGCACAGCTGCAGGAGAGCAGAGATGATACTGGAGTGGTGGCAGCGCCGAGGACAAAGACTGAGACGGCTGTGCGGGCAGAGAGGCCAGAGGCAGAGACGAGACTGCTGCCTGCAGACTCACTCTGAGTGGACAGGATTCTAGTGACTGACCCGCCACCGTGGGAATGAAGTTGGGTGTAACCCTTTCACCCCAAGAATGTTCCATTGTCATTTCTTTGGTCTCACTGAATCCATAGTGAACTTGTCCGGGGATGAAACCCATTGGCAAGATAATGGTATTATGGTGTAATCAGAGTTCATTTCTCCTCTTTCTTTATCTATACCATGAAAATGGGTTTCCCTATAATCATGTCTGTTTTCATCAATTTGCTGGATATTCCTTCCTTGACCCTTCACATCCCCTTCCCACCCTTTCCCCACACTTCTCTGTGCCCCAGAAAGCTGACCCATTTTCATTGCAGCAGCCAGACTTTCCTGCCCTCGGACTTCAGGTCAGCTTTGGTTAATACAGTGGGTGTTAGCTGGAGATAAGTGCGTTGGGAAACAGAGAAATAGGGGAGTGTTTATTCCCCTGGTTCCTTCCCTGCTTGGGCCACAAGTCCTGGAAAGGAGCACCTCTTGCAGCCACACCACACCTCTCTCTGGGCTCCTGTGGTAGCCTCTCCCCCTCACCCCTTCTTACTGGGAGGACGTAAGAGTGGCCACTCCCTGCAGCCTGCTAGGTACCCATCTGGGTTTCCTTTGAACTTGTTCATACTTCTGTAAACAGTTCCTTTGTTAAAGGCTCCTCAGGTACCCCGTCTGTTTCCCATTAGAATCCTGACTGTTAAACTGTTTTACTTCCAGCTATTAACCTGTTTATTCTTGGCCCTTAGTGGGCAGACAGTCCACTCAGGACAAAAACCCCCGGGGAGTATTTCAAACTGGAAGGATTTGAATACCCTGATTTCCAGAATCAAGAACTTTGGAAGATCAGGAAAGGAAAATACAGAAATGTTGCAAAATAGCAGCCAAAGCTCCCAGAAGCATCTGAGTGGACAAAGCACATTAGATTGGCCCACAGCTGAAGTCCGCCAACTTCCCACGTAAGTGCCTGCTGATGCCCAGGAGACAGCGTGCCCCCTTGCCCACCTTCCACATCTCACATGGTGCCCTCACGAGATCTCACCTAGAGTCCTCCTTTCAAGTGATTTGGAAGAAAGTATCGTTCCCCGGCTCCTTAAGAGATGCAGGGGCCGCTGAGAGGGAGGAGAATGGTGCTGAGCTGGCGATAAAGAACCCACACGGCGATTGCTCAGCAGAGGCTGTGCTCACCTTGGGAAAGTTCCTCAGTATCCTGGCCCCTCAGTTTCTTCATCCTTAAAATGAGGGCTGATAATAGTGACTGGTGCCCACCTCAGGGTGGTGAGTTAGGTGAGTGACACATGTCATATGCTTCTACATGAGTGAGGAAGGCCAAGTCGTGCATCCCCTTGGCCCTCTGCTGATGGCTGTATTTCTCTTCACAGGAAAAAAAAAATGTTTTGAACTTAAAAATACTAAAAATGACTCAAAGGAAATCAATTATATTTGAATATAATAATAAAGCTATGTTTTTAACTGTGACATAGTAACACATTAAATAACAAAATCTAGTGGCAGGTCTAATGGCTACCATAGTTTCAAAGCAGTGTTCAGTACAAACAATATTTCACACTACCTACAACATGTGATAGAGGGTTTGAAATGTCTGAACTCCGTTGGTGACAAAATCATAGGTACTGCTTGTACTACTCGGATTTGTTGTCTATAATTGAACAGAATGTTATGTTTCAGTAAGGCAAGTGAAAACAAGTGCGGATAAAGTGAAGGTTCCTGTGGCGGGATCCTCACCTGAACCTCAACTACTTGGTGACGTAACTGGCCTGCAGCTGGGCTCCTGCTTCCACACCCACAGGAAATAAGCTATTACTGACCGAGTCACTATATAAAGAGCTCTGCCCAGTGCCCTGCGGGAGGCAGAGACAAGAATCACCGACCTGCAGACTGTTGGCTGCAGATGTAAGTCTAGCGCTCTACCTATGGCCGGGAGAACAAGCCGGGCAATAAACCCTTTTACCGCAAGAATGTGCCATTGTCATTCCTCGGTCTCACTGAATCCACAGTGAACTTGCCTGGGGTTGAAATCCATTGGCAAGACAACAAGGTATAATTATTTTTTTCCATTCACAAGACTCCAGAATTAGAGAAGTCAATGCTCATATAAAATTGTGCAGCTTCCTTGAAGAGCTGGGAGCATGTGACAGTCCCCGGGGCAGGCTCACCCTTTCCTTCAGGTGCGCAAACTCACTTGCCCTCCTGAGGACACGGAGTGGAAATCAGCCCTCCCCCTTCCATACCTCCCCCAGTTTCCTACCCACAGAACACACTCCCCACAGAGGGAGAAGCCCCTGAAAGGCCTAAGTGACCCAGCTGCCAGCTGAGGAAACTCTCGGGCTACATCATCAACATCATGGGAAAACGTTTGGAGACAAATGGGAACAATGTGATACAATATTAAACACTGAGGCAAAGGAGCAAAACGTCTAACCCAGACGTGGATCCAGGAGTCCTTACACACACGGAGCTGGCGTGTGGAGGTAACGGTGACACTCAAGAGTCATGCGGAATAGCCCAGGCCTGCGTGTGGGACACACTTGAGTCGCAGCCCTGGCTCTGTTAGTAACTCTGCCTTGGGGCCGATGACTTCACGTCTCCAAGCCTTAGGCCCCACCTGCAAAATAGACCCTCAGGGTACTGTGTGGATTGAATCAGGTAAACCATGTGAAAGGGTTCAGCACAGTGATTGACACAGAATAAGTGTTTCATTGATGTTAGCTTTTACGAGTGGCGCTACTAGGTAAATTCCTCTTTGTGTGGTTTCTCGGGTCGAGTAGGCCATCACCACGTGCAGTCCCTCACCTGCAGGGATGTGCTGTCAGTTCCCATCCTGACTGCACCGAAGGGGATCAAGCCACAGGCTCATGCTGCCTCAAACACCAGGGTATGAAGGGAGGGCCAGTGGGTGTCCCTTCCATAAACGAGTGTTTAACAAAAGTAGTGGCCTATTGCAACACTGTAGTCAGCGGGCTGAGGACTACATTTTTGCTCTGTGTTAGACCTGTACAGTCTCCTCATAGCTGTCTGCTTTGCAAATAGAGTTTGGTTTACTGCCAAACTCTGAAATAAGATGCTTGGTGACTTGACTGCCCCTGTCCGCTGCAGTTCGCACGTGTCAGCACCAGAGGGTCTGTTATGGCCGGTGATTTCCATCTCTCGTCAGTGAGCACAGCCTTCTCCGGGTTCCCTCTCCCTCCTGGATCCCAGACTGCTTATGGAATTTCTTACCACTTTGCCCTGTTTCTCATTACCTGGTGCTTTCCTTCCTTCCCATTTTCCTTTTGAATGTTTTATGAAAAACTGGCAACAAGTCTGAACACTGGCCAGAAGATGAAAGGCACACAAACTTGGGAACAAAAAATATACATGGTTCCCCCAAAACACAGACTCTAGGGCATAAAAGTTTAGTCCCTGAAAAACTTTTATTTACTTTCCCAGCATTAATTGAGCTAATAAATCTACAGCTTCCCAGCTAACCATCTGTAGTCCAAGACACATTCTAAAACGAATTCCTAGATGAGGCAAGATATTTGCATAGGAAAGCCCGGGATCCACCGCCTGGGCGGTATTGAGTGGCCTCAGTGTGCCTGTGCCCTACAGGCACACTGAAGCTTGGAGCCCACTTTAAAATGACTTGGGTAGACGCTAGGGGAGATGAGGGGCCATCTGGTAGCACCTCAAAGTTGCCAAAGGGTAAGGCTAAGAAAATTCAGGACACACTGGAAGAGATTCCCACAAAGAACCATACATTGGTATAACATAATTACATAGGCTTTGATTATAGATTTTTTAATGTGTACCCTTAATAACTTACATAGGTTGAAATTGTTTGAGCCAGTTTAGAGTCAAAAGAACCAGAGCTTGGAGAAGTTATGATCTGTCCAAAGTCATATGCTAAAAATGGTGAAGCCATGTTGATTTCTTTATTATTGAACCAAAGAAAAAGTGAAAATCCTGATGGATTTAATAAGCCTGGACAGTTATATAACCCAATTAAATCACTTTCCAAGAGCTCCTATCTACAGTACTTTGCTTTTCTGCAGCAGAAGGCAGTCCATGAGCATAGGAAAGCCTTGGGATGCGCCGTCTCTCACACGCCTACTTCCCAAACTACAGAGCAGACATTGTGAACTTGCGTTTATCCTTGGGATACTCTGCCTTAGTCCTCCGGACGGCTGTTATCCATCAACTCAACTGGCTTCCGGAGATGAACTTATTTGCTCTATCACACCACTGATAAATCTAAATGTAAAGGGGGAAACTATATTTACAAAAGGAACTACTTCAAACACTATATACAATTTTTCTATCATTTAAAAACAACAATAGTAGTTAAGAACACAGATAACCAAATAACCTGTCTTCCCATCAGCCATGCATGTATTAGAGCCACCACACGTGTAGAATCTTAGTTACCAACCAATATGGCCATCTTCTCTCCTTCCCATATGATTTCAGCCTCTCTGCCTGGGACAGTGGAGGGTAGGCACCACGGGGTGCCCTAAATGACTTTATTGAATCCCTCCTATAGCCAGGTACACTTCAAGGTCTTGGGAGTACAGCAGTGAACAGGATGAGATCTCTATTCTCACAGCGCTTACATTTCAGAGGAGCAAGACAGATGATAACCAAAGAAAAATAAATGCCCAAGATAACTTCAGTTATTGAAATGTGCTGTAGAAGATATAAAACACCGTCAGCTGTTTGCTACTCTCCACGACTACCCTTGGCTGTTAGCGAGGAATGGCTTCACCTGCCAGACCCTTTAACTTCTGCTGTATATGATGCGCTGTGTAGTCAGAGCCAGAGCCTCCTCAGCTTGAAGATGATGTTCAAGCTGCTCTTCACGGCTCTCCTTTAGCTTCTGGCAAGAAATGGCTTTACTGGACAGACTCTTTAACTTCTGCTCTATTTGAAGTATGTTCAGTCAGAGTCATCAGCAAGTAAATTTAAATCGTCCTTTAAAAACAAGGCAGGGTGGACGTGATGTAGTGAAAACCTCTCAGAGCGTACACGGCGCTGAGCAAGCTCAGCGTGTTTGAGGAGAAGGAAGAACATGGTGGCTGGAACTGCGTATGGGGAGAAGACTCTAGGGTAAGGCTACAGGGATGGCAGGGCCAGATTATCGTGGTGCCTTGGTACCAAGCCATGGTGAAGGGCTTGCATTTATTTTTCATTTTTCTGTAAAGTCACTGAAGCGCTTTTGGTGGCGGAGAGACCTGAAATGATTTCCACGTTTAGGAAGTCATTCAGAATGAAGCACAGACGCTGCCCTCAAGGAGCACACACACTTCATCGCTAATCGTGACTCCAGCAGTGGTTGAAGGGTGAGCTGGAAGTGCTGAGGACGGACCACACACAGGCGGCGGCGGCCTCGGGGACCCGGCCGGTAAGAGACGCTCCGATCCGTGCCGCGTTCACAGTCTGACACTGGGAGCTCAGTATTAAAGGGTAAAATTAGCTGGAGTTTTTGAATTCAGGGGGGGAAATATTCATCATTTTTATTTTCTTTCTGCAATGTAATCACTAATTTTCAGAGAGTATAATAAAAATCTTTCAGGCCCTTCAGAAAGGGCTTGTGTGGTATGAGTCCTGACATCCAATCTGTCATCTCTTTGTGGAAAAGGGGGGGCATAATCCCTTAGCATTTTATGCTCAAAGCAATCCCTCTTTTATGTTTGCTGATGGGGGCATTGGAAAAGGAATGTTTGAACATTTTTAAATCTAGTTAAAAAAAGGTCATTACTGATGCATTGTCTTTCACCCAGGAGCTGGTAGTTCAGGGGGTCAGGATTTGAGTTTCTGCAGTTGCTCTGTGGCCTTGAGCACATGTTTTCATTTTGGGGGTTGGCCTTGGTTGCAACCAAAATGAAGGCATTGACTGACAGCACCCCCAAGTTCCTCCACACTAGCTTTTACTTCCAGCGCTCTCCTAACCCCTCTGCTCTTAGGCTGATTTTTAAATCCCACCATGTTGGCAGTGACCCTGTGCATTAAGAACAGAACAGACAGCAACTGAATTGGGGAACTTTAGACATCCTGTGATTTAGAGGAGAAACTATGTAATATCCCCAGGGAGGCTCGTAAAGGGGAGGCGCACAGTGCTGGCACCAACTATTCGTGGTCTCCACAAACATTGTCATTAACTTGCTTTGAGTGTTTGAATACTGGGAGGCTTATAGAGGAATGTAAGAGCCGTTTCAGAGAACTCATGATCCATCTGAGAAGGTAAAACATAAACAGATGAGAAGTTAATACAGTGCAAGGTGACTAATGTGATATGCCACAAGAATTGCATGATTAATTTTTAAATGAAAAGGGTAAGGATCAAAATAAATGCAGGAAAAAACTGAGCTCTTAACTTCTTTGGGGTGTATTTGTTCTGTTTGCTCAGCTATTTAACAAATAGTTATCGCATGAGCACTGTGTGCCAAGACCTCTACTAAGGGAAACAGGAGGTAAAGAGGTGAGCAACATGGAAAATGATGTGGAATATATGGATCAATAACTGGAATCTTGGGGAGGGACTCATAGCTGCTGCGATATCAGACGTCTCCTTTATTCCAGTCATCACCAGAATGATGTGCATAGCCAAAACTGTGAACCTAGAATATCAGAATTTTCTGTGACTTCTCTCAAGATTTGCAGAATTGGGAAACTATTCAGTTATCAGCTACATATTACCTCCAGTGGTCCCTGTGGAGATCACATACCCTCAATTTGAATGCCTGAGGACAAAGAGCTCCTTACCTTATGAGAGGTCCATTTTCACAGTTCTATGGCAACAGCAGGTGCCATGTTTTCTTCATACTGAAACAGATGTCTCCTCACCCCTGTCATACAGTATCCACCTGATGATTGGGAGAGCTGTGGTGTTCTGCCCCAAAGGAAACCTTCATTCTTCTCTGCTGGCACCAAAAAACATTTTATAACAGTGCAATTTCAAAGAAATAATGTATTTTAAAGGTAATAATTTAAACCACTTCATTACCTTTCAACATACTTGGTTGCGTAGGAGGCGGGATATTGCAGACTGTTCCCAGCTCTTTCACCCCATTTGCTCATTTACAAAGATCACTCCCTCTTCTCTGTGTATCACACAAGGTGTGTGTAATTTGAGAAATAGAATATATACTCATATGAAAGCCAAATTCTCAGATTTAAAAGGTGACTTTGAATTTCAAAAGCCACTTCCTGGAAGTTTGTCTTAGTTCCTGCTTTCGTTAGCTCAGTTAGGATGACTTTGGCAATCATTAAAAGTGACTATTTGCATACTGACATTCCCATGAGACCTGTGTCCTCATCTGAATGATCTCTGAGGCCTGGAAATATATCTATAAACAGAGAAAATCAGTTTCATACTTTCAGCAGTTTTTCATCTTCAGCCGTTTAGCTTCATTTACATTGTGTAGAGACTTCCGTGGCCATGCACCCTTCGTTCCTTGATCCAGTGTCTGTAGCCTTCTGCCATGCACCCAGGATCCAGTGGTGAGCAATCCCCATTTTTGCAAGGGACGGACACCCCCCTCACTAGGCTCAGGGCTTCGGTTGGCTCTCCTGACTTGCACATCAAGCCTGCACTCACAGCTGCTCGTCTAAGGAAACACGTCGTCCTCGGGGCTTGGTCTCAGGACTGCGTTTCACTCTCTTCATCTCTTGATCAGTCTTCTTCCGGGTTGGCTCTGCACTCGGGCAGGTCTCCCTTTGTGGAAGCAAGGAGACTACCAGCATCTCCGGGCTACCTCATCCTCTCAGCAGAGAACCACCACCCCAGCAGTCCACCAAAGTCCAGTAATTGAATCCCATTGGTCTAGTGTCTGGCCAGTGGGTTTCAGTCTCGGGCAAGTTCCCTATGGATTCAGTGAGACTGAGGAATGACAATGGAACATTGCTGCAGTAAAAGCGTTTATTACCCGGCTTGTTCTCCCGGCCATAGGTAGGGCCCTAGACTTATATCTGCATCCAACAGTCTGCAGGTCTGTAATCCTCCTGCTCTCTGCCTCCCCCAGAGCACCGGGCAGAGCTCTTTATATAGTGACTCAGTCAGTAATAGCTCACTGCCTATGGGTGTGGAAGCAGGCGCCCAGCGGCAGGCCAGTTACATCACCAAGTACTTGTGGTTCAGGTGAGGATCCCGCCACGGAACCTTCACTTTATCCACAGCAAGGCATACAGCTTCTGATAAAAGTCTGTTTAATGATTAAGAAGAATAATTAGAGAAAGTGGGTAACCCAGAGAAGAAAAATAGAAGTATTGGAATTATCTGGAGAAGTAGTGCATATCCCTAGAGGGAAGATTTAAGGCCAATGATTGGAAGTTATAGAAAATAGGCACTGGATCAGCACAAGAAATCTCAATGGCTAGACGTTACTATACTTCCTCTAGGGAGAGCATTACCATGGGTCTCTAGAGGTTAACAGCAGCAGCTCAGAGGGAGTCCAGCTGCAGAGAGAATACCGGTGAGGAAAGACCAGTCAGAGAACAGGTGGAAGTGTGAGGATTTCTCAGAAAGGAAATGGGGGCGAGATTTGCCTCAACAGGATGGTCACTGCAGAGTTCTAGAGGGTCCTTCCTCAAATCCAGGGAAGAGAAGTGAAGGTCGTATATTTCTTAACGGAGTAGTGGGTGATAAATTAATTATCAAAACTGAGATTGGGCTATATAAAACTGTGGCTTGATAAAATCTAATTATAAAGCAACTTTCTAAAAAGTATACCTCAAGTACTTGGCAGATTTTACCTATTATTTTGCTTTGTATTTGTTATAGTTTTATTAATAGCTAATAAAGAGAATTCATTACATTGTATCAGTGTGAGTAGATTTCCACAAACACACATACCAGTGGGGTATTTCCTGAGGGTACTTTACCATTAATCCTAAAATATAAGTCTAAACTGCTGTGTTATCAGAGGAAGTATTATCAGTTCATCTGGTGATGGCAGTCAGAGCAGAGGTGTGGGAAAAGTGGAGGTTCCTGTGGCCAGGATTCTCACCTGGCCCTGGTCAGCTAGCTCACTACACACGTGTGGCCAATACATGGCTGTTGACTCTATATCAAGAGCTCCACCCAGTGCTCTGAGTGACATGGTGGTACAGCTGCTGTACAGCTGCAAGGCTGCAGGAGAGCCGAGACTGGAGTGGCAGCGCCAAGGACAGAGACAGATGGCTGCAGGGATAGAGAGGCCCAGAGGCAGAGACCGGCTTGCTGCCTGCAGACTTGCTCTGAGTGGACGGGATTCTAGTGACTGACCTGCCACCGTGGGAATAAAGTTGAGTATAAACCCTTTCACCCCAAGAATGTTGCATTGTTATTTTTCAGTTTCATTGAATTCATAGTGAACTTGCCCGGGGCTAAAACCCACTGACAAGACAAGAGGGTACAGTCCACAGGGGGAATCAGTTCATCTCTTGAGAATCTGCTTCAACCATTAATGATACTAAAATACCACACTAACCACTACTGGTGAGTGACAAAAACAATTAGCCACAAGAGCATAACACGTCATTGCAGGTGAGACCGGGACTTAACTTACAAATCACTAGGTTAATCTTTTTATTGCTTAGTCAAGAAAATACAACTAACCAACCTTCTGTTTTTTCTAACATTTTATTAAATCCTCCAGGGCAGTGCTATCCAACAGATTAATGTAATGTGAACCAGATAAGTAATTTTAATTTTTAGTAGCCACATGAAAAAATAAAAAGATGGTGAAATTAATTTTGATACTAAATATTATTTAATCCAATGCATCCAAAGTATAATTTCAATTTGTAATTATATAAAAATTCAAATGAGATATATATTTTTTTGTGAGCCTTAGAAATCCTGGATGCATTTTACACTTAGAGCCCATCTCATTTTGGAATAGCCTCATTTTAAGTGCTGAATAGCCGCATGTGGCTAGTGGCTACTGTGCTAGACAGCACAGGGCAGGCGCAGTGGGTTCCAAACTTGTTTTGTGGCACATCTCTGTTAGGAAAAAAATGAACATGCATCCCAATATGTATATACATTTATTTCTTTAGAAATTGTGCACATGGATTATGTTATAAATATATTACATGCATTCCAAAATATGCAAAAATACAAATCAAATGAGATACAGATGAAAAAAACAATACAAAGATGTGTTTTAAGTGTTTATAATCCACATACACAATTTCTAAAGGAAAAAATATGCCTATGTCGGGATACATGCTTGGCTTTTTGCCTCATGGGCACATCTTTAAATTTTCATTGGTAATTCCAAAATTTAATCTTACTAACATAGCTATTAGTAGTAAATACAGTGTGATAAAGTAAGCCTCATTTGAAAATCTTCATTTAACATTTATAAGACATAAATCAGCAATTCAAAGGTCTACCACTAAGTTCATTCTGATCCTTGGTTTGTATGGCTATCAAAGCTAATGAAACATGATACCTCCTGAAGTTAAATCTAAATTAAAGAAGTGCATTACTGATGGTGCCTGAAATCATGGTACTCATTTTTCAGTTTCATCCACCAATTATGCTAAAGTATTTGCAACAATTTAACACATAAATTTCCCCTTTCTAAATGTCATCAGTAGTTCTTTCAGTTGCATCCTTATATTTTTAATAAATGGATTCAAATCCCACTGAAACTCATCATGGTGAAGATTTGCAAAGTAATTGGAAAATTCTCTGTGTCCGTTAGACCCTAAGGTGACCCTTAATGGTTCCCCCCATCATTAAGTCCACACTTTGTGTAATCCTCCTTTCCTGAGTACAGGGCATGATATATGACTTGCTTTCAACCAAAAAAAAAAAAAAAAGCCACACAAAAAATGTCACTCTTATGATTTCTTTAATTATATAAGACTCTGTCTTAGCCAGCTGGAATGAGATGAGAGACTCTCTTTGAGGTCTGGAGAAAATGAGTGGACATAGACATATTAGAGAAGCCTACAGAGTAGGACCTGTAGGAGACCTTTAGGGCTTGTGGGCAGCTTCTGTGACCTGCAGGTGGTCTCCAGCTAGGAGCCAGCAAAAGGCTGGGGTCCTCAGTCACATAGTCACAAGGAAATTAATTCTGCCAACTACTGAATGAACTTGGAAGCAGATTGTTCCCCCATTGTTCCCCCAGATGAAAATGCAGCCCCACTGAGACGTTAATGGCAGCCTTGTGAGGCCCTAGGCAGAAGACCCTAATTGTGCCCACATTCCTGACCCAGGGAGACTGTGAGGAAAGAATATGTGTGTGGTGTTTTAAGCTGCTAAATCTCTGGTAATCTGTTATACAGCAATAGAGAATGATACATCCTGTTTCTCTTTTTTTAAGGGATGTAGATATGAGAGTTTTTAATAGGTGACACAAGATTGTGTTGAGTTGCAGAATCAGAAAGCAATGGAAAAACTTCCAAGTATCTATTTGCCAAATGCTCTATCCAAAACAACGTCTTTTGTAAAGCAGTTTTGTCTCCACATATTATTAAAATGTCAAGTTTATGATGAAGAGATAGTCTGTGTATTTATATTTCAACAATGATTATGAGGTAAACTAAAACTGATAGCCCCTTGTCATTACAGAAAAGATCAGCAAATTTTGTGCTTTTATATTTTTGAAAGAGGAAAATATATATCTTTAAGCTCCACAGCTCTTTTAGTGAATCTCTAAGTAGTTAAAAAAAATAGTCGTTGTGGTCTCTTTTCTTATCATTATTACAAAATGATATAGAGTCTGTAATTTAAAGGTATTGATTTAAAACTTTTTAATTTAAAAATTAGTCACAGAAGTGTACCACATGTACTTTTGTGAATCAGACTTCTTGTCTCTATTAGCTTACCTATGAATGATGTGGTGAATAAATTTCAAGTTTGATATTATCTATGTAACATTATCCCAGCAATATTTCTTTAAAATTCTAATCAGAGACTTGACTCTATCACTGAATATAGTTAAATATTTTCTTCATAAAACCTTGTGGTAATTATAGAAGCTATTTGCCCTCAAAAATATATCTTCTTTGGTTACCTTTAATTCAGTGACATGCCAGAAAAAGGCAATTCTTCATGTTTACTACTGGCACCTAATGTAGCAAATAGCATACATTAGAAGATGGTAGAAACATCTATACTTTCATTTTGGCTGCTGAACAAAATTCCTATCATGTATCATCTACTCTAGAAGTTTCTAAAAATCCTCAGCAATATAGGCCATATATATTCCAAAAATATTTTGCTACTGTGGCATAATAAAAATACATATATCTGGTCTTTGCACAGGGTTCCTCGCACAGAGCTCCTAAAACTCTTAGGATTTCCTGAGTGATAGGTGTCTTTTGTTATTCATAACAATTCTCTTTCTGATTACACCTAAGTTTTGCTAATGAATGACTAAGGTGGGGCTCCTAGAAACCTTCCAGAAGGAAGCTGGCCCCCAGAAAGACAAAGCAGGTGACCAGAGGGCTGGGATTTCAGCCCCACCTCAACCTCTGGGGAAGGGATGGGGCTCTAAAGATTGAGTTCAGTCACCGATGGCTGACAATTTAATTACGCCTCTGTAATGAAACTTCAACAGAAACTCTTGAATAATGAGGTTCAGTGAGAGTCTGAATCAGTGGACACGTTGGCACGTGGATGTGTGGCACGCTCTTGGAAGCTCTGCGCCCCCCGCCCCTTCCATCTGGTTGATCCTGAGTTCGATCCTCCTACTCCGTCCCTTGCTCTACGCGCCTCTTCCATTTGGCTGTTTCTGATTTGTTGCCTTTACAAGAAAATGATACACGTAAGTTAAGTGTTTTCATGAGTTCTGCAAGTTATTCTAGTGAATTACTGAAACGGAGTGGGATCATGGGAACCCTCAATTTTGTAGTCAGCCAGGCCGAAGTAAGGTACCCCACTTGTGGCTGGTGTCCGAAGCAGTCTTGTGAATGGAGCAAATATATTCCTCAGTATCACTGTCAGTTAATACTGTGTGGGATAATCTGGCAACTTCCCATTTTTCTTAAATGGAGGTTAAAGGAATAGTCAGGTCAGATCACAGTGGGCTGGGAGAAGTGACCATTCCTGTTGAGGACACTGCATGGGTTAAAGCTTCCTCATTCACTGAAAATCTGTGCTATTAGGCAGTTACTTTGTCATTGGCATTATGCCAGATACTGGCCAGACCCTGCTGAGCAGGATGAATCTATGGCCCCTCTTGTAAGGAGCTTTCTTTCCCTTACTTGTTTCCATCAAAGAAACAAACAAGGGGCTGAACAGAGAAAGATTTAGTGAGAGTGGCCTTGAAAGGTTTCTTTGGGGAGGTGGGATGTAAACTGAGACCTAAGATAAGGGAAATGGCTAAGTGATGTAAAAGTTCAGGGAATAACATGGACAAAACCATATGGTTGAAGAGAGCTTGGCATGTCTGAGGCACTTAGACCAGCGTGGCTATGGCATACTCGGTGAGGAGGAGAGTTTAAGGAGAGTTGAAGACAAGGACGGAAGAAGCCAGTAGGAGCAGGTTATCAGGGCCTGGAGTTCAGGTACAGTGAGCAGCTGGTGCGCAGCGATTTCTTTTTTAAAGATCTTTTGATGCTACATGGAGAATGAGTGGGAGATGGGCATGAATGGACAAGTCATCCAAGCGGGAGACAGCAATGGCCTGGACTGAGGTGACGCTAAGGGAGACGGCAATATTGGACAGACAGGAGGATTCTTAGAGACCAAATTGACAAGACTTTCTGATGGGTTTGATATGGGAAGTAAATGAAAAGCAAGGATGAAAGATGACTACTGGGATTCTCGCTTGAATAACAATGTGGATGGAGGTGCAAATGATTGATTATGAGGATGACAGAGCCATAGTGGACACATTGGAGGGCGAATCAGGAGTCCGTTTGGCTCATATTAAGTGTGAGATGTTTGTGAGACAGACAAGTGGGCGAGAATGATGATGTCATATTGAATATGTGAGTGGAGCTTATAAGAAAGGTTTGGGTTGGAGATACAAATTTGGAATTCATAGGCATAAACATGGTGTGTAAATCTAGGGAATTGACACAATGACCTCTTTGCACTCCAAGGAACAAGAGAAGGAAGAACGGACTGGGTCCCGAGGACCACAGGGTATGAAGATCTCTTAGATATGCGGGAACCAGCAGTAATACTGAGAAGGGGTGACTCTGGTATCATGAAAGCTAAAAGCAGAGATTATGTTCAAGTGGAGAGACTGCTGTGCCGAACGCGGCTGCAGGAGCAGCTGAGGACCCTGCTTTGGTAAAATGGAAGTCACTGGAGAGCCTGAAGAGAGCGTTTCCAGTGGAGTGAGTGGAAAGAAGCCAGATGGTTAATAAATAAAACTGAGTTGAAGGTTAGAAAGTAGGGCCAGCATGTGTAAACAACTCTTTGGGAAGTTTAATATAAAAGAGAACAGAATGGGGCTGGGTCTAGAAGAATATGTGGGGTCAAGGGAAGGTTTTCGGTTTTGTTATTTGTTGATTTTATGATGGGGGATGTTGGAGCATGTTTGTTTGCTGAGAGAAATGAACCAGTACAAGGGAAAGAGAGAGGCCGGGGATGGGAGGGGATGAAACTGAAGGCAAGGGGAAGGGTCGGCTCTGAACGGAGGAACTGCCCCCCACTGCAGCGGAGCAAGTGGGGGAGGATTCCAGGTTTTAAGTATGGATGGGTCTGGTCCTTTGGTCGTTGGAAGGGGAGGAAGTTTTCCTTGGTAAATTCTGATTTCTCAGTGCAGCACAAGGAGGGACTCATCACCCGAACAGGAAGAATGTGGGAAGTATGAGGAGGTGGAAGGGGCCTGGGGCAGTGTTCTCGGAAAAGGGGAGTCACACCTACACAGGAAACAGTAGGACTGCCAGGGCGCACTGAGCGCCTCATGGAGGTATAATACGAATTAAACTCACACATGGAGTCGTTTTCACTTCATCTGGTGACATTCGTCTGCACAGCTCTAGGCCTGGGGAAGACAGATGGTGCACATCTGGACTCTTCCTCCAGCAGAAATGGAGAAAGGAATGATGGGCGGCGCAGCTGAGTAGATTTGTGACGGGGTTATGATGACGATGGATGATGGAATCAAGACTAAATAAGACGGCAAATGAAGCCAGGACAGGCTTTTTGGGTGGAGGTGATGGAGCGATACGTGATGACCTATACATTTTTCGAATGACCTTAATCAGTTGACAAGCTGAAAGCTTAGACAACAAAACAGTGCGTTTGCCTGTTCGGCGCGGTGCACCCGGTTTGGATTTTTTTTTGTCTCTGTAGTGATTGGCTTGAACATTTATTTATCATCTTAATCCTATCAGTGCTTGTTAAACTAACAGCTTGGCATTCGTTTTCCCCAGTTGCTTCAGACTTTGCTTTTGCTGCATGAGTAATGCCTCTGAAATAGACTTTTTTCTATGCTTATAAAGAGCACGTAATTCAAGATCATCTCAAAGACAGTTATTCTCACCTTTCCCCCGTATTGTCTCACATGGAGAACCAACACAGCCTGATGGAAGAAACAGGGCGGCCGCGTTGCTCTTGGAAGCCCTGGCGCCATCTAGGCCACTGTACCTCATCGGCCCATGTGCCGTCTCTGTCAGCAAGTGAAGCGCTTGAGCCGTGCCCGTGAAAACACACACCTGTGACTGGTACCTAATTAAACCCCCCAGCGCCGTATGGCTTGCTTCTTAGCACAAATCCTCTCTGCTCGCTCATGGGCTTTGAAGGTCAACACATTTAGACTCTGGGGATTCTGCAGTGGTAGCTGAAAATAAAAATGGCTGGGTGATCAATGACTTCTTAAATTATCTGTTTTCATAACCTCCAAGACTTGAGCTTGGACCTCACTGAAAAAAAAATTAGAGGCTCAAAATGTATGGGAGAGTGTAATTATCATTCTGCGTCTGGTTCTATCTAGTCACTCTAAGCGACAGGACCCGCTTTGCACAATGCTGCCGATATTACATGAAAGTCATGCTCCGATGCTGACGTTGACCGTGACCTTTGTTCCGACCTGACTCGGCATGTGTCGGCTCCCTACGTATCCTCACTCCTCACTTCTCCTGCATGACATCTGACACTGTTTATCTGGCTTTATGTTTCTCCTTTTTTCCTCAACAGACTCTCTCTCTCTGGCCATGTCATGTTTTAGACATCCAAATTAATAAGCATCCTCTTTGGTTTGAGTGGCTTCTAGAAGCTTAGATGTTGACATAGGCCTTCAGAAACATCACACTCCCTGGGTTTGCTTTGACCAAAAATGCAAACTTTTAGTCAGTCGCTGAAATGGCAGGTAACAAGTCTTGCATGTCCGCCAGGAGCCAATGTTCTGTGCACAGGCCCTTGTATCCTGAAGAAACCCCAAGAATAGTTCTTGCCACATAGAAGCCACTCAGTGAATAGTTGAGTGCAGAATAACAATAGATAATACATAGAGGCTATTTACTCTGTGACAGTTATTACCTGCACCTAGCATTGCTATGTGGTTTATAGAATGTAACCTTCAAAATAGCCCCACAAGGGAGGTATACTGTTACACCTTCAATCATCATGTTAGTACAGTCCAGGGGGAGGTTTGACTCACTCCTCCTCCTGCACTCCATTTCTGGTCAATGAAGAGACCGAATTTTCAGACAGCTCTGAGTCTCATGACTGCAATTGTAGCATCTACTGTGGCATTGCATTCCTAGCCCTAAGCAGTGGAGCAGTGCTTGGACTGTGAGGTCAGGCCAAGTATCTGAAAACCGAAGACCAACATCAATAGCTAACGTGCATTGAGCATTTTCTATTAACCACGCCCTGTTCGGGCACCTTTCTTGCATCAACTCATTAAATCCTCACTGGCTTCTCTAGGTATTGTTGTTCTTCCAGTTTTAAGTTAGTCGCGTAAGGCCCCAAGAAGTCAGTGACCTATCCAGAGCTACCCAGTTAGTTAGTGGTGGAGAAAGACTCAAACCCAGGTCGGTCTGGCTCTGGGGCCAGCGTGCTCCACTACCGTACTTTATAAAAGGGGTGAAACTTGATATTGCAGTATCATGTGTCAAGACTGCTTCATCTTGAACTTCTACAAATTCTCAGGTGATCAAATGTTTATCTAGGATACTAACTTATAAGGTCCTATCGTTGGGTCAAAGTTGAAGAATGGATTTAGAAATTGCCTCACCAGTTAACAACTCCCTTTCCTTCCCCAAATGTTGTCAATTCTAAGAAAAAGAAAGAACATTATTTTTCATACACACCAGGGAATCCTTCTCTGGAGGAAAAATGACCCCACTCATTGATCTGGGTGAACTTCCCTTCCACTCTTGCTGGGAGTAGTGGCTATAAACCAGTGTGTCTAAAGTCCGTCCACGTCCAGTCCTCACACTTCCTGACGACCTGCAGGCCAGCCCCCGCTTCTCTGTCTGGGCCCATGTTCTGCCTTCTTCTCTCCCTCCTGCCCACTTTCTCAAATTGCTGTCTTGTGGCTGGTTTAGGTTCTGATTAAAGGCATAAACTTTGGGGTTCTTGACCCGAATGCAAATCTCAGCAACTTCACTCACTCTATGCCATTCAGTGAATTGCTTAATCTCTGAGCCAGTTTCTTCATCTGTAATATTGTGAATAATCAGACCTACCTTAGCAGTTGTTACAAGAATTCAATAAAATAATGCATGTAAAACACTTAGCTCAGGGTCTGGCACATAACAAAATGTTATTTGCCTTTATGCTTTCCATTAAGAGGACTTTACTCTAAGGTGTCCTCTCAAAGAAAAGTGAGACAATCCTAATATTCATGTGGGTGTGTGCTGATAAGGTGGGAATGGTTTTAGGAGGGCCACCGTAAATCCCTTCATTCTATATTCACATACCATTCCACCATCTAAAAGTGAGATCTATTTCTCCCCCAACCCTCTGAGCCAGGCTTAGTCATTTATTTGCCCAAGAAAATGCAGCAGAAGTTACGTTCTGGAACCAGCAAGCAGGAGCTCACTGAAGCCGTCATCCCCCTCTGGTCTCTCGGGACACTTGTTTTGGAACAATGACTCATTGGAATTTGACACAATGTAAGAAGTCCATTTACTCTAAAACCACTGCTCTGTAAGAACCCCAAGTCACAAACAGAGACGGGACAATAAGATGTGTAAAGAGATCCTACGTATCACTCCCCAAGTGTTTACTGCATTTCCCAAAGTCCAGGCCAGGGTGCAAGAGCCCCACAGACCTCCGGGTCACTGGCATTGCGCAACCTCACACCTCCAAGTTGGCTTATAGGCCCTACAAGGTTAAGGCGAAAAAAAACTTGCTTTTAGAAGACTAGAACAGGATCCCTTATGAGGACACGGGGAATGCAAGTCCCAAAGGTGGTATTCAGCCCACAAATGCTCAGCATCTACTGCATGCCAGGCACCATGCTAGGTGCCGAGGATACAGCAGTGAACAGGCTCGACTTTACACGAATCACAGGTAATTTTTAAGTAAGACAGACATCTCAAATAATCTCTCAAATAAACTCTAAGTGCTGTGAAAAGAAAGTATAGGATGCTGGTGATTAACCAGAAAACTAAGACTGAGGGTCCAGGAATGCCCCTCTGGGAAAAGACCATCTAAGCTGTGTCTTGTATTCAAGCAGGAGAGAGAAGCAAAGGGCTATGAAACAGCACACGTGCCAAGGCCAGGCCCTGCCCCCTCGCTGTCGCCGGACCAGAGCGCACATGGAGGTCCAAAGCCCACCCCTCCTTTGTTTTCTCTCGCCCGCCTCCGTTCTGTACTGCGAGGGGATTTATGCTCCTGTGTGTGTACACCCACCCTGGCCACCCTAGCTCTAGCCCGTCTCCCCCAGAAAGCAGCCACCCAGAGGTACACGCTCTAGTGACGGGGTGTACCCTGGGGATAGCAGACCCTTCCAAGAGGCCTGTAACAGGCTCCAAAAGCAGGGCTCCGGGCCCCCAGAGAATGAGTTAGAAATGGGTGTGATACGGCTCCCGGCAGGCACAACTTGCCTGTGAATTCTTTGTCCTGTTGTGGAAGTGAAGATGGGGAAGAGCTGACGTGTCTGCATGAAGTAGGCCCTGTCAGCGCGCGGATGGCCAGGCCAGGGCTTTGGGGGGTGGGGGGGTCCAAGTCCCGGGCAGGAGGTCTTTCCCTTCAGACTCTCTGACACAGAAGTTCAGGGGATACGTCGGTGAGGCCTTCTGGAACCCTGTTCAGTCTTGTGTGAGCCTCTACATGTGTGTATGTTTCTGGGACGTGGTTTACGGTTCCTGACCTCTTAAAGAAATCTGTAATGCTCTAAATGTCAACAATCACTGGGGCAGTTAGAGGTTTTCCTCATGACTCTGGCATCTCTGTGAACGCAGCGGCACCGTGATTCCTAGACAACCTCTACTCAGGCAACTGGTTCTCTAGCTCTGGAAAAACAGGGTAGATAAGGCAATATTTGAACATTAATTGAAATTCAAATCGTATGTTCTTCATGTTCACAGATGACTTCTAAATATTTCAAAAAGTCATACATCAATCTATTGGAAAATGTATCCTTCTTCCAAAGTACTAAATTTCTCAGCAGCTAAGAAAGCAGCCATCACCAATATTTTATTATTTTTCCTGAAGCCTAGAAAAAAACCATTTTAGGAAGCAGAAAGGGTATTGGGGAGATGATACATAAAAAGTAGTAGTGGAATCTGAAATTAAGTCATCTATTTCACTTAAGAAAATCATTAATTTTGCTCACAGAAAAAAAATTGAAATATCCTTTTGAGTTCCTTTTGCTGATGGCAAATAGTGTTTCTCCCCATAGCTTCATTCTTTTACCAAGATGGGTGCTTTCGAGTTGTTGTTCTTGGCTTTGTCTAAAATTGAGAGTTAAAGTTATTTCATAAAATTAAGGGATTATGAGATTGTCCCGAAGAGCTAAACTGGCTTTGGAGCCTTAGAATTGGATTATCCTACGTGGATCCTAATACAGTGCACTTATATCTAAGGCCAGTGGAGGGGAGTTTGGGTAGGTTTATATGTTACAAGAAAGAATGACGTCATCACAACGGAAAGTAACTTTTCCAGATGTCCAAAGAGAATCATTCTTATAACCACTTCTTAGTCTGTCCACCACCACTATTTATAGCACAGGCTCTCAGGGGTAGAGTTAATATTTATTGAGTGTTCATTATGTGCCAACCCTCCACTAAGCCCATGTTAACTCCCTATTTCACTGATGAGAAAAGCAAAGTTCACAGAAGTTTAGTAACCTAGATGGTAAGGGGTCAAGTGACTATTTGAACTCAGGTGTAATTGACCCCAGAGTCATTGCTCTCAGCCTCTGTGGGGGTACATGGGAGAAAGAGGCCCTCTTTTGAAAAAGTAAGACTCAAGCAAAGAACAGTGTGCAAGCGTAAATTCATACGGTGCTCACATTGTTCCTGGGCACTCAAGAGACAGGAAATGGGCTGATTAGTACCAGATGGGGCTTATAAGAGAGAGTTTCATGTGCAGCCCTGCAGCGGGCGGGCGGACACCAGAGTCTCTGCCTGAACCTCAATGCACCCCCTTGCTTCCTATTGCCCCGCCCTACGCTAAGTCTCCATTGGGGAACATTTGCCCAGAGCGGGTTTCAGGTAGGGATGAGGTTAAGTGCATTGTTTCTGTTTTTTCTGCTCAGCCCTAATGGGAAGCAGTAGCTCCTGTGTCTCATGAATACAGCATCATCTCCAGATGGGCCTGACAGACAACCATTCTTAAGAAAGGTGATAACCCTTAACAGCCTTTAACTTTAGCAGCCCAGAGAGGAAGGCAACCTTGGGATAATAGTTAAAATTGCAACAGTGATGATGACTGGCATTTGCAGACCTTGATGTCAAGCCCTTTTAGGCATCTCATGCACATCTGCTTGAGGAATCTGTAAAACAATCTCAAGAGGTGGCTACTAGTATCCACATTTTTCAGACCAGGACGTGGAGGCTAAGGAAGTTAAGCGGATGCTGGCCCAAGGCCACATGCTAGAAAGTGGCAGAGCTGAGATAGAAAGCCACATCGCTTCAATGTTTAGAGTTCCAGTCTTGAGGACAAACTGCCTTATCATGCCTAGTCCCTGATTCCTGTGAAATGAATAATTTACACTTCCTGATGAAATTACAGGGCACTGTGATTACTTTGGCAAACGGAAGCATAGGACCACGAGGGGCTGCTTATCACTAAATTTCACCAGTTTCCTTTTTAAGTATTGCTCCAAATGGTAACAGAGAGGAAATAAGTCCCTAAAAGCCTACATTCTTCTTCATGGAGAATGATGCTTGAAGGAATTATTTCATGAAATGGGGAAATCATAGATATTAAAATGAGCCTCCCCATCTCTGGTTTTACATGATTGTAACGTTAAGGCAACTGATGCTAAAGTGACAGTCTGACACCAGGACCCTGTAGTCATCCCCGAAGGAGGAAAGGAAAGAACAGCAAAAGTGGAGATCTCTGCCCTCCCACCCCTACCCGCATCCCCATCGTGTCCTCCTATCGGCCTTCCTCCAGTGTATTTGCGAGAGGAATCTGTGCACATCTATGAAAATTCTCAGCCCAAACGTTTGGTCCTTTCAGTATGTCAGCCATTTGCTGAAGGGGTATTTCTGTGCCAAGCACTGGGCAACGGCACCTTGGGCAGCACAAAGTATTGATGTGCTTTTCATACATTTTCCACTTAATACAATTCAATCCTCGCAGCAGCCTTTTGAGATAGTTGCCGTTGTATAAATGAGTTTAGGGTGGCGACTTGGTAATCAGTAGACGTGAGAACAGAGACCTGGTCTGAGTGCCTTCGGCTTCTGCTCTCCCACCAGCTACACGCTGTGGCTGACTGTGTGCCCTTCGCACGCCTGAAACATGACTCCAGGATGAGGGAAATGAGACTCAGAGAGGTCACCCAGCAGCTGGGCCCTGTCCTCAGATGGGTCTGACTGGTTCCTGTCTTGGACATTAGTGGGTCTCTGTTCAATGGAAATCGTGGCCTTTGTAAACAACTAACCAATCTAGGGCCTGATTTCTCCAGAAAATGTGGAAGGAACCCAGTCTGCACAGTAACTCTTCACCTAAAGAGTGGCTGAACAGGAATGGTTCACGTTTTAATTTGACTTAAGGATAAATGTGTTTGTTCATTCCTACTAAAAGTTTAATGAGTAGCAAGCTGTGGTGTCATGGTTTCATCTCAGTTTTCTACATGGCAAAACGATCAACCATGTCCAACACTCCAAGTAAACAAACAATCAAGGACAAACATATTTACTTGAGTTTTTGCAACATGGAATCAAAAAGGCACTTGGGAAACTCCAGAGTTGGCAGTAAAACCATCAATCTTCACCTCTTTGAAGCATAACTCATGGCATTAGATGCCCCCAGACAGGAACCAAGCCTGGTTTCCCTCATGTACAGAATCCAACATCGTGTTTGCAACGAAACACTATTTACTGTCATCACTCTTTTGTGTTTCTGTCAACCTCAATGTAATTATATTCATTTTTAAAGACCCAGGCACTAACGTCATCGGGAGCTGACTCCAGTGAGACTTGAGAAACTTCCTTATGAGGATGCTTGTCAGGAGAGCTCAGCAAAAACAACTTCTGGGATGTAGGAAAAGGAACAAGAGCTCTCCTACTTAATATTGTGCTGCAAGAGACCTTGTATAAGGGCTTGTGCAAAGGACTGGACTGTATACCCTCTAAAAGTCTTTCAGCTCCTAGAGGCTCTGCTTTGTTTTCCGTTTCATTTAGAATTTGTCTCCCCTGCAGTGTTCCTTATATTGACAAGGCGTTGTTGAAATGATCCACGAATTAATTGCATTTGAAATCTCAACTTTAGAAACTGTATTTAAAAGTGCCAGTTGTTGATAGCAAATAATAAAACTTCCTATAACTGGAGTTCACGGGAAATGACGAGTTGGTGTGACATCGTATCAGACCAACCGGTGTGCTCCAGTTCCTAGAAAATACATTATTTGAGAACTTAATGAAGTCCAGCAACAGTTTATACTCTGCCCTAAGTATATCCTAAATGTTTCTTATTAGTATTTCTTAAATCCCCTCTCAAGTTAGGTGATGTTTGCAGCCTTTCTGTCTAGCAGTTATAAGCTCCCATTTCTACTATAAGCTGAGCATTGAAGACCAATTAAAAATATTTAAAAAGCAAAATAAAAGGAAATGCTACCTACTTGAAGTAATCAGGACTCTGGGGATAAGCAGTGTTCTCCTGGAAGGCATAGCTATAATATGTGTGCCTATTGTACCTATTAGCTCTTCGGTAAAATGTGCCTGGAGAGCAGGCATTGTGTTTCACTGGTCCCAGCCAGCATTTGCTACAGTAACAATTCCACATTGTACTTTCACAGGCAATTAACTAGATTCTCACAGTGTCCACCTATCCTCTAGGAAGAAGGAAAGAACCAAGCGCCGT
Organism: Manis javanica; assembly: GCF_040802235.1. NCBI lineage: Eukaryota > Metazoa > Chordata > Mammalia > Pholidota > Manidae > Manis > Manis javanica. Next base: position 89,933,081 of record NC_133169.1, on the reverse strand, counting down.
GCTAGGCATGGAGTCAGCATTCAACAAATGCTGTCAGTTTGTTGCTTAACTGGACTGGAAACTGCTTCCATTCTTTCTGGCCATGAAGGTGCCAACTAGTACAATGGGCCAGTGAATTATTTACTAAACATCACTAATGCTGAAATTCACTTTCTGTGGGCTTTCATGAAAGTTTGCCCACCTGCTGGAGATGAGCTTAGGCAAAACACTGTCTGGCTTAGTATTAAGTTTTACATCCATAAGTACGGGTTTGGGAGTGTTATGGTTTCTCTATGTGCATGCTCGTGTATCTGTGTGTGAGTTATCACAAAGGCCCTAATGTTGTTATTTAGAGTCCAGTACATCCAGAATGGTTGTGAGGAACCCGGAGCGGGAAGGTGGAAAGAGCGCCCTAGGCTGAACTGGTGACCGTCTGGCTTGCTTCTACTTCCACGCCCTTTTTCTTGCCCATCTGTACACATTAGCAGCTGAGGTCCATCTGAGAACGCTTTGACCTCACAAAAAGCTAGCATTTAATGAGTGCTTACTGTGAACCAGGCTTTACATGTGATCACTCCATTTAATCTTCAGAATAGCCCTTGGTGGGCATGTACAAGCGTTTGTTTTATGGATGAGGATATGGGACATGAAGAGGTGAAGGTGGCAGCGGTGGGGCAGAGCAGCATGTGAACCCATGGCTCTCTGGTTTTGAGGTATGTGCCTCTCATTCTCCAGAGCTGGGCAGGACCTGCCCTGTCCAACCTGACGGTGGCTTACCCCCCATCTCCTTAGAACTGTATTTAAACTACAAGTCACAGTCACGCACATGACTGTGAAAATACCTTCTCCTTGCTTTGTGTTAGTAAATGCTGGCTGCTCAGATAGATGTTACGGTCTTACAAACAGGAACTTTATAATGCAATTTGATCATGTGGTGGGCCGTAGAGCCACCCAGCCCAAGTGCAGATCCTAGAACCATGCTAGAACCATCAGTTACAAGTGGTGTGACCCTGGGTAAACTACTGTGCCTCAACTCCTAATCTGAAAACTGGGTATCAAAAACATAACTACCTTATAGGTGGGTATTTTACATGAGGGTTAAATATAGGAATACATGTGATGCCTGTAGAATGGAACACCACGAGCACAGAGTGGTGGTTAGCTACTCCTTTTCCTTCCCTAGACACAGATACAATGTCGGCACGCAGTGGGGGCTCAGTTGTTTGCTTGAAAATCAAGTGGCCCTAGAAGTAGATGAGGGAGGGATTCTATCACAAGGATAGACAGGATCGTTTTTTACTTGTGTCAGCCTTTGGCTGCCCACCACATACCAGAACCTGGCTCCGTGCCTGGCGTATTGTGTTCAATAAGTAATCACCAAATGAATCCTTTAATGAATTAACTGTTGTCTTACCTACCTACCAGTCCTAGCGTTTAGAAGATGCTCTGTAATGCAGCCTTCACCCTGTGTGTGGCGCTCTTCAGTGCCTTCTACTTGACCTATTTTTTGGTGTTGTGATGTGCTCTGACTCATACCAATTTCCTCACACCAAAGCAGATACTATCCATCCTCACTATGGCCCATGAAAAGTTGCCCTTTCTATCTACAAATGAAAAGAGGGAATTCTGGCCAGTGTGTTGCTAACTGCACCTCAGCCAGCAAGAGTGTGGCTTTTGAGAGAGGTTGAATTTAAATATCCATGCCCTCTGGCTTTCCTTTGGGGTGATGTAGAAATAAATGTCTACAAAACTGATGGTATTACTTTGCAGACCATTATTAAATACTAGCATGGCGCTGCCAGCATTGCTGTGCTTGTCTGTAAAAAGTTCCAAAAAAACATGAATTCATCTCAAATGATGTGAATTATGTAAAGTATAACATCCTGATAATGGCAGACCTAATGAATATGCCGATCCTGGAGCTGATGAGACAGGCTGAGTGTTTTGATTCGGTTCACCGTAACGATGTACATCAGTCAGCTTGCATGTTTATGATGAGGTTACAGGACCAGAGGGATATTCCACTGGGAAGATTTTATCACTAAACAGAACTAAATACATCTCAGGCAGATATTCAGAAAGAGCAGTCTGTCTTATTAGTCTTTGCAGGAAATTGGATTTAAAGACCATAGTTGCCCATGTGTAATGAATTGGCTTTGCTGGGAAACTGTTTATTTTCAACAGCCAAGCAGTTTCTTAATTGTTTTGCTGCCAGTTAGCTAAGGATGCAGTTTGAGATCAAAGTATTCAAGATGCAAGCTTATTTAAAAGAAAAATCCTCTCAAACCTAATTCCATTTCTTCCTAGCCAGCGGGGATAGCCCCAGGCAGAAATCAGATGTGCTCACCTGCTTCCTAATTCTGAAGGAGGAGATGGGGGAGCCTCTGCGGGTTATTACATGGCAGGTGCAGCAGCAGAGAGACGTGCGCATGAATGCAGTGACATGGGTATGGGAAAGTTTGGTGCAGAATGAAAATGGGTTTTTGAGGAAGGGGACCTCCTTAAGCTACCTCAAGTAGGTCATGAAAATTATTTTCCCCAAATGGTAAGAGTTCACTGAATACTTCCCCAGCTCCCAATTTTTGGTTGAGGATTGAAGACAATAAAAATCAAAGCCATTAATTACATTAAAGGAGTGTGTTTGGTAGGGAGGTGTGTGTGTGTGTGTGTGTGTGTGTGTGTGTGCATGAGCGCCTGTGTGTGCTGCACGCATGTGTGTGAATCACTGAATCTGCAGATCATATCGGAGGGGGAGAAAGAGCCTGCGGTCACAGCCTGGAGCTGCAAGAGCCTTGAAGGCCGCCTACACCCATTTCTCCTTGGTGTCCTCAACAGGCCTTCCAGAATTAGTCTTTCTCACTTTCATATTTCCCACATATTTCAAAATCACAAGCTGATTATTGCAACTATGAAAATTAGCACAGATCTACCTTGCCAGGACCTAGACAAGTTTTTCTGTTTATTTTTTAAAGTGTTAAAGTGAGTTTTACTTCTAAGTCAAATCCATAACCTGTATGGACTAAGGTCCTTACAGTGCTTTAGCTTTAGACACGTGAAGAAAAGCGGTTGGAATGTTCATCCAAATAATCACTCTTGAGGGGAGGAACATATCTACCCTGTTCTCTGCTGTGTCTCCAGCTCCTACCAAAATTCATGGCTTATAGTAAACGCCATTCGCTATTAAGTGAAGAAATATTTTATGAAGGGTAAATAAAATAATTTGGAGGTCAAATAAAATATTCAAATCTGTTTTTTTCAATGATGAAATATAGTAGTTAAGGCTAACATTTGATGAACATGTACCATATCCTGGGCTCTGTGCTAAGAGCCTTACCTGCAACACCTCCCAGGTGGACAGATCAAGCTCTTGGCATAAATATTTGGCCTGGAATTCCTTGCTAGTGAGATCACACTCCATAGGGCAGAAAGAACACGTGGCAGGGGGGAAAAGGGACTAAAGAGGGCTAGGGGATGGGTGGGTGAGATGTACTGAAGTGAACCCAGCATGACTCACAGATACCAAGCTCTCACCTCTCCTGAGGATTTATGCAGCCGTCCATATTTACTCATATCCTGCCTGACATTCCCCATGCTTGACAGACCCATGGAAGTAGAACTGCTGATTCATATTTGCATTATTCAGTCATCAGTTACTAAGATTGATTTTTTTAAATCCATTTGACAAAAAGTACGTATTCAGTGCTTGCTTGCCATATGCCAGACATGGTACTAAGGATTCAGTAGTAAACTAAAACTCAACTTTGGCCCATACTCCTGTCCTTGTAGAGTTTTTACTCTGCAAGGGAGAGTCACAAAGTTTGTAAGTTCTTAGGTAACAGTGAAGCCACCACAGTAATCAAGATAGCGTGGTGTTGGTGAAGCGATAGACACACAGATCAATGGAACAGAATAGAGAGCCCAGATATAGACCCACACAAATACAGCCAACAGATACTTTTAAATAAACTGTTTCTCTTGGAATAATGTTTTCTTTGTAGGAAATTTGCAAAGATAATACAAAATTTCTACATACCCTTCTTGCCGTTTTTCTCTAATGTTAACATCTTACATTTCCATAGTACATTTTGCAAAACTAAGATATTAACATTGGTACAATATTACTAACTTTGGTTAATTTCACCAGTTTTTCCACTCATAACCCTTTTATTATTAGTGGATTTTATTTGGGTCAAATGCAGGATACACATTGCAATTGGCCAGTTCATTTTTGACAAAGGTGCAAAGGCAATTAAATGGAGAAAGACTGTTTTTTTCAATACACGGTGCTAGAACAATTTGTACTTACATACATAAAAGAATAGCCTCAACCTAAACCTTAGACTTTATATGAAAAACTTAAAATGTATCATACATTCATTTACATAAATCAAAGGTAAAATATAGGGCTAGACAACTTGGAGAAGAAAACGCTGGAGAAAATCTTCATGACCAAGACTTATGCAAAGAGATATTATAAATAACACTAAAAGCAATATCCATAAAAGAAAACATTTGGAGTTTTTTTTTTTTTCACTTAAGAAGCTGTTAAGAGAATTAAAAGACAAGACATAGAGTGGGAGAAAATATTTGCAAGTAATATATTCAAAAAGGGACTTATGTCCAGAATATGTAAAGAAATCTCAAAAATTCAACAGTAAGAAAACAACCTGCCCAAGTAAAAAATAGGCAAAATACTTAACCATACACTTCAGCAAAAAGAATATAAGGATGACAAATAGGCCCATAAAAAGATGTTGAATATCACTAGCCATCAGGGAAATGCAAATTAATACCACTATGAAATACCATTGCATACTTATAAGGATGGCTAAATTAAAGGCACTGATAATACCAAATGTTGGTGAGAATATGGAACAACTGCAATTCATACATATTTCTGATGGTTGGAGACCACTTTGAAAAAACAATTTGGAATCTTATTACAAAGTTTAAAATATACCTTTCATATGGCCCAGTAATTGTACTTGTGGGTACTTATAACAGACCAGGGACTGGCATGCTATGGCCAGCAGACTAAGTCCAGCACAGTGCTTATTTTTGTAAATAAAGTTTTATTGGAACCTAGCTATACTTACTGGTTTATGTATTGTCTTAGGGTGCTTTCACACTAGTTGTGACAGAAACTACATGGCCCCTAAAGCTAAAATATTTGCTGTCTGGCCCCAAACAGAAAAAAGTAACCATTCCTTCCTCTAGAAAAATGAAAACATAGATCCACCCAAAAACCTGCACACAAATGTTTTTCTATCAGCTTTATTCATAATTGCCAAGAATTTGAAACAACCCCAATGTCCTTCAGTGCATAAATGCCTGAACAAATTGTGGCACATTACAATGGAAGTATTTAAAAGAAACGGTACTTAAAAAGAGCAGGCTGTCGATATGGGCAATAACCTGGAGATTCTCAAAGGCACTATGCTGAGTCAGATAAACTAGTTTTAAAAGGTTACTTACTGCCTGATGCATTTATGTGACATTTTTGAATAGACAAAATTCTAGAAATGAAGAATGGTTCAGTGGCCACCACGGGTTCTGGGCTGCAGGAAGGTGTGATCACAAAGGAAAAGCATGTGGAAGTTTTGCAGGATGATAAAATTGTTCTTTATCCCAACTGTAGTGGTGGCTCCATGAATCTATGCCTGAGTCAGATTTCACAGAGCTGTACACCAAAGTCAACTTCACTGTATGTTAATTTAAAAAATTAAAAATCAAACACGAAGCTGCATGTCTGGGACCACAAGGAGAAGTCAGAGATTCTAACCAAGTCTGGGACACTCCATCACCTTTCAGCCCAATGCACTCAGAGGGTTAAGCCATTTGGTGCCATATTCTGAAAAGTCTGAAGCTTCACAGTGACTGTTGAAACTTGGCTGGCCCTTGCCCCCCTGACTTCACGTGGTCCCTCGCCCCTCGCCTGCTGTCCGCGCTGTGAGGGTCTGGCTCCCTGAGTCCCTCCCTTTGTGTGGCTTCGGGTGGCGCCCACACCTCTGGATGCCTGAGCAGCAGCCAGGCCGCCATGAGCATCGTCATCACTGTACTTGTCATATCTGACACTTCAGTCCTTTACCAAAGTGTCCAAACAGCTCTCATTTTCTCTCAGGCTTCGCAACCACCCAGGTAGAGAGGTGGGTCTGGCAGGAATTCTTTATCCGCATGTATAAGCAGAGGCTTAGCCAGGTCAAAGAGTTCTCCCAGAGTGACAAGGTAATGTTTAGCAGTGTCTAGAGCCTAAGAACCCTGCCTTCTAGCACCCCCTGATCTTCCACTACCAGCCTTTTATGCAGACCATTCTTGACCTTCGCTGAAGGCTTTTCTGGCTCAGATTGTTGAGCTGTGGAATGAAAGCATTTGTAAACCTCTCTGGTGAAATGTAGCTTAAAAGGAATCCTCAGTGATAAATGGGTGTTGCTCTGAGTGTACCAACCCATTGTGTGTTCTGTGAGATCCACTGAGGTCATGAGGTTCACCCATCAACCGAAGTCGCTTTGGGGTTGGGTTATCTGGAAGTGAACTCCATCTGACTTCTTAGATTCTTCCCTTCAGCACACACAGACCACAGCAGATGAACTGTCTACAGCCCATTCATTATTCTTGAAGCAGGAAGTTGGGCCATCCAGATAATTGTCTCTGGCCGGCCTGATGTGTCTTTGGGTAGAACCCTTCTTTCAAATTCTTAATTAGATTAAGTCAGCATGTTGACCTTGATTTTTAACCTTGATTATTAACCTTGACTTTTCACTGTTGCTAGTCACCCCCACCCACATCCAAATATATCCTTTTCCTAAAGCATTCATTCAAATCTTGAATTAGAAAGAATTTATTTCTCACATATTGAACAGCAGACCTTTAAATTTAGAAATTATTCGAAGGCAAAAAAAAAGGTATTTGATTATCATCTAGGCAACCTGAATGCTCTTTACTCTGAATAGAAGACCTGGGGAGATGAAATCCTAGTGGAATTAATAGGGTGGAAGAGATGAACGAATCTAGGAGAATGTCATTAATTCCCATTCCTTCCCGTCTCAGTTTACCTTCTCTCCAGTTTGCATATGTCATAGAGAAAGAAGAGCAGATGCCTGAGAAATGGTACAGGGAGAGTAACTTGCGGTGTGCATCTGAGAAAGCCGGTTTGCTCTAAAGGGAGGCCGGCACAGGCACGTGCTGCGTGCTTAGCGAGCCAGACTAATTCTATTAGCTCTTGTCTGTCTTTGAAAGTGCTAAATGTCTGCAGCTCCCCCTCGGCAGGTGAGTCAGCACCTTCTACACCCCAGGCCAGATCTGACTGATGGCACTCTTTGGCAACCAGATTATTGTTGCTGAGTCAAAAGAACACATGCTGCTCTTTGTGCGCAACAATGTGGGTCTGCGTATTTCTTTACTGGTATGTTTGTCTTTTCCCATGTGCGTACTTGTCTACTCAGCCGTCTTCCGGTGGAGGCGTCGGCTGTAGTGTCCCTGCAGGATGACGGTGCATCATTCCTGGCTCTCCTGACACCCATCCCTAAGGACCTGCTTCCAGCCATGGCTGGAGGTGGAACCAGAGAAGAACAAAACACACAAAATGATTTCTGGCTTTAATTTTAATGGCAGCTGCAGCTTCTTTCCCTAGTCAGTTATTTTTTCTTGGAAATAATTCCTGAATGCCTAGTTTCAGGGAGAAACTATCACCAAATAAACATAATATCAAGTTTGCATTAATGTAATGGATGGCATCTAGTTCTATCAAATCATGTTACTGTGACTTACAATGACGAATAAGAGAAGGACTACAAATTCACTAGCTCTTGTAAATCACATGGAGGAAGAAATGTGATTTTGTGTCAATATGGAAAATTTGGTATTTGCAAATATAAACACTGACACAGGGCATTCCATGGGGAAAATGATCTCTTATACGTGCTCGTTCACTCGGTCAATCAATGTAGGAGCGTGGTCCAGTTAAGATGGTCCCATGTGGTCGGCGGGGGAACAGCTGCAAGTCGTGCAAAGTCAGCCAGTGCCACAGCGCACAAAGCACTGCTCCCCCTGGAACAAGCACTTGCTGGGGCATCTGTTAGATACCAGACACTGAGCGTATAGCGGCGGGAACGCAAGGGCGCTGCTGTCCCGGGAGTTATTTCTAATGGAGGGCATTCATTACACAAAGAAAGAAGGTAATTATTGATGGTGATTACTGCTCTGAAGGAAATTAATGAAGAAACATGATTAAGAATAATGAGAGAAGGAGAACGGTGGGGCGAGGAGGTACTGCAGGACTCGGCAGAGGTGACATCTAAACTGAGACGAAGGAAGGAGAAAGGCCAGCCACCAGAAGAGTGCAGGGAACGGTATTCCAGGCGCAGGGAACAGCAGGCACAGAGGAAGAGGCTGGCCTTGAAGGCACAGCAGAGGGATCGGGTTGGCTGGAATGTGGAGAACTGAGAGAGCCCAGGTGTGAGGTGGCGATGGAGTCACATGTGGACATGCAGACCATACTGAAGGGTTGGTTTACTGTAAACGCACTGAGAAGGACTGTGACCTGACAGCAGTTTATTCCAGTTGCTGGAAGGAAGAAAAATTGTGAAAGCAGGGGGAGGAGAGAACAAGCAGAGAAAGCCATCGGGAGACAACTCCAGTCCTCCCGGCAAGAGTGCGTGGCACGACGACTGCTAAGTTGATGAAACAGAGAATAGCAGACGGACACATGATATGGAAAACCAGAAAGTCTGCTTATTTACTGGTTGTGAAGGGAAGGGAAGAAATGAAGATGGCTCCTGAGTCTATGATGGCCATTTAGATTAATTTCAGCCGAGGCCGTGTGCCCTTCCTGGAGGAAGGTACGTTTTATGGTGACACCTTGACTGTTTCCTCGCAGAAGGAAAGTGGCTTGCCAGGCGGCTGTCGTGCAAAACGTAGGAGGCGGGAGTCAGAGTTTAGCGGTGTGACCTTAGCTGGACACAGGCCTCTCGGAGCCTCTGAACCGCTTCATGTCAACTCTGTGCAGTTTTCATGGGTGGAGACTGCGTCTCCTAGTCGCCATACCCTGGGTACAGGTGGGAGCATATCAGCGACAGGAACTGAGGCACACAGAGCGACTGGGGCAGTGCACCCCTCGCCACACCCTGGAATCTCTAGGGAATCTCCTCACCGGTGTTCTTTCTGTGGTTTGTCTCTGTACCTTAGCGTCGGCACAGCACCGGGAAAGTGCAATGCAGGGAGGGGGCAGGCCCAAATACCGCCACCAGAGGGCGGCGTGGAGCTGTGCACGCCAGTCACCCCTGAGGTCGGCAGCCCCCCTGAGGGAGCACGCAGGCTGGGCTGGGGTAGGAATCACCGCTCATGAAGCAAACCAGGAAAGGAAATGGTCCTTGGAGCAAAGGCACCAGGAAGAGAATGAGAGTGACATTGTTATAGTGACAAACTGTAGATTCAGCTGCAGCTTAAACAACAGATTAAAAAATTTTATCTTTAGCTATCGTGTATGCAGTACTCTGACCCTGGCACTGATAAATTGGTTTATGCATTCTCATATTTAAGCCTAAATAGCCTTATAAACTATATCCTGGTTTTTGGCCTTATTTTGCAGATGAGGAAACTGAGTAAGGTGTGCAGACCACTGGTAGAGGCTGTTTGGTGTGACTGCAGAAGTCTGTTAATCTCCCCTCAGGGCTGCTGTGCATCCACCTAGCAATTTCCCCAGTATTATTCTGGCTGCTCTGGGACAGGAATGAAGCACCGAATAGGACTTCGCTCTCACCCTTGAGGGACAAACACTTTCAGAGTGGAGAGAATGAATTGAACTCAAGAAAAATCCAAACAACTGTATATAATCCAGAGTTTAACTGCTTGGGTAAAATTATGTCTCTGCGAGTCTCCAGTGTCCAGTATTTGCCACCTATACCACAATCTGCTAGAAGCAGAGTCACCCTCAAATGTAAAAAGATGGATGAGAGACACTGAGGAGCAGCCATGTATTCTCAGCCGTCCAGTGATTCTCCAGGTGTTCAGTGCACGTCTCTGATTATGACAGACAGTAGGTATCACACTGAACATACCTGGTCCCCACCCTTAAGGAGACTACAATCTAGTTTGGGAGGTAAAAAATAGACAATAGCAAGTAAACAAAAAAATAATGTGGGATTACAATTATATATATATATACCATAGGAAGGGTCTAGTGGTGACCTGTTATCCCTGGTGACCTCAACTCTTGGGCCAGCAATTTTTTGGCCTTGATTCCTATGACCTCCTCCTCCACCCCTGCCTCCCAGCAGCTCTGCCTCGAGCAGCCTTCTCTCCTGTGGCCCTGAGCCCCCTGCAGGCGCCAGCACCATCTCATGGGCAGGTGTCCCTCGCAGTCCCCGGGGTCCTCGCCACCTTTGCTCTGCCCGTAGGCTGTATTCCCCTTTCTGACTGTGCTGGCCCAGCCTGGGTTTTGTTAGCTATCGATCCCATGATGCTCTTGTTCCTATGCTAAAATCCTCCTGGCCAGCCTCAGCATCCTTCTCCTCTGTTTCCTTTTGTCTTTTGCCCTCCAGGCTGCGCAGGAAGTCTCTCGCCCCTGTCGGCATTCCATGGTAAGGGTGAATGGGCCTTCAGGTGGGTCCTGCAGATGGTTGACCAGTGCCTAGCTGGCACAGAGCCTCTGCAGGACAGCAAGGATCAGGCAGGAGGGGTTCCAGTGGGCTGAGGCATTATGGGAGAGGCAGGGTGTCCTGGTACAAGATCAGAGCAGTCGGGGGGGACCCTGTGCTGTGGCCTTAAGGTCATGTTGGAGCTCTGAACGTATCATCCCTTAGAGAAGGAACAAAGGAAAGATTCTGGGCTGAAATGTGGCATGATTCCATTTTCAGTCTCCAGAAGACCACGCTGGCCGCTGTGTGGGGAACGGGTTAGAGGAGAGCAGAGCAGAACGGAAGGGCAGTCAAAAGCTGGCGCAGCAACCTGGTGGAGGTGATGGCTTCCTGTGGCTTAAACTTCCACGAGTTGAACACGGGGTTCCCTTCGACCTCCACAGCCCTTGGACTCTGATTCCTCACAATGCCTCCAGGCTCTGGCCCTAATCGCCCCCCCTATGTATGTCCTGCAGAGAGCCCTGTCCTCTCTGCTGCACGCTACGCTCCAGAGGACATGAGCCACTCTGTGCCCTCAGGGCTGGGGCATATCGCCCCCTCCAGGCCTGTGCCCAAGCTGTCCTCTCAGCCGGGTATCACCGCCCCCCCACCCCGCCAGTCTGTTCCCAGGCTCAACACTTCTACAAAGACTTTTCTTGTTACTGCAAATAGGATAAATGCAGTCTTCTTTGCAATCTCTGTTTATGTCTTTATTGTATCACTTTTGTACGGTCACTTGTGTTTCAGTTTCTTCATCCCTTCTCTCCCTCGGTTGTGAATCTTGTAGGAGAGGGAACATGTTTCACTAGCGTTTTTATTCTCCTCTTCAGACCTCTGCTACCTTGCTCAGTGGGATGTCTTAGTGGATATCCCAGTGGTATCGAATCAAACAGAGTCCAGTTCAGTCTAACCGAATCCAGTTCAGTTCGATTCCGTTCGATCCAGCACCTTGTGGATCAGTGATTCCGTTTACCAGCGGAAGCCCCTTCAGTTCAGGTACTTACATTGTTCTTCTGTGTAGCCCTACCTGCCTCCTACAGTAGGCACTCAATAAATGCTTATTGACTTGGTTCCCTTAAAATTAAAGACACTCTTTGATAGTGTGAATTGACCTTGGACCCTTGTATCTTTCTAGCTTACAGAAACTGGTATCTGTTTCTTGTGTCAGATATGGCACGTGAATATTATAATTCGATACAATTAAATAGCCAGAAAATATAATGTGGACTTTTAAGGAAGTCCAGCACTGGTCTAATGAGATGTAATTTTAGACAACTACATACCAAAGGCGTCAACATATTATATTATTCTTGTTAGGCTCAGCTTTAAGAGAAAAAAGTACTGAAGGAGGGGGAAGGGCTGTGGGCATGGTGATGACTTAAGAAACGCCTTGAAGAACCTCCCCTTAAATATCTACTTTAGCAAAGGGAACCTTCCTTTGATGCTCACAGCTGAAGGTGACCTTCGTCGTATCTAATTGCTCAAGAACATCGTCTATTACTCCAGGGATCCTATCACGTCAGTCCCACTGGCACTGCATCCAGGGCAAGTGACTTTACAAACAGGTCCCGACTTCCTTACCAACCTCATCTTTAAGGCCACACTGACAAGTTCTTATGGAATGGAGATGCCTTTGCAAAGGACACAATACATATGTATACATATTTGTAGTTTGGTTAAAATACACTTAACATTTACCATTTCAGCCATTTTTAAGTGTACTATTCAGGGGCATTAGCACATTTGGACTGTCATGCAACTGTCAACACCATCCAGCAGAACTTTGGCACCATCCCAAACAGAAATTCTATGCCCAATCATATTGATATTTTAAATTGTAAACTAATATCTTCTAATGGTAGGAAATTCAAACAGTATTAAAGCATGTAAAGTAAAAAGTGTACATTCTTTCATCATCTGTTCCCACTTTTTGCTGCCAACAGTTTGTTGTGTATCCTTTGGAGCTTGTGTGTGTGTGTGTGTGTGTGTGTGTGTGTGTGTGTGTGTGTGTAATATTTTTTTTCTAGCCACTCCTTTTACTGGCCACTTAGCATTCCATCATAAGGATGTACCATAATTTATTTATTGCCCTAATTATGAATAGTTAACTTTTGTTCTTCAGTTTTTTCCTTTTAAACACAGTGTTAGAATAAAAACTCTGGTACCCTGAAGCAAACAGTCCTGTAGGACACATTTCTGGAGTTTCACTATAAGGTGTTGTACATTAGGGGAAAACGGTTGATATATACTGACTACCATGCTACTCGGCACAAGCATTTTAATTGCACATTTCCCAGTAGAGTTTTGGGAAGAAGGGCTCTGTGCTTAGCAGCCATTATTAACTCATGTCTTGGTGTGGATCCGTTGGAAGTCATTTCCCTCTTTGATAGGATTCTAGATATTCCCACAAGGGGAGCTGGCAGCAAAAAGGAAGCAGTTAATTGGAAGAGCATGGTGGGCTGATGCAGTCTGGAAAAACAAAAGACAAACGCATGCCCGCGTGAGGACATTTCTCTTCGCTGCGCGGAGCCAGGGCAGCAGGCACGTGTCCCATTTGCCTCTTCTTGACATTCACCTCCCATCCTCTCTGATCCACAGGAAGATTCTGGGCTTCAAACTGGACTTCAACTGTGTCAATATTCACAAATGTGGGAAGATCTGTGCCTTAGATACACATAATTTTCAATTGCAATCGATTCAGATTTTTTCGCACAGGCAGAGAGCCCGTGGGGAAGACAGGCCTAGTTGAAAATTAAGCTTAAAACTTCTGAGCAGTATTTTCGGCTTTTTACTAGCAAAACTTGAAAGCAGAGCTGCCATCATTTGGGGTAAAGGAGACTTACGTGTGTGTGCGTGTGTGTGCGTGTGTGTGCGTGTGTGTATTTTTAACTGTACTGGGGCAATACTTGTAGTAATGTGTGACCCTTTAGTATTTGCATAGGATAATTACATCTGTTAGAAAAGCATGTTGTTCATTTAATTTTTCCACTGAAATCAGTCGTTTTAATTAAGGAGAAAATTAATGAAATCTAGAACTTGCAGAGGCAATTGGTTCTGTCAATAAAGGACCTTGGTAAGTCCTGCAAAAAAAAAATCTTACTTTCTATAATTAGCTCATACATAATTCATTCATTGGAAAGGCGGTCATGTACACGAGCAGAGAACCAGACTGCCGGGCTGGGGAGATTCTCATAACCAGACTCTGAGAATAGCTGTTGAATAGCTGAAAAACACACCAATATTTTTCCTGATTGAGTATATTTCATGGCAGTGTTCCCAAGCGACTCGATGAAAGCGGCCTCTTATTTTAGAGCCAAGCCAATCTGAAATAAGATGATTCTCTTAAGAACAGTTTTTCCATAAGCCCAGGTTTTAAGGGCAAGAATACCTGATCTCCCCCTCCTCGTGACGAAGCCAAGGAAAGAGGCTTGAGAAGACCTGTTCTGTGGCCAAGACTCTGGGTATTTAGAAAATCAGCAGGAACTTTGTGAATAGATAGGATCTAAATCCTCGGTATGCTAACACTTACACAGAGGGTTTTGCTGTGGTGGCAATACTTCTCTAAACTCTGTGTTAAGCTGGAAGTCTTTCAAATAAAGAGAAGGATTCCTCTCACATACCTGCTGGCAAGTTGCCAGCATGTGGTAGCAGACTTCTAGGGGTCTCTGCCCGCCTTACCATGACTCCTGTAACTGTCTTTCGCATCTTGAGTGGTGGGACCCGTTTTATATTGTGCGACCCTACTGACCACCTCTACCGCTGGCCAATCAAATCCTCTTTCCCAGGAATTTGGGATTGGTGCTATAATAATATTACTGAGTCTGGGCTGGTAAATGGAAGAAATCTGTCAGGAATTGTGGAATTCTCATCTTCTCTTTTTCTTTGCATAGAGAGAGAGAGAGAGAGAGAGAGAGAGAGAGAGACAGAAAGAGAAAGGCAGAGAATCAGATGCAGAGAAATAAGCCGAGAAGGGGGGTGGCAAAGAGGGGTCTTTGTGGCTCCTGGCCCAGGTGACTTCCTGAGGCATGACCTCATGAGACCCCTCTATCCTGATAACAGACACTCCACCTTAACCTAGGCTAACCTGAATAGAATTCTGTTACTTTCAACAAAAGTTCTAATGAACGCACATGTTGGAGCAGGTATTTAAGGAGAGGCCATCTGGGTGCAGAGGACAGAGAGGAAAAGAAGAAAGAAAAAACATTAAGCACCTTCCGTGTGTCAAGCATTTTGCTTAACACTTTAAAATTGATCTTAACTACTTTTCAAAGTATCTCTAAAATACAGATGTTCTTTTCCCCCATATCTTCGGGTAAGGAGTATGAATTTCAGAGGCTCACCCTTGTGTTACATGGTCAGTTGATGGCACATGTGGGATCTGCACTAGGCTGTGGGCAGCTAGGGCTGGGCTGTGGTCTAACTTTGATAAACAAGAATTACTTTGATATCCATGTGATCTTGGGCAAGTCACTTCACCCCACTTGGGCTTCTCTTTTCCTTTCTGAAACATGAGGCGCTTAGGTTAATATTCTTTAAGGTTCCTTCCAAATCTAATAGCATAATATCACTTGAACAATTCATTTAGAATAATGGTTCTTTACCCAGGTGCTTGGTGGTGGGTGGGGGCAGTGATGAGTTTAAGTCTTCTTGGGTGCTTTTTTTCAAACTCTACACATCCTTTATCCTCCATCCCTCCCGAGAATATTCTGATAAGCTTTGCTAAGGGTGGGGAAGTTGTAGGTAGGTGAGCAGGAACTTGAACAGAGAGCTGTTTTACCTCATTACACTGCTGCCCTCTCTTACTATACCTACTGGAACATAGAAGAATCTCACTGTTTTTTTCAACTGTATGCATTAATGTTGTCCATAAATCACTAATGTGTCCTATTTTGAATGTGCTACACATTTCAGAATCAACTTGTCAATTCTAATATGTCTTGCTGATATTTTTATTGGAATTGCCCTGAATCTATAGATTCATTTAGAGGTATTGCTGTCTTTAATAATATCGGGTCTTCTAATCCAGGGACATAGTATATGTCTCCATTTTCTCAAAGGTCTTCTTTAATTTCTTTCACTGTTTTATAGTTTGCCGTGTAGAATTTTTTCATGTCATTTATTTCTTTCTAAGAATTTGATGTTCTTGGATGCTTTTGCAAATGGTATTGTGTTAGGTTCATTTTCCAATTGTGTGTTACTGGAATGTAGAAATATCATTGATTTTTACATGTTACCTTTATTTCCTGTGACCTTATTATAATAGAAATATGTTAACTACATGAGAGACTTTGGACATGAAAAATCCTGTTTTGGGGTCCAAGTGACAAAGTATACTTGGTAGGCAGAATAATGCCTCTTCCAAAGATGCCCATGTCATAATCTTCAGAACCTATGACTAGTAGATTACATGGCAAAAGGGAATTCGTGTTGCAGATGGAATTAAGATTGCTAATCAACTGACTTTAAAATAGAGAGATTATCTTGGATTATGTGGGTAGGCCTAATGTAATCCAAAGAGCATTTGGAAAAGGAAGAGGAGAGTTAAAGGGATACATGGCGACAGAAAGAAAATGAGAGATGCAGCGTTGGTGGCTTTAGAGAGGAGGATGGGGTGTGAGCCAGGAAATGCAGACAGCATCTAAAAGCCGAAAAAGGCAAGGAAATGGATTCTTCCCTAGAGCTTCCAGTTGGGGAGGAAAATGCTCCTGCCAACACCTTGGTTTTAACTAAGGAAGGTCTCTGTTGAATTTTTTACCTCCAGAACTGTGAAGATACTAAATTGTGTTGCCTTAAGCCATTAAGTCGTGATAATTTGTTACCTAAGCCATAGAAAACTAGCAGAGTATAGTTCAGAACTAGGGAGAAGACAATTTCATGCTCCATTCATGGCACCTGCCCCACGCTGGCACCCTGCAAATTGCCCGTTTTTGGAACAGTGGCAGACAGCAACAACATGTGCATTTGTGCCGCCATCCAGGCTGCAAACAGAGAGATCTTCAGGAGGGTTTAATAGCAGGGAACAGACCTCAGCTAAATGGAAGCCCGATCAGAAGAAAGCTTGGTAGATGCCACATAGTAATTGCAATAGCCAGGGGGACTTGTGGGGACAGGTAAAATTTCACTTTATTGGATGACTTTAAGTGCAGACAAATTCCATTTCGAGAAAGCATGAGTCTGAAAGGCATTTTAATTTTCATTGATATGACCCTATTTGTAGCCTCCAAGTCCTTGGCACCACAGGTAAGATTACAGTTCACATCTTTCTACATAACCGCCTCTGAATCTCTATGAGAACTTATCTGGTGCATAAACCTGGAACAGAATTCCCGGGTCATAGGATTACATACACTTAGAATGACTTAGTGCCAGATTATACCCCAAATGACTCTCCAGTCAGCGACACAACAACACCTAAGGTTTCCCAGTTCTACGTCCATGCCAGCTCTTGATATTAACCTGCTATCTAATCTTTTCCAATCAAGTGACATATCCCTACTATGTCATTTTGTATTTATCCGTTACAGATGATTTTGAGCATCTCCTGAATGCTTGTGTGTCTGGTGTGCCCCGCTATAGACTGCGTGTTCGTATCCATTGTGCATTCCTCTACTGGGGTTTTTATCTTTTGCTTTATGGTCTGTAAGAGTATCTCATATAATGTGAACAAAAATCCCCTGTCAGTTTTACATGTGCCAAATATCTTTTCCAGTGTTATCATCTACCTATTAACTTTGCCCTTCATTGAACAGAAATTCTTATTTTTGAAGTAATCCTATTAATCAATACTTTTGCTTTATAGTTGTGCTTTTATTGTTTTGATGGTTTGTTCAATAAACCTTTTCCCACCCTAAGTAACAAAATTATTGTCCTACATTTTCTTTTAGTACATTTATCATTCTGTCTTTTATATTTAAATACTTCTGGAGTCCACTTATATGTGTGGTGTTCAAAAGGGATCCAGTTTTATTTTTCTCCAGAAATAGTGAGAGCTTTAGGCCAATATGCCTGAAAGAAGCAGAAAGGGAAGGTCGAGAGAAATGGAAGAGCAGAGAGAAATAAGGTATCTGAGGCCCATAAGTAAATGACAAAGAAACAGAATCCAAAGATCCTGTCTGGCCTGTCCTCAGAGGTACCCCTTTTCTGTGGTCTGTAATTAAATGTGGTAAAAGCCAACATTAATTGCTCTTCTCTTACATATAGAGCTGTTTGCAAGAGGAATGCCCCAGTAGCACTGAGGTTCTGGTACATGGCTTTAAAAATACGCCCTGTGCAGGCATAAATCTGCAAAGAAGTAAAAAGCTAACCTTTTCAAACAATATCACTTCTCTCTCACTTACCAACTTTACATTTCCCTGTATGGCCCCGGAAGATGACTGGTTAGCCAGAGACGGGTAAGATTCCTCAGGGGAGGAACAACCTAAGACAGGCACAGTCACAGGGGGGCCATCAGGTGAGAAATTGGGCATCAACAGAGGCAAGGCTTAGAACTTCACCCCCCCTGTTTTGAGAGAAATCTTCTGCATCCGTGGATGTTTTAATGCCCTTGTCTAGCTTGGATTAACACATAGTCTACAGGCACACACCTGATCATCTACATTTGCTCTCTTACAGCACTAAACTGTGTTTTCTACCTTTATTTTGCATCTACCTACCACTTCAGCATTTTATTAAAAAAAATAATAATAATAATGGAGAAATGTGGGATTCACATATAAATCAAGTATAAAAATCAAATGAATATTCATATATGACCTGATTGTTTATAGTTCATGATGTATGATCAGAACCGAAAGTTTCTGTGATGACTGCCCTTCTCTGTTCACCATGTAAGAACTTATTCACTGTGTAAGAATTCATTCACTATTTAAGAACTTGTTCGTTATGCTTCAGAAGATTGGAGACTGTTGAGAATTAGGCTTGGGGTGGATTAATGATTGTGCATTGAGTCCCCTATACAGAATTTTATTCTTATTAACAACCATTTGATCAATAAATATGAGAGAAGCCCTCTCAAAAAAAAAATACGCCCTGTGCAGAACAGAAGGACTTTCCAAATGGGAGGGGGAAGTGGGGAAGTAGGGAAAGAGGAGGGCAGGAGAGGGGAAAGCCACTGCACGCAGAAGCAGGTGGCGGAGAAGTAATTGTGCTGAAGACAGACTGGATGAAAGACAAGTCAAACAATTATCTATTGTTCTCGAAGATGAAAATTCACCCATTTAGGGAAGGTAATTGGTTCCTGCCCAGTGTCTGAGTCTTAGGTATTCTTCTGTTTCCAGTTCATTGGCAACTGCCTATGGGTAATTCTGATGCCTATCAAACAAACACTGGTGGGAAACAGTCTAAGGAAATTACAGGCACGGGGCTGATATTTTCAGGCTTATAATCTGCATATATTATAAGAAACCAAATGTATTTTTTTAACCTTCTTTGTAAATGGACTCAGTGGTCAGCCTTTCATTCTTCTGCAACTTTATTGGGGATCCACACTGGACCGGCAGGGGGGGCGTGAAATTGTCCTAAGACCACAGGTCAAGAATGAGCAGGGGAAAAAAAAAAAACCTTGGGAGAAGGAAAAGACGATTACATTTTTTTTCTTTTCAAATCTATAAAAACGGATCTTAAGAGTTGGCATCTTCTTGTCCAGCCAAAAGCAGTGGTTACCCTGTGTGAGCAATCAGCAGAGAGAAACAAAAGGTCACAGGGAGCATTTTTTGCTTGTTTTTCTTTTTGTTTTTGCCCCGAGTATGCTTTTCCTATAAGAGAAAATTCCAGTCACTGTCTTTGATCTATGTGCCAGGGCCTCCCTTACCACCTCCCGTAAGAAAGAATCTTCCTGCTGGCGTCCCTCAGCTTCTTTATAAAACCCATGGCTATGTGGGATGTCCCCAACTATGGAACACATCGCCAAGGGGCAGTGAAGCATCATGACATGGGAATAAAAATCGCATGTGAACACGCATGTCTTGCTGACTACATACTTCCGTACCACAGCATGGGAAGTTTCTAGGGCTCTTGGGTTAGTCAGACTGGATTCAGATCCTGTCTCTGACCCTTAAAAAATGCAAGGCCTACCAAGATTTGCTTAGTCTCTCTAAGCCTTTGTTTCTTCACTGATAAAATTAAGGTAATGATAGTACCTGTATGATAGTGTCAGAAGACTATATGTCACATACCTATTGAATGACTAAAACTAAAAATGCTGGCAATGCCAAGTCCTGATTAGCATGTGGAGCAACTGAAACTCTCAAGCATGGCTGGTGGGAATGCAAAATGGTACAAAGTTACAGCCTCTTTGGAAAATAGTTTCGTAGTTCCTTATGCATACAGTTAGCATATGACTCCACAGTCTCACTCTTGGATATATTTACTCAATATTTACATTATACTTATGCTCACATAAAAAGTGTATGCAAATGTAAACATGGATGGAGCTAGAGGGTATTATGCTCAGTGAAATAAGCCAGGAGGAGAAAGACAAGTACCAAATGATTTCACTCGTATGTGGAGTATAAGAACAAAGAAAAACTGAAGGAACAAAACAGCAGCAGAATCACAGAACCCAAGAATGGACTAACAGTTACCAAAGGGAAAGGGACTGGGGAGGATGGGTGGGAAAAAAGAAAGGGGGCATTACAATTAGCATGTATAATGTGTTGGGGGGTTATGGGGTGGGCTCTACAACCCAGAGAAGACAAGTAGTGATTTTACAGCATCTTACTACACTGATGGACAGTGACTGTGAAGGGGTATGCGCAGGGGACTTAGTGAAGGGGGGAGCCAGTAAACATAATGTTCTTCATGTAATTGTAGATTAATGATACCAAAAAATAAAAGGTGTATGCAAATATTTAAAGCATTATTTATAATCACCAAAAACTAGAAATGACCCAAAAGAGTGGGTGAATGAACAAGCTGTGGTATATCCATACAATGGACCGCTACTATTCAACAATATCAAGGAATTATATTGATGCATGCAACCATCTGGATGAATCTCAAAAGTATTAGGCTGGGTGAAAGAAACCACTCTCAAAGATTATATATTGTATGATTCCATTTATGTGACATTCTTGAAAAGACAATCCTATAGTGACAGAGAAGAGATCTGTAGTTGCCATGGGTCCATATGGGGTTGGGGTTGGGACGTGTGCAAGTACGAGGAGAGAGCAGATGGTTTTACGAGTGCTGGGCTTTTCTGTAATGTGTTGTGGTGATGGTTCATGAATTTATAGCTGTGTGAAAATTCAAAGATCCTTACACCAGAAAGGTAAATTTATTGTCTGATTTACAAAATGAAACTTTAAACAAGATTACGTGAAATAATGCATATTTAGTACAGTACCTGGCACCTAGTAGATTTTGGCTGTTAGTTATTTCAAGGACTGTATTTCCATGCAGCAAACTTATGAGAGTCAACTGACAGAGTGCATACAGTATGTATGCCCAGGCCAAAGACGAGAAAAAAGAAAATATTATAAATGATGTAATAATGCAGGTGATTCTGCCTGACCACATTTCTCACTTAACATATGCTCGCAGCAGGAAGGAGGGGAGAAATGAAGCCGGTCTTCTCTCATTTGGCGCAGTTCCCACATGTGCATACCGCTGTGCTGAATATGCTACTAGTGTTTAAAGATGAATACTTTCTATAATATGATCCCAAAACACAAGCCAATTTCCTCATTTGGCAGTAATCCCAAAAAGCAGGAATGGGTTTGGATGGTGGGGGAAAACTGTGTTGGGCTTATTCGTTTCCAGTTTGGTTATCTTCCTAAGGGGGTGTCAAGGGTAATTTGGGCCACATGCGAATTTTCCCATACACACTGATAATGATTAAGATCAGCTCTGTGACTCAGAGGTGAGGAGACCACCTGATATTTAATCCAAGCTGTCATATACACCTGCTGGATTGGCTGTTTGGAATTGATTATAGTCCTTATGCAGTGTTTCTTGAACATATACTAGCTGTTGTGAATAGCTCAATAACTAGACCGCTGAGACACTCAGATCCGATAACAACCGCAGGGCCTATTCCCAGGGCCGCCACTTTGCCTATTGTTTCTATTTCACGGAGTGTAGAAAGTCTAAATGTTACCCTTCCCCCAAAGGATCGAGTCCTAACCTAAAAGAACTTCTCTTTGAGAGTGACATTTAGAATCTGCAACATACTCTTTTTATTGTTTTCTGAGAGTCCACAAAGTCTTCATCTTTTAAAGTTGAATTTGATTTCTAGAACAGCAAATATCATTTTGAACTAAATCTTGTGCTTAGGTAAGATAATTCTGTTGGAGATACCAATTTTGTTTAAAAACAGAAAGATGTGGCTAGAGGCAATGAGCTGGTTTGGAGGGGTGGGGGTAAGGGGGCTTCCAGACTGTTTGAAGCCCATATGCCCCTATAGACTGCGAAAACGTTGCAGCCTGGTAAAAGGTCTTCTGAATGTCTTACATCAGATGTGTTAGTTTCTCATGTTGAATGAGGCAATATTAATTTAAAAGTGTAAGTTCTAACAAAATTAAGTCTCTTGTTTCTTAAACACTTGTTCTGTTAAGAGGTATCTAGCTAAAAAAGTCAAATTGAGTAAATGCAGAGGCTTGAATAAGAATACAATAATTGCTAATATTGTGTTGCACTGCAACCATCCCATCACACCAAATTCCTAGGAAAGCCATTGTTGCTATACCCATTTTATAGTACAGAACTCAGAGCCAGAGAGGTCCAGTGACTTACTAGTGTCTACCAGGCAGTGAGGTATAAATCAAGGACCCTGACAAGGACTGCATGATACCTGAGTTCCTAATTCCCAATCACCATGCTAAGCCGCCAGCCTGGAGATGCACGGGAAAGGATCCGAATGATAGTACGACCATCTGAGACAGGAAATGAGAACCAAGAGAGACACCAGACACGATTGGGACTGAAAGTGTTGAGTTGGGGAGAAGCACAAAGAAGCTAGTAACCTCTTGTTCTGACCACTCCAACAATTGAAAAATTATCTAGAGTAATCCATCATTTATAATTCCACCAAACCGTTTAATGTATTAATTCACTTAAGTATCCTTCATCCCCTATTATGTGCTAAGCTCTGAATTAGCTTGGCACACAGAGCTGAATCTAACAAGATCTCTGATTTCAAGGAACTTTGCTCCTGTTATGCCATCTGTAACTTAAAATACTTCATCATGGGCAGTGTGTATAGAAGCATAAATGTTCACCCACACCCTAATCAGAAATGCACACTGCAGGGTTGTCGGCCAGTGTTTGATCAGTCAGACCACACCCCAGAAGGGCTGCTGCAAAGGAATGGAGCCTCTCTATCTCTGATCAGCAATAGCTTTTGCTTATTGGCATGAGGGACGATAGAAAGGCATTTCATCAGTGAAATTAGGATGTTCAGGATGTAGAGTGGCTTAAAATAGTCTGGAGACACACTCCGCGTCCTTGCACGACAGGGTCCGAGAATCTCCTGGCCTGGCTGCATTTTTGTTGAATGTGGGCTTTTGTGTATAAAAATGTATGGAGGCTCTGGATAATGTTACCTTCCGACAGAGGGACCAACCCCTTCCTCTGCTGAGCAGGTAGATGGGAGCTGGGGGAAACACCTTCCCCACGCCTGTGACTGGGCTGCCTCCTTTCGAGGTTTGCTCCTCTTCCCGGATGAGGCCCTTCTTTCACGAGAGAGCCTGTCGCACTGACTGAAACTATCCACCTCTCAGCGCTAACAAAATACAGAGAATTCCACTCTGCTTTTCAGAGGTTTTTGATTTGTAGTTTCCTGCTCTGTGAAGCTTTAGAATTCTGCAATTCTCTTGAGGAGAAGCCAGCTGTGTGTTTGAGGCCCCTCAAGTCTCCAGTTTTGTCATTCCAGCCTCATGGGAATGCCAGTATTTCTGTTTTCCTGTCCCCTAGCCGCAGCCATCTGCTGGGCCATGCTGGAGTCTCAGCTCCGACCACACCCAGAGTCGGCAAGAGCTCCCCGGGTCCAGCTGGCTGTGGACAGGGCCGCTCGCCTGCCCCTGGGACCTCTTAACCAGAGTTCCTCCTCCAACAGGTCAGTGTCTCCTCTGAGCCATGAGCTTAAGGGAAGTTCTGCTCTGCTTTCCAAAGGTGTTTCAGTTTATCTCCTAAGTCTGTTATGCTGCATAGCTCCTGAATGCAGCACATGCCGTGGGGGGGCCACTCGCATCACCAGTCATGATCACATCGAGACTGCATGGCGGCCAAGGTCTCTGCTGTTCTCTCCCTCCCAGGAGCGGCCCTTTGCTGGAGCCAAATGGAGCTTCTCAGCTCCTAGGTCACACCCACAGCTGAAAAATGCCCCCTGGGAAAAAGCTGCGGAAAATCCTTAGATCATCCCTCTGGGAGTTTCCCATCTGGAATTTTAGCCTATCTTGTCCTTATTCTGCAGCTTTCTATGTCTTAAAACCTTTTTTTTTTTCATTTTCCTTTTTAAATTTTTAAGTCAATTTATTTAGTTTTTGTATTTACAGAAGACATGACATCAGTAGTTATATTAGGCAGTGATAATTTATTCTTATTCAATCATTGCAAAGGTAATGCAATGACTTTTTAGATTCCCAAGTCCATCCATCAAGTTACATTAAAAAAATTGTACCATAGGTCAAAATTAACGCTATTATAAAATTAAATATATATTTTAAGAATTCTATAGCAGCATCAAACAGAAATGCCCTTTGCTGGCTTTAGCATGGTGCTCCCTTAAAACTTTTTTTAAAAATTTTATTTAGCTTTCTGAGTTACACTTAAGTGGGATTGTTAAACTGTAATCAACCATCCCATTAGAAGCAGAAGTCCCCATCTGCAGCTTTTGAAATGGCAGCCAAGGCGGGGTTTGCTGGGTCACTGATTTGGGGGACTCTGCCCACTGCCAGCCACAGGGTTAACTGTGTCTTAGTCCAGAATAGTACCCATTTGTGTCCAGTGCGACTTTCATGTAAAAGAATCAGGATTCAGGACCACCAAACAGGCTCCGGACTGCTGGTGCCTGCTTTCTGATCAATCCTGTGTGCATGCAAGGTTTTGTTTTAAGACTTGTTTTCATTTAACCTGATAGTGAAGTCATAAGGGAGGACTTTACTATCTTAAATTATAAACTACCTCTAAGTTTTTTAAGGCTACTACTGGTTCTAAAAAGAACCTAATAATTGTGAGTAATCAAAACAGCTTAGGGTTACTCCACACGGCTCTCATATGTAGACCAATTTATACCTTTTCAACTTACATTACTTTTTGAGTAGTGTAAGTTCGTGGAAGGGAAATCCCAGGGCAAAATAACTCTAAAAACTGAAATCAATCAAAGAGAGAAATAAAGTTTAAAATCTGTTTATTGCTTACAAACTGCAGTCCCAGGCTTTTCCTGCTCCAGCAGAAGCAAAACCGGCCCTCCCCTCCCCTCCCTGGTAGTACAGATAAGCCCTCCTTGCCCAGGTAATTACCCATTGATATGGAGATGAACTTCTCTCCACCCCTGAGGAATGATGCAAATGCACTAAAGCCACACTTCTCTCCACCTCTGAACGCCTACTGATATGCAGATGTACTAAAGCCAGGCGAGATATTCTGGAAATGTTACAATTTTACCCACAAGTAGTAAATGCTATAAATCAGCAAAGCAGTATATAAAACATTATTTATTTTTGTTCTAAAAGAACTTCCTGTCCACTGAGCAATTTAATTTTCCTGGTTCTAAAGGTCCACAGGTTTGTAAATATATTTGTTTTTCACCTCTGGGCCCCTTTGATGGATTTAAAAACATCCATCCTAGGTTTTCTCAGTCTTGCTCATTCCTATATAGTCCCATCGATATATTTAACAAAATCCCTAATTCTCGATCATTTTAAATTGTCTTTTCCAGAGACTTTTTCTTCACTCATTCATTCCACAAAGATTTATTAAATATTGATTTATTATATCCACAGCTACTTACTGTATATAGCCACATGGTAGTTTTGTAGCAGAGGAAAACAACACTTTATTCCGTATACCTGATGGTAATCGATACTAAATTGTACCATCATCCTTTTCTCTAAAACAGAGGGTCTGATGCAGTGTATACCTTTGTTCATTGCTTCATCACCAAACCTCAGCATATTGTCTTGCACATTTAGGCAAATAGGCATTCCATAAATACATACATTAATAAATTAGTCAATGAGTAATGTATTAAATTCATCCAAGGAGTAAGTAAAAAAGCATATACAATTTGTAATATCTTCCATGTTCTACCCATGAATTTATCTCAAATAATAATCCACAGTACAGAGCTAGAGATCTGTTTGGCACTTTAGGACAAAGAAAACGGGCATCAGAAAAACTTTCTTCTAAAAAAATCAGCCTTTGTTTTTGAAAGAACAGAACAATGAGGATAAAAGACTCATCAAAAGAGAGGACTGCAGGCCACTCTTGAAATGACAAAACAGGTACAGGTGAAGGTTTACATTCAAAACAAGAATGATAAAGGCATGAAAAGGCAAGATTAGGGAGGTGTGGAGAGTCCATTTAGATTAAGCAACATGGTAAACTGAACTGACTTTCTAGATAGAAACTAGGAGGAACGGTTTATTGAGGAGCCCTGGGGCAAAGCAGAAGGAAGCTCATTTTACTAACTTCCCTTTCAGACCCTAACGCATCCCCTGCATCACACCGTCTGGACACGCTGAACCTTCTAACCTCTGTGCTAACGGGGTGTGGGAAGGGGAGTGTGTGCAGGCGCTTGGATGTTCATGAGGGTCTTCCTGCGGCCGTCCATATGCTGGAGCAACTGTTTCTTTGGCCTGTGGGGTTTTTTTCTCTGTCACCATTTTTTCCTCTTTTAAACTGGAAGAAAAGGAAGAAAGGAATGATTTCTAGAAACCATTTCTCTGGTCAAGGCACTTATTTCTTGCCTCATCCACTCACCTTCCCAGTCGACAGGAAGATCAAGCACAGCGGGAGCGCGTTTAGCATGACGGTGCCTGTGCAGCTCACCCGAGGCAGGAGGATTCGGTGGCGGAAGGAAGGCCCCAAATCCATTTGGGCACAGCAGAGGCTTAAGGCAAATGCCAAGCACAGAGCAAACGTTTGGTAGTAACAATCAAGTGAATGAATCAACCAATGAAGAGAAAACAGTTGAACTGTATGTATACAGGGCAAGCCCTACAGGTAGAGGCCAAGCCGTCCGCTAGACCACAGATTTACGGCATCATTCACAATTTACTGCATCAACAAATGCAATAGTAGATTGAATCCAAACTTGCTTTGAACATCTAAAAAATTGCTCATAGGTAGAGGTGTCTTAGATCCCGAGAAAAGGAGACCGGTCTTGTGTATGCAGACCCTGATTAAAAAGCAAGAAAACAAAATACTGTTGCATCCAATCGGAGCATCTAGTGGAAAATGAATGCATGTGAGGCCTAAGTTTGGATTCCTGCTCCATTTCTACTAACTGTTTAAGTAACAGGGACATGATTTTATTCATTTGGACCTGTTTTCCCATCTGTGAAAAGAGATAAACATACTTACTTGGAAGCATGAGTATGAAGACAGTATATATACTAAATAACTTCATGAAAGTAAAGGTTTTGTGGATCTTTTTCATTTGATAGGGGTTTCCTCATGGGTCTCTTCTGTCTTGAAGCACAGTCACTAATGACACCTTACTATAAAGTAATGTGCTCATGCTGTTTTCCAAGACAAATGGGAATTTATTAGTTGATCACAAAAGCATGCAGTAAGGATACAGTAAGTACCTTGACACCAAAGAAAAAAATTTATTCTCTAATCCTGGTTCTTGTTTTCTTTGGACCTTCCATCTCTACAGCCCCTCCAAATTCCCCATAGATCAAGATCATAGTCCCCTGGACCATAGATGGAAGGGGCCCAGCAGAGACCCAACCTGTTTTGCTTAGGTCACTTCTTTCTCCTGGCTGCTGTGCCAATAGTCTAGAAATTCCTGGCTGTGTATGGTCTGCATACATGTGCTTTTATTGTTCTGTTCAATAACGCTGCAATTCCCATGCTCACAGGTGGATTCAGACAGCCCTGTCTATCACCTCTTCATTCTCTTTGGGCAGAGAGCCTTGAATGGCTTTAAAATAAGCCTAAGACCATATAGAACAGATGTGGCTCCCTTTTAGCTAGAGCAGTAGTTTCCAAACTTGAGTCATTTTGACATTACAGCCATAATTTTTGCCACTTAGCATACCAACTCATATTATCTTCATATGCTATTTTCATAGTTGCTTAATATTCCTTTAAATCAACTCCCCTTTTCACTCAAAATTATTTAAGACTTCATGTTATTATTTTAATTATAAAAATCACTGTAAAAATAAATTTTAAAAATTGAGCTCTAGGTAGACACTTTGACTAAGATTGTGAGCTTGTAACCTGCTTTTTAGTTAAAAATAGAGATTATGACATATAAAAGATGGATTAAAGATTTAATAACTCTTTCTGGGTGGTGACTTTCAGGGTGGTGAAATCTGTATTGAGAAGGAATTTTAAAATGAATCACTTCCTTACTCTATGGGTCAAGATCACATGCCTTATCTAAGGACTACCCATAACTAGGAAGTGTGTGTTACAAGGGGGGTGTTGCTGAGGGCAGCCCCGTTTCTCTGGCTCCAGGGAACTGCCACCTTGGTGGTATCCAGGGCAGTATGCTGGTGTCAGGGCCAGCATGCAGGGAGAGAGGGCACACCCTCTTGGTGAACACCCCAGCACACAGCCGGCACTTAGCCAGTGTCGGTGCCTTGATAGGTCCCACTTCAAGTCCTACCGTAATAAAGGCAACAAGGACTTCTCGCTGAGGGCTCTGTCCGTGCCAAACATTTCCATGTATCATCCACGCTTCACAGCGCTTCTATTTTCAGTTGAGGAAACTTTCATATGTATGTGTGTGTGTATATATATATACACACATACATATAAAATATATGTGATTGAGGAAAATTTTATAATTGAGAATCAGAGAAGTAAAGCAACTTGCCCCAGTCACCAAGGGCAGGGATAGCTTAGGGTTTGGGCTCCGTCACCCCAGATATCATTAGAAATAAGGACATTCGTCAGCTACATAACAAGACAAGACAAACCACAGTTATCCCCATGATCTGAATTTTGGCTCACTGTCACTAACGTCTGGCTCGGAAATTCTAGTCTTCTTTCCTCTAGGCACAGTTTTGTTCTGTCTTGGGTTCAGGCTGTCAGGCTTACTGCCCCAGCCAGAGGGTTGCTCAGAGGCATTCATCACAGGCTGAGGAGGAGGGAAGGGAAAGGCGGGGGCGGTGGGGGCCCTCATCTTTGTAAGCAAACCCGCTTGAAATACACACCTGAGAATTGAGATCCAATCAAATGATTGCAGACAAGCACCCCCCACCCCTTTCCGTCACTTTCACCACTTCAGAACACACAGTTTCTTTTCTGCTCTAGCCCTAAAAGGGAGCTTACACCACTGGCCCTGCTCTCCTGACAGGGCTGCATGACAGCTCAATGGGATGTGTTCCCAGAGGCACCTGCACCCGTGAACACGTGCCTTCCCTGGGGTTTTGCTGGTTCCTGGAGACCTGCCCGGACGCCCTGCCCTCGTAGGAAACAGCAGCTCCACAGGACACCTTAGAACGGTGGTCTCATCTGGCCTGGCTGTAGGAATGGAACTAAATAAGACGCTCTTGATCTTATTTGAATTTGCCATGCCTTTTAGTTGCAAATGTAGAGATCAAAAACACCAGTTCCAGCTTCCATGTTCTATTAATAATATTCTTTCAGCGCCAAAATAATTCAGTCACTCTGAATGGATTTAAGATACCTTTGCTCAGTTACTCAACTTCAGACATCACCTCCCTGAAACGAAACGAAGTAAGTCACTTCTCCTAAAATCAAAACGTGCTCTACCTCAAGTTATCTGATTTGACAATCTGGGGAGGGTAGTAAGTAGGTGATTCAATGCCTCAGTTGTCCGCTTCACTTAGCATATGTGTGTGAGTACCCACAGGATACTTGTAAGTATAAACTATGGCGATTTTTCTCTATATCTGATTTTTAAAATTCCAGTTCCAGCTCTGCTGCGCCCTCTGTACTATTTGTAAACAAGAATGTTTGGCCCCTAGAACTTTTTCATTTAGTTTAAACATCTCAGGAATAACTTTAATGATTGTTGTCGAAGCAGTTCGCCTGTTTATGGGGATGTTATCACAATAGGACTTTTACTTCCTAGTTATAAAAGCTTCTTGAACTTGCCCTTTGAACCTTCACTCAGAGCCTCCGCGTATTATGACAGTTTGTTTTTAATCTACAAACTGCAGCACTGAAAACACAAAAGTCCCGCGCTTTCTGCATTCAGTTCTCCCAGCTGTTACTGTCAAAGGCAGGTAACATCTACCCGTTTGCCAAGGGGCTGAGCACATCTGCCCGCAGGTTAACGGCATGCAGCCCAAGCCCTAAAGCCCCCACGGAACCTATGATCTAGGACCCAGCACGTCCCAAACTATCCCATCAAAAGAATTTACAACTAAGCAGTGAGAAGCATTTCTCTTAGGGATTTGGGGCCGTAGCCCAAAGCAACTCAGAATGCATATAAATTTAAAGACTATATTTTATCGTATAAATCTTCATGAATTTTGCACGTCCTTCAGTTCAGGCACTGAACACAGGGCTACCCGCACGTCCTGCGCCCGTCCGTCTGCATCCCCAGGGCCGCTCCTGGTTCCAGCCCTCCCCGGGGCGGCAGCAGACCCCTCCCGCCACCCTGCTTTCCCACGTCCCAGGGTCCGCACAGCAGCCGGAGTGATCTTTAAAGACTCACATCTTATCACGTCACTTCCCTAGTTTAAGAAAAAAGAACTGCGATTTCCCAGAGCTCGAAGAAGTGAGGCCAAGGCCTGTGCACTGGCCCTGCCCGCTCCTGGTGCAGCTACGCCGTCCGGGCTCCTCCGCGGGCGCCCCTCGGGCCCGGCTCGCTGCGGGGCTCCGCCCTCGGCGGCCTTGGCGGCGCCGCGGTCACGGGAGCCGGTTCTGGAAGTCACCGCCGGCCTTGTACTGAGGATTCCGGGAGTTTCTAACGTGGGAAGAGCTTAGAACCAAGCCTGGCACATGAGCTCTTGCAGACCCCACAGCCTTTCCCGGGAAGGCGTCCTCACCCCCAGACGGCGTCAGAAGCCCCTCCTGCGGGCGCCGGGGGCCTCCTACACCCCCTTAGAGCACCTGTCACAATTTGTGGTCACATATGCGCGTGATTATTCGATTCATTTACGGCTCTTCTGCTAGGAAAGGGGACAGGGACTGTGTCTATTTTGTTCACCATTTACTGCGAGCCCCTGACTCAGTGCCTAGAGGCGGCGGGGTAATCCGGTATTTATCAAGGGATGGAAGGATGGAGGAGCGGATGGGAGGATGCATGCATCTGGGGAAGTGTTGTCCTGATTAAGCCGAGGCAGCAAAAAGATGATTAGAGATCTAAATACAATACAGATGCTGCGGAGATAGAGACAGATGTTGGGTGGTGACGTGTTACCAGTGATTTAAAAGAAGGCGAGTTAAGTGAGATTTGTTTAACAAGTACTGACTTCCTGCAGAAGGTAGCGCTCAGGCTGCACCTCAGGGCGAGGAGGGTCGCAGAGGAGAGTGGTTCTCGCAAGGCCTCACATCCTAAGGCCCAGGCCACCGACCTTGTTCCGGTTCCAGCTCTGCGGCGCCCTCGCTGTGCACAGTGAGCTTGCTGCATCGCGCGCGCAATTCCACTTTTCCTTCTGCAAAGTGGGGTAATACTATTTCATCAGGATATGATGAGGCTTATGTAAATTCTGAATGTAAAATGCTCTGCCCAGTGCCTAGAGCATAAGAGGACACTGCCGTGCCGGACTCAATCTGAAAATATCTCAGCGAGCAACACCGTTTGGGCTGCTGTGTTGTGAGGGGCAGGAGGGATTGGAAATGAATCACAGCCCCGCAGAAAATCTGCTCCCACTCCTACAAAACGGACGCCAAGCGGTCATATTCTATGGGGACATGTTGCTCTTCTACCCGGTGCCTAGCTTCCTGCCCCTGTTAGGAGCCTCAGGTCCTTAGGGTCCCAGCTGGTGTTTTCACTGTTGAGGAAACTAACTTCCTAATTACTTGAATCATTTGAATTACTATAACTTCAATTTTTTTCCAAATATGTATAATTCTATAGACACCACTAATTTTCTCATAATAAAATAAATCCTAAAGCAATCTAGTTGTTTTTTCTCCCCCTAAGCCCTGCCAGTAAGAATGGGGAACATGTACTTTTGAAATCACCTCATGTCTCCTAATTTCCTCATTCACCAGCAGAAAATTTAATAATGAACCTAGCACAATTCTCAGGGAAGGGAGAAAATTCCCCACACTAGTCCTCAGGGAAAGAGACATGAGGCTGATTGCAGAGTGAAAATTTAATAGCTGGCTGACGTGTGAAATAAAAGGGAGTCTGAAACCTTTGAACAGTTATGTACTTAGGAAATGGGTGATTATGTTACCCCAGCCAAGAAAGAACATTGAGCCAGGTTTTCACTCTTGTGTTCAACACACTGGGGACTGCAAAGAGAGATGACACAGATGACACATGACCCAGAAGGACCTGCTTCTCCATGAAGGCAAAACATAAGGCGCTCCTTGCTGATAATATAGGTTGGGTGATCGTGGCTGGTGGGCAGAATTAGGTCTCCGTTTAGTGGCTGTGGGTAGTTAGGAGTTCCATAGTTATAGACAGACCTTAAATTTCAGTAGAAATTATCCTAAGTTCTGTGGGAATATCCATACTTGTGCACATACAATTTCCTCCATTAAAATCAGATCCATAGGGGTTCTTTGCATAAAAGACTAACATTATTCATGAAACTGTTTTCCCTGGCTAATTACAGATAATCATGTTAATTGTGTAGCAAAACTCCTTTATCTCATTTGATTTTGCAATGACCCTTAATGAAGCTACTCTAAGGACCCCCCCTTTACTGAGGAGTATCACTTTGTGGGCACGTGGTAGAGGTAGGGTATAAACCGAGGTCTCTTTGAGGCCTAAATTTTTCCCACCTCAGTATTATCTTTCCAATATTCAGGATATTTCAAGGAGCACAAAGGCCTTTGTTGTCCAGACGATTCTACTACTTTCCAAAAATGTGTTTAAAAAATTAAAAAGGTATATCTCTGAATATAAATGAATACCTGGTATTTCTGCAATAAATTTTGGTATAAAGGTTGCACGTCCAAAATACCATTTAATCCTCACAACAACCTGTGTTACTTACCTTATTTTATAGTCAGGAAACTGAGGTGGGGAGGGGTCTGGGAACCTGCCTGGCTCCCCAGGTCAGTAAGTGGTAGTTACCCCTGGATTCCAACCTAGGCTCTCTGCCTCTATAGCCTTTCCTGTCCGCGTTGCCGTCGGTTCTCAGCCCTCAGAGGACCGGCTTCTTGATGTGCTCCGCCTTTCCTGCCTACCACGCAGCCGTTGTGGTCCTTTGCACCTCCTGATGAAAGATCCCAGTACAAGCAGGCCAGCGCTGAATGCTGCGAGCCTGTGATTCGGGACCATCTGACGCAATCATCTTTTGGACTGTATACTCAAGGAATAAATCGCAGGAGAGAGAGCTGCCGAGGTTTTTTGTTTTGTTTTGTTTTAAAGAATAATAGATGTTCAAGTGTGAGGTTTCTAATCAGCCCAAACTGTCTACTCTATAATATATGCTGACCTTCTAGGCTGATAAACCTGCATGATTATTGACTTCTGCAGAAGTTGGTGTTTGCATATTATTTTGGGGACATAGCTCTGAAAACATTGGGAACAGCAAGTATGATAAATCATTACAGGGTAGGCTGGCTGTGAGAGTAGTACTTTCAATTGTACCAGGCAAATGGCAAACAGATGAGTTTATATCAAGGCTAGAAGTAAATTTAGGTTTTCTCCACACACTCAGCCTCCAGTTCAAACAAGAACAGCAATTTTTGTTTCCATCAATTAGAGGACCTGGCCTCTAAGGGGTCACAGCTGGTTTATTTTCCATGTCTAGGACGGCAGTTGTACCAACAGAAGCTAATGTACGTCGCCCATTTAAATGAGAGTGTGTAGCCCAAAATGGTTTAATTTGGTGAGACCTGTCATCAAAATAAAACATTATAAAGCATCGACTGTTTCTTCTTGAATGTCATGGAAAACCACATACCCCCCCCCCAATTTCTCAGAATTATTTAGCCTATAAATTAACTGACCATTACCTAGTATGGTGTCTGATATTAGGCCGCACAAGAATATTTATTTAAGTACCTGCTATATGGAAAGTACTGTGCTAATACTGGGAATACAGTTAAGTATAATATAGACAATATACCTGCCTCATAGGGTTTACATTCCAGAAGAAGACAAAGTAAATCAGTAAAATAAGACATGTCCTTCAATGCCCAGGGAAGGCCTCTCCAAACAGGCAGTATTCGATCCTTTACCAAAGGATGAAAAGAAGCTCGCTGTGGGATGTCCTAGGGAAGAGCATGATGGGAAGGGGTCAGCAATGCCCGAAGCAGGAGGTGCTGGCCTGTGTGAGGAGCAGAAAGGAAGCCGAAGGCGCTGTAGGGTGGTTAGCATGGCCATAAGGATGGCATGGGGTGGACGTGAGAGGGAACAGGAGGGGATCCGCTTGGAAAGGTAGTGGGATACCAAGTCATAAGGGCCATACGTGCCTCAGTAAACAAATGTGGTGACATGATAATGTCTCCATGTGGCCTAACTCGGTCAAGTGCCCGTGCCCCCATCCATTTCCTCTACTTCCTCCCAGCTCTAAGGAGGCACCTCCAGAGCATTACCGTTTCCTGGGCCTTCTCAAAAATGGCTGGTGCTCTGTGGAGTTCAGCACAGGTGGTTGTGGTGTGGAAAGACATATACGTAAGAAGGCAATGGAGCATACATCATAAAAAAGAAAGGCGCTAGCAGCTAGCTACTCCAAATTCTCTTTTTATCCCAGAAGCTCTCCTTGAATCAAGAGTCCAGGAAGAACAGGCTAGAATTCAGCAGAAGACAGAGAGTGTTCTCTCCTCAGAAGAGAAGAGGGATACAGAAAGAGTACTCTAGAGGTACTCAGAAGACTCACCTGAGTACTGACCAGGGCGTGTCTAGAAGGAAACTATGAGAATGGGGACAGGATCACCCAAAAGGATTAGAGGAAATAGTATCTGGGACTCGTGCAGGGCCAAGTACAGTGCCTGTTCCCATTAGCCAGATTGGGGAGCATCACGATGCACAAGTTACTGTGTAGACTGCTCAAAATACCTTGCTTCGGAAGTGGTGAACACTCACCCTTGGACTGATCGCTGCCTTAGAATCATCTAACAAATCTTAAAAGCAAAACCCAAAGGGACCAAACTATTTCCCTCTAACTTATGACTCAGACAAAAACTCAATGAAATTTATAGGAATACAAAAATACTCAGCACCCAACAAGGCTAAATTCAGTTTTGCAATGAAAAAAATAATTACTAGACAAGCAAAGAAACATGAAATCACTATGATGAGGAGAAAAATTATCAGTTAAAACCAACCCACAATTGGCATTGATGTTAGAATTACCAGATGAGGACATTAAAACTGTTACCACAGCTATAGTCCATATCTTCAAAAAGTTGAGTAGAGACAAGGAAAATGCAAAAAAGCCATACCACAATTTTTAAAAAAAGACCAAAATTGAGCTTTTAGAAATGAAAAACACAATGTTTAAGAAGAATATACTAATGGGATTAATGACAGATTACATGTTGAACAAGAAAAGATCTGTGAATTTAAAAACATCAATAGAAATAATACAAAATCAAATGGGGTAAAGAGACTTTTTTAGATCAAAAGAGCATTTGCTAGCTGTGGGACAACTTCCAGCAATGTTACGTGTTTGTATTTGAAGTCCATGAAGGAAATGAGAGACAGGAGAAGACAGAAAAAAATAGTTAAAGAAAAAATGACCATAAGTGTTCAAATTTGATAAAAACTGTAAGTTCACAGATCAGAAACTCGATGAAAACTATAGTGGGACACGTCATAATCAAATTGCTAAAAGCGAGTGATAAAAAGAAAATCTTACAAGCAGACAAAGGACAAAGGTCACGATACATAGACAAGAGCAAAAATAGAGATGCCAACAGATTTCTCACTGGATACCATGAGAGCGAGAAGACAGTGGAACATCATCTTTAAAGGACTGACATTACTGTGAACCTACAAATCAGGAAATGCAAAGAACCTCTACAATAGCCAGTGTAGGACTATGATAATGAAGACAGTATGGCAATGCCATAAAGATAGACACAAAGGCCACCAGACCAGGACAGAGTCCAGAAATAGACCAAGTATATGGTATATGGAGACAATGGATTTTTGACACAGGCATAAAAGTAATTCACTGGAGAAAGTATAATCTTTTCAGTAATGGTACTGGGTCAATTGTATATCAAAAAAAAAAAAGAACTTCAACTCATACCTTACACCATAAACAAAAATGAACTCAAGATCGATTCTAGACCTAGATGTAAAACAAAACTTCTAGGAGAAAATCGTTGGGACCTTGGCTTAGGCAAAGATTTCTTAGTAAGACACAAACATTACTATGCATCAAAGAAAAACAACCTATAAAATGGACTTTCTCAAAATTTAAAACTTTTGCTTTTAAAAAACACTGATAGGAGAATGAAAAGACAAGCCACAGACAGAGAGAAAAATATTTCCAAATTAGGTATCTAATAATGTACTTATATCAGGGATAAATAGAGAACTCTGAAAACTCAATGAAAAAGAAGAAAATCAAAATTTTTTAATTCTCAAGATTTGAACAGACACCTCACCAAAGAAGATGAACAGATGGCAAATAAAACATACTAAAATATGCTCAATGTCATTAGTCATTAGGAAAATACAATTTAAAACCACAGTGTGATTTTACTACATACCTGCTAGAATGTCTAAAATTAAAAAGACTGACTATAAGAAGTGTTAGGAAGATATGAGAGAATGGGCACACTCATTATTTTTCTAGTATGAACATAAATGGTACAGCCACTTTGAAAAATGATTTGGCAGAAAAATTAGACACTCACCTACCATGTCATTAACCACTCCTGGATATTTACCTAACAGAAATGAAAGCATATATCCACACAAAGACTTGAACATAAGCATTCATAGTTGCTTTATTTGTAATAGCCAAAAATGGAAACAACTCAATTATCCATCAACAGGTGAATAGATACACAAATTGTAGCAGCATATTTGTATAATGGAATACTACCCAGTACAAAAAGGAATATACTATTGGCACAAACAATAATGTGGATGAATCTCAAAATAAATGAATGAAATAACAAAGCAGCCAGACTGAAAAAAAAAAAAAAAGAAAAGAAAAGAAACACTATTATTCCATTTATATATATCTAAACTTCTCAAATAGTGCAAACTAATCAATAGTGTCAGAAAGAAGGCCAGTGGCTACCTGGGGGTGGAGTGGAGTTAAGGAGGGATTGGAGGAGGGGTCACAATGGTCAGAGGGAACTTTTGGGGGTGATGGCAATATTCACTAACTTGATTGCAGAAATGTTCTCTGGATGTATGTATATGTCAAATCATTTCAAATGATACTCTTTAAATACACCATTTGTTTTATGTCAGTTATACCTCAATGAATCTGTTGTAAATGTTCTTGCCTGACTGAGGCCTGCTCTTCCTTTCGTAAAAGGCAGATTAGCCCAGGTTAGAAAGTGTTAAAGGCAAACAGGGTGGGGCTTTCGCCTTGATGCACAAAGAGGGATTGAAAGACAACTCAGGAGGGAATGACCTCCTCTTTGCCTTCTGTTAGTAATGCTCTGTCCGTGAACCACTTGAAACAGCCTTATATTTCAGTAGGTGGGATGTGTATCCATTCTGCCCTTTGGGAAACACTAGACCAGGAGAAACCCAGTGAGAATGTAGAAAGTATGACCAGGTGACTTTATTTAGTCTTAAATTAAAGCTGCAAGTCTACAGTCTTGTTGAATCTTGGAGCAACAGACCCTAGGACAGCCCTGTTTCCCTGAGGAACCCAGAATACCCTCCCAGATTCCCATAGGCCACTGATAATAGCTTCTTAGAGATTCTTCATACCCCAAATTCTGCCTGTTTTAATAACCCAATGCTGTTCTGGCCTCTTTCCCCAAGCAGGGCAAATGCAATGCCTG
Organism: Manis javanica; assembly: GCF_040802235.1. Classification (NCBI taxonomy): domain Eukaryota; kingdom Metazoa; phylum Chordata; class Mammalia; order Pholidota; family Manidae; genus Manis; species Manis javanica. The sequence goes on along the minus strand of NC_133169.1, from coordinate 89,895,291 downwards.
GTTTCATTGTAAGATCTACAGTAAGCAGTAAAATGTGAAAATACAAGTTTCTGAAAGAAGTGGAGGGTGAGCGAGATACCATTCCTGTCTCGCTCATGTGTCTCAGAGGGGAGTTACTGGGGGCAGCCCTCTAACAAAGCCATAACGGCCAAATCTCCTTTTATTCTGTTGGTGCCTTCAAAACACGTAACAGATACCCTCATGATGTACAATCACATGGTGTCGGTCAGTGGACTTTCTTCCAACTACAGGAAGAAGTGGTCCCCCAAGCACAGAACGCCAGCACTCTTCAAAAAAATGACTCGAAAGCAAGAGTCCTAACACACTTGGGATAACACGGGTCCACCTAAATGAGGAGATTGGCCAAGGATGAAGGCACAAGCAGAGGTAAATGCTACAGAAGACGTATTTGAGCTATGGCTCTCTCAATTCGTTTGCCCTTAAAGAGAGATGATTGCAAATGCCACTGTATTGGTTTTCTAAACCTGCTGTTAACAATTTACCACAAACTTAGTGGCTTAAAACGACACAAATTTATTGTCTTACAATTTTTTAAGATCAGAAATCTAACATGGTTCTCACTGGGCTGAAATCTTGGTGTCAGCAGGGCTGCATTCCCCTCTAGGGAAGCCCTCCATTTCTGTCTTTTCTGGTTTCTGGGGACCTCCCGTGTCCCTCTTCCCACCTTCGAAGCCAGCAATGGTGAGCTGAGCCCTCCTCAGCCGGACCTTCTCTTCTGTCAGCAAACCTCCCCTCACCTCTCTCTTTTGCCCCCTTCTTTCGCTTCTAAGGATCTGTGCGGTTCCATTGGGCCTACAGGTAATTCAGAAAGAGGCCCCCTCTCAAGAGCCTTAACTTAATCACCTATGTCAAGTCCCTTTTACCATGTAACGTAACATTCACAGTTCCTGGGATCATTGAGTCATTGGCGTGTGTGACACCACCGTCTGTGTGGGGAAAAGAACAATCCTAGGACTGTATAATAAAGGATTCTTGGGGCAGAAAGAGAAAGCAGGCCCTTTCCTGGTGTCCTACAGAAAGGGCGAGAATGTCAGGCCAACGGGAGAGGACTGCTGGTGGGGAGAGCTTGGATCTTAATTAGAAAATCATGAAGGAAATGAGGGGTGAAACTGGCAGTGAGAAAGGAAAGAAAGGAAAGGCCATCTTGGTGTACGTGTCCCTCCATGCTCGTCTGCCTCCGTGCGACCTAGATGAAGACAGGGAGACTGAGAGGTGCCCTTCCAGCCCACTGATGGGTGCAGTGAGGCTGAGCTTGTTCACAGGTCTGTGTTGAAGACTCACCCCCTTTCCAATATTACCACTTCTCCAACTCACCAATGAAAGATCCCAGACGCCTTATTCCTTCCTCAAGATTTAGGCTTTGGGTCTATGGAAAATCCTGCCACCTCTGGGTGCAATGGGTTTTGGAGCTGTCATCATTGTGGGGAAGGAGGGCCTTGTCTCTTCTCACCCTGTTCTTCGTTTCCACCAGCTCCAGGCTCTAAGGACGAGGGGTTACAAGTCTCAGCTTCTAGGACAACACTTGGGCCACATTTACTGGCTAGCAGAGTCAATATGATTTCAAATGTCATATACCCAATGAACAGCTCTCCTTCTATGCAGACTTCGTAAGCTGAGTCACACTCCCTTTAGAGCCTCACTTCCTCAAATGGGCCTGAACACGCCCTCACATCAGGTTCCTACATCACGAGTTCAGTAGGAATGTAGCGAGATCCAGAGATGTTAGAACACATGGGCCATATGTTCTATCTCAACTTTAACAGATAATCATGGACCAACTTACAGTTTCTCACATATAACTCTGTCCTTTCCCACCTCTCCCCCCATTTGAAACTGTTCTAGGAAAACAACTCTGAACATACACACACACACACACACACACACACACACACACACACACGCATGCACCCAGTTGAATCCCCTCCATATTAAGTATCAGTGAGGCCCTGGACAAAGGGCAAGTTGCATAACCTTTCTGTGGGTTAGTTTCCTCACCTAAACATTGAGATACTCTGCTGTGTATCTCATGTCCTAAGGAGTAAATTAGTTTATATACGAAAGGTGATCAGAACAGTCCCTGACACATAGCAAGCATTCAATAATTTAAAATATGTTAGGGACTCCTCTTTGGCTTCCTTGATTCCCTTCTCGAACACTTGGCTGACACATTTTCTGTGTCATTAGCTTAGTCGTTATCTGCTTTGGCATCTCTTCCTCCGGCTGAGGACAGGAACCGTGTCGTACGTATCCTTTATCCCTAACACTGAGCACAGCGCCCACACACAGGCACACAATACATGCCACATGAATAAGTAAGTCACTAAATGAGAAATTTAAGATCCGAACAGACTAAGTTTAGTCTTTTTTTTTGCTATAGAAAAAAAAAAGAGTGAGAGGAAATAGACCAGATTACTGACTGCTTATCCCTAGAGAATAAAGTGATATTTAACATGTATTTTCTTCTTTCTACTTTTCTGTTTTTCCTACAGTGAGGGTGTGAATGGGGCAGAGTGGGTACAAAGCAGTGCCTGCCAAGGACTGAGTCCTGCAAGGAGGCCACTGGCCCACCGAGAAGGGGCCCTGGCTTTTTGTCCCAGCTCTGCAGTTAACTAACTCTGACCCTAAGGCAGCAGGTATTAAGGCCCTTGATTCCACATCTGTAATAGGAAGGTTGGGCTGCCATGGCTGATTCTCGACAACTGCTCATTCATCACTTGCCAGAGGTGAGATGTGAGTGCCCCTAGCCAACGCTGAAGCGTGTATTTATACTGGGGTTTTAGCAAGCTTCACTGTAGGATGCACATTAAAATGAACAGATCTGTCACATTACATAGAACAGAGTATTTTAATCACAGATAATACACCTCTTTTTGTATTTCTGTGGAGGGACACATTCCCCTAAGCAAGAAAAGTAGGTAACCCTTGGGGCCCCCTCTCCCTGCCCCCTTCCCCTCCTCCTCCCCCCTGACCTGCTGAGTGAGCTGGGGAGAAGGTCTGGGGCCAGGAGCAGCTCGCCTCCGCATACATGTGGGGAGTGGCCGGCCCCCCGGGAGGCCTGCAGCTGTCCCCCTCTGCAGCTGGGCAGGAGGCTTTCATTCCGAGAAAGAGGTGTTAGTGGTCGTACCTCCATTGCTCTGCTCCAACGCAGCTGTCTCAGTGAAAGCTGGCATTTTCACCTTCACCCATCTCATATTCTCATGTATTTCTCAATGAGGTCTGAACCCAGAGGGGGAAGTGAGCTGTTATTTATGTAGCCCCTAAAGGCCCAATAATATCTTGGGGTCTATTTGAATTGCTTCGGAAAAAAATGCTTAAGCCCAAGCATGGCTTGTTTATACAATGCAGTTCCCTAGTCAGGCCAGACCGCAAGGATCCAAAATTTTCAAGGACTTATAAACAGATTTTCCTGGTTAAAAGGTGTGAGTCTTGGGCTTCCAGCTGCCCAGCCACTGCTTTCTGAGCCAAACCTCCCTGTTTGAAGACCCCTTCCTTGGAAGGCGACGGCCTCTGCGGTTCCACGCTGCCTCAGCTCAAAAGTTCTCTGTTCCAGCCCTGAAACCATGAGGAATTATCCGTCTTGTTCTTATTTAAACATTCTAGCCCAGAAATAACTTGCAGGATGAAAGGGGGTCTTATGTCAACTCTGCTCGGGCTGTTTCGCACTGGTACAAGCATTTTCCATGGGCTCTTTTTCAATGCTCCCTATACAGGACTCATCCGGAAAAAGTCCTCTCCTTCTTGGCTTCACATGAGCTGTACGAACATCCCAAAGTAGTCCTCCAGCTGAAGTGACCGCACACGTCATCGCCAGAGTAACTAATTGTATCTGCGTTCCATTCTTTCTACTCATCTTGGCAAGTTAGTCATGACAGATTTGCAGTTTTCTCCTAAAGAACTTAATAAGCTTTGCAGATAACAAAAGTAAAACTAGCATCTGTTTCTCTATAAGACAATTGATTGACTAGCTTCCCCTTGCCTACAATACTAACCATGTATAATAGTAACAAGTATGATGCATTTATCGGCAGCGAGGCTCTGAATTTGGAAATTCAAGTTCTTTCTGCTTCATGCATCTGGTAGAAATGAAGATACTTATCTCGGAACTAAAACTGACGGGGCTCTGCCAGGCATTCATTGATTCCACAAGTGGTTTCTTTTCCGGATTGTGAAAGGAACGGATGAGCCATTTCCTCTAATCACCACAGCACTGGAGGTGGAGCTGGGATGGCCCCGTGCTGATCTTTCCCCTCCGCTTTCCCCCTCACTCCAGCCCTAGGCAAGGCGGAATTGCCTTTAAAACATTTCAAGGCGCTTCACATAATTCTGGTGAGGTCCAAAGAAGTGCGCCACTTCCCCTGGATTTTATTTCTCATCACATTCAGGTTCTTGCTTTAGCTATGGAAAAGGATGATTATTCAATGTGTTAAGTCAGAGAAATAGGTGCCTACCTCCAATGTTGTGTTTTATAAAAAATAGATCACAATCTACTTTTTCAGAGAATTATCTACTCCTGAGAACAGCTAAAGTTGCAGGTGAGACGAATAGGAATAACGTCTGAGTACAGAAATGTCTCATTTATGTTGTTTCATATTTAGATAGCATTTTAACATCTATCCTAAAATTTTTTAAAAATAATAAATCACTACAAATGAATCAAAATCCTACAACAGCTTCTCCCCTAGAAACTGGATTAATCCTGCTTTGTAGGGGCATTTAACATACGTGCAACTGAGCACAGTGCTGCCAGAAAAGGCTTGCCTAGACCACGTCAAGGTCTGACCCAACAGATCCCAAGGCGTAGAGGAGAGAGGGAAGACCCTGCTCATCTTTCGGGTGCTCTGGCACCCACAGGCACCCCAGGGATTTAGTTCCAGGAGACCAGTGAGCTGGAGGGTAAATGATGTCTGGGAAATTTTTAGTGAAAAAAACAGCTAACATTTATAGAGGATAATACAACAAATACTGATGTACTCACCACTCAAATTGGACAGATTTTGCAATAGTTACCTCAAGAGCTTTTTTGCTTAAAGAAATAAACATGCATATTACAGAGAAAGTTGACACCTCCTCTGTTCCCATCCTCAAACATACTTACCTCTCTTCAATCCCAGAAGCAACCTATCCTAAATACAGAGCACGTCTAGTCCATGTTTTTAAACTTTTACCATGTGTGTATGTCTACATATATTCATAATGTTGTATAGCATTACCATGCTTACCATTTTTAATTTAAACAGTGGTATCAAAATGTAACTTGCTTTTTCTCATTCAACAGTGTTTTTAAGATCTGTCCATGATGATATATGAAGACATTCCTATTTATTTTAGCTGTTGCACAACATTCCGTCATTATTGATATATCACAATTTATTAATCCCTGTTCTCTTATAGATGAACATTTGAGTTACTTCCAAGTTTTTGTTACTAAAAACAATGCTTCAAAGAACATTCTTTGGCATGTCTCCCTGTTGCACATGTGTAGAAGTTTCACTAGGATATAAACACAGAAGTGGAATTGAGGGTCATAGGAGATGGGCATTTTCAGCTATGTTTAATATCACCAAATCACTTTCCCAGGTAATTATCTCAGTTGGCACTCCTACCATCAGTGATTCTGAATTCCCTTTCCCCACCAGCACGTGATTTAGCAAACTTCTTAAATTCTGCCAATTTTGTGGCTATGAAATGGTTCATTTGGTTATGATTCTTCTGATTATTTTTTTAAATTCAAGTATAGTTGCTATATAATCTAATTTTGGTTTTCAAGTATACAACACAGTGGTTTAATAGTTACCCACATTATTAAATCCTCCCTCCCCAGTAGTGAAGTAACAATCTGTCAACATAAGAAGATGTTACAGAATCATTGGCCGTATCCTCCGTGCTGTACTACCATCCCGGGACCGACCTGTATTATGATCGAGAATTTTTGTGCCCTTTTATCCCGCTCAGCCTCCCCACCTCCCCACCCAACTCCTCCCCCATGGTAACCATCAGCCATTTCTCAGTGCCTGTGAAGTCTACTGCCATTTTGTTCATTTTGTTTTGTTTTGTTTTTAGAGGCCACAAATAAGTGAATCATGTAGAGTTTGCCTTTCTCCATCTGGCTTATTTCAGTCAGCATAATTCATATTTCTCTGACTGCTAGTAAGGTCGAGCAGCTCTTCACACTCTCATCGGCCATGTGGATTTCTTCTTCTGTGAAATTTCTTCTTCTATCTTCCACCTATTATTCTGTAGGCCCGTTGGCCTGTTTCTCACTGATTTATAGGACTTCCTCATACGGTCTGTTTTCTAAGCCTTTTGGTTTTTAAACCTATGTTGCATTTAGAAGCCCTACTATGCCTCGACAATTAACTAAGAGTTGGCGAGTCACACACTCAGGCCCTTTTTGGAACATCAACGGCTAATCTAAAGAATTTATGGAACAGTGATATTCAGAAGCCTCTTCGCCTGGGCCTGGGCTGCTCAGGAGGATCAATAAAAGGTGCGGCAAAGGGTAGAAACCAGAGGTTTGATGAGAAGGCTTAGGAGGACCTTCTGTCTATGTCTCAGGAATACACAGTTATGACGTAACTGGAAGCGGTTTCCGAACATGCTTAGGATTTTATCACTGTCCCCGTTTTGATCATTTTCAAGCCGTGCTCTGAGAATTGCTCAAGCTTTGTATCTGGGTGCTAATCATCTGTTTTCAACATTACGTTGGCAGCTTTTCCTTTAAGGGGAGGCTACCCACTGACCTATAACAATGACTATTACCATAAACGGTATTCCACTTGAAATTTGCTACTGCAGAATAAGATGCTGAATTTCCCTAGGCAATGTCATCATCAGTTATTAGTTTGATTATCACACTGTCATTTTACAAAAGTGGTATTTCTAGGAATTTTCTATGATTTTTTTGTGTGTGTGTTCCTGGGAAGGGTCTTCCTACTTAAAATTGTAGGAAGGCAATTAACAAAAATTAAAAAAATATTTACTGCCTAGTTAGAACTCACTCCCACCCCTAAATGGAGAAGGGAGGGGCTGGGAACACGGGTGGGGAGGAGCTGAAGCCCTCACCACCCGGAACCGCCCAGCACTGCGGGAAGCCTGGTGAGCAGCGCTGGGGAGGTTACAGGTAGTGGTGACCCTGCTGAAGGAAAAGCCGAGGTAGCGAGCATCTCTTTAATAACGCGGAGCTCTTCCGAGACCCAGACGCAGACACATGGAGGAGAGGGAGTAAAAGCTGGATAAAACCATTAAAGGGAGAGAGAAAGGGGGCTCCGTGTCCCACTTCCTCACCACAAACGGGGAAGAAACGGTTCATAGAGAGACTGGTTCTTCTGGACCTGCTCACAGTCCTGAATCTTTCCCCGGTCCCAGTGAGCTGGGGGATGTCACTGAAATCATGGAAGCACACCAGCTGGCCCTCCGCTGTAAGCATGGCAGAGAATGTACTAACGTGATTTAGGTATATGATGGGAATCCACATAGAATCTGCCCGCGTGTTTTAGACCTAATATGAGGCCTAATTCAATCTCTTCATGTTCAAGGATGGATAAGCCACACAGCATCTATCAAAATATTCTGAAAAGTAAACAGAGATAAAACATCATAATAAAATAATAGAGAAAGAGCATCCATCTGAAAAATACTACATTAAAACAAAAAATAAAGTTCAGACAATGTCTTTTTTGTGCTCACAGTAAAAGTCAATCAAACAGCCTCTGAGACAAAGAAGAAAGATGGGATAGACTCAGACTAAAAAGAAAAGGGAACTAGACAGTGAAGAAATATGAAGAAACTAACATTATTATAATTAAAATGTTAAACTACATTATAATCAGTAAGGAGTAGAATGGCTACTGAATAAAACTGAGTGAGTCGTGTACAGGAAAAGGTTGAAAAAACAGATGAAAATGAAAAGAAGCCCACAAAATTGAAATAAAAATTACACACAATAGAAAAATACTTTCCTGAGCTGAATATCTGAATCTGAAGGTCAAAGGTGTTTATCATGGAGCAAGGAAAATTGTTCAAATGAGGCTGGCACGCACACATATCCTAGTTAAATAATTGAATTTCAAAAGTAAAGGCAATTTTCTACAAAGAGTCAGGCAGACAGCATCAGGTTTTATGGTGGAGAAGGATTACTTATAGAAGACCTTCTATACAACACTAAAAGTCAAATGAGAAAAATAAAATATTTAAGATAAAACATAATAAATTCAAATAATAATAAACCCACAAGCTTCTGGAAACAAAAGACCTCAAGACTAAAAAAAGATGAATCAAAGCCAAAAGCCTAAGAAAGAGTAATTTATCTAGTAACAGTTGATAAGGAAAATAATGCCACATTACTATAGAACTGTCCATGTAATTATCTTAAACATTACAAAACAGCATGAAAATTTAATAATTGTTGAAAAGGAAAATATGTAATACTTGTAATACTAAAAAATAACAATTTACAGTAATAAACTTCTGTGTTCAAAGCCTCAGAATATACATGGAGTAGAAGGACATTGGGGTGCTTACAGAAATGACTGGATTTCTGGATTTTTATTAAGGAATACAAGACAAAAAGTTTCATTCATAATATTGATGATCCCACTTTTTTTTTCAATTTAAGGAAAACAAGTAGGAAAATCTAAACCAAGATGCACGCCATTCACGTTGTTGGAAAGAAAAATGTTTGGATAAACGATGCTTCCCCATTCTTGCCACGGGCCAGTCCCAAAGCCTGCGATGAGGGCGCTCAGCCACCTTTACAGGACTTCATAGTTGACAGCATCTCCATGAGAAGATACACAACAAATCAATAGCCGTGCTACACAGGTACCCAGGAAGTCACTAGCAGGCTAGGACTTGGATGGTAAAAACCCTTTAGTCTTGACAATGTAAGTAGCAAAATATTCCTCGTGCTCTTATCTGAACTGAGAGGAATTTAAGGTGTACAGAGTCACTTGGCTTGCACCAATGTCTCAATAAGTTTAAATGCTTTCTGCACTTAACCCATCAAACTCCTGGCTTTGAATTTTATTCATCCAGAATTTCTTTACTAATCAAATGACCCCATTAGTACCGTGGGCTGAAATTTCATTTAGGTTTTGAAAGTCACGCTGGTTCTAGAAGGATAATAACTGAACACTCAAGTTAAATGAATTTTAACCACCCTAGATTGAAAAAGACTCCACCTCCACACCCTTGGTTGCATGTCCACTGATACACATTCAGGCTATTTGGCTACATGACAAGGCTTCTCAATGTGCTCTGTTTTCTTTTATTCGATCAGTGAGTGAAATTTGGACTGTATTCTAGCTAAGCAAGGTCAGATAGAAATTGGTTATCTGGAACCTAAAATACTTCATGGACCACTTTTTAGTATTTTTTTCTAAAATAGATGTAGCTGTGGTGTCAGATTAGGGATAAATGATTTCATAAATATAGAAAAAATAAAAACCCAAGGACATGGTAGATGGAAAGTTGAATTTTGTATCACAATTTGTAACCTATGTTGGGCGTTCCAGATAAGACAGTACAAAGATGGGATCTAAGGAGAGAGAGTTGAACTTGAGAAATATCAAAACCACGTACGTTTGTTGTATTGGAGGGCATGATTACTTCAAGTGCATTTGCTGTTTAGGCCCGAGGTAGAGCAACAATCTACTTTTGATGCATAACAACAAAATCTTTCTCTCCCTCTATGGAACATTTTAGAAAGTGTAAAGAAAAAGAAACTGTAAAAATAAACTCAGTTTTTAATTCTGTTTTTGGTTCATTTGTTCCAGTTATGAATAATGAAAGAAGGCATATTTGACAGCAGTGTTACTGAAAATTGTAACAAATTTATTTATAATAACTATACAGAAAGAATGGATTTTAATTTTTTAATTAATTTTGAATTTAATATTTAGCTATTTTGACAATGAGCATATCTTTGACCTACGAACTCATTGATTATAATAGTTTTTATTGCCTGCCTGAATATGCCAGGCATGTGTGACCATTACTTTTCTTCCTTACATTTTATAATTTTATGAAATAGCAGCCATCGGTAAACATAGAGCCATACTCAAGTTAATGAATAATTATCCTTTACTTTATAACTATAAATCTGCTAATCATTAATATATTTACTAATCATTCCTTCTTATTATGAACATTAACCCAGTTTGACAAGGATCTTGAGTGTCAAATTAGGGTCATTTTGCTTCTATTCTTTAAAAGGACGTCAGTGTAAACAGGAAGGAGTAAAAGGTTGCAGCCAAGCCCAGCTCCTGGCACGTAGCAGAAGATAAACACTAGTTGAATGGCTGGGATGACAGTTTACTGAGTGGCTATTATGTACCAGGCAGCGCCAGGTACTCTACATTATTGTCACATGTAACTTCCCCAGCCCTCATGAGTGTATTACTCTTCTCATTTTTCAAGAAAGTAAGGTTTTGGAGAAATTAACATACTTTCCCACGGCTTGGCTGCATTGCTAAAATTGGAATCCAAATTTGTTCACCTCTGAATGACAGCTCTTTCTACCACATCATACGTATCACTGAAAGTTACAAACTATGTGATACGGGTTTGAAAAATTCTAGAAACCTCAGTCCAATAGTGAGCAATAATACAATGATTTGCAGTTCAGTCATTTCTTTACAGTCAGTCATTTTTGGTGAAAAATGACGCAAGTTTATATGACTTCGGAGTTGGCATCAATATTATTTTGAGCAAACCTTTAAAAGAATCATAGAGCTGAGGTTCTGAAGAGACTTCAGATTTTCTCCAGTCTAATCATAGTCGGAAATTTATGTCTGTTGCAACGATTAGGATGTTGGACACTTTGAACACCTCAAGCTGGAAATCTTCTCTGTATATTCTTTGCTGACAAAAGAGAAACGAGGGCTTGAGCGAGTTGTCAAGGAATCAGTGACAAGCGAGGAAGACAAATCGGGTGAGAAATTGAGAAGTAATTGAAGTGCTTCACTTTGCATCTTCAAGCCTGAAGACGGATAAAAATAAATATTCAACTGGTACTAAACAAGATGAAATTTGAGATCCTTTTAGACCATGAAGTTCTCTGATAATACTAAAGCCCTTTTCAGAATGATGATGATGACGTCATTGAGGAAAAAACCCACATAAAACCTCATGAAGCTGAGAGGGTCGGGGAAGGGATGTTCAAAGGCTTCCCATCGGTTGGGTGCGTTCAGCTGGGAGGCGGGGATTTGGAAGCACATAGGGTTTATTTCAATCCAGTTGAACTTGGGGGACTGGTAGGCTGAATGGCAGCCTCCCAAACACACCCATGTCCTAATGCCCAGAACCTGTGAATGTTACCGCGCACGGCCAAAGGGCCTTTGCACGGGTGGGTAGATGAAGGAGCTTCAGATGGGAAGAGTATCCTGGATTATCCAGGTGGGTCCAATGGAAGCACATCAGTCCTTGGAAGCCCGCTGAGAAGACGACCTGAGGACAGGAGCAGGACTGGAGGGTTGTGCTCCGAAGGTGGAGGGAGGGGGTCACACACCAAGGGACACGGGTAACTACTGGAAGCTGGAAAAGACGAGGAAACAGATTTTCTTCTCAAAGCCTCCAGAGGAACCAGGCTGCAGACCCCTTGGCACCAGCCCCGTGAAACTGAGTTTGGACTTCTAACCTCCAGAACTGCCAGGGAATAGATGGTCATTGTTTAGCCACCAAGTTTGTGGTACTTTGTTTATAGCAGCAACAGAAATCTAATGCAGTGACTCAGTAGCCAGAACTGAAATCACTGCCTGAACACATTTCCTTCAGAATAACCCTTCAAAGAAAAATGAGTTCTAAGAGACAAGTTGTACCATTAATGTGAAGCACTTATATCTGCAAGATTTACGTTATGCCAATAAGTAGCAGCAATCTCTTCCCTGACATTTCCCAATAACTCGGTTGGCTGCAGGCTGTCAATAGCCTGTTGGTCCACTTGTGTGGACAGTAGGGCTGGTCTTTAAACCTTACCTCTCCTCTGAAATCTAGGCTCACATTTTGATCGCCTGCTAGGCATCTGTCCTTGGATGTCCCGCCATACCCCAGAGTCGACAAACCAATCCAATCTATCATCGTCCAAGGTACAGAGTGAATGTCATGTGATTATTTCTAGTCTTGTGGAAACTGCTTACAAGTCTCACCTCTGTCACACCTCTGTCCCCTGGTGATCTTTCTTCCCCTTTCTGGTTAATAACATGCCATCCCCCTAGACTCAAAACAGGGTGTCACCTTTGACATCTCCTTGTGCATTCCTCTCTTAGTTAACTAATTGGCAAGCACTGTAGATAGTATCTGTCCCCTACATTCTACCCCTACTGTTCTGTTCAAATGAAAGTCCCAGCAACCTTACTGCCAAGGTAGGTAATGGTTTCCTAGTGATTTTGGATTTCATTCTCCGGTGCTTGACTCCCTCTTCCCAGATAAATATCCTAAAGGAACAGGGTACTCTAATCATGTCATTCCACGGCTTTCCTTTATCCACCGTTGCAAGGACACTTTTGAAGTCCTCCCGCTTCCCTTCCCCACCAGGGTCCCTGCTGGGCTCCAGCAGACCTTGCGTCCCTGCCTGTGTGTCCTTCCTCTCTATTTATTTTCTGCAGAGAAAAATCCTCTTTCTGGAGCCCCATTCCTGCTGAAATATTGCCCGTGTAAAATAGTTAGAAGGTATAATGATTTTAAAATATGCCCACAAATTATTTAAGATGTCGCTCTATAAGATGTAAAGTCTAATTCCCATCATTTTAAATGTGGGTTAGACTAAGTGACTTGCTTCCAGTGAACAGAATATGTTGGAAGTGACGCTGTGGGAATAGGTCATAAAATATATTGTGGTTTCCTCCTTGATTTCTCTCTCTCTCTCTCTCTCTCTCTCTCGGATCGCTTACTCTGGGGAAACTAGCTGCCATGTTGTGCAGACACTCCATGAAGCAGTTCTGCAGAGTGGGCTACACGGCACAGAACGGGGCCTCCTGCCAGGCTGAGCGGCCCATCTTGGAAATGGATCCTCCAGCCCCAGCCAGCCCTCGCGTGACAGCAGCCCCCCTCTAACGCCTTGGCTGCAACTTTATGAGGGACCCTGAGCCAGAACGCTCCAGCTCAGCCACTCCTGAAGCCTTACCCCACAGAAACTGAGAGATAACAAACATTTCCTGCTTAAAGCCACTAACTTTTAGGGTGATTTGTTATGCAGCAATAGACAATTAATACAGTAGTCAATCAGCCTTCATGTTCTGTTTCAACAAGCATTTCTTGAGTGCCTCTGAATTGTTACAGTAAGACCCAGGGACTGGCATGCAGTGGTGAATTTACAAATCTAGTCTATGCTCTTACGCTGTCAGGAGAAAGATGGATTAAGCAAGTAATTACTCAAATATCTACTTTCCATTATGGTCAATTCTGTAAAATAGAAGACAACTAGAATAACATTGACAAATCTGCTCCAGCATAGTGGAAGGGACTTCCGAGCAGTAAAGGCGCTAAGGGTCCCCACGAGACGGTCCAGGGCGATGGAGAGGCCTTTGGGCAGCAACAGTGAGGAAGGTGGGCTCTGGATGGAACCACCTTGATTTGAAGACTATCTGGCTCTCACTAAGTGTATGAATTTAGGCAGCTTTCTTACCTCTCTGACCCTGAATTTCCTTATCTGGAAGTAATCGTAATAATAGTACCCCCTCATAGAGTGTCTGAGGGGAATGCATGAGCTGATACATATGAAATAGTTATAACAGTGCCTGGCACATTGTATGTGCCCAACTGAAATGAGCTACTAATTTCTATGTTTAGTTTCTCCGGTCCATTATTGTTTTCAAGATCAGTGGATTCAGCCCATCACTCCTAAGTTCCAGCTCCATCTCTCTGTGAAGGAGAGTTGTGAGTCCTGCTTTATTAACCCCAAGCTGTAAGCAACCACCTTCTTAGAACATAACTTCAAATATACACACCAAACTGGCCTGGGATTGACAAGCAGAAGGGCACCTATGAAGTCCTCAGGGAAGCTCTGGAAACACGTAGGATCAGACATAAACCTACACAAATGCCACACATTTTCTTTGCCTCCACACTGTATTATTTGCACAACTTCTAAACATACACATCTCAGACTTCTCGTATGGCAGGAGCCTTCCATCAATATCCAGCTAAAGGCTTTTCACTGTCATCATTGCACTTCCCTTTATATTTTTAGGAAATGTTTGTCATAGGTGAAATGTACAAGGACACAGAAAGAAAAAGAATTGATTGCAAACACTTCAATCTATATAAATGAACTGAGATTTATTTTTACTTATTTTTATTAAGGTATGATTGATATACACTCTTATGAAGGTTTCACATGAAAAACAATGTGCTTACTACATTTACCCATATTATCAAGTCCCCACCCACACCCCAACGCAGTCACTGTCCATCAGTGCAGCAGGATGCCACAGATCCACTATGTGCCTTCTCTGTGCTATACTGTTCTCCCCGTGATCCCCCACACCGTGTCCGTGTGTACTAAACATAATACCTCTCAATCCCCTTCTCCCTCCCTCCCCACTTGCCCTCCCACACCCCTCCTCTTTGGTAACCACTAGTCCCTTCTTGGAGTCTCTGAGTCTGCTGCTATTTTGTTCCTTCAGTTTTGCTTCACTGTTATACTCCACAAATAAGGGAAATCATTTGGCACTTGTCTTTCTCCGCCTGGCTTATTTCACTGAGCTTAATGTCCTACAGCTCAATCCATGTTGTTGCTAATGGTAGTATTTGTTTTCTTCTTATGGCTGAGTAGTATTCCATTGTGTATATGTACCACATCTTCTTTATCCATTCGTCTACTGATGGACACTTAGGTTGCTTCCATATCTTGGCTATTGTAAATAGTGCTGCGATAAACATAGTGGTGCATATGTCTTTTTGAATCTGAGAAGTTGTTTTCTTTGAGTAAATTCCTAGGAGTGGAATTCCTGGGTCAAATGGTATTTCTATTTTTAGTTTTTTGAGGAACCTCCATGTTGCTTTCCACAGTGGCTGAACTAGCTTACATTCCCACCAGCAGTGTAGGAGGGTTCCTCTTTCCGCACATCCTCACCAGCATTTGTTGTTCTTAGTCTTTTTGATGCTGGCCATCCTTACTGGTGTGAGGTGATATCTCATTGTGGTTTTAATTTGCATTTCCCTGATAATTAGTGATGTAGAGCATCTTTTCATGTGCCTGTTGGCCATCTGAATTTCTTTGGAGAAGTATCTCTTCATATCCTCTGCCCATTTGTTAATCGGGTTATTTGCTTTTTGGGTGTTGAGGCGTGTAAGTTCTTTATATATTTGGATGTTAACCCCTTGTCAGATATGTCATTTGCAAATATATTTTTCCATACTGTAGGATGAACTGAGATTTTATAAGGATATATCCAGGCAAGATTAAATCACTCAAGAGCTTAGATATGTTGTATGATTCAGCACCACACAAATAAAATGATAGTAAACTGTGTATTTCTTAACACATGAACTAAAAGTACCTGTAAAATATTCAGAACTGATAGTTGATATGTGAGGCTATAGCTATAAAATGGACACACAAAAAACAATAGATAAGGGTGATAAAATCAGTCAACATATCTTGGTGGTGTTCTGACCAATGGTTTGTTTTCAGTCAAGTTTAAACCTTCTTCTCAATGTCTCCCCTCACCCCTACCTGCAATCCCTCCCTCATGCCTGCCCTGCAATTTAGGCAAGTCTTTATCAGAAAAGCACTAACTGAAGTAAAACAGAAGCTCTGCTAGTATTCTGTGCTCTGATTTGCTGATTTTCTTCCCACTCACCTTTTTTGCTGGTTTCTCTTCTCATTACCTCTTTTAGTGCCCAGTTTTGTGTTGAACACTAAATCCTGCCAAATATGAGATCCAAAATAATTGTTCTGGATGGGACAGGGAAACACCACTATTTTTCTACTCAAAACAATTTCCAGATGAACATTCATGGCTTATACTACTACTGCACACACAACAGGCTTCCCTAGGCATTTTTGGCACCGGAGAGAGCTGATGATCATGATGGCAAGACTGTTGGATGCATCAAAGTGTCCTCCGAAATGAACCACGCCACTGAACTGGGCATGCAAAATGAACGTTTTGTTAACCCACTCACTTCAAGAAGAGCTGACATTCCTTTCCAGAAATTAGAGATATCCTTTGACCAGCTCTTTAAGTATGAAGTGGAATTAAAGGTTGTCAAGAGTCATTCTTTCCAAATTGCTGTGGCCTGTACATAGTTTTATGTGCATGGCACACTCAGAGACGCAGTGAGAATAATTCTCAAATTACGGATCTGTTTCAGTGAATCCTAGTAAAGTGCACACGCAGTAGTATCTGTGCGTCATGTCAGAATTTATATAAGCAGAAACTTTAGTCAGCATTCCCTGAGCTCTTGACAACTTTTAGTGTGGGTTTTTTAGTGCATGGTCATAGGGACGTTGGTGGTGTGGTAAAGAGCACACTGCATCCAGGCAAGATGTTACTTTGCTTCTCTGATTCACAAGATTTGTATTAATTAAGACTTTTCCTTCCCAGTAATAGAGATTCTGCTTGTCGTAAATAAGGAAGGAGATTTATGTTAAGGATACGGGGTTGACTTGAAACTCAGGTCAAGATGCAGCCAGTTCTTGAAAGAACTGGAACCAGGAAGCCAGGTAACATTGTCTTCCAGTCTTAGCAGTAGTACTGACTTCCAAAAGTAGCAGCTAAATCTAGTATGCAGTTTTTCCACTATATGTAGAAACAGGTTCATTGTATGCCCATCAGTACATGAGCCCCAGCCCCAGCCCCAGCCAGCCAACACCTCCTCCCCAGGGCCTAACACCAGCCCCATGGGGGTCCTCAGAGCTCTGAGAAGACTGAGCAATTCTCTCTCCTCACAGGTCTGAGCTTCGGCTCTGGGGCCCCTCCTCCAAGCTCCCAAGTTTCAATAATTCCAGTTTTTTCCTTTCGTCCCTCCAGCCCTGGGAGTGGTAGCTGTTTCCCGCAGTTGGAACCTTGGAGTTTTCTCTCTTTATCTCTTTTGGTTTACAAAGTTAGCAACTTTATACCTAGTTTGCAGTTCTTTATATTAAATTGTTTTTGTTCAAATAGCTGGTGGATTTTCTGTCTCCTTATTGGACTCTGAGTGATATGGGTGTCTGTTATTCAACTACATGTTTTATGCAGCCCTACCAGCCTTAAATTCATCTAAAACCCAAATGCACTTTGGTAAAACACAAGCATTACACAGAGTAAGAGTAGTTGACCATTAATGACAAATGCCCACATGCTCCGCACTGTGATAAGAGGTTTCCTTTTGTTATCTCAGGTCGTTGTCCTCACAGTAATCCTACTAGGCATGTGACATGATTATCCTGAGTTTACAGCTCAGGGAAATTGCATAACCTGTGCAAGACAAAGCTGGTGACAGGGCCCCGTGTGCCGTCTGGTTCCTCACTTGCCCCCTTCACCTCCCCTCGGGCACCGCAGCATACGGTGCAGTTCTCACTTGCAGGGCTGTTCATTTGCCTGGCAGTTCCCCCCTCAGTCTGTAGGTAGAGAGACCAGGGTTTTATTAAGCTTTTTATGTCTAATGTAGTCAATAGCATAGAAGATCCACAAAAAACGGTGAAGTTTGAGACTTGATCTGAAAAGCCGGGATGATCCATGAAGAGAAGTCGAGTCTTAGAGCCATTTGGGGCAGCTAATTGAAATGGCTTTCAAAGCAGATGCAGCATTTGGAATCCAAAGAGTATAACTGTGTGTCCAGGAAAGGAGAATTCAGTGCCGGGTATTCTGTATGCAGACTCCGGGTGAGTCCTCAGAGACCAGGGTCAACCCAGGAAGGATGGGCCTCAGTGCAAAGAAAAAAGTCCCTATTCCGCCCCCCACATAGCTACTAGAGACCCCTAGTGTGGGTTAGAAACTGGACCTGGTATTAAGTTGAGGACACATAGCTAGCCTAATGGAAAGGTGATTTTTCCCAAGATGTCCTCACACTTTAAAACAGTCTACATGTACATGACCACATAGGGACCCCAATGACTCCATCTTGATGGGGAAGTAAACCCTAATTCCTGGAAAAGAATAGTAGACAACTACCCCAACTGTAGTAGTATTGGTAGGAACCCTTCTAATTAAGAATACTCAGAGGTTTTACTCAGATTTGATGCATTTTCCTTGAGAAAAATACAACAATCTTCCTATAACTTGAATTACTTTACTTTTTCCACACTGGGTTGTTTGCAATCTGGGCAATTAATAATGACAAGCAAGCACAGCCATAAACAACATAGTTGAAGGCAGGAAGGATTGCATCTTAAAAATAAGATTGCATTTTAATATCCAGGAAGTTAAGAAGTAAGATTCTTAACTTACTCTTTAGCAAACAGACAATACCTCAGCCCACCTTGAGGGCTGGGCAGGCAGTCTGGTTGGTATGCTCCCAGACTAAGATGTGGGTATCTCAGGGAAAAATCAGAGTAGTAGATTTCTTGTGTTAAGTTAATTTTAAATATTCAGGGACCACTTAACAAGTTCATACCCCTGAGCCCTTTACCACATTCCCAACTACCTATAAACCCCTAGACAACGCACATCCACGGGCTCTCTTGTCCCCTCCTGGCGCGAGCCAGGAGCTCTGTCCTCTCACTGTATCTCTAAATAAGAGCCTCTCCCCGGCTCTCCTACCTTGAGTGTTTGTTAGTTCATTCTTCGACTCCACAAACGAGAACCCATCATCAAATTTTGATGCATTTTCCTTGAGAAAAATACAACAATCTTCCTGTAATTTGGATTACTTTACTTTTTCCACACTGAATGTTGGTATGGTAATTGGAAATTTCAATATTTCAAATTCAAAACACTAGAATGACCTAGAGAGCCAATTAATTTGTCCTGCTTTTTAGTGAACATTTCCTATAATTTCAGGTGCACCAAAATAATTATTGACAAACAGGAAAATAAAAGAATTGGTTCAAAAAATATAAGAAATTTCCATAGTAAAGGACTTGAGAAATTATTTTGCCCTTCTTAATGTACCCATTTGTTATTAACAAATGCTCAGGCACTCAGCTGTTCACATATTTTTTGCAGCTGTTTGCTAAGAGACTCGAGAATGTTTCAAGGTTCAACTTAGTGTCGAGCTGTTGGAAGTTTCCAAATTCAATTTCTAGGCGTGAAAGGCCACAGTCTCTCAAGCCTGGTATTGCGGACATTTTTTGGTGATATTTCAATGAAAGAAATTTGCTTTTTGTTTTGTTTTGCACCACAAGTGGATTATATTTTATTATATATTAAAACTATCGCTCTCTAAGAAGAATAGCCATGAAAATATAAATGATTCAATTTGCATTACAATGAAAACTTTTCCCTATGGAAATACATGATTCAATAACCTTATACAAATTTAGACTGTAGTAAAATACCCAAAATTTGTTTCAAATCCAAATAAACTAAAAATCTTAGCTAACCTTTCTCAACAATCCAGACTTCAATTTGCCCATGGACACAGGGCAGGAAACATGAAATAATAAAACAAATTACAGTTTTGATGGCCATCTCTCCAAATGCCAAGTGAAAGTAATGATTTTCTACTGAAGTTTGAAAATCTGCATGTTGAAAATGGAAATTCAGCACATGAGTATTTATCAATATCTGAGATCCTGCCAGCTGACAAAATTGACTTCAGCCTACATGCACTTTTTTTTAGTAATAAAAAAATAAGAATTCAAATATTACAATATTATGGTAAAAAAATCTCAAGCACTTTATCTGATGTTTAGAGTTATTAGATATCAAAAAATACTCCTTTGCATTCCAAACAAGTTTTTGTTTTTCCAAACAACATCTGTGATCCACATCCCTGAGATCCACAGAAACATAAAATCTACAGTCTTTGGTTTCACAACTGGATATTTTGATATTAGGCTATATTATTGAGCCCAATCATTAATATCATCTTACTTTGCTTTCCCAGAAAAAAAAAATGCAATGTGCTAGTTCTTCCTTTTTCTGCCAACTTGCTTGAACACTAGCCTGCTATAAATTAATACAGTCCCTGACTGCAGCCTGGAGTTACCTGCAAACTCCCCTAAAATAGCTACTTTAGAGCAAGTATCAAGTACACACCTTGAGTAAAGAAAAAACACACACATTTTCCCAATTTCAGTCAATTAAAGAAGAAAACTATGAAATTGCCAAAGGTAAATAAGATATTAAATTTTTTTCCCCTTCTTGCCTGTAACAACTAACAACAATGGGATATTTTAAGATAGCAAAGGTTAAATCTACAAAGTCATCCAAATTATTAAAATAACTTTGCTTTAAAGTATACTAGAACTTTGTGTGTGTGTGTATATATATTTACAAAGTAAGGTAACAATATCAACAAGGGTTAGAAGAAGTAATTACTTGAGAGGCTTCCAACTCTAATATGCTGTGATCATTTAATATCTTGCCATTACTGACCAAATCGCCAATTTGTTCTGAACTATCAACCTGAAACATGGTACAATTTGGTAAACAAATCATTTCCCAGTAAGATGCTGACTCCCTAAACCACTTGTATATGAAAAATACCAAGTAGCCAATTTCATAAATTGATGATTGCCGAGTTTCCATTTCACAGAGGCGCTATTTGGCCCTTACATGGACTTAAACCACCACATGAATACATCCCTTCTCCAAGTCACAACCCCCCCGGGCACCCACGTTGCATCGACTTCATCCTCAGTGGGGGAAAAGCCTTTTATTGGATAATGTTCAAACAAAGCGTAACCTGCTGCTGCTTAAATGAAAAGACTTTGGTTTGGTTCTCATAAGTAGTTTGCTTAAAATACAATTAATATAGAACTATAAAGAAAAGGGAGTTTTCAGGAATGTTGTAAAAGAAAATAAATTATAAAAAAAACTGTTGATGTACCCAATTCTCTCAAGTAAGAACACAGCTCTCACCTACGTGGATGGCGCTTGTTCATCTTATCTCTGTGTTCAAGTCTGATATTCACAGCAGCTCACACAAAGTTTAATTGAGCCTAAAATGGAAGGAAGGAAATTTAACATTTACCAGGCATCCATTCGTAGCCTCTCGAATAAGGAGCCTTCCACTAATCCTTTGGGACTGGAATTATTATAACATCCCCCATTTTACTAATGAGAAAATGGAGACTCCAACAAAAAATCGACTTGATATTGATAGTAAGTGGCCTAGATCAGACTTTTTTCAAGAAAAACTAAATCCAATTCTTGGGCCAGTGGTCTGCTGGGAAGACGTAAAATTATCCCCAAATGCGAAGTTAGCGGTGTGCATTTTGTAATACCTAGCAATCAATAACTGCTTTAATTCATAATTATTTGAGTAATTATTTCTTTAATATTTGCTCCCCTGCTTCCTTAAAAGTTCCACAAGGAAGATGTTATTTGTTTTGTCCATTCACTCTGTTTCCAGTGCCTAGCACTTAGGAGGTGTTGAGTAAATGTTTGTTAACTAATGTGCTGCGCCTCCCCTGCTGGCTTCTTCAGGGACTTCTAAGGAGGTTTACACGGGACAGAACGATCATTCATATGCTCACCAACATACTTCTCCGTTGGTTCAATCCTGTGTCGGACGGTCATTATCTAGCAGACCAGAGCCTGTTTTCAGCTAATTGCCTTCAAATCAAGTAAGAGGGCTTTCCAAGTAGAATAATACTGTATTTAACAATTATAGACCCTTTAGTCTATGCCAAGTCCTTTACATCCATCATCTTACTTAATTCTTACAGTAGAAATTGTCATTCTCCCCATTTTAAAGAAAAAGAAAATGTGGTTCAGAGGGGTTGGGTTACTTTCCCTGGAAAGAAGAATTATGAAGAGTGAGGTGGTAAGAGCCGCACACAGACGTGCAGCTGCTGCGGGGACGCAGGGGAGCCCGGAATGCAGGGACTCGGGTGTCCCGCCCGTGGGTCCCCAGCACCCCGCCGGCGCCCCCAGCTGCCCCTGGGGCCGTGCCCGCCGAGGGTCCCCTCCTGGTGCTTAAGCCCGGCGGGTTCGCCACTTGGTTCTATGGCTTTATAATAAGGCTGGGGAAATGTTTCTCAAGTCTTAAAAAATGGTTTCCTAGCTCATTGGCTTTGGCAGTTTCGCCTCCAGAAACACACAGAAACTGTTTAATTTGACATTTATTGATACAAATGCTATAAACTACGTCAGAAGAACCAGCTGATAGGGAAATGCGACTTGTAAAACAATTTTGCTTTGATGATCTCAGGCAACCTATTGATTTTTTTTCAAGGCTTTTATTCAGAAAAAGTATGATACACAAAAGACAAAGTGGAGCAGACCAACCCTCACTCAAGCCGCACTACAGCCCAGGTTTGCTGAACTTTGCTGGAGATACTTAGATAAGCAGATACCATCTTTTTTTTTTTTTTAGCTGTGAGAATTATTTATATAATCTGGATACAGATTTCTTGATATGTAATTTGCAGTTTTTTCTGCCACCCAATGGGTTGTCTTTTTTTAATGATTTTTTATTAAGGTATGATTGATATACACTCTTTTGAAGGTTTCACATGAAAAAACAATGTGATTACTGCATTTACCCCTATTATCAAGTCCCCACCCACACCCCAATGCAGTCCCTGTCCATCCGTGCAGCAAGTTGCCACAGATCCACTATGTCCCCTCTCTGTGATACACTGTTCCCCCCCGTGATCCCCCACACCATGTGTCCTAAACATAATCCCCCTCAGTTCCCTTCTCCCTCCCTCCCCACCCGCCCTCCCACACCCCTCCCCTTTGGTAACCACTAGTTCGTTCTTGGAGTCTCTGAGTCTGCTGCTATTTTGTTCCTTCAGTTTAAGCAAATACCATCTTTAATCTTTGTTTATACTGGTACAGTCTTATTTTCAGTCCTTATTGCCTCTTAATATTAAACTATGATTATTACTTGGCTGTTCTTACTGATTTATTCATTCCAATAGGGATTTTCTTTGAACTCTGCCTGGGAAATGCAGCTATAGTGAACTACCAGCTCACCTTTACAAAAGTAGCCATTTCTGTTTATCAGTTTCTAATTCATGAAATACAGAGCTGAGAACCAGAATGAATTCCCAGGAATCCCTTCCTACCTGATCCAGAGAGTTGCCTGCGCTGCATCTGTATGGGTTTCAATTTCACTATCTTCACTGTGTCCTTTTTTCATTGTCTTTTCCTTCTTTCTCTGTGCTTCTTTTCCTTGTCTTTCCAGGATGGCTCCAATTTTTCCCTCTATCCTTTGAGGTTAGGATAGTCTGTGATTTTATATTTCATATTATGTAATATGTATCTTTATGCATCTATTTTGAATATTTACATTATGTATTAGAAGCAGCATCAGATTTATTGTTGTATATTTGATTTACTCTTACAGGAATTTAGGGACCTTGACTGTTTTACCCCCTGCTATATCCCAGTGGCTAAAATAGTCACCGGTACATTCTAGGCATTCAATGCAAATTATTGCATGAAGAAATGAACAGAACACAAGTGAGGGCTGAAATGTGAAAATTATCTTCTTTAACAGCTTGGCAAATATGTTGCCAAACCATTCTGCTCTCATGGAAATGGGTGCAAACATTCCAGCCTTAGCTGTTTGTCATCTGTTAACTGCAGGTTGGCCTCACAGGTTCTGCGGCCCAGTGACACATTCAGTGTTCCATTCAGCACCTCATACAAGCTCTGAGAAGCCTAGATAGAGAGAATGGAAAGGGGATGAATTCCAGTTGAGGATTCACTTTGAAAAGAGAGTCTATAAGGCCCTGGGGTTGGTCCTTGAGTATCCATTTCAATTTGCTCCAATCCAGTTTTATTTCTAGCACAATTAGCTAAAAATACTAACAAGGATGGGAAGAGAGTTCCGACTTCCAGAAGTTAACTCTTGGGCCCCAGCCAACACTGTCACCTCTGATGAAAATAGTATGATTTACCACAAGAGAACAGTTTCTGTCCCCTTGCATCCAGTGTTAGGAATATGGGCCATGTGTGACCAGTTTGTTAAGGATGCTGATGACTGCCGTCAGACTCTAAGTCACAGGATGCAAAGTGACGGTCCAAAGATGAAATCTGGTCCACAGATGTATTTTATTTGATCCACGGCATAATTTTTTTTCATTGAATTAGTTGCCAATATAGAAAGTCAGGATAATTCATGTAAACCACTGCCCTTCTTTTTTTTTTTTTCCCCTTGAGAAAGTAAAAACAAAAGTATAGCAACACTGGGCCTACAATTTCAAATTGTAGCAACAGTGTAGCTGGTGTTGGAGTACAAATTCCTGCGCGTTTTCCCGCCGTAGCCCGCCCCTGCCTGTTTCTCATTCTGATACTACAGAGCTTCAGTTTGCCATTCCTAATCGCCCTGCACTGTCTTCTTTCCCACAGCTTGTCGACCCCAAACACGTACATGTCTGGGCCCTGCTTGCAGCTACCGTCCTGAACTGCCCAGAAGATGCTGTGACATTCCCATCCTCCTGGCTGAGGGTGAATCGGACAGTGTCCGGTGGTGGCTCGACCTTCATCCGTCCACATCAGCAGGGGGATTCCATTAGTTCCTCTGCAACCTCTGTGTGCGTGTGGTCACTGCAGAGGTGGGCACGGGATGGGCACCAGGACTAGCTGAATGAAAGGACCAGTCATTCCTGTGGCCGTAGGCACAGACAGGGTTTCCTAGCCGAGTGCCTCCTAATAACCCACTGCCATCCATTCAACTGAGGTGGACTCTCTCTTCCTTCTTCAAAGAGAAAAATAAGCAGGACAGTCGAGGGGAGAGGAAGACCACCCTGAATGTGTGCGATGCCCAACTTCGTCACAGCACGCACTGTGGTTGCACTTCTAGTGTCATGTATACACATGTATGTATATAATCATACACAAAATCATTCATCCTGTCCCCCTAGGAACATGTAAGGGGTTTTTTAAATCAATTTTAGCTATACAATTTTTTCCCCTGATTTCTTTAATTTTTTAAGTCACATGGATTGCTTTTATTATAATAGTACCTAAATTATAAACATAAAATTAGAAATTAATAGTAAATGTATACAACTTCGAACACATGTATACCCAAAACACATTGACAGTTAAATGCAAACAACAGAACACAAGTCAAAGGACTAGCACAACTTAACATAATTGTTGATGTTGCTTTGCTGAGCTAAACACTGACACACCTCATGATACAGGCTCCCGTGGTAAAATCACACTGTGCAAGTCCATAGTACTTTATCTGAAATTCCTGGGGCAAGATGTACTACAGAATTTTTTATGTTTCATATTTTAGAAAGGAGCAATTACACAATAATCTTAATATTGTTATGGTATACTATATGAATATGCATAGCAAGTGAGATAATTATAAACAATAAATGACCTCTTGTCAGTGCAGGTCAGGTTTTCTCATGAAGTAAGTTTGTCACAAACTTATAAGAAAAAAAAATGTCTGGGCCATTTAACAAGTTCTACAGCTTGGGATCATTATTTAGATTCAGTGTTCTCATCCATGAAATAATTTAATTATATTACAGTAACCCATGACCTACAGCCAGAAAGAAAACCAAGATGTTTATTCATGGCCACTAAAGGTTGCAGAATAAATACTGTACTTAGGATAAGTGTGTTCCTTTATTAAGTAGATTTACACCAAAAAATTACAGTGTGCCAAATCCTAGGTTAAGACAAAGAGTCAGAGATAAATGAAGCCACTGCTGGGACTCAGGAAGCTCCTGTCCACTAGGGGAGGTGGGCCTGCAAATGAACACATGACAACCTAGCGTGATGAGTGACAGCATCTGCACTGGTCTATGCAGACTAGTTTTGTAACCAGGGAGATGAGGGAATGCTTTCTCAGTCAGCAATACTGGTATCTAAGTGGGTCTTGAAGGAGAGTAGGATTCATAAGGCAGTGGGATTTTATTAAAATCACTTTTTGGAGACAAATAATACCATAAAGGGCACTTGAGGAGAAATCTATTCTCCTCTGACATTTACCCACCCCAATCTTACCATTTCCTGCACCAGTCGTAAGTGTGAGCACACATCGATTTCTAGAATCTCTTTCCTCTAGTAGGGAGGGACGTGCAGCGCTCGGGTCCTGCGTTGGGCCTGTTCGCTTTCTGATATTGAAAATGCTGACTGAACAAGATTCTTATCTGTTTATTAAGACATTTGCAGACTAAGACATGTGGCTTCTTTCTCTAACCCCCCAACCAGTTCCTGTTGGTGGGGACCAAATTTTTAGAAGGTTTTCTTCTAATGTGTCTGCACATGTCCTTTGGAAATCAAGTGGCTCCTTAGAATATCCATCCAAATATACACAGTGGTCTCCTTCCCTGAGAGGAATCTAGGAAAGTAGATCTTTCTAGATCTTTCAATCAATTGTCTTCATACTGTTACGTGAGCAGTGCCACCTGGATGGCCCTTTTAGTGGGGTCCACACTGAACATCCAGCCTGTAAGGAGCCCCCCTAATTTCTCCTCAAATCTCATCACGAGGGCTTCCAAGAAATAAAGAACCCCACATTAACATTTCTGTTCTCAATCAAAGCAGGCTCATTCCCAAACCCTAGCAAATTATTTCTGAAAAGGGAATTGTGTACCTGACTTGCTGATTGATTAATTTCTTCCAGGTTGAATACTTTGCTCAGTGCAAGTGACAGAAAGGTAAGAACATCAGCAGCCCTGACTCACATTTTAGATTTATTACTGGACACTGAGGTTTGACTGGATTCCCAATGTTAAAATGACAGTAGCCTTGTAGATTTTTCCATGTCACTTTAGCCATGTGTCCAGGGTTGATCCTGCTCAAACAGGGTGGTTTAGGGGCTCAAGCGACTGTGAAAGGCCGGGGAGGGATTTTCCTTGCTGATGCCTGTTACAGCCAACAGAGGGTCTGAAGAATTGGTGCAGAATCTGAGCTTCATGGCTGTATTTGATCATTTCAGTCGGTGGTCTCCGTACTGCTGCTTTGCTGTTTGTGGCATGATTGCCCTTACCACATTCTCACCTGTCTGTGCAGAAGGCTTGCATAATGCAGAGTGTGGTTAAATGTGTGCAAGCTTCACCCAGATCCTCGGCACTTGCCCATTTGTCTTGGATGTCCAAGCCAGCCAAGGAGAACACCCATGTCTATTTCCAATTCTGGCTGGATATAAACTATAGAGAAACAGCATTGTAGAACAAAGTCCAAGAAAAAAGGGAAGATAAGCCTTCTTGAAAGGCTTCTTGAAAGTACCTAGTCTCAAATTTTTCCAATTTAAGGATATTTTAAATCCAGAGCAGTAAAATGAAGGAGGTAAGGGCAGGCTTAAGTAATGAAAATGCTTGAAGATTTAATTATTTACATAATTGGGAAAAATGCAGATAGAATCTGACTCCTCTGTGTCATGTTGTTTCACATTTACCCTGAAATAATGTTAATAGGTAAGTAGAGTTGTTTCTCAGGGCTTTGGAGAAATTTGGGGTGGGTATGATGTAGGGAAGGAAGGGATGGTGGAAGGGATGGCAGGGCTAAGGAACAGAGGGTCTTGTGAGCTTCAGCTTGAAGTTCATGGTAATCCTGTAGACAGTGGGAAATCTTATAGAGAGCAAAGGGTTTTAATTTTTAGTTGGAAGAGTGACACTTTAAAAAAAGCTGTTATATATTATATATACATACAATGATTATCCTACCTTGCAATCTAACATTATCTCATAAGGGTTTTCAAGTTAATAAAAATGTGATTTTAATGTTAGCCCACTAAGAAAACTTATCAAATTCCTCAAATGCTAGAAATTCAGAATGTTGGTCTTTAAATATTATATATTTTTAATTATCCATTTACTTCTCTGTCTACCCATTGAGACTATGGTGCCCCTGGACTCAAGAACTAGGTCTTCATTCCTCTTAACCTTTGACATCAAGTATAGAGCTTGTTATAAATAGAAAAGAAGTTGGGCATCTTCCCACCAATATCTTGCAAAGGTTTTGAGGATTCTCTTTCATGTATTTCAACCTTGGGAGGCAACCTTTCCTTTTTACTTCTTTAAAAATAGTCAGCTGCTATGGTATCCTCAGCCCTATAGAGTAATTCAAGCAACCAGTTACCCAGTTCTGATCCACTCCAAGAATAGTTCCGACTTGTAACCCTGTGATACCCGCTGCGCAAAGTACTAACTGTGCAGAAATGGAACCTTACCATCCCTCTTACTCACACAGCACACAAACCGTGTGCAGGTGCAAATCTTGTACATGTATAGAGCTAGCCTTCTGTTTGCTCAATTCAGTTTTACCTGTCTGGACATATCAATCCACCCTAACAAGGGAAAGACCTGTCTTCCATTGTCTTGTGCCACCCTGGGGCTAATGCAGAGAGAGTGTTATTGTATAAAGTTGAACGAAATCAAGTTCCTTCCACCTAAAACACAGGAAGGTGCTCAAGGCTCTTTTTCGTCTTTTCCCTCCTTTCTCTCTGTTCAATTCACAGCATTTCCTCCACCTGGGCTGCCCCCAAACAACATGGGGAAGCCCAGTTTGTGAGCATCAACCCCAATGTCCCCCTGAGTCCCATGAAGAGGTCTCCAGGATGAAGAGCAAGGACCCCACATTTCTGTTTTGAATCAAAGCCGACTCACTCCTGGGTCCCAAAGCCACACCAGGAGGGCTACATGTACAAGAACTGAGGGGAAGGCTCTTCCTAAATGACTGGCCAGAGGAAAGAGGCACATACATTAATTTTGCCCTGGCTGAGGAAAAGGCAGTTAATGGAGGGAAGAGAATCTCAGGAAGGAAAATCAAGGCCAAGCTCACGGCTCCTTGAGGCTGCTCCCTGGGTCAGCTGCTCACCTCGGAGGGGACTCTGGCGGGAGCTGGGAACTTATTCCTGGGGCAGAAACAAAAAAGGAAGATCGCTCTGTGACTCTATTACGAGAGCTAGAAATGAGCTTGGGAAAACATTCCTGAGATGTTGGCAATAAGAGAGAAACAAGGGGCAGACCCCCCTCGGGGCGGGGCGCAGAGCGGGCGGAGGGCACCGGGTCTGGGTCCCAAGCGAGCCCTGGGTTCCCCTCCTCCGTCCTCCCTCCCCTCACCATCTTCCCCCCTTCTTCCCTTCCTCCCCCTGCTCTCATCCTGTGGGTAAACATCCCGTCTGGGACGGGTACTGCCCGCCTGAGAACTGGGAACGTAGCCTAAGACATTCTTGCCAGATGACATTCATTCATATGGAATGAGGGTAAGGAAAGGTTTTCTCCAAATTTCTCTTAGGAAAGGAACTGTATTTCTTTGGAAAAAAACCATTCTTGACGAGTGGGTGGGATAGAAAGTAGTGCCCCGGCAGTCCTGGATACGGCTGAGGACTACATATGAGTGAGATCCTTTTGAATCGCCAGAGAGGAAATGGGGGAACAGGATGGAGTGACAGAGATGGTGGAAAGCTGTGCTCCCCAGGGTGACCCTTCACTGAAGTCTAAAAATGCTCAGTGCAGATTTCTTGTGAAAACCAGTAAAGGGGCTGAATTCTATGGACCAAATATCAGAGAGCCTAACAGAAACAGTACGCAAGGGGCCAGGGAAGCCCAAAGAGGAACCCGAGAGGAATGTGAGGACGATGCCACAGGGACTCACAGGAAAAGATCTGCACCACCACAGGGCACATCGCTGGAGTCTGGGCTGCGTGTGAGCACATTTGAAACACTCAGGGGCTTCTCAGCTGTGTCAGGGTTTCACATTCAGTTGGTCATAGGGAAACATTCAAAAGTCCATAAAGCCATCATCTGAGGATACAGGAAAAAAATACACTGCAAAGCCCACCCCACCAGATGGTGGATCAATAACATCACACATGGAAAACACTTTATATCATGCATCACAGGGGCCCAGGGGCCCCTAGGGTCCACATGTCCATAGATAGGCTTCAAAGACACCCACCAACTCCCTGAAATTACACATAAAATGTTGTGAATGTATATAGACCAAAAACAGTTCTCAGTGAAAATAACAAGCATTTATTATTTACTATATATTACTATTCAAAAAGCTTAATTATTTCATGCTTACAACAACTCTAAGAAAAAAAATCAACTTGAAAATCAGGGACTCTGATGAATCTCACTAGGTCACACCACTAGTGAGTAGCAGTGCAAGGACGTGAATGCATGTCAGGATGATCAGCCTGCACACTCAACTGCCTCCTACCGATATGCCCTTAGAACTCTGCTAAGTCCTGAGTTGTGGTACCATTTCACATGTTTTTATCCAGAGCAAAAGATTAGGAAAATAGACTTCAGGGCCTAGTGAGGCTCAGATTCCACTAAAAGTTTCTGAGGATCTGAAGATTTCAGGCACTTTCACATAGAATATTCCATTGCGTCCAGTGCAGTGGGTCTAAAGAGCTCTGAGAACCAGGAGTGCTGACTTCAGAGTCCAGGTCACACTGTGTTTGGTCAGTGGCACAGAGGGTTTTGCATCCAGGTCTTCTAGTCCGCTGATCCATTACCCAGTCCCAGGGGAGAGCGGGAGGCTTTCTGAGAGGCCCGCCTGGTGGACGCCTGAGGTGCGGAAGAGTCTTCCAGAAGGTTGCTGGAAGGATCTCACAAACTGTTACGAGATCCATCAAATCCACCTGCAGTTTTTTTTAAGTACAGTTGACATACAATATTATATTGGTACATATAATCACTATGTACAACATAGTGATTCAACAATTATATAATGAAATACCATTACTTACCAACTGTCACCATATGAAGATATTCCAATATTATTGACTATATTCCCAATGCCATACTTTTAATCCCTCTGGCTTATTTATTGTATAATTGGAAGCTTGTACCTTTTTATCCCCTACACCTATTTCACCCATCCCCCTACATCCTCTCAAATCGCTGTTTGAATCTGCAAAACAAAGGGCCTCAGAGACAGGGCTTTATGTTGGGGGTAGAGATCTATAGGATGCTAGCAAAACACTAGAGAACACAGACAACTTCACTGAAAGAATGGCCATCACACCCCTTAGGTGACTTCACAGGGTCATCCTGCTGGTTGGATCATGGCTGGTGCCCCCGCAGCGTGCAGTTCCTTGGGAAGAACAATAGGAGCTGCAGCTGAAACGGACCCTCCTTACACAGCCTGGAGGGGCCATGCTGCCCCTGCGTGAGGGAACGCCAGACATCCCAGGAGACAAGCACAGGGCCCTACGCATCGAGGGAGGGCCTCCACGGGCCCCAGGTGGGAGCCATCACTAAACCCAGGGAGGAAGCAGACAGAGCAGCTGGATTCGTTCCTACCTGGCTGGACAGAACTGACTCCATTGGCGTATTGCTTAATTGGAACAGAAGCACAGCGCAGCATTTTTAAAAAAGAGCCCCTACAAAGAGAGAGTTGTTCTTTCTGCTTGAGGGGAGAGGATGACATGCACAACTTCAAACCGCCCCCCACCCAGCACCCCACAGGAGTCACACCTGAAGATACCTAAGGACTGGCTTAACAGGTCAGCGGCTGTTGGTCACGTACTTATTGGCAAAGCAACAGTGGAAGGAAAAAAAAGCTTTTCTGACCCGTGGTAGCTGAGCAGCTCAGACAACTACAGAGACACAGCGTCAGCCTTGTAGAGAAAGACCCACCAGCTGGCTCTAGTGCTGTGGGTGCCCAGGTCAGCAGCTGGGGACCTGCTGGGAAGGCCAGTTTTCCGGCCTGACCCGGACCCACTGAATCAGGAGCTCTGAGGGTGGGGCCTAGCCACCTGTTTGACTGGGCTTCTAACTCAAGGCCAGACAGAGACGGGTTGGGGTCCCACCTTGGACACTAACTCAGGGCAAAACTTTGGGCAAAGTTAACTCAGAGCCATGACCTCATTCTGCTCTGTGAGGGTAGAAATGGGACTAACAGAGCTTTGGAAAGGAACATAAACATGAAGTGTTTAGCACCTGGTCACTGACCACTCAGCAAACGGCAGCTTCTCCTGGGGTCATTCAAAAGACTGGGAGTCAGATCACTTCGCACTAAGCAAGGTTTGGGCAGCTATTCCTGCTAAACCAGGACCGTATCGAAGCATCATTCCTGACTCATTAAAAAGCTTTGTTTCACAGAGAAAAGAGCACCTGCTTCAGCATTACCTGGGTTGTCAGTTAAAAAATACGGTATCTAGTGCTCATATCAGACCTGAATCTGCATCTTGTGAAGGGTGGGCTGGGTATCTACAAGTTTAAAATTTTTCCCAGAAGATGCTTCAGTAGACTAAGGCACAAGAACCATTAATTAAAATGAAAAGGTAAGATTCAGCTTTCCCGCGACTCAGCTGTCACAGCCACTCGCCGACGTACTGGGGCTGAAGGACGTGGGTATCCACCTTCCTTCAATGTTGCGCCACTAGATAGAATCGAGGAGTGAAATATTCTGAACTTTGCTCACCTGTTTGCTACCCTTACCTGTGGTGGATGATTAGTTCCTGGCTTTTTCTTAGCTGTCCCATTGAGGTGATTTTTTCTGATTTCTGGGGGAAATATTCTTGGTGGTAGCAGAAGAGAACCAGGTTAATGGGTGTCTGTGATTATAGAGGATGCTTTAAGCAGAAAATTCTGGCGTATTGTTTTTTAGGAAGATGCGGTATCTCTTTAAGGAACTCACAGTGTGTTAGCCTGGGCACAGCTCAACCACTCCTTCCTACAAAGATTGCCAGCTAGTTAGTTATTTTCTTGAAACCTGTGGTTTGAAAGGAGGGAATGGCCATTTTGGCATGTTCTGGATATGCTGTTTGTGGGAAAGAGAGGGAGAGAAGGGGGCTTTGAATTCAAATGACCCAGGCAAGCCCAAACCACCAGGTCACCGGTCTGGAGCCTCTAAACCCCCTTAGGGACATATGCATATATTAACCACAGGGGTCACATCATAATATCCAAATAGAACAGTAATAGCTAACATTTGTTAAGCCTCCTTATGTGCTCAGAGCTTTACTATTTAGAGTTTCTTATCTCATGGAAGCCTTACAAGAATCATAGGAGTAAGTCCCAGTGTGCTTGTCCTGCCAATGGGTTTCAGCCCCGGGCAAGTTCGCTATGGATTCAGTGTGACCAAAGAAATTGACAGCAAAACGTTTTTGGGGGTGAAAGGGTTTATTACCAGGCTTCCCCCGGCAGTAGATGGAGCACTAGCGTCTCCGCCTCCGCCCAGAGCATGGGCCGAGCTCTCTATATAGCACAATAGTAGCTTATTGCCTAAAGGTGTGGAAGCGGTAGCCTAGCAACAGGCCAGCTACAGCATCATCAGGTGGTTTAAGTTGAGTGGGGATCCTGGACATAGGAACCCCAATTTCACCACAGTGCCCCACTGGAGGATAAGAGAATTGAGGCACAGAAAAGTTAAATAACTTTTCCAGACTCACAGCCTGTAATGTGCAGAGTCAGATTTGGAGCTGGGATAGTGTGACTGACCACCCCTGACCCCCAAACCCTTCCTACTCAAAGGGCAGCTCCTGGCTCTGCATCTTCCAGGAGCTTTTTCAAGAAATACGGGATCTCAGGCTCCACTGCAGATCTGCTTAACCAGACTCTGCATTTTACCAGAGACCTGCAGGCACACTAAGTTAGAGAAGAAAGACTCTAACGCGCAAGGCATTTCTTCAAGCTGTGCTCAAAGCATCCCTCACACCAAAAACACCTGTGAATGCTGGTGAACCATGTGGATTTTAGGCCCACCCAGAACCCCTGCAGCTGGCGTCAGCCGTCACGTGCCCACAGCCCCCCAGGGGACAGTCCTCTGCGCCTCAGTCTGAGAATCACGGCTCTGTTTCTCCTGTGGCTGTTCCTTGCTTGGCAGGGGAGACTTGGAACAAGGAGCCCAGGGGGAGCGGGAGAATGCCATCCTGCTGTGCTGACAGAGGGATCTGGGGAACAGCGCAGGCGGCCGACTGCAGGGAGGTCAAGGGAAACTTTACCCCCCCTCTGACTTCAATGGTGTCAAATCCAGACTGTACCAGAGACTTCCAGTGTGGAGTCTTAATTTCTTTTTGTTGTTGTTGTTTTATTTTCAAAGACTGCCTTTGTGAAAACCTACACCATTCCTGCCACTGACCGCAAAGCTGGTGCTCAAGTTCTTTCTTTTACTCTGGACCGGTTTACATGACATTCTTCTTCACAAACCTAAAAATGGGAAGTAGGGTCTCAGCAAGTTTCAGGAGATGCAGAGGAAGGTGCCATGTTGAGAAAGGTCCCAGGATGATGAGGCGGACACGGCACATTTGATACAATGATGTGGACAACTGTGACATCTGTGCCCTTAAGGATAACTCAGCAAGCTCGGTGGCAATGCTGGTGAAGTTCTTGCCTAAGATCTGTGTCGGCACCCCAGAGCCCCCGAAGACGGGGAAGTGTGAGCTGTGATTCTGTTCCAGCACGAATGAGTGGCACCGGCTACCACTGTGCGTCTAGGAAGTTGCTTCATTTCTTCAAGCCATGGTTTCCCATTGGTCTAATGAAAGGGCCTTTCAGGTGTTATGACTGCAGCAATCTGGAGAGCCCAGGCCAGTAAGAGGAGTGAGTGAAGTCAGCTGCAGGTCCGGAGGACGTAGGTGCTGCAGCGAGTGCCCCCCATCAAGGGTCTGCCAACGCGGGTCTTCCGGGAGCGCTGGACCAGCCGTGGCAGAGTCAACCCCAGGCGGGCTGGGCTGTCTCCAGGGGCCTCTGGTGCGTAGCTGTGACTTGTAATTACAGTTCCTTAGCCATTTTTGAGATCAGCAATGCCCGCGGCAGCTGGAGTAGAATCAGGAGATGGAGGAGATGCCACAGAAGAGTCAGTCATCTCACTCCTGCTGCTTAAACTGGGGCAAGTGGCAGATTGCTGAGCTTCCCAAGGACTAGCTGAGGACACCACACCAAGAGGACCTGGTGTTTTTTTTTCTTAAAGGTAGTGGGGATGAAAAGATTGTGAAGAACATGCAGTCATTCTGGTGAAGCTTCCGAGAAACTTCCCAGGTAAGGACATGGGGAAAGTGTGGGGTCACACTGGATTATTTTGTTGGCAGGAGAATGGGAGGTTAAGATCTGAAATAAACGTACAAGCAGATGTCAGAGACATTGGGGGGGTTCAGTTCCAGGCCACAGTAGAGCAAATATTGCAGAAAAGAGAGCCCGATGGATTGTGTGGTTCACAGTGATGTGGAAGTTGTGCTCACACTATACTGGGGTCTATTAAGTGTGCAATGGCATTGTGTCTAAAAAAACGTATGTACCTCAATTAAAAATTACTTTATTGGTGTAAAATGCTGCTATCATGTGAACTTACAGGGAGTCATAATCTTTTGGCTGGTTGAGGATCTGGCCTTAATTTAAGTAGCTGCTGATGGATCAGAGTGGTGGTTGCTAAAGGCTGAGGAGACGGTGGCAATTTCTGAAAACAACATGAAGTTTGCAGCACTGATTGACTCCATAATAAATATAATAATAATGAAAACTTTTGAAATATTGAGAGAGCTTCCAAAATGTGACATATGAAGAGAGTCAATGGCTGTTGTTAAAAATGGCTCCAATAGATTTGCTCGATGCAGGGGTGCCACAAACCTTCAACTTGAAACACACAATATTGACAATGTGCAAAAAAATGAGGTATGCCTGTATCCCTAATTTTACTTTATTTTCCAGTAGAAAAGGGAAAAATGGTGTATGTTTAAATATTCATTTTTATCATTCATTTTACTTGATTTTTGCTATGCTTATAAAATTTGTATTTGAAAGATATTCGGTTTCACATATTTTTTAATTTTATATTGTTAACCCTTTTACAAATTACTGCGAACGCCAGCATTTCATTACATTAAAATCCTTTAAAGTACCAAAAGCAAGATTTTAAATAAATGTGGGTATGATTGGCACTAATATGGAAGTGCAATGATTTGGGTATAACTCCATCCCTTTAAGGGCAAAAAATTATTCGGTGTTGCAATGCATATGGAGGATATTCAGTCAGGTGTTTGATTATTAATTAATACCTTGGTTCTGAAAGTGAAGTTTCAGCATTACCGGCAAACTTGGTAGAACTGGAGAGTCCGAGACCCCACCCCAGATATACTGAATCAGAACCTCAGGCAGGAGGCCGGAAAACTGGATTTTAATAAATGTTCCTGGTGATTCCAGTGCCTTCTAATGCTTGAGAATTACCAATTTAAGATTGTTGTTAAATGGAGCCACTGGCTAAGCCACAAGTCTGAGCGATGTTTCAGTCCTGACTTTCTTGTGTTCCCCATATTTATAAGTGTTAAACCAACAGCTAGGAATTTAGTAATCTAGATGACATCGAGGTGGAATTACAATCAACTAAAACCATCATTGCACAGAATGCAGGCATGTTCTGCAGGTAAGTGAAGGACCATCCTGGTTTTTAAAAATTCATTCTTTGTTTTTAGTGCCTGTCAGTTGTATGTTTTAGTCTGGTGGTATCAGGTTAAATGGCATGAAAACAACCTGTTGAAGCAGTGATTTGATGCAACATGACTGACTTATGTCATATAAGCCTGCATATAATACCAGTCCATCAGCAGCAGAAAACAGCACAGCCTGAAATAAAAGGGACCTAGCACTAATTTTTTTCTTACAATGCGTGTGTATGTACATTCCATCTCTTTATCTTGAAGCTCAGGAGGGGGAATGATTTCATCACTTTCTTTGGTGTGCAGAAGTAATCCATCTCTGCAGTACCCTGGTTTACTGATGCCTATTATTTGGGGATAATGACATATTTTTCTTGCTCATCTATAGTTGTTCTCTTGTGATCTTAAGAACGTAGCCGATTAGTCATCATTATTCTCATATTGTACCTGAAAGAACCATATATCCAGCCGTTCTGTATCAATGTATCACAATCCTTTGTGGCGCAAGTAGAAATGCTTAGAATTAGAACACAATGTGGGCCTCTGCCGAGCAGTAATTGATTTGTGGGAGCTTGTAAACTGGTTGCTAGGCTCTCTAGGTGACACGCAATAGTAAGGCCCTTCAGGGGAAACTCAAAGCACATAGGATATTTTCTCCCATTTATTCCAAAGTCCCTTGTTATAAGATCTTGAATTTAGGCTGTATTTGTTCATCATAAATGTTTACATGTCCTCTCCTTGGACTCTGAAAACCGCATGAACCAATTTTTTTCTTTACATTTTCTCATGCAGATAGCTTGTGTAATCAAATGTACATAAGTGTGTGCGAACTATTTAGGAAGCTAACAAAAACCGATCAATTTTTTAAGTGAATTGCTATAAATTGTCTTTGATATTTAAAATTCTCAACCAAATGATCAAAGTTCATTAGCATTTATGGGCACTGCAGACTGCCCATTTAGAGTTCAGCAGACTAACCAGTCTATTAGAGGTAAGATTTAGTCTTTAAATTTGAAAGGTTCAATCCTTTCCTTATTGTTCACACAACACTTACAACTCATCAGTCAGCAAATGTTTGCTAAGACTCTGGTCACCACATCTATTTCCTCTTCTTCCAGGCCAGACATTTTGCAGCCTCCCCTGCTGCTGGGTATGATATGTGGCTGAGTTCTACCCACGCACAATAGAGAGTATTAACACCAACGATGTGTGTCATTCAAGGCCTGACACAAAAATCCTTCTATGTCCCTTCTCCACATGCACTTTCATGCTCTTTATATTTCTCTACCTGGTACATTGGGAAGAAAGACTTCGAAAGAGTTCTTGCAAGTGTTTTCAGTGATTAGAAAGTAAATTATTGGACCTGACTTTGTATGTGGGGAGCCTTCGGTCTCAGAAAAGTCTTCAGAGAAAGACAAGAAAAAAATAGTTTCATTTGGCTGGGTCACTTGTTAAGAGTTACTGGTTTTATTCAAATGTGGGGAGACCCCCAAAAGGGATTCAGCTGGGTATAGTGGAGACAAAACTGCCTAACTACGGGTGATACTGTATAGATGTTAAATGGTTAGTTTCTTCATTTCACTTGGATTAATACAGAAGGAAAAGGCTAGGGCATGGAGATAATGCAAGCATCTCTTGAAATCTTAAGAATAACTGTAATCGCTTGTGTACAGTGTTCAGCTCTTTTTCCTATAATCTTTGAAATCTTTGACTATTGGGTAAAATATGTGCCTCAGTAAGGAGGTTCTTGTAGAATTGCTTTGTTTTTTAATGAAGTTGCTCATTTAGGAGTTGCTTTGAACAGTGGCATACAAGGATAAAGTGGGAGTAGTAGACCAAGGGTGGTCCATCGTCTGTAGAGAATTAAAAAACATTAATAAAGCCAACTAAAAATTGGTTTGCTTTTTGTTATCTTATATACCATGCACCAGCAATTCTAAACAATGTCGGTAATAAAATACTCTTTCTACTGGGGAAATTGCTCACACGCTACCTTCACTCCCCAATCTAGTTTGGTAAACTACTAGACACCTTAAGTATTTATTAAGGACAGTTTTCAAGGACTGTCAGTATAACAGGAGATATGCCATACCAGGGAATATAATCAGAGTTTTTAAGAGTGCATTGCCCAGGAAAGTGAAACAGAGGCTATTAATTCTGACATGAAAAATGGAACCAGTGGTTCCAGGAAGTCTGCGTGAAAGAGCTTGTTCTTAAGATTTTGAAAGGGCCTGAGCAGCACAACATAAATAAAGAGAAGAAAACCATTCTGTGCATTGGAGAAAGAAGATAGCCAACTGCAAAGCCAGATGTGAGGACCAAGAGTGAGGGGACGACCTCAGGTAGAGTCTCATGAACAAGAGGCCGGTCATGTAGGTGTAGCTAGCATGGGGCTCACGTGACAAGCATCAAAGTTTTCTGTTGGGTCTGGAAGGGAGTTAGCAGAACCCTATGAGTATTAATACCTTGTGGTCAAAGCAGTCATTCTAGAAATACCACCAGTCAACTAGAATGATTAATGCCATGGTTTTGGGTAGGGAAACAATTGAGTGCACCCCACTGTAATTCATGGGGAGCACAGGGTCAGAGCTACGGTTGTGGGTTTTGTGGCCTGCAGGGCCCCTGTTCCTCTGCACAGTGTTGGGTTCTCCACGTTGCAGCTGTTGGAAACGATCTTAACTGTGTCAACCTGCCAACAGCAGTTTTGAGCTCAGGAATGATTTGAGGGGGTGGATGTAAGCCTCCAAATGGTAAAGACCAAATCTCAGGCAATCAATTTGATCTCTGCCTTTACCAGTTTAGCATTTCATAAGCTCTTGGTTTTTGGCAATTCTCTTCCCATCACTGCAAACTTCTTCAAACGACATGTCACTTAAGACCGACATCTCCCTTCTGTGCCAACCCAGGTCAAAACATTTACAAAGAAGCATGTGGACATTTGAAAAGGAGTGTGACTGCTTGGTTCAAAGACCCATAAGAAAATTCCAGAGATTAGATGAGACTGAGAAAAATGAATGTTCAGTACCAGTTCAAATTATGGGAATGACTTTAGTATATCTAGTGAAACCTTATTTGCCATTACATAAGCCATAGTCACCAAACGTCAACAAGAACATCAGAAAATGGCTCTACTTCTCATCTCTGAATCTTGTTCATTAGTCCTCAGTGAGCCATGATTTTGTACATGCTGCTATCCTGAATAAGCCACTACGTTATTATATTGGCCAATTTCCAAATGGGAGACTTATGTAAGGAAAGTGAGCTGCTAATGTGGTCTTTCTCTTGCTACGATACATGCTGCAGTTCCTTTGAGTAAATGTGGGATGCTGTGAATACTCACCTCATTCGTTGT
Source organism: Manis javanica (assembly GCF_040802235.1). Classification (NCBI taxonomy): domain Eukaryota; kingdom Metazoa; phylum Chordata; class Mammalia; order Pholidota; family Manidae; genus Manis; species Manis javanica. The sequence goes on along the minus strand of NC_133169.1, from coordinate 89,855,576 downwards.
TACTCTCCTGCCCTCAAGGGACATCGTTAGCACTTCCTGGTCAGGGAGCTAAGAGGAACTTGTCCAACAAAACTGTGCGATTCCCAACCCTTCTGTGCCAACCAAACAGACCAGTGTTTGTTCAAACCTTCTCTCCTGGTGTTTTTGTTTTGTTTTGTTTTTAAAGTGTAGCTTCCCAAAGCAGAGGTAGAGGAGAAACCGTCCAGGAAGGGCATTTTGGGAAGTGAGGAGGGTGTTATTTAGGGGAAACCAGAGTAGAAATGGGCTCTACATTTGAGCCAGGATTGCAGCTTTGTGAAGCTGCCCCTGGTGGGTCCAAGGATCCCAGAATCTAAGGATGAGGCTTTTTACACTAAGAAAAGACAAAGCCCTGACCGCTCAAACCCCCTAGGCAGCCAGACTTGTAAGTGGAATTTTAAACACACTTTGGGCAGGTTTCCAAAACCTTTCATTTTTTTTTTTTAATCCATTAAGCCAAATCCTTTCAGAAGATCAGCATTTCTTCTAGAATTGCTGAACTTTTTTAATGTGCCTCTCGGAGGCATAAACCATCAATGCAACCATTAATTTGGGGGCTTTTCTCTCTGGCAGTGGTGCGAATGGAGAAGTAATAGTTGGAAAGGCATTCTGAGTAATCAGGTCAGGGGGGCAAAGCAAATAATGTTCCTCATGGCCCAGCCAGAGGCTTTGTTTTGCTGTGAGTTTTAATTTAAGGAGAAAAAAGGGCGGGGAAGAGAACACAGAATGTCGGCACTGCTTTTTCCAGTGACACTCTGGTAAATCTTGCCAATAATTTGATATTTTTATTGGATTGAAATATCTGGGGACCCTTTCAAGTTACTGTAGACTCATTTTCCTTTTGTTTTCTTTTGCATTACTGTATGTGCAGACATAGGACATTTACATTATTATGGACAGACAGTTTTATAAGACTCCAGCATTTGGGACTTAATATAAATGTCAATACTTTTTTCCATTTCTGAAGCTGTCTCTCGTTGCACTATAGAGCTGGAAATTTTTTAAGTTGCTGGTCATCAGATTTTCTGTCTCCCAGTGGATTAAGTGATGGGCAGGGAATCCTCTTGTAGAAGAAATTCCTTGTACTTTCAGTCAAACTGAGACTGACCTTCTATCGCAGCTTGGTGTTTCTCTTTCCGGGTGGTGGCCAATGGCCGGCAGAAAGAGAAAAGAGCTTTAATAACATTTTTTGAGACTAACTACATGAAATAAACTCTGCAAATTAGAGTTTGAAGGCAATAAGGCATCTCCTCAAGTACTCAGAACAGCATGTTACTGATGCGAAATCGTAGGCTGCTTTCTTGAACATCAATCAAATCACGATACCACCTAGTCTTTTGTATTAAGGAAATGCTGGATGGGGTCATAACCAGCATTTCTTTTTTTCCAAAAAAAGCAGGGGCTGGTGGTGGTAGAGCGCAGTACAGGAGCTGCTGTAATTTACAGGCCAGTGGTCTAGTGAAAGCTCAGACCAGCGATTAAAAACGTGGAAACTGATGTCGATTTCTAAGACATTGAACCATGAGGCCTTAAAACCAATGTCACTTTATTTTCTGAGTTTGATATATCTTCAAAGCCTAGGATTTATGGGTGTGTTTAAAAGATGCTGTGTTTTAAAAAAAGTTTATTTCTCAGTCCCCCTTCAACATGTCGTGACTGCCAGCCCTGAGCTCTTGCGTGCAGCACGGAGTGACAGCTTCAGCCTGGGCTTCTCTGATCCTCCGGCACAGGCTGAGAAGTCACCGTGATCAGTCAGGGCGCTCCCAGCACAACTTCCTGTCCGTGACAGGCACGTCCTCACAAAACATGTGCACCACCCATTTGACCCTTCTGCCTTAGGGTGGTAGTTTTATCCCTTCAGCTCATTAATGTGCTTCTGAAAACTGGAGTTTATTGGTTTGGCCTCCAGTCAACTCTGGGCACCCCTGTTGGGCAGAGTTCCTTCCAAATAATTCTATGAGCAACTTATTTTCATAACTGCCTAGTATGACCATAGAAGTTACTCTCCAAACCAGGACACTTTTGAGAGGGAAAGGGGGTAGTATTGATAATTATGCCCAGGACTGCCTTGGGAAAACCGAAATGTACCCCTACTTTTGACCTAAGTATAGGTACCAGGTACCAAACATCACCCTCCGTACCCATCAGCTGTGGTCAGTACCAGGCTGGTTACACTGAAAACCTAAATTATTAGTCATATGAAGTTATGGAGGAAGGAACCTGTTAGGGAAATTCACAATGAAGGGAAACCTGGGTACCACCCCTAAAATCTACCTCCTGAGGATCCCATCCATCCCCATTTCTCTACCCCCATTACCCTCCGCTGATCACAGGCACCATCATCCTTCCCCTAGATTACTGCAGTAGTCTCCTAAATGTTTTCCCACTCCAGTCTGGCCCTCTTCCAACCAGTTCTCTAGGTATCAGACGGCAATTTTTCTGAAACCAAAATCAGGCACCATATTGGGCATAGGAAATCTAGCAGGGTGGGCAAGTCACGGCCCTGCTCCCAAGTACTTCCCCTCCAGCAGCCAAGCCCCATGACACACAAGTAAACACAAATAGTCACGATAGAGTTTAGGAAGAGCCGCGGAAGTGAGCAACAGAGGGAGGTGATAGTACCGGTGGCAGTGAGGAGGCTAAAGTGGTGAGGGAAGGCTCTCTGGGAGGTGACGTCGGGTTAGATTTGGGGGACGGGCCGGGACAGCCACGGCGAGAGTCAGGGCAAGGGTGTCCCGGGAAGAGGGACATTAAACGCCGGAAAGCAGATGCATTCGGGTGTTCTCAAGAAGCAGGACAGGAGGCCTGGCGACAGGCACGAGGGGCAGAGTATCTGCCATCAGTTAGAGGGTGGGTAAGGGCCGGGTCACTGAGGCCTTGTCGACCAAGTTCAGGAGCCTGCATCACTCTCAGGATAAACATCCAGGGCCGTTAAGGAGGGTGAAGCGGGATCGCTGATGGAACCAGTCACCCTGTTCACTTAGGCTGACTCCTGTCTGCGTGCAGAATGACTGTGGGTAAAAGGGACGCCGAGTAGCGGCGTGCGCTCCTCGTCTAGGTGAAAGGGTGTGGGTGGCGACAGGAAAGGAGCCAGGAGTTGTGACATGTCATCACATTGGTGGCATTTGAGGCTTTTTAGTTGAAATACATTTTACAATTAAAAGTATATCTTTCAACAGCATCCTGTTCTCATGTTAGTCTCTTGAATGTATAATTATTGCCATACTTTTATTTCATTTAGTGTTTGTTAAAGCTTTATCCTTTGAAAAGCAGATTTTTGATTTATGTTTTTCAGGTAGCTTTATATACATATTTATTCTAGTCAACTGTGAGGTATCTTAATTTCAGAGAATGAATATTGAAATTCTAGAAATGTCTGCAAATGTCTAGAAAAGTGGCTGGAAAACCTATCCCAGTGAGTCTAAAAATCCTAAGTATTTAAACCCATTGATCTCTAATGTTTAACACTGTCCCCAGTTATCAGTTGCCTGCAGAATACCAACACAGTAAAGAAGTGGTTAAACATTCTCGAATATCCAAATCCATGCCACACAGGGAGGGTGGTCTGTTGTGTAGGCTGTTCAACAGGGCAAGGCTCTGCTGCTCACCTTTCATTCTTTAAAAAGTTAACACCTATATTCTCCGTAAATGTGCTTGTTCTAAGGAGCAGTGCCAGTTGATACTTGGCTGATTGAATCCTAGTTTGATCTTGTTCAAGAATCAGCACTGCTTGTTTAGGAGGGCAAAAGAAATGCTTTTCTGAGCTGACTCGGTATGTCCCTCTGTGCAAGACACGTGCAGTACAGATGGAAGCGCTGGCTGGCGGAAGTCTGCAGGAGGAAATACCTTCCTGATTAAAATCTCCAAGGCTGACATTTCCTGCTGTTTGCCCTGCTGAATGATCTCACATGGGTGTTTTGCAGAGTCATAATTCTTTATCGACATACAGGACAGTTATTTTCTTGGCAGCATGAAGTTCTTTTGGCCACTAGGGTGGGGAAGTTATTTGAATTGTGTGACCGACAGGCCATTTCAGTTAGCAAGAGGGATGTGTTACCTCTTGGTCCTTTAAAATGCACTTTTAGGTCAAATAATTATGACGTAAGGAAGAGACCTCACCATCATTTAATGAATTTCAGATATTTAAAAAAGTTCTGCACCACACCCCCTCCCATTTTGCTTTCTAAGGTAGAGCTTTTAAAGATTTCGACTTTCATACCCAGTAGTCCCCCCAACTGTGAGATTCGGCCTTTTTATAAGCACGTTGTATTGTCCTTACCTGCAGATCATTTCCTTGGATTGTGTTTTCACTAGACATGGCCCTGGGGGGAAAATATTATCCAAAAAAAAAAAAAGGCCTGTTCTAGACCCACCCAGAATGACACAATATTAAGTATTTCCCCTATTCAACAGTGATGTTGTTTTGAGAATTCACAGCCGGTTTGAGTTTAAGTGCAATGTTTTCTTTCTCTTTTTGGTTCCTAATTTCCCAGGGGCCTGCTACCTTTGTGCTGAGCCTGACATGTAGCGTTCTCCCAGCAGAGACTGCCTGGTATGTTTAAAGCAACTGGTGGCCCTGAATGAGCAGCTTGGGTTTTTATTAGTTATGAAAATCTTTATTAAAAAAAAAAGTTATTATAAAATGTTATTATAAAGTTATTTTGTATTGAAAACAAAAGAAATATCTTTCATTGCATGGGCCTGTATGTTGCCTTTAGCCTCATACACATTCTTATCCTTTTGTAAGTTGTTCGGGACCGTGTTACCAGCAGGATGGCCAGCTGGGACTGGGGAGTTTCCTGGGATGTGGGACTTTCGGTGCTGAAAGTGGGCACGTCAGGGGCAAACAGAGACACTGCTCACCCTGGGAACCCCCCACTGACATAGTGGCCCAGGTCAGGACGACCGTCTCTTCCCTGACCCGTGGGCTGCCCCGGGGACCCGGAGCTCTCCCTTCAGCAGCTTGGCTGAGGCTGGATGGGGTGAGCGGGTCGGGCTTCCACTCCATGCAGTTCCATCACGGCTCCATGAGGGCAAGAGCGGAAGCTGTGGGGCCTCTGGAGTCTGTGCTCAGAAGTCACATGTTGCCGTTTCTGCCACCCTTAGTGATCAAGCCACGGAGCCAGCCCAGTTCAAGGCACGGAACAATAGACTTCACCTTTTGATGGGAGGAGTTACAGAGAATGTGGCCATTTTTAATCTACACAATTCCCAATATATATACATTAGGATTCGGAGACTCAATACATTTAAACAACTTCTCCAAGACCACATAGTTCCTAAGAGGCACATGTAGGATTCCAACCAGGTCTGTATGCCTGAAAAAAAACCCATGTGAGATTTTCGTGGGTTTGAGTCACCATGCGGGACTCCATCATCCAATGAGCCAGAAAGCAGCCTGGCACTTCCCTGCTGTTCTGGGAGGGGCAGGGGAGATGGGGTGGAGGAGAAAGAAGGAGGAGACAGAGAGGCAGTGGGCTGGCATGTCTGGGTGACTGGCATCGCAGGAACAGGTCCACCTTTTGAGAAATTCATCCTGGCCTGACTCTATAAATCATATTCTGTAAGTATGTTTGGGCTCCTGCTGTCTTACTCCGTCCCTACTTGAGTACAACCTTATTTCCGAAAGGAACTTCTTCAGACTAGATTCTTGGTCTGGACGTTCCCCTCGTTGCTTGTGCTCTGGTCCCGTTGTTTTTCTGCTTAAGTGTTTGAATCTTCTCTAGTTGAGAATTTGACAGTTAGAAAGAGAGTTGCTCTGAGCCAGTTCTCGAAGCATGGGTGTCCCTGAGACCCTTTCAGGGAGTCTATGAGGTCACAATGAATTTTATAATATGAAGATAGTATTTGCTTTTTTCCACTCTGTCTCTTGTGTGCAAAGTGGCTTCTCTGGAAGCTACGTTGTGTGTGATACTGCAACACATTGTACTAGGAGCAGTTTAAGAATTCCACTATTTTCCATTAAGACAGATGTTAAAAATTTTAGGAAAATGTGAAACAATGACATTCTTCTGCCTTTAGAAAATATTTTTCACTAAACATGTTTTTATGGTGGCATGTAAAGCATTTGTTGAGATTTTTAAACATACAAATATTCTTAAAAATTTCTCACTTAATTTCTCATATTAAATACCTGTTAAAATGCACATAAAGCTCAGTGGGTCCTCAATAATTTAAGGTAGAGGTCCTGAGAGTAAAAAGTTTGAGGATGATTTTACCATCATGTTACCAACTGCCATTTTCTGAGCTCCCTCCATGCCAGGCCATATCCCGTGCCTTCTCTTTTCATCCTCCTACCAACCCTATCAGGAAGGTACCCTGTTAATTCCCAAGCCCCAGAGGCAGAGACTGCTCACAGTCATAAGTCACAGAGCTCATATGCTATGGAGCTAGAATTAGCTTCAAAGTCTGGCTGACTCTACAGTCGAACTTTGAGGAATAAATAACTTGCTTGCATGCAATGTTTTTTCCAGACCGAGAGAGAGAGAGAAGCAGAGGTCAAGAGAACTTGGGTGACTTGAGATGTCTCAGGCCTCCAACTATGACTCTTTGCTGTCTGACATGAATCGCCCACTAGTCAGAGTAACTTACCTTTGCGAATTCTAGCTTCATGAGAAAGGAATTGCTTCAAATTCAAGTGATATTCTGAACCTGGTGAAGTTTTGTTCCCCTTATTTTTAAAGCATTTCTAATAACATACTAGGTAAATGCTGTTGAGTACTCAAGAAAGAAACATGTTTGTAGAATTACCACATTCTAAACTGCAGAAATAAATATTCATTGCCTTACACAATTTTCCAATTACTTTGCCAATGAGCTTGTACATTTACTTCGTTCTAGTCTCTTTTGTGATTGTAAAGCAATTGCTGCCACTTACTGAATGCTGATTATGTGTCAGGTGCTGAGAGGAAGACTTTTTATCATGATTTCTCTGAATCTTCAAAAGAATGAGGCAGGCACTAGGGTCTCCCTACCCTAAAGATAAGGAGATACAGCTTGCAGAAGGGAAGCTACTTGTTTGGGGTCACTCAGCTGGTAAGTAAGTGGTAAGTCAGGGATCAAACCCGGGTCTGGGTGGTTCTCAGCTACAAAGTCTTAACCAGTATGCTCTGCAAGCCCCTAAAAGGCAGTGTCAACTACTCTATGGATGGGAGTTCTCCAAAATAGGGTTGAAATAGTCCAGATGAATTAGAAGATACAATTTTACCTTCAGAGATTTTAAGAGAAAAACCATGTGATACAACCTGCTCATGAGAAAACAGATGCAATTCTTTAATTTTGTCCTTAGCTTAATCTTTCGCTAACACCTAGCAGCCAAGGTGTACAAAGAAAGGCAAAAAGTGCCTCATGTGTAGCTGGTACTACCCAGGGATGCTTTAAGGTGACCAGCCTTGCCAACCGAGCATTGGTTGTGATTCTGTGAGGCTTGTCTTCCTGCTGCCTTGAGGGGCTCTCCTTTCAGTTTTAAAATGTCACCATCGTGTCAACAGTGTTAGAGGTGATGGGAAAGCTGAGGCTCTGCACGTGTCAACAGCAGCTGTGCAAGTCCCCTGGAACACTGGGAAAAGGGCGTGGTGGCTTTCCCTTAGGGCTGCGCTCCGGGTGCCCGGGGAGGGGACGAGGACCAAAGCCTGGGGGAATTTACTGGCTGCTGCACAGCTACCCAGGTGCATTCAGCGAGGGTTCTGACTGCGGAGTCGGACGTTACTGACCTTGACATCAACCTTATGGCTTCTCCTAATGAGTCAGACTGTTGGGACTGTCATAAAAAGCCTAGAGTCTTGACATAGAAAAGGATCATTACTAGCCCAGCTTCTTACATAACTCGAATAGCGTTTATAAATTGTGTCTGAGCAGTAATGCAGAGGAATTCAGTATACTGTTAAGACAGATCTGACCAGAGCAGCTTGCTGTTGCTTAGGAACCTAATACTGGAGACACGACACAGACAACTTTTGTCACTCCAAATCCATGCACTTAATTTTCCCTACCCTAAATTAGCTCCAGGAGCAAGAACAGGTGAAGTGTGTAAAATCTGGGTAATGTGGGAAGATGACAAGAAGGTGGGGAGCCGTGCCTGTGAGCTTCTCCTTTCGCCGCCCCCTGCGCTCCCTCGGACCGCCTTGCCCAGGAAGGCAGTTAATCAATGTGCACATTCTCTGCCCAGGGTTGCTCTCTGGACGTTGGTTTTTTTAAGCAACAATGCCTGTGAGTATCGCTTTGGTGCTCTGTCATTTGAGCAGTTTTGTGGAATCCTATAATTCTTTGCAACTTTTAGTGTGCTTAAAACTGCAGTTAAAGGCAGAATGCGTGCCTCCCTCCTACCTCTTCAGGAGAAGGTCAGAGCTGAGTTCTTGTCCCTGTGACCTCAGTGTTCCCGCCTCAAGAGCCTTGCAGATGGTCTCTGAGTAAATAATACTACACATGATCATCAATGACTATGGAGTGCCTACTGTGTGTGGGATAGTACAGCAGGGCTTCATCCTACTCCCTAGGAAGCAAGTACTCTTTATTGCTCTCATTCTTCCCATTTTACCCATTGAGGAGTGGAGTCCGCGGCCCGGCCCCCCAGCTAGCAAGCAGCGGAGCCTGGGCCTTAACCACCGTGACTCTACTGCTTCCAAGTACTTTGACCAAACAGCTATCTTTGTAATTCCTATTTTCTATGCCCCCCTGTCCCTTCCTCTCCCTCACTCTCCTCTCTGAGCCTCGACTGTCTGTCGGCCTGTTTTCCTATGGATTCCCTGGCTGGCTTGAAAGAACGCAGGGAAATCATCTTTTTGTTCACATCCGAAGTCTTCAACCAATTTCAGTCAGCTGACAGGGAATGGTTATTCTGTGCCCAGCAATCCACCTGGGTTCTAAAGTAGCACCCCTCTTGTCTCTACCAGCACCAAACCCCAGTCCTTTGCGCTGAGGATGGCTAGTCCTTTGTGTTTTTCCATTGGCTTTGCTCTCTGTGCCTGAAGTCAAGACGAAGTAGCTTTGTTTGTTCACCTTCCTGCACCCCTTCCCAGGGGCTGAAATGAGCCTGGGGGAACACCAGGCTTCTTTTTTTTTTTTTGGAGTCATGGGTAACGTATTTTTAATTCTGCCAGGTATTTTCAAATCTACTTAAGTTCTTAAGCACTGCTTAGTAAACATTTCTGAAGCCCACATGACGGCTTTGGGGAGGACCGTGGGGACAGTCAGGCAGAACGCTAAAGCAGCAGAGACCTGAGATAGCGGAGAGCAGGTGGTGGGGCAGACGCACGGAACTGCGAGCCAATAATACTCCAACGGAGAGCTGCATCCAGGCTAGTTATTCTCTAAAAGCAAAAAGGAAACTTCCACGGGATCCACAGGCCTTGTCTGGTTACCCCACGGAGCGTATGTGTGCTGACACCATGTGTATAATTCAAGGGGATCTCTAACCCTAGAAACCTCATTTGGGAAGAGTAGAAAAATCCCTACTGACAGTGACAGCCATGTGACTTGGCTGGTGCCGGTCTCCCAAACCTTAGTTGTCTCAGCTGTAGAAAGAATGTAGTGGAAGCTCTACCTCACAGACCTGTTGTGGGGATCATATTAGAGCAGACCTGCAAAGCACGGGGCATTTAAGCTGGCCCACAGGACACAGTAAAAGATGGGCATTGCTTCTCCCACTGGCCTGTCCTACCGTTTGACATTCTCAGTGTAGGAGAATCACTTTGTAGGTTCAAGTACTCCATTGTATTTTAAACTGTTCCTGCTACAAGTATTTGTAAAATACTTACTGCGTATGAATTTATCAGCATTTGGAGATGAATGACTAAAGCTCCCCAGGAGCAGAAAATAATAAGACTATTATTTAGTGAGCACATACTATGTTTCAGGCATGAAGCTTAATGTGCTGTGGCCACATCTCAGTAAGTCCTCTCAACAGCTCTAAAAGGTGCTCTTAAAAAAGGCTGGACAATTTACCCAAGGATTGGTCCCAGAGCCATAACACTTATTGTCATGTTCTGTGACCATCCATCACCCCAAATAGGCTTTAATGGTATAGGAGGGGTAGAGAGAACACCAAGACAGGGTGAGCCTCTCTGGCGTACCAACGTCAAGGACAAAGGGTCATTTGGCAGGGGCAAAATACAAGGTTTCCTGCAGTAGGATGGCAGTTGGCAGTGCGAAATGCAAGTCAGAGGAGCTGCTCACAAGCTGTGCTTCCTCAGACACGCGTGCAGCGGCTCCCAGGTTTCGCCTGTGCTGTCTTTCCAGCCTCTCTTTGTGTCTTTGGCCTCTAGCCTGGTCACACAGCACATCATAATCCTCTGGCCTTTGTCTATACTCTTCTATCAGCCACCAATACTTTTTCCAAACATGACCATATCTTCCTTGTCATCAATCACGTGGATCCCCAGCACCAAGCCTGATTTCTGGGAAACAGCAGATGGCCTGTGTGTTTGAATGGACAGATGACTAACGAATGAACAAATGAACATGGCCCTTTAGAACTTTATCTGGTGCCGGCTCTGACCAGTTCCTGTGTCCAAGACCTGCGACCTGCACGTGCTCTTTTCCTTGGGTCTTCCAACCTCACGGGGATGCTCACGTTCATATGTTTCTGCCACGTAAGCACCTGTTCCGGCCTAGTCAACTGGACCAAGGGGACAAGCCTGACAGTCTCTGTTGCCACCCGCCTCCCCCCAGTGCAGCTGGAGAGGCATGAAGGGCTGGGACACGTCATCGTGAGGCTTTCTGCCCCTCAGTCGCCTCCTGCCTCAGTTTCCCTGAGTTGGATTCTCCACCCAACAAGAGACCTGTCAGGGGGTCTTCAGGGATCCGTGGAGTTAGGTGCGTGGAATCCCTTGGAACAAAGATGCCCTATAAACAGATAATAGCCACTTCAGAGTTCCATGCCCTAACCATGGAAGGTGACTCACTATATCCTCCCAAATGCATACTAGATGGCAGAGGACAAACTGCTAAGATGTTTTATTCTAACGTATAGTTTAATACAGAGAATTACAAAGACGACAATAAGTAGAACATGCTCTCCCTGCCCAGATGGCTTCTTGTTTTTTAAAAAATATTAAGTCAGAAATTTGTCATTCTGATTTTCGATTAAAACTTATATTTTCGGAAGTATGTTGTATCATACAAGGATATACTTTTGTTTGGCAAAATGGCAGCTAGCTTGGGTATTTTTCATCAAAGGGCAGCATGGGTCTTAAGGTTGGAGAGAAGCACTGATGAGGGTTGTAGGGACCAGCCTGGCTTCTCACAGATAGTTTATGACGGGCTCCCAAATGCGTTGACACTGGTTCAGTCTTTTCCTGGAGCTGTGGGTCATATACACTCTAGTTAGAAGGAATGTATTACTTATTCACTGCTGTGTAGTAATACTCCTTGCAAGACTGCCACAAACTTTGCATCTTTCAACAATACATATTTATTGTATCATGACTTCTGTGGATCAGAGATAGGAAGATCGAAACAAAAGAGGGGAGACCCATGCAAGAAGCTGTCAAGGTGGCCCCGCTGTGGGTTTTTGGTGCTCCCTTCCATTAGACCTCCTTAGGAGCTTTAGGAAATGCGTTTCTGAAGGAGAAAGGGGAGAGGCCGGTGTCCATGTCCTGCATGGCTCATTGTTCAGTGGTGGCTCTACAGGCACTAACTCCCCTACTGTTCTGGGTCGTGCATTTGTGAATGCAGAGCTGGTTCCTAGGGACATCCCTTGCGACACCATTAGAAAAAGCCTGAGGCTTCACTGGACCATCTGCAAGGCTGCAATCAAGGTGTGGATCAGGGCTGAGGTCTCATCAGACGTTCAGCTGGGGATGGACCCACTTCCAAGCTCACACGGTCATTGGTAGAATTCAGTTCTTTTCAGGTTGTCAGAACGGGGGCCTCGGTTTCCTGCTGCTGTCAATCCTCAGTTGTACTGGGGGGCTTCCCTCCGTTCCTTGCCATGTGGCCCTCTCTACAGTCAGCTCACAACATGGAGCAACTTGTTTCTTCAAAGCCACAAGGGAGAGAGCTCCTTGTAAGACGGGCATCACAATCACAGATAGTGTAATCGCTTACCTTCTGGAACCTTTGCCGTATTTTATTGGTTAGAAGGAAGTCGCAGGTTGTGTCTGCACTCACCGGGAAGAGATTATCCCTGGCATGGACACTAGGAGGCGATAGTCATCGAACCCCTTTAGAGCCATCTGCCCTAGTAGCTATGGGGATGCAAAAGTCAGAGGTCAACACGGCCAGTAAAATGTAGCTGCTTTATGAACAGTGTTAGTGGCTAACCTGAGCTAGCATAAATTAAATTAAATCAAGCATCTACAATCCCCCAAAAGTAGTCAAGCTTTTAAAAAACCTAATATACTATCCATTTATCCTATGCCCAAATTCCCTCTTTTGCCAAAGTTGTCTTTCTTTTGAATCTGAAAGATATATACCACCCCAGTGCCATTACTTCTGGCATTTAGGTTCCTAAAGGATGGAAATTAAGTCACTTTTAATTAAGCTTCTCTTCTCTGTATAAAATTTTTCCATTGCATTTTCCTGGCCCCTTTCAGTGTTTAGCTATTTAGCATAACTTTAATTAGGACATTAAGAAAATTATACAAATCCACGAGATAGGTCAAATCACTGAAACTTAAAAACAAAACAAAAAACCTCAACTTCCTGACTCTGGTATTTCCCTGTAATTAGAACGAGAGCCACAGTGTAGTGCACTTATTTTTAATAATCTTTGCAGGCACATGTTTGTTTTTCTTTTGTTATGCCTAATGTGGTACATCTTACAGATGTTGAGAATATTTCAGGATGTCTTGCAGGGACAATGAAAGATTGTGGTTTAACAACAAAGCCTCTCCCAGCACTGGGGCCTGTTGGTAACAGTTGCACTGTTGAAGTGGAAGATGCTCAGTTCGTCTTCAGAAGTCATGTGCTCTTGGCAGGGTAGAGCTGCATGTTGTGTGTACTTCAGGGTCCTCCATGGCGAGTTTCCCCAAAGGCTTATTGTATTTATTGCATCATTTGTTTTTTATTTGTAAAAGTATTTTGGAAGCTTCAGAATGGTTCAGAAACAGCCATTACTGTTTCTAGCTGTACATGGTTGTGACTGCTGGTGGAAATTGTGTTGAAAGCAAACAAAAGCAAATAAAAGCCCCTCTTCGGCACCTTTCCCTTTGCATTTCCACCCACCCTGAGCAGGGGGAACCCAGCTCCGTGGGGTTACACGAGCCAAGCTAGTTCAGATTTATGACTTTTGTCTCCCAAAAAGGACTACTTAGGCTTTTGCGGGTAGGTGAACCACCTTCATGAAAAATTAAAGCTGGCTTATTGATTTTAAAGGGCAGGGTGAAGTTAATGGCCCTACAAGATTCCTGACACGTGCATTCACGTGTAACAAAGTTACTCTACATCCAGTCCTCAGGAAAGTGATGCTTCTAATCTAAAAGTGTATAACATGGAGACCCTACCAGGGCACTGGAAAACCAGTCCATCTTAGGAAACTGGAATTAGCCTTAACTGTAATATTAAGTACTATAAATTACCCTCTGGGGCCCAGCCAGTTAAGCAGCCAAATATTTTTCAACACACTTACGTTTCCATTTCCGGTACCAAATAGAACTTGAAAGAGGAGTCATCTTATTCAAAAAGCATTTTTCATGATATATAAAAACCATTGATGGTATCTCCTCTGTACCCTAGACATAGTTTTGTGTGTGATACGTAGTAAAGCTGTTATTTGCTTGTTTATATCCATGCTTTGTGTTACACTGCCATTTATTGTCAATTAAACGTCTACTTACTAAATGTGTTGGAGCATTCACTTTGCAGAAAGAGAAGGAACACTTTTCCTCGAAGAACCTCTGGTCTGGGTTAACTCTTAAGTCCTTCTTAAAGTGGATTCCGTCGCCTCTGGACTGAGATCCACCTCTTACCCAATGCTCATACTATTCTAGGTGGTCTGGCTACCAGCTGCCCTTACGTTAGATGCTTCAAAAATGCAACCGGGCAGGTGTTATTCCCATTTGGCAAATGCAGAAACTGCGGCTCAAAGAGAATAAGTAAGTCTGCCAACCATTCCCAGGTAACAGAGGGATGTCAAGGCCAGAGCTATTATACCCTAAATCTTTGATCTTCTTTCACATTCCTAACCTATGATTATGTGATAATACAATCAATTCAGTGACAGGAGGGGCAGTCACTCAAAAATGCATATTTTAGGATGCCAGGATTGCATAGCAGCCTCAGTTGGAAAACAGTAGATTCAAAATGAGAAGAGGTGCGTCCTGCTCCTGTCTCGGCCAATGATTGGCTGTGTGGTCTTAGACAAGTCACTTTACTTCATTGTCTTCATTTGTGAAGTGATGAGAGTCAACTAATAATTTCTAGGCAATATTTCCCAAATCTGGTCCCCATAATCAGGGAAGGCTGCCCAGTACGGCTTTGCACTTGGAAGTGCACCATGTGTAGATGCATGTTAAAGGTGTCATGGGGTCTTGCCTGAAGAAACCTGTTAATATGGCACTTTTAAAACTCATTTGGCCCTGGAGCACTTGGTCATATCTCACAGAGGTCATATTCCCTAGAAAACCATTTGGGAAATGATTTTCCAAATTGTCTTTAGGCTCTAAAATTTGATAGTTGACATTTTCGCTTGTAAATTGTTCCATACCTGCAACCCATGTGTTCTCTCTTAACTGGCTTTCCATCCTGCCTTGGGGCTGAACACAGTGGGCAACAAGTAAATGCTAGTGACTGATTTATTCAGCTCTTAAGGTTAATGTATTCTAAACAGTGCTGATTTTATGTGTGGCAAAATTTAGTCTAACCCAGAACAGTTCTGGGATGGGAAGCTCTGGAAACTGGGTAGAAACCACCAACTCTCTCCCCAGAGCCAACCAGAGGGATGCCAGGTGACATTTCAGTACCATTTGGCCATAAGAGTTTCATTCAAATGCAAAAACAAAGACAAATTCTGTCTCTGCTTAGCAGACTTCTGATCTAGCCATTGTACCTGAGTTTGGTCTGTGGAAAATCAAAGCATCTGGCATTGGGGGGTCCCTGAGCAGTCACTCCAGTGTGACAGACATTTTTTTTTTCATCTCCCTCCAGAAGTTTACAAGATTATTGGCTCAGCCAGATTCTCCCAGGGAGAAAACCCTCCTTTTCATCCCTAGAATGCCACGTGGTATCTACTTCAGCAGTAAATTACCAAATGCCACCCTCATGGTGTGAAAGAGCTTATTCATGATGAAAGTACCAAGGATTTTCCCAGGAATTAACTTGACTATGTGGCATTATTTGTGTTTGCCTAAGAAAACAAAGTAACTTTAATATTCAATATAAAGCACAGAAACAAACAGACTTTTGAAAAGTACAATTGTTTTTAATAAAATGTCTTAAATAGTATTGTTGCTCATTTTTGGAAAATGTGTGTTCTAGTGACTTAATATGATAATAAAACTTTTTGCAGTGTACTAAAAAGTACAAAGATGCGTAACACCTTAAGAACTATAGAACTTGTCTTGTACCTATTAATAAAAAAATTTATTGTATTATGTTGAAAAACAAAAAACAAAGATCCTGTATAGATTGTGTGATAAGAAAACAATTTTATAAGGAAGAAGTTAAACTCACTTTTTGCAGATGACATGATATTGTACATAAAAAAGCCTGAAGAATCCATTCCAAAATTACAAGAACTATAACTGAATTCAGCAAAGTTGCAGGATACAAAATTAATATGTGGAAATCTGTTGCATTCCTATACACTAACAACGAACTAGCAGAAAGAGAAATCAGGAAAACAATTCCATTCATAATAGCATCAAAGAGAATAAAATACCTAGGAATAAACCTAACCAAGGAGGTGAAAGAACCATAACCTGAAAACTGTAAGACACTCATGAAAGAAATTAAAGAAGACACCAATAAATAGAAATACATCCTGTGCTCATGGATAGGAAGAATTAATACTGTCAAAATGGCCATCCTGCCTTAAGCAATCTACAGGATTCGGTGCAATCTCTATCAAAATACCAACAGCATTCTTCAACAAACTAGAACAAATAGTTCTAAAATTCATATGGAACCAAAAAAGACTCCAAATAGCCAAAGCAATCCTGAGAAGGAAGAATAAAGCTGGGGGATTAGACTCCCCAATTTCAAGCTCTACTACAAAACCACAGTCATCAAGACAATTTGGCACTGGCACAAGAACAGACCCATACATAGATCAATGGAATAGAATAGAGAGCCCAGACATAAACCCACAGATATATGACCAATTAATATATGGTAAAGGAACCATGAATATACAATGGAGAAATGACAGCTTCTTCAACAACTGGTGTTGGCAAAACTGGACAGCTACATGCAAGAGAATGAAACTGGATTATTGTCTAACTCTGTATACAAAGTAGACTCAAAATGGATAAAAACCTGAATGTAAGTCATGAAACCATAAAGCTCTTAGAAGAAGACATAGGCAAAAATATTTTGAAAATCAACATGAGCAACTTTTTCCTGAGTGCATCTCCTCAGGCAAGGGAAACAAAAGCAAAAATGAACAAATAGAACTACATCAAACTAAAAAGCTTCTGTATAGTAAAGGACACTATCAGTAGAACAAAAAGGCACCATACAGTATGGGAGAATATATTCATAAATGACATATCTGATAAGGGGTTAACATCCAAAATATATAAAAACCTCACAGTCCTCAACACCCAAAAAGCAAATAACCCAATTAAAAAGTGGGCAGAGGATCTGAACAGACACTTCTTCAAAGAAGAAATTCAGATGGTCAACAGGCACATGAAAAAATGCTCCACATCATTAATCATCAGGGAAATGCAAATTAAAACCACAACGAGTATCACCTCACACAAGATAGGATGACCACCACCCAAAAGACAAGAAACAACAAATGCTGGCGAGGATGCAGAGAAGGGGGTGGGTGGGAGTGTAAATTAGTTCAACCATTGTGGAAAGCAATATGGAGGTTCCTCAAAAAACTAAAAATAGAAACACCATTTGACCCAGGAATTCCACTCCTAGGAATTTACCCAAAGAAAATAAGATCACTGATTCAAAAAGACAGATGCACCCCTATGTCTATCGCAGCACTATTTACAATAGCCAACCTAAGTGTCCACCAATAGATGAATGGATAAGGAAGATGTGGTACATATATACAAAGGAATATATTATTCAACTATAAGAAGAAAACAAATCCTGCCATTTGCAACAACATGGATGGAGCTAGAGGGTATTATGCTCAGTGAAATAAGCCAGGTGGAGAAAGACAAGTACCAAATGATTTCCCTCATTTGTGGAGTATAACAATGAAGCAAAACTGAAGGAACAAAACAGCAGCAGACTCACAGACTCCAAAAAGGGACTGGCGGATACCAAAGGGAAAGGTGGTGGGGAGGGTGGGAGAAGGGGAATAAGGGGTATTATGATCAGCACATGTAATGTAAGGGGGGAGCATGGGGAAGGCAGCATAGCATAGAGAAGACAAGTACTGACTCTATAGCATCTGCTACACTGATGGACAGTGACTGCAGTGGGATGTGGGGGGGCACTTGATAATGTGGGTGAATGCAGGAACCACAATGTTGCTCATGTGAAACCTTCAGAAGATTGTATATCAATGATACCTTAATAAAAAAAAGAAAACAGTTTTAATACTGTAGGTTTGTACCTAAATACACTGAGGAATGTTTACTTTCCAACTTTTTTGAGTGAAAATAAGTATTCAAAAAGGCTTCTCCTGGATGGAGAGGTCACTTGTAATACAGTTGCTCATGGCTGTAAGCTGCAGTGTAGCATAGTGACAGAGAGTAGATAATTTACTTTGTCTTAGAACCAGAGTGTGGATCCTAATTCTGCCACTTACTAGCTATAAGCTTATATAATTTTTAAGTCTTTGAGCCTCAATTTCCTTCATATATAAAGGGAAGTACACTTTCTTCACAGGTTGTTTTAAAGATAAAATGTGATCAAGTCCATAAAACAATTATCCAGTGTCTGCCATGTAAGAAGTAATATGTAATTATTTCATGAAGACCAATTCATTTGACAGGTGGACCAGAGGTAGAGGCGCTTCGGCCAAAGGACACGGTTTCCTTCTGATTCTCTTGGCCCCATTTCCTTCTTTTTGGCCGTCTCTGCAGGAGTTCTGGGCCTCTCCTTCATGCACAGGGATTCCCTCTGAAAGCCCTTGCCCAGAAATCCCTGGAGAACTTCCTTGTGTATCATTGGCCCAGGTTGGGGCACCTGGTCCATGTGGGGCACAGGGACTGTGTCGTTGAACCACAGGCAATACTGTCAACTCTGAATAATTCAACTCAACAAACAGTCAGTTCAACTCAATGCCTATGCCAGGCACTGTGCTAGGCTTTGAAGTTAAAATCATGATTTAAGCCAGGGTTTCTACAAACTTCTTCTGCAAGGGTCAAATAGTAAGTGTTTTAAGCTTTGCAGGCAAAGAGGTAAAATCAAGGATACTATGTAGGCATTGGTATACCCATATGAAATGTAGGCATTTAAAACATACAATTATTCTTAGCTTTCAGGCCATATGAAAATAGGTGGCTGGCGCATGGGTGTTACTTTGCCAGCCCCCACGTACACAGCCCTGGTTCCTGTCCTCACAGAACTTGCAGTTTATCCAAAGTGTGACATGAAGTTTTGGTATTATCTTTCAAACTCTCCCTCCGAATCCCCCTTTGAATGAGCTGAGCCTACCAGTAAAATTACTTGTCCAGTGTCACCTGCCTACCCACCCAAATCTTGGAATCTTTGGTTGGGGGGGGGGGCGGGGAGGTACACACCCAAGCACAGCTATTGATGATAATCTTTTGGTGTTCAGTTTAAGGCTGTCACGTGAAAACAGGAGCGCCAGGTCAGATGCTTACAAGCTCAATATTAAGGGAGAAGCATTAACCAGTAAATTGTCCCATCTAATACTTACCTGGAATGGATCACCACAGAGCCATGGAAAAAGAGCTGAACCCCGCTGTGCACACATGGCCAAGCCATCACAGCCACGCGGGCACGAGGGCCTGCGCAGACAGAGCAGATACCCAGTTTAGCCACAGATGTTGCCAAGAGACTATGCTGTTTAAACCATATTCCACAGCGTGGACCACAGTGTAAACTTCTAGACTCTCAGTTTCAGTTGGAAATAAAGCTGTTCCCTGACAGGTAGAAGGGCTGAGACATGGGAGGCAGTGTACTAGCATTTCTCAGGCCCATTTAAGACATCGCACTGCATCTCAGAAGAAGGTGCAGTTTGCTCCCAGCCCGGGGCTGTGCTGTCTGCTTTCCAGCCATTCTGTGACTTGCCCTACCGAGCAGACTAGCCCACACACTGCCTGACTTGGCCTGCCCCATTCTGTTTGCCAATGCAGCTTGACACCACTACCTTCAATTTTTGGTGCCTGTTGGCCTTTTGTGTGTCAAGAATGTCATTGGGAATTGAAATTTGTGAAAGAATCATTTGCTACCATTCATAAAATCAAAGGGAAAGTGATGGCTGGGCAGGGTCAGTGGTGTAGGTCAGTAAGATTTACCAAGTTGAATCCCCTTTTTGAAGTTTTTTATAATCATTAAACCAATTAGTATTCTTTTAGTATTTTCTGTCTGAAGAACACTAAAGTGTACACATGGCTCCTGTTATCCTAAGCTGCCTGACTGAAGTATATCCCAGAAAGCTTCATGTTTAAAGACAGAAAAAAACAAAACCCAGAATCTTGGACCGATTATTTTCTTGGTCTCTTAATTTTCTTTTTCTCTGGTACTCAACAGTCTTTGGGGTCCATATTTCATAGCTATGTGTAATTATCTCCGTGGGCCAACCAGCATGTGTTTCTTTGTTGGTCATGCCGGGCTGTATAAGCTCCTAACAGGGGCTGCAGAAAACAGAATAAAGAGATAATATATCTACCTTCAGTGGGCACTCAATGATTAGAGAAATTTTTCAAAAATGACCTAAACATTCAAAACCCCTAATGACTTGCACAATATATCCACAGCTACCCTTTGTGAAAGTTCTCTTTCCTTATTTTCTATATCCCTTAACAATTTGGATTATGAGATGGACTATTCTGTAATTTTTCTAATTGAGTCTTGAGTTAATGAGTCTTGGTATTCCAGTAGAATGTACATTTTCACAGGGTAGAAAATCTAGGTTTCGTGTCTCTTGTGTGAGCTAGTATTAGGCTAAGTAAATAGTGCTCATTCTTCCTTGTCTTAGGCAAGGGTACATATTGAGAAGACATACTAGTGTTGAGAAGCTTTGAATCAAATCTTTGACTCTCAGAGATGCTAACTGTTGACTTGGGCTCAGTTTTCTCATCTGTACAGTGGGAATAATAGTCACACCTGTCCTTGTTCTAAGGGCCGTGTATGTGCATGTGTATAATATATGCGACATGCTCAGCATAAGCCAAGAACAAAGCACCTGCTCACTGCGTGGCTGCTATGGTCATTTCTGGTGCCCGCCTGCCCCCCACTGCCAAAAATATTTTAAAACTGAGTGACAATCTGAGGTTAAGACAACTTGAGATAAACAACACGGTAAACTTGACACTAATCCTAGAAATCAGCCTAAAGCCAGACAGTGTTTTCTCATTTTCAGAAAACCCAATGGGGAATAGCCCAGTGTGGCCTGGAGAATAAAAATTAAGGATAATTGTTCATTTCTCAAAGAAACTGGGCATACGGTCCTAAAAACAGTCCACTTTCTGGGTACAAAGTCTTATTCACAGACCACTTTCCAGGGACACGTCTCTCTCGAGCCGACACGGGCGCAGGGTCTGGGTTGCCTCTCTCCGAGTCATCCCAGGGAGGGTTGCCATGCGTGTACTTGGACTTATAGGCACAGAAATAGGGACACAGAAGCGAGCCATGCTGCTGACCGGCCTGGGGTCCAGGCTTCTAGTCGGCATCCGGGTGCTTGGCTGTGCCTCCTTTGTCCTCTCCCCTGGAGCAGCCGGAGTGCTTTCGGACATTTCTCTGCTTTATTCTGCAAGATTTGGTCGCACAGGAAGTATGACCTATTGGTGGTGCAACTGAGTACATCTCCCTGGTTCCGACAGGTCTTGAACATTGTTGTTTAGTACATTAGGGTTCTGCTGGTTGCGACACAGAAAACTGAACACACAACCAGCGTAAGCAAAAAGGTGAATGTAGGGGCCCGTATAAATGAAAATTCCAAGGTTTGGGAGGTTCCAGGGACTTAAATAATGTCCCTAAACCTTGTTTTCTTCTCCCCTTCTGCCTTCCGGGGGATCGTGGCCTTCTCAGCCATGCCGTGGTGCTCCCTGGAAGCTGCAGGCTTACGTCCTTCCAGGATAAAGAACAGCAGCCCTGAAGGGCTCCTCACCTTGACTGCTGTTGGCCTGAACTGAATCAGTGCCTCTTCCTAAGCCCAGGCCAGCAGAAGGGAATTCTCTGGTGTGCTTAGGCCTGGGCCAGCCAGATGCACTCCCCTTGGGCACAGCTTGCTGCAGTACACGACTTGGGAGTTGTCCCATCTAAGAAAAAATAGTGACACCCTTTCTAAAAGAAGAGTTAGTGCTAAGAAAAACTGGTGGGAGGGGTGGGCTCTGTCTCTGCCATGGTGCTGTCGCCCCTGGGAAGGGAAGCAGTTGCCTACCCGGCCGCGAGGTGTGGGGTGCGGAAGCATCTGTAGGTTTCTCATGTCATCCTGCTCATCAGTCGTTGGCTTTCTTCACACCTGTTTCCTGGAATCTCTGC
This sequence comes from Manis javanica, assembly GCF_040802235.1. Lineage (NCBI taxonomy): Eukaryota > Metazoa > Chordata > Mammalia > Pholidota > Manidae > Manis > Manis javanica. Next base: position 89,833,817 of record NC_133169.1, on the reverse strand, counting down.
CAGGGCCCAGAGTTGTCCACAGACCAGAGCTACAAATCTGTGCATGAGCAGAGCTTTGGGGCATGGAAGGAGGATGGTGGTGCCTGTACAAACAAGAAGCCGCTGATCCATGATCCACAAAACAGGTGCAGAGTTGTCTTCACAGCCAGAGACGGATGGCTTTGACCCCTGCGCCCAGTGACACACACATTTTCGAGTGTCATCTCTGAAAAATGTGTTCCCACCCTGTCGATTGTTGTCTTTGTTTTAGTAGCCACAGCAGTTACAGGATCATAGTTGACATTTATGGAGTTTATTTGGTCCCATCAGCATGCCAAAGGCTTTATGTGCACCTCAGTGAAGTCTTGCAGTAATGCTCTGAATTAGGTATTGTCTCCACTTTACAGAGCAGAAACCTGAGGCCCAGGGAGAGTAAGGGACCCTCCAAGGTCACAGAGTATTAGGGTTTGGTTTCTAAGTCACTTCATGCACAGAACCACCCTGCCATCTGGAGAAGCCGCCCCTGTTGTAGCACATCACAACAGCTGACCGTTACAGGACACTCGCCACGCGCTGAGGGGTCTTGCTAACAACTTGAGAGGCACCATCTCCTTTACTATGTGTAGCGACACTCACATGCACCTTAGTAGATCCCCACTTTTCAAATGAGGAGGCTGGGGCTTGCAGAAGCTTGGTAGCTCTCTCAATGCACACAGTCCAAATCCCCAAATGTGGCACTCAAAATCATGCTCTTGACTGTGAGCCAGTACTGCCTATGCCCTTTGAACTTCATCTCAGTGTGTTACAGTTACCTGTTTAAATGCCAGTTTTTTACCCATTAGATTGTTAGCTCCTGAGGGCAGAGACACAGCCTTAATCACCTGGCTCATAACAGGTGCTTAGTAAATGTCCTATTCATTTGTTTTCTCAGTGCCAAATATAGCACTTCACACATAAAAAGTGTTCTCAATACAGAGTAAGTGAATGAATGGAAGAGGGTGTGGGTGATGGCTGCTGAGGTCGGAAGGAATCATCTTTCTGCAGTGACAGGGGATCAGGTAATTAGTCTCTCCGGAGGCTGAACCCAGAGCCTGCACTTCGCAGAAGTCAGTTCAGTTCAGATGACTTAGTCTCAAAAGTGAAATGACTTGGCCTTGGCCAGCCCTCTGCAGATACCGCAGGACTTCAGTCACTGCCCTGTTGATATAATGGCTCCTATTCAATTAAAACAAAGACTCAGGTATTATATAAATTCATCAAATACAGCAAGACTCAGTCCTCAAGACAGTTCTTTCTGGTTTAGTCTTTGCTGTTTCATCTCTCCTGACCTTTAATTTTTTCCTATGCAATAACTTTGCAGATGTTACAGAAAATACCATTAGCACAGCAACTAATTCAGCCTCTTGAGAACGGGTCTTTAAAGCTCCCCAGGGCCAGGTCCTAGGCACTCTAGGTGGGGAAAAGACATGAGGCCGAAGAAGCAAATCTACCACTTCCCAACAGGGGAATTCCTTCTGAAACAAAGCAAAACAAACAAACAAAAACCCTAAAGGAGACAATTAAAGGAGGCTGTTGTTTCCAGCCAACTGGAGAAGCGAAAAATGCAAATAACTAGAGATGGCTTTTGGAAAGAACCTGTTTAGGAACCCGAGGTGAGCCCAATACGGTATCAAGCCCCTACTTGCAAAACTCAATTGAAACAAGTCCATGTTCAAACAATTGCGGTTTCCTCGAGCTTAGGAGATAGCTGTCCAGAAAAATGAGTCACCAGAAAGACTGAATGCATTGTACGTGTTGCCTTGAGAACAAGTCATCCACACGTGGGAATGAATTACTCAACCTGTTGTGGTGGCAATGCATGACCTTTGTATGAAATCGAAGAGCTAGGCCATCAACCGTGTGCCACCCCCACCAACCCCCGTCCCAGTGGGAGGATACGCTCAGCATCTGTTTCCCCGCTGATCTCCACCTTTCGTATTTGTTCTCAGGTTCTCCTGGGACAGACACAAGATCATTTTACAAAGATGGCATCCCGTGGCAGGTACCCTCAGCTGCCCAGCTCTCAGCTTTTCCTACCTGTCTTCCTTCCTGGCAGAGTCTGACATTGTCTGGGCATTCACCCTCCATGTATGCGTGCATGTCCCAGATGATGAATGTCAGTTAGCCTAAGCCAGTCATGGTGAATCCATTCTCCTTCCCAGGCACGGGTGTAAACACAGGCTAATCCAACCAGTGAGATACAAGCAGATGAAATAGGCAGTGGGCCATGAAGGATTTTTCCTCCTTAACAGAAAGGCATGTGGGAAGAAATACCAGCCCTTTCTGTTGCTACGTATCTTGTATCTTGTCTGCATGAACTCTTGGAACCACTGGAGCCATTGTACTGCCACGGGGAGACAGCTCCTGGATCCTTGGTGACAGTGCTGGACCACGAAATCATCAGCTTGATTACAGTCCCTCGAAGTGTGCGATAACTTCTTGCTGTGATGAGGCAGCTTTTTTCTAGCTGGTTTCCTTGCTCATCTGATACAGACAAGTCTGATCCTTGTTGCAAGGCAAATTCTTACTCACTTAAATATTCTCATTTTAGCAGTTCTATCTAATGTTTTTTGAGAAAGTGAGGCTAACATGGTAGATGGTTTTGCATGAACCAAATGCAACATCCAAAAAACCATCAAGACTACATAGTCTAAAGCACGAGTTGGTAAACCTTTCCCCTGAAGGGCCAGAAAGCGCTTTAAAGACTTTCATCTTTATGGGCCATGTAGTCTCTGTTGTAACTATGCAACTCTGCCCCTGTAGTGCAAAAGCAGCCAGAGACAGCACATGAATGGCTGGGCATAACTCTGTTCCAGTAAAACTGTGCCAAAGCAGGCAGAGGACCAGATCTGCCTTACAGGGTATAGTTTGCCAGCCCTGGTCTAGAGTTCCCAGAAGATGTAGCCCTCTACTGCAAAAAACAGAAAAACAGAAAACACCTCTAACGGCTTCCCTATGTGATGGGCAGGGGGTCCTGCCTACCTTTCTGGCTTTGTCTTGTGCTACCCTTCACCTTCACACCAGGCACTCTGGCCTTTTTGTTAATCCACCAAGCTTCCCTCCCCACCCCCAACTTCAGGGCCTTTGCATTTGATGTTGTCTTTTCCCAGAATGCTTTTCGCAGGCTCTTGTCATGGCTGGCTTTTTTCTCATCATTCAGAAGTAAACACAAATATCACCTTCTCCAAGAGCCTTTTCCTCAGCACTCAATCTAAGCACCCCACGTTCCCCCAGTCACTTCCCTGTCCATTATCTGCATTATTTTATTCTTTGTACTTATCAGTGTCCATCTTCACTACCAGCCTCTGCCCCCTTAGAAGGTGAATTTCTTAAGGGCAAGGACCCTATTATCTTTGTCACCACTCAATTAATTCTCCAAGTCCAGAAATGAAGTCGATAGTAAATATTGATTATTGAATAAATGAAACTCAATTGGCTATTGTTGGCTTAAGGAAATGTTTTAAAGACTTTTCAAATACTTTCCTTAGTACAAGAACAGTTCTTTTCTAATCTTATAGTATGTTGCCCTTTACAAGATGGGTCATGCGTGACTCCCTTCAAAGTTAACTTTTGTCTATGGGTAGCAAAGTATGTTATCCCTAAATCTAGTATGTAACTAGGTGACTAATAGAACTGTTAATAATTATTGGCCACTTGACACTCTGAGACAAGAAGGTAAACAAAAAAGTCAAGATGGGGGTACTTTTTTTATTTGTTCTACCTACCAAATTCATTCTCCTGGAAATCTCAAGAGGCGCGTGGGCCGTGCTGGGTGCTCCGAAGGGCTTTCCTTTCATGAAGAATCAAAGGAGATAGCTCGGGCCCAAACCCACACCAGCGTCGGAGCCCACATTCTGCTCAAAGCTCAAGCTGTGTTTCGAGAGCCAGGAAATACCTACTTTATTGAATAATAAAAACACAGGAGAGAGTCCAAGCTCATGTGAAAGACCCTTTTGCCTTATAAAACCTCACATGCAATTTTCAACCGAGAGTCTGACCGTATGAAAGGACTGTTTTACTCGGCTTCCCCATAAATGACTTTAGAAAGCCCAAAATACACTTGCAAATGGAATGCAACGCAGTTGGAGGAGGGAGGAGGGGTGGAAAGTACATTTGTTTGGGGTTGTTTCCTAATATGAGTTAATATAAGATTTTCCAAAGTTTGGGGTCATCTTCTCCACACCCCTCAGGGTATGAGTCACCCCCACCCTTGATGACTGCCTGCCTGGCTGCAGACTATTTGCTGGCCTTTCTCAGACCAGGAAATCTGGCTAAAGCACAATCTCTGGTACTTGACTAAATATTTTTTTAAGTCCTCATTAAAATCTGTGTGTCTTCCATAAAATTCTCTTCCAAATACTTTTTAAAATTCCCTAAGGGGTTCAATGAAGATCAAAAATGTCCTTCAGAAAGGGAAGAGCTACACAGAAGGAAATGAGGAGATCTCTCCTTAATGTTTTCCCTGTCATTGGTCCAAAATGCATTCACCCACCTGAGGGTCACTAGCAAGTGGTCCACACACTGAGCCACTTCAGCTGCCACAGCCAGGTCTCCTCTGTTTATGTGACAGGTGTTGTGAGCCCCAGTGAAAAAGACCGTCTCTTTTGGCCCAGCCCTGGCTGCAGCAGATAGTACAAACAACAGTGTGTATAAGATAATGTTAGTGAGCACGGGGTGGGGGGGGCCCAGGTGGGAACCCTGCACAGCTGGAGGCAGCCACTCCTAGTTCCTGCCAGGCATGAGCACATAGGAATATAGGCCCAGAGTTGCCAGATCTTCTGAGTTTTCCAAAAAATCCAGAAACCTGGATTACCCTTTCAATTTCTAAATGTTGGAGCAATGAGAAAAAAAAAAAAAGTGGCCCAAGCTAAATGTGTCCACGAGAACAGATTGGGTCAGTGGGGTGTCCCTCTGAAGCTGCTGTGAACCGAGTGTCCTCAGAGAGTGGCGCCAGCTGCCTCCGGGTGGGGAGGGAACCCACAGCACGTCGGGGTGCCAGTCCAAAGCCGCAGATGCAAGCTGCTTCCAGCTTCCCCACCACCAAAGAGGGCTGCTCGGTTTTGCTTGTTGTCCAAGCTTTGTGGCACATGAGAGCAGTACATAAAGACAGGCAGATTTTCATCCCGTTTGAGATTGTCAGCATCTTTTCTACTGCGGCTGACACCCTGGTGGTGGGAGGGATGAAAACCTGATTTTTATCCAAGAAGAATTTTTCTGTCTCTGTGTTGAAGTGGTGGGTTGGCTTGGTCTCAACTGAGACTTCAGCTCAAATCACTTGAAATTTTGTTCTTAGGTTCTAGCCAAACATGAGCTTCAAACTGATGTATGTTTTGTTTTTCCAATTTTGTCCCTGGCTCCCAGAACCAGAGGCAAAATGTAAAATAAAAATGAAGACCAGAGAATATTTCTTGTTGGCACAGCATATGCTTTCGGTTAGCGAGGAGTTCCTGTTTTCTGGAATTAAAGCTTTAAGGAGTTACAATTTCAGTTTAAGTGAGTTTTGTTAAAGCAAGGACTTACATTTAAAATCTTGCTGTATGTGTCATGAAACAAGAAGCGCCACCGAGTTGCTCTCGGTCAGGAAGCCTCTCCCCCTCCTCACTTCCCTCTGGGGGCACCTTGTCGCTGTCCCCTCTCTGCGTTGGCAATGGAATCCTCCCCAGAGGCAGCATTCGCCCTGAGGGCTCCCTGCAGAGGTGGCCGTCCCTGGAGTCCCTGCTGGCCCGAATGCCTGCTCGCCCTCCCTGCGCAACCCCCCCGCCCTCCACTCAGGTCTGTCTGTCGTGATTCTGGAACCCCACAGACCCACAGTGCATGGTTCTTCCAAGCTGGCTCAGGTTCAGTTGCAGCCACCTAATACTGCTTTCGCTTCAGGCTCTGTCTCCTTCTAGATGTACTTTGAGTTCTTCTTTTAAACGTTTTTCTCATTATTTAAAATATGGAAAACTATGTGGTGGCAATGGATGCCCACATTTTAATTTACATCCAGAGGTAAGCGCTGTAGATATTTTGGTTATTTCCTTAAGATGTTAAGACAGATATAATTATTTTTTCTTGCTTCTGTGACACCATCTATCATAAAACGCACCATGGATTTAATGTGTGTTCTTAGAACTTAAGGAGACTGGTTCCTTCTTGTCATAATTTGTCTTAAGTCAAATGTCACCACTCAGTTAAACCTCCTCGATGACCTTTTCTAAAGTACTCAGATCCCCACCCCACCATGTGCTATACTCTGTCACAGCCCCTGTTCCGTTTTGTTCTTAGGGCTTAGTGCTGTCTGAAGTTCTTGTGTCTCTACGTGACTATGTTTACATATTAACAGCCCCACCAGAACACGGCTCAGGAGAGCAGGAAACCTGTCCTGTTCACTGCTCTAGCTTCAGAACCCAGAAAAGTGCCTCTGTTCTCCTCTAAAACCCTGCTAAAATGCCTGGGTTGTTTTTTGTTTTGTTTTTTAAGCTATCAAGTTGCAAGAACGGGAAGAGAGAGAGAGAGAAAAAATTGTTGTGCAGATGAGGGTTGGGGTAGGAAAAGCAAATTCAGTGCTGTTGCGTTCCTGTGCCCCAGCCCTGCAGGGGCCTGGTAAACCCATCTTCCCCTGTCTGCACCCCAAGGGTGACTTAGTGCCCTTTTATTTGCGTGTTGCTAATCCAGGCTCTGGCCTAAGGGCCATGAGTTTAAGTACATTTTCCTGCCAGTAAGAAGATGGAAGTAACAATTCTTTTCACCCCATCTTCCAGAGATAACTATTGTTAACATTTTAGCAAACCTCTAATCTTGTTTTCATGCTTTCTTTTTTACATAATTAAGATTGCATTAATCTAAATAGATAGTGATGTTGATGGCAAACTAATAAGATAGACTTGATGTTTTTGCCTGTTTGATCTAACAAACAGTGTACTTAATAGAAAAGTCAAGACAATAATGTTACAAGAAATATAGAAGACAAATGGAAAGCTGGTAGGGTAAAGTTCCTATTTATTTTTAAATATTTCTTATCCTTTGTGTCTTATTACAAATGACATTTATGTGATTAAAAACAGGTTATTTCCTAGTAGCTCATCTCCTCCTATTATATATTTTCCATCTGAAGTATCTTCTCAGCTTGTGACACAAAAGTTAGTGACTATGGAAATGATTATAAATGTCATTGAAGATTGTGGATTTAGGAGGAAAATAACCAGCAGGGACAGAACCTAAGCCACAATTCCAAGTGTTGCTGCAAATCTCATCAAGAAGGAAAGAGAGTGGAAAGGGTGAGACTGTGCGAACTGATCCCAGGCATCTGATCTGGTTTAAACCCTCTTTCCTGCAAATCTACGAAGCTATAGAATGGGCATCTACAGGGAAACAAAAACGAAAGGCTCCAACTATCCCACGGTCTTTGAAGTGAGTTGGGAATAATTTTGGGAAGTGGGCCTACAGCCAGATGAATTTCTGAAAGGCAAATCCTACCAAAATAACTTCTTTTCTAACTTTGAGTCTGGTAATTAGGCACAGAATAAGTCCTCTTTAAATGGTTATGATATTTCTAAATGAAGCAAGAAATTGTTAGGTGGTATTTCTTAACAGAATGGCTCAGATTTTAAGCAACTCTCAGGTATATTCTCAGCGTCTTTTCAATAACAGGGCCACGCAGAGGGTCCCAGCTTTCTACATGCATGATGAAAGCTGGGAAGTCTTCTCCTTTGGGAATAATGAATAGGATGACTTATAAGATGACTCCCTGCCAAAAAAAAAAAAACACTTTAAACCTTGATCTAATACAGAAAGCTGTAGATAATGGAAAGTGAGCAGAAGAGACACTCTCGGAGGGAATACACACTTGAGGCAAGGCAGAGGGTTGCTGTAGAAATTAAGTGTCTGTGTTTATAACTTAGGCTAAGTATGTGTTGATGCAGTAACTCAAGGTAGCAGGAGTGCTTGGGGTGTGTGTGTGTGGGGTGGGATTGGTCTTCTTGACCAGGGGAACCAAGATACACTGAAAAGGGTTAGTGAATCACCTAAAGGAAAGATCTAGATAGAGATCTAGGAAATCCCATATATCTGACTGACACTTAAACTCTATGTGCATAGTATAGAATCAAAACAACTAAAATGAAGACAAAAAGATGAACTGAGAATGCAGCTGCCACCCAAGAAAGAGTTTGGAGTTCAAGTCCATAAGATAATTGCCAGCTAAAATGCAAGAAATAACACTTGTTGGAGGAAAATAACAGCATCCGGTATCTCTACCACTGACATTCACAATGTTTAGGGTACAATTCAAAATTACCCAGCATACAAAGAGTTGAGATGGGACAAGTTCTCAAGAGTTCTGAAAATCAATGGAGTCTGGTGCCAGAATAAACCAGATGTTGGAACTACCTGACAAGGATTTTATTGCACTGATTGTGCCTCTTCTCAATGAGGCACCTGCTGAAAGAAAAGACAGAAAATCTCAGAGAAATAGAAACAATAAAAGAGGACCAAATGAAAATTGAGGAACCAAAAAAATACAATATCTGAAATAAAAAATTAAGGGGACAGGCTAGAGTTGAATGGAGATGTGAAATAAAAGAACAAGTGAACTTAAATATCAATAAAAATTATCCAATGTGGATAGTAGAGGAAACAATTGAACAAAAAATAGGAAACCTCAGAGACCTGTTAGATAAAATCAAACAGTCCAACATACGCATAAATGGAATCCACATGGAGAAGAGGGAGAGAATGGAGGAAAGAATCTGTAGAATAATGACCAATAAACTACTAAATTTGACTGAATAAAGATATAAGCATACATGATGACCAATGAAAACCAAACAGAATAAATGTAGAGAGCCTTCACCAAAGATCCTTATAGTCAAACTGCTGAAATCTCAAAATAAAAGCAAACCTTGAAAATAGCAGAGAAAAATTATACATTACATACAAGGAAACATCTGATTGCTGTTGGTTTCTCAGCAGAAATACAGAAGCCAGAAAGGGCGGAACAATATCTCTAAAGTGCTGAGAGAAAACCAAGATGGTCAAATCAGAATCCATTACTCAGCAATATATCCTACAATGAAGACTAAATGGTGATATTTTCACATAAAACTAAATACTAGTTATAAAACTAATATTTTATTAGTTTAAATTATAGAACTAATACTTTATTAGTTTAAATTATAAAACTAGTATTTTATTAGTTTAAATTATAAAACTAATATCTTATTAGTTTTAATTATAAAACTTAAATATTAACTGCACAAGACAGTAAATAGTTAATGATATCTAATGCAATCCCCAGGGCAGCTACAAACAATTATTATAAAGAAATATACCACAAAGTCAGTAGGTCCAAGGTACTTGTCTGAGGAAAACATGGTAACTCTGTGCTAAACTAAAATATATTGTCACCAGCAGAGTTGAACTTCAAGATAATGCTAAAGAAAGATCTCCAGAATTAAGGGAAACAATACAAAATGGAAACTCAAACCCTCAGAAAAGAATGAAAAGCATTGAAAATGGTAAATATCCAGGTAAATACAAAAGACTTTACAAAGTTTTGTCTTTTCCTCTTAATTTATTTACAAACCATCTAGCAGTTTATAGTGACAAATGTAACATTGTCTTAGGGAGTTTATAATGTATATAGGTGTAATTTAAATAACCACTTTACCATAAAGGAAGGAGGGTTGACATGGACCATGTGAATAAACACTTCTACAATTTACCTGAGGTGGTAAAATATTAACTGCACAAGACAGAAAATAGTTAATGATATCTAATGCAATCCCCAGGGCAGCTATGAACAATTATTATAAAGAAATATAGCCACAAAGTCAGTAGGTCCAAGATACTTGTCTGAGGAAAACATGGTAACTCTGCGCCATGAAGCCTAACTCAAGGAATGACTAGAAGATGTCACCCTCCTTTCGGCTTTAATATTTTACATTATAGACACCAAATACAAAGACAACTAAACAAGTTGCTTCTAAAACAAGTTGCTTTTTCACACTAAAAAGCTTCTGCAAAGAAAACAATCAAGAGTGAAAAGGCTTGAGAATCAAGAGAATGGGAGAAAAAATTCACAAATCATGTATACGATAAGGTGTTAATATGCAAAATACACAAAGTACTCACACAACTCAACAGAAAATATAGTAATACAGAGGATCTGAATAGACATTTTTCCAAAGAAGATCTACAGATGGCCACCATGAAAAGATGCCCCACATCACTAACCCTCAGGGAAGCTGAAATCAAAACCGCAGTGAGACATCACCTCACACCAGTGGAATGGCTGATATCAACGAGACCTGAATGTTGGCGAGGGTGTGAAGAAAACGGATTCCTTGCGCACTGCGGGTGGGAATGTAAATTGGTGCAGCCACTGTGCGAAACAGTATGGAGGTTCCTCAATAAATTAAAAATAGAGCTAATGTATGAAACAGAAATTCTGCCTCTGGGTGTTTATCTGAAGGCAATGAAGTCACTATCCCAAAAAGATATCCATATCCTCATGTTCATTGCAGCATTCTTAGCAGTAGCCAAGACATGGAAACAACTTAAGTGTCCATGGATGGAAGGATAAAAAAGAAAATGTGAAATGTACATACACACACACACACTCACACACACATACATACACACACTTCTGTTATTTAGACATAAAAAAGAAGGAAATGCTGACATTTGTGGCAATATGGGTGGAACTTGAGGGCATTATGCTAAGAGAAATTGAGTCAGAGAAGGACAAGATCTTACTCGTAGAATGAAAACAAAGCAAAACAAAAACTGAGCTCATATACACAGAGAACCGGATTGGTGGTTGCCAAAAGTGAGGTGTGAGTGAAATGGGTGAAGGTGGTTAAAAGGTACAAACTTCCGGTAATAAAATAAACGAGTCCCGGGGAGATAATGTACAGCATGATGACTATAGTTAACAAGACAGTATTGTGTATTTGTAAATTGCTAGGAGAGTAGATCTTAAAAGTCCTTCTCACACACAAAGAAGTGTGATGATAGATGTTACCTAGGCCTATTGTAATCATTTGTAATATATACACATATCAGATTATGTTGTGTACATAAAACTAGCACAATGTTATATGTCAGTTACATCTCAAAAAAATTTTGCATTGTAAAGCATTACGTGGTATACTGTGCCTTCCCCATACCTGTGGTAAAGGCAAGGTAGGACCTCCATTTTAGAAAGGAGAAAACTATGCAAAGAACAATGAATTAGTTATTCCCAAAGAAAATTAGGTGAAAGAATCTCCCCTAAAACCTAGTCTACAGTCCTCAACTGCCTATCTAGGATAGAATAGGAAGGCATAATCTCAGATAGAGAATAGACAGGTTGTAGGCAGAATGACAGCAGAAGCAGAACACGCCTATGGGTCACATATAGCGCAAGGATATATATGTATACGTGTGGGGATTGCTATAGCCCCCTAACACTAGCTGATTATGCTGAATTTTTATTTTCTCAAGGCAAAATTCATGACTCTTAATAAGGGGAAAAGGAAGCCATCTGAGAGCAAGGCCTCTTTCAGGAAGGAGGTGTTACGTCAAGACCCCTGTCCCGGAAGCCTCTGCTGCCATATATTCAATACCTTCCGATATCCATCTCTTTGGGATGGTTTTGAGCAATCTTAAAAGAATTTTGCCATAAATTATCTTGTATACATGGCAAAGAATAAATTTCTTTTTCTATTATTTCAAACGCAAGTACATAGAGAATTTGGGGGATGGTCTGTATAGCAATTTAGCCCTTACTATGCTGAGCGGTAACACTTTTTAGAGGTAATTCATGACAATAGAGATATCTGAGCTGGCATTCACTCTGTCTTTGTGCCTTCACTGTGATTCAACTGGGCGGCTGCACGGAGATGGCTGTGCAGGGGAGGACTTGTTTGCAATTTTTAATAGATCAAACTTCAAGTGTTTTCCTATTTTGCTTTGACTCTTAGTCAGGTCACCAAAATAGAATTAGTTCCTCCTAATCAAGGGAGGAAAACATATGGGAAAACATGGCTTTTCCTTCGGCATCATCAGAAGAGGCGTATATAGTGTAAGGGATCATCTGACTGGCTGGCAAGGTCACTGTCACTGCTCAGGCCCTGGAACCGACAAAGACTTCCCACAGAAAAGGGCCTGGTGACAGGTCCCGCGTGTTGTTTGGTCCCTTTTGCATGCTGGGCATTTGTGATCTCATTTAGCCTTCAGATCAGCTCAGTGAAGCAGGTGGTAGGTATTATGCCCATTACAGAGCAGGAAACATTTTTTTCCAAGTCAGACAGCTAATAAGTGGTAGAGCCAAGATTTGGACCCAGATCTCCCTAACTGTAAAGCCCATCCCCCTAGGTCAAGTACTCCCCTTTTCTTTTCTAATATATATACTTTGTTGGCCACCTGACACTTAAAATGATTTTGCGAACCCCAGCCTTGCACTATAACCACCTTAGTGATGTTGTAAGAAAGGCCCAGGGGCATTCCAGAATTTCAAATGAAAGAAATACCATTTGATTCACTGGGTGTTGAAGTTATGAATGCCATATTTATTAAATACTTGTGTCTTAGATGAAGATGGCCCTCCAAGAGAGGGCAGAGTCTCTACTTCTAGACAGTCAGGTTCCTAAGTTTTTTTAATTCCCATGATATCTAACAAAGGGATGTAATCAGAAAGGTCTCAAATATTGGAATGAAAAGAAACTAAGGATAAAAGGGATTGTATGATAGGTGGCTGACTAAATTAAACTAGAATTAACTAAAACACCCTTTTCCAAACTTTCTATCACCCAACTAATGTTGAAAAGCTCTGCCCCCCTCTTCTCATCTAGTACCACAGGAAATCTCTTCCACTTGTGCAAATGGAAAATGTTTCTGTCTCAATTGCAGACAGATGTTGCTTTATGCCAATGGTTCTTGTCTCTGTCAAATTTGGTCTACTTTTATTAAAAAAAAATAGCAGCTGTTTTACCTTCCTGTGTGGAAATCCACAGATTATATAGCCCATGTGAAATTCAAGCGAATACAAAATTTAAACAAAACAAAGAATATAAAAGAGAAATAAAAGTCATGTAAATAAAATAACGTTCCATCACTAAAAATCCCAGGCATAACAACACTAGAAGACATTTTTAACAATATTAAAAGACACAGTAAATCCGCACAGATGTTGCTCTTACTAAATAGCATTATCGTGAACACAGCCTGATATATATTTCTACACTGGTGACCTAAAAACCATTGCTTCATGAATCTCCATGAAGTGCTATTTTTTGTATCTCCCCTCCCCCTGTGATGAAAACCTCTTGGTAAAGTTCCAAACAAATCGAAATACAATCTCCTTCTTTGATTTTTACAGTAGTTGCATTCCTGGAAAATTGAGACTGCATTAAAACTGTATAAAAACATTTCATGATTATGTCTTAAAGAGTTGGTTTTAGGCTCCAGGATGTCTGCCGGGACAGTTCTTTGTAGTAGAAGACTGTCTGATCTGGGCTTCCTGGGCCCCACTCACTGAATGCTCATTACCTCAATCTCTGGACTAGCAAAAGTGCCCCCATGACTGTCCCCAACATCTCTGAGGAGGTGGTATCAACCTCCTTGAAAACCACTGCGTCACACAACCTATTGAGTTCCCGGAAAGCTACGTGTAAATTTACTTCTCATACCTGCATCTGAACTTGCACATAGTATGCTTTACATAAAACAAGGAGTATTTTTTTAAAAGGCTGGTTTTTGTGGCATGAAGAAAAGTGCTCCTGACTGATTGTCAGCAGTGCTTGTGGCGCACCCTAGGCCCTGACATAGGACGCGCCTCACTGTAACGGAGAGAAAAGGGGAGAATACAGACTTAACCTGCATGTGTGCAGAAGCCGATAAACAAAGAGCAGGGGGACCCCAAGTAGGAGGAAGATGGATGGGCACAGGTTCAGGCATCTGTATATCCAGCTGAAGTCCAGGACTGGGTGAAAGCCTCTGGCTGTCTCACAGGTTGATGAGGCCAGTGCAGAGAAAAGGTGACCCCAGGGAAAGGTAGATGTCAGTAGTTGCCAGGAGGCTCAAAGTTTGGGAAGGAAACTCAGGGGAGAGCGCGAGTGTGTAAGTGTCCACCAGGGTTAAGGACACAGCAGCGTCAGCCTGCCCAGGCGACGGTGGCCGCGGCCCTGACAGCTGCCTAGGGGACGGTGCTGCTTGCGTGGCGTCTCTCGCATCTGGATCTTGAACCGGAGGGAGCTACGCAGTGGCACCCACTGGGCTCTACGCCCCGCCCTGGGGTGGTGGCGATGCACAGCGTATGAGCTTCCTTCGCCTGCTGATACCCCAAGATACCTTCTTCTACCTTTACATCTCTGGGGGCCAGTTTGCTTTAGCTGTACGAGGCACACATCTGCTCACCGCATTGCACGGACCATGGTAGTGTCAGTTTTCCACTCTCGGGGGAGAAGGGATAGTGGGCGTGACTCCACACAGAAATTCTGGCAGCCTAGTAAGACCACCTCCCAGGATCCCCAGGCCCCAGCTCCCCTTAAAGCCAACCATGCCCGGCCCGGTCCTGCTGTAGTTCGCATGCCTGCCCCAGATTCCCCTCATTACAAGGCTCCAGAAATCAGGCCCAGGCAGAATCCAACGCCTATTCATGTGAAGCTCCCTAGGCACTGCGCCTGGTGTCATTTGAGCTGTTTGGCAGCCAGTATGTTTTTTTTTTAATGACATGATTGCCCAGGCTTTCAAATCCCATTATGAAACTTTTTATCCTTTCCTTGGAGATTTTTTTAACCTGCCATTTTAGTTTGATGGAAAGAGATGTGTTGAGGGAGAAGTATTTGGAAAATTGCTCCGTGGGGTCAGATAATGCAGTGGACCACGATAGCTGAGCACAACCAGGGAATCTGCCGTCGGCCCCATTCTTCCCTGTCTGGAAACTTAAAGAGCCACAGTCACCGGCTGTTAAAGAAGCTGCTCTGGCCTGGGAAGGGAGGCAGTGGGACTGATCCCCAGGGCAGCTGGGAGGTGCGCTAGGAGAACTGTGGGCACAGGGGCCCGCCAGGCCCTCCCTAGGGCCGCTCCAGCCCTGGTGGCAGGAAGCAAGGAGGCCCCCCGCCCTGCCCTGCAGTCGGAGCCCTGCATGGATTGGGTGGCCTGGTATTAGAAACAGTTAGTGCCAACAGCAGTGCCAGGCCTGTTGCTTTTCTGGGGTTTCACGGGACTTCAGGGCTGCGATATGATGCACTTAACCCCAAGAGGAATATACAGCACATCATATATACCCAAAGTCAAAACACAGGCCCCCCAAAACTGGCTTTGAGAGAAAGTCACATGTTTTCATGAACATTCTCTCAAGTGTTTTCGGCTGCCAGGGAGTTACTGTCTCACATCTGCTGCTCCGGAGAAAGCTGCAGGTGATGTGACAGCACAGGGCCCACACCTCTCACACGGCCACGCACGTGCACGTTGCTGGGAGAAGTGTGTGCAGGGCTCCCAGGACGCTGAGCCTCGTGAGAGCCAGAAAGTCATTGCTCGTCGCAGCTGTGTCCTAGCATCTAGAGTGGTGCCCAGCCCACGACAGAAGTAACTATGGGAGACATAAAATGACTACATGGGTGAACCAATCCTTCCTCTTCTGGCCTCTTCTCCCTTTCTCCCCCAGCCCACTCCCATTTCTCCAAAAAGCTGGATCAAAGTCATGAAACAGAAATAGTCAATGTTTGGCAACTAAGGAAAAGAAGCCATGTCCACAGAGGTCACGGATATGGACACGGGAGTTCTAAAGACCTACACTGAAGTCTTCTCCTATACCACTGGTTAGTTGGACAACTTTGGACAAATTGTTTATTATCTCTAAGCCTATTTCCTCCTCTAAAAAGTGAGGATAATAGTACCTGATTCATACCTTTGTTATAAGGATTACAGATAATGCTTTTAAAGTGCTTGGCACGGTGCTTGGGACCTCATTACTCAGTAGGTGTTACCTTCTTTTATTATCTTTCCATATGTTCATTAACATTATGTGGGATTCAACCACAGTTAGGCCTGTGTCTCTCTGAGGAAACCACCATCTCATTCATCTCGGGAGCAAGTGGGATTTTTCCCTGTACCAGTCTAACCATTGATCAGTTCGGTTGCTATGGTTACATTACTTCACCTTTCGGGCTTCAGCCTCCTCACTGTAAACAGAGATGGATGCTCTGTCTACACTCAAAGTCATCCCTTGTGAAATGATTGGAAAAGATCCTAAAGAGTATGAATGAGTTTCTGGTTTATTCTGTTGTCCAGATATCTATCATTTTAGGATTAGGTTAGGGAGTGGGGAGAACAGAAAAGTCCAGGGTCGCTGTGTAATGTCCATACAGAGACATTTGTCCCAACTTTAGTGACTCATGCATCAGTGAAGGATTCTTGACTCATAACAATTTTACCAGCCACTCTGGCTGTGTGTGGATCAGTAAACACATTCTCTTTTGGAAGCTAAATAAGTCACATGACCTCACTGTTTGATTCCAGTGATGCTGCATGATTTTGAAACAATTTTTTTAGGTTTAGACAGATAAAAACAAAAAAATGCAGACCGTATTTTCCCCCGGCACACATTCCTTTCCCTCATACACAGTAAAGCAAAGTCTCAAGAGTGGAAATGAAGTGTCAAAGAAGGGAAAAGAAAATAGTGGATACAGTTGTTTTCATAATTATGTTAATGTTACCAGCACATACCACACTAAGCACATTGTGTATATTATCTCATATAATTCCAGCCTGTAAACTAGATACTACCATTATCTCCATTTTACATAGGAAGGAGAAATTAAAACTTACAGAGATTGAGTACCTTGGCCAAGTCACACAGCTGTGAATGGCAGAGTTTTGCCCTTTTTAATGTCTGCTTCTCTCGTTTTGCTTCCTCAACGATGGTTGAGTGTAACCAACCACCCAGGGTCATCCCCTCCGTGCTGACAGAGCACAAGGTGGAGTGACATTCAGAGCCCTGGATGACTCAGGTTGCTGTTAATATCCTCTTGAACTGGCAAAAATTCAACAACGAGTTTGTGCCATTGACACTTCGTCTATGGGATCTTATATACTTGCCTCCATAGCTGTAGATGTGAGTCATGCTGCGATGACAGAAGATTCCACTCCTCATCAGCCCCTTATTCCTGGAAAGGACCTGTTGAGTGTCCTTTTGCCAATTAGCTTCCTGACCATTTTCCTTCATCATCATTTATGGAGCATGTCCCATACAGGAAGACTCTCCATACTAGGCATGTGGCAGTCAGAAAAGTAAAAATCCTAGCTCTTGTCCCCCAACAGCAACTGTTTTTGTGGAATGGACATGAATAACTAGACAGGCAGGTAGGTAGGTAGGTAGGTGGATAGACTAGAGGAATAGATTGGATTGGTGGATGGACGGAACAGTGACAAGTGAGGAAAAAAGCCAAAATAACGTACTATGTGACCAAGGATGTAAGGTGACGAATTTCAGCTCAGGGCTGTGGATCTGTGATGCTCTCTTAGAAGAGAGAGAATTTGATTAGGGCTTTGAAGGATGAAGGGTGAATCTGGGAGAAGGATCCTACTGCCAGACAGAGAAGACTATCTTGATTACCAAACCAGAGGTGGCCGTCTCATCCCTCATTTTTCACTGAACCCAGGA
This sequence comes from Manis javanica, assembly GCF_040802235.1. Lineage (NCBI taxonomy): Eukaryota > Metazoa > Chordata > Mammalia > Pholidota > Manidae > Manis > Manis javanica. The sequence goes on along the minus strand of NC_133169.1, from coordinate 89,816,170 downwards.
ATAGTCTGAGTTCCTTTCTCTATACCACTATGGGATCACTGCCAGTTCAACAGAACTGACTGATATATGGGACGAATCCTCTCGACCTTCCCTGACTTCACCCCTTTAGTGACTCCAAAGGCAGGAATGTTAAGCCAAGTAATAAGAGAATGGTGCACCCCAGAAGGCTCAAGTAGATGGCCCTTTGGGCTTGCAAAGGGCCTTCCAGTAAAAATAAAACATAAAACACATATAAGTAGCTCCTCATAGACACATCTCTGGAAGCTCTTCTCTCATTTCCTTCCTCCCTCTTGTCTGTACTTTTCTTAATGCTTTTTTGAGCAGAGACATTTCTTATTTGCCCATTTTGTGCGGGCTCTTTGCTATGAACCATACGAAGATACGTTAAGACGTGGCTTCTGTCTTCAAAGAACCATCAACTAATGGGGATAATAAGAGCAAAGTTTCAAAAATTCTATACAAGGTCATTTAATCAAAATGTCATATGCATAGGCATTTCAGAGTTCCCCATTGTCCCATCCACCACAAAGTGAACCAGCTTGAAAAAATTCTGACTCTAAAATGTAGTCTGGTCTCAAGAGAAAGGGACCCACATAAAAAGAAGATGACTCTTTTTCTCTCAAGCTTTCTCAGCTTTCTTCCATCTATATAAGCCCACATTCAAACTGGAGTTTTGAGCTGTATCTATAATTTCCCTTTGGATTAAGCAGCATTATAAGCTCTTAACTGCAGTTGACCATCTTCCCTGAATAATGAGCCTATAGAAGTTGGGGGATGGGAACATAAGACAAACATTTCTCTCAGGTGTTACTATTGGAGCCAAATGGAATAAATCACTTTTACATCTGACCCTGCACATGTAGAGAAGAATAGAGAAGCTGTATTTTCAGCTAATTTAAGCAAAAGATGAAATTGAAACAGAAAGCCAATAACTAAATTAGTTATTTTATTACAAAGAAAACATAACCTGCTTCATTATTGTAATGGCAAATATCAATGAAGTAGAAAAATTAGCCAGCCCTCTTATATTAGACAAAAGTCTCATGCTTGGTTGCAAAGGAACCTCTGCTCATATTAGCCTTGACTACATCCTCTGCAGTGGATTAGAACCTTTACAGTCTCATTAGCATATCACTCATTTAAGTTTTAAAAGCCACATGAAATGATATAGAATGTTGCAGTATTGCTAATGTGGTGAGAACGAATGTTAAGTGACCAAATTTATAATTCTTTAGTTTTTAAAATAGACCTGTTTGATATGAAAGATATTTGACAAGTAATGTGAGATCACAGAGAACTATATCCAAAATTAAATAGCAACTTGGAAAGTAAAGGATGTAAGTCAAAGAGGGGCATAGTTGTCTTTTGTATCCAAAGCAAGCTTCCCAGATAAGTCATCTGACCGGTCCAGTCATGGATCAGGGAGTCGGATCCTAGCTGTGTCAAATTGGATCACCATTAGGACATATAAAATAAAAAATAAGGCACATAAAAAATATAATTTTTAATATCTTCATCAGATATCTTGCTCTTCATATAATGTTCACCCATGATTTTAAGATCTTCCAGTGATGTGAATTAAATGCGATAGAAGTAAGGAAAACAAAGCGCAACATGAAGAAAAAGGGGACAACAGGCAGGGCGCACATGAGGGTAAACACTCAGAGCGCATGCCCTCAACTCCTTCCTGTTGGAATGGAATGTTCTGCCACTGCCTTCCAGTCCCATTTCCAACCTATAATTAAATACGTGTCTTCTCTGAGGCATTAAACTAAAAATGTTCTCAGAGGTGAGCTCCAGGCATTTCCCAGCATGGCAGACGCAGCGGCACGGGGCCGTGAGGAGAGTGGGAGCAGACCACCACAGTACCATCACTTTCTTTTCTTTTCTCACTTAAATGTCATAACCAGAGCCACCTCCCAACAGGCAGGTATTAGAGGGGGTGGCGGTGCATTTCAGATAGAGAAAATGCACTGTTTATATGCATGTCCTGTAGATGTTAAGTCACCCATGTTATTGTCTTTTCTCTCAATTTCAGTCCTAGAATGTTTTATTATAATCAATGCATTCATTTTCTGTGCTCAGGCCCAGGAGCATGTTGCAGTGGGCATACTTTTAAAAATTGAAGAAATTCATTTAATAATTAAAGTTGATAAAATAGATTAATTTAAATGATTGAGAACACCTCGTACCAGTCCTGAATAAAACATTTCTTTAAGAAAAACAGCCACACTTTTAAAATTCCAGCCTCAGATTGCCCCTCAGTCTAAAAATACAAGGTTGGCTCTGAGCCTGGAAGGTTGGCAAGTGGGGCTTTGATCCACCAAGACAGAGAGAGGATTCCAGAGCTGAGAGCCCCTGTTGTATACGCCCTATCTCCAGTTGTGCAGGGTCTAAATTGGGGGTTCATTAAGCAGAGAGGGTGGGTTTCACCGTCGTGAGTTGTGTGTGCAGGGGGACCCCAGCTTTGGTCGGGATGGTGGCTTCGTGCCTGAGGCTTTCAACAGGCCAGGGCTTTGGGAGAGCGCAAGTTAAGAGAAGAAATGCAAAAACTTCAGTTGGGGGGTGGGTAAAATATGTGTGGGTGAGTAATACAGTCAAGGTTATAGTTACTGTTGACTTTCTTTTCTCTCAAAGTTTGAGGAACTGGTTTCTCATAGATTACTGGGGTCATATATAGAATTGAAAGATACATGTTACTTATCTACCTAGAACAAAGCAAACCTGATTTTTATTATCTAGCTCATCATGGATGACTGTGATGCCATTCTTTTGAGAAGCTTTGTCTGTATAGCCAAGTCTGTCTCTTATACATTGTTGCCTTGTACCTTAGCTGGGTAATAAGAGACTATTGTGATCTGAGTCGTTTTTGATCTTATGCTTTCTGTGTTTTGTTTTGTTTTGTTTTGTTTTGTTTTGTTTTGGCTTGTCCAGAAGTTTCGTCATGAAAGCTGATTTTTCTGCCACAAAAAAGTGAGATTAAATATGATCATGTTTGTAAAAGTGTGTACGTGCAACATAAATGTCAATCACCTCTTGCGGATTACAGTTGGTACATTAATCTAAAAACATTGCTGTTTAAGTCTTATAAAAATGTGTTTCATTGCTCAGATCTTATAAATTCAAAGCTGTACTGTGGGTTTCTAGTATTGGCTAATTTCAGATTGTACGTATTCAGATGACCACAGTTAAATTTAATTCATTTCAAGGGAAAAAGAAATGTCCTTTTTCTCTTCTTCCATAGACTTGCTTTACCCCCATTTATTTTTCTGGATTGAATTTAAGATAGACCAATTAAGACAAAAAACCCTCTAGAACCTGACCATTTTTTCATGACCCCAATTGCCACAGAGAAGGGTCTTCTTATTTAATTTATCATATGACCTTGGACCCAACAACTGTTTCCCTGTCCATAAATTGGGATAAAAATACCCGTCCTCCTTTCCTTTCACAAGTATTGTGAGAGTCAGTCTTTCATTTGTCCTGAAAAATCTTTAAAACATGCAAAGTGTTATATAAATATAAGGTGGTATTATCTATTGCCAACCTGTTTTTCTAATGCGTTTCATGAGTTCTAAGTGTTTTTACTGAATGTTATGCTGTATTTTCTCAATGGTTTTATTTCACTAAGAAAGCACCAGTTCTAAATGTAACTGAATTAATTAAAACTTGGTTTTTGTTTTGTTTAGTAGAAACTGTTCACATTACGTCTGTCTGTGCTTGCTCTCTGCGTCCGCTCTCTTACTTCAGATCCTTCGGACTTAGCAAAAGAAAGGACGTAGATTAAAATGGGCTGTGATCCGGTTTTCTTCTTTGGAAGGTAGGGGGGTGATCAGGAGGAAGCGAATCTCCAGAATCTCCAGTCCTTGTTTCAATTCTGCCTAAAAACAGCTGGGAAAATGGGCAGCCTGATTCTCTAAGGACGCAAGTTGATGATCTGAGTTTCTGGCCTCCCCAACAATGGAAGAGGTGAAATTGCATGTCATCATGTCCAGCTGCTTCGTCTTAATCCTGGGGCTCGTTTTTGCCCAAGTTGCTGAGTATCGGGGTCATAAAATGATGGTCCTTACTGAACACTTTAAGAGCAATTGGTCTGAACACAGAATGAGGAATTGGAGTTTAAACCCTGCAGAGCCATTTCTAAGAACCCTTCCTTTCTAATGATGCCTTTCTTCAGCGAGCTTCAGAGAGTCAAGTTCAAAAGCGGCCCCCACAGATAAATAGGCAGCTGCTCTTACAAAGCCTGCTGAGAATTTGACATGGCAAAGTGACGTGGCTTCATAAAAGTCACTTGCTTTTGCTTACACTCTAAAACATCTGTAAGAGGAAGAAAAAGTTGCGATGTAAAGCCACAAACTTGGCTGCCTTTCTTTTTGTTTGTGTGTCTGCCTTTACTATGGGAATGGGAGAAGCTGTCTCACAAGAGATAGCTTTGTACTCAGGAAACTTCTTTACTAGGGCTCTTTAAGTGTAGTATGTGAGCTCCTGTCCCCTTCCTCGGGGAATCATAGTTCCAAAGATGAAACAAAAAAGCAGCTAAAGCATCACACCTAACGTAACAGGGGTGAAATTTGGAGAGGAGGACCCTGGGAAAGGTGGAGGGAGATCAGAAGAAAGTCCAGGAATATAACAGGAGACAGAGCTCTGGAGGAAGAGACAGACAAGGAGGAGCTGCCTGTGGCAGGTGGCAGCAGGGCACTGGCCCCTCCACTATCTGCAAAGCCTTTGGGGCCGTGGAGGAAATTCAGCAACAGGTTTGGGGATGGAAAGTGAGCCATGTCATCCTTCTGCTGTCATGAAATACAAAGATGTGAGAGCATCAAGAACCAACTAGACAGCCCTCACTTGGGGAGTCTGGACTGCCCCACAAAGGTGAGGGGTGAGGGGGTGCAAGCCTACCTGGGGAGGAACAGCAGGCGGGGTGTTGCGCAGAGGATGCAGCGATGCCGAGGCACAGAAGGTACCTGAGCGCCTTATGGAAAAGCCAGATTGCGATGGTTCTTTTCAGTCATCCTGAGAAATGTTCTTCTTTACTGTCAGAAAGTGGGGAACTAAAGGAGGAATTTAGGCAAGAGAAAGACACAATCAGATTTATGTCTTAAAGAGAGGGCTCTGCTACATGCCTTCAAACCACTTATTTACTCGAAATAGTCCCTGAGCTCCAGTGTGCCAGGACTGCACTAGGCGCTAGGGACAGAGAGAGACGAATCAGCAACTAGCTCCTGCTTTTCTGGCATTTACAGCTTGATTAGGAGATAGATACTACAAAATGAGTTACAGAAGTTGAACTTTAATTATAAGTAGTGGAAAATGCTACATCAGAAAGTCAAGAGGTGCTTTGATTGAGCATTAGAAAGGAGACCTAGTTCTGTTCGGAGGTTGGATGGGAGCTGGGTCAAGTCAGGCTACCCAGCAGAATCCTGGTGGATGAGCAGCCCCTGGCCACGCTAAGAGAGGTCTAATGGCTCTGTTGAGTTTGGGGGAGCTGGAGGCTTAACAGTCAGTTAGGAAGCTGGTCTGGAGTGGTTTCTGATTCCTCATCTACAGAAATGCAGAGGTTGGGTATGTGTTGGTCTCCAAAGTCGTCTTCAGCTCTGAAGTTCTACAGAAGTAAACATCTTCCATGTGTTTGACATTGCATCAGGTGCCGATTAGGAATGAAATAAAATACATGTAAGATATGGGTTGTCAACAGAATGACTGTCCAACAAATCAGACATTTGGTACACATTCAGAGAGTGTAGCTCTAGGTGTGTGTTATTTTATACAGCCTTAACAGAATTCTTATAGTACTTTTATAGATTATTTCTTGTGGAGATAACAGAACCATCTACTGCTCCCTAGGGCCCAACTTCTGTTTCTTAAGTTTCTTCTCTTAGATCGCCTCCTATTTTGGACTCTCCTCTGGTCACAAAGGATGGACAGGTAGATAGATATTTGAAACTTGCAATGTCTAATACAAGTATTGAACACCTAGTAGGACCACACACTGCTCATCGTTACAGTGGAGATACAGGTGTCATTAACCATCTGAAGAACTGCCGCATAATAGGTGACCATTAACTTACAGAGGACGTGCCTGGTGCATAAAAGGCACTCAAAAACATTGAATGGGTGAATGTACAAATGAACTCGGCTTTGACGTGTTAAAATGAGAAACAGAATCAGGCGTAGGCTGCCACCGACTCCCTAGGGCCGCGGCCACATCAGTGCGATCGTGGTGTTCTCCTGAACTGCTTTCACTCGTGCAGGGGGCACAGGGCAGGACGTGTCCTGCTCTCCCCACCCACTCAAAATGATTCTTGTTCCGCCTGCTTAGCTTCCCTGCCCACCCTTGATAAACAATAAAGACCCTCCCTCCCTGATTTTCAGGAAATTTATATTCAGAACTGAGAGAAAGGTGAGTAAAAAGATGAAAAAGATGCTCAGGCCAGGATTGAGAAATGGGGGGTTTTTGTTTGATCTTTTCTTACTTATGGGTCACCCTTTCAGTAATTCTTAACACTTTTGCATAAATAGGTTTACATCATAAGTTCTGTTTTTATGATGGATATATTTTAAATAACTTTCACTTCGCTTGTTTTTTATCATGTTAGCACCCCCAGGAAGGGTTCATTTGTCTGTTTTCCTCTCTCCCCTCTGGAAAAGCAGAGGTACCGAAGCAGCGGCAGCCAGCCAAGGCGCAGGATGGGGAGGGAGGGATTCTAAGTGGTTCTTTAGCGCCTGAATCCTGTCCACAGTGCTCAAGAACAAGTGAAGGAGATGAGCTCTTATGAAATTCAGTCTGAGCTGTTGGCGGTTCGAATAATAAGAACACAGCTTTACAAAGGGCACAGGTGGGGGCTGCTGCCCCCTCCCTGCCACAGCCGGCCCTTCCACCTCGGACAGATTCAAGTTTCCTGAATACAGGCACTGGCGCTGAGACAGGTGCAGGCCTCGACTAATAGGTCGAAGTTTAAGGGAAGTGTATTTAAGCTTATTACAGTGAAATTTTTTTCTATCTGGTAGAAACAACTCAGAAAAGATCAGGTGTCTTATCAAGTGTTACCAGCACTGATGACCAGATGTTCTCCTGGGTAGGTGGTTAGACTAAATAGCATCGAGGTTCCTCTCTTTCACTTAACTGCCTCTAATTTAGACACTCGCTAAACGCGCCTTGAAGAAGCGCAGAACCGCGACGTAAATCCAGGACGGGGCCCTTTCCCCTGGTGCACGGCCCCAGAGCCCAGAGCTCTCTGGCTGCTTCTCAGTAATTCCAACAGGAAGAATATACTTTCCGAGGTTCCAGCCTTTTTCCCCCACATACTGAAAAAGCTCATCTAACTTGTTAGGCTACAACTACCACCAAGTTCAGTGTCAGAGTTTAACTTCTATTTTTTTTTTTTTAAGACAAAGATTTGTGCAACTCAAGTACAATGTAAATGAATGTGGTTATGGAGTAGTTTAGTGTGTGGGAAAGGCTTCCTGTATATCCCAGAGGCAGAAGTTCTGGCAGCGACCTCAGATTGGGCACCTAGTGGCCCCCAACGCCTGGGGTCTGGCGGAGGAAGGCTGAAATGCAAGACTGCATGGAGAACAACACAGCCTACTGCTAGTAACAGAAGTGAACTGACCACTTACCGTGCGCCACGTACTGCGTGAACATGCGCTGCCCCTGGGACTCTCGCAGGGCCCTCCGGTGAAGGCACTCTTATTTCCCCTTAAAGATGAATAAAAGGGGTGGGGAGAAGCTCAACAAACAGCTCCCAGTGAGTATATAACAATGAAGGTTACCGGGCCTGCATTTTCAGTTAAACTTTATCCCTCTCTTCGAAGGCCTTCTTAGACAATTTAGCTAATAGCAATCCTCCAGCACAATGTTTCTTAAAGTGTAGTCTGTATTCCATCTAGGTCAGAGTCATCTAGGATGCTTAAAAATGCAGATTCCAGGACGCTATCACAAACCTCCCATACTGATTAGGACAGATGAACCTAGAAATCTCAGTGACTTGACAGGACCTGGGTTTATTGCCCCCTTCCATAAAATCTGCTGCAGGGTTTATGGTTCTCCATAGTTCCCCTTTCCAAGCAGTTACGTGGAATCCACTCTGCTGTTGTTTTAGGGTTCCATTGTCTCAACAAAGGAACATGGAGAGTTCCCACCACTCTGCTAGTCTTTGGCCTGGCAGCCTGGTGCTGTCACTGGTGCCAGGGCCCAGCCTCCTGCAAGGTGCTGGGAAGTGCACGAAGCACCGGCCATAGAGGATAAAACGCACATCCATCCCTCTGACGCTTTCCATCCTTCTCCCCTTTTTCCTACACAGAGAACATATTCAGTCCCTCCCCAAGATAGACAACCCGAAGTCCCATCCAGTACATGTACTGAGCTCAAAGCCTAGGATTTCTGGGTGATGGGTTTCCAGTCACCACTACCTGGTCCAGATACAGCTCCTTTTAGACAAGAGAACTAAGAGGTAAAAAGACAAGTTATCTGCCACTTCTCCAGAGTCACTCCCAGTGCAGAATGAGGGAACGGGGATGTGACAACTGTAACTGGCACTCCCATTTGGAAAAGGGAAGAAAGGGGGACACACCACAGTCCCTGGCTTGTTGAAACTCTGAAATCTCTCTGGGCAACTGGAGGAGGTTCCTGGGTTAGATGCTAATTCTGTTCTCTGGGAGGAGAAGGCAGCCCCTCATTTACTGTTCTCTGCAGCACCTGGGTCTCTCCTGGGGCATTTGTTAGTCGTCCCTGACTTCTCTTTGCTGCTTTGAATAGATGCATGCCCTCCTTCTATGCAAATGCCCCCCTTAAAGCCTTTCTCACCGAGAGAGTTTGAGGGGTAAGGGTCATTTTAGGTCCCTTGATGTTTAGACAGATACAACTTTCTCAGAGATAGTCAACTGACTTCCAGTATAGGTGCAGTCGGCCCTGGGTGCTAGAAGCCCCACCCAACACTGCCTTCCTTCCCTGCTGGTTCCTCCCAGCTGAATGGCACACACTGAATCAATCTTTGCCCTAAGTCATTTGGCCCATCTATGTTTCTGGGCATTTGTTATTCTTAGCCTTTTCGTATCAGATTTCTCACAGTCTGTGGTCCAGTTGTGATGGGTTTTTCAGTCTTTTAAGGCATCACATTTCTGGGCTCTGTTACCTTTCACTTCTGCCAGTTCATCCAAGAGCACCGCTCTCATTTGTCTTTCTTTCTCGTTTTATTTCACTTTGATGATGGCAGCCAAGAGGCCAACACATACTGTAGAGGTTCTGTTTTTTAAAGCCCTTCCCCTGGAGCTGCCAGCTCCCACTCACATGGTCTCCTTCCCAAGCAATCACAGGTGACAGCTTCAACAAATATTTTTGCCACTGAGCAACATAATCTGCACATTTCTAATCTCCGTTATCAATTTCCTCACTGCCTGTCATTGACGCTGAGCCAATGCTGTACAGCTCAAGGTTTTGTTACATCGGCACCCCATTTTGGGTGTTAAATTCTGTATTTGTCATAAGCTAGTTTATGCTACAGAAACCAGCCCACCTCCAAATATCTGCTGCCTAACATTTAAAAGCTTATTTTTTACTTAAAGCCTAGGCCTACTGACTCGCTCTGACATCTCCCTTCCAAGCAGTGACTCGGGGATCCAGGTTGCTTCCGTATTGCAGGTGTGCAGCTAGAACACACGGTGTGCAGGCTCCCCTGCAAAGGGAAAAGGGAGCCCAGCTGGTCACGTGACAACCCCGAACCGCTCTGGCGAGGGAGTGAACGGCACGTGCCCGTGGCCCTCGGCCTCACCAAGCATCAGTTGCGTCTACTGTGAGCCGTAACTGTCTCTGGCACACCTAGTTAATCAAACTCTGAAGGCAGGGCCTAGAATCTGCATTTTAGCAGGTTTCCAGTGTTTGAGAACATTTGTTCTAAGGCAAGTGTGGTGGTGTTTCTGTTCTTCATCATAAAGTGGAAGCTTGGAGAAGCTGCAGTTCCCCAAGGTCACACAAATCCAGTGGCGAAGCCACTTGTGCCTCCAAATTCAAGTCCATTCCAAACTGCGCAAGTAGTAAAGCACCATAATAATGCAAGTTATGTTCTTTATTCAAGATCATGGGCTGAGAAACCATATTTTTCCCTTCTCTTCCTGAGTCCCTAAGAGTTGACAGAAACAGGAGAGGTAAACAGAGAACTGTGTTAGGAAAATCAAACAAAAGCCAAGAAGACCGAAGCAGGGGAGGGGAGACAGCGTGGTCAGGCGTGACTTCACTAATGGCTCATTCCCATGAGCTTAACACAAATAAAAACCCCTGATTAGGTCTCTCCAATCCTTAGGGGGACCAAATGACAGGGGCAAAAATACATGTGACAGACCCAGGTGTCCAGCTGGTGATGACCGGGCTCTGGGACAGTACCTTGCGCTTCTACGGAGCCTGCTTCACCCGTGAGCTCCTTCTCAGAACCTGATTCCCTACATCTGGAATAAATGTTCACATTTGCTGGGAGCAAAAATATTCTGTAAGGTGAAGGGACAAGCCCCAGAACTGAGGGAATTTGCTTTGGAATTTGCAAATTTTATCCTTGAATTATACCAGTGAAGAAAAAATAAGTACGGGTGAGGAAGAGGGAAATTCTTCCCTGCTAAGAAGACAGAAATAACTTGCGCTAATTATATTAACCTAAAAAAGTAAGTGCAACATGATGAGAAATAAGAGGAATTTTAACTCTGGACATAGCCTCTCTTCTGTGCTATTGAAATTCTATACCCTGTGGTAGAATACACTCAGGTCAGGAGCTAACCCGCCAAAATGAAATCCTAGACACGGAATGCTTCAGGCATCCTGAGGCCAGCTAAGTATCTGACAGTATTTTCCCAAGTTTTTGGGTTCAGTAAAATATGATTCAAAATTTGCCTCAAAGCTTTACTTTTGGAAAACCATATGTATTTTTTAACAAATTCAATTTGGATGTTTCTTATTTTCTTGTACTTTGACTCATTAAAATGTCATTTGGTAGGAGTCATTCATTTGGGAAGCAATCTGATTCTTTTGGAGAATCTTTGAAAGCCTTTGCTTTTGGGATAAGAAGCAAAATGTCGCCTGCTCTTAAGTATGTCCATTCAGAGTGAACTGGAAAATTACAGAGATTATCTCAATCACGAGTTCTTAAACAGTGTGGTCCCCAGACCAGCACCGTCACTGTCACCTGGGCACGCACACGGCCTGCTCAGGCAGAAGGGGCTCACACTTAGCTGAAGGCTATCACCATCTTGAAATTCTTAGCTTTATTTTTGTAAATAAAAGACCAGCAAGACTTTGGGACAATGGAGCATTGGTGTGAGCAGAATAAGCACGTAGCTCTTGCTGCCCCACTCACAGGCAGCGTTCACGGTGCCCCGTGAGAACAGAATTCCAGCGGGCGTACATACGTGGGAGTTCTGTGAGGTCTAGAGCAGGTCGAAGGTAAGCATGTTGTGTCTATGCATAAACTAGGGGAGTGGAGTTCACGTTCCTTTTGAACTAGAACTTTCTTTAAACCCGGAAAGAAGGTAGTGAGAGTCTAAGAAACATAAACCACCAAGGAGCTGTGTTATGTCCTTTCTTATTTGAATCAGCCAACGGCTTACCCTCAAGAAGGAAAGGGAAGACGGGGCCGCCCACAGCTCCCCATCCTTTCAGCACCTCCTTACTCATCAGTAGGTCAAAAGGAGCGGAAGGTGAGAGAACGTGTGCATATCAAGAAGTGAAATACAAACAAGTCGGTTTGGTGCAGCAAGTGACCCTCCCGTATGCCGACGTCCCACTGCACATCTCTGCGCCAAAGGCAGATTGGTGCGTCTGGGGGACTCTGCACATGAGTTAAACGCTCTCTAATTTTTCATTGCACAATCTACAGATGAATGGTGAAATTCATACAAATAACTTACTGTTTTAATAGTAATAGTTATTTCTTAGAACATTAAATAGCACACAAAAAAACTATGATTAGTTGAGGGGGACCATGGAAAAAAAGGAAACAGTTTTATCTTTTAGAACCTTATTTTAATGGTACTTTTTTCTTGCTTTTTGAACAAGGGGCCCTGTATCTTCACTTTGCTCTGGATCCTGCAAATAAATCCACCCTTCTGGGGAACCTGTTAGAAAAGCAAATTCCCAGGCCTCATACCAGACCATCAGAACCAGAAACTCACCAGGCTGGGGCTGGGGAAAGGCAGCAATATGTGCATTAACAAATCAGGGATTCTGAACCATGGTCAAGTTTGAGAACAACTGTTCTGAAGTATTTATGCTGGGTCTGTCTGATTGCTTATTTTATCTACTCTAAGAGGCAATGGACAGTACCACCAGCTTCGTAACTGGCCTCTAAATGTGCCTGTGAGCCTCTGCTGAGGAGTCAGACACATCTGTTCAAATTAAGGCAGCCATGCACCTGTAGGCATGCTGCTCAACCTCTGTGATTCTCAGCTGCAAACGGGGTGTTCATGCCTACCTCGTAATGGTTAGAGGGCTTAAATGAGCTGATACATGTGAAGTGTTCAGCATGGTGTCTGGCACATGGGAGGCACTCAAGCAAAAGGCATTGCCTCTGAATTATTATTAATAATTATCTGTGTTCCTTTTCTATGACTGGTCCTATTTGCCTTATCCTAGGTGAGTCTCTGAGGCATCATTCCTGTTTCACTCTCTGGTTGCCCCCTCGGCCTCAGGTTGAGACATAAAATGCAAAAAAACACGAAAGAGTAGAGCCCTTCTTTTCACTAATAGAAGGGAGGGAATGAAAAACAGAATAGGCCGTTTCTTGTTCTTGATTAGGCATTTGTTTATCTAAGGCATTCTGCCTTAAATAATGTCGCCTTATAATTCAAAAGGAAGCACCTGTGCCCCTTGACTGGATGTTGTGTAGAGAAAGATTTCTCAGTAGCTCTGCAGCCAGACCCACCTGCGTCCTGACTGCCACCCACTGGCTGGGTGGTCACAGGCCACTTGCAGACAGGCTCTACGTCTGCTTCTTCAAATGTGAAAAAAAAATGCCAACCTCATAATACTGTGGGGAGGATTCAGAGCAAGAAGGTGGCAGAGCTCACAGCTCAGGGGCTGGCTCCGGGCGCTCTGGGGTGCGTGTCGTGGTGGTGACTGATTGTGACCCGGAGTCCGGGGCAGCCTCGGCTCGTTATCTTACCATCATGTGCGCTGGCAAGGAATCCCCCTGGCCCAGCCCGACCTTCGTCACTGGATGGCTGGCACAGTAATAACTATCTCTCCTGCCCACCTCTAACTATGAGCCCAAAGAACTACCCGAAAACACTTTGCAAATGATCGAAGCTTCAAGGAACATGGGGAAGTTTTGTTAATGACATTGGTGACTGTTGACTGAAGAGGGCAGGACCGGAGAAGGGAGATGTCGCTTTTCCGTTGCTTCTGATCTTCACGTGAATTCACAGAGATGTTGTGGGAACCAAGTTCTACTTATTTCTGTGTTTATTACAACAGGAGAAAGTGTATGTTGGCACCAAGCTATGAAGTAATGTATAAAAACGCTTGTGTGAAGTGTTAAATGTTCTCCTGCTTTCGCTGCAATCTTGACAAGGGGAAGTACTCAGAGCAGGGGCAGTAGGCCTTACAAGAACTCGGATTCAAATCCAGGACTGCCTGGCATTTCCTCAGTGCCAGATGTGGTGCCCAGGCTAAGATGAGCGCAGCTCTCAGATGAGCCTGGGGAGGAATCGCCTGCCTCGGCTGTGTGACCATCTTCACGCTACGTCCCTTGAGGATATATCTTGCCCTCTTGAGTTGGACTTTGCAACAGTCATTGTTGAACAGGAATCTTCTTATGATGTGGGTCAGCCTGGGGCTGGAGCTTTTGCATTTCTCACAGGCTCCCCGGTGATGCCTGCGCTGCCAGTGCACAGACCACACCCACTTCACGCCGTGAGGGATAACAGTCATCCCACCGCGAGTTCACACCCACGGGCAAGGGCTCAGCATTCAAGGCAGAGCTGTGAGCATGCTGAGGGCTGGGGAGTGCAGGCGTGGACAGATGGTGCCTGTGGCCGGCTGGGGATGAGAGCGCTGCTGAGGGGTGTTGAGGGGTTTAAGGACGGTGGCACCAGAGGTGCCCACGTGGGCCCATGGTCCTGAAGAACCAAGGTGGGTTTCCCATGATTCCCTCTGAACTGGATACCAAGAGGGTTTCAGATGGTGATCTCGGGACCTCCAGAAGGCCCCACCGGTCCCAGGAAGCATTCCAGCCAACAGCATAGTGCGGGGCTGCTGTAAGGGTCCCAGCAGCGCCCTCGCCATACTCAGCATGCGTCATGAGCTGACTCGGCCTGTTCTTTTCAGAGCTGGATTCTAAAATCTAGTAATATTATGATAGTAGTAGTTGTAAGTCTGGTGGTAGTAATGGCCATAACAGCAGCTAGTCTGTGAGAATCAGCAGCACAAAGGTCCTTCTCACTGTCTCATTTAATCCTCATAACCCCTGAAAATGTAGTTACTGTTAGTGACCCCATTTTACAAGCAAAGAGACTAAAACACAGGAGTATTTTAAGTGACTGAGTCAAACAACTAACTAGTGGACGCCCCACCCTTTCCCACCCAGGCCCTGCCATCTCACTGGCCTTCTTGTGACACCTGGCCATTAAAGGAACCCTGTCCTGTGAGGGGTGCAGTGAGTGCCCCGCTGATGACGGAGGATGCCAGTGCCTGGCAGCCCCTTCCCTCCTGGGCACCGTGGGGCTGGGGGGCACAGAGGGGAGGAGAAAACCCTTGGTGGCAGCCATCTGAGCTCATCACCAATCTTCCCCATGAGGGGTGAAAGCCTAAAACAAACAAACAAATGGGTGCTTCTGTGCGAAAGCAGTGGAAGCACATCTGCCACGAAGCCTCTGAAACTCCCTGACCTCTCCTATCTGCTACCCTATCGGAGAGGGACCGCAAAGAGCTTTCTGCCTCCATGTTCAAATATCCAGGGCTGAGGATTCATCTCTAGATTGCAAACTCCTTCATTTTGGGGTCTCAGCCTGGCATGGAGCCTGACTCATGGGATATGTTCAACATACACCATTAATAGATTAATTAATCCATTGAGTAGCCATAGCCCTGGCTCTACTCCACAAAACTAAGTGGAAGTTGTGTTTGAGTTCCTTCCCCTAAACGGAAGAACATAGTTGAGGGCAACAGGGAGGAAATGGAACTGATTTATTCTGCCAACATCGCCAAGCACCTCCTTCAGTGACTAGGGTGACTGTCTGTGAGCCCCAGCTAGAGGTGGACACTCCTAGACTTGAGCCCCGTATCTGCAAGCTGCTACTCATGTAATTTTAGGAGAAGTTCTCAGCATCTCAGGGCCTCAGTTTCCTGAAATGTAAAATGGAAATGATTGTAGCCCCTACCTCGGGGAGTTGCTGAAGATTAAGGTAATGCATCTGAAGCCCCGAGCATGGTGCTCGGCCTCTGCTAACAGTACATGCCAGCTGTGTGCCCAGGAGGTGGTGGCAAACTTTGTGTCAAGAGCTGGGCTGCATATGGTCTTTGTGACAACAATGAAATTCTTTTGAAAGTAACCATAGATGATACATAAGTGAATTTCATTATCATTTTAATGTCATGAAATATTATCTCCTTTTGGTTTGCTTTTTTTCAATCATTTGAAAATGTAAGATCTGTTATCAATTCACAGACTCTACAAAAACAGGCAACAGGCCAGCTCTGGCCAACGGGCTGTCACAGTTTGCTGAGCCCTGGTCTGCCGGGCAAATCAACAAATACACAAGCTGCCCTAGAACACGTTTGTTCGAAATGCTGAGAAGGGACGGCTTTATTCTGCCTGGCAGTGAGGAGAGGAGATTAAGAATAGCTCCAGAGAGGAGGAAATATTTGAGCTGGGCTTTTGAGAGTGAGTAGGAGTTTACCAGATGGGACACATGAGGAGGAACAACTATGAGAAAAAGAATGAGTAAAGGGGAAAAAACAGCCTTTCAAGGGAGGTACCGAAGCGCACTGTTGTATAGAAAGTTAAATCACATGGAAAGTAAAGAGAAAGGACTTTTGCGGTTCAGCTATTTGGTTTTCTCATTGATTTGATTACTAGCTGAGGCCACTGTTTGATTTGGGGTGATCTCACAAGGACCCTCAAAATAGCCCTGGCATTCATGTTCAGTTAGCAAGTTTTACCCCCATCTCTAGCCCCCATCGTCTTTTATGGGCAACTGTAATGACCTGCAGGTTCTTCCTACGATTCGCTAAGAAGCCTCTGTTGACAGAGAACACAGCTCCTTTTAGACACTTTTGTCATTCAAGTCCAAGAAAATGTGAAAATCTTGAACTACAATCACTCCCCTAACTCTTTAGTAGGTTAATTGGTTGCCTCTCTGTTAAGTGTTCACTGAAAAGGCATTTTTAAATTTAGATATTTTGACAGGTAACATGATGTTACTTTCAGGTGTGGACCATAATGATTTTGTATTTGTATATATTGCAAAATGGTCACCACAATAAATGTACTTAACATCCATCAGCATAAGTAGCTACGATTTTTTTCTTGTAATGAAAACTTTTAAGATCTTCCCTTCGGTAACTTTCAAACATGCAATACAGTATTATTAACTATAGTTTCAAGAAATGCATTTTTAAGTAGATGTTTTAAAGTACTATTCTTGGATATCCCTGGTAATCTCACCATGGAAAGTAGCCAAGTCTCTTGGCTACAAAATTATATCTCTGAAATTTTTTTAATGAGATACAGAATGGATTGGCTTAAAGAAAACAGAGATTATTTGTTGTTCTGAAATCCAGCTGTCCGAAATCCACAAATTTCTTGGTTTTAAAATATTTTTAAATTTACAATTTGTCCAATGGTACCACACTGAGCAGCTTTAAAAGTATGTGAGCAGTTTTTCCATTTTAAAACAACTCTAATTTTTCAACCCTTTCAGCATCTGAGGTTCAGGAGATGATAGGAAATAAATTATTTGGATTTAGGCCTTCTTTTATTCAATAACATGTATGGAGCACCTGCCCTACACCGGGCACTTTGCAGGACACTGAGGAGCATAGACTGAGGTGCATTCTCTGCCCTCACAGTGATGCCAAGGGGCACTGCACTGTGGCAGTTCAAGGCAAGGCAGAAGTCGAACAAAACAGAAGATATTGTGGGATCATTATGGAAAGCTTGTATTTTCAGCCAGAGACACTTCCTCTGTGTTCTAATAGTGGTAATTTGTAGTGGTGATAAAAAAAAATGGCTACCCATTCCTGAATGCCCACTATGTGCCAGGCTCTGTAGTAACTGCTTCACTACACTGTCGTGTTG
Organism: Manis javanica; assembly: GCF_040802235.1. Taxonomy (NCBI): domain Eukaryota; kingdom Metazoa; phylum Chordata; class Mammalia; order Pholidota; family Manidae; genus Manis; species Manis javanica. Next base: position 89,798,894 of record NC_133169.1, on the reverse strand, counting down.
AATCCTCACAGGCTCTCGATGAGGTAAGTGCGAGGGTATCCCCATTGCTATGCCTGAGATCACAGTTGCTGGGTACCAGACCCTGACCCAGCGTGGTCAGCCTCAGTCCATAGTGCCATGCCATTACCACCACACCGTACAGGGATGTTTTCTCTGGAGGTTGACTCATTTTCTATGTAGGCATCTACAAAGCAGCCCCAAAGTTTTGAGACTTAAGAACAGCTCTGGTTAATTTTATCCATGGGAGGGTATTAGCAGGTAGCTGACTACATTATTTATATGTCACTAGGTGCTCCAGCCATCCAAGAAAATGAATACTGCAATGCTGAGGTGTGCGCAAATGCACTTCTACATACAAGCACATAAAAATACACAGGACGGGGGAGGTGGAGTAGACTGGGGGTAGGCTGTTTCAGACCACGTCTGCGGTTACTCTCCAGTGTTGCTTCTGAATCCACTCCAAGGGAATTGGGATTCTTAAAAAGCAAGAACTCCTTATCTTACCATATCTGTACATGTAAAGACGGTTCACTCATCAGTGATCACTGGTTTCCTTGGATTAAATAATCACCCAAGAAAAGGGAGGGTTAGCGGGGTTTGGAGATCAACAAGCCAAGGAAAGACAAAGACAACGAGAGGAGGAGGAGGTCCCCAAGCTGGGACGGTAAAAGCAGAAGGAGGCTGGTGACGGACAGTCTAGGTCATTTGTACTTTACATGCGTGGGTGCCCAGCTCAGTTGCCACAGGGGACAGCTCCGTGGCCCAGCTGTCTGGGAGGCAGACCGAGAGCTGATTCCTCATTGCTCACTCTCCAAAAGAAGCCATAGAAGAACCGAGAGGAAGGATGTGAACCGAGAGTCGTTTTTCTTTGTGGAACACATCCTGTCTCGTGTCTTCCACTTACGGTTTTAGTGGCCGTCCCGGAAAACCACTCAGGAATCGCCCTCACCCATGGCAGAGGGACCACAATAACATAAAGTCTCTGATTCAATTTGTTTGCCAGTGACTCAGCTGAGTGAGTATCCATAAGCGAAGAAGAGAACATTCATTCATTTTTTTAATATTATCTCTGAAAAGTTTTATTACCAGGAATCCGGACAGGCAATACTAAATGAAAACAGTAATCAAATCCAAAGCAGACCCGTTTGTCATAGTAACGTATCTGATCTCAGGGCCTCGTCAGGGAGGAAAATAATTCACAGGAAGGAAGGCCACGAGGCTCCGAGATCTTAAGAACCTGCATTTTATGTAAGAACCCCTTGTGCTTTCTTCATTTACATTTACACTTTATGGATATTGTTCAATGATACAATTTTATTTTTTGAGATTTTAGAAGGGACAAATATTTATTACAGGATCCAGATACATCTCTACTGCTACTGTCCTAACCCGAATCACCATCATCTCTGCCGGATCATCGTAACGGCCTCCCATCTCCACACCACCTCACTCTCCTGTTAAAATGCCATCCCCCGTTGCCCCCATTCCTGGCTCAGTCTCACTTAAGCCAGGCCGCAGATTAATGCCGCTCCGTCAGATCTCTGCTAAGCACCACGCCCACCCCTTACTATCTGTCTCATCTGCTTTACTTCCTGATTGTTTTTATACAACATCATCTTCTTAATCAGGCTTCTTGGCTGAGGACCATGTCCGCCTCATTCACTATTCTGACTCCTGCACCTAGCACAGGGTCTGGCACATAACAGGCACTCAGTGTTTATCTAATGAACAAACATGATAAAATGGGAATAATAATGATCAATGAATTATACAATGGAACAAACACTAGCCTTGGTAAATTGCAAATATTTTCTTGTTTATCGTATATGAACTCTCTTATAAAGGCCCGACTGCCTTCACTTAATGACCAAGGAAATGAATGTACAGATAAGGTCTCACAGCTTGCAGGTAGAAAGTGGGGATTTCCACTTAGGTCTGTTTGACTCCAAAATCACTTTTATTTCTACCGAACCATATTGCCTTCCAAATAGGAATTTTGTCTCATAAAAAAGAAAATTTTTTAACTTTTTAGTATACAAAAGCTTTGGACCTCAGCCTACAGAGCTTCGTGATCTTAGATCAAAGTTCTTAAAATGGTATCTTACCCTTTGAATTTAAAAAAAAATGTAACGAATGGCCTTTCCATTGCTTGCTAAATGGATTTGACACTCTTAACCACTCTGTCCACACACATGGCAACACAAAACTGTTAGGAGGGGTCTGTGTGCCAGCCAATACGTGTGCAGTGTTCAGCCAGATAATGGCAATGATTGACATTCCTCTTACAATTGTTCATGAATTGGCTTCTTGGGCATAAATCAGAACTGTAGCCTATGTGCAAGCATACCGTATAGGACTGTTCAGTTTAAGCATACATAATCTTCAGGAGGCACAGTATAAGCATATAATAATTATGATACATAGACATATATGTGTATGTATGTGTATGCACATGGACATATATGCCAACAGATAACGTACACTACATTTTAAGCATAGCTGTATATATAAATATATATAAAACTATATCTCACTGAAAAGATGAATATGTTCAAAATTTATTGCCAAGTGATACAATATTTCATTTATTCATGAAGTTCCCTTTATATCTGTTTTCTGATCTAGTTATAGGAACTAAGTTTTTTTTGTTTAATTTTATGCCTCACGTCAATAGTGTGGTTGCCAAATAAGAGTGAGGTTGACTTTACCTCCATTTCATAATGGAGACCCATGACCCATAGTAACTCCAACTGAGGTCACCCTGGATGACATTAAAGTATTGCCCAAGTGTGGCACCCACACCACTAACAGTGCACGAACGAATTTAAGTGGCACAGCCTGTGGGGCACTCAGAAATGAGGAAGGGGATCAGTGGCTCTTCACCAGCATCATGGAGATGTGTTAGGCTGCAGAAGCCAAAATCTCATTATATTTGTTTATATGGTTACTTTCTATTTATGGTAAATATTATCTTTCCATTTATGACAGTGTTATTTAATTTTACGTGGGGGTAAACATCCTTAAAAATATTACATCAATGTACAAGCAGTGTACAAGGTGGCAAAAATTTTGCAGGCCACATGCAAAGGACAGACTGGTGGAAAAAACTAGTGGAGGCGACAGAGGTCTGGACGTCACAGTAAACTTAATAACTGAGTAAACTTGAATAAGTTACTTAACCTCATTTAAAAATAGCAGCGGTAAACTCAAGAGGTTTTGTCTGTTCAAGTGGAAAATATATCAAGTGGAACAGGGCAGATACCAAAGAAATCTTTGTAATGATAACAGCTGCATTTAGTAAATACATCTTCTATTAAGAACTTCCCATCAACCATTTAGTACCCTGAAATATAGTCCTTATGAAGAAAGCAAGATAAATGACTGATTCTTTGCCTTGATCGGTTTTCAGAGGAATAAGCTGGTGCCTTAGAAACTGTTTTTATTTCTTTTGAATATTATATGTACGTCATCAATGAGATGGTGTATGTGAGGCTCCTGGCACAGAACCTAGTATTATAGTATATGCCCAGGAAATATGGACTAGCATCCCCTCCTCATGCCAGCTTCCTTCACAACAGACCTATAAACAGATGTACGATTCCTGACTCAGTTTTACCTACCAATCCAGGACACTGATGTAGGGTCACCTATTTTAAGACATGAGCTTAAAGACTGTGCTGTGTATGACTGATACGGCATACAGAATTCTAATGAATAGTGACCCAGCTTAATGCATCACCAATGCCTCCAAGGAGTGGACACCACAAAAACGAAAGGTTCTATGGACATAAAGCTCTCTGTAATGTGGAACACACTCTCCCATTGCTGTTGTAATGAAATGGGTTAAATATTAATCATCTGTCGGTTCTGTGTTGTAAATTTGAAGATTAAAGCTGTATCCAAAAAGAATTTCTAAAGTCCTGTCCTAGACAGAATTCTATATTAAAAAATTGAACTATAAATCCAATACAAAACTGAAAAAGCTTCTCAAAAAAAATACTAACATGGGCAACATGAGATGATTAATAGACACAAGGTCTTTTGTTAGCTCGGAGCATAACAAAATGGTCATATTTAAGGAATCCCAACTCAAGATCCCTATGAAGACAACAAAAGGAGATAAATGGAATTAGAAATGTGCTGATTTAAAGGAACTCTGGTGAATCAAGAAAATGGGACCTTAACAAGACAAAAGATCATTCCTAGAGAGAACAAAATGAGACATAAAGAGAATCTACTAGAAGTGGGTGAGACTTGGCTGAATATAGACTCAGTAGCAGATCTTTCTCTGAAATTGTGTACTTTGTGTTTTAGTATGAAAATTTTCAAGCATACCCAAAGAAGGGAGAGTAAGTTAATAATCTTCATATCTCACCACCCAACTTCAACAATGACCAACATCTACTTATCTTGTTTCATCTCGCCTCATGATGAGCGGGTAAGGGCAGATGGGACTGGAACATTTAAGGCAAATCTTAACATTGTGTCAACCCTGATGACATACATACCTCAATATGGATTTTGGAAAGAAATATTTTACATAATTACTATGCTATTATCATCACTACAAAATCAGCAAATTCCTTAGAATCATCTAATACCTAATTTTCCAAGTTCTTTCAAAGATGTCTCTGTAAAATATTGGTTAATCAGGATTATAACATGGTCCACAAAGTATTGGCTTTTTTGCTTCCTAAGTCTCTTCTGTAACAGTCAGTCCCCCACCCCACCCCCTTTTCATATCATTGATTTATTGGAGAAATTGAGTCATCTGTCCCATAGAGTGTTACACACTCCAGATTGGCCCGATTGCTTCATTTTGTTATTGCTTAACTTGTTCTTCTGTCATCCTTATTTCTTATAAATGGTTGTATCTAGAGAATCTAGTTTGGTGAGAATCTAGTTCATGTTTTTAGGCAAGAATGCTTTAAGGTGGCATTTATGTTTTCTATAGTACTGTAACCTGAGTTGCACAATGTCTGGTGTCCCACTTTTAGGGATTGAGCAATGGGTTTATATGCTTTCTGTCTGACCCCAACCTCCCGGCCTTATAAACTTTTTCCATCAGTTTTTCACATAATTTTAGCGTTGCTTATATCTATTATTTTTGCTTGCCAAATGGTGATCATCTCAATCTGTCATTCCATTTTAGCTGGACATCTTCTATAAAGAACTTCCCATCAACCATTTGGTACCCTGAAATATAGTCCTTATGAAGAAAGCAAGATAAATGACTGATTCTTTGCCTTGATCAGTTTTCAGAGGAATAAGCTGGTGCCTTAGAAACTGTTTTTATGTCTTTTGAATATTATATGTTTGATGGGTTTCAATCTGTTGAAACCATTATTCTTTTTGATATTTGAATTGTCCTGTATTTGGCACAATGGGAACACCTTATGGTGAGCCCCTGTGTCTCCTGACTTTTCCCTATTAGTCTTTGATGGCTTCCTGGCTTTCTGACCCAAGATTTCATTCATTTCCTGCTCCAGACCTAGAATCAGCCTTTTCTAAGAACTCTGGTTCCTTCTAGAAAGACACAGCATTTAGAAACCACAGTCTGGGTGCTAGGATTTCACATCACTCCTGCATGATCAATGCTTCTAAGCCTTTTAAATAGACAAAGCTAGGACAAAAACACAAAGAGGAAAACAAATAGTAAGTTCCTATTGATATTTCCAAATAATATTTAAAAGTTTTTTTCTTTGTTTTTTTACTTGTATTATTTTCTTTGATGCTGAAAATGTAGGTGCTTTACATTACATTATAAACATTAACATAATTACTTGTTTTATTTTACAATATACTTATAATAACTTTAAAATAAGGTTATAATACAATGAAGCAAAACTGAAGGAACAAAATAGCAGCAGACTCACAGACTCCAAGAAGGGACTAGTGGTTACCAAAGGGGAGGGGTGAGGGAGGGCTGGTGGGGAGTGAGGGAGAAGGGGATTGAGGGGTAATATGTTTAGTGCACATGGTTGGGGGGATCACGGGGAAGACAGTGTAGCACAGAGGAGACAAGTAGTGACTCTGTGGCATCTTACTACACTGATGGGCAGTGACTTCAATGGGGTATGGGGGGGACACGGTAATATGGGCAAATGTAGTAACCACATTGTTTTTTCATGTGAAACCTTCATAAGAGTGTATCAATAATACCTTAATAAAATTTTTTTAAAAAAATAAGGTTACAATAGTAATATGGTAATATTAGTAATAGTAATATTATTACTAACAATAAGATTCCTAAATACAAAAACTGATTTATTTTTAGAGAAAAGGGAACATAAATAACATATGAAGATTAGCTTAAAAGTCATTCATGTGTAAGAGACTCTGAATTTGCAATGCCACATTAATATGACGTGTGTCCATCTCAAAGTCTGGGCACTTGGTGTACTGTTTTTTAGAAGACTTTTCCAGGTATTGGAAGCTAGAATTTCATGATCAATCGAATTTATCCTAACTGCTTGGTGCTCACTCCAGGCTCCTCTAACCCCACCTAACAACACTACAACATATGCTCCGCAAGGGTAGGAACCAAGTCTTTGGTGCACTGGTATGTTATGGAGCACTTTGCACATGCGTGTTCAAATCAGTCATCCTATGTGTTTTAGCGGAAGTCACTGAAAGGGGACCTTTCTCGCCAGGTGTGCCGCAACAGCCATGAGCGACAGCACAATTTATGGACAAAGAGCTAACAAGCCTCTTAGGAAGCCTGATTCAATACCTTTGGTTTTCAAATGCGGAACTAAGTCAGCCAGTAATTCAGTAGTTTACCCGAAATCACTCTGCCGAACTTCTGGCAGGTGCAGAATCAGTGCCGAGAGCCCTTCTTTCCTGCTCTGGGATGCTTTCTACTCGGTTACATGGTGACCTGCTTTCTCCCCAGGCCTAGTGTCCTCTACGGACTGGCGCTGATACACAAAGCATGTGAAAGGTAAACCAGTTAGTTGAATCCCTTTCAAAAGGTTTGGATACGTTCTCCCTCACTGATTCACCCTGACTTGTTATTGTCTTGTTCTAACTAACGACATCAGGAGTGACCTAACCAGTTGCCACAGACCTAGTTTTGTTCACCTCTCACTTCAGCTTGTATTAGAATGCAAAATCCAATATTGCTAGAAAGAGTAATCAATTATTAATTTGCCTAACCCAAGAAAAATTCAATGAATTAAAAAAAACATTTGAACATTTGACCAAGACCAGCATCTACAGACTTCGTATTTGATTCCTGATTTCATACCTTAGATGAAAATTGAGCCTGCTTATTGATCTTTGTTCTTGATTACCAATTGCCATCTGGGTTTAAGCAAAATAGAGGACTTGCTGTTTTCCTTCTTTACTCATTAAGTCCAAGTTGAAACATCTGATTATTATTAGACTTTAAGGCATAATGGCTCCATAGAGGTTGCATGCCCAGAAAAACATCAAAAACCCTCTTAAATCAGGAGATTTTGAGCAATGTGGTGACTGCATTTTGGTGCTGTGCTTATTTTACATTTGAATTTTTAAATTCCCATGCTGGGACTTTACAGAGGAACAAAATTTTAAGCCACTTTTAAGCGAAGATTACAGAGTATTATATGCTAGTTAGATGGTGTATAACTTGAATGGCAATGAAAGCGGCCACAGTATATAAAAACAATATGGTGTTCTTTAGAAATCAAATTTCATCTGTAAAACATCATATTCAGGTGCTTATTTTTATTTCATTCCCTAAAAAGTCTCAGCATCTTAACCATTTCCAGGTAATAGAGTATAATGGAAATTTTATCAACTTCAAATTATCACTGCAACACTGCCTTTATTACTTTTAATCTTTGTTAGTTTTTTTAATTATAAAAAATGTTCTAAATTAAAACATAGACATATGTAACAGCTTTGCCAATGATATTGCTTGGAGAATTATCTACCTGGGAGAAAAAAACTATTATTTTGAAATCTATGCAATTGAATGTTTTTGAAGTGAATGGTTTTAAAAAGAGATTACTTCAATCTTTAAAAACCAGCTTACCACTTACATATATGTCACAAGGATTTGGAGTTCATTTCATTAAGATAAGTGAAAGTTTAGATGGCAAGTTCAACATTTTTAGCACCATATCTAAAATAATACCACTACATGTGTAATCTTTGTTCAAACGTACAGTGCAGCAAAGTAGGAAAAGCTCTTCTTTTTATGATAAAACAATAAATGTGAATGGCAAAGAAAAGGTCAAATAACATATAAAGATATGGAATCATGGAATCCCTTCTGTAACTCCAAACCCCCAGCCTCAGTTGTCAGAGGTAACTATAGGAAACAGTTTTTGGTATTTTTTTTTTATAGAAATCGTATGTGCATATACAAGCATATATTTGGTATCTTACTTTTTGACAAGTAGAATTAATACTAAGTTATTTTGCTTTTTAAACTTAATAATATGCCTTGGGCATCTTTTTTTATTGATGTATCTAAAGCTATAGGTACATTCATTAAGTCTCCTTTTGATGAATATTTAGGTTGTTTCCTTTTGGGGCTAGAATGGTGAAGAGAAATATATGTATTGGATAGAGATAAAGATTTCACGAATGAGTATATTGATAGCATAAATTTCTAGTAATATGTTTGCTGGGTCAAGGAATATGTACATTTAAAATTTGACACATAATCCCAAGCTGCTCCTTGAAGGTTTTGTATACCAATTTATAGCCCTACCACCAAGATAGAAGACAACCTGTTTCTCCATACTCTTGACCACACTGTATATTATTAAATATTTTTATGTTTGCCAATTTGATAGGTAAAAAGTAGTATCTTATTAATTTTCCTACATTTAAGTAAGTTGAATATCTTTTCATGTTTATAAAGCAATTTATTTTTTAATAAACAGTGTTCATATCCTTTACCATTACCAATTTTCTTTGCATGATTGATCTTTATCTTCTTGGTTTATAAGAGCTTATTTATTATTAAAAATATTAGCTACTTTTCATTATGTGTGTTAAAAAAATTCCCCAGTTTATTCTAGTTTTTTCCATACAAAAGTTTTTAATATTTTTGGATTTAAATTTATCATTTATTTCCTTTCTGGCTTAAGTGTTTAGTATTGTTTAATATCTTGCTTAAGAAGGACTTTACCATTCTAGGATTTTGTTTTCTTCTAGTATGCTATCAGTTTCATTCTTCAAATTAGATATTTAAATCTTTGAGATGTCTGGTGGAGGCAGTGAGAGAGTTTTACTTTTTTTCCCCAAAATGCCTAGTCAGTTGTTTCAAGATCGTTTATTTGAATAATCTGTTTTCTTCTCCAGTTTGAAAAGCCTTCCTTTATCATATACTAAATGTCCATAGACATGCACCCATATTTAAGCTTATTTCTAGACTCTGTGCCATTTATTGTTTTGTGTTTCTATGGCAGAACAAAATTGCTTGCTGCTGTAGTTTTTTTATTTTAATCTCTGCATCAGGTAGTCCAATCACTGAATTCTTATTTTTCAGAATTTTCAGAGGTTAGCTTTTACAATTTAATTGTTATTTTATTTAGTTAATTTTTACGTGTGTTCTTTCAAACTAGTGTGTCAAGTTCTGAAAAAAGTTCTGAAAATGGTGGGGAAAAGGAAACTTGCTACTGTGATAAACATCACTTTTAATTGATCAGTTTAGGGTGAGTTAATATCTCTATAATAGTAAATGTTCTGCCCAAGTTGATGGTATGGTTTCTCTTTACTCGAACTTTCTTTATAGAAGTAGAGTTATAAAGTTTTCTTTATATATCTTTTTCATTTTTCTTGCTAAGCTTATTTTGGATATTTTATATTTTAATTTTTTATGAGATATATCTGATGATTATTTTCTATTTATAGGATAGGACTATAAATGGCTTTTCTTATAGCAAGTTATATCTATTAACAATTTTTATTGGATGCTGAAGTCTATCACATGGATTTTTGGCATTTGTACAAAAATCATCAAATAACTTTTCTCCTTTGACCCTATTAATGGCACTTAATTATATTAATAGATTTTACTACTGTTGAACCATCCTTGCATTACTTTAATATCTCCTACTCCATTGGGATATATTATGCTGTAAATGCTGTGCTTGGTTCTACTTGCTAGTATTTTAGCTGAGAGGCAATCTCAAGCTTCAGAACAAGCAGAGCCATATCTATTTTAGTCACTGCTCTACACCCAGCACATATTACCTAGCCCTGTGCCCGAAGCAGAGAAAATTTGCAACAAATATTTGTGAAAAGCAGGTGGTGCCATGAGTCACTTGATTTGACTTTCTGTTAACTCTTTTGGTGCTCAGGGGAAAGAATCCGTGACCAAGAGCAGCAAAAAGGTCAGTGAGCTGGTTGTGTGAGGATGAGGCCAGGCCCTTTGAAAAATTCTTTGTGTGTTCACATGACCTTTGATGACTCATGACCTTTCTGAGTCCATCCTCCCCTATTTTGACTAGACATGTTTTTCTCCTTGAGCAATCTTGCAAACATTAGTAAAGACATCTGATAGGAGAAAGCCTAAGTTTTCAGAACAAGCTGTTTTGCATTATTGTGAGGCACGGCTGGGGTGTCTGGCCTGGGTCAGACCCAAGTGGAGCCGAGAGGAGAGCTTGGGCCTGACCTGGCAGATGCCTGTGTTGGCTCAGCAGGCACACGTTAATTGGCATAGCCAAATTACCTGGCCAGGGTTCCGGGCAGCGGCCCAGGAGCCCACCAGTATAAATCCTGTAGGCGCCTTTTTCTCACTCTCACTGGTTTGCTTCCAGTGATGGCAAGTGAAATCCTGCCTTTTGGGGGGGGTCCATGAACCAGCATCATGAATGTCCCCAAAGAGCTCAGTATCCTGGGTGAGCAGCCAGTTCACTAAATAAAGTCACATGGAGAAACCAGAAGGGCAGAAGAAAGATATGAGCAAAGGTCACTTTGCATCAAAACAGCTGTTCCAACTTACTGACTGACGTTTCAAGGAAGCAGTGAGTAATTTTGACCAATCCACTCACCTGCAGTTGTACCGATTCTCCCTTAGTTTCCTGTACACTACTGTGTTTCTTTCCCCAGTGGCTTCTGTCTTACATCACAAAATTGACACAAAATCTTTAAGAACTTCCAATATCTCCTTTTTCCTTTTCTTAATGTTCCATATTTCTAATTAGCCTCTTTTGGTGTTTCTCGTGGCCAATTATATCTATTTGAGTTCAGGCACTACCCATGGGAGTCTTGTGCCCAAATGTAAAATACTTCAATTACACTGTCCCGTTGAAAATTCTATTTCCAATTAAATCTAATCCATTGTTTGTTATTTCTGATTTAATAAATGGGAGCATACTTAAGGAAATCAGATAAAAACACTAGCTCATTTGCTTCCACATTGTCAACTCTTTTACAGCCAGTAAAGGAGCAGTTAATATTGCTGAATAAATGAATAGGTTATCTGATAGCCTAGTGCAATGCTAATTTCCTTCTTAGATAGGGAACCACATAAATTCTAGGGCAAGTGCCTTTATAATCTAGAATATTCTCAAGTGTAACTGTGGTGACATCTGTGCACCTCAGAGGCAAAGCCTTTCTCTATAAGTCAGCATGAAATATATTTTGGGTCGATTATTAGGATAATTAAATCTAAAAATAATCTTAACAAGGAGTATCCTGATAAAGTGGTAAATTCAGAGCCAGAGTTATTCAGTCTCTAAAACTATATTTTTGAACAAGGATTTTCTACTTTGTTCACATCAATCATGTTAACTGAAAGGTTCCCAAATTTTTGCTTCACTTTGTGGTGCAGAGTTGGCATGGGTCTATTTAGTATGCTTCCCCTAACATCTTCAGTTTAAGCAGGAACCACGATGAGCAGATGATTCCTGCTGAACCCCTCCCGCTTCAGAGATGAAGCCTTGCTGTTCGGCACCAACTCTCACTGTGTCCACATGACATAATTCTCTCTATGCCCTAGCATTTCCATGTGGCCATCATGTAAGTGGAACCAGGAGTGTGTTTCGGTTAACGCTTCACGTTGATATTGATGGGCTACAAATAGCAGGTCCCTTGTTGCCTAGTAACAAAGCGCCTCAGCCTACTGACCTTGGTATGGGTACCACTTACAAAGAGGCGGCTCCGTCACTGAATCGACTGATGCCTTTTTCCTAATGATCCCCAGCCATATGTAGTGCCTTCAGCTCACCCTGATTAGGCTTCTGATCGAATGTAATGATCGTGCTGTTTCCCGCTCTCACGATCTGAGCTTTAATTATAAAACAAGTGCCATAGCGAGTCCAAATGCCCTTATTTACTAATGCTATTGTCCCTGGACCTAGGACAAGACAGCTTGAAGTAGAGTCATTGACAGAGAAGGACAGACTATCTGTTCATCACCCTAAACATACAGAGGCATTAAAATTTACTTGATGCATTTTTTTTGGGCTATCAGGTTTCCTTTATAATTTCCATCAAAGCTAAGTTTCCACAACAAGAACAATTAACTTGCTTACTTTGTGCCAAGTCCTTAATGTATTTTCCTTTTAATCATCGCAACAACACCGAGGAAGATATTAATAGCATCCCCATTTTTTTAGACATAGAAGCAGAAATTTAGTGAGATTTTGCTGTTAAGGCAGAACCACATAGTTAGGTAACAGAGTGACAGAACTGCACTCAAATGCAGGTTTACTTGACTCTAAGGCATGTGTACCTGCTACTGCCTCAGTAACTCAAGAGCCAATAACAGAAATCTTACTTATTTCTAAAAACTCATCTGGTGTCCAAAATCAAAATGATTAGCATTACCAGTTTTCAAAATTCTCAGCTAGCAATGACACCTCAGTGACAAAATATGGGAATATATCAGGTTTCCGGTCAACTAGATGCAGATGAAGGACCTCTACTAACATACTGTCCACCTCAAGAGTAAGTCAAAGAACTAATGGGAATTCAAATTTATCTAATATTAGTTACCAGTAAAATTACTGTGTGTTCACTCTGTGCCTAGTCTTCACAGCCAACCTCCTCTGACGTGGTTGCTTTGTTATCCACACTTAAGGGGAAGTAACTGGGATTTTACTTGGAAAAAACTGGGACTCAGAGAGCAGTTCTTCCTAAGTTATATTGTTCATAAGTAATAATGGAGATTTAAGTCCAGGATCATTAAACTCCAGAGATGGTGTTTGGGTTTTCATAAAAGAAAACAAACACTACTAGCAGAACGCTGAAAGTTCAAAAAGTGAATATTCTTAGCACTCTCAAGTTACCTCCATGGCTATAGGTATTGTGAATAATTGTAACAATTATAACGGTAATAACTGGGGGCGGTTAACATTTGCAAGTGATTTACTGTCTGGATACCTGACCCACTACTGAGCCCTTTGCACCTAGCATCTCACTGGAGCCTCCCAGCCATCCTGGGCTGTAGGTACTGGTGATATCCCCACTGGAAAGCTGAGGACAAGTAACTGTCCCCAGAGCACACAGTATAAATATGGAATTGGCGATTAGCACACAAACCAGTCAAGCCCAAACTCCAACTTTCAGCCTTGACACTCGCTGCTGCTGAGTGCCGGAAGGGCCACCAGAGCCCCTAAGTCTCCATAAGGAGGAGTGAGAATATTTTTGGTTCTTTGTGCAGTTGAAAAGCCACTTTTCTCTCAAGACTACTTTCCTCCATGTGGATTCACCTTGGCACTGCACCTAATACTGGAAGAGAGAAAGCACCTCTGTGAGTAGGAAACAGCCAAAGAGATGCGTCTGCACCTGCTTGCATTAACCGAGGAGGGGGAAAATCCACACTGGACTCTCCTGTGACTTCCCCTGAAGCACAGAGATGAGTGAGACAAAGGGCCAGCGAGAATGAGGGCGTGGTGCACTGAGCTGCCTACCCGAGCTGTCTACAAAATACAAGCTGGCAGGCCGGCACCCCTGTGGCCCAGGTCAGCGGTGCCAAACGCAACATCCAAGCTGTGCAGCAATACCAGCTGAACATACTTACGGCTCTTGCAAACCATTACGGTTTAAAGTGGAATGAGAATTATCCTGAGAACACTGGCTCCTTGACTATAAGGTCATTTGTGCTTGACTCACTGAAGGAAGCTTGAAGGTCCCAGAGCTGCATGGCCACGATTCAACTTTCAGTCTTTCTGTCCAAGCTGACCAGAGGCGAGAGAGCAGAGCAACCAAAGGGGACATTATACCCACGGGCCAGAGGATGCTCTTCGTCAGCTTGACAGTTTAGGATGAGGTAGCCAGATAACCAAGCTTATTGAAATTGTTGGGTACGAAACCAGAAATGGTTTCTGGGTGAGACTAAGGAAACTTGGTGGTTAAGTGTACAAAGTTCACTGCTTAGACTTAGTAACATCTGTTTCATTACTCAAAGAATTTTTCTGCTTATTTCTGGATTCTCATTCATTCCAGATAAAGGAATTCAAATGAGCTACTCAGTGCATAGGTTCTCCCTGGAGATTCCTAAAGGTCTTCTTCGGGACCAGGTGCAGGAGTGGGGCTGCAGGAAGGCCCCTGTGACACCCATAGCAGTAAGCGCCTTCTCTTCCCTGTCTTTCAGAAAATGGGTTTCTGACAGGGACCCCTGTTGTTTTAGCACCTCTGGTCAGAGTACTCTGGTTTTCTTCTCTTACTCCCTGTCCAGGGATCTCAAGTGGTGTGGACGCCTCTGCCAGATTCAGGAATGGGCCTGTAAGAGACTCAGCCTAACCAACAAGGGTCTCTGATCCATCTCATCCCAAAGATGGTCCAGGAAAAGGCGCTTGACCCAGCTGGGGCCAGTGAGCACCCTGTGGCCCACACCCCGATCCGGCCCCATCGCTTTCCAATTCTCTGATATGGCCTGAGCCTCGGTTTCCTCATCTATAAACTAGGGATGATGTTATTTATGCTTAGAATGGTGCCTGGTGGGTGGCATACATTTTGCAAAATATGAGCTTTTATTTATAAACCTGTAAGGGCGATCCATGGCTCAATTTTATTAGAGTCTTCTAATTTTTATGTCTAACAGTTACCCCCAAATGCTCCTTATAGCATCCCCTTCCCCTCAAACAAGCAGCCTCTCCCCATTTTTAAGCCAATTATCTCTCCACCCACTCAATCATCCTTGTCCAGTTGCTTTCATTTCTCTTCCGATCCTCCTCACACCCGTGCGCCACACTGCGGGTGTGAGGGACCTGGAGAAAGCCTGCCTTCGCTGGCCTGTCGATGCCACAATGCCACAGTGCCCAGCGTGTGATTCTTCACCTCTTCATCCACCCCCACACCTTGGGATGAAATATTCTATTTCACAGGTTATAAGCAGGTTATAAGAGTTATGTGCAATGCCCGCTTCTCTGGCTAAAATTCTACGTCTTTGCAGCGTCACCTTGAATCCGCTCCAGTTCACTGCCTTTCTGCTTCTGCACGTTTTCCCAAGCACCTCCCCCACCTTTTGATTCTAAGCAAGTTGACAGGCCGGTAGTATTTCCCTGCCTCACAGAGACTCATGGGACAGAACAAGAGAAAAACAGAAGCCCTTTGAAGATAAGGGTTCCTCGAGTCTTGTAGAAGTTGAAGCTTTCTGAGGACTTGATGCTTGATACCCTGAGAAAGGAAGAGGGGCCAGACAGATGGGGGGGGATGCCCTTGAGGGTGAGCGAGAGGAAGGAGCCATGTCTCAACGCAGGAAGGGGGGAAGTCAGACGGCCATCGGAGAGCCAGAATTCAGGGCCCCTCACAGGCGCCTCCCGAGGAGCCAGTCAGATGTGGAGGAGGGAGGCAGCCTGGTGCACCTGAGAGGGCCGGCCCTGGGCCAAGGTCCTCGTGTGTCCGGAATTCCCACGCCATGGGTGGGGTGTGAAAGTGAACCCCAGGCCCGGACGGTGGGGATGTCAGCGGCAGCCATGGTGAGCTGGGGACCGGGCATGATTTGGGTCCCAGTGTTACTTACGCACGGAGGGGAGGGCCCCGGCCATGACTGAGGTTAGCCTTCCTGCCATGCCAGCTGCTCGGGCAGGCGCTGAGAGCCACACTGTAACTGAAATAGCAAAGAACAGCCTACAGGCAGCTTGTACTCGGAAGTGTGCGCTGAGATTGATGCCCACACATTGGCACTGGAACTCACACACGGTTGGCTGTGAGGCACCGGTATGTGTTGACACCAGAATGTGCACACGCAGCCCCTCTCTAGGTAAAACAGCTTCCAGGTGGGTAAGAGTGCCAATAGCCAAAACACATCCTTTAAAAAAGAAAGGCACTTCCCTACCCCCAGGAAATTCATCCCACATCATTCATCTGGAATTTTCTGGAGTCAGTCCCACCAGTCAGTGTCAAAACCAGAATGAGAGGAAACTTTTTGAAGTAACACCTTTCCACCCTGTCATGTCATAGGTGAAAAATAGCCGGCTTTGTTTTCTTTACTTGTGAAGGGAACAAAACACACCAAGGCGGATCATGGTGCTTAGTCTCAAGTATCCTCATTTCCAGATGCCTTTACAGTTCCCAAGTTGTCCCATCAAGCTGAGTTACAACCCATTAAAATGCCACGCTCAGTATTTTTTTGTCTATTCCCCTAATATTCTGCTCCTTGGCTGTCAGCAGACATGCCAGACAGCACCCCCATCCAAGGATTTGGACTGGGTTTATTCTGGCCGGGGAGAGAAAGACGGAGAAAGAGAAAAGGAGGGCCTCAGGATGAACACTCACGGCTGGCAGTGGGGATCACAGGCCTCATTCATGGAGGCCGTGTCTTCAGGGGCCGGCCCCTCGGGTCACTGGCAGGCGGACGGGCAGGGCCGGGTGGAGCACCACTCTGCAGGAGAGATGTGACCGGACTGAAGGAGTGCCCGTCAGCTCTGCCAGGGAGAGGAAATGGAGCCAGTTAACCATTCAGCAGCTCCTCGCAGGGGAGAGGGAAAGGTGGCCCTGGAGTGGCTCCCCCAGCAGATCCTGCCCAGGGACTAGCATGGAATGCAAACATTTGAAAATCCCTTGGCTGTTGCGGGCTCTTCGGGGCCCTAAACACATGCCCTGAATCCCCAAACCGAGATGAACGCATCCTGCTCTGCCATCCGCAGAGCTGCAGGGATGCAGGAAACTGCCAGAGAAGGCTTGTCTTTCCCGTTTTGTGCCCCTGTCTGCAAACATGCCTCGTGTCCCGGTGGCTGCATGGCTTTCCCTGGGAAGGAACCTGAGGATGGGAAAAGGATTCGATTTCCACTTGGCGTTCCTCACTGCCGAACTCTCTAAGGGCAGAGGACATGTTTCAGCCTCTTTGCATCTCCAGACAGGGCCTGGCCCCCGGCCTGGTAAATGTGAACTAGCTGACAGAGGGCACCTGGAGGGGCAGGGCCAGGCGGCGGCGCTCTGCGGGAGAGGGCAGCTGGCCTCCGGGACATCACCAGCCTGCCTCTGAGCACACCATGATTTTTTTTTAAAGGCAATACAGAATGCTAAAAAGTCTGAATAAGGACTTACTGGAGGGCCACATCAGATCCTAAAATGTGGCTAAAAGCTACAGGAACGAATAACACAGCTGGCTTGGTGCCCTGGCGTTAGTAAGAGATTTATTTTCTGGCCAAAGTGAAATGCGGAAAGAATTGAAAAAATCACCCAGAAGTCTTGAGTAGGAATCTTGAAAAACATGCCCCAAGAGCTGCCTTGCTGTGTCCCTAAGTGGGGGGGAGTGAGTGCAGAAGCAGGGAAAACACCTGGCTAGAACACCGGGCCCCACAAACTGGGGAGACACGACAAACCTGTGGCGAGAGGGACTGCAGCTCCTTCCCACAGTTAAAATACTCAAATACTAAAAGGTGAAACCAAGTGAAATCCACTCATGTGTTCACTGACCAGGTTCCGAACAGATGATTGCCTGTCACCTGCTGCAATTGCAGTAGTTGGTATGGTGATTATGCTTCTATATATCCTGTCCTCACCATGTCCCCTCAAGTATCTGGCAGCAGTGTGTCTTTGTAGCCTAACCTCTAACTCGGTGTGCCTGTTGATGCACCCTCTGAGATCCAGTGTCACTATGCACCACATAATCATACAATCTGAGAGGTTGGGATCATTGAGAATCTAGGTACAGTAAAGGCTTTATGACAGTCACACTGCTTGAAAAACAAATCTCAGGATCGACTACCAAGCAGTTAGCTGGCTCGATGGGCTGAAAGCAGAAGATTTGACTAAAGCAGTGGCTCCTGAAGTGCAGTCCTGAACCAGCAACGTCATCATCACCTGGGAAACTATTTGAAAAGCAAATTATCAATTCCCACTGCCCCGATCCTGCTGACCTAGGAACTAGGGGTGGAGCCCAGCAATCTGTGCTTTAACTAAACTTCCCAGGCAATTCTGACGCAGGCTAAAGTTTCAGAACCAGTGGACTAAGATCTGAGGCTGGTTATCTGAGGACCATAACACACTCCCTGTCTTGGAGAATGTAGCTGTCTGGCTTCCCGGCGAGGGCCTGCTGCGGTGATACTTGGGTCTTTGATCAGATTAACACTTCCATTCTGAAAGTGTCTTCAGAAACTAGGACCAGGTTGGACTGCCTGTGTTTGTTCATTGGTTTCCTTATTTGGGTGGTTCTTTACAAGAAGCCAAATCACACAGCTTGATTCCCAGACCCAGCTCTACATGTCTTTTTGTCAGGTTTTCAAACTCAAATTCAACTTCAGAGGACAAAGGTTTCTAGCAGAGGGTGTTCAAAAGAATGTGCTTCAGGCGATTGTCGCAAGACATGTCTACTGTGACTTTGGGCTCATTTGTGCCCTTGTCTTGGCATTTTTTAAATATAGCACCCATCTGGAACAGTCTGAGAATGTGGCTCTTCTAGGTAGGAGGGGGCCCAACTGCAAAATAACAAACGATAATCTGATATACTCCGGGAGATGCCAGATTCTGGGTCAGAGGCCAGATGCACCAAGAAATGGATGAAAACAGTTTTCAGGGCTGATTAACTTGTATGATTTGGATTCTAAGAGTCGTTTGCCGGTGATGGGCCGTGCACCAGCTGACAGATTACAGCAGAGATACAGCAGTGCAGTGGGGACAAAATACCAAGAAGAGTTCATGGCCTAGTCTGGGGAGCAAGATGTCATACAGGCTAATTCCACAGAATTCCACTGCATTTATGAAGGCTATCAGCACTTCTTTGGACGTCACACTCTCCCAGTGCAGTGCAGCCTCCGCCCAGCTGATGTATGGGAAATATCAAGAGACTGTAACAACCAAAGCCTCCCCGTGCCGTGAGTCAGGTTATATGCCTGCATTTGAACATAACTCAGAGAGATGCCTGCACAGAGCTCCTGATAAAGCGATCATAGTCACCATATTTTCTAACTTCCTCGTGGGACTCCCCTGTCCCGTTTTTGTGACAGCCAAGGTATCACGCAGGGCAAGGGGTTCTGTTCGGATACTGACCAGAGGCCTTAATTAATTTCCTTGATAGTCCAAGATGTACAGTTCACCAAAATGTCAAGTAGTGTAAATTTTATATGCCCCATATCCCTATTTCCTACTGAGGGAATATTAGTAGCAAATCTTACTCTAAATCAATTGCTTGGGGAAACAGAATTTTTTTTTTTTCAAAAAAAGAACAACCAGAGAGCTATTGTTTAACACCTTATTCTGTTGCATCTTGCAGAACCTCAGCAAGGACTAGAAAAGAGAACAAATTCAACTTTGATTTGCCTATCTGAATGATTAGACTCTGTATTGGTCAGAAATGTATTCAGCTCAATTAACTGCAAGCGGACTGACAGTCATTTAAACCCGTAAAGATGTTTTGTCACTCCACGTGCGTGGACAGCACTGAGGGTCAGATCCAGGGATCCAGAACTTTCTGTCGTCTTGGTCCGTCATCCTTGGCTCATGTGCCTTTTAGCCTCGTGGTAGCAGCAAATTGACACCGTCAACAGTGCGTCTGTGTTTCAGGCAAAAGCCGAGAAAGTTCTAGCAAACTTTGCTTACATCTCTCACTGTGAAACTGTCACGTGGCTATATCTGGCTGTGAGGGAGGCTAGAAAAATCAGGTTTTTAACTTTTTAAACCTTGAAAGGAGAGAAGGAAATTGGGCCCATAATTAATATTATTGATAATAATAGAATATTAATATCATTAATAATAAAAGAGTGTATTATTGCAGACATAATAATCCATAGCAGACCTCTGAATAAATATGTCCTAACGTGTTTCAGCTTTGACACTGTCAAAGAGCTTCCTGGGTATAGACTCATAAGTTACAGGTTCATCTAAGCAACTAATCATGGTTATAGGTTACAAGTTAACCTACAATTGTAGGTTATACAGTCAAGGTTTTATGTTCATAGAAGCAACTAATTATGATACAATGTGATAAACACCAAGCAGGCGTGTGCAATTAGGGCCCCTGGTTGTGCTGGGGAGGCCAGGTAACTGCTTCTCAGGCTTTAATAAGACTGTTGAGATGCAGATACTGATTCGGTGGATCTGGGGTAGGGCCTGAGATTTTGTATTTTCAACAAGGCTCCAAGGAGATGCCAGCGCTCCTGGTCCCTAGAGCACGCCGTGAGTTGTAAAGGTCTGGGTAACATTAAACAGGGCAAAAAAAAAGAGTCAGAATACAGCAAGTGGAGGGAAGAGAGGACCCCTGAGGCTACAAGAACCATATGCACAAATGCGCGAGTGCATCCCCATTGCTGCAGTCCTTTGCCACACCGTTTCTAAATTATTTTCTTTAAAAACTATAGATGGATGGACAGACAGGCAGGTAAGGAGGTAGGTAGATGGCAGAGGATTTGAAAGAATCTGCAGCGCCCCTGCTGGGGCAGGGTACCAGACACACCTCCCTGGTGCTGTGCTGAGGTGAGCCCACGCAGCATGCCGGGGGCGCTTCCACTCCCAGGAGCTCATCCCCACGCTAGCAAGTGTCTTGAGGATTTGGAGTGCATGGGTAAGAGAGGAGGGGTGGTAGGTGAGACTGCTCACAACTCAGACTGAGATTGGTTCAGCCATGCTGAGGTCCACCCTACCCCACAGGCAGCAGGGACCTGTCAAAGTTCATAAGATGGAATAACGCAGTCACATCTGGGCTTTAGAGGGATCACTTGGTTGAAATACAATGGATGGATTTTACACGAGAAAGTATGGCAGTTAAGCTGGAGTCGGGTTCTGCAGGAGGAGAGAGAAGGTGGGACCTTGGACCAGAACCATGAGCACAGGGCTCAGGGGCAACAGTCACAGCAAACGGAGGTCGTTGGGCGAGTAGACTTTAAATGCACGGCTGAGGGAAAAAGAGAAGTTTGGGATGACCCTAAGGCCAGAACAGCAGTGTGGGTGGCATAATATGCTGCTGTAATTTACATCTCAAGGCCTCCAGTTATAATAATAAGGCATTATTCTTGGCCACTCCGTGTATCCTTGGTACCTGCCAGAGCCTGAAGTCTTTTGGGCCTGTGCACCAGGGGCATTAGCGTGGCCAACAGGGTGAGTCACAGTGCCTCTTACTGACGCTTCCTACAGACAGGAGGAAGTCTGCAAAATGAAGATAATTCAGGCGAGAGCTTTACCAATAAAGAGAGGGGAGTGGTTTGGCACTCATGGCTTGGGGACCAGTCTGAACCTTGATTCACATTTTCTGTGACCTTGAGCCAGTTCCCTTAACTTTCCAGTAGCTATAAAGCAGAAGAGAACGTCCACCATCCTGTGAAGGGCTCCCCAGAGCCACCAGGCTCATAACATTGATTCTGGCCGGTACATATTATTCACTGTCCTGTCTCTCTCCTTACAGGCAGCGTTATGAGCCCTCATTCCCCTGCACGCTCAGCTCTCTAGACTCAGAGAATTTGTGCTGATAACCCAGACTCCCAAGTGCTTCCCCAGAGCTGCCCTGCAAAAGCAAAACTGAGAAAGGAGGAAAAACAAGCCTCCGTGCATCAAATTTCTCTGAGACCCACCATCCAAGTCTCAGTACACAAGAATTTTTAGAAAAAGTTCAGTGTTTATTTTCAGGGTGACACTAAAGACCTCTGGAAATACCGCAGATAACCACAGCACCAATAACCACTTAATTTATTACATTTGCAACATGCAGATGGAAAGAAACCAATCTTGGCATAAAGACAACTATGAACAAATGTAAATTACAAATCAGACAGTCAAACTGGAAATTGAAGTAGAAAAGATTAAAAATCCACCTAATGTTTCCCCATTCCCATGTGGCATTAAGTTATCAAATCCTTTTGTTTTTTATTTCTACTACTCTAAAGGCCCTCTTCATTTAATGGGTTTTTCTTTCTTCTTCTTATGCATTCGATTTAAAAAAAATCAGGCACTGGCCTAGACATCAGGGGTGCAAAGAGCAAAAAAAAACAAACCCTAATCAAAGCGTGGTTTAATCCTGTGCCTCATGCAAAGTCTAGGTTTGCATCCGTTTTTAATGGATGCGTAAATGGACTAATTTAACCTATTAAATGTCTCAAAACCCTTTCTGGGGGGAATGGAGGGACTTCTCTCTTTTTAATGAGGAGTTGTGAATAAAGTACAGCTGAAGACAGAAATCAAGTCCTATACCTTGTACCTTTTTGATCATGCATTTCAGTCCCTGTTTATCAAATACCTGTTTCCTCAAGCTGAAGGACCTTGATTACATATGAGTTTAAGTGTCTAAAGTGTAAGAAATACAAGTGATTTTTCTAACAAGTGGCACAGCTTTAGTTTCCCTACACCTGCTAATCGGTAGGTTCAGCTGAACTCACAGACTTCTATTTGAAATCCGAGCAGTGAAATGAATTTGTTTTCAGCTTCCTGAAACTCTGAATCTGGCCCCGGCTCCTGTCTGGCCTCACTAAGGCCAAAGCAAAAACCGTCTAGCTGATGGCCCTTGTGCCCTCCATCCCATTCTCCACACTATGAACAAAGCGGTCTTTTGAAAGCACAGGCTAATTATATTAACTCAGTGCTTAAAACCCTTTCATCCCTCTTGGGATAAATACCAGAATCCTTAATATGGTCTTATACGCAAAAACATAGGTCCGTTCCCAAATCTCCACACTTAGCATGTACCATGCTCCTCCTCCCTATGTTACATGGTTTCGTTGCAACGTACATCTCACTTTGAAGCAATTAGCACCTGTGTTATTTTTAAATTACTTGATGACCATCTCCCTCCCTCCCGAGATAACAGCAGAGAGTAGTGGCCATGTTTATCTGGGCTCACAGCCATGTCCTTAGCGGCTGGCTTAAAGCCTCACACACCCAAAAGGCATCTAATATGTATTCGTTGTGTGAATGAAGGAATACGTGAGTAAAGGATCAATGGGTAGCTTAATTGGCAGGCGTGTTCAGTAGTCAGAAAACTTATTCCATGGATGAAATCTCTGGCCATTTTGTTTTATCCTACAGTAAATATTGTCTTCTAAATATTTCAAGGCCTGAATGGTAAGTTATCAAGGTGGCCTGTGAAAGGATTTTTATTTCTATCTTTCCAGAAGAATGGAGGGAGATGGGAAGCATGGTTATGATCTACTGCCTCTGAAATGCTCCGTGATTGTCTGCATTCGCCTGGTGTTGAATGAATCCTTATGTCTGGAGAGAAGTTATGTGGATTTTATCTGTAGACGTTTTTTGTATAGTCAATCATTTTACAAGTAAATTTTACAAGAAAGCATTCTTCCTTGCTTCAACTTTATGCATTGCTTCCATCTTTTGTACTTCAATAGTTAGGTCTCTAAACATTGTACCACAAATATGAACAAGATACACCCACTGTTTTTGAAGAGATTTAAGCCCAGCAAGGAGTGGTGAATTCTTACTGAACAATAAAAAGCAATAAGAACTATAATATAGATATATGCAAGTCTTAAATGAGAAAGAATTGATATGATTGGCAAGTACAGAAATTTATCTTGAGGTTTATATGATCAGGAAATCTAAGAAGTGTATCATTCTTTGCTAGGCACTATGGATACTGAGTGAAAAAAGAGTGTCTTTCTGTGTCTAATTAAACTTTGTATCCAATTAAGTTTTGCCCTGAAGGAGAAGCTTGCTTTACCATTGCTTCCTATGTAACTTCCATTGTTCCGAATGTTTTTCTTCATTTCTGAACCTTAACTCTTGTTACCAACTCTGACTATGGCATTTTCCTTCAAGTAACCTCCTCATATATTGACCCCTCATATATTGACCAGGTTGATTAACCTGCTTTGCTCTGACTCTTCTGCCCTCTGGAGTGTAGACAAAAGTGATGGGTGAAGTTATCCATCCTGCCAACCTTGGCATGACTTGTACATGCTGTCACCTAGGTAGGGAAACACACATGAACATAAACTGTAACATCACCAAAAGCATGAGGCACAGTATGAGAGCCACATATTCTACAGCCCATGTTCTTAAAAGCATGGGCTGTAGAATAAGAAGACGGAGTTCAAATCTTGGTGCCATCCCTTATTAGCTGGATGAAATGAAGAGTTTCTTAACCTCCTCAGTAAACTGGAATAATAATACCTATCTCATAAGGCTGTAGCAAGTATTAAATGGAGGAATTTATGTAGTAAGTTTAACACAGTGTCCAGTATATAGTGGTCACACAATGAATGATAGACATACCAGTGGTGAGGAAAAGGGTCATAAAGACATAAACAAAAGGCTGCAAGAAACCAGGTCAAGGTACGGTTGATTCTGCTTAGGAAGCGGTTCACTGAGGAAGAGACATCTTCAGCTAAATCGTGAAGGGTAGAAAGAAACCAAGAGAGAGATTGGGAAAATGACATTTTTAGGGAAAGGAAGCATCCTAAGCTAAAAATGAAAGGTAGATTTAAGGCTTAAGAATGTACAAAAGAAATAAATGGAAAGCTAGCTTGAATCAGAGGCTCAGCTATGGATCACAGAAAAGAAAAATCAGAACCAAATCTTGGAGACATTCCCTAGAGTGGGTTTCAAAGTGATGGCATAAATTGTATTAAAGTGTTTTGTGTGCAAAGCATATGCAATTAACAGTTTGGACTGCATGAGATGGAGCTATTATTAAAGGCTCACCCTCTTCTTTTTTTTATTTTTTACATTTAATTACTGTATAACCCAACAGTGGTTTTTTTAATTACTGAAGTATAGTTGATATGCAATATTATATTAGTTTCAGGTGTACAACATAGTGATTTGACAATTATATACATTATGAAATGCCACCGTAAGTGTAGTCACCATATCACATACAACAATGTTATAGTATCATCGACTACATTCCCTGTGCTATACTTTTCATCTCCATAGCTTATTTATTTTATCATTGGAAGTTTATACATCTTTATTCCCTTCACCCATGCCCCCATCCCCTCTTCCCTCTGGCAACCACCAGTTTTTTCTCTGTATTTATGAGTCTATATCTTTTAGTTTGTTCATTTTGCTGTTTAGATTCTACATATAAGTGAAATCATATGGTCTTTTTCTTTGTCTGACTTATTTAACTAACACTCTCAAGGTTAAATCTGTGGCAGATTTCATTCTTTTTTATGGCAGATTTCATTCTTTTTTATAGCTGAATAATATTCCAGTGTGTGTCTATTTTATATATATATATCCTATGTATGTACTTAGGTTGCTTCCATATCTTGGTATTGTAAATAATGCTGCAGTAAACATAGGGGTCAATATATCTTTTCAAAGTAGTGTTTTTGTTTTCTTCAGGTAACTACTCAGAAGTGGAAATACTGGGTCATATGGTATTTCTGTTTTTAATTTTTTGAGAAACCTCCATACTGTGTTCCATTGTGGCTGCACCGGTTTACAATCCCATCAACAGTGCACAAAGGGTTCTCTAGTCTCCAAAACTTCGCTACAGTTGTTGTTTCTTGTCTTTTGGATAGAAGCCATTCTCAGTGGTGTAGTGTGTTATCTCATTGTGGTTTTGACTTGCATTTCCCTGACAGAGATATTGAGAGTCTTTTCACAGGTCTGTTGGCCATCTGTATGCTTTCTTTGGAAAAATGTCTATTCAGGTCTTCAGCCACTTTTTAACTGGATTATTTGTTTTTCTGGTGTGATGTTGTAGGAGTTCTTTAAATATTTTGGACATTAACCCCTTCTCAGGTATATCAGTTACAAATATATTCTCCTGTTCAGTAGGTCGCCTTTTCATTTTGTTGATGATTTCCTTCACTGTGCAGAAGTTGTTTAATTTGATGTAGTCCCATTTGTTTATTTTTGCTTTTGTCTCCCTTGCCTGGGGAGACAAATCTAGAAAAAAATTGCTAAGACCAATGTTTACTGCCTATGTTTTCTTTTAGGATTTTTATGGTTACAGGTCTTAGATTTAGATCTTTAAATACATTTCTAGTTTATTTTTTTTGTGTGGTGTAAGACAGAGATCCACTTTCACTGTATTTTTTTGTATATAGCTGTCCGGTTTTCCCAGCATCATTTATTTAAGAGGCTGTTTTTTCACTATTTTCTGTTCTTTCCTCCTTTGTCATGGGTTAATTGATCATATATGCCTGGCTTATTTCTGAGCTCTCTATTCTGTCCCATTGATCTGTGTGTTTACCATACTGTTTTGATTATCATAACTTTGTGGTATAGTTTGAAATCAGGAAGCATGAGGCCTCCAACTTTCACCCTCTTTTTACATTTATATGAAGTCCTTTAAATGTTGTACAGTCACATTGATTAGCCACTTCTCCTGTTAAAAACACCTCTTACTGTTTTTTTTTTTAAATCAAAGTGTGCATTTTAGGGTCAAACTAAAAGTTCAAAGATACTGACCATGGTTTCTCTATTTAGAGGCTACATTGTCCATCTGGACCTAGAAAGGGAAGTTCTTCCAAGCTCTTCCAGAAAGTGTTTTATGTTCAAATACAGCAGTCTCCAAAAACTTGCCTTTTTGCATCTGTGTCTGTCTTTGTTTCCCTGTAGCCCCCACTGTGGCCCTTTTTATTCTCTTTGTCAATTCAAATTCTTTAAAGATTGACACCCTCACTTGTGAGACCTGGAGCAATTTGGAGTTTATCTCATGTTTGTTTTTAGCATCACCAAGTACTTCCTAATCCATTACTACAGAGCTAACACTTGAAAAACATGGTTTGCTATTTTCTTTTCCCCTCCCATGATTCTTCTGTGCCCTCCATATGTACTTTTCTTACGCATGAACTGAGTACTAAAAATACACATTGGTTGAAGGTTCTGCCAAAATACTTACTGAATGAGTGATCCAGCTTGCCTGAGACCAAAACTGTGTGGAGGTCCTGAAATCAATCCCTTTGAAATGAATGAACCAATCTGTCTGGAACCCAACTTCATTTAGACATTAGTAGTGTATAACTATGTGGGATATAAAGCCACCGGGTCAACCTGACACTCAGTGACCACCTCATGTCAATCTTCAGGAGCTGACATCTTTCCCCAGATGTCACAAGTTCAGCCAGTGTTTCACGCACAGAACAAGCATATTGTAGCCCCTGTTTTCTTTTTAAGATTTCTTCGTTACTCTAATGTTTATTTAAAAGTATCATGTTTATTCACTTACTTATTATCTATATCTTCCTTTTGGATTGTAACTCCATGAAGGAAGAATGGACTGTTCTCTGCTGTTTCCCACTGTGTCCACAACACTAAATTAGCGTCCTGCACAGGAGTAAGTGCTCAGATTTGTTGAACTGATTTTTAAACCCAAAGTCCAATAAGGCTAAATAATTACTAACTCCTTTTTTGCTTGTATTTCTAAGAATAAGGTAATAATGATGGGTATGATTTATGAGTGCCTGCTGCATGGCTAGTACCGTGCAGCACCCTGATCGAGACTCTTCGTCATCCTGTGCAACCCCACAGTTACCCTGCGAGATCTACCTTGTTTGCGAAGGAGACTGTTGAAGCTCAGAGAAGTTAGCTAACTCACGCAAGGTCACAGAGCTGGGAGGCAGGAGCCTTAGGGCTTGAACCTGGGACTGCTTTGCATGGCTTCTCAGTTTATCAACCTGCTACCCCTCTGCATCAAGTGCCATGTATTTATTTTCTTGACATTATCAGGGTCTAACTCCTTTTGGCCTGATTCTGGATTGGGGCTAAGGAAAGGGTGTGTTGGTTTGATTGGCTTGCTGCTCCCCCTCTCAGTTGTTGCAGAGTCACAGGCGTGATTACTCTTTCTCCTGCGTCTCACCCCTTCTGGCCAGGTCAGTCTTCCATCTTCCACCTCCTTTGGGAAGAGCCAGATAAAACCAATCCCTTTTCCAGAACTCATCAATCTTTCCCAATTACATTTCTAAGCAAACCTGGAAGGACCCAAGCCTCACGGTCACATCCCACCATCGGATGAGTCTGGCTACTGTCCGTGCTTCTGAATGATTGTATAGACCACCTGCACTCTTTTACCAGTTGCCTGGAGAGCAGCAAACTCCCCGCACCACAGCGAGGCAGCCAGAGAAGCATGCCCTTTGCCTGCCGACTGGCATTTTCCCCTTCAGGTCCCATTCCGAGCCTCTGCCAGGGACTTCTCCGGAGCTCTTGGTCCATTCACTCTCTCCAGTGAGCCTTCAGTCACACCTGCTACCCATCCAAATAAAGCAGACTGCTTCTTATATGTATTTATTTGCTTTAAAAAAGGTCTCTTGTATCCATGTACACATTTTAAATGTGTCTTATCCCATTAGACCACTGTTGTATTTGTGTTGCCTTTATAGGATGGAGCCAGTTCTAAAGAACTGGGGGGCCTTGAAACTCACCGAGCTTCTCCTGCATTGACAGTTTACTCCCCTGCAGTGCAAACTCTGACCCATTATTCAAGACCCAGTAAATATAACTTTGTGCAGTATTTTCTGATTATCCAGAGCAGATTAATGTTTCCATAAAAGTTTGCACAAACAGTATCATTTCCCACACAAAATAATTATCTGTTTACCTATTGTTTGCCCATTGTAGGCTGTAAATACCCAGGGGTCAGGAATCACATCCCGTCGATCTTTACATTCCTTGCCTATCACCCGGCACCGAGTGGATCCTCACCAAGCATTGAATGAATTCTGTACGCATTCTGCCTTCCTCCTCTCCTGGGACACTTCAAAAGACTGCTGACTATTTCAAGATCCAGCGCCTTCCATGGTTGTGCAGATAACATTGTAGTCACGTGTCTTTCTTGTATTGAATGGAGCTCAGGCTCCCTGATATTTCTACCTTTGGTTCTGGTTTGGCCTTCCAGACCCCCCACCCACCCTCCAAATGAAGTGGGCTCCTCTTTAAGCCTTGAAGGCAGCTGATCAGCCCCCCTCCGGCTGAACGGCCTGCGGGCCTCTCTCGGGCCTTCATGAGGCAGCACCTACATCCCAGGCATCCTGGTTCCTCCTCCCAGGCTAACCTCTAATGTCAACATTCCTCTGAAACAGGGTCCCGGACACGCTAGCAGCACCGAGAACTATGAGAGTCTACTGAGCCAGGCACAGTGGTTTTGCAAATAGCCTTACTAACATTATGTTTGTCAGTATTCCGTCAGTTCTATCTCAGGTCTTTTTTTTTTTTAAACTATAGAGAGGTCAGATTTCTAATTAATCTTTCTATAGTTAATTTTATTACCTTAAAAGTACAACTCCATATTTGTCCATGTCCAAAATTAGCTTGTTCATTTGAGATCTCAGGCTGCTTAAGTCTAGAAGGTAGAACTCTTGAGTACAACCATGTATTTTGCAGTTAACTCATACCCTCTACTTGGGTAAGCCTATAAGCAATAGGGTTTCAAGCATCGCATTCCGAGTACCTGTGTAGGTAGGCACCGGCCTTCCCTCAGCACCCCTGGTGGGCACCGATGTAACAGTAATAACTAAGCAGCAGCTAGGCTTTCATACGTGAGCGTCAGGTCTGTTCTAAGCATGCTTGTCAGCTGGTATAGTCTGGGTTTACATAAGGATGAGCAAACACACATTCTCAGTGGTTTAAAACAACATTTATTTTTTGATTTCTCTGCATGGCCAGTGTGGGA
Source organism: Manis javanica (assembly GCF_040802235.1). Taxonomy (NCBI): domain Eukaryota; kingdom Metazoa; phylum Chordata; class Mammalia; order Pholidota; family Manidae; genus Manis; species Manis javanica. The sequence goes on along the minus strand of NC_133169.1, from coordinate 89,768,998 downwards.
GAGAAGGGGTAGGATTTTGCTCAATGTAGTCAGCGGAGAGCCAGGTGAAGGGAAGTGCTTTCTCAACATGTTATTCCTCATCGTCGTGAAAGAGGAATTCTTAAAGTTCCTTCCCAGAAGTAGCACATGCCATTTCTGCTCACATTTCATCAGCCCAAACCAGGTGCACACCGTCTCTAACTTCATTTTTTAAATGTCTATATCAAGCTCTCAGTACAGGGGCTGATGCACAGCTGCCTGCAGGGCAGCCTGTGTTTGTGTTGAATGACGGAATGAGTGAATGGACCGAGTCTTTAGTTAGGGTGCTCCTGGCCCGAGAAACCCCAGCTCAAAATGGCTTGTGACATGGGAAACTTAACTGTCTCACATGTTCAGAACTTCTAAAGGGGGCAGCTTCAGAGTTGACGATTCTGAGGTTGGGGGAGTCAGTAGGCTACCCAGGTGCCCTCCTCTCTGGCTCTGCCTTCCCCCGAGTGTTCCTTGGCCACCTGCCCCTTCCCATGGTCTCAAGGGGGTCTTGCAGCAGCTCAGCAGCCACATCCAATGACAGCAGCATCCAGAGGAAAAAGAAGCCAGCTCTTCTGTGGGGTCCCCTTTAATAGAAAGGAGACCTTTGCCAGAAGTGTCCCCCAGCAGACTTTGTCTCGTGTCTCTGTGGCCAGAGTTGTGACATGTGCCCATGCCTAACCAGTCATCGGCAAGCAGCGTGTAGCCCCTGTGACTGACCCAGTCCAGTCCCTTCAGAGCACCTCCAGGCTAGGGATGGTGTCGCTTTCCTCTGGAACCCATACCTGCGAGGAGGAAGGTGGGTCCCTAAACACAAATGGAATTTCTTTAGCAAGGAAGAGGGAAGGAATGGACGTTGGGAAGAGCACGAAGGAGTTCCCAAATCTCTTGGGCTGTTAAGTGTTCCCGCCATCCTAGCTTTGATCCCTCCAGCTTTCTAGGTCTGTTGATGACCTTCTGAGCCTTTCTTTCATTTATTTCATTATTCTGGCTTTAATTAAGTCGGGAGTTTGTCATGATTTTGTTGGTTGGCTTTGCAAGGGCTAGATTCATTTTATATAGAATAACTTGATATTAGCTATACAAATTAAACCATTTAACATATATAAGACATGAGCCAAATACAATTTCTTCATGGAATTATTATAAACCACCAGTGTACCAGTATTTACATCGCCTTACCACCTGGCAGGGAGAAATTACTCTATGGTGCGATGGAAGAGTGTAAGAGTTTAGGTTGGCGTGGATTCTCCGCTGCACTGACCCAGAGCTCTTGGCCACGCATGCCTCATCTTTGTGGAGATGAGACGGACGGCCTACCTGCAACTCTTCTCCAACTTATCAGTGTCTCTCCCGAGAAGCTGTCCCTCTGTCTCATTCCCCACCTCTCCTTCCACTCCCAATCTGACTCCTAATTATCCTTTGGGTCACCATTTAAGTATTGGTGACCCTGTAGGCACAATCAGGCCCCTAATAAATTCTTCCAACCATCAGAAGACTGCCTATCACAGTGCTTATCACACTTTCAGCCTTATCTTGTCAGTCTCTACTCTTAAGACCGTAAGTAGGCTCATGAGCCACAGAGACCGCACCCACATGCGCACCATTGTACCCCCAAGTGCTTAACACAGGAGAGGGTCAGATGATCATTTCACTCAATGAGTATATGACTGAATAGCATCCGTCAGCACTACTGCACCACATTCTCTCACATCATCTGCCAGATTCACTGTTTTTAACTATCTATATACCACAGAATATAACTTCCCATTGCCTCGCTGAGATCCACGTGGCAGTGGCTAAAAAAGAGGCCCAACTGATTCCTGCAGGGAGAGGGTTTCCCAGCATAGTTTATGCCCTTTTAGTGGTATCTGCAATGATTTTATGTTGCACAACTCATTTCAATGGTGAGCTTCTGTTTATGGCAAATAAGACTTGTTTTCCGATTTCAGAAGTAATTTACTCTCTGTGTCCTTTAAAAAAGAATCTTTTAAATTACGCTTTGTTCCTAATAACCAAAAACTTGAAGTAATCCAAATGTCCATCAACAGGTGAATGAATAAACAAATAATGGTATGTTCATACAATGAGATATTGTGTTAGTGATAATTTAACAGAAGTAAAAAGGAACAGGTTTTTATTGATACATAAAACAACATGATGAATTTCAAAATCATTCTGCCCAAACAAGGCAGAAAAAAACTTAGATATTTATATGTCTGGAAATGCATACTACTGCATTTCGTGCAATAATTGACAGCAAGCGAATCAGCGGTTGCTTCAGTGTGGGCGTGGAAGGCCACGTGGAGCTCTAAGGGGCACCCCAAACCTCAGCGAGTGATGAACATGCTCTTTATTCGTTATCCTGAAGACGGGAATAGTATACAAGTTGATCAGCGTTGATCATGTCAAGAGTGATCAAGTTTTGTATTTTAAATATGTGCAGGTTATTGTATTTCAATATTTCCTCAAAGTTTTTAAAAAGAGATGGATCATTGGCACAAAATTTAAATACAATGTGAAGCTACTAATGGGTTCTAAACCAAGGAAAGGCATGATTAGATTAAACAATTAATGACAGCGGCAGTTCAAGCATGTTTTTGTGATATCCTCACAAATCTCAAAATCTCCCCAAATAAGGCAGACACACAACACTCAACTAATACTTGCTTATATTAATTGCTGATACTTTGGGTTGGTCAGAGTCTTTTTCCCTCCTAAATGGGTAGGAAAGTCAAAAGCGGGAGTGGGGGAGACCACGCTGATCTGAGAGTCCGTTGAGTGCGCAGTGAGTAGAAAATGTTGAACCGAGCATCCCTCCGCTTGCAGCAGGCTGAGGAATGTGACCGGCACAGAAGCAGAACACATCCGTGCGCAAGGTGCTTCCTGCGTAAAGCCCAGCTACAGCATCGACTCTTTCTAGGGGATCCTTCGAAGACCTGAGACACCAGGAGACTTGAGGGAGCAAATATATGTTCCAGGCCTTTCATAGAAGAAAGGAGCCAGGAAATAGGAGAGCAGGAAATTTGACCGGGAAGGAGCAAGGGAACTGCATCTCAGGAGATGAAGGAGGGATGAGGTCGTGAGGTCACAGCCCATGTGGTCCAGGACGTTTGGGAGAGCCCCGCTCGTTGGAGAGCCTCCACAGCTATTTCTTTAGGAGATGGGACATGAAAAGGAGTGATCGAACATCAAAAATCATCGAAAACTGGGATTTAAAAACTCCTACGATCTAAAATCAGTATCTTAAGGCTAATGGTTGCTTTAGGCCTTGACTTTAACCATTAACGACTAAGAGTTAAGAAGAAAGGAGAGATCAACTCTCTGGCAATTGCAACTCGTTTCTGAAGCACTTTAATGCATTTGAAGGAGTACTTTTGAATGATCTTAAACTTATTACCTTGTGCCTGACAGAAGCCTTGCTAACACCTGACAAGTAAGATACTGCTGTGGTTGAGGAAGAGATTTAACACATTACTTTATCACTCACTTCATCAGGGCACTGTATAAACAGTCTGGCCAAACCAAATATGTTGTCAATGCTGGGAAATGCCTCTTAACCTCCCACTCTGACAGGAAGTCACCACTGTTGGTTTAGCTAATAGGATGTCTTAAAAGTCCCTTTGACACCCAGCACTGGGAGTTGTACTTTGTTCTCCTCTTTTAAAAAGTAAGACTCGCCTTTAAAATGGTCACATGCAAAGCACATTTATGAGTGCCCACCACGTGCTGGGTCGGAAGCATTCAGGAGGGTGTGCTTTCTGGCTGGAGGGGCAGGGGTGCACCTGGCCCCTGGAGTATTTGCCTTTGGATAACAGCTGATGAAGTGCAGAATCTGTGAGACTCTATTTCCATCCAAGTCTGAATGACAAAGGCAAAATACATAGTTGGAAGTGGAACTTAGTTTTAAGTTAAATACAAATCTAGTTGAAAGAGTGGACTTTTGAAAGACCTACTTCAAGCAAAAGAAATAAAAGTTAAAATACAGTTGCATCTGGAATTTTCAGACCCAAGAACAGCAACGCATGCTAGCGCTGCTCCCCTAAGATAATAAATTCCTAAAGATGAAGGAAGGCCCAAGAGACATCTTATTCCTGGGAAAATAAAAACATAGACCCAACTCGAGAATAAAACTGAAGAGACTGACAGTTAACTGGTTACTTAAAGTCCTTTCTACCTCTTCTCTTCCTCACTGAGAGAAGGTTTAGATTCAAGAGAAGTTAATGAAAGTAGTTTTTCTCTGGCTTCTGTAAAAATACATTCAGATACTGGGAAGCTACCTTGTGGAATTCTTGGTTTCGCTTTAAAGTCAGGAAAGCACTGAGTTCCCGAATGGCAGCCGCCACGTGTGTTACTCCTGTATCTCCAGTACCTGGCACCTAGTAGATGCTCAGTCAGTATCTTGGAATGAATTCAATAAACACATATTCATGTTTGTGTAAACACAAACAAGAAAATAGGAATTTCTGGAACCATGTAAAAGGAATAGTAGTTACTTCTGGGAAGTAATGATAAGAGGGAAGGATTTTATAGCTTTTTTGATGTTTAATTTTTATTGTGAATCTGCATCACCTTTGTAATTAGGGTAAGAGGCTAGTTAAAAATAAATCACTCTTAGGTTCCCTCTGAGATATGGCTTTAGCAGAAGCAAAATGAAAAAAAAAACTCCCCCCCCCTTTTTTTTTTCCTCTCTGGAGGCTGCATTCAGAACTGACCAGGACAGCGAGGCCCACGGGGTGTCCATGTCAACGCTGACAGTGCTCAAGGTTCCTGATCCCAGACAAAACGCTGAGGAGAGCTACATGCAGGGATCTTTCAGATCGGAATAGATGCAACCTGCTAAAGAGATGAAATGAAAAGACCTAAGACGTTTAGCACAAGAGTAGGGAATTTGGAGGCAGATCACCTGAGTTTGAGCCTTGTCCTTCCTTCACTTCCTAGCAATGCAGTTCATCCCCATCAGTTAATCCTGCTGGGCCTCCGTTTCCTCATCTGTAAAATGGAGATGATGATAGTACACAGTCCTTAAGGTTGTCGTGAAGATGAAACAAGCCAATACTCTACGGCACCTAGAATGATGCCTGGCATCATAATGGACACACAAATGTATGTGTCAGCATTTATGAAGGCAGAGGGGGCACAGAAAAACTAGTTAAAAAACACAGAGCCTATAAATGTAAATTCATATGCATCAGCCCGTCTGGGTTCTTTTATACAAATACAGAAATCTAATAATACTCTTTTACTTCCTTTTGTGCATATTAAATTGTTCTCAATTTGACAAAGGTACGATTTCAGTTTTCGACTGGTAGACAGAAAGACAGCCCCAAAGGTGAAAAATAAATGATTTGATATTGAACTGAGACAAATCACTGAGATGTCTTCTCACTTTACCTCTCAACAGACATGTTTAAGAGGAAAGACAGAAAAGCAAAAATCCAAACGTGAGAAAACTGGCCGCACTCATATCGTACAAGTGACTTGGGTTGGGTTTTGTGAACATGCCTATGTGTGTTCACTGAAAGACAGGTAATAATGTAGATTTCAAAAGAAAGTGCAGGGCTTACTCTGAATGTGGGTGGTGAGTTGATTTCAGAGCATAAAGCTTCAGTTTCTAGGAACCGCTCACTTAGAGTCATGTGAGGTCCTAGCCCAGTTTCCGTGGTGGTCTCCCAAGGGGGGCGCCTACGGCCGGGAGGTCCCTCCAAACTGGCCTTCCCCTGGATGCTGTCTCTGTTTCTCACCCCTCCACCATACTTTCTCAGCGCTTCTCTCCCCACAGGCAGCATGCTCCTGACAGGTCTTTGATTCGTACTTTCCTTTACTTCGTGGTAAAATGCAGCTTTTTGATTCCAAGTAAAATAAAGATCATGGGTCAAATCATTCCACATGACTTGAAAATCAACAACCCTGCAAAACCTTCACTGGGTATCAATCTGGCTTTCTACTTTGGCTGTTTCCACTGGGGGCTAATCAGAGACACATTTCTGTTGTTTAGTCTTACAGGGAATTTTGTTCTATCCTGTATTTTTTTTTCTGTATCTCTCACTGCTGATTTTTTTTCTAATATGAGAAGATTTGGCTATTATTCCTTTCAAACAGAGACTTTTTTTGTACTCTGCTAGATGACACATAGAATAATTAAAATGATCTGGCAGACCTAACCCTCATCTTGTCACACACACACACACACACACACACACAGCCAGGTAAGCACACAGGTTGAATTTACCCTGTGACCAAGCACCCATGTCCCCAGCGGCCCCAGAGAGAAGGGGAAGGAGGCTGTCGGCGTGCAGAGCAAGAGCCCCTCCAGGGAGCCACAGGGTTTGAAGGAGTGTCTCCTCCAATGTTGTTCTTTGTTTCTCAGTGAAACTGTTAGACGTCGCCATGAAGTCTGAGACCCTTGGACTTTAAGCCTCAAAAGGGATGAAAAGATCACATCAACTGCCATGTGAGCACTTTCTGTGAGCCAGGCCCTTTCTCAACACCGGGTGAGGATTCATTCATCCAGTGCTCATAACATCCCTATGACGTAGCTATTACTGCCCTCGGTTTACATGTGAGGAAACTGATGCTAGAGACATTAAGTAACCTGTCCAGGGTCAGGCAACAGTGAGCCCAGGTCCTGGGGGGCGAAGTGACCAGCCTACCAGTGGAGGATAATCTCTCTGTTGAGCCTTCCCATGTCGTCCATCCACGCCCCCCACCAAACCCCACTCCTGTGACCCGGCGGCCCTGGGCTTCCCCTGTGGCGTCTGCACCGCTTGCTGCCCTCACCCGCATGTCCGGGTGTCTCCCTGCTGGTCCTCGGCGGTGGGGGGGTGCAGGGGGGTACCCTGCCCTGCCCTGCCGATCTGTGTCCCCTGCCCTGCTGATCTGTGTGTTCCCAGCACCCACATATTCCCGGCCCTTAATTCCACGTACTGGGTTGCTCCTCTGGCATCAATACCGGTCACTCGGTAGGCAGCCCCGGGAGTGTCGTGCGAGGGTGCTGAGGTTTAGCCCAGTGCCCCAGGGACCCAGGGGTGTGGCTCCCATACATCCCAGCACCTTCACAAGTACTGTGGGACTGTGATCCCAGCCACACCATGTAAGAAAAAGCCACTTCTCCTCTAAACCCCTTTGACTGCACCTGCGAATATCATCTCCGGAAACCCCACCAGGCTGCGACAAATCAGAGCAAGACCAGGGCTTTGCCGGAGATGTGGGGTCTGTGCCTGGGTGGATTTAGACGCCAGGGTGGGAAATGGATGCAGAGAAAGGAGGCAGGTCCCTGGGGCAGGAGTCAGCGGGCAGGCAGGCAGAGTCCGGGAGGAAGCCGCACGGATGGGGGAGCTTCAGGGCAAGTCCATCCAGTCCAAGCGCTGCAGGGAACCGGGCCAGGCCCCCGGCACACAGAGGTCAGCACTGCGTGGCCTCACGACAGGCACATCAAGGAAAAGCCCAGGGAGCACTGTCTGTAGAGAATTTTTAAATAAAACCACCCCAAAGTCCATTGCTTTGTGTTGTCACCACGCACTGGCAGCATTAAACAATACCGGTGATAAAATACTGTTCCCTCCACAAACCTCTCAGACCGAGTTCTAGTCCCTGCTGTTAGTGTTGAATTTTGAAAACGTATTGGTGACCTTCATATTAGCAGACTTTATTTCCTTTTAATGAACATTGTCTTGTACATGGGAGGTGATTCTGAGATGTCCCTGTTGTATAATTGCCACCTGTGTTTGTTTCTAACAAGTCTGTAATGGTTTGGAGTTACATGAGTGTGCCTCAGGCTGAGCTGGTGCCCTGCATTCTTGAGTTTAAATAGAAGATGTAAAATTAAAATGATAAATCAGTAATTGTAAAGATGAAGAAATACAACTTATTTCTACTCTGCCATTCTCTGTAAACACACATAGAATTTTTATTTGTCTTTAAAATTCCTTGACTGCAAAGCCATTTGAAGACTCCTAGAATTGATCCCAAGTAAACAGACACAGACTTTATTGCAATTTCTGGAATTTATTGTGAAGTGGTATTTTTATGAATGTCTGTCAAACTTACAGACTTTTCCTCTCTATCTGTTGTTTTATGCGAAAGAAACTTTACAAAATTGAAATTTTTAAAAATGTATTCTTTAATCAATCATAAAAGAAATTAGATTGACAAATCTGGTTATCCATCTATTAAACATGAATATGTAAAAGGAGCTACTTTGGTAAAACCATTGGTAAATGTGCATAAGCCAAGGAAACAAATCGTCATTTATTTATGTGGCAGACCAGTGAGTAGGTATGAGTGTTTCCTTTTGTTCAAAAAATACAGTAATGTAATTTAAATGCGTTAGTCCATTTTTCTTTTTGTGCATTTTAATGCCATATGTTTTAAAATTTCAACAGAAATATATATATATATATATGGCATATAAATATATATGGGACACAATAACAGGAAGTTTTTGCTTTCTGTATTTTCTGACCACTATTATTCACTTTATTTCATAATTATTACTGAAAACCATGCAGTCACATTGAAGAGGAAGTGGTTTTCCGAGATGATCTCAGGGTGTCACATATGCTAGGTAGGCCAGTGGGTGGCCCTAGGCTGGAGGTGTCTGCCCGAGGCTGCCAGTTCTACAGAGGGGAGGGCTGGGCAGGCAGTTGCAGGAAAACTTGGTAGAGGGATTGTGACACAGCTGTGGGAGTTGCGGCAAGTGCCAGGGCTTCTCTTCCTGTAAATGGGCAAAGTCTGAAAGGCCCTGTGGTAAAGGAGACGCTTTCTCCCCACTTACCCGGGGCAAGGCTTGGGCAAGTTACGTAGTGTCTCTGGGCCTCATATGTGAGCTGAAAATCAGGGTAATAATAGTACCTGCCTTATTGGACTGTGGGAATGAACTGAGAATAGGGCTTAGAGCAGTGCCTGAGCACAAAAGGCATGCTAAAGTACCAGTTGGGAGGCAACCTTGGAGGAATTTCAATGAGGTCAGCCTGTAAAAAGTAAAGGAATGAGAGCATGGCAGGGATTCAGGTCCCAGTGGATCCAGCCACACTGAAAGTTTGGCCCTGAGTGTATAGGAATACTGCAGAAGCCGGCAGTGGAGGGAAGGGAGCAGACATTGTGGGTCCAGCAAACTTCCATCCTAAGCTCCAAGCTCGTCTAGGTGGTCTCCTCCATGCCCCACCAACCTCTACGGACCCCATCACCCTGTCTCATTTTCTGTGTGCTTGACACTGTGACATTATCTTGTTCGTTTATTTGTTCATTATCTTTCTCACCATCACCCACTTCCACCCTGGAATATAAATTCCCTGAGAATAGTTCTTGTCCACCTCTGTATCTGCAAAGCCCAGAATTGTTCCTGAGTGCTGCTTAATAAATGTTTACTAAAATTATTGGTTGTTGAATTAATGCCCTATATCCTCAGTCCCACCTAAAAGGGCGTTGTGTCAGCAGAGAGAAAGAACTCAGGAATGGGGAAATTCTTGATGAACAGTGAGAGCAAGAATCATTAGGAGCCCCGGAACAGAAGCACAGGTGGAGGGGTAACAGTGGAAAGGATACAGAATATTTATTGTCCTTGATATCGTATTTCATCTAGAGCTGACTAATATCCCTCTAGCTTTCACTCCCAGACAGCTGGGCTCTGATATTCTTGTGATTAGGCACATGTTGTAATTAATCATCTTTATAAAATAGCTCAGAGGATTATATGCAGCAAGTAGCCACCCAGCCACGTTATGGTTCTCACAGTTCTCCCTTCGCATGTCGGCTTCTCCCTAAAATAGGCTGATCTTGTCTTATTCTTATAGCAACTCTAAAAGATGCAGGAGCAGTTTGTGTGAACCCTGTTTAGAAAGCTCCATGTACACGTGGAAAGAAGCCTGTGGCTGAGAAAAAGCAGTGCATCTAAATGTAGACTGCAAGTGACTGACTGCTCATATCTCCAGAAAATGTTTAATAGAAAGGAGGATCTCCACCTGTAGGTAAGACGTTACAGCTAGGTAAAGACTAGCAGAAAGGGGAGAATTTCCCAGACTTCCGAGCTTTAATACCAATAAATACATGAAGTACAGCATTATGCCTCAGATGAAGAGCGCACAGTTTTCTGTGTATCTTAGTGTATGCACATAGGGATAAGGCATTTTGACCATTCATGCAGAAATGAATAAAATTCTGGGATCCACAGCAAATTGCATGATACACAGTAAAGCTAAACTACAAAAGTGATCAAAAGATACTTGTCCAGATTTTGGCAATAGTAAAGGAGAAAAGTCAAATATGCTTTTTGGTGTAATTATTATTACTAATGAAATCAGATCACTTGATAAACAATAAAAATATCATGAGTGTTTTGTTTGAAAAGTTAGAAGACATCTGATCAAGATGACAGAGGTACTCTAAAGACATCCCAACCCCATTAGAAGTATTACTGAGTCCTATTTAATGCCGAAGATCCACACTCCATTTGCCTGTTTTACGATGCAATATTTTTTATGTTTTTTTAAAGTGGCATGACCATATATATGGACCACAATGGCAGACATTTCCTACTTTCTGCATTTCCCATAAACACTTGTTAGATTAGGTTTTGAATTGATGCTACATATCCTCAATCCCCTTTAACATGCTCATGTTTAGCAGGGAGTAAGTAGTCAATACAAGGCAAAAAAGTAAGGAGTCCCGTGCATGGTGGAAGGGAAACAAGGAGAGTCTCACATCAGGAAAGCTTGCAAGGCCTCAGTTCAAGAAGAAGGGCGTGGGCCACCCTGGGCAACCGCTGCAGCAAGAGGTCGAGTCCAGTGAAAACAAAGAGTTGGCTCCTGGGCTTGGCACGATTTCAGTCAACAAAGGCCTGCAAAGAGCGCAGCCATGGAGTGGCCGGGGACAAAGGCCACCTGAAGAAGGAGGACAGAGCTGGGAAGTGAAGAGGTGGAAACATCATGTTTAAACAACTCTCTTGAGGAGATTTGATATAAAGGGAATCTTAGAAATGAAGCTAGTCTGGGAACTACATGAGCCCATTTGAGAAAGAATAAGTCGCAGGAACAGAGCTGTGGCCCCAGGACACCTCTGTCCGGCTTGAGCCTACGGTGGCCGTAAAGAAACTGAAACCTGGTGTGTCAGATTTCCAATTTCTCAAGAAAATATACAAGGCTGCAGTTTTTAAATCTCTCAATTGTACACGTTGACTCAAGTTATTTTAAAAATTCATTGTGCCACTCAAATCACATCTATAGCCCAGGTGGCTGAATAAATGAAAACCCCTGGTCTAGTGATTCACAGTACAAGGGACAGACGATTCCTTCCTTCTCTCAGTTCTACCTCTGTTTTCCCTCTGAGTAATACACACCTCACTTGCTTGTCTATATTCTGTTCTAAAGTGGAAAAACTTTTAATCCCTTGATTTTTGTCTAAGTGGTACGAAATAACTAGTTTTACCTTTTCTTGGTTGAATTTATGAGTTGTTTTGAGTCGTTCAATTAAATATTTTTTAACCAACAATAAACAAGTAGAAAATTTAAAAAGCAGTAACATTTCCCTTTCTTTTCCTTTTCTGTGGTGAGACTACTGAAGATCTGCTATCTTAGCAAATTTCAAGTACACAGTACAATACTATCGACTGTAGGCACATTGCTGTACACCAGTTCTTCAGAGCTGCTCGTGTTGCATGCCTGAAACTGTACCCTTTGGCCAACATCTCCCCATTTTCCCCTCCCCTAGCCCCTGGCAACCACCATTCTACTCTCTGTTTCTATGAATTTGACTGCTTTGGATTCCATATATAAGTAAGATCATGCAATATTTGCCCTTCTGTGATTGATTTCACTTAGTATAATAACTGTCAGGTTCATTCATCCATGTTGTCACAAATGGCGGGATTCTATCCTTTTTAAAGCTGAAAAAGATTCTACTGTTTGTGTATGTGTATGTACATGTGTGTATATGTGTGTGTGTGTGTGTGTGTGTGTGTGTGTGTGTGTGTGTGTGTGTGCGTGCATGTCTCACATTTTCTTTATCCATTCATCCATAGATGAACATTTAGGTATTTCCCATACCTTGGCTATTGTGAATATGTGGTGAATATTTCACAATATATGCATATATCGGGTCATCAGATTGTACACCTTAAATATAATTGTTATTGTCAGTTATGCCTCAATAGAGCTAGAGAAAAAAGAATGGTGGGAAGTCACCTGTAGCACATATGCATACACCACATGGATAAGGGGATGTAGAAACTGTGTACCCAGGTAGTTGCTGGGCATTAACAAATGAGAAGTACTGCAGACCCTGCACCATTCTGTAAAGCTGAATACACATATGTAGTATTAGATTATAACAAAAAGGTGAGAACATTTAAAATATCAGCAAGTACAACATCAGATACTTAAGTATAAATCTAACAAAAGATGGGCAAAATCTCTACACACACACAATTAAAAAACCTACAAAACATTAGTAGAGAAAGTAAAGATAATGTTAAATAAATGGAAAGATATTCCATGTTCAGTGATTGGGAGATTTGATATATAAATAATACTAGTTCTCTCCAAATTTTATCTGTTGATTCAATAGCTGGCCTTGAGGTAATCAGTCCCAACCCAAACCCCAAAAGGTGTTTCTCATGCAATTTAAAAAAGATATTCTAAAATTTAAATGGAAATGAAAAAGGCCAAGAATACCAAGGCAACACTGAAGAACAAAGGTGGATCTCAAGATTCATTGTAAGGCTACAATAATTAAAACACTGTGGTATTGGCATGAAAATAGACAAAACCATGGAACAGAACAGAGAATACAGGAATAGACCCACGCATTTACAGTCACTTGGATTATAACAAAAAATGGTTTTTCCATGATACTGGGACAATTAGATAATGAGTTTTGACCCCACCATACACAAAAGTCAATCCAGTTATATTTTAAATCTAAATGTGAAAGGCGAAACAATAAAGTATCCATAAGGAAGCGTAGGAGAATATCTTCATGACCCTGAGATAGCTGAAGATTTTAAACAAGACACAGAAAGCATTAAAGTGCCATAAAAGAAAAGGTTAACTGGATCACATTAAAATACGTTCTTTTTATAGAAAAAAAATGCTATTAAGACAGTAAAAAGGCAAGCCACAGAGTGGAAGAATATATTTGCACAACCTGTGTCTGAACAAAGGATTTACAGCCAAAATATAGGTGGAACTCCTTCAAAGAGAAAAAGAACCAATAACCCAATTAAAAGTAAAACTGGGCAAAAGATTTAAAGATCATTTCACCAAAAAAAATGGATATTCATATTCTCAAACACATATGAATAAGGTGACCAACATTATTAGTCACCAGAGAAATGAAATTAAAGCCACAGTGAGATGCTGCTACAGACCCCCCAGAATGGCTACAACTTGAAAGACTGATCATTCCAGGGAGTCAACAAGCCTGAGGAGCAACTGAAACTCATATGCAACTGAGATGAATATAAATTGGCATAACCACTGGGGAAACTTCTGTAGTTCCTACTAACGTATGCACTGGGAATTTACTCATGACCCATCAGCACCATTTGTGGGTATATTCTCAACAGAAATTTATACATATGTGCATCAAAAGACATAGTCATGAATATTAGTAGCAACATTACTTTTAAGAGACCAAAACCCAAATATCATCAACAGAAGAATGGATAAATTGTGGTATATCTATATATGTCCTTTCATTCAGCAAGAGAATGAATAGATTTAAATTGTATGCAAGGATATGGTGAATCTCTCAAGTATAATGTTAAGCAAAAGAAACCAGGTGGAAATAGTGCACACTGTGTAATTCCATTTACATAGAGTTGAAAATTTGGAAAAGATAATCTATGGTAATTGAAGTGAGGATGGTAGTGACTAGAGAGGGGCATGAGATTCTTCTGGGGTGCTGGTAATATATTGTTCCTGATCTTGGTGGTGGTGTTCATGTCATGAAAGTTCATCATGCTGTGCACTTACGATCTCTGCACTTCCCTGCATGTGTGTTCCACTGAATAATTTTCTTTTAGAGATGCTTATTGAGCACTTTGATGAACAAGACATAATGGAAGTATAGTCCGATGAGGTATATACTTATACACTTAGTCCAATGAGGAATTAAGTGAGCTAGTTAGTTTTTTTTCTTGGTGTAGAAATAACAGACCATCTTGAAGCTCAAAGACAGTTGTACAGAAAACACGACTTTAGAGAGCATTTCCTCATTTGGGTGTTTGTTTGTAAGAGATGATGAACCTTCACTTTACTGAAGCGACATTCATCTTTTCCTCCTCAGCCATTCTGTAAAGCTGGAGGTATTCTTTACCCTGTCCAAGGCTCTTCCTTCCATGCTTTTCTGAGCTCGAACTTCCTACTTGTATCAATATCTTTAGCACATTACATTGTTGTATTTCACTTACATGAACATTTATTCCACAGATTTTTTTTTGGAACAAATGAGTATTGTCACCAGCCTTTGAGCCTCATGCACAACAGAGTGGTTGATGAAGAGTAGACAGTCCAGAACTATCGGCTGGCTAGATACAAATATAGAACTTCTCTGTAGGATACTTCTATTCTTTCTATTATTTTGTGATAGTTATAATATTATATATGTTATATTTTAATAATGTATCTATTATTTTATTATATACATCTATCCTTCTATTATTTTACTTCTGATGTATCTTAAAAATGTATTGGAGTAACGATCCTTCAGTCAGTTCCTGGCATGTCAGTTGATTGAAGACTGAGAAGGAGTATTTTCTGGTGCTATAAAGTGTTCCTTTCTCATAATTTCAACACTGCCAATATGTGGTAGTTGTCTCAGTCACCCAGTGACACCAACCTGTATGAAGTGATTAGCTGCTAGCACAGTCAAGCTACTAAAAATATCTGAAGTAAATGCTATATACTATAAAATATTCTTTTTTGTAACCAGTAGTTCTCTACTACAGGTTCCTCAGTATGAATCTTGATAGCAAATAAAATCAGTGGCATGACAAAAAGGAGTGAATTAGAGACATGGCAATCAAAAATAGCATCATCTGTAACCGAGAAACCCAGTCCCGCAAGCTTGCCTGAAACATCTAATAAGCAGGCCTGGTTGGAATGCTTTCAGGATGTCTTCCCATAACTTTCCTTACCTTCAACCTGAACGGGCCTTCAGCAGCCATTTGCTACTATAGGACCCCATCCCACTGGCCACCACTGAGTGGACAAGGGCTGGACATGGGCACATGCAGAGCTAATCAGAGACTCTTCTCAGAGAATTTGAAATCAGGGTCAAGGGAAAGAGACTTAGTCTGTCCCCTGACTACTTCTGTGATATTTGGGCTTGAGAGCATGGGCTCCAGGTTCTGCTGTGCGAACTGGGGAGCAGCAAAAGCAGTTCTACAGAGAATGAGGCGGCCATGGCGGAAGAACAGCGGTACCAGTTGACGAGAGCCACGGCCTGAGTTCACAATGGTTTTCTGCTAACAGATGTTTCTGAGGCCGTGTGTGCTTCCTGCCGTGGGATTCCATTAGATTAGGTTCTCTTTAAAAATAAAAAGATACTCCTTTGCTTGTAGTTTGAGTTCGTTTTGTAACTTGAAACCGGGATGCCAAAGTTTGTCCTGTATATGAGTTTTCACTCTGTTATCTTGGGGTCATTAACAGCCTCTTCCATTAGGCTAGTTTTAACTACTTCTGATTTATATATGGTAAAAATTAATTCATGACACAAGTGTGTGAAGTGAAAGTAAAAAATCTCCCTGTAGCCTCAGTCCCTAAATACCCTTAATAGTACCTTATGTCTCCTAAGAAAATTTTTATAAATATGCAAGCAGATGTATTCATATCTTATTTTACATAAATAGTGTCATTTTATAAATGTCTTGCAGCTACTTTTTCTCATTTAGTAATACTGCTTGGATATGTTCCAATGTCAGAAGATAGAGGTGAACTTGATTACTTCTAGGAGCTGCCTGATACCCCATTGCATAGGAATACTGTGATTAATCTAATAAATACCCTGGGATTTAGGTTGTTTTTAGTTCTTTAGTATTACAAGCAATTCTGCAAAGTCTTGACCATGTATCTTTGAGTACATTGTGTGAGCCTATTTGAAATATAAAATCTTAAGTTTTAATTGCTGGGGCTCAAGACTTAGGCATTTTTAAGGCCAATGAATATTGTTTAGCTGTCCCCCTTCAACCTTCCGTGAGTGTAACTTTGAAGAAAGGGGCATTGAAACCTCTTGTACATGGGGCCAGAAAGGGTGAGGCGTCGTGAGTCAGAAGAAGCGCAGAACCTTGAAGTGTGAAAGGGAATAAATACAGTTTTGTGTGTGACAGAAACCAAAAGATGTTCCATCCTTCCTCATCTGATGGAGCGGAGGTCAGCGAGTTGTTAATGGACCATCCTGAGTCAGTGTGATACAGATTCACATCCACCCACATCCTGCTTGGGGTGGGGAGACATGACAGCCACCCCCCGTCCCTCTGCGGGCGAGAACTCCTGTACTCAGGAGCTCCTCGGGGACAGGAATCCTCCCTCCAGCCTACTGCCGCCTCCCAGAAGTCTTTCTGCACAAAAATTGGAAAATCAGAGGGGATTCCTCTACCAGTTAAAGGTTGAAATGGCGCTTAGTGGCTTAGAAAGTACTTGTCGGTCCTTGTAGGACTCTGGGGTAGCTTTAACTATAATACGCATTTTACAGATGAGGAAACTAAAAACCAAAAGTATTTGGTAACTCTCCCACAGTAATAGAACCAGTAAGTTTCAAAGTCTGGATTCAAACCAAGGGCTTTGCCTTATAAAACAACAGGCTGCTTTTTAAGCAGTGCCACTTACCTAGAATAGCTGTTTCTGACCCCCAAAATAAGCCATTTATTTGTAGCTAGGACAAGCCATTTTAAGTGACAATTAGCTTTTCAGTTGGGTATTTGGGAGTCACAGGAACAGCCCCAGGGAGCCAGTAGGGACCTGTTATGGTTTGAATATTTGAGGTTCCTCCCTCAGGTTACTGGATCAAAACCCACCACATGTTAGGAAAGAATGAATTCCACTTAGCTGAGAGTTCATTGAGCACAAGTTCTTATTAACAAGATGAGTAAATGCTTCTGATAATTAGCCAACAAGTCCTAAATTAGCAAAGCTTTCTGAGAAATTTTGACATGTTAGGAAACTCTCAGAACTATAAAACTGGTGTTCTGCACACACACACACATACACACACACACACACACACACACCACACACACACCAGCTACCAAAGGTCATTCTTAAATTTCCTTGCGGTTTGAGTTCTGTTGCCCAATCAGCAGCAGTAAATGTCGGCCCACAGGGGCACACCACTCTGTCCGGTTGCCCTGGGTCCCCGTTGGGAAACACAGTTCCCTCCAGTGACAAGCTTGCCTTGCAATCAAAAGTGTTAAAAATAGATGTGCACAAGCAAGAGGAACGACCATGGGAAGTGGTTTTTGGCATTTCCTTTGGTCATATGTGCATCTGTTACCCGCCAACTGATTTCTAGAATGTGATTACAGATAGTTTACAGTAACAATTCTGTACCAAATGCCTAATGAATAAAAATAGGTGACTCTTCAGAGGTACAAAGGCACACTATGGTGAAGAATTGAAGAAACTCTCAGGGTGATTTAGACTCTGAAATGAATCAGCATGCATCGTAGGCTGAAATATTCAAGGTGTTCTCCCTCCCCTCCATCCTTCTCAGCCTGCACGCCATCCAGCAGTGAGCTCTCTCCGAACCACGGGGATGAGGCCGTCACTTTCTCGTGACCCCGCAGCTCCATTCCAGGCCGAGACCTCTCCACTGGGCTCAAAACTTGTGTAGCCAACTGCCCTTGACATTGCCAAAGATGGTCTAGTGTCTCAGACTGATCCTAGACAAAACAGAACTCTGGCGCGGGGCAGGGGTGACTCCAAGAAACCATTTCTTCCTTGTTTTTCCTCCAAATGAGTAAATGGTCCCCTTATTCACACAGTTGCTCAAACCCACCCTTAGGAATCATGGGTTCTTTTTACCTCCTGCCCAGTCCCTCCTGCCCAGTTCATTAGCAGCTTGATGTACCTCTTTGTACATCCACAGCTGCCCTTCCGGTCCAAGCCGTCTCCTTTTCTCACCTGAACTATTGAAACGCCAAATGCCTTATCAAGGCCTGCAGTGGTGTTCAGGGCCCAGCTGCTACGCGCCTGTCTGGCTCACCTCACTGCACCCCGCGTGCCCCACCGGCCGCGCTTCTGTTCCCGACGTCCTGCGCTTGTCCTGCAGGGCATTTGCTTCTTCCTCTCCCTGGAGTGCTCTTTGCCCAGATCTGAACAGGGCTGGTTCCCTCTGCCGTCCAGTCCTCAAGCCGACTGCCACCCCTCAGGCTTTCCTCGAGCCCCCACGCCCACCCCACTCCACCCCACGGTCGCTGCCAGAGGCACCACCTCACCATGTCTCACTCTTAACATGGTTCCCACCACTACCTGAAATTACTCTTCTTTTTTAATTTTTGGTCTCTTCCATTAATTAGAAGGTGAATCCGTTGAGAGTCAGAGACCTTTTCTAACTCATCACTGAATTCCCAAAGCCTGGCTTGAGTTGAATGAACGCTTGACTGACTGTAGGTACGGGTGATGCCTGTGTACGACGGTTCATCCAGGCAGAATGAGGCCGCATTCCTCCAGGTAAAAGGTGTCCCTGTGTGTCTGACCTCTGCCCCCTCTAGGAACTTCTGGAGGAATGAAGATTCCCTCCGGGGCTGCCTGCTCAGTTGAGGCAGTGTTGTTAGAAACGTACTCCAGCTTGCTGCTGTATGTTCCCAGACACATGAAGAACCAGAAAGCTTGTGACGGATTCATGTATTCATTTACTCTGCAAATATTTATTGAGAGTTTACTATATGCAGAGATGGGGCTTGTAGTGAGAATGCAGTGGTGAACGGGACAGTTGGTCCCTGCCCCCGTGGAACTCAGTCTACTGGAGGAGACGCAGCTACCAATTATCTACACAAAGAAATGTGTAATTATTTTGCCACGGAAACTAGAAGGGAAGCACAGGATGCTACGACAGCACATCCCGTATGCCCTGGAGACTCAGGAAAGCGCTCCCTGCGGAACAGCCACATTGTGCCGCCACTGAGGCAAACCTCCAGGTAGAACAGCAGCCGCCAGGCAGCCCTGGTCCTGTCTCATCCCCCTGTCCTTCCCTCTGTGGCCGTTTACTCCGCTAGAAAGGAGGGCATGTTCTCTACATAAGCGGCACAGGGCTCTCGACACAGACGCCGCTGCAGCCAACAACTGGCCCTGTCGGGCATGCCCGGGGCAGCAAGGGGAAAGGCAAATGACCGCCCGAGCCAGCTGATTTGTGATGTGCTCGCCCTTGTCTTTGAATTTGCTCATTGAAAATCCGTGTGCAGCCAAGAACCTACCCAGTCAGGGTCAACACCACCACGACTAGTACCACTGCCTCACCACCATGAGCACCACGGGTGAGCGACTCCGTAGGGCTGGTGTAGCCGCTGGTGTCCAGAGCATTCCTGCCCCCATCTCCTTCCAGCTCCACCCCGATTACAGCAGCTGCAGCCGGTGTCCCTTCTGAGGTGAGAAAGCTGAGAGAGAATTTAAGTGCCTTGCTCAGGGTCACACCAGCATACGACAAACCCAGAATTAAAACCCGGGTCTGCCAGCCCACTGTCAGCCACCACTCTTAGCACCTCTCTGCGGTGGGAGTCAATAGTTAGAACTTTCTCCAAGCAACCTAACTTGTTCAAGAGGTTGAATTAGATACGTCTCGGGTCCTGCAATCTCTGAGATGATTTGGGATGGGAGGAGACACCTCACTCATATTCAAGGCTTTGGGTTACTTGATTGTACCGGATGTGAACACTCCAGTGTAATCTGTTTACTAGTCACATTTTGTACTTTGGAGGCACAGCGTACTTTGAAGATAAGACCTTGTTCATTCTCAGAAAATTTGTTTGAGTCAGAAACCGTTGCGACCATTTTGTAGATAAGGCGACTGAGGCAGAGGACGAACAAACCAGTATAACCCGAATCTCGCAAGTTGTTTCAGAAGCAGATGACAAACTGCAGGTCCCATCTCGTGTGACTTAGGCCAGTCAGCCAACCACCCCCAAGCCCCAGGTTCCTCATCCACAACAGGAGGGGCTAAGGCAGGGCTTGTCTGAGAACTGCCCTGTTCCCCAAATTAACATTCCCTAGCATGGGGTGTAGCCGGCACCAGTTTCCTCTGCCTGCTCAATAAGCATGCTCTTTTCTTTCGGTGCCAGGAACATTGATAGGGGGGCCACCCTTCCTCCAGAGCCCAAGGTCAGCTCCCCTGCCTGGGGAGGGCAGGGTGTGTGGCTCGCCCATGCTGCATCCAAAGTAGGAGGCATGGGTTCCCAAAGGAAAATGAAGGTGTCATTAAGCAAAACCCACCCATGTCCACCACAAGGGACTGCTCCTCAGCGTGCTTGAGGACTTACACTCTCTTCAAACCCGGATGCTGGAAGCAGAGGGATCCCTTTAAACAGGAAGACAGGAGGGCCATTTCAGGAGAACAGAGGACAAAGTGCAGTCGGTGCCTTATTTGAGGCTCCGAGTGAGGTTCCGGGAGGGAACGCAGACGGCTCTGCTCCTGCTCTACACGCCCCTCTGGCCTCTCCGTCCTTCCCTCTGGAGTCCGAACCAGATGGTTCTCTCATGGAAAAATGAGACTCTGTTTTGTTTTTAAATTTTCCAAACAATGTTATTTACAAGGAAGGACTCTATTGTCTCCTCTTCTTTTAAGGAATGAAGAAAAAAAAATCTGGACTAATTTAAGGGCATTTAGGTGAGAGAAAACAAATGTGACACTAAACCAAGAAGGAATGAGTGAGGCGATGGGGAGTGACAGCAGTGGTGGCACCCAGACAAGTGGCTGCACAGGTGCCAGGGGTCTGACTCAGGCACTCTGACACATGCTGCTCAGCTGGCACACTGAGTCTGTATGACTGAATTCATTGCCCACATTTAAAAACTGGGGTATTTCACAGAAAAAGATTTTGCATGGGAGCAGTAGGCTTAAGTTGAGGAGCAGCCATTCCCTCTGGAAGCCTACTTCTCATGAAGGCTGTGATTAAGGGCTAGGCCCCAGAGCCATCCACATATTGCCCCCTCTGTTCTAGAATGTTCTGCTGCCACT
This sequence comes from Manis javanica, assembly GCF_040802235.1. Lineage (NCBI taxonomy): Eukaryota > Metazoa > Chordata > Mammalia > Pholidota > Manidae > Manis > Manis javanica. The sequence goes on along the minus strand of NC_133169.1, from coordinate 89,747,827 downwards.
GCCAGGAGCCTATGCAGACATTACCCTGAGCTTGCACGCTTCCCTGAGCTGCTGCTGAGAATATTGTCGGAACCTGTGTTATACATCTTGTCGTGCTTTGTCAGCCCTCACTTTGAGGAAGAGAACCTAAATCAATATCCAGACTAGCTGGAGAAAATAAGATCCACTATAGACGGAGTTGACTTTCCCTTCGGTTTCGCCTGGAGTTTAGTATGAACAGCTTGAAGGAAGGTGAGTCAGTGAGGATGGAATGGTATGAAATTAAGAACTGCACACTGCCAAAGATCTGCGAGGCAGAGGACACAGTCAGCTTCTAGAAACTTCCAGAGCCCATATGGGGCACGGCAGAAGACAAGGTGCGGCTTAAAACTATGAGCCTTACAAAGGAACTGGAGAATAATACAGACATTATATTAGTATGTCAGGCATTCTCCTAAGCTTTGGAAAGGCTGAGCATGGGAGACGAGCAGAAGCTTAGTTTTAACTTATTTTTATTTGCTTTAGTTTACTTAAATTTTGGCCTAACTTTTCCCTAAATCTCTGTAGGATAAGACAGTCAAATCCTGCAATAGTAATCTCAGCGGCTGAGTCAGAGCAGCTTTTGACACATGTAACAGACGCATACCATGGAGGAAAAGCCGCCCAATGAGTAAAAAGCTTTTTATCGCCACCCCACATATGTGTATTTGTTTGCTTAAAAAACACATATATAATGATACATATAATATTAATATTGCATTTTGTACATTATAAAATATACAAAGAAATGGACAATCTGAAAAGAATGGCATTTTTTATTTTTACTTCTTTATTTTTCACTATTTTTGAAAATAAAGGTCTTACTACTTCCCTGCCACCCTGCAATGAATTGTCCTGGGCACATTCTGGGGTGTGTCGTCCCGCAGTGGGTGGATTATGCCAGCCACCAGCTCCTGAAATTGCTGTGGGGCTGTATGGTGAGATTATGAGAGGTTCGCATGAGCAGGAATTTGGACGGCCTTCATTGACTCAAGCAAGTGGACGCCGGGCTGCGGCTCAGCACCTTCCCAAGGCCGTAAGGTCCCAAGGGATCCCCCAACCCACTTCACTCAAAGAGCACAGAGTAACCTTTCCAAAAGATGCTAATGAGTGAGTAGTCTCCCAACTACTTCTAAACTACTACTTAGCAAGTAAAATAAACCCACCCTTCAGCAGTTGTCCTTGCGTGCTGCCATGGGCATGTCCTCCAAGGCCCTGCCTCTGCGGCGCCTGCTCCCCAGCTTCCCCCACCGCCCCTTTCCACTGGGACTTCTTCCAAGCCCGGCAGCTGCCCAGGCACTGCATTCAGCTGTTCCCTCTGCTCTGAAGGCCCTGCACCCGTTCTTCATCTTGAATGACCCTTCCCTGACCCTCCCATTCTGAATCCAGTCACCCATTAATATTTTCTCACCACATTTAAAATTTGTCCTCTAGAGCACTTATAATAACTTAGCATCACATATTTATTTGTGTGCTTTCTGCTTAACGTCTACCTTCCTGGTAAACTCTAAGCTGTACAAATAGAAGACACTTGGGGCATTTGTGGCCCATGTGGCCCAGCAAGTGGACAGAATTTAGCATATGCTCAATATAGATTTATTAGAGGAAAGAGAAGAAATTAAAGAAGAACAAAATTGGTTCCTCCATGAATATATAGGAAAATACATATATATTTTCAGGCTACCAAGAAAGAGAAATTTCCTAGGGATAGATTCTGACAAAAATGTTAATGAGGTTCCCTAATAATACTTGCCAGTGAGAAGACAGACCGCCAAGTGTGTTTGTAATTACAGGAAAAAGAAAAAAAAATGTCAACTAAGCTAGGCCAGCAAATTTTTTTTTAAGTGTTCAAAAGAAGCAGTGCAAGTATTTTTATGTTCTTGACTCACAATAAATACTAAAAAAATTTGTTGAAAGACTGAATGAATGAACAAATGATGGAACAAGGTGTAAGAATCCAGAAAATATTAAATATACCAAAATAATGAAAATAATGTTTTGTGACAATAAACTAGCTAAATAAATATAGTAGGAAAATAGAAATGATGCCATCAAATAATAACACATTAGAAATAGGATAGTAGTAAATGTCTGTATAATGGTTACTTTGTGCCCAGCACCACTTCGGACACTTTACATATACTAATTCATTTAATTCCCACCACCATCCTTATATATTCTATTATTATCCCCATCTTATAGACAAGGAGACTGAGGCATTGTCCTGCAGATGGTGTCAGAATTCCAGCCCAGGGCACCTGGCCCCAGTGTCTGCGGTTATAACCCCTGTGCTTATACCCCTGCTTCATTAAGTGAAAATCTGTGCATACGCTGTGACACCGGCTATTTCAAGGAGCTCATTCATTCTCACCCATAGCCCAGAAGGAACTTTATTTCAAATTTTTATTTTATGGTATTAAAAAAAAGGAGGTGCCAGTCTTTGAAGTTAAAAATGTGTCTTGAAAAGGAATGAAAAACCTGACTTTCTAGAGGTGTGAGGCTGAATGCCACCCAAACATTATAAATATTTTTACGATTTGTATTTTCTGTCTCCTAAATCTGAGTTGCCGTGAGGACCTGGGGACTCAACAGCGACCCAGACGACCATAGCTCCTGCCCTCAGGAAGCTTGCGATTGACTAGGGGAGCAAGACTGTAGACAAGTAACTCCTCATTCATTTCTGTGGTGAGAGCAGCCCGGGAAGAAGGAGCAGGGTGCTGGGTGCAGGCCGAGGCCAGCTGCGGGGGGCACTTCCAAGTGGCAGGGTGCTCCACAGCCTTGTCTCAGCCCTCAGCATGTGTTGGTGCACAGGCCAGAGGAGATCCCTCTTTGATAAAACCCTGCCCCTTCCGTACCAGACATGTGGCCCTGGGGGAGTCCTGGCCTCTCTGAGTCCCTCCTTTTCCACAGTTGCTACATGCGGGTGATATTAATGCTCACCGCCTGAACGTACTGTGAGGATTAAAGGAGGCTTTTGTGCAGCATTTGGAACAATGCCTTGAAGGTCATCAGCAATAAGTATGAGCTGCTGTCATTATTAGGGTAGTATAATAGTAGTATCTCAAAACCAGAAATCTGAATCTAATAAAATTAGAAAGATATTAAAGGGAGGATAGCAATATGAGGGAATGCTTTAACACTCATAACTAAGATGACCTCTCATACGAAATTGCTGAGGGATTTGCTGACACACCTACAAGATCCGCCACAATGGCTTTCCCCAAAGTCTCCATGCTCGTCCAAAGTCAGAATCCCTAGAGTCAGAGAGAGAAGAATCTATTCTGGCTTTTCCCTGAAATTTACTTGAGTGAAGCTGGTGTCCTGGACACTGCATTCTGGTATTTCAGAGTTTCATGAAATAATTTGGGGTTTCTAGGAAAGGTCTTGGTTGCCTCTCTGCCTTTTGCCAAGCTTCAATATGTTATTATTAAATAGTGGTAATCATAATTATAATTCAATATCCTTTTAAGTAACTTTACAAATTATAACTTCAGGATTTATCATTCCTTTAAAACACAACAAAATTATATTCAAACCAATCCATATTATTTCTGTTTCATTGTGGCTAGATAACAGGTTACCTTGAATTTTACTTTGCATTTGCCAGGTTTCTAGATTTCCAAAATCAGAAAATTAATTGGAGGTTCCTCTTTTCTAGACTAAATATAAAAGGTCGTAACAGAGTAAAACTTCCTGGGAGCATCGCCCTGCCTGCCGTGTGGTGTCCCAGCAGGTTCCCAGGCCCGTCACAGACGGGAAAGACGGGGGCATACCCACCACAGGGCCTTGTGTGGAGGGAACGGTGGGAGGGCAGAGGCAGCTGATCCCCAGGCCTGAACAAAAGAAGAGAACTATTTACACTTCTCATGAGTCATCAAGTCGAGTCTCTTCAGCATGCCAGGGGGCCCCTGAACTTTGAGACTTGGATGTAGTCCAGACATGAAGTATGGAAAGGCACTCTAAGCAATGCTTCTCCTCCACCACTGCCGGTGTGCATCTCTTTCATCTCAGCCAAGAGACACAAGACGGGTTCTTGTGGCCACTCCCTGCGATTGCCACGCTAACAGAATTCTTTATGTGGAAAGAAGGATGATTTGGGAATCCACGGGCACGTGGACACTGTGAACTAGAAAATGTCTTAACGTCCACAAGACCGTGTCCATGTGGTCATGATTCCATCTAGATGCCGATTCTCATTCGGTTCAGTTGTGGCATGTTTAACTGTGCTCAGTGTTAGTGCCTGTTTAGTGAGCAAAGAATTAGATCCCTGTTTAGATGGGGCGTAGTGCCGGTCGTGTGAGTGGCCAGGAAGATCACTCGGAGGGATCACAGAAAGCACACGCACGCACACGGGCCCGTGCCCCACAACTCTTCAGCTGCCAAGGAAGGGCCTGCTGCTTCTGGCCCTGGAATCCCAAACTGCCTGCGTGGACACAGCTGTCCCTAGCGGTTGGGCTTATGCTGTCCCCACCCCCGGAGAAAGAAACCGAAATCCCACAGAAAGCAGAAAAGTTTGTGCTAAGAAACCTCCCGAGGCTCTTTCTCCTTTAAGCAAATCCACCCCACGAAAGAAAGATACGTTATTTGTATTTTCAGTTGACTATTTATTCACATTTCCTGCTGATGAGTCATTTATGCAGTTTACTGAAAAACAGAGTAAGTTGAGAACAAAAGCACTGCAAAATTCAGGATCAAAGATGCAAGATCGACATAAACCCCCAAATAGGTGCGGGTTAAGAATGTAGCCAACAAACAGAGCAGCCAGCACCCCAGGACAGTCCTGCCAGGAATGCTGGCTTTTCGGATTTCTCCCTGGGGTCACCTGTCTCCGTGGAGCAGCACCTCTGTTGCTTTTACTCCTCAAATACTTGAAACAAAGCGCACACGGTTATTTGGTCAAGGAACCAAACCATATTTGCCTGGGGTGCCTGTGAGGGAGGATCTCGGGCTTGTTCCGCATGACACCTACGTGAAAGGCATGTGTTTGTCTCTATACACAAGAGGCCTGAGCTGAGGGAAGATGGTAGGAAAATTGCCCGAAGCCTACAATGTGCAAAGGCAGAGAGAAGCACCAGGCTTCACCGTGAGACTGCTGGTTATGCATTTGGGGGAGCAGATGTGAGATCCCCACATGCACCCTAAGTGGCCGGGTAAGCATTCCACGTACACGCTCATTTGTCCTTTTCTAACTCTAGGACTCATTCAGCTACAAAGCTGGAGAGTGGGTGTTGTTTTCATTGCTTCCTCTCTATACATTTTAGTAAACCTTTTAAAAAAGTCAATCAGAGAGGCAGATATACATATATACACAATAGTTTCACTAAAATATCTAGAGTGATTAAAAACGTCACCAGGGAGCTCAGAAATGATACAAATGACATGTACATAGTGAGCATGTACTATGCACCCCCTATTACCTGTGTTTATTAATCCTCAAAACAATCCTATGAGAGGGTTATCATTATTACTCTTTTCACAGATGAACAAACTTGAGACCTGACTTCACCAATGTGCACAGCAAGTAAGGGGGCGTCCATTCTTTACTTCAATTCAAGTTCTTAGTTCTTAGCCATTACTTTGCTGTCTCCCACTGAAGATCAATCAAAGCTGCTTGCATCTGATTGTATTGCCATACCAGATCCCTCTATTTTACAAAGAATAATTCTCCAAATTAAAAGCCTCTTAATGCCATCCTAAACCCACAATCTATGAAGCACGCCTTTGAATTATCTTATAGATGCTCTTGCAAAGAGAAAACTGAACTTTTCACTCAACCAGTTGAAACACCAACCTTCATACGCTGCCTAACAGGTGACATTACATAATTCTTTTATAGCCCCAGTCCTTCCTCTGCTGCTGTAACCTCCAGCCTTTAAAGGGCTGTCCCTATATAAAACCCACGAAGTTCTCTGGAACTCACCCAGCCCGCATGCACCCAGCACTCAGCCATGTTTGTTAGGTATGTCATCACTAGCTCAGGTGTACCCCAGGTGTCTGAGCTGCCCTGAAGGGTAAAGGCATTCCTGCCCCATTCTCTTTCTCCTTTTACAAAAACTGCTTTCAACTACCACCTCGACCCCACCTGCTCCTACAACCTCAGCCTTCTCAGATTTGCATGCTTCAAGTGCGATACTGTCAAACTGTGGTAAAAAATTCCACTGTCTTCTGAAATCAGGTCTGATTTCACCAAGAGCTGAAGGAGAGGATCAGCATTAAAAGTCCATCCCTGTGTCCCTTCCCTTCTCTGTTGCCTGCTCGAGCACCCTGTCTTCCCACTGTCTGTAGAAGATGACTCGTCCCGAAAGTGAGATAGTAGAATGACCCACATCAGCCTTTATTTCCTAAAGCTCCGTTTATGATATCGGGAACACCATCAGCTACATGTGAACATCTGGTTAGCAGTCAGATAACCCACTCTTCTTAAATGTGTATTCGTCCAGAACAGCCCCTCCTCAGCAGGGCTCTTTCCGAGTCACCCAGGGGATCACTCCCCTGCCCTCACTGTGACCCGGGTTGCCTGTCTGTAAAAGTAGAGGACTGGATTAAACCGTCTCTGAGGTCACTTCCTGCTCTAAAGCTTTTTGATTCTAATCTAAGTTTCCATTTTCCTACACTGGAGTTTCCATCCATCCATCCATCCATTGAAAAAAAAATGTATATATGGACTGCCAACTATGTACTATTGTTCTAGGCAGAAGGATTAAGTAATAACCAGGATGGATGACCTCTCTCCCCCAATGGGGCTTAAAACCTTCTCTCTTTCCTCTCAAAATAATTTGAAAGCCCCTGGTAGAGCTGATGCAACAATGTCTCAGAATGAAATGAAACCTGAGTTCAAATCCCCTTACTATATATCTGGCCTTGTATAAGTCACTTAAGCTTTCTGAGTCTTTCTTTATATATAGAAGAGACCAAAGACTACATCATGCAGTTGCTCTGAAGAACGGGTGTGCATGCAGAGTGCCTAGCAGAGAGTGAGTGCTCAGGCAGGGTGAATTGCTGTTGTGAGCAGTAAGGGCCATCAATGCACCCAACATGCTCCCCAGGGGCTACTCTCCTTGTCTCCACTTAACTGATGGAATTTTTGTGACAAAGGGCACCTCCTCTAACTGAATCAGGGTTTTGCTGCCCACCTGTGTTGAAGTACATGGGATCACAACGTGACAAGCTAGCAGACTGTGCCCTGGGTTAACCTTTCATTGCTGTTGTAACAAATTACTGCAAGTTGAGTGGCTTAAAACAACTACAGGTATATTATCCTACAGTTCTGGAGGTCAGAAGTTTGAAATGGGTCTCACTGGGCTAAAGTCAAGGTATCAGCAGAGCTGCATTCCTTCTGGAAGCTCTAGGAAAGAATCTGTGACCATGATTTTTCCAGCTTCTAGATGCTGCCTGCATTCCTTAGCTCGTGGCCCCTGCCTCCATGTTCAAATCCGGCTGAATGGCGTCTTCCAATCTCTCCCTCTATCTCTCTCCTGGATTCTAGAGGACCTTGGCAGTTACATTGGGCCTGCCTAGGTAATCCAAGATTTTATCTCTCTAGCTCCATGCCGGTCAATTAGCAGCCTGCAATCCATCTGCAACCTTAATCCCCTTTGCCACGTAACCTGACACATTCACAGACTCCAGGAACCAGGCCATGGACATCTTCGGGAGGTCATCATTCTGGCTACCCCAACACTTTGCAGGTTCCTCTCCCTCATCTTCACATCCCTGTTCTTACCCACTTAGCTTTGCCCCTAGTCCCCACCCTGTGGCAGCAATGCCAGGAGGGAGGGTCCAACAGAAGCACTCCGGGGGGCAGACCCAGGTCTCAGAACATGAGACAAGGGGCCTGAGCCCCGGGCATTATCACAGCCACTCTGCGCGCTTCCACCCGCCTGTTGTTTTTCCCTGTGCAAACTCCTCATTGGCTCCCCTGCTTCCTGACTGAAGCATGAGCACCTCCTCCTGCACTGAGAGGACCTGCCTCAGTGATTGGTGCCCCGGACACCTTGTCTGCAGCACTTGTCCCACATTCAACTGTGAGCTTACATGGCTAGTATCCAGATAATCTACCTCAAAAGTCTTAAAGAGCCATCCATATCTTTAATATCAGACAACTTGGATTCAAATCTCAGTCCCACAGTGTACTGTGATCTCAGAAATGTTATTTAATGTCTTTGAATTTCTATGTTCCATCTATAAAATGGGGGTAGTACCTTTCTCAAAGGGCTTCCATGAGGATCAAATGAGTTAATGCATATAAAAAAAGCCCTAGTAACGAGAATGTCATAATTTCTGAATTAATGGAAGCCATATTAGAGGGGTCTTCCAGGTAGTGAATAATTTAGGCTCTATGCAATAGCCGCCGTTGCAAACATCCAACTCTGCCAGAGTAGTGTGAAAACAGGCATAGACAAAAAAAAAAAATAAGCAAACGGACATAGCAATGTTCCAATAAAACTTTATTTATAAAAACAAGCAGAGGGCCATATTTGGTCTACAGGCCAGTTTGCTGACCCTTGCTATGTAGGCATATATCAGAGATAACCAATTAACATTCACTGGTGCACAGTTGCCCAAGTAAATTAAACAAATATAAATGCGAAGAATTCCAAACTCTCCATAATCTTCACCTAACTTTGAACTCAGAGTCAAAGTCCCTACCCTCACTTGACTGACCATGGAGACCTTTTTAATATCACATATTAATTCCTCTGCCTGTGTGAGAGGCTGACAGCGGCCTCAAATTCTTTGTTCCTCCTCTCAGTGAGAGGTAGAATCTTGCCTTTAATTAAAGGTTCTCCTTGCCTTTAATCTGGGTGGGTCTTAGTAATTTGCTTGACCAATAGATGGTGGCAGATGTGACATTTTGGGACTTTGGAGGCTAGATTTTAAGACTTGAAGCATAAATCAATATAAAAAACTAACAATAACAACAAAAGAAGCTTTGAAACTTCTTCCCAGGCCTCTTGGAAAACTCCCTGTGTAAAGCTCAAACCATATGGGCAGGCCCAGCCCCAGCCCCAGCTGAGCTCCCGGCACTGGTCAGCATCAGGGCCCAGCACAGGACCCAGTCGTGACAGTGAAGACGCCGCAGGTGACGCTGTGTGGCAGTGAACCAACCAGCAAATCCCTTCCTGATGTCCTGACACGTGAAATTGTGAACAAGATAAAATGCTTGTTTTAGGCCACTAGGTTTTTAGTTGGTTGGTTACCTAACAATAGATGATCAGAACAACTGGGAATTTAACTCTGCGAGCATAGCAATTTTTGTCTGATTTTTCTCACTAGTATTTCTCAATATTGTAGAAGAATGCCTGGCAATCGGAGGTATTCAATAAATAAATGAATACATGAATAGTGATGAATCCATTGCACCTGCTGTGCCTGGCCAACGTGCCTATGAACTTTAAGCTTCGGCTTCAGTGCCACCCCACCCCCACTAGGTTGGAGGCCTCCAGTTTTTCCTCCTCCTCCATTATACTAATCCCTGTTATAATTCATACACGCATTTTTAACAGTGTGTTTAGTGCCTGTCTCCCTTCTAGAACACAAACTCCCTGAGAGAGAGAATGGGGTCTGTTGCATCTCCTGCTCTGCCCAGCGCCAGGAGTGCCCAGCATCCATTAGACACACAGTACATACATATTGTTGAATAAATGACAGAGGCTCCTATACAGAAAAGATTTCATCTAGAAAGTTCTGTGGATCTGTACAGAGCCAGTGCAGAAAGCAGCCTGTGCCATCATTGTGCATGAAATACAAAAAAGATTTAAGATCTCTCGCAGGGCTTTTCCTCTTGACCTTTTAATTTTTTTTGGCTCAATTGCCTGACAGAGGTTCCTGCTTGCACCCCGCCCTGAGCGTCCACACAGCTGCACACCGAGCACAGGCTTATTCATGAGGCAGCTTCCTGTCCCATGGGGGGGCTCCGGCGTCCGTTTTCTGCCACAGCCGAGCCGTCTGGAAGCGCCGAGCGCCCCTCTGCAGACCCCTGGGTGATCCCAAGCCCGCACTCGCCAACACTGCCATCTCTCCAGGTTTGGCCCTGGCTGCCACGTTGCCCCATCTCTGTGGGCAGGAGGCAGGCTGGTCCTTCCCAGGCCTCTGCTGGGAACGGGGAGGAGAGGGGCGCAGATGGGGGCACTGCAGCAGTGCTTTCCGCGTGGGAACCGGGAGCGAGGCCTGGAGTGCCAGCGGGGCACCTGGGCGGGGAGGCAGAAGCCCTCCGCGGGTCAGGCTGAAGGCAGCACTTCGTGTTTACCTCAGTGCTTTATGTGCCCATGGTGCGTCCCCCACCACCCATGAATGCCCAGGGGATGGGTGAACCCCGCAAGTCAGAGGGCCCTGGCTCTGCCACACCAGCTGGCTTCTCTGGGTAAGTCACCCACGAGTCCTGAGCCTGTTTCCTCATCACGAAGTGGCCACACTGCCTACCCAGCGGTGCTGTTCTAGGGGTCCAGGACTCATAAATAATCACAGTATTGATAAATAACAGGATGTGAGCCCTTCCCAGATGCAGGCATTCCACCCCAAACTCGAGATGTGGGAAATCACTGACTCCCCCCTGCTGAGGAACAGCTTATTCCCATTTTATAGATGAGGAAACGGGGGCTGCAGAGAGGTCCAGCCACTTGCCCGAGGTCACCCAGCTGGTACCCGTAGTGGGATCCATATGCCTGCTGTTACCCTAGAGACTCCAAGCCCCAGCTCCAGAGCCCAGCGGCACAGACTGGAATCCAGGCTCTGCAGCGGGCTGCTGGGTGACCCCCTCTGCTCACCCCCTGCTTCCCAGGGGGACCCCAGCTGCTCCGCGCAGATGATTTCCCGGGAAGGATGCTGCCCATCTTGATGGCTGTCCCAGCCATGTGATCGGATGCTGATTTGGGGGGGCTCAGCTCCTCAGGAATACAGCCGCATTCTTAAAGCATTTCTTTCTCCCTCTGAATATGTAAAGGGGTGTCCTACGCTGGGCTTCTAATACCGTTCCCTGTTCCCCATACTTCAGGTCGGTCTTCTTCCAGACACAAGAAGCCGAATATGCTTTTCACGCCTGCCCCTGTTATTCTGTCCTTCTGTAGAGGATCTAGTGGTGGGTGGGCCTCACGGCGGCCCACAGAATCGCCAGAGCTCCAAGCCCAAAAAGGCTCCTGCTACGGAGGCAGGAGAACCGGCAGGACAGTAAAGCGAGATTGTCGCCAGCAGTGAAGTCAGACCACAGAGTGAGTGCCTGCCCGGGTGTCTTCTCAGTAAACAGTCTGAACTCCTTTTCCCCCTGGGCTTACCAGCTTGTTGAAATGTGCTTTTGGTGTTTACCAGATATTTTGAAGACATGGATATGCTACAGGAAACAGAATCCCACCAGACACCCCAAGCGAGGCTGACCCACCCTAGCCCCAAACCAAACTGCTTTAACCTAAAACCCAAGGCATTTCTCAAGCCAGGAGAGAGGCCTTTGCTGAATTTAAAAAGGCAAATGGAAAGGAAAGTTCTAGACCACATGATAATTTCAGCATGTTCCTGCTTTAAGAACAAACACAAGAGTTTTCCTTCAACATGCTCACAGTAATGCAGGGACGACATGGCAGGCGCCGTGCTGGGCATACTTCCTCCTCACAGCAAGCAGCTGGATGGCCAGTTACACGCCGCCTAATTGGCAGATAACAACAGTAAGGCCCAGAGACGTCGAGGAATTTGTCCGCAGTCACAAAGCCTGTGCGGGCAGACAGGACTCAGATCTAGGTCTGTCAGACTCCCAAGTTTAGTCTTCCTTTATGCCTCCTGGAAAGCTGACTTGATTTCACCTTTTGGGCTGAGAAAGCCTCGGGCCCCCTCCGCACTTCTGCCAAGAAGGAGCTTCAGAGATTGAACAAAGGAGAAGCCGACAATTTAAGAGCAGGAGAGCATCTTACACATTTTTGGTGCAAGAAGCTATTGGTGGACGAGGGAGCGTTTCAGCCTAATAACTGGGCTTATTGTCCACATGACAAGTACACCTGGTTTGAGCGATGGTGTCAGTGAGCTGTATGGGTGAGGGGGAGGCTTATTTTTATAGCTGAAGCAACTAGTTAAATGGACTGAACTTCGCACTTTTCAAATTCTCACTGTGACATCAAATAGAACCAAGCTGCTCAGCCCCGAGGCTGGCCGGCTAACCCTCCAGAGCCCTAGGCTTGACTTTGAAAGACCCAGTTTGAGGCCTTCCCTTACAGGAATTTTCTGTTTAGAATGTCAACGGCCACTTCTATGCTGCTGAAATTTGCCAATTGTTCACCACTTCCTTGGAGGTTATAATTTCTGCCTAATACCTAACATGATATTTTGGAGGCCATTGGAATTTTAGATGTAATTTTTAACTTTAACGAGAGGGTACATGAACACATGCTCACTGTAGAAGAAATTCAAAAGATGCAGCAATATGTAAAGCAAAAGTTTATATCCCTTTTACCCACCCTACGGCCCATTCCTAACCTTAGTCCCTTCCCTAGAAACAGCTGCTGCTAACAACTTGTGCACATCTTTCTGTGCTTTTCCTGTATACTAGATGGATAGATACACAGTCTGTGTATGTGTGTAGGGTTTTAAAAATCATAATTGGTATCAGACTATATAAATTCTATGACATGTCTTTTTAATTCAACAATTCTTTCCATTCAGTATACAGAGCTCTGTATGATTCCTTTAAACTGCTACATGACATTCTATAATTTAACCATTTCCTTATAATTAAGCATTTAGGTTATTTATAATTTTTCACTATTAGTAAACAATGTTGTGATGAACTTACTTAGACATTTGTCCTTGTAGATTCTTCCGCATGCATTTGAAGGCAGAATCCTAGAAATAGAACTGCGGAGAAAGGATGTATATTTTTATGTCCTTTTTTATTTTGGTAGAAAAACAGCCAAATTACTTCTCCCTCTCCCCAAAAAAGTAAACAGCAACAACAAGACATGCCAATTCCCTTTCCAACTAGCAGTATATAAAAGAAAATGTGGAAATCTTGCAACACCAACTCCTCAAACCACTGCTTGAGACTATTTCCTTGCCAGTCAAAATGTTATTTTTGTTATTAAACCTCCTGGTAGCTGATAAGCTCTCTGGCACCTGTTCTTTGGAGGCATTTGGTGAGCTGCCCCCTCCCCTACCTTCACTAGAAGGGCAGCACCACACCACTGGAGGTGGGCCCCCCAGTTCTCTGCTCTTCATAGCACTCGTCTGTCCATATTATAACTTACCGACCCACATTCTCTCTTCAACCAGGGAGCAACCTCCCGCAGGGTAAACATCATGGCTTAGTTGCCTTTGCGTTCCGCACACCTGTCAGCCTGTCTGACACCTGTCAGTGCCCTCAGAGCTGCCCTTTGAAAGGGAAGCAGGGACCAAAGGTAGGCGGGTTCCCTGGCAAAGCTGGGAGGGCCCCAAGCCCAGTGAGATGAAGTGAATCTCTGTGTGGCGTAGAGATACTCAAGCTTACTGGTCCTGCTGTACCCTAGAGACCTGAGTGTCTGGGACCAGAGCATGTGTTTTATTTCTGAGACGTGATCCAGCCACGCACCTGCATGGGTGGCACTGTCCATATCCGAGCTGAGAACCTCAAGGTAAATACAGCATTTTTGAGAAACAGAAAAGCCACATTTGTTTTGTTCTTTTGCATTTTCCAAATGCACTTTGCCCTTTTCTTTCCCTGCAGCTGTCTTAGATGCTGGCTGAGCTGTGTTGAGAAAAACGAATTTCAGATGAGTTTCTGGTTTGGCTCCAGTCTTAACTCTTTCCCAGGATCTGTCTGCTCAGTGCTCGGAGGGCTCCCTACCACCACCCTGTCTTCTTCCCCACTTCATTTTCCAGCCATGCTGCAAATTTCCTGCCCACTCCATCCTGCCTTAACTTTCTTTCCTATGTAAAGGAACCCCCTGAAGGGAATCCTGAGTTCGTTATTTAAACAACTGGAAAATTGTCTTTTCTCTGCCTACATGTTGTATCCAGGATTTACAGGATATGTTTTATCACCGACTCTTGAGCTGACTCAGGCAACTTCCAGGAAATACTAAAAATTCCCCAAGTGCAGTCAAGTTCAAGCAACGACAAGCACTCAGGCTGAACTTGAATAAACCATATCTAAGGCCCCCAGCGTTGAATGACCTCAAGGGGAACAGAAGGATCTGTACATGAAGACAGCAGCCACACACAAGGGAAAGGAAGGAAAACAGTGAAAGAAGAAAAGCTGAGAGAGGGAGAGAAAGATCACAAAAGGAGGACATGAACATTATAGTCGGAGGACGCGGCAAAGGGTGGCATGTCTTATCTGAATCACTTGCAATGGTGGCTCGGCAGGTACTGCCTTCTCTGGAGGACCCTGTAACATGCTAGTTCAATTACACTACATTCGTGCAAACTAGCTGCCTGGATGCCTGCAATGCTCATTTTCTGTTAATGACCAAAAGTTGACTATATTATTTCTTTGTATTAATACCCCAGGCCTCTCAGAGGCTGTAACACATCAGCAATTTGAGGCTTTGGCTTCATGGCTTAGTCCAGTAACATTTTAGCGTTTCTTGTTCAAACTTACCACCTACCATCCACTATTCTAGCAATACTTCTTCTTTTACTGTTCCGAAATGTATGGCTTTAAGATTGGAAGACGCTCTAGTTATTCTCTATATTTTGCAGCCAGTTAAGGGAGATGAGTGTTTCCTTATCCAGAATTTTGTTCCTCTGTCCTCTGGTTCCTACATACCACAACTACTACCGCCATCCCAGTCCAAGGGCGCCTTTCTGAATATTATCATTTGCTTCCTGATTTTACATATAAATATATTTTTTTATATATAAATATTCATTTTTTAATACATGCATATATATACATATATATGTATTATATATAATGTATAATACATAGTATTGAATATACACATATATACATATGTATAATAGCATTTATAATATATAGTAATATAATGTATTTATATTATAGTAATGTATAATTATAGTAATATAATATATAATTACTATTATTAGGAACACAGTATTAATGTCATTATCATGAGCACATTATTATCTATGTCATTTTTCAAAATAGTAGCAGATTTGAACTTCCTCAGAGTCAGAGATCCTTAGCAACAGCCTTGAAAGAGCTGTTATGTATACCAGTGTTTTAGGCCGCAAGTTCCCAACACCCAACTCAAACTGAGTGAAGCAGTAGGAGGAATGTGTTAGCTACTGTAACTAAAATATATAAATAAGTTGATAGGTGTATATACACGCAAACCCCACACATAAATACATATATTTTTAACGTGTGGGTGCTGTACGGATTTGCCGCATATTTTTGTCTGGCTCCAGCTCCTCTGACCTGCAGTTCTCTCAGCTCCACTGGCTCTGTTACAAGCTCACTTCACGGTAGTAAAATGGCAACGGCGGTTCTAGGTTTCACACCCACACTAGGCACGTTTAGGAGAAAAAGCTCCTCTTCGTGACCTGACCCACCCCCAACCATCCAACCACAGTCCGCGTGGCTTTCTCTCCAGGGAAGCATAGGTCGCATGCGTTCCCCTCCCCCTGAGTGTGCTTTAGCCAGCCAAAGCCCAGTCCTAGAGCTGGGGATGGGTCAGTCTCAACCAAATGGCCAGGACTCCTAAGCACTGGGGGTGGGGGGGTGAAATGGGGCCAGGGAGCTGGCGGCAGTGTCCACAACAGGAGGGGCTCAGAATATGTAATCCAGAGAGGATTTTAGGGGTGTCATAGTCCAGAAGTGTCTTTACAGATAATGTGAGTGGGTTGAGCATGTGAAATAGTATCTAATAGGTGTGACTCAAACGGTCGAGAACCTCTCTTCTAAACCATGAGCTCCCAAAAGGCAGGAGCTGGGTATTATTTCTTTGTTGCTGTAGCACCTAGCAAGGGGGCACTGAATTCACTCCGCCTTCCACACCGCCCGGCTGCCCCCCTCTCTCCTCTCTCCTGTTAATGCCTGACGTGTACCCACCTCTTTCCCAGACCTGCCTTCTTCTCCTTGAAAGGCCCACCAGATGGGAAAGCCATCCACTGCCCACCCCCACCACCCCTTTTCTGGAAAATATAACTTGGAGAAAAGAATTAAAGTGCTTCAACATGTGATCACATGAAATAGCTTCATTAAAGGGTCAAATAAAGAAAAATGCATTTCCTGTGTGAACAGTGGGAAAGGCAGGCATCCATGAATTTAAATGTCATTTGTCTGTGGAGCGACGTGCAGGCAGCATAAGCCTTTGATGCAATTGGATTTCATGAAATGAAAAGCTTTATTTAGAACTGAACATGTGCCATTTGTCACATGTAGAGATGATACTCTGGCCCAGTCTTTTAGGATGTTCATTTCCTATTATTATTCACTTAGAGGTGATGAGTTAAAGCTGAACTACAGATGCTCTTTCTCAATCCCCCTTGGGACAGGCACTTGTAAAAAGATCTGTGTGTATAGTCTGGGGTGTGATCTGCAGCCATGCATCAGAATTTCTCCTACTTCAAGGAAACTGGTTTAAACAGGGTGTGATTATGATATTCAGAAGCAATGAGCATTGACAGATAATGGGGGTCTCCCTCTGTCTTTGGAAACAAAACAATGCTTAACATAAAAAAAAATATGTATATGCATGCAGAAATCAGAATAATCTCAGTTTGGCTTTGCAAATGGCAAAACGCTGAATGAAGTCATGTAACCTGAATTCTTCTCTCTCTCCCTCCCTCACTCACTCGTTTAGTGTCCTTGCTTTCCTGGGGGACGTTAAGTGCATGCCCATTCTCTTTTTTGTATTTTTGAATAAAGCTCCCCTGGGTGAGAAGGAAACCAGATAAGCACCTTTGTCCAGCGAATCTCGCTGTTCTAACCCGCTGAGTGAAGCTTCCCCAACTAAACATAACTGAAAAAGCCTCGCTGAGGTCCCCAAGAGAATCCAGCCTCCCAGGCCCAGCGCTCCAGCTGCTGGTGTGCTGAGCTCATGGGGACAGAAGTGTCCCCTCTGACCCGGAAATGTAAGAGCTATTCAGGAGTTCACTTCCCTCACCCCCACTGATGGGTGGCACCCTATCCGGGGCCCCTATCTAAAGCCAGTCCTTCCTCTTCTGGGTACTTGGCCCAACCCCCTCTAGCTACTCAGAGACAGCACTTCAGCAGTTCTTCCCTCCCTTTCTCTGTGCTGCAACCTTCCCAGCAGCCAACAAACATGCATTATTTCTCTCATCTTGAATATGAATAACCTCCAAATCCCCGACCGCATCTCTCTCTTCTATCCCAAACCAGGCACACCCCACTTCTCTATTCCCCTTGGCAACAAAACTACTTCAAGCAGGTGTCTGCACTTGGCGCCGCTAATCCTTCCCCTCCGCTGAAATCTTAAACTCAGTCCATCCAAGTTTTCCCCTCTCCATCAAAAGAGCCCTCTTCAAGGTTACCATGACTTCCACGTAACTAAATCCAGCTTTGATGGTGATTCGCAGGACCCCTTCCTTACCTGGTGATTAGCAGGACCCCACTCCCTGGATTTTCTGGTGATGCCCCAGCTTCCTCTCCATTCTCCTGTGCTTGTTCCTCACAGTCTTCCCCACAAAGCTGCAGTGCCCCAGGCCTCCCATTCTCCTTTCACACTCACTCCCACAGTGGCCACATTCATCCCGTGGCCTTAATCTTGTGTTGAAACTTCCTTCCAAGAATTCTGTCTGCAGCCCAAACCACTCTCCAGAACCTCAGGCCCATAGCTCACAGCCTACCTAACACCCTCCCTGGAATGTCTAATAGACATTTGTGAACATAATATGTCTAAGATGAACTCCTATTTTTCCCTCTACTCAGTCCCATCCTTACCAAACCTGTCCTACTCTCGGTGTCCTACTCTCGGTGGATGAAACTCCTTTTGTTCAAGATTCTAACCGATCTATCAGCATATCCATATCTTGAAAACAGAGCTGGGGTCCAACTTCTCCAACTACTGGTACCTGGTCCTGACCTACCCAGGGTTCCCAGCCACCCCACTCCCGGCTGACCCCCTACTGTCTGTCCCCATCACAGCAGACCCGCTAATCAGATCACATCCTAGTACCCCGGGCACTTTGTCAGGGTGAAAGCCGAGGTCCCAGGCGGTTGGGACCCCTTTACTTCCTGACACCTTTCCTCCCATGTTCCCCTGCCTAATTCCACTGTAAGTACCCTGGCTCTGCTCTGCCTCAAGCACACCAGGCATGCTCCTACTTCCAGGGCCTTTGCACTGGATATCCCTTTTGCTGGAATATTCTTTCCCAGGACATCTGCCTAACTTCCACCTCCTGCCAATCTTTGCTGGAGTGTCTGTCATCTTGATGAATCCTAAGTGAGCACCTGCTTAAAGCTAAAACCTATCCACTCCCCACCAATCCCCATCTTCTTTACCTTCTATTTTCCCAAAGCACTTATCACTTATACTGTATAATTGTTTATCTTCAATGCCTACTGTTTATGGCCAGTCTCCTAGCCATCCTTTGGCAGGGAAGGGGAGAGCTTTGTCTGTTTTATTGATTTTATATCCCAGGTGTCTAGTGCAGTGCCTGATAGTTCCTAGGTGCTCAATAAATAGTAATGGAGACCTGTTCCAAAATTAACTGTTTTTCACTTTTCACATTGTGACCACTTTCTATGATTAATACTTTTGTATTTAATTCTGAGTATGTCCATTCCATGTGTATGAGTGATATAACATAAGACCTTAATTCCACAACTTTGTCACTGTCCTGTGAGTAAAAAGATTGGAATTTTCTCTTTAAATGGAAAGGACTCTCAAGCCCCGTCTCTCCAGGCCCCTCCTGAAACATCATTTCTGTGTCGGAGTACTGTAAGGACCATTAGCAAGGAAAGTGAAAATCGGAGCTCAAACAGCAAATTCCAGAATTTGCAGCACAAGCACTTCTGCCGTGGCAGCGTGGTTAAGAGCACGCGCTCCGGCTTCAGACTACCTGATTTCTTACCGTGGACCCAGGATTTACCGGATCTCTATTTTGTCATCTGTTAACACTGGCATTATCACTTTAATTGTTGTTCTTGTTCCCAAAATAGTCGATGGGAGGTGTGATAGGTAGCATAACTGCTCCCAAAAGATGTGCAGGTCCTAATCCCTGAAGCTGTGAACATGTGAATTTACCTGGCAAAAAAGGACTTTGCAGGTGGGACTAAGGTTATAGACCTTAAGGTGGAAAAGGTCTCCTGGATTATCTGAGCAGGCCCAGTGTGATCACACAGCCCTTAAAAGTGGAGTAAGTCAGAAGAGTCAGGGAAGACAAAGCGTGAGAGGGATTGAACCCACTATTGCTGGTTTTGAGAATGAAGGGGTAGTGAGCCAAGGAATACAAGGGACCTCTAGAAGCTGACGCAGCTCCAGCCAGGAAGCCAGCGAGGAAACATAACCTCAGCCCTACAGCCACGTGGAACTGAGCTCTGCCGACAACTCGAATGAGACTGGATGTAGGTTTTGCCTGAGTCTCAGAGAGACCGGAGACGGACACTTGGATTTCAGCCTCCTTCAACTCACGGCAGAGTAGCCAAGCCCTTTGGACTTCTGACCCACAGCACTGAAGCAGTGAACATATATGCCGATGAGTAGGAACCTGGGGAACCACTGGGCAGCTGTTTATTATCCATATACACAACAGTCTCCTGCAGAAAGGCTTCCAATGCGATGGTGGGACTTAGGGGCTCCCACGCTTGCCTCATGTCAGACACCACGCTAAGGTCTTTACATATGTCATCTCATTCAAGAACTCAGAGATTGGAATACGTTTATAGCAAGACCTTTACAATAAGGGTAGAAGGTCAAGAGTTGGACAATGAAAGGGAAAAAAATGTAGTACCAGAAACCACAGCTGAGTTTGTTCCATTTCATAATTGTAGTAGTTTTCACTGAAATATATTATTTTTTATTGTAAGATCCTCAAAGACATAGAACAGAGAATAGTATGACAAATGTCAATTTATCCATCATCCAGCTTTAACAAATGTAAGCCCTTTGGCCGTATTTGACCCAGAGCTTTTCCCAGGTTCATGACAGTCCCCACGGCGCCTGGCTGGCTCTCATGCCCTCCCTCCTTCCGCAGAGGCAGCCGCTATTCTAAGTGGTGTGAATCCTCGCTGTCCAGGTTCCATAGTCTCACCACATATGCACACGCTCATGCAGCTTTACGCGGGTGGTGTTTCAGCCTTGCACACACGGGAGGGCGCTCTGCCTTTCAGTCTGCAGCTCACCTTTTCCAGTCCGCATCATGGTTTCTGTGTTTATCTATACTGAGGGATGTAGATCTGTTATTTAACTGTTGAATAGCATTCTATTGAATGAATAGACTGCATATTGCTCACCTATTTACATATTGACAGACATGTAGCATGACTCCAAATTTTTGCCATTACAGAGCTGCTGTGATGAGCTCCCTGGCACAAGTATTGCGCCATTTGTGTGGAGACTTTCTCTAGGGGAGAGATATAGAATTACTCTAGAGATCTACATGCAGATGCAGATATATAGAGAACTTTCCCTAGGATATAAATGTAGATGTATAGATGTATAAATATGTACATATGGTATGTAGGTCTAGATATGTATGTATATAGATACATGTCTGTGTGTATGTATGTATGTGTACATTATATACATGTATGTCACTCACCCTTGGGGAAGAACTCCTGCCACAGGTGTGCACATCCGTGCAGCTTCAACTTCCCTTGACATGGCCAAGCTGCTATCCACAATGCTTGGACCAACTTATATGTCCACCAGCAACCTGTCAGGATTTCCCCTCAGCTTTCATAAGCAGTCGTTTTTGTCAAACTTTTAAAACATTCCCCTATCTCATACATGTGAAATTATAATTATATTTTTTATAATTTTTAAATTAATTTTAATTTCCTAATTACTAGTAAGACTGACCATCTTTCCATATCTTACCTGGCTAGTTAGTTTCTCTAAACTTCTAAAAATTACTTCTTTCTGTCTTCTGTCCATTTTCTTAATTGTAGTGTTTGCCTTTTTCTGGTTCACTTGCAATTAATTATATAATCCAGAAACAAAATCTTTACTCATTTTAAGAATTGCAACCCTCTTCTCCCAGGCAATCACTTACATTTAATTTCATTTAGGGTGATATTTTAAAAAATAAAGAAACTGAGTTATTTTCTAAATTTTTTAATTGAAATATAGTTGATGTACATTATATTGGTGTCAGATGTACAACATAGCAATTCGACAGTTATATGCATTTCTAAATCCTCACCACAATAAGAATAGTTACCATCTGTCAACACACAAAGATGTCGCAATATTATTGATTATGCTCTCTGTGTTGTATTTCCAATTTATTTCATAATTTGAAGTTTGTACCTCTTTCCCCTTCACCCATTTCCCTACCGGCTCCCCTGTAGCAACCACCAGTTCTCTGTGTATGTAAGTCGTATTTCTGCTTTGTTTGTTTAGTTGTTTTGTTGTGTTAGATTCTATATGTGAAATCATATGGTATTTGTCTTTCTCTGTCTGACTTACTTCACTTGGTATAATACCTTCTAGGTCCATCCATGCTGTAAATGGCAAGATTTCATTCTTTTTTGTGGCTGAGTACTGGTCTATTCTGGTGTGTGTGTGTGTGTGTGTGTGTGTGTGTGTGTGTGTGTGTGTGTGTGTGTCCCAGAAGTACAATTACTGGGCCATTTGGTATTTCTATTTATAGTTTCTTGAGAAACCTTCATACTGGCTTCCACAGTGGCCGCACCAATTTACATTCCCACCAACAGTCTAGAAGGGTTCCTTTTTGCAGAAACTGACTTAACCCAGTCAAATGTGTCATCTTTTCTTTGTGGTGTGTGCTTTTCGGGTCTTGTTTGAGAAGCCCTCTCTTCCCTGAGAGGACTCTTAGAGATGACTTACAGGCCACCAAGGAAGGAGGGAGGTGAGAAGGGGCCATAATTACAGGCTTTTCTGTCTCTGCCCCACTCAGAACTTTGTATGTCTGCTTTATATGTGCACGCCTGTGTAGCTTTGCCTTGAATAAGCTGGCTTATTGTTGAAAAAACTTTTTTTTACTTGAAGTGTTGTTGTATTTTTTCTGAGATTCCTGTCTACTAAGACAAAAAGAGAAAGATGGTGGGTTACATTAACTCATACGAGAAAATAAACACAACGTGCCATGTAGCTTTTGTTTGCTGGGCAAGGGAGGAGTGCCAGTGTGCGGGCTGCGGGAAACAAGGCCCAGGTCCCGGGCGCAGCGGACCCCGTGGGCTCCGGTGCGAAGGGGGAACGCAGTAGGCGGCGGCAGCAATGGCAGGCTTCAGGAGGCTCAGAAAGCTTCTTATATGGCTTTGCTCATGAAAGCAGGAGACGAGGAGTTCATCTCAGAATACAGGGTCCTTCCAGGGCTCCATTGGAATCAGAAAGTGTGTGTGCAGTGGCCTCATCCCAAGTCACAGATCTGCTGTGGGCTCCACGGCAGAGCTCTGATTGGCGCCTTCGCATCTGGTGCTGCTTCTCCAAAGGGTCTGGCTGGGGGGCTCTGCTCTCCCCGTGAGGCGTTCACCCCAGTTTTCAGCCTCTGCTCTCCTCTTCCTCCTCTCCAGGAGGAACAGAAGGCTCACTATTTAGTGAACTCAAGCCTTCATGTTTTGGAGGATACACATGTTCAGTAGCCTGCAGAGGTGAAGTCAACATACGCAAATCGCTGCTACCTTCCCGTCTATAAAACTTCTCCCCCCACAACTCCACATTTGTGAATTCAGTGCTTGGCACCATACGGGGAAATCCAGCGCCTTCTTTTCTGTGGTCATGTCTGGATAACCCCTATGAGCTGGAACATCTAATTTTGAAACACACACATCTTCAGAGATGTGTGTCTATCCCTAGAAAAAGTACATGGTAAAAGAATAAAATGTGTTGCCTTATTATTAACTTGGTTTCTCCTTTAGCTCTTCTGTTCCTTCCCACGTAATTTCTGTTTTTCCCTTTGCTGCTTTTTCTTTTTCTTCTCTCTCTCTCTCTCTTTTTTTTTTTTTTGTATTATGGTCTGATTTTACATTCTTTCTGCTACGGCTTCTTGGGTGCGCTTCACTTCATTTTGTATGTAACCTGCTTAGGTTTAAAATGATCTGTTTTCTTAAACAGGGTCAGTACACAGGATAATATGTTTCCTGGCATTCTGCCAACGCCCTGTCACCCAGCTTTCTAGATTTAAGGCTTGTTTCTTCAGGAATGTGCAGAACTGTTCTGAATAAAGATAAAGTCAGGAATTCAAAACTCTTCTCCCAAGAAAGGCATTCAGAGTGATTTTTCATACCTGTACGGTAAAGAGGCTGAGTAAAGCGTTTACTTTGAGCAGTAAGAATATTAAGAGAATCAAGTAATACTCAGCTAGATGTTTCTACCCCTACCCTGGGGAATGTGCCAGTGGACCTTCCACTGTGTGTGACCCACGGACATTTCCCCAAGAAGTCTTCATTTCACCAATCTGGAAATTGAACTCAGAAGAACACAAGAATGGATTCCTCCCCGGATGAAACAACTCCATGGCCGACGCACATGCTGTCTCAAGTGTTTACTTAGAAAACATCATGTATTCAACTTCAGTACCTTTCAAAGCACCAGGTCACTACATTCCGTCGTTACCGTCACCGCCGCGGCAGGCAGGAAACTGAATTCCACTCATAGGGTTTCCCTGAAGAGACTTCAAATAAGGAAATTATTTATGAAGTCAACAGAGCCCACAGAGGAGGTTGAACCTTAAGGGCCACCCACCTGAAGGAGACATTTCCAGCCCTGGAGCTAACAAGAAAGGGGGGAAAGGGGCTGTTGGGAGCCCAGTGAAAGCTGGAGCGGGGGTCCCAGAGGTGAGTGGTCTGGTGGTGGTGATGAGACAGAGCAGGAGAAGCACGACTATTGCAGCCCCTCTCATGCTGCTTCCGTTGGCCAGACCCAAAGAGCAAAGCCGGCAGGCAGGGCGCCGGGTGCAGCGGCCCGCGGATCAGCCCGCAGAGGCACAGAGACGGCAGGGGGGCGGTGGCGGAGGGGACGGTAGCAGTGGGAAACGGAAAATTACCAGCGCCGGGTTAAGAGTGAGCAGGTTTGCAGTTTGCTCAAGACCCTTTTTGAAAATGATATGATTCAGTTCATAAGACTATAGGGGTTGAGGGGTTGGTAAATGGTTTGATTTTTTTGTGGAGAAGCACCACGGTCTTCCAACTGATCTGGCCTTGCCAAGGCGTGAGCTGAGATGCAGCCATGAGAATCCTGTTGACCTGATGGAGAGGTGGGATGTCTGGGCAGGAAGGGACCTCGTAGAGAGCATCTGAGTCGACCACCTCTCTTTAGAGATGCGAGAAGCGAAGCTCATAATGCTTGTTTAGTCCTTCTTTCCTTTCTTCCTTCATCACAAAACAAATTTATTTGATTGCCTGCTGTGTACTAGGCACTGTTCTCATGGTGAGAATCCAGCAATGAGCAAAACTAAGTCCTGTTCCTAGGGAGCTTACGTTCTAGGAAGGGGAGAGAAACAAAACTGTGCGACAAATCGCAAGGGGAGATGGGTGTGCAGTGAAGAAAAACGAGAGTAAAAAAGGAGGACAGCAATGGGGTTCTCCTTCACGCCGTGGACATGGAGGTGCCCCAAGTTGCTGCCGTTTGAGCAGAGACCTAAAGGAGGTCAGGGACAAGCCAGGTGGCCATCTGTGCACGGTCATTCCAGGCGGAAGGAACAGGGGGTATAAGGGTCCCGAGTGGGAGCATGCCTGGCGCAAGACTCAAGGAGAGGGGGGCAGGGCGCCTGGAGGTGAGACGGCGGGCCGGCCGTGAGCCAGGGCTGAGGGGTCCGGCAGGCTCCATGGGACTGCGTTTCACGTCCAGGGTGATGGGAAGCCACTGGGCGGACCTGAGCAGAGTAAGTGACGTGATGTGACTTGTTTTGCTAAGATCCCTCTGGCTGCTCTGCAGAGTAGATGGAAGGACACCAGGCCAGAGATGAGGGGCCAGCAAGGAGGCTGTCAGTGTGATCCAGGGCGGGGAGGCAGACGGCGCCGACAGAGCGGAGGTGGCGGAGGTGGTGAAAGGTGCTCAGGTTCCAGATGTGTGTGAACATGGAGCCAATGGGCTTTCTGGGGGAGGAGATGGAGGTCAATGAGACCAGGGCGTCAGAGGTGAGAGAGGATTTTGGCTTGAGCGTGAGGACAGATGGACTGACATTGCTGAGGTGGGAGGGAAGAGTTTGGCAGGATGGGAGGATAGACAGGAGTTGGGCAAGAGACTTAGTGGAGTGGTAAAGGCCTATGAGATGTCTGTGCAAAAAACAACCCTGTCAGATGTGGGTATGAACATGTATAAACACACACACATAGACATGTGAACATACTTTGTGTGTGTGTGTGTGTGTGTGAATATGAAACTCAGGAGGGGTTGAGAATTGAGGTATAAATTTGGAGATAGTATTTAAAGTCATGAGAGGATGAGGCCATCTATAGAGTGACTATAGCTATTAAAGGGAATAGAACTTAATGCTGAGTCCTGGAACACACTGATAATAATATTAATATTTATTGAATTTTATTATTATAGCAGACATTTACTCAGCACTAATATGCACCAGACATGGTATTAAGCACCTCACTTACATTAGCTTACTTAATTCTCATAACAACTTTGTGAGAAATTTACTATTGTCCCCATTTTATAGGCAGTGAGACTGAGGCTCAGAGGAATTAACCAGTTTGCCAAAATCTCACAGCTACTATGTGTGCTCCGTATGGTGACAAAGCTGGGAACCGAGCCCAGACAGTCTGACTCCAGATGAAGCAGCCAGCCAAGCTTACATAGCGAGTTTGTGGCAGAAGATGTCTGATAAGCTTCTCTCTGCTACGCTGCCTCTGCTGATTAAGTTCTTTCACTTCCATGCAGTTACTCAAAGGGCAGAATCACACTGTAACACCCAAAAGCCAGTGATTAAGCCCAGCCCCAGGTCCAGGCCCAGTTTATACATTTGATCTCATTTCTTACCAGAATTAGGAAGTGCTCAACTCTGTTCAGAGGCCAAGGTTCTGAATCATAAACCTTGAGTGTCTCGCTGGTGCTTGGCGTAGCACCTTGCCCAAGACGCTGCTCTTCATTTCAGACTGACTGCAGGTCCCCTGTGCCTTCATGAGCTTATCTTGTGGCTGAGGTTGCAAAGTAGGGCCAAGAAGAAACCCACCTTTTAGAAGTCACACCAGACAGAGGACTTCCTAGTTGCAGCTGCGATACCATGACTTGTCTAGGAGAATCAATCAGAACTGAGATCATGAGCTGGAAGGTGGTCAGCGTCCATCCCAGAGGCTGTGTTTGGCACCCACCTCCCCAGGGGCACGGCTATCCCTGCCTTGGTCAGGGCTCTTCGCAAAGATTGGCGTTTTGCAGCGTGCGATTCTAAGCAGGCAGCGCAGATAGCATCGCTTGGCTTTCCCCACCAGCCTTCAGAGATGTGGTGGGACCATAACTGGTTCAGAGAGCTCTTTGATAAACAGACTACCAGTTCTCAGTTATAAATAAACCGCTATCAGCCATCCAAAGAAGGCAAAATGATAGCAACCCACCAAAATGCAAAGGGGTGCGCACTTCAGAACGCCAGGCTGTCCAAGACCAGTCGCGTGACCTAACGTCCACCACCGCCATTTCCCAAACTGATCAGGACCTTGGTGTAAGAAGAATAGCTCAGGCTTTGGAGTCAGAGAAGCCTGCGTCTGAATCTAGCTCTGATGTTCTCTAGTGGTGACTTGGGCTGAGCGCTGAACTCCTTAGCGCCTCATCATCCTCATGGATAAAGTGAGGAGAAAGGAGGAAAAATTCCTAGTTTATAGGGTTGCTTTGAGATTATGAACAGAACAGACATGGAAAGCAGCAACGCAGGAAGGGGGACGCGATGGCACTTATAAGTGGCAGCTCGGGTGCTGATGGCGCTGGTTATGATGATGGTACTGATGGCGTTGGTGCCGGTGGCACTTGTGGCGCTGCAGGTGATGGTGGTGATGGCAGTGATGACCGCGATGGTGGTGCTGGGAACTTCACTGTCCAGCATCTGTGGACCAGGGCTGGCTCCTGACTCCGTGGGTTATAAACTGGAAGTCTGAGAGAGAACTGATGCTTTAAAGAAGAATGTTTAGTGAGATTAAACAAAATTGCTTAAAAAACTACTTGACTGTTTGTTACTGTACTAACAAGGATACTACTTAACATTTATTCACTGTTCACTTATGTGCCAGGCATGGCACCAAATAGTTTATGTATTTCATTTAATCTTCATGATATCCCTTTGCACACTGAAGTATAATTAGCTCCTTGTCAGATTAGAAACCCAAAGCTCAGAAAGGTCAAGTGTCTGATCCAAGGTCACACAGCTGGGAAGAGCTGAAGCAGGAATCCAGTGCTGGGTTGTCTGCTTCCAGAGCCTGAGATTATAACCACTGCACCATAAGGCCTATGCCCTGAGCCAGATGTACAATAGCTAAGAAGAGGCCAGGGTGCTCCAAGATAGTAGGGCATACGTGGGGCTTATAATGATAGTTCTTATGAGAAATTCACATAAATAAATAAAAATATGTTTGAGGTATATGTGAGAGTTTAAGCTAGAGATTGCAAACAAACAAATCAGAGAGAGATCTTTTTGGCCCTGCAAAGTATTTCTGCATTTAGAATCAGGACACTTCACTCTTAAAATCCAGATTTCTTGCTCTTCTTTAAAAGTTGTAGGGTCCAGAAAAACTGGATAGCATCCCAGGATGGCTTCAATTAACTGGAGAAGCGGCTACCTTTAGCTCAGGTGTGTGTCCTTGAGTTTGCCCAATGCCCAGAACTCCCTAACTCTCTTGCCTACAAATTTCACTTGTTTCTCCTCGCCTGACTATAGACCAGGGCACAGTTCAAGTAGCATTCAGAGCAGAGGTCCTTGCCCAGTAAATGCCAACACTGAAGAAGGTGAAGTGGACATGGCTGTCTCCCGGACCAGGCCGTCTCTCCCCGGGGAGGATGGGTATGTTGCCATAGCAACAGGAGTTTGCTCTGCTCGGCTCCACCAACCAGGCTTTCCCGAGCATCCACTGCCGGTCCTTCCTGCCCTCCTTGCTGGCTGCTGGCCACCAGTCCCTTCCTTTCCTTTTACAGTATTCTTACTCACCTCTCGCCACCCATTGTTTTGACTGTGGACTTCCCCCTGAAGGGGTTCAGGAAGGCTACTTTTTTCTTATTTAAAAATGTCTTGTTTTGGACTTTCCACGATCAGTTCCCAAGTGAGGGGAGCAGAGTGGGGGTAGCAGGTGCACTTTTCGGAGACTCCAGCCCAGCCATGAAGTACTCTAAGTACTCTTAAAGGCCCGTGGGCTGGACAGTGCCGGTTAGGATGACCCCGGCCCGGCGGGGTCACTGCAGTGTACCCAGCTCTTGCGCACCAAGTTAGTTTTCTACCTTATCACAGACCTTTGCTCTGAAAGAACTGCAGCTCAAGAACCGAGGGCCCGCGCTTTACGTGGCTCTTCCTCCTTTCCTTCCCCGAGTGGCAGTGGAGCACCCAGTCTGTGCCAGGCACGGCGCTGACCGGACACACAGTGAAGCCCGTGTGCGTAATGCCAAGAGAAGGTGGCCCAAGTGCTCCAAGAACGCCTGCTCAGAGTTCTTTGGCTTTTTTACCATTTGCAACCACTCCATATGCTGAGCGCGTGCCCATTTTACAGACGGAATTTAGGTTCTGGAAAGCTGAGCGGCACCCAGCTAGTCAGCCACAGGGCTGAACTTCAAGCCTAAGCCTTCATATTCCAGCTTTGGTGCTCTAGTCACTCCTGATACGATGAGCGCCTAACAGTGTCTGGCACACAGTAGATGCTCAGGAAACGCTCGCAAGACATAGATGAACATTACATTGCCCCTCAAAATGACTAAAAACTTCCCACATCATCATTTCTCCTTCAAGGCCAAGAAAACAAGGCCTCTCGGGAATCTTGCTCACGTATTGCTCAGTAAAAGCCAACAACGCCTGAAATTAATCACTGTTATTTTGGAGATATAAAAGGTAGGGAGATATAAAAACAAACACGTCTGCTGAGGCAGATGACTGCAGATAAAGCTTTCTCTTAGGTTTCCTGACAATCTTCTTTGCCCAGGGACAATCTGTTAAGAAGAAAATATTTTCCCTATCTACTTCAAACCACATTCCAGACTCCAAGTCCAATATTGGGTAGTAAGTAGTAAAGCAAATTGCTTAACCTTCTCAGGCTCTTTCTCCCTGGGTGAGCTTCTGAGTCTGCTACAAGGAGGGTCCCAAGAGTCTCCACCTTGGTTTTTGTTCCTTTTTGCACTTTGGTGGGAGATGTGTGAGGAGCAGGGTGATAGGCAACCTTTGGCTTAGCTCGCTTCATACATCAGGTGGAAACATAGGCGGGTGGTTTCAAGAGCCAGTTCTGTGGTGTGAGCCTTCCCTGTTGGAGGCCTGACTGTCCACACCCTCACCTTGGAATGACCCAGGACGATCTACAGCCACTAACACTCCCTAACCTGGTCACCCCTTCTTGCAGAAGGCCAGGCCGTAGCCATTTTTCCCTCTGGAAAGAGCAAGCTGGCTGCTGGCAGGTGGCAGGGCTACTCTTGCCTTGACCCTGCTTAACCACCTCCTCTCTGCTCTCAGAACTAATGTCTGCCACATTGGTCTGGCCAGAGCAGCAATAGACAACTGAAGTGTATATCCCATAGAACAAAGGATATGGAGATATAAGGGAATAAAACTTCCATAAACCACTAAAACCCCAGACCTGATGAATCTCTATGGGTGGGGCCAGCAGTGCGCATTCTAGCCAGGCAGCCAGATGAATCTGGTGCACACTCAAGTCTGGGAACTACTGGACTAAAGAATGTCTTCCCACTGGGTATCATTCTCCCAGATCTCCTTATAGCTCTCTGTCTTCTAAGAGTCATGTAAATGGACAAAGAGTTTGTGGTAACCCTGATACAGAGACTTTGATGAACTATATGCTTTGAGGTGAGGCCAGAAGAAATATCAACCTCTGAAAATCAGCTAAAAGTGGTCAGTAAGGTGTGGTGGGGAGAGCCTGGACTCTGATAGCAGACAACTCTAGGTTCAAGTCCACCTGACGTTCCAATCCGCCACCTGTGAGCTCTGGGGGTTTAGGCTAGGTACTTATACCTTCTGTACATTGTCCATCAAATACGAATAAAAGACCAAAGGTATAAGGTTATTATGAAGAATAACTGAGATAGAACATGGGAAGTGACTATAACACACATCAACCACTCAGGAAACATTCTCTTCTTCTTTCTCACTTTATCTCCAGTAAAATTACTATAAAAACACACCTGCACCTTGGTATCCCCCCTTGCCCCAACCAAGGTTTTATCAAGGAGGTCAGGGAATCTCCTGAAGCCAGTCAGAAGACCAAAGTACCTCAATGTGCAGTCTAATCAAGATGCCTGCCTCTATCCTCAGGGTTAGAATGTGACCAATATAAAAAAGTTATATTTGATCTAATTTTACAGTGACTCATTGGAAGAGGGTGAAAGTGGGCATGAAATCTATGGAATGGAGATTCTATGTTTAAGAATTGTTAATATTCTTCCAAAACTATTCAACAGAAAGAAAGTGACAGATTCTTTATTAAAGGAACCCTTATGATTTTGGCCCCTAAAAAAGGAGAAAGCAATTCAAAGCTTTCCCACAGTCTCAGCGAAACCGTCCTTAAAAATATTATATTCCCTCTGTGCTGAGTGTTCACGAATCATCTATCGTTTTTTGACTTCTTACTGTGTCCCAATCCTAAGCTATTAAATGATGCATATGCACTAGTACATGAATCCTCAGGAGAAATTACTGTACTCCCCCTACCCCCAAAATACAGATGAGAAAACTGAGAGAAATTAAAGGCAACTTTCCTGAGGTCACCAAGATCTGCATTCAAGCCTGGGACTTCACCCAAGAACCTGAGCTCTTAGCCTCTGAACTAAATTCCTCTGAGCTTCAAATTCCTAATTCAGTTTCCCAGGTAGCTCAGTAGGAGGGAGAGAATCTTCTGAGTAATGGAAAACAGCATTGTACCCATTGGAAAGTTTTATGCTCCCTCTACAAATCATTCCATTGGCATTTTGATCCATGAATCTGTGTCCAGTTAGTTTCCTTCTGAGTAAGTGCCTGGGAGCTTGATAAACTCAGGGACTGCTGACTGAATAAAATTTCTAAAGTTGCAAAGGTGAGAACTGGTTCCTGTCCCGATATTAACTTGCCAAGGAATTGCCTACCTGAGCAGGTAGCCTGCTACCTGCTAGCAAGCCAGCCAGCCAGTTATTGCCTTTCCTGCCACCTCAAATGCAATGCAATTCAATCACAGTTCCAAAATATTAGACAATTCAGAGAAAAATTTGGGATGATTAGGTTGTAAGAAGCAAGTTTCTAAGGAGTTTAAGGATATAGTTGAATTAAGTGCTGCCAGAAATTCTAAGTTACAGATGGCAAATAGGTTTCATTTTAAGTGATAAATCCAATCAACTGGTGGCAGGTATTGCCGGGGACCCTGCATGAGGAAGGATTCTGGGGCCACTTCTGGGCTAAATAGTAGAGATGGTCATGATGGATTAGCAATGTCTCCCATGATCACGGGGGTGGGCATGAGGGCACATGTGTCTGTGTGTATCATCCCTTCCCTAAGTGCTAGATTATCAGTTGATATTAACACTTACAGTGAATGTAGTATCTAATTACATTTAGGTAGAAGATAACACATTATGAAAAATATTTATAAATGATAAATTGTACGAAATAATTGCATACATTTCATACAATACAATTGTATGAAATCATATGGGAGGATTCTTGCTGGCATATGTGCAAACTTGATTTTACTTTTTAGGACTTTTTTCCCAGAGATTAGGTCCCACCTTAACATGGCAAAATGTAAAATCAAAACCTTCTTTCCCTATAAAAAAGTTGGAGGTTCATTTGGATGCTGAATTTTCTTGTGAATAGAAGTAAATGTTGCTTTTGGGATATGGGCCTATTTATCCCACATGATCACAAAATCATGAGTTAAACATTTTAAGGCAGTAAAAAGAAATCTGTTTTTTATTTTAAATGTCATGGTGAAAGATGTATCTATTTTGTAGATTGGAAACATAAGTCCCCCAAACTGCATTGTAACTGCTTTTAACTGTAATTGTACACAGAATTTTTTTAACCACAGAAAGGCTATTAAAACAAATAATTGAATTTATAGCAAAGTTGAGGATACAATGTCAGTGTACCAAAATCAATTGTATTTCTACATGCTAACCACAGTTAGAAAGTGAAATGTGTAAAATGCCATATATAATAGCACCAAACAAGAATGAAATAAGTAAGGACAAATCTAGTGAAGGATATGTAAGACTTCTACATTGAACACTACAAAACATTGCTGAAAGAAATTAAAGAAGACCTAAATAAATGAAGGGTTCCCTCAAGTTCATTGATAAAAGACTCAGTACTTTCCTCCCCAAACTGGCCTATAGATTCAATGCACCCTGAATCAAAATCACAACAGATTTGTCTATGTGTGTGTTTGTGATTGTGCAACACACACAAAAAAATGCCTAGTTGTTAGTGAAGATAGTCTTGAAGAAAAAGAGACCTGAAAGACTTGCATTACCAGATTGTAAGATTTATTATAAAGCTACAGTAATTAAGAAAGTATAATAATGTCATAAGAATAGACAAACCAATGGAATAAAATCCAGAGAAGACTCTCACATGTATGGTCACCAGATTTCTGACAATAGTGTGAATCCTCTGCAGTGAGGAAAGGATGGCCTTTACAATAAATAATGTCAAGGCAATTGGATTTCCATATGGGAGGAGAAAAATGAATCGTGACCCTTACCTCACACCATTCATAAAAATCAACTTCAAGATGTGAAAGGTAGAAAATAATCTCCCGGAAGATAACATAGGAACATACTTTTATCACATAGGGATGAGCAATGATTTCTTAAACAGGACATGAAAAAAACTCTGTCAGGAAAAAAAACTACTGATAAATCAGACTATATTAAAATTTAAAACTTTTGCTCATCAAAAGATATTGTCAAAAGAATGAAAAGGCAAGCTGCAGAGTGGAAACAGATTTTTACGTACATCTAACTATTGAACATCTATCATAATTTTTTTAAATCTCGTGAATCATTAAGAAAAGACAGGTAATACAATATAAAAGTGGCCAAAAAAGACTTGTAGGCATTTCACAAAAGAGTATATAAAAATGGTCAATATAAGGGCTCAACATCTCACTCATCAGGGAAATACACATTAAAACCCCAATGAGATAATACTGCACACCCACCAGGATAGCTAAATTTTTATAAAGGAACTTGTAGTCACAACTGTTGATGAGAGTGTAGAGCAACTGGAACTCTTATGTACTGCTGGCATGAAAATTGGTACATTTAAAATTGTTTAACATTATCTACTAAAACTAAATTCATAAGCATTCTGTGATATAGACAGTTTCACTCATATATATAAAAAAGCATAAATGTGTATATATGTGCACCAAAAGACATGTTCGAGAATGTTCATAGCAGCATTATTTATAATAGCAGAAAACTAGGAACAACAGGCATGCCTCATTTTATTACAGTTCACATATACTGCATTTTTTTTTTACAAATGCAAGGTTTGTGGCAATCCTGCAGTGTGCAAGTCTATTAGTGCCATTTTACCAACAGCGTTTGCTCACTTCATATCTCTGTGTCACATTTTGGTAATTGTTGCAATATTTCAAACTTTGTCAATAGTATTATTTGCTTTGCTGATTGTTCTGTGATCAGTGACTATGACTTGTTGAAAGCTCAGTGATGGTTAGCATTTTTTAGCAATAAAGTATTTTTTAGTTAAGGTATAGACATTGCTTTTTAGACATAGTGATTTTGCAGTCTTAATAGACTACAGTATAGTGTAAACATAACTTTTATATGCACTGGGAAACGAAAGAGCTAGTTTGACTCGCCTTGTTGCACTATTCACTTCATTGCAGTGGCCTGTAACTGAACCTGCAATATCTCTGAGCTCTGCCTGTATTCATCAACAATAAAATGGACAAATAAATTGTTGAATGTTTATACAATGCAGTACTACACAGCATTGGGAAGAACTGAATGTCTGCTCTGTGCAGCACCACAGGTGAATCTCACAAGCATGTGGTTGAATAAAAGAAACCACACAGAAAAGAGCACATAACTCTATGGTCTGTATAATTCCATTTATATAAATTCAAAAACAAAATTTATTATAATAGAGGTCAAAAAAGCAATTCTCTTTGGGTGGAGTGAGGAATCTGTATATTTGGGTAGTACTTATTTCAAAAAGTTTACTTGTTAAAACTTATCTATAGTGATAGAAGTCAGAATAGTAGAAACAGTGAATTTGAAGGGGCACAAGAAAGCTTCTAGACCTGGTGATGCTACATACGATCTAGGCGGCGGTTACATGGGAGCATTCACTTTGTAAACATGCATCAAGCCACTCCTGTGTGGTTGCTGCCCCTTTCTGTCTGGATTTTATACTTCAATGAAACTTTTTTTTCAAGTTCTGTATTTGGGGAGAGAAGACACGAAAAGCCCTAAATAATGCGGACTGAGCATCTTCACCAGTGATAACAATAATAGAAAGCATTTATTGAGCATGTAATATGTGCCAGGCACTGTGCTACATACTCAACGTGCACTCCCGTTTCATTGTCACATGTGCCATGAAGACTGGTTCAATTGTTATCCCCACTTTATGGATGAAGGATCTGAGGCTTAGCACGTTTGTAGGACTTGACCAGGGTCTCACAGTTAGTAAGCAGCAGAGCTGGGATTCCAGACCTTGGACTCTGTTAAATGGGAAAATGGAACTCAAATAATGCTTCTTTAAAAAGAAAGAAAAGAAACGATAGGGGGGTGTGTCCCTGATATCCAGTCCTATGTGCACTCAGAGAGCTGCCCACAGGCCACCCGCCCAGCAGGAGGATGCTGTGCACCGGCTTTTCCTCCCCAGCCTCCCTGCGGAGTTGGGGCGGCTGTGTTTGGGTTGGATCTCAGGGACTCGCTGTGGTTGGCACTCGCTCGATCTCCTGTAACTGGAAAAGAGTGACGTAATGGTATTTGACCAGGTGGAAAACAGGCCTCACCATGCGCAGGGTGTGAAACCACCCCCGGCACACCAGGCCCCAGCCCGCCCTCGGCTGCTTCCACCATGTGTCCCCGGCAACCTCACCCCTTCACACCTCCTCTCCCAGGCCCCTTGAGACCCCTCTTCTCTGAGAACCCCATGACTGGAAATGGCCATGTTTGGGTCATTCCTAAGCGCTGCCTTTCATGAGATGAGTTACTCATCAGCTACACGTTTCCCTGTCTGACTTGGAAGGTACACTGCGGTGTTTTGCTTGGAGAATTTCTGCAGAGGTTTTTCAGAGCCCTAGTGGCAAGTGGCTGATTTCTGTCATTTCTTCAAAACTGTAAATAAACCTAAGTAGCCGGAGGCAATGAGGCGCCTGGAGTCAGGAGAGGGTTATAGCATTTGCAGGTGAGAAGCGAGGCTCAGAAATGAGGCCTTCAGCTCTGCTCAGGAAGCCGAGGGTGACATGAGCAGCCAGAGGAGACCCCAGGATGGACCTTCAGCCACGGGCAGGTCTGAACAGCTCTCTTCTCCCGCAGCAGTCCAGGCAGCCCCATGGGATCCCGCCCTTCCAAGAAGCCCTCAAGTGCCCAATACAGGTTTTATCATAATTTCCAGAAGAATCGCCAGCACCCAAAGATTCTCCTCAGCCCATAATTTTCCACTAAGGCTCTATTTCCATCATGTACCCACTCATGTATTTTTTATTTGTTCATCGACTTACTCCTTTATTCATTTAAGAAATGTTTATTGACTACCTACTATGTAGACATTCTTCTTCTCTTTCCCAGGTCTAGATAGCATTTGGAGCACCTACTATGTGCTGGGTGCTGTTCTGACCATTGTCAGTGTATTAGCCCCGTGACCCTCACAGTACTCCAGGAGAAATTTCTACCTTATCAATGGGGAACCTGAGACAGAGGAGCTAAAAGTGGTTTCCCTTAGCCACCTAGCTAGTAAGGGGCACAGCTGGGATGTATGCTGGGCAGTCTTACTCCACGGCCCGTGCATTTAACCACAGAATATGTCTGCACAGATGGAGAGAAAAAAAAAATCTGTAAGACTATAGCCAAATGTCAATCAAATTTATATTGTATTTGGAGGTAGGGAGAGCATAGACTGACTACCGATCTATATTTTATTCTTGTTATACAATATATTGTGTATCCTTATATTCTCCCTCTCTCCCTCTCCCTCTCTCTCTGTCTCTGTCTCCTGATTGTGTTCTACTCAAATGATGGGAAAAAGTCAGTAAGGATATAAAAGCATTTACACGGCGGGTTTGCAGGGCTGAGGCAGTGGAGGGGACGGCTGCGGGCAGGAGCTGCAGTTCGGGTCAAAGTGTAACGGATGAAGACATCTTTCTCCCGGGTAGTTCCACATGAAAAGGATCTTCGCCTCAGGATTCTTTCAGCTTCTCTGCCCAGCCTGTAACCAGGATTTTGGGTGACATTGGCTGGTATTTGTTTGCAAATAAGAATATTCTAAAGTAAGAAGGGTTTTGACTGACCATGCCAGCCCCGTGAGAACAACGTGTGCTCAGGGAACAACATGTTGCACAATCACCCGCCCGGAGAAGGCTAACTGCACAAAACACCCGCTTCAAGCAAGGTTTGGTGTTAGCTCAGTGACCATGACAAGTCACCAGTGACCCGGCTGTGATGCCTCCGAGTCCCGACCATTACCCTGCTGTGAAGTAAACAATTCTCTTGTTCTGGTTTCAGGGCCATTTTCCTATTCCCACGTCTGTAGGTTTATGGGTTTGCAACCTGTTTCCTTTGCTCCGAGGAAAGAGCCCAGAATGCAGTGTTCACGTTGTAGCAGGTCTTTGCCCAGTAGGTCATTTACTCTTCAAAGCAAACGTATGAAGTCAAATATGACCCCCCGTTTACAGAGGAGGAAAATGCAGCTCAGCGAGGCTAAGGAATGCACCACGCGGCAGCTTTTCCAGGAGATGATCTGATTATCAAAAGAGAGCCCATCTTTCAAAAAAATAGAATAAACTTCAGGAAACTGTTGGTCCAAACACAGTACATTGCCAGCTCATTCATGTGGATGTTGAAAGTGAAGGGGGTGGAAAGGACACTCATTCTTTTGAGAATTCACTTGCTTTTCATAAAGTAGAACTGAAACTCTATTTGGCTACCTAATGATATATTCATACCAAAACGCTCTTCTGTGACTCAACATGGTCAGGTTATGTCGGGAAGTTGTATCTTGTTCTAAGTGCAACAGGAAGCCATTGAAAGGATTTTGGCAGGGGACTGACCTGATCTGATTTGTGTTTTAAGCTCACGCTGGCTGCTGAGGGGATAGTGGATTGAGTGTCTGTCTTCCCAGCTGCACAGCGGGCACTATTCTTATTGGATGTTTATTCGCTTACACCTGTCTGTGCCCATTCAAGTATCAGTTCAGTAGGAGTAGGGACCTTGTCTATTGTCTCACTACTGTGTGACTAGGGGCTGGAATAGTATCTGGTCCAGAGATGGCACCTGATAAATATTTGTTGAGTGAATGAGTGAACAAATGAATATAAGAACAAGAGAATGAATGATGTATCACACACATGAACATAGGGTGTAAGAGCTGTGAAAGAAAAGCACAGGGTGCTCTAGAAGCATGTAAGGGAAGAATTTGGGGATGGGGAGGGTGATAATGGAGGCAGAAATGAAGAGAAGTGGATTCAAGGACTCTTTATAACATAAAACTACTGGGACATGCTGATGCACTTGATCTGCAGGCTGGGGAATGCGCTAGATTTGAAGGTGAGCTTCATTTCCTCAGACCTCCGAACTGAACGTCTGATTCAATTCACTTCCATTCAAGATGAGTAACTGTTTTCCAAGTTGTGTATGAGCCGTTTGTACACAAAAGCTACAGAACAGAAAGCATGACTTTCCAAATTGCGGTATGTTCTCACTCAAAATAGGAGGATGATAGTGGTTATTTTTATAGTGCCTGCAGGAATCAGTAGCAATCTCTCTATGATGCTTTCTCCCTTAATCTCCTGATGTTTCTATTAGGTTACCATGGTTAGGTTTCCATGACACCACAACAGTCAGCTTTATCCATTCTGTCAAAAATAATAATAACTGGTCAGGAAAAAAAAAATGCCTCTCCCAGCACCTGAATGAATGTATGCACTCTCCACCCCTCAGAACTCACACCCACACACACACACTTGCTCCTTGCACAGACCTAGGTACACAGATATTTACAACTATCACTTGCCTAGCCTACTTGGGTTAAAACAGCTTTCATGTCTTATAGATGTTTGTGAACCATCTGATTAATATTTATAAAGAGCAGTTTCCACATTAAGTGTTGTTCCACTCTAGACTCTGAAAGTGATTCCCTGAGATTAGTTGCTGAGAGAAGATGCTATTGTTTTACAAATTACAGATGAAATTCCTCTTATCTTAATGTCCTCAAAGACCTGCTGCTATTTTATTAACTTGATTTTAAAGCTAGTAGCTGAGATTATTTTCATACGTGTGTGAGAAGCATAGGTTTCCCTTTTCCCTTCAACTGCCCTGTTCAGAATTTGTTGTCTACACAGCCCTACTGAGCTTGCCAGTAGTGTTCAGCAACATTTATCATCCTTTCCCAAAGTGCTAGGTTCTCCGTTGAGATTAACAATTATATTGAATGTGGTGTCTAATTACATGTAGGTAGAAGATGACACATTTTGAAAAACATTTACTAGTGCTAAATTGTATGAAATACAGTTGATGGGTTTATTTGCAGTTGCTGGTTTTTTATTATTTACCTTTTGACCTCCTTCACCCATTTTCCTACCTCCCATCCCCCACCTCCAGTCACCACCTATCATTCTCTGTACCTATAGGATTTTTTTTTGGATTCCATATATGAGAGAAATCATATGGTACTCGTCTGACTTATTTCACTTAGCACAATGCCCTCAAGGTCTGTACATGTAAAAATGACAAAATTTTGACCTTTTTTATGAATGACTAATATTCCTTCTATGTTTCTGTGTATATATACATATATCATAACATATACCACAATTTCTTTATCCATTCTCATCCATTGATCTATATCTTTAATAGGGGTATTTTGGCTGAACTCACAGAAGGTTCATTCACAAGTTTCAGATCTTTATTCTCCAGATCCAAGATGTACCCGTCTGTCACACCATGGGCTGTTGAATTCCTGCCATGGTGACTGGCGGATGCGGGTCTATGCTGATATTTTCAAGTCATGAAGCTGACTAAATAAGCTGCATGTGGGTTCAGTCATGTCAGGCCTCTTCCTCTGACTTTAGCATGGGTGTGTGTACCTTTCTTGGGTGTGTGTACCTGCAGATAGATGGTGGACAACTCTCAGAAAAGCATTTGAGAGGCTGCAGGATCTTCTCGGGCCAAATTCTTCTGCAAGGCAGTACCCACTTCAGACACATCCTAATCGCCGAAACTGTTTGGGAGTCCAGCAACAGGGTGAATGTACAGCGGGCTCTCTGGCACCAGAGATGTTGTACTGGGGTCCCAGCAATGCCCACATTGTTCTCAGTGTGTGACACTCGCAGTCTCCACTGACTTTCCCTGTCTCTGTAAGTGTGAGGTTCTACAAACTCTGAAAACACAGCAAAAGCCCGACCAGGCACTTACTTGAATCAACTAATGGATCCAGTTGGGAATTCTGGGCCTTCTTGATGTCTGCAGTATGGTCAGTTACATTTATGTGTCTCTGTTTCCTAAAGAACTCGATGAAGGAGCTCTGCAATGGCACCTCACAAAAATAAATGGACATTCCAATTTTAAAGGTCTCTTTGTTCAACCATGGTTGTGCCCAGAACTCTGAACAAGAACATGAAACAATTTTAATAGGCAGGTATTTAAACTGTGTTACAGCACCCCGATGGCTTTTGAACATGTTCCCTTATTGTTTTTCTCGTGCATAATGTGTTTGGGGACAGCAGAAGGGGAACATGCTTGATCATGCTTAGGACTCTTCGAAGTTTTCCCACTGAATCTATTTTTTGCCACAGCTTCCAATGCCCTGTGTATTCTGGGCCCTTCTTTTCTTCGTTTCATGCTTTCTCTGTGGTTCAGCCACCTGTCGTTTCTTCAATTCCTTGACACTTTGTCTTCCCTCCCACTACAGAGCCTTCCTATACATAGTCCCACGGGCTGGACAGTCCTTACCATATACTCACGCGTGCTCGCCAACCAGACACACTCATCCATCACACACCCTCTTCTACCCAGTGTAACTTCTAGTCATCCTTCATATCTTAATTCAAGCACCACATTAGCAGGAAAGCCTACTCTGACCCTCACAGGTTAGATTAGTTTCTTACACATTCTCAGAAAACCTGTTCTTTTCCTTCAGAGCCCTTGACTCAGTTGTCAACTATGTAGCCATTTAGGTAATTCTTCATCAACGCAAGTCTCCACCTTAGCTTTTGTAAACCTGTGAGAGCAGAGACAGCATCTATTGTTTGCTCAGCATTATATTCTCCACCTCACATGTAAAGCCAGGCATACAGTTGGCTTACAATAAATATTGGATGGATGGGTGGATGGAGGGATATGCATAAGTGCATACGTGTGTCTGTCAAGGAATGGGAATATTGCTAATGTAACTTGCAGGGTATATTTTTGGTTTTCTTTAAGTTAGACTCTTCTGATAAACAGAAAGTAGAGAAAGGACAATATTCTTCAGATGAGTCAACTTCTTTGCTAATTCTGCTTACAGAATCAGCACTGCTTCAGTCACAAAAACACTATGAATGATTCATGTGCCTTCAGTTAGCATTCAAGGAAGAAAAATCTATTTATATGACTTATGAATGTCATGTAAATATCATGTCTTGTTAACCATCCATCCATGTTCATTTCAACTTAATCACAGAAACAGCAACCACTCCTAACACCATTAACAATTCCTAATGTGCCAGAGATGAATTACTCAGATATTCAAGCACAATGAAGTGGTGACCAATGGAGTGTTATGTCACACACCCTGGATACTTAGCAGCAGTCGCCTTCCCTTCATTTTCCCATTCCCTGCCCACCTCCCCCCAGTGGAGCAGTCCGGGGAATTTGGGACAGTTCCAAATAGATAGGCCAAAGAGTACAAATACATACGCTGAAGCTTAAAAAGAAATGATCTGGGAAGGCCTCATCACCCACTACTGACTGGAACAATACAGCTGGGAATGCATTTTTGATCACGTACCAGATAATTCAAATAGTTACAGAATGGAGAAAGGTTGATAAAAAGCACATGGGGAATCAGAGAGCTTAAAATAGTCAGGATT
Source organism: Manis javanica (assembly GCF_040802235.1). Taxonomy (NCBI): domain Eukaryota; kingdom Metazoa; phylum Chordata; class Mammalia; order Pholidota; family Manidae; genus Manis; species Manis javanica. Next base: position 89,706,363 of record NC_133169.1, on the reverse strand, counting down.
GAATAGCATACCAAGGCCAGATTTGAATTCTAGCTGCCAATGGTTCATGCCCATCTAAAAGCTGGCTTATGGAGAAATGGTCACAGTATCATTTTGCTAGTAAAATTACATGTAAATATAGAAACCAAGGCCTTTTAGAATTGACCTGTACTTTGGTTTCCAAGCAGATAGTCTAGCCTTGCCTAAAGGGTCCAACGACCCATGGAATCATGGAAAATGGGTTTTGTGGTTTGTGGAAAGTGCCCTTTTTGGGCCATATTCTAGCAGACTATAGTGACTGAGTTCTAGGGCAGTAGGTATCAGACACACCTAATATAATTCTGAATTGTAGCTTCCATTTTCTTTTAAAATTTGTGAAACGTTGAATAACTAATTTTTTAAAGCTTGAGTTAATTTGCATGGATTTGCCACCATAGGCATCATTCTCCTAAATGTATCATTTTGTGTGTTTTTAAAAACAAAAGCAATATATGTTCATTTGAAATACGTATTTATATTCTGCATATGGATATATAGGCATCCACATAGATATTAATATCTATGTTAAGTAGTACAGATATTTATAAATTAAAAAGTAAAAGTCCTTCAATTGCTCTTTCTCCTGCTGCATATGATACCCTATTTCCCAGAGATATCCAATGCTCACAATTTGGTATCTTTACTACGATCCATTCATATATACTATTCTGCAACCTAACCTTGTTTTTCTTTAAAATGTATTTTAAGTATCACATTAAGGGAAGCTGGATGGAGGGTACACAGGACTTATTTTACTTAATGTACTATTTGTGCAACTTCTCCTGAGTCCATAAATATTTCAGAATAAAATGATTTTAAAAAGCAATAAACTTTTCACTTTAAAAAATATATATCTGAACTATCCTGCTGCTTTGGTACCTTACGACTACCTCATTCTGTTGAATGGGTTACTAGTATTGCATTGTTAGCATATATGATGATTCTTTTAACTAGTCTCCTCTACCCATAGGCATTTAGATTGGTCTTTGGTTTTCCAATGTTACAATAATGACGCAGTGGATGTCCTTACACTGTTACCTCTAGTTTGACAGACCAGGCACCCCATGTGTTTCAATTGTTCTTCTGTATGAGGCATGTATTGAAATGTTACAATCTCAGGCAATCATGTCCAGGAAAGTTTTGTATTAGCAGATATGCATTTTTGTAAGCAACATCTAGTGAGAGCAGACATAAGCAAATCCCAGAAAGGTTCGTGTCTACTTCCCAGACGCTGCCTCTGCTTTCAGCCATGGTTTCTCCGAGAGGAGGCACGTGATCACCAGATCCTGCCCACAGGTTCAGAGGAGTGGATTTGGGAAGCCTGTGTGACTGAGCAGTCTTCAACCTCTATGCAATCAAATGAAAACAACCATCCGTACATTCAACAAAGAGGAAATAAAGAGCTTCCCCACACTAGTTGAAAACACAAGCCAAGAAATAATGAACCTCTGAACCAACTGCTTTACGCTGTGCAGTCACCAGGCCTTCTAAATTTGACACCTCTTCTTATTTGACAACTGCTGACAGACTTCATCACAATTCCACACTTCACTGCTAGGATGAAGCCAGACTTGTTTTGAGTGTTAATATTTGTCATCAAAACACATATCCACTTTGATATATATATATATATATTACTGCAACAAAGTTAGGAGCCCCTACTATGTGCAGGGATCTGTGATATAGGTATTGGAATACAAAGATTAAAAGCCACCTTCTGCTCTCCGAAAACCGCTATTTAGACATGTAGTTCTTAACCTCCTTTGCCGCCAAGGATGCCTTTGAGAATCTGATGAAAATTGTAGGACTAGGAAAATGTATATCCATATATACCCAAAAGTTGACACATGATCTCAGCTAGCACTCCCGACTTGGGAGCCAACCATTAATCCATGGACTTACATTAAGATCCCTTCACCTAATGGAAGTGAAAGATAGACAAATAGCAAAATTAGAACTCATCCAGCTAGCAGGTCCTCTAGTGAAGAACGTAGTCATACCGTATATATATATATATATATATATATATATATATACGTTTGCCAAGTGCTTCTCCTGTCCACGTCCTCCTGTGGTAAACTGGCTCTGTTTTTTTCAGAGGAGGCAATATGCTCAGAGAGGTGATATGACTAGCCCAAGGCCACTCAGCTATAAGCTGGAAGAACTCTGACCAGAATCCATGTACTCTGTTTTGCCATGGAATATATATGACGAATATGAAATGCCATGAGCAAGGTTTTTAAAAAAAATCCTAATGTCCAACATACAGAGATTAAAAAGTTCTGACTCACTGATAGGATTACCTCTGTATGTTGACATTTTTACATTTTTAAAAGTCTGCCCCTCCATCTCTCTCTTTTTCACTGAATACAAATTTGTTTATGTTAGTTTCCCCCATTAAATTATGTATTCCTAGAAATAGGGGTGATAGTTGGTGTATTTCCACTTCCTCAGTGCCTAGCAAAGTGTCTGGCTTAGTTAGCACTCATTGTCTGGAGAGAGGGCGGAAGTTCATTACACAGAGAATGAGATTAGAGAGATTAGCTTCCACCAAATCGCTTCTTGTTCTTCCTTCAAAGACCATTTCTAGCACATGGAAAGTGTCTTCAGTTCACTGGCACATCACCTTCGTCTCTCCTGCATTATTTTGTTCTCTGTGCGCCCTCCACCCCTTTCTCTGAACTGTTGGTGGTATCTGATGAGTGGGACCAAGTTGGGTTGAGTTTAGTCTAAACATTCAACACAAAGCAGTCTTCCACTTCACGTAATCAAAAAATGTCCGTATTTTGTGCCGAAATAGAAGAAACCTTAAGCAATAATTATTTAAATTAGTTGCAGGGTTTGGATATTTTTATTTTTTTAGCTGAAAGCTTATTGGAAAAAAAATAGGAAAAAGCCAAAATGTAACTTACCGCCTAACCCAAGCCAAGTGGCGACTTTGGAAGCAATGTCCTTGCTGAAACAATAAATGAATGGCTTAAACCCTCTTGGGCCTTCGAGACTATATCCACCCTCGCCAAGAACGAGTAAAGGAGCAAATCTGTATGTTACTTAACCACACTAACCTCCTAGAGGGCAGGGTCTCTTCCTGATCCATCTTTGTATTCTAGAAAATTATCTGACACTTAGTGCTCAGGAAAGTTTTACTAAATTACAGTGGAGTTTTGTGAAATTTATACATATCTGGAATGTATATTTGTATGTGTGCACGTATTGTTTAAATATGCTATGTGGCAAATATCTGAAAAGGGCAGGCTATGCCCCATATACAAACTAGAGGAAATCCGTAGTACTGATTTGCGTGTAACAGCAGCTGAAGTCGGTTGTGTTACAGAATCCTATCTAGTGTGGGCACACTCTGGTTAAAGCCAATCTTTGTAGTTCCAATTCTTTAAGATAATGTCTCTGAAACATTTTCCTAAGTAAAAAGGTAAAATGATCCATTATAATATAGACTTAACATATACTTCTAAACTCAAGCCGGGACCAGAGGCAATACTACCCCGCTTCGGCCAGGGAGCATCCCTGCACCGCACGGCCCAGCCTCTCAGCCAAGCGGGAGGCTCCACCGCACCGCCCTGAGCTGAGTATGGCTCAGCATCGTGAGTTGTCACCCCATGTGGAAGGCGTCCTCCTGCCGCTCATTTCAGCCTTGGCGGACAATTCCGATCCACAATGGCTAATGGAGGTGGGCAGGTAGTAGAGGTGGGCTTGCAGCAAAGAAGCTAAGGAAGAGCAAAACATGATGCCAAAATTCCAGTTTTATGAAGGCTCCCATGTTTTTAAGGAAATGGTTGACAAAACAAAGGGCTAAGATAACAGATAATTGGGATTTATGAAATTGTACAAGAGTATCAAGAGTCTAGGAAACATCCCTGTAGCGTAGGGGGATGACCTGCCGCTGGAAGCACCTGGGACTAAGGCCAATCGGAACTCAGAGGAATTAAAGGGACCAGGGGCGCAGTTGTTAAATCATAGTCCCCGGAACCTACTTGAATAACTTAGTGAGCAGATTCCATTAGCATTTCCATGTCAGGAATATATGACATGCTTAAACCCCAAAATTCTTGAGTTTTCTACTACTTAGAAGTACATAGTCATTTCAGGAAGAACAAGGTAGCCCAAGACAAGGCCCCACCCTACCTTCTTGTCTAAAGTACTTCCGCAACAAGGAGAACTGAACTGGGGGAAAGCACTTGAGACCACGGTAACACCCAGCACACGGCCATTCCACTTCCTCTGACCTACTGTCCCCGTCTGGGCACTGAATCCTGAGAGCTCGGAGGAGGCGGGAAAGGCAACCCCACACGTCTCTTCCTTGTGCTGTCCAGACTCACACCAGCTGGACTGAAATGTAGTCACTTTCTACCAGCACCTAATTTAGCACCCTGGCACTTAATAAATATTTTACACTATCAAATGTGCTTGCCAGAAACAGCTTGGAAATGAATTTCCTCATTTTTAAGCATCTGCTTGGGAATTGTGCATTTTGCAAAAACTGAACTGACTTGTTAATAAAAGCAAATGATTCCATGTGTTACACGATATTCCTTTAGTTTTAAAGCAACATGCCCCAGAAAATTGCTCCCTTACTAAGAAGGAATGACACCACTTTTTATTAAAATGAGGGTAATATTCATCCTGTTCATTCAGCAAATATTTCGGCACCTACAATGTGTCCAGTACTGTTTGAGGCACTGAGAGTGCAGAGGTCAACAAGGCACACTAGCTTTTATGGTGATTACATTCTAAAGAATAAATGTAAGTATGCAAGTAAAGAGATACGTAACGTCACTGTGAAGAAAAAGCAAGTAGAGAAAGAGGAAAGGAGGAGAAGGCATCTCAGAAGAGGGGACACTCAAATAAGAGAGCAGAATGGAATGGAGTGCAGGGCTCATGAGCTCCTGGAGAGAGTCATTCAAAGGCGAGGTCCTGCGGCAGGAACATCCTCGGCCACACTCAAGCGGCAGTAAGGAAGCTGGTATGTCTGGATGAGTAAGGAGATGAAATGAGAGAACATCGGGTTGGAGAGGGAGCAGGAAATCGAATTTTGCCAGGCTTTGCAGGCCGTGGGAGGAGTGGTGTCATTCCAAGTGTGATGGGAAGTCCCTGGAGACCTTCGAGTAGGGCCTGATCGGATTAAATACCCCAAACATTAAAACCATCCAAGCAAAAACTTCTGTTCCAGTCAAAGGTGGACTAGATATGATAGGAAGCCCTCATGTAATAACGCATTGAAAAGTGATAGACACACACAAACAAGCAAAGGTATGTTGAGTTGGCATAAATGTAAAGGGATTCCTGAGAGGCTAAAAATATAAAATCCAGAAGGGTAATAAGCACTGGAATGGTGTGTGCCATGGGATCATCTGTCAATTCTGGGTGACTGAAAATCTGGATATGGTCTTTCATCTAGAAGATGGAGGCGAATCCTGAGATATAAGCAAAATAGGACACGAGATCACGAGACTCATAGGTGAATCCTCATTGGTTAAAAAAAAGAAAAGAACCATCTTCAGAAGGAGATTGTGGAGACAGATGCCTATTTAGGTTAAGACCTTAGATGGGAAGTAAAAAATAAAAAGTCCCTCTGAGAATTCCTAAGTGTGATACTGCAGCCACGCAGATTTGGGACCACAATTCTTAAGACCTTTATGGGGAGGGAAAAAAAAAAGAAAGAAAAGTGAGATCACAATTAAAAATCAATAAATGCAAAGGAAATAGGCCACCATGAGTGAGAGATAATAAAACTACAAACCACAGAAGCAGACAAACCAAAAAGTCTACTTGTATTCAAGGTACCAGCTACAGAACATGAAAATATTTAAATAAATGTTTAAATGAATAAAAGACGACACTGAAGTTATAACAAAGAAATTTAAAAAACAATCAAAAGTGATTAGGTGACTATGAAAAAGAAACATATTTTCTAGAAATAAAAATATAAAAATTCAAAGTTCAATGGCAGGATTGAAAAGCAAATTAGACACTAAAGAGAAATAAATGAACTGGAAGATAAAACAGAGGAGATTCTCCAGAAAGAAATACAAAGTGGAAAAATTTGAAAAAAATACGAGGATAAAGGCAACAGTGATAAAGTATATATATGTATATGTATATATATTTCATTCGACTTACAGGAGATCTTAGACAGAATGGAAATAATTGAAGAGGAAAAGGACTTAGAATGGTTCAGAATTGATCAAACAAGCACCCAATTTCAGAAATTGTAAGCATGATTTAAAGGAAGGAACAGGAAGAGAAAGAACAAATGAACAGAAATAATACATGCTTAGACATATAGAGGATATTGCATAATTGAAAGCAAAGAGAAAATGTCTGATCTGTGAAGTTTTTAAAAGTCAGGATAGAACTAAAATCTTTTACAACAATAATGTATGTGTTGTTACTGTTAAAGCAGCAGTTAAAGGGAAATATAATGCTTATATTAGGAAATAAGAAAGGCTGTAAATTAGCTAAATATCTACTTTGAGTGTTAGGGAAATTTTTTAAAGGATAATAGAAGGAAAGAAATTATAAAAGTTAAGAGTAGAAATCAATAATAAAATACATTCAATAGAAATAATCAATAAAAAGTTGGCACTCAGAAAGGACTACTAGAATGTACAGTACAATACATAATTGGCAACATCAATCAAGGTAAAAATGAAAGAAGGCACAAATAATATTAGAAATGCAGAATAGAACATAATTAATGTGGTGCAGACATTTAAAAAAAGGAGGGTCTGAGAAAGGATTTGCTTCCAAAAAACTCTTACAATTCAATAATAAAACAATGCAATAAAAATTCAAATGGGCATATGCATAAATAACAGAAAATGATTTGAACAATACTTTGCAAAAGAACATACATGAACAAGTATAGGAAATTATATTCAATATCACTGGACATTAAAACCACAATGAAATATACCTACACATATAATAGAATAGATGAAGTTCTTTAAATTTGCAACAAAAAAAAAATCTGATGAAGCCAAGCATTGAGAACTATATGGAGCAATGGGAACTTTCATATATAACTAATAGGAATATAAAATGGTACAGCTATTTTGGAAAACAGTTTGGCAGTTTCCCAAAAGAGTTAAGCATACACTTTCTATAAGACCCATGAATTTCACTCCTCAGGATCTACCCAAGAGCAATGAAATCGTATGTTTACCCAAAGATTTGTGCACAATGTTCACAGTAGTCATTATATATAATAGCCAAAAGGTAGAAACAATCCAAATGCCCATCAACTGAAGAACAGATCTAACACATGTGGTATATCCATACAACGGAACACTCCTCAAAAATAGAGAAATAAACTACTGACACATGGACAAATCTCAAAACATCATGTAATTAAAAGAAGAAATATACAAAAGACTAAATACCATATGATTCCATTTATATTAAATTCTGGAAAAGGTAAAACTATAGAGGCAGAAAAGAGATATATGGTTGCCCAGGGGCAGAGCTTGAACACAAAGGAGTAGACGAATTTGGGGGGAGGGGGGTAATCAAAATATTTTCAGTATATTAGTGTTGTTTGCATGACTGTACACATTTACCAAAACGCAATGAACGTTACTTAAAAATAGACCAGTTTGTTGCACTTAAATTATACAATAAAGCTGTAAAGCTGGTTAAAATAAAATGAGAGAGTATTCTAAACAGCACTGTCAACAAATTTGAAAATATGTTTAAAATGGACTGTGAAAATTGCCAAAACCAATTCTAGAAAAAATAGAAAACTTGAATGATCCTATTGCTATTAAGAAAAACCAATCAGTAGTTAACAAATCTTCCTTGAAGATTACACAGGATCCAGTTTTACAGGTGAATTATATCAAACCCTCCAAGTGAGTTATATCAAACTCAAGGAATAGATCATTTCAATTTTAAATTATTCAGAAAATAGAAAAAAAAGTGGATAGGAGGGGGAACACTCCAGTTCATGTTAGAGATTTGGAGAATCAATAGAGAAAACTGATAAGAAAAATAGGAGGAAGGAAATTACCCTCTAATCTCATTCATGAGCATAGTAGATACAAGATCTAAGCAATATATTAGTAAACTAAATTAAGTAATGTATAAGAAATGTAACTCATAACTTGGGTTTGGGCTTATTCCCAAAATTTAAATTTAGTTCAAATTTATAAAAACCTATGAATGTAGCTCACCAAATCATCCAGTGAAAGGGGAAAAAAACATGGGACCATTGCCTTAGATCAGAAAAAGGACTCAATAAAATTCAACAACCATCCATAATAAAATCTCTTAACAAACTAGGAGTAGAAAGAAGCGATCTTAACCTGATGGGTGGTGTCTATAGAAAACCTGGAGCCACTGTCACACTCAGTGGAGAAATACTGCAAGCATTCCTATTAAAATTAGATTAAGAAAACAATACCTTCCACCATCACAAGTATTCAACCATGTATTTATTGGAGAACCTAGCCAGAATAGTAGAAGGGAAAAAGAAATAAAGCATATAAGCATTGGAAAATAAGAAACTCACAATTGATACAGTTGTATATACAGACAGCATGAAAACATCTACAAGCAAATTCTTAAAATTAATGAGTTTATCAATCAGATATGAGATTATATATATGTTTGATCAATGTAAGATCATATATACCAAAGTCAATTGAAGATCTAGTTACCAGCCATAAGCAGGTAGAAAGTTAATATTTTCAAAAAGATAGCACTGTAATAGCTGATAAAAATAGGGTACTGAGGACAAATCCTGTAAAAGATGTGTAAAGCTTTATGTAAAAAATTATAAATGTATTTAAAGGATATTTATTAAGTGCCAGCAGTGTGCCAGACACTGCTAGGTAATAGAAATACAAAGTCTAGTATGGAATAGTGTTCCTACCCTCCACTGCTGGTGGGAGAAACTGGTGCCCGAGCAAATGGATGTCACACGGTGGGCCAGGTGCCATGGAGGTGTGTCTAGATGCACTGACAGGGACAAGTCATGTTTGAGAGGGTCAGAAAAGGGACATTCAAGTTTGGAGACACTTGTGCTTTCCCTTGATGACAAATAGGGGTTTTCCGGGAGAGCGGGACTAAGCAACGCTTGCAAAGCAGAGGGAACAGGATGGGAACAGGAAATGGTATGGGACACTGAAAAAGCCCTACTGTCCACAGCCATATCAGCTCAGCGGGGATTTGTTGAAAATGCCATCGATTGCTCCACCTCTGGCCTCTTGGGCTGTCGTATCCATCCCATCCTGACTCTTCCCTCCATCTCTGCCCATTAAGCTATTTCCTGGACCTGAAGTGCCCATTCAGATTGCTTCCTCTCTGCTCCTGTGTTCTGAGAGTACCTTGTACCTCCCGTTTTAATGGAATGCCAGCTGCATTCTTCAGTTTACCAAAGAACAATTGGAACATTCTTGCTACCTTTGCAAAGTATCAAGCTGACAATTGAGTAAGCACTCAACATGTATTATAAGGGCTGTTTCTCGCAGTAGATTGTGATCTGAAGGAAATCTGCATTGTTGTTGCTCTGTTTTATGGCATGACATCACAGTGAATGACCTCTGTCTAACCCACTGGGAATCCAAAAGATAAAATATGCAACACTTGGTCTCTCAGATAAATCCACCCTGTGTCCTTCAAAACAATATGGATTTCCCACCCTCTCTCACCTTACTCTCCTCTCAAACCAAAAGCCCCCACATGGGAATGCACGCAAGTTATTGACTAGTGGGCTGTATTCGGGCTAAAATGCTACTTGGCACATCAGCTTGCTACAACTGTGCACAAAGCAGGTTCATATGGACACGCACAGACATCAGTTCTGATATTTTAGGCTACTGTACAATCTACATCATTTTTCAAGTTAATAATGTACAATTCAGTGTAAGTAATGCTGTTCCCCTTCAGGAGCTCAGAGGAAGTATGGAGTGGTAGGAAGACCACTAGGTTGGGGTTCCCAGGAAGATACTGTTGTGAATTGGGGGAAATCTCTTAAATCTTGAGGACCTCAATTTCCTCATCTTCAAGGACTGACAGTGTCACCTGCTGACCTATCTCATTTGGCTGTTGTGAGGATCAAGCGGGCCAGTGGCTCGTGCTAGCAGTTCGGGAAGTGAGAAGCTGTTCCAATGCCATGTGTTATCATTATTACTGATAGTAACCAGCACAAGCTGATAAGCATTTCCCCTCTCAGAGCTGAAATCCTTTGAGGCTATTGTTATCTACTGGAGTAGAATCAGCTCTTGTGAGTCATGCTCAGAAAGTTTATTAGGACATCACTGTTTTTAATCTGATAAGATTAATCCACATTAGTGAAATTTATCATTTTCCTTCAGTGTCTTTCAGCATCTCCCAAAAGTCTATCATTTTTAAAGTTAAGATATAATTGACATATAACATTGTGTAAATTATGATATACAACATTTAATCCCCTATACTTATATTACAATATGATTACTACTATAGCTTTAGTTAATAACTCATTCATGTCACATTATTACCATTTCTTTTTTGTGGGGAGAAATTTTAAGTCCTAGTCTCTTAGAAACTTTGAAGGATGTAATACAGTATTGTTGACTGTAATCAAAATACTGTGCATTTGATCTCCAGTACTTATTCACCTTCTAACTGCAAGTTTGTATGCTTGGATGCCTATCTCCCCAATTCCTCCACCCTCAGCCCCCTGGTAGCCATCATTCTACTCTCTGTTTCTGTAGGTTCAGCTTTGTTTAGATTCCATATATAAGTAGTATCGTACAGTATTTGTCTTCTATGTCTGCCTTTCCTCAGCAGAATGCCTTCAAGTTCCTTCCATGTTATCCAAATGGTAGGATTTCCTTCCTTGTCATGACCAGTATTTCAGTGTGTGTGTGTGTGTGTGTGTGTGTGTGTGTGTGTGTCTGCATATAATCGCATCTTCTTTATCCATTCATCCACTGATGGACATTCACATTGTTTGCATATCTTGCCACTGTGAATAATGCTACAATAAACATGGCAGTGCAGATATCTTTTTGATAACCTCTTTTCATTTCATCTGGATATATACCCAGAAATAGAATTACTGGATCATATAGTAGTTCTATTTTTAATTTTTTGAGGAGCCTTCATGCTGTTTTCCACAGTGCCTACACCAATTTACATTCCCACCGATAGTGCATAAACATCCCTTTTCTTCACACTTTCACCAAGACTCCCGATCTCATCTTTTTCATGATAGCCATTCTAAGAGGTATAAGGTGATAACATTACAGTTTTGATCTGCATTTCCCTTTTGATTAGCACTGTTGAGCGTATTTTCATGTTCCATTTATACACCTTCTTTGGAAAAATGTCTATTTAATTCCTCTATCCAATTTTTAAAAATCTGACTGTTTTTCTGTTATTGAGTTGTATGAGTTTTTTATATATTTTGGGTAGGTGGCTTATCAGACTAGTGGCTTACAAATATTTTCTCCCATTGCTTAGGTTGCCTATTCATTTTATTGGTTTTATTTTTTCTGTGCAGAAACTTTTTAGCTTGATATAGTCCCATTTGTTTTGTTGTTGTTTTTTGCTTGTATTGCTTGTTGTTTTTTTTTGCTTGTATTGCTTGTACTATTTGTGTCATACCCAAAAAATCAATGCCACAATCAATGTCATGGGAATTTTTTACCCTATGTTTCCTTCTAGGAGTTTTACAACTTCAAGTCTTATGTTTGTCTTTAATCCATTTTGAGTTAATTTTTGTATGTATGTTAGGGGTCCAATTTCATTTTTCTGCGTGTGGTTATCCAGTTTTCCCAACACCCTTTATTGAAGAGACTATCTTTTCCCCATTGAGTATTCTTGGCTCCCTTATCAAATATTACTTGACCATAAATTTTTTTTTTCTGGGCTCACTATTCTGTTCTGTTGGTCTGTGCAACCATTTTTATGCCAGTACCATACTGTTTGAGTACTATGTCTTTGTGGTATAGTCTGAAACCAGGAAGTATGATGCCTTCAGCTTTGTTCTTATCCACAAATTGGGTGTAGAAGAAACATATTTCAATGTAATAAAGGCCATAGATGACAAACCCACAGCTAATATCATACCCAATGGTGAAAGGTTGAAAGCTTTTCCTCTAACATCAGGAAAAAAACAAGCATACCCACGATTACCACAACATAGTACTGGAGGTCCTAGCCAAAGCAATCACTCAAGAAAAAGAAATAAAGAGCACCCAATCAAATAGGAAGAAGTAAAATTTTATTTATTTGAAGATGATGTGATCTTAAATATAGAAAATCCTAAAGACTCAACCAAAAAAACTGGTGGAGCTAATCAATGAATTCAGTAAAGTTGTGGGATATAAAGTCAGCATACAGAAATCAGTTGCATTTCTGTACAGTAACAACAAAATACCTGAACAAGAAATAAAGAAAATAATCCCATTCACAATAACATCAAAATTAATAAAATATTTAGGAATAAATTTAACCAAGAAAATGAAAGATCTGTACAATGAAAACTATAGGACTTTGATGAAAGAAACTGAGGAAAACGCAAGCAAATGGAAAGATAGCCCATGTCCATGGTTCAAAAGAATTAATACTTTTTAAACGTCCATACTACCCAAAGCCATCTATAGATTCAATGCAATCCCTAACAAAATTCCAATGACATTTTTCACAGAAATAAAAAAACAACAACCCTAAAATCCATGTGGAAACACAAAAGACCCCAAACAGCCAAAGCAATACTGAGAAAGAAGAAACAAAGTCTACCCTTTAAAAAAAAATAACTATTGTCTTAAGTAAAAATAATCATATTTCTATAGGTTCCTTTATCTGGTGGCACTGTTTTTCAGTGTAACAAATCTCAGAATGTAGCATGTGCATATTTCCAGGGTTCAGTTAAACTGAAAGATTATATAATAGTTGTAGGTTTCCTGTCTGCTAATAGTTGCCAAGAATATCTCCTCAATCAGCACATATCTGACATGATGGAGTCTTTCTTTCTTTGCCTGTTACCTATTTGGGATTTGAAGATAGAACTCAATCCCCATCTCTCTACTGTTACATTCGTCCATCATGCATCCAGACAGTGAAATACTATGCAGCCCTTTAAAATGAAATTGAAGGTCTATATTTACTAAGGTGAAGAGATTCATTATATAGTTAAATATTAAATGAAAAAATAGCATGCTATGAACCAGTGTTGTGGTGTGATCTCATTCAAGTAACAGCAAATTTGAACTTCTATTATCACATAGCTAAAGACCTAGATGGAGGTAACCTGGGATAGTGATCAAGTGCCTAGAGTTGAATGTCAGATCAACAAGGATTCAAGTCCATTTCCTTTTTGACTACTTGGCCAGGTTGTTTAATCTTTCTTAGTTTCAAGTTTTTCTTCTTTAAAAGAAATAATAATGGAATTTGTTTCTTGGGGTTATTAGGAGGATTAAATGCATAAAGTGTGTACAGCATTTAGCATACTTTCTGGCCCACAGTAAGTGGTCTATAAACAGTAGCCATTATTATTATGATAGGTGAAAAGATACAAAATGTTAACAGCTATTGTCTTTGGATATAGACTCAATAATTATTTTTATGTACTTTTTTAAAGCCCCATTCCCACTTTAGTCAACCATTCTAGTGTGTTAATATGTACTTTCTGTCTATGTAGACTGCAAAATTGGTATTGTTTTATAATTTTTTTTATTATGTGAAACTATATATCTCCTTGATATTACTTTTTCACGAAGCAGTATGATTTTAAGATTCACTCAGGTTTCTGTGTTTACATCCAATTCATTCCTTCTAAGTGGTGTTTGGTACTCTGGAGTGTGTATCTTCAATGTTTTTATCTAACTGCTCTCCCAGCAACTGGACTCATAGGTTGCTTCTCACTCCATATCACTACAAATAACACTGCAATAAATTTTAAGGATCCATGAAAGATTTTTTTTGAAAGATATAGGTAGTAGATGGAATTGCTGGGTTTGGGGTATGCATATTCTTAATTTGACTAAGTAGTGCCAGATGCTCTCTAGAAAGGCTACAAAGGTCCACCAGCAATGATAAGGTTCCTGTGTCCTCACATCCCCACCAACACTTGGTTGTATCCGTCTAACTTTTACCAGTCTAATAAATACAAAAAGTTCATTCATAATTGTTTCAATGTACAATTCTCAAATTACTAGCAGTTTGCACACGTTTAGTAGTAATTCAAGTTTCCTGTTCTGTAAATTGCCTGTTTGTTCCTTTGTCTATTTTTCTATTGGGGTTGCTGCCTTGCCTTTATTGATTTGCAGAAGTTTACTTGTGTTATTCATTTAGTGTTGTTTAGGCATTTCTAACATTTTTCCCACATTTAATAAATTTGTCCATGATGTTTTCTTTGAACAGAAAACCTTAATATTGATGGACTCAAAGTCATCAGTCTTTGTCTTATGATCTGTGCTTTTGGAATTTTTTTTTTTTAAAAGCTTTTCCCTGCCCTTAGGTCACTAAGGTATTTTCCTATGTTCTGCTCCATTATATTGTAGTTCAATCTTCTCCTCTTAGGTCTTTAATCCATGTGGAATATACTTTATATGTGAGTCAAGGATTCAGTTTTCTTTCTTTCTCTTTAGTGAGCCAGTTCCCAGGGCAAGCTGCTAGTTGCTGACTTCTGGTATCCTTTTCATCATATTTAAGTTCCCACATATACATACAGGCCTATGTCTGAGCTCTCTGTCCTATTTATTGACCTATTTATCTGTTTTTAGCACCAGTGCACCACTATTTTTGTGACTTGGGCTTTGTCATATGTTTTTATATAAGAGAGCAACCAACTTTTCTATTCATGTTTTTTAAGCTTAACTTGGCCAGTCAGAAACATTTATTCCTCCAAATAAATTTGAAGTAAGTTTATTTCCATGTTTCTCAGAAAAAGAAAACCTAATAATTTTTGTAGAGGTTGTATTGAATTTATCAATTAAATGGGAGAATTGATGTCTTTATAGTATAATATTAAATTGTCTCATCCAAAAGCATAGGATTTTCTTCACTTATTCAGATCATTTTTGATGTCCTTTATTAATATTTTAAAGTTTTCTATTTCTCTGTAGATACCTTGTCTATTATTTTGTTAATGTAATTAACTGCTACATATTTAATCATTTTCTTGGTAGTGGGAATGATGTAGTATTATTATGTTTTCTGATTGGCTGTTCCTAGTGCCAAAAAAAAAGGATTGATCTCATATCCAATGGTCTTAATTCTCTTACTGGTTCTAATAGTCTGTCTTTTGTGTCTGTGAGTTTTTCTAAATAAATGATCATATCATATGCAAATGAAGATAGTGTTATCTCTCACCTTCTCCATCAGTCAACTTTCATTAAGTTATGCTGCAATAACAAACAGTCCCCAAATCTCAGCGACTCACAACACCAGAACTTTCCTTCTCACCCAGATGGCACATTGGGCACATGTTGGCTGCAGTTCTGCTCTACATTTTCATATTCTGGGACCCAAGCTGAAGAGGCGGCCCTAACCAGGAATGTGCCATTCTTGTGGCGAAGAAAAAGCTCAAGGGAACCAGCTAATCCACACAATAGCTGCTAAAGCTTCTGCTCAGGTGGGCACACTATCAAATTCATTCATATTCATTTGCCCAAACAAATCCCATGGTCAAACTTGATGACTACAGGGTTAAAAGATTCCACCCCACAAAGGAAGGCTCTTCAGATTACATGGCAGTGGGCATGTGTGCCATCTCTTGCAGGGAAGGGAGTAGTGAATAGCTGTGAACAAGAATACCATCTACCACCCATTCTATCCCTTATCATTTCTAGTCTTTAGCCAAGACCTCTAGTAGTAATAGTGAGTGGGCATCCTTGTCTTATTTTATCCTAAAGAGAATGAATCTTAAGTTTCTCCATTAAGTGTAATACTTACTGTAGGTTCTTATAAATAACCTTTATCAAGTTAAGGACATTCCCTGATATTCATATGCTGAGTTTTGATCATAAATTTGTGCTGTATCCTATTAAGTGTATTTTTTATCTTGATATTATTATACAATTTTTTTCTCCATTAGTGTTAATATGCTAACATATTACAAATGAATTTTCTCTATTGAACCATCCTATATGTCTGAGATAAACTCTATTTTGATGTATTATTTTTAAATCTACAGTTTAGTTAGCTAATATTTTATTTAGGATTTTTGAATCCATGTGAATAAGTAAAATTGGTCTGTTACTTTCTTTTATGTGTTATCATTATCTAATTTGGGAATAAATCTGTGCTAGCCTTATAAAGTGATGGGTATAGATTTTGCCCTTTTTCTGTTTTCCAAAAACTTATATAAGGTAGAAATTATTATTCCTTAAAAAGCTGATAGAACTTTCCAATAAAGTCATCTTGGCCTGGAGTTTTTTGAAACAGGTCTTTGTTTATCACTTCAAATTATTTAATATACCCTGATGTAGTCAGATTCTATATTTCTTCTCTATGCTGGTGTTGGCATTTCATCTTTTTTCTAAGAATTTATCCACTTAAACTAGGTCTTCAAACTTATTAGGCTATAAGTGATCATAGAACTTACTATTATGATAGAAAGAAATATAATAAAATGTTAGAAATTATCTCCAAGCATAATATTAAAGATAATTCCATGTTTTAATGTATTCTAAGTTCTTTTCATTATTGTCTGAATGTTTTACACTGATGTGATACTGCTTTTATATAATCAGAAACGACCTAGGCTGTTTCTGTTTTGCACTGAAATTAGTCCATAAAATGTACGTAGTTTCAGAAGTGTTTTCAAACACCCATTCCCCGTTGGGAGCTGGTATTTGGTGAATCCTCAGGCAGACTTGCTTTCTCAGGTACTGAATTCATCGGTAAACAAGTAGAGCCCTTGCAGGGGAGAATCGTAACCTGTACATGGCCCTGAATCTCCCTGTGCACTTTCAATACTTTATAAATAATAATTAGCAGGCACTCTCTGGCCCTGTTGAGTTTATACCAATTTATTTTATACAAAAGGACATTTTAACATAACCAGCCACGGGTACATTTTTGTATTTGCAGCTGAGCTATTGGAACATGAGTTGTTTGTTCCACTTGCCTTTACTCTCCACCCAAGTATGGGCTTTATTAAGCAGTGTATATTTCACTTTAGGCCTCGAAAATGTACTTTTTTGAGAAAAAGCCTCTCTTGGTATTTTGTGGTGAGCGGTGCCTTCTTTCTATTTTATCTTTCACATGTGTTATGTGTGGGTCCTGAGGATTCAGTGAAACTGTTTTCTTTTGAAAAGCTGTCAGACAACACAAATTAAATCCAGTAATTGAACAGACACAGCCAAACGGGTTCAGCTAGTTGACATACATTTTAAAACAAATGAGAGAGAAAGGCCGAGAGCGTGTGTAGGGAGAGATGTTTACCATCTCCCCTTTCAATTAAGCATCTTCAGCTTTTAGGGAAATGTCTAAGAAACAATTAAATAATTCCATAGGTACATCAATACTTGTTCTTGACATCAACGAAGGAGACCACAGCATCCTGGCGTGGATTAATTTGAGAGGGGCTACAAACCACAAAAAAAGATTTTTATTCACAAAACTCTCTGCCATCATCTTCAAAAAGAGGAGAACATGGTTTGGGAACATGGTACATGCAGATGTGCCCCCCTCACTGTAAGACGGATGTACCAGATATTAAAGGGGGACGGTCCGAGTGACCCTGGGGAAGATACTCAACTTCTTTGCCAATATGAAAATTAAGAGCGATCATAGCACCTAGTTCCTGTGGTTGTGACAGGATTAAAGGGGATAGCATATTAAAGGTGAGACCAGTGCCACGCTTTATATGATTTTGTGTATATAGTATATAACTGTGCCTGTAACTTTGTTTCCCCACTAAACTGCTGGCTTCATCAGGGCCCAAGGAGCTTTGTGGGTTTTGTTTGCTGTTGTATCTCCAGCAACTAAAATAGTGGCAAGGATTCAGGAGGCCCTCAACAGAAGCAACGTTTGTTGAATGAATGCTGAATAAAAAGAAAAGCATTCATTTTAGTAACCAGAATATGTCTGTTAATATAAGTAGTTAATGAATAGTACCATAGTGACAGTGATGGCTGGCGACAGCAATGGTGGGGGGGAGCAGTGATGGTGCTGTGGTGGTGGCGGCAGTGGGAAGACTGGTAGGAAAGTGCAACGGGCAGGAGCGAGCGCTCTGGGAGCCCGGCTGCACGTGTTCCCTCCTGGAACGTGAGCCACGGACTACAGTGTGGAACTCACTTCCTCATCTGTAAGATGGACTTAAGAATGGCATCTATTTTGTAGGGTTATTGTGAGGATTAAATTAGTTAATATTTTAAGCATACTCCAAAAAGCGGTAGCTGTTATTAACATTATTACTGCTGCTATTTACATAACTGCTCAGTAATCGCTGTTACAGACTGTAATTCTAAAGGGAGACATTCGGGGGAACTGCTTGATCAGTGAGGTATATTACGTGAAGGAAAGCCTGACCCAATAGGAAAATCATCAAAAGAATGGACGTTGCAACTCTAAATGGCCAGCAAATAAATATGAGAATTGCCCACCGAACAAGTAATCAAAGAACTGCAATAAAACAGTGAGGAAACACACTTGGCCCCGTCAGACTGGCAAGGACGCGGAATGGTAACACCAGTGTTACCAGGGGGCTGCAGCACCAGCCGCTTTTATACAGAACCGGTAGGAGTGTGAACTGGGACATTTCTAAAGGCCGATTTAGCAATATACATCAATATCCTTAACAGCCCCTCAGCCCAGAAACACCGGTTTTAATAATTTGGCCTAAAAAACATCAGACTAGTGTTTTATACTACATGTACATGAATTATGATCACATGTAATAGTCAACATTAGAATTTGCATCGTATGGGAACTAGTTCAATTAAATATTTTTATCAATATAATGGAATGTTTTTGTAGCCACAAATGAGATCAATTTTGTTGGCATGGAAAGATATTTGTGTTGTGTTGTTATGTGAACAAGTCATATTATATGACAATGTGTGATCACATTTTTATTTTAAAAGTGTGTATATGTACACACTGATATAGGCCTAGAAAGATATATTTCAAGTGGTGAAGAGTTAATGTTAACAGTGGTTACCTCTGGGTTATAGAATCATAGGTGATGCTCATTTTGTTCTTTGTATTTACTTGTATTTTCTGAAATGTTTACAGTAAGCCTCTATTACTTTTTTAGTGGGAGAGAGAAGGTCTTCAAAAGGCTGTGTCCAGAACACTTAAAGAAAAGATTGATCACTTATCCGATTAACTTGATCCCTGAGGTCAACCAAATCAAGAAATTCTAATCCCAGAGCCAGTTCTGTGATCTGAAGCAGCAGCAGTTCACAACTGGTAACCACTTCGTTACCACTTTGGTGACTCTCACGCAGTGGCCTTTACTGACCCTCTTGGGGGAATGTGGTGGAATCTCCCTGTGCATTTGGTGCAATGACTTATGTGAAATAATGGCAGAACCGTTTGAGACCATGCATGGTCAACGGCTGGACTGGGCCCAAATGATTTGAGCATCTCCAGAGATGGCAAAAAATAAAAAATACATTCTGCAAAGGTGATAAACTATCAAAAAGTCCATTCTGAAAACTCCACCTTCATTAATACTTCCTCTCCCTTGGAACGTTGGGTTTGTTCAGTTGCTTGTGGAATGCAGTGGTTTTCAAACTTTAGTGGATCAGAACCACCTGGGATGCTTGTTGAGACATAGATTACTGGGCCCTTCCCTGAAGTTTCTGACAGATCTGGGGTGAGCCCGGAAAATGTGCATTTCTAGTAGGTTTCCGCTGATGCTGATGGTCCAGAGACCACACTTGGAGAACAGCAGGCCAGACCAGCCTACATATCACTAAGATAGCCATGTGGGTTAGTCCCTTTTAAAAACCACTTTATTGCCAGGGCAAAACTAAAATAATAAGTGAAATTCAAGGTTTCAATTGCCCACAGTCTCATTTCCTATCGAATCAAAGTTTTCATTTGTTTCCACTCCTTTTATACACATTCATTTTTTTTCATATTTGCAGTAATAGCAGATCAAAGTATGGAAAATCACAAAGTGTTCCCATATTACTGGAGGATGTCCTCACCTCCTCCAACTAACCACTGACAGCCTGGTTCTGATATAAATCCCTCCACAGCTTTCTCTGTGCTCATGCAAACGTATATGAGAAACAACATAGGAAAATGGTCAAGAGCCCTGGCTGCACCCCAGCTTGAAGTTCTGGCTTCTGAAGTTCTGGTTTGAAGTTCTTAACAACTGTGTGTCCACAGGCATCATTAGGCCTTGGAAGCTTTTTTTCTGTAGGATCAGGGAATAATAATAATACCTGCGTGGGGCATTATTATTAGTGAGATTCAGATTAGGTAACACGTGAGGAGTTTTTGGCACGGTCCCCGGCACACCAGCAATAATGAAGCCAAGCCACCTGTATTTGCGCACATATGGAAGTTATTTTTACATACATTTCTGGGCACCTTGTTGTCCTGACAGCACCGACGCCCACCAGGCAAGGGATAGAGCTCTAACTCTCTCACAGCTGGATGATTCTCTACAATAGCATGGGTGCATCTCTACTTACCAAGCCATCCCCTCATGCTGGGCACTCTGGTTAGTTCCCCATGTTCACTACCACGAGTACTGCAGGACCAGCAGGGACACATAATCCTTGTCCCCCTCAGCACCTCATGGCAGTCAGTCCTGCCCATCCCCTCTTGTACAGAAGCAGCCCCTTGCCCCAGACCCCTCCTCAGTCTGGGGCTTCCTCCAAAGGCCACCTCCTCCTTTCCACGCTCTTCCTTAGTCCTCCCTCTGTTGGGCTGGCCCTGTAGGCCCTGAGGAGGCCTGGCTGGCAGCTGAGATGCTGAAACCAGAGCCCTGAGACACTGTCATCCCACAGTCACGCTTCTGCCACGCACCCTGGGATGGGAGCTCAGGCGAGACCCGTGGAAACATGCCAGGGAGCAGTCGGACCGGCATGAGGGAACAGAGAACAGCCAGGCAATCAGTTTGTGGATGTTCCCCAGATGTTTTCATCCACAATCTCCAGAACGACCCTGGAGGGACACCAGCCATAGATTTAGCCTGTTTTAGGAATTAGCCGCTAATAATGATACCTTGTGTCAGCAGAGTGCCTTAGGCATTCCCCCAAGATTCTCCTGGCTCTGTTACGTCATCATGGTTTTTTCTGCTGAGTTCAGTGACCCTCCCCATGGCTCAGATCACCGGAGCTGTGATTTAGCTGTGCTGTTGAGGTCTGCTGAAATACCAGACCTGTCATCCAGGTGTTTTGTGTAAAATGCTCTCTTAAAATACCCATGAGATTATCCAGTTCCCACTAGGATGACACTTACCGGACTTCTGTGTGCCTGGCACTGTTGAAACATTATCTGACAGTTAATCCTCCCCCAAACCCAGGAATTATTACTCCCGTTTTGCAGACAAGGCCACTGAGGCTCAGGGAGGTGATGCATATTGCCTGTTGCCCAAGGTCACTTCCCTGGTCAGGAAGAGAGCTGGGATTCAAGCCCAAGTGGATGTGAATAAAAACCTGTGTCTTCCCCTCCCCCCTCCACACAACTAAACCACCACAGCCTGACCTTTACAAAAAACTATTTCCAGAACAGAATAAGGAAAAAACCACCTTCTCATCAATGACTAGGATTAAATAGGTTTATTACCAAGCCTATTTAACAGTTCTGTCAAACTAGAAGCCAAATGATGTTGTACACTCCTATCCAGGCAGTTGGTTGTAAATACGATGATGTGATGATGAAGGTGGGGTGGGGGGGTGACCCCTTTCACTCACTGAGCACTTGCTCTGGGCCAGGCGCTAGGCTCAGCACTTTCCATCCCCACGCTGACCCCTCTTGCTCACAACAAACCAGGTGTTTGTTGTTGTGAGGCACATGTGTGCACTCTCACACACACGCACGCACACGAATCCTGCCCAGAAGTCCAAGTGTGCACCACTAGTGGTACACAGCGGGCCTGAGGCGACTGCAGACCCTGTGCTGGGAATCACGCCTCTGCACTTCATCCAACATGGGGCACTGGAGAAAAGAAAACAGACACTGGAAATAGTCCTCAAGCTTCCACTGCCCTGACGGCCATTCTTAGAGTTGGCTCAGGCATATTTAAACACTGTAAGTTAATCATTACCTGTCACAGTTTATCTGGACTGTTCATTGTCAACACGTACATGTAGACCTGAGGACCCAGTCGCCCTCTGCCTTACATCACGTTTTTTATTACGCAGCCATCATATTAATAGATGAGGCCATTTTTGTGGTGTTGAAGATAACATAGGTGCCTGACCTAAATTAACTGGATAATTGCATCAGGCTTTTCACTAATTTGTCATCATGGGGTCCCACACAACTCAGACAAAGTCAGTCATGGCTAGGATGACACTGTGACCTCCCAGAAGTCAAGAACAAGCAGAACCGAATTCCGCACAAGGCCCACAGCTTCCCAAACCTGGATTTTAGTTCTCTGCCCACGACTTGCCTCGCCCGACCGGAGCAGAGCTGCCCCCGTGGCTACCTGCCTCACCTCCTTAACAAAGGTCATAACTCTAGTGATGCGTGCCCGCCGTGTGCCAGCCAGGTGGGCGGTACAGCACCTGCCGGTGGCATGGCTTCCTGCTTGACGGGACAGCAGCCATTCGTATGAGTGGAATGAAGTTCTTACCTTCTCTTGCTAGAATCAGGGTGAGAGTGAGTTACCGAGTCGAGTAGGCATCCCCATTAGTTGGCAATTTGGGGATTTCACCTTCACTGAGTGAGGTAGGCTCTTCCTAATTCTCCCTTTTATCAACCTGTGTTTACCAACCTGTGTTCCTGAGGTGCTCTCTGCTGCAGGGCACGCAAGGGAAGAAAGGGTCAAATCCGTGTGGAAATTCACTGCATCTGCTCTGCCCTCTGGGGGAGGCCTGGTGGGTGTTAACATACTAAAGGCTCTGAAGAGTCCTGCGGTGGCGTAATGCATACTGACTTTGTTTTACCAGTGTTTCCCAGCCTTATTTGGTACCCAACTCTTTTTGAAGATGGGAGTCCATCTGGCTAAAAAGCCACATTCTCCCTGGTGGCCTCTGCATTGCCAGGTAATGAAAATTTAAAAGACAGCATGCAGAGGCTGGTGGAACTGTAAGGAATTCCACAGATTCCGTGGGACCCCATTCTCTTCTTAGGACTTCCAGAACAGCCTGATTTAGAAAAGTTTTCACAAAGCTCCAAAATTAAAACAACTGCCCATAATCTCTTCCAATAATGCCAACCTACTCCTAAGAGACACCATGACTTCCTATGTTAGTATGAAGCTGGGAACAGGGAAGAAAAGCTTATCGAGAGAGACTTGAACTGCTGCCCTTTAGATCTCATCTCACCTTTTAATATGGCACATGAACCATGGCAAGAGTCCTTTGAACCTTTATTAGATTATGAAATCCTGAATTTATATACAGGCGACAGCATCATTCTTTGCCCCTGCCTTACTTACAGAGACCTGGAACATAGTTGTTTAACAGAAACATTGTAACTGAACTAAGAGAAGGGAAAGCAGGTGGGGCTCCTCAGAACCGTCCTGGCAGGGATCAGAGATGGGAGGAGAGGTTTGGGAGTTTTTCTGCTTCCTCTGAGGTCACAGCTAATTTTATTTCAGTCTCTGACCTCTGTAATGATTAATAGCATTAGAGCTCAGCAATTCTCTACCCACCTACAGGGCACTCATATTCCACAGAACCCTGCTTGGGGAATGTAATCTTACTTCTCAGGGCAGAATGCTAAGAATAAACTTTTTTTCATTCTACAAGTAACGCATATGACTTGATTCCCCTTTTAAAAAATTAAAACAATGCAAATAAAGCTAAGATCCCCTTGACCAATATCCTCAATCCCAGTCCCTTACCCTCTTTCCAGAGGTAAGGAGAGAGGTTTACGCCCTACTTGTACATATGTACACACACATTCATAATTTATGTAAACTATACAATACGGTGTTAGATTTTTTTTTTTTTTTTTACATAAATGGTACGATAGTATTTGCAACTTGCTTTTTTCAGACCAAAATGGGTCTGGGACGCCTGTCATGTTGATGGACATCTAGTCATTCCTTGTGAGAGCTATATGACATCTCCTCTTATGATTCCACCAACATGTATTCATTTCCATTCTGCTGGGCCTGGGGGCATTCCACGGTGTGGCTATTCTAAGCCCTACGGCACTGAGCATTCGTGACCGTGGTCCCCTGAGCACAAGCAGGAGATGGCTAAGGTAGATACCTAGAGATGGCACTGCCGGGTCACAGGGCATATTTTCATTTTCAAAGAGTGCTGCCAAGCTGTGAACAAAGAACTCTTAACTGCAAGAGCCCCACGGGGAGGAATTTCCCCAATGACTCAAGGAAGTTGAAAAGAGGGTGAAGGAGGCGGTGCATTCGCTGCTCTCAAAAAGTCTCTGAGATTCGTTTTCATCACAACAACCCCCAAAAGCCGTTCATTCTCAAGATTAAAGCCATGATGGCTTTTTTTCAATCTGAAGGCTGCCTTCCACCTTTCTGAGCTTTCTTTTTCACTTCTAGACTCTCCTTAGTACTATGCTTGTGCTGGTGTTCTGCTCTTAACTCCTACAGAACGTGAGTGTGTGCACGTGCACGGGTGAGGGGGGCACATACCTTACGGAATGTTTTACCTTTGGATTCTTTCCATACTCCAAAAAGTGCTATTAAAGTTTCATAAACTATATATCCTTCCAGAAATTGGGTCATGTGTATATAAAAGACATACGTTTGTGCTCAAAAGTCTTTCAAACAATATCTCATTTATGCCATCTTTAATTTTCCACTTAATACATTTTAGGCAACTCTCTAATTCAGCACTTTTTTTTATCTTCCACATTGTTCCAAATAGCCACATGTTATTTCAGAGGTCCATAAACGTCTGCATGTGCTTTTTGTAAATCTGGTTTCCTAATGATGACCATCTAATACTTTCCATTTGTTGCTATGATAAGTAATATAGAAATCTCCATCCTCACACATATACCATTGCATTTGGAGCAAATATAACCACAAGATTGTTTTCAAACAGCAAAATCACTAGAGCAAAGAAAATATGCATGTCAAACTTTGAAACATACACTGCTCAGTGCCCACTGAAAAAGTTTATACCAGTGGCATAGAGGGATGCCAATATTCCCCCTGCATTCTCACCAACACTATTTTCTCAAACATTGTAATTGCTGTCAGTTGAATAAAAATTATTCCTTTGATATTGTTTTTATCAATCTAGTGAAGTATGTTGCTTTGCTTTGTGTTTCTTTTATTATGATGACATTGAGTCTCTTTTCATGATCATTGGTCACTTGAATTTTTTTCTGTGATTCTCCTCTCTGTAATCTTTGCTCATTTTCTTCTTTTTGTATTTTGTACACTGAATGGTATAAGCTATCTGTATATAAAGATAGACTTAGTCATTTGGAAAATAAACTAGGGAAAAATAAAATAAATTTTTTTTCTCCCTAGTTGATCACTAATCTTCTTACTTTGTTTATGGCATTTCTTACAATACAGAAGTATTTCTGTACAAAGAAGTAGTTCATTTATGTAAATAAATACACAACTATTTTCCTTCCAAACCACTGGGACATATTCATTTTAGTTAAACATTTGATCTCTTCTTTTTCTGACTTATAGGGCACATATGATTCTTACCATGTTTGACCCTTAACTTTTACTGACTTGTAATTTAGGTAACATTGGGGTGGCGGGGGGGGCGTGTATTGAAAAGCCAGAGGAAAGAAAGCAATGCTTCTTTATATTCCTCTCCCTGCCATGTCCAGTATCTAGAAAAGGAAGTATTAAGACCTGGAAGAATTTTAAATGAGAGCCCCACTAAAAAGAGTACTGTGGGATCTAGACAAGCATAGGCCCAAACTGACATGATGACCCAGAAAAGTGGGGAAGGGATTCCCCAAAGGGATGAATGAGCTGCAAGACAAACCCCATCTTCTTTCCCCTTTAGAATGAGGCAGAGGGAGTCCTTAGCTTTTCATGATTTTGCCCCTGACTACCTTCCCAACTTAACATTGTACCATTCTTCCCTTGTTCTTTATATCCTACTATCCTTCCCTCTGTCATTTAAATCTGTGCCACATTAGCTTCTATCTACAGCCTTTGCTTGGAATGCTTTTCCCCCTGGTTTTCACATCCGAAATTCCTCCTTATCATTCAGACCTGTGGCAGACTGGGTTTCCCAAAGGTGGCCACACCAGTGCGTATCCTGCCATGTGAGGCTGACACTACTCCATTAAGTAATGGGTCTGAGCTGATCTCTGATGAAAATAGGTGGAACTTTTTAATCGGCTTAACCAGTAGCGTGTGGCAGAAGTGACACTACCTGACTTCCAAGGCTGGGTCCTGAGAAATAACAGCGTTTTCCCAAGCTCCCTCACTGTCTTCGGGTGCTCACTCTCAGAGCCCAGCCACTACGTTGTGAGTTGAGCAGGACACCTAGAGGGACCCTGGGTAGATGTGCTGGCCAGCAGTCCCCATTTAGACCTCAGCCAACAGTCAGCAGCAACCACTAGACATGTATTTAAGCAAATCTTGAAATGGTTGCAAGTCTCAGCCTTGGAATCTTCCAGCTAGGCTTCAGATATGGGGAGACAGAAACAAGCTGTTTGTACTATGCTTTCTCAGAATTCCTGATCCAGAGAATCCATGGGTGCAATAAATAGTTGTTTAAAGCCACTGAGTTAATGGGTAATTTATTATGCAACCATTGTAACTGGAATAAGATATCAGCTTAAATTACCTCAGAAAGGTCTTCCCTGACCACACAATCTAAAGTTGTAACCCAGTTATCTCATCACTTATTTAATTTTAGCTGCTGCCCAGCACTCTCTTGGTTTCCTTGTTCAGTTGGTTGGTTTGCTTATTGTCTGCCTCCCTCCCCCAGAAAGTAAACAACATGTGCACAAACACCCTGTCTTGTCTATCTCAAAGTCTTCAGCACCTACAGCAGTGTCTGGGACATAGTAGATGATCAATAAATATTCACTAAGTGAATGAATGAATGGAATCTTCCTAGCCAATTAGCTTCTTCCATTAGACCTATTTGTGCTACTTGATCTAATAACCTTGTACTAAAGATCTACCCTATACTTAGGGGATAGGTTGTAGTTTCCTATTTTGTGTTTATATGTGTACTTCAAAGAGTGAGTTAATGCACACTGAAGTAAAAATAAACAATGACTAGGAGATACATATAGTGAGTTTTTTTTAATTGGGCTAAGAAATGACAGAGATAAGGAAAAATAAAGGGAAGTAAGGTAAACTCTCTGGACACTAAAAAAAGAAAAAGATAAAAAAGAAATCTTGCCAACAAAAGAGATGGCTACCAATCACATACAAAACTGAATTTTACCATTGTGATATGGTTTGTAATTTCCTAAAAACAGTATAATCCTCTTTATTTATTCAAAGAATACCACCATGATGGTCAGAGTATTCATTAGATGATATGGAAAAAACCACCTCTTTGAAATCTGAATTTTTCTGGTTGTGTAGGATGTTAAACCAGAAACTTTCCTCTGTCTACTACTTATCGGTCACCCTTTGCCCAAACGGGATTGCAGTTAGTGACCACAGCAACGAAGGACAAGAGAACCATAGCCTGTAAAGAGAACTCAGGAATTTTTTTTAAAGTTTGAGTCTAATTGCTCTTAGAAATTGTTCATGAAGTAAGCCTGCTTTAGCCAGGTCCCTAGGAAGTTTCTTCCTGAGATAGTGGTTTTCGGGCATCTAAAAATGTCTCGTTTCCTCCCTTGGACTCCCCTGGACTGAGTATTTACATTTCTGTTTTCAAAATCAAAACCACCCTTGCTATTTTACAAAATGTTGGAGCCAATTTAACAGTTCCATTGGCTGAATCAAAAGTACTGGAATTGCAGAAAGGCACACAGAGCTAGTATATGATAAAGAATTGCCAGGGTAGGTATGTTTTTTATGACATGCTTAGGAAAATGAACGCCTCACAGTCATGAACTTGCAACTTGCCTGTGCCTATTATAGCTTACATCTTACAGGGATGGCTTCTTATTACTAAAAAATGTTCAAAGTTTCTTGGCTGGAAAAGCATAGGAGAAGAGGCATGGCCTGTTTGGACTGACTGTTCCTCTGCAGTAATAATACACTACGAAACCAACAATGAGATGCTGAATCGTCTTCTCTGCCCTGCCATCCAGCACTTAAATATTACTCCTTGGCCCTTCATTATGCTTCCACTTAAAATACCCGAGTTATTATTTGCAGCTCCCTATAGCTTTCCTTCAGATTTGGCACCTATTCTCCAACATTTATCATGAAGCTCAGCATAAAATTCTTCACAGCCCTCTCCTCAAATATGGCCTGAGAGAAGTAAATTCGAAGACTAGAAAATAAAGCACTTGCCCCTCTCAGTCATCATCCATGAGTCAGAAGGCAGCTGGGGTACTGAGCTCAAAACAGGCCTGTGACCAATCACGAGAGCATGTCTTCATGAGACCAAACCTGTGATTCAAGTCTACACATGGGTTAAATCTACTTATGTATGCAGGAGGCCAGGGAATATTCCTCTAGTCTTTCTTCACATTTGTGATGGGAAAACAATTAAATTAGGAGTATATGAAAATTAGTCAAAAAAAACCCAGCACCTGTCTACTACATAGCCATTGGGAAATTGGGCTCCAAGCCGCATTTACTATCTTAGGTTACACCAGGTCACCATTGCCTCCTGTGAGTTGGATGTCAAACAGATGACCCCTGGGCAGGAGTGACCAGACCAACTGTTGGCTTCCCAGCCCTGGAACTTGCCTTCCTGCAAGGAGACTAAGTGAGGCTAATCAGATGCCTTTGACTTTGAACATCTATTCAAAGACTAGGTTTTCTGCCTTCAGACTTGGTGTGCCGATGCTTTTAGCCCAGCTATCCCTATCTCCTAACTTTCTCTTCCAGGTCTAATGCCTGCTCTATTTTTTGCAGCATAATTACTAGGAAAAAGTTTGTTCCAGGAACAATAAAAAAAATAAGTCAAACACAATCAGCTGAATAACCACAGTCATCATCATGTCATCATCCTTACAAGAGGGCGGCACAGGTCAACCTGGATTTTAAAGAACAGATTCCAACAAGCTTAAATTCTTGAGAGTTCCCTCTGTGTTGAATTCAAATAGAAAATTCCACTGTCTGTTTATTCCTTTTACCAAACTCCGTATCCTAGCTCAAGAAAATAAGCTTCGAGGAGCTTTTTTGGAACAACTTCAATGGCAAGTTGAAAATCCAATGGTTCTGACACAACATAATTTTGATGAGTTAACTGCCAATAAATGTACCACATGGACGAAATCCTTCCCGAAGTGCGTGTGGGTGTGCTTAAGGGTAGAGTGCTTGGGGACGAAACACATCTCAAGCTTTTCAAAAACCCATGTATTTGCAAAAATCATTTGATACACTTTTTTATTTTCTTTTTTTTTTTAACTAATTCTATATCTGGCCTGTTTCAAGGACGGAGTTCCTGGTCTTCCTAGGCGTGTTCCCTCTTTGTTTCTAGATGAACGTACTCCTTTCTGTTTTCGGAGGGAGAAAATGTCCAACTCCAGGAACCTGGCTGGGGTTCATCCACGTCATGTGTACTAGCTAGAAAGAAGAGACACAAAAATTCAGTTCCAGTGGAGTGGCTGATGTTAGGCTAACCTGCTCAATTCCAGCAGCCAACCATTGCTCTAGGATATTTTGTAGCCATACAAAATACTGCCCTATTGAGTCATGTAGAGTTTAGGGTCAAATCTTTTCTCCTGAACTGCCACCAAGCCAAGATTCCCCAACCTCAGAATGTAACCTGTCCCTGAATTTTGAATTTACATGCAAAAATAGATAGTTATTCCCATTAGCCTACATCTTGCTGCTTTTGAGTCACTGTTTTAGCATATTAAGATTATTCTGAATCTTAGTTCAGTCAAACACTCAGGGAGTTACATTACATAAGGGGATTTGACTCTGACGCCAGTGTATTTAGCATTTAGTCTGTTATCAGTGGTATTCTAGATGAGGCTCAGAATCTTTTTCAAATAGCATTCTAGCTCCTGCTACCAACCAGTCTGAGTTGGCATCTGAGGTTAATCTGTTCACTGTGCCTGCTGTAAACATTCCCTTTCCCCTTCATTAAAATGATTCACAAGTCGGTGGTCAGAACTACAAACTTTAATACCTACAAGTCTCTTGAGCTAGATTTATTTTAAGAAATTTTGCCCATAACAAGCCTGCCCACGTCGTTTGAAAGTGATCTTCCCAGAACCTGGGACCCACGTGCGGGTGCCTGGAATCACCTGGCTTAGTGGCAAGGTCACCTTCTCCCAAGTTCTCATCCTTTCCACATAATCAATCAGTGGCCTGTTGCTCAGCTCACAGGAAAAACAAACAATGGTAACTCCTCGTATTTTTTCCCATATTTTGAATGATCAGAGCAAATTAAGAATTTATCAAGTTATATAGAAAAAAGAAAAAGCCGTAGAATATCAGTTATGGTTGCTAACTGAGTCCAGAAAAGCTTTCCTCCTACCAGATTATGTAGACCAAAAGCAAGAGAATACTGTTTCTTCCATTGCATATTCTAGCCAAGCACCTCATCCAACCTTGTGTTAACAATCCCTGTGACATAGTTGTGGCTTCCTTATGTTTCCATGTTAAGTTAATATTGTGCACCACCTCTAAGTGTTTGTAAACAGACTATACACTTAGCGGAGGCAGGGGTTTTGTTGACCTTCATAACCCCAGTATTTGATGAATTAATATGAGATTTAAATAATTATTCCCTACTGTTTCCTCCTGAACATTATTAAGTTCTTCCTCTACTATGGTTTTTACATAAAAGCCAAGTTCCAATTTATGGAACTTGATTTTCTGTATTTGGCAAATCACAAGAATTTACTTTGAAAGTGAAAGTGGGAATTACTGATTTCCAACCTCTCTCCCATTTCTCTCCAATCTTAAACTTAACACACACACACACACACACACACACACACACACAAACTGGAGCAATGCAGGCTGTTTAGAGAGCATATCAGAGTATATTGTTCAATATCTGAAATGGATTCACATGCAGAGCTATCCACACTGCCCCTCCAATCCCTCTCGCATCCAAGAATATTTTTGCTAAATACCTGGTATGGGTTAGGCCAGCCAGTCAGCTCTGGCATCAGAAAGGAGCAAAGTGGCTCTCATAAAAATAAAATCATCAGATTAATCTTGTCTGGCTGGGTGCCAGTCCAGTTTACCACCCACTGACGGTCTCAGAACCTCTTACATTTATCCAAAACAAACAAAACAGTTCCTGATTCCAAACGGAAGAGGAGGAAATGAAGTATTTCTGTCCCATTTATCTTTCAAACAAAAGACAAATATAATATGCCTGGATTTAGTAAGATTGCAGTAGCTAAGTCACTTTGGGTACAAAGTGTATATTTTTTAGTGTACCTGGTGCCTTCAAATCAGGACATTATAATAACTGAAAATTATAGGGCAGTGATGGAGCCTCCTGGCTAAGAGCACAGCCTTTGAAGTCATGCAGACCTGAGTTTGAGTTCCTGATTTGTCACTCTTTCTGTGTGCCTTGAACAAATTATTTAATCTCTCCGTGCCTCAGTTCCCCAAACTGCAAAGGGGACGCCAACAGTTTCTATTTCACAAGGAGGTTGTAAAAATTAAATGAGATATCCATGTAAAGCATTCACAAAGTGCCTGGCACAGAGAAATGCTTAATAAATGTTTACTATTATATCCCTGATTCTTACTTTAATCCAAAAGGAATTAATTTGGCAGGAAGGTTGATGGATTGAATAGAAATAGCACGGAAATATCTTATCACCGAAAACATAGTCTTTCTGATAAATCACCCGCCCAGCAAAGCCCAAGAGCTAATTACAATTCATTTGGAATGAAACGCAGGCAAATATGCCACGACAAGGAATGACTGACAGGACTGAGACAGTGGTTTGAAGAAGAAAAAAGGCAAGTCAGTCTGGTCTCCTGTGGACAGAGCCTCCGGCCAGTGGTCCCAGACGAGAACACACTCTGAGAATCTTCACTCTATCCTAAAGTGGAACCAGAATCCAGAGAAGCTGAATCAGTCTTACCACATGTTTACACTTTGGTAGCCAATGAAATGTTGCTGGAAAAGGTAGACGCTCCTCTTGGGAACTAAGACCCTTCCCAGGACACGCTGTGAGGGAGGGTCACGAGGTACACTGCACTTGGGGGTCGCCAAGGCGCCTGAGATTGGCTGTTCAAAGTAGAAGTCCTTCAGCAGAAGCTCCCGTCAGACATCCAGGTCTGTGCTTCATCAGTTTCTTTCACTTGAGATCCCACAGAGACCCGGGTGGACAGGCCCTGGCCTCATGGGGCGCTGGGTTAATGTGAGAGGGTGACTGGGTCCACACGACAGTCCGAGGTGGCGGGCATCCTGGCAGAGCTGCGTGCAGGGTTTTGGTGGAGCTCAATTAAGAAACACATAACCAGCCTTGGGAGTAAAGAGGCTTCTTGGAGAAAATATCTATGATGGGAGATGAAGAATGAATAAGGTCAGAAAGGCACCAGGGGTCAGGGTGGGAGGGCAGGAGAGGCGGAGATCCCGAGGAAGAGGACCCCGTGGCATAGCTGAGGCATGAACACTGGTCTGTGCAGGTGCAGGCGGAGAGCAGGGAGCACATTCCGTTTTGTGGTGGATATCAAACATTAATGCGCACTTACTCTGTGCAGGCCCCGTGACAAGCGGACGCATTATAGGTATTAGCTCATTAATCGGCACAACTCTATGAGCTGGGAACTATGGTTTACCTCATTTTACTAATGGGGAAATTTCAAATTAGAGAAGTCAGGTCTTCAGATATTAAGGCCTGAATTGGGTTCTCACTCCCCAGAAGGGAGCTGGGGCTCCTACCCAGGCAGTCTGACCTGAGCGCCCTGACCCGCTGGGCCTCCCCAGAGGCCTGGGTCCCGCCACAGCAGGCCAGCTCACCCCACCCCATGAGTTCTAAGACACCAGATTGGAAAGTGCTTTTGTATGGGCGTCTATGTGGATGGTTTGTCTAAAGTTAAATCAAAATAATCTGTCCAAAAAAAAACCTCCCTAAATATATTTCCAAGTGAAAGAAGTATGACTACAGGTCTTACCTCTACAGACCCCCAACTCTTGCAAAGTCCTGACTGAGACTATTTTGAAACCCTTTGGGTAGAAAAACTGCCTCATCAGAGAGGGCTATTCCATCTGGGACTTGGGCAAATTTTCTAAGCATGCCTGAGGCTGGAATTCTATCCAAATATCAGGGGAAGGGGGCTTTTTTACCTAAACTCTGAGCTCCCAGCTAGCCATCTGAGAAAGAAGAAAAGTCACTGTGAATATAAAATTTTTCTATACCAACTAGAATATTGGACACTGTCCAAGTCCTATGTCATCGGGCACAGAACCTTGCACATAGTAGATGATTAAAGAGATATTGGGCTTAAGCAAATAGATAACAGCATTAACAAATAAATGGGAGAAGTTTCTGTGCTTATTTGTTTCTTGGCTTTCTCCTTAACCTGGGGTGTGACTGTATAAGCGGAAACATCTCTGAGAAGGATCAGAAGTTATAAGAACAGACACAACTTCTGTGACCACAAAAGTAATACCATCCTAATGATTTTTTGCACACCCACATTCCCAGCAGTATTATTCACAATAGCCAAAAGGTGGAAGCAACCCAAGTGTCCATCAACAGATGGATAAACAAAACGTGGTCTATGATACAATTGAATATTATTCAGCCTTTAAAAGGAAGATAATTCTGATACATGCTACAACATGGATGACGCTTCAAGGCATTATGCTAAATGAAATTAGCCAGTCACAGAAAGAGAAATACTGTATGATTGCATTTATATGAGGTACCTAAAGTAGTCAAATTCATAGAGACAGAAAGCAAGCCACTGGATGCCAGGCTGGGGGGAAAGGAGGCTGTCGAGTTATTGTTTAATGGGCACAGAGTTTCAGTTTTAGAACATGAAAAGAGCCCTGGAGAGGGGTGGTGGGGACGGGGTGTAACAGTGTGAATGTGCTTAACACCATCGACCTATACACTTGAGGATGGTTAAGATGGTACATTTTATGTTATGTGTATTTTACCACAGCTTTGAAATTTATAAAAAATAAAGACATTTTCAGCCAAAAATAGTATGCAAACTGTTACAATATAAGTGTTAGCATATGAGACAAATCATTATAGCATACATTTTATACAATATATAACTATACAATATTATCATAGCTAACACCTACTTTATATACTCTATTATAATGTAACAATAATCTAATAATCACAATAATCTCTATAGAGCTAACATCTATTGGGTACTAACCATGTGCCAAACTCTGTTTTAATTATTCTTTCCTGTATATGCTTATAAATAACACTATGAAGCAGCTATTATTATTTTCTCCTATTCACAGATCAGGAAAGTGAGGTGCACAGATGTCAAATAACTGCCAGAGGCATGCATGTAATAAATGCAGCTGCAATTACACCAAAGGAAGGGCTCGTGGGCAGTAGCTGCATTGGCACCTGGCCATCACGGATGTTCGGTGCACCTGACCAGTAGGATCAGCCAAGCCAAAGGTCTCAGTAGTTTACAACCTCACATCAAAGTTCTCTGGTCTCAACTGATCAATAATAATAACAACATGAAGGGGGCTCCCAGCCGCCTGGTACAGTAGTGAGGAGCTTGGATATATTACTGTCCCATCCTCCCAAGAACCAGGATGAGAAAACTGTGGCCTAGAGAGGTCAAGGCACTTGCCCAAGGTCATACAACTAATAAACGGTTGAGCCAGGGTGTAAACCCAGGCAGTCTGATGATGACCCTTGTGCACTGCCCACATGCCAGAGTTTAAGCTGTGAGCCAAGATTTATCTTCTTGTATTACTCATGATAATTATAATAAGAGTTAATGTTCATTGAGCACCCGCCAGATGAGTGAGTGGCTGAACACTGCCCGTGTGTTACCTCCTGGGTGCCCAGAAGACCCTCTGAGGGAAGTACTGTCTGTCGTCGGCCCCGTTGCAGGAGAAGGGAAGGTCCAGGTCTCCCATGAGCAAGGGGTGAAACCAGGGTTCAGTCCAGGTGGTCTGACCCCACTGCACCTTAGGGACCCCACCTTGCCTACTCAGAGTGGCAACACCCAGCAGCATTGCCTGGGAGACAGTGGGAGACACAGACTCTTGGACCTGCTGCAGACTGAATGAATGGGAATCTGCTTTTTAACAAGCTCTCAAGTGACTGGTGTGCGTACTGAGGTTTGGGAGATGCTACACTGCATTTCCCTCTCTTCCTCAGGGGCAGGCCACAGGGATACAGCAGCAGGAAGCATAGACCCCGTCCTGCCTCCCAATAGCCTCCACCCTGGTAGAGGGGACAGGGGACAGGCCACAAGCCAGGAAGGGACTGCGGAAGTGCCAGACCTGGGAACTTCTCAAGAGCAGTTTCCTGGTCTCCCCCTAGACTTCCTGAGTCTGAATCTCCAGTGGAGGGTCTTGGAAATCTGTATTTAACAAGGCATTCATATGCTCTCTGAAGATTAAGGGCCGCTGCTCTCCCCGGTAAGGCTTGGGGCAAGACTCAGAGGAGAGCGCCAGCCTCTTTCCTACTCTTTGTGTCCCCTGCATCCTCAGGGCTAGAGAGGCGGACTGCGGTAAGGATGCAGTCCGCCTGACAGCTGGCCATCCGAGGAGAAGGAGCTCCGTTTGGCCCTTCTCTGTGCATTCATTTGGAACACTGATTCTCAGAGAGCCATGTGATGCACTTCATATGGTGCACAAGGCTGCAGGCACTCACGACTGACCCTGGGAGTGTTGGCCAGTCCCTATGGAAACAGCTCTTGCTTCTGAGCCTGCCTTAGCCCATGTGCCACACAGCAAAGGCCATCGCCCCAGCACCCCTGGGACAGGTCTAACGTGACAACGGCAGCCAGGCCCTAGGCAGACGCTAATCAATGCCAAAGGCCCATCCCAGCCAGGAACCAATTCTCATCTGAGACGCTGGGCCCGTGCCTGGCTCCTGAAGAGCCTCATACGCAAATCATCTGTTAGCGGCTCTGACACCCTCCTATTACCAAAAGCTGCCAGCCAACCTCCATGGAAAGAACTAGGGGAGAAATGTAGGCAAATTGTTCCCAAGACTTTGAGTTTGAAAAGACAAAATCAGAAGAAGAAAGGGATAAATAACTTGCCTTTTCCAAATAGAATACAAATCATAACGTGCAGATGTGTTTACTACAGGCTAGGAGCTGCCCTAAGGAATCAACGCATCCCCTTTAATTCTCCCAACAGCCCTGTGAAGTCGATGGCCTTTCAGTTCTCCCCATTTGACACAGAGGTGTAATGCTGTCACTTTACAGGAGAAGACAGAAGGCAGAGAGGAAAGAGGGAGAGAAGGAAGGAAAGAGAAAAAGGGGCAGAGCTCTCAGCTTTCTGCCAAGATAGAGGAGAAAAATGTCTGTGGAAGTCACTGCCTTAGAAGGAAGAACTAAAGCAAAAGAAATTTCTCTGAGAATCAGAAATAATATGAATGGAAACTGACTTTTTAATTTAGAACAATTGAAATACTCAGGTGATTGAGTTGTTTCATGTTCTGTAAATTCAGACCAAAATAAGTTGACTGAATTTTAACCAGCCTCAAATAATACACACACACACACACACACACACACACACACACACGGAGAGAGACAGAGAGAGGGTTTGTTTTCCTAATTATGACTTCTCGGGAATGAATGGAAAATTTGGCAATCTGATTAACTGTAGCTTACAATAAAATGGCACTAAATGGGTGTTTTATATGCCGTTTGTTTCTCATTCTCCTTTGAAGATGGACAAGAGTTTAATGAAATTACTTCTTCGGGATTTAGATCTCTCATTATCAGAAACCAAACCTTTTCCAACACAAACAGCTGGAAGTCACTTAAGTTCCCCACCCAAGGAATGCGCCAAGCACTGAGCTAAGTGCTATATGTGCAACTGAACCCTTTTAACAACCCTACAATGGAGATATGACTAATAATTCCATTTTACAGATGGGGCTCACTGAGGTTATGTGACTTGCCTAAATGGTTCAGTGGAGGAGCTGTAATAGGAACCAGGCAACTTAGCTCCAGAGCCTCCCCACTTGAACACTGTTCTAAACACTAATTATAATAATGTTGGCACAGAAAAGTGTTTCTTTAAATTAGCCAGGTTGGATGCTTGGTCCTCTGTGGAAAGACAAAAATGCAGTATGGCTAATCGTTTTTAATGGTTTTATGTGCAATACCCCAGAGAGACATCCCGCCTCCCTTATAAGAGTGATTGACCTCTACCCAGGATGCTGAGTCAATGCCTCCGATTCCAGAATGTTAGTAAGGCGTTGTTGTGGTGCCCAGTCATTCACCCTTCTCACCCAGCCCCCGTGGGAAGTGTACTCGTCCCACACAGGTCCACTGGGAGTGGCACCCACAGGGCTGGTGCATTCATTCATTGAGTCTATTTTGGCCAACTGACTACCATGTGCCAACCACCATGCTGAGCACTTAACATGCTATTTTTCTTTAATTCTCAAAAAACCCTGTGAAGTAGGTGCCATTATTATCCCCATTTTATAGATGGGGAAATAGAGATTCATAGTGGTTAATGATACTTGAGATCTTACCAGGCCTGTCTGCTGAGTCTGGAGTCTGCTCTCTCAAGTCCTACTAGTGAGCGTGAAGATAGACATGGTGCCCACCCTGGAGAAGCTATCACAAAAGAAGGGGTATGCATTGAGCCCCTAAGTACCCAACTAATCATTACCTTACCATTATGGAAAGTACCACCCAGTTGAAGTAGAGGGTCTTGCGCATTGGTCAACAGAAGAAATCCATCTAGAGGATCAGGAAATCTTCCCTGAGTAAGCAATGATGGTTCAGTTGAGGGCTGAAGTGAGTAGGAGTTAACCGGGGGCGGAGAAAGGGGGAAAGCATTTCACCTAGAGGGGAACAGCAAGTTTGAAGACCATGAAACATTAAGAAATACTGGAAGCGAAGAATGACCAAAAATGCCAGAAGCAATGGAATCGACCATCTACTGCCCTCGTCCCTTGTCTTACACATCCTTGTGTCATTCTCTACCAAGAGGGGAACTAGCCTCAGGTTAAGTTAAATCCACCCCACAGTGTGCCCAGGGCTGCTCAATACACATTCAACACATCACTGAAAAAGGAATGAAACAAGTGGATGAATGCATCCACTGTTTGGCCCAAAGCCAAACAATGCACTAGAGAGGGGAAAAAAATCCATAAAATTAATTTTCTGTATCACAGAGATAGGTTTTATAGTTGATTTTTTAATATTTAGCTAAATTATTTTTTATTTTTTTACTGAAGTATCATTAATATACAACCTTATGTTGGTTTCAGATGTACATCACAGTGGTTCAACAGTCCCTGTGATCAATTTATATTGTGATTGCAGATTATTGAGCCTTTTTATCCCCCCCTTCTCCCTCCCAGTCCCCACCCCTCCCCCTCCAACCTTGGTAACCACTGGTCACTTCTCAGTGTCTATGAGTCTGACGCTGTTTTGTTTCTTCTGTTTTGCTTTGTTTTTATATTCTACAAATAAGTGAAATCATATGGTATTTGTCTTTCCCCACCTGGCTTATTTCACTGAGCATAATAATCTCTAGATCCATGTTGTTGCAAATGGTAGGATTTCTTTTCTTTTTATGGCTGAATTATGGCTATAATTTTTGAAGAATTTGAACTAATGAAGAAAGAATAGTCTTGTCACTAAGTGATTCTAGAAAAACTGGATATACACATGCAATAGAATAAAGTTGGCCCCTCCTTTACATCGCACATAAAATTACTCAAGATGGTTCATAGACTTAAACATAAGAGCTAGCACTATAAAACTCTTAGAAGAA
Source organism: Manis javanica (assembly GCF_040802235.1). Classification (NCBI taxonomy): domain Eukaryota; kingdom Metazoa; phylum Chordata; class Mammalia; order Pholidota; family Manidae; genus Manis; species Manis javanica. The sequence continues at coordinate 89,667,316 of NC_133169.1, read as the reverse complement.
GATGTAAGTGGAAATCTTTGTGGTATTGGAATAGGCAACAGTTTCTTACATAGGGCGCCTAAAGTGCAAGCAATCAAAAAAGTAAACAAATTGAACGTCAAAATTTTAAATGGTATGCCTCAAAGGACACTCAAGAAACCAAAAAAAAAACAACCCTCAAGCATAGAAGAAAATACTTACATATCATGTATATTTGATAAGGGACTTATACCCAGAATACATGAAGACCTTTTACAACTGAACAATAAAAAACAAATAGCCCAGTATTAAGATGGGCAAAGGATTTAGACATTTCTCCAAAGAAGATATGCAAGTGGCCAATTAGCATGTGAGAAGATGCTCAAAATCATTAGTCATCAGGATCAAGAAAATCAAAATCCCAATGAGATGCCACTTCACACTCACTAGGATGGCCATGATAAAAAAAAAAAAGATAATAACAAGTGTTGGACAAGGATATGGAGATTGGGACGTTGCTGGTGGGAATGTAAAATAGTGCAGCCACTTTGGAAAACAGTCTGGCAGTCCCTCGAAATGGTCAGCAAAGTTACCAAATGACCCAACAATGGCACTCCAAGGTATCTACCTGAGAGAAATGAAAAGGTGTCTACGTAAAAACTGGTACACAAACATTCGCAGAAGCATTATTCGTCATGCCAAAAAAGTGGAAGTAAATGTCTATCAGCTGATGAATAAACAAAATATATTATATCCATGTAAAGGCATATTACACATCAACAAAAGAAGTGCTGGAGTGTCCTACAACACCGGAAAAACTTGAAAACTTTATGCAAAGGGAAAGAGGCAGATCACGAAAGACCCCATTTTGTATGATTCCATTTATGTGAACCATCCAGAACTGGCAAATCCATAGAGATAGAAAGTACCTTTGTGGTTGCCTGAGGTTGGGACAGGGATGGGGCGTGGCTGCTCATGGATATGGGGTTTCTTTTTAGGGTGATGACCATGCTCTAAAATTGTGGTGGTGGTCGCTCAACTCTGTGAATATACAAAAAACCACTGAATTGTACTTTACAGGGGTGAATTTTAAGACATGCAAATTGTGTCACTAATGTGACATTAGTTCTGAATCAGAACTAGTGTCACAACCCTCAAATCTACTAGAACTGCATTTTCTCTTTTCATTTTCTTAGCTCCTGAAGAAAGGCTCTGATACTGAGCATCTTACTGCCCCTCCCCTCCCGTAAAAAGCACTACTTCCAAGACAGATGTGGCAGGAATGAAGATTGAGGCCAGTTCTCCTCACTTTCCCTACCTCCGGGACCTGCCGGTCGCAATCATCTTCCTCCTAATCACCTTTGTAGTCCTGGAGATCCCTGAATTGTTCAAAGATTAAAATATTTTCCCTCTACTGTATTTCCAAGCCTTCCCTTACCCACTCCCCCCAAAAGCAGTCTGTGAATTAAAAGCTTGAAATAAATTTTCTTCTTAGTCCACACTAAATAGAACAGCAAAAACAGCAACAGTAAAACCAACACATTCCCCAGGAATCCTAGCGTTGTGGCGTTTTTTTCCTGTACCTGCAACAGCATCTTTAGGTCAACTTTGGCTGCAGTGTGAGGAATTTACGTTACACAAAAGTAATTTTCTTTGGAGCATTGCTAAACAATGGGCTGTTAAGCAAATGTAAGTTTTTCATCTATGGACAACTGTTTACTTAGTTTCTTTACGATTTTTATCTGTGAACTCCAAACCACAATAGTTTAGTCTTCCTCTAAAGTAAGAGAGCGAATGTGATTTTTTTTTATAATTTCCCTCTACACCTATTACCTATAAATATTTAATGGTTTCCCTTCACCTCTGTCATCTCTTGTAGCCCTTCCTCTGTTTTACTTTTGCTCATTTTTAGCTTAATAACCACCTCATTCTATGCATCATCTCTCTGGAAAATTTCAGGGAATAGCCATGTAAGAGAAAGGCACTCTTTGAATTTAGAACAGTACATTGTGTGTATACTTTCATATTACGTCCCATTTGTGATGCTCCAATGGCATTGGTTGAATGCAGTGGCAGACTGAAATGACTTATATTTTCCATTTGGAAAGGATGGGTTATTTAGCAGATATATAATAGCATTTATTTTCTTTACCATTAAATATAGTTTGGTTTCTGTGTCTCCCAAACCAGTTCCAGGCATCAATCAGCCTTCCGAGTTGGAGCTACTTGTCATGGCCGACAAGATTGTAACCTCAATGCCTTTGTTAATTTCAAAAATAAAAAGCCTATTATTAACCCTGATGAATTGATACATTTATCAGAGTTCTGTCTTTAAGATTTACAGGACTACAATTTTTTAGTATCAACACAGTTTCTAGCAGGGAGTAATACTAACAGCTAATATCAGTTGAACTCTTACAATCCCCAGCCACTATTTAAAGATATGTAGATAGAGATAATATGTAGAGGTGATACAAATAATATAGATATAAACATAGATAATTAATTTATTTAACCCCAACAATGACCCTCTGAGACAGGCACTATTATTATCTCTGTTTTACAGATGAGGAAATTAAGATAAAGAGCGATTAAAGAACATGCATAAGATCACAGAGCCGGCAAATAGCGGAACTAGGATTTGAACCCAGGAGGCTGCCGCCGCTGTGCCTGGTAGCAGGACCTTAACCCTCTCTGAGCAAGCAAGTGAAGGACACAGAGCAGCAGAGACCCCTGAGAGCGGAGTTCCGTCTGCTCGTGGCCACCCCCATTTTCCAGGCATATACCCTCCAGAAGTCTCCCCAGAGCACTAGAATAGAAAAGACATTGTTCTGTCTTCCCTCCTACCTGCTCTTTCGCCTCCTTACTAGTCACGGAGGGACCTTTGCAGGGTGTATAAAGAGAAAACGTGATGTACAGCGGAAAATGTGTGCTTGTGTAAACCAGTTCCTGAAATGCAGACATCAGTGTGCAAATGCCCAAGGTAAATCTATTCCTCGGCTCACTATGACCATAGCAGGAAAACAGAAGGAGTCTGGTCAAGCTGAAATGGAGAGCAAAAATTCTGCAGGAACCCAGGGTTCTGACACTGGGTTTTAGCCTTACCTGTTACTAGCGTTTGCATGACAGCACAAGTGCATGATTAAAACTGGGCCTTATTAACTGATTTGAAACTCTCCCTTTATTAGTTCCTTGCTAATTAATGAGACGAATTAATGAGGCTTCCCTTTCTGTTTGCAAACCAGTAGTCAGTTCTTTGAGGATTAAAGCATGTGGCACATCCAAAACTTCCATGGCGATGGGGCGACTCTGTGCACGGAGCAGACCGTGGCTGCTTGGTGAGGGACGCGGAAGTGTTGGCAGATACGACAGCTGAGGGTCCTGAGGGTCCTGACAGAAGGGCCGCACCAACACTTTAAGCAAGTCAAGAGAAGTGACACTGAGGTGACTGAGGGCCCATAAGAGAAATGAATGCCTGGCAAGCTTCCCTCACCTGTTGGGAACTTTCACCTAAGCCTGGTTTTGAGCCACATACTGAAAGTAGAGCCAAGAATTGAACCCAGGTCTTTTGTACCCTAAAACCTTTGTTTTAACCATTATGACTCTTACCTCAATGGACATCGGAGCATGAAGACAGAATATTTGCAATGAATACCTTTCTGGAGCCAGTTCCACTCATTTCACCAACCTCCTCAACAGGACTTAGACAGTGGAAGCCCATGAATGTGAACATATTTTTCTCAAGAGCCTGATTTTTCCAGTCTGTCTTTTGGGAGCAAGATATTATTTGTAGAACACCCCAGTTAAATTAGATAGGGGATAATTAATTGTACGTGAGAACAAGTTTAAATATAGGGGGTGATAAATTGTTTTTTATTTTTGTTGCATTGTTTTATAACAACTCTTTTGCCATATTACACTTGGGCAATAAAATTTCATTGTTGATGTTCCAACATCGCATAATACAACAGGTTTCAACATTTTTTCAGCAACAGTATTTCATTTGAGTCTCGTGACAACTTTGTGAAGTAGACAGATAAGATACTATTATTCCAATTTTACAGAATTAAAACTGAAGCTTTTACCCCCGATATAGCACAACTAGCCAGCAAGTGAGCGGGTCCTGGAATCCGCCTCTGCTGGCCTGTCACATCAGTGTCCTTGTCACCATTCTGCAGTGCCTTTCATAAATCCACAGATACACATTTTCACACAAGTGTAAATTGGGTTATCCAATTACCTGTCTCTCCTATGGCTTTCAAAGACCTAGTACAGGTCAGTTTTGACCGATGAATAATGAAAAGATCCAGTATATTGACAACTACAATGTTATTTAAAAAAAGAAAAGCATTCTGAGTGCAAGGATATTCATGGCATTTTGTAATAGCAAAAATGTAGAAAATAATCCCCCAACATGAAAACAGACTAATAGGGGGGTTAGTCATACAATGGAATATGACACAAAAGTGAAAATAAGTCCCTTCTCACTAGAGGCAACAGCATGAATGACGCACAGAGACTTGGAGGATGGCGGTGGCAGAACGATACATATAAGCACTTAACCTACAAAAACACATGAAATGATTCTATGGTTTGCACGCGCATGTAGTAAAGGTATTAAGAAATGTATGGAACTAATAGTCACCAAATTCAGACAGCTAATTACCTCTAGAGCAGAATATGATGACGAAGCAGGAAACAGAGACTTAACCTTGTATCTGTATTGATATCTGGGTGTTGTGATATTTTTCTTTACACATTTACATATGTCTTAAATATTTTATAATACCTTCTTCAAAAGAAAATGAAGAAGGCAAACATCCATTCTGTAAACACTGATTAAGGGCAGGTGCCCTGCCAGGCATTGTCCTGGATGTTGGAATACACTGGGGACAAAGAGGACATTGCACCTGTCCCCAAGGCCCCCTGGTGTCGCAGAGAAGACAGAGACATAGTTAGTGCGGGAAGCACGGGGAGCTATGGAAGCTCGTGGCAAGGAGATCTGAATGGTTCAGATGGCCCAGGAAAGCTTCCACGGTAAAATGGAGCCTAAACTGAGACTGAAGAATGAATCTGGGTTATTAGGAAAGAGAAGGGCGGCCCGGATCACTACTATTCAAGGGGTCTGCATCTAAAACTAAACACTGGAGCAAGCAAGGGAGAAAGAGGCGTGAGACGAGGCTGAACAGTGGGGAAGAGGCCAGATCAGGCAGGTCCTCAGACTTGCTCCTTGCTAACCCTTTAATTTGGGGGAGCATCGATGATGTGCCTGGTAGGGGGCTACCTGCTGCCAAGTAGTACAAAACGGGAGTGGGGAAGGGAAGGCGGGGAAGCCGAGCATCCTAAAATGTTTCAGTGACTTCACTCTCTTGCTAGGTCCAGACTGTTCCCATTTCTATCCTAATACAGAAGCGATTTCAACAATTGAGGGCAAGGAGCAAGAGCCAGGGGGGCAGAATGTGGGGGTGAGCCGGCTCGGGCTTCCTTTCCCCGGCCTCCAAAGGAATCATCTGGCAGATTTCCAAATTGTAGGTATTTTACCATTTGTCACAGGCAGGTTGCACAACTCAGTTAGTGATTAAATTACCGACAGAGCTGCTGTTTGAATAGGGAAGGTTCAAGGTTGTTTCTTGCTCCTGTACTTTGGTTTACAGGGAATTAATTCTTTCTTAATCTCCTTGGTTAGGTGAAGGAAACATAAAAATCATGTCCAGTCTCCAGTAGGCAGTTTAAGAAGCAGCCTTCAAGCTGATCCATCAACCACTAGGGTCCCTGTGTCTAACCTTTGTCCCATGTTTAGATTTATAAAGTGTGAGATCATTGTCAGTTTCATTTATCTCTGTTATTAAATTTACGGGGCCTCCTTCAAATGACATTATATCTTCTTATCTAATTCAAATAAATGTCTTACTCATGGCCTGAATGTAGATGGTGAAATCTCCTTGTTAACTCAATAATTGAGATAATTTCATTGTTTTGCTTTCCTAATAGAATCTTGAATGCATTGCTCATGCCTGGGATGCCAGTCAATTTCACTTAACTTTTCTTAAAACTGCTGCTCTGGAGCATCCTCTGTGTCTCAATGTTTCCACAAGGATAGAACATTCTTGCCCTATTCTTTAACCAGCATTATCTCAGTCTGTTTATCTTATACAAAATAATCTCTCAATTTGACATTTGTGTTTATTTTCACTAATTACGATGAAATACACTGGTGGAGTGGGAGCTAAAGGCACAGGCCTTAGAATAAGTCCTAGGTTGGAATCCCAGCTCTGTGACTTTCTTTGACTTAACCTCAGTCTCCTCCTCTGTGAAATGGGGGAGACTCCTAAGGGTGTTGTGGAAATTAAGTGAGATTCGTTTCAGCACATTGCCTGGGCTCGTGGCTCATAGTAACCATTCAGATTTTAGCCAAAGAGAATAAGATACTGTACTCTGTATTTGGCTTGACTAGAAATGTGGTTTATCATTTAAAGATTTGAACCAACCTTCTGTGGCTTATGAAAGGGATTTTCTTCCTGCTTTATGCCATCCTGTACTTAGAGCATTTGTACCTGAATCACCAGTGTTTCCTCTGTCATGTATACAGACTGGCGTCTGACTGCATTTTGTTTGCCTTTGTTCCGTTTTCCTGGTGACGTTCCCAGCTGCCCGAGGTGGGGTTGTTGGTCTGGAGGAGGAGGAGACTGTCTCAAAGCAGGGCATTTGAGGTTTCCAACCACCACAGCCAGTGCTGCCTGGTAACTCAGAGCAACAGCCTGTGGGGCTGGAAGCAGCCAAGAAAACAGAATAAGATTATCACCCACAATCTGCATGAAACAACCATGGCTGACACCCCACACCCCATGCACTTTCTTACATTTCGGGAGTATGCGTACTCTGACCTCTGCCTAGAACAATTTTCCCTACATTCCTCCTTCATCAGACTAATTCCCTTTCATTTATCAAGTTCTCCCTCTCCAAGAAACCTCTGACTCCACACACTGGGTAAGAAGCTCTATGATGTGCCCCCAGTGACATTCTCTAGTTATCCCTGGTCCCCTTTTGCGTAGTTCTAGAATGCATGAATTTCAGTTTCCACATTTAGTTACATGACACCCGTCCTTCAACAACACAGTTCAAACTTCAGCAACTGTGGTAATGAGCTGTGAGTAGCTGCATAAAGTATAAACCTCACTGCTCTCTCTTCAGTCCACCAGTCACTTGATAAAAGAACAGATTCGTATCATGATCGGTAACAAATTATGTCACCTCTTCCAAAGTCTCCTGGTGGTTGGTCCCTGCACATCTGTTATTCGGTCCCCAGACAGCACAGGCAGTCATGGCTCTGCCTCCTCGTGTCCCAGGGATAAGCCTGTGTAACATTTTACAAACATAGATCATCAAAAGAGAGAATTAGCCAGAAAAGATGAAAGTGCAGCAAAGAAATGGGAAGTGATTAGTTTGGAAGTCAAATTCAAATCAAATGTGAATGGAGTTACAGAAGAAATAGCTGACCATGGAATGCTCACACCTTTCCCACTGGATACCCTCTAGACGTGCTTCTGGAGGATCTTAGTGAAGGCAAATTGATTGACGTAAGTTAGCAAAGTGGCCATGCCAGTAAGGATGATGATGGTGTCCTGGGAGAAGTGATTCTGGCAAACCTTTTCACATGGAATGAACTCTTGCAGACACTTGGCATTGACAGAGAGAGAACAAAGGACACGTTGTTAGAAGGTGATCCAGATTTGGAAAGGAGTATGATAATTTGCCAAGGCATAGGAAGGATGCTTGCTCCTATTGTGATATGATGAGAAGACAAGCGCTATTCGAATGCCTCTTGGTAAGTCGTTTACACTAATTCTCAGTGTTTCTTATGTTTTAAATTATAGCACATTGAATAAATAATAGTTTTGCTATTTTTTCATTTCCCTAGATAACTGGTAAGGAAGCGAGTTTTTAAAGGTCAAGGACCAGTCATAATTTTTCCCATTGATTATGATGTTCACTTTGCACAGTTTCACTTGCAAGGTAATTTTTACGGTCCCGCACTGCTGTGCAAAGCGGCAACTGCTACGTTTTAGTCACTACACACACTCACGCAGATATAATCTTGAATGCGGATAATCAAGTGAATGAAAGAACGAATGAATGAATTCTAAGTGGGCTCCGCCCACCTAAGGTACTGGGGATGAAAGAGGTGTCCTCTTGCTCCCTCACCAGTGTGATGCACCGTAGTTCTCCCCAGTCTGGACGTTTGGCCAGCTTTCTAAGGAGTAGGTCTGCGTTGTGCTCAAATCAATCCTATGGCCCCGCCCACAGCCCTGAAGCTCGGGGTCAGCGCTGCAACTTGCAGGGTCACCTCCAGGTCAGGCAGCCACGGCCAGTCCTGGTCACGAGCCCCCCGTCTCCACCTGAAGGTGGGTCTGTGATTCAGATACTCCCAGTCTTAGAGGCTTAGGGATATCCTAAATAAATGAAATTTACTGTTCTAAGAAAACTTCAGCCTGGGCAAAACCTTTTACATGCTCCTCCCACATTTTTACTAGAAATGTTAGTAGATATCCAGAATTCCTAGTCATTTCTTAATGCCCAGGACTAGCAAGGTGGCCAAGATGTCCACCTTGCCATGACAGCCCTTTGAAATCCATAGATGTCATCTCGGGATAATTGAAAACCCACCTCTCCTGGTACCCTCCCAGCACTCTCACCATCAGAAACCTGTTGGAAATGCGCGGGCAGAGCCGGACTTTGGAAGAGGCAGCATTCCCACAGCCTGCACGGCCGGGGGGAGGGCTCTTCGAGACATTTCCAGGAGATACCACCAACCAACTCACTTATGTTTCTTTTTCTCCTGGGATTCTTTTCCAAGGATGTTTTTAAAATTGAATTAACCTCTTTCCGAAGGCCCTGAATAACTCCTCACTCCATGGGTGTATTGAATTTTTCTTCCAACGACGTTGCCCAGAGGGTAGTTGGGAGTTTCACCCCTTCCTTTGTTTGCTTGGCAAATGCTTATTGAACACCTACTCTGTGCCCGCCCTGTGCGCGGTGCTGGAATCCGCACTGAACAGTCAGACGTGCCCTCCTGGGACTTAGAAACAGATGGCAGAAACATAATAAACAGATGAACAAATAAAAAGGCTTGGAATTAAAGGCATGTGGCATGCTGTGAAGGGCACAGACAGTGTGCGGGGAGGGTGCCAGGGAGGACCTCACTCAGAGAGACGTCTGGGAAGGACTCCGAGGAGCTGAGACCCGAGATACGGGAACTTGAGGGAAGAGATGTCCTCACTTAGGTCACACTATCCGGCTGGGCTCTGAGACAGGGAGTGTATGGGGTGCCCGAGGACACGGAGGGGGCCCTGGAACTTGTGTGCATGATTGTGCATAATGGAAGCCCGTTAAGGCCAGGGTAACTAGCGGGACTCTCGGAACCTGGTCTTTTGCCACCACCAGGCCAGTGCCCCCTCCACAGCCTGGAGACTTCTGGGGTGCCTCAGCTCGCCCCAGCTGTTTCCTGTTTACAGCAGGCTTGTCCTGATCTAAGACTTGAGCTTAAAGGCTCCTTCCAAGCCTGCTTCTCTGAGATGGACTCCCCTTGACTTGGGATCACACTAGGGTTCTTAGTTCCAGGCTGATCTTTCCCCAAGTGCTTTCTCTCTTAAATCGACACAGCGCACTATGTACTTCTCTTTGCATGTGTAGACAAAACCCTTTTTCAATATGTATTAAAAAATAGAATTGGCAATGGATTTTGCTGCCACTCAAGCTTGCCAGAAAGGTTGGAAGTGAGCATGCTGCCTGTCTTGCCTGCGCTTCCTACTAGGAGCTGGTGGAGACAGGATCCCCCTCTCCCTCACTTTCCCTTGAGCAGTTCGTGGGCTGAGGGGTGGGGTCCAGGAGAAAGGTCCCTGCCTTTCACAATCAAGGAGAAGGTGCTGATATAAAAATATCAGGTGCTGGCAACAAAACTTTGGAGTTTCTGATCGAGTTCCCACACTGCTGTTTAATCCTTAATCATCCCTTGGGCACACTTCCCATTGCTACTGCTTGTGTAAAACTGGAACAGACTAATTGCCTCAATCTGTATTTTCTATAAAGTATGCTTAATGCAAAACCCACAGGGGTTCCTTGTATGATCATTTTGCCCTAATAGGCTGTTTTATTTGCTTCCAAGGAGTCTCTTCGATCTTCCCCTTATATTCTAAAATTTTCTTAGTCCCAAGTGACAGTCGGCAATATGGTAGATGTTTAAATAGTTCCCGTGGAGAAACAAGATTTTAGTTGAATTCCATACCCATCTCTCTGAGAGGGTTTAATGATCAGTGGGGTTGCTGCCATGAATAGAGGTCTTTATGGAAATTACCTTAACTATTTTGTTTTTCCAAAAGAGTATTCCAGGGACAGAGAAGAATCATTATTCTTCAAAAGTTCAAAACCAAACGGGAAAAAATATAAAGGAAAGAAAATGTCAGATTCTTTCAGTTAATTAAAATTGAAGTTGGAGGGCTCTTGTGATCTGAAACATGTCACTCTACCATATTCTTTTCTCGGAAGAAAAAGTTTACTGCACTCTTCAGGAACGAAAGTACAAATCCACCCAAGTTATTGCATACATCAAAAATGCTCAAGGCTAACCCCAGGCATACAGAGAACGCCAACCCCTGCGTGTTGCCCCTTTGATGCCGATGAGCCCCTTGCCCTAAAATCTTTCCTTCTAATGCTTGAATTCTGCCTTTCATGAAAACTGTCTTTAACCCCCACCCCAACCCCCACCCCTCAATAACCACTGGAGGAAAAATATAATCAATTCCGATAGCTTGCAGTCTGTTTGTGAAATCTTCCCCTACCTCAGAATGAAGAGTGTTTTTCTCCCATTGCTGTCTCTTTGTAGATCTTACTGCAGATAGATACATAGAATCCGTGTGTATCACTTAGGAAAGAAATTTTAATTTCTTTCTCCATGATAAGAGATGTGGTAGAACACAGTTCCTTCAGGGAGGAAGGGACAATATTATGTCGGATGTGAAGGGATAAACACAGGAGACAGAAATACAGGCCCGAGGACCTCAGCCACAGAGGGGCGGGCCCAGGGCTGGGGGAGGGGAGGGGTGAGCACAGCGCAAGCAGGGCACATCGGTCTCTGCAGGAGGGATTCTCATGCTCACCTCTGGTAACCTGTGCACACCAGCCCTGGAAATTAACAGGTGTCTGAAATAGTATTTGGACTTGGCATTTTCATACCACATCCATGGGAGTAAATTCTAAAAAATCAGAGCTGCTGTTCAATCCGGAAAGCATCCCAGAGGGATAATGCAATGGGCCCAGTTCCCACCAGGCATCCACCCCTGCAAACACGGGCGCACAGGGGCCCCCTGGATCTGCCTGAAGAGAGTTCTCAGAGGACAGAAGGGTTGAAGGAACTCTATGACTTTTGTGACCTCGAGGAAAATAAATTAGCCTCCGTGAGCCACCGTTTATCAGTCAAATGGCCTACAGCTCCTGCTGTAAGGATCACTGCTGCGTAAACCTTACACTGCGAGGCAAGGATGCTGGACCCTGAGCTGGCAGTCAGTTCAAGAGACTTTTATGAGACTGCCAGAAAAGCAAGCCTGCTCTTGGATACGATCCTATACACACACACACACTAAAATGAGAGAGGTGACAGCACTCCTCTGCTGACGGAGATGGTCTTCAGTTTGAGGTTCCTCACTCAGAGATATTAGCACAGTGGGACGGGAAATTGGTGGGACTTAATACTTCTTTACAGCATACCATCATATCAGTTAGAAAGAGTTTCACGAACGCCAACAGTCTTAGAGTTGCATATAAGAGTTTAGAACTCAGAGAGCATACCTAGGATGAAGATGCAGATTTGTGAGTCATTTGCTCAGAGGTGAGAAATGACTCCAACAGTCAGCAGTTTATTGAAGTTGGAGGGCTTTTGTGATCTAAATGTATCCCTCCCTCCCTTCCTCCCTCCTTCCTCCTTCCTTCCTTCCTTCCTTCCTTCCTTCCTTCCTTCCTTCCTTCCTTCCTTCCTTCAACATAACAAGTTATCTAGAAGTAGATAGTTTCTGGCATTGGGTCCGTGGTCCAGGGGGGTTAAGGATGCATCTCTGGGATTCTCTTAACCTTTCCTCGTGGTTGCAAGATGGCTGACAGAGCTCCAGACATCTCATCCATGTTCAAAGCAGGAAAAAGGGGGAGGAGTAATGCTACTAGCTCAATATGTCCATATTATCAGAAAAGCTAAATATTTCTGACAAAATGCCAAGAAGAGTTTTGCTTCTGTCTTATTCATTAGAACCATGTGTCATGACTACCTTCAAGGCGAGGGAGGCTGGGAAGGTATTTGGCAGAAGGTAACAAGGAAGGAAACTGATAGTAGCTTTAGTTCAGCCAGATACCACCATCTGCTGTGATTGTCAATATTTCCTGCTCCTTTTTTGAAAAAAAAGTTTCAGATATAAATAAAAGAGGGAATCTGGTCTGGCTTAGTTAGGTACTGCTCTCACCTAATCAGACACGCTGCAAAGGATTCTTTACTATAAAAAATGTCATGAAATGTACCCATGCAACTACACACAGCTAAAGAAAGTCAAACATCACAAGTCAATAGAATCTCCAAAATACTCCTTCTCAGTGCCATTTCCTTACTCTGGTCCCATAACCGTTATCCTGAATTTGGTATCTATCTTTCCCACATATATTTTCATAATATTACTCAGGCTGTTCTGAAATTTCATGCGAATGGTGTAACGTGGCCTTTCTTCAGCTTCCTCTTTTAGCTAATCATGATTTTTAAGAATTATTCATATTTCTACATGTAACCTAGCTCATTCAATTCACTGCTGTCTGATAACTATTGCTTTGGTGAATATAGTGTAATTTGTTTAACCATTCTTTCATTGGTAGACAGATACAGTTTTTTCTACTACAACAGTGATACAATAAACTTCTTGTATGTACCTCATTCTGCAGACATGAAATTCTTTCTTGAAAACCTATATCTGGAGATGAAATTGCTGTGTCAAAGCTATTACCCTTTTAATTTTATGAGATATTTCCAAATGGCTCTCCAAACTGGTTTATCAGTTATCCATCCAATTGGATAATTGTTCTAATTGCTCCACATTCTGACTGCCTCTTGCTATTGTCAGACTTTTCAGTTTTTGCCAGTCTCATGAGTGTGAAATGGTATGATGTCACTTTAGTTTGCCTGATTACTCGTAAGATTGAGCATTATGTCAGATGTTCATTGGCCATTTGGCTTGCTCTTCCATTAATTTCCTATTAACATCATTTGCCTATTTTCTCATGGATTTATTATCTTTTCCTTATCATTTATATTTTTTTATGTCTAACTCCCCCAACCAGACCATGAGCATCTTTAGTTAAGAGGCATAGCTTCCGTCACTCATTCAGTTAATATGAACTGAATGCCTAGTATATACTGGGCACCATGGAAGCACTGGAGATAGAGGTCCTTGCCTTAGAGGTATTGTTATGTCTTTACAGTTCTTTGAGTATGTCTGGCACATAAAAAGGTTTGCAGAATCCATGAACAACAAGTAAGCATAATTTTAAGGCATCTGGGAGCTGTTCCCTGCAGTCTCTGCATATTCAAGTCCTCAAAATTACTCTGTTTAGCAGCTCTAAAGGGAAAAATAGGAAAGGTAAAAGTTACATGGTAAGACATCTAATATTAGCAGCACTAAAGAATCAAAGAGCAGTCCTCTGTTACCCCCTGAATGAGTATCTGTCTTGTTTGTACATCATCGATCACTATACGGCTGCTTAAGCAGTCAGTAAACATTTATTGCATGCCTGCCAGGAATCTGATGGTATGCAAAAGTTAGGGCCTGGCATGATGTGTAAGAGGTGGAGTCTCTTCAGGGACTTGCAGTCCCTGTGGAGAGAAGTCACACGTATACAGAGAATGAAGACGGTACGACACACGTGAATGAGTCTGTAACAAGACGGCCTGGTATGGCTTGCATGCCTGGACAGATGGTGACGCTGTCACTGAGAAAAGCAACAAAGGGGACAGACTGAAGGCAGAGGAAGTGGGGAGCAGGGAGAAAGTTCATGCATGTGTCTTGGGCATACTGAGGGGGAGATACCAGGGAGGGTCTAAGAGTTGCATGTAAGAGTTTAGAACTCAGAGAACATACGGAGGATGGAGACGCAGATTTGTGAGTCATTTGCTCAGAGGTGAGAAATGAGAGGAGAGGGCCTGGAGCCCCACTTGGGGAAGTGCTGCCTTTGATGTCTGGGTTGAAGAAGTATCCACAGAGGAGGCAGAGAAGGACAGGTGGGTCACCACAGAGATGAAGGGCACCGGAGAGGACAGCGATGGCACTGAATGCCGCTGAAAGGCCACGCAAATGACACAGCAGGGGCTGATGGCTTTAGCTCAAGGTAACTGAGAAAGAGTAGGAGGGGGGGTCAGGGCTGTGCTGTGCCCCAGAGGAAGGGGTGGGGAGGGTGATGGGGTACGGAGAGAGGCGGGCAGGCATGCTGGGCAGGGTGCACAGCACCACCTGACACCCAAACAGCAAAGCAGCTGGGGCACAGTGTGTGTCACAGCAGAACTTCTCTGCACAGTGGCCTTCTGGGAGGGAGAGGAGGCCCGGGCCAGAGGGCCTTTCTGGCAAAGAGCTTAGATTTTTCCTCTCTAAAGAAACATCGGTGACTTCTGAGACCAGAAGTGACGACGTAAAGTCATGACAGAGGCTTGGTCGTTATGGAAGATGCGAGCCGTCTTAGTAACGGGGCAGGACACACTTCAGAAGCACAGATTCAAGCTGAGATTCTGCAGCAAAAGGTGGAAACACGCTTTTGAGTGGGCGGTTGGCTGCACTGTCCCGTGGGTGGTGGGTGGGAAATCCTGCGCCCTGCAAGGAGGTGCTGTGCAGGGGCGTCCTCACCACAGTCAGAGCCGCCACATCTCCAATGGGAATAGCAGAAAACCAGAGCTCCAGACACACAGGAGGAAAACTGTAACTTTTCTGCCTGTTAATTTCTGACTTGGTGAGTTACATAAAAATGAGCTGTACTGGGTCGAAGGAATCACGTTGGCTGGTTTCTCACATCAGAGCCTTCATCTGCCTCCCCGACGTGGTTAATTTTCCGAGTACAGGCAGACCTCATTTTATTGGGCTTTGCTTTACTGCACTTCCCAGGTATTGCATGTCTTACAAACTGAAAGTTTGTAGCAACCCGGCATCAAGTAAATCTATGGGTGCCATTTATGTAACAGCATACTTCATGTCTGTGCGTCACATTTGGCAATTCTCACAACATTTCAAACTTTTTCATTATTATTGTATTTGTTATAGCGATCTGTGATGGGTGATAATGACCCGATGAGTATAACCAATCAGATGTTGTCAGATGTTGGTTAGCATTTTTTAGCAATACATACCTTTAAATTAAGGTATGTACCTTGTTTTGTTTTTTTTTAGACACAATGCTATGACATACTTAATAGACTTCAGGGTGGTGTAAATATAACTTTTACATGCTAAAGAAAAAAAAAATCACTTGACTCCCTCTATTGCAACATTCGCTTCATGACGGGTTTGAAGCGGCCACCGCATCTCCGCGGGGTCCCTGTGTAAGGGCTCCGCTTGCTCGGGGGGCTCAGGGCCTTCGGGACAGTGTGGAGCACCTGTGTGTTTTGGAAGTGAAACCTGTGGTCCTGACCCTTCTTGCCCCTGCCTCCTATCTCTAGCAGCGAAATTGAAGAAGGAAGCAGGATAAAGAGGTTTGAAATCCATTTTTACAGGCTTTGCAGGGGGAGAAGAGGTGCTGGGGAAGCCAGTGGAGTTGGTGGCAGGAGAGGGAGGCGAGGAGAAAGGGAGACAGCATGACTGGTTCCTCTTGTGTGCCCCCCCTTCCCGTCCCCCCACACCATGACATGATGATCTCATTATTCCTCCCTTCATGGATTTATTGAGAACTTACTATATGCTCAGCACTAACCGAGGCACGAAGGCATACCCAGGGAACAAGCATTATCGCTGCCCTCGGGGGGTTCGTACTCTTCCAGGAGAGACAGAGATTCAGGCAAGCAACCACATAGGCTGATGTGCATTTGCAAATATGATGAGGGGCAGTGAATACAGGGAAGGGGGGCTGCAAGTGTCAAAAACAGGGGAGGCCACCCAGATCCTGAGGGTGACTTCCCTGAAGGCGGGGTGATGGAGCCGGGGCTGAAGCATGGTTAGGAGTTTAAGCAGTCAAAGAGGATTGGGAAGAGTGGTCAGAAAAGACAGAAGAGAGGGCCTAAGGCCCAAGAGAGACCCGCAGTGCTAGGAGGGAGAAAGGCCAGACCGCAGGGACAGGAGGGGGAGACGGTGCCAGGGAGTTTCCCCCGCTGAAAAGGATTTAGGTTCTTATCCTAAAAACACTGGGCAGCCAAGGAGCATTTTTAAGCAAGGGTTGCACGGTGAGATCAGATTTATATTCGAGTCACTGTCAACGATGACAGTAATATGAATGGTCCTGCTACTTGCGTTGCATACATTTTTGGAGTTAGTTGAGGGGCTTCCCCATCCTCCGGTCCCTAGGGTTCGTCCTTGCCCCTGGGGTCAATGGATGGTGTGTCTGCTGCAGGAGGAGGACAAAGAAGCAACCGGCAAACGTTCCCCTGGAATAGTGGCCAAGAGAAAATGCTTTCCGGCAGCTGGCACACACTCAGAAATGTGGGAGTCAGATGAGGCCATCTTGGACCTGTCAGGGGGTTAATCCAGCCTCCCTAAGAATGCTTTGCATGTGAGGGAAATGCCCGACATACACCGCACAGTGGAAAAAGCCAGGGCCTAAGAGACAGACAGCAAGATCGGTCACCAACGCTCTGCTCTGCGTGTCGGTCTCTATGGGCTCATGAATTCATAGGTACACATACAGACATTTGCATGGAAAAAAGCCTAGAAGTCAGCACACAAAGACTGTTCACAGTAGTCAGCTCTGGATAGTGGGACTGTGGCAACATTTTTATTCTTCTTTATGCCTAACTGGGTTTTCCAAATGTTTCTCTAGTAAACCTGTGGCAGTCAGTGAGTAGGCGAAAAGACAGTTTCTGAGTACAGGCAGACCTCATTTTATTGGGCTTCCTCAGAGTCTTGGCTGGCACTGGTCATGCCCCTGCTGGTCTTCATATCCCCCAAAACCCTTGCCGGGCAATCAGTTCTGCCTGGACTGATCTGAATGAGAAAACTCAGCCCCTGCTGAGCCAAACAACGCTCTGCTCCTTAAGATCTCTAACAACTGAGATCTTAGAAGTAGAAGGACTGAGAACAGGGCTCATTCAGCCACCACTTCCATCAGCCTGTGACAATGGAGGGCCCCCTCAGCCTGTGATTCAGGTAGGAAGAGAGGCACAGATCACCACCCAGAAAAGGCGACCCACCGTTGAGGTCCCCTAAGCCTCACTCTTGTATGTTTTACTGACCCATCCCTCCGAGCCAAGGAAGTCAGGGATTCTGTAAGGTTGATCTTCTAATCAGTGTATGTCGCTGTGGTCATTTGGGTCTGGAGATCAAGGCTGGCTTTCAGGATTGGCCAAAGTAGAAAACAGTCATCCATTAGATAGAAGTCCCCACGCTTACATGCTGGTCTACAACCATGCCACAGCACTTGGAATGTCTATGTAGGGTCTATCCTATAATAATGACTGTGCCATAGACAGCGTTCACATATGTTTTTTGATGTACTTGTAGGAATTCCAATAGCTGATGACATGGTCTTAAGCCGGCAGAGGAACTCACATAGCTGAATACTCCATGGCAGAACTGAGTCTCATTGGCCTGGTCTAGGTCACATGTCTGTCACTGAGTGAATCACTTTCCTGGGAGAATAAGAAATTACCATTGATTTGCTTGGAGTACCAACCTTAGAGCCTGGGGCAGGGGCCAGCCTTCCTTGAAAGATCAAACTGATTTGGGGGGATGGTTCCCCAACAAGGAAATTAAAGTGTCATTACCACCAAATAAAGGGATTGATATCCTTCATGCAAAACTAGCAGATGTCCACACGACCAAGGATTCTCAAGGCATTTGTTTCTGGCAGAGTCCGTGGAGGCCACGTGGTGTGGTAGGTGGAACACTGGGCCAAGAAGGAAGAGACCAGGGCTCTAAACTCACAAGTCCTCCCACCCCTCATTGTCCTCAGACCCATCTTCCAGAGGGTCCCTAGGGTGATCCAGCTAAAATGCCATCTCATCAAGTCTCAACTTGGAATTCTTCATTGCCACCCACCCAGCTATCGTCCCACCTTCATTGCCACCCACTGAGCCCTGCTGGGCCAAATCTAAAACCTCAGCCTGCTTTTCAGACTCATCCCCCGTGGCCTCACACTGTCTTCCCAGCAACCTGAATTTCTTGTAGTTCACACTCGTGCACTCACACCACGCTGTCTATTCACATCTCTGCTCATTCCTTTCCCTGCAGTGTCTCTGCCTCTCCTCACAACTCTTACCTTGCCAATTCCATCTCATCCTTTGTAACTTGGCCAAGATATCATCTCCAAGAAGCCCTCCCCCCTGTCCTTAACCTGAGCACCACAACACCCTAAGCACTCCTCTCTGTCTGCACTCAGAGTGTCTAGCTACCTACTTATAATTATATTCCAGCAAAACAACCATGGAAGGAATCCTGCCTCACGTGCACTGCAGCGGGTGCAGGCACAGTCACTGGCCCCAAGGAGAGGCTTAAATAAACATTTAATTGTTTACTGAACTGAACATCTCAGGACTCCATCCCTTTATATCCAAAATGAGAACATTGGACAATATGAGCTGTAAGATCCTTCCGGCTCTGAAAGGTTATGGATCAGACTAGCTCTTGTCACTAGAGAGCAAAATTGGGAGGGAATGAGGCACAGAGGAGGTAATTTTTTATTTCGGAAGCATAAATTCAGAGTAACTACTAACCAGGAAAAGATAGCCCTGCCCAAATTGTGTAGCCCATGAATTCTGTATATTTAAGAGGAATATAGTTAGTATAGGTCCCTCCCCCAAAAAAGAACGATGAGAAATAGACCTATTTTAGCTCCAGATGGTAGCAAGCTTACCATGTAGAGCATGTGGGCATTCATGCACACAGCATCTAGCATGCACCTGTCACAGAGTAAGCACTCAACAATTTTGTTGCATTGAATTTTGTTGCAGAAACAACTTCATCTGCCTCTCAACCCAGAGGGTGAATTGCATTTACCTGGTAAGGGGAGTGTCAAAGAAACATCTGTCTGTAGCACAGAACAGCCGTAGCCTATCTTGACTGATTCTCACCATGCCAGCCGTGCAGCCTGAACAAGCTCTGAAAGGGCATCTGCTGACCAAGAAGGAAGTGCAAAAAACTGAAGAGTAAAAACCAAAATCCCTTCAAATGCCCAAAGCTTAATATCAATGAAATAGTCCTACCAGGCTATGAACCACTTGAATATTTGCGGCGAACACTCACAGAAGTGCAATCACCAACTTCTTTGGATTCCTTTCTGTGCTTTTGACATCTGGTAAAGATTAAATGAGAGGCAAATTGAAGATGGCTAGTGGAAAACCCACTTTGGAAGTAGGACAAGAAAGTCAGTATTTCATCATTGTTAGGCAGAATGACTTTCCCAAGAGCTTCCCCATTTTTCAAAAATCGTATGTCAGTTACTTGAGGAAGGGAACATACAAGTTAAATTTTTTATGAAAATCACATGTTCTAGGCTGAAGTCTAATTAAAAGCTTCAAGGATACAGTTGCATCAAAATAAAATTAATTCTCTCTGATTGTGCCTGCACTGTTTTCCAACCGTCAAGGGAGAGTTTATTTTCAGGGGTATTACCTCATCGTTTGTGTTGCTAGATTGTTTTTTTTTAAACCCCTATGAGTTTGTGCCAAACGATGTGTTTTGTCTCATGACCAGAGCTTTGGTAATATAAATGTCCTTCACTTCATTTAATTTATTCATTTAATTTCTGCTTGGGTGATAGTCATCTGTCTTTTCTACTCTTCTAACTCAGACTTCCTGACAATTTTATGTAGAAAATTAAAGTAATATTCTTTCTGAACCTGAATTGATTTTGCTCAGGTCTTGTTTCAGAAAACAGCAAACAGAAATAATAGACTCAAAGACCTTGAATTTCACAGATTCCTTCTTTGCAGCCTGGCTTGGAGCCATAAGATGAAGTCAGGGCTTTGTTTCCCCCTTCTCCTCTTCATCTCCCACATTTAATGAGGAATCACTTGACCTGTGTCACCGGCTTGTATGACTTTGCTGTTGGTGCAGAAAATAAATCGGTTCAAGGGTTGGTAATTAAATCATCCGCATATATTTTTTCCCCTTTAAAAATCACCCAGAACCAGAAACTTTCCTGCACCCTAGAGCTGGGAGGCGATGTCAAACCCATCTTAGACGCTTGAGCTCTTGGGTTTTGGGGCGGGGGGGTGCTGTCAAGGTCACGTGTCCGGAGAACTGAGGTGCGTGGAGGGGCCACCGTCTGGCTGTAATTCAGGCCCAGTCTTCGCATGACAGTTTTATTTGGCTTCATTTATCCAAATATTTGCCCTTGTTCTTTGTTCCGCTTTCTTTGTATATACTTTCTCTCTCTCTCTCTTTTTCTTCCCCTCCATAGAGTAGAGCAAAGTAAATTAGTAAATTACTAAATTTACTTTGCTGCTTGGTAAATTGATCAAGATAAAAACAAGCACGTTTGAGGAAGGGAGCCAGTACCCACCTCCGCCCCCACACTCAGAAAAAAAATTCATGTTAAGAATTGATTTATTTGTTCCCGTAGATGAAGCTACCCACATGGTGTCTGGGTTACCGCTCCGTGATACGTAGACGCAGCCTTCAAGTTAGTTGTATATTCGTTCATTCCTCATGGTGGGTTTCCTCGTGATAGAGAACCGAGGTGTCTGCAGCGGGCTAAGGATTTGGAAGAAGCGAGTTTTAGATCTGGCGCTGCCCCCCACCCCCCCATCCAGCGGTTGGCTGGCAAAACCCCTTAAATTCTGTGGGTCTCAGTTTCCAAATATATAATCGTGGCCCCAAAGTCTCCTAAAATCCTAACATTCTGGAGTCCAGTCTCTTCTGAGTATCCTCTAAATACAGTGTTCCATGTGTAGTCCTCTTATAATATCCAACTTGCAGTTACTTAAAAGAAAGCAAAATCTGTATTAAAAGAATGTTTTTCACTTTGTTCATATACTTTCCTTTATAATAGCTATAGGAAATGGGTGATAATATTTATGGACTCGGTCAATGGCCCCTTTTGAGAGGGCAGTTCCCACTGCCCAGAGGATATGCTCTGGGGAGGCAGCCTGAAGTGGGGCTTTCGCCAGCCTCCTCCCAACTCAGACCCCTCCTCAGCGCGTAGGGGGCTTGGCCACCCAAGGAAGAGGAACTTCTCTGAGCCCATTCCCTCAGTTTCCCCTGTGGGACCCGAGGTAAAAATCTGGACCCAAGCTGTCCGGTAGAGTAGCTACTATACCCACGTGGCTCTAGAATGCTGGAAATGTGTGTATGAAGATGGGTTTATACACATAAAACTGCACATCAGATTCCAAAGACTTAGTGTGAAAATATGAGAGTAAGGATTTAATAATGTTTATATTGATTCCATTTTGAAATGATAATATTTTGAATCTATTTGGTTAAGTAAAATATATTATTAATATTGATTTCCCCTGCCCCTTTTTAGTTTTTTAACGCAGATACTGAAACATTTTTAATTACCTGTGGGGCTCACATTCAGACAAAAGATGTAGAGGTCTCTGCTGCTCCCGTCGGCGGTGGCTGCGTAGGTCCGTCCACTGGCGCATTCGGACTGACCAAGTGAGAGCCGGGATCAGTTAGGAAATGTACCAGAGTGCCACGGGGAGGGGCAGGCGCAAGGCGTGGGGCCCCGTCTGGGCTGGATTCAGACGGACACATGTCTTTACACCAGACAGAGAAGGGAAGCTAAACACTCACCAAAGAAGAAATGTTGCTCAAAGCCAAGTTACGTAAATTCTGATGTTTTTCAATTTCTTTGTGAAAAGTTTGGCAAATTCACACTGATTTCAGCACCAGGAACGCTGCCAGGTGGGCAGTCCCACACTGAGCTTTCTCTCGGCTGCGGTACAGAGCTCCTTGTGTGCGTTTCCTTCCTGCAGCAGTGCTTCTGACCTGCTTGGGAAGGTTACCGTCGAGACCATGAAACGAGAGCAGTAAGACGGCATTAGGACGTGGCAGAAAGTGGGTACACGTGGGAACAAAACAGAAAACCCAGACAGCCTGATGCTTATGCAAAGAGGGAAAAAAATCAATTCACTTCCACAAACGTCCTCATGTCTAAGAGGTCTTTCAGACAACATACTGCAAAACTCTTTAGCCAGATGTACACAGTAGGCCCTTGTTACTTCGGGAGCCGCTTCTTACACCTGATGGATTCCTCCCTGGCCACCCTTCCTGCTGAAGTCCTGGACGTGCCCCATGCTGCAGTCATGCTAACCTGCTCGGTTTCTCAAGCACCTGCTGCTGCTGCTCCGTCTTTCTGCAATGCTTTCCCCCAACCCCTACCCGCCCCTGGAAAAACTCCCCCAGAGCTTTCAAAAATCAACATACAGCCTCATTTTCTTTCTGAGGCCTCTCCTAAACCTCAGATCCCACACATATAATGCCCAGTTGCACCCTATGCGTTTATGTTTGCCACCCTCTCCAGTTGGCAAGATGCTTCAAGCTATGGACCAAATATTATCTGTGGTTCTGCTAGCAGTGCCTGTATAGATTCTGGCCCACCAGAGGCAGGTAAAAAGTGCTTGTGGAAGGAACAAGTGAGCAAGTGAGTGAACAAATGGGCATTTAGTTGTATTGTTTCAGTATAACAGACTAACTGGAGTTATCTTAACACCCGACTTAACATGTTACATTCTGTGATGCTAAAATAAATTTCCCACCTTTGAATTTCAAGCCTCTTCACAGGACTTGTTTAACTCCAAAAGACACATAGAGATGATCTATTTCTCCATGTTTAATTTTATGCTTAGTTCTGTTTTATTAGCAAGTGTTCAGGAGGCGTGATGAAGAGTCCAATGGCATCTGATGGTACGTAAGCCATCTGCGTGCGTTACCAATCAGTCCATAGGATCTCCAGTTTGACGTCTTGGTCTAGGAATCAAGAAAATGCAGATTCACCCATCTGCATTCTGTTATGCAGGCCCTTTGTGATCAATAAAGTGTATTTTGCAAGAGGTTTGGTAAATGAGAGGCCTGTTTCCATGACCATGGAGAAGCAGAGAGAAGTCAGGCGGCCCAAACTGAAGTGGAGTCCATTCCATCATTACAAAGGCCCGAAACAAAAATGTTTATTCATTCTCTCATATTTATTTTATTTAGGGCAAATTATGATGTATGTCAGTAAATAAAGTTATATAAAATTATTACCTTCTGTGATAGACTATAATCTTCATGAGAACAAGGACTTTGTCTGTGTTGTCCACTGGCCAGTGCTTCCACAATGAAGTACTCCACAAATACTGCTGACTGCCTAGGTGGGAGGTGGGAGGCGGCGTATCACCAGATTACTCCCATAACCCCTTGGTGCTGAGAACAGCTTGTTTTTGGTAAACACGTTCTCTCTTCTGTAAGAAGAAGTTTGACTCGTGGAGTTGTTAGACCATAGCTTTCTCCCCACACCATTCTTGGATGTAAGATGAAGAGAGACGTGGCTTATCTCAAGAGGAAGCCAAATGAATGACAGAAACTGTTTTCATTCCAGAAGTATCAATTAGCAAACATGGAAAATCATGTTTTACAAAGTGACTCTCATTGGTGCATTCTTCAGAGAGACCGTTAGCTGAGAGGGGAGATGCTGACGCCGACAGAGAGGTGGCTGCAGTCCTGGGATCCTTCTTGTGTGGTTGCCTCCAGCTCTCTCCCCATTTGGTCAGCATGGCCAGGAAAAGGCTTTATGAAGTTTCTGGGTTTCTGAGTTATTTGAGCCTTTCAAAAGCGTGTTGAAACTAGAACTTGGGGGAAAAAAATGTTTCATAGAATGGAAAGTTATAGCCATAAGGGGACTTGGTGCCAGAGTTATGCCTGGTTAAAAATAGTGGGTTTTCAAAGAGCAGTAGTTCTTGCAAAATTAACTTGCAAGAGGTTTGGTAAATGAGATCTTACTCTGAAGTTAGCAGGGTATAGAAGAAAAAATAGCAGGATATACACATTTTACTTAAATGTGATTCCCCAAACTGAAGGGTTTTTTAAATTAATTAAACTAGCATTGAAAGTTTGAAAAAACTTGATATTTTTTAAGGTGTACAACAATTTTGACAGATGCATACATATTAAAATGATAACCAAAATCAAGCTAATTAACATACCCATTACCTTTTGTGTGTGTGTGTGTGTGTGTGTGTGTTTGTGTGTGTGGCTTAAAACACTCTGGATCTACTCTTTTTGCAAATTTCAGGTATGCAATACATTCTTATTAACTGTAGTCACCATACTATACATTAGGTCCCCAAAACTTAACAATTTTATAACAGAAAGTTTGTATCCTTTAGCCAGCATCTCCCCAATTTTGCCATTCCCCAAGCCCTGATTATCACCACTTTGCTCTATTTCTATGAGTTTGACATTTTTAGATTCCACATGTAAACAAGACCATCAGTATTTGTCTTTCTGTGTCTGGCTTATTTCACGTAGTATAATGTCTTCCAGGCTCATTCATGTTTTTGCAAATAACATGATTGACCATATTTGACCGAGTAATATTCTGTCGTGTGTTTGTGTGTGTATGTATATAAATATCCCATCTCCCATGGAACCTTTCAAAAGCACAATATATACAATATTCCATCACATATCTAATCCGTTTTTATGTTTATATATGTTACATTGTCTTTATCCATTCACTTATCAACGGACACTTAAACTTTCTCCATATCCTAGCTGTTGTAAATAATGCTACGGTGAGCATGGGGGTGCAGGTATCTCTTTGAGTCAGTGATTTTATTTCCCTGGGATATATACCCAGAAGTAGCATTGCTAGATCATACAGTACTTCTTTTTTTAATGTTTGAGGAAGCTCATAGTGTTTTTCATAATGTCTCTCCCAATTCACACTCCCATTAACAATGTACAAGGGTTCCTTTTTCTCCATATTCTTACCAATACTTGATACCTTTTGAAAACTTTTTATCAGTTCTAATAGATCTGAGAATATTGTGATACTGAGGTTTTGACTTGCATTTCCCATATAATTAGTGATGTTGAGCACCCTTTCAAGTACCCATTGACCATTTGTATATATTCTTTGGGGAAATGTCTATTCAGTTCCTCTGCTGATTTTTTTATTGGGTTAATTGGCTCTTTGCTATTGAGTTGTATGAGTTCCTTACATATTTTGAATATTAACCTCTTATCAGATAGATGATTTCCAAGTATTTTTCCCATTCCATAGATTGTCTTGTCATTTTGCTATCTCCTTTGCTGTACAGAAACTTTTTAGTTTCATGTAGTCCCCTTTGTTTGTTTTTCTTTTTCTTTTGTTTTTTTGTTTTGCTTTGGTTTCCTGTGCTTTCAGTGTCAAATCCAAAACTTATCGCCAATGCCAATGTTAAGTCAGTTTCCTCTATGTTTTCTATGAGTTTTATGGTTGAAGGTCTTACATAAGTTTTCAGTTTAATTCAAGTTGATTTTTGTGCATGGTATAAAGTCAGGATCCAATTTCATTATTTTGCCTATAAATACCCAGTTTTCCCAGCTCCACTTATTGGAACTATCCTTTTGTCTTTGTGTATTTTTATGCCTCTGTTGAAGATAGCTGACCACATATGCACAGGTTTATTTTAGGGCTCTCTATTCTGTTCCATTACTGTATGGGTCTGTTTTTTCACCAGTACCATACTGTTTTGATTACTATTGCTTTACAATATAATTTTAAATCAGGACGTGTAATGCCTCCAGCATTATTTGTCTTGCTCAAGGTTGTTCTGGCTATTCAGGGTCTTTTGTAGTTTCACAGAAATTTTAGGATTTTTTTTCTATTTCTATAAAAATATATTTGGAATTTTGATAGGGATTACACTGAATCCATTAATTGCTCTGCGTACTATGGACATTTTAATAATATTAAGTCTTCTAGTCCATGAACACAGGATAATTTTCCATTTATTTGTCTCTTCCTTAAATTCTTTCATCAATATTTTAGTTTTGAATGTACAGGTCTTTCACCTTTTTTGTAAATTTATATTTAACTATTTTATTCTTTTTGATACTACTATACATGGGATTTTTTAAAATTTCCTTTTCAGATAGTTTATTGTTAGTGGATAAAAATGCAACTATCAGACAAAATAGACTTTGAGACAAAGACTATAATAAGAGACAAAGAATATCATTACATAATGATAAACAAGTCAGTCCAACAAAAGGATATAACATTTGTAAATATCTATGTACCCAAAATAGCAGCACCTAAATGTAAGGTAAATATCAGTAGACCTAAAG
The DNA here is from genome assembly GCF_040802235.1 of Manis javanica. NCBI lineage: Eukaryota > Metazoa > Chordata > Mammalia > Pholidota > Manidae > Manis > Manis javanica. The sequence goes on along the minus strand of NC_133169.1, from coordinate 89,640,884 downwards.
AGAGAAAATAACAGCAATATAATAATATTAGGGAACTTTATACCCACTTTCATCAATCGGTTGAACATCCAGACAGAAAATCAGTTAGGAAACACTGGCCTTAAATAACACGTTAGACCAAATGAACTCAACAAACATATACAGAACATTTAGTTCAAAAGCAACAAAGTACACATGCTTCCCAAGTACACATAGAACATTCTTAAAGATAGATCATATGTTAGGCCACAAAACAAGTCTTAATAAATTTAAGATTAAAATCATATCAAGCAGCTTTACTGACCACAGTGATATGAAACTAGAAATTTCAAGAAGAAAGTTGGAGAATTCACAAATATGTGGAGATTAAACAACATACTCCTGACCAATGAATGGGTCAAAGAAGAAGTCAAAAGGGTCTAAAAAAGATCCTGAGACAAATGAAAGTGGAAATGCACCACACCAGAACTTATGGGATGCAGCAACAGCAGTTCTAAGAGGGAAGGTCATAGTAATAAATGCTGCCTACATTAAGAAAAAAGGAAAGCTCTCAAATAAACAACCCAACTTTATACCTAACAGAACTATAAAAACAAGCAAAACCCTAAGTTAGTAGAAGTGAGGGACTAACAAAGGTCAGAGCAAAAATAAATGAAAAGTAAACTAAATAAATAAATAAAACTTGGAGTTGGCTTTTTTGAAAAGAGAAACAAAATAGGCAAACCTGTAGCCTATACTTATCAGGGTAAAAAGAGAAAGGACTCAAACAAATAAAATTGAAAATGAAAGAGAAGACATTACAGCTGATACCACAGAGATACAAAGGATTATAAGAGACTACTACAAACAATATCCAACAAACTGGACAACCTAGAAAAGAGGACTAAGTTCCTATAAATATACAACCTATCAAGAAAGTCATAAAGAAATAGAAAACCTGAACAGACCAATGACTTCAGAGATTGAATCAGCAATTAAAAATCTCCCCAAAAATTCTAGGACTAGAAGCCTTCACAGATGAATTCTACCAAAATTCTACCAAACATTTAAAGAATGAATACCAATCCTTCTCTAACTCTTCCAGAAATTTCTAGAGAAGGGGCCACTTCCAAACTCATCTTAACAGATTACCAAACTCATCTTAACTGATACCAAAGCCAGACAAGGATACTACAAGGAAAGAAATTTACAGGCCAACATCCCTGATGGACATAGATGCAAACATCATCAACAAAATACTAGCAAACCAAAAATCAAGAACACATTAAAGGGATCACACATGATGATCAAGTTGGGTTCATCCTTGGGAGGCAAGGGTAATTCATTGCCAGCCACTGAGGGGATATGTGAATCTCAAAGATGCCTCTTCAGACATAACTACAATCACACAAGATGAACTCCTTCAATTTAATGTTTTCCATTTTTAATTGAGATATAATTGAGATATTAGTTTCAGTTGTACAACATAATGATTTGTTACATGTTTAAATTGTGAGGTGATTTCTATAAAAATCCTATTTAACATCCATCATTACATATATTTACAAACTTTTTTCTTGTGTTAAGAACTTTTAAGATCTACTCTCTTAGTAACTCTCAAATATGCAATTCAGTATGATTAATTGCAGTCACCTTGCTGTACATTACATCCCTAGATATATTTATTTTATAACTGGAAGCTTATATTTTTTACTACTTTCACCCATTTCACCCCTCCCCCGCTCCCCATCTCTGGCAACCACCAGTCTGTTCTTTGTGCCTATTTTCCTTTTCCATTTATCCATCAATAGACACTTAGATTGTTTCCATGTCTTGGCCATTGCAAATAAAGCTGCAATGGACACGGGGGTGCAGATATCTTTTCAAGTTAATGTTTTCATTTTTTTCAGATAAATACCAGAAGTGGGACTGCTGAATCATACAGCCATTCTATTTTTAATTGGTTGAGGAAACGCCATACTGTTTTCCATGGTAAATGCACCAATTTACATTCCCACCTGGTGCGTGAGGGTCCCCTTTTCTCCACATTCTCACCAATACTCATTATCTATTGTCTTTTTTATAATAGCCATTCTAACAGGTGTGAAGTGATATCTCATTGTGGTTTTGATTTGTATTTCCCTTATAAATTAGTGATATTGTGCACCTTTTCATGTACCCATTGGCCATCTGTATGTACTCTTCAGAAAAATGTCTATTCAGACACTCTGCTCATTTTTTAATTAGGTTATTATTATTATTATTATTGGTGTTGAGTCGCATGAGTTCTTTCTATATTTTGGATATTGACCATTTATCAGATATGTGATTTGCAATCACTTTCTCTCTTTTGGGACATTGCCTTTGCATTTTGCTGATGATTTCCTTTGCTGTGCAGAGCCTTAATTTGATATACTCCCAGTTGTTTATGTCAGCTATTGATGCCTTTGCTTTTGGTGGTGTCAGATCCAAAAAAATCATCACCAAGACTAATGTCAGAGAACAGCCCGTTTGTTTTCCCTAGGGCAGTACCCAGAAATGCCCAAGGTTCTGTGCTTCTCCCAAGCCCACAGCACTGCACCAGCCTTTGCCCATGAGTGTCTTCAAAAGATCGTCCTCACCAATGGTGGGGGAAAGCATGTGGGGAGCCAACCATTTGTGAAGGGAATTGAATGCGGTGGCGGTTGGGGGGTCCTATGGGCCATTCGGAATTCCACAAACAAGGCATTCCAAGCACTGGCCTCCTCGTAGAGTCCATGAAGTAGTTTATAGAACCCACAGCCCTTTGTTGAGTTCTGAACCCCAGTTGCTGTGTGTACCCATTTCTCTGCTCCCAGCCTCTTCAACTACTCAGCCATGCCAATCCCCTCAGCATTTAGGGTGAAGGAGAAAGAAGTAGGCCACTCGGGCTGCACCCCGTATGACCAGGGAAGCTGGATGCTTAGGCACTACACTCTTATTTTTCTGCTGTGGGAGAAATCGGAGCCAAGGAGGTCTTTCTTGGCATCAAGCTCTGCCACCTTGGAGAGGGGCAGTGAGGATAAAATGAAATTATTCTTCTCATTCTGCAATGTGTCTATTATTTTGGATTTTTTTGGCTCCAATCGTGTGCTGGAACTTCTCTGCTGGACTACTGGACTCCCACACAGTACTCCCACCCATGGGAGGTGTCAAAATCTATGTTCTGTGGGGATGACAGCAGAGAACTCGTATTCCACCATCTTGCTGATGTCACTCTTTGGTGAAAGTGTCAGAAAACTTTAGCTACGTTGTGTGCAGGCTGCGTCACCCCCTCCCAGAATGTAAGCATTTTTCTATCACCGTCACCATCACTGTTGCATCCATGTGTGTGGCCCTAGCGCCTGTATCCAGGGTCCTGTAGCGCCTGTAGGAGTCACTGGGAGGCTAAATGCAATGCTCAGAAAGAAGCATGGTCTGTTCCACTGTGTACAGCCAAGCAAAACCTTCTCTTTAATAGCAGTTTGGCTTTAAGCAGGTTGTTTAATCTCTCTGAGAATGGAAATAATATCTACCTAATTATTATTAATATTAGAGTTGGATTGATATTAGAGTTGGATAAAACAATGCACTTCAAGTGGCACATAGCAGCACTCGAATCCATTGATTTTTTTTGTTATATCATCAACATCACTAAAATAGTATGATGTGTAGCTATTTGGGGCAGGACTGAAGTATTTACCTTTCTGATGACAAAAAGAAAATCATCTTATAAGCAAAATAATAAAATAAAGAAGGTTATGAGAGGAGGCATTTATTTCTACAATTTAAAAAAAAGTAACACATCAGCAAAATTAATTTTTGTATAAACAAACAACCAGAAACTGAATTCAAACTGATTTTAAGTTTGCTCTTCTCTAATCCTGAACACCTCACCTTACCAACATTTCTGTATGATTTCCGCTTCATTTGTGTCACTATATACAACTGAAAGCTACAAACTACAGCTGTTTTTAACATATTCAAAAATTTGGGTTTTACGTATTCAACCAACACACTTAGTTCAAACAAATGAGTGTTGTGAGTGTAGAAGGTGGGAAGGAGGAAAAGGAAGGAGAGTCTTTCATAAATTTACTTGAAAACAAGACATTTTCTAGAAAACAGGCTTTCTCTAAAACAATCTTTGCTTGCACAATATGAGCCAGGCTTCGTTACTAAGCAACTCTGGAAAAGCTGTAATGACGGGCGGATCGTAGCCTGTGAGCTCGGTGCTCTGTTCTCCGCAGGACATTTCTCAGAACCACAGCACGGCCTGAAGGAACTTCAGGTAAATCATAAGCATTGAGACTAGATGGGGTGCCGAGTCATCACAATCTAACCTGTCACTTTTAAACTTGGTTTGGGCCAGTTTAATCTTGAAAAGAGAACTTTGAGCTTTTAATACTGAGAAGTCTCTAAGAGGCTCCTCTGAGGCAGCGTGTCTCTCCTCATTTAAGTTTATATACTTTAGTTACCCTGTACGTCCACTATGGGAGAAGATACATGTCCTAGTAGAATTTCTTGAGCTGTTTACATAATACTGATTGCATTGGACAAGCTATATTTCACCTGAGTTACAAAATTATTAGATTGCAGACCACCTGTCCTGGCTGTACTGGCTTTTTTTGGGAGGTAGGATATTACTTACAGATCTCCAGTTCCCATTCTAGACATTCTGAAATCAAATTTCTGGAGTGGAGGCTGGGGGGAAAGACACCACATACTAACCAGCTCCCAGGCGATTCCAATGTGCATGTTTAGGAGCCACTGCTATAGCCCAAGACCAAGAAAACCTCGCCTAGATGACCTTCAAGGACCCTGTGGTCTTGTCATCTACGCACAGTGCCGTAAATCTTCACCAGAAAAGACCTCTAAGTGGGAAGTGGGGAGGGCAGAGGTGAGGAGGTTCCAGGCATCCTACGAGGCACCTCTTCACATCTGTGCTCATTCTTTCTGTTTCAATTCAAACACTATCTGTATACGTAAAAACACTTCAGTTAATATTTATCGAGCACCTGCTAGATGTGCTAGGTGAGCGATATTGGCAGCAGAGCAGGCTTACGTTAACTACCGTGGGCTGTGATGACTGCTTGCTGGTGGTATTAACCAAGCGCACTGGGAGCTCGGGGGGGAAGGAACCCTAACTGATGGGGAAGAGGAGACGGCATTTCAGAGGCGGAAATACAAGGTGGACTGCAGAGGCTGCTTCACTACTCAGAAAGGTGGGGCGGGGTGTTCAAAGGTGTTTGTGAGACTACACAAAGCTTTTGGTGTCTTCAACAAACGGTGAACATCTACAACTTCACTGTTCCCCAACATAAAATAGGGGTGATCAACTCTTTCCACTGTGCACAGTAAGTAAAGTAGTATTGAGCTAGACCCCAACGTGCAAAATAAATATTCACAAGTCCACACTGGTATAAATAATAATGGGATGAATAAATAAATGGGGGCGGGGAGGGGAGAATCCAGTCTCCCATGCAGAAGAATTCCAAAGAATGCACATAGATGTTCTCAAGAAGGAGCAGCGTAACTGCCCACTCAAGTGTGGGCTGTGCCAGTAACCTGCTTCCTAAGAGGACAGTGTAGAAAGGAAGGAAAAAGAATAGCTTCACGGTGGAGAAACCTGCCAAAGGGGACCTCAGTCAAGTGATCAGTCAGCATCAGCAGTGCCGAGTCATGGCGGTGGCATGAGCCGTCGAGCCATAGGATGAGAAGGAGACTTCCTCTCTGGGGTGTTCGTCCTAAGCGCGCCTAACTCGGTGTAATCATGAGAAAAACATTAGGAAAAAACCGATTGAGTGACAGCCCTTAACATACCTGACCAGTACTCCTCAAAACAGTGAAGGTCATAAAAAAAGGGGGGGAAGTCTGAAAAATTATCAGCCACGAGAAGCCTAAGATGACATGACAATTAAATGGAATGTGGTTTCCTAGATGGGGTCCCGGAAAAAGAACCATGGGTAGAAATCCCGGAAATCTGGATGAAGTATGGGTATCAGCTAATACTCATGTATCAATACTGGTTCACAAATGTGTCCTATGTACCGTAGTAATGTGACACACAAGTAACAGGGGAAACTGAGTTTGGAATATTGGGAACTCTCCATACTGTCGTTAAATTTTTCTGTAAGCCTGAGTCTATTCTAAAACGATAAGTTTCTTTTAAAAAATACAGATGCTCACACCTACCTGCCTGCCTGGTATGGTTGTTATGAATATGAGATGACAGAATGTATGTGAGTTTAGTTTCTAAACTCTGGTGTGCACCACAAATATAAAAGGGTTTTAGTAATTAGTTTATGCAAATAAAATTATTTTTATTTTTAAAATTCCTTTGAATTACTAAATCATTTTTAAATATTTAAAATTATTCTCGGTATGAGCTTGGGTAGCGACTGATTATGCAGGCTCTGGCCAGTCAATGAAGAGCTCCAGGAGTTGTGTTAAGGAGTTTTAATTTGATTCTGAAGATAATGAACCGTTAAAGGTTTCTTAGTAGAAGAGGCATGTGATTAGATCTGAATTTTAGGACTGGTGACGGAAGGAGGTTGGAACTGTGGGAACCGTTGAAGTCTGGGCAGAGGTGGTCCAGGCAGGAGTCATGTGGCAGGGCCTGATCCCCTGTGATAGGGGAGATCTCCCCCTTTCTACCCTAAAGCAGTAGCCCACCAGTCCAGACTGTGGACAGTGTTAATTTGACATCATTTTAAAATTTCAATGTAAGTGATTTACTATAGGATAAGCATATGTGAGTTTTTATGTCTCGGTACAATGCTTACAAATGCGTAAATCACACAGAAATCTTGTTCACCGCAGTGTCGAGGGCACTGGAGGGCAATTGCCCGTCTATTTGAAATGCCCTCCTAAGGTTCCTCCCAAGTTAATTCTTGTCTACTCCATGAAGCCTATTTTTATGTCAGATTATCCCAAACATTCCCTCCAGATTTCATAGAAGTCTATCCAGCTCTTTCCTGTATGTGATGACAGGCAAACTTATAGAGACTGAATGTTATGGGCATGAATTGTGAAGGTTTTCTGGGCCCTGCTGTTTATTATGTTACCAAGCTGTCAGCAGCTGGAAGGCAGGACCCTGTCCCACCCATCCACCCGCAGGCTTGGCCTCCAACCAGTCCTCCCTAAAGGTTGGTGAAAATTACTGCCAGGAAAAGCCTCTGGGAAGCACCACATCTCTCCCAGGAGTCCCTGGGCCGAGAGGCTCAGCACCACCGAAGCAAATGTCCCAGCGCAGCAGTTTCACCTGGGGTTAACTCTTTGTGACATCTGAATGCATTAGCCACCTCTAAGAGTCCCATTTATTTTTAAAAGAAATGAGACTCTGTTATTCCTTACTCTATTATTCCAGGAATCTATCTGCAGATTTTTTAAAAAGCAAGAACTATCTAATAATGAGTAATTTCACTAACCTATATTTAGCAGCAAGGAAGATTTTTTTTTAGGTCATTGCAGGGAAGTTCTCAGAAATTGTGTAAGTTGGGAACAATGGAAGGTAAATAACATAGACATTTTTCTCCTTCCAGAGCAGAGGGATTCACCACCAGGTCTGAGGGAGTAGACAGTAGTGACTCAGTTCCTCATCAACTAAATGGGTGTTTAGTACTTACCCTGTGGGGCTTCAGTGAGGAATAAACAAGACAGCAAATACAGAAGCACTTACTGCAGTCCTCGCGCACTCCTGGTCCACCTCCACCTCTCAGACACACGCACCCTCATCCCCTCTTCCCTGCGGCACAGACTTGTGGCTGCTTCTGTGCTCTGGGCTTGCCCCTCTCATCTCCTAATTTGTATGTGACCTTCCTAAAGCCCATTTCTGAGGTGTCTGTCTCCACCTTGAAATCTTTCTAGACCTCCTTCAGCCATGGGCTGGTGTTAGTTCTGGGTTTGGCCCCCCCTTGCTGCCTCTGCAGTGACTCAGTTTCCCAGCCACGCTGTGTACCAGTGAACAGATAACTAATACACAGGAGAGTGACCTGCTCTATGTGAGGTCATTAGGTAAGTGTCTGGAACATGGTACATAGCATCGTGTTGATAGCTGTAGTTGCTATTTTGAGTTACTTTAAGCATACCGAAAAGTTTAGCACATAACAAATATCTATGCCCCTGCCAGTCAACTTTATCAAATCATAATCTTATGCCATATTTTTTCATCTTTTTTTTTCAGAAGCAAAGCATTGCAGACATTGCAGAGCTGAAACCCCCTTCTTGTACTCTTCCCCCCTCCCATTCCCATCTCTCCCTTCATAGCAGGGAGTACAGTCCCAAATTTTGGGCTAATCATGATTTTATATTTATACCTTGTGTTCTAAAATTTTATTTAAGTGGTATAGTACTGCATATAGCCTTTTTCAAATTGCATTTTTGGTCAAAACATTATGTTTTTGAGATTTATCCATGTTGATACAGTTTAGTTAATTCATTTTCATTGCTATGTTGTATTTCATTATATGAATATTCCTTAACTTATTCATTCCACTTTTGAGGGACATTTATACTGCTTCCAGTGTTAGAGAAAGAAGCACTCTTCAGATCATTGTGCAGATGAGAAAATGAAACTAAAGAAGGGAGGTGATATGGCTAAAGGTAGTGGAGACAGGACTTTACAAGAGGCTGCAGTGGCCTGGGGTGGCCAGTTTTTGTCTGCCCAATAGACTTTCCCATTTGGTTTCTTCATGTTCCCTTGAGGAACTCATTTTTCATTCTGTGAGACCCTATCAGGAATGTCAGTTATTCCCTGCCCAAGGAGAAAGAGATTGCGGGCTTCAGTCTTTGTCAGTCACAATGCCATATTCCTTGCAATACAATGATTGGTTCAGGGAAGATCATGTGACTTAAACTGAGCGAATAAGAATCCTGCAACTTTACTTAGCTGTAAAAAATATAGGCCTGGGGTTTTCAGAAAATATCTTTCTTGCCACGAGGGGAAAATCTCCCTTTAGCAGAGAGAATGAAGCCATCACTCAAAGGGAAGCCAAACAAATAGAGGTGAGAGAGAAAGATATTGTCTGAGCCCTCGGGTGCAGGATTTCCTAAGCTTTTTATGTAAGCTGCTGCTAAGTTCCTGTCCTTTTCTTCTGTTTTTACCTTAACCAGTTTGACTTGGGCTTCTATAACTTACAGAGTCCTGACTCTGTTTACCCTTCTTTCTATTCTGTCACAACTGTATCCCTTAGATATTCAGAAAGCCAATTGAGAGCAATGGTCTCAGTGAAGCCATAAGAGTACCACTGACCTTGGACTTAGGAAACAAAGTAAGACTGTGGTCGAAGTTCTAACATGACACTTCCCTTGTCTTAACTATTTTACCCTGACCTGCCATCCATGCATTCAGTGTATAGTTATCATGTTTCTGACATGATATCTGATGGAAGATATCTGACAAAAATAGCACAAAGGACACAGAGATGAAGGAATATTTTTCCAAGTATTTTATATGAAATAGTATAATATTAATTCTAAATAGACTGCCATTAGTAAATAATGCCTACCTTAATCCCTAGAGAAAAGGCTAAAAAGGCAATAAAGGGATTAAATTGGATATTTTTAAATAATTGAATAAACTTAACTGGAAATTTAAAAAAACACATAGTGGACTGCAGAGACCAACAGAAAACAAATAGCAAGGGAGCAGCTTTAAACCCAGCCTTGCCAATAATTATGATAAAAGAAATAGACTAAGCCTCCAATTAAGAGGCAGAGATTTTTACGCTGGATACAAAGGCAAGACCTATTTGTTGTCTATAGAAACACACTTTAAATGTAAAGTTAGATTAAAAGCAAAGGATGGAAAAATATGCCATGTGAACTGTAAGCATAAGAAAGCTAATGTGGCTTATAATACCAAAGGAAAATGACTTATGGACTTAGAAACAGAGGTTCAAAATACATAAAGCAAAAGGTGAGAGAACTAAAGGGAGAATTAGACAAATTCACAGGTACAGATGGAGATCTTCACCTCCCTCTTTCTGTAATTGGTAGAAGAGGTAGACAGACAGTGATTGATAGAGCAAGAGATATATATAGATATCCAAACTATCAATCACCTTGACCTAAATGATATTTATGGGCCATATGAAATCACCGCACAGTATTCATTATTGTCAAGTGCACATGGAACATTCACCAGGTTACACTTTATCCTGAGCTTTTTGTCTCAATAAATATTAACAGACTGAAATAAAAAAATATTCTCTGACCACAATAGATTTAGAACTTATTGCAAAAAGATATAGAAAGTCTCCCAAGTATTTTAGAACTAAACAATGCATTCTTAAATAACATGTGGATCAAAGAAGAAACTAGAAGGGAAATTAGAAAATGTTTCAAAATGAATGTTAGAGAAAATATAGCATGTCGAAACGTGTACTCTTTGGCTAACTTTTTTATTTTCATTTAAATTTTTTGAAATGAAACTTTATGAAACTTTTTCTTATGAAGCTTTTTTAATGAAACTTTTTAAAATTTCATTTAAAAGGCAATTTATGAATCTAAACGCTTATATTAGAAGAAAAGGCAAAAATCAATGATCTGTTTCTATCTTAAGAAATTAGAAGAAAAAAATGAATTCCAAAGAAAATAGAAATAACTATAATTGCAAAGTTCAATGAAATTAAATGGAAAACAAACAATAAAAAAATTTGATAAGACAAAGGGCTTATTCTTTGAAAATATTAATAAAATTGATAAACTCCTAGCAAGCCTGAAAAAAAACACAAATTACAACTATCAGGAATGAAAGAGGGCATGTCATTACAGATCCTTCAGACATTAGAAGGATAATAAGGAAACATTATAAACAACTTTATGCCAATAAAACTTGACAAGTTTGAGTAATTGGACAAATTCCTTGAAAGGTACTCAAAGCATTCCCAATAAAAGTCAAGTAAGTTTTTTGAGGAAAATGAAATGATGATTATAAAATGTGTTTAGAAATGCAAAAAACCTAAAACAGCTAAAACAATTTTGTAGCAGAACAAATTTGGAGGACAAACACTAGCTGACCTCAAGAGTTAGGAAGCTGTAAGAATCAAGACAGAGTGGCATTGACGTAAGGATAAACAAATAGGTCAATGAATCAGAATACAGTGTGTAGAAATGGACCTACAGATCTTTTTCAGTTGATTTTCAACAAAGAATCTAAGGCCATTTCTTGGGGAAAATAAAATATTTTCAACAATTTGTCCTGGAAAAATTGGATAAGCAGACAGGAAAAAGAAAGAACTGTGACACTTACCTCACACCATATTACAGAAATGAATTCTAACTGGATCCTAGAACTAAACATGAAAGCTTCAACTAGAGACTTAAACATGAAAACTTCTAGAAAAAAACTTAGGATAATATCTTCATGAACTTGGAATAAACAAAAAAATTTTTAGAGGACAGTAAAAGCACTAATTATAAATGATAAATTAAGCTTCATGAAAATTTAAAACTTCTGCTCATCAAAAGACAGGGTAAAATATTTGCAATGCATATATGTAATAAACAGTTTGTATTCAGAACGCTTGCAATTCAGTAACAACAAGAAGAAAAGGACCAATAAAAAAGGCAAAATACTTGAATAGATACTTCAGAAAGAAGATGTATGAGTGGCGTCTACAGTGATGAAAGTATTCTCTATGTTAATAGGAATATTAGTTACAAAAGCCTATATGTTAGTCAAAATTCATCAACTCTAACAAATATTCGGGATCTGTGCATTTCACCATATGTAAATTTTACCTTAGTAAAAACAATGCTCTCTTTAAAAAAAGGAGTGGGGACTGCAGCTAAAGGAAGATGTGACTATGAATCCTGGCTTGACCACTTACAAGCTAAGCGACCTTGAGTGATTTACTTAACCTTTCTGTAACTCACATTCCTCATCTAAAAACAGAGATGATGACTATACCTATCTTATTGTGGTTGTTGGGAAGATTAAAGAATATGGCCCCTAAAAACAGGCTTAGCAAAGTGCATGCATGACCTGATCTCCTGCCTTCCCAAATGGGCTCACTCTTCTTTTCTTAGTTGGGAGGAATTTTAATTTTATTTTTGTTTGAATGGTATCTAAGATGAAACAGCTTCAGCCTGCATTGGAACCCCCCTCCCATTGTAAGGGGGTAAGCTGTCCCCCTTTTCCTTTTCTAGGTATTTGCCAACTGAAGAGAACAGCTCCCAGGCAAGTCTAGAGAGCTCATCTGGATTCCTAACAAAACTGCCCATGTTCTGAGGAATTCCAGTCTCCTTAAGTGCCCAGAATGGAAGCTGAGGTGGAGGTCTATCTGCCTTGTTTTCACTTGGGGAACTAAAATTGCAGTTAAATGTGAAAGACTTTTCCTCTTCCCTGGTAACCATTTCTAAACACTTTCCACGCAAGATCAACCCAAATTGACTGTGTCTTGAAGACCTGGTTCCTTGTATCCCTGCTAAGAATGCAGCTTCTTAAACTCAAACCCTCATCTCTTCCTTCCCAGTCTTTCTCTTGTCCAGCACTTCGATTCTACACCTCACATTTCGAGGCAATCATGAGCTGTCTAGTCCCTGTCTATTTTTCCCTGGGTTTAAATATACTCTGTACAGTAGACTGCCAGCTCCTCCAGGCAGGAACTATCTTTGCTATGCACGGCCCCGGGGCAATGGGAGGCACCCAGGTGTTTCTTTCTGGTATTATTTTATTTGTGAATAGGGAATATAAAATTTTAAGAAGGAATAGCCTGTGATAAGTCTTATATTGTTTAAAAATTTTAAGTAAGAGATAGTGAGTCTCCTGGTTCTTGGTTCCCTCACCATACTACCACCACCAAAAAAAAATAAGAAAGTCCTGTTATTCCCCATATTTGTCTATGAAAATATATATTCTCATTTCTCCCTCTTTGTTCCATAAAAGGTGGTTACCATAACTGTGCATTTTATGTTTTTTTCCAACTAATAATACATCTTGAAATCTCTTTACGAATAACTACTTCGAAATCAATCTTAAACTATCCCATCAATTAATGTGCTACAGGTAAATTCCAGTCTTCTGCTATTATAAACAATGCTGTGATATAAATTCTTGCATAGGTGCTCACATACATACCAATACACCTGTAGGACAAATTCTTTCTTTTCCTTTTTTTTTTCTTTTGGTATCATTAATGTACAATTACTTGAAAACCATTATGGTTACTAGACTCCCCCTATTATCAAGTCCCCCCAACATACCCCATTACAGCCACTGTCCATCAGCATAGTAAGATGCTATAGAATCACCACTTGTCTTCTCTGTATATACTGCCTTCCCTGTGTCCCCCCCACCTACATTATGTGTGCTAATCGTAATGCCCCTTTTTCCACCTTCTCCCTCCCTTCCCACCCATCCTTCCCAGTCCCTTTCCCTTTGGTAACTTAGTTGTAGGACAAATTCTTGAAAATGGGATTTCTGAGATAAAAGGTAGATGCTCTGCTAATTGATATTGTCAAACTGTCGTCCCTCGGAGTTACAGTTTACATGTCCACGGGCAATGAATGACAGCGCGTGTTCCCCAGCAGCCGCACCAGTGAGTGGGTGACTACTTGGATTTTTGCCAGTATCAAAGTAGAAAATGGTGTCTCAGTAAGAGACTCTCTTACAGTGAAACTGAGAATCTTGTTACATGTTTACATGCCCCTATTTTTTGGCCTTCTTTATGAATAGTCTGTTCCTAACCCTTGCCTGTTTTTCTACAGAGAAACACTGCCATGTGAAGGGCAATCACATTTTCTCAGGTGTCTTATGTATTCTGTCTCCACTTATAGAGTTTCTGCCATACAGCACTGTTTTGATTTTGCATACTCTAATTCACAAACTTTTATGTTATGACTTTCTATATTTTTAGTGCTAGTTTATAAAGGCCCTCTTATGTTTGTTTAAGTTGGCTGTTTGTTGTATATCAGGTCACGTTCCAAAAAGACTGGAGATTTCAATATAAAAATGGAAACTTGGGAGTATTAAATGATAAAAAGATGCTTCTTGGCTTGAATTGAGTCTAATTTAATTGATGCATTTTGCACATTTAGGGACACATTTAACTCCAGATCAGACGCAGAGAAGGAATTTTCCTCATCTCTCCTGAGGTCATTATTCTTTCCTGATCCCACTGGCTGAAACCCTGACCCGTCAGCCTCCGTGCCTGCAGCCGTGACCCCCGGGGTCTCTCACACTGGATCTGATCCAGACACTATTTCTGTTTCAGTTGCTGCTTTTGTTTCTTTTGTTGTTTTGTTTTGTGTCCTCATAAGTAGGAAAAAGAAGCTGTTGTCAGACACAATTACTCACAGACCCTTATCACTGCCTTTTTCTGCCTGTCACAAAGGGACAGGACAAGGGAATTAAATTGTTCACTCAGTCACTCAACCAACAAATAAATATATCAAGCATCTGTTCAATGTGAGGCAGTCTGCTCGGTGCTAAGTAGACATAGTGGAAGACGCACATAAAATCAGTATCTGGGGTCTGACAGATCAGGAGAGATTTCCCTGAGGAGGTCTCTTTCGAACTGAGCTCTGAAGGATGAGTAGGAACGAACGAGACGAAGAGCAGAAAGATTTCCAGGCAGAGGGACCAGGAGGGGCCGCGGCCCCGGGGCTGGAAGGAACGTGGTGCCGCCCGGGACTGGGGAAGCGTGAGGTCACGGGGCTGCAGGAAGGCCACGGCTCGCCAGGGGTATACCCTGGGGTGCTGTCAGCTGGGTCCCCTGGCTTGTGGGGTCACCAACGAGGGGTACATTGGACAGAGGGAGAAGCTGGGCTGCAGTGCGGTCCCCAAGAACGCCTCCATCAGCCCCGCCGGGAGCTCCGAGCTGGGACAGCCCTTAGTGTCGGGACAAGGAGGCGGGCCTGCGTGTCCCCACACTGAATAGTCAGTAGATAAGGCCACTCCCTGCCAGCTGGGCTGATGGGCGAGGGCTGCCAGCAGCATAGCCGCAGCTGGGAAAATCTGTCCTGGGCTGGGAGGGAATCTGGGCAGCAAAGCACAGCACCCACAATAGGTATCAGATCATTCAGGGCCTTTTGGGTCATGGTAAGAAATTTGAGTTTTATTTCACATAGAGGAGGAAGCCAGTGGAGATTTTTAAACAAGCAAGAGAAATAATCCGATTTTAAAAGACGAGTTCAGCTGCTTTAAGTGGACAAGTGCGGAAGAAGAGAAAGCATGGATCGCAACGGTGGCACGGACTCAGGTGGTGGCAAAGGAGAAAAATAGGAGGAAGGAGGCAGTCGGACTGGGTTTGGGCCAGTGCCAGGCAGGTGTGCTGAAGGCTTGAATGTGGGCTGGTGGAGGGAAGGAGGAATCCAGGTGACACCTGTGGGTGGGGGCTGAGCAGTTCGTAAGTGGCGGTGCCACGTGAGAAGATAAGGGCTGGGGACGGAGCTCTGCTCGGGGCCGTCTCAGCACATACCCCAGAAAATCAACCTGGTGATACAGTTGTCAGCTATTTGCTGTCTTCGTACTTTTCCTAAAAATGCAGGGACCTATTACCTATTCTCTGGGCCATGGTTTTCATGTGACGCACAAGTCAAAATTCTTCTCATCCTTCAATGTCCAGGTCTGATACTATCTCCCCTGCAATGCTTTCCTTCACTGTTGAAACACTGTTGTATATACAGATTCTAGATATTTTATGACTGGGGAAACTAGAAACTAGGGAAATTAACTGACTTCCCTCAGACTGTACTGGATACCAACAGAGCTATGACCAGACCTCAAGCCTAGACCTCAAGGCTGAATTTCCATTATGGGATTCAGACCCACAAATAGGAAAGTAAAACGCAGTGTGCAAACCCAGTAAAACCCAGTTTTCTGACCCTAACCCAGGGATCAAGGGACGATTCTCTAAATCTGCTGTGCCCTGTTACGTTATGCCTTTCAGCCCCAGGCCCACAGCTCCGTGTTCTCCTCGGTGCTGCTGCATCTTGCAGACACTTGAGCTTCCAAGTCAGGCTCTGCCGATGGGATACAGTGGTGGGACACTGGAGGCAGGAGGCAGGGACAGGGTGTGGTGTGCAGCTCCAGTCCACTGCTCCCTGGTAGTGGTCCAAGCAGCAGTGGCAAACATCCGTGAGAGGCAAGAGCACTAGCCTGCAGAGTCCCCTCGAAGAGTCAAGCACTAGCCACCTAGTGATCCCACCGAGAGGTCCCAGTGCCAGCCCCTCACCTCAGAGGTATGAGTTTAAGAAATGCAGTCCCTCGGAGGTCTGAGCTGAAAATGAAAACCAACTCATCATTTTTTCCCCCTAGACCATGTCTTCTCCCAGTGCTTCCAAGCTTAGTGAAGTTGTCCTTGACACCTCTCTCCCCCTCTCTCTATCCAAAGGCAGCACCAAGGCCTGACCTTTCTTCTTTCCAGAAACTTCTTAGATATGTTTGCTGCTTCTCTCTACTCCTACCTTAGGCTGAGCTACCATCATATCTTGCTTGGACTGATATTATAAATTCCTAACAGACTGGCATTCGCGCTGCCAACCTCTCTTGACTATCTAGTCTTTGATCTAATGCAGTTCTGGACCACTGAAAGACACAGATGAATGTGTCACCTAACTGGTCCTTTATTCCTCCTCCAGTCTTAAACGTTTTTGTTTCCATACCCCCCCCCCACCTCCCCTATGACAGCAACCAGTGAGTTTATTTCTGTTTTGTTTGTTTTGCTTTTTAAAATCCACATATAAGTGAAACCATATGGTATTTGTCTTTCTCTGACTTATTTCACTTAGCATAATACCCTCTAGGTCCACCCATGTTATCACAAATGGCAAGATTTAATTACTTTTTATGGCTGAGTAACATTCCATAGTATATATGTATCACATCTTCTTTATCCATTCATCTATCAATGGACATTTAGGTTGTTTTGTGTTTTGGCTAATGTAAATAGCGCTGCGATAAACGTAGGAGTGCATATATCTTTCAGATTAGTGATTTTGTTTCCTTTGGGTAAATTCCCAGAAGTGGAATTGCTGGGTCATATGGTATTTCTATTTTTAGTTTTTTGAGAAACCTTTATACTGCTTTCCATAGTAGCTGTATCAATTTGCAGACCAACAGTGTAGGAGGGTTCCCTTTTCTCTATACCCTCATCAACACTTGTTATTTCTTATCTTCTTGTTATTAGCCATTCTAACTGGTGTGAGATGACATCTCATTATGGTTTTGATTTGCATTTCCCTGATGATTAGTGATGTGGAGCATCTCTTGATGTGTCTGTTGGCCATCTGTACATCTTGAAAAATGTCTATTCCTCTGCCCATTTTTTAACTGGTTTACTTGTTTTGGTATTGAGTTGTATGAGTTCTTTATACATTTTGGATATTAGCCCCCTATAAGGTAAATCATTTGAAAATATATCCCCATGCAATAGGTTGCCTTTTCATTTGTTGATGGTTTCCTTTGCTTTTTTGATGTGCAGAATAAGTTTGATGTAGTCCTACTTGTTTATTTTTGCTTTTATTTCCCTGTCCTGGGGATACATATTCAGAAAAAAATTATTAATGCTAATGTCCAAGAGTTTACTGCCTGTGTTTTCTTCCAGGAGTTTTATGGCTTCATGTCTTATATTTAGGTCTTCAAACATTTAGGTCTTTAACAGTATTGACAAGATACCTTCACTAGACTCTAGAAATTAAAAGATGACCTAGACAAAATTCCTACCCACAAGTCAACAGCCAGTTAGGGATCCAGAGAAGTAAATAACATGTAATAAAATAATTATTTTTTAGTGGAAGGGTGCCTAGGGTAGAGGTTACTGGTACAGAAATGAAGTTATGCCTCCCACTATCTTGGGACATCACGGACGGCTTCATAGAGAAGCGAACCAGGGGCAGTGCTGTTGAGTGGCGGGATGTGGGTGGGGAATGTCCAGGGGGACTCCCGGGAATTCCTTAGGGCTAGAGTCAGGGTCCTTCCTCCGGAAGTCCCACTGTCTGCCCCAGTGATTGGGACAATGCTTGGCAAAGAAATAAGAGAGCAACGCTCATGTTTTTAAGCATGATGGGTTTTGCTCTCGCCTTCCCACTCCACCCCCTCTTCATCAAGGTTCCTCCTTATTTCTCAGTGTGTCGCTTGGGTCAGTCTCTCCTCTTTGTGCACGCTCTCGTAAATGAGTGGATTTTATTATTCGTGGCTTCTCACAAAAGGTCTTTGTTCAAGACCTGAGGCTTTTCCCAAGGGAAGCCATATAAATCTCCAATATAGTTCACCTATTTATTGGTCTCTTATTTCAAAAGTAGCCACTGAAAGACTGAACCTCCTCACCACCGCGTGCGCTCACATTCACGCACATACACACGCTCTGTCACCCGTCCCCCAGTTGACCCCACTCTCCCACTTGTGTGTAGCTTAAACCACTAAGACGTGGTTGTCTGTGGTCAGAAGATGTTCCTAGACTGTAACTTGGGGATCATGACTCTCTTATTTAGAGGGCCGGAGGTTTGGATAGATGGATGGATGTTTGGGTGGACAGATGGATGGATGGACAGATGGACAGACTGACAGATGAACGACTGAGACAATCAAGCTTCCAAAAGTTTGCAAAGGCCAACTTGATAGGGAACTCAAATGAGTGTTGGCAATGATAACAACAATGTTGACAGTGTAATGTGATAAGTGTTCTTCTGATAACAGAAGAATGAAAAAAATGCCTCCAGCAGAGCGGCAGTTAGACTCCAAGGGCACAGGCAGGGCCAGGACTCCTGCCTTCCGTCCCTCACTTATTAAACCAAGGCTGGTGGCCTAGTCTTCTCAGGCAGCCCCTTCTGTTCAGCCCCTGCTGTTCATAGTGGTGAATACAAAAGAATCAGGGGCACCCCTCCCTGTTTTAGAGTAATCTGTGGCCTAAGGTAAGAGATTCTCTTCTCCTTATTAACCCTAAATTAAATAATTAGGTAAGTTCAATTAAATAATTTAATTAGACCAAAGACCTGGGTGAAAACTCTGAACTCTGAAAGACAGGAATCATCCAAAAGCATTTTTCAATAGAGTCTCTTTTATTTTCTGCTCAGGGTAATATTAAGGGATAGTTTTCTATACCGTTTCTCGGGCTCCTGCTTACAAGGCTTCTTGACGTGGGAAGTCCAGACAAGCGCACGCCCTACTGTAGAGGGCACAGGCAGCTGGGTCCGTCTCCAGCCAAGCTCAGCTCGGCAGAGATGGCAGGAGGGAGGGGAGGGTCGTCAAGACGGCGTACTCTCTCTCTTTTGAACCCAAAATGATTTATAGAGAAAAAGATACAAAGGTATCAATGAATTTCTCACGTTTCCCTCCCCGCCTCTTACTGTAACTAGGATAAGTTGCACACAGCAGGGCAGTAGCCCAAGTGTTGCACTACCAGGCAGCACCCAGCTCCATTGCTGTTCCTGTGAAAGAGGGATTTTCATGTGGCCATGGCCAGAAGATTTCCAGAGCAGGCAAAGCAAGGTCGTCAGGGGACCCTGGCTTCTGCTCAAGAAGAAATCTGACTCTAGATGCAGACACAGGAATAACTCGAAAGGCCTACAAGCTGAGGGTGAATAGGTGAACCAAGCTTATCATGCCCCCTCCCTTATGGAGGTGAGGTGGAACCGCTAGAGAATAAGGCTGCAAACAGAAGCAGCAGGAGCCGAGAAGGCAAGCAGACCCGTGTGCAAGGCAGAGTCACATCTGAGCCACAAGCATAAGCAGGCACAAGCTAAGAGGCCACTCCCTGCGGGGTGTCCCCCGACCACTCACTCATCCTGTGCATCCCAGTTTAAAGATTGCCTCCTCGAAGAAACCTCCTTAACCAACTGGATCCTCATCCCAGACACAGACACTTGGTCAGGGGACCCCATGTGTGCTGTCGTCAAATCCTTTATTATTTTCCCCCTCACATTTACCACAGTTGTAATTAAACAGTCATTTATGAGATTAGCAGTTGCCGTCTCTCTTCGTGTCCATCTTATTCACACAGTGCACACTCAGTATTCCCACAGTGCCTGGTTTGCTAATAATAATAATAATAATAATAATAATTAGGTAAATGTTTCTTGAAAGATTCCATGAGTAACTCTGCCCAGCACTCAGCCTTCAGTAGGCTGGCTTTGGAACACAGACTGGCGTTGCTGGACCTAGTGAGACCCACACAGGCTCTGAGCTGAGAGCCCCAGGCCCAGTCACACCCGAAGCCCCGAGCAACAGCAATTCTCTAGTGTCCCAGTTCCTACTGCAGGAGACCGAATGGTGAATTTTTAGTTAACACACATATGTCCCCAAAACAAACAGCAGGGAAAGAAGCACAGATCATGTGCCACATAAGGGAAATCATTTCTAAACTAAATGCTGTTCAAAGCCTCCGAACGAGGTCTATGAATTAAAGGTTTATATTAATTCATTTCATGTTTCTTTTGTTTACAGGAAATTGTTTCAATTTTCCATGCCCATCTGTTTGATGTTTACTTCACCGACTATATTAAAGCTTCGAGTCATCATTCTGTTTTGTTCTAGTTACTTAGATTGAAAAAGGACCCCTATTTATATACAGTTGTTGTGTGGTAATCTGTTTTCAAAATACTGGATTTAATTTTTTCATTTAGGATACTATACATGTCTTTCCTATTTGGGAGTGAAAGGAAATGTTTTTTTAAGAATGTTGTGTTCAAATAAATAAGTAAAACATCTCCCTTCTCTTCAATGATCGTACACATCATATTTTACATGATTAATTTAGATATCCTGGCTATGGAACTATCTGCTTTTTCTATACATTTTGGAAGGATAAGGACTTTTTTTAATGGGATAGCAGAGCATTGCTTGGAAGCAGGGCTTCTGCAGCTGAATCACTGCCTGCCGTGGGGGCTGCGCTGTGCGGGGGAGGGTGTTAAGCCGCACCCCTGGCCTCAGATGCCAGCAGACCCCACCCAGCCCCAGTTATAATAACCAAAAATGTCTCTAGGCATTGTCACATGTCCCTGCAGGGCGGATCAGCCCCACTGAGAGCCACTGGTTTGGAGGGGAGGAGGCGAGCAGGCATAGGCCACTTCCTTACCGTCAAGAAAGGCGGGCCCAGGTGAGGCGAGACCACCACTGG
This sequence comes from Manis javanica, assembly GCF_040802235.1. Taxonomy (NCBI): domain Eukaryota; kingdom Metazoa; phylum Chordata; class Mammalia; order Pholidota; family Manidae; genus Manis; species Manis javanica. The sequence continues at coordinate 89,619,870 of NC_133169.1, read as the reverse complement.
CCTTTCTGGTCATGGATTTTCCCGATCACCAATGTGGTCTCTTTAAACCACTTTGGACCGGGTGCAAAAAATGTCTGATGGAGTCCAATCCCTTGGTGCAAACATGGAAGCAAAAATGTCTTTGTGAAATCCCTGGGGGCTTCCATCCCCATTGGGTGGGGAGAGCACGGAATGTCGGTCTGCTCAGACCAGCAGTCGCTGCTTATCTCCTGTGTGGCCTACAGGGTCTCCCAAGCTCCTCAGGTGCACAGGACGGAACGATTCTTGTCCCCACGTCAATGACTGGCTGCAAGAATCATATCGAATCATATCGATAGCTGTCAATGTATTGCCCTTTCCTGACAAAATCACTCTGTCCTTGAGGAAGGAGTGGGAAGCAGAAAAGGGCCTGGCACGGGTCTGGTCTGTGACATCTGAGAAGCCAGGGCTTAAAGCAAGTACGTCCATTTACCAGCTGTGTAGCAGGTTTACCAACTAGAACACACAACCTCTCTGAGCCTCTCTTTCCTCATCAATAAAGTAAATAAAACATCTACTGTGTGGGAGATAGAGAATTATAGAATATATGCAAGGCACTTTGTATGACCAGTGGTCAACATAGGGAAAGCACCTATAAATTATGTTTGTCATTGCTGTTATCATTGTTAATAAAGAAAGAAAATACTATGCACTGTCTGGCTATGAGAGAAACATTTAGGAGCAGAATTTCCTTTAAGATTCCTAAACCAAAGCTTTAATGGAAACTTCCATTTAAATTGCTTTGCTTAAAGCCAATAGCACTGACAGGCACGTTGGAAAGAATAGCCCTTTATCAGTTTTGATGGCAAGCACTGTGTCTTTCTCACATCTATATTCAAAGCACATGGCACAGGGCATGACCAGACTAGGTGCATTCATTCCTATGCCTGGCGGGTTAAATTTTGGGACATCTACTAGTTGCCAGAAACGGGTCTAGAGTCTAGAAGAAGGAACAATGATGAGCAAAAACAGATGCAGTCATGGTCCTGGTGGAAATTATAGTCTTATTGTGAAGACTGCAAATAAAAAACTCACAGGGAAGGGAGAATTCAGAAAAGCCACACTATCTTTTTGGTCTCTATAATTTTTTCGTTTGTGATAGAAACTAAACTATAGAGAAATAGTTCTCAACTTTAAGGAAACCAACACTGCAAGAATAATAGTAAATGCTAAATGTTATGGTCTCCGTTTTAGAGAGACCATAGGGAGTGGTGGGGAGTGTGATGAACTAGTGGAGAGTGTCACTGTTGAACAAGAAAGGTGGCACTTCCTCCACATATTTTGGAGATTCCTGGTTCTGTCTGAAGAAAACTGATTTTTGACAATAGGGTGTTTGTAATGGACAGAGAATGGTGGGCAGTTACAAAGGATGTGGGCAAGATACAACATGACCCCAAGAGACTGGGTTGCAGGAGCCAGATTCCATGAGTCACTGAACACACAAGGCTCGGCTGGGTACCCCACAGGGGAGGTGATGTCACACGACGAGGATGTAGATAATGACTGGCCTCGTTCTTTATAAAGACTATTTTTAAAATAGTCAACCAAATTCAAGAGATGGGAGTGAGGGAAGCTTTTTCATTCAGTCAACTCAAGAAGATTTCCAGAAAATTCCCCTTTGGGTGATATTCAAGCATCTTGTTCCTACGAAAGAAGCATTTAAGTATCACTCTACCTAGATCAAATCCTAATCATTTTAGAATGGTTAATCGTCTGTAATACTTGTTAAATGGCTGAGAATGGTCTTAATCTCCTGGATGCCTGTAATTGGAGTCTTTACAGAGTCAGGCAGGATGCTCTGACAGAGATTAGGACCAGTCTGGGCCGACTTTTCTTTCCTTTTTTTTTTTTTTAATTTTGCTTTTTTAGGCTAAAGAGTCTACAGAACTTTGGAAAAGGATTAACATAAAGGTAGGATTATGAGAAAAGACAAAAGTTGTTAAAGGACATTGAGAAAGGAGATTTCAAAAGAGTTTGGGGATGTTAAAGTCCTAAAATAAATGCAAAACAAAATTCCTAAACTCCATTATGTACCTCTGCATAGAACAATAGCTGGGACATTTTAAATAAAAGGTCTGAAAAACTGCACACATAAGAAAATGTGCAGTTCCATTGCCTTTCTCATACAGGCTTCAGGGCTGTCTGTTTTTCTCTTGGTTGCACTTACAAAAGCCAGTAAAAGCTGAATGCTATTTTAATGACCCTATGGTGCAGTATTATATATGAGATACAACTCATTGTTTCCTACCCCATATTTATTTCCCACAGCATATTGCTTTTACATTAGACAGTCTACCCTGTAGGGAGAAAAATAGGTCTAAAACACAAAGCTAGCCCTTTCTTTTTGCAGGTATCCTATAATTAGTTCAAGTTTTCATCTCTTCACAGCAAGACCTGCCGCACAAAACAAAGTTTCTGTTCTCAACATGTCCTTGCCAGGTGTTTCCACACACAAAAAAATGTAAAGGCAAAGGTTTTTGTGTGCACTGGTGCATATGACTTCATCCTTAATGACTGCTTCCAAATGCTCCTCCTCCTTCATTAAGTGAATTAGTTCTCCCCCAGTTCCTTTTTAAAGAACATCTATTGTCTCTGTCTTCACAGTCTCTCAGCATTTCCGACATTTCTGACTGTCCCCTGTGCCCTCAGGAGAGGTGGGGTCAAATTTGTAGCTCGATCCGCTTATGCTATATTTTCTGCCTAAGAAACTCAAATAAGCAGTGTAACAGTGTAACATTTTCACCAAAAACAACCTGTCACTGCAAATTAACGTGTGAAACTCCTGCTACCTCTCCAGTTAACTGCACAATTTTTGTCTGATAAAAGGATGATTCTATGTTGAAATATCTTGATAAATTTGCATCAGTATTAGCATTCAGGCAGTGTCTTTATTTTCTTTGAAATAGCAGTGTTTTCAGTTTTGCTAGAGAATATTTTAATGTTTTCAAAAAATATTTTCCTTCCTTATGATGTTACATATCTCTGCCATCCACACGGAGCCACATAAGGTCTCTACTGGAGGCTGCCTTAGGGGATGTGATTCAGCCCCCTTATTTGATGGATGGCAGAGCAGGAGAAGGGAGTTGCTCTGATACATCTATTCTTGACTCTCTGTCTGTATCCTACATCTGCTAGTAACTGATGGCACTGAATTTTCATGTAGAAACCCGAAACAAAACAACAGCAACCGAACTTCATCACCTTTTATAATGACATAAGCTTGAAATATCCTTCCTTCCAGTTGCAAGTCAGTATTGTTTCCCCGGCTCTCTCATGGGCTGGGCTGATGGAGCCACACTCTCATTTAACAAACTTGGAATGCAAAATGAGTGTGAGCTCCCACAAGGGTGGGTGGCATATAATTAAGACTTTTAAAGGAAGAAAGGCTTTGGAGTTAAATATATGTCCAAATCTTAACTTTACCTCTTATTAACAGTGACCTGGGGCAAGTTATTGTAGAAATGTCTTCCAAGGGCTCTTGTGAGGAATGAATTAGTGAATTGGTGAGCCTGAGCATACATCCCACCTTATCTGACACATAACGAGTACCTGACATGTTAGCGCTTCTGCTGTGTTTGATAAAAATCCCAAAGGTTGGTGACTGCCTGGATCAGAAGGTGGGGAGAAAAGGAACAGAAGGCAGTGTCACAGAGGAGTTGAGGTTTCAAGCCCGGGCTGCTAGACATTCCTGGTACGCACCAATTCAAGTGCCAGTTCTACGCTGGCAGAGCCCTAAGAGCTGGTGCCTCGTTAGATTTTGCACTTGGCCCTTCCCTCCTCTTCCCTAGGGACAGCAGTCTTAGCCCTAGGGACAGTCATGTGACGAGGTCTTGGAAGTGACACTAAGAGCCAGCATCAATGACCTGCGCCACCCTCTTCCTCTGCCGCAGCAGCACAAGGGGCTGCCCATTGGAGGTGGTGGAGCTCGGTGCCGGTGTGAAGCAGGGACCCCACCAGCCTACATGGATGTGCAGCGTGATCAAAAAATAGTGCTGTTGTGAAGAGCCACTGAGATTTGGAGATTGTTTGCTATCAGGGCAACACGTAGCCTATTCTTATTCTATGTTATCCCAGTCAAAGTAAATCACTCCATCTTTGTCACTCTGAGCACGGAGTATTCAACCCAGGCAGAGTCAAGTTTAACTCCCAGCCCTGACCCTTTCCAGTTGTGTTTTCCCTCAGTCTGTTTCCTCAGCCAGTAAAATGACATTGACAAGCCGGCGCTTACAGGGTTATTAGCAGGGTCCCATGCATCCTAGTTGGCTGTCAATGAGAATGTCCTTCCCGAGACGCCTCTTGTGGGTAGGCAGTATCTCAGATCCCCAGGGCCCAGGGTCTTGGCATATTGCAAGTGTTCAGTAGATGTTTGTTGATGAAGTCAAAGAACTTTGGTTTACAGGTTATAGCAGGCTTTCTACAAAGCAAAAGCTGTGAGCCATCAGTGAACCAAGAAAATGGCTCCGATTTTCCCCTGCGATCTCTGTGAATCTCCGTCTGATGCTTCCATCCGCTGGGCTGTCCGGGTCACCGCTCACCATCTTCAGAGTATTATTAGATGTTGACCCGGATCGTGTGAAACATAGATAGACGTGGATGCGGGTCTGCCTTCCCTGCTGCGCTGGCCACTGTCACTCTCTTTTCTGATCTGTTTCCCCTCACTCGACGGTATTTAAATTTGTGAAGGATTTTACAACTTGGCGATTCACCAGGATCAGATATCATTCTGTCCTCAACTGACTCGGTGGGGTTTCAAGGGACTTAGATTCAAACTATGAGTAAATTGCAAAGTTCTTTTCTTAGCATTTAGGTGAGATTCTACCACTTCTTTCTAAATGTGGAGTTCCCCTCAAAACGATGAGTGTCTTTCTTCAGCCCCCCTCATCAGCCTCGCCATCCTTCTCTCAGCAGTTTAACTATTTTGTCCTGCATTAGGCATCCGCTCAGAGCTCTACGTGCAGTATGTCGCTTAAACCTCACCACGACCTTATGAAAGAGACGCTAGTGTTCATCTTATTTTGCAGATGAGAAAATCAAGTCTCAAGAGAATGAGTAACTTTTTTATACAAGGCACACAATCCTAGATGTCAGAGCTAAGATTAAACCCAGATTTGATTTGACTCCAAATCCTGTGCTCTAAACGTTCCTTAGTACTAAGGAGATAAAAGTGAAGGGGATCTCAGAGGTGGCTCAATCCCATCCAGTTTCATGATGGTTCACAACATATTTTTAAATGTCTTAAATTTTTAATTTTAAAATAAATTAGGCTTAAATTTTAAACCTGATATGCCGAGTATTTCAGTAGGGATGGAAAATGGAGAATAATATTTGGTGACCCCATCTGAGGAATGGGGCTTAAACAAAACATTACTCAGAAAAATCCCACCCAACTTCTTTTTAACCTAGGAAGGGGACGTAATTTGGCAAAATTGTTTATTGAGAGAAAGTATTTTAGTCACTTTTAAAGGTGTGCTTGCTGAAATTAAAAGTTGAGAAATACAAAATGTATGCTAATATTATTTTTCAGGCAGTTTAAAGCAGCATACTTTGTTAAAAATAATAAATTTTCTTTCAAAAAAATGACCTTTCCAAACTAAATTTCTTTAATTGTTGACATTAAACATGTGGGGTTTTTTTGGCTATTTTTATCTCCTTCCATGTGAATTATCTATTCAGAAAATCTGCCATTTTCTATTAAGATATGTGTGTGTGTGTATGTGTATAATAATTAGCAAGAATGTTTTATGTATTATGAAAATTAGGTCTTTTGATTGTCATAATATTGTAAAGATTTCCCAGGATTGTTGCTTATACTTTCTTTGTTCATAGCATTTTCTTTTTAAATTTACCTTTAATTTTTATGTTTTAAAAAGGTAGCTTTGATGCCTCCATGACAGGAAGAAAATCTGATGTCAAACCTAGTTTCACAAATCCATTTCATGCCGCTAATGAGAAGGCAGGGAGCCACTGTATAATTTGTGAAGCAATTTGCAGAAGGCATCCTGTTCGTCTCTGGGCATCATTAAATAATAGCCATGTGCTGGTTTGGCTACTTTCCATGCAAGGCCTCAAAGCCATTCTATCAGCCCTCACATCAATTTGCAATGCCTGGCTGGTTATAATAGGTGTTAACACCAACCCATAAAACTACTGCTCCTTTATGGGTCTGTTGAAATGTCAAGAGGTTTGCTGCTGAGAGAAAGTATGAAAGACAGAGAATGAATGAAACCTGGAAAGAAGGGGAAGGGGGAAGAAAGCAAAAAGGAAATGAAGCATAAAAGGAAATGGGGCAAGTAAAAAGATAAAGAAGTGTGAAAAAGTTATTGAAAAGAAAAGGAATGAAAAAGGAGAAAGAATAGAAGGAGAGAAAGGAGAGAATCAAAATATAAAAGATAGATGGAAGGGAGGGTGAAAGAACGAAGGAAGGAAGGAAATAGAACATCAAAATTAAAGACGTGCAGCTGAATCCCTATCAACTAACAAACAATCATAAATCTTAGGCATAAAAGAGAACACACAGTTGTTTTCAGTCTAAAACTTTCCCTTTATAGGAAGGAAAATTCAAGCCCAGCAAGGTGGAGGGACTTGCCTCAAGGTCCCAAAGTGAGTTCCTAACAGAATAAGAACCAGATTCCAGCCAGATCTCCTGACATCCAGTCTCACCCACCTTCTCTCACTCTTCCCTTTCACTGGAAACTTGCTACTGGTTTGAATTGACTTCAGGCAATATCCAACATAAATAATATTAACTCAAAAACTGGGCCTCTACTAGACAAGACAATCTTAGCGCCTGTGATTGCCATTGCCGTAACAGAATACGACATACAATATGTAAACTTTAAAAAGGCCAATGAGCTAACAGTTCCTTCCTACTTTTAAAAATGACTTAAAGTACTTGTTTCTTCTTCCTTTCCTATGGTTTCTAGGAAACTTGTTTATGACCTAAAATAGAAAAATCCATTTCCAAGGAAATTACTTAAGATAACTTTATGAAAAGGCTAAAGTCTTCAGAACTTTTTGGTAGAATTTTTATTTTTTGCCTTAGACACCTGAAGGACATTGTATATTTTCCTACTGAGGTTTGAGGCCAGATAGTCAAAGATAAAGAAAATCAGGCGGGCCATGTAATTGCAGTTGGCTTTTCACTTCGGTGAGTGTTACTTATTTCAGAGATAGGACTTTTCTAAGAAGGTGAGTCGTACATCAAAGGGAAACATTATGAATGACTGGAAAACTGAAGCATCTCTTCAGAAGCCCTCAAACACAGAGCGGATCCCCTCTACCATGGGTGAATGTGCCTTCTTCTTCCCACAGTCATGAGGCAGGACTGAGAGCCCAGATCTCCTTTCAGTCCCGTCTGTTGGGGGAGCGTTGTGTATTTTCCTCAGTCCTTGTCCCGCAGCGAGAAAGAACTGAAGGGCAGAGACACAGTAGCGAAGCACAGTAAAAGTTTTATTTAAAGTTACTTTAAGAGAGAAAAAGTACAGCCTCCTCAGCAAGGAGAGGCGCCCTGAAAGGTTGGAGAGAGAAAGTGTACGATTAAAAGGTTACACCCTTAGAAAGCGTGGGCAACCTCAGAGAGAGGAGTGCCCCGAAAAGGCTGGGAATTCCCCCTTTGAGGGTTCTTTAGGATTGTGACTAAGGGCTGGGGGTGCAGACTTGTGAAGTGGTCCCTGAATACTTAGAATTAACTTAACACAAGGAAGTTCCCACTCTGATTTCTCCCTGGATAAGGCATCTTGGTCTGCGAGCAGATCAGACAGCCCGCCTGCCCAGCCCCCAAGGTGGGCGGAGTTACTGTCCGTTTGCTAAGAGTACGTTCAGAATCTTCTCAATGTCCTGGGTATTAAAATACAGTCTTTAAGATGGACTCCTTCCTGCCTTTTACTATGTTGTTTTCAGCTGGGCCTGCATGACTAACACAGTAAAGCCATGGGCTGTGCTGAGGGACCCTCCTTCATCTGGGGAATAGTCACACATTCCAGGCCAAGTTGCTCCTGGCTTTTTGAGCTTTAATCGATTAATTTTGGGTCTTTTTAGTGGACTTTCTGGCCTTTTTCTCTTTCCACCCCACTCATATCTATTTTCCTGCCTAACACGTCTATATTATCCTGTAACAGTACAAAAAAAAAAAAGCCCTTTTCCCTAATTAACCAGTATTGCTTTAATTTTCTATTTTACTTTGGCAGTGGACACCTGCTTCACTCTATCATTTTGGGTGGCACTCCACTACATTAGCTTAGCTGTTTAGAATTTGTGCCAATGAGGCCAGGGTATTAATTTCATCCATTCATTCAGCAAATATTTATTGCCGTACCTCCTTACCCAGCCCTGTTTTAGGTATTGGTCATACAGCATAAGCAACACAGATTTTTGAGAACAATGCCCTCACACAGTTTGCACTCAAGTGGGTGGGCAGGGACAGACAACAGATGCATTGATAAGGGAAGATATGGTATGTTACGTGGTAATGAGGGCTACAGAGAAAAATAAAACAAGGGGATAGAGAGGACAGGGGTAGTGGAGGAGGGATTTTAGGTGGGATGATTAGGAAGTCAGGTGAGATGGTCTCTGTGATGAGAAAACATGAGCTGAGACCTCAAAGGGTTCAGGAGTGAGACACAGTATAGCTAAGGGATCTTTGTGGGCAAAAGACATGTGCCTGAGGACAGACACCTGGATTGCATGGCTGAAGCACCATGAGTGAGGAGGAGACATCAGTGAGCTCGGGGGTCCAGAACTTGAGCAGCCTTGTAAGAGTCTTGGCTCTAACTGTGGGCACAATGGGAAGAAAACCTACTGGGATGCCTGAGCAGAGAGACGAGATCCGTGTTGTCACAGGACCATATTAGCTGCAGGAAGAATGCACTCAAGGTCAAGCCCAAGGGCAGGACGCGCACAAGAGGTGTCTGTGGCGTGGATGGTAACAAGGGCAGTGAGGAAATATATAGCAGATTCCGGATATACCTTGAGATGAGGAATAACAGGATTTGTTAATGGATTGGATGTGAGGTATGAAAGAAAGAGGGGGGTCACGATGATCCCAAACCAGCCGTCTTCACTCCATTACATACTCAAATGAATCAACACTGTCTACCACAACCTTCTTCTCTACCTCAACACATAAGCCAGGTTCAGTGTACTGACAGCCACTGTTGCCTGCCGCTAGGATGAATCTAGGCTATTCTGATTTTCCTCTTTTTGTGAGTTTCCAGGGAGTCCAGACTGAGTTTAAGACTTTAAGTGTAATAGGTTTTTGTCGTACTTGTTTCTTCTTCCTTTTCTATGGTTTCTAGGATTTTATTATGTTTTAATGGCCTGATGATACCTTTTATTGTTAAACTTCGGGGGGAAGCACATATTGGAGGGAGGGAGAGAGGGATGGAGGGAGCAAGGGAGGAAATGGAGGAGGAATGGATGGATGGGCAGGAGGGAGAAAGGCAGACAGAGAGATGGAGGAGGTGGGGGGATATGAAGTGACAAAATAGTATGTAAGTTAGAAAGTGAAGAAATAAATGCAATGACATGGTTGTTAGCAAGGATTAAAGGTGGCAGCATGAGAGGTGAGATAGAAACCTCCTCCCAAACCACATATAACAAGAAGATATACCAAATACATCTAATCCTGAAAGAGCAACAGGAAAAAAGGCTGTGGCAGACTTTCTACACCTGGGGAAAACAGCAGGCCTCACTGAAAAAGGTAAAGAACCAAAGCCATGATACAGAGACACCCAAGCCCTTCCCACACCCCATCTCACCAGAGGAAGGAAGAGAAACAGAATTGGAAGCGGGTGGTGGCCTAGGACTGCTGAACACGCAGCCCTGGAGATCTGCTCTGGGAGCAGGAAACTACATTACATGGTGCTCTGGAGACTAGTGGGGTTGGAAAGCTAAGATAGGCTGAATACTTGGAGAGACTGAGATTCCAGCCACTTGTGGAAAATACGTATCCAAACCAGCCTCTCTGGGACAAAAGAAAAGTGGGCAGGATGAGAGACCTCTTAACAGCAAGAGGGCTGCTAAACAGGCAAGGATTGCACAGAGCTTGCTGCTCAGGAGAAATGACAGGTGGACAAAATTATCCAGGCACACTCTGTCAAGCAGATTGAGAACTTTCAGGAGCTTCAGGTGCTCCATCCCCTTGGCTGGCTATGCAGCTATGAGGCCCCCCATTGCAATACACAGCCTGCAACTCCTTCCTCCCAGCCAGCACCAGCTCACAAAATGGCTGACCTGCTGTTGTGCCAGGTCAGCCAGAGGGTGGCCTCACCTATGGAAGCTACAGGTGCAAAGCACAGAGGCTTCTCCCTGCATGCTCGTCCCACTAGCCCTGGCAATGGAGACAGGAACTGCAGCCAGGAGGCAGGAAAGACCTCTTTCCTCCCATAATGCATCAGCGCCACTCACCTGTGACCCCCACTATCGCTCCAGTGACTAAGCAGCTCTAAAGAGTAAAGCTTCAGAGCACCAGAGGGCAGTATCTACAAATATGAAATGTCAAAGGAACCTGGTTCAACCCAAAATCTCACAAACACCAGAAAGAGGGCCAAGTGAAACTGAACTCATCAATCTTCCTGAAAGAGATTTTGGAATAAAAATCATAAAACATGCTTGCAGAGCTACAGAAAAATATTCAAGAACTCAGGAAGGAATTTGAGAATGAGATAGAAACTTTGAGCAATACAGTATCTGAAATGAAACATACAATGGATGGATTTAAAAGCAGATTAAAGGAAGTAGGGGAGACGGTACATGAAATAGAAATTAAAGAAGAGGAACATAAACCAGATGAGGCACAGACAGAAAAAAGTATGTCTAGCAATGAAAGAATATTGAGAGAACTGTGTGACCAATCCAAATGGAACAATATTCACATTATAGGGATACCAGAAGAAGAAGAGAGAGAAAAAGGGATAGAAAGTGTCTTTTGGGAGGTAACTGCTGAAAACTTCCCCAATCTGGGGAAGGAGATAGTCTCTCAGGCCATGGAGGTACACAGATCTCCCAACACAAAGGACCCAGGGAAGAAAACACCAAGACATAATAATTAAAATGGCAAAGATCAAGGATAAGGACAGAGTATTAAAAGCAGCCAGAGAGAGAAAAAAGATCACATACAAAGGAAAACCCATCAGGCTATCATCAGACTTCTCAACAGAAACCTTACAGGCCAGAAGGGAGCGGCATGAAGCAGAAGGGCCTTGAACCAAGAATACTCTACCTGGAAAGATTATCATTTAAATTTGAAGGAGGGATTAAACAATTTCCAGAAATGCAAAAACTGAGAGAATTTACCTCCCACAAACCATCTCTACATTGTATTTTGGAAGGACTGCTATAGATGGAAGTGTTCCTAAGGTTAAATAGCTGTCACCAGAGCAAATAAAACCACAGTAAAGAAAGTAGAACAATTAATTACTAAGCAGATGCAAAATCAAATCAACTACCCCCAAAGTCAGTCAAGGGATAAACAAAGAGTAGAGAATATGATACCTAATATATAAAGAAAGGAGGAGGAAGAAAAAGGAGGAAAACAACAACAAAAAAACCCTTTAGATTGTGTTTCTAATAACATACTAAGTGAGTTAAGTTAGACTGTTAGATAGTAAGGAAGTTACCCTTGAACCTTTGGTAATCACAAATCTAAAGCCTGCAATGGCAATAAGTACATACCTATCTATCGATAATCATCCTAAATGTAAATGGTCTGCATGCATCAATCAAAAGACATAGAGTCAATGAATGGATAAATAAATAAGAACCATCAAATGCTGCCTACAAGAGACTTACTTCAAACCCAAAGGCATACACACACTAAAAATGAAGGGATGGAAAAAGATATTTCATGCAACTAATAGGGAGAAAAAAGCAGGAGTTGCAGTACTTGTTTCAGACAAAATAGACTTGAAAACAAAGAAAGTAACAAGAGACAAAGAAGGACATTACATAATGAAAAAGGGGTCAGTCCAACAAGAGGATATAACCATTATAAATATCTATGCACCCAACACAGGAGCACCTACATATGTGAAACAAATACTAACAGAATTAAAGGGGGAAATAGAATGTAATGCATTCATTTTAGGGGACTTCAACACACCACTTACACCAAAGGACAGATCAACCAGACATAAAATAAGTAAGGATACAGAGACCCTGAACAGCACTTTAGAACGCATGGACCTAACAGACATCTACAGAACACTCTACCCAAAAGCAACAGGATAATATTCTTCTCAAGTGCATATGGAACATTTTCAAGCATAGATCATATTCTAGGCTACAAAAGAGCCTCAGTAAATTAAAAAAGATTGAAATTGTTCCAACCAGCTTCTCAGATCACAAAGGCATAAAACTAGAAATAAATTATTCAAAGAAAAAAAAGCCCACAAACACATGGAGGCTTCACCACATGCTCCTAAATAATCAATGGATCAATGAACAAATAAAAACAGAGATCAAGCAATATATGGAGACAAGTGACAACAATAATTCCACACCGCAAAATCTGTGAGACACAGCGAAGACCATGCTAAAAGGGAAGTATACTGCAATATAGGCCTACTTCAAGAAATAAGAACAATCCCATATTTAGAGTGTAAACTCACAATTAATGAAACTAGAAAAAGAAGAACAAATGAGGCCCAAAGTCAGTAGAAGGAGGGACCTAATAAAGATTAGAGCAGAAATAAATAAAATTGAGAATAAAACAATGAAAAAAATCAATGAAAGTAGGAGCTGGTTCTTTGAGAGAAAATAAAATAGATAAACCCCTAGCCACTCTTATCAAGACAAAAGAGAGTCTACACACATAAACGGAATCAGAAATGAGAAAGGAAAAATCACTATGGATACCACAGAAAAACAAAGAACTATTAGAGAATACTATTAAAAATTATATGATAACAAACTGGATAACCTAAAAGAAATGGACAACTTTCTAGAAAAATACCACCTTCCAAGGCTGACCCAAGAAGAAACAGAAAATCTGAATAGACCAATTACCAGCAATGAAATTGAATTGGTAATAAAAAAAAACCTAAATAAGAACAGTGTAACACAGAGAGGTCAGAGAGTGACTGTGGCATCTTACTACACTGATGGACGGTGACTTCAATGGGGTATGGGGGGAACTTGATCATATGGGTGAATGTAGTAACCGCAACATTGTTCATGTGAAACCTTCATGCGAAAGTGTGTATCAATGATACCTTAATAAAAAAAAGTATGCTGCTAAAAATAAATAATTAAAATAAATAAATGCAAGGACATAGTCATTGGGCAGAGTGGAAGTATGTGATGGGTCAGAATAGATTCATCACCCCAGTGGCCCCAGTCTGGAACCATCAAAGAAAGACAAGATATTGACAGTGCAGTAGCTGTAGTCCCCCAGCTGATGGCTAATAGAGACCAAGGTCACAGTTCATGTTCATTTTGAGGCAGAGGATAAAAAATAAAGAACAAAATATAGAAGACTAAGAAGAGAACCTAAGTTCAGTATATGCTAATTCAAAAATGAAACTCTTTTTATAATTTGAAGAAGGGCAACATTCTAAATTTATGGCTTGAAAAGGAAAGCAAGATAGGATAAATAGTAGCACCCAGAGGATCATTTTGGATGTGTTAAGTTTATTGCCTTGAGACCAGATTTGTTTATATATTCACACTCCATCTCTGTGCATGACAGCTTTTAAGAATGTATATAATAGAAAAGGAGAACCAAAATGGTTGAAGGAAATCAGAGTGGATAATAAGTATTGATGATAAAACAAAGCCAAGGGTAAAATTAATGCACCCCCACTTACCCTTCAAAAAAAGAAAGAAAAAGAAATACAAACATAAAGTTTTGTAGAGTCACTAGAGATAGTCTGTAAATTTGGTTTTGGGCTTCCTACTTACCAAAACAAAGAGGAAAATATGATCATGAACACAAACTGATAGTTTCTTTAGGATTAAAATAGACCGGCAGAAGAGCATTGTGGAAGCTGAGAATAAAATCTAAAGAAACGATGGTCCATGGAGCCACATAACATGGATAAATACCTTGACAATGTTATTTCAACAAATACAATAACAAGTTTCTTACAGTCGGTTTCTTCTAATGTTCTTAATGAGTTATTCATCTTTTCCACTTCTTAAGCAAAATATCATAACTTAATTCTGGTAGCTTTTATTTCATATTCATATTTTAAAAACAGTTAAAAATGTACCATAAAATGATCCTTGCCACCATGGTAACAGTTTGACCTGGCTGTTAGTTTGCATATGTCAGCTAATAGGATAAAAAGGCAACAGTCTCTGAGTGTAATTTCCAGATATTTTATGTAAAACAATGACATCCTTTGCAACTTCTGCAGTTTGTCCTGTGTCAAGCAAGCTTTCTGGAAATGAATCTATTTGAAAGATTCTTCTACAGTTAAGAATAGTTGATGAAAACAATCTGATGGGAGCCAAAGAAATCAAGATTATTGGTTCGGTTGTGGGTGTTCTTGGGATGGGACGGTTCTGCTGAGCACCATCATTAATATCAGCACGGCCGTGTCATGCATCTCCTACGTGCTCAACTGTGACATACGTGCTTGAAAGTGAGCTCCTTTACAATCCAAGCACGTGGGTAGAATGGCAATCTGGGTACTGTGCTGCATTAGGTATTATGCTTTAGCGGTAACAAAAGTGATGTTAATAGTTTATTCATCTTCAAATTAACTATAAATTGTGCATCCTAGTATATCTCCTCAGGCAAATGAGGAAATCCCAGTTGTTAAAATCAATGTATAAAAATTAAAATGAATTTTTTTTTCCTAACACCTATTCAATAACAGAAAGTTATAATCAATGGTGGAATTGCCCTTGAACACAATTTTTCACGTCCTACCCCCGGGGGTCAGGATGCATGTGAGGGTTCGCCCTCAGCCCCTTCCACAGTTCTGTCTTCCTCTTCTCTTTCTTCTTCTCCCCCTTTCTCGGGCCTGTACAGACATTCAAGGAGACGCTAATCACTTTCACTTCTGCTGGGGAAATTACGACATACTTTTTTTTTTTGTAAGTGGCAGAGAAAAGGAGTAAATTTAGATCTTCTGACATCGAATCATTGGGCTTTGTAGATCGGTAATCTTTCAAGCCCTGCAGAGCCAGAATATGTCCACCTGGGCCCACACGCCTGAGATAAAGACCAGGGCATTGGTGGGGAAGAAAGCAAAAAAGAGTCAGAAGGGAAATAGGGAAGGAAGAAAAGAAATGAGGACAGAAACAGATCGTTTCGGGTGAATATGCACGCATTCACCTGTTGTACAAATCCTCGTGGAACAGGACAAAGTGCCCAGCACCAGGCATCGCGGCTGCGTCTCCACTAGCCTGACTCGGGGGCTGTCTGCTGGGGCAGTAGCTCTGAGCTGCAGCAGGAAATTCACCAAAATCAGGAGAGCCACGGTATTCATCAGGGAAAAAGTTACACCCGAGGGGAAGAATCCTCTGACCGGAACTGTTCGCCTCTTGTGAAATTCCCTTCTTCGCGTTCAAAGCAAGGAGCACACCAGCCACAGCTATGTGTCTACCACGTGTAATTTGGCTTCTTCTAGAAAAAGGATCTGCGTCACTTCTAAGTTAGACTTCATTTTTTGTTGCTTTGAGAACGTGAGCCTGGAAAGGGGGCCAGCTTCCGTGACGACTGCTGCAGAAGCCGGTGCCGATTGCGGCCCACAGAGACCGCCTTTGATAAGCACTTACTGGTCGCCTTCTCCATGCGAGAACAGAGAGAAACGAAGCACAGCTCTACCCTCCTGGGCTCCAACTGTAGGTTCACACTGAGGGTTCCTCTGTGTGGCTTCTTTCCTCAAAGAACAGAGGTGACTATTCAGAGGCTAAAACATCAGGGAAGGAAGGTAGGTGACACTTTTATTCCCATTCCACAGCTGGAGAAAGTGAGCTCTCATGAAGTCAAGTTACTTGCTAAAGGTCACCCAGAGGTCGAAGCATCAGAAGAAAAAAAAAAAAAGAAAAGAAAACCACAGGCCTGATGTCATGTGCCGGGGAGTTTAAACTGAAAAGGAAGAAAACATTTTGCATGTGTGTGTGTGGTGGTGGGGAGGCTTATCTAAAAAGAAATGTGTTGCTCTGTTTCTCAGTTTCATTTATTCAGCAAGTAAGTGCCAGGCACTATTCTAGGCAGTCAAGATAAAGCAGTGAGCAAACCAAGACTCACATGGAGTTTACATCTAGGTAGGAGAGCTACGTAAAGCGTTTTTAAAATATAAATGTATTAGACGACAAGTGCTATAAAACAAAGGAAAACCTAGAAAGAGGACAGGGCGCATGGGGCGGGGTCTGTCTTAGAGTGGGCTGGGGGGCTCCTCTGAGGAAGCACCCTCTGAGCAGGGATCCATTGAGGGTGAAGGAGCATGTTAGGTGGCTGTCTGGGGGACCCGGGCAGGGGAGCAGCCAACAGAAAGGCCGTGAGATAGGAAGAAGTTGCTTGGCAGGTCTAAGGAGCCACAAGACGGGTGTGGCTGGAGCCCAGAGACCCCGGGGCAGAGAAGGAGGTGGTGGGGGGAAACCAGGGGGGCAGTGGGGGGCCTGGCTTGGACTCTCAGTGTAATGCGGAGCTATTGGGGGCTTTAAGGCGGGACTGCCGTGACCTGGCTCAGTTTAACAGGCCCCCTCTGGCTGGTGTGCGAAGAACAGGTGCAGAGGCCCGCGTGGAAGGGGAGAGAGCGGCGGGCAGCTGCTGCAGTCAACCGACTGAGGCGGGGAAGTCTGGGGAGGGGGGCGTGGAGACGAGCGCCTTCCCACGTGGGTTCTGAACGTCAAGTCAGCCGGACCGGCGGGGGATTGGAAGTCAGCCGTGGGACAGAAAGCGGAGGCTTGCACGTGAGTCAACTTAGCCATCCTACGTCAGACACAGCTTAATATTCCAGGATACCCATCGGGGCCCAGGAAAATACCCTTGTGTTGGACACTCAGCCTTTCAGCCTGAACAAGGGGACATTGGATGCTCAGTCCTGGGCCCATGGATCACTGGCCAAGACACTAGGGCAAGTAAGAGGCCCTCCACTCCCCAGCATCTTTGCTGTGAATTAGGATCTTCCTACCTCAGAAGGATGTGCAGAATTAAACTCTGTAAAGTCGAGGCAGACGGGCTTTGGGATCAGTGGTCACATCGGAGTGAGTCTGTGAGGCAGCTGGGTCGCCTTCTGGGGTGTCATTCATGGGTCCTAGGACGTTCCCCTGCTCGAAGTCCCCCAGCTGCCTGCGACGAGGAAAGGACCTCATGATCGGCCTGATTCCTTTCTGCTGGGGCACAGCGGGTCCCAGACATCCTCCTTTGAGACAGAAACAACCACTCGACCTACTGCTGGTCGTTGTCATTTCAGGTGAACCTGCATAGCAGATCCGTTCTGCCGTTAGAGCTAGCTCAAGTTCAAACTGGGGGAAGGAAAGAATAAATACGGGGCAGAGAACGCAAGAGTCGGTAGAGCGGGGCAGGAGGTGAGGGTGGCCCGAGTACCCTGCGGATAGATGCGGGAGATCCCTGGGGGGCGCCTCCAGAAATAAACTCTGTCTGCCGTGGAATGCTATCCAGATCGGCCTCACGGCACGGTGTTGCTGTCATCCAAAGAAAATGAAGTCCCAGAAGGGTACCTCCTTGAAATAGTCATGATAAGTAGTTCTAGGAAAATACTGAATTCATGGAGAATTGTATGCTTTAATGGGCCCTTTGGTGTACTTTGTTTAAAAAAAACTTGTCCCCGAGCATGTCACACTTCTCTAATCATGGTGTCCCTGCTTTGCCTCAGCCTCCAAAGAGTCCCTTTCCCCTAAATAGTTCTTGCATATTTGCCAGGGGTACTGACGTGTGATCAGAAATGATCCCGGTGAGTGTCCCGCCATGGCGGAGTGCATGGACCTGGGCTCCATCACTTCCACAGAACTGGCCTTGGGAACGAGAAGGCTGCCCCCGCCTCTGCTGCTCACCACCACCTGGAAACCCTGCACGGCCAGTACTTGTAAGCGTGGAAGACGTGCCAGGTGCCTAAGCTGAAAACCTTTGTCACCTCTCCGCTCAGCAAAGTGGAAACTGAGCACTCACTGAGGAGCCCCCCCAGCAAATGTGCTCAACCTCAGCTGCTACCGTGATTCACGGCCGGGCTTTCTCACTGGAGGCAGGGCGGCCGGCACCCGGCCCCAGCAGCTCTCTGGGTTGCTTCCCTCCAAGGTCAGAAGTGCTCAGTCACCTTTGAAGAGACCATCTGCCCCTCAGGGGGTCACGTCCCTGCTCAAGCCAGTGCATCTGGATTCAGAGCCACAGTACCCTCCGCTAGGGGCCCCACCGCCGAGTCGTGGGAGCCCCACTGTGCCACCCCTTCAGTTCTCATTCCTGCGGATCACAGCGCTTGCACCTTTCTCCGAGTGTGCCAGTGTGCTGCAGGGCTGGCTGGGTCGGGGAAGCCCCAGTGTGAGCGGGAGGCGCTCTGGGACCCCCCTGAGTACACACAGCAAGCTTCGTCACCAGAGTTGCAGCACTGGCTGCGGCCGTCCCTCCCCATGGGGGCACCCGGTCCTCCCTCGCATCTGTCCTCCGTGTGGGTAACTTCTCAGATGCAGCTTTACCGCGCTGGTGGGCAGGGGTTCAGGTTTTCTCTGGAGGTTCCTGAGCCCTGTGGAAAATCAGTAAACACAAAGGAATGCCCTGGGGAGTGGGGTGGCCCACCCGGGAGCCCACCCACACCCCCTTAAGCCCCAGAGTCATGGCTTCTGCTCACTCCCAGCACTCTGCATTCCTAAACCATTCCTAAACGTCTTCCTTCTCCTCTGAAGGGACACCGAAGTTTACCCCATGAAACCAAAGATTAAAACTTCCTCTCTCCTCCCCACACCTCTGCTCAAGCAACATTACAGATGATTAAATTCACAACATGTTTAGCTGGTACCGATGGTTAACTGAGCATTCCTAAGTATAAGTCAGACTTACTTATTACTTACAAGCTCAAAGAGGAGATGTGTTTTAGTGGTGCATATAAAGGCTCAACACTTCCAAAGAGAACAGGACCATGCTGAGGAGGCAGGCTGTGAAATACAGGGTACCAGCATCTTTCCTTAAAAATAGCATGCATTGTAAAGCTTTCCTCCTCATAAAACTATTACATCTTCATTGGACAAAGTAGAAAAGCACAGAAAAATATGTTGAAGGAAATAATCAGCTATGATCCACTTTCCAGAGAAAGCCATGGTTAATATCGAAATGCATTTCCTGTGAAGTTATTTAGTATAAATTAATAATCTTAGGAAACATAATCTAATATAAAAGCATAAAATTGAATGTAAAGATGTATCAAAAACAAAAAGGTTTATACACACAGAATTCATACACACATGTATATGTATATATTAATACTTAGTCCATAGGCACACACCTGATCATCTGATCATCTACATTTGCCTTCTTACAGCACTAAACTATGTTTTCTACCTTTATCTTGCATCTACCTACCACTTCAGCATTTTATTAAAAATAAAAATAATAATAATAATAGGAGAAATGTGGGATCAACATATAAATCAAGTACAAAAATCAAATGAATATTCATATTTGACCTGATGGTTTATAGGTCATATTGCATGATCAAAACCGAAAGTTTCTGTGATGAATGCCCTTGTACTGTTCACCATGTAAGAATTTATTCACTCTGTAAGAATTCGTTCACCATGTAAGAACTTGTTCGTTATGCTTCAGAAGATTGGAGACTGACGAGAATTAGGCTTGAGATGGATTAATGATTGTACATTGAGCATTGACCCCCCTATACTGAATTTTATTGTTGTTAACAACCATTTGATCAATAAATATGAGAGATGCCCTCTCAAAAAAAAAAAAAAAAAAAAAAAAAAAATTAATAATCTTAGGAAACATAATCTAATATAAAAGCATAAAATTGAATGTAAAGATGTATCAAAAACAAAAAGGTTTATACACACAGAATTCATACACACATGTATATGTATATATAAAATAAGTATATGCTAAGTATGAGTAAATATTAATAAGTATAAATAATGTGTATATCTACATAGTGTAGATGATTTTATTTATTTATTTGTAAACATTTTCCCAGATAATTAGAAAACATGATTTTTGATGGAAGCATTCCACCTATGGACATAACACAATTTATTTAAACCATTCTCCTATTGGTTGATATTAAGGTGGTTTCCAATTTTGTATTATCATTACATTGTCTCTCTTATCAGTGAGGTAGGACATATTCTTAGGAGCAGAATTTCTTTCTTAAATGGTATATTTATTTGGCATTTTTTTGAAATAGGTTGCTGAAATGTCATCCAGATAGTTAGTTCGGATGAAGTGCCCACCGGGTTCTAGGTGTGCGGCTGCGTTACAGAGGAGGCGGCTGCAAACTTTCACCTCCAGCTTTTGTTTCTGATCGGAGAAATCCAGACACTAGTTCCTAATATTCCTCTGCCTTAAAGTGGATACACAACCTTGTCAAAGCACTTAGTTTTTTCCCGTCTCAGTTGACTTGCCTGGAAAATGAGGTTAATCTCATCCATTTTGTAAACTACTGTACAAGGATAAGGTATTACTTCAATCGTATAAAGTGATTATAGAGCTGAAACCAATTAATTGGTGCTCCAGTGTCAGACTGCTGGTTTTAAATGCTGGGTCCATCATTCATTATTTATTATTATGTAACTTGAACAAGTTACTTAACATTTCCCTTCCTCAGTTTTGTCATCCTTAAGATCTATAACAAAAGCACTTACCTCATAGGTGAGGATTAAGTAAAACATGCATTAAGTCATGTAGCACACATCAGTTACTATTATCGTTGCTCATTATACAGTGAATTTAGACTTAGTGTAAAACTGTTTAGAAGTTACTGACTTCCTGTTGAATGTTCTTAAAGCACTGGTGGTATGAGTAATTGTAACTGTAATCAAAATACCTAAGTAATTTTATTCAAAATGCCAAATCAAATTAGTAAAGTCAGTGTTTATCAAAACATGTGCCCTGAAGTTGTACGTTGTGCAGAGTGCGCCCCGGGTACCTTAGGTGGGGACTAGGGTGGTAATCAGAGGGGTAAGGGCAGTGGGAGGTTTCAAGACCCCCAGGCACATAGCTTTGTTTTCCTGGCAAAAAAAAAAAAATATTGTGAGCAGATGACCAAAAACATTTCTCCTTGGATGCGCAGCGAGGCCTCGATTCCCAGCGATTAGGTCACCTCCGAACTTGTGGGCCCTGTGGCCTCTGTCTGAACCCCCCGCTCTGCCAGCGCAGCACGATCGCGGCCATCAGCAATACATGAACTCACAGAACTTTGCTGTTGTTTGAGGACCCCTGGGCAGCGGCAAGGGAGAGCTGTACCATGCGGTTGGAAAGGCAGAGAAGGCCAGGTGGGAAGGACCTCGTGCCCCACCAAGTCCTGCTTTCATCCTAAGAGGGGGAGGGAAGCCTGCGGAAGGTTTTAGAAAGCGAGTGACCTGATCTATACAGTCCAGCCCTCCGTAGACCAGTGTTCCCCCTTTCAATCACCATGTGTACCCCTGGTCCCGTTGTATTATTTCCTCTGTTGAATGTTCTAAGGAAATTCAAAGCAGGCTTCTGTCTGAAATGGTGTCTTCGGGGCACCACCGGCAGGCAGAACCCCAGGGCTGCACGGTGTGGCGTTCAGAACCTCGCTGTGTCCTGGGCAGGAGCAGAACCCCAAAAATGTCCATCCCCCATCCTTCTCTTCCTGTCAGACTCAAACTATGTTCAGAGAACATATTAAGACAGAAGCCCAATTTAGAAGCTGTCAATGAAAAACATAATTGCCACATGTGAGCAGCCTATTGTGTTCCCATAGACATACCCATGTTGGAAAACAACAATAATCTTAATGATCAGCATTTACTAACAATGCGCCAGACACGCTATAAAGCACTTCATATGATTACTCGTTTAATCCTCACAAGCCTGCTAGGTAGGACTGTGGTTCAGCACCCTTTACAGAGAAAGTCAGAGGTTATGTAACTTGCAAGATGACAAAGCTAGTGAACAGTGCACGGAAGCTGAACCCACGGGGTGTGAACCGGGGTGTGGTCGCTTAACCGCCACAGCATGGGGTCCTGTGGAAGGCACACGTGCTCACAAAGGTGCTGGTGGGCATCCAGTCCGAGGAGGAAAGGAAGGCAGGGAAACCCAGTTTTAACATCCATCTCAGAGCAAAACAGTATTGCCAGTGGGCCCTCAGCTCACAGAGCCCTGTGGTCACGACACCGCCGTCTCCACACCAGCCGTGGCCTCCCCGTGAGCACAGGCATTCCCAGCCCCCGCTGTCTCCTGGGTGGGGCACAGGAGGCACTGCCCAGGTTTGTTTTACCAACTCTCTTTGCCCTCTGCCTCTGGTCTTCTCTGCAATTCTGCCCCCTTCGAGTGACTTGGCATCCATTTTCTGTGAATGTCATAGTTAAACTCTGAGGGCGATTCCCTCTGCCCCACCCCACCATCAGGGCAGCCCCCAAAGTGACTGATCTCCTGCCCAGTAAGACTGCAAAATGTTTCAGAATCTTTCTTTATATTTTCATTGTAAAAAAAAAAAAAACGCCCTTTCTGGAGTGAACGGTAAGAACAGTTTGTCACATTAGATCATGAAAATCCTAACCTCCAGCCGTGTAGACCAGGGCTGCCTCCGCACAGGATAGAAATATTACTTGCCAAGGTATGCTCAGGAGCTCATCAGGGAGATGTCCTTGCATTTGAACTCCTTTAAACGAGAGCAGAAATGAAAGAAAGATCTGCTTAATAGACAAGACTAGGTCCAGTGATACATGAGTTACATTCCTGTGAACAAATCAAATCCTGTATCTGCTCCCAGGAAGTTCCACCCAAGAACAAGCCAGGTCAAAGCACAGTTCAGGAAGAGAGAGCAGACAGGTGTGGAGTCCTCCCGCAAGACATACTGAGAGGACGCAAAATACTCTGGAGCCCCACGGGTTACCCCCGAGAACAGCTGTTGTACATGTCTCCAAACGACTGCCTATGAGACAGGCCTTGACCCACTAATCAGTGCACTGTAGAGTTTTAATAAAATGTGTCTTTTCAGTGCTGTTTTGGTGAGCAGATGATCATATGGGAGTTTGAAAATTAGTCAAAGGCATCTTGACAGCCAAATCCTTTAAACTCAGCCTTCCCCTGTCAGCCCTTGACCATAATCTGAATGGACTTTAACTTCTCACCTAGAATGGAACATGTGCATATTTATAAAACAAATATTAATGGAATAACCCTTATGCCTTATTATTTTAGCTGATTTGTATCAATGCATCAACATTCCAAAGAAAACAGAAAGCAATGTTGGTTTTTAATAGCTTTTTCTTTTGTATGATTACTACTGACATATAATTCATATGACATAAACTTTACCATTTTAAAAAATGCAATTCAATGAGTTTTAGTATATTCTTAAATTGGTGCAACCATCCCCACTATCTAATTCCAGAGCATTTCCGTCAGTCTAACAATAAACCCTATACCTATTAGCAGCCACTCCCAGCCCCCTTCTTCCCAAACCCCCTGGAAATCAGCTTATCAGCTTTCTGTTTCTATGGCTTTGCCTATTCTGGACATTTCATGTAATTGGATTCATACAGTGTATGGCCTGTGTGTCTGTCTTCTGTCACTTAGCATAATGTGCAAAAGGTTCATCCGTGTTGTAGCCCATGTCGATTAGTACTTTATTAGTGCAATAACACTTGTTATTTTCCTTTTGGGTGTTTGCTTTTATTTGCATTTCCCTAATGTTTACTGATGTTGAATATCTTCTCATGTAAAGTTTATTGGCCATTTGTATGTCTTCTTTAGAGAACTGTCTACAAGTCATTTGCCCATTTTTGAAGACATAAGGTCGTCTTTTTATTGTTGAATTATACAACATCTTATATATTCTGTAACTAGACCCTTAACAGATGTATGATTTAAAAATATTTCTTCCATTCTGTGGGTTATATTTTCATTTTCTTTATAATGTCCCTTGAGGCAGAAATTTTTTTTATTTTGATGCAATCAGGTTATCAATTTTTTCCATGTCTGCTTGTGCTTTTGGTGTCATATCTAAGAAACTGCCTAATCCAAGGTGTAAACAGAGATTTACACCTATGTTTTCTTCTAAATGTTTTATAGTTTTAGCTCTTATATTTAAATCTTTGATCCATTTTGAGTTAATTTTTGTATATGGTATAAGGTAAGGGTCCAACTTCATTCTTTTTCATATGGCTATCCAGTTGTCCTGGCACCATTTGTTGAAAAGATTATTCTCTCTTTATTGAATAGTCTTGACATTCTTGGCAAAAATCAGTTGATTGTAGACATATGGGTTTCTGGACTCTCAATTCTGTTGTGTGGATTGAAATGTCTATCCTAACGGCAGTACCATACTATCTTGATTACTATGGCTTTGTAGTAAGTTTTGAAATCAGGTATTGTGAGTTCTCCAACTTAACTCTTCTATTTAAAGATTATGTTGCTATCCTGGCTTAATAACTTTTTAAAGCATCAAGTTAAAAATGAAGCTACAACTCTCTAAAGGAAGACAATTTGAAAAGGACACTGTGCTTGGTATGCAGTAGGTACTTTTGAAAAATTTTACTGCACAGAATGGATTTATTTCACCCCTATTCTAACTCTGAATGCCAAAGTCACTTCTTTGGAGTCTTTCTTCAGCCCTTTCTCCTTGCTCAGAAAATGAGTAACTCCTGCATACCTACTCTGTTCATATATCTATCAGAGCACCTGGGACACATCATTGTATTTACTTGTTTATGTGTCTATTTCCCCATTAGACTATAACCCCATAAATGACTGGAATCATATCTAATTCATCTCTGGGTTCCCAAAGCCATGCCTGAGAAGATGGTCAATATATATATATATATATATATATATGTTTGTTGGAAAGAGAAGAGACAATAATGATGGAAGGTAGGATAGGTGAGAAGGTAAAAGGGAAGGGAGAATAAGAGAAAGAAACAATGAACATTTATTAAGTATTTATAATTTCCCAGGCATTGCTTTATGAGGCATTATCTCATGCATTCCCACAGCAACCTTATAAGATAGGTGCTCTCACAATCCCCAGTTTGCCAACAAGGAGAGTGAGACAGAGTCAAATGATCTGCTCAAAGTCACGCCAACTAGCAAGTAGCCTTAGCTGCCCGGCTCCTTGGTCATGTTCTTAAATACCACACCATGCCACCTCTAAAATTCAGACTAAAATGAAGATCCCTTGGCACCACCCTGGCAGACCGGTTTGGTAGGTTGGAGACTGTACCCAGGAATCTGTATTTTAAATATATTCCAATGACTGGATGAACAGCTCCACTGGGAACCAGTCCTCTGAGGGATGGCCAAACAAAGCACTTTGGAGGGTCAAAGTAGGGAAGACTTCGTGAGATGTCCTACTTGGCAGGAAAAGTCAGGAAAAGGGAGCCTAACTGGGTACTTGTGAAAGATGTTTGTTTTCAGCGATGTTAGAATGGGTAAAATGTCCAAAGGATGGCTTTTGCAGCTGAACTTAGGATCTGAGGAACATTATTTTACTGTATCTCCTGCATTTACTGTTGCCGTGTTTCCGTAATGACTGAAAGTAGCTGTGAGTGGGGTGCATCTCGGCCAGGGATTATCAGCCCTGACAGTCTGAGCTGGGTAAGTGTCACCCTGCCTCCAGAACCTTCCCAGATCCCTGTCTTCCCCGCGGACCTCCTAGGCTCCTGTCATGCCCTGGCACATCTTTATTATTGCACTTACAGTATCAGGTCATCTGTTAGTGTTTCTGTCCCCTCTTCAAAGGGAAGCCTTGAGGGCAGGCGCCTACCTGATTTATCTCTGTCTCCAGGGCCTTTCATATAAGCATACAGTAGGAGCCTGATCACTGTGGCTGTCCAGAAAAAGGTTTACAAGTATCGTTAACAAGAGGAACTTAATTACTTCTGTGTGAGTTGAAAGAGATGGGGAGTGAAAGTCCAGAGGTCTGAGCAGAGAAAGACAATCAAAAAGAAGAAAAGAAATGTACCCAAGATCAGGCATTTGAGGGACTGGGGCAGGAAAGGGGGCCAAAGCCAAACCAAATCTAGTCCCCTGGCTCCACGCTTTGTGCACTGTGTTATACAAACTTCGATGGTGAAGTGAAAGGGTTTTGATTGCATGGATATAAGTAAACAAATGAATTTGTGGGCTGACACATCGCCAGCAATAAATTCATAAAAGGTAAACATTGACGTCTGAAGATTATACATCACTATGTTTAGCGTGTAGAGAGCCCGACCGGGAGTTAGGGAAGCTTGCGTGTTACTTCAGTCCCTTGGCAGGTCACTGAGACTCCAGACAAATCATTCCATCTCTCTGTGCTTTTATTTCTTTTGGCTGTATAATTTTTCTGGTTAACAAGCATGAGATAAACTTCTGTGCTTTTAAATGCCTGTCTCTATTTGAGCATGCTTAGCTGATGTGGAAATTCTGTGGTTCTCTTGGGTTTCATGAGGACCAGACCCACAGGGATGCATAACTTCTGTGGTTTATAGAATTATAAGACCCCAAAGCTGTGAGGAGCCTGTAAACCATACAGTGACAATTTCCAGCTAGTGGCTGAATTTCTTTCCCAGAATCCCCAGCAGGTGCTCAGTGAGCCTTGCTTCACAATCCAGCACATTAAGGAGGAAAGTGGTTCACTTGGAAGGAGTCTAGAGTGGGGGTGTCCTTTCTGGTTGGGGTGCCTACATGGCCAGCCCACTTTCTGCAAGGATTATGATTTCTTAGTGTGTTTACATTGTCAGTCCCAGCACAGGGCTTAATGACAACAATAATCACGTAACATAAGAGAACTTATGGAACGTCAGAGACTTGCTTTACCTAGAATGGCTTATTTAATCTGTAGAAGAACCTTATGAAGCGAATACTATTATTACCTTTATTTTTCAGATAAGGAACCAGGATTCAGAGAAGTTAGGTAACTTGTCTTAAAGACACATGTCTGCTTAGAGGTAGAGTCTCAAGTATATTTCAGACTGAACTAGAGCTATTAATAACTAAATAAAAGTTTACTGAATCCAACTAATGATATCCCTATCCACCCCACATCTTATTTCCCTGCTACAGAGGAGAGACAAGTATAAAGTTCACATATATAAAACAGTAGCAGTATTTATGTAATAATTGGGAATTTAAATCAACCAAGGGATTGATTTTTCATACTAATGGAGTTTTTTCTTTCAGCTATCAGATTTGGGTTTCAAAAACACAAATAACAAGACATTAAAGTATTTTAATACATACTTCACTGGACTGTATTTAAGTTAATGTAATACGTGTTTAAGTTACCATACTATCAAGTCTACTATAAACAAAGCAATAAAAGCACGCAGGGACTGATACGGAAAGAGTAATAATGCAGGCCGCCCTGAGGAGAAACGATGAGATGTTTCTTCTGGGAGGTAACCACAGTTTGGTTTGGTCTTGTTTAAAGCACATAGTGAAGCAATTTCTATATTAATAAAAAATGGAAATCTGAAGCAGATGTAGCCAGAATGAGTGAATTAGCTAAAGGCAGACATTCTCATTTATGTACGTGTATTTTACATAAAGAGGGAGTTTGGCCAGCTCACCTAGTTAATCGTTAACAGGAACCTCTAGCCCAAGTCTTGAAGCAGATGAAGAAAGAACTGGCTTCTTTCCCTGACTTCCGCTTCTCTTCTGGGGTCATCCTAGATGCCCAGCAACCTTCGCCTGCCTCTCTCTCTAAGCAGCAGCACGCCATGTTTCAGACCTTTACTCCTTATGTCAGGACCCTGTCAGATGCAAGTCTTAAAGCGGTAAGCTCAAGTGGCTGACGAAGAAAGAAAGAAAAGAGAGAGAGAGAGAGAAAGAGAGAGAGAGAGAGAGAGAGAGAGAGAGAGAGAGAGAGAGAGAGAGAGAGAGAGGGGGAGGGAGGGAGAACAGGGAAAAAGAGAAGGAGGAATCTATTTCCAGATCTCTTTGCATCTCCTTTTTTGTCAGCTTCATTCCAGTGAGGGCTCTAAGGGGTAGAATACAATTACTCCAAGCTTGCGTCTTGTCAGCTTGGTTACTCCTGTTGAAAACGGCCAAGTTTCTGAACAGTCACGGGAGGCCTAGAATGAAGGCTCATTTGTGCCTGTCACGTGCCCACCTCTGAGAGAAGAACTGTGACAGGCCAGGCCTGGCCCATCCACAGGGTTCAGATGGGGTTAATCCCACCCCAAATACATGGGCTGAAGTTGGAGAAAGGGTAGTTTTCTAAAATAAAATTGCAGTCCCAGTACCATATGGAGAGGGTAGATGCACGGCCAGCAAAAACAGTATGTACCCACCTTCTGGTCATGACAGAGGACATACCAGGGACCCTCAAAGGATGGAGCTTTGTCATCAAAAGCATTGATCTCTCTTCCAGTTCATGTGTAAACCAATCCTCTTGAATATATAATATGGGAAACACATGGATGGATTCAACAAAAGTGGGTCCATAAACAAGACATGAGAGATCTCCAGGTGGTAGTCTGTTCTGCACAGCCATCCATGACTCCTGCTGTAACTGAATTTTTCTAGAATGTCTGAAGGAAGATAAAAGTAGAGTTGGTAATGGACAAGCATGTTTTTATTAAGCTCATTACTGTGACACATTTGGTTGCTTAACGATTGTTATGAATTAGATTTTCCTGAGCAATTCTTATCCTATACTACAGAAATACTTCCACAGTGGAGCAAAGATACAGATATAAGCTACTCATTGCAGCATGGCTTATGAGACTGAAAAACTGGAAACAGCTTAAAAATTCATCAACAAGGGAAAGATTAAATAAATTATAATACAGCCAAACAACAGGAAACTGTGCTACTGTTACCTGGAAACCTTGACATGGAAAGATATCCAAAAATATTTGATGAGTAAAGTTGAAAAATATGTATAGTAAGATCCCATTTTTGCATTAAAAATATACGTGTGTGTGTATGCATGCACATGTGCACAAAAGGGTTATAAAGAATGCACACCAACTCTTAAAAATAGTTACATCCACAAAATGGGATTATTTGGTGGAAGGAGTTTCTTCCGACCTTCTAGTTTATGCATCTCTATCCTCTGTAGTTCGGACTTTGGAAATGTGTTCCTTTTGGCAGGGGTTATTTCAAAGGCATTCTTCCAATCCATCTACACTACTTTCCTTGGGAGCCTTCAAGCTTCCTTCTGAATATCTTTCCCCATTTGTCATATTCATAATTCATACCCTTCCCTCACTGTTCTCCATTTGCTCTACAGAGTGATCCAACAGAACTTACAGCCTTATTAAGCATTATTTCTAATAAAAAAGAATGATTTGTAAAGCATTAGGTGGCATGTACGGACAGAATAGCCATCCAATAACCTGTTCCTTTTTGTTTTTAGACTTTATCCACTCATAATTCCAGAGAAGACTGTAACTATTCACAATAAAAATAAACTTAGATAGATCTCATAAGTGGAATAAAACTGAGCAATTAGGACCTGATCAAGGAGGTTCTGCTGGTCTGATGAACAGAAATACATGTAATGAAATCGCAGAGAGGTAAAATAGTAAATGAAGCTCAGGACCAAGGGAAGGGGAATAAAAATATGCTGGACATCATTCAATAACTATTTGCTGATGGTAATTATAGGGATGGAAAACCCATCAGGCCTATGGAGCTAAAATGAATCAGTAAGTATTCATGGAGTGCCTCCTGCTTCTATTACTGGTCCTGGCTTCCTGCCTGCCTGGTGCCCAGCCTGGAGACGTTTACTTTCACACTCAGCTTGTCCGGACAGCCGGAACAGAGGAAGCAGGCAAAGCTCACAGCGGTCTTCTGTACCCCATCATATTTGCTGGGGCCACAGTCAAGTGAGACAAATTCCTTCTGTGAAAGACTATAAAACTAGCTTTAGAATTGTGCATACCACCCAAAAAGGGTCCAAGTAAGTAAAAGTATTATTTTTGCAAAGAAATAGTCAATTCGTTTGCATACTATTTGAAATCTTTGAAGTATAAATCCACATTCTTTTTCTATTAAAGTCAGGAAGGGAAATTAGTAGGACTTGAACAGCTATACTTATTTTTCAGGGTTCCTTCCATTGCTGACAAGCAGTTGATGTCATAACTAATTCCCTGAAAATGTAAAATCTGTTTATGTCTCTGTTAAATATTTTGATAAATAGCTAGAGCGGTGGCAGCAGGCATCTGTGCTGTTCTGCATGCCCAGCATCTTCCTTCTTTTGCAAAGCATTCACTATTTTTTCAAATTCCACAAAATTTAAAAACCTCCATCCAAAATGTTAAAGCCAAAACATACAACCAGCCTATAATGTAGAATAGAGATTGTAGGTTGTAGGGAAGGAAGCAGGGAGAGAAGTGACAGCCAAATGCTTGCTGGGAGCTGGCGGGCCGTTCAGTAGGGTTGCTTAGGGCAGGGTTCTTCTTTGTGACAGAGCGAAGACAGAGGGGGCATGAGGTTGTGAGACATGGGAGAGGCAGTGCTATGTGACAGAATGAGAGTCTTACGTTACAATGCCAAATGATAGAAAAAAATCTGTAGATTGGGATAGGGTCAGGCATTGGGATCAACAAATAATCCCTCTGTGTAGTAAAAACCTTAATAAAATGTCTAGATGAGTCAGAGAACTGAGTATGTGAGTTCCAGTTTGACACGTTACTGGTATGTGGGGTTTCCCCTTCCCGCTCCCACTGCAACGTCATCAAGCCTGACTTTCTCCATGTGCTTCAAAGATGCTTACTTAACCTCTAGAACTGCCTCTCTTTTCTCAGATTCAGCTCTCTGTGCATTCAGCTCCTTCAAGTTCCTTCAACTGAGTCTTCTTAGCCTTTGCCAGAGAACCTTCCTATTTAGCACTGGACTTTCCTGAATGTCCACCTCTTCCCCAGAGCTGCCAAATGATTTGTTTGCCTTCCTTTGACTTCTGTCCAACCATAGCTTCCCACTTCCACCGCTACCACCTCTGTACCAATCTCCACCTTCCCCTGGACCAGGGCATCTGTCTTCTCACTCTCCCTCCTTCCTCTCTTAGCTCCCACAACCCAGGCCCCACATTACAGGTGGCATGGTCTTTGCAAATACTAAATTAGATTATGTCCACTGGTGTGCAGATAAATGTTTAATAACTGCTGGGAGAGTATCAATGTGTCTATTAAAAGTTTCACTGATATCAAGAATATATAGCACACAATTTATAATAAAAAACTAAAACATGCAGCATTATTTATAAAAAATTCCATACAGAAGGGTTTCAATGATTTTTTGTGAAGCTCTCATATCCATAGGCAATGTACAGTTGCAATTATCGTGTTTGGCAAAAGCAGACTATAAATGAAAGTTTGATTAAAATTCAGTTCAGCAAAGAAGTTGTTCATGTCACTGAAGTTCAAACATGAATGTTGGTTGATTAACGAGCAAGATGAAAGTGAAACAACAAAGATGTACATTGGGATGTCACTCATTTGTCAGCGACTTCTTTGCTGACCAGATAATAGTTTTCAAGTACTGGAAAAATATTTCCTCCATTTTTTATGTCATTCATAAACTAACACACCTTTAAATTTAATCTTCATTAATAAAATTTCTCCTATCATTTTCTTAAGTTTAGACAATAAACAATATAAATTAAGCTCCAATTTGTAATGTTTTCCAATTTCTATAGTGTAGAACTACCGAAATGACATTTCTGAATGCAGAGCTGGGAAGAAAAATGACGTATCATACCAGCATAAGGCATATCCATTTCACAGAACAGACAGAAGTGACTCTAAATCATAGATAATAGTACAACGTAGTGAAATAATTAACAAGTTAAGTTTTGAGCCTTTATTACCTTTGTTTTAAAAACATCTTATTTAATAGTAAGTTTGTAAATAATTTAGTTTTTCATATTGGCCATGATTAACAATTGACTTACAAAATTCCTGGACATTTTAGCAACCAGCTCTTGTAAGCTCTCTCGTCCGGGTCTGGCACACTACTGAACTGTCACTTCTCTGTTTAAACTTCTAGGTTTAATCAATTGCACTTATTATCTGGGGAATGAATGACGAGCAGTACTGACAATTTCAATACAATTAGTAATCACTTATGTTGTGGTGAATTGATGCTAAAATTCTATACATCCCTCCTTGTTTCCAAACCCAGTTTGGCGTTCCTTCTGCATGCATCTCCCCGTTTGCGCTTTACGGAGTTCCTGTGACATAGGTGGGGTAGGTATCTATCACTCCTTTACAGATAGAGAAACAAGTTTGGGGAGGAGACAATGACGGGCCCCAGTTCATTCGGTTGAGTAAATGGCAGAAGAGGAACTCAAACCCGGATCTTACACTGAACACTGAACAAGAAGCTAGAAAAATTCTAATTAACTAATGCTGACATCAGATAAAATAATTTTAACAAGTGCCCTCGGTAACACTTCAGAGTCTGATATAAAGTACATTCATACCTTATTAAGGGATTCCCGTAGCAAGGAAGTTTTGATCTTATAAACCCCACTACTTCTAACTTAGCTCTGAAACAAAACCCGGTGTGACTCAACAAACAAATAAATAAAGTGTAAGGACCATAATAGAAATCAGGTTCTCAAAAACAAGTACGGGGATTGCACATAGAAATGGAGCAGATTGAAACAATCTCTACCAAAGGAATATAGCACAAAAAAGGAGATTAAATCAGAAGGGGAAGAAAACGAATGACATAACGGCCAGCCGCCGACGCCACAAGGAGAAGCACGGTGCCCGGCGCTCATCAGTCATCCAGCGCGCTGCTCCCATGCCTCCAAGCACCAAAAACATGAGGGTCCTGCTTGCCGCACTTTTCTCATTTATCTTGAGTCAGGTATTGCTCAAGCATAGTTCTGCCAGCACAAAGAATATAGACTTAACAGGACACCTAGAGAGGATTTCATGCACATGAGCAAACTTGCGATATTTTGGTTTGCTTATGATGAAATCATTGAAAGCATCAGGAGAAACAGCACAATATCAGGGGTGCGGGCAGAGTTAATTCCAGTTATAAAGAGAAGTACCAACGTGGAATTCACTATGATTAAGAACTTACTGTACTAAGCGTGGACTGTTTGTAACGGGCATGCTGGTGTGAAATACAAATATGCCAGCGGAGAGAGAGGGGGTATTCAAAGCTCAGCCAGTTTCCTTGAATCTCTTACCTTATAATGTTAGATAGGAATAGATGCGTTTCCCAAAGTCAAGGTATTATTTTAAACAGTCATCTCATCACTAGGATAGCTACAGGAATAATTTTTTTAAAGTGCTCACAAACCCGCAAAGCTACCTGTGTTTCAGCTTCACATAAAATTAACATATTCAATGAAATATCATAATCAAAATTGTTAATCATGATAAAAACTTGATTCCAATTTACTTTTAACATCACAGATTTAAGTGTGTGCTATGGAAGCTGGGAAGACAGACAGAAGAATAGTTGGAAGCTAGAGCCAAGACAAGAATTCACGGGCTATCGGAGCGTCAGTCAAGGAGGTGTCCTTATGTCAAAGGAAATACATGTGATCAACAGCAGTGGAAGTGGGAATGAGTGTGGTGTATACTGTGCCCTTTTTTGACAGGATCTCTTCTTAATCAACACTGTTCGCGATGCATCTCAGTTCTGTCTGGGACATGTACTGACTGGTGCCAAAGGCATGCCGAGCCCTGGATCCATCGTTACTTTGTGTAGTCCATACAATTTTGCCCTCACCAGTTAAGCTATAATCCTACCAACAATTCTTTGTTTCTTTGCCGAAAACATGTTTGTTCCACGTGAACTTGTTATTGTGATTACTTAATTTAAATATTCAGTAAAATGAAATATGAGTCAAAAAAGAAATAGTTCTATAAAATCAAAATGGAAAGACGCCACATAAACAATCACTGTCAAGTTAGGTGGATGTAAGACAACTTTAAAACACTGGGGCAGGGGGGATGAACCACACACATTTAGAAATTGACCCTCATATTATTTTGTAATTACTTTTTAATCTCTTGCTCTACTTTTTAAAAACACTGGGGAAATAGTAATACTACATAGTACTAATAATTGCTAATGATAAAATGCTTAATATATTCCAGGAAATAGTTCTTAATATATCCCAGGAATTTCATCTAAGCATATGACATGTATTAAACTTGCTTTATCTTTACAATAATTAGTTGGTGCTATTACCATCCCCTTACAGATGATAGAAACTGACGTACAGAGAGTTAGGATGCCCAAGGTTACATTCTTCATAGTGGCGGAGGCCAACCGGCCAGTCTGGTTCTTAACTGCTACGTTATGCTGATGAAATGTGGTTGTAGTTTATACATGAACAAAGACATGGAACTTCAGTCAGTGGTGCACAAAAGCTTTAGACCTTCATCAAAGGAGAAAGGGAAACATGTTCAATTACAGGTTTTAGGTTTTTAAGTTTAAAATTTACAAGTATAATTTTTTTATGACTCCTTTGCTTTAACTGACTTTTTAATTTAATTACATACCAGTCCAATTGCATCGGGTAGAAGGCTTTGCCTTCTAGAAAGGGGCAGGTGAAAGATGATGGACATTCTTAAATGTAAGAATAGGAGCTGGGATCTGTAAACGCTGGAAATAGGAAGCTATTGTAGATACCTGGCCAGGAGCCTGGTATGATTTGGTTGATGCTGGGAATGAGTAATCTGGCAATGAGGCTTGGGTTATTTTAATGGGAATGAAAATGATAAAACATATGAACAGGAAAATTCAAATGTATCAATTGTTGTATAAATGTTTATGGTTTTATTTGCCTTAGGATATGGTCTCAGACTCTCCATTCTTTCATTCATTCATTCAACACACACTCACTTAGTACCTACTATGCACTAGTGATACAATGGTGACAAATTCAGATCCTGACCCTGTCTTGACAGAGTTTATGTTCCAGTGGGGGAGATAGAAATTTAACAAATGAGTCTATAAATAATGAACTGTCTTGTAATGTGCTACCAGTGTAAAGT
This sequence comes from Manis javanica, assembly GCF_040802235.1. Taxonomy (NCBI): domain Eukaryota; kingdom Metazoa; phylum Chordata; class Mammalia; order Pholidota; family Manidae; genus Manis; species Manis javanica. The sequence goes on along the minus strand of NC_133169.1, from coordinate 89,584,800 downwards.
AGAGGACACTCTAAGGACACACAGTAATGGGTCTTGGATTTTTTTTTTTTTAGCGAGAGGGCACTAAGGTGTTTAAACATGAGACAGTACAAATGATGATTTTGAGAAATGTTTGTACACTTTTCATTAACTCATTTGGCCTCCATAACAACCCAGTAAAAGTGATATTATGTCTAGTTGACCCAATGTTTTATTATAATCTTAAAATGTTTGCAGTTCCAAATTGTGTTCCAGGAGTGGAACATACAGCAATGAATACGATAGATCAGGTCGTCACCTTCATAGGGCTTGGATATATCGCCGTCATTCCCATCTTACTTCTGACACAAGCAAATACATTCCCCCTCAGACGGAGATTCATCCTATTTCTCCTCTCTTACGAATTATAACTTCCCTGGGTTACAGATTAGTAATTGTCCTACCTAAAGACCTATGAGAGCATATATGAAACACTTTCAACAGTGCCTGGCAGACAACAGAAGCTATTGTTACCTATTATTAGAATTGTTGTTACTACCATGCTTCATCTCATGTTCTTTCTGGCACACTGGATTTCATTTCTTGAATTAAATTCCATACACATTTATTGCAAGCTTATCATGGAATTTACATCCTCTTTCCTAGAAATTAGGAGATCAGTGAAGAAAAACCTCTTTAATATTCTCTAATTCTACCCTCCATTTAGGAGCTATAACTTAGACCAAAGTATCAAAACCTCTGGAAGCCTCAGTTTCCTGATGTTGAGAAATCAGAGTAAATTACCTATCTTCTCGGCTCTTAGCAGCAAAAATGGGAGGCGGTTGGGGGAGAAAAGGGGATCAATAAATGTTAACCATAAAGCTTAACAATTCTAACGCTGACAAACAGAGTTAATCTAGTTTATGCATATTGAATGAACGTGAAGACTAAGTTAACTGAACGTTGAAGAATTTTTTCAACCAAATTAAAAAATAGAACAGTAATTCAGACCAATGAAAAGAAAAATAAGAAATATGTCGTATGTTTGCTCAATTTGGAAGCGTTCAATGGCCATTTTTATTTAAAGCAACGTGAGTCTTCTATTTTAAGACCATCTGCTGTAACTGCAGGGAAAAAATGAGTAGGGAGTGAATTAATTTGTAACTCTTGTAATACCGAGTATCATTTAGAGGCAGAGTAACGCCCGGAATCTGAACAGGTCAGAGAAATGAGGTGCAAATGAAAGCAAAAGTAGGATAATTACATCATTGTGAGTGATTTAACTCACTTTTGAAACATGCGTAACGTTTCAAGTTTGGGTTTTTCCCCCCCATGACCCTGCTGGCGGTGGGGGGAAGCGGGTCCCGGTCGGGTATGATCTTGGCACCTGTAAGGTGGGGACACGCACCAGGAGGCCCGGGGGTCAACGCGCAGGGCGCCCAGAAGGGGTTTGGTCACCAACTGGAACGCTAGAAGCCACACTGGCCGGGGGCTCTAGGGCGGCAGAGGCTCTGGCCCCCGGGGCCGAGGCGGGAGCGTCTCCTTCCTTTGCCAAGATGGCGGCCCTGGAATCGCCCGGAGAGGCCCGAGCAGATCGTCTCCGGACAGGCGGCCCGCTCGAAGCCTGTCCCCCTCCTGCCGCACCGGTCAGCCCTAGGGCAGCGCCTACTCTTCAGAACTGAGGGGAGGCGACTCCGGCTGCCCGCAGGCGGGACTCTGTTCCAAAATGGTGGACGGGCAGCCGGGCCGGCGTCAGCGCCCTTTACCAAGATGGCGGCGGCCGGCTTCCGGCACGAGCCGCCCGAGTCCCCTTCAAAACGCACGAGCGGAGGCGGCCGCCGCCCGCGCGTGGACGCGGCCTGCGGGGAGGGCGGCGCGGCCGGGCGCCGGGCAGGACGAGGTGGGCTACGCGGCCTCCGCCCCTGCGGGGAGTCCGGGGCCTGTGGGGCCGCCCCCGTCACCTCCCGAGCCCCCGCGCGCCGCGGCATCACCCTCCCCGAACCAGGAAACCGCGTGTGCCGCGCGGGGGGAGGCGCGGTCCAAGCCCTCGCGGCGCGGCAACCTGGCGAGGGGGCGTGGGACGGGGTCCCGCGCGCCGACGCCCCGCGCCCCCCGCCTAGGGGCAAGGCCACGTGCTTCCCTGGGCCCGAGGGGCGGGCGCGTAACGGGAACAGCTGGAGGGAGTTCAATGCTGGCGTTTTAAAGTGCGCGTGCTGTGTTCGATTTGGAGGGCAGGGAGCCCGCGAACGCGAAAGCGGGGGCGGCGCGTAGAGCCGCGAGCAGCGAATGTCAAGATTCCGGGGAAGAGCCTCCGTGAGCGACTTGGACGCGGGCCCGGACGGGGTGCAAGGGGAGGTCGGCAGTTGGGGTGGGGGAAGGGAGAGCGTACTTTGCAAGCGACTTATTACTTCGCTTGCAACTTGCTTTTAGCTGTGCCACCCGCTGCTTTCCTTAAAAATAGTAATAAAGTGCAAAGAAATCCAGCTCGCCTGAGGTTTTGCATTTGGCGTGCAACTTCCTTCAAGTGTGAGCGCGCGGGGAGGGAGGGGGGCAGGGGGAGGCTGAACTTGGCAGGCGGTGCCTCCTGCCGCCGCCGCCTCGCAGACTCGGGGAAGAGGGTGGGGGCCGGCCGGGCGCGGGGGAGGGTGCGTTCTGCTTTGCAACTTCTCTCCCGGTGCGCGAGCGCGGCGGCGGCGGACGGGGCCGCCCGGCGAGGCGGGGGTGGGGGACCTGCCGGCGCGCGCCGGCCCCCGGCCAGAGTACGTACGCGCCGACCCCCGCTGCCCTCCCTCGCACCCCCCAGGCTCCCTAGAGGGCGTGTCGGGCCGTCGGGCCCGGAGAGCCGCTGGTCCGCCGCGGCCCCGTTTCCGTGCAATCCTGTCGCTCCGTGCGAAGTGACACACTTCGCGCAACTTGGCCCGGGGCGGCGGGGAGTAGCAGCCCCGCTCCCCTGCGTAGCCCGCTGTCCCCGCCGAGGGACGGGACGCGCTCCGTTGCGGGCCGGGGGCCGCAGGGCGGGGGCGGGAAGAGGCGGCGAAGGGAGATACTATAGGAACTCGGTCAGCCTTCCGGGGCGCCCTGGTTCCCGAGGCGGCGGGCGCGGGAGGCCCCGCGATCCGGGGGCGGCGGGCCGAGTCGAGGGGCAACGTTGGGACGCGGACGCCGTCGGGGCCGGGGGCGGGGGCGCGGCGGTGGCCGCGCCTGCAGTTGCGGAGCGTCGCCAACAGGTTGCACCGCTCTCCGCGGCCGCGAGGGCCCTCGGGCGGGAGCGGCCGGGGCGGGGTGCGAGCGCGCGCGTGTGCGACTGTGTGCGCGCCGAGGCGCCGCCCCGCCCCCGCCCCGGGCCCGCTCGCCCTCCGCGGCCGGCGGCCCCTTCGCGAGTCCGCGCTGCCTCCCTCCCCTCCCCTCCTGCTCCGCCTCCATTTTGCGAGCTCGAGTCTGTGGCGGAGCCCGAGTCGCCGCCCGCCCGTCGGGGACGCGCTGTCGCGGGTGGAGGGCGCCGCCGCCGGAGCGGCCGGAGCGACGGGGCGCCGGCACCGAGGACGCGCGCCCGAGAGCCTCGGCGCGCGGGGACGGGCGCGGCGCGGGGGCCTCCGCGCCGGCCGGGGCATGGGAGACTTCCACGAACAGGGGCTCTGCCCTCCCCCCGTGGAAAGGGGGCGGCTGTTTACTTCCTTTTTTTAGAAAAAAATCTCTCGCTCCTGCCGCTCCCGAACACACGCCAAGTTGTTTACCTCGGCGGCGGTGGCCGCGGCGCCGGGCGGAGGTAAGGGGCGCGGAGGGCTGCGGGGCGGGGGCCGCCTCGGGGTCGCCGGCCAACTTCCCTGAGCCCCGGGGCCGGGCCCCGGCGACGGAAGGGCAGCGCCGGGCCCGGGGAGGGACGTGAGCGCTCTGCGAGTGCGGCCGCCCAGGTTCGCCTCCCGCCCCCCGGAGCAGGACCGCGGCCTTCCCCCCCCCCCCGGGTCCCCTTCCTGCTCCCTCCCAGGACGCCGCGCAGACACCCATTTTTATGGTGAGCGCTGAGCCGCGTCTGGATCCCGTTCGCCCCAGTATCCGCGCTCCGCCCCGGGGCGCCCGGGCGCGATCGGGGCTTCTGTCGGGGCTCCGGCGCGTCTCACTTCGGGCGGCGCGAGGGGTGTGTGTGCGCGCGTGCGAGCGAGTGTGCGCGCGGGGGGCCGACGGCCTGCAGCGGGGAGACTTCGGCCGGGGCTGCGTTATCTGGTAGAGGTGGGCGTGTCGGAAAAAGAACTCAACAGGTCTGGACACATTTCTTTTAATTTCGCACTTTTTTCTCCCCCGGGAAAGGGTTTGCTCTTCAGCGTTTGGCATCCTGTCGCGCCTGACGTTTGTAAGTCGACCCTTTTAGAAAAAAATCCTCCCTAAACCGTAATAGTTTTGTGATGCGATTTTAGACGAGCGCCAGTTTGACGTTTGGGGTTGCAGACGTGGTAATTGCAGTCTTAGACCAACCACCACTTAAGGCCCCCTGGCACGGTTCATTAAGGCCGATTAATGTAACAGGGTTATTTGTTAAACGGGGGGATACGGTTTGAGGAATCGTTTAGTTTTGTTAAGTATTGTTTTGGTTTCGAGTTTGAAAGCAGCTGTCAAAGCGGCATGGAACTTCATTAGGCTCCATGTAATACATTGTGTTTAGAGATCGTTATCAGATAAACGCGGCAGAGGGACGGGGGGAGAAGCAGTTCACCCTCAAGATGGGTAGTGTACGTCCTCATCCCCCTCCCTACCTTATTCACACTCCCCTTTCAGCGAGGGCCACTCAAGTTTATGCTTCTTAAAGGCTCCGTACAGAAGTTTCCTTTCTTTGGACGGGATTTGACTCTGTTGTCGCAAATGTGCTGATATACCAAAGTCTTTTTTGCTTGCCTCTTAAAACATCCAGATTATTAACGATATACTAGCAGCCTAACCCTCTTGAGAATAGGCTCAGAATTGGGATAGGTGAAGGTTTAGAATACGGAGACATTATTCTGAGCATTTTATTGGATATTATTTTACCTGGGTGTATATGAATGTGATCTTACAGTTCTGTGTTTTTCTATTTTCCAGTACTTCAATACTTGGAAAAATCTTAGAAATTATTTCATACTGAGGGTCTTAAGCAGTTTAAAAACATAAATACAGCTTCATCTAGATTTTGTGTCCAGAGATCTAGAGATATATATTTGTTACAGCTAAATAAGCTGTAATTGTGAGAAGCTACTGCACATTCTATTCTGCTTTTTAAAAGCCAAATATGCAATTATTTTGTGTCTTCATGTACAAAATTTGAAGGCAGGCATTATTATTAGGCAGATTCAGTATGAAATACAGGGTAAAAATAAGAGCCTTTTCCTAGCATATTGGAAGATGAGCTTATCACTATTGGTTGTATCACTGCAGGTTGTATTAAAAGATTTGGATGTGTGATGAGCTGGTAGGAGGGGAGTTTGGGAGCAAATAACAATAGAAAATTCTAGCATACTATTTATTGAATTTTATATATATTAGTTCTCAGAACAGCAGATAGCCTTGATTGAAAAGAGAATTTTTAACAATTGTTTTTTACTTAAATACTTCGTAATCAACTTGAACCTTTAGAATAACCAGATGTAAAAAAAACTATAACGGCTTTGATTAACAAAGTTCCAGTTCTGTGAGGGGCAGGGTGAAGAGCCAAGTTTAGTCTGATAGGATTTGGTCCTCAGCTATGCAAATGGACTGCATTGTACTTTTAAATGTGGCCCGTGAATGGGAGCAGGGGACATGGCTTTTTTATTCCGGAAGACAAAAACTACTTTTCTGATAACCAAGAATTATATTCAGAATTAACTAAAAGGTTCAATAACAGGTTCTTACTAATCAAATCAGAGATCATGTGGCTTTATGGCTTATTATGTTCCCCCCCCCCCCCTTCTTTCTAAATGTTTTTTGTAGGTGATTTTCACTGATGGACCCCAAGGAATCACTGAGCTCCCCCAGTAGAGAAGAAATCCCCAGCAGTGTGCTCGGTCGGGAGAGGGCAAATGTGATGGACTTCTACAAAAGCCTGCGGGGAGGAGCTGCGGCCAAGGTTTCTGCCTCCTCGCCGTCACTGGCTGCTGCTGCGCAGGCCGACTCGAAGCAGCAGAGAACACTGGCTGATTTTCCAAAAGGCTCAGGAAGCAATGCACAGCAGCCAGATCTGTCCAAGGCAGTCTCACTCTCAATGGGACTGTATATGGGAGAAACAGAAACAAAAGTGATGGGAAATGAGCTGGGACTCCCACAGCAGGGCCAAATCAGCCTTTCCTCTGGGGAAACAGATTTCCGGCTTCTGGAAGAAAGCATCGCAAACCTCAATAGGTCGACCAGCGTTCCAGAGAACCCCAAAAGTTCAGCATCTGCTGCTGTTTCTGCTGCCCCCACAGAAAAAGAGTTTCCAAAAACTAACTCTAATGTGTCTTCAGAACAGCAGAATATGAAGGGCCAGCCTGGCACCAACGGGGGCAATGTGAAGTTGTACACCACAGACCAAAGCACCTTTGACATTTGGAGAAAAAAACTCCAGGACTTGGAGTTTTCTTCTGAGTCCCCAGGTAAAGAAACGAGTGAGAGCCCTTGGAGATCAGACATCTTGATAGATGAAAGCTGTCTGCTTTCTCCTTTGGCCGGAGAGGATGATCCGTTCCCTTTGGAAGGAAACTCAAGTGAGGACTGTAAGCCTCTCATTTTACCAGACACTAAGCCTAAAATTAAGGATAATGGAGATCTGATCTTATCAAGCCCCAACACTGGGCCACTGCCCCAAGTGAAAACAGAAAAAGAAGATTTCATTGAGCTCTGCACCCCTGGGGTAATTAAGCAAGAGAAACTGGGCCCAGTTTACTGTCAGGCAAGCTTTTCTGGGCCAAATATAATTAGTAATAAAATGTCAGCCATTTCTGTTCACGGTGTGAGCACCTCCGGAGGACAGATGTACCACTATGACATGAATACAGCAGCCCTCTCTCAGCAGCAGGATCAGAAGCCTATTTTTAATGTCATTCCACCAATTCCTGTTGGTTCAGAAAATTGGAATAGATGCCAGGGTTCTGGAGATGACAGCCTGACTTCCTTGGGGACCCTGAACTTCCCCGGTCGATCGGTTTTTTCTAACGGTTATTCGAGGTAAGAAAGAGTTATGGTTTTACATTTCTTAAAAAGGGTACCTTTAAGATAAATTATAAATGGAAACATTCACTTATTTGTGTGTGTTTTCCAAAGAGTCATGTGCTATTTCATGTGAATAAGTTTAAGTGGTCTTTTGAGAGTAGGCACAGTTGAAAGACAATCTAAGTGATTATCTATATAAAACCATTTCCAGTTTTTTTTCCTGATATAATGGTGTTCAGTATCCCACTGGTTAGTGATTGCCGATTTTATTTAAAAATTTGATATAACATTGCTTATTAACAGGTATCTTAAGTAAAAATTGTTTCAATTCCAGGGGCTGTCATTGTAATGTCTGATAATATCCTTACTGTTCATTTGCATTTGAGCTGTTTTAGAACATGCCCTTAGGTCACAATGACAAGTACTTCCGTACTTCCGCATCATCAGAAGTGGTGCTGCTATATTTGTACCTTTGTGAAGTGTTAGCCTGAGGAGATGAAAGGGTTAACAATTAGCCGTAGTAACGATGCGCTGTTTTCTTCAAACTGAACCTTGCGTCAAAAAATTTGAGTATTGAGAAAGCTAAAAGCAAAGCAGAGACCAGTGTACCTGGCCATGGTGTTAGATGCGGGCTGTGCCACAGGGCCCCTGACCTACAGCAGATGGTGTGTCTGCTCATCTGTCTCTTTAAGAAAGGAATTGGTGGCAGCATGGTGCAAAACAAAATCCTACTTTCAAATGTTATTACAAGTTCTCAAATAGAGACCTGATGGGCAACACTGCAGAGCTTCAGTTCTCCTCTCTCATTTCTCAGGCACATACAAATAAACTGACATTTCTCTTTGACCTCAAAAACATCTGTTAAAATGGAATTACCAGGAAAAAAAATTCTAAATTTAGATGTATCTGTTGGTAGGGGCTAAGTTCTCTGCCTGGTACCCATCTCCCCAGTTGAGATAAACACTGGATTATAAATGGCACTCTAGGTGTGAAGGAGAATATAAACATGTGATTGTAGAGAGGAAACACTGATTAATTGGTGGCTTTTTTTTTTCTTTTTTGAAAGGCATAGTAGACACAGTGATTTACTTGCACATAATAATTTCTGGTTTCTTCTTAAATGTTGGTGATATTCATTGTTTGCATTAACTAGTCATTGAAGATTTTATTTGAAACTCTTTTTAAGAACTATTTTTCTATTAAAGATATATCCTAACACTGAGGTGTCTCTCTCCTCTCTAAGAAGTAAGCTTTTCTTTTGGGGGAAAGTAATTAGATGTAGGCTGTGTTCTATTCCTTTAAAGGCTTAGTTTTTCTTCCAAAGGAAAAAAAAAACTTGGCTCTTCTGTGTCTTAAGGCAAACACCTAGTGGGTCTATTATTTGAATAATCTTTTATGTAGAAGAATACTACTTCAGCTTCTTATTGCTGTCATTCTGATTTGAAGGTTAAAATATTTTCAGTAAGGAGATGTTTCTTCTCGCATAAGCTGTTGTGTTTAAATGTTAAAAGACATGCTATATTAAAAATTTTTCAATCGCAGTTTTGGTGATGGAATTCATGATTGAATGTGCTTGGTTGTCTTAAAACTGAGTAACTGGTTGATTTGGCTAAACCATTTGTAAGAAATGATTACAGTGATCTATAAGATGTAGTTGTGCAAAGAAAAATGATCTTAGGAAATTCTCAAGGGCTGTTAGTGCACTTTGTTCTGATCCTCACCATGGTGGTGTTTTCATTTCCCTTACTATTAAAAAAGGCATGGAACAGGACTTAGCATTTTCCAGTCAAAATGAACTTTAATTAAGCCCTATAAAATCTGGGATCCGAAGCATAAATCTTGGATGAACAGTTACCCTTAAATCATTAAATATAACTTTAATGCCACTACAGTAATTTATACAAAATGTCTTCATTTATTTTTAATTTTAGCCTCATAACCATATGATGGTAGGCAAAGCAATGATGACCATGATTTTGAGATTCTTTATTATGCAGCAAAGATTATTTTTATGCTGATGTATGATTTGGAATTAAAATCAGTAGTTTGTGTCCTCATGAAAAAGTCTAATACACAGGATTATTTGGTAGTGTTTGAAAATTTTATACCTTAAGGCATTAACTCAACATGGGAACTATGATTACCAGAACAAAGCTTCTTCCAAGTAAATTGAAACAATGTTTCTTTCTAACCACCATTGAATTAGTCTATTGTTTCCAAACAACAGTCCTGATACAACTAGAAAATTGGATGCTTTCTCTCCTCTGTGCATTACAAGGTTCTAGCCAAACATTAGTTATGACCAGTGATCCTGAGTGATCAGATTAATCAACATGTTGAGGACACAATTGTATTTAGTCCTGACTTAACTGACTTTAGATATAAAAATATAAAATGCCGCTAATAACTTCACTTGCATTCCTTGTAAATAATAATAAAAAAGCATAAATTGTAATTTGACTTTTTAAGAGGTCACCTCAAATTGCATTTTCCCAGAATGCTTTAAAATACCACACACTTCCACTCTGTTTTGGGGGGAAGGCAATTCCTTCTGATGTGTCAGCACAACATACAGTTGTCACATCAAAGTGTAAAAATCTGAGTATCATTGAGCACATTAAAGTATTTCCTTTTTAAGGTTTAAGTTCACTGAATCAATAAGGAACCTTATTGATATTCAAATATACTCCTTAAGTAAACTGAACTACCAATTCTAATTTAATATGCTTTTTAAACACTGAAATTCAATAAATTTAGCATAAACTTACAATATTGATGAAGGCACATTTCTTCATAATCTGATATTCAACATTGTTTCAGTTCAGCATTAATGGTGCAAATGCTGAAAAGAGAACAGAAGTACATGGTTTCAGGTGGAAGTAGAGCTATTGTTGGGATTATGTTGAAACTTTAGCATTAAAAAGTTGACAGTTTTCAGAAGGGTAAGATTTTGGAGAGAAAGAATGATGCCAGAGGAATTTATAAACTCAGTCGCAGGTGTGTAGGGCCCTGAGGATTGGCACTTAATGACGGTATGAAAACAGTAGATTTTAATATCTCATTTATTGCATCTGTGTCTGATTTTATGAACATATCAAAGGATGAGTGAAGCAATTTCTGTACCTTTCTCATTTTCCTTATTAACATCGTCTTGATGTTTTCTTCAAGAGGAGGCAGAAGGAAAATACTTTGTTTTGATTATGTTTTACTCCCTTTTTAACGGTTTCTTCCTACCTTGTCATTTTCTTCTTTTTCCAAAGATTCTGGCAGTGAATGTTTAAGGTCTTTTTAAAGTTACTGTCGCTGATATTCACTCATATAAAATGATTTCCAAATGTCAAAGGAGATTGGCTTTTGGTTATTTTCTTGTTTATTTTTATCTTTATGATAGTCTTTTCTTAACCCTATACTTTGTTACAGCTATATTGTTGGTAAAAAGAAAACGAAAAACAAGATAAAATACACTGTGTATTCAGGTAATGTCAGTTTAGTGTGGAATGACCGATACAGAAATATATGACTAGCGTGTGGTCAGATTTTACTGAAATTACTTCTCGTGGTGTTTCTTCGGCTATACCATTATACTTTTGCAATTCACAACAATTTATGCGATAATCAAATTTTTTATATTTGTCTGTTGGTGTTACAGATATTTTAGTCTGACCACTCTGAATATATAATTGAATGTTTATAAATTTTATGAAAGACTTAACTCTGAAACATACCTTACATAAATGTAGGTTAATGCAAATTGTATTACGAGTGAAATTCAAGTAGGTAGAGATCACTTTAGTGGCCTTTTGAGATTTTAGTGAAGGAAAGATTAGATCAGACAATTTTATTTTGGTATTAGTGCCTGTTGTGAAAAAGCATCTGTATTAATTTGTGGGTTATATTAAGTCTTGATCCACTCTGGTCTGCAAGTGACTGAAATAGTGTAATTGTTAGACATCTTACTTTATGTTAAAGGTAAGTCTGGTGTGTACTTCTTCAAACATTTCTTCTTACTTTAAAGATCATACCTAATTTTAATTAGCAGTGAGTTCTCATTACATACTACTACTTATGTGAGTAAAATAAAGAGGTGAAATTGGTTTGTGCTGACTAGCATTTACCCTTCTGAGGACATTGTGGTAGTTGTGTAATGCAGTATTTACAGGTATTTGCCAAATTAATGGACACTTGCTTCCATATTTCAGAGTCATGGAAAATATATACTGGTGAATCATGTTGCAAAAGTTTTCAAGAAATATATTGTAGAATTAAGCCATTATTGAAAAAAATCAATTGCTTATTGATCTTTATAGAAGGATTTAAAAGCCCATGCTCTCCTTTCTGTAGTTTCAGAGAGCCAGTTGCTCGCATTGTTTTCTGATTTATTCTACTTGGGTTTCTATTTTTCAAGTAAATAAAAATATTTCTATGGAGAACATCCATTTAAGAAAAAGATCCATTAAGTGTCCCCTTCCCTTTGAGTTGTATGTGATCACTTCCATGCTAAACTGGATAGAGTGTGACTTTTAATGATGATTTTAAAAATTCATTTTACACATTAAGGTATATTTTAGAAAATACGCAATTTTACAGCAGTTCAAAATTAGTTGTAGATGGTGAGTGCAACCCCCAGACACTTAATTTTGACTGGTTGTCATTAATCCTTACTCCTATCACAAATGTCCCTTACATAGAGGATTTCCAGTGGAGTCCATGAATTAATGGGCATCGGGGAAAGGGGAGCTGGGAAAAAAAGGGAGGAGCAGCAGAGGTGTGGAATAGTGGAAGGTCAGTTTAGAATTCTCAAGAACAATTCCTGAAAACCAGCAATCTGGATTAACTGTCATGAATTCAAAAGACTAAAAAAAAGAGGAATTTGGGGCTGTGATTATGTACAAGGGAGTGCACTAACTATAGTTACAATTTATTTTCGTTCATTTGAAGTAGAAATCTGAAGCTCACTGTGACCATATAGCCCTGCTTAAAGCAAATTGTTGTCTTTTGCTATGCTTTGTTATTAAAAAAAAAAAGAATAGAATGAACATTTAAATTCCTTTCATGTTATTTCAGCTAAGACCAAGTTCATATTTGTCCCATTTTTATTTAGGCTGCTATTTAATCAGTGAAAACCCAACTGCTGCAATATAGTTGAAATAATGACGTCTTGTGTAAACGACTTTATATTTCCTAGTGAGCCTGACATATATTGTCATCTTACTATGGAGTGCAACCCTTTCTGTTACTAATGTATTTTCATGGGTCGTATGTTTTTCTGCTGGAATACTGAGGAAATCAAATTTTTATTTAATGGTACATATATAGAATAAATCTGGGGTTCTGCAGCTGGTAGACTGTCATTAAACTATTTATATTGCAATATAGTTCTTAAAGCCGATTATTTTGAATGTACGTGTGTTATCCCCTAATTTTATATCTGGGTGAATTTGACTTACCTTGGTAAAGCTGCATGCTTAAACACTCTGTTTCAGAGTAAATCATATTAATCTTGAGTGCTTTAAAACATCTTTTGAGCAAGTTTTAACAAGATTAATTCTATAATGCAGCAAATTTAGTGAAAGTATTTCTTATTTTAGAATTTTTTCCTTCATGCTATGGGACACCAAATATTTACATTAAGGGAGAGGTTTAATGATATGATTAGTTGTAGATGTTTAGCACATTGTCTTATTTGGACTTTTATTTTTGTAACTACCAATCTGAGAGTTCAACTTGAGTCCGGTGCTTAGTACATAGCGTTTGTTTCAGTAAATGTTAACTTTTATTTTTTTTTATAATTAGCCTTTATTCTAGTTGATTTCATAATTATCCATAATATTTAACTGTGGCTATTATGAAAGTATATTTGATAGCCAACTGTTTAAGCTGTTGTGAAATGACATCTAATTTAGTACATGATTCGTTACTTCATGTTGGTCGGGGCAATGCAATGACTTATGACCTTATGATGGTCACATGGTGACCATTAAAGCTCTACTGATTTGTTATGGACAAATTGTTTCGCTTTTGTAATTACTGGGGATAGTCTTCCTTAATTTTAAGATGTTTTAAAATTGCAAATTTGGTGTTTTTAAAAACACTCAAATCCCTTCCAAAAAATGTGATTTAGTTCAATAGGAGAAATCTCAGAAAAGAACCAGACTAAAATTCAGAACACTTGAGTTGTAAGGCTGAGCCTAGCCAATACCTTGAGTAATTGGGTGTTTTGGAGTCACAGTACTTCCTTTACAATTGTATAGGAATTATTTGCAAACATGTATGTTTGTTTCTAAAAATCTATAATCCTCTTAAAGTATCACTTTAGTCAAGGAGGCAATCCTGGTAGAGAATGGTATCCTAAAGTTTTTTTTGTTTTTTAAGTTTTTTGGTACGTTATCAAATACAAGACAAAAATATGAACCCAAATTTGGTACTTTTACAAGAACTTAAAGTAAGGTAGTTGGTAGTACATAGAAAATAATAAGTAAACACTGCTGGTGGCTGAACCAGAAAGGTGGGGCCCTGGGTCCAGGTGTCAGGTGCCAGGACTGCAGAGCGGAGCGTAGAGGGACTCGAGAGCTCTGCCCCCCCCCCCCCACACACACACACACTCTCGTTTGTCCGCAGGAGTAAATGAGACCCACAGAAAGCTTCTAGGGCGAGGTCACAGAACTTGTTAGTGGTGTTGCCAAGTTGGAGGTCTTAATTCTTAGTCGCCTAAGCGCCCCTGCAGGCTTCTCTTAACATCTGGGCTCTAGTTCTAGACAAGTGAAACATAATACAGACTAGGTGTTTCATAAAAGTCTCTTTGAAATCAACTAGTTTACAGATTTTAGAAAATATACAGTATCCATATTCTTTTCTATATATTTTTTAATACCCCCACTTTTTTCTTCCATAAATGGTGAGTACTAATTATATGGCAGCACTAAGCTAAGGACTTTGTATGCAATTAATCTCATTTAAACCTTTTAAAAACCCCTATGAAGTTTTAAAATTCTAGTTTCTGTATTAAGTTATTGATTCGGTCTATGTAGTACACAAGTCCACTATTATTTAATTTTATAGGTGGGAAAACAAGACATTTAAGGAGAAAGAATAGGAAAACAATTCTGTTCTGAGGGGAAATATTTAACATCGTGTTAGTAATTCTTCACGGATCTTTAGGAATTGTTATTTTTGTGAGTCTTTAAACAATATACAAAGGTGAAAGAGGATCAAGCCTGTGTGCTCCAATATATATATTTGTGTAGTCACTTAATGATGTCAGTTTCAGCTTCCGTAAAATAGTGAGAGCACCCAGTGTTTCTGCCTGACAGGATTTGTGCATGGGTGCTTACTTTGAAAATTAAGAAGTACTATAAAAATTCAAGGTGGAATTTTTAAAGCTCTGCCAAGTGTACTGAGCTCACACCAGCATGACCCCCACTGGCTAAGTACATTAGGGCATGTGCGCCTGTGTAGGCATTTCCTACTTATCAAGCACAGACTTTTTCTGCATCTGTGCTATCCCTGAAAAGGTATGGGTCCCAATGGTAAGAATTTTTTTCAGTTTTGGCTTTCTGTTAGCTTTCTATTAGATTTTGTTGTTACGTTTGAGGTCTGCCATCTAAATCTTCTACCACATTGTTATCATTTTATTAATAAATGCTAGGTGAGCCCCTTTCTGTTTTATTGTCTGTTATTCTTATAAAATCAAGTATGTAGACATTCTTTGTTATTAAGAAAACTAATTTTCCTGAAAGTAGAAATGAAGTTATCAGCTTTAAATTTTTTTCACATTTATTGTATTTAACAAAGCTGTGTGAAAAGAACTTCTGACTATTTTAAATACCAAGAGATATCCTAAGTACATAAATTTGGGAGACTTATGAGACTTACTTGATTACATGTACTACCTTTATTCTTTTATCGATCAAGTGGTTGAAAAAAATAAAGCAAAACGAATTTCATGGATTAAGCCAGTTATATCTTTTATTTTTTTAATATAACAAAGAGCCAGGTACAGAAACAAGTTAAATGGCAGTTTAAACTGGTAAACATACCAATGTAAAATATAACTTACTAAGTTTGTAGGCAGTTTTCTTAAAGGGAAAAATTTTTTAATTTAATTAGACCTTTATGTGAAAGTTGTCATCTGGAATCCATGATGTGACTATAAAACAGACTGGTTTTTTTTAAAAAGGGAAAACCCAAATGAATTTTGTATTTCTAAGACTCCACCCTTGGAAGACTACGTATATTGTTCCTCTTTTGAAAATGCCATCAGAACCACTTTTGTAAGTCAGAAAAGAAAACTAGACGCATTATACTGTAGTAACATCTAAATCTTCTTGCTTAATCAGAAAACGTATTTATTTCTTAGCTTTGATTATTACCTTATTCATGTGATTCCAAATGACCTGAGTATTTCCAGAAACTTAGAAATTTAATCCTCTCCCAAGCTGTAACATTTGTTTCCATTAAGGTTATTTAGAAGAACCCATGTAGGTATTTCACAGAAGATGTTTCAAACTGTGTCGACTATCCCTGGAACAGGTGGGCGGCCTCCCAGGGCGACTGATCCGAAGTGGGTAGTGCTCGGTGGTTAAGTCCTGATTTGTTTTCTTTAAGCGTCAAGGGGCTTTATGTTAACAGCTTATGTATTTCCTTTTCTTGAGATAGCAAAGAATAAATAGAGATTACTCACAAGCCTGATTTTTTCGTAAGTGTTGGTTTATGTTCAAGTAAGGTGGACCTATCTTTGCCTTGGACTTGAAGGGGATTTGATAATAGCAAATAAAAAGTAAATGTAAAATTCCTACAACAATCTCCAAAGCAGTTTAATTTCTCATTCCAGTCCACAGCGCATCAGAGAATTAACTATCTGTGAGCATTTTGGCAAGAACAACTCAAGTACACTAAAGTTATTTACACCTATAAAATAAATTTAACAGTTAACAGCTACAATATAAAATTCACATATTTTCTACTTTCATTCCTCATAACCTAAAAAATTTTCTTCTTTTAGTGAAGTACTTTAATAAATTAAGTGAATTTTGGTTGTTACTACTGTTTTCTAAATTTAGTCATGTTTATTATTCATAAAATGCTAGTATTGAAATGGGTCCCGGCCTTTGAAATCATGAAGATACGCACAGTGGCATTAAAAATAGGATATACCTTTTATGACTGTTCTGTTAGTGCTGAAATTCTTCATGAGAATAGTCTTCTTGAGAACTTTAGGTTTCCTGTGTTTGTGTTGAAAACAACCTGTTTTCTCAAATACTTTATTCTTTCTCCCCCAAAAATGATTTAGGAGTTTTCAATGGCTAAGGAAAGGGGATAAAGAGCCATCACAGCAT
Organism: Manis javanica; assembly: GCF_040802235.1. Classification (NCBI taxonomy): domain Eukaryota; kingdom Metazoa; phylum Chordata; class Mammalia; order Pholidota; family Manidae; genus Manis; species Manis javanica. The sequence continues at coordinate 89,568,373 of NC_133169.1, read as the reverse complement.
GGCAGATGTGATTTATTGCTAACTTCTGTTTCTTTCTTGCCTCTCTCTTTTATTAGCCTTGAATCTTGTAGTTCTATTAGCTAAGAAGCTGGTAAATTTTTCTGTTAAGTAGAAAATGCTTCTTAACCACTCAGCACATATAATGGGGCTGGTATTTGTGTAGATTTTAAATGGGCTGGGTACTAGATTTTAAATATAAGCTAAGAAGAAATATTTTTAAAGGAAAGATAAGAAAAATAGGTGAAATCATCTTTACTTAATATATTAGGGATGAGAGACCCTTTAATTGATAATGTCATTTAACAGGTTGCCCAGTGCTTTGGGGGTGCCACAGACATGTTTAGAAGGAAAAACAGCACATAAGTGAAACCAGAGGGAAAAGTTAGAACTAAGAAGCCCAGGGAAAAAGAAAATGAAAGCTCTAAATTCCAGCTGCAGTGTCTGGTTAAATTTAATTTTTCTGTGCCTAAATGTTTCTCTGTGAACACTGGGAAATACATAAGCAGCCTAGCTACACTGTGTTAATAGGATGAAAATCTACAAAGACATGTTCTGGGAAAGGAATGTTTGAGAAGGGTGGAGTGAGAGGTGAATAACGACATGATCTCAAAGATCCTTCTAACTGAACCGGTGCCAGCGCACGTTTAGGGAGCCCCCCCCCCCCACAGGAGCCCGTGGCCTTCCAGTGGCCATGCACCTGTCCCGCACCCCTCGGCCCTCCCCTGCCCGTTCCACTTTCTGAAATGTGCACTTGGAGGATGTTAGCTTTTCCCCGGGAAGGCATAACTGAAACTTCATAAAGAAAAGTGTGTGGAAGAGTGGGAAATGGGTCGATTCAGTTATTTGGAACAAAAAAACCAGGTAACAAAGATTCTGAGACAGAAGAAAAGACGGAAAGGAGTTGCTGATCAGATGAGGACTGAGGTTAGGAATAAGCCAGCGGGAGCCGCGGTCACCCATGGAGGAAGCGAATATGTATACGCTGTCATTATGTGTATTACATAATACAAGACAAGGAGAAAACATGATTTTCACCTTTTATACACAACCTCAGGTTATGCCCCCTTGGTGTAAGACAGTTTTTTTTTCTTCTACTCACTTAAGAATATCTCTTTATTCTGTAAAAGAAACATAGTCCTCTTTGTAAGTGCCGATGCAGAAACCCAAACCTGATGAATTTTTGCCTGGAATGGTCTTCCAGATGTCCACACAGCTCATTCTCTCACTTTACTTAGGTCTCCACTCAAGTGTCATCTCCATAAGAGACCCCTTGTCTGATGGCTCTAAGAAATAGTCGCATCTTTCGCACACTGTTCCCTTCCCCCTCGTGCGGTGCGCCTCATTGTGTCTCGTCTGCTCACCTGCTAGAATGTGAACTCTGTGAGATCAGTGGTACTGGCCGCTTTGCTTCGTCTTGTACAGAGCAAGTAGGAGAGTGTCTGGCACAGTGAGACATCAGTAAATGTCGCTGTATGAATAAACGCTTAACACAGAAACCAGGCAGAGGCATAGAGGTGGATTATACTTCTGCAGAGAAAGGAAAACGTTCGCAGTGGTGACTGTCGCTAAGAGAGGCAATAGCCCACCCAGGTTATCTTCTCTGGAGAGGAAACTGGTTTAAAAATGGGCAAGTGCTTATTATACACAGAAAGTTTATGAAAAGGAAGAATATTTTTAATTGTTTTCAGTCTTTAAGTTTGCTCTAAGACCCCGAAGTGGATTGCTTTTTCAGTTTCTTAGAACAAGTCTGCTGCATTTACTATTGAACGAATTAGGGTAAGCAGAGCTTGGGAATGAAGAGTTTGAGGTTTGGCTTTGTTTTATTATATTATCTTGCTCAAGATAGGAACCTTCTGTAGAAGAAGCTTTCATCTTTATGTTTTTCACTTGTTTAAGAATTTAGATTATTTTAGCAGATGTCTAATACATACATGTTAGACTTATATGGAAGGTCAGGCAAAAAATCAGTTTGGCCATTTTTCAGATGAATGTTTGTGCAATTCCCAGATATTCCAAGAAACGAGAGTCATCTTACTTTTGCCTGAATTTCTGAATTACCTTTCTTCAGGTTATTTATATTTTAGATTTGACTTTATCTATAGCTTTGATTTGCTCTGTCACATATAGCAGCAATTCAAAAGGCTAGTGAGATAAGTTATCTCTTCTACTGAGTGTGAAAAGGACAGTTTAACCTAATAGGGTAAAGAGAGTCACAGAAAAGAGAAATGTAAGGTGAGTAGGTATTAGTTAAAGGAAGAAAATCAGCTGAGGTCATTTAAAAGTGAATTGCTTTATATAGTGTTCAGGAAAAAAGGGGAGGACCTAGGACAGGGCTCTGGAAGGCCTCCAAAGAGAGCAGCCACAAAAGAAACTGAATGAATAGCGAGAAAAGTTAGGAGAGAACAATTTTAAATTGGGTTGGAGAGAAAGTAGTTGATGTTGTCAGGTCAACTAAGGTAGGAGAGGGAGAACAGGATATCGTAAATAGAGACCGTTGTTGAAGTTAGTCCTTAAAATAGATAAATATATTCAAAAGTCAAAGCCAGTGAAATCCTAAATGGAACAACATAACTAATAATTAACTCAGAGCCTAATCTGCCTTTAAAACTTAGATGAAACTATTAAAGTGGATAATAAGAAATTCGCTTCCGAGACTACAAAGATCCTGAGAATGGGTTAGGAGTAAGAGACAAAGGCTGGAAACCAGGAAGGAATTAAGTTTCTGTCCCCTGAGAACTCAGCACAACAGAAAAAAAATCTGGCTACATCCTAGTTCAGAGTCTTATAACTTCAGTACTGTCTTAATTTTTTCTGTTTTTCCCACTCCCTTCCCAATTCATTCTGCCCTCGACTGTTAGATTAATCTTCCTACAACACTGCTTTCACAATCCCCCTCATCAAAAAGTGTGCATGGTTCTGTCGCTTACAGCATAGTGTTCCCCATCACTCTCCACCACAACCCCTGCGCCAAAGGCACATGGCTAGCAGTCCCATGAACACTCTAGAACCCTTGGGTAATCCAGAACCCACGAAAGGCACAATCCCATGCAACTCTGTCCTGACCTGTCTAACAAGAAAGCATACTTGAGTGTAAGTGGGATAATCTGTGAATTGGCTCTTTTTTGTTGTTCTAATTTTTACTATTCTTGCAAATTCCTTTTCAACATTCACAGAAATAATGTGTTCATTCCCTTCAGGAAAATTGTACCAAGAAAAGTCAAACCTACATTTGCCTCGCCTTTCCTCTTCCTCGCTTCCCTTCTCGCGTGCCTGCCCTCACCGTCCACGTTTCAGGGTAAGCGGACATACACATGTGTGACATTCTGGGTTGTCTGCTTTTAAATAAGACTAAGATCATCAAAGTACCAGTTTCTCTGCAGCTTGCTTTTCTCACCCAAAAGTGTACCCGGAACATCCTTCTAGATCAGCACGTGTGGGTCCCATTCATTTACGTGCTGTGCACTGTTTGGCTCCGGCTGTTGCCTGACGTTTGCCACCACAGACGAGGCTCCAGTAAACACCCTCTTGCATGTCCTTACCTGCAGCAACTCTGTTTCTTACCACAGATTCCCCCAAAGGTAGAGTTTCTGAGTTAAGGGTATGTATATTCAATTTTTACACATATATTTCCAAATTGCTTTTCTCAAGGATTGCAGCAAGTCACAGTCTAACCTGGCTGTGTTTATACCTTTCTTTACAATGAGAATACATAGAACCTTATTACTAACAAATTCCTTGCCACAAACCCTAGAACCGATCACAGCACAGCAGTGTGCCCTACGGTGCACCTGAGAGCCGGGATTCACACTCCTCGTCTCCGCTTTTCACACTGTCGAACCTTCCGGACCCGTTCCATGCCCCCTGACCTTGGACACTTTCAGCCCACAGCACCCTCCCCCTCATCTGATGTATCCTGTGCAACTGCTAACTATGGTTCTTTATACTAACTCGGTGAATAGCACAGAGCAGGTGCCCAATACATACCTATTGAATTAACCCTGTTTTCTTCATATATATTTCTGATTGATCTCTTCAACTAGATTCATTCTTCTTACGGACAAGGAATGTTTTTACTACAGCACCTAGCAGTTTAAATACTCAGTTCAGGTTGACCGAACAAAGAGGTGTGGAAAAGAGGAAGCAAATAGCACGGCCTTGCTTTTAATCGTGTATTTTACCCCTTTTACGGCAAAGTGGAATGGAACTGTAAGAGTCTAGTGACAGCAATAAGAAGACCACTTGTGTTGAGCAGTCATCATATGCAAGACACAGTTGAGGTTGCAAGGGATGCAGCTTAAGGCCAGTGTCTTGCCTTCCGGGAGCTTACAGTCTGGATATTACATGCACAGGATTTGTAGGGAACACTGTAACAATGATACCCAGGTCCAGGCTCTCTGCAGCAGAGGCTGTGGGACGTCTGACCACTCCTTCAGCAGGTACTCAGTGCCTACGTAGGACCAGAAAGCCCGAAGGCAGCCAGGCCTGGGCCGGGAGGGGCTGACCTCACCAGCCTGACCGCAGTAGACCTGTTTCCCCAACCAGCTTCACCATGTCTGTATGTGTGTGTAACGCAAAGGAATAGAGTGGTTAATGTTAGCACATACCCCAGGGGCATTCCTGTTTAGAAAAAAGTGCCAATCCCCTTTACTACCCAAAACACTAATCAGTACGGAGTCATGCCACTGTCACTGTCATAGAAGCGTACAGATGCAGCTGGAGCCGGCCTTCAGTCCAGTCCTTCCTCCTCATTCGAGTAAACTAAGGCCTAATAAAATTAGTCTAGTCATCGTGGGTAAGAATTAGAACTGCAGTCCAGTTCTCTGGGTGTGTTTAACAGTTGTGTGACCTTGAGCAAGCTCGTAACCCTATAAACCCTTTGCTCCCTCACCTTTAAAATGGGTGCCATGAGATGACGCATGTAAACCGCAAAGCACGGTGTCTGGCAGGTACGAAGCACTCCTGAGATGTTCGCTGTTACTGTTAGTGATGTGGCTGCGATGAGACAGCCCCGCGGGCCGAAGACGCTGCCTGGGCGCTCCGTCCGCCGTGCCGTACCGCTCTGCTCATGAACCTTTTCCACTTCAGTCGTTCTCAAACGGCCTTCATTATGACCTTCAGACTAAGGGATTACAGTTATGTAATGAAGACCTTAATTTCTGGAGCCACTGTCAGATTTTTTTGGCCGTACGTTTGAAGAGGAACTGAAAATGCATATGTGATGGATGTGTTGTTAAGAAAGAGCGCTGAGTGCTTCCTTATGGACCTCTCCCACCCCTCTCTGCCCTCTCCCACCCCTCTCTGCCCTCTCCCGCCCATCTCTGCCCTCTCCCGCCCATCTCTGCCCTCTCCTGCCCATCTCTGCCCTCTCCCGCCCCTGTCTGCCCTCTCCCGCCCATCTCTGCCCTCTCCCACTCCTCTCTGCCCTCTCCCACTCCTCTCTGCCCTCTCCCGCCTCCTTTCTGCCCTCTCCCACTCCCCTCTGCCCTCTCCCACCCCTCTCTGCCCTCTCCCACTCCCCTCTCTGCCCTCTCCCACCCCGGTCTGCCCTCACCCACTCCCCTCTGCCCTCTCCCACCCCTCTCTGCCCTCTCCAGTCCCTCTCTGCCCTCTCCCGTCCCTCTCTGCCCCCTCCCGTCTCTCTCTGCCCTCTCCGGCCCCTCTCTGCCCTCTCCCATCCCTCTCTGCCCTCTCCCATCCCTCTCTGCCCTCTCCCGTCCCTCTCTGCCCTCTCCCGCCCCTCTCTGCCCTCTCCCATCCCTCTCTGCCCTCTCCAGTCCCTCTCTGCCCTCTCCGGCCCCTCTCTGCCCTCTCCCACCCCTCTCTGCCCTCTCCCGCCCCTCTCTGCCCTCTCCCGCCCCTCTCTGCCTTCTCCCACCCCTCTCTGCCCTCTCCAGTCCCTCTCTGCCCTCTCCGGCCCCTCTCTGCCCTCTCCCACCCCTCTCTGCCCCCTCCCGCCCCTCTCTGCCCTCTCCTGCCCCTCTCTGCCCTCTCCCGCCCCTCTCTGCCCTCTCCCACCCCAGTCTGCCTTCTCCCACCCCTCTCTGCCCTCTCCAGTCCCTCTCTGCCCTCTCCTGTCCCTCTCTGCCCTCTCCCGTCCCTCTCTGCCCTCTCCTGTTCCTCTCTGCCCTCTCCTGTCCCTCTCTGCCTTCTCCCGTCCCTCTCTGCCTTCTCCCGCCCCTCTCTGCCCTCTCCTGTCCCTCTCTGCCCTCTCCTGCCCCTCTCTGCCCTCTCCCGCCCCTCTCTGCCCTCTCCCGCCCCTCTCTGCCCTCTCCCGTCCCTCTCTGCCCTCTCCCGCCCCTCTCTGCCCTCTTCCACCCCAGTCTGCCCTCTCCCGTCCCTCTCTGCCCTCTCCCGCCCCTCTCTGCCCTCTCCCACCCCAGTCTGCCTTCTCCCACTCCCCTCTGCCCCATGTTCTACTCAGTCACTCTTCCAATACTTGAGCCTCTCATGAACCTGGTTAAGGTAAATTAGAATAACTGTCTAAAAAAGAGCAGTCATTCCATGTCTTGACAAATTCTTGGTGTTTTACAAACAAGTTCATTGCTTCTATTATACATCCCTATTGCTCTTTATATATATATTTTGGACAAAAGAATATTAACTGTCTGCAAGTCCTATTACCATACAAAGCTTCTGCCTCTTCAAGGAAGGAATTTCAAAACGAAAGTATTTTATGATTCAGTCTGAATTATATCACACAATTAAAAGGACTTTACTTTCTGGACGTAGATTTTCAAAATCCATAATTATTCATGTTTATATCTAAACTTAGTGCGTACGTTGAAGCACTTCGCAAATTCTTGAGTGGGTCAAGGCATATTTCAGCCTTACTTTGCAAATTTAAATCAAGAATTAAAGATTTGTTTAACATATCTCTTGCTTTAATATCAACAAGCCTCTCCGTGTTGGGGCTGGTATTTTAGAAACCATGTTTTTGTTTTACCCTCTCTGTGTGCTCAAGGTGAATTCGTTTCATACTTGGATCAAGTAGTATTTGCTCTGTAACAAACCACCCCCAAATTTGGTTGCTTTGAAATAACAAGCATTCCTCATGAGCCTGTAGGTGATGCTGGGCGGTCCTACTGGCCCGACCCCGCTCGCCGGACTTCAGCTGGGCTTATTTGCTGTGTCCGCGGCAGCTGACTGGTCGTGGCAGTGAAGGCTGGCAGCCACGTCTCCTTCCTCAGGAAGCTCTAAGAGCCGATTCAGAGTAGAATCCGGGCTCCAAGAAAACCAGCAGAAGCATGCAAAGCTTCTTAAAATGTAGGCTTGGAACGACTCTCATCTCTGCCACGTTCTGTCAGTCCAAGCAGGTCACAGGGCTAATCTAGATTCAGAAGGTGGAGAAGCCGCAAAGTTACACGCAAAGGGCATGACTAGAAGGGTCTTTTTTGCAGTCCGTCACATTAATTATAGGAACTGGGTATATTTAACATTCTGATCCTCCATCTCTTGGTGATAACGCTCTGGAAACTTGCCCTGGGTGGACAGGCGGAGTTACTGTGATCAAAGGAAGAAAAGCATGGAATTTAAAGACTGACTGCGGTTCAGATTGCTGCGCTACCACTTACTCCTGAAGTCCTGCCCACGTTACTTGACCTTCCTGGTAGGAACTCAGCAATGGTTGAGTCGCCTGAACTTCAGGGTCTTCATATGTAATTTCACATAGAGGAAGGAATAGGTATCTCCTAAGTACTTAAAAATTGATTTTATTCCTACCTCTGACACTCCAAAGTGCAAAACTTAGTCTCTGCTTTGGAATAAGAAGTCAGGGAAAGTGTGTTAGGGAAGAAAAGAGGTTTATCTGACTGACTGCAACCTCAGAATGAAGTGATCACTCACTGGAGCATTTCCTGTGAGAAAATAGTTACGAGATGAAAATCCAAAGGTCTCCGGAGGTAGGATTCACTGTGATTCATGGGGTGAGAATTGTAACTGTGAACACAATCCAAATCTAGACTTTAAAAAAAAAATGTAAAAGACACACTGGGTGCCCCTCAAGTGAAGACATGCTGGGTTGCTTTGACACCAGGTTTGGGGATTGTCACACCTAGAAATTAGGTATTGCATTAAGACAGGAAAAAGAACAGTATCGTCCCACATGAACAGTTTTAAGTTGATTCCTTAAGAAAATTAAAGGAGCCGCCTAGAAATAAAGTCACATGCATTTCTTTTCCTTGTGTTCAAACAGTTGAAACACTGGGGAGAGATTAAGCACTTAACATCTCTCAATCCTAATGGTTATGAAATAGAAAATGTTACACACACACACACACACACACACACACACACACACACACACACACACACACACACACACAGTAAAACTGGGTTAACTTAACTCATACAGAGAGCCAGCTATTTAAGAATCCAGACAATCAGAAATGTTACCTGGAGTTTTTATTGCTTCTCAGGAGAGGTACCAGGTAGGCGTTCTCAAGGAACTGGGAACTGGGACTGAACTGCCTCTGGCCTTGGGTAGCTGATCGTGTGCACGTGAGCCAGTCAGTTGACTTCTCTGTGCCCTAGCTACTCTTCATGTTTAATATTTACACTTTATTCTAAGAAAAGAAAGCTTGAGTATACTTTTTTGACTAATCATAACAAAAATTTTGGTGTGGACAGTAAAAATGGCTTAGAAGCTCTTAGTCATCTTTTTAAGGCTAAACTTACTGGTCTTTATGAATTTCAGTCTTTGCTTTTTTTTTTTAATCAACATTTCCCAACTTCATTTTTCACAAAGACCATTTTGAACCATAAACCAAAGGAAACTTCAACTTTCCGAAACAAATTTGGGATCCAAATATATTTTCCCATTTAATGCTAACTTTATGTCCACACACACTTGCAAAACCAACAAAAATAGACTTGAGGAAAAGACCTCAGTTTGGAAGGACAGTTAATTGGAAGGAGGATGAATGTGACAGGCAAGCAAAGTCCAGTGCTCAGAAGTGGAGGGGCACAGGGAGCGCAGCAGGGGTGTGTTTCCCCACTCTTCCTGCCGCTCCGGGGGTCCGTAAATGTATTGCTGGGGACCTCCCACCCGTGCAGCACTGCACTTGGTGCTCCAGGGGAAGGGACACAACTCGTGGTCCTCCTGATATCACAGGAGTGTGCATCTGGCTGCGTAGACATGACGCAGATAGAGGAACTACTTAAGGGACCATTACCGGTAGTGTGACAGGCGCTGAAGAGTGTTCCAGGAGGTCAGGTGTGGGAGAAGGGGTAGTCCCGTGTATCATCCGGTGGTTCTTGCTTACACAGGCTCACGTTTCCTGTGGGCCACGTCGCATGCTAGGCACTGAACATCTCCGTAGATACTGCCCCAAGGCTGGCCTGAGGCGAGCTGCAAAATCCACCATATTGAGGCATGGCATTTTTGCCGGACACCTCCAGACCTTTCCCCTCTAGAACAAGGGGTACAGTGACCTCTATAAACCTGCTTTTAGTGGCCTATTAAAAAAAAAGCAGATGACTTTAAGGTGCATCAGTGAAAGATAACAAAATTGAGGGACATTTCTATTTTAACAAGTGACATAAGTTTAAGGAAGGAATGAATCATTTTCTAAACCCTAATATCTTTAAGTCATGGGTCAAGGATCAGTCAAGACATGTTAAGAACTAGTGGTCCCAAGCTCTCCCTGGGATGCTTTTGGAAAAATGCAGATTTCTGTACAATGCCTCTTCCGACCTTCGCCTCTGTTTAAGAGGCCCAGGTAGGGCCCAAGAATCCAAATGTTTTCAAGAACTCTAGGAAATGTGGATAAGCACCCATGCTTGCTGAACCATTGCTCTAAGAAGGACAATAACGATGCCAATACACTGCTGCCCAAGTGGGACCTGGAACCCTGCTAACATGAGGAGAAGCCCACAGTAGGCAGTCTGCAGGCCCAGGTACACGAGAATACAGCCCAAAGCAGCTGGACAGGTGGATGCTGACTGTGCGCACTGTGTCCGGCCTGACTTTCTCCAGAGACGCTGTGAGCATAGATGGATAAAGAGGTAGGAGAAGGGCAGTCCGCGTGAGGGAAAGAATCCTGTGCAAGACGTCAAGAGACTCTCGACGTCCGAGCTCTGTGAGGGCCTCTGTGGTCTTACCTGAGAACTTGCCTAAGATTCTTTCCCACTTTCAGCCATCTAGTTACTGCATTTGTGAAATGGACACAGACCGTACTCTAACCCCCTTCAGTTTCTTTATTTTATTTTATTTTTTATTTTATTATTTTACAATTTTTAAAGGTATTACTGATATACACTCTTATGAAGGTTTCACATGAAAAACAATGTGGTTACTATTCACCCATATTATTGAGTCCCCCTCCACACACCCCAATGCAGTCACTGCCCTCCAGTTTCTTAATTTTTCAGTGTATTTCTCCCATTATCCTTTTGTGTCAAATATGAGAACATTTTCAGCTTCTGTAATCATCCAAGTTTAGTCTTTTTTTCCTCCACACCTTCCATTGTACTGGGTAGTAATTTTTCCTATTTTGCCTTAAAAGTCACAATTGGCACAGACCTAATTTCAGGGAGCCTCCCTTGAAAGCTCATGAAAATACAGTAGAGCACACGTCTACTTTACAAGGGGAGAAATAGCTAAAAGTTGCAAAATACCAAAGCCTGCCCTGTTTTTTGTTCTCTCAAATATTCACTCAGAGATTATTAAGAAATCAACATGATTATTTTGAAATAAGGATTCTTTTCTTAGTTTTTTAAAAAAGCACTTCACACTTTTAACTTTTGCTCCTCTCTCATTAATCTGTTTAGCAAATAATACAAACTGATATAGTCAGTTCTCAGAGTAGATTCTCGACAGAAATGAAGTGGCAGTATATTATGATAGGTACTAATCTTTCTATTACTCTTGATTTTTATACTTCTGAAGTCAATAATTTACTTGCAAATAAAAGTGCAGGATCCTTAATTCTTTAAAAATTTAAAAAATTTTGAGTAACAATTTTGTAAGATGTGTGTATATCAACTATAGCTCTTAAATTTATGTATATAAATTATGTCTTAAAAATGTATTGTGGACAAATGTATCTTTCTGTGTTATAACGTATCTACCCCATTCTTGCTAACAGCTACACGGATATATATTTAACCAGACCTCCACTGAAGGGAATTTAGATGAACTCTCTTTGCTATTACAGTGTGGCGGTGTCCCTTTCTCTCCGTGTACACATCCATCTTCCTCCCTTACTCTTTCAAATATTTCTGTAGGCGTAAGTCTTAGGGGAAGTATTGAAATTGTCTTAACATCAGAAGCATCAATTAGTTGTCTTGTATTCTTCTTTTAAAATTACGTGTCATCTTTATGACTCACTTTTAGGAATTTGCTCTGTGTAAAAATCCTGAAATCTTCAGTTCAATCATAGACGAGCTGACTAGACTTTCTTAGCTGAAAGAGCGAGGGCCTGTGAGGGGTTCTGGAGGTGTTCAAATATCACTGCCGAGCTGATGTCAGCCTGGAGTCTGGCAACATGAAATGTTGAGTCTCGGGCCTGTTGGAACACCAGTCAGTGTCCCATCCTCAGGTGGGCGTCACCACCTCATGGTGACTCTCCCAAGTTATAAGATGGGGCTTTTGAAAATAGGTAAAATTTGAAGGCCCAAGGAGCTTGGGAAAAGAATCAGTCTAGATACTGTGTAAAACATGACTTGAGAATTCAAGTCTCCAGACCTAAACTCAGCTCCATTCTTGTTTCTTTTTGTTTCACCATAAGGTTTTAGTCCTTTGACTTCATTTACTGCTGTGTAAAATACTCCCCGGACCAATTATTGACAATTCAGCATAAAGGAAAGTTAAAGAAGGTAAATATTGGATAATGAACATCCTGAAAAGGCAATACAGGCAATAGTGACAAAATATTAATGTATTTGAGATTTTTTATTGAAATAGAGTGGCAAAATATTAGTGTATATGAATAGAGTGGCAAAACAAGACAGCTGTAGAAGCTTAAAGATGGGAATTTATGAACTGTCTTGAAAACACATTCTTCTGTTTTATCACAGACACCATGTTTTTTAATGAATTCCATAATACATATAGAAAAAAATAACGTGTAACTTCTTAAGACAATCTTTTTGAGATGGTCTTCCAAGAAGCCGTCAGAGAGCTCAGAACAAATAGTTAATTACAATTGTTTGCAAATGAGGTTCGTTCTGCCACCTGTGGCACCAGGAATGTGGACTGTCATTTTCATGGGTACTGATGAGCCGGGGAGCAGGGGTTGGAACTGGTAAGGTAAAACTCTGCAAAGTTCACTATTCCTACCAAGAAACATTGGTGGGTGGAGTTAGGAGGGTGTTGAAATAAGCACTCTCTGGGTTGCTGCAAGCCTTTGGTTAATTTTCAGAGTTCCAAAACACTGATTCTGACAATTTTAGCCTTTTCTTCTTTGGTATTCTGGACAGTTGGAATCCAGAGTTCTTTTCTCTGCCATTTTTGTTGACTTCACTCTCTTATATTAAAAGCACTTTTTGTGAAACACAGTTTTCTTTCTGAAGTATCTCCCAATTATGAATAATGAAAAATGCTATTACGGCTTTTCGGTTTGGAAAAGGAGTTCATATTCACCAGTATCCATCATCAGAGCTCTTGCAAACAATTTTAGTGTTTGTCATTAGAATCTGTTCTGATTAGGTCTTGAACTGTCCTAAGTTCAGTTTTGGAACAAATGAGCTTTTTTTTTGTAGAGGGGTAGCAATTGTTTGAAAAGTATATATCCGTGCCCTCTCCACTAAACTGTTTTTCATGGGAAATGTAGAAATTTCTTATAGCAGCTAGTAAATATTTCAAGCCACTCTGTGGTGGTACTGCCCACTAGCTGTTTCAGGAGTAGTGCCATCTTTACCTGTATAATGGTATTTGATCAACTGTTTATTATTACAGTATTTTTCAGATTACCCTGAAGAACTATCAGAAGTATAGTGGTAACAAGGAATTGGGGGCAAGTACAGAGAAATCTACACAATTTGTATTACATACTTTATTTCCAGCAAAGCTTTTACTGTTTCTTTGAAGAAAGGTCTAGGGTTTAAAAAATTATTTCAAATGTTATTCATTGTTACATTTTTGTTATTTTAGAGAAATTAATTGAAAATAGGAAAATTATACTGATCTAGAGAAAAAAACATTAGGTTTCTATATTTAGTAAAATTAGGACAGTGACAGAAATTGTAATTTGCACCAGGCAATTTTGGGCTTCACCTGTTCGCTCCTTCCATTAATCAAGTTGACTTTTTTTTGATAATAAAGGAGAGAAAAAAATCAGAACATATGTGAAGTATGGAAACATATCACTGAATATTATGTCTTTAGAATAAAGTACAAATAAGGATTCTGTAGTATATTTTAACCATATTAGAATAGAGTATTTCCCAACCCCATGCCCACCACAGCATTCCAAAACATCTTTTTACTTATCACAAATGATTTTAAGAATGCATTGTGAGAGTAGGGAATTCCTGTATTTATCACTGAATTAAGACTCACCATTGTCTAGGAAACTTCTGCCAGTTAACTCATATTTCATTTATCTTCCTTTTATAATTGTACTAAAATGTAACACTATTTAGTTACGTGCTATAATCCAGACCAAGATTTTAATCCAATGAAGTTAATTCCTATATTAGCTACCTATTTTACCATTCAGCAGTGCTTCCTACTTATTAAATAAAACTAGCTTAACTGAACAAAAAAGTAAGCCATTGCCTACATTTAGAAAAACAGCTCTAAATTGTTTTCAAACTAAATATCTAAAAGACTACACTGCTGAAAGGAAAATAATCCAGAATTGTCCTGAAGCATGCTTATTTGTCCTCATCCCCATACCTTCTTCTGTGGGGTATTTTATTTATTTTCAATAGTATTCAATATGTTTTAACTTTTGTAGAAAAAAATTGCTATTTTTCTATTTTTCACTGAATAGATTCAAGACAAAACTTTGTAGGGTTTCCTACAGCAGTAGCTGTCAGTTGACAGTGGAGATAATTTACAGTAGAGCTAGGCTGTGTGCTGACATGTATCTAACTTAGAAGTCACTCTGCTTAGTATTTACCAGTTGCTTTACAGGAGTTCCTTAGTGGGATAACAGGAACCATAGAAACATCAGCAGTTGTTTGGATATTGGAACAATATCAGCAGTGTTTCATTTAATTTTACAGGTATAACAAAAGCCTGTACCGGTTTAGGCATCTAAGTGATTATATACTCATTCATTCTTTGTTCTTGTATTGTCATTGTTCCTTTTATGTGGCAGCAGGAAATTTTAGACTAGGCTTAAGTTAATAAGCAAAGAAAGGTATAAAAGGTCTGAGAGTATCCTGAATATTTTGTTGCTACATATTTAACAATGATCTACTAAACTATTCATATAAAAATGTGATTGATAAACTTGAACCCTTCGTTCTTTTAAATTACCATCTTGAATTTTGCATCTTTTAAAACTAACTCATGTTCTTGTTGAAACAAGACAGGCATCTTTTATGAATTTTAAAAAAAATCTTGATAGTACATAAAGTTGCAGTGAACTTAACTATCTTTCAAAACTGAATCATACAAGCCAGTAGAAGTAGTTTTACTAAGTTTATAACTAGTGGTAGAGATTAGAACTCGTGCATTCAGTACAATTCAAAATTTTGATGAAATACTGTTATGAAAAACACTTTGGATAATTATTCTTTAATCATATGTGTGAAAAATATGGCTTTTCTTTTGCAACTTAGTAGATTTTCCCTATGCCAAACTATGGCTTTTAAATTTTTTATTCAAAAAGGTAAGCTGAAACCACAAATTACACTTAAACTATATGTATTCATATATGCTTTTTCTATAAAATATATAGGACTCAAATCTTCATTTTTGAAATTCAGAAATCCAGTTGATTTTCTCAAATAGAAATAAAAGCTTGATTCTTAGGAATCCAAACCAGAGAAACAGTTGTGTTTCTTAGTATGTTTCTCTATTAGCGGTCTTGAACATATACCAGGAGGCCCATTTATTAATACAGAGTCATTTCAGGATTTATGAGTAGCAGAAGTCTTTGAGTACTTTGGGAAATAAGAGGAGAAAGCTTCTGTTGAGGATGGTTGAGGAAGACTAAGGCAGTAAATGGGCAGAATAAGCAAAAATCTATAGGCTCTCAGAACGTATTTGGAAAGTGAATGAATGAATGAACATGGCATACTGAGGGACAGTGAACAGTTCCTGTAAGAAGATAGTACAAAATATGCTACAATCCAGATTTTGTTGGGCCTTGTTAAAGGCTGAACTTTATTTTTATAAGAAGAAATTTTGATTTTGAAATGAGGTTTGGGGCTAATAGTGCAGACAAAATGAGGTTTTAGGGCGCTGGTTTCCAAACTGCCTAAGTACAGTTTGACAGCAAGCCAGACATTCCAATTTCAGTTTTACTGGTTTTATAAATAAAGCTTCACTGATCTCACTGATTGCTTCCTTCTATAGAGCAATATTACAAATTTGTATAAAATATAATGTTAACATCACTTTACCTGTTTTATGTATTGGGGGTTCTGCATAAAGGTTTCAATTATTTAAAATAAAGGGTTTTGATGCTAAGGACTTGAAAATTCTTGTTTTAGAAGAAATGGATTAGAGCAGGTTAAAACTACAGGCAGAGAACAGAAGGCTCTGTGTTCAGAATTTTTTACTAACATTTAGACAATAGAATTCCTTCCATAAATATTTAATGGTACCAGATACTAGGTACTTGTAAAGGCCAAAATATTCACAGGATGCTATCGTATTCATGACTAATAGTCATAATGACATTAGGGCTATCCCTCTTCAGAATTAAATCATTTACTTCTGCGGCATATGGCTGTTCATGTAGATGTCCCAGGGTCGTCTTCCTTTCTCATGTCCTCTTGTGACCTGTCTACCGCTGAGCTAGCATAGGTCTCACTCAGTATGATTACAAAGAAACATCACCTTTGGTGGGGAGTTCTTTGTATACTAATGTTAAATAATTTAATTTGGAAAATGTTAAACTAAATTCAAATTTAACATGGAAAATGGCAGCCAAACACTTGAAAAGATCAATAAAGAAAATAAAGAAAAAAATTTAAGTTATATAAATGTTTTGTTTATTAGGGTGGTGAATGCGAAGGGTTCCTGGTAAGAAAGGATGTCAAAAGAAAAGATATCTACCTTCATTTCCTCATAGCCCCATTCAGCCAAATCTTAACGTACTTTACCAAAAATTAATTTCGTATTCAGTAGTGGGCAGTAACCTAAAAATTGAGACATCTTAACTTGGCTGTTTTCAGATGGAAGAACTGTTCCTTTGGCTTGAACAGGTATTTGTTCAAGAAATACCTGTTTAAGTTTTTTCTTGTTTATCTCAGGTTTTTCAGTTAATTATTAACCAAAATTTCAGAACTACTTTTAGTTCTGGAAATCTAACAACTATATAAGGCACGGCAAACCGCGGGGAAAGATGAGAGGATACTTTAAAAGTAGATGTACCACCTTAAAATAAGAGACATGTATTTCTCAGCAAGGAACTAATATATTACCGCTTTTTTTTTATTAAGTGTTAGAAATGCTATTTTGAAGGTGCTACTCACAAAAACTTTAAAAGGAGGAAAAGAAAGCATGGCTTTCCCCTGTTTGTCATTCATGAAATCAGCCTAAATTGCCGTTCCTCAGTACAGCTGCAAGCTGCGAATGACAGAATTCTTTTAAATTTCTCTTTTATTTTCTGAAATATAATTGACACAGTAGCCTTTTAGTTTCAGGGGTACATCATAATGACTTGATGTTTTTTACATTATAAAATGATCTCATGATTAAGTTCACCTGTCACCATACAAACTTACTACAATATTGACTATATTCCCTTTGCTGTACATTATATCCCCATGACTTTATTTTATAAATGCAAGTTTGTACCTCTTAAACCTCCGCATCTATTTTGCCCACCTCTCCAACCTCCGCCCCTCTCTAACCAACAGTTGGTATATATGAGTCTGCTTTTGTTTTGTAGATCCCACATATAAGTGAAATCATACAGTATTTGTCTTTCTCTATTTACTTCACTTAGCAAAATACCTTCTTAGGTCCATCCGTGATGTGGCAAATGACAAGAATTCATTCATTTCAGTATACAGGTCTTTCATCTCCTTGGTAAAATTCCTAAGTATTTTATTCTTTTTGATGCCATTGTAAATGGGTTTTTTTTTCTTAATTTCTCTTCTGATAGCTCATTATTTTTGTATAGAAATATAGCTGGTAATTACCTATCTTGTGACTTTATTAATATTTTGTTGAGGACTTTAATTTTTTTCACTTAATAGGTGAAAAGGTTCATCTTCTTTCAATTTCTAATAGTTTTTTGGTGGAGTCTTTAGAGTTTTCTATATATAGTATGTCATCGGCAAATAGTGACAGTTTTACTTTTTCCTTTCCTATTTGGATGCCTGTCACTTCTTTGCCTAACCTCTGTGGCAAGGATCCCCAGCTCTCTATTTAGTAAAAGTGGTGAGAGTGCGCGTACTTGTCTCGTTCCTGATCTTAGGAGAAAAGCTTTCAGTTTTTCACTGCTGAATAGGCTGTTAGCTGTGGATTTGTTATATATGGCATTTATTATGCTGAGGTATACTCCTCTTATACCCACCTTATTGAGAGTTCTTATCATAAATGAATGTTGAATTTTTGTTAAATGCTCTTTCTGCATCTGTTGAGGTAATCATACATTTTTATCTTTCATTTTGTTAATACAGTGCATCACATTGATTTATAGGTGTTGACCCATCCTTGCATCCCTTGAATAAATTGCACATACTCATGGTGTGATTCTTTAATGTGTCACTGAGTTCAGTCTGCTCGTATTTTGTTGAGGATTTACATTTCTTATTTGCAGATTTTTTTTTCACTTCATAGGTAAAATGTTCATGTTTTGATTCTTCAGTCTCGGTGCTGTCACACTGATGCTCAATTTTGTATTGAATAAAACAGACTTGTTAAGCTAACAAACCAATGTTTTGTTGTTTTTCATTGGTTAAAATAGAAAGGGAAAATAAAGGTAAGAAATTTATCTGAGAAATGGGACTATCTCTATAATACATTTAATTATCATCCTATTAAATTTGAGTTTACTTAGTACCTACCGTGCATAATCTTATTACCAAACTGTTATCTGTCACTTGTTGACAAGCCAACCTGCTTTCCTATAGCAGATGCACCAGGAATACATTACACATTTAAAACTTCCAACCTATTTAATGACTAGTTGATGGGTTTTAGCCCTTTGGATTTAGAAATGACTGAGGACGTGAGGGAGTACCACTGCTGCCTCAGCATTATTTTGAAATCCTGTTCATAAACTCTATAATAATTTCCAAGGCCATGAGTCTGGTACCTTTCCAGGTATTAACTATTAGAACAAAGATGGACTTTTATTTGTTTACCTACTGATCAAAGTCTAATTTAAACCTCACACCCTACTAAGATTTTTAAAACATATGCACTCTTACCTTTAAGTAGTTCCAGTACTCACTGTATATTCTTTCTTATTTGAGCTCCTAAAAAAGAAAATTAAGTATGGTCATAATTAACAGTAAACTACCCCCCCCCCAAAATGTTTTTAGTAAGTATAGGATAATTTAGTAATTTATTATTTGATAGATTTTGCACATGACCATTTTTTGAAGAAATGGAAATTATAAGAAACACAAAAAAGCAAGAGACGTAATTGAACAAATACTATTATAGAAGCAAAGGTTGCAGGAACTAAAACTACAAAATTATTGGGCTTAATGGACTTAAAATAGGGAGAAAAAAACTCAGACAAACCTAGATTCGTTCTGATGGTTTAATAATCCTCTAGTGTTAATGAAATGATTCACTCTGCCATTTGGGCTTTGGAATTATGTAAAGTTGCTGAAATACTAGAGAAAACAGCTGTCATGAAACTATTTATTTAGGGTAGTATAATAGTAAAAGGTGTAGGTCTCTAGAACCTACTGAAAAGTTGGCTCAAAAAGCATATAATAAGAAGCCAGAGAAGCCAAGTCCTACCTAACAGTGTTTTATATCTGTTTTATAGTAGCTAGTGTTGGGTGTTTTCTGTGGTCTTACAAGCTTCTTTCTCTTTCTACAGAGGCTGTTGAAGGTATCTATCATTTGTGTGGTTGGTCACCTTTGCCACAGACGTGCAGCTAAAAAGTAGTTTTGAGAAGTTTCTCGGGTCCTTTGAGCTAGGGTTTGTTCAAAATGCTTGACTTGATTTTAACATTAAGCTAACAATGAGATAGTCTCTTTTTCTCACTCATTTTAACATTTATTGAACACACTAAGTGGAAAACATGTTCTGAACTTTTCAGTGGCAACTGGTACCAGTGACGGCATGTAACTTTGGGAAGACTTTCAGGGAACATAGCCGCAATAGACAAGTTTGGTCCGAAAGAAAAACATTTATTACCAGGTTTTCTCTGAACTGGCCAGTGTGCAAGGGAAGGGACACTGAAGGTCAAGCAGCAAACATGATTTCTAGGGGCACCCAGCAATCAGTTATTTGAATCATTGTGTTTTTCTCACCCACTTCTCTCTTGATAATCAGAGTTCATTTTTTCTGTCGTCTATTCCTTCTCTGGGTCTTCCATTTCTTTCACCATTCTCTGTCTTTATGCTAAATGCTGCTTATTTAAAAAGTAAAGGTTTCAGTCTGAATTAAGTTAAAATCCATTTTAAGAAAGAACTGTGGCCTTTAAAGTTCTAATTAAACAGACACTTAAAATGATTAGAGAACACCACCCATTCCAACGGATAAGCTAAAATAACAGCTTAAGTTTGAGGAATGATTATTTTATTTAAAAATGCTGAGGTTATAGAAACTAGACTGGACTATTTTGAAGCAGTTTTAAAAATAATACCTCTAAGAATTTAATAAAGCTTATAAACCCCTCTGTCTGTTGCTGTATCTTGAAAAGGCATTCTGACTATGTCTGTAGGCATTCCTTTTCTGCGGTCTGATTGGTAGACAGGGCGTAAACAACTTACTGTAAATGGGCACCATGCCAGCTGGCTTCAAGCAACATCAAGCTTGTGATTTGCAGTCAGGGTTGGAAAATGTCTTTTAACTTGTTCATTTCCTCTTCTTTTAAACCTGGAAAAAAGGCACAACTATACTAATTTATTGAGTATTTCATAAGATCTTTTAGGGCTTACAAGATCTTTTAGGAATCCTCTGGAAGTTACTGGTACTGTTTCACTGAATCTGAACACCTCCTACAAAGTAATGACAAGTTTTTAAAAGGTGATCTTAATCATTAAAAGGAATTTTTCAAACTGGTTTGCCCTCACCTTGCCTGATTTATTTGTGATTATATCTGGGAGTTTCTCTGACCTATTTTCAAAGTGTTTAATTTACTGCCCAACACTACTTTGAGAAAAAAATGTTATATGATATAAAAAACTGAGTTTTTTTTTGTTCATCTTATCTAAGTAAAAAAATAAACGAAGGAACTATTTGTCACTGGTGAATCATTTAACCACTTAAGCCAGTTATCACCTCTGTGCGGTAAGTAAAGCTGCTGAATTCTGTACAGTGTGTGTGTGTGTGTGTGTGTGTGTGTGTGTGTGTGTGTGCTTTTACCAACTGAGGGGGTCTTTTTTTTTAATTGAAGTACACTATTTTTTAATTGAAGAATACTATATTGATTTCCAATGTACAAGACAGTGGCTCAACAGTTACCATATTCTTAAATCCTCACCCCGATCGGTATAATTGTTTGTGGAATTCAGTTACTAATTAGAAGGTTTTTAAAAGATTTTTTGCAGCTTTATTTGCTTGTAAATTGTATGAAGAAAGGTATTTTGTCCAAATTAAAATTTATTTTAAAGATTAAACATGAGAATATAAGAAAATATTTGTGGTTTTTAACAATAAAACCTTATTGCTTAAAAATACAGTAATAGTGTATATATCTTTCACATTTAAACACTTTAACATCTTTTCCATATCTGAAAGTCTGTCAGTGTAGGGTTTAACTACGTGATTGAAAATCTGATTATTAAATGCATAAGTTTTCTTTGGATGAAAAAGACATTTATTGAGTTGTCACATTTCTCTTTAGAAGATCACTTAAACTGCTGTCCTTTCAGTGAATTTAAAACTAACAAAACTGCAAGCTGGAAACAGAAGGACATTTTAGATAGTCTACCCTCCCTTCATTATAATATGAAAATAGTTTTTTTAGAGTGTACAGTGGCTTTCAGTGAACCTGCTCCCTGAATTATTTTTTCTAAGCTTTCTTGGGCCATAAACTCCTTTGACAATCTGGTGAAAGTAACTGACCTTCTCTCAGAAAAAAATGCATGAAACACACATACTTGGAATATTTTAATATCACAATTGAGAGACTCCCTGGACCTAGCCAAAGCTCATTCACGAAACTCAAGCTGGTAAGTCCTGTGTTCTGTCTACATTGCCAACAGAATAAAACCTAGAAATTTTAGGTTTAAGCATCTCGTTACCAGTGTTTAAGGAACTCAAATAATGTGAAACTTTCTTCTCCAAAACTAGAAGAGCAGGTCAAAACTGGGATTGGCCTTTGCCCTTTATACAGTGATGCTTTATTTATTTTAAATTATGGCAAAGGCCTAAACATTATCATACCTGATGATGTAAGCAATACTAAGAAATTGGCTGTCACCTCTAAAAAGTATCCATGGCAGTTTACCAAAAAAATTTAGATGACCATATTCACCTTGATTTGAATTACGCTAAACAATTAGCAATGACAGAGGCATCGAATACAAACTATTTTGATTGTCTGCCCCAAGTATGGAACAAGTAAATGTTCTGCCCCCTCTGCTACAAAAACTGCTACAAAGACTATGAGGGGTTAAAAAATGGTTCCTGTTGCAAATTAGAATGGCCTGGGAAAGTCGCAGGCTGTACACCAGATTCGCTCAATCAGGATCTGGGGGCTTGGGACTGATTATCTGTGATGTGATAAGGCCCTCCAACTGCTTCCGATATTTCTCCTGAAAACCATTGGTAACATAGTAACTGTACAGGAGTCCTCTTATCATGTTTAGGTATTAATATTTTGTGGTTGAAAATAAACCCCACATATAAACAATATATATTTATGTATCTTTATATGTAATATATAATTTATATATCATTTATTTCATTTAGCATATATTCTAATGTAGTACAAGGCAAGTAGAGTAATATAAAAGGGCAACATCTTTGCTAAGTATATTTTATCATCACTGCACTACATTAAGTGCATATGTTTCTCCATGTATATGATTGTACAAAATCTTAGGAAAGCTACAAAGAAAAACGTGTTAAGGGAATGGGAATGGGAGGGATTCAGCTTTGCCTGAAATTACCTAACAAAACCCACTTGATCTGTTAGGTATCTTTTAACACATCTCTTGGATATATCACAGGTTTTCTTGATCTGTTTTAATTAATGTTGGTCTAAAAGTCTGAAATGGCTTTTGACCCATGTAATTATTCCCTAATGAGAATGTGGTATAAGTGGAAAGCTGTGACAGTTGCTGGTGTAGTGCCCTAGTCCCCTCTTATCTTTGGGTGCTATGTTGCAAGATCCCCAGCAGATGCCTGAAACCACAGATAGTACCGAACCCTACATATACTATGTTTTTTTCCTGTACATACATAACTGATAAAGATTTATTTATAAATTAGGCACAGTAAGAAATTAATAATAAAACAGAACAATGATAATAATACACTCTAATAAAAGTTATGTGATTGTGGTCTCTCAAAATGTCTTACTGTACTATACTTACCTGTCTTGTGATGATGTGAAATGCTAAACTGTCTATGGGATGAGACAAAGTGAGGTGAATGACGTAGGCATTGTGACGTAGTGTTAGCCTCGCACAGACCTTTTCAACATGTCAGGAGGAGGGTCATCTGCTTCCAGACCACAGGTAACTGAAAGCACAGAGCAAAACCACAGATTGGGGGGTGTGGGGGGGGGGGGACTACTGTATGTGCAAATTACCTCTTCTAATAAGAAACCATTAGGTCGCTTCTACAAGACTGGCGGGGGCAGCCTTTAAAAAGAAAGGTTACCCGTTACTTCTTTTCTTTTCTTTTGTCATTTACTTAGCTGAGAATGTAGAAGAATGAGTGAGCTGATGAAGGGTAGAAATACTTTATATTATCTATCAAATGCATTATTAAGTGTTAAAAACATCATTTTTCCTCTGTAGGCCTTATTTCATTCCATAAAGGTACAGAGAGTTATCTTTTATATGACAGGTCTTCTCTGTCAGATGCTGTGTGTTCATTGTGGGGGAATAAATAAGGACAGCTCTAGATCCATCCTTGAAAAAAATTTTTTTAAATGAAAGAAGTTCTCAGCCCATACATAAAATCTTGAGACTTTAAATGTTTTAAAAAAACCTCTTTTTAGGATCAGCATTTTTTACAGAGCCCCGTGTGCAGAGTGCAGGCTGTCTGGAGTGTGCGCAAAATGGTTTGAGGTTGTGACCAAATAAGGGGAGTCGTTGAATGCGATGCTAAGAAGCTCAGATTTGATGCTGAAGGCAGTGGAGAGCCATCATGTTCCTGCGTCCAGATTAACTCGCTCTAAACCGTATCTTACAAAAATCCCTCTGGCAGTTGTGTATAGGATGTATCACATGTTGCTTTCTCTCACTTGAGGAAGGGGCAGTTGTAGAAGAGATCACACCGGAAGGCAGGTGTGTGAGCACGGACAGCGGGCACGCAGTGCTGAGCGTGGGCCGGAGTGGCAGCAGGGGAGCAGGACACTCAGGGACAGGTGGGCGGCGCTCAGGAGGCGTGACGACACGTGACTGCCCCTGGAGAACCGCCGGTCTGTCTACACTCCGCCGGCATCTTCCCGAAGTTGCCGTTTCCCTTCTTGTCCAGTCCAGTGTTTGTGACCCAGTGCCCTTCTGGTTCCCCTCCTCCTGCCTCTGTGGCCTCTGCCAGTTCCCCAGAGCCTTGTCCTAGGCCCGCATTTCACCTTTTCCCCCAACCTGATTCATTTCACCCTCTTCTCTCGCTTCGGTTGCCATCTTCCCACACGCAGCGGACACCCGTGTTTTCTGTACGTCCAGCCCAGACACATTTCCTTCGTCTCCCGACCCTCATGGACTATCTTCTCTTGCATGAGCTACAAACCTCCCAGACTCGACATGTCCAAAATACTTGAACTCAGTGCAGCCATGCTTCCTCGCGCTGCAGTCCCTGCGTCTGCACATGTACAGTACTTTGTCAAGCCCACTGCCCAGGGCAGAAATCTGACAAACTCCTCAGTGACCCTTTTCTCTGGCTCTCCATTTTTTGGTCATCAAGCCTCACGGACAGAATTAAATACCTCACACAACCCATGTCCTTCTGTGTACGTCTTACATCGTCACTTCTCCTGCCTGGAGTTCAGGCCGCCGCCGTCTTGCCGCTGGATTCCTGCATCCTCACGGCCGTCTGTGTACCACGGACGGAGCTTCCAGACGCACAGAAAATGGTCAGGTCGCTCCCACCTTACGGCCTCGAGTTCCCCCTTCCTCAGAGCAGTCTTATGGCTGGCTTAGCAGTCAAGGCCTTTTCTGATTCTGGTAAGCTTGGGTTGTGCGACCTTCCCGAACTGCTCTCTCTGCCCTGGCATAAAGCTGTGCCCTCTCCGTCACCCCACCTCTAACCCCCGTCTCCCTCCAGCCAGCTCCTCTTCCTGCGGGGCCAAAACCCAGCTGCATCACTGCAGCCTCAGGCCGCCCACCTCTGCCCCCGCCCCACCTGGGTTACAGGCTCCTCCTCGGGGCCACCACCACCCCAGGGGTTGGCCCTCTCCTGGCATTTACCTCTTTGTACTGCTGATATCTGTGTACTTGTCTCTGTCTCTCATAGTTTAGTAGAAGTTCTGTGCAAGTGGAGGACAATGTCTGTCTGTTTCACTGAGATCCACCCAGTGCCTGCCTGGTACATGGTAGGTGCTCAGACATTCGTTAAATTGTGTGAACAAGTGAAAAAGTGGGCAGGAAGGAGGAAACTGTGAAGGCAAGGAAACAGGACTATTAAAGATGTAAGCAAGGAGCAGGTTAGAAGGTGGAAGAAGAGTGTATTTTAGGAGATACTGTTTCAGGTCAGTGTAAAACTGAAGCAAAAACTCAGGACTGAATCATCAAACAGCGGATAGTCGTGGGTGACGGGATGGAGAGGAAGACAGCCGGTTCCGAAGTAGCCCTAGAAGAAAGAGTAAAATCCTACCAAATAAGCAGCAGCTAGAAGGAATTAGGATACGGAAAGATGGCCTACTTGATGTATACACCTCCAGCATCGGGGACGATCGAGCTACGGCGAGGGAAGAACGTGGTAGAGGGAAGACGCCTAACCCGCCTTTTGGCCTTGACCCTCGGTTCAGGGCAGTTAGAGGCGGCGCAGAGCTCAGCGAAGGTGGTGTCGGTGGGAACCTCTGAGGATTTGTGAAGCAAAGCAGCTAAGGAAGACCGTTAGCGTTTTTAACCACAACCACAAAAAGACTGATCATCTTTGGCTCCTTATCCCTGCTTGGGGATTTGGAGGGCTAAGAGAAAAACTTGTGTAAAAGGCTCCTTCCCCCGCCATCCCCCGCTTCAATTTAGCACATATAACTCAGCAGTAATTAGGAATTTGAACAAAATTTCACTAGGATGGCGTGCATGGAGAGAGAGTAATTTTTAGGATGTTTTTTTCCTCTATCAGCAATCCGAGGAGCATGTGTGTAAAAATACTTACAAATAAAGTAAGACCTATTTTCTTTCTATATTTATATAAAAATTTAAAATAGAGCTTTTGGATTTTTTTTTATAAAGGAAAATTAATATTCTGACAGAAACAGTATATGTATAATAATCTCCTGAGTGAAGAAGGGATTCAAGGGGTGGGTGCGATGAATGGACAGTGGGATGGAAATGCATAGTTGATAAGGATAACGGATGGATGTGGATAATGCATATACATCTACGTTGGGGGTTGCAGGCTACAGTCCACAGGCCAAACCTGGCTCTTCCAAAACCATGAGCTAAGAATGGTTTTCATATGTTTAAAGGATTGTAAAAACAAAAGTATATGTGACACACGGTCTGTAAAGCCTGAAATGTTTACTGTCTAGGCCTTTACAGAAAAATATTGATGGCTCCTGGTCTACACCATCCTTTTTAATAGATGCATAGTATTCATCATATGGATAAATACACAGAGTTCGTTCTCATGACTCACTCCAGTTACGTTCTAAAATAGTCTCAGTGAGCACCGAGTTAGCAAGTACTGAGCCGTTGCTCCTAGACGATACGCACGGTTACGTTCCAAGCCTCTGATCACAGTACTTTTACCAACCTGCATACCCTTATTTTATGTGTGTTTCTGCTTAAAGACACCTTATTTAATAAATATTGTTGATTCATTAACATTGAACACACGGCCTGCTTGTTTCATTTTTAGTTTTTAAAATATAGTTGTTTTGAAATTTTTTGTCACTTTTGCTACTATACTTTATTAACATCTCTTAAGGATGTTTCATTTTAACTACTCTACAGATCTGAAAATTATTTTGGTGGTGACCTTTTCCTCATAATCCAGAAATGATTCAAATTTGGGAAATCTGATTTCCTAGAATTATAAACTTACAAAAACACAAAAATCTAGCTTCTTATATATTGTTCAAGGCGTTCAACCTTTTGTCAAATTATTTTGAAGTACTGATGGTGTGACAGATGGGAAAGTCAGAAACTAAATTAAGGGCTAAAATGCTTACTTTATTAAATAGCTGGATAGAGACTGTTCCCTCTTCTGTCCTGTCTCATCTTTTCTTCTGGACAGACCACTACTTACGGATTGAAGGTTTGAAGTCTGTAGGACCTCGGCAGGAAAATATTAGGAGGCCTGTGCCATGTTTCAAATGGCAGATGCCGTGCAATTCTAAGCTCATGAAGGAGGAGAAAACAAGGAAAGTGGAACAGTGACCCTGACACAGCCACTTGGTTGACCACAGCTGCTCTCGTTTAACCAATTGGATGTCAGCCTAATCACTTGCCAGTCGTCTCTAGCATTTCAGTAACTTACTTTGATAACCTAGACTTAGGGTTCTGATAGCACACACTGTATGCCTCATATAGTCTGCCCTTTATTAAGGGTCTAAACGTTGTTTTAGTAAAGTGGTTAGGAACCTGGCAATTGGGTTAGGGTCTACCTCACTATGAATCCAGATACAGCTATTTTCTAGATTATTTATGACTTTATTTGTTATATAACTTCTACCTAACCTTCCTGAGCCTAAATTTTTTTACCTATAAAATGGGGCTAATAACAGTGCATATGGGAAATGAGAAAACTGACTCCTCTAATTGCTACTTATATAACATTGGGCGGTAATTTCTCTGAGTTTATAATTTCCTTGTCTATTTAGGGATAATAATAGTATCGACTTCATATGGATGTGGTGAGAATTGAGTAAGGGAAGGTTTTTATACGGATTAGGATGAGCTAATATTTTGAAGTACTTAGACATAGTAAGTACACAGTATTAACTATCATGCTGTTATTTTGATATGTTTCATGTTTCATTCTTGTTTTGTATCCCCTGTGCTAACAGAAAACACTGAAATAAAGTTTAAGAACTGACTTCATGTTAGAGAAAAGCAAAGTTCTGTACAATTATGGGTATGGAAGACTGTGCTGGGAGTCAGTTTTTTCGTTCATGTGTATTTATCTTAGTTCTTTTAAAGCCTATATTCCCCAAACTAGACATAGCAAAATATAATATTTAAATACTTGGTATTGTGTAATACAGTAAAGTAAATTAAAGGTTGCCCTATGTTGTGCATTATAAGAACATAGTACAACTCTGACGTTTAGAAAATGCTAGCCTAAAACTACTGATTTATAAAGGTAAGCAAAATATTAACCATCCTTTTATAAATTAATCACCAAAAGTAGGGTGAAAATATATGCAATTTATCTCTACAATGTTGACTTTCTTAATCTGTGTAATTTGCTGTGTTTGGAAGAGCAGAGAAATGGAGGGCCTGAAGCCTGGATTCTAGTCCCAGTGCCATCACTTGATGCCCTCCCTGCGTGGCCTCTCAGAGCTCCAGTGACCTCATCTCTAAATGGGGATAATAATACTCTTCTAAGAATAGTAGAAAGATAAACTGCTGATGTGCAGATACCTTGAAAAAACTTAAGCAGTATCAATATGCGCAGTGTAACAGGGCTGGGTCATCACTGCTCACCGCGCGATAAGATGGGGGGGCGCCTAGAGTGCGCATCGCCGGTGAGGGGCGCAGACCGTAGCTGGCACTCCTGGCAGAGAAATCCAGCTCAACTAACGGCGCGTTACATGACCTGAAGGGGGTGACCTCTCCGAGTTTGCGTTTTCAGTGTTTGTTTGAGGACAGTAATAGTACCCGCGTCGTGCGGTTTACTCAGGGTTGAGTAAGGTAAGGACCGGCAAGTGCTGGCACACCGCCTGGCCCTCAGCACACTGCATGAGCTAAGGTGGTGGTGTTGCTCATCCCTTGTTGTTTGCCATCATGTATACGAGTTAGCGAATTAATGGATGTGAGACCTGAAAGACTTCTGAGCAGAAATTACCAGCACGCTGCCTCCTGCCCAGTAAGTGGCTCTCTGTGGGTCACAGAGGAGGGAGCCTGATTCCAGGAAAATGAAAATGAGTTGTTGATGGTCACTCAGTGAACTAACGGTAGGACATACGGAATCTCTCTGGCTTCTCATTTATGGTGTGGGATGGGCATGTCTGCTTTGCACTGGAAGTTGTGCCATTCTGAATGTGAAAGTGCACTATGAACACTTTGTTATTTTTATTAAGGTATCATTGATACGCAATCTTATGAAGGTTTCACATGAGTAACATTGTGGCTACTACATTCACACATAGTATCAAGTCCCCCCACCAGTGCCCATTGCAGTTACTGTCCATTAGCATACAGTCACCACTTCTCTGTGCTATACTGCCTTCCCCATGACCCGCCTACACTATGTGTGTTAAGCATAATGCCCCTTACTCCCCTTCTCCCTCCCTCCCCACCCGCTTCCCTTTGGTAACCACGATTCTCTTCTTGGAATCTGGGAACCTGCTGCTGTTTTGTTCCTTCAAAACAGTTTTGCTTCATTGTTATACTCCACTAATGAGTGAAATCATTTGGTACTTGTATTTCTCCACTTGGCTTATTTCACTGAGTATCATAGGCTCTAGCTCCATCTGTGTTGTAACATTGTGTATATGGATAAAGAAGAGGTGATACATTCATCTACTGATGGACACTTAGGTTGCTTCCATATCTTGGCAATTGTAAATACTGCTGCAGTAAACATAGGGGTGCATATGTCTCTGAATCTGAGAAGTTGTATTCTTTGGGTAAATTCCAAGGAGTGGGATTCCCGAGTCAAATGGTATTTCTATTTTTAGTTTTTTGAGGAACTTCCATATTGCTTTCCACAATGGTTGAACTAATTTACATTCCCACCAGCAGTGTAGGAGGGTCCCCTTTCTCTGCATCCTCGCCACCATTTGTTGTTCCTAGTCATTTGGATGTCGGCCATCCTAACTGGTGTGAGGTGATACCTGATTGTGGTTTTAATTTGCATTTCCCTGATAATCAGCGATGTGGATCATCTTTTCATGTGCCTGTTGGCCATCTGAATTTCTTCTTTGGAGAATTGTCTGTTCAGCCCCTCTGCCCATTTTTCAATTGAGTTATTTGCTTTTTGGGTGTTGAGGCATCTGAGTTCTTTATATATTTTGGATGTTAACCGCTTGTTGGATATGTCATTTACAAATATATTCTCCCATACTGTAGGATGCCTTTTTGTTCTACTGATGGTGTCCTTTGCTGTACAGACACTTTTTAGTTTGATGTAATCCCACTTGTTCATTTTTGCTTTTGTTTCCCTTGCCCGAGGAGATGCTTTAAGGAAAAATTGTTCATGTCTATATTGAAGAGATTTTGCCTATGTTTTCTTCTAAGAGTTTTATGGTTTCATGCCTTACATTCAGGTCTTTGATCCATTTTGAGTTTACTTTTGTGTATGGCATTAGACAATAATCCAGTTTCATTCTATTACATGTAGCTGTCCAGTTTTGCCAACACCAGTTGTTCAAGAGCCTGTCATTTCCCTATTGTATATCCATGGCTCCTTTACTGTATATTAATTGACCACCTATGCTTGCTTGGGTTTATATCTGGGCTCTCTATTCTGCTCCATTGATCTATGGGTCTGTTCTTGTGCCAGCCCCAAATTGTCTAGATTACTATGGCTTTGTAGTAGAGCTTGAAGTTGGGAGACTGTAATCCCCCCAGCTTTATACTTCCTTCTCAGGATTGCTTTGGCTATTTGGGGTCTTTTGTGGTCCCATATGAGTTTTAGAACTATTTTCTCTAGTTCGTTGAAGAATGTTGCCATTGGTATTTTGATAGGGATTGCACTGAATCTGAAGATTGCTTTAGGCAGAATGGTCATTTTGACAATATTAATTCTTCCTATCCATGAGCACGGGATGTATTTGCATTTATGGTGTCTTCCTTAATTTCTCTGATGAGTGTCTTCTAGTTTTCAGGGTATAGGTCTTTCACTTCCTTCATTAGGTTTATTCCTAGGTTTTTTTTTTTATGGAATTGTGAATGGAATTGTTTTCCTGATTTTTCTTTCTGCTAGTTCATCATTAGTGTATAAGAATACAACAGATTTCTGAATTCAGATATTAGTTCTAGTAGTTTTGGAATGGATTCTTTAGGGTTTTTTATGTACTATATCATGTCATCTTCAATCAGTGACAGTTTAACTTCTTCCTTACCTATCAGGTGCCTCTTATTTTTTGTGTTTGCCTGATTGCCATGACTAGGACCTCCAGTACTATGTTGAACAATAGTGGGGAGAGTGGGCATCCTTGTCTTGTTCCAGATCTCAAAGGAAAAGCTTTCAGCTTCTCACTTACGTATGATGTTGTCTGTGGGCTTGTCATATATGGCTTTATTATGTTGAGATACTTGCCCTCTATACCTATTTTGTTGAGAGTTTTTATCACGAATGGATGTTGAATTTTGAATAATGCTTTTTTAGTGTCTGGAGATGATCATGTGGTTTTGGCCCTTCTTTTTGTTGATGGGGTGTATGGATTTTCCATCCTTACATGTCTGGAATAAATCCTACTTGATCATGATGGATGATCCTTTTGATATATTTCTGAATTCAATTTGCTCATATTTTGTTAAGCATTTTTTGCATCTATGTTCATGAGGGATATTGGTCTGTAATTTTCTTTTTTTGTGGTGTCTTTGCCTCATTTTGGTTTTACAGTGATGCTGGCCTCATAAAGTTTAGAAGTATTTCCTCCTCTTCTACTTTTTGGAAAATTTTAAGGAGGTTGGTTGTTAGGTCTTCAATAAATGTTTGATAAAATTCAGCAGTGAAGCCATCCGGTCCAATGGTTTTGTTCTTAGGTAGTTTTTTGATTACCAATTCAATTACATTGCTGGTAATTTGTCTGTTCAGATTTTCTATTTATTCTTCGGTCAGCCTTCAAACATTGTATTTTTCTAGAAAGTTGCTCATTTCTTCTAGGTTATCCAGTTTGTTAACATATAATTTTTCATAGTATTCTCTAATAATTTTTTGTATTTCTATGATGTCCGTAGTGATTTTTCCTTTCTCATTTCTGACTCTGTTTATGTGTATTGATTCTTTTTATTGATAAGTCTGCCTAGGGGTTTATCTATTTTGTTTATTTTCTCGAAGAACCAGCTCCTGCTTTCTTTGACTGTTTCTATTTTATTCTCAATTTTATTTCTGCTCATATCTTTATTATGTCTCTTCTTCTACTGTCTTTGGGCCTCATTTGTTCTTTTTCTAGTTTCATTAATTGTGAGTTTAGACTGTTCATTTGTTACTGTTCTTTCTTGAGGTAGGCCTGTGCTGCAGTATACTTTCCTCTTAGAATGGCCTTCATTGTGTCCCACAGGTTTTGGGATGTTGAGTTGTTTTAATTTGTATCCATAAATTGCTTCATCTCAGTTTTTATTTGTTCATTGATTTTTTTAGGAGCGTATTATTATCCATGTGTTTGAGGGCTTTTTTGTTTTCTTTGGATAATTTATTAGTTTTATACCTCTGTGGTCTGAGAAGCTGGTTGGTACAATTTCAATGTTTTTGAATTTGCTGAGGCTCTTTTTGTGGCCTAGTGTGTGATCTATCCTTGAGAATATTCCATGTGCACTTGAGAAGAATGTGTTTCCTGCTGCTTTTGGGTGGAGTGTTCTGTAGATATCTGTTAGGTCCAACTGTTCTAATGTGTTGTTCAGTGCCTCTGTCTCCTTACTTATTTTCTGTCTGGTTGATCTGTCCTTGGGAGTGAGTGGTGTGTTGAAGTCTCCTAAAACGAATTCATCGCTTTCTATTTCCCCCTTTAATTCTGTTAGTATTTGTTTCACATATGTAGGTGCTCACATATTGGGTGCATAGGTATTCATAATGGGTATAGCCTCTTGTTGCACTGACCCCTTTATCATTATGTAATGTCCTTCTTTGTCTTTTGTTACTTTCTTTGAAGTCTATTTTGTCTGATGTAAGTACTGCAACTCCTGCTTTTTTTCTCCCTATTAGTTGTATGAAATATGTTTTTCCATCCCTTCACTTTTAGTCTGTGTATGTCTTTGGGTTTGAAGTGAGTCTCTTGCAGGCAGCATATAGATGGGTCTTGTTTTTTTTATCCATTCTGTAACTCTATGTCCTTTGATTGGTGCATTCAGTCCATTTACATTTAGGGTGATTATCAATAGATATGTACTTACTGCCATTGCAGGCTTTAGATTCATGGTTACCAAAGGTTCAAGGGCAGCCTCTTTACTAACAGTCTAACTTAACTCGCTTATTATGCTATTTCAAACATAATCTAAAGGAGTATTTTTTCTCCCTTGTTTCTTCCTCCTCTGTTCTTTATATATTAAGTATCATATTCTGTACTCTTTGTGTATCCTTTGACTGAATTTGTAGGTAGTTGGTTTAATTTTGCATTTGCTTAATAATTGGTCTACTTCCTTTATTATGCTTTTATTTTCTCTGGTGACAGCTATTTAGCCTTCTATCTATAGCTGTCTCTGTAATGTAAAATACACTGTAGAGATGGCTTGTGGGAGGTAAATTCCCTCAACTTTTTCTTACCTGGAAATTAAATCCCTCCTTCAAATTTAAATGATAATCTTGCTGGGTAGAGTATTCTTGGTTCAAGGCCCTTCTGTTTCATTACTTTAAATATATCATGCCCCTCCCTTCTGGCCTTTAAGGTTTCTGCTGAGAAGTCTGACAGCCTGATGGGTTTTCCTTTGTGTGTGATTTTTTTCTCTCTGCGGCTGCTTTTAATGCCCTGTCCTTGTCCTT
The DNA here is from genome assembly GCF_040802235.1 of Manis javanica. NCBI lineage: Eukaryota > Metazoa > Chordata > Mammalia > Pholidota > Manidae > Manis > Manis javanica. The sequence continues at coordinate 89,534,963 of NC_133169.1, read as the reverse complement.
GATCTTTGCTGTTTTAATTATTATATGTCTTGGTGGTGTCTTCCTTGGGTCCCTTGTGTTGGGAGATCTATGCACTCCCATGGCCTGAGAGACTATTTCCTTCCCCAGATTGGGGGAGTTTTCAGCAATTATTTCCTCAAAGACATTTTCTATCCCCTTTTCTCTCTTCTTCTTCTTCTGGTACCCCTGTAATGCGAACATTGTTCCATTTGGACTGGTCACACAGTTCTCTTACTATTCTTTCATTTCTAGACATCCTTTTATCTCTCTGTGCCTCAGCTTCTTTATATTCCTGTGCTCTAATTTCTATTTAATTTACTGTCTTCTCTACCTCATCTCATCTTTTAAATCCATCCCTTGTATGTTTCATTTCAGATAGTGTATTTTTCAAAATTTCTTTGTTAAAGTCCTCCTTGAGATCTTGAATATTTTTCTGTAGCTCCATGAACATGTTTATGATTTTTATTTTGAAATATTTATCAAGAAGATCTGTAATGTCAGTTTCACTTAGCCCTCTTCTGATGCCTGAGGGATTTTGGTTTTACCCGGCTCTTTTGCCGTTTCATATTTCTAATGATTACTATGGATGATCACTTTGTGTAGGCAGTACCCTCTCGTGCCAAGAAGCTCTACTCTGCAGCTTCCCAGCACCTGGAGCAATGGAGGGGGTCACAGGCGAGTGGTACCAGTTACTACAGGGAGGAAAGATCTCTTTCCTGCTTCCTGGTTGTGTGTTCTGCCTCCACTGCCAGGGCCATTGGGCCAGGTGCACAGCAGGGACCCTGTGTGTTATGCCCTTGTTTGGTGCAGTAGGCAGGGCTGCCCTCTGGCTGTCCTGGTGCAGTGGCAGGAGCAGCAGTTTTTGAGTGGCCAAGAAGGGGCAGCAGGCTGCGTATCATGGTGGGGGTTTGTCTCAGCACTGTGTTGCCAGCAGGGTATCGAATGCCTGAAGCTCCTGAAAGTTCCCAACCTGCTGGGCTGAGTACACCAGGACAATTTTGTTCACCTGTCCTTTCCCTTGAGCAACAAACTCCATGTAATCCTTGCCTCTTTAGCAGCCCTCTCACTGTTAGGAAGTCTTTCAAAGTTCCCACCTTTCTTTTGTCCCAGAGCAGCTGGTTGTGGGTGCCTGTTCCCCACGAGCAGCTGGAATCTCAGTGTCTCTGAGTGTTCTCTCTGTGCTTTCCAAGCCCCCGAATCCGCACAGCACCACATAATGTGGGTTTGGGCTCCCGGAGCAGATCTCCACGGGTGGATCTTGAGCGGTCCTGTGCTTCTACTACCTCCTGTCTGAGCTGGGGTTGGGGGAGGGCTTGGGCCACGCCCTATTGTGGCTTTTCTACTTTACCCTTTCCTGTGAGGTTTTCCCTAGATGTAGGCACTTTGTTGCAGTCTTCAAATTGCTCTTTCAGGATTAGTTTTTATTTGCTGTGTTTTCATGTTATATGTGGTTTTGGGGGGAGGTTTCTGCCTCACTTCACACTCCGCCATCTTTTTCCTTGTTAGTACCATTTTTATCTTACCATCTTCCCTTCCCTAGATGCTCACAGTTGCACCTTATGAAATTAACGTTATGACTTCCAGATCACTTTGGAACCTTGAATAGCATTTTCTAATGTTGTCTAGTATTTTTTTTGGTCTTGTTCTGTCGCCTTTACTTAGAGTTTCCCAACAGAGCTGTACTCTGTGTGCCAAGAGACCTCTCACATGTTACCTTCTCTCCTCCGACCTCCTTTCAGCTCTTGGCACTGATGCCTCTCTTCCCAGAAGACCCCCTGAAAGCGCCCTTCCTAAGGCCCTTCCACGTTCCCGTGGCAGCTTGAATCACAGTGTCTATTATAACTGCCCATTTCCTTGTATGTCTGCTACAATGCAGTGTAGAAGCTTCATGGAAGCAGAATCTGTATCTGTCTTATTTATAATTATGATCCTTAGTACGTGGCACGTTTCCTAGCTCCCTAGCTCCTGGTTGAGAACTCGATCATCCTTTCTTCTGTCTTTGCTCAGGACTTTCTGACTCCATTCAAAACATTTTGGAGCATCTCCTTCTCTTGGTTTGGCTAACATTTTCTCTTACTGCCATGAAGACTTTTGATGACTGCTTTAATAATGAATAATAATTTTCTAAGAATAAGGAAGAACATGTTTATAATTAAGTATTTATGTCATTTCACTCTCAACTTTCTTGTTGAAAAACAAAATTATAGTTAATTCCAAAGGATCTGATGCATATGTTCTAAGAGTTCTGGCAGTTAGGACATTTATGTTCTTGCACTGGAAAGGTGTGTTCAGTGTTCCTTAGGGCAGTTGTGAGTAGCGTATACATATGTCCCTGAAAAGACCACTGGTGGACGTAGTTCTTTCTACTTTTGCCATTTTTTATTGGCATTCTGGTTGCTGAGTGATTAGCTTGGGTTTTCAACCCTTCTTTTCAAACTCACTATTTATTGTTTTACTGACTTTACTTAAGCATCTCCTTTTGCTATAAGCCGTAAGAGCATTTGCCTTTAATTTTTAAAACTGCTCAAGTGAGAACCTTATAAATTAAGGCACACCTCTTAATTCTGAGTTAATATGTCCAACCAAGCTTTTCACAAAAGGATGGTTCCTTTAAGTCCATTATCCAGCTGCTGATTCTTTCTTTGGAGCAGTGACTTGTTTCATGTATTCCAGGCTTTTGACCAAAACAAGCAGTAGAAGGTGTTATTTTGAACTGCAGCAGCTTATAAAATACCTGAGCCTACAGACTGAAGAATTGTTTCAGTTTTAATGCATGAGCTGCTTTCATTATATATTTAATGCCTGGTACACAAAATATTTGCTAAATGAATAACACCATCTGGCAAGGTATTTAGGTCTTCCCAGAAGGTAAGCCAAGGTCAGGCTCTTGTTTGTGCACCCCATATAATGTTTTGAATTGGCTTGTCAATTTCCATACACACACAGAAAGCCTGCTGAGATCATGACTGAGATGCTGTACTGAATGTATAGATCACGTGAGGGGCACCGGCATGACTGAACTTGGCTAAGCCCTCGTTCAGTCAGATCTCTAGTTTTCCCGTGGAGCTCCTGCATACATTTTCGCTCCATTTATTCCTATGTTTTATATTTCTGTGTATTTATGTTTTGCTCCTGCTGTAATTATAAATACATTAATTTAAAATGTCATTTTCAAACTGTTGAAATATATAGAAAGGGTTGATTTCTCTATATTGTGCCTTATGATCACACTAAATTCACTGATTGATTCTAATGGCTTTTTAGCCATTATTTCTTCAACTTCCTTTCTGCTCACTTCTCCCTGTCTTCTCCTTCTGGGGTTTCATTTACGTGCAAGGCCGTTTTATAACTTTCCCTGAGACACTAAAGTTGATGCTTCAGTCCCTTTACCCTGTTCTTCAGACCAAATGCATTCCATTGATACTGGGTGTATAACAGTTCACTAAATTCTCCTTCTTTAAGTAAGATATCTCTACCCTCAACTATCTCTGGAATCCCTCAGTCTAGAGCCTATTTATTTTACTCTCTATAGAGAAAGGCCTCCACCCTTCTGCAGGAGGATATGTATGGATAGGGTGAAAGGAAAGACAGTGTCTAGTCTCAAAAAGAAAGATCAGAACAAGCAGGAGAATCCACCCTGGGGGAACCTGAACATATGCAGAGAAAAGGAACTTCCCCCAAACCTATCATTTATTGCTCAGAGATAAGAAAAACACCACATTCATCAAATGAGAGTAAGGGGTCTTTAAAAAAGGAGAACATGCAGAGAATAAAACTAAACTCTTAGAAATTAAAAAGATGACAGCATAAATGAAAAGCTCAATGAGAAGGATTGGGAGATAAAGGTAAGAAAATATCCCAGAAATAGAGCAAAAAGACAAAGAGGTGGAATATGAGAGAGAAGAAAATTAGAGGCCCAGACTAGGAATAAAGACAGAATGCAAACCACTAAAGAAATACATGTTTGGAGTAGGGGAGGTAATATTTTATTTAGAATTTTAGAATATTTTTACTAAGAAACATAGTAAAAAAAATTTTACTATGAAAGCAAGCATACATAAGAATAAACAAAGCACATGTATATACGATTCAATGAGCACTTATGAAGCTAGCACTTGTGTGATTACCAACCAAGGCAGGAGAATATGGCCCATACCTGGGAGGCCCCTGGTGCGACCCTCCAAGGTCACAGTCCCCTGCCCCAGAGGGAAGCGCTCCCTCGGCACTTGGGATAATTACTTCTTCCTTTTCACTACCTATATATACATCCTTAAACAATATGGCTTACCTTGCCTATTCCTAAATTTTAACGAACAGATTAATACTACATTATTATTTTGTGTCGTTTCTTTCCTCCTTGTACAGTTTATCCATATTATAACTGTAAGTGATCCCTAAGTAGACCGGTACCACTGTTTATGCATCCATTCCAAAGCTAGAAACAAGTAGTAGCTAGCGTAGGTTTACTACCAGAAATGCTGTCAGCATTCTTACACATTTTACTGTATACACACATTATTTACTTAACAAGTATTAATTTATCGGAGCGTATGTCAAGTGGTAGAGTTGCTGGACTGGATCACAGCACATTCTCATCTTCAACTTTACTGGCTAATGCAAAACTGTCTTCCAAATTGATGTACCATTTAAACTCGAATTGTCAAATGTTTAATTTCTACCAGTCTGGTAGATGTATAATGGTAATTCAAGTGATTTTTATTTGCATTTCCCTGTTTGCTAATAAAACTGAGTAACTCAGCACATTGATTGACCATTTGGACTTCCTATTTTGTAAAGTATAAGTTATGTGTCTATTTCTCTAGTGAATTTTCTGTCCTTTTATTCGAAACCCAAATTTGTCTAAATTTGTAAATATTCTCAGAGCACAAGTACTGGTGCTTTCCCTTAGATTTTAGCCTAAGTCCTTATTATTTTATCAGCTCACTGGTGCTTTTAAGGAGATGTTTCAAAAGTACTTTTTAACATTTTGTTTTTGACAGCCCCATAAGCTGGCCTGCCATTCCTGTAAAAAGAAAACTACCTTTTCTTAAACAGATTTTGAACCCTACACCTTTACCCCCAACTCTGGGCCTTTTGGAAATTCCGTCCTATTAGGTTGCTTTGTATGCAGCTTTCCCTCCAGGGACTTTACAGACCCCGGAATGCCCAATCCAATGTGACATGTTGCTGGTATTCTCTCTTCTCTTTGTTTTTCCCCCAGCATGATTGTGGTATAATTAGCAAACATCACTGCTCGTGTTGTCTTTATCCTTAGGGGTTTACACCTTTAAAAACAAATACCATTACTCTCATTTTACAGGGTTCCAGAGGAAGGTGAATTAAAAGCATGTGTTAAAAGATATTATCTTCAACCAGAACTACATTTGGTTGGTCATTTGATTTTCAAGCTCACATACACTTCAGTCAGTAATGTGGCTAAAAGAAAGTATCACCTAAGCAATAGTAAGGGCTCTGAACAGAATGGGCTATACCTTCAAGCCTTGAAATGTTTTAAAATTTGACTTAAAATTAGGGCTTTATAGATATGTCCTCAATAGACTTTCAAAATAGTTAATAACTAGAACATTCTTGCTAATCAAGAGAAGACAAACACCACAATAAAGGAATAGGCGGTGTTCATCAACTGACAGTTACCCAGATTTGTTTTCTACTAGTAGTAAATGTGGGGAGATGCATTTACCTGCCCTCCTGGGACAGGAGAGGGTGGGCAGTTCAACAACCTGTGTGAAGAGGCCTAAAACTGTCCACTGGCTTTCCTTGCTCCTCTAGGAATTCAACAAGTATATAATCAAAGATGTTTGCAGAGGTTTATGCAGTCGTATTTATAACTGAAAAAACAAAAACAAAGAATGACCAAGAATGAGTGCCAAGTTACAGCCAAATACTTTGCAACCATCAGAAAAATCATGTAATAAAAGATTATCTGTTGACATAGGTTTGCTCAGATGTTAAGTCATGAACACGTTTGAACACTGCCACATATCAGTCATCTATAGTGTTATCCCCAAAATAAACATACAAAGTTTTTTAAAGATTAAGGCTATAGAAGTGTTCACTGGTCTTCCGACTTTATATAAAATGGCTTAATATTTTTATTAAATTAAAAAAGCTTAATTTAAACTTCCTCATGCCTTAAAATTTTTCTATCATTTTTGCAGCTTAAAAAGTATTTTCCAGTTTAGCCTTATTTGCCGAATTACTTTTTTATTACGTGTAGTTATATAATTCTGAATGAACGTAAAGCAATAATAATCTTGAGTAGATTACGGATCAGATATAAACTAGATAAAGTTAGTGTGGGCCTGGACACGTATCCAGTTTTCAGTAGTTCTACTGCATTATACAGTTTTCTGTTCCCACATGAATGAGGAACAGGGCCGGCCCGCACCTAGAGCTGCCTCCGCGTGTTGACCGTCCACCGTCCACGATCTTTATTTCCCGATGCCAGCAGGGAGAGAAGCAGATTGCTTTACAGTCCTACTAAGACCCTCGGGCTCACGTGCAGTCAGACATTTCAAGTACCCACTGCAGTGGCACCTAAAGTGTGAACCCTTCATGTCATCTCCTGGGTGAGCTTCCCTTAGCCGCCATTTCTCATCTTTTCAGGTTTAGGGTTTATGCCACATTTCAGAAATCATAACAATCTCGTGGGATTCCGTCTTCCTCTTACTCTTGATACCCCTCGTTGTTCAGGCCCACGTGTTGTGATCCACTCTGGCTTTTAGAGAAAGAGATGGGCAAGTAAAAACCTAAAAATGAACACTCAAGAGTGTGCCAACTGTCTTAAAATAAGCGTGGTATGGCTCAGCTGTTGCGTGATTGTCCGCCTGACAGTTAGCGGTCCGCATGGTGACCCAGTGTCTAGCTCTTCTAAACACTTGCCAGCTTTCAGCAGGAGTGGGAGAATCGGTCATCGACACTGAGGTCTTCGGTCCGGAGTTGTCCCATTATTTATGCTACGAATTGTCCTTTTTGTCAAAGTCATTGTTTAACTGATTCCTTTTCTCCCCTCCCCACCTCCACCAAAACCCTGCATTTCTTTATGCTGTTTTGCTTTAGCTGTTGAATTGTGAAGTTTTTTTGAAGTGTTGATTTTGTTGAAAGTAGTTAAGTCTAAAAAATACTTACATTGTTTATGTTGAGGACTTTATTTTCAGAAGTTCCATTTCTCTTAGACTTTGAAGCAATCATCTGACAGGAATGTCAGATCTACACAGGGACTCAGCCGGTTCTGTTCCCTACATACAGACTCATTGCTTACATAAGAACTCAATTTTAAAGCGCTTTCTAATGCCTGACTATTCATGTTCTAATTTTCTTAAGGAAAAGATTCAATTTTAAATAACAATACTTTTGTGAACATACAAACTTTTGACAGGGCTTTTAAAACAAATGTTTGAGAGAATACAGTACTAGTTTTATTTTTAAACCTGCTGCAAGTTATTTTAGAAATAGGATTATTTGATCTTAATTACTTATCAATATTTCAAAGCTTCCAGATTGCAGGTTTCCCACTGCAACAATAGTTACCTTGAATCAGTTCTCAAAAAAGTGCTGCCTGTGCCCTTGAAATTTTTATGTTCGGAATATCCCCAAAACTTTAAAACTAAAATCACATCATCACTTGCTTTCGAAGTTTTTTTCCATCCCCATATGGTTTCTAAAATGAGAGCAGATACCAGTTTAGAAGAAACAGAAGTTACTTTTCTAATGAATATTCTAAAATGAATTGCAGTAATCTACTTATGTGGACTATGAAAATCCAAAGCTTGCAAAATTTAGCAAAAATTAAGCTACATGATAGCTTGTAGCTTATCACTATTATTTAGGAAATTTTATTGAAAAAATATGTATGTGGACAAATATATTTAAGTCAAGAGTGCATACACATCAAATACAATGCCACATTCTTTTTTCAGTATATTTTGACTAATAATTAATTATATAATTTGCCAAGAGCTCTTATCAAAATAAGGAAAGTATGAAGTTTAGAACAATTCACATGTATTCTTTGAAATGTAGTCAGCCTTTTTAGCTGTATCTGGAAAATGCAGGGTAAATAAATAATAAATGGGTATTGATGAACAGTACTAATTTTAGATCTATGATAACTGTTATTTGGGGCATCGTTTGATCTTAGTTTCTGTAAAATAGGAGTTCAAACATTCTGTAGTTATTCTCATTACAGTATTTTCTAATTTAAGCTACTATACAGTTAGACAGCCAAAAGCTTATCATTGGTATCTGCTAAAAATTTTTAAAGCCTTTGAATCTTAAATTCAGATTTGGACTTTGCCTCTCAGTGGTATCATATAGGGTCCTGGGACTATTTCACTAACAGTTCTGAGGCTGAATTTCTGCATCTATAAAAGAGGATCGGTGATGTCTACTTTCAAGGCAGTGATGAGGATTACAGCCTCTGTATATCAAGTGCTTAGCACATAAGAAGTGCTAAGTAAGTGGTGCCTATGATTATATAATTGAGTTTAATGTGTAATTATGCCCTTTAGTGCCCTTAAAGTCCCCTTTATCTGTCTTTTCAACAACAGCTGACATGTTCATTTACACTCATAATTTTTTCTAGTCAATAGACATAAATCTTCCATTTGTAAAAGTGGTAGTATGGCTAGTTAAGTTTCTATTTAAATTCATTTTACTTAAATTAAGTGTTAAACATTCTCCAAATCACATCCTATATATCGCCACCTGGATACCTTAGTGGAGAAGAGTATTTCAGAAAAATTAAATGTATCTCAAAAAATTCTGAGGTGTACTGTGTTATTAGTCAAACTTAATTGCTTCAGATCTCCTTTAAGGGCAAAAATGGTGTTACACATCTATAAAACACTCCTATTTCTATTTTCCTATTTTTGATGCATGGTCTCCATGTTAATTTAGTATTTAATGGCTAATGTGACATTATCTTAAACCTTAAAATTAGCATATTCACATTCTAAATTGTCAACAAAAATCAAAAGAAAAGATGGAAGCCACCCAAATACTTTCCTTTTATTTCTAACTTTTACTTAATTGTGACACCAAAGATAGAAGAGGGAAAAACAAATGATTTTTGATGTTTAACTTTACCTCAAGACTATCTACTTGATGACTTACAATCTTCTAAGAACTCTGTGGAGGGGCATGGGTGCCATGCAGGGTCCTGGCACCCAGTCATGAGGGTAAGAAATGTGGATCTCTAATCGGGCAGCGCTGCATTCAAATTCAGGCTGCGCTAATGCGACTGGGCAAACAGATGGATTCATTTCTGTATTCTCATCCGTAAAACGAACTAGTAAGGATTGTTTGAGATAATATGTCTTTTAACCAGTTGGTCTCCAGTATGATTACTACCAACTGTTCTAGAAGGGGCTCGTTTCACTAAGAACCCTGCTGGTCTTGTTTTTCATCTGCCTGCACTGCAGACGTTCAGTAAGTAACTTTTACGTCATTCTAAAGACTGCTTTCTTCTTTCTGTCTTTCTTCTTCTTCTAGGGACAAGTTTATCAATATTTTCTCTATTTATTAAATTTAATAAAGGTATTCCTTTAAATTGTTTCAGTGGGCATTTAGGAACTAGGATATAAAGTGAGACATCATCAAAACCTGAGGGGATGAGTACAGCAGCACACTCCACTCCCCTGGCCGACCGGCCCAGGAAGCCGGGGAGTTTTCACACTACTGTGAGAACCTAAGAACTGAAGACTCAAGCTTTGGCTTTTGATTGAGGGAAGGGAAGAAATGTGTGGCCTTAGATCAAATTGAGGTTGCTTCAGAGGATTCCGGTCCTTCCTTCATACTAATATAAATAAGGATATAGAAACAGCTCTTCTGCATTTGTTTGATTTTACAAACATCTTTGTAGGGACTTAAGAATTGTGCTAATTGTACAGTAATGAGATACACGTTAGTCTGGGGATAATTTGAATATTGGCTATTGCACAATTTTAAGTAAACTGTTTTTACCTATTTGACCAGCTCTGGCAACCCTTATTTGGATGAACATCTTTATTTGCAGATTATGATTGGGAGCAGGCACAAGGCATTTGCTATCTTTTGCTATATATCGCTGAGACACCAAACCCTAGCCGATAGAATAGAAGGCATTGTTCCTCAGTCTGGAGACCTAGAATCTGCCTCAACCTCTCAGTTTTGCCACTTGATTAAATAGAGCGCAGGGGGTGGAATATCAAGAACACAGATTTTGGTGTCAGAACGACTTGAGTTTGAATCCTGATTTTGCCAGTTACTGTGCCACCTTATACAAGTCATCCTCTTTAAATCTCAGTTTCCTCATCTGTAAAACACTGAAAATAGCACCCCACAGTGTGGAGAGGATTAAAGGGGATAATGTATATTAAAAAACACCTTGCATGGTAGCTCTTTATAGTGATACCTATATTCTGGGTTCAATCTCAAATATCTACCATGTTGGCTGCCTCAAACATTTTTGTGGAGCAGATCAAGTTTTATCATATATAAACTAAATAAAATAATATGTACTGGATACTGTGCAAGATATTGGTGATAGAGGCCTAAACAAGCTAGCATCACTCATTAAAGAGAAATCAGGAAAACAACTCCATTTGCAGTTGCATAAAAAAGGATGAAATACTGAGGAATAAACCTAACCAAGGAGGTGAAAGACCTATACTCTGAAAACTACAAGACATTAATGAGCAATTAAAGAAGACATCAATAAATGGAAATCTATCCCATGCTCAATATTGTCAAAATGGCCATCCAGCCCAAAGCAATTTACAGATTCTATGCAATCCCTATCAAAATACCGACAGCATGCTTCAACAAACTAAAGCAAATAGTTCTAAAATTCATATGGAACCACAAAAGACCCCAAATAGCCAAAGTTAACCTGAGAAAAAAAGAACAAAGCTGGGGGAATTATGCTCCCTGAACTTCAAGTTCTACTACAAAGCTACAGTAATCAAAACAGTTTGGTACTGGCACAAGACCAGACCCATAGATCAATGGAACAGAACAGAGAGCCCAGACATAAACTCACACATATATGGTCATCTAATATATGATAAAGGAGCCATGAATATACAGTGGGGAAATGACAGCCTCTTCAAATACTGGTGTTGGCAAAACCATACAGCTACGTGTCAGAGATTGAAACTGGATTGCTGTCTAACTCCATACACAAAAGTAAACTCAAAATGGATCAAAGACCTGAATGTAAGTCATGAAACCATATAACTCTTAGAATAAAACATAGGCAAAAATCTCTGGAATATAAACATGAGCAACTTTTCTGTAAACACATCTCCGAGGATGTGGAAAACAGGGAACCTACAACTTGGTGGGAATGTCAACTGGTGCAGCCACTGTGGAAGGCAGTATGGAGGTTCCTCAAAAAAACTAAAAACAGAAATACCATATGACCCAGGAATTCCACTTCTAGGAATTTACCTGAAGAAAGCAAAATCCCTGATTCAAAAAATATGCACCCCTATGTTTATTGCTGCATTATTGACAGTAGTCAAGATATGGAAGCAACCTAAGTGTCCAATAGATGAATGGATATAGAAGATGTGGTACATATACACAATGGAATATTATTGAACCATAAAAAAACCCTGCCATTTGTGACATGGATGGACTTACAGGGTATTATGCCAAGTGAAATAAGCCAGGTAGAGAAAGACAAATACCATATGATTACACTTATTTGTGGAATATAAAAGGAAAACAGAACAACAGCAGACACAGACAGAAGGGACTGGTGGTTACCATGGGGGAGGGGGTGGTGAAGGTGAGGGAGAGGAGGGGGCACAATAATTCACAGTCACAACGTAAGCTGGTCACAGGGACAGTAGTACAGCATGGAGAATATAGTCAGCGAGTGTCTAACATCTTTCTATGCTGATCGATAGTAAATGCCCTGGAGGTGGTGAGGATTGAATAGCGGGGGGTTAAGGTGGGGGCGGGCAGAGAGAGCAGGAAGAACAGGGTACGCGCCGGAGTGCCGGGTGGAGCAGTAAATCGGAGGCTATGAGAAGGCGGAGCTGGTGAGGCCTCTGCATTCAAGCAGGGGTTACTAAGACCGAGAAGAATTCAGGTCTCTCCAAGAATGGAATCAGACATTTACAAATATGTTACCATCATAGTTGAGGTGGAAATGAGTGGTGTTTTTGTCTTTGTCATCGTTATTCAAGTATTTCACAGCAATTATATTACAAATCACAGTAATGTTCAAAATTCCAGAATTCAAACATTTACCTCGAGCTAATGTAAAATGAAGTCAAATATAAACCATCCGTTTAGCACAATTCTAAATTGAACCACAAACCCAAAATAGACCAGAGTTGAAGCCTACTTAATCTATGAAGTAGAATATATGACTGAAACCAAAGAGGATTCCCAAAGTCGAAATAACTGAATGTAAAAATACAAAAGATTCAGTTTGTACAAGCCAAAATTCAGACTTACAATGTGATTACAAGTAACCGTAAGAGCAACGGCATTCTGCTATAGGACCTGACTCTATAAAGATACCTACATAATAGCTCCTTAGCTGAACCAACTTACCCAAAAAATGGGAAGATGATACTATCAGCCCACTTCCTAAGAACAAAATTTAGTAAAACTACAAATACAGTGGTGGATGAAAAAAAACAAGTCATGAAAGGACTTTATCCCAGGTACTTCACAGCCATCAATTTCAACCCTAGATACATAGCGAGATATTTATTAGAAGAAGGTAAAAGTGTACCACTGTCTCTAACTTATCCTTGCCTTCTTTGAAGATGCCACATTCATAACCCTGAAGGTACCAAACCATACTTCTCCTTGTGTGCTCTTAAGAAATGAGGACACATCTTTACAACGTCATTACTCCTCGTTAGAACTCAGGTGCCCTAATGCACGCCTGGACAGACAGGATTCGAGGACATGCGGCCTGAGAAAGGGGCACTACAAGATTTCCTACTGTTAGGAGCTGAGTTGTCTAACACCATGACCAGACTGAGGACTGATCCTTGCAAAGAGAAAGAAGTACATCATTTCTTCTGTGAAACGTGAGATTCCACTTCAAGAAGGAAGCATAGGTAAAATGACCATATTCTCCTTTCATACCTGTAAATACATAGACCTAAGTGTATTCTTCCCTGCCTCCTACCTCCATCTTTAGTCCCACCCCGTCTTGGGGAATGTGGACAGCTTCTCCCAGTTTATTGATTCAAGACCTTCATTTTACAGGCGACGCAACGAAGGCCAGAGATACTGAGTGACAGGCCCTCCGTGGCTCGGAGGTCTGAAAGGACGCCTCCTCCTCCTCCACTCACCCGCTGCTGAACACCCCCCCGGCCTGTCGCGTGATGCAGTTTGGGGCAGGGTCTTAATATGCACCTAAAGTTAAAACCAATAGAAACATCTCAACAAATGCAAAGCAGAGAGAATATCCAGTCTTTCTTTGGCTTCCTAAATAAGATAAAATGCGTTCTGCTAAAACCACTTAACGGAAATATTGTGAAAGCCTTCCCCCAGAGTATTTTTCTATTCGATTTGAAAACTATTCCATAGCTTATTATCAACCAAATCAGTAATGCTTTAGCTAATGCGGAGATAAATGGGCAGTCAGAAAATCTAATTGGTGTGTGCAGCTGAGTATTTACATTTTTCCTAATGAACAAAGATAAAAGTGCAGGTGACTTTGATGTGTAAAAACCACCTTTTAAGGCTACTGCTAGAGGGAAAAATAAAAGTGAATTACTGACTCATGCTAACCACTAAACCTGTATTGTCCCTGGCTCAGCAGTTTTGAATCTCTTTTTGCACTTATCTTGAATCAGAATATTTAGGGCTGCCTCAGTAGAGCAGGTGCTCCATTTTTAAAAACAGTTTATAAGGTTTTAAAGTATGTTTCTGGTCCTTGTTCGCTACTTTATGTTGCTTAAATATGAAGCATTGGAAGCTGGATAATCATTTTGGGGGCACTGTCGTGTGCACTGTGGGAGTAGCCTCTTCTCACTACCTGCCAATAGCATTTCCTCAGTTATGACAATGAAAAAGGTCCCCAGACATTGCCAGATGTCCCCCAGCAAGCAGAGCTGTTCCCAGTCAAGAACACTGCTTTATAGTGGTTGAATGAAAACTGGCAGACCAATGGAATATACCTATTCCATTTATAGTTGTTAAAAATTAATCCAGATGTAGCAACTTTATTTCCAGAATTTTCCCCCATGCTAATTAATACTTATTCTCTGATGTAATAATATCCTTTTTGCTTTTTTTTCCAAATGAATTTGGATTTCACTGAAAATTTATTGATTAAATTCACTTAACTGAAGGCCAACCAACCATGCCATTTTGGTAATCGTTTGTCATCTGTTCCTTTTTCTTTGGGGGAAAGCCTCCAACTTAGTAAGCAATACTGTATCATTTTTCCAGGTACATACATTACATTCTTATTTAGAAATAAGGCAGTTGAGATATATAGAGATTAAAAAGTCACCAACCTACTCCACTGCAGTTAGGTTATGAATTCTAGCCTTTCTGTCTCTATAACAGCAATTCTCAAAATGTGATCTGTGCACCTGTGGAAGTCCTCAGGACCTTCTCAGAACTATTTTCATGATAATACAGTCTTATTTTCCTTTTTCAGCATATTGACATTTGCACTGATGATACAAAAGCAAAGATGAGTAAAACCGATTGTGGCTTAGGGTGTAGTGGTCACTGTACTGACTGCCATGCACTCGCAGTTAAAAAGCAAGCAAGCCAGTTAGTCTGCGTAAGATACACTTGACGAAGCAAAATACTATTCTCTTAAATCTGTACCCTTGAATATGTGTGTTTTTTTAAATATCTGTCTGCATGACAAAATGGGAAGATGCATAAACCCCTTGTGCTGTGCAGCATTTGGTGGCTGTCCCCAAAGAGAAGCACGGAGAAGTCCGCTCAGGTTGTTAGAACAAGCCACCCATAGATAAACTATGGTTTTCAGCCTTGGGTGTTTGGAAGATGTTTTCTCAAGAATAAGCAAAGCGAGCTTATCACTTCAAGGAAGACAACCGACAGGATCTGTTGCGAGTCAGTAAAAATTAGAGCTTTCTAAAATTAGAGCTTTCAAAATTTAGAATTTTGGAAGACTTACATCTGCCACTGTGAGCTTGACAAATGTGACTCTCATATAATGAACTGTGTCAACTTGGAAGAGCTGCATAGCTCAGGGGGCCAATATTTCCCAAATCACTAATGCATGATAGTACAAAATGGGTAAAAAAAAACCCATTCAAAGTGTGAGATCGACCAGTGGATTTTAATGGAACAGTTTTAGAAAGTTTACTGATACGGCTTCAGATTCCACATTGCAACACTAATCTTTAAAAACTAAAATGTTGAATTTTGGCATAATATCAAAAAAGAATGATCTACTTTTTACCTGAACTTACGTTTCCAGAGGATCATTAAACCCTCCTAGGGCTCACAAAGGATATTTGGCAGCACTATTCATTCCCTGGGAACCTCCAGAAACAGAGGAGCTGAAGGGGGAGAAAAAAGTTAATCCTAGCAGTAGAGGAAGGTATTAGCTGATGAGCATCAGCTGTGTGGAGCAGTCACATAACTGACACTGTATCATCCACACAAAAACTCCTAAAATGGTACTTTTTAAAGATTTATCTATGACTGGCAAGATTTCATTTCCTATGGCTGAATAATAACCCATTGGGTATATATCACCACATCTTTTTTATCTAATTCATCTGTCAATGGACACTTAGGTCGCTTCCATCTTGACTACTCTAAATAATGCTGCAGTAAATGTTACAAATAATGCTGTAAATAAACATTTTTTGATTAGTGTTTCATTTTCTTTACCCAGAATTAATAAATCAAATGGTGGTTCTATTTTTAACTTTTAAGGAATCTCTATACTGTTTTCCATAGTGGCTGCACCAATTTACATTCCCAGCAATGGTACATGAGGGCTCCCTTTTCCCCATATCCTCACCAACACTTACTTCTTGTCTTTTTGATACTGGCCACTCTCTCAAGTATGAAGTGATACCTCATTGTGGTTTCGATTTGCATTTCCCTGATGACTAGTGATGTGGAGCATCTTTTCATGTGCCTGTTGGCCATCTGGATTGTCTTTGAAAATCAAATGTCGGTGCAGACCCTCTGCCCATTTTTTAAATCTGATTATTTGTTCAGTGTTGGGTTGTGTGAGTTCTCTGACCTTATTAGAAAAATCACCTCAACATGTTGTCTGCCGTTCTTCCATAGGCCAGCTTTTCATTTTGCTGGTTTCCTTCACTGTACAGAAGCTTTTTAGTGTGATGTCGTCTCAACTGTATGCTTTCGTTTCTCTTGCCTGGGGTGACACATGCAGAAAAATACTGCTAAGACTGACGTACAGAATTTACTGCCTTTATTTTTCTTCTAGTTTTATGGTTTCAGGTTTTAATTTAGGTGTTTAATCCATTTTGAGTTTACTTTTGTATATGGTGTAAGAGTGATTCAGTTTCTCTAACACCATTTATTGAAGAGACTGTCTTCATTGTAAATTCTTGCTTCCTGTCACAAATTAATCGACCATATGTGCATGGGTTTATTTCTAGGCTCTCTATTCTATTCCACTGATCTATGTGTCTATTTTTGTATGCCACACTTTTTGGATTACTGTGGTTTTAAATCTGAGATTGTAATACCCCCCAGCTTTGTTTGTTCTCAAGATTGTTTTGGCCGATGGCCTAAAATGGTAGTAAGGAAATAGATCCAAGGGATAGGTCAGCTAGCTACTGCTGCACAGTTGTTAGAGCACTGGAGCTAGGATTTGAACCCAGATTTGTCTGTATATATAGCTGATTCTCTTCCTAGTAGTACTGTGACACAAGAGACAGCTGAAAAATAATCTGCCACTCTTACCTAGGTCAGTGTCAAGGTTCATTTTCATTTCAGTAACATTTCACATATGACTTCTGGTTATAATAGGACCTCTTTATCCTCACAATGCTTCTCAAGGTATGTGACTCATCATCCATCCATGATCTTCCTTTCATCAGTTGCTTTTCTTGCAAGATAATTCAATGGGAAGAAACCAGCTTCATTCATGTTTTTTCTCTCTCAACTCTAAACTCAATGCCTCAGGAATAACTGGGTGTTGGGCACACTTTCCATTTTCAATAGTAAACATCACTCAAGTATTCACCTGAAACAAATGAAGAGTCATAGGAACAAAGTGCCTTAAAAGAAAAGCACCCTGGACATAGTGAATTCATAAGAGAACTTCTCAGTGTCTTCAGAATGTCTGGCACAGTTGTAAAGATCAGAACATTTTAGCTTTGCCTTTCAAAGAGTGGTGTAATGATACGCACTATTATTATGGTGTGCTTGTTTTTCCATTCTGATCTGTATCCTTATTAAAAGATGCTGATTCCGTATGGTTCTCCTTTGAGTTCTAACCATTTTATCGCACCCTAGCTCTTTTAGCAACTTTGTAGGGTCACGGTAGCAACTGAATGCCATTTTGCATTCAGACATTTCTCCCAATGGTGTGGACCAGAAACGAATGAAGAGGCCCTAGGATGAAAGCACCTTAAAAGTGTCGGCCATCCTGGTCTTCATATTAGTGTGACAAAAACTAATTTCCACTGATGCTTGTGGTACATCTGGCAGCCTTCCATGTACTCAGTTCTTATCTGATGTAGCCCAGAATGACTGCCTGAAGGGATGCCAAAAGCCTGGCTCAGGTTCCAGATTTTTAGCTACGGGTCTATCAGTCCGTACATTCACTGAGTTTTGACTTTCCCTTTGATCATCTGTAACTCACACTTAGGCTAGGCTTTGCATGTTTTGCGTATTCTCTCTAAATAAGAATTTGGGGATTCTTCCACAGGTTTTAGATTTAATTATGCTACTTTCCACTTACATAATACTTGCATAATGCTATTTCATTTTTCCTGAAAGAGAAAAGAATGGACATTTTTCAAGTGCCTGTTAGATGCAGGAACTCTGTGCTAGACTTTCTGTAGGTTCTCTTGGTCTCACAGCACACACACGTGATGTCTTTCCCCGTCTAGTCATAAGGAAACTGAGGCTCAAAGTAGTAGATACCCATCCAGGGTCACACAAGCTTTTAAGAGGTAAGAGTTGGGATCTGAAACATGCCAGTGTGACCACATAGAGGCTCCCGGATCAACGTCTTACTACTGTGACCTCACTTAGAGGTGATGACATCCTTTTCATAGGGTAGTTGAAAAGACAGATGAGATTCTATTCATGAAAGTCCTTTAAAACTATAAAGTACTACAAATTACTGGCTTTAAAATTTTTTATACATATGTGTATATGCATAAAATGTATTACATATAATCATATATAATTGGTTGAGTAAATATTACAAAATTAACCTTTTAAGTCTTTAAATATTACACTCACTTTCCATAAACTAAATATACAAACAACTGGTTGGGCCCTAAAAATAGATGTCAGATGACAAGAGATTGACTGAGCAGAAATGGAAGCATCTTCGGAAAAGAAGCCAAGGAAGTTTTTGCTTCCCTGACACATTGCTCTGTTCTCTCACTTCAAGGCTTCCTACTTCTCTGTAAAACTCTGGCCCAGAGCAGCTCCTCTACATTAGTCACAAGTTCCCATTAATCAAGGGTGTCTAGTGCCAGGCCTACAGCAGAGTCATTTCAGGTTATTCTCTTCCACTGTAGGCTTTCAATATGCATTCATTCCACTCTTCCGAGTCCTGCAGGCCATCACTGCCTTGGGACACGGAAGCATTCTTGACAGTGTTCAGAGAACAATGTGAAACCCTGGGGCCTATTTCCAGAATTGGGGTGATGGGACCCTGTCCTGTTAATAACTAAGCCTCTTAGGCAATGAGAGGGTTGGCAACGTGCAATAAGCTTCATTTGAGGACAGAATTTAAGGTAAGCTTTTGGGTTTATTGCCCTAATTACTTAGTGACATTTACAAAACAGTCATTCTACAATTACCTTTTAACCTTGATTCCTAAAACAGACAAACAAAAAAGATTTTACTCAATAAATATAATTTGTAATCATGTTCACAGCCAAGACAATTCAAGATAGTCTGCTCCCTGAATTTGTTTTAGCGTGTTTGTGATTGAGATTTGGTACCATTATTGACTGCAATTCTAAAGGATGACAGAGGAACAACTAACACCCAGCCGGAGTTTATTCCTAAATGCCATCTCTTCTAGAGAATAAAGAAAATTTCAGTGAGAGGTAATGGCATGTTGATGATAAACATAAACACACATACATAAGTAAGCAACACACTTTAATATGTGGTCTTTCCAAAAATCAACAGATGGCTACCATCCATATGTTTAAGGAACACGTAACTGGAAAAGGAGAGGGCAGTCTCTGGAAACTCTTTCTGAGACCCTTTTTGAGTTACACAGTTTCGGTTAGGTTCTCCTGGGTTACACCGCGCAGTTTTGATTCTCCAGGTAGCATGTAAGCTGAAAATTCCTTAGGACGATACAACACTGGAAACCACTGTATCATCTATTATGAAGTGTTTTAAAGTTAATTTTTCTCCAGAATTGAAAGGATCACTGCTTCATTGGTTTATAAAAATATATATATGCAAATGTGGCAAAATGTTAGTAATTGGTAAGGATAGGTAAATGGTATATATTCATTGTACAATTCTTAGGAACTTTCCCAAGTTTCAAAATGTCTAGGACAAATGAGGAAGAATATTTGTTTTGAAACACTAAACCCTTAGACCTATACTTGCGAGGAGAACACTGCCAAATGGAGAACAGGACCCGGCAGAAGCAGATTTCCGTTCTCCATCCTTTCATTCAGGGCCTGTCTGAGTGGGAAAGGCAGGGCAGTCCTTACTGTTTAAAGTCTAGTGCTTTTCCCAGTCTAACTGCAGGCCAGACAAGGTCACAGGAAGTAATGTTTCTGTATCAGTCTTTTCTAAAAGTCAGTCATAAACACACATGGTTCCAGCCAGGATGGTACTGGGAATGAGTGCGATAGAACCAAACGCTAATACTGTCAACAGGTTTGACTCACTAGTAGAGGACCTGGGTAAAATTATGAGACTTGATTAAATTTAGAAAGATGCCTGTATAGGATCTTAAAATTAGGGGGAAAAAAACTGATGTTCTAAGCAATTAAAGAGGTAGGAGGCATCTTTTTGGGGTGATGGGTATATATTATTCTCCTTATTGTGACGGTAGTTATACAAGTATCCATTTAACAAAACCCATCAATTGTAGACTTACAAATGGTGAATGTTATGTATGTAAATGACATCTTAATAAAGTTGATTATAAATATGAACAAATCCTAAGCAACTAAAAATGGTAATTAAGTGAGGCACAATTTCACCATTCTTTTTAAGGGATTCTTAAATAGAAATGACCTCACTCTTAATTTTATATAGAAGAAAACAGCATTTGAATATACTTCGATGGGGTATTTTAATGCTTACTAGTACTTGAAGCCAGAGTTCAGTGTGAACACGCTCGCCGTGGAGGGAGAAGGTAGGAGCTGCGTTCTGATACCCCCCTGACAGTCAGCAGTCAGGTGACCGACCGCACTGCCTTCTTCTCTCCTTAGCCCCGGGATGAGGCCAGACGCGAGCTCCCCGCCGTCCGGCCCCTCGGCAGCAGTGGGAGCGCCGCCCAAGCTCTGCCTGGTGTGCTCCGATGAGGCTTCAGGATGCCACTACGGGGTCTTGACTTGTGGAAGCTGTAAAGTGTTCTTCAAAAGAGCAGTGGAAGGTAGTGTGTGTTTTGAAGAGTTTTATTTTCTTCCTTTATTTCGTTTCTATTTCTCAGGGTGGATTTTGAAATTTCTATTGTATGCAAAGCCCATTAAGGCTAGAGGTCAGTAGAGAGGAGGGTGGCTCCTCCAGTGGA
Organism: Manis javanica; assembly: GCF_040802235.1. Lineage (NCBI taxonomy): Eukaryota > Metazoa > Chordata > Mammalia > Pholidota > Manidae > Manis > Manis javanica. The sequence continues at coordinate 89,514,061 of NC_133169.1, read as the reverse complement.
AAAGAGAGATTTTTAAAAGCAACACAAACAGAACTAGAATTAAATAGAAAGTACAAATTAAAGAGAGGGAATTTAGTCAGAGAACAGAAGGTAAATGTAAGTTAAGTGCTATCATGTGAAAAGATGGTGTTAGGCTTGGGCAATAACATTAACGCTCATTTTATTTGAATCACAGGCTCCAATTCCCATAAATTAATTAGTTTTAAAGCCACCAGCTACTCCAGTCTGGCAAAAATGAGTGTCAGGGAGAACTGGGGTTGGTAGCGGGGAAGGTTCTTGGGGTTTTTCCCTGTTGAGGCAGGGCACTGTGCTAAGTGGTATAAATACAACGGACGGCCAGATTCCGCCCTCTGGGAGGCCATAGTCTTCCTGAAGTGAAAGATGAGTTAACAATTATAAGGTACAGAGATTACAATATAGAGGAGCAGGTGATGAACTGCCTGAGGAGGTCAGGAAAGAAGGTGTTTCAGGGACGGTGACTTCACTATATATGTATAAATATATGTATAAGCTTTACACTAGTTACAGATTCAGCTGCTGACCAGGGACTACAGCATCAACTCCTTAAAGGAGAAATTCATTCAAAAGCAAGTTATTATTGAAAGTCATTCTAACATTACAGTGATTCCTCTTGGAAAAAATTATGTAACTTAGTTTTTTATAAAACAGTTTGAAGGCAGTGTGGCCTGAATATATTACCTAAAGCTCTGATCATATTAACTTTTGAAGAGATTATGTATTCCTTTACAGTCTGAGAAGATTATTTTTATTTGGCTAAAATTGTTTTTGCAGTCCTTAAGAGTAAGATGAATCGTTTTCTTTTGTCTGGATTACTTTTTAATAAATTAGCTAACTACAGGTTTCCCACACAGAGCACAGGAATGCCGGCTGTGACCAGCAGCAGCTCCTAACCGTTGAGCACAGTGCTAAGGCCACACCTGCTGAAGTGCGGTGCCCGAGGAGGCAGATGCTGTTTATTACAGACCCAAGACAAGGAAGCCTCTTCTTGTCCTCCCTTCACTTTATTCAGCACACTCTTAACTGATCACGACTTAAATGCAGTAATAACAGTAATACAATATTGCTGCATAATAAATACTATTCACAAGTTGATTTCTTTAGAGAAATCCAGAATGAGGCAATGGAACCCTAAAAGACATATGAGTATTTAGAAAAATATATTTCATTCTCCTCCATTTCAACTGTAAAAACAGGGCTACAAATTCAGATGCCTCTAGGGACCAAGTATGTGTCATTCTGGCCAAATACAATACAACTGGGAGAAGGTGGGCAGGCTTCGAGATTAGAAAGTGCAAACCTACCCTACCTAAAAGTATCCAAATGAAATATAAAAAGAAAAAGGATACATATATCTCCCAAATAAAACACTATTGCTAGCTATATGCCCTCTGGATTTAATTCCTGCCTTAGAATTAAATTCTCATACTTACTTTTAGGTAAAATTCCATGAAATATTAGTTTAAAATGCTTGTCATTTAAGTATCAGAGCCAGATTACAGGATTAGTAAGAAAAGGTTTAAATGTGGACTGTGTCAAATAAATCCTTTATTTGGATTTTAGTGTTCTCCAAGGTCCCTTCCAGCCCTAAAATTCTGTAATTGTAATACTTTGATGACCTAATTCACAGCAGTTCTTCTATATTTTTCCTATCTAACATGACGGCTATGTGTTTTAAAAGTCCACATATGTATTTTGGAGCACTTTCTTAAACAGTTACAAAGCTGTAGCCTGTATGATGTGCGTGACACTTAGCACTCCATTTTTAACACCAGTTAGAAGTTATACATTATACCCCAAATTGGCATAGTATAATAAATACCCAAACACTTACCTGTTTCTTTATAATTTACAGAAATTTTACTTTTGCTCAAACAAGGTAGAACAAAGATAATTTGCATTTTTTATTCCATTTTCTGGGAGTTGCTCTTCTACATATAGAAAAGAACTTTGGCTAACTGCATTTTTTTCTGTGCATATGACTTCAGGGATCTTTGTTGGTAGGTAATAATTGAAATAGGCATCTGCTAGCCTTAATGTACTATGTACCAAGTACTATTTATTAATGACTGTGAACTCTTAGATGCTATTATGATCCATATTTGATAGACTAGGAAATGGGCTCAGAGAGTCCAACTGGCAGAGCTGGGATTCAAACACAGAGCTGTCTCCAGGCTCTTACCCTCGGTGCTATCCTGACTCCCTGAGAGGTTTTTGTCACCTGGCAGTTTATAATATAGGAAGATACTAAGATGACAGTAATCACAAGGGCACTATTTAATAGCTAGCACTTACTGAATGCTCACTGTGTGCTATGAACCTTCTACCTAATTGCCTTTAACCGTGCAGAAGCCCAGCAAGGTAGGTACTAATTTTCCAACTTTACACTTGAGAAAGCAGGGGCTCAGAAAAGTCGATAAATATGACTGAGACCTCACAGTTAGGAAATAGAGTCGTGATTCAGCTTAAGAGCTTCCTAGCATCTTACCAGTGCACTTTCCACTATACTACACTGTTTTTGAGAGTAGATTAAAAAAAGAAGCTCAGATGGATAGTCACAGTTCATATTTAAAACTTGGGCATCTCGAACAGGACACACAAGCTGCAGGACCCCTGGGACGCACTCTCTGCTGTGCTGCCCCATTTCTTGGACGACTTTCAAGGTCTTGTCCATGCGGCACTGTTCTGTTTATTACTTAATACTTTTCTTGGGTCACTCTTAATTTTTTAAAATTTAAGCTTATTTAAAAATGCCTTTACTGTCCACACTGTCGTAGTTATCTATTGCTATGTAACAAATCATTCCCAAAATCAGTGGCTTAAACAACAGAACATTATTATGTCAAGCAGTTCCTGTGAGTCAGGAATTTGGAAGCAGCTCACTAGCTGGGTGGTCCTGGGACCCTCATGAGGTACCAGTCAGTCTGCTGTTGGGGGCTGTGGCCCTCTGAAAGCCCGACTGGGGCTGGAGGATCTGCCTCTAAGCCCACTAACATTGCTTTTGGCAGGAAGCCTCAGTTTCTCACTCTGTGGATCTCCTCTAGGGCTGTGCTGAACATAGCAGTGCGCCCCCAGAACGAACGGTCCACAGGAGTGAGTCTGACCAGTACGGAAACATGTCTTTATAACTTAACCCCAGATGGGACATACTGTCACTTCTGCCGTATTTTATTGGTCGCACAGGCTAATTCTGGCATACTGTGGGACGGGGCTCCACAGAGTATTTAGTTCCAGGAGGGAGAAACCACTTTGGGCAGCTTAGAAGCAGGCTTCCACACGTACCATAAATAGAAACCAGAATCACTTGCCAAAGTAGATTTATTTCAAAAAAATAAATACAAAACAAACAATGTTAAGAAATTCCAGCCAGCCTGAAGGCTCTTCTCCTGACGTCTACTGTCTATTAGCCAGAAAGGGGATCTACCAAGCGGTAGAAGACATAGAACTCCAAACTAAGATGTCTCATCGTCTCATCAAAAGGTTCGGCAAGGAGTGAATACAGTCGTGCCTGTCCGCGCCTTGTGAAATACTGACTGCTGGTTCTATAGATAAGGCACAGACTTGTCCAGCTTCATGCTAATAACCAGCTAGGACTAATTTTAACTTAGGAATGTTATAATACCCCTTGATCCAATGGCTCAGGTTCTAGGTGTGCTCAAGACATAACCTGGGATGAAGAAATCCTTATTAGCATAATATGCACAATTTCAGTTGTCTCTTCCAGTAACTGCTTCAACTATGGATGCTTATGTCATTACTACTTGCTTTACAGAGCATAGAATTATCCGATTAGTGCTTCCATTTCATATCCAAGTAAAGAAGCTAGGAAACGTACACAGTACAGGAAGGCCTTGAAACCGGTGGCACAGACATTTGGCGTTGGAGAGTAGCTCTGCAACAAAGCTGAGCTATAGGCCATTGGTCAGCTCTGTTGCCTATTGTGCACAAAGAACTGAACCCAGTTCAGTTTACCATCTACCCAAAACTAATGCTTAGAATACATTGGGTTTTATCCTGTTAGGAAGAAGTAAATATAGTTGGCTTTCATACAAATCAAGTCTTCGGTTGTCCTTAGTATAAAGAATCTTTTCCCAGAAATCAGAACTTGGTATATTCTACCTAATGAATTGATATTTGTGACTTTTCTCCCACCTTTAACTATGACTTATTTTTGAGAAGAGAAATGTCCTGCAGTCCTGTGAAGACCATCCCCTCTAGTGTCAAGTGCAAGACTCTTAGTTATCTTCGTGTATCGATTTAGATACCCTTGTCTTGTGTAGGAGGATCCTTTCAGTTTTCGCCAGGCCAGCACATCCTCAGAAGGTTTTCTTCAACATTCAATAATCAGATGAAAAGTAAACTATAAGAATGTGCATTTGAGGATGAGTATGTGGGTAGGGAGATGCTTTATCTTTTCCTTTCAAATTTTCCCTGAAAATTTTGCCAGTTGAAAACTGTACTTGTACCTCTTAGCACATTACTACTGGGCGCCAGGGCATTTTAGAGAGTAATGGTCTCCAATATTGGGGGGTGGGGGGTCACTGGTAAATTCTAACATTATATTCTAAAAATATGTGAAATAATGAACAAATCGCTGAAGATACATTATATATATATTTATAGTAGTTTATTTTGCCAAGTCTGTGACTCACATGACTAGTTGCTGGCAACCTTACCATTCAAGATTAAGTATTTAACCATCACTTCATTTATAATCAAGAAGGATGGCACATTTTATTTGCACAGGTGGCATAATGTTGAATCTGAGTCATTTCCCTTTGGGACTCTCTCAGTATTTTTTAGGCAGTTTTCTCTTGCGTTGGTCCCCGTGTTTAGCATTAGGTTAGAAGTCATAATGAAATAGTGACTACAGACATCTTCTGTAACTGTGAAAAGAAGAAACTGTTTCAAGCACAGTTTCTCACGAGGTGACCTTGGTGGGCAGTGACGGGAGGGGCGGGAAGAGTTCACGGGGAATCGTTCCGCTTCTTGATCCGAGAAGTGATTACATGGAGGTTTAAGTTTGTGATGATTTATTAGGTGCTACACTTGTGATTTGTGCACTTTTCTATATATTGCAGTAAAAAAAATTTTTTTATGAAACTGTTTAATTTGTGAACAGAATAAGAGACCTTTTTAAAGCTGATCTCTCCATTTTTTTAATGGCAGTATAAACAAGTACAGTGTGCCTTCCTTAAGCGACGTGTTTGGTCCTTGGCTGCCCAAAACAGGAAGTCTCTCCACAAATACATCCTTTACGACCTGTGAAGTTTTAATAGTGCCTTCGTTTTTCATATAGGACAGCACAATTATCTTTGTGCTGGAAGAAATGATTGTATCATTGATAAAATTCGAAGAAAAAACTGCCCGGCGTGCCGCTACAGAAAATGTCTTCAGGCTGGAATGAACCTGGAAGGTAATGTGAGATGCCTGAGAGAACTGTCTCTGCATCATACGAAAATGTGTCATTTGACTTGAAAATATACATAAGCAGATGTCATAATTTAGTCCTTACATATATGAGCTTGACTACCATAATTTATATTACTGCTCATGAATATTTCATATTCTTATTCACCAGCTCTTATTACACACACTGAATTCAGTATAGCCAGATCATGTACTAAGAAAGGAAATTATGTAATAATGAAACTTAAAAAACTTAAAAAACCCGAAGCAACACTTTTTTTTTATTCCGTTTTTCAGCCTCAAAACTACTCCCAAGAGTTGGATATGTTTCCATATCAGATATATTTTTAAGTCCATTTTTCTGTCATTTACATCTTACTTGGCACTATATATATGTTTTATTATAGATCTGGAAGGAAAAAAAACCTGAAGGAGGCCTTGGGTGGGTTTTGTTTTTCAAGCAAGGAAGAAACCTGAATAACCTGAATAAGTTTGTGTCTCATATTCCTGTTCATAGAGCAAGTTGTATAACTAACACTGATCTCATCTTTTAAAAACTTTCCTCAGAAAATTGTTGGATCGAGGTTCATGAAGGTGGTGGTGGCGGTCTAATAACCTGTGTGCTTAGTATTTGCTGTGATAGGGGCACTTCCACTGCACCAGTACTCGCGAGGGAGGCACGCTCTAGACATAAGATGAGTAAAACAGTGCCTGTATTCAAGGAGGTCACTGTCTAGTCAGGTTGCAGAGTCAGTCACAGCACGGTGCGGCACACTGCAAAAGGAACAGGGCCACGAAGCCAGAGGACAGCCACCTACTTCTGTCCTGAAAGGGAGGGGAGGCTTCCTGGAAGAAGCGACATTGAGATCTAAGTCTAGAGGAGCTGAGGAGCAGACTCTACTCTGGCAGTAAGGGACCAAGTAAGCACCTATAGGAGTGATCCAGGTAAGACACTGTGATATCACAGGGAGAATGGAGACCGTGTGGTTCCTGTGCCAGAAGAGAGACCGCTGGCGCTGTCTGGCACACACCGTGTGTGTCAGCATTCTGGAATATAAGAACTGATGGGTGTGACCGCGCACAGTCTTGAATCCCCAAACCACACACAAAGCTATCCTCTTACTTTGATAGCGAAAAGACAGATGAAATTAGTCTCTTCTGCACCAGACATTCGTGACACACCCGTCACTTAACACCATTTTTTCTAAGTATGAATAGCTTGCTTAAACCTCACTGCAGAATATCTACATGTTCAGCATTGATTTAAAGAAATGATAGCTGCCCGTCTTCTTTTTGGTGTTAGAAAAGCTACAGAGATTAACTACAAACTGATGTAGACGTTATCTCTGCTTATTTTACCAAGTTTCAATACATTAAGGCTGTCAGTTTTTAGTGACTGGTTAATTTTCTCTAGCCCCAATTTCACTACTTTCCTTTAATCCCCATTTTCTCACCTCACTCAAGGGACAAACCCGAATAAAATTCTAATTCTTCTACCACATCACTAACAGAGTATGGGTGCTTATCCAGTAACATTTTTAGGTGCTTTGTGAACACACATCAAGCTTAATGTAGATCTTTGGAGCTTTAAGCATAGGATGCACTCTTCTGGGCAAGGTCTCCTTCTCCCCTGTCCAAAGTGTAAAGGGATTTTTTATTCAGAAGAATTAAGATAACAGAAACGGTAAAGGAATGGTTCTGACGGCCCGGGTTAGAGTCCATCACTGCGCTCCCCTCTCACAGTTAAGTCACAGGTGCAGCGCCCCTTGTCTCTACAAGGGCTGGGCCAAGGCCAAATACGCCATCACTGCCGTTTCCAATCGGATCTCTTGTTGGATGAATGAAATCTAAGCATACAATTCAAACTGAGCTGCTATTTCTCTAAACACCATATTAAAAAATAACCACATTCTATGTTTTTATAAGTTATGAGTATATCGAGTAGTGGGGAAACTAGTATTTGTCAAGAGTCTTACTGGGACCCTTATATTATTAAAAATACCTTCAAGAAGGACCAATATTAACTTCATGTTTTATACTACATAATTCTAGTTTGTCATTTAGCATGTGTGGTTTTACTGTGAAAGCCTCATTTTTGTAATTATTCCAGTATACGTTTTATGAAATCTTTATTTGTAGTAGGTCTGCGTATGTGCCAGAAATGTTTGGTGGATCATAAACCATAAGAGTACAGATGAGCCATGTGTTTCATGCTTATTTTTATTTTTCAATTGAAAGAAATATTTTCTTGTTCCTCTGAGTGCTTCACCTAAACCAAGCAGTTTGGTGATGCCCTCGGAGTAACCGCAGAAACAGTCAGCTCTCTCGGCGCAGCGTCTGCGCACGCGGAACCTAAGTGTTGCAGGTGGTGTATTCGGATCCTGCCGCCCCACACCAAGTAATCCTCAACATTTATTATAAGGCAGTTTTCTTCACTGCTTAAAGTGCCTGGCATTTGAGCACAGATAAAATTTTTTAGTGGTGATCCTAAATGTTTTATTTCGTTTTAAGGTAAAGTTAATTTTATTTCGTTATCAGATTTCATACCTACTGTTTTTAAGCTGTTTTAAACCAAGTAAGATATCCTTACTTTTATTGAGAAAGAAGTGGAACTGTCAGACATGTTAAATACTCAAGATCATATACTGACTGTTAATCTCTATGCTCTATGGGGTCAGGAACTTTATGTGATTAAATTACTCTAAAAAATAGTGATTGCTTGATTAATTCCATGGACAACTGCTAAAGTTATAAGAAAACATATTAGTACACTTGGTTGTTCTAATCAGTACAACACAATTGGGCTCACTAGTGCTTTTTGAGCTTCAAAAACACCAGTTCTCTCATCCAGGACTACAGGGAAATAGTAAGAAATTAAGCTAATTATATACCAAGTAGAAGATTTCTTAAAATCCTCCAGCTTGTCACTATCCTTTCCTCTTTGTTCTGTTGTGGGATGTAGGACCCCATTCTAGAAAATTTACAGTTATGGTTTATTGATATTTTTACATGCTTGTTTTCTTTTACTTTGTCAACAAAGTACACTCCAGGATTTTGAGATCGGGGTATACTTTTGGTTATTTAAAGGGTTTCCTTATGTAGAGGATCTCTTCTGATTTAAACTTGATTATCCCTCTATAGACTTGTACTATCTGAATTCAGATTCTAAAAGCACATTCTACTACTAGTCTAGGTATTCATGGTTCTTATACAGCACTCAAGTGTGCCGCGAGCTGTTACAAGCATTTTACATAACTTAACTGATTTAATTCTCAACCACCCTATGAAGAAGATACTAATATTGTTCTCATTTTCAGAAAAGAAAACTTAAGGCCCAGGGAATAACTTGCATGTATATCCAACTATTAAATGGCAGAGCCAGGATTTAAAATCAAACATACTGGTTTTAGATTTATACTGTTTATTACTACCCCATACTGCAGCTTCAACAGACCATGGTAAAATAAATTAGATCTGTCACTATCCTGTTTCTCTGTTCTGAAATGTTTACTAAAAATTCTTGCATTTCTCAGTACCACATTCAGCCAGAGCACAATAGGAAACTGAACCCATTTTATTTAATGTGAGTGACAGGCTTTTTTGCCCCTTTCTAACACTGGACATTGAGATATAGTTCCTACCAACTTATCTATCCTCCATAAACTACGTATTTTGTCACTTCAGGGACAGAAGATGCAATAATTATTTTAAAAGATTAGTATTTACTTTTCTTTTAGCAAAATCGTCTGCACCCCTGATAATGCAGGTACAGTTCTTCCATATAAATTACATTCCTTGCCTTTCCTTGGAGCCCTGAGGATTTTCTCTTTAAGAATACTTTAAAAAAGAATAATTCTTATTTGTCACTACAACAAACAGCTTCAAGGGTATGACTGTGTTTACTAAAAAATCTACAGAATCCATACTGTAATCTGATTACACTGTTCCAGACTAAATCAAAGATGAGAATAGTTTTAGTGACTTTACATGTATGTAATGAAAATGGATGCTTTAGGGTTACAGTCATCCATTAAAATCTCTTATAAGAGGGAAATTACCCACTGGTAATTTATATGAAGAAATGTAAAGTTTTTCTCTCTGTATCTTCCCAAATGTTTTTAGTCCCAAGTACTACCCATCATATTAAGGTAAAAAGTAGATTTTTCTGCTGTTACAACAAATACTGTTTTTGGCATGTCATTTTACTACCTTGATAAGAGGACTTTGTGCAAGGATAGAAATGGTATAGCTCCCTTCATTTTATATATATATTACCATAATTTAGATTAACATTAAGATACAGTTTCTAGTCTGTTACAAGCTTAGATTCTTTCAGTTGATGGTAAAAATTTGCATTATATAACCAATGAAAATCTCAACTTTGGAGTGAAAGTGAGATGAATTAATTTATGGAAGAAACTTTTAGAAGTGCTTTGTTTAGATTATCACAGTATTGTAAAACACAATTTTGTATAAAGTCTAACTAATGAAGAAGTCCTGGCTTATCTGTAGAGAATATTAACATCTAAATGGATTCCTCGAGCCTTTGCTTTTAGAAAAAAATACTCCACCCCCTGCTGCCATGTAACTTTACAACTGCTAAATAAAACATTTTCCCTCTATGTAAACAGTTTCAGGACTTAAAATACCTACTGAATAAATTCTAACACCTAGACCTTCAGATTACAACTCAGTTCTGGGTTTTTTTTTTTTTTAAACACTCACAGCTCGAAAGACAAAGAAAAAGATCAAAGGAATTCAGCAGGCCACTACAGGAGTCTCACAAGAACCTTCTGAAAGTCCTGCTAACAAAACAATAGTTCCTGCGACCTTACCACAGCTCACCCCCACGCTGGTGTCACTGCTGGAGGTCATTGAACCTGAGGTGTTATACGCAGGATACGACAGCTCTGTTCCAGATTCCACTTGGCGGATCATGACCACACTCAACATGCTGGGTGGGCGGCAAGTGATTGCGGCAGTGAAATGGGCAAAGGCAATACCAGGTAAGATGCAAAAGATGAAGCCAGTACAGTTCTGTATATCAGATATATCTCGATTTTTTTAAAAAGATGACACAGGGTACAAACCTTTGTGTTTCCTTAAACAGAAGCGCTCTAGGCTCTTTATCACCCTGGGAGCGGCGTATTCTTGTCTCTCTTAGTTCTGGGAATTAACAAGGCAGGAGTTGGTAAAATAGGGGTGAATGGAGAGTGTATAATAAAACGTTTACATTGAAGTCTAGGGGAAGAAAATATTTTAATATTTCTAAGAATTCAGTTTGTTTTCCTTCAGTGTATCATTTTTAAAAATCAGGTCATTTGTTAAACTGGTGAAAACCAGGAATGGGGACACTAAAATATACTAAGATAAAATGATTTTAACTCAACATATTTATTTCATTTATTTAATGAAGAGTATACATTGTTACTTAATATGATCTTAAGATAATTTGAAATAAAAGTTCCCCTATTGGAACTTGATGTAGAACAGCAGATGTCAGTGTTAGTATCGGTGCTGACTTCTTTTAGTCAGAGGGGGGCTGACAAACTCACGTTCACACAAATAGTCAAAGACAAAAGAAGAAAGAAAAATAACCCGGCCTCCTGTCGCCCCGGTCTGTCGGGGGGAAAGAGATAAAAATATCAAGGGAAATGTCTGTATTTTTAAATTCATTGAATGAGTTATATCCCAAGTTAGGACTCTTGTCTTTGTATTTTATTATTTAGATATTTAATCAAATAGGCACAAAGGTAGTAAAAACTGGCCACTCTTGTATCTTCTTACACTGAATGCTGTCATACATCGCTGAGGGTCTGGTCTTCACATGTCAGATGACAAAGCAACTGCGCACGCGTGCGGCTTCCCTTCTGCTAGGGAGCCCCCGGAGCAGGAGTGGCTCGGATCTGGCCTCTGACAGGAATCACCAGGGAGTCCTCAGAGAGCTGATCTGCTCTCTGGCAACCAGCATGCTTCCTCACGTCTGTATTTCCCCCGATTCAGGATTCAGGAACCTACACCTGGATGACCAGATGACCCTTCTGCAGTATTCCTGGATGTTCCTTATGGCGTTTGCCCTGGGGTGGAGATCTTACCGACAGTCAAGTTCGAGCTTGCTGTGTTTTGCCCCTGATCTGATCATTAATGAGTAAGTCATGTGTGAGCCGTTTGCCCTGTATTCATCTTAAGCAGCTGGTGTATTCCCGCTGGACCGCTATTGTGGTCACTCGGGGCTGAATCAGACCCACCAGGCATCTTGGAAGTGGGCGTAAGCAGAGTTGCTTGAAACAGAGCTGCTTATCGGGGCCTAGGGCAGGCCAAGGGTGATGCACAGCAGATGTCCTCGTGGCACTGCCACTGTCCCAGGACACAGTAGAGGGCGGTTTCTGAACAGTGAGCATCTCGGGGGTCAGCGCGCAAAGGGGCAGCTCACTGTGACACTGCGTTGCTTTCATGGCCCTGTTGCAGAAAGGAAAGGCCCGTGACACCACTCGTGCCGGCCTCGCCCTCAGCAGGGGCGATCTCAGGTGCGGACAGGCAGGCTGCGGAGGCGAGAGGCGTCTCTTCACATGACAAGGGTCACTCAGTGTTTCTGACTGAAAAAAAATTATTCTATTTCGTGTTTTTTAAATTGGGTGAGAACCAGCCAAGTTTTACGATTTTACAAAGGAGCTGTTCTCTTGCCGTCTAGGCCAAAGCTTCTGTCTGTTAGATATTCCTGCTGTCCACTCCCCCCAGGCTCAGACTGCCGTTGCTTCCTAACTAGTTTCTGCCCCCAGTGAGTGCCCCTCGCCATGCTATTTCTTTCCTCCCTAAAGCAGCGTGATCCAGTCCCACACCTGCCCACACGGGTGTCTCCTCAGTGGCCACCCACGCACACTCAGCATGGTTTTTGGCTTTCCAGAACCTGGACTCATTTTCTCTCTCATTTTCCTTTTGATACTCATAGTTTCCACTCAGATGGTCCATTCTTCAAACATACCCTAAACTCATGATGCTTGTAAGACCTTACTTTGTATTACAACTTATCTCCTTTATTAGAAAGCACACGGAGTTCCCACATACTCACACACATACCCATGGTCTGAGCTGAGTAAAAAATGGAGATTTTTGTTTGTGTGAAAAAAAATGGAGATTTATTTAATTAGCTCTGGATGTTAACAAGGGTTCAAAAAATTAATGAAATCTTAAAATCATGGTATTGGAGTAACAGTCCCACTGCATTCTCTGTGAGTCAATACATCATTAGTAGTTCGTGTTCGGAAGTGGATGCTGTATTAGAAGTAACAGTGACCACTTGAAATCTGTCCAGAGTGGCAAGGAGTTTGGAAATTAACATGAATTGATGAACAAGGCATGTTTGGATGAAAGAGAGAGAGACCTGGAGTGCTGAGCACAGCCTAAAGAGAGAGTCTGTGAGCATAAAGCCAACACACTGTCTGCTGGTGTGTCGGGCACAAGCAAAATGGGTTGAAATGACAGAAAAGCATCTATTTGAGATGAGTGTTAAATGGGAGGGCCTGCCTTATAATGTAGTAAGCTCACCTTATTGTTAAGTGGTTTTCATAGAGCCTGGATGATACTAACTCCAAAAACTTTGTAATAAATTCTTATTGAGCTGCAAGTAGTGGGATAATTCTAGATTCAGAACAAATGTTATGCTGCTACTAGGTAACACCAAGGGCACACACCTGGCAGGGTAAATGGGAACTACCTAAAGCAGCGATTTCAGGTTTTCCCTCTGTTTGGCTAGTTACATAAAAAAACTAGTCTAAAATCCCTGGCTGAACTATTGAGTTAAGTTCAACTTAGTGTTGTTTCTGTATTCGAGGTACTTATTTTCCAGCACAGTATTCATTCAGTGATATTTGAGTACTCACCAAGTGCCAGACACTATTTTTGGAGCTTGAGCTATAATAATGAATACAATAGATGAGGCCCCTGCTGACATTCTGATGGGGAAAATCAAATAAATCACCAAAATTATTTTGGAGAGCCTAATATCAACCTTCACATGTGTTAGTAATTGAGAGAAAGCTGTTTAAGGATATTGTACAAGTTTAGAGAAGCGGATGTCGGCCAAGTCAAGCAGAATCTTGTAAGCTGTGAATGGAATTTAGATTTTTTTCTAGGAAGAAGAAGCCAGTGGAGAGTTTCAAATGAGGGTAACATGATGGAGAAGGAATCAGAGAAACAATGAATGGTCACCATAACTCCTAATATGTACCTGGTACACATGAGCAGAGAACGAGACAAGGCAAGGTTCCTCATGGCTCCTTGGAGGAGGTGTCATTCGCGCTGACAAGGGAGACTGAAGGAGAAGGACCAGGCTGCACTGAGAAGTCACAGACAAGAGGCATGTGAAGTACACATGCTGTGATCAGTCTCTTACTGTTCCCAGAAAGGCCCCTATCTCTGCCCTCACCTAGGAGGCACTGCTGTGTGCTTGGCCACATCCCCACACATACTCTTAGGTATCTGTGTCAGAAAAAGAAGTCGCCTTGACTAAATTGCAAAAAGGGAACTGTTCCAACTACTGTATCACAATTGAACTGATAAATACATGAAGCTTATATGTGAAGTCATCTAAAATCTAAGTACTTGTTGCTCATTTCAGAATCTGGCCATGCTTATTTAAAAACATGTTGGCAGTATTTACTACCTTATAGTCACTTTCTAAAAAGACAATAAGAACTCATTTAATTGGGATTAAAACTGAACAGAGATATATATGAAACACCAACTTATCCTTGTTTTCCTGTAAACTTAATCTAATTCAGGTTTTTTTTATTTGAGGGGTACTCAAATATAAACAGTCACAGCATGACCTGATAATGCCACATACATGCCTATGTAAAGTGGGAATTACAGAATTTTTCCCCCATGTTCAGCTCTGCTGGAGGACGGATGACTAACAGGAAGAACAGTTTAGAAGACGCATTCTTACTTCCCATTCTCACGCCTCCTCGCTGCTGGGCGAGCTGGGCCGGCTGCCTCCCTGGCCCCCTGTATTTCTGTACCACGCTAGTTTCTGGACAGATAGGTTTTGGGTGTTAAAAGTATGCACTCAAGTTCTGACCACCTAGCAGCTGTAAAACAGTCTCTCTTCATTGTTGGTAGGTCATAATGTAAAAAATTGTTTTTTTTAAACAGCCAACTAGAGTTGAATTTTTACTGTACTCTCGAATATATCGTAATTTTTTCAAAGTTGCCATGCACAAGAAACTGAAAGAGAAGAACATAGCTCCCAGAAAAAGAATGCTTAATTCTTAGTAAGGGATTGGGAAGGTGCCTCTTTGCTAAGGGTAGATCTTAAATTTGGAGTGTCATGTGAACTCCTGTGTCATCACCTTGGGTAGTATACAGTTCATGTCTGATTTATCATATAAGGAAATAAACATCTTTAATAGAGAGAAATTTTTTTTTCTGTTAAGTCCAAGACACTTTCTGTCAAAAACTAAGAAAAAACAGATCTTGAAGTATTTCTAAAACCATAAACTGAGCATAGTTTCAGTTTCTTAGTGTCCATTTCAAAGTTAGGAACCTTTAGAGATCTGCTTGAAAACTGTAGATGTGATAATGTCTCTTGAGAATCAACTGAGAATTCATCTGGGTCCTTTATTTAGAAGGATATTCAGTCACATAATGTCTGTCAGAGGCAGATTTTGGTTATCAGAAAGCCTAGAGATGAGTTCTAGTTTTGACCCTTCTGCATAACTATAAACAGTTACCACACAGAGTTGTCTTGAGGTTGGAATCCTGTGAAAAAAGTGCTTTTGATTTTTAAATGGGTAGAATCTAAAACTGTGTTCTCTAATGGACAATAAATTCTGTAGGAATAATTCTTAAAGCAATAAACACATGGCATGCATGATAGAAAAATAATTTCTCCAATGTAAAATCAGGTTATTCAGTAGTCTCTTTAGACTTTTTTATACCCAGGAAAAAGTTTAAGGAAGGTTTTCCAAAATTCAGTAACAAAGAAATGTGCTTTTTTGGGAACAAACGCTATTTCTTCTAACTCAAACACTGATATTTGTCTTCCACAGGCAGAGAATGTCTCTACCCTGTATGTACGACCAATGCAAACACATGCTGTATATCTCCTCCGAGTTGCACAGGCTCCAGGTATCTTACGAGGAGTACCTGTGCATGAAGACTTTACTGCTTCTCTCCTCAGGTTGGTAGAGACCTACTCACTTCTAAACTTCATTTCTAAATATGTCGAAATATGTCAAAAGCATGAATTACAGATTTCAAGGATTTATTAGAATACATAGCACTAATAATTATACCAAGTCTACTACTGTTTACTGGTCAGATAACTTAGGTTTTCATAAAAGTAAATTTTCAGAAGGACATAGCTGGTGATACCAAGATTAATAAGACAGGGAGGTGACGTGGAGAAACAGAAAGGTATGTGAAGTGTGTCCCTGTAAATACAGTGTATGTATAGACTTCTTCCTTCCTTTCTGTGACCTGTGCTAACACCACTGTAGAAAATGTGGGGGAATAAAGCCAAGCAGAGGATTTTTGTTCTCCATTGCTTTTCATCCATTTTTAGTTACACAAACTATATGAGTACCCCTATATATAAGAAACTGGGGGAGAAACAGATACAGCCTGCAAAAGGTGTGCTTGATTATTATTAGAGGACTGCTTAATGCAGCGTTGGAGATAGACTGTTGGACAGAGGTTGTCTACCTAGAAATAGCAACAATTTATATACCAGTAACTTTAAATTTTATAAGCTTTAGTGAGACTACCTCCAGCTAAGAAAGGCATTACTTAGTAAAACTAGAAAGCATCTGAGAAATACAAGGTATCGTGTCTGTATTAGTAAAAATTAGCACTCTTCTACAATAAAAGGTCTGTGAACCAGATGGTATTATAAACTTTAGGCCTTTCCAGTAAAAATTATGCATTAGGTTAGTAGTGTTTACTGAGTTGATGGCTGGGTAAGTAAATTTTCAATTTATAAGAGTCTTCATTTCATTAGTAACTATGGTTTCAAAGCTGCCAAATAACTTAAAGCTATGGATATTGCACATGACTATATTTAAGCTTTTCCAAAGTACACATCAATCCTAATGCTTTCCTACTATCTTTGTTCTACAAGAAGTGTTTTATATTAGTGGATTTAAAGAATATTAATAATATTTCAATCAAGGCAAGAGAACTTTCCACAACCCATTAAAAAACCTAAAGGCAGAGATCATTGCTAGAGACTTTTAAAGCTCACCTACAGAAGTGTACTTGTCGAAGAAGTGAGCTGGATATTATTTGAGTGAACAGCTCACTTCCTCAACAGGTATGGGTCAGTGCCAAGAGACTAACCAATCCAATCTGTAAAAAATGGTATTTTATACATAGCAGACTCAATAAGATATGTGTATTTTTTTCATTCATAAGAAAAAGTTCATTGAACCACTACATATCACTGTTCCTTAAAATAATAATAATAATAATAATAATAATAATAATAATAATAAAAAAAACATGAGGATGAAAATACATACCTTAAGATATAATTAAACTTAAACTCTCACAGAATACTGGAATTCAGGTACCCTAACTTCCCACTTAAATGCTGGATTTAAAAAATTTTTAAGCAGGCAGGAACCCAAAAACATAAGCTGCACTCTGAAGCTGGCTTTCTCTTAGAGGGCAAATGCGCAGCCTGGTGTATTAGTATAGTTAGTAAGTTTAAAGGCAATAGTTAAAAATATAAGTGAAATTGAAAACACAATGAGTGGATCTAAAAGCAAATTAGACACATTAGAAAAGACATTTAAGCTGAAATACATATCTGAAGAAATTAGCCAGAATATAGTTTTTAAATGCACAAAGATGTATATATGTACACTTCTTTATACTTATTGGGTATATTTTGTACATATGTAAATGGGCAATGCTTCACAACGATTTTATTATCATGTCATAATGAACATTAAAAATAGCATTCATACAGCATAGCCCACTGAAGTGAAAAATGCTGTGTGTGACCAGTACGGCACACCAGTAACCCATTCACGGCACACCAGTAACCCATTCACGGTACACCAGTAACCCATTCACGGCACACCAGTAACCCATTCACGGTACACCAGTAACCCATTCACAGCACACCAGTAACCCATTCACGGTACACCAGTAACCCATTCACGGCACACCAGTAACCCATTCACGGTACACCAGCTGAGAAAAGCTGTGGTCTAACATAATCATCAGAGATCCAGAATCAAAGGTGAAAGAGTAAGGAAAGGAATTATACAAAGAGGTAATGGCTGAAAACTTTCCAGAATTGTTAAAAGACACTAAGCCCCAGGCAGCTCAGTGAATTCCACATAGTATATAAAATATAGCTAATTGAAGAGCATCAACTGAGAATCAAATTTTTTTCTTCAAAATACTAAAGAAAATAAATTGAAGAATGAAGGTTAATTTCCAGTCTCAGCTCCAACAAGTAAACAACTTCCAAGTTACCATTCCCATCTTCACAATAAGAAAAAGCTAAATGGGAAAATAATTGAGGTCTCAGAGAATCACCTCAAAAGCTGGAGAAACAAGCAAATACAGAGCAGCACAACCAAGACAGCTTCTTGGGAAGAGTACTGTGGGGCCAGTAACTGCTCAAAACACTAAGGGTGATTTTGATAAATTCCTGGAGACTGAGGAATGGCTTGAGAGTTAAAAATTCTGGGGACACAGTCTTAGGAGGGCTTTTTCCCCACACTTTCTTGGGGTTTATCTCCAAAAGCCTATAAACATCACAGAAAGATCTCCTCTTAAGGGAAACTGCTGTAACAGCCTTATCTGATCTAAGGAGAAAGGGCAAATAGATCATTCCAGCCTCCTTTACCTTCCTAGCCTCATAAGGGAAGGGAATGGAGGGTAGAGAGAATTTTTAAAAAAGGTTCAGAAAACACCTGCGAGGGTCACAGCCACCGAACTCAGTACTACTAAAGAAAGCAGATATCATAAAGGCATAAAACACTCCATGTCTCCAACACCTTACAACCATCTAATAGGGCTCCAGTATAATAACTGGATATTACAGCTGAGAATGCTGCAGAACGTGGCTATTTAGGAACAATTACAAGGTATGCAAAAAGAAAAGAAAAAAACACAATCCGAAGAGACAAGCATCAGAACCCTCAGATGAGACTCATGTTGCAATTATGAGATAGAGAATGTAAAATAACTATAACTAATATGTTATGGGTTCTTATGGAAAAAATAAACTACAGGCAGGTATACATGTATAATGTAAGTGGAGTGGTGGAAACAAAGAATCAAAAGTAAATGTTAGAAATTAAAAATACTGTAATGGGAATGAAGAATGTGTCTCCTGACAGGTTCATGTCTAGACTGGGCAAGGGCCAAGGAAAGACTTATTGAACTTGAAAATAAAAGAAACCTCCCAAATTCAAATACAGAAAATGTTCAAGGACTATAGGGACAACTACAAAAAGCATAACAAAAAAGTAATGGGAATATCAGAGGTAAAAGAAAGAAAAAGAAGAAATATAGAATAATGGCTGAGAATTTTCCAATATTAATGAGCCACACCAAAACATAGATCCAGGAAGCTCAGAAAACCAAAAAACTCAAAAAAAAATCTACACCTAGGTATGTTTTATTCCAACTGGAAAAAAAAAATCTTGAAGGAAGTCAGCAAGAAAAAACAGCTTACCTATAGAGGAACAAGGATAACGTTTACACCAGAATTCTCATCAGGAACCGTGCAGGAAAGGAGTAGAGTGAAATATTTAAGTGTTCAAAGAAAAACACTACCAATCTAGCTATATCCAGTGAAATTATCCTTCAAACTGAAGGCACAATAAAGACGTTCCCAGACACATAAACTGAAAAAATCAGTCATCAGTAGAGCTCCTATAAAATGTTTAAAGAAGAAAAGGATATAGGTCCAGAAGCACTCTCCATTAGAAAAGGAATAAATGAAGGTAAAATTTCATTTTTTTCTTAATGATCTAACAGATAACTTTAAAATAGTGATAGCAACAATGTGTTGGGTGATTGTAACATATAGGTAAATGAAATGAATGACAATGTTAAAAGGGATCAGTGGAGGGACTGGGAATACTGTTTTAAGGTACCTGTACTACCTATAAACTAGCAGTGTTATTTGAAAGGAAATTTAGTTGTGAATGTTGTGAACTCTAGGGGAACCACTAGAAACAATCTTTAATAAGAATAATATACTGAGAGGAGAGAAAATAGAATATGAAATACAGTCAGTGAAAACTAGGGAACTCAGAAAAAAGAGGGAAGATTAAAAAGGAAAAAAGCTCTTGTCTGCACTCAGATTCTGCACAGACCTTCACGGGAACCTTGCCCAGCCGCAGAGCAGCACAACCAAGTGGAACTGAAAACACAACGAGTGGTCATTGTGTCATGATCGGGAGAGCTCCAGGGCCCCCCACTGAGGGCCTGTGACTGTAAGTCCTTGTTGATCCTCAAGATCCGTGGTGATATCCGTATCCTCAGACTGAAGTCTGGCTTGCTCCCATGAGTCCTGGTCAGAACTGTTAACAGGCCCAGGAGAGCCAAAGCAGTCCGGGGAAAGAGGAACCTAAGCTCCAGGCATCGTGCTCCCTGGTTTCAAATTATACTGCAAAGCTCTAGTAATCAAAACAGTATGGTACTGGTACAAAACCTGACACAGATCACTGGAAGAGAAACCATAAATAAACTCATGCATCATGGTCAATTAATTTACAACCAAGGAGCCAAGAATATAAAATGGGTAAAGAACTGACTCTTCAAAAAATGATGTTGGGGAAACCGGACAACCAAATGCAAAAAAATCAAACTAGCCCACCACCTTAACACGGTGCACAAAAGCTAACTCGGAATAAATCAAGCACTTGGACATGAAACCTGAAACCACAAAACTCCTAGAAGAAAACACAGGAAATAAGTTCTTTGACATAATCTTGGAGCTGATTTTTTTGGATCTGACACAAAAGCAAAGGCAACAAAAGCACTAATAAACAGCTGGGTCCACATCAAACAAAAGCTTCTGCACAGCAAAAGAGACCATCAACAAAATGAAAAGGCAGCCTACCAAGTGGGAGAAAATAATTGCAAATCATATATCTAAAAGGGATTAATGTCCAAAATATGTAAAGAACTCACACAACTCAGTAGCAAAAAAACAAAACAAAACAAAAACCCCAAACCACCCAATTAAAAAGTGAAGAGAGAACCTAAATAGATATTTTTCCAACGAAGCTATACACGTGGCCAACAGGTACACGAGAAGGTGCTCAGCATCACTGATCAGGGAAATGCAAATGAAAACCTCTGAGGTATGGCTAGTATCAAAAAAAACAAAAGTGCTGACAAGGATGTGGGGAAAAGGGAACCCTCATGAACTGTCGGTAGGTATGTAAATTGGTCCAGTCATTATGAAAAACAGTATTGAGGTTCCTCAACAAATTAAAAGTAGAACTACCCTATGATCCAGTAATTCCACTTCTGGGTATTCAAGGTAAACCAAAACTAACTCAAAAAGATATCTATCTATACCCCGATGTTCACTGCAGCATTATTTACAAATACCCAGGATATGGAAGCAACCTAAGTGGCCACCAATGTATGAATAGATAAAGATAGTGTAGTGTATATATATTCAGTGGAATATTATTCAGCCATAAAAAAATTATGACGTCTTGCCATTTGCGACAACACAGATGAGAGAAATGGTTTGGGAGAGAAATAGGTGAAGGGGAGTAAAAAGTACAAACTTCCAGCTAAAAAATAAGTAGTCATGGGGCCGTAAGGTAGAGCATGACAACTGTAGTCAATAATGCCATATTATGTATTTGAAAGTTGCTAAGAAAGTAAATCTTTAAAGTTGTCAGAAGAAGAAAAATTTTGTAACGATGTATGGTGATGTTAATTAGTCTTACATTTTGAAATATGTACAAATATCTAATCATTATGTGGTATCCAAAACTAATGTTATGTGTTAATTGTACATAAATTGTTTTATTTTTAAAAATCCAGTGAGAAAGACAGAATAGGAAAACAGAGGTTCAAGGAGGTCACACTAAATCCCACAGGGCAAGGCTTCTTGCTCCTAAATCCCCTGCTCTTCATTAAGTTTGAGAAACAATTTGTTCCCCTCCCTGGAGAGTGCATAATTATAGCTCTGAGAAGTCCTGAAATGCAGAAATTATTTAGCTTTGCTTAAATTTTAACCATCATATCTTTTCTTCCCTAACCGCTATTAACACAGAACCAGAGGTCCCCAGAGCACACTTTGGGAAGTGCAGCACTCAACAGAAACCCTAATCTCTGCAAGATTAAGGGAAACCATGATTAACCCTCAGCTGACAGTCCTTCTTACTAATACCAAGGTTAAAAAAGAAAAATTTTTTTAACTGATTTCATACCAATCTTATCCAGAATCCATGAGGTATTTTCTGTATTTCTAAGTACATAAGGGAAAGCAGATATTTGTTTCCCAGTAAGGCATATATATGGGGCTATATTTTTTTAAACTTAGTTTCATTTTAGATTTTAATAGTATCAACTCAGTACATTAACACATTGATTAATAAAATGTATTACATGCTAATTTTAATGTTCTAACTGACTGGTGACATCACAGATATTCCAAGATGTTAATTGGTGGAGTAAACACTATTGTTGAAACCTTCTGTGTCTATACTAGAATTAGACTTCAAGGGCAGAATAACAGTCACTGAATTATATACATTTGGTCTTCAAACTAGTTTTATGAACTGAGGAGGAAGGTGTCATCATCAGCTCCATTTTACAGATGAGAAACAGTGATTTTCCCAAGGCTAAGTCCTTCAGTTTTCTGTTATCTCATATTCTCTTCTTGGCTATAGTTTCATGATCTTTGAAAATGCTTGTATTTTAATAGAATACAGTAAGAGTATACAGACTATTTAAATTATGAAATGTGCTGATAATAAATGCCCTACTTGTATACTTGAAAAGTTATTTTAAAAATTCTTTAATTGACTATATCTTAACCTTTTAGTTCCTAAGGAAGGTTTGAAGAGCCAAGAGCTATTTGATGAAATTAGAATGACTTACATCAAAGAGCTAGGAAAAGCCATTGTCAAGAGGGAAGGAAACTCCAGTCAGAACTGGCAACGGTTCTATCAACTGACAAAACTCCTGGACTCCATGCATGATGTAAGTGTCAAACATAAATCCAAATATCAGAAGAATTTTCTGACAAAGTATGTTCTGATTATTATATGTAATCATATACCAATAGATTTGTTTGTAGATTTCGGTGATGTTCAAGTTGTGAACTTTAGTTTGGTACGCTTTTTTCTTAAGGCCAATTATGAAATGTCATTTCATCTAGTCATGTGCATATAATCATGATGCTAGTACAGAATTTAACAGCACTATTTTTCAAAAGGTAGAATTCCATTTATGTAAGATCAATCCATTGAATTAGAGTGTGTCCTTCATATATTATGGTACCGCTGTTCATCATGGAACACTTAATTCTATACACAATTTAAGGAATTCAAGATGTCTTTGGTACCTAGGTGCTCGTTTTATTAAGTAACCTTCTCTTTAACCTGGGGAATTCCAGCAGATGTGGTGTATTGTAGTCAGATATTAAGGGAAAAGAAATAATAGAGGCCAACAAGACAAGATGTCCCCATTTTTAAACTGATCATTACTATACTTTATCTTGCAGGTGGTTGAAAATCTACTTAACTATTGCTTCCAAACATTTTTGGATAAGACCATAAGTGTTGAATTCCCAGAGATGTTGGCTGAAATCATCACCAATCAGATACCAAAATATTCAACTGGAAATATCAAAAAACTTCTGTTTCATCAAAAGTGACTGCCTTAATAAGAAAGGATGCCTTAAAGAAAGTTGAATTTATAGCTTTTACTGTACAAACTTATCAATTTGTCCTGTAGTGGTTTTGTTGTTTTATTTTTTTGTCTGTTTTTGTCTGGTTTTTGTTTTAAATATGCACTACACGTGGTTTATGGAGGGCCAAGACTTGGCAACGGACGCAGTCGAGCCAACACTTTTTAGCGATGGCAGAAGGAGAAAGTGATAGTTGGTGAATCCTGAAAATTACAAATAGTCCCGTTGGGGGTGATCTTCACTGTCAGGGAAGGATGGCACCTGAACCACCAGTGCCCCAAGTCTATGTGACAAACTTTCTGCTCATACTTTTCACAGTTGGCTGGACAAAATGTTCTAGACTTTCTGTTGGTGTACTTTCCCCTGTATAGTTAGGATAGCATTTTTTGATTTATGCATGGAAACCTGAAAAAAGTTTACAAGTGTATATCAGAAAAGGGAAGTTGTGCCTTTTATAGCTATTACTGTCTGGTTTTAACAGTTTCCTTTATATTCAGTGAACTATGCTTGCTCATTATTTCATACATAATTTTTGTATTCAAGTCATTGTACAGCTGTTTAAATGGGCAGCTAGGTCATAGCTTTCCTAAATAAACTCTGTAATCTTCTATGTGAAAATGGGTTGGTGCTTCTAACCTGATGGCACTTAGCTATCAGAAGACCACAAAAATTGACTCAAATCTCCAGTATTCTTGTCAAAAAGCTCTTATTTTGTATATATCTGCTTCAGTGGAGAATTACATAGGCTGTACAAATTAACCGTCCTACCTGGTGTGGAATACCTAGTTCGGTGATCTGCTGGGTAAACTGTGGATGATAGTTGCAAAAGAGTAGTTAAAAAAAAAAAAAAAACAACTACCAAGAGGCCCTGTTTGTACTAATGCCCTGTCTCTGCAGTGGTTAGATGGCAAGAAAGCTGGTAAACTGTCTTTCAGGACCTTTTGTTGTAGGTTGTATAACTTCTTAAAAGTCATGATTCCAGATAACGAGCTAAAATAAACACAGCTGGGACATTTTAATCAGACCAAGTAATTCCTTTCACTAAACTTCACCCCCAAAATAAATCTCATAACATGGCAAAAGTGGCTAAACACCCATTTTCACATTCCTGTCTGTCACCAATTGGTCTATCTTTCCTGGGGGTAACAGGAAAGCTCAGCTACTGATTTTTGTGATGTGGAATTGTCTGTCAGACTTCCATGTTTGTGAAACTACACATCCCTCGCACCCCTATGTGTGCCATAGAGTCTAACAAGTCTTGTGAATTTTTCCTCCTCACTGTTGAGAATGATCATTTTAAACAAAACAGAAGCTGTAGTAGCCCTTTCTGTGTGCACCTTACCAACTTTCTGTAAACTCAAAACTTACATTTTCAAAGCCACAAGAAATCAGATTTATATTCAAGGTGGCCAAATTATTTGTGTAATAGGAAACTGAAAAATCTAATACTAAAATATGAAACTTCTAATATATTTTTATATTTAGTTATAGTTTCAGATATATATCATATTGGTATTCACTAATCTGGGAAGGGAAGGGCTACTGCAGCTTTACATGAATTTATTAAAATGAGTGTAAAATAGCTTGTATAGTGTAAAATAAGAATGATTTTTAGATGAGATTGTTTTATGATGACAAGTCATATATTTTTTGTAGGGCTCAAAGAGATGTCGATGGATAGCCTGTACGATGTGTAGGGCGTGCAAGCTTTCACACAGGCAGCGATGGTCTCAGAAACCAAACAGGTCTGCCCTAGGGGAGCTGGAGACTGGCCCCGTGTGCACTGAGGGCTGCTGAGGCTCCATCCCATTCAGATCTCGGAAGAAGTCATCCTCTGCCTCCCAAATGACCACCCTTCTCATTCCAACAGTGAGTGTGTGTCAGTGCAGGTTGAGTTTACCAAATCTTCACTTGCGATGAAGTGTGTACATGGGAGAGGTGGTGCTTACAGGCTTATAAGCACCATCTAATATTGGGGTTACTTTCACATACAGCCTCTCCCAACAGTTTAATAAAAACGGAAGCTTTAGAAGTTTGGCAATAATACACATAGAGGTACCAACAACATGTAAATAGTGCAGAATCTCATAGGTTGCCAATAATACACTAATTCCTTTCTATCCTACAAGAGTTTATTTCCAAACAAAATGAGGACATGGTTATGTTTTCTTTAAATGCTTTTTGAATGTTATTTGTTATTTTTCAGTATTCTGGAGAAATTATTTAATAAAAAAATGTAATCATTTGCTTTTTGAACGCTCTCTAAAAGGGGAAATGTTCCTTTTGTAATGGTTTAAATTGATCTCAAAGTATTTTAAGATGGATTGTAACCCGGCTGGATGTGAAATTTTTGGTGTCTAAGAAATAGCACTTGAATATTATTATCAATGACAGTGTTAAGTTTCAAAAAGAGCTTCTGAACGGTAAATTATTGTTCATTTGTTATATGGTTAAAACCAGAAAGCATATTACACATTAATCTTAATTTAGTTCCAACAGCCTGGGCTCTCAAAAATAATTAGAGCTCAGTGAAAAAAAGATATGTGCACTTCTTTGTTAAAAGGTAGTCAACTGACATTCATAAAACTACAGGAGGCTGTGCATTAAATGGAAAACAAAGTTGTGCCCTTTTAGAATATGTGGGAAAGAGGAAAGTTATCTTAATTATCTCTGAGTATAATTATAGATTTAAATGAAAAAAAGATATGGTGCTATCTGAAAGCAGCCTCATTTCCTATGTAGGTCGTATCTTGCCATCCCAAATGATTTAAGTCTGTAGCAACTTCAGTGGGAGTTGGTGACGTGGTTAGGTAACTCACAGCAAATTCTAAAAACTATTTTTAATTACTGGTGGAAATGTGACCCTCCTAGTATTTTTAGGCCTTGCTGTGGGGTACTATACAACCGTGTAGTGTATAGTACACTATGGAAGGGGACCCTGCCTTCTGAAAACAAAATTGTCACCCCAAAAGGAAAAACATGATTGGTGCCTATAAAGAGCTTGATAACTAACATAGGATGAGCTCTGCATGTGCATGTAAAGCCCAACCTTACTTCAGAATTAGGGGGTGGGGAGGATAAGCAATTTCAATTTTACTTACACATATAACCTATTAAGTCATACCATTTTAGTTCTGTTAAAACTCAAACTACATCACCATGGAATGAAAAATATTATACCTTGATCTGACGAAATTCAAGAACCATGGCAGCCCTGAGATTTCACTCTTGGTTGGTCACCCAAAAAACTGTAGCTGTAGATGAATGTGATTTTATATGCCTGGTTTGTGAGTTGGATGGGAAAATAAGAGTGTAAGGAGGACACTTCAACCACTTTGAATGGAAATTTCATCATTTTCCAGATTATCAGTCAGCCTGGTCCACCAAGGATTAGTGACCACATTTTCAATAAGGGATTAGCTTCTCTCTAGAAAACAACTGAAAGAAGGATTTTATTTTTTGATGAAAGGCTGTATG
The DNA here is from genome assembly GCF_040802235.1 of Manis javanica. Classification (NCBI taxonomy): domain Eukaryota; kingdom Metazoa; phylum Chordata; class Mammalia; order Pholidota; family Manidae; genus Manis; species Manis javanica. The sequence continues at coordinate 89,487,249 of NC_133169.1, read as the reverse complement.
AAAATACCCTCCTCAGATAACTTGCTTAACTACATATAGATTCAAGTGTGTCAATATTCTATTTTGTATATTAAACAAATGCTATATAATGGGGACAAATCTATATTATACTGTGTATGGCATTATTAAGAAGCTTTTTCATTATTTTTTATTACAGTAATTTTAAAATGTGTAAAAATTAAAACCAGTGACTCCTGTTTAAAAATAAAAGTTGTAGTTTTTTATTCATGCTGAATAATAATCTGTAGTTTAAAAAACAGTCTTTTTACCTACACAGTGAAATGTCAGACTGTAAACTCTTGTGTGGAAATGTTTAACTTTTATTTTTCATTTAAATTTGCTGTTCTGGTATTACCAAACCACACATTTGTATTGAATTGGCAGTAAATGTTAGTTAGCCATTTACAGCAATGCCAAATATGGAGAAACATCATAATAAAAAAAATCTGCTTTTTCATTATGTGACTCAAACATGTTTTTGTATAATTTATACAGTTACAATATTCCTACTTTTTTCTTGTAGTAAATCACTTTAGGAAACTTAACACATTCTGAATATATGCTAAATATCAGCTTAAATGTATATTAAATGGAAAACAAAGTTGTGCCTTTTTAAAATATTAGGGAAAGGAGAAAGTTAATGATGTCTGAGTATAATTTTCAAATTATAATATTGAGCCACTGTAACACATCTGGCTCAGTGTGGAAATATTTGCATGTTAATATGCATAAATTCAACAAGCTTAACCCTGGTACCAAAGACCCAAAGACAATCCCCCCCATGCCTCAAATGGTCATGTGTCAATTACTGCAAAGGGCACTGACTGAAGGACAAACTCACTTTCAAGGCTTCTCCAAATATAAGTCTTTATCATGAAAAATGACATTTTATGTATATAAGAACTCATATACCTCAACACCCAAAAAACAAATAAACCAACTGAAAAATGGGTGGAGAACCTGAACAGACACTTCTCCAAAGTTGAAGAAACACAGACAGCCAACAGGCACATGAAGAGATGCTCCACATCACTAATCATCAGGGAAATGCAAATTAAACCACAGTGGGGTATCACCTCCCAGCAGTTAGGATGGCCACCATCTGAAAGACAAGAAATAACAAATGCTGGCAATGTAGAGAAAGGGGAACCCTCCTACACTGTTTCTGAGTATACAAAAAGCCTTGAATTCTACATTTTAAGAGTAAAAATAGATAACCTAAATAGCCCTAGATCTATTAAATTAAAATGTAGATAAAAACTTCTTCATAAAGAAAAGGCTGTTTTTCATAAAGAAAAGATCGTTTTGCTGATGAATTCTACCTAACATTTAGGGAAGAAATACCAATCTACAGATACTCTTCCCCCACACCAAAAAAAAAAAAAAAACCTGAAGCAGAGGTAAAACTTCTCAATCCATTCATCAGGCTGGCATTACCCTGATAGCAAAATCAGACAAAAGATTACAAAACTACAGAAAAATATCTTTCATGAATATAGATGCAAAAATTCTAAGCAGAAATCTAGTAAATGGAATAAAAATATACAAAAGGATGGCACATCATGACCAAGGTGTTACCACAGGCATTCAGGGATGGATTCACATTTTTAAATCAACCAGTGTAACCCAAAATAGTGGAAAACTAAAAAGGAAAGCTCCATGATTATCCAAGCAGACGAAAAAAGAATTTGACAAAACCCAACATATACTAAATAAAAACAAACTCTCAGCAAACTAGGAATAGAAGGGAACTTCCTCAGCCTAGTAAACAGCAACTACAAAACACCTTCTGCTAGCATCATACTTAATGGGAAAAGACAGTATTTTCCTATTTTCAATAACAAACAAGGATGTCCACTCCCACCACTTCCATTTAACATTGTACTGGAAGCTCTCAACAATGCAATCAGGCAAGAAAGAAAAGGTGCTTAAATGAGAAAGGAAGAAGTAAATCTTTCTATATAGATGACATGATCAACTATGCAGAAATTCTGTAGAATCTATAAATAAGCTACTAGACTTCAAAAAGTTACACAAAATTACCATAGGACCCCACAATTTCACCCTTAAGTATATACCCAAAAGGACTGAAAATGTGTACTGAAGCGAATACATGTACACGCACTTTCATAAAAGCAGCACTATCCACAATAGCCAAAAAGTAGAGATAGCCCACATGTTCATCAGTGGATGAATGAATAAATCATAGCACATATATATATACAATGGATATTCAGCCATAAAAAGGGATGAGATACTATAAAGACCTGAATGTAAGTCATTGAACCATAAAACTCTTAGAAGAAAACACAGGCAAAAATCTCTTGAATATAAACATGAGCAACTTCTTCATGAATATATCTCCACGGATAAGGGAAACAAAAGCAAAAACGAACAAATGGGACTATATCAAACTAAAAAGCTTCTGTACAGCAAGGGACACCATCAGTAGAACAAAAAGACGTCCTACAGTATGGGAGAATATATTCATAAATGACATATCTGATAAGGGGTTGACATCCAAGTTTTTAAAAAGTTTATGCACCTTAACAAACAAAAAGCAAATACACCAATTAAAAAATGGGCAGAGGAGCTGAACAGACACTTCTACAAAGAAGAAATTCAGATGCCCAATAGGCACATGAAGAGATTAAAACTACAATGAGACATCACCTCACACCAGTTAGGATGGCCAACATCCAAAAGACAAACAACAAATGCTGGTGAGGATGTGGAGAAAGGGGACCCCTCCTACACAGCTGGTGGGAATGTAAATTAGTTCAACCATTGTGGAAAGCAGTATGGAGGTTCCTCAAAAAACTAAAAATAGAAATACCATTTGACCCGGGAATTCCACTTCTAGGAATTTACCCAAAGAAAACAAATTCTCAGATTCAAAAAGACACATGCACCCCTATGTTTATTACAGCACTATTTACAATAGCCAAGATATGGAAGCAACCTAAGTGTCCCTCAGTAGATAAATGGATAAAGATGTGGTACATATACACAATGGAGTATTATTCAGCCATAAGAAGAAAACAAATCCTACCATTTGCAACAACATGGATGGAGCTGGAGGGTATTATGCTCAGTGAAATAAGCCAGGCGGAGAAAGACAAGTGCCAAATGATTTCCCTCATTTGTGGAGTGTAACAAGAAGCAAAACTGAAGGAACAAAATAGCAGCGGACTCACAGAACCCAAGAATGGACTAACAGTGACCAAAGGGAAAGGGACTGGGGAGGATGGGAGGGAAGGGAGGGATAAGAGGGGGGAAAATGGCGCATTATGATCAGCACACATAATGTAGGAGGAGTGACATGGGAAAGGCAGTACATCCAGAGAAAACAAGTAGTGACTCTATAGCATCTTACTGCGCTGATGGACAGTGACTGTAATGGGGTGTGCGGGGGGAAATGGAGGGAGTCTAGTAATGATATTGTTCAAGTAATTGTGCATTAATGATATCAAAATTAAAAAAAAATTTTAATGGATTAATGATTTGAATACAAATCTGGAACTGTAAAACTCCTAAAAGAAAACATAGAGGAAAATCATGATAATGGTCTTCGCAATAATTTCATCATCTAGTACCAAAAGCACCGGCAACATAAGCAAATATAGACATATGGGACTATATCGAACTAAAAAGCTTCTACACAACAAAAAAACACACAAAACAATGGAGTGAAAAAGCAACCTACAGAATAAGAGAAAGTCTTTGCAAACCATATACCTGATACGGGGTTAACTTCTAAAATACGTAAGGAAATCCTACAACTCAATAGCAAAAAAAACTAATGATGTGAATAAAAAAGTGGCTGAAGACTTGAGTAGACATTTCTCCAAAGAAGATACACAAAGGGCCAACAAGAACAGGAAAAGATACTCAGCTTCGTTAATCATCAGGGAAACACAATCAAAACCACGATGAGATATCATTTTATACCTGCTAGGATGGCTATTATAAAAAAAAAAGTCAAAAGAAAAGTTTTGGCAAGGATATGAAGAAACTGGAACCCATGTATCCTATTGGTAGGAATGCAAAATGGTGCAGTTGCTATGGAAAACCACATGGAGGTTCCTCAACAAATTAAAAATAGAAGTAACATAGGATCCAGCAATCGCTTCGGGGCACATATCCAGAAGGACTGAAATCAGGATCTTGAAAAGATACCTGTGCTCCCGTGTCCAGCACAGCACTATTCACGATAGTCAGCATGTGGAAACGACTTAAATGTCCATCGGGGGATGAATGGATAAAGAAAATGCGGTTTATACACACATAATGGAATACTATTCAGCCTTTACAAAAGAAGGAAATTCTGTAATACGCACAACACTATATAAGACTGTGGGGGACATTATGCTGAGAGAAATAAGCCAGTCACAGGACAAATATTTAATGATTCCACTAGTATGAGAGATCTGCCAAAAGCACAGAATCAGAGTGGAATGGTGGCTGCCAGGGATGGGGGGGGGAAGGGGGGGAATGGGGAGTTGCTAATCAACGGACATAAAGTTTCAGTACGCAAGACGAATATTTCTAGGGATTCCAAACAACAGTACCTAGTCAACAATACTGTATGGTACACTCAAAAATTTGTTAAGAGGGTAGATGACTTTTCTGACTCACAGAGCCCTCCCTAAAGAGTTTGATTCATTATATCAACAGGTAATTCAGAAATACCTTCAAAGGTGGCAGCCAGCGTGACTTATAAAGCAAAGCAAAGAATTTTGCTACTGCGTGTGTTTACTATTACCTTGGAAAATCTGCATTTTGCAGTTGTTTTAATAACATTATTTAACAGTCTAGGGCATTAAAAACAGTCTAGGGCAGGGAAATACAGTCAAGGGGTTTAAAATAATTTTAAAATGGTATCTAGTGAGTTTTTTCAGATATAGCTGGAACTTCAAATAAATTCCACCTGAGAGCTGGCAAAAGCTCAAGCCATAACTACTAATTTTTAAAGATTAACCTAGAGATTAAAGTAAATAACTCAGTTGTAGAATTATTCTGATTGCAGCCTTCAGGAGGTCAAAGATAAAGATTTAGATTAAAATGCTGATTTTGTACTAAATAGGCCTCTAATCCTGAAAATGTGAAAATATGGTGGCTATACTTTTCTACCAGCAAAATTTCATATAAAGATTGATTATAGTTTTTATAATTTAAAAGACAAAATAAAAAGTATTGGTAGGATGTGGACAACCTTTTTTTGTTGCTGTTGGGAATGTAAAATGGTGCAGCCACTGGGTAGAACAGTCTGGCAGTTCCTCACAAAGTGCAATTACCATATGTCCCAGCAATTCCACTCCTAAGTGCATACCCTAAAGAGCTGAAAAAGTATGACTACACAAAACACATGTGTACTGTACATGAATGTTCATAGAATTATTCACAATAACCAACAGGTGAGAACAACCCAAATGTCCCTCAACTGATGAATGGATGAAATGTGGCATAGCCACACAATGGAGTATTTTCAGCCATAAAAAAGGAATGAAGTACTGTTAGATACTACAGCATGGATGAATCTTGAAAATATTATGCTAAGTGAAACCAGCCACAGAACACCACTTATTGTGTGACTGCATCCTTAAGAGATGTCTAGAATAAGCAAATTCACAGAAAGTAGATTAGTGGTTGCCAAGGGCTGAGAAAAGTGGGTAAAGGGGAAGTAGCTGCTAATGAGTACAAAGTCTCTTTCTCAGGTGATGAAGATGTTCTGGAATGAGATAGCCGTAATCGTTGCACACTTTGTGAATATACTAAAAAAAAAAACACTTGATAAAAATATGCTTGGTAGTGTGAATTATATCTCAATTTTTTAAAAAACACAGCATGTCAGAACAGGACAATGCATCTGATTAAATAAGGCATAATCTTTGTGACTTGGAGGCCATGAGCAGTTCAGCTGTTTCCTACTTAAATATGTTAGACCACAAATTATGCAACTTCTGGCAGCCAAGAGTAAAAGATAGGCACTGTCAAAGCACAAAGATGAACAAGAAAGCTGATAGGACACCGCAACTCATGTAGGAAGCTGCCAGGGATTCAGCTGAAAGACTGGATCTGCTGAAACCTCTCTTACGGTTATCTGTCCCAAGAATTCAACAAAAAATATACATTTAAGCACAGAGCTCAGAAAACACTTTTCTCAAGCACTCCTTGCTCTAGCCAGATCCATCTTTCAGCTTTCAGTATCCCAGCATTATTCTTACCTTGAATACAAATGTTCTCAGAATAAACTAAATTATTGACCAAACGAGGTGTTTTATAACATGTTGTTCTGAATGTACAAGATGGAAATAACACACTGCAATTAATATGATCTGAAAAGGACAGTAATATCACCAATGATACTCAATTGTTTGGAAAAGAGCTATTGACTTCAGCAGAGGTAAAAATCTCAATCATAATGAGGGCCAACAAAGGGCCAACTAATCACAACACTAAAATCACTGAGAAAAGTTTTCAGCACTCCATCTTTAATGAAAAAGGATTATGCCTTTACTGTTTACATTCCAAGTCCAAAACTCTAGGATATTACAGGGGCCCTCTGATGGTCAGACAAGGGTTGTAGCCCCATAGGTTACGTGAGCTTCAGAGCCAAGGCCCGCATGTGTGATCACCTAACCCCAGGGCTTGGCACAATTATTATTTTGTCAGTAAGATTTAACATCTGAAATTGATATTTGATGACCATAATCTTAACGACCCTAAGTCAGTACAAAAGAGGAATTTAAGAAAATGTTACCTATCTACCTTATACATCTACTTATAAAGGTAGCAGAGGGAGAGATTTTAGAGGAACTTTCCGAGCTTCCTTCTTAAGCATTCCCGGACTACACGGTCACTCTTACAAGAGCAAATTATGTCACACACACAAAAAAAACATGAAAAAATCTACCGTCATTTTAGCATCTTGGGCAAAGGATGAGCTGGATAAATTAAATACTTGATTAGCCAGGCTGCACATAGGAAGGGACTGATAACCCTCCCGATTGCTTAGTAAAGGGTGAAGATGAAGTCGTTCGTCCTCAGGTTCTACGGTCAAATTGGGCCGATGTGTTCACAGTGTACCTCCCATGAGAACCGAACACGAGAGAGCAGAGCACAGATTCTAACGGTTTCGGGAGCGGATCCTGCACCTCTGGTGGCCTGGGATTCCTCCAGTTTGGGGCCAGCACCCAGCGCCCGACAGGGAAGGCGCTGTTTCGGCGCCGCGGCAGCGCCCGGTGGTAACTGCGCAGCCGGACCCGAGGCTTCCAGGCGGCGGGGCCTCCGACAGCCCCTCCGGGTCAACGCAACAGCAGGCGGCAGGGCCGCTGGCTCTGGGGCCTTCGCAAGGGAGACATCGCTTTGCGCGCACACACAGCACCGGGCACGGCAGCGGGCGCCCCAGAGGCACCCCCGCCCCGGACGCCCCCTCCGCCGGGGAGGCGCGCCGCGCAAAACTCCACGGCGCTCCCGCCGCCGCCCAGCACCTGCCCCGCCCGGTGCGGAGGCGCCCGCCGCCCCTCGGGGCTGGACTCCAAAACCTGGGTCGCAAGCGCGGGCGTCTCGGGTCAAACCAGCTTCCGAACACCGGGAGAGAAGCCACACCTCCGGGCGGGGGCCGCGCGGCCCTGCGGACTCGGCCTCACACAAGGAGGCCGCACCCTCGAGCAGTGACATGGCGCCGCTGCGGCGAGCAGACGGCGCTGCCTCCCAGAAGGCCCTGCGAGCTCTGGACTCACCTCTCATTGGCCCAAACTGGCTCGCTCCGCTCACCCCTCGACCAGTCAGGGACCAGGGACGGCCGACGGGTCGTGGCTGACGAATCGCCTCCTGCGCAGGTGCGAGGGACGTGCACCAGGCAAAGCGGGGCCTCCCGCAGAGCCCTCGCCCCGAGGCACCTGGGGGGAGGGGCTGAGTGGAGTGGTGAACAGAGGATCTACGGTATATGGAATATGGGCTTTTTTTGAAAGATTGTTTTCTTGGGGTGGATAGGGGCTGCTTTTGATTCGAGTTCGCATATACTCAAAAGGACGACTGGCAAGCTGTCGCAATTAAGCCTACACCACCATTCGTATTAAGCAAGTGGTACGAGTCAGGCACTATGTGCAGTGTTAACTTGGGCTTTAGCGCACAGAATTCAGAGGTAGGCGTGGGTTCAAGTCCTGCCATCGCATGAAACCGACTACGTATGTGATCTCGGTCAAGGTGCTTGACCTCTCTGGGCCTCTGTTTCCTTATCTGCCAAATGGAGAAAGACACTTCCTACCTCCTAATGTTGTGAGGCTTCAAAAATGAAACACCTGCCCTATTTATTACAGAAAAAGCTCACTGATGCCTGGGATACCAGATCGATATATAAAAAGGTCACATGCTGAATGTTTAATAAATGTAATAAATAAAGCCATTATCATCATTCTTTATAACTCCATCCTGATTCAGCTTTAATTTCATGTAAACTGTACATGCAGATAGAAGAGGAAAGGTTCAGCAAATGGAATGACAACCATTAAAATAGTCCTCCTTTTAGCTGCTAGGACTGGGGTGGGCAGGCCGCTCTCATCTCGCTCTGGAATCCCCTCCTGTTCTGTGGTGACGACGCCCTGGAGGCTCTGAACTCCTCCTCCCCGCCCCCCAACAACAAGGCAATGTACTACCAGGCTTCTCTGTTTAAAATCTACATGCCCAAGAGAAATGAAAATATAAGCCCTCACAAAGGTTTATATATTAATGTCCATATTAGCTTTATTCATAGCAGTCAAAAAGTGGAAACTACGTGCTCATTCACAGTGAATAGCTAAAGTTGCAGTAGCTTCATAAAATGAAATACTACTCCCTGATATAAATAGGAATGAACTCTGATAAATGCAACAACCTGTATGAATCTCGAAAACACGTCACATAAAAGAGCACATATTGTATGGCTCTACTTACCTAAAGTCTTATAAAAGGCAAACGAATTTATACGAACAGAAAGCATGTCAGTGTTTCCGAGGCCAGGGGGTAGGGGTGGGTGGTGACTGTGATGACACAAGAAGGGATTCTGAGGTGTGATGGGAATGCTCCGTACTGACTGTAGGGGTAGTGGTGGTGGTTGCAAGAATGTATGTATTTTTCAAAAATCATCAAACCCATTCACTTAAAATGGGTGTATTTTATTACATGTAAATGATATTTTCCCCAGTTTCTCCACATCCTTGCCAACACTTGCTTTTTTTTAACTTTTTGTTAATAGCCATTCTAATAGGTGAGGTGATGCCCGACTGTGGTTTTGATTTGCATTTCTCTGATAACTAATGATGTCAAGCACCTTCTTATATACTTGCTGGCCATTTGTATCTCTTCTTTTGACAAATGTCTAGTCAGGTCCTTTGCCTATTTTTAAATCAAGTTATTCATTTTTTGCTATCGAGATGTGGGAGTTCCTTATATATTTTAGAAATTAACACCTTCTTAGATATATACAGATTTTGCAAATACTTTCTCCGACGCCATAGGTCGCCTCTTCACTCTGTTGACTAATTCTTTTGCTGTGTAGAAGCTTTTTAGTTTGATGCAACCCTATTTGCCTATTTTTGCCTTTGTTGCCTATGCTTTTGGGTCCACATCCAAAAAAAATCATTGCCAAGACCAATGTCAAGCTTTTCCCTTATGTTTTCTTCCAATAGTTTTACAGTTTCCGAGCTTATTTTAATAAGTTTAAGTCTTTAATCTGTTTTGTGGGATTTTTGCACTGGTTGTGAGATAAGCATCCAATTTCATTCTGTTGCATGTGGATATCCATAATCATTTACTAAGGACACTACCCTTCCCCATTGCGTGTTATTGGCACTATCGTGGAAGATCATTTGACTGTAAATACATGGATTTCTTTCTGGCCTATTTGAATAGATTTTAAAAGTAAGTCTGTGTGTATATACTTACATATAATATAATCACTAAGTTTTATTTAGTATTTATTATGTGCCAGGGTTCTGTATTCTGAATGCTTTACATTTAATTCTCACAACAACTTTTGACGCAAGTTCTTTTATAATTGCATTTTATGGATGAGAAGAAAGGAGGCGTTGAAAAGTGAACTTTCCCAGGGTCACAAAACTGGTAAGTGGCAGAGCTGAAAGAATCTGGCTCTAGAGCCTATGATTTTAGCCACAGTCTCCGTAGGCACACACACACACATATATATATATATATGTGTGTGTGTGTGTGTGGAAACATACCCCATAATATTAATAGTGTTTATCTCAAAGTAGTAGAATCTCAGGATGTTTTCATTTCTTATGATTTCCTAATCTTTTCACAATGATTGGACATTACTTACACAGTTTAAAAACACTAGTAAGATAATTAACACTGTATCTTATCTACTTAATACTATTTTTACTAATGCAGAAGATGTCTAATGTTTTTTATTAGCTGATTCTTTTTTCAAAGTCATATATAAAGTCTTAAATATAATATAAATATATGTATAGTACACAAAATTAAAACTGAGTAGCATTTTATTAGTATGCATTCAGTTCAAATTTATAATTATATTTCATGAACATAAAAATATTAAATTGTAAGTTAGGGATAACTTATATTCCATATCAACTTATCAAAATTAACCAAGATACACAAATAAATGCCTACAAATGGTAATAGGTTTTCTTCAACAGTTTGCTTTATAATCTCGAGTTCCTTTTCTATTGTACTGGCTCAGAAACTTCAAAGAGGGTTAACAGAAATAATTTAAAGCTTGATCTTAAATAAATTAAAGAATAATTTAAAGATTGAGTCATAAAAATACCCAGAATTTAGCAAATTGGAATGATGAATAGCTTACTGCTTACCTTCCTATGGCAAATACAAAAAGCAAAGACAAAGCATCTCGATTGTAAACTGAGCACTATTAAATATTCACTAGTTTTAAAAACTTCACTGAGTATCATTCCAAGATATAATGTTAAGAGAACATGCACTGAGTAGGCTTTATTTAACCTTGCCTAGAATTGAACTATCACTTAATTGAGGCATATGTGAAGCATATATGATTTTATAATATATATGTAACATACATACATATATATATATATATATATAAAATGCTTACATAATTTTACAGGCACAAATATGCCTAGACCTCAATTTTTTTAAATATTGGGAAAAGTTTTCTAACATATGCACAAAAATAATAGAAGTTTCAATCCAAGGATCACATGAAAATGAGTTAGCCTGGTAGCTAACATATGAGCGTGCCCTCCTATGTGTCAAAATCCAATATACAGTTCTTTAGAATATGCATATTATTCTTCGAAATAGTTTATACACTATATCTTAAAATAATAAAATTTCACAGAAGGACTTCCTCTCCTAAATGTGTAGACTTATTATGAAAGCTGTAATTATTAAAATAGTATGTGGTATTGACAGAAGGACAGATGAACAGGCCAGTGAAGATCCCAGAAACAGATGCAAATAATAGGAAAATTTACTTGATTAACGTTAAAGGTAGCAACAGCCGAGCAGTGGGGAAAGGATAGTCTTTTGAAAAAAATTAAACAACTTATTGGAACAATTCTTGGGACTATTGTGTATATTCTTGTTATGGTCAGTTTTATATGTCGACTTGGGTAGGCTATAGTCCCAGTTACTCAATCAAACACTAATCTAGGTGTTACTGGGAAGGCATTTTGCAGATGTGATTAGAGTCTATAATGAGCTGGTTCTAAGTAGAAGAAATTATCAGGTAATCCTGGTGGGCCTGATTCAGTGACTTGAAGGGCCTGAAGAGCAGAACTGAAGTTTCTTTGAAGAAATGTCAAGCTGTAGACTGCAGCGTTAGCGCATGCCTGTGAGTCCCAGCCTGCCCTTCCTGACGGCTGCTCTGTCAGATTTCAGATCTGGCTAGTCAGTGGGAAAGACTTTGCCCAAACAACATTAATTTTGAGCAAGGAGAGAATGGTTAAGTGAACTATGGTATGCCCTTCTTATAGGATTATGTAGCTATTAAAAATGTATTTACAAAGTGCTTACCAAAACAGAAATATCTGTACTGTAACAATGATCACACTGTTTTTAAAAAGTGTGTGTTATTTATATAAAGTCCCCAAATGGGCAGAACTAATCTATGGTGTTAGAAATCAGACAGTGTTTACCCTCGGAAAGGTGTTTTGTTAGGAGCTAGATACTGTGTGTGTGTGTTGCGGGGAGGGTAGTTCTGATACGCAATGATGTTCCATTTCTTAATTCTGGGTGCTGGTGACATGAGCACGTTCAGTTTCTGAAAATTCATTGAGTTGATTTGTGTGTGTGTGTATGCATATTTATGTTATATAAAGTATGTTATACCTCAATTTAAAAAATTGGAAAAAAACAAAGACAAAAACTGGATAGAAAATATAACTGGTGGTTGTCATCACATGGTAGGCCACCGATAGTATTTTTGTTCCTTCTTTTTACTTCTCTATTTTTCTAAAGTAGACATCTCACTCTCATCATGGACAACGAATAGTTGGTCTCAGTTAACTGTCGGGGTGACAGGCACGCACAGTCGTCTCTGGAGTCGAGGGCTGAGCCTCTCTGAAGGCCTCACCTGTCCGAGGTGCCAGCATCAGCAGGGCACAGCACCCTCCACGGGGTCTGTGCAGACCCCTCGCTGGCTGTTGCCGGTTTTGTACAGCCTGCAAACTAGGAAGAGCTTTTACATTTTGTAACAGTTAAAGGAAAAGTCAAAAGAAGGGTATTTTATTACATGCGAGAAGTCTATGAAATTCACATTTCGGGGTCCACAAATAAAGTTTAATGGGGACACACAAAATAATAATTCTTCGGAGTGGAAAGGAAGCTGGGCTGCCATGAGCTGGAAGACTGTGAAAGTAGGAGACAGGATCTGCAGACGTGGTAAGGGAGGGAGGTGGATGGGGTGTGGGGAGGAAAGGGGACATGAAGCCAGAGAACAGCAGGGCCCGTGCCTGGGGGCAGGGGTATGATGGGCAGTTACTGCACTGGCGGCTGAACATCCCTTCTCCCTTCTTCTAGTAACACCCCAACACCCCCTCGGTGTTCCTGGGGAGAAAGGAGCCCTCCACCAGTTTCAGTGCATCTGCTGAGCTCAGGCTGTGAGTAGGCAGATGGTTAGTTACCATATTCCATCCCAATAGAGCAGAGGTGGTCATGTGACCCAAACTGGTCCAGGGTAAAGCCCAGGAGTTTTGCTGAGATTTTCAGGATGGAGAGAGTCTCTGAAGTACTTTAGCTGGTACAACCTGGAGCTACTGGTGGCCACATCAGTACAGTGAGGGGAAAGCCTGCAGGAAAAGGGAACAGCGAAAGCTGAGCCAGGAGATGGGGGACGCAGCTCTTTGATGACATCATTGAGCATCTGGATACAACCATTCCTGAATGCAGTCGCACCTCCTGATCTTTTCATGTATGCAGGCCAATAAAATCATTGTTTTTATCTAAGCCATTCTGAGTTCAGTTTCCTTTCTATCACTAGCAACCAAAATATTTCCATTCAGCGACATACTAAGAGCAGGGTGGTATGACAGACAGCCCAGAGGGAGGAGTATTTTGCCATAAACTTATTTAGAACTGCCAGCTCATAATAAAAAAAGCACAGCAGCTTTTGGTTGTTTTTATTATTGTCCAAATTCTCTATGGACAATACACGTCCTTACTGCTGGCCCCAGGGCACACTGTCCCCACTGTCCCCTCCCATGCCATCCCCACCCCCCACCTCCACCAAACACAGCAGACGAAGAAGAACCACACATTTTGGACTGCATATGATCTTAGGTACTCGGATTGATCACCCCATTTACCAAAAAGGAACTGAGACTTGGAGAAGTAAGTATGTTTAGCCAAGGTCTGATTTCTAATTTGGCCTGGTTCAGAAAAGCTGTATGAATGAGCAGCAGAGAGCCGGGTAACCCATGAAACAGGAGCCCTCAGTGGGCCTGGAGCGCTTCCCGTCCCAGGTCCTCTGCTGCCCATTGGGTGTGGGCATGGGTGGGGACTTGTTTCAGTCCCCTGCTTTCATGCTCAAGGTTCAGCCACGCAGTCAGTTCAAAGGCCTGGTCTATTTTTACCCAGACAGACATACTGGCACTGGGACTGGGTCCTTGTCTCAAATATGACTGAACAGCTGGGTTGGAGAGGTAGGAACTCACCACGTGCCTAGCGCCTCCTCACTGGCACACGCTATCTTAAGACCGAGCATTCCCAGAAGGGCCCCTGTGGCTGAAAAGCTACGGGGGCTGCTCCCGAGACGGTTCCCAGCCCTCTGGACGCGGGGCCCCCAGCCCCCAGCAGGTACGGCTCCACATGTGTTGATGAGGGATAAGATTCAACCTGGACCCTCCGTTCCCTGATGACAAAGTTAGATGACTGTTTCGGAAACAATAAAATCCCCACTGCGTTTCCCACGCCCCGAAGACAACTGTACTCTCAGTCACTCTTACCCTTGGTTAGTTGGTCTCTTTCCATTTCTGCCCACGCCCTTCATTTTCCTCGCTGGGCAATCATTGCTGAAACAAATTACCTTGGAAGAGAAGGAAGGGGTAGAGAGGAAAGGCGATACTCTGCTTAGTAGATCTTTTTTCTCTTGGGCTATTTGGACCTAGACGACTGTTTATGAGCAAGGTCCCGAGGTTCAGATCCCAGCTCTGTCACTTACAGGCCTGGAGCTTGGGCACATACCGTGCCTCGGTTTCCTCGTATGTAAAACGGAGATTATCACCACATTCACCTCGTGTGGTGCAGGAGTGAAGCAGAGGCCCGCCCTCCCTTTAGGGTCGGCGGGTCAGTTATGGGAAGGTCAGGTCATTCCGTGCAAAGCTCCTCTCCCCCACCTCCACACTCACACAGTCCAGCAGGGGAGGCCTGAGGGGCACCACTGGGCCCTGACCTGGACATCAGTGATGCTCAGGCTCGACTCCACACGTCCTGGGTTCCAGACCTGCACGAACCGTTTTAATGGCTCTGAGCTACACACAAATGTACCAGAAATACATAATTTAAGTCATTATGGCTGGCACAAAAGAGTGTCTGAGAAACACAGGCTGAAGGGTGCAGGGAAAACCTCCCCTCCACAGTAAAATCCCCTCCTGCCCCCGCCCTGGCTGGTGGGAAGCCTTAGCTGGGCCTGGTGTTGCTCTTCTTTACCAAGGAGCCGGGGCAGGGTATTCCCACCCCTTCCCGGACGGAAGGCGGGAGAGCCGGACCCCGCAGCACACAGTCCTTTATTCATCGTGGAGCACGTATTTATGCGACTCTTTCTGGGCCGGCAGTTCCCCACATTAGGCTTCTGCAGCGGGAGGCAGCCAGCGCCCCGCCTTCAGGGGGAATTTTCTGTCTCCTGGCCTGAGTCTGGGGCGGCAGGTGGGAGGAGGTCTCCTGCCTACGTCGCTGGTCGCGCCGACCTCGGGCAGAGCCCTGCAGCAGCTGCGCGCCTCCTGGGCGGCGCCGTCTTGGGGTCTCGGCTGAGCTGCGAGCCCCTCCTTGGAGCGGCCTCTGACCCCCACGCCCCCTGGGCGCACCAGTGGCCCCTCTGCGGCTCACAGCTGTCATCTTTGCTCCTTTCTTTATCTGTGCGCATTTTCCTCACGCAAAGGACTCCTCGTGGCCATCCACCTTCTGCACAGGACTGAGAGGCTGCGGGGAGCAGGGGTCCAGTCTGCCTTAGTCACCGCCGCAGCTCCGGGTTCAGCACGGGGGGTGCACCTGAGCGCGTGCTGAGCGAGCCACGTGCACGTGGTCGGGTGCCCCCGCCGTCCGGGCTCTGCGGTCCCCGGGCTCCAGCCCTGCAGTGGCGAAGGGCACACTTCGGGATGATGCCCTCCCACGGTGGCCTAGCCGTGACGTCGCGGGGACACGGCTAGGGAGGGCCCAGGCGCGGGGGAAGCGCCTTCTGGTGGGACCGACCCTGGGTGTCGTCTGAAAATGGGGCTCCCTGGGGGCCGGTTCTGGAAGGGACCCCTCCTCCTGCGCACTCCTGTCAGCCCTGCACTGTGACCCAAAAGGGATCACGGTGACAGTTAGCTGCTCTGGGAAGTCCGCCCCTCTGCCCTTCCTCCCAGCACGTGGACACTGGAGCCAGAGCGCACTCGCCGCTGGACAGCAAGGCTGCCCCCAGGAATCCGTGTTACCGCTGCCCTCGCACCCCAGGTGAGGAAGGAAGTGTGTAACGAGATCGAAAGGAGCGTGAACACCCATCACTAGGAGACGACTTAAGTGAAACACCATCGTGCGCCCATAGGATGCCGTCCTGTGCAGCCCTGAAAAAGCTACGGCAGCTCTGTGTGTGCTAGTGTAGAAAAACCTGCAAGAATATTTAAGAAAGCAAGACGCAGAATAGTGTTTAGGGTGTGCTACCATTCGTTTAAAAATTAGTATATACTTAAATGCTGATGTTAAATGGGTTGAACAGCATCACCCCAAAATTCCTACATTGAAGTCATAACCCCTAGTACCTACCTCTGAATGTGACCTTACCTGGAGGTAAGGCCATTAAGTTGGGCCATTAAGTAATTAAATATGAAAGGGGCAAACTAGGACACAGACATGCACACAGAGAGAGCGCCGTGTGAACACACAGGCAGAGGTGAGTGATGCCTCCACGTGCCAAGGATGCCCAAGAGTGCCAGCAGGCACCAGGAGCTGCAGCGAGGGATGGGGCCGGGTCTCCCTGGCAACCTTCAGGGGGAAACCATGCTGCCCACACGTCGATCCGACATCCAGCCTGCAGCTACCCTAGTAAACTAACAGAGCCTGCACGTGTGTATGCATATTATATAGACACAATATATATATGCCATATATATTAATTATATGTAAGGGCATATTAATATGTATGTATTATATGTGTGTGTGTATGAATACACACATACATGCACATACACAAACACACCCAAAAAGCCTGCTAGGATGGGTTGCCTATAGGGAGGGAAAGTGGGGAACTGAAATGGGAAAGAAAGCTTTAGTTTTCTTTTGAATGTTGTACTTACTGTGTGTGTTACCTTCATTCTTCCCCATCGCTCCCCACAAATAACTATATGTACAAGCAAATATCATAGCCTTCTGGAGACTGCACACCTCCCCTAAAAAAGAGCCCGGACCTCCCAGCCTAACCTTAGGTGTCAATGAGCTGCCACTCCCAGTGCCGAGTCAGACCCACTGAGGGGTCGTTGCAGGGAGTGCTGTCTTGATGGGGTGCTGGGACCCCACTGGGCCCCACGGAGGAGAGTTCACTGATAGGTCAGAATGTCCACAGGGTACAGGGAGGGGTCCCAGGAGCGGGAGCACCAAGCACCGACCAGCCCTGGCCCAGCCCATTATTGGCTCATGGTGGGAATTTCAGGCTGGCTTGGGGGTGTTGAGGGGAGGACCACTCATCTTCCTGTAATAGGGAGCCCCGTTATTATGGAGCTCTGCTATGGTCTCTGGGACAGACAGGTGGCTCCAAAACATGTGATACAAATGACTCAGCTCATGCCTGAATCTGGGCCAAGTCTGTGCAAAGAAATCCTTTTTCCTTTCTGGAGTAAATGGGCAGATGGACAGTCACTGTGTGAGTCACAAAGCCTGGGGCCCCAAGTGACTGTGCAGATGGAGAAAAATGAGATCCCGTGCAGGAGGCTCTCATCTCCTCAAACTGTGGGGTCTGACCCCTGCCCGGGCCACACCTGCCGGAATGCACGAATTCCAAGAGGTAGGCTGATTCCCGTGCCAGAGGGGACACAGAGACCTGGCATGATCATGGGTACTGCCAGGACCCTGGCCACCTTCCAAAGTAGAAATGATCAGAAACCTGGAACAAAATGCAATATGGAAGGAATTAGAACGAAGGCTGTTAAGTGACTGCCAGGGTCAGTCTAACCCTGCTTCTAAATATCATACAAAAATATGGCCACACGTGGAAATCAACAGCATGGGTGTCACTCAGCATTTTGTTTGCTGTATTTTTCAACTTTGTGGATCCTCTTTTTGGCATAATAGCTAAAGCCTTTTAACAATCAGCTCTTTCTTTTATCCCATGGAAAAGTAAAATTCCTCAGCCAGCAAATCCAGAGTACAAGCTTTTTACAGCAGACAGACATCCCCTCCAGATCTGCTGAGAAGGCAGGAGCTCTGGAAGACAGGTAAGGAAAGAATACAAGTTCAGGGGAAAGAAGTTTGCCATAAAGGTGCATTTGGAGCCGTGAACTCCACCTTCCACAGAATCAACATTCTAGTACTTAGGCAAGATCATGCAGCTATGGCAAAGGGCAATGTTTCTCGTGACAGAGGTGCCCTATGGCACTAGGGACACTGCCCCTGTCCTTGCCTGAAGACTGCAGTGTCCGTGGTGGGAGCACAGAGGTAAACAGGACAGAATCCTTTGTCTTGTAGAACATAGAGTATAAACATAGGAACAAACAACACAAGACAGACTTTTAAACTAGGTTAGCAAAGGCTAGTAACTGAGAGAAAGCAAGCTCGGGGGGCATAGAACAGGGAGGCAGGGAGACTTCCTCTCCAGAGGAAGTGACTTTTGAGCTGGGTTTGAAGGGTAAGTAGGAATCTTCCAGGTGGAAAAAAAGGAAAGTCTAGGCAGAGGGAAGACCTTGTTCAAAGGCTCACTAGCGATGAGTAAGGGGCGGTCAGGGAGGCAGCGAGCCGTCCGGTATGCTGCAGGGCGGGGTGCGCAGGCAAGATGGAGCCGGGCACCTGGCGGGGTCTGGCATGGATGCAGGAGTCCATACTCTCTCCTGGCATCGTCGGGAGCCAAGCCCTGCTGCATCGTGGTGGGAAAGCAGCCTCATTTCCTGCCTGGAGGTAACTTTGCCCTTAATGGGAAGCATGAACCTGGGCCGGGGGCAGCTGGTGGAAGGTAGGAGGCTGTTGGAACAGTCTGGGGGAGACCACAGAGCCCTGAATGTCAAGTGGGGGCGTGAAGAGGGGGGATCAGATCTGAGAGATCCTGGATTTAGAATGGAGAGGACCTCCTAAAGGCAGGCTCGGGAGGAGGATTTTAGTCTGAGGGGCCTGCCTGTGGGTCATGTAACTGGAGACGTCCAACAGGCAGGCAGAAATCTGGGCGTGGAGCTCGGGAAGAGGACTCGGGGGAATATCTTTCTTATGACACGTTGCTGTTAAGCTTCCCTTTCACGGGTCTGGCCAAGGCCACTCTGGACGGGTTGGTGGGGGAAGTGCCGGTCTCACAGCCCCAACAGCAAGGCAGCTTTCCTCCCCCGCCTCACGTGGGGACTAGAATCTGCACAGGCGCCTATGCCTGGCAGGGGGTGGAAGTGAAAACAGACTCCACAGCTTGGGGGCCAGCGCTGAAGGTGCATCGTCAGCCACATGCTTCCCAGGGGAGCTTCCCAAGTCCTATGAATTCCTAAAGGGCCACATACGTCTCAGGAGCCCCAGGGGTCAGCTAGCAAACTGGAACCTTGAGGTGGGCAAGGGAGGGGGAGGCTCTTCCTCCCCCCGGGTAGCCCAGCAGGAGAGGGTCCCAGGAGAAAATCAGCACTACATGCAGCCGGGACTGGTGGAGGCAGAGGCCAGTCTGCCAAGACAGGTAGAGGATGAGAAAGTTCAGTGTATTTTAATAGAATTGTTCTGATTCAAGACGATTTCGGGATAATGTCATAATGACATTATTTTACACCTACAGATGCTGTAGGATGCTTGGGCAAAAATCCCTCTGGCATTTGCTGTACCCCATTTACTGAATGCCATCCCTATAGTCTGGTTGTGAATTACAGTTACCATCGCCATTTTATGGATGAGAAACACGGGGGGCAGAGCGGTCACATGACCCACCCCAAATGGCCTGTCTGGGGAGCGGTGTGTCTGGCACTTGGAAGCAGTCCATCTGACCCCACAGGCTGCCCTCCTAACCACAGAGCCACAGGGTCCCCAGCACACGTGTATGGCGGATGTATTTTATGGCACTCTGTATGCCTAAAAGCACTCCCTTATATTTATGTCCTTCAAATTGACAGTGACAAGGCCAAGATGAAACCTTTAACGGCTTCCCATGGAGTTCTCCGGGCTGGAAGACAGGCCCAGTACCTGGTATGCAGCAGCCCCTTCCTGGTGTGAGCCTAAAAACCGGCAGAGGGAACCCCCTGACCTCCACCTCATGCAGGATGCACTTCACAGAGCTTACACTTCCCGTAAGGCCATCCATGGACCCCTGTCCTTGGACCACAGCTGCCAAGAGGAACTGAAATAAAGTGAATCAGAGAAGGTGGGTGGAGAGTGACCACTTGTCCTGCAAAACCAAAAAGTGCCTTCCAACAGATCTTTGTGCTGATTTTGTATTTTCTTTTTGTCTTCTAAACTCTGGAACAGACTTAGAGTTCCATTATTATTGCTAATTGATATTAATAACAGTAACAGCTATCAGTTACTGAGTAGGTGCTGGATACTTTTTTAAACAGACTCACAGAAAAGTTGCTAAAGTAGGTGAAGAATTCCTGGACACCATTTACTCTGCAACCTTGAATGTCAGCATTTGCTATCTTTGCCTTACCTATGTACATATGAATCTATCAATCACTTTTTTCTTTAAAAATTTAAGATATTGTAGATCTGATGCCCTTTATGCCCAAACTTGTATTTCCTAAAAGCCTGCCTGAAATCCTGCCGTTCAAAACCACCATGCGGTGATCCAGATCATGATATAAACATCGATGCAATAGTGTTTTCTAATCTATAAACCTCACTCAGATTTTGCCAGCTGTCCCTATAACGTCCTTTCTAGCTGAAGAAAATTCACAGGCATGTGTTGTATTCACTTTTTTTTTGTCATGTCTCTGGACATTTGAAACCATTTCTGATTCTTTTTCTTTCATCACACTGACATTTTTTTAAAAAAGCAGCTCAGTTTATTCTCTAGAACCCCAGTTTGGTTTGTCTTTCTCACGGTGAGATTCAGGTCAGGCCCTTTTTTACTAATTCCACAGAAAACACGATGAGCTCTCTCAATGCCTCCTGGAAGGACATGCTGTCCATTAGCCCCAGAAAAAGGTAGTGTCTGCTGGACTTTTCCAGTACAAAGTCACCATTGCATCCTTTGTGGTTCTTTTATAGTCTTGTGAGGAGATACTTTGAGACAATGCAAACACCCTAGGAGGAATCACCCATCGATGATTCTGGACTGATTCAAATATTATTACCATGGTTGCCAAGTGGTGATATTCTCATTCAGTCATTCCTTCTACAGTCATTGGTTGGCTTTCAACTATAAGGAAGGACTTTCTGTATGCCTCATTTATTTATAGCAGCATGGACTCAAGAATCCTTACTTTATTCTGTTAGAGTTCTTTACTATTATTATCTATTTTCATACTCAAATTGTTCCAGATCTTTGCCTGGCATTTTATGTAAATCATTAATTCTCAAGACAACTCTATGCTGTAGGGTTAATGGTTATCCCTACTTTGCAGACAAAGAAGCTGAAGTTCAAAAAGATTGACTTTTGCAACATTTAGTTGGTACAGTCCCCAAACTTCCTGTGCCGAATGCTTGCTATACACGTGCATAATAATGCCTATGTGTATTTTTTCCTCAATCCTCCTCATATGTCTGCTGTCTAGGCATTATCCTCTCCCTTCCTGTGTAAGATGAGAAAATAGGCTCAAAGAGGTTAGGGAACATGTCGCAGAAGCGGTGATGAGAATCTGGAGGCTGTTTGAAATCCCATGTTGCTTTTCAGCAGACCGTGTCGTTCCTTTAAGATGTCTGTCCTTATGCAGATAGGCTACTTAAGCCTCAAGTCTTCTTGCATTTATTCAGTTCTATTCGGGACGGAGGAGGTGAAGAGAGAAGCGGTGTGGCCTTTTCACCGACAGCCTGTGTTGATAGCAGTGTTTGCCTCGCTTACAAGTTACCCTGATTCTAATCACCAAAGCAATGGGGTTTTCACCATTTAGATCTTGCCACTTAGAATCTGGTGTTTTGGGCATAGTTTATGGCAAATGAGTTCTGCTATGGTCACTCTTTGATTTATCATGTAAATACGGATTTTTCCATTACTATGCTGTGTTATTCATGATGCAGTGAAAAAACTTCTCATTTATGCACCTGTGGGCCAAGGAATGTGGCTAAAGCTACATAAAGAGAACCCAGAAATTTTCTATATTTAATTGAAAAAGAAGTGTGCTAAAGCTCGAATCAGGTCCAGATTTGATCCCAGGTGATTTCAAACTGAGGGTTGAGGACCACCAGTCATTCCAGGTGCCCATTAAACACACAGTTGGGGCTTTGTCCCAGGCCCACCAAAATCAGAAACTTCCAGTTTTAACGAACTTTCCCGAAGCGCCCGCTGCTCACTAAGGCAGGGCTGGATGTGCGAAGGTCTCTGACCAGGCTTGGTTCCCGTGGTTCCCAGTGCTGGCTTTACACCAGCAGCTTCAGCCGTTACACCTCTGCCGTGCCCCGGGCCCACAGCAAGCCCCAGGGAAGTGCAGCAGGCCAGGTGCAGCCCCCGGGGAGTGAGCCTGCGGGGGTCGCCGGTCCCCTCCCTGCAGGGGGCGAGCAGCAGCGGGAGTGGGTCATCCCCCAGGGACTCCAGCGCCCCGGGTCTGTGCATAGTTCTTGGAAGCTCTGAGCAAAGTTCTAAGAAGCTTCTTTGAGGGGGGCAGGGGAGGAGTCAAACCCTTTTTCTAGGATGGTTAAAACCAGCGCAAATAAACAAAACCTAGCTGTGGATTCATAAGCAGAGAACTGCCTGCACTTAAGAAAGGTTGCTTTATTCCCAAACCAAGATCCCTGTTAAGTGACTGACTTAACTCCGAATGGGGTATTTGTAGCTCCTCTTTAGCACTATGTCCCCACGGCCCTCATTCAGGCTGAAATCAGTCTAGGCTGTAAGTGCAGCCAAGTGCAGATGTCACCATCACCTTAGCACCCAAGTAGGCTGTGCGGTGGTCTGACGGCAAAGGGTGACCCTGGCTTTGGGGGCAGGGGCTGATGTGTAGCATTTGGTGATTTCGTTGGTGTATATACTCCCACCATGGCCAATTTCAAGCTACCAGCAGTGTGACAACCAGCTCACAAGACTCGTGTGTGTGTGTGTGTGTGTGTGTGTGTGTGTGTGTGTGTGTGTGCGCACGCCCATATATATAAACACATAAATATTTATATTTTATTTATGTATTTATATTAAGGTATCATTGATATGCAATCTTACGAAAGTTTCACATGTGGCACATTGTGGTTCCTACATTCACCCATATTAGTGCGTCCCCCTCCCACACCCCCATTGCAGTCACTGTCCATCAGCATAGTAAGATGCTAGAGTCACTACTTGCCTTCTCTGTGGTCTGTGTACTTAACACCTGGCTCTTGCGGGCTGGGATGAGTGGGCTCCGGCAGACAGCGACCCCAAGATTTACCAGCTTTAGCTGGGGTCCTGCAGGGGCCGAGGAAGGAAGGGCAGAGGATGAACCCACCGTGCTGCCTGCTCAGCCCAGGCCTCTGACGGGAGGAAATCCCTGCCCCTGCCTCTCGAGATCTCCTCCTTACTCCCTAGCATCTGAGAAGAGCAACACGGCAGAGGGTTTGAGACTTTTTCATAGACCTCAGGGAGCTCAGGTTTGTCATTAATAGAAAACTAACCCCGGTGATGCCAGTGGAAAGAACTTGAAGCGGGCAGAGGAAGTAGAAAGCAGCCGTTTCTGTTTGGCTCTCTCTGCAACACCGCTACTGTACGTGTGTGTGTTTTAAGAGCAATGGGTAATGTTAACAAGAAAGAGAGATTAAGTTAGTCTGTGGAATTAGTGGTCAGACCAACTCATGCCAGTTTCTAAACCCATCCTTCCTAACTGGCTGGAAAGGGAGGTGGGCACGAGATGCTCACACCACCCTCTCTGCTGGTGTGAAGAAGCCTCGGAGTGGGTTCCCTAGTCTGAGAGCTCCAGACTGAGTTAAAGCCCTGCGGACTATCAGCATGTGACCTTGGGCTGCTCAGGCAGCTCCCAGAACCTCCGGTTCTCCCGCTGCTGGTTGGAACCCAGCATGGTGCCCGGCAGAGCTCTCCTGGCTGCAGGAGCAGAAGCTACTCAAACTGGCTCAGACAGGAGGTGTTAGTTACAGGGATGTAGGGATCATTTGGGACTCTAAACTGGGATCAAGTACATCCAAGTGCTCTAGTAAAACAGAAAGCTCTGGTTCCATCCGGTCTTCTCTCACTGCACCTGCCTCTGAAGACAGGCCTCCCTGTGTCTTTAAACTTGTTCCCAGCCCAGCATGGCCACCAGTCATGGCTTGAAATCAGGAGCTCCATCTCATGCCCTCATCTCTAGAGGCAACTTCCCTCGGGGGTCAAATTCACAGGAGTGAATTTCTGATTGGCTTACAGGGTATACTTAAACCAAGCCATGTGAATGAGTCTTAGGACGCTGCGTTTCAGCAACCTTCGGCTTAGGTGTCTGCCCGTGTGTAGTCTTTTTGGCCATGACCAGAACAAGTGGAGGGAAACCGTGATATGCAGGGTTGTCCTTCACAGCAGCGACGGGCAGAGCCCATAAAGGCCTAGACGCCTCCCAGGACCGGGAGGTGGAATGCAGTAATGAAACAGGGTTAACAAACATCTAGAGGTTGCCAGCTCTTTGCAAAGTACAGAAAAAATTCATACCATAATACTATTGATTTTTGAGGACAGCAAATTTTATAAAGCACATGAATAATTTTCATGTCATTTAATCGAAACAACCTTAGAAGGTAAGCATCCTTAGGTCCATTTTAAAGATGAGGAAATTGATATTCAGAGAAGATAAATGATTACCTCAAGGTCCCACCATTGGAAAACAGCAGAAGCAGACTTAACGTCAGGTTTTCTGACTCCGACTCTAGTGCTTGTTTCTCCTGGCAAAGGGTCAGACAATCAAGCGGGAGAGAGGATTGGGCAGAAATCGCTCTGAAGCTTTATCTAGAGCTCAGGACTTCAGTGGTAAGTGAAAGAAATCAACCCAAACTGTTTTGAGCAAAATGAGAATTTATTGGCGTAGGTAATAGGAAAGCTTGGGTCCCTGTGGACCCATGACACGGGGCACTGTTATTTTTTTTCCCTCTTGGCACCACCTTTAGGTTTCCCAGTTCTTAGGCAGGCTCCCTCGAAGGGAGACAAGATGGCCCAGCAGGCCTCACGGCTGCAGATCCAGAAAGAGGAAATCTCTCTCATAACAGTCTAAGAAATCCAGAAGTTGCTTCTCATTGGAGTTAATTAGGTTCCGGACCTGTTTCTGAATCACCCACTTTGGCCGGGTCACTGGCCTGGCCAGGATCATGGCCTCACCGTTGAATCCAGGGTTACTGTCAGTCCGCCCAAACCTCGGGACCTGGGGGTAATGGGAAGACACCCAGAGAAAACCCGAGGTGCTTATCAGAAGGGGTGCTGGCTGCCAAACAGGCAAAAACACAGCTATTCCCCTTGGGGTGTGGAAAGTGAAGGGCATTTGAGCCTGAGTTCATCTCAGGGGCCCAGTGGGAGACAGTATCTACCACTTGGGTGTGGACGCAGTAGGTGCCCAATAAATATTGGTGAATGAATGAATGGTTGAATGTTGGCTCAGACTGTTGAAGGATGATGACAAGTTGGTACCTCCAGGCAGCACCCTGAATGCCATGGCACTCTTATTCAGGCCATGGGAGCTTCTGAGGGTTTTTTGATCAGGGCCATACCATAGTTATTTGGAGAAGAATCTTAAAAAAATTGTAGTGCTATCTTTAAGTGAAAACATTGTTTTTTTGTGGGCCAGGAGTGCCCTCCTTGCCTGTGAAGGTTTGTGTAAGATTTGGAATCCCTTTACCCAGAAGTCCTTGAGACAAGAAAACTGTGCCCATCACAGGGGAAAGGCAGTGACGGGGCACTGAGTCTGAGCAGATGCACCTGTTCCCCTTGAGGGCCTCTGACTGTGGAGCCCCGCCCGCACAAAGGTGAAGGTGAGAACTCGGTGACACTAGAGTCGCTCAGACTCACATTCACGAGACGGTCGAACAGGTCTGGGTGCGGCCCCCAGGCTGCGTGAACACCTTCCTGAGCCGAGGAGCACGTCATGCCATCCGATTCCGTACCATGATCAGGCATGACTTATTGCCATCCTTTATTACAACTGATGGGGGGTCGTGCAGGAGAGTTCCAGGGTGGGGTGTCCCAGCCCTCATGCACCACTGGGATGGGCCGAATCGTCAGGTGATGACTCGAATCAGGTGGGGATGGAAAACTACTGCAGAAGGTTCTCAAGGACACAATTCCTCCCTATTCTTAGGAGATCCAGCCATGGCTGCTTCTGGTCCAAAATGGAGAACAAACATCAAAATTCAAAAAATAAGCTCTGCTTGCTGAGTTCAGGTATCAAGGTTTCTCTTTTGGTGAACTCACTCCAGGACTGATCAAACTGGAGGCATGTTTGTCCATTTTATATTGCAGTTAATATTTCCCATCTTCTGCTTGCCATCTGAAGTGACTTTTCTAAGAGGAACACCATTAAAATCTCAATAAACAAATACTCAATATAAAGTACAAGGGCCTGCAAATTAAGACAAGTGTCAGACAGAGCTCACGCTGAGAAGTCATTTGAGGGGGGGAGCGGTGCTCACCAAGCTCCCCTGATAGTGTGGATTCCCCTGCTGTGACCTGCACACCTTGTCCCAGGACGAAGGCCTGGCACTGGGGACTTAACTAGGTCCTGTGCCCATTCCAGAGCTGACCAATCACTTTGGCTGGGTGGATTGGATGACCTCACAGGCCAGACCAGGGCTACAAGTTCACCACTGGATCAAGGGTTGATGCCAGTAAACCCAACCCAGGGGAGCTGAAGGTGGTGGTGGGGGCTCCCTAAACACCAAGGCACTGTCACCGGAAGAAGGGGTACTGGATGCCAAACAGGCAGAAACAACCAGTATTCCCTTGGGAGTGAGTAAAGCGAAGGGCATTTGAGGGTTGGAGCTTCTCAGATTGTCCCCAGAAGGTGGGACAGCGTGGGAGTTAAGTGCAAGCTTTGGTCAGCCTGCTGGGGCTCAATCTCTGCTCTGTTACTTATTAGCTCAGTGACTTTGAAGAAGTTACCCAATCCAGTACTTGGCCTCCATATCTGCAGAATAGAGTAACAACAGTACCTGTTTCATAGGGTTGCTTCGAGAATTAAATGAGATGATGCATGTCAAGGAATTAGCATAATGGAAGTGCTCCAAAAGTGAGACCCACTTTGTCACTGGCATCTTGACATGCCAGAGTTCAGTCCCCTCATTGCGAGGGGCCTCGGTGAGAGTTTCAGCCTGTAAGCAGACCTTCAGTGGAAGTCAGATGCTTTCTGCACCCCACGAGGACTCACCTGTCCTCTGCTTCAATCTCTCATGCTCTCCCCTCTAGGCCTGACTTTTTCAAATCTCATTAAGCTCAATGCCAAGAAAATTCTCTACTTTGAAGCCTTAGCAGATGAGGCTAGAAACACTGGCTTTTGCACGAGAAGATACACGCTCACAGGATTTCCCCGGCAGCCCCATACGGGCCTGGAGGTCTGTCGCCGGCAGCTGGGTCAGGGTAGGGAGAGAGGCCATTTTCAAATTGTTACAGTTTTTTAAATGTGCACATTTCATATTTCCAGCCAGCAAAACATGGCTGGACCCTGTGCAGGGGCTGCCTCCCTGCCGTGTCCTCAAAGATGATGGACCAGCCAAAGGTTGCAGCTGGTGCCCCCGGGGCTGCACCGAGAACCAGGAGCATCTGCAGGGCTCCAGTAACAGGGAGCTCCGCACCCCGGGTGGGTGAGCAGAGGAGCCCTCGGAGGGAAGGCAGTGTCCAATCAGAGCACACCCTGCTCTTACCCCAGCCGCTGCCAAACCAAAGCCAAGCATCTGCCGGCGACCATGCTTTCCGGGGCGTCAGGGCTGCAGAGGGTGTGCGAGGGGGACGTAGGTGACAAGGATGGGGGAGACCGGCGGGGGGGATGGAAGGGGCAAGTCAAGGGCAGAAGGCACCGAAGTAAAGCACGTCAGTGCGGTTGCGTAAAATTATGTGTAGATCTGTAAAGAAATAAGATCCTGTTTAAAAGAGCACCTGGGTTCTTGGGACATAGGTCTGCTGTAGTTTTACTTCCACCACTTCCTTCAGAACATTACTCAGTTTCCTCCTCTATAAAATGCGGATAATTACAGCAGTTTATTCATGTTTTGAGGATTCAGTTGAGTCGATGCATGTAAAGGAGCACTTGGTACCTAGCGAGGCAGTAGGTGTACGTTAGCGGATATGGTCAGTCATGGAGAGAAAACAGAAGCCTGAAGGCCGAGGCGGGGGCAGGGAGGGTGAGCAGCCCGCAGCTCTCCGGGAAGCCCCCCGTCTCCTGTTCCAGGCGTGCGGACTGCCCCCTCTCTCCCTGGCATGCCCTGGCCCTTGCTGTTCTACGCCTGGGGTATTGCTCCATTCGCCTGCGTGGCCAACCCCTCTCCATCTTTCAAGGTCCGTCTCCAGTGCCGCTTCTGTGCAGCCCCTCCGGCACCTACCTCCCAAGCAGAACCCGGACCACCGTGCCACGTGCTGCCCGAGTGTAGCCACACCACACCGCACATGCCTACCTGCCTCCCGGAGGCCAGCTGGGAGCTCCCTGAGGACACAGATAACGCCTTAACACTTACTGGTGTTAGTGGCTCCTGGCACCCAGAGAGATGGCCAAGAAGTGTTTGCTGGATGGAAGCATAAACATGGAGGTGACCGCTCTAAAAAGATGGTGGCCGGTTGTTCTCCACTCTAAGGAGAGACAGAGAGGAAATGGACACGAGCCGCATGATGGAGAATTCCCCTCGTGAGAGCGTCAGACCCCGGGCCGAATTCCCGGGAGACAGCGTGGAATTTCCTTTATGGGTCTCTCAGGGATACTTTTATTTTGGGGGTGATTCTGATGTGGCTGTGGCTGCGAGCAGGCCCCCAGCCTGGTAGGACACTCATAAAACAACCCTCAGTGGTTCAGAGGACAGCGCAGGGTCTTTCGGCCCTCGGTCAGCTGGTCACCCAGATGGTTTCCTACGGCGAGCACCAGCGAGGAGGCTGGGAAAGAGTGTGGCCGTGTCTGCCTGCAGGGAGGCTGGGAAGTCTCCCCGCAACAAGCCGAAGTCCCAGGACGTGAGCAAATGCAGCGGCTGGTCAAGGGTCATGAGTTACCTTGTGTCCAAATACCCAAGTACAATGACACCGATTTCTTTCTTTCCCCCAGAAACGTAGAGCGGAACAGGGAGGAACTTCAGTCCGGAGCAGGGCTTTTCCTGCTCTCTTTCGCTCGGGCAGCGCACCCAGGTGCCCCAGGGCACCCACTGTGGGCCGGGCTCTGGGCTGGGTGCCGGGTGGAAATGGCTGAGGGACACCTGGTCTCTGACCTTACTGAGCTGTTTATTAAGAGGAAGACAGACACAGACATTTCATGACAAATAATAAGTTAATTACAGGTAGAAAGTACCATGAGGGACTGAGACGGCGTGACAGAAAAGGCAGGAGAAAGCTGCCCTTACTGTCATTCCTTCATTGCCTCTAACACAGTGACTTTCTTTTTCACAGATGAAAGGATCAGAAAAGGCAGAGGAAGAGTTAAATTTTAAAGTGTCTTCCCAATAATCTACTAGAGAAATTACAAAAGGGACAGACAGTGTCAGAACAAAAATATTAATTTTAGGGTAGGTACAAGACTGACGGGTCAAATGTAACTTGGTACTGAGCGAAAGGCCCCAGTGAATTCAAGCCCTGATTCCTGGGCTGGTCAGCCTGGTAAGGCAGGTGAGCTACCTGGGTTTTGGCAACCAGAGGCTGGGGCTGGCCTCATGGGGTCAAGGACACAGGTACTTAGGCTGCACAGGGCGACAGGAGGCGCGGAGGGCCGTGGGTATGCTGGGCCGGGGCTTTGATGGCTCCAGCCCAAGCCAGCCGTCCCTGCTCTGGTCCCCGGGCCTGCCACGGGCCAGGCATGGGGGGTGCTCACAGGCTGTAGCCCAGGGCGGGCCCCCCCTGCGGGCGCTGGTTTGTGCTCCCTGCACCCCTGGCGATGAGCACCCGCTCCGAGCGACTGGGCATCGGCTGGGGGCCCCCGGGCGGCTGGACCCCTGGCAGCACTGACCAACCCGGCACAGCGGGCCAGCTGAGCTCACCTCAGTGCCATGAAAAGCTGGGCACGCCGATGACACTGACACATTTGGGCAGGAGATGGAGAAGGAACTGAGAAAAGAATTTAGGCTCTGATTTCATTCCCCAAACAGCAAACGCGTCTGGAGTCTAAGAAAATCTGTCATTTACCTCATTTTGACCATCAGTCAAGGCTGCCTCTGACCGCGGGGCTCTGCTGACCTGGCCATGCAGCCAGAACTCACACATGAAGGGCCCTGTGGGCCGCGTGAGCTGGGCTCTGGGCGGCCTCTGGAAGCAAAATGAACGCAAAAGCCTTTTCTGTTATAAAGACAGGAAAGTTGAGTGACGGGAGTCTGCTGGGAAGGCCAAGGGCTCAGATGAGATACAGGTATGTTCCACGTAGTTCTCCTCCACATACCAGACAGGAGTGCCCCTCAGCAGGCCTCACTGGGCACCGTACGGCCGCACCCAGGTGGCGGCTCCAGATGCTGGGAGGGGGGTCCAGGGCACCGTGTGAACTCGATTCCTGCGCAGGCGCTGCGGGTGTGGGCTCTTCCTAAGGGTGAACCCATGTCTACTAAGTGACAAACGGGGACATTGTGAGCAGCTTGCATGTGATCCACATACCCACTCCACCCCCCACCCCCCAGGACCAGGCAGCCTCACGCCCCTGCCCCTTCCCCGGGCCAGGCTGCTGCAGCCGGAGGGAGACTCGTCTTCGACCCCCAGAGCCCCAGCTGCCTCTGCCCTCCCCCGAGGCCTTGCTCTCGCTGCAGGAGACGGTCTGCCTGTGAAGCCGGACCCCAGGCTGCAGTCAGACGCGCCTGAAAGGGAGCTGATGAATGAGGGGAACGCGGTAACAGGGGGCGGCCTGGGGTGACGTACGTTCAAAACAAGTGACTTTCAAACCTGTAGGATGTGCCCAGCTGTGTGGCAGGACTTTGTGTTCCGACTCTTTTGATTTTTCTAGACTGTGCTAATGAAGTTCCGCAAAATAGTAGTTGGTTAGAAAACTGAATTTGAGAAGAATGAAACAATACACATTCTAGGAGACAAGGTCAGAAGTGCCCACTGGAACAGGACTCTCTGGGGCCTCGTGGCTGAGGGTGCCTGCAACCTCCTCCTCAAGTCCCCTGCACCTGACCCGCCCTGAGGGGAACCCGGAGCTCCTTCCAGGCCAGAGGTCAGCCCCTCAGGGGCAGCCAGTAGACTGCAGGAGCCCGGACTTGTGACCTTTGGTCATTGTCTTATATGCCTATTTGCACAAGCACTACAATTACATCATGTCAAAACTTTATCAGAGACCAAGAAACAAACATACCAGCAAATGGAAAAGTCATTTAATTCCAAAATCATACTTCTACTCATTTCATAAGGATTGTCACATAAACCAACCAAATGTAAGAAAGCCATTTCAGAGGCCACTCGATAGAAATTTTCTTTATAGATACACTTAGTGACTCAAAAGCACATTTCTGTTTTTTAAAGCCTCAACATGGCAAAGCCGTTTGACTAATAACAGGGAAAAAGTTCTATTCTAGTCACAAATTACTTTTTAATTACAGAATTGGATTTTACACACAAGTCAATACTCAATACTGAAGTTTAAAACAGTGCATAATTTATGGTTTCAAGGAAAACATTAAAGTGCCATTTTTAAGTACTTTATTGATATTATATCACACAGCACTTTACAGTATACTCAAAGGTAGCCTAGATTATGAATTAAACATGCACATATTTCCTTCTCCAAAATACGGACAAAAGGTCTTTTAGAGTGCTTTTGAACACTAGCCTAGTATTAGCTACTAAACATTTATGAATTTGATCTTTCAACATGAGTTTTAATAAGTTAATAAGGAATATAGCTGTAGATAGTAATCATTTGATAAATATGAACAAAGTTTTAAAATGGCACTTAATTTACATCTTTGATCACTTTGATAGTCAACTGCCGGCCTCTCGCGTTCCTCTAATTCTTAACATCTGCACCGTAATGGCTGTGAAGGCTGAGCAACTGCCAGCTTATGCGGGTTCCTGGCTGGGCATCTGTATCTTAACACACGTAAATATGTGCTGTACATACACATACACGGATACTAATACATACATACTTTAGAATCATCAGGTGAACCTCTTGTCAAGGGTACGAGGCTGACCTTTGCATCTGGATACCCAAGGAGCCTGCTTACAGGTGCCCATTCAGATGACTTTGTAGAATGGCCCATGTAGAATGGTGTAGAATGTCCTGATGTGTCCAGGACTGCTCCAGGTAATTCTGATGTTCTGATTATCAATATTCTGGATCTCAACGACTACACTGAAGAGAATTTTGACATAGTAGTAATTACTGCCCTTCCATGGATCTAGGATGGTGCCAAGCCTATGCATTCTAAAGCATTCCGTCTTGAAAGATGCTTCCATCTTATAGCATCCTGTAACACTTTGGTAAAAAAATCATTTGTGAACTTTCCCTGTGATAGATTTTTTTCTCCTATTAAGAACTGTGTTTATCCCTTTTAAAACAAATCTGAAGTTCTTCAGTATGATTCACTGCTCTCTCTGCTCCTAGCATCACTTTAGATCTAGACATTTTCTCCCAAGAATATAAGTGCTTCCATTAGAAGACCACATTTCAGCAAAGGCTGCCTCTGAATGATGTCTGGATTCTCTGTGTGCCTCTCCCTCTGCTCCGGGAAGCTCTTAAGTTAGACAAGTACTGTAGGCGGCGAAAGGAAAAAAGCTAATTATTACTTGTTTGAGCCTTGTCTCAGGCATGCTGTAGGGTTGCGCAAGGTTCCTTGCTCTGCTGCCGTTGTCATTTTGATGCTACAATTACAGAGAAGCGGTTCAGCACCCAGCAGATCAGCATGACTGCCAAACACATTTGGGCATGAGACCCAGTTTTAAACAGCAGCGCAGGGTGTGTGAGACGTGGGGCAGGGTTGTCTAGGTAACCGATCACTGTCCACTTTGCCAGAGATGATTGACAGGTCCCGAGACAGAACACCTAGGATGTTCCTTTTGAAGTCAGGCAGCTAAGAGGCTGTTGTTTCTTCAACGCGGCTACCACTGTGGGTAATGGGGTTGCTCATTAAACGTTCAATCCTAGGGCAAGCTGAGTGCCGTGGAGGCCACTGGCAGCCCTGCACCTATGAAACTGGGTGGTTCCAACTTGCTTTTGGAATAAGAAGCCAGAGGATAAAAGGTGCCAACAGACAGTGATGAACAGATGATCAAGTTCTCTTTAGCGGGTTATTTCTGCCTTCAGTCAGCCTCAACCACGGATGCTTCTGGAGCTCTGTGGTTAAGACAGCGCGTTTGGTGTGCCCGGGGTTGCTGTTTTCAGGGGACACAGACTCAGTTTGTGGAAGGACTTCCCTTCGAGCCACAGGTAGGGCACGTCCGTCCTTGGAGTCCTGGCAAAGGCCTGAAATGACCTTGTCAGTAGCATGGCTCTGTCCTGCTAATGCCAGTCTGCTAATATTTGATCGCTCATTTTTCTTTCTCTCTTTGTCCAAAAAGCGCTGAGCAGGAGGAGATGAGCTGGAATTACGTTGAAAAA
The DNA here is from genome assembly GCF_040802235.1 of Manis javanica. NCBI lineage: Eukaryota > Metazoa > Chordata > Mammalia > Pholidota > Manidae > Manis > Manis javanica. The sequence goes on along the minus strand of NC_133169.1, from coordinate 89,453,593 downwards.
GAGTTTGGTCTGAAGAAGAAAACATATTGGCTGTAGAAATACTAAAACACTAAGCTAAAAACTGGCTCTAAGAATAGGATACCAAAGAAGGTGATGCTATACAGGGTCGGTCCATCCCTGTTTACTCTTGAAAACAAGAAAGAATATTGCCAGTCTTGAACAAGGCAGGAATTTACTTGCTTGGGAGCAGGGCTTTGAAGCCAGTCACCTTCTCGTGGCATGGCATTCTGCAGCTGTGGAATTCTTTGAGGACCTTTAGGAGGACTGAGACACTGATTATATTACCCAAAAAAGATTCAGGCTCTGTGTGCCAAGCTGATCCCAAGGCCTCCCACAGGACACGCAAGGCTCCCAGGAAACTCGGGGACCTTGGGTGGTGGTCTCCTGTTCTGACAGCTGCTTCGCTCCCCTGACCTCACCCAAAGCTCCCTATTCAAGCGGAGGGAGTTGGGGGTGGGGGCACTGCTGGTAGAGAGGATACAGTCTATTTTTAGTCCTCAAATTCCTTCCTATTTGCTGGATCACATTCTGAAGGGTTTCTCCAGTTCTGCAGCCAACGGGGAGGAGGGAAGCCTGGCTGGAGAAGGAAACAGAGCAGCCATCTGTCCCAGGCCCAGCATGGCCCCAGGGAGGCTGGGAAGGGGTCGACCTAAACATTTCCCTGGGCAGTGGCTCTGTTTCCCCCTGGCTTCGGACCAGGGCCAGCTGGGGAAGGAGGAACATGCTTCCAAGCAGTCGGGCTGGGGCCAAGGACTGACAGGTATGCGTCGGCCAGGAACCCCTGCGGCCAGCGCCTGGGCTTCTGCTCTTCCGTGCTAGCTCTGGTCACAGTCCCAAGGGGCAGGCGACAATTTAAAATGGCAAGTGTGTTAAAAGCACTATGTCACACTCTTTCCTCACTGGTAAAGGACAGTGGTACCCAGCATGCCTGTCCCCGCAGGCCCCTCTGACAGGTCCCCAAGCTGTTGGTCTGCTGGGAGGAGGGGTTGCCTGTTCATACATTCGCTTTCTGCTTGGGTTTTCAACGACCATTTTCTGAGGCTTATCCTGGTCTTTTCCAGTCTCAGTTCTGGTTCCCTGGCTCAGTGGTAGTATCTCAGCTGCCACTGGGTGAGCTCCTGGGTAGTAGCTGTGGAAGCCTTAGGCTGAGGAGAACTGAATCACAATGACAAACCTCTCTTAGCTTTAAAGCCATGAAGCTCTAATTGCATAATCTCCATCCCTCTGGAGTCTTTCCTCTTATGTGGGGATTACAGGAAATCTGAGATGAACAGGAAGGGCATAAATACATTTAGGGAAAGGGGAAGCAGCTGCATATTGAGAACTGAAGATCCTAATAAGCCAGTTTTTCTTGGAACTCACAAAACCGTAACCTTTGCAAACTGCCTTGACCTCATTTAGAAGATGTGCGGAAGAGTTACCTACAAGGAGGTCTCACTATCCCATCTCCTTCTGTCCCGATATCTTGGGGTACCCAAGATACACCTGAGAAGAAAAATGAAAAAAAAAAACAAACCCCTGGCCTCACCGATCCTGAGCTTCGTCTTACTACCAAGTAGGAGCTCTTTGAAAAACTCATTGTCTGAAGATGCTCTTTCCATTTCCAAATCCAAAGGCCAAGAAATGCTCAGAAACACATCTGGGTAAAGAAGACTCATCGCCGTCAACACGTGACGCCTGCCCAGAGTCGGCAGAGAGTGTGTGAGGCGTCTCCTCCCCCTTGGAGGCCAGGGGGGGACGGCCTCGGTTCCTCGCGGCCTCGCCCCCTCCCTCCCCCTCTTACACACTCATTCGGCATCAAAGCTTTAATGTGTGGAGCAAGTAGCTTAAAGAATATCAAATATAAAACTTTGCCATATAGTATTTGAAATCACTCTATTTACAAATTATCTTTTCGAAAAAAACATGTAAATAAAAAAAAGATACAGTAATTCAACACAATTCAAGTTTTTCCTGTTCTTCTTTAAACTTTCCTAAATTGGAATCCCAGAAGCAGGAAACACTCGGAGCAATGCTGCCGCCCTGAGAGGCTCCTGGGGGCTTGACAGCCCATTGGTCTGGAGCGTGTCCGCCCAGAGTCACTCTCGCAGGGACATTCAAATGTGGAAGATAACGGCGACTGTGTTACTTGGAGGCCAGGTGGGTGTGGAATGTTCAGGCCGAGCTCCCCCCCAGCCCCGAGGCAGCCTTCCTGAGACCCAGCCCCTTCGAGACCCAGAAATTCTCTTTCTCAGAAGGTACCCATCCCACCTTCCAAGCCCCAACCTTCTGATGTCTTTCTGAATCACAATGGCTTATGATATTAGTCCCATGTGTCAATAGCCTGAGAAACAATTCCCTTTTTTTCTGAGTGGCAGTGAACATATATGTCCTGCTAGGCCATGGGGTTGGCCCAGGAATCATCCCTGAAAAATGCCAGGGCATCAGTGGTCAGTAGCCCTGCCAAGGGAAGGGACAGGTAAACAGGAGGCCATGAGGAAATGAATTAAAGGGAGGGTATCACCCATTGGTGACTGGCAGACTACCCTCTAGAAAACAAATAGTAGTTGCATGGAAGAACAGAACTATTAAGCCTGTTTAATCTCAAGACGTTACTAGGGTTTGCTCCAAATATATCCTGATGTTGCTGAAATTCATCAGAAAGGGAATAGGTCCCAGCTGCTAATCTGTCTGCCCAAGGAGACCACTCTGATTCCATGATCTTCTGCTTCAGGTTTGAAAACCTACCACACAGGGTGGGGCGGAGGGACGTCATGCAGAGAGTGTTATCTTTTGGTTTGGTTTGAGAGCGGGCTAGGTTGCCGTGGTTACGAGGCGATGGCAGCCCTTGGTGGCAGAGAAGTTCCTAGTGTGGGAGGCAGGGAGCACGGGGTGCGTGTGTCCCCTTGCATGAGGACTGGACTGAATTCTGCTGATGCTGGGCCAACGGCTGCTTTAGAGATGGTGAGAGATTGGATCATATGTAAACAGCGCCGTAACCCCCACATCCTGCATGCAAACAAACAGACCCAGCGGCCTGGCCACGGCGTCTCAAGCACTTAGAGGTGGGGTAGAGAGAGTGCCCGCTGTAAACAGAAGCAGTGGAGCCAGCCTGGACTTCAGAGGCACTGCCCAGCTCTGTCACACTCAGCCACCCCACAAGCTCTCAGGGACTACTTACATCTTACCTACTTCCTTCTCCAGAAGGCTGGGGCTTGGGAGACTACTGAAGCAACGTGAGCGTCCCCTGATCAGGTGCTAAATGAGAGAACCACCTGGCTTTGCGAGCCTTTCTCTCGCTTATCAGCATCGAATGGCCTCCAGCTGATTTACTTCTGCTTCCTGCAGTATCACTGCGAGTCAGCTGAGATGATCAGGGGGTGAGTGGCGCCGGAGTTCACAGAAACATTCACGTGGACAGAGAGCAGCAGGGTCGGTCACTTGCATTTCTCAGCGGCAAAGAGAACTGGCCTACAGCCCTGGGATCAGCAGCTGTCATGGACACCAGAGAAAGCTCAGCAGTTCCGCAGCGGCCCACGGTTAGAGGAACTCCACGTAGTTCTCAGGGATGAGGCCGGTCTTTCCATTCAGAGTCCCCTCCAACCAGCCAGGCTCCTGAGATGGATGAACTGCACAGGAAGGGGAGAGACAGCATGAAGGGATGACATTGCAGACAGGGCAGGAGGCGGAGGGGGGTGGGATGGGGTGGTGCTCGTGTGTGTGCGTGCGCGTGTGCGCGGGCACGTGCATGTGTGTGTGTGCGCGGGCACGTGCATGTGCGTGTGCCCGCATGCGCACTGGCAACTACTGGTTATGTTACATCATTCTAGGATTTGTTTAAACCAGAGGTTCCTAACCTCTTGTGTGATATAAGCCCTCTGATGAAGGTTATTTGGAATGTTCTTCATAACAAAAAGGGAAACAGACACAGACGTTCAAAGTTTTAGTTTCATGGACTTTCTGAAGTTCCTGGTTTAAACTAAGTGACAGATTTCTATTTCTTGGGCTGGTGGTCACAGTTACGGTGCTCCATTTGTAAATTTATCTGTCCGTCATCCATCCGCCCGCCCTCCCAGTGTACTGACTGTGCACCGGGGGAGGGTCAGTGGAGGACTGTTATGAACTAGTCTTTACAGACAGCTAGTTCCAAATCATGCCTTTTGCTTTCCTTCAGTCCTTAGCCTCTGTTTCTACTTTCTTGCAAATTCCCTCCAATTTTTTTTCACATTTTGTAGCCTTTTAATATCCGTCTGTCCACCCCATAGTCTTTTAGTGTTTCCTGTTCTCTAGAATTTTCTTCCCTTCTATATGTAAGCCTGAAATCTGTCTTCTCCCTCTCTATTGCAAATTTAGAATTTTCTTCCCTTTTGATTTTTCAATATCCAAAGAATATATACTAGTTTCTGTGACATCACAGTCCACCTCCATGGCAACTACTGTGATATTGTAAATATTATATAAAATCCAGCTGAGTCTGCAAAATAGTCAATAGCAGGAAGGAAGAGGAAGGGATCATGGGACTTGGAGACCGGCAGGGTCTGCGCTTGCCAACTGGGAATACCCAGACCGCTGTGGGCAAGGCAGAGCCTTCGCTCTGGACGTATCAGGAAAGCTCCCATTTTCTGAGACTGTTTGGAGAGAATGAATTTACCCCTACTCCCTTCCTAGGCTAATTAAGTGACTTCCTGAGCTTGTTTTAAAAAAGCATGCCACCCCCAATGCTACTGTATAACGCTAGTTTCAGTCTGTACGGGACAAGCGAGGACAGAGAGCAAAGGAGGCGAGTGGGGAAGCAGCAGGGGACCCACAGGGAGGCTTAGGCACGGAAGATCAGTGCAGCCTTGTCTAATCGCGCTCCTCCAGGAAAAGATGAGGGCAAACATCTATTAATCGGCCTCCAAAATGCCCGCATGATTTCTTATCATGAGCATTCAGGAATAACCCACAGGTGGTAAGGGTCCTCTGGGTTCGTGACACCCACACAAGAGGAGTGTGTTAAGTTTCAACACAACTTAAAAGCAACCTGGCCTCTCCAGTGCCCAGGCCCTCCCATCCCACCCCTAAAATACCCCTGCCCTCTGCCCGTCAGCCCGGCATCAAGACGACTTCGGTTTCTGCACCTGTGAAGTGGTGGCAATCAGACTCTCTGCTGTGAAGTGGGTTCTTGTGAGGCTTCAAGGAGCCGTGATGGCGAAAGCCCTCAGCACAGAGCCGGGCACGGTAAATGCTCATCTGGCTCGGCCAGGAGGGGACCCCGTGTCATATGACCGGTCACTGGGCTCGTCGGCAAGGCTCTCTCCTGGCAAAACCTTGGTAAAGGCCCAGTCTGAACACGCACCTAAGCTCTGGGAGACGTCTCATGTGCAGGACTAGAATCAAACTGAGCTCATTCTCTGAGATAAAGACCTAGAAAGAATAACCAACCAGCCGACCGACCGACCGACCGACCAACCAAAATGAACAAGAAAGACTCCCCGCCCCCGCTCTGCAGCAGGGTCTGTCCCGGTCAGACATTCTCCCTTCCGGGCCAGCTGTTCAAACATAGCTCAGGGGATGAGGCGGAAACATCAGAAATGACATTTTCAGAGTAAGGCAAGAATCAGAGGGGACAAGGGAGGCTCTGCAAACTGGAGAACAAGCGATATGTCACAGGGGACAATGCAGCCTTTAGGTAGGACTGTGGACTCACTGGAGTATTCAAGTCAGGCGTTATTAGGGCGCTGTACCCGAGCACGGGCGTCGGAATCACTGGGTGCTCATTAAAACTGCGGATTCCTGGACCCTCAGCACTTCAACTAAAGAGGAATCCCTAGGAATGCGGCCCAAGGACCTGTGTTTTAACTCATTCAAAGAAAGCTATGGGTTTTGGCTTTTCTGTGCTGAAATGCCTCTGTACTGAGGGTGGTAATAAGAACTGAAATGCAACTTCTCATTAACTGATGGAGGGAGGAGGCAGTGCCAGGACCCCCATCTCTCCTGCTGCTGCCCTCCCCTCCCTTTCCTCACGCATCAAGGCTTAGCTGAGGCTCAGCTCCTCCAGAAATGCCAGCATGGGGTCCCGTTACCGGCCCCCTCCCTCCTCCGGACGCCTGGAATGCTCAGAGGACATTCCACAGCTCACTCGTGGGTCCCCGTGCTGCTGCTGGTATGTGTTAAGCTTTGCTTCCCTCACTAGCTTTTTAGGGCATTTCAGTTTGTTTTATATCGCTCAGCATTCTTCGGTGACTCCCTCTGCCTGGTGAATCACAATGACGGAAGCGAACACCTAGAATGGAGACTGGGAAGTAGCCGGGGGCTCGGAGCTTTAGATATTTATTGAATCATTGAATACTAAAGATCCCAGCTTGTACTATTATTATCCCTACTTTACAGATGATAAAATCAAGGCCCAGAGAGGTAAGCTGATTCGTGCAGGATCACAACGGCAGAACCAGAACTTGAACGCAGCTTGTTTGACTCCAGAGACCGAGCCCTTTTCCGCTATATTATGCCTCATTCACAGACAGCGTGATCCCCGAGGCTAAGGGTGACGGGGCGCACGTGGAGCACAGACTGAGCGGCAGGCCTTCGGCTCAGAGCTTTGCCTGCATCGCCTCCTTTCATCTTCAGAATGACTGCGGAGTTGCTTCAGCTATTATGTCATCATGTTATCAACAAGACACTGGGGCTCAGAGAGGTTAAGCATCTTGCCCCAAGCGACACAGCTGCTAGATGATGGAGGTGGATCTGAAACCAGGAGCTCTGGGCGCAGAGTCTGTGGTCTTAGCCACTGCTGCTTCTGCCCAGCTCAGCGCTCTGGACATCAAAGATGCTCATAAGTACTTGCTGGGCTGAACTGTGCCAATGTCCAACCTGTTGAATTGCACCAGTGTCCAACGTGCTATATAAACACAGAGAGTGTTGCAGCGAGCTTCGCTGGCAGCTCTCCAGCCCAGCAAGCATATGAAAGTATAAGCTGCTGCTGACATGCGTGTGCTTCCTGCCACCCACTTTCTCTCAGCTTGATCCATATATATATATACATATATTCCACGTTCCCCTGCACACACAGCTCATGTGCTCTCCCCTCCTTTGCTCACTGTGGACAAGGAGCGAGTGTGTGACTGACATGTCTAATGGCTGGCTGTCCCAAGGGGAAGCAGCACAGCTGCAAAGGACACAGACCTCTGTGTGGCTGAATGCACTTACTCATTTGATGAATGTTTATTAAGCACCCACCAGGTGCCAGGTACTATGTTAGGTCCTCACACACGATATAGATCAGGCAGACAAGATTCCGCTCTCAGACAGGGGCAACCCATCAGTAAACAAGCATGTAATTCTAGGTAATGATGAAGGGAGAGAAATAAACTGGGATGGAATATGGATAGGTGCGGAGAGCTCCAAAAGCTAACACCTAAACGATCCCAAGGAGCCAGCCAGGCGGGGGGTAATGCAAGTGCAAAGGCCCCGAGGTGGGGAAAAGCTTGTGGGGTTTCAGAACTGTGGTCTGCACATTTTCCTTAAAGAGCAAGGTCATCAGTGTGTATGTATCTTCACTCAATTCTGCCGTAGAGGTGCCACAGATAATATGTAAACACAAAGGTGTGGGTGGCTATGTTCCGATAAAATGTTATTTACAAAAACAGGCATTGGGCTGGATTTTACTGGCAGGTCATAATTTGCCAACCCTAGTTGAGAATATAAAGAAGGTCTGTGAGGCTGTAGTATATTGAGTGTGGGCGAGAGAGGCCAGAGCACAGGCGCCAGGCCGTGGGGATCCTTGTCAGTAATTCTAAGAGCGACAGGAGGCCCCTGGAATACCTGAAGCAGGAGATGACACGATGTGGTTTCCATTTCTCAAAGACTGCTCTGGCTGCCACGCAGAGAATGGATGGCAGAGGCAAGGGCAGACACGGTAAGACTCATTGGGCAGCAGGGGAAAGCCCGGTAGAGACGGAGGGGGCCTGGGCGGGGGTCTGGCAGTAGAGACAGGTGGGGAGGCAATGGGGAGGCTGAAAGACTGCCGGGGAACTCTCCCGTAACCCCACTGCGTGCGCAGCTCCCGGCCCACGGCTGAGCATGTTCTTTATCAACAAAGGGAACCCAGGGCCGCCCTGCCTCAGCCCCTACTGCTCTCTGCACCCAGGGGTGAGTGGGTCTAACCCATCTCGAATCCGATTGAAGTATCCCAAGAACCCAGTCTTAGTGAATGCCATGTGAATTTTCCAGGTATCACTAATCATGTCGCTTTGAGATGACTACTGTTCCTCAGAACACAAGTTGTTTCCCCTTCCAGTTACTGCGTGAGGTGCTCTTGGTGGAGGGCAGTTTCCTAGTAGATTGGCAGGGGCTGCCACTGGGGTTCTTTCCGAGTATTGCACATGCACTCCCCACTGCGCTGTGCACCGCTCCAGGCCTGCGGCGCGGGCCCCTGGGGTGCCAAGGCTTGGAGCTTAGTCACTACAGGCAACAGGCTTCTCCCTGGGTGTGCCCCCTCCCTCCTCCTCCTTACCCATTCTTCTTGATCCTGAAACAGACAAGACACACACACACATGGCTTTACAAATGGCTCTAAACCTGCCACTCATAGACTTGCTTCTGATTGGTCTGATGACTTCATCTGACAGCTGCAGGGCCTCTGACTTATGCAGCCCTCTGCGGTGTCTCCAGAAAAAAACTAATAAGAGATAGAAGCAGGAAAAAGATCTCTCTGCCTAAATCGTTTTTTCTCCTCTAACACCTGATTTCTCCTATAGAAATCTATAGGTTTCTCCTATGGAGGGAAAGGGAGGAGGAATATGTAGCATTTTCTCAAAGTCAGACATAAATATTATCAGCCAAACCAATCTAAAAATTGGATTAGCATTTTGTCAGATCCTTCTTCAACTGCTGCTCAGTCAACACTGAGAGGTGTTTTCTTTGAGGTCTAATCTGGCCTTTTGTTCTTCAGGGAATGTGAAAGGTCACTGGCATTGCTGGTTAAAAACAAACCAGTGTCAGTGACCTCTGCCATGACACCCAGGGGCCGCGGGGAGGCGCGCATGCGGCCTCCGACTCATCAGACCTGCTTTCTCTGCTCACAGGACCGAGAATGACCACCAAGTCGTAGGGTGGGACTGGTCATAGGACCTGCTAGGAAGGAAAGGATGTGGCAATTAAAAACCATCTAGATATCTTTTCTTTTCTTTATTTGGTTAGTTATTTAACCTACTTCAAAAAGGAGACTTAAAAGTGTTAGAAGGTGGGCATTTGCAATAACATGGATGGAGCTGGAGGATATTATGCTCAGTGAAATAAGCCAGGCGGAGAAAAACAAGTGCCAAATGATTTCCCTCATTTGTGGAGTATAACAACGAAGCAAAACTGAAGGAACAAAACAGCAGCAGATTCACGGAACACAAGAATAGACTAGCGGTTACTAAAGGAGAGGGGTGGGGGAGGGTGGTTGGGGAAGGAGGGAGAAGGGGATTGAGGGGTATTATGATTATTACACATGGTGTGGGGGATCACGGGGAAGACAGTGTAGCACAGAGAAGGCAAGTAGTGACTCTGCGGCATCTTACTGCACTGATGGGCAGTGACTGCATTGGGGTGTGGGGGGGACTTGATAATATATGGGTGAATGTAGCAACCACATTGTTTCATGTAAAACCTTCATCATAAGAGTGTATATCAATAATAACTTAATAAAAAAAATGTTAGAAGGTGGGAATGTAAAATGGTACAACCCTTCTGTAAAACAGTTTGGCAGTTCCTTAAATGGTTAAATACAGAGTTAGTGTATTACCCAGCAATCAAATTCTAGGCATATCATCAAGAGAATTGAAAACATATGTCCTCACCAAAACTTGTACAAATGTTTATGGCAGCACCACTCAAAACAGCCAAAAAGTGGAAACAATCAAAATGCACATCAACTGACGAATGGATCAATAAAATGTGGTATATCCATTCACTAGAATATTTTCAGCCATAAAAATAGAATGAAGTATTGTTACGTACTATGACATGCAGGAACCTTGAAAATATTACGTAAGTGAAAGAAGCCAGTTACAAAGAGCACATACTATAAGATTCTATTTACATGAACTATACAGAGCAGGCAGGTTTATGGTGGAGACAGTACATTAGCAGTTGTCTGGGTCATATCAGCTGAAAAGGAAAAACTGTGATTGTGAACTGTGAGAACGTCAGGGTCTTTTCCTAAGAAGATGATCATCTTCACCATTAGAACAGCAGCAACGCTGAATGGTTATGGGTTGAGACATTTTAGACACGTGACGTGCATGATCTCAATTGTCTCTCAAAACCTTCTTTATCTTTATGTGACAGAGGAGAGAAGTGAGGCACAGAGAAGTCGTCACTGCTCGAGGTCACAAAGGCGCAAGCAGTCCGACTGAGACTTGATGCCGCGGTTCAGGCTCCCCAGGCCTCGGTGGGAGCCTTGGCCGCCCTGTGTTTCTGGGTGTTGGGCAGCTGGTAGAAGGTGTGCTGGAGGCCGATGTGGGGCTGCCTGGCTGTGGCGGGGAGAGCTTGGTCGGTGTGCACTCACCCCTGCCCGAGAATTTTGCCCTAACCCCAACTGAGATCTAGAAGGAAGCCTCGGGAAACACCCAGGTCCTGAAACCAAGCAGCTGCTTTTGCTCCCTCCCTCCTTCGAGCAAAATAAACGGACCCTGCTAGCCAGGGATCCGGAAAGATTAGTCCCAGAGAACTTCATCTAGGGAAAATCTCGACTGTGAAAGAAACTTGGGCTTTTCTCCTGCTTTTTTTCTCTCAGGTAAATGATGTTATAACAAATGATGACATCAATTCTCACTTCATAAAAATGGAACCTTTTTTTTTTTAAGGGAGGAAAACAAAGGAAAAGGAACAAGAAAATGGTGCATCAAGCAAGTACGAGCCCCCAGTTCCATGGGGCAGGTGCTGTGCATCCATTGTCTCACCAGGAAGCCTGAACAGGACCGCTGGGGCCTGCCTGTGGGGTGGTTTGACCCCGGGGTCCACCTCTGTGCTCCCAGCAGTTAGGGGGAGGACAAGCAGGGATGCAGCACGGCTTATGGGCCCAGAGCTCACCCCATGCCCAGCCTCCACGGAAATCGGCCGTGTCTGCTGTGGGCAGCGAATGCCACTGAACGCAGGTGGAAAACGGGCACAGAACCTGTGGCCTCAGTCTCCATGCGGAGCCTCTGACCGCTTTCAGGATCCCTCTCTTCCCTGTTCCTTTGTCTCCTACGCACTGTCCGGCCCCCGCGCTCTCAACACCACGCTGGGTGCTGGGCTGAGTCCTGAGCAGGTACCACTGCATGTAACACGCACAGCACCTCGGTGCGACTGCTCCTGCCAGAGGGAAGAGCCTTCGCACTGTCCGCTCGCTGTGCCCCCAGCTCTGCTGTGGCTCTCGTTTTGGGAAGAGATGTCTCTCCAGCCGAGACTTTTCCAGTCCTACCTGTTCTATGGAGGTTTTCCACAGGCAGGAACTGGGAAAGCTGCAGTTATTTGTTTCCTCCCCCACCCCCACCGCGCCCACATCTCTGGGGGTGGGCATGAGAAACTCACCATTGTCAAAGACGGTGCCCGCCGTGAACGAGAGCTCCGAGTCATGCTCAGCCTTGCACGCATACAGGGCTTTCGCCTTCCGGAATGGTGTGCTGTGTGGAAACAGGCGTTTATTTAGAAAGTTTTAACAAACACTCTGAAAGCCCCAGGTATTTAATCTCGCTTCCTCCCCTCCCCTGTAACTGCTCCTCTCCCGCGGCAAGCGGCTGACAAGGCAGCCAGACAGCAAAACATGAGGTGGAAAAGTTGCAAAGGTCACTGGAGAAAAATGTGAAATAGTCAGAGAAAAGCAGTGAGCCCCAATAAACCACATTTCTTGTGGGGTCACCGTGTGCCAAGTCAGAACTTAACCTAGGCGTTAGGATAGCTGAGCGGTGGGAGGGAAGGCGGGAGCCCATTTTTGGAGCAGAAGTAGCTTGGGCGGAGGGAGGCGGGGGCAGGAAGGAATTTCCAGGTTCCTCTGGGGAACACTCCCAGCAGACCCTGGCCAGAGCTGGCGATTCTCAGTGAGGCAGAAGGGAGAAATTCTAGCAGAGCCGGGTGTCGGCTCCAGGCCACGGGCTGACATTAGCTCTCCCAGATGTTCCTTGTTTCTCATTGGGCTGGTGGAGCAGGATTCCAGTGCTGGAACTCCCTGACCCCCAGGGTAGGGCAGGGAATAGACGAGGGGTGTGTGCGAGCAGTGTCACACGTGTGTGCATGCATGTGCACGCGAACTTGCATGGAGAGTGTGGGAAGGAAGAAGGCAGAGGGCGTGTGGTGTGCTGTGGTGCCTTTCTCAGGCCAACGAGTGCTCACAGCGGCTCTGTGTGCGTCAGAATCACCTGGAGAGTTTGACAAAATGGTGTTTGGATTCTATCCTGACTTGCAGATTCAGCTCTTCAAGTGACTCCAGTGTGCCACCAGGGCTAAGAAACTGTCGTCTAGAGCAGGGGTTGGCACAGTCTCTCTGTCGAGGGCCAGGTAAGCATTTTAGGTCTCGTGGGCCGTATGGCCTCCGTTGCCATGGCTCGCTTCTGCATTGCGGTGTGAAAGCGTTCACGACAACCCGTGAACCGAGCAGTGTGGCTGCGCTCCATCAAAAGTTTACTTATAAAAAAACAGATGGCGGGCCGGATTTGACCCAAGGGCCACAGGCTGCTGTGTTCTAGAAATAAGCTGCAAGAGTTGGTAAATTCTATTACCTCCTATCAGTATGCGCTTTGATATCAAACTAGATTCAAAGGATCTACGGACTTCCTGAGGGTCATAAGAAAAATGACATTTAACGGTCAAAAGCTGGCTCTTTGTCAAAAGCAATCTGCCGCTCGCACCAAGCCATCTGAGGAAACATATTTAGGGACTCCAGGGCAGAAAAACAAAAGAGCAAATAGGTCCTCTGGCTCAGAAAATTCTTCAAGGCATATATGTTATTGGCTTTATCTTCATTTGACTAATGAAGAGCCTCCAGGAGCCAGTGAGGCTAGGCCTCCTGTGGTGCGCTGATCTGTAGCGGCCAAATGAGCTGCAGCTGTGGAACGGCTGGTCTCAGGTAAATCCGGACAGAATCAGAAGAGGCAGGGGACTTGGGTCATTAGGGAACTGTTATTCCTCAGAGTCCAGCTTCCGTTGGGGAAAGAGGAGGCATAGATGGGTGCAAACCTACACCCGGGACAGGCATCTACAACTTTTAGTCTTGGGTCCATGCAAGCTAAGGAAAGATGGCTTCTAAGGTCTGGTGTGCAGAAGGGTCAGAGCAGACGATCAGCCAGAATTTGTTGCCAGGATACAGTTTACTGTTCTCTCTGGTCTTCCAGTAGCCAAGAGATGATGGCCAGGTGGGAGAAAAATTGGGTAAGTGGGAGAAAAATGAAGTGGGTCTGCTGGGAATGACGGAAAGAGCCTTTAGAATTCATCAGCTCCAACTGGAAAACAGCTCTTCCTGTGTAATGATCATTAAAGTCAGAATAAAGTTCAGGACAAGGGGCACATTCCGTGATGGAATTAACCCAAATGTATGTGTTGGCCACGAGGACCGAACAGCCAATGTGCAACTTTACGCAGAGGAAAAAAATGTTGGGGTTGGTTTTTTTTAGAGTAGGTGGGGTAGCAGAGAGGAGACACCTGGCTGTGAGAAGCATCAAACAGCCCCAAAGCCACACCTATCGGCAGGTAGACCCTGTCATGACAGGGTAGGCAGAAGGAGAAACCGGTCACAGTGACCTCGAGGGTCACTGTCTCTTGAGGACAGGGCAGGCAGGTGGGTGGAGAGCAGAGAGACCAGGGACGGGGAAATAAAAGGTGAGGGAAAGATCACCTGAGGCAAGGCCCCTGCAGTTGGATTTTCATGAAGGTTACTTATCAACCCCAGGAAATAAAGGGACTAGGACAGGCCAGGGGCAGGCCAGGGAAGCCAGCAGGGGTGCCTGGCAGAAACAAAGCGCAGGGGAAGGAAGAAGGCAGAGGGCGTGTGGTGCGCTGTGGTGACTTCCAAGATTGTCATTCAAGAGGACTAATCTTCCACTAACATTATGCTTTTGGAATTGAATAATGAAGTGACAATAAAATAGCACATTAAAAATAAAAGCAAAGGTCAGGAAAGGGCCTTGGTTTTTCCTCAGAATGACAGGTGACAGTCTGTGACCGTGTCTTGCCCCGAGACCTCCTCCCACCCCTTAGGCTGTGCACACAGACAGGAGCGGTGACAGGGGGAGTGTGTTTAAGGGGACCACTCCTGCTTCCCGGAACTAGGGTTGCCAAATAAAATACAAGACACCTAAGTTAAATGTGAGCTTCAGGTCAATCAGGAATTGATGCGTCAGACATACTTACACTAAAAAAAAAAAAATCAGTTATTGCTGATCTGTAACTCAAATGTAACTAAGTGCTCTGTATTTTTGTTTTATTTGCTAAATCTGGCAACCCTACCCAGAGAGCAAGCATGCCAGCCCCACAAGTCTAGTGGCCCACACCACACTCCCTCTCAAAAGCAGTGAGCGGTTTGTTCTGGGTAGCTACCAAAACAGACCCTGGGAGCACAGAACCTTTGTAGACTTTGGCTCTGATTAAAATATAAAAAAACCCCACCAAACATCTTTGGTTTTTCAGCTCCCTGGCTCTGTATTGTCCACAGTGCATCTCAATGCTGGACACGGAGAGCCTGAGGTGCCTCCGGCTGCCTCTGTAACGGCGCCCTTCAGACCTCAGCTGGGCCTTCAAGGGCACGGGCAAGTTTGGAACCTTCTGCTAGTTCATTTTTAATTTTCGCCTCTGAGCGTGGCACGAGGCCAGGAAAGCACTCAGAGGCCTTCCCCTCAAATGCCCTCGCAAACCCTGCAAAACGACAACCCACTCTCCATTGTACGACACTGCAGGGAGGTGGGGCCAGAGAGACCGGCAGGTTGCAGGAACTTCATTTGCTACAATTTCTAGAGGCCCATGAATAAATGCAAGTTATGTGTTTGGGGCTGAGACCTTTTCTAGGGGTGCAAGTGAAAGGAAAGGGACACACGTAGGAAATATTCCTCCAGGACCCTTCCTCTGCTGTGCTGTGAAAGCCGTCTTCATGCCTGAGCTTGAACTAACAAGCACTAAAAATGCTCTGAAGTGGGGAAAGGAAGCCATTTCCAGAGGAGATTTTTTATGTAGAAGTTCATGGAACCATTCGTTAGGTCAATTTAAGTATTTATTTTTAAAAGCTCTGCCCAAGGAAGGAAATCTGAAGCTTCACAATCTGGAAGCTTCACTATTCAGCAGACCTGAATAGTGGGTGCATGCCCGCACCTCTTGGCCGCACACTGCAACAGCAGTGGGGGGATTTCAGCCCTCTGGGCTGCCTGGCTCTGATGGGCAGCTTCCCCGCAGTCCCTCTCTGTGCCCACTTGGGCACACGTATTCAGCTCAGGGACAGCCAGTTCCAAGCCCTACTGTGCCTTTCCCATTTCAAAACGGCAGCCTCCCAAAGGGGCGGTGGACAGCATCGCCCAAAGGGCGTTCCTCTAACGACGGTCAGGGCGCCCGGCGCCGAGTGACCGTGAACCCAAACACGCCCGGAGAGCGGGCTTTGTCGCCTCTGTTCTCTGTCGGTCTGGAAATACTCCGGGAGTTCGGAGTAGCTGAAGAAAAAAATGTGGGATTATTTGGGGAGACGGAAGGGAATGGAGATACTGCACAGTTAACAGGGCCCCGAAACTCAGAGACACAAAAAAGTGGATACCCTCAAAGCAGAGAGTACATTTCGGTTTTTTTTCAGCTGAATGATTCTACTGTCCTGAGACCCATTCTGTCCAGGTGGCCAGTGTTTTCCACGTTTTACTTCCTTGTATCAAAATGAAAGAGCCACCTTCTCTTCATGCCCAAATCTCTTAGGAGTGATGCATTCTGAAAAGTGACTGTCTCTGGTCCCTGAAGTTCGCTCTGGTTTAGGTCCTCCTGGTGGCGATTAGTGATCTAACCAGAACGATCCATGCCATATTTGGTGTCCAAAACAGTTAATGTCTCCCAAAGGACCCAGAATATGCCTAAGAAATAATCAGGAAATAACTTGAGTGCCAGGAAAACATGACTTAAATTTTTACCTTATTCCTGGATGAGGATAAAATAATACACTGAAAAGCTATCTTTCCCATCTTCCAGTGCAAAGCTAGATAGAAAACCTAGAAGAGCAGGCCAGACTCTGGGGCTGGGAGTTGCATGGAAACCTAGATTTGGGGTCACCCTTATGTTTAGAGGACAGGGTGCTGGGATGGGGGCAAGAAAGCCTGAAATCTGGACTGGCTCTCCTCTGGTCATGTGACCATGTGCCAGTCACCTCTCTGTGCCTTAGTTTTCTTTCTCTATTTTAGGGTTCAGGCCATTTCTCCTCTCATTCCCACACGAACACAGAATGAAATGATAGATATGAAAGTGCCTGGAGAACAATGCAGCTTTATATATACATATATATCTGTGTGTGTGTGTCTGCATATAAATAGCATAGGGCTTTCTTTTTTTAAAAGTAAGACTCAGTATTATAAATAATTAATGCCTCTCTGCTGGACCCACTCCTCAGGAAAAAGCCAGCTATGAGAAAAAGATGGATGAGAAAATACTGCCAAGGCCCAAAATGCTTATGACACTTGCAAGTGGATTCTACATGTTGGTCGTGAAAGCACAGACTAAGCTTGAGGCACACATGCTTGGGACCCACACCGTTGGGGAATTCTACAGGATCTTTATTCACTAGCTCTTTTCCTGGACTTAAGAGAACTTCAGGTGCAAAGAATTAAGTTTGGACATCATCAAAGCAGGGAAAATTATAGTACGGCCTTCGGGGAGAGGAACTAGGTCAACCCTCAGAAAGAGGTGCTGCCCGATCCCCGGAAAGCCAGGGGTTCATGACACATGGAGATGGAAGCAGGCTGGGGGCACTGATGATTCCTGGCAGTACATGGGGCATAAGGAGGCAGCCAGGAATAATTTAAAGAGAAATTGCTTCGTATCAGCCCTTTATTCTGTGTTACGTTCATCTCTCTCCCAGTGATCTAGTCTTAGCTCACGGCCAATAGCCCAACCACACATAGAAACATTGCCTGATGCTACCTGATAAAAATGAGGGAAGGGAAGGCCAGTAGGTGTCTCAGTAGTGTAATTATCTTATACTAAAGCACAGAGAGCTCCATGGTTTAGAGAACAATCAAACAGGAGCCCATTCTTTTCCCAAACTTCCAGCATCACGCATTGATTCAGAGACCAGAGAAAGGGCTCTGAAGGGTGTGGAAAAGCCACACTGGGTCATGTGAGAGGTCCCTCCTGGCTTTAGTCTCTTATTCTGGAATCACAGGAGGGCCGAGGCTGGCCCCTGTGGTGCCCGGACAGCCATGGATAAACAGGAACGATGGATCATCACCCATGAGTTTACCTGGAGTCTCCATGAACCGCTTCTTCTGGCCTGTCAAAAAGCAAGTGCAGGTTTGGATGGCAGGGAACAAAGCTGAGGAGGCTGGACGCTGCATGGAGAGAGGACCAAGCCCATGAGAGCAACAGCAGCGACAGAAAACCGAACAAACCACAGACCTGATGGGGGATGAGTCGCTGGACGTGGATGAGGTGGGCATAGGGCTGGATGGCGCCGAGAACATGGGCCAGGATGGCGAGAGGGGTGAAGTTGGGCTTGGATTCGGGGGGCTGCAAGACATAACAACCAGGAAACTCGTCAGCACATGGGGGAGCCACAGCAGGAGCATGGAACGTGCACAGGAGGCCGGAGGCGGGGAGCTGGAGCACAGCAGCCCTGACACCCAGGCTGGTGGCAGTGCCAAGTCACGTTTCTCCAGGCCAGACTTCCACGTCTCCCAAGTGAAGCCTGCTCAGTAATCCCTCGGGGCATGAGCATGTCTCTGCCCTGCAGAACAACTGCTGTCTGGCAACAGGGGCTTCTTCGGTCATGTTTACTGTGCCTTTGGCTGTGAGTGGAAACTGCCCTGAACCCCAAGCAGGAGCTCCTGCACCCGTGTCCTCTCGCCGGGCCCCGGCCGGGCAGGGCGGCTGACAACCATTCTTCAGCCTCCACCGCTCTGTGTTCTTAAAGTTGTGTCTCAGCAAAACGACCATTTTTCTGGGTCACACAGGCCATCCAGCCAGAAAACAATTTCCTGTTTACATTTTTAACTAAATGGGCTGTATGCCATTGAGACCCAGAGAAAGACTGCATTAGCAGGATGATAGCGGAGGGGACGGGCTGGCTCACCTCTCAGGCGAGGGGATGCCGTTACGGGCGGCGCTCGGAGGCTTGCTTTCCGGGCCTGCTCTCTTTTCATGGATTTGGGGCATTTTGAGGCTCCAGGGAAAAGCCCCAGAGGGAAGACAGTGAAAAACTGAAGAACTGAAACCTTCAATCTGTCATTTTCTTCTTCAATGGGTGGCCGATCAACCGTTTGGAGAGGAAAAGTTGTAATTACCAATATAGGGTTTGTGGATTTTAACTGGACATGCTACTAGTCTTTCAACTTTACTTCCACAAATTACACAGCAAGCAAACATCTTAGCAACTCTGTAAAATCATACGGAGTCATAGTTCATGCAAAGACCAGTGACTGGGAAAACGCAGTCACATACCCAAGGCTCGGCCGCCTGCTGGACGGTTTGTCCCAAGCACTTCACAGAAGTGGCGACGACAGCAAGGCAGCTTCAGGGATGCAGATTTGGAAACACAGCAGGACCCAGCAAGGATGGGTTAATGTCCTCCTTAACGGGACATTCACAACCGAGCCATGAGACCCAATAATGGCCCTAATTACCTATGGTCACAACATTAATTTCTATGTTAACATATAGTAAAAACCAACTGTGTAGATTCATCAGCTATCCTTGAACTAACTGAATGAAATATTTATTAAATGCCATTATGTGTATTATAGTTCTAGAATATAAATCCCAGGAGAGCAGAGGTGTTTGCCTGTTTTGTTACTGCTGCATCTCCAATACTATAATAGTGCCTGTATGTATTCAATAGATAATTATTGAGTAAACTCATGAATCTCACTTAAACCACACAACAAGCCAAGAGGCACTATAATAATTCCCACTTCACAGATGTGGAAACTGGGGCCAATTTGAGGCTTGCCTGGAGATACCCAGCCTGGGACAGGGCCCAGGTGCAGACCCCAACCCCGTGGCTCCAAGACCAGGGCCCTTGCTCCCACAGGGGGCTGCCTCTGGGGCCGGAGGGCTTGCTCTGCCCCTCTGTGCTGTGCCAAGCTTCCTTGCAGAATATACCACTACAGGTCATCTTAGCCACTGACTGACGAGTTCCCTTTAGAGGCCTACCACATATGCAGGGGAAAATGGGAATGCAGAGACAGACCGACTCGTTAAGACTGAACACACTGTAAATTACAGCAAAATCCCCAATCTTGCCTCTAGTCCTCTGTCTGGTAGATTCACAGAACAGATGCAATTCATATAATGGAAGAGATTAAATGGAAAGAGTATGTGTTTTTTTCTGTGTTTCTTAATTAATCCAGCAAAGACCAGTTATGGAGCACACGGTACAACCAAGACAGCAGGTGGAACCTGACTTAGCATTCGCCAAGGTCCCTGACTGCAAGGCTTACGATGTATTTGACAAGATGGGACAGATTAAAAAACAACTGCAACACAAGACAGCAAGCTTCCCCAGCTGAGGGGTGAGTCACTCTACTATTAGCTCAGTACCTGCTCCCCCGTGACTCTGCCCCGAGTCCCAGCAAAGGTGCCGCCTCATTCCCGTGGTGTGGTCCTCATTCTCCTCCGGAGTCGGAGCCAGCAGGAAAGGCCTGGCTTTCTCGGGCCTCTCCCCACCTGCCCCCAAGGCCCGCCCAAGACTTCCAAACAGCAGCCCAGCCCAGGGACACACTCTCTTCCTCTGGTCAGTGGTCAGCACAGCACAATGAAAAGGTCCTAAAAACTTTTTTTTTTGGTCTCTTTTTTTCTTCTTAGTGGCTTTGTAAGTAGGAAACACCTCCTGTTTCCTATCTCCTCTGTACCAAGAATTATGCCTTTGGCTAAAGGCATAGTTGGGGGCATGTTCTATGAATACAATATGGGTTCTGAGTGTTTTCCCACATCCTTGGATATCTAAGTGGTTCTTGGCCAGTGGAACATGGCTGAGATTATCTGGGGGTGCGGCTGGAATGCAGGGTATTCACAACTATTATAAGAACTGATTCTTCAATCCACGGAGTATTGCTGTGGTATAAACTGTAATTTCTAACAACTAATAGATTTTTCACTCATTTGCTTGGGTTTTAGTCATGGCAATAACATTTATTTGCTATAAAATGACCACAATTCAAAATTTATTACCTCTATGTTTTTGTGTAACAGTGAAATGCATACTCCACAGAACCTCTATGATTTTTTTAAGGCTGCAGATGGAATCATGCCTTTTGTTGGTTTGAGCTTCAGGGTCAAAACTCACTATCAAGAATAATACCAAACATTTTTATATGCCACGATGACTGATGCCTGCAGAAGGACTGTAAACATACAAATGTTCTTCCCGGAAACAGAGAGCAGTGCATTGTATTTTAGTTTCGATGCAACTCAAAAAAATATACCGGTGGGAAATAGGATGCACAGGGACAAGGATAATGGCCCAAGCCTCTCTGGATAATCTCGCCTTCTCCAGTACAGAAGTGTCTGGCTATAGGTTACTCAAAAACGGCAACTGCAGACAAAAAAAAAACCTCGCCCCAAAAACAGCCCAAACAAAACAAACAACAAATGGGGAGTTTTACTACTGGCTCTGAAACCTCCAACAGCAAATTCTCAAACTCTTTTCCCACTAATGAGGGCAATGATAACATGTGATTGAGGTTAGGATAGGAGAAATCATTTTATAACTATGATTTTTGGCAGACGACCCTGCCTTTCTCCAATCCTTAGAGTCCAGCTGGGAGTATCTGAGCTGAACGCCACAGCATAGACTTGACCCTGCACATCCCGGGGTCCAGGCAGTCCTCACGCCGAGGCCCGGTGACGGCAACAGCACAGCATGAACTTCAGCACGGAAGGAACACCGGCTGGTCTGGTTCGGAGTCAGCTGGAAGGCCTGCATCAGCCTTAGTCTGCTGGCCCACAGTGTCCTCAAAAGGGGTGAGACAGCCCCAGCCAGCTCTTCTGACACTCCCTGGACCGTGAAGAAACACCAGTTCAGGAAGATAAGGCTCGAAGGCCTGGCAGCACGCGGGGTTGCGGCTGACAGCTCAAGAACATGTGTGGCAATAGCGCAGCTTGACCCCCTTCTGCAGTCACTCCCTCGAGCAGTGGGACGCCTGGCATACCGGCCGGGACACGGCTGAACCGGCCCAGGCTCCGGCTGATCGTGGAACCCGGACTGGCAGACCCTCTGTGGCCACCACACCATAGTCGGTAAAACCTGAGTCGGTACAAGATGATCAGTAAGCTGCCCAAAGAAGTGAATCTTGTTAAATTCAGATACTCAAAATTATAAATGGCCTTGTAGAAAATTGGGAAACACCAAAAAGCAAGGAAGGCATTAGAATCATACAAACTTCACACCACTGACAGTCACTGTTAACATCTCGGTGTATTTCCTCATTTTGGGGGGGATAATACCACATACATGAGAAGCTTGTTTTTGTCACTTCATAAAGCATTTCCCAATGTCCTTAAATAGCCTTTGATATATTATTAAAGTGGCTACAAAGTATGTTTCTGTATGGAATACCCTGATTCATGGAACCATTCTTTTACTGTGTACATGCAGATTATGATCCCCTTTAGCTTTTATAAACAGTGTCAGTGTCGTAACTCACATCCTTGTTGAGGATCATTGATTGTGTCTCCAATTGTTTCCTTAGCATAAATTCCTGGAAGTTAAATTACTGGGTCAAAGGCTGGAAGTATTTTTTTTAAGAGTCTCAGTACATCCTAGCAAACAGCTTTCCAGAAAGGCTCCTCTGCACCGCATTCTCTCTGCGAGCGCACGCGGTCGCCTCTTCCTCTCACCGTGGCCTGCCAGCATGGAGCATTATCAAAAAAAATCAGGTGGACTTTTTTCAGTTTCTAAAGGTTACCTTGGACTCTTCTTTTCCCTAGCACGTTCAATGATGCGAAAATGAATACAATTCCCTTCCTGTCCTGTTTCCATCTAGAGGCAATGTTTAATTTTCCAAAGGGCATTCTGCCGCAAAGGTCGTGTGGGGAAGGAGACAGGCAGATGGACAAGAGCGACAGACAGCCACAACCTGGCGACGGCAGAGCCCTGGTCAAATGGCAGGGCTGCCCCAAGACCTGGGAGCGGTGATGGAGGGCCAGCTTACTCTAGGACTCGGAGACAGGACTAGGCAGGAGGGATGCGGTACACCAGAGGAAGCAAAGAATCTTTTGCCAGCAGTGTGCCATGGAGAAGTCAAAACGGGCATTCGCTCCTCTGCCAGGCAGCAGACTGTGCCCTGCAGGCCAGGTTCCCTGTCATGGGCCGCAGGCTAGGGCTGGGCCCGGGGTGGCACTGGCACGGGCTGACCACGTGCTCCAGCAGCCCCCCTTCCCACTGAGGCCTGGGGCAAGGGTGGCGCTTCATCCAGAGGGCACTGCTTGCAGATTTTTTCATCCCTTCCTATAATGAGAGAGAAGAGAAACTTCCAGGAAAATCTGTAAAGTCCTATTGAATCTAATCCCAAATAAGTGAATTCTTCTTCCTTGGAAAATATCCCTTATGTCTTGAGTAAGGTGCCATAAAAAGGGGAGAGACATCAAACCTCAGCCTAGAAATAGGGTCAAAGGGAACACTGGTAAACTGGACGGTGGTCAGTCAGAGCGAACGACACAAAGACATTGTGATTTCCTGAATATCTAAATGCATATATTCTATACATGTGGCCATTGAAGTTTTTACAACACAGAAATCTGATATACGTCCCAATCTCCTGACCTGCACTGTTCTGGGTTCTTTTCTTTTACTAGAGTGCACAGTATTTACAGACCCTTTCACCTCATCTAATAAAATTTAACATGCGTTTTTATTCAGACAGTGACAGAATCCTGATTCTTATTTTAATGAGATTAACTGGTGAAATCCCCTTAAGGCCTTAGCAATTATAGGCAGTTGTTTTAAAATAGTTTTTAAATAATTTTGCCCTTAAAATCATTCCACTAATCTACAGTAGAGTGGTTCTGTTTTCCAGCTTTTAATGTGTAAGTTTCAAATAAATTTTAAACTCAGATGGGAGTGTGGTGGGAATGGCAAGTAATTCCATGATTTTAGCAAAATTCACAATCTTAGAATGGGGCATCTGTCATCTGTCTGTAAGGTTCTCCAAGTCAATAATTTGAACCCTCTCATGTGGAACACTACAGAAATGTAAGGTACAGTAAATATAAGTCCTTCTGGATTAAAAGTAAAGATGCCTGGACATACTTTCAGTTCAATTACTTATTCCAGGAAGAAAAAAACCTCAAGAGAAAGGACAGTGCGGTTAAAAAGGCCAAACACTTGCACTGGGCCCCATGGCTCACGATATTTACCGAGCACAGTATTTGGTCCTGTTAGACCTGAGTGGAGGCCCTCAATCTTTTTCAATTCTACATTTCAGGAACATCAGAATTGGTTCTTATAATGTATTTACTTTCTTTTCAAATACAAAAAATTTCAAGCTTTATAAAATTATTTACAAGGAAACACTAAAGCATTTTGGGGGCACTGCAAAGAGTTTATAAGGGCAACATTTACTATTTCAAAAGATTTGAATGGTTGCTGAGAAATCCCAGTACCTCCTTATTAGCTTAAACTGAGGGCAGTCCACTTGTTCTCTATATAACGAAGATACTGCAAGTCCTAAGTCATTCACTGTAACTTAGAAAAGGAAAGCAATAGTGCTACTAGAGTCACTCTTGGACTGTCCTGAGGCATAACATTAAGCCACCATTCTAATGCAGGCATGTTTAAATACTATTCTTAAAATCTATGGGCAAGAAACAGTAACTGCCTCAAGGGGCTGGGAATGGGGAACAGCGTACACAGGCATGGATTGGACATTCACTTTTTAATTTCGTATTTGTTTATCCTATTCGAGTTTTTATAATAGTGTAAAGCACTCTTCTATAAATGGTGCTAGGATAACTGGATGTCTGTATGGAAAAACTGACACTTGATCTCTACCTCCTATAATATCTAACAAAAGACTTACAGGCGGATTATAGATCTAAATGCCAAAGGAAAACAGTCAAGGCTTTAGAAGAGAATAACTCTGGGAATTTGGGTCTGGAATTTATCCAATAGGACATAAGAAGCACTAACCATAAAGGAAAATTCTGATATACTCGACTATATAAAAATTAAGAACTTTGATTTATCAAAAGACCACATTAAAAGGGGGTAAAAAGGCAGCCTACAGCATATAAATAAACAAAGGGCTTGTAACCAGGCTGTACAAAGAACTACTGATCACTAAGAAAAAAGACAGATAACCAAGTAAGAAACAGGCTAGAAACTTGAAAAGGGACTTTAGAAGAGAAATATGTGAAAGGAAAGGTGCTCACCTTTTCTGTAATACAGGAAATGTAGATTAAAAGCACAGGGAGGTGATCCTGCGCACTCACCAGAATAAATCGCTGACTTCAAAATGCTGAAAATACCGAGTGTTTACAAGATGTGAAACATCTGGAATTCTTATATTTTGCTAGAGGAGGGGATGTGAATGGCCACACCCACTTTGGGCAACAATTTGGCCTTAGCTAATTAAGGCAAAGATATCATCCTCTATGACCCAGCAGTTCCACCACCAGACATGTGCCCTACGGCATGTGCTGCACATGTGTACATGTGCCCTGGAAGACATGGATGAGAATGTGTAGAGCAAATGATTCATAAAAGTAAAAACCAGAAACAACTCAGGAGATCAGCAAACATGGAACAGAGAAATAATTTTAGTATGTTAAGTCAACGGTGTACTTTACTACAATGAAAATAAATGAACTTCAGCCAGATTAATGACTCTTAAAACTATTGAGCAAAGGAAGCCGGGGTCAAAATAATTAAATAAAACCTCGCGTTATATAGACACATATAGTTGATCCTTGTTATTTGCAGATTCTGTGTTTGTGAATTCCCGTACTTTCTAAAATGTATTTGTAATCCCAGGATCAACACTCTTGGTGCTTTCACAGTCATCTCAGACACGTGCAGAGTGATGAGAAACTTAAACCACCCAACGTGCACCTTCCCCTCTGAGGCAGAACAAAGGGGCCTCCGCAGTGCTCCCATGTGCAAGGCGGCTATGACGTGCCTTACAGACACAACATGTGTTTAATAAGCTTTGCTCAGGCATGATGTAAAGTGCTGTTGGCGGTGAGATCAACGTTAATGAATCAACAACAGTATTAGATAAGGCGTCTTTAAATAGAACACACATAACACAAGGTTAGGTATAGATCTGTTGACAAAAATACTGTGACCAGAAGCTCACTGGAACCTAACCCTGTATTGCCCCCAGGAGCCAGGGTTCAGTATTTGCTAATTCAGTGTTTATAGTGACTTTATTGAACATAAAATTTTGTATTTAAGAGGTAAAAATATAAATAAAAACAAGGAACTGATTACTTCAAACATCAGATTGGTGGTGACTTTTGCTGGGGTGGGGAGCTATGAGCAGGAGAAAGCAGGAGACGCGGGCACTTCCGGGGCCTTGGCAACGCTTTACATCTTAACCTGGGTGACGGTTATGTGGGTGTTTACTAAATCACAATTTGCTAAGTTGGACATTTACATTTCATGCACTTTTCTGTGTAACCAAAAATATGTGTAAACCTGTCTAAAACATACTTACGGACAGTAGTTATATTAACATATTAACAGCATTTTCTGGGTGATGAGATTAAAGGTAGTTTTTATTCTTTGTGCTTTTAAAATATTTTCCACATTTTCCTCAGTTAATATATTTTATTTATACCCCAAACACTAAGACATGTTAATAGAAAAAAACATTCTTCCTAGTGATACAAATGGCTCCTTTGATTCTCTAGAGGAGGGCTGTTTAACAGGGCAAAGTGACCGTTCGGCCTTTGTTGCGCCCATCTGTGGTTTCGGTTGCATAACACAGTCAGCAACTCCCAACTGTTTGCACTGTCTCTCTTCTTTTTCAGTCAAATGCAATCAACAGATATTTATCTAGCACCTTCCATATATAAGAACGAACCTTTCCGCCCTATTCTCCTCACTGGGAAATCGTGTCGGCTCCTCTGAAGCCTTTACTCTCGGTAGAGTTACACTGCAGGAACCTGGTGGTGTCCTCCTTCCACCGGGCACAGGAAGGCCAAGGAGGACACCCCAGGGCCACATCTGGGAAGCCGGACGGCATGTTAGCAGCACCGGCTCGCGGCCATTGGCCATCTGGCATGCTCTTCGACTCTGTATGGTCGGCTTTCAGGGGATATTTCCTGTTTGGACTGGGAGGAGGAAAAGGAGGAAAAAGGATTGAATAAGAACCTAAATGGCCACTCCGGAAAACAGAGAAGTATCTAAAATTAGCAGGGGTGGCCCAGGATACTTCAGTGTAAAAGCAGCCCTGGGGAAAGGAGATACCTCGAGTAAGGGGCCTAAAATACTGTATTTCAGATTGTTCACACTCGTATTGTATTTAATAAAATAGTGTATTCACGATGTTTAGAACTCCCAGCAATGGAAAAGCACTCTGCTAAAGATAATGCCCAGCATGATGAAGTTAACTCCAGCAACCCTTAAACCTTGGTCCGGATACCATGAAAAGCACGTGAGGCAGACAGATAAGGAGAGATGAACTTTTGTTGAAAAGACCAATAGTCTCTGACTCTCCTTTTTCTCCCCCAAGCAAACAGCTGACTTCCCTCTAAGTCTAGTATTTATTCAATAGTCTAAACATGTGGAAAACTGTTTCTGATCTGATTTCAGCCTGCTCAAACGTCTTCTATACTCCATTTACATCTTCCATGTCTGGTCTTGCTCCTTGAGTGTGGCCGCACACAGAACGCGCGTTTTCTCTGTGACGACGCTCGTGTTCTATGACGACGCTCGTGTTCTATGACGGCTGGCTCAGGTTGCAATAAAGGAATGAAATCTCACTGGGCTTCACGGCGATTTTCACCCCTTGTTCATTTGCTTCTGAGGAGCTTATTGACTCGACTGGAAAAAACTTTAAATGATTTCCCAGCAAAGTCACCTTTTCCAGTAGAAAAAAAAAGTTTTTACATCTGTGAATAAAAACAAACTGAAGGAAAATGATTTTCATATTCTCTTCCCATTCTTGTGCTCCAAAACCAAATACCCACTGACAAGTCAACGAAAATAGACACAGCAAAGCTAATTCTGATCTTACAAAACTGAAATTTTTATTTTATTTTTTTTCAAATCTGTGATAGACCCAAGTAACTCTGGACAATCTTTGAGCTACTGGGTAAATTTAAAGTGAAAATAAGATTTTCAACACAGATGCTTAAAAGGCCCATTCTTGTGATCATTTCAAAGTGCAAATCTGATCTTGTTATTTCTCTCCTTAAAACACTTCAAGGCTTCCTAGGATGAAGACCAAGGCCTTCTAACCTACACTATCATAAGAATCTCTAGCCTGGTTTCTTGACATTTTACCACTCTAATCCATCCTACTACATATTGTAACTATATGAACTTCCTAAACACAAAACTCAATAAATATTTGTTCAATGAATAGCAATTTCCTGCTCATGAATTCCCCATTACCTACCGCACGTAGAATAAATTCCTTATCCTGGTGTTGTGGAACACGTATTTACAGTTTATTCCTGCCCACCAGTCTTCTCACTTCTTCTGGTTCATCTGCAGAAGTTCTTCCCCACCCCAAGGGATACGGGTGTCCCACCGCTGCACTACAGGGACAGGCACGTGGTACCCCTCCTTCCCTGGCCACAGTGATTGTGCCGCGGATGGATATGTCATTGATCATGGTCCATCTATGGGGTCTAATGTATTATGCATGCTCTTCTTTCTGAATACAAAACCTAAATGTGTTGGCTTAGGGTAACCAAAGATCTTTTTTCCCATTACATGGCAAACATCTGTCTGCAAATGAAGTTAAAGAGAGAGAGAGAGAGAGAGAGAGAGAGAGAGAGAGAGAGAGAGAGAGAGAGAGAGAGAAGAGCCAAGTAAAATAATAATTTGTGTTCCTGCATCCAATTGTGCTCAAGGTTAGATCCACCCTGAGATTTCCCAAAATTGTAAGTTTCTAACTTCCACTTTTTCCTTAAGCTAATCGGGTCTCTGTCATTTGAAAGTCTTTCACAGTAGGGGCCCCAATGCTCTTCCGGTTGCGTCACTCGCCTTTGAGTCCCCAGTGCTCTTCAGGTCGGCCAGCTTTTTCTTAAAGGGCCACAGTGTAAATATTTTAGATTTTGTGGACTAAGGTAAAATTGATAGTATTATACAGTTACTTGGTATAACCATGTAAAATACAACAGCTCAACGGCATGAAAACCATTCTGGTCTCATAAGCCATAAACTAAACCAAGATTAAAAAGCCAGGCAGCTGGCTGAATGCGGCCCGTGGGCCAGTTTTCCAACCCCTGTTCTGGTCAGACTGGCTTCCTTGTGCCATGGACACGCTTCAAGCTTCCCACTGCTATGTTCTTGCCGCTGCTGTTTTCCCGACTTAGAATGTCTGTCCCCCGCCCCTAGCCGCTGCCCGCCCACCACCCGAGGCCGGAGGTCAATGGGAACTCCTGCGTGAGGCTTCTCTGATACAACCATGAGTTATGAATTTCTCCTCTGAATCCTTAAGGACCTTGTGCTTCTCTTCTGGTCTTGACCCTTGCTTTGTAGTTATCCTAGTCCTCCTGTATCTCTTGCACATTATGGATGTTTAACAATTTTTTTTGCAATTGACAATATCTAAAGGATGTGTTCAAAAAAAGAAAGACTTCAGAGGACTGAAGTAATCAGTGAAGGGAAAGGAAATACGGATCCAGCAGAAGCCAAGGGCACGCCTTCTGGGAGCCAGGGAAGCCAGACATTTCTCCATCAGTGACGTGGTGTCGTAAGACAGACGTGCTCTCACTCCAGTGTTGTCAGTACAGCCACCGTTGACCTGCCTGGGACGGCCATGCCTGATGAGGGCGACAGAGGGGTGTTCCGGCCCTTTGCTCCCGGCCACGGGCCTGTGCCTCGCTGGGCTCCTGGGCTTCAGCATCCCACTCCATCACTCACTGTATTCCACTTCATCGGTCCCCCTCCTGACCACGGGGCGGTGTCGCCCACCCACAGTCCCTTGTGCCTCAGCCTTATCTGTGTATCATTTGTATTTTTACTATATATATATATTTAAAATATTTCAACATATAATAATGTATTACAAATACAATAATATATAATATTCTAATATTTCTCTTCAATCCCCTTAATAAAACCGAAACACCTACTTGAGTCCATTCTATATCATAAAACCTCCTTATTATTAAAATGAAGAAAAAAAAGTTCATCCAAGCACCATTTAAAGTGCCACATTTTGGGGTTTCTATTCTCAGCTACCCCTCTTTATTTCCTCTTGCAAAAGTGTGGCATATGTTTTCCTAAGATCTATTTAACTACTATATAAAGTGAAATTAGTTAATACAAATTTTGTATGTCTATTTCAGGCAAGGTGCTGATGGCCATTTTTTCCCTCTTAATTTTGTTGTCATTCATCTATACTGTCAATACCAGTATCACCACCACTGCAATGTCAACATGTACTGATTGTGCTTGTATTCCTGGGAGTGCAGGATTTTTTTAAATAGCTTTATTCAGGTTTAATTTATATATTATAAAATTCACCTGTTTTAAGTGTATAACATGGATGGAGCTGTGTAATCATCACCCATAATCCAGTTTTATAATGTCTCTATCAGCCTAAAAAAGTCCCTCTGCCATTTGCTGTTAAACCATGCTCCCATTACCAGCCATAGCCAACCACTGGTCTTTCTATCTTGAGATCTACTTTGTCTGGACACTTCACAAAAATGGAATCATGCAATGTGTGATCTTTCGTGTCTGACTTATTTCTCTTAGCATATGTTTATGGTGGGCCAAGAGCTTTTAAAGGGAAAATGAAAATGATGACGGTAATAAATGATGAAAGAGTACTAACTTCCATTGAATATTTACTATGTACCAGTCATCTATTCTATTGAATGCTAATTTTTCTAAACAACCTCAGAGATAGATACTATTATCCCCATCTTTCAGATGAGAAAACAGAAGGTCATAAAGTTTAAGTATCTTTGTGTAAGGTCAATTGTCTAGTAAGCAGGGAAGCAGGGATTTGAAACTAGTCCTAACTCTTAGCCACTACGCTATCTGCCCTCTGTTTTTTAAAAAATCTTAAATCCAAACCAACTGAGATTTTCCTTAGAAATGAGAGTTTTCAACTCACAGAAGACAATGTATAGTTTTCACCGTGCTGGGAAAAAAATCTTTGTGGGTTCACTATAGTGAACCTTAGCGTTTCCAGCCTCCACGGGACACAGAGCCTCCCCCCTTCCCTCTTGCACTCTAGACCATGCTGTGCTTACTGCTCAGGTGACCTGCAGGTGCCCCGCTTCTGGGAGCGTTGTTCACCGTGCTCCTGCCCTCAATTTGCTAAGCCACTTTACTTTATTTGGAAAGCGTGTATTGGAACACATGAAAAAAATATATATATTAAGGCTTTATATGAGCAAATTTCCTCAAAAAGTCTCAGAAGCTGGTCCATTTGTGCCATCTGTTACAGGGGAAACTAGAAACCACCTGTCTGTCTGCCTGAGCTCTGCTCTTATCAAGGAAGTTGTAATTACCTCTTTGGTGAAGGATTTGAATCATTACAGTAAATCCCTTATTCAGCACATATTGTATTAGGAAGGCATTCTGACCCTAACAACTGGGGATTTTCTCCTCCCACCCTGCAAAGATGCAATAAAACCTCAGCTATTCGGAGTCTGGCAGAGTGAATTGTGCCTTAGCCTTGTTTATTATTCAACAATAAATGTTTATGGAAAAAATATTCCATGGCAGGCACAGGGAACACAGCAGAGAACAAGTGCCACGAGGCTTCTGCCCTCAAACAGCCTGCGTTCAAGTACAACGAACTGCCAGGGAGGGGGTGCGAGCACAGGCTGGGTAGAAGAGAAAATATCAAAACTTCTATTTGCATTTTTTATCAGTTTCTTGCAAGATTTGTTTTTTATATATGTGTAGTAATTCTTGTATGTGTAATATAACAGTTAAGGCATATACTTTATAAATAAGTAAATGAAAACAACACATATTAGACGTACATGACCTGAATAACCCAAATATTTTTTTTTGTAATATTTCAATTGTTTAGTGATCAAATAGTTCAGAAAGCACTTTTCTTGTGTGCATACATGTGTGCGTAAGAGACGGTAAACAAGTGAACAACCAAGATAATTCGGACAACGTATGAAGAAAATACAACTCAGGGGGGCGTGACAGTGAGTTCCTGAGTGGGAGAAGACAGCGGGGTGATTCGGAGTCTGTGCATGGGCCCCATGTCTTTGAGGAATAATGTCTGCGCAAAGACCTCAACCAGGGAGAGTGCCCAGGGTGCACTCTCTTAAATAGCAGTGCGTCTTTTCATTTCAGTCATCTGGGATGCGAACAGAAACCAAGCCCCATTCCTTCCTAAAGGCCTCACAGTGTCTTTGCTTAATCACAGAGCCTTTTCCCAGAATCCCTCGTGGACTTAATGGAAAGGGTCCTGTTTTGAAGTAAAGAACTATCGTAAGAAAATCAGAATAAAAGTAGGCCTGGCTGTAAGAGAATTCCCAGTAGTAGCCGGTAACAGCAAAACATAGTTTTTCTGCAAGAAATTGTTTCCTGGTAAAGCTAAAAAGTCATTCTGTTTGGAGAAACAAATGTTTCCTTTTTCAATGAACTCTTTACAAGCCCTCAAAAAAAGCTTGCTCCTTTTTGGAAGGAATACATAAGCCACAAACAAACAAGCCAACAGCCTGCAGACTTCTCCTCTCTCGTGTGAGCTGCCACACCTCCAGGTCTCTATGGAAGCAAGCAGATGGCAAGACACCTCGTTACTATTACTCCCTTTTCTACGTCACTCTGACATTGACTATCTGAGGTAAAACATTTCCCAAGTTCTACTCATTTTTTGTCAGTGTATTTATGTTAATTCACTTACAAATGCACTCATGGTAACAGTATTACAAGCCGATCCAGTTCCCTTCAGAAAGCACCAGTCTATACTTTCAAACACACGCACTTGAAATGCGAGGGCAAGTCTTCAGTGATGCCACCCCACAACGCCCACACCAGGCCTGCATCAGCCCTTCCTTACAGTCAACCAGGCTAATAGTGACAAAATGGCACTCGGTCTGTAATTAACCTTTCTGTCATTCTCCCAGGCAACTGTGGGAAGGAAAAGGAGAAGTCTCCCAAGGAAAAAATACTGTAAACCACAATTTAGCAAATTACAAAAATGAAAGGAAATGAAGTGTATTTTCCAAAATGAAGCACCCGCACACCTTCAGGTAATTGAGTCAGTCTGGGCTGAGGCCTAAAAAGATCTGTATTTCTTAAATGCTGTCCCCACCTCCCCCAACCCCAGCCCTGGGGTTCTGGGTGTCCAGTGTGCCACAGCAGGTTTGCAAATTACTGGGAAATGTGAACACAGCAAAGCACCTCTGTGATTATTTTGTTCCTCTCAAAAATCTCTGATTTATTCACATAGATTTTATTATTTTTGTCTAGGGATAGGTGTAAATGTATCCACTAAATTAATAAACTCTCAGTGCTAACCTGTGATCTGGTCAAAAGAACCGAAGGAGTTCTGAGAAGAGAGGGCTCCTTTTAACTGGAATAGTTTGGGAAAATGTCACTTTCCATTTCGGGGTTTCAAATTATGGGGCTGTGGGCATCCTTGCATCTGGGAAAGGAGAACCAGGGTCCAGGGCAGAATAAGCCCCGCTCTCTGTGCAGACACGGGCAACAGGGCACAAAGTCTTGCTTCTGCAGTGATAGCTGCCACTGGCAGAGAGTGGCTAGGGCATGCCAGGCTCGGGGCTGCGCACTTCCTGTCACAGCCTCGTCCCAGTAATCCCGTGAGAACTGCCCTGATTTTGCAGAGGGGTGAGCCGAAAGTTGGGGAGCTTGAATGATTTTCTAAGAGTCAGAAAGCAGTGGTGCTGGGGCGGAACTGAGGCGGCCTGACTCCACAACCTGGGCTCTTTTGAAAGCCTGTGTCCACTGTCCCCTCCCGCCTTCCCTAACCGAGTCTCTGGCACACTTGTCACAAGCCTGGGGGACAGAGGGGCCGGGGAAACGCCCGATGCTGACAAAGCAAGACGACGAAGGGGGTCGTTGGGAGGGTCTGAGATCCTGGTGGCCCAGGTACAACCGCAGTTCCAAGATCTCATCAATACACATTCAACAGAAAGTAAAGAAAAATGGCTGGGAAGCGTCTCAGCGCTCTCATGGGTTGTCTGTTTTCAGAGAATACCTGTCACATTTGATAGACAGACTTGTAAATGAAAACAGTTCTCAAGAATATGAATTAACAGCTCAGCGCAGGAGTCTGGGGCCAGACAGCCTTCCAGTACTGGTTCGAATACTAGTTTTGCCACTTAGTAGCTGTGTGACCTCGGGCAGGTTACTTCTGTTGGCCCTCATTTTCCTTCCCTACTTGAAATGGGGATAATTAAAGCTTATACATATGCAATACTTAGTACATAAAGCTTGGTATGCAGCAAGTATTCATGGAATGGTAGCTGTTATGATGACGATATACTTGACTTGGCCTGAAAAAACGTTCTTCTGTTTTTAGAATGAAAAGTGGACTTACGGACTTGGTCCTTGTACCACCTATAAAATCCTAAGGCACTGATCCAAACAGAAGCAAAATTAAAGAGAAAACTGCATCATCACCTGACCTAAGGAAGGACAGAAAAAGTAATAAGCCCCAAGTTCTGGGGCTTTCATCCCAAGATAATTTCCCCTCTTAGCACAGCCCTGTTACCTGTGTCTGCACAGCAAAGCCCCCAGTGGAAAACACACAGAGGCAAGCTCACAGGCGCTCAGGTCGTATTACCGGTGGCAGACAGCTCTGCAGGTATCAAGTGACCTGTACCCAGAGCCCAGAATTTCATGTTCAAGAGGAGGTGTCAATCCTGAGCTCGGGCTCATCTACGGACCTTAATTAAGGCCGGCCTGTTTTCAGGGCAGGCCAACAGGAGATGTCTGTTTTCCCACTGGCTCTCCCCCAGAAATGATGGAGGCATCACTGGAAGGCTTAATGTTGCAGAAAATGGGCCTGGGAGATGGGAGAAGAGGTACTCCCCACCCGCCCACACTCATACTGGGGGCCCCTGTGGAAAGGGTGCTCCTGGGACAGCTTCCCGAGACGCCCACGTGGAAAGTGTGGGTGGAGGGACAGAGTTGTAGGGCGCTATCATCTCTCTGGGGTGGGT
Organism: Manis javanica; assembly: GCF_040802235.1. Lineage (NCBI taxonomy): Eukaryota > Metazoa > Chordata > Mammalia > Pholidota > Manidae > Manis > Manis javanica. The sequence continues at coordinate 89,419,153 of NC_133169.1, read as the reverse complement.
CTTTCTCCACGGATGACTCCACGCTCCTAACAGCAACAACGCCCAGGGTCCTCCATATGCTACCTGGTGAGCAGTGAAGAGCTGCTACCACTAAGCTGGACAAGGCCGGCCGGGCTGGATCCTGGGACACGAGGACGCAGTGAATGGAGGGCTTTCTTTGGTGGCCATAGCCACTGCAGCTGCTTCCCTCCTCTTTGTTCCTTCTGAGCCACAAGCCCCTCGACGTCTCACTTCCCCTCTCCCTGTCCTCACCTGTCAACAGGTTAACTACTGGCTCTGTGAACAGGCTGCCCCTTCATTAGAGGGGCCTAGAGAAGACCCACCGAGGAACACCAGGGCAAGCGGGAAGAGCAGGGCTGTCCCGGCAGGTGGGGTGAGGGCAGGAATCCCCCTGACTCCACCTTGCTCCGCTCATCTGAGAACCAGGGAAAGTTTTACCCCCAAAGAGCCTCTGTGAGGACTGTGTGAATGAACCTATGCAGTGGGCCGGGCACCACCAGGAGCATATAGAAAGTGCCCTGACGTAACAGCAAGTGTTGGCACTTGCTGGCTTTGATAAGCTAGGAGGGTTAAGGAGTGGACTAAATAACCTTAGGGTCTGTGCAGCCCCACCTGCCTTTCCAAAGCAAAACTAACAAGGGAGGGCTGCAAGGCTCCGCTTCATTATATTCAAAGCCAGTTTACTTTTTCTCTGCCCTTCCCCCCTCTGTGTTTGGTTAAAAAAAGGGAGGGAGGGAGATGCCCCATAATGTACCTTTTTAATATATAAATATTTATTTTTTTTAAATACTGAAAGAAAATTAATTGTTGGTTTCTAGCTTTAAAAGCCATGTGTGCTCAATGTAGAAAATGAAGAAACAGTAAAAGGCCAAAAATAGGCCAAACAAATCCAACTACCAACCTCCCCACCCTAAGATACCACTGTTAGCATGTTGGTGACTTTTGAGAACGTGCCCATGTATACACATGTACCTATATGCATTTTGTTTTGTGCACTGAAATGGCACCATAATTTACATACTTTCTTATTCTGCTTTTTTCAACAAAGTAGTTTACTATGAAAATATTCCCATGCCAATAAAATTTATCAAAATTTATACAATCACATGATGGTTTCACATAAACAACACTGTGGTTTCAACCTTCACCCATATTATCAAGTCCTGACTCCCTGGTTGCAGTCACTGTCTCTCAGCGTAGTAAGATGCCTCAGGGTCACTCCTTGTCGGCTTCGTGCTGTACTTCAGCAACATAATTTTTAATAGTTGCACTGTAGTCCAGGGCTGTTACCCAGTCATCACTGCTGTTGGACTTTTATTTCCTATTTTCGCTATTCTAAGTAATACTGAGATAAAAGTTCACCCACCTTTGCATATATTTCTGATGATTCCTTACGATAAATACTAGAAGTACAACTGTGGGGTCAAAGAGTAAATAAGCCAGTCTTAAGGCTTCTGACCCATATTTCCATACTCCTCCCAAGAAAGGTCACGTTGACCTATAATCCCAGCCATGGTGGGTGGGGCAGCTGGGCCTCACACATTCCTTCTTTCCCCCCGCTCTCCCCTTCTTTGGTCTGTTGGGTATATGGATTTTTGGTGCTTCTGTCAAATGAGTTAATCAAAGCTACTAAGACAAAAAATGGGGCCGATCCAATCTAGGTTCAAACCATTGCTCTAAAATAAACGCAAGCTCTAAGAGGAACTGCTCTGAATCGCTGCAGCGTTCTACAACAAGGGGGTCGGTGACAGAAGGGAGGGTAGGTCTGTTCTCGATCAGCCTCTTCTCCTGAATTGAGAATCACTGGCTTCCTCCAGCCCATCACTCTGCAGGCTGAATCGGGAGTGAATTAGAGCGACGGGATGAATGAGCTCATATGCAGCAGGGACACACATGCTGAGCACGAACACACAGACACCCCATTACACCCCCGGCTGCGGTGCCACAGACACTCTGTCAGGTAAATGCCCTTTCATAACCCTCATGGAATAAAGGGGGAGTGTTCCTTACTTATTTTTTTTTAAAGGGGAGAGAAAAGATAAGCATTAAATTAATTTGGATTTGAAGCTTCAGTATCTGCAATGAGTATTTTAGCTAGTTAAAGGGAGGCATTCTCTACTCGCCATCAGACAGGAAGGGACAGCTGGTATTTGGAGCTGGCAAGTTCCTCCTGAAAGATCAATGTTGTCTCTGTATTTGATAGACTGATCTGGTCTAAGGTTTATTTGTTGAAACAGATAATGTAATATTCAGACCATCAGTGTGTTCACACAGAACGCTGTTTTCCCTTAACCTATTTCCTGCCAAGAAACTTTCTAAATCTGTGCACCTTACCCTCTTCTCTGAGAGTCGAGAGACTCTGACCTGGGCCACAGAGACCATCAGATGACGTGGCTGCCACCAGGAGGGGAACGGGGGCAGAGAGGGCTCTTCAGGGACTCCAGGTCATCCAAAATCCCATGGAAATGAAGAAAATGGAGTTCTTCCCGAAGCCCCCTCTGCCTTCTGCCCCCCAGGATCTCTGCCTGCTTATGAGGACAATAGAGAGGCTGGTCTGGATGTGGGTGAGGGGCGGGTAGCTGCCACAGCGCCTCAGGCTTGCACTGGTATTTGTAGACCTCTGTGGCCCACCTACAAGCTGGCAAAGGAAGCCACATCCCTGCATGCGTCTGCCCACAGCCAGGGACAGCGAGTGGCCTGGGGGGCCTTCCACGAGCGGCTGCAGCTGCTGCTTTCTGGGTGGCTCACAGTACGTGTGGGCAGGGAACAGCCTGAGAAACGAGTTGCCTGGAGTCAGCTTACTCCGCAGGTTGCTCCCCAGCAGTCAGTGGGCTGTGACCACTCGGTGGTGTGTAAACTACTCAGGATGGGGCGAACTGCCGGTGGGCTAGTGCCGAAGCCCAGGGCTTTGTGCCCTTCCAGAAGAGGAGCCGAGAGGAGCTAACAGTACCACCAGTTAACATTTACTGAGGGCTCATTACCAGGCAGGTCATGGAGGGCTTTGCTCTTATTGTTTCCTCAATCCTCCCAACCAGCCTAGCAGGTGAGCACACCACACATATGAAGCTGGTGCTCTGGAAACTCACAGAAACCTTCCTGGGACGTTTCCCTCCGGGCCCATACCAACCCACCGCCTACCCCTCACCTCTGCGGGTGCCCGGCCAAGCATGACATTTACACGTGTTTTATGAAGGTGCCTCCAGGAACGGCCCAAATTCCCCGCAGGCCTTATCTAGGAAGGAAACCGGCTTATTCGCTACTTCCCAGTTGCATGAGGCATAAGCAGAGTAACTCAAGAACCAAAGCAGCCCACTTGCTGCCAACATGCTGGGTTCAGGCGGCATCAGCAAAACAGGGTGATCACAAGGCTCATCAGGGCTCTGGGGTAATGCGGAGCCTCAACTTCCCAGAGAACCACAGTTAGAATGAGTCACGCAGACCATGATTAACCCATACCCTAAAAATACAGTTTTCTTGACATGATTTATAGAAACAACTACTTACATGGGACCTGACTTTGAGAATGGAGTGGCTAGAGATACTGTGGCTACTTAAACACTGGTCTGGTCAGGCCACCACACAGGGAGAGCAGAAGATCTGTCCCTATTTCTAGGAAACTCTGGGACATTCTGGCTTAATACATTTGGTGATGGTTATATAAAATTCAAGTGCTATGGGAGTTACTTCCTAGGCCAGTTACTTAAGGTAGATGAGAAATTATCTTGTATATCTTCTCTGTCAATGACAGGCTTTGGATAAAGAAAGTCTTAGCTTGTCAACAAACCAAATTTTATTATTATTATTTTTAAACTAAGGTGAACTCATTTAACAAATAGATATAGAGCGCCTCCTTGGAGCCAGGCCTTGTCCTGGGTGCTGCGAATCCTACGATACCGACACGGTGCGGTCCTTACTCTGACGGGGCTCGCAGCACCTTGAGGAGAGACGCACAATAAGCAGGTGAGTGAGTTACCGGGCAGGAACATTTCTGAGGGAACGTGCTAGGAAGAAAATAAAACAGGGTGACATGGCTGGCGGTGATGGGTGGGTGGGAAGGGACAGGCAGGCTGGGGCACACGACGGTGAGGGAAGGGCCTCCGGAGGCAGCAGGAGCAAGTGCTGCTAAGGCCCTGCGGCAAGAATGATCTTGGTTCATACAAGAACAGAATAAGCGCCGGAGCGTGGCGGGCAAGGGAGACGGAGGTGAAGTGAGGCCAGAGAGGTCAGGTAAGGGGGGCAAGGCCAGGTCATGTGCCAGGATAAAGAGTTCAGAGTCCATTCTATGTGCAACTGGAAGGCACTGGAGGATTTCAAACAATTTCCTGAATCTGAGGCATTGCTAAATATGTGGTGCGTTTACAGAATAGAAAAAGGAAAAACTAAAACAAAACAAAAATCTTAAAGATAGTGCCATTTCCTAAGAGGGGAGTGAAAATTCCTCTTTATGCAAAACTGGTTGCCCAGAAATCCTTTTCAAGGCATTTTCTGCGTTTCCTCACTCATGTGAAAAAACATGTTAGTATTAGACTAAGTTCCAGGCCCTGAGCTGGACACTGAGAACGAGACAAATGACAGGGGATGACAACGCACTCTGCCGGGGCCTGAGTGCCTGCCCAGGAGGGAAACCTGGTATCTAAACAAATGAATAGCACGCGTGAGTTCAGGGGAGTGCGCTGGGCTCAGCAGACTGGAGCTACAATGGATTTCTCGGCTCTCTGTGCAAGGTACAAGATCTTCCTGAGCCTCAGTTTCCCCATTTGAAAAATGAGGTCATTAACAGCCTCCTTCCTAGGGTAATTGTGAGTATGAAGCCCTGAGCTCAGTGTCTGGCGCCCAGGAGCCCTCAATGGTCAGCAGCAGCTGCTGTTAAGGACAATGACAGAAATAACCAGTGGCGACTGAGACAGCACTGAAAAGCGGCACTGCATGCCATCAAGGGCAAGGGGGTCGGGGAAGGCTCCCTGGAGGAGCTCACGGAGGGTCTTCAAAGGGACAGTAGATGTTGGCAAGCACAGAACGGGGGAGGAAACACCAGGCAGAGAGAACTGCAATCTCCTATTTTTCTATACTTCCCATGAAGTTGTTGACCTTACAATGCACATGATGCCGATTCCCCAGAAGGAGCACTGGACTTGCAGAGCGGCCTCCCAGCTTAAGACTACCACACAGACTTGAACGGGCCACTTAAGCCCTCTCAGCCTCAGTTTCTCCCATTTACAAAACACAGACACTGGCTGCCCACACTCCTCATTCATTCAGTTCATATCATCAAATACCTACAAGCAGCACTGTCAATACTGGGGAAGCAACAGTGAACAAGCGACCAGCGTGGGTCTGAGGTGCATTACAGCTCAGTACAGGCATCAGAGGAGCAAACAGGCAACTGTGATGTGCTGTGCAAAGTGCTGCAATTGGGGTTAATACAACAATCTAATGAAATATCTGTATGGAATGGCTCTGAAAATGGGTAGCACCATAAAAATATTCTGTGGTATTCTTATTCTTGATAAAAATGCTAGCTGGACTCGAAATCTCCCAGGGATTTTTTTCAAGCTTCTGGTCTGCTGATAGCACTTGTTTCCAAAGCAGTTATGGGTCAATGTATATATAAAACACATGGCTATGCCTGCCACATATATGCCATCACTGCCAGGTGCTCCGGGGTCTGTTAATCAACTACAGTGGAACATCCTGGCATTCCGTGCACCTGGCAGAGAGACAAACAAGACGTTCCCTGGTCAGAGATGTCCAGTTTGGTGACAAAGATACTTGGACACAAACATGATGAGGTGCTATGATTAATGCTATTCTGAGTATAATTAGAGTGATCGTATAATTTGTCACGCAAACCAGGACAGGGGAAGGTGGAGGGATGGATGCTTCTAAATTTACACCTGGGCAACAGATGTCACGTGCAAACTGAGATTTATGGTCATTAGACAGAACACAGAGGTCAAATTTTTGTTCAAGTAATGGCAGCTGAGTGCCAGAAGCAAAGCATATTGACACTGTGGCCTGATTTGATGTGACTCACATTTTTGCTTCCCACGAAACTAGCTATTTCCTTTTCATGGCTCCTTGCAATATGTAATTTTCTTTGAGTATTGGAACCTAAAAGTATTTGAGGATTCTGAGATTATGGGCTGAAAATTGCACAAGGATAATAATCAGATACCAGAGCCCTTTTCATGGCAGGAATGCGCATTATAGTACTACTGAAATTTCAGCTTCCATGTCACATCTACACTTTTGCCTAAAAGCTTGCCACACAGGTTTATGTTAAATCCCCACCTAAAGGAATTCCCTCCTCAGGCTCCAAAATGACCTTTCTAAGTGCTTTTTAATATTAACATTTAAAAGCTTTCTCCAAGCTACCCTAGGGCTAAGCCAAACTAATTTCTTATATTTCAACTGGCTCTTTATACCCAGTGGTAGAAGGACTTCTACTTATTCGTGAATGAGCACAGAGGTTACGCTCTTGGTAAGATGAACGAACTGGAGGAAAGACAAACAAGAAGTCTTGGTCACATCCATGTCACGGTGTTTGGAGTCACTAACTTGCCTAAAGAGCTCTCCCGCCAAGCCTAAAGGTAATTTCCAACATGAAATTTCCTTAAGTAGTTGTCTCATGACACAGGTGACATGACTTATCTTTCTTTTTTTTTTAAATTTTTTATTAAGGTGTGATTGACATACACTCTTACGAAGGTTTCACATGAAAAAACAATGTGGTTACTACAATTACCCATATTATCAAGTCCCCACCCCACACCCCAACGCAGTCACTGTCCATCAGTGCAGCAAGATGCCAGAGATCCACTGTGTCCCTTCTCTGTGCCGCACTGTTCTCCCCGTGACCCCCACACTGTGTGTATTGAACATAATACCCCTCAGTCCCCTTCTCCCTCCGCATGACTTTCTTAAGGGACAAGTGTTTGGCCAGTCTTTGTCTTAGAGAAGATACACACCTCATAAAGAGAGCTCTATCTCATTTCAAAAGCCGCATTTCAGATGAGGAACTTAAAACATTAGGGGAAAAAGTCAAAGTTGGTTAAAAAATGCCTTATGCCAGGGTTCCCTCAAATTTAAAAACAGAATCAGAAAGAAACCTAAGCCTGTTTTTGCAAAAACACAGAAACTCCTCCCTCCACAGTCAAGTATATTAAAACAGTGTAGAATTTCCGGGTCTGGCATGTGTGAGGAATCCTTTTCATTTTGGTACCCATTATCCTTCATAAGAGGAAGTGTATAATTTTTTTCAGCCTGTTTCAGGAAACACCACAAACTTCGTAAAATTAGTTTTTCTAAAATATTTCTGAACGTACATACTTGCAAAAGAAAAATATCATGCTAACTGGAGGTATGGCAGACATCCTTTCTTCACGACAAGAGGGCACCCCACGTCTCCCTCAGCGTCAGCAGAGCACCAGAGCCCTGTATTTGCAGACACCCCTCAGCGTTTTGTTTGTGCTTCCCAGGAGCGGCCTTTCATGATGTCCACCAATCTTTTTGGTCATTGGCTATTTATAAATTCTGCCAGCTGCAAGCACAACCCTAGATGCCTGCATTTTTACTGGTTAAAATAATACTACCACTTAGTCATTTGTGGAGCCCCAAAAAGTGAGAGCTAGCCCTCATGTCACCTAAACAGCCTTAAACTAAGTAGACAGAACTTCTGGGCTCCTTCTCTATAGGAAAGGAAAAGCTTTTAAAGAGTTGGCGCGACAGATGTATTCTGGGCACAGAGGTCCTCTGGCATCCTTCCTGTAGCTCCATACCAAGTCTGAAATACAGTTAACTCACAGGTTTACACTTACGCTTGCTTATCTCTGATAATGGGCTTGGACACATATCAAAGAGGCTGCTCATGTGCACTTATCAGTCCCCGACAGGTAGGAGGCTTAGGAGTTCGATACAGGACTTCATTGCTCACTTCTTTAGCAACTCAGCAAGTATTTGGCTGAGGGCTCCAATGACTTCTGATCCTAGGTCATCCTATACTGCTACTGGGTTGCCTGGTTATGACCTATGGATTTAAAATTTGTAATGGATAATTCACAACAATGGGTTAGAAGTATGTATCTATATCCATAAATAAAATATGTGAATTTTATTCAACTTGCTTTGGGAATGAGGAGGCTTTTCTCTTTAATTTGTCTATTTAATCTACTGCTTTGACTGGATATCATATTGGTTGATAAAGTTTCCAGTGTAAAAGACTATCAGCATAAAAAGGTAGATGGGGAAAAGTAAGTCTCCCATGGACCCCTCCCCAGCAATCACCATTGTTACAAGTTCCCTCTACTTCCTTCCAGAGCGACTTCATGAATACACAAGCTTGTGTGTGTGTGATTCCCCCTCTAAAAACAAAGAGCAGCAAGTTAATGCACAGTGCTTTGAACGCTGCTTGTTTCCCACAAGAATGTAGCACACGCCGGTGTATACTGCTCCACCAGTACATGAAGAGTCACCCCTCAAGTCTCTGCAGTGGCTACACAACATTCCATCGTCGAGATGTACAACAATTCACTCAACCAGATCCTTACCAAGGAATGTGTAGCTTGTTTCCTACTTTTGCTTTTGAACATGACATAGTATCAGAGCTGGGATAAGACAGGAGGGGTGCTCTACAACATTTTGTCCTGCCTACGTACTGTCCTGTTTTTTTAAAAAACAATACAGACATCTAAGCAACACAGAGAGGGTATTTGGAAGAAACGGATGTCAGCCTTCCTGCTGCTACACACAGGAAGATACGCCGTCTCTCTCTTCTTGAGCTAACAACTAGCTTCTAAAGCTGATGAAGTTTCGGAGCTGCCCAGAGCAGCAGCTGAATCCTGGGAAGACAGAACTACTGAACTTCAAGAGAACCCAATTACTGATGCTGGGCGGACTTTGGCGTCTAGGCAGCCACTACCAAATAAAAATTCCCATAAGTTGGAGCAGCCTAGTGTGGAATCTAGGTCCAGGTCATCCCTCCCTTCCACATAGTGTGACGCAGAACTCTGAATCTGTTGAGACTCTAATTTAGGACTTACATAGGCTTTGGACAAAAAAATTCTCCAAATAGTGAGGTGGAGAAAAATCTCTGGAGCTGGCCTGTCTGGACTTTGGGCACGTACTTAATTCACCTTTCCACGGCTCAGTTTCCTCTCTGTAAAACAGGGGGAATAATATCTAGCTCAGGAAGCGACTGGCAGGATTAACTAAAATTATGCCTGTGTAGGGCATAAATCTGCAAAAAAGTAAAAAGCTAACCTTTTCAAACAATATTGCTTCTCTCTCTCACTTACCAACTTTACATCTCCCTGTATGGCCCCGGAAGATGACTGGTTAGCCAGAGACGGGTAAGATTCCTCAAGGGAGGAACAACCTAAGACAGGCACAGTCGCAAGGGGGCCATCAGGTGAGAAATTGGGGATCAACAGAGGTGAGGCTTAGAACCTCAACTCCCCTGTTTTGAGAGAAATCTTCTGCATCCGTGGATGTTTTATTGCCCTTGTCTAGCTTGGATTAACACATAGTCTACAGGCACACACCTGATCATCTACATTTGCCCTCTTACAGCACTAAACTATGTTTTCTACCTTTATCTTGCATCTACCTACCACTTCAGCATTTTATTAAAAAAAAGAAAAGAAATAATAATAATAATAACAATAAGGGAGAAATGTGGGATTCACATATAAATCAAGTATAAAAATCAAACGAATAATCATAATTGACCTGATTGTTTATAGTTCATAATGCGTGATCAAAACCGAAAGTTTCTGTGATGACTGCCCTTGTACTGTTCACCATGTAAGAACTTATTCACCATGTAAGAATTTGTTCACCATGTAAGAACTTGTTCATTATGCTTCAGAAGATTGGAGACTGTTGAGAATTAGGCTTGGGGTTGATTAATGATTGTGCATTGAGTCCCCTATACACAATTTTTTTTTTGTTAACAACCATATGATCAATAAATATGAGAGATGCCCTCTCAAAAAAAAAAATTATGCCTGTGTAAATTGCTAAGCAAAGTGCCTGAACTTAGTAAGGGCTTAGAAAATGTTAACTATAATTAACAAAACAATCCAAAGCCACTTCTTTTTTTTGTTTTATGTTGTTTTGAGGAACATCTTGGCCTCGCCTACAAATACACCTGTTGTGAGTTGTGGCCTCAGGGGGATCCTGCAGTCTCCTGACTGCGAGGTCTCTGTGCCCCCAAGTTCCCTGCACGCCTGCAGAATGATCCGTCACTTCTTGGCACACAGTACTTTGCCTCCTTGTGCTTGTGCCATTTCTTTTGCTTAGTGTCCCTCGTTTCCACACAGGTAACTTGTACTTGTGTCTTAAGATGCAGCCCGGAGGGCGAAGCTAAGTGCCCTTCCTCTGGATCTCACGGCTCCCCGGGCTCGCCTCCTTTGCAGCACTATCACGCCACCTGGCAGGGACCTGGGAGCAGGTCTTCATAGGCACTGGATCCTAAATTCCCAGCACTGAGTGGCCACAACACAGGTATACACGGTAACTGCTTGCTGAATTCAAATGAGCCCCCTTGGAGACAAGGATTCTGGCCAGCCTGTTTTATCTTTTCAATAAAATATAGTCTATGCCTCTAGCGTCTTTCAATCAACAAGTGTATCTGCACTTCAGGTGCACTTCTTAAAAGCCTCAATTTAGAATCGCCTGCCATGCAGTTCCTATTAAAAGTATGACTGAGGCAAGTAAGGGGAGACTTCCTCTAGGGGGGTGCTGCCTTGCACCCACCATCCCTGTGGCCAGGCAGAACCCCAGAAAACCACATGCTTTGTCTAGGTTGTTCGCTTCCTTGTGCCATAGTTAAAAGGGCCTTTCAATATTTTAGCTTTACCTTATACTCTGCATTTAATCAGAACCAGCTGGGGAAACAGCCATACATGGACAGCCTCGTTTCTTTTTTGCACAGAACTGCTATGGAAGATGTGGTCCTACTGTGCTATTCAAAACCAAAACAGAGACTTTTACGACAAAATAATTTAAAACTGGCAACTCTCAATGAAGTGGCATGTTTTCCTGGAAAAGACAAATGAACTACACTTTCCATCACGTTTTTCCCTTCTTTGCCATGGCTGCTAGGTAGCTCTGAATTACTCTCCCCTCTCAGCCTTTGTTAAGCTGCTGTGTTTTTTATTCTAATATTCCTTACTGTGTATTAATTTTGAAAAAGAGTAATGAGCCTCAGGCTTTCGTTTGGTCATCAACAAAGCTCGGAGAATGGTGTCACCAGATACCTGGCACATGTATATCACCCAGCCGTGCTCTAAACACACACACCCATACAGAACTTGTCAGCACACAGAGCCTTGAATAAAAAACAAACCCCTGCACTTAGACAAGGCTTGCAAGTCTTGAAAATGCTGCCCCAGTTTCAGCAACAGGAGACAGGTGTGTATGTGACAGTGGCCTGCACGGATTTTGAGATGGTTACAATGTCTAAGCTGCAAAGCCATCCTTTAATAAGTGCACTGAAATCAGTTCAGCCCTTAGGGGGACAATTATACGTGAATTCCAAGCAATAAAAGGAAGGAATGCAAAAAAATGAAGAGGAAATTCAATTCCCAAATCACAAACCTAAGAGCAACTAGGACTGTAATCAGTAGGTACTGGGGTTGTGCCTGTGCCAAAGATAAAGGCTGGACCTGCTAACACCAGGCCGCCACCTCTTCGATTTAGAGGGAAGGGCGGCAACAACCAGATGGTCAGCTTTTGAGGGCAAGTTTTTAGTTTTGTTTTTAAAGGCAGAAATGAAGAAATACAAGGAAATTGCACGAGTTTGAAAAAACACTGCTTACGCGAGATTACAGGGCTACGGAATGCTGAGGGAGATGAGCATCTCTGCCAGCACTTGGAGTCTCAAGAGTTGGCACTGTGACATCTGAGACCTTGGGGGAAAGGAGCGGCTGCTGCAAACCTGTTCCCTCCCCTCCCCTCCCCTGCCTTCCTCATGATGGAGGGACCCCCCCACCCCTGGCACAGGAAGGGCTGTGTCGGCAGGGCCTCTGGGCACCTGTCAAGTCTCAGCCTCCGGGACGCTCACCACCGCCCTCGGGTAGGACTGAGCGAGGAACCAGCGTGCAGGCTGATGGAAGCCCGTCGGCCTGGGGCTTCTACAGGCTGCAGTTCCCAGGCTGGTCCTGCCGCCTCCGGCTCTGTTACCTCAGGGAAGTCACTTCTCCCCCTCTGAAGCTCAGTTTCCTGGTCTGTGAAATGGGGATATTGAATGTGGCTATTCACGCCCCCTCCCATGCCCACCCCCCAGGTTATAAGATTAGATAATGTAGGTAAAATCCCTAGACTCGTGCCTGGCAACAGCAGCTCGTCATTAGACGTTCACACCCTACTTTTTTGCCCCTGGAGCCCTCCATTTCCATTCTCCACATTCTCTGTCCCTTGTTATACAGCCTATGCCAACTATTTCCCATTCTCTTCTCCCACTCTCTTTCTCGGAAACTTTGGCCTGCCTCACCTCTCTGATGAGGTACTCAACCACTGTTCCTATTTCCCCACATTCTTCTGAACTCCCCAAACTCACCCAGCACCTGAACTTGACTGATACTAGGGAATGGAGGACTAGAAAGAGAGAACAGCATGGGGCTGCGTCAGGCGCTTTCCTTACGCGCCCAACTCAGTGGCTTCCCGTTACCCAACCACAGCTAGTGATAGTGGCTGGGGGCAGGCGGAGACCACACTCTGACTGCCCAGGCTCAAATGCCACCTCTGCCCTCACGTACGTCGGGTAACTTCTCTGTGCCCATTTCCTCAGGGGGTTATTACAGTGCCTAATGCATCATGACAATTAAATAAGTACTTACATGTAAAGTGCCCGGCACAGCAGTGCTTAACGAACATTAGCTGTCCTCATCACCACCACCACCCTCCGCTATCTCATGGGGACCTGTCTTCCCATGATTACATTTTTGACCTTTGAGAGCGACACTTGTTCTTGGGCATAGGAACTGATGGATCATAGCAAGGTGGAATCTTCCAGCAGTTCACTGATCCTAGCAGGAGAATCAGTTCTTATCCACACTCACAGGTTTCAGACAACAGCACCACAAGTTGGAGACCTGCACACAGCTCACGAGTCGGATGCCCTGCCGTTCTTGGCAGACCACCAGAAGATGCCACCTCCGAGCAGCCTGTGCCTGGGAAGCTTCCAGAGCCGCCGAGCCAGAAGGCACAGTGTTCTTCCATGTTACTGGCTCTCACGGAAGAGAAGGGGCCAGTGCTTCAAGATTCCTCCTCTCTGGTTAAACACATCCTAGGACGCACTCCTCACGGCACTGCCATTAAGACGAGTGGAGGCCCGAGCGCAGCACACCGGTGTTTGTCATATGCCCTCCAATGATCTGTAACAGCACTAATGATGAAAGCCTTTTCCCAGAAAAATTTTTAAATGAACCGACTATGCCCAGAGCTAAGAAGAAGAAATTTTCTTCATTTTTTAGAACTGTAAAATGAAACAGGTTATTCTCAAAGGAGCCGGTCAGCTAACTAAGAAATTCTGCAACAACCATTTGGACTCAAAAAAAGGGATGTTTTCAGAGAACATATTCAGGAACTATTGGGAACGACAACAAAAAGCAATACAGATATCAGCCTCCTGGAGCATAAAGTCACACACCCTTCACCAGTCCAAGGAGGAAGGGCTCGCTACAGTGGGCGTCTGGGGTCTGAGGCTGTCTCTCCCTGGCCCACGAACTCTGCAGGTCAGCCCTCCCTCCTCATTCAAGGTCAAACAGGCAATTCAGGCCTCGCCCAGCCGAGTACCGCATACTCCTGACCACAGAGATTGGTGAAGGGATGGAGACGTGATTCAATGAGGACCAATAGGAATTGTACCCAGCCTGCTGTTCAAGCTTTTGTACAAGAGAGGCTCTTTCTTTTCTCTGGGACTTTGAATTTTGGGGAAGTGAGTCCAGCTGGTGGCAACCACCTTGCATTTAAAAGGACAGAGCTTATCTATGAGAAGTGTGGACAGAGAGGTACCTGAGGGATGGCAAGAGCTGGGGCAGCATCTGAGTCCCTGGATCCAGCCATGTCTGAAGCCAGAAGTTCCAGCACTTCTCAAGTACATATGTGAACAAATAAGTTCGATTTTTGCCTAAGAGCGTTGAGTTGAGTTTTCTGTTACTTGTAACCAAGAATCCTGATCGGTAATTTTCTCAAGCTGACACATAAGGTCTTGACAATGACAATGGCCTTTACACTGAAAAGATGTCACAGCAGGGATGTTTGTACTAGTGCTCAGCTTCCAGAGACACGTGAGGAGGACAGGAACAGCCAGCTCGTTAGAGACCAGAAAGGCCCTGGATTGAAGTGTAACCGTTCCAAAAGCAAAGGCCCCGACAGTAACTTCAACAGTGCACGAGGCTTTGTGACAACGTGTCAGCTACAGCTGAATGGCAGGGATGCAGTTTCTATACTTCACATATAATTTAAGAGAATGGATGTTACTGATCCAAACAAAAATAAATACCAGGCTCACTTTAGTAGGTTTAGCACAGTAACTGAAGGCTGAACAGCTAAACATAGCAGCTCTGTCTAAGGAGTAAAAATAAGCAGGAATTTTCTGCAAGGCTATGTGATCACTATTTATGCTCTTGCCTTACTAAGTCCACTAGGAATCTGGCCTGTCTCAATTGTCTCTGAATTGCTCTGCCCTCTCTCTGAGCCCAGAACTAGTCTTCCTAGAGGCACAGTCCGACTCCAAGGTAAACAGCCCTTGCTGAAAGCTGAAGGTGTCAGAATTTGTCTGGTGTGTTTGGTGTTGGATCGTAACACAGACAAGAGGATACAGCTTATTTTTAGGTCTATTTTGTTGGCTTTTCACAACATAAACTCACAGCAAAGAGGATGAAGCAGAATGCTGTAAGGCCTGGTATGACACTCAGAAATGAAAATAGGCCCTTTATGGAAGAAAATTTGGGCTAAAAAAACAGAAGAGTTCCAGATGGTGAGGTCTATTCAACTGTGAAGCAAAACTGTGATGAGAGTAGGGAACATCTCAGGCAAGTCAATTACACAAGACAAATGGATAGAAGATGTTCCATTGGGACCCAGTTAGCATGGAATGCTGGAATGGGAAGACATTAGCACGCTTGCCCAGCTTTAGTGCCTAAGGAAGCAAAAATTATATGGACAGAAGAAACAAAACAATTGTAATATTATAGATGAAGAGCATATGTTCAAAGTCAGTTCTAAGCAATTCCCCACACATGCCCAGTGTGTTCCTGACTCGGAGACTTTTCCTACTGGTCTCCTTTCCCTGGTTCCTTCTGTCTAAATCCAACTCACTTTTCAAGACTCAAGTTCAAAGGCCAATCTGATCACAAAGCCTTCCTTGACCATCCTGTTTTGTCAGGGAATTCCAGGAGCACTTTATCCTGCAGCATCTAGACCTTTCAACGTTTCAATCGTCAATTCACATTTTAAACATTAATAACATTATACATTAATATATTTTACATTTCGGTTACTGTCATTATTAAGGGCACTATCCCCGTCTAACTCATCTTCAACATGATACGCTTTCATAATAAAGACACCCAGTAATTCCTGTTGAATGACTGAGGAATACTTTGGTTGGTGAAGACTGAAACACCCTGACCTGGAATAAGGAGAAAGGGGTACAGGAAGCCACTTCTCTAGTGTTGCTCCCATTATCTCCTGTCTGTTTTGTTCTGTGCACTGGAATGATGGCATCTGGGTTTTCTCCTTATGGAGGGGACTATGGCTGCTCACCATTCTGGAGGGCAACATGGATTCATAACCCACTCCCGTTGAAAAAAAAGTATCCCGGTGAAGATACCACAGTCGGCCTGGCTTGGTTACGCGCCCCCTCCATTTCCTCACACTGGTACCAGATGGTATAAAGTCTACATCAAGGAAGATCAAGATTTTACATCCAATAACTGCAAACAGTTCAAACTTAATTAAACACCCATGCTTTTATTATGACCAATGCAAGTCTCTCTAAGATGTAGCATATATGTCTTTCCTTCAAATTTATTGATAGATTAGGATTATAATCGTCCATCACTGTCCATGCTGTCATGTAGTTGTGACCTGTGGGGTTCTTGAGTATGAGAGGTGGTGTGATCTTCGTCCAGACCTCTGTATTATTATAGTCTTTACATCCATTTTCTCTACTCCTCTAAGCTCTCTGTACTTTGCCTTATCGGCAATTATTAACTTTTGTTTTGTGAATCAACAGAATGGAGTATTATATTCCAAACTACTGAATGATGGGAAACCTGAGAGTCAAGTTTTTTAATAATTGTGTGCAAAGTACAGTTTATCATGGATGCAGAAACCTTCAAGCCTGCTCCCCTCCCTGCGGTTCCCCCTGAAATGTTTGGTGACTCAGCTCCTGTGGCCACAGATGATCAAACTGTAGAAGCACCTGCCTCAAGGCGCCTGGACCCTAGTCTGGCCACTGGCCGATGACAGGACCGAGGAGAAAGCTGAGCTCCATCAGCTAGACTCTCATTCTCAGGAAATGGGGAAGGAGAGAATGAGGCAGAAGCAGATGAAATTCCGTGGAGAGTGAAGCTGTGAGGTAACCCTGGGGCCAGAAGAGGTCATGGCAATTCAAGTTTCAGACACAGATGTCCTGGCGGGGGGACAAGATGCATACACAGGATGGCGGGAAGGCGTAAGGCAGGCGTGGGCACCAAGCAGGGGGACACCGAAGGGCCGAGGGTGGCAATGCGGAGCCCACGGCCACCCTGCCTCCTTTGGGGGCTGGCTCCCCTCCAGGTGGCCCCCTCCCTGCAGCTCCAGCTCCCTCCACCTTCCCAGCATTCCTGGCCTGTGTTTCTACCCCACACTCCCTCGACCCCGTGAAGTGACCCGAGGGTGTCCACCAGACCAGACGGCAGGCGAAGGTGCAGGTTCTTCCAGCTCCTCAAAGGGCTTTGGCTCCCACTGCCGGGGGGTAACTGGGCCTGGTGGAGGTGAGCTGGTGAAGGGGCCGTGTGTCTCCTGAGCTCGGCTATGACTGGATTCCCACGGGCAGCCTCCTTCCCAGCCTGTTCTCATCAGGGGGCAGGACTCAGTCTCAGCACGACCTTGCAAAGGCCTTTCATGTCTTCCGTTACTGTCAACAGAACAACTATGACAGTAACAATGGTAGGCTGTATTTTTATTGAGCATTTATTATGTGCCAGAAGCTACACCAAGTATTTCACATGAACTATCACAACACACCTAAGAGGTAGATGCTATCACTATTCCCGTTAAGCAGATGAGGCTTACAGAAGTCAAGTAACCGCTTTATAGCAACATAGCTAATAGCAGTGAAGTGGTATATGAACTCAGGCACGTCTGTCCCAGCGCCTATGCCCCTAACCCTGTGGCAGGATGAAGAACGGAAACCTGATTTTTACCAAAGACTTCATGAGGTGGATTCCTGCCACACACTACATACAAGAAACTCTGTCAAATTTCCTCAGATAGTTTTGTTCCCTCCAAGTTCCTCCCTAATGACAACCCTCTCATCTCCTTTCCCTCTTGCCTCCAAAAATATCAACCGCTATGCCCCACCCAGCAAAACCCAAGCGCGGCCCTTAGGAGGCCTGGTTCCGCCCCCAGCTTCCGGCCTCACAGCTGCCCCGCGCAGCACCCGGCCCGGGGAACCACAGTCTTGACAGGATCGCATCCTCTCCAGGGCAAAGGGGACACCTTCACAGGGAGCCAAACACAGGCCAGCCCGCCGGAGCAGAGATGGTGTTTCCTTTATCTTCTTGACTACACATCTTACGTTTCCAGATGAGTCTGGAGTAAAGCTAGGCAGAAGGCCGTAGACGTACACAGTTAGGGCTCTGCCTGAAGTCACGCTGCTCTCCTGTTTTGGGGACCCAATGTAGCGATTACATACTAATATTCTGAATGACGGTCTTAGGTTTTCACTGAACATTTTATACATACAGACCTAATTCTTCCCAAGGTGTGCCCGGTTCAGTGCGCTACGTGGTGGACTTGCTTATATGCGGCACTCCAAAATCGAGGAAGATGGAAATCTGGCTCTGGAGGGGCCCCGACAGGAGCACTCACGTGATGGCTAACGGAGCTCCGTCCGGTCCCAGCCAGAGCAAGCTGTAGTCAAAATACCAACTCAGCGCAGGTTCTGTTACGCATCCCTTTGTACTGCCCCTGGAATTGGTTACTGCATTTTACCTTGAAAAGGATAAACTCCAGGAGATGTTTCTGGAAGTGGAAGAAGAGCCTGGAAAAATCAGCCATGTATGCCAAGAAGAACACAGTCAGAAGAGCTTCTTTCTCTGTCATGATGAACCAACCGGAGTGCTTGCTTGTGGGCATAATACGACCTAACTAATTCATGATGAAATGAAAGGCAGAACTTAATAACTGGCTTGTGAGAAAGAGGGAATTTGAATTATAATTTCTTTATAGACAAAGAACCAGGAAAAAGAGTCCCTTCACAGAGACTTGGGTGCTGCATGAAAATTTGCTAGCAAAACTTCTCTTGACCCATGGCAAGACACAGTCTCTTTGCAGCTTTCTGCCTACTCTGATTCAGAGATTAAGGAACTAATCCTAAAGAATTTTCCTTTTCCATATTAAGTCAGAAAATAATCCTTCAAAGTGTGAGTTAAATTTCAATTTAGCAGGATATTTGTTGTAGACATACACAAAGAAAATTTACACATGAAATTGTTACAGATTTTTGCTGCAAGTATTTGTTAACTGCTAGTTGTTTGGGAGGGAAAAAAAGTACAAGGATCCTAATGAGAAATTCTGGTTGGGGGGTAGAGATGCTGCATATTCAAATGATTCAATTCCAATCTTTCATTCCTTTCAACATTTTTTTCTCTATATATCATTCTTAGAGCCCCAATTTTAAATTTTGGGGATCTACAATGTTAGATCCATATACTTCTGTGGAAAAAAAAGAAAAACATTTGGGGCCTTGTGCCATCTTCTCTTTCATAAGCCCAGTGCTTGACAGCCAGCAGAGTCTTGGACACAGGAAGTTTCCGGGCTGATGGGATAGAAGAGGCGGGTCATGAAACTAAAATCCCTCCTTGCCCTCTCTTAGCAAGCGGGACCAAGGCAGACAAGGAAATTACAAGCTTCAAAGAAGATCTAGAAGGAGAAGTAGGGAGATTACTGGGAACCCTACCCACATGATGCAACTGCAAGACAATTCATTCATCCACCAATTATTTTGACTGAATGACCAGGCCACTCCCTTACTACTTAAACTCTGTCTCTTGTCGGTAGTGATGTTTCCCCGATGCACATAGATCTGATTTTTCCAGCGTGGGCTATGAGATTTGAGGGGAGGGTATTTTTTAGTCTCTTTCTTCTGGAAGAGTGTCTTAAGCAGGGGGTATTTAGTAGATGCTTGCTAACTGACTAGGAAGGGATTGCCAGGTCAGACCGATCCTGGGTGCTGGTGGCAGTGAGGGCTCCCGGGTACAGGGGGGCTACAGCAGCAAATATTCAGCTGGTGGCACCCTATTCCAAAGTGACACAAAGCCTGCATTCCACTGAGCTTTAGGAAAGGCAGAGGATGGGCAAGAGCGGTTGGTAGCTGTTCTCCTGCTGATCGTTACTTGACTGCACTGCGGTCGTTACTTGAGTCAGTGCTGGTCTAACAGCCGTTTGGGTGACTGCATTGGCCACGCTGGTCACTAACATGTGGATCAGCATGTCCAGGATCCCCATGACTCCACTCCTTGAATCCTGATCCCCTGCCAGTTCGTTTTCTGTGACAATGGCACATGGTAAGTACCGCCACAGGGTGACTAGATACAGTTCTTCTGATCCCGCTTTCACACGAAGGGTCGAGAGGAGACTGGGAAAGCGGATGTGAGTGTCAGCGGACGGAGGGCTGTCCCTCCCGCAAAGCAGACACTTACATGGCCCGCCCGCCGTGAGGTCTGCGCTGAAAGGGGCCCTTAGGGCAGGCTTCTTCCAAGGAAGAGGTGAAGTCAAGACGTTTGTTGGGGGATAAGAAATTGTTCTCGTGCTTCTGCCTTGGGTTTCCCAGCGTTCCGTCCGGGTTCTTCTGGGCAAAACACCGATGTCAGAGAGCTGTCATCTCCCTGGTCGGCGGTGTCTGACGTGACACGGGGCCGGCCTTGCCGATTTCATTCTCTCATTCTGTCCTCAACGCCGCTGCCCTTACATTCTGATCTGCAAGTTTCACCTGCCTAAATAACTTCTACAGAGGTGAAGAAAATAAACTGAACAGGGCTTTCCAACTTGCTCAAAACCTAAGATGGTTTTTCTCTTGAAATCATTTCAGTCACTGAAAAATAAAAGACCTCTTTTTCATGAAAGTGTCTAATCACAAACAATATCACTTCTACCCTAACAATAAAAGCTGAAAAGGATTATTGTTCCTCTTTTCATTAGCATGAAGCAGGTGATTTCACTCTCTAAGAGGCAGGGGACAGTGATGAATACCAGTCACTTAAGCAGTGTGCCTGAGGTTACCAGGGCAACTGCTAATTATTATTGA
The DNA here is from genome assembly GCF_040802235.1 of Manis javanica. NCBI lineage: Eukaryota > Metazoa > Chordata > Mammalia > Pholidota > Manidae > Manis > Manis javanica. The sequence continues at coordinate 89,398,632 of NC_133169.1, read as the reverse complement.
GTAACTCTAGTTTATCTCTACAAAGGTCAGGAGTTAAGATTTTTCCATTATATATTGTGCTTTAAAATGAGGCTTTTAAAGGAAATTGGGCAGATAGCAGGTGGAGAATGACAGATGATGATCAGGTGGAGGAACTATATATAGCTCGAGAAAACCGAACTACTTAAATTTCACAATGTTGGTTGAGGGGATGGGGAGGAGTTCATGAATAGTTGCTCAATGTAAGAAATGAGTTAGGGTTTCCCAAGTTAATAAGAAATCTGAAATCAGTTGAGATGTAGGGGTCCAACTGGATCCATTCTACTTAGCAACTTGAGACAAATTTCCTCTCAAGCAAGAGTTACCATTTATAGGACTAACCTAGAGCCCTGGACTCACCACCTGAGAGAGGAATCATTTGGCCATGGAATGAATGATGCGATCAGACCTAATTTCATTTAAAGCACCCTGAAAGCAACTCCTTGATACAGGCCTTACACTTCAACCACCTTATATCCCAACACCATCTTCCTCAGATCCCTAGCTATTGAGTATACAACAAATTTTAAAGGTTAAAAAAAAATTCCACACTCACTTCAGCAGCAATGCACTAAAAGTCAGAATGGCACAGAGATTAGCACGGCCCCTGTGCGGAATGATGACAAATCTGTGAAGCGTTTCATACTTTTCTGTATTTAAATCAAACCATCATGCTGTGTGCCTTAAAGGTATACAGTGATGATGTATGTCAGTTATTTTTCAAAACTGGAAGAAATTTAAAAATAAAAGCACATGTATTAAAAAAAAATTCTTCCCCACAAAAAGATACACCACACCTTTAAGAAGAGAATAGAAAATGGTGATCACAAAACTGAGCAAACCTATTTTCTGAGTTTTTGAAACGGAGTACTCAAAGCACGCCTATGTAAAAAAAAAAAAAAATCCCAACACTACAAAAGGGTACAAAGGGTAGTGTTGACAGGAAAAGCCAGTACCCCTCCCAGCACAGGTCACTGTCCCATCTGTCTCCATCAGAGACAACCACAGATTCATTCCCCTGTATCTTTCCAGAAACATTACAGACATGTACGTACATCTCTCTGTATATATATGTAAGTAGGATCGTACAATGCACACTATTGGTTTTCAAACCTTGCCATGCGTCAGTATCATCTAAGAAGCTTTAAAAAACGTTAAGACTCAGATCCCACCATAGATCAATAAACTCGGAGGCCTCAGGATGAGCCTAGCATTGGTGTCTCATATCTTCAGCCTCCTGGTGGGTGCTGACATGCAGCTGGGCTGAGAACCACATTCCCTGTCCTGTGCCTTGCTTTCCCCTGTAATGTCCCTTTGCAGGGCGCTCCACACCAGCACATACGGAACGACCTCTGCTACACCGAGGAGTATTCTGCTCTGCGGCTTGTGCAGGCAGTCCTTCATTCATGATCACCCCCTCTGGTCCCACTCTGGCTTTTATAAATGATCGTGCAATGTACATCCGTGCTGGACAGCACCCACTCCCAACCCGCCCTCTTCTCTGGGGGGTGACCAGCAAGGATTCCAGACATAGGGTTTCCCGTGCCCTCTGACTCCCTGTTGGCTTCCCCCAGGGGGAGGGAGCTCTGGCAGGAGGCGAGCACGAGGGAGGAGAAGGCTGCATCTATTCCTGCTTCCTTCCTAAGAGGTCACCTCCACCTGGCCGAGTCCCTCCACCGAAGGTCCTTTCATGGTGCTCACTCTGCACACTGCTCTGCCCTTCCGGGCTCTGGTGGCCGCTTTCTACTCAAGTCCCTACAGCTGAAGGATGGTGACCAGCTGGGGTGCTACCAGCCTTGGTTTACTGCAGTATCTCTTGCAATTCTCTTGCCCCCACTCCTTTGTAAATAAACTGTCCTTGAATTATGCTATTTCCATTGTGCTGATGTTTCTACTTAGGATTCTAATACATTATCCTTGAATGGACCTCTTTGCCTTTATTTCTTTGTGGACAATATCACCTTGGTTACCTCTGAAGATACAGCTTCTTCGCACAGGGCAGTAAGAGGAAATACGGTGGTTCTTAAAGCAGCTGTTTATCCATTTTCTGAGCATTTTTGACAACAGCCACACAGCAGCCCCATCACCTCTTCAATTTGTATGGAGTTTGAAAGGACACTGAAAAGTGCTTTGGGGAGAACGCACTGCTGCCTTGAGGAGGAAGTCGGGAGGCGCTGCAAGGGCACCTGGCAGAGCACCTGGCAGAGCACCTGGCAGAGCAAGCGCAGTGAGGGACTAAGATGCGGAATTCAGGATGACTTTTTTCATAAACTACATTTTCTTCTTGCCATAACAACAGTCAGATTTACACAGAGGCATGGGCTGGAAAGGAGTCCCTAAGGCTAATTAACCCCCAGTGAGAATTTGGGATTGCAATTAGGTTCTAGTCTAATTAGCACGGTTCCAATTGGCTCTGCTCAGCAGAGAAACAGTGGGGTAGACGGTTGGACAAGGCTCCCAAGAGTAAACGCGGAAGCCTGCTGACCTTGTGCAGGTAGCTGGAAGCCTGTCTTGTAACAGGAGCGCTTCTACTCATTTCAGTGTATTTTGCTATTTGTAGTTTTAGGAGTTTTACTTCATTTAAAAATTATCTCAGTGTTTTTAATCATAGGTTGCTTTGTGTTATACCAGGATCAAACGAACTAAACACTGAGTGTCTATCTACTGCCACCACTGAAAGAAATCAACACTAGAGGTTTGTTCACTGGTAGAGCAGTGGCCTAAGAGCAAATAATGATCAAGGAATTTTAAAAAATCAGAATGGCAACCAGTTTTTACTGACCACTTATTATGAACCAGGCCATTTCCTAAATGTTATGCAGGCAGGGGCTCTCTGTCCCCTCCTGGCGTGAGCAAGAAGCTCTGTCCTCTCACTGTATCTCTCAATAAAAGCCTCTCCCTGGCTCTCCTAAAAAAATGAATGAATAAATAAATGTTATGTAGGCATTACCTTATGTGACCTTCACAACAACCGTGAAGGTAGGTCTTACCACTATTATTATTATTGTTATTATTATTACCATTTCACGTAAGAGGTTTAACTCAGGGCAAACAACATGCCCAAGTTTATACACTTAGGAAAGAGCAGAGCCAAGTACCAGGCCACGTAAGCCTTTCCCTACACCCGATCCCAAAACTTTTTGTACAGATATGACCCATTTCAGCCTTCAGATAGCTATTTGTGGCCATACATCTATATATAAACCAAATCTCTGTTCTCTTGAAGGCTCACTGCCATAATAATACCATTCATTATAAGAAATATATTTTCCCCCTCAAAAGTGGAGTGTTGATTAACATTTCCCAATCTGTGGACTCCTGTTTTAAAGGGCTGAAGAGAAGTGCTGTAGAAAGCATCCTATGTGGTCAGATGCCCTTAGGAGATGAGTCATAACACACGCCCTTTAGGGAATTCACAGCGGACATACTGAAGGCTCAGAAGTCCTCTAAGTCAGAATGTGCCGACTTCAGCGGAGCTCTTGCCTCTCCACACACACCCCTTCCTGCGTCAGTTTGGGGAGCACTGATTAGAAGTCTCATGTCTCCTCTCCATGGTGATGCCGATCAAGCACGTTCGGCATCACGTACGCTGAGCGCTGTTTTCCTATCAGTATAAGGGTCTTGATCGTCTCATGTTCATGATACACACACAGGTGCTCAATAAAAATACGTTGGCCTGATGCACCCACCCTCTCCTGATTTGCAAAAAGCCGTGCATTTGCAGAGCAGCCGACTGGCTTCCTTGGGGAGCTGGATGGTGCAGCACTGGTGAGCTAAGTGGGTTCCTCCAAGAAGCTAACCTATCCATCCTCTGCTGCATAAATTGTATTGATCTCTAAGCCCAGGAGGCGGGTGCTCTTCAGGCTCCACCTCTGTCATCACTGCAGGGACAATCAGAGTGCCAGTGGCTTGCTGAGAGCTTTACAATGAGGTAAATCCTGACTTTATTCTTGTGGCGATCCATCAGCCTAGTGCACTACGATGATGGTCCTCAGACTTGAGCATGTATCAGAATCACCTGCAGGACTTATTAAACAGAGTGCTGGGCTCCCCATCCAGAAGTCTGGGGTGGGGCCTGAGAATGTGTATATCTAACAGGCTCCCAGGAAGTGAAAACGCTGCTGGTCCCAGAAGCATGAGAACCACTGCACAGGGCTAAGACTCTGCCCTAGAAGACCAGAACAGCAGAGACCAAATGAAGCCTACAGGAGATCTTGCATGGTTTTCTAGGCTCTTAATGCAGAGAAGTGGTTAAAAATAACATCCTATCTAACTAGAAATGTGTTCCTAGCTAAATAAGCATCTGCTTTCCAGACTGACTAAAGGTTTAAAAAGCAGTACTTTAATATGATTTTAATTTACCTGAATCTACCAATAAGACCCCCCAAATTACATAACAGGGAGAGAAAGAATTCCAAATCTAACCTGAGTGAGAAAAATGGCATTTTAGAGTTCTTTCAAAATTCCTTTACAGGCACAACAGTGCCAAAAGCCATGCCAAATCTTAAGTCTATTTCCTTCCCTAAAGACTCTACCAAAATTTGAGATTGAAAATGCCTAACACCTACTTACACATGTAAAATGCAGTGCTATAGGGCATTTGAGGGCAGCTAAACTGACAATGAAATTCATTCATTCATACATTTAATTAAATGCCAAGACTATAGCATCTACTGTGTGTCATGGCAAATTTTGGGAAATCATTTTATATTATTTAGCAAGATTAATTAGTTTACAAACACAGCACAGACCCTTTATACGATTTTTAGCTCGTAAAGGGGGATGAAAACAATATGCATGGAGGAAAACAGTTTTTTCATTTGTGACGATCACTGTGGCAGAAAACAGGGATGTGGCTAAGCGCCCGACCGTGTCCTGCCCCACCTCCTCCCATGCCCCCCCTGATGATGGGCTGTAGGGTCCTGGTGCCCCTGACAGCCTGGCAATTGGGAAAGAAATCCTGCTGTGCCCTGAAGTGCGAGGGCCGCCTCGGGCGATTCTTATGTGAAAAAAAGGACTGCGAGTAACCAAACACATTTATCCAATAAAAATCAGATGGGTCACCAGGCAGGAATCTCCACCCTCAACCCAGAGAAGCCAGCTGGGCTCCTGACTGGCGGGGGAGATCCTGGCTGGGGAATGGGAAACGCTGACAGGAAGCCACTCAGAAAACAATCTCTGGAAACGTCACGGGAACGTGGCCTGGTACCCAGAGGAGCTGCGCCGTGGCGGGCCAGGGGCCTGCGGGTGCAGGGGCGGTGCTTCGGGCTTGTCCGAGGAGCAACCGTGACCTAGCACACGGAGCCACTGCGGAGGCTGTGCGGAGGCTGAGGAACAGGCACATGGTGCCTTGTGAAATGCCTTATGCTTTCAAGGTATTCCCCGCGATGGGGGGGCCACCATGTTTTCAACTAAGACAGTCTAAAAAGACCGTTTCTGCTTGGAGGTGGGTGAGAAACAGAATCCTCAACCTTTCAGGGAAAGATCCTCCACAGAACACTGACTCAACCACAAAGGAAAATTTCCTCTTTAAATCCCTGCATTCCAAAGAATGACAAAGATCACTGTAGGAAAATCCTAGCTGCCTGGCTGGGTGTGACCCTTTGGCATAAGCCAGCACTTAGATGGTATAACTAACTGACAACAACAAAAAAGCCATTAATTATTGCTTGTCTGATGCATATTATTCGTTTTGTGATTCATGGTCTCAATAAATAACAGCCACGCACACAGGTCAGCAGTTACCCCGTGTGATCTGTAGGTTTCCAAATCTTTCAGGAACAGGTGTGCCTACCCCGCACTCTCGGTGTAAGTAAGGGGCAGCGACTGCCTCTCGAGGAGAAGTTCCTCCTTTCCACTGATGACTCGAAGACGGGACTGGCAGATGCCTCCAGTCTCGGATTCAAGGAAGGCAGCTGGTCGGGGGAGGTGAGGAGAATGCGGGCCCTCTGCACATAAGAAATGAGTGCCAGGGCTGAGGGAATGGGGGGACAGAAAGGAGAGTGTATGGGGGCCCCTCCACAATAACATTGGTAATAACTGCCATTCATGGTGCTGAACATGTAAGTGGGAATAAGTAAGGGTGATCTCATTTAATCTTCACAACACCTTTCTGAGGAGGGTATGATCACCCTGTTTAGATGAGGAAACTGAGGCAGAAAGAACTAAAGTCCCTTGCCTTGTCCCCCTTTCAAAACTGTATGTCCTTGACCCTAGTTCTCTCCACACGACTTCTCAGCTCCTGACAGAGCAGATACTCCCGTTATCACTACTGCGTGCAATCCATGAGAGCAGAATTATTAATTTTTTTTTAATCAGTGTATCTTCAGCACTCAGAGTAACAATACCCGGCCCACAGTAGGTCTTCAAACAATATTTGTTGAACAAACATTGACTGAATATGTAAAACATAGAATTTTAGAGGTATTTCTCAAGGCAAGTTTTCCCCTAGTTTTATCTGAGAGCGGCCGAATCAAATTCAGACGGCACCAGCCCTGCTTCAGAGCAACAGCTCTGCCTGGAAGCAGGCCGTGTTTATCCTCCGAATTCCAGGCACTGTTCTCTCGCCTCTCACTGGCCACGAAGACTGGACAGGACAGTTGACTCTGGCAGAATCTGAAGGCGTCTGGCACACACACATCTTTTAGGTCACCAGAAATAACTTGGAAATGCATGTGCGTGTGTGTTAAGCAGAAAGGACGAGAAGAATTAGTTTTATTTATGAGGCTACTGGGCAGTTATTTTTTTGGGGTGGGGACCCCTTAGGCGGGGTGGACTGCACGGCTGGGTTCCTCCCTGGTAATTACGTCCCTCCCCAGACTTCTTTCAATCTTAACCAGCCCCTCCCTCCCTACCCCAGCGGTCTGAAGAAATCATTCACCTAGCAGTTTTTAATTTGGGGGAATTACTGTGGTATCTTGTGTCCCCAGTGGGACATCCCCTGCCTTCTTTCTCAATATTTGTTTACTTCCTCTTTAAAAATTACTATCTTCCAGGAAGGCAGTGGCAGGGCGCTAACCACTGGTCACTGTGAGAGAAGAGAGTGACTTGTGTTTCTGCAGTCTTTTGTAAAGGCACCCATCAAACAATCTCTGTTCTTAGAGACAGGTCACCAACCCCACTTCTTACACCACAGGGAGTAGAGAGATGGGCATATTGGGGCCAACGACTGGCACCAGGCCATCTCTGTTGGTGCCAGGATAAAGACCTAGGACCTCCTGCTTCCCGTGCCAGGCTTCAGCCTGTCTTTCTCATTGCCTCAGCTGTCAGCTATGGGTTTTATTTTGTTTCTTAACTTCTTAGAATCTCATTTATGAGTCATTTTCTTTCAAAGAAGATTTTGAACATTGAGAGGCTAGTCTCCATGCTGCTGCTGCTCTTCAACAAAACCCACCCCCACCCCCACCCCAGGCAGCCCAGCCCAGCCCAGCCCAAGGCAGCTGGGGTCACTCCAAGATCACAGATGCACAGGCTTGGGGCAGGAACTACTGCTGAATAACTGGCCTCAACTCAGCGGCTTCTAACAACCACACTGGTTTGTTTCTCCTGAATCTGTGGGTCGATTGTGCAGCTTTTCTGTTGGTCTTTCCTGGACTCAGGTGGCTGCATTCACCTGGCTGGTGGCCTGGGCTTTTCCCGCGGCAGCTGGGCAGGATGGGAAGCTGCAAGGCCTTGTGGCCTGGGCTTGCAGGTCACACACCATCACTTCCACCACATTCTAAGGGACAAATCAAGTGAGAGGGTGAAGGCCAGCCTAGATTCAAGGCCTCCACCTCTAAACGGGAGGGGCTGCAAATATTCTTTGGCCATATTTTATCTATCACAGGCCGAAAGGCAGGAGATACAAGAGAGCGAAGCAGGCCAGTAGACAGGACTGGACCTGTGACCAAATTTTCTACCTTGCATAGGCAACTAGAAATCTATATTTCAGAAGACACGTATTAATAGACTTTATTTTTGGGGTAGTTTTAGGGTTACAAAAAAATTGCTCAAAATAACTTAGAGTTTCCATATACCTTACCCACTCTGCAAGTTTCTCCTTTAACCTGAACATCTTTTACTAGTTTGGTACATTTGTTACAAATGATGTACCAATACTGATATACTGACACATTATTATCAAATAAAATCCATAGTTTACTTGAGTGCTTTCTTAGCAAAGTAGGCAGCGCATCAGTCTCATGCATAGTTTACAGATTCATTCTTCACAAAACTGCTGTGGGTTTTGCAGGCTTTAACAGATGCATGTCTTATACCTACTATCACAGTTGTCACACAGAATAGTATCCCTGCCCTAAAAATGCCCCATGCTCCACCTACTCACCCTCCTGCCCACTATTTTATTTTTTTACTGACTATAGTTTTGTCTTGTCTAGAATGTCATATAGTTGATACCATACCATATTGTAGTCTTTCAGAGAGGCTTCTTTCACTTAATAATATGCATCAAAGGTTCATTCATGTCCTTTCATGACTTCACAGCTTGTTTCTTTCTATCAATGAATAATATCCCATTGTCTGGATGTACCATTGTTTGTTTATCCAATTCACCTACTAAAGAACATCTTGGTTGCTTCCAAGTTTTGGCAATTATGAATAAAGCTTCTATAAACATTTGTGGGCAGGTTTCTCTGTGGACATAAGTTTTTTACTCATTTGGGTAAACACCTAGCAGTGTGACTGCTGGATCGTGTCATATGGTAAGTCTATGTTTAGCTTTCTAAGAAACTACCAAATCGCGTTTCCAAGTGGCTGTCTCATTCTGCACTCCCACCAGCACTGCATGGGAGTTCCTGTGGCTCCACATTCGCACCAGCACCTGGTGTCATTGCTTTGGATTTTAGTCATTCTACTAGGTGTGCGCAAATATCTCATTATTATAATTTGTAATTCCTTAAAGACATAAGATGTTGAGCATCTTTTCATATGCTTATTTGCACCTGTATGTCTTCTTTGGTAAGGTGACCATTCAGTTTTTAACTGGGTTTTTCGTTTACTTATTAATAGAGTTTTAAGAGTTTTTTATTTTAGTTACTGGTCCTTTATCAGATACATGTTTTGCAAATATTTTCTCCTATAGTCTGTGGCTTGGCTTTTCATTCTCTTAGTAGTGTGTTTTGCAGAAGTTTTTAACCTAAATGAAGTCCAATTTAGCAATTTTTTTTTCATGGATTATGCTTCCAGTGTTTTATCTAAATAGTTATTGTCAAACCCAAGGTCACCTAGATTTTCTCCTGTGTTGACTTCTATAAGTTTTATAGCTTTTTATTTTACATTTAGATCTATGATCTATTTTGAGTAAATGCCCCATGCTCCACCTACTCACCCTCCTGCCCACTATTTTATTTTTTCTCTGTTTTTCTCATTTACTCCAAGTTACTTAGCATAAATCTGGGCACAAAACAGAGCAGCAAAACTTGCTGACAATTTTAAACTCTTTCGGTCCTATCTTACCCAGTGTCCTCTGATCTGAAAGGTGTCAGGTCTGTGTCTAGATTTAGTCTTTTGTATGTGGATGTCTAGTTGTTCCAGCATGAAATATGGGTTTTTGTGTGGAGTGTCCTGATTTTAAAGGCTGCCTCCGTATTGTTTTGGTGGGAGCAGCGCAGGAGGAGCTTAAACGTTCCTCTCCGGCCACAGTCTGCAGGCTGTTCTTCCCCCATCCTGGATCATCTCTGCTTTCCTAATGACCCTTATTGGAATGTTCTTCATCCACCCACATAGTATATTTTGTCTTTCTACCTTTCCCAGTGCTCTGACTGGTGAGTATACCCAACAGATAATTAGTTAACGGTTGTGGACTCTAAATGCACTTACGAGCATTAAGTCCCATTTAGCACTACCACGTACCACTGTCTTTCCTCCTCAGCCAGACTGTCAACTACTGGGGAGGCCAGGAACCCTGTTTTTCTCATTTACTCCAAGTTACTTAGAATAAATCTGGGCACAAAACAGAGCAGCAAAACTTGCTGACAATTTTAAACTCTTTCGGTCCTATCTTACCCAGCGTCCTCTGATCTGCAGGAGAGACGGCCACTCCAGGAGGTCTAGCTGAGGACCTGCTGAAGGGTTAAACCCTGTGGCCTTGCCCTGGCATGGCTAGTAATGGGGCATTTCTAATTCTGGTGCCTAATTTAACATTATGCCCACACAAGCAAGAGGGCTCTGACCACCTTGGAGAATTAGTTAAGATTCACCAATGAGACAGCAAACTGTGGTTTCTGAGGCACCAAAGGCTGTGGAATCAAAAATGTGTTTCTTGCATTATGACTGTTATAGGGTCATAATCATCACTCCAGTCATTATGAAAATAATGAAAAACAAATGAATGAAATAAAAAGAACTGACAGTTTCCTGGTGGCTGTTTCCCACCTTATGTCTAATGCACTGTCAAGCTGATGGTAACCCCCCACCCCCGACTTGGTTTTTTGTTTTCGTCTGTGTCATTCAGCGTCCCCAGGGACGGGCGTCTGTGCACTGCCAAGTGACCAGCGATGGAGGACATGAGGGGGAGCAGGGCTGAGGCTGAGGCCGAGCGGCCTGGGCTGGCTGGGACCGGGCCTCAGCCCAAGGCACACGTGCCCGCAGGCCTCTCACAATCCCTCTGCCCAGGGGCAGCGCTGCGGCTTCAGTTCGCCAGGACTACCCAGCTTCTGACTGTGGTCCCCGCAGGCAGACCCACGGCAGAAAAACCCGCAGAGGCACAAACTGGGGCACACCACCCCACTGCCCTGGGTTTCGGGAAGAGCTGGGGAACCTGCCGCAGGTGCAGGGAGCCTTCGGCGCAGCCCTCCTTCCGGGTGGGCCAAACTCGTGTCGGTGCTGTTTCCTCCTCCAGAACCGCCTTCCTGGGGCTCAGAACTCACAGGCGTCAGGCGTTCCCTCAGCGCGGAAGCTCAGCAGTTTTGTTGGGAATGCGCCCACACCCCGACCTCCAGCCCTTCTCCAAGGGCAAACAGGAGAAACTATGCCTGGCAGCACCATCCACTCCGGGAAGGCCCCCCGAATCTGCAGCAGACAGGGGACAACCCCTGCAGGTGGCGTCACGTGGGCAGAGTGACCCCCAGTGTTTTTTTTTTATGTGCAACAAATCATGTCTAGATAACTGAAAAAGATAATCCCAAGCCCCTCCTCCAGGATATGTTTAAAACACATCCCCCCTTCTCTGCTTAGCTGCCGAGGCAGCCTCTGTGTCCACAATGCACTCTGGAGGCTCAGGGGGCCCTCCACAACCGGCCGCTGAAAACAGGGAGCGGAGACCCCTGCTGGCTGCCGTCGGGGGTGCTAAGCCACCTGGGCTGGAACTCCAAACTTGCTCATGCTGAGCAATAAATAACCCCAGCAACTGAAAGGTTCAGAGGTTTAAACAAAATGGAAAAAAACCAGACCTAGAATCTCCTTAAGGTCTAGGAGTGCCCGAGAAAGCCAGACAGCAAGGGAGGGAGGCTCCACCGGCAGGACGGGCCCTGCAGAGCCAGGAGAGACTCACTGCCCGCGAGCTGGACCGGCTCTATCACCGTGCACTCCTGCGGCACTGGTCTACTTGATGAACAAACACATCATCTACCAAACAGCGGGTAAGCGGTTCAACTTCCCGATTATCAAGGTAGGATTGAAAGCTGCCAACAACTAAAAAGAGGCCTGACTTTCTCATGTACAGTATCATCTTACGCTGCTGTGGCATTTGCAGTAAAAGTACCTTTAAAGTCCATTTCACAGTCATTTTTCCTACCAAGCCTTAATATCCCTTAGTCCCTTCTACGGCAAAGTGGTTGGGCTCGCTCTGCAGATCTCTAAGCACCTTGAAGAGACAGAATGGCAGGGTGTGATCATGCAACCAGGCCCTGCAGAGGGGCACCCAAAATTCCAACATCCTGGTGTCTCCTCAGGTGAAACTGCCACCCTGAAGACAAACTGTGTCCAAACCTCGAACTGAGGCCACCATAGGATGGAAAAATCAACCCTGCTTTTCCCGAGGCTTATACAACTGTGGCCTGGGAGTTTGGCTGTTGTGGTGGCTTCACATTTTTTCTGCAAACGCTCCAGTTGACAAGATTTACGGGATGGTCTGAAGAAGTATGCTAGGCCATGTGGGACAAAACCATACGATAGAACTTTCTGGCCCTAGCGGAGTAGACCTAGCTTCCATGGAGGACTGGACAAGAAACCCCAAAATTGTCTGTTTTGGCTATGGGTGCTCAATCTCCAGGAATGGAGCAACACATGTTCTTCTCTCTCATACCGTCTGGTACGGGATCACAAGCCTGCTGACGTTTGAGGATCTGTCTCAAAGGGCTACTGGGGGCTCTTCTTTCGTAAGTGGACACAGAGGTGGCGCTGAACATTCTCAACAGAGGGAGGAAGGAAACCGAGACAACATGAATGAGCCAGACAGACTTGGCTACTGGTCTTCTGAGCTACTACAGTACCTGGGTGTTTGTAAAACTAAAAGAAATTGCTTTTCATGCCCAGCAGCCAGCACAGGCAACAGCCATCACAAAAGCCATCTCAGCAGGATGGTAAACCAAAGATCACCAAGGCCAGGAAGCAGTATATTAAGAATAACAATTCCCCTTTGAGATGATGATGCTTAAAAAACCGGTAACAAACGAGCCAAGCTTCAAGTGTAGGGAGAAGGTTTAAATCACACTCATGGGACAAAGCTCGAGGTCAGATGGGACGGGAGACCAGATCCTGGGCAGAACAGCTGGTCAAGGGCCTACCGTGCGGGCCGCCGGACGGCACACTTACAGTGAGTTGGGCCGCGTGGGTTTGAGCACATGCAGGTCTGGGTCACTGGAGTTCATGTTGGGCTGTAAGCTGCTGCTGGAATTAAGGATGCTGTTTGTATTCGATGAGACGACAGATTCCAAACTGGAGTTGATGATGCTGTTTCTTTGTTCCTCTGGGGGGAAAAAAAGGCCACAAGCCCCTATTAATATTATTTCACAGGGATAGCCTGTTCCTATCTGTACTAAAATTTATAAATAATGAGATTGGATTGAGATCTCTGGTTACAATGGGACAAAGAAAAGGAGACGGGAAAAGGTAAGAATTACAACTGGGAAAGGAAGAGTGAAAGGGGAACGGGTGACTTGAAACTACAGCAAAACCCTCTCCTCAGCTTGACACGACACACTCCCCTTTAAAACGACCGGCCTATCCTAAGTGTGGCCCGACTACTGCACCACAGACTGTCTCTTCTTTTGACTGGCAGACGGTTAAAACAGACAGCAGCCTTCATCAACCCCTTGCATTCAACCAGATCCTCCTGGTTTTGAATTTACCTTTGATTCTAAATAATTCGCCTTTTATTCTAAAACTCCTACCCCCAGAACGGTCTTGACTGCCCAGGCCTTGACCGAGCTCCAGTTCCAGAGCCCCTCACCCTGGAACAGCTGCTGTTTGGCCATGGACTTCCTATGACTCTTCAGTCTGAATTCCCAGGCAGCCCCTCTGCGTTGTCTCCAGCTCCATGTACCTGATGCTTAGCTTCAAGGCAGTTCTTCCACAAACAGATCTGTAAGGGCTACAGAATAGTCTGCCTGTAAAAAACTGAGTCCACAGTCCAAGCAGTCATATTAATGCTTGGCCAGGAGGGAGAAAACCTGAGTTCTTTTCAAGACTCTACCCCTGACTGATGTGGCCTCAGGCGATTTTCACTCACTCTCTGTTTCGTGGTTAAAAACCCGTAAAATGGGGAGAATGACAGCAGCCTTGCCCAGCTCGAGGGGCTGGCCTGAGGATCCAGTGGGATCATACACAAGAATGCTTTCTATAAATTTCACAACATTCCTCAAAGGAAAAAACCTTCTGTGTCTTCCCATCCTTAAAAACTTGGAACCATGCGTGGAAGAAAACATTTTTGGGATGATTTAGCTGCACGGTACAGGCACTACTGCTAGAGCCAAATATTAAGACTCGGAATGTCACTTTTCTTCCACATTCATAACAGACATACTGTATTGAAATCAACTGAAGTTTAGACAATCAATCAACTTATCAAAAAATATCCTGCCTGGGTTCATCCTCAGTGGACCTTTTCGAAATGAGCCAGAGGTATACCATTTCCCTAAAAAGACAGCCGAGGCTCACTAACATGGCAGCTTGGTAGAGGTTGACATTTGAACTCAGGCATTTTAGTCAATAAAGGGGGTGATGTCATGATCAAAAAATGCTTTTTCCTTTGAACTAGTCATGTGCGGAAAAATGCATTATGTTTATGAAATGATGTTGGAGTAATCTTCACATTAAATGCACACACACAGCACCCCCCCCGCACCCCCCCCCAAAAAAACCCTCCTATCTTGGGGCATTCTCAATGCCATGTCTAAAGCTCTATAGAAGAGTTAAAAACAGTATGAGGCTCTTGAGAGATTCCTGAACTCTAAGTAGATTTTTAAAAAGATTATCATGTTGATTCCCGAGATTTATAACTATTCATATTTCAAGAGCTCAAGTTCCAAACAGAAACAACAACAAAGAAAGACCAAAAGAGTCACATTGAGCCAAGAGGGGGACCCACAGGGCCTGCAAAGGGGAACCTGCTAAAGAAAAACAACTCCAGAATTACATAACTAGGGGATCATTGAGGGAATGGATACGGCACTTATCAGTATGAATCAGCATAAGAAAAATTTTCCTTTGCACAAAATACTCACATCAAAAATCCTAAAAGACTGTGAGAAGTCCAAGACCACCACATAAAAACAGGGAAGCAAACATAACATTTCTTTAGGGTTCAGTGGAGACATTTTCTGCTTAATATGGAAGGTGAGATGAGTAGTTTTATTAAATTTAGTTTGATGTCAAGTTGTTTGACATAACTCTCTAAACTCATAGGAAGTAGAAGAGTACACCTATAGCTCCTATTTCTCTTGTGATTATATTTACTTGTCTATGAGGGCTATGATTCTATAATTAAACACAAGTACCCCCAAAGTCAATCAGGGGATAGACAAAGAGTACAGAATATGATACCTAATATATAAAGAATGGAGGAGGAAGAAAAAGGACGGAAAAAAATGAACCTTGAGATTGTGTTTGTAACAACATACTGAGTTAAGTCAGACTGTTAGATAGTAAGGAAGTCACCCTTGAACCTGTGGTAAGCATGAATCTAAAGCCTGCAATGGCAATAAGTACACACCTATCGATAATTACCTTAAATGTAAATGGTCTGAATGCACCAACCAAAAGACAGAGTCACTGAATGTATAAAAATACAAGACCTGTCTGTATGCTGCCTACAAGAGACTCACTTCAAACCCAAAGACATATACAGACTAAAAGTGAAGGGATGGAAAAGATATTTCATGCAACTAATAGGGAGAAAAAAGCAGGCATTGCAGTACTGGTACCAGACAAAATAGACTTCAAAACAAAGAAAGTAACAAGAGATAAAGAAGGACATTACATAATGATAAAGGGGTCAGTCCAACAAGAGGATATAACCATTATAAATATCTATGCACCCAACACAGGACCACCTACATATGTGAAACAAATACTAACAGAATTAAAGGGGGAAATAGAATGCAATGCATTCATTTTAGGAGACTTCAACACACCACTTACACCAAAGGACAGATCAACCAGACAGAAAATAAGTAAGGAGACAGAGGCACTGAACAACACATTAGAACAGTTGGACCTAACAGATATCTACAGAACACTCCACCCAAAAGCAGCAGGATACACATTCTTCTCAAGTGCACATGGAATATTCTCAAGGATAGATCACACACTAGGCCACAAAAAGAGCCTCAGCAAATTCAAAAACATTGAAATTGTACCAACCAGCTTCTCAGACCACAAAGGTATAAAACTAATAAATTATGCAAAGAAAACAAAAAAGCCTACAAACATATGGAGGCTTAACAACATGCTCCTAAATAATCAATGGATCAATGACCAAATTAAACAGAGATCAAGCAATATATGGAGACAAATAACAACAATAACTTAACACAGCAAAATCTGTGGGATGCACCAAAGGTCATGCTAAGAGGTAAGTATACTGCAATACAGGCTTCCTCAAGAAAGAAGAACAATCCCATATGAACAGTCTAAATTCATAATTAATGAAACTAGAAAAAGAAGAACAAATGAGGCCCAAAGTCAGTAGAAGGAGGGACATAACAAAGATTAGAGCAGAAATAAATAAAATCAAGAAGAGTAAAACAATAGAAGGATGAAAGCAGGAGCTGGTTCTTTGAGAAAATAAACAAAATAAATAACCCCCAGCCAGACTTATCAAGAAAAAAAGAGAGTCTACACACATAAGCAGAATCAGATATGAGAAAGGAAAAATCACTACAGACACAACAGAAATACAAAGAATTATTAGAGAATACTATGAAAAATTATATGGTAACAAACAGCATAACCTAGAAGAAATAGACAACTTTATAGAAAAATACAACCTTCCAAGGCCGTCCCAGGAAGAAACAGAAAATCTGAACAGACCAATTACCAGCAACAAAATTGAATTGGTAATCAAAAAACTACCTAAGAGCAAAACTCCTGGACCAGATGGCTTCACCACTGAATTTTATAAACATTTAGTGAAGACCTAATAGCCATCCTCCTTAAAGCTTTCCAAGAAGAAGAGGAGGGAATACTCCCAAACTCAGTCGAAGAAGCCAACATCACTCTAATACAAAACCAGGCAAAGACTCCACAAAAAAAGAAAATTACATACTAATACCCTTGATGAACATGGATGCAAAAATACTCAAAAAATATTAGCAAACTAAATTAAAAAATACATCAAAATGATCATCCATTATGATCAAGTAGGATTTATTCCAGGGATGCAAGGATGGTACATTTGAAAATCCATCAACATCATATGTACACCACATCAACAAAAAGAAGGACAAAAACCACACAATCATCTCCATAGATGCTGAAAAAGCATTATTTAAAATTCAACATCCATTCATGATAAAAACTCTCAACAAAATGGGCATAGAGGACAAGTATCTCAACATAATAAAGACCATATATGACAAGCCCACAGCCAACATCATACTTAACAGTGTGAAGCCGAAAGCTTTTCCTTTAAGATCAGGAACAAGACAAGGATGCCTGCTCTCCCCATTTTTATTCAACATAGTTCTGGAGGTCCTAACCATGGCAATCAGACAACATAAAAGAAATAAAAGGCATTCAAACAGGTAAAGAAGAAGTTAAACTGTCACTGTTTGGAAATGACATGATATTGTACATAAAAAAACCCCTAAAGAATCCACTCCAAAACTACTAGAACTAATATCTGAATTCAGCAAAGTTTCAGGAGGCAAAATTAATACACAGAAATCTGTTGCATTCCTATATACTAATGATGAACTAGCAGAAAGAGAAATCAGGAAAACAATTTCATTCACAATTGCATCAAAAAGAATAAAATACCTAGGAATAAACCTAACAAAGGAAGTGAAAGACCTATACTCTGAAAACTATAAGACACTCATAAGAGAAATTAGATACCAATAAATGGAAACACATCCCGTGCTCATGGATAGGAATAATCAATATTGTCAAAATGGCCATCCTGCCTAAAGCAATCTACAGATTCAATGCAATCTGTATTAAAATACCAACAGCATTCTCCAATGAACTAGAGCAAACAGTTCTAAAATTCATTTGAAACTACAAAAGACCCAAATAGCCAAAGCAATCCTGAGAAGAAAGAATAAAGCGGGGGGATTATGCTCCCCAACTTCAAGCTCTACTACAAAGCCACAGTAATCAAGACAATTTGGTACTGGCACAAGAACAGAGCCACGGACCAGTGAAACAGACTAGAGAGCCCTGATATAAACCCAAGCATATATGGTCAATTAATATATGATCAAAGAGCCATGGACATACAATGGGGAAATGACAGCCTCTTCGACAACTGGTGTTGGCAAAACTGGACAGCTACATGCAAGAGAATGAAACTGGATTATTGTCTAACCCCATACACAAAAGTAAACTCGAAATGGATCAAAGACCTGAATGTAAGACATGAAACCATAAAACTCTTAGAAGAAAACAGGCAAAAAAAATCTCTTGAATGTAAAAATGAGCAACTTTTTCCTGAATGTACCTCCTCAGGCAAGGGGAAAAAAAGTAAAAACTAACAAATGGGACTAAATCAAACTAAAAAGCTTCTGTACAGCAAAGGACACCATCAGCAGAACAAAAAGGCATCCTACAGTATGGGAGAATATATTTGTAAATGACATATCCAACAAGGGGTTAACATCCAAAATATATAAAGAACTCAGATGCCTCAACACCCAAAAAGCAAATAACTCAATTGAAAAATGGGCAGAGGAGCTGAACAGACAATTCTCCAAAGAAGAAGTTCAGATGGCCAACAGGCACATGAAAAGATGCTCCACATCGCTGATTATCAGGGAAATGCAAATTAAAACCACAATGAGGTATCACCTCACACCAGTTAGGATGGCCAACATCCAAAAGACTAGGAACAACAAATGGTGGCGAGGATGCGGAGAAAGGGGAGCCCTCCTACACTGCTGGAGGGAATGTAAATTAGTTCAACCATTGTGGAAAGCACTATGGAAGTTCCTCAAAAAACTAAAAATAAAAATACTATTTGACCCAGGAATTCCACTCCTAGGAATTTACCCAAAGAGTACAAGTTCTCAGATTCAAACAGACAGATGCACCCCTATGTTTATTGCAGCACTATTTACAATCACCAAGATATGGAAGCAACCTAAGTGTCCCTCAGTAGATGAACGGATAAAGAAGAGGTGGTACATATACACAATGGAATACTATTCAGGCATAAGAAAGAAACAAATCCTATCATTTGCAACAAATGGGTGGAGCTAGAGGGTATTATGCTCAGTGAAATAAGCCAGGCGGAGAAAGACAAGCACCAAATGATTTCCCTCATTTGTGGAGTATAACAACGAAGCAAAACTGAAGGAACAAAACAGCAGCAGACTCACAGACTCCAAGAAGGAACTAGTGGTTACCAAAGCGGAGAAGTGAGGAAGGGTGCGTGGGGAGGGGAGTGAGAAGGGGATGGAGGGGTATTATGGTTGGTACACACATTGTAGGGGGCAGTCACGGGGAAGACAGTGTAGCAGAGAGAAGACAAGTAGTGACTCTGTGGCATCTCACTACACTCATGGGCAGTGACTGCAGTGGGCTGTGGGGGGGACTTGATACTATGGGCAAATGGAGTGAGCACAATGTTTTTCACGTGAAACCTTCATAAGAGCGTGTACCAATGATACCTTAATAAAAAAATTTTTTTTTTAATTAAAAAAAACAAATGCAACAAAAGCAAAAGATCAGGAAAAGGAGTTCTTCATCCAGGAAGAAAACACAAAACAATTTGATCATAGGTTTTATAGTTTTGCAAGCCAAGATAGCTAAGCATGCGTTCTAGAAGTCAGACTACCGGTATCTCTTGATGGACCATATGATAAGGAAATCTGGAGACTGGCATTTCTTTGACTGTAAGAGTGCTAAAGGTTTAGCTGACACACCACGCACATAATGAGACTGACAACTTCTGCGCGGGTGGACCTCTAAACTGAAATGCAGTCGGTCCTTACTGAGGGTGAGCACGAAGGTGGAGGGTTACTCCAGAGAAGGGGTGAGGAGTAAAATCAACAACAAATCAAATGTTTCAGTGGTTATGGCAAACAATGCCAAGACAAGTTATAAAGCATTTGGAATGAACTAGGAGATCAAGAGAAAATGATTCAGTAATGCCACTTACAACAGGGGGATTTTTGTCAGGTGGGCAAGTAAGTACTTGCTCCTGACAGAAAAATATAACGAGAACAGGCAGCCTAGAAGATTTTTAAAAAATAGAATAGAATTAACCAAATTGTCGACATACCAGAGCTGGACTTTTTTAAGCCACTAATGATTCAAACGAGCTCTGAGCTCTAGTGTCTTCGTCTGAAGGTGTAAGAAAGATTTAGGGCGATTGCACCGCTGAATGAAAAAACAATAGGCCAGGGGCCTGGAAGACAAAACCACCAGGACAACGAGTCAGCACAGCACGGTCATCAAGGACCCTTCAGATGACCAAAAGAGAAAGAATGTCCCCAAGTCAGGAGGGTTCCTGACAGGGTGGCAGGCAGGGAGGGTGCTTCTCTTCATATTAGTCGCAGAAAGCAGCCCAGAAATAAGGAAATGATAAAATAAAATGAAACAAATCCCTGACTTTGTTTGGGGATGTATGGGGAAGCACTGGATGCTTCCGTGAACGCACGCTCTATAGGGAATGACAAGCTGGATGTGGACTCGGTCCTTAAACATGCGAATGACTCAAGGGCAGGGGTCTGCCTGTCCACACCGAATACATCAAGCACCCATCAGCGCTACCTGTGAGGTGGCACTGCTCATACGTTCCTGGTGCTTAGCCCGGGCGTAGTATTGGCGATAGCTCCACAAACGGTTACAAGATAAATAATAAATACAAGGCAACCATAATCAGCCGACGCGTATCCTCCTAGCACAGAAAGGGACAGTTCTGTGTGACTGAATTTTTCGGGTGCTTCAGACAGGGACCACTCGTGTCCTTGAAACCAGGGAACTGGTTGCAGTGGGCAGAGACTGTTTTTTTGTATAAATGAGGAGCAGAAAAACATGAGTATGCAAGCGAATCACTGCACCTAAAAAAAGAAAGCCACAGAACAATTTCGGTGATATTGTACTTATTCTGGCGGTTGCCATGGAAATCTGGGAGCTAAGCTACTTCACTTTCTATATTTACCAAGTGACTCCCACTGTCTCTGAGGACAAGCCCACCGCATACAAGAAGCAGGGCCCCTGTTTATCAGCGAACCCAGAGGTGAGGCCAGGAACGCGCATGCAGAGCCAGGCCCGATCCGCAGGTCGCGGCAGGCCCGAACACTCCGGCACGCCGAATACACAGTGCTGGAGGGTAAACGTGAAACACCAGCCCTTAGTGCCACTCTCGGGGCTCTCCCACCATGCACGGACGGACGTCTATCAGAACACAGGCTAGCATCTCGTCTTCCCGCCATGTCTGAGCCTAGCTGTGAAAAGGATGAGGAAGACGACTGTTCTCTGGCAGCAGCTCCTACTGCCTGACAGAGCTCAAGGAAGGGAATTCTCACTGCCATCAAACAGGGAGGAAGGGAGTTACCAGACGGAGGCAAGTTCTGCAAAGACACAGGCTTTATGCAAAATATATTAAATAGCAAGATACCCAGAGGCTTTCCTGTGCTGTGGTGTGGAGAGAGGTGCACTTTCTCCTGCTTGTTAAAGTTTTGCAATGAAGTCTGTAATGTATCATCTTGACAAGATAGGATGATAATAGCATGGCAGCTTAATAAATTTTGCAATAAAAAATGATGAGTGCACAGCAATTTCAGAGCTTACCATCTCTGGGAAACACCCAAGTGCATGGGAAGCTGGGAATCAGACTTTCTGTAGCCATTTTTTTCCCCTGTCATTTCTGCTCCTGATATCAGTGGCGTGCCAAGCCACACTAAAGTCTGAGGTGGTATGGTTTCATGCTGACCCAGTCTCAGTTCTTATGATAAAAATAATCTTAAAAAGCAGTTTGAGCAATGTGTTTGGACACAGAAGAACAGTTTGGGCAATGTCTTAAAAAATAAGCTCACAAAGCAGTTTGGGCAATGACGGACTAAACAGTGAGTTAATAAGTGAAAAATCTGGTCAATCTGTTGTTTTGACCATAGGGACACAGTACCTGATATCACAGCTTTGGGCGGGCTGTCTCAGCAAAACAACCCCTGATTTTGGTCCTGTGTAGACTGACTGACTCTCCTCCCATGGCACTCATAATAACCTTTCTCTCTGCCAAGGGAAAGAATGCCTATAAAACTGAATTTCACGAGGGAATGGGGAAGTCACTGTGGCTGGCCCAGGATGGAACTAATTCACAGGAATGAGACATGGAGGCACATGGGGAAGCACACCTCTGAACAGCTCCATTTCAAAACCACAGCACAGGAATGAGCCTCTAACCATGGCTGAGCAGGGAGGGAGCTGACTGAGCAGTTGAATACTCTACTCGACACAACACAGTCCTCCTTCCTAACTGAAAATGCTCCTCTGAGTAGGGGTGCTCTCCCTTTAATCTGTGGCTCCCTGGTATCTGAGGGAGTCCACCTACAGACTGCTTCTACCACTGCTCTTTGGAAAGAAGAAAATGATTTATTTACTTGTTTTTATACCATGACTCATTACAAGATGGATCTGAGATGGTAAATGAAATGTATGATTGGGGGATTTTGTTTTTAATAATGTTAAAATTGGTCAATGCATAATAAATATGCATTCCTCTCCAATTTAGAAAGAACAGAAAAGCATACAAATAGCCTGCGTGTATTCTGGTGTGTAAATGCCCAGCTGTTTTGCTATGCATAGGGATATACGCATGCATACTTTTTTCTTTTAACAAAGTGGGGTAACATCACAGCTATTTTGCATTACCTGTTTTGTTCGTTTAGTGATAATGCCAGAGAGATGAGCCTGCTTTTTTCTTTATTGAATGAACTTTTTTGTTTAATATGTTTTTTATTTAATGAATTTTTTTCTGCCATTAGCTTTCCATGGCATTGTTTTTTAATGGCTACATCAATTATGGGGTTTTCAGTCACACACGGTAACTACATATAATTAAGCCAAGAGCCACATTACAGTCCATGTGACAATAGGAATCCATGTGGATAAACATGTCATTTGCCAAAGCAAACAGGTGTGCCCCGAGTGCCTAGGATCTGCCGAGGCCAGCAGGAGAGGGCGCGCACTGCAGCTCTGACTGCTCAAAGACAGGCATTACCTAAGCCTTTGAATAGTATGAATTCCCAGTTATTTTTCAACAAGGAAGACACACATGAGAAGTTTATGAACTGAATTCTTAACCTCTCCCTGGGCCTGTCTGGGAAAGGGTCCAGGATGAATTAACTGAACTAAGAGAATTAATCAGAGCTCTAATTCCAACAGCTAGTTAACATGATCCATCTAAAATAAAGTCCAAGAATCTATTCCCACCCCATCAATGCTGTACAACTTATCCCAGGCTGCTGATGTCTCTGCACTCAAAGATACAATGGGTTCTTTCTGGGGCCAGAGCACCTGTGCATTACCCTCACTTAGGGGCCTCTCCTTTGGAATCTGTGGGCTCCAGAGGGGAACTGTTTTCTTAGTCAAACATAAGGTAAAACTATAGCCTGGTGATAATCATCGTAATAGTAGCTAACATTTACTAGGCCCTGACTATGTTCTAGGCTTGGAGTCAAGTACTTTACACGCACTGGTTCACTTAATCACAGCAGTTACCCTCCAAGGTGGCTATTATTGGTGACCACTTTTACAGATGAACAAATGGAGGTTCAGAAAAGGAGAGTAATGTACTTAAGGTCTCAGAAGTGGTAGGGACAGAGATGGCATTAAAACAATGTGGTCTGACTTCAGGGCCCCTGTTTCCAACCACCTTGCCAGGGTGCCCTGAACCCCATCAGAGAGTAAAAGAGATGTTCTGGTAATAAGAACAGACAAGCAACCTTGTCTGCCCACCCCCTCCCCCAAGCCAGTGCTTCTCTGACTTCAGCTGGCATCAGCATCGTCAGAGAACTTTTAAAAATACGGATGTCTGGGGTTCCGGCCAAGACCTCCTGACTCCGGAGGTGCCAGAGAGGAGACGAGGCATCCGTACTTTAAAAAAATTCCTTATGTGATCCTAATGCACGCCAAGGTCAGGAACCACTATTCCCAGGACACATTTCAACACCTTGGTCTAAGTACTAAAAATTTGGGACAAAGCAGTGAGTGATAAACGTCACCTTGCAAACTCTTACAGAAGACATCTAAAACCTACAAAGACCTGGTTGCTGGCTCCCTCTAATCCTTCTGGCTCTACGTTCTACAGCTGTTCAGACAAAGAACAGCTTGTGTGTCAGTAACTTTCACCAAGATATACCAGCCCAATCTGCTGTCTGATGAATCTGTGTGGAAACCGGGAGATCAAACAGTAACCTCCTTTGCTACCACTCATCTGGCAGCATAGTTGAAAAACCTCGCTCCGTCTGTTCTGAGGTGATCACAAAGGAAAGTGCCTGCCTTAGCCCAGTGTACTGAAGCTATGGCTGAATGCACCCTGCTCTCTGCACACTTGGTGCTGGCCTGGGGCCGCTGCTGCCTGCCAGTACGCATACTGAGGAACCCATTCAGGATGGTTCGGCTGCCCCCATGACGGCACTGCACGCAGGGACACATGGTTCATAATGCTTCTGTAACTCAGCCGAGCAAGGTTTCCATTTCTGTGTCTCAAGAACTGACAGAGGCACCCTTTTGGGGACAATATTACAAGGGGAAGGGAGATCACTTTGGTGTGGATCCCTCTGCCATTTGCCAGTTGTGTGACTACTTAACCTCTTCAGCCTCAATTTACTTATCTGTAAAATGTGGATAACAAGACCTACCTTTAGGGTGATGATCAATTGTGAGGATAAGCTGAGCCCAATAACGGGCTTAGCAGGCTGACTGGCACATTAACTGAACTGTCATCATTTAATTTATCATTGTTATCGAAGGAGGTTCAAATCTAGCTTGGCCTCAAGGTTCCTTGTGAAACGCATCCATTTATCCTTGGGAACCAGTCCCCCAGCTCTTTACAGGCAGATCTCTAGCTTAGTGAAAGTTTAAACTCCAGGTTTGAAAGTGGAATGGGAAATATTTACCCTTGGAAATAAGGTTCGGTTTGCATACGGGGTCACAAAAGCACACACAACCACACCTCCTATAGACCCACCCCACAAGCTGAAACTGGAAGACAGGGCAATGACTGGCTACTAGTGTAGCTCTGAGGTCAGAACGACAGGGCTCAAGTCTACTGCTTTGTTGCTGTGTGACTCTAAGTTCATTATTTAATACAAATTTTATTTTCCTCCAAGTGCAAAATAGGGACAGTACCTGTGTCATATAATTGTACAGATTAAATGAGATTTTGCTATGCAGGTGCTTAGCATGAGAAATCCCTTGATAAATTATGGAGTCATATATATTAAACGTATATACACAGAAAATGGGAAATGTTTTCCAGGTTCAATTTGGGAACATATCTTTCCACAGTCCTCAGTTCTAAGACAAGAGCTCTCCTCTGCTACTTACAGAAAGGCCCTTTTACATTCCTTCTGCAAAGTATCACAGACCACCCCTTCTGTCCTTTGGGTCAGACTGTGACTCGCATTTCCTTTAGCATCTTCGTCAAAAGTCCCCCTTTCAGAAAACACTTCTTGGTCAGCTCCAGAAAATGTGATATCTAGCCTCTTCCTCACTAAAATATTCAGGAGTTTCCAAATGATTTGCGTTTGTTGCTATGATGTGCTGCCTTATAACTGACCAAAGTCCCTGCCGAGCAGAGCATGCTGAGTCCCAGCTGTCATTCTGGGAAAAGACCGCTGTCATCAAGAAGACAGCTTCACCTTTAGGGAAAAGGAAAAAGCGCCCTGGAGAAGAGCCCACTACTACCCACAGATTACAGCCAAGAGTCTTACGGAGATGACTGGGTGCACGACTGGTCTGCTACCCGGAAGGACAAGCTCCTGGAAAAGAAGATGCACAGCTAGTATGTCTGAGAATCCCAGGAGCCTGGAGGGCAGGTACAAAGACGGAGGACTGAGCCTACCAACACCTGGGGTGACTCTCAGAGGCTTCCTTTCCAGGAAGAGGGAGGCAAATAACGATCTGAGCCAAGAATGTCACAGCTAAGAGAAAAGAATGGGCTCCGTCTTCTGCACAGCGCAGGGCACCGCAGGGGGTGGACAGAAATGTGTGCTGACCATAAATAAGTGGGACCCCTCGAGGGAAGCTCCCAAGTGAGCTACTCGGAGAGATTCAGGCCCGCTCAGCATCTCAACACGGACTGAAGTGAATCCCGAGGAGAGCGCTAACCAAAGGAACACAGAGCGGACACTAAGTTGTAAGGACATCAATGAGGAGAAAGAGCATAATTCAACTATTTTAAAAGAAATCAAGCAGACAGATAGAAGAGGAAATGAGGTTATGAAAAACATCATATGCTGAGTTTGAAGGTAGAAGAGAGGTTTGTGAAGACGCACTTGTATGTCCACACAAGCACGACCCTCTAACAAGATACTTGCTCTACGGCAAGAACCTGAAGAAAGGTAAGGTCGCATCAAACCTGGACAGGTGCCGCAATGAACCCGAAGCGCACAGCATGAGATGGACAGATGAATGGGGCACGTCTGCAGCAAATGGACAGCCAGCTGACAATATCTGAGCCTAATTCTAGTCCAGCAGGCAACAGATACTTGAGTTGATACATTTATATTAAGAGGAAGGATCTGAGTCAATCAAAAATTTGAAATGAGGTCTGTGGTGCACCAAACCGTGGCACGCATTCCACAGGTGAGACACAGATGATTCTAAGGTCACATGCGGATGAACATCCTCTATTTTAATGGTTACATATTTATTTTAATGTATATTAGAGAATAATATCACAGTGAGACCACCAAACTCACACGTTTAGAGATGGTACAGAAAGGATGAGATCAGGTAAAGAAGTGAGTTGCTTTAAAATTGATTGAAGAAATGCATTAAACAAACAGTGCCTGGGTGACAGGACTGCGGCCCAAGAGTTAATGAAGGTTTATGCAAATGCTCACTTAGGCACTACTGTGCTTAGCCAGGTGTGGAAGAGGCCTTAAACCAACAAACATTATATGGAAATACCTGATTTTTTTCCCCACAAATTACTTGTAGAGTCTCTCTCCCTTACATTAATGCTAAAGCATGAAGTCGGCAATGTACATTGATAAGGTGGTCTTCTCTGGCCACAGAGCAGACGAGAGGAGGGTAAGGAATGTGGAAGCTTGTCTAACAGTGATGGGCAGCTGGATCATACCTCACGAGGGGCAGGTGTGGGCAGAACCTTCCAGTTACTGTCCAGTGTTCCACACAGCATCAACCCACCCACCCCTCCTACGGTGCTTCCTAAGCCAGCTTGGAAGTCACTCTAGTTTCCCACAAAAAGAGAGAGGTTTCCAAAGCAAACGATACAAAGTATATATACACACATACCTATATAATTTCAGTGAAAATGTTTCTTCTCTCAGAAAGGGAGGAAAGCTAGGCACCCCGCAAATATCTGAGCATATGGAGATTCCAGTCCCGTCACCAGGGAGCGTTTCCTAACATTCAGAGGAAAGTATACCGCTTTCCTGTCTCTTCACGTCCTGTCCTTCGGTCCACCATCTGCAGACAGGGACATGGCAGCTTGCCCTGCAGCTCAGGCAGTGTGCTTCCACACAACCTTACCTTTCATCCTCTGCCTCGTGTGATCAAATGAATCTTGGGCAAAGATCTAAGTGATTTTCAACTCATCTCCACCTTCTTTCCTACATGCTCCCCAAGTATGCTTAAGACCTGGTCCAAAGCTGCTTCTGATTCAATCTAACCACAAACTCGGCACTGTTTTCAACTCAGAGCAATTGACCAGCACCATCTGATCTGTCCTGATCCTCACTGTACGTCACTTAGAACAAAACATCAGGTGGCCATGGCCCCCCTGGGAACCTGAGAAGCACGCTGCAGCCGACGCCTTGCTCAGGGCAGATGTGGGTGAGGCCAGGCCTGTTCCAAGTGCTCCCTGGCACATTCAGAGGGGCCCAGGCCATCACACAGACCACAGTGAGAGTGACCCAAGCCACATGGGTAAGAGAAACATGGCTGTTGTTTGAAGGGAAGCCAATCCCAGTACAGGGTCAAAGCCCTAAAATTGGTGCATATCCGTTGACCTAGAAATTCTTCCAAGAATTTATCTTAAGGAAATGACTGTAAATGTGAACAGATTTAGCAGCAAGGATGATAACAGTAGCTCTACTCATAAAATCAAACTACCCAAAAGCAACCCAAATGGTGCTACACACACCGACGTGCAGCCGTATCATGGGACACTATGACATCTTCCAGTGCAGAGGTGTTCTGGTGGCGGGAAGATTTGTTTTCAGGAGTAATGATAGGAAGACCATTAATTCTGAGATGCAGGGGAATAAAAAACATTTTTTAATAACAAAGAGAGAGAAAGGTGCCAATCCAGATGGGGAGTCTCTCTTCTCTTAAAGGCAAAGTGGGTCACTATTGTGAATTCTGTCTTTAGTGAACCTCATAGAGTTATTATCATTATTATTAGTAGTAGTAATAACAGTAATAACTAAGCCCCATCCCCTGCACTTACTGCACACTCACCCTGCACCAGCACCTTTTGGAGTGCCTTAATCATCACAATAACCCTGCAGGCAGAAACCGCCATCTGTTTTCCAGAAGAGGAGACGGTGGCCCTGAGACAGTGAATAACCTGCTCACATCACACAGCCGGGGAGCAGCACCCGTGGAGCTCTCACCCAGGCGGGCAGGGGCCAGGGTGTGCCTCCAGCCACCCCGCTGCTCCTCCGAGTAGCCAGGCGTCTATGAGCGCAGTCACGGCGCTGCTCCCCGTGACCGCCCACTCGCCTGCTTCCCTTCCTCAGCTATGAGCTCCTTGAGGACTAGGGGCCATCTTTGCATTCCCAGTCCCCGGCAGGTACTGTTGAAATGTCAGCTGTGTGCAACTTGGCATTTGCATGTGATTAAACAATAACTAATAACAATAGCAGCAGCTTCAGCTCTCGGTCCTTGCCATGCCCAGGCCTGTGCCAGATGCTTAAATAAATTTCATTTATTCCTCACAACTTCCCTATGAGACAGACACTGTCATCCCTACTTTACAAACTAGCGAACTGAGGCTGAGAGAAGGTGAAGAAGGGCTTGCCCGTGGGGTGCCTCTGGCACAAGAACCCAGGTCTGACTGACTTCAGGCAAAGCCTGAGTGTTCAGCTCCTATTTGGCACCACTCAACTCTCTTAGGACAAAAGCTGAAACAAGACTGGCTGTTTTAGGGTCAGGAACCTGATCACTGCAAAGAACTCAGGATCCTGAGATGAAAAAAAAAGAAGCAATTGTGGTAGTGATACTCTATTTGGAATAAAGGGAGGATATTATTCTCTAATTAATTCATTAACTAATCGCACACATTTATAAAAAGTCCACTCCATGCCAGGTCTTTTGAGGGGTGGAGGAGAATACAGGCAAAACCAGGCCCTGCCCTCGCAGAGCCACATTCTAATGGGGCACGTGACTCACGCTAATAAGCATTTAATTACAAACTGTTAGTGGTTCTATGGGAGCCGCTAACAAGAGAGGCCAAAGAAGGACGTCCGCGCTGAGCTCCTATCCTGCAGCAGGAGGAAGAGAGGCCCAGCTGGCTGCCTGCAGGAGATCTGGAAAGAGAATCCGCACGCCGTGCGGCCCTTGCCTTTCACGCTCAGCAGTGCTGCTTCCTGGCTGGGCCACTCAGCCGCGGAGGCTGGGAGGGCCCCATGACACACTGTCCTTAGGCACGTGAAAGGCAGGAGAATGTAGAGGCCCGGGCTTGTGCCCAGAGCAGTGGGACTCACGTTTCTCTGTTGACTGCACGGCGTGGAAGAGTGTCAGGGGCCTCTCGCTGCAGGACGGGGGCTTGGAGTCACTGCTCTTCTTCCGAGCCAGGTGCAGCTGGGCATTGGTGAGAGGCATATCGGGCACGGTGTTAAATATCTGCAAGTCAAGTTTCAGAAGAAGGTTACATGTTACTGTGAACTGGGGAGAAAGCACAGGCCCAAACCAGTACAACTGAAAGCTTGGTGGTGTCTAAGAACCAGCAGAAAGGAGACCTGAAAAGACCTCTGGCATTTGCACAGGACTTTAGCTTAAACATCTCTAGGAACTGGTACTAAGCATTTTCTTCTGGACATGTATCCCGGCGTCAGGTAGGCATTCTCTTCCATTTCTAGCCCCTTCTGCTGCCATGCCCACTGATCCCGTTCTCTCCAGGGGAAATGGAAAGCAGCTGCATTAAAAAAGCCATTGGTCTGTTAACAGGATTTTGAGGGGTTTTTGACCATCTTTGTACAGAACCCCTTTACTTTCCCTTATTGCTCACTTCTAACGATGGCTTCACACCTTTCTCAGAAGGTGAAACATGCATTTAAATAACCTTCCAAAAAGAAGCCCAGAGCAGGTCTCAACTGTCCTCTGAAGGAGCATCCTTCCTGGTTCAGCAGCTCTGTGCTTCCTTGACGCTGAGCATTCTTGTTCTTATTTAAGGGTGATAAAAGGGACATAACTACAATCAGGAGAATGCAGAAAGCATCAGGAAGAAAACAGAAAAGCTTCCTAATTTCCCATTAGAGATAACTGTTAACATTTGAATTTTATTTTCTTATGAACTTTTTGCTTTTAAGCTTTTAAGAAAGGAAACAAAAGTCCACAGTAAAAAGTGAGAAGAAAATGGTAGACAAAAATCATGACGATTCTCATCTTTTTTTTCTAAAGTATTATTATAACAGCTACACTTCCACAGTGCCTCCTATGATTGCAGGAGCCACTGCTCAATGTCGAATCCCTAGGGAGCATGTATTTTACATGTGATTCACTCAGTTCCCAGTGATCTAGAGCCACAGGTACTGTCCTCATCATTTATATGAACCGAGGCAGAGGTTAAGCTGCCACGATTAGAGATATAATTACAGATAACAGAGAAACCTGTGTCTAGATTTTCTAGATTCCTTTTTAAATGCATATCAGAATAACACTAATTCATTCAATCAAGAAAGATCTTTTGATCATCGACTTTACAACAGGCCCTGTGGGTATTAACAGTGTGCAAGACAAGCTCCCTGTGGTTGGAGTTTGCACCCAGTAGATGTGATTTACTGAGTATTTGCCATACCAGACACTGGGTTAAGTGCTTTGTGTGAGTTATCTCATTTTTAATGTTAAAACACGCTTTTTCATAATTAGAATTATATTTACATAGTTTTCAATCCTATATATTTCATCTAGTATTATATTGTAACATTTCTCCTTTACATTAGAAAAATCTTCCAATGTAAATCATAATGGTTGCAGAACGCCTCCACCATATTAAGGCCTTGTGATTTACTGGCCCACATGTCGTGTTTCACTCTGCGGAGCTGGCCTCCTTCCGGGCAGCCCTAGACACCCCAGAGCCTTTCTCACGGCCTCTCTCCTCTGTGTGCGCATTTAAAAGCAGAACCGAGAAGCCGATATATAGGAAGCAAAGTCATAAGAATGATAAGAATTTCAGGCCAAACAGCTGCTCTCCCGGGCTGGCAGGTCTCTGGGCCCCAGTGATGCCAGCCAGCTGGGTAAGTCAGTCTCACTCCCAAACACAGCTGTCTGAAAACAGCATTATCATATTTTCCCTAGGGGGCTAAATTTTCAACAAAATAAACCAAATCACTATGTAGCTGAGTTCAACTGGGGCGAGGAGGTATGGAGAGAAGGGGACTCAGAGCAAAAACTACAGAAACCTCTGGCAGCCCTGGAAACAAAAGTGCCAGCAGCACCTTGCAGGGAAGAAAAAAGGAACTGTGGGTGTTGCTGAGCTCAAAGACCACAGCCTTGAAGAAGCTTTCTCCCCACTTTACTTTGTTCCCCAAACAATGCTGAGCCAGTCACTGCTTCCAGGTGACAGGCCAACTGTGCACCACTGTCACCGGCATGGAAGCGCTGCTCCAATACCTGAGCGTCTGCACCCGCCAGGCACGGCACCGGGTACTCTCCAGGACTCGTCTCTAAGCCACAGGCTGGCTCAGAGGAAGCAGGGTGAGAACGGCGCTGACCTGCGCACAGCGAAGCAGGAGAGGGGCTGGCCCGGGACCCCAGGCTGCAGTTTCCAGTGTCCGCACTCCCCCCTCTGCAGCCGTCATTACTCACTTTTCCCAGCCAAGCTTCCCTACAAAAGCCAGTGCCCCCAAGCCCACAGGGACGGATTTCAACAAATAATGGTGTCTCTCAGCACCCTTCCGCCTCCGGCCACAAGTGCAGCATGTTCAACAACCCCTTGCTAAAAACACTGGAAAATGAATTCAGACTGAGTGACAGGCCTCCAGTCCCCAACCCCCTGCTCTGTGTCTGGCCTCCAAGTTTTGTCTCTTCTCCTAATGAGTTACTGAGAAAGAGATCCTCACCCAACTACAACAAGATGATTCTACACATACACATTTTCATTTCAAACATCATAAAAAATATAAGCATCTAACTTTCCTAAAAACTGTAGTAAATGGTAAGTTATGAGGAGGACCAGGAATTTAGACAGATGCATGAAAAATTGTTTCCAAAACAACATTCGTACACAGCTGAGCAGGAAGAGACAAGGGAACACATGAGAGAATTTCATTCTGCACACTGGCTGGTTTCTCTAAAAGAGAAGTTCAAATAACATACTAGAATTGGTTCTAGGAGAAGGAGGTTGCTGCCACGGGTGAGAGCTACAGTGCCGAAGGCCAGTTCTCGGGGTGTCATTGGGAGCCAGGCCCAGGCTTCTGAAGAGCTCTGTTCTCAGGCTCAAATGCAAGGCTGTGCAAGGGAGCAGGCTGAAAATGCAAAGAGCACCGGACGCGGGACTGCAGCCTCTTGATTTCATGTGTTCCTCCAAGGTACAAGGGCACCCTGGTAAGTCAGACCAAGGGAGAGCAGATTACACAGATTTTCACTAAGGAGTCTGGGATGTCCTTTCCCAAATTACTGCTGCTCATTTCACTCTGAAACTCGAATACATGCAAGTTGTTTAAAGTGCTCATGTCTGGCCACCTTCTAGCCAGGCTAAGAGTTCGCCTCTGTGCTAAAAGCTCAAGTTGGAACTTGGAAGAGAATGTGAATCATTCACTATTTTGTTGGTTATTTTGATCCTCTGTTATCTGGGGGGGGGAAGAGATGATTTCTAGAGAATCAATGAAGTTTCCTTCCTTCTGTCGAGAAGAATCACTGAACATAGCACCCTCATCTAAGAGGGTGGACGTGGCGAGCTCCACATGTGACTGGAACAACGTACTCATTTCACGGAGACCTTCCAAGTTAACACAAAAGGGGGTTTTTATTCTGTGCCCTAAGTACCCCCTTAATTTTGCCAAACTTACAAAGTATTTCTGACTTAGGAATGCCTTAGAAATGAAAGTTACTGGGAAGACTGTGAGCCTTCTAGAAGCTATTTGGGAATAAGACTGTAATATAAAAATACAACTCTGAATAACTCTTCCAAGTATTGCCAATTCAAGCTTCCTGTAAGTGGAATCGGAGGCCCCATGCACACCAAGCCACCGTTTCCCCGTAGGCTGCGTGGGGAGAGAGCAGCCAGGGGCAGCTTAGCCTCTGCCGTCACACAGACCCGGGCTGAGTCCTGCCTCTCTGCTCACTCCATGGGCCACACCAGAGCTGCCCTGGCCTCACCACCACTGCCTCACTACCACAAAAGATATGAGAAAGGAATCTACAGTCATCACAGAGGTAGAAAGCAAACAGGCTTTGGAGCTAGACAGACTTGGGTTCAACTTGGGCAAGAGCCTTAACCCCTCTGTGCCTGTTTCCCTTATGCAAACGGAGGCCTAATGCCCGCTCTGCAGAGCTACTGAACAGATATGCACATAAAATGCTCAGCACACAAACCTGGCAAAGAGTTGAGCAGGAGGTTGTGGGTAGAGATGACAATAAACATAACCAAAATTTGTCCAGTGCTTATCATGCTGTTATTTACATGGCTGACCTCATTGTTTCACAGCAACTCTATAAGGAGGTACTACTTATCTCATAGGCAAGGTAACTGAGACTCATTCAGACTAACCAATTTGTCCAACGTCACAGATTAGTACAGCTGGGTGGGGACTCAGACACTTTGACTGTCTGGATCTTAACCACTTGAGGTTTTAATACCTATTTTTTTTTATTATTCTTTTAAAAATATTGAAGTATAATTGATACACAATCTCATAATATGTTTCAAGTACACAACACAGTGATTTACATGCATTGTTAAATCCTCACCCTCACTAGTACAGTTACTAGCTGTCAACACAGGAAGATGTTAGAGAATCACTGGCTATATTCTCCATGCTGTACTATCATTCCTGTGAGCAACCTACATTATGATTGAGAATTTTTGTGCCCCTTTAACCCCCTCATCTTCCCAAACCACCCACCCTAACCCCCTCATAACCATGAGTCACTTCTCAGTATTTATGATTCTACTGATGTTTGTTCATTCTGTTTGGCTTTGTATTTACATTCCACAAGTAGGTGAAATCAAATAGAATTTGTCTTTCTCCACCTGGCTTATTTCACTGAGCATAGTACCCTCTAGATCCATCCATGCTGTCACAAATGAGAGGACTTATTTTTTACGGCTGAATAATAATCCACTGTGTATATGTACATCTTTATCCATTCATTTATTGATGGGCTCTTATATACCTATTATTAATTTGAGAGATGGGGACAAAATGAAAACATATATTTTAGAGTCTAACGGATCTGATTTTAGTCACTTGCTAGCTCTGTGACTTTGAACAAGTTGTCCAACTCTCTGACTTCAGATGTTTCATCTGTAAAAACTTCCAGGACTGTGGTGAGGACTGAAGCACCTAATGCACTTTGACACTCAGTGTTCAAGAGACATCATTGCATTCAATAAAAAGTCTAAGAAGGGGAATAACTGGAGACTCAACAACGAATTATTTGTAGTCAAGACACAAGGATCTAATTTGTAAGTGCAAATTTAATTACTGCTCTTTGGGAAACATGGATCTAAACTGCTTACAGCAATGTCAGAACTTGCTGTTCTTTTTTCCTCACAGCTTCTACAAAATTCAAGTATCACTACACCCTGCCCACCTCCAGGCCCATCTTGACATGACATTGTAGACCACTGACACTTGAGGAATTTGTTCTTAGCCATGTCACATACACATTTTTACACTTTTCCCAATGCCATCCATTATATGTTCTGCAATTTACAAGGATTAGGAGCCTCCATGTAACGTGTACGGTGTACTCTTTATTATGTGCTGTGATTTTTATAAGAGGAAAATTAGGTCATGATGAAGAGTTCTTGGTCTATAACTGCAAAGTAGCTTTGAGACAATAAATCAATGCCAGAGGACTGGGGATTACAAAGCAAAACAGAAAGCGTTTATGAGAGAAGAGACTGAGCATTTTCCTAAGACAAATGTATCAGGGTCCTAAGTAATACAGGAAAATGACAAGTATGGGCTCGTTTAACCTGAGGCGTGTCTGCTGGGGGGTGTAGGACTAAAGTGACGGAGCCTGGCTCACCCTGCCCACTCTTTCTCATGACAGACTGAGTGGGAGTGCTGAGGGCATGAGAGGCCACGAACCCGGCCCCTTTCCACTGGAAAGGCGGGCCAGTCTGAGCAGTGCTTATTACCCTAACAAATTCAGAGGCTACAGCTAGAGAGGGTTTTTAAGGACAGCTGGAAGTCTGATGTCCTGTTGATATCAGCATTTTGGCAGAACGATCAACAATTTGGGAAATGGTTTGGGGAGTTTTATTAAAAGTCCCTCAAAAAGAGCCAATTCCATTTAGTAACTGAGGGGCCTGGATATTCATGGGATGCAACTGCCTGTCTCCAGGAAGATTCTACTTCCTGTTATCTTTGCTGACAGAGAGACACAGATTAAAATATAAAACTCTGCCCTTGTTTGAGCAATATTAAAGGGGCTTCACAATTCACGCAGTGATTGGTTTATCTGGGGCTTACTGGGAGGAGTACACATGTTTAGATCCACCACCTTATTACATTAATGAAGAGTAACTTTCATAGCACTTAACACTAAAAAACACCAAAAAAAGGCCAAGGACAGAAGCATTCCAGCCCAGCATGCAAGTAACTGTACTTACTTAAACTTCATACAGACAGGACCAAGAAGAGTATACTCAAACAGTGGGAGCAAAGGTAACAAAAAATTTTAAAAATCAAGAAAGAAATGAAAAAAGCAATGATCTTAAGATACAAAATTAGCTTCTCATGCAGGCAACAGTACCCGGGATTATCTCAATGTAGTAGAGGATGCAGGCATGAGCATTATTATCATTAATTCTGCATATCAGCAGCTGCTTGAAATATCAAGGAAATGAAATACAACTTCCAAACACTTGTTAGTTGCCAATTAATTATCAAATCAATTGCATTTTATTAACTGATGTACATTTTGTGCACAAATCCCAGCACTGTTACGATAGATTTCAATGCACCAACATTGGTAAAAGCAGATCGAGGCAGTTTGGTGAGCCCGGATCAACTCATGCCAAGACAACTGCATTGAAAGACACTACCATTTTTGTGGGAATGGAAGGTTGCTTAGGATTTAGTGCTCCTACTAGGTGTTAAGTGGGGTCATGCACAGTTACTAGTGAGTGCTTCTTGTCACGTAAGGTTAAAAGTTAACATATGTTAAAAAGCGGCACTGATCTTTGGGCATTTCTAAGAATGAACAACTCAAAGATCGACACTCCTGCCTCTTCCAAAGCAAACTGATAGACGGGGAAAAGAATGATGATATTTCCTGAAACGTCAGTAGGCATTAAGAGGGGCAATACTGATAAAAGCTTGTGGTACACAGGCACGTGTGTACACCCATGTCCCGCCTCATGTGCAGAAACCCCTTCAAGGGCCGCAGCCAAAAGAAATATCGAGCACTGTTACAGAAAAAGCAGGTCCAATTCTACTATTATGTTGGAATACAGGGAGATGTAAAAATTTTATGTTTAATCAAAACCATGAAGAGAAGGCAGTTTGTTTGCTTAATAAGGTTGTTCTTCCTAGACAGCTAAATTATTCACAGTCATCAGCAAGTGAATTTTTAAAAAAACAAAAAGGAAAACCTTGTAAAAAATAACAGTTTCTGGGCTTTGGGGTATCCTGGACAATGACAGCATTCAATATTTTGTTTTGTTTAAAAATCTTAACTAGAAGCATATAAACACTTGTGACTCCCATTATGATCCCCAGTATTGGCCTACTTGATGTTTTAAGGCTCAGGGTGATAAGTTGTGAGCTGGGAAAAAAAATTGAATCCACCCAGATACAGTAATTTTAAATAATTGGCTGTTACCTAAGGCAAGCATGGAAGACGCCAAATGGTTTGCTCTCTGATCTTTCAACTCTGAAATCTAACTACAAGTAAAAAGAGCCAGATTCTCACATTTGCTTTTCTTTGGCTCTCATATAATCCAAGAAGAGTCCAGGGTTTGGAGTCATTGATGGGAAATGATGCTATGAGCTAGTTGTAGGAAATCTGGCAAGAAGAACTAAATAAAAGCCATTAGGATCTTCCTCCATCCTATCGTGAGTGAAGGCTGTAGGTCAAAGGTTGCCCTGCAAGACTGTTTTAATATATATACAGCCACAAGTTACAACAGTATGATCAATGCTATGGTTTTGTTATTTATTTAATGAGAGGTTTCAATATCAATAATCAGAGAACAGTTTGGTTCAGTTTCCAGGGATGTCTTTCTAAAGTGCTGATATAATCATCTTACCTCTCTGCCTAACCTCTGAAAGCTCCAGTTTTTCAGGAGTAAATGCAAAACCTTTTCCATAGATTCAAGACCCTGGCCAAACGGGCTAAATCCAACTGCATCGCATCATCTCCCACCTCTTGTTAATATTTAACCCACAGCCCTTTTACAACCATATCATTTTAACACACATAACTGATTAATGTTGACTGATTAATATTCCCCCTGGAAGGCTGCCCCTCCTGTCTCCTAGGAAA
This sequence comes from Manis javanica, assembly GCF_040802235.1. Lineage (NCBI taxonomy): Eukaryota > Metazoa > Chordata > Mammalia > Pholidota > Manidae > Manis > Manis javanica. Next base: position 89,360,937 of record NC_133169.1, on the reverse strand, counting down.
TGTGCGTTTATCCACCAGAACCCAGGACCAGCAGAATTATTTCTCCTCAGTGATGCCATCACTTCATTCACCTTCTGGGATGTCACTCAGCACACGTGTGCCGTGGTCAGGTACGCCCGATGAAAGGGGAGGGCCCTGGGAAGACGGTCCTGTCTTATTTGTCTTTAGCCAATAGTGGATGCTTAATAAATTCACTGATCAGAGATTAACTGGAAAAGATTTAATAGCTTTGGTCGGAAAGCAGTCCCAGGTTCAGCCCTGTTCCCCTCCTAGCAAGCTGCTTCTCAAACTCTCTGCACCACATCATTTGTATGCCATGAGCTATAACTCCCTTTAGGAAGTCTGGCAAGAAGAACCAAATAAAAGCCATTAGGACCTTACTCCACCTCCTATAGCCAATTTTGGCTCATAATTTGTAAAATATGAACTAAAAATATTGACTTTATAGTGTTGCTATGAAAACTAAATGATATGCTGTACATAAAGCTGCTTACCACAGTATCTTGTGGACAATAAGCTATAATAGTTAGTAATTACTATTACTATTATTATTACAGCTAGACAATGTACATTAAAAAGATCCATTACCTTCATCTGAGTGAATAAATCAGTACGTATCACCCTCATGGAGAAAGGAAATCACCCTGAGCTCCCAAACACACTTCGTATCTTCTGGGTTTTCCTCTCTCCATCTACTTACTCTGGGATATTTATTTCCTACAATGGTTCCGAACATTTCTCTCCTCCCAGGGTCTGTTGGGGGAGGCGAAGGACACAGTTTCTGGAGCACAAGACAGGGTAAGCATGTGGTTAGTGCGCTTCATGTGACCAAACTGAAGGCCTGTGCGACACGTCACTAAGGCTCCCGCACAGGAGGACAGGTGAGTCCCTGTGAAGAGGCCCTTGGCAGGGGGCGCTTCTGGACAGACAGGTGCTGTCTTGGGGGTGGGGGTATCGATGTGCCAGTGATAACAGAAAGGAGTCCATCTTTGTTTTTAATCCTTGGCCTAAACATCTAGTATTAATCCTTAGTAAACAAGGAGTGGGGAGGAAAGAGAGAAGGGGAGGAGGGGGAGAGGCAGCCATTGGCTTCAGCCAGTTAAAACACAGAAGCCTCTTTCTCTTGAAAAAAGATGTTTCATCAGATCAAAGAAACTGAATTTTCTGGCTAGTAAGCATCCCCTCCACTGCCCCCCTGCTTTTAAATGTCGATTTTAAAGACAAAGATGTTTTCCCCATTGTAGACACTGATGAGGCTTACAAAGGGTATCTGAGGACTGAACTTGTCCTCCAAATATTTGACGCTTTCTGGTTGCATAACAGATGGAAGTGCCGAGGAGAAACTTTCTGTAGGAAATGCTGAGGAGTTGCCTGTGTTTAGTGCAAGCCACTAATAAGAAAGTAAAGTCTTCTCGCAGGGGAACTCAGTGTAAGCCGGCCAGCACGCGGAGTGAGGCATGTGCCAGACTACCTGCAAAGACGGCAGCCCACGCCTCCACGTGCACACCACGCCTGCGGTCCAGGGGGGCTTCTAGTTCCTGCCCCTCTGTCTGGCTGGACGTGTGACTTGCTTTGACCAACAGACACGGCTAAAGTGATACTTTGTATATTCTAAGCCTGGGCCTTAAATGGTGTTGCAGCTTCTGTGTTTGTCCTCCTGAAAGTCTGGCCCAGCAGGTGGATGCTGAGGGATCACAGAGAGGGCGAGGACACATGGGGGGGGCCACCGGTGTCCCAGCCAGCAGCTAGCACCACGGCCCCCAGCACATGCAGTAAGGCCACTTGGCTCCTTCAGCTGTAGTCAAACCACCCCCATCTGGTACCACATGGGACACAAAGGAGCCTTCCCCAAATTTCTGCCACACAGAATTGTGAGCAAAAAAATCATTGCTGTTTTTAAGTTACTAGGTTTGGAGATGATCTGATATGAAGCAGTAGATAACTGAGACAAGCATCTCATGGCTGGCGCTCTCTCTCTCTCTCTCTCTCTCTCTCTCTCTCTCTCTCTCTCTCTCTGTGTGTGTGTGTGTCTCTGTCTCCGAGTGGCTCCAACAGCTAGAGGCCTGAGTTCCTTTACCCTCTCTGAGTACAGTATTCTACTTACTCCTAGGCTCCTCCCAATTTTATTCCAAGGCCAAAGTAAACACCTTCTATAAACTGTTCTTAACAAGATGGGAGAAGATTATGCTAATAACTCTGGGTTACATATGTTTAAGAACTATACTATGGCTTATTTCAAGCAAGAGGGCATATGCTTCTTGGAGGACAGGGTGAGTAGATGCTGTTGGAAAGCAGTCCTTCAAGTGGGTGGGGTTTCAAATTTTGTCCGACTTCTGACATTAAAGCTAGAAAAGTAGCCACTCATGGACGTGTGTGTGTGTGTGTGTGTGTGTGTGTGTGTGTGTGTGTGTGTGTGTGTGTTTCTAGAAAATTATAGCCAAACCTAAGGGAATGCTCATTAAATACTGTTAACTAAGATACTACATAAGATCTTAATATTGTGGATTTTAAAGAACAAGTCTCTGACAATATTCATCTGAAGACATAAAAATGCTCTGGCCTTGACAGTGAAAGTTGAGTTCTTCGGCAGGCAAGTCATCCAAAGTTGCCTCCAGAAAGCCAGGGCCAGAGCACGGCCGTGAGTGCTGAGGATTCCTGGAGGTGTACCTCACGGCTCTCCGAAGAGGGCGGGGGCAGCTTCTGCTGACCCTGTACCAGACCAGGCCTGCGGCCACATTTAAAGAGGAGTCGAGCTGCCTGTCACTTGTTTTTACCACAAAGGCAAACCTGACATTTTTTAAAGACTTTCTCACAGAACAATGTAAGCATACAGGACTTGCACACAACTCAGGCTTATCCAGGACCCCAGATTAGAACCCTGTGTCGAGCTGGTACACTAGCTCCCTCGGGACTGGAGCCACGTGCCCTGGCACAGCCTTCCCCCAGGGATGCTCTCAGTCGTGTGCCTCCATGGGTTCCCACAGGAACAGACATCTCACCGTGATCACCCCACTCTTCAGCACAGACTAATGACAGATGACATAAACGAAGCACCGCGATACTCTTCTGATGTGTACGTCACCAGACACACCGCAGGGAGTGATGACATGGTCTATGATCCACCGAACCAGTGCGTGTTCTCACCAGATCTGCTCACACACTTACAGGTCTGGCCATGCATTTCATATTTCATGTCTATTTCTACAGTTTGTGCCCAAGGCAGGATGGCTGCTTGTTTATACACAAGTTTCAATATGTTATTAACAGCATCCAGTCCTTTTTTTCTGTCACGGTACTTTTGAATATGTTTCCTGGGTTTGAAGGCCCAAGGACACTAAAAGCAGTTACAGTTCAAAACCTTTCGGTGCTGCTGGCTGTGAGCTCAAATATGCCCTTTCGGGACATGAACCATAAACTACTTCCTCCTTAGAGATCTCCCTCAACATTTACCATGATCTTACTTAAGAAAAGATTAGGTCATAACAAGGATTATTTTAGGGAGATGGACAATTCAACATGCAGAGATGGACTTGAGCTCTATTTTCAGAGAATTCTGTTAAGACTGCTGAAAGCGGTAGTTTACTAAACTTCACTACATGCCAGATTCTTGACTAAGTCCTTTACATGCTCGGAACAAACTGATTGAGGGAATGTGGCACACCAGCTAGCTGGTCACCGAACTTGTTTCCCTTTGCCCTGAGTACACAGTCAGCTGGCTTTCCCAGACTCTCCTGCAGTTAGATGGCACCATGTGACTGGGCTCTGGCCAATGGAATTTGGAAAAAAATAAGGAAGGCCTCTTCTGGGCGTGGTCCATACATCTTCCCCAGTCCACCGGGCCGACTGTGGAGCTCTGCAGGGCGGAAACGCAGAGCTACAGCCTGGAAGGAGCCGGGGCTGCTGAGTCGCCCGGCAGGACGCTACCCTCCGAACACCCAGGTGAACTGTCAGTGAACAAGAGGGAAGCTTTTACTGACCTGAGGTGCTAATATTTTGGGGTTGTTTGTTACAGCAGTTGGACTGTCCTGAAAGTACTTTTATGGGCATAAAGAAGTTAAGAAATCTGCTCATGGTCACACAACTAGTAAGAGATGGCACATCTGCATCCAAGTGGTTTGTCCTCTATAAACCACATTACGAATTGCTGTTCAATTATATTCCCTTTTTATAAGTTCATTTTCATCATATATAACATAAGCTTTTTCTCTGCCTGACTTACCGTGTTTGAGGGAGGTGGCTGGACAGAGGTCCAAAGTTTGGGAGAGAAGATAGTTTCTTCAGACAAATCACTTGGTTTCATGTCTCTTCATTAACCGCGGAAAAGGGAGGCTCTGGTGCATACGCAGCTCCCAGGACACCTCTCTTAACTCTGAAAGTTTACATTCAGAAGTTCCTCAGGAGTTCTCAATGCTCCATTAGCAGTCACCCCTCAAACTTAGTGGCTTAAAGCACTCATTCTCTCTCCCAGTTTCCGTGGGTCAGGAGTTCAGGAGAGGCTCAGCCCGGTGGTCCCTCACGAGGTGGCACTTGGGATGCCGGCTGGCGCTGCCTCCTCTGAAGGTTTGGTCAGGGCCGGAGGGTTTGCTTCCACAGGGGCTCACTCACACGGCTGCAACCGAGTCCGGCTGTCGGCAGGAAGCTTCCTCCCCCCACAGGACGGGATCACTGCCCTCACAGCACCACGTCTTGCTTCCCCCAGAACAAGCAGGTCCAGAAACCGAGGTAAATGCCACGAGGTCTTTCATGACTAGTCTCTAAAGTCACCGTCCATTACTTCTACAATATCCTAGTGATCCCACTGGGGTCTCTATTCCCAGCTGGAGGGGACTACACAAGGGAGTGAAGACCAGGAGACAAGGGCCCCTGCGTGCCCGCTTGGAGGCTGGCTACCACAGGAGCCTACTTTTTCATCCAACACATACATACTGAATGCCTACAGTGGAACTGGGGACAGTGGACAAAACAGACACGAGTCCCTGCATTCATGAAGCATACCTTCCAGCGGAGGTCAGAAAGGCAACAGACCTCTTCAGTGCATAAACTACAGGGGTGCTAGACAGTGGTGAGTGCCACGGAGAAGGCGAAGGCAGGACCCAGGGGCAGGGGAATGCTGAGCTGGGACCTCCGCAGTCTCAGAGAGATCTAGGCAGGCCTAACATGGAAGGCCTGAAAGAGATGAGGAGGTCTGCCACATAGCTATGGAGGACGTGTTCCAGGCACGGGGAGCAGCAACTGCACCGGCTTGGACGTGCACGTGCACATGCAGGGAAGAGAAGGCAGTGAGGGCGGCCGCAGGCATGAGCCCAAGGACAGGGCTGGGGGGGTCGAGAGGAGGTGAGTGACGGAGGGGAAAGGGAGCCATGGAGGGCCTTCCAGTTCTTGAAAGGGCTCTGACTTTCACTCGGTAAAATGGGAAGCCACTGCATGGTTCTTAGCAGAAAACTGATATGATTTGACTTAACATTTAAAAAAAAAATCTCACTCTGGTGACTGACACCAGAATAGACAGGCCAAGGGGTGGGAACACGGAAACAAATTAGGAGGCTCTTGTGAAATCCAGACAGGAGATGATGATGGCTGATGTAGCGCATTATCAGTGCCTGCCTCTCGCTTTATTTTGCAGGTCATCTAGCACAATTAATTCACCATTCTAGGTCATTTTTATTTAGGAGAAGCAGCATTTTTTGACCAGCACTGTAGCTGCCCCATGGTGCCGCAGGGAACCCTACAGGATCTGAGAAGCTTCACAGGGATTTGCCAGTAGGAACGGAGGTGGGGCAGATGCGAGAAGCTACATGTCCCCTACCTCAGGTTTGTAAGGGATGCTGGGACCTGCGTTCATGTCCTTCCTCATGCAGGGTGAGGGGGAGCTTGAGAAAGACCAGAAACCCCAAGCCTAAGGGGAAAGACAGATCCTCACCCCCACTCCCACACACGAACTGTATTAAAAAAATACACCATTTATAAAATTGGAAGGCAAACTATAGATTAGGAAAAATACTTCCAACACAGACGAAAATAGGTTATTTTTCTAAAATAGAAAAAAACTCATGTCTTCACAAGAAGAACACCAAGTAAAACAAAAGGAAAGGGACATTTTCAAGATGAGGTTTATAAGAGAACCTTCTTCACTGGACTGTTGCGAGGATAAAAGGCCAACATATATGAAGTGCTTGGCACGTTTCCTGCCTGGTAAAGAAGAAATGCTCGATAAATATCGCCCGCCACTCCTGCCACCACAGCCACCACTGCGCCCCTGCTGCCATCACAAGATGACCACCGCCACAAGCACGCCCAGCACGGCCGGCACCTTGGCTCACCCCATTGGGCGCAGGAGCCATTCGCAACGCAAACCCGAGTCCCTCCTGAAGGCCAATCCCAACCCAGCTTCCCAAGCTCCTCCCTCACAGTCACTGGTGACTTAGTACCTTCTCGTGGTTTTCTATCAGGATTTCAATGACGATGTTCTGGAATTTGATGTCCATGATGGCAGCGACGGTTTCTTCCTGTGGACGCAGCAGGGTGGGGCCAAACACCACGCCAAGGTTTGCCACCGTCATCAAATTCTGCTTATGGTTGTTTGCAACACTGCGAGGAAGCAAAGGAACAGATGCAAATGAGAGAAAACCGTGGACAGGGGACAGCTGGCCTCCAGACCCTTCCTATCTTTAGTTTCCTCCTGTGGTAGAAGTCAGACCTCGGGAGAGCTCCGGGTGCCTCTGGAGTCCCAAGAGACTTTTCTACTCAGGTTTTCGTCGTCTTCTCAGTTTCAGAAATCTTCAGTATTCAGGATTTTGCTGTTTCTGGGTATGACACTCCTCACCATTTCCATTTTGTCTAAAACCACCACCCAACCAGAGCAGCTGCCCCCCGAAATGTGAGCTTTGCACGTCTGAATCCCTTTTCTGCAAATCCAGTAACAGGGAATCCCTCTTAGTTACCATTTTTATACTTGGCTGCTGCTTAAACCAGTGGTATTGGTGTTTTCTCTCACGCAAATATAAAAACTCTTGACAGTGTTAATACATTTGCAAACATAGGCATAAAAGAGACCTAATTTTTAAAATGGGTATATCTTAGGAAATTCAGCACTTTAGGCTCAAAGTATTAAAAAGTTTATCACATTAAACAAGTGGCTTACATTAAGTGAAACATTTGGCATAAACAGCAATAAAAATGCACACTATGTATATCTAGGTACATGACTATATATTGTCAGTTATATTCAAAATCTAAGGAACACACAGGGTCAGTGGTAGCTGGGTCTGAGTATTCTGCTAAATACAAATGCCTATTTTTGGATAAACAACCTCTCAAAACATATCTCTGAACTCCACACCCAGGCCACTATGACCTAGCCATAAAACGCAATTGTTCATCTGCTGGCCCTGCGTATAAAAGTATACAAATTATCTAGTGACAACAAGTAGGTTAAAAGTTAAGACCATTCAGCACTGTTAAGAAAATACTGAGGGCTTCCCTAAATCACCTGTTAGAAAAAGGAAACTATTCATTACTAGAAACTAGAGACAAAGTGGGCAGGGACGGCAGTTTGCACAGACATACCTCCCTAGCATTTAGGGCTATTTATACTGAGTATTTTTTCACACGATTCTGTAAATGCCTGCACTGTTCTCCTTGGATACTTCTATTTTGTAGGTAGAAGAGAGAGACTCTACTGCCTCAAGTGCTGGTTTTGAAACTGAACCTTGGCTACAAAACTGCATCAACCAATTTTATCCAATGTGCACTCTTTTGTAATTTCCTAGGGCTCCAAGTCTAATTTCATAAAATCTCCTCTGAAAGGGCCATGGGGTGATTAGGTCTAGGAAACTTTAACTGTGGGACACCCCGTTAGGAAGAGAATTTGCTTTCCAATCCCTGATAGCCTGGCCTGTTTCTGGTTCATATAAGAATGATTTAACATTTTTTGAGTTTTAGCCGAATCTCCTGATTTCACTTATAGTTTTCCATTCTACCCAGAAGTGGACATTGTTCCTAGTCTGAAAGTGTGAATGCTGATGGTCAAGTTCTCACCTGGCAAGGGGCAAAGACAGACTGGTTTTGCGCTCTGGTCGGCAAGCATGCATGTCTCCAAGCTGCTCGTACCACAACTTTCAGCTGCCGCACTTCTGTGCACAGGAAGTGAATCCCATGCCCTTGTCCTTCACCCCACAAAAGGACCAAGTCAGTAGCTCTTGACACGACAGTCCCTTGTGCAAATGAATCAACAAGCTATTTATGTATGAAAGCACTTCTAAATTGTAGACCAGCATAAAAATATATGGTTTGGAGGATGATCATTTTTCACCATCATGCTTCTGAACACCACTTCTGACTGAAGCAGTGGCCTCCTAACTGGGCTCCCAGACTAGAACTGCAGGTTCAGCTTTACCCTGCCTGTTAGGGTTTAAAACTTCACTCCAATAGAGCCATCCCTCTGCTGAAAACTACCATGGCCTCACGCATCTCCCCGGGTGGTAAGGGGAGAACGCAACGACACAGCGCACATAAGGTGTTCAGCAAGGCCTCCATTGTTGATTGTTCTGATGATGATTATAAACCCTTGGTGGGCTCTACTTTTTTTAATATAAAGTTCAAACTTTCAGGAAATAGCATACCTTTTCCCAGCTCACCTCTAAACCCTCCTCTGCCATCCCAGTTCTTGGTCCCTGGACAAGTGATTCAGTATATCTAAACTTTGGGTTTCTCATCTTTAAAAGAAGAAAACTGTGTAGGGTAGGGTGAATACTATATATGTACCTCATGAGGTTGCTGTGCACATTAAATGTGGGGAATGTAGTGATCATTGTAATTACAATTCATTATCCATCTTCTATCCACTTTCACACCTATCTGCCTGTGTCATTCCTCTGCCCAGAATGTTCGCTTACTCGTCTCTCTTTGCCTGGCAAACGTCCATCTGCAAGGCACAGCTCACACGGCTCCCGTCCTTTCTGCAGCCTCTGCTCCCAGGCCTCCACCCCGCAAGGACAGCAGAAGTGCTGGCCAGCTCCTGTGTTTACTGCATGGTGCTAACACCTCCACTGCCGCCTTAGAAGAGACTGTGCCTAGTTTAGCTGGTAACACCAGCACCGAGCACAGTGCCTGGCTCAGAAGAAGCATGAGTGGTTCACTGAGGTGTTAAAAGATGGGAGTTTCTGTGTAGACATTAAACAGTTATTCTCAACCAAGCTACTTACTCATAAAACCTCAATTATTAATGATTTTGGGGGGAATGCATCTCAGCTATTCCAACCTGCCTTTTCAAAGTCTAGAGCTGTGTTCCATCTCTTAGACTTAATTAATGAGCAATAATTACTCTGATTTGCAAGTCCCAATGCCTAAAGGCATTTGGAAAAAAGGAACAGTAATTTTGGATAAGCAACTCTGAATACAAATAGGCTTGTGGCTACCCAACATAATTCATTTCCTTTTTAATGATCCATTGTATTTTAGAACTTATAAAAACACATTGATCTAAGTCTTATGAAACTTTTGGGGAGAAAGCTGCACCTTTCAAGACTACCATTATCTTTTGACACAATGAAGTAATAAATTGATCTGTCACTTGATTATTACTGCTCTTGACTTGGTACAGCTATGTTCATTACTCTAGAGTGAATTATTAATGGCTTGAGATCTCTATGGCCTAGACTTCAGCCTCTGCTGGCACCAGCCATCCATTACAGCTGATGAACGTGGAGATGCGTGGGAGGCAGGCTGGCAGAGCGCTGGAGAGCTCAGCTCAGCACAGCAGAGGCCACGGGACCCGTCCCCTGGGAGGGCTGTTAAACAGCAAGCCAGAGCCTGCCTTCCGGATCGGTAATCCAGCTGCCTGAGCTCTTCCTCCTACAGTCCAGGAGGTCAGGTCGAGTCTTGACTTATGATCCATACACAAAGTTCCCCGTGTATCACACGTTCCGCTGAAGGCACCTTTGGCCTGCCCCTGAGATCCCTGGGTCTGCAGGGACTCCCCTGCCGTGCTTTCTAAGAGAACTGCCCATTCTACAGGCATCCTTTGCAGGTTGCAGAGAAAGAGTCCCACAAGCTAATTTGAATCTGGGTGCCTGGGGGCAGGCAGCGGGGTGGGCCCAGTTCCTCCAGTGACCTTTAAGAGTGAGCTATATCAGCTGAGAAGCAAGGGGTGCATCTCCTGAGGGGCATGCCTTCAGGGCCGTTGTTGGGGGACTGGCACTTCCTGTTCCCTGTAGTCCCTCAAGAATTGCAATTCATGTGGAAAGAGCATGTTCCAAGGAAAATGGCCCTGGCAGAGGGCCTCCTGCCACCTCCGTGTCAAGGAAAAATGGATAGGGCCTCTGGATTGGTCTGATACCCTCTGAGAAGCAGGGGGCAAATCACTTCCAGGGGAGGGTGGTAGTGAGGACTGCTCTGAGGAGAGGGGACAGCAGCCACCCGTTTCGGGGCTTTTCAGACAGAGACTCCCCCAGCTGCCTTAGGGGTCACATCTGTTTTCCCAGCCTTTAGGTGAGAGCCGGAACTGTGCAAGTGCTAAGCAGTACCTGATAACCCCGCGCTGGCCCTGATGTGCTCCAACAGTGCACAGCCTATTGCCCAGTCTGCTAACAGCTTTCCCTCTTGAGGCCTAGAGCGTGGTGTCAGGAGTGTCAGAGCTGAGCCCGGGCTCCCGTGCACAGTCCGATTAGCACTATCTGCGATCGACGGGACAGGGGGAGTAATAGCACAGCAATGCTTATCTGCCATTCTTTACTTGTTCGCTTCAGTTTCCAAGGTCAAATAATGATAATGCAAACTTGTAAGGAGGTTCAGAGTCTACAAAGCGCTCTGCAACAAGTTTTTAACGTTTATTTGCTCTTTGTAATCACCCTAGGACAGCAGCTCTCAAACTTCCTGACAGTGACCCATGGTAGGAAATACATTCTCCCAGGTAACATTTCACTAGTACGTGTACACATGTATACATACACAGACACACGCACACACACATGCATACCAGAAACAAAAGTTTCAGGATAGTTAAGTGTGATGAATTCTGATATTTTCTGTTTTTTCCTATCCTTTTTTATTTACTAAATTCATTTTACAACCCCCTTACGTACCGTGACTTACAATTTGAAAAGCGTTCTTTAGGGGTTAGAGTATAAAACTATCTCCAATGAGCAATTATGGAAAAAAAGGCTAAAGGAGTCAGTATAGCACAGCGGCTGGAGTCAGATACTCCCAGCTGGATGACGGTAGGCAAGTCACTTGGTTTCTCTAAACCTGTTTCTTCCCCTATAAATAGAAGCAATAATACTTACCTCATACAGTTTTAAGGCTGATTAAGTAAGATTAGGTGAGTAAATCTCTTGGCCTGAAATAATGGCTTAATACATGATAGCTGCTATTGTTGATGACGGCATCAAAGTGGTGGTACTGACAGTGCTGGAAGCGGCAGCAACAGCCAGTCTAAAGCCACCTGTCAGCTGGTGGTGTCCCTTGGCATCCTGTCCAGGAACCGCTCGTGGCCGGCTTCCACCTCGGGCAAGGGGCCCCGCCTCCTCCACCTGCACTTCATGGGCCTCTCTTACCCTATCCTTCCGTATTTCTCTTGTTGATACTCTTTTTTTTCTTTCTTCTTTTTAAGGAATTGTGAAATACTTCAAATCTATAGAAAAGTTCAAAACACACTGCTACCTACCTTCTCTTCCTTCCCTATAAGCATGTCTGGCACACAGGCCGACAGCCTCACAGGAAGCCAGGGCAAACCTGTGGGGCCCTCTCTGCCCTCAACAGCATCATCTGCCCCTGGCCTGCCGGCAAGTCCTCCCGCACATCCAAAGCCCACCTCCCTGCAACGCCTGGCCACAGACACTCCCTGGGCCGCAGGCCCCACAGACCTCTCGCCTCTGGACACTTACGTTCACAGCCGAGGCCATGGCACTTTTCTGCCCTCCCTCTCTCTTCAAACGAGTGCCTCCACACTGGGGGCTGGCTCCGGTCTTGGAGTGCCACGGGTGGGCCCGGGTAGGCCCCGGGCGACCCATTATGAAAGTGGCTGAGTGGGAGGGCACCTAAGCTGCAGTAAATACCACTTTTCTCTCTACCACCCCTCAGGGGTAGAGAAGCTCCAAGCCCTGGAGCTGAGAAGGATTAGCTGGAAATGAAGCTGCTGGAACTATACTTTTTTGGTGGCTAAACAGGCAAGTTTAGCTTTCAGTGTTGTTAATGTGGTTCCTTTCACGGGCTTCAAATTCTTCTGTAGTAGGTAAGGTGGGGGGCGGGGCGGGAATCGCCACCACCGTGGCTGTATGTTTTCTGCTAAGTCAGACTGTGTGTGTGTGTTTGTGTTGCCTGGAAACCACCAGGACTGGTGAGATGGGACCAGTCTGGAGGGTGCCGGGCAGGCCTCTGCCGAGGAGACCCAGCAGCCATAAGTACTGCTCTGCTGGGCTGTCCCGCAGCTGGCACCGGAACAAGACTTTAAAATCAACTGTTCTGTGCACCGACGGGGTCATGCTCACCTATCATATTCAACATCTTTCTGCAACTGGTTATCTAGTGAGAAGCCAAACTTAAAGCTTTGACTACTTAAGTGAATGCTTATGAGGGCTACTTTTACACAGTGTAATCTTCAAGAGAACCCTTTAAAGCAGGTAGTTAGGACTATTACTACCGTTTCACAGATGAGAAAACTGAAGCACTGGGCAGTCAAGTCATTTGCCTGAGGTCACACAGCTAATGAAGGGCAGAGCTGGGAGAGAAAGGCCTTTGCCTGCTGAGCCCGTTTCCTGCTCCCACATGACTAAGGGTCTGTTCAGCCATGGCTAAAAGAAGCATTCTTTTTCCTCAGACCAACCCAAAAATGACCATATGGAGTAGCTTGAGCCTGTGGGGAAAAAGTAGTGGTAATTTTAGAGAGAAAAAAAAAAATGCTGCTCTTTCTTCACTGACCACCCAAATTACTAAATTGGAAGAAGGGGAGAAAAGGTGAGAGAGGGAAAGCAAGCATGACACCACCCAGAGTGGTGCTGGGCTAAAAGCCATGCCTTCTCCCTTCCTGCAGCAGCAATGGCAGGTGCTTGAAAAACCCACGGAAATGAGGGACCAGGCCTCACGGGACAGCATTCCATCTGCAGTTGGCTGGCAAAGTCGGAGAGCTGCTCCCTAAGGACGAGAGGCTGACACTAACATGGAGACAGAAGGGTGAGCTGAACGGAGGCAAAGGAGAGGGCCCCAAACGAGACAGGTAGGATGGCTTCCGTTGCCCCAAACGAGACAGGCAGGGCCGCCTGGGTCCGCATCCAGGCCGCGCTCCCTTCACCAAGGGTCTCAAAGCCCCGTGCGTAAGGAGCAATGTGGTCTCTGCCTCTGCGGAAATGGATGAACTGTATTCGAAATGGGTAACCATCACTGCTAAGACATTAAGTATTGCTCGGTAACGTATACATCAACTGTAATACCCAATTATAGAGGCCCAGTTGGTGCAGAGAATTCTTCGGAGAAAAAGAAAAGGAATTTGGGTGAATGCGGCCAAGTCAAGGAACCTATGGCTTGCAGTCTGAAAGGGAGATTGCTCTAAAATTTGAGTATGTAACCAGCTCTATATCCACTCTGGTATCTTCTAATCTGACACCACTATGTGTTTAAAAAATTCCAAAGGCTCCTGACTGCTTTTAATTCCAAGTTGGAAACCCTTGGCCTGGCCTACAAGACCCTGCATGCCCCAGCTGACCTCCCCGGGCCCTTCGGCACCACATTCCCCTTCGCTCACTGAGCTGTGGGCTAAAGATCTCCTTGGGCCTGGATGCCTTTCTTCATGATGCTGGTCCCCCAACCCAGTTCAGCAGCTCTGCAGCCCCCTCCTGATTCAGCTCTTTCCTACTTACCACGCCCACTTCTTCAGGGAGACCTGTTTGGACACCCATGCGAGGCCAGGTACCTTGTAACAACTCCGATTCTTCAGTTCTGCATTCCAGCACTTACTGCATTATGTTCCCATTTGTGGAGTTGTCACTGTTTGTATCTCCCACTTACCAGAAGCCCCAAGAGAACACGGATGGCCCTGACCTCGTTTCCTGCCCCACCCCAGGGACTAGCACAGAACTTGCCCATATCAGGTCTTGAGAAGGAAAAAACCACACATGCTTTGGGGGGCCATCTTCTTCTAAGAGTATCAAGGCTCAACTGCACTAAATTTCTGGTGTAAACTTTCATGGAACCTACTGGTGTCTAGAACTTTTGCCAAGCTGGGAACAGTGGTCAGGGGAGTGGCCAGAGCCACTCATCCTGACGTTAACAGCACATAACAAAGCAGTGGATCTCCTTGGCCAAACTACTGATCCAGAAAGTACAAAGGCTGTAAAATATTCACAGGGTGTAATTACGATTATTACATGCAATACCTAATATATATTATATGCTATAGTGTAAGTTCACAGCCTTATACCAGTCCTCTTCTAATACATTTAATAAACCTTCTAGGGTAGTGGCTGCTGTGTCTTTTCTTTTCTTATCCCTTTCTGGAATTCCTTTACTTCCTGGCTACGTAAGATGATTATTAAGATTGTCATCAATAATAACAGCAACTGGCATTAACTGAGCACTTACTATTACATTAACAGCCTCACTTACTAAGTCAGGCTGTAAGCACTCCATTGATTATCTCACTTGATTTTTACAATAACCCTGTGAGAGGAAGTTCTATTTCTATCCCATATGACCAAGCTAAGGTTCAGAAAAACTCAGAAATTTGTCCGGGGCCACATACTAAATAGTGATAGGGCTGGAATTTGAAGTCAGGCCGTCTACAGTCTGATCCTAGAGCTAGCACTCTTGAATGCTCTGATACGACACGGTGTGTGTGTGTGATAACAACATATATAGCATAAAACCAGCCATTTTAATCTCACACGACTCTCTTCTTTCCTACCTGGCCTCACCTTAAAGAGATCATGGGTAAAAGGACAACCTGATTAGTTTCGAAAGCTTGAAGGATATTAGGCTCATATCTGCCCCCCAACAGTATAAAATCCTCTAGCTTTTCTATTGGTAGACAAATAACCTGGGTCATGGGAGATTTTGGCCCAACTCTGGAATAGGCCGGCTTTTGTTAACAAGAATTATACTTTTGCTGCCCAGATGCCTAGTTTTCCTAAATTAGTCATAGTCATTTAGAGACTAACAATATGCCAACCTGAATTCGATTTGCCCTTCACGGTCTCACCTACTTGGTATTTGAACAGCCTTACGCAAGTGGAAGGCACATCCCTCCAGTCTAGGGGCCAAGTGATGGGCCTCCTCCTCCCGGCCCAGTCAGGTCAGGCTGCACCCTGTCGCTGTGTCCCTGGGTCCGGCCCACAGGCCCGGATGGGGATGAATGGCCCTCACATACAAAAAGACCTGCACAGAAACTAGTCAAGGGGACCCTTCTCCCTGGAAAATTACTTAACTATTTCAAGTTGTGTTAAGAATACATTGAAAATCCAATGTAATTACCATTTTCAAAGCATTTTACAGTTTTTAACGTCCTTTCACATTCACTATCATTTTTTAATTTATTTTGAAGCTTATCTAGAGAGGGATGCCAGAGCACAAGCACAGGAGGTAATAAAGTTGCATGTGTGCGCGCACCAACACGATGTCGCCACGGGCTGTGAACGTATCAGCTCCTGTTGGGGGCAACACTTCCCTCAGTGGCCCAGCCCATCACCTTCAGACCAGCACTGCCTACAAAGGCAGGTGATGGAGAAGTTAGCTTAGGACTTCCTGCCCAAGGAAGGAGGTGCAAGGTGGCCCAGCACAGACGGCAGAAGGGCATCGTCTGTTCTATAATTATCAAATACCTTCTAGCGCTTATTACACACCAAGGCCTGCTTTCGGTGCTAAGGACACAGCAGTGCAGGGAACACAATGAACACAACCCCTCAAAGTCCCCTGCTTTGAGAAACTGACATTCTTTTGGGGTAGGACAAACAAAAAGCAAATATACTATGTGTTGGAAAAGGAGCCTGTTTGCGATTTTAGACAGGGTGGCCAGGGAAGGTATCACTGAGAAGGGGGCAAGTACGAACAACCTGAGTGGGAAGAGGCTACAGAAAAGCAAACAGTGGACGCCTCGGGTAGAAACACGCACGGCACCGTTGGCAACACCAACTGGAAGCCAGCGTGCCTGCTGCAGAGTGAGCAAAGGGGAGAGGATTCCCAGCAGCCAGCCGGGTAATGGACTTGGGGGTTGCAAATCCTGTAGGACTTTGCAGGCCACGTAAGAGTTTTGTTCTCCGTTCAATGAGATTAAAAGCAATTAGAACATTCTGATAAGAGAGAGAACGTAACAGTCATAACATGACTCTGTAAACTCAAAAAGGTCTCAACTGCTAAGACTTAAGATGTTCAAATTCCATGGAATATAAGAGAGACATAAGAACTTTACAAACTAGCATAAAATCCAGAGACATAATTCAAGACATGTAAAGACCAGAATACAGCATTTTTCGTATTTATTTCAGTAGCTAAAATGTGTCAGGCACTGTGCCTCTATACTAGGTCTCTATTAAAATGGTAGGTCTTTGGAGTCGCTCTACAAGTTCCCCTTAGTCATCATGCTCATTTTCACTCGGAAGTCGGTGGAGAAACAGAATGTTTAGCCAGGCCTGAAATGGAGGCCCAGAGTGACGGCCTCTGGGTGCCAGATACCTGCAGCCCAGTTAAGTCGCTCACCAAGAGCACCGCCATTAAACATGTCATGTAGACATTTATAAAGCGCACTGAATGTAACCATCTTAGCGATCGTTAATTAAAATAAACAGTAGTCTTCTGATCCAGACCCATACTACTATTCCATTTTACAGATGAAAAGCCAGGAGCTAAATCAAAGGCTAAGGGACTGGCCCTCTGCCACGTGGCTTAGCTCCAAAAAGAACAGTGGCTCGGAGACAGACCAGTCAGAGCTCTTCATTCCCCATGAAATACCAACCTCATTTCTGTTCCTGTGGGAATAACCATAATCCTCTTTGGAGGGAGAATCAAGGCTCTACAATGGACAGGATTATGGGAAATGTTGGAGAGAGAGAGAGAGAGGGGGAGAAACCCGTGTGCATAGGCACACAATACACCCTGGATAATCCATCTCCTTTCATGGAAATTTTTTAAGTAAGGGAAATAATCCATCTGACTGGCATATTTTTGAAAAGGAGTGTACTTTCACCCCAAAAAGGAAACAGAAAGAAAATTACATTCCTTGCCATGAGTCTGAAACAAATTGAGAAGCTGAGGTCGAAAACGCTGGCTGTATTTCAAGGGCCCATGTACCAAAATGACTGGAATTGATAAATCTACAAGTGCTGTCACGGAACTCCTGAATTACATGTGGACATGCAATAGAGAAAACAGTTATTTCAAGGTGTCCTGAAAAGTTCATGGCTCTTCAGGTACAAGAGCTAACGACCCACAGAAAAGCGCTGGAGATCAGTTAGTAGTTAACAATCAAAGATGAAATCCCAGATCTCTAACATCCGTGTGAAGACGTATTTGAAAAGAATATCCACATTCTATTTGTTTATGTTACAGATGCTGAAGAACAGAATTCTTTAAGAAAGATGACACAACTTTTCACAGCCCATAAAAGTTGGGAAAAAATCTGAGTGGATTACACCTTAATACATCTCCTAAGCTCTGTGCCAGCGTCTGGCTCCTGCTGGCTCCTGACATTTCAACGGAAGTTCAAGCCTAAGTGAAACAGCTGCTCATCTTACTTGTTATACATATGAAATAATTGAGTTTATATGTAGTGGTACATGTTAGAGTAAGAGGAAACACACAAACTCATCTGTTGTATTTACTGCCTTAATCACAAAAATAGACTCATCAGGGAATTATGCCAATGGAGTTCTTACTTCAACGCAAGCCAGGCAAAATTTGATTTGTCCTCACAGCACAAAACTGGAAACTCACTGAATTCTACTTTGGAAGCAAATTATAAAACAAGTGCAGAGTTGACAAACAGGAGCCACAGAGATCCAATGTGAGAAAAACAACATACCAGGCAGGGAAGAGCAGACAGTGTCTGGTGACAGAGACGCCCAGTGGTTCAAACAGTGAGGCCGGGACCTGGGCTCCTGATGCAGCCACCATTCAGGCTCTCAGTGGGCGTCACTCTCAAAGCCCAAACCCAGGACTTTTCGGTGGGAAGTCAAAAGCATTTAATGGCCAAGTTCTGCGAGCTTTCAATCGTGCAGGCATCCAAGCCTGACACCTTAGCTATGGTCATTTTGCTTTGCTGGGCTCCTCGGGGAAGGTGGGTGAAGAATGCCAAGGGGATGGCAGTGCAGATGGGAAGACAAGAGTAGTTAGGTTAAAGAAGCGCTTCAAGGACATAGTGGAGCACAATTCCCAGTGGCAACACCATCAAGGCTGACCTCAACCACCAATCTGGGAAGTGTATGGACCTACAGAGATGCAATGACGTAATGAATATCAGACCCTTAAGCAACGAGGACTGCCTCCCTGCGGCCCACGTGATCTGACCGGCCTGCCCAGCCCTCCAACCTCCTGTCACGCCTTTCTGCCCCACTCACAGCTCCAACAGCCCCGGCCTCCGGAAAGCCTGCTCATACCCCCCAACACCGGCTGAACACCTACAAGACAGCACGACCCCCTGCAGGCACCGCACCGTCGCAGTGAACCAGACTGACAAGACCCCAGCTTCAACATGGCCTCACATTCCAACTGGGAAGATAAAAATCCGAATGCTTCAGTAAGAGTGCTGTGCTGCGAAGGTGGCCGGAAGAAACAGAACAGGACCAGCTTAGGTAGGGTGGGGAAGGCCTACGGGGGAGACGTGAGCTGAGCCCCTTCATCAGAGGACAGTCTAGAAGTTTACAGGTTAGGGTCATGAATCACACAGACAATTAAGACGTCATATCTTCAACCGCAAAATCAGTGATGCCTGCTTGAGACCTTTCCAAAAGTTAAACTCTTACAAAATTCACTTCCTCTCCCACAGGAATTCTGAAGTCTGTGTCAACAGCTGTTTGGTACAATTGGAGGCACTGGAACCCTCACCACCCCTACGGTTTCCCTCCCAATGCTGAGAACGCCCTGCGGCTCTGGGCTGCTCCCACCACCTGGCCGTCCCTGTGGCCTCAACCCAGGGAGGAAGCAGCTCCTCCTAAAAGGTCTACTGCTCAGTCGTGCAAACAGAAGGTCACCTTCCAGAAACTTCCACAGAAGGAGACAACCACAACACAATCCTGTTGACACGCGCCGGCATGTGGCTGGGTCATGTAAAAAGCTAAGTAATCATTAAGCAATGGTGGGAAAGAAAAGAGTAACTCTAAAAGGGTCGCTTGTGTTTGGAAAACTTGAGTGGACAAAGGAGCAAGGTTAGGGGAGTCCCATTACTCGACGGAAGGTCGGGGTTCAGAATTCACTATAAAAATGTCAGAAAATCACCTATACTTGCACTCATCCTAACAAGCCTTCTCCGTGAGCTTGTGCTAAAAGATAAAAATGGGTGCTTCAAAAACCAGACAGCAAGTGGCTTCAAGAAATAATCAGTGCATCAATTCTATACTTGAGATTATATCCCTGAGGCCCCAGGATAGCTAAAAGTTCTTCAGACTCCTGACCTAGGGAAGACCAGCTGCCTACAGCTGTACCTCAGGCATCCGATGAGAGTACATGACCACGGGCCAGGGCTGTGAGCCGCAACAGGTGGCCAGGCACAGGCAGTACCTCTGGACATGCAGATCTGTGCGACTCTGAGGAGACCACAGCACTGCAAGGCTGTCACACCTGACTACAGACACCAACACTACAAGCCCCCACCAGGCCACACACGCCCGGAAACATAAGTGCACCCTCGCCCCCACACACACCTATGAAACAGAATGCTTCTAACCTAACACAAAATCAGTAAATGATACTACATTCAATTTGGTCCTTACGGTGGCCATTTTAAATAGCTATCTTTTATCCTTTCTTTTGGTGTTATTAGGGGGAGAAAACCTAAGCTACATATTCCCTCCCCCATTTTTTTTTGCATTGTAAGTGAAAAGCATCCTTTGTGGAATAATTGAAAAGAAAAGAAAAATCACCCCTTATTCCATCAACCAGAAATAACTAAATTTTATCCAGTGTTTTAAGGCACCCACGCTCTGTCCTATGCTTTTCCTAGGTAGACACACACGCAGACACACACACATATTTTTAAACAACCTGGCATTGTATAGCATGCCCATAGTTTTATGACCTGTTTTTATTGCTTTTCTATGAACTTCCCAAATATCGTCCATTATCCTGTTCAACATATTTGTAGTTGTATAGTATTTACTACATGGGATGGATATTCTATAACATAAGAGCTTCCTTATTACTGAACACCCAGATCGTTTTCAGTAATGTTTCCAGTAACACTGGGCAGATCCTGTATCTACCTAACACTTTTGCACATCTTTTGTTCTGCAGACTAAAGTCACAAAAATGGAATTTCTCAATAAAACCATATAAATACCTTTAATATTACCAAACTGTCACCTAAAAGACACGGACCACTAGAATGTTTTAGCATGCCTATTTCTCTGAGACCTAAGGCATTATTATTTTAAAACTTTTAGTAAATATTAAACAGTATTGTGTCTATTCTGTTTTAGGTTGCATTTCTTTGGTTCATAATGATGATAAACTTTTCCCAAATGTTTATTAATCCAATGACTCTATTAAGGGCCCAGATGTAACAATTGGTTTCCAGCAAAGCAGACCAAAAGTTAACAGGTAAATAATAAGACATGCCAGGCAAGGATGGCACCTTATTTCTGTGTTTTTTAAAAATAAATACAGTTCTACATCTATGAAAGTATTCCTGTATTTATAATCTATATATCTTCCATGAAACTTAATGGGGAAAAAAAATACTACTGAGATACTAAATGCCCACAAAGCCAGGCAAGGGTGAATGTCCCTGGCCCAGTATAGGGGCAGGAATACACTGTGCTCCACTGGGAACCACAGGTAATCCTGGCCGGGAGGGGGGCGATGCCCGTCTCCCTGCACCTGCTATACAAGCTCTGTGGAGGTGAAGACACATCTGCCTTGTTGAGCAATTTCGCCCAGTACCTGTCAAGACAGGTACTCAATGCTAGGGCTACTTTCAGGTGGTGGCCAAGGGCCCTGAGAGGACCTGAGCTCCAGAGTATTAGCCCCACTGATCTCAATGTATCCCAGCAGCCCAGTGAGTACTGAAGCACAGGGACACGTGACGTGACCATCCGTGGCTGCCAGCGAGGCCAAAGGACCTGCTTCACAGGGAGGCTGTGTGGATACAGTGAGGAAGAGATGTGAATAAGGTTCTGAAAAACTATGCAGTACGTGCAAAGTGGGACTGGACGGAGGGAGAGAAGACATTTAAACGGCAGCTTCACAGAGGCGTGACTGACCGGTACACACAGAGACGTCATCGGTGAAGCAGGTGTCGGTGAGAAATCAAGTTTGTGGCTCTGGGACTCCGTGGGCTGAGCACTGAAGAGTGTGTCTCGCCAGAGCCCAGGTGGGCGATGTAAGAGACGAGTGCAACCAGGCCACGAGGGCCTGAAGACCAACTCTGATTGTGGACCACGGCTGTCGGGCTCTTACTGCCCAGGAGTTCTGTTTGGATTTTCCCGCTGTCTCGGGTGTTCTTCTAGGATGTGTTCATGTGTGGACGGAGCTTTATTTCTCCTTTTGGAATTTGCTGCGACTACTAAATCTGATGTTTCACGTTTTTCGATTCCAGGTGCAGCAGGAAGTCAGTGATCAGCAGAACTAAGCACTGCTGAACAAACGTCATCAGGATCAGCATTCTGAACCGGGAGAGGGAAAAATCCCTCCAAGAACTTGCCTTGGGAAAGAGTAAAAAAACAAACAGAACATTTTCTACATGTTTGGAGGCCAGTGTGTTGAGGTCTTTGGTGAAGGTCAAAGAGACAGAGGTGACATTTTTAGGGAGATGGGACAGGAGAGATTCCTAATCAAGAGGTTGGAGTTACCAGGAGGGAACCCCCCACCTGAGATCCGAGAAGCGGGAGGAGAAGGGACGACGGCTTGGACGGGCTGGCAGGACACGCCTGCACCAAGAGCAGAGTGGTCTCCGCACGCAGGTGCCCACCAGGTGGGTTCTCTGTCAGGGACAGGGCGGGGCTGAGCGACCCACGCCCTGGACTCGTGCTTCGGCCGTCTCTGAGCTCTCTACGCCACTCAGAAGCGAAACTATCACCATCTATATATAATAGAGAGTCTCAGTTATGAGAAATGGCAATAATCACCAGAAGCAAGCCTGCTGGAGGCTACTGCTGCTCCCGGTTATTGCTGCTCACTCCCCAGGCTCCCGTACGGCCAGCGCCCCCTGAGCCCCCCGGGAAGCCAGGACCTGTTGCCATGGCGGCCGCTCTCCCCGCCTCTTAGGAAGGGCTCGCTGAAGCCATTATGAAAATGAAGAGCTTTTACATCCTGGGACCACCCCCCCTCCAGCTTCTCTCTCTGCCTCCTCTACTTAAATTCTGGGGAGCGCACACAGCGGAAATTGAAATGTGGGCATTTCAATTATAGTGATGACAAAAAAGAATCATAATGCAGTTTCCAGACAGGGGTGGGTAGGAAACAACTGAGTGACAGTGTGTGTGTCCGGCTTAGGAAAATTTAAAAAAGAAAGAAAGAAAGAAAAAGACAGGTAATGAAAGAAGGACATTCTCTGAAGAACATTAGATCTGACAAACTGCAAAGCACGGTCTGGTCAGATGCTGAGGAAAGGGGAGGGAGAAAAACCAGTCATACTGATGGGGGATGAGAAACAATCCCCCAAAGGGCTGAGAAAACCATCTCCTTTTGTTACTGGAAACCTCAGGAAGGAGTGGGAACTGCCAGAAAGCCCAGCCGAAGGAGCACCTGAGGACCACTTCCCTGGAGAGAAATCGAGGGTGATGTGTGGGGCACAGCCCTCCACCATGGGACTTGTTTGCGCCCACCGTCAAATGCAAAATAAAAAATAATGAGAAAGAAATGAGAAATTTAATACCAGGATTGGAGCAATTTTCTGTACTGTCCTTACCTCTAAAACTGCAATCCCTCCCACCATCACTCGTTTTCTCACAGCTGTTGCGATGTCCATGAGTGAGGCGTCCTGGCATGTGACTCACTCCCGAGGGTGCCTCCCAAGTGAGGGAGCTTCAGACCCCTGTTCTAAGTCCAGAAAACGGAGACACGTGTATGGATCCACACACGGAAAGGAGAAGCAAGAGCAGCTTAAGGAAAGTCGAGCCCACGCCAACGACGCAGAGATTTCATTCCCTGCCCACAAAGCGAGAGCAGTCATGAAGGCAAGCGCCAAGCAGGGACCATTCTGCTCTAACCCCAACCCCGAAGCCAGAAGAAGGAACGGCAGCCCCCCGAACTCACACCACTGGAGGTGACGAAGCTTACAATTAGAACAAACAGTGGAACAAGGGAATAAAACGCCACACCTAGTGGATATCGGTCTAAAACCACCTTACAGCGGAGGAGTTCAAGAAGAAAGTCTGCATTATTCAACTCGTTGGTGTGGTTTGGACTCACGGCCTGTGACACAAAGTCCATTCACCACTTCCTAAGGCAGTGTGGGTAAGGCCAGGGCTGTCTGGCTCTTATTTATGAAAGAGCTCTTTATGAATTCTCCCTCTGCCCAGAGTACTCCGCGCCTTCTCCAGGATGCATGTGTGTGTGTGGCGTTAGTTTTATTTCTCCTTTTGGAACCTAGTGTGTTCACTGAATCTAATGTTTCATTATTTCTCAGCTTAAGAAAATTCTCAGCTGTTATCTCTTCAAATATGACCTCTTCCCATTCTGTTTAGTCTCAACTTCTAGAATTCCTAGAGACATATTTTAGACTCTCTTATTCTGTCCTCCATGTCTCTTCAAGTTATTTCCTGTTTCATTATTTCACTACACTGCCTTCTGGCAATTTTCTAAAGTCTATCTTCTTGTTCATTAAGTCTCTCACCAGCTTTTTTTAGTCTGATTTTTTTTCTCAACTGAGTTTTAAACGCCAGTGATATTTTATTTCTATAAGTTCTATTTGGTTCTTCCAAATCTGCGTCTTCGTTTGGTTTCTAATCCCTTCTTTATATTTTTAATTATTTTAAGTACAGTTTTTGTATGGTTTCTGTGGGGTTTTTCTATTGCTATTTTTATTATTTGAAGTTTGTGGGTTTTGATATTCCTATACATTGCTTCAGCTGACTCTAGGTAGTTCATAGCAGATTATATCTTTGCATATTTATAATTTTGAATCTATCTGCAGAGGAGCTTATTATACATAAATCCTGGGCACCATAAGTCGAGTGCATATTCTCAGCTAGTACTTGAGGTTTATCACTGAGTGCTATTGGTAGAATAAATTTGAATGTGGTTATAAATTTTGTTAGAGTCTCCAGCCTAAGACAGAAAATTAAATTCCCTGTTGTGTCCCTACACCACCAGTAGTTCCGTTTGTTTTTTTTTTATAACCTGCTCCATGTTTTCAGTGAGGCTGAGGCCTGTCTAGGATCCCCAATGAAGGTCGGGGTCTCAGTTTTACCTCCTCCTCAGCTGGTCTCTAGGTCTCATCTCCAATCCCACATGACTTTAAAACCCAACTTAACTGACACTAACAACTGTCCCTTTTTCTGCCCACCCCTCCCACCTGCCTAGGACAGCTATGTTGTCAACAGACCCTTATTAATTAATTTTCTAGGGAAATTTAACTTTTGCTTGATCTACTCTTCATTACTGATGAGGACTCAGACCCTGCAAAGACAGACTTCAAGTGGAGTTAGAACTGGTAAGTTTGCTAGCTTGGATTAACACATAGTCTATAGGCACACACCTGATCATCTATATTTGCTCTCTTACAGCACTAAACTATGTTTTCTACCTTTATCTTGCATCTACCTACCACTTCAGCATTTTATTAAAAATAGTAATAATAATAATAATAATAATTAAGGGAGAAATGTGGGATCCGCATATAAATCAAGTATAAAAATCAAACAAATATTCATATTTGACCTGATTATTTATAGTTCATAATGCATGATCAAAACCGAACGTTTCTGTGATGACTGCCCTTGTACTGTTCACCATGTAAGAACTTATTCACTATGTAAGAATTTGTTCACCATGTAAGAACTTGTTTTTTATGCCTCAGAAGATTGGAGACTGATGAGAATTAGGCTTGGGGTGGATTAATGATTGTGCGTTGAGCATTGACTCCCCTATACAGAATTTTATTGTTGTTAACAACCATTTGATCAATAAATATGAGAGATGCCCTCTCAAAAAAAAAAACTGACAAGTTTGCAAATTATTCCTGTGTGGTAGAGATGCAAATAATTTCTGTCCAGCAGAAAAGATAATCTCAAAAGTTAAGGTTTTATTGCCCTGGAGAAGATTAACTGGTTTTGAATCTAACTTAGTGATCCTATTTTCAGTATTCTTTCTCTCTCCCATCCTCTTTTGAACCAGCTTTTTATTTCTATGGTTAGTGTCATAAATCTTTGACATGTGCTAATTCTATACTTTTATAAATGTCATATTTAGTTCTTTAAAAAAAACTATACATTTAACATTAACTCTACTGAGGGCCTATCAAGTTTATGGCAATGTATTAACTTCTTTATATATGTGATACTATTAAATTCAATTCCCATGACAGAGGAGTTATTATTCCAATTTGACAGATGAGGAAACCAAGGCTCAGAGAAATTGTCATTTGTTCAAGGTCACCTAGCTAAGAAGGAACAGAGTAATAATTCAAATCCAATCCACATGCTATTTTCTCTTCACCAATGTAATGAGCTGAATATTCTCTTCCTATAGCATCTACCCATTAGTATTAATACAGCAAGGGGCTGTTCCTTCCCTTTTCTAGACAAAATGGTCCAGCTAATGTAGATTATAATTGCACAGGCTTTTTGAAGGTAGATAACCCAATCGGTTGTTACACATTGACCTTACCGTTAACTAAACTGCCTATGGATTATTCCTGTAAACTAGCTTTAAGTCAAACTTGAACTCACCATTAAAAGCACAATGATTACTTAAAAAACAAACAAAAAAAACAAAATTAAAAAATAAATAATCACCTTATGATCCTGTTCATACCAGACTGGAAATTGTATGCTTGGAAGAAAACAACACTAAAAATAAAAAATCATAATAGGTATGCTATCCAATGCAAAAAAAAACAAAAAAGCCTGTATGGTTTGAACCCTAACATTGTTAACTTATGGTCAAATATGCACAGTACATTTCTAGAACAAGAAAAGTTTAACAGGAACTTAAAATGAGAATTCTAAAGCTTTGAACTCCAAGTTACTGAATTAGACTGTTTCTCAGATTTGAAAAAAAAATTGAGAAAGGGCCATGAAAGGAATAGCAATTCTGAATTTAAAAATGTATAGAATTCTGAGAAGTTGGGAACCTGAATTTAAACTACAATTTCTTAAAAACTGGAATTAGAGATAATTTCTCAAAAAATCTCTAGATTTTTATAATATACTAAAAAATATGTCCCACTGAAGGTGTCACCAAACCAAATAAATTGGAGATATTTGAATAAAAAAATCTTAGATGTTAACAGGCCATGTAGAGGCGATTTCCAAGTTGGTATGTTTTGAGAGAACAAATGTTCAGATACTACTTCCATAGAACTGGGTAAATGTGCTTTAATTTACCCACAGGGAAATTTCTTCTAATTCTTACCTTGTAGTCAGGTATATTCTTTTTAAGAAGTGGCTAGAATGAGCATGTTTATTAAAAGACTGTTTAGGGCCTTTCATTTTAGCTAGAACAGTGGTTCTCAGACCATAGTCCACAGAGTGTGGGGAGGCCTCCAAGCCCTTTCAGGGGCTCCAGGAGATGCAGAAACAAGGGTCAGTAAAATTGCTGGTGCCTTAGCATTAATCTAGACAGAAGCATCGAACTATAGTCAGTGTATTCTATCCCACCACAAACTTGGAAGTTTAAAAAAAAAAGCCCACTTTTACTTAAAAACATCCTAATAGTAAAGTTACTACTTTTCCTAAATCTTGACCTGTTAACACACATCTTTTACATATTGCAATGAAACAGGAGATGTGCAAAAAGCACTTGTGTTGCAGACCAGAACCAACCTGAGAGAAAGCAGTTGTGTTTGACTTGCAACTAAACCTCTTTTTTCATGAAACATCATTTTAACTTGAAAGAACTGACAAACTATGGTTACTCAGACTTCCATTTTCTCAAAAATGAACTGAGTATGTCACTTCAAGGAAGATAAATGACAGTATTTATTGGAATGATAAACTTCATTCTTTCAAGGAATAAAGTATAATTGTAGAAAACTTAGATTTGTGACCATGAGCTTGACAGCTTCCCAATATTTAATGACTTTTTAAAATGAGATTATGAGATTAGTGGTGATATTAACAATGCAATTTTAAAAAAAATATGATGAAATGTATCTACATTGGAAGATATGTATAATTCCCTGAACCAATATTTTCCAAATAATATATATTAAAAAATCATGCATGGATAAAAGATCTATTAGAAATGCAAGATATGCAATAAGTTCCAATGCAATTACGTGTGACAAGTCACTGATACAATTTCATTTTTCACACTGCAATAAATCTTTTTTATATAGTAAGAAATTTCTACTTATTGAGTTTTAGAGTATGCATAAAAAATTATCCAGAATTACTTGAAAAGGTGATTAAAAATACTTATTCTAACTACATATGTATATGTGGCTTGATTTTTCTCATATCCTTCAACAATAAAGCATATAACAATACATTGAGTGAAGTTATTATCCAGTTACCTTTTAAGTCAGACATAAAATGGATTTACAAAAATGAAAAATGCCATTTAAGGAATTCATAAGTAAATATGTAAAATTTCTTTCCAGTTTTAATTTCTAATACTATCAGTAAAGATAGATATAATCCATATAAACAAAGGCTGATGGAGTCCTTAATAATTTTTATGAATGTAAAGAGGTGCTGAGACTACAATGCTTTAGAAATGCTGAGGTAAGAAGATAGTACCTTTGGGGCGGGGGTGATGAAAATGTTTTGGAAATAGAATTGATGGCTATATAACATGGTCAATATACTGGACGCTATTGAATTGTATGCTTTAAAATGTTTTGTGAATTTTACCTCAATAAAAAGGAATGTTCAAAGAAAATGAAGACAGGACTTTGGAAGCACAAGTCAAGAGTCCAGCTGATCTGGCGTTAGGCCCCTTTCACAGCATAAAACCAAGAGCCACGTACTCCTCACCATGAGATTGCCTCAGTCTAAAACTACTTTAGGTTCTTTCTGCTTGACATGAAATTTAAATATTGCAGAAGGCCCTTTGAAAATAATGAGGACCATGACCAGGTTTTTACAATCTTGCCCAAACCCCTGATTTTATAATCTCCATGTCATCTTTGACCAACAAATGTAACCATTCTGTCAACAGGCAACACAAAGGTCAACTGCTTCTCTGCCCATGTCACACTGTGAACATTTTGTTCCTGGGACCAAAAATCACAGGCAGTCCCTGCATTCATGGGGCTCAGGCTTAGTGATCAACACTAATTAGAAAACAGCATAAATTAAACTATACACTTGTGAGGACCCCTCTACGAGGAAGGTGTACAATGACAGAAGCACACAAAATAGGGGCTCTTGAGTAACGTGAAGGCCACAGAAGGAGCCCTGAGAACCGGCAGCACGGGCTTCTCCTGGGAGCTTGTTGGAAATGCCAGGCCGCAGGCCCCTCCCAGAGCTGAAGAAGAGACTGCAGTTTAACAAGCTCCCCAGGCGATTCTTGTTTAAGAAGCACTCACTGCTCTACAGGATGGGTAGGGGTCAGTTAGGTGCAGGAGGGGCATCCTGGCCGAGGTCCTAGGCCAAGGCCCTGTGGTCAGAGCCAGGAGGGCCTGTTTGAAGAACTCAACGCCTACTGCGGCTGGAGCGGGGAGTGCAGGGGCTCCCGCAGCAGATGTCAGGGGCTAGCATGTACTAAATCTGGTCAAGGGTCAGTGCAGGGCTTAGAAGGGACTGTAGTCCCCTGAACTCTATCAGGCACCCCTTTCTGGCACTAAACTGCCTTCAAAACACTATAGACACTCATCCTTTAATAGTTGCTGAAGGGCAAATGGCTTTAGTTCCAGTGAAAGAACCAAATTCTTAGAGCACGAGTGGCAACAGCTCTGGCCCCCACGGTGCAATGACAGGGAAGCCTCACGACACCTTGAACTGAGTGTAAGACTCACACTAGCATCCTGATGTGGACGAGGGCCGTCACTACCATCAAGGTCTGACCTCCAAAGAGGTAGTGACCGCTCTCTGGATTCCAGGCAAATGTGAAGGCACAGTGCATTTGGGCCCCAGCAGCACACGAGGGTCACAACGCCCCTGATCCCAGTGACCCCTTTATCTAGTTCTTGGGAACCTTAAGGGAACATGATCCAGCAAGTCTGTAAACCTCAGCAAACTGCACCGTGGGAGCAGCACCAGAGAGAGGATATCAATAAATACTTGGGACAGAGAGACAGCAGGACTCAAAACTTGACTGTGCCTCCGGGCCTCAAGGATGTCTGAGCAGGGGAGGAAGGGATCATGCTCAGCAGCAGGCCTCTGGATTGAATGAATGAAATGAATTCTGTGCTATGAAGACCCCCCAGTGAGGGGGAAGAATCAGGATGTGGACTTGGGCTGGAGAAGACAATCCACCCTGGAAGCGTCTCGGCAGCAGCCTAACACGCTAGGGAAAGCAGGAAACATCCTGATTAATACAAGGAAGATTGGCTCAGTCTCCAGCTAATAAACCCCAGGGCAATACCCACGGTGAGGAGAGTCAAGGGTTAGGACTTCTGGTTCTTTGTGGTGATTTCTTATTCTCATTACTTCAGGGATGTAGATATGTTGACCGAAGTTGCTCATATGATAAACGTAAGGTAAAGATGGAGGGCCAAGTTCATTTCCCCCACGGTTGAAATTCTACATGAGTGACAATGGGTTGGTGCTGTGATGCAAAAGGGGAATGGAAGTTTTCTAGTCTTCTGAATGGTTATGTCCAGCTTCACAATTCTTTTTCCAGATACTCTGGAGAGAAAAACATTCTTCCAATAAAGATACGGCCAACTTCCTGATCATTTATGGCCACTAGAAGCTGCATTAGCAGCTGCCACCTGGAACCCCGCATGGCCCTTCGATTGCTCTAACAATCAAAGACTAGGATGCAAACAGTATTGTTTTTTATTTCTTTGTGAAAATCACAGATGAGCAATGTGTCAGCCTTAAGTAGTTGATAATTCCCTTGCACAATAACAAATGCAGCCAAAATTATTTAACTATTACAAGAAATGATGTAACAAATTTAGAGATGATCTCAGCCATAAGATGGTTTCCAGTGAGTTTGAATTTTAAGGCATTCTTTTGTTTAAGGAGATTTGTTTCCTTCACTGCATCCACAAGCTACTTCAGGGCTAGGACTTCTGAGCTACCTTTTGGCACTCAACTCAAATTCAATTGAAAGGGATGAATACTTGGTTTAGTTTAACAAATGCTCTAGGACACTCTGCATCTGCCACCACCAACCGCAAGTCTGGAACAGGAACAGCCTGCGCAGGATCTGGCTCTCGGTGTTGCCATCTAGTTAAGAAACTAGACCAAATACTTCACTTGGAAACAATTCATTATTCACAATTATGTTACTGCTCCCACTCCTTCCCCTAAACTCGGCTCAGCTCAGCTCAGCTCACCCCTGGCCACCCCCTCTCTGTACTCAACTACGCTTCTTGCCTTCACTCCGGCCATTGTCTGGGGGTCTCTTCCCTCATGTCCTTTTCCATGTTCAAAACAACTTCTACTAATTCTTTAGCTCCTGGCTCAAACCTCTCCCCATCCCCACCACCCGACTAGGGACAGTCCTTGTACACTAGGCCACAGTTGTAATTCTCTGCACGGGACTATCTGGGGAAGACTGCCCCTGCTCTCTCCCACCAGAGGAGGCTCTGTGAAGCACCTACAGCAGCCAGGCAGAGTGGGACCAATGATGAGGCAGACACTGGGCCTGTCATCAAGGAGCTTGTCCTATAACAGACAGGAAGAAAAACAGATGAATCAAGTGTTTCAGAGGCTGTGACCATAGTATGCACAATGCACAGGCTTGGGGTGGGGACAGCAAATTCCACCTGTGCAGAAAGCGTCTCAGATGGAGATGTGGGCATAAGCAAAGGTACAGAGGCGCACAAGCCTGTGGCCTCTGCAAGCGGATGGTTATGCCCAGAGCATTAGGCCTTTGGTACGGAGCAGAGAGAGGCGAGGCTAGAGGGGAAAGAGCTTCCAGATGAAGCATGCCGTGGTGTGCTACACTGGGGAGGGCAGACTTTGTTCAGCTTCAACTAGGGCAGTGGGAAGGGCAGGGCTCCCTTTTGGTTACAAACATGCCTCCTTCCAAATCTGGGGAAATTCTGGCCATAATCCTTCCCTGCTTTCCTGCCAAATTTCCCGTAAACACTCCATGCACTCCGCTCAAGAGAACAAAAACAGAGTGAGCAGCTTTTCCATGCATTCCAAGGTCACTTCCATGAGCCATCACGAATCAGTTGGCACCGGGAGCTGAGAATCCCGAGCCTGTGGCTGGGCACAGACAGCCAAATCGGTCTCATATTTTCTTTTCTTTTTCTATTGGAATGGCATATGATGAAGGAACTTGGTTTTTAATTTTTTAAAGTGGGATTAAGTGGTGGGAATACTGTGACCATGGTTGTGATCTCAAGTCTTCTTGGAAATGAATCTATTCCCTATTGAAGGTAGAGTCTTTTCAGGCTGTTAACTTCCCACTCAATTACAGTTCACCCTATACTCTGAATGCACCTAGATGGACTGGGTTGGTGATGTGATATAAAGGGCAAACAACATGGATGGCTGGACCCTGCCTGCATACCTTCAATAAAGTGGACATGGAAAGAGCTAATGGCTGTCACCTTGGAGAACATTATTTGCTATTAAGCCATGCTATAATTTTATCCTGTGTAATGACTTAGAAGTGGTCCTCTGCAAACGTAGTATCTCAGGGCCTTCTTATGAGACAGGTAAGTCCCAAGATATAAGATGGGATAAAGATACAGTTGACCCTTGAACAACATGAGTTTGAACTGAGTGGGTCCGCTTATACACGAGTTTTTTCAATAAATATTTTGAAAAAAATTTTTTTTGAGATTTGCAACAATTTGAAAAAGAATTCTTTTCCTTAGTGTACTTTACTGTAAGAATATATAATACATATAACATATAAAGTATGTGTTGTCACCATTAACGGCTTCTGGTCAATACTAGACTATTAGTAGTTAAGTTTTGGGGAAGTAGACGTTATACCTGGATTTTTATCTGTGCAGGGAGCCAATGCCCCTGACCCTCATGTGTTCAAGGTCAAGTATATACTGCACCCTGAGTAAAAAGGTAAGAGAGCATAAAAGGGAGATTATTTTCACTTCAGAAAATATTTACTGTGCACCTACAAAGTGACTCACAGACTAGATGCCAGGGATATTCAGACAAATAAGACTTTATCTCCCATCCCATATGGGACATCAGAGTGGAAAAAGAGGAGAAAGGGAGACAAAGACAAATTTGGCTAGAGTAAAACTGATCATAAGATCCAGTTCCTGAGTGTCCACTTGAGGGGCAAATGAATCCAGAATTTTATTGGTATTTCTAAGTGGTGAACCATCTTCCTTAGGAAGGTGGCTATTGCCACCAGGCTTAAATCACTAATATTGTAAACTAGACCATGTCTAGAAAATAATGCACTCTGTGGCTAAGGGGAAAAAGAAAAAACCCTACCTCTAGTTTCCCCAAGATGCATTAAAGGCTGTCCTCAACTGATAAATATACTCTGTTGAGATTCATAGTAACTATAACTTAATGCTGTGGTCCAGAAAAATGTATACTCAACAGTGATGACATTTTATCTTAAGGAATACAATAAAATATTTAGCTATGAATACACAAATGAAGGTAAGCAACATCAACCCTCTACACTTTTTAAACTTTTCAAATTTGTGAAGTTCTGTAGGAAAAGAAAAATCATTTAAATAGCAACCATGGGAAAAATTAAATCACTTAGACTTTTATGACTTGTAAAAGAATAAACTTGTTTTATGAAATTCAAAAGGATGTAAAACACATTAGAAGGAGGGGTCTGTTTCAAGTGGGCTCCATAACAGCCACCATCATCTTGGTCTCAGATGTATAGTTAATGCTCGTACAGAGGCGGAGCACAGAGGGGAAAAACAGGCGCAGGACTTGGATAGGAAGGAACCTGGGTACAAATCCTGGCTATGAAACTTAGTAGCAATATGACTCTGAATCTCAGCGCTCTCTCCTATAAACTAAAAATCCTAATATCTGCTTTTAGGGAATTTTGCAGTGATGGTAGATACCGGAAATCAAAAGCACCTGATACGTAGGTTGTTAAGAAATACAGAGTGATTTTTATTACTCAGTTCTTTATGTTCATAAATTCTTCAGCATAAGTCCTTATCCCTCTGACTTCCAAGTGAGGACAGAGTGCTGGGAACCTTTTTCCCTGGATGGGAAGAGTGGCCACAGCCCCACATTCTCGCTATGGCTCCGGGAGAGCACTCAGCTCGTCCACCCTGGAGGAATTTCCCCAGACACTTCCAGAGGGACAATTATTGTCTTGAGGGTTGGGGCAAGTGTCAACGCTGAAGCGTCTGGGACATCAGCAAGCTGAGAGTCAGCAAAAGATAGCAAACAGCAGTTATAAATAGCACGCGGAGACCCAAAAATACAAAGTAGAAAATGCAGCGTTCTGCAAAGTATTAAATGTTCCCAGCAAATGACCCGGAGAAAGAGTTAAAAAAGCTGCCATTCCTGAGCCCTTATTCCATGCCAGAGGCTGTGTGCGCTCTTTACACGCGTGACTTTGCTGATGTGCTTCACATGCAACGACTCCCTGCATCGCCACAGCATGACTCTGAGGTCGGCCCAGCGCTCTCCCCACCTTATTCGTGAGGACACAGGGGCCCAGAAGTCAGATATGACAGGAGGCCTCCAGCTGTGAGTGGTGTAACTGGAATCTGAACTCAGGTCTGTCTGACTCCAAGGCTTCTCCTCTTTATGTGTCATTAAATACATCAGTGGAAAAACAATTACATAGTCATTATGTTAATTAAACCAAGGAACCTATTCCCCCAAATGGCAGGCTTAGTCAGAGTTAGATTTCGGATCATGTTATAAGACATAAACCCTGACTAGGACGCACCCAGGGACTTCTGTTCTGACGGCAGGCTGCTCATTCCAGGCTTTGTTGACAGACCCTCTCTCCCCACTTCTAATCGCTGCCCTGCCCAGGACCCCGTCCTAGGACCTCTTCTCTGCCCACAGACCGGCCCTCAGCGATTGCGTCAGTCCCACACTGACATACACAAAAACCATGTGTCCGCTAAGAGCTGTCCAGAGATACCTTGATGGGTCCACCCCTGACGCCTGCCCACCCCACCACAACAAACCTAGACCTCCCTTTCTTTCCCACAGAAGGCCAAAAACCCAGGAGTCACCCTTGGTATTTCCCACGTGCCACATCCAGTCCACTAATCTCACTTGCCCTAGCTTCAAAGTATATCCCAAATTTGCCCATTTCCACCGCCACCGTCCTAGTCCAGGCTCCCCGTGCCTTTTGTCAGGACGACTGCAGTAGCCTTCCATTCAGCCTCTCTGACTCCACTCCCGCCTCCGTTCAGTTCATGCTCCAGAGAGCAACACAGCCATCTTGCAGAAAACAACAAAAATGGATCATGTCGCTCACCCCCTCAGAGTCATTCAGTGGCTTCCCATGACAGTTAGAATAGAACTCAAACGTCTTCCCATGGCCCCCCAAAACCTACCTGCTCTGGCCCCTGCCTAACTCTCTGAATTCAGCTTGGCCACACTCATCGTCCTATTCCCTGAATAGGCTAAGCAGGTTTCCATGCAGCAGCTCTCCCCCTCAGGGCGTCCCCAGTTCCCGACCCTCCTGCCTGCAAGAGTCTCCCTCCCACACTTCATCAGGCTTCGCTCCTGCACGTCACTCAGGCAGTGACTTAAATGTCACCTCCTCTGACCATCTGATGAAACAGACCCTTGCCCACTCTCATCAGTCTAACTGCAGGCCCCTCGAGAGCACCTGACACTGCCTGAAATCATCTTTACAGCAGATTTAGTATATAGCTTATATCATACATGAAAAATATTCATTGCTATAGTCACAAGACATACTACTGGTAGCTGCTCGATGAGTATTTGCAAGTATCTGCCTCTCTCCCCAGTAAAGACGCGTGCTCCAGGGGAGGGGGGCCTTTGTCTCGGTTGCTGCTCTACCCCCAGCCTGGAACAGCCCTTGGCATGTAACAGGCACCCCAGGTTATTTGAGGAATAATTAAAAGGACCCTGAGAGTCCACTGGGGATCAGGCCAACTCCCACCTTACAGGTAACAGAAGGACAGACCCTCCCTCACTGGGACGGCCTTCCGTGCTCACGCTGGTGTGGTTCAATGTGCCCTATTATCCACAGCCAGGTATCATGGGGCTTCCCTACCCAGACATCCCGAATCTAGGTGACACCTGGCTTGGTTGTTCAAAGGGGGAGAAGACAATGTGGGACAACATGAGCCTAGTTTTGGGCACCAAGAGAATTCTGGAGCTGACAACCTTTCTCTAGCTTCTGCCGAGGCCCTGCATAGTCAGACTCAAGTTCATTTTTCCTAGATTTGCTGCACCCTGGATCAAGTTCCACAAACACTACCAAGCTGAGGCTACAGGGACACAAGTCCAAAGATGAAACAGGCCCTCCGTGCATCCTAGTTCTAGACCAAGCAGCCACTGGAATGAAGCAAGCACTTGCTCCGAGGCCTGAATGAAGCACACACATTTAAAAACAGGTTCATTTCATGCAGTCTGACCGAGAGAAGGGTTTGTATGAGGCCTTCTATACCAAGCTGGCTGTACACTGTTAGGCAGACCTTGCAAGTGTTTTCAGTTAAATGTAATAATCAAGTTAGTCGCACAGCACGGTTAACTCAAAAATGGCAAAATGAGCCTCCCAGGTGATGTCCCTGCCTGCCTTTCTCCCGTGCTAAGTGCACAGACCTAAGAGGACCCGTTTAGCAGCAAAGGCTAAACTGAACACCAGCAAGCAGAGGTGCTGACAGGCTTACAGGAATAAAAAGAGAGAAGGTGCGTTTCTGCTCTAATTGCCTCCGAAGGACAAGCTGCTTACTTCACAGTTCATGGTAAAAAATCTTTTTTTCGAGGGCTTCCTCCACTTAACTTCTTTCATTGCCCAACTATACAGAGCCCCTGGGCCCTCATCCCCGTACTCCTTTCAAGTGGACTTTGCTCTCGGATGTGGGTAAGTTTCTTGGCACTTCCCGAAAAACTCAAAGGGGGTAGGAAAGGCCTTCTGCAGGACAGGTTAGAGAACCAAAGGCAAAGTTAAACTTGTAAGAAGATAACTTGATAATCTCAGCTTTTCCATGACTAGTATTATTCTTGCCCAGTTCAACTGGAAATCACCTTTGGGGACCAGATCTGCAGAACATGGTTAAGGAGATAATGTGCATGACTGGAGGACTGGGTCCTGAGACATGACGCCCTTGAATTTCATTTGTCCTCTTACTACTGATTCGCTGAAAAGGCTCTGCCCCAATCACCTGCTTCCCCAGGCAGCCCTGGGCAAAGCGCCCAGGAAGCCCAAAGGGCCCAGATGCTGCAGGAGTCTCCTGAGCAATCAAACCCACCTGTTCCCATTTCGCCACAGTCACACAAAGAGCCAGCTTTCAAGCAGTGATGTTAATTGTGGAGACGGACTGGGGGTACGGGGGAGGCAATTTTCAATTACCCAAGCTAAGTCCCAAAAAGTTCTCTCTAAACCAAAATTCTGTATCTGAAAGCCCCCTTTCCCACTGGCTGCCATGAAAGTCCAGATGTCATCTGAGACGGCCATAAAGCCAGACTTAAGCAATCTCTGTTCTCCAGCACTGCCACCACTGTCCCCAGCTGAGGGTCCTGAGAAGAACGGCTCGGGCCGGATGCTGAGAGAAAGCCCCGAATGGGAATCTATACCCAGCCAGGGCCAGGACTAAGGTGAGGCCAGAGCCACCGGGGGCTTTGAGCTGCAAGGGGCCTGAGAGGGAGCACCGTGTTAGCACTGCTTAAACTTCAAAGAGGGACTTGCTCTGGGGATTGTGAGAGGTCCCTCCTCCCTGAATTTCACATTCCAGGTGCCTCACCCTAGTCCCAGGCCTGCTACACATCACTGTGGTATCCTGGCTTATTTACCCGCAGGTAAACGTTTTTTATGGAGTTGCCATAATGGTCCTTGCTGGGTAATACAGGAACGCATTCTTTGTTAAGACTCTTCTTTCTCTCTTCATTAGCTTCCTGGCTTCCTCCCACTTCTTGTCCCTTCACAGGATGGAGGAAACTTTAATGGTGCTAAAACATATGAGAGGGCATGCAGAGACTACCTGGCCGTCAGAGGTGGCAGCAAAGGTGAGAGGCAACGAGGGCCTTAAGGAGGTTCCTGGCAGCCAGGCTTGGAGAAGCAGCGAGGTACTCAGCCTGCACCCCAGAAGATGAGAGCCCAGCATCAGCAGCTGCA
Organism: Manis javanica; assembly: GCF_040802235.1. Taxonomy (NCBI): domain Eukaryota; kingdom Metazoa; phylum Chordata; class Mammalia; order Pholidota; family Manidae; genus Manis; species Manis javanica. Next base: position 89,323,284 of record NC_133169.1, on the reverse strand, counting down.
GCAAACTCTGCCGCCCCTGAGAGGCCACAGAGCACTGAGTGCTTCCGACTTAAAATCTCCGCGTGGTCCAGACGGCTATGCAGACCGAACGTCAGAAAGACATACTCATCTTTGCATAGTTGGCTTTTAGAATTTCCCTATACCAGTAAGAAATTTCATCCTTATCCTCAACAGAGACTTCCACAAAGAAGTTGGCAGAGCCTTATCATCTTTGCAAGCCAGGAAAAGTGGCTCCCCAAAGCCATGGTGACTGGTTTAAGCCAGGAGCCCCCGGAGCCCAGTCATCTGCAGTGAGGCCCTTATGAGTTGTGTCCGCAGCTGCTTGGCCTCTGGGGAGCTGAGGCTATTTTATGGAGGTGGTGGCACAGGCTGTGAACCTTTACATTTAAGAATAAATAGGACCTGCCACGACCCCAGGAGGACAATGAGAAGGACAGGTGCTGGGGCGTTTCTATGAACAGATCTGTCCAGGTAGTTCAACACCAGCTGGTCTGCAGTCCTATGAAGAGATTCACCCGTTTGGTTCCTTAATTCTTTTTTCTCCCCTGATATTCTGGGCCTCCATTCCACCACCTCCACAGCCTAGCTAACTTCTGCTTACTTCTTTAAGAGTTCAGGTAAAATGGCAACATACTGGCTACTCCCACACACTTACTGAATTCCCAGAACTTAGAGCACCTCCTGGGACACAAGATGGGCCACATGAAGTGTTCTGCATTTTTATCGATCTATGGCTCCAAATGAAAGCCCTGTGGCACATAAACCCAGTCAGTCATTACAGAGAATCACTGGAAACTATCTAAAAAAAAAAAGGAAAGCTGTGTATATTGCTGCAGTTCCACTGCTAGGCATACATCTTGACAAAACCCATCCACGTGCAGAAGAATGTCTTCAAGGATGTTCACTGCAGCATTGTTTATAATGGAAAAAATAAGAAACAACTCTAAGTGTCTATCAATAAGGGAAAGGGATAAATACTATGTGTCTCATTTATACAGCATTTCGAAGAATGAACTAGCATTTAACCCAAAAAGATAAAACTGAGTGAAAAAAACAAGCTGAAAAATGAGAGTACACCCTGATACCATTCATGGAAATTACCACACACACACACACACACACACACACACACACACACACACACACACATCTATATTTGGATACAAAAAAAATCAATTTTAAAGTATCAAAACACAGTTCAAAAGGATAGACACTGAAGTTCATGTTGACTTTCCACTGGAGGGCAAAGGGGATGGAGCTGGGGAGGAGCCCAAAGAGGATTTCAGTGTCAACATGCAAGAGCGGTTGTGGGGGAGAGAGACAGACTGACAGACAGGGAGGGAGGGAGGGAGAGAGGACAAATAGGACAAATGTTGCCATATAAATGCAGACATGTATATATGTATAAATATATACATAAAAAATTATAGCACAACATGCAAAAATCTATATTGCAAATGATATTTTGTAAATCTTGATCTTTTTTTCCCCCCCAAAAAAAAGAAAGGAAGAGAGAGGGTGACAGGACATGTTTTGGGAAATCAGGAGATCCCTTCACATCGCTTGGGGAACTTTAAAAAGCTCTGTATACTAAGGGTCTGATAACAGATGACAGAAAAAAAAGTTTAAAAAATAAAGTTAATAGTAACTTTAAAAAATGCATCTTTAATCAATATCCTTAGTAGTAGTTCCCAGACTTAGTAGATGGAAATCACTTGGGAGTTCATTAAAAAAAGAAGTTCCTGCCCTCCTAACCCAAACCCCCAATATTATGACTCAGGAAATCTTGAATGGGGCCCAGTGATCTTTTCAGACAAAAAACAAACATCTGAAGTAGATTTAAGCCTTTTTAAATGTACTGAGAAACATTAAAATAAAAAAAAACAACTTAAAGCAAATGAAAATTGTGATTTTACTGCAGAAGTCTATATCCCCGTTTGCCTGTAAGTGGACAGCTGATAGTGACTCTCAAAAGAAAATTTTTTATTTTGATGATAACTAATCTATACAATGTTAATTTACATAGCTCTATAAAATATTGATCCTGTAACAAGGCAATGATTTTTATGTAAAACTGAAATGTTGAACTTGTTAAAACTGTGACAACTCTTATTCTAGGTACAACAATTAAATTTAATGGAACAATCCCAGTGTTGAAATTAAAAGTCACCAATGTAGAACAATGCAGCTTCAGCTATCTAGGCTTTGTTATCAAATATCTAACAATGACCTCCTCTTTCCCTGCCTTCCCAGAGTCAGGGCTCTGCCTTGGAGTTCCCACAGCCCTCAACTCAGACCTGGACACTAGCACACAGACCTACACTATCGTTTACCTGCGGACATGTCCACATTCCCCGCTAGGCTGAGTTCTTCCTAACAGGGAAGGCATGGTGTTCACCTTTGATACTTGTGTCTAGTACAGTGTCTGTCATGCTGTAGGCACTTGGTAAATATCTCTTGACTGAGTTAGCACATCTGAACTGTTCTTAATTTGCAGACATCCAATGAAAAAGAAGTCTCTAGAACAGAGCAGGCAGACCTGTTCTCTAAAGACCCAGACAGTAAATATTTCACTTTTTGAGGGCCATATGATTTATCTTGCAACCTTTCAATCAGCCAGTAAGCTTGAGGCTACCACAGATAATATATAAATAAGAGAGTCTCTGTTCCAATAAGACTTATTGAAATTTGAATTTCATATAATTTTCATGTGCCGTGAACTCTTACTCTTGATTTTTTCCCCCAACTATTTTTAAATGTAAACAACCACTCTGAGCTTCTGGGCCATACAAAAACCGGCAGCAGAGTTTTCCAACCCCTGATGTGGGCAGAGAGGTAGGTGGAAAAAGCTCAGGATACCAAACAGACTTGAACAGACCAGTTAGAAGAAGAGAACAAAGGGGTCTAGGGTGGATGAAAAGTCAGGGGACTCTCACAGTCCCTGAAAATAGGACAAAAAGACTCAATACAGCAACAAAAAACAATGCAGTTTTTTGATATTTTCTTTTATTTTAAACCAGTTTCACCATAACAGTAAATTTCACATTCAGTTAACAAAGGAAGTAAGAAAAGAATTGGTAGAGTTAAAAGTCCTTAGTAATACTAGTTGGCAAAAAAAAAAAAAAAAAAAGGCTTTCAGGTTTAAGTTTTACCACCATCTGCAGCATTACAAAAATGTATTCTCTCCTTTCTCTCTGCTGCCCACTCTCAGGTAGAAATGCAAACAAGTAGAAAAGCAGAAAAAAAGAGCAAAAGAGGACAAAACGTATTTGGTCTCAGAATATGCAAAGATTGACTGTCTTGTCCTACCCAGTCCTATGCATAAAATATAGATGTCTTCAGAAAGGGGCTCACGGTCACAGAGTCTGCCCCACTCATTCAAGATAACTGTAACTTTTTGAGTGGGGCACACAGTCATTTTATAAAAATTTGAAAGTAAAGAAGCAAAGAGAAGAAAACCCAAGCATCTACAGATAATAGTAGTTAAGATATTGGTGGCTTTCCTTCTAGACTTTTAACTGCATTGTGAGAGTGTGTGTGTGTGTGTGTGTGTGTGTGTGTGCGCGCGCGCGTGCGCGTGCTTTTTACAGAAATGCAAAAATGATCCCCTTTATTTTGTAGATGAAGAAACCTAAGTTTTGGTAAATTTGCTCAAGATTGTACACAGAATGAGTTTGTAAAAACTCAGGATTAGAACCTCTTGCCCGCTGAGCCAGGACTCTCTCCTACCACCTCTTAATAGAATTAGCATCTTGTATAAGTTAGGGCTTTGTCTATAACAGTACTCACTAATACATGCTGACACGAATGATGCCTACTGGGGCATCCCATTTCTTTATCTCAGTCCAGCTGTGTCCAAGCCAGCTTCATCAGAGATGCCCCTAATCATCAACAATCCACCAGAAAGTATGGATTTTTTTCTCCCATATAGATTTTTTTCACCCACTCCCCTTTGGCAATCACCAATTTGTTCTCTGTGTTTATAGGACTATTTGTTTTGTTCATGTATTTTCTTTTTCAGATTCCACATATAAGTGAAATCATATGGTATTTGTCTTTCTCTTATTTCACTTAGCATAATATCCTCAAGGCCATTTGTTTTCACAAATGACAAGATTTCATCCTTTTTATGGCTGAATAATATTCCATTGCACATAGGTACCACATCTTCTTTTTCCATTCATATATAAAGGGACATTTAGGTTGTTTTTCTTTCTTGGCTATTGTAAATAATGCTGCAGTTAATGTAGGAGTGCATATATCTTTTCAGATTAGTGATTTTGTTTTCTTTGGGTACATTCCCAGAAGTGGAATTGCTGGGTCATAAAGTATTTCTATTTTTAGTTTTCTGAGAAACTTCCATACTGCTTTCCATCATGGCTGCACCAATTTTCATTCCCAGCAACAGTGTACAAATGTTCCCTTTGTCCACGTTGCGAAACTTGTTTTTCTTAGATACTAGACATTCTGATGGGTATGAGCTGATATCTCAATGAGGTTTTGATCAGCATTTCCCCGATGATTAGTGACGTGGAGCATCTTTTCATGTGCCTATTGGCCATCTCTACATCTTCTTTGGCAAAATGTCTATTCAGGTCCTCTGCCCATTTCTTAATCAGATTAACATTTTTTTGGTGTTGAATCATATAACTTTACATATTTTGATTGGGGCTTTCAAATATGACTATATATTTTGAACATTAGCCCCATATTGGATATATTATTTGCAAATATATTCTATCATCAACAGATTGCTCTTTCATTTTGTTGGTGGTTTCCTTTGCCATGCAGAAGCTTTTTTAGTTTGATGCCACAGACCCACTTATTTATTTTTGCTTTTGTTTCCCTTGCCTAGGGGCACATCTCCAGAAAAAAATTACTAATGTCAGTATTCAAGAGCTGACTGCTTACGCTTTCTTCCAGGAGTTTCATAATTTCAGGTCTTATATTTAGAGCTTCAATCCATTCTGAGTTTATTTTTGTGCATGGTGTAAGGAAGTGGTCCAGTTTCATTCTTTTGCATGTAGTGTTTAGTTTCCCTAATACCATTTATTAGGTAAAAGACACTCTGTTTTCCCCACAGCATATTGTTGCCTCATCATATTGGTCAGATAGCATGGGCTTGTTTCTGGGCTCATTGTTCTGTTCCACTGATCTATGTGTCTATTTTTGTGCCAGTACCATACTGTTCTGATCACTATAGCTTTGTAGTATAGTTTGAAATCAGGGAGCATGATATCTCCAGACCTAACCATGACTTCTCTCTCAAGATTTATTTGGCTAATTAATACACATTTTAGGATCATTTGCTCTAGTTCTGTGAAAAATGCTACTGGTATTTTGATAGGGATTCATTGAATCTGTAGATTGCTTTGGGCAGGATGGTCATTTTAATGACATTAAGTCTTCCTATCCATGAGCATGGAATAGCTTTCCATTTATTTGTTGCCATCTTTGTCTTTAATTGCTTTCATCGATGTCTTATAGTTTTCAGAGAACACTTCTTTCACCTTCTTGGTTAGATTTCCTCCTAGGTATTTTAATATTCTTGATGCAATTGTGAGTGGAACTGTTTTCTTAAATTCTCTTTCTGCTAGTTTGTTATTTGCACATAGAAATGCAACATATTTCTGTATATTGATTTTGCACCCGGTAATTTTACTGAATTCATTTATTCGTTCTAACAGTTTTTTGGTGGGCTCTTTAGGGTTTTCTATATATAGTATCATGTCATCTCCAAATAGTGACAATTTTGCTTCTTCCTTACAAATTTGAATCTCTTTTCACGAATAAGATTCCTCAAGGGAGGAACAACCTAAGACAGGCACAGTCGCAGGGGGGCCATCAGGTGAGAATTTGGGGATCAACAGAGGTGAGGCTCAGAACCTCACCCCCCCTGCTTTGAGAGAAATCTTCTGCATCCGTGGATGTCTTGATGCCCTTGTCTAGCCTGGATTAATACTTAGTCCATAGGCACACACCTGATCATCTGATCATCTACATTTGCCCTCTTACAGCACTAAACTATGTTTTCTACCTTTATCTTGCATCTACCTACCACTTCAGCATTTTATTAAAAATAAAAATAATAATAATAATAGGAGAAATGTGGGATCAACATATAAATCAAGTACAAAAATCAAACGAATATTCCTATTTGACCTGATTGTTTATAGGTCATAATGCGTGATCAAAACCGAAAGTTTCTGTGATGACTGCCCTTGTACTGATCACCATGTAAGAATTTATTCACTATGTAAGAATTCGTTCACCATGTAAGAACTTGTTCGTTATGCTTCAGAAGATTGGAGACTGACGAGAATTAGGCTTGAGATGGATTAATGATTGTGCATTGAGCATTGACCCCCCTATACTGAATTTTATTGTTGTTAACAACCATTTGATCAATAAATATGAGAGATACCCTCTCAAAAAAAAAAAAATTGAATCTCTTTTCTTTTTCTTGTCTGATTGCTGTGGCTAAGACTTCCAGTACTATGCTGAATAAAAGTGATAAGAATGGGCCCCCCTGTCTTGCTTCCTGATTTTAGAGGAAAAGCTTTCAGCTTTTCACCACTGAGAATACTAGCTGTGGGTTTGTTGTATATGGTATTTATTACATTGAGATATGTTCTTTTGATAGCCATTTTTTTGAGAGTTTTTAGCATGAATAATGTTGAATTTTGTTAAATGCTTTTTCAGTATTTATTGAGATGACCATATGGTTTTATCCTTCCTTTAATTAATGTGGTATATCACACTAATTGATTTATGGACGTTGAACCATTCTTGTATCCCTGGAATAAATCACAACGGATCATGGTGTATGATCCTCTTAATGTAATTTTGAATTTAGTTTGCCAATATTCTGTTGAAGATTTTTGCATCTATTGCATCAGGGATATTGGTCTGTCATTTTCTTTTTTTTTTTTTTTTTTTTAGTGTCTGTCTTGGTATCAGGGTGGTGCTAGCCTCATAGAATGCATTTGGAAGCTTTCCTTTGTCTTCAATTTTTTGGAATAGTTTGAGAATGAGAGGTATTAACTCTTCTTCTAATGTTCATAGAATTCTATGTGAGGACTTCTGGTCAAGGCCTTTTGTTTGTCAGTAGTTTTTTATTACCAATTCATTTTCATTACTAGTAATCAGTCTACTCAGATTTTCTATTTCTTCCTGGTTCAGTCTTGGAAGATTGAATGTTTCTAAGAATTTTTCCATTTCTTCTAGGTTGTCCAATTTGTTGGCATACAGTTTTTCATAGTAATCTCTTATAATTGTTTATATTTCTGTAGTGTCAATTCTAACTTCTCATTTCTGGTTTTATTTGAGTCCTCTTTTTTCTTGATGAGTCTAGCTAAAGGCTAATCAATTTTGTTTATATTTCAAAGGACCAGTTCTTAGTTTCATTGATCTTTTGTATTTTTGTCTCTACTTATTTCTGCTTTGATCTTTATTATTTCCTTTCTTCTGCTAACTTTGGGCATTGTGAATTGTTCTTTTTTCAAGTTCCTTTAGGGGCAGGGTTAGATAGCGTATTTAACATATCTCTTGTTTCTTGAGGTGGGTCTACATCACTTTAAATTCCCCTCTTTCAACTGCTTTTGTCTGTGCTCCAAAGATTTTGAACTGTGGTGTTTCTAGTTTCATTGTTCTCCAAGTTTTAAAAAATTCCCCTTTGATTTCCTCACTGGCCCATTGAGTATTTAGTACCATGTTGTTTAGCCTCCATGTGTTTGTTTTTTCTGTTTCTTCTTGTAATTGATTTCCAGTTTTATACTGTTGTGCTTGGAAAAGATGCCTGATATGATTCAGAAAGCACAGTTTTTAACAAGCTGGCAGATTCCACAGAGCACAGGGATCCAAGGACAGCCTCCTTTGATACGAACTGGCACACAACTTAAAATTTTTGCTGTTGAAAGTGCTTCACTTTGGAATTCTTTCTTTTGGCTTTATTTTAAAATAAGGCACTATTCTAGGTCCTTTATGGGTTAGCTTATTAGATAACCAATTTTGGATTCTCCCCATCCCGAGAGGGAGCATTAGAAGGAACATAAAACAGCAAGACATTTCCATAAGGTTTATGTTAAGTTTCAATTGAATAAGATGATACTTAACCATGACTAGAACAATTTCTGATGAGCTTTTTCATGTCAAGGATCATGACACCTTAATGATATGAAGAATAAAGGAAAATATATGCTTTTGTCAATGTTCTCTGCCTCACTAACCATCTGGCTAGAGCCAGGGAGAACAGCCGTGTGAGACAAGCAACAATGTTGGGAGGAAACTCATATCTAGGCGACATGCAAAGTAGTCTGAGTGGCAGTTCTAGTGAGGAAGGAAATGTATTTCTTTAAGAAGCAAAATGTCAATAGACCAGAAAACCTGACTAGCTAGCTATACTTAGAGACATGCCTGAAATGGGAAATCCCCATTTACCTGGTAATTTAAGGAAACATGTTTAAATGTGTCCAGTTTTGAGGGTTGGTAAACCAGTATCTTCACTCTATCAAACACTACTGGAGATTATTTTGGGTCCAGGGCACATCTGCAGACGTACTGAAGGGAGGCCCTAGGCTTTTGCGAAGTGCCATCTCATGCAAAAACAGATTCAAGCCTTCTGGGAAACTGTGCTGTGTTAAGATATTAGAAAAACATCTGAATGGTATGTTTGCTCTTTTGTGTTTATCATTATCATGGTCCCATCTACTACATCATACATCTTCTACATTATCCAGGCACTTATAAGATTCACCATAGAGTTGATATTTGTGCCAAGGCCTGAAGCTTTCAATATAAAACAGGGAATCTCCAAGGTGAAGAATGGTATATAAGCAAACACAACTCTTGTGAATACTTTGTGTTTTTCCTCGCTTGGCATTCTTTCAATAGCAGCAACCAGTTTTTCATTAGACTGCCCCCTCCCATTATATATGGTCCGACCAAGAATGTCAGTTGAGTACCCCGCTACCAGACCACCACAGAAGTGGGTGCATTACCCAAGAGAGGCCATTACAACTCTCTTTACTAAGAATGTTTAGTCACAACAGAACCACTTAAGGACAAAGGCAGTCAGAGACGAGACATTCCAAAGGTAGTGCTCCAAAGGGGCTGCCCGTGAGTTCTCCGAATACTCTCCACCCTTTATTTCATTTGTTATTCCTCAAATATCTGTGGAGTATCTGCTACTGTATGTAAAGCTCTGGTCTAGGTGTTAGGGATACAGCAGTATAAAAGCAGAAATCTCTGACTGCATGGAACTTACACTGCGGTGAGAAGAGAAGAACAATAAATAACCCGGCTGTATAGGATATTAGATGGTGATCAGCGCTACGGAAAAGAGTCAGGCGATGCTAGTGAGTAGAGAGCAGAGGAGCTGGAAGCTGCAATCTTAGAGCAAGATCTCAGTGGGGAAGGGAGAGAAGAGGACGGCAGGTCAGATCGAAGGACCAGAAACTTGAGTGCTGGGCAGAGCAATGGAGACGGAAAAGGAGCAGCCAGGGAGGGAGGGAGCACTCCCAGAGTCCGGTGTCCTGGAAGCCAAGCGAAGAGAGCGTTTCAAGGAGGGTGGAGGGAGAACCGGCGTTACATCCTTCAGAACCATCCAGAAAGGAAGTCTGGAACGGATTTAGCAACACCAACGTGAGACACTGCAGTGGAGCAGTGGGTGTAAAAGCCTGTTTGGAGCAGATTCAAGAGAGGATTTGGAAACAGCAACACAGATAACTTTTTGAAACATTCTGCTGAGAAGAACACAAAGAAATGGGATGCTATCTGGAAGGGGATGCAAGATTGAGAAAGGTTTTCTGTTTTTTTTGTTTTTGTTTTTTACTTGCAAAGAATGGGAGAAATTACAACATGTACTGATGGGAAAGATTTAGCAGAGACTGAAAAGTTAATGATATACGAAATACAGGGGGAAACTGTTGGAACCAAGACCTTAAGGATACAACCAGGAATGGCCCTGGTTCCCCAGGGAAGGGGCTGCCTTTAGGTAGGACCACTGACTTTCCCCGTCACACACAGAGGGAAGGTAGAGACATGGACACAGGTGTGGATATGGTGGTGGTACCTTGTGGAAGTTGTCCTGATTGTATGTACTTTCTCAGTGAAACAGGAAGATCTGAGACTTAGAAGAGAAGAGTGAATGGGGTAGGCACATGTAGTAGGATACCAGGCACATAAGGGCCCTTGAGGTTGCTTTTCAACGTCTGATGGTTCAACTCTACTTTCAACTATGTGTCTGACCCAGAAGACTTCCAATAATTCCCTTCTTTTTTAATTAGCCACAGTTGAGTTCTGTTTCTTATAACTGAAGACCTAACCACTTTCTTGAGGCCTAGGGTTATCCCATTTTTCTCAATGTAAGTCTGACTTTCATAAAACAGTAATCCTATTCTATCAAATCCCATATATCTCCAAGTGTACACAAAGACCTCCTTGCAATAAACCAACAAGCCAAACATTTTGGATTCCTCTACCACCTACTACACAGAAGCAAGAAATAATGTTTTACACTTACAATACCAAACTGGAAACATAAAATCAGTATGCTAAAGTGCTTGAAGCAAAATATTTCTATACATGTGAGAAAACAGACAGGACTGATACCAAAATTCAAACTGAGTATTTATTCAAACACTCTCTTCAGTTAAAAGGCAAGAGTTTCTCCCCTGACAGAATTAAGATGAACACATGTCCAACTTTCCTTAGAGTGGAGACTAATACTTGAATGCAGATTCCACTAACTCGGGGAGGGAAGCTCACGTGAAGACGGCCCGATGGGGGTAAACTGGGAGCTGACAGAACTGTTTCACAGCAGATGATAACATTTAATCTGGGATGGCATCTGAGAGGCCAGTCAAACTAAGAAAGAAGTCAAGTCAGACTCTCCCACAAAGACAAACATTGTGAAGATCACAAAGATGAGTGGAAATTACCAGACCGTGCAGACTAAGATGAGTCGTCATGATATAACATGTCGTGCCCCTCCAGGAAATTAAGAGTTATTAAACTGCAGCAAAGACGGCTGCTTCTGAGCTGAAATCAGCCTTGCGACACCAAGAAGCAGGAGGGTGCGGGTGAGGAGCTGCTGACCTCGCGTGGAAATGAGCCCCGCCCAGCTTGTCCTTGTGGACGGATGCTCTGCTCCCCAGGACAACTGAATCACCAGCCCTGGTCACTCGCAAGGAAGTGTGAGGCCCGGTGTACCGTGTGACCTGGAAGGAGACAGCAATGGTTCTTTCTCCCAGCTGACCTTGCACTGGTTCAACCCTTGCTAGGGAAGGTGAGAGAGATGCTCCTCAGCCTTCTGGGCCAAAGGCACACTAACTGCCAGGACGATAAAAGTAAAGCAGAAACAAGCACACGCGCACCCAAAAATCTCCCGAGCTGTGTGTGCTGTGTTTTCAGCACCCAACCTTAAGGGTTTGCTTGCCAATAACCAAAAGTCCTATCCCAGCAGCAGGAATAACTTGTTTTGGTCGAGTTGCCCGAACAATTCCCCTTCTCCCTTCACCTTAAGGCACAGCTGCCTGACCCCTCTTCCCCCACCCCTGATTTCTAGACAGAACTTAAAAGCTTACATATATGGAGGGTGAACTTTTCTAAGAGCTTTATGTGGACTAATTAATTTAACCCACCTCTAAGAGGGTGGGTGCTATTGCTGTCTGCACAGAGGGAAGAGACTGAGGGAACGGCTTACATGACACTCCTTGATGAGGACTTCTCAAGGGAATGGGGCACAGGAGCCAGCCGCTGCCTGGTGCAAGCACCAGGACTTGCTAAGTTTTTCGGGACCCTCTTGCAAGAGGCTGTCTAGTGCTTGCTAGTTAGGATGCCAGCTCCCACCTCCTATTAGTCAAAGGTTTCTTCTTGGAGTTTTCTTAACATGTCCTTGCTTCTAGGCTGTACATGTGTGGACATGACTTTGTGTCATGCCTCCCATGGGTGGGTGGTGAGACACAGGAGGCACACGGCATGGGCACGAGACGACAAGGTGCCTGGCCGCACCTGCCCGAAGTGAGCTGTAGGCACACAACTGGTCGCTGCAGTGGCAGGTGACACAAACACAGGAGAAGCCAAGAGGATCTGATATGCCCATTAAAAAGCTTCTGATACAATTACTTTATCTCCTTTTTTTGGATGAGGAAACCCAGGCCTGGAGGAGATAAGTAATTCACACAAGGTTACAGAGGAGCCAAGGACACGTCCAGGCAATCCGGCCCCAGAATGTTCTCTCTCAATCCCTGTGCTCTCAGCTCCTACGGAGGAGCCGCGACTGCCTAGAGGTCTGCCGGCCTCATCGCTGCAGCTGACGTGTTTGAGCCACAACAGCTGTGAAGACCGGTCGGGAAACTGGTCACTGTAAGGAAAGGAGGACTGCAGATACGGCTCACGGCGCTACCCGAAGAGGACGCGGCAGAGCAGGGCTTCAGGCCCCGCACCGGGTGAGGGGACGATCGCTGCTGCTCAGCCAAACAAGAGAGGCATTCAAGGAAACGACTCCCGGGGCCAGTGCATAAGCAATCTGGCTGGTCAGGGCAGAAATAAACGGTCCAGAGGCTAAAAGGACAATGCAAAGATCAATGCGTCTAAGAGCTGTTCCTCTGAAAAGATAAATGGAATTGACAACCCTTCAGCTAGACTCACCAAGAGAAAAGAGAGAGGACGCAAATGAAAGCAGAAACGGAAGAGACAAAAAGAAACAAGAAATCTTACTCTTCTAAGGGCTGGCAAAGAAGAAACTAGATCATGCTTTTGTTTGTTAATAATCCACTTTTATAATAGCCTGAAATAAATGGGAGCAGCCACTAAGAAAGAAAAAAAATAGCGTCCTCCTCTTTGCTGCCCCCCTAATTTGAGAGGGAACTCCGTGGGTGACCCCATAGGGTGCATCAGGACATAGGGACGCTGTTGAAAAAATTAACCCACCTGAGTGAAACTGCTCAGAACAAAGAGGAGACCCCAGTCAAGGGAGCTCTAAGACCACCGAGCCGCAGCAGCCTGAGGCCAAGCATTTCCCCTTTCAGAACGGGCGTTTCTTGTGGCGTGAAAGATTTAGTTCCTTGAATTCTGGAACTTTGTTGATTTTGTTTTAAGCAAAAAGTTTAAACTGAACTTGTAGCTTTCGTTCTCCTAATCCTGGAGGCTGGAAGGCCACAGAACAGAGAAAGTTCTGGGTTGAAAAGTACATGAAGGTCTGGGAAGCTAGGCTAAATAAGGGTTGAGCTCTAATTTCTTCTGCATTTCCATTAATTTAAAGTGCTAAGTTGCCTGTTTGCTTTAAAATGTGTGGTTGTCGTTTTTGCAGTGTCCCTTTAAATAGATTTTCCTCTGGCTTTGCCAAAAATAGCTAGAGGAGGTCCTCTGAGAATCCCATTCTTAGTCTTAAAAAAATATACTCTCCTCCCCACCCTTTATACTCTTAAACAGGCCTGGAAGCAGCATCTCCCATTTCTTTCAGGGACCTCCAATCTAGCAGAAATAATAAATCTTTTAGGAGGAAAACAGAACTGGGCAGGGAAGTAATTCTCCCAGCCCATTTCTGCTTGTTCACTTATGTGATCACCAAATACTGAGCCTCTCTTCTGGGATTGGCAGAAAAGTAGGCCAGGGGTTGAAAACCCAAATGCCTGCACCACGGCCAGGCAGGCAAGAGGCATGAAAGAAGTGAGCCAGGCACAGAGATAACAGGGACTACTAGGAACGAGGCGAACCAAAGAAGGCCTGCCAGGGATAGGGTGTGGCCTCTTCTCAGTTCCAGCCAACTGTTAGCAAAGGGATCTAAATTTTTTCAAGTAAAATGACCCTCATTACAAAATGTTGGAAATCTGTCCAAATTTTAAGAACAGCAATATGTGGGACAACAATGCAAACAGAGCACCTGCGTGGGCTGCGCTGGCAAGAGGCCCCAGTTTGCCATCTCTAAGATAAAAGAAGACAGCCTGCCGTCCCTTGGGAGCTTATGACCTAGTAGGAGTGACAAGAGATACATACCCGGCAAACTGCCCCAAAGGTGGAATGCTATATCCGCTGAAAGAGGGGAGGAAGCAAAGGCTACTGACAGTTCAGGAAGGCAAGAGGGCACTTGGGGCAGAAAGGATTCTTGCAGGCAGGGGCACCCGAACTGAGGCTAAAGAATGAGGTAGACTTTGGCAGGCAGAGGCCAGGGAGGGACCATTCCAGACAGAGAAAAATGAACTGCGAAAGGCAGAAAGCAGGAGCAGGAAAGCGCATGTTGGAGAAATGGTCCCGAGACTATTCAGGCTTCCACCCAACAAATATTCTTGAGGGTCTACTGTGTGGCACACAGTAGGGGTTGCAATGATGATCACGAGGGACACAAGGTAAGGCTGCAAAGTCTGAAGGGGCCCAGTCCAGACAAGGCCTGGGAGGCTGTATCTAGAATTTTATCTTAAGAACACTAAGGAAGCTGCCTTTGAAGTTTTCTAAGCAGGGGAATCACATGTTGAGATTTGCAGTGTTCCAAGTCCCCGGGTGTGGAACACGCATTCTGTGGACTGGACGGGAGCCAGAGCTCCACTAGCCAGAGCAGTGCGGGCGGAGGCCGCTGCAAGCAGGCTGGGAGAGGGAGGCTGGCAGCTTGGACGAGGGAGTTCGTGATGGAAATGGAGAAAAGTGGATGGATTCAGGGGATAGTTAAGGGTTAAAAGTCACCAGAACTATCAGTTCGGGGTAGAAGATGGTGAAATAGAAGTCAAATGGGACTGGAGAATGTGGTCAACGTGGCTTAGTGGGGATATCAGGGACCCCAGTGGCGCGGCAGCCAGCAATGCCGTCCCCGCAGCAGTGGGCGGCCAGTGGTCACTAGAGAGAAGGAAGGACGAGGAGCCGGGGTGGGTGGCTGGGGGAAGCCTGCCAGGAAAGCTGACAGGAGCATTCCGTCTTAGAAAGCCATCATCTCAAAAGGACTGTTTTCTTTTAAATATGCTTTGTAAAATTCCACATCTATTTTGTTTGGACTAGTCTCGGTGGCAAGGAAATAACTAGCTCGCTTCATGTGTTCAACAGCACTTCACTCTACTAAGTCTTGTCTTCTACTCTTAGGGTGGAGGAAGAAGAAACCAGAGTTATCTGTAAGGCATATGTTGATGCCAAGTATCCATGCCCACCTCCATTTACTTTGTCCCTTTCTTAAGAATGTCAAGGAATGCTAGTTAACCACCAGGGCCCACCCTCCTTGGTGCCAAGGCCTCGCAACGACTTTCTTTACAACCACAGGCATTTGTACATGAACCCAATTCACTTGGCTCCTAAGATCATTAAGGCAACATGAATACATCCCTCTTGATTTGCAGGGATGCCTGGAAGTACTCAGGCTCCAGGCACAGTAAAAGGAGACAACAGCCAAGCCACGAGATGCTCCAACCTTGTTAAGCTGTGATAATGGCGTCTACAGAGTTTGATAAGGTTGCACTTGTATGCCAAGCATTTGCCCTATAATATTCATGATCCCTGACATCTACCCGATTTCATCCTTTTAGGAAAGCCACAACATGTAACCAATCGCTCAAACAAACATCAGCAGTAAGGGATCCACAAGCGACAATGAGGCTAAAGCTGACTTTGCCCTCTTCATCACTCCCTCCCACCCTCTGCCTCAAAACTTTGGGGTTTCAGTGTGGATGTGCCCATGCCGCAGATGCTTTCATTCCCCCTCCCAAACCGGTCTTTTTGCCCCATACATCTTAACCAAGTATCACTGGATTCATGCAAAGACCACTCAATAGACTTAAGGCTCTCTGTTAAGTGTTATTTCACCAAGACCACTTGCAGTAGGCACTACAGACTACCTACTACAGCTCTGCTTTAAACTGGTATCAAAGAGGTTGGGGAGACCTCTAGCTGGGGACAATTTTCTTTATTATTAAAAACGCTTTTTGCGTGAGTTTAAAACAGTCATTTGCGGAACACTCAATTTGACGCAAAGTTGAGTTGTAAGGACATGGGAAATCAAAACCAGATTTTTTTTTTACTTAACTTGATTAAAGAAATAAAATCTCCTTTCTCAACTTGCTGCTTCAAACTTCTTCTGATCTCTGATGCCCTCCTAAATCCCAATCCACTCCTCTCCACACCGTTTCTCTCTCCTAGAAAATGCCTGCATATGGCCCATTCTCTAGCCAAGTGGTCCTCCACAGACTGTTTACATCATAATTACCCCGGGGGAAATGAGAAATGCAGATCCCCAGAGTCCCATTGAGTAACCCAGGGGTGGGGCGCAGCACTGTGACAGAGAGAAGCACCCCAGGGGAGGCTCACTGCGCTTGAGGCGCACAACTCCAGATGTGCACTAGATTCCAGGACCCAAACAGAAACCATCTAATTAACATAGAAGATTTAAGCTGGAACAACACAAATATGTGCTCAGTTGCATACAATTTTTATGCTCCATCCGAGGTCTGAAATAAACCCCAGAGCGCTGTGATTGGGATGCCCCGGGGTAATCACTTGCTCGGAGGCTTGGAGTTTTTAGCCTTTCCCCCTAAGACTTTTTTCTCCTCTCTGAATGCATTTCTACTTGGGATTCAATATAAAATGTCCTAATTCTCCCTCTAGAGCTAAATGAAATCAATTTTGAAAGTGCTTCAAAAGAGTACTTAAAAAAAATACACAACACCACATGTCTTCCCTTTGAAGCGAACGCTGGAGATACACAGGCGTCCACAGGAGGTGATGAGAGAAGTAAGCACTGGGTCTCCCGGCAGAAGCAGCCCTGAAACCAGAACTCAGGAAGGAAGCTGGCCAGCGAGTAAGTGGATCGGGGGAACAGTAGCTCCGATGTATCCTAGGTAAGTCTGGAGCCCAGAAAACTGCAATGAAACAGAAATCCTCTTATCCAAAGTTAGCTTTCCCTTACTATTCAATTTTAAAATAGGACAGTGCTGTAAATGAGAATATGGAGTTGAAGTGGAATCTCAGAACTCCTCTGGGTGCCAAAGAATATTTTCAGACCTAAATAAATAGGCCTTACTTTCAGCAGTGCTCATTTATACCCATCTCCTCCAAGACATTTTAAATCTAGAGGCTCCAGAGACCAAATCTGTGTGTTCTAACATCAGCTTTAACCAACTCACATTACAGGCAGGAGAGCTTGTCTGTATGTAGATTTCTTAATGATTAAGTGTACAAAGAAATACCATATGACCTCAAAGGACCAAAGAAAATCATTCAGTTCAGAGACAAGACATAATGCTCCAGAAATGCCATAAAATAACTTCAGTGGCAAAATTCATTTAAATTTGTTAGAAGGCAAAAGGTCAAGGTCACAGCTGTAACCTGCATGTTTCAAGCTGGACCACTCCTTGGGCTACAGGGAAAAAGAAGGCCTGAACTTAACGGAGAAGAGAGAACAGAGAGTGGAACAAGAGGGAGAAAGCAAAGGAACCACCAGGACAGGAACAGGCTCAACTGCTCAGGATCAATCTTTAGGGCACTGAAGGTATTTTTTTCTTCATTAAAGGTTCCTACCAATTCTCAGGGCATTTTTAAAATGGGAAAATTCAGTACTGGCTCTGCTAGATCACCACTGACTTTTGGTCTCTCTCAGCCCAGCTAGGCTCTCATCACAAATACACAGCTGCAAAGCCCAACTACTTGCAGCTGGTTCCTACCCTGTCTCCAGTCACTCCCAGCAGGCACGGAGGCCTCCTGAAGACCCAGCGGCCATACAGCAGTCATGAGCATTGCCCACGTGCTTGGCTGGAGTGTGCAGCTGGAACTTCCTCTTTTTTGGTGCAGGCCCCTCAAGGGTGCAAAGTATTGCAACTAAGACCTAAGCTAGCTTTTCTGTTGAACAAATGTCTGACTGGATTGTGTGGGACAGGCACCAAAATCATCATCTCAGAACATCTGCAGTTACTTTTTAAAGCCCAGTTCCCATTATTTTATTAACACACTTCATCAGGATTCTTTGACAGTTTTTGGGCACTCTCCTCTAAAACTTGTATTTTTCTGCTATGTTTAATTGTTTCTGAACATGCAGTTCTAATCCGGCAGGGCAAGGAAAAAAACACATGACCAACGAGGGGCAGCCACCGACTCTGCCCAGTCGATTTGACCAACACGCAAAATACTCGTTTCTTCATCATTAAGACCTGTGGAAATCTTTATGGTGACTTATATACCGTCTCTCCAAAAGGTAATACTAAGCGCAAGTGCTTGGCAGAAACAGGAAAATGAACCACTATAACCTTCCTCAGCAGAGTATTGGCTTATCCCGAAGAGATGCCTTAATGGCAGGAACAAAGTGAGCAAGGGCCAGATTGAGAATGCGTCGGTCAGTTCAGAAGAATGAAGCGCTTACCGATTCAGGTTAATCGCGATACTCTGTCTTTTCTGATGCTCTAGTCTCTGATCAGGAATGTTTATCAAAGTCAGTGGCAGATTAGAACATGTACACATGCAGTAACACTACAGCAAGAGAAGCCAGGAAGGCCATTCCTAAAAGCAACAGCATATACACAAAAATTCTAAACTGAAGAATACAGATATTGCAAGCAGGAAAATCAGGCCCTCACCGAAAGCTCTGATGATCTCAGAGGGGAAATGGGCATTTGCCAAAGATCATTCTTTTATTCTCTATACTTCCTCAAAGGCTTTCATACATGTCACTTTTAAAGTCAATGATATTGTAGATAAATGGGAACCTACCATCCATATTTGATAGATGAAGAGACGAATGAATTAAGAGGTGAGTGGCTTGTCCAGGGCCAGCTTAAGTGACTTAAGACCAGTCAAGTCTGGAGTCCAGGCCTCTTTACTCCACGTCCAAAGTCTGTAAACCCCCAACATATTCCTGTTTGCCCTCGACCGTCACAAGAACGTCTAACTCCTGAAAACCGTGCTTGGTGACCTGGTCTCATGGACAACATATTCCTGTTTGCCCTTGATCATCACAAGAGCAAAAAATCCCCTGAGAACTCTGCCTGGTGAGCTGGGCCCATGGGCACTTCCTCAGCCTCCTCTGCGAGCACCACCTGGCATTTGCTGCTGTCATCCGCCGCAGTTAACATTTCACACATTTCTTCCCTAAGCTTCCACCACACCTGATGCAACAGTGGGCGAGGGAAACATAAGCAGAACTGAAACCAGCTTTAGTGCCACGATAAGAACTTCCTAAGGGTGAGAAAAGGGCCAGCAATCAATCTTAAACCTACTTTGCCAAGTGGTTCATGAGCAGCTGTAACATCTGCCTGTTTTTCTCCGGGAGCCGATGAACAAGGCTGTGGATTTCAGAGACCCGAGACTCCTGGTTCTCCAGCTCTGCAGAGGAAGGAGGGAGGGGATAGTTGATCACTGTCAGAGCTTAGTCAGTTTCTAAAACAGAATCAAAGGAAACCAAAGGTTGGGCCCTCACAGACTGAGGATGCCTCAAAGGTTTATGATCCTGTTCTGGGTACTCATGACCAGAATGACCAGATCCAGAAGTGCTTTCAAGGTGCTTTCTGTAACCGTGCATTAAAAAAAAAAAAAAAAAACGATTGTCAAAGAATTCAATCCAAAATGATGATGTGATGACATGAAGCCAGTCAGCTGGCACTCGCAGCAGGAACACACTGGGCAGCAGCTGTCTCCCTAGAATGACGACCTCATTTCAAGGAAGGAAGGGACTTCATGCACTCAAGTGGTAAACAAATCGTGCATGAACAACATCGCAAGGGTCTCAAATATCAAAATGAACACCTTAAGACAGCATCAAAGAAATCAAAGAAAATGTCCAGTTCTGCTCGCCATGGGTGACAGCCGTCCCGGCAGAAGAAGGGAATAGCAGATGAAATGTGTAAACCTTTCTGCCAACCTGTAACCTAAATCACGGCCCATTACGCTCTCTTGAACTTGGGCAAGTGGCTTCATTTCTGTGAGAAATAGATGGGCAGTACCCACCGCACCTATTTATAGGGCCGATGTGAGGTCTAATCGGAGAATGGTCGCTGTGGGTTTGGAATTTCCCTGAAAAAGAAATCTCATAGACACTGTCTTCACTCCCAGCATTTTCCCATGTCTTTCTCATTCCACTTTTAAGGGGACAGCGGTGAGTAGATAAGGCCACCAGAACGCTAGGCACTTCTAAGTCAGGGCAGTAGTATGCGAACAACATTTAAAGCTACCAGGGTAAACAAAGTCTGAAGGCCTAAAGGAAGCAGGGGAGGCACAGAGGCTAGGGCATGACAGCGCCGCGGGGATTCGTGCCAGGTGTGAAGCTGACAGAGAATTTTACTGCCCCTTACAGGGGACCTGCCCCACGTTGACAGATCCAGTATACTGAGGGTAGCCTGCATCTAATCCCCAGGTATTTTAATGCCAGTAATATGACGCACGGGACCTGGACGGTACAGCTGAAGAGTGACCATGGGCTGTACACGGGAGCCGTGACGGAAGGAGGACTGAGAAGTTATATAAATGGTGTCACATCCAGGGAAACACTTCCAGTGCTGAATTTAGGTAATGTGCAAAGTCTGATTCATTCTGCAAAATGCTACTCAAGGGCATTTTGAGGAAATGGAACATTTTTTCAAGGGAAAACCCCAAGGAATTAGAACTCCAATAATCAAAATCAGAAAGGCAAACTTACTTTCCTCCCCTCTCCACACCCCCAACACCCTTCTGAAGTTCCTCTCCTTGGCTATAAATGCAGTAGGGTAGCAAGGCCCTCAGAAATCCCAACTGGTTTCATTTTTATTTTGTGTCAGTCTCATGAGCATGTACATGTATAGTTTACATGCAGAATACAAAGGGTTAGATAATACAATACTTATTTTGGGATGCTAACTGTTCTTTGCAATAGAAAAATCGATTCTCTTCTTCTTAAAAACCATGACAAAAGCAAAACCTACTTGCTGCTTTGATGAAACTTCTTTGAAACTGATACATCATGAGTGGTCCTGGAAGCATTCTGGAACACAAGGATATCACTAGTCAGCTTAATGAAAATAACCACAGTCACTCTAAAATAGCACCTCAGCCACCACCAAATTGTACGACATTTCTCAAAGGCAAAGATCACAGGGAAATAATAGCAACTTGACTTAGTCCAACTGCTTCCCTTTTGAAAGGCTCCTGAGATGTCATCTGAAATGTTCATTCTCTCTCTTTTTTGAGGGAATAGATACAACTATGTTCCACAGTCTCAACAAGAGAGGTGCTAATGCAGAAGCCTGGCACAAACCAGGAGATTTCTCCTCAGGCAGTGACTCTCCCATCACCAAGAGCATTTAAGGTATGCCTGAGGAACAGGCAGCTAAACGTTTACGGTTCCTGTGCTTAAACTCTCGTGTTCCCAGCAACCTGTTGTTAGAGTCACCTCATCTGGAAACACTAGGAGAGACTTTCATAGGTGGTTTCATGATGAATTCACTATGTAGTATTGCTTCAGAATGCCAAAGGGCTGGAACCCCTAACATTAGGCATGATAGAATCAAATTTCACTTGCTACTTAAAAAAAATATATGTTTTACACTATAGCTGATCAACATGTGCAAATATGTGCTAAATATAAACCACAACAATACAGTTTTGTGCAACTACAACAGTGGTATTTGGGGTATGAATATGTTTAACTATAAACTTGAGTTTTTTCCAATAGTCCAAATAATAAGCTTCTCAATAGACTATGCATTCTTGGTTCTGATTTTATTTTATTCTCACCAGGATAAAAGTCTTATCACTGGACTCTTAGTCATCACTTGCATCACATCTTACTCTTAGCTTCAAGATCCTTGCATCAGTTCCCCAAATGCCAGTAAAACCTGCATCACCCATTCCTTTCCTGTGGCTTTTTCCGCCTTTGCTTTCAAGACAAATGAGTCTTCACAAAACCTGAACAAATGCTTATACAATTCGTGCTATAGTTCTCCTTCTCTTTAAGACGAGCCCCCACCCCGCTACCTTTCTGTGTAAGAGGAACTTCTTACACAGCAAAGAACTGTAACATTCCTACCCTTTGAATCCAGCATAAATGTCAGTCTATTCATGAAACCGCGATGCACCTAGTCCACCACTTCCCCCCCTTACTATCCGAGGGAGGGGTAGGGAGCGAGCAGTCCTCTAGCATGGCAATTACACGCTGCCTTTTCCAGGCAGACAGTCTTCCCAGTGAAGTGATACAGTCAATGGCTTGAACTGTATGGGTCTGTTTACATGTGGATTTTTTTCAATAAATATATTGGAAAATTTTTTGAAGATTTGAGACAATTTGAAAAGCAATTTCCTTTTCTCTTATATTAGTTTAATATAAGAATACAGTATATAATATTACATACAAAATACGTGTTAATTGGTTTTTTATATTATCAATAAGGCTTCCAGCCAACAGGAGGCTATGAATAGTTAAGTTTTGGGAGAGTGAAAGTTTTCTTGAAGGTTTTCGACTGAGCAGGAGGTAGGTGGGTGCCCCTTTCCCCTGTATTATTCAAGGGTCAACTGCATTTCCAATCTAAGAGGAAAGGGTCTAAAAGGAGTTCCATTAAGTTCTCACTTTTAAGGACCAATATCAGCAATAAACACTATTCTGTGCAATGCACCAACTATCAAAATACTTAGGGTACGTGACCATGCATTTCTCAACACAATGGGATACATGATTCCTTGTTAGTACTTATTAAGGGTTTTGGAATACTACATTTTTAGGTTCTGTTAAAGGCTATTGATCACAGTAGCTTCTCACAAAAAGCAAAGCTTCCTAAATTACTCCTGGCACCATCGCACAATGATATCCCATCAACTATGGATGATTTACAATCAGTTTGGCCAGCTGAGCTAATTGCACCCACGCATAAGCTGTTTCCACATCTCAAACACCCACCCGGACAGTTCTGGAGAATGGAAAAAAAAAACTGCATTTTTCCTGACTGCATGGTAACAGGCTGGCACCCTGCCTTGCCGATGGAAAGTCCCTACCTTAGGTAGGTCTTCAAAGCACTAGTGATGGTCTTAATCTCCCACTCGGCACAGATATCCGTTTCTGTTTCAGAAGCCGTTTTGGGGTCTAAAATGAAGAAAAGACAAAGTGTAAAGCAAAGCAGAAAATACAGCTAAAAAACAAACACACATAAAAGCACTCAGCCTCCCTCCTTATCAAAGAAATCTAAATTAAAACAAAAATGACACCTGTTTTTGGCTTATTAAATTAGGAAAATGTTTGAAAATCCAAATAATCTATTGCTGGGAAAATGTAGTGAAACTGATCCTTCTCATAAATTACTGGAGGCAGAAGAGATAAATGCAGCAGTTTTGAGAACCAATTTGGCAGTAGGCAGCAAGAGTCATAAAAATGTTTATACCTTCTGAAGCAGTAATCCCTTTTCTCACAATCTAGCATCAGGAAATAAGACATGAGAGAAGTTACATACCCCAAAACTAGTCAACATACTATTTTTTCCAACAGTAAAAAAACTTTAAAAAGGAAACAACCTAAATATTCAATGATAGAATGATAAAGTTAACTGTGATGTGTCTGCCCAATGGAATATTATGTTGCACTTAGATGATAATGACTACACAGCAATATAGAAAATGCTGGGTTATCACGCTCTGTCAAGCAAAAAAAAAGATTTAAAAGTTTGTGAGAAACCCATATGAGCAAAGCTGAAAGGAAATACTTTAAAATTAAAATAGTGCTTGGGTTAGAGTGGTAGAATTGTGGTTTTTAGATTTTCTGAACTATGACTCAATTGCCATTATTTTTATGTATGTATTTTAAATTGCCTTAAACCAAGAAGTGCAGTGAAAACCACCATAATTACATCAGCTCCTGATCATTTCTTCTTTTGTCTCTTCTTCTGCAGACTTTTAAAAAAAATTTGTGTATTTTAAGTAAATGTGTAATATGAAAGAAGAGAGAACTGTCGTGGTCTTTCTGAGCAGCACGTGGGCGGGAGAACCGCAGGCAGAGGCTGGGTGGGGGCTGCTTCCCGGACGGGCAGGGCCCCACCTGCGGCTAGCTGGGGTGCCCAAGTGGGGTCCTTCAGAGCCCTGAAAGGGGAACCCAGCCTGCTCCTCTGAAGACGGGGACCGGCCTCTCTGCTCCCACTGCCCTTTCTTTCTGCACAGTGCCACCTCATTTTTCTCACCCCTACGTCCTGTGCTCAGGTGGGGCGTTGCCCGTCCCGGGGTGGGGAACAAGACCCAGAGCAGGAGCAGTCTAAGGACGCAGCTCTCCGCACACTGGGGCTGGTTTGGGGATGGCCCAAGACCTAAGTCAGTTGGATCAGAGGGCACTTCAGGACTTTTCTACAAGAAAGGGGAAAGGCTACCTGCTGTTTCCTGCTGGGCTTGTGCCTGGAAGGTTATGCAACCACTGTAGGTGCCATGCAGGCTCTGGGAGTGAGTCCAACAGACAAAGCCAGAGATGAGAGGGGCAGAGAGCTTGGGTCTGGATGCCATGGTTTGGGCCTTTTTAATCATGTGAGCCAATAAATTCCCTTTTTCCTTAAGCTGGCTGAGGTCACTTTTCTGTTTTCTATAATCCAAAGAGACCCAAAAGACCCACGAGGTGAACAGAGACAACTGCTGGACCTTCTGGACAGCCTCCAAGAGGAAAGAGGCTCCTCCTGCAGATTTTCAGCTGTTAAATTGGGAATGAGTCACCAGCGGGCACAGCACGTTTTCTATTTCCTGAGAAAGAACCCACTTCTAACTAGCAGGAAGGGGCCGAATAATCAGGAGTGGATTAAGGACAGAGGCTCTAATTCCCAGGGGAGGGCACAAATCCAGCTGGGACCTGTTGCTCCCAGTATGTCCCTGACGCATACTGGGAGACGAGAGAGAAAAGGCCCTCAGCTATGACATGTTTGGCTCCCAAAGGCAGCACACCTGCATTTGCAGGTAACCCTGGGCAGTAACAAAGTCCGTCTCACCACAGGAGCCAAACAAGTCAGGAAGAACCTAAAGCGCCTGGTTTTACCTGTAGGACCACAGGACGGTGGACTCCGTAGAGCTCCACCACAGCCAATTTCTGAAAAGTGAAGAAAGTGTGATTCTCCAAACACCCAAAACCACTGCAGCTTTCATTCTTTTCTCGCTTTGGTGCCTCACACTCTCGTGATGGTTTCTTCCTGTGAAGTGTGCGTGCCAGAAGCCTTCGCTTAGCGTGACCTTTCTCCTTCCCCATGCGCGAGGCACATGGGGCGCTGCCACACTGCATGGTTCTTGGGTACGAGACAAAGGTTACTGTACATTTTTCTGGGGAACAAACCAACCTCTACCCAAGACGAGAGAACATGACACTACACAAGCAGCAGCTGGCAGGTCTGGGAGTTGTGAACTGTTCCATGAACCACATTGCAAACTAATGATTAGCTTCCACTTATTCAGCCTCTGTAACCATAGGAATATTGTGTAACATTACAGAGAGGAGGGTCAAATTACAGCTAGGCTAAGGGGCTTTTTATAGCACTGATGCGGCAGGGCTCCTGACTTGAGTCCATCCACTTTAATTCATTTAATATCCAAACTAAACTGAACACAGCCTCCCAAGCTGCCCCATTTTCAGAAAGCGCTGCAAATTTCCACACCTTCCTACTGACACTCCCCTCAGTTATAGAAGCATCCTGGTCACATCTGAACGTGATGCAGAGACACACATTACAATTTTCTTCAGAGCTCAGCACACTTCTCCCTACCATGGCACTGGACCGTCGCAGCACTTAGCAAAGCTGACCTGCGCTAGAGGAGCGGCCAACATGCAAAAAGCATCGTGTGGTGAAGCGAAATGAGTGTATTTCCTGCTCCCACATGCATCTGGAAAAACAGGAGATGGAGACTGGAAGCAGCAGCTACAAGGGGGGATGGCTTTAGAAATGTCACACAAGCTCCCTCTAGTCCACTACCGTGTTGCTGATTAAAAGCCTAAGGACCTTCTGGAGGAAATGATTGGGAAAGTTACCTTTATATACTCCTTAATTTCCTAATACCACATTATGAAGTCTGTAAATTAAATTTCTCTTTAACTGAGGTCATACATGCACATGGTAAAAAAAAAAAAAAACAAGCCAAATAGACCCACATTAAAAGGTAAGCCTTTCCTATGCTAGAGGCAACTGCTAATACCAGTGTTGTGTATGTACTGTGCTATGTATAACAGCATATGGATAAACAAGCACATACATGAATACATAGAGCTTTTTAAAACAGAACCACACTACAAATGTCACTCTGTACATTGCTATTTTCATTTAACATATCTTAAGAAATTGTTCCATATCAGCACACAAATATATCTACCTCACAGTACTTCACCATACCAGAGTTCATTCAATGTCCCTGTTAGTGGAAATGAAGGCTGTTTTCTGCTCTTTACTATAATAAACAATGATATAAACTGTTGCCTTGTACATGTCTTACCTGTAGAAAAAATTCAGAAATGAAATTTCTGGGTCTAAAAGTATATGCAATTCTAATTTTGAAAGATATTGCTCAACTATCTCTTAGAGGTTGTACCATTGTACTTAAGTATGAGAGTGACTCCTTCCCCAAATCCTTACCAATATGTAATCAAAAACACTTTGATCTTAGCCAGTCTGATGAGTTTTTTAAAAAAAAGGTAACTTGACTGTTTTAATGTACATTGTTAATAGGAGGAAGATTGAGAATCTTCTCCTGTGTATTTGTGTGTGTGTGTGTGTGTGTGTGTGTTTTAAAGTCAAGCTTATTGTATTATATTCACCCTTTTAAGTGTATAGTTTCATGACTTTTGACAAACGCAGTCACATAACCACCATTTCCATAACCTTCAAAATTGCCATGTGCCTTTAGTCAGTCCCCTTTCTTTACCCCAACCACTAGTAACCACTTTCACACAGCACCATACTTTTGAAATCCATCCATGTTGCATGTACCAGTAGTTTGATCCTTTTATTACTGTGTTGTTTTCAATTGTATGAATTTACCCCAATTTCTTTATTCATTAATTAGCTGATGGACACTTAGGTTGTTTCCAATTTTGTAGCTGTTATGAATAAAGCTGATATAAATATCTGTATACAGGTTGTTATACAGATATATTTTCACCTCTTGGGCAAATACATAGGAGTGGAACTGTGTAAATAAAAATATGTAGGAGTGGGTCATACGGTGAGTATGTTTAACTTTATCTGAAACTACCAAACTGTTTACCAAGACAGTTGGGCCATTTTGCATTCCCACTAGCAACATGAGAGCTCTAGTTGCTTCACATCTTCATCAACACATGATACGGTCATGTGCTTAATTCTGAAATTTTAGCTATTCTAGTAGGCATGGAGAAATAACTCATTTTTAAAATTTGCTCTTCCTTAATGACTAATAATGCTGGTCATTGTTTCATGTGCTTTTTGGCCATCTGTACATTTTCCTTGGTGAACATTTGCTCAAATCTTTTGTCCATTTCAAAAACGGTTGGTTGTTTGATATTACTGAGTTGCAAGTTATTTTTAATATATTCTGGATATTATCATTTATCAGATATATATTAAGCAAATATTTTCTTCTGATCTGTAGCTTGTCTTTCATTTTTCTTAAAATCTTTTAAAGAGCATATGTTTTTTTATTTGGATAAAGTTCATTTTATCAGATTTTTCTCTTATGGTTCCTGCTTTTTGTGTTATAAGAAATCTTTTCTAAACCAACATCATTAAGATTTTTCTCCTGTTTTTCTGTAGAACTTCTATAGTTTCAGTTCTCAGGTTTAGGAATATGATCCATTTCAAGTTAATTTTTACATATATTTTAAGATAAGGATTAATTTTTTCCTCCTAGGAAAGTCCAACTGTAATGACACCATTTGTTCAAACAACTCTTTTCTCCATTGAGTTACCTTGACACCTTTATCAAAAATCAATTGACTATATTATTTCTGGATTGTGAAATACTAATAAAGATTAAAGACACACAAAAAGAGGACCCCAGGTTTTGATGGCACAATTAGGCTCACAGTCAACATTCTGTCTGTCCCCAGAGGAATATCTACCAGGCGAAGCTCATGTGAAGCCTTAAGGAAAATCCACATTGGGTGACAAGGGAATGAGTCATGGCTGAAATGTATACAACAGCTAAGTAAGCAAAGTTACTAAAGACACGGAAAAGTAAATTACAAAATTAAAATTTGTATTATAAAAGGCAAAAACAAAAAAATCAACCCAAAGATATTTAAATGAATGACATGCATATGTGGTACAATTTTGAGAATTTTTGCTAGAAGGCAAAGAATCAGGAGAAAAACATTAAAAAGGTGAAAACTAAAAATAACGTATTTTTTTATTTTAAAGATTTAGAACTGCAAAATAACAAACCAAAAAAGAATTTGCCTTCCTTTAAAAATCAGGTTAAAATCTCCTTTATTGGATCCAAAAATGTCCACACTGACTCTTGAAAAACATGGGTTTGAACTGTGTGTGGGTCCACTTACATGAGGATTTCTTTAAAAAAATATATTGGAAAAATGTTTGGAGATCTGTGACAATTTGAAAAGACACTTTTCTCTAGCTTGCCTTATTATAAGAATATAGTATATAACATATATAACATACAAAATATATGCTAATCAACTACATATTGCTTCTGGCCAACAGTAGCCTCTTAGTAGTAGTTGAGCTTTGGGGGATTCAAAAGTTATATACATGTGGATTTTCGACTATGTGGAGGTTGGCACCCCTAACCTCTGCATTGTTCAAAGGTCATCTGCATAAAAGAATCACTACATGGTGGAATGGGGAAAAGCAGTGGACAGAGGGAAAGTTTCTTATTCTCTGGTTGTCATTTGGATGAGTATTTGCAGAAAAGGAAGGTTTCCAGTTTGCCCGAATATATTCCAGATGGATTTTAAGAAAACCAAAAAGGCTTTGTAATTCTGGAATAGGGAAGGTCTTTTAAGGCATAATCCACCTAGGAAAGGGACTGACTTCATAAAAGACAGGACTTCATAAAATTTTTAAATATTCCTAAGACAAAACAAAAACAGAAGTATCATAAATAAAGTTTAAGATAAATGACAATCTGGAGGAAAAAATCTTGGTAACAGAGCCTCCACATCTAAACAGGTCTTACAATCAAACGATAGATACACCAATAAACAAACAGGCTAAGAACACAAAACAGGCAATTCACAAAAAAAGGAAAAGAACACCAGCAAGAAATGCAGGAAAAACGTCCAACCTCATCCAGAATTACAGAAATGCGAAGTTAAATGAAAAAGAGATACATTTTTTGAAAATTTATCATTTGTGTGCAAAAACAGAATAGAATATGGCAAAGATGTCAAGTACAGGACCCCCTCCTCAGACTTCACTGGCTGTAAATTTGGGGGTATCAGTTAAGAGGCTTGAAAACATGCAGGGCCCTTGACTCAGCAATTCAACACCTTAAAATAAACCCTAGTGAAATAATTAAATATACATGTATAAACCAAAAATAACAACAGCTAACATTTATTGACTAACATGTGGGGGCTCTGGCCTCAGCAACCCACATGGATGTTTTCATTTAATTCGCGTATTATCATAAAAGGCAGGGGCTGTTATTACAGATGATGAGATGGAAGACGACACAGGCCAGCATCATTTGCATAAAGTCCAATGGAGAAGCAGTGGTGCTGCAACTTGTCTAACTCCAGAATGCATGCTCTTCACCTCTGCTGCTCTGCCCCTATGGGGAAGTTCACCCAACTGCTTTCTAACAGAGAAGAGGTGCAATCACTCTAATATCCAAGAATAGGGGACTGATTAAAGTGTTATAGCACACCCACACCATACACAGCCCCAAACTTCCACTCTAGAGAAACTTGAATAACATCAGAAAATAAGCACTCTGTAGTGTTACATGAAAAAAGCCTGTTTAAAAGTTTTATTATTCCAGTGTTATTCCAGTTTTGTAGACCTTTTATATTACATTACACTTTAAAGGTGATGGTGGTAGGATAAAATGGTCAATAAAGGTTTTGTCTACTCCACATGACTTTTAGTTTCTTCTTTCTACCTTTCAAATTTCTCCAAATTTGCTACGATGACCACTTATAACTTTTAATCAGAAAAACAAATTATTTAAAACACATAGAGATACAGGAAGACAGACATACTGAACAAGCATTTCACTGATTTATATATTTTTAGAAATATATAAATTTCTTCACTGAATGTTCAGGGGGAGAAAAAAAAAAAGCACACACATGGAAGAGACATTATTTCTAGGTATCTGTAAGTCTTCACTAGTCCAAAGACCCCTGTTGCTAGGACGAAGGGATCAAAGGCATGACACCCTTGGTATGACACTAGCATGAGGCTATGCCACATTTGCTACGAGAAACTCCAGCAAATCTTCACAAGAATCCGCATCAGTACAAAGAAGATATTCTCCAAGCACTGGCTCTTATATTCCTCCTCCCACCTCAAGTCTCCCAATGTTTTAAGAGTGCACAAAGTAAACTCAAAGTGCTCCAAGGAAGTCTCTGATTTTACTGAATTCTAACCCATTCTACTTAATTCTAACTTTCAATAATAAAAACGTACTGTTCTACTTTTGAGAGCTTCTGACAAATAACCCCTGTCTTGCCCAGTGCCTGGTGCATAGTTGCACGTCCAATGAATACAGAAGAAAGGCCTAGTGAATGGTTCGCTCAGCCCTGCCGCCTCAAGGACAGGTTCAGGAGTGTCGGAGCCACATTTCCTTCACTCTCGGCTAACCCGGTCTGGGGCCAGGACCAAGAGCTGATGAGGAGGAGAGCGTGTTCCCAGAAGGAAAGGGGGACGGGGCTCCTCCCTCAGGGCTGGTGTCTCCCTGGCCTCCTGCGTCCTCATTCCAAGACCCAAACCGGTGAGCTTAACCGACAGTGAGAATCAGGGGTACTGGTCTCCCCTTCAGTCTACCTGTAATGTTGCGCTGGCAGAGGCAGGTGGCCTGGTAACTCTAAGCTGCTAGTTATTAGTTTTTCGTGACATTTCTCAGATGTTCATTATTTTTTTGTCAATCCCTAGGAAAACTGAGGAAGAGAACAGGGAAAATACCTCATTTGAGGGCCATTAAGAGAAGTGATAAAAACAAGATTCTTTCATACCACTCTCTGTTAGCACAACGGAGCTCAGGTGGTTCTTTTTCAGATTGGCAAACCAGTCTAAAATGTCTTATTTCTTTTCATTAGTGTTGCCTTACATCATAATCTGTCATGTCTGAAATCTCTCTGCTCCTACATCCAGTCGGTTACAAAGTCCTATTAATTCTCTCTCTCCAATCGTTTTGAGTGTCTCCATTTTTTCTGACCTTGGAGCAGCTGCCTGGTTCAGACCTTGATAGGTGTGTCCTGCTTCACCTACTGCAACCGTCTTCTTCCTCCAGCTCTTTCCATGATCAGCAGGCTCCACATCGCTGCCAGCGTTTATCCTCCTCTGTCTCAACTCTGATAGCTACACCTGTGTCGGGCATGCTTTTTAGCCACCCCGCAGCCATTATTTTAGGAAAGCCCTCCTCCATCAGTCTATTAATAACCCTACTCAGTCCACGGGGTTCTGTGGACTGCCCCCCTCCCAGCCTCTGCCACCCTGCCCCACACCACCAGAGATGGGCACAGGACCCAGGCCATCTGGACCCATCTGCTGCAGGTCCTGGGACTGGCCCGAGACTGAGAAGCGAATGTGAATGACCAAGTGAAGTCTTCCCTGGGGCCTTCTGCTAGGTCAGGCACTCTCTTCTCAGCGATACCAGCTCCAAAGAGAGCTGAGTCTGGACCATCTGAGAAATGCCCAGGGAGAAAACAGCTGATACCAAGGCAAGCAGGGGTCATGGATAAGAAGAAGCCAGAAGAAAGGAGTGGGAAAAACTCCAAGGAACGTAAAGACATCACCGGAGCACCAGACCCTGCTGCGCTTCGGCCATCTTGGAATCACGGGTTATGTGAGCCAATAAATGCCTTTCATCTTTCCTTTGAACTATTCTCAACTGTCTTCCTGACACTTCTGTGTGAAGAAGATTCCTAACACATACGTCACTACTTAGAAACTGTTAATAGTGTCTTACTTCCTACAGAAAACACATACATAAGCTTCTCAGCACAATATCCAAGCCCCTCAACAAAAGGGGCCATCCCAGCTTTCCAGCTTTAACTTTTCTGTCCCAAGTACTTCCAAATATAAAAATTAAAATAATAATAATAGAATCAATACCCTCTGCTACAGCCACCACAGACCCTGACTTCTGTACCCCCCATGCCTTTGTCCATATTTTATCTTCTGAATCTGAATTATTCTTCTGTTCTCGCCTTCACTTCTCAATCTGCCAGATTCAGCTCATATTAGATGGCATTATCATATTTTATATTACAGCTTTCATATGCATGCATATTTCCCCTTACCCAGACACTCTGTATACAAGGACTGACTCTTTCTGAAGTCCCTCCAGCCTCGGACAATCTGTTTCAGAGAATAGACACTCCAGAAATGTTTGCATCTCTGATCAGAAATGAAATACTGAGGGTTGATACCTGTTAGACTCTTAATTCTTCCTTACATTAGAATTTTTCTAAGATTAACATATCACCGTACAACCCAGCAACTACACTCTTGGGCATTTAACCCCAAAGAAACAAATTTACGTTCACACAAAAATCTATACATGAATGTTTCCAGCAGCTTTATTCTCAACTTCCCCAAACTATAAATAACCCAATATCCTTCAACAGGTGAATGGTTAAACAAACTGTGGTATATCTATACAATGGAATACTACTTGGCAATAAAAAAGAACTGTTGATACATAAAACAACTTGAAAAAAATCTCCAGGGAATTATGATGACTGAAAGAAAGTCAGTCCCCAAAGGTTACATATTGTATGACTCTATTTATAGAACAATCTTCAAATGACAAACTTACAGAAACGGGTAACACATTAGCAGTTGCCGGGGGTTAGGGATGGGGGTGAGGTGGCAGGGAAAGCAGATCAGCAGAGCCATGAAAGGTACCACAGGGGATCCCTGTGGTGGTAGAGCTGTTCTGTATCTTTCCTGCATCAGCAACATCCTGGTTATGATATGGTACTATAGCCTGGCAAGAGATTACTCTCAGAGGAAGGCAGGTGAAAGTATACATATCTCTTTATTATTTCTTACAACTGCATGTGAATCTACCATTATCCTAAAATAAAAAGTTTAATTCACAAAAAGACCAACCACAACCCAATCTAAATCAAAACAGATTCTCAGTGCAACAGTACTTCACAAATAATAATAGTTTCAAACAAAAGGTCTAGCTGTAGCTAACACAACAATGAGGGGTGCCCATAAGAGGCAGGAGCTCTCTAGAAAGAGTGGGAGTGAAGAGAGATTCCTGCTCAACATGACAGAGGAGATTTATTTACCTCTGAAAACTACCTTCAGAACCTGGGATGGAAAAGAAATGAAAAGTATTAACCAGAAAGTGTTCTTGTGCAGAACCCTGAGCAGGGACCCCAAGCAACAGTCCTTCCCTACCAGTGGGGTGGCTGGGCTTCCACAGGGACGACAACGGCCACTGATCTGTGAAATCTGAACTGTTTGCCATTTAGATCCATGTGGTTCACTGAGGCTGATGCCTTCAAATCTGGAAATACAGGAAATCTGCACACGAAGCAAACTGGCTCACTGGCTCACGGGTTTTTGATTCAAACATTCCACTTTTGGAGACAGTGGTTTTGTACTTATGTCAGCCAGCTGGGAAGGAGGTTCTGCTGCTCAAATAACAGAGACTGAGTTGAAATCGAGGAGCAGAGCAGCACAAAAATCACCTGCTTACATATACTGTATCTGACAGTCACATGACACCTTCTCAGTAACAGGCAACATGAGTTCTGAGGTCCAGGCTAGAAGGATGCCCCTTCCTTGGGCACTGAGTGTGCCCCCTAAATGCCTATCTCCCAAGACGATAGTGGGAGTCATGAGCTATAAAAGACAGAGTAGGGTGTGGTGGTCACATGAGTGGCCGAGAGCACCACTTGGATGGGCAGCCGCCAAGTCTGCAAACAGAGCGGGCGTGGTGCCTTGGACCTGCCACGGTTTGGGTGTTTTTCTAGCCCTTCTCAGTACCTCTTCCAAGACTGCCTACAGCCATGACAACTGGTGAGTGGGGCAGCTGATTTCTGGGAGTCACCTCTTGGGCACTCTAATTCCTTCCCAAGAGGCTTCTATATTTACAGTGACTTTTCAGAGGTGCCCCCACACCCCCACCAGGACCAGCCTGGCAGAGCCACTGCTGCACTCACCCATTAGGACACTGAGCAGCTTCTGCACTCTGGAATTGACGCCCACGATTCTGTAGAGCCCTTGCTCATTGATCCCTGAGAAGAGAAACAGTGATGATTTAATTAGAGGCATGTCAGAACACAAGTCAAGCCAACCCAGCTAAATGCACTTTTTTCATTTTCTCGGTCCTTCTGAAAGCTGTTCTAATTAAAGTCCCCTGTCACTCAGCTCTGAGCTTAGCGAGGGAGTGGGATTTGGTGCAGCTGTCTAGGACTTCACGATGTGCTGCACACTTCAGCCCTTGTGTTAGTTCAGTCATCAGAGGGGAAAGAAACCTTCCTTTTCTCTTGCCAAAGACAGCATCTGGAGAGTTTTGAAAGATGCAAAATATGTCATATTTAACCAGTTTTTTAATTTAAAAAGCCAAAATTAACATGATAAATATTTCATACCACAGAAAAGAATAAATACTTTACAATCCATTTTCACATACAGAACAAAAATACTGAGGTATAAGGGCATTTTGAATTCTGGAGAATGTCAGCCAAGATAGAGAAATTAGAAAGTCCATTCATTTATAAGGTAAATATTCTTTATAAAGAAAAAGGCAGACCCCCTTCACTCAACCCAAGGAAATGCAGAACCCATCTAATCTAGAAGGATCTTCAAACTCCTAAACAGAGAACCAACAACTACCCCACATCAGTACGTTGTTCAGTTAAGTTGCAGGGATTAGATCTCACTTTACCA
Organism: Manis javanica; assembly: GCF_040802235.1. Lineage (NCBI taxonomy): Eukaryota > Metazoa > Chordata > Mammalia > Pholidota > Manidae > Manis > Manis javanica. Next base: position 89,288,338 of record NC_133169.1, on the reverse strand, counting down.
TTTACAAAACGGAACAGTTTAGGGTGAGTGAGTCCTGTTCTGAGGCTTTTATCCCAGGCCCAGCGTATCTGACGCCTTCAACTAACTGGTGTCTTGCTTCCTTATTCCCCTGATGTCCACTCTCCAGCCAGTAGCCAAAATAAACTTCTTAAAATGTAAATCAGTTCAAATCATCTCTTTTCTGAAAACCTTCCAATGGCTTCTCTTTGCATTTAGACCACAGTCAAAACTTACCACGGCCCATGAGGCCCCACAGGATTAAACCCAGGCTCACCTCTGGCCGAATCACCTGCCGCCTTTATGCAGCTCCGGCACCCTGGCCTTCCTAGGGACGCAGCATACCAAGCTCACACCCCCAAACCACTGTCTGCGCACAGGTGTCTCGTCCACCTGGGACCCTCTCCTCCTGGATCTTGTCATCCATCATTCAGGTCTCGGCTTGAATGCAGCGTCCTCATTCCACGGCACCCCATGACCACCTCGCCTGGACCTTCCCTTACTCCATGTTCATTTCTGCACAGCAGTTACGAAAGAAGCTAGAAACAGTATCTCAGCTTCTCTTTCTTATTTGGTTCATTTGTGTCTCTTCCCACAACTACAACATGAACTCCAAGTACAGTGATTGCCTTCTTTGCCGTTATATCCCAAAAACCTCGACCAGCAATATGACATGTGGTAGAATGAATAAAACACTGAGTTATCCTCCAGCAGGGCCACTACTTTGGGGCCAAAACAAAATTTCCTGGAAGAAATTTGGGAAAAGGCAGATTGTGCAGTGCCTTCAGCAAGCAGTGGAACCAGCAAATGGAAGGACATGGTCTGGAATGACAGAATTCACAGCTAAAAAGGACCCGTAAAGGCCTCACTCTGCAGGGCTCAGGAGCTGGTCAGAAGCCAAGGGGCAGGCCCCGAATTACTGACTGGCAGAATCACTACTCAGTAGCACAGGGGCTTCAAGGGCTTGTTCTTTCTCAAATGTCTCTCATTCTTTTGTCCTTGCGCTTCCCTGGGCCTTGACAAAAATCCCAGCTCCCATTGGATGATGATTAATGAACCCCAGAAAGTATGGGCGATCTGCTCACCTCTGCTCACCACAAATATGTGTGTACATACATGCACTGCGGTAGGGAAGTACTTCAGGTATTTATGCTAAAACGGCATTTAACTCACACTGTCCTTATTTCCTCTTTGTGCTAAATGAAAACTTCCTTAGAAATTAAAACACATCATTTTCATCCTCATTTTAGAGGGGGAGAGGACAGGCAGGCAGAGGCTAAGAGACCAAACCAACTGCTTCCTCTAATACTTGTGTGTATTTTCTGGTTTTACATCAGAAATAGTTGTCCCTCCGAGCTACCGGCTTGCATTCACCACACAGACTGAAATGGTTTCCCTGTTGGTTTGGCTGCTGAAAACCGAGAGACAGACGGGTGGCCCACCTCAGGCAAGCGTAAAAACCTCAGGGGAGGGGAGGAGATCTGAGTTTCGAATTCACTTTTGCCTCCATTTTTGTCTTTACCTTTGTTAACCCTGTGCCTCTTATTTCTCATTATTTTCTTTTAAAATGAAAAGCAAATCAAAATGCCTATTGAAAAATTACCTTGGTAATATGTGCTTTAAAATTTTAGAAACCGCAGTTAAAGCGAATAGATACACCGAAGGAAGAGAGTAAAACCAGCAGAGAGGCCCCCGAGCGCACGACGCCACCTACGCGAGTAAGTGCCGCCCCTTCCTTACCGACCTCAGAATGGGCTCGCACTGCGCAGGCTGTTCAGTGACTTTTATTTTTGGATAATGAAAATCCTGGATGTAAATTAATGTATGTCCACTGCATTTTTAGTGATTCATAGTTCTTACTGCATGAATGTACCACTGTTGATTTAACCAATTTTTGAGACGACATCTGGCCCGTTTCTGATTTTTCACCCAGCAACAACATTTTATAGACATTGTTATGGCTCGACCCAACCCGCGTCCTTACTTCCTCCAGACCTGTTTCACACAAGTGTCACCCAGTTCTACTTTACAGTCTCTGGCTGCATTTTACGTATCTCTGCAAGCTACCTTAACTTTTTACTGAAGGGAAGTAGAGCGGACTTACACACACATTGAAATAACTACCTTGGGAAGAACATTTTTTGATTTAATACAAAGGAATATGGGCTCAGACAGTTTTTTTCCTCCCCCTCTACTCAGTGCTTCATAGACTTTATAAAGATGCTTGTATTTGTCAACCAGTAAGAGTTACAGATCCTGCTTTAAAAGATAGAACTTCCTTCAAACAATTAAAAAGGGCTGGTGGGTTGACAGGCTGCAGAATAAATCAGATTCCACTTTGACGATGGTCCAAATCAAATGCGGCACCACTGCAGGAGACCAGGGGCCTGGCCCCTTCTCCCCACCTGGGTGGCTGCCAGACTAGCTCCCCAGAGCAGCGTTCTTAACCTGGGGCCCTGAGACCCCGAGAGCATTCAGGGTGTCGATGAACTTAGGAAAACAATTACATATTTATTTTCAAAAACCTATAACTGAAATTAAGCACGTCCTTCCATTATAAGGAACAAATCACAATATTAGCAGTACCTGCCACTTGGTCAGAAATGAGATACTTCGGTAACACACTGCAGTTGTTACAGACATCTTGACATATCACTATACCCAAATTAATGCTGTTTATCAGAACTGCACTGTAACTTGTTATTTTAAATGTCAATAAAAAAATACATGTCTTATTATATCCCAACTATGTTTTTTAATATCTTAGCTGAATTTTAATAACTGGCTTCCTTATAATCTTTTATATTTGATTTGGTATGTATGCATTTAAAACATTCTTCTGGTCAAAGACGTTGATGACACCCAATTGGTGGAAAGCCCCTGCTTCAGACCAACACGGATTTGTGGAAACACAGACAATGGCACTTTGGGAGTTAATGAGTCACTTAAATTGGGAAACAGCAGGTAGCAGGTCTGACGCCTCACCAGATGTGTGACCTTCGCCGAGAACAATGCCATCTGTCGAACTATTTTACCTCTGGTTTCCACAGCATGGATGCATTTCCTGATAATGCTGAAGCCAATGGTGTCCAACTGTGCAGCTGAAAGAGGAAGAGAAGGGCAGTCAAGGTGCTGGCCATGCAATCAAGGGACAAGGCTTGACCAACCCAGGATGAATCAGTCCCAGGGTGTGGGTGCATGTCCTTTTCATTTTCCCCACTAAAGGTACAGGAATGGTTTTTTTTTTTTTTAATTAGCTGGCATTTATCGACAGCTTACCGTATGCCAGGCACGGTTCTAAGTGCTTTGCATGTATTATCTCATTTAATTCTCATAGTAGAATTACTACAAGGTTTTCCTTTATGTAGAGCTGAAGAAACTGCACCATAGAGTGAGGAGCACTTTAGCAAAGGAAAAACTAGGCACCCTTTAAATTGTTTTGTTATTCTCAGGAGCTGTAAGACTAACGGCTTGCTGGTCTCCTTCAAAAAGCATAAATTAAGTGCTCAATAAATGTTGGGCAAGTGCTTGATGCAGATGACCGCATTTAATCCTAGAAAGTCCTCTAGGCTGCCACTATCATTAGCCTCATATTATATTATAGGTGAAGAAACTGAGATTTGGCAAAGCTAAGTCTCTTGACCACAGTTGCAGAGCTTATATGTGGGAGACTCATTCCGCACCCTGGACCACGCAGCTGCCTTAAAGGTGACCCTGAGTTAAACAGAGCAGTAAAACCCTGCTCAGGTTACTAAGAAAAAAGGAAAAACGGAAAAAGGAGGAGTGACACAGAGAAAAATTAAAACAGCTAAGAACAAAGAAACCACATGAGGAAGGAGCAGAAGAGCCGCCCTCTGCGTGGCTAGATCAGCGGGCAGTGGCAGAGTTCTCCATCTGCTCCAAACCCACTGATGTCACTCAGAAAATGAATGATCAGCAGCAAAAACTTTCTCCAAAGCGCAGAACCAATTTCCAAAAGGGCAAGGCGGCTGGAAACCCACCAAAATGCATCCCCCACACTCTGGTTACCCCTCGGTGTGTTATGGTAATCTTTCAGAACGAGTTCACCTTTGACCTCCTTAGGACATTAGGGCATGATGGGAATGCACCACAGTGGAGAAGGGAGTGGTAGAAAGAAGGTGAGTATCCATAAATGATTTGTCATTATCATAGGGCAAGAAATAAACATGCAAAATATGAGAACTGTGCAGAATTTGAACTCATCTGGATCTAATACAAATGGAATCTTTTCACAGCTCTTAATGTATTTGGGTAAACTTAGATCCAATGAAGATAAAAATCCTTAAAAAAAGAAAAATCACTGAGAATTACCCAAATCAAACTAAAAAGGAACACTAATTTCCCAAAACTTCTCTTCCCAAAGGGAAACAGCTCTTGTTCTTACATGCATCACTTAGTGGTATTCATTATAAACACACTTGGCCTCTAGGATAGTAAGTGAAGTATCAGAAAAAGAGGAAAACAGTGTTTTTCCTCCTTGAGACCACCTGCTACACAAACCACTACTGTTCTTCCTTTAAAGCTGTAAGGAGCCCAATAACTCATTCCCTTGCTTTTTCTAGTATGAACCACGTATTTACTCTGCAAATTGTGTTTAATTAAGCTTTGTGACTCAAAGCTGCAAGTCAGATCGAAATCATTCTTCCAAATGAAATTCAATCAACCAATGCCATAGACTTTACTCCAAATTTAATAACTTACTATGATACACAGGACAAGTACCTGTTGGGACCTAAGGAAAGATTTTTTTTACATACAGCTTTATTGAGAAATAATTCACATACCATAAAGTTCACCCATTTAAAGCTTACATAATTTCTAGTATGTTTACAAAGTTATGAATCAATGACCCCTAATTCTGTAACATTTGCATCATCCACCACAGAAATCCTCATCCACAGTAATAGTCATTCTCTATTTCCTGGACATTTCATGTAAATGAAATCATGTTAACATGTGGTCTTTGGTGTCTTACTTCTTTTGTTTCGCACAATACTTCCAAGATTCATCACTATTGTAGAATCAAGACTTCATTCCTTTTAATGACTAAATAATATTCCATTGTCTGGATAAACCACTTTTCATTCATCCATTTATCACTTGTTTCCACTTTTTGGCTATTTTGAGTAATGCTGTGAGGAACAACTGTATTCAAGTCTCTGTGTGGACATGCATTTTTATTTTTCTTTAGGATATACCTAGGAGTGGAATTTCTGAGCTATATGGGGAACCTTACGCCTAACTTTTGGCGGGAACTGCCAAGCTGTTTTCAAAGTGTGGCACCACTTTACATTCCCACCATCCATGCATGAAGGTTCCAATTTCTTCACATCTTTGCCAACGTCTGTTACTGTCTTTTTTATTATAGCTATTCTAATGGGTGTGAAGTGGTATCTCATTGTGGTTTTGATTTGCATTTCCCTAATGACTAATGATGTTAGGTATCTCTTCATGTGCGGGGAGCATTTTCATTCCTTTTATACAGTAGTCAGAATAGAACCTACTGGAAAGTATTTATCAGAGAGGAAATTATTTTTTGTACTTGAGGTTTCCAAAATGTTCTTAACTGTGTTTAAACAGTTGAAGTCTTCTAGTTCTTTTTTAGAGAGATGCTTAAAAGACCGTTCTGTAGAGATGACAGTCAAAGAAGTTTGGAAGAGAAAGAATGGCTATTTTGCACAGTGCTCTGGGAAACTGCTGGGACTGATTCTGAACTTAGATGTTTTCGGGGTAGGTTTGTGAACATGGTCTTGTTCTAGGCACTGACAAAGACAATTTTGCTTCTTTCCCCCATGAACATTGATAAGAAGTTTTGGAAAACTGGAAATAACCTGGCAACTGACTGGCAACCCCACTGGCTATAAGATACATGCTCATAAAGCCATCAGCATAACTAGCAGAAGGAATATGGCGAGAACTAGACATAAACCTGCAGAGGCAATCAGTCCTTGAGACTTTTCCGGTGGAACTGTGGGAAGCCAGATCCTTTTCGAGGTAAGTAATAGTTAATGGCAAAGAACACAACGGAACCTTCCAACTATATCCTGGAAAAAACACAATTTCACTAACCTACATAAACTGCAATTACTTTTGGAAAATGGCGAAGCAAACCACCCCCCCCAAAAAAACCCTCTGAGCAAATGTTTCTCCTTTGGTTTTCCCAACATTAGAAGTTCTCAGATTTGTTTTAAACCAGCAAATCCCTTTCCTTGAAATAAATCTTGCACAGATGTTACACATAAGGCCTTATACATTACACATGTAACAGTATTTATTAGTAGATGTAAGTTCAAATGTATATAACATTTACATATTGCAAGGTCAAATGCTAAGAGTTCAAGTTAACTTTTTTAGGTTCTAATGGGTTCCAGTTGTATACTAATGATACTTACTAGAAGTTTATAAACATAGAAAACTATGGAATGGAACACAGAAATGGAACTCATTACCAAATAGTTTCCAACAAGGAACTCAGGAGATAGAGCCTAACAATGATTGCTCTAAGTCTCTAAACTGGACCTGGTACAGTCATCACACTGCCCACCGCCTTGGCACTCCCTTTACATCTCTCTCCACCTGTCACGCGTGCGCGCTCACACACACACTAACACACAGGTCTGACTTCTACTCTCAGCAACTTGCGTTTCCTGCTGATGTCACGATTAAGGTACAAATGATTAACAACTGCTTTATGATTTACATGCAAGGAGCACCACTAATGGAATACGGACTAGAGCGCACTCATGACTAGAGACCATCAGTCCTGACCTCTGCCCAGCACAGACATGATCTAAGTTAATTGAGATCTCTTCCTCTGAAAAGAGATTTCTCACTAAAAGGTTTAGAACACCATCACCGCAGAGCAGTTTGCTGATGACAGAAGAGGTCTGAGCGTCCGCCAGATGGAAGCGGCTGTCTTAATCCCTTCAAGCAGGTGATTCAGCGCTTTCACTGAGCCAAGGCTCAGAAAAGGTCAGGGATTTATTTGCAATTTCTGTATCCTTATAATCTCCAGGAATAATCTCTCATTAAATATCTACTAGGCTTGCATTATTCCCTTAATTTGACTTTCGATGAGTTGTTGCAGGACCAGTGGCTCCTAGGCCCGACATCCGCCGTCTTGCTGCCAAGGCTTAGACTAGCTTCTCATCCTCCCTCGGCCTGAGTTCAGCTGTGCCGGGGTTTACGCACAGGGCAGCCCAAAACAGCTGCCGTGTGAGGAGCGTTCACAGAGCTCGTGTCAGACACCCAGGCTGAACCGCCAAGTCAGAAATGTGTCATCCTCTTAACTTGCATTTCAACTTTTGAAGCCTTGTTTCTTTGTCTTCTTTTTGAGAAAGTAAACGGTCAGGGTTACACAAACTATTTTCTCAAAGTTCTGTGGAGAACAAGAGAACCCTGGAGACGTGGGCTCATGCTCAGTCAGCTCGGAGTTTGAGGGCAGAAGTGGGACAGGGATGCCTGGCAGACCCTTGGGGTCTGCAGTATCATGCCTACGATACGAACTCCAAGGAGAGACACAGGTTAAATCCAGACACAGACTGTTTTATTACAAAGGACTTAAAAGAACAACACACTCTTGAGTTTCAATCAGATTATTTGCTTGTCATAGAGGAGGGGGCTATGGGTCAGGCAGGGGCATAACCATCACTGTCACACTCTGCAGCCTCTGGGGCCTCACGGCACCTCACCTGAGACGCTTTCCCTGGCTCTTTCTGCCTTAAAGAAAAAAAAATGAGGTGCACGGCAAGTGGTAGAGGGTGATAACGACAATAAAACCATGATTATAAGCCTTAGTGCTCTCCCTTTCTTATCCCCATATCCGAATCACCACCAGGTCTCCCAGTTTTACCTCCTAATGCCTCTCAGCTTTCGTCTAGTTCTCTCCATCTTCATCACCATCATCTGGTCCTGGCCTCCATCATCAGCTACCAGGACTGCGGCAGTGCCCACCTAACTGGTCTCCTCACACCTCTGCCGGCTCCCTCCAATTTGCCTTCCACGTCGCAGCCCCTGTTCAAGTCACTCCCGGTTCAGTCTCTCAAGGGCTCCCCACTGCTCTCGGTAGGATAACCCAGATCCCTAACATGGCCCACCAAACTCGGCCTGGCCTGGCACCTGTCTGCCTCTCTAGCCTCATCTCGGGCCACTCCTCTGCCTCTCAGCCACACTGGCTTCCTTTCAGAGCATCCAACTCACCATACTTTCTCTTTGGCCTTTGCACGTGCTATGGATTTCACCTGGAAGCCCTCTGGCCCAGGAAACTCCAAATCCTCAGGTCTCCCCTCAAGTGTCAATTCCTCAAAAAAGCCTCCCTGACCTCCCCACCTAAATTAACACCCCGTCGTGCATTTGGATAGAGCACCATCAACCTCACTTTCAGAGTATGCAACACAACTGCAAGTTCACATTTTATTTGTAGGATTCAGCCAAAAATGTCTGTCTACCAAACTAGATATGCATTCAGAAAGCAACTGTACACCTATATTTTTTATTCAACAGTATACGTCTGTCTTTCACTGTCTACTATAGTGCTAGACATTAAGAAAAAACATGAAATTTTTCATTTTGTGTAATTTTTCATTTTGAATGCACATTTAGGCAAACTGGTGACCTACTGGTGGGGAGAGTTGCTAAGGGGTAGCATGAAGCAGTCAAACTGACCTTTCAGATTCCAACTGATACAAACCCTATGAGAGGAACTGAGCTATTTACACTCTGGTCCTCAGATTTTTTTATCTTTTTGTGAGGATATAAAGGTTAAATAAAGATATGAATGGCCTGATCTAACCACTTCCTTCCTTCCTGTATCAGTACAAAGAGGTATTACCACCTACCAGCACAGCCCCAAGAACAGTCCAAGAGACAGGAAAAACAAGAGCTGTGCGAGCCGAGACAGGGAACAGAGGAGACAAAGCTAAGTTTAGGTCTCCCTGGACACCCTTAGAAAACCAGTGATGTGGTATCATCACTGAGCATGAACTTGGGGCTGCTGGTGGTGCTGGGAGGGGTGTGTTCTTCTACATCCTACTAACTGGGCCATCTAAACAGTCAATAGAGAAAGTCAAGGAAAGCCCTAAAAAACAAGAGCTCTCTCCTCTAGAGCTCTAGACTACCCAGCAGACCTCACTCTTCAGGATCAGGGGCCCCTGTTCTGAAAATCAGTAACCTGTTGTGGTCCTATTCTGATCCTTAGTACTCAGAACAGCAAGCACTTAGCCGGGAAGTGGCCAAATCACCAACTTGGAAACAAGCGACCTTTCCATCCTATAGATTGATGGATGGACATATAGTCTGTAAACACAATGCTCGTGGACACACCCCGAGTGACCCCACACCAGCATCCTGGGGATTCTAACAGACCTCAGGAGATGAATGCTTTTCCAAAGGAGACGTGCTATCTACTGAAGTAGTCTCTACACACATTAGAACGGATTACCATTCTCCTAAAGTTGGTATTCGACAGGTTTTTCCTAGCTGAAAACTTTTCCCCAGGAAACTTACTTAACTTTCCTTTGATCAAAAAAAGTTCAAGTTCTTTATGAGAGAAATGGGATTTGCTGGAAGTGCTGGATGTCTGCATAAAAATGAGAGAACTGAGAGGTAAAGAAAGTTACTGCCCCATTTTTAATGTGGATGGATACATGCGATTGTCTGGAGTTATTATGAGCAGGCCACCACTTTATGGATAGCACCAGGGGCATGTTCTCACCACAGAAATTCACTCAATTTCCCAACGTGATTTGCTCTTAAAGTCTGGCCTGCCTCACTCATTCTGAATTTAATCAATTTCAGCACCAGTAAAAGCCATGAAGGAAAACACCCACACTGAACTGAACAGAACTCCATCTGGAGACTAGACTTCCAATCGGCTCGCACACTCAGAGGGCCCACGGCCTTTCTCCCAGGCATGTGACGCCCTCGAGTTGCCAGGCTCCCGGCTGTGGCCCTTGGGAAGACGTCTGCATGGCGGCAGCTCTCAGAAGCATGCAGTGGGGTCCAGGAAAGTCGGCCAGTTGGTGTTTCTTCCAGGTGTGAATTCTCTTCTTTGGGGACTACTGCAGCCAAGTTTTAATACCAGCTCCCCAAGACCCTGGGCCCCATCCCCACCCCACTGTCTGTTCTGCCTTAGATTCTGCTCCCTGGCTGTTAGGTAGTCAGGTAACATGAACTAACTTTAATAGTAACTGAAGACACGCAGACAGAAGCAGTTAGGTACTGGGAAGAGAACAGTGAGTTTACACCCAGACAGGCCTGGATTCCAACCCTGTCTCTGCCACCTCAAGCTGGGTCTGACCTTCACCCTCTCTTGAGACCTTCTTCATTCTGACATGGGGACAACTCACGAGGTATTACAAAGACCAAATGAAATGCACATAACTGTGACTTATTTGGTATTTCAATCAACGGTCATTACCATTATTACCAGTATTAGGATGTTACTATAGCTTAATATTGGAATCAAACTTTCCATATCCAAGTTCATGTTATCCTTACAGTAATCCCATGGGGTAAATATTTTTACTGTTCTCACTAATAACATCTCACTGTGTTTCCATACTAATAAGTATAATGAAGGATAATATATTACCATTTATAGGATAAATTAATAAGTTATAGCTTATTCGACTTTCCCAATATATCTGCTAAGTTTTTGTGATGAGAGAAGCCAGGCTTACGATGTTACGTGGTAACAAAAATAATGATAGCAGAGCTAAACTTACCGAGCAGACAGAGCTGCTCCAGGCTAAGCACTTCAACGCCCCACACACCGCCACCACCCCTATACTGTAAGCAGGAAACCTCAGCTCAGACAAGGTCGAGGAACTTCTGGAAGCTTTCGGCATTAGTGAGTGCTGGAACCAGGACTGTGACTGTCTGACGCCAGAGCTCTCTCTCGTCTACTCCCTACTCTTGCTGAAGTTCACCTGACTTAGTCAGAAAGGAACTGGGGGACCAGGGATCATGTTTTCTGGATTCTGCCTTGTCTACTCCCATAGCACTTCTCGAGTCTGGTGGACAAGACAGGCAGAGGCATGCTTGTTGGGATGCAGATTCTGGGCACTGTCCCAGAGGTTATGCTTCAGAAGGCATGAGAATTACACTTGGGGTAAGTGTATATACACTACATACACACTTGGGATGTGTTATATGCCAAGCAGTTAAAACTATGATCACTGAAGACAAACAGGAATGATGGTCAACCATTAGTTGCCAATATCCTGTTCCCCATCTGATAATAATGATGAGCCAGTGTTATGTAACTCAACATGTATTGTTGGCCTGTACCGCTGGTGGTATACTGAATGATTCCAAGTGGTTCACAAATATTTTTAATACTAGTACACTTATTTTAATGAACAGAAATTATGGTTTATTACACATAGCATGAAATATTTAAAAAAATAGATATAGTTTAAAAAGAGTGAATTGATTTAAATAAAAGTAAGTAGATAATAATATAGGTAATATATGTAAAAAAAAAAAAAAAATCATGAGGGCGATAGACAAGTAACACCTTTGGGAGCTACTGCCCTAAATGGCCCCGGAGCAGGCACTACATTCAACCTGGTTATAAAAGGACAAGATGGGAGGGTGCCGTACTCTACCGGTGGGATGTCTGATTCCGAACAGTCTTCCTTGATTTCTTTCTTCCTCTCACACCTCGTTTCCAATCCATTCTGTAACAGCTTAAAAACACATCGAGAACCCAACTACTCCCACCATCCCCATGGCTAGCGTCCTGCTCCAAGCCACCAGCACCTGTTGCCTGGGCTCCCACTGGAGCCTCCCAGCTGCTTCTACTCATGCACCCCATGGTTTATGCACCATCAGCAGCCAGAGTCAGTCATCTTTTAAAAATATACATTGTGCATGTCTCTCACCTGATCACAACTCTCTAGGGACTTCTCATGACACTTAGAACACAACCTCACCTCCTGACCATGACTTCCCATGATCTAGTCTAGCCTCCCTGCCCGCTCTCCTTCTGGCTTCTGCCAGTCCAGTCACAGCGGTCCTTCCTGGGATTCCTGGAACACAGACTGTACAGTCCTTTCACCTCAGAGACCTTTGCATGTACTGTCTCCTCTGCCAGCTCCTGACACGCTTCACTCCCTCACTTTGTTCGGGTTTCTCAAATGTCACCTCTCCAGAGAGGCCTTCTCTGTTCCAGGTATCTGAAATAGCCACCCCTTGAATATACAATGGGGAAAAGACAGTCTCTTCAATAACCGGTGTGAAAACTGGACAGCTCCATGCAAGAGAATGAAACTGAAATACTGTCTAAATCCACACACAAAAGTAAACTCAGAATGGATTGAAGACTTAAATTTAAGACACGAAACCATAAAAGTCTTAGAAGAAAACACAGGCAAAAATCTCTTGAACACAAACATGAGCAACTTTTTTCTGAACACATCTCCCTGGGCAAGGGAAACAAAATAAAAAATGAACCAGTGGGACTACATCAAATTAAAAGGTTTCTGTACAGCAAAGGACACTGTCAGAACAAAAAGGCAATCTACAATATGGGAGAAAATATTCATAAATGATTCACCCAATAAGGGGTTAACATGTAAAATATATAAAGAACTCATACAGCTCAATACCAAAAAAAAACAAATAGCCCAATTAAAAAAATGGGCAGAGGACCTGAAGAGATATTTTTCCAAGTAAGAAATACAGAAAACCAACAGGCACAGGAAAAGATGCTCCACATCACTAATCATCAGGGAAATGAAATCAAAACCACAATGAGATACGACCTCACACCAGTTAGAACAGCCACTATCCAAAAGACAAGAAATAACAAGTGTTGGTGAGGATGTGGAGGAAAGGGAGCCCTTGTGCACAGCTGGTGCGAATGTGAACTGGCTGCAGACTGTGGAAAGCAGTATGGAGGTTCCTTAAAAAACTAAAAATAGAAATGCTATATGACCCAGTAACTCCACTTACAGAAATTTACCCAAAGAAAAGAAAATCCCTGATTCAAAAAGATACATGCACATCTGTGTCTATTTATTGCCACTGTTTATTGCCTAATAATGTTTATTGGCACATTATTTATAATAGCCAAGATGTGGAAGCAACCAAAGTGCCCATCAATAGACAAATGGGTAAAGAAGATGTGGTACATACACACAATGGGATATTATCAGCCATAAAAAAGAAAGAAACCCTTCCATTTGTGGCAACATGGATGGATCTAGAGAGTATTATGCTCAGTGAAATAAGCCAGGTGGAGAAAGTCAAATACCATATGATTTCCCTTATTTGCAGACTCTAAAAACAAAACAAAATGGAAAAAACATGCAGTAAACTCAGAGACACTGAGAAGTGACTGATGGTTACTATGGGGTAGGAGTTGAGGTGGGTGGGTGAGGAGGATAAGGGAGATAAAAGGGCACAAAAAACTCAATTATAGTAAAAGTTCATCACGGGGGTTGAAGCGCAGCATGCAGAATACAGCCAACGGTTCTGTAACATTTTCTGTGCTGACAGCTAGTAACTGCACTAGTTGGGGTGAGGATTTAACAATATGTGAAACTGCTGAACTGCTGTGTTGTATACTTGAAACCAATGTAATAATGTGTGTCACCTATACTTCCGTAAAATAAATAAATACAATAGCTACCCCCATTATTCTCTATCCCTTTGCTCTTACTTCTTCCCGGCCCTTCTCTCCACCTGAAAGTGTGCCTTTGTTTGCTTGCTTACTCGCTGCTGTAAACTTCTCTCAACAGAGTAACTCCATGACAGCAGGGATTGTACCTGCCGTGTTCATTACTGTAGCTTCCACATTTCTTGGATAAAACAATAGACATGTGACATTTTTTACCAGCTGAGCCACCAGAAACCAATAGGTGAAGAAGTCCCCATACTCCATGAGCCTTGAACGGCAAGCAGCCGGTTGCACACATTGGTACCCCCAGAGTTCAGGGGTCCTGCGGCGGGGAGCACAGGACAGTGCAACTGATGGGGAGCTCATCCATCCCAACCGCTCGGCATGAATACTGCCAATCTGAATGTTCTTCTCTAGCCTACCAGGTACACAGGCACCTATTTTCTTTTTCCGTGGCTTCTAAGGACTCACACAAAGACAAGCCAAGAGGGACACTGAGTAAAGAGTAAAATAAGCAGCAGGAAAAGAGATGAAACCTCTGCCTGGCCTGGAATAAACCTCGCGGCACTCAGCCTCAGCCAGGGTGGGGGTCTCCAGGAGAGCTGGGCAGAGCATTGCGATTCTCATCCAGGCACAGGCGGCCAGCGCAGCAGGGCCTGGGCCCTCACACAGCACAGGCCGTGCACCCACTTGCCCGGGACCGAGCGTTCCCTGGTGGGTTTTACATCTGCACTCTCCCAGTGCCCCCTAAAACTGGGACAGCAGTGACAGAGCAATGCCTAACGCACACCTAGGCGACGCCGACCAGCTTGATCAGACCATGTGCCTCCTACACGGGGACCTGGACATCCTGAGGAGGAATGACAGTCCAGTAGCCCCAATTCCTTTCTGCCCTGAGGCCAGAGTGGTTGCACACTTGATTTCTCAACCAGAAGAGGACATTGCCAGGTTTCTGAAGGTGGAGGTATTTCAAGTATAGAACCAACTGCCCCTCCCCACCCAGACCCCTTCCCTGCCTTTGCCTAACTGTCCTCTCAACTTAATCTGCCCTAGGAAAGGTTTAGATATTCTTTGGTCCCAACAAATTCTGAGGCAGCAAAGGGCAGGGAAAGAAATGACGTTCAGAATCAGAGGCCTAACGTTTGTGCCTGGAGTGCGTGGCCTCAGTGCGTGAGATGGCTGTCCTTCACCGCCCCCAGTCCTGCTTACCTATAAGACCAGGTGTTGTGAAAAGCAAACAAGGCAATTTCTGCAAGGCACTCTGAGGAGCTCTAAAGGGACTGTCTGGCATCATGCTTTTGTACAAATAGCCTCTGTTTTGGGATGACGATGATGTTATTGATAGTTAACAGCAGCGGAGGGCAACATTCAATGATTGCTTAGAATACAAGGCACCACTGAGCTAAGGATTTCCATCCTAATCCCATTTAATCCTCCCATCAAACCAATGATGAAGGTACTGAAGCTATCCCCCTTCTACAGATTAAAAAACTGAGGCCTGGGGAAATTAATTTCCCAAAGTTGCACACTAAGTCATGAGGCTGAGACTCCAAGCCATGTGTGTAATAATACTCCAGAGCCCCTGCTCCCAACCACTACTCAACACTACTCCCAAGGGCAAAGGAACTTGACAGCCTTTGCTACATCTACACACCAAAGTGAGCTGCACCCTGAACACTGCCATCAGGGTGAGGAGGAGAAAGGCCTTGACAGACCACAAGTCGGCACTCAGAATGAAACTTCAGTTTTCTAACTGTAAATGCGGTGGATGATACGATCTGCCTCACAGGTTTCTTGTAAGGATCAAATGTCCACACATATCAAAGACCGAGCACAGGCTTAGCAATAAGTACATGCTCAATAAACAGTAATCGAAAGCCTGCACTTAGAGGTAGTGGGGAAGATCTTTCAGCCTCTGCCTCAACAATGCTTTGCACTGGGCTTTTGCAGTTAAAGATGCAGCCAGAGGCCTGCTCACTGTTCCTTGGCTGAAGCTCAAACTGGGATGCCAAGGGGTGGTTCACACTTGCCCAGGCTGCGGTCAGCAGTATGGAGCCCACGCTGCTGAGGGAAAGGGGATGGTAAGCCACAGCAGTCACACTGGCTGCGACTGTGCGTCTGAAGTTGGCTGACAGAGAGGACGGATTCAAGCATCACCTAGGATACGCAGGAGGCTTCTGACTGTCCAGGTGTGTGTGAGGGGCACCATCGCCTCACAGTCCTTGGCTAGTGGGGTCTCACCAAGCAAAATGGCTGGGAACCCATACAATAAAATGTCTGGAAAACAAGTTGTTCCCTTTGCTTCCTCTCTTGCTAGCCCCCAGGCCCTCAGCCCAGGCTATTCTCAAACTGGGGTGTTACTGCTCAAGTAAATATAACCCAAGCTCCACACAGGCTACGTGTAGCGACTGTGTTGCGCATATAACTCATAACAAAAAGGGAGGTGTAGAAAGTCAGCACTTGGGTGCACTAGAATTATACCACCGTGCCTGGCTGCAGCACAGGAGAAGAAAGTGGTGCCCACAGAAACCTGCCATGGCACAGGAGGGAGGAGAAAGGAGAAAGAAAAAGGGCCAAGACGGGTGGGGGAGCACGGGTGGAGCTGGAAGGGAATGCAGGCAGGCAGGGGGTGCATGCCTGTCTTCTGTCAGCCTGGTCGGGAGGCGTGGATGGAAAGCTGGAGGGGAAGGTGCCCTCAGCTGACTGCCTCGTGGGCCAGCGCACAGAAGGCGAGGCCTCCAGACCCAATAATGCTGTCCATCCTTCTCAGGTTTAAAAGGGGAAATGTTCTATTTATAAGCCACCAACCGGTGGAGACCTGGCAGCCACCGGATGGCTCTGATCCCACAAAGATCTTTGTTAACAGTGGCCACCTCTCCTGCCTCCCAAATGTGGGTGTTCTAACAGCAAAAAGCTGGAGATGTCTGGAGGTAAAAGGAAAAAGAGAACTCTCTTTACTGTTCTCTGTTGCTTTCATGAGACTGCTGGGCTTTGAGTAATGGCCGGAGGCTTTAGAACCGCCTACAAGCTGACCCAGGCTATCCCAGTAAGCCTTTCCCTGCAATCTTCAAGACTCAATCTCTTTTTCTGTTTTACAGATCAAGGGAAGTGAAGGCCCAGAGATGAAGGGAGCGTATAAATCAGAGGAAGGGCAACAGGCCAGCGAAGCAAAGGTAATGCTGCTCCCCCCTCTCCTCTCCTGCTTCTCAACCCTGTCCTGACGAAACAAGAAAAGATTGGAGATGACACAGGAGTCTGATCAGAATGACGACCCCAAAGAAGGGCAATGCATGCAACGGGAGCAGCACAGGAGGCAGGTCTGGCTGTGCACCCACGGGCCTGCAGGGGGGTCGGGCACAGCTCTGCACCTGGGAAGCTGAAGAGTCACTGAAACACGCGACTCAGTCTCGCAGCGGTGCGCCGGCGTGTGATGAGCCCCTGCTGGGTCTGACGGAGGGGCTCCCCTGGGAAGGAGCATGGAACGGCCCCTCAGCAGCAACGAGCCAGGGAGGTCAGGCATTCGAGGCTGATGATGGGACTCCCTCCGGCCCCAGGGGGTTGGCCACATAATGGCAGGATGGCAGAGCAGAGCCAAGATTTCACACATACCAAAAAGAGCCATGGGGGCTGGGAATGACCTTGGCAATCAGGCAGAATCTGGTCTGAACGTCAGCCACTGCTTCTCAACTGTGCTACCTGGACTTCTAAGCCTGCTTGCTTACTTGTAAACCAGCCGCTGTGAACAGCATTTCTGTGAATGGCAACTATTGACACGTCACTTTCACGCTCATTGCCATGACCTCATGCCATCTGAAGCAGACTAATTTTTAAAAACTTACCCTTGTATTAACTAAGTATTAATGAACTTATAGTCTGTGGGCCAAATTCACATTGACTGTTTTGCAAATAAAGTTTTATTAGTAAACACCGACACCCATTCTTTTCTATACTGTTTATGGCTGCTTTTACAGTGTAACAGCAGAGTTAGTACTACAAAACCAACCACATCTACCCTCTGGCCCTTTACTGAACAAGCTGAACCATGTGCTAAGCAACATTGAGAAAACCAGAAGGTTTATGTGTACTTGTGTTTTTCCCCCAAGATACATGAAAAAATTTAAATCTAAATGGTAATTTAAAATGTTTGTCTGGTACATCAACAATGACCTTGGGTGCCAGCAGGAGTGGGCATACTCTACTCTGAGAAACGCAGTCGTGAGGATGAAATGAACCAACACTCAGAAGGCACCAAGCCCGAAAACAGCAGGGTTGCTGGCTGCGGGCCTTCCTCCTCCCCCCGCACTCCCCTCTGCTCCCCTGAGCGGCCACTCTGCGTGCCCCGGAGCCCCTCCCCTGCACACGGGCATAACTGCATGGCCAGGTAAGGAGAAGGGTAGGAGCCAGCAGTAACGAGGCACTTACTGAATGGCATGCCACACCCGGTGCTGAGCTGTGATCCTCACAGGAACTTCCTAAGGAGGGTGTTGTCCCTTATCCACATCTTACAGAAAAGGAAATGAAAGCTTAGAGCAGTCCGGCACCCATCCCCAGCTCTCCAGCCAGCATGCCAGCAGCTCACCTACAGCATTCACACAGCGCCAGCCCTGGAAACAACTCTCTCCAGGGCACATGTACAAAGACCGATGTTACCCTAATGGCAAGAATCTGGAAAGAATATTCAAGTCCAATGCTAGGAAATGGCTTAACAAATTAGGATATAATCCTACGACAAAATATTAAACAACCATTACACATGGTACTCATAAACAATTTTCATGATGTGGGCAAATGCTTGTAAATTTTTTAAAGCAGAATACAAACAAGTATTTTCAGTACATCGCCAATTAAATCAAAATATATTTGACAGTGACAAAATACATGTAAGACATTATGAAAAAAAGGCAAGAAAGAAGTATCGGGTTGTTTTATAGGTGCTTTTATTGAATTTTTGGAAAATCATTGCTGTATTACCATCATACTCTACAATGAGTTCATGTTATTTTTATCATAAGTAAAAATATATGTTTTTCAACCTGCTTGGGAGAGAAGTTTAGAAATTCAATGTCTAGACCCTTCATGTGATTAAATCCTAATTCTAACTTTGCATTCTTGCTCCGGTCACTGCTCTTTCCCCCATGTCCCAGTGTCAATGACAGACTGGCAGCTACAGCGGGTTCTTGAGCGTTACACAAATGCAAAGGATTCATTCGTGTGCAAATACTAGAGTAGAAACAAACTGGAAGGAATGAAGGGCTTAAGTGCTGTATTTCCTTCTTTGGGGGAGGAGGGAAGGTAAGAAGTTCCCTTTTTTTAAGTCTTTCTGGCCTAGACAGAAGCCCATTCTATGCTCACTCTCAAACCAATTGGCTCTCCACACTGGGAACATTACACATACCCACGCACATGGGACTGGCCATCTGTCTATCATCTCCCGGTGGTTGAACCTCAACTGTAGATCATAGATTCCTTAAAGGCACATATTCGACTTCTGGGTGTCTGTACCCCTCAGCACACATGATGCCCAGGGCCACAGGCCCTTAAATACTCCAGGAGGTATTAATCAAATGAAGAGCTGCAGGAAGCCTGGACTCCTACAGTGAAGCCCCGTAAAAGGTTCAGGTAGGAGCAAACAAGGGTGGGGAGCACAGTTAACTACTGCGATGTCCTCTCGAAAAGCCAGACAGCCAGTGCTGCGCTGGTCCTGAAGTGCTAGCAGGCATGCCCGGGGCAACTCGGGCAGACTCTTTTCAAATAGCACCACTAACCTAGAGAATTGGAGTTAATATTCACATTAAAGAAAGTGGTGCTATGAAGTCAAGATTAGGAGATCGAGAGCCCTCTCTGGCTCAGCCTGCCAGCCTTCAAACAGCTGGAGAAGCAGTGGGAGGGTAGCGTTTATGTAAACAAGATAATCTTGTTAGAAGTAAGTAGGCAGTGACATTTATTACTAAAAACTTCAAACTTGGAAAAGACCGATCCACACTAGAAAAGCCTGCCTTTCCCTGCCTCTTGTGCGCTGGACCAGTGTATCCTTCCTGCCAGGTCTTGGCTTTCTAACTACCCCCTGGGAGGGAACCAGGGGACAACAGCAGCCTGGCCTGAGGAGGCAGCTTCCTGGCTTCTCCTTCTGCTTCGGGGCTGGGTTCATTTCAAAGGAGAATAAAACAATTCTCACAGTGCCTTTGGGGAGTTTTGGGGAGTAAACCTCACAAGTGTAGCCAAAGGCAGATCAAACAACAGGATGGAAGAGGGGCCACAGAGGGTGGGATGAGAGAGGAAGGGTCTTGCCTAGTGCACAGTCCTGCTCTTTGTGATACTAAAGGGGAGAATCAAGGGCAGCTGGCAGCTGTCTGGATCACTGGCTCAGGCACACGATCAGTAAGGGAGCCCAGGGCACAACGACCCTTCTTCCCATAGTGTCCCTTCCCTCCTCCACTAGGTAAGAATTTGAGCAACTAGAGAAAACTCAGTGTCGCTGACATATATTCCTGACATTCTAGGAACAAACCAGGGAAGGTTCCCTGATGGCAGCAGTATCCATGGGAAAAGCCCATATGACTAGAAAAAATAGATTGGTTTTTGAATTTAACATTTAGGGATTAACTTAACCAAGAATAGATAAGACCTCTAGGTAGAAAGCTAAAACCCTAATAAAGGACACAGGTAGTCTGAATAAAAGATAGTCAAAGCTCTTGGAAGAGATGACTTAACTTAGTATTATAAAAGCATCAATTTCACCTAAATTAACCTACACAGTTTGATGCATTCCCAAATGAAAATTTTAAGTTTTTGAGAAACTTACCAAAGCTATGTTAGAATTTGTGCAGAAGGATAAAGTCCACAAGCAGCTAAGCCAACCATGAAAAAGGAGAGAAAGAGAGGAGACACAAGCTACCAGGATCTAAGACTTGCTTCAAAGTCACCATACAAATGCAGAGGTGTCGGCACAGCAATAACAGATCAGAGACAGAGCTCAGCTATGCAGACCTAACATACAATAAATCTGGTACCACAAGTCAAAAAGGGGAAAGAACAGACAGTTTAGAAGATGACGGTGGGAAACTGGCTCTTCATGAAATATCATCTTCAGTGGTAGATATCCACTGGACTAGAAACCTGAATGAGAAAGACAGAATCATGAAGCCAATAAAAGAAAATGTAGGTGCTCATCTTTGTGACATGGATCAGAAAGGTCTTCTTTAAAACACAACTTGAAAAATCAAAACCAGAAAGACCCTCAACCCTGTCAAAAAAAGATGAATTTGAACATATAAAAAGACTTCAAGGAAGGATATTACATGTAATATTAATAGACATATGCCCAGATTAAAAAATACATTTAAGGTATCTACAACTAAGAAGGAACTAATATAAGAAACTTTAACAAATCAAGAAAAAAGGCAACTAAATGAATAAATGGGTAAAGGGCATGAATAGGCAATAAACAAAAGAGGAAACTCAGTGAACAGACATATGAAGAGATACTCAAATTCATTAATTAACAGGGAAATAAAAATTAAACCAAAGAGCTATCATTTTAGATCTGTAAGACTGACAAAAAACTAGAAAGCTGAATAATGGTTAAGAGTTGGCAGGAATGAAGAAATGCTCACCGAGGGCTGGTGGGCCTACGGATGCGAGTATATCCCAGAGAAAGTCTCACATGGGGAATATGTACAAAGATGTTCATTGTGGTGTGGTTGGCGGTGATGAGGAGTTGGAGGCATGAGAAGGTGGGGCGTACCGCTACAAAAACACACACACAGAGTTACACACGACGGAGTATGTGGCAGACAGAAGTCATGGCCTAGAAGTAGACAGAAGAATGTGGATGGCTCCTAACACAATGCTGAGGAAGCAAAGTTAAGAAACAGAACAAGACATATAATCATTCATATAACTTAAAAACACAGGCACATAAAATATCTCATTGTCCAAGAATATACTTCGTACACATTAGAATGATGGCCCACAGAGGAGGAAAGGAATAGAAGTTGGGAAAAGATTAGAATGGATGGATGGATGGATGGATGGATGGATGGATGGATGGATGGATGGATGGAGGGGCCTGTGGTGATCATATACCACAACCCAGGGAGTAAGATTAATTCAATCCCTCTACACCTGAGATTCAAATAGAGACTAGAAAAGAGGAGAGGAAAAAGGCTCTGTGCACAAATGTCCATGTATTTATCTGCTGCCACCCTCTCCCTGGCAACTAGGCAGTTAGGAAAATACCAGCCGTTGACAGACATTACCTCTGGCTCTGTCTGGTGCCCCACAGGCACTGTACGCCCTGAGAGAAACTTCAGGATGAAAGCCACAGTTTCACAAGTGTCACCAGAGGAACTTCCTTCTGCTACCTGCCCCTTCAAAGCATTCTGGCTCTGTGATAAACGCTGGCATTCCAATTCTCACAAAAACATTTTCTAGAAAGGAAAATACTGGACATTTAGACTTTGGTCATTAAAGGTAAAAAAGAGCAATGCCCTGCTCTTAAATTCCTATCAGAGTAACTTCCTACCTTACAAGAGTTTCTGCTGCGGTATAAACAGAGAGCTGCAGCACAATCAGACCCTGGAAAACAGTGCCTCCTGGGGCAGATGAGCCCGGGAGCGGGGGGGGGGGGGGGGGGGGGGGGGGGGGGGGGGGGGTGAAAATCACTGCAGCTCAGAGTTATGACAAGTCAACCACTTCAGAAGGCAGGGGGGTGGCTAAGGCATTGAGTGCTGTGAAAAGGCAGTCCTGATGCCAGAGGAGGTGGGGGAGCACCTCTCCTGATGCCAGAGGAGGTGGGGGAGCAGTGACCTAGATCCCTACTCTGGTTTTGCCAGCATGGAGATCTGTGAGCAGAACATTTTTTAGAATAATAATAATACACTGAAAAATATGTCTATCTAAACTACTCCTGAAAAAGTGGCCTATATGTTTTATCCCCCCTTTTTCTCTCCCACTTGGTAAATGAAAGGATAAGCAAGTGAAGAGCCCCAGGAGGCAGCCAACTCCCTGTGCCCTGTGCAAAACGGGACGCCAAGAGCAAAGCGGCACAGACGTCTCTGTTTTCCAGCGTGGAGGCTTTGGCATGGTTTCTTTCCCTGAGGAAGTCGAATATCCTTGTGGGTGACAGTGGAGCCTTTAGACTCAGAACTCAGTTTAAATCGTGTCCCCTGAATTTACTAGCCTCCATTTCCTAATTTACAAAGTAGGTCAAAGTACCTGTCTCACAGTGTTGCAAGCATTAAATGAGCTAATGCAATAAACTATAAACTTACAAACATAGTAAGTGGTCAATAAATGCTATCTTTTAAATGGTATCAGTGTAGACAGTGCAAAGTATAGAGAAGTATTTAAAGTAGGTCAAGTCCTTCCCTACCAACAGCAACCATTTCAAATTACTTAATATTTATATAAAACTCCTGGTAAAATCTACATTTTAGAAAGAAAGAAAGAAGGAAAATCTCTGTCCTATGATTTCACACACAAAAAAAACACTCATCCTTTTGTCCACATGGAGAGGCACTGTTTCACTGATTTTTCTGACACTACCGGAAATCATGCCAGGGCTATCTTTTAATTTTTTTTCCAAGTGACTTTACAAAGCAAATCTGAGGCAAGGGGACAGGGTTTCCTTTGTACTCTTGTAGCAACCTGGACGGAATCTGATTTTTCTCCTCTCCACCTAGTTGACAATCAACCCAAACACCCCAGCAGTAGCAGCTTATTAATTCCATCATCTTTCCAAGGGTACAGGTGCCCTTGGGAATCGTGACTAACAGCGTGCTCGGAGTCAGGAGCAGGGGAAAGGTGCTCAGTAGTCTACGGAGGCTGCCAGGGTCATGCCCATCAAAGAGGAATACTACCACTGAGTTCACCATCCTCACTCTGTCCTCTCCCAAGAGGCAGAAAGGAGCAGAGTTACTAAGCCATCACTAAGATAGCTGCTGCCTCTGCCGTCCTTTGGACGAGACTGTGTGGAAGGCAAAGTCATTTCTGGCTTTTCCACCGGACAGGGCTCCCACGGGTCTTGGGGAGCTTGGTATTATTGGATTAAGTAACTTTCAAGTGGTGTTTGGAACTACATTCTTAAGAAGACCTAGGATTAACTGAGATAATGTACATGAAGCTGCTTTGTAAAGTGTGAAGGGTTATATAATGCAAGGTGTCACACGGCCTTGCCAGTCAGGCTTACTGTCCGGGAGTCTCTAACCGGGGTGGGGGTGGGGGGTGTTACAGGGAGGAAGCAGCTCGGGCGGCACTCAGGAAAATGGGGTGGACCCAACATGACCACAGCACCTCCTGGTGGCTCTGCCTGGAGTAGCACCTTCTCACAGCTCAATCCCAGCCCAGCCGGAGAAGATGACCAAGCAACATACTTACTCCCTTCACTCTGACTGTCTTTGTTCGAGTTGTAGACCTGGAAAAGAGAAATACACATTTACTCATCTGCATTTTATATTACCTTACAGGCTCACTGAAGAAAACCATTACCTTCCTCCTTTCCCTAGTTTGTGTGGTAAGATGGAAGGGAATTTCTGGCCCCCAAATATGAATCTCTTCTGTAATATCTAATTCCCAGTATTTACTTCAGCTGTTCTTAAATTGTGTTTCTTAAGAACATCAAACATCAGAATCATGTGTGGAATTTTTTTTTATAAAAAGGAATTAAAAAAATAAACCTTTATGTCTGTATAAACTAAAAAGGAGGGGAAAATTTTTGATTTGTTATAAATCACTAAGCATTAACTACACACCAGGCAATACACTAAGCATTCACATGAATTACCTCAAATTATCTACACAACAATCCTGCTGGGTAGGAACTGTTTTACGGAAGGAGAATCTGAGAGGAGAGGCTACCTAGGGTCTCACAGCTGGTACATGGGGAAGGCAGGACAAAGACATCACCAGCTGTTAGGTGTTAATGCTGGGGAATGGGACCAATCACTTGCAACTTTATATACTTTTGTAAAACCGAATGTTATGAGGAGAATATATTACTCTTACAATAGAAACCCCTTAAATGATTTATAGAAATCAAAAGAGGGAAGCGCCCAAATACAGAAAAAGGGAAAATGCCCCAATATAAAGCAGATAATGACATACTGCAAGAGTCAGCAAGCTTTCTCAGTAAAGAGACACAGTACTTTGCGTAGGTTTCACAGGCCAGGAGGCAAAATCAATGCTATTATGTAGGTACTTGTATAACAAGAAAGAAAATGAATTTCCACACATCTTGTTGATAAAATTAAAAATACAATAATTTTTCAAAATACAGGTATTATATTCCTAGCAAGTGAAAGTCCCTTTAAGGGCTTCACGGCTCTCTTTTCAGAGATGCTTGGCTTGGGTCCTCTAGTGTTAAGTAAGAGGTTCTCAACCAAGACTGGCCATCAGAGTCATTTAGAGTATCTTTTTCCAAGGAGCACGATTTTTTTGAAATACAGGCCTATTAATGAGAAAAACTGAATTATTTTAATAGAGGGAGAATAACATTTAGCTTTATTAGAGTTCAAAGTCAGTATTTCCTATCATCAAATCAATTGCAAATGCTCATCTATAAATACCATGTTTAGCTCATGTGCTATACCAAAGCAGGCGGTGAGCTGGATGTGGCCTGTGGGCCGGTTTGCCAATCCTTGGTATGCTGACATGAAATAAGATAAAGCCTGTTTTAGAAAAAATTACAGTACCTAGATCTTTCTTTGGTGATTACAATTCTGTAGGTATGAAAAGGCATAAGATGAAACTGGTCCCAAAAATACAACATAAAGAGATATTCCAGGTGACTGATAGCACTAGAACCACTCATGTAACCACTAAAGGAACCAGGCCAAGCACCTCTGCAAAGCGAGCCATGAAACCCTAAAAGGGCTTCTGGGTGGGAATGGCTGGTCAAGAACTGGCCAATCGTTCCAACTTGGCCCGTCAGTTACCTTGTGTCATTGGGTGGGCCTCTTACCCTCTCTGGGCTTCTGCTACCTCATCTGTGTACTGAAGGAGTCAGCCAAGAAGGTCTCTGAACTATCAAATACGGTAAGAACAATCACCCCATTTTATTACTATTACTCCTTTCCTAAAGAAGACTTGAGAGGCACAGCCACTTACTGAAGCTCAGAAGGATGAGAATAAAAGGAGGGGGTTCCTGTACGTAAGGCAGATTGTTTGATGAGTGAAAGGCATCAATTCTGGAAATCAGGGGTCAAAAGATACACCCCTTGCAGAGCCTTCTGGACAGAAGAAGGCCAGGGTGTTCTGCCATCGGGGCGCAGGAGAGAAGGGCAGGAGGCGAGGACAGGGCGCAGGGGCAGCACCACGATGCTGCAGGGCCGGTGGCCTGTGAGCGGAACGGGCAGCCTGCTAACAAGGGGGCCCCACGCCACGGTGAACCGCACGCACGGCGAGTGACGTCGGCAAGCTGGAGCAGGAAGCGCAGGGCAGAGGCTGTAGTTTGGCAAGTATTTTTTTCAGCCATCTCTGGTCACTTCGTTCCTCCCATTTAATCTAAATTTTCTATCCCAAGAAACTTGTTCCTCTTTATAAAGGGCAAAATCCATAAGGAACAGCAGAATGTAGAGCTTTCAGCTACCCTTAATTAGGAGGTGAATTTGCACAAATGACTTTCCTTCAAGGTTTCCTGGTCTCAGGAGGCCCCTGCCTGGAACCCCCAAGCATTCCCCAAACTGGAGAGGCGTGATCAATGAGCCAAGGGCACCAGAAACATGTGCTGCCTGACCCTCTGAGGCTGGGCCATTACTCTCCGTCTGGTTTGGGTAAATGAGCCAAAGAGAATGAGTTTTGAAATGAAGCTAACGAGCCATGCCTGCCAGGACTGTGTGACTACAAGGCTCTGTAAGGCAGCCCAGGGAGCGGGGGCAGCCTCACCACGCTGGCCAGAGGGTGGCATGGTCACAGCATTTCCCAAGTGCACACACACACAACATCACCGAACCCTTTCAACCACCTACGGGTCAGGGACTACTGTTATTCCCATTTCACAAATGTAGACTCTGAAGCCCAGAGAGGCTTCATAGTTTGTCTAAGGCCACACAGCTGGTAAGAGATATGCTACTCTATCTTGTCTCTATAGCAATGTTCCAGTCGTCTTACTTTTCCAGGCAGTGGCAAACACAAACAACTACCAAGCCACACCAGTAGTCTATGGTTCCTAAGTACTTACAAATTGGCAGAAGCAGCGGGCATCCAATTGGCCCTTTAGAAATGGTCGGTCTGATCTGGGGAAACCTATAGATCTCTCAGTTGTCCACTAGACTAGTGTCAGACTGAGATTCAAAGGTAAGGGCAATTTCCTGAAATGAAAGGTCTCTGACTGTGGCTTCTGGCTTCTGATAGATTAGCAGTTATCTCAGGTTTATTTACAATGCTTTCAAGTAAGCCTCTCAAGAACCTTTGTCTTGAAAGAATAGAACCCAACTCTCCAGGATCACTTCAAGGGGACATGAGTCACCGAACAGTTCCTGAATTATGGCTGCTAGGAAGACTGAATCAGCTAATGCACTTTCTCTAATCACTTAACATCTCTAAACCTCAGTCTGGCCACCTGTAAAATACGGAGACTAATATTCCTAATACCTCTTAGGGTAGTTGTGAAAATTAAATGAGGAAACAGAAAATATTCAACACAGAGCGTGGAACCCAAATCCTGTGGCCCCCAGACCACTCCAAAAAGGCTAACTTCCATCGTTTCCCCCGACGTCCTCCTCTCTATCTCTAGGGCGATAAACAGCTAAGGATGGGAACGTAATTTGAGGGACCCAGTGATATCAGTCTCATTAGCACTGCAATTTAGGCAACTGAATTAAGGGAGTAAAGGAAAGGAGACACTCTAAAGTTGACTTTTAGAGTGATGGATTCTCAATTGTGTGGGTTTTTTTAACATCTGTCAAATATAAAAGCAACCACCCACCACCAATCATGTGCCAAACACTAAACTAAGCATTTCACATGAACTGTTTTATTTCATCCGCAAGCCTATGGAGTACAACGTCTCTACTCTGTAGCATCAGGTAGGTTAGATAGCTTTCCCAGGGTTACCAAGCTAGCGAGTGAGTGGCAGAGCCCTCCAGACTAGAGACTGTACTCAAACCACAACTTCATACACCTTCCCCACCCAGACCCACTTTCCAGTGGAAAAAAGCCTCCACGATTAACAAAGAATTCAAAAGAAGCTAAACACTAATTAAAACAGTAACAATACAATCATTACATAAGAACAAAATTTCCATCCAACTTAACAGTAATTCTGCAAACTTCTAATTAATACAGAACTACAGCAGTAATTGAAAACCACAAGCACTGTGAGACACTTGAGGGTGCCCCAAGAACTTCCTTTCCCAAACTAGAGGCACATTCACAGAAAACTGGCCAGCGAGGGCAAGGGATGTGGGGCAGACAGTTTTAGGACAGCACCACACACTCAGCAAATTCTATCAACAGGCTAGATTTAGGATACTTAGTAACACCCCTGAGAAGTCACTAGTAGGATACCCTGGGTCTGTGGACCTCCACTCAGTACTGGACATGAATTCTCAGGCCAAAGAGATCCTCTCTTTCTGGGGTGGGCCACAGGTCACACTTGGAAAAGCTTTGGAGAAGGAAGGGTTTTCATCTTAAGCCCGTGGGGATGAAACCAATTTGAACAGCTATGTGTCAACTGGAGGGGCCAGAACGTGGCAGCTCAGGGCTGGTTCCTCCCCTTCCCATCAGAACCGTGCCTCTCAGCCGCACAGTCACGATATGGAGATAATGGAAACAACGGCCTCTGCTTTTCTATTTCCCACCCAGCAACGCTCCCTGGGCTTGTCCTTTCCACTGCAAGCAGTATGCAAGCAGCTGCCTTAGGCCAGACCCCATCCAAAGTGAAGCCAGGAAAAATGTACCTGCCGCCTCTTCCCAATGACCTGCTCCTGAACGAATGTGAAACCTGGCTCTGTCCTGCAGAATTCCATATACAGAGAGTTCAATAACTGGAATATAGAAGGTCACTCAATAAGCATTGATTAGATGGACAGTTTTTGAGTAGAAAGAGTAAAAGAGATTGAAAAAAAACTCCCCATGTTGGGGTCAATGCGGACAATGCACTGGCACACTGGCCAGATAGAAAAGGTAGGCCACGTCTACCACTTTCAGGTAACAGGACCTCATTCTTCCAAACATCTGGCAAATTCTCTAGGAATCTTCCCTCACGGAGGAATGGAAATATTCAATTCAAACCTTATGATGAGATAATATAAAGCAGATTCCTTTTATTTGGCTTACCTCAAGGCTATCAAAATCCCTCACACAGCCATTAAATTTCTACACTGAATGCTATGTGACAGGTGCTGCTAATAGTTTCAGAGTTCACAGTGTCACCTGGGATTCTGAAATAAGGGCTAAGGAAGAGGTCACTGTACCCCACGGTACTGGCTCTCCCCTCCCCTGTGCGGCTCAGGCCCCTTAAGACTCTGGGAAAAGCCTCTTGGAAAACAGCCCAGGAAAAAGTGACCAAGTGGCTGAGCTCCTAAAGCCAACTGGATGGAATCTTTAACAGCGCCTGAAGCCTTCCTGCACACCGACACGCCAGCACACTGGTGGAGAAGGACTGCTCGCAATTCAACACGATTATGACGATGATGAGGAACAGAAAAATGAACTTTCCTTCCCATGAGGTCAAGCACAGCTTGCTGCTTTATACCTAATAATGCAAAGGGCTCACATCTTGTATGATTCCTCAGTAACGTGGCAGAAAGAGAGCTCTGGACACCTGCTACTATGATCTGCTCAGCATCCATGCCCCTCACGGACACCATCATCATCTTCCTTGGGGATCCAGCTGCCCTCCAATCAAGTTCATGCTGCTTGGGGGCCAGGGGGTGTGAGCCAGACACCGCACCTACTGTGCACCTGATTAGCCGCAGGCCAAATGCAGTCAACAATACTAGTTTTAATACTTTTTATCACAACTGTAGGAAATGAGGACTTGCTGTGTTGCTAAGAGAATAGGATACCTACCCAGAGCTTTTGTGGCCAACTCTGGCAGCACTTAGGCAAAGCCCAAGTAAAACAGATCAAACAAAGGGAAAGTGTTGCTACAATATGAAGGGAGGCTGGATTCCAATGGCTCCATTTGAGCCCTTTTATCTAAATGCATCTGAGGTTCATCCATACTCTTGCAGAGGGGAAACATCTTTTTGTAAAAATTATGTTTCTGTTGCTTACAGCCAAAGGTCATGGCAAGTACAAAAAGCTCATGAGAGAAAGCCTCATTAAACTTCACAGGAACTTTAGAATGAAGAACAACAACAAAAAATGCAACCAAGAAGAACAGGAAAGAAAATATCTCCATGTCATCCTCAAGTTCCCTTCCAAGACTTACCAGTCCTATCACCGTCATATACCTTCCATCTAGTCCTCATCCGTTTCTATTTCTACTGTCTTCGGTCAGGTTTTGACTTTTCCTCTGGCCCTTCACATGGGCTTTCTCCCTGGACTTACTGGCTCTGGTTCTGCTCTCTCTGTTCTAACCTGTCATACACGTTGCTCGTGCAGGTGCGTTTCCCTAAACCGCAGCTCTGGCTCCAGAAGAGAAGCTTTCGAGACACCATAGTACTAGTTTTCGAGTACACAAAGGGCTGTCGTGTAGGAAGGGGAAACACTTTCCATTCGGAACAAAGATAAAAATCGGGGGTGGGTCAGGGTGGTGAGTCTCAGGAAAGCAGATTTCAGCTCGATACAACTGACAGTTAGGGCTCTTCACGGCCCACCAACGCAGGGAGGCTGAACGTCATCCTGACACACAGCACTAAGCCCCGGTTCATCCAGAAGGCGGCCGGGGGCACTCCTGGGCTGACAAACTCAAGCTCCATTGGAGGTTTGACTATTGCTCTTGTGTCGTTTCACCTGTATAAGCCGTGGATGGATTCCAGCACAGGGGAAATGGACTGGGGTGAGAAGAAGCAGGGTGGTGGGTGGAATGTGCTGTGGGTCCTGGGACTTGGTGTGAAGGCCTGGCTCTCCCACCGTTTAGCTGTGGGCCTTCAGATGGTTGTTGAACATTTCTGAATCTGTTTCCTTATTGTACAGTAGAACTAAGTAATAATACTTTGAGAGGGTTTGGGGAGAATTAAAAATAGTCTCCTAGTGCCTAAAAGTGCTAAAAAAATGTTATCCCCCTTTCCTCTATCTCCACAGAGTGTCCCTAAAAGCTTCCTGGCCGGCCACAGACCGTGCTGGAGCTCCTCGCTTTGACCACCTCACTCCTTTAACTGTCTGTGACACAGACTTTAATATTTCACAGTAAGATTTTTTGGTTTTCATTATTTCTGATCTCCTGTCTTCACCCCTAACGACGAGTTCTGTGTCGTATCTCTATGGGCATCCACCTGGCATCCAATACAGTGCTGGGCATATATTCAGTGTCCGAGAAACCGCTCCTGACAAGGGACAAGGATCTTGAGACAAAGGATGCACATCTTGTCAGTCCTTCCCACGGAGGTCAGAAACGGGTCATAATGACTCTGATGCTTTCACATTTTCACTGTTGCTGGGGCACTTACTGCACTTCCCAGTGACAAATCTCAAATTAAGCTGATATAATTTCAAGGGAAAAGGTGAAAGAGCTCCCCCTGGAGCATGCAGGTGGTAGGTCACACCCTGGGAGCTGCTGGACAGGGGGGCCATTTAACTTGTTTCCAGTCCTGGTGAATTAAGCATAAGCAAATGTTTCTGGGGTTACTACCACTACATGTTGCTCACCCTCCCCCATAGGACTTTGACTTGTGAGTTATATAAGCATGGCTGCCATAGTTATAATAGTTCAGGAAGCATTGTTGTTTGACCTCAAGAAAATTTCAACCTCAAGTCAGGGTAGCACTAACTCTTAGAACACAATAGACCATCAGAGGGTAGGACCTACCAAATTCCTTCAAGCTTATAGAAGGAACTACTGTATTTTGGGTAACAAGCAAGCAACAAGAAGAGGAAATGCTACAACATTATGCAACTTCCTTGCATTTCATATTCAGAAATCCTGAAAACCCCTACAAGCAATTTTCCTCGCTTTCAACCCAAGATGAGAGTCACAGCCAATATAAACAAAAACTGGAAGCAAAAGAGGAAAAAAAGAAATCTAAGTAATGCACAATTCAGAAAAGTACTTCAGGAAAGTTTCAAAGGCAACAGAAAGGCCACAAGCTCACGCAATTGCGAAAGCACACAGTTAAGCAGACATGCATGTAGGATGTGGCCAGCTCACAGCGCAAGAAGTCTTCTGGCTTTAACATTTCCTGGCCTTGTGCTGACTGACGTAACATTAAAAAGTGGGTGTGAACCCATGAGCCCGTCAGAATAGTGTTTCCATGGGGACAGAAGAGGACTACTTCCCCATCCCCCAGAAAAACCCTGCAATCTCTAACAGAGAATGTCTCTCTGTTCCTGCCTCCCTCTCTCCTCCACTCTCCCCCTTTGTCCCTCTTTCCATGTCTTTGGAAATAATGACATCAGCACAACAGGGAACCTGGTTCTTCTGTGCTTTCAAAAACTGCAGATGAGAAATTCCTCAGTACAGTATACATGGTCTCAAAGTAGGAACCTGTGAGGTTCTGCAGCCCAAGCAGGGTGCTGCCCCAAAGAAAGGACAGCCAGAGGGTGAGTCACTGCACAGAATCCACTCCTTTCCACTTCCAGTGCCTCTGTCCTCTAGAGAACTTAAGGTAAGTGGCTTTTACATTGATCCCACTAATCCCCACACTGCCCCTTTGAGAGGCAGGAGTGTCTGTGGTGTGATCTGACACACACAGGTGACTGCTTTCTGTGCCACAGACTACTGCGAGGTCAGAGTACTCCATTTCTAGGTAGATGACTTGAGGCTGAGTTTCCTTGGATACAGGTTAGCCCCTGAATCTAGGAATAAGCCTGATACCAACCCATGCATATGCAGCAAGGGGTCCCAGGAATGTTCACACTCTGATTTCCTTGCTCGGAACTGGTGGGAGGGATCTCCAGCTCTCACATGAAGAATCTCTGTTTTCCTACAACCTCCAAGGAACAGAATGGGGTTTGCAGAATGGAAGGGTAGATTCTAGAATTCTTTCTGGTTCTATGGAGGATAAAGTTATTAGCTGGGCCCTTCCTCATCTCCAAACAGTGTGAAAGATCAGAGGCTTATCAACATCCCACAGGATTTCCCAACGACTGGGTTAAAGGTAAGGCCCTGGGACCATCAGGGCCCTTGGAAAACGACTGTTTTTTCTTTGGCTCCCTGGTTCTTTGGCCCAATCTCCTTTAGGCAACTGTACCCTACTCCCCTTCTAGGGGGCCACACCTCTCCATCAGAGGTGGAGTTCATTCCACTTCAGACTCTGGGGGTAGACAGCACGACTTTGGCCAGGCCAACCAGGACAACACAGTCACTTACTGTTCCCAACACTTACTTGGAAAGAGTTTTGACCATATAGGGGGAAAAAAAAACTGACAGTGAACACACATATGCCATCACCTCCAGGCTGCAGCTGTTGACACTCTACTGTATTTTCCTTATCACAGATCTAGCCCTCTCTCTGCCAATCCATCCTATTTTCTGATAAATTTTAGAATAAGTTGCAGACATCAGCATTTCCCATCTAAACACTTCAGTATATGTTAAGTCTTTTTGAAGACAAATATTTTCATTTCTATTGTATAAATATCTAGGAGTAGAATTGCTGGATTACCAATTCCAAAATGGTTGTTTTACACTCTCACCAATAACGTATGAGCTTTCTGCTTGTTCAACACACATACCTACATGTAGTACTGTCAGTTTTCTAAGGTTATCCATTCCAGTGGGTATATAGTAGGATCTCATTATGGTGTCTCAATGTAATTCGCACTTCCCTGGTGACTAACGGTGTTCAATACTTTTTCATGTGCTTATTAGACATTCTCAATCTTCTTTTGTGAAGTGTCTCTTCAAATCTTTTGCACATCTTTTGTCTGAGTTATTCTTTTTATACTAAGTTTTATGAGCTCTTTATACATTTTAGATATAAGTCCTTTGTCAGATTATGTTTTGTACATATTTTCTCCCATTCTGTGGCTTGCCAGTTAACTTTCTCAATGGTGCCTTTTGATAAGCAAGTTTCTAATTAGGTAATTTTTTGGGGGGTGGGGGTAGAACTTTGCTTTCCATATCTATTAAGAAACCTCTGCTAATCACAGATTGAAAAGATTTCGTCCTGCATTTTCTTCTGGAAGCTTTACAATTGTAGCTTTTACATTTAAGTTTATGATCCATCTTGAATTAATTCCCCTAATTTGTGAACATAATTTACAGGTGCTTCTGAGTCACAACCCAGATTTGAAACTCACTGGTTCAAAAAATACAAAGTTAGGAACAAGTAGCACTGAGCTGCCTGGCTCCCTTTCTCCTCATCACCCAGAAAGTTGTCACAGGGCATCGGTCCATATAACCTTTGGGGGTCATATTTATGAATATTGACAAAACTGATGTTTGCTCCCCACCCATTCAGCTCAGCTCACAGGACAAGGGGGTAAATATGCTGAGCTTTGTGCAAGCATACACGCAGTAAGGGAATGTGTTGTTCTGGTCGGCCTGGCCTAAGTCGTGCTGTCTACCCCCTCTCGCTTCTGTGCAGAGCCGAAGCATGCCGCACACAGCACCGCCAAGCTCACTTACAAGCACAGCCAGCAGCCAGATGCAACCGGGAGAAGACAGAAGAGATTGGCATGCCTTACTTCTGACCTGAATTTGAGAACATGGCAGGTAAACACACAAATCAAAGGCCACTTCTGGGCCCTTTGCTACAGCCCTGGGTACGATCAACTCGCCTGCGTCCGCTGAATGTTCACCTCTCCCGAACCCTACCACGCCTGGCCCACAGGCAACTCTCCAAGTTCCTCTGCCCTGCACTAATTTTTTTTAACTTGGGGGAAAAAAAGTATTTATATATAAATATTACATATGAATATAAAATAATCAAATATAATCATAAAAATTATAAATATAAAATACACATATTTACATACACATAGTAGATTCTCATATTCCCAGTAGTTACATTCTTCAAAGTCACTGTGATCATGGAATTAGCAAATACTTAACCACCGCTCCTAGAGGAAACAGGGTTAGGGTCCCGCAAGCCTCTGGTCATAATATTCTCATCAACTGATCAATATATAACCTTGTTTTATGTGTGTTTCTGCTTAAAGATACCTTATCTAATACATTCTGCTGATTCATTAACATTGGACTTAGGGCCAACGGCACTCACTTAACATGTGTTTTCTCTGTAAAGCACATCCCAGCCTTCCTGTGCTTAGGAGCACGGGACAGCACTTAAGCACAATGCTCAGGGTCTATTTTAAATAGCAAAATCACCAATAAAAAGCACAAAAATGCAAACTATGTTGTATTCAATAGCAA
This sequence comes from Manis javanica, assembly GCF_040802235.1. Classification (NCBI taxonomy): domain Eukaryota; kingdom Metazoa; phylum Chordata; class Mammalia; order Pholidota; family Manidae; genus Manis; species Manis javanica. The sequence goes on along the minus strand of NC_133169.1, from coordinate 89,253,275 downwards.
AAAAGACACTAACGGTATGAGGACTGAAGCACAAAGGCAGAGTGTCACAGAGTGACAACTAAAATTTTTCTCTGCCCTGCGCGTATCTGCAAATGATTGTGAAAGCAGCACAAGTACTGAATTTGGGGTAGAAATAAATTTTAGCAAGTAGGTGGAATCACAAATATGGAATCTAAGAATAATAAGGATTCAACTGTGTGTATGTATACTCAGATAAACACACATATGCAATACTATGAGTATACATAAGAATACCCAAAAAAAAGATTTAACAGTTACCCAGGGACTCATGATACAGATTTAGCATATTAGCAGTTCTCTAAATACGTTTCCAATACTCCTAAGGAATTGAACGTCATAGTCCCTGAGCTCTCGGTTGCTTTCTTTCCTCTCCCCCAAGGATGGTACCATTCCTATGCATGTTTTCATCTTTCTACTACATGTGCACACCTACAACATATTGGGCTTTTTTGTTTTTAAAAGGTACAAAGGATTATACCATATATATATGTGACCTTGCAACTTGCTTTTACATTTACTATTATGTTCTTGAGATGTATCCATATTGAAACATGCAGAATTTATTCACTTTATGCACTGTAAGGTATTTCATTAAACAAATAAATCATAGTTTGTTCATTTCTGTACAGATGAATATTACAGGTTATTCTTGATTTTTCACTATCACAAATCACAGTGCAGTAAACAAGCTTTTCACCCGTCTCCTTCTGTACAACAGTGTGAGTTTCTCTGGGGCAGAGTCAGCAAACGGTAACATCTAGTCTGCCTTGTTCGCTAAGATCTCTTTTAAACAGTGACGCCCCATCATTTACGTAATGCCATGGCTGCTTTTGTGCTACAACGGCAGAGCTGAGTAGTTTCACCAGAGACCACTGCAGAATGTGTGCGTGTTCGACTTTATCGAGTTGTGGGTGGATTTACCAATTCATGCTCTCACCGTCAGCGCTCTAAGAGCGCCACAGTGTACTCCAAAAATCCCCTCAGCCCCTTCCTTGGCTCTCTGTTGCCACCTTCTCTTTCTACATACAACACTTAGAAAGTGCATCCATTCCTGCAGCTCAAACAAATGCCTCTAGGCAGAGGGCATCCCACCGCTAGACATGCAGCCCCCACCTCTCTCTGGCCTTCTCAGGAGCACACCCCCATTTCATGCTTGGTGGTCATCTCCATCCGGGAATTTCCCTGAACCTCAAAGCTAGCACCTGTGCCTCGTGTCACTACCAAAAAGGGCTTCTTGAGACAATGGGAGGGGTAACACCTTAAAACTTGTGAACAAGCAACTGAATTAGAACTTGTTTTCAGTTGGTTCATACAAAGCCATTTAATGGGAAAAAAATTACCAAACTTATTATCACATAGTAACTCTGCTCCTTTCTAGTTGTGACACCTCTCTCTGCCACAATGCCCCTGTCTATAAAATGGGGATCATTCCACCCAAATAAAGAACAAGATAGCAGAGAACCTGGTGCAGTGCCTGGCAGACAGTAAATGCTCAGTAAACTTTCAGTAGCTAGTAATCACTATCTTGCTTAATAGCATCATTTTAATCTCAGTAACCTAGACCTAAAATCTTAAGATCCTGTCTTTTTACTCCCACATCTAACCCAGTGACAATAACTGTATTTTGTTTTCAAAATGCTGGTCATTTTCATTCCTTCCTCTGCAGTCCCAAGACTCCTGTTGGGGCGTTCTGCACCTCTTGCCTGGAATGCCTCAAACTAGTTTAACTTCTGCCCTCCTCTCGCCAGCATATCCCTCACACGGTCCCGGCTCTGAAATCGCTCTGCTCCAAGATCTTTAGAGTCACAACATCCCTGGCAGCATAACGTGCAAATTTCTATGGGAGGCCTTTGACAAGCTGGCCTCAACATTTACTCGCTTCCCACTTCTCCTCCCATACTTCATGCCCCAGCTACGTGCCCAGCTCCTTCCTACACCTGCCCCATGCCTTCCTAAGAATCCTCATTCCCATACTTCTTGCCAAGAGAGTTCTTACATCCATCTCTGCCTACACATATCCTTCAAAGCCCTACTTATATGTGCCTCCTCTATGAAACTGTCTTCAAGTCCCTCAGTCTAAAACCAGCTCTTCTATTCAAAGCAGTTGTGCTTATACCTCACAGTCATCACTTCCACTCTAAAATAACAGCAGGGTGAAAGGTTATCCCTGTAGACCCCAGAAGGCCTTGAGAAGAGTTGGCATTCAATAAACGTTTGATGAATAACATTGTGAACCACAGGCATTTCAAGTGCTGTCAATGCACACCCTAGACTCAGTTCACATTAACTTTAAAATGTGCCAATACGATCACCCAAAGAGGTTATATAATTAGAAATGAATTTAGGACTCAGAGAACCCTTCAAATCTGGGAAGAACAAATTGCCACCTGTCTACCAAGAGGGTTAAGCAGTTGGCATTGGTACAAAGCAAAGAAACTAAATTTACTTGCTCCAGATGTGTGTCAGCCATGAAAAAAACAGGGTCTCTTAATGCATGGCAGCTCTTGCAGTTTCTTCTATGGCAGCTAACCTTTACATTCCTCATGTGCTTAAAAATTACTGTTACCCCTCTTAAATCATCTTAAAGCATTTCAAGTCAATTCAGAAATAATGGTGTTGATTGAGATAATAATTATTTAGAAGGAAAATAGATCTCCACCACAGAATGTTTTGAAGCCAAAACAAATTTCAGGTAAATATTTACCATAGAATGGGGATGCATTCAAGGAAAGATAATACACATAAATAGTTCATAGCCTCAGTATATAAAGAGTTCTTACAATCAATAAGAGAAAGGTAAATACATCAGTAGAAAAACAAATGGACAAAGGATAAACTATTTGCAAGAAAACAAATATTCAATAAACCTGGGGAATATTCAAAGTCGACAGAAAAATTAATTCAAATTATACGGATATTTTTTATCTTTTGGAAAAACTAAGGATTTTTTGAAATGGTGACAGTATAAAGGAAGACTCGGGGAAGGAGACACTCCCATCTATGACTTAAAGAAGTATGAATCAGCAGTCTTCAGGGAGCGTGAGCTTTACACACGGATCTATGTGTTCACCAACCGCGGGACTTCGAGGAATTTCTGCTAAGGAAAGAATCACGGGTAGCAGCCCAAAGAGGGGTTTCAGTGAATACCTAAACCTCCCTTATATTATGTGTCATATATTTATACATTTTCCTGTGGACAATGTACACAATTTTCCTAATAGCATCATAGGAGTTTCTAAGTCACCCCAGAACTTTCTGGTATGGAGTAGTATTTAAAACAAGATGTGACAGACACTGCTTTGTCTAGACAATGTCCATTCTTCTCCTTTTCCGTAAGAACAGACCCTTGATTACGTAGAAGCAAAATCTCCTCCAGCTGAGTGCACTGTAATCCTCCTGAGGGGGGGACTGTGATCAGGTCTGGCCAGTAAGACACGGATAGACACAAGCGGGGGTTTCTGGGAAACTTTTTCTATTCCTCCGACACACACACTCTTTCTTCTTCCCTCTCCTTGCCTGGACCACAGACGTGCGGCCAGGAGGTACAGCAACCACTCTGCGGACATGAGATCACAGGAAGACCAAAGCCTGCACCCTAGGGAAGGAGGAGAGGAAAGGGGGAAGGAAAGCATTTGGGTCGCTGAAGGCTTCAGAGAGCAGCCCTCCGTCCCAGACCACCTCTCCTGTATCTTAATGCCTAAATATCCCCCACTTTACTTAAACCACTACTTGTTGGATTTTCAATTGTTAAGAGCAAACTCATGATACATAGGAGAAAAATATAGCAAATGGAAATCCTACTTATAGTACAATATGTGGAAAATGATCTATTGTGTGTGTGTGTGTGCATGAGATAGAAAAAAGGTTGAAAACACAAACATAAAAAGTTAGCCACTATTCTCTGTGAGGGAGATGAGTGTGACACTCATTTTTCTCTTTATGCTTTTGGTTATTTTCCACATTTGACCTTTTTTTAAACAACAGAAACAAAGGACTAGCATCTTTGAGCCTAATTCACCATGGAGAATGGAGGACTGGCCTCAGAGACCAAGGATGTACACAGCTGTCTCTGTTTCACTGAATTTGTGCAGCTGAGAGGTGACCCGTACCTGCTGCACTTGCACCTGCCAACGAGGCACAGCCCAGGTAGGCAGGAGGGTGGAAGGGAGTTAGGCAAGTTCTCAAGTCCCCTGGAAAAAATAATCATCCATTCTTGATACAGGGCCTGCAAGTGGTACAGTAGGTGAGCAGGCACCCTGAAGAACTGCTTCAGGGTCACATCAGGAAGATCAGCCCCCGATGCCGCCCCCATGTGGGCCCTCCCCTGGCCACCCCAACAGAAGGTCCCAGGGCCTCTCCCAAGTTTCTGGTCTATCTTCTTCCTAAAACCAGCAGGCTCAACACACCACGCTTGAGATTTGGAGCCAGTTTAATGCCAATTTAGTTAGCTGTGCCTGAAAGCTGAAAACTATGTCCTTCTAAAACCTCGCAAGAAAAAGGGTATATATATATATATATATAGCAGAATAGTGAGACTGGACGCTGGTGCACAGAACAGGCTGGAATTGGCAGACACTGGTGGTGAGATCCCTTGCTTCGGCTCCCCTACTGACTGACTCCATGGGGCTGCCAAGCTGTGCAACAGTGTAACTCCTGTCCTGCTGGCCTGCCCACTCTTCCCTGTTTACTGAAGTTTAAACAATAGAGATATATTCCTCCCCTTCCCGCACAAAACAACCCCTCTCCCCTGCCCCAGAGTGAAGTCAGGAGTCACAGTCAGGGGACCACAGCCCTGATTTTACTCTGCTATTCTGATTCACACAGCTGAACGAAATGATGATTCTTATTAAAAACGAGCTCATGTTTTACTGCCAGTGCAGGCAGTCCCAAGTGCCCCAACTCTGGGCCAGCAGCCAGCCCTCCCAAATGCTCCAAAAACTTATGTAACTTGCTAGGTTTCTACCTTTGGCTTGTGGGGTAGGGAGGTGTGTGTCAGGCAGGAAATGGACTCAGATCGAACTGTCAATCCAATGTGTCTGAACAGCCTGCTAACATTTGGTCACAGGGCTTCTTTAGGCTTCGAAAGCAATGTAAGGTGTACTGGATCAGGCTAGCTTACAGGCAGCAACAGCGGCAAAGGAGCTTGAGGTCAAATGGCTTGGAGAAGACAGCTGAGTGTGTTCATGCAATGAACGGCTCCAAGAGTCCCCTTTCTACTTCAGCAGGTCACAGAGTGAAATGCAGGTAGATGCGTACTACGATAGGAAGGTGGGAAACCTTCACTTCACTGTAGCTTCCTAGGTTTAAAAACATGGCGGGGGAGCCTCTGAATTAGCTCTGCATTGGGTTGAGGCGCAGTGGCACCAGGGGTGGGTGAAGCCCTTCTCCCCAAGCTGGGGCAAGGGGGCAACTCCAGTTTGACTTTGTCCGGTAACTGGAGAAGTGAAGGGGAGGAGAGGAGGGAGCAATCGGTCCTTTTAAATAGAAAGCGCACGGAAAGATCACAATATGGAGGATAATTCTGCCCTGCAGGAGAGAAACCAACCTGCTGCTCGTAACAATAATGGTTATCAGGAGCACAGAGCACACTCGGCCCTTCAAAGAATTTTCCAAACAGTGACTTGCACCCTACCTAACAAGCAGACTCTACAAATTGGGAAATATCATCTCTTGGGTAGCTCACAGCCTCACCATTTCTGGGAAGGTGAACAGAGAAAGGCCAGTAGAACACTTAAGAGTCTATTTTGCACTTAGGGGCTGTGAATGTTAATTTGGCCCATGTTGCTATAGGCTGAGATGTTTTAGGAGATGCAGAATAGCAACAAGCGATTGGGTTGGATCTTGGTACACCTCTTGGCTCTGACACTGGCTGTGTGACCATTACGACAACACGTGCCTCCCCAGAACAGTGTCACAATAAATGTCCTAATACATGAACACACTCAGAACGGTGTCTGGCGTATAATAAGCATTTAAAAAATAGGATAGCCACCTATTATTACCACCTCATTGGATGTTACATTTCCTGAGAGCCGGAATCAGTCCTTGTGGGTTATGATTCCCTAGAGGTACCCAAGCACAGCGCTCTGCAGCAAGTAGGTACTTACTAAATGCACATTACTCCAAGTGGGAAAAAAATAAAACATAAAAAGGTTGGGTTGGAGCTGGAAGGAGACGGTCAGGAGCCGCACCACTAAGTGTGATGGGGATGACGGCCCAACGCCCCAAAGGACGGGTGGCTGGGAGCGGCCAGCGCAGCGACGAGACGTCTGCCAGACACTGTGGCGTGCGAGCAAGGGGACGGTCAACCCCGGGTTCTAAAACGACTCAGCGCTTACATACTAATAACCCTCACCCTCCAAGGAGTCTCCCATTCCTCCTCCTCCCCAGCACACCAGCACGGCCGTACATTTATAGTATTTATCAACCTCTTACTAACCACCGATGACACGTATCTCGCCTGATCCTCCCCACATACCAGTGAGATCAGTGCTATTGGTACTGGCATTTTCTAGTGAGGAAACAGGCTTAGAAACTTAGTTAAATACCTAGCCAGAAGGTGGTGAGGCTGGCACTGTTCTGTGGTTTCAGATACCAGCCCCCATGCCTTTGATTGCTAACCAGGTGGTGCTGCCTCAACATGAAGCCTCTCCATCTGCATTTTTCTCTTCCCATTCTTGCCTTTATAAAAACTGGAAAAATGGCCAAAAGATGGTATGGGATTTATCAAAGAAGTTATCCAAATGGTCTCCGTATCACTCATTACCCATCAAGGAAAAGCAAATACAGTGAGACGCTCCCACACGCATACCTGAAGGGCTCTGATTAAAAAGGCGGAACAATCCAAGTGTAGACGAGGAGGTGTAACATACGGAACCTTCATACACTGACGCGTGGAGACGGGAAGGATCACTTTTCAAGACTACGTGGCAATGTCTCGTAGGATATACATGTGTCTACCCTGTGACCCAGCAACCCACTTCTACAGGTACGCTCAAGGCAAATGAGTGCCATGGCCAACAAAAGACACGTAGGAGAACACGTCTTCATGTGTCCTAGAGGCTTTAGTCATAACAGCTCAAATTTAGAAATGACCCAGTGTTCACCAACAAAAGAATGAAAAACTTGAGACATACTCCCTACAATGAAATATTTTACAACAGTAAGACCAAACTACTGCTACATGCAGGCACGGAGAACCATACAGACATTAAACTGAGGGAATGAAGTCACAAAAAAAGAGTACATGCCCTGTGATCCATTTACATGAGAGGTTCAGCAGTCAGGAAACTAACTAACCAGCGGTGATGGAAGTCCAAGCAGCGCTCAGCTCAAGGTGGGGAGGGAGGGGTGATGACGGGGCGAACTAGGAGACCTTCCGGGGTTGATGAAGCTGTCCTGTGCCTTCATCTGGGTGGTGGTTATTTATTTATAGATTTGTCTTGAAAGTGACAAGAGAGATCCACTCACCAACAAAAGACCCACTCAGCTGACATCCCGTTCCAGATAGCCCTCCTCTGGAGTCTCCGGCTGCCGGTCAGAGGTCTACGCTAGGTACACAGCGTGTCGGCCCCCCTCCCCTCCTACGTGCCTACGGCAGAGTCTGCAGGAAGTAAACTACGCATAGGGTCCCCTCTTGGGATTGGGCTTGCAGTGGGGCGGTTTGCCTTAATCCTCACAAACACCCTCCTTGCCCTGGATGTAAATAACGAGCCTCAGTACTAGTTAGAGACTCTGCCCTGAGCATTCCTCTCCCTTTGATTGTGTGTGGAAGACATTTAGAATATTTCAAAAGTGCCCTGCTGTTCTCTTCAGTGGCATGAGTAGTCCTCAAAAGATACATCTATTCTGGTCAAATCCTAGGTGAAGACACTGGGGAAAAGCAGCGCCCCAGCGCCCTCTAGACGCCCCGTGCTCCCAGCAGGGAGGCATCCGCTTTCAGAGCAGATCCCGCAGGCTGGAGATATACAGCAGGCGGAGGCGGAGCGGGTCCCAGACACCAGCTGGAGCCTCAGGGTTCAGGGGACTTGAAAGAAAAAGGGGGGAGATGAGGGAAAGGGCATCAGGCTGACATTACCAAGGTGACCTACTTACCAGTGGCGTGAGGGGTACGGACATTGAGAGGAATAGCTTCCTGTAAGTCCTCACCTCCTCTAATAGTACTGTTTTTCCTCTACAAATAATCACCATGTATTATGATACCTAACAAATTTAATGATAATTCCTTAATATCATCTGACAGTCCACACTGAACTTTCCACAGGTGCCTCAAAAAGGTCTTTGGTAATTCGTTTGCTCAGCTCAGGGTCCAACCCAGGTCCGTACACTGCATCTGGTTACGTGTCTGAAGATTAGGGGCCTCTTTTGCTTTAAACATTCTCTCCCGCCTTTCCCTTTGCCATTGCATTGCTTCCTGGGAGGATTTTAATCTGCAATGCTTGAATTCTTTAAAAAAAATCCAAAAGAAATGTGGTGAAGGGCTGAGATTTGATAAAGCTCCTGGTGAGACAGGGTCAGCCTTTATATCACACATTATGTCTCTGTATTTTCTCCCAAATTTCCAGCCTTACAAAAAGGGCAAATTCCTTTATACTATATAAATAAAATATATATAGACTCCCTCCAGTAGTAAGATAACATTTATAGGATGTTCACTACATGGTAAGTATTGTGCCAGGTTATTTTGATTGACTTCTCACTTAACTGTACTGAGAACTCTATGAGGTTAGTGTTAAAATCATCCCCACTTAACAAATAAGAATCTAGGGCACAAGATTATTCAAACAGTAAGTGATGAGACCTGAATTCAGCCCCAGCTTATCTGAAACCAGATCACACCCTTGGTCATCATTCTCTACTGGTGATTCAATTTTGAGTTTGAATAGCTTAGATCAGCATTTGGAGCGGCCACTAGCTAACCTTGGCCAGTGGATGGGGATACAATAAATGAACTGTGCACCTTTCTCCAAAGGGAACCAAGGATTTCTCAAACATTATCTCATACTCCTCAACACTGGGAAGAAAAGAGAGGTGGACTAGCGGGAAAAGAAGTTTGGGGTGGCCCTGCTGCTGAGGGACGAGGCATCCGCTGGCCGGGATATACCTCTGATGACCCTCAGGCCTCAGATGCGCCGCAGAGCCCCTCCGAGTACTGCAAGGCCTCAGGAGACAGAACCTGACCCTGTTCCAATGAACGCAGGAAGGAAAAATTTCAGAATAAATGTGCTCATTTATGAGAAGGTCTGTAAGAGCCCAAGTATGAAATGAAAAATATTTTCAAGATGTCAGAGTCATTAGAAATAAAGTCAGAATGGCCAAGAGGAACTGGGTCACCTTCCCACGCCTCTGTGGGTAATCTGTCGACCACCCCAGCCTAGGCCTGAGGAAACCGATCAGGGTACTGCTCACGTTTCTTCGTGTTGGTGAATTTACCCTGGAAGAAAAGCAGTAGCAGTAGAAACAGAAAAATACAAGATACCAGAGGCTTGCTAAACCGTGCTAAGAACACCCATGCTGGTGTACCCGACTCACCAACTTCCTCAGTGAATTTTTGTGGTCAAGGGAGGGTAACAGATCTGTCTTTGGGGGGGCGAAGTGTGAACTGTTTTTGCTTCCTTTCTTCACCACCTTCCATTTTCTTCCCCAACCAGGAGGTGGCGAGGAACTGCTGGAGGAAGCTGCATCAGACCCCGGCAAGCGGAAGAACTTGGGCACACAAAGGTCAACTCCTCACACAGGAAACTACAGGGTTCAGCACAAAGACCTGAGGCAAATGTCCAAAGATCAGCATCACTCAGGTAAAAGCCCCACCAGGGCTGACCCGCAGCTGACCCGCGACCTCCAGTCAGCCATTCCCACAAAAATCTGTACTCCCTATGTGCTGTGGAAACAAATCAAGAAATCAAAACAGGTTTCTTCCTCTGCTTTCTGTTCAGAATCAGGTTGATGCCTCTCTGTGTACCAATCGCAAAGTGTTGAGTATATGTTTGAAGTTCTCTTTCTTGGCCTGGCAAAACCACAAAATAGAAGGCACAGATCATGAACCAAGCAAAAGCACGATCTCAGTAAGAGCCCAGGGCTGAGGTGTTACTTTTATATAACTTTCTTTGCCCATCACCACCAGTAGCCCCTCCTGCGTGCATCTGTGCGACCCTTTCAGTTGCTCATTGCGAGGAACCTCTGCAGCTTCTGCTGGCCCAGGACCCAGCCCCCTTTCTACTGCTACCCCTCGGTGTTCCTTGGGGGAATGACCCCTTTTCCCTCGACCGTCTGTGTAGCCGGGCGGAGCCGACCCCAGCACTAGCACACGACTCGGGTCTGGCCCGTCGGTCACAGTGACCACTTCAGGGATGGACATGGGACCTGGCAAAGCCAGAGAAAAGTCAGCGGCAGGACTTTTGCTGGAACTCCTAGGCAAGAGGCAGACTCTTCCGTGAGCGGCTGCCAGGTGGGCAGGAGCTGCTGGTTTACAGGGGCCTGTGGCACGAGGAGAGGCCCCTACCTGAGAACGATGCCAAACAAAGAGAAGCATGAACCAGCAGGGGCAGAATTTACATTCTCCATGGTTCACACACTATTTAAGTTGGTATGCTTGTTTTTAAGAGGTGAAATTCCACCTACAGGGAACTAGATATCTCTACAGAGCTGTCTTTACAATCTAGTTCAGTAAGGTCTCAATTTATATTTTTGGCATGTAAAAAATATCTCTTCCTGGCAGGATATCTTATGAACCCTGCATTTCTCAATATGCAGTCTTATTGGGTGTGCTTTTATTGCTTGTCTGAATTTCTGTTGAATGGATATATTCATTATGTATGGATGTTAAAGACTTCATGGAGACAACACGAAAGTATAGTAATAATGACTGGGTCAAATGTTCTGGCTACGTTCAGGGCGAGCAAAAGGACCGACCAACAGCATATACCCTTTCCTCAGTCAGAGGCCCCCTCCCCTCGGAAGCAGTAGCTGCTCTGCAGACTGCTAGCATGATGTCAGTTCACTTATTTACTTTATAAACTTACAATTTCCTTAAAGGAAGTGCTCTTTAAATGCTTTCATATTCCTATTTCAAAAAGATTTTCATGAATGCTTTGAAGGACTAAAGAGGTATTATAAATCATCACCATGTAATAAAAATCTGCAGAATCTTTCATGGAAAAGAACTTGTAATGATGTGAAATAGGACATGATGATATTGCATCTTATTTGGGTGTGAGATTCTAAAGCTAATATTCAAGGCAAAACCCAGAGTGAGAATTTCTCTTGGAAAGTCCTTAAGCCACAGATATAGCATAACGTACTTTGCTTTCTTTAAACTGTACTGTACTGCCCATCAGTAAGTTCCAGGGAGGTTTTCCTCCCTACGGTGGTTCCTTCAGATGAGCACCCGTCAAAGCAGTTGCTTGTGCTCAGAGCCCACACAGTATTTGTGTTCTTTGCAGAATGCTTATAGTTGAATTCATTTAAAATAAATGCATGTACCTCAACTAGTTTCATTATGTTTTCTTAATACTATCCATGACACAGAGACGGGAGTTACCTTTATCCTACACAATCTTTTAGGGAGACTATACATACAGGAGACATCTAAAGAAGAAAGCCAAGTCAAACTAATTGAATATTTGTTGAGTAACTAATTGTGTGTAAGAGACAGTGATCATATTAGGATCATCTAATCTGAGGTTTTCAAACTATTAGTAGAGAATCCTTTTTATCAAAAATTTATTAATCCATCAATCGTTCAATCGAAGTGAAACCTCAGTGCATTAACAAGAGGAAAGCAAGGCCGCCCTGGCAGAAGCAGAGAAGAAAGCCTTCTGTTCACCTCGACAGCTGCAAATCCCAGAGGTTCGTGACACAAAATTTGAAAACCACTGATCTAGGGGTTAATCTCTAGTCTCCTCCTTTCACTTAATAGTTTCAGCCCACAGGCCTACTGAGGGCAAGCAACCTCTCCAAGGCCATGCAATTTAGTGGCATCACTGGACTGGACACCAAAGTTCCTGACTGTTTGCACCATGTCCATCACAAAGCTGCTTCCCCTCCACTTAACTACCCACTACACAAGAAGTGACCTTTCAAAACAGTGTGCAAAGGGCTAATGGAAATTTGGAAAGAAGTTGGACACATCAGGACTTCTGGCAAGAAAGGAGTTTGGTGCTAGATCTTACCAGAAAAGCAGAATTTACTAAATTAGCAGCAAAAGCCATTCTGGCAAATCAAGAGCGTGGAAACAGAGATGTGTGTTGGGGAGAAGGGTGGCATGCAAAAGTGAATCAAGGTCTTCAGAAAGGGCAGGGCCTAGGGTGGGGGGAAGAGGGAGGAAGGAACAAAAGGCGAAAATAGTACGGATGCTAACCTGCTGGGGAAAATCTGTTTCCAAAAGGACGTACCACCTTCCTGAAGGTGATCTTCCAAGGCCTCATCAGGACTAACGTGGAGCCACTGTGTGGAGAGCCGACCAAGCGCAGGCCTGGGCCGTGGAGCCAGAAAGCCTGGATTCCAGGCAGGGCTCAGCTTCCTCGGCCACAGACGACGAGAGCAAGCGTCACTACTAACACGTTAAATAAGCTAATGTTTAGAAAAATACTTCGTAAATGTTACATCAGTATATACAGTTGTTGTTTTTTAAAATAAAACATTAAGCAATTGCTGTGTACAAATTAATCTATTTTCATTAAAAGCCAGTGTCAAAAGGGCTCTTACCTCCAATTCTCAACCACTAACAAATGTTTGTAGGTATCACCCTGCCAAGATCGAGATGTCAGGAGAACAAAGCACACAGAGAACCGGAGCCCTTCCCGCCTGCTGGCTCTCAGTCATACCACCGCAGATACTCTGATTAGGGAAAAGGAAAACTCCACCCTTGGGTCAGAGACACTGAACTACCCAGATATTCCAGAAGTAACCACTGAAGTACTGAGGAGAGAGATGAACAGAACGGGATAGAGAGGGAATGACCACAATCCGACCTGTACCCTAAACTATACCAAAAGCAGTAGGCTGAGAACAGAACATCAGATATAAAATTTAATCTAACTGGGGCAAATAGAAAATAAGACAATAAATTCTGAAAACATGCTGTGCAAATAAAAAGGCAAAAGCTAAAACTGTCAGGGCCCTGCCTCATCTAAAATAATCTCTTCAAAACTCATGTGGAGAAGAGAAGGAAAATGATTAGAAACCAGCCCCAAACACAAAAAGCAAAGGGGGATCAAGGACACCGACGTCACCTCCTCCGCCGGCACCACCCCAAAGAAACCAGAGGAGAGGCTTTTTTTGGTTGTGTTGCTGACCTACTTTCGACGATCCATGGAATAAATAAGTATAGTTTCATACAGCCTGGGAGGAGGGAGCGAAAAGAAAAGAAATGCCCTGTGTCTCAGGTGACGTAACAGACCTAATCTCACACGTGAATGATTTTCATGAAGGTGTGAAAGGGGCTTGTTATTTGAATCTCACCGATATGTGCTGTTTCAAGTACAATAGTGTTGTTCTTTAAGTTATTATTTTAAAAATAAGAGTAATACAGATGCATAAGGGAGAATTAAACTATACAGAGAAATAAAAAATGAAAAGATAAAAAGCCCTCTACTCTCTCCCAAAAGGTTTCAACAATTAAAATTCTGTATCACCCCAGAGACTACGCATATACCGGGAACAGCAGGAGCGCAGCTCATAAGCATCCTTCACGCAAGTGAGATCGTATCACACAAAACGTGTGGGCTGCCAAGAGCCGTCGGGGCACCTTTCCTAATAGTGCAGAAGGGTGTGCACGTGCAGGGCTCACCACGCGGACCCCACGAAGGGGATGAGCCAGTCCCATACAAGTAAGGCCACTGGGCCAATTCTTTTTTTATCTACCTATGTTTATTAGCTTTTTCAACTATGCGGCAATGAACACCCTTGTTTGCATGCCTGACATCATTCTACCCCCCTCTGAGCTGTAAGGGTCTAGCTTACCTGTAAGTCATCTGCACTAAAAGGGCTAGGGTAGAGCTAATCTGAAATAAGCCCGAGCCAGTCCTTAATAACTGAAACAGTTATTTATATAGATGTATTATAGAAATATTTTCCATTTTTAAAACATCATAGAAAAGAATAAAAATAATACAGTACAAAGGTTTGGGATCAAGCCTTCATTTAAAAAAAAAAAAAAAGGCCCAAAGCAGGAACAGTCTTTTAAAGCAGCCCCCCACTGTTGCCTGTAAGTCCCCCACTCAGATGAGTTTTCTTTTCCTCAAATGATAGAAGGAAGCCTACGGACTGTAGCTTGTCTCTGAGTAAACTACTCTCTGAAAATGGTCTAACAACAGAGGTTGAGAGGAAGCAGGCCTTCCCATGACAGAGGGTCAGCCAGCCAGTCACCCCCACTCTTCTGACTTTCTCTTCTTCTGCATCGAGTGGTATCACAACCATGTATCACTGCTGAGCATCTTAAACCTCAGGCATCCCACAGTCAGGAAACGAAGTGAGCCTCCCCCAGCTCCCTCAGATATCTTTCTCCTGGACATGACACAGACATCTGTCTGCCTAAGTGGCACTCGTCAGAGAGGCCCTCAAGCTCTCCCCAGATTAGCTGGGTGCTGACCTGAAAATGTCAGGGTACGGCCTCTCTAAGCTTCAAGTTTCCTCAAATGCAAAAGGGGGATAATAGCAGTACCTACCCTCCCCAGACTATGAGATAGTACATGTGGCTTTCTTAGCAGAAAGAATGGTTCTCAGTCAGTGCCCAAAAGGTGTCAGCAACTTAGATCAGCAGCAGCTTCAGTTTTAAAGCCTGAGCAGGCACAGAAAAGCGTGAGTGCCCTACTCTGACTACCAGAAGAAACAGTTTCTGCTTAGAGACACGATTAAATCTGCTCAAGCTTCCCCTGGTTCAGCTAATTAGTTATACCCTGGGGCCTCCTCAGCCCAGGAGATAGCAGCTAATTCAGGGCTGCCATGGGGCAAGGGCACATTTAACTAAAAAGGGGGTGAGGGAATCTCCATGGTGCAGAAGACAGTACATGGCACCTTGTGACGATTGTCGAGTTCCAGGCTACTGGAACCTTCTCAAATATACATGCTTTCCTTCCTTTGCAATTTCTTTCCTTCACATTGCATGCTATTTTTTTTAACCATGGTTATTCTGCTCCACCAACTAATTAAGACTTTACAAGACAATTTCTGAAGTAGTCCCTTGCAAATGCCAGATGCTAAAGAGAAACAGTTTTAACAGGCTGTTTTCCTCCTACTTAGAATATGTATCAAATACGCAGACCATCATACAGTATCATTATAATGCAAATCTGACAAAAATCATTTCCATCCACACATCAGTGCTCAAATTCATTTAAACTTAAACCTACAATGCCACCTAAAAGAACTCAGAGAACCTTGAATTTCATCAAAATGGGAACGAAATCTGAATTTAAACTAACACTTTCAAGGTTTCATATAAAAGTTAGCCCTCCTTCCTTCCTTCCTTCCTCCCTCCCTCCCTTCCTTTCATTCATTCCAGATTTGGTTAAATGACACCTTCTCCAGGAAGCCTTTTCAGAGTGGTACACTCTGACCCTTGCTGACCCCTAGCATACAGGGACTCCTATGGGTAGCTTATTGTGGCGGTGGTCCTTGTTTTGTTGCCCAACATCAATTCCCATTTTTGGTGACAGCACCTCAATCTCCTAGGCTACCCCGATCTACTCTACTCCGTTCTACGGGTCTCAGTGCCCAGGTTGGTCTTGGAAACACACCGACGTTTGCGGAGTGTTCTTCTCCTACCACTTTAACCTTATACTCTGACTTGGATTCACATTCTTAGAAAACTGTCCGTCCATCCACCCACCATCTATCCCTTAGTGACTGACAATGACAAGCCGCACACTGTGGTGGGTGCTCAGCCAGGGTCAGGGTCTGAGCCTGGGAGGTATCAAAAGTGACCGAGTTGACACCCGCACACACCTTCTAACAACCTTGAAGCTTAATAGTCTATTAAGATTCACATTTACCTGATTTCCCTGTACAACTGGAGTTGACTCTGTCTTATTACCACTTGTTTTTTATGCATATGTGGTTAATTTTTATTTCTTTTTTTCCTGAATTTTATTCCTAACAAAAACATTAGAGGACTAACAGACTGTAAAGAAGAAGAAAACAATGTTTTCAAAAATCTACCACCCTAATAGCAGCTGTTTATCTTCTTGTGCCTTCTTCAGGTGTTTGTATGTGTGCACACATGTATTTGTGTATTTTACAGTTGTAATCATAACATGTATATGCTCTCACATTGCTCTTCTATTAATTTTCTCCATTCAATGTTTATGGTGTTAGTAACAGCATAAACAATCAAGTTGTCATACCATAGTTTACTTATTATTAATAAGTAATATATTAGTAATTTTATAGATTATTCTAATTTTAAAAGATAACTCAATAATAAATGATCATAGATTTATTCTTCTTCTTTTCAATTATGGACTTGGAATAAATTTACAGCAATGGGATTATCAGAGTAAAAGTTATGAAAAAGCATAAGGCTATTAACAGCTATCTGGCTTTTCTAAAGCATTTTTACACCTAAGTGTGCCTACAATCAATACTTTATTATTCACACTAATGGAAGGAAGCAGTGGTGACAGTAACCCAAGTTATTTATGTTTACAACTGGGAGGCCAAATGTTTACACATACTTTTACGGATTATTTATTATCTTCTTAATTACACTTCACACACACCAACAGAGGGCATGCAGGTAGAAATGAGATCAGGTATGTGAAAGTACTCGAAATATTAAAAGACTGATACAAATCCATACCCTGCTGAGAAGCAGGGGGACATCAATCATAAAACTCCAAGTAGGCCAGACTTTGTAGGCACTGGAGAGCCGCCAGTGTAGGTACGCATGCCCTCCAATGCAATTGGAACCCTCTTCTCAGTTATGACTCCACATGGCCCTGAGTCCCCAAAAGAGAAAGGAAAGTGTGTATCAATATTTGACTCTCCTGTGCTCTTTTCTCCACCATCTCAGTCACACAGAATGATCACCATCCCACCTGCTGCAAAGCAAAGCATAAAAGCAGAAATCAAATGCAAAGGGGGAAGGATGGGGAAAGCAGAGCAAAAGTCTAATGAACTGTCTATTAAAAATTAAAACTAAACTATAAATGTTTACAAGCCCGTTAAATCATCATGTTCCACCTGCATATACTGGATGGCTTTCAAAAGCTTGCCTCTATTCCCAGGGCATAGAAGACCAACAAAATCACCATGGCTGGGGCTCAGCAGCACTCTACATGGCCCCCATTCCCCACATTGGCCCAAGGACTCATCCTTGAAAAACACTGTTGCTGCAACATGAGAAAGATACTCCCTTCACATTCTCTCTCTTTTTAAAAATACTGAGTTATATTTGACAGACAACACTGTAAGTTTAATACATTCATTTGATGCATTTATATTGCAATATGATTGCCTCAGTAGCATAGCACCTCTATCTAGTCACATATTTATCATTTCTCCTAGTGTGAGAAACAATTAAAATCTAGTCCCTTAGCAAGTTTAATGTTTATAATGTATTTTGTTAAATATAATGCCATTGTCCTTTAAACTCCGTGATAGCACCTAAAAGAAATCTCCATTTGGTATTAGCATGTCTTCCATTTTTAACAGTTGCTACCCATAACCATATTTATTTTCTGAAGGAAATGTTTTAAGTAAAGGAAGTGAAACTAATCAAGGGTTAAGTAAATAGAGTAAATGTTTGGGAATATGATCAAAATCAAGGAGGGGACAAACTTAAGTCTGAAAAACTGAATTAAGCCTATTTACATTTCATACTTTTCACTGTTTTATGTCTTGATGTCCTCAATGTAACTGTTATAGCCTTAAGGACAAAGGGCAATATTTTAATAGTGAATATTGCATTTCAATTGCCAGGTATCCTAGAGACACAGATAGTCTAGTAGTTCAGATTTGTCAGTTAAGACAGAAAAGAATTTAAACAAGACACATTAAGTCTATCAAAAATATTACGATTTCAGGTTTGCTTTATCTTGGTATCTCACTGATTCTCATGTCCATTTAAAAATCATTATAATGGAAGCAACCTAAGTGTCCATCAGTAGATGAATGGATAAAGAAGATGTGGTACATATACACAATGGAATATTACTCAGCCATAAGAAAAAAACAGATCCTACCATTTGCAACAACGTGGATGGAGCTAGAGGGTATTATGCTCAGTGAAATAAGCCAGGCGGAGAAAGACAAGTACCAAATGACTTCACTCATATGTGGAGTATAAGAACAAAGAAAAAAAACCGAAGGAACAAAACAGCAGCAGAATCACAGAACCCAAGAATGGGCTAACAGTTAACAGAGGGAAAGGGACTGGGGAGGATGGGTGGGAAGGGAGGGATAAGAGGGGGGGAAAAAAAGGAGGCATTACGATTAGCATGTATAATGTGGGGGGGGGCACAGGGAGGGCTGTGCAACACAGAGACAGAGAAGGCAAGTAGTGATTCTACAGCAGCTTACTATGCTGATGGACAGTGACTGTAATGGGGCTTGTGGGGGGGACTTGGTGAAGGGGGGAGCCTAGTAAACATAATGTTCCTCATGTAATTGTAGATTAATGATACCAAAATTTTTTTAAAGATCATTATAATTTAACTTTGCTTTATCTTGACTTCTGATGGCTTTTCATCACTAAAGACCTGGGACATGTCAGTTTTCAGTTTTCTCCTCTGTTAAGTATTTGGTGATCTATAAAGAATATCATGGAAATAAGCGAACCCTTTATAATACATGAATATGTGGAATCCTTTGGACACTTAAGTTTTTTACCCCTAAGTTCTCTGTTTACAAGTAAGATATTTAGGTACTAAGAGTTAAGCATTCTCAGCAGTTATATAAAAGGTCCACCTCTCTTCTACCCTAGTTCATCTGGCTTGCCTGTTTGGGGGTTCATGTTGTTCCCTCACCACTCAAGAAGAAGCATGCTTTGCACATAAATAGCTTTATCAAATGGAGATTTAAAGCAAAACAAAACTGTCACCATTCAGTCTTGTTAGTCAAAAGGGAAACCATTGAAGATCTTCTGGCCGGCAGCCCGTAAAGGTGGAAAAGGGTTAAGACTATAAAGATGCCCAGTCATTCTACCACTGCCCAACAATGCAGATGACCTGGAAACTTGGCATAAAAGGTCTTGGCTTTACTATTCTTTTCTTCCCCCTATTATTTTACATAGTTAGAAGCCAAAAGCAACTCCACCCATACAGTGCATAGTGAATTCCTGTTTACTCAAGAAAAGTCCCCAGAGCTGAAAGGAGGTTAAAGGATGCAAAAGGGCAAAAAAGAAAGAAAGGAAGAAAAGAAAAAAACCCTAAAAGCACACTTTCACATTGGTCAGAGTAAAATTCACATGGAGTTGCCCAAATAAAAGAAGCTTCAGCTACACTTCAATAGAGAATGAAACAGCCGGCATAATCTACAGAAGGTAAGCAGAGAGAAAGTTGTACTTTGGAAATAATTTCCATCTACTTTTTTGCTACTTGCATCTCTCCTGCTTTGCTTGAGCTTTTCAGGTTTCTCATTAATTCTGCCTCAATACCAACCACCCAAGGATCTCAAATGGTAAATATTTTTAACAGTGTCAGATGTGCTGAGGGTCAGGAACACTGGCCTGAGTTCAAAAGACATGTAATTTTCACCAGGAAATGAATCTGTCATCATTTTTGTTTAATAGACATTGAAAATGAAAACAAATTCGGAAGGGAATTTACAAGCAGAAAAAATATGAAGAGAGTTAAATAACACAAACTGAAACATTTCATTTTGGACACTAGAAGACTATCATCTATTTCTTTAATTTTGTTTGAGAAAAACAAAAACTCTAAAAGTTGAATATTTTCAACACAGACCAGATGGCTCCTTGTGGGGAAAATATCAAGTGTTGGGGAAGCTACTCTTAGCTCTCACTGTGATTGATTGTATGACATCAGGCTAGTCATTAAACCATTCTTATCCAATTATCAGATTAGTAATCAGGAATACCAGTATGTCAAGTGACAGGCTGAAATTCCCTAAAACTAAGAATGCTACTCTCAGTTATGCCAATTTCCCTTTGTGAAAACGGAACACCTAACCTCTCTGGGCCTCTTTAACGTCTAATAAGTAGTGACTGAGTGTCTGGACCCTGATCTAGACAGAGGTGAGTCAAGACAAGGTCTGATTCAAGGAGTGCCATTCTAAAGGCAGCAGATAAGCAAATACTAACAAGCAAACAGTGTGGTGTGTCACATTGATTTATTTGTGGATATTGAACCATCCTTGTATCCCTGGGATAAATCATACTTGGTCATGGTGCATAATCCTTTGAATATATTTTTAAACTTGGTTTGTTAATATTTTGTTGAGGATTTCTACATCTATGTTCATCAGGGATATTGGTCCATAATTTATTTTTTTTTGTAGTGTCCTTTGTTTTGGTATCAGGGTAATATGCTGGCCTCATAGAATTTGTCAGATCTTTATGTTGTACACCTGAAACCAATAAAATATTGTATAGCAACTGTACAATTTTTTAAATTAAAACGAACAAACAAAAAGTGTAGGCTGTACAGAAGATACACAGGGTGATGTGACAGAAGATACCAGAGGTTGGTAAGAAGCAAGATGGTAATGACATAAATAAGACAATGAGGAGGAGTCTCCATGAGCACATGCTGCTTAGGCTAAGATCTGAAGAAGAGTGAACTAAGTAAAAAAGCTGTGAAAAGCTGAAAGAACATTGCAAATGGGCAGAACAGCATGTGCAAAGGTCCTGAGGCAGGAAAGAGCTTAGCATGCTGGGAAACAGATGGCCGATGAGGCTTGAGTTGTATCCTAATGAATAAGAAGTCACTGGCATTCAGAAGTGGGCAGAACAGGATGTGCAAAGGTCCTGAGGTGGAAAAGAGCTTAGCATGCTGGGAAACAGAAAGATAGCCGATGAGGCCTGGGTTGTATCCTAATGAATAAGAAGTCACTGGCATTCAGCAGAAGTGGACTACTTCTCTCATTAAGTTAAGCTTAGCCTTTTTAGGTACCAAAATGTTAAGCTAGTTTTTGGTAGGAATTTCTTTCACCTTCTGTCATTGATTTTCTGTTCTTAAACAAGAAAAAGTTTGACTTGGGCTCAGTATTAATATTTGGTGCTGTCATCCATGAGGCAGGCAGAAGTATCTGAACTAACTATGCTTTTATAATCCAATTTCTTTTTTATTCTTCTGCTACAAAAAAATCACTTCTTGCTCCTTCAGGTTGTTCCAGCTGCCTTGTTTGGAAACAACTTCAGGTATGACTATCAGGCCACAAGTACATGGATTGTGGGGCCGCTGTTGCTGCCTAGCGGCTATAGTTGCCTTTATTTCAAGATTCACAAAAGTGTTACAGACGGTAAGGTTTATCCAAAGGTTGGCCATCAGGTAAGGTGGGTGTGGTAGGCAGAATTCTAAAGAGGGTTCTCCCAAGATTTCCACCCTACCGTTATTTAATCAAACACTAATCTAAGTATTACTGTGAAGCGGTTTTATAGATGCGATTAAAAGTCCCAAGTCAGTTGACCTTGAACACAGAGATTATCCAGATGGATCTAATCTAGTCACATGAGTCCTTTAAAAGCAGAGTTTGCTCGGGTAGCCAAAGAAAAACTCAAGAGAGATCTGTAGTGTAGAAAGGATGCCACATACTGCTCTAGGCTGGAAAACGGAAAGGCCACATGAAGAGGGATATGGCGCTGCCCTGCCTCTAAATGCTACACCAGGCCCTGGCTGACAGCAAGCAAGGAATTATAGGCTAAGGTCCTACAACCACAGAAAAATGAATTCTGCCAATCACAGGAATAAGTTTGGAAGAGGACTCTGAATCCAGAAGAGAGCACAGCCAGACAACACCTTGATTTCAGCCTGAGCAGAGAAACACAGACACCCCATGCCAGATTTCTGAACCTCAGAACTATGAGCTAATACATGGCGATTGTTCTAAACTACTCAGTTTGTGATGATTTTTTACATAGCAACAGAAAATCAATATCCTGGGTGAAGTGGGTATCCAGTGAATTGGCCAAATTAATGATAAGACCAATGAATAAATGAGCTCTCACTAGGTCATTCTCACAATTGTCCACATGACGGCATGGCATGATGCAAAGAGCATACAAGTAGGAGCCGACAGCCCTGGGCTCCAGCCCTGCCTCTGCAGCCCTGTATGTGTGGGATTGGGCAGGGAATCCATCTTCCTTCTCCGGGCCTTTCTTCTTTCATAGATGAGGAATCTGCTCAGGCTGATTAAGGTCTCTTTCAGCTCTGACAGTCTGTGAGATTACTCGTGCTTTATCACGTTAAAAACTAAACTAAAAACAGACGTACATTTTTCTTTATTTGTTTAACTTTTCAAATGATACTATTTTTTTCCTGCATATTAGCAAACTTATATCTCAAGGTGACAATATTTAAGGAAGTTTACAGAACAGAAATCTGCTAATATTGCTTAAATATATTCAATATACGATTGCTACATTTATTTTTAGCTCTGGTTACAACTACCTCAGAGACTTTTCAATCCTGCCGTTAACTAAATATTTAGGCAATCTACAAAGCTTATCTTTGCATGAAAGCTGAGTCAACACGATCCTAAGACTTACTTAGAACATGACTGGGTGCCAAATGAGGGGATATTTACCAAAACACGACTTAAAGCCTAAGAAATGTCCCTGGAATAAAAATAACCATCCATTCATAGGGACCTTGTTCAAATTGTCATACCCATCCTTTGAATTTTTTCACTACTGATTTTTATTTTAAGATGAACAGAAAGGGCCCGTATGTGTATTGCCCCAGTATTTCAAAGGTGCTCATGTTTCATCAAAGTTGCAAGTCATTCTTAACTGAAACGTTATGAAATAAAAATCTCCCTAGAGAAGTTTTGTGGAACTTATATCACAGTCCAAGTACCTTTCTAGACTGAAAACCTGAGCATGTGCAAAAGATAATTGGTGAAGGTGGAAAGAACTGGCGCGAGGGGAAGAGACACAGAGACAGAGAAATTTGCAGAGTCTTGACAGGCACAGGTTTCCTTAGTAGTTCAATTGCTAAATTCTCTTTACTTAAAGCTGAATTCTGAGTTGTCACATAAAAGAGTGCTGGAGCACTTTCTATAAAAAGCAGGGTGCGCTACAATGCAAGAAGACACTTCCCAATACAGGACAGCAGCAATTAAGAACAGCGCAGCACAGAACTCTGGATCAAACCAGAGGAGACTCTCTCTACTGAGAAGGACTTAGAAATCTGTACCACGCCCTCTGCCCATCATGAATCATTGCGTGTGCACGTATTGGAGAGAGGGCCTTATCACTCCAGGGTAACTGTCACAAAGACAAAAGCACAAAGTTAATGTTCTTAACATGAGGATCAACATTTTACTGTAAAATGGTAGTCTTGAGGAGGCGGAAGAGGCTGATGAGGACTTTATCTAGGAAAATGAAATAATCAAAATAAGGTTCCTTTAAATAAGATCTAACTTATTTCAACTGCACACAAAATTTTAATAGAGTAAATGTTGATGGGAAATGTGGTTTTTCCTGCAAGATTTTATGATAATGCTATACGATAATCTTTAAATTTGACTTCAAGAGGATAATCAAAAAGATGGTCATTTTTGCAAAAATAATTGAGAGGCTCAATCTTCCCAAGGCCCATTCTTAATCCTTTGATTCAAATCATTCTCCTTCCAAGTGTCTATCAAGTTGTCATCTTCATGTGACTCATCATCTGCTAACTGGTCTAACACCACCTGGTCCTTCTTTGTCCACGACCATGCACACAATTCTCCAATACTACTCCCAAGGACTTCATAAAATCCTGCAGTTTTTGCAAGATTTACAATTTCTCTATCCTGGTGTTGAATGTTTATCTGCCATTGAGCGAGAGACCAGCACAGAGAAAAGAGGTCCTAAAATAAATGAAAATGTTAAGAAAGAAGGACAACTTGTTAAGCTGTGACTAATTTTATTAGTGCTCTGTCTTCAGTTAATCATAACTTCTCCCGTAGGTAAGTTCACAAATTCAGGGACTCAGAAGTGAAAACACAAAGAAACAAGGACCCCTAGTCCCATAATTATGCTGAAAGCCAATCACGGCTTCATTAGATAGTCTGGCTGTTTAAGCATTCTCAACTAATCCTCTGTTGTCTTCAAAAGTACCAAGTGAAAGAAGCCATCCAGAGATCGTTCTAAAGCAATAACTGGGCTGGCTGGACTCCACTCATGGCTGCAGCCATGAATCTGGCATGCCGAGCAAGCAAAGCCAAGTGCGCAGGAGGCTTCATGTGGACTCCCTCCGAGTGTGCTACACGTTCCCTCCGAGTGTGCTACACGTTCCCTCCGAGTGTGCTACACGTTCCCTCCGAGGGCACTACGTGCTGCACAGACACAGCGCGAGACGTGTCCTGGACAAGGAGACAGGGTACAAGGAGACTACCATCTGGAATTGGTCATCATCTACTTCCAATTTCCCTGTTAAAGGCCCACAGGGTCTTTTAGTGTTAATAACCAAAAAGGTTCCTGATATAAAACATTGCAAGGTGTGCTCTTCAGTCATTCCTTGGAGAGCTTTCCCAACAGTGTCAATGACATGCTAATAGTCTACAATGTTTGATGCCGGCAATTTGTAACCTGGGTAAATTCAAAGGATCTATAACCCCCCATCAATGTTATGCCAAAACCTCTCTTCTGGGTACACTCATTTTTTAGATAGCTCATAGTATTCTTTCTTTCTTTTTTTTTTTTAAAGAAGTTTGCTCTCCCTCCCTGCAAAAAGACCTATCTACCTAGTTTTCCTCCAGGCCAATCACAGCACATCACAAGGAGTTTATATTTACCAAGGAGTTTACATATTCCTTGATTCTAAAATTGGAATGCATCTTATAATCCTTGTTTATATTTAATGTTTCCTTCCTGCTCCAAGAAAGTGATTATTAAATTGATAGCATACCTTTGAACTGATGACATTGAAGCAATACAGAAATTAGCCCTCTATCAAATATATCAGTCAATAGGGCAAACTGCATGGTCCCAAACAAAAAACGTAGAAACTTCTATGTCCCCATGAGGACACAGAGTGGGCATCACAATACCTGAGACACATGTGAGTTGCTGTCCTATCACCACTGGACACTAGTGCACCAGACGTCCCCTCTTGCACCAGACAGCTCTGCGGCCCCATTCTGGTTGGATGGCTGAAGCCTTGGGAATTTTCAATGACAAGAACAAAGGGACTCTACCAGAAGCAAGGGGCTGGATGTAGGCTCAGCCAAGACTCTGAGCACAGGAGCAGAGAAAGCAAGCAGAGCCTGCTCTGGGCTCTCCACTGGGGGAACACTGCCATAAGTACTCAGAAAAATCCCGTGTACAGGGCCTAACATCGTTTTATTTCACAGGAAGAGAGGGATTGACAGACCCTGACTGCTGCCTCGTCGCCTTGACCGACAGCCCCCGAGTCTGGACGTCTCTTCGCAGAGATGGACTGTGGGATTAGAACACGTAAGGTTTGGAAATTCCTTGTTTAAAAAGAAAAAAAAAATCCTTTGGCCAAAATATTTGCTTGCCTTGCCTATAAAAGAATGAGAGAAAAATATCTCTCAGTGGCCTAAAGGAGAAAAAAGAGCCATGGTCAGATAGCCAGGTCTGAAGAAAGTGACTCTAGTGGCTGGTCTCCTGTCAACTGGTCTTCTATAAGTTCCACCTCACTAAAGTAAAAAGAAAATAAAGGACCAGTCTTGTCCATATACGACAGGCTGCCTCAATTTTGGCAAGTCCCCAAACACTGAACAAGTATCCTCCAGGGCCAGGACTTGAAGAGCCAGCCAATTCAAGAGGAGGGGGAGGTGATGCAAGCAGGTGCTGGAGGCAGACTGTTGAAAGCTCCAGACCTATGAGAAATGAGACTCTGAAGCTACAAAACACCACATCTGTACAGCTTTGGTGCACAGGGACTTTCTTGCTTGGGGAGGTTTTAAAAACAAAGTTGTTCAGTTCAAAACAACTAACCACTGGACTGGGAAAAGGTACCATAAGAGGAGGAAAAAAGGAACTATTTGTGGCACAAGGGAAGATGCCTAAGCTGTTTGCTTGTTAACTCTCTAAACACCTGTACAGTGACTGGTACATAATTTCTACTCGATATATATTCACTGAATTGGATTCTCAGAGGCTCAAATTTTGAAGAGCAGCTTATACCCTCTCATGTGGCAATGAAGGAGAGTAGCAGTGTGACTCTAGTGAGGGGCATTCTGGCTGGTGTGGGTGCTCATTTTGTCCACACAGACCACGCACGGGTTAGATGCACTGGGTGCGGCAATGTGTTATAAGCTATGCCCTCTCTGTGCCCTTGTGGCTGCTACCATCTTAAAAACAAGCAAACATGCTAACAGCCAAATGCCAATGGTTAAAGGAGTCCAGCAAGGACTGCGTTCCTTCAGAGGAAACAGCTGTTTCTGTCTTTGAATAACAAAGGAATAGTCCATGGAACAAAGTCGAGCTCCATTTTTCTTAAAAAACTTTTCACTTTCCTATGCAAAGTTGCCCATACCTCCCACCTCCCCTAAGGAAGCAAAGCTTTCCTCTGCTAACATCCATGGAACAATGTCTATAGGGGATGCTGAAGGGCCGTGAGAAAGCCATTTCCAGGCAAATGCTACAGGAGATTTGAGAACATCTGACTTAGACAACAGACAGACACAAAACAAACCCATACGAGAAAGCTCCACAATCAGAGGCCCCTCTCAGAGCCAAATGTTGGCAGCAAAGATGGCATATGCCACCTTGTAAGAGACCAAGAAAATTAATTTACCTGCTCTGATGAGTTGAGCAATAAAAAGGTATGTGTATGTCCTCACCCTCAGAACTTGTGAATGTGACCTCATTTGGAAAGAGTCCTTGCAGATCGAATTAAGAAAAGATCATTGTGGATTACCAGTGGGCCCTAAATCCAATGATAAGTGTCCTTAAAAGAGACAGAAGAGGAGAAGACATGGAAAGAGAAGGCCAGGTGAAGACAGAGGCAGAAACTGGAATGATGCCA
Source organism: Manis javanica (assembly GCF_040802235.1). NCBI lineage: Eukaryota > Metazoa > Chordata > Mammalia > Pholidota > Manidae > Manis > Manis javanica. The sequence goes on along the minus strand of NC_133169.1, from coordinate 89,226,153 downwards.
CCGTGAGCCAAGGAGAGCCTGGAGGCAGGAGAGGCCACAAGAAGCAAGGAACAGGTTCTCCCCTGGAGAATGTGGAGGGAGTGTGGCCCTGCTGACATCTTCATTTAGCACTTCTGGCTGTCAGAACTATGAGAGAATAACTCTGTATTATTGTAAGCCACCCAGTTTGTGGTAATTTGTTTCTTCAGCCCTAGGAAACTAATACACCAGCCACACCTCCAACCCATGTATTCCGTTCATGGTGCGTTCAGGCTCCAATCCAGCGGATGCAGCAGAACTTTCTCAATGAGCAACCAGAGCGCATGGTGACATGGAGGCAGGGCCCTCAGCTACTCCAAGCAGCCAGATCTTGGCTGGTTATTTAGTCAGAAGATTTGGATCCACATCTCAGAGCAGGAAGGACCCCCCTCAGACCGGTAAGATCCTAAAGACTGACATGCCCACCACCATGACAAGCTGTTTATTTTTCAGATGAGGTGATCCCACCCTGAAAGTTGGCCAACTTGCCCAAAGTCCACAGGTAGCTGACTCATTGGACCCCAGCTTGGTCCTCCTTCGGTTACTCCAAGTGATGCACAGATGCTGGGGACCGAATAAGTATACATGTGGGAACATAATGGGCGCCTCCCTGCTTCACGCTCCACATCTCTAGCCTTCCTTCAATGTCTTTCAGACAATGGCCATTCTGAGAGAAAGTCCTGTTTCTATTCCAATATCTGCCACCCTAGAAACTACTTCCAAGAAAAGACTCCCAGGACTAACTCAGTCTCAGTGCGAGACACGCTCTCCAGACAGTGCGCTTTCACAGGACCCATCCCATATTCCTGTTCTTTATGTAGCTCATATAGCCATCTCTGGGGTCTATATTTATTTGACAGAGGGTCTTTTCTCATCTAAATAGGTCTCTATCATAATTCAGCCCAGGATCAGTCTGACTAAAACAAGTGCAGATTCACAGACTTTCATATAATCATGAAGTTGGCTTTCTTGGTCAGTGACTCAGCCTGGATGTCAATGTTGGAAACACCTCACTTTGATAATAATGGAACCAAACAAGAAACAGCATGCAGGATCACCCTCAGCATTTCTTGCTTGAACCTGGGACAGAAACTGAAAGGAATACAGTTGTCCAGGAAAAAGAAAACATAAGGTTGATTCTACTTTTCTTGAAAGCAAAACATTTTAAAGCTACACAAAAAAGCGTTAAAAAATAAAACCACACCATTAGTCTGAGTTAATTGTGTTAATTGAGTTAATTGTGGCAGTCCCAAAGAAGAAAGCATACGCACTAATTAAAAGGTGAATTTCGTCAGTATCCATCTGACTTGGAATCCAATGAGACTAAAACAACCCCCAAAAGCATGTGCTCCCTGTCCCTCCACCTCTAATTCTCTGCCTGCCTCTCCCCACTCCCCGACCCACTCTCCTTTCTTTCTCTCTCTCTCTCAATCACACACACACTTGCTCACTCACTCTTCAAAGGTTGTCCTCTGTATACCTCATCTGCGAAAAACATGAGGGTGAACTTCATCTCTGGGCAAGCTCAGAATGCAGCGAAAAAAAACACTGCAGAAAAATACAAAGAGCCGGGGCTTGGAGCCAAGATGGCGGCGTGAGTAGAGCAGCGGAAATCTCCTCCCAAAACCACATATATCTAAGAAAATATAACAAACACAACTCTTCCAAAAATAGAGACCAGACGACACAGGACAACATCCAGACCACGTCCACACCTGTGAGAACCCAGCGCCTTGTGAAGGGGGTAAGATACAAGCCCCCGCCGGGCAGGACCTGAGCGCCCCTCCCCCCAGCTCCCGAGAGGTGGAGAGGAGTCAGCAGGGAGGGGGAGGGAGCCCAGGACTGCTGAACACCCAGCCCCAGCCATCTGGACCAGAGCGCAGACACAGTGCATGCACAGGGCCCTGGATACTAGGGAAACAGGGCAGCAAGACCTCTGAGTGGGTCCCTAAGGCTGGCGCCCAGGGACAAAGAAAAGTGAGCGGCTCTTTTTTTTTTTTTCCCTGAGTGCCTTTTGGAGGTCTTAAAGGGACAGGCACCCCAAAACCAGACAGAAGCGCCCCGGGACACTTAGTCCAGAGGCAGGGAATGCCGGGATCTCTGGGCACTCTAACCCCCTGGGCAGCAGGGAGCACAAAGGCCCCTCACAGAGATAAATAGCCTCCCGGCCGCTGCCCCTCCAACGGGGCTCCACCACTTTGGAGCAGCAGCCTGAGCCAGGCTACGCCCACAGCAACAGCAGAGATAAACTCCAGAGCAGCCGGGCAGGAAGCAGAACCCCTGTCTGTGTGCAGCTACCCAGCACAAGCCACTAGAGGTCACTATTCTCCCAGGAGAGGAAGGCCACAAACCAAAAAGAAGGGAAGTTCTTTCAGCCATCACTTGTGCCAGCTCTGCAAACTATTTCTATAACCATGAAAAGGCAAAATTACAGGTAAACCAAGATCACAGAGATAACACCAGAGAAGGAGACAGACCTAACCAGTCTTCCTGAAAAGGAATTCAAAATAAAAATCATAAACATGCTGACGGAGATGGAGAGAAATATGCAACAGCTAAGGAATGAAGTCCGGAGGGAGATCTCAGATGCCAGGAAGGAGATTACAGAAGTGAAACAAACCCTGGAAGGATTTATAAGCAGAATGGATAAAATGCAAGAGGCCATTGAATGAATAGAAACCAGAGAATAGGAACGCATAGAAGCTGACATAGAGAGAGATAAAAGGATCTCCAGGAATGAAACAATATTAAAAGAACTGTGTGGCCAATCCAAAAGGAACAATATCCGGATTACAGGGGTACCAGAAGAAGAAGAGAGATAAATAGGGATAGAAAGTGTCTTTGAAGAAATAATTGCTGAGAACTTCCCCAAACTGGGGGAGGAAATAATCAAACAGACCACGGAAATACGCAGAACTCCCAAAAGAAAGGATCCAAGGAGGACAGCACCAAGACACATAATAATTAAAATGGCAAAGATCAAGGACAAGGAAAGAGTTTTAAAGGCAGCTAGAGAGAAAAAGGACACCTATAAAGGAAAACCCATCAGGCTATCATCAGACTTCTTGACAGAAACCTTACAGGCCAGAAGAGAATGGCATGATATACTTAATGCAATGAAACAGAAGGGCCTTGAACCAAAGATACTGTATCCAGCACGATTATCATTTAAATATGATGGAGGGATTAAACAATTCCCAGACAAGCAAAAGTTGAGGGAATTTGCCTCCCACAAACCACCTCTACAGGGCATCTTACAGGGACTGCTCTAGATGGGAGCACTCCTAAAAAGAGCACAGAACAAAACACACAACATATGAAGAATGGAGGAGGAGGAATAAGAAGGGAGAGAAGAAAAGAATCTCCAGACAGTGTATATAACAGCTCAATAAGCGAGCTAAGTTAGGCAGTAAGATACTAAAGAAGCTAACCTTGAACCTTTGGTAACCACGAATCTAAAGCCTGCAATGGCAGTAAGTACATATCTCTCAATAGTCACCCTAAATGTAAATGGACTTAATGCACCAATCAAAAGACACAGAGTAATAGAATGGATAAAAAAGCAAGACCCATCTATATGCTGCTTACAAGAAACTCACCTCAAACCCAAAGACATGCACAGACTAAAAGTCAAGGGATGGAAAAACATATTTCAGGCAAACAACAGCGAGAAGAAAGCGGGGGTTGCAGTACTAATATCAAACAAAATAGACTTCAAAACAAAGAAAGTAAAAAGAGATAAAGAAGGACACTACATAATGATAAAGGGCTCAGTCCAACAAGAGGATATAACCATTCTAAATATATATGCACCCAATACAGGAGCACCAGCATATGTGAAACAAATACTAACAGAACTAAAGGGGGAAATAGACTGCAATGCATACATTTTAGGAGACTTCAACATGCGACTCACCACAAAGGATAGATCCACCGGGCAGAAAATAAGTAAGGACACGGAGGCACTGAACAACACAGTAGAACAGATGGACCTACTAGACATCTATAGAACTCTACATCCAAAAGCAACAGGATATACATTTCTTTCAAGTGCACATGGAACATTCTCCAGAATAGACCACATACTAGCCCACAAAAAGAGCCTCAGTAAATTCCAAAATATTGAAATTCTACCAACCAATTTTTCAGACCACAAAGGTATAAAACTAGAAATAAATTCTACAAAGAAAAGAAAAACGCTCACAAACACATGGAGGCTTAACAACATGCTCCTAAATAATCAATGGATCAACAAAAAAATTAAGATTAAGGAATATATGGAAACAAATGACAACAACAACACAAAGCCCCAACTTCTGTGGGACGCAGCGAAAGCAGTCTTAAGAGGAAAGTATATAGCGATCCAGGCACACTTGAAGAAGGAAGAACAATCCCAAATGAATAGTCTAACATCACAATTATCAAAATTGGAAAAAGAAGAACAAATGAGGCCTAAAGTCAGCAGAAGGAGACACATAATAAAGATCAGAGAAGAAATAAACAAAATTGAGAGAAAAAAACAATAGCAAAAATCAATGAAACCAAGAGCTGGTTCTTTGAGAAAATAAACAAAATAGATAAGCCTCTAGCCAAACTTAATAAGAGAAAAAGAGAATCAATACAAATCAACAGAATCAGAAATGAGAACAGAAAAATCACGACAGACTCACAGAAATACAAAGAATTATTAAAGACTACTATGAAAACCTATATGCCAACAAGCTGGAAAACCTAGAAGAAATGGACAACTTCCTAGAAAAATACAACCTTCCAAGACTGACCAAGGAAGAAACACAAAAGTTAAACAAACCAATTACGAGCAAAGAAATTGAAACGGTAATCAAAAAACTACCCAAGAACAAAACCCCTGGGCCAGATGGATTTACCTCGGAATTTTATCAGACACACAGAGAAGACATAATACCCATTCTCCTTAAAGTGTTCCAAAAAATAGAAGAGGAGGGAATACTCCCAAACTCATTCTATGAAGCCAACATCACCCTAATACCAAAACCAGGCAAAGACCCCACCAAAAAGAAAATTACAGACCAATATCCCTGATTAATGTAGATGCAAAAACACTCAATAAAATATTAGCAAACCGAATTCAAAAACATATCAAAAGGATCATACACCATGACCAAGTGGGATTCATCCCAGGGATGCAAGGATGGTACAACATCCAAAAATCCATCAACATCATCCACCACATCAACAAAAAGAAGGACAAAAACCACATGACCATGTCCATAGATGCTGAAAAAGCATTTGACAAAATTCAACATCCATTCATGATAAAAACTCTCAGCAAAATGGGTATAGAGAGCAAGTACCTCAACATAATAAAGGCCATATATGATAAACCCACAGCCAACATTATATTGAACAGTGAAAAGCTGAAAGCATTTCCTCTGAGATCGGGAACAAGACAGGGATGCCCCCTCTCCCCACTGTTATTTAACATAGTACTGGAGGTCCTAGCCATGGCAATCAGACAAAACAAAAAAATACAAGGAATCCAGATTGGTAAAGAAGAAGTTAAACTGTCACTATTTGCAGATGACATGATATTGTACATAAAAAACCCTAAAGACTCCACTCCAAAACTACTAGAACTGATATTGGAATACAGCAAAGTTGCAGGATACAAAATTAACGCACAGAAATCTGTGGCTTTCCTATATACTAACAATGAACCAATAGAAAGAGAAATCAGGAAAACAACTCCATTCACAATCGCATCGAAAAGAATAAAATACCTAGGAATAAACCTAACCAAAGAAGTGAAAGACCTATACCCTGAAAACTACAAGTCACTCCTAAGAGAAATTAAAGGGGACACTAACAAATGGAAACTCATCCCATGCTCGTGGCTAGGAAGAATTAATATTGTCAAAATGGCCATCCTGCCCAAAGCAATATACAGATTTGATGCAATCCCTCTCAAATTACCAGCAACATTCTTCAACGAACTGGAACAAATAATTCAAAAATTCATATGGAAACACCAAAGACCCCGAATAGCCAAAGCAATCCTGAAAAAGAAGAATAAAGTAGGGGGGATCTCACTCCCCAACTTCAAGCTCTACTACAAAGCCACAGTAATCAAGACAATTTGGTACTGGCACAAGAACAGAGCCACAGACCAGTGGAACAGATTAGAGACTCCAGACATTAACCCAAACATATATGGTCAATTAATATTTGATAAAGGAGCCATGGACATACAATGGCGAAATGACAGTCTCTTCAACAGATGGTGCTGGCAAAACTGGACAGCTACATGTAGGAGAATGAAACTGGACAATTGTCTAACCCCATACACAAAAGTAAATTCAAAATGGATCAAGGACATGAATGTAAGTCATGAAACCATAAAACTCTTAGAAAAAAACATAGGCAAAAACCTCTTAGACATAAACATGAGTGACCTCTTCTTGAACATATCTCCCCGGGCAAGGAAAACAATAGCAAAAATGAACAAGTGGAACTATATTAAGCTGAAAAGCTTCTGTACAGCAAAAGACACCATCAATAGAACAAAAAGGTACCCTACAGTATGGGAGAATATATTTGTAAATGACAGATCCAATAAAGGTTTGACGTCCAAAATATATAAAGAGCTCACCCACCTCAACAAACAAAAAACAAATAATCCAATTAAAAAATGGCCAGAGGAACTGAACAGACAGTTCTCCAAAAAAGAAATACAGATGGCCAACAGACACATGAAAAGATGCTCCACATCGCTAATCATCAGAGAAATGCAAATTAAAACCACAATGAGGTATCACCTCACACCAGTAAGGATGGCTACCATCCAAAAGACAAACAACAACAAATGTTGGTGAGGTTGTAGAGAAAGGGGAACCCTCCTACACTGTTGGTGGGAATGTAAATTAGTTCAACCATTGTGGAAAGCAGTATGGAGGTTCCTCAAAATGCTCAAAATAGACTTACCATTTGATCCAGGAATTCCACTCGTAGGGATTTACCCTAAGAATGCAGCACTCAAGTTTGAAAAAGACAGATGCACCCCTATGTTTATTGCAGCACTATTTACAATAGCCAAAAATTGGAAGCAACCTAAGTGTCCATCAGTAGATGAATGGATAAAGAAGATGTGGTACATATACACAATGGAATATTACTCAGCCATAAGAAGAAAACAAATCCTACCATTTGCAACAACATGGATGGAGCTAGAGGGTATTATGCTCAGTGAAATAAGCCAAGCGGAGAAAGAGAAATACCAAATGACTTCACTCATCTGTGGAGTAAAAGAACAAAGGAAAAACTGAAGGAACAAAACAGCAGCAGAATCACAGAACCCAAGAATGGACTAACAGGTACCAAAGGGAAAGGGACTGGGAAGGATAGGTGGGTAGGGAGGGATAAGGGGGAGAAGAAGAAAGGGGGTAGGTATTATGATTAGCATGCATAATGGGGGGGTGGGAGAAAGGGGAGGGCTGTACAACACAGAGAAGACAAGTAGTGATTCTACAACATTTTGCTATGCTGATGGCCAGTGACTGTAAAGGGGTTTATAGGGGGGACCTGGTATAGGGGAGAGCCTAGTAAACATAATATTCTTCATGTAATTGTATATTAATGATAACAAAAAAAAAAGAGAAAGAAAAGGGGGACTTCTCCCTGATAGGATAAAACTAACTGTAAATCAACGATTAATGCATGCTTTAAATATCCTTAATTTTGATCATTTAAAGGGTGTCAGATGATCAGCTATGGAAATACATTTTTCTGATAATATTCCTTTCTCTTAAAAAAAAAAGCAGTTCCTGTGTGGTGATCTCCAATAAGTTCTACACAATGGTATAAAGGGCATGTCAAAGTGTGGGCAAAGGGTTTGTTTGTGTTTATACAGAGGATCAAAGCCTGATTTGGGTACCCAGAAAACGAATTAAGATACGATATGAAGAACTTCCAACATCAACATTCTCTGGAAGAGTCATTCCAGAAGATGATCATCAAAAAACTTCAACAAAGATCCTGGCGCTGTTGCAGTTGCAGCTGCATTCATCCCACCGGTTCCTGGACTTGCCATTGGAATGAAGAAGGAGATATCTAAGCTGGCCTGTGCATACAGTAAAACAACAAATTTGACTGGATCTATACTGTCAGAACTCAACCAAGAATTAGGAGAAGTGCAAGTTGCAGCGCTCCAAAATCTTGCGACTATAGACTATCTACTGTTAAAAGAACATATGGGATGTGAACAGTTCCCAGGAATGTGTTGTTTTAATTTGTCTGATTTTTCTCAAACTATTCAAATTCAGTTAGGCAATATCCATCATATCACTGATAAGTTTTCACAAATGCCTAGGGTGCCTAACTGGTTTTCTTGCTTTCACTGGATATGGCTGGTAATTGTAGGTCTGCTTTGGTTATGTAGCTGTATTCCTATTACGTTAATGTGTGTGCGCAATTTAATTAGTAGTTTAAAACCTATACATGCTTATGTTACTCTAAAAGAAGATGTGTCAAAGAAATAATCAGTCTTCCCATGTTTTCTTCCATCTGCTACCTCTATAGCTTTTCTTCTTCCTTCCTAATTACAACCCTTAAGTAGAATTCGTGCTTCATATCGAAATTAGTGAGCATCATAATTCTTCCAAGTGGTAAAGATACCTCGAGACAAGTGCTGGGCATAGAAGCCACAGGGCATAAATCTGCAAAGAAGTAAAAAGCTAACCTTTTCAAACAATACTGCTTCTCTCTCACTTACCAACTTTACATTTCCCTGTATGGCCCTGGAAGATGACTGGTTAGCCTGAGACGGGTAAGATTCCTCAAGGGAGGAACAACCTAAGACAGGCACAGTCGCAGGGGGGCCATCAGGTGAGAAACTGGGGATCAACAGAGGTGAGGCTTAGAACCTCACTCCCCCTGTTTTGAGAGAAATCTTCTGCATCCGTGGATGTTTTGTTGCCCTTGTCTAGCTTGGATTAATACTTAGTCTATAGGCACAGACCTGATCATCTACATTTGCCCTCTTACAGCACTAAACAATGTTTTCTACCATTATCTTGCACCTACCTACCACTTCAGCATTTTATTAAAAATAATAATAATAATAATAATAATAATAATAATAATAAGGGAGAAATGTGGGATTCACATATAAATCAAGTATAAAAATCAAACAAATATTCATATTAGACCTGATTGTTTATAGTTCATAATGCGTGATCAAAACCGAAAGTTTCTGTGATGACTGCCCTTGTACTGTTCACCATGTAAGAACTTATTCACTATGTAAGAACTTGTTCACCATCTAAGAACTTGTTCGTTATGCTTCAGAAGATTGGAGACTGTTGAGAATTAGGCTTGGGGTGGATTAATGATTGTGCATTGAGTCCCCTATACAGAATTTTATTGTTGTTAACAACCATTTGATCAATAAATATGAGAGATGCCCTCTCAAAAAAAAAAAAAAATCTTCAATTGTTCCCCAATGTCCAGAGAATAAATCCAAACTCAGTATGCAGAGAGGAGAACTACCCAAAGCAACCCTCCATTCTAGTCATACTGGTCGATATACCATCTCCCCAATCTCCCCTCCAAAAATAAGAACTCATAAACCATGGTAACTTATTCACTGATTTGAATCCCATTACTTCTCTTTAAGTGCCAGCTTTTCCTGAAATCTTCCTGAGCGTACGAGGCATCAGAACTGTTTTCGTCTTCTGACTTTCTGAAAGTTGTTCCTCTGTTGCTCATTTAGCACCTAAAAAATGTTATTTTCTTTTGTTAAATTTAATGTTTATGTTTTCTACATCTGAATAGCTTAAAAATCCTTTCACAGTATGGTCTGAGTTTTATATGTTGTCATATCGCAGTACAGCACTCCAAAATGGAGTTACTAAATGACAATTTAATAATGTTAATGGTAATAATTTACTTTGATTTAATCTGTTTTGTTTTATGTTTACAAGTGTTTATACCTCAGGTGAAAAAGACCTATTAGGAAGGTTTTAGAGTCACCCCACTGTTATGCAGAGGTTGACTAAATAACATGTAACATCCACAGTTTGTTGAATATTCCATAATATTCCATAAACCCAAATACCTTAAGAAGGCTAACATTAATTGAAAATTCATACTTAAATTATAACTTATATTATGTAACCCATTCAGTTAAAAAATGTTAATCATTTCTTTATATAAATCTAGCATAACAGAAAGTCTAAGTCTTTAAGGAATTTGTAGTCTTATTGTAGATATAAGCTTTCACATAAAAAAAAATTAGCAACAAATATATGCCAAGTAGTTTAATATGAGGAAGAAATAAACACTTAGAGATTACTTGAAATTCCTTAACTCACTGGGACATTGAATCTTCATGGAAATTGTGTTCCTATCTAAATTTTCTTTCTTTTTTTAAATTATTTTTTAGATTTTTTCATTTTGGTATCATTAATATTTTCTTTTGTTTTTTAATGCAATTTTAATTCTACTAACTTATTATTCCTGTTCAATGTAATGACAATAAATCTGTATATCACTTTATATAAATGAAATATGAAATTACATATAAATGTTAATATATGAAATATACAGAAGAGCCCAGTTTTTTTATTTGGTGTGTATATCTTAAAATGTCTTTTCTGCTCCACAGCCTAAAATGTCCTACTTTTTGTGTCCTTACAGTCATATTTAGATGATGCTTATAAATACAACATCATATTGAGATTAACTGCCTTCATGTATGGTACGTAATTAAGGGTGTTTTGTTTTCTTTTTGATTTGGCATACAACTATTTGAAATATAAAATAAATTAGTTACTTTCAAAAATAAAAGCTACATCAAAAAAAAAAAATACAAAGAGCCGTGAAGCCTTCCAAAATTGTCGTCCGCTCACAAGTGGACTCAGAAGAAACAATATGCCATGACTTTATGGGTATTAAGAACAGAGAGCTTTCCCCCAAATATTTATTCTCATGAAATGACCATGTGGCAGTGGGCCACGGCGCCCACTAACACACTAAGAAATGCTATGAACTTTTCTTTCCAGCAAACCCACACACAAACACGTTGCCTGGCAAGCCAGGGGCTTCTCGGGCGTCACCACTGCGCCCCTCCCCAGGTCCGCCCTTGGATCCCAGAGTGGGGAGGCCTCGTTCATCAGGTCAATGCGTTGCAGTCAAGTTCCAGTCACGCCCACCCTCCTCACCTCTCAGACTTCCCTCTGTGTCTAGTTGCTCTGCTTGTACCAATCTTCCTTTGATTGTGATGAGAACCTAGTCAGCTACGAGGTGCCCGGGGTTTAGAACAATCTACTCCACAGTCTTGAAGCCAGTAAGAATACTGATTGATGCATCCACCCAAGGAAACAGCCCACATTCCAGGTAAAATTTATCTTAATCTCCAAAAACTGATCCTGATCAGGTTATATTGGCACTATACACAGAACAGCCTCACTATAATATTCATTACGATTAGATTTTAGGACTAAAAAAATGATAATGGCAAAAATGAAGCCTTACTAGAACCACTGAGAGTGACAGGACTCAGGTCCTGAGCCTGTTCAGAGAGGAAAGTATTAATCATTTGGCCTCTCAACTTTTTGCAAAAAGACAGCAGAGAAGTATAGCCTAAGAAGCCCCATCATCCCATCTGCCAAGATATTTCAACTACCTCTGGAAATTACACTATAAAACCTCATTAGAAAACTCTATACTTGCTTCATGTACAGCTACCATTCTAACATCAAGTCGACAAAACTGGCCTGACAATTTCACAATCACATTTTCCTCCAATTTTCAGTCCTAAACTTTTGGGGTCTTTTTCTGCTTCCCTGCTTTATATGCTCTTCCAAGCCCTGCTCTTCCCTACCCTGCAAAATAAAATACATCATACTGGATCTTTCTGATTTATTATATAGCTCCACTGACTATTCTAGCCCGAAAGGCAGTCAGCATAGGGTCAGGATAGATCTAGGAACTCACTAGACAATGATGTAATACAATATATATATATATATATGCAGACATATATAGAATCTTCAAGTCTCTGGAGTTCACTGTCAATTGGACAGCTAATAGAACTGATGTGAAACAATGTGAGATCTCAAGTCTTCATAAGTATGGTATTTACCTCATTTTACAGCTGGGTGAACTGAAACTCAAAGAAGTTACACAAATTGCTCAAGGTTCCAACTCAGGATTCAAGCACTTGGCCTTTTCACTACTACCGCTGGAATAAACAAAGGCAACCATTGCAGATATCCATGCATACAGAGTGAAACCCATTCGGGGAATAAATGACTATATAGTCAACTTCCCAGTTGTATCTCAGCATTGCAGGGATGTGTGTGTGTGTGTGTGTGTGTGTGCACATGAGCATATGTACACACACACACACACTTTTTCTTAGGGTATATATTGTTGATGTTCTTAATAAAGGGCTAAAGTAAATGACTCACTTCAGGAAATGGAAGGCTGACTATGATCAGCCCTTATCTGTCAATGTTTAGCTTCTTCAGCATGGCCACAAGGATATTGGTGGTCAGAACTTCTTTTAAAGCATGGAGACTTGACCACCAGAAACCAGACCTCTAAGCACATTTATATATTTTTGGAAAGTTCAAGAAAAGCAAGATGACAAGAAATTCAAAAATATATGTAATACATACACACCAGTGCATGCATATATATTATATATACATATGTATATACATACATACATACATATATATCCTAACTTTATTGTTGGTGTTAGGGACAGTATACAACAGTTGAAAGATGACAAACTTCTCAACTAATTCCAGATCCTTAGTCTCTAATAAGCCTTCTAACCTGAGACTTTCTCTGGTATTGCGGACTGATTTCTGTCATATACCAACAATCGCAAAGAGATGGAGAAGGAAATGCAGCATGGAAGTAGTGTAGTAAGCTCCAAGCCTGTGGCTAAAAAGAGAAACACACCTGAGCATTCTTTTTCATTCACTCACTCAAAATATATTTATTGAACATGGATCTTGACCTGGGGCTGTTTTCTAGGTGCTGGGACGTAATGAAGAACAAGGAAGTCAAGATCCTTCCCTTTATGGATTTCTATTCAGAGCGGCCCACTACGATCAGAACCCAAGACATTCCACAGCTGAGCTGGACTGCAGATCGCGTAACAGAACTCCACTCAATTCCCTGCATCCAAGGTAATTCATTAGTCCTAAGTACTTATTAAATATGCTGCATAGCACTTTACTAAGCACCAAGACAGAAAGACATGAAGAATCCCTGCCCTCAGTAAGTCAGCACCCTCCCGGATGATGACACAGAGATGCAGACCAAAGAAATGCGCTGTGTTATCCACCCAGGGTCTAGCCTAGCGGACACCATTAAAGACAGCATTCATCTCCGTTCAGGAGTTCCAAGAGGAAAAATCAACAGGTGCTCTGACATGTTTCAACCCTCCGTACTCCTCACCCAAAAATAAAACAGAACAAAAGCAATAAATTCACATCAATTTACCCCAAGAACATTGATGGTTTCCTTAGTCTGGCTGAAGTAAAGCTCTTTTTGGAATTACGGGGTGAACAAAATTAATTAGCAATGATTAATTACAAGAAGGCATATTTCTCACCTGAGGTATCTTAGCTCAGGTTCTTGTTCCCCTCACCCCCTTCTGTTTTGCTTTTAAAAATAAAGAGGAAAAGATCAGGGCGGGGGACCTTGTTTTTCTGGGCACCGGGTCAAGACCACACAGCACTCAGGAGCAACAGCAGCTGGCTGGGGGCTGCCGGGGCCGCACTCCTTCTGCTCCGCCTTTGGCCGTGACCACCAGACCACACGTCTGTGCTTCTTTTTGGATGACTGAAAGGGAAGATTTTTAAGACCATACTAAAAAATGGCTCTGCTTTTAGGATGTGTATACTTGTTCTGGTGTTTTCTTCCAGGGTCACGGTGAGGCACTTTTGGAAGCACAACTAAAAAAAGTGCAGCGACACTGGCATCATGAGCCCTCTTGACTTGACCACACTGGAGCCCAAATCAGTAAACCCAAAGATAATTTTTCAAAATGCTTACCTTGTTCCATACCTCACCACAAAGCAAACAACCTAATTCACAGACTTCCTGATACGGTCAAACTACCTCCAGATACTCCTGTCAATACATTTTTTAAATGCTGTCCTTGATTTGATCACTAGCAAGTATAACCTCTTTTGGGCTTTTAGGGTATAAGAGAAAACTGCAGAAATGGACATAAGAGCCAGTTCAATCATTCTTCAAATGAACAAAGACACTCTACAAAAATCTTTCTTTTATTGACTGTCTTTTCCGCAGAGGAAAAAAATTGAAGCTAATCCAACCATTATCTCCACTTGCATGAATCACTGTCACATCATCTGAAGAGGGCCAAAGGAGCAGGTCCTGCTGCTGCAGACGGAGGTCACGCTAGGGAATGTCTATTAGCACGTTATGGCCTCCCGTGCCTTTGAATCAACAACTACAGTGTGGATAACAAACACAGTAAATTGACTAGGAAGAATACATGTGAGTAGATAGAAGACAAAATGCTCAGAAGAAACATTTTAAGAAAATCTACAAACATGCAGTGGGATGTATATCAGCCTTTGGAAGAAGACACAAATGTAAGTGGTTTTACTGGGCAAAGGTATGAATTATTACCCGGATGGTGGGAGGATACTGACAACAGTCCTAAAATCCACCCCAAGGTGGGAGCAGACATAGGATACTGTCATGATGGGGGATTTTCGACTATCTGGATATGTGCGGATGGTCATGTGCCTTTAAAAATCCAAGCCTCTGAACTGTTCCAGGTTAAATGAAACTAAGATGTGACAACTAAATGTGTGACTCTGAATGGAATCCTAGACAAAAAAAATATATTACTGGGACAAAATTTGGGACCTGTAAAACAGTAATATTGTATCACTGTGAATTTCCTGGTTTGATCATTTTACTGTAGTTATGTTAAATATTAATATTTGGGGCATCTGAGTGAAGGGTATTCTGGAATCCTTTGTACTATTTTTGCAAACCTTTTATAAGTCTGAACTGATTTCAAAATTAAAATTTAAAAGACTTTTTAAAAGAGCTAATACATACACATACACACCCCTAGAGGCCCCTGATAATTTCTGGATCTGCAAAAATGTCATCTTCCAGATGGAGGAAACAAAATAGGGAACTCCTAATCCAGCCTTAATTCTGATTCAAATGACCACCTAACAGGTGACTGAAACCTTCTGGGTTATAGCCTTGCTTATGCCAACCTTTTCAGAGGAGGTGGGCAGTAGTTAACCCAGGCCACATATATCAAGAAAGGAACTTCTAAAAAATATACAATTGTGTGTAGAGTCAACAAAACAGAGAGGAGACCGAACAAGGACTGCCCTCCAGAACGGGTGTAGAGAGTAGCAGCAGGCCCCTTCTCTCTTCGCAGAGAGGGCACCAGGGGCAGAGGGGCTGAGAAGGGCACACACGTCAGCCAGGCCGGGGGTGGGGGGCAGGGGAGGGCATGCTTGCAGCTGGGAGGAGCTGCAGCCCCTGAGGCTCCTGGAGAAGGGAAGGGGGATTCTCTGCTTGGGACCGAGAAGGACCTTGGATGCACCTGGGCAGTCCAACAGCTGCAGAGCAGAGAGGTGCAGAGGACGCTTAGATTCTCCTGCACATCCTGCAGCCTAGGGAACCAGGAGGGCAGCAGTTCAGGGGAGACGGCAGGAGTGCCCTTTGTTATTTACCACCACAAACCTGAGCCTCAGCAGGTTGCTAGAAAATAAGAGATGCCAGCAAGGATGAAGTAGAAACGTCTTACTAGCCAAGCAAAGAACTCTAGAAAAAGTTAGGTGTTTACACTGAGCTTTAGAAAGCAGAACTGAGAAAAACGTGGGTGAATCCCAGGACCAGAAGTTTGAAAAAGGAATGCTATTACTACTCTATACAGCATGAAGCATGTGCCAGACACTCTGTCATGCATTTTACATACACTACTGTATGAAAAAGGAAAAATGGAAATGGTTGAGAAACATGAAAAAAGATTTTCAATCTCATTAGCAATTTGAGGAATGAAATGGAAATAAAACCTTTTCATCAGATTAACACACACACACACAAATTCAAAGGTTTGGAGAAAATGGGCACCCTCATAAGTGATTGGATGAAGTACAATTTGGTACTTTTTTACAGAGAGAATAATTTGTCAATATCTGCTAAGATATTAAATGTGCATACCATTCAACATGCAATTCCACTTGATATATGGCCTAGAAAAATGCCCAAATAGGTAAACAATGAAGTATATACAAGGATTCTGCTTACATCATTATAATGATGTAATGAAAAGCTGAAAACCACCTGTCAAAGACTAAATATTTAATAATTTATAGTAAAGCTATACTATGTAAAAAATTCCACAAAACAGAAAAATTTATTTCGTGTGTGTGTGTGTGTGTGTGCGCGCGCACGTACACAGAGAAAGATCTGGAGGGATATGCATTACATATTTAGCTCTATAAAGGGACTCCTTCCTTTCATTTTGGCTGGAGATGGAAGGTCCCCCAAGCACAGCACGCTGATGCTACTGCAACTAATGTCAGTGCCCAAGAGAGTGGGAGAGAGGCTTCTGAAGAATAGGCATGACTCACAGGGACCCCTCCGTTAGGATTTTCATTTAAAAACAAAATTAACACGACAACTATGATAAGTGCAAACAGTTCAGAAGTAAATGTTTGAAGTCCCTTTCACAACCAATCCTACTCCCCCAGAGGTCAATCTAAATAATAAAATAAAAAATAATGACAGAAGAGTAAAGGAGGACATGCAATGAAAATTTGAATGAGGGGCTCAAGCCTAGAAAGGTAATGGTATAAAGAGGAAGTTCCCCATGATCTGAGGTCCCCATAATCAAAAGGGCTTTGTTATATTTAGAACAAAGGAAGTGAACACAGAAGTACAAGTATTAAACAGTGGATATGTGAAGTTCCATAAAGGTAGGTGGGGAATTGCCAGGGAACAGCCTCAGTTTAAAACAAGTCACTCTAAACCACCCGTGCTTTAGTTTTCCTTAGGTTCGTTCATGCAATTATTTAACAAATATGTACTGAACACCTTCTCTTTGCCAAATACCAGGTGCAAAAGATATAAATCTCCCTTTCCCCCAAAACCCTGATAATGTTCCTGCCTTATTGGAGATGACAGTCCATCAGGGGGACAGATATTAATGAAAAAATCAAAGTAATCAATGTACAATTTCAAGCTGAGACAAAATCAAGAAGAAAGTGTCTCAAAACGTCTTTGCAGAGAAATGGAGAAATGGAGTTCATATACAGAATGCAGATGTCCGTGAACGTGGATGGTGAGGGAAAAAAAATCTTTGTTTACATTAGCCTCGAACTGAAATTTAGTATTTCCTTCAAACATGAACCTGGGCAACAGACCACTGTATCATTAGCAATATCTGCAACTTTGTCACCGATGGAAATCACAGATGTTTCCATATAATGTTAGGGCTGCTGCAAGTAATCTGAAATATTATTCACAAGAGTTATCAGACCTGCTCTCACATTTTACTATTTAATGCAGTAACACAGCATAAAACAAGTGGTCTTAATATTTTCACTGCTACATTTTTACATAATTTTCTTCATTTGTAAACCATGTATTTTATTTTATGCATTATTCTGAGAAAGAGTCTAAAGGCTTTACTTGATTATCAAATGAATCCATGGCACAAAAAAGATCAATGATCACTCAGCTAAATTCTGGTACAAGTAGGAAGATATGTGCCTAAATGAACTATAAAACCAAGGAATTCAAGTAACTTCAAATCTACCCACACACTCTCAAGTAATGGAAGCAAGTCAGTTCCCTAAACAAAACAACACACACACAAAAAAAACACCTCAGTTATCCTCAACCACTCCCTTTCGTTTTGACTCTAGTTTTCAACGAATATTTGCTGAGTGCTTACTCAGTGCCAGCCATTGTGCTGGGCGAGGGGGGAAGAGCAGCAAAGAAATCAAATTTCTATGCATGTGGCCTGTCATCTTGGTATCTTCACTGTCTATCAAAGTGGTGGTAGACAATCTGTAAATGTTTGCTAAACGCTGAAAGAAGAATGCCTAAGACCTGAATGAGTGCCACCAGCATGTTAGCAAGTCACAATGTTCAAGCAAAGAATCTTCTGGCTATCAACATTTCCATTTCTTAGAAAAGTTTCATCAACTCTCCAGCACAGAACAATTTCACAGGACCTCCTTCTCTTTTCTCCCTCTTGTAGCTAAGTTGCTTAGTCCCCAATTTTCATG
This sequence comes from Manis javanica, assembly GCF_040802235.1. Lineage (NCBI taxonomy): Eukaryota > Metazoa > Chordata > Mammalia > Pholidota > Manidae > Manis > Manis javanica. Next base: position 89,207,842 of record NC_133169.1, on the reverse strand, counting down.
AGAAATTGTTCTCAAGAACATCTAGCCAAAGAGAACAAGAATCGAAGTGAATAGTTTTAAATTTCTGTCAAGACTTAGGCACATTGGTATAATATAATTCATACTATCATGAATTCTAACTGTATAGAATTATCCACATGACTCAAAGACGAAGCTCTCAGCCAGCTCCCTGATCCAGTGAGTGAAAAAAAAAATGATGAAATGACGTAGAGGTACAATCCCATCTCCCAACAGCTGGGTGCCGAGTGGGGGAAATGAAGAGCTAATTAGAGACCTCACTTTCAGACTCGTGGCCAGTTCACACTATGTGATAGTATAACAAGAGCTCCAAAATGGGGCAGAACTACCCTTGCAAACTATCGTTTCACTGATAAAGGAGTGAGGGCGTCATCACCACACCAGAGCTTAGCAATTCCGTCCCACACTTTCTCCACCATCCATACTCCTGGGACCACTTATTTTTCCAGAGAAAGGAAAATGCAGGCACCAGCATCGAGTGTCAAGTTGAGCTTAGCATACAGCTGGGATTATGAATTGCCAGGCCTGGGCTGCATTGTAGCAAAGGAGGCTAACGATTACTTTATGCTGTTCCACTCATAGCTGGAACGTTTGAACTGACTGCTAAATGACCTCACTTTTTCCATACTAGTAAAAGCAAGTCCCTGCCCTGAACTGCGGTGAACCCAGGCAAGGGGACTAATAAATAAACTCTGTGCTCAAATGAGCCAAGTACTTTAGAAATGGAGCTAGAAAAAGAATCCAGATATTCCAGTATCTGCCCCTCCTTTCCCAAAAGATGCTAGTGAGAATAACTTCTAATGAGCACTTTACCATGTACAGGCCTTGTGCTAGGCACACTACATACATGTTGACCCTTACAAAACAATCTTATAGTAAGGTATTATTATTATCCCCATTTTGCAGGCAAAGAATTATGCCCAAACGGGACTCAGTCATTTTCCAGTGTTAGAGAGCCGTTAACAGTGATGGAATTCAACTCAGGCTGCCTATGCCCACATTCTCAGGTACCATGACATTCTACTACTGATCCTGGAATCTCATCTTAACAGTAATCAAGCTTACCTTTTCCTTTAAACACTCTGACAGCTCACTCTTACAGACATCAGGTGCAGAGCATAAGATGCGAGCAATGCAACTGCCCTCTATGAGTTCTTGAAGAATTCAGGGGCTAAAGTTTGGGCACAGCAGAGAAAGCTGAAAGAAGAGGACTCTATTCAGTCCCAAAGTCTACAAGGAGTAAAATAGAAGATTTCTTTAAAAGGGAGGTAAGCATAACAAAGCCACACTACTTTGTCCTATAGGAGTGGGTTTTCCTTCTTCTCCCCCTTTTTCCTTCCTCCACTGCAGTAGCCACAGAGAGCAGCTCCACCTAAAAGGAAGGGCAGATACCATTCAACTATGGACTCCTAATAATTCAGCAGTGTGTGTTGTATTAAAAATAGAGCAGAGCTGGAAGCTAGGAGACCTGGATTATCTATCGAAGATCAACCACTGACTGCTCTTTTAAGACAGTGTTCCCTCTTGTAGAGATAATGGTGTGATACTGGCCTAGATGTGGGCCTCTTTTTGCTCCACAGGCAGAGGTTGAGCCTTATGAAATCACCAATATCTGGCCATTTTTTGACCCACAAAGGTAGTAAGTTCATAGTTTCAAACTAATACAAGGATTTACACACAGTCTTTGATACTACACCACCTATTTCGTGTCTTCCTAATCTAATTCCACATTCCAACCTTCTAACCTTCTGGCTGTCAAAAAAGGTTCAAGTACTTGATCAAAGTAGAGAAATAAATTTTACTGAAAAATCTTTGGGATAATACCTCTAAAATAAGGAGGTAACAGAAGCAGTTCCAGATAGACACCATTAATCACAGATAAGGGAATATATGGAAACACAATTTTAGGAGGCTGATCCAAGCTCTGGTGCTCCAGGTTAGCCTGTATGTCCCACTGATTTACTGAAACATCTTTCCAACAGTGGAGAGAGAATAATAAATACCTCAGCTTGGGTGTGTATGTGTTGGCAGTGACAGTGGACTGGTAGTGATTCTAACCTGCTTGCTTTTAGCAAACATGCTTATAAGCAATATGCAAAGAGAGAAAAATAGATAACTTTAGTTATAAGAAATTGGGAAAAAGGAAATTTACTGTCTCTGAAACTTCTCTGGCTGTAGTATTTACACAGCTTGATCTAAAGCTCTATGTCCAATTTAAAATGGAAAGTCTCTTCTCAAAACTAAGAAAATGGCCACAGAAGATTAAAAGGAAAGCTATATGTGAATGCAATATTGACTCTATAGTTTGTCAACCCAGACTTAATAGAAAGAGAAAAAATCCAATGGCACCATTTCAAAACTTTATCTGACTAAGGTAGCTTGTACAATTTTTTTAATGGCTATGGACTCATATCTACATGCCTTTTTTTTTTCATTGTACTTCGAGCTATTTTATGTATTTATTTATTTTTGGTATCATTAATATACAATCACATGACCAACATTGTGGTTACTAGATTCCCCCCATTATCAAGTCCTCACCACATACCCCATTACAGTCACTGTCCATCAGTGTAGTAAGATGCTATAGAGTCACTATTTGTCTTCTCTGTGCTATCCTGCCTTCCCCGTGCCCCCCTGCTACATTGTGTGTGCTAATCATAATGCCCCTTATTCCCCTTATTGCTCCCTTCCCACCTACCCTCCCCAGTCTCTTTCCCTCTGGTAACTGTTAGTCCACTCTTGGGTTCTGTGATTCTGCTGCTGTTTGTTCCTTCAGTTTTTGCTTTGTTCTTATGCTCCACAGATGAGTGAAATCATTTGGTACTTATCTTTCTCCACCTGGCTTATTTCACTGAGCATAATATCCTCTAGCTCCATCCATGTTGTTGCAAATGGTAGGATTTGTTTTCTTTTATGGCTGAATAATATTCCATTGTGTATATATACGACATCTTCTTCATCCGTTCATCTACTGATGGACACTTAGGTTGCTTCCATTTCTTGGCTATTGTAAATAGTGCTGCGATAAACATAGGGGTGCATGTCTTTTTCAAACTGGGATCCTGCATTCTTAGGGTAAATTCCTAGGAGTGGAATTCCTCAGTCAAGTGGTATTTCTATTTTTAGTTTTTTGAGGAACCTCCATACTGCTTTCCACAATGGTTGAACTAGTTTACATTCCCACCAGCAGTGTAGGAGGGCTCCCCTTTCTCCGCATCCTTGCCAGCATTTGTTGTTCCTAGTCTTTTCTATGTCAGCCAACCTAACTCATGTGAGGTGATATCTCATTGTGGTTTTAATTTGCATTTCCCTGATAATTAGTGATATGGAACATCTTTTCATTTGCCTGTTGGCCATCTGAATTTCTTTGGAGAAGTGTCTCTTCATATCCTCTGCCCATTTTTTAATAGGGTTATTTTCTTTTTGGGTGTTGAGGCGTGTGAGTGCTTTATATATATTTGGATGTTAACCCCTTGTCAGATCTGTCATTTACAAATATATTTTCCCATACTGTAGGATGTTTTTTGCTCTGCTGATGGTGTCTTTTCTGTACAGATCTATATGCCTTGTATTTTACTTTCTTGTCCTACAGCTCTGGCTAGGTGTCCCAGTACTTTGCTGAATAAGAGTGGTAAGAGTGAAGTCTCTGTCTTGTTTCCATTCTTAGGGCAAAAGCATTCAGTCTTTCATCATTAAGCATGAAGTTTGTGGTAAAGTTGTGATTTACAAGTTTGGCCACATATCAAAGAGTACACTCCTTGAACAGAAAATTTAATGGAATATAGGTATCAGAATAGAGAGAAACTGTGTCATTTTTGCCTATCCCTCTTTCTCATATAACAATACTTTGATTTTCCCTCAGGGGAAGCCAACTTTCCCTAATCATTAATACTGCTCTAGTGCAGTGAGCAGGTGAGTCAGGTCTGGTCAATTCATGTATCCCATCCTCTGGGGTTTAGGTGTTTAGTTCAGTAAAACTCAAATATGGAATTTCTTTATTATGTAAATTACATGATATTATATAAAGCTCTCTTTCCACTAGACTCACAGATCAGGGATCAATAAGCTATGGCCCATGACTGAAATCTGGTCTTCTACCCATTTTTGTAAGTTTTACTGAAATGTGGCCACACCCACTCAAAACATATTGTCTATGGCTGTTTTTGAGTTGCAACAGCAAAACTGAGTGGCTTCAATAATGACCATATGGCTCCCAAAACCTAAAATACTACCTGGCCCATTTTATAGGCAGTTTCCTGACTCCTGTTCTTGATAATATGATGCAAACTAGAACCCCAGCTGCAAATATTATGGAAATTTCTGGATTCAGATAAGCCAGAACCACTATACTCCACAACATTTTTCAGTTATGTAAACCAGTAAATCCAGCTTCTCAGGCAAGTCTGAACTGGGTTTCCTTCCTATGAATTCAAATTCACTACATAGATAAAAACCACAATGCTCACTGTAAGAACACAACTCTAATTTCTTCCTGCATTAAATATCCATCAATACCACAAAGATATTTGACATTTCTTTTGGCTATTATGTCACTGGGTGCTAAAAACTATAATTCATGTAACAATTAGCTAAAACACTGTAAAATCAACTGATAGAGTGTTCTCTTAGGTTTTTCCCCAACCCACCATCCGAAGCTGTTACTGAACAATGCAAGAATCCAACACTGAACAATCAGCCACAGAAAACTGAGCTGTGTGTATAAAGAGAAATACCAGGTGCTGCCGCTAGCATCTCCTAAAACAAGGGAGATACTCCAGCCCGCGAGAGACAGAGGTTCCCACACCCTTAGCAAAGCCAAGACTCCCAAGGGGGCAGGCCTGACTGATTAGGGACACGGTGATTAGAACCCGAGCTGCTGATTGTGTATTGGGTATGTATCTCCAGTGATGTTCCCTAGAGGCTCTCAGCAATGGGAGACTAAATTAAGCCTAATATTCCTGCCAATTATGCAGTCATCACTTGTCTGTATTTATCTCTCTTCAGAAAACTAAAAAGCACACAAAGGTGTGGTTTTCAATGGAAGCTGTATGTTCCTGCGAAGAAATGACTTTGCATTATGTTTAGAAACAGAATTCCTTTGTGTTTCAGCTTGTTTTCATGTGTACATTCTGGAGCAAGGAGACATGTCTTTCAACAGTATGCTTTCCGTCTGCAGAAGCCAGATGTCAATCTACAGGAAGACTGAAGGGGTTACTAAGAAGACCCATTATATACGGAGAGCAAGTACCAAGTGCTGGGGAGAGTGAGGAGCGAGAGGCTTCCAGTGGAACTGGTAAAGCAGTTTTAGATCTCTAGCTTACTGGGGGGCAGGGCGGGAAGCATGTCGGCAGCAGGGGATCATTTACCCAGACCAAGAACAGTAGGCCCTGATAGGATGTTTCTTTCTGGGTATTTCCCCCCGTATAACTTGATGAATCAAGAGAGTCAGAGAAAGTACTGTGAAGATGAACTGTGTGAGAATTCTTAGAAGGCAATTCGACATTTTATCTGTATTAAATATGAAAACCAAAAACGTCTAAGGCTAGACATGGGTTCAAACTCTAACTGCCGTGCTGGTACACCCCATGGTTCTCTTCTTCCTTGAAGCAGTAAGATGCCCTGTGCTCTGGCTGGGCCTGTGGTTGTCTGCATTTAGCCTACATTCCCATTCTCCTTTGTAGATAACAGGCCACATACCTAAATTTGGGCCCTGGAAGTGGCATGTGCACCTTCTGGGTCCCAGATGCTTTCATCTCCATTATCTGGCTGGAAAATGGTGATAACAGGAACCACCTTGGAAGCCATGCGCTGACTATAACAGAATGACACTGCTGGGCATGGGCTCCTCGCCTCTGGCTCTGAGAGAAGTTGCTTTCAAAAGCCTCTTAAGATAAGCAGCTATTGTGTTTGCAAAGCCCTAAAGGTAGAAATGTGTACCTGCTTTTGAGGGAGTTTCTATCAGCAGAGAAAACCAGGGCTATCTTATATTTTAGCCCAGAAGAATTAAGATTAAATAATGTATAATTAGAGTTTAGCAAACTGTGCCAAAATCCTTACATAGTCCTTTAAGCTGTGCTCTTATATTATTAAATAGTATAAAAACATTAGTTATTTGTTCACACTGAGCTAACTGAACTGAGTTACATATTTGTATACAAAATAACTGAGAAGAACAGTCCATTAATCAATATAAACACCTAACCAGGGTAGGCTGAGAAAGAGACACACAAATGAACTGGAATCATCTATACTGGACACCCAGCTTAACACAGAGCTCTCCCTCAAAGGAGGACATGGCCTGATGTCCCTTGCACTCATTTTCCCCTCTGGATAATATCTTCGCAAGTGATCATTATTGGCTCTCTGACATTTTGGATTCTTTTTTGCCTTTTACTGGTAGAACATGGTGATGGCACTGTTAGGATTTCTGTAACCTTCAGATTTGCTGAACATGAGTTGAGATCCCTGGCACCAAGATAAGATGACTATTCTGGCTCTAGGGACTTCCCCAGGGCTCTTATTTACATGGGTTCTACATGTCACAAGATGCAGAAAAATCACAAGATTACATCACCCAGGGATGGCCAGCATCTCTGATAGGGGAGCACGGATCACATTACCATGCTTACCTCCCTCCACCTACCTTGACAATCCTGCTAAGTGTAATGGGATGTGGGCCACTATGGCAAGAGGCGGGTGAGCCAGCCGGCAATGAGAAAAAATGCTGCCTAATCTGTACACTTTAATGATCACATACCCCACTAAAATGGATTTGAGATAATGCTCTGCATCCTACTTCATGGAGCCACCAATACATACTCAGTCAGCCAGCGTGCACTCTGCCTCCTCCAACGGACCTGAGGGCACGCCAAGCGCCTGCGCGAAGGGGCAGCGTCACGCAGCACCCCTGCCTTAGGACAGAGAGGCCAACGCTCAGGGACCATAGGCACACGGATGTGGTATCAACAACCACGAACATCAGCCCAGGGACAAAAAATGCCCTCTGGTACATTGGTCTTGAGCACCCAAAGCTTCAGGGCAACAGCAAAAACCACTGCAGGAGGGAAGTAACACACTCAGGGCCTTCATTCCTGCTCAGCTGCCCGGAATCGTCACTCACAGGTTCCCGGCCGTCCATGGCTTCCATCCACAGCCTCCGGTCCTCTTCCGACAGCGCCTGCATGGTGATGACCCCCGGCCTGCGGAGAAAGGTCACAGACATGAACCCGGTGCCACAGGTGGAGAGAGCCTGATGCAGGTGACCCTTAAAGCGACAGCCACATGACACAGTGAGAGGTCACTGGCGTTAGGGACCCTGCGAGAGGCAGAGCCCCCAGCTTCTCAGTGCCTCCCTCCAGTCTCAGAAAGCAACGCCGTCCCCCAAGTCCCTCTCAGGAGCCCATCTCCCTCAGGGAGGCTGGGAGAGACAAAAAACACCACCCTACTTACAGGCAAGGGACACAGGTGCGTAAAGGGACCCCTTCAGACCTTGTTTGTTCCTTGAGACCTTACTCATTCCTTTCCTTCAAAATGCTTCACAAAGAGCTTTACTCACAGGAAAAATGAAATAAATTGTGTTAAAGTGAATGGAATTACTGGACTTGAGATACGAAGTCAGGGAAACAGCCAAGCCGGAGGGACCCTGGTCTCCTGATACCTAGTCCCATGCTTCTAAACTGCTTTTGACATGGAGGAGACTTTTGGAGGTGATAGGCTTTGTAATTATATTAACTGCACATAGGGTTTTTTGAGGGTTTTTTTAGTTGAATGCTTGCCACGTCAGGTGCTAAGTCTTTAAAGGCATTGCCTCTTCAACTCTCTCATTGAAGTCTGCTTACTCTTTCCATCTGGGCATAAGCCTGGCGGAAAGCATGCATACAATACCGAATGGTGCCAGCTGTGTTCCCCTTACACACGGCGCTTCACAAGAGGAAACGTATGCCGTAAAAATGAACTTGGGAGCAGGGGAAAAGAGCCCTCTTTGCACATGAAAGGAGATTTTTACTTAGTAGAATTCATATTTAATACAGAATTATTATTCTATATGAATAATACAGATGAGCCCCAGAGAGTCTATAAACCATCTTCCCTCCTCCAACAGTATGTGGATTTTTCTGTAGAAACAATATGAACTATCAGATTATCTATAAAGATGCAACCCTCAAAACGTTAACATTGATCATTTAAACCCTCAACTTTAAAGTTGAGAAAACCTAAAAGGAAGGAAAAGGTCCCCTGGGTGCAACTGAGTCCTACTACTGTCCGAGCCTGCAGCACTGCTGAAGATCCCAGAACATGAAGCAGTGCACACACACAGGCTTGGCCACGCATGGGTCTTTCACTCTGACCCACTTACAACAACTGCTCCTGGCTCATTTCCACAGTTCCGACGAACGTGCTAGATCTAGTCCCGTCAAACATATTTTAAATATCACATTTGTTTCTTTTCACTGATCATCCCTCAGTATCTCCTTAAAAAAGTTTTCAAAGATGTGAGCATGTAAATACAGAGGGGTTGAGGGTATGAGGGGCTCTGGAGTGGGGCTGTGAACAACTGCACAGGGCGGGGGGCCTGTCAGGGGAGCATGGGCAAGCAGGGGGTGAGTGGGCGTTCTGAGCATGAGAGGGACACTGATTCCCAAGAGGCGGTCATTCCTGTGGAGGCCATGCTGGGCACTGGTCCCTGACACAGACGACGTAAAGGACACAGTACCTTCTGTCTCCACCAGCACCTGCCAGGGCCCACCCTCCTCTTCTCAGACGGTCTCATTTGCAGACCCGAGTGCCCATTCCCCACCACGGGCCTGCTCTGTGCACCAGGCCCACGGGTGTCTGAACACTGCTGCAGCCATGGCTGCAGAGCTGACGTGCTGGCTTGGAGGCCTGGTGGAAAGCCTTCTCCTCTTCCACCTCTCAAGGAGCCCAGCACAAAGCCATGATGCCTTGGAGGTACAAAGTCTACGAAGCTGCAGGCCACTGCAGAACTCTCACGTCCCTGGACCTGGGTGTCCCTGCATCTTTGAGTGTCACTCGGTGTTGTACCTGCACCACTGGCTTAAGAATTGGGCCTGCCCTTAAAATGGAGATTCCCAGACCAAACCCACCTTATTAAATCTGAGCATCTGGGACCAGCCTGGGAACTCGGATTCTAACCACCCCCCTGGCTGATCCTGGTGCACATTAGGTCTGAGGCCTACTGTCCTGGGCTGCCCACCTGCCCCCACCACTGTCCTTCCTTTTCTCCGTGCACTGGGGAGCAGACACCTCCCTCTCTACAGCAGGGCCAAGCAGCCAAAGTGTCCCCAGGTCATTGCCTGCTAGGTGCTCGCTAGCGAGCACCGAGACGGCATTGTTGCCCGGCACACTGAGACCTCAGGGACCTCATAGCTGCCACATCACCTCCATGGCACACAGGGTGAAATTTCTGCCCAGAGCCACAAAGAGTGAGTTCAGACAAAGTTAGAGGCTGTGAAGGGTGGGCCCCTGGGCTTTAATAACCAGGAAAGTCAACAGGACTTGTTTCCATTTCAAGAAGAAATATCAAAATATAAGTTCTTTTCACATTGTGCTTCAGTTCCCCTTTTCGGTGAGAGGGGTTGTGGATGTAACACACTTAGTTCTAATTCTTTTACCCCAAGTTCAGATAATCTTCTCTCAGCCTTATGTACACACATCTGGATACGGTACCATCCTTTCTAGGTATCTAGAAAACATTCCTTCGGCTCCAAGTTTCTTCTCCCTCATAATTTAAACCACTACTACATAAATCTCTTATGTGTGAATTTCCTAGAACAAGGTAAAAGGATCAACTTTCTTTATTTTGGAATCAAACAATAACTTGCTGCATTTGCCCTCCCTGTGTCCCTACCAGCCACATTCCTCAAAACAATATAAAACAAGCAAAACTCTCAATTACTCTACATTTTCCATGCCAGTCCCTGGGAGACAGCACACTTTCATGTGGGACAATTTAGTTCATGTTTGAAATGCACCTGGCGTTTCCTACCAAAAGTGGAGAGAAAGGGAAAGAACTCTCACTGAGGCGGGGGAGGGAGGGGGGAAGTTGGAATGATGAGGGGAAAATATAAAACAATAAAAGATAAATGGAATGAACAAGCTCCTCCTAGCGCTACAAAGAACTGTAGTATCAGCACCCCAGCAGAAGAACCGCACTAACAACCTAGCACGACATGCCGGATGCTGTGCTGATGGATTCATTTCATTTTCACAGCTACGCGGTGAAGCTGGTATATTCTCATTATCCCACTTAACAGATGAGCAAACAAAGGCTCAAATAGGTTAAATACCTTGTCCATGGTTACAGAGCCAGGATCTGAGCCCGGCAGCCCAAAGCCTGGGCAGGCGTGAGGGCACCACCGCCCCAGAGGGCCCACACCGACCAACGTCTCTGAGTCAAGACGCACAGAGCCCCCCTGCGAGGTCCTCGGAAGCTCCTGTGGGGGATAAGGGCTCCGCCAAGTCTGGAGGGCTTCAGAAACGAGAACACCACCGGACACCACTGTAGGCAAACAGCCAATCCTATACCAAAAACCCAACAGCGCCCAGTGTGACTGCGGCTTGCGTCCTACAATGGCGCTTCTTCATTTTTTTCTGCTTCAAAATACCCAAGAGATGGAAAGGCAGAGAGTTTTTTAAGAGAACACAAAAAGCACCAATCATAAAAAATATAGATAAAAAAGACTTCACAAAACTGAACTTTCATTCATCAAATATACTATTAAGAGAGTAAAAAGGGCAACTATTAAGAGAAGGTATTTGTAATATTAATCTCCAATGAGACCCATATCCAGAATATGTAAAGTATGCCAAAAAAAAAAAAAAACTCAATTAGCAAAGTGGGTAAGAGACTACAGTCACTTCATAAAAGATGAGAAACAAATTGGCCAGCAAGAGCAAAAGGTAAGGCCCAACAGGATGATTCATCAGGAAAATGCCATTAAAAACCACAATGAAATTGTGTAACAAACACCTTCCTGAACGAACAGAATTCAAAAGATCACCAACGCCAAGTACTGACTGGCAAGGATGTAGAGTCACTGGAACTCTCAGGTACTGCTGGTGGGAGGATAACTGATAAAACCTGGCACTCTGGCACCATCTACAAAAACTGACCGTATACCTACCCTTGGACCTAGCAATTCTACTTCTGGATACATACCGAAGAGAAATCGGTGTGTATGTCCACCGAAAAACACATTCAAGAATGCTCACAATTTTATCAGTGTCTGCAACAAAAAGCCAAATATCCATTGATAAGAGAGTTAATTGTTGTATATTTAAACAATGGAACACCACACAACAATAAAAAAGAACCAACCACTGCTACATGCATCAACATGAATGAATCTCACAGACAACGAGGGAAAGAACCATACAAACAGTAGGATTCCATTCACATGATGTGTAAACACTGACAAAGTCACCTATGGTGACACGTCAGAGCAGTGATCCCGTCCTGAGGAAGGACTGGGAACAATGACTGGGAAGGGGCACAAGGAAACCTTCTGGGGTGACAGAAATATTCTATAACTTGATCTGGGTGGTTACACAGGAGGGGTGTCTATGTGTATGCAAAATCATCAAGATGGAGACTTAGATCTGTTCAGTTACTGTGATCACACCTCAATAAAAAATGTTTTTAAGTCCCCAAGAGATACAACTTCTCCTCAGTAACTTACGCTCACTAGTGTCCTGACTCTAGCGCTTCCTAGCTGTGTAAGCCTGGTGCACAAGTTAGTGAACTACTCCATGCTATTCTTTAAAATGCAGATAATAAGGGCACCGACCTCATGGGGTTGTTGTGAAGGTTAAATGAGATATTTCTAAGGCATTTCAAAGTGCCAGACACAGAAAATGATCCAAAAACTAGTCGTTATCACAAGGCAAATGGAGGTTGGGGTGGATGGGTAGAGGAAACAGGAAGGCAAGGGTGGAGTAAAGTCGGAATTATGCACAGGGAAGGGCAGGTACATACAGTTTGAAAAGGAAAAGAAATGAGCCACAGGTGCTTCTGATACACATGGCCCCACCCCTAACACACTAGCACACAGCAGTGAAAATCACACCCCCACCACAAAGCAAGCAGGGTAAGGGATGGAGTGACACACAGCCTCTGACACCATGGCCATTTCCTTTTCATCCTGAGAAAGTACCAAAGTGACCTACTTCCCCTTTTTGGAACCAATGTCTGATAATTCATAACGACAAATAAAGGGTCTTCAGCAAATTCTAGAGAATCAGCCTAAGAACACCCTCTACCCAGCAGATAAGAGAATGAACAAATGACTTAAAATCCTTTCTAGAGCTCAATCCTAAGATTCTACTTAAAATGCAGTACCTCCTTTTCACTCTCTATCCTTGGGTTGTTCTATATCTGGATCAACTTAGAGATTATGAACAAGGATCTGCAATCCTAAGGTAGCCTCCCACCTCTCAGGCTACAGGGGCCAAGCAGAAAATGGTTATTCGACTATCACAGAGCAAACTGCTAGCCACCATTACCTTCTTCAACTCTGGCCTCCAAAAAGAGCCCACAGAAAGCATACATAGTTTGGTAACACATCCAGGAGCTGGGGCCACGGGTACCAGCTCGTAGCCTTCTTTACCAGCCAAGAGCAAGCAGAATCCCAAGCAGCCCTGATTCCAGGGTTACTCGACAGCTTTCCTGCTCTAATCTTACTCCTGAGTCTGAGTCAACAATACTGATCTCAGCGGCTTGGCAATTCACCCACTTCCTACTGGATGAGTAAATGCTACTGCTGACTCCACCCCACTGCAACACACACGCTCAGAATCGGACAGCACTGTTCTTGCTACATCAACCTCCAAAGACCTAGGGTTTATTCATGAGACTATAAATCTTCTGCTGGCAAGAGTTCATTCCCCAGTTTCTACCCACACTACAACACATTTAAGGGTCAAGTTCAGAGTAAAAGAGGGACTGTAGCACCCACAGAAACACATGTTCTCACAGCCAGTGTCTAAACCTGCCTCACGCTTACATAGGAAGACAGGGGGACATGGTGAAGGCTTGGAGAATGGCTGCCGTCCACAGGCAATAAAAGCTATGCAAGCACCAGGACAGGACATGGTTCCTTACTTCTAAAGCGCTACTAGGAAAACAGACTCCTAATGGTTCCTGGACAACCACAGCGGTTCAAATTCAATAGATCTTCATTTACACAAAGATGTGGCCAAAGTCACACAGAATCTTCTCAGAGAATGGCATCTCTTTCATGTCTGTCGTGAAATTACAGACTCAAAGGGCTATGGAGACCGGGCAAGTAAGTAAAGTCAATGAACTGGGTAAGAAATTCTTTACTGACCCAAGGAAAACAAGCTCAGTCACATTTTCCTTAAAACATGCAGCCCTTTATTTTTACTTTTGCATTTTTTGATAGAGTCATAGGAACAAAGAGTATTTCCGCTCTGTGGGAAACATAACAGTGCAAGTGCAACGCAAAGTGGCAGCTGGCACCTGTCATCATGGTGCGGATAAGGGGACCTGGCGGGACTGCAGCAAAGTGGAGAGCACATGCCCTACCCAAAAGGCTTCTACCATGCAGCCCTATCAACAGTTGGCACATGGGGAGTGCTATCAACATTTACAGATTTTTCCAACTTTAAAATATTGCCTCAAATGCTACTCAAACCAAACCAAACACGTCTGTGGACCACCAGTTTGCAACTGCTAGAGTCTGTCTGTCTTTCTATACCTCTCTTTACTGATTTCCACTCCAGGTTATCATGGCATGTTATAAAGTCATCTCACATATTAGGACCAAAAATGATGCATTGTCTGTATTCCTGATTCACCTCACAGTCAATCAGCAGAGCATCTCCAGCTCAGCAAAAAGGAAGAACTTAGGCTACTTCCCCATTTTTCCCAACACTCAGGACCCAGTGACATCACTGGAGGGCAATATTGATCTAACTACCATTTGGAGATAAAAAGTTATGACTGCATAATTATGCACAATTTGAGTTACCCCATCGAATATCCCTGTGCATTACAGATCCTTGTACAGAAGAAGAATCCACAATATACCATGATACCCTGAGTAGGGCACAAGTGAGAGACAGAGAAAGTGAGAGACACACCAGAAGTTGCAAACTGGTGGCCCCCAAATGCAGCAGATATTTACTAAGTGTTTATTAGAGGCCAAGCACTGTGCTAAGGACTTTACCTGGATCATCATTTATCCCTCACAACAATAACTGAATGAATAAGGTGCCATTATTATGCCTCTTTAAATAGCAAAAACTCAGAAATTACTTGTTCAATGTCATACCGCTAGTAGGTGGCAAAGCCTCAACGTGAATCCAGTCTGCGGACTCTACAGCAGAGGCCGCCCCTGGCCACAGCACTGTGCTGCCCCAGAGTGCGCGCAGCGATGGGCCTTGGGGTCTACAGCGCCCAGCTGCTTAAGGGGAGGGCGGAAGCAAGAGGGGGCTCTCTCCCTCTCCTCCTCCCTGCCTCCCTCCTTCTCTCTCTTTCACACACACATATACAAACACACACACCGCTGAAGAAGTTTTCAGAAGCAGGTTTCTAATCAATACTTAGAAAAGATCTGATCCTAATAAATGAATGAATGAATCATAAACTATTACATCCTATAGCACTAACCTCTCAGAAGGAAAAACTCTTAAATAATTAGGACCATAGCAATAATAATATTCTAAATAGTAAATATTACTAATCACATCAGATAATTTCCTACATTTTTATTTCAAAGGAGACTTGAGTTGTAAAATATCAGGTGGTCCAGACAAAACAATCTTTGGCACATTAAACAGCATGGTCTTCAAATGGAAGAGACACCGACTGAGTGCCTGTTACGTGCCAGCCGTGATGCTAGGCGCTGGGGACTCAGAAGAACGCAAATGTAAACACACGGTGCCACACACGGTGCCCGGAGAAAGCATTACTCATGCGGGATGAGTAAGACTCAGAAGAGTGCAGGCGCTTGTTACCACTGTTGATAACAAACTATGAAAAAATACTCTAATTCAAGAAGTCTTCTAGTTCATTTATAAATTTTTTTCATTTTTATTATGCTTTCTCATGATGAATAGAAATGTACATAAGCGGAATTTACTGGTTGAGTTGTCCCCCTCTCTTCAGTTATGTAATCGCAAAATTTTGGTTTAGATTTTTTTTAGAATCAAACATTTTATATTTAGAAGTTGGCAAATGAACTTTTATTCCTAATCAATAAAACTCCAAATTTCACTACGCAGACTAAAGAGTAGAAATACAGTTGCCTCAGTCACCCTGCATAAAGTTTATTAGTCACCACATCCCAGTTCTTACTTAAACCAGAACCAAACAGTAAACATCCTCTCATGTAACAACAAAAAACAAAAAAAACAAAACAACTCAATGGCAAGTTCAAACTGCATGAATTCTAAAGATTCCAAGAACCCCTAGTTTGCTTGCTTCACAGAATGGCCCAGAAGCAATCTAGAAAGCACACTATTTCCCCGCACTCCACCCCCACCCGAGTCATGGAAGTCAGAGCCGGCAGCCTTGGAGGAAGGAAAAAGCCATTTCCTCTCTGAAATGTCAGTGGCTTTGAGACCAGCACTCGACTCTAACCAGCAGGAAGGTAAAATCAAATATTATTTCAAACAAGGGGTGTAAAGGCGAGGGGAGGGGATGTTTGAAATCAGGAAAAATGGAGTCATCTGTTGTAAAAGATAAAGGCTCACTGGAGCAAGCGGGGAAAGTCCGCCCCCCTGGTTCTCAGCGCACTGGACAGCCGACAGCACTCGGCTGCTGTTTTCACCAGCCTCAAATGAGCTGTCCCTTTAGCAAAGGGCCTCACACTTCAGTTCAGAAAGCAAGGTAAAATGCAGTGTTTAAACAGAGGCTAGATTAACTGAGCATGCTTGCTCCTGCAAGAAAGTGGGTATGAAATGATCCATCATAAAAGGTTGGGAGGGGAAGGCATTTCTAAAGAAAGAATGAATCATTTAGAATACTTTTTCTTTAAGCGTAACAGTCACATGATGATTTCTTTCACAGAACACCCACCCACCCACACATCCACTCTTAATTGTCAGTTTATAAAGGACAGCTAATCTTCAAGTGAACCTTCATATGGTTACTAATGCATATACAAAGCTGCCATCTAGAGGTTGAACACTGAAAAATCTGTTACATAAGATGATCCTTTCAGAAAACACACACAATCATACACAATTTCACAAAAACAAGTGCATGTATACACACCACATTCCAAACTAGAAGCAACAGCATTGTTTCAACTTAAAATCAGTATGGTTTCCTGTTGTGACCATAAATTGGAAAGAGGGGCATAAAACTTTTATATAGGAGATACATATATAAATAACAGGTTATTGCATAATATAGTTTAAAAATGGAATCTTCCCCTAGCAGCTGTTCTGCTCATACACACTTAACTCACCTGTATTCACTCTCAGCTTATAGATGACTTGAAACATCTTGGCATTAAAGAAAAGGGACACCATCAAGATGGGAAAAAAGGGGCTCAAACACCCACCAAAGCTAAGGTTCACCATAAGAATGAAGTCCCCAGGTTTTAGGGTAAAGGAAAAAAATTAAAAGGCACAACCTTTCTGACATAGGGCTGCTCTGGAAGGAATATCATTGCATTCCATCTTCAAAACAATCCTGCAAGGCAGGCATGACGAGCCCCATCTTATAGATGCGGCTGAAGCCCTCGCTCAGAGCCACCCAGCTAATAAGGGGAAGATCCCAAGTTCAAACTGAGAACTTCAATCTTTTCCCTGCAGCACACAGCCTCCTATAAAATCATTTCTGAATTAAGGGTGGTGGTTGATGAGAGGATTAGGGTAGATTTTTTGGATGTCCCATAAATCTTCCTACCTCCACTCTCCCTACTTTAACCAGCCTTTCATATTTCTGGGGCTTTACTGTCCTACCTACACAGAAATGCAGCTTGTGTGTGTTCTTGCTGAAGTTTTGGTTTAAGTAGCAACTAACATGGTTAAGCTCCTGTTGTCTCTTACAGAGAAGTTTGCTGAAGGAAAGAACAAAGTACTCTAACTCAAAAACTGCATTACCACACGAAACAAAATCAACCACCACATGCACACAGTACTGTATTAAAAGCCGCATACAATGATGTTACTCTACTTCTGGAAACAAATTACCTGACACAGATATTTAGAACTGAACAGAGGTGTATAAAACATACCAAATCAGCCAGCCAACCAATACAAAGGAAAGCCCATATACTGTGCAAATACACAGTATGTGGTGGGAAGATGAGGGTAGAGTTAATCATGGATGTGACATATATGAGGTTGGGACTGGTTCAGAGGAAACCTGTCCCTCTTTACCTATTTGTGGAAGCTTGCAAAGGGAGGACTTCAGATGTGATTTGAAAGTAAAATCAGATGACTTTCAGGAAAGAAAGTCCAATAGATTCATAGTGCTTCATTAAATTTTATATGCCCACTGTCGGTAGAGTCTCTGACATGTAATTTTGCTTAATAAGTAAGGGAGGGAGGGAGAGAGGGAAGGTGGGATTCAGGGTGTTCTGTTCATGCCATCACATGAATCCCTCTGTTTGTCCCATTTCCCCCACAACATTCTGGTCCTCCAAGTTTGCTGAAACACTCAACATACTGGTCTGTGCCCCTTTAGTTGTGTGAATGTGTATGTGTGTGTGCATACACTCTACAATCAGAGGTAAGCTCCATGAAGCCAAGGACTACGCCTATCTTGGCCCCCATTACACCCCTAACACCAAGTATCCTGTGGTTGCTAACAAGCTGTCCTTCACTGGCTGCCCAGCTCTGGAGAGCGCCACTGCTGGCAGTGGGGCGTTTAACATTCCACATAACGTCTTCAAATGCATGGACCCCTCTTGGAGTCAGCTAGCCCTAGAAAAGTAAGGCATTCTAATCATTTCCTTTCCCAAAGTATAAATACCACTGCTCGAGAGGCTACAGTGATTCAGTGCATCAGAAAGAAGCCTGCTGTTTCCTTTATTTTCCATATGGTTTGGTGGCTCCTCCTGGAAAACATTTGGGAGAAAATATCCATGTGTCACTTACATCTGTGAGAAATTTCTTAAAAATAAACAGATCCAGAGATGGAGAGGGATGACTACCACCATGACTCTTAAGCTTAAACAAATATTTTCTCTACATTTGCTCATTAATTTCCCTAAGATGCTGCCTGGTGGAGTTAATTTACTCAAAGTGACTGAAGACAGACACTGGAAAGTACTGGCAATTCACATACCACTAATGGCTGCTTTTAGATGAGTCCCAATCTATTCAGCAATTTTACACTAAACTCTTTCAAAAAGAATCAGCACATTTTAAGAAAGAAAAAAAAAAGATAAATCTAGTCCTCATTCAACTAACCAATATAAAATACATGCCTTCAAGGACGCGGTGCTATGGCAAGGTCATACAAAGGCACCAAAGAATGCTCTTTATCAAAATGTTAAGAAAGGAAGATTTTTAAAAAGCTAGTGAAAGCTTAGGCGCCTGTCAAGAGTATCCAGAATAAGGGGGATGATTCACGTGAATGTGCTTTGTGAGGCGAGGTTCCTTGTTAGTTCAGGAGTGTGCAGGGGGCTGTCCGTCACCTGCAGGGCTGCCCCAGCTACTGTGGCTGCTTCAGGGGGAGCGGTTCCCCGATGGATCCTGCGTTCCTTTTCCAGGGCTGCTGTAACAAAGCACCACAAACTGGATGGTGTAAACAAGAGAAATTTATCGTCTCACAGGTCTAGAGCCCAGAATTTACAGCAAGATGCCAGCAGGGTGGGCTCCTTGTGAGGTGCCTGAAGGAGAATCTTCCAGGCCTCCCTCTCAGCTCCTGTGGTTTGCTGGCAAACACCGGTGTTCCTTGGCTCGAAGGCACATCACCCCGATCTGTGCCCTCGCTTTCACGTGGTGCTCTCCCTGTGCACGTCTGAGTCTGCATCCAAATCTACCCTTTGCAGAAGAATACAGTCCTACTGGATCAGGGCCCAGCCTAAGGACCTCATTTCAACCTGATTACCTCTGTAAAGGCCCTATCTCCAAACAATTTTCATTTTTAGAGACTGGGGATTAGAACTTCAGCATATGAATTTTGGGAGTGCACAATACAATCCATAAAAAATATACGATAGGAAAATAAGAAAATATTCTTTGAAGCACATCGTGGCAACACTGAAAAACTACTACGAGAAGCACGGTTTCACTTAAGCTGTGCCACAGTCTAACTGCTACAGTCCTGAACTGAACTTAAAATAAAACCGGAAATTCAAAGAATTATCACATTGATCGGGTAGACATGCTACCTTGAACTGAGCAATTTCTCACTTTGAAATGGAAGAAAGACACAAGAATTTCTACTAACTTTGACTTTTTAAAGTTGGGAAGAGTAAAACCCTTTTGAAGGAAAGCCAGAGACATCAAGAGTTAATATTAGCCTGTGATACATTTGCTCAGAATAGTCCGGGGGTCGGCAGCAGTTTCTTGGGTTTGAACAATCTCCAAAACTAGTTCTGAAAAGAGCAGGGGGAAGGCAGGCACTAGACAAAAAGGGACAGGTGAGATGTGATCACGCGAAAGTCAATACAGAAATGTGTAGGATGCAGAGAAGGGAGTTTAGGCCTACTTTTCAGATATCAAAGATAAAAGAACTTAGATACAAGAATTCAAAGTAGATTTCTAAAATGTATTCAGTATTAAAGAGGACCTTGACACACAGAGTTCAAGAGCTATGGATCTCAATCCCAAAGCTCTGAATTAACAATTTGATTTCTTGCTCAGCTGTGGACCAGAGTCACAACAATACTTCCTACAGGACAGATGTGTCAGGGATTAACCCCTTACTGTTAGGATATGAGGATTAACAAATTGAAAAAATGCACTGGGATACAAGGCAGGCAGTCAACTGATAAATGGCACTATTGCTGTAATTTCTGACTTACACTAGCCTCCCTAGAGAAGCTGAAGTGAGTGTCATGTTAAAAATAAAAGGCAGAAGAAAAGGTGTAACAGAGCAAAAATACCCATTATTATCCATGCAACACCTACTATGCGCCATGCACCCAGCTTGTGCTATCTGCATTGCCCCTCTAAGCTATTAGTCATGTGAGGACCTTCTGAAGGTCGCAGAGTAGTAAATATAAGAACAGAAGCAAGTTTGCAGCTTCTGCTCACCCATCATCAGTTTGTGATGCAAATGCAAATGGATACAGCGAGAAAGCACTTCTCAGATTTCAAAGCCAGCAAGTTGAACACTCAGTGGTGTCTGTGAAATGCAAGTACTGACAGCACTGGGCTCATCACTGGAAAATGTTTCTGAAATATTCTAAGTTTTCAGACAGCAAAATGCCCGGAATGAACTCCTATGAACCTCAGTTCAAAGCCCACCTGAGCCTTGGGTAAGACTTGTCCCTCTAAACTGCAGGTTCCTCATCAGTAACATGGGGCAAGTACCCCATGGGCTGTAGTGAGGGTTCCATGACATAGGTATGAACAGCAGTCAGTTTCGGGAAAGCGCTCTCTTACTGCTAGTTCTTTCACCCTTCCTCCACCTTTAACTAAAACAGGTTTCACTGTGGAGGTTGCTGTTACTTTTTTACACCCAGTAATCTGATTCAAGAGACTGGGAATCACCTTGTCTATAGCTATCTGCCTCTCCTCCATTTAGATAAGAATTAAGCTCCTTAGCAAAGGAGCTTGAGCTTTCTTGTTTTTGTTTTATATTATTGCTGGTGCTTTTTACAATGTTTTTAACAAAGCAAATGTTTTTATATGCTCTGAGAAAACTATTGTGATATGAGTGTGTTCAATGCACCAACTATAAGAAAGGAAAAAACAGCTGAAGAGCTATTTCAAAAAGCCGATCTCAAAATCATCTCTACCCCCAAAAGCCAGAGTAGGTCTGGGGCAGGTGATCTAACAAGCACCCCGTGGGAGCTGAGGGCAAGTGGCTCTCACCACAGAGAGATGCTGATATGATTGACTCACACAATACTGACCTCCTGGAATGTCACTTCCTAAATAAAGGTTACAGCTTTTGCTACAAAATAACATGAAATGTCAGCACTGACCCCCCCCCACCCCCACACACAGCAGTCAGTAATAGGTGAAATGCTGTAACACTGTGTTTTTTTTAATTGAGTAAAACTTCTTCCATCCTTCCTTTACCCAAATCCTTTGAGTCACTTTATTAAATTTAAAAAAAGTAAAACATTTTAAAGTAAAATATTTCAAATAGCTGATACACTTACGCTAAATAGTCAGTTTTCTTTAAACATCTACTCAACCTCCAGAGACATAATACACATTCCTGAGAATGGAAGCCCTAACATTAAAATAAAACATACCAAACAAGGAACTCAGCACTGACTGTAAAAGAGGGGAAACAAACAATCTTTGCCAACCAGGAACTGGCCTGAGGCCTATTTCACACTGAGTATTAGTAGAAGGATGGAGAAGGGAAAGGGAGCAGAGACGATGGAAAAGCTCTGACTGAATGGAACAAAGCGAATCCAAATCCAGTAATATCTGTTCCTGGGAAAGGGTGGGAGCTACTCACCTGTCTACCGCTTCTACATCGAAGCAAAACCTCTTCTCAATAGAGTCTGTTTTTCGCCGTGTGCAGGATTTGAGGGTGACTGATTCATCTTCTCCCTGTTGAGGACACACAGACAATCAAGATGTGCCAGACCGTGGGCCCTGTTTGGCTCCAGCACACCACAAACGTGCCATATAAACAAGAGTGATCATTCCATCTTCACATGACCATAGGAAGGTGTCAGGTTGATCATGAACCTCAGGAAGAGCTTCACGTAGCTAAAATTTGTAAACTATGCTGTACTTAGAGCCAAACGTCTTCACTACAAGTAGACCAAGATGGTATAGCATCAACCCGTGGTAGATTGACTCCTGTCGACACTGTGTTAAGCAGGTTTAACATGCAGGTTCGATAAGGGTTGCACAAAATGGCCTTGAGGTTTCCTCCCAACTCCAAGTTTCTGTGATCTTGGTTCAGTCATCACTTCTTCAGGAAAGCCTCCCTGGCCAAGGTCACAGGCCTCCAAAACATGTCCCCATCGCATCATGTACCTCTCCCTCCTTCGTGGCGCTGACCAAGCTGAAACTGTCTGTGGCACAGCTGATGAACTGCATCATGTAGATTAGATTCTAATTAGACTCATTAGACTCTAAGCTCCCAGAAGGCAGGGACTGTGTCTGTTTTTTAGAAATCATTTTCTCTCTCTGAACCTCAATTTTCTCCTTTGTAAAAGAGGAAAACCAGACCAAACAGGATCATATAGGACAACAAAAGGACTAAGAAAATATAAAATAAATATAAGGGGCTATTAGAAAAATTAATCATTATAAATCAAACTCCTAACGTAGCACTCGTTATGTGTCAGGCTCTATCGCAAGAAATTTATAATCACTAACTCATGTAAACCTTTTAAGAACTGAGTGAGGCGTTTACTACTATTCGCCGAAGTCCTAGGAATCCCAAACACCCACCCTAACTGGTCTCTGCCCTTCACTTTCCAGTGTGATAAGAAAAGAGAGGAGAAAATGCAAGATAGCTCCTCTTCCAAGGTTTAGGAAAGCACAAGAAAAAAAGCCTAAAAAAAGGACTGTGTGACAGAATAACTCAGTGAAGCTGATTTCTAGAAAGACTTAAGAGTCGGAAAGGGACTATGACTCAGCCCAAAGTAAGGGCTAACTATTTCCACTTCATGAAATTTAGGAGACATCAGTTAAACATAAAAGTTTAATATCCCTTCTAACTTTCTAATTTCTCTCTGTTTGCATATTTTAACATGTCTGTTTCCCTGAGATTATTCCACCTCAACAAGAAACATTAAAAGGGCTTTGGTTTTTTTTGTTTTGCTTTGTTTTGACATAGGAAAAGAAAAGAGATGCTGATAAACTCCTGTATGTGGCTTACATAACAGAAAGCCAGGAAGAAAAACTGGACGTGGTGAAGAGCACGGGGGCTGCATGATGGAGGAGTGAACAGTTACGGCAGATGCATCTGATATTACTGACCCGGGAAGCCCAATTTCAAAGCCAGTGCTCTTAACCTCTACACTGTAATGCCCACACACATACTAGCCCAACACGTGGCACAAAATGTATCACAGAGAGGACCAGGGTTGGAATGCTTATAGAGGACTAATTTAGCAACAGATTAAACACAGCTGAAAAATTTTTTAAACCAGAGAAATTAGCCAGAATGGAGTTCAGAGATTCAAAGAGATGAAAAATATAAATATATTTTTAAAAAATACTTAGGTGTCTCCAGAAGAAGATAAAAGAATATGAAGGGACAAAATTTAAATGATAATTGGTGAGAATTTTTCAAACTTACTGAAAGATACCAATCTTCAAATCCAGAAATGCCAAAAATTCCCAGCTCAAGAGATTGAAAAAAAAGAAAAAAAGCACACATAGGGACCATCATAATGAAATGTAGCATATCAAAGGGAAAAAAAAAGATATTATTAAAAGCAGACACAGAGAAAAGACAGATCAACTGAAAAGGAAATGCATTCAGACTACAGCGAGTGTGCCCAGAAGAAGAAAACCTTCGGAGCACAGTAAGATCGACAGCTGTGGCCGCACGGAGCCTCATGCGGCCGGACTGTCTGTTCCAGAGTCGGCCTAGGAATATCTCCACCCCACATGCTCTTCATGCAGTGTGGCTCTGACATCCCTCCCACACAGGGGCAGGGTTTGTGTCTCTCTCCCAGTGAAACTGGGTGGGCTTGAGTGGGCTTTTGTGACTGCTCAACCAGCAAGGCCCAAAGGAAGCCTGTGTGACTTCTCAGGCTAGCTCACTACAAGGCAGTGCAGTCTCTGCTCTCACTGACGCGTGACTCATTCTTGGAAGCTGCAGCTGCCCCAAGGCCACATACTGTAAGGAAGCCCAAATTAGCCCATGCAGACAGACCAAACGGACAGGCCCTGAGACTGGACACAGCAAGGGAGCAAGAGGAAGAGGAGGAGAGAGGAGAGGGGGCGATTAGGAGAACGGAAGAGAGCTCTGTCTGACCAGCCTTGACCTGCTTCAGTCTCTCCTTGTTCCAGCTCTAGTCACCATCTGCTTGGAACTGCGTGAGAAACCATAAGCCCAAACCAACCATCACATGCCTGCTGAATTCCTAACCCAAAGAAACTGTGAGAAACAAGAAAATGATTGGTGGTGTTTCAAGTTGCTACACTTTGGGGTGATCTGTTACACTGGAACATCTAAACTGCCAATTGGCAGCCCCTAGGTATCAAGTGAGAGTGACGGGAATCAGTTTCACAGGATGAGGTCATCCAAGAATTTCGGGCATCTAAATACATTTGACACACTTAATATGGTACATATGTGAGATATGAGAATCTTTCCTAGCTGCAGTTCCTAGGATAACTGAGAGGAAAGAATAATCACCTTGCTTTGGTTACTGCTTGTGGTACTATGCCTCTTGAAACTACTGTATAAAAATTTTTAAAACTACAGTGAAACATGTGGGTGTTACTTTATACCTGCATTATAATCACTGTATGTTAGCCAAGCAAGTCAAGGCAGAAATCCAGAAAATAAACTTACCCCCTTTCCTCCTGACTTCTGGTCAAATGGTACCATGGTGATTTGTTTGGAGTCCCGTTGATACGTACAGTAGTGCTTCACCCAAGAAGTGCCAAAGTGACCTGCAAGACAGTGTTTCCCATGAAACATTTCCAATGTCTACTGCATGCTGGGAAAACACACAACCCATTACCTACAATGTTCACCCACCCTTAAAATGCTTCCAGAGGCAATATAGTCTCCACACTAGCCAGACTGGAATAGGCAGAAATCTGAGCCCCCAGGCTGGAAATGGAGCCAACCAAAGACTTTCCCCAGGGACCAAGGAAGACTGTTTCCCACTAACTGCTGCATCCAATCAGTCTTAAAATATAAGGACGTAGAGGTTCCCTGGGGAAATTAATCCACTTTCCCATCATCAAGCTCCATTTGCAGTTCCCCTTCTCTCCCCTGACTTCCCAAAGCACCTGTCCCCGTCCCCATCTGGTGTGATGGCTTCAAGCTTCCCAAACTGCGACTCTGCACAGACATACAGGGGTTCTGACCTACTTCTAAACCCTTAAATTTTACTTTAGCAGAACTCCAGATCTGAAAAGCAGACAGGAAAACTCAGAAACATGGGACACAGAATGGAAGTGTCCGTAAATGCCCAAATGTAATCTAAGAAGTTGTCCCTCAAAATTATCCATTAGGAAAGAGGGAGATGCCCAACAGCTGAATTCTGACAGTCTCTGATTTTACTTGTGTTTGTCCTATTACTTTATTTTGAGCAACAAAGTAGAGGAAGAAGCATTCTCAGCATTATTAGCCTGCAAGGACCTCAATCAATACTTGTCTTAGATGCCTAGAAAGATCACATAGCAGAAATGGTTAAAAAAAAAAAGTGAAGACATGAAAAGAGATTTAGCAGACATTTAATAATTATTTTTTTAGGGTTCGACTGCCCACTCCAAGTGCTGGTTACCACTTGGTAAACTTACAAAAACAATAAAGTGTCTACCTTGGATCATCAAGGACAGATGAAAATACCAACCAATCTACTGTATTGTTGTGGCTTAGAGAAGAAATTTCCAGTCTTAGTGCAACATAAATATTCTACAAGTGCTGTGCCTTAGATAACTGGAGCATCAAAACAAGTAAGGACAATAATGGATAGCCCACTGAATAAAACGGGAAACCCTAAGTCCATAATGGCAACATAAGGATGGATGGACGGATAGACGTACAGATGGAAGGCAAGAAGAAGCGGGGGGAGGGAGGAAGTGAGAAAGAGGAAAGGGAGGTCACTTCCCTACAGTACACTCAATGGCAACGAGTAAGTGGGAGGGAGACACGGAGCTGAGAAATCACCATTTTGCAATCATCAGAGTAAAGACAGGTCAGGCAAGGATTGTCCATTGATGCAAACTCTATGGGGAGCAAAGTCTGATGAGGAGAAGAATATGGTCTTGAAGTCTCTCTCCACAGACTGCTAATTAGTTACAAGAGAAAAACAGTGACTGTACAGTGGAGAAATGAAACAATACCTTGACTGAGTGATCAAAATTAACATCTCCACTGATGGACAGATGGCCATCCCCTGCCTTCCGGATGTGGTACCCAGAGAAAAACACAATGTTACTTATGTAGAATTTGACCAGGGATGCATAACCTGAATCTAACCGTGAAAAAATGTTAGACAAACCCACACTGAAGAAAACTGTCTACAAGCAGCAAACTATCTTCTTCAAAGATGTCAATGTCACAAAAGAAAGAAAAGCCGAGGATCTATTACAGATAGAAGGAGACTAAAGTCATGATAACTAAATGCAGCATGAGATCCTATACTGGAGGAAAAACAAAAATGCTTTATAAGGGCATTACTGGGACAACTCACAAAAATGGGATATGGATTGTCATCTAGATTTTAAATATATTATCGATGTTATATTTCCTGGATGTGGTAACTATATTGTTGTTACATAAGAGAATCTCCTTATCTTTTAGAAATGCACACTAAAGGATCATGGTACATGCAACTTGTTCTCAATGGTTAAGAAAAAGTTACAATGTGTGTGTGTCTCTGTGACTGTGATGTGCACACATACATACACCCATACAGAAAGAGAAAATGATATAATGATGGAAAACGGAAAACTCTTGTATCTGGGTAATGGTCGTATGGTTATACTTTACACTGTTCTTCCAACTTTCCTGTGAGTTTCAAATTATTTTAGAATAAGGTACTAAACCTTTCAAATAAAAAATGCTGTATCCCAATAAGATGCTCTGGACTGCTGTGTTAGGGAATCAAAACGTGTTTCTGGTCAAGACATTAATGGGGAAAGAGCACATGAAGAGTTTCAATGAAATGGTTCCCTGTAATGTGAGCGTGCAGATTTCATATGTAAGTGAACCATGTTTATAAAGTAAGATTACTGGACACTGAACTATATTTTTACAGTTCTAAAAATGTATATTTTCAAGTTGACCTTAAACTTTGTGATAGACCTTCTTGTTGGGCAAAGAGGCATCATCATTCAAGTCACAGGAAGTGCACAACTAAACAGCTTCCATTCCTTACGAGCCTCAACAAGCTCGTCACTGCAAGAATAAGGGATATAAAACCTTCATGACAGCCAGTGGCTCCAACTCTCACTGCCACCGCTGCCCCCGGTGTCACCAGGAAACAATGGTAAGCCCACGCCAATTTCTGAGTGATCACAAAATAGTAATCACTGCAACCAAGGGTTCCGTTCCATCGGGATGCTTCTAGAAGTAAGACATTAGCTAACCCTAAATCAACAGGGCAGCGAAGGAACAAAACGAGCAAAAATCTGGGAGCAGTGAGGTGTCCAATCCAGAAAGCAGGGTGGGAGAAACAAACATGCACTTTCTTTTATCCCAGGCATTGCATGGAATCAGTCTGGAAGCGCTGCCTCATAGCCCAGCCCACAGCAAAGCCTGTTCCCAGGCCTAGGGAAGAACTCTTGAGTCATCACCGGAGACTCTAGGTCAACAGCACCTGGCACTTCTTTCCTTGACATCATACTGGCAGGACAATGGACTTTCTTTCTGGCTGTCAGAGTGAGCTCATTTCCACTGTTCATGAAATTTAAGTGTTGGGAGAACAGGAACTGAAGAGAAGAGAGAAAGGGCCTAACTCGTGTTGTCTGGGCCTTGTTGAAGCAAGGCTCAAAAGAAAATGAAATCACTAAATATTAAGTCCACAAAAGGACATGGTTGCTGACAGACAATAAAGTCTCATATGCAAGACCGTGCCAAGGTTTCCATGCCAAGAGAATGGGATATGAAGCCACACTAAGGGTCTAGGCACCTCAAGAGCAGAGTGATGCCAGGAAAAGAACCCCACGAGAGAGCTCTGTGAATTCCAGGTTCCCAAGGGAATTCCTAATCATGAAGAACACAGAGCACATCACTGGAGGTAGGCAGACCCTGTGGACAGCATCTTTCCCCCAGAACCTGAACCCTGAACTGCTCTCACTCCCCCACACCTGTACCTACAGCACGCTACTCTGGGCCAGGCACACCTGGACACCGCCAGTACCCAGGGCACGAGTACACCCCGAGCCGTGGGGGGCTGCTGGCACTCACGTTTCTCCTGAACGTACAGGTACCCTTCCATGGTGTAGGGGCTGATGGTCTTGTGGTCGAGGGGATTCTCCTTCATCTTTTTCATCAGTGATTCCACTTCTGACCTGGTGCCCTCAAAGCGATTTCTTGTCTACAATGAAAGGAATATTATTCAAATCAAAGAAATGAAACACAGTTTCCAGCTCGAACAATTCAGAACATCAACCTATGGAGTCTTCAGACTGCAAACCAGACGAGGGACACCCAGCCATCTAGGAATCAGGCCAGCATTGACTTTCAAGTACACTTGGCCTGAAGGTCGTGCAACAGAATGACTCAGACTCTGCAGCCCATCAAATCACCTGGGGAATGTGGAGAAAATGCCTCTGTCCAGGCCTCACCCCTAAAGATTAACTTATCTCTGCACCCAGAAGTGTACACTGTAAGCAAGTCCCTGGGGTGACCCTGACTCGGGTGGTCCACCGCCCAGCTTCCCTTCAGGACCTAGGGAGCCACTTTTCGAGTTGCAGGGAATGTCCCTTGTCCTCCTCATGATTCCCTCCTCAAAAGGCAGTGGCCTCACTCAAGGCCTTTCCCCAGGGCAGCCTGCACCCCAAGACTGGTCATGGCTGGGATCAAAGGGGAGGGGCCAAAAGCCTGGCCCCCTTGCTTAGCTTCAGGCCTCTCTGAAGGCCCATCCCAGCTCCAGGGCCCCAGGGCAGTGCCCGAGGCCCCAGAGCCGCGGTGCTCCCTCAGGGCCCTGCCGCCAGCCCTGCTCCTGTGAGCCTGCTCCGTGTGAATCCCCGCTTCTGGGTCTGCCTTCTGAGAAGGCCGGCCCGGGGGAAGCCGTGCTCTGGGAGGCCGGTCCCAGCCCCTGCCAGCCCCTGCTCTCTAAGATGACACACAGCGCCATCAGCGCGGGCTCCCGGCTTCTAAAGGCCACGCGAACCCATGACGGTGCGCTTGGGTTTCTTTTCTCAGCAGGATGATCCAGAGACAAAGACAACATGGCCCAGTCACACAGTGAAGAGGGGGTTCAAGCTGGGTACCTGCTGACTAGAGACCCAAGCAAGATTCTGGACATGAAAAGATCCTGCTGTTTAAAATTTGGGAAAAGCGACTTGGAACAAATCACAGTGACTTGGACTTCCTGTCAGCCTTATTAAGAGTCGAACAAGAGCCCATCCTTGGAGCTGGAGGCCAGCGTGTGCGCCCCACCCCGACCCCTGAACACACACTCCAAGGCCCCCAGTGGCCAGGCAAGGGCTGGGCCGGGCCTTCCGTGCCAAAGGAAATCCTGCCTCTGGTGCTACAGATTTAGAACAATCAGCAGTAGCACTTCCGTGAACGTAAATAGTGCTTTGAAATGATGGAGAAGAGGATGATGCTCTAACCTGGAGCCATGGAGCACCCGTAAACGCCTGCCCTCAGTTGCCCTATGAACCCAAACCATAAACGCCTGCCCCCAGTTGCCCTATGAACCCAAACCATAAACGCTTGCCCCCAGTTGCCCTATGAACCCAAACCATAAACGCCTGCCCCCAGTTGCCCTATGAACCCAAACCATAAACGCCTGCCCCCAGTTGCCCTATGAACCCAAACCATAAACGCCTGCCCCCAGTTGCCCTATGAACCCAAACCATAAACGCTTGCCCCCAGTTGCCCTATGAACCCAAACCATAAACGCCTGCCCCCAGTTGCCCTATGAACCCAAGCAAGACCTATCCTCCTCATCTGCATTCCAGTTCAAACAAGCCATCTCTCTGCACCAGACCCACATTTGGTTTCTCCTCTTTCTTAGCCGGGGAAAGGGTGCCGTCCCTTTGCCACTCACGTTCTGTATGCTGATGGTCAGCTGGGTCTTAAAGTCGCCAAAATCCTTGGCCAGCTCATAACCGTGGTGATAGAAAGTGAAGAGTCCTTGCAAGAACGCCAGCAGCTGTAGGGAAGGAAGGGCAGAGGTCACACGAGCAGGTCAGAGCTATCACGTGACTGTCTCTGCAGTCCCAGCCTCGGGCTGGAAGGCTACCCCAGTAACGACGGCCGCCGCTTACTGCGCACTACTAGTATGCCAGGCACTGTATCGCTGCGTGCCCTGGCTCACTGATCACTCACCGCCCAGGAGACAAGCACTACTCTTGTCTCCATTTCAATACTGAGCTACAGATTCAGAGAGGTCAAGTTACTGGCCCCCAAACACGCAGCAAATGGCAGGCTGGATTTGAAACCAGGTCTCCTTGCCACCAAGACTAAGCTCTTACTCTGTGAGCCTCACCACCTCCTAAGAAAATCATTTTTTTCAGAAACTGAAGACCAGAGCTCCAACTACTGTCCTTCTAGAACATGTGTAGTGTCAGGTCATTACACAGAAGGTGTGGCTATGCTGATGACCACACAGGAAAGCAAAAAGGGAAGCTACTATGTCTTGAGTCTGCAGCCTAACAGGCAAAGTCAAATCAAAGAAAATAACCCATGTCAGACTTCAACTCAAGTGTATTTCTGTTTTATCCCTAAATATATAAAAGCAAACAATGTGGCTGCCCTTATTAAAAATAGTCCCATGTTCCCATATTTCAGTTACCGACAGTCTCCCTAAATTCTCATTTAAATCCCCTCTGACTAAAGGTAATAAGCCCACTCATCATTTAGTCTTGTCCAGTGAAGAGCGAAAACTTCTGTTCCCCGTAAGTCTCGCCGCCCGACTTCGGGCCCTTCAGCCCCCTAACGCCCGCCCGAGCGCAGCCAGCCTCCGCCCCCCCAGGCCGGACAGCCTCCCCGCGCTCTCCTCTCAGAGCCTGTGTGTGAACCCACTGCCAGGCTCTCCTGCCCCTTCCCGACGGCCGCACCCCTTGCCTCAGCTCCGACTGCCGACTGAAGAAAGGGTCGTTATCAAAGTCTGAACAAGGTCTGGAAGAGCCAGAGCTCAGGTCTACTGCCCTTGGGGACCATCCCCCCTCTGACCTGGACTTCTCAATGCCAACTCACATTTTCTGAGTGGTCCACTCTGACCTCCCAGACCTGCCTCTACACATACTACAGCAAGACATGGTTGCTTCACTTCATATTGTTGTTTTTAATCTTCTAGTCCCTAAATGGACATGTCTTTACTTATTAAACATAATCTCACTTTTTTTCACCAAACTCTCCTTTTCTGAGTTGGTGAAAGGGACTCATACCACCCCCACTACTCTCCCACCTTGCTTGTGGCAGGAGTGGTGAGCACCGAGGTGTGTGCTACTCTGCCTAGAGGGGAAACAGTCCGGGCTAAGCCCCGTGCCCAGCCCAGCGTACCAAAGAGCCCTGTACTGAGAAGCCAGACAAAATACAGCTTATAACAATACGGCACCTTGACTTCTGCTGCTGTTATCCCCAGAGCATCCACCTGCTTAGATCCTCCTGTCCTCACGGGAGGTGGAGAAGAGGGCACTGCATAGTCCCTTGGTCATGAAAACATCTAGTAGCTCCATATATAGATTACTAACATAAATCAATGAATGGGTAGTAAGCTGCACAGAATCACCAAAGACTAATCAACTCTTCTCTTCAAAGAAAACCAAAGCGTTCAGATTTACTCTACATGAGATGAAAGCTCATGTTTTTCCTTCTAGATGGCTCCAGTAATAGAGCAGAGGCTCTCATGCCAAACCTAGTATCAGTGTTCACAGTGAAAATTATTCTTATCTCTTCCCTCCTTGTTGTCCTTGAACCTTATGCCCCAGCACTTCTCCGAAGCACCAAGCCATCCTCTTCTGGAGAATAACACAGAAGATAAGCAGCTGATCCTAAGGCCATTCCTCCTATCAACTCAGATTTATCTTCCTGTAAAGTCTGTTGCCCAGGGCAATTAAACATTCTCAGACAGCTCACTGAGGTACCACCCAGGCATGCACAAGAGTGTTCCAAAGGCTCCAAAGCAGTTACTAATATTTATTTTGGTCTTTACTTTCTTTGGTATCATGCCTAGATGTTCATTTTTCTTATCATGGGAAACTATTCCTTAGATATTATTATCTTTGGCCCACTTCCCTTCCTTTTACCCTCAAATCACCTTTCCTGCCCTCCCTCACCTCCTGCCTTCCAATCTCCACACACTGCATGAACCTGTCCCTGTGGGAAATGAAGGTCACTCCTCAGTGGACGGGATGAGGCCCACAGAAGGACTCCGGGAGTGGAAGCATCTGTCTGCCTCAGAGAAATGCCACTGCCCACACACACAGGGGATGTGCTTGCTGTCACCTCCCCTTGGTTATCAGGTAAGTCAGCACGGCCACCCAGGCTCCTCCCTGAATAGTCAGGGACACAAAAATCACAGCAGAACAAAAAGAAATACCAAGGACAGACCCTCCCCACCTCCCTCTGCCTTCTTCCTCATCCTTGTTTTCCCAAAAGTGTAACTGCAAGAAAAACCTATTCCAGTTTCCTAGCTGACAACACAGATATAATTCATTCTTTAAAAACCCAAAAAGGTAACTGCTTAATTTAGTGCTGTCTGCATCATTCTGAACTACCTGATACATTTAAGTTGTTTCATTCACACAACAGAACTACAACCCTGTTAAGGGTTGAACTGTGTCTCCACCCTGTCCCCAAAAATGTTTAGGTCCTAATCCCCAGTAGCTCAGAATGCAATTTTATTTGGAAATAGGGACTTTACAAAGGTAATCAAGTTAAAACGAGGCCATTAGGCCCTAATCTAAAATGACTAGTGTCCTTATAAAAAAGGAGAAATTTGGACATGGAGAAACACCCAGAGGGAAGACAACCACGCGAAGACAGAGGATAGGAGTGAAGCACGGATGAAGCAAGGAGCGCCCAGTAGGGCCGGCAAATCCCCAGAGGCTAACGAGAAAGGGAGGACAGTTTCCCTCCGGATTTCAGAGGAAGCACGGCCCTGCTGACACCCTGTTCCTGGGCTCCTAGGCTCTGCAACTATGAGGCGACATATTTCTGTGGTCCTCACACATCCAGTGTGCAGTACTTTGTTAGAGGAGCCCTAGTAAATGAATACAGCAGTGGAGAATCATCCATTCACGTGACCAGGAGAAGAGCAGATAGTCGAGTGATGAAAAGCTGGGCAACGCAGGCCAGGTGACGCCCTTTAACCCATCTCTTACCGGAGGATCATAACGCTGCCTACTACGTCCCGGGCCCTGATAAAGACCCAGATCATCTACAAACAGGCTTAGTACGGGAGTACCAGCAGCTGTTCGGTGAGAGAGAGCAACGGGCTGATGTGGCAGAGGATACACTGCGGTGACAGGGACCAGGCCACACTGGAAAAGGGGGAGGCCCAGCACAGGAGACAACAGATCGAGGGAAAGAATGAAGACTTGCAAGGGGGCAGAAGCCTGAGAAAGAACAGGAAGGCAGGGCACCAACACACAGTCAGGAGGTGAAAGTCAGAGGACGCAGTGCCTGTTGAATGTGGAGAGTGAGTTCTCTGGAGCCCCAGGTAACCTTCAATTACGAAAACTCAGGGAACAGACAGAACGTGGCTTCACCTTCATGAAGCCAGTATGTCATTATCTGCAATTCAAATCTCCAGAACATTTAGTACCTCAACAAGAAAATAAGGGCTTCCAGGGCACAAAAAAACGTACGGTTTAGATCTTAGAAGTCTGATTTTAATTCTCTGGAACACAAAAATTTCATTTCTTTTTCTGAAGGTCAGTAACATGCTATTACCTGAAGTTACTTTCTAAGAAACAAATGAACACAGTCAATGTGCATGAAGGTTCCTTGAATGGCTGGAAGATTCTCTTGACCACAACCAACTCAAAATATTAATAGCCACGCCAGGCACCCCAGCAATTTCAACACATTTCTTGCTTGTTTCCTTTCCACCTCTAGCCCATAAAATGCTGTTTCCTAGAGATTAAGAACCAGACCATTCTAGTTCCACCTCTTACTAGATGTGACCTTGGAGAAGTAAATAAAAATGCTTCCACTTCTCCATCTGAAAACAAATACATAAACAGTGCCCATCCTCAAGATACTGTAATGACTGGATGATATAATGTAGGCAGAGCGCTTATCAGTACCTGACAGCTTCAGCTAATATCACTAAGTGTCATTTCAAGGTCAGTCTAGGCCAGTGGCTCAAACTTTAATCTGCAACAGAATCACCTGGAGTTACTAAAATACAGTTTTCTGCCCACCCCCCAATTTTCAGGTCTGGGATAGAGCCTGAGAATTTGTATTCTAAGGCTTAGAGAAGCACTGATCTAGTCAGCAGGGTTTCACTGTATGAAATCTTCCTCCCTATCCGCAGCTCCTGAAGCCACCAACTTGCCTCCAAGCTGGTGTGTTCAGAAATGAGAACTTCTATACACGGAAGGTTAAGTATCTGGATCCTATGCCCAGGCTCTCACCGGACTCATTTAACTCTGGGCTGGTTCCTATCGCCTTCTCTTCATTCTAACGTGAGACCAGAAACTCTTCTCATTAGTTTTCCAGGTGCCTCGCTATATACATCCTGAAAAACATCTGCAACCCTCAGTGGTTTTCTACTCTTCAAATCCCTCGGGCACGTCCGCCCGTCATCCATCCTGGTCCTGCAACGCTGGCTACCCTGACTACATCTCTGCACGTTCTGCCTCCCCAGTGAGGCTGTGAGCAATTCGGACACAGCAGCTGGGGCTTCAGCATTTCCTGCAGTATTCAGTCAATAAGTGCTTTTAGATTAAAACAGGTAGGCCCTGTTAATATTGGCTTGACTCATTTGGCTTATTTGAGGAGACCCTGGAGGCCAATGCTGATATATTCCTCCACCTCAGAATAAAAAAGAATGTTAACTGGGTGCTACTTAGCAATTATATAATAATTATATAATAACTGAGTGCTAATTAGTTTTTACCTCTAGTCTCAGCATCTCACATGGATAAACTCAGTTAATCCTAACTTTTTTTATGGTAGGTAGTATCACATCCATTTTGCAGATGAGGAGGCTGAAGCTCAGAGAAATAAATAACTTCCCCAAGAACACACAGCTAGAGAAGGGCTGAGCTGAGATTTAAATCCAGGTAGTTCGGCTCTAGAGCCTTTAACAATGATGCTATATTGCCTCTCAAAAGCTCAAGGCACCGATACGTAACAGAATGCCAGGAAATAGAAGGGCAAATCCTTATAGATTCCTTTTAAAGTGAATGAATGAATGAAGAAATGAATACATGAATGAATGAAGAAATGAATGAAAGAAAGAAAAAAAGAAAGAGGAAGGGGAGGAAAAGAAGAGAAAAATAAAGGGAGGAAGAGGAGGAAGGCCCCCCTAGATTGCAGTCAGCCATTCGAACCCAGCCTAGATCGGATGGACCCCACAGATGTGTGAGAAACAGATGTCTATTGTTGTAGGAGGTTTTATTTGTTACCCATCAACAGATACAATACCTGACTCACTAGGAACACCTACTGAGAGATCAAATGAACAACAAAAAAACTCACCTCAGAAAAGTAGGATAAGCCAAGAAAAATGCAACTCATCAAAATCAGGTAGTTATAGAATAATATCAATAAATGTATATAACAAATGTGTACATAAGATGGTTAGAACCACATTGGGTTTTTTTTTCCTCTAGATATTCCAGTTAAAGCAAGTACAAATGCCAAAGGCCAATACTATGACAGCATTTTAATTCCTGCCCTGACCACAGGAAACAGTCTTCAGTAAACTTCTGAAAGACTAGCTTTAATACCTCTGTGCCCCAAACAGAGAAATCCACTGGCTTCCTTCTGACCGATGGTTTCTCCCACTTCAAGGATGCTGCAGAAAGATGGGGACTTTGACCTAGACTGGGACAGAGACCACTGCTGGCCAGGAAGTTGGCTCTGAAGTTTCCACTAGTCAATTAAGAAGACTGAGGTAATTGAGGACTTTAAAGAATTTGCCAAATGAAGTGGCTGGAGTAGAATCCCAAGATCATAGCTCCAGTACAGTAAAAGCTGTAAACATCAGAGTCCACAGCCAGCCGGAGTCCTAAGAAAACTGTTAACAAGTCTTACATGTCTAAAAGCACTCCAAAAGTTTATAAATTAGAAATGGGCACAAAACATCTTTACTGAAAAGAGTGTTCATTTTCTTTCCATTCCTTAGAGCTCTATTCTTATTTGCTTAAGAAAATCATCCTTTCTTAAATCTAAGTAGATAAAAATCTTATTGATATAGAGGCCCCAAGCTTGGGTCTAAATCGGAGGCTGCATTCTGGCTAAAAAATGCAAGGTATGCAAGAGTTCTCAGCTGAGGCCCCTATGCCCTCACGGTGTGTCCATGAAGGCTTCCTGCTGCGGATTCTGGACACTGGTGGTCCAGTGGGGGGGAAGGGGGACGGTGGCATGAAGCCACAAGCTGCTGTGGCAGCCTCAGCTACAGGCAGACTCGCTCCCGCACGGCACCCTTTCATACCCCACGAGACTCACTGACCAAAACCAGACCCCGTCACGGTCCCCCCACCAGACTCTCTGTGCCACTTGGTTATGACAAACCTACAGTGAAAAATCAGTTTATAAGGAGTCTTTTAATGCATGAATGGAGTGAAGAGGGGCTTGGAACTCAGAAGGCAAAAGGAAAGGGCATCATGTACATTCCATTTCCTTGGGCTACTACCTTTGGGCTGAGGGACAGAGGAAGCGGGTGAGGGCAGGACGGTGAAGGTGTAACCACTGCTGTCTGGCAAGCAAGATGAAAACTCCCCTGCCCTGCGCCCACAGCTTCCA
The DNA here is from genome assembly GCF_040802235.1 of Manis javanica. Lineage (NCBI taxonomy): Eukaryota > Metazoa > Chordata > Mammalia > Pholidota > Manidae > Manis > Manis javanica. Next base: position 89,170,944 of record NC_133169.1, on the reverse strand, counting down.
CCTGCAAGCCAAACGCACACCACAGGCGAGAAAGGAGGCAGCTCCTGCTGCATGTGCCCAGCCGTCTCTGCACTTGCTCAGAACAGCTACCGGGAGAACCCGGGGCCACCAGACTGAAACACAGTGGAACCTCACAGGAGGCCCAGCACTGTGCTGGCTCACCTCCTCATCAACTTATAGCATCTGTACCCAGGGAGGTGGGATGGAGGGGTGAGGATGAGGCGCGGGTACACCATTAAACCTGAGCTTCTACTCACAGGCTCCACGAACTCGAACATCTTTCTCTCTTGGACTTCCTGCACCTTGAAGACATACTCCAGGGATACTTCATAGAAATGCTGCCGGACCAAGTCCACTTGGCTGTCTGCCTACAAACAAGACGGGATTTAAGAGAAGATCCAAGTCACTACCCAGGGAGAACATTCAGTAAGCAGGCCAGGAAAAACTGTCTGCAGATAGTTTCAAAAAATAAATCAAACAGCGTGAAACAGAAGAATAATGATAATGGTTAATTGAGCACTTAACTTCCTGGCAGGCACCATGCCTGTAGGTGTACACACATTACCTCATTCAATCCTTATTTTTACTTATTCAATCCTCATTAAATTACTAAAAAGAAGTTATAGTCTTTACCTCTAAGTTACAGGAGGAAAATGAAGTCTGTTAACATTAAGGAACCTGAGCAGCTGGTACCTGGGGGCAGAGCTGGGGTTTCTGTCCTGGCAGCTCATCCCGGGTCCACTAGGCTATACCTCCTCCCGCACCCTGGAGCGGACCTGGGTTCCACAAAAGACAAATTTTAAAGAGGAAAAAGAGAGAATCTGCAGCGCTCTCTTCATCCCATCTTCCTAATGAACCAGATTAGCATGAGAGAGCACGGGACCTCAGGAAGTCCCACATATTTTCACGGGAGTCCCACATACTTCCTTCGCGAAAAGGACAAACTGTCAGCTCATCCCACGCAGAGGATTACACTGCTCCCTCTGAACCTCACTCTGCCCTCAATGCACGTGGGGGGTGGGGGGGGGGCCTGGAAAGGCCCACACGTGAGTATAATTAAACCACTAAGCTGGCACCTAGGATCCAGGGAGAAAAGGAGTGCTGCAGAGCAGCAAGATCCCATGCTGGTGAGTGCCTCCCTGTCACTACACTACAAAGCTCTTCACCTGTCTTGCAGTGTGGCTGTGTCAACTTCTTTCAAAGCAGGGAATTACCCTGAAAGCATATTTCAGTGCCAAAACGCAAAAGCGCATTTTTTAAAATACAAATGAATATCACATTAGTAAGAAACAAAATGGTTTTCTTTAGAAATCAAGTAGTTAGAAACCATTCTATAGCATACCTTACAAATAAATGTTTCTGGTGTTACTTTTCTCAAGATGCCTGCAGAAGAAACGTGGGACATATCTTTCCTCCCATTATACCAAAAACGGTATTGCCACCCTGACATCTTAAGGAGTTGGCACATCATTCATTCATTCATTCAGCCATCAGGAAGCCCACATCATAGTGAAGAAAAGAGATACCAAACAATCATGTAAATAAACTGGAGATTATAGACTGGGGAAGTGCAAAGCACTATGGAACAGCCCAAAAGAATTCATTCAAGTGTCCTGCTAGCAACTTCTTTCCAGGACAATTTAAATATTAATAACACAGAAGCTAACTGCTAAATAAAACCAAAATGAAGGGTGCCTTGCCAATGGGTTTCAGCCCCAGGCAAGTTCACTATGGATTCAATGAGACTGAAAAATAACAATGGAACTTTCTTGGGATGAAAGGGTTTATACCCAACTTTATTTTCATGGTGGCATGTCAATCACTCAAATCCCGTTCACTCAGAGTGAGTCTGCCTGCAGCAAGCCTGTCTCTGCCTCTGGGCCTGTCCCGGGCACTGCCACCACTCCAGTCTCTGCTCTGCTCTCCTGCAGCCTTATAGCTGTGCCACCGTGTCGCCCAGGGCACTGGGCAGGGCTCTTATACAGAGTCAATAACAACACATTGCCCACACACATGTAGTGAGCTAGTCAGCCAGGGCCAGGTGAGAATCCTGGCCACAGGAACCCTCATTTTATCCACACGGAGCTAAAAAATGTGAACAATTTGAAGATCAGAAAGTGTACTATGCACGCTGGGTTATTATTAGCAGGCACGTCAGAACAGGTGAGCACCAATCCCTGCTCCCCCCAAGCCACATGTCTCTGGGTGCTTACCCTCTCTCCTTACTAGTCTCTCTGCTTTCATTCTCTCCCTCACTCCCAAACCCAGGCGGCACCAAGCAGCCAGAATACTTTTTTCAAATCTAAATCAGATGTCCTTAAAACCCCTTCAGTGCCCTCCCCTGGCCTCTACCAGCTCTTCAAGTAACAGGCAAGAGCTGCAAGACCCTCCATGACCACCCGACCCCCTGCCTGAACCCATTCCCACTGTGCTCCAGCTACTCAGACCTCCTCCTGCCCTCTAACACTCCATGCCCACTCTTGCCATGCAAGCCGACTTGGTATTCCTTCTGCCTAACAGCCTCTTCTCCTAGATAAAGATTCAGTTTAAAACTTCAATGTGCAGTAAGAAACGCCTTTTGCATCTGTGGATAAAGTGAAGGTTCCTATGTCCAGGATTCTCACCTGACCTGGGCAGCTTGCTCACTGCACACATGTGGGCAATACGTTGTTATTGACTTTATATCAAAAGCTCCACTCAGTGCTCTGGGCAACACGGTGGCACAGCTGCAGGAGAGCAGAGACTGGAGTGGTGGCAGCACCAAGGACAGGGACTGAGATGGCTGTGCAGGCAGAGAGGCCTGCAGACTTGCTCTGAGTGGACAGGATTCCAGTGATTGACCAGCCACTGTGAGAATAAAGCTGGGCATAAACCCTTTCACCCAAAAACATTCCATTGTCATTCTTCGGTCTCATTGAATCCATAGTGAACTTGCCCAAGGCTGAAACCCATTGGCAAGACAGCATTATGACCCATCAACATACATTTGTGATGAAGGGCAGTACACTCACAGTTTTCTTTCTGTCCTAGCCTCCTCTATCTCATGATCCAGTGTTCAGATTGTATGACATGCACAATTTAAGGAACACTGTCCTGGCTTTCCACTTTCTTTCTCATCCTTCCATTTGTGATTCAAATGTTACCTGTTTAGAGAAGCCTTCACTGACCACAGTCTTTTAGACAGATAAGATGGGTTACACCCCAGGGAGTCTCTACAAATTTATTTCCTTATTATTATGTGAAATCATTTTTTATTCCCTTCTTTTCTGATGCACTGCCTACTGGAGTATAAAGTCAATGACAGCAAAGACCTTCTCTCATTTTTCACTTTTCTATCACAGTTCCCATAACAGTGCCTGGCCCATAGTAAGCATTCAATAGATCTTTGAGGAATGATCTCTCTGTGGACATCAGTGACCCAGCACTCGGAAGAAACGTATAATTCAATGCACTTCCAAGAGAAAAGGAAGAAAAATCCCAAATGGAAGGGTATGTTTCTCCTGCCAGTATTCCAGCTCATCTGGGCCATAGAATTTGTCACATTTTTAGACTCCCCCTGCAATAAAATCATAAGCCAGGATTCCAACCATGGGTGAAATTGTAATATTTCCAGAATATCGTGCCTGGCTTTAAGTGTATCTGCATATCAACAGGCATTCCTCAAGGGTGGAGAGTAGTAGTTCATTTCCATATCAGTGGGTAATTACTGAGGGCTTATCTTAACCTGAGACATTTAGGGGGAGGTCTTGCTTGCTTCTGCTGCAGCAGGAAAGAGATGGCCCGAGACTGCAATTTGCAAGCAATAAACAGGTTTTAAACTTTATTTCTCCCTTTGACTGATTTAGGTTTTAGAGGTATCTTGTCCTGGGATTTCCTCTCCCCAGAGTTACACCAACCCACCCAACAGGCCACTTGAGACAGTTTCCCTGCCTGTTACTTGAAGAGCTGTAAGTCTACCAGCTTGTCTGCGACCCACCAACCAACATTCTGTGCCTCTTAGAAAAGAGACATTCTCCTATAAGATCCATGAAAGCCAATCGTTCATTTCACTCCCCAGAATATACCCAATGCCTGAACTGACTTTTGCAGAAACCTTTAAAGCAAGCTTTTTAGTCTTTTAAGAATACATCGATTTAAAAAAACAACCATCCACTAGATGGCAATGTCACTCCACATCAATGACCCATAATTTCACCCACCAGGATCTAAGGATGGGCTAGAATTTCAAAATACTCAGTTCGGAGACCTGAAATCAGGGAACAATTCTGGATGATCAAATAAAGCAGATTAAAGGCATACAAGACATTTAATAATGTCCCTAAAAGTTGATTTTTTTAATCAATGGGGAAGATAATCACCACTAAGTAGCTGGAGGACCTTGAGCAGATCACTTGACTGCTGCAAGGAACTTGCTCCTTCATATGTGATTCCAGGAGGTCCAACCAGAAAATCAACAAGGTCCCTTCCCAGCCCAATTCTATTTGCCTGACACTGCCACTGAGTAACAATCCCTCCCTCCTGAGATGGACTGAAGTAGAAGAGCTTCCAGAGTTAAGGGAAAGTGCTCCCCAGTCAGAAGCCAGGGTTCCAGTCCTCACTGACTAGCTGTGGGCAGGCCACTTAACCTCTTTGAGTCCCGGTCTCCTCACATGTGAACTAGAGGGTATACACCGTCCCGCACAGTGTGGCTGTAAGGATTCGAGAAGATGCCATTGACAGTGCTTAACACACTACCTGGTACAAACATAAGCATTCAGTAAATATTTTCTATTATCACCGCTGTTAGTAAAATCATCATCCTTCTTGTTCTTAAGAGATTTGTATTCAATTTAATTCAGCTCAAGTACAACTAAAAAGCAGTGCTTGAGAACAGACCAGGCCTTGCAAGAAAGACCTACGGCCTCGCCTTGCCCTCAAAGGATTTACAAAGTGTGACTGGTTGAAGAAAAAACATGAGGCACTGTCACAGAAGAGCATAATGGAAAGGCGTCCCCTGAGATACACAAGGGGCAGAGTCAGTGGTATTACAAACTGAATGTGCCCCCAACCCTCAAATGTGCATGTTGAAAACTAATCCCAGTGTGACAGCATTTGGGAGCTGGGCCTTTGGGAGGTGATATGGCCATGAGGGTGGAGCCCTCATGAATGGGATTAGTTCCCTTATAAAGGAGACCCACACAGTTCTTTCCCCTCTAATCCCAGATCAGTAGAGAGAAGTTTGCTGTCTACAGACCAGAAGCAGGCCCCAGCAGACGCCGCATCTGCCAGTGCCCTCACCTTGGGCTGTCTAACCTCTGGAACCATGAAATAAATGTCTGTTGCTTATCCACCACCCAATCTACGGCGTTCTGTTACGGCAGCCCAGCAGACTAGGGCAGTTGGGGAGAATATCATCCCATTTGGAAGGAGAGGATGGGAGGAACAGGACAGTCACAGAGATACTACTGTAATATCTGTGGGGCAGCTATGATTTGCATTCTTATATATGAAGTAGGCAGGACAGGTATCTTGTGTTTTTTACAAACAAAGGAACTGAAAGCTCAGAGAGATGAGTACCTGTCCCAGGTCATGCAGTGAACACATGACAGAGCAGCCTTGAGATAAGGTATCTCTTTGCCAGCCAGTGTTCTGGTCCCTACCTTGTCTGTCTCTTCTCAGGGGTGATGATATAGCATGGCCCTAAAAGAACACGTTGCACGCATCCCAGCAGTACCTAGGCAAGGAGAGAACAGGCCTGGAGGAGAAGCGCCCTCACTCTGGATAACAACCGTACAGCGGGCCTCTCGATACAGAAGGTGCTGGAGCAATCACACACACCTGCTTAGACACTGCACAGCTGGCCAGATATGGCCATTGTGAGCTGCAGCCAGAAAGACTTCCCTTGAATATACTTTCCAAACCCTAAATGCCAAATGATATCCAAAAAAGTCAGGGGTCAGAACAGATCCTAAATGGCATTACATATTTATCATGACAACGCATATCCCTGGGTATCTTCTAGTGCCACATCCCCATGCAGAGTTGGGAATGGCCTTTTATCTACCATCCAATGAAAATAAGCATTTCCTTAGCCTTCTCAATCATATTTGACAAGCTTTGTCTGAGTAGCTTTGCTAGTTTAAGAATCACCTCCTCATGTTGAGACAGGGACCGTGGGTTTGGACAGAGTAGGGTGAGGGCCCCCGGAAAAGGCAAGGCAAGGTAAGTACAGTCAGAGCAATGTAATATGCAAGGAAACCCCCTGCCAAAATTCCGTGTTTAAACATTAAGCTCTAGAGTCTTCGGTCAGTGAGATCGGTTAATATTCCCCAAACAGAGGAAAGTAGCCCATGTGTTTTGTTATGCTAATCGTTTGTGATCATGTGTAAGATTCACTTTCCCATGCGAAAAGGCCCAGGCCTGCGCGCTGTTCTTCCTCCTGTAGACCTGGTCAGGTGATTTGCAACCCGGGCAATTCATAATGGCAAGCAAGCCCACCCATAAACGACATAGTAGAAGCGAGAAAGAGTCCCTCTTCGACTGCCTTGTGGACTCCTTAGCAAACAGACTATGGCTCGGCCTGCCTTGAGGGCACGGCTGGCAGCCTTGATTGATGACTGATATGCTCCCAGACCAAAAAGCTGCAATTCTGGGAAAGAAATCTGCAGTAAATTTCTTTTGTTAATTTTGCAGAATTATCTGGAAGACTGATGAGAAAAGAGGTTTGATGTCTCAAGGATGAACATTCTAGGACCACTTGGCAGATCCACACCCCTAGCCCTTCATCGCATTACAAAGCCCCTGCACAGCGCAGGACCACGGACTCTCTTGTCTCCTCCTGGCGTGAGCCAGAAGCTCTGTCCTCTCACTTTATCTCTAAATTAAAGTCTCTCCCTTGCTCTCCTACTTTGAGCATTTGCAAAATTCATTCTTCGACTCCGTGAACCAAGAACCCCGCCATCCATGTGTTTGCTTCTTTTTCCCTCCTCAGGCACGGGAGCTTCAAGGATAGGTTAGCGTTTTCCACTCTGTACAGCGCACACCAAGTACTCACTTGCTGTTGGGTGGCTGGCCAAGAAATGATCCACGAAGCCCACTACAAACACCTGTTGTTGGACTTGTTGTGTCCTCATCACTCAAACAATGGCTTTAAAGCCCCATTTCAAATCAAAGAGTCCCGAGCACACACATTCCTAACTGAGGATGTGTAACAAGTGCTGGGTGGGAGGGGAGTAGCCTCCACCATCTCCTGAGTTATCTTTGCTTTTCAACTTTTGACCCATGTTTGCATGGACTTTTACCTGACAGAAGTACTGGCATGGCATTTGGTCAAAAAGAAAGGAAATTTAAGAATGAGGGCTAACTTGAAAGTCTACATAGCCTCCACATACCTAAGAAAAGTCAAGAAAATTGTTGAGTTAAAAAAAAAAAATGGTATTTCTGTAGCCAAATTTGGAGTTTCACTAGGAAACTGCTGTCTCCGAGAAACATGAACTCCTTCGCCTTGCAAATCTTTGTGAACTAAATAAAAAAATGGTTATAGCTCCATGAATGCAAAGCGGACTTTTCTTTCCAAGTGAACTATTCTTAATAAGAGCCCCTGGCAAGTCTAAGAAGACGAGGGCAGGTCAGAGAATTTACTTTTTTGCAACAAGGTTACAAAAGCACAAACCATAAAGTGACAATAAAATGCTGCTTAAAAAAGTAAATAAAAAGACTAATGTCAAGTACTGGTTGAAAGAATAATAAAAATATTAGCATTAAGGAAGGATGACTGAAGTGTTTCAGATGCTAACATTTCAAATCACTGATACAAGGCAGGAAGTCAAAAGGTAACAGAGTGCAGAATCAAGGTCAAGGGTGAAAGAAACAGGAAAACAGATCTGAGTTTGAAAGGAAAAAGCACATTCTAGTGATTAGATCTGCCCAACAAGGAGCGGGGTGCAGCAGGATGTCACTCTGCTGTTGGCAGGCCGCACAGCCACAAAGGGCGTGCTGTGTGGGAAGACACAAAGGCACCAGGCATCAGCCATCAGATGAGGGGTCACCAGGCAGCTCCTGGTTTCCGAGACCTCCTCCAACCCTAGGATTTTCTGGCAAAGAGCAACCAGCATATATTCATAGCACTATGTAAAAATTACAAGTCTCTTACCTCCTGCAGCTGAGATTCTTTCTTTTTGGAAGACAGGTTCAAGTGTTTTTCTAGGATTCCACAATACTTCTCTGTCTCTTTGTCATACTTCTTTTTGGCCTCCTGACAAAAAGAGAGGGGAAAAATCAAAACTTGCAGGCATAAAGCAACCTCATCAAGATCCCTCTGCTTATCTTCGTAGCTTCATCACTCCCTGAGACCCAGGCCAAGGCCAGCCAACCCCAGCTCCACTCTCCAAGTAATGCCCATTTGATCAAGCAACCAGCTATCAACAGTCCGATAGTTTTGAATGTCTATCATTGAGGCACCACTACAAGGCCAGAACTGAGGCAAACCACCAGTATTTAACAGCGGCAAAACCAGGACTCCACCTTTTAAGAACTTCAACTGTGATACAGAAATTTCTAATTTCTAACTCACAAGGATGTTCAAGGCCAAAGGAAGAAGGGAAGTTATCTATGAAGGGAACCCCAAAGCAGAAGGTCTACTTAAAGCTTAAATAGGGCAAGTCTAGAATAAAGAGTAGATTCATCTTTAATAGTGTTCAAAAAATACTTAATAGAGATCCTTAATAAATATCAGACCTAAGTATTCCTGGATGCACTAATACCACATATGGGTCTTTAAGCTGAGGAATAACTCAAAACAAAGATGTTTATCTTCAGAAATGTGCTTACTGTGACATCATTTACACTGGGGGGAAAAAAAAGGCAGCAGCATCATTTACCCAAAGACAGCGTTCAGGGCAACTGAAGTATGGGGCCTCCAAGAACTGCAACTAGGACGGCGCGGCAGCCACACGGAAAACTGCTTGTGATGTAATGAAAAGCAACAATGGCACAAACTTGGTGCATACTACAGAGTGCGTGCCCACAGACAGAAATTAGATGTAAAGATACTTATATGAAAATACTTCAGTTAAAAAAATGGGATAATGGGTATGCATCTCATCTCCATTAGGGAAATTTTCCCCCCATTTGGAAAAATGTGATTATCCTATATTAACTGCTTTCAGAATGAAAAATAATATAAATATCATAGTTTACATAATAGCCCCTGATCATGCAACCAAGTCACTGACATTCTGTTTTTATCTCCCATTTTACAGATAAGAAAATTCAGACCCAGGGAAATTAATTTGTAAAAAGTCACAGACACAAAGATGGCGGCAGGAGAGGTGAGACAGAGGCCTCCTCCCAAAACCACATATAATACAAAAATACAGTTAATACAACTAATCCTAAAAGAGCAACAGGAAAGAAAGCTGCCCCAGACTTCATACACCTCAAGAACAGTACAGAACAGACCTGATGGAACAGGGTAATGTACCAAAGCTGTGGCCCAGCAGGACCCAAGCCCTTCCCCCATCCCTGCACACTGGCAGGAGGAAGAGAAACGGAGCAGGGAGGGGGTGGAGGCCTGGGACTGCTGAACACCCAGCCCTGGAGATCTGCTCTGGGAGCAGGAACATACACTGCATGGTGCTCTGGAGATTAATGGGGTTGGAAAGCTAAGACAGGTAGAATACTTGGAGAGAATGAGATTCCAGCTGCTTGTGGAAAACACGGATCCACATTTGGCTGCTCTGGGACAAAAGAAAGGCAGGCAGTCTGAGAGACTTCCCAACAGTGAGAAGACTGCTAAGGGGCAAAGATCGTACAGAACCTGCTGCTCAGGAGAAAGGACAAGTGGACAAAATTGTCTGGGGGCACTCTGCCCAGCAGGTTGGGAACTTTTAGGAGCTTCAGGTGCTGGCTATGCAGCTCCAAGGCCCCCCACCATGATACGCAGCCTGCTGCACCTTCCTTCCAGTCAGCACCAGCTTGCAAACCGCCTGCCCCTGCCCTTGAGCCAGGCCAGCCAGACGGAGACCCCGCCTATGGCAGCTAGAAGCACAAAGCACAGAGGCTTGTGCCTGCATGCTCGGCCCACTGGCTCTGGCAGTGGAGACACGCACTGCAGCCGAGAGGCAGGAAACAACGACTTTCAAGAAAAATACAATCTTCCAAGGCTCACCAAGGAAGAAATAGAAAATCTGAACAGCCAATTACCAGCAAGACATTGAATTGGTAATTTTAAAAAACTACCTAAGAACAAAACCCCTGGACCAGATGGCTTCACCACTGAATTTTATCAAACATTTAGTGAAGACCTAATACCCATCCTCCTTAAAGTTTTCCAAAAAGTAGAAGAGGAGGGAATACTTTCAAACTCATTCTATGAGGCCAGAATCACCCTCAAACCAAAACCAGGCTAAGACACTACAGAAAAGAAAATTACAGACTAATATCCCTGATGAATATAGATGCCAAAATACTCAACAAAATATTAGCAAACCAAATTCAAAAATACATCAAAAAGACTATCTATCATGATCATCTATCATGATCAAGTAGGATTTATTCCAGGAATGCAAGGATGGCACAATATTTGAAAATCCATCAACATCATCCACCACATCAACAGAAAGTACAAAAACCACATGATCATCTCCATAGACGCTGAAAAAGCATTCAACGGAATTCAACATCCACTCATGAAAAACTCTAAACAAAATGGGTATGGAGGGCAAGCACCTCAACATAATAGAGGCCACAGATGACAAGCCCACAGCCAACATCATACCTAACAGCAAGAAGCTGGAGGCCTTTCCTTTAAGATCGGGAACAAGACAAGGATGCCCACTCTCCCCACTTTTATTCCACATAGTACTGGGGGTCCTAGCCACCGCAATCAGACCACACAAAGAAATAAAAGGCACCCAGATTGGCAAGGAAGAAGTTAAACTGTCCCTGTTTGCAGATGACATGATATTGTACATAAAAAACCCCAAAGACCAGAAGATGAACATCAAAAAACTTCAACAAAGATCCTGGCACTGCTGCAGTTGCAGCTGCATTCATCCCACCAGTTCCTGGACTTGCCATGGGAATGAAGAAGGAGATATCTAAGCTGGCCTGTGCATACAGTAAAACAACAAATTTGACTGGGTCTATACTGTTGGAACTCAACCAAGAATTAGGAGAAGTGCCAAGTTGCAGTGCTCCAAAATCTTGCAACTATAGACTATCTACTGTTAAAAGAACACATTGGATGTGAACAGTTCCCAGGAATGTGTTGTTTTAATTTGCCTGATTTTTCTCAAACTATTCAAATTCAGTTAGACAATATCCATCATATCATTGATAAGTTTTCACAAATGCCTAGGGTACCTAACTGGTTTTCTTGGTTTCACTGGATATGGCTGGTAATTGTAGGTCTGCTTTGGTTATGTAGCTGTATTCCTATTATGTTAATGTGTGTGCGCAATTTAATTAGTAGTTTAAAACCTATACATGCTTATGTTACTCTACAAGAAGATATGTCAAAGAAATAATCAGTCTTCCCATGTTTTCTTCCATCTGCTACTTCTACAGTTTTTCTTCTTCCTTCCTAATTACAACCCTTTAGTAGAATTCGTGCCTCATATCGAAAATTACCAAGTATCGTAATTCTTCCAAGTGGTAAAGATACCTCAAGACAAATGCTGGGCATAGAAGCCACAGGGGATAAATCTGCAAAGAAGTAAAAAGCTAACCTTTTCAAACAATATGGCTTCTCTCTCACTTACCAACTTTACATTTCCCTGTATGGCCCCAGAAGATGACTGGTTAGCCAGAGACGGGTAAGATTCCTCAAGGGAGGAACAACCTAAGACAGGCACAGTCGCAGGGGGGCCATCAGGTGAGAAATTAGGGATCAACAGAGGTGAGGCTTAGAACCTCACCCCCCCTGCTTTGAGAGAAATCTTCTGCATCCGTGGATGTTTTATTGCCCTTGTCTAGCTTGGATTAATACTTAGTCTATAGGCACACACCTGATTATCTACATTTGCCCTCTTACAGCACTAAATTATGTTTTCTACCTTTATCTTGCATCTACCTACCACTTAAGCATTTTATTAAAAAATATAATAATAATAATAATAATAATAATAAGGGAGAAATGTGGGATTCAGATATAAGTCATGTATAAAAATCAAACAAATAATCATATCTGACTTGATTGTTTATAGTTCATAATGCGTGATCAAAACCGAAAGTTTCTGTGATATGACTGCCCTTGCACTGTTCACCATGTAAGAACTTATTCACTATGGTAAGACCTTGTTCACCATGTAAGAACTTGTTTGTTAAGCTTCAGAAGATTGGAGACTGTTGAGATATAGGCTTGGGGTTGATTAATGACTGTGCATTGAGTCCCCTATATAGAATTTTATTGTTGTTAACAACCATTTGATCAATAAATATGAGAGATGCCCTCTTAAAAAAAAAAAAAAACCCTAAAGAATCCACTCCAAAACTACTAGATCTAATATCTGAATTCAGCAAAGTTTCAGGACACAAAATTAATACACAGAAATCTGTTGCATTCCTATACACTAATGATGAACTAGCAGAAAGAGAAATCAGGAAAAAAATTCCATTCACAATTGCATCAAAAAGTATAAAATACCTAGGAATAAACCTAACCAAGGAAGTGAAAGACCTATATCCTGAAAAGTACAAAACGCTAACGAGGGAAATTAAAGAAGACAGAAGACACCAATAATTGGAAATACATCCCGTGCTCATGGATAGGAAGAATTAATATTGTCAAAATGGCCATCCTGCCTAAAGCAATCTACAGAGTCAATGCAATCCCTATCAAAATACCAATAGCATTCTTCAGCAAACTAGAGCAAATAGTTCTAAAATTCATATGGAACCATAAAAGACCCCAAATAGCCAAAGCAACCCTGAGAGGAAAAATAAAGCTGGGGGATCACACTCCCAACTTCAAGCTCTACTACAAAGCACAGTAATCAAGACAATTTGGCACTGGCACAACAACAGACCCATAAACCAATGCAACACACTAGAGAGCCCTGATATAAACCCAAGCATATATGGTCAGTTAAGATATGATAAAGGAACCATGGACATACAGTGGGGAAATGACAGCCTCTTCAACAACTGGTGTTGGCAAAACTGGACAGCTACATGCAAGAGAATGAAACTTTATTGCTGTCTAACCCCATACACAAAAGTAAACTCAAAATGGATAGAAGACCTGAATGTAAGACATGAAACCATAAAACTATTAGAAGAAAATGTAGGCAAAAATATCTTGAATATAAACATGAGCAACTTTCCCTGAATGCATCTCCTTGGACAAGAGAAACAAAAGCAAAAATGAACACATAGGACTACATCAAGCTTTTTAGCAAAGGACACTATCAACAGAACAAAAAGGCATCTTATAGTATGGGAGAATATATGTAAGCAACTTATCTGACAAGGGGTTAACATCCAAAATATATAAAGAACTCACATACCTCAACATCCAAAAAGCAAATAACCCTATTAAAAAATGGGCAAAGGATTTGAACAGACACTTCTCCAAAGAAGAAATTCAGATGGCCAACAGGCACATGAAAAGATGCTCCACATCGCTAATCATCAAAGAAATGCAAATGAAAACCATAATGAGGTATCACCTCACACCAGTTAGGATGGTCACCATCCAAAAGATTAGGAATAACAAACGCTGGCAAGGATGCAGAAAAGGGGACCCTCCTACACTGCTGGAGGGAATGTAAACTAGTTCAACCATTGTGGAAAGCAATATGGAGGTTCCTCAAAAAACTAAAAATAGAAATACCATTTGACCCGGGAATTCCACTCCTAGGAATTTACCCAAAGAAAACAACTTCTCAGATTCAAAAAGACATATGCATCCCTATGTTTACTGCAGCACTATTTACAATAGCCAAGATACGGAAGCAACCTAAGTGTCCATCAGCAGATGAATGGAAAAAGAAGATGTGGTGCATATACACAATGGAATATTATTCAGCCATAAGAAGGAAACAAATCCTACCATTTGCAACCACATGGATGGAGCTAGAGGGTATTATGCTCAGTGAAATAAGTCAGGCAGAGAGAGACAAATACCAAATGATTTCCCTCATTTGTGGAGTATAACAATGAAGCAAAACTGAAGGAACAAAACAGCAGCAGACTCACAGACTCCAAGAAGGGATTAGTGGTTACCAAAGGGGAGGGGTGGGAGAGTGTGGGTGGGGAGGGAGGGAGAAGGGGGTTGAGGGGTATTATGATTAGTTCACTTGGTGTGTGTGGCAGGGGGCAGTCACGGGGAAGACAGTGTAGCACAGAGAAGACAGGTAGTGACTCTGTGGCATCTTACTACACTGATGGACAGTGACTGCAATGGGGTGTGGGGGGGACTCAATAATATGGGTGAATGTAGCAACCACATTGGTTTTCTTGTGAAACCTTCATAAGAATGATCAACGATACCTTAATAAAAAAAATTATTTAAAAAAGTAGTCAGTCAGAGACAGTGACGGAGCTGGGATTTGAGCCAGGTCAAGCTGCCTCCAAAGCGGACGGCTCCACCGCCCTGGAGACGCACTGTCACAGGTGGGCTCCCTTGCTTCCACATTCCTAGGGCGGTGGCAGCAAGGGGGCCGGGGAGAAAGCTGACAGCAGCCTGATGAACAGGTTCAGATTCACTAAGTGCCTCATTCCTGCTTTTTGACTCATATGAAGCCCCTAGGAGGTATTTTTCTGCAACTCCAAGGCCTATAGGGGAGAAAAAATAAAATTGTGGCCAGGTAGGGAAGTTCAGAAACATCTTGATTATTTAACAGCCTTAATGAGCAACCACACAGCATTAGACTCCTCCAGGCCCCGGATATCGGAAGCAGAGAGGTCCCTACCCTCGTGGTGGGGATGCTCCCTTATGGGAGAAACACAGTTAACCAGCACACACACAAGCAGCATCATGAGGCTGCCACGGGGGCTGTGGAAGAAATGGGCTCCCCGAGGGAGAGTCCGCAGACAGGGTGCTCAGGAGAGGCCTCACTGCGAAGAGCAGATGCCAGCCAAGACCTGCTAATCACGTGGGGGGCAGAGCGGCGCCTCCTCGACAGGACAGCAGCGCCGGCAAATGCTCTGGGCACAACACTGAGCCTAACCAGCTCAGGAATCACAACAAAGCCATCACCTGACGCCCAACAAGCTCCTGTGATGGCAGAACACCGCTCGTCTGACCAGCAGCAAGATTCTAAGCCCACACGGTGAGCAGAATCATCACATAGCCATTCTAGCTGACATGCATCCATTTCCACAAATCTGAACTTTGCTTGAAAAACTGCTTACATACAAGAACACTTAACCTGCAGAAGCAAGTGGAGAGACAGCCAGCAGAGACACGGCCCCAAATCTGAGGAGGGATACGGACAGGCAGGACACTGTACTCTAGCAACTCTTTTCCTTTGTAGAAATCACGGTTGGCAGCTGCGACTCCAACCCCAAGGAATGCTCACACAGCCCCCGCAACCAGCCTGGCCAGCAACCCCCCAGAAGGAGGATGCTGTGCCTGGACAGCCCAGCTGGCAGAGGTGAGAAGAGGCAGGGGAACAAGTGGCTCTCGGGCAACTTGAGCCTCCACATCCACGTTCAAGAGGGCAGCAAAAGCTGAAGAGAAAGGAAAGCAGTTTCTGTCCTGAGAAAACAGCCACAAGCCCTCTGCAAGAATAACTTTACTAAGGTTTCAATGATGTCTTAAGACGGGAGGGTGGTGTCACTCTGTTGCAGGCACACGATGGCGGTCACCTTCCAGGGAGTCCCTTATGGTGGACTAAATGGATAAAGGAAATTATTGCCGACTCCGCATGGACTGACTGTAAACAATCACTGCCTCTCTCCAGGACTCGGCTCCCTCGTCTGTCACCTGCGGATGACTGAACGGGTAACTGCTCCAGGGTCCTCTTTCAGCTCAGACACTGTCTAACAAAATAAGGATAAGAACACCTCATAGGACAGTTAGTACTAAACGAAATACACCATGCACGGTGCCCAGCAGAGGGCCCAGCACATGGACAGTGCCAATAAGATTTAGTGACGATGATGGTGGTGATGAGGTCCACCTCTAAACTACCTCCTTCTTGCTAAGAACACCACGTGCTTCCCATGTCCCATGGTAGTAACCCTTCAGATCACCTACCATCATTTCCAACTGTGCTTATTCACATTGTTTTGTCTCACGTTTTTCTCCCCAGCCACACCACGAGCACAGCAACCACATCTCCTCTGCCTTCGCCAGTGTGTAGCACAGTGCCAGGGCAGAGCAGGCGCTCACATTTTTTTAATGAATGAACTGTGTGTATCGAGTATAACAGCTAACATCAAATGACTGTACGACAGACGCTGCTCTAAGCATTTTATATGCATGTGTTCACTCATTTCCTCCTCATAATGAGGCTGAGTATTACCATTGTCCCCACTTCACAGATCAGGAAACAGACAACGAGAGGTTCAGCTCCCTCCCCAGGTCTACACGCAAATGGCAGAGGTGGGTTTGGCCTCCAGCAGCCTAGCGCCAGGACCCACTCTTAACCACCGCTCTCTAACAGCTACTTCACTTCCACTTTTACTGTACTTTTGCAGCTCAGCTCTCCAAATGCACACTGGTTGTGGAGAAAACCAACTCCCCCAAACTCAGATCTAAACACTAGGCCCCAGCTGTGCCAAGCTCCCACTCCTGAGCAGCCACATTCGCACAGGAATGCCAAGGTGCCCTCCTAGCAGCCCTCACACCCAACACGCCAGCTTCTTGCAGGCAGCAACAGGTTGTTATCACACCCGAAGCAGCCAGAGCAGGGACAACGCGGAAGGGTAGTCTGAGCAGCACACACACAGATGGGAAACTTCCACCGGCCACTGAGGAGCCCCTGCTGGCTCTTAGGTATTGAATCCACTCCCTAGATGCCTAGGGACATTTCTCTTAAATGTACATAATATTATGATATAAATGTCTGGGTGTGAGGGGGAGGGGAAGAGCAGATATACTGAAAAAAAGAAATGGCAAAGAGGGAGGGAAGAGAAATGCTTCCCCACCATCATCAATCATGCTTCAGCGGGAACGAGGGGAGAGTGTCGTGTGCGAGGGAACGTGTCCTGGTGACTGAGGACAGAAAGCTCTTTACACTTTTAAGGGACGATCTTAAGAAACAGCATCTCTCACCATCTACAGCCTCACGCCCACCCCTGGAAAGGGGGCTCCCCCTGCTCCTGTCATTACCGTCACTGGCACTAACTCAAAGGGAGTCCCTCGGCCCCCTGCTCCTCCTCGGTGGGGAACCCACACCAGTGCTGAGGGCGGAGGGCAGAGGGCGGAGTGCAGGGTGCCAGGGCTCAGAGGGACAAGCACCTACAGAAAGCTGAGTCAGTGCGGGTCGGCCCAGCCTCGCCTCCGCCTCCGCGCCCTCCAAAAGCTCTGCAGCCAGCACTGGGTGTTTTCAGGAGCGGGACGCTCGGGCCCCACGGCCACTGCAGAGGAGCCCACTCGCTAGGCCTGCACAGGCAAGAACTCAGGGAGAAATACTCTTGGCGCATTTGCTGTCTTGGGCAAAATCTTGGTGGAACAAGACTCCTTTAATTACACATTCCTTAATCTCTGATACAAAACCAAGGAGCTCCAATTCCTTCATAATTGCAACTGTAAAATTGGTAGAACAATGCTGTAGAAGTGGAAGGAAAATCTTTGCTATGGTCTGTCCTTCCACCTATGGCCAACGATCCCACTGACTAACCTGATGGCACATCACTGCGTCCTTTGGATGGATCCTAATCACCTTCATTTTCAGAATGCAGATGCGCTCAGTCGGGAGGTGGGTAGGGAGGGAGACCCCACTTCGCTGTATTGCAACTACCTTTTCCCCCCTCCAGGCACCTGTCAAGGCCATTCTACACTTTTAAATTCCATGCCAGTGAAACAAGAAGTAGGTGTTGCCCCAAACCCCCGGCAGGTGGCGCAAGGGACAGTGGCTGAATGACTCACAGTTCTAGAAAATCTTGAAAACCCTTTTGCCTTCATTGATTCCAATGAAAACATCTTCCCTGCAGGTGGCCTCTGACACTCTACTGAAGGTCAAACTGGCTAGAGTTTCCTAGTGATTTATCACAAGGCAGGGGAACCCTAGAGAATCCACCTTTTAAAAAAGAACAGGTTCCCTTTGCAGCCTTTCAGTAACATTGAGAATCAGCCAACTTTCAGCTACAGTCCCTCCAGGTCAGTGGTAACAAATGGTGACCTCTAGGCTGAAGTAGCCCTACTTTTTGACCTGCACAATACGTAATATATATTATTTTAATCATTTGCCAACATATTTTAAACAAGGAAATTTCATATAAAACTCTGACTTTTCAGTTTCTGCTAAAAAATTTAAAGATACAGCAACAGAAGGCCCATTTTCACCACATAAAAACAGGCTAAAAACAGAGTCCTCATACCCACAAAACCCAATTTGCAACCCCTCTTCTAGGCTCTGAGCCGTGGGCCTCTGCAATCCATACAATTCCACGTTGTGCAAGCACACAGAGATCTTTGCTAACGTAAGAGAGGCATGGTTTCCGCCTTTGGATGATTTGTGAGCTACTACAAAATAATTAGATAACAAAATATTGGAATGACTGCTCTGGGGTGACCACTGTCTCCCTTCGGACAACTGTGAAGAACAGATGAGCGAGGCTCTAGGTTTATCTCCCAACATTTCCTGAAGACGGTGGGCTCAGATTTTCTGAAGAAGGTATGTTTTCCAGACCTCCCACCCTAAAATCTAAGAACACAGCTTGCGAAATTCTCACCTTGGCAGCCCCAATCTGCTCCTTCCGAAACTTCTCCAAGGGAGTGATGAGCACCTCGCTGGCATTCTCAATCTGGTGAGGGAAATCAGGAAAAACAAAAGCCATCGTCAGTAAAGAATGACAGCACCTCTGGCACAAAATGCCTCCCCATGTCTCAGTATAAAACGTGAGCAATATAGTACATGAGTGTCAACTGTTCATAATACCTGAACTAACAGTGTGTCAAATCAAAACCTAGAGTCATCAGCTCATACCATGATTTTTTCCCCATGCATGATAAAGATTCCTAAAACACAAAACACAGGGACCTCTAAAAATGTAAGCATCCATCTGAAGGCAGAGGGGAACTGGTGACAGAGTACGGTTCTGAATTTCAAGCTTCTGGTGACATCTTTTAAGTGCTCATTCACCCAAGTTATATTTGAGCAGATGTGTTTAAAAAGTAGATCAATATGGAGTCTCAGTTAAAAATGAAGAACACCTCTGGACATCTGGTGGGGTGAAAACCTTCCGAGGCTGATTTTATGTGGCCCTACCAGTAATGGCCTGAGACCAGGACATGTGTGCCTCCCAAACACCGGCTGCCCCTAAACTGCATCTCACTGAGCTACCCCACCAGGCCTGCCCTCTACCCACACAGGCCCCCCAGTGCATGTCCAATGCACCAAACCTGTCCCACTTTTGGGCCTTTGCATTTGCCCACTCCCTCAGATGATCTGTCCCCAAATACTCCCATGGACAATCCATTACTTACTGTAATTCAGGTTCACTTAATGGTCTCCTGTTCAGGGGGAGCCTTCCCTAACCCAAAGCAGCTTCCAGCCACCCCACCAAGTGTTTTCTTTAGGAGATTTAAGACAACTGAAATTTTCTGGATTGCCAGTATGCACACATGCATGCGCACACACACACATATACACTATCTTGTAAATGCTCACTTGTCCACCACTATCCCTAAAAGACAGAAGAGTGCTGAAACAAAGAGCATGCAAAGATTTTTCATTGACTGAATGAGTGAATTATTTCTTGATTGGCTGCCAACTGTGTGACCATGGGCAAAACATTTAAGCTGTCTGGGCTCATATGTAAATGCCCTCGTCTGTAAAGTGAGTGGGATGGACTTCCTGCTGTAAGATTCTATGGTCTTTTCTAAGGCAGAACAATATTTTACAATATTTCCTTTTAAGTCATTCACAGCTCACTCATTGGTCAATTAATTATTTCAGGAATCTCATTCCAACAAAACATTATTTTTCTAAACCACAGGAGTATCTGTTGCAGTGAAATCAATGGAGTAGATGCCAGAAGCCATATATGGACAAAGCAGAGAACAACAGGACAATGTGAGGGGCAGAGGTGGGAAGTCTCCCAACCTACTGCCATTTGCCTTTTTCTCAATTTGAGAGCATTTATATTATTAGACAGCATTTTAACACTAGAGTATTCAGCATTTAACTTGTTTGATTTTTGTTATTTGATGTTGTTTAATTGGCTCATTTGTTTCAGTCTTTTCCACAAATCAAGTGTATGTCTCAAGCTCACAATGGTGAGCTGAGCCCAAAGTCAGTGGTTCTTATCCCAGGCTCACCTGAGGAGCTTTTTAAAAATTCCAATGTCCAGGCCAGACTACAGACCAATTAAGTCAGAATCTGTGTACTTCATCCCAAGCATCAGTATTTTTTAAACACCCCAAGTTGTCTCAGTGGGCATCCATGATTGAGAACCCAGCCCTAAGTAGGTGCCAAGTATACAAAAGCACTAACTGCTCACTTGGGAGACTGGACCCCCAGGTCCTTGTCCCAGTCTTTCTACTGCTTGCTACCAGCTTTAATAAGGCCTCAGTTTTCTCATTTGTCAAATGAGGGACTGCAGGTAGTGAGAAATAATCAAAGATACCATGACTAACTTTCACTCAGTTCCAAGCACTGTGCTTACTGGGACACCAAAGCCCATTCTCTGCCCTTCAAGAATTCATGTTTGCTATGGGATAGACACATGCAGTGATTAGAGGAATGAACTGGATATTAAGAAAATACAAGGGCTGGCCAAATATCTCAGGGAGTCAGGGAAAGCTTCCCAAAGAAGGCACAGCTTTGCTGAGCTGAACTGATGAGGAAGCTCTCACAGGGCATGGCAGTGGGGAAGGGACTCGCAGATATTCAGATGCAGATAGTAGAAACTCAATTCACTGACAGTAATAATAAAATTGTAGCAGCAAGCTAAAAAGTACAATCCAGTCATTGTTCCCTTACCACAGGCTATAGCAATCTGCAGGGTAGTCATCGTGATTTGCTCGCCACACCCCCCACCCCCAAATACTGACTTGGCCAAGAATCAAGCTCAGAAGAATCACTTCCCTCTCTTAGGCACTAGCACGTGCACACACACACACACACACACACACACACACACAAGCATTCCCCTGCCTCCACCCACCAGCACCCCTGCTGCTGCTGTCACTGCCCCCCACCCAGTCGTGGTTCAAGCACCCAGCAGTGAGCAATCAAGGCAAATACTGTCTCTCTGTGCAGGGCACAAGGTGCACAGCTTCTGCTGTGTTGAGTTTTAAAGAAATTCCAAATTTTTTGGTATAACACACACTTGGGTTTGAATCCAGACTGTGCCACTTGTGAACTGTGGGATCTTGTGCATGTTACTTAACCACTGTAAACCTCATTATCTTCTTCTGGACAGTGGGATGATATAGGTACCACCTCACAGAGTTATCATGAGGGTTAAAACAGAAAATACCAAAATATCTCGATATGTGATATGGACGGAACTGCATGCCCCCAAGTGCATACACTAAAGCCCTAATCCCTATTAAATTAATTAAACAAGAAGACCACTAGACTGAGGCAGCTCTAACGCCTTAGCAGCCTATGTAAGCAAACCACAACCTAAGGCTGTAAATCCCTCAAGGTTAAGAAATTGATACCTAAGGACAACCAATCACAAACGATCAGACTTCCCCAAGCAGGGCAGCCGCTCACGCCACAGCAAATGGCTGCCGTGTTGGCTTCCACCTCTTCTCTGTAAGAGTCTTTCCGCAGCTCCGGTCGGTGACGTGCTCCTGCCCACTTCCAGGGCAGGGAAAAAATTCAAATCAGTTTTGTCCAAATAAACTCTTAAAAATTTGATATGGCTCCATTCATTGTTTAACACCCCAATGTTTTTGTATTTGGAAGTGGAGCCTTCGGAAGGCAATGCCCCTCATGAGGGCACTGTGCCCTTGTAAGAGGGCATGAGAACTGCCCTCCACCCCCATCCTCCGCCGTGTAGGGTACAGCAGGAAGGCGTCTGTCTGCAAGGCAGGAAGAGGGCCCTCACCAGGGGCAAATCAGCGGGCACCCTGCTCTTGGACAACCCCGTGTCCACAGGTGTGGGAGACAAGTGTCTGCTGTTGAATCCACCCAGTCTGCGGGGTTATGTCATGGCAGCCTAAGCAGCCTAAGACCAGCAGTCGTTGGTATGGGAAGAGAAGAGAAGCGCTCATTAGCGACTCTTCCCTAGGCCTCGGGGGCACTGCTGCCCACAAGCCCAGCCCTCCTGGGAGCACGCAGCCAGCAATGGGTTTCAGATCAGGCTTCATTCCTGGTATTCAGGGATATGGAGGAAGATGTAAAATAGCTTCCTGGGGATATGGAAACCCTCATCTCTTAACCCTGAACCTTATCAGAATAACGTCTAATACAAAAGATCTCTCTTAAGAGCCTGGAAATCAGCATTTGATTCTTGAATTTGTACAGTGCCTCTCTTTGAAGAACGTCTGAGAATCACCATCTTTTACTAAGGACCAATTTACTAGATGCCCACTCCACGGCAGGCACTGTGCTGGTGCTTCTGGGGAAAAAAAAAAAAAGCAAAAGGAGTGACCCCTGTTTTCCAAGAGCTGTAGGACAGGCTTAGTAATGTGAGGCAGGGAGCAGAGGGGGACCCTTTCATTCCCATTCTGCCAGTAGGGACCTGAGGCCCCCAAAGTTCAGTAATTCACAGGACCCACCCTTACATCATACACCTGAGGTGTATACACTTTACAGTGAACCTTTACAAGGACAGCATGTGGTTCTAAAGTTACCTAGGGTAATCCTTTAACATGTACAAAAGGCTTCAAGCCCTACAAAGATGAGATGATGAGATTAGCTAAAGAGGTCAGAGCGCCCAAGTGCAGGGCATGGACTTGAACACGGTGCTTCTAACAACAAATTCCATGTTCCCTCAACATGACCAACCGTCTGGGACCAGAAACAGCCCAGCCACACTCACCATCCGTATCCGCTCATCTTCGAGATTCCGAAGGACAGTGGCAAACTCCTGCAAAGACCTTGCTGGAAGAGAGAAAGGGGCCATGAGGTAGAGTTAGAGATACAGGCCTTTCGGAACCCTTCCCGGTGCAGCAGCTTTTATGTCATGGGTTGAAACCTCTTGGCACACACGGAAGCCTCGAGTCAATTGCTTCCCAAGGCTCGCCTTATCTTTTAATCATTACCCATTAAGAATGACCTAGAATGCAGGTTGATCCCACCTGGCACTCTAGCTAGAGAAGGATTTCCTTCAAGGAAAAGCCCTGCCTGTTCCTGAGAGGTCCCAGGACTGACAAGATGCTGGCCGGCTCCCAAGCCCCGGGCTGAAGAGGCACAGTTCCGCTTGGGACTTGGAGGGGTTCCTGCCCAGGATTCGACCTCCTCAACCTTTGTTGTGGGGCTGCGTCAGAAACCAAGCTTTTCGTTGGCCCCAGATCTAAAAAATGCTGCTCGCATCAGAAGCCACATCTCTGGCTCCTCCTTGGGCTTCTCCCCGCCGAGTCCTCAAGCCATTTATTAATACAGGCGGCCTGCAGCATGGCGGTCAGACACGGACTGGGAATAATCCCGGCAGAGGAGACAAAGACAGAAGGCATCAATCAAGTGCAATCACCCTAAGGGTATTCACGACGTTTGTATAATGTTGGGAAAAGCAGTCAATCAGGAATTACGACAATGTTGTGTTTTCACTGCTCAGCTGTCTCTCGGCTGCCTCTACTCATCCCAGATCCTGGTGCTCTGCATGGCAACAGGGACTCAATAAGCATTTGATGACTTAATTCAACAAAACTTTCTCAATTCTCCCTTACTTGATGAAGTCAATGTACGAAGAGTAGGTGCAATGACTGGGCAATGGCCAAGAAAGGTGTCCTGACATTGCAAATGTCAAGTGACCAGGCTGCCTACAGACAGGTGATGGTGAAGAGGGAAACGGCAGAGCAGGTGATAAATGGTGACCCTGCCATCTGGCCTTAGTTAAGAACACACAAGGAGAGGTGGGGACGTCTCTGAACTGGACCCTGAGCTCCTCTCCCCTCAGGGCAGTGGGAGCCGCACAGCCCCAGCCAACTGCTGCCAGGCCAGAGCATGGGGCCAGCCGATCCGATTCTCCAGGTTTCTGAGAACCTGGGAAAGTGGAATTTTACAAAAATTCAATTTATATGGTAATTTAATTTTAAAAAAAAAAGAGTGCCAAAGAAAACATGGCTGCACTCTGATCTCAGCCCACGAGCCATCATCTGTAACCTCTGAGCCAATTCTTGCCTCATCCACCTGCCTTCTGCCTTTGCTGTAAGTTCTTACGTCTGTGTTTGTGGGATGGAACATCAAAAACCAGCCGGCAGCAGGCGCCAATGAAGGGGGAGAGAACCGATGACCAACGATACTGTGATGCTTGGTGTGGTAATGGGGTAACTACACTTACGGGGGCAAGCATCTAACTAATGTATATAATTATCAAGTCACTATGTTGTACATCTGAAACCAATGTAATATCGTATATCAACTTCATTCCAGTAAAAAAAGAAAAGGGAGAAGAAGGGGGGGAGGGAGGGAGGGAGAGAGAGAGAGAGAGAGAGAGAGAGAGAGAGAGAGAGAGAGAGAGAGAGAGAGAGAGAGAGAGCGCCACCACAAACCTTCAAGCTCTCTCCTGCGGGCCGGGGGCTGAGAGAGGCGGCCCGGGGCTCCAAGGAGAAGCAGGACAGCCCTGGACGCCTGGCGCCCGCTTGACTCTGCCCCTCCTGTTACTGTGGTTTTTTTCCTTCTCCTTTTTAAACAAAATAACAGTTTTTCTCTCAGGCAATGGATGATGAACTTTTCCCTTCTGCACTCTTCAATGAAAGTATAACTAAATACTCTCTTTTTTAACTTTTTTTTTAAATGGAGGTACATACAATAAAATGCACAAATATTACTGTACAGCTTGATGATTTTTTGACACGTGTATACACTCAACCACTAAGCAAATCAAGGTATCAAATACTCTGTTTTTTCCCCTTCACTCGTGGGTTTAATTAACGGCCCTTAGATACTTCCTCTCCAGGACAGAGGCCCAGTGAAGACACATAAGGATGTGATAAAATAGTGTCAACTTTTACCTTATACGCAGTTATGACTTACCTATACACATTTCATCATCTGTTTCTGCATCTCCTATGCACTGAAATTTAAATTCATTTAAAGAATCAGCAAATTTCCGCTTCGCTGAAGACAAATCTACCAAGAAAGAGTAAAAAACACAAATTACTGAAATAAACTGGCTTTCATATTTGTTGTACTTTTCAGTCCTTTTACTAATATAGCAGCTAGCAGATCTGTTCCCAAGTCCATTTCAAAGCACAAAAGAATGTAAATTGAAAATAATGAAGGCCTGTTCATGACATGAAATGCTGATTTGCTTGAGAAGTTAATATTGGTGTTACATTTGCTTTAACAACCCTAGTTTTCTCTCTCATGCCTCCCACCACACAGTGAGTTCTTCGGCTCCATTTGGCACAGGCGGGAATCCACTGCCCGAGGAGCATGGAGAGGATGCACAGGTCAGAGCCGACTTGAGCACCTACAGCCTGGCAGGTCCGCCCGCCACTGACCCTCCATGTGGTCCGTGAAGCCACACCCACGTGAGGCTCCACAATACCTCCCCCTCGTCCAGCTCACACCACAAACTGACTCTGGGTGGGGAGCTGGAAGACAGGGCTTAGAACTGCCCAGTTCCCGTGGCACAGGGCATGTGGCCTTCCTCTCCCAACTCAAGTACACATGAGGCCAAGTTCTCAGATGTTCCCCACTCCCCTCACGAGGACAGTGGCCGACCAGCCACACAAGTTTCTGCCTGAACCATTTCCCTGAGTCACCACGTTCCACAACCACCATGAGAACAAAGCCCTGGCAATGTTTGGGGTTGGGGTAAAAATACACCCCACACATGGTATCTATAAAGAAAGCTCTCAGAGGCCCTTGTCAAATTTAAAAAATAAGCTTTCATTTAAGGCAGTAATAAAAGCCAATGATCCTTCCTGAACTCTTAGCTTCTGTTCAAGGTAGAAAACCAGCAAGGTACCTTTAAGAGGCCTGACAGACACACAGCTGCTCGGTACAAATGTGCTTAACTTAATTCCACATGCAGCTTCCTGCAGATTAGGCTAATCATTCAAATTACCCTCGTACATGTTTCCCTCACTGAAGGGGAAATGGCTTCATGCTCAAATTCCCCGAGGAGGGAAATATGAGGCATAACTGGCAACCAGGCCTGGCTTTAATGAGATGCTGGGTGGAGGTTGGGGGGAGTCTGGCTTCACAGATCACCATGACCTGTTGGAATAAAAGTACCCACAATCCCCTGCACTTCTCCTTTTTCCTCCCCAGATTTGTCCCTTGTCTTTAAGGGTCATGTTTCTTTCCATCTATTGTTTCTGTTGGTTTCCTCTCCGCATACCTGGCAGTGCATCCTGTTGGTGTAGGCTGAACAGAGTGCAGTGGGGAGTCGGGGGGTGGGAAACTGTGCACAGACCCAAGCCCCAGTCTTCAGCTCCCCAATCCCACTGCTCATTCCAGGCAATGGCTGCCAGTGGAAGAGCCAGGCTGGGCCATCCTGCTGTTCAGGTCTGGGGCTCAGGCTATTATGTAGATAACAGGGGCTCCTGCTCC
Source organism: Manis javanica (assembly GCF_040802235.1). Taxonomy (NCBI): domain Eukaryota; kingdom Metazoa; phylum Chordata; class Mammalia; order Pholidota; family Manidae; genus Manis; species Manis javanica. The sequence goes on along the minus strand of NC_133169.1, from coordinate 89,144,170 downwards.
ACGACCACCCTCCCAGGGGCTCAAATGACATAGACCCGGAGCTAACTGTGGCTTGCTCCAGGCCCTCTGCTCTGCACCACAAGAGCAAGGCACCTGGAGTGAAAGAGACAGGAGCCAGCGCCATGGTCTCCAGTCTCTCCCAGTTCAGTCACTTTTATGGAACGGAACTTGGCAAAAAGTCCAAAGATGCTGGCAGGGGAGTCAGGCATCTCTTACAACCAGTCAACCAAGTTGAGGATACCGCTGAGAACACAAATCACTCCCTGGCAAGTCAAAAAAGAATCAGATGCATCTGAAAGTTAGAACACTGTGGGAAGAAGGCCACAGGAGGCCGCAGGCAGGCAGGATGAAAAAAAGGAATAATCTTTCAGAGGGGAAGACAAAGCCCTCCGCAAGGCCCAGAGTGTTCAGAGCATAGAGGGTGGGCATGTTTGTACTCAGTCTTATTTTAGTCAGGCTGTTCCCCCGATCTGAACTGAACTCACAAAGACAGGCCTGAACCAAGAGTAAGACCACAGTTGCTTCATGACCCACCTAACAATCTTTCTGTGCTTCCCCAAGAGGGCAAGAAGACTCAAGCTGGACAACCATCTCAGCGCAGTGGAAAGAGGCTGAGATGTACGCCAGGCTTGGGAAAGCTCCCAGCACGCACCTGAGAAGCTGTGCTGCCAGGAGCAGCTGCCAGTGAGGGTCAAGGAGTGGCTGACAGCACAGCGGGGCCTTTGTGGGGACTTGAGGATCCTTTTAACTGGAAGCAGGGCCTGCTAGCTGATGACCAGAAGGTAACCTGATTTCACTGTCCAGTGGCACACAGCACGCCCTGACACAGCACAAACCTGGGAAGCTATGCGGGCCCCACGAAGCTGACAAGGAGGTTGGTCCCCCGGATGGAAGAATTGGGTAATGAGCACTGGTATGGAGTCAATACACCAGTGAAGACAGCTGGGTAGAATGAGAATCCCAATTATTGGAATCTGAAAAGAAACGCACAACAGGCTTGAATGACTCATGCTTAAGAGAAATCTTGCAGTAAAGGTGAAATGGACACCTGCTGTTTTGCCTCTTGAACACCCACTCCCCAGTCTTTGGGATGCAGCTCAAGCTTGCTTTGGAGAACGTCCCTTCTCCACTTGAAATTACTGTAGTCCCGGTTATAGGCTGATTATAGGCCCTTCTCAAGCCCCTTGCCCTCAACCCAACCTCCACTGGCTCCAGGGGTCAAGTTTCAGCACCACTATTTACCAGATATGCACCTCACCCTGGGTTAGTCATAAAGTTGAGTCATCTCCCTAACCTATCAGCTTGGCAGGAGACCTAGTGAGACGCACTGCTTAAGCACTCTGCACACTAGGCTAGGCTATTCTTCCCACACATGAATCCTCTGATAGCAGAACCCAGCAAAGGTAAGCATGACTGCCTGTACTGAGAGCTCAGAGACGCTGAAGGGCTGACGTAAGAGTACACAGCTCTAAGAAGCGGATCTGTGACTCGATCTGCTCTCTGAACGGGGATCCTTGTAGCATGTGGGCACACCACGCTACATCACCTGCTAAGATAAACCTCTCTGTTCCTTGGAACAATGGAGAGGACATTAAAGGAAGAATACCCAAAAGCCATTGCTTCTTGTCTATTTCAACCCAAAAGGATTGGTGGCATCTTATGTAGATAATCACCTTGGATATGTGGCTGTGCATTTGTTCAGAGCACACAGGCATCTGAGATGCACTTTCCGGTAAGAGGAGAGGAGAAGAGGGGGGAGGAGGAGGAGGAGAGACCAGTACTGGGACTGGGTATGTGCCAAGCTTCGTGGCACCGTGCTCATATAACCCCACTGTTTCATGTTCAAGCAGTGCAAGACACAGCTAGGAGCCAAGCAGTCAGTAATATTTACTTTGCAGAAAACATCTGTTGCTAGGAAGGCAGAATGCTGGCTGGAGCAGGGAGAAATCGTAGCTGGCAGCCTCTGGGGAGGACAAATGCAGAGACCAAGCAGGTAAGGGATACGGAAGCAGCCTGGGCCTCGAGAGGCAGCTCCCAAAGCCATCTGCGCACTAGACGACCAGAGGAAGGCACCCTTCCCTTCCTGGAGATGCCATGCTCTGCCTCCGCAGATTCTAATCTGCACACGGTTTAAGAGAATTTAATTTAAGTACAATTCTTTTTTTCAGTAAAACAGGTTTATCATAATTTTTTAAAAGTTAGAATCTACATTAATTTACACAAATTTTGCCAGTAATACAAGTGATTTCCTTTTTTGGCAGGGGTAAAACTTAACATGCATGTGCATGCACACACACACATATGTACCCCCACATAATGAAGGATTCAAGGGAACCTTGCATTTATTTTCAGTGCATCTATTTGACCTCCAAAGTTACCCAAATTGTATATACCCACCCTTGATTTTTTTTGCTACTCTGTCACATCTCCCCACACTTAAAAACTGGTTAAAGTTAATAAAGACCAACCGCGGAGTAAGTACTTGCAACAGAATATTCCTGTGCTTTCAGCAACCAAGAGGCCAAAGTCCTCAGGCTCTGTTAATCTCTCCCTCCTCTGAAGGCCAATCACACTTACCGTCATCACCTTGTGTTCAGAATGATGCTGGAACTATTCATAAACGGTTTCATGTCGTAACACCCAGAGCGTGCCTAGGACAGGGCTGGACTAAAGATGGCCTTCAAAACCTGTTGTGGGGGTCTGATCAGGCACACAGTACAAGACGGCTGATCAGGGTTATGTCTGGGCTCCGACAAGAGAGCACCCACGGCGAGAGCTGAAAAGTGGACACGAGCCCCGAGAGCCTGCAGCTTTCCCCCACAACCCCCATTCCCAGGTGAACCTACACGCTCAAAACCAAATTCTCTCTCCTCTTCCAAAAGAGCCAATCTAGGGCATCCTCCTTTGTCCCCGGTTGGCAAACGGCACCACGATTCATCCTGCCACAAGTCAGACACTGACATGTTGTCCTTCATAGCATGGTATCCTCCCCAAGTCTATCCATTTTGCCTCCTAAGCATCTCAACTCTGCACGCCATCCCCATCACTATCAGCCTATCAGCAACCCCTAATCAAATATTCCATTTGCCTGGACAACCGCCACTGCCTCCTCCCTGGTCTCCCAATATCCACTTTTGTCCCTCCGGTCACTTTGCCCAGTCATGTCAGCTCTAGCAGCAAATCCTGCGACAGTTTCCCAGAGCTTTGTTCTTAACACAGACTGAAGTCCCTCCCAAGGCCTGAGAGGTCCTGCAGGGCCTACGCCCCCACCTCCCTCTCTGGGCTCCAGACGCCCTGGCCTCAGCCCTGCTTCTATCTCCAGGCCTCAGCTCAGAAGTTCCTTCTTCCAAGAAACCTTCTTCCTCGACTTCTCTAAGTCCTATGACTTTCACTCCCTGAGTCCTATGCACCTCTTCTTCATAGTAATTTTATATTGTTCAGGTAATTCTTCAAGTAGTAGCAAGTTCCACAAGGGCAAGGACTGAGTCCCTTCATGCTCACCATTGTAGTCTCGGAACCTAGCACACTGCCTGGCTGAGCGCAGGTATCACAGAAAGAACAAAGGGAAGGGGGAAGCTGGGGACTCCACTAGTTGATTACTTCACCAAAGGTGAACTTCCTGATTCTATGCTTGACAAGTGAAAAAAAAGCAGATAAGATATACTAGAAGAAACTTTCCAATGTATGTAATTCTGGTTGGAGATTACATATGCAAGGAAGTGCTTGCTGTTAACATAAAACCACCTCCCCTAATGTAGTCTGTTGAGAAAGATTCCTCAAGAGCTGAGGAGACAGCTAACAGCAAGGGCACAAAGCAAAACCTTCTCTATACCAAGCAACCAGAAGAAATGAGCTACAAACACAACAACTATAGGCCACAGTCACATGTCCCCTTTCAGCCCCAGCATGAACCTAAGCCTGCAGCTAAAACAGATGGAGGAACAGTTACCAGAGAGCCTTCTCTCTTTCCCCAGATCAGGCCAAGCTGGGAACACATCTAATCAGAAACTGCTTGTGGGGAGGCATTTCCCCTACTCAGATGACTGGCCCCAAGTATGCATGTGGCATTCTAAACCTGATTCCATTGCTTAACTATAAGAACAGAAAGTTATGTCCCTCTGTTAAATACCATTTCACAGCATGAAGCCCTGCATTACATACAGACTGTGTTCAAATCTCATAATAGAACAAAATTCCACCATAGCATTTGTCTAGTTTCTGTGACACACGGTCTCACCTGTGGCCACTAGGTGGCGATCGACTGTACCAGAGAAGGTAGGCTAAGACTCAGAGAAATGACAGCCAGCCTCAAATGCATTGCTGCGACAGATCCTGTCCTATTGATTAAGACACCCCAAAGAAAAGGGAAATGTCCAGCGGACCCTCAATCAACAATGTAGGGAGGGGCCCTGTGCTCCACGGGGAAAGAACTGTCCTAATATATTCATAGGGCCTGTGTTCACCTTACCTATTCAAGCCTGAGACACAGAGGGTAAGGGCTGGAGGGCTGAAGTGTCTCTCACACTCTTTCAAATCTGGCTGCATCATACACAGAAAACATCGCGTCACAACAGGATGATGTGCCCACCAACCACGTCAACCGTGGCACACTACATAATGCACATTCTGATTATACATCTGCATGCTTTTCTGAGACCGTTTCCCTAAAACTGTATATCCAAAACGAGGCCACAGCCAGCACTGACTCGGGAGAATTTGCTTTTCCAACCAGAGATCTAAGGTAATGAAATTTTCAGAGTTCATTTTAAAAATGAAATCAAATGTAACAAAGAAAGGTGTGTCACCCTTTTCCAGAGTAGGTTCCTAATTCTATTTACATGCACACACCCTTCAAGGATAATATGGAAGGCCCAAACCCATCTTAATCTGTATCAAAATAACTATATTATACATTAATTTATTGGGTACTCACCATGTAACATGGACCTACTAAGTACTTTAAATCATTTCGTCTTCACAACCATTCTACTGAGTACATATTCTTACTTCAATTTTGTAGGTGGGGAAACAGACACAGAGAGGTTAAATAAGCTATCATGGTCACACAGCTAATGAGTGGAGTATAAGAAACCTGGTTCCTCTGACTCCAAAACTACTACACTATATTACCTTATTTACTCAAATATTTGAGAACCTGATATCAATGTACTCAAAGTAATAAAAAGATGGTATTCTATATCCCTGACAAGAATACAATTTGGAAGAGCCTAATCAGTAGGAAAAAAAAATTAGCTACAGAAGTGCAAGTGGGATATTATTCCAGCTGGAGCTACCGGAAAAAAAAGAATAGGGAGTGGCATTTGAACTGAGCCTTAAATTTCAGTACTGTTTGGATATGTGGAAATGGGAGGAGGTGCAGGACAAGGCAGATGGGCAGAGGAAGGTATTCTAGAAGCAGGAATTGGAGCAAAAAGATACAAAAGCACAGGACCTACCCAGAAACAGCAGGAAGTTCAGCTTGATGGACAGAAGGTAAAGACTGGGAAGAGAGGTTAGAATCAAGCCATGGAAGGATTTGAATGCCAATCTATGGAAACAGGAGCCAGATTTTTATACAGAAGAAGAGAAACAAGCTTACACATTGATTAAGTCATCCACTAAGGAGCTGGCCCAGAACTTAGTTTTGAGAAGTCTAGTCTGACTTTCTACCCTACTTCACTGCAGGAACATGCAACGATAGTCGAGGGGCTTTCTCCCTGCGAGATAACCAGATGACAGATGACACCTCTCAATCTAGGCATTGGTACACAGATCACTGGGCAGCCAGGAAATGAGTGTACGAAGAATACAAAGAAGCTCCCTATTGAAAACTCCAGGTTCAGATCCTATTATGAATGGTCAGTAGCATCATCATTATATACACATAATCATATACAAAGACATTTGTATTTTCAAAGTGCTATATTAGCTTTTCCTCTTAAAGAAATTAAGGACTAGCTTAATGATAGTGCACAGCACATAGTAGGTGCTTAATAAACATCTGCTAATCAGTGACCATTAATTTAGTGATTAAGTCAAATTAGATCTACAATGAAAACTCAAGCCCTAAAGAGCCCCGCCCCAAACCTGAGCCACTCAGCCCTGACACAAAGCAGAGCAAGGACACCGAGAATCAAGGTACTGGGTTCAGAACAATTAGATTCACACAATGTCCCAAGACCTTAGGAGACAGCAGGTCAGCACAGGAAAAACTCCCTCAAGGAAAACAGTGGCAATTTGCTCAGTCAAAACAAAGAAACCCATTTTGAGAGGGACTAATCAAGTGAAAGAGCAAAAAAGGGTATTTCCAATGCCGTGCAAACACAAATGTCACTCACAGACACAGAGTGAGCCAAGGACAACCAGAAGAGTATAAAGTGTGTGGACTCTGCATCCCTGGATGCGCCAGTTACTACCTATATGACTGCGGGTGAATTATTCAACCCTTCCAAGCATTTACGTAGCTATAGAGATAATGCATACCTCACAGGGTGGTCGTGGAGCTTAAAAATGGGGAAAAAATCAATCTTCATGGAAGAATAGAATGCAGGGTAGCCCTTAGATGCTGATTTTCTTTCCTCCCACCATCACAGGCTGAATGGAAGCTTACTTGCAGGTTAGAAAGAATCAAAAAGGAGAATCTTGACTAGCACAAGAATACAGGGATTTTTGCTTCATGGATTCACCAAACTAATCAAACACAGGAATTACCCACTTTTTGAAAGTCTGTGTTAATCTACTTCACTTTTACAAAGACCTACATGAGTACCTGCTACTGCTAACCCAAAGAAATTCCAATCCAATTTCGCTTTCACAACAAAAGAGGGTGAAAAAAGCACTGGGCATTTGTTTTGCAGCGAGTCCTTACGGAGGCCGCGCACCACAGCAGGCAGAGCGGCCCCGCCACGCTCCTTCCCCGGGACCCACACTCAGCACCTCAGCATCAGGCCACCAGAGCTCTGAACTGCGTCTGTGGGCATCTGTGCTTGATCCTGACTTACTCTGTGCATCCATTAGCAAGACGTGTCCTAAGGTATCAAAGGGCCCAAGAGAGGTTATTTTTTGGGCCTGGGAAGACTCAAAATTTTTCCATATAAATTAATGGTCATTGCTTCGCTTTACGCCATTTCAGTTTGGGAAAGGTTTCATAGAAATGCTCTACTTTGAGATAGCAGGGAACCTGTAACTCCATTTTAGTGAATACTAAAAACACAAAAACACATTTGAATCCTTAAGGATTTTCCTCAGATGCTTAAAAAAGCCTAACGCATCTACATATTCAATATTTATTTCACCCCATGTGGGTGAAGGGAAAGGCAAAAACTGTGGCCTAAATAACACTATTTCCTAACTGAACTCAAAGTATGAATTTGTTCTTGAGACATTATTAAACTCAAGTGGTGCCTCTGAAATGCACTGGGAGAGTGGTATGATCAAATACTTCTTGTCAGTTCCCTGGGGAAGGAGCCCAGCCCCAGATGAAAGAGAATGCTAACAGCATATCCAAGATAAACGGGATTTACAGGGTCTACAAGCCTGAAGTACCCAGCTTCCAGAGAAGGTGGTGTTTGTGCTTCCCCCCTAAAATTGGGTGTGTTTTAGAAGGGGGAGGGCATTAAGAGAGCACACAAGTCAGACCACAGGGCCTGCAAGGAGAGTGGGTCTGTCTCGGGCTGAGAACACCAGAGGGGCCGGGTGAGGGGAGCTAGAGCCCAGGCCGAGCACGGTGAGCGCTCCTCTAGGTCAGCACCGCTGCGCTGCCTTTGCACTCAGTACCAGCAGAGGCACACGCTGGGGGAGGGGCCCCTCATCCTGGCCCGACCCTCCACTTAGCCAGTGCTTCTAGAATGCCCTACCCTCTCAGAGCAGCACTTCTCAAATTTAGTGTCCACCCAACTGCCAAAGTTAATCTTGTCAGAAAGCTGATTCTGATTCAGTCAGCCCGGGAGGCCAAGACTCCTGCAGTTCTAAGAAGTTTCCAGGTGTTGCCCATGCTGCTGGTCCTGGCAGCACACTCTCTGAGCCAAGAGTCGGGATCCCAAGACCATCAGTGTCTCCATCCTTCCAGCACGGGGCCCAGGGCACTCAGGACCTCAGTATACACTGGAAGAGTGGATTCCTTGAGAGTGTTCGGGTTGAGTTTGTTCTCCTGCATTCTAGCCCCACCGAAACAAGGACTGAAAGGCAGAGAGAAAGTTCTATTTGAATGCACTCCAAGGGAGGAGTGGACCAGAGTCAAGGAAGACAAAGGTACCACCTCCAGGGAAGAACCTATTTATAGTGTCCTAACTAGAAGGTGCCTCTTTGATTGACAGGGTAAGATCATGGATTGACAGTTCTAATCATAGACCCACTCCTCTTTGTGGGCATGTCTTTTCCCAAAATGCACACAGAAAAGCCCATGGGGAGGGTTCGGCGGGACACCACAATTTTATTTTAATGAGATTGTGCTGAGGTGTGTGGTTGGGTGGTTCTGAGTTTTGTTCCATTGCACCTGTGCTGGGATCTGGTGGGGACCAGTTTGGCCTTAGTCACCATAGGCAAGGAAGTTACCTCCCTGCAAAGCCTTTGTTGTCTTCAAGTGAGACGCCTTAACTGGGAAGTTTTTTCCCTGAGCCTTATCTTCCCCTTCCCTGGATGTTCATGTCTAACTTTCCACCTAACAAGAGAACTTGAACTGTTACAAAAGGAACAAAACAGAACCTAGAATAAGAACCAGAAATGGGCTGTCCTGCTTACCCACAAACTACACATGTGAACCGAGATGAAGTTACTTAACCTACTTGGCCTTAGGAAACTCACTTGAAAACAAGGAGGTGAATCACTTATCTTTAAGGTCCCTGCTAGCTCTCACATTCCACCTAAACTACTTTTCTGTTAAAAATAAATAAAATTATTTTCATGACAAGGGTATACACTGAATATTCTACACTGACACACACCTCTCATTGTCAGACAGCAGTTTCCAATATCCAGTTGAGAGAAGACAGACTTTGTTAGTCCCAGCAAATAACCATAGCAACTAATACCACCCCCAAATGACATGTCTTCACAATGAAGACAATTTGGCTCAACTAGATTAAGAGGGTGATGTGTACCATCCCAAAATTTATAGTCATAAACTTACAGCAAAAGTCAGGCCTTCTTGGAAGAGGTTTAGAAGTAAAAGAAGGGCCTTGCCAATAAAACAAAGAAGGAACAAGCAGCCAGAAAGTCTGAACAGATGAGGAGCTGGAGCGGGGCTGACCTGCCTGTCCCAGGGCTGCACCCAGATGTGGGTCCAGAGCTTGGTCAAGCAGTTACAGATGTGAGTGCCCGCACTGCTGCGAGGGCATCATGAGGCACCCGCCACTTTGCCCTCTTTCTGCGCCTTTCCTCATGAATGTAATGACACATACTGCTGCCTCAGAAATGACTTCAGGGGAAGTACCAGCACAACCGTAAAGCTTTTAAATGAAAATGATGATAATTGTGAAATAGTAAATTACAGTTGATAATGGATTTCCGAGCCACATTAACGTCTCCGTGGGTCATTATGGGATACAGAGCTTTCTGTTCCAAGGTGTTTACCCTGGAGTTGGAATACGAAGGGAAAATGCAGCATCTATAAATCCCATAACTACTGTCTTCCCACACACTCAGGTCTGCGCGATCATGTTTGCTCTGAACAAATACGGGCAAGCAAGAACCTCACCCGAAAAACCAGAAAAGGGAAGCCAAGGCCCATCACCTCCCAATTACCCCTGAGCCTTTTCTAGCAGAGGTCAAAAAGAAAAAAGTCAAACCAAAACCCAGCCCAAAGAATCCAGGCTGGACTTGCATTCAGTTCTTACTGACCTAGGAAAGTCACTGACCACAGCATCTGGAGACAATAGCAGAATCAGATACAACTCTGCTTGTTCTCATCAACAGCTAAGATGAATTTTGAGGCAGTCAGAGCAAGACAAGGTGTGGTGAGGGCCCAGAGGCCTTCCACCAGCCAAAAAAGCCTAACACAGCAAGTGTCGGGGCTTCCGGAACAAATTTACAGTGTTCACAGTCCCACCTGGCCACCCACTAGGTCTCTGTGTTCATTCCCACCTGAATCAAACAGAAGAAAGGAAAGCTGCCCCGGGGGGCAGGGAATATCTGTACGAGATAAGGCTCAGAAGTGCTTGGCACCAGGCCTGGCCTGCAGCACGCACTCAAAAAAAAAAAAGATAGGTATTAACCATACACAGGACCCAATAATGTACAGAATAAAATATCAGGCTGATTTATTTCTGTGTAAAGATGAAAAGACAGTCAAGTCACTTGCCTCCCACCCACCTTCAGGCCCTACTGCCCTGCTGACCTCCCACCACCATGATGACCTGAATGGAGTCAGCCCAATCCCCAGGGACAGTTCAGCGCTGCCCCCCCACTAACACCGCAGGGAGCAAGGCAGTGGCTCCTCCACACTGGAAGTTCCATTAAAAAAGGGAAAATCTGCCCATCCCCCACCCCCAGATTAAATTAATGTTTCCTGAAGAAGAAAAGATAAAAGTACCTCGCAATTCTGAACCAAGCTGCTCCTAATAATGCTCCTACAGTGAGTTTCTCTCTTCTCCCCAGTTTAACAGCCACCTCCCTGCTGCACCTCAGTGGAGGCCATGCTCTGGGAACCAGTCGGGGAGGTCCCGGTGGACCACGTTCGCCCTCCTCATAGGTTCCCCAGAAACCCTAAGTTCCCTGTGACACTGCCTCCGTACCCAGCACGGTCAGTCTCCTCCCCAGAGCTCATCCGCAGTCCATACGGACATCGTGCTCAGCCAGTTCTCAGACACCCCCTCACTCCACACCATTGCAGAGGTTCGGGGGAACATCGCACGTGACAGACTCTCGCAGGGAGCCCGCCCCAGCCACCTGCATCAAATTCCATGGCTGGGGCCCAGGGATGGGGGCTCCCAGGTGGTTTGATGTGTGCTGAAGTGTGAGAACTGCCATCATCTAAACCTCAGAACATCTAGTGCCAAGTACCAAAAATGGAACCTCTCTAGATTACAGTCAGTTTACAAATGTTCCCAAAACAAGCGATGAATGCTCCTAGTGGAAGAGATCTCAGTGACAACTGAGGTGGAAGGATGGAACACCACAACTCAATTTAAAAATGACAAATTCATAAACCCTGAGCCTTTGTCCAAAAATATTCTCAATCACATCTCTTATTCTGAAGCCCACACAACCAACTAGGAAGGCAGCTCTGTTTAGGGCCTGATTTGTGCAGGCCCTGCTAAGGCACCTGGAGTTGATAAATGGCCCTGGTGCTGACTGTCTAGAACCCATCCAGAAACCAGGCTTTCCAAAAGAGTGGCAGCTGCCTTCAACAACTGGGGAGCTAAGCACTCCTGGATGACAGGCCTGGGCAAGGGCTGACAATAAGGGCTCTACCCAGTTTATCTTCTCTGAGCCTGCAAATAGTAAACCTGACACAAACTCAATCAAGTGAATCCAGGATACAGGACCACAGGGCACCAGAAACAGGAGTATCTGAGGCACAGGCCTCCTTCGTGAGTGTGCAACCTGTGCGGAGGGACAGGGACCCACACTCAGAAGAGCTTCTGTGACTTAATGCTATCCTGTCAACACCTTGAAATTCTTTGACATTTATTTGTGTTGACATGTGTGGTGTTTGGCATTTGAACTTGTATTTTGTAAGTGAAGTCTGGTGGGGTGGTAGAGCATGTGCATGAACAGAGGAGAGACCTACAACATGGGTGTCATGCAGCCCCAGGGTTCCTTGCAGCCCCTGTGCAGATGGAGTTTGTGAGGGCCCATGAGCACAAGGCTCTGGTAAGTGTGCTCTACCTATAACCAAGTAAGCAGGAACGCTGACAGCCCTGAGGGGCCATACTTTCCTCTCAAAACCAGAACTTGCCAATTGCAAAAAGAAGACAAGAGTGTTCTAAGAAACATGAATGACTGAGGAGCCCTGCCACAGCCTTTCTTACTCATGCCATTTCCTTGGATAAGCCGACACCTTACCCTGACCATGAAGACACAGAGCAGGGAAAGATGGAGCGACCCACAGTCCCTTGTCCTTTCAGTCCTTCCTTACCCATCAGTAAGCCAGAGGGAGAGAGTGTTAGTAAAATGTGCCAGTATCAAGAAGCAAAATAAAAACAGTGAGTTGGGACATTTTTTACATAAATAGAACAAGCAATTCTAAAATTTTTATACAATTACAAAAGACCCTGACTAGTCTAAGGTGTCTTAAGAAGAACACAGCTGGGGGCATCATGTTCCTGATTTCAAACTATTGGTAAATCTAGGTTTCATACTAGATGGTAATCAGAACAGTATGGCTTTGGCATTAAAACACACAAATCAACAGAAAGGAACAGAGAACTCAGAAATAAACCTACCCGCATATGGTCAATTAATCGAAGACAAAGGGGCCAACAGTGCACAACGGGGAAAGGAAAAGAGCCTCTTGAACAGCGCTGGGAAAATCAGACAGCACACACAAGACAATGGGCCTGGACCACTAACATCACACACAAAAATCAACTCAAAAATGAATCAAAGACCTGATTGTAAGACCCAAAACCATAAAACTGCTAGAACAAAACAACCGGTAAATTCCTTGACATCAGTCTTATTGATGACTTTTTAGATCTGACACCAAAATCAAAGGCAAAAAAGTGAAAATACGCAAGTGGTATTATAGCAAACTAAAAAGTTTCTGCACAGTAAAGGACACCCTCAACAAAATGGAAAGGCAACACACTACTGGGAGTAAATATTTGCAAATCATGTATCTGATAAGAGGCTAATATCCAAAATACATTTAAAAACTCCCACAACTCAATAGCAAGAAAAAAGTCCAATTTAAAAAATGGACAAAAGATTTGAATAGATATTTTTTCCAAAGATGACACACAACACAGCCAACAGATACATAAAAAGGTGTCTGACATCACTAATCAGCAGGGAAATGCAAATCAAAAACACAACGAGACATCACCTCACCCCGGTCAGAAAGGCTATTAACAAAAAGACAACAAGTACTGGCAAGGATGTGGAGAGAAGGAAACCCTTTTGCACTGTTGATGGGCATGTAAATTGGTACAGCCACTATGGAAAACAGTATGAAGGGTCCTCAAAAAATTAAAAACAGAAATACCATGCAATCCAGAAATCTACTTCTGGGTATTTATCCAAAGAAAATGAAAACACTAATTTGAAAAGATATGCACCCCCATGTTCACTGCAACATTATTTACAATAGCTAAGACATGGAAAAGGCCTAGGTGTCCACTGGTGTCCACTGAATAAATGGATAAAGAAAATGTGGTATATATATAAGGCAGAGTATTACGCAGCCATAAAAAAGAATGAAATCCTGCCATTTGTAACAACATGGATGGACCATGAGGGCATTATGTGCAATAAAATATAACAAAGACAGACAAATAATATATTATCTCACTTATATGTGGAATTGTATCTAAAAGCAAAAACAAAAACAAAATCATGAACTCACAGATAGAGGGGGCAGATTGGTGGCTGCCAGAGGCTACAGCGGTGCGGGGTGTGGGAGAAGCGTGCAGAATGGGTGACGGTGATCGAAAGATACAAACTTCCCATATAAAATAAGTCATGGGGATGTAATGTACAATATGGTGACTATACAGAATAGTACTGTACTGCATACTTGGAAGCTGCTAAGAAACTATATTTAAGAGTTCTCATCACAAGGAAAATAAACTTTGTGACTATATGGTGACAGATGTTGATCATTTCACAATAATGGAATCATTATATTATACATCTGAAATATAATGTTGTATGTCAATTATTCCTTAAAACAAAAATCATTTTCAAAAAAACAAAAGAAACAAAAACAGTTGAGACAGACTCACAGACACAAGGAACTGACTGGCGGTCACCATGCGGGAGGGGTTATGATGGGCAGGTAAAATAGATGAAGGGGATAAAGAGGCATGAAATCTCAATATACAAATATAATATAAAGCAATATACATTAGTCATGGGGATGAAAGTACAGCACAGAGAATACAGTCAATAATTCTGTAACATGTAACATGCAATAGGTTAAGAGTAACAATACTAGTTGGGGTGAACATTTAATAATGTAGATAACTGTGAATAACTTTGACATATACTTGCAACCAATATAGTATTGTATACCAACTACACTTCAATAAAAGGAAAACACCCACAGTTAGTTGTTTGTGCAGTGTTTCCACTGTCCTGGTAAGAACAAAAGTAATATGCATCTGAGCTACATAATAGGAACTGTGTAATTTCAGTGATTCCACAGACAAGTCAGTTGATCTTAGACTGACATTTAAAATTGGCACTGTAAAACATAAAGATGAACAGTCAAATTCATGCTAATAGTTTAAATTTTTAATTTTTCTTTTTATAAATAGCCTTAAATAACAAATTTTAAAAAAAACTGCAAGTCAAGAGAGAGACCATAAAAGAAAAGCAATGACTTTATATCTTGATACTTTTAACAGCACTTATTTGTGCTTAACCAACCAGGGGTCCCACAGATGACGCCGCCAGCCCTGGGCACAGGACCACCTGGGAGTGCTTTGCACCTCCAAGAGCTTTCCCTTCCTCCAGCTGGGACCTTGAGGAAGCCCTCCATGCCTGCTGCACCACCGAGCCCAGGCCGCCCCGTCTCTGGCCTGGACTCCTACCTGGTCTCCCCACTTCCTCCTGGCTCCACTCCAGACCGTTTGTCACTCAGCTGAGCAGGATGACCTTTTCAAAAAAGCAGATCTGATCTTGTTACTGCCTCCTCTATACCTTCCTCAATTATAACTCCTCCCTTTTATCTCAAAACAACAAAAAATCTGACCAAGGCCTACAAACCCTGCCCCATTTGCACACCCTGCCTGCCAGGCCCTCCCTGGGTGCTCCAGCCCTACTGGCTGACCCCTTCATCTACTGTGCGAGGACCTCGCCGGCCAAAAGCCCAGGGCATCATCTTCCTTCTGTCCACACCGCTTCCCCAATCCACTGTACCCTGTTCCTGCTCCTCGGCCGTCCCCAGTCCACTCAAAGGGTTACTTCCTCAGGAAGTGGCCTGCTCTCAACCCCACCCACTGCCAATGGTAAGCTCTCACTGCTCCCTATAATTTCCCTTCCCATCCCTTGCACAATAGATGATTTACTGATTCGGTGACTGTTTAATGTGTACCACTGATGACTTTATAAACACCAGGCAGGCAGTAGCCAATGTCTCTGCTTTGTTTACAAAACAGTTCTAGCATGTAGTAAGCCCCCAATGATATATTTAAATAAATAAATGAATACACAGATAAGCATGTGACTTTTTGAAGTTCTGGCAGGAAAGTAACACACCCTCCAGTCACCTTCTCACAGAAAGGGAGAGCTGGGTCACAGAAATGATGATCAAACAGCCACCCATTATTCACTCTATTACACACACAAAATAAAACCACTAGAACCCCATTGCCCGGGCTTTCCCTTGAAACCACAAAACACACATTCCCCACTCACTTTCTTTCTCATCCAACAGCATTGCCTATGTTTTCAAGATACAATTAATTCTATTTTAAAATCAGTTTGCCTACGGTCAAACAATAGCCAAAGAATTTGCATGGGTGTATCCAGACAGCACACCTAGGTCAGAATCTTAAATATATTATCTGGTGAGAAATTGTGTCAATTAGTATCATCTAAATGCAGAAGCCATCCTTTCTAATACACCAGATATCACTTGAAGGAACACACAGACACACACAAATATGCCTTTTGGGGAAATAGTTCACCTGAATCATATCACCCCAGTCTTGCTGAACCAGAAATTCTGGGAACCAAGTCTGAAAATCAGATTTGGAAATCAAATTTCCACATTGGAAATCAAATTCGGAAATAAAAGTTTATAGGAAGACTGCTGAATAATTTGTTTAAATGCCCGGGAACTGGAAGAAGCTAATGACACTGAACCTAAGAAAACAGAAACAAGAAAGAAAAGGAGAGAGCAATGTCCTGTGGACCCGGAAAGTCCCTGGCAACAGGCTTCCAAGAAAGCAGCAGGAAACTGTTCCCAGAGAGCAGCACCATGGAAAGACCCTAGGCCATTGTCGGCTGGAGTCACTAATTATTCTGGCCACCCACTCCTGCGGACACTTCCTCCTCTCGAGGCGCTCCAGGGACAGTCAGTGAGACACCCCGCCCTCTCTCCCCTCACTGCGGGAAGGGCGGGGGACAGAGCCAAGGGCCTGCAGGAGCAGGGCCACCTCTTACAGTCGCACAGCTTCTTTCAGGAACCTAAAAAGATTCCTGCACTCAGAAGCCCCCACTGGAGGGAATCCCAATGGGAATCCCAGCCACCACTCCCCACAACCAACCCAGAAGCCTTGAGGAGTAATACCTATAGGGATCTCCCAGCACTGCTCCACCAACTTCAACAGCCCTTCCTGTAGAAGGTTGAATAATGCCCCCCAAATTCGTATCCCCCTGGAATCCCAGAATGTGATCTTATTTGGAAATAGGGTCTTTGTGGTATAATTAGCCAAGACAAAGTCATACAGGAATTAGAATGGAGCCTAAATCCAATGACTGGAGTCCTTACAAGAAAAGGACAGAGCACAGACGCACAGGGAAGGGGCAGCAGAGACCAGGGGCCGCAGCTCCAAGCCAAGGACTGCCAGGACCCACTGATGCCGTGAAGAGACAAGGAAAGATCCTCCCCTATAGACTTCTGGGGGAGCACAGCCATGTGGACACCCTGGGTTCAGTGTCTAGCCTCTGGCACTGGGAGAACAAATCTCTGCTGAAGCCACCCAGTTTGTGGTACTTCGTTATGGCAGCACGGGACGCTAATGTGCCTCCTTTCTCAGGAAGCCTGAGCCTTTAAGTCCATTGCAGGGGTCCTGCACCACCACCAAAAGGAACGCTGGTTCTCTGGACGGATGACGCAGGGGCGATGCCCTGGCCTCCCTAAGAGCAGCTCTCCACACCTGGGCCACCCGGGCTCCCCTCCCTGGCCCTCTCCCACCCTGCCAAACACCACAGGCACCTGGCCCCCTCCAGGGAGCCCTCCACAGGGCAGCCTCACACACACTGCCCGCCACCTCTCCGGTAGCCCAGGCCGGCCCCCACTCTGTGCCCCCGGCACACGGATGTCTCCTCCTGAGCCTTCCCACACCTGCTCCCTGTGCAGACAGCTCCAAGAGAGCAGAGGCCATGTCAGCCCTGTACCCACCACAGCTTGGTACAACGGAGCTCAAAGAACAGTCACCCAGTGCATGAGCAAATGGACAAAGAGCTACCGTAAGAGTAGGCACAGACATCCCTCTTTCTTCATTACTTGGCCCAGATACGGGGTTGGTGTTAGGAATTGTCTTCTGTGTGACTATCCTTTCAAGTGTGTGCTACACTATACAGATGACTCATTTATTCTGTTATTCATTCAAAAAACTACATATTAAGCACCTTATGTGCCTGATATACTAGTCACGAGAGACAAAGGTAAGCAAAAAGCAGATGAGGCCTGTCTTTATTACAAATTGGGGGCTTGTAAGGCAGTCATCAATAACCTTGCATCAAAGCAGAAAAAACAACAGAACAATCTTGTTGATGCACCTTTCTCCTCTGTTAAATTATTTCCTACACCGGTGTTGAGGGCTCAGAACACTGCCTGGCCTGCAACAGACAGTCAATGCTGCACGGCTGGAGGAGGAGTAGACTGAGGGTGGGTGGGCAGACCCACGGATGGAGGGAAGGAGGAAAGGGTGCCTGGCGCGTAACAGGCAGCGATGATGATGGACAGATGAGAGGACGGATATCCATGGACAAAGCACGTGAGATAAAACATTCAAAAACACAACTTGAAAGTGCAAAATCTGCCAGAGCCCTCTCAGGAGGTGCCTCTGGAACAGCCTCAGTTCACCTCAGACCAACCAGCTGCCTCCAGCACCTGAAAGAAACAGAAGGGCAAATGAAACTGGTACCCACCTCTTCTGCAAACATTTAGTAGAAAAGCAGCTTCACCAATACAAATATGCTCCCTCTTGCTTCCTACCCCTCCCCTTTCTGTAATGGGGGTTTTTAAAGCCTGTTTTGCCTGTTCTCCACCATGGAGGTTACTTACTGCTCTAAAAGGCTGACTCATGCCAAAATACACACCACAAACCACTACCTGGTTGTGTCATTTTTAATTATTATTTGTGATTCTTCCTTTAGCGCCCAAGAGAGCCTTTTCTCTGAAGGCTTCTGAGCTGACTAAAAATTTCATTGTCATTTATGAGCAGGATGGAGGGTGTGGGTGCAGGGGGTGGGGGAAAATGGTGTTACTACCACAAACTGGAATGAAAAAAAGGAAACTGGGGGGCCTTCTAACAGCATTACCCACTTAAAGCCTCCTTCTGTGGCAGTCTAAATTAGACAGTTTGCAATAAAAACACACAGCACCCCAACAGAAACGTTTAACCTTGCATAGAACAGCTGCATCTAGAATGACAGAGGAGGTCCTTATGCACCTCACCTTTGGGCCTGGCTTGTGTCATTTTGGGTTCCCTACCTTTCCAGGGTCTCTTTGGTGTCATACCAGTAATGAAGTTACAGTGATACCAACCCCGGGAGGCCCTTCTTCCCTTTGATGCCCTCTGCTCAAGGTATAAATAACTGGGTCTCCAAGAACGGCGCAGTTCTCCTTGCTCCTGATTCATACCCAACACTGCCGTGTATCTATCCCGACACCAGGTTCGTTCAGACACCCTCTACCTCTCCGCTGGGTGTCTACGTGCTGGGGGCGGTGGGGGCAGTGAGATCAGAATGCTGAACAAAACTGACAAAGCCCTTGATGCCCCAGCCTGCAGCCGGGAGAGCCACTCAGCAGAGACACACGTACTGTGACCCCCTGCCGTTACAGCAGCAAGGACATAACAATGTAGAGAACGGGCTAGGGAGGACTGATGTCAGGAGGAGGAAAGCCCACTTTCCTTCTCTTCTACTCAGGCAGCCAGCCAGCCACACGCAAGGGGAGGGGGAAGTGGCCTATCAGCTACTTCTGAGACAGGCGTTGAGAATTCCCTTAAGGTAGTGATGGCTTCACAGATGTATACAGAAGTCAGAATTTATCAACAATTTAACACATATGCCCATTAAGCTGTTTGAAAAAAACAAGAATTTCCCCCCAAATTTGCTACTCTCATGATCTCCATGATGAAGGCTCCTATGGCTACAAACTAACAAAAATGACCTAACTACACCAAACATACCGCCCAGCCATGTTCCTGTTCTTCATCTGCTCACAGCTTCATTCACTCATTCGATAAGAACTTACTAAGCACCTACTATGACCCACTTACTGTCTGCTTGTGTTCTCCATTGCACTACAAACAAAAACACTCATACCCAGCTCTCCTGAAGCTTGTAGCTTCCTACAAATCCCAAGTGGAAAAGACAAGTGCTGTCTACACACGGAGAAGGACCTGCAGCATTCTCAGGACATGGAGTTCAGGCTACTCTGAAGGATTTTCAACATCATGATAGTAAGCTTTCAATAAATTGTTGTCTGTGTGCCCAGCCCCTACATGCTTTAAAGATACTGTCATTTAATTCTCATCAAACCCCTCTGAGTTAGGTACTGTCGTTTAATCCATTTACAAATGGGAAAACCACAACAGAATCGAGATATAAAACCAGGAGCCTGACTCTAGACCCCAAAATGTCAAATTCTAAGCTACACTACCCTAAGGATAAGCTGCTCAACTGCCCCCCAAAAGACCATTTTATACTCTAATGATTCTTCCAAACTTTGCTAAGCAGATTCTCTGACCCTCCCCCATCAGCACTTCCGCCGCCTCTGGAACTTGACAAAGCCAAGTCTGAGAAGTGAGGGAGGTCAAAGGATTCAGAGGGAGGTTAAAGGTGTCACAGCAGTAAGGTTTTTTTCCCTTTATAAGGGAGAAACTGACTGACATCTCTCTCTGCTAACAGAAGGGCTCAAAGTCATAGCACTTCAATGGCACAAGTAAAGATAACAGCCCAATTCCCTGACTGCATGAAAAGTGGCACCCAGAGCTTCTGGCTGATAAACTTTTTTTGGTTGGTCTTCTAAGACATAAGAAAGACACTATTACCAAGTAACGATATCAGAGTCCAGGGGAACCCAGAGACCTCCCCTGGATCAAAGAACCTTTCTACCATCCCCCATCCAGATGCTCAACCAGATCATGTAAAATCGATCCAACTGCTGGCAGTCCACAGGCAGCAAGAAGCCAAAACGCACCAACACGTGAGAACACATGTGCGAAGCAGATAAAAATCCCTGTGGCTACAAGCCACAGGCATCTGTATTGATAGCACAACTCCTGTAATTAGAATCATTTAGGGAACAATAAATCTGCTTGAAGACAGCCTCCATGAAGAAACCAAACTCTAAATTTCATTGGAAGCAAGGGTGGTTTTAAGAGTCCAGATCCCGCCATACTGACTTTCTTTCCCAAGAAAGCCTTTACCTTGGCTGGCAGACACACTGGTAGAGAGAAGTCCTGCAATACCTGTGGGGGGAGTGGGGGGGGGGGGGGGGGGTGGGGGGGGCGGGTCCCATATCCCCAGAGGACAATGGGATTCCCTCAATAATACCACTAACACCTGTGAACATTCCACACCACCTCAAAGGCTGGCTCCCATCTGAGACCTGCCTCTTCTCAACCACCTCAGGCTGCAGAGCCCCTGCCTTGGTAAACCATCCCTGCTGCCGCCCTGGCTCACAAGAGCCTGTCTTTTCTCATTAGCATTTCTCTGCACACCTTACCTACCTCTTCACAGAACACCTAGAGAAGTCTCCAGCACAAGTACTCACCATGACTTCTTCAAGCCCTGGAGGGAGGACAGATCCCAACTTACTGGAGTGCAGTTTCATTCCTGTCTGTCTGAGCCGTTTTTCCAAAGTTGGGCAGGGGCGTGTGCTTATACAGAATGGACCCTACAAACATACAGACTCTATGAACAATCTGCTATGACTCAGGCAAATCTCCTCACCTCTCTGGACCTCAATCTGACAAAGAACAGGGGAGGATTTGGGGCTGCCGGAGAGAAGTCTGGGGATTATGTCCACGAGGTAATGGCGGAGGCCAGGGCCTGGAGAGATTAGCAACAAAGACACAGATCCTCCGGTCTGGGAGGCAGAGAAGACCAGGAACCTGGGGAAGACCCACAGGACAAAGAAGGGGAGCTTGGAAGGACGCATGGAAGGGGCAGAGGAAGCCTTGAGCACATAGTCAGTGAAGGCAAAGGAGGAAAGTCTCCAGAAAGGAGAGGAACGATAAAAACAAGTCATCTAGGGCCAGTTAACTAGGTCAGTTTGGTCCTGAGGACCTTTGAGACAGCGGGTCCCAAGGAGGAGAAGCAGACACCAGACTTGGAGGCTCTTGGAGCCAAAGCAGTAGAGCCAATAAATACAGAATATCCTTTCCAGCAGTCTCGCTATGAGAGCAACCATAGCTCAGGATGGCACGTGAGCAAAGCAGTGCAAAGGGAGGTTCTATTGTGACTGGCTTTCCACCCCCCGCCTCGTTTTAAAGATAATGAAGACTTCGGTATGTTTGCAAAGAGGAAAATGTGTCACTGAAAAGGAGGAGAGTCTAATGACGCACAGGGGCACTAAATTAACAGAGCAAGCACCAGAGAGGCAAGGAGAGCGCAGCCCAGGGGCCCGGGTCAGCCCTTCAGAGGAGGGCGGCGCTCCCTAGTGATTAGCTGTGTCTGGGGGGGGGATTCCTTGTTCACTCCAACCACACAGCACATGATAGTAAAACATATGGCAGGAAACTTTTGGTAACGGACACACACATCTTCCCCAGCACAGATCTTTTTGGAAGACGAGCCAATACAAATGTAAGTGTCTTGGGAGGGAGAGACAAAAGGTATGGCTGCAGAGATTTCACCTGTTCTCAAGTCTTACAGTTTTTTGGTTATTATTTTGGGGATTTTTTGTTTGTTTGTTGTTTTATATGGGAACCTGTTCACCCAGGATAAGGAAACTAGAGAAAGTCCACACCTGCTTCACCCTGAAAACCTATCTGAATTGCTTTAACTTAGATACAAAGTACTGTCTTCTCAATGGCTTCAATCTTTCAAAACATTTTTTCAAAACTACAGACCTTCTTTCCCATCCTTTACCCTCTTTAAAAGGGCTGTTCATGGCTCAAAGAAGATGGTGATAACACCATTTTTAGATCAAGGTGGAGCTGGGGGTGTAATAACCATGGAACCACAGACAGCACAAGTACACTGTCAGTAAAGGATGATCCAGATCATTACCTCCAGTTTAAAGCCAATGTAGTGCAACTAAACTAATAGCTCCTGGGATCAATAACAAACCAACAATCATCCTGTGACAGCTGTTACTGACTAAGGACAGGAAACCAAACCAGAGTGACAGAGATGCCCACTGGGTGCTTCCCACGAGCTACGGCTGGACGCAGAGAGTGAAGGAGCACATCCCTGGTTCCAAGGTGCCTGCAATCTGGCAGCATGCTCTAGGAAAACCCGGCGGATGAAAAACATACAAAGAATCGTATGTTCAAAACTAAAGTAGTTCTTTGCTTCCTGAAGGACTAACTGGAGGCAGGCATCTCTCACATGGTGCTCACCTTGGCAGCAGCCACACCATCTACACAACAGAGATTTGCACGTCACTTTTCTCTAACACATGGCTTCATAAAGTGAGGAGCATTTGCCCTTGGACGATGAGCCAAGGCTCAAGAACCACCTATAGTGAGAATCTGACCACAGAAAATTAGAAAAAATAGGAAGCAAGTAAAAGAGGGAAACATAACTGAGGAAACCACAGGGCCACACATGGCTTTACTTGGTTAAGGGATCTATGGTCTCAATTTTAAGTGACCCCAGGGACAGAGATGGCCACCCAGCCTGACAGTCTCCTGTTACCATCAGAATGCTGACCAACAGCTCATGAAGATTCACAGTCCGAGCAAAACCAAAGCTAATGTCTAGAAGGACATACAGTTAAAGGCGGCTGACAGAGCTGGTGTTTTATAGCAGAAATAAGCAACCCCAGGTCTCACTGTGGGCAGAATTTAACTTCTCCACTGAAGTGCAAAATTCCTTTCTTCCAAGTCACCACCTCCAGACACTGCCATTCAGTTGGCCTGAACGACTCTGTACGGAGCCCCTCCCAGGTGTAGACACTGCTCTAGGTCAGAACAAACCCAGCCTAGGGCCTGCCCTGCTTGGGCTTACACAACCCTTCTTCTGCTCTGAATCAGAGGGTTCCTGAGCTAACACACCACCCATTCTCATCACTGAGCTCTGGCCCTTGCTGGTCCCTCCAACCAACAGTGTTTACCTTCCCCATTCCCTCTTGCCGAGCTGGGTCAATCCTTCAAGTGCCACCTCCTCCATGGAGTCCCCCCCCAGTCTGACAACAGCCTGCCTGCAGCATCTTCCACCACCCACACAAAGCAGATGCCACTTCCCTCCCTTGAACCTCTTCGTGGCACTCCATCTTTGCCATTTAACAGCAGTTAATGTGTTACTGTCATTCTCTGAATTTGTTGTAACCTGGGCCAGGACAGCCTCTAGGCTTGGTTTCTTTATCTTGAAAGCCAAGAATTAAGAATACATAATAATAGTAAAAGGAAAAATAGCCACCTTTTACTGAGGTCTCAATATACCAGAGATAGGCTATGAAATTTATAAACACTGTCTCATTTGCTCCTCAAAATCCTATGAGAAAGGCACTGGTATCCCCATTTCATAGAGGAGAAAACAGAAGGTCAGAGAGGCTGAGTAATTGGCCAAGGCTCGCAGACAGCAGGCAGCAGAGCAGAGGTTCTCACTCTGGCAGTCCTGCACCCAGGCCCTGTCTTTACACTCTCTACTTCCCCTGTGTCTACAGTTTCCCTCCTATCTCACAGGGTTGTTCTGAGATAATACATGGAAAGTCCTTAGCACGCTGGCTGGTTCTGGGTCTTTCTGTCTCCAGGCTAACCTCCTTTGAGGGTGAGCTACTGTCATATGTGTATGCTTTTAGTCATACGGATCCAGATAATGAATGAATGAATAAAATGGAAACACTGAAGGCAACGTGCAAAACTACCAAAATAAAAGAAGGAAGTGTCTTACAACTGGTCACTTAACATCCTACAGGTAGAGCCCCACAGGAAAACACAAAATGTAGTCTCTTTTTCTCCCCAATGCCTCCACTCTGAGTATTAAGGGGAGGAGGGGGAGGGCACAGCCGTGGAGTGAGCAGGAATGACTGAGTACATCCCAGAAGCAGCAGGCCCAGTTCTGCAGCCCTCACTAAGACAAAATCCCCACCAGAGGGAAATCCCATCCAAATCCTCTTTGCCAGAGTGGAAAAGGTCAAGGAGACTAATCCTCAAGAGGACCTGAAATTCTGGCTCGCCTGTGCCACACCAAAGGACAGCCTCCTGGGAGCAAGAAGATGGGCACCAAGGTGGCACACCCCAGCCTCCTCCAGTTCCATGCTGACTCGTCCTCCCCTCACACATGGACCTCAGCTCCCACCTGAGTGCAGGTACTGCCTCAGCCGTGTGACCTTGGGCAGGTCATGGGCTCGTGCAAGCCTCAGTCTTCCCATCTGGAAAATCCAGATAACACCAGAGCCCCCCTCATAGTGCTGGTGGGAGGAGTGGACAGATAATCCACAGAGCCAGCGCCTGGCATGTAAGGAGCACTCAGTGTGTGTCGGCTATAAAGGTGGGCAAGCAACGGGGACACAGTGGGACCGAACACTGCAGTGCCCTGCCCTTGCCTTCCACGTGTGGCTGCTTGGCCCCGGGAACTCCAAACAGCTAGCACACAGGGGTAAATGCAAGCAAGGAAGTGGGAGGAAAGGATGTCACAGGCTGGCTGCCAACAAGCCAAGAGTGTGCTTGTGGTGAGCCCAGACCTGACCCCTGGGAGGACTTGGCACTTAGCCTATCAAGACAAGAGACCAGAGGGTCAGTCCTGCCCCTGAAGCTGTCATGGCAAATACCCACCAGCCAGAAGATGGGACCACCAGCATGGGGACATCTACCAGTGCTGACACTCGGCTGCTTTACTGGTTTACATGTTCTGGAACGGCTACGGCTCTGAACATAAACACAGAAGTCTCTTCCTTTTCTAAAAATACATGTCTGTAGTTCAGCACTGAGAAGGCCATCGAGAGCACATAACGAAGCCAGCCGCCGAGGATGTCTGGACACTGGGAGTCCTTTCCCTTCATCAACAGCAAGGGCCATGAGGTTACCCTCCACCCTGGAGGCCAACTGTCGTGGCCCAGAGGAGCTCGCTGACCAAGGCAAACTGGGCCTCGTCCATCTGACCATCTCAGCCTCAGTGTCTTCACTGGAAAGGTGGGAAAGATACAGGATCCACCCGGTGGCACTCTTGTAAGGATTAGAAATTATGACCGCAAAGCAGCCAGGACAGTTCCTGGGACACAGCAGACCACCCGCAGACAGTAGCTCTGCTATTCCTGAAACCCCAGAGCCTCCGTTGCTCCCGGCCTCCCCTTTCACCCCTCTCCCATCCTTGAAACAGCTCAGCCACAGGAAGACAAAGACTGATTTCCCCTGCAGCTCTCCGAGCTGGGCTCCTGAAGGACGCTGCTGGTGCTGTTCTGGGCAGCCACACCAGGGCTGGGAAATCAGGAGGCTGCCTGTCAGCGAGGAGGGCAGAGCAGGGACGGGAAGCACCTCCCTCCGGCCCCTCACGGAGGGCTCCGCCACATGCCCTGGCCTCGGCTAGGGGCCAGCAGGGGGCACAGGGAAGATAAGGAGAGGCTCCGGTGAAAAGCAGGCACGATGATCCAGAAGCGTCTCCTTCTGGAGTTCACAGACAAAGAGATTTAGAAGATCCTGAACCCTCTGAAATTGAGTATGATTTTGGATGAACATGCATTTTCTGGGAAAGAGTCCAGAACATGCAACAGATTCTCAAAATCCGTGACACTCCCCTCAAAAAAAAGTCTTTAAAACCACTAACTCATGAAGGGAAAACGAGAATGTCTGAGGAAGAAAGCATAACATAAAATGATCTAGATTTGCAGCTCACATATATGACATTTTCCAGGTGCTTTGCCATGTGTCGTCTGACTTAGTCTCCACAATAGTGGAAGGAGATAGTGATCATCCCCAGTGAGAAAACTGAGGCTCAGAGGAGGACACCACTTCCCAAGGCCCTTTAATTAGCAAATGGCAGGGCCAGGACTCCACCAGAGCTCAGGATCCTAACGACCACATCATGATGTCAGCTGGCCCAGGGCAAGCCCAGATCTTACAAGCTGAAAGGAAGGGTGGAAGGAAGGGCAACAGGAAAGGGGACAGGGGAGAGATGGGAGATGGGTTATAACCTTACTAACAGTTCAACACTCTTTCCACTGCACCTATCCTAACCCATGGCTTCAGATACTGATACTGAGAAATCTTCTAGCCATTAGGAAGATCAAGAAGTCAAAAGGAAGTATATATAAAGCTGGGTGTGTTGTATCAGTGCCAAAAGCCTCAATTTCCTTGCTGGAAAAATGTGGATTATAGATTACTACTCCAAGCACATCTGGCACGTAGTAAGGGTTCAATGAATGATAGGAATAATTGTAATTATTACAATCTGGTGAAACAGCACATCCCAGCAATTAAAGGTGCCACCTTTCTGTCGATGAATCCCACACAGTTCGCTTCCATGAGCCCATCGCCCTGCATCCTTGACCTCCATTCAAACACTGGCGAGAGACAGGCCCCAATTTGGCTCCAGAAGTGGTCACACTCTTCCCCCAGCTGTGTGCTTGGGGAGCCAGGAGCGGCGGCCAGCAGGACTTGGGAGCAAGCCTGGCTCCCAGAGCCAACTGTCTGACATCATCCAAGGTGCCGAGAGGCCTTGGAAACCTCCAGGGTGAATACAAGAGGCAGGGAATATTCATGGAAAGCTTCTCCAGCTGCAAAAAGAAGCCCAGAAAATAGGTTTAAGAAGTTATCAAAGGTGGCCTGGGGCCATCTCTGAGCCAGATATGCCAACAGATGAAAACTCCAGGGTTTTGGTGGACCAAAGTTTGGGAGAGCAAAGATTTGGAACCTTTGACTCACAGCCCCTTCATCTCTACAAGAAATTCAACTAACTGATGTGACTCTTCAAAGAAGACAGTTTTCATGAGTTTGTCCCACTCTTCACCACCAGAATATATCACCTCTAGCACAACGTATAAAGTCTCCACACAAAAAACCTCTATTAACAATAGCTATGTTTATTTATTAAACAAGTTATATAAGGTATTAATCTCTTTACATACATTATCTCATCTAATCCTCAAAACAGAATTTTGAGGGAACTCTATCCCCGTTTACAGATGGCAAATTGGCCTTGGAGGTGACCTCTCCAAGGTCATAGGGCTGGTAGGGAACAAAGACAGATTCCAAACACCATGCTCCTAACTACTATGTGTTTTCAGATAATATACTGGGATTGACCATGGGACCTCTACACATCTTTTTCTCCTAGTCCCTCCAGAAACATAGACCTAACTTATTCTACTCTATCCTAATCCAAAACACTTCTTAAGCTAGTATGGAACCCAAGAGTAGCTCCACTAATCCACCTGTAATTGGAACCATAAAAAACAAGGGCATAAATGACACTGTTTATATCCTACACTTGCATGGGATAGTAACAGGTAAGGGAAAAGGGGATATGACCACAAACCACTGTCCCACAAACTGACATACCCAGAACATTCTACAATCCTCTCTGTTTAAGAACAATTTCAAGAAAAGATGCCTTCTCAGAAGAAAACAAAATTCTGAAAATGTTAGTGAAGTGCCTATAGAATATATATATAAAGAAAGGTGACCACAGAAGAATGCAGGGGAAGTGTCACTTGAAAAAAAGCAAAGCCCTAATACCCTGCAAGTGTTCTCCATTAGATCTCCCAAAGCAAGTCATGACTTTGGAACCAACCCATTCACACAAATCCAAATAATCTGAACCAAATGTTTCCATTTGAAGGCCCTTTCCCCCTTGAAGAGCTATACAGCGTTCTACAAGGGTAAATGTTCTCTCATGCGCCAGGCCCCTTCGCTTCAGTAATTACCACCAGGCTTGAGGTTTGCACGGCTCTGACCAAGCCAGCAAAAGTCTGAGAACCCCAAAACCAGGAGCAGAGATCCCAAGAGAGGTGGGAGAGGTAGACATAACGAACGTGGGAAATTGTGCAACAGAACCTCCCACTGGAAATAACACTCTCTCTCTGGGTTTTTGCTCCTAGAAGTCTCCCTTCGACAGGACTCACACACAACCCTACCCCGCTTGCCCCCACCCTTTCCCATTGGCCATCTCCTTCGCACTAGCCAGAGGGATCATCCCCCTGCAACTACTCGCCAATAAAAATAGGAAGCCAAGATGAAGTCAGCTTTTGACACCTCTTGTTCCTTAGAGCTCACGGGACAAGCTTCCAGCAGAGCCGAGAAGTGTACGGTTTCCGCCAGACCTGGACTCTGAGCAGGACGAGCTCTGCAGAGGTGCCTTCCCCTGGCATCACTCAACAGTCGTCCCAACCACTCCTTCCAGGGCAACGAGTATCGCTGAACTTCAAAGCTACAAGGACTCAGCACAGTGCAGGAACCAAAGCACCCCCAGCTCTCACCCGATCTTCCCTCAAGGACAGTGGAAGCCTGGCACAAGGATGTCCTGAATTTGGCCCAATCCGTCTTCCCATCTAGGCGGCTGGCTCAGCGTCCTCCTAGGCGACCTAGGGTTTCTCCTCGGAGCCCTGCCAGGACACCTCGCCTCAGCCCCTCCCAGTCACCCAGAACTTGTTTCTCTCCTGGATATTTTTATGACTCGCGGTTATTCTGTCAGGCTGCTTTCCTTTTCATCTGCCTCTGCGGACAGAGGAGCCCTGACTGCTCCATCTCCTCAGCCCCAGAGGCTGACACAAAGGAGGCACACCGTTGTTATTCATTGTGTGGCTGGGATATGATGTGTAAGGAAAACCACAGAGGCCCCTACAGGTCCTTAGGTGGTAAGAGACATGGCGTAGCATGACTAACTTCCCTAAAAATCCGGTGACAGATCCAGTTTTCATAGATTTATAGAATCTCTTCTTATGTCTTTTCACACATTTAGTCTCAGGGAAAATAAATCAGTTATGTGTGTTTACTGTGCGAAAGTAATATTTATGTTCTTAAGTTACCTCTACTGAACATTTCTTTGGAAGGGGAAGGGGAGAAATAAGACTGGTAGAGTAGATATTGAGGTTGTAGCTAATCCAAGTATTATTCTAGGATTTTATGAACGTGCCCACACTACCTCAGCTGTTCCCTGAGAGTTTTGTCTCAGCACACACAGGGCCTGCACAGAAGAGGGCTAAATGAAGCTCCTCAATGTCTTTTTCTGATAACTCTATTGGCCAACTGACTAGTCTCAAATAGCATCATGCCAACTACCACTTGCCCTGGCCCACCCCATCTATTTACCTAGGAATCTTATAACTATCTGAAATTCTTATCCATTCACTTGGTTACTGTCCATCTTTTCTGCATGACTCTTAAATTTCATAAGAGTAGAACATTCGTCTTGTTCACAAGCCTCTCAAACATTTTAGGTCCTTTTAAACAACTGTCAAAAGAACTTACAGCAACCATGTGCTTTGTGGGGCTGCCTACACTTCTGGACAAAGATTGAGGGTTTGTTTCATTGTAAAAGAAAAAATAATCTATGGATAATTCCTCCATGATGAGGCAAGGCTTTGCCAGCCACTCCCCATCCTATATTCATATGGCTCTAAGTAAACCCAGTTCAGGTTCCACGCTAAAACTGTTCAAGTGTAGCCTTTCTAACATCTACAAATTCATAAACCACACTATGAGGTTAAAGGGAATCAATAAACTACCTGGGCCCTGAATGACCCTGTTTAGCAAGAGCAGGGTCAACACACGTGGTAGATCATGTTTTCCAAAGACGGCCACACCAATGCAGCCCATCCCACATGTTATTCTTATAATGAATTAGGAACTCCTCCATCAAGCAGTGTGGCCTCTGTTCCCTAACCTGGAACCTGGTAAACCAATGCAACAGCTTCAACCAGAAGAGCATGGCAGAGTGATACTTCATGACTACCGAGGCTCGGTCCTAAGAGGTTATATGGCATCCGTCTGGGGTGCCCTCTCTGGACATGTGGCTTTGGAGCCTGGAGACACAGTATTGTGAGACCACCTAAAGAGATGACCAGTTGCTCACAGCCACAGCTTTTCTAGCTGTCTCAGCCCAGATGCCAGACAGGTGAGTGAGGACTCAGATGTCCAGCCCCCAGCTCTCAAGTCACCCCCCACCAAGGCCAAGTGGAACAGAAACTAGCAGTCCCTGATGAGCCCTCCCCACTGTAACTCAGTGAGTAAAATAAACATTGTTGTTTTAAAACCATCGAGTTTGAGGTGGTGGGTTGTTCCAGCCACAGCAACTGGAACAGCATATACACCAGTAACCACAATCTCTCACTCGGATTCTCACTGCCACATCCAAGGGTGGCACGCCAAATGCAGAAGGTGGGCTCAGTGTACAAAACCCCCAGACCTCCGAGTCAAGGAATGTCATAAAACAAGCAGAATACAAAACTGCCCAGGACACACTTTTCTAATCCCCCCAGTCTTTGAGCTCTTCGGACTTCAGGAAGCTCAGTCTGGGTCTTTGCCAAGCTGCCAACTTCCCCTCTCACTGTCCATTTCATTTGCACACACAGACTGTAAAGTGAGAACATTTCCCCTTTGAACAAATTATTTCTCCCAGTTTGTTTACTCTCAGGAAAGCCTCACTCCAGAACTTTGTTTTGGATAAGCCAGAACAGGGGTTATTTACATGTGTGAGGTCTCCTTCATGTCTGTCTTGGCAGACTTCATCAATGAGATGTATGAGAAAATGAGAAAACCCTTTATATTCACTATTTATTGAAAGAATAGTTCACATGCATAAGTCTATTATTCCACATGGGTTTCAGCTTCAGACACATACGAGTTCAAATACCAATGCTGCCACTTGCTAGCTGTGTGACATTGGACAAGTTATTTGACTTCTCTGTCAGTTTGTTGTATTTGTAAAAGAGACAGTAAGAACACTCAAAGGGATGTTGTGAGAATTAAATGAGGTTATTGCACCACTTATAAAGTGCTTACCATATGCCAGGCCCTTTTCAAAGTGTCCGAACATACTCAGACCATACCTGGCACATAGTGGGTCTCCATAAGTGGCAGCTGACATAAGCATCATGATTTTTAACATCATTAGATTAGGATTTGTTCCTATGACTGAGGCCACAATGCCTTTGGGATAACTGTGGATAGCAACTCTTATTACACAGCAGAAGAGCAATGAGGCTCAAACTCATAGTTAGTTCCAACAACTCATCTGAATCTCATATAAATGTAAACTCAAGATGCATAAGAATCATCTGAGGTGTCTATTAAAATGCAGACCCCCGGCTACACCTCTGGAGATTTTAACTATAGGAAGTTGCTTTCTTAACACCCCAAGCCCCTTCACACAGGTGATACCAGCAAATCCTGCCCTGGAGATGCAGGTATAAACGTCTGGAAACAATCAGTCATGATGCCATCGAGATAGCATGAGACAAGAGTCAGGGGGTCTGGATTCTGGTCTCAGCTTTGCCCCTAACTGGTACTACAGCTTTGACACGGTCACTTAACTGCTCCAGGTCCCAGTTTCCTGATCTGTAAAATGAAGATTTCAGACTAGATAAACCCAAAAGTGCCTCCTTTTCCAAAACTGACCCTACAACATGACGACTAGACCCAAGACCACCATGTTTTGTGCATTTGTAGCAAATGAACTAAGAGGTATCGTTCATTAAACTCCACTATGTGCAAGACACTGTCTGGGATGCTTGATGCATTTAAGAGTTTCTAACATTCACAACCATCTGGAAGTGTATATAAGATGAGAAAAACAGTTCTGAGAGGCTCAGGAACCCAACTGGTGGACACAGCCAGTAAGTGGCACAGCCTTGATTTTATCCCAGGTTTACCTGACCCACCACCTGTATTCTTACCCCATGACACATGTGGCCATCTCAGTACAAAATTTTCTTTGCATTTCTTTGTTTCTGTTCAAATGAGAGTTAGAGATGAGGACACTCATACCTAAGCAATTCAGTTCTGCCAAGTACCAAAGGGCAAGAAGAGAGCCAAGGGGAGAGAAGTGGGCACAGTTGGGCACGGCAGCCTTGAAAAACAGGTCTCCTCGCCCCTCAAGTGAAGCTCCGGAGAGAGCTGAGAAGAACAAGAGACCACACGAGATGACGTCTTCAGTCTGAGGAACACGCGGTAGGTGGTAGAAGAGGAAAGCAGAGGAGGGAACACAAAGCTCTGAGGCTGGCCAGCGGGAGAGGGTGAGAGAACAGCTCCGCCAAGATCTTTACTCCTTCCTTAACTTCTCTCCTGGGAAGAGCAGAACTTTCTGAGAGCATCTGTGACCGCCAAGCTTAGAGGTACAACGGGAAAGCTTCTCAGGACATCTACTCTTGTGTTTCTCTTGCCAAGTAACTTAAAGGGAACCTAAGCCCAGACCTTCCTGCCTCCCAACCGCATGACTTCATCTTGGGGACTCAGAGGGAAAATGGAAAGATGAGGAGGAGAAAGAGCATGAACTGTAGCAAGTTCCAGATAACGGATTTTATATAAGAACTGTCATGACCTCTAACTTCAGTCTGCAAGAGATTTAAAGGGTGTCTGAAGGACATGTGTCATGGGGAAAACTGCACAAGAAAAAAGAAAGCACAGGATTTGAAATGAGAAAACCCAGAGCTCTGACCCCAGCACCACCTGGGATTACTTCCTGACTATGTGACCTAGGGCAGGTGACACAATCTTCCATCAGGTTCCCCATCTGTAAATGGGGACAATGGTACCAGCATATTTTAAATACTATTTTCATCATGTTTTAAAGAATAAAAGGAACAATGTATGTGACATGCTAATAAGGTAGCTGACTCAAAGGCTTTCTGAATTGGGAAAGAGGTACGTGCAGTCTTGTATGTATAATTTCAAACACCTTGGAACTACTCTGTGGGGAGGCTAAAGACTGGGACACCCGACAGTTCCATCCTAATCTTTACTCTCCTAAGTGACCCAGGGACAACTCCTCGTGTGAAAATGAAAGCCTTGGAGATGTGTCAAAATACCCACTGATGCCAAGGATGGTTGTGGATGCATAAGAGACTCAGTATCATCTACAGACCAAAACAAAGAGAAAAGGTGCCTAATAAACATACCCAGGTAAGGGCACTTGGCACCTGCCTTACAGATTATATTGAAATCCAACACTAGGAAAAGGAAAGTCTCTTTGAAGTTGTACATGGTTTACAGAACTGGCTCATCACAGAGGAAGACAGCTAATGGGCTCTGATCTGAGGAAGCCAGCTCCTCTCTTCAGTGGGGAAGAATGAGCCCTAGATCCAGCAGACACCAAGCCCCAGAAGGATGACTGACAGGGTGAGGCGGCGACTCGGCACAGCGGCTTCAGAGCCCCTGTGGCCTCATCTCTGCCTAGGGCGCCGGGCCCTGAAACTACACAGCAGAGGAGGGCAGCTGCGGGGCAGGGTCAGAGAGCCTGCCTCTGCTCTCAAACAATCCAGACATCGCAGCGACGGATGTGGAGATGCCACTCCTGAGAGGAGGCGGCAAGGGTACCAAAGCTCTGGACTCAGACAGCACGGGTTCAAACACTGGCTCTGACACAAACTAGCTCTGTGGGTCATTCAGGTCTCTGTGCCTGGAGTTCGTGATCTGCAAAATGGGTATAACAGAGCCAGTCTTAAAGGGTTTTGTGAGGATTGTATGAGTTAATTCAAATAAAGAGCTTTGATCACAGCAAAGTGCTCAATTAAATGAAAACTGTTACCGCCTACCTCATGGCGTTGGCGCCCAAATCCAAAACACCCCTTTACTCAGTTCTGAATAAACACCTGGGCAAAAAACAACTCAAAGAAAATCACCTACTAGGCTATTTGCTAATATGTAAATAGGGTATTTTTGAGAATCTGAGCCTCTTTTTGTATCAAACAGCCTTGATATTATTTTAAGCATTTCATTTTAATACAGAGTCCAGGACCCAGGAGTTAAACAAACAAGACCTCCTGAATACTCTCTTACAGTGGGAGTCCACGATCAAAAGAAAGAGAAGGGGTCTCTAGACCATAAATCTTGCCTCTGATGATTCAAGGCACTACGTGCTTTGAAGAACACCCATTTAACCTCCAGAAAAGTTTGCATGCCGGTAAAGCATTAGTTTTATATGCTTCATGAGATAAGCAGGGGCCACTCAAACAATGAGGGAAACATCAAGACAAAGAAAAAGATCTGAAAAAGATCAAACTTAGTTCAAAAAAGGTCAATCCCTAAAAGAATTTATATTTCTGATCCAATCGTCTTTTACCAGATGAAGATAAAAATTGATGGCCCATCTGTCCCAGGCTACTCAGCTCTCACAACTGACAGTGTTCACGTGTGGGCCAGGAGGACAAGAGCCTCAGCATTATAAGTAAAGTTGCATATCACCAGTCATCTTAGTCAACACAATGGTGACGGCACTCTTCAGGGGGTACGGGGCATGGCTTAACGGCCACAAATCTTGAATGCAAACTCCTTTGCAATCCCCTCCACCCAGAGGTGCAGTCTACCTCTCCACCCCCTGGAACCTTCTGGCCTTGTAGCTTGCTTTGGCCTGCGGAATGTGGCAGAACTGATGCTGTACAAAGTCTAAAGCCTGAGGCCTCCACCTGTGCCCTTTTGGAACACTGCCCAGAGACCACCATACCATGGAGAAGCCAGGAAGAAAGAAAGACCACAGGGCACACCCTGCATCCCAGCCTGAATGCACTGCACAAGCACCCAGGGGAGGCCACCAGATGCCCCCAGGCAGTTCAATGAGTCTCAAGAAATAAACACAATTGTCAACTTCAGCCTCAAAGGTTATACAGCAACAGGTAAAGAATACAGGCAGATTAGCTAGGAGGTTATTTAATTTAAAAAAGGAGTTTCCAAAACAAAACTTCTCAAACTCAACAACATGCAAAATCTAGGTTGCAGGAATTCAGGAACAGTGATCACCTTAGGAGAGGAGGGATGGGTGAGGTGAGAAGGGAGCTTTATGGGATGCTGATGGTTTTACTTCTGGGCCTAAGTAGTGATTACATAGGTGGGTTCACTTTGTGATTATTTTATCAAGCTGTGCACTTCTTAGCTGTGTATTTTTCTAGATATATGCCAAACGTACATTTTAAATAGTTTAAGCCTCTCAGCAAAATCTCGTTGCAAAACAAGGGGTGGTGACTAAAGGAAATAAGTTATGCTCACAATTTCTTGTCCATTGATCAAAACTTCCTCAGAGAAGCACATAACACACACAGGTCCAATTTTAAAAACCAAACACCACTTGTTACATAGGAGCACATTTCTTCCTTGCCAAAAATACGACCCATTTATGGTCTAAAGAGAGCCCCAGAACCCCAGAAAACTCTGTAATGCCCAGGACAAGATACTTTCAGATGCCGGGTTTGAAATATTCACGTCACTTCAGAAAGACTGCCTAAATCACTTATAAAGTAAAAGGTTCCCAGAGATCCCACATTCACAGAGTCGTCTCCCTTGGTAGCTGACACCAACTCCATAAGGCCACATCTCTTTTTCATCTCACTGTCCCCTGGCCCCAGCACCCTAGTGCCAATGACAAGCAGAGAAGTTACCTGCTCACACAGAAAAGACTCAAATTTCAGTGGTTGGTCAGACATCCTCAAAGCCCTTAACAATGTATATGTCCTCTGGCTGGGTAATTCCTCTTCAAGAAGTCTATTCAAAGGAAATCATTTGGAAAGGGGACAAAGATTTATGAATGACACCGTCTACCAAGTTCTCTAAAATGACAAAAACCATTAGCAATGGAAATGCTCTAAATGTTTAAAGTTAGGACATTAGATCAGGAAACTTTATCCATTAAGAAGATATAATACACATTTAAAATGACATTAAAAACAGAATAGAATTTCTCCTCTGGTGAGATTATGATTGTCTTTCCTCTACTTTACAATATTCTGGTACTTCTCGAATTTCTACAAGGTGCAAAAGTTTTTCACTTTTTACTTTTATAATCACAAGAAGAAAAAAAGTAAAAAACTTGGAAAAATGTGTTAAACTGAAGATGATTAGCATTATAATCTGTTTTTCTTTTAGTATCCATTTATGACTCAATCTGTTACTTATATTCCTTGCCTGTAATCACCATTTCAGCTCTAAACATATCTTCAACATTTTACCAGACTCAACTCCCACTGAACAGAACAATCTATTCCTCTTTCTTTCTTTCCCTCCAGACTCTGAGTTCTTCATTATCTTTGTAAACCCAATGCGCAACGCGGTGTCTTGCCTTTGATGGGCCCTCGATACATTTTGAGTGAGAGCTGCTGGGCATCCAGGGAATGACAATGCCATGCCCAACTGCATGGCAGCAAGGGCCGTGTGTTACATACATGTCCCACTGCCTGGCACAAAAAAACCTAGAGTATTTGTGATTTATGTTGGTCAGCTGGACTGTCTTAACAAAATACTAGACTTGGTGGCCTAAACAAGAGATATTTATTTCTCTCAGTTCTGGAGACTCTAAGTCTGAGATCAGGTGCCAGCATGGGTGGGTTCTGGGCAGAACTACTCCTCCCGGCTTCCAGGCAGCAGCTACCTTCTGCCTCTTCTTTGGGCAGTCGCAGAGGGAGACAGAGACAGCTCTCTGGTGTCACTTCTTAAAAGGACATTAATCCTATCTAATCCCACCCTTATGATCTCATTTAACCTTAACTATAGTCACACTGGTGATTAAAGTCTCAAGATATAAACTGGGGAGGGGAGGAGAGGACACAATTCAGTCCCTCTCATTATTAAATGAAGACTGACAACATTTCACCTCACCAGTGGACCACTGAGATGACACCAAAAATAAACTATTACCTGTGACCGTCACAACAATGGCCTGAAAAACTTCATGCTGTGTCCCCCGATGAGATATATCAAAAGACAGGCATAGGGTTTTGGTATTTCTTCATAATTTGATGCACAATAAGAAGTCAGGAAGAATTTGGGCATGGATGTGATATGTCCAAACCTGTGCTTTAGGAGGATTAGTCAGGGAGCAGTCTGGATCCAGATGTAGGAACACAGGAGGTGAGAATAACCATTAGAAGCCCTGCAAGAGCCAGCTAGTGCTGCGGGTGCTGGTGGGAGGGAGAGAGAAGGGAAACAGCAGATCCAAGGGGCGTCACCCAGGTCAGGTCCACAGGAAAATATCACCAACTGAAAAATGAGAAACACAGAGATGGAAAACACAGCAAAATTGAAGTTCAGGTAAAGGGAGGAGCTGACGAGAGGAGAGGTACACATCAGAGGACCCAGGAACGGGAGAAGGAAGATGTATGTGCCTGCAGAAGGAAGGGGAGGGCGGCTTGTGGTCTGACCTACAACTACAACCACGCAGAGATGCTAGTCAGGCAGTTGGAAATGGATGCATGGAACCCTAGGAAAGAAGTTGGGCCAGAGTGGATACCTGATCATCTACAGAAGTACACAGCTTAAGCGAAACTCACAGACCATCTTGGACAACAGACAAAGATGCCAGAGAACAAAGGAAAGGAAATGAGAAAGGGTCAGAGAGGTAAGTGGAGAAGGAGGGTAATGGTGCCACGGGACAGGAAAGCCATGTTTCCGGGTAGGGTAGAGAGTTCAGTATTAGCAGGAACACAGAGACATCAAATGGCTGGGGTGGGGCATGTGGGTCTGGCTCCTGTGTACAGTGGGGCTCCTGAACAAGCTATTTCAACAGGGTGGGGACCAGCAAATCAGGGAGCCACAGAAAGCAAGAAAGAGACAGAGGCCAACAGGCTGAGCACCTATATGTATGCCAGGCGCCAAGATGTGAATTTTGTATGGATTATCACTTTAAGTCCTCAACACCAGGAACAAGGTGCTGCTGCAATTTGTATTCAGAGCAATTTGCGTAAAATTCAATAATGAAAGGAGTATATCCACAAGGTCACGTTTGCCTGTCTGAAAAAACAAACCTCTCATACATATTTTGATGTCGCTATGGAGATTTGAGAGCAGGCATGTAGGTGGAAACTGATAGCAAGGAAAATGACACAAACTGAGAGGGGTGGAGAATGGAGTGGCCTGGCTTGGGTGACTAAGCACAACAGTCAAAATGTTCGCAATGACAAATGGATTTAACTTCCAGCAGTTCAGTGGCGCGCACGCGCATGTGTATGTGTGTGTGTGTGTGTGTGTGTGTGTGTGTGTGTGTGTGTGTGTGTGTGTGTGTCTCTCTCTCTCTCTCTCTCTCTCTCTCTCTCTCTCTCTCTCTTTTACTCTGGCTCCCATGGGAACTGCTTGTTAGAAAAACACAAAACCATGCTGGTCTGGTCAAATAGTCTCAGCACAAACTTGTACCATTAGTAACATTTTTTTGAAGACTGATTTTTTTTTAATTAATTAAAAAGTCTCTGTTCACCAAATCATTAATTGCAAACATCAAGTATTGACTCACAGGTTGCCACAATATGAAAAAAATAGAGTAATTACTATAACACACTCTCAGAAACATCTCAAATCTGTGGAAATTTAACACAAATGGGAAAATTGGGGGTTTTGGAAATCCTTCACTTCCCCTTCTTACCTTCTACCACAACTCACTCTTAGCACAAAATAATTTTTCACCATCGCCATAATCACTTTCAATTGTGCTAATTAAAAAATACATAAATCACTTTGCATTTCTCAGCCAGATACTTAAAGCCTAATTGATAGTAATGAGCTGTTTTATTAGAACTGTTTAGCAATCCAGGGCTTGCAAGAAATCCTAATAATAGCAGCTTCTTCAGATTTATAAACCCATAAATCCGTGGGTGCTGTTTGACATTTATTTAATATGAATAACATCCCCACATGCTGTGATCCTGAGGCTTGGCCAGCATCATAGGGCAATGACTTAACTCACACAGACAGGCTTAAAAGGGTTCACTCTGGACCCACATATCCTAATGCCAATTGCTCCTTACCACTCTTCCCATGCCGCCAAAACCATTCATCACATACCCTCTACAAGATAACATACACAAAGCACTGAGCTTGAGCGCTGCCTCTGCCACCTTCCACCTGTCACAGTGGCTCGTGCTCGGAATCAGTTCCAACCCCTGCGTCATGGGAACGAAGTTCTATCCGAGACATGGACTAAAGATGCTGGACATGAGATAGACAGCAAGGGGCGGTGGAGACAGCCAGACACACCTGGGCACCCACCCTGGATTCACCATTACCTGATTGTCTGGGTGACACTGGTAAAGTCATCATTCACTTCCTTTAGATTTTAGACTCTCCCTAATTATCATATCCAATTTTTAGCCAATTAGCCTTGAAGATTTGTTTTCTTAATCTCATGTGGCAAGTAGCCACAAAGAGAGATGCCAACTACATGACATCATACCTCACTCTCTCCCACAATGGGGATCCCACTGAACCCTCTGCTCTGCAAACTGGTAGCTTTTTGAAGGGAATATGGGTGGAACTTGTAACAACCACTTAGAGAACCATTCATTCTAGCTGATTTGGGTAGAAAAGAAGGTAGCCTCACTCTTATGATGATGTACTGGGAAAAACACCCCTGGAAGCTGATGTTCAGTCCTACTGACAAAGGTTTCAAGGAAACCTGATGGGATCCACACATAGGGTGACCATATCCAAACTGGGGCAGCTTTGAGGAAAGGGGAATTGTTAAGGATCATGCTGAGACAGCAGATGTGACCCAAGATATGTAGTCCATTTTGGCTGGGTCATTTGCAGGGAGGAAGATGGTATATGGCCTTCTCTCTTCTTTCTACCGGTTTCCACCAAGAAAATCCAGAGGACAGAGAGGTTACAGTAATCTCAAAGCTTCCTCCCCTCCCTATCATGGCCAGCTCTTCCCTAACTCAACAAAAGCACATGTCTACCAGCACTTCTACATTACACAGTCCAACTGCACCTTTTTCTTCAACACAATGGCCAACTCCCACTGATGCCCCGAACAGGGAATCATTAGCTCCAAAGCCCTTAAGTAAGTAAAGCAGAACCTGAGTGCTACTAGCTGGTTTGGGCTGAGGACAAGGGTCAGGCTGCTGCAGGAATGAGAGGGACCTGCTGTTTGTCACCACCACCTAGCACAAGTCTTGGTAGGGGAGGCAGATACCAGGTTTGGGCAACTCCAGACAAGAGCCACGTGGCAGCTCTCTGAAAGTGCTGGGTGCTGCCAACCCCCAGAAGTACAGAAACAATCCCCTACACAAGTCCTTGTGGAATCGGACCATCCCCAGTCCCACAGCAGCTATCAATCACCAGTCCCCTACATACTAGAGCAAAACCCTTCTTCTGAAATTAACTGAAAGACATGGCATTTTAGTTACAACTAACTATCAGGACAAAGAAAGCAATCTCATGTCAAGACCAATGTTTTGGGGAAAAAGAGTAACATCCATGTTAATTTCCTTCTCAATGCTTTTCCTTTTTATTTCATTTTCCCAGTCATTTTAAAATTGGCCAGGAAGGACCTGGTTAGGCACCTAAAGGTTGGGCTTAAAAGAAACAGAGAGAGATTAAAATACTCTTAATTCATAATGAATTTTTATGTCACATATGCTATTAGCCCAAGAAAAGTCTGTAACAAGAGAAGTGAGTAAAAGTGGAATAGTACAGAAAGCAGGAATAATCCTTCCACTAAAATGCACTCAAAATTTTTTTCCATAAGGAAGGGTGGAGATGTCAAAGAGGACAACCCTTTCCATTTCTGACAGTTACTTGTCTCCCAAGTATCTCTGGCATGTCATGAAAACTGCCAGAGGCTCCCAGAGACTTCCAGGCTGAGAACCTGATAAGGAGACAATTCCTACCAGTGAAGAACTTTCACAAAGCAAAGCATGTACTCCTCCCGAAGAGGGTGTGTAACTGTTCCCAGAATAAACCATTTACTAGTCCTACTTCAATCTTCAGCCGATCGAGAAAAGCCGAGGAAACAAGACCAGGGAGGGTGATCCTGAAAGGAATTACGGTGCTGGGAAAGAGGCCATAAATCACACACTGACGGAGTGAAAGGAGTATCAAACACCCCTGGCATGCCAGGGGAGCCACCAGCTGGGAACAGCTGGCATTCACTGGCCACTCAGACGCGCCAGACACTATCTGAAGCACTATATATATGCGCATTAGGCTAGTCCCCCCAGTCCTGAGGGACAGGTCCTACTACCATCCTCATTTTGCAGATGAGACATCTGAAGAAGCTTCTAGACTTGGGTCACCCCAAAAGTAAGTGGCAGCGACAGAAATGGGCCCCCACCTTAACTCAAGTGCCCTTGCTGTTTACGTCTACATCATATATGTCCACCTGTTATTCGCCACTCGGCTGGTAAATGGGGAGGTGAAGACTGAACCTCAGGTGTTCCTTGCCCTAAAGCCCATGCTCTCAACCCATACTCTGCACCATTACCTGAACCCTATCACTGGTCCTGATGCCCCCATCTCCACCAATACCACAAACTCTACTACCACTATTAATAACAAAGAGAATCCTTTATGGAGGGCTTTCTGTGTCAGGATAAGAAAACTGTGGCTTAGACATGGTAAGCTGACTCACAGCCCAAACTAATATGCAGCGGAGCCAGGACTGAATCAGGTCCAGTGGACTCAGAAGCTTGAGCCTTTGACCCCTCTAGCAGAGGCCTGGGCTGCAGCAAGACCCCGGCCGCAGGATGCGGGACCACGTGTGACCAACCACAAGGCCAGCCCCAGAGGTGCTGTCACGAAGCCACTGACTCCTATTCTTTGCGTCTGCAACTTCCTGCTTTTATTTCAAGACAAATTAAAAAACCCAGAAGCTGTTTGCTCATTCACAGCAGGTTAGAAGCAACCAACACAAAAGGAGTGCGAGACAGTCAGTGACCATCTCAGGGGCTGCAGGTGAGGTGACAACTGACACAGAGAGGGAAAGGTGATGAGAAACCAAAAATACAGGCACTAAATGCTATGATACAGCGATGACATACATAACGCCAGGGCCGAGTCATCAAGAAAAAAGTGGCTTCTACTTAAGCATCCTCTGTTTTTAAAAGCAGGGAAATGCCTAACATTTAAGCCAAGTTTTGATCAAGTACTTAAAATTTTTTGAGTCTTGGCATTTGAAACAGTAAGAGGCAGGGGGGCTTGGTGGAAACGGGGACAGGGGACAGTGGAGTGCACTGGACCTCAGTGATGACCGCTATAGAACACCCCTCTTTGGGGCCAGGGACCCAGGGAAATCAGTGCACTGCAGAGGCCTTAGCGAGGGGCACGCCTCCCTGTCCCTTCCACCACTGGAATTTCTGTGAGAAAGAACATGTGTGGTGATAAATCACATGCCTTGGGGTGAACCCTAAGTACCCCACTGACCGCCGCCTGTGTCTGGCTCGCTCACGATGATAATCCTGCAATCTGGCACACAGCAGAAATTCAGTAAGGGATGGATTCGATGAATGAATGAAACCACGGAACTTGTGAGTAAATTACTTAACTACCTTTGAACTCAATTTCCTGCGCTGAAAATTCTTACATCATGGAATTCTGGTAAGGATTAAATGACTTAAAAATGTAAAGCGCCTCATCCAGGGCTTGAATACAAACCTTACTGTCCTATGACAACTGCATAGCTAACCTTTAGTTACCTAGAAATAGGAGCTAGGAAGCAACCACCATTCCTCTCCAGCAATGGACGGAGGAAGCACAAGCTCCCTGGCCTGGCAAATATAAGCCGCATCCTACCTCCTCCAAAAATAATGCCCAAATTCAACACTGTCTCACTGGCCATGGATACCTTGGGAGCTAGAAAGACTTAGACAGGAGCACAGCAGTTAGCTTCCCGGGTTTAGCTGGCAGACCGACGGCAGAAGACTCTGCCTGGCCACTGGAAACTGAATA
Organism: Manis javanica; assembly: GCF_040802235.1. Lineage (NCBI taxonomy): Eukaryota > Metazoa > Chordata > Mammalia > Pholidota > Manidae > Manis > Manis javanica. The sequence continues at coordinate 89,101,145 of NC_133169.1, read as the reverse complement.
CCCGCAGAACCCGCAACTCCGAGGCTGGAGAACTACAGGAGGAAAGGCAACATTGTCATGAGGAGATTTTAAAACTGAGTTCTGAGCACTGACTCCATCAAGGACACCTATAAATGACACTTTCTAGCTCAAGAGCAGTTTCCTCCTCTGATCTGGATCTCTGCTGGGCAGAAAGGCCTTTTTGAATATTGGCTCCTAACTACTCCTTGCTTTATCCTTCAGTCAGTGTTGCGAAAGTAGCTTTTCACAGAAAGAAAAAATGTCCTGAATGTCCCAGAAGGAACTTATCATCCCTCTGAGGAGTTACAATAGGCAAATAAGAACCTTTGAACTGGTGGCCTGTGAGCAGGGAAGTACATCGAAGGGGGCAGTGCCCCGAGAGTCTCCAGGAAGAGGCTGGTGACCAAGGCCCCTCCTGGGCTGGGTGATGGGGAGGGACCAGCCGTTGAGGTCCCCCCCACTCTCAGTTTCCATATCCCCATCCCCAGGTCCACTCCAGCAGGAGGGGCAATGAGTGAGGACCCCAGCCTCACCAGCATTGGATGGAGAAGGGCTTCTGAGAACCTTTCTCCCCAGAATGACCCCTCCTCTCTCAATAACAACGATGGTGGTGGTAGCAATGACACTGAGTTATTACTACTAATACAGAGTACGTGTACTAGATATTGTTGTAGCTCTTTAAATACATTAACTGTGTTAAATTCTCACAACTGTCCTAAGAAGAAGGCCATGTTATTACCCCCAAGCCCACACAACTAGGGAATGGTACCCCTCACCGCTACCTCTGCTACTCGGCCCAGCCCACTTCCCAAGCTTGTAGGGGAGAGAAGGTGGCCTCTTGTTCTTGCTGGAGGGAAGGCAGAACACAGATTTCACAGATAGGAGACTGAGTAAATGTAAGTGAATAAAAAGAGAGGCTGCCCCAAGTCGACTAATTATCCCAGGGGAAAAAAAAAATTATACTAGCCTACCTTCTCCCCTGTCTCCTGGGAGGAGCAGAGGGCAAAAGACCCCCTATAAAAATTTGTTTAACATATGCCAGATACCCCCAACTCCCCAAAAATAGTTGCTGTACATTTTGCTGAAAGCTTAACCCCTACTGGGACACTCTTGATGTCCTGGCCCATTAGTAAGGCTTCCTGAGAAATCCTTCTGTAGTCAGTGCACTGTGCTCAGGCCTCTTGTCTCTTATGTGCTCCGAAGTCCCACAGAGACACAGCTGCTGGGACCACTTTCTGTGGGCGTCTCAACAGTTAAGCATGGTGGCAGCCAGCAGTCTCACCTCCCACCTTTGCTGGCTGTGTCATCAGCCTCCTTTCAATCCTGCCACGCTCCACATTGCCTGGCACCAGAGGCCAGAAGCTGCACATGGGTAATAATTTAACAAATCACCTGTCTGACTCTCCTGCCAGGACACCCACTCTGGAGCTCACACAGCTGCAGCCCTGTGGGACGTCAGCTCCAAGGTAGGGACCAGAGCCTCGGGGCCCACACACTTCCCAGCTCTGTCCTGTCAAAGAAAATCAAGTTGAGGAGTTTGAGAAGGGATGCCCCTCAGAGACCGCCTCCCACTCCCTGCCTAGCTTCCTGGGGATTCTTAAGTATTCCTATTTTGCCAAATGTGGGTCTGACAAACAGGCAGAGCTGTGCTAAAAACGCAGCAACACATTCGTTCCCTCAGTAACCTGGGTAGCAGGACCATCCCAGGATGCATCTATAAGACACGCAGAGCAGGAAGCCGACTGCAGCAAATACACATTGAAACTTACAGAGAGTTCCACAAACAACACAAAAAGTGATGTGAAACTAGCTATGGAGCTTGTTGTAGAATATATGAGTCATACCCAGCTCAGGACCATAGGAAAATAAGTGAAATGGTCCACAAACTAATCACAATACCCATCCATTGTTTTGCTATGTATCTGTAAACCACGCAAAACAAGTTCTTTTCAGGGTCACAAGTAAGATACCCACTTTTAAAACAGGAACACTGTGCCATGACAAGCCTTACAAAAGAACGAATCACTTGGCCCAAAGCAGTGGCACAGGAAGTAACCTAAGGAGAGACGGCCTTTAAATAACCATCAGCAGGCTACAAGCTGTCACAAGCAATTACTGTGTTGAATCCTCAGTACCATGCACACTATGATGTTCACGTTAAAGAGAACCAGAACACGGATTTTCAGGTTAATCTAAAAAAAACCTTCCAAACCAGACTCTCAGTCCTATGTCTTGAGAAGGGAACTAGGAAAGTTTTTTTTTTATCGCAATGCTTGCTTGTGACCAGGCTTTGAGTCAGTTTGCCACTACAACTAGATAACGGGCGGGTGACAGTTTATTCCAAAAACAAAGAGAACAGTGTCAAAGGTCACAGGGTCCCTATAACCAGGCTTTAGGATGGACATTGGGAGAGCTGGGAACACACTCCAAAGTCTGTGGCCGAGCGCTGACTTCCAGCAGGCACTGGGGCTGCCACTATTTTTGTATCTGCATCTGTTTATCGTCTTAGAGGAGCCAAGCAGAAGCCCTGGCCCCATGCATCCCACATTCTCTGCAAGTCAGTACCCTCACCTAAACAGCTTAATGCTCATGTGTTTAGCATGAGCTTCAAAGTCAAATGGCCTGGGGTCCAGTCCTGCTGCACCCTCACCAACTGAATGACACGAGCCAAATCACTTTCAAGTTCCTCAGGCTGCAAAATGGGACAAGGGATCCCACCTTCCTCACAGGCAGTTGAGAAAATTAAATGACAGAATGTACTTAAAGTGCTTATTAGCACAGTGCCTGTCTCCTAGAGAATACTCAATAAATGACAGTTGCTATTATCGCTATAATCAGCATTATCAGCATTTCAATAAACGGGGGTCACTTGTAAACCACAACAGTAAAGGTGGTTAATCCACTCAGTTATTCAGCAAATACTTTCTGACTGCTCCCCTATGTGCCAGGCACCCTGCCAGATGTTAGAGATACAACAGTGAATAATGTGGGGCTCAAATTTCAACAACTCGTCTTCTAGGGTATCATTCGTGTGGCTAATATGGTGTCCAGGATTCCAGAAGAGCACCAAAAAAACAAAAAACCAGAAAGGCACACGCAATAAAACTGTACATAGGTCTTATCGTAGTTTAGAAGAATTTTCTACTTTTTCCCTACACAGGAATTACACTAAGATTCCACCCTGTCCTGTCTTTGCCAACACACCCACAGAGAGTTCATGGTCAACAGGGAGCTCAAGTTCAGCAGTACCTGGAGGAGCTGCCAGATCAATATGCATCAAAATGAAGATAGCCTTCCCCTTCAGAGATGAACAGAGTTCAGTGTGTATGTCATCAGAAAACACGCAATCACAAAACTACAGATACATGGACAGCCAGTTGGCTGCCCTTATTAACTGTGAGTGTGAGTCATCAGCAAACATAAGACTAAACTGGCCTGTTGTTAACAATTCATCAGAAAGAGCCACAGAAAGATGAAGAGTGAGCCACCTCTGGGCAAAACGTAAGGAGGAGAAGAAAATGGCCCAGCAAAGACCTCTCCAGGACAGCCACGAGAAGCGGAGAAGCCAATGCATTTCCTTAAAGCCCGTGATGATACTCTGAGAAGAAACTTCTTATGGGCAATAAAATTTGATAACAGATCAATAGTTCATCATGAACTTTTTATTTCTCTCAAAGAGTTGAGTCAGATGCCACTTTATGGCCAACCTAAAAGCTCATGTGAATAAACCAATGTACATAACAAATCCTTTTATCTAGATCTAACTCAGTTTATAGCAGCTGAACACCCAAAAAGTAAAGGTCAAAGATGAGAACTATGTACATAGAGGCTCCATATTTCTAAAATGAGGTTATATATGTTTGCTTATTATTATGCTTTTATTACTATGACCTTTCTGAACATGTAGACATCAAGATACATTCAAAAGAAAAGGTTTCTTTCTGTTCTAAATGGAAGAGCATGGTTGCTCTGCTGCATCTCTGGGGCAAAGGCCAGCCTCCCACTGTCCACCGCTGCACAGACACACACCACCTGGCTGAGGACCATGCTAGCGGCTGCTGCTGCAGCTCGCAGACCCTTGTGCTTGTCTGTCTGCCTTCTTTCTTTTGATAAAATACATTGGAACTGCCTTTTATATATGGTGGCCAAGCACGTCTCTCTCTTACACTGGTTTTAAGACCATCCAAAGCCGTCAGCTCCAGGTTAGTGTTGTTCAATAGGAACCTTCGTCTTTATTAGCATCTTGAACTAACACAGCCAAACACAGACACAAAAGAGCTGTTCAGAGAGAGCCACACTGCTAAGGAACCCTCCTTAATTTGTGATGGAAATGTATCTAGTGACTTTTTTGTCCACAGGCCTCAAAAACTCTGGACAGAAAGTCTTACCAGTTTGCACAATGATCCTAAGGGCACTGGAAGAGGTCCAGACTGGGTTTCAACTTTGGGTCTCGTAGGCTTAAGCAGCACTCTTCAATGTGAGGTCCTACAATCATCTGTTGAGAGTCACCTAAACGCTTGTGAAAATACACATTACTGGGTCCCATTCCAATGGCTATAACAAAATTTTGGGGAAAGGAATCTGCAATTTTTAATAAATAACCCCCAGAAAGTTCCAATGCACAGTAAATTTTTAAGCCAAGTTAAAACCTACCCTCCACCCCCAACCAAGGAAAAAAAAAAGCAGACATGTAAAAACAAGATTTTGCGTGCAATTTCAAGGGATTCCCAGACTTCCTAAAGCCTTCCCTTGGGCCCTCAGGTAAGATCTCCTGGTCTGCATACATCACCAGTCACTGATTCCCAACTTCCGTCATTCACATACCACCTCCACTTTTTTTTTTTGCAGATCCACACTACTTACATTTTTTAATAAATTCATTTTTACTTACACATATTATGAAAGGAAATTGAATATGTAATAGGTGTGGAATTGTGGGTTTGATCCTTAGATGTAAGTTTTCCAAATATAATTATTAATATAATAAATGCTTGTATTATTACTGCATCACCTAAAGCCATCTCCTTTGCCCCCTGTACATTAAGTACTGCCCTTCTCAGCAAACACCGGCTTGTGTAATCCAGGGGTCTGGAGCCAGTGTGGAATTTTATGAGGTGGTCATGGACTGTGATGTGGGGGCTGTCTACTCTGGCACACCCCAGATGACCTGATGGTCTCAGTCTGCACAGGCCTGGCACAGCTGGCTACAGGAGAAAGGGAGAGGGCTTTCCCTCCTGCCAGAAGGCCAGGAGATGTGACACATTCGGAGGTGACTGACCTGCCTGCCCCCATCAGTGAAGCGAGACAAGCCCACCTCCCGGCCCTGCCTCCTCGCTGCATGGACTGGAGGTATATCTGGGCCAGTCTGCTATTCTTCAGGGAATTTGTAAGTAGGGCACAGAGAAGCTGTGGATTGACTCTGGACATTCAAACTGAGCAGCATTAAGGACCAGGCATTCAAATTAACAGCCTCTTTTTTCCTTGTGTGCCCACTGAAGCAGAAAGCTGGGCTTTGGATGCAAGGGTGAGGAGACACCAGCAGCCCCAGAGAGAAAGTACATACAACCAGTTCCCGGCTTCCCAGTTCCTGGTTCCAAGCCAACGAGCTGTACTTCCTACCCTTAGGCTCCATGGGACAACCCGGCATCCCAGCAAGAAATTTCTCCTCTCGGCTTCGGCTGGCTCGAGCAGGCAGCTGCTCTGCTCCTGGCAACCAAATCATCGCTACACTGAGATTCCTTGTGTTGCACCACCCTGACTCAGGTGACCAGATGGGGCTGAAGGAAGGCCAGGAGCCAGGCGTCAGGAGTCAGATGGACACCCTTCCACACACACCCAGATAGAGGGTGGAGCTAGAACCTTGGCACTGGGACCAAGAAGGGGGATTCTAGTGCAGGTCCCCTCCACAACACTCCAGATGAGAGGAGCCACAGGAAGGAGCTGACACAGGGTACGCAGAGCCTCCCGCCACTGATAGTGGAGGAAGAATTAAGAATGATGACGAACACAGCTAACATTTACTAAGTGTGTTAGCATATGAACTAGGCTCTTTACAATTACGATCTCACTGGTTCTTCCTGAGAGCCCAGTGAAGGCGGTAATGTCATTTTCCAAACTTAATACATGAGGAAACTGAGGCCCAGAAAAATTACGTGATTGCCAAGGTGACACAGCTACTCAGTAGAGTACCGACTCCAGAGTTCGAGCTCTGGCCCGTCCTGCTACCTTGCTTTATGGAATGATTCTAAAGCACAGCGGAGACCTCAGGTAGCTCTAGCATCCGAGTGACAGCGGAAGGTGCGGCCACCAGAGGATCCTCCCTCCAGCAGCCCCGCCTCCTGGGCCAGGGTGGTACCACACCCATGGGTACAGAACCAGGAAAATAAAGGGTGAGCAAAGGCCCGAAGCTGAGAGGTACACCACCTGACAGGGTGCGGCTTGGCCGGTCTCAACAAGGCCCAGTGGAGCCCAGCTTTGGTCCAATCACAGGCAGAGGATTAAAGTAGCGATTTTTTTTTTTAACAGTACGTGGCATTCTCCTTTGTGGTCCCACCTGGAGTGAAGGAAAAACACACTCCCAGGCCACCCAGATCTAAGGGAACCTGCCAAGGGCAACACTGTCAGAACCCCTAACAAATACCAGAACAGAAACCACAGCCCTGGGATCAGCACTGATGGCACAGGAGAGAACGCAGAACCTTCATTATAAGCCCAGAGCCCGTCTGATGCCCTGATTATCCCTACATCTCTCTTCTAAAATCTGAAGCCCAGAGCAGACAACTAACCTGTCAAAGTTCACAAGTCAATTACAACTAAAACTCTGGTTCCCCAAACTCCACATGTTTGGTCAGGAATTTTAAAGAAGACACCTCAACTTTTCAATCTCAGTGTGGCTGATCTTCTATAAAACTGACGCTGCTGGACTGTTCAAGTACAGTTGGACAATATCCACCATATCATAGACAAATTTTCACAAATGCCTAGGGCGCCTAACTGGTTTTCTTGGCTTCACTGGAGATGGCTGGTAATTATAGATCTGCTTTGTTTATGTCACCATATTCCTATTATGTTAATATGTGAGCGCAAATTAGTTAGTAGTTTAAAACCTATACATGCTTAAGTTACTCTGCAAGAAGATATGTCAAAGAAATAATCAATCCTCCCATGTTTTCTTCCATCTGCTACCTCTATAGCTTTTCTTCTTCCTTTCTTATTACAACCCTTAAATAGAATTTGTGCCTCATATCGAATTTACTGAGTATCATAATTCCTCCAAGTGGTAAAGATACCTCCAGACAAGTGCTGGGCATAGAAGCCACAGGGCATAAATCTGCAAAGAAGTAAAAAGCTAACCTTTTCAAACAATATGGCTTCTCTCTCACTTACCAACTTTACATCTCCCTGTATGGCCCCGGAAGATGACTGGTTAGCCAGAGACAGGTAAGATTCCTCAAGGGAGGAACAACCTAAGACAGGCACAGTCGCAGGGGGGCCATCAGGTGAGAAATTGGGGATCAACAGTGGTGAAGCTTAGAATCTCACCCCCCTGTTTTGAGAGAAATGTTCTGCATCTGTGGATGTTTTATTGCCCTTGTCTAGCTCGGATTAACACATAGTCTACAGGCACACACCTGATCATCTACAATTGCTCTCTTACAACACTAAACTATGTTTTCTACCTTTATCTTGCATCTACCTACCACTTCAGCATTTTATTAAAAATAAAAATAATAACAATAATAAAGGGAGAAATGTGGGATCCACATATAAATCAAGTATAAAAATCAAATGAATATTCATAATTGACCTGATTGTTTATAGTTCATAATGCGTGATCAAAACCGAAAGTTTCTGTGATGACTGCCCTTGTACTGTTCACCATGTAAGAACTTATTTACTATGTAAGAATTTGTTCACCATGTAAGAACTTGTTCGTTATGCTCCAGAAGATTGGAGACTGACGAGAATTAGGCTTGAGATGGATTAATGATTGTGCATTGAGCATTGACCCCCCTATACAGAATTTTATTGTTGTTAACAACCATTTGATCAATAAATATGAGAGATGCCCTCTCAAAAAAAAAAAACAAAAAACTGATGCTGCTGTTCCCGCTTGCAGGCCTTTGCAGGAGGGGCAAGCGGTGAGATTCGGGGAGTGTGGGCGCAGTGGCTGTCGGGGCAGAGCATGACCCCAGTGCTGACGAGAGGCGGGCGGCTCCCGATGGCCCCCCAGGTCGGTGGGGCAGCTGCACTCAGGGCACAGGAGGCGCCAAGAGCCGCTGAGACAGAGGCCACCCAAGGTCCGATCCCACCCACAGGCGGCCTCGGCCGGCTCAGCCTCCACACGACAGCAAGAGAACTGCAGGCTCTTGGGTCCCCTTAGGGACCACTGCCCTCCAGGCGGCATCCTCTCAGCGGCCGGCCCCCTGTATCTGGCTGCTCTTCACTTGGCTCTGGGCTTCCTGCTCTCACCCTCAAAGGGAGATGGTCCCCCAAGTTCTGCCCAAAACCCCTGCTATAGACTGAACGGTTGTGCCCCCCGACCCCCTGCAAAATGCACCTATTGAAACCCTGCTCCCAGTGTGATGACACTGGGAGGCAGGGCCTTTGGGGAGCAACTAGGGTACGATAAGGTCATGAAGGGGGAGGCCCCCCGATGGATGAGCACCCTCACAGGAGTGGGCAGCGAGCCTTCTTCCTCCTCTGCCCACTGCCAGGGGAGGATACAAGTCACCGACAGTCTACGACTCAGAAGAGGCCCTCACAGAACAGGGTCACGCTATCAGCACCTTGACCTTGGGCCTCCAGCCTCCAGATTGTCAGCAGTACATGTCTGTGGTTTACCAGGCCACCCGAGTTTAGGGCAGCTTGTCACAGGAACCCAGACAGACTCAAACACGCCTTCTCTCTCCCTGGGCATCAACAATGATTCTGGGAAGGTGACACTTCTCTCCCTTGCCAACTCCACTCCTGCTTTTCCAGGCACCTGCCAAGCTTTGTCACCTGAATGCTGTGCTGGCACCTCCATCTTGTTTCCTCCCCTCCTCCTGTTTCTCCACCTGAGTTCCTTATTTCTGGCACAAGGAAGAAAACTAACATTTATTAAATGTCCAACATTTGCCAGGCACTGCGCTGGATACTCTCCATGTTCCTGCATTTAAAAGAATGATTGAAGCCCTGGGTGCCCAAGATGCAAAAGCCCCCCATGGTCTCTGTCCCCCACCTCTAATCAGCGACCAAGCTTGTCCATGTTCTCTCTCTTCCACTATTCGACCTCCACTTAGGCCTCTTCCTCCCACGCTCGGGCGTGTCTCCTAGCTGGCCTCCCTGCCCCAGTCTTACCTCCATGCACATGAACTAGCCACTATCTCCTTGGAGCACAGACATGATCACATCACCCCTCTGCTCAGGACCTTCCTCAGCACATCCTTTTCCCTTCACAACAATCCCAGGTGCCTGGCATTGGAGGCCTGCCGCCACTGGGCTCTCACAGATCTTCCGACTTACTGCCCACTGCTCCCCTGCAAGCCTGTCGGGCTCCAGCCATGCCACGTGACTCCCATCCCTGATGCCAGGCTGTACTTTCCAAGCCTTTGCTCACACAGTGCCTCCATCTACTAGACCCAAATCCTGCAGACACAGCATTTCCTACAATATGCCTTTGCTTAGTCTCCCTTCTGTGAGTTCGCTTCACTCCTCCTATGGCACTATTTGTGTTCCCCTCTGAAACTGGACACTCCTTAGGAGCAGGGAAAATAGGCTTTATCTCTGCAGCCCCCATGGTACCTAATACAGCTCTCTTCACCAAAACAATATCCATTCACTCATTCAACACATTTACCTAGTGTCTATTATGGACCAAGGTGTTACACGGTGCTAGGTATACAACAGTGAACAAAGAAAGATGTTTCCTACCCACATGGGCTTCCCATCTAGTGAAGAGACAAACTTTAGCCAAACTGTACCTAAACGAGTGTACACTCAGCAATAGCTTCTGTGCTGCAGACCAAAAGAGTCAGAGTCCTGTTCAAGCAGAAAGAGACCAGGAAGGCCAGCCAGAGGAGTGAGGCTGGGATGCACCTGAAGGATGAGCAGTGAAAAGGGAAAGTAGTGAAACTGTTCCAGTTCCAGGGAAGAGCATGTGCAAAGGCCCTGTGGTGGGAGAGCGAGATGGGCCAGTGTGGCTGGAGAATGCAAAGGAAGCAGGGAAGGAATGTACAAAGACACGAACATTTATCTCAATAAATGTGTGGAGTAAGTATGAATACATGACCCCCATCTAGTTAGCAAGCCTTTTTTCTTTAAAGCCAAGAAAGATTAACCAACTTTCAATCTATAGCAGAATACCAAATGTAATAAAAAGATCTTACCTTTTGAAAGAAATTGCATCCATAAGTGTGAGTGTGAGTGCTGTTGTCTCCAAAAAATTAAATAAGTTCTCCTAGTTAGAAATGGAAAAGCAGAAAAGGTTGGAACATGATAAAAAGCATGTAATTCCGTAAGTGATACAGTGCTGTTTTATTCTTATTCAGCAGCTCACCAGCAGACTGAGGAAAGAGTCTGCCGATCCTCCTGCACGGATAAGAGCAGAGGCCAACAACTAAGGGTTTTACATGTATTATCTCTGAATCTTGACAACCTCCTGTGAGGCAGGCACCAATATTATTCCCACTTTATAGAAAAGGAAGCTGAAGCTCAGAGATTCAAACTGGCCCCAGGACACACAAGTAATGAACTGCAGAGCCTGGACCTGAATCACGTCAGTGAGACTCCAGAGCCCGTGCCCCTAACCACGGTACTACACTGCCTCACAAACTAGCTAGAATGTCAGCACTTCTGGAATAGTACTTATTTTTTTTACCTCTCTTTGGTGCACCACATATTTAAGCTACTAACCACTGACAATGCAAAAAAGATGAAATAATCTCCGAAGGAATGCAGCTAAACTTGTGGTGTCGGCTCCCTTCCTGCTCCAGGTCTCCCCCAAAACACCCCAACTCTTCCTCCAATTTTAATAAAGAAAAGTTTTCCAGTTCATTGCAATACTTAACATCCTCAGAGAACAGGAATTGGAAACTGATGAATCTTCTCAGGCTACGTATCAGCCAAAGTCGACAGACTCCAAACCCCTCTTACAGGCAGTCACTGTTGGCAGTGCCTCTAACCGGAAGGAGACAGGGGTTCGGATTACTGGAAGGCTCTAGCCATGGCTTTCCCAACTCTTGACAAAGTTCTGCGTCTTGTCTGAAGGACAATATCACAATTTCCCCACCAACAAATCCTTCTCCAACTATTTTTCCTCCTCTGTCTCAAATCCTGTCCGGAAGTAGCCAGGACACAGGGTAAATGATTAGGAGTTTACGTACCTGCTGTGGATAAAGCTGTCCACGTACTTGAGGCCTAGCCAGCCCTCCCGAGGATCAGCCAATTGGCCTGAGTCGCCAGCAAGATCTCATTAAACTAGTAACAGTGGCACCACAGTCAACGCCCAAGCCTGAAGCTGGCCTGCCTTCTGCTCCTCAAAGACCCATGTAAGCAACTCAAGGCCTAGATAATATGAATGCAGTTTTGAACTGCATTGCTGAACCACACAGCTAAGGACTGAACTGTGTACCCCTACACACGCTGAAGTCCTAATCCCCAGTACCTCAAGATGTGGCTGTATTTGGAAATAGGCCCTCTAGAGAATTAATTAAGGTAAAATGAGTCTGTGTGGATGGGTCCTAGTTCAAAATGACTGGTGTCCTTGTAAGAAGAGATTCGGATACAGACAATTACAGAGGGCAGACTACGTGAAGACACACAGACAAGACAGCTGTCTACAAGCCAGGCCAGAGGCCACAGAAGAAACCAACCCCGCTGGCATCCCGGTCTCAGACATCTAGCCTTCAGAACTGTGAGAGAATGAATCTCGGTTGTTTAAGCCTCCCAATCTGCATCACCTTGCTATGACAGCCCTGAGCAAAATGATTCACACACTGTTCAAGGTGCTCCAAAATCCAAGGAATCACCCCGCCACTCTTTGCAGGTCACAGGAAAGCTGGGTCTCCCTTCTGAAGCAGTTGGCCCCTACAGCATGGCCACTGGGCCCCAAAGTCACTATCAGGCCAGTGAGCGCTTGAGTCAATGGAGACTTTTGCCATTGAGACTAGGGCCCAGGACAAATTGTGGTTAATTACAGAGGTGATAAGCAGAATTTTTCCTTTTCGATGAACAGCAGTCAAACACCTTCACAGACAGGCGCCAAGCCCCAGCATCAATACCCCAGCTTTAGACCAGCCATCCTATTGTGGCTTTTCCTATGCATAGTAATAAAGAATTGTGAACAGATTCTTACAGCACACTGCAGAGCCAGGATTTCTGCCCCAACAGCCCTCACACTACAGGTGAGAGGAGGTGGTACCAGGGGAAAGCAGGAGTTGGGGGAGCCTTTCACAGTTAACAGACAGACAGAAGACCCCTCTCCATAAACGTTATCCAAGGCATGAGAATGCCAACTCATCACAGCACCTAGGTGAAGAATTCGCTTATTTCAGGGAGTGAACAGGAGATTTTAGAGACCTATGATTAGGTGAGGAGGCTCCAAGCCTCACAAGTTTCCTAGAGGCTGCAGAGTTTCAAGAATTACTCAAAGCTAAGAAATAAGAAGAGAATATTTCAGCTGGGACCTGCTGAAGCTAACCCAGGAGTGGCTCAATGGGCTCAAAGTCTGGTATGATGCTGGGCACCTAAGTATCATAATTAAACAGCCAGCTTTTATTAATCCATAGCTGAGCCAGACATTGTGCTAAGCAGGCATCCCACATGCCAGCTCACTGGAACCTCACAATAAACGTGAAAGTAGAGCCATTATTACTCCAATGAATGGAAGAAATAAGGCCGGAATATAAGCTCTGCAAAGGTATGCATTCTTCCTGTTTGTTCACTAGCATATCCCTACAGCCAAGAACAGTGGCTGGCACATAGTAGACACACGATATTTACTCGATGAATAAATTAAGAAAGAGGCTCCCTGTCAATGTCACAGAAGGAGCAGGCCCATGGTTTGAACTCCACTGTCGGCGCCAAAGCCCACACTCTTAGCTTTCTGTGCTGCCACACAGGATGGAAGAAATCTAAAGAGCAGGGGGAAAACTGCCTGGCACGTCACCAGCTTGGTCTGCTGCATATTGCAGTGTTCCCATCAGCTGCTCCTCAGCACTGGCAATGCTACTCTGCACGCAGAGTACAGAGCAAAGTTAATCAGGAGCCAGTGCCCATAGATGACCAGAAAAGGGGCAGCCAAGAATGTCCCCTTCCCTCATACCTGTGGCACTCCGCAAGGCCTCACCCACACCAACTTGTGTCATAGGCAGTGACTCACTGGAGTGTGGGAGGGGGAGATGTAGGGAACACTCCTGGAACTGGAGAGATTCATGCATCTGACTGTCCAGGAATATGCTGACTAGAGCTGGTACAATCTACAGCAGAACTTCCCAAAGTGCGGTAAGCATATAGCTTTGCGGCGTACAGAATCATTTCAGGTCGCACATAAATAAACATTAAAGTTGATGTATTGATTTTCATGGTTACTTTCCCTTGTTTGCAAATTATACTGGTGCCTTACGGCCAAGTTTATAAAATGCCCTTACAAAATAAACAGCATCCTTCAAAAGAACAAGTATTCCCATTTACAGAATAGGTGTTATATTGATGTGACAGAAAATCACGATGGAAGTACGTGAGTGACTAAAGGTTGGGAAATGTGGCTTCCTGCAGCATCACAAGCTCTCTGTGTCAAATGTCCCCATCCCTGCAACTCACCCATCCACCCAGAATGCCATAGTTCAAAAAGAAGAGGATTTACAGAGACTAAATCTAAAATTTCCCATTAAAATCCCTTAATAAGTGACTAACATGGGAGACAGTGACAGAGATTAAGAGCGACAAAGAAAAAGAAAAAGAGACACAGTGGACACACAGACGCAAAAGGCATGTTCATTAAGATACCACGAAGTTAACAGCAGGGCTTGACCTGGGCTGAAGTCCGGCCCTCCGCCTGGAGAGAACCTTAACCCAGAGCTCCCTCTGATACTGTCCTCAATTCCACACTGATTCTTTCGGCTATGATTTTATGGCACAGCCCTACCCAAAAAGACCCGTACTGAGGCCGCTGGGACCTGTTCCAACAACACACAATGAGCCCTTCTCTCTCTGATAAAGCCAGAAACCCCTCCCATGGTGATATGCTCTCCTGCTCCTCCCAGACAAAAGTAAAGTCCCCCTTTGAGAAGAATTCAGCCAGCCAAATGTTGCCCTCTCCTGCTCACCTTCCCTGTAGGCAATGGTCACGTTTCAGGTTGGCTACAGGTCTGAGGGTGAACCGAGCCCTAGGACAGGACCTAGGAGCCTGGTCAGCTCCAGGGAAGCAAAGAACACCTGAGTGGCCATTGAAGGAAGGGCTAAAGAGAAGCGATGACACCACAGTTTGCACCAATGAAACAGAAGCTCCACGGGAGCAGGGACTTGTCTCACTCATGCAGAGCCAAGGCTGAGCCAAAGTCCCAGAGCCACAGTCCAGCAACGTCTGGTGCTCAGCAGGTGCACAGTAAGTCGGTACTGAATGAACGGATGAATGAATGACTGAACGAATGCATGGATGGCTCCAGCAGGGCTGGGAGGAGTAAACAAAGAAGTATGACCCCAAGATTATTTTTTTCACTCTGCTTGACAACTAGCAACTGTATAAAAAGGAGATCCCAAATCTTCCCTCTCCACAGCCATCCCTAACAGGTGGTGTATTAACTGTGCATACGCCTGGACCACACGGACGCACAGCGGAATGCAGCAGAATGAATGCCACCCTGACTTTCCCCAGGACATGTTCAGACTCCCCACCGGGGGCCCTGATCTCTAGTGTCCGCAACAGGGTAGAGAAGAATGATTCTGGGCATGAGAGTGACTTGTACCCACTGACTCGACCCCTCCTTCTAAGAAGTTCAAAGTCCTTCACAACTTGCCTTCTCCCGAGGGGCTTTTATTTAGAGTATATACTTTTTTCTTTTCTCTTCTTTTCTTTTTTCTCTCTGTGCTTATCTGAACTTTCTAATCATTCTACACAGATTGCTTGGGTAATAAAAATGTCTAACATAGACTGATAAAACACACGAATAAGACCATTCAAAAGGGGCACCAAGAGCACATTTATAGAGTCCCATTTTAACATGTCTTCATTACAAAATTTAATGCTGCCATTTCATGCAACTGCACTCAACTAAGTCCTTTGAAAAGCAAGTTGTAAATTTCTGATAGAAGTCAAAGCTCATGACTTAAATTCAGCACACCCAGTCATTCAGGCACTCATCTTATAAAAGGGACAACTAACTGATGGGCAAGGTGCCAGAGAATTAGACAAGTACAAGGACACAAATTTCAGAAGTAATGTGCCAAATATGGATAAAACATATGTTCTGTGTACATCCACGGTAAGAAAAGCTGCTCTGCAGCTCTTTTCCATGGGCAGAAACTTCCAGCAGCTGATGGGGATCCAGGTACCCTCTGCAGGGACAGAAGAGTTTTTCTTTCTTTGTGAGACTAGTTGATTCATCTTGGAGCTCAACCCTAGTCCCAAACAGATGCACACACCATGCTCTGAGCAGCTCAGCCGCCATCTAAGAGGGGACTCCGTTTCTGCCCAGTCCTCAAATCTCATTGTCAATGACCAGTCTGCTCCACAAAGTGATAACAAGGAAAGCAGCTGACTAGCAATCAAAAGACCTGATTTCTAGTTCCAATTCTAGCTAGACCCTGCACAATTCAAGCACTGCATGCCTTAGCTACTCCATTTGACCAGAAGTTAGTAAGACCAACCATACCTCACAGGTTGCTGAAGATATGAACTAAGGCATACATTAAATTAGGGGACTGAGGGAAGAGAAGGGAAAAGGGAGGGGAGGGGAGACATTTATTTAAGTACCACTAAGAAAGATTTGATAGTAGTTAGATGAATGGGATTTCACCACCTCAAACTATGGCTGAAGTTTAACAAGCAGAAAAGAGATTTCACTGTTGTTTAGGCCAATGCTCTCCTAAGATACAAACATTCTTAAACTTAAAAACAGAAATGAAAAGAACTCTCCAATTTCTCATTTTCTATCTATCTTCTTCCTCACTGGGAAATGCTAAAGCAATTAAAATATGGCCTGTGAGAACTGCATGAAGACAGCAGATAAAAAGCCCCCAGTTCCTAAAGGTGGGCAACTGCGAAGCCACCTACACAGGGCCCAGGAGAACCCTCGGTCCGCAGATGCTGCTGAGTGACGCCAAGGGAGGGGCTTACATCCGGTCCTCAGCCCCAGGAGCTGGGTTGCAATTTGGGTGTGAACTTGAACATTCTGGAGATGTATCAACAAAAGGGGTGAGGAGGGAAGCTAGGGCAAAGACTTCCCAAGGCTGAATCAATAGAGCTGTCTGCAGGCAGAGGGGCTCAAATACAGCGTCAGGCACCCCGGGCTGCCCTCTGCCTCGGGTCAGGAAGGCCCACAGATCTGTCCTCTGCTCCCTTCCCCCACACAAGACCTCCGCAAAGCTCCAGGCCTCTGCAAATGAGATTTGGGGTAGAAACTGCTGCACTAAGAGGTTTGGGTTTTTAAGAAAACAGGTTGGGGGTTAAATCCTGGCTGGGCCTCTTAATGGCAGTGGGCTCTGTGTCTCTTCATCCAGGGCAAGTGAACAAGTTACTAGTAACACTCCTGACTGTAAGCTGCTTCACACAAAAATGGAATACTGTCCCCCTCTAACACAATTGTTACTAGGGTGAAATTACATCAGGCTGAAGGCACTTAGCAGTGTTCAGCTCAAAGCATTTCACTCTTACCAATTTCATGGATAGCATCATCACCATTGTTATCATTAACTGAAGAAAATGGCTCTGTGTACATCAAGATCATGTTACAGAAAAATTCCATTCCCTAAGGCCAAGCTAGAGAATAGGCACCCGAGAGACTCCCTTCACCGTTAGGACCCAGCAGGCTCTTCTGTCCTGGGGCTCTCACCACAGCCCAGTTTCTGCAGAGCCTCCAGTCTCAGCAAGACATCCAAAAACAACCACCACTTACCTCGAACAAATGAACGGGCAATTAGCCCCAAACATGCATAACAAATCCGGCCTGAGCTTGGTTCTGGCTTCCTTCCACTACCAAAGCGACCAAAGGTGGCACATGCCCATCAACTGCATAAACGTGGTCACATGTCTCAAGCAATGCAGTTACATGCTTGGGACAGTCCTTTCTTGGTTCCACTCGTCTTTTATTTTGGTCTCATCCAGGTATTGCTCCAGCGGCCTACACTCCCCAATCATGTCAGAAAAGGAGGAAGGGGCAACACAAGGGCCACCATGGATGCCAACAGCCTCCTTCCAAACCCTCCTCTGGAGCAGTAATTCCAAGTTTGGGGGATTCCAACAACCAACTTATACACACATACAAATACAAACACGCACACAGAGACACACATACACACTTGGTTGCCAGTATTTCATTATGCCAAGCACAGCCGTTTTAAAAGTGTGTATCACCATCATTTTACATAAAAAGAACAGCCTTAACTTTCCCTAATAGTACAAAAGATACACTCCAGGAATTCCAAAACACAGATCTCTACATTACATAACTCTAACATTTTAAAAAACTCATTATATTGCCCATATTTTTCTCAGCAAAAATTGTGGGACTTGGCACCTGAGAACCGAAGCTCCGCAGGGAGGCATCACCACCTTCCCATTAAGGACGATCAGTGCTGGGAGATCATAAAATGGTATTCAGTACCTGTGTCCAAAACCACAATGCAATACCGCTATGCAGCGGACACCAGCGGGTGCGAAGAAGGGAGAAGCAGCGATGCACGCTACCACGCGGGCGAACCTGAAAACGGCCTTCTGCGCACAGCGCCACGCCGATGAACAGCCCTCACGGCAGCAGGATCCCCCAGGCAACAGCCCCGGCTGCCCTTCTGGACGCTCCCAGCTGGAGACCTGCCAGGCTCACCTCCCTGGGCACTTCACGCCATCATCGTTGCCTTGCTGGCCGATCCAAACCTCACCCTGCTTCTGACCCTTCATGTAAACCTGTTCTTTACTCTCCTTCAAAAATCTCCTCAATTTAAACATACACTTACCATATGACCCAGCGATTTCACTCCTCGTTACCTACGTAAGAGAAGTGAAAACATACATCCACACAAAAACCTGTACAGAATGTTCACACTGGCATAATGTATATAATAGCCATAAAGTAGAAATGATCTAAATATCTATGAACTGGTGAATGGAAAAATAAAATGTAGGTGTACATAATGGGGTACTACTCGGCAATAAGGAACCTGAATATTATGCCGAGTGAAAGTAGCCGGACACAAAGACCACATACTGTATGATTTCATTCCTATGAAATGTCCAGAAACAGACAGCATACAGAAAACAGATCAGTGGCTGCAGGGGGTGAGAGCACGACTGACTACAAGTAGACAGGAGTGAAATTTCTCAAAATAAAAACCTTTAGAAAAAAAAAAACCCTGCTCAAATTTATGCTTAATATGATTGATGCTTGGCAGAATTCAGTGAGTTTCTACGTGGTGAGTGAGCTGCTGAGTGAGAAGGTGAGTCCGTGAGTGAGCAAATGAAAACTAACTTCCCAGAAGCCTCTCTGCTAAACCTTAACAAGGCCCACATACCTCATTTGCTCCAGTCATCCTCAGCAGGTTACACATAACAGGGAACTATGTGATACATATGTGTGTATGTGCATATGTAGATAAATATACCTATATAGATAGATCACCTATTTCTTTGGACTAGGTTGACCTATATGAAATTGTCATATTCTTCAGTCAAAAATAGTTGGTAAAATACTGGTGATTTGATGTGATTCAACCTATAAATGCAATTCTTGTTGCAAGAGACAAGACAAAACAGAGGCTTTTAAGTCAGACCAACCTATGTGTGGCTCCAGGCTCCACCCCGTATTCTAAGCTTCAGTTTCCTCATGTGGAAAATGGGGACAATCATAGGCTCTCGCTCATGGGGCTGCCAAGAGAACTGCTGCAACAGTGCATGGGGAACACCTACCTGTGTTGAGGCAAAGTCCCAGAGGAAGTGAGCACTCCGTGAATTACAGCAGTTATTGATACATGCTGATCCTCTCTATCTATGAAACTGTGCATTCCTCAGTTATCGAGGACCAGGATTTTTTATTTCTTTTGTGTTCATGTGTTCCCTGCACCTGCAAAAAAGGGGTGCCCATTGCTGGACTCCTGCATAGGTAAGGCTTCCCAGTGGCTCCTGAGCCCTGACAACACAGTTCCCTGGATGCCCCTGGAGTCCCTGCCTGCGGATCCCCAGCTCCTCCAAGGGGAACTGCACACATCGCTGCAGGACTCTAAGGATTTCACTCCAAGGGTCCTCCTCACCACAAGTTCAGCGATGCTCTTGAAGGAGAGGAAGTGATATCAAAGAGATTTTCTTCTGGCTTGTTTCTCAACAAAGATCATTTGGCTCTGCTAAGCAACCAGTGTTTTAGTGGATGATGGGGCTATTTGTGAAAGGCCAAGTTTTTACCAGCAAAAGCAAAGGACAGGGGCTCTAAGGGAGGTACAAATAAAATCATATCCCCACATCCTATTTGAAATCCTCAACTCACTTGCAATACTCATAAAGGGAGCCAAAAGATACCAAATAGAAAATAATGGGATTGAATTAGGGTTGCCAGATTTCCCAAACAAAAATACAAGACAACCAGTTAAATTTAAGGTAAACAACCACTATTTAGAACTGATTTACATTACAAAATTGTTTATCTGAAATTCAAATTTAACTGGGCATCCTATATTTTATCTAATAATCCTAGATGCTTGGCAGAATTCAGTGAGTTCCTATTTGGTGAGTGGGCCACCGAGTGAGAGGGTAAATCAGTGAGTGAGCAGATGAAAACCTAATTTTCCGTAAGCCTCTCTGCTAAGCCTTAACTAGGCCCACTTCCTTCATTCACTTCCGTCATCCTCAGCGAGTTACACATAACCAGTACAACAGATAACTATTTTATTTCCCTAACTCAAGACAATGCATTTTCAATTCAATTAACTATTCTTTAATCACACAAACACAAAAAAAACTAGGCAGGTCAGAAAGATAAGGTTCCCAAATTTCTTGAGAGTCTGTGTGCGGAAGCTGATTAAGGGGTCTATATCAGCCACCACTGATTGAGGTCATGCCAGCACTGTGCTAAGCACTTTACATGCACTCTTAGCTCACAGAATCCACAAATGAGCCCTTTGAAGTAGGCCCAGGTAGTATGGTCTTTTACCAGTGAGGAAACTGGGCTTAGAGAAGGTGTAATCAAACAAGTCTGGGACTCCCAATTTCAAACAAAACATGACGTCTATGGGCCCCTCACCAGAATGCCAGACTCAATCTACTGTCTACTCCAGTGCCTCTGAGTTAATTCCAAATTTCCAGTGCCCTGGTACGTGAATTACATCTCAGAAAGCTGTTAAGAAATGGTTTTCCAATGCCTACTGCTCCATCAGTAAAACTGAGAAACTTCAATCCACAAAACACTCTGAGCTACTTAGGCTGATGATGATAATTGCTTTTCTCTCTTCCACCCTATTGCCATATCTCAACAATTCCATAAAAATTAAGGACAGAAAAAACAAAAGGTGACAGAACTTTAAACAAGTTAAATCCTGCTAATTGGGTACAGCTCTGTTAAAGGCAGCTCTGAAAATAAGACTAGAATCCAAATGAGATTTGGAAAATGTCAACTTCAACACACCCATTTATATCCTTCATGACCAATAATAATAGGCCTGGACCACAACTTAGAACACTATAGCTATTACTGTAAAAAAGAACATCCCCTGGACATTTGTTGTAAACAAATGCTTCATTCATATAGAAGGTACCACAGAACAGCTTTTCCCATCTCAATTCCATCTCAACACTCATTAGCCTCTGAAGCTGCCAGGGATCTAAGAGGGAACAGATTTCTTTGATATTCTTCTTTTTAGTCCAATTCTTATCCTCTATCACAAGGACACTGAGTCTGACCCACACCTACTCTAGTCTCACCAGACAGAAGGCAACTGCTTATATGCAAATGCTAACCAAGGGCTGGCATTACAGATGAGCAGGAATGGCACAGAATTAATTCAATTTTGAAGAACACAATGTTTCCCTGAGAGGTGAGGGCTACTCTCACCACAAGATTTCAGGACAAGGCATTTTCATCCTTATTTCTTGTAAGAAAAACAGTTGGATATGGTGACATTCTTCAAACACAAGAGTAGCCAAAAGCAGGGGAGTTCTTCATCATATTTGCCTTTGGAGGCAATATATCTCCTTGGTAACAGTTCTGAAAAAGAGGGGGAAAAAAGCCTCTACTAAATCTTACACCTTAAGAAGCTGCCTAGATCCAGGCAAGGTACCTCAGTTATCGAGGACCAGGATTTTTTACTTCTTTTGTGTTCATGTGTCCCCTGCACCTGCAAAAAAGGGGTGCCCATTGCTGAAGTCCTGCATAGGTAAGGCTTCCCAGTGGCTCCTGAGCCCTGACAACAGAAGTTCCCTGGATGCCCCTGTGATCCAGGCAAGTTACCTATTCCCTTTTCTCAAAAGGATGCTTAGGCTTTTTTGTTTCGTTTCACTTTTATCAAAAGGGGGCAACTAATACCTTTCCAAATGGATCTCATGATTTTTTCTTCATCTATAAAATGGAGATGGTTGCGACAGTGATGGTGTCACTACCTTATAAGGTTGTTTTGAGGATTCAGTGAAAGCGTGTAAAGGATTTACAGAAAGCCTGGCACACACGGCACATCAACAGATAGATATTAGTTATGACTGTCACTATTTCCCCGTGCGGCTCTAGAAGCACAGACATTAACTTGGAGGTGGCAGGAGGCAGCACGGGATGATGTGTAAAATGCGATCCAGAAGACTCCCACAGAAATTCCACAGCTCAAGACCAAAGACAAGAATCAAAGCTACATCCAGAGAACAATTTTAAAAAGAGAGAAAAAGCAATCAGCCCTATGCCCCAACAAACTAAACCACACAGTCACCCATCTTGCAATTAAAGATGCCTCAGGCACAGGAAATGGCACCTGCAGCGAGCTGATGACTGAATCCTAAACACAAACACACACACACTCCACCCACAGCCCCAACCGGCACCCAGTGTTCTTCCACTAGGAAGGACGGGGAGCCACACCATGTAGAGGTCTGGAAACTTGCTTAGCCTGGAACAAGAAATGAACCTGGTGTCATTTTGAGCTCTCTCTGCCACAGCCACCACCCAGCAGCTAAGCCCTCCCAGCTAGCAGAGAGACACCCTGCAACCAGGAGGTTCAAAGCTCACGTGAGCACAGAAGAACACAATGCCTGGTTCCAGAGAAGAATCGCGGACAACCAGGAAACTGCTGAACTAACACTACAAGCAGGTTTATTAATGAAGGACAAATAATAGGGCCAGACAAGAAAAAAGCGTGACCTTCTAAAGGCAGTTTAATGGAAAAGAAGCCCAAAATAAGGGGAGGGGAGTACTCCGGTGAGTCATAAAGAACAGACATAAATAAGCTGCATGTCTCTAGGGTCCTCCCCAGTTACGCACCCAACCTTTAAATTAGGATGAATGTATTTATCATCCATCCGCTTAGTCTCTTTTTTATAGTTACTTATTCTGTAGGCAATGCTTTCTGGACCATCATGCCAGACAATGGGAAGATAAGCATGGCTCTCCTAGAGCTTATATTCGTGGATAAGAGGAAGATAACCAGGTACCACCTTTAGATGTGCCCTCAATGGATCAAGCCATTCCATTTAACACTATGTCTTATCACATCAAGCCAGTGAGTCAAGCAGGTGAACAAGCAGCCATGAAGCCAATTACAACTGTGCTCCTGTGGCTCATGTCAATCCCTACAGCTTGAGGAATTGGGACAAACAGCCTCAAAGCATCACTGCCAAGACTGCTGAAGAAGTGGGGCTTGGAGTGGGGGCTTCCCACTATATTACAAAGTAAGATGCTTCTCCCTACAACCATTTGTAGAGTGGCTTCTACATGCCAGACACTATGCAGATGGCTGAGGATGCAGCCAGTCCTGTTCTCATGCAGCTCATAATCTATGGGCCTGACAATCTACGTTGGTAGTAAGGTATGAGATGGATTCATGGGAAGGGCAAACCACAAAAGGGATTCCCCAACCCATTAAATTATGTATGCCTCTAAAAAAAACACACACACAGTTACTCCTGATAGTATTCAGTGCTGTAAGAACTGTGACACACAGGACAGATGACCAAATTAGTGAGGTTTGTTAGATTTGCTGCAGAACATATTCAGGGCATCAGTGCAAGGCATTCTAGTTTGCGAAGGAACAGCATCACCTGCACAGGGCTATTCATGCCCAGGAAGCTGCCAAAAGGCTGCCGAGCTTCAAGACCACTCAAAAGCAGACCAGAGTGGCCTAGTGGGTGAAGAGGCCCACGGTGCAATCAGACCCGGATTCTTTTCTTAGCTCGCATGTATGTCCTACAGTCCTGAAGTAGAGAATCCCTCCCTTCGGGGTAGGTATAATTTCTGCATTTATTAAACTGTAAGAATAATAGAATGAAGAGAAGCATGGAGCTGAGAGGGACTCATGACCATGTGCACGCACATAAACAAACAGCAGCCTCTGAACCCAGCTCGGATGACACGATCCATCCAGCTCCTAGCGGAAACTCTTTGCTCATCCTCCTCTTCCTGCACACCACCAAGGGCAGTTTCGCCATCACCACCCTTCCAAGCAGAGTAGCTTTTGAACGGCAGTTCTTGGGCAATCTACAACTTCCTAAAATGATGCACAATGTTCTACTTGAGAGGACAATTCAACCGTAATATCCAGCAATGCTCCAGCCAAGCCCCCCATTTCCTTGCTGCTGACCCCGGCTCTATGCCAGGGGGGCCTGGCAAGGGCAGAAGAGGCAATGGCAGAAGGTCTCTAGCCTGGAATGCCCAGGGCAGCTTCCAGAGGAAACAGCTTGAACTGAGACGATGAAGGGGGAAGAGTTAGGGGAAGAGAGGCGGCAGAGGGAACTTCTGCCTCAGAGGGAACTCTGGGCCAGGGCCCTGTGACAGGAGGCCCAGGGGCATCAGATGGAGCAGACAAGGGGCCAGAGGCTGGAAAATGCAGAGATGGTGGTGCAGGATGAAACTGGAAAGGCAGATGGGCCGGCTGGTGATACGGGCGTGCAGTGGGGGCGTGGGGGGGGGTGGGCACTGAAGGGCTTTAAGCACTAACACATGATCAGATTTTCATTTTGAAAAGACCATTCTGGCTACAGAGGCAGCCACAAGCTAACCAGTGAGTCCCGGTGGCAAATACAAGCAGCCACTACATGGGGACAAGTTTGTGAGACACCAAGAAAAAGAAAGAATGGGGCGGGAAGGAAAGGAAGAAGGGTCAGGTGACGGGAAACCCAGCAGAGCATGAGCCCTGCAACTCGGTAGCACTGAAACCAAGCAGGAGCTTGTCAGAAATGCAGTCTAAAGCCCCACCTCCCACCTGTGTTTAACAAGGTCCCCAGGCAATTTGGCTACACATTCAAGTTCTGGAAGGACAGCTCCAGTGTAAAGCGGGGACTAGTCTTTGCAGATCATCAGTTATACCACCACAGTCTTGCATTTTCAAACCTAGCTTTAAACACAGTCTGTAATGAAGTTGCAAAACCCAAATTCCTGTCTTAAAGTTTAAGTAAAATCACAGAGGAGGCTTGCTATGAAAGGAACCGTTCTTAAACTAGCCAACAGAGGAAATGAGCAACTACCTTTTCCTTAACTTGCTAAGTCTACACATACAGCAACCTCATAGATTAACCATGGTGATGGTACAAAGAAGCAAGCACCCTTTCTCAACCCCTAATAGCATCCAATTATCTCCTAAACAGAATCTAAGTTAGTCATCTTCGAGAAATAGCCTCTCAACACAATTATTCGCCTTTGCTACCCAGCTGGAAAGTTAACGAAGCCACTTTCAATGCTCATCAGTCTTGCATATCACAATTTTAATTGTAAAACACACTTGTTGACTGTTTTTCTGTGACACCTAAAGTAAGCCCTTTAATCATTATGTGTTCCAGCATTTCCCCATCTACAAAACAGGAACCCTAGCATTTATCCCCACAAATATGCTTCAGGGATTAGGGAAATGATGCTTTCAAAGCTCTCTAAGGGAGATATATGCTATTTAGTTCATACAGCTTTGATTATGTCACTATGCTACTCAAAAAACTTACAGTGGATTCCCAGTATCCACTGAATGAAGACAGACTCTTCACTGTGGCACGCAAGCCTTCCACAGTCTAACCCAAAAACCTGGACATTCTTATTGCATAGATGCTCCAGCCAACCCAGACAAGCAACAGTTCCTGAGAAAACGTGGCCCTTCTCAGTCTCCACACTTCAGCTAATAAGATTCTCGGTGGAACTGGAGCCCCACTGCCAATCCCTCCCCCTAAGTCCATACCCACTGTGCGTTGAGACCTAGAGTATGAGTAGGCATTGGCCTAGCAAAAGGGGATGGGGAAGGCACAAGGGACCCAGGCAGAAGGCACAGAAATAAGTGGACTGAAACTGGGAAATCCTCAAACCACTGATGAAATGGAAACAAACCCCGAAGGACCGGCGCAGAGCGCTGACACGGAGGCCCCTGAAGCTGGAGGAGCGGGCAGAGCCCAGGGCACACAGCGCTCAGAAGGCCTTGCCAGGACATCCAGACTTTATCCTAAAAGGGCTACTATAAAGGTTCTTGAAAGCAATGATACTATGATACATGAGAACTATTTTAGTGAAGGCAGAAGGTGCCTCTAAAAACTTTTTTCTGAAACACTTTCAATCCACTTTGCCCACCAATGAAATTCAAACCATTTTTAGGAAATAGCTGTGGCAATTTTAATGGTAGTACATCATCTCTTTTAACCACAGATTCTAGTCGCAAAACTACAGACCTAGTAGGAACTTTAGCCATCATTTACTCCAACCCCTTATTTTAAAGATAAGAAAACTACAGTCCTGAGAGATTAAATGATTTCCTCAAAGACAGAGGGAATCTGTGGCAGAGTCAATATTCAAACCCAAGTCTCATGACTTCTTGGCCAAAGAGAATAGGATGTAGTAAACCTTCTGATATCAGTCATTCAACAAATATTTATTTAAGTGCCAGATGCCATTCTAAGCACTGGGAATGCAGAAGTGAGTGAAGACAAATATCCTTGCCTCTGTAGCATTTTCATTCCAGTAGGAAGAGACAAAAAAGAAACCATAATAAACATACAGTATCTTTAAAAAGTACTACAGAAAAGAGAATGACATGGGATGGGTGAGAGCTGTCAGGTGGACCTCACTGAGAGAGTGACTCCTGAGCAACAACTTAAAGAAGGTGAGTGTTTGCAGGAGACCAAGGATTCGAAGGTCATGGGATTCTATTGGTTCCGCCATAATTTACAAAGTGTAGGTATTAGGGCTGAGATTCAGGGAAGAATTAAACCCTTTCCCAAACCTGCTGCCATGTATCCACCAAGTCCAACAAACAAAAATTCACAATTCCAGCATTCTCTCTGATAAAACAGGAGAAAACAGTTATCCTTCTGGCTTTAATAAGAGGCCTTGATAGGCTGATAAACTGGAAAGGAGTAAAAAAGGATAAGGAGGGAATTTCAGGCTGGAAGCAAAACAAGTACATATTCTGCATTTTGATAATAAACCAAGCCAACTGATTTTGGTTACTGCCAAATGTGGATTCAAATGTGGGTCACTTCCTCAACACACCAGAAGTGAAACTGAGATTGGCACCGAGTTCCCAAAACCTGATGAAGAGTTGCCCAGAAGAGAGAAAAAGAGGGCTTCAAAGAGGAAGAACAATGGAAGTTACAGACTCTCAGGGCTTGGCCCCACCTCCCCGTCGGAGAATGCTATGCAGTGGGGAAGGTCAACTTCATTACAAAGAGCCAATACTTTCTGAGAATCCTCAGAAGAACCCGATGGGGTGGGTACTTTGATCAAACTCACTTTACAGATGAGAAAACTGGACAACTGAGTCTCCGGGTGGTGAACATGCTCATTCGGTTCACAAGCAACACAGGCAGAACTGAGACCCACATCTGACCCCACAACCTGTACTGAGGCTCAGCGAACTTTGGACCTTGGCCTGTTTTTGTACCATCTCTCAGCTAAACAGGATTTTTACATCATTAAAGGGCTGTAAACAAGAAAGGCAAAAAAGAAGTATATGCAACAGAGACCCAGTATGGCCCTTTACAGAAAAAGTTTGCTGACCCTCGTAGTCTAAACTACTACACTAACTATGGGTAGATCAAAAAAAAGTTCTACTGGATGCATTTTGTTTCCCAAATAGTATTATCAGGGGAAACAGGCTCTGGAAGATGGAGGACTAGTTCTCACACTGGCTGGGCTACAAGAAAACCAGTTGTTGGCTGGAGGGTTATGGATCTGCTGCACGACTTCAGAGTTCCCACTCACCATTTTGCTCTGGTTTTTTAATAATTTCTCCCAGCAGGGTAAGTGCCCACTCGCCCTCCTATCCGCCCAACCCCCACCCCTGCTCAGTAGGCGCTTGGCTCCCAAACACGACTCTCAGGCTGCCCAGCCTGCTCGGTCTTGCCCATCCCCAGTGTGTCAGAACTCTGTTTCTCCCCCTCCAAATCTGAATTCCCAGGGCTACTCTATTAAAACATAGCCTGATAGCCCAAACTAACTTATCCAAATGTGGAGAAGAACCATGACAGGTCTGGGAGGCAGAGTCCTTTCCCTTCCATGGACGGCCCTGTTCTATTGACTCAGGCCAGCACGGGGGAATCATGCTGGGGGAGCTGCCTGGAGGCCGCCTCCCTTTCTTCTGTATCTACAGCACCCTGGTAATCCTCTGGGGAAGCATCGGCCCCTGGCTTGCAGAGCATTTACTTTTTGCCATTGACTGGACTCCGGGCTCTGGCCAGGCGAGCTTCAAGGATGATCTCGAGGATGAGCATGTGATTCAACAAAAGCCAGTGAGCACCATGCTCAGGGCTTTGGTTCAAACTCTTGGCCACAAGTCATCTTCCCAATGCGAGGGAAGAGGCCATGTAAGAATGGCACTAGCCTAAAGGAAAAAGGCAGAGTTGAGCAAGGCAGGGAGATGGGGGCCTGCAGATACTGCGTGAGCCACGGGACCCAGGCCAGTTCAGAGCCAGAACGTCCCTGCACTTCCCAGCTACATGCCACAATAGATCCCCTTTTTGCTGAAGCAGCTTGGATTGTCTTTCCTCCCTCACGATAGAAAGTGGCCTGTCTGGCACAGTCAGAGTGGAAGCACCATGCTTACAAACACGCCTTATTAAAACAGACTGATGGCAGCAGCACACGCTGCAGTCACTGTCAGCCAGGTTCCTCGCCAACACTCCTTGTCTGTGCTGACACCCAAGGGAGCTCGCCTCCCTTCTCCCGACCTGTTCCAGGAACACAGGGCTCTCTGAGAGGCTTGTTCTCTGAGAGGTTTCAGGACCTTTTAACTTAACAAGTTATCTGATTAGAGTGGGGACCAGTGAGACTAAAACAGTAAGACTCCCATGATCAATATTTCAGATTAGTGCACTTTATCTCCTCCCACCCAAAACCAGTATCCCTTAAGCCCCTAAAGGAAGAGAAAACAGAAAAAAGGCCAAGGGAATATAACAGCAAGTAAGCAAGTTCTCTTCCTTCTATTATGTTCAGGGCCGTCTTGCAACCGGCCTCAGCCTGGTCATTGCAGTGGACAAGGAGAGGGACGAACATCAGATGTCCAGGTCATGCAGCATGCCCTGCTTACGGGCCTGCGGCTGAGGGCAGGGGTGTGTGTTCACGCTGCTCTGCAGAGCTGGCACAACACAGCCAACAGCACCTGCTGTCTTCTGGGGCTCTCCCATGGGCTTCGGCTCCCCCACACTGGCCACAATTCCTCTAACTTTTGCCTTCAATGAACATAAACTGTGGATGTTCCTCCAAGACAGATTAAAAATACCTTCAAAAAAGGCTTGGTAGAAAGTCAGAGAAAAGGTTCTGACACAGAAAGCACTTGAACTTTATGATTTATTAAGACAGGAGCCATCAGCCGGGAGTGGAAGGCATGATGCCCAGTCAGGGAAGCAGAGGCCCTCTCCACTGCCACCTCCAGTATTCTGGCACAGGAAGCACAGCCATGGTGCTCTGTCTCTAGGTCATGAGCTAATTTCCAACAAAGGAGAAGTCAGTGGGGACAGAGATTTCTGCATTTGCCAACACATTTTAGAAGTAACTGTGGTACCACGTCCCTGCACGGTCAGTACACCGCAGGGGGAAGAGGAAAAGAATGTGGGTCAGTGAGTCTCTAGTGCTTAGATGCTGCCAAAAAGGGCATCTGTGTGTACAAAGATAGATGTGATTCTGTTCCTTCTCTCTCTGCCTTTTCCTAAATTAAACACCTAAGAATGACTGACTTTCCATAGAAAACAGAGACCAGAGCCCAAGGAAAGGCAGAGACTAGATATTGACTCTCATGTGTAAATTCTACCGAGCAAGACTCCAGCCCTAAAAATTACAAGGCTGTATGGGAAGCACTGTCTTTTGTTAGTCGAACTCCTATTAAGACCCGTTTGTCCACATGGCCCTATTCAAATGAACTAGTATTAAATCTTCTAAAAAGTCACTACAGGGTTTCAGAGAATCTTCATATGAAGCTATGCCTTTGGGTACCCACTGGGAGAACGAACTGCGCTTCCAGCATGGAAACACTGTCCGGAAACAACACACGCAGTCCTGCCATAGGAACAAACATGGGAGACCTAGCTTCCTTAATCTTTTCAGAGGAAAATGGAATACAAATCTCTTATAATGATTATGAGGCTTATAAACGGTGTCTGCCCATTTGTACCACTATCACGAAAATGATTTTTAAAATATAACGGTTCAATGAAAGGGTATGGAGGAGAATACATACTCTAATATTCAAAATCTTTTTTTAAAGAAAAAACATTAGGAAAGAGCCTTGTTGATTTAAGAGCTTTCTGTAAGTCCATTTCTTCTAGGTGTGAGGATTATGAAAGGCATCAGTTCGTAGAAGGCTAACCAGCCCTGCCAAGGAGACCTGGGCCTCCTGTTGGTGATACATACGACACAGATTTAGAAACAATAAATTTCTCTTTCCTCTGCCTGATAAAAGTAAAAATAAAGAGATGGAGAAAGATCTGAGAGAAAAAGTGAACACAGGCAAAGGGACAGGAAGACAGAGGAGGCTGGTGAAACATTTATCAACTCAGTTCTGATCCTTGCCTTTTTAATTCATCATATCTTATGCTGTCCCAACGGTAGACTGGATTACCATCCACTTAGAGCAGTCACGCCTAATCTGTCCATGGTGAAATTTTTAAAACAAAATAAAATCTGAAAAGAACCAAGGGATGTTTGAGGCCATGAACACTCAGATTTGCTTTTAGAACACAGTCATGTGGTCAAATTGAGTTCTTTCAAGGGACCTTTGCTATCATTTATTCGACATGCACTGGAGAGGTTCAAAGGTGAGAAGCACTGTGAAGATTATAAAACAGGAAATGATACCAGATGGGGATGGAAGACACGGCTACTGAGACTTTATGCCAGGTGGTCAGAAGAGGACTCTCTGGGGACCTTTGGCTGAGCCCTGAAGGATGAGAAGCCGCAGCTGACCGCGTGAAGATCTGTACAGAGACGCTCCAAAGGAACCGCGATGCAAAGTCCTGTGGCTGGGAAGTGCTCAGTGTTCTGGAGGAATCTGAGACCAGCGAAGACGGAGCGCAGTGAGAGAGAAGGAGACTGTGAGTAGTGAGGAGACTGACAAGAGCAGGCAAAAATGTGACCACACACAAGTTGTGCTAAGGAGTTCAAACTGCATTCTGATGACACAGGAAGCCATGGGAAATCAGGGGCAAGAGACTTGATAAGGTTTATGTTTTTTAAAAAACATCAGCCTGCCAGCCATATGGACTCTATCTAACCACGATCAATCACTAAGGTTCTGAGCGGTCATGAGTACTATTAATAAGAACGGTTCTTACGAAAATAGAAGGGGAAAGTTATGACCCAGCACAGTCTCTCCATCAAGTGATAACTGACAGTTTTCAACAGCCATGGTTGCCAAATGTAGACCCAGAAGCTAAGGTCACTCAGCATCTCAGAGAAGCATTCCCTGACCACATAATCTGAATTCTGCCTCTACCCTGCACAATCTATCACTCAATCTTATTTATGTCCATTGTGGAACTTCTATCTTGTTTACTTGCTTACTTTGTGTGCCCTCCACAATATGAGAACTTGTGGTCCAGTGCCAACCCTTTGCTGGACCTCTGATATTGTGGAGGGCACTGTATTGTGGACCAAGCGCCACAAGAGCCAGAACTTGGCCTTGTTCAGAGGTATGCCCCCAATATCTAAAACAACAATGAGTACACAGGTGGTGCCCACTAAATATTTGTTGACTGGGCTAATTAAGTCAAGACCCTATCTTTACTTCTACTCAAAAGAAACAAAGCATCCTACCAGTCCCCAGTCCTAGTTTCTTTTCTGAGGCAATCAGCTTCTCATGTGAGTCGTTATGACTCAAATGACTTCAAATACTCAGCAGACATAAGGAGAGAGGAGACTTCCCTTGTCCTGGATCCCACGATAACCCAGCCTCGATATGTTCTAAGAATGCCTGTTTTTTTTCTCAGAACTGCCCAAGCGTTCAAGTCTAGAGAGGCAGGAGTGATGGGGTGGGGCAGGGGCAACATTCACACCAACACTTACACTGAAGGTAACATTTTGTTCAGCACCCTGACAGATATGTCCCTTAGACCCAAGGAAGAACTCCCTGTTCCGAGTCAGCTGGCTGCTCAAGAAACTGATGGTGTGGACCTCCAAGTAGTGAGGCTGGGGTTGGGATGGGAGGGGCACTCATGTGATCTGTTACTTTTTCACTGGTTTTTGACAAGTCAGCATCTCTAACAGTCCTAAAGAAGCTACCAAAGTTTGTAACTGGACATGTTTAAATAAATACATCTGGATTAAGTTCAATAATAATACTGAATAGACTACTGACCCAGCCTAATTTCTAGAGATAATTTCTAATACAAGGATTTCACCTCCAAGGAGAAAGCCAGAGGCCAGATGTACAGAAAGCACAAAGATAATTTCTTAATTTCTGTATTATTCCTACCTTACTAAAGGTGAACATAGTCATGAGAGCAGCATAGCTGCTGTTCATTTTGAGCCAGATGCTGTTCCTACACCACCTCGTTAACCCTCACAAACCCTCAAGTGAGCCCTATTACTCATTTTATAAGTGCAAAACAGAAGGTTTAAGGGACTGGGCCAGGATTATATAATCAGCAGCATAGCACTGGTTAAGAGCAAAGGTTTGGCACTGGACCAAGCTTTCAATCCTGGCTGTATCACTTTTTAGCTGTATGAATTGCTTTTACTTTCCACACCTCAGTTTTCTAGTCTGTAAATGGAGATAATAATAGTACAAACCTCCTGAGATTATCATGAAAGTTCAATGAAACAAAGGTTGTAAAACACTTTAAAGGATCTGACACTTAATAAACAGCTAAATGATGGTAGATATTCTATTGCTATTATTATGGTTCCCATAAATTTAACATCATGCTTTCAACATATGGGACTTTTCTTTCTGTGGCACCCTGAAAAAAGTTCTCTTTGTCCCCGAGGTTCTGCTCAACCAGCAGGAAAGAGAACGGAATAAGCAGAGAGATGAGAGCTCCATCTTAAAGACATGGAAAGAAATGTAAGAGCAGCCTATGTAAATTTACCTTATGATGACGGCGAGTCTATAAGGACATGCATAACAGATCAGTTCATGATCGTGAGAACAAAGACAGAAACAACTTAACTGTCCAAAAGCAGGGCAGTAGTTGAGTAAGTCTTGATACAGCAGACCTGGAGCATTACAGAGCTACCAGGAACAATCCTGGAGAGGATTAATGACACGGAAAAGTGATCAAGTAGTAGAGGGTGTAAAACCAAAATGAGCATCTCTAATCAGTACCATGGGTGTAATTTGCATTTTCTTCTTTTATTCATATATAATTTCTAAATTTTCTCTAATGAACATGCATTACCTGTATAATCAAAAAAAAATACAAGTTTGTTTTGGACTGCTTGATTTTTTTTTTTTTAATGACTAGCCTATATGATGGGAAATAGGTGTCTCAGAAGAAGGTAGAGGGGCATCCTGCTCTTTTTCTGTTAATGGCTTTGTGAACCGTTCAGTGGGCAGCTCAAGGGAGGGAAATGTGAGCCATCTTATCCAGGTCTCACTTAAATTTGTCCAAAATATTTTTGGACATTCTAGATAAAATACCTGCAAAGACTCAGATTTCATACCCAGTTCCCTGACCTATCCTAAATAGGTTTCTAGGTCCCTAATTGGTATTATAAATACATAATTATATCTGGAACTGTTCAACTAACCCAAATAAAATGCTCTCATTCCATGTCTCCAAATTTATCTTCTCAAAATATAAATTACAGACCTACTTTTATAAAGACAATTTTAATAGCACCCTCGACCCCAATGATAAAAATGGGAAATTTGAAGCTTGCATCAGGTCCCATCAGAGAAGCAGAAAATAAGCACCTAAACGTTCCCCATCAAAAAGAAGCTAACCTGTGAGACACTCTTTACCCACCCTGATTCTGAACATGCCCTTTCACCTCTGAAACATAACACAGGAAGTGTATGTAACAGGAAAATAGACCCACATAGAGATTTTTTTACAAGGTAGAACCATTCACAGCCCAGACTTCTTCCCCATTCTAGAGATCCACAGTCACCTCAAATCCGTGGGCTTCTTAGCTATAATCCTAAAACTGTGGACATCAGATTCAGGTCATTCTCATTTAGAAAAGACTTTGTTTCTCCCATAATCAAGAGGTCAGAGATCAGTCACTCCTTTGGCCCTTTTGGCAAGGCAAGATGGGGGTGAGTAAAGGGCAGACAGTGATAGAATGAAAGGAGGAAAGTACAGGGAAAGAAGCAAACGAGAGAAAGAGAAAACTATAAAGAGAGATGGTAGAGAATGTGTTATCTACATTTGGGCTGGAATTGCTTAGAACACAAGATCTTCAGCAATTAAGAGGAACTCCCATGTTAAAACCTTTGAATACCCCCAAACCATCACCATTTCAGCACATAAGAAACCTCTTTATCAATAGTCCCAAAAATGGTTAAAGCTGAAAGCCCACCAAATAAATGCACCTATCAAAATCGGAATATTACTGGAATTGTTTTCCTCTACAGAAACAAAAGTTCCTTTCTTCTACTCAAAGCAACCTACTAGGTTTTGGGTTCTTCCTTTCCACTCTCACCTGGAAATTGCTCTCTCCAAAGCAAGATTAGAACCAAGAGACACATGGTAACAGAAGTTCTAAACCAGAGACCTACATGCATGCACCCATGAATGGGCATGAATTCATCCTGTTGCACTAGCCAATCTGCAGGAAGGCGAACAGAGAAAAACTGAGTGCCAGATCTACACACCCTGGCATTGAAATCACAGAATTCTGGGGAGCTGCAAATTGGATGTGCCAAAGGAAAAGACAAAGGACAAAGGACACAGAAGAGGACCACACTTTGGCCAGAGGTTTGAAATCCTAAGGAAGTGGCTGCCTAGGGCTGGGGGGATGGGAAGGATGGGAACTTTTGGCAAGAGTGCAGAGCTTGTTTTGGCAATGATGAAAATGTTCTAAAATTAAGTGTGGGGATGGAGGAAAAATTATGTGACTACACTAAAGGCCATGAACTGTACACTGTAACTGAGTGAGTTGTGTGGTGTGTGAATTATATCTCAATAAAGTTGTTTTTTAAAAAAACCTCCAAGGACTCCACCCACCATTGCCTAACCCCATGCTGACACATTTGGGGAGCTCAGTAATGTGACTGCTTAAGGTGTCACATTAAGACGCATGAGTAATCCTTCTCCCATGTGACATTTCACAAGTTTAGATAACCACCAAAAACATTTCAATCTTCTTTAACGAGACTCAGTTCTCCAGACTAGGGGGGAAGAGGGAGGTTTGACCCCACCATGCAACACCCAGACTTGTGAAAACAAGCAGATTTTAAGTTGTCTTCAGCTAGCGATCATCTTCATGCTTGAACTCTGTGCTGTTCCAAGCACAAAAACCCAAGCCCTGTTGCGTTGTCTTTTCATTGCAGTATGGTGTGAAATTATGCTGGCCAGAGAGGTGGGGGACATGAGAAGCAAGCTGAAGTCATATCCCAAAAGACACCAAGGCCAAAAGCTCTCAGTTCCACTCCAATTTTTTACACAATGGAGCAGAGCTTCCCTGCTGGGCAACTGATGACAAGCACACTGACTATGTAAAGAGGAAACAGGATTTCTTTCCAGAGAGAGAACCATCGCGTTGCTCTAAGCAGAGCCGGCAACATGGCAGCTTGCTAACCTTGCACAGTGAGCTCAGGGCGGCTTCAGCCACAGCAGCAGCAGCAGCAGGCGAAGCTGTCTGGAGTCCCCAAGGCCCGGCCAGCAGAGCAGGTGCAATGGGGCCAGTGAGGCTGCAGCTGCTGACCCATGCCTCCCAGCGCCAGCCTCCATAGTGCCCACAGCGGGAGAAGTGAGGCTGAGGGCTGCTGGATAAGCCGACTGGGTGGATTTTGGGTCAAACATCCCCATGCACTAGTCAGATACAAATGAAAGCAATCCCTGTCTTTGGAAGAGCAGCCCACCTCCTATGAGTCCCTTAAGCAGCAAGCAAGGGGGAGAGCAGCAGTCGCCCCACAGCCACACCCTGGGGTCCCACCAGCAGTGGCTGTGCTGTGCTCTGCTGGCTGAGAACCCACTGAGATCAGAGCAGAGACAAGGACGAGCTGTTGCCAGAAGTGAGTTGCCAGAGGGCACCTCTGAGGCAGGAGGGGGAGCCACACCCTCAGAGCCAGCAGCCAGGCTCTCTCCTGCTCTCCCCAGACACTGGTCCCCTCGAGCTATGCAGCAGCTCAACCAGCTCATTATGCTTCCTGAATATTTTTAAAGAAAAAAATGTTCAACATAATTACAGGCTCTGACCCCAAATACCTTTAACCCTGACAAGAGGGCCCAAGACTCACTGTGGGAAAACGTTTGCCCTGTGATTGCCCAAGAGCACAGTTTCCTTTCAGGAGGTTGGCCGCCCCACAGGGCTACAGAGGGTCTGGCTCACAGACGAGCTCAGGAACAACCGCATCCCAGGCGTGGGGCCACATGCGGAAATGTTCTGAAGTCGCAGAACTCTATTTTATCTGGTACCCTTTCAACAGTTCCTCCATCATTCCTGCTGCAACGGCTCCTTCCCGAGATGAGGCTAGCTGGCGTGGCTGTGCACATTAAGTGGGGATGAAGGATTTGAGACAAGGTTTACGTAGGATGTCTTCTGGCCTACTCGGACTTAACGGTGGTTTAAGAACCCGGCCCACGCACCTGGGGGCCTGACAAGGAGTGCCAATTTCCAGAGCTCGCCCCAGTGCTCCTGCACCAGAATCTCCTCAGGGAGACCCCAGGAATGTGCAGTTAGGGGAATTCTTACACACATGCATATTTAAGAACCACTATGTACCACAAGGACAATCTAAAAATTAAAATAATGGCGTGTTCCAACTACGGGGCAGTAAGCACAACACCTACAATACCGCAAGGAGAACACTTCACACCCTGCCCTTCTGTTGCTTTCTGCAGTTCTACCTCCAAACCGAAGCCAGCCTGGGTGGGCAAGCACTCACCCGAAACGGCCAGAATGAAACACCCCGTCTTCGGAGCAAGCCTCCCCGGCCCTTTTCTACCCACTTCTTCTTCTGAATGTCGATATTCCCCATGACTGCAGCCTCCTCTCTTCTTCCACCCGTGCCAGTGGCTCTTCAGCTCTGCTGCACATTGGAATCACCTAGCAAGCTTTTAACGTTCCCCGTGTCCAGGCTGCAACCCAACCCGATCACATCAGAACCGCTGGCGATGAGCTCCAGGCTCGTCAGGTGATTTCAACATGCAGCTAAGGCTGAGGAGGCCTAACCGCACCCGGTGAGACCCAAACTCACGCCACTGCCCCGCCCCTCCGGAGGGCTACACCTGTGCTTCCTCCACCTTGGAGGGGTTGCCACCTGTGTGTCCCATGGGGCCAGCTCAGCAGGGACTCCACAGCTGCCCGTCCCACCCCACAGCTCAGCTGCTCCCCCAGGACCTAAGACCACAGGCGGCACGTTCTCCTCCCCCACACCAGCACATCCCCTCTGAAAACTGACATGGAGGCTCCCATTCTCTTCCATAATTTATCAGTGTTTGTTGGAATATTCACATGATGACTCCATTGAGTGACACTGATTCTCAGCTGAGGGTACTCCGTGCCACTTGCTTTGTATACTCCCTGGCACACTGCCACCTACCCCAACACCTGTACCCTAGTCAGAGGCACACTCCTTCCCTCCCCTCGCTTTCCTGCAGGCCAATGGCCAGATGGTGTCCTTTCTCTCACACACTTCCGCCCTGGGACAGTGTTAAGCAGAGTGCAGCTCAAATCACCGGTGAAATATAGGACAATTTTAGGTGATATAATGACCAATATTTTACAATTTAATGGTTATGACTTAATGACTATTTGAAGATATTTCAGGAAAAAAATATGGCTGACCACATCAAGCCTATGAGTCTGGAATGCTGCAAAGTTCCCTTTCAGATTAGCACGCACTTTAATGAGCGCACTGTTCTCGAAGTGATAAGCCGTGATACAGGCGGGGCAACAATAACGGGGCAGTGCCAGGGCCGGTCGCCAGGAACACCGCCTCCTTGGCCTGCCCCCCCCTCCGGGCCCCCCTAACCTGCTAGTGCGCCGCAGGCAGCCCGTGCTTCCCTTGCCTCCTCTCAAGAGGCTGAGCACCTAGAAGATAGGCACTGTGCCTGCCACGCCCCAGAGACCCCTCAACCAGGAGCCTCCCACCCCAGCATGAGCTGTCACAGGCACGAGACACTAGGTGGCCCGGTCCTGTCCCCCGCCAGGGGAGATGCTGAGCTCCGCGGGGCAGGGAGAGGCAGCTGCAGGAGGAACGGGGCGAACTGCTCAGCTCCAGACAAGCTTTGCTAACAGACAAGGTGTGCCTATCGGCCCAAAGTCACACTCACCCGTCACCAAAGGTAGGGAATGGCCCTTCCTTACCCCCTGCCAAGCTTCCTGAACAATGCAAACACTGCACAAGACCAACACCCAACAGCACCCTCACTAAGAACTCAAGTTCTCTGGGGCCCTGAGTGACCCCTAGTGCAGCTGTGTCTCATTTGAAGACATGAGTTTGTAGGGACTTTTAATCCCAGAATCAGCAATACATATAGACTGTGGAGCAAGAAATGGAGAAAACGCTAAGCACTGCTTTATTACACAGAAACACTCTGTGATAAACTAAATAATGAGTTTCCTTCCTACTCTAAAATCAGGATTTATACAATTCAGTTCACTGAAAACTTTTCAGATATTTATCAGCATGAAATATGTACATAAGACATACCCTTTGGCCCAGGAGTTCTGTTTCTAGGAATTCATCCTACAGATCTTCTCCCTCATGTGCCCTGTCAGGTCGTTCACAGCCAGCATTGCTTGTAATGGTAAAAGGTCAGGAGCCATCTACACGTCTATTATTGAAGGACCGGTTAAATAAACTATGTTGTATCCATATAATGGAATACAATGCAATGCTAAAAATGAGGAGCTCTATATGTACCAATGTAGAACAGCTAAAATACATTAAAACTGTGCAATATGCAAATATATGCAAAACAGTGCATAAGGCATGCTACCGAAAAATATATAAATATCTATTTGCTGGCATATGCATATATTATGTCTAAAAAACAGGCAAGATCTGACAAAATATTGCTCCAGCAGAAGAACTAGGGGTCAGGGAACAGGAGGAACTAGAGGGGTACTCTCATTAATTTTTGCCCCTTTTGAACTGTGTACCATTTTGAACTGTGTACCATTTATAGGTATTAACTATTTAGATCAACTTTTTAAAAAAGAAAAAGGTGTAAATCAATATAAAAATGGCTTTTTAACTTAATTTTACTTGCAACTGATAATCATGTTCTACACCTGACCCAAAAGTGGGACAAGGTGATACACAGTCAGGAATCTGTGAAGGTCTTACTTAGTCCTATCTGCTTGATAGTCTCCACAGCACAGAAACTGCCTCAAGTTCAACTCAATCTGCCTGGAAATCTATCTAAAGACTCACAGGAGGAACCAGTGAAATCATATTTTCAAACCGTTCGGATTCCCCTAGAATAAACTTAAAAGCACATCTGACAGCAAGATCAGATGAGCTTTGAAATCTACCTATGGTGCCTTTACAAACCACATAAGAAGTGGTTTATTTTGACTTTTCCTTTGTGGCTGCAGCAGGAATCAAAGTGTAGCTACTAGGTTGGCCCAGAGAAACCAGCTGGTTAACAAGGTTTGGTCCAAAATTCCCTAGCCCCTCAAACTTTTGTCCATCTGGCAAAGAAAACACACACAGACCGCTCTAACCCCAGGAATCTCCTCTTTCTAAATATAGAAGGCAACTGCCCAGTCCCCAAGCTCCCCCTCTGCAGAGTTCTGTGCCTTCCAACCAAGGTGAAACGAGCCAGATATAAACATGCCGTGACAGCTGCTGGCCCACACTGCCAAGCTGTTTTCCTTACTATTTCCTCTATTTCTCCACTCTGGGTTTCCACAAAAATGTGTAAACCCCAGTGACTCTAATTAGTCCCTCTAGGCACTAATGCTATTTTCCTCCCCCTAACAAACATGATTTCCTTCTTCGAATTTGAGGTTGGAATAGCCTTTTAGATATAGGCAAACCCTATCCCATTCCTGTTTTATCTGTAAGAACCTGCAGCTCAGAAGAGATATCAGACAGGTCCAAGGTTAATTAGAACACAGCCAATTAATTGTAATCTCTCTCTTTTTCTCTCTCTCTCTCTCTCACACACACACACACACACACACACTCCTGGTTCCTTTAGAAATTTGTGTCAATGCCTAACAGAAGGGCCTGGTCTGTTAAGGATACTTTCAATTTAAGCAAAAATGTAAGCTTCAGAAACATAATCTAACACCTTCAAAAGAGAACCAGAGAAATATCAGTTGGCTATAGGGATGAAAAGAACCTAAACATTAGTAAGTCAAAGAGCTTCCAAAACTTGGAGGTTGGCAACAATTCCACTTCAAGGAATTAAGGATTCTGGCAATCTGCTATCCCGTGGAAATGCTGAGATCCACACACAAAGGTGGGTGTGCAAATGATTACTGCAGCACTTTCTCTAATAGTGAAAAAAAACACAGACAATCCAAATATCCTTCAATAGGAGACTGGGTGAATAAGCCATGATATCCACACAGCCGAACTCTCTGCAGCCATTGAAAAGAATGCACTATGTGCATGTACTGACATGGGAGATCTCTTAAGACATAGTATGAAGCAGAAAAGAAAAACACAGAATAATTCACATAGTATAATCCCATTTACGAAAAAAATGCACAGAAAAATGACAAGAGAAAAAAAACATACTGAACAGTTAGTTGACAGTGGTTAACTCAGGAAAGGGGGTGCTTTATACTGTATATTTCCATACTCTGATGCTTTTATGAGAATGTATTCATAAACTGTCTCTAATTTTTTTTGTTTTTTCACTATGAGATTAGGTCAATCATTCTTACTGTTAGTTTTCCTCCCAAACCTAACCTTCACTAAGTCTTCAATATTTCACCATCATTCACATAACTGCTCCAGCCAAAAACATGTAAATTGTTCTTGACTTCTCTCTTTTCTCCCAAATCTAACTAAACAGCAAGTCTTGTGGGCTCTACTTTCAAAAATACCCAGAATCTGACCACCATCCCCCATGCTGCCACCCTAGCCCAAGGTGCCACTGCCTCCTTCCTCACCTGTCACAACAGCCTCCTACCTGGCCTCCTTGCCTCCACGTTTGCCCCACTCTATTCTCCACACAGCAGTCACCATAATCTCTTAAAAAATATAAGTAGGACCACGTCACCAACTCCCATAGATTCCCATCACACTTAGAATGAAACCCAGAGTCTTTTCTGGTACTCAGGACACTGTGACTTGGCTCCTGTGTCCCCCCCATTCCTTTGCCATCGCCCTTGCTCCAGCCAGACTGGCCTCCCCACTGACCTGCAAACGCCACACGTGATTTTCCACCTTGTGACTTCTGCATCCATTACTGCTCCCCTAAAAACATTCTAGTCTAGGGCTTCGCTTAGAGGACATGGTTGGAGCAGAGAAGGGCTATATTTGTTGACTGAAAGCCTTCCTTTGATGGCAAAAGATTCATCATTTGAAACATACTTGGTTATAATTCTAAAGACTAAAGCTAGGGTGAGTCAGAAGTTTAGACCTAGGGAAACCACTCTGGCTGATAGTTTCATACTGGCATCCCTCTCTTGAGTAACGTTTAAAAATGCAGTGTGGCCTTGACGAGGTCACAGTCCAGTTTAAGAGCTGCTTCTTCCCAATACTCCAGTGGCAATAACGGTCCCTCCAGGGCCCATTCTGATTCTGTCAGTCCATGGGGTTTGTGATCATTCACTTACACCAGAGGGAATTAGGAAAGCCAGCCTAGGGCCCCTGCTTAGAAGGAAGCTGAGTGGCCTAACAAGAACAGAAACCTGAAACTCAGCCTCCGAACCACCACCCTAAACCCTGAGATCCTGAAAGTGATCGAATGCACGTGAGGTTGAAGCAAATGGAAAGGAGAAATCCCCAACAGAGGGCAAATGGAGAAAATAGTGTTGTTCACTTAATCGTCAAAAGTTTTATGTGACAAAGTAAAGGGGAAAAAAATCTAAGATACAAAATGCTGCCCAACAAAGAGATCTAAATAGACACTTCACCAAAGAAAATGCACCAATGGCCAACAAGCACTTGTAAAGACGCTCAACACCTTAGTCATCAGGGAAATGCAAATTAAAGCCAGGAGATACCACTTCACAGCCACTAAGATGGCTACAATCAAAAAGACAGTACCAAGTACTGACAATAATATAGAGAAACTGGAACACTTGTGCTACGGTGATGGGAATTTTAAGGATGCTTTTGTTATGGTAGGTTTTAAAAAAAGTAAACATAAGTTTACCATACAACCTAAGAATTCTACTCCTACATAAGAAATGAAGAAACGAAAACACGTCCACACAAAGACATGTATGTGAATGTTCATTACAGCATTATTCCTAAGACCCCAAACCAAATGTCCATCAGCTGATGAATGGATAAAGTATGACTTACAAAATGAAATACACTTCAGCAATAAAAAGGAACAAACCGTTAGCACATGATACAACATATACAATCTAAGAACATTATGCTAACTTAAGTCAGAATGCAAAGGACCACTGATAGTACGAGTAAATTTAGCTTAACATTTGCATAAAAAACAGATCTATAGCAACAGAAAAGAGTAAGTTACTTGTTATCTGAAGCCTGAGATGAGAACAAAGGGTGCCTTTTTGGGGTGCTAGAAACATTCTAAAACTGGTTTGGATGATAGTTCAATAACTCTGTAACAACAAATCACTGAATGTACACTTAAAACCAGTGAAATCTGTGATTCAATAC
Organism: Manis javanica; assembly: GCF_040802235.1. Taxonomy (NCBI): domain Eukaryota; kingdom Metazoa; phylum Chordata; class Mammalia; order Pholidota; family Manidae; genus Manis; species Manis javanica. The sequence goes on along the minus strand of NC_133169.1, from coordinate 89,058,428 downwards.
AACTTTTTTAAAAAAGCAAAAACAAAAATTCCCCCAAAACATGCTAAAAGAAATGGCTATTTTAAAAGGAGTAATATCCTTGAGAGAGGTACCCATGATAAACTGATACATCAATTCCAAATGTGACCATTTTGAAGGAGAAAAAAGTGATGGGGAGGAAAAATAATTAGTCTTTCTTAATGAGAGTTGTTGGTAATCAAAACTCAACGAGATATTCAGCCATAAAAAGGACTGAAATTTTGACATATGCTACAACATGGATGGACCTTGAAGACATTATGCTAAGTGAAATAAACTAGACACACAAAGACAAATACTATATTATTCCATTAATATAAGACACTTACAGTGATCATATTCATAGAGACAGCAAGTAAAAACAGAGGTTACTAGATACCAGGAGGAGGAGAGAATGGAGAGTTACCTTTTAATGGGTAGAGAGTTTCAGTCTGGAATGACGACAGTTCTGGAAAGAGAAAGTGCTAGTGGCTACACAACACCGTGTGAACATACTTAGTGACACCGAATTGTACTTAAAAATGATTAAAGTGGTAAATTTTGTGTTATGTATATTTTACCGTAACAATTAAAAAAAACCCTCAACAATAAGAAAACACAAGCAACCCATGTAAAAAAACGGGTGAAAGATTCGAACAAAGACCTCAAGAAAGATACACAGATGGAAAATAAGCATGTGAAAAGATGCTCAACCCCACGTTATTAAGGAATTACAAATTTAAAAAACAATCAGATGCCATCAACATGCCCCTTAGAATGGCTAAATCCAAAACACAGACAGCACAAATGCTGGTAAGGATGTGAAGCACCAGGAAATCCCCTTCATTCATTGCTGATGGGAATTTCAAACAGGACAGCCACTTTGGCGATTTCTTACAAAACTAGACAACCTCTTACGATCCAGCAAGTACAATCACTGGCATTTTTCCACATGAGTTGAAAACTATGTCCACACATAAACCTGCACACAAGTGTTTGTACCAGCTTTATTCAAAATTGCCAAAACTTAGAGGCAACCAAGATGTCCTTCAATTAATGAACAGGTACAGTCATGTGCTACATCCACACATAGTAATCCAGGAATATTAATGCTAAAAAGAAACGAGCTACCGAGCCACAGAAAGTCATGGAGGAAACTTCCATTCATATTGTTACATGAAAGAAGCCAATCTGAAAAGGCCACATACTCTAAGATTCCAACTATTTGACTTTCTCGAAAAGGCAAAACTAGGGAAACAGTAAAAAGATCAGTGGTTGCCATGGATGGGGGAATGGAGTACACTAAGTGGAGCTCAGAGAATTTTTAAGGCAATGAAACTAATTCTGTATGCTACTGCGTGGCCAATACATATATTACACATTTGTCAGAACCCACAGAGAGTGAACCCTGATGTAAACTAGGGACTGCAATTAATAACAGTGTTATCACTATTGTAACAAATGTACCACACCTATGCAAGATGTTAATAATAGGGGAAATTGGGGCTACACGTTCTACTCAGTTTTCTGTAAACCTAAAACTGCTCTAAAAAAATTAAGTCTGTTAATTATAAAAAGTTGGGGAAGTGAGCTCAAGCCTCTCAGTGGGTTGAGAACTACAGAGTAGATGCAGTTTATTCAATGCAATCAAAAACAGAATGGATTAAACTAGAAGGACATTATTAAAAAAGCCAATGTTACATAAAAAACTTCAAACTCGTTTGGATTTTATTTGCTATTATATATGTGTGTATGAGTAATACTCCAAATGTTATTACAAATTACCACCATTTACAAATAATTAGTAAATGCCTTTTTTTCCTTGTATTTGCAAGGTGCTAAAGTAAAGCAAGGGAGCTGGGAAAAACAACTTTTTTGCTACCTAACCCCATTTGTCCCATTAGGAGTTTGTGAGTAGCATAATTACTCATAAACAAAGCAGCTTGGCACTGAACATCCTTTGGAGTTAATACCATTTAAAAAGAGCTCAGCTCATATTGCAAAGCCTATACCAAATTGTAAAGAATTATAAAAGGGTGGCATGCTTTAAAGTATGCAACTCTTGATGTTGGCTTTTTAACTCTTTTTAGTGAACAAAGAGGATGAACCATTTATCTTATCAAATCAGACCCAGGAGCAGGTTTTTAGCATCCTGTTAAATGCTTTATTAGCCAGTTAAAAGAGAACCACTTCCAGTTATAAAACAAGTCATGGGATGTAATGTACAGCATGGCGACTATAGTTATTAACACTGCTTTGCACATTTGAAAGTTGCTAAGAATGATCCTACAAGTTTTTATGACAAAAAACATTTGTAACTATGAAGAGTGACAGATGTTAATGAGACTTATTATGGTGATCATTCACAATATACATAAATATCGAATTGCTGTACACCTGAAATTAATGTTATATGTAATTTATTCCTCAATAAAATAATTTTTAATGAAAAAAAATTAGTGCTATAGAAATATGCATTTTTAAAAATATTTTAAAAAGAAAGAATCATTGGTAGTCACTCAGTGCTACACCAGAGAGGAAAGTCTAGTGCTTTACAAAGTCAAGAGATAGCCAAAGGCCCTCATCTGCCCCTCTAAACTACAATGGTTCTTTAATCTTACAATGGAGAGAGAGACGCAAGACTTCACAAAATCTTAGCTATTCTGAGGACTCAGAGTCTGAAAAATAACTGAGACGATGTTCTCACTTCATCTAGCACCTGCTGCATGTTTCTTTCTAGGAAGTTCACTGCAGGAAGGGGCTGGATTCTTAGAGTCTTGTTTTGGTGATCTCCTCTGCATCCATAAAAGTACCATCAACTAGAATGAATCCTTTCTCCTCTCGGTGGGGCAGAAACACAAAAGCATGGCCGGGTTTCTCCAGGTCCCAGGTCATGACTGTCCGTGGGACCTCACCTCTACTGAAACCCCTTTAGGAGCTCACCTTATGGATTCCAAGTTACCCCACCTGAAATTCCAAACATGAACTCTGTATCGAAAGTTGGTCACCACCATCTAGGAAACTGAAACTGTACTTCTGATCCAGAACAGGCAAAGCTATAGGGACAGAAAATACATTAGTGGTTGACTAGGGTTGGGGGCTGGGGAGATAAAGGAGAGGGAGACCTGGAAGAAAATGGGGAATGACTGCTAATGGGAACTGGGTTTCTTTTGGGGTGATGAAAATGTTCTAAGATCGATTGTGGTGATGGTGGCACAACTCTATGAATACACTAAAACCACTGAATTGGATGATTTAAGTGGGTAAGCTGTATAGTAAGGTGAATTATATCTCAAAAAGTTAATATTTTAAATTTTTCATTTCTGCCCCACCCCACTCCCCATCTTAGACAAAAAGAATATGGGTACTCTATCTCAGAAAGCACAAGTCAAATTCAAAGGGGCATATCCCCAGCAATAAGTGCATTAACCAATTCTCCAGATGGAAAGAAATCCAGTTCCTGAAAACCCATGCCAGCCCTGAAAACCAACAGCCTAACTCACTTTCATTCTTTGAAACCACAGTTGGTTTGCCGCTGAGTCCCTAAGACAGCAGACGTGAAGTCCAGTGAATTCTGCAAGCTTTCGCTGCAAGGAAGGCAGACAGGCAGCCAGCCCAGACACTGAGTGGGGAAGTTAATCAAGAAAGAAGATTGAAAACTTAAACTACCAGAATGTTATTAGGAACCGAAAAATGTTTGGAGACCTTATTATTTTCTTTTTAACTTACAGAACTTTTTTGGCATAACCCCAACTTAAGACAAACAGAGGTAATATTCTTTCCACCGGTGGTTAACACATACACAACTGTGTAAGTTATCAATGAATGGCATGAAGGGGGCATGTGCCTAACTCCCTGCACCCAAATCAAAAATGTCCCTCTGCTCTTAAGTGCCTTTTGCTCCAAGTCTTGACAGCTCTGAACACTGGCAGATGATTCACAGCTACTGCCAGCGAAGCAGTGCCATGCTCCAGGCTCCCAGCTGGGTGCTCTCTTTACAAGCACTGTGCCACTCAGTCCTCACAACGACCCTGGGAGGTCAAGGGGGCTATTCCCACTTCACATGGGAGGAGCACAGGCTTAGTGACTTGCTCAGAGTCAGCCCATAGTCATGGGTCAAGATTCAAACACAGGGAACCCTAAAACTCTTATTCTACAAGTCTAGACTTTACCACCAGCCTCTATCGCCTGTACTGAAAGAATAAAAGACTTAAACCCACAGAATCCCCCTAAGACACATTGATCAGGTCAAGGAAAGGGTCCTGAGCAATTAGTGCGCACAGAAAAAGCCTGACAAATCAGCACAGAAGAAACTGACTGGAAGAAGCCAAGGTAAATCCTAAATTATCTTATTGCTTCTTCTATGTGTCTAGACCAAAAGTTTGGTCTCCAGGGAAAGACTTCCAGGGGTTCACTTGTTCTTCAGATTCTCAAGGGGATTCCAGAAACAAGTGACCTAGGCAACAGTTTGCATTAGGGTTCAGGCACAGGCTCTGGAATCAGACAACTTGGGTACAAATACATTTAATTGCTGTGTCGCCTTGGGCAGGTTACTGACCTCTCTGATCAATCTTCAGTTGCCTAATTCATAAAATGAAAGTCGCAATAACAATGATCTAGCTGAAGTTTGGCAGTCTCCAAAGGCCAGTTTTATTGCCTCAGATTAACACAAAGGAACCCTAAACCCAAAGACCTGTAAATATTCAGTGTTATATAATTATGTATTTAATTTTTAAAACACTAGCTTCACATTTACAATAGTGATAAGAATAAAAATGGAGAAAAATACTACATGAATAATTATATAGCAATATACAATGTAGCAAGCACCTATCCATAACATGAAGTCTGGGAAATAGTGATTGACTCCACCCTCTCCATTTTAAGAGGTCACATGACCTGTTCAAGTAGTCCTACTCAGAGTACACTTAGAAACAGAGCTGGGCTAGAGATTAGAACACCTAGTGCCCCATCAGTCTTTCCCCCACAGGGTGGTCCATTCCATTAGACAATTTATATAATTCTTAAACCCTATCACTGCGTTGTTTCCTTCCACCCACAGAATTCCTATCCCCATCCCACCCCTCAAAAAATAGCAGACAATTAAGCTGCAAGTCACACAAACGCACCCTCCTCAAATATAAGTCCAAATTCCAGCAGGCTTGATCCAGAGGGTCCTTTCTGGATAAGCAAGATGGGACAGGAGTAAGAGCTCCACATCAGCAGGACCACCATCTCTAGCTCAGACCGTGTAGGGGTTCAAAATTAAGCCCCACTGCTAGACGTATGTGGTTCTGAGCTAGTGAGTCCTCGGAGCCTGTTTTCTCATTTGTAAACTGAGTAACAATACACGACATAACTCATGAGTGAAGCAGTGCCTGGCGTGGAGTAAGTCTCCGTAGCCACAGGGACAGCAGAATATTCACTGCCACATCCTCAGGGCCCAGGCTAGTATCCAGGGCACAGCAGGCTCTCCAACGGTTCGCTGAATAAAGCAGAGGCCCAAATAAATCTGGCCTGAGATTCAATCAAAATTCACAGGCCAGAAAAGTGGGCCCCCAACTTAACTCCAGACCTGGGGTACACCAAAGATGGCCCTGGTCATTGACAAAGGAAGAGTGTGTTCAATGCTTCAAATCACAGTCTCCAGCCCAGACCCTGCCACTAAGGGACCTCATCATATTACAGTTTTATGTTGATTTCACCCCAAAAGATTGGCACTTGCTGCCGTGAGCTCCAGTGTCTTCCTCTTCATTTTTAGAAGCAACAGGCTCACGAAATAACATCTCAGGCCCTTGACTTCTGTAAGTCTCCTTTCAAGAAGCCTGGGGACAGTTCTCACAGCTAGGACCCCACTCTGCCAAAGCAACCTTTCTTAGCTGAAAGGTATCACCTATGAAGAAATCCATCACAGAGACAGGAAAAGTAAGGTCAAAGACAGTTCCACTGTTTTGCTTCATGTCATCCCTGATTCTCAAAACTAAAAGATGCACTAAACTATTTTTAAATGGGTTAACTGTCGAGGCTACCAAAATACGACCTCACAATCCAAGGCGCTCATCCTCGGGAGCTCGTTTGGCCAGAAGCAGCAGCTCTGGGCAAAACTCAAGGGAAAACCATACACAGAATGCAAATTTAATTTCTCCCCTACCAAAAGGAAATAAGCAAAAACGGTTTTACAAAAGGTTTGAGACTCTTTAAGGATGTGTTTAAACTTCTCCTCTCTGAGTGAGGGCCGAGGACGTTCCTTCTCAGACCTCCGAGTTTTCAAGGATAATAGGAGAGGTAAAAAGGAGAGCGACGGAGAGTCAGGATATGTTCGTTCTATTTTAAACCCCCGCCCACATTTTAGAGTAAAGGAACACACTGGTTCTGTACTCCCACCCCTATCACCTTCTGCTAAACGCAAGCAGCAGACCTGCACACGTACATGGCCCTGATTCGAGATGTGGGGGTTCCTGGCTGCCGACACCGCAAAGAATCGTGAGCTAACCCACCATCCCAGCCAGCCCTTCCCAGGGCAGCGCCGGCGCCTGCCGGGCACCCCCGGCGGCCCGGGAAGGCTGGGGCTGCGCGCAGCTGGGGGCGAAGCAGCCGCCACCCGCCTCTTTCCGAGGGGAGGCAGCGCCTCCTTGGCAGGACTCTCTCCGTTCCCACGGCGGGGCACCCAAGGGAGCCGAAGTCGCGGACGCGATGGGGTTTCCCAACAGGCTGCGGCGCACCAGGCACTACAATCCCGCACCCCCCCCGGGACACCTGTGTGCCGCGCACACCCACCCGCGGCGCCCCACGGGCGCCACCAGCGCTCGGTCATCTCCCGGCCGTCCCAGGAGGCAAACCGCTGGGCGACGGCTCTTTGCTCGGCGGCTGCAGCAGCCTCGCCCGTTTTGCAGATCCTTCCCGCCTCGACAGAAGCGTCTACACCCGCCCCTCCGCGCCCCGGGGGACAGACACCGGCCCGGCGCGCGCCTCCCACCCCACCCCGGCCGGGGCCGGGGCCGCCGGGCTCGCGGCACTCACTCTTGAGCGCGCTGATGAGGGACTTCCCGTCCTTGATGAGCTCCTTGATGAATTTGTTGGTCTTGTCCAGCTCCGCTTCGTGCGACTTGAGCGTCTCTCGGAAGTGAGGACTGTCCAGGCAGCAGTCGCTGAATTCAAGCGCGGGGAGCCCCATGGTGCCCGCTCCGCGCAGCTGGGGGACGCGCCTCCCCCGGGGCCCCGGCGGCCCGCAGCCCCGAGCACGCGCGCGGCAGGACCCCGGCCGGCACCCACGACGGCCGCCGGCTCCACAGGTGTGGCGCCGGCTCGCCCTCCGCGCTGAGTCCGCCGGCGCGCGCGACTCCCGGACGGAGGCGGAACGCGGCCAACGCGCGGCAGCTCCCGCGGCGCTCAGCGGAGCAGCGGGCCGGCAGGACGAGCGGCGGCGGACCCGCAGCGGCGCCGGGAAGCGGCCGAGCAGGCGAGCTAGCGCGGCCGCCGCCTCCCCGCCTCCCTCGCCTGTCTGCTCCCCAGCAGCCGCGGGCGCCCTCTCACAGCAGCCTCGGCGGCCCCGCCGGCGTCCGGGCCGCTCGAACCTGCTAGCGATGACCTCATCCCACCCGGGCCAATCAGTGCGTCCACCTCAGCCCGACCCCCCGGTCTCCAGGGGATGCCCGGCCCTTCCGTGGCCTTGACCCAATCAGCAGGGCCTAGAGGCGGGGCCTGGGGCTGGGGTGGGGGCGGGGCCTGGGCGGGGGTGGGGCCACCGCCACCGCCAAGGTCCGCAGCACAAGCTCCGCCCCCGCCCTCCCGCGCGGTGTTGCAGACCCCGGATCCCCGAGAGTGAACGCTGCGGTGCCAGAGCCCCAGCCACCCCGGATCTTGCCGGCCTGCTGCGGCCGGAATCGAAGCGGGAGTTGGTGTACCTACAGGTCTGAGGAGCCTAAATGTGCCGAGCATGAGAAGCAGTTCCCCTCAGTCCGCCCTGCTCTCCCGGGCACTCAAAATGCAGCCGCCTACCCCGTGAGAACCCCGAGTGCTCCGAGCGACCTCGTTAACCGTAGACACACGGTCCTTCTTCCAGGCAGAAAATATATGCATCTTAAATTTGCCAGCTCTTCTTGCCTGCAGCCTTCCTGCCCCCTTACAGTCCGTCCCCCTCCTGGCCACTCCCGCTCAAAGCTCGCCCGCGGCTGCCCCCAGCCGAAGGATCTAACATCTCTACGAGAATTTCAGCCGCCTGTTGTTTTCCTGCTCGGCACCTAGCACACTTTTACATAATTATGTGCACTGCCTGTGGTCCTTCGCTAGGCCGTGAGCTTGAAAATGGCATGGGCCACCGCAGTTTGCTCGTGCGCTGCTGCATCCCCAACACCTGGAACAGTGTTGGCATTTTATAACATCGCTCACCATGTGCTACGTGTGCTATGGTGACAAGTATTTGCAGAATAAATGAATGGACTCTTTACCGTGCCCCCTCCACCTCCCACCCCCAAAGCATTGCCCTGTTCTCCCTCTGTTCCGCCTGAATCAATTCAGGCAGCTCACTCCCTGCACTTGTTAGGCTTGATTTCCCAGTGCCTAGTGCTGAACTGTGACCTCCTAGAGGAAAAAGACTGTCCTTGAAGAAATTACTGGTATGTCCATATTGGAAGGAACTAGCAGCCCTCCCTCCTTCTGTTAAGTGTTTGCTTTGTCTTACTTGTTTTTTTATATAGGTTGTGTGCAGGCACTAGGCTAGATGCTAGGGATACAAAGATAACAGAATGAACTTGACTGCTGTTGGTCAGTGGGAGGAACAGAAGCAACAAGCATTAATTATGCTGCATAAGCTAAAATAGGAGCAGGCCTGGGTGCTTGGGAACATGGAGAAAGGATTGCTAACTCTCAGGTGCCAGAGAAAGCCGATTTATAGAGAAACGATTTATTAAATGCATATATGAATGAATGGATGTGATCTACTTCCTAATTACATCTACAAATTTAGACTTCACAGCAGGTCCAAATAACTATCTGATAATTAAAACCCTGAAAAATAGTTGTTCCTCGCGTGCCAAGAATAAGGTCTGTTTAATGCTCTATCTTGAGCACTTAAAAGCAGGTGTTCTAGTTCTCTATAGATACATAACCAATCACACCAAAACGTATTGGTTTAAAACAACAACAATCATTTTACTTTCTCGCGTGATCTCTGTAGGTCGGGTATATGGGGGTGAGCCTGCTGGGTGGTTCTGGCTTAGGGTCTCTCAGGTTTGCAGTCAGATGGTGACGGGAGCCACAGCTGCAGCGGTTAGCTGAGCATCTCTGTCTCCGGGTGGGCTCAGTGCTTCCCCATGTGGTCTCTGTGGCCTAGTTTGGGCTTCCTCACAGCACGGCCGCCTCAGGACTCCAGCGTGGACGTACCAGCCTACGGAAAGCTGCATCACCTTTTATGGCCTAGCCTGGAAAGTCGCACACTTCTACCACTTTCATTAGCTACAAGCAAGTCACACACACACCCAGATGCCAGGAGAAGGTAGGCTGTGTACAAGGAGAGACTGTACCTTTAGATGGGAGGGTGACAACAATGGGAGATTCTGCTGCAGCTGGCTCTGAAAAAAAAGCAATCTGCCACAATGGGCCTGGCAGTGGTACAGTAGTCAATAGATGTTAAATGAATGAAACAAAATGAGGTCTATAATTATTTCATTCCGTTGAGGTCTACTGGGCAAATGTGTAAAATGTGCAATAATAACATTATATGAGATATCATCCATCAAGCTTTTAGTTTGTGCTAGACTATGCTAAATTATTTATATGCATTTAATTCCTATGAGGTAAGATTGATACTATGATAATCCCCATTTTTCAGATGAGAAATTGAGGCCTAGAGTTGTAACTTGAACCAGGTCTCCTAGCCAAATGTAGGTGGCACCTAAATATACATAAACCATTCTGTTATATGCCCACCTACACACAAATATGTATGTGTATGGATAACATGTAAATTTCCTTTGAATTTAATCAGAATTTCCACAAAGACCTCCCACACTTCTGGCAATATTAAAGGAAGAATCAGTAGTACTGCAGCCCACAGACTGGCACGTGGCAGGTACAGTTGTCTCTCTCCTCCTAGGAAGTAAATTCCATGATGTAGAAATCTTGTGTTATCTATTGCTACAGCCCCAGCACTTAGACCAGCAAAGGTTACTTCAAAGTTCACAATGCCAACAGGAGGGACACATATTTAATAAGGAAGAAACAATGACTCATGTGACAGAATAGATTGTAGCTATGGAGACAGATAGAAGAAAACAGTTAAGGCCCAGAAATCACTTTCATATGAAATATAGAAAGAATTTAGGGAAAATGACTGGGCCTAAATTCTTTGGGTGGGTGTCTGAATTTCTTCAAATTAGCCTAACAGTCCAAATAATTCTGCTTTCCGTATCAATGTATTTTAAATCCATATGATTTCTGAGTTCAGTTATCCAATTAATTTTACATCTGCCATACAATTACCTCCCATTTGTAGAAAGTGAGAGAGCATGCTCATGTATGTTTTCTCTGAGCCTGCTTGGTTAGAGAGCCCGCCACTCACTCGTGGTTCCTGAACCACGTTTAATTACACACTGAAGCACAGGGCTGGTCCATGCTGAAGGTTCATAGGTCCTGTTGTAACTGAGGACCAGGGATAGATGCAGCTTCGGGGTGGTCTCCAGGTATTCAGATGATGACATCAACACAAGATCTCTTTCCATCCCTCAGCTGGCCCTCCTCTGGTGCCTTCCTTCTCAGTGGCAATCTCTGCTTCTTCAAACTTACATCCAGCAATTAGCAATAAGAAAGATTTCTTTATTCTCAGTGGCTCTCTCTCCTTCTTCAAACTTAACATCCGGCAGTTATCAGTAAGAGAGTTTTCTTTCCCAGAATTCTAGCAGAAATGACAAGAACTGAAGCCAGGGGTGAAGCAGCCCCACTCCTAACACAGAAAGCACTGGGAAGAATTGCTCCCACAAAGAACGTGCCAAAAGGAAGAGAGGGAATTGCAGAAGCCAAAATTTGTAGTATACCTGCCCAGTCCCCCAGTCCCCTCAAAACAGATGCCCCTTCTGCAACATCCCCATCCATGGGTTGTAATTCTAATTAGTGTTTATTCATTCTTTTTTATATGTTGCTTTATGCAGTTACTTTGTATTATTACTGGATAAAACATTAATGTTCCTATTTCAAAATAATGACTTTGGGGTGATAGAAATGATCTGTGTCTCAATTGTGGTGATGTTCACACAAGTGTTGACATTTGTCAAAACTGATGACATTTTTCAAAAAGCATTTTATTGTATGTAAATTACACCTCAATTAAGTAGATTTTTAAAAATAATGATGATGGTGGTGATGTTAGGATATTCATTAAGCTTTTGCTCTGTGGTAGGATCTGTGCCAAGCACTTTATTGCATTTCTAACTTTTACTAGAATCCTGGGAAGTTAACATGTTTACCATCTTCATTTTACAGATAAGGCAACTAAGGATTAGAAAGTAAGGTGCCTAGGATCACAGAGTCAGTGGTGGAACTGAGCTTAGAATTCAAATCTATCTGTCTTAAATAACCATATATGGTTGATAAGAGAGACATTTTATATATCTAAAAAAATTAATAATAGCCAGACACCTAAAAATGGAATAAGATAACATATGAATGAAAGAGGAGATAGCTCATTCTGAAGAGTATGTGTTTTCCTAGGACCTTTTGCTGATGTGTCCCAAATATAGACTTAATTATACAAGCGTTTAATTTGTTTTGACTTTAAATCCCAGGGTCTACAATTTGTGTAGAAGCAATTGACCGAAGCAGACATGAAATCCTCATTTTCCTCAAAAGAACAAAGAGTAGTGTATCCTTATAAAGCCATTGTCTCATAGATCTTTAATTAAGGTAACAGCACTTAATTAATTAATATTCTTTGGCTTAAGAAATTAATGAAACTCATATTACTGTATTACACAGTCTATTTTATGTTACCTGTATTATTATTTCCTTTTATGACATAATTCATGCTAGCTCTACTTTTCTACCCATATCCATTTCTCCTCTTCCTCACCCACTTATTGAGAAACTACTTTCATAACATTTACTATATGCCAGATATATTACACTTTACACTAATTAAACACTTTACCCTCTAAACACTTTACAAAAATAACTCAATCTCTTAATAACCCCATTATTATCTTATCACCATTTTATAGGGCAGGAAAATGAATCCCCAAAAGTCACATAATGACTGAACAGCTGAGCTGAGAGTCTAGCTGGCAGTTCAATTCCAGACTTAGGCTGTGTTACTGGTAGAACGCCTATGAATGGTGGGCTTTCTTCCCTGGGAGTTCATATGCCTTTAGATGGCCCTGATTCTGAGGAATGCTATGGGTTTTACAGAGTGCATGTATCTACTGGAGGTGGCATGGTGGGGGTAGAAGAGGGCAATATTTCAGTAGAGAAATGATTCTGCCATCACTTTCTTCTAGGGGGAGAAGCCAGTATGAAAACCAAGTATTAAAGTGGGTTACCCTGCATCTACACGCAGGGCAAAGGGGGTATAATGTCTGCTGCATCTACAACAAGTGAATGTTGGCTGATTGCTTTTATTTACTTCCCACTTCCCTTTGTATTTTTTTTCTGCAATTTCCCATCCCTGCATCTCTATTACCCAATGTTATTTGTAGAAAAATTGACTCACAAAACTAACAGCTCTAATACTCCCAAACTAAAGTTCCACGACTAAAATACTAACATTCCCAACTTAAAAAAGAGACATTCTTTAAAGGCTGTTTGCCCAACAAGGAACAATAAGCCATCCCTTCTTCCCAAAGTTGATCTGATAACCTGGGCCAGTCCAGGAAGAAGTTTTCTCCGATCGGTCATGAGATGAAAAAGAGAATGACAATGTCGATGAGTTTTTCGTAAAGCTGCATGGATTCCATCTGCAGGGGCACTTTTTATTTTGACATTAGGTCTTTCCTCCATATTTGGTACTAATACGCTCATTTTTTTTTTTTTAGGTGTTAACATACTCCTTTTTAACAAGCCGACACTAAATGAACATAGTACCTGTATTTTAAAAAATATCCTTTGGCCAAATTAATATTTGGAAGTCCTGTGTCCCCCCAACTTTGTTCTTTGGTTTTGTGATAGCTTAGAAACAGTGCCTTGAGCCCAGGGAACTGTTGTGACTTGTTCACCTCTGTGTTCTTGGGATCTGCAGGCTGCCTAGCAATACTAAAAGATCAATACAGTTTGATGGATGCTGAAAGATAAACTGAGGCACATTAATATTTTGAAGAGTTCACTTGAGCAAACATTGATTCCAATCAGGCAAGACCAAATAGAAAGTGGTTAGAACTCAGCTGACAGAAACTACGGGCAGGTTTTTATAGCAAAGACTCAGAAGCAACACAAGGAAATTATTTGGTTATAGCTTGAGCGGTCGCTTTGTTTGGGAAAGCCTGGTTGGCTGTTTGTAATTGGTTGTTCTTAAGTCTCTATGTCTTGCATTCGAGTGCATGACTCCCGCTTCGGTTCTGGTGTGTTTCCATAGCCTCTCAAGACATTAGAGCGACCTCAGTCTGCTGGCTTCCTTGCTTAATTACTTCAACACCGACTAACCCAGAGGCTGGCAGGCATTTTTTGTAGAGGGCGGTCAGGCTTTATGGACCATACAGGCACTGTTGCACCTACGCAGCTGTGCTGTCGTGACAGGACACCAGCCACAGAAAGTACGTGAGTCAATGAGCATGGTGGCTGTGTTCCAAAAAGCTTTATTTATGGACACTAAAATTTGTATTTCATATAGTTTTCAGGGGTCACGAAATAGTCTTTTAATTTTTTTCCCAGCCATTAAAAACTTAATGCAGGCCTGCAAAACTTACAAAAGTAAGTAGCTGGCTAGATTGGGCCTGCAAGCCATAGCTTGATCCCTGGACTAACCAAATGAAACAACGGGTGACCAAATACAGGGGAAGACGGGACATTTCAGAGGTGTAGGTCCCAATCCTTCCTCGGCAATGGGTGAATGTGACCTCAGGAAAGCCAATCTAAGACCCAGAATAGCCTGGTTTCCCAGCTGTAAGTTAGGGAAAGCAATTCAAATCTTTACCCCCTACCTCCCCACTCCTAGAACATAACCTCCCTCCTATTTCTTCAGGCCATTGTTAGTGTTGACTGTTATCAATGACAGTGAAGAAGCATTTTTCAACTAAGAAGGACTAAATAATATACCCATGAGTATAAAAGACAAATTGGTAGATATACCTGCTCAGTTGATTTAAAAGATTCAATTTCCTACTGTTTTCCCAAAAACCACAAATGAGAAAAGCAGGAGTCCCCTGAACACCAATGAATTATCTTTGAACTGGACTCACAGAACCACGGATCTTCAGAGCTAAAGAGAGGATGGAAAACTTCCAGTTCAATCACACTGTTTCAAAGGCAAGGAAACTGAATACCAGGGAGGAAAGATACTTTCCCAAGGTCACTTATTTAGAGAATGAAAATAATCTAATTAGGGAAGATATTTTTGGAAGTTTGAATAAGAAGTAATTTCATGTAATGAAAAGAACATTGAGTTTCCATCCGTGGCTCAAATACTGGCTTTGACACATGGTTTTTAATCTCAGGCAAATTATTTAACTATCTGAGTCTCAATGTCTTCATCTTTAAAACAGGGACAACTAATTATCTCACAGAGTTGTAGTTAAAAACAAGTAAAATAATATACACAAGACACTGTGGAGCATAATAAATGCTCAGTAAATTATAACGTGTATTATTATTACATGAAATTTTAAAATCTCAAAATTTACCCTATCTCCTAAAAAAAATCTTGAAATTATGGTTTTTAAACTGAGCTTAGAAATGAAAACCAAATATTTGATGTTCTAATAAAAAGTTTTTTATCCTATTTAATTGAAATACTTCCTTGAATTTCTACTTACAGCATTCCTGGAAGACAATGTAGTGCTGTTTTTAAACTGAAATCACAAACTAACACACTTCCACTTTAGGATGGAATTTGATTAATACCATGAAAACACTTTATTACTGAAATACCCCAAAGAAAGCTCAGCTGTGGAGAAATGCTAGAAATTGTAAGCAGTATTTTAGGTTCCCATCCGACAATAATTTGATGAAGATAAGGAATGAGTACCTAAAGGACATAGTTAAGAATGTCCTCATATTGTCTTTTTCAAAGTAAGGCTAAAAGTAAAATCTTGAGCATTAAACCAATCTGGGTTTTAACCCCAGCTCTGTCACTTGCTGACTGTGTGACCTTAGACAGTTGATCTGAAGCTAAGGTTTTTTAAGCATAAGAAGGGGGTAATAATGGGACCTACCTTGCAGGGCTGTTGTGAAGATTAAATGATAGGATGCACATAAAATGCTTGCTTAGGCCAGGATCTGCACTGCAGCAAGTGCTCCGGAAAATGTCAGCTAAATAAAATGGTAACTGGGCATGTTGTTGGATGAAGAACTTTGATAAATCCCATTTTTGATCACTTGTTTCTTCTGGCAGATGTTTGATAAAACTGTAAAAGAACTGATTTGTCAGAGTAATAGTGAAAATTGTAAAGGTAGGTGCTCGCTTGACGTTAGAACTGGAGGTAGCTTTCCTCCATTGCTCTATCAAGTCCGGAGGAAACCAAGAGCCCCAGGGGTTTCTAGGAGCTGGGAACACAGGTTCAGTTCAGGACTCTAAAAAGAAAGCTTTGCAGGTTACTTTGGAGACCTCAGGCTCCACCTCCTCAGAGAAGCTGCCCTGCTCTGTCAACGGAAGTCTGTCCTCTCTCTCGGTCTCCATTGTCATTATATGTCTCAGACCCTTGATTGATTTCTTCAGTGCCTGCACAACAACTTGGACTTATTTTGCTCTTTGCTTGTTGACCGCTGCCCCCACCAATGTCTCCCTCTTCCCCCCACCTCCTCACTCTCAGAACATAAGCTCCCTGGTGGCAAGAACGGTGCTAAGTGGTTCATGGCTGAATCCTCAGTGCCTCCCGTGGTGCCTGCTGCACATTGTAAATTCCTGGTAACTATCTGGTGAATAAATCAGTGAATGAGTTTGCAAACAGGCAGCTCCGGCAGATGCCCAATGCTCCAGGCTTTCCTTAGAAAGTGTAGAAAGAAAGGAAAAACTGATTATGCAACTGCCACAAGAGGAAAAGAGAGCTAGTAAAATTCGCGACCACCCAGATCCAGTACTAAGGTCCTTGACCACGTGGGCTCAGAATTTCTAGGGGAGGGAACAAAGGAAATACAATGGTAGCTGGGTGACCCCAGGACAGAAAAATTACACACACACACACACACACACACACGGATAAATGATATCCATGAAGACTTGGGGTACATTAGAATCTGGTAGGTTGTTTCTTACCTCAGGCCCAAAAACCTTTCTTTGGCCCTGGGGTCACCACCCACTCACTGCCTCTTGGGTCTCCTCATTTGTCTTCCTCCCTCAGTTTCCTCTGCTGATTGCTCCTCATTTTCCCAACTTCTGAACACCGGACTTCCCCAGGTTGGTTCTCAAACCTCTATCCACACATACTTTCTAGTAAACTCCAGCTTGCCTCAGGGCTGCAAGTACTACCTGCACTAACAACCTCCGACTGTCTAGCCTACAGTTGAACTCTCTCCTGAATTCCAGACAGGTATACACAACTGGACTGCTTAACCCTTTACTTGCATATCTAAATGGGCATCTCAGACTTAAAAGGGACCAGACCAAACTCTTGATTTTTCTCCCCAAAGCTGCTCCTCCCAATGCAAATCCATTCTTGCAGTCATTCAAGCCAAAAATCTTTGAGTCATCCTTTTCTTCCCTCTCTGTAATCTACCTCCAATCACTGGCAAATTCTTTTGGCTGAGTCTTCAACATATACCTGTAATCTGACCACTTTTCTACCTCTGCTGCTGCAGCCCTGGTCCAAACCAGCAGCATCTTTTGCCTAGATGATTGCAGCAGCCTCCTAACTGGTCTCTTGACCGCCACCCATGCTGCCTGCGGTCACATCTCCTCTAAGCAGCCAGAGTGATCTTAGCAGAA
Organism: Manis javanica; assembly: GCF_040802235.1. Lineage (NCBI taxonomy): Eukaryota > Metazoa > Chordata > Mammalia > Pholidota > Manidae > Manis > Manis javanica. Next base: position 89,041,372 of record NC_133169.1, on the reverse strand, counting down.
TATTAAGTTATTTCATGTTGCTCCTCTGATCAAAAACTCCGGTGCTTTTCCATCTTACCAAAGGAAAAGCAAAAGCATGGTCCCACCCAGGGGCACCTCTCCTCATCCCATTTCCTACTCTCCCCCACAGCTCACTTTGCTCTGACTGGTTGACAAGCCAAATGGATTTAAAATTAATTTAGAAAATATTAGCCTGAAAATTTGGCATAAGGCTTAGAAGATCTGACAGGAAGTAACTAAACTGCTAAAGCTAGAGAAATGCCTGATTTTTTTATTAGTCATTCTGATCCCATAGTATTAGAATAGCATTTATTTTAGGGTCCTTAGCCTTTGCCTTTGATCCCTAGAGTTAATCGTTCTCCCCAGAAAATACAAATTGATTACCCCTAACTTTCTGGTGGTAACCCTCTATCTCAGTCTTGGACAACAATCCCTTTGAGCTGTTAGTATTTTAGGGGGTGACTTTTTTCACACTGTGAAAGATACCAAGGCTAAAACATCTACCTGTTTCACTTCAGAGGAAACAGAACTTCAACAGACATTTATTGAAATCCTCTCAAGACTTGCCCATGTCTTCCAGGAACTCACAAGAGTCCAGGTGACAGCAAAAGAACCCAACCTTCATGATGCCAATGAAGAGGGAGCCCAGTGTGCTATGCCGAGTGGAGGGAACTCAGCCCAACCTGAAGACGTCAGCAAAGCTTCTAGAGGCACTGGCACCTCGGCTGAAGCTTACACTGATGTAGAGAAATGGAGGTTCAGGGGCAGGGGGGTCATATTCCAAAGAGAGGGTGGAGCCTGAGCAAAGCCATGGTGGCATGCATCTGTGTGCTTTGTGCAGGAAACCACAAACATTCAAGGGAAGTTACTCTTAAAATGAAACCAAAAAGGAGGGCAGAGAGCAGGGCACAGGCAACTTAATTAGCAATACCACAGAGCTTGGCCTTTGTTCAACAGGCCACAGAGAGCCTCCGAAGCAAGAGGTGAGACAACCATGCAGACGTGCTTGAAGGCAGGCCGACCAGTAGGGAGGCTGCAGCAGCTTCTAGGAGAAGGTGATACAGGTCTGAACTGGAGCGGAAGGCCTGGAGATGCGGGGCCTTGAGGGTGGGGGAAAGGGACACACTTAAGAAATGTTGAGTCAGAGTCAGTGGAACTTGAGAAGGAGACAAGAGAAAGGTGGCAAGGATCACTGTGAGGTTTCTGTCCTTGAAGGAATCACCGAGTGTAAATAGGCGCTGGACCAGGCAGGGAGAGGATTTCATTTTTAGGTATGTTGAACTTGACATTTTAAGGGAAAAGCGCTCATTCATTTATCCATTCATTCAAGAACTACTTATCAAGCACCTACCCTGTGAATGTACAGTTGTGAATTTGAAGGGAGAGGATGAGGAGTTAGCCCAGGAGGATGGGGCACAGCCGCTGGCACAATGGAAGCTCTCGGTGGGCTCCTGTTGAAAAGAATGAACAGTTACTCAGGGAGTGCTTGTAAGAGAAGAGCCGGGAGCCAACCATGAAACTCCAGAAAACAGCAATGGTTCAGGCTTGGGGAGAGGGCACAGACAGAGTGGTCAAACATGTGGAGGGAAGGGTGTGGTGTCACGGAAATAAAGTGAGATGGGCACAGGAACCAAGCATACACACGTTACCAGGAATTAGAAAGGCTTTTTTATTCACAGCCTTCTCCCGTGCAGAAATTTCTCCGTGAATTATTTCTGAGTTGAAAGTGAAAGAGGTCTCTAGATAAATCTAGACAAAATAATAATAATAAGCATTTCTTCTTTTCTGAAGCTTTGTCATGTTGCAATCCAAGGGCTGGTTGGGCAATGGTTGCATTTCTACTTGCCAAATTTAACTACTAAGTTTGTGCTAGTCTGTACTTTTGCTTTAAATCACTTTGAATACTTTCTTTTTTCATTTGTGTTATTCTTGGTGTTAACTTCCTCATGTTGATTTAAACCAGAGGATATAATTGGTTGGTATGAAAACAACTGAATGTCTAAAACCTGACGGCAGCATTTAATTAGCAGTAGATCCATATAATGGTGAGAGGGATGGTGGTTTCTGGTCTGTTCTATGTTGAGTGTGATAAATTCCTGGTTGTAGACATCTGATTTTTGTTTGCTTTTGTTTTGTTTTATTTTCTGCCTAGCCAACATCTATATCCCATTCTTAAGATGACGGTACTTGAATCTTCCTTGGGGAATGACTTCTTCCCCATTCCTAGTCCAGGTATTTGGGTGGAGCTGACTACAGGGGGAGGGCATGTGGCCCAGAGCTGATCAACAAAACTTTGCAGCCCCCTGGGCCCAATGACAAGCCCAAGGATGAGCTCATGATGCAATCAGACGCTGAGATAAAATTCTTGGAGTCGTTAGAACAACCAGGCCAAAGGCACTCCGCTGAACCAGGAACTAACATGAGCCATTTTATCACGGGAATAACCCTTGTGAGAATGAAGCTAATGCAGAAGACAGAAGAACGGCGAGATGAAGAAAGCGAGAAAGACCGAGTACTGAGACGTTCTGAGGCCCTGGTCTGCCCACACCTGGGGCTGGATTAGCATACTGCTGAACTTCTCAGCTCAGCCAGGAAATTTCCTTTTTATGCTTTCACCAGAGTTTGTTAGGTTTTCAACCACTTGCAACCAGAAAGTCCAGATGAGAGACATAATTCCATTTCTACTTTTTCTGCTTCCTCCACCCACAGGGTGTCAGCTGTCTAAAGTCATATTCTCTTGCTTAGCCCCGCCAGCCTATCAGTGCAGCCTACACTATGGTCAGCATTTTCAGGTCGCTTGTCGCCTTCTGTACCAGCCTCCCTCTCTGTTTCTACTTTGTGCTCTCTGTGTCCCAGAGCTTCCTTCCTCACCAGAACTCACTAAGATCTAAGGTCCACAAGGCTGTAGCCCCCTCTGGTTCTCAAGGAGACTTCCTGCTTATTATATTCACCTACGGTAGGCTCTTTCCACGCTGCCAATCTGTTTGTTTGAATAACCAGAGGCTGACTGAATGGAAGCCATGCCTGCCCCCAGGCTTGGAAAGCCTGGTGCCAAACTGCTGGGCTCTGGCCACCACCCAACACCACCGGTACACTGTGTCCACACGCAGGCCGTCTCGTCCCAAATGTCACACCTACTGCTGCTGTTTTCTCTCTCCCTCCTTATGACAAGCTTTGGCTGATGTTATTCCCAACTCTGTCACTTCTGTAGTTGCTGTGCCACCCAGGACTTTTGCCATTTCCCCTCAGGGATCTTGGGGATTTCTGAGCAATCATACCTTAGTGGGCTAGAGGCCTATCGCTTCCAAACAATATTCACAACCATCATGGAAATGCTCTCCCCCTGCAGATAAGGTTGTTTCCCTCTCTCCAGCCTTGAAATAGACAAGGTAAGTCATTCAGATCTGCCAGATACAATCTTCAGAATTATACAAGAGGACTAGAATTTTTCCTTCAGCTTTTGCCTAAAACCCAGGGAAATAACAGAGGGAGAAACACTTCTCTGAATACAGATGACATGAGTTGATCTCCCTCCTCTGCTTTTATTATCTTTCTCTCATGGGAAGAGTATAAATTGAGTAGCCCTAAGCTTTTCCTCTAAGATTGGGAACAAGACAAGGATGCCCACTCTCACCATTTTTTTCAACATAGTACTGGAGGTTCTGGCCATGGCAATCAGACAACACAAAGAAATGAAATGCACCCAGACTGGCAAGGAAGAAGCTAAGCTGTCACTGTTTGCAGATGACATGATATTGCACATAAAAACCCCTAAAGAACCCAACACAAAACTACTAGAATTAATAACTGAATTCAGCAAAGTTGCAGGATACAAAATTAATACACAGAAATCTGTTGCATTCCTATATACTAACGATGAACTAGCAGAAAGAGAAATCAGGAAAACAATTCCATTCACAATTGCATCGAAAAGAATAAAATACCTAGGAATAAACCTAACCAAGGAGGTAAAAGACCTATATCCTGAAAACTGTAAGACACTCATGAGAGGAATTAAAGAAGACACCAATAAATGGAAATACATCCCATGCTTATGGATAGGAAGAATTAATACTGTCAAAATGGCCATCCTGCCTAAAGTAATCTACAGATTCAATGTAATCCCTATCCAAATACCAACAGCATTCTTCAATGAACTAGAACAAATAGTTCAAAAATTCATATAGAACCACAAACGACCTCTAATAGCCTAAGCAATCCAGAGAAGAAAGAATAAAGCAGGGGGGATTACGCTCCCCAAACTTCAAGCTCTACTACAAAGCCATAGTAATTAATCAAGACAATTTGGTATTGGCACAAAAACAGACCCATAAACCAATGGAACAGAATAGAGAGTCCTGATATAAACCCACACATATATGGCCAATTAATATAAAATAAAGGAGCCATGGACATACAATGGGGAAATGACAGCCTCTTCAACAACTGGTGTTGGCAAAACTGGACAGCTACATGTAAGAGAATGAAACTGGATTACTGTCTAACTCCATATACAAAAGTAAACTCTAAATGGATAAAAGACCTGAATATAAGTCATGAAACCATAAAACTCTTAGAAGAAAGCATAGGCAAAAATTTATTGAATATAAACACGAGCAACTTTTTCCTAAACACATCTCCTCGGGCAAGGGAAACAAAAGCAAAAATGAGCAAATGGGACTACATCAAACTAAAAAGCTTCTGTAGAGCAAAGGATACAATCAGTAGAACAAAAAGGCATTCTACAGTATGGAAGAATATATTTGTCAGTGACATATCCAACAAAGGGTTAACATCCAAAATATATAAAGAACTCACATGCCTCAACACCCAAAAAGCAAACAACCCAGTTAAAAATGAACAGAGGATCTGAACAGACACTTCTCCAAAGAAGACATTTGGATGGCCAACAGGCACATGTAAAGATGCTCCACATCACTAATTATCAGGGAAATGCAAATTAAAACCACAATGAGATATCACCTCACACCAGTTAGGATGGCCAACATCGGAAAGACTAAGAACAACAAATACTGGCGAGGATGCGTAGAAAAGGGAACCCTCCTACACTCCTGGTGGGAAATGTAAAATAGTTCAACCATTGTGGAAAGCAATATGGAGGTTCCTCAAAAAACTAAAAATAGAAATACCATTTGACCCAGGAATTCCACTCCTAAGAAACAAGATCTCAGATTCAAAAAGACATATGTACCCCCATGTTTATCACAGCACTATTTACAATAGCCAAGATACAAAAGCAACCTAAGTGTCCATCAGTAGATGAATGGATAAAGATGTGGTACATGTACACAATGAAATACTATTCAGCCATAAGAAGAAAACAAATCCTACCATTTGCAACAACATGGATGGAGCTGGAGGGTATTATGCTCAGTGAAATAAGCCAGGCAGAGAAAGACAAGTACAATGATTTCACTTATTTGTGGAGTATTACAACAAAGCAAAAACTGAAGGAATAAAACAACAGCAGACTCACAGACTCCAAGAAGGTACTAGCAGTTACCAAAGGAAAGGGTTTAGAGATGGTGGGTGGGGAGGGAAGGAGAAAGGAATTAAAGGAAATTATGATTAGCACACATAATTGCAGGGGGATCATGGGGAAGACAGTATAGCACAGAGAAGACAGGTAGTGACTCTACAGTATCTTACTACGCTGGTGGACAGTGATTGCAATGGGGAATGGCAGGGGGGGACTTGATATTATGGATGAATGTAGTAGCCACAATGTTGCTCATGTGAAACCTTCATAAGATTGTATATCAATGACACCTTAAAAAAAAAAGTGTAAAAAAAAATTAAATAAATAAGTTGAGTAACCCTTTATGTTCCTGTCAAGTCCTAGAGAACTAAGTTGTAACCAACTCAAATTCAACAAATATTTTATAAGCGCCTATTTATTACCACTATGCACTGTGCTGGGTAAGGGGTGTACGGAGGAGAATAAGACAAGCAAGACCCCTGCTTCATTCAGACTCGACTTTAGTGAGGGTAGAAAAGAGGCAGCAAACAAACATGGAAACAAATGAACAAACTTTCAGACAGTGAGAAATGTTATTAAGAAACTATAAGGGGACAATGTGTTTCAGAGTAAGCAGACTATTTTAGATAGAATTATCAGAGAAGGTTTTTCTGCAGGGGTAATATTTGAGCTAAAACCCAAATGAAGAGAAGGCACAAACGATGTGAAGACCTCAGAAGGGAGTATTCCAGGCAGAGAGCCAGCAAAGGCCCTGAGCTTGCAGGAAGCTTGATGTTTGAGACGAGGGGGTCAGTAAGATATGGCCAAGGGACCGAATCTGACCTACCCTCTCTTTTCATACAGCCCAAATGCTAAGAATGCCCTTTATATTTTTAAATGGTTAGGGGAAAGAAAGAATATTTCATGCTGCACGAAAATTATATAAAATTCGAGTTTCAGTGACCATAAATAAAATTTTTATTGGAACACAGCCATGCTCATTCATTATATACTTTACGTGGCCAGCTTCATGCCTCATCGGCAGAGCTGAGTGGTTGCAACAGAGACTAGGTGGCCTGTAAACCTAAAATATTTACTATTTGGCTCTTTGTAGAAGAAGTTTACAGACCCCTCTGTTAGAGAAAAGAAAGAAATATCTTCCCAGGCTTGAGAGAACCTTGAATTTCTTTAATTATTTAGGATATTTTTGCCTTGTAAATAACAGAAAACCTGTCTCCGACTGACTTACGTAACGTGGAGGATTACAGATAGTCATAAACTTTTTGATACTTTTCCCGTCAAATGGTAGAATCTATGTTGTCTCCTCTTGAATGTGGGCAGACTTTGTGCCTGCTTTGACCCATAGACTATGACGGAAGTGATTCTGCCAGTCCAGGCCTGGGCCTGAAGATAAGGCAGCTTCTACTTACTGCTCGGAATACTCCCTCTGAAGCCCCTGCACCCTGTGTAAGAAGCCGAACTCCCTTAAGATAGTCGTGCTGGAAAGGCCATGTGGACGTGCTCTGGTTAAAGATCGCAGCTGAGCTTAGACTTCCAGCCATCAGCAAGATGCCAGATATGGGAGGGAAGCAGCCTTGGACTCTTCAGACCTGCCTATCATCCAGCCGGACGCCGCTGAGTGACCTTGGTTGATGCTACAGGGAACAGAAAAACCTAGCTGAGCCCCGGCTGGCTTCCTGGCCCACGGAGTTGTGAAATATAATACAATGGATGCTGTTTTAAGCTCCTGCTTTTTGGCGTAATTGTTTCATAGCAATGGACACCCAGAACAAACAACACAGAAATTTTGTGATCTCCCATTGACGGTAAGGGGTAGATCGGGGTGCACCCCCAAGGTAGCCTGGCACTGCTCTTCTGCAAGCCCTTTGGCTGTGCCCTCTGCCCGGGTTGGTTTCATCATGAGGCTGCAACAGTCCCAGCGGTCGCACTCAAACCTGACAGCGTCCAGAGGAGGAAGAAAGACTGCTCTTGGAGGGACTGTGTCGGGGGACCAGGATCTGCCCTGGGGTTAGGGGTGAAGTCTCCTCCTCTGAGCCACTGGGAGGGAGGGAGTAGGGCAGGAGGTACTGAGTCAGAAACTCATCGTATCCAAGGTATCTTTCTTCCCACCATCATGCAGTCATGCAGCCAGAATATTTTAGGCTGAACTCTATGAATATGCTTTTTTAAATAGGTCAAACAGATTCAAATAACAACAATTTCAAATGGTTATCCTTAACACTTATTAAGCCTTTATGATAGTGACAGGCATGGGGTAGATGTCAGGGCTACTGGAATCACATGGTGCTAAGTTTAAAGAAGGAAAAGAGCAGGTCCAGCGCCATAAAAATCTGTAGAACCACGTCACGTGAAAGTGGGGAGCCCCTTGTTCACAGCTTATTAAGAATTCCAAGGTGGCAACGGCAGAGCATCAGACCAAACACGGAGTGCCTCTAGTGCAGGGACCGTGTGACCGGCCAGGCTGCATGGCTGTGAAGCTGGCCCTGGGAAGGAAGAGGTGTCCACAGGAGAGAACAGCAGACGGCCTCAGTCAGACTGGGGAAAGGCCGTATTTAAGCAAGGGCCTGAGAGAGGGATAGGAACAGCCTGGTGGGAAACAGAGGGGTTCAGCTCCCAGCAGGAGAGCGGCGTCCTCCGTCCCCTCCTCCCTCCAGGTCGGTTAAGACACTTCGGGTGGCCTGTCCTCATCAGCTGTGATGAGACAAAAGGATGAGGGTAACAGATCCCTTTCCTGTCTGCGCCAGCTCAGGCCTGCTTCCCAGTCCTTTCCTGTGTTCCGGATCTCAGCACCTGGGTAATCTACCCGTACAATCTGACGCTTCGCCATCAGCACCACGGAGGGCAGGGCGGACTCCGAGGGGCCCCAGGCCTCTCCTCGCAGTGCTCAGGGACAAGTGCTTCCTGCAGCAACGGCCTGGCCCCCCTCGTCCGCTTAGCCGGGGCTTGCCAGAAACGGGGAAGAGGTCTCTCAGACCTCCCATTCCCTAACCCCCAAACCATGGAGACAGCTAACACTAACTGGGCCTCAAAAAATTTTGTCACCAAATCTGAGTCTTTTCCCTACAATTACTGTAGCCCATTTGTAGTTCTTCTACTGAATGTTCTTTTTCTTTTAGATCCCATGGAAACTTGTTGTAGGCCTCCAAGTTGGTTGTAAACAGAATCCGATGAAAAGCTTATTAAAAATATAGATGCCCCAACCCCATGTCAAACCCAGCTTCTCTGTTTTTAACAAATCCTGTAGGTAACTCTGATGTACTGCCAGGGCTCTGAACCGTTCATTGCTTTAGCAAGCTGGAAAGAGTAAGGAAACAATTCCCATTTAGCTGGTGTAAGTCAGAACATCTCATTTCCGTTGATAAATGTGAGCCCTGAAGGCAAACTGCACGAGTCTCCCCTTACCCGGGCCCCTGGTGGATGCCTGAGACCACAGATTGTACCAAACCCTAAACATACATCTCTCCTATATTTACATGACTATGATAAAGTTTAATTTATAAATTAGGCACAGTAAAAAATTAACAATAACTAATAATAATAAAATAGAACAATTACAATATAATATAATAAAAGTTATGTGAATGTGGTCTCTCTCTCTCAAAATATCTTATTGTACAATACTCACCCTTCATCTTGTGATCATGGGAGATGATAAAATGCCCACCTAACAGGTGAGATAAAGTGGGGTGAATGACGCAGGCGCTGTGTTGTAGTGTTAGGCTGCTATTGGCCTTCTAGCTGTACGTTAGGAGGAGGATCATCTGCACCCGCACCTCAGCAGACCACAGGTAACTGGAACTGGGAGAAAGCAATACCACGGATAAGGGAGGGTCATTGTGCTTTTATTCAGTGTCTCAGTCTCCCCGTTAAGTTATGTGGCAATGATTCCTGCATTCACATCTCTCTGCCCTAAAGGTTCTCTGTACCATAAAGCTCCTCTCGCCTTCCCATTAATATAGTTCCCCTTTGATGGCAGCCCCTAGGTTCTCCTGGGAACTAACCACCCTTCTCCCAGTGCAGGCAGGCTTGGTAGGCATGTTGACCAAGGTGCTCTGATGCCCCCTGACAGATCAGTGGGCCCAACACCCACATTTGGCCAACCACATTTTCTCTCCCAGAAAATTAAATCTTGAGACAAGTGAGGCAGAGACTGAAAATAAATGAAATTGGTTCATCTGGTATGGGTGACCCAAGTCTGTCTCCTGGTTCCTGCTCCCTGAGGTACCTGGTTCACGTGCTCTTTTGCTCGAGTGGGTTCCATTGCTTGCTACCAGAGAGTCCTGTTCCTTAGAATCAAGATCTTTGACAGCGTTCTATATGCTAGTGATGTCATAGCTTCCATTCACATCAAGTCATTATGAAGAATGCTTTAGACCATTCTATGGGAAGTCAAGAGTTTATTTTAATAATGGCATCTTTGTTTCAGTAATAATAGACAGTGAAAATTCCTCAATAGAATAAAAGATTATTGACTGTCCTGCTGAAATATTTTAAATGGAGATAGGCTTTGAGTAAATACTCTTTATCTAAATGAAGTTCATTGTTCTGGAACCTAGGGAAGGAAAGGACAAAAGAAAAGAAAAAAGGAAGCGAGTTTGGCTTCAATTTAAACCAGCTCCCCTTCAGCTGCACCTCACTCTTTACACATAAATTTAAGAAAAGGCCTACTCTAAATATTTAAAAGAGAGCTGGAAATGGCATCCAAATGTGCATTTTAAAGGGTAACTACTGCAAAGGAAATAGCTTTAGTGACTGAACCCATTCCTCTCAGCAGCCTTAATTTTATTTCTACCACAATCTCATTGTTACTCCTTTTCTGTCTTGGCAGACGTCTTCATTGCTATGATTCGAGCTGACAGTTACTGAGCACTTCCTGGGAACCAGGCATGATGGTGGATGTGCTACATGCGTTACTTCGTTGACTCCTTACAATGGCCCTTCAAAGTCAGTGTTGTTATCACCCCCATTTGCAGGGGAAAAAGATCAGTGAGGTTAATCAGGCTAATGAACAATGGAATCACTTATCATCAGTGTGTCCCCATCTGTCCCCAAGCCTTCCTTCCACTGTGCCCTATGGCCTTAAAGGGAAAGAGCCTGCTTAGTCCAAGGCATGACAGAAAAGAGTATTAAATGTGTCACTGTATCTCAAATCAAATGGCCACTGGACTCGCTGCCCACACCTGGGCCTGTTTCCCTGACTAGACTAGAAGTTCCTTGAGGGCAGGAAGTGTTCTGTCTACCACTGTATCACCAGTACGTGTCTGGCACAGAGGACGTGCTCAGAAAACGCTTATGGAGTCGATGACTACCTTGTAGGGTTCTCAGACCTAGAGACCATGACAGGCTTGGGAGAAAGAAGGGTTAATGTCAAGAAGAGTCCCCCAGGGAAACAGAAAACCAGTTCGCCGAGAGAGAATTCAGCCAACTTAAGAATCTGGCCAAGCCTATAAACACCAGCTAATTCTGAACTTGGGGTCCTGGGCAGTTCTTTCCCTTCCAGAAAAGCTATTCCATCTTCTAGACACAGTCATACTCTGGCTTGAATTTGAGAAGTTTCCAAACATCTGATGGGGGAAGTATAAGCTTAAAGGCTGGAGTAATAATCACAGTGTTCCCAGGGCCGGTTCTCTCGCAGCCTGCTCACATCTAGCTGCCATGCTCTCCATTGAAGGCTAGAGGAGTAATGTTATTTACTTTGAGGACTGAAGCTAATCTTTGGTTGATGTAAGGCCCACTCTATATCCCTGGGTAAATTCCTTTTATGCCTATTTCCTCAAACGTGGAAAAAAAGCCAAATAGGACACATACAATCAATCAAAATTTCTAACCCAATTTCTGGGGTTCTCTTAGTGGAGTCTTGTTTATCCCCTGTGATTAGTTCAAAGTTTGGCTTTGGAGTCAAGCAAACCTCAGATCAGACTTTGGGGGTGGCAGGTAGCAGCAGAGTGACCTTGGATGAACACTGTCAGCTCTCAGAGCCTCAGCAATATTGCCTCTTGTTTGGAGAATGGTAGAATGTGATAATGTGTGCAGAATGCTTAGCCCAGTGCCAGCCATGTGATAAGCAGGAAGCAAATAGTGGCTTAGTGATATCTCTGCTGGCTTCACTTAAGCATTTCATTCAAAACAGTCAGAAAGTCCAGGGTGCCCTTGGCATTTTAAGTGGCAGGTGTGATCTAAAGTTGTCCTTCAACCATGCAGATTACTCTCTCAACTTCTAAATTATAAACAGAATTTGGAATAAGGCAATGAAACTATGTAGACTTATTTATGACATTTCTCTCCTGAACTCTCCCTTGGAAGAGGTTCAATAAACTAAGTCCATTATTCTTAAAAAGATTATTTTGATCATTTGTCAAGGAAAATGAATGTCGTTGTTGCACGTACCTTGACTGCTTTACTGCCCCAAATTTCTATTTTTATTCTAAAACTCAAATATAAGGCATGGAACACGTTTGGTTTTGAACACTGTGAGCAGATGAAACATGAGCTTTCTCAGAAGAAGCTCTTTACGGGTCTTTCACGATCCCTATCCTGCCTTACTTGCATTAGATCATTGGTCAGTCCTCTATAGTTTCAAGCCCGATGATTTCAAAGATCGAAGACACTCATTAAATCACCCTGACTATCCATGGGATCCTTTGAATGGGAAAAATCCTAACACAGTGACAAGAGAACTCTTTGTTAAAGTTAGGTGTGGCTACAGGGCCTGCTTGAGCTACTAGAATGTGGACAGTGTCTTTAAAAATCAGAGTATGATTTTATGTGCCCCCTTTCTCCCTGCCAGGGACAGTTGACATCAATCTGGACATACAGTATGAGTGAAATAACCTTTCTTTGTCTTAGGCTGCTGAGATTTTAGGGCTATTGGTTTCTACAGCTTAACCTTGCCTATCTTGACTGATGCAGCAAAGACATAAATGCGGTTGGCGTGTGTAACTAACACACCCATGATGCCATGCCTAAATTTTCTCATCTTGGTCAACAATTAATTTCCAGAAGTGAGTGGTTTAGTGGGATAGTGCACTGAAGCTCTGAATTACAGTCAGCATCAAAATAGTTCTAACAGACTCGTAGAAAGATGCCAACAGATAGTCCTCTGTGCCATCATGAGAGAGAGAAACGCAATTCCTAGATCTGCAGTCCCAGCTGGAATCCTTCCCTGTTGATCAGCTAACCCACGGTCACCCTGGAGGGAATCCAGAGCAGGCTGTCTCTCCCTCATCCTCAAGCGCATCCCAGGTGAACTGGTTAGCTGGGCCTTGCCTCACGCTGAGGACACTTCGGGATATATCGTCCATTCCAAGTAGCCCTCACTCTAAAGAGCTTCTCTGTCCCCCAAGTGTCCATGGAAGAAAGGCTTAGGGTTGCTGCCAATCTCGTACATGTTATCTATTCCTAAGCCATCTTCATGAAGGAATCAGGGATCTTCCATAGATTTTTCTTCTCATAGCTGGAATGGAGAATAGTATTCATTATTTGAATAAAAGACACATATGCTCTAAATCCCACTAGTAGCAATAACAGTCATTGTTTGTTGGGTGCTTTCTATGTGGCACTATGATTTAATCCCAACAACGACTTGATTAGGTAGGAACTATTATCTGCTTTTCTACAGATAAAAGAACCCCAAAGCTTAGAGCAGTAAAACACCTTGCCCAAGGTCAGCCAGCTTAGAAAGAGGAGAAATCGTGCAAACCTGGAAGCTGTTCTCTAAAGACCAAGCCTACTTTACTCCCCTTCCTGGCCATCGTGTTATATCTCAATTCCCCCACACCCGAGATAAAAAATCCTGGCGTTTTCCCTGTCTTCATTGTGTTGCCAGTGACCTGATTACATCATTTCTGGTCTCGAACCAACGCTGCTCCAGTAAATCCCCAGGAGAACCAGGCCCTCAACACCTGCTTAGTTTCTTCCTGTCCTTGCAGAGAAGAGTCTGGGAAATCTGCTTAAGAAAAAACAAAACAAAGTGATCCGAGGGAGAAAAAAAAACTAACCCGTGGAGGGAGAGAAGTTATTTTCCTCTTTGATAATTGTGTGCGAGTAATGATCAGCTGTGGAAGGGAAAATGGATCCTTGGGCTTGAGAGAGAGGCTGAGGCGGAAATAGACACGGGGAGCCCAAGAAGGGGGCAGAACCGGAGGCTGCAGCCAGGAAACCAGAGGCAGGAAACAGGATTTCTTTTTTCTGAAGCCCAGAACAAAGCTGACAGTGAGTTTGGCAGGAAGAGGGACCACCATCTCCGACTTCCAGTGGAAAGAGTCCTAAGCACTCAGAACTGAAGATCTGTGGGAAGGGATGAGTCATGGAGGAATCGTGATCTATAATATTCTCTTTCTGAGAACAGCCGCTTATTATTATTCCAGCTCCGCACTCTTTAATTATTGGGCTGCAGTCCTCTTACCTTCCAAAGGGAAGCTAGGAAACGGCTAGGATTCTCTCACCTTGCTCACTGGGGCCGCTCAACCTGGAAGGCTAAGCTCTCTTCCCCTGCCCTCCTTCCCGTCTTCCATGCACTGCTGTCTCTTCCTGGGATGCCTCTCCCAGTGCTCTTAGCACAGGTACTTCTTCATATTTAGGGCTTGCCTTAGATGTCACTTCCTCAACTTTCTCTGGCCTTCATTCCGTGGCAGAGATTGTTAGTTGCCTATCCAGGATCTCTTCTCCCTTCTTTCTCATTTAACAGTACACTGATTTTCTTGGTGGTATTGTTCCCAGTAAAACACTACATTTCCCAGCCTCCCTTGCAAGTGACAGTGGCCATGTGACACAGTTCAGGCTGTTGTTACTTCATTCCCTGGACTGCATTTTTGCAGGAGACTTTGGCTGACTTTTTATATAAACGGTTCGATTAAGGGAGGGCATAAGCAATAAAATTGTGAGGACTTTGGAATTATGAATCGTGCTCGCTATCGTGATCATAGTAATACTTGATGAATATCCCCTTCTCTTGAAGTAATTATTTACATTTATAACCTATGCTTCATACCTACCAGGCTTTAAGCATATTGACTTTCGTCCATGGGAGAACATTTTTCAAATAAAACTTTTGTCTTGTGTTTACTTGGGTGTATTGGCAAGAGCCATTACTACTGGAAACTGTTTAGTCTTAGCTCAATTTTTTTTTTCTGGAAAATGTTTGCAAAGTGTTATTTTGATAGGAAAATGTTACCTGGATGAAATATTTGTTCAAGCGTGGTTGCTTGTTCCCACTTATCATTTGGTAAGTTTGTATAGACCGTGTACAGTTGTATAGAGCACACATCATGCAAGCCACCCCTGGCAAGTACAAAAATAACCACTGTGCCCTGATTTGCAAGCAACCTCTGACGTTTTGTGGGAGTTTGGGCCCCACAAAAGCAGATCAACAAGAATTTGAGAGCTAGTAGTTCATTTGGGAGGTGCAGGGACCCTGGCAAAGGGTTAGGAGGTGACAGAGGAGAGGAAGGCAGTAATAAGGTGTGTTAGCCGGTCAGCAGCTACAAGTGACTGGAACTTAACCCGCAGAGAAACCCTGGGAATCAGCATAGATGGCACTGCTCAGAAGTACCCCCCAGGGATGCGAGGGAGCTGGGGCACGTCTATGCCAGTTCCCACCAGTCATTGATTCAAGGCTGTCCTCAGGAATGTGAACTCCCTGGCAGCCTGCAGAGCAGGGCACGGTAGCTGATCCTGGAAGTTACAAGGGTGGAGGGCACAAGGCAGCAGTAAGGTCTAAAGGGCACCCCAGCCCCCTTCACGCAATGCTCACACATCAGTGTCCTATGTCCAAGGTGGCACAAGGAGGAGTCTTTAGATGGTGCACACACAGACTTAAAAAAAAATAACAAACAGTTGAGAATCAGGTTTAAAGTTCCCTTCTCCTTAATACATAAGGTGCTGCTTTTCCATTTGTGGAAGTTACATAATAAATAGATTGTAAAAAAATAAAACTAAAAAACAAAGGTAATCAATGGGTTTAAAGATGACTACTGAAAAAAAAAACCAATCATACAGACAGTGCACCAACATGCAAAGACAATGGAGAAATGACAGATGCCCGGGGAACACGGTGGGTATTTCATGGTGGTGAGATTGAAGCATAAGCCCAGGCCACTGAGTGTGTAATAAATGCCTATTGTGTCCCAGCACTCTTCTGGGATCTGAGAGATGGAGAAGACGTGAGTCCTGCCTCAAAGGTGTTACCAATAGTTGCAGAAGAGGGGGCAGCAGTTGTCGTGACGGTGAGCATGCAGCGGGAGCCTGTGCTCACTGTCTCCCCACCCGCCATCTGCAGGGAAGCCACACCTGTCTTCATAAAATACACAGAACACGTAAGGGGCTATCTGTGCACAGAATGAGGGTCAGCCTTCGCTGATGATGGTTTCATTAAGGTTTCAAAGGAGGGAAACAAAGCCTTCAGGGAGGTATCAGCAAAGACCGAGGCATGTCCTGGCCTGTCAGCAGTCACAGTCAGACAGCGAGGAAGGCACGGCCTTAGATTCTTCACTTACTGACCCGTCTCCTACTCCACTCAAGCCACAGAGCTGGACTCAGCCGCTGGAAGCAGGAAGGCCAGAGAGGAAGCAAGCTGCAGATAACAGTGCCAAGTGCCCCCAAAATGTGCTGTCTTGAGAGGCTGTCTTATTGTGTAAGATGCCATAAAATCCAGATGGCAATTTTTGAATTTTCAACTTCCTATACAGAAGTCACATTTTCCAGAACATCCTAATTCTATTTTGTGTGTGTGTGTGTGTGTGTGTGTGTGTGTGTGTGTGTGTGAGAGAGAGAGAGAGAGAGAGAGAGAGAAATGGCCAAATGGCATTAACAATGGACAGGCATGAAAATGCAGAGTCACTAGGCTAGGATGGCTTAGCAGTCCACCAGCCCTGTGCTCCCGGAGGGCAGGTGCAGTGGGCGGGAGTCCTGCCGGGTGCATCCCAGGGTCCTGTGGCCACAGAGACTGTCACACACCTGAGAGCACAGATCTGGACTGACAGTGACATCACATTCAATCAAGGCCTAGTCTGACCCTCGGAGCCACAGACCTGCCACAGAAAATGCCTGAATGGTAGACTTAGAGACAAGCAGGTGCTTATTTGTGTTAGGACTCTAATTTGCATATTGTTTACTTTACTTAGGAGCAGAGAATGAACTGGAGTCTAGGCTCACCTAAGCTCTACGTCCTCCTGATTTCAAACTGGGTTAGCCACCCTAAAGAAAAGCCACCGCCACCCTGGGGCAGGAAGGGGTGAGGTGGGCGATCAAGAGTGCACCTCGGAATCGGACAGCCTGGGGCTGAATGCTGGTTCTGCCACTTGCTCCGGCCTGAGGCCTGGGGAAATCTGCTTAGTTCCCCAGAGCTTTCTTCTGTAAAATGGGATCAGTAGAAGTGGCCGCTTCAAAGGACTGTCATGAGAATTAAATGAGGCAAACTTTTAGCTTGGTGCCTGACCTTGATACATACCGAAGTGCTTAAGAAATGTGTGATAATGACTATGTACGGCTGATCTTTATTGTGGTGATCTTTATTTAGACTTTGAAGTCCTTCCTCACAGCAGAGGAGCAGAGGGGACTGGTAAATTAATTAAATAAGGAGGCCATTAGACTGAGGTGAGCCTAGCACTGCGACAGCCTATATAAGCAAACCAGGCACAGGCCTGTGAGCACCCCAAGGGTACAGAGCCTGAGGACAGCCAATCACATGCAGCCAGCTGGGCTTTAAGCTATAGCCGGCCAAACAACTTCCTTTCTCCGCTTCCACACCTTGCCTAGACGAAGTTTTTCCCCCGCCTCTGGCCGGCAGAGAGCTCTTAACCACTTCCAGTTGGGCACTGCTAGAGATGAATCAGTTTTTGCCCAAATAAACTCTTAAGATGTTTAAAATGCCTCAGTTTACCTTTTAGCAGTACGAAGAGGATTTGACACAAAAATGGCGATAGGCCTTGACCCGATCCAAGCCTTAGCAGAGGACAGAAGCCCAGAGAGGAGAGAGAAGAATGAGTCACAGGAATGGGCACGGGGAACAGAGAGAGCCTTCCACTCAAGGACACACATTCATCTGACTGCGACAGAGCATAATATGTTGAAAATAACTTGGTAGGAAACTGCATATATTTATTCCTAAATAAAGGGAAATGAGTAGTAGAATAATTAAAAGGTCTACTGGAAGGAGAAAGGAGGCCATACTGCCTTGCTGGCAATATTAAAAAAAATAAAAACAAAACCACTAATACCAATGACAGTCTATTGTGGTTCAAGACCCACCCACACCCTGAAGTGTGGTTCAAGGCCCGCACTTCCAGGTCCACCTTCGGCCCTGTACAAACGCCCCTCCACCCAGCAGCCAAAGTCATCCTTTAAAAGTATCGATCAGATGTTGTCACCTCTCTGCTTCGAATGCTCTTGAAGGACGTCCCAGTGAATTTGAAATCCGTCCTTCCCGCCGTGGCCTGAAAGGTCCCGATCTCGTCTCCAGGCGCTTCTCTGGCCCCGTCTTGCTCAGATTCCAGAACAAGCCAGGCTTGTGGCCACGGCAGGGCCACTGCCTCTGCCTGGACCGCTCCTGTCCCGGTCTTTGCCCGGCTGGCTTCCTACTATGTGAGGCTCAGTTCAGACATCACCTCCCTGAAGAAGCCTCAACCACCCAACAAATGTGAACTCCCCACCCTCCCTCCCACCTATCACCTCTTGAAATTCCCTTCCTAGCACTTTAACAGCAGGCGGAAGTGTCTCCGGTGTCTGTGTCTGTCCGCGTGCTCATCTTCTGGGCCCCCCACTAGGACAGGAGCAGGAGGCAGGGGGCTTCCTCGCTAATAAATCTCAACGACTAGCGTGGCAGCCAACACATGGAAGAGATTTCTTGATAAATAAGTAGATAAATATGTCTCTTGCTCTCTTACAGCCTCCCCCACCCCCACCTCCCTGCTGTGGGGGACCTTGTGAGGCAGAGTGGAAAGCAGGAGCTGCCCAAAGCCGGCCTGTTCTTCTCTCTTTATGAAGAGCTTTCCAAGTTCAAGAGCGGATGGCAGGGGGCTCAGAAGGTCCAGAGAGTGGGGGGCCTGACCCTGGGGAGAGGGGGCAGGATTTCCTCCAGTGGAGGGAGATGGGCAGCTTGGGGAGAGATGGGGCCCTGGAGACCTCCCCTTGCGGATCCCTGGGGGCACGTGGGGACCCAGGGAGCTGCAGGACGGAGGACGGGGAGGGAGCTTCAGGGTGGGCTTGGGGGGAGGCCAGCCCCAGGAGCGGAGCCGGCCTTGGAAGGCAGAGAAGCGCAAGGTCAGCCAGCTTCAGGCGCTCAGGTGGGCCGGACGAGGCCGTGCGTCTGTCGCCTGGCTCACCCACAGGGGTCTCCTGGGGTCCGGGTGCCCTGTGAGACCTGGGGACCGAGAAGCAGCAAGAGCAACTGCGAGCCGGGTGGAATGGGGCTCAGTGTTGGATTTCTATTGATTTTTTAGAAATAAAGGGACATTTCAGACACATCTGGGTTTTGGAAGCAGAGTACACTTGCGGCTCCATATCTGTTACAGAAACACCGACACTTAGAGCAGCTTTGGTTTGTCAAGAACTTAGAATGCCAGGCCTGGCCGGGGCGGTCTCTGCACCTTACTCCCCTTAAACCTCGAGACAAAGTTCTGAGGCACATGTTATTGTTATTGATTATCTACCTGTCTATCATTATTATCTGCCTATCTATCATTTTCCTATCATCAGATAAATATCTATCATCTATCTATGAATCTATCTATCATCTATCTATCTCTATCTATATCTATCATTTATCTATCTCTAATCTATCTATATCTATCTATCATTTATCTATCTCTAATCTATCTATATCTATCTCTCATCTATTATCTATCTATCATCTGTCTATTATCTATCATCTATCTATGTATCTATCTATCTATCATCTATCTATCCATCTATCTATCTATTATCTATCTCTCATCTATCTATCTATCTATCATCTATCTATTATCTATCATCTATCTATCTATGTATCTATCATCTATCTATCTATCCATCTATCTATTATCTATCTCTCATCTATCTATCTATCATCTATCTATTATCTATCATCTATCTATCTATGTATCTATCATCTATCTATCTATCCATCTATCTATTATCTATCTCTCATCTATCTATCTCTCATCTATCTATCCATCTATCTATCTGTCTGTCTATCATCTATCTATTATCTATCTATCTATCCATCTATCTATCTATTATCTCTCTCTCTCTCTCTCTCTCTCTCTCTCTCTCATCTGTCTAGAAGCCGAGGCCCAGCCCTGCTTGGCCGCCAGCTCAGGACCCTCCTGCACACGGCAGAGAAGCCTGCTGTTATGCCCCTCACCACCCCGAGGCAGCTCCACTTTGAGGTCAGTCCCCTGGAGACCCACCTCCTGCCCTGCCACTGCACCTGTCAGGTTTGCAAGGCGCTCCTGCTCCAAAGCCGATCTCCAAGCAAGGCCTTTCTGGGTCGGCTTTTTATCCTGTTGCTGGAAACAAGCAGGGCCACTGGCCTGTCTGTGAGCGAGAATGGTCACAGCGGTTGGCTGTCCAGGAGGAACAAGGTGTTCTGCCTGAAGGGCTGGGGGCGAGGGACGGGGTATCACTTTCCTCCAGAGGCTTGGGCTGGGATAACTTTCACCTTGAAGAGGTTACAACACAAAAGTGCTTAGGGAGACTGAGCCGGCTCTGATGTCCTCACCTCTCCCAGCACTTGCTGGGCACCCAAGGCACTGAACCACTGCCTGGTTTTATCCTTCCCCTAGCTCCCCCTTTGCATGACATTAAGGGTTGTCTTACTGCAAAGACACAGAAATCTCCGTCTAGAACACCTGGAGACAGGTGCCGCGACCAAATATCACATAGATAAAAATACAGTCACCTGCACCCTCCTGGCAAGGAACAGCAATCTATTGGCAAAGCCCCACGTTTTCATGACTGGGCTTCAGTCTGCCTGCCCTGAGCACTCCTCACTGCCCATCATGCATCCCCCAGGGCAGGCCCACGGCCCAGGGTTGTCCCTGGAATTGAGGAAAGGCCTCAGAAAATGGGTTCATATAGGAGCATTTGAGACGGAATTATTTCATGCTTGGGAAGTGAGGGCAGGATGGGGGTGGGGCTGAGGAATACAGTTTAAAAAGACGAGCCCAGAGGAGATTATGTTCTGAGCAAAGGAAGGACCCCAGGGGTAGAAGTTCAGGGTAGGAACACAGCTGGGACCCCAGCATGTCACAATACCAGTCTCTGGCTTGGGCCTTAACCCTGAGAAACCCATTTCGCCATTGAAACCCTGAGAAAACTTTGTCCCAGGTGTTTGGGGCCCAACCAGGAAATCCTATATGAGACACTCAGGAGGATGCTGTACATGCCCCACCCCGTCTCTGCCCGCGTCTCCACAGCTCCATGCCTGCCCGTCTCATCCCTGAGACCAGGCCTGTACTCAGGGCCAGTGAGGAGATGGAAGGCAGCCCGGGGAGGCATTTGGCGGAGCTCCTAGGGTACAGGGCACCTGAAATTCAGATGCTTGGCTCTTCAGGGCATTTACATATTCCTGCCAGGCTCACCCAGCAGGCTCAGTCAACTGGGGTTCTCAGTAGTGAAGATACTAGAAGCCAAGGTATCTGCCAACAGGGGGTGGGGAGCAGGAAATGGGGGGACAACGGAAAGGCTGCTCAGCAATCCTGCTGCAGGAACCTGGGGCGGGGTGGCATGTGTGTGGGTACAGCCCACTGAACCCTGCAGGGTGTCTGGGCCCCAGCCAGCTTTCCCAGGGCTCCCAGTGTGAGTGGGCCCGGTGGGCTCCTAGGGCACAGTGCCTCTGGCTCTGGCTTAAGGACCCCCCGTGGGCCTGGCTGGAACCTTCTCAGAACCATGCCGTGGTCGGAGACACTTCCTGACAGCCTTCCTTCCCAGGTCTCCTTCCACAGATACCCGGCCTGCAGGACAGTCTGGGGACCCCCCCACCCCGCCCCACCCAGTCCTGCTCCCCTCCCTCCCTCTTCTGCAAATAAAGACCCTGCACTTGGTCGCATCTCGGCATCTGCTTCAGAGAGAACCCAAACTAGCGCAGGAATGGTTGGAAAGACGGGGCACGGGGACTGCCTCGCTCACCCCCAGGAGGGTGAAGAGGACGCCATCTGGAGCAGATTGTGGACACAGAGTCCCAGGTACAAGGTGGCAGCCTAAGGGCCCGCCTGGTGGTGGTGTGGGGAAGCATCCTGCCGGAAGAAGACAACCCGCCAGGGGGATGAACTGGGCATTTGAATGGTATTGGGGGTGCGGTGGGAGGTGTGTACCCCAACGGCAGAGTTAGTTGGTTATGGCTGAGTCGTCTTGAAGCCCTGCCGGGGAGGAGAACCAGAGAGGAGTTAACAACCAGTTAAGCAAACAGCTAACGGCTAAGCGGGAGAGCCACAGGGCTTCTTGGGTAGTTTACAAAGAAGCCCTTCTTTCCTGCCATAGAAAAGCTAACACAGCTGAGGAATTGAAGCAGGGCTTGACTGCTGAGTTGCAGAGTTGCAGAGACATTCAGAAGCTCAGCCTAGACTGGCTATCATGCTAAGGTCAAAGCCCTGGCTGCAAAACCCAGGCCCTGAAATGTGGGCTGGGGAAATCTGGACTGATGCTCTGGGCTTGTTCATATCCAAGAGGACGTCCTCTCCCCCATTGGGTACCTCCACAGAGGTAGTCCACCCCTTTCTAGTAAGAATTAGCACTTCCCTATACTGGATGGTGCTATAGAGGCCTCCCCAGGGCTGCCCTCACTTGCTGATAACTAGGACCAACTTCCAGGACATGCTGAGCTGAACAAGGGAGGAAAGAGACCTTGCAACAAGAGCTGTATGGATTAGCTTCATGTATCAGCAGGAGCCAGAGAAGAGCCTCAGGGACTAGAGTTGAGGGTTCTCGATCAAAAGGCGAGAACATGGGACACAAAATACTTTGACTTGGAGGGGACTTTATTGGAACATGGCATTTGATATCCTATCCAGGACCCCCAGGGTTGCAGTGAACTTGCTGTAGGTAGGCTGCCCCCCAGCTGGCCCCCAGGGACCCTTGTGTAGGCCCTTCTCACCGAGTATGCACTGGACTTAAGGACTCACTTCTCCCTAGTAGAATATGGCAGAAGTATGCTGAGATTGGCTTAAGTCTTGGGCTTTTTCTCTCTGGCACACTTCCTTATTGGTGTGTGCTCTCTCTTTCTCTCACAAGGTCTAGCACCAGGAAAAGAGGCGCAGATTATCGTGTAGGAGAAGCCACATGGAGAGGGGGGATTGTGGAGGGTGAGAGGCCGCGTGAGGCTTCGCAGCAGCACCGACTCCCAGCCATGCGCATGAGCCTTCTTGGAGGTGGACCGACCCTCCAGCCTTAACCAAGGCTTCCGATGCTATGGCCCTGGCTGATACTTTGCCTGCAGCCCCGTAGACATCCTTAAGGCAGAACCAGTTAGCTGAGCCGCTTCCACCCTGACCCACAGAAACTGAGAAAATGTATGTTTTCGATAGAAGCCACCAGGTTTTGGGGAATTTGTTCCCCAAGCAACAAGAGACAGATCCAGCTCTTAGAAGAGCTAGACAACAAATCTAGCCCTTAGAAGCCTGGAGAAAGTAATAGTGCACAACGAACAAAATGGAAATGCCTGCTTCGCTCTGAAAGACAATAAAGAAGCTGAAGGATGTGAGCATGATGGAGCAGATGCATTATGGGAGACAGGAGAGCCCAGGATCTTGTTCTGTGAGGAGCCCAAAGGGTACTACATCAGCCACGGCCATCAGGGTCTCATTAGCTCAGTGCCACGAAGAAGTCAGTGGTAGCTCTCTGCAGGCCAGAGAGGTATCACAGAGCCGGGCTCGTTGATAGCCATGAGGATGTCCCCCCATCCTCTAGTAACAGAGGCCAGATGTCATCATCAGAAGCCAGCTCTAGTGGCTTTTACTGTAACAGCTGGCAAGTCTGGGGGGGCAGCTAGGTGGGACTGACCTGCAGGGAGGTATGGAGATTGTTGACAGCGAATGACGTTCCTAGGAGGAAAGCAGATGGGCTGCTCACAGGGTGAAGCTTGACATCTACAACCAAAAAAAGAAAGAAAAAAAGAAAGAAGAAGTCAAAAATGGAAGAGTGAGAGACTGAGGGCAAGTCACAGTCCCTTTGCACAAAGAAGTCACAGTCCCTTTGCTCAGTTCCTGGATCAAGACAATTTTCAGATCCAGAACCCATTGACTAAAGAGGTAGATGGGTCCTTAAAAGAAAGGACACAGCAGCCTACGGCAAGTATATATGGAACATTTACTCACGTGTTGTACACTAAGAAAATGAGAATATCTAGATATCTGAAGACTTTTGGGTACATCTGAAGTGACAATGAGACTCAGACTCAAAACATTATCCTGGTCTCCCTGTAAACATTTATTTACAGTTTTGCTTCTACGTCCTTTTAACTATCTCACCTTCTGCCGTAATAGTCCAAAGAGATGTGTATCCCCTGGACATCCCACAGAACAGCACCCTGGTCCATGACATTGGTGGCATCAGTCTAATCGGACAGCATGAGCAAGAGGTGGCCCCCATGGAAGGCCTAGTGAGACAAGTGCACCCCACAGGGTGGAATACGAACGCTGCGAAGATTCAGTGACCAGCCACAACCACTGTGACATTTTCAGCAGGTCGGCAGTCAGAGGTGTACCATCCCCTCTGAAGTTAAAGACACGTTGCTGGCAGACCCAGCGGGAGAATCGGGGTGCAGCCCCAGGGTCCTAGGGAGGCGGTGCAGTCCGCGGTGGACAAGTGTTACACCTTTGGAGAAACAACTCTTGACGTATTCCTGGGCCTGGGTAGGGACGGAACACTCAACCATTGGGTACAGAATGATCACGTCTGCAAATGCCTGTGATGACCTGGTTTCCGTCAGCTGTAGCGGTCACAGAGCTGGGTGGGCCCCGCAGCAGTGCTGTTATTGGAAATGGTGTATTTGGGATCAAGCTGCAAGAATGGATCGTCCAGACTCTCAGGTCATCTACCATTGTTGCACAAGGATTCCTCCCCCCAGCTTGCACCCATGTCATGTTGGGCATCCTCAAGGCCAGCTGAAGGAGGGCGAAGAAGCATTATCTTGGTTTAGAGACAGGTTGGCCTGGTTGCTGGGTGCAAAGCAAAAGCGGATGGTGACTGCATGACAGCCTCGTTCAAGGCTGGTCTTGAATGGAGGAGATGGAGATGGAAAATCTTTCCAGCGGGTGGAGATGGAACGGATGCATGTGGTTATCCATTTTATGTGAGAGGGAAGTGGTCTCAGGCAAGAAGAGATTTTTGGGTAGATGCTACCTGGGCATCTGATTGGGGCCTGGAAGAAAAAGGACTCCTCATTGGAATGGCCTGGAGTCTGCCTGGCCTTGGGGGAGAGAATTGAGACAGAGGACCAGAATTGCATTGCCTCAAAAATGAACAAGAATTTTGAATTCTCTGCTGGCCCCTAGAAAGGGACGAGCCCTCCAAAGCTGAGAGCAGAGGGGAAGTGGGAGCAGGGTCCTTCCTAGTGTCCTTCGCTGGCCTCTTCACATCCTGGGCCTCTGAATGACAAGCAACCGTGTATTCAGCCCTTGGCCTCTCCCCTTCCTCATCAGACTGAGTTCCTGGAAGGGCTCACGGAGTCCGGTGGCTTCAAGGAACATCTGTATGCTGATGGCTCTCAAATGTATATGTCAGTTCACCAAAATTAAAAACTTTTGTGCTTCAAAGGACATCATCAAGAAAGGAAAAGACAGCCCACAGAATAGAGGAAAATACTTGTGAATCGTCTATCAGACTTGAACCCAGAATATATAAAGAGCTCTTAGAACTCAGCAACAAAAAGGCAACCCACTTAAAAATGGACAAAGAACCTGAAGATACATTTTTCTAACAATGATATATAAGTGGCCAGATGGTACATGGAAAATGCT
Organism: Manis javanica; assembly: GCF_040802235.1. Taxonomy (NCBI): domain Eukaryota; kingdom Metazoa; phylum Chordata; class Mammalia; order Pholidota; family Manidae; genus Manis; species Manis javanica. Next base: position 89,015,941 of record NC_133169.1, on the reverse strand, counting down.
CAACATCATTAGTCTTCTGGGAAATGCAAATCAAAACCACAGTGAGATACCCCTCACACCCACCGAGATGTCTAGAGGAATTGGAACCCTCATACGCTGCTGGTGGGAATGTAAATTGGTGCAGGTGCTTTAGAAAACAGCTCTGAAGTTCCTCAAAGTATTAAACATAGAGTTACCATGCGACCTAGTTTTCCACTCCTGAAACATGTGTTCACACAAAAACCTGTACGTGAGTGTTCATAGCAGCATTACTCATAATAGCCAAAAAAAGTGGAAACAACCCAAATGTCCGTCTGCTGATGAATGGGTCATCAGCAGTTATCTCTCAGTAAGCCCTGACTCTCCCTTAAGCTCCAGACGGGCAAATCCCACTGGCGACTTGACAGTCCTCCCTGGACGCCTAACACACATCTCAAAGTTAACCTGCCCTCAGCTGAACTCCTTGATCTCAGCATTTCCCCACGTATGCTCCTCCTACAGTTTTCCTCATGTCAATAAATGCCAACCCCACGCTTCTAGTTGCCAAAAAAGTTCGGAGCCATCCTTGCCTTTTGTCTTTGTTCACACCCTCTAACCGATCCATCAGTGAATCCTCTCCTACCTCTAAGATATTTGTGGAATCTCAGCATTTCTCACACTTTCTCCACATCTGTCAGTCTGGTCCAAGCTGCTGTCTCTTCTAGTCCCCTAACTAACTTGTCCCCCCTGCTCCCATCCTTGCCCCATTACGGGCTGAACTGTGTTCCCTCCGAATTCCCGTGCTGGACCTCTAACTTCCAGTCACTCAAAATGTAAGTATCCTTGGAGAGAGAGCCCTGAAAGAGGCGACCAAGTTAGAACGGGCCATTAGAGCGTGGCCTCTCCCATCTGACTGATGTCCTTAAAGAGGAGAAAATGTGGTCACGCAGGGAAATACATGGGATGCACGTGCGCGCACGCACACACGCACACATGCACACAGAAAAGACCACTTGAGGATGTGTGGAGAAGGCAGTTCTGCAAACCAGCAACAGAGAACTGGGCTTCCAGAATGGTGAGAAAATACATTTCTGTTTTTTAAGCCACCTTTCTGTGGCATTTTCTTATGCAAACTAGCACAACACCCCTCTGCAGCCTGTTCCTCACACAGCAGCCAGACTGATCTTTTGAAATGGCACCCTTCTCTGCTCAGCACCCTCACATGCTGCCCACCACACTCGGAGCGAGGGCCCGCGTCCTCACGGGCCTGTAAGGTCCTGTTCTCCTCCTGACCTCGTATCCTCCTCCTCCTGGGGCTGCCAGGTCACACAGCTCCCAAGGGCACTCCCCTGACCCGCTACTGACCTCTTGAAGTCCCCCCTGGACACATCAGTGGCTCTTGTGCTCCGTGGCCTTCACACAGGCCGCCCCTCTGGGTCTGAAATCTCTTCCCCCACACGCTGCACTTCTTCACTCTTTGGGCTGCAGTTCAGACATCACTGCCTAAGAGGCTGCCCCTAACTGCTCTGTGAGCCGGCTATGCGCCTTCCCTGGCTACTCACCGCCCCGTACACTGTTGCATGTTTCCTTTAGCATTTATCACCCCCTGACGTGTTATTATCAGCTATTTCATTGCTTACTTTTATATTGCTTAGTTCCCACAACCAGAAAGTAACTTCCTTAAAGACAGGGACTTCGTATGTCTCTACCCTCAGCGCCTAGCAACAGGTATGGCACATAAAAGCTCAATAAATACGTATTTTTAAATAAAGGAATGGATGGTGGAGTTGGGGCTATTTATTTGGGTTATCTTTACGACCAATCACTTCTTTTCTTGCTGAAAAGCTCAGAGCCACGTGTGTGTGCTGTCTTCAGTAAATACAGCAGGGAATATAAAACATCTACCTGGTTTTGTCTGTTCCCCTTTACTCCCCCTTTGCTTTTTATTCCTTTTATTGAGATACACTGTGTGCATTTTGGTAAGCTTAGCTTTTGAAATGACCAAGGATAACTAAGTGAACTTGAAAACAAATTTTAAAAACGTCTCCAGCTCCTGGCCTTCCGGGAGGGCTGTTTGACCTCTGGCTGTTGTGGGGGAGGGAGAAGGCCACTGTGAGTGTCCCCAGCTCACAGCGCTGGGTGGACATAGGTTCCCCTGGCTTCAGGAGTTCCTGGGAGAATTCTTCTGAAGGTCTATAAATTCTCTGGGGGTCATCAGATGAGAGGAAGAAAAGGGACCCTCTTGAGGTCCTCAATCAAAGAGTATGGAAAAACTGCTTTGGGGGAGTAAAGCGCATCTTCCCAGCATATGAGATGGGCCAGAGTTGAAAGGAGAGGTTTTAAATTTGCCTGCCCCAAAGGGCACAAGGGTGGTTTCTGGGTTAACAGCCTGGCTGCCAGCAGACACAGGAACAGAGTGGCCATTGTCTGACTGGCTGGGTCCTTAAAGAATGGCTCTGCACCGACTCCCCCTGGACTCACACTACTCGCCAGGGAAGGGGGAGTGGGGGTGGGAAGCCTCCACAGGCTGGCAGCACAGCCTGCCTGAAACCCTGCACAGACACATGAACTGAGCCCCCTGCTCCTTGAGGTCCGACCCCGCAGGCTGAGGCCAGGGCCGGACATCTGACCTTGGGGATGCAAATTCTTCATCTCTCTGCTCCCATGGTCTTGCCTACAGACTTCCAGGAAGAGTAAAAAGCCAGGCAGGTCTAGAAGCAGCAGCAGCTTCTCCTCTGGGAGGAGGTTGCTAACTACAACCAGCCCCTTCACCACAGGACTGTGCAGTGTTGACAGTTTCCAGAAGGTTCCATGTATTCCATGTCATCCTGCAGAGCTTCGTGAGGAGCTTCACGGGGAGGGATCCTGTGTTTTTCCATCACCATGCCTTGACCTCAGACTGCGTGTGGCCTCAGATCACACCTTTTCTACCTGTTCTGCTCCTTTGCGCTCTGTTGGCCAATGTATCCCTCAATTGCCAAGGGACGTCTAGTCAAGTCAGGGAAAGAAAACGTCTAGGCCCTGCAAGAGGGCAGTTCAAGGTCAAGTGTCAGAGAGCGTCTCTCCAAGTGTCATGGCTTGTCATCAGCAGTTCTCCGACATAAATGTGTTCACGACCTGTGGTTGAAGTCCCCTGCTAAAAATGAAGCTGTCCGTGGACGGAATCAGCCAGAGAAAGAAAAACATTGTATGATTTCACTTACATGCGGCATTAAACACGAAACAAACAAAACAAACCTCCCAGATACAACCCACATGTTGGTGGTTTCCAGAGGGGAGGGTTGGGGGCTGGATGAAAAGGATGAAGGGGGAACCAAAGGTACAAGTTCCAGTTATGAAATAAACAAGTCCTGGGGATGGAATGTACAACATGGTGCTTATAGTCCATAATATTGTTATACAAATTCAAAGGATGCTAAGAAAGTAAATCATAAAAGACCCTATCACAAGAAAAAGTTTTCTTCAAAATTTTGTATGGTGATAGATGGTAACTAGGTTTATTGTGGTAAGCATTTCACAGTCTGTACAAATGTGGAAGAATTATTTTATATACTTCAAATTAATGTTATATGTCAATTACAGTTCAATTTTTAAAAAATGAAGCTACCCATGATGGACAGTGACTGCAGTGGAGTCAGGCGGAGGGGACTTGATAATCCAGGAGCATGCTGAAACCACAGTGGTGCCCATGTGAAACCTTCATAAGATTGTGTAGCAATGATACCTTAATTTTTAAAAAAGCAGGGGCAGGGGCAGGGAAGAAATGAAGCTACCCATACCCTAGAGCCGCCTATTTAGTGAGTCTGGGTGGGACCTGCATTTTTAAATAATTGCCCCAGACTACACTGTGAGAAGTAAGTCCTAAAGAGCTGGTTAACAATAACAGGTATCTGGGTCTGGCCACGCACCTGCCAGCTCAGGACGTGCTGTCCTGGGTGTGTCCCACCCCACAGGGGAACCCAGCACACAGCTAAGCCTGGACCCTCCACGGGCTTCCATCCCCGCCTGCAAATCAAGGCACACAGCTGGTGGCAGGAAGCCCTGGAGAAACAGCCGCGTGTGCCCCGGCAGTTGAAATCCTAGAACAGAAGTGACTACAGAAGTGGCAGGCACGATGGCAGTCGTTTCATGGAGCCTTTCTCCCTTCTTCTGGGTCTGGTGGGACTCCCTAAGGTGGAAGCGGCGGCCTGTCATCCACGTGGCTGGGGTGGAGTGAGCAAGGCACGCAGCCACAGCAGCTGTGTCCATCAGCCACACGGGACCAGCGTGTGGGCACACATCCTGAACGGCTGCGTTTTGCACCGGATGGGCCCCTCCGCACCGGGTGCCAGGTTGCTGCGTTTGCCTGGGCGAGCACGTTCTGTCAGCAGGGCTGTCTGCACTCGGAGGGAATGATGTCACTGGCAGGACGGCTAGATTCACTGGAGTGCAGACAAGCCCCCCGGGGAACTCGACAGCGACAGCACCGAATTAGGGCTGATTCAACGGCAGGACCTGTGGTGAGACTCGCCCGTTGGGGCAGGCTGCTCAGGGGACCAGATGGCTGCCTTCAGAGTCTAAGGCTGAAGTCTCACCCAAATGAGCATAGCCCTCAATTCCCAGTTCTCAAAAGACAAGTGGAGTCATGGGCCATTCCTAAGCTCCTGCCCTGATCTCCCATTGCTGGTGGGTATCTCTGAGTAACTTAAGCCATTGCTCTTTTTCAGTCATTCAACAAACATTTACCAAGTGCCTGCAAGGATAATAACGACTCACATTGTCTAAGTGATCCCCCTGGGCCAGGCACTGGGCTACACCTGGCACAGGCATCTTGTGCAATATTTCCCGAACTGTACGAGCGAGAGACTCCATTTTATAGATGAGTAAACCGAGGACCACGGAGGTGGGGCACCCTGCCTAGGGGCCACACCTGCAGGGGGAGCGCAGCCTGCCAGGTGGTCAGGATTTCTATGTGCCAGGCTGAGCTGAGGCAATGCCTCATCTACTCACTGTACAAACCTTATTCTCTCTTTGGGGTCTGCCCCTCAGTCTATCCTCTCTGCCTCCTCTGCTGGTGGTCCTTCATCCATCCTCTAGGGTAGATCCAACCCTCTGCTGACCCCAGCTCCTCTCGATGCCTCGTCACCACTCTCCTGATCCTCCCTGCGCCCTGTGGCTCCTGCAGAGGCTGGCCTGTGAACCCTGGCATTCCTCAGAGTCCTCTGACACTCCCCCGCAGAGGTCGTCCCTGGCCCACCCCTTCCCCACATTCAGGACCCCGCTGTGCCATCTCACTGCACACTGACCATGGCTTTGTCTCCAACCTGATGTCTCAAATTACATTGAAATTGTGTGTTTGTATCTGTTGGTACCCCCTATTAAAATGGGTTCACAGAGTTGGATGACGGGTGCCCAGCACAGTGCATGGCCCACTAGGGGTATTCAATAAATGTTTGTTGGACCGACCAGAACAGCCTCACGTGACAGACATGCTGAGGCCCAGGCAATGAAAAGTCAAACCAGTGTTAAACACAACGAAGTGAAGGCAGCCTCATGAAATTCACTCCTGCTTGGACAGCACGACTCAGGTAGGGTGACTGGTCTATACGGCACAGGACGCCGCACCCAAGCTAAAGGCATGACCCGGGAGTGCGGTGCCTCGCTGACTGTGTGATGTGCAGCAGATGGTCCTGCCTCTCTGAGCCTCAGTTCTCTTGTGCACAGAAACGGGAATAACTGCTCCTACGGGGTTGGGTGGGGATTAAATGGGATGATGCATGTGGGGCATTGAGCACCGTACATTGCTAATGTTCAGTAAATGTTATATGTATTCTTTTGTCCATGATAAAGGGATTTGATAGAAAAGAGCAAAGAAAGACTGAGAAGCAACAATAGTTCTAGTATTTTTAGAGTATGGCACAAACCCCCAGGCCACATACAAGCTGCAGGTCGGAAGTGACCAGAGGCACAGATATTTAACATTTTTAATTAGCTGCTATACTTAAAAACGAAAAAACTCCACACTAAGAACAAGAAATCCAGAGCTCTGAATTCTCTTGAGACACTGGAGGATGTGGCAGCTCTGGGCTCCTGCTTCCCCACGGCGATGATTGTGGCAGATTAGTGGAATGGCTGCCCCCGTGAGAGAGGACACTCCTCCAGCTCTGCACAGCCCCTCCAGGCCCTACGATTTCTTACCTGGCCTGCTCACACTACAGGCACTTTAGTTTATGGCCCCTATGTTACTTTGTGATAATGCCTTCCCGATACCAATATAATTTATTCTTGTGTACAGTTCTCTGCTCAAGAACCTAGTATATCTCCCTAGTACTTCCATCATGGGACCAGAACTTTACCTGTCACCGCCTCAATCTGGAGGCCCAAGCAACTCCCTTCCCGTGACTCCCCGTCACACCCTCCACACCTACAGGCTGCCCAAGCTCCCCTCACACCCTGGCTGCTCCCCATAAGGGCTAGAGGGCCTTTCCCTCCCTGCAGCTCACCCAGAGCCCCCTTGCCTGCCCGGTCTTAGCTCCTGGCCAGTTGCCCTCCTGAGCCCCTGCCACACTGCAGCACGCAGAGCAGTCCCCTCCTCTGGCTGCAGCCCCCGGGGTCAGGACAGCGACTGGCAGCTGCGCTGTGCGTGCGCTGCCTTTCCCCAGAAGTGCGTCCTCATCCACTCAGTTCTCTTTTCTGTCTGCCCTCTGGGGTCCCTGTACCTGGACCCCACCTTTCCCAGGAGACTGGAGGCCCGTGGGGGCTGACACCTTACTTGGTGCCCGTTTATATCCCTCGGGCCCTGGGGACTGTACAGGGTCATGCCGAATGACTGACCTCAGGGTCCTCCGGTGTCTGCAGGTAAGTGACCTGAGGATTATGTTGGGCATCAAGAACACGGGCTCTTAGATTTCACCTGTTGGCACAAGTGTGATGAGATCGGATGGCCCCGTGGTTTGGTGTCCCAGCCAAAAACCGGGAAGATGCTCTGGGCTAGAAAGCAATGGCTCTCAAGCTGGAGCCGGTGTCGTGATCCCCTGGGGAGGAGGTGGGGGCATAGGTGCCTGTTAAACCTGAGAACGCGGGGCCCCACCTCCGGAGCATCTGATTCAGCTGGTCTGGGCTGAGGTCCAAGAATGCGCTGTCCTAACAACTTCCCAGGTGATGCTCACGCTTTGAGAAGCCCAGCCCTGGGGTCCAGGGCTGAGTTCTAACCCCGAGGCAGAGGCCGCATCACTCAGCCACTCGACACAAAAAAGCTACAGCCCCAGCCTCCACCTTCGCTAGGTAAGGGTCCCCCAACCTTCCCCCTCCGAGCCTTTGCCTGCCCCCGAGATGCCTCTGACAGGGTAGAGGGCGCCCTCTTGCGTCTCAAACGGAGAATCGCCTGAACTGTAACACTCGTTCTTACCTTAACAAGGTTTGCCAAACTAATTTATCTGCCTGAAGAGATTCAGGGAAACTTTTGAGATCTTCATTATTCTCAAGATCTGGTCCACAGGGAGAAGAGGGTCCAAAAGGCCACTCAGATGTGTGATGGGTCAAATTCTTATCCCAAAGGTGCCGGGGGCAGCAAAACATTTCTTCTGACGACTTTGGAAATTTGTAGGGTGAACAGTGTCTTAGGGGAACAGTCCAAACCAGATTCCTTAACTAAATTCTCTGTTGAAGAATACGGCTTTGTTAGAACTGAGCAATGCCAAAGCCCTGGAAGCACTACGTGACTAAGAAGAGACCTTGAACGACTTTGAACCATGTTTTCCCCCTAACTTTCCTGAAACTAGAAAGCTGGCGTTACTAGCTGTGGTGTGGTGCGAAAACCCTGGCCCGCTGCCCTGCTCTCCCGGCAGCCGATGTGGCCTGAGCCTGCAGCTTGTCAGCTTCCAGCAGGTGTTCCACTACCGTTTATAGGATTTGCTGCCACCTGCTGCGCAGGCCCGGAAGGGGCAGGGGTTGGTAACCAGGAAGCAGGATCAGCTAAGCAGGATTCTCAGACTTGAAAGTGCATTAGAACCCGCTGGACGGCTGGCCTGTTAAGTCACAGATTTCTGGCCTCCACTCCCAGAGATCCTGATTCAAAGGCACTGGGTGGCGTCTAAGAATCTGCTTTTCATATAACTTCCTGGGTGCTGCTGGCTAGGGGTGCCACTTTGACAGCATCATGTGTGGTATAAGCTAGAGCTTGCTTATTAATCAGTCTGTAAATAGCCAAGAGCCTCCGATCTGGGCGCTACTGATATACATATACTTGCTAATTCTTTTTCTCTTTTGGGGACGGGTGTGTGTGTGGGGGGGGGTCTGCTGTACGTTGTAGGATATTCAGCAGCAGCCTTGGCCTCTACCTCTAGACCCCAGCAGCAGCCCTCTCTCCCTGCAGGTTTTGACAATCAGGCGTATCTCAGACATGGCCAGATGGCCCTGGGCGCCAAAGCTGCCCCCCAGCTGGAGCCGCCGCTCTAACAGGTGGGCAGGCTCTCCTTTCCCGTTTGGTAGACGGGGAAGATCTCTTCAATACTGCCTGAAATGCATAACGGTACTGACACCCAGCAAGCTCTCAGCTCTTTGGATTTAAATAACAGACAACAGCTTACATAGGCTGAACACCTACTATGTGCAGGCTATTTTGCTCATGCTTCTTAATTACCTCCTTTAATTTTTAGAACACCTCTTTTACTGATGAGAAAACTAAAGCTTTAACGGGTTAACAACTTGTTCAAGGTCACAGTTAATGCCATTTGGATCTGGGTGGGGCAAGGGGAGGGCAGGGCCGTCTGAACCAGTGCAAGCCAGTAAAAAATAATGCAAATCACACGTATGAGCCAGGTAGGTAATTTTACATTTTACGGAAGTCACAATGATGCCGGCGTTTTGTTCGCGGAGTCAAAGAATGAACTTCGTGAACAGACAAGACAGGAGATTTATGGAGAGTTTTTATTCAGTTACAGAGAGAGAGAGAGTTTTACTCAGGGTAAGAGAAAGCTTGGAACTCCCCGCGGGTGCAGGGAGGGGCACGGCTGCCGCGTGGGCTCTGGGTGTCTAGGGTCGAATGCATGCTGCAGTGGGAGATTTCTATAGATTCCGCCAGAATGCTAGTTATATTTTAACCTGTCTCTGTGAAGGTTTCCCGGATGCTCTATTGTAAGCTAATGAGCCTCCGCAGCTATGAGTGATGAGCTGTCCTATACCACTGGGTCCCGATGGGGAATGCATTGTTACATTGTTTCAATCTCAAGCACCCTGTTTTATAAGACTTTGTCCTTTCCCAGGGCCCACACCTACTCTAACTGGGCAGGAGTTACGCCCTGCTGCCTTCCTAGCTCAACAATTAAAATGTAAACATCAGTGAAATTAATTGTAGTATGTTTTATTTAACCCATCATTTATATCCAAATTGTTACCATTTCAATATGTAATCAGTAATTTTTAAGTTGTTGATACAGTTTATGGTTTTTTTTGGGTAGTCTTTGAACTTCGTGTGTATTTTACACTCAGCACATCTGGGTTCCCACTGGCCACATTTCAAGGGCTCAAGAGCCAGGGTGCTACTGCCCGCCCGTCGGGGCAGCCCGGGTCCAGCCTCTTCCCCCCGCCACCCCGGCTCCGCCAGTGGATTTCCAGCCTTCGTATGTAGAGCCCTGTGCGCTAGTTTTCCTTCAATGTCCTTCCGTTTCTGCCTGCATTTCAGCCATTTAGTCACTCATATACCTATTCATGTGCACTGTGCTCTGTTCTTGGAATAGCCCCGCGTATGTAAAAATGAGGTCTACAGTTTGATAAAATTTATTAAACGGTGGATATCATCTGGTGACCAGACTGTTACCTATCATCTCATTTGAGTTGCAGTCGATTTTCCAGTGGCTCTTCCCCCACGGTCCGTCTGTGCAGAACTGAGCTCATTCATCCTGTCCAACGCTCCTCGAGGCGCACACTTAATGGCTCTTCGTGCCTTTTGGTGGATTTCCCAGCATCAAGGCAGGTTCCTTCTCTTTGAATCTGTCTTTCATTAGCCCATCTGCAGTTTCTCCTGTCGTCCCTCAGGCTGTCTTTATTAAATGTTTCTGATCACTTGGAGACCAATTATTCTCTAGAGAATTTTGCAATAAACCCCTTAGTCTTAACCACATTTGTTCACTTAAATTTTATAGGTATGACAATTAAGATACTTTTATACTAAGTTCAACTTACGCCAGTACCGAGCAGTAATGAGAGCTAATCCTAACGAAATGTTTCCTACAAGCCATGCACCGTGCTCAGCCCTTGACATGCTTATTTTATTTATTTATTTATAGTCCTATGAGGTAGGTGCTATTAAAATTGCCATTTTAGCAGTGAGGTGAGGAGGCACAGAGACTTAAGACACTGGCCCAATGTCTCCCAGCTAGCAAACAGCAGAGCTGGGAGTCTCTGAGGTCTGTTGATAGAGCTGATCTCCTAACATCCATGCCGCACTGTCTGAAAGATGATTTGCAAATATTGCTCTTGTTTCTGAGTTTGTGAGGATGTGGTGCCACAGGTTATGCAACTTGCCCAAGACACCGTACACCTGCTTTTGAGGGGAGGAAGAAAACTAGTGTGTACTCCTGGCACTCCAGGTGCAGCCACTCAGGGGACTAGACTGCCATCTGCCAGGTCAGGAACTCAATCCGGGAGGTCCAGCAAGGTACCATGAGAACCCCGAGGCAGGAGGGTGTGGGGCAGAAGCCAGAGAGCAGCAGGTCTGGGGGTAAACAGGAGTGCGGGTTAGGGGGGTGGCAGGGAGCAGGGCTGCGTCTGCCTGGGCAGGGGCAGGGAGGCAGGAGAGTGGGTGGGAGCTGAAGGGAGGCAGGGTTCCAGGCAGGGTTACACTTGCTCTGAAGTTCAGGTTTGTTAAAGACTTGAGTGTGTTTCAGGGCTAATGGCAGAACAGTTAAGAGCCAAAGATCCAGGGATGGCTCAGGGAGGGGTGAGCTCAGATCAGCAAGGACCCCACAGAGCCAGGATGGGAAGGTGTTTGAAGCCCACCATTGGAGAATGTGATTCCCGGGTCTGGTGCCAGCATCACTGTCGCTGCTCAGGATTCCCACGGCCAGGTGGTTTGGGAAAGTAAGTGTTCACAGTCAGAACCATTTCCTCTCTGCTGGGCATGACTTATCCTCTTCAGTGAGGATGTACATACACACATGACACCAGAACATGTGTCCCGGGGCAGCCGCATATGCCGATGACTCGGTTTGATCAAGGGACACTAAGTTTGTCTCCACCTAAAACTGCTGTCACTGGCTTGCTTGGGTCCTTGAAACACCTCCCCGTTTGGATACCTTCCTAAAGGGTTCTGTTGAAATACAAGCAGGTCAAAACAATCTTGAAAAGCACGCATGTTCACTGCAGCACTTTCACAATAACCAAAGGGTAGGAGCAGCCCAGCTCCCCACTACAGTGGGTGAACAGATGTGGTCTGTACATGCGATGGAGTATTAGTCAGCCTTTAAAAGGAAGGATATTCTGACAACATGCCACAAACATGGGTGAACCTTGAGGACATTATACTGAGTGAAACACACCTGTCACAAAAGGACAAACGCTGTACGATCCCATTTATCTGCGGTCCCTAGAGCAGTCACATGCGCATAGACAGAAAGGAGAATGGTGGCTCCAGGGGCTGCGGCAGAGGCGGATGGCGAGTCGTTTCTCAAGGTGAACAGGGTGTCAGTTTTGCAAGATGAAGAGTCGTGGAGATGGTCACACAACAGTGTCACAGCACTAACGCCACTGAACTTACATTTAAATATGATTAAAATGGTAAATTTTGTTATATGCATTTTATCACAGTTAAAAAAAATAAAATCAGAAAAAATCCAGGTCATTTAAAGGGGGCCACCGGATTGCCTTTTCTCATCTCTTATTACTTTGGCTCAGCTTTTGGTGAAGGACCATCAGCCCAGAGTAGGACAGCACAGAGCTGGGACGCAGAAGAGAGGGCAATAAAGACGACAGTCACAAGGAGAGTGACCCCCGGGGCTCTAGGGTGTGCTTCGGGAAAGGCCAGACGGTGGGGTCCTGTCCTGACAGTGGGGGACACCCCCGCAGGGCCCTCGGTAGCGGCAGGAGAATAAAAGCCCCACATGAGGCTCTGATGCTTTGGCCTTTGAGGGCCACTTGGCCACAGGCCTCCCTCTGGGGGAGTAATAATACTATAGTTACTATTAGTATTTAGGTTCCTGTGAGTCAGCAACACTGGCTTGTTTGGAAAACCTTCTCCCAGATCTCCCCTCTCACAAAGGGGTGTAAGGGGGCCCCTGACACTGAGGTGCAAAGTCAAGGGCAGGTGTGAGGATGGTGGGGCCACACCCGTGACTGGCTGGGGGATAGTCAGCCCAGTGCTTTCCTAAATTTGACACCTACTCCACCATTAGACCTTGGAAAAGAAAGCTGTTTGGTCACCGAAAGCAGCTTTTTGAGCTTCTCTCATTAATGAAAGGGAAAGAATCGTTATACTAGTACGGGCCCCTCAAGGAAGGGACACAGTTTGTTTTCATGCATCTCCAGCTTGAGTCCCAAGATGAACAGATGCTATTTTTATCAAATACTTTCTATTCTGTGACATGCTTTGCCAACTTTCTATTATTAGACAGCTCAGGAAAAGGTCACATTTGATTTCTCTCCTTTCTGGCTTCTCCGTCCCCGTTTGTGGGAAGAGTGGTGGTTTGGGAGGGGGTCCTGTCCTTTCAATGGAAGGTAAGTGACAAGGAAATGACAGCCAGCTGGAAACTCCCCTTGGTGCCAAAGCATCCTAGGGGCTCTGCCGCCTTTGCCAATGACATCCCCTCCTGGCTTCACCCCCGCCCGGATGGCAAAGCTGATGGGACAGGAAAAAATACAGATTCTAGAATATTTATGGCATCATTCTCCCCACCCCCACTTCCTGGGAAGGAGGATGTAGTTCGGCCCAGCTACATGTTGGAGCCTTTCTTGTGCATAATATAGGCAGGCACAGGAGGGGCTTCTGAACTGCGCGGTGCTGTGCGTGGGATGGCTGATGAATCCACCCAGGGAACGGCAGGGAAGCACCTTCTGGAGAAAGCAGGATAGATCAGAGGGTGGGAGGGGCGCTGAGAGGGATTAGCCAGGGATGGGCTGCATTTGTGGGGATTCCAGAGGTAAATGAAGGGGGACTCGAGTAGCTGCTGGGCTGCCAGGAGGAAGATTTGATAGAGATGGGAGGAGACTTCTCAGAAATGCTGATGTTATGAATGGAATCCACTCTCGCCCTGGTATTATAAAGAGATTTCAGTAAAGACATGAATTGGTTTCAAAGCTATTTTTTGTATGAAGGACTGGGATTTATTCAAGGCAGCCTGGACTACTGAAGGCTACGGTTCATGGCGCAGGACAACCCTTCAGTCCACTTCTCCCAGCCACACACACTTGTCCTATGGGCAGGGTTTGACCAGAAATGTGCCTTGTTTGGTTTGTTAAGAGTTAATTTTCTTTTTAAAGCCACCATTGAAAATTGGAATTTCACATTTAAAAGGCCTGCATTTCCTACTTCTCTTGGCAAAATTGGAAAATCTGACAACACAAGACTCTCTTTCCCATAAGGCAACAATGGACTCACGCTCTTTACTTAACCCCAGTGCCCACCCCTCACATAAGGTGTGCACCTGCACAGATGCCTGGCCTGCTCCCTGCATTTGTATTTCTGAGCATCTGTAATGGCAGACTAGGTAATTGGGACCTTCTCTCCTACTGAGAACAATGAGGAAGTCTGGACAAAACAAAAATAAAATCAGCCTGAAGGTATCAAAGAGTTAAAAAGAAAAGAGGAATTGCCAAGCCAAGATCTGAAAAAAGATGGGCATTCAAGGGGGCAAGCCCAACAACTGGTTCTGGAAGAGACAACTAAGAAGCTGAGAGGCTAAGCAGCACCTAGGCAGCTCAGAATACGTTGCTCACAAAAGGAGAGGGGGCCCTGCAGCCCTCCATTGGAGGCGAGGACCCTGAAGGACTGCATCTTAAATCTGGGTGAACTGGAAATAGACTAGATTTTGCAGGGCCTCAGCCCAGTTTGCAATGAGCTTAATTCTTCACATTGGATTAAGGTGATCCCAGATTGCTAGCATCCCTTCGATTAAGGTGATCCCAGATGGCTAGCATGCCCAGGTACCTCGCAGAAGGAAATGTAAATACTCTCTGGAGAATATAACCCCATAATATCTCACATTACTTCTACCAACATTTTTCCACATACAATTTCATCACACTTGAAAATAACCACACACACACGGAAATAAGACAACATGAATGAGATCCAACAGGAATAATGACAATAGAAACCGTTCCAGACAACTGCAGCTACTTGAGTTATCACATACAGACTTTGTGCAAAGGCTGTAAAGGACAAGACTGAAAAATCTGGCAGAGAACCAGAAACTTTAAACAAAAAAAAAGGACAATGATGATTTGAAAAATAACCAAATAGAAATTTAGCATTGGCAGATATAATAAAGTAAAGAGCTCAGTGGAAGGGCTTAACAGCAGATTAGACATAGTTGAAGGGAGAATTAATGATTTGAGAAATAGGTTAGAAGACATCAGGATGAAACACGGAGAGACAAGAGAATGGACCTGAGCACTCCTCCCACTTTACGTAAAAATGGAGTTATAGTTTTATTTTTCTCACAACTACTCACCTCAACAACCTAAGTTTCCTCCAAGCATTTACATTTTTGTACCACTGACAGCTAGCTAGCTACCAATAGCCTTTAGTTAGGATTTAAAAGGTTAACAATGCATTTGCACCTATTAATTATGAAGCTGGTTGACAGATAAGCCAAAAGTCAACAAACAGGCTAATGTAGGTCAAAAGTATGAAGCTATGCCAGTTTGAAAAAGACAGATGCACCCCTATGTTTATCACAGCACTATTTACAATAGCCAAGAAATGGAAGCAACCTAAGTATCCATCAGTAGATGAACGGATAAAGAAGATGTGGTACATATACACAATGGAGTATTATTATTCAGCCATAAGAAGAAAACAGATCCTACCATTTGCAACAACATGGATGGAGCTAGAGGGTATTATCCTCAGTGAAATAAGCTAGGTGGCGAAAGACAAGTACCAAATGATTTCACTCATATGTGGAGTATAAGAACAAAGCAAAACTGAAGGAACAAAACAGCAATAGAATCAA
This sequence comes from Manis javanica, assembly GCF_040802235.1. Taxonomy (NCBI): domain Eukaryota; kingdom Metazoa; phylum Chordata; class Mammalia; order Pholidota; family Manidae; genus Manis; species Manis javanica. Next base: position 89,000,834 of record NC_133169.1, on the reverse strand, counting down.
AGAACCTACAAATGGACTAACAGTTACCAAAGGGAAAGGGACTGGGGAGGATGGGTGGGAAGGGAGGAATAAGGGTGGGGTAAAAGAAAGGGGGCATGTATAATGTCGGAGGGGGCACGGGGAGGGCTGTGCAACACAGAGAAGACAAGTAGTGATTCTACAGCATCTTACTACGCTGATGGACAGTGACTGTAATGGGGTTTGTGGGGAGGACTTAGTGATGGGGGAACTCTAGTAAACATAATGTTCCTCATGTAATTGTAGATTAATGATACAAAAAAAATGTATGAAGCTATGATTGACAAAAACCACAGGAAAAAGTGAGCAGATAAATTAATAAGGATATAGATTATTTGAACATGATTACCAAACTTGACTTAGTGGACATAAACAGAATGTTGCACCAATGATTACAGAATTCAGGTTCCCCAAATATTTATGATTCCCCACCTTCCAAGTAATAGTAGGATTAAAATTCTCCACCTCATTTTATGGTAAGTATGGCGTGGCCACAAGACTTGTTTTAGCCAATGAAATGTGAGTAGAAGCAACTTCCAGATGCTAATGTATTAGCAAACACATTTCCTTTTTCCTTTCTGAAATGGCTGGAGCCCCCACAGTCTGAGTCCTTGACTGAGGGTGACATGGGGGAGAGCTCCAGAGCCAACCTGACAATGGACACGTTGATGATGAATGAGAAATAAACCTTTATTATTTTAAGCCACTGAAATTTGGGGATTATTTATACACACAGTGTAACCTAGTCTTTCCTGAATAATACAGGTAGAAAAAGAGAGGGAGTATTTTTGAGGTACAGAAGAAAGCCTGCCTTGAAGGTACGGCGTGGTGAAGTGTTGGTGGTTCACTATGGCTTAGAGACCAGGGAGGTGGGTGTGGGAACAGGGGCTGGGCAGGGAGAGCACCTCCAAGAAGAGCGGATGAAGATTGGCTAGAGGCGGGCTTAGCAAGGCTTTGGATTGTAAATAAGGAGTGGATGTTGTCCTGGAAGTTGAAGGATCTCTGAAGTTGGTAACTGGTTGAATAGTAGTAGTTCATTCAATGGAAAGATGAATAGGGGGGATTCTAACTGGTGTGAAAGGAGGTAATTAGATAGAGAGTGCTACTCAAAGAACATGTTATAGAGTTTTGTTTTGTTTTTCCTATTCCTTAGAGGAAGCCATTATTAGAATTTGGTGAGATTTTCTCCAGCAATTGCATGCATATGCAAACACATAAACCTATTTAAAAAACACAAGTCAGATCAATTCTACTTAAGCTGCTCTTCTGAAACTTTTCTTCTAGTTAATAATATTTTCATGGTTATTTTCTGTGTCATCTCAAACATAATCGCTTCTTTCTTCTTCACTGGCTGCTTAGTATGCCATTGTATGGATGTAGCATCATTGTGAAACCATTCCCTGTTGACAGATATTTACATTGTTTGCACTATTAGAGACAATGTTTCCATCTTCTAATAACGTCCACACAATAATCTCTTCTTTTTACAGAGAATAAAACCAGTTTTGCCACCATTTGAACGGTGACAGTTTTAGGCTGGGTAACAGGTGCACAACTAGGCAGGCCGTCTTGGGTGATTTTGGCTCACAGGTGCCCAGCATGAATCACTAATGTCCAGAATAGTGTTTTGAACATAGCGAGCCCTCAATAAGTATTTGTTGAACAAATGGATGAAGAAATAAACCCACGTCCACTACAGATACTTGTCGGGCCTGCCTTGCCCTCGTCTACACAGGACTCCTCAGCCTCAGCACTACTGACTTTTAGGGCTGGATACTTTGTTGTGGGGGGCTGTCCTGTACAGTGTAGAATGTTCAGTGGCATCCCTGGCCTCTGCCAGTAGATGCCCCTCAAACAACCCCAGGGGCAGCAACCAAAAATGTGTCAGGAAATTCCGAGATGTCCCTGAGGAAAAAATCACTTCCGGTTGAGAACCACCGATTTATAACATGGGTTGTATTTACGGAAAGGCAAAGGCCCTTTCTAAAAACAGCAGACTCTACATAGGTTGACCCCACTTCTCTCCAATCCTCCCATATTTGCTAGATTTCATAGGATTTCATAGTCCTTTCATATAGATTCTGACACCTAATTCTTGGTCCATATCCCCTAACACCCCCTCCATGAGATAGGTCAAGCCTCATTATTTATTGTTGACCTCCATTATACATTCTTAATCAAATACCCCTCCTTCTTACAATTATTTGAGTAATTATTAAATGAACTGTTTCACTCACCTGCCTGGAGGAGCCACATCACGCATTTTTGTTCCTGTGCCTTCTAAAGCAATTTTGAAAAATGATGTCACCTATGCCTACATTTTAAAATTGATACATTAAATGTTCATCAAGTTCATATGGCTTTGAGATAATAGCTTCTATCATATCGTAAATATTGCAATTTTAAAATTAAGCTGTGATATCATTCTTCAAGTGTACCTATTAATCTGTTATTATTTCCAATATTCCCTATAATTTTTTTTAACTAGTACACTCCCTCAAATTCAAGAGCTTGGAAGAAACAAATCGTGCAAAAACGCCTTAGTTAATCATTAAAGGAAGCTGAATTAAATTATTAAGGCAGCTTCGGGTTTGGGGACAGTGGTACCTTAGTGAGATTTTTGCAGTGAGGCATATGCTTTTCAGAAAGGGAAGGATTACTATCAACACAGATACTTTCTCAGGCAAACCAGCTGTAGGATGGTGTACCTACAGACACGGGGAACCTGGAAACTGATTCTCTAAACTAATCCTTGGTGTGTGTCCCTTGCAGGTCCAACAGACCGCCGCCCTGTGGTAATGCAGCGGGTGGCCGGCAGAGGGCAGCGCAGGAAAGCTGTTGGCGCACTCTCTCCTGCTTTCCGTCAGGGTGGCGGAGAAGGGGGCAAGCCAGCCTGGGGGCCGTGAGCCCGCGGGGCGGCCCTGCCCCGTCCGCCGTGGTGGGTAGGTTTGCACCGTGGATTGTTCATAGGAAGCCGGCTCCGAGGAGAAAGGGGGCCAGAGACTCTGCATCCTGAACCCAGATTCAGAGCCCGGGACTGCAAACAGATGAAAACCTCACCTTTCTCTCTTTCAAGAACTGAGTTTAAGAAATAAATCAAAACGTCACGTCATGGTCTGAATCAACCGTGATGTTTTTGTTTTGCCTCTAATGAAATGAAAACAACAGTGAACACTTGATAATTTATAGCTTCAGGAGACAATCAGGGACGTGGCCGGACGCTCCCGCCCCGGGGCCGGGTGGGGGCTGGGGGCGCCGTGGCCGGCTCCCCTTCCCGGGCCCCCCGCCTCTCCCCGGCTGTCACATCAGATCAGCATCGCCGTCCTCGCGGGGCTGTCGTGAGAAAAAATGAGGCGATGCCGGGAAAGAGCTCAGCGCAGGGACGGCCTTTAGCAAGGGCCCCACGAACGCCAGCGGCGTCGCAGAGACGATGGCCCTGAACTGGCATTCGGTCAGGCCTGGGGCTCTCAACACGTTCCGTTCATGTCTGAAGGGGAAGAATCAGGGGTGAAAAATCAAACGATCTGAATGTTTTTTATTTCACAAGCCCAGGCGTTGGAAGCAGAAACGGCCGAAGAGGGAGGCCGACTCCGTGCCTTCCAGGGTGGGCGCCTTGACCTTGCTCCGCGTGCCTTCCCGGGCGCCCCCAGCCGTGTTAGGGGAGTCCCTGAACCTAAGGCAGCGCGTCGGTGGCCGGCCCTATGTATGCTGACCGTACGACACGTCCACTGACCTAGGACATCAAAGAATAACTTGTTTATTACGTTTATCCTCTGTGAAACCTCCAAGGGTGGGGATGAAATAGTAGAAATTAAGTCAGTACTTTGAACTAATTGATCGGATATTAAAAGTAAGGCTCAGACCGACACTCCCCCGCCCCCCACCACCCCACTTGTGCCTTACACGGGGAAAGGCAGGAGGCGCGAGCTCCCAGAGCCACGGGGGCGGCTCGGGTAAGATAACGGTCCTTTCTCCTGGCAGCGGTCCGGCTCCCAAATAGCTTTTGTGTCCAGTCCAAAAACAAGATCACATGAGAGGGGAGAAATAAATAGGCCTGTCCTTGTCCGTGGGCTTCCTGCGGGCCCACCGGCACCGGCGGCGCGGGGCAGGGCGCTCCCCGGGAAACCCACCTGTCCCGGGAGGTGGGGGCGCGGTCTGCGCCCGGCGCCCTCCGAGCACCCCCCTCGAGCTTCATTCGCACCGCAGAGGATCCGGAGGACGGGCGGAACCAGGACATCGCCCCCTTTCGGTGAGGGACGCGCCCCCCTGATGGGGTGCGGGCGCCCTCTCCCTCCCGCTAGATCCGCGTGCGCGCCGGGGGCCCCGGGCCGGGGCCGGGTGAGCGCGCCCGTCCCTCTTGCTCGAATCCTGCTCGCGCTCAGCCTGCCCGCGCCGCCTCCCCTGCTCCTTCCTCTTTCCTCCCGGATCGGGGTCCGTGGCAGGCCTGGGCCTCCGTGATGGGTGCCGGCTTAGAGCATTCCTGCACCCTCTTCTCTCATTCCGAGGCCAGTTTGCCCCCGAAAGGCCTCGGCAGGTCTAGTTCTGGGCGGGGAAGCAGGAAGCGATTCCTACCAAGCAAATTATCTTTGCTGACATCCAAGATGTTTCCTAGGAAATCATTAGACGAATCTCATTACAGTAGAGGTTATGCTTAGCTTTAAAAAGCCTTGCGTGAAATAGGTTATAAATAAAAGGATGCCGGCGGAAAAAGAGGATGCCAAAAGAGGAAAAACAAAAACGGCCTGTGCGGAGCTTCCTTTCCCCTCGCTCTCTCCCCCTCGCTTCCTGGCTCCCTAGAGCCTTGCAAAATGCACTGGGCAGGTCCAAGGACTCCTTTCTTTGGGGATAACAAGAGGGATGAAATCAAGGGCTGGGGAGAATGGCTCTGTAGGCAGAGTCAAGGGACAAGGACGGGAAGTTGTGCGGCTTGGTGGCCCCTCCTAACGCCTCTGCGTGACATGTACCTGTGCCTGTCTAGGGATGCGTGTAGATGTCACTCACAGACCATTATTCCCTGTCACCTACCACCCCTCCACTATGCACTGCAAGTCTCTATGCTGAGAAAAGCCAACAAAATGTGGGTGGGAACCAGATAACTACTCAAACAAATCGGGTTTCTTTTAATAACAATGGACTGAAGCCCAGCTCGAAGAGACCTAGACAAAAAAAGGAAATGTGTTTGTTCACGTGACTAAAAAGGGCCAGGGCTTCGGTGTGGTGCGCTCCAGGCGCCCAGATGATGGCTTCCTGACTCTCTCTCCGTTTCCCGGCTTAGCATCCCTGTGTCTCTATTCCAGGGAGACGCACTGCTGTGGTGGCCAGATTGCGGCCGGCCGCTCGAGGCTGACATCCTACCGGCACAGCCGCCCTGCAAGAGTAAGTGCTTCCCTTTCGCAGCAGTTCTCGCTAGTCTCAGGCTCACGTCTCCCTGAAACAGGGTGGGTACTGTGTCCATCCCTGCCATGGGGGTGTAGGCATCTCCGTCCGCAACCACATGGGCTGAAATCTATGAAGGGCTGGGGTCCCAAAGACAACGAAGGCGCAGGTGCTGGGAGCGGGGCTGGACAGAGAACAGCCGAGGTCAAGGGTAGCCAGTCTGTGTTGCTTTTTATAATCGTCTGGATTAAGAGTCAAAGCTCCTCCAACCTAACTCCTCCCCCTACCCCCTCTTAGGGTCCACAAAAATTAGCGACAGTAAGTCTCCTAGAGAGGGTATTAGTAGAGCAGGTGACTAGAGACCCCGTGGCACGTCATTCCTGGCAGCCCCTGGTGGTGGGAGAGACACCAGGAGGCTCGTCTCTGGCTTAGTTCCCCGCCCACCCACGGTGCACATACCCTCCAGGGCCCCCAGCCTGCCGGTGCTCCGGGGGGTCGCCCGTTCCCCCTCCCCGCCCTTGGCCCCTCCGTCTTGGTCTCCGTCTGCCCTGCTGATGTGAACCCAGCCTGCCTTTCAAGGCCCAGCAGGCATGCCGCCTCTCCTTGTAGGCCCTCTCTGGCCCACCCAATCTTTTCTGCTTTGTCCCTCTCTGAACCTGGATGGCACTGATAGTCGATATTACAGTTTACTGTATTTTAGTTTTTCCTCTCAACTTGAATTTTACATTCCTGTGGGAAAATTAAATTTCATCCCCTGCCCCCATTGTGGTGCCTAACACATAATGGGGTGCCCGATTAAGGACTTACAACTAATTGACCAATAGAAAGTCAGCCTCCCTAATTAACTTAGAAGAGAATGGCTAGATTCCTTGAGGCTCTTAATTCTGATTTCAAAATATTAGCCAACAATGATTGAGCTCTAAATGTAGGCTGGAGCCCTCCAGGCACCCTCTCGGGTATCCTCACAAAGACCCTTCAAGGCAAATGACTGCTATTATCCCCATGTAACAGATGGGGAGACTGAGCCTCAGATCACACAGCCAGTGAGTGGTGACACGGGCACCCCAGGCATGTCTGCCATCTACTTTCCGATCAAATCCATCATTTATATGCTTATCAGTGGGGCTTCCTGCTGCCTGATTTTAGACAGCAAGGGGCTCTGGTGACCGGTCAGAGAGCATGAAGAAGCCAAGATATTCTGGACTCGTCCTGCCACTGGGGCCCCCAGTGCCTCTACACGGGTCCTTATTAGATTGTGCCCAGCGGTGGAGGCACGATCTGCCTGCCCCAGAGCCCAGAAGAGGCACAGGGGATTCACAAAAGAAGGTGCCCCTGCGTCTCTGTAGAGAGCGAGGTGCTTTGTGATTAGTGGGGTGCAGTGGTCTTTGGAGAAATGTTAGCTGGACGGTAGTAGGCTTTAGAATTTAAGCTTGCTCTGCCCATCACCAGGCATGGTCCTGACCTTCCTCCTACCCCCTGACCCCAGAGATGAGGCAGGGAACTTCCCTCAGAGGGTCACTTGCAGGATGTGGAAAGCAACCAAATTCTGACCTCAAAGGAAACCAATCCTGAGAAAATGGGTATTTTTTACACTATCTGTGCCTCTGTGTCCACCTACTGGCCTCCGGGCTGATGTGGCACCCAGGGTGCTGGTGACGCCCTTGGTCTGAGGGTATTATGTTTCTTTGATGCACACTAACCTATTCGTTTGGGTTAATGTCTTCTCAGGAGCAGGTCCTTTTGATTTATGCCATGAATCCTCCCAATATCCCATGAGGGGGTCGGGGAGCAGGTATCCTCACAGCTTGAATCATGCCCCAGATTATGTAGAAGCGGAAAAGGGCCCAGAATGGGAACAGAAGAACTCTGAGGTCTTTAGCATCCAAGCCTGATTGCTTCTCCATGAGGTTATGATAGAAAAAAATTAAAGCCAAAAGAATTATGTAGGGTAAATAAAATTCTCTGGGTAAATGTTTAAGAGTAAAACCACTGCAGGACCCAAGAGAAATGAAAATATGTGTTCACACAAAAACTATATGCAATGCAGATGTTCACAGCAACATTATTCATAATGGCCAAACAGAAGAAACAAGCCAAGTGCCCTTTAACTGATGAATGGAAAAATAAAGAGTAGTATATCCATACAGTGAAATATTATTTAGCCACAAAAAGGAATGAAGTTCTAATACATGCATGCTACAATATGGATAAACCTCAGAGACACTAAGCTTTGTAGGAGAAAGATGCCCGTACGATATGCTACCATTTATATGAAATGGCCAGATGAGGCAAATGAATGGAGACAGAAAGTAGATATGTGGTTGCCCAGGACTGGCAGGAATGGGGAATGGGGAGTCATTGCTAATGTGTATGGGGGGCTTTTTGGGGATGACAAAAATGTTCTAAAATTTGATAGTGGTCACGGTTGCTTGATCATGTGAACATACTAAAATCACTTAACCGTATACTTTAAATGGGTGAACTGTAGGGTATGTGAATTATGTCTCAATTAAGTTGTTTAAAAACCTAAAGCATGGCCAATGTAATAATGAACCTAGTGATGGGGCTTCACTGAACGATGTGGCCTCACCCTGTTTTCCCTGATAAGCTCAGGTCTGGTTCCACAGAGCTTGGCCATGGGCCACCCAGACAGTCCAAGCAGAAAGAACATTGATGGAAATGATAGATCCCTAGATTTCTCCCCACAGTCTGAGCTAAGAGATTCTCCCCAGCCCTCCCCTGTGTAGATCATGTTAAATTTATGGAATCAATCTCACTATTCTATTTTCAACTCTGGGCTTCAGATCATGCTTCCAAAAGCATTCCCCTAGGATAATACATAGGATGAATTTATGTTTTCTCTAAGGTTTGTCTTTTTACATTTAAATTTCTGATACATCAGAAATTTAAATGATAAACTGGAGATCTAGGTTGTTTGGTTTTTCCAAGTAAATAGAAAATTATTAAATCAGGAGTTTTACATTTGGAGTTGAAATGGACTTGGGGTATTACTTCCTGAAATCAAATGTAAAAAAAAAAACATGTGAGTGAGTTGTGTGTGTGTACACATGTTTTTCTGGGGAACAGGTTTACAGATGTTGTCGGATTCTCAAGGGGTTTTGTGACTCACAGAAAGACCACTGGGCTCTCTGCAACTGATAACCTGAGGTTGACGAGTCGTGCACATTCCATGCACCAAGGCCTAATCTGAGCCAACAACATAGTTATTAAGCAAGTACATGGGAGACCTGAGCAATCTGTCCTGGGGACAGTTCTCTGACCCATCGTGTGAGGCTGTACCGCCTTTGGGTTTGATGTTTCACTGAGGCAGAGAACTAGAAGTGATTCTCACTGACTGTCCTTGGGTTTATAAAACATTAGGTTTTTCATCATCTGCTGGCAAATCAATGGAGCTAATAAACCATTTTATCTGACAAACTTCGGGGCCCGCCCATCACAGAATTTGAGGAGGTTTACAGTCCAATAAAATAAATTAGTGATAAAGTGGAAATAAAACTGCCATTACAAAGAAGGTGGCAAATGCACGTGTCCAGACTCATACATTCATGTAATAAATGTATGTATGTAACACCCAGTATGTGCCAGGCATTGTCTAGACTGGCAGCTTTCAAAGTGTGGTTCCTAGACCAGTAGCATCAGCATTGCCTGGGGACTTGTTAGACATGCAGATTCTCAGGCCTACCCCACATCTACTGAATTAGAAGCTCTGGAGTGGGGACCCAGCAATCTGTGGTTCAAAACATGTTCAAGTGATTCTGATATACACTCAAGTTTGAGAAATCCTGGTGGAAGTAGGGGGAATATAATGGTGAAAAGACAGATAAAATCCCCTGCTCTCCTCACGGAGTTTACATTCCAGTGTGGGTGCAATAGGGGAGACAGAAAACATGTAAATAAATAACTGAACGTGATAGTTTTCAGATAACAGTAAGATCTGTGAAGGAAAAAAAAGTGAGGGGCTGTCAAAGACCGTGATGAGGGGCTGATTTAGAGGAGCTGGCCTGAAATGAGGCCAGAGTGATAAGCAAGAGCCATGCAAAGAGTGGAGGGGCAGAAAATAATTGCTTATACTTTAGGGTGCAGGCAACAGGAAGTGCAAAGGCCCAGAGGCAGGACCCTGCTTGGCCCATACGAGGAGCAAAGTGCTGGAACATGGTGAGCAAGGAGTGTGCAGGGGATGGACGTGGAGACGCGGGTGGCCGCAGCAAGCTTATGTTGGGTTGTTGGTACAAGGGAAAGGCACTGGACAGTTCTGAACAAACAAGGACATGATCCGATTTACGTTTTAGCAGGATCTCTCTGGAGTGAACCGTAGTGGATAAAGGCAAAAGCAGGGAACTCAGTGAGGAGGATGTGGCAATGGTCCAGACAAGGAATGCTGTTGTTTGGAGAGACTAGAGCAACATGAAAGATCTATTATTAAGTGAAAAACAACCATTCAAGACATTGCGCATAGTAAACCAGTTCTAAGCACACACCCATTCAGGTGGACAGACATGTTTTTTTTACCTGAAAGGAGCCAGAAAAAAAGTTAATAGTGGTGATCTTTGGGGACAAGGGGGTTAGTAAGGCTATGTTATACCTTTCTGTACATGATACATTTTTATCATATGCATGAAGCCACTACTTTTATTTAAAGATAAAATATTTTAAAATAAAAATTAAAAAACTGAGATTGAGGAAAAGAAAACAGAATAGGCCACGGTGGTCAACATCGGGAAGAGGGAGCCACCCCTTGTGGGTTTGACCTTTCCAAGCATCCTCCCCTGAAACTGCTGGTGAGCCAGGCTGACAAACTGGGATGAGCTCACATTCTAGGATTACAGGGGGGTCAGGTGCCCCCCACTTGAGAACCACCAGGCCCCCTTTCTGTCCTGCAGCTATGGTGATGCTTGTGGCTACCACAGCTCCCTGGGCAATGAATACAATTTCCTGTGGACGTCTGCTGCATTTCCCTGTGCCCTGTTTGTCCAATCTTTCTCCTCCGTCATCTTGGCAGCTGGTTCAGCATGAGGCCAGCATGCCCTTCCTTCACTTGCATGGCTGGGCATAAACAGAAGGAAATACTTGGCTGGGAGACAGAGTAGCAGGCAGCTACTGATTTCTCCTGTCAGCTGATTAGGGTTTGTTGCATTTGAACAAGGTCAAATGAAATTAGAAAGAAAATGCGGTGTGTCTGCTGTGCGTTTCACATAATTTTATCATCTATGTAAACAGCATGAATGCAGGGGAAATTTTAAAGTAAATATTGAATGTCAGCCTTAGGATTCAAGGACAAGAAACCAGGGCTGATGAGTTGTGCCTAGAAAGAGAGAGAAAATGTATTTACTGGGGGCATTTTGAATCCTGCTGAGTCTGTCACGCTCTGGTTTTTCTTTCAAGTTGATGCAGTTAAAAAGTGATAGCTTTATGTCTGATTTTCAGAGGCATCAAGTGCAGAATAAATAAAAAACACAGAAATGCCATATTCTACCTTTATCACCCTTCTAAACATCTTATAAGAGGCTTAAAGCCATTTTCTATTATTGCAACCCCTGAAGTGCTTTGGGAGTGAATCAATCTCTTAAGATGTGGAAGGACAATTCTCACCTCCAGCATCAGCCACAACATTTTAGATGTGCATGATGCTGGCCAAGGCCACACCTATGTGGATAAGCCTACCTGGTTTCTACTATGATTTTTATTGGACCTCCATTGTCATCCTTTCTCAGACCCCACCTGTGCAGTGCTAGCAGGCTTGCATAGAAGGTTTTAATTACTGCAGACATGGCTTTAAAAGTGGTCTAAGAACTTTGAGGGGCGATACGGGTTTTGTTTCATACTCTGTATAGGATGTAGCATGTTGTGGATGCTCACTAAGCAGCTTCAACAGCTGTTATTCCCATGGCTACTTCCTGGCCCGGAGCTGGAGGGCTATTCTGATGCCAGACATCTCGACTAGGTAACCTGCAAGTCCCTTTCCTGCTAAATATCAGTTTTGTCAAAAAGCATTAAGGTTATGTCTCATGCCTCAAAATATCTGAATATATATTACTTAAAAGATAACTCTAGATACTTGACATGGGAAGTTGAAATAAATATGGAACTTGAGGGATGTTAACTTGAAATTTTAAAAAAATTTAATATTGAGGGGAATTACATTACATTAAATAATTTAAGAACCTAAGGATTCCTTCATTCCCCACCATCTGGCCAAGAGTTATTTGTACAGGCAGCGTTCCCCCTCCCTTACCCGGTCCTGGCTACTGGCATAAAGATGACACCCACAGTCCATTGAAGAAATCCCCACAGCACGAAGCTGGACTCACCTGAGGATTCATTCGCTTAGTTCAGCAAGGACAGGCTTGACCACTAGTGAGGAATGATAGAAATACTCTCTCTACAGCCCCTCCCAGCCCTGACCTGGATGGCCATTGCCTTGAGTGGTTTTGCAAAATGCCCTTTGCAAGGCTTGGCTCTGGGAATGACACAGACACAGACACAGACACAGACACAGACACAGACACAGACACACACAGACACACACACAGACACACAGACACACAGACACACACACACCTACACCCTCGGCAGGATGCCAGTGACGGAACAGAAAAGGACTCCCTTTCATCCAGCAGCCTTCTGATTCCAAAGCAGCTACTCTGAGCCCCGACCTGCTGTTTCCCTGGTGACTGAGGGCTCAAAATAAACAGGATTCTGCTCAGATGGGCCAGTAGTCCATTTAGCTCAGCCACTTGCCCCAAGACAAACCACGTTAAAATAACACCCAGGATAGCTGCTGCTGTCGCCCTTTCTGCTTCCCTTCCCCGCTGGCCAATAGCTCTGGGTTCCTGGGCCTGCTGCTGTCTGCCCAGAGCTGGGGGCACGCAGAGCTCTGCGTATGTCCCCGTGGGTGGGGTTGGTATGGGCTGTTGTCTAAGGGCAGGTCCCCCCTGCTGATAAATGAGGCCAGAGGGAGACCTAGAGGCGGACATTCTCAGCCCCCCAGCCTGAATCGCTGCTTCCCACACCGCCCCGCGGGACTGGTAGCCGGCTCTGTAGCACGGTGTCTGGAGGCGGGCCAGCAACCTGATGTGCATGCCATGGCCCGTCCCCTCTCCCCACACAGACTGCAGTAACCGAGAGGTTCAGAGAGCTGGCGCGGGGCTGCTCAGGAGGCAGCCGCAGCACAGTGACAGCGACGGAGCGGACAACAGCAAGTGGATTTCCTTTCCCCTGGGACAGAGAGGCGCGGCCCTCGGCCTACCAGCTCTTCAGGTAAGAATCAGAGTCTGTGTTCCAGGGAAACGAGAGCAGGTTATAGCCAGAGCTGAGGTTGCGTATGTGCATGGGTGTGTGCGTCTGTGTGTGTATGTGTCCCTGAGTACAAGGCTCAGGCAGCTTGGAAGGGAAAGAAAATCAGCTGATGTTTTAAGCAGCTACCACTGAACTGGCTGTCCCGCAGGGGAGCACCCAGGAGCTCACCCCTGGCTGTGTTTAAATCACGGTGCAGACTGCCCAGGGGGAAGGGCTTGCTGAAGGCCCGGGCATGTAAAAATAGCACCTAGAACTGAGAGACTGTAAAAATAATCATGCATCATGCTGCCCATTATCTGCATTCCCCCACCGCCAGGCCGGTGGGGATTGAAGGGGTCAAAACGTTGTCATTTACTCGTCCTGGACTTGGCCCTTTCTGCTCAGCAGAGGCCGAGGGCTGCGGCCTCAGTGTCTGGCTCGCATCAGCTTGCTGTGTCACTGTCACCCTCCTGGGGGCCTGGAGATCCAGCTACCTCAGGAAGCCTGTTCGCTGGCTGGGCACCTTAGATTTTTGTCACTCTCTTAATATAAAAAGCACCCTGAAATATGGGGTTACCCGAGTATATTCTGATAGGGTGGTGTTGCGATGGCCCCGCTGGTCACCTGGATTCCTTCTTACCTTATCTCTGATTTTTGAAAACCACATCCTCATCTCAGAATGCCTCCACAGGTAAGCGCTGGCGGAGAAGGAGCGGGAATGACTAGCCACTGGGCACATTCTCGGGCACTTACGCTAGCCACACCCATGTTACTGGTCCACGCCCAAAGTATGCAAGGCTTCTGGAGAAGAGCGCTTGAAAAATTCAGACCTCCAGGTCTGGAGTGGGAATTTCTGGCATTTAATCATGGACGCATTTTTCAGAGAACCAGAAAAGACCCACCTTACCTGGCTGTTCGGGTCCAAGAACCCCTTCTGTGCCTCGGCATAAAGCAAACACTCTGGGCTTTCTTTGGCTGTTTAAATCCACCTTCACTTTTCTGCCCTCCTTTCTGCATTGGTCTCTGGCACTGCCCCTTTCCTTTACTGTAGGGATATGATTGTTGATGATTTAGCTCTGCCAACACCAGTGAGAGGATGAGAGAATCGCGGCAGAGGGTGAGCCGGGCTCCGTGTGAGCATAAGCCACCCTGCCGGTGCAAAGGGTTGAAAAGCCACCCCTGGCTTTGCAAAGTGGTGTCTAGCAAAGGGCTGGCCAGCTGTTTACTAGGACTTTCTGGACTTTCTGCATGAAAGAGTGTGAATTTTGGTGGAGACTGTGATTCACAGTCACAAATTTCCTTTTCCTTTGTTTTTTTTTTGTGTTGGTCATTGAGAGCTTCCAAGGAAGTCCCCCTTTTGAGAGCTCTATCTGAAGGCAAGTTCACCAGCTGGTGGCCACTGGAGGCTTTCTTCTGTTGACCCTGCCTTTTTTAGTATGAGTAAATGGAATTGCAAATGAAGTACTCCATCAAAAACAAAGTTAACACACAAAAAATTAAGGGACAAAACACTGAAATTCTCATAAACTCTCTCCCAAATCTGATGTGCCTATATGCATATATGGCTTGCCTGTTTCAAAAAAGGATTTAAGGAATAAGTATCCAGCTGGTTAGTTTGACTTCAAAGGCCAGTAACAGCAGCAGGAATGATGATAATATTTGCAGTGGCAATAGTAGGCAGACACTCATACGCTGCCTCTGTGCCTACTGAGCAAAGGGACATTCAATCCCAGAACAGAGAGTACGCTTGCTCACCTTGCGGGGGGTCTCTGAGGTCTGTTTGTTGATAGAGTTGATCTCCTAACATCTATGCTCCACGGTCTGAAAGATGATTTCCAAATATTGCTCTTGTTTCTGAGTTTGTAAGGATGTGGTTCCACAGATGATGCAACGTGCCCAAGATACCATACACCTGCTTTTGAGGGACCCCAAATAAACTATTAAGGATTGTAGATGGCCCCACCATGCTAGCTTCCAGGAGTTAGCGACCATGTCGACTGGAAGGCACACCCCTTCCACCTCAGCAAATAGGCGTTGGCTGCTGAACACAATACTCTTTGATTCTGGCTACGGGGAAAATAACCTGTAGTCATTTGTGCCACAAACCTACCTGTTTTAGGTAAATACAACACCTATTCCTGACACATAAATTATATGAGAATGAGTATTTTTCCTTAAGAAAGGACTTGCTAGTCAATAAATGTTCACCAAGTACCGACAAGGTGTCCCATCTCAAGATGTAACTGGATTCAACCCACTCGACCATGGGGAAAAGAAGGAACTGCCTGGGTGGGCAGGTTCCAGAGGCCGGGCCTGGGCTGACAGGATGTCCCACTCAGGTGGGAGGGACAGGACTTCAAGGCATGAACAAGGACATGCATGGGGGCCAGTGGCCTACAGGGAGAGATAAGGAGGGGAGAGCAATTATTTTGGCTCCTGAAGTTCCCTGCTCAAGAGATGCAGCATAACATAGTGGCCAAGTGCAAAGACTCTGCACAGCCAGGCCTCCCGGGGTTCAGATTCAGACTCTGCCACTTATTGGTCTTGTGTCCTGGCACCTCAGTTTCCTCATCTCTAAAATGGAGTAGTAACAACTTTGTTGTTGAAAGGATCAAATGAGTAACACTCCTAGCACAGTGCCTGGCTTATAACACCTCATTATTATTATTGAAAGATAAGTCCTAAAAGGCTGCCCACAAGTCCATTTGTTCCAAAGTCCAAAGCGACACTTGGTGAGTGGCCACTAGTGCCACCTTTGGGGCAGCCCAGAGGTGCTTTCGCTTTGGTGTGGAGCTTCCCTCGGGTCTCTGAGTGTTCAGAAAGAGGAGAGCTTCTGGGCTGCTCGCCAGGGTGCCTCATGCCCTTAGCGTGGGCCAGGCATTCTGCTTGGCTTCACCGGTATGAGTGAATCAATCTCTGCTAACCACTGAGAAGTCGGGCCGTTTGAAATGCAGGAGTTGGGGCTCAGTGGGCTGGGCCACTTGCCTAAGGTCACACAGTTACCAAGTGGCAGGGCCAAGCTTCACTTCCAGGCTGGGCTCCTAATGTGCGTAAGGATCACAGGGGAGCTTGTTGAAAATCAGGTTCCAGGTCCTACCACAGAAGTCCTGACTTAGCCAGGTTCCTGAGGGCCCAGGACTCCGCATCTCCTCAGTGGGGCCCAGGTGACTCCACTGCCTTGGGCCCCGGGGCCCCGTCTCCCAGTCGCTCTGGTACCCTTCTCTTCATTACCGTTGGTGAGGACACAGTCGCGCAGCCTGAATCAGGGGCGGTTAGCCTCTTTTTTCTCATCACCTTCTTCCTGAACGACCACTTTCCCTGAACTGGGCCTCCGCTTGTACCACAAACTACTGCACACCCAGCGGCTATGTGCCGGGCACAGCGGCGAGCCCCCACCTGGTGTCTCACTCAGTCCTCACCACCTCCTGACTTAGGTGCTGCTATTACCCACATCTTACAAGTGAGGGAGAAGCCCTGGCCGGCAAGTGGCTGACTGGCACCCAACCTCAGGACTAGCAGGCTGTCCGCGTGCAGACGTGCAACCTCCAGGCTCGTCCATGACAGCGGCTTCAGCTCATCGTCAGGCCACGCTTCCTTCCCAAGTTGGTGTCTCTCGGGTTCATATTCCTCTCTCCTGCACCCTCACACCCGGGCTCCCATTTAGTTTGTTCAGAAGACGATCTGTCCCTGTGGGTCCCCACTTCCGTTTCATTCATTAAGTCAGAGAGGTGGGGGGCAATGACAGGCAGAAGGCAGGTGTTATGCGTGGCACTGCATCCCCCCCAAGTCCACTAGTTGAAATCCTGACCCCCAGTGTCTCAGAATATGACCTTATTTGGAGATAGTGCCGGTACAGAAGTAATAACTGAGGCCAGCAGGGCGGGCCCTGATCAAGTGGGACTGGCGTCCTTATAAAAAAGGGAAACTGGGACACAGTGACAATGCAGATGGAAGATGACGTGAAGAGACCCAGGGAGAAGACAGCCATCTATAAGGCGACCAGGGAGGCCTGGAACCCTCCTTCGCTCACAGCCTCAGAAGGACCCAGCCTGCTGATACCTTAATTTTGGACTTCTCCCTCCAGGGCTGTGGGATAATACACAGCTGCATCGCTTTGAGGGAGTGAAGTGCCAGGACAGTTCCTGTAAAGTGTTCTAGCCACGGTGGCCCCTCAGCACCCCACAGGGAAGGATCACAGAGGGATCCTGAGACTGGTCAGCAGGCGTGGCAGCTCGGCCTGGGGTCCAACAGCAGGCCCCAGTTTAGCATCAGTCAAAGGACACAAAGAACCCTTGTGGCCACAGCCTCTCCTCTGCCTCCTGGGCTTTGCCTGGAGCTCCGGAGAGGGCAGGCTCTCTGGAGGCTCACTGGTCAGCGGGCTACGGAGGATGGCATAGATTTGAGCTGTCAAGGGGAAGAGATGAGGGTAGGCAGCCCGGACGGCCCCCCTGAGGATGCTGGAGTGGAAGAGGGCAGAGACCGGTCCGAAAAGGGGAGGGCCACGGGCCTGAAGCCAAGTCTTGCCTCATCCTGGATTCCATGCAGGCAGCAGCAGGCTGGGCCTGCGGCCCTGGGGAATTCCGGCGTGGCATCGGTGGCCCTCCCAGGGGCCTGAATGTCCCGGCTACTGTCACTGGGTCACTGACATCTCACCAGTGCCCACTGTTGCTGGCACAGTCACACGAGAATGAGAAATGCCATGCCTTTAGCAAAAGCCTCATCTGCTACAAAAGGAATTCTCTTCCTCAGTCTTTGAGCAGAGGGACTGACTGGATTTGCCTGAGCCAGGATGAGTTCTTGGGGCAAGTGGAGCACACTCTGGAGAAGAGGGGGTTTTCAGGAAGGTGAGGAAGCAGCCAGGACCTCCTGGGCAGCAAGATCTCTGACTCCCACCCCTCCTGCATCTCCCACCTGCTCCAGCCCCACTGGCCTCTCTCTGTTCCTCTGCAGCGCCATGCCCTGTCCTGTGCAATTGCTGTTCCATGTGCCTGGTATGCTTTTCCCCAAGTTCTTCACATAGCAGATATCTTTTTAACCCTTAGGCCTCACCTCTTTTGCCAACTCCTCAAAGAGGCTTTCCTCCCTGTTACTCCCCATCTTACCTGTTTCCTGCACATGGCACTTTTCCTGGTAGTCATCTTGTCAACTATTCACCACCTGCTATTGCCCATCCTCCCCACTAGAATGTGAGCCTCAGGAGGGCAGGACCTCCTCTCTCTTGTTCCCTGCTGTGGCCCTGGGACAGAGCCTAGCCTCCTGGTCGGTGCTCAGTAAGCATTGGTCCAATGAATGAAGGAGTGAATTCACTCAATCATGGGGGCGGGAAATCCAATATGCCAAGGACAGCAGTGGGACCCCCACTCCCACGCCACTGTCCCTCACAGCCTTGGAAAGCAGAGCATGCCATCGAAAAGCAAAGTTGACCGGTTTGCCTTGAGGGCCTCTGACCCTGACTTAGGGGGGTCCCAGGACCCCCTGCTACTTGGTCAGCCACCCTAGCTTAGTCGGCTTAGTTTAATCTCTTGAGAGAACTCACTTTGGAAGCCTGGAAAACTCTAGCTTTGTTCGTGCTTCGAGATGAATAAATTCTTTCAGCTGATGGGCATCAGAGGCAAACAAACACGTGATTGGGTGCCCAGAAGGGAGACCTTGGTCCGGGTGCTCTGGCCTCACACCCAGGCAGGCAGACAGGGCAGCTCGCCTCTGCCTTCGCCATCGGTCTGGTGGGAAAAGCAGAAGCAGTTGGCACTGATCAATCAGTGTGGGCAAAGTGCTGCACCAACACCCTGGGGACACAAAGGGCTTTTGGAAAACAAGACTCTTCCTGTCCTCCTCCAGAATTGGGGGGGGGGGGGAGTGGAGAATGAATGTCCCCATCACCCCCTAGAGCACCCGCAGCGGCCCTTGGCCCACAGGACATTTCCCTGGTTCAGTGGCAGGCTGCGTCGGCCCAGGGCTCTCGGCCTTTCGTCATAAGATGGTGTTTAAATTACAGAAACAAAACATTTTTGTGTTTGAAGAAATACTGGGGCCGCGTCTGGTGGCAGAGATGCAGGTTGGCTTCAGAACGGTTTCTTGCCAAGGAAAAAAATCTCATGCTCACTTGGCCACACAAGATGTGCTGCCATTCTCCCGGGCCAGTCCTGAGGTGTGTCTGCTGAGGGCGCAGGAAGCAAAGGGCTAAGTTCCCCGGAAAGGGAGTTGGCTCGTGCGATGGAGGGTTCTTCCTTGGGTTCCAGCTCCGCCCCATCGCGCCCAGTAGCTCCCACTGTGGCAGGGTGGCCGTCTGTGCTGTGCGACAGCAGGGCAGCGAGACGGGTGGGAGCACAGACCGTGGGGTAGGACGTCCGGGTTTGGGTTCTGGCTCAGACACTCAATAGCTGCCCGGCCCTGGCCAAGTCACATAACTTTCCATTTCTGTAAAATAGAGATAATAGCGGCACCTGCATGCCAGGGACGTGGCAGGGTGTTAATACAGGTGAGGTCTGTAATGTAAGTGTTCTATTAGCCAAGTAAGTTTTTACCCTCTGTGGGGCTGGGTTAAGACTTTAGTGAGACAGTACATGCACAGCACCAAAACTGTGTTAGTATTCAGTGCATAGCGCCTAGCATTTGCCCAATAAAATATTCATTATTATTGCTACCGAAAGCTTTGCAGTCTAAGGTGTTTTGGGAAGCCTTTATAAGAATGTATTTGAATCGAAAAAGTGGTCCTGGGACATGAAGGTCACCTGCTGCCCGCTGTCCCCCTGTCAGTCAATTCCCAAGGCACAGTTATCACCCTGTGTTTTGTCAGCACGTCAGAGCCTCCAGTCAGGAATCTAGAACTAGCCAGGAAAGCAAGAGCCCCCTTAGAGAGTTCAAGTGTGGCGTGGACACAGGCTGCATGTTCCGCAGTTTTAAGCTGTAGGCTTTTCCAGTGAACAGTCAGAGAAGAGTTGACTTCATCAGGCCCCTTTTGCTCAATTCACAAAAAGGCTTTGGGAGTCCCGCCCACCCTGGAGCGTGCAGTTCCTCAGAGACTCCTCAAAAGTCCTGTTCCCTGTCCCCTGGCCCTGGGCTTTGAGTTTAAATCATCTGACGGTTGAGCACAGGGATGAGAGGGCTGCTCTGCGCTTGGCTGGAAACTGCCGTCCTGCAGCCGGGCTGCCTGCCGCTCCGCCCCTCCGCCGAGTGGGGACGGGCCCTTCCCGCTTGGGCTTCCCTGTCTCCAGAAGTTCCTCCCTAGAAGGTAGCTGTGGAGGCTGACTAAGGGTGGTTTGCAGAGTTCCAGCTGCCCCTCGGGACCTGTCGATCTCCTTCGCCTTCCTTGGTGACCCTCTGACTATCACAGAGCTGTGGATGTGGAAAACCCCAGTGGCGATCAGTGCTTTAGAGGTTTGCAAATATTCCAACACCAGGTGACCATGAGCGCATCCCATGGCTTTGGAGCAGCACAGAGAGATGGCTTATGGGAAGGGGTCCAGGTCATGGTGTGGAGGAGGGGATGCTGGCAGCCCCACACTCGGCTTGGCCTATCTGTGCACCACGGAGGCCGGGCCCAGATCGCGGATTTTCAGCTTGTTGCTCCCTGGGGCCGTCAGACTTCTCACCAACACCCGGAGATTGATGGTCTCCCATAAAGGAGGTGGGCCCCTCCCTGACCTTCCCCAGATGCCTCCCCACCTCCCACTAAGCCCTGAGGGCTTAGTGCACAGCTGGTTCAGGGTGGATCCGAGTGCAGGCGGTGCAAGTAGGGGAGAGCGTTTCCAAGGTGATGTCCGAGTTGTTTCTATTGACCCACTGATCTGACCCTCCCTGCCCCGCGCTGCTGCTCCAGAGCCAAGCGAAGGCTTTGGAGGCGCCTACACCTTGGGGCGGCTGGCTGGGGCCCTGCTGTGGTGGGAGGTTTGGACCCCACACTGGGATGGGCCCTGGGGAAGGTCAGGGGAAGGGCGAGCCGAAGCAGGCTTCGGTGCCTCTGTTACCTCCCCACCTTGCCCTCTTCTTTTGATGGCAGGGCAGGCAGACGTGGGGTACGGAGGCCCTGTTCTGGGAGCTGTAAAGAGCGTGCTTCAAGAACGCCCTCTGACCGTGCCCTGCTGTAGGATGAACGCACATCCTGAATTGGCTGCTACCGTCAGGTCAAGAGAAAGCCTTCTGGTGACTAATGAGAGTCCCACATCCGTCAGACTCCTGTGGCCTCCAAGTCAGTGTTTCCTCAGAGTCAAGGTCCCTTTCTCCTCCCTGCCGGTCCCACATCCTGCTGGGCCTGCGTTGGCCAGTTCATGTTTCTCATTATCTCTCCTCCATCCTCTTTGCAAGCTTCTCACCCCGCCCAAGGGTTTTATTTTTAAACTTGCAGAGTAATGCTAGGGCTGAGCAGGACACACTGCCCACATTCACGGGAAACTGGGATGCCTAGAGGAACACCCCGCTTTTTGGGGACTTCCTCCCTCTCTTTCATACTTAGGAGGGACCTTCTCCATGAGAAGCCCAGCCCTGAGGACCCTACATTCTAACGGGGCAGGGGAGAGTGGGGGACACACAGAGCATGCACAGGCGCACGCACACACACACACCCGTAAGCCACCAAGAGATGAAGTAGAAATTGTGAGAAGATCTATTCCAGAAAAGGAACAAAGAGGTCCTGGAATAAGAGAAGCCGTCACAAATGAGGCAGAGAGGGAAGCCTCTCCAAGGTGGCGACACAGAGTGAGGCCCAGAAAAATGAGAGCCGCCATGCATGCAAAGGGCAGGGGTGAGGGCGGAGGGAAGAGCACATGAGAAGGCCCTGGGGTGGGCAAGTGCTTGGTGTGTTCGAGAAGCCAGGAGAAGGCCAGGATACATCAAACTGAGAGAACAAAGGGGAAAGTGCTCAAGATGAAGCTGGGCAGGCGTACAGAGCCCTGGAATCACGCAGAGTTGGGCTTTATTCTGAGTGCAGTGGAAAGCCATCAGGGATTAGCATGAGGGGGTGACATGCCATGACTGATGTCTCAAGATCCTTCTTTGGTCCTAAGTGGAGAACTGAGTCTAAGGAGACAGGAGTTAGGGGACCTTGCAGTGCACATGCATGTGCGCGCACACACACATGCAGAAAGGAAAGGATGGTAGCTGAGGCTGGAGTGAGGCACAGCTAGAGTCAGGCTGACTCTTGCAGGAATTAGCCTGACATTACATGTTTCCTTCCAAGGAGCTCATGGGACAGCAGCCTACACACATAAGACAGACGAGAACACCAAGGTCCAACGTCATAGAGTTGGTTTGGCATCAGCAATAGAGTGTAGATATCCTGTGGTCTATAACTAGCCACATTTATTAGGTTTCCAAACACAATTAAGTAAAATCTTTGTCGAATATTGGCTCCCAGGATTTTCTAAAAGGTGTATAAATACTTCAGTCTCTCTTTACAGCACAGCAGCTCTCTCTGTCCTTTATAGTTTTGGCTGGGATATGAGGCCAATGGCTTTGACTGAGTGATCTCACTTATGTGCAAAATTCAAAGGTGACTTTATGTGCCTGAATGACCTGAACAGCAGGCCCTGCTCTCCAAGAGAAACACAACTGTGTTATATTCTTTGGAGGAAAGGAGATGGAAAATGAAACAGAACAGCAATGTAGGCATTCTACATGGAGTAAAAATAGTCATGGCTATTATTCGTTTCCTACTTACTTTGAGGCACTTTTCTTGTAGTAACTCATTCAATCCTCCAAAAGGCCAATGAGGCAGGTACCACTCTTAATCCTTGTTACTGCTAATGGAGCTGAGCCTTAGAGAGAAGGGAAGTGGTGCCTGGTGGTAGAAGTGGCAGAGTCAGGGCTCGGAGGCGGGTCAGTCTCCGTCCGCAGACCTCCTGACCCCCAGGGCTCCCTGCCGTCTGCTCGGGTCGCTGCTGTGTTTCAAAAACTGTGCAGAAAGACTTGAAGGAGGTCATCCAAAATGTTAGGAGAGCAGGAATGAGTACATTGTATTCTTTGTTGTTGTTAGCTCTTTTTAATGCTTTGAGTACTCACGAATGATTTAATGAAATTGTTGAGTTAATGAGTATATTACTTAATTACTTTTAGATAATTAAGTAATATATTTCATTATAGGAAATGTAAGCAATACCAGAAAATAAGGTTCAAGAAAACAAAAATTTACCCATTCATCTGGAGATAATCACTGATAAAATATTGGTATTATTGACTAATACTGTTCTAGTTCTCTCTCCTGTGCTCATGTATGTCTGTGTCTGTCTCTGTCCACCTTCCTACCTATGCATGTGTGTGTGTGTGAGAAAAAATTGCATCATACTGCGTTTATAGACTATTACTTTTTCACTTGGCTATATATCACGGGCATTCTCTATTCCATTTAACATTCTTTTAAAATAGAATTTTTAATGGTGGCACTCATTCCTCTATCGTTTATTTAATGAGTCCTCTATCATTGGATATTCAGTTTGTGGTCACTGTTATTAATAGAGCTGCATTGAATGTCCTTTTAAAAAACATCTGTGCGTATCTATATGCCTATTAAAGAGGAGAGAACATTATACACTGAGATACAAAAGGGAGACAGATACTTATTTGAGGGGCTCTTTTGGGCAGGCCAAACAGCATGCTTCTTGCATGGGTCCCGCCGAATCACTGCGCGCTGAGGAGATGTCATTTAGAATACTCCCCACGTCGGTTGAGAGGGGTGGGTGGGGAGGGAGAAGGCGATTAAGGGGCACTATAATTCACAATCACAATATAGGTGGGTCACGGGAAGGCAGTACAGCACAGAGAAGACAGGTAATGACTCTATAGCATCTTAATATGCTGACAGACCATGTCTGCAATGGCCGGGGGGTGGGGGGTGGTGAAGCCTTGATAATATGGGTGAAAGTTGAAACCACAATGTTGTTCATGTGAAACCTTCATAAGATCGCATATCAATAATACTTTAATAATAATTTAAAAACCTAAAAAAAAAATTCCCCATTTCCCTGGTCTTTATTCACCTCTCAAGTATGTTTTTGGTGCAGTTCTGTAGCAGTGCAGCTAGGTTAAGGCAAATTCAATTATGGCTAAAATGTGGGCCACTAAGTCAGACAACTGGGTTTAAATTCTAACCCTACCCATAGCCAGCTGCGTGGCCCCAGGCAAGTTCATTTCCCTGAGCCTCAGTTTCCCCATACGTAAATGGCACATGCATCAGAAGATGCAAGGAGGTGACCCAGGCAGAGCTCCCCTGAGCACCTGTCCAGCATGGAACAGTGCTTAGTCCTTTGAAGGGAGGGAAAGATTATTCTCACAAGCTCAGGGTTTGGAAAACTCCCTCCCAACCTACCCTGCGGGATCCAAGGAAAATGAATTTAAAAACCATTCCACATTCCCTCTGGCTAGATTACCATTTTGGGGTATGTTGTGTTTATGTCAAAGTCTAAAGTGTTAAAAAACAATCAACTCCTTTTTCCATCCTTGTCAAGAACCAGGTTTGTTGGAGAAGATAGATTTCAATTCTGTTGTTCACAGCTGCATTTAGCATCTAGCCAGCTGTGTTTTATAACCATCTACACTAAAATGAAAACAAAGCAGGCAAAAAAAACACAGACCACAGAAAGAACTAACATGACTTATATATCCTACATTGTTGAACACAAACATACCACTGGCACATATAGTAGTTGCTCATTAAATCTTGTTGCCTATATTTCCCATGTATATGTTTTCCTTACAAACAGCAAGCTGTTGAGAAATAAATCAGTATATTCATCTCATCGAAATACTGTCAGAGCCTGTTTGGAGGGGCAGAAGGTGATAGGTGATTAAATGAACAGATGCTTTTTGAGTTTGGAAATTAAGTGTTGGGAAACTTTATCCTCCTAACTCATGGCTCTTGAAATATTTATGATCCTGGCAGAATTGTGTAGGGATTTTTCTAAAATCACCACCATGGGAAGCATATGTGGTAAAGCCCCTCTGATGGCCAGACCAAGTTTTTCTATCTTTGTCTGTCTATGGGAAATGTCCAAAAAAATCTTAGTGTATGTGTAATAGTGTCTCCTCCATATCAAAATGGCTCTAGAGATCACAGATAACACATTTGATTATAAAGCAACCCAACACTGAGCCAAGATATTAGATGCAGGGCAAACTCCTGAAATCAAGTAACTATGAGATACCCCATAATTTCCCAAGAAATGACTGGAAGAGCTAGAACTATTAATCTAGCAGTTAGATTAACTATTAGGTATTTTTTTCTTCATCTGTTTTGCTTATATTGGTTGACTGCCTTCTGTGCTAAGAGATCAGGCCATGGGTGACTCAGAGATAAAGTGTATTCTCTGCTCTCACGCATAAGTTAGTGCAGGGGGTAGATAGACCAAGAGCTCGATGGAACCTTAAATGGAATGAATGACTGCTGGGCCATGCAGGAAACCAGGGGTCCTTGAAGGAAGGACTCTTCTTATCAAGGGATCAGGGAAGGACTTGCAGTAGAGGTAGCATGTGTCATAGGCCTCGAAGGTACAAAGAGTTTTAATTTGCAGAAGAGGGGAAGGCTGATGAGATCAGGTAGGATGTAGTGGGAGGAGAGGCTTCTAAGACCAGATTTACGGTCACTGGAAAGCTTTGCCAAGGACTTAATGTCTGGGAAGGAGGGAGCAAACGCGTGCTTCTGATAATAGAAGGGCAGCGTGTGCCAGTCTTCCTGTAGAAAAAGGTCCTCAGCGGCAGGGCGCAGTGACTGAAGAGCAAAGCAGGTGGGAGACCAATCCTGAGGCCCCAGCTTCCGTTTTCCATCTGTTTAACCTCTTGGTAGGTCTGGACAGCTTGGACCGGTACCAGCTTCCCCCTGAATGCTCTGATCCTGCGCCTTCAGCCTCTAGCCTCCTGCAGCTTCTCTGGACGAGTGGCCGCGTTGGGCATCCGTGGGAACACCGGGCGTCCTCCAAGGCGGCTGCCTCTGTCCGTCTCTCTTAGGCTCCAGGTTGTTTGGCACTGAAGATCCCATGTCTCCCCTCTGCTCAGACTCTCCCACATCTGCCTCTACTGGGGCTCTGCTTCTCTCCAGAGCCCCATTTCCACCGCCTGCCCGTCTCTCGGCAGGGCCCTCACCTGGGATGCGCGCACGCCGCAGCAGGCCCGGTGTGTGCTCTGAGAGGCCCCTCCTGGCCTGTCCCTTGTCTCAGTGCGCAGCCTCTCTGTCATCCTCCGCCCTCCCCAACACACACCCGACTTATCTCTGCTTATTCTTCGCTGAGCTCCTGTCATTTGCCAAATCCACCCCTTCCTCCTCCCAGGGGGCTCAGGAGCCCATCCTCTCCCCTCCACCCTCAGGGCTGTACTTAGGACATTTGTCTATTTCAGTTCTACAGTGTTTCACAGAGCATGGGGACTGTGCCGGGGATACTCCGCGTGGAGGACGCCCACAGCCCCTGCCCACACTAGCTTGCAGTCTAGTAAGGAAGAGAAATGTCCAACAAGGACCTGAAGTCTGATGGATTTCTCAAAGATGGAAACAGAGCCCTGTGCCTCGTGGCCTGGCCTTCCGTCTGCCTAGTGCTCACCCAACCCCCAAAGGGTTTTCCTATAAAATGTTATCAGAAGCATCTTCCAAATTCCGTTCTAAAAAATCTGCACTGCTTGCAGACAAAAGTCTAAGCCCTTTGGAATGGCATAACTGGAGGTCCTCCGTGATCGGACTCCAAACTAGCATCCCGCACGCAGCTGCCCAGCAGCACCAGTCACGCACACCAGAAGACCGCCTCTGCTTGCCCACGCCCGGGCCTTTGCTCAAGCTAGCCCTTTACTCCGTTCCGCGTGTGTAAAGCCTCTTTGTCGTCGTGGCTGAGCTGCCACAGCTGCCCCCAGATCCTCCTGGACCCCTTGGCCCCCCGCCCCTCGCACCTCCACCATGGCACCTACCATAGCATGTCTCATTTACGAATCTGCTTCTCACCCTCTGTCAAGGATAGGGAGTGGGACTTACCCATCCTGAATAATCATGACAAAAATAACAGCTAAAACTACGGATGCTTTCTGTGTGCCAGGCACCCTGCTGAGTTACTCGGCTGCATCTTTATGACAAGCACGTGGGGAGGGCGCTCTCCGCTCTCCCTGGTGTCATTTTACAGATGCAGCCCCTGAAGCTCAGAGAGGTGAGCTGACTTTCTGGGTTTAAATCAGAACACCTGCCTTCAGAGCCCAGGCCTCTGACCAGCACTCCACCTGTATCCCCTCACGGTATCTTGTCAGGTCCCTTGTAGTTAGTCATTAATGGGGGTGGCTTAATTAAGTGAATGGGGACAGTGACGCCCAGGGCGGAGAAGCTCCTCAAGGCCCTACTGCACATCACCGTCACTGAGAGATGCTGGAGGCAGATGGTCCGCGGACACCTCTTCTCTTACATGTATTAACTAGGAAACAGAAGTTTTCAAAGGAAAGCTAAACATTTTTTATTGATTCAGTGGCAGAGGATTAGATGGCGGCTTGTTGAATCCAGACTGATTTAATCCAATTTGCTTTGGGCGGGCACATGCCCCTGATCGCACGGCCCTGGGAGACCACGCATCCCAAGCGGAGAGCTTCCCCCTCACATGGTGGCCGCCGCCTCTGCCCCAGCCTGCGAGGAGGTAGTTAAGGAGGGGAGCACCTTCCCTGCCTCCCTGGACTGGACCCGCCTGTTTCCTTAAGGGAGGGGAGTGGTGCAGAGCCCAGGCCCTGTCCCGCTCAGCTCGGCTCCAGACAGACCTGCCTTTGTGAGCAGGGGCAGGAGGGAGGGCCTCTGGGCACCCAGGTTGGTGGGAGCCCGAGGGGAGAGGGGCCAGAGGGGAGAACTGCGTGGGGAAGGTTGGGAAAGAGAGGGCTGGTGGCCCTGAAGGCTACACACGGGCAGCCACCCCCGGCCAGCCAGGGCCGCTTCCTCCTTTCCTTTCAGGGCACGGGCAGGAAAGTGTGTGAACAGGGCAGGAGCTAGCTCCTGGGAGCCTGCAGGCACGGGGCTCCAGGCCCCGGGGTCTGACCGGCAGGCCCTTGGACCTTTCAGAGCACACCCTGCCCCTCAAAGACACCTGCAGTGTGGGAGGTTTGGTACCAGGAGGGAGAACGCCCACTCCGTGCGTTACCTGTCCCCATTGGCTGGGGAGGGACTACAGGGTGGGTGGCCTCTCCTGGCTGTGTTTCTTCACTTGGCTTGAATTTGGCTTGTTGGTGTAGACATCTTAATGTGCCATGTTGTCCTCCATAGCCTGGCTTAAATGCCACATACTTTCTGAGAACATGTCAGAGGATATACAGACAGGCAGACAGGCAGACAGGCAGACAGACAGACCAATAAATAAGTGCTCGCTGGGAATCTTGTCTAACACACCATGACTTCTAGCCTCTGAGTCAATGATGCCACACTGCTGTATTTTGTGAAATCTTACACCCCACCCCACCCGGCATTGCACTATGTCCTTAAGATTTTTAGTGAGCAGAAACAAGTCTTGAACAGCTGGGACTTTTATGATATGTTCCTTAGACCATGAGAGTCATTCTGCTCTGCTACAAACCCAGTGGAAAGTCCCAATCCCACAGCTTCCCCCAGGGACATCCACATCCCCTGATGGTGTCTGGATGGATCCCGTGACAACCGGACCTTGAAGGGGAGCCAGTGGCTATTTCACTAACAAAGTCTGAGACTTTTATGAAATGCTGTGCTTCAGCGGCGCAGGTCACACTGGAATTCCACCAGCAAAGTTCAGATAAAAGTCTGGCTTTCCTGACCTGGGATGGATGCACTGAGGCGGACCAGTTAGAGAAGGCAGAGCGAGGCAGGGGACGTGTATCACCTCAAAGGGGAAAGGTTTCCCAGACAGCCAACCTGGGGAAAAGGCATTAGCTCCATCTTGGGGGCTCATGAAGTGAGGAGGAAGATGAGGGATCACGACAAGAACTGGCAACGCCTGTCCAACCCGTGAGCCTCTGCAGCCTCCGCAGAGGAAAAGCTTGTTTGCAGTGTTTGAAGAGGAACGTTGTGCAATGATCTCAGGACCATGCAGGCTCTCGGTATGCAAGTTATGAATGTTGTAAACATAAAGCCTGAGCGATTTTGCTATGCCAGGCTTACTAGGTAGAAGAATCAGACTTTGAGAACAACATGGATGCCCACCTAGCTCACAGTGTGTCCAGGGAGCCCCAGCAGGATGGGCGCAGACAGCAGAGGGATGTGAGCAGGGGTGCAGGAGGACCCCTGTGGGGGGAGGTCCTGGGTCACTACATGCTTGAGAAAACCCCGGCCAGGCTTTGTGGAGACCTTTTCCAAAGGAGGTGAGCCAGCCCTCTTCCCAAAGAAAATAGTTCCCAAAGTACTGTGTTCGGAGCGGTCACAGTCCTGAGGAAGGGGGTGCTGGGCGGACGGGAAGCTGGCTCAGAAAGGAGGGTGGTGTAGAATGGGTGTGTGCACGCGCGTGCGACGGGGCAAGGTGAGGCCGTCGTCCTAACACGCGCCGTCGCCGAGCATGAGGGCCGATCTGAGTTCTGAGTCCCTTTCCCATCTGAGAATCTGAGATGGATGTTTTGTGGTGGGACTTCCCAGTTATCTCAGGAATAATAACAACACCTTTTAGAAAGCGTGACCTCGTTATGCTATTATTTATTTGTAACACAATCATCATTTAATGTTGACACAATGTAGCTCCTCACTAAGGACTTCACCTCATTTGATCCTCACAATAAGCCTGTGAGTGTAGGAAATACTGTTCTGCCCTTTGTAGAGGAAAGGAGACTGAGGTTCAGAGAGGTGGCGTCGCCCAGCCCAGGTTTTGAGGTGAGTAACAGCCGAGTCAAGACTTGCCCTCAGTGGGGCGGGCTCCAGCACCCAGGCCCCGTCCCCCAGGGAAGAGGCTCCCCCAGGCCAGAGAGGAGAGGAGGCCCTTGGATGTCAACAGAGCCGTGTATCTAGTGCAGGCGGACCAACCACAAAACACCCTAACCACCACTCACTGGATGTCCACGTCCAAACTTTATCAGATCTAAGACACCATCAGTTATAAGACACAGCGTCATGTTATGTATCACTCAGAAAAAATGCTGTACGTCCTCATTTTAGAGATGTTAAAATACCAAAAGAAAACTGCCTCTGAGGCTTGGTGACATCTTTTAAGCACCACGATGTGCTAGGAGCTTTACCCCTACTATTTCATGTCATTCCAACAGGCTTTTCTTATCACCCCCACTTTTGTAGATGGGGACACGGGGCTTTAGCACAACAGAGCCTATATCCACGGTCAGCGACACACAGCCGGGGAGCCGCGGAGTCTGGAGCTGTCCTCGGCAACTTCCTGTGCCAAATCCTTGCCCTTAACCTCTAGGCCAAAGCGCCTCTGAAGGAGATGGGCCACGTCTGTCATTTGTTCCTTCTGACATGCAGCCAGCCGGGCAGACCTGAAACACAATGGAGGCACCTGACTTGCACAAGAGAACCTTGCCCCCCTCCTCTTTGCAGGCTCATCCATGCCTGACATTGCTCTGATTCTCAAGCACCCCCTGAACTCTGGGGGGGTGTCCTCTGGTTGGGAAGTCAGGCGATGCCTTAGGAAGACCCTCAGAGCTTTGCTCATTCATTTCCTAGTTGAAAAGACTCCTCAGCCCAGTGTCTTTCTCTGACCTATTTCTCCCTTTTCCCAAACTCCAGTGGGCGATTTGCAACAGATTTGGCAGCAGCATCCTTGACCTCGAACTCTATTCTTCCCACATCTCCTTTGCCTCCTCCCTCTCCCCAAGTGTCTTAACTCCTTGGCCTCACCCTGCCTTGTTCAAGAGCCTTATTCATGTCTTAATCACATCCAAGCCCTGTTTCACATCTTCTTCCCGTAACACATTTTCTAGAATCCCCGTGTGTTAAAATGAGAATACGGGGTAAAAGAGAGGTGGAGCAAGGAGATTGTATGCGTGGAAAGAGTCACCTGGACCAGTGCTCATGCTTCCTGACCCCAAGGCCTCCATCACCCGCTGTGGGCTGGACACCGACAGGCTGGTCTCTGTGTGTCCAGCTCGTGTCTTCACTGTAGATCTTCCTGCCCCTCTCTTGACCTCCTGGCTGTCCTCCCCATAATTTCCAGTGTGAGGAAGACAGCTGTACTCGACTTCCCCATCTCTCTGAAACAGCCTCGTTCCCTCCCCTCCCAGCCACTGAGTCACTCCTTGCCCTCTCATCTCTTCTCAAACACTTCCCAACACTGGAGATGAAGGATGGTGCTTGGCACCTTCCCCTTTCCCGATATTACTCCCCACTGCAACAAGAAAAAAAAAAAAATCACAACTTGGAAATGTACCCTCAGAACCAGCCAAGTCATCCTAGTGGAAAATGCCCATTTTTTTTTCTGTATTGTTGTTCTTCTCATTTATCCTTTCTCCTTTAGAATCTCTCCTTGTTCTTTGTACAGCTGTCTCAACTCAGCTTGCTGCCCCACAAACCTCCACTAAAGGGAACTTTAACAAAATAATGTCCACTTGCAGTATATGTAAGCCTTTGCTCAATGTTAGCTATTATTTGTTTTCAGTTTTGCTCAAAATGCTAAGCCTGCTCAGATTAGGGTTCCTTTGCTCCAAGGTCTCCCAGGGTGGAGACATGCCTGTTTCATTCACATATTCCAAACAGCATGAAGCTAGTCAATATGTGCTGGGTGAATGAATGAGTAGCAGTCATTGCTGGGCTTCTGCATCCACTTTGGGTGTGAGCTCCATGAAGGCATCCATTCATTCAACCAATATTTATCGAGACCCTACTATGTGCCAGGTCCCATGGTAAGCATGGTAGATATAACAATGAACAAAACAAAAGGCTCTGCTCTCTTGGACCTTATCTTCTGATGGAAAAATGACTGTTTAAAAATCATTAAATTGGTGTCTAGCCACCAAATATTGTGTTGGAGAAAGTCTTGAAATGACCAGAAGGTGAATTCATATTCATTTTAGGAGAGTTAAGAAATTGTGAAAGAGAGAGTCAGTTGGAGAATCAGATGAGAACATTTTTTTTACCAGCCTTTTTGAGATATAATTTACAAACCATAAAATTCACCCATTTAAGGTATACAATTCAATGGCTTTTACTATATTCACAGAGTTGTGCAACTATTACCACTATGTAATTTCAGAGCATATTCATCACGCTTAAAAATCCCACACCCTGTAGGCAGCCACTCCCATTCCCTTCCCTCCCAGCCCCTGACAACTACTAATTTTATTTTCTGTCTCTATGGATTTGCCCATCTGGACATTTCTATAAATGAATTCTACAATATATAGTGTTTTGTGACCAGCTCCTCTCACTTAGCATAATGTTTTCAAGGTTCATCCACGTGGTAGCATGTTATCAATACTTAATCCTGTTTTACAGCTGTTGATATTCCATTGTATGGATATACCACATTTTGTTTATCCATTCATCATTTGATGGACATCTGGATTGTTTCCACTTTTTGCCTATTGTGAATAATGCGGCTGTGAACACTAATGCACACATTTTTGTATGAACATATGCTTTTGCTTCTCTTGGACGTGTCCTGAGGAGTGGAGTTGCTGGGTCACATGGTAAGTCTGTGGGGCACCACACCACTTCTCACGAGCAGTGCACCAGGGTTCCAGTTTCCCCACGTCCTTGCCCACCCTTATTATCATCCATCTTTAGATTATAGTCATTCTCGTGGATGTGAAACCATTCATGTGGTTTTGATCTGCATTTCCCTGCTAGCTAATGCTGTTGAGTGTCTTTCACGTGGAGATCTGAATATGCGTAGTATGTCTGTGAGGCAGCTATTGACTTGGTTCCCGGCACAGTGCCCGCATCTCACAGTTGCTCAATAACAGTTGTTGAATGAACTTCCCTAAGGATGGAGCAAAGAAAAGTGCCTGGAAAGACCATGGTTCCATTACCTATGGGCGGCCTGGAAGACGAATTGCTGTATAAGGTAGAATGTTTTGCAAATATAAAGCTGTGTATTCTGATCCCCCCCACCCCATCCTGCTGCCTTTAAACCATGTTCCATTTGGAGCCTCCCTTCTCAGAGGCTGGGTCAGGAGGCCTGTTGCCTGGAGCCAGAGAAGGAAAAAGGAATAGAGAATAAAGAGGACAGTGGGTTCATCTGCCAAGACGTGCAGAGAGATTTGTGAAATTGCTTGAACTCCCACTTAGCACAGCAAGGGCTAGGCCTGGCTGGCAGAGTGGGGGGCCTCCCCTGCTGTGCAGGGCCTGTCCAACACGGGCGCTAGCTCCAAAGATGTAGTTGGAAAAGAAGATGTGCGGGGTGTGTGTGTGTGTGTGTGTGTGTGTGTGTGTGTGTGTGTGCGTGTGCATGTAAGGAGGCGGAGGTGGCTCTGGCTTTAGCAACTCCTCCATGAGTTGAGAGGAACCCCGAGGGCAGGGTAGCTAAGCCACCATCACGGCCTGGCCCAGAAAGCAAAGAGGGTGGATGGTTGTGATCCGATGGCGAGTGGGTGCCATTTGCACTCTGGACCTCCCGCTGTCCCTGCATGATGCAGATGCCAAGATGAGAGCCAGAGGCCACCGTGTGTGGCCTGCAGCAGACCTAGGGGCAGACACGCTGGGCGGGGAGGTAGAGACGCAGGGCTCCCACGGCCAGTGAGAGCTAGTCAGCCTAGGAGCTGCCCTGGGGCCTGACCACGCCAAGAGAGACCAGGAACTCAACATGAGCTGTAAAGGCCAGGAGTGGGCAGTAACAGGGCGGGCAAAGGGCTCCACACGGAGACCCTGGGGGTCTGTGAAAGGCTGGGTGACCCTCACCCCTCTGATAGCCAGACGTTCTTCCTGAAGATGGAGGAATCTCGGGGGTGAAGCGACATGTGCCAGGACTGTTTAAATTCTCGTGCTGAATGAGACTGAAGCTGTTTTGTAGCTACCCAACAGGCGAGGTCTTGGGAGGAAGCCCAGATGATAGACAACAAAGAGAAACAACACTGCTGTTGTGTGAGAAGGCTGGTGACCCCGTCCCCTGGCCTGTGAGCTCAGAAGGGGACCAGCCCGACCCAGGGCAGTGACAGCGGGGACGTGGCCAGAATCTGGCCAGAGCTGATGGTGTTGCTCTGTCTGTGGCCGCTTCTAGGGACCTGCCGCTTGGATCAAGGAGCAACTGGGCAAGAGAATTTCTTGCCTCCAACTAGAAGAACAGCTCCAAGGGCAGGCCCCTTGTTGTCTTTGGCTGTGATTCTTCTAGGAGCTTCAGGAGGCAATCGGAGGGGCCAGTGCCAGAAACATCGCTGCCCTAACAGGGGCGCCCCCCCCCCCGCTTCCTCCACCCAGTGTCCCAGGTGTTGTGCTTTTATCACTGAATCCTCCCAGCACCCCGCTGGAAGTAGGGGCAGTTACTGGTCATGTTTCTTAAAGAAACGGAGGGCTTAGTGAGGTTGTCCAGGACCCCCTGTGGACCAGGATCCAACACAGTGATGTGGCTGCAGAGGATGGGCACTTAAGCACTGTGTACACTGCCTCTCATTTTTCTGCTGGAAAATTCCCCTTAGAATTGAAGCAAGAACTGGCTAAGAGCTTTTCATTGAAGAAAAAGAAATTAAATGTGATTATTTTTTATTTGTTAAAAAAACCAGTAAACTTTCCCATCTCACAATAATAATGACAGACATACAATAATAGAAAAATGACATGCAACCAGAGTCGTAAATAACTTGAGTAAGAGCTCTTTCCAGCCACTCTTACCCCCAACACAAGCCAACTCCGGCAACCTCAAGGCCTCAAACTTGTCGGTCATACAGGTTTTCCCAAAGGACAGTCACCAAACTCAGCTCAAAGCATATGCTCCATCCACACGTCCATCCACCCATAAACCCACCCATCTACCCATCAATCCAGCCATCTGTCTATTTACCCATCTATCTATCCATCCTGCCACCCATCCCTCTATCTACCCATTACCCATCCACTCATCTACCCAACCACCTATCTATCTGTCCATCCACCCATCCATTCATATACTCACCCATGCATACAGACATACATATGCCCATTCATTCATCCATCCATCCATCCATCCATCCATCCATCCATCCATCCATCCATCCATCCATCCATCCATCCATCCACCCAGTTTTTCATCTCAATCATTGAGCTTACTATGTGCCAGGCACTGGAGACCCAAATGAACAAGGCAGTTCCTCCCTTTGAGAAGTTCACAGCTGGGGCAGAGGCATCCTCACAGCACAGTATCTAGTATACAGGTACAGTATCCACTGGACAGCGATCCAGTATGCGGAGCGCACAGTAGGTGGCGAGAAGGGTTAGAGGCTGACGTGAGAAGCAGGGATTTTGCCTGGGATGAACATCCCCAGATCTCTGTAGGTCTTAGCTTAGATGTCTCAAGGAGTCTTGCCTGACCATTTATTCTAAAGCCGGCCTTACTCTTTATTCTCTGTCTCGGTTCCTTGACACTGAATTTTTCTTTCTTTGTCCTTTAACTTGTGTGTGTGTGTCGGGGTGGGGGGGGTCTGTAAAGTCCCCAGAACAATGTGGTCCCAGAAGGGCAGGGATCACGATCCCCTTTTCTCACAAAAAGATCTCCAAGGCCTGGCATATGGTGGCTGCTCAGTTTGTTGCCTGAATGAATAAAGGTTGGAAGCAGATCATAAAGAGCCTTGAATGCCAAGCTAGGAAGTTTGGACTCTGGTTGCGGGCAGTTAAAAATAAAGAGGGGATGTCTGAGCAAGGATGAAACATGGTAAGATTTGTGGGTTGGGAGGACAAGGCTGGAGATGTGGATGAGGCTAGAGGAATAAGCTACAGGGAGAAAAATTAGAAGCAATTGCCTAGAATAGGGGTCAAGATTTTGCTGGCGTGACTCAAGACATTGAGAGCAGGGAAAGAATGGAATAAAAACGTAAGGAATATGTAGGAAGAATCATCAGGAGACGCCTGTGGGTAGTGAGGGAAAGGGGATGTGACCAGGCCTGCAGTTTGGGCTACTCGGAAACCACTGCGCGGTCATTAGTTAAGGCAGGGGCAGTTCGGGATTTTGAAGACATGGGTGGAACCAGAAGCGCGTGAGGGCACCGGGGAGACGAGAACACATGCGTTCCTGAGCAGGCACCTAGGACAGACCCCTGAAGGCCGCAGGGCTTCAAACGGTAGGCAAAGGAAAAGAAGTCAGGACGGGATGCTGAGCAAGGGCAGTTAAAGAAAAAGAAGACCAGGAGCCAGCACTGCTGCTGAAGCCTGACAGAGGAGAAACGTCTAGAATGGGCTTAAATGCTCCTGGGGGCAGGAGAGTCCACAAAAGAAAGTGGTAGAGACCCTGGGTCAGGCTGACCCTCAACTCCAGCCATGCGGCAAGGTGGGTGCAATGGACAGATTTTCTGGTGGTTAAAGAAGAGCCAGACAGTGGGTGTTCTAGGGGAAATCACCCAACTGGTAAGTGCCGAGTCATGTAAGAACCACCACAATCAACGAGTGGCTCCAGTAAGCCACGCAGCCTCAGCCACCGCTGGCTCGGGGCCCTAAGTTTGCAGCCCCCGTGCTGGAGGAAATGAGGGGCGCTTCGGGTGGAAGGGTGGGGTGGAGGGAGGACCCCAGTGTGCTAGGAACGACTGAGAGGTACTGGAGGGCTGGCTTCCTTTGGGAAGCTGCAGTCTGCGAAGTTGCCAGTCGGCGGGAGCAGATGGGCTGCAGGGTACAGGATGGGGGTGGGAAGGCTTCTCCAGGTAAAAGGGACGGGAAAGAGTGGGTGAATAGCATCTGCACTCCCTCTTCAGAGGGCTTTAAAAGTTTTACTGTTTTTTCCCTTTATGTTTGGAAAATACCTACAAAAACAAAATAAAATGTGAGTTCCTCTTCACCCACTCCATCTCAGAGGCAATTATTTTTTCAGGTTTCTATCTCTGCATCTACATATACACACAGTTTTTAAAATCAGTTACGGGATAATAATTCCCATATTATACTAGGCCTTCCTTTCTTCCACTCATGTACTCATCTAGCTCTCTTCTATGGCTTTTTACTTGTTTAGCTGTATAATGTCATTCCATTATTGATGAGCATGGTTTCCAAATTCTCGCTCATGTCAGCGGTGCTCCTGTGAACCTCATACACTGATCTCTGGGCACTGGTGTGAGTTCCAGGGCAAATCCTTAATACTGGCCTTGCCAGTCACAGAGTCTGCACATAGTGTCCTGTTTCTTCCAAGGACTTGAATCTGTCTGCTCTTCCCTCAGGGTCTGGGAATGAAAAATGCAGGGAAGAAGATATATTTCCAAGCAAGCTTATAAATTCAAAACAAGGCTTTAAAGTATCCCAACCTGACAACATACAGCTTTCTTTTTAATCAAGACATTGTGGATAGGAGCATATTTATGGACAGTTATCTCTTATTCATTAATGATAAGTACGGAACACATACAAGTAACTCTCAGGAGATAAAGTTAAGTCCACCCTTCTTGGTTGGATTATCCATCTTCCAGACCTAGGGTCAATTATTTGGAGAAGATACTGATTCCTGAGGGCCCATTTAAACATATTCAAAGAGTCATGGTGTGGGAAATTTGTTCATAGATTTCAGGGAGACCAAAGGTTGAAGGCTGTTAAAAAAAAAAACATTTTTTAAACATGATTATACTCCTGTGACTTGGTATTTAATCTGTGAAGTCATTAGTTGAGTTATATTTTCAGATCATTCTTTGGTACAGAAGGGGGGGAAACCCTCTCTCATTCCTACAGAGACAAAAACAGGCAGGGAAAACAAAGATGAGACACAAACAGCCTCTCCTAGGGGCTCCCATTTCACCACCGCCGCGGTGGCACCCTTAGCTCAGAGCGCCCTCTCCTGGACCCAGCCTCCACTGCACCAGCCACCGAAGGCAGCGGAGTCTGATTTTCAGGTTGGAAAGCAGCTCCAATCCCCCTATTCTAACATCAACACATCTTGGAGTTTCTACCGCATTAGCCCCTGAAACCCCAAAATGTCCTTTACCAATGTTTGTGCTGCATTCTCAGGTTATGCAGGACTCTGTCTCCTCTTTAAAAATGATTCCTTGATATTAAAAAAAATATCTTCCTCAGATCTGAGTTAAACTATAGCAAATCCACTTAAATTTGTTAACTGTCGGGAATGTATTCATAATTTTGGATAAGTGGGAACTAGGTCCAGAAGCCAAAGGAGAATGGCAAACAGTTCTATGTGTCATTACCCAATGCATTTGACAAATATATTCACGATAGTTTTCTGTCTCACTGTAGAGGGCTGTCAGAGCCTTAAATCAGCTATTTCTTGTATTTGTTTAACAAATATTTGCTGAGCACCTCTTACATGCCAGGGAGTGTGCTAGGAGCAGGTCCACTATGGGGGGCAGGGTAGTGTAACTTTAATCAATCATGTGTGATGCTCAGGTGGTGTTTTTGTTGCAAAATGCTTGGAAATCTAAGTGTCACAGTGGCTTACTGGCGCCTCAGCAATGTCCTTTCAAATTGCCTGTTAATCTATCACGTGCTGCTACTAACCAATTTAACTAGGTTAATCCTCTTACCAAGAAATGGCTTCTTTCTAATGTGTTAAAGGGGCTCTTCAATCTTCTAAGAAATATTGCTCGGAATCTGTTATGATAGGAAGGAGGAGGCAGAAAGAAAGAACTCAGCTTTTCCAAATAACTGCCTATTTTTCTTGGAGCTGGGCGGGCAGAGCTGAAGCGGGGCCGTTTGGACGCGGGAGCCTGCTCACCTGGCACTGCCCGCAGAGACCCTGCTGGGGGAGCTCCCGGCCTGTCACCACGACTCCCCTCACCCCACTCAGCCTCCCCACAGAAGAGAGAAGAGAAGCTGCTTTCTCCCTCTCCCGTCATTCAGGCGAGAAGCCTAGGGCCCATTTTCCAGATGGGGGGCATCAGGTGCTGGAAAGAGCCAGACCCAAGTGGCGGGAGCTTCCTTGCAGCCATGGCGCTTCTGGGGGCAAGGGCAGCAGGGACTGCCCTGGGGAGCAAGCCAGGCCAGGTCATGCAGGAGAGAGAAGGAAGTGACGCAAGGCCGAGGACTGCAAGGAGCCGAATCCCCCGTGCAGCTCCCGTGAGATCCCAGTGGCTACTTGAGCCCCGTCTTTCACCAGACTTCAGATAAACCTCTGGGAGGCAGACGTCCTTTCTTCCTCGCTTCCTTTGGGATATAATCGTCCTACAGTGCTTCTTTGGGAGGGTCACGGACCCTTCTATTCTGCCATCCAGATTAAATGTGAACTTGGCTAACCTCTCTGAAATCACTCCGCGCTTCCAAGGAGCATTCTCAACGGCTGTATTTTGTGGGCTTGCACCACCAAAAGTCCTGAATTTTCAGGTGCCCTTTCTCAGGTTATGCTGGGCAGTTAAATCCAGTCCATCCAGCTCAACTCACCAAGCATGCATTGAGCTGAGCACTGTGTTAGGAAAAGACCTGGACACTGCCCTCAAGTAATTCACAGACCAGGGGACGGGACAGGTGAATAAACAAATCACCTGGGCCTAGCGCATTAGGCGCGAGGATAGAATTACGTACAGGGCAGCACTTCTGAGCCTCTGCTCTCATAGCGTTATGGTCTGGAGGGAGAGCCACACATTCAGCAGAAAATTGCACAAATAGAAGGAGAATTTAAGTTTTACTTGAATGGAGGAGAGGCAGGCATCTGAGCTTCAATGGGGCATTTGGCCAGGGAGTCCAGTAGAGCACCCTTGAACGAGTCACAGTTGAGATCTGAAAGATGGGTGACTTGGCCGTAGGGTGGAGGGAACAGTGGCCCAGGCAGAGAGAAGAGCATGTGCAAAGGAACTGTAACGAGAGCCCAGAGTGTATCCAAAGGGCTGAACCAAAGCTGGTGTGGCGAAGCCCAGGGCTGGAGGGGGAGGGTGGGTGGCTGGGCCAGAGAGGTCAGCAGGACTGGACCCCCACATACTGCGTGGACAGCCGTGGCCTCCACTTCTGTGTACTCATTTCCTCATCTGTGTAAAGGGGATCAGAGCAGCACCTACCTCGTGGGACCAAGTGAATCCCATGTGGAGGCATGCGCTCTAAGTATCAGGGGCTATTATTGTTGTAATTATCATCCTCATCATCTCACTAAGGTGGGGACCCTGCTGGCCCAGGTCAGATATTTCTTTTTAACACATTGACTCTGTGAGCGCAGTTCCACAGAGGTCTCAGAGGCCACAGAAATTAGCAGAAGCTCCTGTAAGTAACCGCTGCCTTCCTGGAGACATTCTGAATGAATGACCGGCTGGGCTGCTGACCACAGGGCTCAAAAACAGCCACCAAGAGTTTATCCCCAAATACCCAGAAGAAAACGAGACAGAGGAAGGAGGGCAGCGCCTCCTGAGAGAAGGCCGTCTATAAATGGAAAATTACACGGAGAGAAAACAAATCCTATTTGATGTGAACCCATTTTTTACTCTGTCTGGAAATCCTGGGCAGAAGGAAGTGGAGGGGACAGGGAGTGAGCAGGTGTGCCCGGGCTGAGGGACCAGCGGGGACTGTGCCCAGGACGAAGAGGAGGGGCTGCCGCCGGCTGCCACGGTGCCCCTCCCCCTGCCAGACACCGGACGGACCCAGCCGCCCCGGGGCTGCTTCTGCGCTGTGATGAGTGTCCAGGCTGCCCGCGGCCGAGACGGGAGCAGACGGCTGGGGCGGGGAGGCGTCCACGGGAGGAGCTCCAGGGGAGCACGGAGAGTGCTTCTGGGGTGCCTGGGGCCCATCTGTTTCCTAAGATGGGGTGTCATAACACTGAATGGCTAACCCATCTGGTTCGTGCTCAATAAATGTTAGCTTAAAAAAAATCAATCTGTCCTATCTTCAGAGCAACTCAGAGTCTCCGTTACCCATGGCTTTTCCAGTTCTACCACCCATTTGCTGTGTGGCACTAGGTAATTTCTGAACATCCCTGTGCCTTGTATTTCTCAGAGAAGACAATCACAACCTTATAGTTTAAGGGGCTCCACTTCAAAAATATTAACAATAGTAAGAGGTAACAAGTGATAACTTTCACTGTGTGACAAACACTGTTAAGGACCTTCTTGCGCATTACAGCCCTGATACTAAGACCTGGAATCAAAAAGTCTGTGTTGGAATCCCAGACAGGACCGATCCCTTCCTGGATGTGTGGCCTTGAGCAGTTACTTAACCTCTCTGGGCTTCAGTTTCTTCATCTGTAAAATGAGAGTGTTCTTGACACGTCCACACAGGGCTCAGGAGGGACTAGAGGGGGCGCTGCAGAGCGAGGCAGTTGGTAGCGTGCCTGGTGCCAAGCGGTGACACCCTCATGTTCATTGTTATAGTGCATTCCGCCTATGCCACCCACACCCCTGTATCATGCAAGCCCTGGAGGCTGAGGCTAGAAAAATGTAACGTATACACAACACGGAATATTATTCAGTGATGAAAAGAAACGAGCTATCAAGCCAGGAAAAGATACGGAGGAAGCTTAAAATGCTTATTACTAAGGGAAAGAAGCCAATCTGGGAAGGCCACGTACTGCATGATTCCAACTGTATGACACTCTGGCGAAGGCAGAACTATGGACACAGTAGAAAGATCAGGGTTGCCACTGGGCAGGCGGCAGGGAGGGGTGAACGGGCAGAGCACACAGGATTTTTAGGGCAGCGAAACTATTCCGTATGATACTACGATGATGGATACGTGTCATCATACACGCGTCGGGACCCGCAGAATGCCCCCCACCAGGAGTGGGCTATGGACTCCGGGAGATGACGGCCAGTCAGAGCAGGTTCAGCCATAACGCGTGCACCACGGGCGTCAGGCATGTCCGCGGTGGGGGAGGCGGTGCGTGTGTGCGTAGGGGTCCCCGACTCTCTGCTCAGTTTTGCTTGCATCTAAAACCAATTTAAAACAGTCAAGTCTATTAATGAAAAAACAAAAAGGTTAACTGATACAGCTTCTGAGAGACAGAGCTGGGGTCTGAGGGCTCTGTCAGCTCAGAGCCAGGGTCCTGCCCACTGCCCTTGCTGTGGGGGGTCCAGGCTCCAGGGGTCTGAAGCCAGTCACTGGGGGAAGTGGACCGAGCCTCCGGGAGCAGCAGCTGCCCCCCTGCCTCTGGCCGCCTGGCCCCGCTGAGCCGTGGGCCGCCCGTAAGGCATCGGGGAAGGAGGCGGGGAGGCTGCCGTGTCACCACCACCCCACCATGGCCACACTCAGGGCCTGTGTGGGGATGACTGGGGCTGTGTGCACACTAGGAATGGGCACGTGTGTGTCAAGCTATATCTTTCTACTTATAGTTTAAAATGTTGACCCTTCTGACTCGGCCCCTGCCCCCAACACACAGGGACTCCCATTTGCACTTTAATACATTTATAGAAGCTGTGTCTTACACTGCTTATATTTTCCCAAGAGAATTAAAGAGTGACTGAGGGCTACATATTTAAGATCTCTATCAATGTGATGTTGAAACAATATCCAGTCTGTCATAGCATCAAATAATGAGGCTATGAGCCAA
The DNA here is from genome assembly GCF_040802235.1 of Manis javanica. Lineage (NCBI taxonomy): Eukaryota > Metazoa > Chordata > Mammalia > Pholidota > Manidae > Manis > Manis javanica. The sequence goes on along the minus strand of NC_133169.1, from coordinate 88,958,730 downwards.
ACTATGAAAGTATATGTACTGGTTTTAAAGGGACTCAACAACACTCGTGAGCATCCTTCTCACCACCGCTGTCATTTATTGGCCATGTAAGAAGTTTCAAGTTCTGGGTTAAACAGGTAATGTGTCTTAAGTTATTGATCTTCACAAAATTCCTTTCAGGTAGGTTCTATTATATCATCATTTTGCAGATGAGGAAACTGAAGTTCAGAGAGGTTATGTGACTTCCCAAGGGCACACAGCCAATAGGTCATGGATGCCACACTGTTTTAACTGCCGTGTTCACCTTTGCTGACCTTTTGAACTTTTTGCAGATATTAGCTCAATGAATCCCCATGGATTCCCTCTCCCATCTGCTGCAAAGGTCGTGCCCTAGCACAGCGCCTGGCACACTCACTCTCCACGCCTCCCTGCACCCCTCTTCTGCCACCATCTAGCTGCCCCTCCACCATCCTCTCTCAGAGGAACCATCTGTCTGTCTGGTGCTTCCCAAACTGGAAGATGCCTCAGAACAGGTGGGGCTTTTTAATGACAATGTAGCTTCAGTAGGTCTGAGGTGGGGACCAGGAAACTGCATTTTATAATGAACATCTTACATAATTCTGGTTTTGGTGGTCCTTTGATCATACTTTGAGAAACATTAATCTGTGCATTTTTAAAGAAATTAATTTTTCTTATTTAAAACACCTGTTGAAAATGCTTATGGTAAAAAATTCAGTAAGTTCAAGAGTAGACAGTAAAAGGGACATCTCTCCACGTACAAGGCTGTTCACAATGGCAGTTTGGATAATAGTGAAAAACTGAAAGTAACATAAATGTCCATCCCTAGAGAATATATGCAAATACAGTGTAGGCTATTTGTGAGATCAGAACTGAATAGAACTTACTCACATAATGTTTGCTGTTACACGACACATATTACAAATAATACATAAAAACAGATCTTAGATACGATACTGAGTGAATAAAAAGCAAACTGCAGAACCCTATACAGAGCACACTGTTTATGCGTGTTACACACACTAAATTCATAATAATAGTCTCTTAAAAATATTATGGAACAGGGAATCACAGGGAACTTCAACTCTCTAATGTTTTATTGCTTTTATATATAGAAAAGATCTGAAGTCAATCTGAGAAAATAGTAACATTTGTTAAATCTGGGTAGAGTGCACACAGGTGTTTCCTAATTATTTTTTGTTTTTTCTTAAATAAAAAAGAAAGCTACCCTGCCTCCCCTGCTCACCCAGTTTCCTTCCCTGAGGCAGGCTGGTATTTTTTTTCTGCACTATATAAGTCAGTCTATGCATTAACAAGTTTAGAAGTCTAATCTAAGATCTCATCTGATTCTCTCCCACCCCTCCAGGACCTGGTCTTATCAATTTAATTCTTTTTGATTTACTCTGTACCTTTCCCAGCAGGTTTCTTCTTATTGACTAATGTTCCTGGATCTGTCATTCTAGAATAGTTTCTCTGCCTTACTCCGTACACGCGAGTAGATTCCTACTTCCTAATGACACGGATTTTCTTTTGGTGAGCTCGCAGCCCTTCCAGGGAGGGTGGTGCGGACTCGCCGCTGCCCTCTGCACATCACTAATGTGCCCTTTCTCCCCCTCCTGGCTCGCCACCCCCCGTCTGCCCATCTCTGGGGCCAGAACTCCACGGCCATGTCCTGGTCTTCATGTCCCTTGACTTTTCTGCAAATCTGATCCTTCCAGTCACCCCTTTCTTGACCTCACCTCCTGCTCTGACTTGTGTTATGCCTTATCAGTCTCTGTCTCTTCTCAGTTCTTCATCTCAGACCCCCCCCACATGCCCATATTGGGGCTCTTTCCTGGTGCACTGATTGTCTTCTCTCCACTGATGACCTCACCAAGCCCCTGGACTCCAACCCCCAGTGGGCATTTTGGTGAAGATGCTCACTTCCTTTGAGTTCTTTCTGTGACTTTCTAGCCGTGTTTCTAATTGTCTGAGGTTCATGTCAACCTCATTGTTCCGCAGATCTGGAAAACTCAACCTGCTGAATTTAAAGCATTTATATTTCTTCTAGGTCAGTGCTTCTCATATTTAACATGCACATGAGTCACCTGGGACATCTTGTGAGACTGTAGGTTCTGGTTCTTGAACTCTAGGATGGGCCTGAGGGTCTGCTTTTCTAACAAGTACCTGGGTGATGCCTTGGCTGCTGGGCCAGGGACCCCACTTTGAGTAGCAAGATGCTGGAGAGGTTTCCATTCTCTCGGTCAGGGATTCTCAACTCTGTCTTAAAATCAGAACCACCTGGGGATTGTACTATGTATAACATGGTTTTTAATATATGCCCGTGGTAAAAAGATTCAAGGATATCAATTCCTCTTTTGTCTGGTGCCAATCCAGACAAATGAATTAGAATTTCTGGGTGTGTGGACCAGGCATCTGCATTCCATAATTAACTATTAAGTACCTGCTTGGGCTAGGACTATGCCAAGGCCTGAAAGCCAGTGGTAAATAAGACAAAGCCCTTATGCAGCTTACATGTCAGAACTGGTGGTGATAAAAAAGAAAAATAAATATTGGAGAATATGTTGGTAAATGCAATACACGAAACATCAGAGTTCTGAGAGAGAGAAAAACTGAGAAGGGGGCTGCTTTAGTTGGGATGGTCAGGTGGCATCTGAGCTGAGCCGTGAGCCATGAGGAGGCAGACATGCAAAGGTCTAAGGGAAGAAGAGCATTTCGGTTTGGGGGAACAGTATTTCAGGCAGAGGGAACAGCAAACGCAAAGATGCTGTGGCAGGTCCATGCTCGGTGAGTTCAAGGAAGAGACGGAAGGCCAGCAGTGTAGGTGGAGCGTGGTGAGTGACCGAGCAGAGGTGAGGGCTGAGGCGGGGCTGGAACCTGAGACTGAGCCTGCGGGACACCATCTTCCCAAGGACAGAGCCGCTGGAAGCTGCTAGAGGGTTTTAAGCAAGCAAGGGGATATGATCTGCCTTAGGCGCTGCTGTAGGAGGCCAAGAATAGAAACAGTGAGGCAGGTGAGAAATGGTGACTTGGAGCACAGTGGTAGAAGAGGTCAGACTGAGCATCTATTTTGGAGGCTGAACAGAACTTGCTGGTGAATTGAAGGGGGCTAGGTGAGGGAGAGAGAGAATGACTTCTCTGTTTTTGGGTGGAGGCACTGGGAACATTTACTAAGATTTGAAATACTTGAGAAAGAAAATCTGTGGGACTGGGTGGGGGGAATCAACAGTTCTGACTGGGCCATCTTAAGTGCAGACCATGACTGGACATCCAGGAGACACTGAGGGGGGAGTGGGATATAAGAACAGGCAGACCACCTTCCCAGCCTTGCTTCCCCTCCCCAAGAACTCAGTGTGGAACAAGAGCCATCCTTAACCCCAAGTGTACTGTTTCTGTTCTCACGTCGGATTCCTGGCCCTGGGTCCTGGCCCACGCTCTATCTTCTGTCCAGTGTACCTGCCAATCTTGGCCTTCTGAGACCCTAGTCACACATCCAAACCATCTCACATAACCCCTCCGGCCTGATATCTCTGTCAGCAGCGATTCGTGCCTCCTGGGCACTCCCGTTGGTACTTGACGCTGGCTTGTCACTCTTGTCACCTTTTCCCCCTTGAGTTAGCAGTGTGTATTCACCTTCCCTGCTGGGCTGTAAGTTCCTGGCGAGCAGAGCTGCGCCTCCTCCTTTTAGCATATCTTCCATGATACCCAGAAATGTGCCCAGCACATAGAAAGCTACTCATTACACATGTTGGATAAACAAATGATTAGGACATTGCTCCACGAGGTTTGCTGAGGTTAATCTAGCCACCAGTGATCAAGCCCTGGAAGAACTGAGGATTGCTGGGTCTCTGGGTCATCGGTGAGAACCACCTAGTGCGATGCTCAGAGTCTCAACACACGGACACATGTTTGTCCTCGCTTATCTTTAAATAGTAATGCGTGTAACCTGCTTTAGGCCAAGAGTATATTCCTTTAAAAAAAAATCTAAATCTAATTTATGAACTCACTAAAGAAGCCTATTATTAGAAAAAAACACTGGTGCCATGTTCATTCCTAAGAAAAAGGCTACTTTTGTAATGATTGCTAATGCTGCCCCGGAACAACTTTGATAAGACAGGACTCTGGCCCACTTTGGTTCTGGGGGTGCCTGTGCGTTACGCTGCAGCACTGGAAGCTGGGGTTAAGCCCTGATCGTTTTACGACCTCGTGCCCAATCTGTCCATGAGGCTTCATTAAAATCCAATAGATTTATTCTAGCACATTTGGCCTCACATTGTGCCAGGTCATGGATTCTGAAATGGGGAAGAGAGAATGGCAGATCAGATACTGGTAGTGAGGTCTTGGTACCCAAGCTGAGCCCAAGGAAGAAAGAGAAAAACGAGATAAAAATGGAGGGTCATGATGATGGGGGGAGGCTGGGGGGTGGTGTCAGAGATGAAGGATGACTCCTGCAAGAAGAAAGAGGCTGAGCAAGATTAACAAGAAATGCAAGCCTACAGGATGGAGAAGTAGCAGAGACCGATGGGCGAAGGAAGGAGGAAGACAGTAGAAGAACAACATCATCCACCCCGGCAGCTGACATCTACTGATCGTTGATGCGCACAGGCATCGCGATGAGGGCTTTAGACACATGTTCTGATATGCTTTTCCCATGACTTTGTAGTACGCAGTGTTATTTACCTCATTTTACAAATGAGGAACTTGAGGGTCAGAGAATTAAATAACCAGAAGAGCTGGGGTTCAGACCCAGGTCTGTTGGACGTGGGAGCCTGAGTCTGTAAACCACTGCTTTCCACCACACTCTGACATTGATTCGGGGGGCATTTCCTCCCACCACGTCTGCTGCAGGCTGAGCCGTCTGCCGGGGCTGTGGGTGCTCAGAGCGGAGGTGCTCTCACTCAGGGCCAGGGAATACTCACACCGTTGTGTCAGGCCCCACCCACGTGTTTTTTTATTGTCTGCTCGGCACCGTGAGTAACGCCACTTTCCATTTCAAGCTGGGAGCTTCTGGAGATGAGCAAGTCATAAGCCAGGGTTTAAAGCTAAGCACTGCCTGGGGGATGACTCACCCACCTCAAGACGGGGCCAGCATCACACCCTCCCGCTCAGGATGCTGCTGGAACATCCTCCTCCTTGCCAAAGCCTAAAGGAGACCCGAGTTCCCCTGCGATCAGAGTAGGAATCATGCCAGGTTATCGGAAAGCTGGCAATTGAACTGGTTCCCCACGTGGAACTGCTGTGGTTGTCCTGGTCCCTCCTGCATGGTAAGGTTTCTGTTGTTCATTTGGCATTTTCTGAGGGCCTACTATGTGCCAGGCCTCTGTCCCAGGATAGAGATACTGCGGCGATCTGGGTGGCTTTAGTCCTTGTCCTCACGGGCTGGCAGTCTAGGACTAAGGTAAGCAGACAATGCCAGGAAGACGTCAGAACCGGGAGAATGTAATAAATGAGATGACACGGGAAGCTCGGCAGAGTTTGGGGAACTAACAGCTAAGGATTTATGCCAAAGTAGGTCTGAAGGACAAGGAGGGAGTGGTTACATTTTTTAATTGTAAGCAGCCATAACTGACTTTGCTGATAATAGACAGAAAGAGAATTTAGAGAGGCTGGGGTTGCCCAAAGAATCGCTGGGAAGGTGCCCTGACCTGATATCCCAGTACAGAGGGATGCAGCCAGATGGAGACGCGCGTGTGTGTGCGTGTGTGTGTGTGTGTGAGACATGCAGATGGGTGGAGGGGGTAATCCCTCAAATATGGGATGGGGCTTCTGATGCTGGGCAGTCAAACTGGATGACAAATGTCCAGGACGGCAGGTAGAAGTGGGGAAGGTGGGGAGAAGAAGGCTGTCTCAGAATGACCTAAGATATTCTGAGTCAGAGAAACCAAAGGAACAGCTTAAAGAGAGGGCTGACTTACTGAGGTGAGCAGACGACGGGGCCAGGCTGCCAGGCTGCCTTAGAGACTCAAGTCTGCTGCTCAGCCAAGGACTTCGGGCCACGACGGGGAACTAAGCCCTGTGCTAGCAGGTAAGCAGGAACTGTGTTTTAAGGCTTCCCCCCCCTTTTTTTTTAGTGTTCCTGGGGCCATTCTGGAAGGCCACAGTTTTCTGTATATGCCTTGAGAGTATAGAGCCCAGCTAAATCAGAAAAACCTTCTTTGCATAACAGCTGGAAAGATGATGGGGACGCGCCAGCAGAGAGCGGTACTGGCTAACCGTTACTGCTTGCGCTAACATGAGCTTACATGCCTTATTTCATTTAATCCTCATCACGAGCCTATTCGTTTACAGACCAAGAGACAGAGGCACGAAGATCGTAAAGGACCTGGCCAAGGTCCCGTGGCTAGCAAATTGTGGGTCTGGGATGCAAATGTAGATCTACTTTACTGTAACTAGGACTCTTGACAGAACAACATAGGGTAAGATGAAGAAAAACGGTCGTTTGAGAAGGAGAAAACATTTTTTTCTATGCTAAGTATATCAGAAAGGGTTGGAAGCCTAGCCCCTTAGCTATCGCCTCTCTCATGGGTGCCGTTTTGAATTGTAAGCTCAGCTACTACTCCCTACTGAGAAATTTTCAAATTTTATCTGAAATGAAAACACCTTGACTGAGGAACTTTTAACAGTAAGTCAGGGGATTGACCCCTAGACTGCAGCAAGAAGTATATATATATAGTATTTCTAATGGATTTTTAAAATAAAAATTTCTCTAGCTATACAATAATATATGCTACTTATAAAAAATGTTAGGGAAATATGGGAAAATATAAAGAAGAAAACGAAAATCACATGTAACCTTACCACCAACGATGGCTGTTGTCACATTGTGTGTGTGTGTGTGCAATTTGTATTCTCTTTCCAAATCATATATATTGGTAGCATTGTCTTTTAACTTCATAGTTCATAATATCTTAAATAATTGTTATTGCCTTGATTTCATCCTTTTCCTCAAGGGGGAATCGCAGTATTAGTTTTGCAAATCTACTAGATGGGTATCAGTTTACAGAGTAGAGTGTGATATAGAATGCAAGCTGGTTTGTTTAAATGAGTGGGCAGAAAACATGCGGGCTTCCTGGGGTGCCCGGATAGCCTATGTAAAGATGCCTGGCTCTTTCTTTAAGGAGGTCTTGTCTTTTCACTGTTTACTACTAATACTAGTTGGTACATATTATCTGCAAAAACATCTAACAGAATGATTAGTCTAATGGCTAACCATTTATTTATCGGGAGAGATTTATTCCACCATCTACCGCATGGATGGCATTCAACAATGTTACATTGACAGGAAGTAGGAGAGCAGTTTCCAGGACTGAGCTCCAAGCGGAACCCTGCTGGTGATCCCACTTCCCCTTCTCTGGTTTGGGGGACCCCCTCTCTTTGCACATCCCGGCCAAAGGCAGTTCAGAACCCCACAGGCCAACACGCCCCTCAATCTGGCTTTCCAGGCAGGAGTGCAGCTTGGCCTTGAAGTCCCCTCTGAGCTCCGGCTCTGGGAGTCACCCGGCTCAGGCCAGCACAAAGGCAGGTCTGTTTGGTCGCTGGTGTTACCAACTCTTAGCACGACCCAGTGCCATCCATCCTCTGTCCTTTTCCCAACTCATCAAGACGAAGCCCTGCCCGACCCGGAGCCCAGACATCTGTTTTGTGTTGGGAGTCAGTGGTCGGTCAAGTGCTTGCACAATGCAGCTGGATTTGCTGATGTAAACAAAGTTGCTTGCAGTGAGTTTTCTGACCCTGAAAAGGCCCCACAGAACTATCCCCTCAGGCCTCCATCAGGCCTTTACCCCCAGCCTGGGGGACAAGGAACATGAACTTGAGTTAGTTAATAAGTTACAGCCAAGAGGGAAGCAGAGCATCTGGTTCCTCTCTTTCCTTCACTGTCTCCACGCCACCCTTTTCTTATTGGGCCCTTCCTCACCCCGAACTGAGGCCATGTCACTGCCTTCGATCCCCGCGGTGACCCGGGAAGCCAAGGGTCAGCCGGCTGCGCTGCTATCGGTGGACACGTCCCCTCACTCCCCCTCCCACAGAGCCACTTGCTCTCCTTGCATCCATGCTTAGTTTCTCCCTGCTTCATTCGATTTTACCTTCCCTTACAAAAGCAGTTAAACAGTACCTAAGTTTACATGCAAAAAGTTAATAATCTCCACTTCCACCTTCTATTTTACTTTTGAGCTTTATGAAATTCATGAGGTTCTCTTTACATATTCCATTTGTAAACAAAGGACTAAATGATAATTCAGAGTGAAACACCTCCTAACTCAAGATCCCAGGTTTTCCGTCTCTGAGACTGAGAATGCCAGGATGTACTCGGCAGTGCTGCCAGACGAAGCCACGGGACATCTATGATGTATTTCAAACAGAGTGCATAGAAGTTAGACTTGAGAGTTACAGACTTCATATTTTTTCTAATTTCATAAAGTCTATTTTGATATTTACTTGTACAATTACTTTCTGTGGCAAGTGATACTGGTTTCACACTGAAATTTCAGTCACGATACGAAGTTTCCATACAATGTGAATTCCAGTTTGAACATTGACTCCACCTTGAAAATATTAATTAAATAATACTAAAAAAGTACATCCTAGCTTCATATATCTAGGCTTTACAGGACAAAACATTCTGAATATATGGAAAATAAACCCCCTCAAAGAAAGAAATGACAAAGAAAACACAGGAAAACAAGAAACCTCAACAACCCCAAATCAGCCGGCTAACCTACCAGACAGCGGAAATCTCAGACCAAACGTGGGCATCTGTGGTATAGTGTCAGAGGGCGCATGCAAGATGACTTCCAATGGCTTTTGACCACCACCAAAACAGCAGAATAGCCAGTTGGTCGGCATTGCCCCACCCCTTTCTGCGGTCCCCACAATTTCCTTTTCTTATCCTGCCACCCCCACTGGAAGGCCTTGAGGCATCCTATGGTGTCCGCTAGAACCATCTGGGCACGCCTCTCCCTCCACAGTACTATGCCGCAAAGCTGTCGTTGCCATCCGCTAAATCAAAACCCTTTTTTGAATAGGTGTGTTTCCAAAGTCAACCAGAAATCTTCATCATTCACTTTGATAAATGTCAACAAATGCTCGCCGAGCATCTACGTGCCTGGCCAGTGTCCATGGGGGAGGGGAGTGCGCCAGACCCAATCCTTGCCCTTGAGGATCAAAACTTCACTAGGGAGGCCAGCCTGAGAATGCAAACAGCTATAATTGCAGGGTGGAGGGTGGCAGCTGCCATAGACAGCTCCAGCACCTCTGCCCCAGAGGAAACGATGAATTTTGGCTTTGTGAGGGTCAAGACAGGTTCAGGAAGGAGGCAGCCTTGACCCTTTGAGAAGCATGTGTCCTTTAAAAAGATCATATTAACTCTGGTGTTGTGACCCGCTTTGAGTCCTTTGCCAATTCTGGGCTAACGACTGGAAGGAGATGTAGCATCCTGGTGCTTCTTGCCGGAAATGTGCCAGCTCCTTGCCCACGAGGATCCCTCAGTCTCCTCCTCCAGTTGGTGAGCAGACTTGGGCGCCCGGGGCCCTGCGCACGCCCATGACCTTGCTCTTCCCAAAGGTCTCAGCTCAGTGGGCTCCTCAGACACCCCCTGACCTTCTCCTGCTATCGCTGCACTTTCCCCCTCCAGCCTCCTGCTTGTCTGATTTCGACAGAGAGAGAGGCTCAGCGCCAGTTCAGATTTTCTTATTCAGCTGCTCATTTTTAAGAACCTTGTATCTCCACCATAGGAATAAAAAGAGACAACAGAAAGGGACTCTGCTTTCTTTTCTGCCTCTTTGTCCTCAGTGCCTGATAAATCATAGTATTTAATAAATATCTGTTGGATTAATTAATGAATAATAGATTAATTCAACTTCATCTCTTCCCTGTTTGCTTTACCTCTTCGGTCTGTTTTTGTGGGAGGGACCAGTGGTTTTAGGAAATATATAGGATTAATTTCAGATTGACTTAATCAATCAAGTACTCAGATACTTGATCAATCAACCAAGTATTCACCCGTGGGTTCAGTATGGCACTTGGCTGTGATTTGCAGTGGGACTTCTAAGCATAATGTGCGACTTTTCAGCAAAAGCCTCCTTTCTTTCAACAAATATTTATTAAGCACAAATTATGGGCCAGGCCCATGCAAGGTACTAGAGATGAAAAGCTGTGAGGCGCAGAGACAAGGGCTTTGCCCTAATGGAGCAAAGTCAAGCAGGAAAAACCGTCCAATGAACAGCACCAGTGAGGAACAGAGAGTGAGGGGCGCCCAGCCGGGGGGCGGGGTCCGGACCTGGGCTGGTGGCCAAGGGAGGCTTGTCTGAGTGACGTCTGAAGGGGTCTGAAGAAGTAGGAATATCCGAGTGGTTGGTGGGGGGCAGGTGGCAATGTTGGCAACAAGGGGTCCTGGCCAAGGAAGAACAAGTTCAAAAACCCAGAAGTGACAGCAGGCTAGGCACCTTTGTGACCTGCAAGGTTACTTTTGTTAGAGGTCCCTGATGGACTCGATGCCAGAGGACTCCTGGGCCTTCCTACTCAGTATAAGACCAGGTGGCCTCGGAGGCCGTGTGGGTCCCTGGCTGCGCCTCAGGAAGCAGCTGGAATGGACGCTCCACGGGGCTGGGACTCTGCCGGCTTTGTTCCCATCTGGGAATGAGGCCGACAGCCCGGGAGACTCGCAATGACCATGTTCTGAGTGAATGAATGAAGTGCCCTAAGGTGGTCATAGCCATGTCCTCTGGTGTCACCAAGCCCCACAGGATGAGACCAGGAGTCATCTCGACAGCCAGCTGGCCCACGCACTGCCCTCCGGGCTGTCAGACCTGCCTAAAGCTCTCAGAGAGGATGACACCGTCTTGTAGATTTTATACAGTAGTATGACTCGGAAATTCACTTCCTGAGGTCATGCCCAAGCAGCTGAGGGACAGACGATCAGTCCACGCATCTGGTGAGTCACGGCAGGATGGGGAAGGGCAGGGACGATAGTCCTTAACACCAGCCAGGCAGGTCGGGCAATGAGGGGACGCTGGCTTCCAGGCATTACTTGTCAACTATTAAGATGCCAGAGTGCCTCACTTCCAGACCTGCTATGGAGTGTCAGTGAGCCCCACATTCTCAAAGCAGCACCACCTCATGTGGAAATGTTATTTCCTTGTGTATTTGGTAATGGGCATTCTAAGACCAAAGCCTGTCTCCTCTCCCAGCACTGTGTACTTGCTGAATGCCACTGTCTCTCTCAAAGAAGGCTGCTGGGCTATCCTGGCTGGGAGCTGGGAAGCATGGATACTGCATCTGGCCAGTACCCAATCTATCATCCTACCTGAGGCCCTGCGACCTCTGACACGGGCTGCTGCCCCTACTCCCTGCTCCGCCTCTCCTCTGATACTTTCCCACTCAGCAGCCTGAGTAACATTTAAAACACGCACATTTGATCATGTCATACCACAGCCTGTGTTGATCAGTGGTTTTTCACAGTCCTTTAGATAAAGTCTGGCCCTGCCGGCTTCTCCAGCTACAGCTCTCTTTATTTTCATTTCCTCAAGTGAAACATGCTCTTTCTGGACTCAGGAACTTTGCATGTGCTCTTTCTCCTATCTTCTTCCCCCCATTCACTAGAAATATAAATGCCCCTTCCTCCAGGAAGTCTTCCCACCTCCCAGGCTCTATGGGTCACCTATTATCTGGGTCCCATGGTGCCCTGGGCTTCACCACTACACTCATTCATTGGAAATCCCTTTTGCGGTGGCTCTTCCCCACTGGAACATGAACTTCAGAGGGCTTCATTGCATCTGCCTTGTTCTCCACTATATTCCTCATGTCTGGCACACAGTAGCTGCTCATTAAATATGTGTCTAGTGAATAAATGAGTACTCAGATCTTTGAACAGTTGGGAACAACTTTACCAATTAAGGGACAACAAGAAAGGAAAACATAAGAGAACCTCATTGCAATCCTGAGCTACATGACCTCCCTCACCTTGGAGACCTGACTGCATCTTATTCTGGGCTTGTGTGTTGTGATTGGGCCCCAGTTAATTCTTCCTAACTGGCTTATGGCTCAGTTCAGAGAAATTAGGGCCTTTCCACCAGGTGCCCCGAAGAGCAGCAAACCAGAGCCTTGGAGGAAACCAAATCAAGTCAAGATGCATTGGTGTGCCTGTAGGCCGCCCTTGCCTCTTGCTGCAGAGACAGGAAGCCCAGGCGAGAAGGACCAGGAGCTTTGATTCATTCCGCCACACCCTCTGTTTTACTTTCTTGCCCCCAGCAGGGACAAACGATAATTCAGTAAAGCCAATAGGAGTAATGGAAAGAAAGAGAAAAAAATTAACACATCAAAATGGACAGTGTCCCCTGGGCCACTGCTTACAAAGAAAACAAGGAGAGCAGATTTGGAAATATTTCAGTGACTTTGCTGAGAGGAGAAAAATACTCAAGCTGACCTTTCCCTTGTAAGCAGAATTCCTTTTCTCTCTTTTCATGTAGAAAAAAAAGGATCCCAGACCAGGGGTTCTCACACGCTGGTGCACATCAGAATCACTGCAGGTTTGGTGGGGGGTGGGGGGGGGGGCTTGCAGGTGCCAGCCTCACCCAGGCCCGGTGCATCGGAACCCCCTGCAGGTCGGTGGGCCCCACTTGCAGGAAGGGAGCTTACTCATGTTACGCTCTGGGCCTGCTAACATAAGGTGCAGTTCCCGTAAGAACGCAGGTCTGCTCCTGGGGACCCCGGAGTCAGACGCTGAAATCCTTGTTCCGAGCAAAACACCGCAAACTATAGTGAGGACCTGCCGAGCAACGGGGACTCTTGTTTCTCTGGCAGAAGAGGACAGGGATTCATATTCTATTCATTTCATTCACTTAAGTTGACACGGACCGAGCCGACCGGCAGGCAAGGTGAAACGGAAAGGCCATGACAGTGACTCACCAGTACCTTGGCTTCAGTGCTAGGTGCTTCACAGGCATCGTCTCGTTTCCTCCCAACCACCCCACGAGGGCTTATTGTTATCTTCATTTGATGTATGAGAAAACCGAGGTGCAGGGAAGTGGAGTGAGTTGCTCAAAGTCACCCAGCAAGTTAAGTGCAGACCCAGGATGGAACACAGGTCTCCCTGACTCTGCAGACCCCAGACTTAGCGGTTACAGTGTCAGCTGCCCTTAAGATACCCGGCTCCTGCCTCTCTGACGCTTCCAACTCATGGAAAAGGCATAAGAAAATCTGAATACGGGCAAAATATGTAGATTATGAAACAATGAGTGATCAACCTGTGAATAGCTGATGAGTCTTCTCCTGCTCAGGATAAGAATCCTGTTTGGCAGGAGCTCTGTTAACCTCAGTCTCAGCAGTCACAGAAGGAAAGGCAGGGCCCATAACTAAAGCGACCATCATCCCTCCTCCATGGAAGGACAGAGTTGGCACGCTTTAGAGAAAGCCTGGCAGCCTTTATGCTCATTGTCCCATGGCATGCAGAGGAGTATGGGAGTGAGAGACGCCACAGCCCAACCCTGGGAAGGAGGTTGTATTATTTTGTGAATTCCCAAGATGGGAAGAACATTAATAATGCCATTTGTGGTGCCCTTATCCCATGCTAGGTACAGCGCTATTCACTTTCTACATGCTTCTCGAATTGGATCTTTACAACAACCCTGTCAGCAGGTGCCATTCAGGCGAGGAAACAGATTCAGACTGGACAAGCACACTGCCCACAGCCACGCGTCTAAAAGGAGTGAGGCAGGGATAACGCCCGTTGGTCTGAATCGCAGAGAGTCCTCACCCAGTATTTTGGCTGTCTCTTACTTTGAACACAGCACGGACTCCATTCGGAATGCTAAGGGAGTGAGAATTCGCAGCTGCCTGCCATTTTTTATTTGGATGTGCCAGGCCCCACTGCAGGCTGGCAGACAAACCCTTCTTATTTCAGCAGTCAGGGTTTGCTGACTGCCTTCAGCACATGATGCGCCACGCCAGCCACAAGAGCCCCAGTACGTGGGAAATGCGGTCCCCCTCAAGAATTTACCATAAATTTACAACTTTACAGTGGAAAACAGGGACAGACATAAAACACCTAGAGGTGGTTTTATAAGCGGTCTGGGAATTTCTGGATTAAACAAAGTCATCAGTTCCTGGAGATTCACAGAGGTGAGCTTTGACCAGAGGTCAGGAGACCTTTGCCATAGCTGAGAGGTGACAGTGATGCAGCAAGGGAGTAAGGTGACCCTAAGTGTCAAAGGTGAAGGACACCTCCAAGCCCAGCTGCAGCCCGTGTTGCCACGGGGCATTCTGCCCCCTGCTGGCCCAGCTCTGGACGCTGCCAAGAGCCTGGGCCCACGCTGCAGGCAAAGCATCCCTCAGGCAGGGTCGTGCGCCCAGAAAAGCCTGTAGTGAAGTCCCACGAAGGGTGCTATGCACCCTCAGAGCAATTTCAGGCAAAGGGAGCAAGGCTCCCATTTTAGGGGGGGCTTTGAAACCAACGTCAGCAGACTGAAACTTTCAAATTAATTTCTCTTCTACCTTGAAGAGCAGACATATAAGTCAGAGAGAAAGTATAGATAAGTCGAGGAGTACGAATAGAACTTAAGCCCAGATCAGGTACAGAATTTATGAAAATTTTGAGTAAAATCCTTAACATGTGCATGTGTTTTTCCCCCGCAATTCCACTTCCATATGTTCTCCCTAAGGAAGAAACCGTGTGGAGTGGAAGGACAACTACAGCAGTTTGCTTGTAAGAGTGACAAATAGTACACAATTTAAGTGTCTAATGATAGGGGATGAGTTAACACAGCTTTGCACGCCCATGTAATGGGATCCTATAATCCTATGCAGCCATTATCAATGGAAATACAGGTTTATGTTTATTAATGAGAAAAAAATCCTAATGTCCTGAGTAAACTCAGGTTATAAATGAGGATAATAAAACACTTTGTAAGAGATTATAAAACTACATATATATTTTACAAACGAAAAACACAAATCTTACAAAATGGAATCATATAATTACACTTTCTTCAGACCAAGCGTGAATCAATTTAATAGAACTGAAGTCATCTGGAATGAATTCTCAGATCCCAATGTAATTAAATTAGATATCAATAAGATATCTAGGAAAACAGCAAATATTTTCAATTAAACAACAGATTTTGAAACAATTCTGTCAAAGAAAAAAAAATCAAAGGAGAAATTATTGATTAGCTTGAATTACATACAAAATATAGCATACAAAAATTTCAAGAGATAACCAAAACAATTAGTGGAAGGAAATTTTCGCCTTTCAGAGCTCATGCTAAAAAACATTTTTTAAGGGTTTTAAGGGTTTTAAGGTTAATGAACCAAGATTCTTCATGAGAAAAATCTAAGACGTAAAAGGGAAAAGTAAACTAAAAGTCAGTAGAAATAAGAAAAGCTAAAGCTAAAACTACATAGAAAAATAGTTGTGTAATAGAAATCAGGCAAACAATGCAGAAAATTAACAAAGCAGGAAGCTGTCTTTTTGACTCAAAAATCTGATATAGTCATGTATATATGTATATAAATCATACCTATGACTCCACTTTGTAAAATGCATACATCCGTATGAATAGAAATATGAGTAGAAGTTATCTCTGGCTGACAGGATCATGGACAGTCTTCAAAAACTTGTTATTGTTGTTTATCTATATTTTTCTAATTTTTCTATCACTCCCTTATATTTAAGGGTTTCTAAGGAGACTGGCATCTTCTGATTATCCGTTGAATTGATATTGTAAACCCCAAATATTAACCCTTTGTTTCCCCCAGGATGGGGCCTGCGCCCCTGTTGATTCAGAAGTTCTGAGTGGTACTAAGACATCTTTCAATCACACTGCGGAGAGGAAAGGAGCTTCCTTTGAAGTCCCCTTCAGTCTTTTGGTTACATTCAAGGAGAAAGCTTTGGTTTGGTACAATCTTATTTTCAACTCTCCTGGAAGTGCCGCCGTTCTCTGTGACCGTAAGAGCCGAGCAGGCAAGAAGCAGGGGTCAACGACGGCTGTCCTTTCATTGTATTTATCTTTATGACTGCTTTCTATTTATGGGACATTTTTTGCAACTATACTAGAGAGAGAAAGCTTCCTTTAAATAAGGAAATTACATTTAAGCAAAACTGCACATTGGCAATGTAAATGCAATTTAAAAGTAAGGAATTCGGTAAGGGGACAATGATGGAATGGGTGAAGCAGCACACCTGTGCTGGAGCCCAAGGGAAGGGGTGTTCACCCTCAGTGGAGGTAAACTAGCCCCGCTGGCACATCGTGTGCCCCGGAATATCCCGTAGCTCTGCCCCAGTCTTGGTTTCAATCTGTCTTATCATTTTAATATAAAAACAATAGCATGGAAATAACAAATGGGCATTTTGCTCAAGCAATGACCCAGGCAGGGGGGAGACAATTTCAGAACAAGATTCTGAGCATGTTCGGATAAATCCTGCCAGGGGGGCATGATTGCAGTGGGAGGCTCCTGAGAGCAGATAAAATGTCTTTGCAGTGTTTGCCCGGAGGAAAGAGGCCCTTCCACAGGAAGAAGGTCAAATCCGGTCTATTTTTATAAGAGCATTTCAAGTGGTTAGTGAACTTATTTCCTGTGGTTCCCAGGAATTCTGTAGCAGGCTCTCAGGAGGATGTTGGTGATAGGAGCAGAGGCTCGATGAGTGAGAATCAATAATTATCTCTATATTTGCTTCACTTTTTCCAATATAAATAACCTAGGGGAGAAACATTTGCTTTAGAAGATAAAGTTCATGACAACAGAGATCAGAATGAGACGTCTAAGTCCCTTAGTGTGTGAGGGTCCTTAGGTCAGGATTTTGTAAGCTGAAGATTGATTTATTCACTCATTCTTTCCCTCCCTCACTTATTCAACAAATATTTGTGCAACTTCTCTGTGGCAGCAATGGGGAGATTTAGAAGATGGTGCATACATGGCTTCTGTCCTTCAGGAGCTTACAGTCTAGCAGGGGAGGAAGACGTCAAGCAGGTGAACACATGGATGGATCCATAATGAATTACAAATATTGGGACATACTGGGAAGGAATAGAACACGAGGCCACAAAAGAGCTTAATGGGGGAGAGCACTTAGGTCAGGAGGTCAGGGAAGACCTCGGGGAGGTGGTGCTTCAGCTGCCATCTGCAAAGCGAGTAGGAGCCAGCGGTGGACAGCACTGGGGAAGAGCATTGATGGAGATGAACGATTTGTATGAGAGCAGCCAGGTGAGGGGCACCACAGTGAGCCCAGGGGTCCAAGAGAAGATGAGGTAGAGGAGAGAAAGGGAGGAAGCAGGGAGAGGGGGGTGCACAGGGGGTCTCGTAAGCATGGTGAGGCTTGGATTTTGCTTTATGGAAATGGGAAGTCGAAGAAGGTTACAAACAGGGAGTGATGTAGGTTCCAAAAGATGGCTCTGACTCAGTGCAGAAATGACTGGAGCGGGCCAAGAAGAAAAGAGGAGGCTCTTTCAGAAGTTCAGACAGGAGCTGGTGGGGGGCTGGACTGGGGGCTGACAGTGGGGGACAAGCACATGGACTTGACAGCCTTTACCTGGGGACAAAGGGCTTGATCAGGTGAGCTTCAGGGAACAGACTGGCTAAGAGGCCCGGGACCAGGGGACAGCAAGGCAGGCACTTGCTTCAGGCATAAAATATACTCAGAAATCAGGATCAATAATATTTTTTAAAAATCTAATTTAGTGCCCCCAAAATCCACTCTGAACAAAATATCAAATTTAAATAGACAGGGTCAGTAACAGTGCGGTGCCCAGGCAGGTGAGGGGCCTGCGGCAAAAGGAACAAGTCAGAAATGTCGATCCAGTCTTTACGTAACGTGCCGGTGTTTTGTTTGTGTCCTCACTGTGTCCTGGCCGGCCGACCGTCCCCTGGTGAAGAGGCCACCAGGTAGCCTTCTGTCTTGATAACAGACACTATGGGAGGAAAACTGACACACACAAGTCATGAAAACTCATCACAAAGGATGGCATAGATACCATCCTTTCTCCTTATTCAGGAGACACTGAGACAGAGCTGCTAATAGCTGCTCCGCAAATATTTCTGGTGATAATGTTAATGGCTAATATTTATCAGGCTCTTAATATGTCAGGTGCTTTGCTCAGAACTGTCAAATACAATGATCTATCTCTTTGAACCCTCACAACAGTCCTGTGGGGTGGATATAGCATTACACCTACTTTACCGTACTTGACATACACTTGATTAGAACTTAGTAAACACAGGAAGAAAGAAGGGACATACAGCTTGAAGGGGAAATGAGGGGGAAAGCGGCAGGATCACACCATTCCCTAGAAATCCTATGCGGATAACCAGGGATTCCAACCCCCTGGCAAACACTATTGTCTGACAAATACTATTTATCACACTCAAAAGGATCTGCAGAAAAAGGAAACTAACCTTATATATCACCTTTTTTCTATAGGGATTATTTTTGGAAGTTCGGTTTTTAAACCCAACAGCTTTTTAAGAATCTATTTCTTAAAATCATCCATTCCCAATATTTACTGAGCGATTACTATGCATCAGGCACAGATCTAGGTTCTGACATATAATGTAAACAAAACAAACCTGATCTGGGTCCTCATGAGACTTAGAGTCCTGAGGGGTGGGGGTGCTGGAGTGAGAAAGCAATAACAAAGTAAACATAAAATCACAAATAATCATAAATGTTGGACTAGAAACAGACTGGGGTCTGAGATAGAGGACAGGGAAATGAGGGGAGCTATCCTAATTAGGGTGGGCCCAGCATAATTACACTCAGGGTTGCAGATCTGCTTTGTATAATATTGGTCAGGTCATTGAAAATTCGGCGGTAAGAAGAATTTTTGCAAATCAAATCAATCAAACTCCCTACAGAGTGTGGAACTTTACAACCTAATGGCTTACTTCTATGGAGGACAGTTAGGAAAAGCAATATCCATTTGTTTTCTATACAAACAGATCTGTAGACAAGGTGTGCACACCACGAAGGCTCAAGAATACAGCACCTCGAAAACACTGGGAAATGTTCTGCCATCTGTCTGCCCCACCCCATGGGCCCACGTACATGCCTAGTTTTACAGAATTCCAGGAATTCCTTTGAACCCGACAACACCAAGGCAGAGCCAAGGAATGTAGGGTCTTGGAAAATCAAGCAGTGTTATGTGCAAAAAGATGGCAGCCCAGAGAACTAAGGAGATGTCACTCTGACATTTCTCCTTGCTTCTTATTGCCTAATCTGCTCTCAGAGTCCAATAACACAGAAATTCTCCACTTTTCAAACAACCCCACCCAACATAATGGTGCTTTGACCTCTAAGACATGCGAGAAGAGCAGTGGACAGTGGAGGACATAAATGGCTTTGTAAGGTCAACTGGAAAAAGAGACCAGGAGAGAGAAACCACGTAGAGGTGAAGGGATGAAACAAACCATGCTGTCTACCTGCCGAAATCAAAGACAACTCCCGTGAGGGGCTGTGTCTGACCAAGGAGCGTACCGTCGTGGTTACTGGGCCTGCCCGCACTCGGCATCTGTGATATGTGCCTTCGTAGAGACACTGGATACAGGGGGCAGGGTCATCTCTTAGTTTAGCTTCTTGGATACAGGTTTCAACTCACTTCCAAGTACCTTTCGTCCCTTATCAAACACTGGTCATTTCCCAGGGCCTTCAGGGATGTTCTCATGCTTCATCTCCTTTCCATAAAATCTAATGGCTCCTGCCAACAGCAGGGTTGTGTGTGGACCTGTGTGTGGAATACCAGGGATGCGGTCCCAGGACCACAAGAGCCACCAGGCATGTTGAAACAGGGCAAATAGCGCAAATGGGAGAATAGTCCCTTTTGGACTTTCAGTGTGGTATCAAACAGCATTGGCAAGTGAAAGAAATGTCTAGAAATAGCCTAAGTCCTTAAAAAGAAATAATGCAAAAGGAAACAAGGTTTAACTGTCCTAATGTAGGCTCTGCATCAACAAGGTCCTGTGAGGCTGGCGCAGGTGCGGGTGATGATTTTCTTCCTGCCCTTGGGCTGAGATACCCACTGGGTTCCTTTGCAGCTCCTAGGCCCTGCTCCTCTGCCGGCTTCCTGCGTGGTGCTGCATGCGTCTGCAGGAATGCAGTTCTTAAGGCATGGCGGGGGCCTCTGGGGCCCACTTTCAAGGTCCAGAATAGATTCTGACACATGAAACTAGTTCTGTGGGGTTTACATTCCTCCTTTGTCTCCAAGCACCTTAACACACAAAACTGCATGCCGGGATTGCTAACCATTCTTCCAGAGACGCCTGGATATCCTCTGTCTGGCAGAGTGTGAGTTTATCTTTTTTATTTTCTAATGTTTTGAGTGAGCATGGGGCCTTTGGAAATGCGGCTGCCCACCGGATGGGTGACATAATAAATTGACATCTTGGGACTGGAGGTTTTATTCTTGGCAAAGCCACAGACTGGCTTTGATAAGCTGTTCAGCTTCTCTGTGGCTAGAGAAAAAGGGCAAGTGTTTATTTATCCCGTGCAATAGAAGGAAAAACAAATGCAAAATGATTATAAAGTACCTAATGTAGTATCTAACACAACAGGCACCCAGAGATGCTTGTTTATGCATATAAAATGCTCTGTGAAACCCCATGTGCTATAAAAATGTAAATAATCCACACAGCAAAACATAGCCTCTCGTTAACAACAACACCCATTTCCTAGGCACCCACCGTACACAAGGCCCTTCCCAGAGGGCCCAGGCCTCTGCGCTCCACTCCTTCCTCATGGCATCATGACGAGATCGGCGCTCTTAACAGCTTCACTTTACAGACGAGGTTCAGGAAGGTTGAATGCTTTGCCCACTCATGCAAGTAGTTAAAGACACAGCAGAAACCAAAGCCTAGGTCCATGAGAGCGTCCCTTTCTCATGGCCTTTCCTGCCCAGTCCAAAGTGGAACTGCCCACTCGGTTTCCCCAGTGCACTCCAACCTTGTCACAGTCCTTCAGAGGCGTGGCAAGTGATGAAGGCCAAGGGGGACATGCCCCATGCTGGGCCGCCTGGGGGAAGCCCTCGCCATGGCAGCCAGGGAGGTGCTGGTGGGGGCCTTCGGGCCTCAGGGGAAGAGGGCAGTTCTGCCCAGGAGGCGACCGGCAAAGATTCCATCCACTGAAAGCAAGTGGTTCCACTAGGACCCTGTCAGAGACCCTGAGAGTCCCGGAGGCCGGCAGGGTAAAGAGTGTATAGAAGTTAAGGTTCATTCAGTCCGGAAGGCATTTTATTCTCCTTCCCACATTTCTTTGGCAAGTAAAATGATGGACTCCGGAGTCTGAAAACCCTGCCTTCAGATCTTGGCTCTAATGTTTATTTAGCTGGGTGATCTTAGACACATTATTTAAATTCTCCAAGCCTCGGCGTCCTTAGCTACAAATTTGGGGACAAAAAAAAGCAGTGCCTTGGGTTCAGCCCAGGGTAGCTCCCTGTTCTGTTAATTGAACTTTCAGACATCAACAGGCTAGAGCAGATGATTACCTAGAAAACAGCACCATATCCATTTGCCTCCCAGCCTACAAAAACAAAGAGAAAAGCAGTGCCTACCTCACAGGATTTCTTTAAGGTTTAATGAAAATAATACACATAAAGTGCTTAGGGGTGTACCTGGTACATAGTAAATGTTCCAGAAAAGGTCACTATTTTATTATTTATGGGCATCTTGTATTATTTATGTGTATGTCTAGAGCCGGCTGTTGGGAAACATGGTAGGGCAAGCCCTCAGCATTTCCAAAGAGATAACAAACACATACTTCAAAAGATTAAGTTTAGAGAAGCCAGATTTTCCAGGTCAGGAGAGAAGAAAAAAAAAGACCCAGCAAACAGACCATCTTCCTGTGAGCTGGAAGATCTGCTGACTTCAAAAAAGGAATGTTCTTCCTGGGCTGGTTCTAGAGATTGTAACTCGCACAAAAGATTCAAAAGATTTTGAAGACCCACCAGTTAGAGCAGGTCAGAGTGGGGAAAGGGCTGCCAGAGCCCCTGCAGAATCACTTCACCTTTGGCTCCAAGCCCCGGGGCTTTAACGCGTCCGACTGCAGGAAGGATGTGTCTGTTTAAGACGTGGGCAGGGTCTCGGGACGGCTGAGGGCCTGCAGGGTGCTCTGGACCGGGTGCACCATTACAGTCCAGAGGAGCCGGGGCCCGCACAGCACACTGCCGCGCCAGGGAGAGCTCTGCTGTTCCTCTGGGGCCAAGGCTTTCTCTAAGCACGTGAAAGCGTTCCTCATCTCCACTGAATGACGCTCTGTGTGGGGACTCGGGAGAGTTGGGGGTAGACAAGCCAGATTGCAGAGAATTAAAGGTCCAGAGTCAAGGGACAAAATCAAGGATATTAGAGGAGATCCCTAGAAGTTGTTGGCCTGTGGAATATGACATTTTGATCTCCCTCAAATCATAGCTGATTCTGGAAGCCAGGGGACAGTTTTTTCTGTGACTTGGTGCTACTTTAGAATAAGAAAGATCCTAGATTAAAGAACAGAAGAGAAAGACGAGGAACCCATAGGTTCTCTGTCATCTTGGACAGTCACACACCCAAACCTATGACATATACTGAGAGCCATTATGGGCAGCAGCTAAGCAGATGAGGACACTGCCACAAAATATCAATGATAATGAAAAGTCCAACCTATCACTTTGTGATATTTTTCAAATATTGCTAAAAATATCACTAAATGCTAAAAGTCAATTTTGTTCAATCCTAAGTCAGTCACAGCACAGATATGGGCAAAACTAAATTAAGGTATGTGGTGGATGATAATCAAACATCTACTGAAGCTTACAAGCTTTTAAGTGCTGGGCTCAGCACCTGAAGTACATTATCATTTCACCCTTAGAGCAAGGCTGTGCGGCAGCCGTGGGGTGAAGCCCCATTCTGCAGATGAGGAGACTGAGGCTCTGTGAGGCTGAGTACGCTGCTAGCAAGTGTCCATCCAGGATTCCAACCCGAGTCTAGCAGTATGTTGCTAAGCAGCTATCAGAGAAAAGAAACGAAGGAAAGATGGCAGGATGGCAGGCAGGCAGGAAGTAAGGGCAAAGAAAAAAAGAAAGAGAGAAAAAAGCCCTGATATTTGCCAATTTCTGTGGTGTGAATACTTTCCCCAAAGGCTCGTTTCGAGCTACTAATGGTTTAATAACCAGCTCGCAAAATTCCTCGGTATTTATTCATTGGCTTTCATGGAGTTGTAGGGGCTGCCTCCTGCCCACCACCGTCAAGCTCATCCCGTGGCCACACCCACAGTTTACAGCCAACTTCGGGAGATGAGATTTCAGCTCTGGGAAGTAGCATACTGAGGTGCCAGCTCAGGCCCGTCAGCCATGGCTACATTCCTGCCTTAGACCCGATATGCCACCGAGGGGGTAGTGGGGGGACCAGATGAGAGGAGAATCACACTGTCCCCCTTCCTTCAGTCAAACTTTCCATCACCACAGGGTGTGAAGTGGGTCCCTGCCAACCTGATACTCCCGGCAGAAATAACAAAACCTGGAATTATTTTGCCCCTACACACTTTTTCTTGGTCAGATAAGGAGGGCAGACTTGAGACTATAAGGTCTGATCTTCCCTTTAGATTCTTAATTCCGTATTATTTCCTTTGAAGAAGTGAGGAAGTGTCTTCTTCAAGACGGGAAAAGGTTTGGGCCTCCTTTGAACGGAGGGATATCCCAGCCTAATTTGAACCCAATTAAAATACATTTAGGCTCTTAGCTTAGCTTCTCTGTTAATACCTATAGGACAGCACCTTCTAATTAGGTGTTCCACTAACAAGTTACCACTAGAGGCTCTTGAGAAAGGGCTGGCCTGGCATTCAATCAACAAACACACAGAGGATGCTGACTATGTGCAGACATTTACTAAGTACTGGGTCTAATAAGAAGAGGCTTAGCTATAGTTCCAGGGCCCCAGAGACTAATGAAGGAGACAGTGAGGTAAACACAGTCAAACTATATTCATTCACTCTTTCAACAAATATTTATCAAGTGCCCATTAGGTGCCAGGCATTTTGCCAGGCACTGGGATACAATGGTGAGTAAGACAGGTCAGTTTGTCCTATCACGGAGCTCACAGTCCAGCCATGAAAGGAGACATTAATTAAGTAATCAGAAGAGTGAATGTGCAACTAAGAAACAAAATAAGAGCGCTGAGGAAATGTTTAATGGTCTTATGAGAACGGGAGCAGCCCGACCCAGTTAGGGGAAGTCAGGAAAAGGTTCCTTGAAGAATTGACAACGGAACTGAGACTTGAACACAAAGGAGGAGTTGAGCAGGTGAGTGGAGGAGAGAGAGAGGGGAGGGGAGGGGAATCATGCTCCAGAGAGAGGGAAGGGCGCAGCCAAAGGCTCCGGGGCGGGCAGGAGGGCAGTGGTTCCAAGGAGGCGGAAGGCCAGTTCGTGCAGCGGGCACGATGGGAGGGAGGCAGGGCGGGAAGCCAGGGCTGGTCCTCAGAGCCGGGCAGGCCTCGCTAAGGTCTTGGTCTTTTTCTCAAGCAAACTGTTCCTATCTTCCTTTGTAAGTGAAGTGAAGCTGTAGACTTCATCCCAAAGCGATGGGAAACCACCGCAGGGTTTAAGTGGGGAATATACGTGGTGATTACACCCAGTGCCGTGATTGACTGAATGAAGTGCTGTTAGAGAGCGTTAGGGAGTCGACCGATCTGACCTGGCGGGCGGGCGTGATGTGGAGGAGGAGAGGGGAGGTTCGGGTCGGGATATGTCCGAATAGGCTTTCTGGAGGAGGACATATCTGAGATGAATTTTTGAAGGGCAAGTATGATTTAGCCAGGCCCCAGCAGAGGGGTGGGGGGTGGAGGAAGGAGAGAACGCTGCTGGGTGAGTGTGAGGGTGTGGGGGGGCTGTAAGGGGGGCAGGGCAATAAGAGAAAGGCAACAGGGTTCGGCAGGGGGCAGATGATGGACGCCTCATAGGTCACGCTGGGGGCTGGGTTTCATCCTGACGGCGGCACACAGAGGAGGACCTTTAGCAAGAGCGTGATGATCAGATTCATGTGTTAGCAAGGTCACCAGCAGCAGGGTCAAAGGCAGATTGGGGGGGAGCAGTGCTGGAGGAGACAGACCACCGCTGCCCGGCTCCGCAGCCCAGACCAGAGAAGGTGCTGCATTGGTACCAAGGCAGCCGCCATGACAACGGAGAAGAAGGGATGATTTTAGGAGACATTAAAAAGATACGGTTGAAAGCCTTTGTCACCGATGAAATGAGTAGGAGTTATTTCTACTCTTCCCAAAGAACAGTCTGAACAAAATGGATTCTTCTGTTCGTGTGGAGTCTTGCCTTATGACCTGGTACCTGGTCAATTTTTGTAAACACTCCATGTCTCCTAGAGTAGAACGGTGTTCACTAACTGTTGGGTGCACGGTTCTCTTACATGTTCATTCAATTAAGCTGGTTAATTGTGCATTGTAATTAATTATTATCAATATTTTTATTAACATTTTCTGTCTGATCTGTCACTTATGACAGAAATGTATTAAAATCTCCCACCATCATTGTGGATTTGTCAACTTCTCTTTATATATTTGCTAATTTTTGTTTCATATATTTTGAGGCTGTGTCTTAAAGTACACACAAGCTTAGAATTTTTATATCTTTCTGTTGAATTGTTCCACTTATCATTATGCAGTTATCTCTCTTATTCTTCATCATTCTTTTTGCCTTAGACCTGCTTTATATGATATCAATATAGACATACCAACTTTAAATTTTTTTATTAATATTTGTCTGGTATCTATTTTTCAACCTTTTGCTTTTTAACCTTTATGTGTCCTTATGTTTTAAATATATGTCTCTTGTAATCAGAGTGTAGATGGATTTTTAAAAAATCCAGTATCTAGTAAATTTAGCTCATTTATATTTATTGTGATTATAAATATATTTGGATTTATTTCTGCCACCTAGCTTTGAGTACTTAAAATTTTTTTTCTATTTCTCTTTCTTTCTGAATTCTTTTGGATAAGTGCAGTTTTATTTCACCTCATTTCCCTTATCCCTACAAGTTGCTAGTTGGAATTAGTGCATTCTATTTCTTTTCTTTTAGAAGTTACTCTTAACATTTAACATACATATTTGATCTAACAAAATCTAAAGTTAACTAATATCACTAAGGAAGAGTTAAGCCTTTAGGTGATGCCACTGATAAAGACAGGGAGTGGGCCCTACAGCATCTCTGGAACCAAAGGTGACAGGTGTATTACATATGGTTGGAGGACACACAACCAGTTACCACCTTAACAGCCACATACATGCCTACATTTGGTAGCTTTATACACTTTGCAAAATATCCTTCTTCATGGGTATCCTGCATTATTTGAATAGTGATGGAGGTTAAAAATAAAAGACAAACATCAGTATTTGCCTTCCCTTGATTCTTAGACCCATAAGTCTTTCCTTCTAGCTCAGTCACCAGGGCCGAACTGAGCACAGTGTCTCCGAGAAACAGAGGCCTCACAAACATCTCTTCAATAATTACTAATAAGCTGAGAACTGAGTCTGACATGATGACATGGGATCTTTTGTAACCATAACTCCCCTTTACCTCCTTCACCTTCCCTGCTATCTCTGGGTTTAAATGATGGGGGGAAGGGAGCTTAGCTAATTTCTGCCAAATATGAGCAGAATGAAAAACTCTATTTTCATACCAATTGGAAATTATTTTAAATTAAGCGTTCAGTCACAGCTAACCTAGACCACACCAGTCATCAACAAGTCCAACACACTCCTATCTCCTATAGGTCAGGTCACACATTCACACTTTCCAGGTGCTGTTACAACTACTGGGCCCATTTAACCCTTCAGACAACTCTGTGAGGTAGACAGGGTAGAGATGGTTAGAGGAAACATCTCAAGAGGAGTGAATGATGCATCCAGGGTTCCAGAGCCCGTGTGTGCAAAGCTGGGGCTGTATAGTGTGGCCCGCTACCCCAGATTAAAAAGTGACTGTTGTATTCCTGGGCAAGAGTGTAGATTTAACATCCTGCTCATGTGTCAGGGTTCAGATTCTCTTCCAGAGGCTACAGCTGAGAAAATATGTTTGCCTTAACCCAGATGTTACAACAGGCTTGGTGTTCCCCTCACTTTGGTGTCACTGATAAATCAAGAAAATCTGCCTTCCCCCAAATCTTGAGAGGGCCCTAAATCCCAAAGGGCTGAGCTTAGCCCACAGTGAAGCCTTGGACTCCATCTGGCTTGATCTTTTCCATCTCCCAACAAACATTTACAGATAGTCTCTTCCCCTGACAGCCAACAAAAAGATAATAGTAACAAGAAACAGAGCTTATAAATTTCCATTACATTTAATGCCTGATTTCATGTAGATAATGGATTCATTTATTAGAGCAATTTGTGTAAATCCCCGAGGTGCTAAGACTGCTGCCTAATGGTTTTATCACGTCACAGACTTCCTTTATTCCTATTCTTTAACAAATACTGGATTGGCAAGAAACTTTGGACCAACTACTGCTTAATATATAGGTAAACTGTAAATAAAGCAAAATAATCAGGGATTTTGCACCTCTGAGGTTTCCTTCTACAACAAAAAGGGATTTCTTTTTTTATGTTTCAGCTGATTCATGAATCCCACTGTCACAGCCTCTCAGCTGCACACTGAGTCAAGGCTTATTTTCAGGAGTTTCACGTCCCCTTCAGGTTTCCAGGTGCAGATGTGAACTGGGGGGTGGGAGGAGCCACCTGGAGTCAGCACAGCCACTCCCATTACTATCCCTTGTACTGGGAGGATCAGGCAGAGAGCAGAGTCCTGGCCTTGCACACCACAGGTTGCACTGTGACCAGGAGGGAGGCGGTGCCTGAGGACGGGCTGGCCTCTGGCCAAGGTCATTCAGCCGGGAGAGCTCCACAGGGATGCGGTCAGGCTGCGTGGCTTATCCGTATATGCGAAGGGGAGCATTAGGGTAACCCTTGGTCAGAGCCGGTTCCTCCAGCCTCAGGCAGCCTTCTGGGGATTCTGTTCCCCTTCATCCCAGAAGAACGGGGGCAAGAATGCAAATGGACAGAGCCAAATCCATGACCAACACTTAGGAAACAACTTGAAGAGCTTCCCCACTGTGCTGGATCTAGAAAGGAGGTCATTCTCAACATGCACTCGCTGCACGATCTGGGGCACACAGGGACGCCCATCGGACAAACCCAGGGACAACAAGAAATAAAACCTGCCCACCTAAAACTGACAATATAAATGGCTGTTTGTACAGTTAAATGGCAACCACCAGTATATAACTATTGTCTTCTGTATGTACCAAATTAAGTACTTAACTTAGTGCTTAGAAGAAAATGAAATAAAAAATATTTATTATCTCTTAGTTGCATTTTAAGGAAGGGGATCTGGTAAGTGCTGTGCGCTCATGGAGAGGTGATGGGCAAGGATGTCTGTGCTTGGAAGAGCTCAATCAACTTTACACCAGATGGGATCCGGAAGTGAGTGGAGTGAGGAAGTGGAATGAGAGTGAGTCTGAGAACCTGGGTGGATAAGGGCTGAGTAGAGAGACAGAGAGAGTGAGGAGACAGAAGCGGGTGCAGAGACTTAGGGGCTTGGGGGCCAAAGAGAAGGGTTTGGGAGAGAAATGCAATGAGAGGTAAGTCTTCCCTGTGAAATTGGTGTAAATAAAATTAATTTTCTGTGACTTTAGTATGTTAAAAAAGCTCAGCAGTTTCAGCATTTGTGAAGGGGATATTTGGGATGACTTTAAATATGGTTTATATGGTACATGAAAAATTCTTTTTGGGGGGTCCTTGGAGGTACTTCAAGCAGGAGCTGGGGGCAGTGACTGGCCCGTGTGACTTCAGATTGGGAGAGATGTAGAGATGTTAAATTGAAATGCCTGGAGAAAAAGAAATGGAGGCTTCCAACATGAACTCCTAATTCTGAGGCCACCAGGACAAATTATCCAGATTGTTGCTTTAAAAAAATTATGACAGAATTGCTTTCTACGTGAGGCTGTTCTGAGCATGGATGGATGGGTGGATGAATGGATGGATGGATGGATGGATGGATGGGTGGATGGATGGATGGATGGATGGATGGGTGGATGGGTGGATGGATGGATGGATGGATGGATGGGTGGATGGATGGATGGATGGATGGATGGATGGATGGATGGATGGATGGGTGGATGGGTGGATGGATGGGTGGGTGGATGGATAGATGGATGGATGGATGGATGGATGGATGGATGGATGGATGGATGGATGGATGGATGGATGGATGGATGGATGGGTGGATGGGTGGATGGACGGATAGGTGGATGGGTGGATGGGAGGTACAGGGAATGCAGGAGGCTGGGTGGCCTTCCGTGAAGTTCACAGTACTCCTTAACACCTGGTGATGTGGGCTTCCCTGGGGAAGGAGGTGCCTGGAGTCCCACTTCAAGGTCGGCATGGGGACAAAAGCACAGGCTGTTGGGGGAGATGGCCAACATCTGGGTCACAAATAACGAATGGCAAGCACATGGAGCAGATATATGTGCCAGACCATGGGTATCAGTGAAATCACTTAACCTGTAGAGATGATTAAGAGCAAGTTATCAGGGCTTTGTTTCAATAGACCCCTTTTGTAGCTCAGCTCTACCACTTACTAGCTGTTGACCTCTGACAGGCCACTGAACCCTTGTAAACTTTGATTTCATTTTTTTTTAATGGGGATAATATTAGTACCTCTCTCAAAGGCTTATAGTAAGGATTACATGAGTTAACTTATAGCCCAGAATATGTTAATGATGTTCATTACTATATAAGCCACATGATAATCAATGTGTGTCATCAGCCTCTACTCACACTTAGGAGGTGAAGTTCCCACGGTAGTCTCTGGTCTCTCTTTTGCTTCTTTTTTGGATGGTCATTGTAGTCAAAGCACCTCTTCTCCTAAATGGTGAAACAAGTACATGTTTTAAAATTCTAATATTATTCATTTTGCTTTTTAATCCTTAGAGGTGTAATCAATGCAATTTTTACACTCATAATAGAAATTTATGTATGGTGGGTGTATACAATATCGGGAGATTATAATATGTAATATGGTGGTTTCTGTGTCATAATAAGTATGTCTCATTAGAAAATAATTAGGATGAAGGTGGCCTTTGTACAAGGGGCAGACCCACCTTCCCTGCATGACAGCAAGACCCCAGGACAGTTGTGGAAGCAGGCAGTGCCTTGCAGAACCTTTGTAATGATCTGTCTCATAAAACTTCCTTGGGTGCAGTGCTTGCTGTTTAACAGTTTCACGTGACCCCCACCCCCACGGGCTTGCTCCCCAGTTCCAGTTCTGTTCGCACCAGCAGACCCAGAAACCCTGAACCCTTGGCTGCCCTTTCCTCTGGGTCTCCAGTGCCCGGGCTCTGTGCTATCTCTGCACACAGGCCTGGCAGAACTAGTCATAACAGTGGGCGGGCAGAGGGTGAAACCTCAGCGCCGGCCTCTCGGCTTTTGTGGGTTTCAGCCAGACCCCAGGTGTTATTTTAGTGCAACTTCAGTGTTTAATTTGAGGATGTGTGTGGATCAGCAGGAGAGACTAAAACATTATTATTTTTTTTTCCCCTTGGCCAAATGATTAAATTTGAAGTTCTAAAAAATGCACCGCTTGGTCCAAAGCTGTGTCTAATTGGGAAGTGAGAAATGCCCCGAAAATCCCTCCCAGGCCGCGGACCACCCTTCCTGGACCGCTGGCCCCTGCACACGCTGCCCGCCGTGGGCACCACCCGGGCAGGCTGCGCACTAGCCCACAGGGGCCCTGCCCCTGGGCTCTCCTGCCCTTCAGGGGGGTCCCACTGCACCTTTGCTGGCGTAACATTCTACGGGGTTGTTTGGTGTCTTCCAGCCTCGGAAGTGCCATTCCCAGCAGCTGCTGAGCCATGGCCGAAGGGGAAATCACAACCTTCTCAGCCCTGACCGAGAAGTTCAATCTGCCTCCGGGGAATTACAAGAAGCCCAAACTCCTCTACTGCAGCAACGGGGGCCACTTCCTGAGGATCCTTCCAGATGGCACCGTGGATGGGACAAGGGACAGGAGCGACCAGCACAGTAAGCAGCCCTCTCTCTTGTGGCCCCTTGTCTTTTTGGTGGCTTTTTGGTGTCTCGAGGGAGGAGATGGAAGGATATCCAAGCACAAGTGCCCTCTTCTCTGTGGTTCTTTTCAGGCAACACGCACTCAGACGCAGGGGAAACATAGACGTGTCAGGTGTCTAGGTATGGAGTCGGGAGGGCTCTGGCCTACCGAAAGGGATCCTTTTCAAGATTTTAAAGGGAAGGACTCTGTTGGCCTCACACAAGTGCTTTGAGATGAGATGCAGCTGCCCGAGTTCAGCTGTTTCAGGTTTCTGTCCCTGGTGAACAGTGTGGCCCCCAAGGCTGGTCGGGGCCCCACTTGCTGCACAGCAGGGCAGGAGCCATAGACCCTGCACAAAGACGTGGGCTCGGTTTCAAGTTAGCTGACTCTCCAGGTTATGTTTCCACTGGGCTTGATTTGTGAAATCCTGGTCCCTTCATGGTCTTACACGTCATAAATTATGCGGCTTTCACTCTGCATATCATGCGGACGTGGCTGTGGTAACCCAGAGGGGGAAAGTCATTCTCCAGGCCTTCGAGAAACTGGAGACCAGGAGCGATTTGAGCCCATGTCTCTTCCGGGCTTTCCTGGAAGATGGTGTTGATGAATGGAGGTATGACTCTGGAGAGAAGAATCTTCTGGACTATCTAAGAATCAAAACCTCCACCTGCTTCAGTATTTCTGGCGTCAGTGTGTATGCTTGGGATTAGGTGTCTGGGTCCTACTGCGCTGCTGCTGGGGACTCCCTGAGCATCAGTGAGGCATTAGCTGCTGCAGAGAAGCCAAAAGTCAGATCTGGCCCCTGCTTAGAGGGTGAGCAATCTCAAGGGGCAAACACGCCGTGAATTAAGAGGAGGAAAACGTGAATTAAATCAGGAGACCCAGAACAGCACAGGCAGCAAGGAATGTTCTGCAGGACTGGCTTTAAAAAGGAATGCAAAATTCTGGCTTTGACTTGATAGTTTTTATACCAGGTAGTCTTAGTAATCCTGGAGTAGGCACCAAAGGTTGCAGGCTCTCGGTGCGAGTGGTCAGGTCAATGCCCGCTCATTCTGCCCTCACTGCCCTCCGACGCACCGCCAGTGGGGATGGAGGCAGGTGTTTACAGACCAGGTGGCACTGTCTCTTCCTCCCCACCAACCACGCAGACCCTCAAGATGAGGAGGAGGAAGGCTGAGGCTGGAGCTTGCAGCTGCAGGGTTAGATTTAGGGGGCTTTCTTTTGATGCCTTATCTTCAAAGGGGCCTGCTAGGTGCCTTATATTCAATGAAAAATAGATACCAGAGTGAGGCCAAAAAGACTCTGGGCCATTAAACATATACAGAAGCAACATTTACTGCAAATAAATGGACTTATATTATAGTGTACTCTGGCAGGCAAGCTACACAATTCATGTGAACTGCCCAACACAAGGGGAGCAAGCTTTAATTTCTCTGGGGTTTTAAATGTTTCTAGTAAGTATTACTAATTTTCTGAACCACTGGGAATACTCTCTGGTGCTCAGAATCTCCGGGAAAAGACAACTGTGGTGATGTGTTCCTTGGGCTAAGCAGGGTCTTCTGGGAAACCTGGAATTCCGGGGTAACATGAGGCTAGCACACCTATTCGCACATGCTAGCGTCTCTGTGCCGGTGGTGCTGTGGATGCAGCCAGGTCAGGAGCCCGTGGATGTAACAGAGGCGGCTGCCGAAGTGTGTGCGACGAGGTCGACAGCCGAGTAACGCTGAACCAATTTTTTGCCCAGTGAATGTGGCCTACTTACTTGACCTCTGTGGCTTCACTCTTCTCACTTGTAAAAGAAGATTACTTGCCTCATAGGTTCCTTGGGAGGATTAAATGAGACAATCTAGTGAAAGTTCTTGGCACAGTGCCTGGCTCAGAGTCACAGCTCAGTCCGTGTTGGCTAATATTGCTGTCATCGTCATCAAGATTTCCACACATTCAATCCAACATATGGAAAAACAGTACAATATTTAAGGCCCTTCCCTGGACTAGGGCCTCCCAGGAAGGCCAAGGGTCTAGACGCAGGTTTTGATTCAGGGCCTCTCTGGCAACAGAGTTGTGTTGCCAATTTACTTATTCTAGAACTAAGACCAAGAGCCAAGGAGGACAGAAATCAGAGCAAGTAGAGTGGCGAGCAGAAATCCACCCTGCACCTGTCAGTGCCAGAACTGGATAATCCACATACCCTCTGCAGAGTCGGGGGCACTGGATTTAGAATCAGAATGCTTGCATTCATACTGCTGCCCGTTTCTAGCTGGAGCAGCCCTGGATAATTACCATCTTTCCATTTTGCATAAAGCGCTCTGCAAAGTAAGTTTCAAGTCTTCCAACCCCATGATCTTTCCAAGCATCCTCTCTTATCCAGAAATGTAAATGTGTCCAGTGTTCTCAGCTGTCTAATTTTGGAAAAATACTGAGACATGGTTTCCTCACCTGTGGAATAGGCATAATGACACTGTCCTGTGTGCCTGACAAAGCTGAAAACTCTTGCAAGGTCCTGCAGGGGGAGGACTCCCTGGCGTGGATGCACCCACTGACCGTGGTTCTGTTGCCCTCTTCTGCCCAGTGGTGGAACTGCCACAACACTTGATTTCAAGGGTTATTCAGAAACAGAATCAACCCGACAGGCGTGGAGCGGATGGTCCCTGTCTAACTGATTAGCACAGCCTCATGAGGGGATGATATTTGTTCTTGATCATTAGTTTGAGCATGACTAGAGCAGTCACAGGTGGACAGCCACACTCCAAGACTTCCTTCAGGAAGAGTATTTCTAAAAGCCAATCACACATTTAAATAAATCTACACAAATCACATGACATAGAACTGTAGGCCTTCCAGCTCTACAAGGCAAAAAAAAAGATCCTCGCACAGCTTCTCTCTGTCCCCAGCCAGCAGGACCTCCCCTGGACAGAGTGGGACATTTTCAAAATTTGTCTTCTTCCAACCTCTGGGAGAGTAAGTTTCTCCTTATTGAAAGCCATTTTTGGAGTGGTATAAATCCACAATGGGTGCTGTCCACAGGCCGTCGTAATGTAGGCCTGGGTAAATTGTCTCTCCTGGTGGGAATTTCTGGTTTGTAGAGAAGGTGTTTTTGGTTTGTCTCTTTACACCGCCTCCAATCATGGCTGTAGGCAATCACCATGCAGGCGGTGGGCAGTTGGTAAGTTGCTGTACTACGAATGCCAGGCAAGATCAGAGAGTCGGAGCTGCGGATGGCGAGGCAGGACCAAAGGGTCAGGGTGTGAGGAGACTGATGATACTTCCTGGGGTCTCCTCTGGGAGATGGCAGCCACCAGGAGAGGGCGGACTCCGGGAGAGGAACGGGTGCATGGAGACCCAGCCAGCTCCACTGCGGACACAGGGCATTGGAGGAGCGCTTTGGGTACGCGCAGCTCTCCTTGGAGCAAATTGCTCACTGATTCGTGCGGTCGTTTGGTGTTTCCCCCACTGGGCTCCCTGAGGACAGGGACTTTGTCTCATAGAACTCGACACTGCAATCTTTTGCGCCTAGTACATTGCCTAGCACTTGGTATGATGCCCGATAAACATCAATTTGATGAGTGAGTGAATTGTGCTGCTGGCAGATAAATTCAACTTCCACAATCTATTCAATGAACACATACCCAGTCCCTGATATATGCCTGGCATTGCATTAGATTCTCATTTCTGCCTCGCCTCAGTCGCGTGAGTTTATTACTTAGCAGCACTCTGTGAGTGCTGAGTTAGCAGGGCCTCGACCTGGGAACCAGTAAGTGGGAGAGCCTGACACAAACCCACGGCTTCTGCTTCCAAGACTACGGCTCTTTGCATATCCCACCACCCACCCCCAAGATCAGCGCCACGACGGTGGCTTTGCCCCACAAGCTAACTCAGCACATTGGAGTCACACAGGCTGTTGTGTGATCAGACGGGTATAAGCGCAGGTCCCACCACCTGCTGTTTGCCTGTCCTTGTCACCTTGGGGATGTCACCTCTCCTGCACGTGCCTCAGTTTCCTTGCTTTTAACAGCGCCTACCTCCCAGGAAAGGAGGAGTTTTACAAGTGAAAAACACTTCCGGGCACATAACAAGTGCTCAAAAAATGGTACTTAACCATCATCGTCATCATCCCCCCTGGCTTATTTGGCCTTTTCCTCCCGAAACCAGCCGGTCTTTGGAGTCTGTCAAGTGAAGTGAATGCTACCCTTGCTCCCTGAACTGCTGTCACTCGGCATCTCTGGGTGGTCTAGGTTTGGGGTGTAAGGCCAGGCACGCAGGCATCATGTACCCAGGCCCTGGCCCAGCAGCCCTGCTCCGGCTGACCGCTCTGCCAGGGGAAGCTGTCCAGGCCAGGCAAGGAGGACTCCGTGTTTGCTCCGCTCTTTCTGCGGGAGTTTCCTCTCTGGTGAAGGGGGGCCACGACTTAGTCTCGCCAGGATTAACAGCAGGAACAGTAACTGGAGGAGGAGAATAAGCTCACAGACCTCCCAAACCTGCAGCCTCCTCCCGCGGCTGCACCCCCTGGCTCCCCAAGCCCATAAGGAGCCGTGTGGGGAGCAGGATTCCCGGCACCGCTCACCACACAGATGGAAATGTTCCTGAGCAAAGTGTGTGCCAATCAAATATTTATAAATCCAACCACATCCTAAAGGCTCAAGGGGAGTCTGCTGGCCAAAAGAATCCTACCCTTCAGCCCTGGATAAAGGGCAGCCCCTCCCCTTCAGTGACATCCCTCCCGCCGCCTGGTTTGGGGGCACCCCAGACCTGCCTGCACTGGTTGGCCACGACTCGGCGCCTCACAGCAAAGGCACTCCTGGGACCCCAGAGGGGTGTCCCACCTCGGACGTGATGCCAGAGGGCTCCCTGTCCTTCCTCCCCACTCCTCACCCCTCGTCTTTTTACACAGAAGGGATTTTCCCAGATAAACTCTTCTTTTTTAAAAATATCACACAGTCTATAGACTATATCAAAATTTTCCAGGCACCTTTTTCAGACCCTAAAGGTGAAGCAGGCAACCTTTACACATTCTAAGAAAAGTCTTTTTCACATACACGTATTCCAAACCACTGGAATTTTCTTTCCACCAACTCGTTTTTTTTTTTCTTCTTCTTCTCCATCTGTCTCTAATGTTTTACGGAGCCTGGCTTGTGGCTACATTTTAATTATAAATGCCACCGACATAAAACAACCTCGCTAAGTTCTGAATGAGGCTGACCTCACTTTGGGTAAACACAGCAAAGGACGGGAAGTCTCCAACCCAGAATAAACCAGGCACGTAATCTCTTTTGGCCTCTCTTAGGACAGCAGAGGTGAAAAGCAGGCTTAAAGGCCGTGGACGTGCTACGGAAGCAGAATCCCCCTCTGCACATTTGTCCTGCTGAGTGCACCAACTGTGTTCTTATCTTTAAAAATTCCTAGGGTAGGACAGGAAGATGCCAGGACTGTTTGGGGCTTGGAAACACTGTGCAGCGCTCTGACGCTCACTTCTCTTGGCACTGGCAGGCGCACAACACCTCTCCTTCCTTGGAAAGCAGGAATCACATATAGAAACTACTGCTAAGATCTAATGGAAGGCTCTGGGGAGAAGAGAAAACCAGAGATGTGGACTTGTAGGTCGGCAGAAAAAAGGGAGAACGCCTAGTCAGGGGCTAGCCACATGCCACTTGAAAGCCCTGGGTTCCCTTTTATGTAGATTCCTCCAAGTACAGACCCAGGAAGGGGCCCAAAGTATGAGCGTGGATGGGACGGGGAGATGCACCATCCACAAACGTGATCCTGTACATTTCAGTGACTTGACATTTATTTTTGATAAATAGGCCGCTCTCAAACCAGTGCACCCTGATGCACTCCTGGTAAAGGAGCAGGATTCTGGATTCTATTAGGGGCACAAATCTACTAAGCAAATACTTACAACATGCTTATAATGCATTTTTACAATGTTTTGCAAATTTGAATTTCTCTAAGAAATTTATGTCTATCATTAGAGTTCCTTCTAAAAATTTGCTGGCCACAGGCAGAGAGGAACATGGTGGGAGGGAGGCGGGGGCCCTGCAAGAGCAGGTCTGGGACACCGAGTGGTGGCTCCCTGCCAGTCTCTGGGGCCATGACAAGGAATTTCAAAATGATAAATAAGCAAACAAGTAAATACATACTTTCTATTTCTTCTGCTAAGTAAAAAGTTGCAATTCCCATTTCAGAACTGCAGGACAGTAAGTACCCTACTAATTGACATGCCCCACTTTTCAAAGAGTACTTGCCCTTTATCCTTGGGATGCTTTAGAGCCACTGACCTTCCCGATCATGAACGGCAAGTCCTAAACTCCCCATACGTGGTAAAGAAGAGGCACTCCTTCCCCTTTGGTCTGGGTGTGAACCTGGTGGAAGGTGCTGGAAAAGGGAGCTGAACAGAGAAGGTGTGGCTGGCGTTAGTGGCCCCTCACCCCTCGTCTGTCCCACCAGCTTGTCTGGTTCCTGGCCTGCCCCCAAGAGGACTCATCCTTATGGGCACCTACGTTCAGGTCTAGGTGGTGCCGGGGGGTCAAGCCTGAGCCTGGTCACAGAACAGCACGGGGTCATCAGGAGCAAGGAGTGGGGGCTTTGCCAGCTCTGGGTGTGCCCGTGGACTAAGAACTGGGCTTAGTCAACCTCTGCCCCAAAAAGTAGGAAGGAAAATCCCACAAACACCAGCAGCGCATCCCCCAGAGTCAATCAGTGTTACTGGCTGGACGTTCTTGTCTCAGAACTGTGCTTTTTAAGAAATGAAGATTTAGGACCAAGGAGAAGTTCCCTCCGTTCCTCTTCCCTTCTTCTCAACCTCCCCAGAGCAGCCACTGGTATGAAATTGGTCTGCATCTAATGCACATTTTTATATTTCACTCCTACATATTCTATATATATTCTTTTATGTATTATATATTCTATATATAGAATTATATAAATTGAAGTATAGTTGATATACTATATTGTTTCAAATGACAACATAGTAGTTCCACAGTTACCCACATTATTAAATGCTCACCCCAACTAGTGTAGTTACTCTCTGTCAACACAGAAAGATATTACAGTAGAGCTCCCTATATATTCCTGAGCTCTGCATATGGTGTTTAACAAAATTTTCATCAATGATTTACTAAAAATATTCTTCTGCAATCCCTTTTTTTCACTGTACATTATTTTCTGCTTTTCTCTGAAAGGATATATATGTGTATGTGTGTGTACATATATATATGTCACATATGTGACATGTATGTGTATATGAGAGAGGAAAGAAGTTTTGTTGTAGCTGTTGCACTTTGGTTTCAGGGCAAACACAAGTGGGGTGTTTGCTCATGTGCTGCTTTGTCATGCATAGAGTTGAAGGCACCCCTGGTTGGGCGAAAGCCCCTGAAGGCAGGGCCCTGGTCTGGCACCGCGCACTGTTCCCTGCATCTAATGTACATTTTTGTGCATGTGACCGAGTGGCTCTCTGCCCCCTGTGCCACTCCAGGAGGGGGCAGCGCTGCTGCCCAAGCTGTGGGCTGAGCCCCCTCCTCTCATGCTGAGCCCCCAACTCAACACTCTCCTTCACGCCTCCTGAGCAGCAGCTACAGGACGATGTTGGTTTGGAAAACTAGAATGAAGTCACACCAGGGAGCTGGGCACCAAGTCGGTTACATGAGCAGCGTGGGCTGGATGTTATTCCTTCCTGCCAGCCCTGCTTGCAGAGGATATATGTTTAGGAAACTCAGCCAGAAAGAAATCCAGTGAAAATGAGCTATGAAACTTGGACGTCCTGGAGAAATAATATTTACAGAGGAAACTCTTGAGACGAGCTCTCACCCGCGGGACACTGGCGCTGGGGCTCACGGCCGAGCACCGAGCCCTGTGCCAAGCAACCCCGGCTGGTGCTTGCCTCCGTGGGGCCTTTCCGCGCTCCGCGGGCAGCAGAGCCAAGTCCGCCTGCCCCCACAGCAAGACCGACGGGCGCTGCTCAAGGCCCAGAACAGAAACGGACTACGAAGCGAAAAACTTTTTACAAACCCTCTTTGGTGGTGGTGATGTGTCAAGGTAGGTTCGTCCGTTGTAGCGATTACACCGCTGGGGTAGGGATGCTGCCAATGGGGGAGGCTGTGCATATGTGGGAGCAGGGGGTACAAGAACGATCACTGTACCTTCCCTTCAAGCTTGCTTTGAACCTAAAACTGCTCTAAAAAATGTCTCCCTTGATTACCTAAAAGGGTGTGCCTTTTGGGATTTCTGTGGCACCTATAACTATGTTTGATTTGATACCTACAGCTGTGGGTGATAGGTGGAAAAAGTCCCAGGCAATCAACGTCACTCTGTACAGCTGGGATCCTGGATGCTCACCTGCCATTTGGTACATGTCTGACCTTGGAAACAAAGGGGCCCAAGAAGGGGAGTTTGGCTTGATTTGGACCAACCTTCCCCATCACTGGAACCCACAGTGTCGGATAAAAGAGAGGCCAAAGCAGAGTGCTCAGAAAACCCAAACCTGGTTCTTGTCATGGTTTTGCCCCTGATTATAAGTATGATGTTCAGTGAAACATGCTCCTGCCAAGCTTCAGTCTCCTAACATGTAGGACAAAGCCAGTGCCACCTGCCTCCTGGGAATGCTATGAGGAGCAAAGAGGTTACCTAAGCACAGTGGAAGCAGTAGTAATAGTCTGGGTACTTTCCATGTGCTAAAGATCATTTAATCCTCACAGCAGCTCCATGAATTAGGTACTATTGTTATAGACAAGGTAACAGGGGTAAATAACTTGCCCCACGATCACATAGTCAACACACAGGCAAGCCAGAATTTGAATTCACGCAGTTTGATTCTGGAGCCCCAGTCTTTGATTTTATACTATTTATACCAAGATAGAAAATAGCACGATGCCTGGCACATTGTAGATGATCAATAAATGGTTAGCCTCTCCCTTTGGTTTCTCCTAAACATATAGGATTATGCTGAGAAATTGACAGAAAAGTATATGTGAAAGTTCTCTGAAAACCATAAAGTCCAATGAAAATACAGAACATTAAAGAAAATGGCTTTATTATTTCAAACTATACTACAAAGCTACAGTGACCCAGAACAGTGTGGTACTGGTACAAGAACAGACCCACAGGTCAATGGAACAGAATCGAGAGCCCAGAAATAAACCCACACATATTTGGTCAATCAATACATGATAAAGGAGGCAAGAATATACAATGGGAAAGACAGTCTCTTCAATAAATGGTGTTGGAAAAACTGGACAGCTACCTGCAAAAGAGTGAAACTAGATCATTTATACCATACACAAAAATAAACTCAAAATGGATTAAAGACCTAAATATAGGACCTGAAACCATAAAACTATTAGAAGAAAACATAGGCAGTAAACTGTTGAACATCAGCATTACTAATTTTTTTCTGAGTATGTCTCCCAAGGCAGGGGAAACAAAAGCAAAAAGAAGTGGGATTACATCAAACTAAAGCTTCTACACAACAAAGGCAACAATAAACAAAACAAAAAGGCAACCTACTGTATGAGAATATATTTGCAAATGATATAGCTGATAAGGGACTAATAATATCCAAAATATAAAGAACTCAGATAACACAAACGAAAAACTCGATTAAAAACTGTGCAGAAGACCTAACTAGACATTTTTCCAAGGAAGATATACAGATGGCCAACAGTTCCATGAAGAGATGCTCAATATCACTAATCATCAGGGAAATGCAAATCAAAACCACAATGATCCATCACCTCACACCAGTCAGAATGGCCGATATCAAGCAGGACAAGAAATCACAAGTGTTGATGAGGATGTGACGAAAAGACAGCCCTCCTCCACTGCTGGTGGAACTGCAAATTGGTGCAGCCACTACGGAAAGCAACATGGAGCTTCCTCAAAAAACTAAAAATAGAAATACCGTAAGATCCAGCAATGCAACTTTGGGGAATTTACCTAAAGAAAACAAAAAATCACTAATCTGAAAGATATATGCACTCCCATGTTTATCATTACTTATTTAGCATTATTCACAATAGCCAAAATATGGAAACAATCTAAATTTTCTTTGATAGCTGAAAGGATAAAGAAGATGTGTACATATATACAATGGAATATTACTCAGCCATTTATAAAAAGAAATCTTGTCATTTGTGACAACATGGATGGATCTAGAAGTTATTACATAAGTGAAGTAAGTCAGAGAAAGGCAAATACCATGTGGTTTCAACTTACATGTGGAATCTAAAAAACAAAACAAACAAACAAACAAATAGACTCATCAGCACATAAAACAGACTGGTGGTTGCCAAAGAGGAGAGGAGAGGGGAGACGGGTGAAACAGGGAAAGGGAAAAATAAGTTAGTGAGAACATTTGATATCTTGATATGGGGGATGGTTATGTGAGTGTGCACACATCAAGCTGTACACTAAAACTTGTACATTTTAATGTATGTACCTCAATTTTAAAAAAGTAAAGGATTCAACCAAAAGCTATATTTACAAATACATTGAAAGTAAAAAATGCTTGCATTAGTTTTATAAAAAACCAGATAGAGAAATACGCTAATCATTTACTTTAAGATACTGGAAAAGAACTGAACAACCATAATGATGTAAGAAAGTATACAAGAAAGCTCTAAGAAAGAAGGGGATATAAAGTAATGGTGGTTTTATTTATAGGACAGTGAATTATAAATTACAAAGAGAAAACTGACAGGGAAAGCCAAGGTCTAGTCCTTTGAGAAAAACCTAATGCAACTATCATTCTTTAAAAATGCCTTTATTGAGGTATTATTCATATACCATACAATTCACTTAAAGGATACAATTCAGTGGTTTTTTGTATATACAGAGTTGTGCAACCATGTCCACAACCAATTCGAGAGCATTTTCATCACCCCAAAAGGAAACCCTGTCCCTATTAACCATGATTCCCCTTCTCTGTCTCCTGCGCTCTCCTCAGTCCCTGGCTACCAGTGATCCAGTTCCTGTCTCTACGGGCTTGCCTATTCTGGACACTTTCTTTAATGGAATCATAACGTATATGGTCCTTTGTGACTGGCTTCTTTCAAGGTTCATCCATGTTATAGCACATGTCAGTACTTCGTTCCTTTTTATTGCTGAATAACATTGTACACAGCATTGTTATTAAATGTATTTACTTGCTTCATAGACTTTTAGAGCTGGAAAAAACTTTAGAGACTGAATCTAAACCCCACCCATTTTCCTGATAAGGAGACAGTGGCCTGGAGGTTAAATGGCCTAGCGGAGATCTCCTGGGTAGGTGGTGGCAGAGCCCAGCCTGCAGCCTTGCAGCTAAGCACGCAGCTTATTGGTGAGGGACCAGCAGAATCATTTCTGCAAATATTGGTCTAATATCATTCATTCAACAAATCTATACTGGTGGTCCCCGGTGGGTGAATTACTGCGTGAGGCACTGGAGACCTGGGCGAGCGGGACAGATAAGCTCCCCGCTCCTTGTCTCAAGCATATGTTCTCCGGGGGAGGCAGAATAAACCATAAACCCCTGAGTGATCATAGTAATGCGCACTGAATAAAGTGCACAAAGGGAACAGGGAAAACAGGAGAAAGAGGACGGAGTGGGGGCTGGGGTGGCACTGGCAGGGGCGGTGGGAGAGGCGACAGGCCCAACTGTACACAGTGCCGTAGGAAAGGACTTGGCTGGGAAGGGCCTCTCTGAGGAGCGGGTTTTAAGCAGAGGCCTGGAGAAGGACAAGGACCAACTTTTGACTATCAGGGAGAAGAAGGCGTCTGGCAGGGGGTACAGCACGCGCAAAGATCCTGAGGTAGAGACAAGCTCAAAGTGTCGAGGGACTCAAATAGGTGGAGCAGAGTGAGAGAGCAGGTGGTGCGATTTGGGGCTGCAGGGGTCGGCCCAGATCACAGTGGGGGCCCTTTGGCTTCTTTTCTCACGACTCTCAGAACTAACTGAAGGTTGGAGGACCTGTGGGAATGGAGGTCAACAGCTTCCAGTTTCCTTCCTGTAAGATAAACTCCACTTACCACAGGAAGCAGAAGAGGCCCTGAATCTCTAGCAAGACTTCTGAGGACAAAAGAATTACATCGTCAATAAGGGTGATGTAACTGTGTGTCACCCTCAGGCTGAATCAGAAGATAAGGAAAACAGGGAAATGAAAAAATACAGACATACTAATAAGGAATGCTTATAATATGGTATAGCTGCATAACGGAACACAACGCAACTCGCAAAAAGCGTGAGGTTTACTCCTTCAGCACTGAAGTGGAAAGCTCTACAATTAGTTAAGTAAAAACAAACAAAAAGGTGCAGAGCTCTGTGTATAGTAGCTCATCATTTGTATAAAAAATGGCAGGAGGGATAACATGCATTTGCTCATATATCCATAAAATCTCTCTGGAAGGACACACATAAAGTACATCTAGGAGGGGCTGACTTGTTCGTCTCTGTCCATCCCCCGCCCCGCCCAGCAGCATGCATCCTGGGGGGAAGGGTGAGGGTCTCCCCTGTCCTGTTTACTGCTGTATCTCCATCACCTGTGACTGGGAGGCTGGGGAGGGATGCGTGGGAGGGGATGTTTCA
The DNA here is from genome assembly GCF_040802235.1 of Manis javanica. NCBI lineage: Eukaryota > Metazoa > Chordata > Mammalia > Pholidota > Manidae > Manis > Manis javanica. The sequence continues at coordinate 88,915,136 of NC_133169.1, read as the reverse complement.
CTATCTCCTCCTACATTGTGTCCAAGTTTGAGATATGTGAATGTATTTTCTATTCAAAGAAATTAAATCAAGAAAACAAAGAACAATGAGGGGTCTAGATCTCAGAGCTGAAGGCCTGTGTGCCTGCCTCCCAGAGCGCCTCCAGCCCCCCAGCCTCTAACTGAGCTGCCCCTTGGGAGCTTGGCTCCCCGCCTCAGAAAGCTACTGGCCGCTCATGGGGCTAGATTTCCCTCCTGGTCAGAACGATGGGGTGACAGTCTGGAGACCAAGGAAACTGCCCACGGAGTTCACAATTAACTTCAGTTCCCAAATATGAACCATCAAAACTCCTCTCTCCAGAGCCAGGGGAGAATGAACCTAGGAATAATTATCAAATGGACATCAGATTCCAATTAGGTGGCCAGCAGTGGGCAGGGCACGTGGGAGGATCAGTCAGCATAAAAGGAGAGGGTCACTCAGGGTAACACGCATCCTCACCCTGCACCCCAGGGTTTCTCAGCCTGGGCACTGCTGGCTTTTGGGGCTGAATAACTCGTCTGTGAGGGGCCGCCCTGTGCACACGGGGTGAGGGCTGCAGCATCCCTGCGTGCAGGCCGGGAGGGCTGCCTGTCCTCCTCACCCGATGCCAGCAGCACCGTCCCACTCCAGCTGGGGGGACCAACATGTCTTCAGACAGGGCCCAGGGGCCCCTGAAGAACAAAAGCCACCCCCTGGTGAGAACTCCATCCTCGCCCTGCATTTCCAGGTCGGGCTAGTTGCCCCTCTGCCCCTGCCCAAGGGGGGTACACACAGGCACCACACAGAGGTTGGGCGTTGCCCGATCTTCATCGCAGGGGGCTCCCTGAGTTTCCCATGTGCCAAGCAATCCAACTTCCTGGGACAAGTCTACCTGAAAAATAACACTATCAGATTTAAAAAAATAACAATCTGTCCACAAGAAGCTCCCTGGAAGGCTGGGGCCATACATAAAGAAGTGCCCCCAAAGCAGGTTGAAGCCTGAAGTGGAACCCAGCCGGGCTGGCCAGGGGCGAGGGCTGCAGCAGCCAGGAAGCACACACCACTGCCCCTGGGGGTTATTTCCCTCTAGGTGATGGGGAGAAAGAAGGCAGAGAGGTTCCCGGAGTGCATGCAGGTCACTTTGCAATAAGGGAGGACAGGTGGGTACACCGCCATCATCTCTCCTCTGCAGAACAAAATTCCCAATGGACAGCTTTCTTTGCACGCAAAGAAAAAGAAACCGTATTCCTGTGTTTTGATTAATTTGAGGCTCGTCCTTGAGGGCTCTGAAATGAATGAGCAGACTTTTCCGTGGCTGACTGTCCTGGCCGCCGGGCCCTATCGGCAAAAGCTTAGTGTTTATTTACTTTTGCTCGTGTTATTTTTATTTCAGTTCAGCTGCAGCTCAGTGCGGAAAGCGTGGGGGAGGTGTATATAAAGAGTACTGAGACCGGCCAGTACTTGGCCATGGACACCGACGGTCTCTTATACGGCTCAGTAAGTATGAGACTGACATGCTTCCAGAGGTGGCCAAGGTTTGAGGTTTCCAGAAATTTTGTTACGTTGAGTGATGCAAACTATTAGGCAACAATTCGTCTCTGTTTGTTGTTTTTCCGGCAGGATTCTCACCCTCCACCCTGCCTTATTTTAAAAACAAACGTAAGTGTTTCTTGCAGTATTCTCTCAAAATACTCAAACGTATTATCACATACACATAGGGGAGACATTGATCAAGATTTTGGTAACTCACTGGCCACTCATTTCAGAATACCTAATCCCACTTGATTCATTCATTCCAGAAAGGTTCCTTGAGCACTGCCATTTGCTATTGGTGTATCCTCTATGCCTTTTACAAAAAACTGCAGAGCCCAGAAGCCAGTAGTTGATATGTCATGCATACAGCTTTGAAAACAGCCCTTTTATTCTGGAAGAGGCACCTAAAAGGACAAAAAGCTTAATAACTTAATTCAATGCACATCGATCAAATGCTTCCTGGATCTAAGTACAGTTAGGTACTGCAAGGACGTCAAGATGAATGAGCCACATCTCTGCCCCTGAGAAGCATATTCTAAGAGTTGATTTAGTCGCTAAAAACCTGCACATTTCCTAGTTAATGTGTCACATAGGTTTGATTCAATAGATACTGGCCTTTACAGAAAAGAATAGAAATAAAAGCAGTCTGACTTTGCCCATTGGTATCTTCAGTAAAAGATGTGAATGGAAAGACAGCTGAAGCCAATGGCCCTAGGTTTTTAAATTATTTCTGGATTTCAATGATATTTTCTCTGTATCCTCACAAATGATAATTAAGGCTTGGCCAAAAACCCCTTTCTTTCCTTTTATGAAGATGTCTATAGAAAGAAGCCACTAGGGGATTTTAGTCTGGGGCTCCCTTGAACTTATATCCAATTGCCAAGTGGCATTGGGTGCAGAAAAACCCTCTCTTTGAAGTGATAATGTTAGCCAGGGTTTGGGAGGTGAAAACAGTTCCGTTTTTTCACGCTGCCCTCTAGGGCTCAGAAGACGAGATTGCCAGAGTGATAGGCAGCCTCTAGAAGGCTGTCTGCTGACACACGGATCAACCGGGACAACTTTAAAGGGTTTGGAGGCAGGCAGGACAGCTATATAGGGAGCAGAATGTTTTTAAAAGGTGGTTCTTCCACTTGGTAATAAAGTCAATCAGCCAATCAATTATTCAGTCTCGGGTTTGCAATTGAATCTCATGCCTCTGCACTTCGGCAAGTTACTCGCCCACTCTGAGCCTTGTCTAAAATGAGGATAGTAATGGACGATAACTGCTGCAGACAGGGTCAGCAACACACGCACAGAACCCACCCACCAGCGTGGTGGGCAGGCATCAGAAATGCGCCATCAATGGCTACAAGACCAATAACCAGTTTATGAATCCCTGACTCTCATTATTTTTTAGGTTATAGGTTACAGTTTTAGGGCTTTTCCTCCTCTAAATCAGTTTTGATGTTTACTATAACCTTCTTCCTCTCATAAAATATTAATCTGATTTCCTCTAGGCTCCAGATATCCCTTCACCACCACAGTCCTGGCTGTCACTATAAGTCACCTCTGAAATATTCAGAGGGCAATCTTAATGTGTTATGTCTAATATTTTTTACATTTCCCCATTGGTAGAGAGAAGTCCTAAAATATCTCAAAGCTCTTCCTCATGTTCTTAACCGATTTTAAGTAACATTCCATCCTGATACAAATTTGTGTGTATGTGTGGAAAGGACAGACTTATTTTTAAAAATAAATTTGAAAGGCTATATACCAAAACATTAATATATTTATCTCTGGGGGTGGTAGGCGGCTGATATTATAACAGTGAATGCCTTCCTGTATTTTCCAAATTTTCTGCAGTGAGTCTATGCCACCCTGTAACCGGGGGAAAAGCAGCATGCTAAATATAAAAGAGAAAATAATTAAAACAATAGGATGAATCAACTGTTGATTCCTCAGGCCCTAGACATTGCACAGAGCACGTAACAAGCACTGACAGAGCCTGGCTGAGGGGTGGACAGAGCACCTCCGATTCAGCCTGCTGACTCATCCTGTGACTCAGCCCTTCTGTGTGTGTCAGCTGCTCTAGTGTGACAGAGAAATCAGGTGGGGGACATGGCCATCCTCAGCTTTATCACAGCACACAAGCCTGACGCCCACTAAAGGGCTCTGTGGGATGAGCCCTCCTTATAGAGAGTGGGCAACCCACACAGGGCCAAACTGCTTGCCTTCTCCCACCCCGACAGTGTGCATCAAACACTAAGTTCTTCTAGAGGAGCAGAGTCACCCAATTAAATATTACATCTATGTCCTGTCTTGTTCTAAAACGGTCTGAAGTGTCTCACCCAGGTGTCATTGCACTAGGCTACAAATGAGTAAGAAGCAGGGGACTTCCTGTCACACAGTTCCTTACTAACCAAAGATAGCTTTACTGATCCCAGGAATCAAATTAAGTTCACCACCTAGCCAAAAAGCACATATTATTTGCAAGGCTCTGGGTCTGGGGTGCAGACATAAGGCTGACAAGGTTCCAACTCTTCTCTCAGTAGGGCTCACAGACTAACAGACTAGCATGCCCACAAATAGAGAACAATGAACAACAGGATTAGAAACCACCAGTACAGGAATCACCAACTGCTGCGGGTGCTGAGTACAGTGATCACATGACTTGGAATTGGAGCAAAGTCAATACACAACATAAGTATTTTAATACACCTGTGCTATTTCCAAGTATAATAAGGGAATTTTAAAATCCTGACAAAGTTCAAATAAGTGGGGCTCCTCCAACTCTCTAGCAGATGAATTTCAAGGAAAAAAGTAATTGTTGGTAGATATTTTTTAAGTGGATGCACTATTTAATATGCTGTAGCCATCTTTCTGGTCTAACAAATGTAAAGCCGCATTGGATTCCACTGTATGGATATACCGCTACCCACTTAACCAATCACCTTGCCATGGACATTTAGATTGCTTCCAATTTGTTACCATTAAGTCCAATACTTCAAAATACCGTCCTCGAAAATACAGTTTTATACTTGCTCAACTATCTCCTAAGGGTCCATTCCTAGAAATAAAACTGCTGGGTCAAAAGTAATGCATATTTAAAACTCTGATACATATTGCCAAACTACCCTCAAACTTCTTGCCAGCTTTTCTCACCAACAGTGCATGAAGGTTTTTCCCACACTGTATTCCCATCACCAAAAAAGTATTATTAGTAGGTTACCATTTATTCTTCAAATCCAAACTTAGAACATCCCATGGCTTTACAGTCTGGTTTTGCTTATTGGATGTTTTCCATATGCCAGGCCTCTTCAGAGAGAACCGGCCCAGCCTTGCCCTTCAGGTGCTTGCAGTCATTTCAGGGTCTCCCCAGTGGGAGACTCTTGGGTCCTGAGGTCAGCAAATGGGAGAGGAATTTATGAAAATAGGAAATGTATTTGCAAGCTCATTATGTGTTGGCTCCTGTTCTAAGTCCTCATTACCACCCTCAGAGATGGATCACATTACGATCCCAATTTTACTGAAGATGAAACAGAGGCACAGAAACAAAGCCTCAGTTCCTTGGCCAAGGTCACACCGCTAGTGAACGGAGCAACCAGGTTTAAAACCACTCACTAATAGTTCCATTCTTTTTGCTTTTATCTTTTTAGCAGACACCAGATGAGGAATGTTTGTTTCTGGAAAGGCTGGAGGAAAACCATTACAATACCTACACGTCCAAGAAGCACGCCGAAAAGAATTGGTTTGTTGGCCTCAAGAAGAATGGAAGCTGCAAACGTGGTCCTCGGACTCACTATGGCCAGAAAGCAATCTTGTTTCTCCCCCTGCCAGTCTCCTCTGATTAAAGAAATCTGTTCTGGGTGCTGGCCACTCCAGAGGGGCCTGATGGGGTGCTCACCTGGTTGACCCCAGATTGTGCCCTTGACCATCGGCTGCGCTAACCCCTGGTCCACAAAACCTGAATTTGTAAGCAATGCGCTTCTAAATGCCCAGTTCACTTTTTTTGCAGAGCCCTTTACCCCAGCACAGTTTGGAAGCGAGCGACCAAATTGCTTCTAAGGGCCAACTGGCTGGCCAGTCTGGGTCTGGTTTGGATGTCCAGTTGCCTCTGGGCATCTGCTACAGGCTAAGCCCCTCAATGCAAGGGTGGGGCTAAACGAAGCATGTTCAGGAGGCAGCCAAGTGGGTTATTAGCAAGTGCATATGATTCCCTCTGCTGAGTAGATCCTTCCTGTGGCTCCCCACACACCTGGCACGACTCCCTTCTGTCCTTTCACTACCCCACAAGTGTTAGCAGGGAAGCAATGGCTAGACAGGAGGAAGGCAGCATTCCGCGAGAGAAACAGGGACGAAGAAACCCCCTCTCAAGAACGGAGGGGATTAAAGTGGCAAGGGGAGATTGGATTCTGGTGGACAGCTTAGAAGGACAGGATCTCAATGCAGAATAAATGAAGGATGGGAGGCTCAGCCACAGGAAAGCAAAATAAATGCGCAGCCTTGGGAGTTGTTAACCATGCCTTGAATTTCCCAAGGTTATCCAGCAGCAGAAAGCCCCCCGGTGTCAAGTGGGAAGCATGAGAAGTGGGTTCTTGATAAAAGCAAGGACACCGGATGTTGGTAAATTCATGTGGGTCTGGGGTGGGTGTGGGGGTGATGAAAAAGGAAGGGAAACATGGGCTGAAGGGAATGTTATCTTCTAGAGGATGATTCCACACATGAGAGGGTAAGAGAAAGGGGCACCATGACCTGTGCTTAGTCACCAGAAAGCAGAGACACTGGGGTCCTAGGGCAGTGTTTACAAAGCACACTGGGTGTTTGAGTGCCGTTTCCGGCTCAGTGGGTCTGGGGTAGGTGACATTTCCCACAAGCTCCCAGGTGCTGTAGATGCTGTGGCCGCCCCCCACCATACTTTAAGGTCCTGAAAAATGTTTTTCAAATGAAGGTGGCCCCACCCCCCACCCCCTCTAGCTTCACCATTAAAGAACACACACCCACCAGCCTTCCTGAGCATTTAGGCAGCCTTGGCGGCAGCTGTACCTATATTAAGGAGGGTGGATTTAAGGCACTTTGGCCCAATGCCTATAAAGTGCCCATTTAGAAGATATACGAAAGCATCCTTCAAAAACGTTAAACCCTCACCAACAACTTTTCCCAAGAGACCATTGTGTGACGATTACTTGTATAAATATGCTTCCTGCTTAAAGTAAACTTGACCCAAGCGACTAGCAAATTAGAAACACCATTCATTTCTGACATATGATACTGTTGCCATGTAAGGGCCTTTAATAAGCCATTTAAATTTACATGAGACTGTTTTAATCACATTTTAAAACTATAGCTCAAAGGCTACTAAAGTGATTAGCATTCAGCTACTGAGAATAATAGGATATGATGAATAAGCTCCACTTAAATTATCTACCACTTAAACTACATTTACCTATGAGATTTTTCTTTGTTTTCCACTGTGCTGTTACAAATTTTTCTTTGAAAATGGGGACTCTTAAGCAACGCTATCATAATTGTGGATAAAAATTGATGAGAGTGTTAGCCCCTGTTATAAAGAATTGAAGTAATTATTAATTGAGAAATAACTCCTTAGTAATTGAACTGTTGTATTTAGAATGGGAGAAAAATGACGTGCTGTGGAAGTTCAAAGCAGTAGTTTAATTGAGGAATTGAACTAAGTTAACACTATGGTTAATAATATCATTCTGCATTGGTCCAGAAAAACAATTTCATAACAGTTTTTGTTTTTGTTAACTTGGATAAGATGATTCTATTCTATTTTAGTACATTTTTGCAGGTAAGTTGGGGACAGTACAGAATGGTTTAACATCTTTTTACTATGAAGATGTTTTACTATGAAGATTTGGCCAGAAAAAGGTACCCAGAGAGGAAATCCAAGGTATTTATTTGGTCCAGAATTTTCAGTGTATGAATCAAATTCAAGTCAACATTGACCAAGAAAAATTAAATACTGTTGCTAATAGATGAGACGGAATTCGAGACCCAAAGCATTTAGAAGAAACCCTATTGTGACCTTGGCAACTGCAGTCCAGTCATTCTTCGTGTAGTCATTCAGTGAATATTTATTAAGTGCTTACTGTGTGCCAGGCCCTGTACTGGGTCCTGGGGCCCCTGGAAACCTTGTCTGTCTGGTTTGCTGCTGTTCTCTCCTAGGGCATTATATTTATGATGAAAGATGCTGTGCATTCATTTCTTTCAGTCAAGTTAAAACACAGACTTTGTAGGTTCCTGCTGAATAAATAGCAAGTCCCAGCAACCCACATTTTGGAAGTTAGCAACACCCAGAATAAACAAATCCCTGCCAAAGCATCAGGGGACATGACAAGGTAAACCTAACATTTCTAACTGTAGAACCATGTCGGTGTCAAGGCAGGACTTTTCAATCAGGCAAAGAGCCTGCCTGGTCCAGTGGAAGGGGACAGTGGGTGGTTCCCCACTTTGTATCCAATGGGCTCTAGTTCCCCTGCATGGAGCACTCCTGTCCCTCGCTCTCTGCCTTGAGCAAGCCTTGTAGCCATCTGCGGGTCAGGCGCCTCTCATGGGGATTCATTTTCAGCCCGTTGTTAAGAGTTGCCTGCCATTCTGTACAAAGCACCAGGAGCATATATACTTTTCACTGTTCCCAACGTGGAGGGGGAGGTGGCGGCCCCGTCCTGGAAGGGATGATAATCAGAGCCTCCTATGGCCAACAGCGTGTACTTAAAAAAACTGACTGGAACGTGATGTGTTGCTGGCGATCAAGGTCTTTGCCTTGTGTCAGAGGCAATGGAGCCCAGGGCCTCAGCTTTGTAGAACATACTGCCTAAACCACCCAAGCTCATGGCTGCAAAGCAGACCTCTGATGAAGAGGATGCCTGTCATTTTACATCACTGTCTCTTTACTTTTGCACCTTGCAAGTATTAATAAATGTCCCACTGCTCGGTGACGATGTCTCTCTGGGTGTCCGCGCATCACGGCGTCTCCGCTTCCCGCGAAGGCCTCCGCTGGTATCCCGGAGGTGTGGCCGCTTTTATCTCCAGATAGGAGGTTTTAAAGGCTGACAGGAAAAGCTACGGTAGAAACACTTTTCATTCTGTTTGGAAACCTAAGGCAACATTGGTGCCTTTCTAGGGCTCCGTTAGGGACGTCGCATCAGGAAAGTTGCCCCCCACTCCCCGAAGAGCAAAGCAACATCACTAATGCAACCGACACATTTTCTTCATAGTATAAATCATGCGAAATGATGCTACTATTGGTGAGTTGACCAGTTTGTGCTTCAGCAAAGATATGGTGAACTGAACAAAAACTTTAAGGTCTTGGTTCAATTTTAAGTCAATGGCAAGAGGTGCCTCTGTGGCATCTCAAGAGCCTCAGTGCAGGGCTATAGGTTCACCCATCAGATTTTCTGAAAATATTATACCAAGCAATGTCTCCTTCTGAATGTTCTGCCTTCTCACTTGTAGGAGAAAGTACACTATTGCCTAGACTCCATGGCAGAATCAGATCACACATGTGCACACACACACATGTTCACACATGTCTATGCACATACACTTGCTTGCACACATGCACACTCACATAGGCACATGGATCTTTAAAAAAAACCAGTTGGGTGGTGTTTGCTCACTGCTCATTCTACACCAAAATCGAGGCCTCCTTTTCATTTTACAGTTGCCGAAAGCAGTATTTTTCTACTGTTTAGAGCTCGATCCACAGTAAGAATTACATTTGCAACACAATCCAGCATGTGCAGGCCCTTGTACATACACACCACGGAAACAAAAAATGTCGCAAAACTATATATATCAGATGTGCTCAGATTTTTCTATTACATCCCACTGAAAATTGCTTGTCAAAGATCCATTAAACTGGCTCATGACATTAAAAGGTCACAACCGCAGTTAGAAAAACATCAGCTTAACGCAACTGTCTTCTTTCCCAAAGACGAGACCAATTAGGATCTTGTATTAGGGTTTTAGTGTTTTCAAAGTCATGATTTGTTCGAAGACAAGGGGACATTCTGTTACCCAGGAACCACCTGTTCTGAGGGCTGGGTGAATTCTTTTAGCTGGTTTACTACTGATCACACAAAATAAATGAGACGTTGCGCACCCCACAGGCACTCACTGCTGCCTGCAACTCAGGTCTCAGCAGACGCCCCGGCAGAGCCCTGGGGGCCTGACCCCTCCCCTTCTTTGGAATTTATCACTTGGGTCTTGAGGCCATTCCCTCCCTGACTCCCACGGTTTTCACTTCATTCTTCTCTCGCGCCCCTCCCCCCCACAATTTCTCTTTCATAACCATTTCTAAACACGACATGAAAAGTAGACTGAGTCAGGAAAAGACTAGAAACCCAGAACCTCTGAGCATAAAATTCACTCTAAAATCCAATCAGGGAACTCAGAGCCTGAGATGTGGGGATGTGACATTGGGTATCCAGTCCCCAGTGATCCATCTATCATTCTCTCAGGTTACAGGGAAAATGCACTAACTGACTGCTTGGATCTTTCTGTAACATTGTATCCACTCTGCGGTTGATATATTGACCATGACATACTGCACTGTTAGCTTTCCACCCTAGTTATAAAATTAAAAAGGGAAAGCAGGTCACACACAGCCTGAAGCTACAGGGTGGATTTGCTTTATAAAATGCATATACTGTAGGACCTAGTTTTGGGGTCTTCTGATGGGTCTGAGAATGCTTGTGATGTGGGGAGGAGGTATTTCCTGAATTGCTTCCTTCCCTCTTAGCTACCCATGGTCACACAGGCTAAATTTACACATTCAGCAGCTAGACATTGGTGTCTGTTTTATTGCATAAACAAGCAAAAACCTCACTGCATCCCTGATGCACTTTTCTATCAGCCTTAATGAGGGGCCAGGAACTCCTTGTTCAGAACTGTGTTCAGTTTCAGGATTTGATGCACTCGGCTGCAGTGCGTAAGCACGTAGGTGTACACAGGCAACTTGTGCAAATCATTACAGAAACACACATCACTATGATTTTCATATTTCATGTTTTTTTTCTTGCCTTAGAAGAAAATTTTTTTAGTCTTACCCAGAGATGCACAAGAGCAAGATGTTAGATTACTGATACACTTTAGCTCCAAACTTTTTCTCCAAAATAAGTCATAATAGTTTTCCTATAGGCTAATTTGTGTGGACTGTAAAAATTGGGCTGTAGGTAGTCTGGGAATGTCAACTGTGTTAAGAACTCAGTAACTTCCTGTAGAAGTGAATAGTACCATCTATGGCATTCTCAAAGTAGGACGCCTGCATTAGGAATCCTGATTCTGACCTGGGAAGTGGTGCTGGTTTTTGAACTGGCCAGGTCATTTCTAATAATACAGGATAAAATCACAAATCCCTGGTGGCTGTGCAGAGAGGGCAACTGAAAGAAGAACTTGTTTCTTGATCCTTGATGTTAGGGGACTCTGTCATATAATATTTAACCGACGTGAGCAAGAAAGATGGGTTTTATAAATTGCCAGAAAATGTGTAACTCCCAAGCAACTTGACCATCTGGGAAGAGTTTGACAGGGCAGAGGGCTACTCCATCCAGTCCAGACCTCAAGAATAGACAGTAACAATAAGTTGAAAATGAGGCATCTTTCCTCAGTTCCCTCACTCACTCATCTATTCATTTATCATTTATTGAGCATCTAGCACCTGCTTAGTTATGGCCCAATCAGGAGACAGAGATCACATCGATAATTTGAATGGGATAACTTTAATAAAAAGAATTACCAACTAGTGAAAAGAGATGAACTACTCAGAGGGGTAAAGAGATCTCTAAAGAATATTGGAACAGCAGCTACTCTCCTCAAGCCTGAGGATAGAACTCAAGGAAGGAGCTTACTTGAGAGAAGGTCTTCTGACCTCACTGGCAAAGGTGTGGTTGTGGCCCACAGGACGGCGGGCGGATGATCTCACGGCAGGGCCTCGGGAGTTCCCCACAGGGAGCAGCTTGCTGGGGTGCCAGCATAACTTGCTGGAGGTTGTGCAGCACTAGGTTTCCTGCAGGAAGCTGCCCACTGGCCACTGCGCTGTAGGAATAAGAAGAGAACTACAGGAATCCCAAAGAAAAGCCCCTTCTTCTTGCAGGATCCCTCCAATGCTCTCTACAGACAAACCGTAAGGTGCATCAGCTGGCAAAGGGGAAATGTGTACAGGCTCCAGCTCCAGTATCATAAAATAAGGCAAAGAAGAATGGATTTGGATCAGATAGGCAATAAATTGGCAACTGGCAAAACCATGATTTAGATACTCTACTAGCCACAGTATTAAAAGATGGATAAATGTGGTCATTGCCCTTAAGAAGATTATAGTAGTAGAGAAAGTCTCTAGATGAAAGCATCAATTTGGGGGGCTTGCTCCCTTTTAAAAATGCTCTTTCTAAATCCCCCTGAACTTCTCCAAAGGCCATTCATTTATTTAAAGTACTTTCTTTAGATTTTAAGTCGTTAATGAATTTAACTCAATGTAATGTACAAATCAATGTAAATCCCACATACAGAAGAAGGTAGCTTTGGAGTCGGGTTGGCAGAGTTCAAATTCTGGATCCTCCATTTCCTGACTGTGTCTTTGGGGAAGTTCCTTAACCTGTCTGCTCTCCACTTCCTCCCCTCTGGAATGAGCAGACATTCAGTGCCAACCTCACAGGCTTGTGGAGAGGACCGAATGAGATGGAGGCATGGAAGTATTTTTAACACAGTACCTGGCATATGATAAGGACTGAATAAACATTTGCTATTATTTTTATAATAAATATAATCACACATATCACATACTGATAAGATAGAGCTAAAAATGATCTTTCAGATTTCCATTTTGGGTCCCAGTGATTTTCTTTATGAATCCACATTTGGAGGGAAATTGCTTCACAGCAATTCATTTGAACAAGGGATAATAACATTGACTGACTCCACGCTTACTTCTATAAGGCAGAGATTATGGGATATAATTGTCTTACTGTAATGTGAGCAGGTTAGTCCACATCTAGGCTATTGTATCTCATTCTAGATGCTGTTTATTAAAAGGAATTTTATAACTTTAAAAAAGTTATGTGAAAACTAATAGATGAATAGTAAGGAACCATAGAAAAAACAAATAAAAAAAAACAAAAGAAACTAAGTGTGTTTAGTTAAGAGAAGATTTAAAATGAGATATTATAATTCTCCCCAGACAGTTCAAAGGTCCTTTTGTTTTCTTGCTCTGGGAATCAAATGAGTATAGGTATTTGGAACCTGACAAGGAAGTGGTTTTTGTTTCAATATAAAGAAACAATTTTTTTCTAACAACTACAGTCATTCCAGCCATGGTCACTAGCACATCCACATGTAGTGACTGAGGTCTGCCAGTCCTGGAGATTTCCATACAGAGCCTGCACGCACGCCTGGGGTCTACTCGGCAGTGTGGCACCCAGGACCCCCTTCAGAAGTGACCCTCCCAGCTGCTGAGAGTATTAACCTGCTGACAGGCCTTCACCATCAGCACCTCGGTGAAGAAAGCTGCCGTGCCCCAGGGCACGCCCCTCCAAGGTGATGCACATAGGTGCCCAACTGCCTGGCCCCTATGCTTCAACTCTGGACAGCCCTGCAGGATCGTCCTGGTGTCAGAAGTTCTCATAAAGTCAGCCGAGGCCTCTGCTGAGAATGCCTCCACCTCTCCTTCTGCCCTAACCTGCTTCCTTCCCGTCCACAGGTGTCCATCCCAAGATCCCTGAGAAACCTCCCGCACGCTGATCTTCATCTCAGGGTCCACTTCTCAGGAAACTAGCCTGTGACAATACCCACCCAGGACACTGGAGGTGCTGCCCTGAGCAGGCTAACCGCAAAGGTCCCCTACAGCCCCGTGACTCTGCGGCGTCTTTGGTCTTTTGAAACTGAATGTTCTAAGTCCGCAAAGTTCATGTACAATCCATGTGGCTGATCCTCAAGAGAAATCTCAGCCTTCTTTCTCATCAGCTGATATCTCATTAGCCTGAGGCCACTTAGGAGGGGCACTTGTTGAGTCCTTCAACTGGTCATTCAACCACTGCCCAGTTTTTCAACAAATATTTATTAAGGCCCAAATATGCACCAGGCATGGTGGGCATGATGGTGTACCAAATAAAGCTCATTTCTGGAGCTTACAGTTTAGTAAGGAGAAGCATATGAACATATTATTCCCCAAATTTCACTTATTTGCATACTGCTTCCAAGAGCCTATATACCCATTGCCTGATCATGGTACTACCAATTCATATGGTTTCTGGAAGGTGAATTTACAGTAGGCAAAAATTTCACAAAAAGATAAGCTACTACCATATATATATATATATATGTATTTTCTAATACACATTAAAATAAACATAAAACTTGACAATTTTTTTAATGAATACCAGCATATCATTTGTCCCATATACATATACCATAGAGTAGGAAGCAATTTACACAAAGGATCACAGACAAATGTAAAATTGTAAGTGTGACAGGTACTTACAAAGGAGAAGTATCCAGTGAATTCAGGGGTTTCACTTACTCAAGGGATTCCCTGAGGAAATGAGTTGATGTCTGACAGAAGACGACTCAGAGTTGACCAGGTAAAGAGGTGGAGTGTGGGGTGTGAAGAACATTCCAGATGGAGGCAGCAGTGTGTGTGCTAAGGCACTGTGGCAGGAGGGAACACAATGCCAGGGAGGTCCAGGTGTGGAAAGCAAGGTGTGAACTGAAGTTAGCCAGCAGGGTAGAAGCCAGTGATGGAAGCGGGAAGGTAGGTGGACTCCATTCTCCAACATCTAGATAGCTAAGTAGAAGCTATATACACATAATCATTCCCACCTGACTCCCACCCCCACCCCACCACAGACTTTTCTCCCCAAATGAATTATAACACTTCTCTAGACCCTCTGCCAAAGGATACAAATAATCAGTATCAGCATACATGTTTCTGGCCTGGGGCTGTGAAATGTATTCCAGACTTGAAACTTTGGGGGCTGAGGTTCTATCTGGTAAATATTTAGATCTTTCCCCAAGGCTTTTATTCATTCCATCCAGCAGGTGGAGTACAGGAAACTGCTTTCTGTTCCCAACCAATCCCCTTGCATCCAAAAGGAAAAAGTTTTGCCAGCATCGTCAAGGGTGAGAAATAGAACAAGAAAGCAGTGATTGTGTATTTGAGTCTCATTCTATGGAAAACATGAACTAATTAGCGTCTTATTGCTGTGCTTCCAGAGATTCTGAACTTGACATTTCTGTCCAAGTTTGGGGAGCTATGCTATTAGTCCAGAAACAAATGAAGCGGCTTAAAAAGAATCACATAACCAAAAACCACATCCTTCACAAGACAGAAAAGCAGAAAGGCAACGTGGAAACTCCTCACCGATGGTGCCAGTTTGAGGGTTTGGGGAGATTTGACTGGCTGGCAGAGGTATGTTCATCTGGTATGCAAACAGATAACATAAACATATTCACATAGATCTAGTGAGGAAAACAACAGACCACATAGAACTGGCTTCTTAAAGTCCTATGGTCAAATAGTGACCTCATAGAAAGAACAAAGAAACCGAGGAGACAGAGAGCGAATAGAGACAGAAGGGATCACTTCCATGACTCCGGATTCTGTAAGAAACACGACGGACTTTAATGACCCTTCTGAATTGCCCTCATTTCTTTTTCTAGAAGGCATAGAGACTTGCCTTCCTGACAACCAACCAAAGAAGATGTTTCCTGAACCCCCGCTACAGAGGGACTGAAACATCTCACAAAGAACTGGGCTCCACTGAGGAATATACAATGTGGCTGGGAAATGCAGTGTAAACAGATTGTTAGTGTGCAACATAGGAGAATGTGCAAAGAAATGTGTGCAGGGTGTTCCAGGAGCATTCGGGGAAGGGGATTCTTCCCAGGGAAGTTAGGGAAAGCTTCCCAGAGGATGTGATGCTTGCCCTGTGTCAGAAGAGATAAGCAGGTGTCCACCAGGTGGGAAAAGGAAACAGGACCGTGGAGTCCCCTGTCCCTCATGGATCAGGCACTGGAGAGTCACCTGTCCTGGGGAGGCAGTCACACAGGGTCAAAGTGAGCCCTGAAAAGCCAGCAGAGAGATAGATGAACCATCTCTCAGTATATAATAGGCATGTATTTTGGGAGCTCTGTCGCGTGAACATGTGAATGATTAAGCACTGTATCACATTCAGCCAGCCAAGTACAAGCAGTCCCGAAAGCCGGGATAGCAGCAGACCCTTGCCCCCTATCCGCCACCCCACCCGCCCCCTCCTTGGAGCAGGTATGCATTGAATGGAATGTCAGGCAGATTACCCAAACCACATTTACCTTCTCTCGCTCTCTCTCTTCCCCCCTCAGTAAAGTGGATTTCTTGTAACTTAATCATTTGTGTGTTATGTAACTTTCCTGCCAAGTACAGGGCACAACCTTGGAGTTACCCAACTTCACCAATAAGTATGTGGCTTTCCTAAGCCTCGGTTTCCACATCTCTACTATGGGGAGAATATTAAAACCTTCTTCATAAGGTTACTGTGAGGATTAAATGAACGAATCTGTGCACACTGCATAGAACACTATTTGATAAAGGGTAAGTGATCAATAACTATTACTGCTATATTATTACTCCAATCAGAGACAGCATGTGTTAGGATACAGGAATACAGAAGAAAATCGTGTGTTAAAGGATGGTGAGCAGTGTAACTAGCCAGAGGTGAGGCTGGTAAGGTAGGTTCAGGGGGATTTGTGAAGGTTCCTGATCACAAGGCTAAGTTTTACTGCACCTCTAGGCAAGAAGGGACCAGGTAAGTCACAGCTCCAGATTTATATTAGACCGAGATGGCTCTGGCCGTAGAGTGGAAACGAAGATGGGAAAAGCAGCCAGGGAGCTACTGCAGGCGCTTGGTCTTGAAGCAAGGAGTGCCTGAACTGACGAACATGGCGGTGGTAGTGGCGGTGGTTTTTTCAATGTGAGCTCCTCCCAGACAGACCCTGAGACCATGACTTGGGTAGAAGTTGGGTGGAGACCCCAAGGAGCACAATGAGAGAGGGGGGAAGTAAGGCAGGGACAGGAGAAGGGCCAACAAAGGATGCATCACTGAGTAGGTCACTGCTGGGGACAGGTGGGGCTCCCTTCCCCTGGGGGCCTCTGAGGGACTGTGGGGAAGACTTCTCAGAATTTCTCCCACAGTGGAAGTGGGGTATTTACCCACTGAGGCCGTCTTTCTCTGGGTGAGGGCTTCCATTGGAGGTGGAAATCCCAGCGCTTCTGGGCTGCTCTCCTTCAGACTGAGCAAGCCTCTGTCCCACCTGAAGAAGTGCTCAGAGAAAAAGAGGGGCAGGCCTGTGAGGTGGAGGCTGTTGGTGCATATGGGGCTTGTCCATCAGGGCTGCATGCAAGCTCAGAAGTGGCTGGAGGGATAGGTGGCAGGGCACGACACGAGGATTCCAGCTGCCGCAGGAAACCTTTCCTGAGTGTGCACCGTGGGCCAGGCATGATGCTAAGCATTTCATGTAAATGCATTATCACAGTCCATCCTTACAACCCCTAGGAGGTGATGGTGCTATTAGTATCCCCACCTGACAGACGGGGAAACCGAAGCACTGAGAGGTTATATGATGTGCCCAAACTCATACAGCCAGGAAGCGATGAAGCCCATGCTTGAGCTCTTAGAGTGACTCAAGAGCCCACACCTCCAGTCATTACTGTATCCTGCCTAGAGAGAACAGCAATGAGCTGGAAAGAAGGGGTGGACCTGAGACTGATTTAGGGCAGTGTTGTTTAATACAGTCGCCACTAGCCATGTATGGCTATTGAATACTTGGAAATGTTACTAGGGCAAGAAAAATTGAAATTGGAGTTTTATTTAACTTAAATTAATTTTAAATAGCCATGCATGGCTAGTGGCTACTGCATTGGACAGTGCAATCTTAGGAGGTGGGAAATCCCTGCCCTTAAAGAAGGTGAGGATGACTTAGAACCTTACCAACATGGTAATGGTAAGATGCACCATGACATGTATCACAATTCATTACAAAGGGTACTTAAAGTACTGAAATGAATGAATGTTTTACTTTTATATTTAAAGTTTTTAAAAAATCAAACCAATACAGGTTCACAGTTTTAAAAGTCATATATTGTTACAAGTTTATAACAACAACAACAAAAGAAAAAACAGTAATCCCCCACCACTACACTCCTAATTTCTGTTCTCTAGAGGCAACCACTTTCCTATCTTCCAGGCATTTCTCCTGACTCTGCATTTCTAAACAACATGTTGACATTTCACTTCTTGATTTTTCTTCACTATTAAACAGTATCCATTGGTTTCATTCTATGGAAGATAAGGATTTTGCTTTTTACCCTACCCACCTGACAGCTATGTATATAATCTCCAACCCACCCCATCCTCCCTATAGTCATATCACTGGTTAGTTCAAGATTCAGTGTTTACATTAGCAGAACTATTTAACTATTAGTTACATATAAACCATACAGATGATCTCATGTATTTTCTTATATAAGTGTTCTAGTTTTCATTCACACCATCTTCAATTTACTTACCACTAAATCAGTCCCAAATTTTCTGACACACTCTAAAAAGCCTCTCAATACAACCAACCACATTGTTTATCAGTTCATCTTTTCACTGAGATGTCCCTCCTGCATCCCTCAGATCCGTGAGGCTGCTCTCAAGGCCTCCTGCAGAGCTATCACTCTGTGAATTCCCTGAATTACTTTCTTGGGATTCCTTGTACCTCTCTCCTGTTTTAGACCTGCTGTTCCTGGATCCCCCTGTAATGCCCTTTCTTGACTGAGCAAACTCCACCTTCCCCCAGCTTTTTAAAACTTCCCCTAGTGGCTTTGTTTACAAATGGTAAATGCAAAGTTACTTTTTAGAAGGACTTTGTGACTGAAAATGTCTTCATTCTAACCATACACTTGGTTGTCAGTCTAGCTGGGTATGGAAGTCTCAGGTGGAAGTTACTCCCCCTCTGAAACATGAAGGCATCGCTGTTCTGTCTCCAAAGCTTACAGTGTCGACGTAAAAAAATACGAGGCCATTCTGATTCCTGATCAACTGAATGTTACCTCATTTCCTCTCTAAAAGTTTTCAATGTCCTCTTTGGCTCCAGCACTTGAAATATAATAATGTGCCTTCATATGGATCTTTGTGTTGTGTTTGTAGTGAGCCCTTTCAGTCTAGAATGCATGACCTTTGGCTCTAGGGAATTTTATGGTAAAATTTCTTGGCAATTCTTTTTCTCTCTTGTACACACACACACACACACACACACACACACACACACCCCTAGTTCTACTTCTCTGAAGAACCCTGATTAATACAATTTGTTAGGTATGAAAATAGTAATATAGTTTTATAGAGAAAAGCCTCACGTTTTGGAGATGCTTGATAAAGTATTTACAAGTAAAATATCATGATGTATATAATTTATAATGGTTCAGCAAACACACACGCACAGATAAAGCAAATATAGCAACACATTAACATCTAACAAATATAGGTGTGGATGGGGTTTTATTGTACTCTAATTTTTTTACTTTTCTATTCAGACTTCCCAGATTGGAAAATCAAATCAAATAAGACATTGAAAAGCTCAGAGCAGTAACTCGGAAATGGCAGTATTGGGGGTTAATCTCATTTCTTGCGATAATCATGTAGATGAGGTTTTTAAAGTCCCTGAAAAGAGCTGGGGGTGGGATCAGTGTACCAGACTGGGTCTTGATTAGAAATGAGCCAGAATTATAATCAAGATTGCTGCTATTCAGGAGTTCCAAAGAGCTGAACTGTCAGTAAAGACACAGATGAGGAATAGTCTATCCCCTGGCTGCAGGATATGGTTGTCATCAGCTCTGTATCATGAGAAAGAAAAGTCTCCCTATAAGAATTTATAATCATGAGCTTGTCTTCAAATGGAATTGGACTACAAATTTATACTACCTGCCAGGCCTAGGAACCCCCAGCCTTAGAAATTAGTATATGGCAATGGTCCATGATATAATTTGAACATAAGTAAAAGCAAACAAAATCCCTCTATACAGATTTTAACCCCCAAGTTAGGGTGCATGGCTCATAAGCTAAAATTTACTTATAAAAAGTTGAATGAGAGAAAGTCAGCAGACACAGCAAAAGGCACAGCTGAACACCCAAGACTTCAGATACCGGAATTATTGGATACTAACTGGATACAGACCATAAATAAGTATATTTAAGATGATCAAAAACATTTTTAAAAGGAACTTATGATGTGAGAAATAAAAAGATATCATGAATATTAGGTGGACTTAATTCAGAAAGCAAATAGAATTTCAAATAAACAACAGAGATACTGAAACTAAAAATTTAATGGGTAGACTACTTCCAAAAGTGTCACAGGAGTGCAGTGGTCATGAAACCCTTCCATACATAACACTGATAAGAATAAGGTTAAAAAAATTTTTTAAAAAAACAACTATTTAAAGGCCCTGGAGAGAATCCAAAAGCAGACAGAAGCAGAAAGAGCATTTACTCTCAAAAAGCTGCCACAGGAAGGGGTAAGAATTGGCAGTTTATGTCTTCCTGGACTAATGATGTCCAATCCTTACAGCTATAGCTGGAAAAAAAACAGCAGTGGAAAACCACAGCCTCACCAGCCAAGATGCCAGAGATCACAGTTCAAGCCTGAAAATGTAGCTAGAAATCTACAGGAAAAGTACTGGCAGCAAAATAACCACAAAAGGAGTATAAAATTCATAGAATAAACTCTGTCCAAATCACAGGCCAAAATCTAAACTATGCATGTGTGGGAGGAGGCTCTAAGGGGCCTGGTGAAAAAGTGAGCAGAAACCAGAAATAAATCTGCTCTTGCTCTTGAATAACACAGCTATGCACAGTCCTGACTGTGAATTTGCTGCCTTTTTTTTTTTTTCTGAGTGAACTTCCCAACCATGAACAAGTCAGGTGCCAGAAAGTTGAATCTTACAGGCTTGAAACATCAGACACAGAGCCCCAAACCATCCAGACAGCTAAAAGTTTGAGGGAAACCTCTAGATGCAAGAAAATAAAACGAGAGTGACCTCCATCTCTGTTGAAATCCTTGACTAGCCACCAAATTACACAGAAACAGGAGAAACTCCCAAATGCCAGGTAAAAAAGTACCAATGGGAGGTCATAAAAACAGAGATATTAGCTGCTGTGTATCATAAAGGTGATGGAGTTTGCACTGGAATCCAGACAAGTTCACTGCCTACTAGAACAAAAAATATACATACCTCAGAAGAATAAAACAGTTGCCATAATTTATCACCTACAAGGCTCAATTTTCAACCAGAAATTACTAGACATGCAAAGAAACATTAACATGTGCACTATACTCAGGGGAAAAGTTAGCCAATAGGAACTGACTTTGAATGGCTCCAGATGTTGGATTTAGCAGACATTGACTTTAAAGCAGTTATTATAAATATGCTCAAAGAATGAAAAGAAATATGGTGTCATACTGAATGAACAGCTAGGAATTCTCAATAGATAAATGGAAACAAAGTTAGAAAAGGAAATTCTAGAGCTGAAAAGTACAAGAACTGAAAATTTAAATGTTCACTATGTGGGGCCAGCCACTTATTGGGGAAGGTGGAAGCGAGAATCAGTGAAGTCAGAGACTGAGCAATATACATTCCCAAACAACAGAAAGAAGAAAGATTGAGGAAAACTGAGGCACTGAGAACCTTAGAGACCTAAGGGAACAATATTCAAATGTTCAATACTTATATAACTAGAATTCCAGAGAAAGAGAAGGGGCCAGAAAAAATACTAGAAGATATAATTGCTGAAAATGTCCCAGGGGCACAAGGAAACTCCTAGGGGTGATGGAAATCTGTATTTTGATTGTGGTGGTCGTCTCATGGGTAAATACATTCATCAAAGCTTAGCTAATGGTACAGTTTAAATGGGTGTGCTTTTTTATACATAAATTACATCTAAGTAAAGTAGTTTAGAAATGTCAATGATGAAATACACTCTCCTTTCCATAAAAAAATCCTAACAAACAGGTTAAATATTACACTGGACACATTCAAAGAGAGAATACGGGTAAACAGACAAATAAATCTGAAGAAGTGAAGTGGAATGTAACACCATGAGATCAATGGGAGGTGAAGAGACAGGGAGAAGAGAATTAGAGGTGGTGCTGTGGTATGGGAGATGAGTGCAAAGGCAGATAAAGGGAGTACTGGAGAGATGTGCACTCAAAATTTTCCACTTTTGATGAAAGACATGAATTCTAAGGTTCAGGAAGTACATGGGATCCTATGCAGTATAAACAAAACTATATCCACAGGTAGACACACAGATGTAGAATGGAAAACACCATGAAGAATATTTTAAAAGCAGCTGGAGGAAAGAGTGATTGCCTATAAAGTGACATTTATACAGGCAGCAGAATTTCAACACAGAGAGGGTGGCAAAGAGAGTAGAATCTTGTCCTCACAGTGCAGAGAGAAAATAAATGTCTACTCCACCCTGTTGGTACCTGGGAACCCGCTACAGAGCCATCTCTAAAGAGCACCTCTTCACTGTCCCTTCACCCCAGTCTGCCAAAATATGTCTCTAAGGTTATTAAGGGACTTTATTTAAACTAAAAGTGCTAATGTGTGGAGGGTGTTAATGATTCAATACTGTGGACTGCCAGTGTTGACCTAAGTCATTTTTACTATAATATTACCTAAATATGCGCAAAGATATAAAACCATGTATAAACTCTTATGCTTATAGTTCTTATACAACTATTAAACAAAAATAAATTCATAAGCAAATATATATGACTTATTTAGAAAGAAACTTTAAAAAATTATAATGCCAGTGAAATCTAGAGTATTGATATAGATGTGACAAATGATGCTATTTTGCTGAGATTAAATGACTGAAATTCTGTTTCACAGCAGAAAGATACAGTTGTGTGTTTTCTCTTTGACTGAAGGAGCCTCAGGCTGCCTGGGTCAATCTCACTGTGTATTCGAGTACTTAACTTAGCTTTAAGTATCCATCCCTCCCTTGTAAAATGAAGACAGTGCACACCTACTCATAGGGACGTTGTGAAGATTAAATGCAATAATGTGAGAAAAGTACACAGCCCAGAGACAGGGACCTAAAAGGGGTTTTATAAATTATTTTTACTTATTGTAGTTTGTCATCTTCGAACTTTGTACCTGCAAAGGTAGCTCTCTTTGCACCTCTTCACCTGCAATGAGGAAGTTAACAATCCCACCAGGCTTTGAGTTTGGGATGTGCCGCTGTTAGTGTGAGCTGCCCGATGACCCAGCCCACACACCGTGTTTGTCTTCAGCCTCCCCTGTGAAGCCGTGTCAACAGCCTTGCCTTGGTCCCAGCATGAGCACAAACCCCCATGCAAACCTGGGGACTGAAAAGATGTGGCCAGACTGAGTCACGAGTGATGGTCAAGCTGGCCCCGAATAGATTTACAGTCCTTTTCAAAGATCCTCCCTGAAACAGAGACACACACACACGTACACACGCCCACCCCACCACCACACTCAGGTTAACAGCTTCCTGTAAATGGAGGGTTTTAAGCCAAAAAAGTCTCTCCAGGGGTGAGAACCTTAGACTTAGTGGCAGGCTGTGGCAGGCTGTGGCAGGAGGTTGGTGAAAGGGAGGGTCTGTCATCCTTTAGGGACAAAAGAATGCTCATCCTCCCATTTGCAACAACAGGGATGGATCTAGAGGGTATTACGCTCAGCAAAATAGGCCAGGCGGAGAAAGACAAAAATGATTTCACTTATTTGCGGAGTATAAAAACAAAGCAAAACAGAAGGAACAAAATAACAGTAGACTCACAGACACTGAGATGAGACTAGTGGCTCCCAAGGGGGAGGGGTGGGGGAAGGTGGGAGGGGAGAGGGAAGGGGATGAAGGGGCACAATGATTCGCAATCACAATATAGGCTGGTCACCGGGACGGTAGGACAGTATGGAGAATACAGTTAATGATTCTGTAACCTCTTACTATATTGACGGACAGTGACCTCACTGAGTGAGGACTTGATAATATGGGTAAATGTTGAACCACTGTGTTGTGTATTTGAAACAAACATAAGATTGTTTATCAGTGATACTTTAATAAAAAAAGAGAAGAAAAGAAAGTACTGGCTGAACTAGTCTCTACAATGCTTATCAAGGGAAATTTAATCAGCAAACTAGCAATATCGTAAAACTCTTCAGTGCTTAAAGATCCAACCATTTCTAAATGACTTTAGCCCCCTACTATATATGCAAATGCAGCTATTTAAAAATAAATTACAGCTATCTGTTAATTAAGGAAAATCTATTAAGCTCTTAGCCCCAAGGGTACATCCTTGTAGGTAATCATAATCTGTTCCCTGTGCTGCATGCTTCTTATGGTTGAGACTGCCCCTATTGCCAATTATTCTAAAAGGGTAAGCAATTAGCTGAGTTATCTGAGTCCAGGTAGGTTCAGACATATCTTATTTATAAAAGCAGATCCTGCAGTGAAAATTTTTCTTCTCACTTGGTACTTTTTGCTCTTATCCTTAAGTCCTTTCCTAATGGAATGGCAAACTCTATAGTGAAATGTAGCAAAGGCCAGAGAAAGTAGATCATGTGAAATACGTACCAAAGACCACTTAGACCCCAGCAAGCCATCACACCACAACCTGACGAGGTTGCACACCTTGGAAGCTAGCACCACCGAGGGCCTCCAGCCCATCACCTGGAGTCCACTTCCCTTATACTCAGTTGTGACTACCTTCCTCCTCCCAGAATACTGAAGCTAATGACCAAAAATATGGCAGAATTCCTCAAATCCTTTAAGAACACCAAGAACAAAGAACAATGACTAGATTCAGACAAAACACCAGATTCTCAGAAACTAGAATTCCCACATCCACTCCTACTCTGCCAATTTAAATTAAAAAATGGGAGTGGCCAAAGAACCAAAAGCAAGAATCAAACAGATAGCTGGGCACCCATGTTCACAGCAGCATTATTCACAAGAGCCAGAATGTGGAAACAACCCAGGTGTCCATCAACAGATGAACAGATGGACAAAATGTGGTCTCTGCATACAAGGGAATACTATTCAGCCATAAAAAAGATTGAAGTGTCGACCAACACAGGCTACAACATAGATGAGCCCTGAAAACATACCAAGTGAAATAAGCCAGACACAAAATGATAAATATTTTATGATTCTATTATATGAGATATGTAGAACAGGCAAATTCACAGACAGAAAGTAGATCAGAGGTTAGCAGGGGCTGGAGGGAATGACGAGTTATTGCTTAATGGTTATCCAGTTTCTATGGAATGATAAAAAAGTTTTAGAAACAGGTAGTAATTAATGGTTGCACAATGTTGTGAATGTAATTAACACCATAGAACGGTAGACTTAGAAATGGTTAAAGTGGCAAATTTTGTGTTATACAGTTGACTCTTGAACAACATGGGTTTGAAATACACGGGTCTATCTTATACACAGATGTTTTTCAATAAATACATCGGAAAATTTTTTGGAAATTGGCAACAATTTAAAAACATTTTCTTTTCTGTATCTTACTTTATATTTATAGCTTACATTATACTTTTTTTATAAAGTCTGTAATACATATAACATACAAAATTTGTGTTAACTGGCTGTTTATATTATCAGTAAGGCTTCTGGTCAACAGGAGGCTATTAGTAGTTAAGTTTTTGAGAAATCAGAAATTCCATGTAGATTTTCAACTGCAAAGGGGGGTCAGCACCCCTAACCCCCCACATTGTTCAAGAGTCAGCTGTATATATTTCACAATTTTTTTTAAATGAGGGACTCAAATCACCAAAAACAGCCCAAAAGTCCTTCAATGGGTGCATGTATAAACCAACTGTAGTACATCCATATGATGTTATAAAATGGAACATACTATTGACACACAACAACTTAGATTAATCCCAAGGGCATTATGCTGGAGCGACAGAAGCCAGTGTCTGGGGATGTACTGCATGGTTCTGTTTCCATGAGATTCTCAAAGACGAGACCATCGGGAAGGAGAACAGATCAGCGGCTGCCAGCGGCTGGGGCTGCGGGGCAGGGGGTGCTTAGGAACAGTCAGCACAGGGAGGTTTTGGAGTGAAGAAACTGCTTGCACCCTGATTGTGGTGGTAGTTTACATTAATCTACACACGTTACAATTTAGGACTACTCATATTTTTAAAAAGTCAAGTTCTTTTAAAAAGTGGGGTAAAAGGAGAAATGGCAGTAGTAACTGGTTTCATTGCTCGTATAACCTCTGATCACTGCTTCCTCTCGAGCCCCACGGTATTTCCCGTGGATTTATCTATCTCTTAAAATACACAAAGATCACAGTCTGGAAAACATGTTTTGCAAAATTACAACGAAGGGTCCACATTTCTATTCCTAGAAGGGATTTTGTTCCCCTGCACCTCATCCATCCACATGCAATCACAGTTTGTCTTTTTAGCCTTGATGCCTTTCCTGGACAAAACTTGATTGACTTGGGAGTGGGGGGTGGGGGTGGGGGGGAATGTGGCTGTGTCCCAGCAATAGAGTGCACAGGGTCCTGGAAACCATTAGAACACACATCTATCATAGCACAATGAGAGGGATATTCAGAGCGCTTCCTCTGAGGTGCAAACTTGGCAAAATGTGTGTTCTCACAGTGCAAGTCTCCTACACTGTTCAATGCTCGTTCCAGAAAATCTTCTGGTTTCATCCATGCGAGGACCTGGAAGTAGCCGATCGCACAGGAGCCCAAGGTAAGGCTTCATCTAATAACTTCACAAAAAAGCTGCAGCAACTCTGGATCCAAACCAATGGTCTAACGAGAAAAATGGGAAGAGAAAGCTCCCAGCTATCTCAGGTTTCCATGGTGATTCATGCTATGCTACACTGGCAGCTCTGGCCTTTGGAAGTCACTGGAAGCCCCTGGGACATTATTTATGGCAGCTACAGGCCCTGGATATGCCCGGGAGGAGCAGACAGAGAGGGACTGACCTGCTTCAGCTCCTCGTATACCTCCTCACCTCCCCTTTTTGTCACCTAGGGAAAGGGAAAGCCACTCATCAGGACTCCTAATGGAAAAGGTGGAAAGCATGACAATGGAGCTGGTTCGCCATCTTTTGACACCTCGTTACCCGCAGCGCTGTTCCTCTGTGGAGGCAGGAGTCTCAGGAATTAGTACTCAGAGTCTGTCCTTAACACTCAAGCAGAAAAAGAAACAGCAACACTTGGACTGAAAAAATCACCCCCCAAATGGCCATAGGAGTTGTGCCAGATCACGAACAAAACAGGAAGGACATGACAAGGAGAGGAAGATCTACTTAGGCTTCACTAAATTTGGGAACACTCACCTACACCCAGAGGAAAACAGAGGAGGAACAGTAAGTAACCTATTTTTCATAGACCTTTCTAGAAAGGGGACGATGTTATGGAACTTCTCTCTGAAGGAGACAACTAAATGAATACCTAGGGATTTGAACCGTACTGTGTACCAAAAGCTGCACATTTTGTGAATTTTGAACTGAGCCAAAGTATGCGTTTTTCTTTTTTTTTAACTCAGCAATAAAACTAATGTTTTAAATACATAAATAAAGCTTAGGGATACGGTTCAAATGAAACCATGCCATTTATTTTCTGTAACTGGTGAACTGAAATATAAAAATACTCACCCAAACAACCAAACTAATACTTCTGTGTGTTTGAGTCTGTCTCAGGTTATGGAAATGGGAGGCTTCATCGGAACAAGGTATCCAACCTCATCTTACTCCTGGAGAATCTGCTAAGACTTAGAAGGAGATGATCCTGGGTGGTCTCACAAAGCCCAAGGGCAGGACCCAAAACTCTAGGATTCTTCTGAATCTCTGACATTCTCATTTCCCTTCCTTGGATGGTCGCCGTAAGAGGAAAGTTGTGGAGCCCAATTTTTTCAACCAGAAGAAATTGAAAGGCCAAAAGACGGATTCTAACTCTTACCCATCTTTTTTGACCTTGAGCAAGTTGCCAGGTCTATGATATTGCTGTCCTGCTACTTGGGTCCCTTCAAAAGGGTCTAGTGGGTACCTTCGCCAATCTGAACAGAACATAAAAGATGCCAAACACGTCAGACATGCAGTGCCAGGTAGTTTACCTCACCTAGGGAGGCATTAGCAGTGTATGTGGACAGATCAGCAGACAAGCCGTACACTAAAGTATGCTGGAAATGCCGACAGCCTTGACCCAAAATATCAAAAACTAGTAATTTGTAGAACAGACGGAGGGCATGTGAATGAGCCAGACACTATCT
Source organism: Manis javanica (assembly GCF_040802235.1). Lineage (NCBI taxonomy): Eukaryota > Metazoa > Chordata > Mammalia > Pholidota > Manidae > Manis > Manis javanica. The sequence continues at coordinate 88,887,320 of NC_133169.1, read as the reverse complement.
TCTCCAAGAGCAAGGGACAGTGGCAAAGGCCTGCCACTAGCCCACAGCCCCGACAATCTTTTACAATCTCTTGCTCTGGGTCAGCCTTTCCCCTCTTTTGCGTCTCCCACCCTCCTCGGGTGCCACGGCAGCTCCCGGCCCCTTGAGGGGAGGCTGTTCCTTGCGCCTGCACTTCTTCGGTGAGTTGCAGGCCAGTACGTGCTGCTGCCCACTGACGTGGCCAGGCTGATGGTCAGCAAACACCTGGGAAGTCATGAGCTCTCCCTTCCTCAGCCCCGAATCTAACCCTCCTCCTCATTAACTCATGAAACTTGTGAAGCGAAGAGCCCCCCAAAACGATTCCCGTGAGCTTGCTCAGTCTCACAGTGACCAGATGTCCACCAAGGAGAAGGCAGCCAGAGGGTGACCACAGGGTGCAGATGCCACCCACCACACAGTGGTGCGTGGCCCGCTCACCCCGAGGCCGGGCGGATGCGTGTGGGGAGCTGTGTGCGTGCTCTGGGCGTGCACAGGCGGCAGGTCCCAGGAGGGAGAAGCTGTTCCTTGGAAATCGGACAGGCTGGCCAGACAGTCCACTGTGAGGCTCCAACAGCCTTCAATATTTATGATCAGTAAAATGATTTACAGGTCCTACGTCACTGTGTATAAGATGAGGAAAATTATAAGATTGAGCAGAGTTTACCTAAGTATGGGATATTAGCACTTTTATAGCTTCCTTTAGCAAAGTCACCACATGCTTAAATAAAATACAAAATCTTCTAAAGAATGAGAGAAAAATCTAGAAGGAATCGATGTGGAGCAGTCTCTGAGTCTAACCTGCTGATTTCTGCCTCTCTCTGGGCCGGCCTGCTGCCTCTAGCAAAAGGATAGACAAAACCTCCATCCTTTTTTTCCCACTTAAAAGGCCTCAGATCAGCTGGCAACTTCATGAAAAAAAACATTTATATAATGAATATAAACAAGCAAACAAGAATTAATGTCTTCACAGACTGTATGATGACTTGAAATCTAAACATCATCTAATCACCAACCTCCAACTTTCTAGAAATGAGCAAACAGACCCAGAGAAAGTACGTGAAGGGCCTCAGGCCACAGGGCAGCAGAGGCAGCACCCAAACTTGGTGACTTACTTCCCCATCTTCTGTCCTTTTAACGCTCAAGCTACCACTCATAAAACCAGGTCTGAATCCCTCCCCTTCGCCCTGAGGGTCACACCCCGCGGCTCTCTCCTGTACCGCTTCCCAGAACTGGCTTGGTTCCTCGGCTCCTGGGAATTGGTTTATCCAAATGTCCTGATATATTCAACGCCAAAGCCCCACCCCTCTAACAAACCAACTCTTTTTTCTTGTAAACCTTCCACTCAGTTCTGGTTTCCCACTTAAGCAACACGTAACCCATGCCCGGTTTACACTGGAGTTGCCTGGGCACCGGGGCCGATGCCATTCAGGGTCTGTGAACGGCCCTGGTGCAGGCCACTCCAGCCTCCTCAGCCCCTGGAGGAGTCTATGCTGCGCCTCCCAACAACACAGGGAAATAGAGATCAACATACTGATGCCTTAATCTTACAATAACTATTATAACTGCACATGTATGTGTGTTTATACACCACAAACTCACTCACGCAGTAAGAATAGACATAATGAGGATGATAATTCTTGCTGAATTACCAACAAAAAGGCACTTGACAATCAGGGGATTTTATATGGCATGACGCACTAACCTCAGCCCTGGGCTGGAAGTCATCATCATTTGTTTTAGGTCCTGATTTTGCTAGCCAGAACTCTGAGAGCCCGACCTGCATGCCAGTTCAGGATATCTGGGGAATCAGCCTAGGTCAGCACAGGAATTTTATTTCCCTGGGGCCCCCCAAAAACCTCATAAAATAGCTTTAAAATATCATTAGCTATGTCTGAGGGACAGAGATGAGGGACAGTTTCCACATTTGTAAAAGAGAAAGAGGGCCATTATATGATGTGTAAAATTCCTTTTCTAGAAGTCTAGGTATGGATCCAAATTTTTCTTGGTCTGCCTTGCAGAGAGTATTTAAGGGGAACACTTTTTCTGGAATTTTTGTTTCTGGGTACTTGTAAGGCCACATGAAAGTGAGCCCTTTCCCCATCCGGTTTTTTAAGGGCTGAGCATCCTACCCCTCGCCCTGCCCTTTCCTCCCCCTCCCTCGCCCTTACCACCACTCAGAAGTAAACTACATTTTTTGGTTGAGGGGGATTATACTAGATCATCCCAGAGGCAAGAATGGTCTCTGTTTTGCACCAAAGCAGCAGAAGCAGCCAGACTCAAGAGTGTGGCTGAAATTCTTTGGAAAGTCACGGTTTTGGAGTTTCTGTGTATAGTACTTGAACATCTGTGACCTATTGATGTGCAACACCCAGAACAAGAATGGGGAATTGTTGCCAACCCACAAAACCCTGAAAGCAGTGCCAGGGGCTTCTGTGCCCTCCCTGGTCCTGTTAAAAACAAACAAACAAACAAAATATATTCTTTAAAGGGCATCTCTGGACATCTTAGGGAACTCGTGCCAAATGGATGGCCAAGAAAAGCTACCTGGAAATAGTGATAAATGTCCCAAGCATTTCCCAACTCCATTTATGAGACCAGTATTACTCTGCAACCAAAACCATACAAAGATACTATAAAGAAAACTACAGACTAATATCCCTGTGAACATAACTACAAACAGGTGCTTAACAAAATATTAGCAAATTTAATCTAGTGATACCGAAAAAGGATAATTGTGGTATATCCATACAATAGAAAACTACTCAGCAATATAAACTACTGATACACATGACAACATGCAAGAATCTCAAAAATGTAAAAGAGGCCAGACAAGTGTGTACATGTACAGGCAGAGATATGCAGATACATATAATTCCATATAGAGAACTCCAGAAAAGACAAATCGATTGTGTGGTGACAGAAAAAAGGTAGGTGGTTGCCTGGGGTGGGGCGGGGAAGATGACGAGTGAGAATCAGCTAAGATGGGACCCAAGGAAAGTTTCTGGGGGGACGGAAACGTTGTATAACTTGGTTGTGGTAGTAGTGAGATGGATGTATAACTCTCAACTTATCAAAATATACACTTAACATAGGTACTTCTACTAATTCTATGTAAACTATAGCTCACTAAACTTGATCTTTTTAAACTCTGAGAAAGCAAGCTTGTCTAATTGAGGCCCTAATCCTTAAAAGGCCAAACATTTGGTGGGGTTGGCTGAAAGAACTCTAATTACCAGCATGAAAACGTACAGCACCCAGGATTCCCTGGACGAGGCGGCAGGGGAGTCCGGGGAAAGGTGACATCAGTGGGGACAGCATAGAACCATCAACCCAAACCTTGTGAACTCCTGAATACTCAGTAACTAGAACTGGCATTATATCTAAAAGGCATGGGCTTGATATCCCTTGACAGTCCCTGACATCACAGGCCTCCAGGCTTACCAGGGGTAAAGCCCCTCCTTCAAGTCCTAAAAGCCATTTTTCCCCCTTGGCAAGGCTTTCTTATGAAAGGTGTCAAGGAGCTGAGGGCAGCACCAGACAGCAACCAGCAAGGAAATAGGGACCTCCATCCTGCAAGCACCAGGAACTGAATTTTGCCAATAACCTGCATGAGCTCGGAAGGGGACTCCTCCCTTGAGCTCCCAGAGAGGAACTCAGCCCTGCCTGACCTTGATTTTGGACAGTGAGACTGAGAGGATGAAGCCCACCCAGGTTTCTGACCTACAAAACTGAGATAATACATGTGCATTACTGTAAGCCTCTCAGCTTGTGGTAATTTGTTACAGCACCAATAGAAAACTCAATGCATGTTATAACAATAGAACCACATATAGGAACTCTATAGATAATATTAGACTAAAAAGAAAAACAAAGAAAAAAGAGAATCTCACTACTCAATATATATTTTTATTCGCAGTTCATGATGAAAATAATTAAAAATATATATATCTACTGGTCCATATATCTAACATTAAACTCTGATCTTCCCCTTTGGTTTTACCTGAATAATTTCCAAGAATTGAAATTTCATGTGGAAGAGACAATGTCTTTACAGTAGACCTTCTGTTTGAGTCAAAAGAGCTAAGGCTTTCTTGATTACAGAACAGAACTGAACTTCGCTAAGACATTTTCTTTGATTTCTAAAGTATATTTAACATATTACTGTACACACAGAATTACCTTTCATTTCAAAATGATCCTTTATTTAAAACCCAGACACAGTGCTTTCAGTATATTAACCTTATAAATATACAACAATCTCTAGGTTAAGCAAGGCTTTTGTTTTTAAAGATGGAATTTTCCAGGTATAATCAAAATGGTTTCACAGTAATCTGTAAAATATTCTCTCTTGGCTCTTCACTATATTATGGCAACTTATTAAATACCATTTTATTCTCCTTAAAAAGTTTTGAATAAAATATTTTGCTTAGAAACTCAATAGAGCAGCATAATCTCCAAGCAGAGGAGAGACTGACTCATGACTCTTTAGAAATCAATGGAATTTATACCAACCCATAAGCTACCTTTCAAACTATTTGAGTAATAAACCAAAATCGAATGAATTACACAGAGTTTATAATACATTAGCACAAAAGGCTTTTTTGTTTTTGTTTTTGTTTGACATCCTACTTTGAAAAATGAAGGATGTGGTTCCAGGAGGTCCCACTGATCACTGCGTCAGAGGCTTGCCTGGACCAGGTTGCATTTTTAGTCTTCACTTGGAGAAATATCGTTTTCAAAAGGTAAGTGGCTGGGAGGATCCTATTCTTCCCTAATTCCAGATGATAATTCCACAATACAAAAGTAAAATACTTTTCCATATTTCCTGGATCTTTTTCCACTCTTCTGCACCTAGGATTATTTCCAAAGCTCCCAGACACTTGAAGTTTTTTTTTTCCCAAAGAGTCTTGCACTAGGTTATTCGTAAGTTAATTACCCAAGAACTTCCAGGTTGTAAGTTTTGCTCTCTCCCTCTGTCTAGTCGCCATGTCTAATTGCAACTGCCAACCAAGGTTTATTAAAAAGACAAGCTGCCTCTCGGAAAACTGCCCTTAGGCAACTATTAAGGAAGCCGGTCTTAGCTTCTGGAGAATGAGGTGCCTCATGAAGGGCGATGGAGATGCCTAAGCCAACCACTCTGACCAACTGTGACATGTGGGTGAGGCCATCTTGATTCTCCCAGCCTAGACATAAACAGCCAAGCAACCACATGAATGAATTTACATGCAACCAGCATAGGAGCTGTCTGACAAGTCCATAGAATGCTGAGATAGAATAAATCGTTATTATCTTAAGCCACTGTGTTTTGAGGGGGCTTGTCCCAGCAAAGACCAATGGAAATGCTAGTAAAATACTGAAAACTTAATACCTGAGAGATGGAATGAGATCAAGATACCTGCTTTCAACATTGTATTGAAAGTCCTACTCAGAACAGTAAGGCAGCAAATATAAATACAAGGGCTAAGCATTAGAAAGGAAAAAACAAAATTGTCAGTATTTGGAGTTGATGTGATTGTATATGTGTATGATATTGAAGAACCTATTAGGTTGAATAAGTTAGTTTAGCAAGGCCATTGGTTTAAGGCAGACATTAAAATAATTTTTTCCATATACAGTTGACCCTCAAACAATGCAGGGGTTAGAGGTGCAGAACCCCCACACAGTCAAATCCGTGTAACTTTTGACTCCCCGAAAACTTAACTACTAATAGCCAACTGTTGATGTTATGGTAGTAAGTGATAAAATAGATTAGGATCTATATATATATTTTATGCATTTATGACATACCTAACTTTTCTTTTTTAATATTTCTAGGCAATGTGGTTCATCTGCAAGTTTTTCAAATTGTCAAAAATTATTCTACTATATTTATTGAAAAAAATCCATGTACAAGTGGGCCCACAAAGTTCAAACACCCAAGTTGTTCAAGGGCCAATTGTACAAGCCACAAATACATAGGCAAATAAAAATGATGCCAGTTACAACAATATCAAAAGCACGAAATACCTAGAAATAAATTAAAGATGTGTAAGCCTCTCTACACTGAAAACTACAAAACACTACTGAGAAAAACAAGACCTAAATAAGTGAAGAAATACAATACATTTATAGATAGGAAAGTTTAATATTCAAAGATGTTAAGTAACCCTACACCGATCTACAGCTGCAATGCTATAGTACAAACAAAATCTCAGCAGGGTTGTTTTGTCTTTTTCCTGGAAATTGACCAGCTGACTGTAAAATTCACATGGTAACGATCTTGAATGAAGAACAAAATTGAGGGGCTGAAACTACCAAGTATCGAAACTTACTGTAAAGCTACATTAATTAAGGCATTAATTGGCTATACTAATTCATGCAAGTATAGAAAAATTGAGCAATGAAATAGACGAGAGGGTTCAGAAGTCAACCCACACTTGAGCTTTGGGGGAAACAGTCTTTTCAGTAAATGGGTCTGAGTTAATTAGACAGTCATATGGAAAAAAAATGAATCTTGACCCCTACCTCAGACCATACCCATGAATAAATTTCTGGTAAACGGAAGAGATCTAAATGTGAAAGGTAAAAACAAGAAACCTCTGAAAATAAACAGCAGAATATCTTGATGGTTTGGGGGAAGGCAAAGATTTCTTATACAGGACCCAAGGACTGGTGGAAATTGACCAGTTAGACTGTATTGAGCTACAAAATCAATACATCTATTAATATAAAAATTAATTGCCTCTTGTTAACAAAAGACGCATTAGTAATGTGAAAGGGCCATTTATTTTGTTCATCATGGATTTAAAAACTCTTTTATTATGGCAAAATATATACAACATAACATTTACCGTTAAATCATTCTTAAAGGTACGTTTCAGTGGCGTTAAGTACACCCACGTTATTGTGACCTTAAACGGTGGCAGCCTTGAGGCTCCTGACCTCCCTCCTCCCACGGTCGCGCTGGAAGCAGAGCGAAGCACAGATCAATTCCCTCTGAGCCAAGCCCAGGAACGAGTTGAGTGACTCCACACTGGGGGACTGAGAAAATACCCACATGTAATGAGTGAGAAAGGCTGAGAAACCCCCTTCTATAAGCCCCACCCCTGGCACAGCACCTTACAGGGGGAAGGGAACCCCAACTCCCAGCTTCTCCCTGGAGAGGAAAGGGTTGGGATCATCCATCTGGTGTTCAAACTCTTGAGGCTGTCACCTGAGGGATGGGTCCCCACATCACCTAGTTCTGACAGGCAACGGGGCTTGCAAGTCCCGTGGGACTACAGCAGACATAGCAGTTAGAAACAGTTGTTAAATGGGTACATGAGCACTCCCCTGGCTCTTCCCACCGTCTCCACCTGAACACAGAGGAATCAGACAAAAATGTTCGTCTCCTAGTTCCTTCCTGGAAAGGGTCTGACTTCCGACTTTCCCGGCTGCTGCCTGAGGTTCCAGCCTCTAATCGGCCTGCATGCGGGAGCTGACCGGAATCTTCCTGGAAGCCTGAAAGAGCCGGTGGGCGCACCCGCCTCTGACTCCCCATGGCTCAATCCAAGCCTCCAGCTTCTCCCTGCAGGGAGCTGTCCACACATCTAGCACCCCAACGGTACGGCTGCCACCCAAGGGATGGCTTCCAAATCACCCAGCTCTGCGAATGGATGGGGCTCAGCATTCATGAGTCCCCGGGACCACACGAAACAAAGAGGTGGTTCATTTGTGGCACCCAAGCACTCCCAGTGACATTCGCTGGCTCAGCACGGAGCAAGCAAAAACACCCAGATCCCAGTTCCTTCCCGATCGGGACTAGACTACATATCTGATGTCCTAATTTTCCCAGCAGCTGCCTGAATGTTAGCCTGCCCTGGGGGGTAAAGGGGACAAGCAATCAGTCATCCTCTGGGCACCGGAAAAGCACGTGGGCATTTCCCACGCCTCTGGGACACTGACAGGTCTCAGCACACCCTCATTCCCTGGGAACCACTAAGAACACAGATGGGGGCTTGAACCATCACAAAGGTTTGAGAGGCAACCTTTGAGACGTAGCTCAGACTACCACAGTATAGACGGTGTTGCTGTTACCATTTTTCAGATGAGAAAACTGAGGTTTTACAAGTGATTTGTCTCTGGTGACACAGCTGGGATTTAGACTCGAGTCTGATTCTCAAGTCCCTGCTCTTAATCACCTTGCCATCTGACTCCTTGGAGGGCTCAAGGGTCCTGCGTGTATAATCCTGTTCAGTTCTCACAGCTGAGTACTTCATGGTTGGTGAATGTGGGCCCAGAGAGGTCAGATAACTTACTCAAGGCTACACAGGCTATGAATGGCAGAGCTGGGGCCCGACCTCAGTTCTCTCTGAAACATCGTCTAGACTCCTATCCACTTCACTACCTGGCCTCTCTTGACTGACTAGCTAAAAATAAGCAGGTTCCTCATCTGAAAAGTAGAGATAATAACACGCAGGAGAATCTGAAGCTCAAGAAGGCGCGTCGGTTTCTCCCAGACTACAGCTCTGGGGTTGACAGTTCCTGCCAAGAGAGCTCCATATTTTCTTAAGTCAGGGAAATGACGACATTGGCCATTTGATGGGAGTTCTCTTCACTCCTTCAAACTCACTTGATAAAGCCCTGTCATTTAAAGAGATCAAAGAACATTTACATGAGGTCTGCTTAAAAGACTCCATTTTAAAGTAATAATAACTGCTGTTACTGCTTCGGTGGTGTAACTGTACCTAGTGTTTAGATTTGGCAGCCAATGATGCCCAAGGGCGAACGTGCCACTTCCCAAGCTCAGTTTCTTACAGGACAGTGACCTAGGAATGAGGAGGAAAAAGTATAAAGTACTGTAAAATTCGAACTGTAAATTATCACTGCATGAAAACATGTGGAGACCCTTCAGTACAGGTGTGTCCTAATATGCTACAACCTGAGAAGCAACGGCCCAGGCACTAGGATTAAAAAAAGACACTGCCCATCAAAACCGTGCAAAGTAGACAAGCTTTCATTTATTTGCTTTGGCGCATTGCTGCTGGCAGCTGTGTGCACTTGGGTAATGGAATATTCTTGACTCATTAAACAGACTCATTTAGGGAAAGGAACCACGGGGACTGGGGTGGGATGGGAAGCCACCCTGGCTCTCCCCTGGCATGTGCCCCAGAAGTGGTGCCTTTTCAACGACCCTCAGAGGTATTATGTTGACATGAGGGGCGTTAGAACCACGATGACGGACGCTGGAGAGAGCGGCGTGGAAATCAGCCAGTGAGTCTCAAGGGGAAGGAAGGGGGAGGAGGGGCCTCTCTTCCAGCGCGCCTGGCTCCTCCGGGTGGGCATGTGGGAAGGGAGGGGTGATGCCCGACGCCAGGCCCTCCTCCAGACTGGCCACTGGGACCTGGCCTTGCCTCTGCACGCCTCCCGTCCCCCACGGTTGCTGACTCCAAGAGCAATCACAGCTCACCCTCTAGGACCCTCGGGTCCCTGTCCTGCTGCCAGCGCTACTTATGCAGTGCAGCGGGCTCCAGAGCAGGAGAGAAGTGCACGACACTGACTCCCGGAGCCTGGGGCCGGGAAGGCACCTGTCAGCAACGTTCTGTTTGACTACATTCCGAGTCCTTTAATCTGTGTCCCTCACCTCTGACATAAGAACTAGACAACTTTTCATAGTATTCCAAAAAATAATTGTAAGTAGCAGTTAAAAGCTTTGATAAATATGTGAATTTTAACAAAGCTGTGTTGGCAGGAACTTTGGGGTCTTGGTGGACCAAATCCCATTACAGTGAATAGAACTACAATGAAAAAAATCCCAAACTCTTCCCAAGACGCACTAACTTCTAGCGATATGTAATACCATGTAACTAGAGTGCCACCCAAAGTCTGATACTTCCTTGGAGTTTTTCATATTGAATTTGACCTATCAATACACTGAGGACAAAACCTTTTTAATCAAATATCGACTAGCTCTTTCTACAAACTGTTCCATTGGTGACTAACAATTAGATAGCACTTTGAAACATTTACTATCAAAACCTGCTTCTCTCTTGAATACCACTATGATCGCTTGTGATTCACATGCCACCCGTCTGCCCCTCTGGCTCTCATCTCCCACCCCTTCCTGCCCCAGCCCTTTATCTGGATATCTGCTCCATCCCAGAGTGGCATCTCTTGGCTCAAAGACTCTTGAAAAGATCTCTGGGTGACAGATGTTAACTAGACTCACTGGGGTGATTATATATAAATAACGACTCATTATGTTGTACCCATGAAACCAATATGTTAGATGTCATTTATACCTCAACAACAAAAAAAGTGAATTTATGGTATGTAAACTATACCTTAATAAGCCGTTAAAAAAATTTTTTTTAATCTCTGCAATTCACTTTGGAAACGATTGCCTGACTGCAGAGGTATCTCCTTACTCTGGGTTCTGGGTTAGGTTAGCTTGAGAGTGCTGCTGGGACCCCTCAGCACTGCAGGCCACAAGAGAACCCTAGGGAGAAGGACAATTCACACAGACACAGACACACACACACACACACTCACTCACTCACTCACTCACTCACTCACTCACTCACTCACGGAACAGTTTTAAATAATTCGGTGCCACGACGTCCAAAATCTCCCCCAAGACTTCACACACATGCGGTCAATGAAATTAACTTCTCAACCTGATGTAGAAAGAATAAAATTAACAGAAAAGTGAGAAGAACTTAAGCTTTACAAAACTAATCAGCTCCCATAAATATGAACACAAACAACTCTGCTCAAGAGAAAATTGTGTTTTTTTTGTTCTTCCTCACCAGGAGTTTTGTCCCTGAGTATTATCACCAAAACAGACTAGCCGTCCACTAGGAAGGAGGAGAACCCCTAAAGAGTTTGCCATTTCCCTGCTTTGTTTACTCTGCCCCAGAATGAGGGGCATAAAGTCACATAAACTCCTATACTCTAGGGGCTAAGACTTTTTTTAAAATTGCACTTTATGTTAAATAAACAAACTTTCTAAAGCACAGCCATTTGTTGGAGAAGAATGCAAATCTGGACTTAATGGGCCTCAGATGACCTTCGGGGTTGTCTGAACAGGACCGTGAACAGGAAAGCACCCAGCCCCAGGCATGAGTGGGCACAGCCGAGGGGGATCTGCTCAGCTGGAGACTTCCTCCTTCCGATAGAGATGAATTCTTTCTCCTGGCCACCTAGAACCTGAAGGGACCGAGCGGGATGGTTCAGGATGAGGGCTGCCAGAGAGAGAGCTTCTGATGTCACCCACTACTGAACAGAAATGAGAGCAAGAATTGCCAGTTACCAGCTTGCCACAAATATGTCAAAGTTACTGGGACTCTCCGCTCTCCCCACCCGACTCCATTCCGCCTCCTCCCATACACAGAAGCCACGCGCAGGCAGAGTCCCCTGAAAGGGTCTCCTGCAAAGGTGGATGAGCGCCCTCACCCGGGAAGGATGTAGTTCACCTTGTGTGATCAGTGCCCTCTCCTCTGGTCTGTGGGCTCAGAAGACCCTGGAATGGAAAAAGTATGGGCCGGGGCAAGCGGCATGGATTTTCCAACTTCTACTCAAAAGCCCAGGACTCACCCCTTAAGACTGTTAAGGTCACAAGAAACAAGGAAAGACTGAGCGACTCTCAGACCGGAGGAGTCGGGGAGATGCGACAGCTGGGTGCGGTGTGGACTGGGTGCCAGGGTTTATGTAATAGCAATGTACCAGGGTCTCCTAGTTTCTGGATTTGACAAATGTACTGTTGTAACAGAAGACATTAAAAATGGGGCAAACTGGGTGAGGGGTGCATGAAAACTCTCTACTTCCTTGCAAATTTCCTTAAATGAAAAATTATACCAAAATTAAAAGTTTAAAAAAATGCAAATCTGAAAAAGGAGAATCCACAATGGCACAGCATGAAAATCCAATAGCAACAGCAATCACTGATGCTTAGCAAGCGTTTATGACACGCAAGCACTGAGCCAAGCCCTTGGCTGACAGCAGACGTTGAGCCCTCTCAACAACTCTACGACATGAATCCTAATTTTACCCCCACTTCTTAGGTGACAGAACCAAAGCTTAGAGAAGTTAGGTAATGGACCCAAAGTCATACAACTGGAAGGGAACAGAGGAAGAATTCCAGCCTAGAAAGAATGACCCCCCAGGAAGGTTTCTTACTTGCCCTGTCGTAGCACCTACCAGCCCACCACTTCTTCCCTTCACGAAATGGAGAAACACTTCCTGAAAGGTAACTCAAAGAGATAACATCCCATCTAATAAAGAAGTAAAAATATTAGAGCTCTCACAGAGAAGACAAGTAGTGACTCTATAGCATCTTACTACACTGATGGACAGTGACTGTAATGGGGTATGTGGGGGGGACTTAATGATGCAGGGTATCTAGTAACCTCAATGTTGCTCATGTAATTGTATATTAATGATACGTATATATATATTAGAGCTCTCGTTTAGAGAGAGGAAGATTACAAGATGGGCTTTGTTTCCTTCCCCCTTCCAAATTATCACAATTTGTATTCATGTTTTAAGTGAGAATTGAACTCGGTCAAACTATAAAGAAGGATATACAATGAAAATCAAAACCCTCCCTGAACATCCCACCTCTAATTCTAATGATCACAGTAAGGAGGGGTATGTTTAAGGTGCATGCAAACCAGAGCTCATGTATAGAGAAAATAGAGCTTTGTTCATCAAACCCTTGATTATAGCCCTTAGAACTTTATAAGAGTAATTTTAGAAATAAACAAAAGCCAGACTCTATTTCATACAAAGAAATCCTAAAACCCTCTCACTCTGTGGAGCTGGCATGAACAGAGAAGGTAAAAGCTCTCAGGAAGACTTAAGGTGAATTCTTGGCACTGGTAGGCTGTTGAGGGAAGCTAGAGATGGTTAGGCAGCATCCCAATGTTTTAAAATTAACATGAGACAGGTTAGCCCTGCTTTCCCTAAGAATCAGTATAGTTCAGGGATGAAATAATGAAGTTCCATATTAGTTAGGAATATTTTTAGCTGCAAATAACAGTAAATCCAATCAACAATGGCAGAGCCATTGGAAGGACATTTATTTTTTCCCTAACAAGAAACTTGGGAATAGATGTTCTTAGGAGTCATTCACTCAGTGATTCTTGTGAAAGTGGCAGGTCTTCCCATACTTCTGTTCTGCATAGTCATACCCAGCATAGAGGCTTGCTGTGCTTATGTTTTTCAACTCATGACTACAAAATAGTTGCCACAGCTCCAGGCATCAGTGTCCCAAGCTAGAAAGTCAGGCAGGGGGTTAAAGCTTTTCCTTCACACGACTGAAGAAATCCAGATCTGAGAAGAAATCCATCCTAGTAGCACCCAGTAGATTTCCCCTTAGGCCTCAATGGTCAAACCAGGTTGGCCCCTTTATGGGCTGAGTGGTGTCCCCCCCAATTCATGCTGAAGCTCTGAATCCCAGTACCTCAGAATGTGATTGTATTTGTAGACATGGCCTTTAAAGAGGTGATTAAGTTAAAATAAGCCATTTAAGGTGGGCCCTGATCCAGTCTGACTGTCTATGGAAGAAAAGGAAATTTGGACAGAGAGACACCAGGGACACATACACACAGAGGAAAAGGAACGTTAAGGACAGCACCATCAGAGGGCCAGGGGAGACGCTACGTAGAGACTGATCCCACCTTGATCTTGGACTTGGAGCCTTCCTTCTATGAGAAATAAATTTCTGTTGTTTCAGCCACCCAGCCTGTGGCATTTTTTTATGGCAGCCCTGTATATTTTTTATACAGTCCCTTAGTTGCAAAAGAATCTACAAAAGGGAGACTTAGGAAAGGAAATGGGATGGCATGATTGTCTTAGCTGGGCACTCTCACCCTATACAAAACCAGTGTTCACAGCACGCTAAGACTTGGAGTTGCTATGGGCGGGTACCTAACAATGTTTACCACAACCACGAGAGGACAGAGCTGGACTGTAATTCTATTTCTGCTACTTGATAGTGACCATGAGTTAGACACAGAGCTTCAGTTCAGTAAAATGGGGATAATTAATAGTTATTCTCCTTCCTACCCCTCAACTTTGAAATTCTGAGGAGGCTCTTCTCAGAAAGGACTTGTTTCGAAGACAAATGAAAGAACACAGGAACACACACAAGGGTCCACGCCCCACATGCAGGTACCCTGCAGTGTTTCCGAGAGGCTGTTCCCACTTTCACTTATTCAGTAGCTTATTTCCTGAAAGAATCAAACAAATTTGAATCTTCTGTACTTTCAAGGCTCCAGGACCCCAAGGAACAGCGCGGAGCCATACACACACACACACCACAAAATGAAAGACCTGATCCTCCCCTTTTAGATTATAAACTTCCTAAGGGCAAATACAATTTATAATCATTTCTGTGATCCTATAAGCCACTGCACCTGGCAGTTTTGAGGGCTTCTTGTCTGAGTGAACGGAAAATGCAGCCTCTGGGAATCCATCTATAGTCCATTCTTTCCAAAGACTTTCAAATCCTAGCAACTAATTCACGTATCTTTCTAGAAGCTGGGTCTCAGCATCTGTGAAGTCAATCAAGGATCAAACTGTCCTTCTCTAAAGAGCTTCACATATTGGGAAAGCCATCCTCAGGAAACGATAAATGTTTCCCTTATATTAAGAAGTTTTATTTTTAAAACTGCCTAGATGCCATATGTTAGTTAATGAACAGTATGAAACAGTAATTAGGTGAATGAGAAAAAAAGTCGACCTCCACTGTAGGATTTATTCTCCCCCTCAAATTGTAGTTGGATTAAAGATTTAAATGGCAAAAAATAGAAAACATGAGTGCTTTTTAAAAGTCTGAGTTATGGAAGAGCTTCTAAACATGTTCAGAAGAAGAACAAAGAATTTATAAATTTACCATTAAAATAATTTTTCAAATGTATGGAAAAAAAGCCCATAAACAAAACCAAATGACAATTGATACAATGGGGAACTACTGCTAATACTTTTAACACAAAATGATTATTTTCCTTTTTATGTGAAGATATCTTTAAGAAGGTGCAGATAATAGGAAAATGGTCAGAAGTTCACAGAAAAAAAAGGTCATTATTTGGGAATAAGACTGGAAACCACTCTTAAGGAAATACTAATTTGAATAATAATAAAATACATTTAAGACTGCAAATTTTAAAAGTTTGATTTGTACATGTACTTGTGATATGAAAATCAGGCATTCTCAAATGTTAATTCTGGGATTAAACCAGCATAACCTTTTTGAAGGACATCTACAACGTCTGTCAAAATTCTAACTTCCCAGACCTTTTAATCCAAAAAAATATACCTC
Organism: Manis javanica; assembly: GCF_040802235.1. Classification (NCBI taxonomy): domain Eukaryota; kingdom Metazoa; phylum Chordata; class Mammalia; order Pholidota; family Manidae; genus Manis; species Manis javanica. The sequence continues at coordinate 88,872,022 of NC_133169.1, read as the reverse complement.
TAAGTGGTTATTCCAAAAATATAGGTTATAGATACAGATTTAGGATACTTATTGTAGCACTATTTGTAATAAAGCAAAAACACCCTAAGTATTCAGCAATAGGGAGCTGCTTAAATACATTAGTACATTCACACAATGGAACACTACGGAACAATTTTTTACGAGTAAATCTAGATTTATTAAAATGGAAAACATCCAAAATGCACTAAGTGAAAATAGCACATTGTAGAACAAGATGTCCAATATGCTCCCATTTGTATTAAAAAAAATATATATATATATATGTTTGTATGCTTGCATGTGCCTAGAACGTTTCTGGAAGGAGATACAAAATGCTGTTAACTGTAGTTACATCTGGAAACAATTGTTTGAAATTTTTACCGTGATTATATATTGCTTTAGTTACAAAAAATACACTTAAAATTAAAAAGCCCCATGTTGCTTCCTCTGAAATTTTCAAATGGGTAAAATGTTAGGACTTAATCACTTCCTCCTAGGAATGGGCTATTGGAGAGAGCGGGAAATGCCCGCAAGGAGAGGAATCTCTGGGACGAGTTTTTCAGAACTCAGCTGGAAATGGAATATTCTGAAACTCCCGGGTTTGGGTGTGGATGGGGCCAAAGGACTCTCGCCCACCTGGGCCTTCACCAGCACACGGGGCAGGGGAAGCAGCAGGACTTAATCCCTCCATCTCCCCCCATCTCAGAATTAAAGTCAGCTCAGGAGGCCAGGAGAAGGGGTGGGTGCAGGAGCAGGGCTGGGTGAGGGAAGGCCCCCTGGGAAAGACATCAAACAGAATGGAAGCATCTCTGACCCCCGGGTCACAAGCCACTTAGAACAAACGCTGCCCTCTCCTCCAGCCCACCCTGGGCGCCAGCACTGGAAAGCCAATTCCGAGTGATTTAGGAAATCGCCCTGGCCCCGGGGCTGGGGCGGGCAGGAAAGGAGCGATTAAGGGCGAGAGGGAGAAGTGAGGCTTCCTCAGGAATGAACACATTTGGAAGCAAGACAGGAAGGGGGCAGGAAGCTGCTCTCATAAAACAATCTGACAATTACGTGTCAGTCTAGAAGAAGGGCTCTGGAAATTATGGGGCTGCCGGCTGCTCTCCCAGGCCCTCTCCCAGTGGTTTCCTCACGGCTGCAATAAGCTGCAAGAGGAAATTATATTTGGAGCCAGGTGTTTGTTGCTCTAAGTTTGGGTTCAATTTGGGACTGAGAATTTGACGCTCACAGGCCGCGAGAAACAGTTCCCTGCTGCCCTCGTAAAGCATGGGTGCCGCACAGATTCCAGCTGGCCTGGCACACAGGGACTGCTGTTACCATAGCTGGTGCTCACCAAATGCTCTGTCGAACCAGGTGCACCGCCTGCATTAACTCACAACAACCCTACAGCGCACACTGGGACAGAGAGGGGTTCTGTGACTTGCCACAGATAACCACCCCGGACTGGTGAGGCAGGAACCAAACCCAGCCATTCTGTCTCAAGAGCCCCACACTCAAAAACCAGTTGAAGGCACACTTTATGAGATTTTTCAAAAAAGCCACCAGAACCATTATTTTACATGTGAAAGGGGTTCCTAAGCAGGTTCCCACCCAAACACATGGGCTGCCTTCTCCTAGTCCATCATTCCACCATTCATTCCTTTATGTCTACTAAGCACCAACGGGGTGGCCAGCACAGTCAGGCACTATGAAATTGCCAGGCCCAATCCCACTCCTGAAGACCAGGAGAGCGCCCACGTCACAGACTGACAGCCCAAACATACCTGCAGTCTTCTCTTGGGCCTTGACATGATTCTTTTAGCCCCATTTTGGGTTTGCCTCCCAAATTCCAAACATTTTGGGTGTATCCCAAACAGACACACTGCTGCAAACCGTGTGGACCAGGAGTCCTTCTCCAGTGCACACATTTGACCAAGTCCTGGCAGATTCCAGGCCTCTTCTTGCCGGATGCCCCCACCCCAATTCAAAGGGGCTCCTTCGGGAGGCAGCGGGACATTTGTTCTGGGGCCCAAGACAATCTGACTTTTCCCACATGGGCTGAGGCCATGGGGCCCTTAGCTCCCCTGCGGCACCCAAGAGAAGTCCAGGGGAGCAGCGGTCAAGTGTTCCGACTCCTCCAGTCACGAGCTATGTGACCCCGGGCAACCTGTTTCACCTTTCCGAGCCTCCTCTGCAAGGTGAGGTTGTTTGGGGGATTAAATGAAACGATGTGCTGGGCTTTGAGCGAGTGAACTTCCTGGAACACAGTGAGCATTCATGAGGCTTGGCTCTGACCCTGAAGGTCTGGGCTGTGTGCTTTGTTAGTCTGTGAGTCTGTCTCACAGCCTCTTCTATTAACAAAACACTCCCAAGGCATCAGTTGCCGTGCTTCACTTCCTCCCCAGCTCAGTTTCATGACGCTCAGATCACATTAATCTTTATGAAATGAACTATACCTGGTAACAGGATTGTTTTCTTAGTTCCTTAGTCACACATTTATTAATTACTGGCAAAAACATGGACAATGTGGATAAGAACAAGATTTTTAGAGCTGGATTCCCAGTATCAGATCGCATCCCTGCCACTTGGACAAGTTACTGGACAGCTTGTACCTTAATTTCCTCATTTGTAAAAACAGGGATAATAAAGATAGTTCTTATCCCATCAGCTAATTGTAAGATTCAGATGAAAGAGCGTGAAATGATCTTGTGCCTGGCTTCGGGTAAGGACTACGCGAAGCGACCGCTATCATGATCATCATTTTCTTATTGTCACATTGAAAACTGAACAAGCAAAACAGACAGACATAATCCCTGGTTTAGGAGATCAAATGAACAATGCCCGTGGTCTTCGGCATGTAGGCAGAGTTAAATAAAGCAGAATTTATATGCCAGTTAGAATAAATGTTGGGGTGAAATAGAAACTAGAATAGCGAGTGGAACTACAAAGGCACCATTAAAATCTCAGTCTTCCGCACATTTCACTGAGAAATCAATCTCTGGTGGAAAAAAGAGAATAGAGGAGGTGGTAGTAGGTGGTACAGGGATCTCATTTTAAATTCGTAGTTTTATGTTAACTGATTCAACAAAAGAATCTTCTAGTACATCTATGTCCAGAGATTACTACTTAGGGGATTTATCCTCTGGGTAACTCCTTTCTTAGTGTCTGCCAATTCATGAAGAGACTGCTAGGTAACAAGCAGCCTCTCACCACTCTAGGATTTCTGCCACATACATGTGGCATCCCTTCAGCGCTTTTGTGTTCTTGGAATTGTTTAAAACAGCATTTTGTGTGTGTGTATTCATTCCTCATATTCCTTATCTCTACTGACTATAAGCTTTTGTTTCTTTTCATTCACACCCCTACCCTGGTGTCCTGTACATCGGAAGCACTTGAAGAAGTGCTTGCTCCTTAACCAATCTTACCAGGACTCTCCAAAGTTAGTCCTTCGGATTTGCAAACGGTCCAGCGCAGCATTCAAATAAAAAAAAATAGAAGGGGCCAGGAGGGGGCAGTGATAGGGCAGAGCTTGCAGAGAAAAGGGCAACGCTGTATTATGACCATAAAGGACTTCAGGACAAATAGAACACATTTGGATTTAGCCCAGGAGAGGGTGCTACCTACTTCTAAGACAGTCTCGCCTACAACGCTGAGCAGGGCCTGCGCCCCGAAAGGAGCCTTGGGGGTGGGCTCCTGAGCAGCCCTTTCCCCGGGGCAGGGGGGGCTCTCCAATTCCCCGCGTGCTCCTTTGCTACAGGAACTTTTCTTCTAAATGAGACAGGCAACAGGCAGGGGTCTAGGGAACGTGGATATGGCAGTCAGAGACAAAACTTCTCCTTTCGTTCTAAGCATTTATCCAAGCAGCTCACTGAGCACTGGAGATAGTGTCCAAAAAAACCCCTCCATCACCACCCTACCAATGACGCATACTCTGCGGTAGTCTTTAAAAGATTCTGAGAAAAGAGCGGCAGTATTAGTGTAGGGATGGGTGGTTAGAGATCACAGGATATTGGATTAAGCCCTAAATTTGGACCTTTTCCCAGCCCTTATATAAGGTATCTGTTTCCAATGATATTCAAAGTCCCTTTTGTGTTTGTGGTCGAATAACTTTTCTGGAGCCTCAGATCTAGAACTCTGGCCTTTGCATTCCTCGCTGCATCCCTGACCCTTTCTCCGCCCCTTCATTTCTTCAGAGCTTAATATTCCCATCCTCTAAATAGGAGTGATCACGGGCATCTTCTCAGCAATAAGATGGAACTTTACTTCATAAAGCACTCGTAAATAACATGCAGTATTCCACCGAAGCAGAATCCCACTCATCTGCTTTTCATTTGTCTATTGGAGAGTCACATGTGCTTTCTCTGAACAGAAATCCAAATGACCAAAGTAATAATTGATTAGGAAATAAAGTGAATGTCAAAGTGTGGTTCCTGATGGGAACCTGAGTTTACAAAGCAGCCTTGATACTGTTGGTGGGAGTGTAAATGCAGAAAGCACTACTTACTTGTTTAACATACCATTTCTCCTAACAATTACAGTTCTATCAATTACTCCTACAGATATGTTGGTACATATGCACAAAGATATAAAATTAAGCAATCTGTGGCAGCAGTGTTTATAATAGCAAATCTCTGGAAACAAATGTCCATTAACAGGCGACTGGTTACATTAATTATGGCACATCTCCTGTTCAATGGGATGCTGTGCAACAGACAGAAGTCAATATGTATATGCTGTTTTGGAAAAATGTTTGGAATTATTTCATTTTTAAGAGCAAAGTGTATTACAGTATGTGTAGTAGCTTCCACTCACGTATATATACATTTACATATTTATACTTTCTTTTTTTAAAAAAGGAAGTGGAAAAGTTTCTAGAAGGATGCTCCCAAAGCTTTTGACATAGTGACATTTAGATAGTGAGCCTGGGGTTAGGGCACATTTTACCATACATAGTTGTACTCTTTGAATTCTTACGAGTATTACTTTCGTAATAATAAAATCCAGACTCAAGGACTAGCAGGCGCCCCTCCCATCTACTTTAGAAACTCCCCTGGCTTTCTCCGTCTACACCTAGAGTTCAAGTGATAGAAACACAAAAGTGGAGGACAATGATACACACAGGGACAGGTCACGTGGCTGAGAGGACCTGTCAGCTCAAGTCATACTAGATACAAAACCATTATTTTCACTGCTTGATATTTAGGTAATCAGTGATGCTTACTATCTCAGGCTTTTATGAAGAACGACCTTGACAATATATATTGTCTGGGAGCAGGAACAGGTGCACTGTTCTCATTGGCTGAGAGTGGCACTGTGGGGCACATCCCTGAGAATTCAGCTGGTTGGATTAGTTGGGATTAGGTCCAGCTGTGAGGACTAGAAAATCTCAACGAACAGCACCTCAAGTAAGATACAAATTCTTTCTTTTTTCTCATATAGAGTCCTCAAAGATCGGGTAGGGTGAGTTGTGAGTCTTCTTTCTTGTTGCCCCATCACACATGGCTTCGCCCTCTGGTCTGAGATGGCAATTTCTACGTTTCAGGGAGCCGGGTGAAAACACGAAGAATGGACAAAGTGTACACACATAATGCCTCTTACGTGGAGTTTCTGGGAGCCGCCACTAGACACTTTCATCTACTTGCATTGGCCAGAATTCAGTCTTATGGCCTATCTAGCTACAAGGGAACCTGGGAAATATAGTTTAATGCCAAGCAGCTATATTAACAGCTTACAATAGGGAGTTCTTTGTTTTGTTTTGTTTTTTTATTAAGGTATTATTGATATACACTCTTATGAAGGTTTCACATGAAAAAACAATGTGGTTACTACATTTACCCATATTATTAAGTCCCCAACCACCCCATTGCAGTCACTGTCCATCAGTATAGTAAGATGCCACAGTCACTATTTGCCTTCTCTGCGCTACACTGTCTTCCCCATGACCCCTCACACCATGTGTACTAACATAATGCCCCTCAATCCCCTTCCCCCTCCCTCCACACCCTCCCTCACCCCTCCACTTTGGTAACCGCTAGTCCCTTCTTGGAGTCTGAGTCTGCTCCTGTTTTGTTCCTTCAGTTTTGCTTCATTATTATACTCCACAGATGAGGGGAATCATTTGGCACTTGGAGAAAGCCATTCTCCACCTGGCTTATTTCACTGAGCATAATATCCTCCAGTTCCACCCATGTTGTTGCAAATGGTAGGATTTGTTTCTTTCTTACGGCTGAATAGTATTCCTAGGGAGTTCTGTGTTATACAGAAGGAGGGACAGTTGGATACTGGGAGATGGCTACTGGTCTCTGCAACACTGGTCCAACCTACTTCCCCATGAACCCCAACTTCCATCCCATGAACAGATTTGTTTATCATCTTAGTAAATGGCCAAGGTAAGGAAATTAGTGGGCTTTTCTACATACCCACTTTTATAAGTTTAGGGAAACATCTAGAGAAAAGTTTTGCTCATATTTAACAGTGACAGGGCGGCAAGACACTTCAGAATTTCACTCCGTGCTTCTCCCACGTCTGCCCTCAGCTCCGTGATCCGGAGCACGGATGGGTTACACTAGCTGTTGGGGGACAGAACCATGCCAATCCCCACAATAGTTCCACAATAAATGTCAACAGAACACAGTAGAGCTGATCTGTGATGTAATTCAGGGACTATTTCCTGTGAATGAAACAATATGCACAGAAATAGAATGCTATTTATGTTATGGGAAAGGCCCGTGGGGCTTTAGATTTAGGTTCAAGGGAAAAGGAATTCACCAGTGGATCACACTGGATCGCTGGGGACCCAGGGTAATTGCATTAACAGTCATGAAGGAACTGGGGCTTCAGAGATGCCCAGTGTTAAGAAGGACTAAAACCTCTTTGCGAACAGACTGGGGCAGGCTCTCTGGGCATTCCTACGGGCCACCCACCTTTGGAGCCCAAGATGGGTGGCTGAGCGACCTCATAAAGGGGCGAGCTGAGGCTTCCTGGCCCTGCTGTCCTGTCACTGCAGGTTTCCAGATGCAGGACAGCTCTTCACTGGGAGTTGGACGGAGGATGCTTCTACGTGTTCTAACCTGCGGGCCGCCCGTTAGCAGTAAAAAGCCAAATGTTTAAACCCTGAAGTCAACCTGCTCTGTCTGGTTAAAAACAAGTCACTTCGTGGCTTATTGATCAGTCAATAGCATAAAGGTATAGAGGTAAAGGAATAGAACATTAACACGAAGGCAGCAGACTAAACCAGGCCCTGCAGAGGACACGGAGAGGCGGGGAGTCAGAGGCCCTTCACACATGTCCCTGGCACCTGGGGAAGCGCAGCTCCAGACCTCAGGACTGCGACCAGTTCATATCAGCCTCTGTGTAGTTTGACACTGACTCACATTTGGCCCCATCCTCTTGAGCCCTTGGCAGGTCAGGACTCAGTGGTCAGCACGACCCTGAAGACGGCCGGCTAGGACTCCAGCCTCCTAGGCGGCTGCCTACTGCGCCTCTGCCCTACAGGTGTCACCAAGCTGCTCAAACTTACGACACGACCCCACATCCCCTCTTGAGTCCTCCCAAACCTGCGTTTCCCAGTCTTTCCCCTCTTGCTAGGTGGGAATCCCTCACACAGGGTGTTCTGCCAGGCGCTCAGCCTCGGGGCCTGCCTGGCTCCCTCGCTCCCTCCCTCCCTGACATCCCGTCCCCAAGCCATCAACAAGTCCTCCTGACATGACCTTCAAAGCATATCTGGGTTCCGACGGTGTCTCATCACTTCCGCCCTTCCAGGAAGTGTGCCCGCACCCGGCTCAGCACAAAGCCCCCTACCTGGTCTCCTCAGTCTCCTCTTACCAGCCCTCCAGCCCCATTCTCTCCACCTTTGAAAACCTCAGATGGGTCAGAGCACCTCTCATTTCTAGACCCTCTGTGGGGGCCTCCCCATTTCACGGGGAGTACAAATCCTTTGTGACCTGCCTACCCCTCCTCCCTAACACCCTGTGCCCTCCCCCTGGCTCTGCCACAGCCCCCCCCACCCGCTCCACACGGAGGGAAGTTCTTGGTACAGCCTGCACTGTTCTTCCTCCAGCTCTCCGCAAAGTCTGCTGCTTCCAGTTGCCCCCCAATCCCCCCTGACTGGTAACCATCCCAGACTATCAGTTTCCCCTACTTCACTTGTTTTCATATGCATCCCCGCTGGGCAGAACATGTACTTAACTGCCTATCACTCCCCGCTAGCAAGTAAGTTCTATGTACACAGGACATCATCTGCCTAGAACAGTGCCTGGTACAAAGGAGAAAATATTTGAAAAACAAATGATGCTGCCCATCGCCCAGTTAATGTGCAGCATAAGGCAAAGCAAATAACCAGGGGTACGAGAGAAAACCTGGTCATCTATAAATATGACTTTTTTCTTCGTTACTAAACTATTTTTTAGTTTTTTTCATAACTGACCTATTAAAAAGCTAAAGAGAAGGAAGGTTTTTATTAGTTGGATGACTGAGGGGGGCAAACCATTTATTGAGCACCTATTAGGTCTGAGGCACTGCTCTCATTCTGGGGGTGTAGGAAGCCCCCTACTTTGCCAGGTTCATTTACAGAGCGTGGTAGAGGTGGAAGTTGAAGATGCTAGGAGGCATACTACAAATAAGCAAACAAATGAAGCTGCAGTTATTAACCTATTAATTGAGTTATTCTATTAGAGTAGTAGAAGATTAATAGAAATCTTCCTGAAAATTACCAACAAAAATACGCCTGCTTGATACATGGGGACTTATTCATGAGTTTCCTTCCTCACCGCAGCCCCCCATACCCAGTTTTATTTAATATTTATTACTTAAATGTATTTTTCATATATATTAAATCAATACAAGCTGTTCATTTCAGAGCAGCTACTTTACAACTTCTTTTAAATAATGAGCCATACCATGTCAGACACTCCCTCTGGTATTTGGATTCAGAGACTGACATTGGACTTTGCCATGTGCCTAGAAATGTATCCAGACAATGAGCTGATGATTTTTCACAGATCTTCAAAAGTTAATGTCTATAAATCTTTCTGACCTATCACTGAATCTTTGTGGCCATTTCAGTGCACTGCTGAAAAGCTGCGTGCTTTTTTAGTAGAGTTGGTGAAAATTCCATATGGAGTCCTCCATTCACAACCTGAATGAAAACACAGAACCCCTTAAAATAAAAATAGACGTGTTTGGGGATCACAAGGGAAATGTCGCTGATTCTCTGAGCCTTCAGCTCCCGCTCTCCCTTGCGGTGGGAACCTACACTGTCATTGCAATTTCCTATACACTTGGCAGGACTCCGTGTCCGTTTGGAACTGTAATAGCCCGGATTTCAGCTTAGGGAGGAAGGAAGGAATCATTGCATTCCACCCCAGAGGCGTCCAGCTGAATCCCAAGAAGCCAAAGCTTCAATGTCAGCGTTCCAGGGGAAAGAGATGGCTCCACGTAATGAGTTTACCTGGTTAACGTCCCACAGTCAGTTCTGGGCTCTTTCCTGGTCTTTCTTTCATAATGCTGCTTGTTGTGGAAAATCTTTAATTCCTGTATCAGGTGTTTTTTGTTGTTTTACAATTAATTACACATGGATTTTTCATACTAAATGCTGAAGGCATTGAAGACCGCAAGCTCCCGGATGTGTGAATTCTTACTTCTCATGGCTCACTCCTGAACGCTTCCTGCTTCGGGACATGTGAACGTAAGGAGGGCCCACCAACTGACCCCCTCCACCCCCACCACCCACTATGAGCCCAGGCCGACAAAGGAGCCCCATCCCACCACAGTGCGGAAACACTGAAACAGGCTGGGAGGTAGGAGAAGCCTCCAGGTAAGAGGTGGGTTACGGGGAGGGAGCAGAAAAATGCAGAGGCTTTGCCGAATGCTAATCAAGCCCTGAGTCTGTGCCTTCTACCTCCCTCTACTTGACTTTTTTTGGTTCTAAAGAATTGATTTGCGTGCAAGTAGTTACATTCCACAAACAAGCCATTTCCTCTTCCTTGGGGGAAGGCGACTGACAGGAGAGGGAGGGGGAAACCCACGCCTCTTTAGAAAACCAGGACTGTGGAAGGCCTTTGCAGGTCCTCAGGCTGCATCTGAGGGCTCGGCTCTCTTCCTTGCTCGACGTGAACACATCACAAGACACATCCGGTGTTTTCCTTCCCCGGTAAAATTATGGAAGGGTTTTAAAGTTTCACTTTTAAAATGATTTGACTCCAAGGAACTGATGTGTAAACAATGCTTGGGAAGTGAGGAAATCTAACATACAAATTGTTTTCAAGTGAAATGCATTTTTAATGGACACTAACCTTAAGAACTGAATGAACTGATACGATGTTGGCTATTGTAGGCATTTAATTAGACACAAATTTAAACTTTGTGCGTTTCTTTTCATATGTTGAAAAATATAAAAGTATTTTGCTATCTATGTATCATATATATGATTATAAATACACTATATGTGAAGTATTTTCACAGGTTTAAACACTGCCATAGGCATTTAAAACCCTGTGGGCTCTGAGCCCTGGGCCTTTAAAGCCTAACAGATGGAGCAGACAGGGAGGTGAGTAGTCCTTTCTAAAAGAAAGAAAGAATATTGGTGTACAGAGTGATTGCAAACCTAGGTTAGTGAACAGACGAATCTGATCAGAAGGCCAGTTCTGCTGAGGCTCGCCTGCCAACCCCAGCGCTCTGCCAGAAGCCTGCATTCTTGCACCCACTCCCCTCCAGCCTTGCCAAAGGAAGCGGTAATCCCACTACCAAAGTTTCTATTTCAGACCCACTCTCAGTCCCACGGGACTCTCCTCTTCCTAAACCACTTGAATCTCATTTCTCCTGCAGCTGATTTTTTTTTTTTTCCAAGATGTTAACAATTCCTGTGGAACCATCTGGATGTTATTAAGAAAGTGTCCTGGGTCCTTTGAGGCAGCCTCTTGCCTTGTTTCCTGTGTCCTGGATGCCTAAGCTGACTTTCGTAAGAAATTTGGAATATTAGCTTAAAAAAAGAAACAGTCAATATTTTTTAGGTATTGAGCTTTTCTTGCAGCTTAATTTCCCCGGTGGGGACTTTGCATTTTGAGTTCCCATCGTTGGCCGGGTGCTCTGGGAAGGATGAAGCACGCCTGTTTTAAAAACAGAAGGCACCAGTGGTCCAGGTGAACCAGCAGCCCAGTCTCTCTACCTTCCCGTTAGCCTCACAAAACCCTCATCATGTTGCTGCTACTCTGCTCAGCCACGTCCACACCTCCAACCCCACTCCAAGCCGAGACCTCTGATCTCAGCCCAAGAGTAAACACTAGTTCTGCTCTATCAGACTCTCTCCTAGCATCCTTGAGGGAAAACGAATGGAACAAACACACAAAAAAGAGGCAGGGCAGATGACAATGATTCCTTGGGTAAGAGCGGCACCATGAGCAGGCTGGACGGTCAGGGACACCAAATAGCCCCTTTCCTAACTACCAGCCAGGAGCCGTCGGGGCCCAAGGAAGCTCCCAAGGGTCATTTTTACTATTCAGAGTCTGCACATATGGCTGGGCTCTGATCCCCCTGCTTCCCATTTTTTTACTGAAACTCAATGGCCAAGCTTTGGTTCCTGGCCTTGACGACTCGCCTTGCCCCTACTACAGGTGCCCGTGCCCACCCCCTTCTTCCTTCTTGTTCCTAGACCTTCACCACCAACCAACTTGCATCTTAGCACGCTCTCAGCTTCACTGATGAAGTTAACAGTCGAGCTCGAGAAGATTTAAAGACGCCTAGTCAATGCCATCAAGTCAGACAGCATGATCGGGGACTCACCCTATCCATCTATGAAGCCCACACAGAGTGACCTCCCTGGGAGACAGACAGCCCGACCACCCGTCTGCGATGCTGGCGGGACCAAGGGGAGTCTTGAAGGGAAACGTGCAGCTCACTACCCATCGAGGACTCACCCAGAGAGGAGGGGGGCTGTCTTGGGTGGTCCTAACATCCTGCCACAGTCTGCAGGACTCTGTCAGTGCCTGCATTCTGTGCAGTAGACACTCAATAAGTGCCCCCCTCCCTCCAATCTCTTCATTTTGAAAAAAATTCAAGCTCTAAAAATGTTAAAAGAATAATACAATGAACCCCAGTACATCCTTTACCTAGGTCACCAATTATTAAAATATTACATTTGCTTTCTCCCAATACTTTTTCTTCTGATTCATTGTAAAAAGTACAAATATCATGACATTTTATCCCTAAATACTTCACACTTAAATCTTTCCCTAAATATTTCCTATGAGGTAGAATATACTCCCATATAACCACGAGACATCCAGGAAATCTAACACTAAAAAAAATAATTATCTGATAGCTCATATTCAAATTTCCCCAGCTGTCATGTCTTTGTAATTTTTAAGATTGAGATATAATCCATATATAAAATTCACTCTTTTAAAGCATACATTTCAGATTTTTTTTTTATATGTTCCCAAAGTTGTATAACCATTACCCTTACCTTATTCCAGAATATTTTCATCGTCCCAGGAAGAAACCCAGAAGCTCATTTGCAGTCACTCCCCACTAGCCTCTGCCCCCAGCCCCCGGCCCTCCTTCTACCTTCTGCCTCTGTGGACTTGTCTGTTCTGGAAACTTCATAGAAATGGAATCATAAAATCTGCGGGCTTTTGTGTCTGGCTTCTTTTCCTTGTATAATGTTTTTAAGGTTCATTCATGTAGCACATTGGTGCTTCACTCCTTTTTCTGACTGAATTATATCACATTGTATGGAAATACCACATCTGTCCATTCCTCCGCTGATGGACATCTGGGTTGTTTCATAGCTCTTTTAAAAGCCAGGATCCACTCAAAGACTACATCATGTCTCTAGTCCTCTCATCGAAATTCTAGAACATTAATCTACATTCTAAAACATTCTTCCCATCTTTTACAACAGTAACATTTTTGAGGAGGACAGTTTGGCTATGTCGGAGAATGTCCTTATGGATTTGTCTGTTTGTTTCCTAAATTTGATTCAGCTTAGACAATTTTGACAGTAATATCACCTGGGGAGTTTGTATACTTCCTATTGCATTACATCAGAAGGCATATAATGTCGGTTTGCCTCATAACTGGTGATGCTAAATGCGGTCATTTGATTAGATAGTATTTACCAGATCTCCCCAGAAGATAAGCTTTTTTTCTTTGTATACTATTAGAAGAAGTAATATAAGTAGTCTTTAAGACTGTGTGAATATCTTGTTTCCAAACAACCTTTAACAAAAGGTTTTAGACTCCAATTATGATCCTTCCCTGAATCCATTGTTATAATGGTGTTATAAAACTGTAATTTTTTTGACTTTTCTAACTCTATAATTCCTTCCACTTACAGTTGCTGGCATTTTGTCAAAAAAAAAAAAAAAGCTTACCTGCTGGAGTTCACCTTTTTAATGACCACTGTGAACTCATGGATTTTTCTTACTTACTGTGTTATATAGTCAACATTGTTGTCAGTAGTTTTCTGATGCCCAAACTGTTCCAAATTTGAAAAGTGGGAGACAGTTTGAGCCAGCTCCATTTGTCATGTTCCTATCGGTTTTTAAGTACTTCATTACTTTGTGACACAATAAAATGTCCCATATGTACCTTTTATTTCCACTTCTTCAGACCTTAAATCAGCATTTCTCAAGAAGGCATGGTTTCTTCTAGTAAGAAATGGTATTTAGAAACCAAGATTTGGGTGCTAGGTGTGCTCACTGATAGTTGGTTGTCTTAAATGTTTTTGTCTGAATGATTCACAACATTTATTTAAACCTTGAATGCATAACATTTCTTGTGATTTCTATTTGGGTTTCAGTTGGTTGGTAACACTGTTGCATACTCAGTATGTCCTAAATATTATAGGTATAATAGCTGCTGTTTTTTAGTACTTACTAAGGGTTCAACATCTCTGTACTGGGTGTTTTATACACAGTACTTCACTTAACCTTTGTAACAACTCAGTGATGTAGGGGTTATTAATGTTTGTTTAACAAGTGAGGTAACTGAGGTACAGTTAGGTCACCTGTTCAAGGTCATGCCGCTAGTAAGTCACCAAGCTGGGACTAAACTTTTCGGATTTCAGAACTGCTGAACTATTAGGTGATATTATGCCAAGAATAATCACTGCAAGGGAAATATAAGTATGCCTTCAAGCTTGCAATCCATTTCTGGGCATATTATACCACATTTGTAAAGTTGATGTGGTCATTATAATCCAAATCTGAGGTACAGTGTAGTATAAAGAGACAGGCACAAGATACATGTGAGTGGGTAAATCCCTTCAACTTTCCATGTCTCAGTTATATCACCTGTGAAAGTAGAGTGATGATGACACTTAGTTTATGTACCACATATGGATGCAGTGGGAATCAAAAGGTATCATAAACAGAAGCATTTGCAAGAATTATGAAGTTCCCTCTATACTAGGAACTCTCTCTCAAATCAAACTGTTTGTTAAGAATCACCTGGGGGAGGCCATGTATGCTGAATTTAAAGTGCAGGTTGCTGAGGCCAACTCCTACAGATTCTGATTTAGTGGCCTGTTGTGGGACCCAGAAATCTGAATTTAACATGCTTCCAAGTGATTCTAATGCAGGTAGCTCAGCAATCAAACTTAGAAAAACTCATGTAGTTAATGTAAAGATGATAAGACAAAAGATGATAAACTCAGGATTAGAAACCACATCCACATCTTTTCATACCCATTCCTTGCATCTGACTGCTTTTTCTTCCTTCTTTCTCTCTCCCTTGTCCCTTTACCTATTCATCCTTAGTTTCAGCTCAAAAATTACTTCCGCAGGTTAGACTTCTCTGACCCACGGGACACCCTCTGGACTCCCAGCTGCTCCTGTTACCTGCTTTCATCACATCCTTTGATCCGTCACAGCACACATCAACCCAACAACCACACAGCTTCAGTCTGTGATCAGATGCGGGACGCCTGTCTCTCGCGACAGAGTGCGCGCATCAGAGGTGCTGACACGGACCTCCCTGGCGTGCCCAGTGTGCCGGCACAGTGGGTAGTCAATAAATATCTGTTAGACAAATGCACAAATGAAGGAATACAAAGTAATACTGACTTCATTACTAAGCAAAGATTGGGCAGAATGCAGAATTCATAAATACGGAATACAGAACAACATTCATTACCAACATGAAAAACCAGATACCCCACTTCCTGTTTTCATCTTATTTACTAGGGTCCTTGGGAAGACAGTTTTCAGAGAGGAAAGTGCACTTTGATTAACAAATTTGGAGACAATCTGCTCAGAATAGGCAGGAATTCACAATGAAATTACGGCCCTCTGCTCCGGCCTTTCCTCTCACTTCCTCCCCTCCCGGCTCCAGCTGTTCACAGCACCGTGCAGGGGAGCTGGCGGCCTGGGGAGAGAGGGTGCTGCCCTCGGGTCGTAATTAATTGTGTGTGCTCCCCCAGTTCTGTGCATTTTCATTTGTGCATTGATCTTCATCCTGAATGGGGCCCATAAAACTCCTTTATGATTTAGCCCCAGGCCAAATAAGCATTGGATTTCACAACCGGAGTTTATGCTCATGTATTTATGGCAAGGTGGGAAGAGGGGGTTGTTTTGCTTTAATTATTTGTTTCTCCAAGGTGGCTGCTGACTCTTGTCTGGAAAAGCTACAACAGTATATGCAAAGGGGGGAGAACAGGGTCCATGTCTGCACGTGACAGGGTTCAGGACAGACAACCCACATACGGCACCTTGGCACACTGATTATTTTAAGTTGAAGGAGTTTGAAAAAGCCGCAGAAGCAGGAAGGCATCTCTGACCCCCCTCTTTTCTCCTGAAGCAGTGTCAGAGCCTCTTGTGAGAGGCGACCTCTTGATGAGCAGAGGAAAGAAGCATCTTTATTTCCGAGAGGGGGCAGTGAAAAGAATCCGAACAAACAGGCCGCACCAGTTCCCCGCAGTTCACCACACTTATCACACCCTTCATCCTTTCGTAAGTCTGCACAATTGCCCACCCTTCATCAGACCCAGCACAAACCACTCAGGTTTACCCATTTCTTCAGGCCTTCATTTCCTTAGGAAGGCCCCTGTGCCACATAAAACTCAGAGTAAGTAAATGTGTGCTTTTCTCCACTAATTTGTCTTCCTCAGTTTAATCTTCAGACCCAGCCAGGTGCCCTCAGAGGGTCCATGAACAAACACTCTTTTCCTCTCCTACACAAAGTCCCCAGAACTTTGCAGCAACTCTGAATTCAAGGCAGCAGCACAGCACTACGAGGGGACTCCTGGGAACCTGGCTTATGTGATATTTTCCCCCCGAGACCCAGTTCCCTTCATATCAGGGTAAAGAAGAACAAAGACACCAGGCATTTGCAAATCCTCAATTTTAACTATAGATAGAAGAGCAGCCTAGTGCCTGAAACCGGCTGACCCCAAAAAACATCAAGAGAAATACACATAATGATTCTTACAAATCTGGCCAAAAATTTTTTGTTTGAAATTCTCTTTGGTTTTGGCACACCGTATATTCAGACCTGAGGAGGGCCAGGCCGGTGGTGACCCAGCACCAGGGTTTGGTCTTCCACCCAGTAAGCCTCTTTGCAGAGGGCAGAGTGGTACAACAGCTCACTGGGCTCAAGTTCACATTCTGCCACTCACTAGCGGAGTCACGTAGGACAAAGTACTTCCTCTCTATGCGTGGGTTTCGTCAACTGTAAGATGAGGATAACAAGCCATACTGGGGATAAGAGTAGACACTTCAGAGGACTGCTGTGTGGCTAAATGGGGAGCGTATACACATAGCTTCACACAAGGCCTAGCTCAGAGTGAATGATGGCAATTGTTAGTTTGACATCTGGATTCAAAGGGGTTCTCAGCTTTAAGATGAGGTCCAGCTGACTTCCTAGAGTCAGTGTAATGAATCTATGCAGTGGCCAGTTGACCCAGTGTGTGTGGCCATCCAGCACCTTCTGGGGGTTTTCCACTTTAGGGAGTTGCCCACGCCTTAAGTCCTGCTTCCCAGAGGTAGGACACACCTGCCCACATTGCTGGCTTCCCTCGCAGACTGAGTGCAGGTGTGTAACCAGTCCTTTCTAATCAGACAGAGCCAGAGAGCCTTCTATGCACAACAGTAACATGCAGAATCCATTCTGTGGTGAGGACAGTGGCCCAAACATCTGGGGCTTGGGGACAGCCGGTGGGAGGTTCAGGCACCCAGGCCCCACTGTCATGAGCTGCAGTATGTGCCTGGCTGTGGCAGCCTTGAAGCTTTTCCACGACAGTTCATCTGTGTGGCTTAGGCTTGTCCCTGGCCTCCCTCTGACACTCCTTATCCCTCTGGGGAACCTGTGAACCACCTAACATTCTCTAATAAACTTACACTTCTGCTTCAGCCACCAGAGTGGATCTGCAGCCAGCAACTAAGAACCTGCTCAAGGTCCCTATCCACTGGGTTGGTCAAATACAAAGGCAATGAACACTGTGAAATGGTCAAAATTTTTTGATTCAGTGGAAACATCAATGTAGTGATTAGTATTAGGAGAGAAATGGAGCGCTGACTGGGACTTGGAAGTCTTTACGGAGGAGATTTTCATCTTCATGACATTTCTTGTAACTTTTGTCTTCTCCTTCTAGTGGAATAATAGAGTAGCAGAGCTGGAAGAGTTTTAAAGATGGTCCAGTTTGCTCCATCAGTTTCAAATGAGGAGAAAGAGTACCAGAAAGGAAAAGTGATTTTCTTCAGGTCACACAGCAACTGCAGCCTTGTGTAAAGATAACTAGCTCAGAAGTCAGATGCTATTTCTGCTACTTAACTAATTGTATGATCACAAGCCATGCAGTATCTGAGCCAGTTTTCTTGGTCTCTTCATTTGCTAAATTAAAATAACAGTCTGTATCATGTTATTTTGGATATTAATGGGCTTACTGGGAAAAGTAATGAGATAAATGCATCCACAGTATTTAGTATGTGTTCAAAAACAGTAATATTCAATAAATGTCAGCTGATATGTTAATACCTTATCTTAAATAGTAATCAAAACACTATGGTACTGGAATAAAAGCAGACACATAGATCAATGGACTAGAACAGACAGCCCCAAAATAAACACATGCATATGGTCAATTAATTTACAACAAAGGAGCCAATAATACACAATGGGGAAACAGCAGGCTCTTCAATAAATGGTGTTGGGAAAACTGGACAGCCACGTGCAAAAGAATGAAACCAAACCACTATCTCATACCATACACAAAAATTAACTGAAAATGTATTAAAGACTTGAACATAAGACATGAAATCATAAAACTCCTAAAAGAAAACATGATCCACTTTGAGCCAGACACTATCCTACAGGCTAGGAGTATAAAGATTAAGACATTTTTACCTCCCAATAAGCAAAATTCCAGAACCAGATGGCTTTACTGTTGATGCTACTAAACATTTAAAGAAGAATTGATACCAATCCTTCTCAAACTCTTCCAAAAACAGAAAAGGAGGGAATACTTGTAAACTCATTCTATGACACTTCATCACACAGATACCAAAAGCAGACACAGAAGCCAAAAGAAAATTACAGGCCAATATTCTTGCAAAAATATAGATGCAAAAATAAATAAATATAGATGCAAAAATCCTCAACAAAATATTTGCAAACTGAATTCAACAAGAAATTTAAAGGATCATATATCACAGTCAAGTGAGATTTACCCCAGATGATGCAAGGATGGTCTAACATCTGCATATTAATCAATGTGGATATACCACAGTAACAAAGGATGAAAACCATATGATCATCTTACTAGTTGCAGAAAAAGCATTTGACAAAATTCAACATCCACTTATGAAAAAAACTCTCAACAGAGTAGATATGGAGGGAACATACCTCAACATAATAAAGACCATATATGACAAACCCACAGCTAACATCATACTTAACAGTGAAAAGTTGAAAGCTTTTCCTCTGATATCAGGAACAAGACAGGGATGCCCACCCTTGTAAATTTTGTTTAAGATAGTATTGCAAGTCCTAGTCACAGCAATTAGGCAAGAAAAATAAATAAAATGCATCAAAATTAGAAAGGAGGAAGAAAACTGCCACTGTTTGCAGATAACATTATATGTAGAAAACCCTAAAGACTATACAAAAAACTATTAAAACTAATAAATCAGTAAAGTTACAGGATACAAAATCAATATACAAAAAAATCAGTTGCATTTTAATATATTACATATTACATTATATACATAGTTGTATGTTACAACTATGGGGAGGAGAAATTAAGAAAATAATCCTATTTACAATTGCATCAAATAGAATAAAATATATAGGAAAAAATTTAACCAAGAAGGTAAAACACCTGGATACTAAAAACTATGGAACACTGATGAAGGAAAATGCAGAAGACACAAATAAACAGAAAGATATTCCATGCTCATGGACTGGAGTAATATTGTGAAAATGTTCATACTACCTGAAGTAACCTATAGATTAAACGTAATCCTTATCAAAATTCCAATGGCATTTTTCAAAGAAATAGAAGAAAGAACCTAAAATTTGTATGGAACCACAAAACACCCCAAGTAGACAAAGCATTCTTGAGAAAGAACAGGGCTGGAGAATCAGAGCTCCTTGATTTCAAACTCTATCACAAAGCTAGAGTCATCAAAACAGTATGGTACTGGAATCAAGACAGACACACTGATCAACGGACTAGAAAAAATAAACACACGCGTATGGTCAATTAATTCACAACAAAGGAGCCAATAATACACAATGGGAAAAACAGCAGTTTCTTCAATAAATGGTATTGGGAAAACTGGACAGCCACATGCAAAAGAGTGAAACCAAATCACTATCTCATACCATACACAAAAATTAACTGAAAATGTATTAAAGACTTGACTATAAGACACGAAATCATAAAACTCCTAAAAGAAAACACAGACAGTCAACTCCTTGGCATTAGTCTTGGCAATGATTTTTTGGATTTGACACCAAAAGCACAGGCAATAAAAGCAAAAACAAACAATGGAACCACATCAAACTAAAAAGCTTTAGTCCAACAAAGGACACCAATAACGAAATAAATAAAGCAACCTACCAAATGGGAGAAAGTATTTGCAAATCATAAATCTGATAGGGGGTTAATATCCAAAATATACAAAGAACTTAATGGAAGGAAGGAAGGGAGGGAGGGAGAAGCCAAACAAGCCAATTAAAAAATGGGCAGAGGATATGAATAGACATTCTTCCAAAGAAGACATACAGATGGCCAACAGGCACATGGAAATGTACTCAGCGTCACTGATCATCAGGGAAACGCACATCAAAACTACAAAGAGATATGACCTCATACCTGTTAGAATGGCTAGTATCAAAACGCCAAGAAATAAGTATTGGTGACGATGAGGAGAAAAGGGAACCCTTGTATACTACTGGTGAGAATGTAAATTAGTGCAGCCACAGTGTAAAACAGTACGGAGGTTCCTCAAAAACTCAAAAATAGAACAACCGTATGATCCAGCCAATTCCACTTCTGGGTATTTATCCAAAGAAAATGAAAATATTACCTTGAAAAGATACCTGCATCCCCATGTTCACTGCAGTATTATTTATAACCAAGACATGGAAACAACTTACGGGTCCATCTATGAATAAATGGATAAAGAAAATATGGTATTATGTGTGTGTATATAAAATAAAGCATTATTCGGCATTAAAAAAGAATAAAATTGCAGCAACATGTTGATGCTGAGGGCATTATGCTAAGTGAAATAAGTCAGACAGAGAAAGACAAATGCTGCATGATCGAACTTACATGTGGAATCTAATACAAATAATAAATTGTGCTCATAGGAAGAGAATTTATTGGCAGTTGGCAAAGGTCGGGGATAGAAGGTTGGGGAGAGAAAATCAGAGAGTGTCAAGAGAGCTGGGCCTAGAACTTTGAAGGAGTTAATAAAGGAATGGAAAGGAGCCAGAGAAGTAGGCGTCTAAGAGGGCAGAGACTGTGAGAAAGGTTAAGTAGGAGACCGGGGAAGACTGGGTGTCAGGAACGGCAGAGCGTTTGTGCTAGGACACAATTCAGTAAAGAAATCAAGAAGAAAAGGAGTGAAGTGTTCCTGAATTTAGCAATCAGGATTTCACCATGGTCACCTTGATGAGAAGTCAGCTCTGCTCAAGTCAGGAGAGCGGAGGACGCGGAGAGGCGGGGACACAGCTCTGCAGCAGAGCTCACCGTGGGAGGCACCGAGACAGCAAGGTGGTTAAATAAAACAAAGGGCTTCAAAAGTCTTCTGCTTTGTTTTAACATGTGAGACCTGAAATGTCCATAGGCAGAGGGGAAGAATCCAACAGACAAGGGCTAGATCAATACGAGAGACCAGAGACATGTGGGAAGAGGTGGAAGGAAACAAACAGATCACTAGGAAAAAAACAACAAAATATATTCAAAAGTTATAATTCATCAAGACATGATGATGTTTTAATCAACTGTGATAGGAACTGTCATAAAAATCAAGATAATAGAGGGAAGCCCAGAGACAGACCCAAGGATGGGCGTGTTTGTATCTAAGAATAGTAAAGGGAAAAGAGATGTTATTTCAATTCAGTGGGGAAAAGACAGTTTGTTCAGGATAGTCAGATTTTATCTGGTTAATTTGGGGGGGGAAATCTTAGATTCTTTCTTTTCACAATGTACCAAAACATATTCCAGATAGATAAAGGTTTAAACCTGTAACATGAAGTCATACATCAAGATATCAGAAAAATACATAGGGAAATGGTAATTATGGGTAAAATTGCAGTATTTCCAGAATCTCTTGTCTGGCCTTAGTGTATCTCCATATCAATAGGTGTTTCCAAGGGGTGGAGAGAAGTATCCATTTCCATATCAACAGGTGATTACAAAGGTGGGGGGAGTGAGGGTATATCTGAACCAGAGAGGTTGGGTGGGGTCACTTTTTTGCAGCCGGGTCATGAGAGACACAGGTGAGTACAAGTGGACGACTGCTTATAAGCAATAAACAGGTTTCTCCCACTTTATTTCTCCCTTTGACTGATTTTGGCTTCAAAGGTTATTTGCCCTGGGCTGGGAACATATTTCCCCCCCGGATTTACAGTGATACAATCTTGGATGGGGGTGGTCTAAGTAGATGAGTATGTCCCGGTTGAGCTGAACTGAGATTCTGAATTTGGCTGTTTGGTAAGTGGGTGGACTAGTGCAGCTGGAATGGGTTGGGAGGCAAGGGCAAATGTGTATTTCGTGACTTAATTTTCTTGGGGGTCAAAGGGCCTTGAGGGAGGAGCTGCATACACATCATTTGGAGTGGGGCTAAGGTGCTAGGAAGGAATGTGTAGACAGACAGGGTGTTATGGTAAGAGGTGCCCGGCCTGGCCTCACGGAGCAGACCTGAGCCCCCATGGAAGTAGGGACAGTTTTGTCAGGAGCACAGCGCTGTCCTAGCACAAACGAGCCCTGAAGGAACCGTCTGGGCACCCGAAGGCCTTCTGGGTCTGAGAGCACGAGGACTCACACCTCCAGGGAACCTCAGGGCGAGGCAGGAGTTGGGGGCCAAAGCCTGCCACTCCTGACCAATCGAGAGCAGAACAGGCAACACAACTCGAGGCCACCTCACCCACTAGACACGTCTGTCTACACAGGGCTGGCTCCACAGAAAGGAATTCGATTAAGAAATAATTCAGAGGGAGGATTCTTGCCAGACAGTGGTGGTGGCAGTCTTTAAACCTCGCTGAGTTTCCACATAAAAACAGACCCACTAGATAAGCCAAAAAAAGCATGGAAGATACTCAGAAAAAAACTAGGCGGGACCACTGCAACAACATGGATGAACCTAGGTGGTATCATGCTCAGTGAAATAAGCCAGGTGGAGAAAGACAAATACCAATGATTTCACTCATTTGTGGCATATAAAAACAAAGCAAAACAGAAGGAAAAAAATTACAGTACACTCATAGCCACTGAGAAAGGACTAATGGTTACCAAAGGGAAGGGGTTAGGGTGGGAGGGAGAAGGGGATCAGGGGGCACAATAATTCACAATCACAATATAGGTAGGTCACCGGGATGGCAGCACAGCAGGAAGACAATTAATGACTCTGTAACATTTTACTATGTTGATAGACACTGACCACAAAGGGGGTGAGGACTTGATAATATGGGTAACTGCTGAACCACTGTGTTGTTTATGTGAAAACCTCATAAGACTGTATGTCAGTGTTACTTTAATTTAAAAAGAAAGAAAGAAAATGCAACAAACAACAACAAAAAACTAGGTGAGACAGATTAAATACGGTACCCAACCCTCTGCATTTCCTCCCATGGACAGCTGACGTCTCTCCCTCCACCCCGTGCGTCTGGGCTGTTCTGTGACTTGCTTTCAACAATTGTGGCAGAAGTGGCAGCGCGTGACTCTTGAGCCTCGGCCTTGGATGACTGGAACTCCACCCCTGGTGAACAAGCTGGCTCACCTCCCTAATAATGAGACACCTCACAGATACGTATTTCTTAAAGTTACCTTTTGATAACGACAGGGAACCAATTCAATATCTTCAAAAAGATAAATAAAGGGAAAGTGCTTATCTTGCCTTTCCTGTATCAACCATGCCAATATACGAACAAATAGTAGACGAGATAAAGCACCTTTATAATAAAAGAATTCCAACAAAAGGGGAAAAAAAGGGAATTCGAACATCACCGGTCTGTAACTCCAATGAAGTACAATCTAGGCAACAAGCATCAACAGCTAGAGACAACGGACGTCATGCGTTTCCAGAAGAAGGAACGCCATACCACTTACAGTCTTGCCAAATGGATCGAACAGTAGTCTGATCAAAGTTCTGAATCATTTGCCAATTTGCAGGAAATATACAGAGGAACATGCTGAGGAAATGCACCATGGGACTGCAATCAACCGAATCCAGACTGTGTGAAATCTATAGATTAAAGGGTCACAGAACACACACACACACACACACACACACACACACACACACACACACACACACACACAGTTGAACACTGAATAATTTGGGTTTGAACTGCTTGGGTCCATTTATACATGGATTTTTTCAATAAATATACTGGAAAATGTTAAGGTTTGTGATACATTGAAAAAACATTTTATTTTCTCTAGTTTTTACTGTAAGAATCCTATATAATGCATATAACATACAAAATATGTGTTGATTGACTATGTTATTGGTAAGGCTTCTGGCCAAAAATAGGCTATAAGCAGTAAGTTTTGGGGAGTCAAAAGTTATACACAGATTTTTGACTGTTGTGCAGTGGTCAGCACCACTAACCCTCATGCTGTTCAAGGGTCAACTGTAGATTTTAAGTAGGAAATCTAAACTATAGTATCTATGCATGCACACTTGGATGGTAAAACTAAAAATTATGAGGAAATGATTACTATGAGGTCAGACTAGTAGGTGCTGTGGGGAAGGAGGGAACACCAAAGGTCTTCTGGAGTGGGCAACACAATTATATTTGTTGACTTGGTGGTCAGAATAAGTTCATTAAACTATACATTTGTGTGTGAGATTTTCTATTTCTGGTGTTTGTTTATAATAAAAGAAAATTTTAAAAAGACATAATTCAGAAAAGCATGGAGTGAGAAAATGGAAGAGTTGCAGCTAAAGAAGTCATCTCTTTTCCGTATTTTATGGTTGAGAAGAACGAAATATTAAGCTGGACTCTGAGAATGACAAGCCATATGGGCTGCTGAGAGTGACTTTGCATAATGGCAGCTGTGTGGCCTTTTGGGGGTGTTTTAGAAACCAAGCAGGAGCATAAAGCGGGTGAACAGATATGCCCAGTAAAGGGCTTGAAAGGGTATGTGAGACACTTGCAGTGGCATATTCTGGAAGAAAGAAGTACGGGAATACTTACTTTATGTATGTGTGTATGTGTTTTCCTTATCTAACTGTGCAACAATGGACACATTTCGTTAAAAGCAAATAAAGCAACTCTTTTTCATTTTTAACAGAATAACCAGTACACAGAGCGTTCCCCTAGGTCTAGGATCTTTCAGGAAAAGGACACACCCTCTGTAGAGCAGCTTGGGAAACTAAGCTGATCACACTCCACGCTCAGCAGTGAAGAACATCCAATTCACACCCTTTGCTTAGGTAGGTCCCCGCCCACCTGGCTCTCTGTTTTACTTTCTTTCCAGGAGAGAAAACATTGAACTGATAACATGAGCACTCCTGTGTGCTTGTTAGTGACATTTCTCACTGTAAAATGAAAAATTGTAAAGAACTACTTGAAGGGCTGGCTATGGTCAAGATGAAAACCACTTTCTCTGGAACCCACAGGGAGGAGGTAGGAATGAATGATGAGTTCACCGCTTTACAGATTAAAGCCCCTGGACAGCGGGAGACGGGTCACCTGCGGAGGCAGAGGGGGGCTGGAACAGCTGCAGGAGGGTAAGAGAAAGACTGGGCCGAACACAGTGAAGGGGCTTCTTCCCAGCCCTCCGCAGCGGCCGCACGCTGCCCCATCTGCACCCCGCCAGACCACTACAAGGCACCCCAACGCGACGCCAGCCCAGGTTCCTTGAGGACGTCCTACCACACTTAGAAAGGCCACCCCCAGTCAAGCTGAAATACTCACCTATATTTTTACCTCAGATCTTTGTGTCTAATTTCATGCTTTAAATTTAAATCTTTATGTTTTTTTGGAACATGTTTAGATTTATCACATCAAGTAGGACTCTAATTTTATGTTTCCAAATATTAGCCGTTTGTGTCAACACCACTTATTAACTTATCTATCGTTTCTCCACTGGTTTCGAATGCTACCCTCATCAGGACCGGGTACAAGGAAACGTGAAACTGACTTGAACGTGGAGAAGATTCTTCCACATCTTTAATTCAAAGTCAGCTGTGGCTTCCAGGCAGAGGACCAAGGCCTTGATTCCGAGACTGGACAGAGCACCTGCCCAGCCACCAGCCTTCCTCTCCCGCATCCGGAACTGACTTTTCTGGTTGCTCAGAACAAGCGCTCTGCAATCAGCTGGCCTGACTTTGAACTGTGGGTCGCTCTTCATTAGCCAAGGGACGCTGGTTCCAGTAATCAACCTCTGTATCTCAGTCTCTCCCTCTGTAAAATGGGGATCACAGAAGTTCCTACTGCATGGGCAGTTGGAAGGATTAAATGAGATAAAGCCTGAGCAATAACAGTGCCAGTACAATGCTATTTTTATTATTATCAAAGGTGATGCTATCCTTCTCCTCAATATGCAGATGGCCTGATGACGGACTGTGGAGGGCTCATATTCACTGCTTGTTCATTCAGCGATTCCTGTTGAGCATTTGACTGTTTCAGCTGCCATTCTAGCAGGGAATAATAAAGATAAGGTTCTAACCCCCCCAGAACTGACCTAGAGATCATAAAGTCCACACTGCTTCATGCCATATCTAACTGCCTTTCAAGTCTACTCTTTATCTTTGGTTTTATTTATGCTTTGCATAATATAGTTTTCTTTATATTTATTCCACTTGGGGCTCATTAGTCTTTTAAATTGCTAAATGTATGACTAAGTAGGGGACGTTTTTAGCCATGATATCTTCAAAATTTTTTCTCTTCTACCCACTTTCCTATACTTTTGGCACTCCAATTAAGTTAGACCTTTTAATATTCCTCATAATCCATAGGGTTCTCTTAGTTAATAAAAATTTTTCTACTCTATTGTTCAGCTTGGATGATTTCTACTGATGTATCTTCTGGTGAATATCAACTCTTTCTTTTGTTGTCTCCAATTTCTGTTAAACTTTTCCAGTGAAGTTTTCCAGATACTGTACTTTGCAGTTTCAGAATGTGTATTTGGTTCTTTTTATAGTTCCTCTTTCTCTGCTGAGATTTCCATTGGTTCATTCATTGTGAGAATGTTTTCCTTTATGTACTTGAACACAGTTATAATAGCTGCTTTAAAATCCTTGTCTGTTAAATTCAATATGTGGGTCACCTAGTGGTGGGTATCCAAAGATTGCCTGTGCTTGAATATGTCACATTATTCAGTTTCTTCATATGTCTAGTAATTTTATACTGTATCCTACACAGTTAGAATGACATGTCATAGAGCCTCTGGACTCTGGAATATTTCTCCAAGTAGTGTTTCTTATTATCTTATTATAGTTCTAGCAGACCAAATGACTTGATTGACTTGAAATTCCAAGTTCTGTTTCCCCCGCACCGGGTCCAGCTGAGAGCTCTCTGAGTTCTATAAGCCTTAGTCTGGGCTGCTTGGCGTCCACCCCATGAAAGCATCATTCAGAGGTAAGCCGGAAGTTTGTGTCTCTCTTCTTTGTTCTGTTTCTTCCTAATTATGTCTGTTGTTGATCACTCACCAGCCCCTCCAGGTAGTTACCTATTTTTTCAGAGTTTATAACCATCATCTTTGTTATCTTCGTGTCTGCCAGGAGTAAGTTAGATATTATTGGAAGTAGTTCACTGGAAATTTTTAAATGGGGGAGTGACAAGAACGTATCACCTTTAAAGGGATCATTTTGGCTGCTTTGTTGGGGAATGAATTGTAGCAAGGATCAATCCTGGAAGCAAGGAAACCAGTGATGAGGCCACCTTCATGGTCCAGGAAAGAGCTGGGGTGGTCTCTCCTAGGGTGGGTGCAGAAGAAATGGACAGAAGCACACAGACTCATGTGTAAGAGTCAAGTCAACAGGGTTTGTTAAAGAATTAGACAGGGTGGGTGAAAGAAAGAGAAAATCGTAGGATGACTCCTAGGTTTGCATCCTGAGCAGTTGGGTAAATAATGGTGTCTTTCAATGAGATGAAGAAGATTTAGAAAGCAGTAGACTGGAGGTACAGTACATTAGGTTTTAAGGTGCCTCTTAGTTAGCTAAGAATGGTCAACGAGGTGGCTGGAAATATGACTCTGGAGTTCAAAGCAGAAGCTAGAGCTGAAAATACAGATTTGGAGTCTTCAGTTTATATTTGGTATGCATCACAATGGGATCAGATAAGCTCATTTGAGGGAATGAAAGATCAAAGAGGTGGCTGGTCACAGAAACAAGCCCTTGAACTTGCCAAAATGTAGAGGTTGAGTAGAGAAGAGGCCAGCAAAAGAGAAAGAAAAGAGGTATCCAGTGAGCTAGGAGAAATACCCTAGAGGGAAAAAAGGGCTTTAAGGAGGAATATGAGTTGAATGCTGCTGTGAATTTGCGGAAATTGAAGACAGAGTATCTTTTAGATTCAGCAGGGTGGGCGGGTACCAGTGAATGAGGGTCAGGACCATGTGCAGGGGTATGAGAAGAGAACTGCAGTGGGGGAAGGCTGTCATAGTTGTGATTATGGAGAATATTTATATGTTACATTGTGAGTAAGGAAAGAAATGGGGCAGTGGCTACAAAAACAAAGCTTTTTGTGGTTAATGCTGGAGTTACAAGAACATGACTATATACTGACAGGGAAATCCACTTGTCTTTTCTGTGCAGGCACAGCTGGATTCAAATGTAGCCTACATGCTTTTGGCTTCCATTTTCCTATTCCACATGTGTCCAAAGAAGGGGAAGAGATGTATTTCATTCTTTTAAGTACATATAAGACTGGTTAACTATGTAGTTATCAATGGGAACAAAATCTTTTATCTGATTATCAATAGGCACCTTGTGGTCATCAATTCCAACAGTTCTACATTTAACACCCTGTGCAAAAATTTAACCCATTGTATGTATGTAGGAAAATCCCCGTATAATAAAGGTATTTTTCTCTGGGCAATATAGTCAGTCAATCCTTTTAATGATGAATTCTATGGGTCTTTCCTATAATCCCACGAGGAACAAATACAGTTTAATGATACCGACTTCGGTATCACTCAGACCTAAGTTCAAGTTCCGGTTCAGCCTCTTCCTAATGCTAGTTTATTTCAAAAATAGTAACACTGATCACCAGCCAAATATCTGTGTATCTTCTAGATTTCACTAATCCCATTAATACAGCTGGCCTTCCATTCTTGCCCTCCACGACTGCTCTGTACATAAACGTGTAGGGAGTGTGCACTGTAACCATTTTACAATCTACCTCAGCCCTGGAGAACTGCGAGCACAGGCAACCTGAGCTGTGCGCTCTGTTGTCTATCTGCACTGCGGAAATGAAGACAGTCCACACCTCCAAGGGCTTCCGGCCACTAGGGATCACTAAATTGCATAAGCAGGTGTCCATCCAAAGTCCAAGAGGTTAATAATGAGCAGCTGTTTTATCTGTGACTATAGGGCGCTGGACTCAGTGTTGTCAACACCAGGCGAACACACAGCAAAGCATTTCCCAAGAGAGTCCCAGAGAGATAAGTCAGAGAGAAATGCACCTGTTAGAACGATTACTCTTTTCCTGGGATTTCCTACTGGTTTTCCAACAACTGGTCATATTTGTCCACATGAGTCACTCTTTTCCCCTTTGCCTTACTTATCTGGGCTAATGACACTCAGAACAAAGACAGAATTTGTATTTCCCCCTGAAACCTATTAAAAGGGCACCCTCCACATCAATAGAAAGGATCGGATTTCCCATCGAAAATTAAAGGAGAAGCGCGAAGGGTGATAACATGGGATGTCTAGAAATCATGCTAAGATACGTTATCCAAAGATTAGATTTCCCATTGTTCTCATTCTGGGGTCTGGAATTTGCCTGAAAATGGAGCAGCAGGGAGAAGAGACAGTTCCTAATGATTTGCATATATTTGGCACGCCATCCTGTCAGTCAAACCATCATAGCATCAAACTAACAATACACTTCAGAGTGAAAAAGAGAAGAGTGCCTCTCTGACTAGTAAAAAAAAATAAATAGTACTCCAGCTAAGGCTTTTGAGTTTTCATCTAGTTTTACACCAGGAAATGGAACCCCTGTACTTTTGTGCTAAGAAACATTCCTTCTTTGGCCTCTTTAACATTCAAAATGAGCTGACCAGCCTTTGTTACCACCAGCAACTCGTCCACACTGCCCTCCACACACATACATGCCAGTATGAGAAACTCAATCTTCTCGCTTCTACAACATAAAAGGCTGCCTCGGCCCCATGGTGCCGAGGAGTCTAGGTATCTCAAGAAAAGGCTTAGATCATAGGCTACCCAGCCCCTCCCCTGGGAAGGGCTTGCTGACAGCAGCAATGGAAACCACAATCAAGGGTGGAGGCTTATGGGTGAATTATTGTGATTTTTAATTGTCTTCCAGGTTGAAAAACTTCTTCCAGGTCTCCAACCAGGGTGAACAGCATAGATTCTGTAGGAAACAGTAAAACTGCAGAGGAGTTACACCAGAAATACGTGTGATGGTCAGACTGAGCAGAAAACTGGCATATGCTATGGCTCTCTAGGCTCCCCGGACTCCGAGCAGTTCATTTTTACCAGTCTAACAAGTATTTCCTGGCTCCCTTAAGAGAATTCAAGTGCCTAAACAATCACAGAAGATTGAAGATTGGGATCCTTCCCATTTTCATCAAAGGAGTAGGTTGGGACCCTTTAACAGATGAGTGTATGAGACACAGAGAGAGAGAGAGAAAGTGATGGTGGTGTGTGTGTAGAGAAAGCATAATATGAAAAGTTGTGTCCCCTAGAAGATGTGAAGGAGAAAGGAAAATTATACTTCTTGGTATAAAGGGCAGGGTTTCTCAATGTGCTCTCTAAGTCACCTGCACCGAACTCACCTTTGTTTAAAATTCAGGTTCCTGGGCTCTCACCCTCACAGATTCTGATTTAGTGATCTGAGATGGTCCTAAGAATCTGCATTTCCCATACACTCCCCTATAGGTACCCTAGAGTTTGAGAATTACGAACACAGGTTATGGGAAGAACCACTATATGGTTGAGCCTCATGAAATAAAATAGATTTCCTTCATCCTTATTTCTGAATAGGCTAGGATTCCTTATTAAGGACAGCACTTATTAAGGACACATAATAAAGGTGAGATTGTTTAAAACATGAGGCCAGGACAACTGGCCATCCATGTGAAAAAATAAAAACTCAATTCCTGCCTCACACCATACACAAAATTAATTCTAAGTAAATAAAAAATCCAAATGTAAAAAATCAGCATCCTTTACCTTTAGAAGGAAAAGAAGGAGAAATTTTTGCATCTGTGTTATGGAAAGATTTTTTGAATAAGGTACAAAAAGCACAAAGTATAAAGGAATTATTTATTAATTTGGTTATATGAAATTTTAAAATTCTTTATATAAAAGACTTGAATGTAAAAGATATGCAACCAACTGGGAGAAGCTATTTAGAAGACTCAGATCTACTAGATGATTACTATCCGTATTTAATACAGAACTCTTCAGATCAGTAGGAAACAGATAACCTAATACAGAGATGGACAAAGGACATGGACAGGCAATTCACTGACGAGAAAACAAAATGCCAGATAAACAAATGAAAAGATGCTCAGTGTCACTAAAAATCCACCAAATGAACACATTTTTAAAAATTAGATACTATTTTCATACCCATCAAATTGGGAAACATAGTTAATAGGTGATATTAACATTTAAGACATGATGTTCCTAAGAGTGTTAAGAAATGACAATTCTCATACATTGCTAACAGTACCATAAATTCGTTTATTCAGTTGGGAGAGAAATGTCTTAATCTTTAGTTAATTAAAAAATATACGTTTTTATGACTCATCAATTCTACTTCTAGATATATAAAAAAGAAAATTCCATATATGTATATATGAGGAAGGAAATGTGTATAAGGATTTTCATCTTGGCGCTATTTACAATTATATATAAAAAAACTGTACAATAAGGGGGAGAATATTTTCCTTAATGACCAAGATACCCACTGATAAGGTGATAAATAAGTAAATTGTGCTATATTCATATAGTGGATTACTACTAGCTGCAGTTAAAACAAAGTACATCTATTGAATTAACAGGGATAAATCTGCAAAACAGTTTGATAATAAAAGCATATTTCATAAGTCTAGGTACAGAATAATACCATTTATTATCAAAATACATATAGTATTAATATATTGTTACATGAACAGTTCAATGCAAGGGACAGTATAAAGCATGCATGTAAATGATGCACCTCAGCTTTCAGTGAATGGTTTCTTCTGGGGGGAACAGAGGATGGTCTTTAGCTACAATGTTTCATGTCTTAAAAAGTAATAATCTGAAGAGAATATGACATAATGTTCACACATGTATTAATGTGAATGGTGAGTAAATGGGTGTCTGTTATATTATTTGTGTAGGTTGAAATATTTTGTAATTACAAAAAGAAAAAATAAAAACAAAGCAAAACAAAAATTGACCATAAAGATGGTATTAGTTTAGGAGAGACTGGCACAATCCAAGATGGTCCTGTGATACATGGAAAGAGAGGGTCAGGGAGGTCAAAGAGACATGGGGGAAGGCAAAATAAAATTTGTTCACAAGGGCTAACTCCTATAGGATTTGGTTAAAGCAAAGTAAAAGTAGTATTTACTCGTGAATGGAGAAAGGGAGATGCTGATAACACACATGTTGCTGTCTTGAAACCATGAGTTTGGGGGAGATAGGGGATAATGTAGTTATACTTTTCTTTACTAAATAAATCTGTCATGAAAATAGCACCAAACAAACCAGAGATGAGGATACCTAGTTAGCGTGAAATCCTTTGTGATATCCTGAAAAAATATATTTGGTCAGGCCATAAACTGTTAGAGTTGGTCTCCAAACAACTCATATTCTGAGACCCGGAAGATTCACCTTGTCCGGGACACGCCCCAGGCAAAATGCTCCCCTTAACATCACGGCCAAAGGGGTACTCAGTTAATAAGAGCGCCTCCTTTTCTGGAAATCTTTTGAGAATGAAGAATGCTCCTGATAAGATGAAATGTTGCTTCGGCAAAAGGAATTCTGCATCCGAATCTAGTGTTTAAATGATGATGCTCTAGTACGTAAGGAGCACTTGTTGAATTTATGGAATTGCCGTGATAAACAGAGGATAACTGAAGCAACTGGTCAGAGAAGCTAGGTGACAGTTCTTTTCATGAAATCCTATCATGATGGACCATGTATACTTTTACTTTCCTTTCCTCTTTTACTTCTACTTTCATCCTACTTTTCTCCACTTTCCTGTCACCCTCTACCTGTGCTTTTGTTAACTTGGCCCCAAGGGTTATTTGATCAGGTTTACAAGGATGTCTTCAAGGCTGCCACTTGCTGATGGAGTGATCGGAACTCTGACAAGCCCTGCTGTCAGGAAGGCCTTTCATTCTGTAGCAGAACTTGCTGGTGTCAACCCAACTGCCCCTACTTGCTGCAGGCATCTGAAAGCCAGGTGCATCATGGGAAGCAGGGCCCCTCTCTTATGCCAGAGGGTGGATTTGTATTAGTCAAAGCCAAATACAATAGGGCTCCTCTTTCCAGCGACTTTCAGAATGAGCACCGTTGCAATGCTGGCCAATGAGACAAGAAGAAAGTCTGCTAAGAAACTCATTTTGCCCCTAAACAGAAAAAGAGACAGAGTTGTTCCCTTTTCCTGTCTTCCGAATTGACTGGGATGATACCCTTGGCTCCTGCAGCCATCCGGGGACATGAGGACAAAGCGAACGGGGAAAGCAGAATGGCAGGATAAAAGACACCAGGAACTTGAGTTCTTAATACCATCGCTAACCAACCGTGGCGCAACCCTACCCTAGGACTTCTTAAGTGAGCTAGGAAATGTCTTCAGTATTTCAGCTACTTTTAACTTGGTTTTCTGTTTCTTGTAGCAGAAACTCTCCGAAGAGTTATCTCCAACCTAAAACCATGACTACCAGAATTCCACTAGGTGAGCTCCGGGCCAAAAGCGTCTCTGTGAAGAAAGTCCTCCTCTTATAAAGTTGGGGTCAGGGGACCAAGAAATTCATTACTTGATGATTTTCATTCTCTCTTCTCCTGGGCAGCATTTTAAAAAGCCCTCAATGTAGGTAAGCATTCATTCACTCCACAGATATTTGAACACCAGCTATAAGCCAGGCACTGTTTTAGAAGCTGGAGATTATTGCAGTGGACAAGGATGACACAGCCAGTTTTCATGGAGCTGGCATTCAAGAGCGATGGGCAATATGGTAACAGTTAAATCAAGAAGATGATTCAGATCGTGATAAGTGCCATACAGGATAGGAAGCAGCATATGGTGATCAAGAGTGATTGGTGGCAGGCAGGGCCATTTTGGACAAGGTGGAGTCATAGGTCCGAGAATGTGACATCGCAGGACAGGTCAGAGGAGAAGCCAGCGCACAGGGATCTGGGGACAGTTTCCTAAGCAGAGGTAAGGACCATGTGCAAAGACCCTGGGGAGGAAATGAGCTTGGGGTGCTGCAGAAATGAGGAGCATGTGAGTAGCTGGAAAGGTAGCCCGAGGTCAGAGAAGTCCCCAGGGTCAGGTCAGGGAGTGCCTTGCAGACCGTGGCAAGGAGTCTGGATGCCACTCCCCGCCCACAGGAGAGCCGCCACTGCGTTTGCAGGGAGCACGCTGACAGCCCACGATCCAGTTACCAGGAGGCCCCAGGGCACTCTGCCCTCCGGTTCAACTGCTCAGAAAGGCCGTTTTCTCTCTTTCTCAGCTGGGCAGAGCCCTAGACATGAAGCACCGTGTCCCCGGATGCAGCCGAGGAAGCCACAGGCAGGGGGCTGTGTGTCGGGGGCCATCACTGTGGTCCTCTCCTCAGTGCGGCCCACTGGGAAGCTGGCTCCTCTCCAGGAGGGAGACGTGGAATCTGACACATTAAAAAGTTAAAAAAAAAAATCAAAACACTTCTTCGAATTCACTGCCCTGTTGGAGGCCTCACAACAAGCAGCAAAACTTTCTTTAAAAAAAAGAAAGAAAGAAAGTAGGTCAGGGCTCTTCTGCATGGGAGCGCACACAGCACTGGGCCAACTCCAAAAGCAGCCACCCCACTTGGAGTCTCTGTTGAGCAATGTGAGTGATGTCAGTACTAAGGGCCTCTGAAAGCCGGACAGTTGCTGAACCTGACCTCACCCGTGGTTTTCCTGGTAACTTTTTAAAACCATTACTTCCTGCCCTGTGCTTTATTTATCCCACATGTTTATTTTCTATATAGTCTATTCTGAAACAGCTCTGTGTGAATTTCCAGGTCACTGCGTCCCATCAGGGCAAACTCAACAGACGTAGGATTGGCTGGAAAATAAAACAGGCCATCGCTGCCGAGGCTGAGCACGGAGTGCCGCTGCTGAGAGGGGCTGAGAGGGGCTCTTGTCCCGGCGCGAGCCAAGGAAAGTCAGCATCTGCGACCGGTGCGCCATCAGTACCTTCCCTGAATGACACCCTGTGGGTAGGGCAGGCCCCCCAGCCCCCACAGCCGAGACTGGTCCTTGGGCCACATTCAACCCAAGGGTGGAGGTCAAAGAGACACCCACAGATGCCTGAGAAGCCTGCTTTAATTTCTTTTTTCTTCTGAGGGCACCAGCAATTTCCTCCCATTTAATTCCTTCTTTGGGTCTCCTGGCACAGTCCACTGTTGTCACGGCAACGGGGACCAGCCATGCTGCTCTCCGAGGTTAATGCGCCCTATGGCCCAGTGCCCACAGGCCTCAGCCTCATGTCCAACGGTCCTGCCTGCACTGGGCCAGGCCGCGGTGCAAGCCTGCTCTCCGACGTCCCAGCACCACCGTAAAGCCAAGAGCCAGCTGGAGTTTCAGACAAGATTGATGTGCAGATACCAACTTTTTTTTTTTTTAAGCTCCCTCGAAAACCAAACCCCAAACGTTTGAACTCAGCTGTGCTAAAACTAAAACTGTCTTGCATACTTCTGAGACCACAGGCAGAAATTTGGCTTCAGCCGTGAGCTGTTTTCTTTGACCTCTTCTGCACAGGAAACTCGTTCTCCAGCACCTGGTTAGGGTGGCTCAGGAGGCATCTGTCTTCGGTGGTGGTGGTATTGAAGATGGTGTTAATGAAAACCATTGCATGGAAGCATGATCGAGGGGAAAGCCTTTCCTGCGTTGCCATGATTATTATTATTTATTATTATGGCATTCCTGGTACCTAGTCCCTAAGGCACCTGGCACACAGTAGGCCTTCGATACACATTTGCCAGCTTAGTAACTAACATTCACTGAGCTCTTACTGTATGCCAGACACTGGAGTATCTTACACACACTTGTCTCAGCTTTGATTGTAGGATTATTGTGAGTTTTTAAAAGGACTATTTCACTCTTGCTACATGCAAGAAACTGCCCTAAGCACTTCACCCATGTAAACTCAATCAGTCCTCACAACAACACTTGCAGCGGGTTGAATGGTGACCCCTAAAGAGTTATGTCCGCAGCCTAACCATCAGAACCTGTGACTATGCCTTTATTTGGGAAAAGGGTCTTTGCAGAATTTTAATTAAGGATCTTGAGATGAAATCACGTTGGATTGCCCAGGCAGGTCCTAAATCTCATGCCAAGTCCTTAGAGAAGGCAGAAGAGAACACCCAGAAGAGAAGGCCATGCGAAGACAGAGCCGGAGATGGTGGCGACGCAGCCGCAGGCCACCAGACTGCTGGGCGCCACCAGCAGCTGGAAGGGGCAAGGAGGGACCTCCCTCGGCCTGTGGAGGGAGCACAGCCCTCTGACACACCTTGCTTTTGGACTTCTGGCTTCCAGAACTATGAAAGAATATGTTTCTGTTGCTTTGAGCCACCAAGCTTGTGGTAATCTCTTACGGCAGCCACAGGAACCTGATAGAAATCCTATCTGGTTTCTCAGATGGCAAAACTGAGTCCAGAAGATGAAGTGACTAGCCCAAGTGGCACAACTGGAATTTGAACCCAGGCAGTTGGGCATGAAGTCCTCGCTCTTCAACCATGACATTCTTTCCGGAAATGTATTTATTGAACATCTACTAGGCGTCATGTGTGTTAGATGCTGGGGAAAACAGCTAGAAACAAGAGAGACAGGTTCCTCACGAAGCTTAGATGGGAACTGAGGTTCAGAGAGGAGAAGGCACTTGTCTGAGGTCACACAGTTGGTGGAGCTAGAATGTGAATAAGAGAATCCGGACTCCAGAGCCCACCCTCGACATTCTAAACGAGAATGGGAGCCACGGGCCTCAGTGTCCTCTGTAGACTATAACTAAAAGGTGAAAAATGGGGAAGCGTGGTGGCCTGTAGCACCTACCCCCGTACCTCTGAACGCAGCCCCTTGTCCGTAGGGCTCACCCTGCTGCCTGACGGCTGTGGGGCCCGCTGGCCTACCAGGGGGTAGGGGTGGAGACCGTGTTTTACTCCTGCCATCAGGATGGCCCATCCTCTGGGGGAAACACCTCGGGGAGCTGTGTGACACTGACGTTACCCCTCCAGATTGCAGGCAAGTTAAGATATTTGACTTAACTCTTCTAGTAACAGGGTCAGGTCTGCTTCTAAGTTTGCAACGGAATAATCTGAATTCCACCTGGAGAACAAAATGACTTATTAAATGAAACCAGACATCATTCCCCAGGTCCAAGGGTAAAAGCTCTGCGCGGTGCATCTGCACTTTCAATGAAGCAGAGATGTTGTGTCCGGGGATTTCCGACACCTAAAGACAAACACATTTGAGAGGAAGAAGGTGCCAGAAAGATCCGGAAATGTGCTTTTCAATTTCTTTCTTCCTTGGAGGAAAAAAAAACATGAAAAGAAGTAAAACGTAGGTTAGCCTGAATAAATGTGCAATTTCCTTCTTTTAATTGCATTTTAAGTAGATCAGTTGCAAAAGCAAAAAAGGCAAAGGGAACAGAACGAGGGGAATGAAAGAAAGAAAAAGGGAAGGGTGGAGAGAGACGAAATGGGAAAATCCACTCAAAAAAGAGAACAGCAAGTGTGTGGGTGAAGGGGGAGGGGCCCGTGATAGAAGGTAAGGGGTGAACGAAGAGAGAGACCCGAATCCAGACGGGCAACTGAGCGAAGTGGGGAAGAAAGACAGCTACTTTCTGTCGGGTTTCCAAATGGCCCTCCACCTGGGGCTCCCGCCACCCCCCCTCTGGCGGCGGCCCGGGGGACTCCCTATCAGTCTGCTGAAGAGGCAGGAGGCTATCAGTTTACAAGGAGGGAGGAAGCACAGGAAGAGGAAAGAAGGCAGACAAATTACTAAATGAGGAAGCCAATTAGCCAGCGCGCCATACTTCAGGCTGTCAGGAGGCCGCTGTTCCTCAGGCACCTTTGAGCAAAGTGGGACTTAGGACTCTAGAGGCTGCTGCCATCTGGCCTTTCCAATAAGATAATGTGCGCAGACTTCCCCCAGCCACATGCAATTGCCAGCATCCTGAATGAAATCCTCCCAAGCGAGAGACCACTGTGAAAGCACCTCCGGGTCACGGGACCACAGAAGCAGAAGAGGCTTCCCAAGAAACAGCCCAGGAGCCGTTCTGATTCGCTAGCTCACAGACGACAGAGTTTATTGAGAGGCTTCTGCTGACTTTCCTCACAGCAACAAACATAAAAGCCAAAAGCAATAGACATTTGCTTCAGTCAAGAAGCCAAGGATGGTGCAGGGTGAAAGATCTTTTGTGACTGCCCGAGGCTAGCCCACGGAAGGCAGTCCAGCGCTCTAATGGATGGGGACGTCTTTATTTTCACACAAAACACTTACAACTGTTGACGCAGGGCAAAGTAAATA
The DNA here is from genome assembly GCF_040802235.1 of Manis javanica. Lineage (NCBI taxonomy): Eukaryota > Metazoa > Chordata > Mammalia > Pholidota > Manidae > Manis > Manis javanica. Next base: position 88,833,473 of record NC_133169.1, on the reverse strand, counting down.
CCACCTCATCTGGCCACGTGCGCGGTGCTGCCCAACAGTTTGATGTAGGTAGGTGGGGGCGCAGAAAGGTCAGACGGGGATCAAAATGTCTGGAAAAGAATTCTGTCAGTCTGTGGCAGGTCCCACTTTGCAGGAAATACGAGTGACAGAGACGAGCCGGGGCATGGGACAGACAGCCACAGCGCAGCCCCACACATCCCCGTCCTGGGCAGCAGCCACACAGACACCAGGGGCGAGGACTTCTGCCGAGCTTACGTGGACGATATGCTCTGTTTTCTTGTTCCCTGAACAGAGTCATGTGACATGACTGACTTGAATCTGAAGGAAAGCAAAGAACCTCAAGGAAAGGACGATGTCAGGTGTGCGCTGAGGTCATGTGTGGGACAGGGGATGCTGACCTTGCTGTGATTACCACACCCCTCAGTCCCTCTGAAAGCAGAAGTGGTGAATCAGCTTGTCCCCTCACCAGCATGCCGCATCAGGCTATGAATGACTCTCCTTCTTAACCCTGGAAAACACCCATTTTCATGCTCTACTAGGTAAAACTGATGAGCCACATTCAGTTCCTACAATGTTAGTGTGAGGCCTGTCAAAATCACCAGGGGACTTGTCCATAACGCAGATTGCTGAACTGAAATTTCTGGAGAGTGGGGCTCAGGAATCTAGGTTTTTAAAGTAGCTCTGGGGATTCTCACGTACTCCAAGGCTTGGAAACCACCCTCCTACCACATGCTGTTTGTGGAACCCTCCCTTCTTTCCCTCCTTCCCATCCACCCACCCTTCCCTTCATTCTCCCCTGGCACTCTCCCCCCATCCATTGCAACCTTCACAGGAGGCGCTGAGTTGGTTGCTAAAGGTATAGAAAACACAGAGCTCATGCTAAAAGTGGCTGCAGCAAGGAAACAGATCTAAGTATGTTACTCTAGCTCTGCTCCGAAAGCTCTTATCAGTCCATGAGAAGATGAGTTCCACTTCCTTTTGTGAAATGGAGGACCTCAAAAACATAAATATATTTGAGGAAATCCAACACACACAATCACAAGCAAGACCCACTCATTTTCATAGGCAATTTATTTTGGGAAGAAGTATGTAAATACACATTTATCAACTACGCCAATAATTCTTTGCTCCATACATTGTCCTTATTCAGTTATTTGATTGTGATGCCCACAGGACAGCCATCTTCACTCTATGTGAATAAGAAATAAATCCACCCACATGGGTAGGAACTCCTCCCAGGCCTGCCATTATTCACTCAATGGCAACAAGAAGAGGGGCAAGATTAACTGCAGGGAACTGATTGTGGAGATGGTCCCGGGACAGTTTTGTTCATCCTGTCTTCTCATTAGACCAACATATTCCATGTGAAAGGAAATACAGTGGCTCTGAATTACATTCTAGCCCAAACGTTGATCCCAATAACGCTTCAGGCAATTCAGAGCAGATCTTCTGCTGTGTGTGGTTAGTGACTGGTGTCTGGGAACCCGATCAGTGCGCCGGTGAGCTGAGGGGCGATTTTCTTCTCTGAAGGGCAACTCATTCCTAAGATTTCCCAGCCGATCTCCATCTTCCTGTGACATCTCACACTCCAGGTGATCGTCGCCATTTTCCTCTAATTTGGGGTGCATTCAAGATTCCATCACTGTCCTTTCCAGGTCCTCTGAGGCTCCTTTCTACATCAGTGCCCTTGACCCCTCTCCACCCTCTTTCCCTGCATCTTTTCAACCACCAGAAGCTTTCAAATGAGGAGACAAATTCCTTGTCCAAGTTTTGCATGTTATTTGAGTTCTACAAATACAGGGGAAAAGATCTCCAAGAATTCCACGTCAACCTAAACCATGCTTGTGAGGAATACTGATTTCCTCCTAGACAAAAGAAAAGAAAAGGCAGCCACACAGCGGACAGCAAGGAAAATTCAGGAGACGGCAGCGGTACAGTTTCAAGCTCTGCTAATCCAACTTAAATGAGAGGAAGAGACCTGTCTGAGAAGGTAGCCCTGTCTGATTACTATTAAGAAATTCCATTGCCTGGTAAGAAACAACTTATTTTCTGTGAGGTAGGAAGCTGTGCATGCCACCAGCGGCTGTATAGCAAATCCACGTTGGGACAGAACTGACCAGTCCTACAGTCAAGTGGTCACACTTCTGCCCATTGGATCTTGGGTAAAGCTACTACCACACGGTCCTATGTTTGTATGCAGCATGTGCCTGTTCCACCACCGCCAGGGTGTCAGATCAAGAGAAATAACAAACAAACAGCTCAAAGCCTTGAAAACCACTACAAGAGCACAATAGCTTCCACAATAGTTTCAGGTGCTTGGGGCCAAGGCAAGAAGACCAAAATGGAAGAGAAGAGAGGAAATCGCTCAACCTCAATTCCACTGTGGATCACATCAGGCCGGCCTGAAATCTGGGAACAGATCGTCTTGACACTGGCAATTGCCAGATACTCGGGCCAAGGTGGGGTGGGCTGGAGAAATGCCTTTTCCAGGGAGACATTTTCACCCTCTTTTATTCTCTTGATTTATATAAAGTGATTTCTTAGAAAATTCTCAGCAGCTGCTACAAATAATAAGGAAACCCCCCAAAGACTGAGACTCTTCATTTTTAGCAATTCAAGCTAAACTGGACACTTCACAGGGCTTGAGTTCCATGATCATTTACCTGCCTTAGCTGGCGTGTCTGTGGCTTAGTAGCATCAACCTTCAGGGAACAGCCAACAGGGCAGACCCCTGAATCTGTTTCCTTGAAGCAGACCCAGGAAGCCCCTTAAAATCAGGATGTGCCGTTTTTAAAAAAGAACACGGAGTAGGAGAGGGGTTTGGTGTATATTCCACCCAACTTATAAAGGGAACTCTGAGTTTTCAGAAAATCTTCTCTATTTTAAGTATTGGCCTTGAAGCTTTCTAGGGAACAACCAAAAAGCATCAGAAGAGGTTTGGGATGTACCACTTGCGGGCATGGAAGGAGAGTACAGCCGTACGGAATTGGCAAAGGGGAATGGCAGTAACTGTTTTCTATCCGTACTGCCCCAGCTCCCAACCTCCTCTTTCAGCCTCCCATCTGGTGATTTCTCCAAAATGCTCAATAATGTCATCTTCACCATCAACATCCTCATTTTCGAGCCCTTACCTTATGCTTGGCATTGTACGCTATATACGTTGCCTCATGACTTCTCACAACACACTTACAACAAAGATACTACATTATCAGCACCTACAGGTGATCAACCTAGTGTTCAGAAATGTTAAATGGCAACCCAGGTCACAGCTGATAAGTGGAGGAACTAGGACTCAGTCATGTCTTTAACTCAAGCACCTACATGCACTTAAAGCACAGACAGATAGGGACTCAATTTATCAAGTAAATGTTGCACTGACGTACAACAGAGAAAAACATATAGGAAGGTTCAAAAATTTGACCTTCACATTAAGCTAATCCAAACGAGATTCAGTGATACAGGAATTTTTACTCTAATTTGAGGGGATTCCAGTATACAAAGTGAGAGATTTATGAGTATATTGATTGACCAAACCAAAAAAATAGAAGAAACCATTGATTTCTTTAGTGACAATGCTGGGAAGTCTTCACTTTGAGGGCTCCCGGGCCTTGACAGGAATATAAAAGGCAAATAAAAATATAAAAGGGCTCCCCTGGAACTCCAACCTTTGTTTCAATACACTGAGTCGCCTAAGTCCGTAAGTAAAGATGGAAAAACTGGTAACAGTATGTCCTTTGGTGTCATCTTTGAGGACTTTGAAGAATCTCTAAATGTTATTAGAAGTAATCATAAAAGTTGTTTTCAGTAATGGTAAAAAAAAAAAAAAAAAATCAAACCTGCATTTTACCTAATGTTTCCAAACACCCAGTGAAATGCAAATACTCTCATTGCTTCTTTACCCTGTGTCTTCAGCACCGAGCTCACTGGATCGGCAGTATGCAGTTGAGGATACACAGAATGGTGATATATCCATTTGTTATCCACAGAGATAATGTATATTATAGAATGCTTTGAAGCTTGTCAGGACTCTAGGGATGGGATTAGTGCCTTGGCCCACAAATGATTTGCAGATCTTGTGTTGGGCAGCATTGGGCATCAAAGAGGTTAAAGCAATTTGGTGGACAGTATAGAAAATCAAAATGCCTTAGGCTGACAAGACATCACCACAGACCGGACTCCTTCTGTGTCTAAAATAGGACCACAGTCTTGGTCACTCAACAGAGTGGGTGGGTGAAATCCCACTGACAGAGGCTCCAACCTCAGCTCAGAGGGAAAGGAAAACCAATCCCATATCATAGGAGGGGGGGGCAAATGCCATTAGGAGTTTGCCCTCGATACACCCAGGATATGCCCTACGACACAGGTAGTGATCACAAGCAAGTGGATTTTGCTTTGCAGGGGGACACACACATACTCACGCACTGTGCCTGGTATTTTCACCAGAAGCATCTTTGCCGCAAGCATTTTTGCCACCTAACTAATTGACTCTAAGGCAATTTTGTCATAAAAGATAAAATCATGAAAAATGTAAGAGGGATGGTCACTAAAAAGAACACATTGAAACATGAAAAACGAGTAACAAAATTTCAAGTTGTATTGCAAAATACAAACTATTTGAGTACATTCAAAATTGTGTAGTGTAGATTCATGGCTATGCTGCACAAAACTGCTTTCACCTTGTGGATAGCACCTAAGCACTTCTCTTTGCCTTTTGTTTATTGTATTATTCTTTTTTTTTTTTGGCTTGTTGTTTCACCTCCTCATTCAGCATCACACTTTCTCTTTATTTGCTAAAACTGCTTCCTTCATTGAGGTATCAGTTTCCAAATAGCAGAATGCATATCTGTAACTGAGCTTTATCACATGATGAAAGCCTTCTACACTGCTGTGTGTTCTTAACATATTGTCACATGTCTGCTGATAGATGTGCCAAAGTTTTGTAGGAAATGTGGGTTCAAAACTCTGTGCCACTGTACGGTCCATTGTGAGGGTGAAGATTTATGGACAGGCATATGTTGGAGATATTGCAGATTCACTTCTAGCCCACGATAATAAAGCGAATCAAATGAGCTTTTTTCCAGGGCATATAAAAGGTGTTTACACTACATGGCAGCCTAGTAAGTAAGCACTGGCATTATATCTAAAAAACAATGTACCTGACTTAATTTTAAAAATACTTCAGTGCTAAAAAAAAAAAAATGCTAGCCAACACCTGAGCTTTCAGCAAGTTGTCATCTTTTGGCTGGTGGAAGGTCCTGCCTCAATGTTCCTGGCTGCTTACTGATCAGGGTGCTGGGTGCTGAAGGTCAGGGAGGCTGCAGCAAATGCTTAAAATAAGACAACAGTGAAGTCTGTCACATCAGTGGACTCTTTCTTTTACAGTTTCTCTGTGCATGTGATGCTGTTTGATAACATTTTACCCACAGTAGAACTTCTTTCAAAATTGTGCTTGTTTCAAATCCAGCCACTGCTTTACCAACTAAGTTTATGTCATACCTAAATCCTTTGTTGTCTTTTCAACAATCTTCACAGCATCTTCATCAGAGTAGATTCCATCTCAAGAAACCACTTTCTTTGCTTCTCCGTAAGAAGTGACTTTTCATCTGTTCACATTTTATCATGAGATGCAGCCTTTCAGTCCCGTCTTCAGGGCCCACTTCTGATTTCAGTTCTCTTGTGTTTCTACCACCTCTGCAGTTACTGCCCCTTGAGCCGCTCCACGTCATCCATGAGGGTCGGAAACAGTTTCTTCCCAACTCCTGCTTATGCTGACATTTGACCTCTTCCCATGAATCATGAATGTTCTTACTGGCACCTAGATTGGTGAATCCTTTCCAAAAGGTTTTCAACTTACTTTGCCCAAATCCATCAGAGGAATCACACCAATGGCAGCTTAGCCTTAGGAAATGTATTTCTTAAATAATAAAACTTGAAAGTTGAAATTACTCCGTGATCCGTGGGCTACAGAATGATGTCATGTTAGCAGGCATGAAAGCCACAGTAATCTTTCTGTATGTCTCCATCAGAGCTCTTGAGTGAGCAGGTGCTTTGTCAGCGAGCAGTAATATTTTAAAAGGAATCTTTTATTTCTGAGCCATATGTTCTCTACAGCAGGCTTAAAATATTTAGTTAACAAACAAACAATCAAAAAACCAGCCGTAAACCATGTTGTAAACAGATGCGTTATCATTAGGCTTTGTGTCACTTGTAGAACACAGGCAACAGTGGCTTCAGCATGGCTCTTAAGGGCCGTAGGATTCTTGGAGCGCTCGAAGAACACTGGCTCCAGCTTACAGGCAACAGCTACATGAGCCCCTAACAAGACAGTCTGTCCGTTGAAGCTCTGAAGCCGCTGATTTCTCTTCTCTATCTATGAAAGTCCTAGATGGTGTCTTTTTCCAATATAAGGCTGTTTCATCTACATTGGAAATCTGTTGTTAGTGTAGCCGCCTTCCTGAATTACCTGAGCTGGATCTCCCGGATACTTGCTACAGCTTCTGCATCAGCACTTGCCGTCTCACTTGGCACTTTTATGTTACGGAGGCAGCTTCTTTCCTTACACCTCGTGAACCCACCTTCGCTGGCTTTTCTTCTGCAGCTCCCACGCCTCTCTCGGCCTTCACAGAATTGAAGAAGGTTAGGGTCTTGCTCTGGATCAGGCTTCGGCTTAAGGGACTGCTGTGGCTGGTTTGATCTGCTACCCAGATCACTAAAAGTTTCTCTGTATCAGCAAGAAGGCCATTTTGCTTTCTTATCATTTGTGTGTTCACTGTAGTAGCACTTCTAATTTCCTTCAAGAACTTTTCCTTTGCATTCACAACCTGGCTAACTGTTTGGCACAAGAGGCCTAGGTTTCAGCCAGTTTCAGCTTTTGACTTGCCTGCTTCACTAAGCTTAGTCATTCCTAGCTTTTGATTTAAAGACGAGACATGCAACTCTTCCTTCCACTTGAACACTTAGAAGCCTTTGGAGGGTTATTAAATTTGATACTGTTGTGTCTTAGGGAACAGGGAGGCCAAGGAGAGAGAGAGAGAGAGAGAGAGACAGAGACAGAGACACAGAGACAGAGAGAGAGAGAGAGACAAAGGAATGGCCAGTTGGTGGACCAGCAGGACACACGCATTTATCAGTTGAGTCTGCTCTCAAATAAGGCTTCAGTTCATGGTGCCCCCAAACTATTACCTCAGTAACATCAAAGATCACTGACCATAGACAACCATAATAGAAGAAGAATGAAAAAGTTGAAATACTTCAAGAAATACAAAAACGTGACATAGAGACAGAAGGTGAGCAAATACTACTGGAAAAATGGCACCAACAGACTTGCCCAAAGCAGGGTTATAAACCTTCAATCTGGAAAAAATGCAGTATCTGCAAAGTGCAATAAGATGAGATATGCCTGTAATATGAAAATGGGAGTCCTGCATCAGTGCAGAAATGAGACCAAACTGTCACCTCGTTAATGAAACCAACCAGCCATGAAACCAAATGTCAACCTGTTTTGTTTTGTTTTTTATGGCAAAATCGACTTAGGGTCAATGGGTTATGCAGCAAAAATGCTTATAGCAAAACTACCTAGAACCCTCACACACATACACAACACCAACACACAAACACACAGGCAAGCACACGGATGCACTGCACTTGTCATCCAGAGAACAATGTCTCCCTTCCGTGCATGCAGGGCCAGACTGGGCCTGGAAGGAAGCCTGTCCCCAGGTCACAGGGCCTAAGGTTCGTGGCTCTCAGGTCCACAGCGGTTTTCTCACAGGGAGTCTCTGTTCCAGGCCCCTCAAGGATTCCTGGAATGACACGCACTGCCCCCAGCCACCAGCACCTTTCTCCTGACACTGCCTGGGGTGAATCATCTGTTTCCAAAGACTCTAGCCTTGGGGCAGCCATTTTTTTCTTCTCAGTTACCTTGTTTTGCCCTTTCCCTGTAAAGTCCACTTACAGTTGAGCACACAGTTGTCAAAGTTTACAAAGTATTTCACCAGGGTGTGCCAACCACACTCCAGATGGACAATTAAATTCGCACACTTGCTGAGGCAGCACGTATGGGGACAGTCTTCATTGTGCTGTTGGTCGTGGCACAAAGTTGGAAATAAATGTCCATCACTAGGGGAATGACTCAATAATCTTTAGCATAGTTAATCCAAGGAATGGATAAGTAAGATACGGTACATACATACAAAGGAGTATTACTCAGCTATTTTAAAAAGAATGAAATTATGCCATTCGCAGCATGGATGGACCTAGAGGGTGTTAGGCTGAGTGAAATAAGCCAGAGAGAGAAACACATATACCATACGATTCTGCTTCTGTGTGGAGTCTAAAAAACAAAACAAATGAACAAACAAACATGACAGAAATAGACTCACAAACACAGAGAACAGACTGGTGGCTGACACAGGGGAGGGGCCTGAAGGGCAGGAAAAAAGGGGATAAAGGAGTACAAACTTCCAACTATAAAATAATCACAGGGATAAACATTTAGCATAGGGAATATAGTCGATAATATGGTAATAACGTTCATGATGACAGACGGTAACTACACTCATTGTGGTGAGCATTAGAAATGTGTCTTATTTTTGAATCACTAATTATAAGCCTGAAACCAATATAATATTGTATATTAACTATACTTCAATACAGAAATCTAAGGAACATTATTCAGCAGTCATCCATACAGACTTCATGGAGAGGCCTGAGGGCAGTTCGCTGAGTGACAAAAATAAGCGGCAGAACAAAACTTACCCTATGATTTATGTGCCATAATTCCTCACCATAAACAAAATCACATGCTTTATATAGTCATATATATACTTGCAAAGGCATGTGACGGTCCGCAGGACTACACACCAAACTGACAAGCTCAGATTCTCTAGAGAGCACGTGGGAAGGGCCCTGAGATTTCGCCTAGTCGTTAAGAGACCTCCATCTTGCCTAAAATTTTCCAGCTTTGTTTATAAGAACAATGTATTTATGCATCACTTACAAAATTAGAAGTAATATTTAAATGTTTGAATAAATCAGATGTCTTTCCTAGCAATGGGACCCCTAAACATATAAAACAGGCAATAAAGTAACTCTCCTGTATCCCAGGAGGCTGCAGAACAAATTTCTCCAGCATTCACTCATTCGACAAGCACTTCCTGAGGACCCACTATGTGCAAGGCCGTGTTCTACAAACTGGTCTCTCCTCAGCACAGAGCCTCCTACTGTAGAGTTTCTTCATTCCGTACAACTCATCTAACCCCCAAATCTTTCCCACCTGGGGGGTCTCTGGTGCCACCCACAGCCTCAGCCCCATTCCAGAGCCATTCTTCCAGGCATTCCTTCTGCAGTTCTTCCTCAACAAATATTACCATGATTGTTAGCCTCTGTTCCACCTCACTAGCTTTACTCCAAGCCTGGTCTGATGGGGAGCTTCCCCAAGTCTACAACAGACAGGAATGGGGGCGGGTATTTCCCACCACCGCCCTCCGCAAAGCCTCAGGGTAGAAAAATTCACAGTGAAACACAGATTCCCCAACTGAAAACCACCCCCACCCCTTGCTCTGCACAGTAACAGTGGGCGGTTCTCCGGGAGTCTGGGATCTGCTGACCTCCCACCCAGCCGTCCCTAGGTTCTGCTCTGGCTGCAGATGCACAGAGGGGGAGATTCTGACTCTAATGAGATTTCATTCTCCTCTCAACTTTGTATCATTTCTGCCAGTGAATACTCTCCAGGCCAAGGCTCAGCTTCATTCTTCCTTCATTTTTTAAAAAGGCCTATGACCTTGCCCTTGAAGGTCAGTTTCTATTAACTTTCCTCTCTCTAGTCTGCCTCCCAAACCAAAAAATGTTTAAAAGCAAAAGCAAAATCCCCAATGGCCTGGCGGTGGTTTGGCAAGGGACAGGTTTCTCCTGGAGAAGGCGAACGCGTGAGCAAAGGGTTACCCAGGAGCACACTTCCCAGGAAGGTCTCTCCTACCCCGTTAATGGCACCCAAGGGCAAACCTTGGCAGGAATTGCACATTAGCTCATGACAGGTGTAGACTTCATGCTGGCTGCCGCTGCATTTCCAGCTAAAAAAAAAGGGGGACATGGGGACCCCTCCATGACACAGTAGGCTGGAACAGATTGCTTTGCAGAGATCTCTTCTGGCTGAAATAATTCCCTGTAACAACTTCCTTGACTGGCTGTCAGGATGGCCCGTTTCCACGGTAACAGCTGATGCATAGGGATATAACAGGCATCATCAGTGGTCTTCCAGAGACGAGGTCGCCGGAACAGCCCTGCTGTTTCCTTCATCCCCTCAGCCATGGCTAGTAAACTGGGTCCCCAACAGTCTCCAGTTCTTTCCACAACGTGATGTTGCTCACTTTTTACTGTAAATCTGGGGCCACAAACTCGAACATCTACGGGATCCAGTCAGATAATATAAGTGACCAAAGCAGGCTAATGACAACCAGAATCTCCGCCTGTCTGAGGGGAGAGGCCCCTCTCAGCTGTCTAGAGTGGTTTCAACTTCAGGATGCTTTTCTGAAATAGTTCTTGGCAGATCTCTTCTAATTGAAAACTAAGTTCATAAAAAATGTCCTGACACGTTGTCAGGATAGTCTGATCCTAGGAGGCATCGTGTTCCCCCAAATTTGTATCTACCTGGAACCTCGGGGCGTGACTCTATTAGGAAATAGAGTCTCTGCAGATGTAATTAGTGAAATAAAGATGAGGTCATACTGGATGAGGGTCAGCCTTAAATCCAGTGACCAGCGTCCTTCTAAGAGGAGAGGCACAAAGGAACACACGCAGTGAGAGAACGCAATGCGAGGACAGAGGCCGGAGTGACATGCCTACAAGCCAAGGACACCAAGCCAAGCCAAGGATTGTCAGCAACCACCAGCAGCCGGGAGAGGCATTCATGCACCCGGCTGAAGATGAGTCCCTACTCAACTTGTATTTATTTGTTTTTAATTTACTTTTTTTGTCTTATATAAGAGAGAAATCTTTCAGTGAAAGAAAACAAAAGCAGAGATGCCTGTGGGTCTCTGCTGTCTCATCTGAACGACCACCATGGCTCCAAATCTATTCCTGCTCTTTTCAATCCACTTGCTACACTATAGCCGGAGGTATCTTTTGAAAATTCCAACCAAATGATGTCACCCATCTCCCTTAATGACATCCCAATTTTCTTCTATTAAAAACTAAAATCCTTACCACTGCTCACAAGGCCTTGTGGGTTCCAGCCCCTGTTCCCCACCCCACTCTGCCTTACAGTCTCACTGGCTTCTAGTGCCTTGTGCTCCTCATTTTCTCTTTAACCTCAGGACCTTAGCACATGCTGGTCTGCCTCAAACATCCGCATCTCCACCACCTCCACAGTGTGCACATGCACACACAACCCTTCCACATGGCTAATGCCTACTCACCCTTCAGCTCGCAGGCCACTCATCATTTCCTCAGGAAAACCTTTCCTGACAGCCCCCCAACCAACATGAGTCCATTCTCTTTAAGACACTCTCGTGGTGCCACATCTGTTTCAAAATTAGCATCTTCCCCCTAAATGTGTGTGGTCACCTGATTCATTCTGTCACCCCTATGGGACTATAAGTGTGACCCCTCATACCTAACACAGCACCTGCCATTACGTATGACCTCACAGGAGGTATACAGTGTCTTCCCATGGGGAACTTGCATGCTTGGTTTTCTCCTACTCCAGGTTAAATGGTCCCTACAGCCTCTCTACTCCAAGAGTCCTTGGTTTGTACTTTGATTATTTTAACATTTCACATTTTTCCCTTGTCTCCGACGTCCACATGTGTTTACGTCTTCAGGTCATTGGCCATGCTGTGAGCAGGATTATATGGTGATCATTGCTGTATTATCCACTGTACAGTTTGGGTCTTGTCATACTAAGTATTTTTTGGATTCTTAAAGGCATATTTTAAACCTTTGCCTCGTCATAATGGTAAGGGAGCCTTAGAGGGTTGTGTGGGCAGGAAGCACGGCACAGTTAAGAGGGGAGACGCAGGGGTCTGGCTGTGAATCCACTTTGTTCTGTGATTGTGGACCAGTTAGTTCACCTCATTGGCACTCACCACAGAGGGACATCAAGATGGACAAGGCATGTGAGCCCGTAGAGCAGAGAGGGCACAGGCATGTTCCGTCACACCAGCTATGATCAGTACTAGTTTTTGGTGATGGAGTGAGTGGATGCTCTTCTTTACGTCAAAAAAAACCCACAATAATGAGAGCAGCTAATTACTTCTAAAGATGGAGGGAGATACTTAAACATGTTTGAAGGGTCGGGGAAAGGCTTCACTGGAGAAGCAACGATTCAAGATGTAGACAAGTTTAAGAAGCATAGCTAATTAATCTGATCTCCAAAAGCATTAGGTGGAGAGGATAAAAGGCTCAAGTCAGGGCGGTGGCTTTGGACAGGAGGGCTACTTCTCTGCAATGCCAACTCTACTTTTTAGGAGACCTTCATTAGAGACCCCAGGTTTTCCACTGCACGCTTCCCCTCTTGTGTAAGCACTCTGCTCAGATGGGTCTAGACTCAAAAGTTTTCCTGAGGGCTATTCCCCACACACAAAACGTTCGACAACATCTGTAGACATTTTGGATTGTTCCAACTTGGGTGGGGCAGGCTGGAGAGGGGAGGAGGGGAGTGGGAGTGGGTCACTACTGGCATCTAGTGGGTAGAGGGCAGGGATGCTCTACACAAGCCATAATGGACAGGACAGCACTACCACCCCCAACGAAGAATTGCCCACCCAGTAGTGCTGAGGTTGAGCAACCTTGTTCTAGACCATTCCATCTCAGCATCGTGTTGCATGATGTCCTGGACCTATACTCACAAACACTGTGATACGGGCCTGGGCAATTTCATTTCTGTGGCATTTCAATCAGCCGCTCTTCAGTGGTCATCAGTGTGTTTTAAGACTCTGTAGACCATAAAGCTGTCTGCCCTGATCCAGACTACATCTCTCATCTCTTCCATCCAGGCTCCAAAATTCCCCAGGGTGGCCACTGCCCTTCAAAAGGGACCACAGAGCCTGCAGGAACTCCAAGCTGTTCAGTGCATGCAAGAAATTTGTGGCTAATCACTTCAACCTGCTTTACTTTAACAGAGATTTTCTGAGGCCTGTTTATTGTCCTGCTGCTTGGCTACTCCGCAGTTATCTATGACCAAAGTCTTACATTTATTTGTAGAGTAGACGAAGGTATATTTTTCCTCTCACATCCCTTCCAAGTCCGGGAATTAAATTAGTGTGAACTTTCCAAAATAAATTCACCTTTGAGCCGAAACTAAGCATGGAAAGTTTCAGTCCCAAAGGACACTTTATTGGAAAGTTAGAAGCAAAGTAAAATGAGGATTAGAATGGATATCTTGGGGTAACTTCGGCACTGGTAGTTACAAAGGTTAGAGTATGTGTTATATAAAAGAATCTCTAACAGAGTTGATGTATGCAATCCAAGATCGAAGTTCAGTTCCCTTTTCTTCAGACTCTAGGAAAAAACAACTGGAAATAAATAGAATGGAAAAATCAGCACATGTGGATCTAATTCTGTACCATGTCACTGGCTAAAACTCAAGGAAAGAATGCTTTATCAGAATGAGAAAAAGGGAACAATCAATAATAATAGGAAGGAAGATCTCTGATTCCTTCACTCCATAAAAATAATTTGTTGGACCACTACTATGGTCTAGTAGCATTTGTCAACAACTCAAAGTTAACATTTTACGTGGATGGCCGCTGTGGTTTTTCCTACAGAAAACTAGTCTTATCGTTCTGGGTGATTTATAATATAGACAGATGTTAGGGCATTTGGAGCTTGGTTTTTCTCAAGGAAGATACTCAACAAGGAGGCATATTTCCCAATTATCTCCAAACCCTGATTGAAAATTGGCACGATTCTAAAGTATGCACCTTTTCAAAAATCCATTCATAGCCATTACTCCGACTTCGCCTGCGAAAGGCCCAAATGAAATCCTGTCAATGCAGCATTAAAATCAGTGCATTTTAAAAACTCCAGAAAAATGAGCTATTCTCCAGATGAAACTTTTTTTGAATAGTTCTTAGCAGCAACAGAAAGCTTACCTTCAACCACCTCTCCCTCCAAACATATATGCAGACTTGGGCAGAATATGAATATATGAAACAGATAAAAGAGAATCTTAGTCTAGTAAAGCAGGGGTCCCAGAAGCTCCACCTATCTCCCCACCCCAATACTCTTGTTCCCTACTAACTGTCTTGATAAAATAAATATGTGGAAAAGATAGTGTCAAAATGAGTCTTTTCATTTTCAACAGACTAAGTTGGCATTGTTTAGAACTGGTCCTTATTTAGGCCACAGGAGCGTACACTGGGTTCTCTTAAATTTATTCACCAGCTCCCATAAATAGTAGTAATTTGGGCAAGCTGACTTTTGTTTTAACTTTCTCTGATTCTGTGTTAGTTGCATTTTTATTATTTGCCCCCAAAAAGGCAGTTTTTACTTTTTAAAACATATATCTTGAAAAAAAAAATTAGTATTTTACCAAGTTTCCTTGTTGGCTTTTTAGTTAATATTTCTTTTAGATTATATATTGACAAATGGAAAGCAATAAAAGGGGTGAATGAATTCTTCCTTTTTCTTCACCTGTAATGTGCTAAAGCTCTAAAATACCTACGGAGCCAAAGTAACATACACTATACACTATTAAAAAGATCCTATGCATTATCTCCTATATATTTTCATTTATGCAGCCTTTATGAATATAAGATGCTTGCCCTGTGCTGTCTGTCACCCACTGATGGTCAGGGTTGATTCTGTTTTTTGCAAATGGCTGGATAGGCACCCTGGCCCATCATCATGGCCCTGTGGGCACATGTACCACCACCTCTCTTCAAGAAAACACATTCCTAGAATGAAGGAAGACAGTTCTTCCTTCATCCAAGGAATGTCCTTCTTCCAAGGGCACGTCCTTGGCACAAGCTAATACAAGTGTAATGCTCATAACCTAAAGGATATGTGTATATTGGGTGATTCGATGTTTACTAATAAAAACATTTCTTAAAAGTCACAGGAACCATTCGTTTATACTCAGAATGGGAAAACATCCTTAAAATATTTTTTCACCAGAAAATATTCCAAATGCATATTATCTCCAAAACAATAAATCACCACCTCGAATCTGTAATCCTGCCAAAGAAGCCTGTTTGACAGGAGCAGTTAGATGACAGGGGCTTGTGGAGCTCATGGTCCTTAAAATATCCTTAGCATTCCTCCCTAAAAAGCAGGGTGGAAATGAAAGCAGATGAAATTGTGGCTTTTTCTTGGCCAGTTCTGAAAACAGTATTTCAGAGGCTGTGCATCTTATCTTACGGTCCATATCTCCAGTGAGGCCAAATACAGAAAAAGTGCATTTGGATTAGCATAGTTTTGAACTATTTTACTTTAGAGAAAGAAAAATTGAGCAATCCTGGAAGAACTCCATATTCTTCTTTAAAATAAGAACGTTCTTTAAGCTTCTCTTGAAAACTAGTTACTACGTTGAGCAGGCAGGCAGGGTTTGGAGCGGCTGTCCCTGCGTGAGTTGGGAGAATGTTAATCACTGTCCCCTCTCTCCTCCACTTAAAGATCAGCTCACATCCCAGGTCCCTGCAAAAGGAAACTGCATGCACTGAACTTCTGAGACTATCGTGAGGAATATTTCTGTAACAGTAGTAGCATGTCAGCTGTATCTAAAAGACACTTAAGTCCAGAAATATACCCCAAGGCAACCAAAGCCCAAAGGGTCAGCAGTGAGCTGACCGGACATTTGAGAAAGTCATTTGCTTCTTAACTAAAGCTCCCCAGGAAAAATTCAAACTTAACAAAAACAGTAAAAATGAAATTGCCATCTACATGGGCATCTGCAACTTTAGCCTGAGTCTTCTTAGGCAAAGTGAACATGCACAGACACATTAGGTTAAAAAGATTACATTAAATGCAATTTCCTCTATATATTGTTAAGTGTGGAAAGCAAGATGTAGGGAAACATAACACAAAATCCCACTGTAATAAAATAAACAATAAATCCCCCAGTCCAGGATAAAAAAAATTTTTTTCATATGATTGAGCACAGAGCTGGGTGTGGAAGGCACAGTACAAGCTGCTAATAGTCGTTGCAGAGAGGAAGGTAGGAGGGAGGGAAAAGGAGTTAAAAAAGAAAAAAGTGATTGTCACTGGGTAGAAAAATATGCATGGCGTAATATTACGGAACGTTAGTTTTAAAATTCTATGGTTTTATTGTAAATGTGCAAAAATTCAATATGTACATAGATAAGAACTAGAAGATGACACAAGTTATTTGCTGTCAGGATGAAACTGGACTGTTTTCTCAAAGTCAATGCAATTTGGCATTTTAGCAATACAAGATGGGATCGGATAGATTCTCTGTGGCAGTTGATATTCTTGGCAACACACTGGTCAAGATATATAACATTAGGACAAAAATGGGTTGCATTTAAAAAGGGCATCTGAGATGCTGTAAAGACAGGCAGTGGTGTATGGAATTGAAAGGGATCAGAGGCAGCCTAAGAATGCCGATGGTTTGCACAAAGGGACAAGAAGTGAAGCTGGTCCCCTCAACTGATTTCCTTGGCACCTGGTGGCCCAAAGATCTGTGACCTCACGGAAAGCTGGAGACCACCACGCCACAGCCACCCAGCACTGAAACGAAGAGCTAAATCCCAAGTACATACATTCAAACATGTAAAACATGTCCCTAAGTCTGTCAATATGGCAGCAAGATGCTCGCTTTAGACAGTGGATAGGAGACTGATCAGGAAAAAAAAAACTTTTTTAAGGAAACACAATATTAAAAAATGTAAATGTGACGGAAATTATAAACAGCCTAAAGCTCCTCTCCCTTCGGGAACAGCTGTGTCTGCTAATCCCTGGAGGAGTCCTCCCTGCGATCGCCCTTCCTTCCTTCCTCCGTCGCTCTCTAATAGCCCCTTGTTCCTGCTGGACAAAACTAGCCCTTTGTGGCTGCTCTCAGAGCAACATTAAAAACAGGAATAGGGAAATTGTAAACAGGAGGCTTCTGGTCTACAGGCGAAGACACACACAGGCCTCTGAGGCCTACTTCATGCTAAGCAAAGAAACAGATCTTTGTTGCTAAAGGGATCAGGGCTGCGGGATTTCGGAGGCACTGCCGAGGCATTCAGCCGGCCTGAAGCAGGGGCTTTGTAAAGAGATACCTCCATTAGAGGTCTGCGAGCGGAAATCATTCATACTCTTTACACAAGCTGGGTAATGTGATAGTGTTGGACTGTTAAACGCCTCTGGTGAGGCAGGGTCCTATCTCCTTGAATGGTAAATTCTTCAGCAGTTAAAGAGATGGTGGTATAATTACCTTCACTGACTTTTTTTTTGCCGGGGGGAGGTGTTGGGAGCTCTTCTACCTTTAACCCTTAGTGGGAGTAACCTTAAAGGATCACCCACAGCCAGGGAGGGAAAATCTTCCCATGTCAGCGCCAGAGACAGTCTTTGGTGCTGGCATCTTATGTTATCAAAAGTGGCACTCTCTGTGCTACGTCTACACACAGGGTCAATGGCCGCTTTGTCCCTGCGTCCGCCATGATGATGAAAATCTCCACAACTGCCTCATTCCAGGCCCTTGGCCTCGAATGCCTCCCACCTGCCCAAATCCTATCTATCCAAAGACTGCTTCTGCCACCGGCCCGTCCTTGCCTTACCCTCCAAGCTGGGTTGGGTCTCTCCTCTGAGATCTGTGGCGTCCTACACACATCGACCCCACTGGATTCCTCAGGTATCTGCGACCCCAGTAGATGACGGACTCTTCAGGGGCAGTGACTTATTCACCTTCGTATCCACAACGCCTGGCCCTTTGTGGGTACCCAGAGCCGTGCCCAGCTGGAGTGATGTGGTTGGGCTCCCCTGTCTTTTGTCACTCTCTGTGGTATAAGACTGGGAAGACTGTATCTGCCTGTGTGTTTTAATGGCTCACGAGGAATTTTTAAAAATTCATCAGTGAACCTCCTAGTGAACCCAGGGGTCTTAAGAGACCAAGCAAAAAACACTGTCTAATTAGGAAAGAAAAATGAATCGTCCAAGGGGAATAGAAAGTGAGCACCTCCCCACAAGCAGCTGGCAGCTTTCTGCGTGACCCGGCTGGTCCTGGTACTCCCTCCACACTCTTCTTGGCTAAAGAAGTGTCACCAGAAGAATGGAAATACTCTTTGGGTTCATAGTTAGAGTTCCTGGATGTAAATATTAATTATGGTATCAGTTGCTGTATACTTAGAAAACTCAGAACTAATTCCAAAAACAAAGTTTGAACGAAGGGAAGAAAGTTCTGCGGCAGAGGTAAGGGGCATCTTCCACTGGGAGGGTCAGCCCTGTGCTGGATTCATTCTGGAAGAAAGGATGACTCCAGGGGGATACAAGGTTTTGCAGCGATTTCACTCGGAAGCAGCCCTGGTTTCTGGTTGTAAGATAGGCCTTGCAAATACGATAGGGGCTTTTCAACAACTGGTAGAAGGGAAGGTTGGTGTTTTTCTCCACCGGTGCCCAGTCCTCTGGGACATGTTTCTACGTGAGCATGGCCTTGGACGTCTTTAATCGTTGGCTCTTTCCATTGTTCACAATTTTCTGGGTGGATTACCTCTCTCTTTTTCTCACCATTTGGCAGATGGGACTCTCTGCTCTTACATTATTAACATCACTGTCTGTAAAAAGCAGTTAAACATAAGGGACAATTGTGGAAATATGAATATGGACTATTAAATAGTATGTTGATATGCAGGTTTTGGGGTGTAATAATGGCAGTGTGGTTGTGTAAGAGAGTGTCCTTTTTCTTAGGAGACACGTGCTGAACTATTCACGGGTGAGAGGTCCTGGTACCTGTAAGTTACCTTCAAATGGTTCAGGAAAATATACGTCTGTGTGTGTGTGTGTGTGTGTGTGTGTGTGTGTGTGTGTGTGTGTGTGTGTTTACATGTGTACATGAAGCGGGGGAGGAGGGAGAGAACAAATATGGCCAAATGTTAATTAGGGATCTGGGTCTGTGAACATGTGTTGTACTATTTTCATTTACTGTGCATTTGAAACTTTTCAAAATAAAACACTGGATAAACAATTTCAAAGATAGCTATACATAAAGATATTACAAGGGCTAAACACCGGGCTGGAAAAAGAGAAGTGGACGTGCAAGTCAGGAGTGAGGTAAAGGCGGAAGAGCAGCAGTCCGGGAAGAGGGGATGTGGCCGGAGCGAAGGATTCGCGGAGGCCCCTGCTATATGTCGCGCCACTCCTGGCCCAGAGTCGGCACTTGTGTGTATTTGTCAGATGAATGAAAGAGTTAAACGGCACCGTTTATGCAGAGAACTGCAAGCATATATCAGTCTAAAGTGAGCATAAGGTTTGCGTTAAGGAACAGAGCCGATTCGACTGGAGGCAGGGGGCCTGTCATGGAGGCCTCTGTATATCCTGCCAAGGTCCTGGGACTTTACCCTGTGGGCAACGGGAGCCAGGGGCAGGAGGCACTGTGGTCAGATCATCATCTAGAATTATTATTCTAAGGACCACCCTGGCAGCCAGGTGTCATGCAGAGCGATGGAGCACAGACCCCGCACAAGCAGGAGGCGGGAGACAAGGGTACCAGTCAGGAGGCCTTCGGCTTCCTTAAACACAACGCTCTGGCTCTAACCCACCGAACTTATCAGGAGACTTAACATCAGCGCAAGCTCTGAGATGGCAGGCAGAAACAGTGGACGCGTGCCTCAACAATGTCACCACTGACCCATGCCTCATCCTCTGCCTACGGAGCGCTGTGGTTAGCTCCGCCTGCAGGCCGCCTTCCCGTATCCGCAGAAGACGGCTGCTCCCAGAGTGACATGTGGACACAGCAAAGACCACAGACAGAAGGGGACCAACTCATCCCTGGTCTCTTGCTTAGCTAGGAAAACTTCCCCAGAAGCTTCCCAGCACTCTCTGCCTCCCATCCCACTCGCCCAGACTGGGTCACAAGCCCATTCTCAGACCAATTACTGACAAGGGACTAAGATTACATGTTTGACTTAGAATAATAATTTATACACAGGGGGAATCAATTACTATGAGTCATCACTGGAAGCCCTTGGGCGGCTCCTAGTCCAGGCAAAATAGATGCTAGAAGCCTGAACTAAACTATGATAATGGTGGTAATAGATGGAGAGATAAGAACAGATTCAAGATTTACTTAGGAAGTTATATTGGTATCATTTGGCAGTGGACTGAATATGGAGGAAGAGGGACAGGAAGGAAGGGCACCTTCCCTATTTCCAGCTTGGGTGACTAGTAGAAGGAAGTGCCACTAATTGAGATCAGGTAAACAGGAGGAGAGGAGGATTTAGGGAAAAAGCCGTGTGGGGCACATTCGATTTGAAGTGCCTAAGGGCTTCAGAACAATAGTGGGCAGTCAGTGGAATGTATGAGTCAAACCATTACCCCAGACAGGTGGTCCACACTCAGACATGGTTCTCAGATGGGCTTTGCTCCATACGGACATTTTTGAACCAACATTTAAACATTGGGAGAGTCCAAATAAGAATATCTATTTCTGGTTTCTCTGGGAAAATTGGAAAATCTGGCAACACTGGTTCTGAATTCCTAGATGCTGACAGTTGGCTGCAGCCCAGTGGCAGCCATCCCTTTGGTTAGAACAAGAAATTCTCCGGCCTGCCACACTCACTCACAATCCACTTCCTTCACTGCCCCTACCTGTCTGGCCCCTGAGGGCATTTCTACCTTATTTCCTGCTCAGAATCTTGGGGGAACAGGTCTGAAGTGCACATACCTGGTACTCACTGGTATTTAGATGCTGGTCAAAGCCCTGACTGGCTGCCATCAGCCAAAGAGGGAACAGAATGACAAGAGGGTGAAACAGGTACCCCTGAAGTCATCAGATTTTAGAAACAGAGGAAGAGAAATTCAGGCAGGAGAGAAAAGTAGAGAAACTGGAATGGAAGAGGTGAGACTGGAGTCTCCAGGGCTAAGAGGGGAGGGTCTGGAGTCGGAAGCGGTGTTTGCCTGGGCCGATGCCGCAGAAGGTCCAGGGAGAGGAGGGCCCGGAGGAGGCGCGGCCCTGGGTGGACGAGCCCCGGGCAGCCCGGGAGCCTCGCTCCGTGGCAGGATGAGGGAAGCGCAGATGGCAGCGGGGTGGGCAGAGGATGAGAGGCGAGCGGACACCGTGCAGACCGCTCCGTGAGGACGGGAGGAGAAGGGCTGGACGGAAGCCAGAGCGGCTACTGGGCCACGGCCTGTGCCCTTTGTATGAACAGAGACGCCTGGACATCTTAAAGGGGAACAGAGGCCAGTGGTGGGCGGGAGGCTGTAGAAATGCAGCCGAGAAGGCTGAGCAACAGAACCAAGCCCACAAGGAAGTGGTGGCAGCAGGGGGAGAGAGGTCAGGCGCGGGGGCGGGCTTCCCCGCACGGAGGAGAGGCCTCTTTTCGGGAGGTATTGATAAACCTGTACGTAGATGTGTATTCTGAAATCCGAGCTACGAATCGATCTTTCGCAACGGAGGGTTTCGGCATGCCCCGCGGCACCCGTCCTTTTCCATTTGGTACATTGGCACACAGGCTGGGATGTGGGGGGGAGGCCTGTCCTGCAACTTGTAAGTAGCCACGGTAGAAGGCAGGGCTGGTCGTCAGCCCCTGGAAGCTGCGCTCCTACCAGCAGGGAGACGGAAGTGCACACCGGACGATGATTCTCCTGCGGGGGCGGGGAGGCACCCGCGCTGAGGGTGCGGGGAAGGCGCCTCCCGGGCCTTGGGGTGCATGTCCTGGTCTGGGTGAATACCTCGCCTCCTCCCCTAGGCTTAGCTCACCCCCAGAAGCACCTGCCATCACCCAGATGGCAGTAAACGTAACGCCGGGGTTGCAGGGGGGCCTCCCAAAGCCACAGGATGCAACCCGCGACTGTAGCCCCAATCCAGCTAAAGAAACCAAGCCCGAGTGTCCGCCTGATGCTGCCCTCAGTTCCGAAGCCGAGGAGGCTTTGGTGCCACCTGTGCCCGGGGCCTACAGGCTTCCTTCAAAGGAGATGGCAGCTAAAACAGTTTCAGTGAAAAGCTTTTCATGGCATTTTTCTGAGGAAGCTTTCTGTCCTGGGGAGTCAGGCAGAGTCCGAGGCAGAGTCCCCCGGCAGCTCACTGTTGAGATCGAGGCTCTCATTATGACCGACAAACCCCTTCCTGGTTTGCGGCTGCCGCGCGTCCCAAGGGCCTTCTGAGGCCGGGGATCGAGCTGGGCCTGTGGCCCGCAGCCCACGACCTGCAGCGGAGGCCCCGAGGAGCAGGGAGGGCTTTCCACAGCACACTCCAGCCCCTTCACGCCCAGTCCAAGTTCAGTGACTTTTACCCTAAACTGTGTTAATAGAGGGCAGGGCAGAGGTGAGGGGTGACACGGAGCCCCATCGGTGAGTAACACCCAAGCCCTCCAGAGGGCAAAGGCAACCCTTCCTGTTCCCCACACATTTTAATAAAATTTCCTAAGCATAATTATTTGGATTGCATCTCTTCTGTGTCTTATTTATTTTATAGCATGGTTGCTTCAAGGCAGAAACAAACACACAGGAAGCATCTAAAGCAAAACAACGCAGGAAGAGAAATATGCCTGAAGCTCACTGTCTTGACAGGAGGCACCCTAGAATAAGTCAGAATTAGCTGATCGTGGACTCGGACCCTGAGAAGGGACTGCTGGTTACGAAGGGGTGGGGGGAAGGGATAAAGGGGCACAAAAGTTCCCAATTACAAGTTGGTCGCAGGGACGGGACTACAGCATGGAGAACATAGTCAGTGATTCTCCAGCATCTCTGTGTTGACAGGTAGTAACCACACTAGTGGGGGTGAGGATTTAATAACATGGGTAACTGTTGAATCACTACGCTGGATATTTGAAACCAATATAAGATTGTATATCAATGATACTTCAATAAAAAAAAAAAAAGAATCAGCTGGTATAAAAAATGCCATGTCTTAGAAACTATATCTGATCTTAAAAATAATGTTCTGGTTAGAGCCCTTGTACTGGAAAAATCAACATTCCGTAATTCCTCCCCAAAACTGGGGTATTAAAACAGAATCAAGGCTAGAAGAAGTAGGCATGCCAGCACGATTTCACCTGTTTTGAATGATGTGGTTAAACCCAGCATGCACTTCCCCAGACAGGATGTGGAATCTTCTTTCAGGAACATGCTAAACACCCATCCGTCAGAAACAGTTTTGGGGTACTGAGGTGTAGAGATAGAGAGTAGAATAGTCCACCCCATGGGGTTCCTGCCTGCCCAAAACTGCTCCGCCTCTGCTGGATACACGCACTCATTATCCCTGATCAACTGCCCCTGCATGACACACGTGTGCCACCCACGCTGGGGCACAGCCGACCAGGCCTGCAAGAAGCTCCCCTTCTCTGGGCAGAGCCAGATGCCCAGACAACTACAAGACAATAGCACATTGAAAGAGTAAAATGCTGATGGGAACCAAACCAAACACAATTATTAATTATACATCAGTGGGAAGAGGATGCCATTGAGAGCCGACCTCCTGTACTTCTGCGGGCACTTGGGGTGTTGACTGGTCTCTCATTTAGCACAACAGCCCCCTGAGGTAGGTGTCCTCATCTTTGTGTTCTGAGTGATGCCTGGGGTCACCGAAGTATCCAGGGGCAGAGCTGGGATTTGATTCCACTTTGCTGATGCCATGACTCCTTTATGCCACGCAACAGTTGAGGTGCCATTTTAAAAATACAGCATTTCCTGAACCCCCTAACTGCATGTCAGTTATTTGTATTTCTCATAAGGCAACTGCTTTAATCTGGAAGGACCGTCATTTGTTGTCAATTTTAAGGGACTATAAGCTTCACAGGCAAGCATGGCATGTCTTTATATAGTATTTTGTGTGCATGTGTAATTTTTTAGATAAGGCGTGCCTCTCTGAAGAGGTGATGCGTGTGCAGACACCTGAAAGGAATGAAAGCAATCCTTGAGGGTGCTGTGGGGGAGGGCAACAAGCGGGGGGTTCACTCCAGGCAGAAGGCACAGCAAATGCCAAGGCCCTGCCATCAGGGGGCAAGTTTGAGGAACAGAACCTCCAGTCTCACCTGTCACTCTGTCCTCTTTGCCTGGTTTTTCTTCAAGGCATTTTTCTCTATTTGACACTATATTTACGAGGCTTTTGCTTATTGTTTACACCTCAACTAAGCTTTGAGTTCTCCAGGGACATGGACTTAGTTTTCAGTGCTGCCCATCCTCCAAGCCTAGAGCAGGTCAGGCTTATGGCCAGAACTCCATACACATTTATTTAGAGCTGTTTGAATAAATGCATAGAGCATTATATGTATTTTTAAGTTTTATTTTTATTAAGCACTTATCATGTACAACCACTGAGCTAAGCACGTTACATACGTTCTTCATTTGATCCGCACACGAACTCCACTGCAGGGGGTATTCTTATCCGCATATTCCAGGAGGGTGAAATTCAGGTTAGGGCACTCGCTTAAGGGGACTCAGCCATTAGGTGTTGGAGCTGAGATGTCAACCCAGGTCTGATCCAAAAAGCCCACACCTTTTAACCAACATTATTCTCATCTTGCTAAGCCTACAGTGGCCACTGCAGGGCCCACGACAAATATTCATTTGATTGGATGAAATATATTCAGTGCAGAGAATATAGAGGAGGCTTTGTCCTGGTTATGGACGCTAAAAAGAATCAACATAAAAGATATGAGGACATGAGTGTGCGCATTTTCCTCCAGCAATTTACCCACATAAGAAGCGATGTCTAAGTGTGTGGCTCATATGACAAGGGGACACCCCAAAGGCTCTCACACTGCCTGACTCAAAAGGAAGACCGCAACCTCACTGCAGCCAATGGCAGAGAAGGGCTGACCTCGGAAATTGCCGTATGATTTTGAGGAGGAGCTGCGGTGACAGTTTTGGGCAACACAAAGGGAACAGGGCTGCGGATGAGAAGACCCTGCAGGGATTACCCAGGAGGCCCCGCATCCGGCAGGCTGCAAAAGTGGCTCTGCTGAACGGCAAACGATGGATAGAGCTCCAGGGGTCTTCATGCAGAAGAGGCTAGGTGAAATACCCTACGAGACTCGCTCACCGCTTTGCTGTTCTGCTCGCTGAGACCGATCCGGTTCCTGGGTGCTGAGAAGGCGATTCCCAGAATACCTGCGCGGGCTTCTCCATCCTCCTGGATAACTATCCGGTTAACTAGTCAGGTGAGCTCCAAGCCCGGTCAGTCCCGGATGACATGGTAAGGCGGGGCCCTCAGGGAGGAACTCTGGGAGTGAGCCCTGGGCTCAGATGCCACCCAGGAGGCAGGAAAATGGCTACTCTCCACTTTAAAGAAGAGGTGACAGACTCAAGGAGGCTCCGTGGACGACTCGAGGTGCAGGGTCCTGGCACTAGCCTAGGGGGAGCGGGACTCAAGCCCAGGCCTGCCGACCTTGTGCCTGGAGCTTTTGCCCCAAACTGCACAACCAACAGGTACGTGAGCCTCCTCAGCCCTGCCAACACTGACAGAGCCAGTATGGAAACCAGATCCAAGGGTTCAAACCCAGCCCTCCCTCCCTGCCGTGGCACTTTGTACTAGTTTCTTAACTTCAACTTACTCAATCATATAACAGAAATGCTTTAAAAAATATTGAATGATTTGGAGAT
The DNA here is from genome assembly GCF_040802235.1 of Manis javanica. Taxonomy (NCBI): domain Eukaryota; kingdom Metazoa; phylum Chordata; class Mammalia; order Pholidota; family Manidae; genus Manis; species Manis javanica. The sequence goes on along the minus strand of NC_133169.1, from coordinate 88,807,778 downwards.
TAATAATAGGCAATGTCATAAACTAGCTAACATTTATGGAAACCGACACTGCTTGGCACGTGCTCCTAGGGGGGCAGCACCGGCCGGCTCAGCTCAGGCTGGTTCCCCTCCCCCGCCACCCCGACCGACCCAGGGTGAGGAACTTGGCTTGGCGGGTTCCTTCGGAATTCATCAGGCTCGAGGTGTGTCTGCCCTCTGAGCCTCGCCCGCCCGCCGCACGCACATCCACACTGCCTCTCAAAATGGCCAGGGCAGGCCCATCACTGCCCAGCTGTGTGAGTTACTCATCCTGCCAGACTCTCAGCCTCTTCCCTACTCTAATTGCAAACACACTTCCCTAGACTACGCTCCAAATCAGGAGAACAGGACACAGAAAAACACTTAGGCGCCCCCAACAGCACGGGGCACCGCGGTGCCGGGAGCAGGACCCCTCTGGCTCAGGCGCTGACGCGTGCACGCCTGTGGTGAGCTCCTCCCTTCCCCCAAACCAAAAGCAGCTATTCAGACCTAACTGGGGCTGCGGCCACACGCAAGCGGGGCTCGAAGATTCCTGGTTTCTTCTGATCAACCTCTACTGTGCCCAGCACCCTGGCCTTTCGAATGCACCGAGGACAGGCTGCCCTCCTGTGAAGCATTTAAAGATAAAACGCACTTGACCAGTCTGGCCGACTGCCCCTCAGATTCTTCCTCTGAGCCATCCCAACCTGCCAGGGTCGCTTCCGTCGCGGTGCAGGATGGGCGCCCTACAAGGGGCCCCACACACTGGTCCTCAGGTGGCCTCTCCAGAGACAGGTGTGTCCAGTGACTGCTTCCTAGGCTCAGAAAATGACGTCACCCTCTCTCTCAAGACAGAAATATCAGTCATCCTCGATTCCTGCTCTTTCCTGAGCCCCTCCACCCACCCCAGTTCTCTCTCTAATCTGTCCACCTCTCTGCATCTCCACTGCTTCTTCTGTAGGTCAAGCTACTGTCAACACACATCTGGGCTCCCGACCAGCCTCCTAACTGGTCTACCCACTTCCCCTCTCAGGCACTGGTACACTGTGAATTATCCTCCAAATCTATTCTCTTCTTGTGGAGATGGGGACAGAGCAGTCCATTCAGACACTGGATTTCCCAGAACCCCCTGCAGCTGGGTTGGCCATCGACCACACATTTGCCAGTGAAATGTGAGTGGAAATGATGCATATAAATGTTGTGTCATTTGTTTAAAAGCAAACGGCCTCCCAGGATTTCCTGTTACCCCTTTCCTGTGGGCTGGAGTGCAGACACAGAGGTGAGCCAGCCTCTGACCAGGCATAGGACACAGAAACCTAAGAAAAGGTGAACACGAGAGGGAGGGACGCCCATCCCAGGAACCCCCAGAGCTGCCCACCAGCGCTGGGTCACTCTGGCCAGTGTGATGAGAAGAGATGGGAGGCAGCAGGGCTAGAAGCAGAGAGGTCAGTGTCAAAGCCATTATGGAACAGAGAAGGGAACAGAGATGGCATTGACAAGGTGGCAGGTAGCTCTGGAATGGAGAGATGTGGTCAGATTCTGGATATATTTTGAAGACACAATTAACTGCATTTCCTAGTAACTTCTACTTCGGTATAAGTAGAAAAGAGAAGTCAAGGACAATACCCAAGTTTCTGACCTGAGCAATAAGAGAGATGGAGTAAGCTATAAACTAAGACAGAGCGAAACTGAAGTTGGAGCCTTTATGTGGAGAGCGATCAGGAATTAAATTTTGGACGTGTTTCAGAGGCTGTACTTGGAGTCAACACTACCCGGATTTGGATCCTGACTCTGACACTTACCCGTGAGACCTTGTTCATCACTTAAATCCTCCAGGCCTCAGCAGTCTCATCTATAAAATGAGGATGAATTATGGCCCCTATTTCATAGAGTTATTGGAGGGAGGAAATGCATGCACACATGCCAGACTCTCTTTTGTGTTGTTTGATTCTTCAAAAAGGCTCAGAACTTCTGAGATCAGGCAGAAATTTTCCCTCATCTCTGCCTGCTTATCCCATCTCAAATGACACTAAGCCCCCAAGATTTTGAGAGTAGAGATGTGGCTGTCTGCTGTGGTTTGGGGACAGCTGTAAGGAAGCTTTCGAAGCAGCTGGTACAGGCATATAACTAGAACATTTTCTTCACCTCAGATTCCTGGCCAAACAAGGCCTGCAGTTAAGAGGGAAAGGTTTTAATTACAAGACCACCTGTCCAGCCATCTGAAGCCAACCCCAGCCTCTGGCTGGTTCCCTGTGGGCAATGGGGCATTTAGTGGGGCCATGCTCAAGTCCCTAATGTCTTGCACATGTCAGAGCACTGTGTCTTCAGGGAGGAAATAACAGCTCTCAGAACAGGTTCCCATCAGGGCTGCCTTCCTCATCTGTCACTGAGGATAGAGACAGATACAGAAGACAGGGGTCACGACGGGCCTGAGTTCCACCCTTTCCTTTCACATGTACAGAAGAAGGTGGCCCTAAAACCAAACAAGCTTATTCTCTCCAAAGCTAACTCTGCCCCTCTAATTCCCCCTCTAAATGGAGATAAGTGGTTTCTAAATGATTAATTGCCCATCAACATTTTTAGATGAACAAATATATGAAAGGTGAGATGGCTATATTCAAACCTGTGAAATAAAGACAAACATGCAATGGAAATTCCTAACCCTCAACATTAAAAAGAAGAGGAAGAAAAAAGGTAAAGTAATGAACCATTTTTAGAGATGTCATTATTTAAACCGTGTATCAACATAAATTCAAGTATTTTCCAACTTTTTGTTGTTGTTTTTTTTAAAGAATGAGACTAGGCCACAGAAGAATGTGAACTCAAGAGCAAGGGTATCAGTATCAATTAAATTGCAGGTGATGGTTGAAACTGGTTCATTATTCATTAAAACAGTTTCCATTTCTTCCTGGGCCCACAGCTAGACTACATTTTCCAACCTCTGCTGCAGGAAGGGGTGGCCTTGTTCTGGCCAGCCGTGATGGGTGCCACTTCAGGCCTGGCACTTTGACACCTCCCCTGTGGCATCCACCATGTTCTTCCCTTTCTGTGACCTTGGAAGCTACATAATCATGAGGGCAGAACCCCAAACATGGAAGAAACCTGGGATTCCAAGGCACTGCTTAGAGGAGAACCTCCTGATCAGAGACACCTGTGAGAAACTCACTTACACACAGCCAGCCCCTGAAATGTTGATGTCTTTCTGTTAACAACAGCCAGTGTCCCATTAACTAGTAAACAGCTCAGATACTACCCGGTGCCTCTAGACAGCCTCCTTTTGACATTTGCAAATGTTGAGTTTTCCTAAGACCATGTCAAAGGTGTAAGACAAGTCAATCAGCAGACTAATCACAGTCAACACAGTACACCTGTGTTGGCCCTTTGACTTATTTAACCAAAAACTGACGTTCTCATCAGGAATTATTATTATTCCATAAAATGGCATGCACCAAGAACATGCTGTCTTTTTTTTTTTTTTGAAGAAATTATGTTTAGCAAGACAACAGTTCTGAAATAAATAATAGGCAGAAATTAAATAATCAATTAACTTGCCATAATTGTGTAAAGAGAATTCCCTCTACTGAGGGGCTGTGAGCTCCATGAGGGCAGGGCCATGTCTATCATGCTCACCACTGCAGCTCAGTCTGTGCCCGGCACATAAGGGTACTCAACAAATATGTGCCCAATGGATTGGAAGATGAAAGGATGAACTTGACTCATCTCCACACGCCCCTCACTCTCTGTATACCAAGTACACACAGGATGATTCTTCTCTGCCACAGTGCCATTGCCCATGTGTGGGGAAAACTGAAGTTCCCATGGCCGGGATCCTCACCTGAACCTCAGCTACTGGATGACGTAACTGGCCTGCCGCTGGGCGCCTGCTTCCACACCCATAGGCAGTGAGCTATTACTGACGGAGTCACGATATAAAGAGCTCTGCCCGCTGCTCTGGGGGAGGCAGAGAGGAGGAGGATCACAGACCTGCAGGCTGCTGGATGCAGATGTAATCCCATTGCTCAACCCTAGACCATCTCCGGGAGAACAAAGCTGAGTAATAAACCCTTTTACCCCAAGAATGGTCCCTGGTCATTCCTCAGTCTCACTGAATCCATAGTGAACTTGCCGGGGGCTGAAACCCACTGGCAAGACAACATGCCATTCCTTCTGCCTGAAATTCTTGGCCTCTCCTCACCCTCTCCGTCACCACCTCTTTTGCCTGGGTACTGCTTCCCCCTTTCAGTCCTCGCACAAACATCCTGCCCAGGTCTCTCTGTGGATCTTCCTTTCTGTGTAATTGCGCATTATGTGTATGATCATCTCCCTAGCACTTGTCTCTATCTGAAGTTATCCCATTTATTTGAGAATGTGTTAATTATCTGATGTCTCATCCATAGATGTCTCCCAGTGCCCCCCACACCAGTGTGTAGCCCACAGAATGTCCCCAGTCAACAGGCTGAATGAATGACCATCAGCTATCATTCTCATTGTCTTGCCAATGGGTTTCAGCCCCAGGCAAATTCATTACGGATTCAGTGTGACCCGAGAAATGACAGTAGAACATTCTTGGGGTGAAAGGGTCTATACCCAACTTTATTTCCACGGTGGCAGGTCAATCACTAGAATCCTGTCCACTCGGAGTGAGTCTGCACGCAGCAAGCCGGTCTCTGCCTCTGGGCCTCTCTGCCCGCGCTGCCACCACTCCAGTCTCATCTCTGCTCTCCTGAAGCCTTGCAGCCAGGCCACACTGGGCAGAGCTCTTTATATAGAGTCAATAACAATGTATTGCCCACACATGCAGTGAGTTAGCTGACCAGCGCCAGGTGAGAATCCTGGCCACAGGAACCTTCACTTTATCCACACCTATTTATTTAGTTGAATTTATCCAGTCAGCCCAGCCACAAGACTGCTTTTTTTCTCTTCCTATTTTAACACTTATATAGAGATGGGTATCTGTTAATATCAGTGAGATGAAAAACCAGGAATAAGACACTAATAATAGTCAAAAAAAGTCACCTATCATTTATTCTCTTGCCCAACAAAAGGGTATGTAGTGCCTTCTCAGCATAAGGCACTGTTTCAGGTACTGTAGGCAGACACTAGGGCGCATTAGAGTGCCCGTCCTCAGGCGGCATATTTCGTAGTATTACTCATGAAGTCTTCCCGAGGGTTCTTAGTATCTATCGCCCTTGCCCTAATCAATCTGCTGGGTTTGTCTGTGTTCCTTGCCTCAGAGAAGGGATGAGAAAGCAGGGAGAAAAATTTCTTTTGAGCTTCAAAGTCTACACCCTGTTGGGAATGGAGCCGACTCTGGTAATTAACACTCTGGGAGGAAATATACGATAACATAAGGGCAGGGCATCCTGACTCCCCGTGAGATAAAGGCCTCCATAGCCAACCCCTCAAACAGGATGACCTCCAAGGGAGAAGGAAACAACAGCAATTCCAGACGGGTTTGGAAGCTTGGCGTGCAGGGCTGACCTATGCCTGGGGAAGCATCCCGACCTCAGATCCGCAGCAGGGCTGCACAATGCACTGAAACACCAGGCGGCTGTGCAGAGTCCCTTTCCCCAGCATGGCACGGCCAGAGGAGGGGTCCTGGGGTCTGGGAGAAACGGGATGCAGCTAGGAGAGTAGCTTCAGGACCCTGAAGAGGCTTTGCAACAGGAAACAAGGGGAGAGAGGACAGCCACTGACCTGTTCCTGTGACTGAGGGCTAAACAGAACGATGCCCATTCCACAGATGCCAGCTGGACCGACGACATCTGAGGACTGGATATACCATCCAGCAGATGACTTGGCCCCAATTCTCTAGGATTTACAATGCTGCCTGGGGACAGGGGGAGCATCTGAGGATGCTTGTAGGAAGAGAAACAAATTCCACTTCAGTATAAATAGCGGTGAGGCAAGAGGGGAAAGTGCTGCTTGACGGAGCAGGGTGGCTGACATCTAGGAGCATTTGCCGAGCCCGGGGGGTCCAGCACCCCACCGCAGTGTAACGCTTACTCTCCCAGCAGTCGGATGAGGCAGATGTGAGTGTTGTCCCCGCGGGCCATATGGCAGCTCACAGAGGTTGTCCAAGCTCAAATCGCTAGTAAGTCCTGGAACCGGGACTTGAATCCAGGCCTGGGAGACCTAACCTTTCTCTCCATTATGCCATACTCCAATTCCGCAGGCTGGATGCTTCTACAGAATTCTCCTTCTTCCAACTTTGCTGCTAGTCTTTTTCTACGAATGCAGCTCAGTGTCACTTGGGTGCATTTATGCCAGCAAGAACTGGGGGAATTCAAATTCACTGACTTATTTTTATAGGTCAGGCATTATTCTCATTTTCGAATTTCCCAAGCTGACAAGCTGAGACTTGCCAGGGCCACAGAGCTGGGACTCAAAAACTTAGGCCCCTGACTCCAGATTCAAGGCTTTTCAGCAAGCCCAGCCAAACCCCACTTCCCTTCCGGGACGACTGTTGTTAATAAGACGACTTTCTTTTCCAGGCTGGAGGGGCTTCCTACCATTTGCCAAACACATGTCCCCCACCTTACTCTTTGCCCTGGTGGACACATGACACTGTTTAAACCAGTACAGAATTTAACCTATAATCTTGGTGTCAGCTGGTGGCTAATAGCTGCCTTGTAACTTTAATAGGTGCACCAGATCTGGCAAGTGCAGACAAGCCACGAAGAAACCCGCTTTGACTGTCTGCACACTGCAACCACCTCTAGGTTATCAACCAAACTACATGCGTGTCAGGCAAGGCCCTTCGTCTTACCAGGAATGCTATGAAGATGCTTTTATAAACTAACCTTTGTTTTACATGTTACAAAAAGGAAAGGTACTATAAATAGCTCTCATATAGGGCTAATCAATTATTCTTCCAAATTAGGATCTGTTAGTATGGCATTACAACCAGAACCAGAAATATTATTATTTTGTGAAGAGAAGACATTCTAGAAGCAAGGATTTAAGTGTCAAATAACATTTCCTCCAGATTCTAGCCTTAATCCCCTTTATGTTAAATATGGCATTTTAAATACTCCCTCGTTTTCTCTTCGAAGAGGACTTCCATCTCAAAGCCAGACTTTCTGATTTTCCTTTCCTGTCGGTTCCTACGGCTGCCCTCCTCCGTTCCTCTGTTTCCTGGTCCCATGCTACTTGACACAAATGCTTTCACGTCTGGCATTCTGTTCAGCGCGCCATGACACTAGCACAAATTCTTCCTGTCTCCTTCAGTCCAGACCCCGTTCTTCCAGACGGACCCACCTGGGTAGGCTAACAGTCTGTCCAAACCCATAGGCAACTGCTGGGTACGTGCACATGGAGTGTGAAGGAAGGAGAGCACAGCATCAGGCTGGGACTGGCCAGGACACAGGAAAACCCACGTCCTGCCACAGCTCAGCCACAGTCCCCACGAGGCCCTGGGGAAGGGGGTGCACAGAGAACAAAGTGAGGCAAAGCGCTTTACCGCTGGCTGGGGTGGGCCTCAGGCTCTGTGCAGAGCTCCGGCAGGAGTGGCTGTGCGGTCGGCTTCCCCTGGGAGCTGGCTAAGCTTGAGGGGCATCTGTGGATGTTCACCCCCATGCCCACATCTGAACCTCCAACAAGAGCCAGCTACCACACACGAGACACATGAGAGAGAATAAGGAAAATGGGGTGATGGACCCAGTGGCCAGAATGGAGATTAAAGTCACCTCTTAAACCCTGTGCAGCCATGAGAAAGTGGGTGCACTTGAGGCAGCAAATGGGAATGAATGAATGAATGAATGAATGAATGAATGAATGAATGAATGAATGAGAAAATGAACAAACAAACAGACAGAAATAAGAACAAGGAGGAGAGGACCGAAAAAGAAGTCAGGCCTTTCCTCAGGGGTGCAAATCACTTCTCAGCACAAGGCTCCAAAGGACTTCTCCCTGGAAGGGTAAGGGGGCCAAGAGTAGGCTCCAACGTGCACCCCTCAAGTAGCAGAATGAGGAGGTGGGAGAGAGAAGGTCCCTCGGAGGGAACAGCTCGGATCCTTAGGGTTCTGGCCATGTGACAGGAGGAAGGCCTGTCCCAGGTTGTATGGGCCTTCCAGGGGCCTGGGCGCTCCGTCCCCCTCTCCCTTCCACACCCAGTCTCCCTGTCCTCTGGGTGCGGTCTCGGCAGGGTGCCCCCCCTGCTCCTCACTTCCATGCCCGGGGCTGGACTGGGAGGTCCCCGGAGCTGGCAGTGCCTCCACACTCAGGCTCCCAGAGGGCCATGGGGCAGAGCTACCTGACTTTCTAAATCTAGTTTTGACTCTAGATTTGCCCAAAGGGCTAAGTAAGCAAAAGGAAGCTGGAAGGGGCTCCTCCTCTGCCTCCTTCCTTCCTCCGTGACATTCTCCTCAGCAAGACCAAAGCCCTCGGGGATCCTGGGAGGAGACAGCAAGCATGGCGGCCAAGAGCCTGACTGCGGAGTCAGCCACTGGGTTCAAACCCTGGCTCTGCCTCGTATGAGCTGATGACCATGAGCAAGTCAGTCCAGCCATCAGAGTGTCCGTTTCTTCATCTGTAAATCAGGGCGAGCAACAGTAGCAACCTCACAGGCTTGTGTGAAGATGACGGGAATGCACGCGGAGCCCTAAGCACAGCCCTGCTCACGCAGTGAGCAGAGAGGAGGCAGGTGCTGGCGGCCCCGAGGAGGCAGGGGGCGAGGAGGTCATTCTTACCACCACCACTGCTATGATAATAACACTCAACAGCTCGGCTTCCCTCCAGCCTGCGTGGCGTCCAGGGGGCAGTGAGATCTCTGCCTCTCTGTTTCTTGTTCTCTTCGCTTCTCCACTGTTGACCCCCTGCCCTTCCTGCACGGAGAAAGACTCAAGCAGGGCTTTGGGGGCAACGCTAAGGGACGCAGGTGCCTCTCACTTCAAAGACCACAGCTGGTTAACAGGCTGCTTTCTCTGATTGTCACGATCGTGAAGGGACATAACCCAGACATTGCTGACTGGTCACTCCGACCAAATGCCCAGCCCACCTGTTCCCCTCCCGATGCCCACTGTATAAGGTGAATTTCTTTGAAGGGAAACATAGGGATTGGCTACACCTTGTTCTGGTTCATTTACTCACACTCCTGCCTCCAGCAAATACCCTGGTACGTGTTCCAGGATTTGAAGAAATGCTGTCACATAACTGTTAAAAATAGTAATAGACCAGAAATGCATACCTTAAACAAATCATTCCAACAGATGGGACGTAAAGTATTTATTATTTCTCTCTGGTCTGGGGCTCTTCAAACATTGCTTTTCCAGCCGTCTGGACTGGGAGCTTTTGATAGTACCTCTCTGACCAATTACATACTAATTAAAAGACCTCGGTGTGGGCTGAAGGTAGCAGCTTTGCATATGGACTTTAATTACCGGGCCATAGTTTTGCCAAGAAAACACAAAAGGCTTTTCTGGCTGGACGCTGAGGTTTAGAGTGAACATGTGGCGGGCGTGGGAGGGGAGGCAGAGAGTGTGATCCTAAACAGGAAGTGGGGCACTTCCCCCCCACCCCCAAGCTCCTGAAAGTAACTGTGTCCCAGGGTTATGCAAAATCCCTGGTCAGCCCACGGAACAAAGGGCGTCCTGAGTAGGGGGTGAGCTGCCACTGTGGACATGTCACACTCCACCTGGAGGCATGTTTGGACAGGAATTCTTCCTGGCCTCCCCCGCCAGCCCCGACTTTCCTTGTTGCTTTTTTTGGATCAGAACCTCAGGTCTCTTCCTAGGTTTCACTGAGCCTGGGGTGGCCCAGTATTAATGTGGGGGGTGTCCATTCCCCCACCTCGTGGTTACACTGTCCTAACTCCGCAGTCCACAAGGTTCTGGCAGGGGGGAGCATGTGGCCAGCACTGACCACTCAGCACAATTAAAGCCCTCTGGCCACAGTGTTGGTGTAAGGGTGAGCATTTGACCCAAACCAGTACAATCAGCATGATTTCCAGGGTGTGTGTGGGAGCTCACACTTGGGTAGACATATCCTCTGTGCAAGCTGGGGGTTAAAAGATGACGAGTATGAAGCTGCAGCAGTCATCTTGCTGCCTCAGGGAAGAACAGGTGTGGAAAAGAAGACTTCCTGGGGAAGCAGAACCGAGAGAGAGAAGGCAGTCGGAACACCGTGACGGCGCTGAAGGTCCTGGATCAAGCCATTCCTGAACAAACGCACTCATGACTTTTCAGCACTGTGAACCGATAACTTAATTTCATTGCTTAAGCTGGCTTTGGTTAGGCTCTCTATCGATTTTCAACTAAAATAATACTACCTGGTAGAAATAAGATTGGGAGACAGGAAGTTAAAACAACAGCTATCCAACCCTACAGGGATCCAGCCTGCAAAGAACACCCTTGCTTCAGTCTGTGTGGAACCCTAGAGATCTTGGCCCAGAATCAAAGAATTCCAGAGCTGGAAGAGACCTTGTAGACAAAGCATCCTGTTCTACCATCTTGCTGACTTCTTTTTCTAAACAGTATGTGCGTGAAGGCCTGGGGAGGAAAGGCGTCAGTCACACAGTGAGCAGGAGACCAACTCTCCTCCCCGCTGCTGTCTCAATGCCTCGCATGTAGTTGTTACTCAATGAAACCTCTTTGGCTGAACCTCACAGATCCAGTCGCCATAACCAATCTCTCTCAAACATGCTGTGAATAAGTCAGTCTGCTCTTCTTTCTGCATGGCAAGTATCTTTTGCAATAAATTCCTTAATGGGTTACCTTCCCTTCTTACAACAATTTGTCTCTCCTTTCCTCTCTTTCTTTGCTTGACACTAGCCTCTCATTTCCTCCTGTTCTCCAATTTGCCCTCTGATTGCTCAAAACCTTTCCTTTGCTTCTTCATTCAAGTCTACCTTGCCTACAGGCACTTAAAAATCTACACATGGTGCATTTCTCCATCCTTTAACTCCTATCTGAAACCATGAGCTGCCTGCCAACCCTCACAAGTACACATTAAAAACAGCAGCACATTTTTACCCCCTGCCCCAGCAAACATAAACATAAACACACACACACACATCTTCTCACAAACTAAAATCAACATCTTTGTGACAGTTAAGAGGCATTTCTTCCTAGGATCAGATCTCTCAGCCAACCTGAAATATTTTTAACTGGTTCAGGATGACAGTGGGAGATAAATCTAAGGATCTATTTGTTGTCAGCTCTTTATATGACATGAACAGTTATTTAAACTTCCTGTGACTAAAGTCCCCTATTCCTATGACTGATCAGTGCCATTTGCCAGCGTGTAATGTTAGCCAAGTTCTGGAAACACACAGATGAAAAACTTCATGTAAACGTGACGCAAGGTTATCAGTCTCTGAAACACAGTGTGCCCCTGGCAGCCCTTAAGAATTACAATTATTATTTTTATATTCCTTTTAGAGCACTTTAGGAACTTACAGGTCTTCAGAGAAAAAACTGGGATTCTGGATGAGATTCACAAACTCATTTACTCTCTTTTATGAGAACATTGAGCTGGAAAGGTAGAAAGTTAATTCAGGGTATAAAATAAACAGGCAATACCTTGGATTTATGAAGCCTCCCTTTTGCAAAAATCTGCGACTGCTCACACGTGTCATTTGATCAGCGTCTTCTTTTACTGGAAGATTTTCTGGGGCAAGAAACAAAGAATTTTAAAACATTTACGATGGATACACATTCTAGGCTTCCTTTTTCATTACCATTGTGAAGATAACTCAATGTACATAATTTCACTAGAAATCTTTCTTCTTAATATCCAGCTTCAAAACTAATTCATTACAGGAGCTAGAAACCTTTCCCCAGTCTGACTTCTCCAGTCTTTGGGGGACAGACCTGAGCACCTCCCCACCTGGGCTCAGCTGCCTCCCCCTTCCTTTCTCCCTAGGCCAGTGACCCACGCACCTGGGTTGCTCCTCTACTACCAGGGGTGTGGGGACCGGCTTTCTGAGAGGTCACCAAGGGGACAGCTGACACAGTCCTGAAAGGTAGGGGAGTGGGTTCCCGCTAGGGTGAACTTCACCAGTGGGAAGCAGAAATCATACACTGGATGACCCGCTTGAGTCTTCACAGCTTATTTTGAACAGGTAGCCCACACAAAAAATCAACGCATCCTATGCCATCTGCCCCCACCCCCTCACCAGCCCAGGATTCACCTCCTTGATAAACTATGAGTACCTTAGCCCTTACCTCTGACCCTGCTTTCTGGAGGGCCAGACTATGATGCTTATTCTCCCTAATCCCGCATTCCTAAGGTGTGAGCGGCAGGCTACCTGCCTCAGAATCCTCAGGGTCCTGCTGAAAAGGCAGATTCCAGGTCCATCCCAGAAATTCAGACTCAGTAGTTCTCAAACATCCTAAAATGTGAGGACCACTGGTCCAGGTTACTCCAGTGTCCCCCGGCCTCAGCTCCTGGGACTGTCCAGTCACGCAGGCCAGAACCCTGGGGCTCTTCCCCACTTGCTCACACCGCTGTTGAGTCCTACTGACACGTGTCCCCGCAGCACCTCTCCCATCGGCAGCCGTCCTCTCTCTGTCAGCACTACCCCCTCTCTGCACTCATCTCCTGGCACCTGGAATTTCATCAGGGCCTCCTGAATTTCTTCCAAACTGGGACTAAAATCAGAGATCAGGTCACATATTTCATGGAGCACCTGGAATACTGCAGTACGAGAAGTGGGCACCCGAGTTCTGTCCAAGACACATGGAGAGCCCCTGAGGTCATGGGCCTGCAGTCCGAAAGACTCAGGCCCCTCCTGGGGTCATGCTCCTGCCCAGGTGCCATGTCAGGACTTTAATCAGGGCTGTTCTCACTCTGCTGATCATGGCAACAGGCACCGTGGAGGCCACAGGAGCAGAGACCAGCCCACCTACTTTCACGGGATCCCACGTCTCACTGGCACACTCCACGTAGCAGGCGCTCTACCCAGGCTGGTGACAGGGTAACAGGACTATAAAATTCACAGCTGCTTTTTCTTTTTTGCCCTTCCAATCCTCCCATACCCATGATACTCAACTCGTCTCCTAACTTGATAAACACTCCTCCCATAGCTTGAGCACTCTCCTCTCTTCCTTTCACATAACTTTGGCCAAAATCCACTGGATTGGACCTATTTCCTCCCTTCTCCATGTGCCTATTCGTTCTGACTTGAGAAACTGAAGGGAAAATGTCCTCCCTTATCACAAGGAACCAGATTATACTGCCTAACTGGGATAATTAGAGCTACCATTTGGGAAGCATTGGCCAGGAACTAGGCCTTTCCCAGACACTATCTTGTGTAGTCCTTTCAACAGCCCTAATAGGTGGGCACTATTTTAATTTACCTTTACGGGTGAGGACACTAAGTCTTGGAGAGATAATAACTTGCCTATAGAAAGTACTAGAGCTTGTTGATCATGAGGTCTAGGATCTTAACCATTCTGGTACATTCTTCCCACACGGACTGAAGACGCACGGTCATTTTCCCACAGCAGCCTCCTAATAGGAGCTCTCCATGCTGAATAATTGTCTCCAAGTCCACAATCATGGCTGATGTAGGTTGATCCACCCCAATGGCAGGTTACAGCTTCACAGTCCTGGTCCTCTATCAACCCTTTGGTTTTTGCAGATGTAATTGTGCAGTCGCCCTGGCCACAAGTCCTGCCACATCAAGCAGCCATTTCACTTCTGGATAATACACAGTCTTCGTGTTTCACTTGCCTTACAAGTCCTCTTGCCACCTCAAGCCAGAAGCTCATTTCCCCCCAGTACTTCCTCTACAGACGTCATCTGCTCCACACCCCCAAAGCTCTGCATCATGCTCTTTCATCCTAGCTTCAGAACCACTACAGAAATGTGTCTCTGAGCCATCCCCAGTGATTCACAGTCCCCACGACAGAATCTCTGTGGGCACTTGACAGTGTCTCCTTTGAAATCGCCTTCGAAAGACTAATTAGTCCTTGTTCTCCCAGAGAGCTGTTCCCTCCTCTCAGTAACTGTGCAATCTCTATTTCCTTCTTTGTCCTTCTGAGCCTTTAAAACCAACCAAGATCTGAGCAGAGGAATGAGGTTGATTACTTGGCTTCAGCAAGCCACTTGTTTCAACACAGGCACAGGTTAGCCCCCCGTTTTCATCAGGCCCAAGGCATCTCATGACAGAAATGTCCCCCTTCATGGATCCTTAGGTGACGGCAGCTATCCCCCACCCCAAGCTTAATTTAACTTCTAATTTTAAGCATGCCTTTCCAGCTATCTCCTTCTTCCCAAGCCCACACATCTGGAACCATTCACAAAGTGGTAGTTGAAATTTCCACTAATTCAAATGGAATGCTCGGGGTAGTGCCATTGGGAGGCCCTCGGCTTCCCCCAGGTCCCAGGGCAAGTAGTTCTATTCTAATGCATGTGTCAGCAAGCATCCTAGAGCATTCCCTGGGGGCAGAGCTCTGAACCAGGGGCACTGGAGCAGCCCAACTCTGTATGCAGTGGCCCTGAGGCATGTATAGACATTTGGACAGTGCTATGAACTGAACTGCGGCCCCGCAAAACCCCTATGTTGAAATCCTAACCTCCAATATGACTGTACGTGGAGATAGGGTCTTTAGGAGGTAATGAAGATTAAATGAGACTATAAGGTAGGGCCCTAATCTAATGGGACTGTGGCCTTATAAGAAGAGGAAGAGATCTCTCAATCTCACTCCCCTCTACCCCCCATGTGAGGACACAACTAGAAGGTGGCTGTCCACAAGCCAGGAGGAGAGCCCTCACCAGAAACCAACCCCGCGGGCACCTTGATCTTGGATTTCCAGGCTCCAGAACAATGAGAAATAAATTCCTGCCATCTAAGCTCCGCAGCCCATGGCATTTTATTATGGCCATCTGAGCTGATTAACACACACAGCAAGCTCTTATGTCCACCTTACGTCCACCAGGAAACCCAGGAACCCAAGCCTTTACTCACCTCTCTTCTCTGCCTGGAAAGGGTACAGAAATCAGGGAGGGCGGCAACAAAATTGGGGATAAACACATGTGAAAACGGAGTCATTCAGCCGCCAGTAAGCACTTATGGAATAACTGTCATGTAAAACTATAAATACTTTGAAATACAATATATTCATATTTGTTTATAAATGCATGGAAGAAAGATCTGGGAAGATATGCACTGAATGGATACGGTTCACCTTTGGGATAGAGAGTGGGGGTGGGAAGGGGAGGAAAGGGGCAAGGGTGATGATGGAGAGGGACTCTTAATGACACAGATTGTTTTAATGTGTTCACCTATACAAAGAGAAAAACACACACTTGAAAATATGTGCTGAATGTGGAAGAAAGGCAGTATGCAAGGCAGAGAGGGTCCAGCTTTCTGCTGGACAAGCATTCTTACTTCCCAAGGCTTTTCTCTGAGATCCGGGAATGTAATTGCTTTGAAGTTGCTAAGAGCTCAACTGTCCTATTAACATAGTAAATGCTATGTTGGCATAGACACGTAGTAAATGGTCATACATTGGTTGCTTAGATGCATGAATGAATAAATGAATGGGAGAGAAAAGATCAGAGCCCAATAGGAAGGTTCTGTGACGAGGTCTAACTTTGGCCAGGAGATTTAGTTGGAGCCTCAGGAAATAAGTCTGAGAGAGCTGATTCAGGCTGGAGTTAAGCCTAAATGTGGGGCAAATGGAGAAGCTGCATGACTCAGAGGTTGAGGTAGTTCAAGGGACACTGGTGGCACATGGCCCAGAAAGGCCAGAGGGACTGGAGCCCTGGAAGTAGAGTCTAAGGTTCTAGGGCTTAAAAGAGACACTAGTGTCCCTATAAGACAGTACACCCCCTCTGCCACGAGACAACCAAGGCTCACAAGATCCCATGTGGTTCTTGCACAGACCGTGACCTCCCAAACATACAGGCATCTGGAAAAGAAATGACTTACATGCAGGGCCACATTGAGACTCAGCACGGCATGAAAATTAAGAGCACAGGCTCTGGCTCCATCACTCAACTGAGCCAGTAACTTCTCTAAACTCCAGCTTTCCCACCTGTAAAATGAGGATGGTCAAAGTACCTTCTGTGCGGAAGACACTTAGAATGGCCCTGGTCCCAGGAAAGAGTTGGGAGTTGAATGAAACTTGGATTGACTTGCAGACAGCCAAGCACAATCACGTGACCTCTCTCACACAGAATTCATCATTCCAACTCCTAGAAATAATAAGTTGCATTACGACCTACATTTGACGCATTGTTTTGATGGTCTTTAGATGTGTCGGCTTGGCACAGAAAAGGTCAGAAGACACTTTGTAGCAAACATACACCTTCTCCCAGTTATTCAAACACTAATGAGGTGCTTCTGTGAAAGGATTTTACAGATGTGATTCATAGCTCTAAGCAGATGACATCAAACTAGGAAGGTTATCCTAGGTGAGTGCAACCTAGTCAGGTGAGCTCTTAAAAGGGACTGAGCTTTTCCTGGCAAAAAAGGCACCAACAGCAGCTGGACCTACAACTACCCTCCCATCCCTGGATTTTCCTTTTCTGACTGTCTGTGGACAACAGCTTCTGCCATAGCCATGGGGTTCCAGCTTGCTCAGGACCATCCCTTCCTGATAGGTTGCCTCACAGATGTGCGGCTTACTTAGCCAACCCCTGCTACTGTGTAAGTCAATTCTTTGCAATACATCTATTAAAAGAGATACCGCCTACGGTTTTGCCTCTCTGGCTAAATCCTGACTGATGCAATCACTTCCCAAAGAGGTTCCGTTGGGGTACAATGAAGTTACTTCCTCTTTTCCATGTCAAGCACTGTTAAGGATCAAGGGGCTGAATGTGAGCACCAGAATACTGTCAGTTCTCACAGGAGTTCTGTTATATAAAGTCACTAAACACTGAATTAGAAAATACGGATCCATTGTTCCTAGGGGAAGTACAGGGTTAGGTTCCTATGAGCCTCTGGTCACATCATTTCATCAACTGATCAATAGCTAATCTTATTTTAAGTGTGTTTCTGTTCAAAGACCTTCTTGAATATATTTGTCAATTCATTAGCACTGAACCCACAGTCAACTGCACTGTAACTGATGCCTGAATGAAGCTTATCTAACATAAATATTTTCTCCATTAGGCACAGCATGGCCTTCTTGCACTTAGGAACACTAGACAACATGTGCACACTATGCTTAGGGGCCATAATAAGCAGTGAAATCACCAAAATGTCATTTTGTGGAATCAAAAAAATGTGAAAAATGTGGCACAAGACAGACTACAAATAGGATACTCGTGTACAGTACAAAGAGCATCACGAGAAGACAGAGCTTCACCTTCTTCTACTTCAGCTGGGGTCACACAGGTCACAGAACTCAATGCTTTGCCACTCTGACAACCACAGGTGACCACCAAAACCTCACCAGTAGTGACTTGGTGATTACAAATACATTTTAGCCCATAGGTGAAATTGCAACTACAGAATCTGAATAATGAAGATCAACTGTATTTTTTTCTTTCTCCTGTTAAAAGTTTTCTCTCCCATCCCAAGCATGAATTTCTCAGGCTTAAACCCATCCCACATCCACCTCCCTTTCTCTTCTGTTTTCTCCTAATCTTCAGCCCTTACAGGCCCGATGTTCTCTGCGCTCTTTGCCCTGAGAAGGGCAGAGAGACCAGATCTGAGGCTGTGCCATGATCAAGGCAAGAGACAAGGCATCTGGGGGCAGAGAAGTCTACCAAGAAAAACCAGAGATGGGGGACACTCCCCTAGTAAATGCCAGAGGGCTGGGGGTTTAGGAAGAAGGAGGTGAAGGTGATTCTGTGGTTTCTAACTCCACGAACCCAGTAAGTACTGAGGAACTGTGCTGGAAATGCAGAGTAAAGCGATGGAGGTTCCTGAGGGGAGGAAAAAGTTTTGGATACATTGAGTTTGAAGTGCCCACAACACCCAGATGGTACATGTATCAATCAGCACGCTCGGTTGCAGAAAAAAGAAAGTGACTCTGGCAAATTACTAGAGGGTATCTGGCAATTCACAGAATTTCCCAAACAACCAGAGAACCAAGGTTGGCACCTATTGCAGTCAGAAGTGGGCACCAAATGCATTCCAGACCTAGTCCAGTGAGGAGCCCTTTGGTGATACTGCTGGAAACAGATCCTGCAGTGCATAGCTCCGACTCAGGCCTCTGCTGCCCCAAGAGCCTGGACTGGGGCCGCCACTGCTATCCTCACAAGGATGGGTTCTGCACATGCCCTGGCTTCCCACCAGGGTCGGGCCACATGCCTGTGCTTTAGCTGCCAGGCTGGGAGCACGGGGATGAGCCTCTGCCACTGGCCATCTCTGGACCTAGAAATGGGTTCTGCCTCAGAAACGGGAGATTCCCTACACAGAGGAATGATGCGCAGATGTTGGGAAGACAGATTAGCAGAAGTCTACTATGATATATATAGAAGGGTTAGAAATGGGACCAATAGTGACAGCTCCCACTTTCAAGCAAGTATGTGTCATGCACCATATAAAAACACGCACGCACAGTTTATACAAAAAGTCCTAAGTGGATGTAACGAAGAGATTCAGGTAGAGCAAGCAATTCACAAGGGCAGCCACCCACCCTGGCTTGCCCAGGACTGAGGGGTTTCCTAGGAAGCAGGACTTCCACAGCTAACACCAGGAAAACCTCGGGAAACCAGGGCTGTTGGTCAGCACGGGCCTGCGTCCAAATTCTGGCTTGTCCAGGGGAAAATGTCTTAAATTCTGAGAATCTCAGTTTCTTCACTTATGAAATGAGTATAATAAAAGTATCTCTCATAGAATTGTTATGGAGGACTAGAGATGATAGGCATAAAGTACTCAGCACATCTCCAGGTATATATTAAGAGCACAAAAAATATTAGAAATTATTCTTAACTCCCAGAAAATGAGTTTGCCCACATCACAACCAATGGTAGAACTGAAATTTCAATCTAGGACTGAGCAGGTCCAAGCTGTGCTTTAAATCCCTGAGCATTTATTGCATCCCCACCCAGATGGTGGTTGAGGCGACAGGAGGATGGAGGGAAGAGGACAAACCAGCGTTAGCACCTCCAGCTACCCTAATATTTAAGGCAGGCAAAAGAGACGGAACCACAAAGAACAGAGGAGAGAGATCACAGATGGAGGAGATACTGGCGACAAAGTAGAATAATCCCTAAAAGTCAAGAGTGGCTAATCAGATCCGACGTTGCAGAGAAACTAGTAGGTTATGAACATACTACGTTTGCAATCTAGGGGGAGAAGTTAAAAAGAAATTGAGGGATGTCAGCTTCCAGCCATGATAGAATGAGGAAGAATAAGTCAGTCTCTGTGAAGCAACTAGGAAAACACAATATTTAGGAAACAACAGCTTTTGACACTGGACAACAGAAAGCACAAGACCATGATCCCCTAAGGGAAAGGAAACAAATGGGGCAAACCTGGAGCGCACCCCCACTTACTGCCTGGAGGGCTTCTGGGAGGCTGCAGTGCAGGGAGGGATAACAATTAGGTGGAACAATCCCCAGGAGCTCATACAAGACCAAGAGCAGTTCATGTTCCAACCAATGAGAATGAAAGACCTCCTAATAACTGGAGCATCAGAGGCGTCCTCAGGAAGGTATTGCTTCAGTACTGAGCCCAAATTAGTTTAAACCAGATGTTGGCAAACTTTTCTTAAAAGAGCAGATGGTAAATATTTTAGACTTGTGGGCCCTATAGCTTAGGCTGCCACTACTCAGTTCCGCTGGTTAGAGCACAAAAGCAGCCCCTGGCAATATATAAACAACTGGGTGTGGCTGTGTCCCAATAAAACTTTATTTCCGCAAACAGGCATCTGGCCTGCAGGCCATGGGTTTCCAACCCCTGGATAACACTAAAGGTTGTTCTGAACTCATCCTAACATAGTGGACAAACAAGCCTCAAAGGAATCAAACTAATTCCAAGGACACTAACAGCTTCCCGTAAGAACAAAGCCCAACAACATTTGCAGGGATGCAAAAACCTCCAGAAATCAGCAATATAAAATCCCCAATATCTGGACTCCAATCAGAAATAACCAGTCATGTCAAGAAGTGAAAATATACCCCATAATGAGGAGGGGAAAAAAAATTCCATCAAAAGGAACAGACCCAGAAATGTCATGGATGATAGAAATAGCATACAAAAGCATTAAAACCATTTTATAACTACATTAAGTTCAAGAAAGGCAAAGCAAAGCATGAGCTTGCTATGGAGAGACACGAAAGAAAAAAATTCAAACTCCTAGAGAATTTACCTCCCACAAACCATCTCTACAGTGTGTTTTGGAGAGACTGCTATACATGGAAGTGTTCCTAAAGCTAAATAGCTGTCACCAGAGGAAATAAAAGAAAGCAGTAAAGAAAGTAGAACAATTAATTACTAAGACGATGCAAAATCAAATCAACTACTCCCAAAATCAGAATATGATACCTAATATATTAAAAATGGAGGAGAAAGGAAAAGGAAGAAGAAAAAAAGAAAAAGAACCTTTAGATTGTGCTTGTAATACCATACTAAGTGAGTAAAATTAGACTGTTAAATAGTAAAGGAAGTTAGCCTTGAACCTTTGGTAACCACAAATATAAAGCCTACAATGGCAATAAGTACATACCTATCAATAATGACCCTAAATGTAAATGGTCTGAATGCACCAATCAAAAAATAGAGTCATTGAATGAATAAAAAACAATACCCGTATATATGATGCCTACAAGAGACTCACTTCATACCCAAAGACATACACAAAGTAAAAGTGAAGGGATGGAAAAAGATATTTCATACAACTAATAGGGAGAAAAAAGCAGGAGTTGCAGTACTTGTATCAGACAAAATAGACTTCTAAACAAAGAAGGACATTACATAATGATAAAGGGGTCAGTCCAACAAGAGGATATAACCATTATAAATATCTATGCACCCAACACAGGAGCACCTACATATATGAAACAAACACTAACAGAATTAAAGGTGGAAAACAGAATGCAATGCATTCATTTTAGGAGACTTCAACACACCACTCACTCCGAAGGACAGATCAACCAGACAGAAAATAAGTAAGGAGACAGATACACTGAACAACACATTAGAACAGATGGACCTAACAGACATATACAGAACACTCCACCCAAAAGCAGCAGGATACACATTCTGTTCAAGTGCACATGGAACATTTTCAAGAATAGATCATATATTATGCCACAAAAAGAGCCTCAGAAAATTCAAAAAGATTGAAATTATACCAACCAGCTCCTCAGACCACGAAGGTATGAAACTAGAAATAAATTATGCAAAGAAAACAAAAAAGCCCACAAACACATGGAGGCTTAACAACACGCTCCTAAATAATCAATGGATCAATGACCAAATTAAAACAGGGATCAAGGAATATATGGAGACAAATGACAATAATAATTCAACACCGCAAAGTCTGTGGGATGCAGCCAAGGGTGTGCTAAGAGGGAAGTATACTGCAATACAGGCCTACCTCAGGAAGGAAAACTAGTCCCATATAAACTGTCTAAACTCACAATTAACAAAACTAGAAAAAGAAGAACAAATGAGGCCCAAAGTCAGAAGGAGAGACATAATAAAGATCAGAGCAGAAATAAATAAAATTGAGAAGAATAAAACAACAGAAAGAATAATTGAAAGCAGGAGCTGGTTCTTTGAGAAAATAAACGAAATAGATAAACCCCTAGCCAGACTTATCAAGAAAAAAGAGAGTTTACACACATAAAAAGCATCAGAAATGAGAAAGGAAAAAATCACTACGGACACCACAGAAATACAAAGAATTATGAGACAATACTATGAAAAATTATATGCTAACAAACTGGATAACCTAGAAGAAATAGACAACTTTCTAGAAAAATACAACCTTCCAAGGCTGACACAGGAAGAAACAGAAAATCTGAACAGACCAATTACCAGCAACGAAACTGAATTGGTAATCAAAAAACTACATAAGAACAAAATGCCTGAACCAGATGGCTTCACCACTGAATTTTATCAAACATTTAGTGCAGAAGACCTAATACCCATCCTCCTTAATATTTTCCAAAAAGAGAAGAGGAGGGAATACTTCCAAACTCATTCTATGAGGCCAGCATCACTCTATACCAAAATCAGGCAAAAACACACAAAAAAAGAAAATTACAGACCAATATCACTGATGAACATAGATGCAAAAACACTCAACAAAATATTAGCAAACCGAATTCAAAAATACATCAAAAAGATCATCCATCATGATCGAGTAGGATTTATTCCAGGGATGCAAGGATGGTGGTACAACATTCAAAAATCCATCAACATAATTTACCACATCAACAAAAAGGACAGAAACCACATGATCATCTCCATAGATGCTGAAAAAGCATTCAACAAAATTCAACATTCATTCGTGATAAATACTCTCAACAAAATGGGTATAGAGGTCAAGTACCTCAACATAATAAAGGCCATATAGGACAAACCCACAGCCAACATCATACTTAACAGGGAGAAGCTGAAAGCTTTTCCTCTAAGATCGGGAACAAGACAAGGATGCCCGCTCTCCCCACGTTTATTCAACATAGTTCTGGAGGTTCTGGCCACGGCAATCAGACAACACAAAGAAATAAAAGATCAGTAAGGAAGAATTTAAATTCTCCCTGTTTGCAGATAACATGATATTGTATATAAAAAACCCTAAAAAAATCCACTCCAAAACTACTAGAAATAATAGTTGATACAAAATTAATACACAGAAATCTGTTGCAATCCTATACACTAAAAATGAACTAGCAGAAAGAGAAATCAGGAAAACAATTCCATTCACAATTGCATCAAAAAGAATAAAATACCTAGGAATAAACCTAACGAAGGAAGTGAAATACTTATACCCTGAAAACTATAAGACACTCATGAGAGAAATATTAAAGAAGATACCAATAAATGGAAATACATCCCGTCTCATGGATAGGAAGAATTAATATTGTCAAAATGGCCATCCTGCCTAAAGCAATCTACAGATTCAATGCAATCCCTTTCAAAATACCAACAGTATTCTTCAATGAACTAGACAAATAGTTGTAAAATTCATATGGAATCATGAAAGACCCTGAATAGCCAAAGCAATCCTGAGAAGGAAGAATAAAGCTGGAGGGATCACACTCCCTAACTTCAAGCTCTACTACAAAGCCACAGTAATTAAGGCAATTGGCACTGGCACAAGAACAGAACCACAGAACAATGGAAGAGACTAGAGAACCCAGATATAAAACCAAGCATATATGGTCAATTAGAATACAATAAAGGAGCCATGGATATACAATGGGGAAATGACAGCCTCTTCAACAACTGGTATTGGCAAAACTGGACAGCTACATGTAACAAAATGTAACTGGAATACTGTCTAACTCCACACATAAAAGTAAGCTTGAAATGTATCCAAGACCTGAATGTAAGTCATGAAACCATAAAACTCTTAGAAGAAAACATAGGCAAAAATCTCTTGAATATAAACATGAGCAACTTTTTCCTGAATGCATCTCCTCGGGCAAGGGAAACAAAAGCGAAAATGAACAAATGGGACTACATCAAACTAAAAAGCTTCTGTACAGCAAAGGACATCATCAGCAGAACAAAAAGGCATCCTACAGCATGGGAGAATATATTTATAAACAACATATCTGACAAGAGGTTAACAATCAAAATATATAACGAACTCACATGCCTCAACACCCAAAAAGCAAATAAGTCTATTAAAAAATGGGTGAAGAATATGAACAGACAATTCTCCAAAGAAGAAATTCAGATGGCCAACAGGCACACAAAAAGATGCTCCACATCGCTAATCATCAGAGAAATGAAAATTAAAACCACAATGAGATACCACCTCACACCAGTTAGGATGGTCACCATCCAAAAGATTAGGAACAACAAATGTTGGCGAGGATGGGGAGAAAGGCGAACCCTCCTACACTGCTGGTGGGAATGTAAATTAGTTCAACCATTGTGGAAAGCAGTATGGAGGTTCCTCAAAAAACTAAAAATAGAAATACCATTTGACTCAGGAATTCCACTTCTAGGAATTTACCCAAAGAAAACAAATTCTCAGATTCAAAAAGACACATGCACCCCTATGTTTATTGCAGCACTATTTACAATAGCCAAGAAATGGAAGCAACCTAAGTGTTCATCAGTAGATGAATGGATAAAGAAGATGTGGTGCATATACACAATGGAATATTATTTAGCCATAAGAAAAAAACAAATCCTACCATTCGCAACAACATGGATGGAGCTAGAGGGTATTATGCTCAGTGAAATAAGGCAGGTGGAGAAAGACAAGCACCAAATGATTTCCCTCATTTGTGGAGTATAACAACGAAGCAAAACTGAAGGAACTAAACAGCAGCAGACTCACAGACTCCAAGAAGGGACTAGTGGTTACCCAGGAGGAGGGTGGATGGGGAGGGAGGGAGAAGCAGATTGAGAAGTATTATGATTACTACACATGGTGTAGGGGCAGTTACGGGGAAGACAGTGTAGCACAGAGAAGACAGTGACTCTGTGGCATCTTCCTACACTGATGGACAGTGACTTCAATGGGGTATGGGGGGGACTCAATATGGGTGAATGTAGTAACCACATTGTTTTTCATGTGAAACCTTCTTAAGAATGTATATCAATGATACCTTAATAAAAAAAAAAAACATTTGGAGACCTCCAAGCTGGTTATTTATACAAGCCTACATATCAGTGATATGGTAGAAGCAGAAACCAGAGTGTAATAGTTGTTGAAAAGTGGGGATAATAAGCAAACTTCTGTCTCCAAAATATTTGGTGGAAAGAAAGGGGATGGCTACAGGTGTACTGGAGAGTTGGCGGGCGGTGATTATGCATAAGGTGAGTCATTTTAATACAGTCTTAAAAGAAGGAGTCAGAAAAAATAGACCAATAATAGAATAGGGGGAGGGATACATTGTGGATAAAACGCCCTGGGTCTGCAGAAGGAGACGGTTCTGGGGCCTCGGTGCAGAACTGAGGCGGGGGAGGAGAAAGCTGTGAAGTTGACGGTCTCATGCTTTAATGAATTATTAAGCAAGGTCATCCGGGCAAGGAAGAAGATAAGGTCGCGTGGAAGCCTTTGGGAGAAGCAGCAGAGGCAGTAACATGCAGAACAGACGGGACCCATACATACCTATAAATGAGGAGATGTGAGAAAGCCGCTGAGTTTCCATGAACGTTTCACACGCTCACATCTCTGACCTGCCCTCAGAAGGCAGACAGAGGCTAAGGGCTTACACTTGGCCACTGAAGGAGATGTCTTATGCCTACTCTCTACCCCAGCACTAGATGGCCCGGTAAGCGGGAGGTGGGAGGGACTCGGGCGGAAACTGGTCAACTGGTATCTGTACCTCTAGCCCCTTTGTAATTCATCCACCACCCACAGGACCTTGGACCGTGACTCCCATTTTGCCTCAGAGGCTAATTTTGGTCCCACTGGTCAGTGCTAGCGTGGGTGTGGTGGTTGTGTGGGTGGGGACCACCGGGGAGCGGAGGAAGTGGGCTCGGTGAGCCAGGCGGGGCCCTGCTTCGGCACAGCCTGACTCACCCAGGACCATGCGAAAGGGCACTTCAGGCTGGTGGCGCCATCTCCGAGCAGCGCCAGGGCCTTAAGGGGCATCATTAGTGGTTGCAAATGCTTGCCCAGCACTTCTCACAAGGTGGCCTCGGGGCCCGCCCACATGCCATCTGGGTAATTATGTCCTATTTACCTTCCTGCAGATCCAGATAACTAGCACTTGACTTCCTGACTTAACCTCTCTGAGCGCTGCCCTCAGTGATTCAGCAAATTAAGCCTTTAAGATGATGCTTCTCCCCAAAATGACTCAACCCTCTTCGCTCACTACTCCGCACTGGAGGATTCAGCAGGCCTTAGAGGCAGGGCTTCACAGCATCTCCCCATTTCATTCATCAGCTGTATTGCTGTTCTCCCAAAGAGGTCCAGACAGCCTCTCCCACTGGTGTGGACCTCAGTATATTTTCTCTCTCTACTTCTAGTAACTTTACACTCTTGCTCTGAAGAAACGACCCAAATTCACTTTCCAGTTGATGTGGTTCAGGCAGTGTCAGCTCTACCCCCAGCCCCAGTGTAGGCATATGAACCCGCCCGGCTGGTTAGGACATTGCAATACCCGGGCCATAATGATTGGTTCAACGACGGATATGTGTCCCAGAAAGTGTCAAGACCCAGTTCTGAGAGTTTTGTGGGACTCTGAGAAGAGAGCATCATTCTCTGCTGAGGTGCCTGAGAGCACAGAATACGGGCCAAAAGTTACTGGCAGCCTCTTTTCTACCATTAAACGAACCTTATATGCTGAGAACTGCCGTAGGTGTCTTTATCTCATTTAATTCCCATATTAACCCCATGAATTTTAAGTCCTTTCATATGATCTGTTACCTATTATAGACACTATATATTCATACTTTATTTTGCCTTATTTTATATTGGCCGAGTTTGGAGGGCAAGGGTATTGACTCTGAAACCAAACTCTCTGGGTTTGAAGCCTGGCTCCATCTTTTACTAGTTGTGTCACAGACAAGTTCTTTGAACTTTCTGTACCTCAGTTTCCCTATCTATAAAATGGGGTTAATCATAGTACCTACCTCACAGGCTGTTGTAAAGATCAATGAATTTATATACGTATAGTACTTAGAAGAACATGAGGCGCACAACAGGTGCCCAGTAAGTTTTAGCTCTGACTAATCGCCATTACCATCCTTAACATCTTCACTTTAAAGACAAGGAACCTGAGGTTCGGAGGTCAAGACACACATCTAAGGCTCTGCAGCATCTTACTGTGCTGATGGACAGTGACTATAATGGGGCATGTGGGGGGGACTTGATAATAGGGGGAACATAGTAACCCCAATGTTGCTCATGTGAAACCTTCATAAGTTTGTATATCAATGATACCTTAATAAAAAAAGAAAGAAAGAAAAGAAACACATCTAAGGCTGCATGGGCAGATCCAGAGAGACGGCAGGTTCAGTTCCACCAAACCACAATAGAGCAAGTACCATGATAAGCGAGCCAAATTAATATTTCAGTGCACAAGTTATGTTAATACTATACTGCAGTCTATGAAGCGTGCAATAACATTGTGTCTAAAAAAAGTAGCATACACACCTTAAAGCACATTCCTGCTAAAAAATGCTAACCATCATCTGAGTTTTTAGTGAGTCATAATCACTGATCACAGATCACTATAACAAATAGAATAAATGTTTACTTGGTATATGTACTATTAACTAGTAGATGTTGTAAATACTATATAAACATGAAATAGTATGAGAATTACAACAATGTGACATAGAGACATGAGGTGAGCAAATGCCATTGGAAAAAATGGCACCAACAGACTAGCTCAATACAGGATTGCCTCAACCTTCAATTTGTAAAAAATGCGATTATCCACAAAGCACAATAAAATGAGGTACGCCCGTATAACTAGTAAGTGATGGACTGGGGATTTGCATCAAGGATGCCTCTGACTCCAGAGACTGTGCTCCTAACCAGGGAATACTTCCTGAGCCCTGGCACCCTGGGAGTCTGCAGACACAGGGCTGAGGTGCGCAAGCACAGCGGAGAGGCGGAGAGGGTACAGCAGTCCTGAGGACGTTGTCGGAGGCCTTCAAAGAGTTGTCTTAGTCTGTTCAGGCTGTTACAGTGAAAGTACCAGAGACTGGGTGGTGGATGAACAGCAGCAATGTATTTCTCATAGCTCTGGAGGCTGAGAAGTCCAAGATCATGGTCCTGGAAAATTCAGTATCTGCGGAAGGCTTCCTGCTCTATAGGCTGTCTTCTTGCTGTGTCATCACATGGTGGAAGGGGCGAGGGAGTTCTCCGAGGTCTCTTTTTATAAGAGCACTAATCCCATTCATGAGGGCTCTACCCCCATGACCTAAGCACCGCCCAAAGGCCCTACCTCCAAATACCATCATATTGGGCATTGGGAGAATTGTAACATGAATTTTTCAGAGACAACAAACATTCGGTCTATTGTGCCAGTCAAGCCAGAAGTCAAGTCTACCTTCAGAGTTTCCAATAATATTAATCAACAAAATCTTTCCACCTCGATCCATTTCAGTTGGGTTTTCTGTCCCTTGCAGTTGAAATCCCTTGCTGACTTGACTAAGACAGCAATTCAAATTTCATCCTCAAGACTATCCTGTACTCTGGGCCTGAACAGCCCAAGGAGAATAAGAAATAAAAGACCCCATGCTCCACAGAGGGATCTACTCTAGGGTTACAAAGCAAAGCTGTTCACTCACTTGGTCATTCATTTATTTCACTCAGGCATCCTCCGTGGGTCAGGCACTGTTAGTTACCAAAACGTTTTTGGTAGATTGGGCATAAGGCATTTCTGCATCAAAACATCAATGGTGTTCTCACGAGTATATCAATTAGGTCCAGTCCCAGCCTCAAGTGGAATCTCAGTTCTTCTATCTGTCAGGAGCCTCTGGGATCTTATGACATATACAAGATCCTGTCTGACCTCCGTATATCCACTGTTACAGCTGGACACTGGCTTGTCTTTAAATGGAAAAGGTAATGGGGAATTTCTGCACGGACTAAATTATTCATTTCCATCGAACCACATAAGCAGCATTCAATCACCATCTCTGGACAGTTTTCCCAGATCAAAACATTCGATCGAGGTCCAAACAGGAAATGCAAAATGGGTTACTTAGAATGCCAGACTAAAGCCCTCTACCAGCAAGGTGAGTTGTTCCCTGCTTTGCAGCAGATCTACACACGGAGGACCCTGGAGGGCTGGGATTACTTTTGATTTTTACATCACAAGTGTCACAGAAAATATACAATGAAAGACCCAGTGATCCCTTGGAGAGTTCATTGCTCTTCCCCGTTGTCTTTGATTCCCCTGCCTCCCCTCCACATCCTTTGAACTTCTAAAAAGATACTTTGAAGGCATGTCATAAAGCAGTTTTTCATTCAGGCTCCCCTCTTTGATGACCCTGCTGTTCGTCTGAACTGCAGCGTCCACAG
Source organism: Manis javanica (assembly GCF_040802235.1). Lineage (NCBI taxonomy): Eukaryota > Metazoa > Chordata > Mammalia > Pholidota > Manidae > Manis > Manis javanica. The sequence continues at coordinate 88,778,763 of NC_133169.1, read as the reverse complement.
GATGTGGGGCCGGGCGAGCTGAAGGCCAATACTGGTGAGGAAAGGCCGAAGTGAGTTTGTCAATGAGGAAGGGAAAGGAAGGAAGGAACGTGACCAGAAGGCCCGAGAGGAATTTCTAGTCTCTCTCGCATGTCTTAACCTTCAGAGCGGCCACTTGCCAGAGGGGTCAGGGGTACAGGAGCCCAGCGACCATCTACAGCCTGCAAAATGTTTCGTTCACACACTTCCCTCCTGTGCTGGCTTCAAACACGAGAGCCCCTCTGGTCGCCCCCAGAATGCAATAACCCAGCTTCCCTTTGATGAAGAGAATTATTGGTTTTGATTTTTCCCAACATCTCCCCCCCCCCCTTTTTCCCTAGTGAAAGATTCATTCACTTCTATGCTAACAAGACCCCATGGGGCAGGGAGAGGAATGACAGAAAGTGGCCAGGCAGGTCTGCAGACACGCATCTTTTTTCACCTTGCCCCCTAAATAAATGGCTGAGAACTAAGACTATTCAATTCTCAAAAATCCTAAAACACTCAGGAAATAGTCAGTGACCCTCACAGCAGCAGTCTTGGCTCCCCCGGCCTGGGGACGGATAATACAGTAAAGGCAGATGAGGGCCTTCCATGAACCTGCGTGTTCTCAGATACAAAAGGAACGAACCACTCCCTTCCATGATGCAGGGAGTCTGATTCATGCTAATCAAAAGGTTGTGAGGGCCAGGGGAGTGGGGGAAAGGCTTCACCAGCTATAAATATTAAACACATTAGAAGCTATCTCTCCAGAGGATTCTGGCATGGGTGGTGAGGGTGAAGAACTTGCTTGTGCATTCACAAATTTCACAAATGTTCAGTGAGTGCCTACTAACCGCTGGGGGACAACACTAAGCAAAACAGACAGGGTCTCTGCCATCATAGAGTTAGCAGTTTAATGAGAGGTCAGATGATAAACAATTCCACTTGTCTATGTGTAATTACAAACTGGGACACGTGCCTTGAAAGAAAAGTATAGTGTTACGAGACCACCGTTACAGTGTTATACTGGAGACACCATTTGGACATGGATGACTAGCTATGAGGGGATCCAGGAAGACCCACCTAAATGGGTGACACTTAAGCTCATACCTGAAAGGGAAAGGGTGCTGGGCAGGCAGAGAGTGGGGAACAGTATGTTATGTAGAGAGAACAGCATTTCATGCAAAAGCACATGAGGTCTGGCTGAAGGGTCAACGGTAGGAGCAGGGACCCAGTTAGGAGTAAAGAGTCAATGAATGCATTTCAAGCCCCACAACGTGCCAGGCGCTGTTCTGAGTATCTGGGACAGAGAAGTGAACACAATTCACGAAGTCCCTGTCCTCCTGGAGTTTACTTCCCGGATGTCAGAAGGCAGACTCCAGCGCGGCGGCCAATGATTCAGGCTGCTCAGGGAGAGGAGGGAAACGGCAGTGATACTTCCTACACTCCAGCGTTTTCTCATCTGAAGGGCTCACAGCTTGCATGTCCAAACTTAAAGCAAGCAGTACTCTTCATTCCTTACCTGCTTGGATGCACGCCAGCCTAAGACCACCCGTGGGGATGCAGCAGGTGACAGGATAACCAAATCAGACCAGGAGATTATCCACCCCCAGCACTGGCAATGCTGGCCCATCATGACAAGGGGTCTGGAATGATCTCCAGCTCCTCCGTCTATCAGTTCTAGGTTCTGAAGATTGTTCTGGCACACAGCCTGGTGGTTTATGGCTCTGGATTTTTCAGTCAGTCCTAGCTTCTGGACCCAACTCTGCCACTTGCCAATTGGACCCAGAACTTAACCTCTCTGATCCTGTTTCTTAGTCTATAAAAGAGAGTAAATAGGACCTTGACCACAAGGTAGTTTCTAGGATTAAGAGTTAAGGCATGTAAAGGGCTCAGCACCCTGCATGGCACATAGCAATGCTGCTAAGCATCAGCCACCGTGACGGTCACGAGGCGGTATCCCACTTCCCTGACCGGAGGCGCCTGGCTGGATGTAATTTGCATACCTCACAGAATTACAACCCAAGCAATTAAGTGCAACCCGCAGCCCTCTCCCCTTTATTCATGCATTGCCAGGGAAACCAAGGCAGAGTTCAGCATCTAGCCCCATGTAACCTCAGGACTTCAAAGTCAGGAATGCTCATTTCTGAGAACAGTGAAGCAACCACAGGAAGCGTGCTGCAGAAGGAACTACTGGCTAAATTAGTCCTGCGGGAATTCCTCGGAAATATCTTCCATTCAGAAAGACTTTGTGAATTTTCCATTGCAAATATTTAATATCGAAGTGGGTTCTCTCTTCCGCCTTTGTCAGTGGAGTGCTCAAAATAATTTTAATATCAGCCTAAGCCAAGTAAAATTAGGAAGATAAATCTGCAACATTCCCTTCCCAGGCTCCCTCGTTGTCCCTTCCCACAACATATCCCCAAGCCAAACTTCAATGGTTTGACATCTTCAGCAGCTCAGCAGCACAGCAGTTAGGCACTTGCTTTCAAAACAGATGATAACGGTTTAAACGGTGGTCCTGCACCTTATAAATTTGACGATTTTAGGCTTGTAGCTTATGCTTTTAAAGCCTCAGTTTCTTCCTCCATAAATGGGGGACAATAAGAATATGTATGGAGTTACTGAGGACACATGTCAAGCTCCACAGATGGATGTTAGTGGCCCTTACGTCTCCTACATGTTCTATTCCCACCCTATGACCTCGGCCATCCAGGGGTGACCCTGGTTCAGCTGGACCAGCAGGCTCTGAGCGGGAACTAGCTGCCCAGAAAGAAAACATCTTCAGCTGGGATGGGGTGGGAAGGCTTTGTGTCCTCCTTGAAGAGCGACACGCCATACAGAAGGAAAGATCTGGGCAAAATTAAGAGACTGTACCAGGGAAGTCAAACCACGCTGATGAAGAGCTATCTTGCTGTTTTTTATGGTTTACAATCCCCAAATCAGATTCGGCACCAGATTAAAACCCTAGCCTTTTAAGGGTATATTCAAGAACCTCGACAGGGCTTTCTCATTTCCTCGGTGCAGAATACAAAGTCTCCGACTGCACGGAACTTACAGTTTAGGAAGAAGGCAGACCATAAAGTTACCAATGAGGAAAAATCCAAATGAGGCAGTAAACGGGTAGAGATGGAACAGGACGGGGTGGACCCTCAGAGGGAACGGTCAGGGACGGCTGCCCCGAGGAAGCTGTGTACACACAGCCCGGAGCTGCACCAGCCTCCAGCTTGTGACTGGCACAGGCTATCTTGCTGATTCCTTATTTTCAAGGTAAAACGCAGGTCTAAGGGGTAAGTGGTTGAGACCAAGTGAAAGGACACATACCAGGGGAGGGTCTTTCCATTGCACCCTCTCTTCCCCCACTGACCCGTGCAGAGCTGTGCGCAGGGGGCTCTGCTTCACCTCCCCTCAGACGGCCGGGAAGCAGGACCATCTCCCGTTTGCGCCAGGCCGCCCCTGGGCCACTAGCAATCCCAAGAGCGATGGCCGTTCGCTGAGCGGCGCTTCGGAGCCGCGCGTTCCCTCATTCGGCCCCCGGCCGGTGGCACCAGGACGTCCCCTGGGCCGGCTCACGGCCGGGAAGCCCCAGCTCAGGGGACTGGAGAGGCGCCGGGGCGCAGCCAATGCGAGAGACAAGTTGGCGCCGCGCCGGCCGTACAATCATCAGCCCCGTTTTACTGTTGGGGAAATTAAGTCAGAAGTGGAACCCCGGCTTGTCCGACGTGGCGCGGCCCTGAAGCGGGCGGACCCCGCGGGGCGCGCAAGACCCAGCTGGACGCCCGGTTCCAGCGCGGGTGAGCCCTGGGGGGGCAGAGGGCTGCGCGCCCGGTGAGCACGGGGCACTTCTCCGGGCTCCCACCTGATGGGCACGCCCGCCGCCGCCAAGCTCACACCGGTCCCCACTGGGATGCCGGCCGGGGAGGGGGTGCGTGTGTGACGAGGGCGGGCAGCGGGGGCACGTCGGGAATCCTATCCGAGGGCCACGCGGCGAAGGCAGGCGCCGAAAGGGAGCGGAGGGATGCGGTGCCCTGGGGGAGGGCGGGCAGGGCGGCAGGAGCCAGTCTGAGCAGGTGGGCGGCGGGGAAGGCCGGAGAGGCGATGGGAGGCCGAGCTGGGCACCTCCACCGACAGGTCCGGGGGTCCGCCGCTGCCCCGAGTGGGCTGCGCCCCCGGAAGGGGGCCTGGAGCGGACATGCGTCAGGCAGTTTGGGAGGAGGCAGGACTGGTGGTATACAAACGACATAACCCTGGTAAAAGGTGGCGAATTCTTTGTGGGGATGGTGGCAGGAGAAGAGGAGGGAGGAGGGAATTCAAGGGAGACAGCAGAAGACCTGCGTCCAGACCCCGACAGTGCCTGGGGTCAGAGGAGAAAGTTGAGCCACACCTGGGGACAGAAGCGAGGGGCTGTTGGACAACCAGCAGGAAGGCCTGGGCACCGTGACAGGTTTGGTCTGGGTGTGCCAGGTGAGGCTGCTGAAGCGACAGCTACTGGGCACTAAGCAGGGCGCCCCGATAGGCTGGAAGCAATGGTACCCTTCTTCCCATTTCACACTGGAAAGCTGCGGTTTAGGGAAGTGGGGTGGCCACCCACACACTCCCGCCCGGGGCCTGTCTGGGCGAAGGCCCTTCTCCCTCCACCACCCCTGCAGCTTCCCCGCAGCTCTTCTCTGGGCTCAAGTCCTTCCCTCATTTACACCTATTTGCTTGTGCTCTGCCTTCTGAACGATGGAGCCTTTCAGATGCACAGCCCAGGGACTCCTAACTCATGGACAAAATGGAACTCACAAATAAGTTTTGTTGGACCCACCCAGAATTTTTCAAAACAAGGGTTTGTCATCAATATTTAAAAATTAGAAAATTTTACATATTTACCCAAATATCTAGCATCTCTTGAAAACCCAGATTATCTGGGGACACTGGGTCCACGTTGTCCCGTGGTAGTAACTGTCTTGAGAAGCAGCTACCCTCTTGAGTGGTCACAAGTTTTCTAGTTCACTAGAGTCTCCACCCCAGACTTCTAACAACCAAAATAGAAACTAAGATATTGGACCACCGAAGAAATCTGTTCCTTTGGAACAAGTATTCATATCAGGAAGACAAAAAGGAATGGTGGAGACTGGGGCTAACTAGACAGTATAGTCTTCAATTTCAGGAGAGCTCCACCTTCTTGTAGTCTTTGCAGACACTGGAGTCTCTGACCTCTGCACGCTGCTGTTTTATTCTTATTGGAAAGTAAAGGAGATGGGCTAGCTGGGTCCTCACGCTTGGATCCTGGTTGGGACCACCCAAGAATAGTCCCTTCCTCTGTGGTGCACCCATCACATCCCCACCCAGCTCCTGAGTTATTCACCCGCTGTCACACAGATTCTAGGTTTAGTTCAAAAGACTGTTCAGCAGGATATCCCAGGGAAGTGGGGACACAGAAGTGTACTTGCCCAGCACTGTTTGGGAATAAACACAATCCAAGTGAAATACGGGTTCATGCTGAGGCTGGCTCAAGTCTTCAATGAAATGGGACATTCTTTCGGAGCAATGTCCTTGCAAAGGAGCAAGGGAGAGAAAACACGTCTGATTACACCTCCTCCTCTCCCTAGCTGAGACTGGGCATAAAATAGGAAAATTAAACACACCTCTTGCTCCTCTCTAGAAAATCCCAATAAGGGGAGTGGGACTAAGATGCAGAAGGTGAGATGGAGGAGAGAGTTTAGTGAAATAAAGCACCTTGCTCTGAAGGTAAGCAGGTGTCCTGGGTTCTTGCTGTTTAGCAGCGCAGGAAATGCCCAATATCTCCAAACGCTATAAAGCCCAGCATTCCAGCGTGCCCTCTCTCTCTGTCTGTCTGTCTCTCTCCAGCTCTCATTTCCATCTTACTGGACTCTCCGAAGTCTGAAGAGGATGTGTCAACAACAAACCAGCTCATGACCACAGGAGAAAGAACTGTGCCCTCCAGCCTTCGGGGGCTGCCCTCCGTGCAGATGCTTCTAAAAGCATCCATCTCTAACTAGCAGTTCTCTGGAAAACCCTGGCACTAAAGGGTTAAGCCTGGGTTACCCTGGGGTCACATGAGTGCTGAGCAACCACAGAACAACAGAATGTGTTCCGCCCCTGGCAGAGTTTATGGCCAAGTAGGGGAGACAAACAGAAATCAAATAATCACACACATACATGCACGCATTATTCAAACCAGAACTATGTGCTCTGAAGGAAAGAGACAGTCTTGGATGTGCAGGTAAGAAGTCTACCAGGCATTGCCAGGGTAGCTGGGAACGGAAGGCTTTCCAGCGTACCAGTTGGCTGGTTGAGACAGGAAAAGAACTCTAGAAGAGGGAACAGCAAGTTCGGAGACCTGCAAGAAGTCGGGAGCTAGCGTGTTCCAGGACCTGAGACCTGCTGCCCGCAGGAGCGTGGGGACTGGGCCCTGCATGTGCCAGCCCCCTGCCACTCCCCCTGCCGTGGGCTGTGCTCTCATGGCTGGTCTAACCAGCCTTAGCCTTTGGTGGGTCGAGCTATTCCCACAGTTCTCAGCACTCAGTAAAGACAGGCAGGAGAACAATGGCGACAGACCATGCAAGAAGAGGAATTAATCCAAGTCTGTGAATTAAATAGCAACCAGCATAAAGCTGGAGCCCACAGCAGAGGTCACTAACTTCAGGGCTGCTAAACCCCAGAGGCCATCTTCTGCAAAGAGAGGTTCTTCCCTTCCCATCTCTGGTTCTGGAGCTTCGAGCTGGTTGTCAGGTCCCTGCGGCTCTCTGGCACCTGAAGGACGTGCTCCCCAGCGTCCAGCGCCACCCACAGTGCCCCCTCGTGCGCAGGGCCTGCCCAGGAACAGGCAGCGCCTCCCGGCGCCTGCTGTCCTGTTTCCTCTTCAGCTCTGCTTTGGTTCCAGGGTGGTTGACTTAAAGGACCCGAAGCCAAGGTAGGTGGGCTCCAGGAAGAGGTGCTGGAGAGAGCAGGTGGGGGGCAGCAGCTCGCAGCCAGGAGTGGCAGGACTCCCCATGACCACACTAGCCCACAACCAAACAACCAGCTGCCTGAGAGGCAGGGGGAGCACCGGGTTGCTTCTAGAGTAGAGCCGTGTCAGGTCTGAGCACTGACAAACCAGACACAAGACGAGCAAACCAGCCACGGCTGCACCAGCCTCCCCTGGAGGGCCAAATTCACACCCAGAAATTACTCTAGCATCACTTCAAACTCAAAAATAAATCAAACATTTTAAATCACCTTTTGTGATACTTCTGAGTTCTTGCAAACAATACCATGAATGTCTAATACCTTCTTTGCTGTGTGGACAAGATTTCATTCCCACCTGGCAGCTACCCTCAGAAGTGCTTGAAGGTGACCTCTTTAAAGTACCCCTCAGTTCATGCCACCCCCGTTATCAACTCTCCAGGGACTTCCCATTGCATCTGAAATCAGCCCTGTTATGATCTGGCCCCCACCCACAGCAAACACCTCATCCCTCACCTCCTGGCCCCTGCTTACCATTCTGAAGACAAAATGCCCATCTCTGAGCTTCCCAGCCGGGCCAAACACCTCCCAGCCGCCAGGCCCTTCCCCAGGCTGTTTGCTCTGCGGGGAAGGCGACCACCATCTCCCCGCATCTGCCTTCTCTTCGGCACTTTCCCACCCTGTGGCTCACAACTCAAGTCTCACCACCTCACAGAGAGGCCCTCCCCGGCGCCCCCGCCAAAAGGAACGCTCTCCCCACTTGCTCTCATCTCAAGCCTCTTTTCTTTCTTTTTTAGAGCAGATACATGTCCAACCAGGAGCTCTCCATAGTCCCACATGGTACTTTTCACTTTTCTGTAACTTACTTATTTATCATCAGGTTCTCCCCCTAGACTCCAAGCTCCAAATGGAGGAACACCACACTTGCCTTGACTGTGATGTTTTCTATCACCGGCGTAGCGGCAAGCACGCAGGAGGTGCTCAACTACTGCTAACTGTTGAACGAATAAGCTGCATAATCTGCAAAATGACCGTTCTGGGCTTCTCCAAAATGTTGGTTAATGACAGAGGATGAACGACTGAGAACGACTCTTAATTAAAGATGACCAAGAGACCTGACAATTCCATGCAATATGTGTCCTTGGACTTGATCAGAAATAAAAATAAAAATGATGGACATGATGGAGTCAATAAGGGAAATTTTAATATGAACTATATATTCAAGAAGGGTATTGTATCAATGTTAGTTTTCCTGTTTGATAATTCCCCCATTGTTAGGTAGGAGAATACAAACGCACGTGCAGCAAACCCTTGGGAGGGAAATGTCGTGGTGGCTGCAACTTACTTTCAAATCCATCAGCCAAAATAGGTATGTATATGGCTGCACATACCCGCGCAGAGCATTGTTCTAGTCTAGTCTTACAATTTTTCTGTAGGTTTTAGGTTTTTCAAAGTAAAAATTTGGGGGGTGGGGAGGCAGTGATAAGCTAATAGATGAAGAATTAAGTAAGCAGTTAGAGTTCTACGCCTCGTGTTGGTTGAAGTGATGTTATTTTTCCAAGATGGTATGGCTAGCCTCTGGCAGGGTGGAAAAAATGACCAAAATATCCAAAGTCAGATTTTTTGAATTTCTACTGCATGAAACAACTCACTCAGACTCTGAAAGTCTCACACAGGTCATTCTGAGGGCCCTGAACTCAATTACTGGTTGGATATGCATCAGTTAAAAAAAAAAAAAGTTGAGTAATTTTAATCTGGGATTTTTGCTTTCAGGCATTTTACCTTGTAAGATAAAAGCCTTCTCATTTGCATACATCTAGCTCTGAAACAATCAAATATCAGGCCTTTTCCCCTGCCCCCATGCTTTGCGAATTATACCTCTAATAATAGGACACTAGAGAATGGAGGGGAAGGGTGGGCAGGCCTAGCACTGAAGTTTTAATTTTTTACTTTCATTAACACTTTTAAGCTTTCCTTTTTCTTCTCACCCTAGACCTTTGAAGCCTGTGCAACTGTGCCTGGTCAAACTCCTGTTCATCCTTCAAATCCCAGCCTAGACTCTTCCTCCGGGAAGCCTTCTCTGACTTATCCAGGACCGTTCAGGAACCCTCCATCTGGGCTCCCAGAACCCCTCTCCTTTATCTATAAAGAATTAAACTTCATGACACTAAATTTTCTTGCCTTCTCATCAGTCTCCATCACTGGATCGTACCCTTCACAAAGCCAGGCGCTGGGACGTCAGTGCCCAGCCTGTGCCCAGCCCATAGAGAACACATGGCAACCCCTCCGCAGAATTCCCGGAGCAGCTGGCCCAGCCCCCTCCTCACCAGATCTTAGATGACTGGTGGAGGGCAGGCTGAGGCCAGCTCTCCCGATGCAGCCCTCGCGAAGCTTCTCCTCTGCCTGTTGTTTCAGGTGTCCTGTATCACATCCCCTTTGGGACAGGAAGTGTCCTGTGTCACTGTTTTCTCCTCTTGTTCTGATATCAAAGGCTGGACCAGGGAGTTCCTGAGCAAAGATCAGGAGGCTTGGGTCCAGTTACCCACCACCTGCTAGAAAACCAACTTGGCCACATCGCCAAGCAGGGAACAACACACGCTTTATTAAATAATAACAACATAATACATACTGCTCACTCCATCCGGTCATGTCAGCTCAGGGATCAGCTTTAAAGTGTCGCCAGCTTGGGACAAACAGAATGGGCTTCATGGGTGGCAGGAGATTTGCAGGATGCAAATTCTTTGGATTCTGTGGATTTGACAGCAGAGCAGTTTTTGACGGGTTCTATCCCTTCACAAGAAGGCTCCAAACAGAAACTGGACCCGACTGGTACCCATGACAGTAACTGCAATGCAATGGGGAGGAAAAAACATCAGTGTAACAGTCAGGTTGATTGCCAGCTGCTCCCTTTCCCTAGTCTGTGAGCCGGGCAGGGTGCAGGACCTTGCAGAGCCCTAGGTTCCCTTCTCTGTGAAGGGTGATGGGCACCTTCCTCATGGGTCTGTGAGCAGAAGCGAAGATGATCTAGGTGACCAAGCTGTTGTAAATGGCCTGGTGTACATACAACCATGACAGCATTCAGGAAAACCACTCCCCTGAACGCATCAGCAGCAGGAGCCGCGGGAGGGTGACAGGGCAGGCTTGCGGGGGGTTAGGGCCCGGCTGCGAAGGACAGCGCACAGGTACCTGCTTCGAGTCAGTCGAGGACATGAAACTTCCTGGGCGCCAAGTGGGCACACACAGTAGGGCAGAGGCTGCACACCTTTTTCTCATCCTACTCCCACTCATTCCTGGGACCCAGGTTTTCACAAACCAAGCAGTTGACATGGTGTCACTCTTCCCCCAAGGGTCCCGTCAGAATTGAAAAGACTGAATTTCTGTATATCAGTGTCTTGTATATTACACATACACACACACACACAGCTACCCAGAAGAATTTAGCCCAAAATTCCATATGTTTCTGCTCAAGGAAATGTTTGCCCACATGGGGATCTCCTCGTCCTTGAACCAAATCCAGCACTCAGGATACACCCCCTTCTGGGAGGGCAGGAAGCAGAGTCACTGCCCAGGTCCCTGAACAACACCTTTGTCCGCAGTGTCCCAACACCCCTGAAAGCCCATCACCCCTGGGATCTGTCCCCCACGGAGCCTTTCTCTACCAAGGCAGGCCTGCATCCCCTCATTCTTCTCTAACCCATCCACTCTTCCCACACCAACCAGCACAACCTCCTCGTCTCATTCTCTCTCGCCTGGCATAGAGAAGCAGCCGCCCAGCAGTCTCCCTGGCAGTGGCGCTACTGCCCCACCCCACTCCCAAATCTGTCCTCCACCCTGCAGCCAGGAAGGTCCCTCAGAAATGCTGATCAGACTACAGAACCTCCTTCCTAGGATCCTGCAGAAGCCCTAAGGCCTAGGGCTCCATCCCCCACTCCCAGGAGGGAGAGCACACGGGCTGTTTCACTCTGCAGCTTAGGCCTCCACATTGTCCTCCCCTCCTTGTATTAAACTGCTGGCAGGTCCTTGTCACACGCCGCACTGTTCACCCCGACTCCCACGCCTCTGCTAACACTTCCTACTTCTCCCAAGCCCCTCCTATCTTTGGCTATCCCTTCCTATTCTTCACGACTCACTTAGGCATCCCTTCCCCTGGGATGTTCTCTCTGAAGCCCCAGGTTAGGCCAAGGACCCTTCCCCTGGTCCCACAATCTCCACTTTAACTGGCTTAAGCTGTTAATTATGAGCCTGACCCCCCCATTAGACGGTACCTTCCACTGGGTAACAAGCAGGCCTCATCCTGCATTATACCCCAGCCCTGAGCACAGAGCCTGAACATTGAAGATGACCAGTCAGTGCTTGCTGAATTGAAGTAAATTTGAAACATCCAAAGAGAATCACATGGGCAGCTCACCTGAGAGCCCCCTACAGCTGGTGTGTAGAAACAGGCTTCTAGACTGACGGAGCCATGGCAGCCCCTGGACCTAGATGCTTGAGCAACAAGAAGATACCCAACCATCACCTAAGGAGAGAACTGTGTTACTCCTGAAGCTGACTTAGGCCTGATCAGCTGTCCCAGCCAAGCCAGTCTCAGTACTGGCCATCTCAGAGTGGAATTTGTTCATCTCTTTGTGCTAAGGCAGGCACAAAGCCACAGAATAAAAAGAGACATTCTCCTGGGGAATCAATCTAATACTTTCTTTAAAACCTCTTTTTAAATAGCCAATGTTTATTGAGTACATACTATGGCCCAGGCATGTGTGTCATCTCCATTAATCTTTAGAATGGCCCCATGAAATGGGTACTAGTTGTTCCCCCTTCTTCAGATGTAGAAATCAAGCCCAGAAAGGTCAAATAAGTTGCCTACGGTTATGCAAGCAGCGAGTGGTAGCAGTGAATTCAGACTCAGGCATCTAGCTCCAGTCTGCGGTTAACCATTACATATGTTGCCTTTCTTAAAACCACTCCATAGAAAAAGAGAGCTATGTTACGGAGTTAGCTGTACATTCTGTATGCTTAATTTTTTAAAATAAAATACAAGACTTCAACACTCAGGCCTTGCTTACCCCTCCCAATTTGTTTCTCCACCTCCCTCTCGCCACTTCAATCCCTCGGGCCTCTTCTCAGTTTCTGGAAGGTGCCGAGTTCATTTCTGCCAAGGAATCTCCACATATGCTGACCCTCTGCTGGAAATGCTCTGCAGACCCTGCCAGCTCTCCATCCAGCTGTTCCTTATCCTCCACGTCAGCGCTCGGTGCTCCCGTCTCCGGCGGGCCTGGCCAGGTCTCCCTTCACTTCTCCGATGTTCAGCAAAGCACCCGCCATGCCCTCCTCTGCAGGGTGCTTGGTGGGTGGGCCTGTGGTGGCTTCCTACATCCTGACTGACTGTCTCCCCACTCCAGGAAAACGTCATGAGGACAGGGGCCTTTCTCTTTCGTTCACCTAGTGCTGTCAGGCAGCTGCATCTGGGGAGGTCTTTCCCACTGCAATAGATGAGACTTCAACCCAGACGGGAGGGCTCTTCTCTCTGGCGGAGAAAGAACTCTGGAACAGGTCGGACGAGTGTAGGTAAGGCAGGAATCCATTACAGTGAGAGTGGAAGTGAATGGCAGCAGCCGTGCAGGCAGCAGAGAGTAAGAGGTAGAAAAGGAGAGTTCACTGAACTCCTGCTCCGCACAGGGCAGATCCCTTGCCAACCCCTAAAGCCAGGGTCACCCGGCAGCCAGGGCCTGCTGGAACCTGCACTGTGTGGGAACTAAGCCCCTACCACTGTATGATCTGGGGGACTGCAGAGCACGGGATGGAGTGAGATTAAGTTTTGAGAACTTCCCAAAGGTAAAAAAAAAAGAGAGACAGAGAGAGAGATTTTCAGGCAGTCTACTGACGCACGGGTTCCTACAGCTGCCGTCCTGTCCGGGTCACCCAGGCGATGGGAACTTGCAGGCCCAAATCAGAGATCTTAGTAGCCCCTCCCTACTTGTCTAAAGTGGGACAGAGAGAGTGAAGACTTGTGCTTAAGTCTAGAAAATTGAATGAAACAGCAGAGTAACAAAGACGCTTACTACTGGGAAAAGGGGTTTCTTATTAACCTCCCAACAGGCTTGGAAGAGCTCAGAGACGAGATGCAATAAGTTGAGCAGCAAGAAGACTTTATTTAAGGCAAACTACACACTGGAAGAAAAGGGAGTGTGGGCAACCTCAAAGGAGGCACACTTAAAGCTTAGGATATATATCTTTTAAGGATTTCAAGAATGGGGCAAAGGGCTCGGGGGTGTAGGTTTGACATGTGGTCTCATGATGTCTGTCATTATCCATAGTCAGTCCTCTAAATGGTCCGTAAGATAAACTTAATACAAGAAGTTTATTGATCCTGTTCTTCCCTCAAGCAGTGGCTACCCTCAAGCAGTGGGGACACACCACCTAGGACACACCACTGCTTGTCCTGCCTTAAGAGGGCCAGTTGTTGGCTTATTACCATAAAGCATGTTAGGAATCTGACAGCCTAACTCCCTGGGTTTTGAAATGGAATCATAGCCTTAAGGTGGACACCCTCCTGTTCTTACTATACTATTTATATCTCAGCATTTTTCATCAGAGGCAGGAAAACTTAATCATGATGCTTGTCCCATGTCCCCGCCCTATCTCAGTGGCACTGGGCTGTGGAGCGCTCAACAAATACTTACTAAATGAACAAACACAAAGATGAATGAATGAGCTAGTTAATTAAAGTTTGGAAGGGCAGAAGTGCGGGCTGAACGAAGGGAGAAATTGCTACCTTAGGCTGTTAACTCTGCGACACACATTCACTCAAAGTAGCAGTGTTTTGGTGGGAAAATTTGAGACTAAATTTCAAGATTATGAATCCATGTTTTTATAGAAAGTGATGTACAAAGAATGAACTAACTTAAAGAGAGAGTGCTTGGAGAGGACCATGGGGCTACCTAGGCCTCAGAGGATGACACTGTGTGGCCTCGGGCAAAGCTGGACGGGCACACGCCCCCAGCACTGCTTGAAACCTTTAACCCAATTCCACAGAGCTGGAAGGGCTGACATTCCCTGGGCAGCTCCCCTGGGGGTCGCTCGCAGACTTTATTTCCCTCAAATATAAGAGCCAAAGCTCGGAGTTTCTACCATCCACACTCAAGCCGCAATGCACTGTGCAGAAGGGAGGTCAGGGTGCAGAAATCTGGGTGCTGTAGCCGACAGGCAAAGGGGAAAAGCAAGCCGCAACACAACTAGCCTTAGCAGGACGCAGGGGGCTCACCTGAAGCTCTGCCCCAGCCTCAGGAAAATGTTTATGAAGAGCAGCACAGGGCAAGGAGGTGGGGGGGTCGTTATTAAAAAGACAACTAGAGCCACAGGCCAGGAAATGTCTCTGCTATTACTCCCAGCAGGTCACTATTGTGGAAGAGAAGTAATACCATTTTAAAAGCGCCAAACAGGAAGGAAGGGCATGGTGGGTGGGGGAATGGAGATAAAGGGGATCAGACCAGGTCAAAAAAAATTTTTGAAACAAACTTACTGGAGCAAAAACTGTTCTGTAGGAAGACACCTCACAGCAAGTTACTCTCCCTCTGTTTAGAAGAATTTTTTTCCTGGTATACATTTTTTTTTTTTTTTTGGCAAGGAGGGGTGGGTCTTCTCTGCTTCTCTCCCCATTTCTTTTTCCCCTTTTCATTCTGGCTCCCTTGCCAGGCCACCTACACCTTCTGGGTTCCAAGAGCATCCTGAGGATATTTACTAACAGGAAGCCAGGCAAAGAGGGAACTGACACAGTCATTAGGTGACATAAGCCTGCTGACAGGCTGCCAGCTCAGCCTATTGAAGCTATAACTGAAAAGCCAGCGTTTCACTCAAACTAGGTCACCTCCAAGTGCTGTAGATGTCAGCTGGGAATCTGTCACAGACCAAGAACTGAGGAGCGAAGCAAGGTTAGTGGTTTCGAGTGGAGGTCAAGGGGACAAGGGTAACAGGAAGATGAGGAAGGGAGTTTGTGAGAACAGATCAAGTAGAAGCAGGGAGGCAGGCATCCACGGGCGAAGATCCGGCTGTCACGGCCTGAGCAGGCCGCTTGGGAGGCCTCCGGCATTCTGCTTTCATGCATTCGCTTCTGTTTGCTTGGGAAGTATTTTCTTCATTTAACTACAAAAGTTCCCCCAAATAAAACGTCAGTCCCTTAAGGAAAGGACTGTGACTATTTTTGTGGGTATCTACAATTCTACTAAATACTGTGCCATACCCCAATTCAACATTTAATAAATTCACGTGATTGTGGAAAAAACAATACAGAGGCTGAACACATGGCCTCTGGGGCCAGTCCGACTTGGGTTTGATGCCCGGCTCCATTTCTTGTTAGCTGTGTCCCCATGGGCAACTCTACCGAGCTCTCGATGCTGCAGGCTCATCATTCATAAAACAAGGACAATAGTATTGCCCAACTCACCCGGTCCCGCGGAGCCTGAGCGAGGTATTACATAGGGGGGCACTGAGCGGTGTGCCTGGTACAAAGTAAACGTCCCATAACTGTGAATTATTATATTATTTTCAATCCCTGTTATTGCTGTGACAATAACAGGTCACAGCCTGCTGCCTGGCTCCGGGTTTCCCAGAGAGCCTCCACGTATGTCTGGGTTCCACTCTTAACAGAACGCCTGACCTTCCGGAGCACCCAAGCTTCATCCAGCAGTTTAGGATGAGATCAGCACCAGGTAAATAAGGTCCAGTTGAAAATAGTCTCCCTTCTGAATGGATGATAGATCGGCAAGATAACCGGTTTTCAGGACGGCATTTTGTCTCTCATTTTACCCTTCTGGTCAACCATGGAAGAATTCGGGCCAGATGTGAGACAAGTCAATGACTGATAACTGGTCGCACATCCACATGAGCCCTTCTCAGACTGCGCTCTCTAGAATATTTTTTCAGGTTATTAGGTGTTACATAGCAGGGCAGGGGAGAGAATTTAATGGTCAAATTAATTTGGAAAACTATGTCTAACAATCTCTTTGATCAGATGTTTTAAGATACTCATAAGCATCATGAGTCTAAGAAAAAGGGTTTATGGTATATAGCACTACCCAAATATATTTGATTATAGGGTTCTATTTTTGAGGACCATCCTGCAAACTAGTGTCCTCTAGAATGACCTCTGAGAAATGCTCATCCAGGTTCAAAGGGCATGCTGTGATTCTGTCCTTGACCTTGTCTGGTTCAACATCATTAATTTGCTGGCCTACTGATCAGATTTGAAGATGATCCTAAGCTGGACAGGGATGTTGATAGGGGAGATGGTATAATCAGGGCTATGGTTTAACAAGATACTTTACAGGGATATAAGGTCCTGCATACACAGTCCAAAACCTAATACAAAACACTCAGGATGGTGGAAGACGGGGCTTAATATAGTGCCTGCAAAAAAGACTTGGGACTCGGTTGACTATGAGGAGAGAGAACAAGAAACTGGGTCCTTGGTGAAAGTGTCTGAGCCTCTGGATCAAGCCTCACCTGAAGACAATACCACCTCTCAAACCAGGGCCCTGTTACATGTACCAACAAATTCCCTTTAAATATTAGGTTTTCTTCTTTTCCTTTTTTTAAATCTGCAACATAAATATTTCAAATGATAGTACTGCCTATCAAACTATACTAAGGTTTCCAAAGAAAATACTGCAGTTTTAGGAAGAACCGAAAGAAGTCTCAGGTCAAATCAAGGAGAGATGTCTCACACACTTCCTGAATAGATGACACCTGGAGTTTAGCCTCTACATGGTTCTGGGGGCCAAGTTAGAGGGACACAGACAAACTAGGAAAAGCTGGCAGGATGAACAGGGCACCTGAAACTATGTTACGCAAAGAAATATGTAAAAGAAATAAAAACAGAGATTGACAGACGAGATGAGAGACTAGGGAAGGTCTAGCCCTCCAGATAGAGTTACGAGGGACACAACAGTCCATGAGGAAGAATCCAAGGCTCTTAATCTTCTAGAAGAACAGACACCACTGAAAAACTGTTGAAAGCTATGATAACTCTCCCTAGCAAAATGTACATGCAAACAAAATGCTACAAACATTTTCAGGGGATTGCTGCCCCCCACGACCACCACCATCACTGCAGATGCCCATCGGTGGACATCGCCCATATTAGACCAAAACCAAGTTAACAGCTCCATCAGGATCACGCAATATTTACTCGATGTCCCCACTCCCACTGCTGCCAAAGTTACGAACTAGGATCAGTAGATAGGCATTACATGGAGGCAAGAATCAGCTCAGTAAGAGACACACACTCCCACTGAACACATTGCCATCTAGAAACAAAGGGCCAGTGGGCAAGGAGGGAGCTTTTCATCAGTGGAAGTAAACGAGCAAAAACTGGATAAGCATTTTCACAGACGTTGTAGAGAGGTTTCGGCCAGGCCACACAGACTCAGCGACCCAAGGCCTTTTAGGACTCTGCTACTGAAAAGTGACCTGAGGTCCAGGAGCATCTGGGAGCTTGTTAGAAATGCAGAATCTCAGGTGATGCCAACCTTGTCAGTGTTCAGGAAGCACCACCCTAAGACATCCAAGGTTCTCCAAGGGGAGAGACGTTGCCTGGTCCCTCGGCAGCGGGATTTCCCCTGTGCCTTCAGAAAGCGGCCCTTTTAGTTTAAACAAAGTTTGGGTTCTGAAGGTATAGACCTGAAGGCCTTTCTCTAAATCCTCATCGCACCCCTTACCCATTGCAGGAGATACTCCTTTATCTTCTCAAAGGCTGTAGATAGAGAAATAAAGGGAAGGAATGGAATAATTCCCATTTTGTCACCAATCCAGGTCAGAACTTTCAGAAGGAAAAAGCAATTTAAAATAATTATCTTCATGCTCATCTCTTTAACAATCAAAATAGATTTATCAGGTTACTCACATGTATCATATACACTGCCAAGTGCTTTCTCACCCCCTACCTTACTTAATCTTCACAATAACCCGCAAGGTAGGTGCTACCATTTTTTTTCTTCCATTTTATGATTATTTCTGAGGCTCAGAAAATGTAAGTGACTCACCCCAGACCATGCAGCTAGTAAATGGGAGAACCAGGTCTTGATGCCGAAGTCCAAGTTCTTAACCACTAAGCCTACGCCAACCTCCTTTAGGGGAAATCTGCCTTCTACTTTTTTTAGTAAGGAGTACAGATAGCCTAAAGGCTGTCAAGTTCCCACATAGCTCGTCCAGATTTTCCTGGGACACAGCTAGGCTGCTGGCTGGGTGGCTACAGACACAGGTGCACCAGGGTTCAGATCTCAGCCCCCATTATGTCCTGTTCATTACACAGGAAGACTTAGAGGTCATGCTTTCAAATCCTGGCCCCTTCCTCATTATCTGCCCCAGCATCAGAGCTCTCGCAGTCCTGTATTGACTTGCTTTAGCTCCTGGCTGCCGTCCCATCTCCATTAGATCCCAGGCATTTGAGCAAAGTACACAGCTATCCTGTTCTGGCTGAAGGGAAATGACTCGCCATTCCTTCTCTATAATTTTGGGCATAGTCTGAGAGGATTTAGAAGGTGTCATTGACTCGGAATTACAGTTCTTTGTTACAGGGTGAGTTTCCGGACTGCACTGAAGAGACCAGCCTCCCCTCGCACTTACACAAGCAGCTTTGTTCCCCTTCAGTGTCCCTCTAATTGCACAGTGCACATTCCCCCAGACTTCGCTGCTTCTCATGGAGGGACCTTATCAAGACAACTGAGACGTCCTCTAGGACCTCACACCTGCAGCCTCCATTTGGAAATTAATCAAGGGCTGCATATTCTCTCTTCTACTTATTAATTGTTTACTTCCTACAGCTATGATACTTTTTGCATGCTCTTGTCTTAAATGTCCCAACCACGTCCCTTAAGGCAGGAACCACATTTTCGCTATCTGTTTCTATCACCGCGGGGTAGCACGCTGCCCCGCCTGCCTGAGATATTCGATGACCACATGACTGATTGATAACTAACCAATTGCATTTTACATGTTACCACGCACATCTGTTGCTATGTCCACAGTGAATTCACTCCTCCAGATACTGAATTTATCGTGGAGAGAGGGACTGACTCGGGGGGAAATCTCTGAGCATGGCGAGATCCTGAAGCAGATGGTGCTGTGTGAAAAACAAGAGCATCATGGTTTCAGCCTTACAAGCGGTAACACTAAAACTTGTTCCCAGGAGGCAGGACTACACCACTAATCCCTCCGGTAGAGCTGGAAACACAAAAGCTTCTTAAAATTGAAGGACCCCAACACACCTGGTTAGACAATCACCAGGCCAAAAACCTTGTTTCTCAGCCGCTCTTGTTATCACATGCACCAACTCTCAAACAACCTAAAAGGATTGTGGGAATTTTAGAATAAACTTGCCAGAGAAATAATCCAGAATTGTATCATTTTCTTACCAAAAAAATTAAACCACAAAAAAATCCTTGGTGATTCTGGCTAGAGAAAGCAGGGTATTTCCTCCAGTCATAAAGGGGGGGAAAAGGTTCAGTAAATAAAACATTTAAAAATGTACACTAGCTGCCGGTTTACTTTTTTGAAATGTCAGATTTCCCCCGTCTCTTCCAGAGTAACTTCCCGGCCTATTTTTCATTCAACAAAGTTCTAGAGAGCTGCTACACTTGGTTCCTTCCACACTGCAGGTTCTTCTGCTCTGATTATCAGCTTCACCACCGACTCTCTAACAGGGCAGGGGGACCCCCAGACCTCCAGGGAGGAGGAATAATACAGAAACCAAAGCACAGACCCCGGGGCTGTGACCCTCTCGGTGCTGCAATGGCCTCACATGGAAAACAGGGATGAAAAGCTCCCTATCTTGCAGATAAAGTGCCTGATGTTTTTATGCAACCTAAACCCAGGCCATTTAAAAGGGGCTGCTGGCCTGGCGGGTCTCCACAAGGGGATGCAGCCCACTGTCCCAGCTCTTCTGATCACTCAAGAGAGGCCAATTCTCCAGATTCTGATACGAAATTTCCCAGTTTTTAAATATCGGCTCAAACAAATGGAGACACAATACAGTGTAAGATTAGGATCTGGGGCTCTGGAGCCAGAGCAGCTGGGCTTTTGGATTCCAGTTCCGCTGTTTACCTGCATGTGACCTTGGACAACTTACACAGCCACATGTCTCATTTTCCTCACCTGAAAAACCATTACGATTAGAACTACTATTCGTCTATTTCATAGGGCTCGCGTGAGGAATTAAAGATACATAAACACTTTAATATATGATATGTGTATCTGTAGATACTCAAATATCAGTGCCTGGCATAGCAAACACGATGTAAATTTTAGCTATTATCATTATTACTTTTGCAAACACATGCAGAATAAACAAAGCACTTCTCTTAAGAGGGTCCTGTACAAGCCAACGTTTCAAGACCTTAGTTTTTAACACATTAGCCCTTAATGCACTCATGGGGCTCATGACCTCAGCCTCGTACAGTTGTGAAGGCGAGGAGGCCCTCTGTTCCCCCCTGCCAGCCGTCCCCAGAGAGCCAGGGAGTATTCTGAGCATTGCCACATTAATGGTTCATCAGGCCCGCCCCCTTCTCAGCTCCTCTCTCTCCACAGGTGCAAGTGGGCTGGGATCGGTCTGCCAGGTAGACATAGCAGCCCAGGATGACTCCGCAGAAGGACTTTTAGTTACAGAGGTATTCTGGGCACAAGAAGTAAACTGGAAAGCTTGGCCCTGCTTGGGAATTCATGGAGATTTTGGCCCCAGGGCTGAGGTATTAGTCCTACCACCGCGTTTGCCTGACCAATTTGCCCCACTGGCATTACCGGGCACTTATGAGAAGGACTGGCTTCCTGGATTGCTCCCGAACTACAGAGGTTTTCCAAGCCCCCGGTCTATAAATGCTTTTCAACAGTCCATGCAGTTCTCTCTCATCCTTCCTCAGACTGGGAATATTTTCTCCAGTCCTTCCTACATTTCCTACTGAGCTAGCAGTGATGCATCTGCTAGCACTTTAAAACAGAAGGCTTAATTTACAAACGGGGTTGGAGATAGTAACTGGGAAATGGAGTTGTATCTGCAACCAATATTAAAAATGGTCCTTTTCCTCATTAGATTTCCTTTAATCTGACCTCATTTCTTTCAGGCACTTGGTCTTCCTTCACAATAGCAGCAAAAACAACAAAATAACAAGTTAGCAAAAGCTATCATTTATTAAGCACCATATGCATTTCAGACCCTTTGCATCCAAGCCTCGTGACAGCTCTAGGTGACAGGTACTATCAGAACTCTGATGTTACAGATAAGAAAACCTAACTCACAGCCCTTAAGAATCTTGGCCAAGGTCATACTAGTAGGTATTAAAACCAGAGGTCAAAAACAGGTCCCTGATTGCAAAGCCCATGGACTTACCCACTGGAAAAAAATTAGATCATCCTATTTAGGTCCTGTGGTACCTGAGCATTCCTAACAAGTACATGGGGCTAGGAGCAGAACAAAACTACAGTCTTGGATACAGCAGCCACCCTTTCAGAACTTGAGCTTCCTCCCCACTCCATTTCCCCAAAAAGATATCTGAAGGTAAACATAAGATAGTAAGGTAAAATTTGCTTTCATTTTAGGTAAATATTACATAAATCTAAAATGTTAAAATTTAACCTAAGAATTAACTTCTGGAGGTATCTAAAATACATTCACGAAAATAAGTCTTACTGGTCAGGTATATAGTTTTAAATTGTGTGAATTTTTTGATTATTTAAAAAAATAAACATAACAAAGCTGAAAAGTACTGAAGCATATAAAGTTAGAAGAAAAAAGAAAACTTCTCCATCATGTTCCAATTCCCTGAGCAAATCATCTTTCCAGATTTTTCTAAGGACATATTAACATAGTGCATATAGAGATCCATACGCATTCACAGTTTTCTTTCTCAAAAAATCAGGATAATCTGTAGTTTTAAAACTTCTCTTCTGAATCCACATTGGTTTTGTTTTTCTTTACATAATTCCACATCGGTTTGTACAGAACTGACTCTTTTAAACCAACATAAAACATTAAGTTCTTGAACTGAGATTTGCTTAGTCAGTTCCTTGTTGAAGAATATTTGGGTTATTACTATGTTTGGTGCTATAACAGTCATATATATTATAAGAATCTCTGGATGACAATGTGTCCCAGTGACCCATAAGATGATTAGGGTTGTGACTTTTGGTATTGTTGCTGAAATGGGGCATTATCTTCAGTTAAATACAAAATCTAACTCACATATAAAACCATCCCAGCCGCTGAGATTGACAGATTCTTTAGAGTCAAACATACATTCTTTCACTTATTCATTCATGTACTTGTGGTATACCAACTTTTATGCTTAGCTCAAAGGATGAAACAAACAAAAGACCAAGCCTCACTTCCTGCCTTTAAGGAACTGACAATTCAGCAGGCAGACATATTCCTAAATGAATTCTGTACCATGTTTCAGAGCTCTGCTAGGTTGACGTGAAGGAGGATCTAACTCTGGAGAAGATGGAGGTGTTAGAGTAGAAACATGTAAGCAGTTGGAGTTTGCTAGGTTAACAAAGCTGGAATAAAAGAGAGGGAAACTGAAGCAGAATAACTGCACTTGCAAAGTTTAATCTTGTAAAGGAACCCAGAGGTTCAGGGAACTTGGAGACACTCAAAGTAAAGAGCATCTAGAAGAGAAACGTCAGCGGACTATGACAGAAAGAGAAACTGAAATTAATGTCAAGGCCTTGGATATGAAGTTCAGAAACTTGGACTTCAGGTTCTCAAGGGGAAAATAACACTCAGTGTTGGGGGCATTTTGGATATATCACAATTTGTTTATCCATTTATCTGTAAATGGATATGTGTGTTCTTTCTGGGTTTTGACTAATAAAGCTGCTATGAATATTCATACACAAATCAGCTTGCTTTCATTTCTTAGGTAAATACCTAAGAGTGGAATGGCTAAGTCACATAGAATATGTACACTTAACTTTTTAAGAAACTGCCAGTTTCCCAAAGTGGCTGAACCATTTTACATTATCACTAGCAGAGTAGCAGATTCCAGTACCCACATCTTCGTCAACACTTGGTATGGTTAGTCTTTCTAATTTTACTCATTCTAATAAGTACTAGTGGTATCTCACTGTGGTTTTAATTTGCATTTCCCTAATGCTTAATGATGTTGAACATCTTTTCATGTGCTTATTTGCTACCCAGATATCTTCTTTGTTGAAGTGTCTTTTCACATAAGTTCCTCTTTTTTTTTAATTGGGTTGTTTGTTTTCTTATTTTCCAGTTTTAAGAAGTGATTTTTTAAATATATTCTAGATACAAGTCATTTATCAGAAATATGCTGACAGGACCTCAGCCTCATACAGTTGTGAAGGCGAGAAGGCCCTCTGTTCCCCCCTCCAACTGTCCCCAGAGACCCAGGGACACTATGCAGCTAGACCCAGGGAGTATGCTGGGCACTGCCACATTAATGGCTCATTAGGTCTGCCTCTTTTCAGTATCTTTTCAAAGGCAAAAGTTTTTAGTTATGATGAAGTTCAAATATATCAATTTTTTGTATCTAAGAAATCTTTGCCTAAGCAGAGATCACAAAGAAGTTTCTCCTTCTTTGTGTCACAGTTTTAGGGTTTTGGTTTAGGTCTGTGATCCATCTCCAGGAGGCATTTGGGACACCTGTGGGGGTATTTTTTTCTTTGTCACAGTGACTGGGCGAAGGAGTTTAACCTAACCAGTAGGAGCAGGGATACTAGCAGTCCTACAGTGCGCAGGCGACACACACACCAAGCCCATAAGACTTTCAAACGTCATGCCAAACATTCATGCAGGCCAATTGTTTATAATCACATAGGTATCTATTTCACTTTTATTTCAAAATACCAAAAACCTTAATTTCAATAGTAGTGGAGTCTTTCCGTACTTCTCTTAAATCCCAAGTTTTTCCTTAAAAGCACCTATTCCATTATGTCTAAGAAGACATTTATTTGTACCTTAGCGTATTTGTACCTGTGCATTTATATTATCAAATTACATATTTTATTATAAACTAATTTCCTTTCATTTCTTTTTAATTCAATTAT
This sequence comes from Manis javanica, assembly GCF_040802235.1. Lineage (NCBI taxonomy): Eukaryota > Metazoa > Chordata > Mammalia > Pholidota > Manidae > Manis > Manis javanica. The sequence continues at coordinate 88,754,760 of NC_133169.1, read as the reverse complement.
GACATTAATTTTCTGTCTTGTGTGTCTAAGTGGTTATATTATCATACATCAGCAACACTAGATTAAAAGCTTTGAGCTGAGTGCAAAAAGAATCAGAATGCCACCTATAACAATACCACTTACATATTAAAATACTACAATTATATAATTGGAAGTTCTAGAAACGTGCACACAAATTAACTATATACACTTTCTAAGAATGCAGACAAAGGATACACATTAGAACAGCTGCCTAAGAGAGGGGGGCAATGAGAGCAGGGGAGGAGAGTAATGAGAATAGTACTGGCATCACGAGAGGCGTCTTGCACAGAGGGAGGAGGAGGTCGTGCCCTGCCCCTGAGGACCAGCTAAAAAATAAAATAATATTCCTAGAAATTAAGTTGCTAGGGGCCCCAGACCACCCTACGACTCAGTTAAACCAAGAAAGGTGGAAAGACAACCGGCCTCTGAGTCAGAGCAAGGAGATCCAGGCACTGCTCCTGCAACATGCTCAGTTCCCCAAAGGGACAGGCCCCCAGCCCCTCACATGAGACCTGATGCTGAAGGGATGGTCCTAGTGGCAGTGTCTAGGTGACTATAAAGCTGCTAAAAAGAAATAGATCGATGCAGGGAGAGTGACAGGGACAGAGAGGAAGAGAGAAAGGGTGATGACTTGCAGGTGTACAGGAATGAGACACAAAGGTCCACCCACCACTTCTATTCAACATTGTGCTAGAGTCTTGGCCAGAAAAAAAAATAAAAAACATAAAATTCGGAAAAGAAGAAGTAAAATTATCTTCATTCGCAAGCAACTGGTTGTATAAGTAGAAAATCCTAAGGAATCTCCAAAAATAAAAATACTAATATTAATAAATAAATTTAGCTAAGTTTCAGGATAGAAGGTCAAAATAGTTAATATACATTATCAATTGTATTCCTATATACCAGCAATAAGCAATTCAAATACTGTGTTTAAAATAATACCACTTACAACAGCTTTTTAAGAAACTTAAAATACAGATAAATTTAACAAAAGTCATACTGCTGGGAGAGATAAATGAAGACCTAAATGGAGCGGTGTACATCTTCACACATCTGAAGATTATTTTTTAAGCTGAATCTATATGAATCTGTAAATTTATTTGATTATTTATTTGGCATCTCCTGCAGATGCCGAGGGTATGGCGGTGAGGAAGAAGAAAATCCCCCCCCACATTTTAATCAGGACAGACAGACAAATGAACAAGCGAAATATGTAAGCCATACGGTGGTGAGTGCCAGGGAGGAAAAGAACCCAGGGGAGGGATAAGGAAAGACCCAGGAGAGAGGAATGAAAATTCAGATGGTGGGGGTGCTTGAGAAGACCTGATAAAGGGCTGGCAGTGACGCTTATGAATACTTGGGGAGAAAGGACTCCAGGCGGATGGAACAAAAATTCTCTGAGGTGGGACCGCGTCTTGAAGGTTCTAGGAACAACAAAGAGGGCAGTACCGCTGTGGCAGTGAGCAAGTGGGGGTGACAGCAGATGAGGTCAGAGAGGCAGCAGGTAGCCGGGCCTCGTATGGCTTGTAGGCCACCGTGAAAACTCTGGCTCTTATTCCGAGGGACATGTACAGCTACTGAAGGACTGTGAGCAGAGCCTGACATGACATGACCTGCTCATACCACAGAGGGATCGTTCTGGCTACCGCGCTGGGAACGGGAAGTCAGCAGAAGTGCGGTCAGGAGCCGAGCACAGTGACCGAGGCAAGGGACACCGGTGGCTTAGACGGAGGGGAGCAGTGCGGGTGGTGAGAAGTGAGAAGATTCCAACACGCTCTGGAGGTACAACAGGCGGGATGCACTGCCGCACCGAATGTGAGTGGATCGGGGGAAGAGGCAAGGGTGACTCCAGGGCTTGGGGCTTGAACATATTATAGAATAATTATACCCCACGGTTGGACAAGACCGAAAGAACAGATTTGAGGAAGAGAAATGAACAAATCTGAATTGGGCCTTACTAATTTCAAGATGTTTACTGGACGTTTAAGTGGGGATGTTGAATAGGGAGCCGCTAGGAGTCTGACATGGAGGCGGGTCAGAGCTGGAGATGAGTAAGCCTGAGAGATGGCATTTAAAGCTAGCGGTGGAGAACACCCAAGGAGAGGGGGGAGACAGAAGAGGTACCAGGACGAAGCTGGGGAACCTCAGAATGTAAGGCCAGAGGGCAAAGAGGAATCTGAAAGGCGTCTGAGGAGGCTCACTGAGGAGGCAGGAAGAGCGCAGGAGAGTGTGGAGTCCTGGCGGCCACGTGAACAAACCACTCCACGGAGAAGTGAATGATTGATCGTGCCACAGTGCTGCTGACAGGTCAGATAAGATAAGGTTGGATAACTGACCGCTGCATTTGACCACAGAGGCTAGACGGGTGGGCGGCTGCAGGCAGAGAGGGGCTGCAGATCACTCGTGTTCCCGGAGGCCTGCACCTCGTCCCCCCAGGCTCTCTCACCACCTTGTCCATGCCCATGTGGCTCCCCAGCCCCACTTCCCTGACTTGAGGGCCACCCAGCTGCCCTCACCATAGACTCACGTGGAACCAGGCACCCACCTGTCTCCTCCCCAGCACAGGTCCCAGAGGAATTTCCTTTTGCGTGTTTAGCAGTGCGAACAGAATCTCAGTCTACTTGCCTGAACTGAAGGCAGGGACCAGGTCCTGTCACTCATGGACTTACTCCCTGTACCCAGCACAGGGCCTGGCACAGAACAAGCACTCAACAGCCAAGCAGGAGGTCAGAGAACAACACGGAAACTTCCAGGCGCTACTGTGATGAGGCACGCTGTAATGACGGTGAGGTCGGATGTGTGCCCAGCTCAGGAGGGCATGGGATCTGGTCCCAAGGGAAGGCAGGGGAAGGGAAGGAAAAGAAATGCTTTTTTCAAGGCACAGTACTGTACCAGGTCAGGCCTCAGAGGCCACTCTAGGACAGCCGATTATGGGGACTGGAAGAGACGATGGAGGGCTCTGAAATGTCGTCTGCCCAGTGTAGTAGATCCTCATTTTAGACAGAGCAAACAGCGTAGGCAGACCTTTGCAATCAGAGGTTGGGAAGCCCATTTGACCAGGGCTGCAGTTGGACAAATGTTAGGCTGCCCCAAACATACCAAGAGGGGTTTTGTTCGGGGGTGGAAATCTATCATCTGCTGCAAATTAAAAACCAGGACTTAGTAGATAAAAAGTTCATCCTTAAAGGAAGAATAATAACCTTATCAAGGGCCTACTCTGCGCTTTTCCGGGACTTATCTCACTTATCTCAGCTCCCTGAGGGCCTATGTAAAATGGCTCTCTCCTATCCCCCAGTTTATTCTCTTCAAAGCATTTCATCACCATGGGTAGTTATCTTGTTTGTATGTCTCTTTACTGCTTATCATCTGCCTTCCCCATAAGCTCCTTGTGGCAGGAACTCTGTCTGACCTCATGCTACGCCCCTCTGCTAGCACGGCACCAGGCACCCAGTACACAGCAAATACTCATCAAGAGAATGAAAAAGCTTCGTAGCCCATAGCCTGGACCTCACTTAGCATACTTACCACCCTGCGTTGTAATGACTTTTTATTCAGTTCTCTACTCCTCCAACAGGGAAAGGAGAGAGACTTCATGCCATGTGCCAACTCAAATACATAGTGGATGATAACATTCTTTGAATGACGAGCAGTACCTGTCACAGGTGGTGGAGGAGCAGAACATGTGGATTCTAATAGGCATGTGAAGCACACCAAGGGCTCTTGGGACAAATATAAGCTTGTGACAATGTAAGCTTTGATTTGTTAAGTTGGGATGAGACCTGGGATTCTGCACCCTAATAGGTTCCTGGGGGCTGCTGATGCTGCTGGTCCATGGACCATCCCTACAGGCAGAGACTGTGTCTTATTCATGTTTGTATTGCACATCGTATGGTACAAGGCTGGGAGAACATTAAAATGCTGGAGTCTACTTTAAAATCCAGGACAACAGAACTACTGGTATTTCCTCCACTTAGTTGCCCTTCGTAAAGATCTTCTCTGGCAGGCACCTGTCTGTCACCTGTTGGCCTGGAATGCTCTCAGCATAGCCTTCCCCTATATTTAGGGAGGGTAGCTGTTTGCCCCTACATACCAGAGGCCTCAAGTGCAGACCCAGCTTTGTGGAGCTAAGGAAGTGGTGCTTCAAGGGGAAAGCAAGTTAATCCCCCTTCTCTTTTCCCTCTTTTCAGGCTGGAGGGGCTTCTGGTGAGGAAGTACAGCCTCTCTGCATGCCTCAGAGGATGGCAGGAGATGGGACCCAGCATGTAATGAGGTCAGGGTGGTGATGTCATTTAGCAACCCCTGTTTAACTTGTAGATTGGCTCTTGCAGCTGTTTCAGACAGGGCTCCTGGGAGTGGGTCACCCTCTACCCAGCCACTCCTGGGTGCAGCCCTAGGCAGGGAGTCATTTCTCCACCAAAAGTGGCCTGAAGCTTCAGCAAACAGGGCAGTTGGCCCCAACTGCTCAGGAGGTCCATGCAGGCCACCAGATGCTCTCTCACACCTACCCAGGTATACATATGCACACATATATACACACACACACATACCCCACAGCAGGCACACTGGAGATTTCTTAAGTGGGGTGGGTGTAACTCTGGGGTGGAGGTGTGGGGGATCTTTCTTCCAGCCCGGGACAAATTACCTTTGAAACCGAAATCAGTCAAAGTGAGAAATAAAGTGGGAGAAACCTGTTTATTGTCTCTCACCACCTGGCTGCAAATAGGGACCCCACCCAACCTCTCCAGTCCAGATATGTCCTAGCTCCCCCTTGTAATTACCTACTGATATGGAGATGGACTACTTCTCTCCACCGCTTGGAAGCACCTATTGATATGGAGATGCACTAACGCCAGGTGAGACATTCTGGAAATACTGTAATTTTACCCACAGTGGGGGTCTGGAAGAATTCTGCTCTGCATTCCCAAGCGTTCCACACACGAAGTCTAGCAAAGGTTTGGACAGAGCTACTTCAGGAGTCAACTAGTTGAAACCCTGATTTCTTAAAGAAACAGTGTTCAATCCCACAATTCAGCTTTGCTTGAGCTGACAAGCCCAGGCTGTGGCTGGGGAGGCGAGGGAGTGGACTTTGCCTGGTTTTTTTTGCATGACAAAAGTGGACTGGGCTGGCCTGAAAGAGGCTAAAGCTCTGAAAGAAGGTAGAAGAGAAGCCAGCAGAAGTCAGGGACTGACTGCGGTGGGGGCAAAATATCTTTCCCTGTAAACATCATTCCCGGGATCTTCCCTACACACGTGGCCTTTTCTCTGTGCTGGCGTCACAGCAGCTGATGGCTGAAAGGCACAGGGTGGGCGGGTAGGAGAAGCAACTTGAAAAGGGTGAAGTTCCGGAGGCTCCCCAGATACCTCCAGGGGGAGACTGAGCAAACGGGGAGGCTGGAGCCTGGACGTCAGCACACAGGGAAACAAGCAATGGGAGGAGTCACAAACGGTACTCGAGAAAACAAGAGGCTTATGGGAGAGCACGGCCTGCAGCCCCAGGGTCTGGGCCAACACAGGACATAGTGAGGCCCCTGAGCGGGCCTCGCTGCGCTGCACTGCATGAGGAGCTGGGCTGAATGTCTGACTCGAGGACCTCACTAGCTCCTGTCTCAACTCTGGAGGGGGGAAGTGTCCCCAGGCACGCATACATGCAGGTAAACACATACTACTTATGTTCAGAGGCTCACCCTGAACAGCAACAAACCTGAAGACAAGCTGGTGAGTCTGAGGGCTCAGAATGAGGATCTTAGAATCAGAGGGTCCTCACCCAAGTGACTTACTTCTCTGACCTCCATCCCTTCCCTGCTGAATGGAGCTGATAACAATGCTCACGTCTCTGAGGCAGGAGACAGGCTCTAGCCTTCTCTACTCAGAGACACTTATACAAAGAACTACCAAACTAGATGATCTGGTGTGTGTATTTAGAGTGGTTTTTTTTTTTATTTTAACATTCATAAACATAGAACCTGAGCTAATAGGAAATACTAACATCAATTTCCTGGTTTTGACAGTGTAGTGTGGTTCTGGAAGAGATACTATCATTGGGGAAGCAGGGTGAAGGATACACAGGAATTCTCTCGACTATTTTGGAGACTTCCTCTGAGTTAATTTTTAAAACAACTTCTTATTTTGGAATAGTTTAACAAACACAAAAATATTGTTACTGCATGTGCAAATTCATTTTGAAAATGAGGTCAAAAATCTAAACAGGGTTTTAGAGAAATGAGATACCCTAGACAATCCCCCCCAATCCTGCCTAACTTGTTCCACTACAGGGTCATAGTTTTCATGAGGACTCAATTAGATAATATGCATACAGCTCTTAGCACAGCACCAGGCATATAGAGTCTCAGCGTTTGCTATTTTTTAATTATAATTATCATTCAAAATGGCCACATAGGAAAAGAGTATTCCATTTGTGTGTATTACAACATGGCCATTTTGTATGATGCTCTATAGGTAAGGTTACTGACATCAAGGGGTTCACAATATATTTAACAAAAAAAAAGCTAAGGGCAGAGGCTGTGGAACCAGACTTACCTGGGTTCAAATCCCAGCTTGGCTACTTACCTCTGTGATTTTAAGCAAGGTACTTAATCACTCTGGGCCTCAGCTTTCTCATCAATACAATGGGTTTAATAATAAAATCAAACATTGGATTGTTGAGGATTAAATGAGCCAATACACATAAAGTGCTGGCATCTAGTAACATTCAACTGTCAGCCATCAGTTATTAGATTTTATTTCACATTCATACATACTCATTAGGAAAGACTGGAAGGACATACAAAATAGCAGCAACAATTATTCTGAATAAGAAGATACCAGCCCTTTGTAATTCTATTTTGGCAGATATTTTCCTAATTTTTCCACAATAATATGGGTTAAAAAAACAAACCTGAAGTTCTCAGGGTAAAAAAATGTTCTTCATTTTTTAAATACACGTGACTTCCACGTAACAGCTGGGAGAGAAGACGGAGGAGGCGTGTGTAACAGACCAGACAACAGCAGATCACACCCTCCTCTAACGGAGGGTTTCCGAGTTTTGCTAGTGTCTCAGGGTAGCTACTTGAGTGTCTCCCGCAGCCCACGGCTCTCAAAAAACATCACGTAACACACCCATGCGGGTCACCAACGTAATGACATATTTTTAAACACACACGTAATCCATGTCCAAATATACCTCACACACATATACGTACCTATTACCAAAGAGAAGAGATGATAAATGCAGGTTAAATCTAGTCAAGGGAAGGGCCTTGGCAAGCGGCAGCCGAAGGCACAAAGAACATTCTGAGAGCCCCCTGCACTAGCTCCTGCCCCTTCCCAACCAGCGACACTCGGCACGGACCGGACCAGCGCCCCCCTCACAGAGCGGCTCCCTTCCCACGCGCCCGACACCTCCCTCACTGGCCCTGGCCATAAAGGGACCTCACGGTGAAGGAGCCTGCCAAGCCAAACAAGCATGCAGCACAGGTTGGGGATCCTGCCGCGGCCAACCCAGGCTCACCCAGCAGGCAGGAGGGCGGCCTTCGTGCCCTGGCCCCAGGCACCCCTGCCCCACTCTCTGGCAGAGCCCCAGGTGAGCCGCTGCTGGAGAGATGCCCCTGGCCCACTCAGCTTCCTTACATGAAAATAAAACCCTAGCCTGTTCAGGGCCTGCCCAGCGCATTACCGGGAGGAAGCTGTAAAAGCTGCCAACATGGGTTACCTCAAGCATTTTCCTTCGCAAATACACTGGGAGGGAGCCTCGGCCTTTCCTCTTCTCCCCGCCTTCCATCTTTTCGGAAAAGGCTTTCTGTGTCCCGACTGTGTTCATTGACATCCCGGCCTCCTGGCCTTTCCAGCTGTGCAGGAGCAATTCTGCCCGCTTGCCATTCAAAGTGGCCCCTGTTCCGACCCACTGCCCATAACGTGCGCTTCCAGACCACACGGCCCACTGGCTTCTCAAAGTCTGGCTCAGAAACCAAATAAAAAGCTTTTCATTTACACTCCAGTTTATGTGCAGCAGCTCAAAAGCCTTATTTTCATGTCTTACACAGCTCCCACCTGAATAAATTCATTTTTAAGTGCCACTTTTCCATTTGTGGGTTATGAAGCCTGGAGGAGGTCTGAGGGACAGCCTGCAGGCCCAGTGGGGCGCTACAGGCAGCAGATGCAAGATGACCCCATAGGGACCAGGAAGACAAGCCGCGCCGGGGCCCTCGGCGGTGCACGCCCGGCCCAGGGACACTGCCGCAGGCCCTCACCTAAGGCAGCCGACCTGCAGCCTGCACCATGGTTGAAAGCACGGCCCTTAAAGTCCTAGCTCCAAACCCCAGCTCCGCAGGCCACTCAGGGGTGTGCTCAGGGCACAGAGCAGCCGTAGAGCCTATTTCCTTGCCTGTAAGATGAGGGGGGCTTCTTGGGAGGGAGCCACTGTAATGACGGAATGGGATGATGACGAACAGTGCCTACCACAGTGACTGGCCCAGAGAAAGCCCTGGATGGACAGCACCCATTGTCACCTAAATCCATGTGTAAATGTGGGAAGCACACACTCTATAGTGTGGAGGTAAAATAGACATGCTAACCATATGTTCCTTTGGCAATGCCGCCTGCGTGCAAGATGCAGCCAGGAACAGAGATGTATCTGCGGAGATCTGGAATAATGATCATTTAAAATGATAGGCATGTCGCCATCTGGTAGCTGTCACCCTGGCCTCCTACCCCCACCACACCCACCCACAACCCCATCCACACTGCTGGGGGCCTTCTTGCTGCACCAGGTCCAGGTCCACCCCAGGGCCTCTGGCTGGAATGCCCCCTCAGCACCATTTTCCTGACTGGCGCCCTCACTTCACTAGGGTCTCTGCTCATGGGTCACCTTCCTGATTACCCTACCAGACTTCTGTCCCCTTCCACAGCTTTATTCTTCTTCATGCCCCAATCTACAATCATATCTATTTGCTTACATGTTGACTGTCTGCCCTGCCCTCCAGTCTGAGACCAACGTGAGGGTGGGGACTTTGCTGTGATCATCGCTGGGACTGCTAAACCCAAAACAGTGCTGGAATCAGCGAAGTAACGAGCCGCGGTCAGAAGGCGGGCATTCCTCCATGTGAAACGGGGGCTAAGAGCCCTGGGTACGTCAGCACTCACCCCCGCCACACCCTTATAAGGCAGGTGCTGAGAGCCCGCCAGCCAAAGCCTATAGGGTGACATGCAAACCTCTCGGGAGGGCGGGATGTGAGAAAACAGGCCCTACTTCAGGCAACCTGATGTGAAAAGTCCAAGTGGGCACACGGAGGCACTGACAGACCCTTCTGCTCTCCCAGTAACTCTGAACCCTGCCCACATCTGCTGGGCTGCGTTTCTCCAGGAGGCCCCACTAGGCCCAAAGGAGCCCCTATTCTGGCCTCTCCCATGGAACCCTCACTAGGAAGAGGGGAGCTGGACTGCCCTGTGGATCCCCCGACCTTCAGTGGTTGTATTTCTGATAACTACCTCCCAGGACGGATAATATAAAGCTAAAGTTCTCTCCAGTGTCTGAGAGGCTTGCCCTCCAGTCTGTCTCCCTCCCCTTGCCCCAAAGCCCAGCTGGAAGAGAAAGGGCCACATACACACAGCAGCCACCATTTATCAAATGCTCATCACCAGACCCCAAGCCAGGGGGATACAGACCTTCTCTCATGACATCCTTACCCCTCCCCTGGAGTGGTGACAGTCCCTCGGTATACAGCGTGGGAGACCGAGGATCAGGGGGGTTTGCTCACTTCTCTGCTCACACACCCAAGGAGCACTGCCGGGATTTTAACCGCAGTCTGTGTGATTTCAGAGGCCATGCTGTCCCCTGTGGCCCTGCCCACACGCATTCTCCCAGAGCGTGGGTCTGTCTTCTTGGTCACGAGGGTGCCCATGGGAGTAGATAGCATGGGCTCTGGACCACACAGACCCGGGCTCAAATCCCTGCCTTGCCACTTGCTGTAGGTTTGGGCAGACGGCGACCCTCTCAGAGCTTCAATTTCATCTTCACAGTCCTATGGAGGACACCTACCTCAGGGGTGTGCAGAGCAGCTCACAGCAAACACCGCACAGCAGTGAGACGTGCCTCGGAACAAGCCCCTTGGGCACAGCTGGCCAGCTCTTCCCCCAGCCTGTCCTGCCTGGTGGCCACCAAGGACTGGGGCAGAAACTCCCTCCCTCCCTCACAGGAGAACTACCTCCAGAGGGCAAAGCATAGGGGCTCTGCCAGCACCCAGTAAATGCCAAACCCATTTTAAGTACATGAGCTCCAATCTCTACTTCTGTGTTAACATCATCCATGGACAAACTGTGTGATTTATCAAAGCCTCAGGTTTTCTCTCTATAAAACAGAGATGTTCGTTTGCCTGCCTCACTAGAGCTTCGTGGGGATTAAATGAGCTAAAGCAAGTCAAAGGCTTGCAGGAGGTCCTGGTGCTTGAGAAATGCAGTTGACCCTTGAGTAACAGGTTCGAACTGCTCAGGTCCACTTACATGCAGATTTTTTTCAATAAATATACAATATCTGTAACTGGATTTAAGGTAGCAGATTCCATGGCTGATGGAGTTGACAGTAATGCAAAAGGAAAGATCTCGTACTTAGCAGCCCCTATGGGAACCAACCCCATGACCCTGGCGTTGCCACCACCATACACAGACCAGCTAAGCTAACTGGCCACTGTTCAGGCCCCAGGGAAATGCAGTTCGGCAGGACCAGAGGAGCCACAGCCCAGGCCGGGCAACTCAGAGGAAGGAGGCAGGAAACCCTTGAAGCAAGCCGCTCCCAGCCTGGGCCTCACCCAGGTAGGCAGGTGTCTGCTGGAGGGACCAGCAGAAAAGCTAATTCGCCCTCTGTTGCTCCCTTTTCTCTACTGGACCCTACGGCCCTCCCATTCCTTTCCTACTGATCGAGTCTTGGTTGCACCTGAAGTTAATTGACCATATATAATGGTAGGCTATTAGTTAAATTTTGGGGGAGTCAAAAGTTCTACTTGGATTTTCAGCTGCATGGGGCTCAGCATTCCAACTCTGCATTGTTCAAGGGTCAACTGTGCTCAGTAAATGTTGGCCTAATGATTCCACTCAATTTCACAGCCAAGGAAATAACTACCAGAAGGGCACTAATTTGCTCAACATCTAGTTGGTTCAGGGATTTGAGCCCAAGCCTGCCTGACACCAGGCCACCTTCCATGCTGGCATTTCAACATACCCACCCAGTGACCTGGGCTGGACACAGGAAAGAAAAAGTTTATGTTTCGATAGAAAACTATAGCACATACTTGTGGGTATCAAATTCTGGGCCTGTTCATTGACATTGAGCTAGTTTTTACCTCTTAGTAAATTACATTTTACTTTGCTACCTACCTGTAAACTGGAGCGGATCCTGCCATCTTGCACATTTTCTCAGTCCTTACCAAATTCTCCAATCCTTTAGTTTCTAGTTTTCCTCCCATCGCCTGACATAGCTCCACTGAAAACTACAACCTGATGTAGCTCCTTATCAAAACCCCGGGCTGGTTGTAGCTGACCTTCTCCACCAAGATCTAAAGAAATCCTGACAGTGGAAACTGTCTTGATAAAAACTTCAAAGGACTCCACCACAGATCATCAACCCCCCTCCTTTAAATGCCTGATAGTTCATACCATCCAGCAAATATCCCCTCTATTGCCAGGGCCAACAGATGGTCCAGGTGGTCCTTAATAAACAAAGGTGACCAAATGAAAAATGAATTTACATTGTTCAGAGGAAAGAAGATAGTCTCTTCTGTTCTTAAACAAGAAGACAGATGGACAGAGACTCTCCTTGACCAATGTCTAGTTTGGCTTCTCTGAACCCTCTTCCTGACTAGGCCTTGATGTTGGCCTCATGGTTGCTGGGCCTGCACAGACCAGTTGTAGCAAGAATTTGGTAAGTGACTTTAGAGACAATCCCCCCCCCACCTTTGATGGGTAAGTCCCTGGCCGGCCTGCCTTTAGTAAGAGTCCTGTTAGGTCAGTTTAGCAAGAATCCCCCTGCCTTGATGTCTCCTCTTAGTAATTTTCTATCCACTGAGCACCTCATTCTGCTTCTGGGTGATAAATCCCCACTTGTCCTTGTTGTATTCAGAGGTGAGCCCCATCTCTCTCCCCTACTGCAACACCCTTATTGCAATAGCCCTGAATAAAATCCTCCTTATCATTTTAACAGGTGTCAGAAAATTTTTAACAATACTAAAGCTTGCTTCAAGTAGGAGCTTCCTGAATATTCTCCATTCATGTCCCAGTCAAATGCCATTCCCAGATCTCTGAGAGCCACCACTCTCTGCTCCCTACCACAAGCAAGCCTATGACAATGACTGCGCTGGTTTCCCTGCCACCATCCCATGGAGCTCTCTGCCTGTCATAGGCCAGCTGCCAGCCCCTCTACCTGCCCCGCCTGCTGCCAGCCCCCAGCTTCACGACCAGCCATTCATGCAAAGAACACAGCTATAAAAACACAGAAACGTATTTCCCATCTGGAAACGCCTCGGAGCTAAATATTATGTAGGATGTGATGGTGTTAGTCTACCATCAAAAAAGTGAGGCTCACAGAAACAGTGAGACATGAGGAGACTGCTAGGAGAGGGCTAGTGCGTCAGCAAAAGCCAAATTTAGCAACCGAAGCCTCTAACTTCATTCTTTCAGGAAAAAGAGCAGTAAGAGAAAAACGTTATGAACATATTTCAATGAAAGAACCTTTGAGAGAGGGAGGGGATCCACATGCTGACTGACCTGCTGCTACTGTGCAGAACAGAGCAGGGACAAGGAGCTGGCCTGGAGAGGCTGGCCCCAGGGGGGCAGAAGGGCGCCACTGCCCTGTGCCTGAGGAGCCAAATCCCCTGGCAGAAGGTCCCTTTGCACCTAGTGACTGCGCAGTAAAGGAAGCTGCAGATTGGGAAATTCATAATTGCTGGGGGTGAGAGGGACAGGTAGATTCTGACAAACCAGAAATTCTGGAAAAACCTGTAACAACTTTCAAACAGGTTGTGCTTTCTAGTAGAGTGGCTGGTATAAAAATACCTATCATCTCGGCATCAAATGCCTACAGGGAGGGTTTGGAAACCTGGGAGAAGAGACAGAGAAATCCCAAGCAATGCAAAGCGGTGTCACAGTGCCAGGCCCCGTTCAGCCTGGAATCAGCTCTGCGGGGTGGGGCCGGTTACCCTTCTCCAGGCTAAAGTATGACTGTCAGTGAAACAAAGGCAATGGCCAGGCTGCAACTCTAGGACATTTTAATATACTAGGATACTATATATTTCTAGATTTATACTGTAGAGAAAGGGGAGTGGGCCTGCAGACTCCCCAACCTCTGCCAGAATCAAACTTACTGCCTTGACCTCAATAAAAGATCCATTATTAAAACATGTCATCACACTCTTAAAAATGTACTGGTCCCACAAAGGACTAATATTGTTACTATAAACAGAGCCCTTATAAATCAGTAAGAAAAATACAACACTCCAACAGGAAAATGAATAGAAGGCGTAAAGGGTGAGTCACAAAAGCACACAAATAACTACTAATTCTGTGAAAATAAAAACTGCTCAGCCACACTGTAACCAGAAAAGGGGCCTATTAAAGCAAGATTGAAATAGTTTCTCCTACATATCAGTGACAAATTCCTAAAAATCCAGTAATACCCAGCAAGGCCCAGACTCTGAGAATCCTGAATCCTCATGTACCACTGGTGGACTGGAAAATTGGCTTGGCTGATCAAGGACAACTTGGCCAGAAGACAAAAATTCTTCAGTGGACATCCCATTTGAGCCGATTAAAGCTCTGTCCTGTAAAATTATTCAAGAATGTATTCAAAGGTGTATCTGTAAGAACTGAACCACAATATTGTTGTATAATCCTAAAAAACTGGAAATAATATTCTATCCAATAAAAGGGTGCATCTAAATGGTAGAACACAACAATTAAAAATCAGGTTAAAAATATATATAGGAAAATGTTTATATTATATATTAAGTGAAAAACAGATTCCAAATCTATAGAAAGAGTCTAATTTTATTAAGCCATCTCTCATATATATGAAATACACATAAGCACACTGAAATCAATGCTGGAAAGAAGTACACCAGTGTTATCTCTGAAAGTATGTGATCACGGGTGGTTTTATTTCCTTATGTGTACTTTTCTGTGTTTTCAAATTTCTTAAGCAGATAAGTGATTCTTTTGTATTCAGAAAAACTCTACATTATTTTTAAAAAGAAAATAAAAAGTGTCTGTCTTTCTTTCGCATTTGTGAAAAGCATAACTCCAGCCAGAAACCTGCCCCGGGCCCTTTGCCCAGCCCACCCAAAACCTCCACACCCTTGACCCTTAAGGAATTCTGAGTCCCTGGGCACTACTTGTATGCTTCCTCTCCATGCTTTTTTTACCCAAGAAGATCTATCATCTGCAATTCATCTAAAGAAGATCACAGTCCAAGTCCCATCAAGTCCAGACTTTGACCTTCAAGGAAATCAAACTATATAGAGATGATGACCTTCCTGAGACTTTGAGAGACTGTCATCTCCTTTGAGCCTGTCTCACAACCCCTGCAGTGGGCAGGCAGTCAGACCCCTGCTCCTGAAAGGGAAAGTGACGCTTATGGAGTTGGGGCAGGAGCCTGTAGTGGCGCACAGTCCGGGACTCTCTCCAATCCTGCTACCCGCTGGCTCCAGGCCCTCCCCCGCCAGCCAGGGTCCCCCCAGCTGGGAGGGGCAGCACCCTGACACCCACAGCCCCATTCAGTCAGGGGCATGTCTGTCTGCTCACCCTTCAGTCTTCCTCATTCACCCCACCTCAAACCTCTGTCCCCACTCCTCCTTCCAAAATAAAGAGGTTCAGTGGAATAGAACTTCCCCTCACAACTCATGAATTTAGTTAAAACTGTCTAATCTACTATCTTGTTGCTTCATAGGTCAAGAACTTGTCATTTTCAACCAAAACTGTATGAATAAGAATTGCTCAGCTGTGATGGAGAGACACCAAAGTCTGCCTGGCTTAAGTGGAGGAAAATGGATCCATTAGCTCATGTCACTGGGGTGTCCAGAGAGCATGTCTAGCGTCAGGCGTAGCTAGACCTAGGGGCTCAAATACCAGCGCTCTGTCCTTCTTTCTCCATTCGGTGAGCCAGATACTCATCAACAGCCTCACTCTCACATCCTACCAATTCCAGCAAAAACAGACCATCTTCTCCAAGAGCTCTGGCAGAAAAGCACCAGGGAAAGTCACCTGGCTCGGATCACCTACCCACTCCCAGGCACACAGGGCAAAGGGTAGCCTCATCCAAACTACACAGGAAAATGTGTTCTCTCCCTGGAAGGAAGGGGGAGACGCTGGAAAGGAAATCAACCACAGATTGCCACCTGAACAAGTCTGGCCCACTTTAAAAACAAATCAGTTTCTTGGCACAAGAGACACCATAGGGCAGGGGTTACTTTGCACCCACCACCCCAAGCAAAGTGAATTATCAGCTAACATTCACAAGAAATGCCCAAACACTACAACAAAAATCTAGGTGAGAATGGGATTTTTTTAGTCAAATTTAGCAAAGTATGAGTTAACTAGAGTAAAAATTACCCTTTTTACTAAAGAGCTCAACAAATTTTAGTGTATGCACAGTTATATAACCACCACTACAGTCAAGAGATAATATATTCCCAGCACACCAAAAAATTCCTTTGTGCCGACCCCTCCCCCAGTTCGCAGCTCTCGGCAACCTGTTTTCCATCCTTAAAACTATGCCTTTTCCAGAAAATTATGAATTTATTCAGTGTGTGACCTTTGGAGTCTGGCTTCTTTCACTTACCAGAATGCATTTGAGGTTCATCTATGTTGGAACACGTGTCAATACTTTGCTCCTTTTATGGTTCATCACTGACACATATATACACCGGACTTTTAAAAGTTCACCTATAAAAGCCTGATCTAAAATATTCATAACGTACCCTACACGTATCAATACTTTTTGTATCAGCGCAATAGATATTTAAGTTTCCTCTGTACGCCTAGGAACAGGGGTTCCATCAGTGAGCACATCTTTATTCTCTTTATCTTTGTGGTGCTTTCATTTTAATAGGTAGAGATGGAAAATAAATATGTGCCAGGAGGTAAGAAATGACATGAAGCGAAAGAGCGGGAAGGGGGATGGCGGGCGTGGTGCTGCTGTAGCAGAGGGGTCAGGGAACGCCTCGGAGACCCAGAGGGAGCCTTGAGGTGCCCTCCAGGAAGAACTCTCCGGGCAGAAGGCACCGCCAGAGCAGAGGCCCGAGGAGGCCGGAGGCGTACAGCAGCCGGAGCATTGCGGACCAGCGAGCTGACCAGCGGCTGCCGCGAGCATAGCCAAGGGGACGGAAGGCAGGGCCTCACGAACCACGGTAAGGCCTTTGGGTCTCACCCCCGTGAGATGGGCAGCGACTTAGCCCAGACGTCCCGCGGACACGCAGGAGCCTCAGTCGGAGCTACGGCATATGCAGTCCCCGCACCCACCACGTCCCTCTCTCGGATCCTCAGGTCTACGACACCGCCTTGCTGTCATCCTTCGTCACCCCAGCAGGACCCGCTACGTAATCTGCCAGGCCCACTTGGGGCCACCAGATGAAATACAGCCATATTTGAATTTCTGATGCACAACGAATAATTTTTAATATAAATATGTCCCAAATATTGCATAGGATATATTTATACTAAGAAATGAAAATGAGGGGCGCTTCATTCAAAAATGAAGAATATCAAGACAGTGGCAGAACATTAAACAAAGCATGAGGCCCTTATAAGGGGGAGACGTGTGCGGCGGCTCAGGTTGCACGCCTAGTCGGCTCTCTCGTCGATACGGGAGACAGTTCAGATCCGCTCAGGTGTCCTAAGGCTAACCTACCACCTCCTCTCTCTTAGCTGCTTTCAGAGGAAACTAACCACGCAGAGGGAAGCTCAGTATCTCAGCCCCACACACTCTCCCACACCTGCATCCTCCTTGCCCCTCCCCAGCCGGTTCCGATAGGAGCCACGTCCCTCCCACCAGTGGAATCCCCCCCGTGGGAGCTCTGGATACCACCAGCCCCTGCCTCCTTGGCACCTGCACGCACCATTACCCACTGCTTCCCTGCATCTTCAACTTTGGGTCTACCGGAAGTCTCTCACCACCAATGAAACATGCTTTTCTTTACTTTAACTTTCCCTAGATCCTCATATATCTCTATAGCTACCATTCCCCTTCCATTCACATTCAGGTGTCTTGACTGCATGCTCCACATTCCCTCTGATTTCCCACCTGCCAGTGTCCTGCCGACCTGCTGCTACCTGGCTGTGGCACTCTGACATGCCCCCGGGTACAACCGTCAGTGACCTTGGTACTCATGTCTCAGGCCTTATCTTTCCCTTCTCGTTAAAACCCTTTTTCCTTGGCTTTGGTTACACCAAATTCTCCCGGTTTCTTTTATTAGAAGCCACAACTTGCCAGTTTTCTCTGTCGTTCCCCTTTCCTTGTACACAAGGGTTCTGAGGCTCGTCCTGGAGGTTTTCCCAGCATACACGCTCATCCACAGCGGAGCCCAAAGGCTCCACAAATGAAGACGTCCACATTCCTCAGGTCCAGACCTCTACCCTGAGTTTCAGTCCACAGGACAGTCCACCATATGTCCTTGAACTCAACGCGTCCAAGATCAGACTTTAAAACTGACTCATTCTCCTCCACACCCTCACCTGACATCACTGCCTCTGTCTTCTGTACCAAAATGGCACATTCACGAACCAGTTTTCAGCCATAAACTCAGGCATCATCCTTGCTCCTATCAGTTCTGCTCCATTGCACGCATCCCCTGCCCCATTTCAGGGCATAGCATCATTCAGGCACCTCCTAGCCTATGCCTGTTTCCAGTCTTACCGCCTCTTGTTCCCACTCAGCCACAGCTGCACCCTCACATACAATGTGCTCAAGGTTCTCTCACGATTTTTCAATCCTCAGCTAGACCATGCCATCTCTTGACGCCCTCTGGGCTTCTGCACATGCTGTTTCCTGTCTGGAATGCTCTTTTCACCTTCTTCACTTCCTTCCTCCTTAATGTGTCTAACTCCTGCTCATCAGCCATGGGAAACAGTAAGCAGTATGGTTAAGACAGATTCTACACCCAGTCTTCCTGGGCTGCAAACACAGTGGAACCTTTCTGAGCTTCCATTTCCCCCTCAGAAAAGTGGGAATAATAATTTAAGACATATCAGTTGAGTACCCAGCTATCTCCCCTTCTTCCTCATGAGAACCCCAGTTTTGTTCAGAGGGCATGTGCTCATTCCAGGGAATGCATGATAATGGGTATAAATTAAATTTAGAAACCCACCTCTTTTATGCCCATGATTAATTCTGGCCAATGAACTATAAGAGGAAGTCTGTTGAGGACTTGTGGAAAACACAATACAACTCTCATTACCAAGCCAGGGAGGCCCCTGCCCTGAGCCCCATGCCTTAGATGGCCCCACCTATCACAAGCACACACACAAAAGTTGAAGAACACATGGATGTTTCTGTCACTGAGGGTCACACAGCACCCTCAACATGTGCTTGGATGGTGAACACCATTCAGGCGCCCGGGAAACACTTCACCCCTCTTGCCCTAGGTTCTCAAAACAAAAGTAACTGCATCCTGAACGAGAAGGTGTGTGGAGTGTGCTGTGGCCGCCGCCAGAGACCAGCCGTGCTGTGGATGTGGGGAGGATGTGAGAGGCAGGAGAGCTTAAGAAACAGAGAAGACAAATGGCCTTGTCAGAGCCTTCCCCCCAGCACGCATGCGGCACATTCTTGCAAAATGAACTTCAGGAACTCAGGAGTGCTGACTCCCCGTTTTCTTGTTTCTGCTTCTACTCCCGGTCCAGATGTACTCACAGATTACTGCTCTACCAGCACCAGCTACACACGGCAGCTGAGGAGCACCTCGGTTGCATCGTCATGCAAACGTATGTGTCATACGCCATGCATATCTCACACACACGTGAGATACAACATGCATGAAGCATGATACTAAATCTTCATTTTGGAAACAAACTGGACATTGGAAACTAACTGCAGAGAGTTTTATTTTTCTTTAATTTAAGATTTAAGCATTATGATTTTTTTTAAATGACCTTTTCAACTTTTAAATAATTAAAGAATTTTTAACATTACAAATTTAATTTTGCTTTTTACTTTCAACAAATTTGAGCATTTGAGAAAACAGCTTGTTAAAAAAGGTAATTTGACTATTATCTCGTTTGAACATGATTACATAATTTTGCATACAAGTTAAATGCTCTCACAATTGCATTTAAAACTGGCATTGTTCCATACAAAGATAAATGGTGAAATTCATGCTGAAAATTTAATATTTTAATTTTTCTTAGAACATTAAATAGCAAATAAAAATATACCATGACAAGTCAAAAGAAAGACTGCAAAAGAAAGCAAAAGGCTTTAGCTTTTACTCTGATGTAACTCTGAAATGTTACTAGGTGGGGTTTTACCTTTTAGTACCTTAAGTGGCACTTTTTTCCTGCTTTTTGAGTAAGGGGTCTCACACTTTCATTTTCTTTTGGGCTCCATAAATAACGTAATTAACCCTGATGGTGGAACAGAGAGAAAATCTGAGCCCTGGAGGTCATTATCCAACCCAGGATTTGTTTCATCAACAGCAAATGCCATTCTGATACAAGCCACTGTTCGGTGAAGTTTCTCTTAATTGCAGCTAAAAGCATTCCTAACTAATACTGCCTACCTCAAGGATGTTATAAGGATTAAAAGGTAGGTCAAGTAACCAGCAAGCAGGTCGTTTTGAGCTCTTCCCATGAGGCAGCACCATTCTAAGGATGGAGCTCTTGGAGCCACACTGAGCACACAGTGAAGTACCATCTACTTCACTAACCCCAAGCCAGCACTGCGGAGTAAAAGAAGGTATGAAAGAAGATGCCAGGACCAAGGGAACATACCAGGCTGGCTAAGTAAGAATAAGTCAGGAAACCTCAGCTCTTCTTATTCATGGATTGACCGAAACATCACTTCTCCAGGAAGGTGTTCCCAGTTCCCCAAGTCTGCACAGAAGGCCCACAGCACCCTACGTCCTCTGCTGCAGCATGTGCACAGAGCACATACACACGTTTACTGGTCCATCTGCCACACCACACTGTAGTTCCAAGGTGGGGCCTGTGTCCGTCCCATCCTCCACTGCACCCACAGGGGCTCACAAATAGCAGGCGCTCAGTATATGCTGAATGAGTTAATGCGTGTGCTTGCCTCCCCCTGGTGATTCCACTGTGTCACTATTTGAATGTGGGTGCAGAGGGAACAGGACCTGTTTATTCAGTGATGCATCCCCTGCAGTCCTGACTTCAGTGCCCAGTAGGTAACGGTACTCAAAGAATGTTTGTTGCTCTTCCAGCATCTTTCCCAGTGGAAAGATCATGGGATTTTAACAACAGAGAGGGAGGCAGAACCGACTGCTCCTGTGATACCGTATCTAGCTTGCTATCTAGTTCTACAAGTTAAGAATCAAATGTCTAGGAGGATCCCATCCTAGACAGGCACGGGGGCCATATTTTTCCCCTGTCAAGTGGTTTCTAAACCCTGCCTTTCTTGCAGAAGAATGCACGCATCTTATGGCGTGAGGAGGAAAGGCCAGCACAGCTCTCCACGTCACCCGGGAACCTGAGCATGCCACCAGTGGCAGCTTCCTCTCCTCTTTCCTGCGCCAGCTTGTGGCTTCTGCCTCGGTAAACCGACTCCCCAGAACACCGCTCAGAAACAGGATGCCAGAGCCAGGCAGTGGGACCAAAACAGACCAGGGAATCTGGTCATCTGTCTCTTCAGCCAGACCTGGGAGCTCACAACACCCTCCCAAGGAGGGAGAGAAAACCTCAACACAGCTCCGACACACCAGAAAGGAAGGGCCTTGAGAGGGAGGCCGCGGAGGCCGCCCCCTTCCGTCAGCCTTCCGCATTCCGCGTGCAGGTTCCCTCTGGGGAACAGATCAAACAGCAGCGGGCAGTTCAGCTGGTCCACCCTGGCTCATTACTGCCGCCCTATTCCACTGGCAGAGCCCCCCGGGCTCAGGGGAAGGAGGATCATATTTTGGACATTATCAGCAAAAGGACCGGCTGTGGTCGGAGGGCTAACTTCATACCAGCCGCCCCAATGCCCACAGCCCTGCCGGGGGCATTGCTCTGCCAGGGCCCCCACAGCCCATCACAGACAGCATGGCCAGCGCCACATCACCGCTGCCATACTCTTCCCTGCGGCGACCCATCTGAAGGACTGAGTGCGGGTCCAAGTGACTGCCAACCCTTCAGCTCCCTCCACGAGATGGTGCTCATTTTGATTTCCCCACATTGAGCACCCAGGATTTTGGAAACAATCCTTACCTTTCACTACTCAGAGACTCTCTTTCTCCATCGGTTGGGGGATCCTCTTCCTTTCCCCCTTCATGAATGCAGATGTCACTGGAGCAGTGTTTAAACCTAAAATGAAGTTTGAGTTCATTACTTATCTTTGGACTTAGAAGATGACTTTGCAACAAAAAGTAGATTCTTTCTGGAAACTTGTGGATTTTTCTCTCTGACTCCTAACACCCAACTTTCCTACTCTAAAGGACTTTTTTTTTTTTAAGTTAACTTCACAAGAAAAAAATAGTAACATTTCTGATTCTGGGAGGGAGGAGGGGGAAACAAGCGAATACACTGAGGCTCCCCCCGCCCCCCGGACTCCCATCTGTTCCAAATCTTCCCCTCACAGGATGTAATGTCTAAAAAGCAAGAAAAATATCCCTTCCTCTTCCAATGTTCAGCAGGATCTTGCATGCAAAGACAAGAATGTCTGGTTACTCTGTGGGTTTTCATCTGCTTTTTAACTCACATGTTGCTGAATTACACTGGCCCCTCAATCCCATTTCTCTCTCTCCTCCACCCCCCAAAAAACACCCGGTGCAATGCGGCTGGCAGGCAACACCAGTTCACCACTAGTGAGCAACACCCTGGTTCTAGCAAGGAGCTGCTTCCGCTCCACATCACCAGCCCCTTTGGCACAAAGGATTTGTTCTAAGCCTGGCCAATGACTTCTGCAGATTTCTTAGCTGAAGTCATGCCACAGGGATGCCTAGGCCCCCCGAGGAAGTGAGGCCACCCCCCAGGGTAAAAGGAAGGGCTCAGAATCCCGGACTTCTTGTCCTGCACACTCACGCGCCGCTTCCAGGCACTTTGCCCACAGATGTACACACGCAGCCAATTCCTGGACATCTGAACAGGAAGGATGCGCCCCAGTAGCTGGAGACAGCCATCACTGAGGCCTTTCCAGGCCTGGGAGGGCGATATTTATAGGAAGGGCAGCCAGCCAAGCCAGACCAGCTCCAACTTTATATCAACCAACCCTCCTTTCTGCCTTCTGTAGTTCTCCAAGTGAAATGAGAGGCAATTCCCTTTATTGCTTGATTTTTAAGCAGGGACAGAGGCTCTCATTAGAAGGGTTGAGAAATGCTGACCGAAGAGATGAAGAGGGACCTCATGATGTGCCCCTCCCCTTGGGCCGTCCACCTTCCTCTCTCATTCCCCAGCCGCCCCCACTCGGCCTCCATGGCCCCCCAGGCACACCCCTAGGCACATACTCACACACCCCTTCTTTAGGCCCCAGGGAACACAGAGCCCTGGAGGTCGTCCACATGAGCAAAGCTCTCTGATTACCATACAGCCCACATTTTCCTTCATGCCCTCTCACCACTGCTAATTACATCCTACAAGGCCCTGCGCGATCCACCTTTGACCCCATCATCCTCTGACCTTATTTCCTACCACTCTTCAAGCTCTCTCCTCCTTGCGGTTGCTCAGACGCATCAAACACAGCCCTCAGGGCCTTTGCACCTGCTGTGTCCTCTACCTGGAATGCCTCCTGGGGAGTCTGAAAGCCTGGGTCCCACCCGTGATCTAGATTTCTGCTCAGGAAACTACCTCCCTAGAGAGGCCTTGCTCACAAAGTCTAATCAATAATAAAAGTATCCCCATCTCTCTCTCACTGCTTCATCCCACACACAGCACCTGTCACCCCCGCCCAAAACTCTCCAAGGGACCTTAGTAAGGCCTCTGTGAGCTCTCCTCTCTCCTAGGCCTCGACCTTGGCCTGCCCTCAGCAGGGCGTCCTACTGAGTCACCCCCCACTCTTGCCATCTGATCAAGTTCCTCATCTCCCATCTTGAAGGTACAACTCCTGGTAGGGTAGGGCGGGGACACGAGACAAGCATCACGATTAGTTTTTCCTGCCTCTGATGAAAAATGCCGAGATATAAATAGAACAGGAGGGGCTCCACCTTAAGGCTATGATTCCATTTCAAAAACCAGGGAGTTAGGAGGTAAGATTCCTAACATGCTTTATGGTAATAAGCCAACAACTGGCCCTCTTAAGGCAGGACAAGCAGTGGTGTGTCCTAGGTGGTGTGTCCCCACTGCTTGAGGGTAGCCACTATCTTGGAGAAAAGGATCAATAAAGTCCTTGTGTTAAGTTTATCTTACGGACTATCTAGAGGACTATGGATAATGACATAATGTCTCTCATCAGAGACAGACATCATGAGACCACATATCAAACCTACACCCCCCGAGCCCTTTGCCCCATTCTTGAAATCCCTAAAAGATACAAATCCTAAGCTTTAAGCGTGCCTCCTCTCAGGTTGCCCACACTCCCTTTTCTTCCAGTGTGTACTTTGCCTTAAAGTCTTCTTGCTGCTCAAATTACTGCCGTTTGTCTCTGCGCTCTTCCAAGCCTGTTGGGAGGTTAATAAGAAACCCCTTTTCCCAGTGGTAAGTGTCTGTTACTTTGCTATTTCATTCAATTTTCTAGACTTAAGCACAAGTCTTCACTCTCTCTGTCCCACTTCAGACAAGTTGGAAAAGGCTACTAAGATCTCTGATTTGGGCCTGCAAGTTCCCACCGCCTGGGTGACCCGGACAGGACGGCAGCTGTAGGAACCCACTCTTTAACAGACTGCCTGGAAATTCTTTTCTGTGAGAAGTTCTCAGGACATGATCGCACTCCATCCAGTGCTCTGCAGTCCCCCAAGTCCTGGAGTGGTGGGGGGCGCTTAGTGCCCAGGCCGTGCAGATTCAAGCGGACACTGGACACCAGGTGACCCAAGCTTTAGGAGTTGCCAAGGGATCTGCCCTATGCCAAGAAAGAGTTCAATGAACCTCCCTCCCCTCTCTGTCCTCCCTTACTCTCTGCTGCCCGCCCAGCTGCTGCCATTCACGACGGACCGCTCTCACTTTAATGAAGTCCTTCCTTACCTGCACTTGTCCGACCTGTTAGAGAATTCTTTCTCCATCAGAGTCAAGAGCCCTCCCCCATCCAGGCTGAGGTCTCACCTAGTGCACAGGGAGAGACCTCCCCAGATGCAGCCGCCCAACAGGACTGGGCCTGCCTTCTGCAAGGGCCCAGTTAAACTGGTTTAGCAAGAATCCCCTAAGCCCTGATGTGCTCCACCCACAGACCCCTCACTCTGCTGCTTCTAGATCCCCAGCTGTCATTTCTGTATTCAGAGTTAAACTCACTTTCTTTTCCCTATTGCAACTGTCCTGAGTCAAGTCTCTCTCACCACTTAACAAGTCAAAAGAATTTTTCTTTAACACCACCTGACATCATACGATCTTTTTGTTCACCCGTCTCCCTCCACTGGTCTGTAAGCTTCCCGAGGGCAGGATCTGTGTGTGTTCTGCTCTCCACTAGCGGGCTAGCTTCTAGAACAGCATCTGACACACAGCAGACACTCAAAAATATTCGTAGAGCAAAGAAATCCAGCTACCTCCTCCTGTCTCTTGGCCTCGGTTTACCTGCCACCCTCTCTAGGAAATCATTTCTGAATCTCCCAAGGCTGGCCCTGAACTTCACCTAGCAATGATCATACAGACCACAAGGGATAATTCTCTGGCTTAATGTCTACTTTAAATTTGTTAATTATATAATATACTAATATGCAGTATAAGGAAAGAAGTCTATCCTGACTGTCGGCCCCCCTTCCACACCTGCACAGCACCCTACCTCCAGCCTGTGTCCTCTGCAATGTACATCCATGCACACATCTGTTTGCAAGTCTCCACTCCCCTCCCCTAACACACACACAGGCTGCCTGGCCCCTGGCAAGACCTTCACTGTAAAGGGGGAGGAAGAAGAGCCCAGGTGGGGCTGACAGCACGCGCTCTGCTCTCCGAAACCAAGCCAGCTTTGCCCCCATCTTCCTGGCTTTCTCCACCCACAGGAGGAAAGGTGCCACTCCTGCTGGCAACCCTGCAAAGGGAGACGGGCCCACAGCGCCGGCCACTCTCGGCCCCCTTCTCCGCTCCTGGCAGCTCACGGGGCCCACTGGGCCAGAGCGGAGCCCCGGAGGGCGAGCGGCTCGCGGGGCCCAGAAAGCCGCAGGGCGCCAGGGCCGGGAGGTGGGGAACTCCAGCCTGCCTGGAGGCCTGCGGGAGGGGCCCGGGCGGAGGGGCGCGGGCTGTAGAAACTGCCCGAGTAGGTTTCCACTTACACGGGCAGCAAACACACCAAGGCCCTTCCGCAGCCCCGAGAGCCTCTCGGAACAACGCAAACCGCCAAGGGTTTGTGAAAAGCTGATCCGATTGAAAAGCGCTGTGAACGGGCCGAGAGCAAGTGCAGCCTGACCAGCCCTCCGGCGGCCTGCGGCCCGAGCCCGCGCTCGTCCCTCCTTGGCCTCTGCTCGGGGGCGCTGGACATTCAGCAACGCACCTGGGGCAGGGGCGGGAACTGACCCTCACCCCGAGGGCCGCTGACTCCTGAGAGCAGGACCCCGGCCAGGGCTGGGAGGGGCGGACTCCACGCGGCCCTCTGCGCCAGGCAAGCTCGCCCCTTACGCCCCAGGAATCCTGGCCACGACCAGCTGCGCGGGAGGCACCGCGTCGGCGCCCCGCCCGCCGCACGTGGGTCTCCTTTCTGGCGGCCATTCACTCCCTGAAACTCCGAGTGGAACTGGGTCTCCGGATGAGCTTGCTGGGCAACAATTAAAGGAAAAGCAAATCCTTCTCGAATACTCCAGTTTCTGTTTCGCTGGACTTGGCCGGGTCCCGGGACCCGCTTCCCATCATGCCCAGGTGACCAGCCATCCCGGGCTGCAGGGCTGTCCCGGTTTAGCCGAGGGGACCACGGCCCAGGACGGCGCTGGTCACCCTCCTCTGCGGCCCTCCCCAGCCTCCTCCCCTGCGTCCCCATGGTTTCGGGTGGGCACATATTTGGGGAAGGTCGGTTTCCTAGTATTGCTCCCTAATCCTGATGCCTTGGTTGGGTTTTAGAGACGAAGAAAGTGCTGAAGCTGGAGGTCAAATACATTTCTTTCAACCAGAGGCTTTAATTTTAAGAGGGAACACGGCACTTTCTTGGCTGTATCTACAATACCTTGTTCAATTTAATCCTACGAGGTAGGCAACATTTCCCAGATGGGGAAACTGAGGCCCAGGGTCACAGATTGTAAATGGTAGGACGGGGATGCCAACCCGCAGTGACACCGGAGCCGGCGGGCTTGCTCCCTGCCTCCCACTGCGGACCCGGAAGATGACGCGTCCTCGCCCTTTAATCATGGAGGACAGAACCGATGTGAAAGGCATGAATTTGCACATGCGCGGCGACTCAGCAAGACTGTGGCCACCGGTCCTCCTCTAGATGGGACCCCAGGTCCCAGGAGGAGAGGGTCGGGGTCAGGCACAGTGCTGGCCCCGCTGCCCCGGCTGGGCCTCATCACAGTAACCCCTGCGGGTCGACCTGTCCCCGTCTGCTCTCCGGATGGTCACCCCATGGACCCATTAAAACCCCGGATCTGACTGTGCTCCGCCAGCCCTCACCCCGAGCTTCATCCGGGGCCTTGAGGAGGCGCGCGGGGGCCAGCGGGACAGGGGCCAGCCCGGCAGGACGGGCCACGAGCCCCGACAGCTGCTCACGCCCTTCCAGGAACTCCCCCTGGGGAAGTGGCTGTGACTGGCAGTGACGGGAGGAGGGCGGGGGGGTGCCCGGGGCAGTGTTCGCACTTGGGGTCATCTGGCACAGTGAGCCTGGAGTAATTCCTATGACGAACAATAAAGAAACGGTCAAGTAAACTATGATGTATGGATATACCCATTGAACTGGACATTATGCAACCTCAAAAATGTATGTTTATGAGGGACTGAAAATAGTAAGGAAAATGCTTGGGCTGCTGAGTTAAGTGAAACAAACAGGAAATAAAATCAGGTGGGCAGTGCGGTCACAACTGCATGAAAACCGAAACACCCCCTGCAGTGGAGGGAAATGAATGAGAGACGCGCGCTCAGCCGCCCCGAGCCGCTTCACAGCCTTACCTCGGTTGATCTTCGCGGCAAGCCTGCGACTTAGGAGCCATTTTTATCCTCACTCTCCCGGTGAGAAAGCCGAGGCCCCGACAGGACAGTGAGGCTGCCCAGTGGTTGCCCACAGCCGACAAGGGGGAAATCGGGGGTCTGCGCTCAGATCTGCCCGGCAGACAACAGCTCCGTCCAGCTGCTGGACCCGCTGGCAGCTTTCCCCCTTACTTACTACTTTTTAATTTTCCAGATTGTCTATATTAACCGTTACAACATTCTTTAAATTTATTTTTCCCCCATTTCAAAGGTAACACAGTCAAAACACTTGCTGTGTTGTGTCCCTTTTTTTAATGTGGAAAACAATAAGGTCAGGACCAAACACTGAAAAACAACGAAGCTTCACTCATCTTAACTTCAACGGTCCCGGCTCGGCCCCCTGCTGCCCTTCCCGCCGCGGTTCCGCGACTCCGGTCCCCTCGTCACTGAGCCCCTGAGCCATGAGGTGTCAGGGTCAGATCTGCATTTTGGAAACCACGCGTCTGGGCAGCAAGGAAGGTGGGCGGCCGAGGTGGGCGGAGACGGCGGGGGCAGGTGAGGGCCTGCACCGTGGTGCCCCCACAGCGGGGCCCTGGCAAAGGGCCGGCGAGGAACGCTCGCAGAAAGGCCCTTTCCCCAGCGTCCACAGTGTTGTGCCCCGTTTCCTAGAGTCCCGGCGTGGAGCCGCAGTCTCCAGGCTCAGTCGCGAGATGCAAGAGCAAAACAGGTCTTTGTTGCTGGTTCGAGCTCGGGTCTCAGGGGCCGGCAGAACACAGGCCTCGGTCTGAGACCCTGAACAGAGTTCCCTTTTTGCTTTTATACTTTTGGAACAACAGGTAGGGGCTTTCCAAGAGGGTGATTCATTGTGACCTTAGCTGATTGGCTGAGGAGGGTCAGGGTCTTGTTGCACAGGTTGCTGGGCATGGTTTCCATGGTGGGCGTGGCTTGAGCAGGAAACTTCTTACTCAAGATGGAGGACACAGAACAAAATGGAGGTCCCGTTGGCTAGGGGTCATGTAGGGGACATAGTTATTCAAGATGGAGGACACAAAATGGAGGCAGGGGGTGTGTAGCGGACATAATTATTCAAGATGGAGGACACAAAATGGAGGCAGGGGGTGTGTAGGGGACATAATTATTCAAGATGGAGGACACAAAATGGAGGCAGAGGGTCGTGTAGGGTACATAATTATTCAAGATGGAGGACACAAAATGGAGGCAGGGGGTGTGTAGGGGACATAATTATTCAAGATGGAGGACACAAAATGGAGGCAGGGGGTGTGTAGGGGACATAATTATTCAAGATGGAGGACACAAAATGGAGGCAGTTAGGTCAAGCTAACCTTCCAGGGGGCCCACACACGGGTCACAAGCTGTCCACGGAGAGCCATCAGCGTTAAACAAAAGCAGCAGCAGGAGGCCCTGGGGCCAGGATCCAGGGAGGATCCCTCCCCATTTCAGGGCCTCCTGCTTCTCCTCCAAGGGAGCCAGGAGAGAGGGAGGCCTCGGGCACACTTCCCAGAACATCCAGGAAAGATGCGGCGGGTGGGAAGGACCACCACCATCCACACCAATATTGTGGACCTGGCCTCCCCCGGAGTGTCTTTTCTAGTCTGAGAGAGAGCAGGCTTTTGGGAAAACAGACTACAGAGCTTAGCTGCAGCAGTGCAGTAGCAGCAGAAAATGTGACAAGTTGCAAGGAAGATACTCAGATTTCATTCACTTTTCTCAACCCTTGCACATTTGGAGGGCTTTCTGAGTAAAGAAGATGCAATATTGCTGGAGAAAATACAGTAACAAAGCAGAACCTTTCGGACAGTGGTTCTCAGCTCTTGAGGGGCCTCAGAATCACCCAGAGAGAGAGGCTGTTTAAATGCAGATTTCCAGGCTTACTAGCCCCACAAACATTATGATTTTATAGACCCTGCTCAGGCCCGAGAGTCTGCATATTAACGAGCATTTTCCCCCAAGCTGCTATTGGACACTAGGCCTGCCTGCTAGGAAATCCGGACTTCCAGTATCTTGCTGATGTAAGGATTGACATTTGGGGGACATTTCTAATTACTTTCATCTTTTAAAAAAATGTATTTGCAAAGGGTGTACAGGGAATTCGTATCATTTTTTTTCAATTTTCTGTAAGACAAATTACTGAAAAATAAGTTTAAAATATCTATATTACTAAAGTAATGTGTGCCTATAATAAGATAATTTTAATAGTGCCACATTAGGTAAGTGGGAGATGGGCACCATCTCCACCTCCTTCCCGCCACCCCACGGGCACCACCCACTCTGCAAACCGCCAGGCCTGGATCAGCAAACAAGCTGGACATTTTGTTTGTGTTTTCATTTTTTTAACAACTAATGCCTGCAAGGAGGTGATAAAAATGATGTTCAAAATTGTTGGCCAAAGTGCAAATTAATACGGTCCTTTCAAAAAGCAGTTTATCAACATGTATCAAAAACTATAAAGACACACTCCCAGACCTACGAATCCCATGTCTAGGCATTTCTCCCAAGGACATCACTATCATAGATAGCATGCAATCTTTTCTTTTTAATTTTATCGTGGTAAGAACACTGAACATGAGATCTACTGCCCTCTTAACGAATGTTAAAGTGTATGATGCATTACTGTCGAGCGTAGGCAGGTGCAATGTTGCACAGCAGGTCTCTAGAGCGTATTCATCGTGCTCCACTGAAACTTTATGCCCACTGATAAGTAACTCCCATTCCCCCTCTCCCCCGTCCCTAACAGCCACAGTTCTACTTCCGCATCCTACAAATTTGACTAAGCGGAATCAAGCAGTATTTTATTTATCTTTCTGTGACTGGCTTATTTCATTTAGTATGATTCGTCCATGTTGTCCAATACTGCAGAATTTCCTTCCTTTTATAAGGCTCAACAGTGCTCTGTTGTATGTATGTACCACGTTTTCTTTATCCATTCATCTGTAGATGGGCATTCAGGTTGCTTCCAGTCTTGGCTGTTGTGAACAGTGCTACAGTGAATATAGGGGTGCTAATATCTCCTTGAGACCCTTATTTTAATTCTTTTAGACAAATACCCATAAGTGGGATTGCTAGATCATATGGTATATCTTATTTTTAATTTTTTGAGGACTCTCATACTGTTTCCCATAGCAACTGCACCATTTTGCATACCCACCAACAGCGCACAAGGGTTCCAAGTTCTCCACATCCTCACCAACACTTGTCTATTGTTATTTATTTATTTATTATTTTATCATCGCCATCTTGACAGGTGTGAGGGGATAGCTTTTAGCTCTATTATTTCCCTTCTGAATGCTCAGCACTTGGATTTTGCAGAGAGGCAGAGCTGGGTGAGAAATCGTCTCCCGCTTTCCATGCGCGTAAGGACTTCCAGTATCCTTCCTGAGCCTCACCTCTCTTATGGGGGTAAAAAGAGATCACAGGTATCCCCTAAACTTGCCTCAAGAAATGAAATAAGAATGCACGTAGAGACGCTGGGTGCTCTTTGACCTGAGACAGGAAGCAGAGCTGTTACAGTTCTCTCTCTATATCCTCTGTGATGGGCCACATTTCACAACTCAGCGCTTAAACACTGGGCTTTAAAAACGGGGGCCAAGATTTTGACAGCCTTCATATTCTTCTTCAGTCTCCTACAGCCGACTTGACTTAAATAAGAGACGTACAAAATGCATTACAGTGCCAGCGCGCTATTCCCGGTTAACTGAAATAATGAAATGGGAGTAAGATTTGCAAATTACAAGGCACCTAAAAATGTAACGCACACGAGTCCATTTTGACAGGATGACCCTAAAGGGACGGTGATTAACCGAAGGCCCAGGGACCTGGAGCATTTATATGAGGGGCAGTAATGCACTAAGCAAACACAGTAAATGCACAGGGTGGGGAGGTGGAGAAGGAATGCAAAGGGGGTTTGTGTCCAGAAAACCCCATTACTTTTTCAATGTCCGGGCCCAGGCTTCCAGGATGGGGCAAGATTTCTGAGAGTAATGAGAGTAAGAATAATTTTCTCAGCTGTCTTTCAGCCAGTCAGATCAATTTCTCGGACTATCTTCATCTAATTTATCACAAGGCCTGTCTATTCTTAGTCTGGGTTCCACATCTTTTACTTTGGAGTTAATCACAAGGGTTACTTGAGTCCCTGATTATAGGAAGTCTCTCATTTCTAAGGAACTATTCAGAAACAGAAAAGAAAAAATTATTTTATTATTATTAGCTTGTGAGTACGCTCCAGCCTACTTTTCTAAAGTTCCAAAAGCACTTAATCAAGAAAATATAAAACTATATTAAGTTACAAGCAAGAAACTCCTTCTCACATACCCCATCTCACATCTTTCCCTGGAGGGAACTACTGACTGGGTAGATATTCTTCCAGACCTTAACTCTTACAAATATTCATGATATACTCACATGTGCACACACACATGATTTTTTTTTACATAAATAAGTCTACACTATTTCTCTGCTACTTGAACTTTTTTTCACTTAAGAATAAGTGAAGTGTCATATGCACTCTGTGTTTATCATGGCACTATTTACAATAGCCGAGATATGGAAGCAACCTAAGTGTCCATCAGTAGATGAATGGATAAAGATGTGGTACATATACACAATGGAATATTAGTCAGCCATACAATGAAAAGAAATCCTACCATTTACAACAACATGGATGGAGCTAGAGGGTATTATGCTCAGTGAAGTAAGCCAGGTAGAGAAAGACAAGTACCAAATGATTTCACTTATTTGTGGAGTATAAAAACAAAGCAAAACAGAAGGAACAAAATAGCAGTAGACTCAAAGACACCGAGAAGGGACTAAAGGTTACCAAGAGGGAGAGATTGTGGTGGGGGGGGTAGGGGATAAAGGGGCACAATAATTTGCAATGACAATATAAGTTGGTCATGGGGATGGTAGTACAGCACAGAGAATACAGTTAATGATTCTATAACATCTTACTACATTGATAGATAGTGACCACACTAGAAGGGCTAAGAATTTAATAATATGGGTAACTGTTGAACCACTGTGTGTAGCTGAAACCAACATAAAACTGTCTATGAAAGACACTTTAGTCAAAAATAATAATAATAAATTAAGGGTATCTGGCCATATCTGGACATACAGGTATGTGTGTGGCAGTCACAGACCCTGGTAGACCAACTCCCCTATGTAAATAGCTATGTGACCTTAGGCAAATTACTTAACTCTATCCTTGTTTAAAAAAATAATCTACTAGTAACTAAGGGATTGTTGTGAAGATTAAATGAGTTAATACCATAAATATATAAGTATTGTAAAATATGTAAAGCACTTAGAACAGTGTATAGAGTAAGTACTATGTGTGTTTGCCATTGTTACTGCCGCAGTCTCCCCTTTAGGCAGGGGGGGTACGTTCCAAGACCCCCGTGGATGCCCAAAACCATGGACAGTACTGAGCCCTATATACACTATACCTTTTCTTATACTAATATGCCTATGATAAAGTTTCATTTATAAAGTGGGCACAGCAGAGATTTACAATGACTAATAGTAAAATAGAACAATTGTAACAATAGACTGTAATAAAAGTTATGTGAACAGGATTTCTCTCTCTCTCAAAACAACTTATGATACTGTACTTACCCCTTATGATGACATCACGTGATAAAATGCCTGTATGATGAGATGAAGAGAGGTGAATGACGTAGGCACTGTGATGTAGCATCAGGCTACCACCGACCTTCTAACGACATCAGGAGGACCGTCAGCTTCCAGAGTGTGGGTCCAGAAACGGTGGAAAGCGAACCTGCAGACAAGGGGAGGCTATACTATATTTACCTTGTTCTTTTCTTGAATGGCCATATAGTATTCCAGCATTTGGACAAGCCATAATTTATTGAACCCAGTCCCCTGCTGAGAGACACATAGGTGCTTTCCTACTTTTTGCTACAGTGAGCATTTTGAACATAGGTCTTTGTATAAATAGGCAAACATTACTCTAGGATAGTTTTCAAGGCATGAAATTGCTGCATCAAAGGTCATACTCATTTTTCATGAAAGATGTTGCCAAATTTCCCTCCAAAAGGCTTCTCTAATTTATATCCCTGCCAACCGCTTGTATCTGTCTTGTCTCCAGGCATCTTCACTGGCAGCCGGGATCTTTGGCATCCTCATTTCTGCACTTGCCTTCCCTAAATGAAACCTCAGTCAAAACCACCAACAATTCATTTGTTTAAGTCCCTGGGACACCTAATCCCTTTGTCTTTTCTAAAAGGAATGAAATGTTTTCGGTGCTCACAGGCCTTCAGTTGCCTGGACCCGGCCCTGGGATGACTTTGAAAGACACAAATAAAATACACTTCTGATCCCTAACACTCTCCAGGGAGGTTCGAAGGGGCCCACGTGAGGCCCAGCGCTGCTCTCTATTACATGCAAAAAGATTTTCAATAGCAGCTGGTGTTTTCCTGGGTGGAGATCAGAGCCAGCGTTTGTATATAAATA
This sequence comes from Manis javanica, assembly GCF_040802235.1. Taxonomy (NCBI): domain Eukaryota; kingdom Metazoa; phylum Chordata; class Mammalia; order Pholidota; family Manidae; genus Manis; species Manis javanica. The sequence goes on along the minus strand of NC_133169.1, from coordinate 88,720,887 downwards.
TTATCCCAGGGCTGGAGGGAGAACAGGGCTAGAAGCAGAGGCTGCCACCTCCCAGTTGTCTTGTTAATGGGGTGGGGGTGCAGGAGGGAGCACCCTCATCGTTTCCCTGAGCTCCCAGGAGAAAGGGGAAGCACCCCAGGCCCACCCCATCAGGGCAGCTGGTAATGAAACATGGGCGGAAGCTGGTGCAGAGCTTGGCTGCAAATCCATGCCAGGCAGAGAAGTAAGGCAAAGAGGCGCACTCCATCCGCGGGGCCCACACTACAACTCTGTTGCCTGCCCTGCATGCCTGGCCGAGTGACCACCTGCAGCCACCTGCCTCCTCAGGCCACAGCTCCTGCCACATAAAGACAAGATGTCCCCTCTGGTCTCATCTCCAAGTTTGTGCGGCACACAGTGACTTCTACCTTTGTTCAAGGACCTCTCAGAACCAAGGAGAGCCATGAAGGGGCTGGAGGGCTCTGGCCGCAGAGGGGCCTCCTGGAGCCCTTAGGCAGGAATGTCAATAATTCCGAAGGCTATCCCTGCTAAATTCTGCAAGCCCCAAAGCCATTCATCTTCCAAACTTGTTTTTCAGGCTATTTTATGGCTCAAAACCATTCACCTTTGTTCTTCCAATGATCTCCTTGCGGCCCACCATTCCCAGGAACCCAGGTCAGGTCAGGAGGGGGAGAAGGCAGACAAGTCTCTGGAACAGAGGATTCCATGGATCAGAGTGAATTCCAGGGATGAGACCCGGGGACCCTGGCTCAAGTCCAGACCGGGAGGAAATAACTCAGATGATCATCTCAGGCCCTTGGAAGGGAGTTAAGCCTCCCTTTCCTCCTCAGCTCACATGGGGAGGGCCACACAAAGGAAAGAAGGTCCAGAGACGCAGGGTCTCCCTAGGGTATAACTAGAAGCAGCAGGTAGGACAGGAAAGAGACTTAAGCTCACTGTACCTCAGTTTCCTTTTCTCTGAGAGCCTGGGACCAGACACCCAACCCCCTGTATTACATTAAATTCCCACAGCAGACATTTGCAGAGTGTGGGCCCTGTGTTCCACACACCACGGACACGGCAGTGAACAGTGCCACGGAGCTGAAGCCCCAGGGCCCTTGCTTGCGGGCAGCCTCTTCCAAGGCCCGGGAAGGGTCTGGAAAGACCCCCTGGGTTACTCACGGCCAGGGTTTCTCTGAGCTTTGCCAAGGTCAAGTCCTTACCACGGTGAGAAGGCGCACTCTCTCTCCCACTCCAGCTGCCCGTCGGCCACGCCTGCCCTCCCACAGTGTGACGTGGCCTCAGCCCCATGCAGACCTCAAGGCAGACCCACACAGGAGTCCAGGTGGTGGGACACTGAGCTGGGGTCTCGCGGGATACATTCAAGTGGTGCATAGTCACCTCCATGCACGTCGGCTTGCTGCCAGCCTTCCAGGGTGGGCATAGCTCCCACGCCTGTACCCAAGTGTCCCCCACCCAATTTTTGACGCCACAACAGCAGGTGAATCAGTCCATGAACATGTCCTACAGCGCCCAACACTGAAGTGTGTGGTAGCAAAGAAAAAGCTTTAAAATGTGCACAGTCACCCCACTTCCCATGTCTTGTGTCTTTGGCTGAAGATGGTGTTGAAGGTGATGACTTCTGCCATTTTGGGCAGCTACTCAGTTTTCCTGGGTCTCTCCCATGTATATGGGAGATACATAGGATATTAAGCTTTTTTCTTAATTAATAAGCTGATTTCCTCCTGTTAAATTTAAAAAAATGTTAACAGAGGGATAAGGGTGGGGAAAAAGAAAAGGGGCATTACGATTAGCATTATAGTGTAGGGGGGGCACGGGGAGAGCTGTGCAACACAGAGAAGACAAGTAGTGATTCTACAGCATCTTACTACACTGATGGACAGTGACTGTGATGGGGTATGTGGGGGGGACTTGGTGAAGGAGGGAGTCTAGTAAACATAGTGTTCTTCATGTAATTGTATGTTAATGATACAAAAAAAAATGTTAACAAATTAAAATTTTAAAATGTAGGGCATGAGATGCAGCCTGTGAGAAATGCTTCCACTTATTAGACCTGTAAAATTGTAAGTGAAAGTTTCAGTTTCCTAGTCAGAAGGGAAGGGCTCTTCTGTCAGAAATACACTGGATGCATGCAATTATAATGTGCCACAGTTTCTCTTTTCATTTTTGATGGAATCATACAAAATAGACTTTAACCAAACTTTCCCTATTTCTGGGATATGAACATGTAGTTAGACTACAAATAGTATGTGTGTCTATGTGAATTGGCTCATTTTCCACATCTAAAATGTCACTAACAAAAAACAAATTCTGATCAACCATGCTAGAGAAAAGGCTGAATTATCTTTTATGCTCTTACAGAAAATTAACTTCAAAAATCATTATCATATGAAGAAGTGATCCCAGAGTATGAAGCCAGAAAATATAAGAATTAAAAGGCATGATAGAGGTGTGTCAGGCAGTTAATAAAAATGTTCTGTCATTCTTCTGGAATTTTTAGTGTTTGAGGAATTTGTTGGCTTTTAAAATACGTAAGTTGTGTGAGCTCTTTTCTCACGCCAAATAAATGTTCACTTAAAATTCTCAATATTGGATTCATAATTTTGCATTATTTCTTTTAAAGACAGCTCTCAAATTGCACAAGCTTCGGAACCCCATAAAAGCCTGATCCCCCCCTACAGCCACCATCTCCTAAGCAATTATGATGTGCCAGGAGCTCTGATAAATCCCTTTACGTGCATTACCTAATTCAATCCTCAGTCAACCCACTGAGGTAAACTAAGGTTTACAGCATTTATTCTACACAATACAGCGCATTCTGCAGAGTTGCAGCAAGGAGTCAAAAACACATAAAACCGGGAGCAGGGCCCACACCCAGAAAAGGAACTGTTATTACAACTCGCTGGGATGCCTCCCAGAGCCCAGGTCTCCTCATAATTAAAGTTGAATGGTAAAAAGAGATTTAAGTATTTTGTACATTAACAGATGACATCAGTAAAGCTACACAGAAGGCTGGTAACCGTGGCTGCCTCTGTAGACGGAACCTGGGGCTGGGAGAACCCCACCCCTTGTACCTTCACATTTTTAAACGAGTTGGTGCATGAAGAGTTCTTGTCCCTGTGCCTGGCACGTGTTAAGTGGTCATAAATGTTAGCCTTGCTATTATTTATTGTTATGGTCAGTTACTTTTAAAAATTACTTAAATAATTTTTAATAAAATAGGTGGGCCCTGATGTCAAAAGTCCCTACCAGCTGGATCTTGTATTTGTTTTAAATAACTGCTCCTAGCATTTACCTAGTGCCAGGGGCTGTAAATGCACTATTATGTTGAGTAGTCTCTGAATCCCTATGAGGTAAGTACTATTCTCATCTCCTCTTTGCAAATATGGAAATGGAGGCACAGAGAGGTTAAACAACATACCCGAGGTCACACAGTCAATGTGGCAGGGGCTAGGATGAACACCCAGACTGGTGACTCTAAAGGCCAGACACAGAACTGTCTCACTGGACCCTCCTCGTATGCCACGTGGGTGCCCCAGCATTTTTTTACCCTTGACGTGTATGCATCTCCAATGCGCTTCAGGTGTAGCAGGACGGTCACCCAGAGGGACCACAGGGAAATGCTGTCATTGCAGATGTGAAGGCAGCAGGAGAGCCACACGGGGCTTATTAACCAGCTAGAAATTAAGAGGGAAGGGAGGCAAGGAGGGAAAAGGAAGGAAAGAGGGGAGTGAGCATGTACTCTGTGTCAGACAATGGACTCAGCCATTTCCCACCTCTGAGGGCGCGTGTTAACCTGATGCCTCCTTCTTAGCTGGGCAGACTGGCTGGAAGAGTTCACGGGGCCCCTGGGTGGTGGGGCCTGGGGCTCTGCTCTCTAAGAGCAAAGGGCATCGCCCAGCCTGCCCCCCTTCTCTGCGCCCCCAAGACTTCCCTTGGCTCGTGCGGCCTAAAGTAAGTATTTCTATACAGCACAGCTCAACTCAGCAGGCCTTGGCGGCCTCTATCCTGCTGGGTCTACCGCCAAAGCAGAGACCCTTCCCCCCAGGAAGTGAGAGTGGAAAAGCCCGTAAGATCTGCTGCTCATAAGGCCATGGATCCAGGAGCCTAGAGGCATCTTTCAGGGACAAATCTGCTTTGAAATCTCTGCTTGGTTCAGGAGCACCTTGGCCTCTACGTGACCTCTAAGAGGAACCCTGACCTTCACCTGCCTTGCATGTAGGAATGAGGTGACCCACATAGTGTTTTGGACTGCTGAGGGCTTCTGGCAGCAGCCACCTAATAAAGGTCTTGTCATATCGTAGCTGTGTGACCTTGAGCAAGTCACTTGACCTCTGTGGTTTTAACTTATCTGTAAAATGAAGATTACAAATCAATAAATATCTTTATTCAATAGAGGATGATCCTCCCACCCACCCTAGATTCCTGGTGCCTTTAAGAAAGGGAATAGTCCTATTTATCTTGGCATTTCCTTCAAGGTGCCTTCACGACAGGGTGCCTGACTCCAGAAAAGGGGCTCAGCACAGATTTGCTAATTTAAGGCAGACTTGGGTAGTGCAAAAGAGTATGTGTCATGGGCCATCCAGACCTGGATTCAAATCCTGCCTCTGCCACTGAACCTCTCACCAGGCACCCTTTCGCAGCTTGGTCCTAACTGTACCTCCACAGCTCCCAGGTTGCAAAACTCTAGAGGGAGCCATTCTCACCATGGGTTCATGGAACAAGACATAGGAGGCCTATTTCAAAGGGAGGATGTAAGGGTTCTAGGCCATGGTGGGTATGAAGTGGGCTAGCACAGGCTGCACAGCGTGCGTGCAGACAGACACAGTCTAGAAAACACATAGAGTAAAAGAAGATGCTAACCGAATGTCATGGCAGTCTAGGTTCACAACACACTATTTGAAAGCTTAAAGAATGTTGCTAATATGCAAAGACCATACCACAAATTTGTATTTTCAGGGACTTACTTCTTTCCTGGTTGTTCCAGGAAAGATTTTATAAGCCTTGTGGCTTTTTTTTTTCCATTGCGAATGTGGAAATGGTTCCATTAGCAAAGATATATGAATTTTTAACAACTCCCCCCAAAATGGTCTATTCATATAAATGAAGCTTCATCTTCATTTTATATTGATAAGCTGCAGAGCTGACATAAACAGTGTTTTTTTTTTCTTTTAAAACTGTTTTGTCATTCTAAGAACTCGATGCTGTTTGCAAAATGCCCCTTTAAAGGCCTCAGGTCTTTCTACTGTGATAGAAAACGTGTACAGTGGACAACACTGCTTGGACTGAGATGTTTCTAGCAGCACTGCTCTTCTGTGGCAGGGATTAAGTGGCCTCTTCGAATCACGAAGATTTAAAGGAGGAACTTCTGCCACCATCTCCATCTCGGGCCAACAAGACCAAAAACTCACCTTCTGCCTCGTAAGTTTTTAGGATCCACGTTCTGGTTTTCTCTGCCACCTATCCTGCCCTCCTTTAGAAGTGGTTTGCGTGCGTGCGGCTAGTCCTGCTGGACCATCCGTATCCAGCCTGTGTTGGCACACACGGGTTTCCTTGGGAGCATCCCTGTGTATCAGAAAGAAATGCGGTCTGGATGAGATGAAGCAGGAAAGAAACTTTGGGTTGGTGGAGGAGGAAGCTAGCAGGAGTCAGAATACTAACACTGTTCATCTTGTCCCTTGAAACTGACTTCTGGACCCCTGTAAGTCTGGGGAGAGGAAATCCCGGGGCAAAATACCTCTAAAAACTGGCATCAGTCAAAGGGAGAAATAAAGTTTAAAACCCATTTATTGCTTACAAACTGCAGGGCCGTTTCTTTCTCCTCTGCTCTGGAAGCAAGCAAGCCAGCAAGCAAGCCAGCCCCTCCCCTTAGCCTCTCAGGTTCAGACACGCCCTCGGTTGCCCAGGTAATTACCCACTGAGGTGAGATGAACTTCTCTCCACCCCTGAGGATACGCAAATGTACCAAAGCCAGGAGAGATACTCTGGAAAGGTTATGATTTTACCCACACCCCTGAGACTCAGATTCCCTACCTGTGAAATGGGGCTGAAACCTCTTCTCCCGTCCACCTACCTCAGGAGGATGATGGATCCTTCCCTCCCACCCTCCTGAGTGCAGAGAGTGGCTGCCACCCGAACCACACCCCACAAATAATGATGATCCCACAGCACAGCGGTTATGAACTCAAGTGCCCAACAGGGACACAAATGAGGGGCCGTCGTGGGTCTGCGTGGCTCTCTCAGCTGCAGAGTCTTTCAGCAGCCCAAACGTCACCCTTCCAGCCTGGGCCTCTGTCCTACCACCACTGCTCAGCAGCCAGTCTTAGCCAATGACTTGCCCACAAGGGCCCCAGAGATGAAAATGGTTACACAGTGATGGTTCAGGGACTCTTATGTTCCCATTTTGAACAATAATTAGGAAGACTCTAGAGGAACACAGGGGAAACGTCTATAATACAATGCTGGGTGAAAAACATGGTCACAACAACCGCATCTATCATTACATCTGCAGACTTTGGATGGAATCAGACCTAGGTTTGAATCCCAATTCTGCCAGCTGTGACCACGTGACCTCTCAGAGTCTCAATATCTTCTTTAAAGTAATGGGGATAATAAGACCTTCCTTCTGGATTCACTGCAAGAATTTGGTGAAAAATGTGTAAAAGCCCCTGGGGAGAAAGTTCACACTATGTGCATATGTGAGTATGTGCAAGGATAAAGATGAGAATGGATTCCAGGCAGCAGGGCGGGGTCCTTTTAGAGATAAGAAGACACAGGTGTTTGTTTGACTTAAGATTGTTGCAGTGACTTAAATGAGGACTTCAGACTAGAATAATCCAATTAAATAGGATTCCTCTGGTCAACAACCCTGCCCTTCTCACTCATGCTGGGAGGTGCTGTTCCAATGAGGTCCGGTCTTGGGACAATTACATAAAAAAAAAAAAGACACAGAGCTTCTGTAGCTCCCCCACCCCCAGCCCCTGCAACTCTTCAGTCCTGTCTGTGATGTGTTCCTTAGTGACATTCCTGCACCCAACAGGGCAGAAAGTGACGAGGAAGGAAGGCTGCAGGATGAGAGGCAGATTCATAACTGGAGCCCGCAGTAATCAGCATTTTGGATGAATGCTTAGAGGTGCTCTCAGAGCTTTTTTGCCTTGGTCCCAGAACCCTTACACACCCTTTAGCAAACCACGAGGCTTTCCGTGGGGTGTCGGCCACCCTTGAAAGTGCATCTAGCCTGTGGGTTCCCACTGCCTGGGTTTAGAATCTCCAGCATCTGCAGCAGGTGGGGTGTGTTCAATCGGAGGCAGATGCCTCGGGCGGCACTTGATTTGTTCCTAGACAGTTAACAATGGAAACAGGCTCAATTATTTTCATTATATGGAGTCAAGAGGGACAAGATGAGTCATGGGTCTAAGCCAGAGAAGCATGGGTGATGGTGAGAGGGAAAGAAGACACAGAGGACACCGGGTGTGCCCTCCGAGCCACGATGCCAGGGAGGGTTAGCAAGGATAGGAAGACACCAGATGACTGTTCCTGTTCTGCCGGTCCCGGTGTGTCCTATGTTACCAACTCCAAATCCCTCGGGCGGAAAGAGCTTCATCACGACCACACGTCCAACGTCGGGAGGGACGGCAGCAAGCTGGGGGCTCCTGCAGCCCCTCTCCCTTACCCAGCTGCCCCCTTCTCCTGTCCAATCATGACAGCTCACATCACTGAGAGCGTGCCACCACCAGGCACTGTGCTAAACACTTGACACACACCGTCTTATTTCACTTTCCCAGCACCCTGTGAGTTTGGGCTGTTTCTGCTCCGTCTTACAAACGAGGCAACCAGCTCAGAAAGGGTTATGTGACTCGCCCACGCTGGAAGGTGGCAGATCTGTCTGACCCCGGAGCCCAAACTCTCAATCACTACAAGCTTCCCTCTTTTCTTTACCTTTCTTTCTCCTATTTATACCAAATGCTCTCTGATACCATCTCCCTCGCCCCCAAATCATATCCTGTGTCTTCTGGGGGTTTGGGGCTACACAGGAGGCTGACCCCAGAAAAATAAGGCTCCTCAGGTGGAGGAGCTATGTTTCTGAGATTTCTCGAGGACAGGAAACTTCCCAGGCTGCCTGCAATAAATCCAAGCCTTCCTTTGTGGTTTCACCCCGGGAGCGGCACCCCGGGACGACTGGGAGGTCCTCCGGAGACTGGAGGTGACCTTGTCCGGGCATTCATGCCCCGGGCCTGTTTCCCATTTGTCAAATGGGCAGCCTGGCCTCCCTGCTGAGCTTGCTGCGGAGTATCTGGCGAACATAAGCATGTCAAACATGATTTTTTAAAGAGAATGCCAAACATTGACAGTCATCCAACTCAAGCCAAGCCCCACACACCAAATCTAAATCTGCTCCAATCTTAATTCTGGCTGCAAGGTTCACCTGCACTCCAGCCTTCTCGGCATATGGGGAAACTGCAATTATCAGAAAAAGGAAGGTGACCTGGATAATAACCCCTTTTCTCCCAACTGTAATCAGTCACTCCTCCTTCAGCTCCTCATCACCTTATGCTATGCAAGCACATACTACTAACTGCTAGCAACCACGGGCCCTAATCAGCTCTGGGTTTTTTATATTTTTTCCTCATTTAATCCCTTTAGGAGTGTCTGTGACTAGCCTCACTTTACAGATGAGAAAAATAAGGTTTCAACCGGTCGATCACAGAGACTTAAAGGTCACACCACTAGTAGGTGTCAAAGCCCAGATTGCAAATCACATCTGTCAGTCTTCCCCACACTACACAGCCTTCACTTTCTTTGTTTTAAAATGACCAGCCCAACACTCTCTGGCCACCTTCTCCACTTAGTTTTTCTCAGATTTCTTATGCTTTTTAGTTATGAATTGACTGCTGTGCCCCTCTGCCACCCTGACAAATGGTAAAGCCATTTGGACAGGGATGTTTTGGGTCATTTGCCAAGGGAGGGCCCCTCCATGCCTAGAACAATGCCTGACACATAACAGGTACTCAATAAACATTTATTGAACAAATAAATTTGCCCCCAAATTCTCATCAGCTATTTTCAACTGTCCCTTCTACTAGATTATAAATTTTGATGGCATTTTCTTCATCCCAGTGTCCCCTACTCCTCACCCATCTTCAGAGTGGAGAATGATACCTTGGACATAGTAAAATATTCAATAAAAGTGGGGGGACAGGATTTAACTCTTTCTATTTGGCTTTGGAAAATGTATTGGGGGTGGTCTGCTGTGTGGGGAATTCACTCAGTCTGCGTCCCACGACAAGGAAGGCAGTGAGCGGAAAACCAAGTAGGTTTGGAAAATAGGCGGCACTTCCTCTCCGTGGCCGTGGATTCAGGCTCTCAGTCCTGCTCCATGACACCAAAGGACGGGCAGGCTCCACAGCCTGATGCAAAGGTACCATCCTTGGCTTTTTTTTTTTGCCTTGTCTCTGACTTATCTGCCTCAAGTTGTGGGACAGGGCTCAGTATGCGGCTTCACAAACTCTTGGCTGAGCAGCAGGCTAGGCGGGTGTTGGAAATGATAGGGGGAAAAAAGGATCTAATTAAGCAGAGTAGGTGACAGTGTCAGGAAGAAAAAGCAAGCAAGTGGCAATTTGGATATCTGCCTGCAAATAAAGGAGATGACTGTGTTTGCCCTATAAATCTCAGTTCACTAATCCAAGTGTTTTAATTATCACTATATAATACAACATGCTGTGTGGGGCCCGTCATGGGGAAATTAAAACGAAGGAAGTGGGTGGAGGGATTCGGGCTACCCCGTTCTCCCATTTCTCTTGTTTACACTAATCTGAAGGTGTTTTTCCCCCTTCTACCATAAACACAACATGGGGTTGTCCAGTACCAAACATATTACCTTCTTCCACGCACAAAAAGGAACTTCAGGTTCTGAGGTCTTTCCCAAACATCATGCAACTTGGGGGCCAGGAGTCACCCTGGCCACTGCTGGCACTTAATCCCCAAGAAATCAAACGAACAGGGTCGTGAAGTAAACACCAGCTCCAAAGTGAATCCCCAAGGGAAGCAGTGTGAGGGTGAAGCCCAGCGTTTGAATTGTACTTCTACCACCGACCAGCTGCACAGCCCGGGCCAAACCACTTAACCTCTTGGAGCCTCAGCTTCTTCAAATAAAATAGTGACAAGATTAAATAAATAACATAAAGCACTTAGCACAAATCCTGACACACCGTAAGTGCTGTGTGACACACTCCCATCTCCCGGCCTTTATCTTGGCCGTTCCGACTGCTTGGCAAAAGCAAACTTCCTTTCCTCCTCAAATGCCATCTTATGGGTGAGCCTTCCCGTCCCCCTCTAAATGACATACTAGCCCCTCCTCTCAAACTACACACCGCACCCCCCCCCCAGTTCTTAATTTTTGTCCACAGCACAAAGTACTACCTGACATTTTACATATATGTATTTGCATTGTTTTGTCTCCTTTTTGCTACCCTGCTAGAAGGCAGGGCTTTTGTTTTGTTGACTGCTGTTATTTCCAGCACCTGCAGCAGAACTGCCTGTCATACACTGAATAGTTAATATATACTAACTGAATGAATCAACAGAAGCTATCCCTTGGATGGCGGTGACTGGAAAGGGCCACGAGACACCGCATAAGCCAAAGTTCACGGGCTAGGAAACTGAGGCGGACAGACGTCAGATGACTTGCCCTCTGGTTCCTGCTTTGGAGGCCCTGACTCCTACTGTATTGCTTCTGGCCCGAGCCAGCCTGCTCAGACCAACAACTCAGCACGTTGGTACCCTGCTGCTCAGCTGGGGAAAGAAACAATTAAGCAGATGGCTCTCCCTCCCAAGGGCTCAGGACCGGGATGCCCCAGTGACTGACAATCTGTAAAAGCAAAAAAAGGACAGGTGGAGATACCACGGCCACTCTGGAAATCCATCAACAAATGTGCTCAGAGTTGAGGAACGGCAGACGCTGCAGCACAAAGGAGCCAGAGGCCACTGCATTTCTCTCTAGAAATCCACCAGTATCAAGGACCCTCTCAGCTTTCTGCACTGACACCAAAGGCAAGCACGGCTGTCCCGATTTTGGGGTGCCTGGACAAATTCCTCTTGCACAGACACAGGGGACCTTCTGGGGTTGTCCAGTATCAAACATACTACCTTCTTTGCATTACAGATGCAAACCCCAGCTTCTCCATTCCCAGGTGCACAATTCCTCTGGGTACCAACTCTCATCTCTTAGGATCCTTAAGATTAGATGAGAAAGCACATACACAGCACCTGGCACAGCGCACGGCGCATAGCAGGCACGCAGTAACATTACCTGTTCTGTATGACGTGACGCTATCCAGAGTCAAGCCCTCCCTCCGCACCTCCCCGATCCGCCTCACTACCTCTTGGAGCTTAGACTTAAGGGTCTTGCAAAGAAGGGGATAGTCAACCTTAGGAATCCAGCCCCAGATAACTTTTGTAAAGGAGCCCATTTTCCCAATCAAGGAGAGTGGAAAGAATTCAGATTCCACATCAGGTCCCCCGCTTCCTCCAATCCACTAAAGACCTCTTATGGCCCCAAAGGGAAGATTCCAGCCCCAGAGCGTCAGCCATTCAGCTTTTCTTTTCCCAGAAAGTAGGATCTGGCTCAGAGCTTCCTGGAGGTTGAAGTGACAAAAGACCCAACGTGAATACCCTGTACACCCTTCACTCCCCATCCCCTTAACCACATAATCAGACTTGAAGCCCTAAAGAGTTATCAGAACGTGGCGAGTAAATGAGTCCTGTTGCTTTCCACTTACACGGGGTGAGCTGACTCAGTTCCTTAACCTCTCTGAACCTCACTCACTCAGTTTCCTCATCTGTGTAAAGGGAACATCGATACCCACCTCACGGGGCTACTGTAAGAACTCAATGAGAATGCACAGGGCCCGGGACATTAGCTGCTGTTTTGAATATTCAAGCCAAGAAGCCCAGCGCAGCCAACGCCAAAATCAGAAGCATTTTTGCCCCAAAAGAACACTCCGTACAGCAAAGGGCAGCTCTTCTGTGGAACACAGACCAGACTCTACCACCCTGCCATGGGCCGCAGGTTGGGAGCAAACATTAACTCCGCCAGAGGTTTCCACAAATCATATAATGCAATGTGGGGAGAGGTCCGCAAAGTAAGGGTGCAGAACGTACTACAGGTGGAACTGAGACCCAAGCAACGCCTGAAAGAGGGCCGCCTGCTGTGGGGGTGCTTCCATGAAATCACCTGGTCTGTAGTAACCGCTGCTTTGGACTTCCCAGTGTAAACTGCCATCTTTGGTGACCTCGGATTTCTAGATGTTCCCGCTGCAGCGTGGCCCACTGGTGACAAACCGGAGCTCTGGGGGGCACCAGACCTACACTGTGTTCCAGGAGACGCAGGGGGTTCAGAAGCTGGTGATTTCCGGCTGCTCCTGTACCTTCCTTGGGTCTCAGTCTCCCTGCCACGCCACCCCGGCACCGGGGCTAACAATGCCTCTGCGGACTGTGGGGCTAAGCGGGGTGCGCGCGCTAAGGCGCTCCCAGGGGAGGCCGGGGACGGCGCCCAGGCCCCTGTCGCTCAAGGAGGAAAAGGCCGGCGAGACATGGGCACTGCGCGCGTCCGCACAAGCCAAGGCGCTTTCTCTGCAGCAGCTGCTGAAAAAATAATCAGAAGCAAGCAAGTGGAACGCGGGCGGGGGCGTGGGCTCCTCCTCTCGCAGGCGCCCCCGAGGCCGGTCGGGCCGGAGGCCGGGGAGGCCGGGAGGCCAGGGAGCGGGCGCCCCGCGGGAGCGCCGAGGCCCCGCTGCGCCCGGCCGGGCGGGGGCGGCGGAGGAGGAAGCGGGGGCGGCCGGAGCGCGGTGGGGATGTTTAAAGGAAATTTACAATCATTTCCTCTCTGTGGTTTGGTGACAAATCAACAACATCCTGTTCTTTTGTGAGGCTCCGGGCGCCTGCGAGGCGGTGGCAGCGCTCCGGCTCTTAAAGGGACACACACCGGCCCCCCGGCCCCCCCGAGGAGCCACCTCCGGGGGCGCGCGGCCGGAATGCGGGGGCTGCGGCCCGAGCCGTCCCCGGGCGTGACCCGGACCGCGCACCCGCCCCCGCGGCGTCCCCCGGGACGGGAGGCGACGGCGCCGGCGCACCCCTCTGATGGATGTCGCAGCCCGGGACCATCTCCCGCCGAGGGGGCAGGAGGGGGCGGAGGGGCGCCCGGCCGACGGTTCCCCTCCCTTCCCCAGCCCCCGACCAGGGCCCGCCTGGCTTCGGACCTCCGGGTAGTTTTAATTCCACCTCCCCCAAAGCCCCTGCCTCGAATTTTCCAGCCCCAAAACTAGGGATTTATGGTTAAAATGTCGACGTACGCACACGAGGTTTATAAAACGCCAAAGCAGAGAGAGGCTTCCCGAGCTGTAGGAATAATGAGAATCAGATGGCTAGAACTAGAAAAATACAAAATACTCAACTGCCCTCCTGGGATTTCGTTCATTCAGTTATTTAATGACTATTTTTTACTAAGCGCTGGTCACCATTCTAAGGCCCGGTACTGCAGAAACTGTACAGACGCGGTCCCTGCTCCCAGGGGGCTTTGATTCCCAGAATGAATGAGTGAATAGAATTATTTCATAGCTTCAAGTGCTGTAATCAAAGATGATCATATTCTAGAACAGTGGCGTGCTATAGGGAAACTTCTGAGGTCACCATCTGACGTGTGGCCTGAAGGGTAAAAGGTGCCAGTTCTGGGAAGAACTGGTTGAGGGGTTAACAGGAAAGAGACTGGAGGTGGGGGCAGCTCCTCTGCTCATCCCCAAGACCACCTAAAGGACACCCCAAGGGATAGATTTCCCTTATAAGGACAAGCCTTGGAGGTTGGCATCCAGGAAAAGGAGACCTGGATTTTTCTGGTCTGGTTACATAACCCAGACAAGCCCCTTACCCACTACAGGCCTCACAGTTTCTTAACACTTACCTAAATTCAGTAGTTCCTAACCCTGGATGCAAATTTGAGTTCCCCAGGGAGTTTTTCCAAAACACAGACCCCAGATCCCACCTCAGACCTAAAGAATAAGAACCTCTGGTAATGGAGCCCGGGCACTGGCATGTTTTTAAGGCTCAGGGAGATGAGTTCAGATTGCAGCCAGGGTTAAGGATCACTGATCGCTAAACTCTGGCTTTAAAGTGCAGTGAGAACTATTTGGATTCAAGGTATAAGTATTCACATCATTGAGCGCTCAGCAACTCCAAATATGTAATACTCCAAATATGCTATGTATATATTTTATTTTTTAAGTTATAAAGAAAAACCCTACCAAATTAGACACGTACTATTATTATCCCCCATTTTACAGATGTGGAAACTGAGGTGCAAAGAGAATGCAAAATTTGGTCAGGAGCACACGGCTAATAAGTGGTCTTGCCTGAATCCCCTAAGCTGGTGTGCCTTTCCAGTGACAAGGTGTAAATTTCTCCTAATGGAGTTGTTACTCACACAGAGTAGCTACCAAGAGAACAACACCAGGGGCTTCAAGCCTGGGCAGTTTGTACATCTTGGACAGAGGCAGGGGACTGGCCCGGATGACCTCTGGTCATTCTGACAGCTCCACAGTGTGCATGCCCACAGCATAGGTCCCACACGATAGAGTGTAACCCTAAGAAAACAGCCTTTTATGTTTCTCTTCATTGATCTTCTTGGTCGTTTTCAAGAATGATTCCCATAAAACATGTAGTTTACCCTTAGCCAGACAGAGGAACCATTTGGCGGGGCAAGGAGAGACAAGAACTTCCTGTGTACCCCAGGACGGCCAGGATAGCGTGCACTCACCCACCCCCACACTCCCCCATATGGGGCCCGCCACCGCCCTTTTCACCTTTTGACCACCTTCCCATTTGTGCAGTTCCCTGCGGCAGGGCCCAGAGGAGGCTCGGTGAGCGGGAGCTGAGACAGGCTCCCGGTGGCAGGCAAGGGTCTGTGGGAGCAGAGATCAGAAGGAAAGGTGGTCCATTCTTTCAGTGGAATACTGTACTGCTGTTAAAAAGAGAGCTGTCCGGATAGACTAGAAAGATGCCTACGATGCATAAGCTAAAGAAGAAGATCTTCTCACTGATATCAGTGTAATCTCCCCCCAACCCCCACTCCCCCCCACACACACACGAGACCAGCAGAACCATCTGCAAGGACAGATTCCAAACTGTTACTAGTGATGACTGGGCAGATGTGCGGAGGGTGGGGGACACACAGTAGGGGGGAGTGTGGTATACTAATAGTGTACTTTTACTTGCTCTGTATTAATCACCATATTATTTAAATTGCTGACACAACAATCATGTATTTTTTTTTTAAATATAGGCATTTCTATTTATAAATAATAAAAACAAATGTTAGAAGGGGGATCATGAAAACCCACCCTGAGCCCTGGGAATTCTGTCCAAGGTAGACCCCTGGCAATTGCCTCTTTGCAAATTTTTCCAGCTGGTGCTGATGGCCCCACTGCCCTCCCACGGTTGCTTTCTCCTCACTGACAATGGCCCAGTGGTGGCCTCTTACCTGGTCAGCCGCCTCCCCTCCAGCCAGCGAGTATCCCACGGAACCTGGAGGTTACAGAAAATGAATCTGAAAGGTGCCAGCTCCAACTGATTGAACAGATGACCAAGTTTTCTTGATAGGAAAAAGTTGTCAAAGGTTCTATTTGGAGATGGAAGTGGGGGACAGGCATGGCATTGGTGTTCAAAGGCTCTGACTTTCCTGTGTGTCTGTGTGTTGTTCTGGAATCTGAGAAGTGGCATCTGACAGACCAAGGCCGGAAGAGAACAACAGAGCTTTGTGGTGAGAACCTTATTCCAGGAATCTGAAAGGCTAGGAGCAGGGGTCTGCTTATAATTTAAGTGCAGAACTGTCCCCTCCAATGCGGACCTGGTAACGACAATTCATGGCCTGTGTGACTGGCCCAAGATGAACTGTCATGTTCTAGGAATAGTTTGTCCACTCTGTGCATCCTCGTAGTTATGTTTTCTTAGATCTCTGTAGTTTATAAACAGCATGATCTTGTGGTTTAGAGCCTGAGCTAAGGAGACAGAGAACCCAGGTGGGATTCTCACCTCCACACTCTTCCCAACCTGTGTCCTCTTTTCCGGAACAGGAAATTATAATAGTACTTATTGCATAGAGTCATTTGGTAAGAATTAAATAAGGGAATACAGGAAAAGCTCTGAGCCCTGTACCCGGCACACACAGTCAAGGGTAATTGTTGGTTTAGTGACTAACAATACCAAGATCCAAGGCAGTTATTAACTGTACCTTGCAAATGAGAACAAGGAAGGTGACTGAGCTTGGGGGCTCCCCAATGATCCCACATGTACTAGCTTATACATCCCAAAAGGTAAGTCCGAATCTTGGCCTGCAGAATTGGAGGTCTTCCAAGACGTGTGTCCACAAAAATCCTACATGGTTGAGCTATCACTGCATTAAAAAATTATCACCTTGTTCTAAAGTCTTTCACCAAGGCCATACTTACACACACTCTTGTGCTAGCTGCCGTTACAGACAGTCAAGACAAATGAAATTCCTTCCTTCCATTCATCTGGGCCTGCTTATCTTAATCTTTCCAAAGCCCTTAGAAATAGGAATCCTTCATTTCAATTTTTTTTTTTTAACTTCTGCTTCCTTCTTCCCCAGTCTAGTTAGGAGAAAATTTCTGGGGGTAGGAGGTTTACACGGATGGGCCATTAACAGCATAAGAAAGCAGGAGGAATTTTCCAGGTCACCAGCCAACGACTTTAGAATGGTATTTAAAATTCACTTGCTTACTGGGGGAGGGAAAAAGGTTGGTTAGAAGAGGGTGGGGAAGGATTTTACCCAGATGATGGGGGCACTGGGGAACGCCCTTTTTTATAGCTAGCAAAACCAGTAAACACCATAACATTCTGCTTGGTTTCTGAGCTGATCTTTTATCATCGTACTTGAAATGCAGATATGGGGGAGGAAACAAATGTCTGTGTGCTGAATCCATAAATAAAAGGTTCTCTCTGGCTTCGGATTTCAAGAACACCTGGATTGCTGCTCTTGCTCTGCTATTTATGTGCTAAAATATAACGTACCCATAAATTTCTTCTGAGCCCACTGAACAGTTTCTCTCTGCCTCTATGACTCTGTCTCTGTCTCTGTGTCTGTCTCTCTCACACACACCTTACTCAGCTGTGGCAAAGCTCAGCAGGAGAAGAGCTATGGTCATGCTGTGTTACCCCTAGCCCATGTCTGCACTCTTAAAATTTATTTCTTGGCAGTCTGAAAGACATGGGGGCAGATCTGTTCTAGTAGAAATGTATTTCTAGGGATCACCTTTGCTGCTGAAGGAAGAATGGCCAGCAGAGAGCTCTGCTGAAACTTGGTAGCTAGACCTTATCAGCACCCTACACACTACTCTGTCCCACAGTGCATTGCCCCAGGAACTTGGGGCATAGCATAGTGTAGCCCTGGGAGTTTCTAGAGCCCCTGCCAAATTGCACAAGGCTGCTTAAATTGTAGTTACACATATATTTAGATTCTTCTAGTACAATGGCTTCCAAACTCTTTAAAATGCAGCAGAATCCTTTTCAAAGTAACAGAAAATATAAAAAACAGATTAAAACTACAGTTTCTGGTTGAAGTCAATCACAATGTTGCCCAAAAGGGGCCCCTGGATTCAAAGTTGGAAAAAAATATCACTCCTTTAGAATACCATTCTAGTATTATGTTAAGTAATTTTGTCATTATCACGAAGTCCAAACTATAGAACTTCTTCCAATCCAGCCCCTGCCTACCTGAGCTCAATGCAGTTATTCCCATGTTGCCCGTTCTCTTGATTTACTTCTCAGTTTTGTTGGTGCAGGTTGTCCACCAGCCTTCCTGAGAAGAGAGAAATGGGAGGTACATTTTTTGATACCTTGCATATCAGAAGATATCTTTCCTTTTATTCTTTCTTTACATTTTGATTGGTAGCTTTGCTAGGTATAAAAGCCTAGTTTAAATCATTCCCCAACAAGCCTAGGTCTCTCCAGTGTCCAGGTCTTCTAACTAGAAGTTCCTTTTGCACCCCACCTTCTGCCCTTATATAGCTAACACCTCATTATTCTTGCCAGGGAAACATCCCTGCCTAGCCACCGGCCCCCCCAAAGGTGGGCAGATAACCTACCTACTTGCTCCCACAACAGCTGGCGCTTTTCATCTCACTACAATTACTATACCATATTATTATTACCTATCTACTTCTCTGTCCTCTTCTAGTCTGTGAGTATAAGGGCTGAAAGTAGAGTCAGGGCACCACTCGATAAATATTTGTACAACAAAGGAATGAATGAATGGTTGTGATGGTATTTTTATTCCAAGGTACAATCTATGATAAAATGTTTGACAAGTGCCCTTACCAGTTGCCCTTACCATTTTTAGTGACAACAGGGACCAGGTCTACCCTGCTTGCTGCAATGTTCCCAACAACCAGAACATAATGACAGCGTAATAAAGAGATGCTGAATGAATGAACTAGCCCAGACGAAGGGAGCCCTATGCATTATACCACTAAAAAAAACTGAGAGAGAAAAAGTCCCTACGCTGTCTTACAGTCTTGTTGCGGGGGGGGATGGATAAAAAGGAGATTTGTAATGAAACTCAATTCATCATCTTTTCCCAACCATGTCAAATAGCAAACAGAACCTTCTCCCAATTCTCTGTTCCAGATATAGGCATTCCCTTCTTTAGACACCTGAGTTTGAAGCCCTGGAATTATTTGACTCAAGCCCTTTCCTTCATCGTCTGTTTCTTTTCAATCATCAAGTCCTGTTGCCCTCTCTTCTTTTATAGCAGTGCTCACACTGACCCTCCTTTTTCATTCCTCTTGCCAGGCCCCCATCACCCCACACCTTGGTTTTCACAGGCTCCCTCCTTCACTCCAAGTCACTTTTGACACCTGTCAGATTAATCTCTTGAAAGCATCACTTTTCACAGTGTCCAAAACACCTTCAGAGGTTCTTAATTTCCTTCCACATTAAGTCATACTTGTTTGCCGTTTTTCAACCTTCAGAATTACTTCTAATGCTCTCTTTTCCCTCCCTACACACACCAGTTTGCTTACTGCACATACTCGACTCACTCTGATTAGGCAAGATGCTTCACTGTCTCAGAAACCAGAGAGACTTCTGCACTACTTGTGCAATACCTTCTCTGCCATATTCTCCCCACCCCTCTCTTAATTCAATCCACCCTTCCAGACCTGGTTGAACTCCTTCCTCCTCCAAGATGCCTTCATTGGTAACTTCAGGCCTTGTTGATCTCCCAACTTTAAAATATGAATAGTACTTATCATCTTTGCAGCCCAATTAAATCTGGATGGGTGCCTTATATAAAACACTATACTATGTACATAGATTAGTGCAGTCTTCCCAACTAGCCTGGCTGCTCCCTGACGGCAAAGATGTAGGGATGTCCTATTCTTGCACACACTCATTCAATAGTTCTTTAGTAAACTGTCATTATATTCTAGTTGTTGGGGCACTGCAGTCATCAGGGCAGACCAGTTACTATTGGTGTATTTAGGCAGGTAATTTAGACCCCCTAAGCTTCAGTATCCTCATCTGTGAAATGGGATAATAGCAGTTCTACCTCATAGACTGGTTGTAAAGATTAAATGAGATAATGCTCAGTAAAGCAATTTGTACATTGCTTTGATATACACCAAGTAATATATGGTAGCTTTTGTTTTGAGACAGTCCAATCCCTGTTCTTAGAGTTGAACTTTGGTCTTGATTTTGTTGCAGACCGTCTGTCACTGAGTCAGCCTTGCAAATAATGATTTCCTGCTAGTGCCTACCTCCATGTCCACCCTCGGCTCGTCAAAGCATATCTCTGCAAGCAGTGGCTAGGAGCAAGTTCCATCATGCAAGGTCATCGCAGGCCCACTTTGTCAGTTGGCTGCCCTCAGCACTGAACTGTTTTGGTGCCTTTCAATTATGAACCTTCTTAAGTCTCTCTCTCTTCTACTTTTTCCTTATCATTATCATGATATTATAAAAGCAATACATGCTCATTGTAAAATTTCTTTTAAAGTACGTTTGACTATAAAGTAAAGAGCAGAAGTGTCACTACCCACCAAAACCTCTATTCTTACTCTTCAGAAATAACCGGTTAGAAGTTTCCCGTATTTCCAGAAATCATCCAGGGCTATAGAAACACATGCATACACTGTACTGTGGTTTGCTTTATTCACTTAATAGTCTTAAACACCTTTCTATACCCACACCTGTACCACACATTGTTTAATGGCAATTTCGATTTCTTTTGTAGAAAGCAACTATCATTGATTTCATCAATCCCCTACAGATGGGCATAGAGGTTGCTACCACTAAAACACTGTGATGAACATGCTTGTGTGTGTGTGTATGCATATACATATATATGTGTACTATATTATATCTATATCTATATCTATATCTGTATCTATATCTATATGTATATCATGTGTGGACTCCTTGAGTCTTTGAGGCTTCTGATGGCTAGATTAGACTAAACTGGGCATGACTCATCAAATCTGGCCCTCCCTCCCAAGTTCTCTGCCCAAATAGTGTTCAGTCCCTTGACCCACTGACTCACACGTCAGCAGCATGACCACCTTCCTCTTCACCTCAAAATAGAAGAGGCCACTGGACTGTTTCCTCATGATCCTGCCCAATAGTAGCTCACAGAACCCACGTTTCTCCCTTTCTCTGGAACTGCAAGGCAAATCCCAGGAACTGGAGGATAGGATTCCAGAATACAGCTGTGTTCTCAGGTAGCCTTGAGGAAGCCCCAGAGAAGGAAGGAAACACGTTCTTGGCTCATGAGACACCATCCCAGCTGTTTTCAGTGGAGCCGGGAGGGATGTAAATGTGACAAGGACAGTAGCTGAGATAGGCTTCAGATGGCGGCTAGACGGAGGTGAACACAAGGGGTTTTCACCAGCAGTGACTTGGCATAATTATTCTAGGCCATATCCGTCCTTTTACGACATGTCTTTTCTCAAGCCAAGGGCAGGATGGAACGGTAGGAACTGAGACTGCTTATCCCCAGCTTGGCCTGACTCATGCAAGACCCCAAGCCAGCCACTTACTGTACCCTAAGAAAAGCCCCAGGGGTTAGGTGAAGCTAGGGCTGGAAAAAGGTGCTCTCGGACTGCGTCCAAGTTAACTACTGTAGCTTTATGACCCACAGTGAGTTATCAAACCATAACCAGTTTCAGTTAGCCCATCCCCCTATCTGTAAAAAAGCAAAAGCAACACGAGTAGTCTCTACCTTATGCCGTCCTTGAGAGTAAAAACTACAACAGGTGCTTAACAAAGGACACGGCATTTCATAGGCAGTCAATAAATCTTTGATATTTGCTTCACTAGTATCTTCCTCTTGTCTAGCACACAGTACCCAATTCAGGGAAGGTATTTCATTTAAAAACGTTTACAATGAATGAATGAACAAGTTCTTCATCTCTGGAGGACTAACAGGAAAATTGCAAAATGATCCCCAAAGTCTCTCCTAGCTCATGGCATCCCCATTCTCTTCTTTACAGTGAAGGCAGCTTAGTGATCATATGGTTTGGTTGGTTTTTCGCTCAACTCTCTCTGGATTCCTCAGAGAAAAGATGTTCTATTCTCCTGGTTTGTCTGCAAGACCCAGCCACATAAGAATGATCTCAAGGCCAGGTCCTGGAATGCAGCCTCACCTCACAGTTTCTAAAAAGAAATCAAGTCCTAGGACCATGGAATATCAGAGAAAATTGCCTCAACCCCTCAAAGACCAGCCTCAACTCTCTGCCGATATGGCTTCCCTGTAGGTGGTCCTCAGGAGCTCCCCCTGTTCACCTAGATGCCCTTGCCTCCATTCTTGTTTTTCACCCCCTCTTGCCTAGCACAGTTCTTTTCCTGACTTCCCTATTCCCAAAAGCACCACCCATCTGGTTACCACTCAGAAATGTGGGGTCACCTTTCATTCTGCCCTCGCTTTCATCCCTCCTAGCCGAGCAAGGAACTTCCAGAGGATTCCAACACCACTGTGTCTGTTGTCCAGTGTCCTAGTCCTATCTTGTTTCCTCCCCACAGAGTAAACATTTCAGTCTATTTATATTTAAATAAGTATTCAACTTTCAGGCCTCAGTAGTTCTGTTAGAAAGGTGGAATAGTACTGAGGGTAAGAGCACAAGCACCAGCCTCACACGGGTTTGGGTGCTGGTTCTATCCTGTGGCCTCAGCTTGGTGTCCTGGCCCACACAACGGCAATGACGGTGGTACCTATATCATGGCGCTCTTGCAAGAACTAGATGTGCACTCAAATCCAGTGTGGTGTGGCCTCCGAACTTTTTGTACTACCCTGTGCTACATCTTTCTCTGGGAATGTTAAGGAATTGGTTCTGTTTCTGACAGTATAGTGGCCAAAATACCCTGGATGACCTTCCCAGTGAAAACAATTCCAAACATTGAATACATATTAAAAAAGAAAAAAAAGTGTTGAATTGGCAAAAAAGTAAATATGCAGACACCAAAAAAGACATGAAAGGGAACATGGGAACATTAGTTTCCAAGATGGCTTTAGAGGGTATCTGCTAAAACTTGGGGACTTGAAGCTTCCATTTTGATGAATATAAGGGATGAGGATGACATGAGATAAAGTTTAAACCCATGCAAGGTAAGAAGTCTAATAGATCCACAAAGGGTTACAACCTCTGCATAAGGGTAAATAAAAAAAATTAATTCATGGCACAGAAGGGGCATCAAGGAAATTTGGTTGGCTAACCTTAATATTAGATGGGGAAGAAAAACAATCTCCCCTGAAAATTCATAACTGCAAACCAGCCTTCACATAAGTTTATAGACTGAATTCATACTATCTTGTACCCTATATAATCTGAAAAAACCTCAAACAGAAACTTTAATTTAAGGGGCTCCTGGTGGGAGTAATTTCCAGTAGCTGGTGAAAGCAAATACGAATCCTCTCTGAAGGACTGCAGTTTTAGGGCATGCCTCAAGAATGCCCACAAAGTTCCAAGAAATTGGGCCTAAAGTTAAAAATCACAAAACACACCAGAAAACTAAATGCCATATCTGAGAACAAGTAAAAATAAC
Source organism: Manis javanica (assembly GCF_040802235.1). Lineage (NCBI taxonomy): Eukaryota > Metazoa > Chordata > Mammalia > Pholidota > Manidae > Manis > Manis javanica. The sequence continues at coordinate 88,697,787 of NC_133169.1, read as the reverse complement.
AGTATAATCAGACTCACAGAAATAGACATAGAAACTAACAAGTAGAAACTAGGAATGGGTGTATTTAATATACTCAAGAAGTGAATATGAGAGTTAAATATATGATCCAAGATCAAAAGACCATAAAAGGTAACCAAGCTAATTTGGGGTGGGGGAGGGGAATTTAAAACTAGGATGTATTAAATAGCAGATTAGAAACTGTTAAAGGTAGAATTCATTTACCTGAAGATGGATCTGAAGACATCTAGAAAATGACCCAGAAATACAAAGAGAAAAGGACATATGTGACATCGGAGGATAAAATAAGATAGTTTAATATATGTTTAACTGCATTTATAGAAAAAAATAAAGGAAAGAATAAGGAAAGAGTGGCATTTGTAGAGTCAGGACCAGGACTAGAGCATTTATAGAAAAAAATTAAGGAAAGAATAAGGAAAGAGAGGCATTTGTAGAGTCAGGACCAGGACTAGAGTGAGGTGCCTAAGGCATAAAATTTGTTTTAGACGCTCACTATTGGAGCCAATTCTGCATTACATGAACTCACAAATGAGCACTTCCTTAAATAGGGTGTCCCAGGCACTCAATGGCTTCATGCTAGTGCTGGCCCTGCTGAGCATTTTCCCAAATTATTGTAAGACAACACCAAACTTGGGGACCAGAAATGCCAAGAAGAATAAAGAAAACTATTTTTACACCTATTTACATCTTCATGAAATTACAGCGGGCCAGGGACAAATAAAGATCGGTAACAGAGAAACTAGTTAGACTGACTGCAGACTTCTCAGTCGCCACAATGGAAGGCAGAAGGGTATCTTCAATGTGCTGAGACAAAATAACTGGCAATCAGAATTTTATTACAGAATTTAAATGTAAGGATGAAAGAAAGTCATTTTCAAACCAACAAAAACTGAGAGAATTTACTGTCAAAAGACCCCTACTAGAGGAAATTCTAAAGGATGAATTCCAGGCAGACAGAGGCAATCTCAGATGGACATTCTTGTAAAAGGCAACAGAGAAAAAGAGATTGGTGTTTCTGTACAAGAAACAATAATGTCTCATTTGTCAAAAAAACAAAGAATGAAAACACCACCAGCAACAGAATATAAATCAGGTCGGAAGAGACTAAAGGGTTTAAGTTAAAGTAATTTAAAGTCCTTGTATCATATTGTCTTAGAGGGTAAAAAATTGTAATTAGCTTTTAAGTACCTAGAGGATTCACTAAAAGAATAAACATACAGAGAAATGTATCTTTCAAGGTAATCAATGGGAGAAAAATGGGAGAGTAACAAAAAGCTCGATCTCTAAGACAAGAAAGTAGAAGCGAAAACAAAAATAAAAACCAGAACATAGCAGAGGCCATGCCTGTGTAGGGCTGGGAGGTATACGGGAAATCTCTGAGAGAAATCTTCCTCTCGGTTTTGCCATAAATCTAAAACTGCTCTAAAAAAGTTAAATCTTTAAAAAAAAAACATACACACTCAGGACCAATAGCACAAAATAAGATAGAAAGAAATATAACTAATTCAGTAATTTCCAGTTCTTACATAAAGACATACAAGCGGAAATGTACTGCTCTGCACTGCAAAGACAAAACTCGTCAGTCTGGCTAAAATACAACATCCAGTCACTTGTACTTGTTACACGTGAAACAAACAAGTTAGGTTAGAGCTGCTAAGTTTCCTTCTGCTTTATCCCGCCAACTTGATTCCTCCACGAAGTCAAGCAAAACAAGTTCAGTCATCTGAGGAGAGTCTGATAAAGAAAGTATTTGCAAACACGCGGGCAGATTGTAAGGAGAGCACAGGGCCCGTGCACCACCCAGGAAGTGGGAAAACAGGGCTCCCTCCTCGCCTCTGGCACGAAGGGGCCACGGCAGGCTGGGCAGTTTCCAGAGAACCCTTTCTGGCGGTTTCCAATCCATTTCCACACTGCAGCCAGAATAACACACTCCCTATCACACACACTCATACACATACATGTACAGTTTCAAGCCTTTTAACAGCATCCCTCAGACCCCGAGAAGGATGAAACTGCATGTCCCTAACATAGCCTCCAAAGCCCTTTGTGATCTGTCCCCTCTGCCATGTCTCTAGCTCCTTGAGGGACCACAGTGTACCTCATATTCAGCCCTCTGGTCACAGTGGCCTTCTCCTGGATTCACCATGCATGCTCCCTCCCTCCTCAGGAGCTTTGGAGACGCTGCTCTCTGTCTGGACTACTTCTCACTCCACCCTCCAAACACACTTACCACCACTCACCCTCTCGGGCTGAGCTCGTCTCACTCACTAGAAGAACTTTCCCAAAGCTGTAGCCTTTATTATATCCTCCGGGCATTAATATCCCTCCTGCAGAACACTTACTGCTGTTCTCATTTTCTATTTACATTTGTGCAATTATTTAATGAATGGATGTCCTACTAGATTGGAAGCTCCATGAGGGCAAGAATGGCACCCTTTGTGCTCACTGCTGTATGGTGCCTGACACCAGGCACTTCGAAGGAGCTCCGTAAATATTGACGAATGAAGGAATGAAAAACCCATACTAAGAGAAAGGCACTTTGTCCAGAAACAAGTGTTACATACTAAGACACTTTGCCCAGTTTCATTACACAGTTTACATTCATTCATTCAGAGATTATTTACTTGGATTTCTCTGTGTCAGAAAGAATTAAATGCAGCTTCCTTCAAAGGCCTTTCCTACACATAAAAACACTCCCTGGGCAGTTTATATGCCAAGAATGTGGTAGGAGAGCCTCCCAGCCAGAGCAGCAGAAGGCATCTCAGTAAACGTAGCAAGCACGGAAGGCGGAAGTGCCTCTCCATTCTTGGCCATCAGACCCAGAGCAAAGGTGAATAGGTTAAACCGTTCTGCGCCTTTCCAAGGATCCCCCCTGATGAATGGGGCCATAGGCAATGGCCCCCAAGTACTGAACTCCAGGCATTTTGGCAAAGGACCTGAGTATGATTGCCTCCAGACAATTGCTAACCACAGAGAACATCCTCTGTCTTTGAATTCCCATTTGGGAAGGGGCCCAAACACATTTCCTTTGATTAATAAAATCTACATCCTGTTCTGTAATTTGATTGACTTTACACATGGACGGGAATGGCTCTATGCCTTGGTTTCCTCATCTTCAATGAGGATGAAAAATTTTAGGTTCTTTAAGAGTATCAGTAGCAATAATAATAGTGGTAGCAACAACTAACATGTACTGAACATCGCTGTGTCAGAGTCTGTGCTAAGTCCTTTATATATACATACATATAAACTCTTATATCTTCATGTAAATCAGCTCAGGATGGCCTCCTGCTTAAAACCCTCCAATGACTGCCACAGATACTACAATAAAACACAAACTCCTAATCACGGCCTTCAAGGCCCTGCATGACCAGGCCCTGGCTCTGCCTATTTCTGCTGCCTTATCTGGAACAGCCCTCCCCCTCAGTCTGTTAACTGCAGCAGCAGCAGCCTTCCTTCTGCAGTTCACATACACCAAGCTTGCTCCTACCCCCGGGCCTTTGCACCAGCTAGCCCTTCTCCCTGGCGAGCTCTTCCCTCAGATCCACTGAGGGCTGCCTCCATCTGGTCATTTGGATCTCAGCCCAGTCACTATCTCCCTGCCTCCCCTACCATCCTCACTCCCATTGCTCAACCACAGTACCCTGTTTTATTGCCTCCATGGTATTTATCACTATCTGAAATTATCTTAATTATTTGCTCCATTATTATCTGCCTCCCCTAGGTAGAAGATACATTCCACAAGGGCAAAGCCTCATTCATTGCTCACCCCTGAATTCTCAGGGTCCAGAACGGAGCCCAGCACACAGTAGGCATTCCACCAACAATTCTCAAGTGAAGGAATGGGTAAAAAGACCCTGGGAGATAAGAGCTACCATATTTGTACCATCTTACAGAGGAAGGACCTGAGGTCTAGTGACACTGGGCTATTTGTCCAAGGTCAAAGAGGTGGTGTGTAAGTAGAAGAACTGACAACAATCAAACCCGGGCCTACCTGGCCCCAGGAATTGTGTTCTTAATCACAAACTGAGATTCTTCCCATGCGTCATGTCATTTACCCTCCCCACCAGCACTTTACAAAGACCCTGGCCCAAGAGCTAGGTAGCAAGAAGGCACTGTACAAATCAGTGCTCAGTGTGAATTAACACAACCACTTTGGATTAACTGTCTAAAAATACCTATTGAAGCCGAACCAGTCCTCAGTATATATCCATAGATATAAAAACTTGTGTTCAACATGTAGAAGAATGTTCATACAAGCAGTATTCTTAAAAGCAAACACTGAAAATAATCTAACTGTCCATCAATAGTAGAGTGAATAAGTATAGTGTAGTATAGTCCCATCTAGGAATATTATGCAGAAATGAAAAAGAAACTACAACTATAGGCAACAACATGGATGAATCCCACCAAAAAAAAAAAAAAAAGGCATCTACTGTAAAATTCCACTTATAGAAAGATAAAAAATAGGCTACAGGAATCTATGGTGTCAAAAGCCAAGGCAGCGATGGCCCTTATGGGTGGAAGTGGGGTAGGATGGTTATGGCATGGGAGGAGCATGAATGTGGCTTCCAGAATTGCCAGAATGCTAGTAACTTTTTATTTCTTGACCCGGATGCTATTTCCACAGATATGTTCACTTTGTGAACATTCACTGAGGCACACACTTCTGATCTGTATACTTTTCTTAAAGTATTATGTTGAATCCCATTAAATTGCCATCTTTGTACATAAAAAGTGGTTGAACATGAGTAATTTCATACGGTTCAACGAATATGTTATACTTCAATAAAAGGACTGCTAAAGAAAAAAAAATATCCTACCCACTTGCATTGCTTTTCACATGGCTCTGTAAAAACTGGTTTTGAGAAAGCGCCCATGTCCTCCAAGGGCTCCTTGGCACATGGTCAACAGACTCAGGATGGTTATAACTTCTTCCCTAGGGCCTGAGGCTGGTACACGTGGCTGTGTACTCCACAGCCCAGAGCCTGGGTCAGCCCCAGGGTGGTACAAGTCAGCTAGAAGAGGCCAGAATGTCCTCGAGCAGAGACGAGCACCTCCAGCCCCAGGCCCATGGTGCCAGTACTCCTGAAACGCGCCCGTTCATGCCCGCCCTAGTCTTCACACCCACCTTCCCCCCTTCCTGGGCATTCGGACGGCTCCTGCTCCTCAGCCTTCAGACTGCCCAGAGAGGCTTTCCCTGACCTCCCTAAAGGGGCCCGCTCCTTCTCCCAACTGTTGTTACACCCTTTCATTATTTCCTTGGTGACTTTGCTCAACATCTGAAATTATGTTATTTTTTGGATGTTTATTTTTTTATGACTGCTCCCCGCATTAGACTAAGCTGGATGAGAGCAGGGGATTCCTATAACTTCTTCACTGTGGCATCCTCAGGGCTTAGCATGGTGCCTCGTACCTAGCAGATGCTTAAAGATCAGTTGAATGAATGAATGACCAAAAGAAACTGCATGAATGGAGGCCAGAGAAGCACAGGTGGCCCAAAGCACAAGTGTCAGGTCGGAAAGAAGGGCCTCATCCCTCTTATGAAACATGAAAGCCAAGATCAGGCCTCCAGCAAGGGGCTGACCCCTCTGGCGGCCAGACACCATTCCTTATCCCTGTGCGTCTCTAGGGTCCCCATTCTCTTGTACGAGGGACACAGACATTTATGAGATACTCACTGAACCACCCTATAGAGTAGGAATCATCATGCCCATTCATTCAGATGGAGGGACTAAAGGATCAGTCACTCACCTGAGATCCATCAGCAATTAAGCGGCACTTTGGGCAAAGTCTAAGTCTGTCTATCCCAGAGCCAGAACTTACCAACTTCTGTACCACCTGAGTTTTCAGGGTCACCAGGGAATTTCTGTGATTTGTAAGCAAAGACCAAGGGGGCTACTCTTGGCCATTTTTTCCCTTCTCTTCCAGCTCACCGCTCTCAGCGGTTGCTTGGATTTAGCTCCCACATATGAAATGAATAGGGTCCTTGCATTTTATGTGAATTTGAAATAATGCAAATCTGAGCTGTGTCATATAAATACATTCATAAAAATCTTGATTCTGTAACCAAAGCTGATACAGTGCAGATCTGACTTTACATTCATACCTATGAGAAAATCACTCTTGGGTTGTGTGAGGTCTTCAGGAATGCTTCGCTTGCTTACGTAACATTCCACTGCCCTGTTCAGCAAGAGTGAAAACCATGGGTATTGGAAGGATAGCAAAGAGGAAGCCAGTGATCTGTATTATCATAATCAAGTCAAAATCTCTAAAATTTCCTTGTTATACAGAGGAATTAGAGGACCACAAAAAATATCTGCACATGGCTATGAGCTAAATTATTTGAAAAACATAATGCCCACCCTACAACCCTCTGAAGCAGATACCATGACTTTCTTCTTCTTACAATAGAGGGTTTTAGACATTAAAAATTATGCAAAGTCACCAAGTGCTTAACCACCCTCCCCCCAATATTGATATAAGAAAGTCATCATTCAGTGTACATTCAGCATCATATCTCACTATCTGTTACCACTGCAGTTCAAACATCTGTGTTGGGCATGGTTAAAATCCACTTGTGGATGGATTACTTAAGAAACCCAACTACACAGATGAAAATACAACTTTTGTCCTATAAAAACTGTACTAGGTAAAAGAGCAATGACAGCCACAGTATTATTGCTTTAACTATTTATTAATAAAGAAAACTTCATTAGCATTTTATATTGTTTTTCTCTTTCTGAGGTTCTGATGCATGAAGATAAGGGGGCTCCTCTTAAAATTCTAACTCATTCTTTGCATCAAAATGGCTGGTATGTTGAAGAATCATCTAAACGTGCATTCAGCACTTACAATGCGCCAGGCACTCTTCCAAGTGCTTTATGTGCATTATTCCATTCAAGTGCCACTTGATCCTTTGCAGTCAGTACTACTAGTTTTCACATTACAGAGCAAGAAACTGAGGCAGATAAATCTGAATGACTTGTCCAAAGCTACAGAGCTTATAAGGGTAGGATTGAACCCTGACAGTCTGTGAGTCAGTGTCTGCACATCCATCTTCAAGCTCTGCAGCCTCCCAAGCTGAATACACTGAGCCAGGAAGCCTAGGGGCTAGTGTCAAAAGAGTTCTAACCTTGGATCTGACACGTCCTCCCTTCTCAGAGAACTAGGGTCCCCCTGGCTATTATCAGTTACTCTATTACTCCCCAAGGCTCCTTCCTGCTTCTGGGCCTTCCACCACTGAGCCCATTCTGCAGATCCGAGCTGCAGGGAAGCTTCTCCAGAGCCCCAGGGCTGTGCCCTCCTCCTTTGCTCTCTGCACTACCTAATGCCTCACTGATGTTAACTGTAATTAAATCATTCTTTGAACAATTATTTGTTTAATGTCTACCTCCCCTACTTGACTATAAACAGTAGCAGTTCCAGAATTTCCATACAGGTGAGGGCAGGTAATCTGTTTAGGTTAAGGGTTTGGCTTCCAGTGCTTAGCACTTGACAGAAGGTTGAGAATGTCAACTGAATATAGAAATGAATGCGGGTATTGATGAAGATTATAGGGGGAAAGCACAATTCACCCCCACTCCCCTCACCATGATATCACCACTGATAGTAAGGTCTGTAAGGGCAAAATAGCATGTATCTCTTTTATCACAGGTACCCCAACACCTAGTACTGTGCTTGACACACAGGAAGAGCATAATATTTTGTGGAATTGATAAATACTTAAAACGGAGCTGTTAACTTCTTATCTTAATAGAGGGATGAGAAGACCCAGAATACAGCTTTCTAAAGCAACATTACATATGCAAATATGCCTAGCACAGGCATGGCACATGATAAGTGCTCAATAAATGTCTGCCATTGACTTGGAATCCATTCTTCTCCTCACTCCCACTAACTCAGTTCCCAAGGCCAGGAGCTTAATATGAGGGCAAAGCCCAAAGCTGAACCCATTCTCCTCCCCTGGCCCGACCTGGTGGGGGTGAAGACGTTTACTCTGAGATTGGGGTACAAGGCTGTAATTAGCAGGGCAGGAATGCAGGGTTGCTAGGATTTGCCTCAAGCAGAAAATTTATACCTGGGGGAGACAGTGGAATGGACAAAATCAGATGAAGCAGAAAAAAAAAATCCAGCAAGGCCTACTGACCCCACAACCCAAGGAAAGGAAAGTGCACCTCCAACCTGAGAAGGAGGGAATGTTTCACCGCCACCAGCCCCACCCCACCATCTTTCACTCTGTCCCTTAACCCCCAACCACTGGCCCCTGGGCTGCTGGAGACATTTAATCAGCATGTCACGACCCTGTTTAAAACCTCTATCTGAACTCCTGGACGCCACGACAACTTCGACGTTGCCTGCGAAGCTGGGGCCACAGGCCCCGCCCCCTCCCCTGTGAGCACCTCCCCGTGGGGCCTTTCCCACGTGGAGGCCCCGCCCAGACTCCGCCACCTCCTCAGTCTCCCTCAGGCTCACTCGCTCTGGGTCTGGTCTCAGCTGATGACCGCAAGCCCTGGTTACCAAATTAAAATGGGTTCTTTCCCCCTCCCCACACCCTTGGACCCTGCTTTGTCTTCCATCCTAGCACTTATCAGAGCCTCACACGTGTAGTCTGTGTCCCCAAGTCTATGAGCCTCACAAAGGCAGGAGAGGCTGGCTGTCTCTCACCCCATCCCCAGAGTCAGGACAAGTACTAGCAGAGAATATACTAATATACGGATGGGTGGATACATTTCTCCTCTGACAGTTCTCTTCTCTTTGCGTTCCAAGTAGGAGCAGAATATGTACCTTAGTTACCTTGCAGACATTCTGAATCACACTCTGCTCAGGCCCCAGAGGCTCCTCCCTGTTCAGGACTAGGGGGTCCTCCACTGCCCCACCATCTCCCCAGGGGTGGGGTCTCCTCACCTCCTCCTTCAGGAATGGAACCTTGTCTGTCTCTTGGCTAATTCCTTTAATAAAGAACAGGACCACAAACCCCTATCACCACCACAACCACCATCCTGCTTTTCTTCCATGGTTTAGAAAGGATTTATTTATTCCCATCCTTTTATTTGATCTAGCAAGGCCCATGAGTGAGCACTGGCTGGAAAATTACTGCTCCACTTTCCTTGTTTAACATGCTTAAATGACTTGCAAGAAACACGTTTTTAGGTTTGCTGAGAAGGGGTGGTAGCAAAATTGAAAGAATCAGATTGCAAATATCTAGAAAATCCACACAATTTACTGCATTTTCCAGGTACAGGACCCTCCTCCTCAATTCTTTATCTGACAAATGGGAATAATGACATTGAACTTCAATGCCTGGAAAGGGAAGCCCAGAACAAATGTACAATATTGTCCTAGTAAAAAGTTTTCTTTTTCTCTTTTAGGAAGGTCGAGTGGTTGAAAGGAAGACAGGGGTTCCCTAGAGAAGGGCCTGCTCTGCCTCCGGGAACCAAGTAAATCACACTGCAAAGGTGCGTCTAAGTGGTGAGAAGTCATTTTAGACTGAGACTCAGTGACCTTGGGTTGTGATGTGGGTTTGCAAGATGGCCCTCGCTGCCAATCTCCAGAGCCCAGCCCCAGCCCCAGCCCCAGCCCAAGGCTAGACCTCCCGCCTGGCCTGGGAGCCTTTCATTGGCTCCTCCGGCAACAGCCAAGAACAGTCCTTTGGTGGCGTAGGAAGAAAACGACAGTCTCACAACTTCCTAGTGAAGCCAGAACACCACCAAGACGAACCTTACAGGGGATTCAGGCCCTGGCCCAGCTCTTACAAATCAAAGCCACCCGCTACCCCCAACTCCCCGAAGGCTACAGCCTCCTCCGTTCCTGGGCGGAGCTGGGCCTGCTGCGAAGCCTCCCCGCCTTCCCGGAGTCAGGCCTAATGGCGGGGGCTTTTCTTTTCACCAGTCAGGGCTGGTGCGCTCCCCCCACACCACGCACCATCATTAACTGCAAAGAAAGGATCCCCGGCCATTTCCATTTCCTCTGCGGTCCGAGAACCCTGTTGTTATTTAATCCTGCAGCCACCCCGGCAGCATCTTCAGCGCAGCCGGCTCCACCCACCCACCTGGCCGATTCTACGCGGCTCCCGCTTCCCAGAAGGGGAGCTGGCTGGGGGGCAGAGGTGGGGGTAAAGGTTGAGGAAAAGTGCCTACAGAAGCAAAGGGCCGTGCAGTTCGGTGGACAGAGGCTCCTCAGGCCCACATCCCTTAAGGGCTGGGAAACGCAAGGGGGTGGGCAGCGGGGAGGCTAGCCAGGGCAGCCGAGGGCGGGTGGACGCCGGGGCACTGCAGACACGACACTAGGGCGCGGGTGAAACGGAGCGCTGCCAGGGGAGTCAGGTCTCCTTCTAAGTAACCAGCATCGCCCCGGGGGGTACTAGAGCCGCAGGAGGCTTCGGCCTAGTAGCTGTCCACACCCAAGAAATGCGGGCATGGGTGGTCTGCCCTTGCTCTAGGGAGACTTAGCCTCAGGAAAAGAACCAGATTCACTCAAGAGCCCCCGCTCTGCCCTATTTTGATAAAGACATTATCTTAATTTCCGGTAAACGCAGTTTCAAGACCCCTCTCCCGACGCCTCCAGTTTAAAGAGAAGGCCCCCAGCAGGGGTCTTCCTGTCCCCCGCCTCCCCGCGACTGGCTGCGGCCTGGAGAGATCCCTAGATCTAGGTGTGTCCTCCCCACCCGGCTCTCTGCCCGAGATCCAGAGGCCGCAGTGTCCCCCGCCCCCCAGCGACACTGACGGTTCCTGCCCAGGCCCGCAGGGGCGTGAAGGTGGCCTTTACCTCCTCTCGCTGGCGGGGAGGGGGCACAGCCCGCGCAGCTGAGCCAGCTGCAGCAGTCGCCGCCGCCCTCCATTCATTAAAAAAAAAAAAAAAAAAAAAAAAACAACTACCTCCACCCCTCTTTGTAAAAGAACGACGGCCCCTGAAGGAGCGAGAGCCAGCCCCAGCAATCACGGGTTAAGTTCTTTTCCGGCCCCCCATTCATAAAAAAGGAGCGCGGCGCATGCGCGCGCGGGGTCTCTTGTGCCCACCCATTCATAGAATCGCGAACGGCGCGCTTGCGCACTGGAGATCCCTTCCCTCCCATTCATAAAAAAGCCATTTTTCCCAGGCAGTGGTTGCAACATCGCCGAAGAGGCAGCGAGAGGAGCTGACAGCGCGGAACTGGCGCTGCCGAGCGCAAGGAGCAGTGTCTGTTGCTCCGGCCGGCGTCTGCGAGGACAGCGGCGTCTGACCCGTTCGGGTTCGAAGATTTACCCAGACGTGGAGCAATGCTTGTGACTCTGCGGCTCTTCAAAGTAAGTCCCTGGCGGGTTTCGGGATTCGAAACTGCCCCCCACTGTGCCGCGACGCTACTCCCCCTCCGGCTGGGGCAAATGGTGCGCTATTTCTAGGCGCGCCTCGGCGCTCTTTCCCTCTGCCTGCGCCTCCTTGAGCCGCTGCGGTGTGCCGCAGCTCCCTGACGCCCTCGACTGGGCCGGCACGGCGCCGGGAGTGTTCACAGCCTGGCACCGGCGTTTTCGACCCCGGGGCAGAGCCTAGCCTGGCTTCCCCGCTCTCTGTGACTCGGGAAGCCCCGTGCATGTCCCGGGAGTTTGCCTTTGGCTTTAGACTCTTTCCTCTTGTTGCCACCACCCGCTCTGGAACGGTCGGCTATGGGCTCCGTTAGGAGCCACCTCTTGGGTCCAGCGGGCGCCCTCGCCCACCCCGGGCTCGGTGCCCACGGTGCCCGCTCTGCCGTAGATCTCCCCAGCCCGCCGCAGCGGCCTATGCTCGACGTAGGGTTTTCTTTCCCCCTTCGGATCCGTGTCGGACCGGGTTTCCACCCTTCTACCTCTCCCTCGATGGTCTGCGCGGGGTCGGCCCGGGACTGTGCATTTATGCCCCCTCTCTTCGGCGAGGTGGTTCCTCGCCGTCTGACCTTTGCTCTGCTGCCGCATTTTATGCTGTGCAACTGCCCTGCAGTTGCCTTTCCCTTCCTCGGCCTCTGTAGGGCCCGAAAGCCCTTGGGCTCCTTTACCTCCCTGTCCCCGGCCACCTAGCTGTGCCAGGCCCCGGGGCCCCCCGGCCGCTCTAGGGCTGTGGTGGGGGCTGAAGGTGCGTTTACATAACGCCGGGCGTGTGGGAGCTGGAGGAAGAGGTTGCATGCGTAGGAGAGATACGGCTCCCGCTTTCCCTCCTTCCTTAGTGGTACCAGCTTGACATGACCGAGAAGAGAGAAGGATAGAGACGGTACGTTCACAAAATTCCGAATCGCCACGGCCACGGGGGCCATGAAGGGGGGCGAGGGCGGGTTTGGCCATCCAGGCAGCCGGAGTTTGGCTCCGTCACTGGGGCCAGGGCTGTGCCCAGTTCCCCCTCCATGCAGACGATCAAAAAGCATTTAGACAGTAGCTGCTCTTGTGCAAGAAGACGATTTCTCAATTCTCTTTGATTGGGGGCTGGGGGTTGTGGGCAGTGGAGTCAAGAGAGGAGGAAAACGGTTGTGTGGCTTGGTGGGCTGAGTGATGGATAGGAGAAGCGGACTGGCCTGGAGGGGCTGGATGGTGGGCAGAGGAGAGAGCTACTGGCTGCCTCATTCACCAGCTGCTGGATGGGCATCCATATTGCCAGGCCTGGGTGAGGCCCGAGGCTGCCTGCTGGACATGGAGGCACCAGGAGCGCCACACACACACCAGCATAGGTAGTGCTAAAAGAAAAGGTGTAGGTTCCATGGGATGCCCAGATCCAGTGGGGGACCCCCTGTATCCTGCCTCCAAATGGGTGGTATGATGACTCTCTCCAGTCTGGGGAGGGGCAGGAGCAAGTGCATGTCTGGGTAGCTGGCCAAGGCTTTCCAGTCTCTCTGATGAGCCTCTCAGGGACACAAAGCTGAAAGGTGAAGGCCCAGAGCATTTAAAGAAATGTGAGTTTATCAATCTCTTAATAAGATCCGTCTGGCCTGAGGCCCTACCCAATATTGCAATGGTGATTTCACAATGTTTAGAGTTCTCTGGATCTTCATGCGAATGGAGCATAAACATCTGAAATTCTCAACCCCCCCTCACCCCCGCCTCAGTGTGTGGGCACACAGGAAAGGAAGGGCTACAGTTGGCCCCTCTCTCTCTCTCTCTCTCTCTCTCTCTCTCTCTCTCTGTCCGTCTGTCTCTCTCTCTCTCTCTCAGCAGAAGGGTGGGAAAGAAGTTGTAGACATGTCCGGTGTGAAATCAGATTTCCTTTTTCCCAGCCCTTAGAAGGGTCCTCACTTGCCAGCAGGCTCCAAGTGATCCCTAATGTGAAAAGTGTGTGTACTGACCAACTGAGCTATGTGACCAGGACTGGGTAGGGGGCATTTTGGGGGCAGATTTCTGAAATTTCCTTGATGGGCAAATATTGGTCAGCTAGGGCAATGAAGATTTTAAACACATCTCCTGTTTATCTTCCTTTTTAGCTTTTTGTGGAGTATAAATGCTGACCTGCTCATTCCCACGACCTTTTCCGGATTACCCTCTGAAATGGCAAGGGTTCCTTAAAGCTTTAGTTGGGCTTGCTGGGAAGAGGCACAACATGGACTAGACCTATTCCTGGCCAAAGGGGTGCAGAGGCTGGGGTGGGGGCTGGTGACATTTGGAGCTCCCAGATGTCTTTTTTTTTTTTTTTTTTTTCCTCCTTCCAGAATAGGTGGAGATGAAGCTTTGGAATTCCACCCTCTGAATAGTTCATAAGTAGTTTACAACTCCCACTCCGGTAAACCTGACCTTGCTCTGCCACAGGTTTGGCTGACTTGAATAGCAAATGAAGGCAGCCTTTCAGTGCAAAATCTGAAAGTCAGTGATTTGAAAATTAAGAAAGAAATATTCACACCTCTAGGAGCGGCCCCTGAGGTGTGTTGCTCTGGGGGTTAATACTTTGGGACCACATGCAGGGGCTGATGATCCAATTTCTGATGCTAAAATAAAAGTCCCTTTGTGTGCCGTCTTCCAGCCCCCAGGTTTTGGCCCCCACAAACATCTTTCTTTCCTCAGGCTATCCTTTTGGGGAGGGCCCCGCTGTTGGTACCAAGGAAGCTTAGAAAAGAAGCCCTTCTTTTCCTTCAGAGAAGTTCAGTGTTCTTAGAGAGTTGTGGCAGTTATTTTGTTTCTGCGTCCAGGGTGCCTGTCATCCAGCCCCTACTGAGGCACAAGTTCTCTTATGAGGAAAATTTGGGGGAAGATTCTTGCACAAACCTCAAGATCTAGAGATACAGTTTGGGGTGTAGACATGACAGTGTTTCAAAGGAAGGTGAACTGCAAGAGTGGCGAAGGTTCCATTTCATGGTCAACCTGGATCACCCTGACAGAAGGGTGACCAGTGACTCACCGGAATATATTTTTTCCTTTCAAAAGAAGAAAGTGATGAAGAGAACATACCAAAAACTGTATTACTTTTTCTAGGCCAAGCTTGAGGCCAGTCAGAACAGATGAGTGGCTAGGAGACCTGCTAACCTCGGGCCTTAATCTCCCCATCACACAGTCCAGGGAACAGGCCTGGGCCACACTGTGCCCTTCTTACCACTGGGCATCCACCTGGTTGTAAGGGAGCTCCTGCCTGCCCAGGAGGTATGGGGTGTTGCATGAGGTAAGAGGCGGGGTATTCCTGGCTGTCAGGGGTCTGGGGCCACCCTGCAGATCCGGACAGCTGACAAGGCTGTGGATGTATCCGGGGCATGTGGCTGGGCTTAAGAGGCTCCACCGTTCAGCTGCGATCACGATTGTTCTTTCCAAGGACAGTCAGCAGCGGAAGCAAGGGCACGGGGGGGGGAGGGAGCACAGATGTGCTGCATCTCGCGGAGGAGGGAAGGGGCCCTTCTGGGGCAGGTGGCCATTTGCAGAAGAGTGGTTTCCCTTGTCGGCCAGTCTTTTTCTGGTTGGAGGGAGGTGGGAGTCATTTCCTGCTCCATCCCAGGAGTAAGCTAAAATCTATTATTACCAGTTCATTTCTTAGTGGAGGGTGGTGAGAAAAATGCAGTCATCTTGGTGTAGGTGAGCAAGGGCTTCCCCTGGGGGTTTGGGTTTCTGTCCCCACCCCCAAACTGCGCTGTGGGCCCAGAGTTCCCTAACTGCGGAGGTTAACAGGCTTCTTCCCATTCTGCCCTCCTTGACTTCTAAGCCTTCTTGAAGGGGATCCGAGAGGACAATAATTATGGGGGTGAGACACGGAAGCCGGTTAGAAGAATTCAGAACCAAAGTCCAGCAAGGCCTCTCCCACTCACTCTGTGCTGGGGCTTTGTTGCTCAGCCGGCTTGTGGATGTGGAAGAGAATAGGGCTGAGAGCTGGTAACTGGTGATGGGACAGACCGATGAAAAGCAGCTGTTTTCTTTTGTGGTCTCTCACAGATTCTGTGCAGAGGTGAGCTCCTTGGTGTTGATGCTGGCCTTGGGGGTGCGGTGGGGTGGGGGGCTGAGGAGCAGAGCGGGGATTCGCAGACCAATCCAGCTGCCTCACAGCCTTCCTTATTCTCCCAGCAGGGCCATCCTCAGCAGAGATGCGGAGACTGTATTCCTCAGTAGGCTGTAGGAAAGGCGAGCCCCAGGCTTCCCTCACCACCACTCCCCCACCTTTTAATGCCTTTTAGGGGCAGTAAGTCATTACTTGGTTGGAGCTTAATTAACTAAATGGGACGTCGTCACAAAGAACCTAGAGAGAGCGGTGGGCGGGCCCTCTGGCAGCCTAGAGACCTTTCCTACTGAGGTGTTAAAGGGTTAAACCACCTTCACTGAAAGAACCTGCTGAGACTGAATGGAGCAGTGTAGAAACTGCCCATTCATTCGGAGCCTCTTGCCAGTTTGTCATTAGCTGACCTGTAGTTTTCAAAGTACAGCTGTCAGGGTTTCCCGGTTCCTCTCCCCAGGGTAAGTCAAGGGGAAGGGGCAGCCGAGTGGCCGGGACATTTCACATGCCTCTTGTTTCTTTTCAGCTGGCCTTACTGAGAGGCCTGCCTCCTGACGCTCAGCCCCTCCCCACAGGTACAAATGCAGCGTCAGACTCCCAGACTGCCAAGCTGCAAACACAGGGCTGTGTGCTCTGGGCTTTTCAATATCCTGCTGACTCAGGGCCCCAGGACTCTCTTCTGGCCCCTCCTTCCCTTCCCCACAGACCTGGACCATCTGGACCAGGAAGCCCCGTCTGTGAATGTGCCCTAGGGGCTCTTATGTCCAGCTTTAGAGGTGGGAGAAGAGAGGATTCCCTTCTGCTCCAGGGCTTCCTTGTAGGGACTGTTTTGTGGTGAGAGCCTACTAGTGAGACCCATTCAACTTAAAAAAAAATTATAAATGCAAACACAGGGTAAGGAAGGCAGGAGGGCGGGGGTGACGGAAGGGGTGGCAAAGGAAACTGAGTCGGAAGGGAAGATAACTTGAGCTCTGAGTCTTGCTGTAATGACAGATTTCAAACTACCAGCATTCACTTCACACTGAAAATCTCCTTAACTAGGGGCCAGTCTGATATAAGGCCTGTCTAAGCTTCATTTCCCTGCTGGTTGATTAAGGGCCCACCCATGGCCTGATGAGGTCCCCTGAGGGCTGATGGGACACTGACAAGGTTCATGGCCCGCACCTCCATACCTTTCTGTGAATACCCAGAAATCCTTGTAAATCAGGGCTGCCGAGTTACGATTCAACCCAGAGTTGAGTCTGGGTTGTTTGAATCTTGTCCTGATACTGGCCAGCTGTATGACTCTGTTTTTCCACTTCATCGTCTCCAAAGTAGGTGTTACCCAAAGTGTTGGTGAGGATTAAACGATAAAAATCGTGGAGGGCTTAGCACAGAGCCTGACACCAAGATGTTTTTCATAAATATTAGCTGAATAATTATTATTCATGATTATTAGAAGTTTGAAGTGGAGGCAGAAGTTTCCTTTCCCCATGCTATCCGTAAGACTGCTACCTAAATTCACCAGAGGTTACTTCTCTGGCTAAGTGGGGTGCTGGCTTTGTTTCTCTGTCCACGGTCTTCCAAATTGGCAATCAGTCTTCCAAATAGCCTAAATGAGGCAAAGACTTCTCTCTCCTATTTATATTATAAATCTCTTCCTTCCTTGCAGGGGAAGCAGAGAGTACATATTAAACAGCACTTAAGTTCGTCAGCATTGCTTAGACTGAAGGGTGGGTGTGTCCCTGTGAGTAGACATTGATCTTCTGAACCAACTGAGGATTGGGGTTTTTCGAGACGTCGTTTGGCTGTGCTGCGCAGGGAGTCTTTTTTGTCAGCCAAATGAATTTAACTCTCCTCTGGAGGGTCCCTGCTAGTGCGGGGTGAAGCCATGAGGCCTGAGTGAGTTTGAGCAGTGCAGCTCTGAGCCAGCCGTTGTTTTCTGCTGAGCTGGTGACCGGAAGGAATCCTCCATCAGGATTATGATGGAGAGGCTGCATTTTAGAATGTGCCTGTTGGGGCCGTCCTGGGTGCAGCCTGTCCCAGCAGAGCTGAGTCATTGTGGACTGGGCTCCCACCACTATGCCTGGCTGGCCCCAACTGCAGGCCCAGATGTTGACAGCTGCCTCTGGAAGGTGATGGAGCTGCTAGTGCCAACACTCCCTAGCCTGAAGGTGCTGGCTCCCACCCTGGCTTCCTGGTAGGGCTTTCCTGTGGGACTTTTTCCATGAATCTGCCTTCTGATTTCAGGGCGTATTAAAATCCCTGAGCATCGACCCTGCTTTTGCTTCATCCACAGAAAAACATGGTTGATTTTAAAGAACCCCAAGAGTAGATAATCTTCTGAGGGAGGGGGTACCCTTGCTTTTTCCCCACAGCATGGCAGGTTCCAATCTGGTCTGAGACAAAGCCCAACTACATGAGGCGATACTGCTACTGACATTTTGTTGGCAGGACCCAGAGTATTCATGACCTGAGCTTCTAGAATAAGGGAATCGTGTTGTCTTTGTCTGGGGTGGGGGTTCTGGCTGGGGCACCTCTTAGCTGGCGCCGGAGAGTCTTATCCTGTGCCTCTTGTCAGCATTTCCCTTCTTATGCCTAGTCACACCTTTTCCTCCAGGCAAAATCCCCAGGGCTGGATCCTGGGGCTCCTAACTCTCTTATGTTGACCCCCAAACTCATTTATTCTAGAAGCAAGGTTTTGGAACCCCTGCAAAGAGTTAAGTGGGCTGAGGTAGCATTTCCTGAAGCTCTGCCCCATGGCCAGTGTGGTCCTTGGAAAAGTTCCTCTCCCACAGGTGCTTATTGGACATTCCCCCCCATGCAACCCTGGCCACAGGAGCCCCCCAGGAGGCTGCCTTGGCAAATGACTGTTTCTCAGTGGCTGACCTGCCGGGCACCTGAGGCTCCGCCTGTCACAGGGAAGTCTCTTCTTTGAAGATGATGCCCTCATTTCATCTGGGGGAACTTGGAAGCAGGAGTAGGCTTTTCTCCCAGGTGAGAAACCTGCACAGAAACACCAGCATCTTTTAGGTAGGTAGGGCTGTGGGAGCAAAACCAGTACATGCCCAGTGCGAGTGGATGGTACCAGCTGACTGAGCACCGAACCTGGCAGAAAAGACTTAATGCCTCTTGGCATTTCACAGTGTAGATGATACACAGATGAGAACCCTGTGGATAAGCTCTTTCAGGCCCTCCATGAACTTCCCACTGAGACCTCACTATTTCAGACAGGCTGGGAAGCACGCAAGGAAACCCGTACCCAGCAGTTTAGCCATTTCTGATCAAACCATCGTTTCCAAGTAGGGGAAGTATGGTATTTCCTCTTCATTCCTTACCATAGACATTGAGAAGCATGGATGAGCTGGCAGGGGTGAGGTCTGAGGAGTGTGGGATTCACTGCAAGTGGAAACCTCTCCATGTCCTCGTCTTAGGCATCACCTTTGAGGCAAGATGAACCTAATAGTAGAGGCATAGATAGGGTTGCCTCTCCTAATTAGAAAATCGTTAACATCTTTAATAAGCATTTACCAAAACCCTACCTCATAATACGTCCAATGGTCTTTTTTTTTTTTTAAGACAGATAATCCTTCCCTTCCGTCCACACCCTGTTATGTCCTCCACTGCCTGGTGGAATCTTCCCAGAGCCTCTAATCTTTCTCTTGGATTCCAAATTGTGTCCCCTTGGGCAGAGGTCTTGGCCTTCTGCTGCTATTTCTTTAAATTGATCTCCAGCCGAATTCCGAATGTAAAGGTCAGCAGGCGAGGAAATGGCACTTCTAATAGAAAACAATGTGCACTTTCTAAATTTGAACCAAGCCGTTTCCGCTCTTTGATTTAAGTGACTTCCTGGGGTTCCGTGTCAGGCACTGCAGTTGAATCTCTGGCTGGATTCCAACTTAAAATTGCACTCTCCCGGTGAAATTAGAAACTGATCCACGGCTGGCTTAGCTATTCTAGTAAATAGCATTTAGGCTGACTGTTCAGCTCAGCACTTGGAAATGGGTGATGTGAGTGCCCCTCGGGAGGATTTCCCATCCAGGTTGTCAGAAGCTCACCTACCCAAAGGTTATTAGCCACTGGAGGTTGCTGCTCTTAGAAGTGGTAGTGATAAGTTAATGCCCTGGCATGCAGGCTTCAGATAAGGCAGCCCTTCCTTCTCTTGTGGCTCTGAAATAAGGGCTGTTGTTTATGCAGCTGATAAACTCCGTAAGAGCAAACGGGCTGTATGTTGTGGTCAGTACATCCTCTGCACAATGCTTGGCATGTATGCTTATTAGTGTTCAGGAAAGCTAAACTGTTGCTCTCTGGGATGCTAAGGTTACTGAGTACTTGTATGCCAAGCTAGGTGCTAGGTACCGGATATGCTTTTTCTCATTCAATCTTCCCAAGAACCCATTTTACAGATGACAAAACTAAGGCAGAGAGGTTACTAAGAACCTCATTCACAGCAACACTGCCAGGCAGAGGTGAGAATTACAACTTGGGTTTGAGTCCAGAGCTCATGTACATTATACCCACTGAGCTATGTCCCTTAAATGAGGAGCATGTTTCACTGGGTTTGAAAGAACGAACTCGGACAGTCTGGCTTTGAGTCCAGGTCTACTACGGATAGTTTTGTGTTACTGTGAACATGAGTTTTCTGTACCTAGAAAAGGGTTACTAGTAGTAGTAAACATTTTATGATCATTGTAAGGGTCAAGACTTAATATATGTGTTGCTTAGCCGAGCGCCTGGCATATAGTAAATACTAAATAAGTGTTATATCTGCCACTACTGTCATTGTCATTGTTAATCATCTCAGCCTTACTGCTGGAGAGTCCCCTAAGGGAACCCAGATCTTGTTCGCAGGCTCCCAAAGACGGGAACCTAATAGGGTGGGGATGTTCACAGATCAGGGACTGATGCCTGGAATCCATTCTCTCTTCTTTCCCACCCCCCCACCCAGGGTCCCTAGAAGCCTGTTTCTTGGTGCAGTCCAGGACCTCCAGCCCCATGGAGCCCCCGATCCCACAGAGTGTTGTCCCCCTGACTCCCGGCTCAGTCATGGTGCAGCCCCTTCTTGACAGCCGCGCGCCGCACAGCCGGCTCCAGCACCCACTCACCATCCTCCCCATCGACCAGATGAAGATCAGCCACGTGGAGAATGACTACATAGACAACCCCGGCCTGGTGCCGCCCGCCGGCCCGAAGCGGCCCCGGGGCGGCGCCGCAGAGCTGGCACCAGCGCCCGCGCGCTGCGAGCAGGACGTGACGCACCACTGGATCTCCTTCAGCGGGCGCCCCGGCTCCGTGAGCAGCAGCAGTAGCGCTTCCTCCGACCAGCGGCTCCTAGACCACATGGCGCCGCCGCCCCTGGCCGACCAGGCCTCCCCGAGGGCTGTGCGCGTCCAGCCCAAGGCGGCACCTTGCAAGGCCCTGGACCTGAAAGGCCCGGCTGTCCCCGCAGAGCTGGACAAGCACTGCCTGCTGTGCGAGGCCTGCGGGAAGTGTAAGTGCAAGGAGTGCGCGTCCCCTCGGACGTTGCCCTCCTGCTGGGTCTGCAACCAGGAGTGCCTGTGCTCGGCGCAGACCCTGGTCAACTACGGCACCTGCATGTGCCTAGTGCAGGGCATCTTCTACCACTGCACCAACGAGGACGACGAGGGCTCCTGCGCCGACCACCCCTGCTCCTGCTCCCGCTCAAACTGCTGCGCCCGCTGGTCCATCATGGGCGCCCTGTCCCTGGTGCTGCCCTGCCTGCTCTGCTACCTGCCCGCCACCGGCTGCGTGAAGCTGGCCCAGCGCGGCTACGACCGCCTGCGCCGCCCCGGTTGCCGCTGCAAGCACACGAACAGCGTCATCTGCAAGGCAGCTGCCGGGGACGCCAAGGCCAGCAGACCCGACAAGCCTTTCTGACGCTTCGGGTCAAAGGCCCCCCGGGAGCTCCCTGTGGAAACCTGGTTCCCTCTGACACCTGAGAAGACCACAGCGAGGCCAGAGGCTTCAGCCTCCCGAGGCCCACCTAGCTCGTCTGCCTGCTCCCCACCTCCAGCTTCCGAAGAAACAGACCACCATCACCCACCCTCCTTCCCCAAAAGGATGAGGAAGCACTTTGGGTTTTTCCAAGAGTCCTGGAACTTTGTGTCAAACAGACGGTGGCAAGGGGTGTGGCGTGGCTTGGGGGGATTTTTCTTTTCCAGAAGACGGAACACAGATGTGGACCCGTGTCCGGAAGCTGCAGCTGCTTGAATGCAGCTCCTCCGCCCTCCCCTTCTCCCTGCTTTTCTCCACTCTCTTTGGCTGCCTGGGAGGAACCGTCCACTGGCCAGGGGACCTTTGAAGAGGGCCCTTTGGAGTCTCCACATCTGTACCTTCATCTCTTCCCCCCTTCCACCCCAGTTTGCCCCAGCATCTCGGGGAAGGTGTAGACCCTGGCAATCCTGTTGTATATACTTGGGAGCCCCCCAAGAACAGAGGGCGGCCAGTGAAACCAGGCCTCATTCCTCATCTTCCCTGGAGCCACTGCACACTGCATTTCTCCCTTCCTGTTTCGTCACTAACTCTTGGGGGTGTTCCACTCGTAACACCCCCCTTTGGCCCTTACTGAGTCACAGACTCACCTGCCCACTACGGGTCCTGAGTTCTCTGCCCAGATCCTTTCCAGAAACTTGATGACTAGAGAGCTGGGGCAGCAAACGCCGAGACCAAATATCATTTTGCCAATGAGTTTGAGGCTGTATTTCTGGATCCTGTCATTATGTTTTTATGGAATAATTAAACCAGACGCTAACGGTGTTTTAAAAAATAATAATAAAACACTCGCTTCCTTTTGGGCCACCCCCAGGAAGGGCTGATTTCAAAATCTGGGGGGGCAAGAAACCTCAAGGAACGCAGTCCCCTCCCTACCAAGAAGAGGATTTTAACAGCGACCAAGAGAGGCAGCACCTCCCGTTGGCAAAGGGACTGGAGGCGAGCTGGGCGTGGGTTTCTCTTCCTATTCTGCTGCTTGCTGTCATCGCCTTTCGTGTACAGTGATGCATCTGTATCTTTATTGTAAATAGAAAAATGATGAAAAAAGAGTCTATTTAGTATTAGGAAGCCCTGGCAGGGGAGTTAGAAGAGGGCCAGGGTGGGCGTTGGGCTTCTTCGAGGGCCCCTGGGGATTGAGCCCTGCTGCGGGCGCCCCCTTCCAAGAGCCCAAAGACGTAGCAACTCTTTCTCTCAAGGTGCTAAAGGACTCAAAAGTGCAGCACGTCCGGTGGGTAGGTACTTGTTGCATGCAAAGCTGTAGAGTGTCTGGTCCTTCCTCCCCAGCTGTTGTGCGGGGTTCTGGCTTCGTGTGGTATTTTGTGTTCCCCCCACCACCATCTCCCACTTATGAGAAGAAGGGGCCTGGGCTGGAAAAGCTACCCCAGGTGAAATTAGAGGTGCATCAGGCAGAACGTTTCCTGCGTTCCCACTTTGTTCTGGAGGAACAGTAGTGCCTCCAGGAAGGAGGTAGGGAGGCTGGTAGCTGTGATTGGCATGCACCCAATGCTTCTCAAGGACCTTTTTTTTCCTTCTTGAAGAATAGTAGGAACTTCTTATGGTTTAGAGTAAGTTAACTGTAACCGTAGGTATTTATTGATTGAGGAAAGGAGGGGAGGGTCTTATTATTTTAGGCTTTATTTATATTACATTTTCTAGCTTGTAAAAGGCGAATATGAAATATTGCATCTGCGTTTTCTAAGGCTGATTCACGTAGCTACCCTTGCCACAGTCGTGATGGATGTATGGATGTTCTTGCACAAATCGGAGGGAAAGCTAGAAAAAAACACATTCAGCCAACCACTTATTGATTGAATGTATCAGATATGTGCTGAAGGGACCAGAGGTGTTTTCTTCAGGATAGGTGTGCAGAGGTTCCCCCCAAAACAAAAGGGCACGTGTCTGCTCTTGGTGGGGCCTCAGAGCCCCTCTCTCAATGTCTCCATGGGAAACTTGACCTGGTGGCAAGTTGCACTCGGGTGATCTTGGTGTTCTACATGCCCATTCCGTGGAGAACTGATTTACATAAGCTGTGTTATATACACACACACCTCTGTCTACATGGACTGACCCTCTATCTACAGGGGCCCTGTTTCCTGGCAAACAGCCTCCTGAACCCTGACTTTTTGTGTACATAGTTGTAAACATGGATTTTTCTGGGTTTTGGTTTTCTTTCTCTGTTTTCCTCCCCCTGTTCTGGCTTGTTCTTGGTTTGCATTTAACCTGCTGGACGGATGTCTGGAGCTCCGGGCCCTGTGCCCAGGGGTGAGGAGGGGAGTGGGGCTGCTTCGGTTCTCCACACTCCCTTCGCATAGCAAGCCCTCAGCATGTTTCTCTCAGCTTCTTGGCAAAAAGCAAGGGAACTGGCTTGCCTGTGGACCCCGGGGGCCAGCCGGTCAGGGGTCCCCGAGGGACCAGGCTCTCAGAAACAACACATTTCTGTGGCTGCTTCTGGCTGATTGTGTTTCCTGTCCCCAGTGGCTTGCTTGGCTGGATTACGCCCTGTCCCGACCTTTCTTGAGAAGAGCCGGCTGGTTCCCACTTCTGTCCCACCCCAGGGCGGGTGGTGGTGCTGCCTGGAACTAGAGGTTGAGTCCCCAAGCCTGGGTGCGGCACATGTGTCCAGGGGGCCTTAGCTGCTCCCCTTGTGAGGGTGGGGGTGTGCAAGCCCAACACTCTAGTAGGCACCCTGGGGACTGGGTCTAGGCTAGCGAAGCCCTCCCAGGTAGGTGGTGGGGCACCACCAAGGTTTCTTACAGTCCTTGGCTGGAAGGAGGTGAAGACCACTCCTGGTGTTGATACGATCCCCTTCAGTGCTGACAGAGATGAAGACCTTCATGGCACACGGTCTGGTTCAGCATTTGGAGTCTTACGGGTCCCCGTGTACATTGAGTGACACCCGGTTAGATAATGACTTCTCCAAGGTGTCAGAACGTGGAGAGTGTTAGTTGGGACCAGCACCCAGATTTCATCTCGAAGTTTCATCTCCCATGCTGCCCAGGAGATGTCCAGTGGCATGTGGGTGGCACGGCCTTGCGCTGTGCCATCCACTGGGGCATCCCGCACGCCTCAGCGGCTGCGGCTCATGCCTTCAGTGAGTGCTGTCCTGAGAGGGCTGAGGACAGATCTTGCACCGCCGGCTTCTGCTGTGGGGTCCTCCACATGGTGTCTTCTCTTGTTTTCTCTCCTCACTGCCCCACAGTTTGGTTTTCGTGTTGCGAACAGAAGAG
Organism: Manis javanica; assembly: GCF_040802235.1. Classification (NCBI taxonomy): domain Eukaryota; kingdom Metazoa; phylum Chordata; class Mammalia; order Pholidota; family Manidae; genus Manis; species Manis javanica. The sequence goes on along the minus strand of NC_133169.1, from coordinate 88,673,155 downwards.
CTGTTTTAAGGTTCCCTCCGTACTTCATTTTCCTTCCTCACTATAGCCCCTTCTCGTCCCACAACAAAAGTTACAGAAGGTTTCCTTTGTATAGAATATTTATTTTGAAGCTCTATTTTAATAGTATTTATTTTAGAAAGTCTACTATTGTAAGAGTTCTTCTGTTTGTGAAGAAAAAAACAAGTTAAAAACTGAATGTACTGATCTAGAAAATATATATAAATATATATTGTTAAATATACACAGGACTGCCGTTTCTCGTGTTTGTGTGTTCACGCCCTCGACATCCCCACCCCACAAGGCCCCAAGTTCATCAAAGAACACTCACCAAATGGCAGAGGATCATTTGACCACCGGTTTATAAAAATCCTGTGGTTCTTTGATGCCCTGGTGTCCCCCAAACAGATTTTCATGCCCCTCCACACATACATGTTTCAAGAAGGCAAACACAAGCCCCTGGCAGTTTCCTTACATTCACTGGACTGCTGGATGTTACACAAAACCACCTTCTTTCACCTCTAAAGCCTTCCATCCACGTGATGACTTCCTCTGCCCTTCCAATGCACCTTCCATCTGCTTCCCCTGCCCCCACCCCCACCCCATGTCCTAAATACACTCGAACTTGGTTAGAGACCTGGCCACTTAATCAGTTAAGGTAACTGGGGGAGACTTAATTCGTAGGCCAATCACAATGAAAGCTGGACTTGTATTTTGAACATGTGAATGCATGCCTCTTGTTTTCTGAAAGAAGGAATTGAGCAAAAATTTAGGTATTTTTTTCCTGTTAGCAATAAGTGGGGCCAGGTAGCCGTCACTGGCGGTGGGGGAATGGGGGGAGGGCGAGGAGGTCCACGTGCCCCGGGTCTAGGACTTGGTTTCCCTACCATCACCAGTCATGCTGTCTTACAGTCCTTGGCGAAAGCCTTGGGCTTTGAGATCTTCCATGCCATTCCAAGGATCCCCTGGTATTGCCCAAGAAGGCACAAAGGATATTCTTCCTCAGTGTGGTCACGTCTGCTCTAGAACTTACAGAATAAAGATAGGCTCCAGCTTCCCCCTGTCTAGGCCAGACCATGTGGTCTGTCCCAATTGCCACACAAGGACCAGGAGTAACTGGTGCTCCGAAGTCTTCCTTCACTGACAAGCTGACACTTGGAGATGCTTTTCTTTTTAATCAACTCTGTCCTAATTCTTCTACACCTTGATTCAGTCTTGGATTCCTGATGGCTGGGGATGTAGGGCAGGCCAGACCTGGTTTTACTTTAATTCTAGTGTTTGGAGATTAAAATAATAACCTATACAGGGTATTGGGGACTTAGAGTCTCACTCACCCAAATGCTCTTGGGGAAATGGGAGCTGAACAAAGATGTGCTTCTTTTAAAAAAATCAAGGTCCAGAAAAAAGTTCCACATTGGCCTCTGTTGTTTTCGTCTCCCTGACTGGCCCCTGTTCCTCTTGGTTCCCAGTTAGGAAACGGATTTGGGGAAATAATCGTTAGCATTTATTGAAGTTACCTTCCTCCAGGGACCAAACATCCACCGTGGACTCTACTGTTCTCTCCTAGAGATGCAGTGACCGGGATTCAGAGAAGTGGCCGTCTGCCCAGTGCATGGGGTAGGCGGAAACATGGATTGGTGGGGGACTAGCCACTCAATGTGGGGCGGAAGCACACGATGGACTAAAAAGACTCCCCGGCGGTGGACTTTGTTTCCACCCTCTACACACCTCCTAGGAAGGACCGCCAGCCTGGTGCTTAACCCACAAAGAAAAAAATAGTCTGGAATTGGGGATGGCAGAGAGCTTGAACGGCCCATCCAGCCTGCAGAACCTGCGACTTGAAATGAGCTCAACTTTCCAAAGTACGTTTCTGGGCTAATCAGATGAACCTGGGCAGACAGCTCCATGCTGGAGGTGTGTGCCAGATGAAAACCAAGAAGATATTTTTAAGAGCCTGAAGTTTATTCATCGGAACTTTAATAAAACAATATGTCCATGGCCTGGGGCAGGTATAATTTTCATAATTTATGGGTCTCTGAGACAGGAAGAGAGCTCAGGGTTTTATTGTGTTTTGCACGATAAATGGCATTCCAATTGTCGACATGATGTTCTTTAAGGACTCTTGTCTGGCAGGAACACAGGCCTTCTGGAGCCCACCTGGGCCTCGAGGCCTGCGGCAAGGGATAATTATGAATACATCTGTATCTGCTAAGCAGGAGATGATTGAAAAACTCCCTCATTTCCTTCTGTCATTAGAAGACACTTCCTATGCCGACACCTATATTAACATTTAACTGTTGCAAGGGTTGGAACCGTCCCCGTTCCTCTCCTCTCCCATCTTATCCCTTGGGTCTGGCCTCTCCTGTACCTGGACAGGCTCTGGGAAACTTCTGATTGGCTCCCCTCCCAGTGGGCATGCTGAGGGAGGGAGTGGCCTCCAACTCTGAGCAAAAATTCCTCCAGCCACATAGCGAGAGGACGGAGCCCCAGGTGCCACTCTGATTGAAATCGGTAGTGGGAATTCCTGCAGTCCTCCAGAAGGCCTTCCGAGGGCCAGTACAAACGCTATGACTGAGTAGAGATGCTTCATCATCCTTCACAGTTTTGTAAACAATCCAGTTAGGTTGATATAATCAGTCTCATTTTACAGATGAGCAAACTGAGGCTCAGAGAAACCAAGTCATCTGCCCAGGACCAAACAGCTGGTAAGTAGTAGGCCTTCCTGCAAAGCCTATAAACTACAGGCCGCAGCCCTATTTTCACTTTCAGACCCAGTCCAAATACCACCTCCCTTGGGATGCTCCCCTGTGTCCCCAGGAAGAGATTTCTTCACCACTTGTGCTTCTGGAGAAGCTGGTAGAGTAGGTGATACTTAGCCAAGACTACATAGATTAATTGACGGGACTTGAATCCAGGTCTTGCCACCATACTGCAATACCTCATATAAAGCATGGAGACCCATCCCCACACTGGTCTCTGGAAGGCATCCTCCGTTACCGGACAACACGATTCTGGGACAACCCGCCCACCGTTGCCGAAGCCTCCCTCTCTGCAATGCTCCTCCCAGGCCCCCAGGCTCCCATTTGACTGGTTTCTGGGCAACACTCCGGCTGGCCCTGGATTACTGAGCCTCTCTGCTATGCCAGGGTCTAATCAGGTCGGAGAACTAGTGTCCATCCAGGTGGCCTCAGTTCCCAGAGTGGGCACAGCCTTCGGGCTTTCTGACAAACGCCTGCCACGTCCACAGGCCACTCCTTTAGGGCAATGTGGTGGGGAGAGCACAGTCCCTCTGCTCAGGTCCCTGCTTTGCCACCTTCACTGGTGCCAACTTGGCAGAGTCACTGTCCTTCAAGAACCGTTGAAGGATTAGGTAGTGGCCACGCACTATGCTGATAAATGATATCTGATACAGGTACCAAAGACATAATCCCGGAAAGGACATCTAAGATCATGGAGGCCATGGAGTAGTTCTCAGTCTAGGATTTGTGGGGGTTTAAAGGTTTGATATTGGAGATAAATTCCTGTGTGTTTGTGCTTTTTGTCTGAGAGACACTTCCCAGATTCTCAGAGGAGTATGTGACTCTCCCAAAATGTTCAAAATCACTGGTCCAATCCACTCACCGCCACTGTATGGACGGGGATGTGAGACCCTGAGGGTAGCTTGTCCCGGACCACACAACAGGTCAGCTGCAGAGTCAGGAATAGGAACCAGATTTTCGGTCTTGCTAGGAAACTGCTTACGGTTTTCAAGCATTTGTGAGCCAATCAACAGTGTCCCCAACAAAAATTCCCCAAAAGTGACATCAGCCATAATGATGCCAGTAATCCCCACGCTTGGTCTCACCCTGGCTCTCTCTAGGATCTTTATTGGGCTCCTCCCTGACCCCCTGTGGTATGTAGGGGTTTGGTGACCTGTTTACTTGTTCACAGCCTGTCGGTCCCCTCTAGAGGGTGAACTCTACGAGTGGGGGGAGATAAACCTCTTTTGTTCCTGACCTCAGGGTCACCTGGCCTCTGTGAAATCGCACGCAGAAACTGTCCACTGAGGTAAACCACCAAGGCCACCTGGCAGCGATGGCAGCAGTCCAGAGTCCAGGCTCTGTCCTCCCAGGCTACATCCGCTGCCCTGAGTACCCGGGGATCAGTATTTGGACATACCCCACACCTGTGGGCAGCCTCCCTTTCAGCATCTGGCATATGCGTGGCAGTCCAAAGTGTCTGTCAAATGTACTGATGCATGAATGATACCCTGAGAGGAGAGTCAAAGAGGAAGGGACAAGTGGCTGCAGGCTGCACCTCCGTCCTGAAGCCAACCGTGTGAGAGAATATAGCGTTTCCACTACATGATCATCATGGGAATAGAAGGACACGCATCCATCTCCAGGTGCCGCTGAGTGTTTCACTACATGCCAGGCACAGTGCTAACCAACTGCCCTGACCCATTCTATCCTTTAATCCTCACTCTGTGTTAGCACTTTCATTTCTCCCATTTTACAGATGGAGAAACAGGCTGTAGCAGGTGAAGCCATATCCCAAGGTCCTTCAGGTCTGAAGCCAGAGTGCCATGCTTTCCTACTGGTGTGCCCACCCACAGACACCGGGAAGAAGCGTCAGCAGGGTGTCTGGCCAGCCAGCTGTGGGGATGATTGATGTGTGGAAGGAGGCCTGAGCCCTGTGCGTTGCTCTAGAAGCACTCATGTCTTTGGGGCCAGGAGTTTGCAAAGCTGTATCTGGCAGATTCCCGGCCCTCAGCTCCCTTTATCACTTGCCTGTGACAGACGTCCCCAAGGAGGAAAAAAGAAGCCAGTGTAGGAGTTTATGCCATTCGGTTCACCTGGCCCTTCTAGAACACGTACGGCTACCAAAAGCATTTAGGGAGGCTCAGTGTTGTACAGCCATCACTCAGACCAGGCCAGCAGAACAGGAATTATTATTGATCAGCCTTGGGACAAAGAATCAAGGGGATATATATATTTTTTAATATTTTAAATAAATAAATAATCTTTTTTAAAAATGACATTACTCTTGTAAAACAACTGCAACAATAAAACTCCCTATCTACTCTGGCTTCCGTTTAACATTTTGGTATATACCATTTATTTATTTAACAAATAGTGAGTGTCTGTCAGGTGCAGGGATGGTCCTTCCTTTGAAGCCTTACGTGGGATCATCCTGCACAAAGCTGTTCTGCAAAATGCTCTTCACTCAGCAGTGCACATGAACTTTCTTCCCTCGCTAGAGCTTCACTTTCTCCTTTGTCATGGCTGGTATTATATGGTATTTCGTTTTATGGCCTTTCCACTAACCTCTGTGACAGGCTCTGCCCCCAACGCCCAGCCACGCACGTCACCTGGGCCCCACTAGCCGTACCTCCTGCTTACCCTTCCCGAGGAGGTCAGTGGTCAAGAAAACAGGAGCCATGGCATGTGAGTGTGTGTGTGGCGGAGGCAAGAGGGGCCACACCGTCTTCCTACACTGATGGACACTGACTGCATTGGGGTGCGGGTGGCGACTTGGTAATATGGGCGAATGTAGTAACCACAGTGTTTTTTCATGTGAAACCTTTGTAAGAGTGTATATCAATAATACCTTAATGAAAATTTTTTAATAAACAAAAATAGTAAAATATGTTCAAATAATCAAATAAATACTTAAATAAATATTTTTTTTTAAAAAAAGAGGGGCCACACACACACAGGGCAGCCTGGTGGGGGCACAGGAAATTCCTCTCCCCCCAGAAGACCTGCCCCTGGCACATCTCTGAGTTAGGGAACATCCCCAATGGCATGACATTCACCTTCAAGGTGACCATGAAGGTCAACAAGAGGAGGCACGGAGGACTGTTTGTTGCCTTTAGGACCCGCAGTTGTCCTCAGGCTGGCAGCCCAGGTGGGCACCGCTCACGGAAGTGTACCCGACAGTGACCCTCCCTTCTTTAGCCATTGCTGTCTTGTCACTGCCCTTTTCCAAACCCGCTGGTTCCTCTCTCCCCGTAAGTGTGGGCTGGACTTAGGGACTTGCTTCCAAAGAATAGGGCATGAAAGGGGAAAAATGGTCACTTTACAGTGTGGACCTGTGGCAGATGCCACCTGGACCAAGTGGTCACAGCTCAACATCACCAATAACAGGTCAGGCGGATGTCATAGCCTCCCTGAAATCGTGTGATGAGACGGGCACATCGCTTCTCCTATTCTTCCCCCAAATCCACAGCCTTTGTCAAATCATGAGAAAACAGCAGACAAACCCAAGTTGATGGACATTCTATAAAACACCTGACCGAAATGTCAAGGCCGTGAAGAGCAAGGGAAGGCAGAAACCGTCCCATCCTAGGGAAGACCGAGGAGACGTGACAACTCAGTGTGACATGGTGGAAGAACTGAAGAAATGTGAATGACGGCAGTATGCCATCGTACTGATGTTAGTTTCTTAGGTCTGACAAACGCACTATAGTTATGAAAGATGCTAACATTAGGGGAAGCTGGGTGAAGAATATAGGGAATTCTCTGCACTAGCTTTGCCACTTTTCTGTAAAATGTAAAGTGATTTCAAAATAAAAAGGTTTTTAAAATAAATATTCATTTTTAAAAAATGCTTAGTTTCTTCCCATTGAACTTAGAATGAAAATCAAACTCCTCACTGTAGTACAGGAGCCCCTGCCGAACCTGGCCCTGGCCACCTCTCTCTCCCTGTCTTGTTGCCCCAGCCCCCAGCTGAGAGACCCCTTCCTGCTCCTGACCCCTTGGCACGACTTCTTGTTCCTGCTGGAATCTTCATCCTCTGCCTTATGCACGGCTCCCTCCTCAGCGCTCCACTGAAATGCCACCTCCTCAAGGAAGCCTTTCTGAATTGTCTCTGTTGTCCTGGTCTTTTCCTTCACTGTGCTTATTTTAACTTGCAAGGTTAATTTGCATGTGTTCATTTACTTACTTGCTATCTATCTTTCCCCCATCAAGGGCCGTTTATTCACTGCTCTCTACACACTGCCAGACATTTTGGGTATCACTAATTTTTTTCATTTTATAAATGAACCTATTCCCCTATTGATGTACATGGCAGCTGCTTCCAAACTTGGGGGCTGTCATCACGAGTGCGGCAGACTTCTTGGTCCATATCCATTCCCTGTTTTTGTTTGCTGCCCCAAGTTTCTTCCAGAGTTCACCCCTTTGCCACATGACTCAGGGAAAAGTAACTATTTCCAGCTCCAAGGATAAGCCCGAAGGAGTGTCGTCAAATCACATGTACTCAGTCCTTTCGCCAGTGATTGGTTCAGCCGGACATGTGATACAGTGAGGACCAATGGGTGCGAGGGGGAAATCTGCTGGGGGCTTCTGGGAAAAGTTTTCTCATTCTTAAAATGAAGAAAGAAGGCAGAAAGGAGTGCAGTATAGTGGTTTGTGACACTGGAACTGCATGCAGCCTTCTTAGCACCATAAAGGGAATCGGTCTGAGGATAAATAAAGGTCAGAAGCTGGACGGCACAGAGAAAACAGGGAAAGAACCTGGGTCCTTCTTCTTGACATCGTGGAGCTGCCCAATTAACCAATCCTGAAGTCATACCTGGACTTCTTTTATTTAAGTCAATAAATCTTTTCTTATTTAAGCCACTTTGAGCCGGGTAGTTTTTATAACTTGCAGTCAAAGGAATCTGCACTGACAGAGCTGGTGCATTTTCTACTCCTTTACATGCTGCTGTTTAGAAAAATCACAGGCTTGGGAGGGGCCTTAAAGTCAACTTGACTATAACCTCGGTGTAAGTACGAGAAGTCACCATTTTCCAACCTTTCTGAGATTTTCCTTGGAACTGATTCAACAAAGTCATGTCCTAAACAGCCTGGTGACTGTGTGTAAAGGGTCGTGTCCAGCTCTATACAGTCACCTGCAGCGTTCAGAGAGTTTAGCTATGAGACTGGCCATAAGTAGTGGCTTTTTCCATTCCCAGGTAAGGAAATGTAAAGTGGATCCTATTAGTTTATTTAATATCCCCCCTTTTTTCAAGGTGGGGGTACCCGCAGAACTACAACTCCTAAAATCTTCCAAAGTCGATTACATGGAATGTTGTCTCTAAAATCAAAATCATGTTTCCTTGTAATTTCAGGAAGGAGGTGGGAAGTTAGATCTTAAAGAAGACCTGAATTAGAAACAGCCTCCCCCCCTGCACTAAAGCTACACAAGCCCGACTTTCAGGCTGGAGCACTGCCAAAAATTGGGGGCAAGAATTTGGCCCATTGTTACTTTAAATATCCTGTGTCTCAGGCCATCTAGGAATGTCTAAGTATGGGAATTTTCCTTCTGAGGTCTGGGATGTAGATATAAATAACTTGCTTGTTAGATTCTGTCTCCACCCTGCCTCTCTTAGCCTGGGTGGCATGAATGAGCGAGGCTTGTCAATGATGACTACCAGCCCCCTCGGTGGCTGAGGCCAGTAGCCTAAGGCACTAGGAGCTTTTTCTCCCCTGCTCTCTAACTGCCACCTCCACACGCCAGGTGAGCTGGGGAGCAGCTCTTTCCAAGGCTGCCCCAAACTTCTCTTAACAATACTGTCTAGGACGTGATGGTTTCGGTTGACCTATCCCAGCCCTTCTACCCCCGTGTGGGAATTTGAAGAGTTGGTATTTCTGGTACTTGAACTAGAAGAGTTTTATTCCTGCCATTCTCACCACTTCTGTCTGAAAGAGTCTGGTGCAGCCAGCTTCCACTTTCATTTGTCACAGACAAACTGGTGGACACAGTTTGTAGCTGCGTCTCCCCTCCCAGCTATGACTTCCCCAGGTTCATCTGGCCTTGGGGTCACAGGTAAACCAAACAGGCCTGCAGCTAGGAGCTGGGCTGAGACGGAAGAGGTTCCTCACTTCCTTCAGGGGGAACGCAGAGAGACAGGTTGGAGGGTGCCTGCAGGGTGAGACCTCACAAGCCCACCCAGCCAGCCTCATCTCCAGCGTTGGGAGCAGTAGACCTCAGATCACCAAGCCATCACCAGGTAGCATTTGCTTTCTGTCAGAACCATGGCCGCAAGCATCAGAGGGCCTGGGTTCAAATCCCGCGTGAACAGACAAGTCTGTCTCCCTGAGCCTCCATTTCCCCATCTGAAAAACGGGGACAGTAATGACCTACTTCACATAGACTCACGACAGGGGTCGAGAGTCTATGTGAACAGCACTTTGCATGAGGTTAGAACTCAGTAAATGAAAGAACAAAGGGAGGGGGAGAGAAAGAGGAAAAAGATAGAGAGGAAGCTAGAAATGGAGAACAGAGATAGATATGGAGAGAGACTCACAGCGTCACGGGGGCTGAGACACAAACAGAGCCCAGATCCAATGAGAGACGTGAGAGGTGGGGCCTGGGAAGCTTGGAAAGCCCTGAGGGGGAGAGAGGGCAGAGTGGCTTCCTCTGCTGGTGGAGCACCCCTAAACTCCACCACGCCATCTTTGCCAGGCGTTGAGCTGAACGTTCACCTCCGAGCTCCCCTTGCTTGGTAAGGGCAGCAGGTTCCACAGTCCGAAAAGGAAAAATCATAACTTTCGCAGCAAGTAGAGATCCAAAAAGGTGGGTTTGGTGCCTGCTGATGCCCCCCACCCCCAGGCCCCTGCTGCTCACCAACACTGACTACAGGCTGATGGGTGCTGGGCACCGCCTGCCAGGGTTAGGACCTGGCAAGACCACTGGGGCACTTGCTTTGCAGAGCAAAGAAAACACAGGGCAGCAAGTGAAATAGGTGTTCAGGATAACTTAGAGAGTGAAAAGAGCTCTAGGGAAAAGAAATCGGGTGTGTTGGTGGTGAATGACCCAGGTAGTGGTCCGGGAAGGCCTCCCTGAAGAGGTGATACTTGCACTAAAGCCCAGTGAGAAATCTGAGGTGTCCGCCACAGGATAAAGCAATGGTCTTCTGTCTCAGGCGCCCCGAGGACCTGGTCTGCATGTACGCACACACGCACACACACACACACACACACACACCACAAAAGGAAGTCAAAGAAAAATCTGCAGGAACTGGCCAAATAAAACATGACTGAGATGAATTGCTTTGCAAAACTCAGTCACCCACTTGCTCACGTGGCAGGAGAAGGAAGAGGCTGCCAGCCCCCAGGGAAGCCCTCCTTGGTGGGGAGGGGGCAGCAGACAAATGGCCCAGATAGAGATCTCTCCGGGCTTTGCACTATTTTCCTTCCTTATGGTAGAGCCCCAGCTCACTGAATCATCAGGGCTTCCTCTGGGGGCTGGGGGCGCTCACACTTCCCAGCCTCAATGCCCGGACCCACCTCCACCTTCCCCGGGGCCACCAGGACCATAGTCTATATATAAAAATTGCTCAGGGGTTGGGGACCGGGGAACAGCTCAGGGCAGGATGCCTCCCTTGACCCCAGTGCAAGTTTAGCTGAAACTGCTCTCTTCAGGTCAAAGCTGCCAAACAAAGCTGAAGGTGTGAAAACGAAGTGAGAAGGTCACGCAGGGAGGGGCCTGTCTCTGGAACCCTGGGGCAGTGTTGGGTGTGAAAAGAACTTGGCTGAAAAGCGCTTTCGACCTCTTTAACTGCAGATGCCCCTCAGCTACCATGAAAGAAGTGAAAGAGCATAGCAAGCTGGGGTGGCATTCAGCAGTCGGTTCCATCCGTTCTGTAAACATGTATTTTTACATGTTTTCAACAAGCCAAAGTCTCCCTAACCTGCTCCTGCTGCAGCTTTCCCCATTTCAGTAAATATTTGATTTCCCCAGTAGCTCAGGCCAAAAATCTTGGGCTCATGCTCGGCTTCTCTCTTCATTTCCCACCCAGCATATGATGCAGCAGCAAATTGTACTGGTTTACATTCCAGTATATCCAGATTCTGATCTATATTCACCAACACCACGGCCACCATGCACACCACCCACCATCTTCCCTCTCGTCTGGATTATTGCACCAGCTTCTCAACAAGTCTCCCGGCCGCCTCCAATAGTCCCACCATTAATTGACTCTCTGCCCAGTGGCTAGTGGGAATTTTCTGAGAACATTTCTCAGTTGGGTGGCCCTGGGCAAGTTATTTCATTCCTCTGCACTCAGTGTCTGCATCTAAACAACAGAGAAAAAAACAGCACCTGCCTCACAGGCTACTGCGAAGGTTAAATGAAATAAGATAAGCCTGCCTGGCACAGGGAAGTCCTAATGTTCTTATCTGTCTGTCATTTCTATGCTCTGTCAAAGCTACGTTGTAAATTGTCTTTTAAGAGCATCTTGTCCCACTGGACTGGGTGTGGCTGGAAGGCATGAGCCATACCGCACAGCACAAAATCAGAAGTCCGTCCTCTGCTCAAACCCTGTCCAGTGGCCTCTCATTTCATTTGAAAGGCCCCACTGTGGCCCATGAGGCTCCCCAACCAGATGTCCTCTTACTCACTTCCTTCCTGCCTCATGGCTTTACTTGAGGCTCTTCCATCACACCAAGTGTGTCCTACCTCAGGGCCTTTGCATTTGCTGGTCCCTGGGTCTGGAAAGCACTTTGCCCAGCTGTTTGCATGGCCCCTTCCCTTCTCCCATTCAGATCTTTGGTTTATTGTCACCACTTCAGAAAGGTCTTATCTGACCTCCCTGTCCAAAATAGTCCCCCCCTTTGACCTCCTGTTTCTCCTTAGCCTATTTTATATTTCGCCACTACCTGCTGTTAAATTATGCATACAGTTTTGTTTATTTTTACTTGTTCATTGTCTGTCTTGCCCCTGTGAAGGCCAAGATGTTGTCCTTTTCACCACTGTATTCCCACTGCCCAGGACAGTGCCTGTGTTCAATGCATGAACAAATGAATGATAAATGAAAGAATTTACTGAGCAACGTCCTTTACAAACCACACGTCCTTTTATGCAGTCCTCAGGGTCTTTTTACTACTAAGTGGGAGTCCCAATTTAAAGGAAAACGAAACCAAGTCAAGTGCTGTGCCTTCCGTAGCATGGGGCACAGGGGCCCACGTGCTTCCCTCTGCCCCTGCTCGCTCCTGCTTGCCTTTCTTGGTCCACTGCACCTTCAAGGTCAACTCAGATGTCCTTCCCCCCATACAGCCTCTCCCAGCCCAGGCTGGACAAGATGCCCCTCGGGCACCCAGTCTAGTATGCCTGGCTTCCCATCCCACCTCCAACAGCTGTGTGTCCTTGAGCAGATTACTTCTCTCCTCTGTGCTTCAGGTTCCACAACTAAAACGTGGAGAAAATAATAGTACCTGCCTTGTGAGGCTGTTGTGAAGATTAAATGAAGTAAGATAAGTAATGACCTTGAAAGATTACCTGGTTTATAGTAAACCCTAATTATTATATTTCGTCTGTCATTTCACTTGCCAGGCTGTGTTGTTACTGGTTTAAAGGGCTGTCTCCTCCTACTAGTTGGATGTCACTGGAAAGCATGGACCATGTTAGCCCCTAGCACAATGCATGGCACACAGTAGGTTAGCAATCGCTGTTTGCTAAGTCAGCAATTGTAGCAGTGAAAGCTGGCATTGAGTATGTCCTTTTTATGTGCTGAGCCATGTGCCAAATACTGAAAATGGATTCATTCATCGAAGTCTCACAACAAACCCATGAGGTGCTACAATTTTTGCCATTTTACAGATAAGGAAACTGAAGCTTTCAAAGTTTAAGCAAATTGCAAGTACCCAAAGAGTAAATGGTGAAGGCACCATTCAAACAGGAGGGAAGGAAGGAAGGGAGGGACGGAGGGAGGGAGTGATGCCAACCTGACCCTACTATTGGCTCAGTCAACCCAGGGCTCAAGGGGATTAGTGCACGCTTACGTGTAAAAGGGAAGGAGAGAGCCAGTGAACTTGCACATCTCTCCCTGCAGTCCTAACCCTGCTCAGTTCCAGCCTAAATAATACAACGGCAGCTAATCGTTTCCTGCTGCCCAGACGCTGTCTGCTTGGTATGAAGTACCCAGCTTGGGGTGGGGGTGCGGAGTTGGAGCACTGTTACTGTTCACCTCTGGGTGAGGGCTGAGGGCCAGAGGGGGTGTGAGCCCCGTGGGTTTCCCTGAAACTCCACTGTCCTTTACAACAAATTCCTACGGAAGAACGTATGTGCCAAAGCCACCTGATGAAGATCTGGAGAAGCCCAGCCCGACTGCAGCCCCAATCCTCCTATTTCAAAATTGGGAGAGAGAGAGAAAAAATTCTATCTCTGAACACCACATGGGGGAAGTTTCCACTTGCCCTAAGTTTCAAGCCCTTCAGGGACCGTCGGAAGTGCATAGCCAAGGGCTGCCAGCACCCAGCACACAGAGCAGTTTGGGCTTGTTCGAGGCTGGAAACCAATTCTGATGAGTTTCTCTTGCCTTTTAAAAGTAGTTCTACCAGCCTGGGAAGTGGACACTGAGAAAAGAATGACAGATGGACAGTTTGAAAGCCACAGCAGGCTAAACTGGCTGATGCAGGAAGCATGGGGCTGTGCAAAGAACGTGGGTTTGGGGCCGGCCCTGGGTTAGATCACAGCTTCACCACTCAGTGACTGGGTAATCCGGACAGGGTTCTTGTCCTTTCTTTGCCTCAGTTTCCTCATCTGTAAAATGGGGCTCAGAATTCTCACCTTATACAGTTGCTGGGATTACAAAGGATGATGGCTGTGCAATACCAACGGCAGATTTCACAGTAGTTAGAAGAGGAGAAGGACCCCTGAGCTAGGAGGGCCAGAGCAGAGCTGAGGAGAGTGGCTCACACAAGGGATCCCCGTGCCAACTCGCAAACATGCCCTGTGATCACTGCTCTCCAGGTCCCATCGCAGGGACTTACCTGCTGGTTCTAATTCACCGTCATAATTTTAGGAGCATGACTTTACTATCAGAGGCCTTGGAGAGCCATAGAACCAAGCTCCAAACACGCCTCCTGGACACTGAGCATGGCACTCAAGCCTTCTCTTCAATAATTAATTCATACAATCAGTATTTAATGAGCACTGACTACTTCTCAGGCCAAGATCTGGGATGAGCAAGACGGACAGGAAGCATCTGCTTGGGAAGTTGATCTGGGTGGGACACAGGCATGGTGGGAAAGCCGAATGCAAGGCCACAGCTAAAGTCCTGCTGGTGAGCCCCTCGATTACAGGCTTTTCATACAGATGGAATGAAATGAAGGAAAGGAAACACGTCGAAGAAGCACTCATGAGGCTCCGGACAGGAAGGCAGGTCCGAATCCAGCCTCTCGGGGCAGCTGGCAGAGGAGAGGGGTCCGTCCTCACAGGCAAGCCTGCTGAGGCGCCCGGGGGCCCGGTGCCCCCAGACGGGGACCACTGGAAGAGCCAGGAGCTGGGCACGGGCTCTTCTTGACTCCCAAGCTAGTTGTCTTTGCACTGTGTCACAGGGAATTAATATCATGTGTCCCTGTCCTCTGAGGATTTCGGACCACGTGAGGATCCTCGTGTCCCAGAGCACACGTTGGGTCTTAGTCTTGGTCTTCGTGTTAGGACGAGGACCCCGGTCTTGCTCACCCCCGTCCACTGTGATGGAGTTCATGTTAGAGATGAGGACAAAGGGAGCTGAGGTTGAGCCCCTGCCGATTGTCCCATGACCGAGAAGAGGGATTTGAACCCGCAGCCTATGATCCTGACCACCACCTCGCCCATCTGGGTGACAGGCCAGGAACTAGATGAGAGGCTGAAGGAACAGAGGGGTTGGTGGTCAATGGAAGAGACCTACCGAGAAATATCAGGAGGCTGTGCTGCGCCCCCAGCCCCAGGCCAGCCAGGGTCATTGTCCCAGGACAGGCTTTGCCTTTCCCTACGGGGTGCGCCCCCTAGGATGTCCTTCCCCTTCTTGTGATCTCTTGGAAGCTGACCCGCCCCATCCCCAAACGCATTTCCTTTCCTGACCTCCCATTATCCTTGGTGCCCTGGACCCTCAACCAAGCATTTGAAGCCCGAATCAGAATCTGGACCTGTCACCTCTGGCTTGTGCAACTCGGGCTAGGCTGTACCTCAGTTTCCTGAGCTATCGTAAGGATGGCATAAGGCTAACTTACCGGAGTTCTCTGAGAACTAAATTAAAAGCAACAAGAAATATGCATGTGCTCTAGGAACGACAAGAGTGATGTTTTTATGTGATGAACAATTTGTTAATTTTACAGCATCAGCACAACTAGATTATGAGATTATGAACTGAGGGGTTTTTCTGCCTCGTCTGTTCCCCCGTGGCAGACTCCACAAGGGACCAGTCTCACTGAGGCCCCCACCCTGGGCATCTTGCTGGGAAAAGGCCCTGGGAACCAGAGGAGGCAGTCGTGGCCAAGGGACCGGGTTGCTGGGCCTTCCCCCAGTCTGCCAGCCCTTTCCTGAGTCTGGCGTGGCCTCTGGCTTCCGAGCCAGCTGCAGGCCTGCACAGTTCCCCCCCTTCCCTGGAACACAGCTCGGGATTAGCCAGCCAGGAGGTTGTAAAATGCAAAGAGGAAGTGGGAGCATCCCACAATTGTAGGAACCTGGCCTCCAAGGGAAGTAACCTGTCTGTTAGTCTGTCTGCCTCTGGGGAAGTGGGCCATAAATCCTGGTCTTAAGGGCTGCTGAAAGGATAGAGCTATTTATAAAAAGTCTGAGGCTTTTGAACTCTTTAAAGAGGCAATAAGCTTTTCTCAGGTAATTGGGGTTTGGTATCAAGGGCTCAGATGCTTCAGCAAACAAAGCCGCCGGCACCCAGCCGGGAGAGCGAGGTGGAGGGTGTGTGCGGGCAGGCACAGGAGTCCCAGAGACAGCCCTGGCCGCCCCGCCACCTCCCGCGCAGCCCTGCCCCTGGGCTGGTCACTGAGCGCACAGAGTTCCTCCAGGTTTGCTTTAAATGCGATGCGACTTTGACCTTGCCATTTCTTCCATCTGGAATATTCTCCCTTCTGGTCCCTTCTTAAATGTCACCTACTCCCAGAGCCCTTTTTTGACCAGGATGTCATCTTTCAGCATATTAGTTGGTTTTATTTTCTGTAAGGAACTTTCGACCATCCTGAGAGCTGGGCTTTGTGGCCAGGTATCTACCAGACACTTCGCACCAACATCCTGCTTGGCATGTGAAAAGTGCCCTCTAAATATCTGTTGTATGAATAAATACATCAATGTAAAAACCACATAGAAGAGGGGCCTGGGACTCTGTTGAGGGAGTGGGTGGTATTAGACTGAACTGTGCAAGCCTTCAGAGCAAAGGGAACATCTGAGCGTCCTATGGGAGGAGAAGCCTCAGAAGCACGGGCCTGGTGGGGACACACGTTCTGTTTCAGAGAACAGGAGCAATGCGATGTGGCCAGAGTACATGGGGGGCAGCAAAACAGGCTATAGAGGAGGGTTGCAAGTAGGTTGTAAAGAATTTGAAGGGGAGTAGAATTTGTGACCCCAAAACATGCCTCTTTGGCATACAAAGTATTTTAAGCTGGTTATTTCTAAGCAGCTGCAGACACAGAAGCTCTGAAAACTGAGTAGAAATTTTCCTTTTGTAGGAGACATTCATGCACCTAATGGAAATCTCCAGTCATAAGGGGCCTCCCTGCCCCCGGAAGAGGGGATAAGCAAATCCCTAGAAACTCTTGTCAGCGAGGACGCAAG
The DNA here is from genome assembly GCF_040802235.1 of Manis javanica. NCBI lineage: Eukaryota > Metazoa > Chordata > Mammalia > Pholidota > Manidae > Manis > Manis javanica. Next base: position 88,656,637 of record NC_133169.1, on the reverse strand, counting down.
ACTGGAAGCTAACCTTGGTTCCTGTGCTACCCCATCTGCGGTCCCCCGCACCCACCCCATCCTTAACGTCGCCCTGATGTCTTTAGCTGAAGGATGGCCTGGGCCATTTCAGAGTTACTCCATTTTCCTGGGTCTCCCCCATGTATATATACAGGAGGTATACATGTTATTCAACTCTGGGTTGTTTTTCTCCTTTTAATGTGTCTTTTTAACTCAGAGTTGTCTCAGCCAAGAACCTAGAAGGGTAGAAGGAAAATTGTTTTTCCTCCCCCACAGTGTTGGTGACCCAGATGGGACTTTCTGAGACACTATGCTCATTCTGGAGCCTGCAGATGGGATCCAGGGAAACTGGCAGAAGCCACAGGGGCTAAGAATGTTTGCCAGTCAGCTCTCGCGGATCTCACTTAGCGCCTGGTCAAGAGAGAAGGGCCGGCGCTTCTTGTCCCCCGGCTTCCAAATTTAGATTAGCTGGAGGAAATGTGTGTGTGAACCAGCTCCCAGGGTATAGCGACTCAGAAAAATTCCTCATGAGCGCCCCTGTTTTCTACAGACCTCCTTCCTCCCAGAGATGGTCATTGCTTTCTTTTATCTCTGTCTTTTGTCATAAGGTGGAGAACCACAGGTCAAATGGGTTTTTCCTTTTGTTTTATTCTATGTCTTGAGAGCTTGACTTTGTGACCAGTAAGAATATTCTCTCTGGTCTCCTCCAGCCGGAAGATGCGTGAACCAGCCGAACAGGCTGTGAATCCGAGAAGCAGCATTCCCTTTCTCAGCTGTGCCAGCTCCCAGGGAAGTTTGTCTAAGAGGTCCTGGTTCGTAAGAAGCCTTTGTCATCTCAAACTCCATTGTCATGTTAGTACTGGAGAAGTCCCAGTCCAGTGGTGTCCGCCCAGTGTCACAGATGAGGGGTCTGTGACTGGCGGCATCTCACATTCTCAGGGGAAACTGGAGGTATTGTTTTTACTAAACCATTCTTCCTGCCTCTGACAATAAAGGTCTTTACTTTCTTCGGCTAACTTTGGGAGTGAATTTTCTGGATCCTGTGAGGGCTACATCTTTTGCACTCCTTTAGGATGCCTCTAGTGTCCATGGTTAAGCCATAAAAGGCTTACTGGTTTGAGTCACTATATAAGATCCGATTCATCAATGGCCAGATAATGGATTCCTTTGGTTTGGACAAACTTACATATTTGAAAAAATTGTACAGAGTTCTCATTCTAAACAAATGTCTTACTGGTGCCTACGGAAAGATCAAATCGAAAAGAAGACACAAAAGAATGCGGCAACTAGCCTTAAGGACTCCTTTAACAAGATGAAATCACAAAGCCCTTTTGCCTTTACCTTGAGAAGATCGTATCAAATTTAGAAAGAGTTAGAAATATCAGTGGATATTCACCACCCCCCTCACAGGAACCTCAGGTTAAGAGGTGTTGTTCCCACCCATGATTATACAGTAGGTAAGCTAGGCAGCTCCCTGGGATGGAGGAGAAACCCTCACAGAAGAAATGAATGGCCAGAACTTGTTCCAGGCCTCCTACAAGTGACCAGGAAATGGATCACCTGCAGGTGCATGTTCAGCAAATAACAGAAGCTATAGTACAGGTTTCCCCCTAAGGTGGCTTGGTCCGAGGCTGGATTGTGTACTCACAAAGAAGGGCTTTCTTAGACTGTTTGGATAGACTTTTAAAAGGCAAACTACATTAAACCCTGAAGCTGTAGAATATAGAAACCATTTGATTTCCATCCTAGTTGAAAATCTCCCTGCTATAAAGATGCAAGTTTTAGCTTCACCAAGAGATGGGTGGATTCATCTCTTGATTCTCAGGCTGCAGTATGCTTCTTCGAGGAATTAGAAACATCTATCTTTGTCTTGCAAATCTCTACAGAACTAGAAATGTGGCTCTAGAAACAATTCGAAGTCCACCTATTCTCACCAGTTCCAAAACATCCCTTATTCATCTTACTATGCTTATAGACATTGGGACTTGGAAAGAAAATTGCCCTGCACTTAAAAAAAGAAGAAAAATTTAAGTAGCAATTACTCTAGACCTCTGATAATAAACAAATATACCCCAAAACTCCATGGAGAAAACTTCGATGCTTTCTCTGTGCCTTTGTAATTTAGATTTTGTAGCCCATCTTCTCTAGGACCTAAGAGCTACTCTTTGAAATGCAGACTTTAGGGAGAAGTTTCTCATCAAAAGGAGAAAAAAGCAACCATTTGGAAATTGCCTAATGAAGATCTTAAATATCCTCTCTACAAATATTAATAAGAAGCTTTAGCCCTCTGAGTAGGTGAACTTATTCTAACTGCCAAAAAAAATTTGGATACAACTGTTCTTTTATAAACCAGTGATTTTTTTTAGTACTGTATCTGACTCACGGCTAAAATTTTAGAATAATAGCTATAAGGTCTCTGTGCATGTCTATATATTTATGTGTATGTGTATATATATATATATATGTTGTAGAAGTGTGATACTTTTCTACCTCCAGATGGTACTGCCAAAATTAATTTATGAAAGAGATCTACCTGGTTGGTCTAAGGACAAGTGCTTGTAGGGATTGAGTTTTCCAAAACTATCAGCAATATAGAAACTAAACAAATGCTTTTCAAGCCAACGTGATCTGAGATAATCTTTGACAAATAAAAACTAGATTAGGTTTGTTGTCTTAGTTAAAATAGCATGTCATCATTGTTATCAGCATTAAATATAATGCAGATGTACAATTTTTATTCCACTTGTGTTTACTAGTCATAAGTTCATGTTATCTCTGTTAACAAGATTTGTCAGCAAGGAAAAATAACTGGAATGATGGCTGACTTTGCCTAATGTCTCATGAAGTTTTTTTGGGGTAGTCTAAACATAATCGTTGGTAACAAGTGATTTAGATAAACGTAAATGGGATACGCTTTTGGTGAATTTTTCAACAATAATTATGTTTTATGGCATGTGTACTTAAAAATAACTTCCAAAATTTGTTGGTACTTACACCATTAGAGTTTTACCATTAAATGATGGAAATTCATTGAATTCAGGCAAACCTCAGAGACATTACAGGTTCAGCTTCAGACTATTGCAATCAAGTGAATATAATAATAAAACAAGTCAAATGGATTTTTTGTTTCCCAGTACCTATAAAGGTTATGTCTATAACATATTGTAGTCTATTGTATAATAGCATTGTCTTTAAAAAATGTGCATACCTTAATTAAAAAATACTGATAAAAAATTTATTGATAAAAAAATACTGATCATCTGAGCTTTCAGTGAGCTGTAATTGCTGATCACATCACCATAACAAACATAATAATGAAAAAGCTTGAAATATTGTGAGAACTACTGAAATGTGACACAAAGACCCAAAGTGAGCGAATGCTTTTGGAAACGTGGTGCTGACAGACTTGTTCAATGCAGGGTTGCCACAAACCTTCGATGTATTAAAAATGCAGTATCAGCAAAGCGCAGTAAAACAAGGTATGTCAGTCAGTATTTAGAACATTTCCAAAGAAGATAAAATATTGAATTACGGAACGTAGGTTTATTTCCTTTTGGTGTCTGGTTACAGAGAAACTAAAGGTAAATTTGGGCCTGTTAGTAAACATGTTTTGTGCTGTGTTGAAAGACTGTACTATGAAGAAGTATGTTTCTAGAAGTTATGAGATGTATTAACAAATTTCCCCGTCTACAGAATGCTGGTGTAACAGACAATTCACACTTGCTTGCTTCTTAGTTTTCACTAGGAATTAAAGTTTGTAAAGTTAAAAGAATTCTAGTGAATACCTGTAACTAAAACTACTAGAAATAATAAGAGAAACAACTGTACATTCAAGGAAACTGAGGCTGTGCTTTGGCTCAGAAAAGGTATATAGTGTAGAGATGAATTTTTGTTGAGGGAAATGAAAGTTTTTTGTCCTAAAGTAAAACTGGTTATTTCAGAATGAAAAAGAAGAGAATATCGTATAAAATAGTACAGAAAGATGAGAAGAGAGAGAGGGAGAAAAAGAGAATTTTATATAATAAAAGGGGGAGAAAGAGAATTTTATATATAAAAAGAGAACTGTATAATCAAGCTAAATTCAAATTATTATTATAAGGATTTAAAAATTTAATTAATTAATTATTCTTTTTGTACTTTCATCCCTGTGACTAATTTACCTTATGAGTGATATGTTAAATTACATGGGAAGAATTGTCAGATTAGAAGTTAATACTAAGCCTTCTTTAAGTTGTATTTGAGAAGATACATAAGTCTTCCGGGAATGGTCTGAAATTCCTAAAATTCTGATGTATTCTGGCATAATACTGTAAACACAATTACATTTATTACCTGGAAATATGTATTACAGAAATAAGCAAGTTTCCTTGTCAGTCGCACTGTAATGAACTCTCCTCAGATCTTTAGGCTTGACCACTTGTAAGTCTTCTGTCATTTGCAGTTATTGTTTTACTTCTAATGCTTCTGCAGAAGTGTTCCTGCAAAAGTGTTTTATCTTCAAGAAGATTCACGGAAAGGACTCCGGCAAGCACAAGTTTCTGATAACTTTAAGATCATAAAACTAGGGAAGAATTTCCAGAATGAATGGAAAAACTGGCTTCAAGTGGAACAAGAATTAATAACACGGGACTAAACGAACTGGTGAGGATGATTATAATTTTTATGACTTTTTGTTCGAAACATTCCTGGTGCTTTAATGTTTCATTTTTCCAGACTTAAGGCAATTTTTTCTCTTAAGCTAACACTAACTTACATCAGTTCGGTAAAGTATACCTTTGTAAACAAGGAGGAAACAATTACTTTTTCTCCCTGCCTGATCCCTCCAGAGTACGGAAACTCTCAGTATTCTTATTTTCATGGTAATATATTTATTTGCCTAAATTCAATACGAATCTGTTTTCCTCATAACAAGACACAGTTGGAAACAGTGGCTATATTATCAGGGCTTTGGCTAGAACGTCAGATTTGAGAATGTGCATAGAATCAGATGTAGAGCTTCAAGAAACTAAGGCTGTCTTTACGGAGGCCATAAAGCCCCTTTAACAAATAGCCTGGTACCTTAGTTTGCAGGGTTCCAAACAGCCTACTATGGTGAGTAAAGAAGATCACTTCCTGGCAGGTACAGGAACCACAGGATATTTTGGGGACCTCAAGAAGAGAGAAATTCACCCAAATCTATAGGTATCTCCAGCAAAATCTGATGGAAAATCCTTGGCTTGTCTTAGCCTGGAGAGGCTTTTAAAAGTTCCACCTGTGATCCCTTATGAAAAATTCCAGCAAAGCAGATTTAAAAGAACCTATGTGTCAATCACTATTCTTACTGTACTTACATAAATAACCAGGCCAAGTTATAGAGACTAGACTTATTTTGCAAATGCACTAGTATTTTTATTATTATTAAAGTATCACTGATATACTATTTTATGTTGGGTTCAAATATACAACAGTGGTTCAACAGTTACCCGTATTATTAAATCCGTTCCCCCTCTGTGCGGTCACTAGCAACGTAGTAAGATGTTACAGAATTATTAACTGGCAAATACATTAGTTTTCTTTTGTCTCTCTTTGGTAGAAGATAGATAAGAGTGATTTTAGAGAGAAAAATTGTGTTTCAGAAGAAACTGTAATATGTACTTGGGGAAATCAGATTCTAGCTCTATTACTGGTCTTTGAGGTTTTTGTGTTCTACCTGTAAACTGGACTGGATCCTGAATTCTGGTTTCCTCAAACATCTGGCTATAAATTTCCAAAATAACATTTTCAGTTCTCTCCCAACTTTTTAACTTGGAATCACAAAGAACAAAAACTGCACTTATTTCAGAAGCCCTGCAAACTGAGGGTGAATGACTTGATAGAAACGTCAAGAGAAATTGACCCCATAGCTCTTGTTTAGACAATATTCATACCTGCTGCTGTGTGGCCGCTAAGAAAGGTTAACTAAATGCCTGATGACCATCAGAGACACTTAAATGGCCAGAGATGAGAGCCTAACACCTAGAAATCTTGACTGCTCTCAGGACCCAAATTAGGATTAGAATTTGCTCCAGTCATTAACCTTTGTCTTTCCCTTGTTTCCATGGAAATGCCTTAGTAAGTACCTGATTTTTCACACAATATAAGCCTACCGTTGGGAGCCCAGCTGTATCATTGCCTGCTGAAATGAGACACAACTGTTGAACTGAACTGACCTCTTCTCAGAGGGATTGGCTCAGCGAGATATGAAGCAGTCTATCAACTTAGCTTCTGGACTGTGACACTTCTTGTTTGAAGCTTCAAAGGTGGGACTCAAGGGGAGCCGTATTTGTCACCCCAATTTATGCCTCTTTGGCATACGGTTATTTTTAAGAAAGTGCAGGCACAGGAGAAGCTCTGAAAACTGAGTATAAGTTACCCTGTTGTTAGAGACATTTATACACCTAAGGGAAACCTCCACTTGTAAGATCACAACCTTAGCCTTGTTGACACGCTTTCCTGGTACCTCCCATAACTAAGTCCCCACCCCAGCATCTTTGTTTTGTCTTTAGCTGAAGATGGTCTTTTGTCTTTAGCTTAAGGTGATGGCCTGGGTCATTTCATAGAGTTACTGTTTTCGGGCCTCTCCCGTGTATAAGGGAGGTATACATGTCATTAAACTTCTGTTCGCTTTTCTCCTGTTAATGTGTCTTTTGATTACAGGGGTGTCTCAGTTAAAAACCTAGAAAGATACAGGGGACATTATTTTTCCTCCCTCATTGCTCTGAAAGCTGAACTACAAATAATTTCTATTGGAAAAACTACATTTCACCAAGGGTTTTCAGGGAGGGATAAAGAAATAGAGCACGGGGACTTTTAGGGCAGTGAGACTATCCTGAGTGATACTGTGACAGTGGGTGCATGCCATTCTGCACTCTCAAAACCCGTTAAGATGTACAACACACAGTGAACCCTAATGTAAATCATGGGCCTTCGTTAGGAATAACACATCAGTGTTGGCTCACCAATTGTAGCAAATGTACCCCACTAATGCAAGACAGTAATAACAGGGGAAAGTGGGGGTTTCACATGGGAACTCTACTTTCTGCTCATTTTTCTGTAATCCTAAAACTGTTTTAAAATATGGAAAAAAGGAAAAATGAACCATGTGTCTGCCAATAGGATAATGAGTAAACAAATTGTGATGAAATCACACAGTGGAGTACTATGCAGCCATAAAAAATTATGTACCAATATAGAACAATCTCTGGGGATAAGGTATGTGCGAAACAGCGCAGACATCATGAACCCACTTTTCATGTGATTATTCATGAGCTAGCTTGTGTGACTATAGCTAGATGGTCTCCAGATGATGCCAGGGTCAATGAGGCACGGCTCACCTCTGGGGGTGGGGGATGCAGGGAGACTTTTCAGTATACACCCTTTCATATTTAAAAGATTTTTCCACATGTAAATAACACCTACTCAAAAAAGACATGAAGTGTAAATTTTACCTCCAAGTTAAAAAACCTTTTATCCTTTAGGTCTAGTCTATATGTCAGAAAAGAAAGAAAAATCCAGTGCACAGCTCCCATCATCCAGGATTTGATGGCCTCCCTGTACTCTCTGCCTAGCAGTTACTATACTTGAGCTGATTAATTATTCTTAAGTATTTGCTATTATTTGTCTCCCCCATTAAAGTATAAACTCCTTGAAAGTATGGGTAGCGTCTGTCATATGTATTCTGTGTTGCTGGTGCCGCTTAAAAGATCTTTTAATAACTATGTTGATATACTGAGAGTTTAAATTCAGCATCTTCCATTAAAGCTTGCCTGAGTGCCCATGGAAATATCCCCTAAACGTTAATGCCTGCCTGGTGTCTTTCTTTGATTCATTCAACAAATATTCACTAAGAGCCTACTGAGTCAGACGCTTCACAGTTCTGTCTTGCACTACAGTCTTTTGCTCATATTTCTTTCCCCCTGCATTTGACTACTAGTTGGAGACTGCATTTTATCTTTGTATCTCCTTGTACAACCTAGAACATTACCATGCGCTTTGCACACACCCATGTACAGTATGTATTTGTTGCATGAGTGAATGAATGAATTCGTGTCCTAACCGATGAGTTAATATGTCTAACGAACATGGGAGTGGACGCTGATTTCCCATTTAATCCTCACAGCAAGCCATTGAGATCAGTGCCATTTTGCACGGAGGCTGGAGACACTCAGTGACTTGCTTAGGGTTACACAACCTGTGAAAAGTGGGGCCTGGATTCTAGCCTGGATTGGCCTGCCTGTGGGAACTGGTATAATGTAGGGAAGGCGCCATGTCACCTTCCTGTCCAGGCATCAGGCCACATTTGTGAGATGGCCTTGAGTCACACAACGGGAAATGGCTCTGCTGGTCTCACAGGTAACTTCAGGGGTAGGTTTTTAAAAGGGTCTCTGTGATGACAGTGGCTCCATCTAAGCAGCTGGAAGGCGATGCAGCGCACAGGTAGGTAGGTCATCAAGGGGGGGCGCCGGTGCCCAGGAAGCAGGGCTCACACTGGGGGACAGGTGGGGGATGGGAGGAAGGAGGAAGGGAAAGCCAGGAACAGCCAGGCCAAAGCCTCTTGTCAATCAGATAATACCACCAAAGAATCCTTCCCGGCCACCATCCTGACCTGGTCAGGGAGGCGGCAGGGGTGGACAGGGCTGCGGTCAGAGCAACAGGACGCTGAGGGTCGGGGCCATGGACTCCCTCACAGTCAGGAGCAGCACAGAGTGAAGGCCACAGACGGGGCCAGAATGAAGGGACAAGCCGCATCCCTTACCCTATCGTCTAGTAAAATGACTAGTCTTTAAAAATAGCCAACAAATACAATAATTCACCAGGAGCAACCAGAGAGCCCACAGTGGGCAGGCCTGCTGCCAGTTCTTCGACTCTAGGTGCCAGCCCAGCATGAAGCTCTGGGCATCTTTCCTCCCAGTCTACCCAACAGGCCAATGAGCAAGTGCTCTCACCTCCCACAGATGAGGAAATAAGCTCTTGTGCAGGCCCCCCAACTGCTCCATCTCACCCCAACCCCGGCCCCGGGCCCCTAGAGTCCACAGGTGCTCCCCTGCCAGACGCCATGCCCAAGCACGCAGCATGTGTCATCTCATCCGACCCCTGCACCTGCAGCCACCCCGTGCCTGGTGTTATCCTCAGGGCCAGGACCAGGGAAGCGGAGTGCCTTTACCACAGCTGAAAACAGGAGCAGTATTACTGATTCAAGAGTAGATAAGAAAAATGGGTCCATGGAAAAGATAAGTCAGACAAAAAACTTTCAGTGTGTGGAGGAACTTGGTCCACCGAGAGCTGTTGAGAGAAACCCGCATTCAGCTCTGCAGGTGAGGACCTGAGCATTGATGCTCATGGCCAGACAGCAGGAAAGGGGAAAACTCAGAAGTGTGCTTGTTGTCGGCGGGCCCTCTGGGCCAAGGGCCTGCTGTGCTGCACATGAACGGGCACCGGCCCCTTGCAGTGCATCCAGGTGTTGCCTGTAACCAGATTCTTTCTTGGCTTACCAGGTTTTTTATTGTCACCATTAGATGAACCTCTGGTTCAACCACAGATGTGAACACAAATGGAAGTTGATTGCTGGTCTAGAAAGTGAAAAAAAAATTTTTTTTTTCCTTCTGCCTTCAGCTCCAACATGGCTGAGTGTGGCCCTTCTTTATTTCAGTTTTTGATACCATGTTTGTCATGGGTTTTTTGCATTGATTCTGAGTCTCTGAAAATATTGCAATAAATTATTATTTGTCTTGATCACTAAGTTTTTTTTGGGGGGGGGACCCTCTTAAATTTTGTCCTCCAGGCAATGCCTTGCCCACTTTGCCCTGGTCCTGGCCGTGAATTATACCCGGTTTTCAGATGAGGAAACTGATACTGGGGGAGGGTTGTTACTTGTCCTGAGTAGAGCTGGTAAGTGCTGGTGCAGAAACTAGAATCCACGCGGTCCAGAGCGCATTGTCTTGAGCTTCCCTGTCCGGCTCTCAGGGGGTTGTGTCTTGTGCTCAGGGCATTTATCTCAGCTTTGACTCTCTGGCCCTTCATTCGGCAGTTTTCAGGCACCAGACGCACCCTCTCTGCTCCAATCTGGTCCTTCCTCAATCCTAGGACCCTCGCCACAGACCAGATCTGTCCTTCCAAGCCATCCCTCTGCAGCAGCCTCCCTGGAACTCTGCCTGACTTCCTGAGCCTCCCAAACGGCTCTGGCTTCTCTGTGGCACGGCCGGGCCCTCTGCTGCACTAGCTCAGGTCTGGACTTGTCTCACTCATCTTCCCAGATGACCCTTGCCCTTGTTAACTCCCCAAGGTAGGAGAAACCAGGTTTGATCTATTCATGTTCAAATGTCCTCAGCACCTACTCTAGTACTTTCTTTGCAATGTTAAAAAGTTAACAATAATAAGCACTTAGGAAAAATATTTTTAAATTCCATAGTAATGATGACTAGGGGTGCAGGCTCTGCAGCCAGGCTGACTACACTCAGGTCCTGGCTCTGCTGCTTCTCGCCTGTGAGACTGGGCACATCCCGTGTTTCCTCAACTGTCAAATGTAAGTCATACGGGCCAAGTGAATGTAAGTTCCTACTACACTTCTGGACTCACAAGACACTGTCACTAAATGTTAGCTATAATTATTAAGTGCTCAGTATAGGTAGCGATTGTTATTAGGTAAATGCATGTGCTAGCCACTTACAGGATGGATTAAGCAGGAGACAGGTCAGGCAGGAGCCAAGGAGGCAGTGAGCTAGACTGGCAAAGAGGACAGAACAAGGAAGGTACAAGGTGCATGAAGGTGGTGTTGGATGCAGAAACAGCAGTGGGGTGCAGGGTGAGCTAAAGGTATTGTGTGTGTGTGTGCGCGTGCGTGCGTGTGTGTGTGTGTGTGTGTGTGTGTTGGGCACAGTGGCTCCTGGACCCTGTTAACACTATTTCTGCATTATGGAAACCTTGGGCCAACCTGTCCTGACAAAAGGCTGCTGGAGCTTAAAACATACAGCCTGGAAGCTGTGAACTGACAGATAACAGCAGCCACGAGAGATGCACAGAGAGCATCTCCTTAGGGCTGGGGAGTCAGGGGACCTTCCTGTCCTTTCAGACAAAAGGGAGGGTGGGAACACAGGCACATTCTCTCCTTCTAGCCCTGGAGGTGCTAGTTTCTCCTCAGTGAGAGGCTGGGGGTCGGGGGCAGGGGGAAGGTCCTTGGGTAAGCCCAGGGAGAGCTACGGGGCTGCCCCCTCCCTGGCAGGCAGGGGCGTCTGGTCAAGTGGCCGGAAGGAAGGCCCATCAGGAGGCCATAAAGGGGGCGAGCCTCCTGACCTGAGGGCCTCTGGTCGTGGTGAGGCTGCAGCGCCAGGCTCCGGGTGAACAAAGGGACCCTCCTTGGCAGGAAGCCGCAAGAGCGTTGATTGCCTCATTTCTTCCCACCTCTCACTGGTCCATGGGCCCCTCTGTGCACTGAGATGCAAGTGCCTCCCTCGCCTCAAAACAGGGGGTGTTTAAAGGTCAGATGAAAAGAAGTCTCCCTACGACGGAAGACTGGAAATAACAGGAGTTATCTCCCCGGGGTGGTGGGGTGACGTGAGGGCACCAAAAGGCCACCTCCATTTGGTGCCTGCAGTTCCCACCCTTAACTGCCGCCTGGATTCCAGGCCCTGGGAGGCGTCAGTGTCACCTATTAGCGTCTTAGGTAAGTTTTAATGTTCTGGGAGGGGCCGTGGCAGCCAGGCTGAAACCCTGAGGCCGCGGGGAGGCTCAAGGAGGGGCTGCAGACCAGATCTCCGTGGGGAGCCAGTGGCAAAGGAAGGAGGCCTCAGAGGAACTGGGAAGACAAACGCTGCCTGCTGCATAGGTTCCCGGGCATATCCTGTCTCTGGAGCCTTCCGCAGGCTCTGGGCCCTGGCTTCTCGGCCAGGACCGTCCCGGCTACACTCCTGCGGAGAGCACGGCTCATCCGACCGCCTCCTTCTCTAGGTGCCAGGGCCCGAGACTTCTGACAGACAAACCAGAACAAAAAAACGCAGTTTCTCTTCAGCTCTGCAGATCCTGGGAACGATCGCGGGCGTGGGCTCTGGCCCTTGGAGGCCAGGTAGCACAAACACCCAGCCATGACATCAGAATTGCTCACAGCTTTGCTCCCACCAAACTGGTTTCGTGCTTCCCAGGGGGCCCCAGGCAGGCCCTCCGCAGAGAAAAGCCCGGGTTAGAGGGCCCTTTCCGCAGCCGTGGGAGGGATGGCGCTGGGGGGTATGGCAGCAGTCGCTGCTGTCATCAATCACTCAGTGGGTGGCTGCTGGGGGCCTCAGGGGTCCTGGCCGTGCTGGGAAACTCTGGCGTTCTGGCTGTGCTGCCAGCTAGCTGTGTGACCCTGGCAGTTACTTAATCACGCTGGGCCTCCGTTTCCTGTGAGAAAATAGGGCTGATAATAGCAGCTACCGAGGTTTCTGAGACGATGAACTACTTCCCATTTTTAGGATAGAGATAGAGACCAAAATACCTGAGCCAGTCTAGAAAACCCTGCAGGCCCTGAGCGTGCCTGCCTGCCCGGCGTGGGCTGCGCTGTCCCCGCCTGGACCTCTGGCCCTATTAGTGACCCTCACTCTGAGCTACCCCACCCAGCCCCCAGGGCACAAGCTTTCTGGGAAATCTCTTCTCTTGAGTAACTCCTTCCAGCTTTAACTTAATCTCCTGCCTGGACCCTGCCCCTGACCCAGATCAGGCCCCTGTTTTCATGTCCCGCCACCCTCTGGTCCCTCCCCAGCACTTGGCAGCCTCCACCATCGGACACTGGCTTGGTGGCCGTGTGTCTAAGGCCAGCTCCGCTCAGTACACGTGAAGCTCTCGGAAGACAAGAGACTCTTTCTTGCCGTCTTCACTGTGTAGCTCCCGTGCCTAGCCCGTAGCTGGTGCTCAAATAAATCTTGGTTGGATGGAAAAAAGTGAAATGGGATGATGCAGGTAAAATACCAGGCACAGTTCCGGCCACCTGGGCTGCCGCTCTGCCGTGGCTGTAACCCAAGACTCTTCAACGGAAGGACACAGGCCACACCCCGCACGCCGGACAGAGAGGACAGGGAAAGACTGGACGACAGCACCCGGGGGCGGGAAGCGGCAGTGCTGGGTTAGATGTCCACGGGGGGCTGTAATTTGCCTCGGAAGCTCAGAGAACAAGGAGCTGATGAGCACAGAGACCAAGTATGTCAGACAAAACAGAACCGAAGCTGAAGGTAAAGTGGCACTGGAAGGGCAAAGGAGGGCAGGACAGAATTCCAGGTGGGCGGGACACCTCCCTTCCGCCCCAGCACTCGCCCCTCCGCCTGGCAGGAATCATCAGCATCGCCTTCGCAGAGCCGATATTCAACTGAACATTTACACCGCGCCAGGTACTACATGCCAAACCTTTTACAGAATTAATTTTCAAAATCCTCAGAAAGTTCTTTCATCCTCCCCCCAGGGCAGTGGTGTCCCGGTGCTGGCTCGTGAGAGCTGACTGAGCATTTCTCTTCCCACCTCCAACGTTCAGCAGCATCATGTTGGCTGCTTAAAACCAGCCATGGTGGGAGTATTTACACTATGGAAATTGGCAAATGCTACAGATCAGTGCTTTTATTTCCCAGGAGAGCTGGCTGTTAAACATTTACCAGCATACTGCCTGGATGCAACTTAAATTTCTCCCTCTGTACATCAGGAATATTTTCACCCTTCCTGCTGTGAACAAAGAGGGAAGATGACTAGACACAACAAAGGGTGCAAAGGAGCCCCTCTGAGGATGTGAGCAAGGTCACCTTTTAAGCTATAGGTAATCTCAGGAGTTAACAATCCCTAAAGACCGCGTCTGTGCCAGATCTGGACTAACATTGCTAGTTATGTCATCTCAATCAGCCCAACAGTGCTCTAAGGTAGGTGCTACTGTCACATCCCCTCTTACAGAGGAGACACTAAGGCTCAGAGAGGTCATGTCACTTGTCCACAGTCACAGATCCAATAATGACAGAGCTGGGACTCAATCCCAGTATGTCTGTCCCCACACTCCTTGCACTGGACACACAGGTTGTTTCTCCCCAGGAGACCTTCACAGCATCGTCCCTGATGGCCCTGGCCAGTCCTCTTCCCAGCAGTACTGACCTCCACCTTGGCTAGCCCTCACCTGCCAACACCAGAAACCAATGTTGATTTTCTTGGCAGAAAAGGGATGTATTTAGAGGTTTCTAGGTAGCTAACATTGCCAGAAAGGTAAAGAATCAAGCAGGAAAACAAGCAGCAATCAAGGAAGACCGGGTGCCTACCAGGTGAGGACACCAGTGTTGTTACTGCCCAACTGGACACTAGTGCCAGCTTCGCTGCTGCTGGCAACTGGACTGAGCTGCCACTGCCTGGGAAGAATTCCCTTTTCCTGCTTCTGTAGTGCCTGTCCTGGGTCCTGAGCCTCAGTGGGAGCATGTGATTGATTGGCTGAGTATTGACCACTTGGCCCATTCCAACCTCCAAGGGGTGGGGTGGGCTTCTTTAATGGAAGAGAGATCCTTCCATCAGGATTTTTACAATGCGAGATCCCCAAGCATAGGAGGAGGATATGCAAATTCCGGGTAACCACACTTTCACACACTGGTTTTCACTAACTTGTTGGCTACCTATGCACAATCAACTTCTTTGTGCTTGTTGGAGACATATGGAATATCACCCATCACTTTTCTTATCCTGTCCCCCATGTTCCTTTCTTCCCCATAAGTTAGGACACATTCAGTTACAAATGATGGGAAAACCCAGTTCAAACAATGAAGAGAATTTATGGGCAAATGCAGCTAAAAAAGCAATGGAGTAACTAGAACTCTCATGCCTTCAGGTGAGGTTTGATCCAGCATTTCAAGTGTATCATGAAGGACTTCATTTCTTTCTGTTTCTCTGCTATCCTTCCCACAGTGTCAGCCTCATCTTCCCATAGTAGCCAAATAGCCATTACAGTTTCCAATTATATGCCTCTATAACTCCTGCTTTAGGAAAAGGATGAGACTTTCCTGGTAGCACTTACCTAAGTTGAGATTCCTTCTCGGCTTTTGGCTTGAAATGGGGCACATGCCCTTGGTCATGGGATGGGATACACTGATGGATTCGGGCCAGTCAGGACCTACCCTTGGAGCTAGGCTTGGAGACCAAGTCCACCCAGAGTTGAGCCCGGGCAGACACGACTGGCCCAAAAGACTAGTGGAATGGGTGCTGCAGACACAACCAGAATATGCCCACCATATTGGCATTAAGTTCCGTACTGTTTCCATACCAGCTCTGGGACTCCATTTATCTCTCCAAGCATCAAAAAGGTATAAACCCTTGATGACAATGACTATTCCTTTTCAATCTTTGTACCACCGTCTCTAGCATGACACCTGACACGTAGATTCACGGTATGTCTGTCTAATGAACAAGAAAGTTTTCATCAAGTGAGAACAAAGATTTTAAATGGGAGCATTCTAGAAGGGATTCATAAACCACTGAGGACCACAGCTAGGGAGGGGGCTTTAGGTCTGCCCCAGCCAAGGCCTGGTCCTGACGCCACTGCCAGGTGCAGCTCCTCCCTGAGATTCATACGGGGCAATGCCAGCTGTCAGTGGCCAGCTGGGGTATTGGAGGCATCATCTGCCTCCCAGGAAGTTCCGTGGGCTCAGCGCCCTCAGCTGTGCCCCCAAGCTAAAGGTGATGGCATGAGTCACCAAGGTGGGTGTGGGGGCTGGGGGATCGGTACTGCGTTGTTGAACAGTGCCCTTCTGTGAGAATCCCTCTTCACTGAACATGACTCACTCTGTCTTTTTAGAACACACGTCCAGTCTCCTTTTGGTCTTCAGGGTTTCCCAGCACAGGATCCACCACAAAATATTGTGATGATAATATAGAGAGAGATGCAGAGAGAGACAGAAAGAACAGGAGATAAAACTTATGAACACAAATAGCTTCTCTTCTTTCCTGTAGCTCAAATGTATTGAAAATCTAGATCACCAAACAATCTCAAAGTCACTCAAACCGAGCTCTCATTTCCTGATGGCGCGGCTATTATCCCAAATACATCATTATCCTTAAAGCATCTTTACCTTAAGATTGATTTGTTCAGAGAGAATATGCAGCACAAAGCCCTCGGGGACATATGTTTCCAAGAAAGATTTTATGTTTAACCAATCCAGCCCCTGTCCCACCCTTTTCTTAAAAATATACGCATTATTTTTTAGAGCAGTTTTACGTTTACAGAAAAACTGAGCAGAAAGTACAAAGAATTCGCATATGCCCTATTCCCTCTCTCCCACCTTATTTCCCTCCTGTTAACATCTCTTATTAGTATGGTATGCTTGTTACAAGTGATGAACCGATATTGATACATTATTACTAAACTCCACAGCTTATATTAGGGTTCACTCTTTGTGTTGTACATTCTATGGGTTTTGACACATGCATAATGTCACATACCCACCGTTACAGAATCATACAGAAGACTTTCACCGCCTGAATCCACCTAGTCATCCTTCCCTCTGTCCCACCAAAGCCCGGCAACTACTTATGGATCTTGTACTGTCTCTCTCGTTTTACCTTTACCACAATGTCACATTGGAATCGTACACCATGTAGCCTTTTCAGATGGGCTTTTTTCCCTGAAAAATACTCATTTAAGCTTCCTCCATATCTTCTCATGGCTTGATAGCTCATTTCTTTTTTATTATTTATTTATTTATTTATTTTTATTAAGGTATCATTGATATACAATCTTACGAAGGTTTCACATGAGCAGCACGGTGGTTATTACATTCACCTATATTATCAAGTCCATAGCAGTCACTGTCCATCAGTGTAGTAAGATGTGATAGAGTCATTACTTGTCTTCTCTGTGACCTATACTGCCTTCCCCGTGACCCCCCCTACATTATGTGTGTTAATCATAATGCCCCTCAGTCCCCTTCTCCCTCCCTTCCCACCCCCCTCCCTACCCTATTCCCTTTGGTAACCTCCAGTCCCTCCTTAAAGTCTATGATTCTGCTGCTGTTTCGTTCCTTCAGTTTTGCTTTGTTCTTATATTCCACAAATGAGGGAAATCATTTGGTACTTGTCTTTCTCCGCCTGGCTTATTTCACTGAGCATAATACCCTCCAGCTCCATCCATGTTGTTGCAAATGGTAGGATTTGTTTTTGTTTATAACATTCCATTGTGTATATGTACCACATCTCCTTTATCCATTCATCTTTTTATGGACACTTAGGTTGCTTCCATGTCTTGGCTATTGTAAATAGTGCTGCGATAAACATAGGGGTGCATCTGTCTTTGTGCATCTGGGATATTGTTTTCTTCAGGTAAATTCCTACGAGTGGAATTCCTGGGTCAAATGGTATTTCTATTTTTAGTTTTTTGAGGAACCTCCATACTGCTTTCCACAATGGCTGAACTAATTTACATTCCCACCAGCAGTGTAGGAGGGTTCCCCTTTCTCCACATCCTTGCTAACATTTGTTGTTGTTTGTCTTTTGGATAGTGGCCATCCTAACTGGTATGAGGTGATATCTCATTGTGGTTTTAATTTGCATTTCCCTGATAATTAGTGATGTGGAGCATTTTTTCACGTGCCTGTTGGCCATCTGAATTTCTTCTTTGGAGAAGTGTCTGTTCTTCTGCCCATATTTTAATTGAATTATTTGCTTTTTGGGTGTTGAGGCATGTGAGTTCTTATATATTTTGGATGTTATCCCCTTGTCGGATATGTCAGTTACAAATATATTCTCCCATACCATAGGATGCCTTTTTGTTCTACTGACGGTGTCCTTTGCTCTAAGAAGCTTTTTAGTTTGATGTAGTCCTGTTAGTTCATTTTTGCTTTTGTTTCCCTTGCCCGAGTAGATGCACTCAGGAAAAGTTGCTCGTGTTTATATTCAAGAGATTTTTGCTTATGTTTTCTTGTAAGAATTTTATGGTTTCATGATTTACATTCAGGTCTTTGATCCCTTCTGAGTTTACTTTTGTGTGTAGAGTTAGACAATAATCCAGTTTCATTCTCTTACATGTAACTGTCCAGTTTTGCCAACACCAGTTGTTGAAGAGGCTGTCATTTCCCTATTGTATATCCATGGCTCCATTATCATATATTAATTGACCACCTATGCTTCGGTTTATATCTGGGCTCTCTATTCTGTTCCATTGATCTATGGGTCTGTTCTTGTACCAGTGCCAAATTGTCTTGATTACTGTGGCTTTCTAGTAGAGCTTGAAGTCAGGGAGTCTAATTCCGCCTGCTTTATTCTTCCTTCTCAGGATTGCTTTGGCTATTCAGGGTCTTTTGTGGTTCCATGTGAATTGTAGAACTATTTGCTCTAGTTCATTGAAGAATGCCATTGGTATTTTGATAGGGATTGCACTGAATCTGTAGACTACTTTAGGCAGGATGGCCATTTTGACAATATTAATTCTTCCTATCCATGAATAGCTCATTTCTTTTTATCAGTGAATAATATTCCATTATCTGGATGTACCACAATTTATTTATCCATTCACCTACTGAATGACATTTTGGTTGCTTCCAAGTTTTGGCAATTATGAATATAGCTGCTATAAACATTTATGTGTAGGTTTTTATATAGACATAGTTTTCAACTCATTTGAATAAATACCAAGAAGTATAATTGCTGGATCATGTGGTAAGAGAGTATTTTTAGCTTTGTAAGAAACTGTCAAACTGTCTTCCAAAGTAGCTATACCTTTTTGCATTCCCAGCAGCAGTGAATGAGAATTCCTATGCTTTTGTTGAATTCCTTATCAGCATTTGATGTTGTCAGTGCCTTCAGGGACACCCAGGCTGTTTCCTAGAACAGTTTTATCTTGTAACCAACCCAACACCCATCCTATAACCCCCATCCTACGTTTTATTTAAAAAAAAAAAAAGATTGGTTTTAAGTCTCTAAATTTAGGCATAATTTGTTAGGCAGCATTAGGTAGCTGATACAAGAGTCAGATGTCAGCCCTAAGCCATCAGCCAGCACCAAATTGCCAGACATGTGAGTCAGCCAGGTTGGATCCTCCTGCCTCAGTCAGGCCCTCAGATGGCTGCAGCTCTAGCTGATATGTGACTGCACTTGCATAAGAGACCTCCAAGTGTGTACTGCCCACCAAGACCTTGAACTCTTGACCGACAGAAACCGTTTATTTCCCAGACCTCATCATGACTATGCAATGGGAGTTCAAGATGCTTAGGTTCTTCTCATTTAGTAGAATTGGAAAGGAAAAAGGAACAATGCTGTGTTCTAATCTTGGCTTCACAGCTTGTTGTCTACACATCAGTAAATAGACAAGGCCCATCACTTTTTGGAGGCTCAGTTTCTCCAGTTATAAAATGGAGCAGCACCACCAGCTCTGCCCACCTCTCAGGGTTGGCATGAGAATAATTATGACAGTGCGTTGTGAACTGTCACTTGAACAAATTTCAAGTGTCATGTTAATGCAGGGGACTAGTGGTGAAAATCTGAAAGTGATGTCTCCCTGACTTTGTACCATTAGACAGGATTTCCTCTCCATCCAAACTGCAGAGTCACCATCCAAATCACATGTGGCCTCTCCTTAATCTTAGACAGTCTTCTCCGGGCACGCTCCAAATGACCGTGTGAGAGGTCAGCCAAAAAAAGTACAATTTGCAACGTAACCCACAATGTGCACAATCTACCTGAACATAACTGCCCTTAACAAAACAAAATGACTATACAATTCTTAACCATCCAGATTTGGTCTACATTAGACCAGTAAAAACTAAAATAATAACCATAGTGATTACAACTTATTGGACACTAATTATGTGCCAGGCACTGTGTGAGGTACTCTACATGCATTATCTCAATCCTTTTCCAATACAACAGGTAAATATTCTTCTTCTTCTTTAACTGATTAAAAAAAAAAAAAAGATTTTGACTTCCAGATAAAGATGAAGGATTGAATACACATAAATGTCTACTCCCAACCAAAACTCCATTAAAAGAGTAAATCTATTTTTTTTAAATCCAAACAATGTCTGCTTACAAATAATTTGTTGAATAAATGAATAAAGTAACAGATTTTTAAAAATTCTAAATCTACAAGGTAAACAAAATAGGCACTGAGATCATACCAACACAACTTTTGAAGCTGGGATGAATATTAATGAACTTCACAGGCCTGAGAAAGCCAGGAGTAGCCAGATGGTAGCACAGCCTTCCCGCAAGGGCTCAGGACAGGGAGCGCTAGTTACGTCCTACAGTGCGGTTGGGGCGGAGCTAAACACAGAAGACTGGTTGGTTTAAAAGTTGGTTTAAGAAGCAGGTCCCCTCCTTCACTCCAGCCGGCCATGTGACTCCCTCTTTCCCACTTCAGCAGAAGACTGAGGTTTCTTCTCAGGAGAGGATACAGCAGGAGGAGTCAGGATGAGAGAAAACCCTGCAAGTGAGGGTCAGGGTCATGTGGGAAAACAGAGGGGTCAAGTGCCATGGACATACTGGATAGGGAAATCCCCAGCCCTCCTTCTTACCTTAGTTTCCAGAAAGCTGGCAGCCAGCTTTCTTGTACTCTCCCAGCTGGAGACTGGACACCCTGCCTCTGGGGAATTTGACTAGGCCAAGAGGAAAGGTACAAAAGTCTCAGATCAGGACTTTCCCAGTGATGGATCCAGGCAGAAGAACAGCATATAGCAGATCACAGTCCGTAAGCCCCCCATAAGTACCTCGTTCTTAACTATGAATAAACGAAGGTCACTAGACATTTAAGGAATGCCAACTGAAAGGCAGAGACCAAAACAAGCATAAAGCAGCATTTTGGAGAAAGTAGAAATGGTGCATGAAGAAGAAATAACTTTTAAAAACTGTCATTACTCTTTCCAGAGTGTTACAAGATGTTTGTGCCCGTGATAAAAAGAACAGTATCCTGCAGAAACAGAATGCCTGGAGAATAAAAAGAACTCCTGGAAATTACAACAAGAATAAATTAAAAACTCAATAGAATTGTTGCAAGATAAAACTGAGGAACTCTCCTAGAAAGTAGAGTAAAAAGACAAAGAAGTGGAAAATAAGAAAGAAATTATGAGAAAAGTGGAGGACCTATCCAAGAGGTCTGTCTTCGGTTAATAGGGTTTCCAAAATGAAAACAGAGAGAAAACAAAGGAGAGTAAATCATTAAAGAAATTAATCAGTCGAAGTTTGAACAGAGAATCATACAAGCGATACAGGATAAGGGATTTGTTACCGGGGTTCGGTCTTACACGATTGTGGGGCTGTTTGAGCAGTCTGTGCAGACTCTCACCTTTGCAGCTAGCATTGAGGCTAAAGTCTCTGCAGACTGGCATTTGGGAAGGAATGCTGGATATGAGTAAGAGCAAAGACAGGGTGGAACACAAGAGGGTAAACTGAAACCCATGGCTTTCTCTTACTACCTCAACCTGAATGCCATGGGTGACCCACAGGACAATCTGGCACCCTTGCACACACACACACCGGCCAGAAAAGTTGGAGAGGCTGAAGAACAGATGTGGTGGGAGCTCACGGAGCTGTGCATCCCAGTGCTACCCCAAACCACCCAGGTGAGCTGGCAGATGCCTCGGTGCCTGGCACTGGATACCAACCTTCAGAGCACATAAATACGACTTCCTTTCCACCTTCCAGATCTGCTACAAAATGCTCTTTGTGGCCAACACTACGTGATGCCATATACAGAAGGGGATCTGGGAGATACAGCTAAGATGGCATCGTGCAAAGCAACACTAAGAAATAATTCAATCACATTTATCAGAATGAAAAGACATTTTTAATTAAAGGAGCCCTCAGAGTGCCCTCAATAATAGATGAAAATAGGTAAAATTTCAGAAAACTGGGTACAAGGAGAGAGCAAGTTTGTAGAGAAGAAAAACAGGTTTTCAGACAAAAAATTATAATGACATCAGGTCACTCAACAGCAACTCTGAAAGTTAGAAAAAAACAAAACCATGGCTGCAGAATTCTGCAGAGAAATGATTTCCAACCTGGAATTCTTCACCCAAATTATCATCTAAAGGTTAGGGGAGGATAAGGCATTTTCAGACATGCCAGGTCTGAGGAAACTGCTGAAGGATGCGATCTAGCAGTAGATAGGAGAGCCTGGCAAAGGTGGACCACACGGCGGAGCCCCGATGACAGTATTGGGGGACCCCGAGGCAGAATCTGTGTCTCAGCCCCAGAGAAAACCCAGAGCAGACCTGTGACCGGAGGGTCTGCAGGGGCTTCTCTGAGGTGAAGTCTGCAGAATGTCTCGTGTGTATCAGTGTGTGGAGGGGAGGCTCACAATGAGGGATTCTTTGGGTGGAATTTATGATAATCATATTGAATACTTAGCAAAGAAACACACACAAAAAACAGGACAACAACAATTATAGAGGAAAGGAAACATATTCAAAGAATACAACATGGCTGACCTGTGAATAGCACTCCACAGTCATAATGATATAAATGCCGAATCTGGAGCTACTGAATATTAGATGTAACTATATTGGAAGACAGGGAAGGGGTGGAGGTGCACACATGGCAGGAAGGGGTAAAGATGCTACAGGGGCAGTCCTCATGCTCTTATCTAGAATTCTAAGATAACTATTTGATCTTCTGATTTCATTCCATGGGAAAGCATTCGCTAATAGAAAAATACAGTTTATAATTTGGTACTTACGGTCCTGTTCCATAGTGGAAACCCAAAGATAATGCCTACAACTAAAAAGAAATAGCAACCTGATTATGTTAGTTAGATATGCAGAGGTAACTACCAAAAGAAATAGCTAAAGAACTTCAGAGTGGTTGCCTCTGGGGAGGGGAAAATGTGGCTGGGAAGACTTGCCATTTTTAAGTAAATTTTGAAGAGGTGTTTGACTCTAAACCATGTATGCATGTGGTATCATGACCTCAAAAACACTAACCAGAACATAAAGGTTCAGCCACTGCTATGGTCTGGATGTTCATGTGCCACAAAATGCCTGTGTTGGAAGCCTACTGCCCATACTGTGGTGTAAGGAGGCAGGGCCCTTGGGAGGTGCTTCTGTCAGGAGGGCAGAGCCCTGATGAGTGGCATGAGGGCCCTGGAGGAAGAGGCCCCAGAGAGCCCCCCACCCTTCCCACCCCGTGGGGGCACAGCTAGCAGTCATCAGTCTGCGACCCCCAAGAGGGTCCTCACCAGAGCCCAGCCCTGCTGGCCCCCAGATCTCAGCCTCCCAGCCTCCAGAACTGTGAGAAATCAACGTCTGCTGTTCATAAGCCACCCCATCCGCCTGCGGAACTGTTCTAGCCACCCAGGCGAACCGAGACGGCCACCAGCTCCGAGGGCAGCAAGAGGGGAAGGGAAGGATGAAGAGGAAGGAAAAAAGGGAAGAAAATAAGACAGAAAATGAAGCTATTAAGTAGTTAACTTGTCTGTCCCATGTCTGCGGTGCTGGTAAATGACAGGGTTGAATTTTGAGCTCATGTTCATCGGGCTCCATGACACTTGCTCAGAGCTACTACACGACACCACTTCGGCCCCGTGAGGCCCTCATGTGGTCTGCAGTGGACCCAAATGTCTGGTGGGCGGTACTGCACCCCAGGCAGGCAGAGGGGCCGAGGGCACGGCTAGTGAGAGGGGGTGGAGACGGAGGGAAAGGAAGGGTAGGTAAACAGTTCACCAGGCAAACATGAGGGGCCCCTGGGCAGAGCTGGGCACTGGGGAGGGACAGCTTCACTTGCACCAGGATTTGTAGTGTGAGGAAAGAGCAGCCCACGGGGGACAGAGGCTCAGACTCCCCACGGACATGCGTAGGAAGGGAGGAAGGAAGGGCAGAGGACAGAAAAGGGCGCTCCCTGGACTGGAATGGGGGCACAGCCCAGAACAAAGCCCGCTCAGCGGGGCAGCTGCAGGGTCTCCGTCTGGAGCGAGTGCTTCCAGAGAGCCCAGAGCAGGAGCCCGGGGGTACTGCCGACTGCGTGAACGCCGGACAGAGGCCCGGGCTCTTCCGCAGGTCAGCGCCACCTCCCGAACCCTAAGCGGGGCAAGGATGGATGTTTTTGCATCAAAGAAAGCTCCAATCTCAGGTTTCTCGCCGAGACCTACTTGGGGTGATATGCCGGATCCCCTCATGTCTGCTCTCAAAAGCAGAATGTTACGTTTTTCAGGGAATTTGTAAGCCTGCTGTCGTCACGTTGGTAGCTGGAAATTGGCCATGGTGGGAATATCACCACCATGGAAATCAGTAAAAACTACAAATGTGGGCTTAGTTTTAATTTCAGAAACCTCGTTGTTGAACATTTACTGGCACATCGCTGCCTACATGTGTTAAAAGAGGGGAAAATAGACCCAGATCCAGTGACTAGGAAAGTATTGCAATGATGTTAATTGCAAGGGCTTACACTTAGGGGGTATTTTATGCCACACACTGTAATAGATGCTTTCACATATTGTCTCACTTAATCTTAGAAAAGCCTTCTGAGGTAGATATTTATT
The DNA here is from genome assembly GCF_040802235.1 of Manis javanica. Lineage (NCBI taxonomy): Eukaryota > Metazoa > Chordata > Mammalia > Pholidota > Manidae > Manis > Manis javanica. Next base: position 88,632,180 of record NC_133169.1, on the reverse strand, counting down.
TTTACCCATTTTATACATGTTGGGACTGAGATCCAAAGAGATTAGATAGTTTGCTCAAGGATACAAGCCAGTAAGTAGGAATCAAACCTCCTGTCTTACATTTAAATCCCAAGCTCAGAATAACACCACCACAGGGAGGTGATACCGTGAAGAGGTTACATGTGAGGATGCTGGAAGCAGTGTGCCTGGATTCAAACACCAGGTCTGACATGCCCTAACTGTGTGACCTGGCGTGAGATATTTCATCACTCTTTGCCTTAGTTTCCTCATCTGTAAAGTGGGGTGAATCATAATTTCTTCCACATGGAGTAGTGCTTCACACAGAGCCTGACACTAACAACAAAGTTACTTTACTACCTGCATTACTGACAAAGTTTGATGGCTTCTATCTTATTCCATATTTGATAAGACCGACTCAAAAAGCTCATTGGATCTCCAGAGGGTACACAAAAAACTGGCCTGTTTGTAGCCTCCAGGGAGAAGTGGGGACAGAATCAGTCCCGGTCAACTCAGGAGACAGAAATTATCCTAGTCGTTTGATCAGGAAGACCTCTCACTGTAAAGAATGGTCAATGCAGTGTAAAATGGTTAACCAGGTAACTGAAAGGGCACCGCTTCATGGAAGTACACCTGCAGGAAGCCGCTCCCACCCCTTGCGGGGTGGGGGAGACCACAGGGGAGAGTTGGAACTAAACTAATTATCGAGTTTACTTTACAAGGCAGAAAGCAGACAGGAGCAAGTTTCCTTTCCCTCTTCCTCCTCTGGCCTCACCAGCCCCCGACACCACCCTGGGGGAGTCCCGGGTGACGCAGCTGCCGCAGCAGAAATGAAACAAGCAGAGCTCCAGCACCCAAAAGCTGAGTGTGGAGCTGAGAGACAATAACTTGGTGACTGGAGAGCTGGGTTACCTTTGGAATTTTATTCCACTGAAAGTATTACCTAATTAAAAAAATACAGAAGGTTAAGTTTAAAAGAAGAAAATCTGACGTTTGTCAATGAGCTTGGCTATGATATACGCTTGGCACGAAATAAGTGCTTAATATACACTTACTGAGTGAATGACTGAATGGAAAGAAGCAATTCGCACAAGCATGCATTTGCAATCATTTGTCAAAAGCTACTCTGTGCATTGTTCTGGACACCAAGGAAACAGTGGGAAACAGAACAAGCATAGTCCCTACTCCCATGGGGAGGAGAGGGCATGCATCTAACAAGTGAACAAATAAGTTCACTTCCAACAGTGACAGAGGGTATGGACCAAACCTGGTGGTAGTATGATTAGCACAGGGTCTGGGTGGAGTGCATTTTAGATGGAACGGGGACGCCCTCCCTGTGATGGTAGCACTTAAACTGAGACCTGAAGGATGACAAAGGACCAACCCCACAAGATCTCGGGGGAGGGACTGGAAGTTGCAGAGACCCTGAGACAAGAGAGAACTTGGCGAGCCTCAGACAGTGGCTGATGGCTTGCTCACAGGCATGTGCTGAGTGAGGGGAGGGTGGGTGGAGAGCCATCAGGAGACAGTGGGGGCTTTGCAGGCTATGGGAATGGGTTTGTATTTTTATCCTAAGTGTGGCTGGGAAAAACCATTGTAGTATTTTTAGTAGAAGTTATCACTGGGTTTATATTTCTCAAAGGTCACTCTGGTTGCTGGGGGGAGAATGGATCACAGTGGGTCAGGAGTGGCAGGAGTCCTAGGGCTGCCACAACAAATGACCACAAACTTGGTGGCTGAAAGCAACCAGAACTTATTTCCACACAGTTCTGGAGGGCAGGAGTCCAAAACCAGGGAGCGGCCGGGCTGTGCTCCGTCTGGAGCTCCCAGGGGAGAATCTTGCCTCTTTCAGCTTCTGGTGACCTGGGAGGTCCCTTGGCTTGTGCTAGGACCACGCCAGCCTCTGCTCTGTCTTCACAGGCCTGTCGCTGTGTCTTCTCCCCCACATGTCTGTGTTTCTCCCCTTCTTATAAACGTGTTGTTGGATTCAGGGCCCGTCCAGTTAATCCAGGATGACCTCATCTTGAGATCCTTAACTCAATCGCATCTGCAGAGACCTGTTTTGCAAATAAGGCAGCATTCACAGGTATCGGGGGCTAGGAGGTGGTTATACCTCTGCAGAGATCAATGAGATTGATGGAGATATGTGAGTGAGGCACTGCAGATGTGGAGAAAGTGAATGGTTTGGATGGGTGGTGTATTAGGTTTCTCCAGAGAAACCGAATCAACTGGATGTCTATACATATATAGAAAGAGATTTATTATAAGGAGTCGGCTCACATGATCATGGAGATTGAGAATCCCAAGATCTGCAGCTGCCCAGCGAGAGACCCAGGAGAGCTGATGTGTGGCTCCGGGCTGACTCCGAAGGCCTGAGAACCAGGGGAGCTGATGATGTCAGTTCCAGTCCCAAAGCTGAGAAGCTTGGGACCCCCAAGGAGTCGATGCTTTGCCCGCATGTGAAGGCTGGGAAAGAGCGACGTTCAGCTCCTGCAGTCAGGCAGGAAGAGTTCCTTCTTACCCAGCTTCTGTAGTCGTATTTAGGTCTGAAGTTGATTGGGTGAGGCTCGCCCGCATTAGGAAGGCAATCTGCGTTACTGGGCCTATTGGTTCAAATGTTAGTCTCATCCAGGAGCACCCTTGTGGACACACTGTGAATAATGTTTGGCCCATATCTGGACACCCTGAGGCTCAGTCATGTTGACACATAAAACTGACCGTCCTAGATGGGGAGTGGGAACAGGGGAGGGGGGTGAGAGGTCTAATGCTCCTGGAAGAGCTATATATTGAGTAGCCTAATTCAGGGCCAAATGGCAGGTGGAGAGGGAAGGCCAAGGAGAAGCCAGAGGCAGGCGGATGCCGGCGGGGAGACAGCTGACTCACCGCCTCAGCACCCATCACTCTGTTGCAGCTTCTGTCTTCTCCCATCGCTAGAAGAGCATCTCCCTGCCACCTGCTGAGGCAGCCTGCTCCCTTTAGGAAGGCATCCTTCGGCCATGGTGGCATTTTCACCAAGCAGATAGATCCAGGCACAGCTGAGTTACACAGGACACCATCTTCTGACGTGGGAATGGAAATCGTTGAAAACATTTCCTCTATGTGTCCAGCTCACGCAGGACTGCTCAGGAATACAGAATTACTGCCAATCTATCGTGCTGTGCAGATGCTGCAGTGCTGTGATTTCGATCTGAGTGGGTGATTTCCCCACCAGTGAAATTATGGGACCTATAAGCCACACTCAAGATCTTGCAGTTTCCTCTGCCTGACTGTTTTCTCCTTATACGAAAGTGGAAACCCACTGAGAATCTGGTATATAAATGACTCTACAGACTTCCTTCTCAGTATTTACAAAGACTCCTCCTCCAAGGTCTGCTCTCGGTAACGGCATTGCATTAATTATCTATCGCTGAGTAACAGATTACCGCAAAACTTAGCGTCTTCAATAACAAACATTTATTCGTGTGCAGTTTCTGCAGGTTAAGAATCCAGAAGCAGCTGAAACTGTGTGGTTCTGACGCAGGGTCTCTTGTGAAGGTACGGTTACCTAACAGCCTGGCTGGGGATGGAGTTTGCTCTTCCAGGATGGCTCATTCACGGGGCTGTTATAAGGAGACCTCAGCTCCTTGCTGGCTGTTGGAAGGCCTAAGTTCCCTATCACATAAGCTCTCCCTAAGGCTGCTTGAGTGTCCTCCCAACACGGCAGCTGGCTTCCCCCAGAGCTAGGGATCCCAGCTACAGTAAGGGGGAAGCCGCAGTGCCTTTTACGACCTGTTCTTAGATGTCACACACCCCATCAGTTTGGCCACACTCGCTTTGTTAGAAGTGAGTTATTAAGCACAACCACACTCAGAGAGAGGGGGATTAAGCTCTAAGGCTTGAAGGGAGGAGAATCAAATAATTTGTAGATGTATTTCGAATGTCCAGGTACTCTGGGAGCTTGTCTCTGGCACGAGCAGGCTCTGAGAAATGGGTATCAGACAGTGAAGGATGGATCTTGCAGACACTTTTTCAGAAAAACTAATTAGCCACAGATTGAGATTCAGACTCTCCCCCCACCGTGGGTTGGGTGGTAACAGCAATAGGAACAGCGTCAATGAAACGCCAACAGTGATAACTGGGTCTGGTATCTGCTGAGCACACTTGAGAACGTGGGCCTCCCAGGAGCAGGAACATTGCCTGTCCAGATCTCTGCTGTATTTCCAGCACCCAGAAGCAAGTGCTCAATACATATTTAGGACTGAATGAATGCATTTCTCATTTTAATGTCACAAGAACCTTATGAGGGAGACACTGTTATCATTTCCATTCTACAGGCGGGAAAACGGCAGCACAGGGAAATGAAGGTATGTGCCAAAGCGGCGTGACTGGGAGTTAGAACCAGAACCCAGACTATCTGGTTCCAAACACCACCACCATCCCCACCAGCCATAGAGAAGGAGATTGAATTCGTAAATACTGAACCAATACTGGTAACAATGGGTTGCCTTTGACTAATGGAAGGAAGATGAGACCTGAATTAAAACAAAACATTGGATAATCCAAAAACCATGTTCATTTGGCTCAGGAATACAGCCAAAGACACACTCTCAAAGGAGCGGCTACATTCGAACCATCTGGACTTGGCCTGATCAGCACCCAAGGCTGACATTCTCTGGAAGGGATGCTCAGAGGCCACCCCTGCCCTCCAAGCTGCCCTGAGCTAGTGCATCTCTAATATTCTCTAAAAAAAGAATGTCCACACACACCTCTAGAAGCTGTGTCCCTGGTTTTTAGTCTCTTTTCTTCCTGAATTCTCACTTACAGCACTTGTTTTGCAAACAGTATATCTCTTCCTATTCTGCCCTTAGAAGGAAAACGTACTTATTAATTTGAAAAATCAACCTATGATTCACACTGGGTGACTCTACTTGTGGACCAAGGAAAGGCCAGTCCCCAGAGCACGGTCGAAGGCAAGCCGAGAGCTGTCCACACTGCAGGAAGAGCTCCCAGCTCACATTCTGACTTACTAAACATATCCAACTCTCAGGTCTCAGCCCTCCTGCCACTGCAGCAGCCACAGGTGGGTACCGCGGTGAACGTAGCCCCGATGTGGGCGTGTGAGTGAGGAGAGAGAAATACTTTACAGGCCGGCTTCAGTGTGAGACACAGGGGGGGTTTCAAGTGGAAACCTGGAGCCTATATGGTTTCAGCTCAGCTCTGGTCCTGACTCAGTGAATAATAAGCAAGTTACCCTCTCTTTCTGGACTCAGTTCCCTTCTCAAGAGCTCAGACATTAATGCAGGGCTTTTCTTCTCCCAGGGGCGAGACAAATATGCCCAAGGGGGCTCAGACCAACAGGCACAGGTGAAAGGGCAAGTGGGCCCTGACAATCCCATGCATTCAATCAGACTTGGAGACATTATTTAAAAAGCATGATTTTTTTTCCAAATTTCCATTAGTTGCTCACAATAAAAAGCAGGAGGTCTTACATTTGTTTACATTCACAAATCCAAGAATTGGAAATCCAAGACTTGGAGTAGCAGCAGATGGGTAGCATTCCCAAAGGGAACAATGAACCAGAGCTAAGTACTGGCCGTCACCGCCTTCAGACAGGGCAGAATCTCTTCAGGCCAGTTTGCCACAGTCTCCACCACTCCCTAATTTTTAACCCTGTTTTATGTTAATTATGAAAATGTAATTTATTTTATTTGGTAGCATAGAATATTGCAACACTCACACAGATGTTGAAATGACAAAATTTCCTTCTAGATTTCCTGTTTGTAAAATTGTGTATAGTTCGTAGAAGCTGGGATTAGGGAGGGCCCTTGCTTTGCAGAGCCCTGGTGATTATGCTTGGTCTCCTGACCAGGCAATCCTGGCTCCTACAAACTTCCGGGTTTGACTCAGGGCATAGCTGGTTAGAATGGGGAAGTGGTAGAACACTATGAGAAAAGAGGGTACAGAGGGAATGTGGGGCCCATATTCTGCCCACTCTCAATCCACAGTCAAATGAGACCTAGGCTGAACTCAAGGGGATGGGGAACAGTCTTCAGTCTTCCCAAAGAACTAGATTCTTCCATCCCAGGTCTATGCAACACTAAAGCTTTAATCTAGCACAGGAGTTGGCAAACTTCAGCTGGTAATCTGGTCACCTGTGTTTGAAAACAAAGTTTTATTGGAACAGAGCCATGCCTGTTTATTTTCATATTGTCTATGACTGCTTTCACCCCACAAAGGCAGAATTGAGTCTGGTCACCAGAGACCATGTGACAAGCCTAAAATTAGGCTGACAAGCCTAAAATATTTACTATTTGCCCTTTACAGAAATAGTTGCCAGGTCCCTGATCTAGCACCTTGGGTTGCAAGGGACCGAGGCCCACCCAGGTCCACTCAGGCAAAGGATGTTTGTGGCCAGGACATAACAGGCACTGTGCTGGATGCCAGGGACGGAAGCCATAGAGAGCCAGGCCTCGGAGGAAGTAAGATTGTAACCGCAGATCTTGCTTTGGGGGGTTTCTGCTCCTCTGTTTCTTCTCTGTTCACTTTTCACTGCCTGCTTTCCTAAACTTATTTTGCCTTCCCTCAGCTTGCACAGGGCTCCGCAGGGCCACCCAGACCTTCTCTTCATCAGGAAATCACAAACAGCCTTCAGCTTTGGCCTCCATGGCTAATGGCCCCAGTCTCTCAGTTTCCAATGCCGAACTTCCAGGGGAGGAATTTGACTGGCCAGGACCATCTTTTCAAGCCTCGATTCCTGGCCAGCCTGTGGCTGGCCCCCTCCCCTCAGTCAGAAGCCCACCCCTGACTCCATGTCAGTGACCAAGCGGCACTGTCACACGGGGCAGAAAACGCTGTCCACTCAGCAGGGCAGGGGCAGTGGGCACAGAGCCCTCCTTTAGAAGAGAATGCCAAAGGGCTGGAGCCAGAAATGAACCAAGTCAACTCACAAGGGGCCTGGTCTTTTCTTAAAGTCAAAGAGAATTCTTCAGTCTCTCTTACTCACAACATTGACCAAAAAAGCCAAAATCTGAATGGCCAACATGCCCCTGAGGAGAAGGAACTAGATCCCCCCTGGGGTTTGCAGGTGGGTATAAGGTCAGCACAGGACCAAGACCAGTCCAGAGACAGGTAGATCAACTGTGGCAACTGGTGGGATTTCAGAAACCACAGCCTCATCCGATCTGGACCAGCAGGAGAAGAAGGGCAGAAAGAAATCTAGCCTGGCAGAACTCGCCCCAGTTCTGCCACAAACAAGCTAAGTACTGATGGGCACGCTGCTGTCCTCCCCGCCAGCCCACTGCAGGCTGACCTAGAGAGCCACTGGCCCAGCTCATCACTGAGACTCCGGGAACGTGCTACTCCTTAGGTCAGAGTGAGTCTCATCTTCTCCTTAGGTCAGAGTGAATGGAAAGCATGGACTGGGGGCCAGGGAAACCTCTTCCTTAGGGGGCAGGTCTGTCCAGAGCCCAGCTGAGAGCAGACTGTGCCCCCTGCCAACACCCCCTTTTCTGCCTCTCACCACAAGGACCGTTTTATCAGAGAGTCCTGGGCTCCAGAAATGCCCAGGCGCTTCCCCGCCTGCTGGAAAATGTTGACATTCTATTTCTCCCTTGGCCAAATTCTGTAAGTAGCATGGCTCCCCGACACGTAGGCCGCACAATCGGCTCTCACAACCCACTTCCTCAAGGCAATTCCATGTCGCTCTGCTGTCCATGATAAACAGCTCCAGACTGGGCAGTCCAAACCCAGGGGAAGCCAGCCTGCTGTGGATCTGGAAAGTTCCCCACAGGCAGATAAATGGCAGCTGCTTCTCTGGCCCAGGCTGAGGCCAGGCCACAAGCTGGGAGGACAACTCCAGCCCGGGTTTTGAACCGGTGACGCACATTGCCCCTGTCGGGCCTGGCCAGGCCGGAAGAGCAGAGCAACAGCCGAGCGAGGAGACACCCTTCATCATCTCGCTAAGTCACTAAGAGGTTTCTGAAACAGGTGGCTCAAATTTCCTTGAAAACCCAGAATAATCCCCCATCTGAAGTGTGCGCGAACCATGTTGTCACCACCTACTATTAATGGGCAGGCACCGCAGAAGGGAAAAGGGGTTTCGCCTGCATTTTTGCACACTGACTTGCCTGACAAGCTCAATAAACGCTTAAACAAATATTAAAAAACACACAGAGAGTCAGGCTGGTTTAAATTAACTTCCCAAGCACTTCACCTACTGTAGGAAGAAATTATAATAAAATGTCAGAGTAAAAATAAACCACGCATGGAAATAAAAATAAAACATAAAATGCCCTCTTACAACTAACTGTGCAGTATGATTTAGTCCATAACAACATATCATTGTACATTGAAGTTTTCACAGTCCTACAGTGGATTTGGGCATTGGGAGTGTTGACTCTGAAAAACTCCCATTTTACACGTTGGGAAACTGTCCCTTTCCCAGAAGTCTTATGGATGTAAACCATTAAAAAAAGAAAACACACAAAAAAACTTCTCTGTGAACTCTGGATTATTCTTCCAAATATGCTGCTTGACATATGACCCCCAATTCCATTTCTTCTAGGCATTCTCATCCTTAGCCCGCTGCTCGGGCCCCACAAACACGCTTCACCTCACAGCTGGACAGGAGGGCAGAGTTGAAGGCTGAGGTGCGACAGGTTCAGCGCCCGCCACCCCGAGTCCCACCAGAGGTGGAGTGTGTGTGGGAAGTGGCTGCATGACCCCTGAGGCCGTGGGGCTGTGGGCGCAGGTGGCTGCCTCCTCCCACCCAGGCGCCTACACTGAGCCAGGTGGGCGGGCAGATTAAAGGGGAGGAGAGCTGGGCGCTGTCCCCAGGGTGGGAGAAAGAGAAGAAACACGCAGGAGAAGAGAGAGAGAGGAAAGACGGAGGAAGAAAGGTGGGCGAGGGGGCACCTCCTGCCAGCGAGCTGGTCCCGGGAAGGTTCCTTCCCGGCCGGGTTCCTCCCACTCGGTTTGTGCGGCCAGGCTGACATACCCTCGCTTTCCCATCAGAGAGGGTGCGGGGGCTGAGCCGACCTGTGGGCCTACATGCCCCTCCTTCCCCCGCCAGGCTGCCGTCACACCTCAAAGGCGATTTTCTGGGAAAGGGTTTTCCTGGCAGGGCCCGGGCAGAGCAGCCCTCCACGCCTGGCTCCCAGCAAGACTTTGCAGGAGGGACCCGCGCTGGCGTCCCCTTGCTGCAGGTCCTGTGGAGGACGCCCACGGCCTGCTCCTGCATCAGACAGCCGGCCAGAGGAGGCCAGGGGCAGCAAAGGGAAGGAGACAAGCAGCCATCTGACACCCTAGCGAGCACACATGTGAACATCCGTCAGCCTCCACATGTAGACACGTGTGTAGATGCATGTATGTATCTTTCCTGGTGAGTTAATTATGACCTTCCCAAGAGACTGGGAGATGACTCAGCAGCTGGCAGTGTTTGGACAGCCATGCCAAGGATGTCAGGTCCGGCCACCTCCGGGGGGGGACTGGTGGCCACGAGGGCCACACAGACAGAGCATGATGAGGTCCAGTCTAGGGGGAGAACACAGACTAAAAAATGCAATTTATTTCTCTAATCTGCTTGTGCAGATTGTGCCAGAAACAAATACCAGCAGGCCTTGGAAAAAATGTTTCTATTCGTTTACCTCGGCTCTGAGCCATCTGCCCCAAAGTGGAAGGAAAAAGCAAAGGAACAGATTCCGGGGATGTTTTGTCTGGCTTGCTGCACCCTCAGCCCCCTTCGCCTCTGGGAGGGACGGGTGGGGGGTTATCTGGAGGCCCCCACACTGAGGACCTGAAACAGACCCTTTGGTTTCCCACAAACAAGTTTCAGAAGCGGAAACTGCCCGGGCTCCCTAGGGCAGAAACTGAGAGCTCAGCTCTAAAACACTTCCTCTGCCCGGGAACAATGTGCCGAGGAATTTCCACAAATCCCCTTAGCTGTCATGGCTTCCGCTCCTCGACTTGGGAAAAGACAGCCTGGGACATTCCAGCCCCCCCGCCACCCCCTCCACCTTGTTCGACCTGTTTGGCTCCTAGACTGGACTGAGAGGACACACATTTCCCTTCCCTGTTCTCCTCCCAGAGATGAGAAATACCCAAGTCCAACCAGGCTGTGGAAGAGGCCCAGCCGGCACAGCAGCAGCCCCAAGAAGCTGTTCTCTCTTTTCAGAGAAGAAAGGAGGTCACGGGAGGGAGGGGAGGGCCCAGGCAGTAGAGCACAGCCCCAGGGTGCCCACTCTGGAGCCGAGCAGCCCAGGCTGTGTCTGGGCCCCACTGCTTCAAGCTGTGTCACGGTGTGAGCTTATGGGATCCTGTCTCACCAGGTGGTCGTGGGGCACCTGTGACAGGTTTATAAAGTGCTTCACACAGCCAGCACACGGCAAAACCTTGATAGATGTGAGCTGCTGCAGTCAACCCAGAAGTCTGCTACCGTGAGACTCCCCTGCTTTGCAAGCGCAGAACCCTGGGGCCCCCCCAGTCCCCCTGAGTGTCTCCCAATCCATGTGCATAGACCACAGTCACCATGTGGGGTCTGCTCAGCTCTTCTGCTTCAGCTCTCAAAGCCCCTGGGAAACAGCGCCCACGTCCATGCTGGTGGTGCCTCCCACCCATCTCAGGGCCCCGGTGCAGTGCTGGGTTCTGAGCAGTGGCCGGGAGTTCCCTGCTAAACTCTAGGCCTCACTTGGCCCCTGGACCACCACTGGAGAGCTGTGCTCATGCCCAGAGCTGCCCAGTCTCTGGTCTAACCTCAGCTCTTCATTTCCAGACTGTGCTGGGAGAAATGCTCTATTTTTGCAGGACCTTAGTTTCTCCAACTGGAAGATGGGAGGGTGTTATGGGCTGAATTGTGTTCCCCCAAATTCACCTATTGAGGCCCTAACCTCCTAGGTGACTGCATTTGGAGATAGGGCCTATAAGGATGTATGAAAAGTTAACGGAATCACAAGTGTGGAGCCTCATCCCAATAGAATTAGAGTCCTTAAAGAAGAGGACGAGATGCCAGAGCTTCTCCCTTTCTGTGGGCCACGGAGAAGAGACCATGTGGGGCCACAGCAAGAAGGCGGCCATCTACAAGCCAGGAAAGACGCCTCCCCCAAAAGCAGTCCTGCTGGTACCTGGATCTTGGACTTTTAGCCTCCAGAACTGAGAAAATAAATGCATGTTGTTTGAGGCTCCCAGTCTGTGCTGTTTTGTTATGGAAGCCTGACTAACAGAGAGGCGGCAGACAGACTCAATGCTCAGTGGAGGAAGGGGCGCACTGGGGGTGCCTCAGAGGCTGGGGGCCTGGGAGGCGGGGCAGAGGGATGGAGCTCTGATCCCCCATACCTCACTTCACTGGAACCGGCATCTACTTTAGATGTTTTTTCAATGAGAATTCAAATGCCTTTTTTTTTTTTTTAAAGAAAATTTCCTTGATAAACAGATTTTTTCATACTCAAGGCCTAAAGAATTCTGAAAGCCCACACTTGCCATCCTAATAGTATTCAATTACCTGCTCTGAAGGATATTGAAGTCCCAGAACTCAAAGACGTGCAGGATTTGGAGGGTGCATGGCTAGGGAGCAGTTCTGGTTACCAGCCTTAATGGTGCATATGTACTGGGTACCAGGCTATTTTCCATAGGTTACATTTATTAACCCATTCAGTCCTCCCCCAAATCCTACGAAGGCTGCTTATCATCACCATTTACAAATCAGAAAACTATGGTTTCAACAGGTTAAGCCACTTGCTCAGGGTCACACAGAGCCTATGATCCTCCCCCTTCCTGGAGGAAAGGAGAGGGAAATGCGAGGCCGTCCTGTCAGCAGGCACAGCCCCAGACTCCCCGCAGCAGAGACCTGCCGGGGACAGCGAGGAATCTGCCGCTGCGATCCCAGGACCTAAGTCAGTGGGCTGCTTCCAGATCCCCCCGGGAACCCTCTGTGCCTCATAAATGGGCATTCAGATCTGCTGCTCCAACTGGGTTTTGCCTTTTATGCTACCTATTTGGATCAGGTCCCCTTCAACACAAAGATGAATTTATATAAAATGGGCACATGATCATTTTGAATTCAGTGAGGGCTATTCAATGTTTTCTTATAGAACCTGTAGGACTAACTAACAGTGCCTATTTAAACATTCCAGATAGGGAAGAAAAGATGAGGGGAATAATACTGTCATTATTTGCAGATGAATGATTGGCTACATAGACAACTCAAATAATATGCAGATACTGTATTTTAACTAACAAGAGAGGTCTATAAGATGTCTGGATAATAAAATAATTTTCGTTTCTATATATCAGCAATAATCAGAAAATGTAATTTTCTTAAAAAGATACTCATTTCTAAAGGCCACCATAAAAAACGTAAAATATCTAGGAATAAATAGAAAGAATAGATAAACTTAGTGGAAAATGATCAAATATTAATGATACTTTTTTAGAAGATCTAAAGAAATGGAGAGAAATATAACATTCTTAGATAAGAAAATTCAAAATCATAACTTTATCAGTTCTATCCAAACTCATGAATACCTTTAATGTAATGCCTATAAGAATCCCAGCAAGTATTTTCAAGGGACTTGAAAGCTGTTGCAGAAATGTTTATAGTAGAGCAACTGTCTAAGAAAGCCGAGACACTTCTGTAAAAGAATAAGTTGGAGGGGACCTACTCAACCAGATATCATGACTCACTGCTTAGAATGCTCACTGGAACAGACAGACAAATGAACCAATTGAACAGAAGAGAGAACCTAGAACAATATTCACATATGTGTGGAAGCTTGAATAAAGACCAAATGGACATTCCAGCTGTTCGGTAAAGCCTGAATTATTCAGTGTATGGTGCTGAGACAATTGGTAAATTAAATAGAAATAAGTGAAATTGCTAACTATACTTATCACAGTGAGCATTTAGCAATGTATATAATTGATGATTCACTAATCTGTTCATCTGGAACCAATATAACACTGTATACAAACTAAATTTTAATTTAAAAAAATGAAGTGTAGAATTCATACCCTAATGTTTTGACAGTAAAAACAATCAAAACAAACCAAAAAGAAATAAGTGAAATTGCATCCCTGCCTCACACCATATGCCAAAAAATCCATTCTAGGACTTACATACGAAAGATAAAACTCTAAAATCTTTGAAAGACAACATAAAGAAATATTTTTATATGTTCAAGGATAGGGAGGATTGCTTAATTAAGAACAAAAGCCCAGATGATAAAGGAAACAACTGATAGAATTCAACTACACTTTAAAAGGAGAGAAAAAGACAACCTACTGAGAAAAGATATTTGGAACATATTTAACTAACAAAGGATTAATATAAAGACTATGTAAAGTATTCCTATAAATCAAAGACAAAAAGCAAAAATAAATTACAAACATGAGCAAAAGCCTTAAGAGCCTTAAGCAGGCATGTCACAGAAGAGGAAACACAAATGGCCCATAAACATGTGAAACTATGTTCAAAATCATTATTCAACAGGAAAATACACATTAAAACCTTGATGAGATACTATTCCACACCTAGTCGTCCCACACCTACTCCTTCACACCTACCAGACTGACAACAATTAGAAAATCAGTCAACCAGGTCCTAGAGGGGATGTGCAGAAACAGAAACTGCCACCCACAGCTGGCAGTAACATCAATTGGTATAACTACTTTGAAGGAAGTTTGGCCTTACCTAATAAAGATTAATATGCACATTTTCTACCACCCAGAAATTCCGCTCCTGTGTTATGCACCCTAGACAAATTCCTGCCCAGTGGTTCCAGGTGACCTGCACAGATGTTCACAACAGGGTTGTTTAGCAGAGCCGGGCCATGAGGGAGGAGGAGAAGCTCCCAGGGCACAAAACGTGGCATCACCCTAAGGGTCATTGTAGGTTTTTGCTTCCAGTATTACATTCTCGGTGTCCACTGTCAGCTGAATGACGGCCCCTCCAAAGATATGTGCCTGTCCCAAAATCTGCAAGTGTGATCTACTTTGGAAAAAGGATCTTTGAAGGTGAAGTTAAGGATCTGGAGATCAGATCACTTGGGATAATGTAGGTGGGCCTACATTTAATGATGAGCGTCCTTATAAGAGACACGGAGAGGAGAGACACAGGGAGAAGAGGGGAAGTGCATGTGACCTAGAGGAAGAGATTGGAGTTATTCTCCCCCAAGGCAGAAACCAAGCAACACTTGGAGCCACCAGAAGCTAGAAGAGGCAAGGAAGGACCCACCCCCGATCCTTTCAAGGGGGTGTGGCCCTGCCGGCACTTTGATGGCAGACTTATGGTCCCCAGAATGGTGAAAGAATCAATGTCTTTTGTTTCAAGCCACCATGTTTGTGGTCATTTGTCACTGCAGCCACAGGAAAATAATACAGGGTCTCTCTTGCCATACTATGTTGTTCAGAAGAGTGAGAAAAGGAAACAATTCCAATGTCCATCAACAATACAGTACATGAATGAATTGTGGTAGAACATTATAGCCAAATGAATGAATTGTAGCTACATGGGTCAATTCCAATGAATCTCAAAAGAGTGTTGTGTGAAAGCAGCAACTCGGAGAAAACTACAAGTATATGATTCCATTTATATAAACTGAAAAACAGGTACAAGGAAAAATGTATCGTTTAAGTGTCTATGCACAAATAGTAAAGCTATAAAGAAAGCAAGTGACTGATAAACACAAAACCATTACTAATGGGAGGGAGGGACATGTGATCCGGAAGAGGCACGCAGGCCTTATAAGGTTGTGGAGTTTAAGCTGGGTGCTGGGTAGAATGGCATTTCTTGTATTATTCCTCTTTACATCCTACGTGTACCTTTTATAAACTTTTTTATATCTTCGATACCATTTATAATGAAATTAATCAACAAAGAAAGCACAGGCTCATGGAAATTAACCTTGCTGGTGTTCTAAGCGTCTCCTCTCTGAGGAGATTCCCTAAGATAGGGGCAGGTGAGGCCAGCAGTCATTTGGGAAGTCCCCTGCGACATATACCCCAGGCTCTGAGGAGGCCTGATAACTGTGTGAGGCTCTGGGCTCCAGAATGAGGGAACAAATTTTGAGAGAAGAGAGAGAACATACACTGACTTATTTGCAAAATTCATTTGCAAATTGAAATGTGTTTAAGCGCCACGACTTACACCGTTTTTTGTTATCCAAAGCCTGAAAGCTTTAGTTGATTGATGGAGGGATAAATCTACCGACTGGATAGATTCCATCCAGTTAAAGATGGAAGATGAAATCATGCTGTCAACATTCCAAAGCCCCCTAAAATAAGAAGAGGTGTTTTTTTTTGAAAGACATAAACCCAGAGGACACCACGAACAAAAGAGCAGCAGAAAAGCAAAGCACAAACCCAGCAACAACAGGAAAAAGGAAGTTGGAAAGCAGACGGACAAGTGGTCGGCAGCTCAGCAGGCCCCGCCGAGCCGCCCCCTACGCCAGCAGCCACGTGCCTTGCACGCAGCTCCCTGCCAGGGGCCCAGGGAAGCCAAGGCCAGTGCCAAGCAGTCCTAGAGGCGGGAGCCGGAGAACGGGTTGAAAGGCTGTGTGTGACGCAGCAGGACTGCACCCCCTGCCCCTCTGCAGTCCCAGCTCTGCCCCTCCCTGAGGCTGGCAGGTGCAGGGGTCTATGCTCTGAAGTGGGAAACACGGAGGGCACAAGTTGTCGATTTCGCTCTGGCAGCGATCTCCCAAGCAAGGGGGAGATGAACAGCTCCTTTGAGAACACCACACACAGGGAAGGAGAAAGAGCTACAGCTTCTGTGTCTTCCCAACCTGAAATGAAAACCCCAGTCTCCCCTATCAGTGCCCCCATCACTGCCAACACTGGCATAGACTGGGGTGAATCGTGTCTGTCTAAGGGCCTTCTGCGAGATGTGGCAGTAAAGCCATTTCCACGCAAAATGTAGCAGCTTCTGGACTATTGGGAGACCAGGAATAGAGTTCAGATGATTAGCAGCCTGCCTGGGATGGGAGGCACACAGCCCAGCTGACCTCTCAAAGGGCTTGGCTGGAGCCCTGCCCCTGGGATGCACAGACCTGCGCGTGGTCTGTCAGCCAAGGCCCTGAGGGGCTTAGTGCCCCACAACAGAGACCCCAAAATGAGTCAGGAAAAGCAGAAATACACGTTAGAAACCCAAGAGGAATTTTCAAAAGATCCTCCCCACCCTCCCTCCCCTGCTCCAAGCCCAGTTGTCATCAGCTCAAGCCTCAAGGCCTTCCGTCCCTGGGGAGCCCCCAGTGCCATTCTTCCCCACGGGTACCACACAGCCAGGACAAGAAAGCATTCCTTTTGGTGGGGTGAGGGGGAGGCGGGTCCAGCCCTGCCAGGCAGGAGGGGAGAGGGATTCCATTCCCATTGTTCTCACTCAGGCTGCCCATCAGTGGGAGAAGGGCGGGGGGACAGGGCGCCCTGAGAGCTTGGCCTGTGGGAGCAGCAGTCACAGGCCCTTCCAGCCTCCCTCCCTAGAGTGCCCACACCCCTTCTTCTCTTCCTCTCCCCCGCCACCCATGCCTTCTGCCTGCAGGAGGTCCGGGCAGAGGGGCCCAGCCCTGCTGTGTGCCCTGTGGGCCCTCTGAGGCATTTCCTTCTCACCTATCTGCAGCCACGGGCCACAGAGTTAAGATGTACACATGGCCCCCGGCCTGTTAGAGCCCACACCACAACTCCCAGGGCCATGGCCACAGGGGGTAGTCTATGGATCAATACTAGTTTCTCTCAGGGTAGTCATGACCAACACACACGCACTGGCAGAGGGTCTGATGGCTACAGTTAAGTGACAAAGGACTATTGACAACTTGTGCTTTCGCTGCCTGTAACAAATATGTGTCAGGTACTGGAGATACAGCAGTGAACTCACCAGATTCCTGTCCTACCAGATTCCTGTCCTATTGAAGCTTACATCCTAACAAACCGATCTTTCCTCATTTTCTGCTCTCACCTGTGTACCGTGTCTATGTGGCAAGAAAATGCCTCCTGGGAACATGGTCAGGGGTGTGGCAGTGTGGACCAGCAGTTAGGAGCAGGCTTTTGAAGCTGGCTAGACCTAGGTTTCAGGTCTGCTTCTACCCATCTGCAAACGGTCTAACCTCAGGAAAATTTTCCTTAGCCTTCTAAGTCGCAGTTTCCTCTTCTGTCGAGGTTTTATTACTGAGATAAGCAGTACTGCTAAGGGTAGAAGCACATATGGGGTCGTTAGGAGGCTCCAATGAGAAGACGCATGGCAAGGGCTTGGCTCAGGGCCAGGCATGTAATAAATATGCTCAGTAAACATTAGGAGTCATCACGGGACCATCCTTCCTGGGGGAAGTTGTCTGCAGGAAGGAACCTCTGCTCTGGCTTACAGTGTACTTGCCCTGACTGTTCCCTTTTCTGTAACATCTTATCATGAGCCGGCTCCCAAGCCAGCAATTCCTTGGGCTGTTTATGTTCCGTCTGTCCACATGCTCACCACAAACACGGAGGAGCCTCTGGGTAAGGCTCATACGTAAGAGCTCTAATCGCAACCGTGCAGCCAACGCGTGGAGCCGGAGAATGGGACCCAAGTGCAGACAAACTCTCCATATGGTTCAGATTTCTGGGGTTGTTGGGAAGCACAGCCCAGGAAGGTTTTTCATTATGTCATTGGCCTATTTGAGAGACAACCGTGCCCTTTGAAAGGACCCTTTCTGAGCTCCCAAACCAGAAGATGACTCACATCTCATCAGCTATCTCCTTGGTGTTGGGACAAGAAGACAGACCTCATCTTGAAGACCTTTCCAACAGGGAGAACATAGGATGCTTGCAATCATTCACTGGACACAGTATAGGCCGAACCTGGCTGGGGACTCTTTTCTACATTGTCACAAACAAATTTTGCCTACCAATGATACCCACCTCTTAATGTTTGCAGTGGTGGTGGGAAAGCCATTCTCAGAAGAGATATAAAACAAAGCTCAGAGTTCATACACCCCAACTCCCCCAAAGATCTTACATCCTAGTCTTGTTTGGGGGTCACTTACACAGACATTGAAAGACCCAAGGAAACATCTGAGATGATCTAACCCTATTGTCTTACACAAACGTGCTGAGTTCTTCTCACCATGAATTTGACTGTCGGAAGCCTCACAGCGCACACAGCATCCTGCTAAGTGTTACCACATTTGTTCGCCTGTTTTCAATGTGCCTCAGACATTTAAGGAGGTTCCACTGAGCTCCTGGACTCCCAGACACACAAAGTAAAGACAAAGGGGGCACAGGCAACATTTCTGTTTGTTGATCTGAAGATTTGGGGTGGGCCAAGACATCCTAGGGTCCAAGTCAGATTTGTGTGTGTGTGTGTGTGTGTTGGAAGTAGAGGTGGGGAAGGGGTGCTGCCTTATCCTTCTGTGTACACTAGTCCATTGGAATATTCAGCTCAGCAATTATCAGCAATTACCAAATCAGAAATCCCCAAGAAAACAGTCTTGAGGTGAAGACACGTTAACTCCAGAAGGAATAGGATTATATCTGTTTTACTAATTTTGATATCCTCACGGTCTGGAAAAATGGTCAGCACATAGTAGGCCATGTGTCAGAGTTCTAGTAAGATTGGTGGCATCCTCAAACTGGGTTGGTGAACAGTCTAGTAAAGCTTCTACTTACAAACATGAAGGAAAGCCGCAAAGGACAGTGCGGTGCCCCACGGTGAGCCGTAATGAGCGAGCCTGCACCTTCCCTGGCCGAGGGGGCAGAGGAAGGAAGGGTGCCCGCCCCAGGCAACCCACCTCACTCTCCCGCCTCCCCTCCTCTCCTGCTTGGGCTTCCCCTCGGCCAAACCCGACTGGAAACCAGTGGCAAGTGAGCCCCGAGGCACCGTGGGTGCACCCTGGCTCAGCCCCTTGGTCACAGAACAGGGCAGAGAAGAGGGAAAATGGATATGCAGGGGCAAAGAGAAGGCCTCCAGCCCCCATGAGGATTTGCTGGCTAGCTGAGAAGCCAGCGTCCGATCATAGAGGAAGCTAACAGGGAAAGAAGCCACATGGTGTTGCTCTGTGTTATTGCTGCTGTGGATAAAGTAAACTCACTACTTGTGCAGCGGGCACTGTATCAAGGGCATTACATAAATGGTCTTACTTAGTCTTCACAACATCCCCGTGAGGTAAGCACTATATTACCCCCATTTTATAGAGAAGGAAATTGAGTCTCAAAAGATTTATATAATTGGCTCAAGGCCCCCCCACTTATTAAATGGGAAAATCAGGTTTCAAGTCCAATCTTACTTCATTTTTATTTTCCATTTTTCCATTATGAAAATTTTTAAACTTAGGAAGTTGAAAGAATAAAATAGTGAACATGCCTGTATCAACCACCTAGATTCATCTACTTAGAAAAAAATGTGAAATGAGGTGCAAATATTCCCTCATGCGCCTTTCAAAGTAATGCCATTCTCCTCATAGTCTTCTAGAATAGCACCTAAGAACATAACACCAATTCGCTATTATCAAGCAGACCAGTTTAGAGTCAAATTTCTCTGGCACCCCTACATCTTTTTCTTTATATCTTTATTTGAACCAGGAGCCAGCTAACATTTATGTATTGCGTGTGGTTATTATGTATTTTGAGCCTCTTTTAATCTAGAATCTGTCCCCAACCCTAACTTTTTAATTAAATGGCAATGGCTTTTTGAAGAGTCCAGCTCCCCCCAAACTATATGCAAATGAACACAGGAGACATGTTTTGAGGTATGTGCACACAGCCCTTCACGAGGCCTGAACGCTCTGGTTTTTAGGATGCCCTCCTTTGAATTAGGATCGGTCACCTGATCCACGCGCCGGTCTGATTAGATTCTGCCTCCTAGGAATTTGGAACTGGAACTAAGAGGTACAGGTCAGTCTCTGTTGGTTCCTGGCATTGAGGATGTATCACTTCCCCCCCAGAGAGGGAAGCATGAGGCCGACACCCAGCGAAGCCAGAGATGTGTCCCAGGGTCCTGGAGAAAGGAGAGAGGCGCTGCCCACGGGCTTCTCCACGGGAGACCCCACTTCCATATACTGCACTACTTTCCTGGCTTAAGCCAGTTGCAATGAGTCTGTGCCAGCTGCCGTTGAATCGACTTGACCAACAGTTGCATACCAGGGCGGGGCAGAGGAGCAGCCTGCCCCGTGGGGAGGAATGTTTTACTGCTGACATTGTTCGGAATGGCTGGTGCATGACTGAGCGGTCCTTTGCCACCGTGTCATCCTTGACTTCATTCTCTGCAGACAATGAGCCCCCTTACTGCCTGCGCCGGGGAGCGGGGAGGGGCACGCTCCCAGCCACCCTGCTCCTCGGACACCGCTGTGACTAAGTCAGTGACGACCAAGCCGGAAGGGCCGTGGACATGTTTTTTAAAGCCTTTGTTTCCCTCTGCCTTCTCAGCCCTAATGCAACTGTGCTTCTGGAAGGAGGCCCCAAAAGGAATTCCCAGGGGCCCTGAAGTTCTCCCTCTTGCCAGCCTGAAGAGGGCAGGGGACAGTCTCCGTCCCTGGGAAACTCAGCCCTGGGCAGCAGCAGGGCCAGAGCCTGCATCTCGGCCCGGCCTGCCCCAGCTCCAGCTGAGCGCCTGTCCAGAGGCCACAGCAGTCACTTGGTTGTGGGTTTTCCTCCTGCGGGGAAGAGGGCTCGCGCCGGCCCCCTCCTCTTTCTGCAGACGCCCCCTCCTCTTTCTGCAGACGCCCCCTCCTCTTTCCACGCAGCGAGACCTGTCTCGCTAGGCTGAGATAAATGCCACCTCGGGGAGGCAATGCTGCCTAATGGCTAAGAATGTGGGCTCTGGCCTGGCTGCCTGGCTTCAAACTCCTGCTTCCCCATTTAACAGCCAGTCACTTCAGGCAGGTTACATGATCTTAGCCTCAATTTTTCTAAAACAACTTTGTTGAAGTGTAATTTGCACATCATAAAATTCACCATTTTAAGTGTACAACTTAATAACTTTTCATTTACCAGGTTGTGCAACCATCACCATAACCCAGTTTTCAGACACTTCTGTGGCCCCCAGAAGATCCCTGTGCCCACTTATAGTTAATCCTCATTCCTACCCCCAGCTTCAGGTAACCAGTAATTTACCTTCTGTCTTCACAGATTTGCCTTTTCTAGACATTTCGTGTAAATGGAACCATGCCGGAGGTGGCCTTCTGTACCTGACTTCTTTCATTCAGCATACATATTTGAGGCTTATCCATATTGCAGCATCTATAACTACTTTATTCCTGTTATGGCTGAATAATACTCCATTGTATGGACTATATATATATATATATATAATATCCATTCATCAGTTCCTAGATGTCTGAATTGTTTCCGGTGTGGGGCTATTATAAATAGTGCTGTTACGAACATTTGTGTCTAAGTGTTTGTGTGGCATTATGTTCGTGACTCCCTTGAGTGAATACCTAGGACTGGAACTGCTGGGTTATAGCGTAAACTGGTGTGTCTAACTCCATGAAACTGCCAAACTGTTTTCCAAAGTGACTCTGCCTTGGTTTAATCATTTGCCAAATCGATACCCTGAGTCCCTACCTCAGCTGGGTATAGCGAGGTCCTATGAGTCAGTGTATGGAAAGTACTCAGCACAGTGTCCAACTTGTGGTGAGGGCACGAGAAATGCCACTTAGAGCTCTGTAGTCGGCTCCTGATAACTTGACTAATTCTTCCTTGAAGGTAGGGATTGAGTCTGAATGAACTTTACCCCCAGATCTAGTGTTGGAAACTTGAATCTGGGACCCATTACAGAGCATAACGGGCTCAGCCTCGTCTCAGAGACACACAGTGCCACAGGAACCGAGAGAGTGGGGGAAAGATTCTGGCCGAGTGCATCGGGCAGGGTGGCATGGAGGCAGTGGCAGGTGAGTAGGGCCTTGAAGGCCGCCTTCTGCAGGGTACAGGGCCGAGCCACAAAGAGATACTCTACACGCCTCGAGGGAAAGCATCCAAAATACCTCACCTTCAACTGAACCCTGAATCGTGGGGCCTTTTATTTTCCTTTTGGCATGGAAAGAGAATGATGGGGAACACTTTCTGCCTACCTTACGCAGCAAAAGTTGGGAGAAGGACTTCCACGGGCATCCAACCTGACAGCTCTGTCCGGCATTAGATACCTCCTCTGCCAGTGACCGCCAGGACAGGAGCAGGCGCTGGGGTACCCCTCCATGGTGCTGGCCACAAGCCGTGGGACTCACTGCTCCCCACTCCTTCGGACGGCCCTCCACCTCCTTCAGCCCATCCTTCACGCCCCCGGCCCCAGCCTCTGTCCACTCGTTGTCTTTTAGTGAACTCCTCCCACACCCCCCGTGCCCAGAATTCCCATTCTAGCCAGGGTGGGGGGCGGACTGTGTGTGTGTGACACCTGTGCCTCCCACCACCCCACCACAGGAGCACCTCCAGCCTGATTTACTGGGCTGGACTGGGGGCGGGGGTGGTTCCAATGCACCGGAGAAGCTCTCCACCTGGCAGGGGCACCAGAGCCTTCCTGAGCCCACTCCCCACCACCCCCACCAGCTCCAAGGCTGCTCTGGCCAAGGGCAGTGG
This sequence comes from Manis javanica, assembly GCF_040802235.1. Classification (NCBI taxonomy): domain Eukaryota; kingdom Metazoa; phylum Chordata; class Mammalia; order Pholidota; family Manidae; genus Manis; species Manis javanica. The sequence goes on along the minus strand of NC_133169.1, from coordinate 88,609,680 downwards.
GAAAGGAGGGGGAACACCTCCCATCCCAGAGGCAATCCCAGAATCAAGGCTTTGCCTACTCCACAGCAAGCCAACTGCGCATTTAAGGAAATCAGTGGAATGTATGCAATTAATTAAAGGGCAAGTCTCAAAGCAGACTAAATACTGGAAGTCAGGAACTGGGGTCCAAGTCGCTTCATGGTCGGAAGGGGGAACTTCCCGATTGGATTGCAGAAAGCAATTTACTTCAGTTAGCAGTGACATAAACAGGGTGATTGCTTAATAGGAGTACCAAATCTCTAAAAAATAAACAGCCTGAATTCCATCCCTTACCATTGTATTAGCCGAATGGGATTGCTTTTCCCAAGTCACGTTTGATTAACCCCTTAGGGGCCACCCCTCTCCCAAGCAGAGAGCTTCTTATCTCCTGCAAGCTCTTTATACATTTCTTGTGCAGTTAACGTGTGTTAATTAACTGGTTTATTGCTTCTTTGTCTTTTAATCCCCTCAATAATCCTGTGCGATATGGATTATCATGCCCATTTTAACAGATGGGGAAAATGACGGTTAGAAAGTTCAAGGGGATGATCTTTTCAAATACACATTCAATCCAGTCATTTCCCTGCTTAACTTAAAACCCTCTGAAGGCTTGCAAACTCTTTGTAGATCTCCAGGGAGAGAGATCTACCCTCGGGCAGCAGTGGCCTTCCTCCGCCTCTGCCTAGAACTGATTTCTCACCTCCAGTTTCCAGGTCAGACATCACGTCCTCAGAGGGGCCTGCTCTGTCCGCCCATCTTTCCTGCTCCCTTTTGGCTTTTGACCTGACACAGAATTACCCAAAATTATCTTGTTTGTTTATTGCTGATGTATTTCTTGTTTGTCCCCGCTGCCCAAGCTCCATGTGAGCAGAGGTCCTGCCTCCTCCCTGCCTGGCTCACTGAATGGTGTCAGTTCCACTGTGGGCCAACAGAAGGTACTGGATGAATAAAGGAAATATTATCCCTGCTTGTATGTAGACAAGGAAGTTGAGGTGCAGAGAAATAAGCCACTTCGTAAGGCCAAACAGCTGGTAGATGGCAAAGCTGGGGTTCAGACAGCTTCCTCACCTGTAGCTATACTACACAGCCCTCTGACTTTTTTTTTGATAAGTCTCCCTTCCGCCATGCACCTTGCCCACCATACCCACCCCAGCCCTGGGAAGCAGGCGCCCATCGAACCAGCCGGGAGAGACTAAAACTGCAGTCCCAGAGCGAAATCTCTTCATCCTGCAGAAACTCCCTCTGTCACTGGTGACGTTGGTATTGTCACTTCTCAGGGTCCTCATTCCAAGAAGGCAATTTCTGGAAGGTAAAGGCCTTGAGACCTCTTCCTCCAGCGCCCCACCCGAAAGGGCTGAGGTGATGAACAGGGTTCCCCTTAGAAAGGCATCCCGGCCCTGGGAGTGTGAAGGCCGCGGAAAAGCTGTTTGGAGGAGTTTAAGCTGCCCAGTGCTCCCACCCACTAAATCAGCCAAATCCCACCCCTGGCCCAGGCTCCTCACAATGCCCCGTGGGTGGGGGCTGCCTGGTCCTCATCTCAGGCCAGCTGCGAACTGCAAAGGAAGGATCGGTGCGCCGAGATCAGGGCCAGGAGAGGCGACCAGAAGATCAAAGACAGGATGAAGGTTGTGAGAAAATGGGCGTAAGAGCCTCAGCTTTGGGCTGCAGGGGGCTGGACTCTAAGCTGCTCCCTGTGGCCAGACAGGCGTGTGTGGTGCTGGGGGGGGGGGGGCCCGACCTAAAAGCAGGGCCCCTCCCCCATCCTCTGTCCCTCACATGCTGGCTGACTTCCGGCCTCAGTGTCTCCATCTGGTCCCCCACCACCACTGCAGCCTCGTGCTCAAGGGAAGGTCAGATGCAGCTGTTATCAATTCCCAGTTTCACTGTCTATCCCCTGTGTGACCTTGAGCAGGGCTTTACCCTCCTGAGCCCACTTCCTGGTAGATAAGGAGATGGCAACACTCAGGATGTCAAGAGCTTCAAATAAGGTAATGAATAAGGTAACACCTTTAAATAAGGTAAAGTCCTGTTTCAGCCTAGGTAAGAAAGGGGCTTGAACGTTCACACACCGTCTGCCACAGGTGCGGTTTCCTGTGCCCCACCTTCACAGGGAAGGGGCCCGCGGGCACCTGGCCTCCAGCTGTGGGGCCCTGAAGCCCGGATGTCAGTCACTGTCGCTGCCGAATGGATCCAGCTGGGATGGGACCCCGCATCTCAGGCCTGATCCAATCATGCAGAAGCCCGGGGAGGGGAGCAGGGCGGCCAGGCCCTGAATGTGGGTGAAGAGCAGGGAGCGCAGCGTGGGTTTCAAGACGAAGACAGAGGGGGCAGGCTCGGATCACCCGTCTCCCGGGCTGTGGAAAGGGGCCTTTATTATTTGGTTCTCAATTATAATAAGAAAGCCTTGAAAGGGCAACATCTTTAAGAGCACTCCTGGCGGTGCACAGAGTGGCCCAGGGGGCGACAGGGGATGGGCTGGAGTCGCAGGGGAGCTCAGGGAAGAGGATGGATTTGAACTTGAGAGGCACTTCAGAAGCAGAACCCGCAGGACTGGCTGGGCATGGCCAGGGTGGCCCAGAGAGGGCACTAGAGGTTGGGAGTGCTTTACGAAGGAGTAAAGCAAAAATCCAGAGCCGTTTCCTTCCCGAGGACACTCAAACCATTTAAGAAGATCCCAGGCCTTGTGGATAAACTTGGAAAAACTCTTGCAAACAAGTCCCATGTGCCCTCAGGGACCAGGGATGTATGGCGCCTCTGACCCAACTGGCTAGAGCCTTCCACTGCTTTCTTTAATTAAGCTCTCTAACCCCCTTCGCTGCTAATGATTCCCAGCCTCCTGGGTGGGACAGGGCCTTCACTCTTGAGATTCCAGCCCAGCACTGTCTTCAGAAATGCCTTCATGTGGCTTACTGAGGCTTTGGTGCCAGCTTTGGTTCTCAGAGCCTCAAATCCTCTGTGTCCTTCGGGAGGGAAGACGGAGTCCAATTTGACGTCATACAGTGGTTCCCAATGAGCCCATATGTCACCTCCTCCAGGAGGCCTGCCCTGACTACTCTAAAATAGGAATTCCACCTCTGTCATTCTCCATCTCTGCATCCAATTCTGCACCCAGGTGTTTTGTTCATAGCGATTACCATAATCTATACTTAACAATGACTCTTTGATCGCTCTTTGCCATCCTTGCCCCACCAGGCTGGGGAAACCTAAGTACCTCTTCAGTCTGCATCTGCAGCCCCCAAGCACCTGGCAGTCACCTAGCAGGCAGTCTATGAATATTTGTCCACTGAATTCAAGGGCTTTGGACACTCGCATCAAGCCTTCCCTCTCATGGTCTCTCTCAGGCTTCAGAGTCCCAGCTGCCACTGACAAAGTCTGTCCCCAGCACAGAGGTTCCCCCTTTCTCCTCACCTGCCACAGGCACTTTGTTCCCAAGGGGAATTGGCCCAGCGGCTGCCCTGTGCATCGTGTCTCCGAGGTCAAAGAAGTTACTGATAACAAAAAGAGAAGCCAGGCTTCATGTGTTCAGATGCTGGCACCCACAGGATCAAGAGTTGTCCAGGTGTCAGCTGTCCATCAAGGACTCAAGAGTGCCAGGTACACTGCTCAGAGCGGGGACGCAGGGGATCAGACCGGCATGGCTTCTCAGTCCTCTGGGGGCTCACAATCTAGTGGGCTCCTCTCTTTTACGAGAACCCAGGCAGAGCCTCCTTGGCCGGGGAGTCCAGCCCGGGCCCTGCCCTCGCCTGCCTGCGTGGCTCTCACATTCCCCAGGAAGGAATCGATGCCAGTCAACCGCACCTCCCCCGCCTCCAGGCCCAGGGGACACAGGAAGGGAACTTCCACATCCCAACCCTGCTGCCCATCAGGTGTCCGACCTTGAGCACATGACCTCTCTCAATCTTGCTGCTTCCCCTGCAGGTCCCCACCCCCCAGGGTTGGTAGGAGGATTAGATTAGATGATGATTGTGAACATTACTAACATTTTTTGAGCTCTTCACTAGGGCCAGATACTGCGTTAAGAGCTTTGTCTGCATGATCACATTTAATCTTACCAACAAGCGCCTAAGGAGGGCTGTTATCTCCCCTGTTTTTAGAGATGAGGACAGGCAGGTTACATCATTGCCCAGCGTCTCCCAGACAGCAAGTGGCAGAGCTGGGACGCAGACCCAGCCATCCTCACGACAGCCTCCCCTCCAACCCATTGCCTTACACATCTTCCCTGTGAATGCAGGCCAAAGGCTTAGTTGGTGCCTGGTATGCAGTAAGTGCTCAATAAATAATGCCTCTTATGCAGCAGGTGGAGGCCCCCAGTACAAAGTTGCCCCAACTCTGGTAATCTTCAGGGTTGGCCTGTGATCTCCCAGTAGTCAGACCATACCCATCCCGTTCCCATTTCAAGTCCTCAATCCTGTCTCAAGTCTCCTTCCAAAGGCTCAGACTGGAACAGACAGTGGCTGACAGGCTGTCCTTCCCATCATCTCCCCAGGAGGCCCACTGCTGTCAGCCACCCAGAACCCCAGCCCTGGCTGAAGACCCAGATCAGAGCCGTCCTCAGAAGCTGGGCAGCCAAGCTGCCTCAGGGGACTGCTTCTTGCTGTCCCTGTCCCCTTCAGCCAGCCCGCAGGTACGGGCCTGAATCAAGAATTAAAATAGCAGGGGCCTGGGAGGTAGCGCCAGGTACCAGGGGAACAGGTAGGACTCGGATCCAAAGAAAATGACGGTATGAGCTCATTCATTATAATATTTAGCTCCCAGAAGAAACCGCTGCGAGCCCCATCCAATCCACAGACAGCTCCACAGCCCCGGGATCCTCTTACAGTTACATAAGCTCTGCAGGGAAATAAATACCAACTCATCTCAAAGGAATTTTAAGGGCTAATAAACCTTAACCAGTCTGTGCAGAGAGGGCTCCCTTCTGAGGCAGGGACTGTGGATTTAGAGAGGAAGAACCGAGAGGGAGGCCCCATGGGCCTGGCTGTGGGGATGCTCCTCGGACAGGCTCAGTCCTGGGGCCTCACCAATGGGGCGGAAATCTCCAGGCCAGCCCTGCCCCCGGCCACCCCGTCCTTGTACACCATCAATCTACGCTCCGCTTGACTCTCATAGATAGTGAGTTCTCCATCACTGCAGGTGTCCAAGCATATTTAAACAAACTGTATGGCTCGGAGGGACTTTCTAGTTCCAGAATTTTATTACTATATTATGGTTTTCAGGTCTAGGAACATACCATGGCATCAACAAAAGGCAGGATAATGTAGGGGAAAGGATTTAAGTCCAGAGCCAGAAGACCTGTAATCTGGTGCTAGCTCAGTGACCTTGGGCAAGCTGCTTCACCTCTTTGAGACTCAATAAAATAGAAATAAAAATTGCTCCCTTCTGCCTGCCCCACCTGATTGCTAGAAGGGGCGGGTAATTTGCAGGTGTGTGAAGAGCCTTGCAAATCGTGAAAGGCTTAGCAAACAGTGAGACACACCAGGCTGCAGACCACCAGGCACTAAGCAGAGATGAGGCCTGCCTGCGGGGGCTGATAGGAAGGCACCGGGAGCCCCACCCGACTACCCTGCCATGCGTGTCTGAGGCAGGTTCCACTGCCCTGTGCTTTCTGGCAAAGCAAATCAAGTGGGTTGGGGTGTAGCCAGATTCCCTAGGTCTGAATCCTGCATCTGCCTCCCCAGCTGTGTGTCCTTGGCGACTCTCTGACCTCTCTGTGCCTCACTCTCCTCGGTTTAAGTGGGCATAATGATACTACTACCTTAGAGAGGTGTTAGGAGGATTAAGGAAATAATACATCAAATGCTTAGGACAATGTCTGACAAAAAGAACATGCTGGCTAAGGATTTGCTATTGTTATTAATATCTTAACCAGTAAATTGATCATCTGTGACTGAGCAGGAAGACCAATCCTAAGGAACGGTACACAGGATGGGTACATTTTGAAAGGGATGACAAAACCATTTAATGAGCACTTACTATGCTCCAGCCACCGTGCTCAGCACTTTACATTGTCCCATCTATGCCAGAACAGTGACTTGCAGTAGAGGCGTCATTGTTCCCGTCATGAAGAAGGGGGGGCTGAACCTCACCTGTGACTTGTACAAGATCACTGAGCACGTGAGTGATGGCTTCAGGGTTTGAACCTGGACAATCTGCTGCTAGGATGAATTCTCCTGAGCTTATTTGAGGCTTGGCAAAGTACCTAGGCCTCTGGGAGGGACACCAGTGCAGGACCCAAGGGATAGGAGTCCCTGCAGTGAACCAGTGAGGATGGCAACATCCAAAAGACAAACAACAACAAATGTTGGCGAGGTTGTGGAGAAAGGGGAACCCTCCTACACTGCTGGTGGGAATGTAAGTAGCTCAACCATTGTGGAAAGCAGTATGGAGGTTCCTCAAAAAACTCAAAATAGAAATACCATTTGACCCAGGAATTCCACTCCTAGGAATTTACCCTAAGAATGCAGGAGCCCAGTTTGAAAAAGACAGATGCACCCCTATGTTTATTGCAGCACTATTTACAATAGCCAAGAAATGGAAGCAACCTAAGTGTCCATCAGTAGATGAATGGATAAAGAAGATGTGGTACATATACACAATGGAATACTATTCAGCCATAAGAAGAAAACAAATCCTACCATTTGCAACAACATGGATGGAGCTAGAGGGTATTATGCTCAGTGAAATGAGCCACGCGGAGAAAGACAAATACCAAATGATCTCACTCATCTGTGGAGTATAAGAACAAAGAAAAAACTGAAGGAACAAAACAGCAGCAGACTCACAGAACCCAAGAATGGACTAACAGTTACCAAAGGGAAAGGGCCTGGGGAGGGTGGGTGGGAAGGGAGGGAGGAGGGGAATAAGGGGCATTACGATTAGCACACATAATATAGCAGGGTGGGGGGGGTGCAGCACGGGGAAGGCAGTAAAGCACAGAGGAGACAAGTAGTGGCTCTATAGCATCTTACTACGCTGATGGACAGTGACTGTAATGGGGTGTGCATGGGGGGGGACTTGATAATGGGGGGAGTCTAGTAACCACAATGTTGCTCATGTGATTTTATATTAATGATACAAAAAAAAAAAGAATGCCTGCAGTAAGAGGCTGAAAGGAAATGAGCAGGTGATGTGTCAGGAGCACAGTGGGTAACCTGCAGGCCACTCGCCAGTCCCTGGCCATTCTCAGGGATCCTGCTGTCCCTGGTTTCCGAAACGAAAGAGAAGAGACTGCCTGCCTTGGGGGCCATCCAAGACAGTGAGGTGTTGGGGAGCAAACGGGAAGTCTAAGGGAAGAGTCGGGTGCAGGAAGAGCCCGAGCCCCACCCCAGCATGGGTGGGTATGCACAGAAGTTGGGGAGTGCCCCACCGGAGGTGTGAGCCTGCGTGGGCAGACAAATGCTGGGAGACAGGCTTCCTGCTCGGGTCGGGCCAAGAGCCCCGAGAGAGGTAATGAGTAACCCGCTCACCGAGATCCAGCCTGTGTGTGCAAGGCAACCATGGAGTTAAGTCACCCAGAGACCACAGGCCTGGAACAGGACCCCCAGCCCCAGAGCTGGCCAGCCGCATTCCCAGAGTGCTTGGACTCTGCTGTTCCTCTCCCCCAGCAACAGGAGGCCCTGCCAGGTCCTCCAGTAAAGGTCGGATAGTTTCCAGATATCAACAGCAACAAGTTTCGTCTCTGCCCAAAAGTTCTTACTGGCTGACAACACCCGTAGGAGAAAAAGAACCTGCTCACAATCATCCCCCAGACTCCTGCGTCTCCCAAAGCACATGCAGCTTGAGAATGCCTGGGAAGGTGGAGGCCCCCTGTGCTCAGCACTGCCAGGCTTCCAGAGATCTGCGTGCCGAAGGGGAGGCCCAAAGAAGGGTGTAGCCAAGAGTAGACAGAGTGGAGGATGGAAACCTTGGAAGCCTTCGATAACTGAACAGACACAGCTGCAAAATCCCCGTCTAGTCCTCATTCTCCAGCGGGCCCCCAGCTAGTATTCTGGGTCCCCCTCCCTGGCCTGCAGAAGCTCTCCAGCTTGCCCACCGGGACACTCCCAGGCTGGTTGTGTTGGGCCTTCTCAGCCCACCCAGTTCCCAGCAAAGCAAAGCACTTGTCCCTCAGAGCCTTACCCACGTGGTAGGCAGGCAGCTGGCAGCTTGTTTTATGAACATCCAAAGTCCAAGGCGAACCACAAAACCACGCTGGCCTGTTAGACAGCCAATCACAAGGGAGGCTGACACAGGGGACGCCCTTATACCCTTTTCTTAGACTGGGCTCCTGCTGGGCTCAAAAGTTCTTATTTCCGCTCTCTGCCACCAGGCCCCACTGCCTCCCAATCTCAGCATCCAGATCTGTCAGCTGGGAAGACCTGCTTTCTCCCCAGGTAGACCTGAGAATGGGGAGCTGGGGACAGGGGCAGGTCCATGGGTGTCCTGTGACAGCTCAGAGGGTCAGGAACCAAAGGAGACCACCTGGAACCTTCTCAGATACCAGAAGCCTTTTCGCTGCCATTACTAGCTTCTGGCCTAGAGGAAGAAATTGGGGGTTTGGGGCACTCTGGTAGTTAAAGAACAGTACAAGGTGTAGCAGGGGGAAAGTTATATAATTCTCTGAAACTCTTTTTTTCACTGAACAGTATGTCGAGAGTATTTTTCTGTGTCAAGAGACACAGTGGTGTTGCATTCACTTTGTATTTCATAAAATGATACATGTGTGCACGTGCCTTGTTTAGCTGTGGGATTTGGGGGGTATAAAGATGGACAGATGGCTGGACCAATAGTTAGGGCGGACCCCACCCATCTTGCTTCATCACATTTGTAAAATTATCACACATCTTAAGGTCTTAGCTTAGACAGAACCTTCCTTGGAACGCACACCTCCCTAACCACTTTGGTGGCCCTCTGTCCCTGTTGTTATCTCCGTAAGCTTTTCTTTCCTTCAGAGCAATTCATCACAACACCCACTAGATATTTTTTGATTTATTGTTCGTCCTTTCCACTAGGTTATAAGCTCCATGACAACAGATGTATTCTAAGCACCTAACATAACTCATGGCACCGAACAATTATTCAATTCATATTGGTGGAAGGAATGAATATAAGAGGGAGAGGCCAAGAGGCATAAGATGTAGTCCCTACTGTTTGTCTGTTTAAGGAGTAAAAAAAGGTGGTTGTGTGGAAAAAAGTAATCAGTAAGTGAGAACATTCAACAAATGGTCTTGCAATTGTTTAAGGCATTCATAAACAGAAAGAATGAAATTGGAGCTAAATCTCACACCTTACACAAACATTAATTCAAAATGGATCGTAGATAAAAATGCAAAATATAAAACTTCTATTTTTAGAAAGAAATGTAGGAGAAAATCCTCATGAACCAGAGTTAGGTGAAGAGTTCTTAGACCTGACACCAAAGTCACCATCCGTAAAAGAAAACAGCTGCTAAGACCCAAGCGTACTCCCGGGTACCCGGGGGTACGTCCTGACTGTCCTGCAGCCCCTGCACAATGGTCCCTTTCCTCCCGTCGCAGGCCCATCACACCCCTGGCTGGGTTACGCTGTGAGCAGCCTAGCGGCCAGGAGGGAAGGTGAGGGCAAGTCCTGGGGGCATCTGCTGCCTTTTGGAGGGAGGCCCTCATACTGTCCAGCACAGGGAGAGCCCCAGCTGGGAGCTAGAGGGGAGGCCAGCCACATCTGCGTGCTCTGAAGGTTCACGGGAGTCCGGGGACCCACATTCTGCCGGGCCATTCACAGAGGCGTCTCCACCCCACATGCCCGTCAGGGCCCTTGGTTTTCCCCACCAGGCCTTGACCTTAGTGCAACAGACCTGCTTAGCTGGGCATTTCACTTTCTTTGAAGTTCAGCCATTTGGACTATTAAGTCTGGGGTTTGGAAATCTGCCCTCTGCTGAAGGATAGAACTTTGGAAGCGACAAAGAGACACTCGGCTTTCACACCTGTCCGTTCTCTCTCTGTAGAGCATTAGCGGGCCTTAGTAAGAGCCATGCCTTTGCCCACAGAGCCCCCTGAACTCCGCGCTCTCACACACCTCCCACGCCTCCTGGGCATTTCCCCCACTTCACCACCAGCTGAATTAACCGCTGGGTGGCCACCTCCCACCAGGGCTGCCCGTGCTCCAGCCGCCTGTGGTCAGCCAGTGGAAAGCCATCCAGCTCCTTACGGCCTGCTTTCTCGGACCATTCCCTGTCCCAAGGGTCACAGGTGGGATTTTTCAGAAGCACTTTCCAGAAGCACGTGGTATGGAGTTCTGGATGTAAGATGTTCATTCGAGATCAACATCTGTGAAAGGAAGAGGGTGGAAGTGGGACCCCGCAGCGGCAAAGGACACAGCAGTGCAGGTCCCGGAGACACCTGGCCACCCTGGCAGGGAGCCCCTTGCCTCCCTGGGCCGCCAGATGCAGGTGCTCTGAGGGGGCGCGTGAGCCGGGGTGGGGTGGCTCCCAGCAGCGGGGAGCAGACCTGGGGGGGTTAACAGCTGCGGCAGCCCCCCTCCCAGCCCAGCAGCTGGGCTGCAAGTCCTGCCGGCCGGGGGCAGGGTGAGGAAGGGGAAATCAGACCCATACTGGTCGATGAGAAACTTTTTCCCAAAAGACCTTAAGTGTGGTTGGGATTTCAATAGAAAAAAAGAGAAGGGAGATACCTTCGCAGTGGGAGGAAGCACCCGAAGGCCTCCAGGGAGGCAGGAGAGAGAGGAAAGGTTGCCCCCAGGGGAGGCTGGCCTCAGTTGCTCAAAGTCACCTCCAGCGGACTAGGTACTCTCAACTGCTGCCATCTATTTGTTTCTCTTTTTGAAAAATAACTGAGACTATGGTTCTTGAGCTCTTGGGCACTATCCACAGGGAGTGGCCTCCCAGCAGTTCCCAAGTGGACCCTGTGACACTAGGAAAGTCCTTAGGAGGAGCAGCTTTCAGAAATGGTGCTGGCTTGCTGTTTAACATCGTTATTGAACAAACGGAGAGGGTTCCGGCCCTCAGCTCCCTGAGTCAAGGCCTGGCATCATATACGACTGGCCATCACCACTGCTGACTGGCCACGGCAGAAGTCCTGGGGCCACCCCCGCCTCTCAATGGTAAAGCCTCACTGTGCTGTTGACTGTGTAAAACAGAGAGTAAAGGGACACCAGAAATCACCTGACCATCTCTATCTACCTCGGAGTGTCCTGACATGCCTACGTCACTGTCTGTTGTGGAAGGACTAAAAATGAGGCCCTCACAGAAGTCAAGCCCCCTGATTTGAGAGAGACTAACACAGAAAGGGGTTTTCTTTTTCTTTTTTACCCTTGCTCTTGATTGTACTTGAACTCCAAGTCCCCTTGCAGCCCCCTTCCCGGGCTGTGCTCCCCCCGCTTCCAGAGGGGAGCCCTCACTGGCCAGTGACTCTCTTTCCAAATCCGTGCATGAACATACCTATCTGCATACGGATGGAAATCATTCTTGTGGAAGTATTTTTTGAAACATATGTTCATCATGCCCTGAAACCTGCATTTTTCGCACATCAACAGTTACTGGAAATCTTTCCCCGGCAGCAGTGGTGGTCGCTCTGTAAAGCGGCAGTTTGGCAAGGCTGAGATGCAACTTGCGGATTTCCCATCCCTGCCTGCTTCCAGGTGGGACGGGCCAGGAGACGTTTTTGCTGAGATTCGGAGGGCAGCAGCCGTGTTGCTTTCACCTGCAGAAGGTGAGAGCAGGGTCGCTGGGGGCGCATTCTGCCGTCTGTCGGCTGGCCTGCAGCTGCCCTGCCTTGCCCCGGCCTTTCAGCATCTCCCACTCCAAGGCCGGGTCAGCTTCTTCCGGAGGACACTCATGTCAGCAAGTCAGAGGCAGTGAGGCTGGCCTGGAGGCAGTGGGCTCCGCTGCTCCCTGTTCTTCCCTGCCTGCCTGCCCTGTGGACTTCAAGCTCCAGCATCAGGTGAGAAGACAGCAGCCCTTCCAGGACTGTTTGACCAGCTCTCCCAGTTGTGTGAAGTCAAATCCCCACCTCTCTGTCTTTCTCACACCCACACAGACACACACACACACACACATGCACAGACTCACTGTACCTCCTAGTGGTTCCTGTTCTCTAATTAAACTGATAAGAATGGATAACTACACCCCATTCTTCGTTCCTCCTAAGTACCATGCCAATGCCTGTGTCACCTGATTCCCCTCACTGAGGGACCCCTGGAAGATTGCTGTCACTCATAAACTGCAGCACCCTTGTTCATGTCCTTCTTCTTCCTTTTGTTTTCTTAACCCACATCTGTGATTATGTTTCCAAGTCAGAGAAATGAAACTGATGACTCTCAGAGTCGGCACCTGTCACCTTTTAGCAGGTGGATCCGAACTGCAGGGCGGCTACCCGCCCCGGGAGCAACACTGGTCGGGAACAGTGATGTGGTCGTTTCAGTCTCCGCCCCAGCAAGGGTAGAGAGACATCTGACAGCAACCGACTAGTCAGGATGAGCACCTTCCGGGACTCCAGCAGTGCGGTTGGCACTAGCCTGTCCTCAGCCTGGCAAGCCCCAGACCATAGGGCGTGCCTGGAAGAGGGTGGGGCACACAGTCAGTGTGACAGGTTTGGGCTATTGTCTCAATTCTTTACTGGCCCATAGCAGCGGTAACACACACCCATCCCTTTGCCAGTTTCATGGATGGCAGAATGTGCCTCTCCACCCCGACTGCGGGCTTGGCTTTGCAGCTTGAATGAGCCAATGAGACATTTCAGGTGCGAAATGAGCAGAAACCTGAAATATGATTGTGGAGTTGGGCTTGACTTGGTTTCTGGCCATGAAAAGAATGTGCCTCAGGTACCTGCCAACCCAAGGAGGGTGAGGGCCACGTGGTGTAGACCTAGACTCAACTGCAGCCCAGAGCCGAGCTTAGGTCAGCTGAAGCCCGGGGGCCCAGAGGCAGTCCGCAGGCACGCAGGGCACCAGCCTCTTCAGTCTCCTTCAGTTTGGAACAGGTCCGCAACCTTCATGACCTTGACACTTTTGAAGATTATAGGTCAGCTATTTTGAAAAATGTCTTTCAATTTGGTCCTTGTGATTAGATTTTGATTAAGCATCTGTGGCAAAAATGTCAGCGAGGCTGTGTTCCTTGACTGCATTCTATCAGTGGCACATGATTTCGATCTGTCCCGTTGCTCATGGTGTTCACTTTGCTCATTTGATTCATGTGATGTCTGCCAGACTTCACTTTTCAGCCATTTCTGTAGGGAGTCCTAGTTCCTGCTAGTGAAGACTGATGTTTAGAAGCCAAGATCTGAGTGGTTGGTGTGTTCACTGCTATTGGGATGTCACTATTCCAGGGCCATCAGTGGTCAGAGAGAGTGGGCATTTATATCTGTCTATATTTATCTGTCATCACCTACCTATATATATATTGAAAGCCATGAGTTCTGATAGATATCTCCAATTCAAATCCAACATATCAGGGTTCATATAAGTTTTATTCTTCCATACTGTAACTCCCTTTTGGCAGTGAGAAACCTGGCTATCATGAGTCCTAATACATTATCTGATCCCTTTTCTGATGGCACCAATCTGCCATCACCTTCCTTGCCCCTGGATGTCCTTCCCAGTCTGACTCCTGAGCTGGGACTCCCCTCACCTGCACGGGCCTGTTCCTCACTCTGCTTGGACTCTGACCCTTTGTGCCGAGCCCCTCTTCTGCATAGACCCTTTTCTCGCTCTACGTGACTCTGATACCCCACAAGAGGCCTCTCCTCTCCATGGGGACCTTCCCTCCCACCCAGGTTCTGTCTTCCCATCTTCCCACACGAAGGTGCTCCCTGTGTGACTCGGACCCCTTCTTCTCAGAGTTCTGATATCCCTGCTCTTTGGATGCCTCCTTGTCCCTTTTGGTTCGGACACCTTATGCCAGGCAGTCTTTCTACATAAACATCCTCCTTACCCTGGGCAGGTTCCAGCCTCATTCTGGGCCCCAGCAGCTCTCCCCCAGGCGCATACCTTGTTTTGTCCCACCTAAGAGCTTTAGGACAGCTCTGCCCCTGAAAGGATGGGAAAACCCAGGAAGAGGGAGGCAGGGAGGGAAGAGAAGGAGCCTCTGCCCATCCTGGGTGAAGAGGTGAAGAGACTTTAAGAAGAGAGAGGCCACTTGGGAGGCTGTTGCAACAGTCCCAGTGAGATGTTGCAGCAGTAGGGATGGTGAGAAATGATCATAGTCTAGATCTGCTCTAAAGGCAAAGCCAATAAGATGTGCTGATGGAATATTTGAGAATTCATCCAAGGATCATTTATTTTTCATATTGCTTAGTAAGGCTGTTTGCAAGAAGTAGAAACCCATTCGAACTGGCTTAAGCAAAGAGGATGAATTTGTAAGGATTCAGGCGTGTCTCTCAGAACCCAAAGGCAGGAAGAACAGCCAGGCCTCAAGAGGGGCGGGAACCAGGACCTGAGGAGCCACCAGACGCCGGGCAGGCACCCTCCTCTCTGACTCTGGGACCTCAAGGCCACTCATCGGTGTGTTCTCTGCACATCTGTTCCATTCCCCTCTGTGGCAGACCTTCCTCTGTTCTCCGTGCACACAGCAGAAGAGGGCGAAGATGGTCCACAGTCCTGTTTCACCTGCCCCATCCAAAAGCCTAGCGGAAACCAACTGGGGTCTGGGTCCCAGCCCTAAATTCCCAGGACAGAGAACCTGAGAGATCCAGCGTGGGTCAGCAATCTACCTCTTAGAGCTAGTGGAGCAGGTTGCGTAGTATGAACTTGGCCCCTGGGCCCATTCTTAACGGGGAGGGAGCACTTCTTAGGGACAAAGGATAAATAGGTGCGTCAGACAAGCCCTGAAGTACCACCTGTTCATATATTTTAAACGCAAAGGATTGAGCAGCCGCTACGAAGTACACAGAAACAGACAAGATACAACCCGTGTCTTCAAGCCAACAATCTGAAGAAAACCAACTTATGAAATTGTAAGAAATGATTCAAAACAGCCAAGTTTATGTGGAAGGAACTCTGAGAGGCACTGGGAGCCTACAGAAATGGAAAAAACCCCACCCTCCACCAGGCTCCAATCAGCAGCATCTCAGCTCCCGGGACAGAGGCTGGTGGGGGATAATGTCCGGTTGTTTTGCAGGGAACAGGACAGGCCCATCGGAGGCCCTGAGCAGTGCGGTCCCTGGGTTCCTGGGCAGCAGGCCTCTACAGGGCCCCGGATCCCCTCCCCACAGATTTATGGCCTGTACAGTCAGCAAATTTATACCCTCTGTGGCTTTGTTTTTATAGTATTGCTTCTCCACGAGCTGGCTTCATACCTCAGACATATAAATCTGTTAGAGCGTCGTATATAGCCCAAGAGGTCTTGCCCAGGTGGGCAGGACTTGGTTCTTATCTATAGATTCTTTCAGAGCCCTCCTAACCTACCCCCGACCCCGCCACCCCATGCATTCAGACTGTCTTTATTCATGAAAAAGCCAACCCAGTAGACAGTTCCAGTGTAGATTCTGGGGAGATAGGGCCTAGCTGCCTCCTGGGGTCCTTAAATAATTCACTGAGCCACCCAACTGCTATTAGTCCACAGGCTTGGAGAGGCGATCCAATCTGCTAATTTTGCTAATACCCACCTGATCTCTTAATTCTACCCTCGCTAAGACCTTGGCTAAAGCAGTTACATGACAACAGAACAGAGGCGGAATCCTGTTATAACTAATTCCTGTTATCCAAATCTTACATGGCTAGAAACATGCTTGTAGTCTAAAGCAATATGGCGCTAGGGCAAAGAAGGAAGGATGGTGCAGATTCTTGAAATTCCTGCTCATCTTCCTTCCGGAGTGTTGTTTGGTTGGAGGGGAGCCATAGTGTTTGATGTAGGGAATGGGGGTGGGGAGGGCGGATGAAGGATATTTGCTTCTTGTGGCTGACCAGGCCCTGTCCCACCTCCAAGCCAACCAGCACAACCCCAACACCTTCCTCAGCAGGGGCTTCGTCTGCCAGGGGGCAGGAAGCTCGTGCTGGGTCCTTGGTGGGAGGAGCGTTGTGGGGTCAGAGCAATGAAGCCCTGTGGCTCCGCCCTCTGCTGACAGCACGCAAATCATTCTGTCCCGTGGGCTCCCTCTTTGATGCAGGAGCCACAGATTTTGCTTACAAGGAAATACTAAGGTAATATGAGTACCTTGTTTTCCGTGATACAGTCTAACTTAGCACCTTCCAGGGAAGGTTCCAGGCAACATTAGTCCCATGCAGTGGTGTGTGCCGTGAAAGAGGGGAGAAGTGCAGTAGTTAAGAAGTCTGGTGCCCTTTGTTTAACCTGTTTCCAAAACCTATTTGTCCATGAAACACACACGTCCTGCCATTACTCTGTCTTTAGGAGGCTTGGCTCCAAGGACACACTTGAGAAAATGGCACCCAGACTGACCCATCGAGGTGGTTGTGTATTTTGGGAGTCACCACATGGAACACCATAAAATACCGACATATTTAGGCCCATCCTTGAACCAGGAACATTTTGGTCCTGAAAAATGTGGCTGTCATATATGAATATGGCCTCTGCACCTCAAAAAAGATGAATACATAAATATTTGACAAATGAAATGATCAAAACAATGTTTTAAATCAACACAAGCCTATGTATCTGAGGTAAAAGTTGAACTAGAAAAGCCAAACATCAAACAGACATATGGTAAATCTGTGGAAGAAAAAAAAAATCTAAAAAAATGGAAAAATTATCTCGAATTCAATGATGTTCACCGTGACCTTGTATTAGCCTAGCTCATTTTTTATCTATTCAATAACTGAAGCTCTTTAAGCTGCAGTTCACCTGTCTCCGGAGCTGCTGAGAGGCCCAGAGTGGAGTGTGTGTATATACTTGGAGCATTACGTACGTAATGCCCGAGACACCAGATGTCAAAGGCCGCTCCTGTGCTCTGGTTTTCTCTGAGGCTCCAGCGGCGGAGAACATGACCCCTGATGCTGTGCATTCCTATGTGCCAAAGTGAGACGTGAGCCCACCAGTGTGAGGTTTGAAAAGGAGATGGTCAACAATGATTTCACAACCCTTGGCAAACATCCACTTTGAGGGCAGAAAAGGAAAAGATGAAGAAATTAGAAATGATCACTTCTTTGGAGAGAATTACGGGTGTGCCCAGGAGTCTCTCTGCTGTTGGCCATTAAGACACAGAAGGCAGAGGAAGGAGAGCGAAGGCCACCCCCCCTCTTGCCCAAAGGACGGTGGGAAGGCAGGCAAGCAAAAGAATTAAGAGAGACACGTGTAGGCGTGCAGGCGGTTTTCTCTCACAGACGTGGGGGGGCTGCATCAGGGACAGGGAGCACCACAGCCCCGGGGAGTCAGGCAGTGCAGCCAGGAGGAGAGGGTCTGCAGCGCCGCTGGGGCCACCCGCAGTTTCTGGGTGGCAGGCACACTAAGAGCCAGAGGCCATGGGTGGCACTCCTGCCCGGGGACCAGAGAGAATTCAGCAGGGAGGAAACAAGTCAATGAGCCCGTGCCCCCAGCGCTGTCTGTGCCGAGTCGCAATGGACTCAGAGAAGCAGCAGGCACAGGACAGCCACAGCAGGGGGGTCAGGACTGGGCCAGCAGTCCTCTAGGACACCAGCAGCTCACACACAAGAGCACAAGGACAGGGGAACCCTAGCCCCAGACTGTGAATTCTTCCAAGCTCCCCGCCCAGCAGGGAGAAGAGACTGAGCCAAATCC
Source organism: Manis javanica (assembly GCF_040802235.1). Classification (NCBI taxonomy): domain Eukaryota; kingdom Metazoa; phylum Chordata; class Mammalia; order Pholidota; family Manidae; genus Manis; species Manis javanica. The sequence continues at coordinate 88,592,006 of NC_133169.1, read as the reverse complement.
GGAAGAGACCGAGAGAAGATTCCATTTTAAGTCACACTAGACTGCGAGGCCTTTTTCCTGCCACCCAGCACATACAGGGAGCGGTGTGAGGGCTTCTGCCGGTCACAGCCTGAAATAAAGATGCTCTGCTGTCTCCACACTTCTGACAGTGCTGTGAACAAAATCCATGGCCCCACTACCAATGAATGGAGGTGTCGCTTTTTATTAAATAATGATGTTACCTCTAGAAGGAACACAGTGAGTTACTCCAGATCAAGCACAGTAGTAAGATTCTACCTTCTAGATTTCTTCTAGAAATCGTTAGGTACTCACTTTAAAGAATACTTTTATTTGGTAACAAATTGCCAAAGGTTGGGTGGTGGGTGGCTTCCCAGTGCCAGGAGGGCAGTGGTTCGCACAGGGCCTAAGGCCCTGGAAGGACCTGTGTGCACGCTGCTTCTACCCAGCCCTAAGTTTGCAACCTCGGGCTACTAACTTCCTCTGTCTGAGGTCAAGGCCTCACCTGTGACATGAGCAGACCCTCAGCTGTCCCTCAGGGGACTCCTTAGGCACCGGTGAGACAAAGTACTTGGGAAAGGGCCTGCCCCCCATACACAGCAGCTATTATTTCTGCTCATCAGTAACCATCACACTATTATTATTGCCACATCTTTCTACTGCTTTGTAAGACACAGAACAACTGAGTGATTTTTTTTTTCTAAACAAACTCAGCAGAACTTTTATGTCTGAAGTGAGTGTCATTCATGTACATCATCTCCATGGACTGAGACCCACACAGGGGGCACTGAGCAATTGTGTTCCAGCAGCGCCAGTGCCCATTCCCCTGGGCCTGCGCTAAGCTCTGCTTGGAAGGGCACTATGCGGTGGGCATCAGTTATCCTCAGGGCCTGGAACACAGTAGAGGCCACATTAATGCTCCCCCGTGGAGCCTCGCCCTTGCGTGCAATGTTGTTAAGCCTCTTCTACCAGAAGCCTGCTGGTTCTGAGCCAGCGGCTTGTAACCTCAGGGATGACACGTCTTCCACTTTGAGGGTGGGCTTTCTCTTTGGAAACAGTGGGGGCTTTTGGAGCCCAGATAACCAATAAGGCAAGAGGGAGCTTGGTGGAAGATGCTCAGTGAAACCAATTTTGATCAGACGTCCTAGGAGGTGGCTCAGCGCGCAGGCCCCGTGCAGAAGGGGGCGCAGCGGGGAACCGGCTGGGAGGACATGGGGAGGTGCACCAGCCTCTGGGGCTCATCAGCCCTCAGCACCTCAGCTCACTGGAGATGAGGTCCGATTTGTTTCTTTAACACTGCGGCCTTAACTCAGGGCTTGGAAATCACTGCCGTGGGAACTTCTAGTTGATTTATTTTGAAGAACAAACAAACAAGCTGTCATTTAGTAATGTGTATGTGGTACATGATGTTATGAAAAAGAAACCACATTTGGACTCTCTCAGGAAGGGTGCAATGGAAACTGGTACCAGGGGCCCCTCTGGGGTGGTGAGCAGCGTGGCTGGAGCAGAGGTTCCCGGGTGACAGACTTTTCCCATACAGCCTCTTGTACCTCTTAGATTTTATATGATTTGCATGTTGTTACCCATTAAACAACCAACAGCCATCAAGCCGGAGAGGCAGAGAGAAGCAGCAGCCCTCCTTTTGTCTATAATAAATACTTAACTTGAGCTTTCTCTAAAAAACAAAAGTAAAAAGTAAATCATAAAAGGATTAACAGGAGGCTAATGATCCCATTGGGTCTGTTAGCACATCCCGGGGTTGTTTGCCCAGCCTGGCAAAAAGGACATTTCACATTTCCAAACAGTTTAGGTTTGTGGTTAAGAAAATATATACCCTTGATTGAAACCTGCACAGATCATTTGCAATAAGGATAATCAGTTTTACACATACCAGTGGGTAACCGGCCTTCCCACCAGCACCCACCCCTTGGACTTTTCTCCACTCAGACACTGTCCCTAGGGCAGAGGACCGGAGAAGGGGCCCATCTGGCGCCTTCGTCACCCACTCCCGAAGGCTGATAAACCAACTATAAGCCAGGCCTAGAGGCAGGCTTTGGGATCATTTGTAATTGTTCTGGGACCACCTGCGGTTTTTGCTTAGCCACTGCTGGTCCTGGGATGCAAAGAATCAGCTTTAGCTGAGAACGGGGTGGATCCCCAGATCTCTCCCAATGGAGATTTTACATCCTAAACAAATGACTGCATGATGTGCACCATGGAGAGACCAGGGACAGTGACTTTTGTTCTTGACATCCTCCATGTCCTTTCCCCTGCCTTCAGAACACAGCTCCCAGGGTTTGTCTGGCATCTACCCACCCTCCACGCTCAAGATGAGGTTCCAAAATGCAGCCTCAGGGGGGAGCACATGACCCAGCCTCCCCCTGTTGCTGTGCCGGATTCCCCAGGCACGGGCTTGCCGCAGAGATGGGGCAAGGACCCTGCAGGAGCCGAGCCAGTGGGCCCCAGGGGCTGAGACAGGCACCCGGCCCAGCTGGACCGGGACCCCCGAGGAGGAGGGGCTTCAGGCCACCACTGTCTCCCCTTTGAAATCCAGGTGAGGACGGGAGATCTGAGTGCCTAGGGAGTGTCACCTTTGAACCTGAATCCAGCCCATCCGCTCCCACCCCTAGACATCCTAGCATATGATCCAGTGAATACCTTTTATTTTCCTACTTGGCCAGAGTGTGGGCGGGCTTTTCCGGCTCTCATAAGCAAACAGTCCTGACGTCTAGTGTGCCCAGACTAAGAGACTGAAGCTTGGACTCAAAGCTGGAAAAGCAGTGGGACCAACCTTGACCTGTTAGTATCTTTCTACTGAACCCAGGGCTCTTCCATCAAAGGCCTCTTTCTTCTGATCTTCTTTTTATGGGGAAGTGGGAACACCAGAGGGAAAGGCATGTTAATGGGAAGGCATTAAAAGGAGGTCTCTCTCCCCCGATCTCCCCCTCCCTGGGGCCCACTCCCCCCTCATTCCTAAATGGGCTTCCTCAGCCCAGCTGCCGGCCTCAGAGTTCAGAGCTGGTCTCCCAATCCCAGTGAAGCACAGCACGGTCTCTTACTGGGAATCACAGAGCCCTCAGAGCACCCATCTAAGGATGAGGAATGACCGGGGGGCCAGAGCTCGTGGGGAACAGAGGCTGACACAGGTACTTGGTCCAGATGGACTTGGACCCCCCAGGACTAGGGGCTTCAGGAAGGGCCTGAAGACAGTCCGGGGTCCGTAATTTGCTCAGCAACACTCTGAAACCCTCTCTCTCAAAGGCCAGTCACGGGCAGCAGGAGCTGGTTAGTGGGGCCCTGTACCAGGGTCCCTGTATGTGCTATTTGCTCCCCCAGCCCGCCCCTGCGCCACCGCCCTCTTTCTTTGACGATGCCAGAGATAAAGGAAATTCAGGGGAATATCTCCAAATTGAACTCTAAAGTATAAAGAAAAATGAAACATAAAAAAGATGTTGAACACCACTAATAGTAAAAATAAGATATAATTTCTCGTCCATCGGAGTGACAAAGATGAGAACGGTTGGCCGTGCTGGGGACAGTGGGGAGAGGGGACCCCCGTCCGCAGCTGAGGACGGTGTGTGTGGGCCCAGCTTTGTTGAAGGAGATTTCCCAGGCGCTACCCAGACCAGAGATGCGCACTCCCTTTCAGCCAACGACTCCCTTCTAGGAATTAACCTACAAAACCACTCCCACCTATTTACAAGGATATATGAAGAACAAGGATATACACACATATATTTGTAATTATATAGTTACCGGGCTCCAAAATGGCCCCCAACAATTCCTGCCCTCCCTGCATGGACACACATGCTCCCCCACACCAGGAGCTCGGCGTCCTTCCCTCGAATGTGGGCTGGCCCTGGGCCTGAATTTGAGCAATAGGAAATGGCCAAAGTGACACTGTGGAGCCCAGCCAGCCCCATGCTGTGAGAAGCCTAAGCCACGTGTAAAGGCCGTTCAGAGGAGACCCCAGGTGCTCCTGGTGGCCGCCCCGCTCGGCGTCCAGCCTGCAGCCAGTGAGAGAGAGTGTTCCGGGCCTCCTTTGCCAGCACCCCTGACACAGAACCAGTCAGTCAGGCCATAGAAACATGAGAAATAACAACTTATTTTAAGTGCTAAGTGTAAGGGCTTTGTTCCTCAGCAATAGAAAACAGGAACAATACTCATTGCCATCTTCTAAGAAGGAGAGAAAAATTGGAAACAACTTAAAAGGCCATCAATAGCAGAGTGGCTACCTAAGTTATGGCCCAGCCATACCAGCAAGGCTGTGCAGCCACTAAGAGGACTGAAGTAAATGTGAATGTAGTGATAGGGAAAGACCCTTGCAATAGGTTAATGAGAGAAGTAAAGTTTGGAACAATATGCTAGTATGGTTTTATGTAAAGTACATATTATTGAGGTAAGTGCATACACATTAAACCATCAACAGTAGTTACTTCTTGGGAGAAAGGTGGACTTGGGGGCATAGGAAGTTGCAAAAATTTTTCTACTTTTTGATTTCTGCAGTTTGATATATATATATACACACACACACACACACACACACATATATATTTGCAATGAGCATGTGTCATGTATTAGTTTCATAATCTAAGAAAAGATGACAAATGAATTTCTAAGCCTTTTCAACCCAGTCTACCGACTTCCTGAGAACCGAGGACAGGCCCACTTCCATGCTGGCTTCATTTCCCTGAGCATCTATGGTAAACCACGTAACCCATGTATTATTTCGAATTCTCACAACAACAAGGCAAGCAGGCATTATTTTTCCCACTTCAGAAATATGGACACATAGGTTCGGAATGGACAGATAGCTTTCTAAGGGTCAGCCAACTGAGTGGCACAACCAGTGTCTGAACCCAGGTGTGGGTAAAATCGTAGCATTTCCAGAGTATCTCTCCGGCTTTAGTGCATTTGGATATCCTTAGGGGTGGCAAGAAGTTCATCTCTGTGTCAGTGGGTAATTTACCTGGGCAACCGAGGGTGTGTCTGAAGCTGAGAATTTGAAAGGAGGGGCTGGCTTGCTTCTTCTGGAGCAGAGGAGAGACGGCCCTGGACTGCAGTTTGTAAGCAATAAAACAGGTTTTAAACTTTATTTCTCCCTTCGACTGATTGCGGTTTTTAGAGGTATTTTTGCCCTGGGATTTCCCCTTCCTGGACTTATACCAGGTATGTCCCACTCTGAGGCCTGGTGCCCTTCTGGGGAAGACCGGGCCCTGCCTGAAGGAGCTGAGGGTCTGGCTGGGGAGAACAGCTCACACAGAGGAGAAGCGCTGCTGGATACGAAAACTGCCCTTGTGCCCCCAGGTTCAAACCCCAGGTCCACCTCTGACCAGCTATGAGGCCACAATCAAGTTGACAGCCTCTTGGGTCTTATTCAACCACCCAACAGGCATTGACTAAGTACCTCCTTGGTGCTCGTGCCAAGCCCCGAGCACCTCAGAGGGAAATGTCCACCCTCACGGAGCTCATGAGATAATATGGGAGCCAGATATAAAACAAGCGACCAGATAAATACATAATGTGACCACAGAGTGATATAAGCTAAGAAAAGGAAATACAGAAGGGCCTCAATTTCCATGTCTGTCAGATAGGATACCAGTGGTGCCAACTTCATGAGACTCTTGGGCTGAGTCGGTAAGACATTTCATGTAAGATGCTTGGCGACAACCTGCATGCATGGTGAGTTCTAATAAACGGGAATTCGTTTTTTATTATTTCTCCTGTGTTAAGGTGTGCATGCATAGGCGGTGATAAAGCATGCATGACAAATTAAGTTAAACAAATGCAGCAAAGAGGTAACCCACCTGGGCCAGAGCAGTAGGGAGGCCTCCCCAGGAGGGGCCACGGGGTGGGGGGGGCCTGTGCTCAAAGCTGGACAAAGCTTTGTTAACAGGATGAAGGCCCCCACCCTGCCCTGGAGGCTTTGGCAGGGCCTCCACAAGACCGAGGCAGGGCGAACCTGCCCTCCACCCTGCTAATGTGGTTAGTTGGGGCCTTATCGCAGAGAGGAGCTTTGCCGGGGCCTGACCGCAGGGCCAGCCGAGAAATCAGACTCAGAGCAGGCCTTCTGCCGCCGCCACCAGGAGGGCAGTGGGGGTGGGGGCGCAGAAAGGCCTGGGGGAGCACCGGGTTATTTGTTACGGGGTGGAGAGGAAGCTGTAAGTGGTCCTCTGTCCTCCATTAACAGCAGGATGGAGTCAGGCTGGAGCCGCCGGCTGCGGAATCCGCCTTGTTTTTTAAACACACATGGCTGGTCCAGGCCTTTTAACCCCCAAACACCCCAGGGTTCCTGCAGGAAGAAAACAGTAGCCTTTGGTCTAGAAACTCTAGAGCGGGGGTGTAGCTTAGGGCATTTCTGTTACACTCGAGACAAACAGAAGATAAGAATATTGTGATAAAGGAACTGTAGTTTTATAATGGATTATTCAGAATCAGGGAGTTGGGCTGGTTAGAATTCCTCATACCTGAGGCTCTTCACAGCACATCCTCAAAGCGGAGGGCAAGTAAGAACGGACTGCACTTGTCAGTGAAGAAATACTATTTCTACCTCATCCACTTTTCTAAGGGTGTCCCCCCGCCCACCACCGAAGACTCCCCTCAAGTGTGAGACCCAGAAGGGCTTAGGCAGGCCCAGGTCCCCTCTGTGCCCTGTGAACCTCACCACCCACCATATTCTGCCGGGAATTTCTCCTCAGCAGGCTTTGGCGAGGTGATCAGGTAGTTAAACCACTGATTCTTAACTGTTTGGAGAAGACCAGACATGTTGGGAAGTTCCTGAAGGCTATGGACCCGCTCCCCAGAAAAATGCATGTGTGCATACCCCATAGATTTATTCTTCTTTGGGGATCCCAAGCCTCTCTCCTTTCCCCCACACTCCAAGGACCCCAGGTTCTGTCCTTCCCAGATAAGACGGACTGGTGAGCTTCCTTTCAGCTCTCCGTCTACACTTGCTTTGATGCCATTCTACACAGGAGATAACCCTTAGCACTCAGAGGCTGATTCCAAAAAAACGTCAGTGGCTCTGAGACACACAGGAGAGTACTGGAGTGCAAGTGAGCAGGGTGAGAACCGTTACCCCCGGGGGGACCAGGCTTTTGGGCAGGCCCCTGGACAGTGGCCCTGAGCCCGAAGGCTCAGCCGTGATGCGGGAGGGGGCCCTAGACTCCTTAAGGCCCAACAGGACTGCCACCTGCCTCCTCGGACCCCCTGCTGCACCCCTGCACCAACAGGAAGGCGGACTTTCCCCAGCCCCTGGTGCCACCGTCCTGTGCGGCCTCCACCCCACACCGCACAATGGGGTCTGCGAGGCTAAGCTGCTGAGCAGGGGCACCCCCCTGAGAGTCCAGTCCACCTGGGCCTGGGCCCCCAGTCCTCAGAGAAAGGGCAGAAAGGGAACAGACAACACTCACCACTCACACCCAGACGGAACAAAGAACAAAGGTCCAGAGCTGCCTGTGTTCCCCCCCCCCCACCGCGGGTGGGGCGCTGTCTTTCCCAGAGCCTGCAGGCCTTCTCTGCCCTAATCAGCATCCGTGCCACCTCCCCGGCCCTGCTCCACAAGAACCATCCTGGACCTTGTGAAAGCAACACACGAGGCGACACTGCCACCCCACAGGCGGTCCCTGTGAAACCAGGGCCAGCAGGACAAAGGGACTTATGTGCGGCAGGAAGATTAGGATCCACAGCCTCTGGTCGGGCTCGGGGGGAGCGAGCCGGCTCCCAAACACGGGAATGATCACTAACAGACCGCGTCCCAACCTCACACGTGTTCCACATCCACAAACTGGAAAAAATGTTGAATTAAATATGAAACAGGAAATGGAGATAAAGAGCTGTGCACACAAATACACACACACACACACACACACACACGCACGCACGCACGCACGCACGCACGCGCTCTTCTGGTCGGCCCAGGAAGAAAGCCAGGGATGGGAGATTTTTAATTGGAAAAGAGGACTAATGGCCGCCTCCCAGGGCCACGGCTTTCAGCCCTGACGCGCCAGCCCGAGTGAGCCACCGCAGCTCGGACTGGGCCTGGCTGTGGGCGCCCCACTGCTTGGGGAAGCTCTTCGGGGTCTTCTAAGTCTGGCTTGGTTGACTGGAGAATCATTAAGGAAGAGAAGGAGGAAGCTAAGGGCCTGGTTCCTTCCCCTCTTGGTCTCGACTTTGCTTGTCTGTGAAATGGGGCGATAGTATGACCCTGAAGCATTGTTGTGAGGATTAAATGCATGAAAAGCACTTGTTGCCTGGAACATTATAAGTACTCAAAAATGAGGGCGATGGCTACTATTTGATTCGTTTCATTATTATGCTTTAGCCTGCTCAGCGGGTCTGAGGAAGCCGTTTCCTTCAATGAAATCCAAGGGGTTCAACTTCCTCCTGGAGAGACTGATTCCAAAGTATGTGTGGGAGAGGACAGGGTAAGCACTCGCTCCTTCCATAAACAGACTGACCGCACCCCACCTCGCCCCAAACCCCGTCACCCATCCAGAGAGTGAAATGTGACCTCCCGGAGGGAGGGTCCAGAGCTGCCCTGGAGGGAAAGGTCCCCACAGCCCACAGAGACAGCTGGGACCCAGGAGCTGAGCCCCCCACCTCTGGCCCGACCCCCCATCACTCCCCTGAGCAGCTTCGGGTTCCAGATGCAAAGTACAAGTCCACGGGTTTTCCCACCTTCCTCTTTCCAACCTATGTCAGCAGGAATGGGCATGAGAAGGTGGCCTCGGTTCTTTCTAAAGCCAAAATGATCATTTAGAGGCAACTGTTCTCCCAAAAGAGGGCTTCGCATCTCCGAGACCATTTAAACAGCTATGCCCAGAATCGTGCTAGACACACAGCAGGTGCTCAGTAAATATCTATGAGCGACCAAATGGGCAAGTGTGACCCGGTCCCCACAGTGACGGCCCCTGAAACACCCTCCAGGGAAGGAGACACACAGAGAGGGATTTTCAACCCCCTCACCAAGTTTTCAGATACAAGGTAACATAGAGCCCTTACATTGTGGCTCCCGAACACATTTCTGATTTTATAAAATTTGTTTTAGAAAAAGTTGAGCTGTTTTCTTTCCTCTCTCTATGCTTTTCCATCATCCTCACTACATGTTTTCACCAGGACAGTAGACCCTCGATCTGACATGTAGCAGGTTTGCAATAACTCTCTGTGGAATAAAAAGGAATTAATAAATGCATTTACTGATGTCAAGAACCACACTCCTGTCCCGATGCAACTGTCAGAGAAAGGTGGCAGCAGAGCCCCAGCAAGCCAGCCCCGCGCATTCCCCCCTCAGCATCCTGCCCCCGACAGCACCTTCCCACAGAGATCATGAGTCCACACCCGCGCTGGGAGCGCAGTGTGGCTGGCTGGCTCGCTCCAGTGACTCAAGCCATCTGTTTCAGAAAAGAATGGTCAACCATGCTGGTTGATTTACATCCAATATATCCTTTAATTCTCACAACCTACCATATGAAGTAGGTTATGTTACTCCCATTATACAGACAAAGAAACTGTGGCCAAGAGAAGTGCAGTCACATGCCCAAGGCCGCACTGCCAGTCAGTGACACTGCAGGCACTTGCTCAGGCCACTCTGAGCACCAACTCCCCAACCACCCAGCCTCCAATCCCATCGACCTGCCCCCTTCCTCAAGCACCTAGCACATTCCGTCAAGCACTTTCCTCGGCATGGAAGAGCCCTTCCCCACTTTTCCACCATGTGAAGGCCCCCCTTGCCCTCCCAAACTGCTCAAATGCTGCTCCCTCCTGCAGCCCCCTCTGGCAGTGCCCCCCCCCGCCACCCCCACCTGCAGCCGTGGCAGAATGAGCTCCCTTGCCTGTGCCCTCAGCTCAGAGGGCCGCACTGCAAACCCGCTGCCCTCACAGGGAGGGGCAGAACCCAGTGCCTTGTACCCCAGCAGGGACTTGGTAAATGTCCCATAATTAAGTAAAATGAAGCACATTTTTTCCCCCAAATAATGAAATGGAAATGTAAGGCCCAGCCCAGGGACATGCACGTTCGGGTCCCTGTTTACTCCCCAGAAGGGGCTGACCAACGGGGAGGGCGGGGGCAGAAAGAAGATAAGAAGTAGGCTCCAGACAGCTCTGGGCAGGGAACCAGGCTCAGGGCGAGCCGGCGGTGGCCTCCCCAGCCTCCCTCGGCAGGCAGTGTGGCGGGCAAGGTGCTGGGCAAGCTCAGAGGGCTGAAGGCCATCCGGGCTCTGGGTGGCGCTGGGTGGTCATGGCCCTGACCTTGCAGACAGGGCCTCCAGCAGCCCCGCCACTCTTTCAGTCTGCTGTCCGCCCCGCAGCCTCCCGGGCCTCCTTCTCCCTGTGGGTTTGCTGTGACCTCATTAATTTATCACAAGGGGGCCAGGAAAGCAAGTTACCTCCTGGGCTTGTCTTCAAGCCCCCAAGGGCTTTCTCCCTGGCAGAACACAAGGCCATTCCTCCAGAAGTCCTAGTTTTTCTTATCTTCCTTATCTTGTTTTTAATATCTTATCAGAGACCTCTTAGCAGAGGGGAGAAGGTGGGGGACATATTCCCACTGAGACACCTGCAAAGGGCTGGACCCAAGGCCTGTGAGGGAGACAGGGACCTCCCTGGATGGAAGGGGTGGGTGGGGATGCAAGGCTTTGCTTGTGACTTCCAGCAACACAACGAACCTCTAGAAATCCCTTCCAGCCTCCAACTGCTCTGTTTCTGGAGACTGGTCATTTTTACCTGCAGTTCAGGAGACCACAATTTATTGTCCAAACCAAGATACCTTTTAAAATGAAAGGGGTCAAACAAGCATAGCTGGGCCTGCCCCCCTGCAAACTAGGATGCCAGGTCTTTCTACCTGCGGAGCTGGGGACAGAGAATGCCTCCCCAAAGTCAGGTTTGCCTAAAGCCAAACCTGAAATCATTGTTCAAACTTTTCCAAAAGAAAAGGCCACTTCTCAAAGAGATTTGGCAAAGCACCTCTCTGAGAAACACAATCAGATACATAATGAATCATAATGTAAGCTAATGGCGGCCTAACCTCCTCTGGTCTCGCCTGGAGATGGTCCACGCAGAGGGACCTGCCCGGGGCCCTCTCGGAGTGGAGCAGACGCTCCCAAGGGAGCAGGGGAGGTCACACTAAGTGGCGGTTTTACTGACCAGTTCCCGTCAGGAGCCCCTCGCTGCAGATGGGGGTGGGGGAGGCAGGACCTCTAACCAACTTCAGAGCCGTGGGGACTCAGGGGCAGCCCACCAGCTTTGGGGCCATTACTTGATGAGCCCAAGCAGGTGCAGGGCTCCCCTTCTGACTCCCCTACTGATCAGGTGAGGGTGAACATCTGAGACGGGCCTCAGCAAACTTCTGGAGCATTCCTGCATCCCCTCTGTGACCTTGGGCCATCAGGGACAAGCGGCCACTGGTGACCAAGAGTTCTTGACTTGCCAGAACAGTCATCTCAGATGTGTGTATGTATGTGAACTTGAAGATCAAAGAGTCAGAGGCTGTACGGTTGTCCCTGCAGAGGTGTCCGTCCCCCAAACTTCAGTCAGCCTTCCCAAGCCTGCAGACCGCCTGTATTCTTTTGTTCTATATAGTCCACCAAATCAAGTCCATTTTTAAACTCAAATATATAGTTTGGCCTTACACCAGAAATAAACATCTGTAAAATAATGGATTTTATAAAAATGTTATTAAGTAAATAAGATGCAAGCAATCAATATGTGTGTGCTTATTTTAATATATTACTATTAAACTTCTCCACGGACCTCCTAAAAGGACAGTCTTGGAAACACAGGTGCAGGGGGCCAGTTGTCTGAGCCCAGGGCTCCAGCAGGTGAGGGGGTGGGGGGGCTGGAACGGGCTGGGGTCACTCTCCTGGCTGCCTTCCTGCAGAGTCATCTTGGGCTGGCCACATCCCATCCTCAAAGCCACAGCGCCTGGCAGGGAACCCCTTCATACATCAACCCCTACTAGAGTGGGCTACCTGCTCCCTCTCTGCTTCCTGAGACGGCAGAGCCGTTGGGGAAGGCTGATGTCCACCCAGAAGGCTGCTCTACCCTCGCTGATTCCCCAAACCCTGCCCACACTGTCACAGACCATCCCTGTATTAAACTTTCTGCAAACTACCCAGCTCAGTGTGCCATCTATTTCGTGTCAGAACCTGACTCATATATAAATATCTCATACAAAACAAAAAGTTTTTACAAAGACACCAAGAAATGACGGACAAGGCTTCGGAATAGACAATTCATATAGAAAAAAACAAAATAGTAAACAAATGGTGGGCAAGTATTCAAGCCACCCAATAATCATAGCCACCCAACATGTGCATGAAAACCTGTACGGGACCATGGTACACCTTTGACATCAGCAGAGAGTAAAACGCAAGCCGAGAGAACGCCTGGTGCTGGCAAGGCTGGGGACAAATGGACATCTCAGCCACTGCAGGCAGCAGGGATCCGTGCAGCTCCCTCCCTCCGAGGAGCAATGCTGCAGAATGTGTCAAGCACCAAAAAATGTTCAGATCTTTGAACCAACTCCTGGGGATTTTCCAGGTAACCAACTGGAAGTCCAGGTAACCAGGAATTTTCCAATGAAATAAGTCCCAAGAGAATTACGAAGAAAATAGCACAGAAAATCTCACTTCCGCGTTTTTAAGATAACAAAAATTGGAGGCTGTCCAGATGACACCCAAAAAAACAGACTAGTCAAATAAATTATGCTTTATTTCTTCAATGCAATTTTATCCAGTCTTTAAAATAACAAAGACTTCATAAAAATGTTTACAATGTATGCAAAGCCAAAAAGAAAGCATGAAATAATATGTGCATTATGATGAACACTGTGTAGGAATATCAATGCCCCTGGGCAAAGATTGGAAAGACATTCAAAAATAAAAACACTTGTTAAAGTGGTGAGATTATGGGTATATTATTTTCCTAAGATTTTCTTTATTGCCATTATGTTTAATACATTGCTAGCACAATATTATTTTGACAATTACATGTAAAAGGGAAAAATTAAAATTTCCAAAGTAACAAATATCTCATTTAACTACTAATAAACAAGTTATTCATTATCAAATAATAATTAAAACTGTAGTCAGTCTCCTCCCTTCTCTAAATTCCTGTGTCTCTGAACATTCAGTAACAGATGGCCTTGATGTGACAAACAGACACAGGCTTTGAGACAAAGCTGAGCTCCTGGATTTGAGAGCTGTGTCACCTTGGGTAAGTTATGTAACCTCTCTGAGCCCTGGTTTCCTCATCTGAAATACAGGGTGATCGTGTCTACCTATCTTCCTGGGGTTTTAAAGGTAAGTGCCTAGTGCAGTACCAGTGCTCAATAAATGATCACTATGGGGCCAGGTAACCCACCGGCCTTTGTTTCTACCAGTCTGTTGTGGCTGATATTTTTCTCTACTCTGCTTTCTATGTGTACATGTCTTTCCACCCAAACTAGACCATGAGCGCTTCAAGGGGCACCTCTCTGGAGTTACGCTGAGGATGAAACTCAGACAAGGCTCCAAAAATATGAGGTGAATGATGGATTGAGACCCACTTAGCCCATTGTCAATCATACAAGGTAGGGCACAATTCAAGTCTAGAAACATCTGTCATTCAGGAAAAAGCTGGTGAAATCTGTGCTCTCCTACATGCAGGACAAAGAACCCCTAAGAAATAATGACACTAATCCCCTCCAAAGGCCTTCCCAGCTCACTCCAAAAATGGACAAAGCACAGAATCTGGAAATGAAGCTTACAGTCTCTTCACCCTTCCCCTCCCCCACCCCACCCAAGGAATCAGCCTGGAATGAGAAAAATTCCAAGTAGGCGGAAGGCTCCTTGGCCCACAGTGGCGCTTCCAGCCTATTTCTGAAGAGCTGAGAGATCATAAAAGAACGTGGAGGAGGAGCAGGAAGACGAAAAACTGACCTAATGTTATTCTTCAGCCCCCTAAAGATACCAAACACATTTCCCCACCTCCTTACCCTGAAAATTAGTAATGAAAAGGCATTTATCCCATCTCTCCAGGAGGAAATGTATTTCAGGGTAATCAGAAAATGCCAGGCAAGGAAGGAGGGCTCTTTACAAATTCTAGATAATAAATGTAGAAGTAACAAGAGGTAGAAAATCATCTTTTTGCAACCCCAGTGAAATAATTGGTTCAGGCAGGCAATGGATGTACTGACTCGAAGGGAACTGGATATTCACCACGGCACTGAAGTGTCACCCCCTAGACTGGTCACTGGTAGCCGTGTGGACATGAAAATGTGACCTGACACTGGCAAGGTCAGTCGGGAGCCCGTTACCCCAGACCAGCCTGTGCTCCAGGACCCACCATGGGGCCAGAGACAGCACGAACCCTCCGACCCAAGGGACAAGGAAGTGTGTAGTGTAGCCACACCTGACTGAACAGAATCAAGTTCTAGTCTAGCTTCAGGTCACCGGAAAGGTGGCCAAAATAGGGAAAGACTTAATCATCACTACAAGTCCACAATCAGACCAATCCAGAAGGTGGGATTCCAGAGGCAACCCGCCTGGTTTCTTCAATAGGCCAATGTCATGAGGGTTGGGGGTGGGGTGGGGGGAGTTCTAGAATAAAACAGTCTTAAATGCTGTACCAACCAGATGCAATATATGGTCCTCGTTTGAACAGATCAGCTATGAGAGATACTTTTTGAACAAATTTGAATATGGATTTAGTATTAGATGATGTTAAGGAATTAATGCAAATTCTATATGCTGTGGTACACAGTATTGAGGTTATTTAGGAATATATTCTTAGAGATACACATGGAAATATTTAGGGAAATACGATGTCTGTAATATACTTCAAAATAAAGCAGTGAGAAAAAGATATGGCACAAATAGCCAAACATTAATGATTTTTAAATGTAGGTGGTTAACTTACATAAGGTACCTAGAATAGTTGACTTCATAAAGACAGCAAGTAAAATATAGTGATTATCAGAGGCTGGTGGAGGGGACGGGAGAGGAAGTGTCTGATGGGTACCGAGTTATAGTCTGGTAGCCAAGAAGCCACGGAGATGGAGGGCAGCATAGGGAGTGTATTTAATGCCACTGAACTGTGCACTTTAAAAAGGTTAAGATGGTAAATTTTATGTTATGTGTACTTTACCACAGTAAATAAAATTTAGGTGGTGGGTGTTCATTATACTATCACCATTCTTTCTACTTTTGTTAATTCAAAAGTTTTCATAATAAATAATTTTTTAAACGACTAAACACCCCTCTGGTCTCTCTCCTCTGAGTTACACCACTAAGTCTTTTTAAAAAGCCAATAGGAGGTATAGTGTAGGGGGGGCACGGGGAGGGCTGTGCAACACAGGGAAGACAAGTAGTGATTTTACAGCATCTTACTATGTTGATGGACAGTGACTGTGAACGGGGATGTGGGGGAGACTTGGTGAAGGGGGGAGCCTAGTAAACATAATGTCCTTCATGTAATTGTAGATTAATGATACCAAAATAATTTTTAAAAAGCCAATAGGAGGTTAATGCATTTTTTTCAATCCTTTTTTTCTTTTTTTCTTTAAAGTAGACCTCAAGGACTGATCCCTTTCTGGACCTTCACAGAATCTGTGTCACAGCGGAATGGAGAAGGTCGTTCTAGGACGGGCCACTGCCGGATGGAACAAGACAGGTTTAGACGGCTGCAGTCCTGAGAGGCTGCGCCTTGTTGTGATGCAACTGCAGCCAGGCACAGTTCTAAGGCAGCTCTTCAGCTGTGGCTCGGCCTCGTCATCCACTCCTACAGCTGAGGAAACAGCCTCAGAGAGGTTAAGTGACTTGCTCAAAGTGGCTCAGCTGATGTGCGATAGATTTTAAACAGGCATTTCAAAAAGCAGAACCTGAACTAACCGGCCCTAGAGGCCTTTCTGCCTCCTCCCCTACAGAGACTGTGGGGCTGCGTCTCCAAACATCAGCCCCACGCCCACTCCTGCCGCAGAGTTCAGGCGGGTGGATCAATCAGTTGAAAAGCCCTGACCACCACTCACCGTGAACTTGGAACTGGGTGAGGCTGGTGCAGGAGTCAGAGGCGGAAACCTGGTGTCTTTGCCTAAAAGCACTTCCAGCCCATTTGTGGGACACTAGGAAACCTGACAGGGACTAGAAGGAATAATGGACCAGACTTGAGGGCACCTGCAGCAACACTGCCTCGGGCACTAGCTCCTCCCGCGCCGCTGCGATGTGATGGTGGGTTTAGAAAGGGTTCGTGACCTCTGCGCTCTACTTGCTGTGGGCTCCTGCAGCACCGGCTCTTGTCTTTAGCCACTCAACACCTCCAGAGCTGCCGGCCCAGAGAGGGTGTGGCCGGTGTTGCGGGCAGGTGGGAGAGGGTGACGAGGTGGGCAGCGATCATCCCGATCCCCCACCTCGCTGACCCGGGTCGGGTCCTGGGGATGAGCCACCCTATCGTCCTACTCTGCTCTCTGCTCCGCGTCCCACCACAATCCTCCCCAAACCCCTCCAGGCGACCGGGTCCCCTCGCCTTCCTCCCCAGCTGTCAGAGGTAATGCTGTTACTTCCGATGGGCCACGCGCACACATGCTGAGGGCCCTGCGAGAATCCGCTCGAGCAAAGGCCGCCTCCCAGCCCCACACCGCGCCTGCCTGCCCCACCCGTAGGCAGGTGGGTCCCTTGTCACGGCTGGTCCCTATTTTCCCCAGCCCCTGGCCTCTAGGCCATCCAATTCTTCCCATGGGTGATGAGGACTCACCAGGCAGACGGACTCACTGCCTCCCATCCAGCCCTGAGGCCAGTGCAAGTGGGCAAAGACAGTAGCAGGAGGCCCCCGAGTCGGGGTAAAGCCGTGTTTGTGTGCACAGGGGGGCTGCTGAGACTATGTCCCAGGGAGTCCTGCGCCCTCGGCAAGCCCTCTGAGCTCAGGCAGGACCAGAGGGTGACACACTGCTGGGCCACAGCACTTTGGCGCTTAGGCCCGAAGGGCATGGGTTCCCCAAGGGTCTGTAGCAGGCAAATAACCCCTCACAGGCCTGGTGCAACTGTCCTTCTGGCTGGGGGTGTGGGTGGGCAAACTGGAGTCTTAGCTCCCAAGGAAACAGCCCTTCCCCAGTCCTCTCCTCTGCGGGCGGGATTGTATTTTCAGTGTGGGCAGCTGCTTGGGGGCCACGATCTCCTCCCTCCTTTCTGGGGACGGCCCTGGAAATGCATGATTTCCAGGCTCCCACGTGGCTGTGATGACTCCACGGTTTTCTCCACTGTATGCTGCTCGTTGACACAGTTTTTAGATGCTACAACAGGCACATACTGCCAAGTGCATTCTTGACTTCCAAAGCCTTTTTTCATTTTGGCCAATCAGGTCAGAATTATTAGTGTCCCAGGCAAAAATGTGAAGACTGAAAACAATTTTGAAAAGCATAGAACTGGAATTCTGCCCTTATTTGTTTTTAAAGTCAGACTCCAACTTTTGGGAATGCATATTCAAATTTTAGATTGAACATTCTAAGATTACATATTTATATTCACTCAAGATATTCAAACTAAAGTTCAGTTCAAAAACAGTAAACATTTGAAGCTGCATCGTACCCCAAGGTACAAACAGTTAGCACCATTGGCCTTCCTGTTGTGACCAATTCATACAAACTCATCTGACCGGGATGCTTCCAGGACCTTCCTGCCCTCTCCCCCAACCCCCAGCTTTAGACAAAGCTAGTTACACAAACTCCACTGAACAGTGGCAGTTTTTTACAATAACCTTATTTTGTCTTGTTAATCATCATCAAATTATATCTGTAAACCTGCCCAGCTAGAAAGCTTTTGTAAATGCTTCATAATGAGACAGTGTGGCATACTGGTTTGGGCTGGAATCCCAGCCCCACCATCCCAGCTACATGACCCTGGACATGTGACTCAGCAGTTCTGAGCATGAGGTTCCCTCCTGGAAAATGGAGATGGTAGTAGGCACAAGCTGACACGTAGTAGGCGCTCACATAGAGGCTTGCTGCTCATTGTGTTTGGTTTGTCCTGACTGCAGTTTTCCCTAATTGCAATCCCCTGCTGCAAATGACACAGATGGAGAACACATGGGCAGAACAAATTTAGGTTAGAGTCTGCATAACCTTGGGGGTCAGGTTCCCCGGTGACCTAAATATGTTTTAGCAACATGGCCCTCAGTCTGGCATGGACCCACCACTTGGGCCCAGGTGACCACAGACACCCAGGAGGGAACGAGCTCCTTCTGTGATTTAAAGCTCTCATGCAGTTCTACATGTCACTCAGCAAACCACCACCCCACAAGCCACATCACCCTGATTGACCTCGGCTTCCACCACCAACATCTCCTGGGCATCAGGGAGGGACCTGCTTCACCCCTACCCCTGCAGTTGCTATCTGTGCTGTCCTCAAGGTGCCTTGGACACAGGCCCACCCCATGAGGGTCCCACTGTGTCGGGGAAGCCCCAGTCTCCTCCCCTCCGCGCTGAGGTAGGGGCTGCTGAGCGCACCTGGGCAGGCTCAGACCAGCTGACACATGCCCTTTCAGCCAAACACCCAACAGTCAGGATGTTTCCACAACACAGCTTTGTGGGGGGACTAGAGAGGCGGGAACTGGGTCACAATGTAAACATTCAATAATAGGAGATCATTAAGGTAAATTACGGCACAGTCAGGTGATAGAATACAACTCAGCCACTTAAAATGACGTGATGCAAGACTAGACAAAAGATGCTCTAGATAGACCACCACAAAAAGCAGGCTCAAAGCAGTCTGCAGTTCATGAACTTTCAAAGTTCTTTAAAAAACCTTGCCCGTGCACACGTCTGTACACGGCACACCTGTGTACGCGCGCACGCACCAACGAACGGGAGACCACCGGCATGTGCGCAGGGCAATCACCACATGGTGGCGTGGAGGGTAATGAATTCACTCTTCATTTTGCTTATCAACCATGTTTTCAACAACAGCCATGCATTACTTTCGGAAAGAGGAGGAAACTAAAAGAACTTTAAAAATCGCCTCACCTCCAGTCTCCTGGCCGAGGCACGTCTCACAGAGAGACGAGGCGAAGGCAGGCAGCACCACCGAGCTCCCCAAAGGCGCCTTTGCCCACCAGGGCTGGCACCCACATTCCTTCTCATGCTAGACAGCGAGTTTCTCGACAGCAGAGCAGGCCCGTCTCGGGGCCAGGATGGTCTGGCCGCAGTCACTCTCTAACACGTCCCGACATGTGTTTCCAGTAACGCTGTTTGTGGCCGCTTTCTTCTCTTATCGCTGCTCCTGCGACCTTTGCTGGTTACAGACTCACTGGCTGGAGCCAGGTGGATTTGTTTGAGTTTTGTGGACGGTTATTAGGGAGAGGAAGTGCCAGAAGGGATTACCTCAAGTTTAAACCTATTTCCAGCAGAGTCCGGGCCTTTAATTACACATCTCGGGGCTGTTTGGTGAAGAAGTGGTCAAAGATGTGCTTTTTATCTCCCCCGGGGCCTCCCTTGGCTGGCAGCATTCCCTCTGCCCGGTGCTCCTGTGCGAGGAGAGGCGGGGCCGGGGAACGGGCCATGGAGTGGAAAACTGGCAAGAGACATTTTTTAAAAGCACCATAGCTGGGAGTGCTGGGTCAGGCCATGTTGGGGGCGCAGACAGTAGAGGAAACCAGGAACCGCACCCCCAGAGAGCTGGCACTGTGTTCAGGACCAGAACTGCGGCCACCCCTGGAGGCTCACCGGGTCAGCTACTGCTGAACCACAGGGATGAGGACAGTCAGGATGCTAAACGCCCAGACCAACCCGAGGGCCGACTTTTCTTTCTTTTGAGCAGATTGTTTTTACATGTTGGTACTGAAAACAGTCACAGCCCGAATCACCATGGGCAACCCAGCGTCTGGGCTGGGCCAAATACCAGATCAGCACGGGCCTCATCAGAGCGGTCCGAGGCCAGCTGGGCCTCACTCTGATTTCTCCAGGCCGGCGAAAGACGAGAGGCTGCGGGAACCCACCCTCCAGGGCACCGGTTTGCTGCCGTCCTTGGTCTTACATGCATGCGGGCCAGAAGGATTGCCAGATTATAGAATTGCTCAAGGTCCAAGACTGGGAACTTTTAACACGTAAAATGCAACTTTATTGGGAGAAAAAAATGACAGTACTTGGCTCCTGAGGATTTCAGTGCTTTTTTTTGGTGAAAACAGCCAAGTCAGGAAATGAGGAATTATTCTTTAACTGCTTGTTTTAAAGACACAGCAATGTAGGTCAGATGCACATACAATTTCAGACAAAAGAATGCCAATTTTCTCTTTAATTTATGCCCCAGAGGGCAAGGAATTTAGGGAGGAACATTTGGTTAGACTGGAACGGTAACCAGTGGAATTTAGAGGACTCTTTCCTTCTAGACTGGGGGCCCTCGCCATCCGAATTCTGCCCCAGGCAAGGCCGTTCCCTCCAGAGCCCCGGGTCCCATCCAGTCCCTTCAGCAGGAACGCACAACAGCTGCGTACAGATTCTTGCCCTGGTTCTGGAATACTTTGGCCCCTGCAAGAGAACTTAAGCAATGGCTTCTTGGCACTCTTCTCATTCAGGCCATACAAGCAGGCCCTAAAAGACAGTGTGATCTTCACCAAGAGAGCACCTTCCTTGGCATCAGCCCAGCCACCTCGCCGAAGCTCCCAGCCCCTCAGTATAGGCGGGCGGCGGGGCCTGGGCCGGAAAGGCTGCCTGGGGTGGGCGTGTTGACGGCTATTTAGTTCACTTACATTCTGAGGCACTACGGACAGGCAGCCTTTACACCTTACATTAGGACTGCTCAACGTGCAGTACTAAGACTCTGATGGTACCTCAAATGATGCTAGGCGGAATGTTACATTTTTTTCATTTTAATGGCTATGTACTTATTTTAGTGTGAATTTGAGAAAAACAATCACATCAATGATTATTTCATGGATATTGCTTAGGATGAGGCTAAGTAATAACACATTTAATGACATTTAATTAAATAATTTAATAATATGGGTGATAAATAAATAGAAAATTCAGGAAGCTGGTTTTCAGATGGCTGAAGTTTGGGGCAATTTGGTGCCAGTTAGACAAGTTAGCCACTGCATATGAAGAGCTCAGGCAAGTATATTAAACATTAGAGCCAGCCTTCCATAGTGCTAAGAGCAATGGAATCAGAAAGCCCAGATTCAGATGTTAGCTCTATCTTTTAGTTAGTTCTGTGACCTTGGATAAATCACAACACTTCAAGTCTCAGTTACTTCATCTGTAAAATAGAAATAAAAATTCCTGTCTCCTAAGATTGTCCTGAGAATTAAATGAGATGATACTTATAAAATAGCTAGCACAGCACTTGGCATAGGGTGCTGTGGAGGAATGAGGATTACCAATGGAAAGGACTCATTTCTGCAGCAGCTGCCCATCTATCTGTCCTGATTTCCTCCCAAGAAGATGCAGCCCGATCAGCACGAGAACAGTTAGCCCTCTGGGCCACGAATCTGCTCCCAGGGAAATACATGCACACTCGCAAACACTAAAACCCCACAGCCGCCACCTCCTTTAACCAACCCCCTCCTGGGCTGACTCCACGCCTGGGCAGGTAAGACGGAGCGCCAGGGTAACGAGGCGTCCTGCTCCCTGCGCTGACCGGAGGCCTGGAGTCCCGCTCCTCTGGGTGCATTCCTAAACCAGACCGGTTCTCCCTGGCTAGG
Organism: Manis javanica; assembly: GCF_040802235.1. Lineage (NCBI taxonomy): Eukaryota > Metazoa > Chordata > Mammalia > Pholidota > Manidae > Manis > Manis javanica. Next base: position 88,570,352 of record NC_133169.1, on the reverse strand, counting down.
ACACAGGTGCCACAGCTTCATTCCCTACATGGGCAGAATGCCAATGAGGCCTTGAGGATCCACACACCCCTACCCTACCCTACACTCAGTAACTGGCTCTTTCTCCCTGCGGTGTCTCAGCGCAGAACAGCTTGGCCTTGCAATTTCTAACTCATGCCTATGGAGCTGGATAAACTCCAGTGACTAGCAAATGTACATGGGAACCCATGGGCCCCACCCGATAAGCTGCCAATACGGTGTGCCCGAGCTTCCGCCAGTTGTATTTAGACACCGTTAGACCTTTGAGCAAACAAGAAACCTTTTGTGCTCTGAGCATCCACAACTGCCATCCAGAGTCCATGCTGGACGTGGCCAAGGCTCAGAGACAGTAGCGGAGGGTTAGGAGAGCGGCAAACCCTTCCTGCACTGTACCAGCTAAATGCACACAGGCAGGACCAAGCTGATCTTCAGTCCTGGGCTCTGAATCTTTCTCCCACCCCCTTACCCCACCTCACAGAGATCTCTTAACAACTGGTTAAGAGGTTGAGAAAGTCTTTTTCTAGAAAATTCACTGCAAATCCTTCAAGCAGGACATAACGGGTTAGTTCAAGCCATGACCCATGCATATCACAATAGTAGTAAGATGAATGACTCAGCTCACAAAGGAGCAGGGAGCGGGAAGCTGGTGAGTCGGCCTGCATGCTCTAATAGAACCAAAAGGGGAGTCAAGTTCAAGCCCAAGGAAACTCCCAAGAAAATCAGACTGCAATATAGCCTGGAGACGGAGGTTGTTTCTAATAACCAGTTCGGGAGCTACTTAGTAAACAGCATTTGTAAAGTTTTGAACTTGAATTTCCTTCTTGAATATTAAGTGAATGAGAACCGTGTTCCTCAAAGTATGGCTCCCCTGTATCAGGAGGGAATCGCGTGGACGCTTGTTCCGAACCCAGAATCTCGAGCCCCAGGCTGGACTTCGTCAGCCAGGATCTGTCTGCACTTCAGCAAGATCGCCAGGCCAACTGCATGCACGTCACAACTGGAGAGCACCAGGGAGCACTTACAAAGCTCCAGGAAGGTATATGAAGCAAGAGAAAAGATATGGATTGTTTCCTTTCAGTTTTGCAACAGACCTTCACCTAAATATCAAGTATAAAAAAATAAAATTCAATTTGAAAGGGTAAGATGAACAGTAGACTTGTGCATATGATAAATTTTGTTTACAGGAATCAGTTCTCAAATCTAAATAAAGACACATTTCTCACAAATAGTTCAGTATATATGACATCAGTTGGGCAGCTTCAAATGCACTCTTCTGACATGAACACAGGATTGTTCTTAGCAGTTCAAAGACTACATGCTCTTCCCATGAAGGTTCACAGCTGTACACATTAGAATTAGTGCCATTATAAGAAGTTAAAAAAGAGGTCCAGATTTAGCATTACTGACAGAAGGCAGGTTTTTAAAAATAAGTTGAAATGTTTCTATAATGAACATAGATAACCTTTAGGAAAAAAGAGGGAGTAAGGGGGAAGCAGTATCAATCAGTGGTCAAGAGTGCCTGGGTTTGTATCCTTGCTCTATCTGCTGTGTGACATTACTCAAGTTACTGGACTTCTCTGAGCCAGCATCTTCAGTGAAACTGGGGATAACAGCACTTTAGCTGTTGAATTATTGTAACGATTAGAAGATATAAAGCATGAAAAGCACTACAACAGCATTCAGACACAGTAAGTACTGGATGAATGTAAGCAATAAATAAGAACTGTGCCTTGAAACACTGTCTTGAGATGCCATTTCATTGGAGAGAGTGAAGACATCTGCACTGTGCCTGTCCCTGTCCAGTGCTCGCTGCAGGAGCCTGCAGAAAGCACATTTGAGCCACAGGAAGAAAGGTTCGTGTCATCAGCTAGGCCGGCCTCACCGGCTTAGAGGGAAGATAAAGAACCCTGCAGCACAAGCTGAGGAGGCCGAAGCCAGTCAGCACGCAAGGGCCCCAGAACGTCCGAGCAGCTTCCCCTCCCTGCCTCCGGGGCCTCCATTCCCACATCTAACGAAGGGAAGCTGTGGGCAGGCTAGTGAACCTCTCTGAGCCTCCCTTCATACTTAGGCCCTTAGCACAGAGAAGCCAGCACTTGGTAAATGCTCAATAAATGGTACTCATTACTATCTGTCTGATGGGCATCTGCAACACAACAATACACAGTTTGCTGTTTAGTCCCTAGGGCGAAAGAATTTGATGTGAATTTCAAATGAAGAGGGAATGGGGTCTCTTTTGGACACCCTACCAATGAAAGATTATGATTATAGGAAGCCTTTGTTATAACTGCTGCAAAAGCTGAATCATTCTCCTTAGCAATGAGGTATTAGAAGCTGGCTAAAAAGGCGTAAGTCATATCCTCACTTAGGATTCATCAGAAAAGTAGGAAAAGGCAAGATAATCTCCAGTGTAACAAAAAAGGCTGTAAAAAAATTTAATGTCTGACAGCAGAATGGCTTAATAAGAAACCTCATCTCACCAGACTGGACTAGTGGGCTAGTACCACACTAAGTGAAAATGATAAATCCACAAAAACAAGGCTGAGAAAGAAAAAACAGTTGATTTTGAGGGGTAGGGAGACTAGAGGTGGTTTTTAGATTTGTTGGTTATTATTATTTTTTTTTTGCAAAATCAGGGCATTTTTGAAAACCCTGTCAGATCAAGAGGAAAAAAATGTAGGATCGTCCAGTGGTTTTGGGCAAGATGAGAGGAGGTGGGGTGTCCACCAGTGGTTTCCAAGCCTCGTTCTTCAGCTGTAGAAGCCTTTGGTAAACAAAATCTTACTGCGACTCCAATCTACGAAGCAGATAAAATGTTGCTTTTACTAAGTAAATTCGTTTATATGTTCAATTTTAATCCTTGCTTCACTTGGGTCTGTGCATTACAGTACAAATAACTACACAGGTTGAATACAAATTTGAATAAAGACATGTTACATTTTTTCATGGTTAAGGTAATTTCTAGAAGAAAAAATTCCAATTTAAAGCTTACAGAATCCTAGTGTTTCCCAGGAGACATTTCAGAAACATTGAAAGGAGTCGAACAAGCAGGGCTAGCCAAGGGCCAGGTGCTTTTTCATACAGCCCCGAAGCTTGCTGTGGATCCGGCACAGGTCATTTCTGTCCGTGTAATGCGAGGAAGGACAGTGAGCAGAGGGCACACCGATGCCCTCTATTTACGGCCAATGAAGCCAACACAGAGGGGCATGGGAAGAGGTGAGCCGATGGTCACTGCAACAAAGGCCGCATCTATGAAGTCTCCCAGATCCCAAATCAAGAGGAGAAAACAGGTTGTTCGGGGCAGACTTGGGTTTGGGAGGAAGAGCCGCAGACACCCAGGCTGGCACACCTGGGGGCAGCAGGGAAGCCAACTGGAGGTTTCAGAAAGGACAGGAAAGCATGTGATTGTCTCGTTGGCGGGCCCTAAGTGGGACGCTGAAGGAAGGGCAGAAAGGAACTGGGGTGGCGTGGCCCCAGCAAGATGCAGATGAGGGGAAGGCGGCCACTGAGCAAATGGCTCTATCTACAGTAGGAAAGAGACGTGGGAATTTAGGACAGGAAAGGGCGAAGAGAAGTCATCAATCCAGGGAGCACTGGAAACCTCATCGGGGATGGGACGTGCAGAGAGGCAGGCAAGCACAATCTGTGAAGAGCAGGAAAAGTCGCAAAGAATTTAAGCCAAGTGCGGAAAGAAATAAGGCTACAAAGTTCAAAGGATGCTCTGAAAACCTATCCACACAAAGATAGTGTGTGGGAAATCTTGAAATATAATATAAATGGCCCGAGAAAAAACAAGACCAGAATTTCAGCTTATAGAACTCAGGAAAGGAAATGAGAGTCAGAGTTTATTGGATTTATAGAGCGTTTTGATGTGACTGTTGAAAAATTATTTGCCACAGGGAGGGAGGCTTTGGTTTCCTGGTTGTAAAGACTGTGCAATAATCCCGTTTAGAGTGATCTGTGGGGATCAGACAGACGTGTATACAAATATAAGGTCCTACATAAAGGCTTGGTGGTATTGCCAGAAAAGCAAGGGTAAGTCCTCTTCTCACCTGGGCAGCAGGGACTGAGGAGGGAAAGAGTGGTCTGAGTTATCAGGGACGGTCTAATGAAAGCCTTTGGGAGAGAGAGACTCAGGAGAGGCTGAGCTTCTGAACGCCCCGTGGTCCCTTGGTTTGAATGACAGGCGTGGGCTTTTCCGGTCCTTCCCCTGGACCCAGCGCTGTAGCTGGTTGGAGAGCTGCAAAGAGCTGCCTTCCATGTGCCAGGCGCTTAGCCACATCATCCCATTTAGAACTGAAAACGGCCTTGGGAGGAAACAGTCTGGTACACGGATTCAGACAGCGAGGCGTGGACAGGGCAAGCGGACGACCGAAGGTCCCCCAGCCAGTGAGCGAGGGTCAAGGGTTCCCAGCGGACTGATGGTCGCCTCTCCCCTCACAGCGGGTTCTTCAGGTGCGACTCACAGCACCCCGACACGCACGGTCCTTCATCCTTCTACGCTCTTCGGGGATGGCTTCTGCAGGCGGTGGCAATCTCTTCCCTTGGAGTGTATTTGGTTTTATGAAGATCTTTCTTGCCCTTCTGGCAAAACCAAAATTAGAGCGGGTTATCACAACCGAAAAGCGTAAAAACACTTCTTCCGCCTCTACGCAAGGCACCGAAAATTATGATGAATTAAGATTTCTTGGACAAGAAAGGACACTTATTTCCCGCTGAACCTTCTTCCTCAGTCAGTGCCTCCTCGAGGCCAGAGGCTGTCTTGTACAAGTCTTGGATACGCTACCGCCAGCACAAGGTTACACTACCATAATCAGCTAGTAACATTTATCAAATGAAGGCCTAAAACATCTCTATTCGAGCCAAAGCATTTCAGCTATGCAAGGCAAATAAACCCTAGCGACCTACTGCACAGCACAGTGCTGTAGTTAACAATGCTGCATTGTGTACTTAAAAATTTACTAAGAGGGTACATCTTATGTTAAGTGCTCTTACCACACACACACAAAATGATGAATGATGGCGATGACAACAGTAAAGAGGGAAGGAAGGAGGTGATGGAGATGTTTATGGCAAAGCTTACAGTGGTGGTTTCACAGACGTGTAATCATCTCCAAACGCATCAAGGTCTACACATACGCATTAAATATGTACAGCTTTCTCTATGTCAGTCATGTCTCAACAAAGTGGTTTAAAACAAACATAAAATAGCCAGGGCGCAAGTATTTTAATATAGGGAACTTTATTTTTCAAAACTGGAACTTCATCACTTCTAACACAGGAGATGGTCTGAATTTCATTTGAAATTCCTCCCAAGGAGAATAAAATACTGTAGATGGAGGTGAAGCCAAGGCCTCTTGGAATCTGAAGACGCAGGGAAGGCGTCTCGGCTTCTCTTCAGCTGTCTGGCGTCACCAAAGCAGTGCCCCGCAGGGCCAGCTTGGATAAGCTTATGACCTCTGTTTGGCCCTGTGTTCCTAAAACTTTTGTGAGGAGGTAACTAATAAACTGTGTAAATGTGCCACCATCTAGTTAAAAAATAGTAGCTTTGCTGCTACTGGGGCTGACTTACACTACGTATTTTCTGCAAAACACATTTATTTATCTTTCCCTCTAATAAAATACACCTGGCAATAAATGAAAGGCAGCAAAAGTAGCCATGGCTTGCTATTAAAACTTGGTATGTTTTTAATGACAATTTTTAGTCTACTGTTTTTGGATGGTTCAGGTATTATTTGAAAATAAGCACCCAATGAAGACATCACTGAGATTGGCAGCAAGGTTTGAACACAACAATTTGTCCTAAGTACAGTGTCTAAACTCAAGAGAATTTAAATGTGTCCCCCTGAAAGGTCAGACTGCACTTTAAAATGGCCAGTATGCTACCAAGGAGTCATTTGTATAAAAATGTCACCATAAAACACATTAGTCTTTTTGTTTTTTTAAGTTTAAACTACAGTCTAGTGAATTTAGCTCCTCAAACTCTTACATAAATGCGACAGTGGAGGAGGAAGTCTCTGGAACTTCAGAAATTTTTTTCTTTCTTTTCTGTAAAAAGAACCTCTCAAGAGTGTATCCAACCACGTCTTTCAGACATAATCATATGCAGAGAAAAGTGACCCAAACAAAGAAGGAATTAAAGAAAAATTCTGGCCGCTCTTTAAAGTCATTCTTCATCTTAGGTCGATCCTCTTTTATAGGGGCGCCTAGCAATGGGCCGGCAATCTCCTCCTGCGAGTCTGAGGATCAAAGCCAGAGCACAGGACCCAAGGAACCCATCGGCTGCCCTCCGCCACCAGTCCGCCTTTCTGACACGTCGGACAGCGCTTCCTCCTGGGCCCTTCTGACCCGCTGCACCTTCCACGGTCTTCCTCCCGTGTCCCTTAGGGGACGGCTTCTTGAAGGGAACATTGGCGACTGCCACCTCAACGCAACTCCTTCAAAATAGACGAAGGTTTGAAAATAGCTTCAGACACTAGAGGGTGCTTCCCCCCTCATTTTGGAATTCTGAATAAAGTGCAACTTTTCTGTTCATTGGATTAAAAAAAAATGTAGCAGTAAGTTTTAAATTATAAACTCGTAAGCCACCCAAGTTAGGTTTACCAGAAGTCTAGATACACTCCTTTCCCTCTTGCAGACTATTTAGAACAGTGCTCCCAGGAGGCCGCCACATTACAGGGGCACAGCCTGGGAACAGCAGACGTGACATCTGTTGAACTCACTGTTCCATCTGTCCCTGACATGGACTACACACAAAGCAACACAGCTCTCGGGGACTTAAGAGGCCTGCTAACCCTTTCCTTTCCCCTTAAAGCCATTCCAAGCAGAGGAGGATCTACCCTATTTTTAAAGACCTCCAAGGAAAAGCCCACAATCCTTAGCCAAATATTTAGAAATTAAGTTTCCTATGGCCTTTCCCCATTGCTCTGCATACACATTCCTGCCCATAGTCCTGCCATAAAGAGAACCCTGGAGCCACGAACTTTGAGAAGGCCTACATAAAAGCAAAGTAATTCTTAATCTTACCCAATACTCAATGCCGTGAAAGTAGTCTCATGAAAAAGCAACTCATAATTTTAAGTGTAAGTATATGTGCTCTGCTAGTTTCTTCTATTAAATCTTCCCTGGAAAGTGAAGATTTGGAATGAGTAACTTACCCGTTTCTTTATCAGGAAGCTCAGGAACCAGGTCTATTAATTTTACAGGATGGATGCTGGGAAAACATAAAAAGGTCTTAATACCTAAATGTAGGGAACTGCTAAATCAAAGAAGGGCTTAAGGCCAAAAACAGATGGGAGATTAAACCCCATTTCATACAAGGAGCCTCGGGGATGACATACAAGCTACCGAGAAAGGCTTTTCTCATACACATGACGCAGAGCGCACAGATCTAGGGTATGAGAGCCACTGAGTCAAACCTAGAAATACAAGGGCTGCTAGTTTTGCTTCTTTGGGCCACCACTGCCCACTTTTCAAAAAGAACTATATAGTTCCAAATGATGCTGATAAGTAAGAGTTGGTGAAAATATTAATCCAACCAGTGGCTCGTTTATACTAATTTATCTGCAATCCCACATTAAAATATAAATCGGAAATAAATCATGGAAATAAATCAAAGTAAAACCCTTGATGTCGATAATCAGAAAAAAACAAAATGACCAGAATGACACCTAAACCAAGCATCTGCCACATACAGCCTCTGAAATGTTCTGTCAAAATAATGATGTGGAATCAGGAAGATGGCAAAATCCTAAAACCTCACTTAAGGGAGCATGTTAAGCATTTCTGCAAACGAAAAGGCCGTTTCCTCAAGTGTGACACCAGCCGGTTACGGTGACGGACCGCTCTGATCCTCTGTTTGGCCACGAAGCCACTGGCCTAAGTGCGGGAAGCAGCTCTCGGAGGGCACATGAACGCAAACCCTACCTGGGTAAGGTGAAAAGTCTCTGCAGCTCCGGTCGGTGTCAGAGGAGTCGGGCTGGGGTTCGCAGTCCGAAGGCAGCGCTTCCGTAGTTTGCTAGTTGAGCACGCAGTGCTTAACTATCAAGAAATTACCTTCTGTATTTAAGAGATTTTTACGTTGTAACCCATTTTTTTGTTTCCTGGGCTGTGTATACCACTTGCGAAGCATTCCAGACAACTACTAACAATACTTACCTTCTTCTCAGAGCTCCAGCACTCATCTTTGGAAGACTTTAAGAAAGCCACTTTTCTCAGTTTTGGTGTCTATAAACTTGCAATCACACACAGACGGGGAAAAGCCTGTGAAGCATTTCACTTCCCACATAAATGATGAAAACCAATCACTTGCGGGGCAGGAGGGGCAGCGCGCAAAGCCGGCTCAGGAGATGGCCGCCTCGCACGGCTGCATCCACGCCTGACCTCGGTGGGCTCCCGCATGAAACACAAGATCCCTATTTCACATATTCTATATTTGGGTTTAATAGGTTTGCATTTAAGTTTACGTCTTAGCTCTTTGCCAATTGATGAACCAAAGAATTAGCACTCTCAAAATCAGAAAACGCCTTTGGTAAAAGAAAAAAACAGACTTTTAAGTAAAAACAGGGTATCAAACGAAAACGTGAATAATCTGTGTGTTATACAAGTGACAAATTCTGAGAATAACTGGAGTACTGAGGGGGTCAAAATGAAGTAGGTGGACTATTTCAAATTTATAGTCAGGGAAACTGTCCTCAGGAGGACAGTTCTCCATTCATAGATTTTCCGTTCAGAGCAGGTCTTTTATAGGCCATTAAGTTGTAGGTGGTACAATGAACTAGCTTATAACATAGACTTTTTTTAGAATGGGGATGATACAAAGTCAGTTCCTGTAACTCATTTTCCCTCCTGAAAGAGTTTTATTCTCAAACCTAAACTTAACTCTTCCGTTCGGGGATTCCTGGCGTGGTTCTGAGATGCCGTCCACTCCAGTAGCAGAGCCGACAGGTAACCAGTATTGAGGAGTGACCTGTGGCTGCTCTAAATGAGTACTACTGTGCACACACACAAAAGCCTGTAGGTATATGCAAAAGGGAGAGGTAAACCAAGAGTACTTCAGTACTGGTTTAATCAATGCTCTCACTCAATCCATCTTAAGTACCTTACAGACTGGAAATAATATTTAGGCATAAATATATGCAAAACTAGATTTTTTAAATGCACAAGTCATCAATGGAAACATATCTGCATTTTACTACACCTCTCATCATCATTCAAACCATCTTCAGAAAACCTGAAAAGGAAAATCTAAATAGCTGAAAAATACCAGTAGAACCTGAAAATTATTAAACTATATCTTCCACATGACTTACCTACATTTATCACCATCAAGGTTTCACCAAGAACCAGATTCAGGTACATAATTAGGGGCCACAATTACTTTTTCATAAAATCAGGGCCAAGTGATTTTTTAGTATCTACTAAGCCAACCCTCAAGGCCAGACACAAGGAAACGGTAGTAGTGCAGGATTCAAAGCTGAAGCCAAGTACTCCATTCATGGGGTATATTTTTGTTGATTCTCACCCCAGAACCCTGCCACCTCAGACAACCACTTAAACTGAATTATCACTTCTACTGGCCCTCAAATTCCCTTTCTGTAGTTACTTCTTTCTTTAAGTAGAAACAAATTATAGCTAAGTGGGGTATATTCTAGTATAAGAATACAGTGAAGGTCAAAAGAAATTCCATTTGTGCCACTAATGACTCATGGTGGGCCACAGCTCAGGTCAGAAAACATACTTAACAAGAAAATAACCAAAGAGTAGGATATTATCATTTACTTCACTAAAAATCTTGTTTCTTCAAAACTCTAAACAAAATTGATCCCATTAAGATATTTTTTAGCATTTTTAACAAATTTTAGTAACACCTCTTATTCCCATACAAAGCAATCTAATTTTCTGAAGGAAAAAAAAAACAAAAGACAAAAAATTAGAAATGGCTATGTAGGACCCTTTCAACACAGTGCGTGATTCCAAATGGTAACAATAAGTAAGAGACATGAGGGACCTTTGTGCTCACGGTGAGCCCTAGTCGTCCCCTAGCCCAGGCTCAAAGCCATTTATCCCATAATCTTAGACAAATTAACCGTGGTTCTTCTGTATCCCCATTCAAGTAATTCATTTTAAAGACCCACCCTTTATCTGAAATGGTTATTCTCAATAATGAGCCTACCAAAGGGAGACAACAAAAGAATAAGAAAGAAAAATAACAGTGCAGTATAAATATTTTCACCATAAAGAGTAAAGACTAGGTGCCAACTTTATGCATCTGAAGACTCTAAGTTTTATATTTAAAAGAAAGAAATCCTTCCTCTAAGGACTTTTAAAGCATATCAAACAAACTAGGTTTTCATTTGACAAAGTCTTAGGCCCACCAAATATGTAGAAATAAGAATCTCAAATACTTCAGTTCTCCAAATATACAAAACCAAATAAGGCACAAACACCTAAAGAATAAACACAAACAACTCTACAGTGTTGTAGTTACTGTGACTCAGAGAGCCCTTCTATTTTGTCTTGTAGGATAATTAAAATAGCTCTCTCTGTTGCACATGTCCAAATTTATTCAGATTGTTAGAGATCTATCATTCTGAAACTTAGAGTATGATAGGCTATCAAATTCCAAACTTTACTGTTGGTATACTCTAATTCAAAATAAAAAATCTTCAAAGACGTTTGTAAAAACCTCTGCCGATCTACTGTAAAATATAACTTTTGAACAGGAACATACTATACTATTGTAATAATCAAGAAAATAGTTGGAATGATCATTGAAATGTCGATTCAGGAGGCTCTCAATTTTCCTGTTTGGTTTTCAAACAACCGACACTTCTCTGCATTTACATCCTGGTTCCCCTACACAGACTTCCTAAGCTGATCTCAGATACTCACATGCAGCAGGTAAGTGAACACTTACAGCTATCCTACCATGCTAGGGCTGGTTTGTGTTATTTGACGATCTTGCACCATTTTTCCTTTATATATTGAGTAAGTGCAAGAGGGGGAAAAACATCAAATGGCAGATATTGTAAGAACTGCTGGTCTCCGAACTAAATACAACTGAGAAAAGAACAGACATCAGGAAGAATGAGAAATCTACAGCCTCAACTGGGTGCTCACACAGGCTTCAAGCCAGTTGGCTATGTTCACCCCAGAGAAAGGGCAAATGCAGGGAACATGCAGAAATACTAGAAATAAATTAGGTCTAAAAAATGAAGCATAATTAGGAATTCCAGAATGACTTACAACTCCTCTCTGTTTAAATTCATTATCTTTCGCAGAACCAATTTTCACACACATTTTTAGGAATGTATTGAGAACTATATGAAAGAAGGGAACTGCCCGTGCTGAAAGAGATGAAAAAATTGGCCCAAGATCAGTTCTTTTGTATTTACTCAATGATTCTGTATGAATGAAAATTCAGAAAAATTGCTTTGCAATCAACAAATGCAGAACAAGAAATTAAACACTAATCTACAGCAAAAGTTGCTACACAAGAGACATTTATTAATGTTCTGTTTTATTTACAGTTTCAACATAGCAGACCAAGGTGAATTACCACTTGGCAGAAAGCACACCATTCTAACATTTATAACACATCAGTTTCTGCAACACATTGTAAAAGCTAGTAGTATAGTACGTTAGGGATCATCTCAAAAGTTCCAAGCTAATTCTTTCTTTGCTCCTAATACCTAATCCCCCTTCCTCCTCCCAGCCCCTGGCCTAATCATCAGGAGACAAAAGGAAAAGAAACACAGTGGTAGGGACTCTAATCATAAGAAAATGTCAAGAATTGCATTTTAGTAATGAAGCTGCATTTGCCCTTGTCCTATTTTATAGTGACAACCATCTTTACAATCCCTTAGGTACCCAACACAGAACAATAATGTACTGCAAAATTCAGAATACAGACTATAAAAAATTAGTGCTTTTTACCAATTAAGAACATATTCTTGACCACATCTTAAATGGACTTTGCACTATGATTTTGCTTCCAGGTGTCACAGTACTACTGAATAAATTTCTAGATTAATTTTAACAGCAACTATGGATTATGTGCAGAAATGCAGTGATAACAAAAGTTTTAACTTTTGAGAAAACCCCTTTAAAATGGCCAGCATTATACATATCTTACACTGAAATATTTAATTCCAAATTCATTTTGAGATGGAGGATGAATAAAGCAAGATTGCCCCCTACTGACTACAGGGACAAGGCTCATGCTATTCAAAATGACTACAAACAATAGATAAGGCATTATTAATACACCACAGACTTGATTGCAAGAGCTTTTTCAAACATTAACCACTAATGATTCAATGATTATGGAATTCTGCATTAACTATTAAAATTTTACACCTAGGAACAGAGAGAAATGATATTTTTCAACAGTACTTAATTTTTTTTAAAGCAGGTGATTGTTCCTCTGTGTTCTGCATCTTGATTCACTTCCTGCAGGTGTTCTCCTGCTTCTTGAGAGAGAATTCATAAACGCAGGAAGGCCTTTGCCAGAAAACATCTGCCAGAGAAGGATATTGAATATTGAAACTCTAGTTAGCTTGTTGTTTTGGCTAAGGGACGGATGCAGTCACAAGAGAACGCAGGATGTTTGGAGACACAAGAAGCACATTTCAGCACAGCTTTAAGATTACTATACACTGACGTCATAGTATTCAATAAACATTAAAATTTCAATTCTTAAAGTTACCAAGGACTCCCGAACTAGAAAGAACTGGAATGCTTTCTATAAAACCCATGAAGTCAGGGGTCTCTCTTCAAACCTAATAGAATACCTGACAGAAGGTAACAGTTCCTTCATCCCACGCTTGACCTCAACAGCAGTGACTCAAACTTGGGGACAAAAAGAGAGTAGAATCTAAGCATCCTGGTAATCTCCAAATACACGCGAAGCTACTATTCATCCTGCCAATTCTGCCAGATCTCATGCAAGGAAGACTGCCAATTATGCCATACTACAGTTAAAACTGTCAAAGTTAAAAAAAAAAAAAAGACTATAAACTCACAGTATCACAAATACTTTTTTAAAATCATTTAGAAAAAAAGGCAATGTTATTTTGGGCATATATCTCTGGAAAAAAAAATATGTAGCCCCAAACTAACATTTAAAAATATACATACATTATATATATATATATACACACACACACACACATACATAACTGAAATAAATGCTCTCAAGATAATGTCCATATATTTTGTATTTTAAATGCAATTTTCATCCAATCCTTTTGAGGCATTTCTGCTCTGGCATAACTAATTCTTCTGGTTCTCACAAAAATAACAGGAACAACTACAAGTAACTCCCTATATTAATGCTAAAAGAAACACTAACGAGACACATTAAACTTAATGAATATTTAACGAGAAACTTCGCTCTGGCACCCACACCAGTGAGAGTTGGGTGGGCTCATATACAGGCCCTCAGCTTATTCTGCCATCTTTCCAAATGACTATAAAAGTCGCAAGCAGCCCTTTTATATCTTTTATTTTTAGACTGCTGCATAAATCCTTAGAAGGCTGACAAACTGCAGAAGAGCTACAACAATGAAGGAAATCAGTATGTTCTTTTAAAACTGTAAATACTTCCCTAAACTCCAAATTTATTTGGTATTCTGATTTGAAGTAAACTAATGATACTGACACAAGAGAAACTTTTTCTCAAATTCAAAGACCTCAGAATGTGCAGGGATAGAAAGATCCAGGAATATAAGGAACTCTAAAAGCCAAGCAGAAGAAAACAAAACTGGTAAACCCATATCAAATGGATATTTTTGCAATGATGCTAGACTCATTTCAAACCTAAGTACCGTCAGTTTTATCAGTTTCCATTTATCAGATGAAAACTGATGAAATAATTACTATTAGGTTGAAACACCAGAGTTTGCAAGAATGTATGATACAGTCCAGATAACTGCTGGCCACTACCCTTGGTTCATGCTGCTTCCACACTGGTAAATCAGATTTAAGAGGTCCCTAAGTCAGACACCTCCCAACAAACATTAAAGACCCATGAACAGGATCTAGATAGGTTTCTAATGGGCGATCTCGATCACTATGCAAATCCAGATGAAAAAGACGGCTAGAGGGACCCTCACTGCTAAGACTTCGAGGCCTCATAGATTGTTCAAGAACAACGATGAACTCGGGTTAGAGGATAGACAGCTTTTAAGGACAGGACTGTGGACATCATTAATGAACCGTAGATCAGATTGCCTTGGAAACAAAAGGAACCCGACAGCCTACAGATCATTTAATTTCAAGAGGATGACAACCATTTCTCCTTAGACATATGAATTTTTTAGCAAAACTTCCACTGCCAACATTTCTACTGTCCTGCTACTTATAACACAAATCAATACATCAAACTTCAACTTGAGATGGATTTCCTTTAATGAAATAGAAGAGCTGGGAAAAAAAATAGCTATTAAGGAAGAGAGGGCAGATTATAGAAAGGGAGAAATAAAACCACTTACCATCATAGGGAAAAAGTCAACATATCTGATGCCTAATAGGTACAGCTCACCAGGTCACAGCAATCCCTCCCTAATTATGAAGGGCCCTATCTCGTTAAAGCCAGGATTCACAAACTTTCTCTGCTCCTGTTTCAGATGTGGCTACAATAACAGAATTTAAAATCTATTATGCTTCATATATACAAGTGCCTTTGCAGTAACGTGAGGCTATCGGCTACCTGAGTTACCACTTCACAACTACTGTAGCTGACCCCTCAGCTGCACGGCAGCGTCAGGGAAGTGGTCCTTCAGAAAAATCTATTCTCCAGTTAACTGATAAGAAAATGTATAAATACATTTTTTACCATTTCAGATAAAGATGTTTCTAAAAGACGTCTGTTTCTTTTTAAACAACACAGAGAGAACATTTTGTTTGTTTCTGCTTCCTCAGTCACATATTTATGTCACTGCCCACCTCTAGCAGTTTCTTCTGGCTTTTCTTGCTGTGGGGTAGGAAACCAGACTTCCTTTTTCAAGCATAAATGTGCTCCGAAGGGGACCCTGAGAGCTGCCTCCTGTGATAATAGCATATGAGCTTTAAGGGTTTGGCTTCTGTAACATCTACTCTGGCTGATTAGAAAGAGGGTTTTCAGGGTTATTCCAAGGTCTGTTGGTTCGTGTGTACTATATTCTCTGGGTAGCCTACAGAGAAAGTCACTGTTCTTAATAACTTTTGCTAGTAAAATGCCAGATCTTAGTAGCATAGGAATTAAGTTATTTTTCTGTATGGCAAAGTTATTTTTTAAATTCTCTACCTGTACCTTTCTGACAAAACGTAAGCCTAGCTAGCTAGCTAGCTTTTTTTTTTTTTTTTTGGTATCATTAATCTACAGTTACATGAGGAACATTATGTTTACTAGGCTCCCCCCTTCACCAAGCCCCCCCCCAACAAACCCCATTACAGTCACTGTTCATCAGCATAGTAAGATGCTGTAGAATCACTACGTCTTCTCTGTGTTGCACAGCCCTCCCCGTGCCCCCCCACATTATACATGCTAATTGTAAGGCCCCCTTTCTTCCCCCCACCGCCTTATCCTTCCCTTCCCACCCACCCTCCCCAGTCCCTTTCCCTTTGGTAACTGTTAGTCCATTCTTGGGTTCTGTGATTCTGCTGCTGTTTTGTTCCTTCAGTGTTTGCTTTGTTCTTATGCTCCACAGATGAGTGAAATCATTTGGTACTTGTCTTTCTCCACATGGCTTATTTCACTGAGCATAATACCCTCTAGCTCTATCCATGTTGTTGCAAATGGTAAGATTTGTTTTCTTCTTATGGCTGAATAATATTCCATTGTGTTTATGTACCACATCTTCTGTATCCATTCATCTACTGATCGACACTTAGGTTGCTTCCATATCTTGGCTATTGTAAATAGTGCTGCGATAAACATAGGGGTGCATATATGTCTTTTTCAAACTGGGCTGCTGCATTCTTAGGGTAAATTCCTAGAAGTGGAATTTCTGGGTCAAATGGTATTTCTATTTTGAGTTTTTTGAGGAACCTCCATACTGCTTTCCACAATGGTTGAACTAGTTTACATTCCCACCAGCAGTGTAGGAGGGTTCCCCTTTCTCCACAACCTCGCTACCATTTGTTGTTGTTTGTCTTTTGGATGGTGGCCATCCTTACTGGTGTGAGGTGATATCTCATTATGGCAGCTAGCTAGCTTTTAACTAGTGACATCTTGATTTAAAAAGTTAAGAAGTCTCAATGAAAGAAAGTATGATCTTCATACTTTATATGACGATTTTCTAACACAACTTCAAACTAAACTAAATTTCCTCTGAACCAGAGAAGTAAAACACTCTACATTTGGATCGAAATGGACAGTTCCTACCCCCATCAAGGGACAAAGGGAATTCAGCCCCATGGGTTATTACAGCTTTTCAGGTCACCTATAGGAACACTGAAAACTAGTAAAGAAGTCATCAAAATTCTAAATGCTGCTCTAAGTCCCTGAACCCTTAATTTAGAGCTCTGATCCTCTGGGCATGTCTGGAATGACTGTAAATCAACTAGAATATCAAAGTTAGAAAAGGAAGGAAACCCTACCTCAAGTTTCTGACAATCCTGCAGCACTATAAGGCTTCTGACTCCTAAACACAGAGAACAGCAGCCCCAAACCTCCCTTCACAAGTTCAACAGCATTATTACTAAGGACTGCCTACATAACCCTAAAAGATGCTTTGTTTTACATTTAGAATATTCCCATAAAACATTTCAGAAGTTAAAAAAAATCAAAACAAATTTTATAAACTAAACCTCTCAATAAAGTTCCTAACAATGTAGATAATTCTGAGAAGTTCAGGCTTTCTCCCAACCTGGTTGTTGTTATGTATTAGAAGCAAGATAAGGGAAGTATACAATCTCTTTAAAAAGATCGAAATTTCCCTCTAACTGATGAACAGAATAAACAGAGGTGTGATCCCAGCCCATTTAGAAATTCAAAGCTACCATTAGACAGACTAAGTATACAGAGTCTATTATTTAAAAAAACAAATCTGTGCCCTCAGGGTATTTGGGGCTCCAATGGATTAGGGGAAATCTGTAGGTGATTTCAGTGCCTTTTCTAAGAAGAACTGTGGCAACCAAAAGAATTAAACTTCTGAATCTTCGGTAGGCAAGAGTTAAACCTAAGGCTCAGAAGGAATTACAAATCACAGTCAGACATGTAGAGGGAAGAAAAAGACGACAATGGTAATTGCATCTGACTGCACAGAACATCTGATGAGCCTCTAGAGGTTAGGATGCCCGAAACACAAACACAGGCACAGAGCCTCAGCCAGCGGTGTCCACGTCCATCTGTGCCCAGACTTTGCACCTAATTCAAATTCAGGACATGCCCCACAATTTTTAACATGCAATAAACCATTCTCCTTCTTAAAAAAAAAATCATAAACAAAAGTGGGACTCTTAAAATTTTCTTTCAAATAGATGTACATGTCTCTTGAAGAAAGAAACTGACTTTAACCAACACAAGCCTAAGTTCTTTGTATGCTTTAACTTTTATAAGATGGCCTTTGAACACCACAGTGGTGAGGGGAGCTGACCCCCTCACAGTCAAAAATCCTCATATAACTTTTGACTTCCCCAAAACTTATCCTTCTAATAGCCCACTCTTGACTGGCAACTTGACCAATAACCTGAATAGTCAATTAATGCATATTTTGTCTGTTATATGTATTAAATGCTGTATTCTTATAATAAAGCAGCGAGAGAAGAATGTTTTTTCAAATTATCACAGGTCTCAGAAAAAACTGTCTAATATATTTAAATTAGACTGCATATAAGTAGACCTTTGCAGCTTAAAACCTGCATTAAGGTTCAATTGTACTCCACCATACATTTATATTTGAGCTTATCTATCACTATAACCTCCTGTTAGCTACATACAAATAAAGTGATTAATATAGTATCTAAATATGGAAAAGTTGATGATGCTAGCTGTTATGATCATGATACTACACTTAAAAATAATTGTTACATTCAAGAAGTTATCATCAAATTATTCTGTTGCTTAAAAACTTTCAATGCTGTCCCAACACACTAGCAAATTAAATATGGCGGATACTTTCCTTTCTAGAAGAATGTATGTTCAAAAGCGAACTCCATTCTTAGCGTATGATTACCTATATAAACTATGATAACCCAACAGCAAGTACAGAACAAATTAATGTTCACATAGGACTAGCCTTGCATTAAGCCAGCATGTCACTAGGTTTAAAGGGCTGCTCTTGAATTCTATGGTTCCACTGCAAATGTGCTTCTCAAACTTCTGAGAATTACTGTCTCAACCTGACTTTCCAGCCTTGGCCTTCAGCACGACTTTATGCACAAACTGCTGCCCCTCGCGTAAGCTCCTTGCCTCCTTTCCTCTATCTCTGCTCTTCACTCTGCTCTAGATGATCCTGAAACTCTTCTCCACATATCCCAAATTTCCACTAGCAGAAATTCTACCTATTATTTATGGTGTATCTCAACGTGCCCCTCCACGATCCCCCCATCCTCAACACTCTTACGCGAGGAGCGAAGCCCCAGAAGGCCTGCTGGATCTGGTTTCCAGAGAGGCCTCTCTATGGCATTCTCTTTCCCAAGACCCCTTATCTTGTCCTTTTTGCAGCTACTGACAGAAGATGGAGATAGCCTCTGGGGAAAAACACTTGTGAAGCAAAGACAAGTCTCAGCAAGGCTTAGTCCTCCTGTTCTAAGCGGGGGGAAAGGTCCCTTCTCCCCTCCTTTCCCTTGGGTTGGGACCTCCTCACCACCGGAATAGGCACGTCAGGGTGTGAACCAGAAGGAAGGCACCAGGAACACCTCCCTGACGGACTGTGAGAGGCTGCGGGGGGCTTGTCAGTGGCCTGGGCAAAAGGACATCCTCTTCCCAGCTCTCGGGTTCAGGGGCCTGTGTAATTAAGGCGGAGTGATTAGGCCTGAAGGGCTCTTCTCAGTACTGTCCTCTGGAACCCGAACAACAGTAAGCAGGGGCTCTGGGATTCTAGATTCAAAGATCCAGGCCCCTAAGTCCCAGTCAGATACCCTAGCTCTCTGATGGCTACTGATCCTCTGCCTCCTCGGCGTCGTCAGAACATGAGATAACATTTCCTCCTACGGCAGTTTTTCTATCTTGCCTTTTCAACAGCTTTTTATAGAGACACTTCTTACTAAACTAGAAACAGCTAAAAGGCAAAGACTGTAGCTTCTTTACCTTCTCTATCCTCCCACCACAGGGGGTACACTCTAAACCACAGCGGAAATCTGCAATGCATCACACAATTACACTGGTACTAGAATTAAGGTTCTTTTCCTTTAATACCTTTAATAAATAAAGAGAACTCTGGTCCTGGGGAGATTCGAAAAAGTTTCTGGCATCTTCCGAACTTTTGCATAATTGATAAATCCTCTGAGAAACAGGAGAAAACCTAATTTAAAAAAGAAAAGTCAAGAATGAATTTATAATTTCCCCATTAGTCCTCTCCCCAGAAATATCCCTTTCAATAGCATGGCATCGTTTTTCTGCTAAAAGCTATCAAAACATGAGCAATTTCCTCCAAAATTTCCAAAGGATTTTCGCACCAAATTTTCCATTTCTCAATAAGGATACATAATCTCAGGGCCAAATAAAAACCTCTTCTGCACAATCAGAATCTAATTGGTCTAAAAATGAAATAGAAAATAAGATGGAGCCCAAACATGTGTATTTGGAAGCTTCATTTTGAAGCATTGTCAAAACCTATCTTCCAAGTTCTAAAAAAGCATCCCAAGATAATTAACGAATAAATAAAATAAAGAGATCAAAAACTTCTTCTCAAAAAAAAATTTCATCCTGTCTCGTCACAGGATTTTTTTTCCTGTTGACAGTACATAACGTTGTCCACTAGATGTCAGGATTCCCTTACCTATTACAACAATTCTTACACACTCAACTAAACTCACAGTTCACCGTAAGTCCATGTACAAACTCACTGGTTTTTGGTATAATTACGAAGTTGTACAACCGAAATCATGATTTAATTTTAGAACATTTTAAAACAAAAATAACAGTCACCTACCCCCCCTCCCTTCATCTGCTCCCTCTTTCCTTCTCCCCAGTCTTAGGCAACCACTTTCTTTTGGATATATTTTAAAACATACTTAAGTACAAAACTCTGTATTCAGAACTGACTTTTGGCAATAACCAGCAGTCATCAGCGCTGAGCTCAGTGAACACCATTCTGTTTGGCACCAAAAACAAGTGACTATAGAGCAGGAGTCACCCACCTCCTCAAATGCTGGGTGGGGGGATCCCAGTGAACTGGAGAGCACCTAACCTGAAGGGAGGGACAGCTACAACTCAGCGGCAGTCAAAGGGCGGGGACAGGCCAGCTGTGCTGGATATTCTAATTTTTAAGAAAAGTAAAGGAATTCAGCCATTTTATAAAATGTCTCAAAACAACTGTGGAACAACAACTATAAGTGAGATGTAGTTTATAAATTGCCAGCTTGAAAGCTCTGTGTAAACCTGCCTTGCAGGAAAAACTCCCCCAAAATCGTTTCTGTCTGAAAGAGAAGTTCCAAAAATGACCCAAACATTGGGTCCAAATGCATTCCATACATTAAAATTCTTGCCACTTTTTGCTTACTAGGAATCAGTAAGATATCAAGACCGATCAGTGGTAATGTATTATAAATTCATCTCCCATGAAACTTTAATATAGGGAGGAAATCAATCCATTAACTTCCTTTAAGTTACCCATACCACCACCAATCAACCTAAACATATACTTTATGGCTCTCCTTTGGTCCACTCAGGATTTGCTTGGACTTCAGGCGTGGGGGAAGGGGGGCAGGCGGTCGTCTCTTAAAGACACAGCTTACACAGTAGGCAAGCCAAGGAACTATTCCTCCCAAGTAACTCTCTGGTAGACTTGTTATTATCAGCTTCTCAGTAATGAAGGAATGGAGGATCATTACCCTTTCCCTGGATTCCAGTGACTAATAATAGAATAGATGATGCTTTGGGGGAAATGGAAGACGGTATGATGGATGACTTGTACTTCCTAAGTAAAATTTGAGGTCAGCAATGTATGGCTCTGTCACCAAAGGCTAATAAGCAGGAAGGTCATGAATATTAAGCCCCCGTTGGACATGGGTGCTGCCCTGCTAGCCAGATCCATTAGTAGCACGACCACCTAGGAGCACAATGAGGCGGCAACAAGCTGCCCGAAACAAGAGACAGGAGAAGACTGGTATCAGAGAAAGCAGAGTGAGGCAGTCATGCCATCTTTACTGACTACAGGATGGCCCTGCCACTGTCTGGAGAAATGGCAGCTGTGAGAGTGGTCTGTCACTGTAGCATATATTTTTTTCTTACAAAGACTGAAGAAGCTAACAAGTACTCACTACTCCAACGTTCACTTCTTTGCTTTAAAATGTCTTGAAAAGATTTTAAAATATAAAAATACAATCTTAAGACCAACAACCTGAAATGCCTGGCATATTAAAAAAAAAAAAAGGCCTTCTCCCAATTAGTTCTTATTCTCATCAGTAGTGAACTTAAGAATTCTGGAAAGTTAACAGTGGTTCTTCCAGAAGTTGTATCTAGCAAGGTTATACATTTTCTGTTTTCTACCAACAGATGCAACGAAGATGGGCCACATACACTCAATGAGTAGTTCAACTGGTTACAATAGGCCTATAAACAGCTGGGGCTGAGTTTGTGAACCCTTTGTGGCAACAACTCACAAGGAGAAAAAATCCAGACCCTCAAGTCCCCATATCAGCACGCTCCACTGGACGCACGGGGTACCTGAGTACCTGGATGCATTAGGAAAGACCTAAGAGACATTTTATTAGCATGCATGTTATTCTGATGGTGACAACAGCCTAAGCTTTCAGAGGAGTATTTTGAAAATTATAGTTACTACTTCTGAATATTATATTACTGTAGAGTAAGCAAGATGAGGGTTTACAAAAAGTAATTTCATTTTAAAATTTAACGTAACCTTTTCTCTTTAGGTTAAGTGTTAAAAGCACTTACCTAAAACCAGGAACACCCACCAGAGCCAGTACTGACCATCAAAATATCCAGGGAAATAGGTGGAAAACTGAAATATAAAGCAGAACATTTTATAGAAGCTTAGCAGATAAAATTTCACATTTTAGCTTAAAGGACCCAGAACACACAAAACTGTTTTGTACACAAGTGCTGTCATTAGCTCTTACGGTAATTTTTTTTTAAGTGAAAGCATTTTCTATATTACTTATTTGCAGTGGTTATGATATATGCAAATATATTTCCTCCCAAGGAACAGCAATCTTGAAATAAGACAGCTTTCAGCTTCACAGACTCCTTGTTTTGAAAGTGCTCAAAAAAAATTTTTTTTTAAACAATCTTTTTTTAGGGTCCATATATTTGTCCTTCTAGATGTTTCAATGGCAATTTTACTTTGCTTATCCCGTGCCAAAACCAACTATTCGGCCTCCTTTCTAATGAGCCCTGTTTCTGCTCCTGCCCCCCAGCCAGGCCTTGACTCGGGAGCTTCATCACGCACACCGTGACCACCCCGTCCCTGGGCCGGGCACAGAGACCGGGCACAGAACGCGAGGGCGGCCAACAGGGAGGAGGGCCGCTGAGGGGCTCCTGGCTCTGGGGGAGAAGGAAGAGCAGGAATAGCCCCTTTCTGCCGTTGCCCCTATTGCGTTTCTGATGTGATGCCTGAGGAGGCGGCAGCCCTGAGGGAGGTGCGGCCACACCGGGCACTCGGCAGAAACGTCGGCTGTCCCTGATGACGTCACTGAGACACTGACTGACCCTACAGGGCGGGACTTGTATACATTTTCCCAGTGTCTCTGTACCTGTTACGTGCAGACACAGCCATCCTAACTGATACAAGTCGATTCATTCAATGCAGTTAAACATTTTAGTCAATTTAGTTAAACATTAAGATAAAAAAATTAGTAACTAATTTTATATCTTCTATTGAGGGCTGTGGTGTCTAAGAGTTTCTTTGAGCACTAAAATGGAGTATTTTATTTCGTAACAAAATAATTAAGATTCAGGGAAGGAATGAAAAACCTCTTTAAGGCTTGGGTTCTTAACCTAAAGTCCATGTTTTAGGTTAAGTAGATATTATCTGTCTGCGGGAAAACCCATTATCAGATTCTTAAAGGAACTTGGAATCCTAAAAATGTTAACAAATGCTTTAGAATACTTAAATTTGTAAACTCCAGTGGCCAGTCAACACCCATTAATTACTTAATAATGCCAACTTATGATGAAAACACTGGGGTTTTATCTATGAAGCTGAGAACAGTAATGAACTCATCTGAAATCAGAGGACAATTTAGGAGGTCAGATCTTTTATAATTTTAATTTAAATTACTTCATGCAATTCCGACTAACTGGTAACTCCCTGAAGATCTCTAATTCACTTCAGAGATAAAGCCCCTAAGGAGCAGCACCCCTTAAACAGGTCTGGCCCCCCAAACATTCTGCATGACCAATCACACTGCTCATGACCCATCTGCAGGGGAGGGAGGAAGGGAGAAAAGAAACGAGGGAAAAAGGGAAGAAGAAAGAGACAGCAGAGAGGTGATATTCTTCCTTTTATTATAAAAGCAACTAATTTTAGAACAGATATATTATCATAGTACGAACATTAAAAACAAAAAGAGCAGCCAGTGAACAATTGTAGATATCCTCAGACCACCAATATTCACTGGATTTGACTACAAAACTTGTGTGCATTAATCAGTTGCAACCGATTTAGGTCCAACTTCATGAAACCAGAAGAAAGACAAACCAAGAATTCTTTTAAATGTTCAGATAATGCAAAAAATAAAAATAAAAATAAATTCTTAAATCAAATATCCAAAAGTCATTCTATTTATTGTTTCTCTACAGAGTCTGTCTAGATGGTGTACAACTTACCCTGACAATCAGGATCCACTTAATCAGAGAGAGACCAAAACCTGAAATGGCCCCGTACCTTCCAGCAGCTGAAGTAGTCAGGCAAAAAGACAGGAAAAACCCAATCCAGTTAAAAAGGAATGCCACTGTAAAAGCAGAGAGAAAAAAGATGTCAGACATGTCCTGGCACCCAAAGAGCAAGGGTGTCCCCGACACTTGCTTCTGCTCACATGGCTCTCCCAGGGATAAAAGCCCAGACACGCCCACACCTCTTTCCATCCACTTCTGCAGATACCCAGCCTCTTCTTCCCCAAGGCAAACAGGAGCGCCCTCCCTGAGCATGAGGTGTTACACTGCCGCATACCTCACTTGACTGCGCTTCCCTTTATTGCACTTGGCAGATATTGTGTTGCTTTTTTTTTTATAAATTAAAAATTTGTGGCAACACACTGTGCAAGTCTATCAGCACCATGTTTCCAACAGCATTTGTTCACTTCATGTCTCTGTGTCACATTTTGGTAATTCTAACAATATTTCAAACTTTATTATTATTATTACATTTCTTATGGTGATCTGTGATCAGTGATCTTTGATGTTAATATTGTAATTGTTTTGGGGTGCCACAACCCATGCCCATATAAGACGGCAAACTTAACTGATGGATGTTCGCATTCTGACTGTTGCACAGACTGGCCATTCCTGTCTCTCAGCCTCTCTTTGGGCCTCCCTATTCCCTGAGACACAACTATACTGAAATAAGCCAATTAATGACCCCATCATAGCCTCTGAGTGTTCATGTGAAAGGAAGAGCTGCACATCTCTCACTTTAAATCAAAAGCCAGAAATGATTCGCCTTAGTGAGGAAGGCATGAAAGTCAAAAGCCGGGAGGCTAAAAGCTAGGCCCCTTGTATCTGCTGGCCGATAAGCTGTGAATGCCAGGGAAAAGTTCCTGAAAGAAATGAGAAGCACTACTCCAACAACCCATGAATGATCAGAAAGCAAAAAAGACTTCCTGCTTATATGGAGAAAGTTTTAGAGGTCACAATGGAGGATCAAACCAGCCACAGCAGTCCCTTAAGCCGAAGCCTAAACCAGAGCAAGACCCTAACCTTCTTCAATTCTGTGAAGGCCGAGAGAGGCGTGGGAGCTGCAGAAGAAAAGCCAGCGAAGGTGGGTTCACGAGGTGTAAGGAAAGAAGCTGCCTTCGTAACATAAAAGTGCCAAGTGAGGTGGCAAGTGCTGATGCAGAAGCTGCAGCAAGTTATTCGGGAGATCCAGCTCAGGTAATTCAGGAAGGCGGCTACACTAAAAACAGATTTCCCATTAGAGGAAGGAGCCTATGTCAGAGGATGTCATCTACGACTGCTACAGCTAGAGAGAAGTCAACGCCTAGCTTCACAGCTTCAAAGGACAGGCTCAATCTCTTGTTGGGGGTTAATGTAGCTGGTGACTTTACGTTGAAGTCAATGTTCATTGACCATTCTGAAAATCCCAGAGCCCTTAAGAATTATGCTAAATCTACCATGTGTATGTTCCATAAATGGAACAACAAAGCCTGGATAATATCACATCTATTCACAACATGGTTTACTGAATACTTTAAACCCATCATTAGACCTACTGCTCATAAAAAAATTCCTTTTAAAACATTACTGCTCACTGACAATGCACCTGATCACCCAAACGTTCTGATGGAGACATAAAGAAGATGAAAGTCATTTCCATATCTGCAACATGACATCCATTGTATAGCCCACGGATCAAGGGAACAATTTCAACTTTCAAGTTTTATTATTTAAGAAATACATTTCATAAGGCTAAATTGCCACAGAGTGATTCTTCTGGTGGATTTGGGAGAACTAAACTGCAAACCTTCTGGAAAGGATTCACCATTCTAGGTGCCAGTAAGAACATTCATGATTCATGGGAAGAGGTCAAATGTCAGCATAAGCAGGAGTTGGGAAGAAACTGTTTCCGACCCTCATGGATGACGTGGAGCGGCTCAAGGGGCAGTAACTGCAGAGGTGGTAGAAACACAAGAGAACTGGAATCAGAAGTGGGGCCTGAAGACGGGACTGAAAGCTGCATCTCATGATAAAACGTGAACAGATGAGAAGGCACCCCTTCTGGACGAGCAAAGAAAGTGGTTTCTTGAGACAGAATCTACTCCTAGTAAAGATGCTGTGAAGACTGTTGAAATGACAACAAAGGATTTAGAATATGACATAAACTTAGTTGATAAAGCAGCGGCAGGATTTGAGAGGACTAACTCCAATCTTGAAAGAAGTTCTACTGTAGGTAAAATGCTATCAAACAGCATCACATGCACAAGAGAAACTGTTTGTAAAAGAAAGAGTCCACTGATGTGACAAACTTCACTGTTGTCTTTATTTTAAGCAATTGCCACAGCCTCCCCGACCTTCAGCACCCATTAACATGATCAGTCAGCAGGCAAGATCAAGGTAAGACCCTCCACCAGCAAAAAGATGACAACTCACTAAAAGCTCAGATGATGCTTAGCATTTTTGAGCAATGAAGCATTTTTAAGTTAGGGTACGTACATTGTTTTTTAAGACATAATACTATTGTACACTTAACAGACTATAATGTAAATATGACTTTTATAAGCACTGAGAAACTAAAAAATTGATTTTATTTGCTTTATTGCAGTGTTCACTATTGTGATCTGGAACTGGATCTGAAGTATCTCTGAGATATGCCTGCATTATGTCTACTGCTATTACTCTCAAAAATGCCTTAACATTAACCAGTATATAATGTATACTTAGGACTTCTGCCCTTTGCTGTATGTGTTAACTTCAGCTAATAAAGTAAATGCCTTGAACATGAAATTAATGCTCTCAAATAATCTGATTCAAGTCATTCATTCCCCCTGCTTCTATGAATTTTGATGGCTTACATAACAACATCACCTCTAAAGGCACTGCATTTCCTTTATGATCTTTTTAATATAGCAAATAAAAGAAATGGTTGCTCATTTCTAAGTGAGGCACATCGAAAGATAAATGGAAACTAACATCAAGAAGGAAAAAACTCAGGCTCACTTAAAAAATAGAAACTTACAAAATTCATCAAAGGCATTTAATTCCTACCATAGAGGCCAGATATGAGTAGGAGCAATACTAAGGGGCCCTGTAGACCTGAAAGATGAGGCTTAGCTCGTGTAAAACTACAGAATCCCCATAACTGCTTTAATTACGTTTTCCATAGACTATCCAAAGAAATAGAAGATGAGTAGAAATGGTATCAGGTAAGTGGGTATTAAGTACTGAGCATCTCAGTAAAAGGAATCAAATATACACAATGTATTAAAATGTTAGCTCAACTAGTAATTTTAATTCAGTCATAATCTAAAGCACTCAGGTTTGTGGGAAGTAGTTCTGCTGTGTGTCTATACTTACTGAAAAAAGTTAACATGAAAATCCCATCATTTCCTATCCTCAGCTGGTCAGCATCATCAAAATCATCCCGACCCACAAAATCCTCATCCTAAATGAAAAGAAAAAGAGTAAGGTAAGTTCACAGGGAACTATTTCTAAGCAAAGGAAAGACATCAAGGAAAACAGAGAAGAGACCAAAGTGAGTACCAGGAAGAAAATGTACTTCTTTGACTCAATTCAAAACTATAAGCATTAAGGCTAGGTGTTAAAAATGTTATTTTCTTATAAGATATAATTATAGAAAAAAACATAGCTTTCTCCTATCTCCATAGTTTTCTATATGAAAGGAATTTTTCATTTTATAATCCAAATTCTTTAACAATACAGTCCAAAATTACAAAGTTCAAGAAGAACTATATACTCTTACATATATCTAAAGAAAAAAGAAGAAAATTTACTTACACATTTGGCTTAAATTCTAGAATTATCACTAATCCAGGGCCTGTTAAGGTCCAGAGTGTTAGTAATCCAGAGCCTGCTAAGGAAATACAACTCACTAGCTCACATGCTTTATGAGCCTATCGTGGAAGAACAAAGAATAGGGTGATCGGACATGAAAAGGCCATAGGGCCGCCCATCGCTCTACTCCACCACCATTTGTTTACATTGATATACTGGTCTGAAACAACCTTACTTCCAATCTTATTGGCAGGTAGGAGCCCTTTCTATCCTAATTTGAAAGATAATATTACAAGTCTAGATGGAACATATCTTGACATCAACATATATGGACATCAACATATGCAGCCTACCTTTTCAACTAATGTGGGCATATGTTGAGATATTAGAAAATAAATAAATACATGCTTAAAAGCAATAGGCTTGTATACAATATAATGAGGGTTCCTTAAATGAAGAAAAAAAATTTAGGGGCAATCAAAACTTGCCCTACACAAAAAGGGGGCTGAGAAGTCCGTAACAAGCTGTTAACGGTGGTTCCCCTGCGGAATGGAAACTAGAGAAACAGGAAGTGTGATGGCGGCTTCCATTTCTAACAACACATTTCCTCTATTGTGTGAAATTTTTAGAAGAATGTGTTTAAGTTTCTAAAAATACTAAATACCTAATATTCTGACTTCCTATTAGAAGTTTAAATAAGGCTTCTCCAAATTAGAAACCAATTTAGTTTTTTGCGTAACTACTCAAAGATATTCTATAAAAATATATGGAATTATTTTCTAATAGTATTGCAAATGCCTTCTATCTGTTCTGTCCATGGTATCACTACCACAATGATTTCCTTCTCCAAGTTATTGCCATGTTAATGTTTCTAAAACCATACTTGTCTTATCACACCCCTGCTTAAGACCTTTGAAGGAGTCTATGTGACCTACATGTAAGTCTAAATGCCTCAGCTTAGTATTCACAAAATTCTACAACCTAAGTCTGGTCACAAACTCTCTGCTCAAGCAAAACCAATTACTACATCCCCAGAACCTGCCCTGCACCTGGCTGAATTCACATCTCCTTTCTGGACTTGCCTTCTAGAATGTTCTTATCCATTAAAATCCAGGGCCCATTTCGAATTCCATCCTCCCCACAATCACATGGTGAGAAGCCACAGGTCTTAATCCTCACTGCTCTAGTGCTGCCCCTGAGATACGGGTACTTGTGCACCTGCTCCCCAGCTGGGCTTCAAGCTCTTCTATGGCAGGAACATTACTTTAGACAAAGCTTTCTACCGATCCACTGGAAAATACATAATAGTACATTGTCTAAAACAGTGTTCTATACATGAATGCTGAATAATAGAACCCATTAAGAGGTCCCTAAAAAAGTATATTTCTCAAATAAAAGTATTCTGAAGAGTTCTGTAATTAATCAGCGCTAATCACCTGGTCTATTTCTATGGGACACTTACCACCTATTCCAAGAGGTCTATAGAGTACAAGGACTTTGGAGTCTAAAATATCTGGGTTTGACTCTCACCAGTGATACTTGTTATCTGTATGACTTTGGGCAAATTAATCTCTCTGGACCTCAACTTTTGCATCTGTAAAATGCAGATAATATCACCTTTATCTTGTGAGGTTATTGTGAGGACTGGAAACAATATACAAAATACGTAAGTCACAGAGCACAGTCCTGAGCATGTCATCTGCATCCAATGGTAATTACATCAAGACTGTTTTACCCTTAGACACTAAGCTCCATGAGGGTTCTTAAGTCCTGTCTGGCATCTACAAAAACTCAATGCACATCCCCATGTAGAATCACCCTGGACTGGGCTTATAAACTACTATTTCTACCAAACAGCTGTTTTAGGAGCTCCTCCCTTCATAGCAGGTGTGGTCTGTGAACAGTCCACTACTCTAAGCCCCGAAATTCTGGGGCCTATGCCATTGTACTTACCCAGGGGGAGCTTCTGTTCCTGTCCTTATCTTATACTCTAGATTGCTTATCTGAATAGGACTAGGGCCTGGAGCCCTGCCTGCTCCACATTCCTAGGGACTGGACCCTGCTCTTCATTCTCCCAGTGTCAGGTCCAATGCCCTGCCTGCATCAGTCACCTGGATAAATATTTATGAACCAACATCTGCATCACTTACAGGTCTGACATCAGAGACAAAGAGTACCCAAAAGTCTCCAGCTGGCTTTCATCACACCCTACCCCACTGCCATGAACATCAGGCCAGATGGGATGTGAAATCACTATGCCCCCACAGATGGCATGAACTGGACTGCTGGTGGCATGGTGTTCACCTAGATAAATGAGAGCACCCTTTGATAAGTTTAATTCTATGAAGTTGCACTTATTTATTCTCTCCATAGATCTTCCTAGCAGCTATCTACCTAACACCAAAATGTAAGTCTGCAGAATTACGGCAAAGTCAGTGTATTTCCTAAATCAGCTCCTGCTCCAAGACGTTTCAGCCATGCAGGAGACTTAAGAAAGCAGTGGTAGTAGTGGAGGCAGGGAAAATGTGCTACTCAACTAGTGATTTGCTGCTCATTTGTACCTTTTATTGTCAGGAAGAGGTAAGAATGTATTAACCCAAAAGGAAACGAACTAGTGGTTTACAATCAGCTGTATTTTTACGGATCACTATAATCACAAGTAAGAAATCATAAGTGCCTTCTGAAAAGAGCTTAATTCCCATAAAGCAGCCACCAAGGAACATGGTGAACTGGACTTACTCTTCCAGGAACCAAAGGGATAGTGGCCTCGGCCTTGGTTCTCTCAGCTTCATCGTAAGTGGGCAGTGTTGTGGCCACATTGTAGGACGGAGGCTTTGGAAACCCAGACTCATCTTTGTAGTCAAAATATGCTGCAGAATGAAACAGAAGTCACAATTATCTGATGACTAGCTAAGCCAAGGAAAAAAAGTATTTCCACTAACTCTGGCAAACAAAAACCAATCATTCCTCTGACAGTACGTATATACAGAATAACTGAATCAAAAGTGGTTATAGATGAATATTAGAAACTAGGAATGATTTTTAAATTTACCCACTTCCCAATTACTTAAGTTCCAGACTCATTTTGCCCTTCCTTCCAAGTGCTTTTGAACACTTTTTCCATTGTTATAGAAAATACTTTTCAAACACTTTGATTGTTTTGTGCTGTGTTCCCAAGAGGCATTTAATATTAATAGAGGCATAAGGAAAACATTAAAGCTAAAAATACTTCATCTGTGTATTTGTAAATCTGTACCATCGCTTCTTCCCACTTGCAAACATGAAAATCAACTTAAAAAAAAACCTTAAAATTAATTTCTCACAGGTTTGAGCACTTTGATTCTTTGACATTTTGCCATGTATTATTTTTTATGACATACTTAAGGTAACTAATTCAGTTACAGAACCATTATTTGTCTGTATTAAATCTTTTATTTCTCTTTTTAGTGTTGCAAGTTATTCTCATTGACTTCAAGATTCAATGTTTATTAGAAAAGATCTATTTACAAATGGATTAAATTTCTATATAATTTTTGAAAAATCTAAGAATTTTGAAAAAATTCCTATAATCATCAAGTTTAACATTTTTTAAATTTCTTTTTTCCCTCTTTGGTTGTTAACTGCAATTAACTTCCAATTTTACTGCAATGTATTACTGAAACTATCAATTAATACAATCTACCTAATTAACAAAAAAAGGAGAAAAATTCTATTGTCTTCACTTGCACGTGAAAAGCATCTGATAAAATTGAACACCTACTAATAATAAAAACACTTAGCAAATTAGGAATAAAACTTCTTTAATCTGATCACAAATCCCTATGAAAAACTTAGAAAGAAGTCATAATTAATAGTAAATTATTAAAAAGCTTTCTCCCCCTAAGGTTAGAGAATTAAACAAAAATGCCCACTGCCACCACTGCTAGTCAAACAGTCTTAGAGGTCCTATTAGTTGACGGAATATGGCAAGAAAAGGAAATGGAAGATATAAGGATCAGAAAGGAAGAAACAACTATTGTTATTCATGATAACATGATTACATCTATATCTATAGAAAATCCAAGAGTATCTACAGATAAGCTATTAGGATTAATATACAAATTTTAGCAAAGTCTCTGTATACACAGTAAATAAACCATCAATTTTACTTCCATATACCAGCAATAGAAAATAAAATTATACAGAACTATTTACAATAGCACCAAAATATACCAAATAACTAGCAATAAATCTAATAAAAAATGTGCAGGATCTCTATATTGAAACTTATAAACCAGTATTGAGAAAAATTAAAGATCTTAATAAACGGAGAGATGTATCATGTTTATGGACTGGAAGATACAGTATTATAAAGATGTTAATTCTATTCAAACTGATACACAGATTTAGTGCAATCCCAACTAAAACTCCAGCAGGGTTTTTGTTTTAATTTTATGGAAATTGACAAACTGATTCTAAAATTTACACAGAAACATAAAAGCTTGAGAAGAACCAAAGCAATACTGAAGAACAAAAAAGCTGAAGGATCTACATTATCAGATGTCAAAATTATAAAGTTCCACAATTAAGACAGTATAGTACAGGCATGAAGATAAATTGACCAAAGAACAGAATACTGAGTCCAGAAACAGATCCACACAAAGGGGGCAAAGCCACTTAAGCCATTTTAGAGGTTTCCATTTTTAAAAAGCAAAAATGGAAAAAAAAAAAACCCAGCTGATAATAATAAAAAACCAATGTTCTTCAGTAACTTACGATCTCTAAAAACGTATTTCCCTGACACTTCACTTACCTGGGACTCAAGGAGCCCAGTAGAGACCCAGAAGTTAAATCTGTTTTTGTTTTTGTTTTTCAAAGGCCTCTGCATAGTCAGATGAAATACCACAGATAAAAAACTTTATTCAAGAGAGAGTTCTTCTAGACCTTATTCTAAAAACAGTTTCCCTTTACTTACACCCAATCTTGAGAAGTTTCGGCATTTGCTGTTGAGGCCCACAGCAAGATAAACAAAAATGAAAGAGAAAGGGATAAATGGACTTCATGTTGACAGCAATAGGAGATGACATCTGACAGCAAGCAGGGAATGTGATTCTTGAATCAAAAAGTTCTGCAGTGACAATGAATAAAGGCATCACTACAATACAAAACAGAACACCTACCAGAACACCTTCTGAGTAACTTCTAAATCATAAAGAAAAATTTGAACAAAGAATAAGAGATGAAGTGAATAAGGGAGAGAAGTGTTTGAGAAAGATTTCTATCTAAAAATAGTTCTAAAGTTTTTACAATTACAGAAAGTAGAAACTCAAATATTCAGGGAAAAAAATAACCTCCTAATGACTCTGGGTAGCTAAGCAGAAAGGATTTTTATCATTAATAAAACAGGAATGCAATTTCTTATTAATCAGTTGGACTTTTCACTGAATGCATTTATTTAAAGGAAGACCTGTACTTATATTCTGAGTAGAAAAGAGTGAATAAGGCATGAAATTATGATTCTTTCCCAAGTCTTGGGGTTCTCATCTTTTGATTCCATGAGACACCCTAGAATTCTTCCAAAACCTTAATTTAGCATTGTTAGTTTCACATGCTTACAAACAAAAGTCTTAATACAAGGAGACAGGGTTCAGCATGTGAAGCCAGAGTGGAAGTGAGGCACTTTCTGACCTGAATTCCTCTTAATTATAATGGCAGTCTCAGGGCCACAGAGGATACCCAGAGATTGAATCTCACATCAACTAACAATAGCTGCCCTACATGCTGTACTGAAAAGGATTCTGAGGCTTGCTTGCAATGAACACGGTCTTCCGTCTGCCCACCTAGGAGCAGGCTGGGTTCAGTGCGGGGTGGGGGGGGGACCATGGGCTGTGTACTCACTATTCTGCCACAGTTCTGTTTTAAGAGAATAAGGAAGAGGTTCCATTAAAGCTGGCCAACTTTCAGCAATAAAAGATTACCAGGAAGCTCTCGCCACTGGATCCTGCAGCGCTGGGATTCTCTTCTCCCCGTCCCTTTTATAGATGTAGGTGGAAATTAAAAAGATAATCTGGCTTATGAGGGGAAGACAAAATGTTGACTAAGGAGGGTTTTAACTACAATGAACATTTAAACTATGTGGAAGAGGGCGAGTTGATAGATTTGTAGTTTTTTAAATTAAGAATTCACTAGAATAAAATAAATCTAACATACTGTATTTTAGGTCATAGTTACTAGAATCACAAAGAGCAAAACAAGGAATGAGGAAACTACAGAAAGAACAAAAATCAGGTGATCACCTAGTTCCTGAATTTTTACTTCCTTTACGACTGACTGTTGGACTGAGTTTGAGTTCCATTAGAAAACCACACTGAAATGGAGTCTTATTTGTTTCTGAGAAGTTTTCACCTCAGACTACAAACTAAAAATAATGTCAAAGACTTCTTAAGGAACGCTGAAGCAAAGCAAACATCAATGAACACATCCAAGACAGAAGTCTATGGCTACGCGCACTTCAAGACTTCAGGAATCATCTCGCCGTCACCTACCTGCACCCTCTGCAGAGATGCTGCTGTAAGGCGGAGGCGCGTCGCTGGCAGTCTGTTCTGGCTCCCCAGGCTCCTCCTCATTCTGCAACTAAATAAAAATTTAACACTTTAATGCAAGTACAAAGCCAATTAGACAAGAGGAGAACCTGAAAACTGGAACAGCCTTTCTGGAAAGCTATTTGATTATGTGTTTCAAAAGTCTTAAGATGTGCAAATCCTTTACAAAGCATTCTAGTCCCAGGAATTGATCTTAAGGAAATAATCAAAGAGGTAAAAAGGCAGATACAAAAGCTACTCCAGCAAGAATTAGAAACAACCTAAGTTCCGATCACAGGGGACTTATTAATTAAGTTACAGTTCATCTCACAAAGAACTACTAAACAGTCATAAAAATGAAAATGAAGTAAATTTTATGACTTAAACAGATAGATATGCAGGCTGTATTGTTACATGGAAAAAGCTTAATTTACCGAACTGCATGTATCATTAATTTGAAAGACAAATATGTGATGGAAAGAAGGTCTAGAGTAATAAACATCTGAAGTTTACACTTTTTATGCCTAGGTGATACAGTCGTAGGGAAATTTTTCCTTTTTGCTGTTTATATATATGTTCTAATTTATTGTAATGAATATTTATCACACATACAATTTTTAAGTTATAAAAATAATCTAATAATAATTATCTATTAAGCCAAAGGCAAATCAGAGGAAACCAAAGTTCACCATTACATTCCATTTGCTCATAGAAATTTTATCTTAAATAACTGAGACATTTATGAAAACATAAAATTCTACCTAATTCTACACATAACCTCTATCAACACATCTCCCTCTTCCCTATCTCCTTGCTGGTCAAATCTACAGCTCCAGTTGCAATAACTCACTCACACAGAAAAGTGTGTCTTCCTACCTTTGCCAGTCTGGGTAGTCACCTGACTCAACTTCATAGAACAAAGACGTTTGATTTAAGTTTTCCAGTGTGACAATAGGCTACAGCTCATTTAAAAGATGAACTGGGTAAGAATGAGTGTCAATCTGTAATAATAGAGTATTTATCAGTGTAACTGACGTGGGGGTCTGGGGAGGTCCCTGCTGTACGCCACCATGATACACAGAGCCAATGGAGCCATTCATAAATACACACACCTCTAAACCACCTGCTACAAGGAACCCTACCTTGAGTTGAGGTGGGAAAACAGAGCCTGGCCTGCTGTCACATGAAGTAGAGCTCCCTAATTCTTTAAATTTTAACCAACCATCTCAGTCTCCAATCCCTATGCTGTTCAAAATTAGAAGTGAACAAAACTTTTCTGACTAATACTGCAAACCATTCAACTTCAAATGAATTCTTGTGCCTAACTTTCATCAACATCTACCATCTGGGCACATATTTTTGAACGCTGGTAATCTAACACTAAACCTAAGATGCTCCCATGTAACCCAAGATGAACTTTCCTTTTAAAGGAAGGCATATGGGAAAAATAGCTAGAGTAAAACCTAATGCTCCCAAGGCACCAAATCAGTAACTTATTTAAATAAGAGTTCTTGGGGCCATGGTTCCCTTGGAATACTTTTAACATTATCTGAAGCTCTAGACAGGGTATTCTTAGCCTCCCACTCTTGTGCCCAGCAGGAGAGCTAGCAGCAAAAACAGGCAAATACAGACTTCTGAAGAATATACTTAATATACTGTATACTTAATATACTACAGCCAGTAACTCTTTATTTAATCTAGCTTGATATTTTTTACCTGTTTTATATTTCCTGAGCTTGGTCAAATAATCATGTTACCTCTGCATAATTTAGTTGGAAAGGAAGCATGACAATTCTAAGAAACACAGAAGTCCAAAGAATAAAGAGGCCTTCTACGCTAGTATCTACAAGATGGGCAGCCCGCTCCAGCAACGCGGAAATGGGGAATCTCATTACCCCACAGCAGCGTAACATGTAACAGCAAAGACATTCCAACCTTTTCAGACACTCCGTTTTTCTCTTTGCTGAGGGGAAAAAAACCAGTTGCAGGTGAAGTTTTCTGCTCCATTAAAATTCACCACCTAAGATCACATACAAATATCTTGAACTGCAAACAAAAACAACAAAAACACCCACTATGACTATGGAGGCTCAACACACTGGGATGGGATCCAAGGACCTCACTGTTCAGGGTTGGAACTGGCTTGTTTTCTAGAATGCTGGTGATAAATTCAGGCTCCAATCAAGAAAGGTGTTTAAAATAAAGACACTACAATGTGGGAGAGAAGAGGCAACACCTTCAAAGAGTACTCAGTGACCGCCACCTGCAAGGAACAGTGAATGGACTGCTAAACAACAGAATCCCTACGGACACATTTTTACACTTCGCAGGTGTCTAAGTCTATTGATTCGGTTCCGCCAGCCAAACACATCGGGCACTCACGACAAGGGTGTTGGTGGGGGGAGGGGACGGCTGCATGCACCCTAGCACTGGGGTTTATGCATAAGGCCATGACATCGGTTACCTGGCTCCAGGGTAGTTTTAAGGTTCCCCTTTCCTGTCTCGGGGAGCCTTTCCTGTGCAGCCCTTCCTGCTGCGTTCCCAGGGCTCAGGAAATCTGCAGGCTCTCTCCTGGGCCTCTCTCACAGAATAGGTATCACGCTCACTCTAGGGCTGGCCCTGGAAAGATGCCCAGCCTCTTCTATCAACTGCGTCAGCGGGAGCCTGAGTCAGCCTACGTGCCACAGACCCCTGGTTGCAGGGGACACTGTGCGAGGCACGTGCAAAAAGGGGTAGGACTTTCTGCTCTTTCCCTGAAGTGTGCTACTGGGCAGGTGGAAGCAGGAATCCTTTGTGTAAACTGACAGATAAATACCTCTTGGGGACTGGATTCTTTTCTGTCATGTAATTTTTTTTTAGCACTTCCGATCAACTTTACTTAACTCCAAATGAGGTTTAAATCCCATTTTTTCCAAATAAAATTATACAATTACCTATGCATGCCATATAAAGAACTTAGTTTAGTACAAACTACCTACAACTACCTACCTATGTCTCCGCCACTGAGATAGGAATAATCCAATCCTCTGAAAATTCAGATGGCCTTTTTCTGTACCACACCCCAAACTGTGCCCTCACCCTCACTTTCCTGGTTCCATCCTCTTCTCTACACTCTGAGCAGACTCTGTAATGGCTCCCCAAAAGAACCCTAAAATTCTTGAATGTTGCCACTTTAGATGCATCACAATCTGCTGTGGTGCCTCTTAGCCTTGATCACCTCAATTTATTTGTTCAGTATGTACCTACAAATACATGCTAATAATGTTTTGTCCGCTAGATTTAGCCTGGGAAATACAGCACATCTAAAATAAACCTCACTACATTCCTCTGTCTCCTATCTATACTAATGCTATTAGAAAGAAATTACGATATTTTAGCTAAACAGTTTAAAGACTCTCCCTATAGAAATCATGTATAGCTATAGTTCTAATGGAAGCAAACTTGAATTTAACAAATTTAAAGATACTTATACACTACAGCATTAAATTCTTATTTGTGTTCTCACCCCGGAGCAAGGCTTTGTCACTACATTCACTTAAGTAGTTCTAAAGATGATCTTCGACTTAAAATGAGGTGTTTTTAAGCAGCAGCAGAGCCAGGGCTAGGTAGGATTAGGCCAAAGTAAGGGGCGGTATTTTCAATGGTACCAGATGGCAATACCCTAAAGGCATTTGCTTCTCTCTACTTACTAAGAGCGAGAGAACAGCAGCCACCAAAAAACCCTACTAAGCAACAAAGAGAAAAACAAACCACCCATAAATCCTTATACACCAGAAGAGCTATCAGAATATACCTCATAATTCACACAAATATAATAATAAGCATGTGGAAAATAATGGTGAGTTATCCATTAAATCCATAAAGTTAAAAGTGTTTATACCACTCATTTTTTCTTAGTTGAGTCCTTTTTAAACAGTAGAAAAGTTCTTGTCAGTTTTAAATCTCTTAAATTATTAACAGTAAGTCTCAAAAAATCCTGTCTCAATGCCTAAACTCTAGCTTTAAATGTTATTTACTTCTAGTTTTAGAGATCATTTCTAAAACTTCTACCTTAAAATGCAATTTTTAAACTTCTCATTACCAACCCACTACCTCTTTAAAGCCTTGCAAATCAGACAGTATAATTACCAGAAAGTAAACAAGCAAAATTTCTTTAGGTAAACAACCAAGTATGCTATTTTATTTTGCTGTTCATAAACAGCCAAAGTTTGTGCAGGACTATAAATTTTCTACTGTATACAGACTGTAGATTTTTAATGGTACATTGAATATTGACTGTAAATTGTGTTGTTCTAACATCACCAAACTGTTTACATTCAAGAACAGTTCTCTATTAAATTTCTATTAATTAGGAGGTGACATTTAAAATAAGGTAATTCCTACAAAGAGAAACTCAGAAATAAAAAACAATCTAATTTAACTTTGAAGTGGACACAGAATTTTAAGAGACATATTTCCAAAGAAGACATACAACTGGCCAGTATACACAAGATGCTCAACATATTAGCTATCAGAGAAATACAAATCAAAACCGTGAGATACCATTTTGCTACCACTACTATGGCCGTAAAAAAAATAATAAAGTTAAATGAGAAGTGCTGTTGAATATGTGGGGAAACTGGGAGCCTCATACACTGTCAGTAGGAATGTAAAGTGGTGTAGCCACTACAGAACACAGTTTGGCAGTTCCTCAAAAATAAAGTTAAACACAAAGTTATGAAAAGTTCCATAATTCCACTCCTAAGTATGTAAGTATATAAGAGAACTGAAAACATATTTTCACAAACTTGTGCATGAATGTTCATAGCAGCATTATTTATAACAGCCAAAATGTTTATCCAACTGATGAATGGAAAAATGGGATGTGTGTTCATACAAAAGGATGGAAGGAATAATCCATCCCATCCCAAAAAAATGGATAAATACTGATACAAGCTACATGGATGACTCTTGAAAACATTATGCTAAGCAAAAGAAACCTGTCACAAAACACCACATATTACATGATTCCATTTATATAAAATGTATATAATAGAGACAGAAAGGTTACCTGGTGCTGGAGAAAGGAAGAAGGAGTGACTAACTGCTAATGGGGCCAGGTTTCTTTTTAGAGGTAATAAAAATTGGAATTTTTGGAATTAGGCAGTGGTAATGGTTGCAAAACCCTGGGAATACAGCAAAAATCACTGAATTACACATTTTAAAAGGATGAATTTTATGGCATATGAATTATATCTCAAAAAAACTAAGTATATCTTAATTTTGAAAATACAAACATAAATTTTATTTAAAAGAAAACTGAAAATTAACCACTTCAAATCATTATTGTCTTGCTAAAGAATGTCTGTGTTCTACTTCAAGAGTTTACCTTAAAGATAACTTTAAAAATAAACAAACCACCAGATTTAGATTATCCCCACATGTCTCATGTCAGAAGAAAAAGATTAATAAAAATCCTAATACCAAAATTAGAACAATTTAAAAAATTCACCAAAGCAAAGGAAAAGTAGTCAGAATAATGCTTTAAAAAGTTAACAGAATAACAGATGAAAATAATACTCTAATACTACAGCAAATCCCCTTAGAAAGGCCATCAGTTTGTAAAGCTTTCTATTTAAAGATTTTTGTGGTTCTCACTGTTTACATACATACATATAGTTGATCCTTGAACAACACAGGTTTGAATTGCAGGGGTCCATCTATATGTTTCTTTTTTCAGTTAATATTGTACAGTACTTTAAGTGTATTTTCTCTTCATGATTTTCTTAACTTTTTCTCTAGCTTTATTGTAAGAAGACTATACATAATACATATAAAAAATACGTGCTAATCCACTGTTTATGCTATTGGCAAGGCTTCTGGTCAACAGCAAGCTTAGTTAAATTCTGGGGAAGTCAAAGTTAAACACGGATTTTCAATTACGCAGGTGGTCAGCTCCCCAACCCCTGTGTTGTTCAAAGGTCAACTGTGTAACAGATGAATCAAACTTGGTTTGGAAGGAGAGAAAATATTAGTTAGTCCTTAGTATTTGTTAATCCTTAGAAATGACAGCAAATGCTATGAACTGTGTCACTAATTTGAGGGCTCTCCTTTCTATTCTTCTTCACCTGTGGTTCAAGAAACACGTGAGAAGGCGCACCACCCAGAGAGAAAAGGCAGCAAGACAGAAAATAGAAGCCATCCACCTCCAACTTCAACTTTCCTAAGAAGCCGAGGCACTATGAGAAATCACTCCTCACCAGTGGAGGCACTATACTAGCCAACCTCAGCTGTGACAGTGGCACTGTGAGATTTTTGGGTGGCATCATAGAATTGTCACCAACCTGACAACCCCTGGAATCCATGCCTTACGTACGCGTGTTTCCACAACTAATGGCTTCGCCCAAAACACCATCAAGTAAACGGTTCCCAGTGTTTTCTGGTACTTAGCTTCAGCAAAATCTATAGCCAAGGGCCTCAAAGTTAATGATACTAACCCACATGCTTCATGATTTTACAAAGATTGGGGAAACACGGAGAACGATCACACAACATTCTCAAATAGGCAACAGCAAGTCTCTGCCCCATGTTTGCAGTATCTTTCAGGAAGTAGCATCCAAACGACTGCATCAACCAGTCCACGTCCTCAGTCACGTCCTGAATCCTACCTCTTCTCTACTTCTTGGTTTCATAAGAAAACTTGGGCTTAGTTCAGTGCTTCGAGAAGGAATTAAAACTCCTGGCAAAGACAGACGCAAATGGAGACCAAGCACCTGGCTTATTTCCCTTGCCTTTAACAGTACGGCAGAAACTGTTCATCTTTTGTTATTAGAATAAGCAATATGAAAATGGTAGCTAGACCAGATTCATTTTAAAATAATTTATATCAAATCTAGTCCATAATTTAAATGAAGAGTGTTAAAATACTGTTTGTATTAAAAAAAAAGGATGTTGTGTTCATCTCAGATATATCAGCTCTAAAATATTAACATGGAACCAAAACCAAAATCCTAATTATTCGCCATTGATTATTACACATTAAGCTCTCTCTAAAAAAATAAAGGTTATCCCAACAGAACACGGACTACAACTCGCATCTATTCAGACCCTTTTAGATTTCAGTAGTAATTTTTAAAAATCATTGTTCCTATTTATAAACTCACAAAAGAACTGGAAGAATTCTAGATTTGGCATAGAGAACATTTCTAACTTCCATTAAGATTTTATACATATACATACACATATGTATTTATATATAGAAAGATTTCTATATAAGGATACATATAGTATACATACTGTGATATGAGTTATGCATCTCAGGTATATTTGGTCTTCATACACAGTTCCTGAAAACACTTCAGAGCCTTAAAGGTTGGAATGGGCGTCTTGTCGTGTTAATGAGACTTTGGGATCCCACACAAGTGCGGGGCTAGAGGTTGAATCAGCCAATGGCCAAGGATTCAATCAATCATGACTATGTAATGAAGTCCTCACAAGAACTTAAGAGAAGAAAGAGCCTATCTCTCTTTCACATCCT
Organism: Manis javanica; assembly: GCF_040802235.1. Classification (NCBI taxonomy): domain Eukaryota; kingdom Metazoa; phylum Chordata; class Mammalia; order Pholidota; family Manidae; genus Manis; species Manis javanica. The sequence goes on along the minus strand of NC_133169.1, from coordinate 88,528,480 downwards.
GGCTGCTCGGTTGGAGAGTTTCCACCTGTCACTACCCAAGCTCCACAAGGAGAGGCTCCTTGTCCTATGTATCTCTTCATCTGGTTATTTAATTGTATCCTTTACGATACCGTTCATTAAAATGGTAAATGTGAGTGTTTTATTTCATTCCATGTGCCACTCTAGCAAATTAATGGAACCTAAGAGGAAGGTTGTTGGAAACCTGCCATCTGAAGCCTGTGAAGCCCGTTGGTCAGAAGCACAGGTAACAACAGCCTGGGGCTTGTGACAGACATCTGGAGTAGGGGGTTGGAGGAAAGTCCTGTAAGACACAGCCCTTGACCTGGGGAATCTGGTGCCGTCTCCAGGCAGATAGCATCAGAACTGGGTTGAGTTCTTGGACACCCTGCTGGTGTTCGAGAATTGCTTGGCTGTGTGTGTGGGGAGACCCCCCCACTTCACACACATACACGTACACACACATTGGAATTAGGTGTGGGAACCCAAAAGGAGTTGGTGTAGAACTCACATGCATCTATTTCTTCTAAAATTCTAACCTGTAAAACAATTACATTAATATTAAAATTACAAAAAAAGTCAACCCTTTTAAATCAGTCCAGTGCAAAGTTATGCCCATCTAGCAATATAGTTTGATTTGTGTAATTGAAAGAACTGTACTGACTTCAAATGTAAATGTTGCTGATGTCCTAGGATATGTAACCTAGAACCAAATATAAGTATGTTGTGATTCAAGCTTTCCATTCTCTCCACTGCCTTTTCTGCCACAGCCCACAACCTCCTTCCTCATGGACAGTCTCAAATTTGGGTACTGAAATTTTGCCAGGCACTAACAATACATGCCAGGATCTACCCATTTTTTTTTTGAAGTATTGTTGACGTAAAACATTACTGGTTTCAAATATACAACACAGTGGTTCAGCAGTTACCCATATTATTAAGTCCTCACTCCCACTAGTGCAGTTACTATCTGTTAACCTAGGAAGATGTTACAGAGTCACTGAGTGTATTCTTCATGTGCACTACCATCCCTGTCACCAACTTATAATTGAGAATTTTTGTGCCCCTTTATCCTCCTCCCCCTCCCCTATGGTAACCTCCAGGCACTTCTCAGTGTTTATGAGTCTACCGCTATTTTGTTCATTCTGTTCTATTTTTATATTCCACAAATAAGTGAAATCATATGGTATTTGTCTTTTTCCACCTGGCGTATTTCACTGAGCATAATACCCTCTAGATACATCCACCTTGCTGCAAATGGCAAGATTTCTTTTTTTGTGTGGTTGAAATAATATTCCATTGCATATGTACCACCTCTTCTTTATCCATTTATTTATTGATGGACACTTAGTTTGTGCCCATATCTTGGCTATTGTAATAATATGGCAATAAACATAGGGGTGCATATTTCAAATCAGGGATTTTGTTTTCTTCAGGTAAATTCCTGGAAGTGGAATTACTGGTCAAAAGGTATTTCTATTTTTAGTTTTTTGAGGAACCTCCATACTGCTTTCCACAGTCTGCTGCACCAGTTGATGTTCCCACCAACAATGTGGGAGGGCTCCCATTTCTCCACTTCATCACCAACACTTGTTATTTCTTGTCTTTTGCACAGTGGCCATTCTGACTGGTGTGAGGTGATATCTCATTGGGGTTTTGATTTGCTTTTCCCTCCCTGATGACGAGCAGTGTGGAGCATCTTTTCATATGCTTGTTGGCCATCTATATTTCTTCTTTGGAGAAATGCCTGTTCAGGTCCTCTACCCATTTTTAATCAGGTTATTTGTTTTTTGGATGTTGAGGCATATGAATATATAAATATGTTCTTTATGTATTTTGGATGTTAACCCCTTATCAGATAATCATTTACAAATATATTCTTCTATACTGAAGGTTCCCTTTTGTTCTGCTGCTGATATCCTTTACTATATAGAAGCTTTTTAGTTTGATGTTGTCCCACTTGTTCATTTTTTATCTTTTTTTTTTGTTTCCCTTGCTGAGGAGATGAATCCAGGAAAAAATTGCTCATACTTATGTTCAAGAAAGCTTTGCCTATGTTTTCTTCTAAGAGTTTTTATGGTTTCACGTCTTACATTCAGGCCTTTGACCCATTTTGAGCTTATTTTTGTGTATGGAATTAGATAGTTCCAGGATCCACCAGTTTTTGACTGTTCTCCCTTAATGTTCCTGAAAGAACACTTTCATTTTTTCATTGATTTACTAGAAATACTGGTTGGTACTTTAAGCTGTAGCATTATTTATGCTGACAATTTTGGATGTTAAAAAGTTAATTTGATAAGATTTGTTAAATGATGCTTTATACGCAATTATTAAAATCACAAGTTTGTCAACAAGGACAAAATAAGTTTTTCAATAAACCTATTAATAGAAGTACTATTTCTATACCCTTTATACTAAAATACCAAAGGAAGGAAGTAGTTTCTTAGGTACAGTAACTGTTTTCTTCCAGACTCTAGTTGTTTTTCATGTCAATATTCTCTACCCTGTGGTTAGATTAGTGTTTGGTTCACCACAGAGGATGGCATATTTTTACCATCAATTTCCTGAAGTAGTACATATCCATCTTACTGTTGTTCTTCAAAAGTGGACTATCAATTTCTTCCTTAAAATGGTTGGCTTTTTTTGTGTTTAAGGACATGAAGATATTCACCCATTTTTGTGTCTCAAATTAATAATTTTTATTCATTTAAAATACACCATTAAGAGAATGAAATAACAACCCTGAACTGGAGAAGAATACATTTTTCAAAGGATTCATATCCAGTACATATAAAGAACTTCTAAAAATAAATAAGGAATCCACCTAACTGAAAAAAATGGGCAAAATACTTGAATAGACACTTCACAAAAAATAATACAAATTGCCAATAAACTTTCAAAAAAGGTGCTCTATCTCATGAGTCATCACAGAAATGCAAATTAAGAACATATAATGACAGTTAAGAAAGCAGAAAATTCCAAATGTTGTTGAGGGTATATAACAACCAGAACTCTTAAACTGGGAGTATAAATTTATACAACCACTTTTGGAAAACTGGCAGTATCTACTAAAGATGAATTTATACATACTCTACCAAGCAATTCCACTCTAGTTACATATTGAACAGAATCATTAAGTTCACCAAAAGACATATCAAGATGTTCAAGCAATATTATTCATAAAATTAGAAACTACCCAAATCCCCATCAACAGCAGTATGGGTAACTAAACTGTGGTATCTTCACAAAATGGTAAACTATACAGCCACATTAGAGAATAAACTGCAAACAACACACAACAGCTTGGGTGAATCTCACAAACATAATGTTGAGAAAAAGAAGCCAGACTGTGATATATGAGTCATTTGAGATACATATTTGGTCATTCATATAACCAAATATATATTTCCCAGGTAAATTGGGTCTTCATCCATGGCTCTTGAAGACACCGCAGAGTTTTAAAGGTGAAACAGGTATCTTTTCATGCTAATAAGAGACTTCTGGACCCCTGACCCAAAGGCAGAGGCTGGAAATCAGTCAGCCAGTGGCCAATAATCTCGTCAGCCATGACTATGCAATGAAGCCCTCCCAAAACCCCCTGAGAAAAGCGTATCCCTCTCTGCTCTCTTGGACCCTGCTGCTTTGCAGGAGAGAGCTCTGTGCTTGGGGAACCGGACTGCTCCCCCGTGCCATCAAGCTGGGCCCCAAGCTCCACGAGGATAGAAGCTCCTTTATTTGGGACCTTGCCCTGTGTCTCTTCATTTGGCTGTTAATTTGTGTCCTTTAGAGTATCCTTTATTAAACTGGTAAACTAAGTGTTTTCCTGAGTTCTGTGAGCCGTTCTAGCAAAATAAAACCTAAGGGGGAAGTCGTGGGAATCTCCAACCTGCAGCCAGTAGGTCAGAAGCACACGTTAACTACCTGGGGCTTGTGACTAGAGTCTGGAGTGGCGGGTGGAAGGCAGTCCTGTAGGACTGAGCCCTTAACCGGGGAATCAGGTTCTGTCTCTGGGCAGACAGCATCACCATCCAGTGGAGTTCTCTGCTGGTGTTGGAGAATTACTTGGTGTTGTGTATGTGGGAAGACATCCCTCCCCTCCACACACACATTGGAAATGGGTCTGGGAACCAAAAGGGGTTAAGTACATCATCTCACAGACACAAGAGCATTTACTGTATGATTTATATTTATATAAAGATCAAAACCAGGCAAACCTAACAGGCCCACAAGTGTTTACCCTGGGAAGGGGGACAACTGTAAATACATTTGACAGGAGCTTCTAGAGTGCTCGTAATGCTGTTTCTTGATCTGGGTACTAATTAAGTGTGCATGTTCAGCTTGTGAATCCCTGATCTATGATTTGTGCTGTTTCTGTGTACAAACCATGCTTCACTAACAATTCAGAAGCGGAGAAAAGGGAACTGGCAGAGGATTCATAACGCAGACTGTGAGTCTTTGCAGGTTGGGATCCTTAGCATGGTTTATCACTGTATTCACCCTAGCACCTAACAGTGAGTGGCCCATTGTGGATACCATGTCAGTGCACGTTGACTAATGCAGGCATGGACGTGTAGCTTTAACAGAAACCTGCCTGAAGAAATGGCAGCTCATCTTAATACCATCTTAACTTGCCAGTTCACACTGATCTAAAGTATTCATATTACAGATCACCAAATAAATGCACAAGCTAGGCATGTAGCCACATGGGAGTGACTGCCATATCTGTGGAAGGGACAGTAATGATGGCTCCATGAGGAATTAGCAGCAGGTGGCATCCCCCTCACTACTTAGCACAAGAAGTGCACAAACCACAGAGAGAACTGAAAAGAGACAGGGCTTTACAAAGTCACCACAGTAAGCTCTCTCACTGACTGGCCTAAAAGCAAGGAAGTATGAGAAACAAAAAACTTTCAAAGGAAGACTGCTCTGACCTGAGTTGTAAACTCACAAATAATTTGACTTATTTTCATGTTTCATAAGGTACACATGCATCACATGTATGCCATTTGTATATCAAATATTGCACAACAAAAATGAAAAGAACATTATGGTTCTATAGTCACCAATTTTAAAAAGAAATGAAAACAAAAATGTAAGAAACATAGGAGACACAGACATCTCCAGCTTTATTTCTTTAGAAATAAGCATTTAGTATTCAACCTATAATAGCACAGTGTACTGGGTACAAATGGGTGTTCAAGAAATGTTTATGGCACATATGAAGGAAAACTGGTATTCTGATCACACTAATTCCAAGGAGGTTTTTTTCCTTATAGGAACAACCAATTAGCATATCCAAAAAATGGAATATTTTACATTTATAAGGTAGTAAAGTCAAATATACAGACACTGAAAGTGACAGAGATATGCCTAGAACCCAGGGACGCATGCTGACCGCAGCCTGCCTGGCTCTGCTAGCCCCATGAGCTACCAGAACTCTCTTTCAGGCTGAGAAGTTCCAAAAGCTCTGCTTGCTTATTACTATATTACTATTACTATTATTATTATTATTATTATTAGGAATTCTGTTCAAGAGTCTGCCTTAACTTAGGCCCAGTCATGTGGTTCCCTTCTTGTGCAGAAACAATGAAAGAGGGAGATGCACTAAACGATTCATAGCTTCCCTTCCACCCCATCACCACAGAATGTTCCGCTGTACAAGATTAATTTAACTGCTAGATTAATTTAATACCACTCAATGAACATGTCAGGCTGTGTGAATCTGTGGTGTCTAAGGACACAACAGTGAGTACGACTGGTGTTTTGACCTCACTAAGTTTAGCAAAGAAAAGACAGTAAGAAGAAGTAACTGTAATTATAATGTTCCACTTAAAGATTAAACATATACATTTGCCTCTTATCTCTTCTAAAACCCTCTTAAATGTAAATCTTAGCCAAATTTTCTTAATTTTTAGGCCAAAAACTACGAAGACAATTACCAGGAAAAGCAGCAGCAATGAAATCGTGAAAGCGGGAAGCAGGATGAGAGGTGGAAACTAGCACAGCGGACCCAAGAAAACCGAACCCTAAACCAGAAGACAGAAAAGCAACCTGCCTCACGCTACACCTCCAAAGGGTCAAGAACTGGTGGCATCAGGCACCAAGGGAAGTAGTCGAGTGAAAATGAGATTTAAAAGCAGAAAGAAAAGTTGGAGACACAGTTAAAACATACACAGATACCAAGAAACTTACGAGAGGTTTATTCTCTGGAGAGAGTAAAGCAGAGCGTTCTAAGTTGGAGACACCACAGTTTAGGAAAAAGGGTAGCTTATCTGAAAAGAATGATTAAATGTGAGATGTATGAACTGAATGCTGAGATCTCTTGGCCATAACTGTCCTCTGGGGAAACTGACTGGCCCAAGGGAAAAGATCTAAAGACACTGTCACTCCAATAAACAGCCTACTCAGTTCATGCTCTGGCAGAGGCCCTCACAAGAAGCTCCCTTACATTTGCTGAGCTTCCAAACTGCTTTACTCATTGTGCACTTAACCAAGTAGGCAAAGATCACCATGCCCCTAACAAAAACTTCTAACGTAAAAGGTCATAAAAGACCAAAGCAAAGAGAATAAATGCAATGCAGAGTAAAGAAATTCTGCAGAAAGATGAAAACTTAAGAAAAAAACTTTCAATAATCTCAAAGAGAATAAATTAGAACCATAAAAAGATTACAGAGTGCAGTTCTTTTAAAAAGGAAGAACAATTAGTTTTTGAAAATTAAAAATGGTAACAGAAATTAAAATTTTACCAAAGAAATACACAACTGAGAAAACCTCATAGATTGTAGGCAAAAAGACAGAGATGAAAAATATGAGAAGAGCCTTAAAAAAATTAAAGATTTAGTACAGGGGGTCCAAGATCCAGAGAGAGAAGGAAAAAAAAAATCAAACAAATATTTTTAAAAATTTCCCAGAACTCACAAATGAGCTTCCAAACCAAAAGGGCCCACTGCGTGCCTAGCACATTAGATAAAAAAAAAAATCTATACTAAGGTACAACATAGTGAAATGTAAGACCACTGGGGCCAAAAAAGCAGCTCCTAAAAAAAAAGGAAGACCCCACGTATTTGTCAAAACCTTTGGAAGCTTATAGCAAAGAGTGAATTTCAACGTATGTAAAATTAAGAATAAACATTTAGGTGGTTGGCAGTTCCCAAGATGGTATGCAGAATGAAACAATCTAAATATATTATAAATGTATGAAACAACCCCACTGAAGAGGGTGGGGGGAAAAGGTGCTGACCTAAGTACCTATGAAATGAGGCTGCAACACTGAAGGCAAAAGAAACTGTACATGTGAGCTGCCCTCCAGGTGTGCAACGGTCTCCCACAAGGGTGTGGATTAACAATGCTGCCACCACTACACATATGTATTCTAACTGAAGAATTAAGTAAATAGACAGCATGTGGTGAGAGTCAAGTTTCTCCCTGTTGGAGTGGGAGTTTATGGATAAGCGAGGGGAGTGATACAGATGGTTACACAAAGAAATGTTTAGATACATGTCCACATGTATTTCTTTACATTGTCAGCTTGGAAGGCCTAAATGCAGTGACACCCTAGTGGCAATGAGCACAGATCTTGGTTTCTGGGGAACCAGGGCCCCTGGGAGGAATGGCTGATTCTAGGATGGCACAGGAAATAAACACAAAGAGCCTGGTGTCAAAAAGTAAGGAAGTGCTTAAGAAAACCTAAATGGTGAAGTTATGGCAAAGGGACATGGTGCCAGTGGAGTATCAAAGGCCAAAACTAGAATACTTTGAGCAACAAAATAAAGTAGTATTGGATTATAACTCAGAGAATAAAATAAATGAGTCCAATCTGACATCAATGAATAAATAAATGGAGAAAAGACCAATGTCCCTTGCAGAAAAACTCCAAATAATTTAACAGATACTTGGTCCTCAACAAGGTAGTGCATAATTCCCCAATCCTTAAGTGTGGATTACACAGTGTCTTGTTCCAAAGAGAACAGTATGAAACGGGGAGGAAATAAGATGAATTTTACAATAGAGAAACTTGACAAACACTACTTCAGCCAGGTAATCAAGGTCAATGTCAACAGTGATGTTATGTTGATAGCATGCATTATTAGTATGATAGAAAGTACTTGATCTCTTGTGGTCTTCCTCCCCCAAAACCCACAATCCCAGTCTAACCATGAGAAAGGCATCAGACAAATCCCAATTGATTATGTGAGAAGACGGATGTTAGCTGAGCCTACTGTGGTAATCATTTCATAATACACCTGACCCTTGAACAACAAGGTTTTTGAACTGCACAGATCCACCTCTGTATGGATTTTTTTCAATAAATATATTGAAAAATTTTTTGGAGATTTGCCCCAATTTGAAAAAACATGTTCTTTTCTCTAGCTTACTTTATTGTAACATAGTATATAATACAGATAACTATGTTAATTGACTATTTACATGATCAGTAAGGCTTCTGGTCAGCAGCAGGCTATCGGTAGCGACATTTTTAGGAAATCAAAAGTTACAGACATATTTTCAACTGCAGAGGGGGTTGGTACCCCAACACCTGTGCTGTTCAAGGGTCAACTGTATATGTAAATCAAAGTATCATGCTGTACTTACAGTGATATATGTCAATTGTTTCTCAATAAAACTGAGGGAAAAAGTCACAATTAGGGGCCATTCCACAAACATTGACCAACAATCCTCAAAATTGTAAAGGTCTTCAAAAACTAGGAAAACGGAAAAACTGTCACAGCCGAGAGGAGTCTGAGGAGACATGACTACCAAATGAAATGTGGTAACCTACACAGAATCATGGAACAAAAGAACATAAGGTAAAAAATTTATATCAGAAAAAAGCATGGACTTTATAGTTAATAATAATGTGTCAGTACTGGTTCATATACTCTCACAATGCACCATACTAAAATAGATGTTAATGAGGGAAGCTGGATCTGGGGTATATGGAAACTACACTATCTTCTCAATGTCTCCAAAAATCTACACGTGCTAGAAAAAATCAAGTTTACTTTAAAATATTAAAATTAAAAATTAATAATATTTTTAATAGGCAAAGTTAAAATAACAAAAATGCATGGAGAATACACACCAAAGCTGAGGTGCAGTTACACCTCCCGGGAGAGATTGGGAGGAAAGGAAAATCAACCTTTCCTTTAAAAGCTACTGTTTGACTCTGGCATATGCAGAAAAGATCTGTGTATTATTGTGTAACAAGAAATGTCTAATTTTAAGTGCCACATTTGACCACTGATAAATAAAATAAAACTGTTTACTAAACAGGAGCCACTCCCTAAACCCTTATATTTCTATTCATAAATTATCCAATCTCCAGAAAGACCTCCAAACCATATTCAAGCCTCTGATTAACTACTAACTAATATTATCATAATACACAAATTTAAAAGAAAAACTGTCAAAGATTATACTAAATTGCTGGGGGCACAGGGAGGCTATAAAAAACATACCTGTGGAAAAAAACTGCTTTTATTCAGTAAGAAAATACTTCACTAGAAATGTTCTTAATTTGATCAGTATTTAGAGCTAGTATTTAGAACCTTTAATATAAATTGTCATTCGAAACAATGAGTCAGCCTAATCGTTAACAGCAGGATGTGCTAAGTGATGCCTGGTAACATTTGCTTTATTACCACACTTGGTAAAGGCAATAACATATACTGCACTTTTATCTAGACAGCAACCAGAAACAATTACAATGGGAGCATGTAAAGCTCAATTTTGATACACGCTATTTACCAGTTGCCTATAAAAGCAGAAATGACTGGAGGATAAAGATAAAACCATCAAGCTGGTTTTCACCACTAGTCTCTAATGAAAGTGTTAAAGTTACTTCATCTAAGTGGCCATCATCCACTACAAGAATATGGTTCCACTAAACAGCTGTACTTGTTCAGAGACAACATAAAAATAAATGATTAAGAAACTAATTATTTTAATAAATAAATAATAACAAATCACAGGATGTCACCTGAGTCTCTTCAAGCCTTCCTTTTTTTTTAAATTTTATTAATATGAATACAAAATCACTCTCATGGTAGATTTAGTTTATAAATGAAATACAATTGGTGTGCAGGATAAAGTAATTTGAGGTTAAATGCAGGTAAACCAGCAGGTGGCCTCAAGTGTAGATGCCAGTTTTTCCTAGAACAGGGTCAACTGGGCCTGGTCTCTTCTCAAACCAGGGAGTTCTGCCATGTTTGCAGGGCAAAGACAGAACGATTAAACCAACTAAATCTTCCCTAACAAATAGTCACCAGTAGAACCAGGCAAAAAAATAAGAATGGATCAACAGGAATCCGTTACTGCTACAAAGTAACACGAAGTATACAACACAAGCTTACCAGGAACGAGTCCAATACAAATGACACCTGCAGATGTGCAGTGCCTGACACTCAGAAATACTGTTTTCATATTCATAACATATTACAGAAGTGCTCTTATATTTCTCATGTGATAGTACCTGCTTAAAACGTCATCTCTTTTAGTTACACACAGAAATATTTATGGATGAAATTATAAGTTTCAGGGTTTGCTTCAAAATAATGGTGGGGATTTTAACTGCAACAAGATTAGCCTATCTGTTGATAATTGTTGAAGTTGAGTGAAGAGTACATAAAATTTATCATACTATACTTTTTCCATGTTTGAAATTTTCATAGTAAAAAGGTTGAAAATGTGAATATACATTATTAAGAAATTGCTCTACTTCTATAACTGAACCACCAAAAAAAAAAAAAAGAATAATTCAAAAGTGGGCAAAGGACTTGAATATACACTTCTCCAAAGATAGACAAATGGCCAATAAGCACATAAAAAAAGATGCTCAATGTCAGTAATCATTAGGGAAATGCAAATCAACACCACCATGAGGTATCACTTCATATCCATTAGGATGGCTTTATCAAAACAAACAGAAAGTAACAAGTGTTGGTTAGGATATGATAAACTGCAACCCTTATGCATTGCTGGTGGGAATGTGAAATGGTGCAGCCACTATGGAAAAGAGCTTTTTTTTCCAATTGAAATTTAGTTGATATGCTGTATTATATTGGTTTCAGTTGTATAATATAACATAGTGATTCAATAATTACATACATTATTAAATGTTCCCCACAGTTAAGTGTAGTTGCCTTCCATCAGCAAAGATATCACAATATTATTTATTGACTGTATTTCTTATGCTGTACTTTCATCCCTGTGACTAACTTATTTATAATTATATGTTTGTACTTCCTTACCCCCTTCACCTAATTTACCCATCCCCCAAACATCCCTCTCCTCTGGTAACCACCAGTTTAAAACAGTATTTTAATTAAAAAATTAAAAATAGCACTACCATATAAACCATCAATTTCACCTCTGGGTAAATAAAGAATTTAAAGTTGAAACTCAAAAGATACATGCATGTTCACAGCAGCACATTAACAATGGTCAAAACGTGGAAGTACCCCAAGTGTCCATTACAGATGAGTGGATAAGCAAAACACGGACTATACATACAATGGAATATTATTCAGCCTTAAAAAGGAAGGAAATTCTGACATGCTACAACACAGATGAACCCTGAGAACATTATTCTAAGTGAAATAAACCACTCACAAAAGGACAAATACTCTATGATCCCACTTATATGAGGTACTTAGAGTAGGCAAATTCATAGAAAGTAGAATTGTGGCTGTCAGGGGTTGGGGAAGAGAGAAAAGGGGGTTATTGTTTAATGAATATGGAGTTTCAGCTGGAGAAGATGAAAAATCCTGGAAACAGATGGTGGTGATGGTTGCCAACAATGTGAATACCTTCACTGCCATTGAACCAACTGTACACTCAAAAATGGTTAAAATGGTAAATTTTACATTAGTTTACAATTTTTAAGAAGTTTTCAAAAAGAAATCATTACACCCATTTCAATACTTTCATAAAAGTTTTCTTTGATCACTGGCAATAAAGGCCACAAATAAAGCAAAATAACTTTAAAATCATGACATAACATTCTATGGTCATTCCATGATATAATTATAGTGACTTTTGCCAACTAAAAAAATTAAATCACATGGGCACTATTCACTCCTTCCTCCAGGATCATGACTTTTACATCTAACACTTGTACATAAATACGGTTTGGTCTGCCAAATGTGAAATCCTTTCCCTGGTCTATGAAAATCTTCCTCCATAGTCCTGAGAGAACTTACCCAAAAAGGTTATCATTGCCAAAGCTGCTCTACAATGTCATCAGACTACAATACAAACTTGTTACTGACACTCACAAGCGAGCATCTCCTTTAGCAGGCAGAGAGATAACTCTAAAACTAAACACTGCCGTCTATTACTAAGCCTCTATGGCAATGTCATCACTGCCCACTTATATGAGATCCAAACATCTCAAAACACTTCAGGAAGCATTTGGCAAAATTCACAATACAGGTAAAAATCTATTCCAGGGAGGTAAAGAGAGCATGGGATAGATGAACAGGACTAACTGTCCACAGAGAGAAACATGTAACACATAGCTTCTCTAACACTGATTCTATCTAGGCCTTTCTAAAATAGTGCTTCTGAATGTTTGGACACATAATCTTAGTTTCAAAATGCAAAGGCAAGGAGAAAAAATAATGCCCAGGGACCCTATGAGCCCAGCCTTTCTGGGTAGCTGTCATGATGCTAAATTCAAGTTGTGCACATACTCAACCACCAATAAAAAGACCATAAAGGCAAAACTGTTTGCATTTATGAATGAATCATACAGCTTTCCATTATATTTACTTTTTTAGACGACCGGCTCAGTGTGATTAACCAGCTGAAATAGAAGTCAGAATGGCCTTTTGTGACTGGAACCAGAGTATCATGCTCTTATCAAGTTTCCTGGAAAATTCACCAACATTCTATAATTCAAAAGCCCTTTAAATATGTATTCTCTCACCAAGTATTTCCACATCTAGAAATAGTTGAGGATGTATGTAAAATAAACTTCAGTGAATGAAAAAATTATGAATGTCCTTAGTGACCTACAATAGGCAACTGAAATTATGGTTCACCTGTAGTTACATGCAAACATTCAAGTCTGAGTCCATCTTATTGTATAGCTATATTGTGTGCCTCTGTATATCCCTTGGAGTGACACACATATATGCAAATTTGTGACTATACATGTGTCTGAGGACATGATACACATGGGCACACGGGGATATGTAAACATACACTTGTGCATATCTAATCAGGGGCCTATGGAACTGCACATGTGTGTACTAAGATGTGCCTCTGCAAAAGCAAAGACATATTCAGATGTTTTATCTGCTAATGCGGATGCCTATATTTGGACCATGAGCCTGTGTTTTAAGTAGGTGTGTATTTATCCTAAGTAATCACTACTTAGAAGCTGTGACCTTGACAAGTTACTGAGCCTCTTGGAGTCTTGATTTGGTCACCTATGCAGTACCAAACCTTGCCTCATAAGAGTGTTATGAGGATTAGTGAAATAATGGGTGTAAAGCACTTAGTACCATAATAGGCAAATAGTACATGCTCAACCAATATTAGCTTTCCTAATCTGTACACATGTATACTTTTCCTTATCTGTATACATGATCTATACCTGTGTATATTTACATAGCTGTAAGTCCACAAAGATACATATCAAAATATTGACTTTGTTATCTATGAATGATAGGTTTTTGCGGTGGAGTTTTGGGGGTTTTCCTTTTCTTTTTGGCTTTCTTATCTTGCAATTTTTCTAAAAAGATTGCTTTTTTCCTCCTTTTTTGAAGGACAGTTTCTTCAAAATAACAACTATCTTAAAAATAAAATAAAGATGGCCTGTCCCTGACATATCTCAGCAAGGAATACATAATTCTGATATTCCATCAAATATTTTGTATTCTAGCAGCTCAAGAAGAGAGCTCCTTCTAAGAGCTCAAGAAGATGGCAGTACAAAGAAAAGCCACAGCTTTTTGCTTGTTTGCCTTCCAAGGCAAGATGAAAAGAATGAATTAGATCACACTAAAGGGTACATGTGGTTTGGCAACACCTTACTGGCAGTTAAGTGACACCTGTCATTTGTATTTACTACAGCAGGAAAGAGCCCAGAGCCTTGCCCAAGGTCATGGAGAAAAGCATGTGGCAGACCCTAGGCTGTGACAGATCTAAGGACTACACTGCATTGCCACAATCTGGGCGTGTTTATGAAACCAAGAAGCTAAATTCTTTAGCAGTCACTTCAGGAGTCCAGCTGGAGGAGGGAGGAAATTACAACATAGGGCTGACGACAGCAAAACAAACCGGTAACGAATGTACCAGGGTTAATCTAGATGTTTTAATCTTATTGGTTTTCCTTATTTCTAAAATGCCTATCTGCAGATCTATGATATGGTAGTTTCATAAAAGCACGACTTACATCTATACGCAAATGATACCGAGAGCATTTGAAACCTGACAAAACGTAGCAAGTTATTTGCGTTTCCAATCAACATCAGTTACTTACTACCTGGCTCAATTCCCACAATTCCATAGATTAAGTACCTCTAAAAGCCCAGCAGAATGTCGGAATTTCCCAGAGAAACCTGGCTACAAATAGGGGCGAGTAAAAAAAACAAGCAGCTCTTTCTCTAGGGCGCCTCAATTTATAAATCATACCTGAAATAATCCAAGCATCCCCGACACTCCTCCCCAGCTATGTTATTAAATCTCTTTAAACGTCATTTCCAAGCTTTTAAAACACACACACAAGGCACACGCCCTGCGGCCTTCAACGCAGCTCGACATTTTAGGGCATCATCACAGTTAAACGTCGCCTTTTCCAGATCTGCAAACTGCGGGCCCGTCCCTGGTCCCATTCTGACTTCTGTCCTAGAGCGGAGGCGAGGGGGATGGGCTTCCACAAACGGACCTGCCTCTGAACCCCTGCGGAATCGCGCCCTGCGGGGAGCTGTCGGCGGCAGGAGCAGAGATCTTAATCTTCTCTACCTGGCCTCCTTTTCCATTTCACGCCTGCCTTCTTTGTTTTTATTTATTTATTTATTTTCCTTTCCGACGACATCAAACCAAAGGCGGAAAATGATCAACCGAATGCCCCCTGGTCGATGCCTCCCGAGGGTCGCGGGTTCTGGCTCGGGGACCCGCCCGCCTCGGGAACCGCAGGAAACGCCGCCGGGCGGCGGTTTTTCCACCGCCCGAGTCCCGCCCCGGGCCGCGGAGGGATGGGCCCGGCCCGCGCGGCGGCCTCGACTCCGAGCCCGGGGCCCGCCCAGGCCCAGCGCGGCCTGCCGAGCCTCGGCGGCGAGCTGGCCACTGGCCGGCCCGGAGGCGGCCGGCGGGGCGCGTAGGGCCCGGGCCCGGGCTCCGGGGCGGGATCCGCGTGGCTCACCTGCTGGTAGCGGCTGCCGCAGGCCGGCTCGACCGCCGCCAGCGCCGCCAACGCCAACGCCATGGCGCGGCCGGCCGCAGGGAAGCGGGGCGAGCGAGCGGGCTGGAGGGCGGCGGGCGTGCGGCCCGGGCGCGCGGGGAGGCCGGGGGGCGCCTCGGATGGGGGCCGACGTCCGCGCGACTCCGCGCCAGCAGCTCCGCTCGGGCTGTGAACGCCGCCGCGGCCGCCGACGCTCCGACGCGGCCCCCGGGGAGGAGGCGGGGACGACGTGACGGCGCTGCGCCGCCGCCCCGCCCCCGGCCCGGCCTGGGCGCGCCTCCTCCCCCGCCCGCGCCCCGCCCGCCTGGAGGCTCGGGTTCGCTCCCACTGCAAACGAGGCCACAAATGGAGGGCGACGCCGCTGACGGGCACCTCGCCCCAAGCCCTGCGCTCCCCTCCATGTTTTCATTTAAACCTCGTCCCACACCCAGGACACGGGCCAGCGCCCCATTTTAGAGGTCGTGGTGCCCGGGGAGGTTCACAGCCTTACGTGGCAGCGGTCTGATCCCTGGTATCTGGCTGCACAATCTCTATTCTTATGCTCTCCTTTCTTGACAGCCATCCTCAGAGATCAGGGGTCAGTCGACCAAGTGTAGAAGCCAAATCCAGTCCAGTGGCCGTAGAAAGTATATGAAATTAACCTTTCAGTGCCCATAAATTAATATTGGAACAAGGGCGCTCTCATTTGGCTAGTATGGCCTGCAAACCCTAAATGACTTGCTGCCTGACCCTTTACGGAAATAGTTTGCTGAACTTAAACCCTCCAGGACTCTTTAGATCTCAGATCCTATTCAAGCTGGGTGATAAGAATAAATCCTCATTTTATGCAGTCCTTTGGTGTTTTCAACAGCCTCATCTGCAGATCCAGAGCAGATATTTTCTGAACCAAAGATCCCTGAGGAGGTGACATGATAGGCAAAACTTCAAAGATTTAGCCATGCTAAGAGCTTTCCAGTAGTGGGAACACATGTAAAGGTGGTGAGGGAGGTGAGAGCTTGTCTTGTGGGAGAACGGGAGGACGCAGGCCTAACTGCCACATAGGAGACACAGTTACCAGTGTTTCCCAGATGAGTATTATGCCTGAAGAGATTAAGTACCTTAACCCAAGAACACAGAGCTAGTAAGGGGTAAAGCTGGAATGTAAACATATTAAGCCGGCTTTCTTAACCATTATCATGCAACTAAATTACAAACTTTGTGAAGAGGAGAGTTATTTGTCTTTAAAATATTTGGTATTTCCCATAGCATACAGCAGGTATTTGAGGTCTGATGTTTCTATCACCCTCAACTACCTGGAGTTGCTTTTACAGAACTAACACAGAAAAAGAACTTAATCTTTGAAGCTGGTTGCAATTCCCATTTCTTCTTGATTGCCTTTCCAAGTTGGTAGTCTAGGGTTGACATTAATATGATTTTTGTTTCAGCTTCTAATTTTTAAGTTAAACCACATATTTTAAAACACAGCTGTGTTTTGAACCTACCCTGAGATTTGTGTATTTAGGAACCAATTGTAATCAACAAAAATTCTTGATATTATCTTCCTCACTTTGAGTTCTCTGCTAGCATAGAAACTCCTACATGTCTGTCTCCATTTCCAAGAGTTAGCCTCACATACCCATCTTCTGGGAAAGTGAACAAATCCAGCAACATGCCAGTCTGAGAGTCTCAAAGTAGTATGGTCCTTACTCCGTCCCTCAGTTCTTGTTTTTAATCCAGAAAAACAACCTTTAAATGTGATAAGGTGCAGTGAACCAAACATAACGTCCTACCCTGTGGTCTTATGTAAGGGGGAAAAAGTCTAATTTGAAATTTTTTTTAAATCTCATCAATGAAAGTAGAAATCCAGACTTCTTTGCCCAGATTACCTAAATTTACACGTAAGAAGGAATAAAAGACGTGTCTGTGCTGTCACGTATGCTACGGAGCCACAGCTGCCACCTTTATGCATGTCTGTAGCCCTGTGACTTTTGTGGAAAAGAAGTTGCTACCCTTCCCATCTATTTCTTTCTTAAATCACTTTCCTCTCAATAGTTATACATTCCCTGCCTGTGGACATAAATATTTATGAAGATACTGGGCTTTCACACAGGAGTATTTTCTCAAAAATAAAAATAAAAAAAGGTGACCTCCAGCTTCCAATCCCCCTTCCCTACTCCTTTGCTGATGTCCTGTGTTTTGTGTTAACAGTAAAGACTTGGGTCTTTTTCTTCTTCCAGTTCCCCAAAGCCTTTAATTAAGTAAATTGAGATGATTTGTGTTCATCAATGGATGGGTAAATTAGGGAATTGAGAAACTGAGTCACTGCTGTATTCAGTCTCCAGTTGGCAAGTAAATTGCACGGTGAAGAGGAAAACTACATTTCTGGCTCACGGATCCGCGCCTGCTGCAAGCCAGGCAGACGGAGAATATAATCCAAGGCTGTAAAAACTGCAGTCATTGGCTTCCTCCCGAGATGTTGTCAAGAGAGTTTCCACAGAGAAAGTTATTAATTTCAGATTGCTGCACTTAGAAACTTATTTCCCCACAGAATAACAGTTAATACTTTCCATGTGCGGTAGTTTTTATGTGAATTGCTGACTCTGAATCACCCATCCTGAGAGAGGAGGAAAATATTATGCACAAGTAAGAGCATAGCTCACATCTGTGCCCCCCTCTCCACCCCCCACATTTAGATAAAAATCTGAAGGACAGATGTGATCATCTGTCTTTCACATCCACCTGAGGCCTGTCCTAGGCAGTACTGAGCCTCGGTAAGTAACTAAGAAGGGTTTGTTAAATTTTAAACAAAGCCTCATTGGTCTACTATCTAATTTCAGGCCTTGAATGTCTCCAGCTAATTTGTACAGGGCTCCAACTGAACGATACAGTTCCATTTCTACTGACTTTCCACTTCTTTGAATTCCCATTGCATCACCATGAGTTTTATTAAGGGCAAAGTCAATATCTTCCCACTACAAATAAAGAAATTATCCACTGATAATTACTACTGTTTGTGGAGAACCTCCTGGACTCCTTAATCTCATAACAAACCCATTCTGCAGACAGAGAGGTTCAGAAAACGTACAGCACTTGCTCAGCTAGTGAGTGGTGGAATCAAGTGCAAATTCATACCTGACAACATAACTTGAGGACTGCTGTGTGTGTGGAGGGAAATACAGGACACAGAAAGGCCAGTCCCACCCTCAGGGGCTTCACAATGAAGCAGAGATAATAGTAAACACATATTCAAGATAGTTTTTAAACCATAGAAATTGCAAGTTAACTACAGCTATGTTGGGCTATGTTAACTAATGCTGAGAGGTGGCGAAAAGAATTATGTGACCAGGTACAGTAATCAAGCAAGGCCTGAGGAGAAGGAATTTTGAATGAGAAGAAGGCTTTGTCATGACGGGAAGAGGGGAAGATGCACCAAGTCACGGGTAATGACAGAAGCTTAAAACAGGCGCTGGCAAACGTTCATCTCTAAAGAACAGATAGTAAATACCTGGGGCTTTGTGGGCCGCAAGCTCTGCCACAGTGACTCCACTTTGTTATTGTACCCTGAGCATAGCCATAGATAGTCCCAAACTGGCAGGACTGTGTTCCAATAAAATTTTATTTATGGACTCTGAAATTTGAATTTTGCATCATTTTCACATGTCATGAAATACATTCTTCTTTTGATTTTTTGCAACTATTTAAAAATTTAAAAAGTATTCTTAACTCTCGCATCGTACAAAAACAGGTGGTGGGCTGGATTTGGCTCCCAGGCAACCGTTTTCCAATACCTAGCTTCCCAGCAGGGCAAAAAAGTTTATGTGCTAAGAGCTTCAGTAGGAAGTTTAGACTATGGAGCACTGGAAAAGACCTAAGGGAGAGGAATAAGAAACAGAGAGGAGGATGGACATGTATTAAAAATCTTAAAACATAAGTGGTTTGTAAAAAAAGACTAAGAGAAAAAGGGTTAGTCAAATAGGAATCCAACATGAGACTACCAACTTCTTGGTCCACCTTCGTACCACAGGAATGCAACTGATTCACTTTTTCAACAAGTGTTCATTGAGCACCAATATAGGCATAGGCAAGCACTGTAGCTTTCTGCCTAGAACCTAAAACTGTAAAATAAACAATTTCTCATTTCTCTTCTCCAAAATGAAATGAAGAAACACTAAAGGTGGTTATTTAACAGATCATAAGTTTTGGTACATTATATCTTTATTTCATTTATCTCAGATTACCTATTTTCCCAGGAGATGTGTTGGACTTATTGGTTATTTAATAGTGTGTGGTTTAATTTCCACATATCTGTGCATTTCCCAAATTTCCTTCTGTTACTGATGGCGAATTTCATTCCATTGTAGAACACACCTTGCTATTATTTCAATCTTTTGAATGGACTGAGGTTTGCCTTATGCCCTAGTCTATGGTCTGTCCTGGAGAATGGTGCATGTCCACTTGAGGAGAATGTATATTCTACTGCTGTTGGGCAGAGCGTTCTATAGGCGCCCCTTAGGTCTGGTTGCGTCATGCTGTAGTTCAAGTCTTCTACTTCCCTCTTAATCTTCTCCCTAGTTGCTCTGGCCATTACTGAAGGTGAATTGTTGAAGTCTCCAGCTATTATTGTTGAATTGTCTATTTATCCCTTCAATTATATCAGTTTTGCCTCATATATTTTAGTGTTCTTTGTAAAGTACATGTATGTTTATAGTACTTACTTATTTTGTATACTGTCTTGATCCAAAAAAAAGGATTTAAGTGGTTATAGTATAGAAAGAAATCACAGATTAGAAGTAGGTGAGAAAGAAAAAGCAAAATAAGAATAGCAACATGAAATAGACTTTGCCTTTCTTGTTCATCATTGTCTCCATGTGAACAGAGCCTGGCACATAACAGGCCCATGTAGGATTGAAATAGCATCAGAAATCAGGTTAACACAAAAATGAAGCTATACCTGTTACAAGCGCAGCATGTATTTGGCACCCAGTTAAAGTGGGGACCTGATTGGTTATATAATTGATAGTTAAACTGAACTAAATAAAAGAAGATACCAAAAACCAAAAGAGAAGTTTCTTTCAAGAGCCTTGGCTAACATCTAATTTTAAAGATATTAAACTAACCTCTTTGGCCTAAATAGAATATATGCTTTAAGTTTTGGGAATCCCCCTGCCAGGACTGATGCTATGGCTGGTCCATGTATTGATGGCCACATTTGATTGTGCAAATTGTGCACTGTCCCACCCCAGGGATAACCATCCCATTGTAGTCTATGCAGACGACACCTCCCATCCCGCATTTGGGTGTTGTACAGTGTGCACAACCATGGGTGGCAACCCCATAAAGTCTGTAAGTGATCCCTCCCGTGACAAGTGGCTCGCAATATATTTAGGGATATTGTGAGCATCAAAGGAAGGAGAAACAGCACAAAGTATCCAGCAAAGGAAATCAAGTGTCTGATTCTCATCTTTGGACACAATGTACCAACTAATTGTGTTAACTAAGTGTCTTGGAAGAAAGAACAAGGTAAGTAGGAAAAGTACTTAACTCTCCTACCCTCAAGATGATTAGTAAAATAAGAAAAGGGATTCTCTCATTTCCCAGGCCAGTAGTTTTCTTCCTGTGTTTTGGGAGTATCATAAGAAACACAATTACACCAGGGGCATCCCAAAGCTGGGAGCCTGGGGCTGCCTCCGGTGTGTCAGGGGACAACCAATGTGCACTAATTATGACACAGAAGAGAAGCGACCCCCAGGAAGCTCCCACTGGCAGAAGCTGGTACTGGCTTAAACTCAGCAGCAGTTTGTGCTCAAACACGCTGGTCGCCACAGGTCTTCAGGGAGCTGCCCTGATGCCTTAGGGCTGGCCTCATGCAAAGTACAGCAGAGAATCCCTAGGTCTAAATAACATGACATGAGGACCGGGAATTTATGCAGTGTTGAAATCCGGGCCAAATTTTGGGGGAACAGGATCCTTTCTAACATTATTTCCCTGTGGGGCTGTCGCTCATCACAACATCTTCAGTAACTAATGGAGCAAAGACAAGCCTCCTTCCTCGCCAGATTCCTCCCCTGGATCCGCAGTGCTACCAGAAGGCTATGGTACACGGGCGGATGGCGCCCTGGCCCAGGTAACCCTTCTGGAGTTGATTGTGACAAAACAGGTCACAAAACCTCAGATGTCAGTTTGAGTGGTGTGATTTGGCCCCTCTGCTGAGTGAGTATGGCAGCTGTCTTCTGGGCTCTGAAAACACCAGACGACCTCTTACCTTGTCTTTCGTTTACCTGTTAAGCCAGTGTCACTCCCCACGCAAACATGGTCAGTGTGCCAGTTTTCATGTCATCCAGAATACCAGCTTAAATTCTCACTGATGATAAACTATTCACCATAAAAAGGTTTAGGGTATATTTTTAATTGATGTCACTGGCCCAAGAACACTTCTTCAATAATTCAGGCGTATTGAGCGCTTATTTTATGCTGAGGACTGTGACAAGCAATTTACATTTATTATCTGTTTTACCACTCAGTAAACACATGAGGTAGAGTCTATTTCTATCTCTCTTCTATGGATGAGGGAACAAGTCACATGGAAGTTAGTTATCTTGCCTCTATGTGTGTGTGTGTGTGTGTGTGTGTCATAGGTTAGAGTTAAAGGGCTTTAGAAATCATTTGGTTTGATCCTTCATTTTACAGATGAGAAAACTGCTCAGAAAGGTTAAATTACATGCCCACGATCACCTAGCCAGGAAGTGCAGAGACGACACCTAACTCAAGGTTCCTTCCACCCTTGAGCCATCCAATTGACCAATTGGGGTTAATATATATCACCCTGGCCTCTTGTTCTCTGTGAGTTGGTGGCCCAGCCTCTTGTGATGTGAGGATTTGTGCCATTCCCAAGTGTCCTGTCATCATGCAACCCAACTATGATTCAGAAAAGGAGGTGGGGGCATCGTGCTCTCTGCACCGGACTGATAATGAAGTCACACTTCGTGACTCAGAACACGCAGAAGCTCTCTGGTCTTAATAACTTTCCCCACAGGAAACCCGCCAGGCGCTTGGTTATCTTTTGAGTTCTTGGTGGGTGGCAGAGAATGCATCTAAAAATAGGTCTGCCCCCAGTTCTCCCAGAAGAGGTTTGCAGCCTAAAAATGTCACTCCCTTTTCCCTTCCAAAACACAGACGTCACTGTCCAGGTATGGCTCTTCCTTCTCAACCCAGGAACTGCGTAAGGATAAGCCTTTCTCGCACGTGGAGACTAAACTTCCGTCTTGGGGAAGGGAGAGAAGTGTCTCTAGCCAGCAGGGAAAAAAAAGACCCTTTATGTGAACTTTGGCAAAAATTGCTCTCTTAAAGAACACTGACTTCAAGGAGGAAATCTGTGGATCTCTGGCTACTTTTTTTTACCTCCTGAATGGGACAATGTATGTAAAAGTACTTGGTAAACTGCAAATACCAGAATCATCACATGCCTCTGCATGCGTTCCCTGCACCTTGAAAATGAGTGAGTGGAAGGGATGAATTCTCTCATGATACCGCTAGTGACACAGATTTTCCAGCCACAGAGACCCAGAGAGTTTTGCTGGCCTGGGCTTTCCGTGGGTAACTCCTTGGTGCTGAGATGAGATTGTTATAGTAGGTAAAGAGCCAGACAGGAGCAGAGAGGGGGCTGGGGACTGTGGCTGGTGTTTACATTCGGCTAGATGCTCGTTTATATTCTAAACATCCCACGTAAACTCTTCTCATGGGATGTGGGGAGTGAGGGTATAGATAATAGACTTGCCCAAACTGACTGGACGCAACTTGGAGAAGCTGACCCTGACTTGGCCTCAAATAAGTTTATGCTCATTAGCATACTAAAAATCACACCCTTTGGTGCCCTCACAGTTCCGAGGCAGACCACCTTAGGACAAAAAGAGGGTGTCACCCTATTCCCCAGAAATCTCCTCCCTATTCCAGGAAAACCCCACCTATCCTGATGAATATTCCAGCCCCTGCTTGAACTCCAGCTGTAAGATAACCCAACTTGAAACACCCTCCCCCACTGCCCATTCCTCCGCCCACCTCCCAACCTGAGCTTCTCATCTCTTGAGCGTGCCTGTAACTCCCTACTGGAGTGTGTACTTTGTTTTACTAAACTACTCTCTGCTTTTACCTGCTCGACCTGCACATGAACTCTTTCTCAATCAGAGTCTAGAACCCTCTGCCGCGTTGAGATCTCAGGTAGCACGCAGGGAATCTCCTCGCTCTGGATTGCCTGGCAAGAAGCTAGGACCTCTGCAAAAGACAGTTCTGAGGCTGGACTCATGCTGGCTAAAATGGGATGTAGGGTGCTAGAATAAGTTAGAATGAGTTTCAGTCAGCTAACAGAATTGAGGAGACTGGGAGAGAGCTTGTTCAGCCGTGGGAGGACCTCCCAAATGAATCTTTGCCACTGTGCTAACCTGGAGTTGCTCTTAATACAAAGACATGTTTTCCAGCTTGCGTAAGGGGCATGCAATGCTTGAGCTCCACAGAACACCTTGTCATGTTAAAGGTATTTTCAGTTCCTTTGTTTTATTCATGCATGCATTCATCCAGCAAATCGGTATTTAATTCTTACTCCATGGGCAGCTTCCTCTGCTTAAAAAAACTCCTCTGTTTCCCACCCACATACAGCGAGTTTACTTTGAAAGTAAACAGGTTTTGTTTAAATACAAAAAAGAAAAGCGCCTATTTCCATTGCGTCCACTCCCTGCCATTCCCCTTGCCTAAAACCATGACGCAGAGGTCACTTTGGAATGTTTTCTATTCCTGGGAACCACTGTGCTCTTGGAAAGCACTGGTTTCAGAATGCCATTGTACTCTTTATATAGTATTTTTTTTCCAGTATGCATTGGGCACTTTTGTGCATAGCTCCATGGCAGACTCCGAGTGAATATAAAAGCAACAACACAAACACATAACTTTAAGAAGAACAAGAAGTGTTAAGACGTGGTGCCCGGGCTTCAGGTACTTAGAATGGGATGCCCAAAGGCAGGGGAAATGCGTGTGGCTCACACTCCCTTTCCCAGGCCCAGGACAGACAGCAGCTGTCATCACAACACTCCCCCTGAGGTCACGTGCAGACCTCAGGGTATTTATGGGGCGCTCTCAGTGCAGGGCTCAGAGAAGTCACTGCTGGTTGTCTGGAGTTGGCGGGTAACATACAATCCATCCACCTCTTTCTATCCATGTGTTTTTGACCAAGTTCAACAGAAGTTCAGGAAAGGAAGAAATGGTCATACGTGCTGGATTGGTTGGGAAAGATGCCACAGGTCAGGGCAGTTCCAGCTTTACCCTGAAGGATCGACTCAGTTTGGGCAGAGTGGGTGAACAGAGAAAAAGAGAGGAAGAATATTTGCTGTATGGAAGTTGTCTGCATTATTTTGAATGTAGTCAAATCTATGTCTCTCTTTTTTTTTTTTTAAGGACATCTGGCTTTAATTTAGGAAGATCTTCCTCACCCCCAAGATCACGAAAACATTCACTTATATTTTTTTCCTAGCACTTTAATGGTTTTCTTTTTGACATGGACATATCAGATCAAATTCAGTTCATTTTGGGGTAAGGAGTATGGTAGGAATTCAGCTCTTTTCTTTTTTAATGACTAGCTAGATCTCATCCCATTTGTTGAATAATCACTTAAAAACTCTCCTTTATTATATATAAAATTCCCTTATATATAAGTATTCTTATTTCTAGATCCCTAATTCGTCTTTCACTCTTCTGTTCATATGTTTATTGCAAGTCCTGCTCTTTAGAAAACTCAACTAACTAGTTAAACTAAGGACATAGGATTCTTTAGACTACAAAGAGCGAGGTGTCCTAACTGCCCCTGAAATAACTTAATTTTTTGAAAACTTAAATGTATACACCTTTTCTTATATTACAGCTCTATTGACATGTAACTCTCATACCATACAATCTATGTATTTAAAATGTACAATTCAGTGGTTTTCAGTATACTTGCGTGTGCCACAATCAATTTTAGAACAAAAAGAAACCCTGTCTCCATTAGCCAGGACTCCCTGTTTCCTCCCCAAACCCCCCTTCCAGCCCCACCCCCACCTTGGCAACCACTAATCAGCTTTCTGTTTCTGTGGGTTTGCCTCGCCTGGGCATTTCATATAAACAGAATCATACAGTATGTGACCTTTTGTGTCTGGCTTCTTTCATTTAGCATAATGTTTTTTAAATTCACCCATATTATAGTATATGTATCCATACTTCCATTTCTTTTATTGTTGAATATTCCATAGTATGGATACACCATACTTTATATATCCACTCAGCAGCTGATGGACATTTCGGTCACTTCTACTCTTTGGCTATTATGAATAATACTACTGTGAACACTCATGTACAAGGTTTTGTGTGAACTATACACTTTTAAAAGGAGCATTCTGTTTTGCACGAAGTCACAGACTTCTTCGCAATACTAGTCCTGTGAGCAGTCTTTTCAGGAAGATTAAAAAGTTTTTTCCTCATAGCCTTGTTTCTTTTAAGCCAAACGTAATTGTATCTGGGGAGGCCTTCATCCTGTCAGCCTGTGCCAGTTTGAACACCATGAAGTGAAGTACATTAAATTAATGAAGCCAAGGGTGGGCGCTCAAAAGGATCCAGCAATCAGGAGGGGGCGATGCTGGAAAGCAAGGTCCAAAATCACTGACACTATACTTCCTAAATTCTTTTCTTTGCAAGAATAGGATCCAGGTTAATTTCATTCATTTATTCATGTAGTAGAGGCTCAGTTTTTAAACTAGCTTAAACATTTAATAGGTTTTGCCTATTAATCCTGCCATTGATACGATGGCCACAGACAAGGTTCAATGAAAGAAATCACAGCAGCAAAACAGGCAATAGTTTAACAGACCCAACTTTCCCACTAGACTCCAAGTTCTTGAGAACAAGGACCACATCTTTGTGGTAGGCACACCATAAATAAACTGTTTTCATTAAATAAAGATGAGGGAAGGTGTGTACAGAGTCACATTCCCAGCCTTTGCCCCCCTCCTGGCCCTACTTAATCCCACCCAGTTGTTCATCCTCCCCAGAGACCTCGCCTCGCTGTACAGGACAGATCACGACTTACATAGGCAGGCAGAGCTGGAAGCCTGTCTTTGGCGTGTGGGGAAAGGGAGAGGGCAGCATCAATGGCAGAAAACCCAATGAGCCTGCCTGGCCATGTCCTTCATCTGCCAATTTCGAAAGGAAAGTTATTTCTTCATACTTTGGAGTTTCTACTGAGAAACACAAACAAACATACAAGAGTTTAAATACTAACTCAAATTGACCAAGTCCCAAAGGTGGCTGGGCAGGTGAACAGACCCAGCAACGATAAGCCTGTGACCCTCCTCCAGGCCCCCTCAGGGTCATCTCATGACTGCTTCAGGAGCGACGGAAAGAACAGACCGGTCAATGCCGCTGCTATTTTAAGCAACAAGCCCAGCTGGGCGATGCTGGCAGCAGATTTGTGCAAGAAGCACCTTCATGGACCAGACAGCCATGCGACACATCAAAGACAAACCGCAGGCAAGTTTAAAAGCCCCTTTCAGGAAAAGGCCTCTTTGCGCCTCATTAGTTAAACTTTGGTGGACATGCCAGGCCAGAGGTGACACGTTCTACCTGCAAGTGCCTGAAAAACCCCGGAAACTGAGAGCGTTGGCTGGACTGGAGGCCGTGTTTGGGGATGCGCTGCTGGCTAGCTCCTTTGTACTACTGGTAATCAGTTCCCTTGTCACCTCCTCATGGGGGCTGCCCTGGTGCCTCACAGAGAACTTGAGACCCCAAAGGTGAATTACTGCCGCTCTCAGCCTGCCGGGTGCTCTAGCTGTCCTGGGCCACAGAAGCTCACTGCGGGTGAGAGGTGGCAGGGCCACCACCTGAAAGGGTCGGGGAGCCTTTTCATTAGTTGTATACTCAGTTTTTCTCTGGTGTTAGCCCCCATTCTGAAGAAATTACTGTAATTTTCACCCTGTCCCAGAACAAACAGAGCTGTGAGGCACAATTCCCAGCGTTCATTACTATTTTCTTGCACCATCAGGTTTCATGTCCTTTCCTGTTTCTATTAAACTTTGTTTCCCCCTCTGGGATGCTGGCACATTCTGGGGAGCACGGGGTGATGGGCTGGGGCTGGGGGGAGCTGGGCTGACCTGGGGAGCAGTACCCACCAGCATGGAGCTTGCCCTCCAGACTCCCACCTGTGGAATGGCCTCTGGGGTCCCCTCCTCAGCCCTCCAGGCAGCCCCCACCAGTGGAACTTAAATGGCACGACTTGGCAGTCCTGCTTGATATATTTTAATAATTGAAAAAGAAAAAATAAATCTGTCTCCCAAAGTGAATTCAGTCACACTGCTGCCCCGCTCATGTTCCCTGCTCGGGCTGTTTCACGAATTCCCCCACATCAGAAGCGTACATGGAGAGAGGGCCCTCGTTCTTCCAGGGAGGAAGGAAATCTCTCTGAAAGCCTCTTTTAAAATTAAGTTGTAATGTTTCTTAACCACAGAGAATCACAGAGAAGGAAACATTTTTTAAAAAATTTTTATTAAGGTATTATTGATATACACTCTTATGAAGGTTTCATATGAAAAAACAATGCGGTTACTACATTTACCCATATTATCAAGTCCCCACCCGCACCCCAGTGCAGTCACTGTCCATCAGGGCGGTAAGATGCCACAGAGTCCCTATTTGCCTACAGAGAAGGAAACTTTTAATGGCCCATGTTCTCACTGTCCAGATCACTCCTGTTGATACTAGATAAAAATTATAACTTTAAAGTAGTAATACATTTATAAGGTTTGAAATTTTAAAGGGTAAAGTATAAAATCACAAGTGATAACTGCCATTCCTGCCCTTTCTAATGGTAACAACTATTATTTATTAATAGTTTTTTATGGGTCCTTCAAGAAAAAGTATATGTGTGTGTATATATACGTTTTTAAAAAATTAATCAAAAAACGGGAGAGAGATCATGCTGTATGTCATGTTCTGCACCTTGCTTTTCTTCTTACTAAGACATCCTGGTGTTCTTTCTCCATCCACGTGGTTCATTTTACCAGCACATGGGTTTTCAACATAGGATGTGCCCTCGTTTATTTAGCCAGTACCTTCTTAATGGGAAAACATCTTTTAAAGACTTCAGGGGGCTCCTTGGCATCTTCTATGCTTTTCATCAGTAAGAGAGGAAGGATCCCTATTTCATTCATTCAAAACCCTACAGCTCCAGAGATTGTTCAGCCTAGTCCACAACACCTGGCAAATACAGCTACCGAGCGAAGCCGGGGGTCCGGGTATGGTGTGAAAAGTCACCTGCACCAGAACGGATATCACCTGCAAGGATCACACGTGGTAACACCGACTGTGCTCGAAGACTCAGTCACGTGACAAGGCCGGGTGGTGTCACCCGAGATGACGTCAGGGCAGCACTGCTTCAAACAAACTTCAGACCAACAATGCTTCAGACACTTAGAGCACTGAAAATGCTTTCTTTTTTTCATAATGGGTACAGTTGCTGAGTCCACTGAGCCAGCCATGCTTTCCTATCACCAAGGTGCCTTAACATTAGGAGCATCTTAATTGATATATATTAGATTATATTATATATTAATTTGTATTAATATATTGTTAATTATATTGTTAACATATTAATATGTAATAATATGTTAATGATATGTATTTATTGTTAAAAAGAAAAACATGGGCCCAACATGGGATCACTTTTGCTGGACCAAGTCACCAAACTGGGGCTTAGCGCCTAACTTAATTGCAGCTTCAGCCTCTCCCAGGGGTGGAATTCTAAGTCAATCAATTTGGAATTTCCTGATCACTAGTGAGGTAATCTGCATAGGACCCCCTGCTCCTCCTAAGGGACAGTGACCTTGCCTGAAACGGTCCCCAATCTCTTCTTTTGCTGGCAATGTTTCCCCCACCCTCCTGTCTATAAAAACCTTCCATTTCGTACAACTCCTTGGAGCATTTCTCTGTTTGCTAGATGGGATGCTGCCCAATTCATGAATCATTTAATGTAATCAATTAGATTCTCAAATGTACTTAGTTGAATTTTGATTTTTTTTTTTTTTTTAGTTCTCCAAGAGACCTTTGCTTTGTCCAATTCCAATTCTGCCAGGGAAATTGGGTGATCAGTTGAGGTAAAATTGAAACCAGCCCCATGGACCACTTGATAACTGTGTGTCCTAGGCACGTCACCTAACCATTCTGAGCCTGCAAAATGAAGATAATGATGCCTGCCCCATAGAATTGTTGGGATGATTACCCCGAACAATTTATGTCTACAGGAAAACATATGGCACGTTCCCACTTGTGTATTTCAACACATATCTAAGATGTTAATCTGCAAAGAGAGGTGTCTGGAAAGATGTTTACCAAAATGTTAATTTTGGTTTTCTCTGGGGGTGGGGTTTCTGGAAATTTTTTTTTCTTAGTTTTTTTTCCCATACTGCTTGGGTTTGTTTATTTGGGGGATCCATTTTTTTTTCTTTTTTGCAATGAACAGGAATGATTTTTACAAAAAATATAAAGCCATTTTTAAAATGAAATAATTCACATAAAAAGTCACACACAGAAAGTGCTCAGTCGATGGTAGATGTTATTCCTGTGAAAACCTATCATGAAAACATGGTTTGTTCAGCCCAGAAAATCACTAGTTAGCTACATTTAAGGCACACAAAGCCCAATCCTTAAGGAAATGGGCTTTGGACTCAGACACTCCTGGGTTCAAATCTCAGTTCTATATCTTTTTTGTTCCCCTCTCAATCTTTTAAATACTGTATCTTGAACAAAACACTTCACCAATTATAGTTTTGATTCCTCCAACTGTAAAATAAAGTGTTTTCCTCTCTCCAATCACTGAAATCCTACACAATCTTCAGTGTTTCAGCTTTCAGTGTTTCCACTGAAGCATGGAATTCCCAGATGCATGGAATTCCTACGGTGCTTGTAGACTTTGTCACACTTTAGGGCCCTGGACACAATAATGGAACTAGTCATGGCCAACACAGCTGCTCCCCTACACAGTATCTATTCTCTCCTTTATCTTTCCCAATAGAACTTGGATTCTATGCAGGGCAGCAAGCAATGTGTGCAATTAAAAATACTCGTGTCTTAGGGCCATGTGACCCAGTTTGACCAATGAGATATAAGCAGCATTCTTACACACTACAAGGGGCTTCCAAGAAGACTGCTGTGTCCGTGATCAGAAGAGAGATACTCAGCTGATATATAGTCATTGCCACCTAACTCTTCCCTGTTCCTTCCTAAAGCAAGAAAATGACACTTGAAGGACCAGTAGCACCTTCACAACTACGAATGACAGAGCAAGAAAGCAGAAGAAACCAGGTCCTTGATGACTTCATGGAGATGCTACACAAATCCTGCATATTACATGAAAAAAAATAAACTTTGCCTGGGGTAAGCCACTGCTGGCAGGATTCAGTTCCATGCGGCCAAATGCAGTCCCAAGCAAATATACTATTTTATATGGTTGCTGTGAGGATTCAAATACGATAATATTTGTCATGCACTTAGCCTAGTGCCTGGAGCGTAGGCAGAACCAGACATATTTGTCGATGAGTTCCAATTTTCTCCCCAGTAAGAGGGAATTAGGAACTGAAAATCCGTCACAGAGCACAGACAATAATAGAAAGTCAGGAACTTCATTTATTTATTCATTTGTAAAGTTCTTAGAGTCATGCTTGTATATAAGAAGCATTTTATATACATTTGATAAATAAATATAATCCTAACAGATGTTTACTGAATGCCTACAATGCACCAGGCACTGTTCTAGATGCCGGCAATTCAGCAGTGAACAAGACAGTGTTCCCTACTCGTAGGGTGCTTTCATTTTAGAAAGACCACGAGGAGATGAACAATAAGCAGATAAATGAATATATGAATTTGCCATGAAAATAAAAGAGGATGGAGTGATAGAGACACAACAGCTCCTTGGGTAGGTTAAACAGGGAAGGCCTATGGGAGGCAGTGACACTGAAGGTAAGACCTACTCCAGAAGAAGGAGCCAGCTCTGTAGGGGGAAGAACATTACAGGCAGAGGGGGGCTTGTCAAAGGCCCTATGAGGGGTAGTTATGAATTTGTTTTCAAAGGTGATTCCTTAAATCACCAAACATTTGCATTTGCAACCACAGAGAGGAATGCATATGCAGGGCAAATGCACATTCGATGCTGCCTGAAACGTAAGAGTTTGGGGGACCCTCTTAAGAAAAAGAATACAAAAAGTACAAATACAGTTTGGGACTCTGAAAGAGGCCTTTGCAAGTGAATGGCTCTGAAGCTTAAGCCTCATGAACTTCATGGAAGATCTATTCCTGTTTAGACTTGAGGTGATTAAAAAAAGTAGATTTCAAGTACAAATTATTCAGGCTCTTTTGGTAGTCAGAAACCCCCTTAGGTTGGATGGAGTGAAATAAGGTGACATTTCTGATAAGGACCCAGGATATCTGACAGGAATCAAGGATGAAAATCTAGCGGAGCCAAATGCTGATGGCAACCTGGGACTCAGACACCAGCAAGACTCCCCGTGTTTCACCTCTTCTTTTCAAAACCTATACGTGTGCTTCATTCTTATCATTGTCTCTGAAGACCAGCTCCATGTGCTTCTCTGATCCACGTTCCACGGTACAGCCCTGACTACCAGTTTCTAGTCCACTTCCCAGGGAAGCACGCCAACAGACTTGCATCAGGTGTCTGCCCTCAGGTGAAAAACCAGCACCATGGCAACTAGGAGGCCGCTCAACCCTGAGATCAGGACACACGCGGTGTGAAAAAGAGGAATGACTATGAGCTGCAGAGCAAACCCAAGAGTTACCTGCCTCACCTCCTGGTCACTGACTGCAGAGAAGCACCGGCCAACAGAAATATGTGAGCCACAAATGCCACTTAAATTTTTTTAGCAGAGACATTGAAGAAGTGCAAAGACACAGATGCAATTAATTTTAGTGGTATTTTCTATTTAAACCAACATATCCAAAATATTACTTTAACAGATGTAATACAAAAATATTTACATTCTTTTTTACATATAAAGTCTTTGAAATCCAGTGTGTGTTACACATATGGCACATCTCAATTCACACGAGCCACAGTTCAACTTCTCAAGAGCTACACGTGGCTAGTAGCTACCATAATGGACGCGCAGGTCTACATATCTTGGCTGAGATCTGGTTGATTCTGCTACTCATGCACCTCCCAGCAGACCAAGTTTGTAATGATCGAAAACACCATTCTCCTGCCTGATGCAGTTGTCATTATTGTGCATTTGCTTTTGGGCTCAGAAACATGTGCAGGACTAATCATCATTGGGTTTTAGAGTGCACAGACCACAAGCACATGTGCTGCCAAATTGCAATTACAGAGTTCTTTCTTTGAGCGATTCAGAGTTAATGTCTTCGTACTTCCTCTATTCCAGAAATGAAATTAAAGCCTCTTTCTTTCTCCCTCTCTCTCTCAATCTCTCTCTCTCTCTCTCTCTCTTTATCACACACACACAAGGCCCACAGAAACCCACAGCTTTATTAGCAAATTGTTCAGCCTTGATAGGAAGGTTTTAGACTGTTTATTATATAGAGTCCATAAAGCATCAGGAAAATAGATAAATGTCAAAATCCTGGTTGCTCAGCTGCACTTCATCTCAGCCTCCCAAACATAATAAGTGCATCTCACCAAAGTGTGTTTGCTGTTTCTTCAATATGCTGCATCCAAGCAAATAGGTTCTACAAGGTATATTCCTCTTTCACTACACGTATATATTTTCGCTCAAGTTTTACCCAACACAGATGCATCTAAGTCAGATCTGCTCCATCTCATTTTGAAAGGCTAGCTTCTATTTGGGATACAGATTTTTTAAGTGAGTTTTGTTCAAAAGCCCAGACATAATTGGCTTAGAAGGGTCTTATTTTTCTGTCTGGAGGCAATTTGTAACAGCTGCCCAGCAATTTGGTAGCTATTATGCATCAAGCACTTGTTGTGACAGGCAGTGTGCTAAGCACTTACAGACACTGTGTCATTTAATTCTTGCAACACCACCACAGTAAGTACTATGATTAATACCCATTTTACAGAGGAAGAAAGTGAGATGTGAGAAAGGTTAATTGACTTGCCCAAAGTCACATGGTTACTAAGCAATAAAATCAAGATTTGAACTCTAGTTGCCTGACTCTAAAGCTTTAGTTGTTGAGGTCTGCACAACAATCCAGGATAATTTCTGAAATAGAGGCCATATATCTCTCTTCCAGGACCCACCACTTTCACCAGAGGGCTTCTTGGGGCAGGGTGTTGGAGAAGAAAGGATAGTCCAAATGAGGTCACCAGTGAGCAGAGCTGGAATGCAGCAAAACGGAGCTCCTCTTTTGTGGGAAAAATAAAACTAGATGTGCAGAAACCGGGGAGGGAACTCCCGTCTGCCACCATTGAAATCAGCCCTGACCTTACTCAGCAGCCTTGAATAAGCCACCTGGCTTTCAGCAATGTAAAGATAATGGCTCTGCCAGGCCTCCCAGAGGGCCTATTTGGATTAACTAGTTAATGGTTATATACTGGTTTAAATAAGCAAAAGTCCCAATAAAATCTTTATGCAGAGCTTTTAGCACAGAACTGAGCCCCTGTTCATGATAAATATTCAAAAAAGATCAAGCCCTCTTCAGTTTTATTGCTTTAATTGAGGCATTTGGCAGTACTAGCCTAGACAAGAAAATAATAGCATGCCCACATTAATTAGCCAATGTGACTCTCAGAGATAACACCAGTGATGTTCTTACAACCTGATTTTAATGTTGGTAACTGCAGATAGGTGGAGGGCAGGCAGGAATAAATATTTGTTGAATAACTAACTGCAAGAATTCAGTGCTTACTCAACAACCTACTATGTGCCAGACAATGGATTACAAGTAGCAGGCTTTAAAAAGCCGCCTCTCCAACGTCAGTATTTCACCTGGAGACTGGGAATGTTACCACATCACTGTGAATGTGGATTTCTCCATCAGTAAGTGTACAACCAGCAATAAAGCAAACTAGCAAATTGTTCAATAACTGCCTAATAGCAAGCTATCGAACAATTTTTCATAGCAAAGAGAAATTGAAAATCAGACAGCAGCTCTCTTGGCACAATGGTCCCGGAAGACAGAAATCTTCACTTGCCAAACACAATGTAAATAGCAGAATTTTCAGAAGCTATTTTGATAACAAATATAAATTGAAAATATGCAGAATATTTTCATCCTTTAAAAGACCACATATATTCAGATTTCCACAAGGTAAGAATAAATAAATTCCCAGTTACAGGTGAAAGCCGTATCTAATTACATAGCACCCCAAACCCTCCTACACTATTGGTGGGAATCAATTGGTGCAGCCACTGTGGAAAGCAGTACGGACGTTCCTCAAAACACTAAAAATAGAAATACTATTCTACCCAGTATTCCACTTCTAGGAATTTACCTGAAGAAAACAAAATCCCTGATTTGAAAAGATACATGCACCCCTATGTTTATCGCTGCATTATTTACAATAGCCAAGTTATGGGAACAACCTAAGTGCCCATCAGTAGATGAATGGATAAAGAAGATGTGGTACATACACACAATGGGATATCATTCAGCCATAAAAAAGAAAAAAGAAATCCTGCCATTTTCAACAACATGGATGGACCTAGAGTGTATGATGCTCAGTGAACTAAGGCAGGCGGAGAAAGACAAATACCATATGATTTCACTTATTTGTAGAATATAAAAATAAAACAAGAGAGAGGATTAAAGATGGCAATGTTAGAAGTGATACAGAAACCTTTGTGTAAGGTGCAGCCTACACAAAGTTATTATTCTATGTTATTCATTACAAACACGAAATGGCAAAAGAACCTGGCACAAACCAAAATCCCATTAACACCAGAAAGAGGGCCAAGTGAAACTGAACTCACCAATCTTCCTGATACAGATCTCAAAATAAAAATAATAAACATGGCCACAGAGCTACAGAAAATACTCAAGACCTCAGGGAGGACTTCAAGAAAGAGAGAGAAACTTTGAAAAATGTATCTGAAATGAAACATACAATGGAGGGATTTAAAAGCAGACTAGATGAGGTACAGGAGGCGGTAAATGTAATAGAAATTAGAGAACAGGAATACAAAGAAACCAAAGCACAGAGAGACAAAAGTATCTCAAGGAATGAAAGAATAGTAAGAGAACTGTGTGACCAATCCAAATGGAACAATATTCACATTACAGGGGTACCAGAAGAAGAGAGAGAATAGGGGATAGAAAGTGTCTTTGAGGAAATAATTGCTGAAAACTCCCCTAGTCTGGGGAAGGAAATAGTCTCTCAGGTCATGGAAGTGCACAGATCTCCCAACATAAGGGACCCAAGGAACACAACAATAAGACATATAATAATTAAAGTGGCAAAGATCGAGGACAAGGACAGAGCATTAAAAGCAGCCAAAGAGAGGGAAAAGATCACAAACAAAGGAAAATCCATCAGGCTATCATCAGACTTCTCAGCAGAAACTTTACAGGCCAGAGGGAATGGCATGATGTATTTAATGAAATGAAACAGAAGGGCCTGGAACCAAGAATATTCTACCTAGCAAAATTATCATTTAAATTTGAAGCAGGGATTAAACAATTTCCAGATAAGCGAAAGTTGAGAGAATTTACCTCTCACAAATTGTCTCTACAGTGTATTTTGGAGAGACTGCTCTAGATGGAAGTGCTCCTAAGGTTAATTAGCTGTCACCATAGAAAATAAAACCACAGTAAAGAAGTATGCCAATTGATTACTAAGAATGAAAAATTAAATCAACTACTCCCAAAGTCAGTCAAGAGATACACAAAAAGTATGACACCTAATACATAAAGAGTGGAGGAGGAAGAAAAAGAAGGGAGGGGGAAAAAAGGATTGTGTAGGAAATAGTGTACTAAGTGAGGTAAGTTAGACTGTTATACAGTAAAGAAGCTACCCTTGAACTTTTGGTAACCATGAATCTAAAGCCTGCAATGGCAATAAGTGCATATCTACCAATAATCACCCTAAATGTAAATGAGTTGAAGGCACCAATCAAAAGACATAGAGTTACTGAATGGATAAAACAACAAGACCCATCTACATGCTGCCTACAAGAGACTCACTTCAAACCCAAAGACATAAAAAGACTAAAAGTGAAGGGACGGAAAACGATATTTCATGCAACTAATAGGGAGAAAAAAGCAGGAGTTGCAGTACTTGTATCAGACAAAATAGACTTGAAAACAAAGAAAGTAACAAGAGACAAAGAAAGACGTTACATAATGATAAAGAGGTCAGTCCAACAAGAGGATATAACCATTATAAATATCTATAAACCCAACATAGGAGCACCTACATATTTGAAACAAATACTAACAGAATTAAAGGGGGAAATAGAATGCAGTGCATTCATTTTAGGAGACTTCAGCACACCACTCACTTCAAATGACACATCAACCACACAGAAAATAAGTAACCAGACAGAGGCACTGAACAACATATTAGAACAGATGGACCTAACACTGGAGAACACTCCAACCAAAAGCAGTAGTATACACATTCCTCTCAAGTGCACATGGAACATTTTCAAGAATAGATCATATACTAGGCCACAAAAAGAGCCTCAGTAAATTCCAGATTGAAATTGTACCAACCAGCTTCTCAGACCACAAAGGTATGAAACTAGAAATAAATTATGCAAAGAAAACAAAAAAGCCCACAAACACATGGAGGTTTAACATGTTCCTAAATAATCAATGGATCAATAACCAAATAAAAACGGAGATTAAGAGATTCAGCAATATATGGAAACAAATGAAAACAATAACTCAACACAACAAAAATCTGGGATTCAGTAAAGGCCATGCTAAGAGGGAAGTATATTGCAATACAGGCCTACCCTAGGAAAGAAGAACAATCCCATATGAACAGTCTAAACTCACAATTAATGTAACTAGAAAAAGAAGAACAAATGAGACCCAAAGTCAGTAGAAGGAGGGACATAATAAAGATCAGAGCAGAAACAAATAAAATAGAGAAGAATAAAACAATAGAAAGAATCAATGAAAGCACAAGCAGGTTCTTCAAGAAAATTAACAAAATAGATAAACCCCTAGACAGACTTATCAAGAAAAAAAGAGAGTCTACACACATAAACAGAATCAGAAATGAGAAAGGAAAAATCATGACGCACACCACAGAAATACAAACAATTATTAGAGAATACTATGAAAAATTATATGCTAACAAATTTGATAATCTAGAAAAAATGGGACAACTTTCTAGAAAAATACAGCCTTCCAAGACTGACCAAGGAAGAAACAGAAAATCTGAAGAGACCAATTACCAGCAACGAAATGGAATTGGTAATAAAAAAACTACCTAAGAATAAAATTCCTGGACTAGATGGCTTCAGCGCTGAATTTTATCAAACATTTAGTGAAGACCTAATACCCATCCTCCTTAAAGTTTTCCAAAAAGTAGAAGAGGAGGGAATACTTCCAAACTCAGTCTATGAGGCCAGCATCACTCTAATACCAAAACCAGGCAAAGACCCCACCAAAAAAGAAAATTACAGACCAATATCCCTGATGAACATAGATGCAAAAATACTCAACAAAATATTAGCAAATCAAATTCAAAAATACATGAAAAAGATCATCCATCATGATCAAGTGGGATTTATTCCAGGATGGTACAATATTCAAAAATCCATCAACATCATATACCACATCAACAAGAAGAAAAACAAAAATCACATGATCCTCTCCATAGATGCTGAAAAAGTATCTCACAATTCAACATCCATTCATGATAAAAACTCTCAACAAAATGGGTATAGAGGGCAAGTAACTCAACACAATAATGGCCATATATGACAAACCCACAGCCAACATCATACAAAACAGCGAAAAGCTGAAAGCTTTTCCTTTAAGATTGGGAACAAGACAAGGATGCCCACTCTTCGCACTTTTATTCAACATAGTACTGGAAGTTCTAGCCATGGCAATCAGACAACACAAAGAAATAAAAGGCATCCAGATTGGTAAGAAAGAAGTTAAACTGTCAGTTTGCAGATGACATGATATTGCACATAAAAACCCTAAAGAATCCACCCAAAACTACTAGAACTAATAACTGAATTCAGCAAAGTTGAAAGATTCAAAATCAATATACAGAAATCTGTTGCATTTCTATATACTAATGATGAACTAGCAGAAACAGAAATCAGAAAAACAATTCCATGTACAATTGCAAAAAAAGAATAAAATACCTAGAAATAAGCCTAATCAAGGAGGTGAAAAACCTATACTCTGAGAACTATAAGACACTCAAGGGAGAAATTAAAGAGGACATCAATAAATAGAAATACATCCCAGGTTCATGGATAGGAAGAATTAATACTGTCAAAATGGCTATTCTAGCCTAAAGATTCAATGCAATCCATATCAAAATGCCAACAGCATTCTGCAATGAACTAGAACAAGTAGTTCTAAAATTAATATGGAACCACAAAAGACCCCTAATAGCCAAAGCAATCCTGAGAAGAAAGAATAAAGCTGGAGGGATTATGCTCCCCAACTTCAAGCTCTACTACAAAGCCACAGTAATCAAGATAATTTGACACTAGCACAAGAACAGACCCATAGATCAATGGAGCAGACTAGAGAGCCCAGACATAAACCCAAGCATATATGGTAAATTTATATATGATAAAAGGAGCCATGGACATACAATGAGGAAATAACAGCTTTTCAACAACTGGTGTTGGCAAAATGGACAGCTACATGCAAGAGAATGAAACTGGACTGTTGTCTAACCCCACACACAAAAGTAAACTCAAAATGGATCAAAGACCTGAATGTAAGTCATGAAACCATAAAACTCCTAAAAAAAAAAACATAGGCAAAAATCTCTTGAATATAAACATGAGCAACTTCTTCCTGAACACATCTCCTTGGGCAAGGGAAACAAAAGCAAAAATGAACAAATGGGACTATATCAAACTAAAAAGCTTCTGTACAGCAAAGAACACCATCAGTAGAACAAAGAGGAATCCTACAGTATGGAGAATATATTCATAAATGACATATCTGACAAGGAGTTAACATCCAAAATATATAAAGAACTCACACCCCTCAACACCCAAAGAGCAAATAACCCAATTACAAAATGGGCTGAGGATCTGAACAGACAATTCTCCAAAGAAGAAATTCAGGTGGCCAACAGGCACATGAAAAGATGCTCCACATCGCCAATTATCAGGAAAATGCAAATTAAAACCACAATGAGATATCACCTCACAGCAGTGAGGATGGCCAGCATCGAAAAGACAAGAAACAACAAATGATGGCAAGGATGCAGAGAAAGGAGAACCCTTCTACACTGCTGGTGCGAATGTTAATTAGTTCTATCATTGTGGAAAGCAATATGGAGATTTTCTCAAAAAACTAAAATTAGAAATACCATTTGACCCAGGAATTCCACTCCTAGGAATTTACCTGAAGAAAATGAGATCCCAGATTCAAAAAGACAGATGCACCCCTGTGTTTATTGCAGCACTATTTACAGTAGCCAAGACATGGAAGCAACCTAAGTGTCCATCAGTAGATGAATGGATAAAGGAGATGTGGTGCATATACACAATGGAATATTATTCAGCCATAAGAAGAAAACAAATCCTACCATTTGCAACAACATGGATGGAGCTGGAGGGTATTATGCTCAGCGAAATAAGCCAGGCGGAGAAAGACAAGTACCAAATGATTTCCCTCATTTGTGGAGTATAACAACGAAGCAAAACTGAAGGAACAAAACAGCAGCAGAATCACAGACTCCAAGAAGGGACTAGTGGTTACCAAAGGGGAGGGGTTGGGGAGGGCAGGTGGGGAGGGAGGGAGAAGGGGAATGAGGGGCATTATGATTGGTACACATTGTGTGA
Organism: Manis javanica; assembly: GCF_040802235.1. Classification (NCBI taxonomy): domain Eukaryota; kingdom Metazoa; phylum Chordata; class Mammalia; order Pholidota; family Manidae; genus Manis; species Manis javanica. The sequence goes on along the minus strand of NC_133169.1, from coordinate 88,488,106 downwards.
GGGGGGTCATGGGGAAGACAGTGTAGTACAGAAAAGACAAGTAGTGACTCTGTAGCATCTTACTACACTGATGGACAGTGACTGCAATGGGGTGTGGGGGGGACTCAATAATATGGGTGAATGTAGTAGCCACAATGTTGCTCATGTGAAACCTTCATAAGACTGTATATCAATGATAGCTTTATAAAAAATTAAAAAATAACAGTAGATTCATGAACACTGAGAAGTGACTGGTGGTTACCATGGAGGAGGGGTTGAGGTGGGTGAGCAGGGAGATGAGGGGGTTAAAGGAGCACAAAAATTTTCAAACATAATATAAGTTGGTTATAGGGATAGTAGCACAGCATGGAGAGTATAGCCAATGATTCTGTAACATCTTCCTATGTTGACAGATAGTGAATGCATTAGTGGGGATGAGGATGTAATAATATGGGTCACTAATCAATTACAGGTTCTGAACCACTGTGGTGTATCCTTGAAACCAATACAAGATTGTACATCAAATACATTTCAATAAAAAAGATTACATAGCACCCTCTCTCTAATTCTTACCTGTTTGGAAAAATGTGAAATGTGTAAGTTTCCATAGAAAGAACCAGGCAATTGTCCAGCTGGTTTCAAAAGTGACTAACCGTGTTAATCATTTAATGCCTTACATCATTTGAAACAAACACAAGAGAAGTCATTGCCAGGTTACAGTCTTTTCTCAAAGCATAATTTGTTCATTCATTCTATTATTCATTCAACTAGGGTAAACTGAGGATCAACTGTAGGCCAGGCACTGTTCTAGGCATCAGTGAAGCATGAAACAAAGAAAGATCGCCTGTCCTAGGGAATTTACATTTCAGCAACCCCTTTCAATTGACCAGGAAACAAGTGTGCTTCAGTTTGTCACAAAACAAAATAGCCTTTTCTGCTGGTACTCATATTTTCTTAGGTCGGTTCATTCTTTAAGCAAATACTAACTTCTGGACCCTTGTATCTATCAAGATGGGGATCGTGACAGAGCTCACTGTCTAGATGCAAACACACAGCATTTATAGAACAAAACAACACTACCAGCCATTAAATACCATGAGCAAAGCAGACAGAATGCTGTGAAAACTCAGAAAAAGAAAATTTAGCATCATGGAGCAGATGCCCAAGTGGTACTGGAATTAGGATTTAAAGGATGAGCACAATTTGCACATGTCAAATAAGAGGACAGCAGGGCACACTGGGATGAAGGGGCAGACTATAACTGATCAAAAATAACATCTTTTTTCCTATATATACATGTGGTAAAACAAGCTTCTGAAAGCTGCTATAGACTGGATGTGTCACCCCAAAATTCATATACTGAGCTTTAATCCTGAGTGACAGGGTATTTGGAGGTGGGGCCTTTGGGAAGGAATTAGGTCATGAGGGTAGAACCTCACGATGGGATTAGTGCCCTATAAGGAGAGTCAGGAGGGAGGCAGTTCCTCTCCACCTGCCATGTGAGGATATAGCAAGGAGGCGCCATCTGTAAACCAGGAAGAGGGCTGACTGTGTTGCCACCCTGATCCCACACTTGTAGCCTCCAGAACTGTGAGAAATATACCTTTGGTGTTTAAGTCACCCAGTCTCTGGCATCTTGTAGCAGCCCAAACTAAGACCGAAGCAAAGATTTCAACTTTGCTTTAAAACTTCTTTATCCAAATAAAGTTTAAAGGAGCTATTGTCCCCAGTTCAACTGAACACTCAAGGTCAACGTACAGTGAAAAGTCAAAAGGGTGGGAAACTGGTTTTATCTCACATGCTCACTTGGAAGTGGCTGCTAGAAGTGTGGCGTTACAAATAATTCTGAGACTTCATTAAAGGTTAAGCAGGAAAGGGCCTGTAATTGATTAGTGATGTCTGCCACAGGCACAGGAATCAGATGTGCTGACTGAGTTGTTTGCCATCCCTGGGTTAAGATCTGATGTCTGAATTGCCCAGGGAGGAATGCTCTGCCATAGTGGTTTTAAAACCATTTTAGCAGTAGAACTCTTTGTTCAAATGAAATCTTACTAAAAATTCCAGTATTTTAAACAGTGGAAACAGGGAAGTGAGATGCCTGGAGTCCCAGCTCACCTACGCTAGGGGTACTGGAGCAGAGCCAGAAAAATCCCCACCTTATGAGACTGCTGCTTTTTGTGTTACAGGGAGAATGGCATTTAATAATCTGTTTGGTTAATATTAAATTCCACAAGAGGAATGATAATAATTCTACACATTTTTTATAGATGCAAAAACGGAGGAACAGAGAGGTTACATCATAAGCCCAACGCTCTCAACAGATGGTTGGCGATAAAGTCAAGAACTAGAAGCCAGGCCTCCGCCTGCTGACTTGGGACAGGGTGCCCAATGTCTCCTCCTCGGCAGCTGCATCCGAGCGTGCCGTGGGCTGGACACGGGGGACTTCACAGGCAGAGGGCTGAGCTGGGTTGAAATAAACACGAGGAAAAGAGGACAGTCCTGCCCCGCTGTCTGAAATTCTGCCTCACTCTGCCTTCACCCACACATCACGGCCACGAGCCCGTTGCTGCCGACACATTAGAGGTCTGCAGTCCTGAGCTGCTCAGAGCTCCAGCGCGGACGGACTCAGGTTTCCTTCTCTCTTCCTGTGACCTGCAGGAGCTTCAGCAACCTGAGCATGCCCTCCTCCCCACCTTTCCTCAGCCGTTTCTAAGGAGAGCCTGGCATCTGTGCCTGGACTGGAGCCTGGGATGCCTGCAAGGGACTGACTCAGGGTGGTCATTGCGAGTCCTCACAGAAGGCATTTTACAAGTGAAAAGTCTTTGTAAAAGCACTTTTCTTATCTCACCATGCCCACCCTGCTCAGCATCACCACTATCACCCCCAGCCTGGACCACGGTGGCAGCCTCCCTCCCACCTCTGCTCCCCTTGTCCACTTGCCTCGCCACGATCTCTTCCACTTCCACATGGCTGGCAGAGATCTTTTAATAATGCAAATCTGATCGGGTCACTCTGCCTAAAAGCCTTAACACCTTCCCATTCCTCAGTATACTCAGTGGAAAGAGCATTAACTTGTGAGAAAGTGTGTGTGTGTGAGCATGTTCACTTGCACAAATGAGGGTGGTTTATGGTATTTAAACTGAAACGTGACATTAGTATAGGCTCCATTTGATATGCAGCAGGACATATTTATTAATTCACGTATATTTATTTAGGTCCTGCCTCATTCCATAAAGGAACTGGAGTGGTTGGGTGCATACAATATGTTTCCTGGGCAGGCACCAAGAGGAAGCTTTCTCAGCTATGTTCTGGAAACTTCAGTCCTGTGGTATGAATCAAATACAGTGTAAAATAATAATAAGCTAGTGTTTTATTATCCTAAACACCCTGAAAGGAAACTAAGGGATGAGATGGTTGCAGAGGTGTACAGCATCAAGACGATTTCCGGATCACCCAATGGGCATTCCAAAGTACATTCTGAGGAACTGAGTCATCACCTAAGGCAGTCACCTGGGTGTCAATATCATCCTAGCAGTGTCCCTAAGTCAAGGGTCCTTCCCCCAACCATATCCTTACAACTTAGCAAAAGCCCCTTTCTGATACTTTTTCCTTTGGTGGCCCCATATTATACATTTAAAATGTATTTATTTTAAGTTCTTTTTGAATTTTTTTGAGAAAGAACAAAGGTGGAGGCATCACATTCCAATTTTAAACTGTATTACAAGGCTAAAGTCATCAAAACAATATGGTATTGGAATTAAACTGATGCATAGACAAGGGAACAGAAGAGAGTCCAGACATAAACCCACACACATATGGTCAAATAATTTACAACAAAGGAGCTAAGAATATTCAATGGAGAAAGGACAGTACCTGTAATAGAAGGTGTTGGGAAAACTGGACAACCACATGCAAAAGAATGAAACAGGACCACTGTCTTACACATCATATAAAAATTAGCTCGCAATGGTTGAAATAGAATCTAATAATGAGGAAACAATCAGACAAATTCAAAGTGTGGGACATTCCAAAACAAAGAAACAAAACCAACTGTTCTGGATTCCTTAAAAATGTCAAGGTTGTGAAAGACAAGAGAAACAGCCAAAACCAGATTAACAAGGTCACAAGACATTCAAGCACATACCACACATACACACACACACATACACATACGCAGTAGAATTTCTGATGAGACAATCCCTTCTCCAAGGGGGGAACTGTTCTCGATTAAGAGGCTAAAGAGCAGGATTACTAAATACAAGGTGTGATACTTGATTGGATCCTATAATTTTTTTAAAGGCCATAAAGTATATTACTGGGACATTGGGGAACTGTTGAACACACTTTTATAGATATTATTGTATCACTAGTAAATTTAGGGGTATAGTGGTATTTTTATGGTTTTATGGAAAGAAAATATTTTTGTTTTTAGGATATAGTGCTGAAGTATTGGGAGTGAAGTGTCACTACTGTGACTGTCAGAAATTTCATTAAAAAGTCATAGATAAATATGAGAGAGAATAACTGTAGTAAGCTATTAACAATAACAGAAATTAACACAAAATGGACTAAAGACTTTGAATGTAAAACCTGAAACCATAAAACTCTTAGAAGAAAACATAGGCAGTAAGCTCCTTGACATCATTCTTGGTGATGATTTTTTAGATTTGATGCCAAAAGCAAAGGCAATAAAAGGAAATAAACAAGTAGAACGACATCAAACTGAAAAGCTGCTGACAGCAAAGAACACCATCAACAAAATGAAAAGGCAACCTACTGAGTGCAAGAAAATATTTGCAAATCATTTATCTGATAAGGAGTTAATAGCCATATTATATAAAGAACTCATACAACTCAATAGTAAAAAAAAAACTCAAAATTTTATTTAAATGAGCAGAAGATCTGAATAGATACTTTTCTGAAGAAGACATACAGATGGCCAACAGACACATGAAAAGATGCCCAAAATCACTAATCATCAGGAAATGCAAATCAAAACCACGATGAGGTATCACCGCACACCGGTCAGAATGGCCGCCATCCAAAGACAAGAATTAATCACTGTTGGAAACGAAGTGGAGAAAAGGAAGCCCTCCTGCACTGTTGGTGGGAATGTAAATTGCTGCAGTCACTATTGACAACAGTATGGAGGTTTCTCAAAAAAACTAAAAATAGAAATACTATATGACCCAGAAATTCCAGTTCTGGGAATTTACCTAAAGAAAACAAAATCACTGATTAGAAAAGACACATGCAATTCTTATGTTATTGCAGCATTATTTACAATAGCCAAGAAATGGAAACAGCCTAAGTGTCCATCAATGCATGAATCTATAAATATAATATGGTTTTGGGCTGGGGGAGTAGAGGGAGTGCGGATAATGGGGTACAAAAATTCTCGATCATAATATAAGTTGGTCACAGGGATGGTAGTACAGCATGGAGAATATAGCTAAGGATTCTGTAACATCTTTCTATGTTGACAGACAATGTACTATTGTTAGGGCAAGGATTTAATAATGTGAGTAACTAGTGACAACTATGTTATGTACTTGAAACTAATATAAGATTGTATATCAACTATACTTAAAAAGAAGAAAATGTGTATGCGCACGCGTACACACTCACATACACACACACTGGAATACTATTCAGCCATTAGAAAGGAATGAAATTTTGCCATTTGCAACAACATGAATGGACTTGAAATACATTACACTAAGTGAAATAAGTCAAGAGAGAAAGACAAATACCACATGAACTCACTTACATGTGGAATCTAAACAAAACAAAACAAAAAACCAAGCTCATTGATACAGAGAGTAGAATGGTCATTGCTAGAGGGAGGGGGTGTGGGGGGTGGGTGAAATGGGTAAAGGGAGTCAAAAGGTACAAACTTCCAGAAAAGAAAAGTACTTATTTCAAATTAGGCAACATACAACATTTCAAAATTCCAAAGGCACAAAAGTGCCTATAAATAAGGCTCTTTTCCAGCTCTGTCTTTCAGCCACCCTGATGCTGTCTCCGGAAGTGATCGCTGTTATTAGTTTCTAGAAATAGTCTCTGCATGTATCACTCTAAATATTTGCACCTTTTATTTTCATTCAAATACTGGAATGCTAATCACACATCCCATGCCTTGCTCTTCCCTGCCGCCGTCTTACTTTTTCACTCCATTTCTCTTGAGGCCCAGCTTCGTTCCTGTGACCATCAGGACCTGTGATGGGCCATGTCCTTGGGATTTTTCACGGGCATGAGGAATTTGGTTCCAGCTAATCCAAAACTGTCTGACTTGGAGCTGGTAGTTTGGCCTATATTTCTCAAGCTGATCCTGAAGCTCATCCTTTGAGAAGGGCGAGTCTGGGGGCAACAGGACCAAACTGGGGTCAGACAATAAGCACCGGCCTTTCTCAGGAACACTAGTTTATTTTTAGAACTTTTGAATAAAATTTTTAATTGCACATGAAATACATGAGTGTATTTCTGCTGGAAAAAAGGTCACACAATACAGTTGAAGTAAAACCCCTTTAACTCCCCAAACCCACCCACTCTACCCAGAAGTACCCACTGTAGCTTTGGTGGGTTGTTATCTTTGAATGTATTTAAAGCACTTACCACAGTGCCTGGTGTACTGGTTCACATCATGTCCATGAGGATATCACCTTTCACGGTGAGAAATGACTCAAAAGAGCAGTTAGTGCTCTAATAAGCAAGTTCAGCTACCACCCTAGGACATCAGCAGTGGGTTTTTTAAATAACTATTTTTCCCCACCAGTGTGTTGTAAGGAAGCTTCCTTTCAGCTTAACTCCTTAGAAATGTCACTTATGAAATGCACTCGTTCTCAGGGGATCCATGGTGAGCATGAAGGGAGGCCCTTGGGCAATTTAAATGTGCTTCATCCAGGCCGCAGCGCGGAGACTCAGTGCATCAGCTCTGCGCTCTGCTACCAGCCCTCCCCTCCCAGATGGCGCCTGACCCTGCTGGGGTCTCAGGGCAGCCACTTGCGAGTCAGTCCTGCGTCCGCCTTTCCTGTTGCCCACCCTCAGTCCCCCAGCAAGCCCTGTTGGGGTTACCTGCAGATTCCCTAGCTTCCCCAGCACCTCCCCCCTGGGCCACTGCTGCCGTCTCCGCTGGTCCCCTGCCTCCACTCCCGCCTGCCGCAGTCCACGGTTACCAGTCTGGCGAGGCACTTACAACCACATCACTTCCCTCCCCTGCTTAACACACGCTACTGCTGCCTGTTGCCTTCAGCGTAAAATCCAGGCTCCACGGCAAGGCTGGCACTGCTCTGCCCGAGCCCGCTGCTGCTTCTCCAGCACCCCCTTCTCCTGCCCCCACCACTGCCCTCCTCTCTCCTCCTCTAAACGCGCCGAGGCTCTGAGCGTTTGCACTGGCCCATCCCGGGAATGCGCCCCACGCCCCAGCAGCATCAGGGGCTCCTTCTCAGAGGGCCAGTTTCGCACGGAAAGGCCCTCCCCGACCACCCACTGGAAGCAGCCCACCCCCTCCGGCTTCCCTGGCTCACACCGCGTTGCTTATTACCTTCCAAGTGCCTCTATTCTTGCTCACTGCCTGTGCCCTACAAAATGGTGAGCTCCGCACGGGCAGGCGCTTGTCTTGTCCCGTCGCTGTTCGCCCCCAACACCTTGCGCAGAGGCGCACAGCACATACTTGCTGAAGGGGTGAACACACGCATGAATGAACATATCCAGGGAGTATCTGAAGGAATGTGGAGGAAAATGAAGGGGAAACCTCCAGGGGCATGTGGTTGGAAGAGACACTCCAAGGGAGGGGTCCCAAGGGCGCTGCCGTCCACGTAGCCTGGGCCCTCACCGTGAGGCAGGTGCAGGCTGGAGCCGGGAGGGAAAGCCCTGAAGTCTCAGGGACCTCCTGCAGCCTCCTGAGAAGAGAGAGCGAGTGTCCCCCCGTTGCTCAGAAATGCCTTGACTGCAGAAGAGCAGAACTGGTGCCTCCGGGGCTGAGCTCCACGTGGCCACTGCCTTCTGCCACCCACCAGGGAGCCCACTGAGTTGCCATGGCAACAGAGGGCTGCGCTGGAGTCCAACGAGGCATGTCTGCATCTCCCGGAGCTTCCCGGGAGCCAGGGCCACTGCTGCGTCCTGCCGTCCAAGCCAGGCGCCCTGCGCGGCCCACCCCAGGAAGGGCTCCCTTCCTTCGGTCCTCTCCCCTGTTTTCTCTCTCCCGCGGTGGAAGGCCCCATCTGTGAATCAAGTCCAGGCCCGCAAACCGGCCAGAAGAACAAAGGAGAAGGATCCTCTGCCGGCTCACAGCCCTCAAGACTGTCTTCAGAATGTTATCATTTTAAATATCACTTTGTCAGTCTAACTGGTCACCTCCTGGAGTTGTTGAGTCTCTATTGGCTGCCTTTCGGTCCCCCTAAAGAAGCAAAACCCGGCTTTTCCTCCCCAAAAGATAAGAGACTTTTGAAGCACCTGCTGCAAAATAGTTTGTGCCATTTATTAAAACAATGAAAATAGTCATTACCAGACAATAGTATTCACCACGCACTAAGTGAATGTGTGACACGCATCAGTTCTCTCAATCCTCATAACCGCCCTGGAAAAAAGTATCACAGTCTCTCTTTACATGTATGGAAACTGAGGCTCGATCGTTTGTGGGGGTCACAGTTCTAAGAGGCCAAGGTTCAACCTGCACATTGCACTCTTAGATGAAACCCAAGCCACTGGCCACCACTCTGTGCTGAAAGGCACACACAGCTACCTGGAATGACACATGCAGCTTCCCCAGCCCCTGCTAGCCCCTGGGCCCTCACGCGGCCCCCTCCTGGCCCCGGAGGCCAGCAGTTGTTGGCTCTGGCCCCATGCCTTGCGGCCCCTACAGGGATCTGACAGCAACTTGCTCAAAGTGAGAACAAAGGCAGCGTTTTTAGCCCCTACTTTAGAAACCCTGACTCCTTGCCACATAAACAGCCCTGTGGATTGGCTGCTACCATGGCAACTGGCTGCCATCCCTGTCCTAATGTGTCACCCAGAACTGCAGTGCCTCCGTGTCCATTTCCTGCCCACGCTCCCCAGCCTGCCAGGCCAGCCCCTCTGACCTCCAGGCAGCTCTGAATGCCTACACTTTCTAATTACAGCAGCCTTTCAATTCCCTGACCCTGTGGGAACCTTTGTAATCTCCATTGAACTTCTCTTCCCCAAAAGCCCTTTGTCACGCCGGCGCCTCTGCTCTTTCTCTGTGCTTTATGAAGTACCAGTTGTGAATCCAGCCTGGCCCCAGCACGCCTGCACGCCCCAGTGGGCAGATAACTTGGACACACATATTCCAAACATCCGGGACTTAGGGTCTGGCACCGAGATCTTTCTGCTGCAACTGTGACCCCCTGCAAGGTGGCCTGATTTCAAGCCTCATGTCTTTGTTTATCCATTTCTTCATGCACTGATTCATGAGCACCTACTATGTTCCAGCACTATGAATACCATGATAAAGAGGATGAAATAGAACTTTGCATTTTTCCTGAGGGAGACGGGTGATAAAAGTAAACAGGTAAACAAACCAATAAATATAATTTGGGATGGTGGTAAGTGTACTGAAGATAAAGGAGCTGAGCAGCTCCGATCCGACAGTGGACGTTTTCCTCTGTCCGTGTCTAAGCTCCCCACTTACAGAGGGAGAGGCATCCACGTGAAGGGAGGAGATGGTGCTTCATGTCCAGTGGGCAAGTTTGGATGCAAGTGTCAGAGACTAAACTCAAGGAAAAGGGCTCCTCCGGCAGCCATGCAGGGAGGGCCCTGAGGCCCGAAGGTCTTCAGGACTCTGTCCCCATCCCTTCCCTCTCTCGGGCCTCCAGCCTCCTTCAGTCCCCTGGCAAGTGCAACTTTTTTTTGCAGGAAGTTGGCTGCTGACAGATCCTTCGAATTTCACTTTTCACAGCCTGGGTCCTGGAAGACAGCCTGACCTCAAGGATTCTCCCATCTAAGGCCAGCAGTCTGAGGGCAGAGCCTCGTTGGCCCAGGGCAGATGGTCCCAGGCTGGGTCTAACCAGCAAAGGCCAGGGACAGGATCAGAGTCCTAACAAGGGGGCTCCCTAGTTCCTGCGTAGCTCTCTGTGGCCGGGAGGGCAGGCATCTGAGGGCCCAGTCCACCCTTACAAGGGGAGGCCATCTGGGGGTGCCCCTCCATTCCCCCACCCTCACCAGCCCAGCCTTACTTTCACACTTTTATGGTCTCACTTCTGTTCCAGAGACAAGTTCATGGTTAATGCCCAGCTTAGTCCCAACTTGAGATCCTCCTCTGCTCTGGGGGTTTCTCTGCCCCCCCATCTGTGTCACCCTCATGTGGAGTGCCACCCATCCCACACATGACTCCATGTCACCACTCACTCTGGCTGTTGTGCCCAGCAGGTGTTACTGAAGGCCTGGGGGTGGCAGATGGGGAGTAACCCCCGGCTCAGAACAAGACCAGCCTGTGCTTCACCCACAGAAGTGATTCTCACGGCCTCTGTCTTTAACGTCAGACTAAGGATGCCACGTTGTTTCCCTCCCTCCTTGGCCTCTCCCCCCAGAACTCCCAGCAGGCACTCTGAAATTCCCTGTTACTTTCTAATGCAGAAGTATTCAGCTTTCTACCTTCCCTCAAACCAGGTTCTTGAGCCTACCATGGCATATCCTCAAAACACATTAAGGTGTTTCCTAGTAAAAGATTCCTTCATTCTGAGCCTACAAAGGACAGGAGAATCTTTGGTACTGTAGTTACTTGTTTAACTTATTACTATCAGATTCTTAGGGCTCCTGTTCCACAGAGCAGACACAGGAGGTGGGGGTGACGGGGTTCCTGCGCAGATCCAACTGGCCCCGGGATAAAGCACTGTCCCCCCAGTGCTGAGCCTCGGTGAAGCTGACTGGGAGAACGTACACGCGGTGTGTCCCCGCAGATCTCCTGTGAGGTTGGATGGGGTTGCATGCTTGGGTCCCTTAGCCTTTCTTTGAGGGATGGGCTCAGAAGGTCACACACCAACCCATCATCCTGAGGGTGACACAGAGGAACAATGAATGGCTCCCAGACTCCAGAGGTTGCAGACGCCTCCGCAAGAGACACCAGCTTCCATTCAGAGAGAACAGAGAGTAATACGGCCTCTCTCTCCCGCTGTCAGTTATATTTTCCTGCTGAAAAAGTTCAAGTCCGTGCTTGCATTTCCAATGCCTGCCCTTTTTATTCTCAGTGCTGTGGGGATCCGCAAACGACAGAATTCTAGCTGAGCTGCCGCCTCTAAATCTCCCTATTGGATTTGTGAAGATTCAAAGATGACAGTCACCCGGGAAGCTGTGCCCGTACAGGTTTCCAGCTGCCTGAAGCTATTTCTGGGAACAATCAGAGCCTTCTCTACGGCCTCAAAAATCTATGTGGGGTAATCTACCCACACCGGGCACCTGTGCACAGTTCCAGTGCCTTCCTTACAGGCCGTTTTTAATCTTTCAGAAGGATGAGAGGCAGGGATGGGGAAGCAGCTGCCCCTTCTGCTTCTGTCCTCTTTCACCCAAAAGGTTTCATATGAGGACAGTTACCAAGATCTTGGTGCTCAATTCTTAGGGGTCTGATTCCTTCCCATGACCTCAGATTTCCTGGAGCCTGGACCTATCCTGGACTCTTTAGGACTCTGTGGTCTGAGCAAACTGTAGGCTGTTTCAGCATATGCATCTGACTTTGAATCTTGGGGCTAGACTGAGATCTAGATTAGTGGATGGGGTCCCTCCTCCTTACAAGAGGGAAGTAACAGGTTACTGGGAGGGGCATTGGGCCAGGAACCAGGTGAGTTTGGGGATCCAGTCCTGGCTCTGGTGAAGTTTGACTCTGAGCAAGTCACTTGCATCTCAAGCCCTTGGTTTCCTCATCTGTCGAACACACAGTCTGACAGTGGCAGTTTTCTGAACCTCAGTCACTCTTCTCCACCTTCATACTTTTTGTCATAGTACCTCGTGTACTATTATCAACTTGATATTTTTCCAAAAATTGAATTACCTTTTTAACATGGCTTCATTCTGAGCAATGTACCCATGAAATCATATATTTAATGTGCTAGGTGTACTTTTTCTGCTACGGGCTAAGGCCAACACTTAGTTTTAATCATACTCATCTGTATAATCCCTGAGTACAATACACAAGCACCACCATTGGGAAACACTGGATTAGACAGAGCAGCCCTTCAGCTTCCAAATGCCTTCACCCCTATTGTGAAATTCTAATAATCTCAAAAAGGAAAAGCAGTTTCAGAAAGAAAGAATATATCACTCCTGAGCCAATAGCTGCATGACCCTTGGAAACAATGGTCGTATTTTGACAACGTTCTCTCTCCCATCACAGTTTTCAGAACCCAGCTGACTCCATGAGCCTGAAACGTCTACAGGGCCCTGCTCCTGCCCCTCCCGTCAAGTGCCCGGTGGTTGGCCAAAGGCCTCCGTGCCGAGCTGCCCCAGGCCCGGATCTGTGTCGGGTGGTGGGATTGCTGTGGCCTGGTGAGAAGCGGCTAACCCCTCCCAACGCCCCAGGTGACTGGAAGGTGGGCCCTTCACGCTAAGCAAGCTGTAGCAAGGTTACGGCAAGGCCTGCCGGGTTGGCAGCCTCCCCTGCTTCCCTTCCACCCCCACTGCTTCCTGGAACTACACGGATGACACAACCCAAGAGATTCACGGAGATCCTTGGCTGGGAACTCTCTTCTGTGGTAGGAAATTGGCAAGCAAGAGAGAGCGGGAGAATGGAAGATGCTTCCCTCGTGAAAGAAAGAGACCTGCACAAGGAAACAAACCCTGAACAAAGCACCAGGTGGACCTTTCCCTACCGCAGGGGGTCCCAAATCTGGTTGGTCATTGGAATCATTTGAGGGGTTTTTGAAAACAAAAGTTAAACATATCCCCCTGCTATTACACAGCAATTCCACTCGTAGGTGTTTACATATGATAAATGAAAACATTCACAACAGCTTTATACATACCAGCCAAAACAACCCTACAAAGTCCATCAATCAGTGAAGAGAGAGACAAATCGAGGGATAGCCACGTGGTGGAACACTACTCAGCAATTAATAGGAGTGAACTGTTGGTATGACACACCAACAACATGGGAATCCCCAAAATATCATGAGAAACAACAGAAACCAGACATAAAGGGAATACTGTAGGATTCCATTGATATGACCTTTACGAACAGGCAAAACTCATCCTTGGTGACAGGAATCAGAACAGTGGGGGTCTATGCAGGGTGGGGGCTGATTTAACTTTCTGGGGCCAGAGAAATGTTTTATTTTATATCTGTACATTTGTCAAAACTCAGCTACCTACCTATACTCTGAAGAACTGTGCATTGCAGGTAAATTTTACCTTAATTAAAAAAATAAAACTAAAAAATATGTTCTCTAGCCCCATCCTATTCCTACTGAATCAGAGTCTCCAGAAGTAGAATCTGGACATTTATATTTTAAAAACGTCCCCGGTGATTCTGATACACAGCCAGACTTGGGCACCTTTGGCCCTTAAGAAAGCTTCAGCTGGCTGACTCAGTTTACCAGATCTGGGGAAGTTAAAAGGCTGCTACTAGAAAGCAAGACAACTACTCATTATTGAGCACTTAGTATATTTTCAAATTCTTTCCATAATCCATCAAACCAGGTATTATTTTCTCCATTTCACAGAGTTAAAATAAAATAAAACAATGAAAAACCAACTGAGAGCAAGAACTTGCCCTAATCACAGCTGGTAAGTAGCAAAAAAACTTATTTTTTCAAAAAGACTTCCTTATTACAAATACCTTTCTTTCCCTCTGTCTTTCAATCATTCATTCACTCAATCAGAAGCAAGGAACTACCGTGTGCCTTCCTGGAGCCAGGCGCCCCACTGGGCATGAGCCACACCAGCCTCCCTGGGAGACTGTAAGGAGGGTTGGGAGGTGGGCAGGATGGAGTCTGTACCACCGCATTTACCTTTGCTTTGTAGCTGGAAGAGGAAAAGAGATCCCAGGCCTCTTTTGATTTTAATTATTCAGGTGGTTTGGGGAAAAGCAGAGGGTTATGGTTATATAAGCATAGCTAAAGCAGGCCTCTGTTGCTTACTTTGGGAACTTTCCAGAAGCTAACACCAGTAGCAGATAATGTTAAAAATGGGTTAAAATCATTATCAGATTATGAATAATTCACGAGGCACCCCCTGTTACCCATTACATTTTGTTCTACATAATTGCTTTCTGGAAACCAGCTCCCAGGGCAGGGAATTGGGAGTATGCATGAAATTGAGTATTTCTGCCTTTGACAAGTAAATTTAAACAAAATTGCGAATTAGTTTTAGTCCCCTGCTGCCTATCCCTTTTGAGTTGATAAGACTAGTCCTTTACCCCAGCAAAATAACTGAGCAAGGAAAAAAGAATGTAAATCTCTGACAGGGAAGTCAGCTTGGTTCCTATTCATCATACCAGGAAGGGTCCCAAGGGTTCTAAATATTGTGGGGGATTCGGGGTGGGATGGGAGTCTGAAGGAGGGATGTCTGAGGGAGAATTAGAGTGAAGCCACAACTGTACTCTGGGTGGTATGATACAAAGATGGCAATGACCAAGATAATAAGAGTAATCCTTTTAAAAAATTGAAATGTAATTCATATGCCAGAAAGTCACCCTTTTAAAGTATACAGGTCACTTTACCCCAGCCCCTGGCAGCCATTAATATACTTTCTGTCTCCATAGATTCACCTGCTCTGGACATTTCATATAAATGGGATCATGTACCATGTTGTGTTTTGTGAGTGGCTCTTTTTGCTTAGCAGATTTTCAAAATTCATCCATGGTATAGCATGTGTCAGAACATCATTCCTTTTTATGGCCACCTAATATTCCATTTATATGTATGCCATACTTTGTTTATCCATTCATAGTTAATGGAAGAGGGGTTGTTTCTCCTCTTTGGCTATTATGTGTAATGCCACTATGAAGATTCACATACAGGTTTTTGTGTGAACATGTCTTTAATTCATTTGTGTATACACCTAAGAATAGAATTGCTAGGTCATAAGGTAACAGATGCTCAATTTTTTGAGGGAGTGCCAACTGTTTTCCACAGTGCCTGCACCATTTGGCACTTCCACCAGCCATGAAGGAGGAGTCGGCCCCTTCCTAGCAGTTCCTCCAGCAATACCCTCGCTTTATCCTCCTCATCAGAATGTATCTGTTCTGCAATATCAGTGACAACTTAGCTGAAATCTTAATCTACATGACTGGTTTCTGGATAACACATTTGCAATTTCAGAAGCACTTCCTGGAGATACAGTAATACATTATTTGGGACACTTCCAAATGCTAAGAAGCAAGATGTATTTACTTCAGAAGCTGGGAAGATAGCGGGGGAGCTTACAGACTCTAAGAGGGAGTTACAGGAAGCAAGTCTTCAAAGTGAATTTCTCTCCCGCTTTCCACCCCCCACCTTCTGAATCTCCCTCTGGTTTTTCCTTTCTTTGGTGCCCACTTTCCGCGACACTCTTTCTGTCTCTCATCTCTGTGGCCTCTGCTTGGCCTCATTCCACAACAGGTCATTTCCGTGAGCAAGAGGGATGGCCGCCACCACCCAGATGTATAGCCCCCAGCTCCCACACCCACATCCGTGGACAGATCAGAAGCCGGGGCCCTTCCCCGCCCGCCCCTGACCTGACTGTGCAGGGCCTCCTCAGTCATTTCATTCTGTTGCACCTTTACTCTCTCCAAATGAGTGGAGCGGAATCTTTTTTAGAAGATGGATGAACAACTTCAGTAATTGAAAGCATTTTCTGTTTTACTCTCAGTAGGTTCCAAAATCAGAGGAGGACTCTCACAGGACTTCCAAAGTTTCTCAAATAAGGCTAATCAGCTATTAAAGCTCACATGCTAAAAAGAGAAAATGAGCTGAATCCGCAGATGTTAGGGCTGGGAGACCCTTTGGGCACCGCCTAGGCCTCTGACTTGCGTCACGCAGGAGCAGCGGGGGCCCAGAGCTGGAAGGGGCCTGATGGGTCGTGCCGATAAAGTGGCAGGGCGAGCGCCGAATCCCTCTTCCAGCCTATGCCCTTTCTTCTTGGCCAGGCCTCTTCCTGTTGGCATTCTCCCCAACAGCACACTCAGAATTAAAAAAATACACCCCAGATATGTAGTAAAGGCATGAGAAGGAGGTGCCCAATGGAATGCAGAGATGTTCCGCTTCCATTCGCTCTTCGGGCGTTGCAGGAACCCAGTCTACGCCTCCCGGAGGACTTCCTGCTGAAATCAGCACTGTTTGTACTGTAAGGTGGCTTGGCTGTGAGTCACAACTACACAGGAAGCATCTTAATGAGATTTCTCTGTCTAAAAGAGGAGAGAATTTAAAGATGTGGAGCAGAAAGAGGTACAGACATTTCTGAAAGTGAAATAAAGAGCTGAAACCTACACACTTGATCTGAGTACTAACGATGTGTGTGAAGTTCTGCGGGCAAAGATGTTTCAAACACAGTCCCCTCCTTGCACATTTGCATCCAGTTACCCAGGAGAGGAGACATACTTCTGGGAATGTTTCGGTCTTTTTTTTTTTGCACAAATTTGTAAGAGCTCTTTATACTAAGAGTTTAGTTCTTATCTGTCTTGTAAGTTGCAAATATTTCTCTCCAGCATTTCTCCATCTTTTAACTAGTTTTTCTCTTCTGAAGCATTCACTTTCATAAATGATCATATCTAGCAATTTCTTTGTTTTGCCTAATCTTCGATGCCAGGATTCAATATCTTCCTCTACTTCAACTTTTTTAAACCAATGAAACTCTTTTATTATAAAATCACTGAAACTTCCCCTAAAAGCTCAAGTTCACAGTAACTTGAATGTGACAGAATTAAGAGTTGCCTCCAAACCCATCCTACTTCAGTTTTCTTTACCTGAATTTTCTTCTAATGCTTCTGTATATTTAAGTATTTAAACTATCTGGAATTTATTTTGGTATAAAATGTAAAGTAGGGAATCTGTTTTTGTTTTATTGCTTTTTTTCCCCCAAAATAATTCATCAGTTATTACAATAACATCTATTGACTAATAATGATTCACTCCCATTAATGTTTTATAGAGGCACAGACAGAGAGGATGTATACCAGATTGTTGTTGTTTTAAAATAAAATATGTGCATAAATCCATTACACTCTCCCCTTCAAAGAGTGGAATTTAATTCCCCTCCCTATGAGAGTTGACTGGACTTAGTAACTTAGTAAAGTATGAGGGGTGGTGTAAGTGATGGCGTGTGGCTTTTGAGGTTGTCATACCAGGCACGTGGCTTGCTTCTTGCTCTGTCTTGGATCACCCACTCAGGGGAGGGCAGCTGCCAGCCCCTGAGGACCCTCAAGCAGCCCTACTCTAAGATCTAGGTGGCAAGGAGCTGAGGCCTCCCGCCACCAGCCAGGAGAGCGAGCCTTCTTGAAAGTAAATCCTTCAGCCCCGGTTGAACCTTCAGATGACTGCAGCCCTGGTCAGTGCCTTGAGTGTGATTTCGTGAGAAATCCTGGACCCTAACCTCCCAGCTAAGCTACTCTTGAATTCCTGACTACAGAAACTGTGAGATAACAAATATTTGTTGTTTTAAGCTACAGGGTTTTGGGGAAATTTGCTATGAAACAATAGAGTATTAATATAATGGTTATGATGTATTGAATGAATCCATGCATTTGTGGGTTTTTTCCCAATTCCTTTTCTTCTTCTTACCTCCTACCCTTCATTATAATCCTTTTGTGCTATTTATGCCATTGAGTAATGCTGATTAGGCATTCTATAAAATCACCGTGATCTGCAGTCATTGTATTAGTTGAGGCATTTGTTTGGCTGCTTTAACAAAGACCAAATAACAGCAGTTTAAACCAGGTAGACGTTTATGTCTGAACTTAGGAACTCCGGAGGATTGGGAGTTTCTGTCTCATAAGTTGGTCCAGGGACCCACACACCTTCTCTCTTGTTCTCCCATTTCCAAGAGCTGCACTATCTAAAACTGTAGCCACTAGCCACAGGAACTATTTTACTTTATTAACATTAAATAAAATGAAAAATTTAACTGTTTTTCACACTAGCCATATTTCAAGTGCTTAATAGCCACATGTAGCTAGTGGTTACTTTATTGAACGGTGCAGATGTGTAATATTTCCATCACCACTCTGTCTTACCCTCATACACAACGTAGAGGAAGATTCAGCCCCACCATGTTCCAATTTACAGGCAGAGAGAAAATAAGAGTACAAGCAGTCTTCCTGTTAACGCACGACCTAGAGGGGGAGCGCCTTCTGCCTCCATCCCATTGGCCAGATTTAGTCACGTGGCTAAAGGTAGACCAATTGCCGCTGTTAAGGATGCAGGGAAAGGTAGACTCACGGAGGGTGGCTAATCTCAAGGTGAGACGGCCTATTACTAAAAGGAAGGCTCACACAAAGGACCTGGGGAACCATGTGGCCAGTCTGCCCCGTTCTGTCTGGGAGTCTCCAAGAGGAGCCTCACAAGGGCCCACGAATCAGCCTGCCTACAATCACCAGGAAGCTTCTAGCCTCCTTTTATTTTTAACCTCAGCCCCGCCCCTTCCTGACCATGGCTCCTGAATCCCCTGGAAAAGCACTGCCTCTGCATAAACCATCCTGAGAGGCCCCAGAGGGAATGTTTCTTGAGCGCTGCGGCTGGAACTGGCTGCATCTGAGCTACATCAGGCCCCCTGGGCCCTCGAGTGGCTCCGCTTTGCCTTGAATATCAGGAAATCCATCTTGAATTTTCCACCTGCGTCTTGCTGTAAGCTCCTCTCTCTGTAGAGCGCTCAAGTTCAGTCCAAAAGAGTGGGTAGAGGGCGCAAGTCCTTCTCTACTTACAGACATTTATTCTCCCTCCCACAGAGAAAACATCCCACACAAATGGGTGGCGACCCATGGGGGCTGCCGGGGGTATGGGTTAAAGCCCCAAGAGCAGCCAGGTCATGTGCTCTGCTGTTCCCCGGGCGCTTTTCATAGACCTCACCGGAGAGACTCCTTTGCTCGCTCACTCCCCCAGTTAGCATTTGCCCTCTCCCAGGCACAGTCACCTCCCCTCTCGGCCCCAGAGGAACAGGCCCTGCCTGTGCTTTTGCATTACAGATGACCTAGCATTCTCGGGGCGCGAGTGCCTCCTGCCCTTTAGACCGAGGAAGGAGCGACTCTGTGGCCTGCAGAGGACTACCTTGCCCTCTTCCTTCCAGCTGGTATTCCCTGGTAAGAGGGTTTTGTTGCGAGAGCGGGAGGGAGCTAGCTGCTCAGTGGGACAGCTTGGCAGCCTTCAAGTCACGCATACCAGTCTTCTAAAAAGCAACTCCACTGCTGGAAACATTTAAAGGACACATGCAAAGATTTAATAGCAAGAGTACTCATTATAAAGCTGTTTATCATAGTGAAAAATAGGCAATAACCCAAATGTTCAAGAGTAATGGGATTGTTCAAATTATGGTACATCCTTAAAATGTGACTCTATTTAGCTTTTAAAAACTAGGCTGTGGATGAATGCTCATAGGCATGGAAAGATGGTCATGGTCAATTGTTAGAAAAAAATTGTGATAAATGCCACTTTTGTCTGAATACATATACACTGATAGATGTGTGGGTGGATCTATATCAAATGTGATTGATAACTGACTTGAGATGATGGGTATTTTTATTGTCTTCATTCTAGGTGGGGGTTCTGCTTCCTTGTAAAGAAGAAAATGGTAAGAATTATTTTCATTTCAAACTTTGACTGCCTCCCTACTGGACTGGCTAAACTGAAAAAGGACTGATGATACCCAGCAGTGGTGGGAATGTGGAGCGACCAGGACTTTCCTGCACAGCTGATGGAGTGTGAATTGCAACAATTCTCCACTTTGGATGGCTGCCCAGCAGTATTAGTAAAGAAAAGCATTCATCTACCCCATGACCCAGCCCTTCCTTCCTTGGGAACATGTTAATAAAAAGGAGTGTTTATGGGCATCAAAGTACACGTACATCATTCATTATAGCTACATTGATGATAGCCAAATACTGACTTATTTAATGCCATATATCCAAAATATTGTCATTTGGACATTTAATCACTGTTTAAAAGTTATCAATGATACATGTTCCTTTTTTTTTGTCCTAAGTTGTCGAAAGCATTATCTTACATTTAGAGAACATCTCAATTCCAGCTAGCCACACTCTGTTTGCTCAGAAGCCACACAGGGCTGATAACTGCTGATCAAAGCACAGGACCATATCTTGTTCTAGTGGTGGCTCCGTGAGCACATACTTATATAAAAATTCATCAACCTGTACATTTAAGATATAAAAGGTATACCTCAATAAAATAAACAAATGCATTTTAAATAAACCTTTTTTAACGAGGGCTAGGAGACCTATCAAGGAAAGAAAAGCAGCCTATGGCTGCTTAGCTCAGCTGACCTGCCCTCTCCGGGACTAAGGACATTGTTCAGAGTCCCAAGGGCAACCCTTCAAGTGAGCTGACTTGCCCGTGTGACAAATTTCAACCCAGGGTGTGGTGGAACAGGGTGAAACCAGCTCTACTAAATGAAGGAAGAATAGAAACTTAGGGAGAATGTCCTAATGCTAATAGGAGCTTGGAGTGATTCTAAAAGTTTAAACACAGAATTTATATCCCTCCTCAGAGCCCCCTGCCATATGACAATCATGTCCACTTATTGCTGGTTTACGAAGGCACCGTGCTGAGCGCTCTCCACGCATTATCTCATTCAGCAGAGAGACGGGGAGCTGAGGCTCTGGAGTCAGTCAGTCAACCTGCTGTATCAGGAGCCTATGAGCAGGTGCTGTTCTAGGTTCTGGAAAACAGCAGCCCCGGCCAAGGCCCTACACTCAGACGTCACACCAGAAGCTTCCCTTGGACCAGATTTGGGTTTCAAACCTGTCCGTGTCTTTCACTAGGTGATTGACCATTAGCCCCTCCAGGTCTTGGTCTCTATATCTATGAATTGGCAAAAAAAAGCCCAAACAAACAAACAATGATTTGCCTTAAAGGTGTGTGTGAGGATTAAAGTTCTTAGAGCAGTGCCCCCCACACAGTAAAGACTCGGTAAATACTGGCTGTTCTTTACAGGACTTGAGGTGGGTACCCTTCTTGCCCCCATTTTTATGTGTGTGGTAAAATATACATAAAATTTACCATTTTAACCATTTTTAAGCATACAGTTTAGAGGCATTAAGAACATTCACACTGGTATGCAGCCATTGCTATCATCCATCTCCAGAATTTTTCCCATCTGTCAAACTGAAATTCTATACCCATTAAAAATAACCCTCCATGCCCTAATCTTCCTGCCCCTGGCAGCCACCTTTCTACTTCCTGTCTCTATGAATTTGAATACTGAAAGCATTCAGTACCTGATTCAAGTAGAATTATACAATATTTATCCTTCTGTGACTGGCTTATTTCACTTAACATAATATCCTCAAGGTTCATCCATGTTGTAGCATGTGACTGGATTTCCTTCCTTTTTTTTTTTTCATAGCAGCTATATTTATAATAAATTTAAAAAATGGAAACAACTAATATGCCCAAAATCTCCAATAAACAAATTGTTTATTCATGTTATGGAATATTATGCAGCAATAATTTTAAAATGATAAACTGCCAATGCACACAACTATAAAAATGACTTTTAAAAGCATTATATTGAGTGAAATGAATGAAAGATGCTAGACAAAAGATAACATACTATATGATTCTCTTTAACTGAAATTCTACAACAGATAAAAGTAATATAAACTGATATAAATGTTGGGAAGGAAAAGACTCAGCTCAGTGTCACAGGGAAGTCAGATATAGTGAGACAAGAGACCAAAGTCAAGAAAGCAAAGTAAGTTTTTAGACACTTAGAGTAGCAGAGCAGGCCTGCCTAAGGGGAGACAGGCAGGCCTGGATGCTCATTCTGAGGCTTCTTTTATGTGGTTTTTGGCATGGCAGAGAGGTCCTTGATTGACAGCTGTCAGCTCTCTAGGCTTGTTCTGATTGGTGAAATGGGGACAGGGGCTGTGCTGTGCTGTGCCTCTCATGTTTCTTATCTGGGGGGATCCTGGATATTTCCTGAGTCACTCTTGGACCCAGCTCATTTCTGTCTGATTTCCTTCTTTTTTAAGGCTGAATAGTATTCCATTGTATGTACAGGTCACATTTTGTTCATCCAATCATCTATTGATAGACATCTGGGCAGGTTCTACCTTTTGACCATTGCAAATAATGCTGCTATGAACATAGAGGCACAAGTGTCTTTTCAAGTCCTTGCTTTCAATTCTTGGTATATACCCAGAAATGGAATTGCTGGTTCATACGGTAATTCCATTTTAATTTTTTAAAGAACTGCTATGCAGTTTTCATAGCAATGTACCATTTTACATTTCTACCAGGAGTGCACATGGATTCCAATCTCTCCACATCCTCATCAATACTTGTTTTCTCCTTTTTCTTCCTTTTTTTAAAATAATAGCCATCCTATAATAGGTGTGGAGTGGTATTTCATTCTGGTTTTGACTTGTATTTCCCTGCTGGTTAGTGGTGTTGAGTAAGCATCCTTTCATGCGTTTACAGGCTGCTTGTATATCTTCCTTGGAGAATGGTGTAACCAAGGCTTTTGTCCATTTTTTATTTGGGTTGTTTATTTTTTTTGCTGTTGAGCTGCAGCAAGGTGTTTTACGAGCATTCAGTGCTTTCTTCCCACAATGCCTCTAGAACCCGCTCTTCATCCCCCCAGGAGGCACAGAGCAGGCCTTGCCTCCTCTCCAGGCATCACCCAAGTCAGACCAGACTGACAAATGAAAGCTGCAACAGTAGCTATAGACAAGAAATAAACCCAGCAAGAAGGGAGGGGAAGGCCAGCCAAGGGGCTAAACAAACAGCCTCCAACTTTGCTCAATCCACATATTAATTAGGTACAAAATATCAATGCCTCAGATCCAAAGGAGAACTGATTCATATAAATTTCATATTTGAACTTCACAAGGGGAATGGGCCTTTGCACATTCTAGGAACGGCTCTCCCTGCCTCCCCCGCAATGGAACAGCAGCAAAGACCAGAAGAAATAAGAAAGAAGGGTGAGGGGCCTGGAGAGATGCTAGGTCCTATGCAATTAGGCGTCTGGGAGCAGAACATGTCTTGGGGGAGAAGCAGGGAGTGTGATCTCTCCCATCACATTCTCCAGAGGTGGTGTCTTAGAACAGCTGGGTAGCAGGTAAGTTGATGTTAACAGGGCAAGTGAGGCCATGCTGAGAATTGGGCAGAGAAGACATGTGAGAGCCAAATCAGGAGACTCTTACAACCACCAGCACTTTTTAAACATATTTGCTCCCCTGACAGTGACCCCAGTCCTGCCCCAAGCTCCTTCCCCTGGATGTTAGGGGAAGCTCTTCACAAGGAAACATGCCAGATGATTCATGGGCACCTCTCCAGGGATATGGCCTCAGTGGACCCAGAAACCTGCATTCTGGCCCAGCTACCCATGATGATGGTGGTACCAGTGGCTGGAGCCCACACTCGGAGCCCCTCTGGCTTCCCCCAGCCTGTGGGACAGCCATCACAGCCTCTTCCTCAAATCCTGGAGCGGACTCCTGAGATTATGAAAAGAAAAATTAAGGAGTGATGATATTTACCCCATGACAAAAGGATTCTTCCCTCCCCAAACAGATTTGCTGAGATGATTTTTCAGGCACTTGCCCTTAAGTGTTTGTTTGCCACATGAAGAGCGTGAGGAGAAGTTTGGTAGATGGCATTCAGCGGGGAGGTGGAGGGCATATCAGAGCCATAGCAAACTGAACATCGCTGAGCAATGAAGGTAAAATGAAAATCATAAGCTAACATTACAGAGAACAGGATTTGGTTTACATACTTGTCAAGAACACATCCACTTGTAACTGTGATAATAATGACATGAATCTCATGTGCCAGGTCCTGTGCTAAGTGCTAATGAATTCATTAAAAATATTTATCTATGAATAAACAAGTACAAAAATATAAAGCAAGGTCGTAGGTACAAACGGTCGTAGGTCAAACAATGTAGCCTTGTGGTTCAGCACATGAGCTCTAGACAGCCTCGGGTTCAAGTCCTGGCCCCATCATTCATCCACTGTATAACCTTAGCAGGGGACGTCTCTGGGCCTCGCTTCCTGTCAAAGAAGGACGCACGTACCTCACAGGGCTGCTCCGCTGATTAAATGAGATGATACGTGCAAAGTTCCCAGCACCTCCCTGGCATGTAGCACAACAGCCTATGAGAATTCTGAATGGTTGTTCCTATCATCATTGCTGCCGGAGTGGAGTGTGAGTCCCCCGTCGCAGAGTAGGGCGAGTCGGGTCTGTGAGGGGCCCAGGGGCCGCTGCCAGCGTAGCTGCGGAGGTGTGACCAAGGCAGGAAGCCGTCCGCCTTGTTTCCGTGCTGGATGACCTCCCCACACAGAGAGCAGGCCCTAAACACTGCAGGGATCCAAGAAGTAGGTAACAGCTCACTTTAAGAATCAAATGGGATCGTACACAAACAGTGACTGGTGCACAGCAAATATTCGATCATCATTAGGCATGATTATTCTCTAGAATTTTATAAGATATTTGCTGCAGTGTCTCTAAAAACATGACCTCATCAGCAGTTAGCATCAACCAAGCACCTCTTCCGAGCATCCAGGTGCCTGACACCTTCACCTTCTCACGGTGACGGCATTCCACTTTCTCTTGGGGAACTTCGCCCCTCCATCCCATGGTCCTGCTGGGGCTGCCAATCACAGCCTCAATTCCAGCCCCTGACAGTCCCATTAAAGCCTAATTTAGCCTGAGCCACCAGGTAGGAGCCTGCAGTCTGACAGCATCAGATTTCTTGACTCAGTGCAGTGAGGTGGGGCACTCCAGAGGACAGTGCGAGAAGGGCAGGCCTTTGGAAACTTTGATTTCCAGGTGCAGGATTCCAAGGAGGGTCTGAGGGAAGCAGGAATCAGTTCTGGACTGGCTGCTCTTGAGTCAGGACTGAGAAAAGCAGAGATTAACTAGGGACTGAGGGCTGTCATGAGGGGAGGGCAACTGAGCGGCTGGTCATCCCAGTGATGGATGAGAACAGCAAAGGCCATTGCTTTTGGCTTTTGTCATATGTCAGGAGGCAGCGGCTACCCAAAGGGTCCTCATGACATTCATAGCGGCTGCACGTCCTCGGGTTCAAACAATGTTTCCTGCTGACTTTATCATCCCTGTCCTTCCAGCCCGCTTTTTCTTTTCCCATCCCAGCTAATCGGCACTTTCAGTCCCAGCCTAGGTTTTGCTCTTTCAGCCCGAGCTGTAACTTTGTACAAAGATACCTTCTTACAGACACCTTACTGTTATCTGCCAGAAAACCGTCGTAATGAGACTCAAACATCAAGGACGGTGTCAGGAAGTCGTGTAAAGTCCACCCTGCAGTGGCAGCGCCCTGCCGCACATGCCCTGCATGCTCCAATTAGGCACTGGGGCTGGGGCGGGGCACTCGGGCGAGGCCGAAGTCTGGAGCAGGGTCCTGGAGGGCAGAGCCCCAGGGGAGGCAGAGCTCCAGGCGCGGGTGCCGAGGTGCCTGTTAGGGCCCAGCCTCATCCCCTCCCCCAGGGGGAGGCTGTTGGCTGTATCTCAATCTTTTCCCAGTGATCCTTGTTAAACCAAGCCACTCAGCTTCTGATGCGTGCCACCCAGAACCCTAAGTGACCTACCTCTTGCCCTCTCTCTCTGCAGGCCCTGTGCTGGCTGCTGGGAATAGTGAGAAATAAGAGGCAGGCCCACCTGGAGGTACTCACTGTCTACTTGTGATTACAGGGGATGATTATTCTCAAGACATAAAGATTCTTCCCTTTGTTAAATACTTTGCTCCTCGATCTCCCTTCCTCCTCCCGCCCCTCATTCTGTAAACTCCATGATGGCAGCTCCATCCCCAGCGCCCGGCCCCCAGTGAGCCCTCGCCAGGCCGATGGAGGGAATGGACTGGTGGTGCGATCCTCTCCATTTCTACAGATAAGGAAACTGAGCCTCAAGGAGGCTTCTAACCAGCCCACACACATGCAGTCAACAAGCACTAGGGCAGAGATTCAAAACCAGGTCAGTCTGTGTCTTCACTACACCACTGTGTTTCTCTCACTCACCCTGGAAGGGACTTCTCTCCTTTTCTTGGGTAGGACACAGCCAAGGAGCCTCCATGTCAAAATACCACACTCCGATTTGGCAGTTCTTCAGAAAGTTAAACACGGAATTACTTTGTGACCCAGGAATCCCACTCTTATGGATATACCCCAGAGAACTGAAACGGGCACCCAAACAAGTACGTGTACGCACACGTTCACGGCAGCACTGCGTCCAACTGTCAACAGGTGCAAACAGCCCAGATGTCCCGTAAAGAAAGAACAGATAAACCACCTGTGGTGTATGCAGAGGGACTATTGCTCAGCATAAAAGGGAATCAAGTGCTGGTACAGGCACAGTGTGGATGAACCTTGAAAACATTATGCTAAGTGAGAGAAGCCAGACATAAAAGGTCACATACTGTATGATTCGATTTATATGAAACATCCAGAATAAGTCAACGTGCAAAGGCAGACAACAGGTTTGGTGGTTATCAGGGGCTGGAGGGTGGGGGAAATGGAAACTGTTTAATAAGTAGGTGATTTCCTTTGCAGATGATGAAAATGTTTTGGAACAAAATAGAGGTGATGGTAATAACAACATTGTGAATGCACTAAATGCCACTTAATTGTTCACTTTAAGCTGGTTAATTTTATGTAAGTTTCACCTCAACATTTTTTTTTTAAACACATTTCAAGAGCTATGCTGGCACTCAGGAATATTAATTTCCCATGGCACCTTTCCCAGTCCCAGACACACACTTGGTGCACAATGAATGCTTGATGTGTTTAACTGGTTTTTAGGCTGTGCTGGAGAAGCCCTCTTTTGGGGGCAGTATGACTGAATGGCTAGGAGAACAGACAGCCTGGCTTCAAACCCCAGATTTGCCACTTATATGACCTTGGCTGAATTTCTTAATCCCTGTATGTCATTTTTTTCATTAGTAAAATTGGGATAACTGCGCCTACCTCACAGGGCTGTTCTAAGGGCTGAGATGATAATGCCTGCAAGCACCTCGAACAGTCCCTAGGCCACAGAAATGCTCAGTCAGTATTAGCTGCGATAATGATGGCGACTGTCTGCTACAGTGGGTTCCACCACTCCCAACCCCTCTGTTTTCAAATGTCATCATGCGATCTGTCTGCAATACATTTTGTGCTGCAGAGACCTGTTTTGCCAGAAAACGAGCCATTACCCTCAAAGCAGACTGCCTCGCAGATGAGACCTCTGGCGATGGATGATATCCCACGGACACTCTAGAGGACCATTTAGGTTTTTACCTCCGCCAGCAGCAGAGCTCCCAGGAAGTGGATCCTACCCAGAATAATGAGAGCGGTTCCTGTTTCCCTTGGCTGCCTGTGCAGTTTAGTGCATTTACAGGGAGCTCTGTTTCTCAGCCCTTTGCTGTGTGGGATGACATTGCTCCCCTCCCAGCCCCAGGCTGTTTCCTGTGTTCTGTGATGTGGAACAGACAGACGTGGGAAACATCCCACACAGCTGGTTGGCCAGCCTCAGAGATCCGGCCGGGGCAGAAGGGTCACCAGGCTCAGAACACATCTGTCCACACCCCAAACATGTCAACCTGGGCCTCCTGTCCATGGCCAGGTCACACATTTGATTTTTTTAATCATTATTTTAAAAATAATTAAAAGTGTTTAGTACAGGTAATGAGTTCACATAGAATAAAGAAATCAAACAGTAACAAAAGGAAATGCCATGAAATGGAAGGCTCTGCTCCCTGCCCTTCACCGTCAGACTTTCCATTCCCCTCCCCCAAGGAGATCACAAAGTGTCCCTTGAATATCCTTCCAGAGATAGAGGAACATATACTCCTGACTCCACAGCCCCCAAGCATACTTTGGTGCAAATGATACCACAAACAGAGTTCTGTATCTTGGTGTGTGTGTTTTTTTAACTTAACTATATCGTGGTGGTCTTTATATTAGTTCACTGAACTCAACCTCATCTTTGATGGCTACATGGTATTCCATTTGATAGGTGTGCAAGACTTAATTCAACCAGGTTCCCAGCTGATGGACATTTAGGTTGTTTCCAGTGTTTTCCTTTAACAAGCAGGGCTACAATAAATGAGAATTACATTTCCCTCTTTTGGGGGTGGGGTGACCCCCTTTTCCCCATACAGTTGCCTGTGTAAACAGGACGTGTCCTGTATTTTTTTTTCTGTGTCCTGTATTGACTCTCAGTACATTCTGAATGTCTTGTATTCAGCTTTTTTAGATAAATTACAATAAAGCATCAGAGCTAGTTTCCCTCCATGGTAACTGGGGCTAAAATCACTTAACTGGCAACACTAGATGAAAAGTGTATTTCCAGAAATAGAGATCTGGACAGTCCGTTATGGTTTCCTGCAGACCTGGCGGAGGGAAGTACAGAAAAGGAGACCAAGAATTAAAGGTACTCATGTTCATATTCAAGAAAGGAAAACACTATTTTTTGGCCAAAGTCTGGAGTCGTGAACAGTAACCACCATTCATTAATAAGAGAAAACTTGGGATTTTTTGTTCTGAAGAATCAGCCAGTCAAACACACGCTCACTCCAGGAACAATGCTTCTGAAAAGAGCAAAACCCGTCCACCTAGCGCCTGCAAGCTGGCCCACCGGTGACGCCCCTGAGCTAGACAACAGCCAATCAGCGAGCCCCTCAGTCCAGGGACTTGAAAGGGAGCGAGTCACAGGCAGCCTTAGGCCAGTGGCCCACTAACGCGGAGATGCCCTGCCGTCCACAGAATACTTGCTCGGCTTCCCAAAACCTTACATAAAATCAACTCTGGACTTGTCTGGGGAACTTTTCCTTAAAAGTACATTTCAGGCAAACCAGAAATGCACCGTTTTTTGGTCTGACGTCATGCTAGTTAGAAAACTTGCAGCCCTTTTTAAGTCAGACCGGTTGTGGTTTAGCGTTGAGTTCAGACTTGAGAGTGACAGATACACTGTCACAGCTGTGAGATTATCAAATTCAATCTCTTTGAGTCTTGCGCTGGTTTTTATGATCTATTCTTTTATTTGTGTATATTTGAACCCCCAAATACCAAAAAGCAAGCATAGATGTTGTGAACTTTCTATGGGGCCATCATTAATTTAATGAGGAATAACTCCTTGAAGCTTTTGCAGTATGCAATTGTTCATGTAATATAAAGAATGCTGGAAAGTTAGATCTAAGTCAGTATATAGTAATAGCTAAGCAGAAAAGATGCATGATTTCCTAAGCTAGTACTAAGGAAAGTGATGAACTAACTTTTTCCTGATTAAGAAGATAAAATAATCAACAGAAACTGAAGGGCCTGCACTGTGTATCATCCCCAGTCTTGCAGCTCAAACAACCTTTTGAGTGTATTGCTGGCTTCCTGGTGCTGACACTGCAAGCAAATTTTCCAATGCTAGAGAGAAATCTACTGCCACAGTGAAAATCTATGAGCTCCACTTATTACTAGGGTTCTCAAAGACCTAGATGGCTCACCTTTTTACAGCCCAGCCACAATGCGAGTAATCACAACTTGTCCTGTGTGTAATACTTTTCTTATGAAAAAGCCTTGTTTATTAGGCTAGTCCAAGTAGATCCCTTCTAGCTGAGACTTCACAAACGGTAGCATATTTTTGTGCAGACTCACTGCGTCAGAGTTACTGATATGCACATACACATCCCCAAAAACAAAGCACACGGGAAACTGTCCGAGGTGGTGGCTGTGTCCCTCTTCCCTTGATCGTGGTGATGGTTTGTTCAGATGTATGCATATGTCCCAACTCATCAAATTGTATACATTAAATATATGCAGTGTTTTTGTATATGTAAAAAAGAGTTCACGGGAAATTTTGACTACTTTTGTTGGAGATAATACAAATACACGTTTATGGAATTTGTTTATATAAGGGTACAATGTTATTCAAAGTTGAAGCAAAGCATAAGTAAGTGTACTGAAGGTGTTGGTTGGTCTGCCCATGTTCGGCGTTACACTGCTCAGTAGCACCTGACGTCTTTTCTTTTGAGAACGAAGTAACTGTCCTGAAATCATTCTCCTACTTCCGCATCGAAACTGTTGTAACTGACTCATTAAGGACTTCTATGATTTTGTTGGCATCTGGCATTCTCCATCTCTCACATTAAAAAACCATTGGTTCTCTTGACCAAATGCAGTTGAAAGAATCTTCCATTTATCTGCAGTATTGACTTTATATTTCAGTTCTAAAGAAAAGGGCCACAAAATTCTTGGTGACATTTTGAGTAATGCATTGAATGGAGTCTACTTATTTCTTTACAGCATTCAGTATCAATTTAGTGATACATTTATGCAAATTGAAAGAAGAGCGAACAGTGTTCTCAAAGTTGTGGAAACAAGCACTGCCTGCTTGTAACCTTTTGTCCCATAATAACCAAGTGTCCACATGGTCCCCTGCTTCAGGCCATATGCTAGGAATACAGTAGGTTGATGGCCTGGGGCTGGCCAAATTCAGGCCTGCTTATCGATGGAGACATTGTGTTGGGAGGCAGACCCCTCTGACCAAGGGTGCTGGTCACACAAGAATAAGCCCTTCTAGCAAAGCACATAGCCTTTGTCTCCACCCCGATATACAGTTTTCTACCTGCCCACAATGATGGTGTGCAACCTCGTCCAGCCAGGCACTCCTGGACTCCCTGTTGGCAAGTCCCAAAAAAAAAGTCCATGTCTCCTATGCTGTTTCTGGTCTTTTCTTTGGTCTTTTGAGGGCTTTCCCATCACATCTCACTCAGCTGGGTGTGCAATCAGACTTGTGATCACACAGAAGTTCTCCATTGCTTAAAGGAACTTGTTGCATGTGTTAAAGAAGAATTGATGAAAAATTTACCCCTTTCATTTCTTAAGAGAGACAACATTCTGTATGAAGAGGAAAATACCTTCCAGCCCAAGGTGCATAATTACTGCAGTACTTGCTCTGACAATCTTTTTTTAAATATATTTTTTATTTTTTATTAAGGCATCATTGATATACACTCTTATGAAGGTTTCACATGAAAAACAAGTGTGGTTACTACATTCACCCCTATTATCGAGTGCCCCCCCCAAACTCCATTGCAGTCACTTTCCATCAGTGTAGTAAGATGCCACAGAGTCACTACTTGTCTTCTGTACTACACTGCCTTCCCCATAACCCCCCAACACCATGTGCACTGATCATAAAACCCCTCAATCCCCTTTTACCTCCCTCCCCACCCACTGTCCCCCATCCCTCCCCTTTGGTAACCACTAGTCCCTTCTTGGAGTCTGTGAGTCTGCCGCTGTTCTGTTCCTTCAGTTTTGCTTTGTTGTTATACTCCCCAAATGAGGGAAATCATTTGGTATTCGTCTTTCTCGCCCCATGCGAACCGCCCCTCTCACTCTTACACCCACCGCTGGGACCCAGGCCCTCACAACCTCACCTGTCAGCTATTACTCTAGTCTTTGCCTTGCTTTTGTATTCTCCCTTTTTGTTCCATCCTGAAACCACACCAGATTATGCTTGGTACCTTATGTCATTTGTCTCCTGTGGAAAAGCTTTCTGTGGCTCTCCACACCCTTTAAGATAATATCAATTCCTGAACATGTGCTTCCTAAACTGTGCTGAGAAAAACCACTGATATTTGGATATTAAAAGATGCTTCATTTAAAAAAAGGAAGCTACCATCACTTCTCCATTTACATGCACATTAGGTAAGTGCCTAAATATGTGACAGGGACCTGAAACTTTTTTTTTTAACCAGCACTTCAAAATGGTTCTGGCCACATTTTTTTCAATGAAAACATTGGAACATCTGGTTAGCACTAACATTCCACAAAACACAGTTCAGGACATTCACCACCTTACTTCCACACCCCTTTCTGGACTTACCTCCCACTATTCCCCGACGCAAATCCCTCTCGGCCTATAAACTGGCTCCTGACCAAACTGGAAGCATAGGGTTTGTTTCCTTCTTATGGCTGAGTAGTATTCCATTGTGTATCTGTACCACATCTTCTTTATCCATTCATCTACTGATGGACACTTGGGTTGCTTCCATATCTTGGCTATTGTAAATGACGCTGCAATAAACATAGGGGTGCATATGTCTTTTTGAATCTGGGATCTCGTATTCTTCAGGTAAATTCCTAGGAATGAAGTTCCTGGGTCAAATGGTATTTCTGTTTTTAGTTTTTTGAGGAACCTCCATATTGCTTTCCACAATGTTGAACTAGGTTACATTCCCACCAGCAGTGTAGGAGGGTTCCCCTTTCTCCAGAATTTGCATCCTCACCAGAATTTGTTGTTCCTAGTCTTTTCCATGTTGGCCATCCTAACTGGTGTGAGGTGATATCTCATTGTGGTTTTAATTTGCATTTCCCTGATAATCAGCGATGTGGAGCATCTTTTCATGTGCCTGTTGGCCGTCTGAATTTCTTCTTTGGAGAAGTGTCTGTTCACATCCTCCACCCATTTTTTTAAATCAGGTTATTTGCTTTTTGGATGTTGAGGCATGTGAGTTCTTTATATATTTTGGATGTTAACCTCTCGTTGCTCTGATGATCTTTTGAAATAGGTTTCACCCACTGAAAAATTTGATTATGTTATATGGTTGTTACTAAACAGTCTTTCAGCCTGGGAACAATTGTAATCACCACATACAGCACTGAAGAAAAAAGAAATAAAAATTGGAGACAATGCTCCTTTTGTTAGTGGGCATTTAAAAAAGCTGACCAAGAGATGCAGTGTAACCCTGAAGACTGGAAAAGCAAGTTATGCTGTGAAAGATGGTATTACCTGTTTCAATCAGTCACGTTTGAAGAGCAATTCTCAGAGCAATTCTCTTTATGATGTACATGTTCTATATACTGACTCACGACGCTGGGCATGACTTTTCATTAATGAATGTTCAATGGCCAAGAACAAAATAAGGTGGATGTGACAACTGCAGAAATCATGGTAAAATGGAAATGGAATATAGACTCTAATGCTTCAAGGATTGTTTTAAGCAAATTCTTCAAAAGAAGGAACTATTAGGAAAACCAAATCACCAGAGAAATATAATGAAAGAGGTATGTAATTAACCAGTTCTAATGTATTTCAGATAAACAAATACATTTTTAGAATAAGTGGATTTCATGCAATATTTTCCTTCTATCTCAAAGTACTTATGCATAGGCAATTAAAAATAATTCAGATCTAACTGAGTGTCCTGTGTTTTTGTTTCTTAAGTCAGGAAACGCTTCTCCCCCAGCCTCTGTGCTTCCAAGCCCTTGCTCGTTCTGTCTGTCTGCAATGCCGCCGCCTCCTCTTCAGTGACTAGATCCTAAATCTCTTTTAAGGTCCATCTCAAAGCCCTAATAATACTGATGCCTTCATGAGGGCTAATTCTGTGCCAGGCACTGTTCTAAGTGCCTTACATGTGCTAAATCATTTATTTCTCCCTGATATGATTGCTTTTGGTAATAACAGTACAAGCTGTATAGACGAAACTGTTTTTCCTATTTATGGATGAAGCCATTAGGGGACAAAGAAATTAAGTGATTTACCAGACATTGCCCAATCAGTAAGTGGTAGAGCTGGGCCTCAAAGCCAGCCAGTGTGGTTCTGGAGTCCTTGGTATGCCACCAGCATCTGGCCGGCTCCGTACGCGGCTCTCCTGGGGCTCTCATCTGCTTTACCAACGAATGTTTGAACCACACAGTCATGCAGTTTATTATATTGCCTTTCCCTTGTGAAGGAGCCTAAAATTACTGAATTTATTCTTGTTTCCCCCTTTAAAAGGACTTTTGTAATAGCTGAGAGGTGGAAGCAACCCCTGTCCACGGACAGATGAGTGGATAAACAAAACAGCGTCTATACATACAGCGGATTAACTCTCAGCCTTTAAGAGGAAGGAAATCCTGACACAAGCTCCAGCATGCACGGCGCTCAAGGACACTGTGCTGAGGGAAATAAGCCAGTCACAAAAGGACAAATACCATAGGACTGCACAGAGACAGAAAGTAGAGCGATGGCTGCTGGGGAAGGAGGAAATGGAGTTGTTGTTTAATGGGTACGGCGTTCCATTTTTGCAAGATGAAAGAGCTG
Source organism: Manis javanica (assembly GCF_040802235.1). Lineage (NCBI taxonomy): Eukaryota > Metazoa > Chordata > Mammalia > Pholidota > Manidae > Manis > Manis javanica. Next base: position 88,453,967 of record NC_133169.1, on the reverse strand, counting down.
TGGAGATTGGCTGCCCCACAATATGAATACGCGTAACACTACTGCGCTGCACACTTGCACAGGGTGAAGATGGGAAACTCCGTTATGTGCTTCTTATCACAATTAAATTTTTCTTAAAAGAAAAAAGAAATTGTGCTTTTGCCCTCTCAGCTTCTCCCCTCTCTTCCGCTCTCTAAGGAGCTAGTTTTCAGCAGTTGCGTGTCTGGGCTTTTGAGATAAGCGAGAGCGAGAGAAACTGTGGAGAAGCCAAACCCAGGCGGCTGCACCAAAAAGGCCTGGAGAAATTTATCTGAGGAGGAGGAAGGGGGCGAATGGAAGGAAGAACAAGGGCTTCACCCTGCTGGCTAAGGGATGAGGGGTTGGGGCAGAGAGAGTTCTTAGGAGCTCAGAATGAGCCGTGGGGAAAGGTTTCCTGGTGGCAGTGGAAGGAGGCGGGCAAGGAGAATTCTAAGCGGGGCTGAGTTTGACTCAGATCCTCTTTGACACCCTACTAGAGACATTAATACCAATTATAATTGCTTTGGTTGCTGGACTGTTTCTTTGCATATAATTTTGGTAAACGGAAAACAATAATATTAGGTTCAACTATGTGAAATTACTAATAGTATAATTTTTGATACAGAAAAATGGTAATTTCATATGGCTTCATCTAATATCCGATATTAATTGAGCAATTGCCACGTGTCAGGACAGTTCCAACCGCTCTACATGTGTCAGCTTAATCCTCACAACAACCCTATGATGCTGCTATGATTATTATCCGCATTTTACTGTTGAGGACGCTGAAGCACAGAGAGGTCAAGAGAAGTGTCCCAGCTAACTAGTGGCTGATCTAGAATCTGAACCCACTGGGCTCCAGAGTCAATGCTCTGAAACATGTGGGGCTTTGGCTTTTGTGTGCAAGGTTCTGAGCTCGTGGCATGGCAAATGCAAAGATCAGTGAGATGCAGCATTTATGGAGATGTCAGACTGCACGTAACAGAAGGCTCAGCAAAAGCCATGGCAGGAGATATCACAAAGCGGCGGCAGCATGTGGGGGTGTGGGGGTAAGAGCTCCTAGCGGGTCAGATGCGGCACGGGGGTGGGGGGGCAGAGATAAGGGTTGAATTCCCTGCCCAACACCCACACTTGTTGTGAATTTTTCTAAGTGTATTAGGTACCTATTGCTGGATAGCCAATTCATGCAAATTTAGCAGCTTAAAACAACAAATATTTATTACCTCATAGCTCCTGTGGGTCAGGAATTCAAGAGCAACCTAGCTGAGTGAGTCTGGGTCAGGGACTTGGATAAGTTTTCAGTCAAGATATTGACCAGGCCTACAGTCATCTGAGGGCTTGACTGAGGCTGTGGGATCCACCTCCAACATGGCTCACTCACAAGGCTACTGGAAGGAGACCTCATTTCCCCACCACGTGGGCTTTTCCAATAAGGCTTCTTGAGCATCCTCACAACATGGCAGCAGGCTTCCCCAGAACAAGTCATCTCAGAGAGAGTGAGCAGGCTGGCAGCTGCAGTATCTTTCATGACCTAACTTTAAAAGACACACTCATTTCATTTGGTTACGCAGGTCATTCTTAGCCATTGTGGGAGGGGACATAAAGGCACGAATCATTAGGAGCCGCCTTGGAAGTTGGCTACCACAGTGAGTTATTAAACTTCATCAAAATGAAATCACTAGAGCCTGGAGGTCCACAAGGGGATGGCCTTTGTTTTGCTCACTGTTGTATCTCCAGAACCTACAGTGTCCTGCCCATGATACAGACTCAGTAAATAACTTATAAATGCATGAAAAAGAGGACCATGAGGGACAGGAAGCACTTTAATTGGTCCAGATGGAAGCATAAGATTGATTAAAGTTTTTAGAGCTTGATTCCCACCCCCAAGACAAATATCATTCATTTCACACAAATATTAAGCGGCAAGTGAACTCCTCTCCCCCCATAGTCCCACCCCACTAAGGAAACTAAAGTAAAAATGTCCGTAAAATGGAAGTAAACTGGGCATTTACTTCAAAGCATATTATGAAGAGTCAATGAGATAATGCTTGAAAGATCTTTGGCATAATGGCTGGTACAAAGCAGGTAATCAATCAAGTTGATCAAATCCTAATATAACTTAGTATATGTCTGTGGCAGATCGTATGGCCTAAAGATGACTGTATTACATATTTATTCCATCCCACATGCTCTTCTTATGTTACTGACACTCCTCACACAGAGGGGCGGGGTCTATGTTCTTTTTAAATCTGGGGCCTGTGACCACCTCGATAGAGTTCAACAGGGTCATGCTGTGTGAGTTCTGAAGCTAACAGGATACAGCGTCAGCCCATCTTTCTTTGTCTCTCAACATGTTTGCCCTGGGAACCCAGCCACCACACTGGGAGGAAGCCCAGGCCACAAGGAGAGGGCCTATGTGAGTGTTCAAGCTCACAGCCAGCGGGAATCAACTGCCAGACACGTGAGTACAAGAACCTTCATGTGATCCCAGCCTGAGTCTTCCATTCGAGGCTCCAGGCACAGCCCCATCGCACCCTGTTGGAATGTTAATAAGCTCACAGAGATCCCAGGAGATAATAAAAGCTTGTTGTTTTTTGTTTGGTTTGGTCTGGGTTTCTTTTTTTTAGCAGTTTTAGGTTCACAGCAAAACTAAGAGGAAGGTACGGAGCTCTCCCATAGGCTTTCTGGCCCCGCACATGCACACTGCCCCATCCCCACCACCTCCCACCAGTGATACACTTGTCACTGATGAACCTACATCAACACATCGTAATCATCCAAAATCTGCGTTCACTCTTGTACATTCCATGGGTTTAAACAAACATATAAGGACGTGTATCCACCGTTATAGTTTCATACACAATAGTTTCACTGCCCTAAAAATCCTCTCCCACCCACCCCACTAATTCCCAGAAACCTCTGATCTTGTTACTGTCTCCCTCATTTGCCTAGTATTGCTTTTTCCAGAATGTCAAAAAGTCAGAATATTACAGTATGTAGTCTTTCAGGTTGGCCTCTCTCACTCAATAGTACACATTTCAGTTTCCTTCCATGTCTTTTTATGGCTTGATCACTCATTTCTATGTAGCGTTTACTGCACTTATTACTTTCAACCACTAAGTCTTGGGGTAATCTGTTATGCAGGAATAGGTAACTGAGTACCTGTCCAGAATTTCCTCTGGCTTCAGGGAAGAAAAGACATTTATGTTTTCACTCACAGCCTCAGGCATGGCTAGATCTAGGCAGCTCAAGTCATGTCACCAGGGCTCTGTGTCTCTTTTCCATTGGTTCTATTTTTCTCACTGGCAGCTCTAAGCTTTCCTGATTTTACAGCTCAAGATCCTAGGACAAAAAATGTTTCTCCCCCAAATAGTAGTGTAAACAAAAAGAAAGACCTCAGTCATTTGCTGTTACAGTGGGCCATGTTTTTTAATTTCAAGTCACAAAAGAGTTCTACTAACGGTTGCTTAAAGTTTAAACCATTAGGGTATTTACTATTTACTTAGAAGTCCAGAAGTGAGAGGCCCAGTACTGGTCAAATATCTAGGATTTAAGTTCTTTCCACCCTCCACTCTATCCTTATACTGTTGCCTTAGGGTTATTAACATGGCTTCCCCAGCTCAACACTTCACATCTGCCTTCAAGGGAAGCAGGAAAGGGAAGAAGGGACAGACAGTTGGTTTCTCAAGCATGTCACTTTTCTCAGAAAGTAAAGTATCTTCCCAGAAGCCATACTTTTACTTTATTGGCCAGAACTAGGTTATCTGGCCACACCCTAGCTGAGAAGCTGGGGCAGGACAGTGAGAGGCAGCAAAGTTGAAAGGAGGCTGTGAATGGCTGTTGGGTTAATACGTCCCATGTCCGTCCAGCCCTGAACCAATGAACTTCACCAAACCCACATGAACCCCACAGACAGAAGATTTCGGGGGCATGGGGGCAGGGTGCTTGCCCAAGCAAAGGCATACTCGAGTGTACAAAAACATCGACCCACACAGGTGCTGCAGTGTTCCACAGTGTGGATGAATTCACAGTTCTTTTAACTGGCCAGTTTTACTTCCAAAATAAGAAGATGGGAGGATGGGAGCTGATAACAGTTCAAACCCAGGCATGCAGTGGGAGGAGCCTGAAGGGGGTCAGCCGATTAGCGCACAGAGCATTTCAGAGCTAGAGTGGGCTGCAAGGAGGGGAGGAGCAAACAGGAGGTCATCACGGCTGGCTGTGACCACCAAGCGAGCGATGCCAGTACTTCATCCAGTACTCACAACAGCCACATGAGATCAGTATTACTTAATTTCCATTCAACCCCATGTCCCAGATAAGAAAATTGAGAGCTGGAAAAGTTTATAGTCTCATTTGCTTGACTTACTCAAGAACAGGGAATTGGCTAGACCAGAATCTTTCTGCTTAGTCTCCAGGCTGTCTGACTGCACCGTCACCAAGCTTAACACAGACCCTGCACAGTTTCCCTACAATTAAAGCCACACGAAGTCCCTCTTTCTGGAAAGATCTGAACACGGCTGCTGGAGGCGCGGCCCACATTTGATGTGTTTGGAGAATGGTTTGGCAATTTCATGGTGAAACATCTGCAATCATGCTGAGATGAGATTTGACTGAACTTAAACCCAACAGCTACATCAACACTGAGGCCAAAGAACAAGCCCCTGTAACTGTGAAGGTATTACCTCCACCACCGGTTTCATGGGGGGGTGGGGGGTGGGGGGTGTCTCACGAGGTAAGGCAGCCTCTCTCCAGCTGGTCTGGAGCTGCAGCTGGGCACAAGCTGGGTCCTGGGATCACCTGCATGTGGCCACCCAGTTGACCATGGACGCCAGTGTGGTGGGTTTCCATTTCTGTAAAATATAAATATGGTCCAGGAAAAACATTTAAGAATGTAGTCCAAACTGCTAGCAATGGTTGACTGGGGGTGGGGACTTGGGCAGCGCAGGAACCTACCTTTTTTTCTAGTATACACTGCTGCAAAGGTTGATCTTTAAAAAGGAGGGGGGCAGAAAAAAATCCAATTATATTTAAAGCAAAAAAAAGTTGTAGTATCTAGGTAAATAAATGACATCTAAAAAAATGAACCTGAAGACAGAGCCGGGCCCAACTCCGGGAGTCCGAGGGAGCGACTGCGCCCCTCAACCCCGCCTCCCACGGGCCGCTCCCTGCCCGCACGCCCCAGGAGCGGCGTCGGGAGGGAGGGAGGCGGCCCCAGCCGGGCACAGTGCGCCCGGGAGCGACGACCCCGCGGCGTCAGCCCCGCCGGGGAGCGGCGCCGCGTGACCCGAGGCCACGTGATGCCGAGTGGGGCGGGGCCGCCGGCGCCGGGTCTGCAGCCGCCGCGGGAGGTGGACGCGTAAGTGGGCAGCGGGGCCGGCGGGGACCCTCCTCGTGGGCGGGCGCGGGCGGGGGTCCGTGCGCCGCCCCGGTCCCGGGTGCTCTGGGGCCGGGACCCCAGCGAGCTGCTCGGACGCGCTGTCTAGGCGGGCCCGGAGGTGCGATGGGCTCGCCATCGGGGTGCAGGGAACACCCCTGGACCCCACGGACCGCCGTCCGGCCGCCGCAGCCGCGGGCCTTACCCCTCTGAGGAACCGCAGTGAGGGGCAGCAAACGCCCTCCCTCCGCAGCGATTACCGGTACCCCGGGTACTCTCGGGGAAACTGAGACGCCCGAGCAAGGCCGGCGGGTGGGGGCCCGCCTCTCCAGTCCTGAGAGGGGGCACGCTGATTCGGGCAAAGCCCTCCCCCGCCCCAGCGGCCCGGGATGAACCCCTGACCTGTTCACTTTGGAAGACTACAGGGGTAGAAAATACCCAGTGGGTGGGGGTGGAGGAGCGGGGAAGGGGCGGGTTCGCAACCGCAGTAGCTAACATATTGGGTACTGTGTGGTTTGCGTGCAACCATTGTGAAATGTGTCAGGTAGGTACTATTGTCCCCCTTTTACAGAGAACTGGGTCCTTTGCGATAGGTCCTCGAGTCGGTGAACGGAGGAACTGAGATTAGAACCCACGTCTGTTCCGCATCAGCGCCGCCTGGGGTGGGGGATGTGGAGGCCCTTGGCCCAGCCTGTTACCCCATCTGTGAAGTGAAAGTGAAGGCCGCTCCTCCTCCTGGCTCGGGCAGCCTGGAGAGAGGGTGTTGCTGGGTGCACAGCGTTTGTCCCCTCTCCCTCACCACCTCCTTGCCGTTCTCCCGGTCACTTAGCACGGATTCCCTTTCTCACCTGCCCCCTGCAGGACAAGATGAAGCTCATCATTCTGGACCATTATTCTCAGGCCAATGAATGGGCAGCCAAATATATCAGGAACCGCATCATCCAGTTTAACCCAGGGCCCGACAAGTACTTCACCCTGGGGCTCCCCACTGGTGCGTTGTGGGGTGTAGAGGGTGCCATGGGTGGCGGGGAGAGGGAGAGAATGAGCATTAGGGTTCTAAGGGGCCAAGTATGGAGGGTTCACTCAGCCCAGGGGACCTAAAGGAGGGCTCTGAGCTGCTGGTGCTGGGAATGAACTCTGTCCCCGGGACATAGAACACAGACGACCCAGCTTCCTGTATGGGTTGCCCAGCTGCCTGCCCCTGGAGTCCCTGAGTAGAGCTTGGTTGGGCAGAAGGAACTTCCTGATATTTAGGTTATACCCTAAGTCAGCCCTTTCAGCCAGGGTTCCTCCACAGAATTAAGTCCTGATGCCTTAAGGCACAGACTTTATGTAATGAATTAATGCATCTTATGTGCATCTAGAGTGCCCCTAGCTAAGCACCACACTTGGGAGTCACTCAAAGCATTTTCAGTAAGGCTTAGTTAAACGCGGGACCCATATGAAAAACAATCTCAGTTTGAGAAAAAAAATCAGAATGTTTCCTGTATGGGAGGATATTTTGACCCCTTGAGGCAAATGTCTCCATTATTTCTTTTAGAAGTTGGGTGGACTTGCCCCAGTGGCCCACCCACTAGAGCAGCGGTCTTCAAACTTTCTGTAAATGGCCAAACAGTAAATGCTTTACATCTTACTGGCCATGCAACCTCTGTTCCAACTACTGAACTCTGCCCTGGTAGATTGGAAGCAGTCATAGTCAATATATAAATGAATGGCATGGCCTTCTGCCAATAAAATTTTATTTATGGACACTGAAGAGCAGCCCTAAGGCATTCTTGGGTGCCCTCTGGGAGCTGGGGGCTGAAGGAGGTTCATGGCTGTGGCCTCTCCCACAGGGGGCACCCCGATTGGCTGCTACCAGAAGCTGATTGAGTACTGTAAGAACGGAGACCTGTCCTTCAAATATGTGAAGACCTTCAACATGGATGAGTATGTGGGTGAGTCTCTCTTTTAAGGTCTTAACCTGAGTCCAGAAGGCGAGGCCCAAGAGAGGAACGGGGATGTCTCTGGGGGCCAGTGACTTTGGTAACAGACTCAGTTGATTTTCTCAGTTTTAAAAAGGGGGTGTAATGCTGACTTCATAGCATTAGCTGCTATAATAGACATGGAAGCCTCTTGTATAAAGCAAGCACTTCACATAAATATTAGTTACCTCCTCCTCTGCCTCCTCCCTGACTCCATGCCATTGCCATTTCTGTTGGAACAAATGTTTGCATATGGGACTGGCTGGGGTGTGTCCCCCAACATCTGTGTCTGGACTCTCCAGTGTTCATGCAGCAGCTCCCCTGTTCTGCCAGATACACCGGGAGGGGAGCTGAGACGGTGTCCTTCCCACTGCTAAAAAGCTATACCTGTCCTCTGTCACTCCCCTCTCCCACCATCATTTTGTAATGGCTTCACTGTAAACATTTTCTTAAATTGTGGTAAAATAAACATAAAATTTACCATCTTAACCATTTTTACATGCACAGTTCAGTGTTAAAGTGTATTCACTTTGTTGTTCAACTGATCTCCAGAATTCTTCATCTAGCAAAACTGAAACTCGCCCGTCAAACGCCCAACCACCCATTCCCTGCTCCCCTGGCGGCCAGCATTTTACTTTGAAATTGGTTACTCTAGGTGCCTCGCGTAAGGGGACTCAGACAGTCCTTGTCTTTTTGTGACTGGCTCACTCCAACACAGTGTCCTCAAGAGTCACCCATGTTGCAGCATCGGTCAGAATTTCCTTCTTTTTTAAGGCTGACATGAAACATTTTGAATGTTTAACATTAAACATTCACTTTAAAAATTCCTTTCCTTTTGGCTGAAAAAATTTCTTTTGGAGAAGTCCTGAGATAATTCTCTCCAACCCCCTGATGTTCACGTCGGGGTTCAGGCTGAGGGTTATAACCAGGGGTGAGCGGTGGGGTGGGAGGCGCAAGGGAAGGAACGTGCTTGCCTCCCTCCCAGATGGGCCCAGCCCAACCCCGAGGGGCCAGGCCGCCGCCAGAAGCCCAGGGAGACCCGAGCCTCCAGCCTGTGGTCATTCCCTTGTGGAAAGAAGATTGGAGTCAGGGGCTTCGCAGGCCCCCGGGGCGTGGTTACTCCGGCCTACTCCCATGGTCGTAGGTGGTGGTGGTGGGCAGACACTTAGGGACCTCAGTGCAGCCTATCCCGAGTGGCTGGGGGTCAGAGGGCAGGTGCCCAGGGCCTCCCTGATGGCATTTCCTTCAGAATGTCTCCGAGGGTCTAGGAGTACCCTGGCATCCTCCTTAGGATGGCTCTTGGCCAGGCTCTGGCTTAGCCTGGGCATGACTGAGTGCGGCCGTGGCCCCACAGGCCTTCCTCGAGAAAACCCGGAGAGTTACCACTCCTTCATGTGGAACAACTTCTTCAAGCACATTGACATCCACCCAGAAAACACTCACATTCTGGATGGGAACGCAGCTGACCTGCAGGCCGAGTGTGACGCCTTTGAAGAGAAGATCAAGGCTGCGGGTGGGATTGAGCTGTTTGTCGGAGGTGAGCTTGACGCTGAGCAGGTGTCCACGGCAGACCAAGGATTGTTAGAAAGGGTGGGAAGGACAAGACCCAAGCCTTTCTCCAGACGGCCTCCTTCCTCTGCGCTAGGGGCAGTGGGGTCACTTAGTGCCCCCGAGGAAGCAGGGAGGGCAGGGTGGCTTTAGCTCCATCTGCTGCTCAGTAACTCCCCTTGCTGCACTTCAGTGTCTTGTCTGTAAATCTGAGGGATTTGGACATGGAGATTCTGTTCCCCAGTCTTACAAGTTTTATAAATCAATCATGAAACTTTATAAACAGCTAAAATCACAGACTCATGTTCCCCACACTCAGCCCCTGCACGCTGTAGATAGCCAGCTGAACCCCGGAAGGTTTGTGGCTGCCCAAGGCCCGCTGGCTGGAGCGGCAGATAAGGCAGGACCCCGAGGGTGTGCCCCCTCTGGGACCTGTGGTCCTGTTTGTATCCTGGGCTGCCCGGTTTCCCTCCGTCGCCGCCTCTGGAGTTAGCCGCGGGGCTGTGACGTTGGACCGCGTCTGAACTGCTCTCAGTCTGACTCTACTTCAAGGTGGGAAGGAAGAGGCGGGAGCGCTCATGTTCTGAGACCGGGAGCTTGGCAGCCTCTGAGCAGGCCGTGTGTTTTATTTGCTCCGGCTCTGTCACAGCAGCGGGGCCCCTGACTACAGGCAAAGAGAAAAGATACAGTCCAGGGATCTAGGGAGGCAAAAGCCACTTGGAGTTCCCCTTAGCGTCCTGGGGGTGGTGGTCAATGAACAGTGTCCACGTGCCTCCGATAGAAACAGGGCTGAGGAGTGGGGAAAAGGGAGATCACATGCTTAGTGTGCCTGCCCAGGGCGAGTGAGAAGGGACACGTGGTTTTCAAGGATTTTTTTCAGATCCCAGGTGGGGAAGGAGATTGTCCGTTACTGAACTCCCGGATCCCCGGGACTGAGTGGGCTGGCCTGGCTCTCCCCCATGCAGGCATCGGCCCTGACGGACACATTGCCTTCAACGAGCCGGGCTCCAGTCTGGTGTCCAGAACCCGTGTGAAGACCCTGGCCATGGACACCATCCTGGCCAATGCCAGGTTCTTTGATGGCGATCTCACCAGGGTGCCCACCATGGCCCTGACGGTGGGCGTGGGCACTCTCATGGAAGCCAGGGAGGTGAGGACATGAGGGGTCCACAGGCCTTCACTGGGGGGGTTGGACTTGTCTTGTTAAATTTAACTCTTCAGGTACCACCCGAGTACATTTTTATTAAAAATGAAGATATTATGAAAGAAGCTGTAATTCCCATTGACACTGTGCCGCCGCCTCCTTTGGAGGCAACCACTGTTCCCCATGCAAAGTGAATCCCTTTAGCCCTGACTATCCTGGAGGAGGCGGCTCCCTGGCCTCTGGCCTCTGCTTGCTCACCCCTTTCAAGCTTCTCACAGGCAGAGAAGAGCCCAGCACCACCCATGTTGCACCTGTCCAGGTACCGAAAGGGACCCTCTGATTCCCTGCAGTTGTGGAGGTCACCGTCCGAAGGGAGCTCCCCCTGCAGCCCCAGAATGTTTGTGGTTACAGCTCTGTGCTCAGAGATTCATAAATGTGGAGAAGAGGGGCTGAAATTGCAATGTCTTGAACTGGATTTAGTTTTTCCTTAGGAAGTTCGGTATCATTTGAATTTCTTGTGGTTCCAATTTCCTTGTCTTTCAGGAGAATTTCAGTAGCATTTTCTCCTGATGATGCACATTCAGTGGGAAGCAGCTACAGACATTTTAGCTCCAAGTTTTTTGCCCAAATCTGTTAACAAACATCTACATCAGTGAAACAGTTTCTCTATTTGAAGTGAACTATTGTGAAATGAGCGGTGGCACCAGCTCTCTGTTAGGTGACCGAGAGTCAGTCCCTGGAAGGTCACTGCTGTTGGGCCCTGTAGCTTGTGAACACAAGGTCCCTCCCCACCCGGTGAGGGTCTCGTGGTCTGGGAAAGGACCTGGGGCTGGAAATCAGGAAATTCCTTCTTGAGAGTGAGTTCTGGGGTCCTGAACGAAGACTCACATTCTCTCTTTGCCTCGGTTTTCTCATCTTCTAACAGAGGAACAGTAAATCCTGTGCACAGCTCCATGGTTAAGTGTGTTATAATGAAAAGTGATTGATGACCCAAGTTCTTTTTTCACTTCCCAGCACTTACGTTCCTGACATTTTAACTGTTGAAGAGTCTGTGCCTAAGATTTAAACAAAACATGTTAGCCCATCACATAGTAGGGCTAATACTCAGAATGGAAAGTGACCAGATAAAGAGGCAGCCTTTGGGGATTCGACCTTAGGGGCCACACACATTAACTGCCCCATTGCTGCCGAGGCTCCCTTATAGACGGTGCAGATGGTGATCATGAAAACTCACCCAGCTTAGGATCCCCTGGGACCTGCTGGCACTGTTGGGATAACAGGTGTGGGCCCGTGTGGCATGCCTGTTTGGAGGGCACCATCACAGCATCAGAGGTGCGGGGGGCATTATCACATGGTGATCTAGGGCATGGACTTGGGTCGCAAATGGCCTGGGGCAAGTTGGTTAAGACCCCCGCCCCCATTTCCTCGTGGAACATGGGGTATAATGCTCCCTGCCTCTGGCTGTTTGTGTGATCAGGCACACAGAACACGACGCACAGTGGGTCGCAGGCTAACGACTTACACTGACGTATCAGAACACAAATCCGTACGACCCCTGGGGGGGCTGGACCAGCACCCAGGTGTCCAGACTCCCGGGCCCGCTGCCCCTCCGTCACAGGCCTGTCTTCTGGTCCCAGGTGATGATCCTCATCACAGGCGCTCACAAGGCGTTCGCTCTGTACAAGGCCATCGAGGAGGGAGTGAGCCACATGTGGACCGTGTCCGCCTTCCAGCAGCACCCCTGCACGGTGTTTGTGTGCGACGAGGACGCCACCCTGGAGCTCAAAGTGAAGACTGTCAACTATTTCAAAGGTGAGGGAGGGTGGCTCTGAGAGTGGCCGGCCGGGTCTAGAGTGTGCCAGGGGTGAGGACTGACTCTGGTTTCCCTGCTCTGGCCATTTTAGTAGACATCTCTGATTTTAACACAACTCAAACCCTGCTGTCTCAGAATGCACAGTCATATTGCTGCACATCCATGTATCAGAATGCACAGTCATTGCTGTACATCCAGTGCTGCATCCATGCCTGCAAGGGTCCACTTCCGGAGATCTGTTAGCTCTGAGGAAGAAAGAAAATGCAGTGAAGAGCTGTAGTCCAAGGGCTATGTGATCACTTTGCAGTGACACTGAGCATCGGGTTTTTTCATCTTTCCAGATCTTGTATAGTCTATGCCTTTCCCCTCTAGGCAAGGCACTCAGACATGAAGATCTTTTCTACTTAAAAAGGACACACTGCTTTAAGTGCATGCTTTTGTGAAAATCTGTGAAACTTCTGTGAAAATCTTCATTTACTAAGGAAACTAGGAATTTGTTCTATGCTAAAAAGAATGACCTTTTAATAGCCAGCTTCCCAAGAGATTGAATTTACAAAATCCCATGGATTCTATCATTCAGTGGGAATAATAAATTTTCTTCCTGCTTTTAGGGTGGTGGTCATTTGGGGCCACAGAGGAAAGATGATGAGTCTAGGACCAAATCTGAGAGCTCTTGGATGTTATTGTTGATAACCATGGAACTGTGCCTCCACGTGCATTAACTTTTTTTAGTTTTTTGTAGGTTTAATGCTTGTTCATAACAAGTTGGTGGACCCGTTGTACAGCATCAAAGAGAAAGAAACGGAAAAGAGAGAGTCTTCTGAGAAACCGTACGGTGATTAGCCTGCTGATCCTACATCAGGTACCTCCGTGGCACAGGTGGAGTCTTTCTGGGGATGGTCTTTAGGAGAACAGAATTGTATTTCCTTAATCCAGTACGGTTCCTCCAGATGAATGGGTGAACGTTCTGTTCTTGGCCATGCAGCACGGAGCCTAGTCATGGCATTTAGCTATAGGCAGAATGACTTGTTTGTAATTTACTCTAAATCAGAAAAAAAAAAAAAAAAAATCTCAGAAAAATGTACTCCCATGATCTTGATGTCTGCCCCGCACAGGGCAGGGGCTTTTAGCTTTTTGTTCTGCCTCTGCCACTGTTCCCATCTACCACATGCTCCCAGCAGGAATTTCTATCATCACATGCACTGATCTTAATTGGGGGGGATAGGGGCTTGTGTGTATTGGACAGAATGTTTTCGGAGAGGCTTCAGAACCCCTCTTGAACAGGCCTACCCTTCTTTGAGAACACTGTTCCAGATTAAGGAACAAACTCTCCCAGCGTCTAAAATAAGTATAAGGAGGCATTCTCTGCTGAGTAACAAGTGCCACAGAAAGAAAGTCTCTTTTCTTCTCTAGTTGTTTTCTTCTGCTCACAGTTGGCCTTTCCGTGAACTTGGAGGACTCCTTGGGGGCAGATTTGGTTGGCTGGGACTGAAGAGAAAGTTTTGGCTGATGAATTGAGCCTCAAGGGGCCTAGCCATGTCAACTCCCTTCCCTCAGGGACACTCCTTCAACAGGAGGAAGACAGAAACACTTCTCCCATCAGAGCCCTGTGCTTTCGTTCCAAATCTCCCTGGCACCTTTTTTACATACTCGTTAGTGAGGAGGAGGTCCGTGCGGGACACTACCGGTTTCAGCATGGTGTTCAGCCGAAGTGATGGTGGGGAGCCCAGGGCAAGCAGATGAGTCCCAACGCAGGCCTGACCCGTTCTCCTGCCCCCCTAGGAATCCGGCGCCAAGACGGCACATCGGACGCCTCTCCAGTTGCCTGCCCTCCTTTCCCCGCTTACCTGCCCAGCCTTCTGAGTCTTTCAGGCTCATGTGGCATGTCTGACATCCCCAGATCAGAAATACAGCCGTTGTCCCCCTTTATCCTTCACCCTGCTCATGAGATGAGTCTGTTGCTCTTCCTTTTATTCTTAAGCCTTATTGGAGTGGACGCTGCCGCCGGCTCCCTCTGTTGTGCCTGTTGAAGCTGCTGCCGCCTCTATTCTCTGGGGAAGACCTATCAGAGCCTGGCTCAGGCCACTCTCAAAGTGCTGTTTGGTACCAGTGTTTTACCTTTGGCCTTTACATGTGATTGTGCTGTCATTCTGTTTTAGGCTAATGAATCAGTGGAACTGTTTACAACGTGATTATTTTCTATTAAATCTAGTATTTTCAAATAAAATGTGTCATTTGTGGACTTGACCCCCAAGGGTCAGAAGGTACTCTGGGTTGATATTTATATACTTTGGGACTAGCCGGTGAGCAACGCTGCACAGTCACTCCTCAGAACGCTGCAGGAAGTCACCATCACAGCAACCGCTCATCTCTTCTCCTATCACCAGGAGGAAGGGAAACCAAAGCATTTTATAAAAATGAAGGGCGTTTGTGAAAAACGCTGGGAATGAACAGACGAGCAGTAAGTTGTCCTGTTGTGCCTGTACGTGCGATCCAAACCAGGACACAGCTGTCAAAAGGAATACGGCACATCTGTAACCAGGAGGGATATAACACAGCAAGGCGTGGAAAATAGATTTCGTTGTTTTTAAGTTAAAAAAGTTGCTAAAATGGGACATCTTGGGTCCATATAATCAACTTAGGTATAAGCAGTTGGAAGAAGGGTTTAATTTTTTAACAACTGTACTGAGATAATTTACATGCCCATAAAAATGACCTATTTTAAATATAAATGATTTTTATTAAGTTTATGCAGTTATACAACTCACCACAATCCATTTGTCACCCCTAGAAGCACCCTACTCCTAACCACAGCCCAGGTGACCACTGATTCACTCTGTCAACAGATTTACCTTTTTTTAAGACACTTCATATACAGCTGATCCTTGAACAACACGAGTTGGAACTATACAGGCCCACCTGCACGTGGATTTTTCAATAAATACTTTGAAAACTATTTTAAAAAATATTCTTTTCTCTAGCTTTATTCTAAGAATTCAGGTATATAATATCTATACAAAATACATTAATCAAGTCTTCCCATTATCTGGTCAACATAGTAGTTAAGTTTTAGGGAGTCAGAAGCCAAAGTGGAGTCTCGACTGTGTAGGGTGGGGGTGTTGCCACCCCCCCACTGCACCAGCCTGGGCTCAGCTGTAAAGGGAATCCTACGGCGCATCTTTTGGGTCCGGCTTCTTTCACTAAGGATAATGTTCTTAAGGTTCATCCATATAACATGTAGCAGTATCCCTTTTTACTGCTGGAGTATTCCATTGTATACACACACCACATTTTGTTCATCCAGTACAGAGGGGATTAAAGTTTAAGTAGGTATAGTGTGGGAAAAAATTACATTAGAATGAAATGAAAAATGATTCAGTGATGACAGCTGAACTGGAGGTGCCTGGATGAGCTCGAGCAAACCCGTCTTCCCTGGGCCTGTGCTCCCCTGGTGGCCCGACAGCAGGGGCGTCCTGCTACAAGTGACCCGTATGCAGACCAAGTGGGATGTGCACTCTGGCTGGACGGGGCCTCCGATACTACCTAGGGCTCCTTGAGGAAGAGCCAATTTCTATGTTTGGGGGCAGGGATCACATTGGGCCTGGAATATCTTGCTGCCAGAAAACAGGGGTACTTAAAAAAATGTCTGAGGCAGTGTTGCGAGTCAGTGGGGTTCCCAGTAGCCAAGTTGTGACAATTTGATCAACAAGGAAGTAATATGAAATGCAGCAAAGTGGAACAAGTTGAATCTTAAAACCCCAAGTCTAATACTCAGAAGAAGGTAATATTAAGTATACATGAAGTTGCAGTTCAGAAAGAGTAGATAGAATGTGTTTAAAGTTTTATTACACTTAGTAAAACGTGGCAGCATGTTGATGTGAATGAGTGTCACCTATTATATACATGTTTACAAAGTAGAGATGGAGACAAGGGCCCGGCCTACTGTTCCCCTCAGATACATGTATGTATGGCTTATTCTCTCATTTCCTTCAGGTCTCTGCTTAAATGTCATTTACCAGAGAGATTTTCCCTGACCCTCCAATATAAAGTAGCAATCCTGATTCCCTATCCCCCATCCTGCTTTTTTTCTCAGAACCATTTCCCACGTAACATATTTTCCTACTAACTAAGCTTCATGAAGCTGACTTTAAACACTGTCTGTCCCATCCCTACCAGGGCTTTGCTATCTAAAAGGCACCCATTATTTACTGAACTATAAGCATGACAGTTCCCTCCAAGAGTAGTGACCATAACAAATAACCAGGGAAAATAAGAGCATATGATATGATAACGGATTAGGCAACTGGCCTACTAAGGTATCTAAAACTTTGCCAATTTGATGCCCCTTTCCCAGGAACCAAAATCCTTATTGTGATGAGATGCTAGTGAAGCACATAAATTTCCGATATGATGTACTGGGACAGAATTCTGAGTTCTATAATTATGGGTACATAAAATGAACACAGTAATTTGGACCTCATGGGAATCCTTAACACAGCAGCTAGCAATCACAGTGAATAGTTGATTAAGTCTCCTTGAAGACTAATTCATAAGGTCTCAACCCTCCAACCCCTGTCCCCTAGGCTTTTCTCTCAGCTGATGACACCGTGAAAGTAGAAGCCCTCAGGGACGAATGCCACAACTCCCACCAACACATCCCTGCTCTCATACTTTGCCTTCTTCCTGTTACCAAGCCAGGCCCTCCACTTGGGTACTAACTCCCATCCTATCTTGCCTCTTTAAGGGCATTGCATGACTCCTTTCTCACCCAAAGCACCAAACTGTCCTCCGGGACCACTACCAGCATACAAAACAAGCTTTAAAAACAAAACTACCCTATGTCCCCCCTCCTGTAACAGCCTCATTTTCTGGTCCCTTCACTGCAGAATTTCTGGAGTCACCTACACCCTGGCTGCAAGCTCCACGCATTCGCTCTCTCCTGGATACCACTACTCATACGTTATACCTTTTACAACTATCTCGCAGTTCTTGGATATTCTGTACTTTGTAAGATTTCACTTTGGGGCGTTTCTATTCACGTATCTTCAAGCTCACTGACTCCTTCCTTAGCTGTGTTCAGTCTACTGATGAACCCGTCAAAGGCACTCATACCTGTTCCATTCATTTGTTTTTATTTCTAGCATTCCTTTTTGATTCTCGGGGCCTGCATCTTCTGCTTACTCAGCTGTTCTCGTATGTTGACGCTTTTTCCGTCAGAGACCACAGCATTATTTCTCAGTTATTTTAAATTCCCAGTCTGAATATGCTAAAACCTTTGCCACCTCTGCGTCTGGTTCTGATGCTTGCTTAGTCTCTTCAGACTTGTTTTCCTGATTCTTAGCATCATTGTAACTTTTTATTGAAAAGGGGACACGCACTGGGTAACAGGAACCGAGGCAAACTGGCCCTTGGCGTGAGGATCTGTTTAATCTGGAAAGCAGCTCCGTTGTGCTCAGTGTCTGCTGTGGGCGTCAGAGGCTTCAGTTTCCTTCAAGTGCCCTTGTTTTTGTCTTCCCTGTTGTCTTTGGATTTCCCTAGAAACTCCTTAAAGTCTGAATCTTTCAGTTCTCTCAAGAGCTGTATTCCATTGCTGTAACACTGAAGCCCTACTAATGAGAAGGCTTCAGGGAGAAGAGGCATTCTACAGTCCTACGATTAAATGCTTTGTCTTTTGTAGTGGGCTAGAGTCCCCGGGCTGAGATCTTTAGTAGGAGTTTTTTGGCCTTTTTTTCCCCCTCGTATGTAAGACAGGAAGGCTCGGGGGGGGCTCGAGCCATCCAGCTGCCCTTCCTCTGGGTCAAAGTGGTTTTCCGTGAGGCCAGGCTTCTGCTCCGGACACAAAGCTCTGGGTGTACTCCAAAATGGCTGCTTTTCCCCTCCCTCTTCCATGAGGCGATTTTTCTGCCATCTTCACAGTAAGGACTTGGTAGAGCTCCTGTAGGTAAATGTGGGGAACTTAGGCTTAGCCCCTAGGAGCTTCAAACTCTCAAGCTAGTCCACACTCAGCCCCCAACAATTGGCTTAAATCCCGATAATTGGCTTTAGCAGCTTCTGTTTCAGGTGAGCTGGTAACAACTTCCTGCATTTTTCCTGCCTCTAGCTTTTGTGGTAGTTTGCTCTGTGACCTCAACTCTCTGATGCCACCTAAGAAAAGCTGATTCGCAGTTTGCTCACAGCTTTTTTCTTATAAGGATGCCCCATTCCTTCCCAAACACCGTCCAGATTTTCACCTCCTTTCCATGGAAACTGTACCTGTCAAACTCACCAATAACCTCTACAATGGCGGCTAAGTCCCTTCTTAAAAGCTTGTATCACCTGACCTGCCTGCATTATCTGACACAGCTGACTGCTACTTCCTTCGGCCTGATGTGGCTTCCAGGACAGCACACTGATGGTTTTCTTACCTTACTGGCCATTCTGTGTCTCCCTGGCTGGTGGCTCCACATCACTCGAAACTCTTGGCATTCAGAGTGCCCAACACTCGGTCTTTGGACCTCCTCTCTCTTGCACAACTCACTCTCTTGGTGATTTCATCTAGTCTCATGGCTTTAAATACCATTTATACATTGACTCACATATTTACATCTCCAGCCTGAGTCTTGAACTCCAGACTGGAATATCCAACTGCCTAACTAGCATCTCCACTGAGACACCCACCAGGCATCTCAAACTCATCTGTCCACACCTGAATTCCCGACCTTCACCAGCAAACCTGTGCTTTCAGGTTTCTCCTCTCGGCTACTCAGAGATCTAGGAATCGGCTCTGGCCTTACGTTCTCACATTACAGATCCAATACATCAGCAGTTCCTATTAGTTTTACCTTCAAGGTAAATACAGAACATGACCACTTCTCTAGTTCTGACCACTGTTTCAATCCACCTGCACTTCTCACCTGAGGTACTACAGGAGTCTCCACCCTTGACCACCCCACTCCCTACCACACTTCTGCTCAAAGCCCGTCAGTCTCCCATCTCAGGACAGAAGCCAAGGTTCACGCAAGGCCCTGTGCGTCTGCAGCACAGCCCGCTGCCACCCCATCTCTTACTATTCCCTCTCCCTCAGCCTGCTTCAGCTCCCAACGGCCACCACGCTGTTTCTGGAGCCCTCTAATATGCTCTTACCAAGGGTCTGCGCCCTTACTGTCCCCTCTGCTTGGAATCTCTTCTCCCAGGTATCCACAAGGTACATTCCCAAGCCTCTGTTCAAGTGCTCTCTCGATGAAGTCTTCTCTGCTCTTAAAAATTCCAATATCACTCTACCTCCCCGAGTTCCCTATCTTTCCCCGAACTTCTCTCCTAAAGCACATAATTTCTGAAAAACCATGTAATTTGTTTAGTGTCTATCTCCTTCCACAGAATTTAAGTTCCATACAGGCAGGGAGATTTATGTCTGTTTTATTCACTGCTATGTTCTCAGCATTTAGAAAAATAGCAAAGCTCATTGTGAGGTGCTCAATATTTGTTAAGTAAGTGAATCAATACTAGGAAACACAACAGGTTGTAAGAAATAGCATGGGATTAAGTGCAGGAGACACAATCACCTTTTAAATTTACATGCATTAATGTTGTATTAATATGAGTTTAGTTTGTTGATTCAATGAAGGGGAGAAAAAAGGAGCCAAGCAAGGAAAAAAAAAACTGCTGAATTTGCAGTTATCAACTTCGGTATCAGAATCTCACTAAGTTTTCAGTGTGTATAATCTCCAAAGCATCTCTGGCCCAGAGAAATATGGGAATCCTTGGAGTGGCAAACCTTCAAGGTTACCTGTGTAATTATGCAGACTACTAGATCATGGGTGCTGAAAGTTGGTAATTATAATAAATATTTACTAAGAACATCCTCAAAGCCAGCTCTCTGACCACAGACCCTCAGGCTGAACTGCTGGCCATTTTTTTACTGAGCCAAAGTCCAAGAAGCAGACCCTCTGGCTATACTTACAAGTATCAGAGGGTGCCAGTGGGTGCCAGTGTATCGCGATTCCCCCGCCTGCTTGGGGGCTTCAGATATATCTTGAATTCTCTACTTCAGTGGCTGCAGCTAAGTGCTACTATCGGGAGTGCACTTTCCTGCATAACAACTGGATTCAAGTAGTTTTAAATGGCCTTACAGTCTTTAGTAACAATGCTTTTCCTGCCTTGCTGGTATCTTTAGATACTATTCTTCCTACCAAGCACTACAGCTGACAGTCTATAGGGAAACACAGTGAGGAAAACTAAAATCCCAGAAATAAACCTGGTTCTGAAATGAAATAAAAGACTACTCCTGTCTTAACCATTTCTCCATTTTTATAACATGGGAACTGCTGACACCTACTGGTGATGCTTATGACAAAGTTAATACTTGGGCTCTCCAAAATTCCTGTCAAAATTTTTTTAAAAATCCCTTCCAAAGCAGGCAGCCACATAAATGACTTTATGATAATCCTATCTGATTAAGTCTCTCTATATCAAAAGAAATAAGTATATTAATGGATTTCTAATGTCAATTAGAACCTTCTACTACTAAAAAATGACCTTGTTGACAATGCTATTAGTCTGGGAATATGACTGCCAAGTCTTTTCTCCACTATCTATTTCCTCAACAAAAAGGGATGTGTCCCCTTGACGCTCCCTCCCTGGAGTTCAGTATTCAGTTGAGATGGCGAGCTAATCCTCTCACACCGGGGCGCAGCCTCGTGGGCCCAGCTGACCCGCAAGTTGTCTGATGTTCAGTGATTTCCTCATGAAGCTGAGTAAGAAAATGGCCATAACAGGTATATGGTCTAAAACTCCACACATGGCCGGTGAAGCATCATGAGAAATAACTGATTTAAGCTTTAAAAAAAGACCTCAATCAAAAACAATTTCACTAGTTTACTTGGCCTGCTAGGATTAGACAATCAGTCTTCGAGAAAAGTTTTTCAGCTCCTAACCAATTTAGGTACATCAAGATCTAATGGATGGATGTTTGCTGAGGGGTGGCAAATAATACTGTACATCAACTATAGTTCAATTAAAAATATATTTAAAAATTTAATTTAAAAAAGATCTAATGGATATTCACTTAATACAAACAAACAAACAAAAATGGATGGGACAACTGGGACAGAACAGGAGCCTAAGCAAATAGTGGATCTGTGGCATCTTGCTGCACTGATGGACAGTGACTGCATGCATTGGGGTATGGGGGGGACTTGATAATATGGGTAAACGTAGTAACCACATTGTTTTCTCATGTGAAACCTTCATAAGAGTGTATATCAATAATACCTTAATAAAAAAATTTTTTAAAAAGAAAAGGAGCCTAAGGACATCTGGTGACTAAATATACATAATATATGATTCCTGGATGGGATCCAGGAACATAGATCATTAGGGAAAAACCAAGGAAATCTGAATAAAGTATGGACTACAGTTAATAATAATGCATCAATATTTGTTCATTACTGTGACAAACATATCATAGTAATGTGAGATGTTAATACAGGGGAAATAAGTGTGGAATAATATATGGGAACTCTGTACAATCTTTGTAATTTTTCTGTAAATTCTAAAACAGAAAGTTTACTACAAAAAATGAATGGGCGAGATCCAATACAATGACAAAGGTGAGGCTTTAAGTCAGTTCAGTCACAAGCTTAAAAGTCACAAAATCTCTATTTTGACTTAAAAAGTTATTTAGTGGCTTTTCTGTTTATCTATCAGTTCTAGACACAAACCTTTTATACATAGTCAAGAGACGGGGCCTTTTCAAACTACAATTTTGAGCAGGAAGAACTGGCAGACTGCAAAGGGGTCCTTTGCTCTCTCCCTCCCACCAAAAGGAGCCATGAGGTTAATGTTAATTCGTGACAGGTTTCACTCCATTTGTTAAAAAAAAAAAAACAAAATTCATGAAATTAAGCTAGGTACAAAACTTTGTCCTATCATATACTTACTTTCTTGATACACACCGACCTCCCACAGCTCATTTATTTCTCAGGGTATTCAGGGGGTTAACCCAATCTTTCATTTTACTTAAAACAAAAGTAGTCTACCCAAAACTATTACCATCTTAAAATTAGCTCATAACTCATGCCTCAAAAACAAGACTTTACAAGGCCTAATGTTCTTGTTAAAAATGCAGGGTGAATATTTTGTACCTAAGGAAAGACAAATCACTAAGGAATAAACAAGTCCTTGAGATAACCACGTGTTGTGTTTAAATCATAAAGAAACTCTCATTTTTTTCATGAAACTGCATTAGAAGACTTCTCTCCTACTTCCACTGCATCATCAACATAATGTGTAACAGCCTAAAATAAAATAACCTCTACCAAATAACTAGCCCATGAAAGAGTCTGAGTGTCTACTACTGAAAAAATCTGAATCGGACTCCTATTCAATCACAGACCCTATCTTCTCAAGAATATACTGTATCATTGTTTTAATTCCTATTTCTTACTCTCAACTTATTCCGTGAATTAATTTTAGTTCTTATATAAAACATGCTGAATTTAAGTCCATGAAACTATGTGGTTTAAACAAAATATGGGTCCTAAAACCTAAGTTGAGTCACAAGCCCAGGTTACAGAGGTGCTATTCCATGACTTTTCTGAATTTAAGAATATGTGTTACATATCAGATAGTTTTTTTTAATGCGATCAGCTGCCTTCATGACACAATAGTAGCAACTCAGCTCTAATTATAAGACAATTTAAAATTATTTTTATTCTGAAGATTAAAGCATCCTCATTGACAGTTTAGCAACAGTCCTTGCTTACTCTTTGGATATACACACATAAAACAATTAAAAGTGATTCCCCAATTTTCAATGATAACAGGAAAAAAGAACATGTTCACAGCCGCAGCAGAGTTCCTCTGTCCTCTCTTTCAAACAATCTTATTTTGCTACCAAGCCACTCGCTAAACCATTAAAAGACAATTTTTCAAAAAGCCAACAAAATCCAGAAGTAGGGATCTAGGTATCAAGGCAAAATTATCCCTCAAAACAGTGCTATTGAAAAAAAAGAGTAGGAAACCAAAATAGCTCACTGGAGAGGACCTTTAAAAAGAATTCAGAAAATCAGGTTGGAACTACAGTGGTGTGGAGTTGAAAAAGGAAATAAAGCTCAGACTGTTCACTTTGGGAATGTTAGGCTTTCTCCCATTCCAGCAAAAGAAATAAAAATGTAAGCTGCTGGAGTTATTAAAAGTCTTCTTGCCAAGGGAAGGCAGGGTGAGAGTAAAGGGAGAGAATGGAGAACAAAGGCAGCAGACAAGTTGTTCTGAGTCTAGGCCTGCTGCCCAGAAAGTTGACTAGGACTGCAACTCTTCTGAGCCAGTATCATTAAATTCTACATGTGGCTCAAAACTGTGGATTATACCTGACTAATAAGTATCAGGTGACCCAGAGTTTTTGTGGTATTAAAATATATTTTTTAAATTATCTATAAATTTCTATTCTGAACAGTGGATCAAAATGACACTGGGCCACCCAATCAGATAGTGTAAAGGGCGTCCTTCAAAGAAAACTTACTTAGCAGAAATTTAGGTTGGAAGGAACGTAACATGGAGCGAGATCGGCCTCTCAGTCGATTTTAATAAGGCTTCTCCCCACCCCAACTGTGAATAGTAGCGCTGAGGAGGCTCCCACGGAATGCCTTAGAGGGATGCCTCTCAGAGATAAAAAGGTCTGTAAGTTCAACTCCTCTCTTCACCTAAAGCTTGGGGAAGAAAATAAATATTTAATTTTTAGCTATTCAGAGCTTCGGGCACATTATAATATTGAATATTCCCTAATTTTCATTTTCTGAACCTTTGGCTTATAATTTTCTCAATTATATTACATTGAAAAATGTATGAATGTGCCTTAATCAGTAGTAACACATGAAAATATAATCTTTGTTCTCCCACACCTTGTAGGAAGCATGAATGAACAATACCCTGAATATCCTGCTGAGTTACTCTGCGTACTTGACAAAAGATTAGGGCAAACCATTCCACTTCTACATCTTGAGCAGGAGGCACGAACTAGTCTTCAATCTCATCTTCCCAAATATCACCATTAACATTCACAGCATGGAATAACCTGGAAGTATAAAATAAGGTACACTGTTATGTACTTGGAGGAAACTTAATGCAATTTTCTTCCCTCTCTCAGAAATACTTTCTGTACTCTAAGAACAACACCTTTACATATCTTCTCCTCTCTTTGAATCGTTCCTGAGAAGGGTTGAAATATGGCCCCTCTGAACTAGCTGTCTTCAAGTTTATAAAAATAGCCCTTTTAGGATCCAAATTCTCTAGGGTCAAGGATTAACAATAATGGGAGACGGGTCTCACAAAACTGACACTCAGTGTATACAATCTGTGGAATAAACTGAGATTAGGACAGCAAGGCAATCCAGAAGCAGCTGAACTCTTTCAAACCTGTAATACTAGGTCACAGGTTCCAAGCTACAGCTCTCAAGCTATTCCTCTATTATGTGCTCACCACTCTAGTCTGTCTTCACCGTCCTTGCACTTGGTGGGATGTTTTATAGTTGCCAACTTGTTTTCCCCTCCTATATTACCTAAAATTTGTGTAACTTTCAACACTAGATTTCCAATGGTTCATGGGCAGAGATGGTTTCTTCAGCTTCTCTTACAGTTTAGTAACACCAGTGCCTACTCAAGTAGACAGGGAGAGTATCTGCAGGTACTCTATAAATGCCTATTAACGAAGACCGACTGACGATGAAACTGGAGCTCCTGGAGACAGAATATTTGCTTTATGCCAAGGAATCACCGCACAGATCACTTACTAGTAACAAAAGAGAAAACTTACCTTTATAATAGCAAAAATGATAGAACTAAGTTAGACAGCCTGACATTATGGACCTAATACACAGTATGATTCAATATGAAGTACACGTCACACTTTAGGAAGTATTCCTGTGAAAATGTTACTCTAAATGTAGTCAAACTTCAGTCTAGACTTAATTTCCAGCTTACAGGAAATAGGAGAGACGGACAAGCTAAAAGACACCTTGAAGAAACAAAACTCCAGAAGGTAAGATGTTATATAGGACAACTGGCCTGGACTCTTCAACAAGTCAATGTTTCCCTCAACAAGTACATAAAAAAGGCAAGGCAAAGCTTTTCTAGATTGAGACTGAACAGCAGAACCAAATAAAATGTCTGAACCAAATGAGATCCTGGTTCAATAAAACAACTTTAAGGCTATTTTTAGGGATAGTTGGGAGGGTTTCAATACGTTTATTAGGTGATAATATGCCATTAATACATTTTTTAAAGGGTTATGGAGAAGAGTTTTCTTATCTAAGGAGATACATGTGGAGGTATTTACGTATCTCCAATTTAGGATTGAGTAGCTCAGCAAAAAAGCTAGATAACAAATATGGCAATATTAACAATTGTTCATTTTGGTAGAAGATATTCTACTAATCCTAATCATGTCCTATCCTTTCAACTCTTCTGTACGTTTGAAAATTTCCACTATAAAAAGTTGAGGAGGATAAAAAAATAAAGAAAATTTCCAGGTAGTGTATGTTCATCATATAACTCATTTTCTTTTTACTATCATTGATATACACTCTTATGAAAGTTTCACATGAAAAACAATGTGCTTACTACATTCACTCATGTTATCGAGACCCCCCCATACCCCATTGCAATCACTGCCCAATCACTGTAGTAAGATGCCACAGTCACTACTTGTCTTCTCTGTGCTACACTGTCTTCCCGTGACCCCCCCCAACACCATGTGTACCATTCATAATACCCCTCAATCCCCTTCTCCCTCCCTCCCCACCCCTCCCCCGCTTTGGTAACTGCTAGTCCCTTCTTGGAGTCTCAGTCTGCTGCTGCTCATAAAATTCATTTTCAAGAAAATATGAAAATTTATATATGTAGGAAAATGTGTAAAAGAATTCTCTAAATAAGCAAAGTACTTAAGTAAAACACTGGACTTGTGGTCTAAAAACCAAGTGCCAAACACTGCTGCTGAGACTAGAGAATCGTGTCTACATACCTGTTAAAACATGCAGACGCAGGGTCGGTGTAATGGCCGTAAGGCTTCGCTCTGGAGAGAGGACCCATGCAGATCCAGCAGAAGTACTGCATGCAGCCAGGACAGGTCATCTTGTTACATCCATCTAATTTCTGGCACAAAAGATAGAAAGACAGAAACATCAAGGCTATAAAAGCAAAAGGGAAATGCATATGCCTGAGTCAGACAACATGCTTCCAGTCTCTCTTTCTCATGCAGGGCGATACATACAGGTAACAACACACTAACTATTAAATGCTTACTCTTCTGCATTACAAGTGAAAAACGAAGTATTTAGCAGGTGTTCCTACAACTACATACTTAGCAAAATCTCTTCTGATATACAGTAGTTACAAACCAAACACGTATTTTATAAGTGGAACATGTAGTTAGATTAATATTTAAACTTTTTGGATTTACTATATGTAATTTTAAATTTTTTACAAAAATTTAAGTAAACATTTGTTATCAAATGCTCCACTCTATCATATGATTGAGGCATGTCAGAAGTGATTAAACAGAATGATAGTTTCCTTAATGTAGTAACCGGGCAACCACCACTAGGTTCAGATGTGATGGACTGGATCAGCAGAATCAAATGCAAAGATACATTTCTATTTTAAAACATATTAGATTTTGTCAAGAAGCAACAGATGTATCTGCATTTTCGGGCTCAGATTAATGGGAAAATGCCTCCATTTCCTGAGCATATACTTGTTAAACAGGTGTGTTAAATGCCAGGATAAATAATTCTGAGAAGTCAGGCTTCAGTTTTTTTTTTGTATCATGTAGGTGAGGTAAGAGTTGATTGTAGCTCTAGGAGTCTCTTCATAACCCATTTGATTGTGAAGCAGATACAATGTGAGAACAATTGTCATTGTAGGAAAGCGCTTTGAAAAGGGAAGTCTGATATATTTAAGGTCAATAACAATATTTAGTAGTGAATTTGCATCATTCAAGTGAGGTTTAATAAACACCAGAATGTGTTTTCTCCATTAGTCATAAAATTAATAGCCTTCTTGAGGTAATCATAACACACTTACAAGCCTGTCTGCCTCCAAGTCTGTCCCAAACCTCACCTCTATGGGAGTCCCACAGCACGGGCAGCCCTTTGAGTTCTTTTCTAGCCACTCCTTACTTTCCATCTCTTCCAGGGCCTTCTGAATCACCCTCTTACCAAACCTCTGTTCCAAGAATCTTTTATTGGCCTCATTTGCTTGCAGGTACTCATTTCGTAAGTCCACTAATTTCTCTAGAAATTGAAATGGAAAATTACCTTTCATATAGTTTTGCAACACTAACTAAAAGCTATTAAAAACTGCTATAATCTTTAGCCACTCAATAATGCTATTCTTGGGACTTTATCATAAGCAAATAATCCAAAGTAAAGCATATGCATGGAGATGCATATGACAATGATAAATTAAATGTCCAAGGGAATAATTATCTGTGCAAGCGCTATTTAATAATATAATACTCATTAATTAAAACCTTATTCTTGGAATGGTTACAACTCAATAAAAACAGTAATTACAGAATCCAGAAAAAAGTATATTTAGATTACAACTAGGTAAAAATTATGCATGCCTCAAATGACAGAGAACAGAAAGGAACCCTCCAACTAGAAAAGTTGGACTTGCTAAAGGTAACAAACTAAGGTATGCTTCCTTTAATTTGGACTTGCTGATACTGATATGTTTGTTGCAACTACAGTTTAAGTCCAATTTATCTAAAAGACACAAAGATTGAAACAGACTGTCCACTATTACCTGATTTTAACAAGGCCTACCAAATAAACAAAAGTCCCTTTGACTTCAGATCAAAGACTAACTGTTCCATTCCATGTATAAAAAAAGTCAGTAAATAAAATTCACCACCCACAGGTGCTGACAAGTTCCTCTTGTCAACTCTCGATACTCCTCAGCACGGCTGCCACTGCTTGATCGCCTAACCAGACGAAGCAGGCAGCCATTCCCAAAGGCTTTACTTGCAGACAAAAGGCTTTTGTCTACATTCTATTGCCTTAATTTTTCGAGACAATTAATTAAAGATCTCTCTCAACAATGTTCTAGTTATTCATTCATTTACTTCCCTCATCTTATTTGGAGGTCTGGCTCCCTTTCTTGGCAGCAGACGTCTTTTAGAGCAGAAGCCTATCTGTGCGACCTTCCTTCGCCTGTGACTCCTTTCGCTGCGCTGCACGTTCCCACGGCCCCGTCACCTCTGCTTTGAGGTGGCAGACACGTATCTTTCATTCTGTCATTTTTATCCCTCTAATAATTCAAAAGTTTGTGTTTCTAGATATCTTAAAGACAAAGACCATTGCTCTGATGTTCTCAAAATAATAAAATTTCACATATTTAATATGTGATTAATATTAATATATGATTAGTACTGAATATATCTTACATAGCAATCCTTAATATATACATAGAGAAAAAGAGATTCCTAATTTTGCTGAAGCCCTCAAGTCTACCATTGGTTTCTTCCACAACACTGAAATACCTGGAATGTACTTCAGCCTCTCAATGATAAGGTTATGGTGTCGGAGGGAAAGGCGTGTCTTATATCCTGGCGGGCTCCCCACCCCATCTGCCGGCATCTACTGCGGGACTCCGCTCTGGGCACCTGTAAGCCTCTATTCCTTCCCTCTCAGAGAACGTTTTTGGAGATAATGACACCACTAACAGCAGTAATTAGCAACTATAGTAATAACGGTATTAACAGGTACAATTTTGCATTTTTACATATATTAGCCCACTGTTCTCAAACCATCTGTAGTGAAAGATCAGTTCTTTTCCCCACATTCCATCAAGGGCCAATACTTTTGCAAAATACAATCAAATGAATCATTTAAAAAATGAAAGGAAAAGAACAAGAAATATAGGCCTAAATTTTTATTAGACGTGACTGACATACAATTACTGATTCACTACAAAAGTTTCTAACTTTGACTTTCAATTTCTAGATTCCTCTTGTCACAGACCAGTGTAACAGCTGTAACAACCTGAGTAGCACTACAACAGTTCACTTCATCCTTGCAATAACTTTAAGAAGTAGCTTTTATCATCATTCTTGTTAGTCTGAGAAATACTAAGCCACAGAAGTCCAGTTAAATTGATACAAGGGCCTGATTTCTCAATTCCTATCTAGACCAAAAAACCGGTTTCACCTCCTGTCCTACTTCAGTAAGAAGATGGCTTTCTGAAGCACCATGTGTTGAGACTGAGGCCTCCCTGAGTTCAATGAGAAGGCACTTGAGGACTAATCAGACATACATGCCACAGAAACAAGAGTGACAGCTTAGATACTTGGCATTTGCCAACCAGGATATACATTATTCCATGTTCACAGATAAAAACTACCTTGCCATTCCTTCCCTGTAATGTTCCGTGATATCTGTAAGTCTTGTTCCCTTACTTCCTTCAAGTCTACCCAAACAACTGGGCCAGTGAGGCCTCCCCTGGCTTCCCTAAGTAAAATCCCAAGCCAGAACATTTCATACCCTATCCTTGCTTTATTTTTTTTCTTCCTTGACACTAACCACCAGCTAATATCCTTATTTATTTAGGTTGCCTGTCCCTCCCATTAAAATATAAATTTCACGATGGCATTTGGTCATTACTATGTCCCCAGAGCCTAGGACCGTAACTGACACAAAAGTATCTGTTGAACAAATACTTCCAAATTGAAGGACTGAAGTATGAGAAGGCTTTTCTGCAGGGTGAGTAGGGGGATTGAATTCACACACTTACAACTTACCTGCTGTTACCTTACATGGAGAGACCCCATGGTAGGTCAATCTGCACAAACTACAGAAGGCAAAATTGCAGCTGGAGCAGATGCCCATGGTGCAGCCAGGCTCCTGCATCACAGGCAGCCGGCAGCATGGGCGGGGGCAGTACACGACATCGGCCATCAGGTCCAACGTGGACTGGAGGAGAAGGCGGTCGTAACGGGCAAATAGCTCTGCCTCCACTAGCTCTTTGACCTGAAGGGAAACATAAAACACATAATATTGATGACTTCCCAACCAGTTCTGCTCCTGAGGAGGTCTTTAGGATGCTGGTGCAAACCAGATGCACAAAAATTCAAACTTTCTTATTCGAAATCAAAGAATGGCAAGTCTGTCCCTTGTCTAAGATGCTGGTTACACGGGTCTACCATTTGTTAAAACTAAGCAAACTGCACACTTTAAAAGGTATATTTATGCCTTGATAAAGTTGATTTAAAAAAATCAAACTAAATAGGCTGCCCTTATGTTAACATCTGTAACTGATTTGGTTAAACATTCCAAGGAATATTTCCTTCAAATCCCAACCACACACAAAGACAGGCTAGTGATTCGCCAAGATTTATGGGATCCTAGCAGAAATATAAGGTACATCACCAGAATTACTCTATAATTACTTTTCCAACCCTCATCCCTGCCCAGGACTATCCATTCTGAAGCCAGCCAAGGAAGCATTTACATTTGGTTCAATAGCGAAGACCATGGAATTCTTGATGGACACAGTGAAACAACTTGTGGGCTAGCTCCAAGGCCTCCCGGGGCCCTGAGACAAGCCCTATCAAGGAAGCTCATAAAAAGACATCTCCCTTCCTCAAGGGAGGAACAACCTAAGACAGGCACAGTTGCAGGGGGGCCATCAGGTGAGAATTTGGGGATCAACAGAGGTGAGGTTCAGAACCTCACCCCCACTGCTTTGAGAGAAATCTTCTGCATCCGTGGATGTCTTGCTGCCCTTGTCTAGCCTGGATTAATACTTAGTCCATAGGCACACACCTGATCATCTGATCATCTACATTTGCCCTCTTAAAGCACTAAACTATGTTTTCTACCTTTATCTTGCATCTACCTACCACTTCAGCATTTTATTAAAAATAAAAATAATAATAGGAGAAATGTGGGATCAACATATAAATCAAGTACAAAAATCAAACGAATATTCATATTTGACCTGATTGTTTATAGGTCATAATGCATGATCAAAACCGAAAGTTTCTGTGATGAATGCCCTTGTACTGTTCACCATGTAAGAATTTATTCACTATGTAAGAATTCGTTCACCATGTAAGAACTTGTTCGTTATGCTTCAGAAGATTGGAGACTGACGAGAATTAGGCTTGAGATGGATTAATGATTGTACATTGAGCGTTGACCCCCCTATACTGAATTTTATTGTTGTTAACAACCATTTGATCAATAAATATGAGAGATGCCCTCTCAAAAAAAAAAAAAAAAAAAAAAAAAGACATCTCCCTTTGTGAAAGAGAATTAGGAGGCAGTGTCTGTCAGCAGAGTAAAGTGTTACCTGACCAGGAGTGGCCACTGAAGGGCACTTGGGTTCTGGACAGTTGAGGCACTGAACTTGGCCATCTTTGATCTGGATTTCAAAGTAGTCCTTCAGACAGGCTTTGCAATACACATGTCTGCACTCCAAGAAGTACATGCATTCACTACCCAGCTTCTCACAGAAACAGATATTGCACAGGAACAATTTACTATTAAAGCATTTTATCTGCTGAGCTTGATCAAAGTCCAAGATTTCCTGGATCAGACTGGACAACGATTCCACATCCTGCACGGCCCTCTCGTCCACAGCTTCTTCTTGGTCTACATCAGATCCAGCAGCTCCTCCAAAATCTAGCTCTGTGTTGGAAGAGGCTTGAGCCATCCTTCGCTGCACTTTTTTCGGAGAACCCATCTTGAGTTCAAAAGGAGAGACAATATTCAGGTATGCTAGGGTCTCTTCCTTAAGAAACTGCACCCAGGCAAACAGGACCACGCTGCCACAGTGTTCTTCCCACAGGTTGTCTAAGTGCTTGCAGAGAGCAGACAGCTAGGAGAAAACATACAGTGCTGGTGAGTTTGGGAAGATGATGCTGTCGACTCCTGATTTCCCTTGAAATCTTTTAACTTGTAAGTTAGGCCCTTATAATATGTTAGGTCGTAACATAATTTTTCATTGCTGTACTGCAATGATAAACTGCACTGCAAAACAGCACCACTATTCTTGTTAGAGCACTTCTTAAAACTATTCAGCAACATGAGCCACAGCAGAACACAAAGTCAGAAGATAAAAGAAGCACCATGAAAACAAGACAAATGGCAAGACTCCACAAGCGGGAGAACTAGCTCTATATGAAATGGAGGATTTTTTTCCTGCTCTATTTGTTCTTTGTTTTAGTATTGCTGTATATTTCACATAGAAGAGAGAGCTGGTTCTAAAATGAACTAGTCCTATTCCTTTGGAATCTTAGCTCCACAGGTACCCTGCAAGAATGGTGAGGAAGAGAACAGTTCAAAAATACCATCTAGGTTTTTAATTCTGACTTTCCGCCCTATCAAAAAGCCAACTCATGAGAAAGAATCACTACCAGAATCCAATCCCACAGTCCTTGTCACTCAGATTTACAAGTTGGTTTTAACGAAACAATCTGTGCTTATACTAGACCCTGGTTAATGGAGGGAGGCAGGCGGATATTGGCCCTGGACAGGATTATGAGCTCTCAGCATGACTCCCCCGCCATGGGGAAAACTCGCACTTCCCAAGCTAAGCAACCTAAGTGTCAACTATTTTGGATTTTCCTCTTTAAAAGTGGTCTGTTCAATTAAAAGGGAAATAAGAGGGCTTTCCATTAGAAATGTAAAATATCTGTAAGTAGAGTTCAGGAATTATAAGTGGCTTTTCTTTTTATGTAAACATAAAAAATAAGCCTTCCAGATGTAAACAAATTTCATTAATTTAAAAGCAAGTGAAAGGACATTTTCTGTTCCCTGCTCTGTGAAGTGCTGTTCACTAAACCCAACACAGGCACAAACTTAAAACATTTATTGAACTTACACTTACTGTGTCAAGCACAGTTTAAGACTGGACAACAAATGCTTTTTCAAACCCATTGGCATGAATATGCTTATAAGATCAACCACACTTCCAAGAAACCTGCTGAAATCTGTAAAATGTACGCATTTCAAAGGGAAGCTCCGAGTGCTGTCTAGGCCACCAAGTCCAATGAAGACGACTTTTTCCTCCTCGTCCTTTCTTTCCCAGCCCCCTTCCTAGAGGCAGCTAGGATGCACATGAATGTGGAGGGGAGAGAAGACCAAAAAAGAAGACTATGCATGCATACGTACTGGGAGAGAAGTAATGGAAAACACTAGAAAACAAACCCAATCTCTTTCTATCCACCAACCCCATTCAGTGAAAGACAGGTCCATGTGTCACCTTCACCATCAATCGGTAAAATTCATAATGCCAAGAATTAGGACCCAGCAACAAACAAGAACTGAACCAAGAAGGAATATAAGACCAATTAAAAGGTCAACTGTATGTACAAAAATTCATTTGATAAAGAATCCTACTCTAGTTTTACCTATACCACATAAAATAAGGAACAACTCTCCTCTCCCCACATCCACCTCCCCCAAAGCTAACATTAAGTAGATGCTGTTTGACTGAAATCTGAAACTGCAGCCACACACCCAATTAGTCTGTCTTTGTTTTGAGAGTGAGAATGTGTGTGTGTACATACATGGACATAAAGTATCAAGAACTCTCTGGAAAAATGTGAGTATAAATACCTAAATAATTCAGGCAATGTTCATTGATTTAAATGCTGTTTCTATCTTGCATGTATTGCCTCTGGCACAGATATAAGAATATAAGGTAATATTCCTTTTTATTCTACATGTATTATCCTTTTTTGAAGTTCAATTTTGTTTTTAAACCATAAGCTCAATTTTACAAAAGCACTGTCATCTAAGAGATTAGACTGGTGGGTGGGTGGAGATGAAAACTACAGGATTAAAAGGGAAAAACTGACAAGCTGCTCCTCAAGGTCAAGTAACTGACAGCTTTTGTCTTAACACACATCAGCCTATCAATCTTCATCATGACTTCTAGAAAAGTAGCTGCTATTGATCCATTATCTATCTCAGAATACTGTTTATTAGCTTTAAGTCATACTTACATCTCAATCAAGAGTTGAGGTTGTTACTAGAAAAGGATATATAACTCAGGAAATGAAGGCTTATAATACAAGGTCACCTCCGGCCTTCATGAGACAGTTACACAAATCATACACATTTCTATGTGTGCACCTTTACATCTACGTGAAACCAGTTAACAATTATTTGTTATCAATAAACAGATCTTTAAAAATAAAAGCACTTCTTATGTTTACTTAGGAAATGTGTTTATTTTAACTGCATTAGCTCAATTTAGTCTTCCTAATTATAATTAAATCCTTCATATAAGGAATGGATAACAAACTAAGAAAAAAAAGGAACATCACCATCTAATGAAAATGAGGAGGAACTATAGTCTCCATTACAATATAGATAAATGGGAAAATAACAAGACAAGAAACAATATACTTGATTAAAAATTGCTCCTACTATAATTCATAATGATTAATCATTCTAATAATTGCCATTCCTTTCTAAAACACCAAACATTTTCAATTCATTTACATTAGTATTCATGAAAGCATGGGGAAAAAAATTACAAAATCAAAGCCATTTGTTGTTCATGCATTCAATTTAAGATCATCAAGGTAGTCTTCCATTAAAGATGATTTTTTAAGTTTCTAAAAACGGATAAAAATTAAGTTTCGGGTCTAACCTGAGTTGGTGACAGCCATTTGCCGCTAAGTGTGAATGAAGGTGGGGAGGAGGATGGATAATCTGGTGGCAGTTCAAAGTTCAGCACAAGTGGAGGCAGAAAGCAAATGGTGTATTCAAAGTCACTATTCTGGAGACACTCATTTGAATTGCCTGAACCGAAAACAAAGATTAAAAAGGATCAGTTGGTCACCTGAGTGTCCATTACTATTGAGCAGTGCTCAAGAAAGACTTAATGCTTTAGTTGAGGAGCTAAAAACCCTCCCCAAAAGCACTTTCTAGTCCCTATTTTAACTTCACAGCCACCACCTTACAGAAAAATTCCATTGGCCCTTGAAAAATGTACTAAGCTCCACAAAATATAAAGTTACACAACTTACTCTTGTATACACTTTTGAGTACAATTCCTAACACTACGCAAAACACAATGTTTTCTTCTGTTGTTTTATAGTAGTGATTTTTAAAGACACAATCCAGAGAAAAGGACGTTTATTTCTAACAAGGAGCCATGACCTATTTAGACCAGCATGTGCCAACTACACAGGAATCACAGTTTGGGAGAATCTGCGCCAACACGATGATCTCAGGCTTGAGGCAAGATACAGCACACAACCCTCTCACAAATCAAAGCTTCATTTTAAATCACCACGTTTACTTTCCTTACTCAACGCCTTTACAGAGAAACATTGTGAGAAAGTGTGCATCGAAGTCTTCTGTGAATATCTGTATCAAAAGCAGCCGTTTCTTGTGTTTTTTCCCCTGAAGCAAAAGCTCGCAGCGTACCAGCACGTGTCGCCTGTGTACAGCAGCTGAAAGGAGCCTGGAAATCCAACAGTACTAACCACCACCGTGGTATTTCAAAGCTTTCCAAGCGTTTTCACATACATTATTTCATTCTCTTATTATCCCTGTTTAACAGCTAACGACTCATGGCTGACAAACTGCTGGTTAGAAGACTAGAATGCATGAAACACACAGAGTCGTATCCTAGTTCAGTAATCCAAAAGGCAGAATCAGTTGATCCTCCATCTATCACTAATGCCTATAAACAGATGATAAATAAATTAGGGTACACTAAGAAACTGAAATTTTAGAAGTATCTGTTCAAGAGAATATTATTGACTAACCGCGCACAAATATCTTGAAATTTTGTGGTAAGTCCAAATAAATCCTGGTTTCTCCACCCTGGACAGACTCTGCTTTCCTAAATTCATCTCCATCATAAATACTCGCCAGGGCCAGCAATTCATCCTCCTGAGCTTCTCGGTCTTCTGACGACATTTAATTTTCTGAGGAGCTGAAGATAATCATTCAAGTCAGTTAAGAATAGAAAAGGCACAGAGTTTGGAAAAGTTTAGTGGCACCAAAAAAAAAAAAAAAAGTTCCTTTATAAACAACTGCAAAGGAAAGGATTAATCAGTATTCTCATTTTTTCTGTTGAACAAAAAATAATAGGTGTGTTTATTATTTCGATAGCTTTGCAACAGTAACAGCTTTTCAAAAAAAGATGGCTGTGGTGCTTCTGCTTGACTTTTTCAGTTAGGTATGACTGATTTAGGAGAAAAAGCATACTTTAAAAAGTTTTTTTTTAAAAAGGACACATTACTTTGACTTGCTCACAAAAGGAGTCCAAGTATATTTGATATACTTTTTAAAAATAAATGAATTTTTTAAACCCACAGAAATCTCTAGGGCAGATTTTCTCAGCTTCAACATTATTGACATTTTGGAACAAATAATTTTTTTTGTGGGAGGCTGTACCTCGTATTATAGGATGTGTAAGACATCCCTGGCCTCTACCTGTTAAATTCCAATAGTGTCCCTTTCTCTCAAGAGTTGTGACAATCAAATCTCTCTCCAGATACAGCCAAATGCCCCCCACCAAACTCTTGTAGGGGGTGGGAGGGACAAAACTGCTCCCAGTTGAGAACACCTTGTTCTAGAGAATGATACAGGGCACATACTATATATAATACATAACTGAGGAAGCAGCAAAATAATATTACATTTTTGAAATACCACTGTATTTTGTCAAATTGATTTTAACATTCACCATTCTGGGTAACACAAGGAATGAAAATATTCTACAATTAAAGTGTGAATCAACACTTTTTAATCAGTCCAACTGAAAGATGCACAACTTCAGATAATTTAAATGTGGAAAAAATTGTAATGAAAATCTTTGAAAATGAACAACAGATTACTTCTGTCAATTAAAATATTTGACTACAATTACATCTGCAAATATGCTCCATATTGACTAAAATTTTTTAAAATTTAAAATCTGCACAACTGAAGTCAGGAGACGGTTTTTTATATTATAAAAGGTGACACTATAAAATTTAGACAAATTAATTTAAAATTATTCCATTTCCAAAAATACTTTTTTTCCCTGCAGATGAGAATGCTTCTGCATAAGCTGCATCCATACCCCAAATAGAACTCTATTTGTGGTCAGGTGGTACCTGTTAATAACAACCAGAATAAAAGGATATTAACACTGCAGTCTATATTTCAGTTCAGAGTTTGGAATTCACGCAAATCCCATTTGTTCTCCAGACAGTGGAGATGAAACTGAAGTTGGGTAAGAGGCCAACTTGTGGAACTCATGCTAGATATACTATAGAAATTCTGCCATCTGCAGAAAAAAATACAAAAGATAGTGTTAGGACCCTCTCCGAATTTATATTCTGAATTTCCATTATCACCACTTGAGTCACACATCCTAACACACGGTCAACCCTAATCTACAACTGCACACTACCCTCCCAGGAAAGCCTGAGCCACGTAGTTAAAGAGGTATTTGCGCATCCCAGCAAAGAGACAGGCCTTATCTGACCTCAGCCCTGGGAGAAGCAGAGGAGGGACACCAACGTCTTAAGAGGGGACAGCACTCCCTCCGTGGCCTGTAACAAATTCTTCTTGGATTTGTTATTTCTCCTTTCGTTTTCTGTTCTTCTATTCCTTCATTTCCTATTCCCCTCCAATTTTTCCTCTCACTTGCTAATGAATTCATCTTGCTAGGGACACTCAACATGAGGTTAATTTAAGCATGAGGCAGGATATTCAAAAACAAAATAACAAAAGTATTCATAGACCCACACACACACTTTTAAATTCTATTGTAAATGCTTTAGATCCAGCCTTCTTAACTGGGAGTGGGGGAAGGAATGGGGGGGGGGTTGTTCCATAGACGAGTTATGAAGAATCCTAGGAACATACTGAAATTATACTAAAAAATATTATATAACACCATAATTTTTAAATAGATTCTAAGACGTATGACTCACAAATAAGGTAAACATAAAATTCAGAATCAATTTACATTTACTGAGCACCCATTATGTACCCTATTAGGTCTTTCCACGCTACCTTATTTAAACAATGTTGCCAGGTGTAGTACATGTTGATAACATAATTAAGTTTTTTGTTTCTTTCTGTTTAAGCATTTGTAAATGGAGTGGAAGATGAATTTACAGTTTCTGGTTCTAGGTTAGCGCTCTCCATCTTGTCTGCATGTTGGAATCACCTGAGGCACTGATTTTTAAAAATCTCAAGACCAGGCCATACTCGGGAGCAATTACCCCAGGCCATCAGTAGCTGTCTGGGCTCTCCAGGTGATTCTAAGGTGCAGGTAGGGCTGAAAAATTCTACTCCAGTGATTTCAGTCAACAACTCCTGATGACCTACCCCACCAGATCCCAGCTTCTGAAGCTGCCATGGGGTCCCAGTCCCTTAATTCACATCGCTGACCTACATATCCTCCTGATTTTATCCACTCAGCCTTCAAGACCCACCTAAAAAGCCCCCCTATTCCATATAGACATTTCCAATTACCAAATGGAAATGTCTTTAAAAATCCAGCAAACTTTCTAAACTTTGCTGTGACATTGTCACGTCCCACTCTGCATTACAGTAGTGAAAGAACTTGAACTTCTTCTCCTTCCAGACTGCATTAGTTCCTTAAGGGTAAGAATCAAGCCTTTTGCATCTGTGCATTGTTCTCAGCCTCTAGCAATCCCTTGCATTTGACACTGGAAAAAAATAGAACTGAACTGGGGTGGGATGAGGTGTGTTGAAACGGGGGCCTGAATCAAAAGGTTCAGTGTCTGCTCTGCCACATCCACTAGAAGCAGGAGGCAGAGTTGGTCGTCACAGAAACAGCAAGAGAAACAGTGAGCTCTTAACCCGTGCCAGGCATTGTGCTAAGCCCTTAAATGCATTAGCTCCTGTTAGAGTACCACAACCCCGTGCAACAAGGCCTATTACTATTCCCATTACACAAATAAGAAGAATGATAGTTGAAATCCCTTTCCAGCCAAGGTCACACTGCTGGATTCCCACCACCCCGTTTCTTCATCTGTAACAGGGAGCGAGAATAAACTCCGGCGTAATCAGACAGGGGATATCAAGTTTACTACTAATTCTGGCAAACCGGAAACCGCTACGCCAGTGAGGGAAGCCCTCTTCCGCCGGTTTTCCTTCCGGCCTAGGAAAATAGTCTTTTTCCTCCTGGGCCCCAGCAGGCGGACTTCAGCCCTAGTCACAAACGCCGCCGTCGGCGTCCCCGCCTCTCACCGGCCGGCGTGCCGCGTCGTTTGCGCGACTCACCTACAACCCGCGGGCAGGCCCCCGCCGCCACCGGCCCCGGCTCCCGGGCACAGAGGGCGCTGTGCGGACTGGGGAGCTGGGAGCCGGGGCCCGGGGCCCGAAGGGGTTGGGCCGGACCGTCCCCTTCCTCCGGGCACTCGGAGGGGTCTCGGCCAGGCCCGGGCTTGGGGTGCCGAGGCCCGCTGAGCAGTCCCCGCCCGGCCGCCCTTCCCCGCCGCGCGCGCCCGGAGCGCGGTCCCACCGCACCTTCCGGCCGCCCAGCCGGGCCAGTTCCGAAGGTTCCGCGCTCCGCCCCGGCCCTGGGCTCCCCCTCCGCCCCTCGTGGGCCCGGCCTGAGGACGCCCGGCGTGACCTGCGGACCGCCTCTTCCGTTTTCGGAGCTGTCAGCTGCGCCCGGCGGATCCGGCCGGGGTGGCCCCGGCTTGAGCCGGGCTCTGCGCAGCCGCCGTGTCCGCTCGGGTTCCTCCGCCGCCCTCCGCAGGCCAAATGCGGCACTACATGCGCCCCCCCTGCCCACCGTGCGCCCGGCTGGCCTGCAAACTGAAGTACGCTTCTGGGAAAGTTTATACAAAAGCCGGTTCAGGGGCCTCGTGACGGTAGTTCCTTTCTGTAGTTCTGGGATGGAGCCCGGGAATTCGAATTTTTACCAATTCTAGAGGTGATCGTGAGGCCGCGGTCAGCCGGAGGCAAGCACTCCCCGAACGAAGCCAGACCTGCTCCTCCAGGCCGACTAAGCAAGCCTCCTCCCCCTCCCGCCAATCCCAACTATGTCCTCAGAAATGCTGCGCATCTTTCTGGCACCTCCAGTGTGAAACCACTCACTGCGGATATAACAGTAATAACTACCACGTATGTTGAGCATTTAGGATACTTCCAGCACTTTGCTAAGTGCTTTATGCACACTGTATCTCCACTTTAACCTCATGACCTCGGTACCATTTGTTTTTCCCACTTTACAAGTGAGGAAACTGAAACTTAGGTTCAAGAATTTACCAAAGGGCACATGATTACTGAGAGGCTGAGCAGGAATTTAAGCCACATGGCCCCGCCTTCATGCCATGTACAAGAATAAACTCAAAACGGATCAATGACCTAAATGCCTAAATGTAATAGCTAAAACTGTAAAACTCTTTTAAAAAAATGTCAGAGTAAGTCTTCATGAACTTGGATTAGACAATAATTTCTTAGCTACTACACCAAAAGCACAATAAAAAACAGATTGGATTCATCAAAATCGCAAACTTTTCTGCATCAAAGGAGACTGTCAAGAAAGTGAAAAGACAACCCGTAGAACAGGAAATCATATATCTGATTATTTGCAAATCATATATCTGATTAGAGTGTAATATCCAGAATATGCAAAGAATAGCAACTCAATACAAAGACAACCCAATTTAAAAATGAGCAAAGGATCTCAATAGACATTTCTTCAAAGAAGATACATAAATGGTCAGAAAGCACATGAAAAATGCTCAACATTATTAGTCATCAGGGAAATGCAAGTCAAAACCACAATGAGAAATCACTTCACACTCATGACAGCTGTAATTAAAAGACTTAATACCAAGTATCGGTGAGGATGTAGAGAGTTGAAACTTCATACACTGCTGGAAATGTAAAATTCCTACTTTGGAAAACAGCTTGACAGCTCCTCAAAAAGTTAAACATAGAGTTGCAATAAGACCCAGCAATTCTACTCCTAGATATATACTCAAGAGAATTGAAAACATATGTTTACCCAAAAGCTTATACACAAATGTACAAGTATATTTGTACATTTGTATATAGTAGTCATAAATGTACACTACAGCCATAGTATTCACAATAGCCAAAAGTGGAAACAATTCTAATGTCTATCAGTGGATAAATAGATAAACAAAATGTGGTATATCCATACAATGGAATATTATTAAGTTATTAAATTCATGCTATAAAAAGGCATGAATTACTATATATGTGCTACAACATGGATGAGCCTTGAAAACATTAGGCTATGAGAAAGAAGTCAGGCACAAAAAGCCACATATTGTATAATTCCATTTATATGAGATGTCCAGAGGAGGCAAATGTATAGGGCAGAAAGTAGGTTTAGTGGTTGCGAGGGGCTGAGGCAGGAGGGCATGCGAAGTAACTGCTAATGGTTATGGGGTTTCTTTTGGGGGATGGAAATATTGTGGAATTAGATGGTGGTGATGGTGGCACAAATTTGTGAATATTCTAGAAACCACTGAATTACACATTTTTAAAGTGTGAGTTATATTGTATGTTAATTATATCTCAATACCAAATTTTTTAGATACATGTAGATACAAAGGACTAGTCTCAGTACTTAAATGGAATGCTGAAATGTTGGTTCCCAGGGGAACCATAAAACTAATGTGTCCCTAATGACCTAATAGGCTCCTGTGTCCTCCTTATCATAAACTTCTTCCCCTAGAAAAGCAGCTTGCATAGCTAGGCCTCTAACCTAAGCCTCCAGAAATCTAAAGGTAACCACCTCTGTCTCCCAGGCAGGACTGGCTTCATGGGGGAGCACCTGTAAAGTCACACAGGCCCCTAAGCTCAGCAGGGACTCAAGCTTAGAAGGGTCCTGCTCTTGGTCTAATGCTCTGCT
Organism: Manis javanica; assembly: GCF_040802235.1. Classification (NCBI taxonomy): domain Eukaryota; kingdom Metazoa; phylum Chordata; class Mammalia; order Pholidota; family Manidae; genus Manis; species Manis javanica. Next base: position 88,412,265 of record NC_133169.1, on the reverse strand, counting down.
GTGACCATCTTGGTATTCTTAATTTTGAACAAGAGGCTCTGCATTTTCATTTTTCACTGAGCTCTGCAAATTATGTAGCTGGTCCTGCACCCAGAAGACTAGGAAGAAACAAGTGGGTAAGTAAATCAGGGCACTGGAGGGGCTTACTTGCATGCAAATTATCACTCCTAATTTTCTGTACTATCATAGAACAGAAATCTAACTACCCCTGTGATAGATACCAAAACCAGAAACATACTCCTTGAAAACACAAAGGAAGGAAGAAGAATCTCCGAAACCATCCACTAATACCATTATTCATGTTTTGCCAAAAGAAATAAAACCAAGAGCAAAATGCATGGTAACCCTACCTCAGAGTGCTCAGCGGTGAGACCGTGAATCCTGCCGGAGACCTCCCAGATGCAAAACATGAGGGAGTCTGAGAACCAGCTCAGGAAATTCTCACAAAGTCGGGACAGAAGGTAAATTATGGCATCATGTCATGACTTCATGTCAGAGGTCACAGGATGGAGGGCCCAGAAGAGAGAATTTCAAAGCAATCTGAATAATTCGGATTAATTTTAAAATGGACTAAATAATTAGAGTCCGGTTCTGAGGTCAGGATTGGGCAAAGAGTTTTCTAATAAATCTTGCTTTCAGACTCCATCGAAGTAGCAGACTTCTGTGTCTTCAGTTTCATGTACCTGGGTAGTCTTTTGAATTGAGCTTTCCCCATATGCCCAGTCCTCCACTGTGATGTGCACTTTACATGCATTATCTCAGTTAAGTACCCAGGACTCCAGGACTCAGACGAGGAAACTGGGGCACCGAGGAGTGAAGTGATTTGACCAGAATCATACCATGGTGACATACAGGATTAGGACCAATTCCTCATCAGTCTCACCCTTTCCTCTGGCCTGTAAGAGAATTAGGTTTGTTGTAACAGGAATACAGAGAGGATAAAATGTTCTGGCCCTAAGAATTAAAAAGGAAGGCCCTAGGGAAGTTAGGATCAGAGTTTGGGACATGTTGGCAAGTGAGAATGAGAACCTGAGGGAGATGAAGAGATCCAAGTCCATCGCTTGTCTCCGGGGACACTAGCTGCTGGAGTCTAGGCTTAGGAGAGGAGGGGATATGCGACCCAGACAGAGATCAGGGCTCAGGTCTTCGGCTAGTGAAGCAGGAGTAGATCACAAAATATGTGTGGCTACTGCAGGGACTGGCAGGCCTCCCATCCGTGCCGGTACTTGTCTCCATCCACTGCCGGCATCCCATGGGTGTCCAGAGACTTTGCTGAGCTCGTGTCACTTGACCAGTGGGGACGGTCTCCTTTTCAACGGCCACCACTCACAAGCATCCCTGAAACAAGTCTTGACATACAGAGGGGTGAACGTGTGGAGGTGAAAACCCTGACACAACTCTGGAGCAGGACTGGACAATGGTGAGCCCCACCCTATTACAGGAGCGTCCCTAAATTCCTGCTGGGATATCTGCTGACCATGTAGATCTTAAAAGGTTTACTATTGTCACATGGAATCTGAAAAATTGGTTTTTCTTTCAAATAGAGTCTTCATCTTCAAAACAACAAAAAAGTGGAGTTAGATTGAAGATAAGGACTTTTGAACGAGTTGTGGTAAACTATGGCTCTCCTTCATGGTTTTCAAGAAGAATGCAAAAAACAATGTATAATTTATTTTGTGCCTTAATAACCACAATGTAGCCCCAAACTGAACCACATAAATTCTGAGTTGGTGAGAGTTACACATACCTTATGTCTCTCTCCCCAACCCTCAGAGGGGAAGTGGGCTACTTCCAGCATGTAGATTTCAATTTTGATATACTTTAAGTCATTCTGACATGCACCCCATCTCCACCCAACCTCACTGAGATGCACCGATCTGCACTGATCTGGCACTCATAGCACCAGCTATGAGTTTATGTTTACCTTATTTGTGAGTCATACGTCTTAGAATCTATTTAAAAATTATGGTGTTATATAATATTTTTTAGTATAATTTCAGTATGTTCCTAGGATTCTCCATAACTCATCTATGGAACAACCCCCCCCCACCTTCCTTCCCCCACTCCCAGTGGTACAGGCACGGGCTAATATACTAAAAACACAATTATAAATGACTAATGCTTGGAATGCTACCCTGCTCGCTGTGCATCGACTAAGCTAACTAAACCTTACAACAGCTCCACAACAGGCTACCATCATCACTCCTTTTGTAAAGCTAAGGAAACGGATCACAGAGAAGTTAAGTGCCTGGCCACTGTCACACAGATGGTAATTTATGGAGCAAAGCTTTGAACCCAGGCAGTTAGAGTCCTGAACCCACATCATTAATCCCAATCATATGCTTAGATCAAGTTAACCCTTTGCTCAAGGACAATGGTCAGTTGGGTATGTAAGGGGAAATAGCCACATCACCTATGTGACCGGCCTCCCTGGTCAGTACAGCTCAAACAACATGTCAGGTCATCCTAGGGTTAAATAAAAACAGACTCCTAAAAAGGTTTGAGGTGGCTGACAGTAGAAAATGTTTTCTCTGCTCCTGATGTAAGGTAAAATTTGATTTACAATAATAGGAACAGAATGATCATGTTTATACTTGCAACCTGGCATTTTATTATTACTCCCCTGAATAACAGTGAAAAGAGTTTTGTAACCCCAAGGTAACATGGCTCTGTAAGAAGGAAAGAGGGGTGAGATTTAGCAGCAGCTGCCATCATAAATCAGTGCGTGGCTGTTTCTCTTAGAGCTCCGGGCTCAACTCCTGGCTGTCAGAAACTTATAAGGGAAGCCCCTTGAGAATTTATGTAACAATGGGAAGACTCATTTTCCTTCCTGCAAGAACCTTTCCGAAGCAAGGCAAGAATTAGGCTGATTAGATTCTATGTGAAGAAAGAAAACCAAACCAGGGGTTTACAGGAAGGGAAAATGTGGGTCAACTGCAGCTACTTACCCTGCCGGAAAAAAAACGGACCTTGTAAATAGAGAACAAGCTGAATTCCAACAAATAAATGAATGAATGGATGCCCGAATAAATGAATGAATGAGTGTGATGCAGGCTTCCTACTGGGTGGCTCTGTCAGTGTGAGAACACTTCCATCCTGGCGTCACCCAGAAATGTTTAATGCATAACAAGGCCAATCAACACAGTCAGCTGTTGAATATTCATGCACAGATGATGCTTCTAGTCAATATGTTTGATTTTTGTGTGTACTGATAGATTTTCAAATTCACGGTGTAGACCAAAATTCTTGATGAAGAAGGAAGAAGAGGAGAAGGAGGACGAGGAAGAGAAGGGAAAGGTGGAGGGCAGGAGTGCGGGGAGGGAAGAAAACAGAAGGAAATTTAGGTTAAGAGCCTACATTAACGCTGGGTAGGATTGCTGGATTAAAATGCTTATATTGGAAAATTTTTCATTAGTTATCTGAAATTCAAATTTAACCGGGTGCCCTGTTTTTTATTTGCTACATTTTTTAGCAATTTTTTTGCTAAATTTTTTTTTATTTGCTAAATCTGGCGACCTATTTCTAGGCTAATAACCTATGTATGGCTGAGGAAAGTGTCTGGAGACATGCCCACACCTGGGAGTCAGAAGGAGGAAAAACAATAGGAAGAATCAGAAGCAGACAGAAGAGTCTGCAGAAATATGGAAGGAGAACAAGGTGCACACAGAGCTTCTGCTAAGTGGTACAGGCACGGGGACAGGAGGATCCTCAGCAAGAAAGACCTAATGGCTATAGAGCTTGGCCCTTACACGTCTGCTGGTGCCATGAGTGCCAGATCAGTGCAGATCGGTGCATCTCAGTGAGGTTGGGCGGAGATGGGGTGCATGTCAGAATGACTTAAAGTCTATCAAAATTGAAATCTACATGCTGGAAGTAGCCCACTTCCCCTCTGAGGGTTGGGGAGAGAGACATAAGGTATGTGTAACTCTTACCAACTCAGAATTTATGTGGTTCAGTTTGGGGCTACATTGTGGTTATTAAGGCACAAAATAAATTATACATTGTTTTTTGCATTCTTCTTGAAAACCATGAAGGAGAGCCATAGTTTACCACAACTCGTTCAAAAGTCCTTATCTTCAATCTAACTTCCTTTGTAGCCCTTGCGGTTCCCCTGGGTGCCCCTTTCCACAAATTCACCAATCTTCAGCAATTCCCCTCTTCCCTTCTATTTTTCCTTTTATTATGTAGCTATCAAGCTTCTCTTTCCAGCAAAAAGTTTCAACCAACTTTTCCAACTCTGTCCCAAATGATCTGAAAGATGACGCCTTTTCGAAAGTGGGGGGAAAATGGAGCTGGCAATTATAAAATTCTCTCTGGCAGGCAGGGAATGGGAAGAGAACAGATTTTCTTGCCCTGTCCCTGGTATTTTGAAAAGCTTTCTAAGTGACTGATATCTGGCCCCTTTTGAGAGCTGCCACTCTTAACAGAGACACAAAGCCTTTCATTTCTTGGCAAATTTCTCCCTGCAAAATCCATTCTTCTTTCTGCACTGAGCTCAGAAAGAGGTGTCATTGTGTGATAGTGGACATCTGTCATTTGTCCCAACAAAGACCACAAAGTGCCATGCCAGGATCGGATGACCCAAAACATCTACTTGAGTCTCCCAGTCAAGATTTCTGGCCAGACTGGCTCTAACCTCAACAAGGTCTTGCTTAAAAAAAAAAAAGAATGGGTGGTCCTGTCACCTTCCCAACCAGAATGATCCTGAGGATGAAGCTTCCCAGCTTCATCAAAGCTGCCTTGGTTGTGGTGACCACGGCAGCTGCCAGGCAGGTTCACAAGGAGCCCTGGGGGTGGGCGGCCAGCATAGTGCGACATTTGTAGGGTGGAGTGTAGTCTTAGCTTCCACCCAGCTGGCCTGTGAGTCCCCCAAGAGTCAGAGGCCACCGCTGACCCCTCAAGGGTCCTCAGGACTCCAGGGGTTTTGAAAAGATCCTCTGGGCACCCCCAGCCCTCACTTCACCCCCTACACACTCCCCACAGCTAAGGATCCAGATGTGAATGACCTTAAGGTCGGTGGCAAGCAAGACTTCAAGCACCAACCTCCATCCTTCCCTTTTTAAAAAAATATGGCAGACCTGAGAGATACTGTCCTCAGCTGCTGCACTGTGGCAGAGAACCTTGGCAACTTCAAACCCATTTCAAAACTCAGGGTGATGAAGGGCCTCCAGGCAAACTCTAGCGACAGCTCCACTCGCCCTTTGACCTGTGGCTGCTAAAGATCAGCTGACCCCTGCCGCCAGACAGGAGGAGAGAAAATACTAAATGGGGCCTCACCCCCAGAGGTGGTCTCCTTTAAAAAGTCTGGTGCCTTGTTTGCTAGCTTTGGATTTTTAAAGGGTTGTCTTAGCTTCATGCCCCCAATGTTAATAAAACAAACAAACAACTTCAATAAAAACCATCTGTGAAATCCAAATAAAAATTTCTAGTAATCTGGGACTCCATTTTTTGCATCCATCCATGGCACCAGTTAATGCAAGACACTCCACACGCAGCACATATATATAGATACAAAACAATGTCTTTTCAAGAATATAAATGTTAACACAGGTAAAATCATGAATTCCATAATTGCTTCTGTGGACACTGCGTCATACTAGGTTTCTCGATTAAGAGAAATGATTGTCCTCTGAGTGTAGCGCTTGCTGTTGTGTTCTGCGCAACACAGAAGCACAGGTGTAGGGCTGCGGGTATTTGTGGTCTCCAGGCCTCCACCTCCCCGCCTCTGTGCTTTTTCTCTGCCTTTGGCCACCAGATGGCATTCTGGAAACGTTCTCAGCACCAGTTTCCTGCACCAAAGCTCCCCTGCGCTATTCCCAACTGCCCTCCCTCTCTCCCTGCTCTCTGTTCCCTTCCACCCCTCTGGGGGCTTTCTGGAGGGCAGACCTGCATGATCTTGGCCAAGTTATCTATCTCCTTGCGTTCAGCTTCTTCATCCCGCCAGCACGGGAGTAAGGGTGGCACAGGATGGCATGTGAGAAGCCCTCAGCACGAGGCGTGGCCTGAAGCTGCTGTTCTCATCCAGCTCAGAGTCCTCCGAGAGCCCCCCGCGGCCTTCAGGACAAGATCCGAGCCCCCAGCGTGGGGTGCAGGTGCCCCCAAGCCCTGCCGATGTGCCCAGCACACCTTCCTCCCCCGCACCCTCCTCACAGACCCTCCTGCAGCACTGTACATACGGCGCCCGCTTGCCCATCCCGTCTCTGCGCCCTCCCCTGGCTAACTCCTCCATGCCGGTCAGGATAATGCTAAGTGCCCTCCGCAGGGAGCTCCCTGATGCCCAGGCCTGGACACAGAGCCACTCCTCTGGGCCCAGTTCTTTCATCTCCCTGCCCCCACCTCAGACTGAAGCCCTTGGGGCCACTTTGCCTTGCTTGCTGCCCGCACTTAGTAACAGCATACGTGAGCCAGGCCACCACAGGGCTGACTGTCAGCTGAGGGGCCACTGACAGCCGGGCGCTGGAGCCTGCACTGGCTCCTGGGAAGCACAGCAGCACCTGGCCCAAGTACGAGCTGAGGGAGGCCTGGGAAATGAGCTTTGTGGCCGGGAAGGCAGAGACAAAAGTGGAGGGACAAAAGCAAGCCCTCTCCACCATTCACACAGGAGGCGTGAACCTGGCAAATGACACAAGGCAAAATGCTAGTCTCATGTGACAAGCTCTCTGTGCCAGGGACTGTGCTGAGCCCTCAGGTGTGTCACCTCACTGGATCCTTACCACAGACTCACAGATGGGGGACAGCCACACTCCACAGAGAAGGAAACTGAGGCCCGGGGGTGGGGGGTGGAGTGACTGGCGCAATGTGAGCTGTGGCGCAAGTGAGCTGTGTGCGTTCTGTCTCGGAGGCGTGCTGTGGGACGTGGCCCTGAGGCCACTGCTGTGGTCCTGGGGCTTCAGTAAGATTGCGAGGAAATATCCAGGGCTGGAATGTGGGGTGAAAGGACCCGGTGTGGGGAAAAAAAGGACAGGGAAGGGAGAGGTGCCCACGGGTTGTAGGCCAGGGAGGTCCCTCCTCTGCCCCTGTCCTTCCTAATGGCCACAGGCTTCCAGGCCAACAGGCCCTGACGGGGGTCGTCTGTGTCCCAACAGGCACCTTCAGCCCCAGGGACTCAGCTGCAAGCGTCCATCTAGGGGAAGCTGGCCCCTAATTCTCTTCATTTCAAGTGCATGCCAAGCCTCTGGACTCAGCCTGGAAGTAGCATGGGAGCCTGGGCGAGGGCTGGGGGCAACAAATGGAGGAGGGAGAGGAGAAGCAGCAGGCCACCGGGCAACTGCCTCTTGGCCCCTTTCTGGACCTCGTCTCTGTGGAGGGGAATGAAGGGGGCACAGCTGAAGACATCCAGGAAGGGTGCTGGGCCAGCGAGGGGAGTCAGCATTCACGGGACCCTGTCATAACCAGCAGGGAGAGAGAAGAATTGGAGGAAGGGAGGGAGAGGGAGAAGTATAAAAACCTCCAGGACGAAGGGGCACGAGGCGGGGGATTCCCTGACAGACGCTGCTGAGGCCGTCCAGCTGCAGAGAACAATGGGCCCCAAGGCCGGGGAGCCGGAAGGGAAGGGGGCAGGAGGCTGGAGAGGTCCTTGTGCTTCAGGAGCCAAGGCCCTAGACGCCCTGGTGGGCCTGGGTGGGCAGGGGCTGCCCCAGGGCCAGTTCAAGAGCCAGAAGCCGCCTGGCTCTCGGTGGGACAAGCCGAGCAGATCTCAACACCCACTGCTGATGATAATGTCACTGCCCAGCCCTCTGAGCGAGGCCCAAGCCCTGTGCACCATTTCTTTTCGCCCTCCCAATTTCCTGCTGGGAAGGCTACTGTTCTTATTGCCATCCACACTTTAAAGTCGAGGAGCTGGAGGCCCAGTGAGGTTAAGTGACTTGTCCCGCCGCACCCAGCTGGTAAGCTGCAGAGGCCGAACTCGAGCCCAGGCTCTGATGGCTGCCCTCGTAATCACAGCTGTTCCCACGAGACAAAAACGGGTGATCAGTGAGAGGTAGATGAGTGTGGGAAAAAGCTGGAATGGGAGAGGGGAAATGACAGAAAGAGAGGGTGAAGAGGGAGGGAGGGAGGCAGGGAGCACTGCCCGCCCAGCCGCACAGGAGCTCCCTTCCCTCCGGGCACTGCCTTATGCCACGGACAGCACCTTCCCTTCCGGCCGGCTGGCCCCGGGGCCCCGGCCCGTCCTCCGCAGAGGCAGCCCCTCGGCTTCCCGGGAAGCGCTCTTTCTCTGATTGGCATTGAAACGTACAGCCCTCCCTTTTCCTGTAGGTGGGGTTTCCATAGGAAAAAGCTGCTTTTCTGTTTCCCCAGCTTAGCAACTGTTTGGAAGGCAGATCCCCTCATCCTGCTCCACTGGGTCAAGTCCCTCTCAGACCGGCTTCTGACCATCATTTGCTGAAGCGGACAAACGGGCGCCCCTATGCAGGGTCTTCCCAGCGATTTCACTTCATCCGTGCTTGGACCGCTCAGGTCTCTTCAGATGAAGATGGCCTTGCCTGGGAATCCCTCTCATTCCATCGTCATCTAGTTATGGGACGAGGTTGTGCCAGCAGGTCTGGGGGCAGAAGAACGGGGCAGATCAAGCTCCCCAGGAAGCACTGGAGGACTTGCCCGGCCTTGAAGCACTCTAGTGGTTTCTGAATCTAGCCGCTCTGGTGGTAAGCATGATGCGACTGCTGCCGTTCCTACTGGGGCTCTGGGGGCCAGGTGGCTACTTGCTCCTCTCAGGGGACTGTCAGGAGGTGGCCACTCTCACTGTGAAGTACCGAGTATCAGAGGAAGTGCCGCCCGGCACGGTGATAGGGAAGCTGTCCCAGGAACTGGGCTGGGAGGAGAGGCAGGGGCCAGCGGGGGCTGCCTTCCAGGTCTTGCAGCTGCGTCAGGCCCTCCCCATCCGGGTGGGCTCCAAGGACGGCCTGCTCAGCACCGGGACGCGGCTGGACCGAGAGCAGCTTTGCCGGCAGCAGGATCCCTGCCTGCTTTCCTTTGACGTGCTTGCCACAGGGGATTTGGCTCTGATCCACGTGGAGATCCAGGTACTGGACGTCAACGACCACCAGCCACGGTTCCCCAAAAATGAACAGGAGCTGGAAATCTCAGAGAGTGCCTCTCTGCGCACCCGGATCCCCCTGGACAGAGCTCTCGACCCGGACACTGGCCCCAACACCCTGCACTCCTACACCTTGTCTCCCAGTGAACACTTCGCTCTGGATGTCATCGTGGGGCCTGATGAGGCCAAACATGCGGAGCTTGTGGTGGTGAAGGAGCTGGACCGGGAAATCCACTCGTGTTTTGATCTGGTGCTGACTGCTTATGACAGTGGGAGCCCCCCCAAGTCAGGCACCAGCTTGGTCAAGGTTAACGTCCTGGACTCCAACGACAATAGCCCTGTGTTTGCTGAAAGTTCGTTAGCACTAGAAATCCGGGAAGATGCCGCCCCTGGCACTCTCCTCATAAATTTGACGGCCACGGATCCCGACCAGGGCCCCAATGGGGAAGTGGAGTTCTTCCTCAGTAAGCATGTGTCTCCAGAGGTGCTGCACACCTTCCACGTAGAAGCCAAGACAGGCCAGGTGATCCTGCGTCAGCCCCTCGACTACGAGAAGAATCCTGCCTACGAGGTGGATGTCCAGGCAAGGGACCTGGGTCCCAGTCCCATCCCAGCCCATTGCAAAGTTCTCATTAAGGTCCTGGATGTCAACGACAATGCGCCGAGCGTCCATATCACGTGGGCCTCCCAGCCATCCCTGGTGTCGGAAGCTCTTCCCAAGGACAGTTTCATCGCTCTTGTCATGGCAAATGACTTGGACTCAGGAAACAATGGTCTGGTCCACTGTTGGCTGAGTCAAGAGCTGGGCCACTTCAAGCTGAGAAGGACCAATGGCAACACATACATGCTGCTAACCAACGCCACGCTGGACAGAGAGCGGTGGCCCAAATATACCCTCACTCTCTTGGCCCAAGACCAAGGACCGCAGCCCTTATCAGCCAAGGAACAGCTCAACATCCAGGTCAGTGATGCCAACGACAACGCCCCAGTGTTTGAGAAGAGCACGTACGAGGTCTCCACTAGGGAAAACAACCTGCCCTCCCTCCACCTCCTTACCATCAGGGCTCACGATGCGGACCTGGGCATTAATGGAGAGATCTCATACCGCATCCAGGACTCCCCAGTCTCTCACTTGGTAGCTATTGACTCAGACACAGGAGAGGTCACTGCGCAGAGGTCACTGGACTATGAACAGATGGCCAGCTTTGAGTTCCGCGTGATCGCGGAGGACAGGGGGCAGCCTCAGCTTGCATCCAGCGTCTCTGTGTGGGTCAGCCTCCTGGATGCCAACGATAATGCCCCAGAGGTGACTCATCCCATACTCAGTGATGGAAAAGCCAGCCTCTCCGTGCTCGTAAATGCCTCCACAGGCCACCTTCTGGTGCCCATTGAGACTCCCAGTGGCGTGGGCCCAGTGGGTGCCGACACCTCACCACTGGCCATCCACGGCCCCCGGCCATTCCTTTTGGTAACCATTGCAGCGAGAGATGCAGACTCCGGGGCCAATGGAGAGCTCCTCTACAGCATCCGGAGTGGGAATGAAGCCCAGCTCTTCGTCCTCAGCCCCCACCTGGGGCAGTTGTTCATCAACACCACCAATGCCAGCAACCTCATTGGGAGTGAGTGGGAACTGCAAATAGTGGTAGAAGACTGTGGCAGCCCCTCCTTGCAGACGCAGGCCCTGCTGAGGGTCTTGTTTGTCACCAGCGTAGATCACCTGAGGGACTTGGCCCGTGAGTCTGGGGCGCTGAGCACCTCGGTGCTGACGGCGGTTTGCCTGGTTGTGCTGCTGGCCATCTTCGGGTTGATCTTGGCTCTGATTGCGTCTATCTGCCGCACAGAGAAGAAAGACAACAGGGCCTACAACTGTCGGGAGGCTGAGTCTACTTACCGCCACCAGCCCAAGAGGCCCCAGAAACACATCCAGAAGGCAGATATTCACCTCGTGCCCGTGCTCAGGGGCCAGGTGGATGAGCCCGGAGGAGGTGGGCAGCCCCACAAGGATGCTGGCAGGGAAGCAATGATGGAAGCAGGCTGGGACCCCTGCCTGCAGGCCCCCTTTCACCTCACACCGACCCTGTACAGGACCCTGCGTAACCAAGGCAACCAGGGAGTGCAGCCAGAGAGCCGAGAGGTGCTGCAGGACACTGTCAACTTCCTCTTCAACCACCCCAGGCAGAGGAATGCCTCTCGCGAGAACTTGAATCTCCCTGAGCCCCAGCCTGCGACCGGTCAGCCACGCTCAAGGCCCCTGAAGGTCACGGGCAGCCCCACAGGGAGGCTGCCTGGGGAGCAGGGCTGCGAGGAGGCCCCGCTGAACTCACCAGCCTCCTCTGCAACCCTGAGGCGGCAGCGGAATCTCAACGGCAAAGTGGCCCCTGAGAAAGAGTCAGGCCCCCGTGAGATCCTGCGGAGCCTGGTCCGGTTGTCTGTGGCTGCCTTCGCAGAGCGGAACCCCGTGGAGGAGCTCACTGTGGATTCTCCTCCTGTTCAGGTACCTGGGGGGTGGGCAGCTCTCTCTCTGGTCACCCCTGGACCGCCACCGACAGCATCAGGCACCCTACCCTCACATTCCTCAATTCATTCCTCAGGCACACGGGGCACTTTACGGCAACTCAGATCCCTCTGGGGTCCACAGACCTGAGCTGTGTGATGCTGGGCAACTTACTTACTGTCTCTGAAACCTTAGTTTCCCTACTTGTCAAGTAGGGATGATGGTAAGAGCAGCTACCTTGCAGAGTTGTCCTAAGGATCTGATCAGTTAATTCCTACAAGGCACTTACTCAGGGTGCCTGGTACAAGGAGGCACACAGCAAAAGCAGTGATTAGGAGCACAAGCTGTGGAGCAAGGCTACCTGGGTTCGATTTGGTCCCCCCTCTTCCTAGCTGTGACCCACGGGGATGTTACTCAGCTTCTCCATTGAAGATGTCCATGTTAACAACACCTATCTCCTAAATTTGCTTGAAGATAAAATGAGTGCACTTAAAGCCTCTAGAATCTCTCTGGCATGCAGTCCCACTCAGCAGGTGATTACAGTTACTTCTGCAAAGCTCTTCTCCATCTCCACCGGCCCCCTTCTCAGCTGGGCAACCTCCCTACAAAGCAGGCCAGCAATGGGCATCACTGCCCCCAGGTTCAGGGCCTGCATGTGGCTTGCCTGAGAGCCCAGAGATTGCTGGCTGGGCCTGCAGAGTGGGGCAGCGGAAACAATCTTGGACCTTGGGAGACTGGCAGAGCCGGGTTCAAATCTCAACACAGACATTTAGGAGCTAGGTGACCTCAGGCAAGTTTTCTAACATGTGAACCTCATTTTCTTTAGCTATAAAATGGAGATCATGATGCCCAACTTACCCTGTGCCTACCTCCCAGGGGTGTGAGGATTAAATGGGATGAAAAATAACGAAGTGTACAGTGACCTGGGGTGTACTAGTCACAAATGGGCACTCTTTTTCAGGGATGGTACCTGATCTCACACCCGTATCTGCTCCTCTGCATCCCAGATAACGTTCCCGGTGCCAGGCTTCCTGCTCAAGGCACACTTCTGTTTGGCCAGGCCATCAGCTCAGGTTTCCTGTGGCGCAAGGATGCAGCTTCCTTCCCCAGGAAGCCACCTGAGGGGACCCAGCTGCTCTCTGAGGAGCCTTGCCCTGGGCTGTATACAGACCCAGAGGTTGCCCAGAGCCATCATTCCTTCAAGTGCTTACTAAGTGAGTTCTTTGTGCCAAACACTGTGCTCGTTGTTGGTGAACAGACAGCGGACAGCAGGCACCGTGGGTGACCCCACCGTGGTGATGGAAGGAAGGCGGCCTGGTGGGGATCTACTAGAAAGTAAGAGGCAGCCTGCCTAAATGCTCATATATTCCTAGAAGCACAGTGCCACGGTGGATTTGGATCGGGGTCCAAATTCAAATTCCAGCCCTGCCATTAATAGCTTTGTAGAGCCTGTGAGCCTCAGGTTTCACTTCTGCAAAATGGGTGTGGTGGAATCTTCTCCCTTGGGTTATTGTAAGATTAAATGAGATGATATACCCCCCAAGAGTTACTAAGTGCTTATCATTAGATCTCTTAATAGGGGATTTATATACTTTCACTTCTTTAATCCTCATAACCACAACCAGCACATGCCTTGGGCCTCATTATTATTCCCTTACTACTGCTGTGGAAACTGAGGCTCAGATGCTTCAAGTAATTCCTCAAGGCCACACATCGGGGACCTGAGGCAGAGGCAGATTTAGGGTTGAATTTGAATTAGAACCTTGAATTGAATTGGAGTTCAACTGAATTCGAATTAGAATCTGAATTTGACCAATTCCAGAGCCTGGACTCTAACTGTGAAATGACCCTGAAGGACAGAGATCACTTAGCTTGGGGAGGGACATGGGGGAATGTCCCTGAAACATCAGCTGCCACCGGAAAGGGTGACAGGTGCCTCACGAGGGCTTCCAGGCCTTGGCAGAGAGGCGGGGTTTGCCCTGAGGCAGGCAATGGGCCCCAGAGCCCCCCGCGTCAGAGGCACCCCAGTCCGGGCCGCCTCCTCTCCCACGTCTCCTCTGAGGCCCTCTCCACTTTTTGTGGTGAGTTACCCAGCAGAGCAGGGCAGGCCTTCCCAGGGAGGAGTGAGGGTGGGCCCAGGGGGAAAGGGCAGTGTTTCTAGGAGTAATAACCCAAACTCCTCACATTTGCAGAGCATTTTTAACTTTCAAACCACCTAATTAATCTTGACAACCCTGTGGGGAAGGCTGGGCAGGTATTTCTAACTCCACCTTGGAGACGAGGAAACAGAGGTCCGAGGACGTCTAAAACCCCGCCTGACATTACACAAGCTAGAAATGACCTTAAAGGAGGACCCAGCCTCCCAAGACTTGGTCTACTGCCTTCTCTCAAGCCCCTGCCTGGTCTGGCCCTAAATTTTGCCCAGCCCCTGCCTCATTCTCCGGCCTTTCCGAAACCCCCCCATCTCCTCTGGCCTTTCAGCTTGCAGGGCCTTCTGTCTGAAACTCCCTTCATCCCTGGCCCAGACCCTCACCTTCTCTTCACTGGCCAAACTCCTGCGGAACCTTGGGGTCTCAGCAGAGGTACCTGGCATGTGGTATGAACTCAAACATTTGTAGAAATAAATGAAGAAACCACCCCCTGTGCCACCTCCCAACTTCCTCCTTGCTCCCAGGTGGGTGGGAGACCCTCCTCTGCTCCCAGGGACCCCCATCCTTTCCCAGCCCCAAAGCAGACCCCTACCCCCCCACAGTAACCGCTGTGCTGGGCAGACTGTGAGCTCCCTGAGGGCAGTGACGGGGCCTTGTTCTCCTTCTTATTCTTGTTGAATGAATGAAAGGATGAACAAATAGGTGATTAGATGACACCGTTTTGCCTTCTCTACAACATTATCTTACATCTGGCCACCAAAACTGGCTGACTGAATACTGCCACAGGGGGAAATAACTCTTTAAGATAATCCTTTTCAAAGTAACAATGGATTTACGGTCAGGAAATGCCTTTTTCACCCCCACCCCAGAGATCCCAGGTCTGTGAAAGCAGAGGCTGGTCCCTTGGGGGAACGGGAGTGAGGCGGTGAGCCCCAAGCGTCCCCATCCTCTCCCTCAGACGCCCACGGCCTGCCTGCGCCCGTCCCGGCCTCCGTCCCCACCCCCACCCCCCATCCCATCACACAAACATCTGAAGCTGGAGGAAAGACTATAAAAAGCAAGCACCGGCATTGAGGGAAACATCCGGCGAGGAAGTGTGCTGGGTCGGAATTGTGTGGAGTCAACAGATTTTTCCTGTCTTACAGCAAATCTCCCAGCTGCTGTCCTTGCTGCATCAGGGCCAGTTCCAGCCCAAACCAAACCACCGGGGAAATAAGTACTCGGCCAAGCCCAGCGCCAGCAGGTAAGCGGCACGGGGTCCCTCGGGCTTCTTGAGCTCCTCCCCTGCCTGCTGGCCTGAGCCTGAGACCTGAGGAGGGGTGAGCCCAGCCCAGGCACTGGTCCCCCGGGAGAGTGCCGCGCACAGCGCCCTCCCTCGTCCCCAGGCAGCTCTGTCCTGCAGCGACCGTATTTATAGTATTTACAGGACCCAGAGTCACTAAGGAAATGACGTCACCCCTGATGCTCTGGCCGGCTGTTCCCTGGCCGCAGAGGTGTGCACTATGGCTTTAAATCCATAACTTTCAGCTTTCTTTCTCTTGACCCTTAAACATACAGTGAGGGCTCCTGGCCAAGAACATGGGTGTGTGGCTATGTGGGTGCTGTCCTGGAATCAGAGACCTCAGAAGGACATCTAGTCTAACTCCTTCCTGTTACAGATGGAGCAACTGAGGCTCTAAGTGGTTTGAGCCAACCCAGCTATGTGAAACTGAGCAAGGGGATGACCTCCAGGCCTCCGTTTCTCATCTGTAAAATGAAGGTCACCACACTCCTTGTAGTGATGGGGTAAGGATTTAATGGGCTTCTAAGCCTGTAGCCCAGTCCGGGCACACAGTAGATGCACAACTAATGCTAAGTCCTTTCGCCTTAAAGTGAGTTTGTTCAAGGTCACATAGCCAGTGGGTGGCAAAAATGGGACCCACTCTCGGGCACCGGACCCTCTGTTCAGTGCTCTTGGCCAGGACAACCTGGAGCTTCTCTGTTGCAGAGATGGTGAGAGGTGGTGTAGGTCAGCCGTGAGTACACACACTCCGGAGTCACATCAGCCTGGACTGAGTTTTTTACTTTACTACTTAATCCATGGGGACCTTGGGCAAGCTGCATGGCCTTCATTAGTCTTGGTTTTCTCATCTGTAAAATGGGAACGATTACAAGAGAATGCCTTGCAGATGTGAAAGGCTTACTGAGAAGGTGCACATACCTTGCAAAGCAGAAGGACTGACTCGAAGTAATTGCTCAATAAACATTAGGTGTGGCATTATTACTTACAAACGTGCCATCTCCCTGTTGATCCCTTAATAGCAGCAAAAGAGGTCCTAGAACAAAAGCAGAAAGGACTCCCCGGCCTTAAAGCCCCTCAGAGACCATTTCCACCTGCTGGATGTGGAGCCAGATCTGCCCCTGCTGTGCAGATGCAGTCCCAGGGACCGGCCCCCCCGGGTGACAGGAAGGCCTACAGGAGGGAGGGGCCGGGTGGAGATGCGGGAGCCAGAGTGGTAGGTTCTGAGAGGCTTCTGGGTGCCTCACCCCAGCTGCAGCCTCCATCACCGTCTTATGTTATAGAAGGGGGTATTCAGTCAGTTAGTCCCCACAGTATTTATTAGGCACCTACTATGTGCCAGGTCCTATTGAGAGCACTGGTGAAAAAGCAGGGAAGAAGACAGACAGAAATCCCTGCCCTCACTAGAGCTCATACTCGGATAGATGGATGGATGGATGGATGGATGGATGGATGGGTGGATGGATGGGTGGATGGATGGATGGATGGATGGATGGTGGATGGGTAGGTGGATGGGTGGATGTATGGATGGATGGATGGATGGTGGATGGATAAGTGGATGGATGGGTGGATGGATGGATGGATGGATGGATGGATGGGTGGGTGGGTGGGTGGATGGATGGATGGATGGATGGATGGTGGATTGATAAGTGGATGGATGGGTGGATGGATGAGGGGATGGTGGATGGATGGATGGATGGATGGGTGGGTGGGTGGATGGGTAGATGGATGGATGGATGGATGGATGGATGGATGGATGGATGGGTGGGTGGGTGGATGGGTGGATGGAGGGAGGGATGGATGGATGGGTGGGTGGGTAGATGGGGGTAGATGGATGGATGGATGGATGGGTGGATATATGGATGGATGAATGGATGGGTGGATGGATGGATAAGTGGATGGGTGGACAGATGGATGGATGGATGGATGGATGGATGGATGGATGGATGGATGGATGGATGGATGGATGGATGGATGGATGGGTGGGTGAAAGGATGGATGGATGGATGGATAGATGGATGGATGGTGGATGGATGGATGGATGGGTAGGTGGATGGGTAGATGGATGGATGGATGGATGGTGGATGGATGGATGGATGGATAGATGGTGGATGGATGAGTGGATGCATGGATGGATGGATGGATGGATGAATGAGTGGATGGATGGATGGATGGATGGATGGATGGGTGGATGGATGGATGGATAGATGGATGGATGGATGGATGGGTAGATGGATGGATGGATGGATGGTGGATGGATGGATGGATGGATAGATGGATGGATGGTGGATGGATGGATGGATGGGTAGGTGGATGGGTAGATGGATGGATGGATGGATGGATGGTGGATGGATGGATGGATGGATGGATGGTGGATGGATGAGTGGATGGATGGATGGATGGATGGATGGATGAGTGGATGGATGGATGGATGGATGGATGGATGGATGGATGGAGGGATAGATGGATGGATGGATGGATGGATGGATGGATGGATGGATGGATGGATGGATAGATGGATGGATGGTGGATGGATGGATGGATGGATGGGTAGGTGGATGGGTAGATGGATGGATGGTGAATGGATGAGTGGATGGATGGAGAGATGGATGGTGGATGGATGAGTGGATGGATGGATGGATGGATGGATTGATGGATGGATGGTGGATGGATGGTGGATGGATGGATGCGTGCATGGATGGGTGAGTGAATGGATGGATGGATGCATGAGTGGATGGATGCATGCATGGATGGATGGTGGATGGATGGATGAGTGGATGGATGGATGGATGGATGGAGGGATGAATGGATGGATGGTGGATGGATGAGTGGATGGATGGGTGGATGGATGGATGAGTGGATGGATGGATGGATGGATGGATGGGTGGATGGATGCGTGGATGAATGGATGGGTGGGTGGATGGATAGATGGATGGATGGATGGATGGATGGATGGATGGATGGTGGATGGATGGATGGGTGGGTGGATGGTGGATGGATGAGTGGATGGATGGATGGATGGATGGATGGGTGGGTGGGAAGGTATTGCACTGGTTCAACAAAGTCCCTAAACTGCTCCTCTGTGTCAGGCAATGTGAAGGAGTGGAAGGGACAGTGGTGAGTGATATCAATGCGTTCAGAATCACTTGTATCTGCTGAGTGCTTACAATGTGCCAGGCACTCTGCTACGCTCTTTCCATACACCTCATTTCACCCTTCCGATGCCCTATGAGGTGGGTGTTACTAGTGCCCCCATTTTATAGATAAGGAACAGACTCAGAGTAGGTAGGAGGGCTGGGATCAGTAACCTAGGCTGGCTGACCCTGAAGGCGGGGCTGCGCATCCTGTTCCCTCTGTGGATGAATGACTAGAAGCACGTTCATGAGCAGGAATGAGTGGATCTATGTGTGGATTTCCTCACCTGGGGGCTGGGTTGGCTTCCTTGGCAGGAGTGCAATCCCAGAAACAGATCCCAGTGCCACGGCTGGTGGCCAGGCAGAACCGGACCAGGAGGAAGGTCCTCTGGACTCTGAAGAGGACCTCTCTGTGAAGCAGCTGCTAGAAGAGGAGCTCTCCAGCCTGCTAGACCCTCACACAGGTAGGGACTCGCTGTTCTGCTTCTGTCCCCATGGTGGCCTCATGTGCCCAGGCTTTAGAGTTCTGCTCCAGCCCTCCACAGGGGAACGCAGACATTGTTTCTAGAGAGGAATATCAGCTACAACGTATTTCCCCTGCAGCTTCAGGCGGCCTTCATTTGTTTAAAGACCAGACTCTCCTTTGATTATTCATTTTAAAAACTATTATAAGAATAATGAACATATATCAACTATACTTCAATTAAAAAAAAAAAAAGAATAGTGAACAATTGGTGAGCTCTTGGTGTGTGCCCAATACCAGGAAACATCTTAAATAAATTGTCTCATTTAACTTTCCAAACAGTCCTTGGAGGTAAACAGAATTTAGACATAAGCAAACTGAAGCTCAGAGAGGTGATGTAGCCTGCCCAGAGTCACCCAGCTCATGGGCGACTGAGGGGGGCCAACGGGGACCTCCCCTTACCAGCTTAACCAGTCACTTCCATTCCTTGGTTGTGTTTAAACACCTTTTCACTCTGAGAACTGAGTCAGCTCTTTAATGTACTGGCATTTCTTATCAAAACAAAAAGAATGTTTTCCAGAGAAACACTAGTTTTGACAATGAACACATCACATGCATTTTAATTCAAGAATCTGCTAGCAGACCCTCTGCTGTGGACACCTGTCAGCCTCCTGAGGTAACAGCCTATCCACCTGACCACCCACCCCTATGCTGGGGTTTTCTGTTTTTGTGGTTAATAATCTGGTTTTTGTCTGGACATATCTTATGTGCTCCATCTGGCTGCAAATACACTGAAGGCATGGCAGGGACTTTCCTTTTCTTGGTTGAAAAGATACAGCTAACATTTATTGCTCACTTTCTATGTGCTAGTCCCTGTTCTAAGGTCTTCGTGAGAGACTCTTATGAGATAGGAGCTATTCATTATCTCCATTTCATAAAGGGAAAAACTGAGGGGGAAGGGCATTTAATAATTTTCCCATAGTTGTGCAGCTAGTAGTTATTAACACAGGCAGTGTGGCTCTAAATTAAAATTAAGTAAAATTAAATCTAATTAAAATTAAGTAAAGTGAAAAATTCAGTTCCTCAGTCATACCAGCCACATTTCAAGAGCTCAGTAGCCACATGTAGTTAGTGGACTTGCTTCAGCCAGCACATACATAGCAAGTTTTATTGGACAACATTGTCTAGAATCTAGAACGGTGAGGTCTAATAGAGTAGCCACTACTCACATGTGAAAATGGCTAGTCCTAAATGAAATATAATATACTCCAGATTTTGAAGACTTGATATGAAAAAAGAATGCAAAATATCTTGTTAACAATTTTTAAGTGTCGATTACATGATAAAATTATATTAAGTATAAAAATATTTTACAAATTACTTTCACCTTGTCTTTTCACTTTTTTAATGTGGCTAACTAGAAAACGTAAAATGGCCTCTCGTGGCTCCCATTATATTTGTATTGGCCAGCTCTGGGCTACAGCTTGTGGGCTCAGTCCCCTTGTGGGCCTGCTCCCCACAGCCCAAAGGGCAAGGAGCACAGGGAGACTGTACAAAGTGTGGGCCTGGAGATGGCAAACCGGATAGAAAAGTCTGCGCTGCTCACAGGCCTAGTGGGGAGTGTGCCCACACTGGCGTCTTGGCCGCATTGGATGAAAGTCCCACCTGGGGATGCAATGGTAATATTTTACTAGATGCATGAGCTGTCTGAATGCCCATAGCAACCCAGAATGAGTAGTACTGTTTCACCACTTCATGAGAGAAAAAGGCTCAGAGAGGTTAAGTGATTTTCCCAAGGTCACACTGCTCACAAGTGGCAAAGCTGGGAAATCAAGCCCAGGCTAATCCCAGCACCCACCTGTTGCAGACTGAATTCACCAACACTTTTCAGCCATTCTCATACATCCCAGTGATTTTCTCATTCCAAGCTTCATTCTTTCTGAAGTTCTCCAACCCTTGTACAAGGAAAGGAACAGCAAAAGAGTTTCAACCTTATTCCCCGAGTCTGAGAACTAAAGTTTACATTTCCCAAATGTCCAGGGTTCATATTTATGTTCTTTCACTCATTCAGTTAACATTCTCTAAGTCCCAAGTATGGGCTGAACTTGTCAGGAAGGGGCCTGGCCCTGCCCTACAACCAGCACAGTCCTGCACTGACAGGGCGAGGCCGAGACTCACTTGTCGATATCAACACTAATTAGCTGTATTTGGGAATCACTTTTCCAAATTACAAAAGTAATATTTGGTTCATGTACAAAAATGTAGGTAAACAAAAAGAGGATAAATCACTTCTGCCTAGGGGTAATTTCAGTTAACACTTTGACATATCTCTTTCCAGTCTTTTATTCTATGCACAGATTTTAAAGCAGTTCACCTTAAGCAAACATTAAATACATGTTAAAATAGATGTTGTGCCTTTTTTTTAAAAGACACAGCCTCTTAACCACACAATGTATACTTTCTTTTCTGAAGCATGGCCTCTACCACTACCACTGGGCCTGGGGCTAGGTTTTTGAGACAGGATTTTCTGTTGAAGAGATGGGAAAAGCAGAAGCCTGATGGTGGTATTGGGGACAGTCTTTCACCTTCTCTGTCCCTTTCCTGGGACAGCCCTTAGGCAGTCAGCCACCTCCCAGCCTGCCTCTAGGCCCCAGTTACCTATAGCTCGAGAGATGAAGGTTAGGAGTTGAGGGCACAGGGCCAGCTGGTGACACTGCAGACTTCAGCTGGCCAGGGAATTCCGGAGGCCACAGGTGGGCACCCGGAGCACCCAGTGGGGAAGGGCCAGCTCTTCAGAGTGGGTAGGCTGGTGCAGTCCCAGGGGCTTCCAGTCACCAGGCCTAGCATCAGAGCTGCCTTTGGTTGCTTAGAGGACATGTTGTTTAACTTCTTGGGACTTGAGTTTCCTCATCCATAAAATGGGACAGCTCTCTTGACTTCAAAGGCTTGTATGGAGGGTAAATGAGATACTTATGTAAATTGCTTGGCACAGAAGTGCCTACCGAGTGGTCACCACTATCATGAATAGGAAGTGAAGGCAGCCCCAAGCCAGGAATGCCAGTCTTGGCTGAGCAAAGAGCCTTTCCCCTCAGGCTCAGGGGCGCCCCGGGGAGTGGGAACGCCGGCTGTACAGGAACCGTGAAAGACACCTAGACCTGAAACACACCACGCGCGGGGAAGTGCTTTAGAAACAGGCCAATTTCTAATTCTGGGCCTTCTTCCTCCCCCTGCCTCCGCCCCACGCAGCTCTCTTGGATACTCCGGGGGCCGCCTTCCTGCCCAGCCAGCCTCCCTGTCGGGCCTCTTCCTTCCCAGCCCGCTCTGGCTGCCCCTGGTTCGGGCCGTTTCCCCTCTCTCCTCTGTGCGGTGCCCTTGCCCTGCCCACAGCCCCCGCCCCTCACCGCGGCCCTCCTCCCCTGCAGGCTTGGCGCTGGACCGGCTGAGTGCCCCCGACCCAGCCTGGATAGCGAGGCTGTCCTTGCCCCTGGCTACCAACTACCGCGACAACGTGTTCTCCCCGGATGCCGCGGCTTTGGAGGAGCCGAGGACCTTCCAGACGTTCGGCAAGGTGCCGGGGCCCGAGCTGAGCCCCGCGGGCACGCGGCTGGCCAGCACCTTCCTCTCGGAGATGAGCTCGCTGCTGGAGCTGCTGCTGGAGGGGCGCAGCGGCGTGCCCGTGGAGGCGGCCTCGGCGGCGCTGCGGCGGCTCTCCGCGTGCGGCAGGACCCTCAGTCTGGACCTGGCCACCAGCGGGGCCTCGGGCACAGACGTACAGGGGCCCCACGTGGAAAGAAGGGGGCCAAGGGCAGGACCGACCGCAGCAGCGGCCTGTGGACCCCGGAACCGGGGGTCCTGGCGGGTATTGGGGAGTCCAGACCCGGAGGATCCTGCAACATGCGCTGGTTTCTAAAATCTTTGAACTCACTGACCAGAGGTGCCCCAAGAAATTTAGGATGACTGATGCTGCCCCACAGAGGAGGGTGGGCCCAGGACTAGCCGCTGGCTGACCAAAGCAGCCCCTTGTTAGGGGATGGCTCTGCCTGTGGATTTTTTTTTGGAGGACAAAGACAGTTTGTGACTAAGTGTTTGCTGGCAAAACACATGTAGAGCACAGAGGGTCGCTCCTCCTGTGGAACAGATGCCAGGGAGTGTCGCAGCAGGAAAGATGGCCTCATTGCATACTAGAGGGTGGGGGCTGGGTCCCGGGGCACCAGGCAGAGCTCTCTGACCTACTAATAAAGAAAAAGCAGTGGCTCCTTATCCTGTTTGCACCTGGGGAGGAAAGAGGAACAGCATAAGGGTTCTTTGTTATCCAGTCACCAGCAGAGGGTCATGCTGGGCCTGGGCAGGAGTGGGGCAGTCGGTGCATGTTGGGTATGCAACAATGAACACATGTACTCTTGACCCCATTTCTCTATTGTAACATTATCAAATAATCTGCTTCTCGGCTGGAAAATTAGGGCCAAGAAAAGTGACTATTTATAGAGCATTTACTTGAGCCAGGCATCATGTTTTACAATAGGATTTAATTTAATTTCCCAACAACCCTGGAAGGGAAGGGACGTGTTATCCCTGTTTCATCCGCAAGGACAGGAGGCTTGGAGAGACCAAGAGGAAAGGCAGAGCCAGGCTTGTCCAACCCCAAAAAGCATGCCCTCCGCCTTGACACTAGGCTGCCAGCGAAGAAAGGAGACACAAAGCCCCCATAGGTGAGCTTTTGCCGGGCGCAGCCTTACTTGAGTTTCCCTCAAGAAACACCATTGAAGAGAACACGTCTGTGCTCCCAAGTACAGAGCAAGGGGGACCTGGACCTGACCTGATGAGGGCCTGGGCCTCTGCAGGCTCCCGTCCTTTCCCAGCGAGGAACCCTTCAGGCACAGAGGTCACCTTTCTAGACCCCCTGCTCACAGGTACGTCTTCCTCTGACCCAGCGGGTTTGGACCTGTGAATGCACGCCCTTGAGGCCAACAGATGAACTGGGTCTATGAAATCAATACTGACAGCAGCAAACCTTCCAGGGGAAGAGGGAGTGAAGCAGCAGCAAGTATTTTCCCAAGGCTCAGCTTCTCATTTTCCTGGAAATTTCCAAGCAGTCATTCAGCTAGCTAGCTAGCTTCCCAATAGCATCGGGCTCTCCTCAGCACCCAAGGCAAAAATTCCTCTTTGTACTCCACCTTTGGTCCTTTTGGAGATTAGTACTCACGTTCACTGTCCACAAAAATGGGTCAATTATCCTCCCCGCTAGGGATGATGAAAACCATATATATTTGAAATGCAGCATAGATTATTTTATTGTTCCATTTTACAAATGAAAAAAATGAGGTCCCCAAAAGTTAAGTGTTTCAGGAGCAGGGCTTCTGGGTCTCTGAACATCTCACTCAAAGCTTGAGCTATTTTCTTATAAAATCTATGCTTTTCAAGCTGTTGGGTTCTCCAAGTCAACGGGAAAGGCCAGGAGAGACCAAGCAGGTAGGGTCTCCATGCTGAGCAGCCAGGCACCTGGCACAAAGCAACACTTGGTGAGTACTCGATGAATGGGTGAATGAATGAATAAAATGGGTAAACAAATGCTTCAGAGTTCCCTTTCATCTGTATTGGAGTTCCAGGTAGGACTTCATTAGGAAACAGGAGATTCCATCATGTGAAAGCCAAGTCAGACAGGCAGAGCGCTGGAGTAGACAGCGTCGGCTCCCTGGTTACTGGTGGATTTTCAGTGCAGAGCTGATGTTGGGCGGGTGGAGAGAAGAGACGGGGGATGTGGCCTCGGCAACCTGGAACCAAGGCTAGCAACTGGATCACTGGATACACTGACCACTGCTTCACTCTAGTTCAAAGCCCTGAATCTCTAGTCCTCGGGCCTGCTGAATACTAGGCAAAACTTTGAGTACAGACATTTTGTCTAGGCAGAAGGTACAAAGTTCTGGTCAGATTCTCAAAGGCATGTGTGACCTATAAAAGGTTATGCAGCACTGCTCTATGTCACTATCTAAACCTCCAGACAGGGGCAGTTTTAGCCATAAGGGGTCTGAACATTTTACAGCCGAGGAAATGGCAAGACAGAAAAGGCCGATGTGTCCAAAGCCACCTGGTAGGTCTGCGGTACAACTAGGATCCATATCTGGATCTGTTCTAACACATCAAGCGTTCTGAACCTGGCGTCCCGACGTTCAGGATCCATGAATCTGCTGCACTGCATGCAAATCTGGGAGGATGTGCACTTTCAAGGGAAGCAGTACCTTCATCACATCCTGAAAGGGGTCTGTGAACTAAATTAGATTAAGGACCACGGCATCCTCTATGTCAGTCCCGTTCTGCCTTCCCTCCGAACCTGGAGAATTCTCGGGTAGAGTTGTTCCTGTTCTGAGGCAAGCGATCTTTGATCACGGTGTGGGTGTATGTATATGAGGGTGGCTCTCCTCTGCACCATGCAACCCCTTCTAGCATGCCGACGCCGCTCCTTCCAAAGCACAGGCTGAGAGTGAGACGTGTATCTGCTGACAGAACTGAGTGTGCTGCACAGGAAGGTCACAGAAACTTCTTGACACCAACCCAGATGTCAGAGCTGAACTTTGGACATGCTCAGAACAGTTTCCACAAAGATGGGCTCTGCCCCCTGGGTGGCTGAGGGAGCAGGCAAGCCAGTCAGCACTCAGTTAAATGTCGTCTTAATTCGGAAAGCACATAGGGACGCTTCTTACCAACAGTCAGCCTGTTCCCCGGCGCCAGGAATGCGCTGCAGCGCTCGCCTGCGGCCTGGGGGCGACTCAGAGACTGACAGGCAGGCTCCTTGTCTACCGACCGACTTCAGCTGGCAGCTCACTGACCCGACCTCTCCTCTGGCTGAAACAAGAGTGATTTGGCAGCCGCCACCCTTAGGACCCTGGAGAGAACCAAATCCCAAAAGGAAGACAGGAGTGGGGAGAGAGGAGTTTCAGCACAGGCTCGGCCTGGCACATAGTGTGTACCTAGGAAACAGGTCAGTGTTTCCCAGCTCATACTAAGTACTGGGTACAATGCACTGGGTGGGAGAGGAGGGAGGTATAATCGGAAACATTCAAAGCATTTTGTATTTATTGAGCAATTACTATGTGTCAGAAATAACACTAGGAATAGCAGTGTAGGGGGTAGGATTATACAGAATCACTCAACAAACATGTAAAGCACTTACTGGTAAAAATGTCCCTATGTGCTGGGCACTGGGTGGAGAGGGGGCAATGCATAGAATCACTTATTCACTGAATAAATATTTACTGAACAATTACTAAGTGCCCTGCATTGAATCAGCATCACAGAAGATGACACGTATGGAACCACCTCCGGATAAGGTGACCGAGGCAGCAGAGCTTTGCACAAAGGTCTCACTGCCCAGCGAAGCAGGCCTCAAGCCATGGGTCAACCAGTATCCTGACCCAGGCTGGCCCTGCTCACTGGGGCCACCTCCCTGTCCTCAGTCACATTTCCTTCCAGGGCACTGATGGTGAGTCATTAATAATGGCATTTTAATGGCAAAAACACAGCACTTCCCAGGGCCTGCCACTGAAGCCAGTCCCCTGGGGCTGGACGGAACCACAGTGACTGAACAGCCAGGGACTTCTAGTCCCTTGACAGCATCTCTCTCATGAATTTCCCATCCTACCCTCTCCACAAGAGAAGCTTGAATATATCCTACCCCCATGTTTGGCACCCCAAATTGAACCAGTACTTAACTTGTAATGACTGGTGGGGAGGGAAAGCCATCACCAAAGGATGCCCAGTGTCCCGGGACCGTCCCAGCTGCCCCTTGGTCCCAGGCATGGTCAGGAGGAAATGGTAATGAGGGGACCTAGAATGACAGCAGGAGGGTAAGAGGAGCAGGGCTCCAGGGCACAGCAGCAGGTGGCAGGGGACAGAGGGGGCCCAAGAAGGATCCTGGGCAGTCTGCAGGCGGCTGGGCAACCCTGGGTTAATCCAGTCCTTCACTACAGGACTTCTTGGAGCCTTGAATATGCTGACGTGCATTGCGAATCTATAAAAAGGGGATGTCTAGTACAGCGCTTCCCAAACTTATCTGACCACAGATACCTTTTTTTTTTTGCAGAGCGATTTAGTGCACTGCACAGCTTAAAAACCTGAGCCTTAACCAACACAGTATTGAGCCCCTCCTGCGTGGGGTCTTGTGCTAAGTGCTGAGGATACTAGAATACAAAGAAGACAGGGTTTCCGCTCCCAAGGAGCACTGTGGGAGGCAGCCACAGTGGGGGAGCAGTGCGGGTGAGGTCAGGGCGCAAGGCAGCCCTAGAAAGTGAGCAGGCAGCAGGGGATGCACTGGAGCTCCATGAAGCTTAGGCGGGTGGGAGGAAGGTGCTGGAAGTGTGGCAGGATGGCTGGAGCCTGGGGAAAGAAAGTGGGGAGTGGCAGAGAGGGAAGGGTGGACAACTATGCACCCCAGCTCCTCTCACCTTCGAACTGGCCAAGCCGGGTAGTCTTTCCCAAATGAACAGTCACTGGGTGGCTGGATCCTCAATCCCTTCCCACCTACCCCCACCAACCACATCTATGCCTTTGAACTTGGGCTCACATCCAGAAGCCAGGAACAGCTATTCACAAATTCAGTAATTGGAGTCATTAGCGTTGACTCAGAAATCATTTTTTTCTAAGTCTCTCTCTTAGAGAAGCTTTTAAGACCCTTTAAATTGGTTAATGGACAGTTTAGAGATGAGGATGGAGCCTCCGCTTTCAGCTCCCCCTTCCATCTCTCTGACTCTCCCCAACACACTCAAGGGCAAGAGTGATGAGACGATCCAGTTCCTGTTTTATTAAACTCCCACCCACTTCCGGCACACTCTGCACAGACGCGGACCTCAGAATCCACACCCTGGCCCACACGCTGCATCTCTATCTACCCCTACGCC
This sequence comes from Manis javanica, assembly GCF_040802235.1. Classification (NCBI taxonomy): domain Eukaryota; kingdom Metazoa; phylum Chordata; class Mammalia; order Pholidota; family Manidae; genus Manis; species Manis javanica. The sequence goes on along the minus strand of NC_133169.1, from coordinate 88,384,817 downwards.
GACAGAACGATAATACTGCTTTCACGTGAAACTACAGGGTGAACCGGGGCACGAGAGCCTTGGGCCAGGCGTCGGGAGACGTACATCCTCTCCTGGCCTGACAACTCATAAAGCCACGTAACCATGGGCATCACTCTGCCTCTGCGGGCACCAAGGTCCTTTCCCCCGCGAAATGCCCCACATCAACCCTGCAAGGCAGGAGAACAGATGCCACTGCCCTTGGTCTACAGCGGAGGAAACGCTGCAAGAGTCAGGTCTCTCCTTTAAGGCGACATGGCCAAGACGCGGGTCTTCACACACTTGCCTTTTCTTTGCTGGGCTGGGACAAGTGAGTAAGGTTTTTGGGGTGGTAAGTGGATAACTGGCCTCTTCTTTGGGATTTAAGTTGGGGTATCCCTCTGAGAACGCACAGGCTCCATCTTTAGGACCGCAGTGAGGAGGTCTGAAAAAGTTAATCAGATACACCATGTATTTAGGCAAGAAACTCCTTCCTTCTAATCAAAGGAGAAATGGAGTTCATCATGAATCCACCAGGCATGAAGAGAAGTGAAAGTTGCAGCGTATCTTGGAGGTGACCTGATTTAGTTTCCCAAGTTTTAGCGGTTCACAGAACCACCCTCAGCACTTCTGCCACCTCTCTGGGTCTGTGTTCCCCTTTATGCAATGTCATGATGTTTTTCCTTAAATTGATTGCTTTTATTATCTGTGAAACTACAATGTGCTAGTCATATTTTTACATTATATGTTAAATATACAACTACTAAAATAAAATATATTAATGTGAACACCACCTAAAATCCTCTTGGGAAGCACCAGGGACACACAAAACAAATGTTGGCAAAAAATGATATAGTCTAAACCTGAGGAAACTGAGGCAGGAGGAGGGAGAAGGTTAAGTGACCTGCTCAAAGACAAAGGCCAAGGCGAGGACCAGGGACTCTGGACCCCTCCGCGCTCTTCTACAGGTCACTGAACGAACTTTTTCGTGCACAGACCAAAATAATTTAATGCATCCGCTGCTTATCTGTGAGGGCTACCAACTGGTGGAAAGGGTCAGAGTCACTTATTAGCCAATGCATTTGAAATTGCTCAAGAACCTGAGCTCCCACTAGAATTTCCACCCTGGAAAGGGATACTGACACCTGTTTTTGCTGCCATCCAATCTCCTCCCGACTCTGCCCCCGGCACCAGTGAGAGGTTTCCACTCTGTGTTCTATCTCACCTTAGCCAAAGCCCAATCTGACGACACTCCTTTCCAAGGGGTAGGAGGTTGGGGGCACAGCCCTGCTGGGGGCTCCGGGGCTGGCTCCAAGCCGCCCACCTCTGCAGAGAAGGCCAAGGTTCCCTGTGCTTGAGGAGTGCGGGAGGCGCGAGGTCCCTGTCAGCAGAGAGCTCAGGCTGCAGAGGGAGGGGCTGGAGAAGGACTTCAGTCCCGGAAGGGCCAGGTCGCTGGGCGCCAGGGCTGCAAAGAGAAGGGAGAGCAACTCATTCATACTGTATTCTCAGACTCCTAATTTGGAGCAAGGACTTGTCAAAGGCCTTGGTTCCCCATGGCATTGTTAACCCAGGCCAGTGGAGTAGCTCATGAGCCTGAGATGGGTAATTCAGGGCCCTGCGGCAGTCTCAGGATAGTGTCTCCCCTGAAAAGCCTACTGTGCGCCAGGCTGCGCAAAGCCCTTTAGAGTCACCTCATTCAGTCCTTACAACCAGAGTAAGGTTCTCCCGGCACCCTCCTTTTTGGAGGTAGGAACTGAGGCTCAAAGATGTGGGGCCGAGTGCGGTGACAGAGGAGTGAAAACTCAGGTTTGCCTGACCTGAAAAGCTACGCTCTGGCCCACCACTGGGGCGGGAATGACAAGGAGACAGAGCTACCACCCCCGCCCTTCACTGCCACAGGGCACTGGGCTCTGGAAGGGACCTGATGGCTTTGACTTGCGTCTTTACCTGCCACCTCTGTGGACAACAGGGTCCGCAGTCTCTCCTGGGCAGGCTTGTTCCCTAGAGCCGCTGACTGCTGGTAACACCTCACAGCCTCTCCCAGATTCCTCTGCACACCAAGACCCTGCTCATAGCAAATTCCCAAGTGGTACCTGCTCTGTGAGTCCTAAAGGGGAAAATGGACAGACACACGGCTACGCACACCTGCAGGCGTGGAGAACAGAAACACGGAGGAAGGCGGAGCGGGCAGGCTCACTGGGCTTCATCCACGGGGAGTCAAGCCCCAGCCCCGGCCCTCCCCAGACCAGTGGCCTCAACTATGGAAAGCCAGAGGCCCAGAGCTCACCCAGCACAAAGGAAACTGGAATATGCCAGCCAGAGCAGCGTGGAAGCTTCTCTCGCTGACACCGGTGCCGAAAGGACGCAGACAGGAAGGCCACGGGAAGACTCGCCCAACTACAGGGAAGCTGGGAGTCCCTGCTTATCCCGAGAGCCCCAGGGGTACGGGTGGAGGCACGGCTTCCTGAATCTCTGCGAGATGGCTGCCAAGTGAACCTCACAGAGAAAGTGCTTCTCCTTCTTCAAAAGGTGGAAAGGTTAATCCCTCCTCCCTTGGCTCTGGACCATCTCTCCTCTCACTGAGAACCACGCTCCTCAGAAAGGCAGCCTCAGGGAGGGCGTAGGACCTGGACGGCTGGGTTCCAGCCCGGCTCCAGCACTTCCCAGCCACGCAGCCTCAGACATGTCATTCTATGTCCCTGTGCTTCAGTTTCCTCATCTATAAAGTGGGCATGATAATAGCACCTACCTTATTATATTGTCAGGAGGACTAAATGTGTGAATATATGAGAAGTACTTAGATTACTATTATTATTTTCATCCCTTCAGTTGCCTGCATCATTAATCTCTCCCTCGCTACTGGAATATTTTCATTATAGTCAATCTCCACTTAAAAAAATAAAATACTTCTGTTGATTCCCAACCATGGTCCCATTTCTCTTCTGCCTGCTATGGTCAAATTTCTGGGGAGTTTCTAGAATACCAAAGTCTATGTAATGAATCTGGCAGACTCACGGTTATAAGCACTGGACACTTATAAGGCCAAAACACCCACTCTCAGTAGTGCTCAGTATATGCTAGGAAGACACAATTCCTAGTGGAGGGGTGAGTGTGAGGGCTGTGCCTCAACTGTGTTACATAATGTCCCTTTGTGCCCTTGTCTTCCAGCATGCTGGGTGACTATGGAAGGCCACGGCACCCCCAGCTTCTCCAGCACATGGACATGAGGCCCCCTCAGCCTGAGGAAGGCTCTGGGGCTCTTTCAAGAAAAGCAGTCGCAGAGACAATACTGGTTGGTGGCATCAGTCCCCTTTTAATGGCTACTACAGATACTCTGGGCAACACAGAGTGAAAAATAAAAGTAATCTGATACCCAGGATTTCAATGAAGCTGTCAGTGTTTTGGCCAGAAAGCAAAGGGAAGCAGCAGCCCCTAGGCAGGGAAATGCTAGTATATGCACACTGCTTGCTTTCATCCAGTACTACTGGCCTTTCAGGTTGCAACTCAAAAAATATACTGGTCATTTGAAAAAGACATATGCACCCCTATGTTTATTGCAGCACTATTTACAATAGCCAAGAAATGGAAGCAACCTAAGTGTCCATCAGTAGGTGAATGGATAAAGAAGATGTGGTACATATACACAATGGAATATTATTCAGCCATAAGAAGAAAACAAATCCTACCATTTGCAACAACATGGATGGAGCTAGAGGGTATTATGCTCAGTGAAATAAGCCAGGCGGAGAAAGACAAGTATCATATGATGTCCCTCATCTGTGGAGTATAAGAACAAAGCAAAAACTGAAGGAACAAAACAGCAGCAGAGTCACAGAACCCAAGAGTGGACTAACAGTTACCAAAGGGAAAGGGACTGGGGAGGGTGGGTGGGAAGGGAGGAATAAGGGGGAAAATGGGGCATTATGATTAGCATACATAATGTGCGGGGGGTGTGACACAGGGATGGCAGGATAGCACAGAGAAGACAAGTAATGATTCTATAGCATCTTACTACACTGATGGACAGTGACTATAATGGGGTATGTGGGGGGGACTTGATAATAGGAGGAGTCTAGTAACCATAATGTTGTTTAAGTAATTGTACATTAATGATGTCATATATATATATATACTGGTCAAATGCACTTGAGGAATACAGCAGACCACAGATGGCTTTTCAGTAATTCCCAGTGACACAAAGCTCTGAGATTTCCTGCATTAAGGATACCTGTTTAACTCTGTATTTCTCAAGCCCATCTACCCAGTCTTACCCTGTACTGCTTATGAACATCTCATGGAACTAATGCTCCATGGAACACACTCTGGGTCATGCTGCCTGGACGCCTGTGGTCCAGGTTCATAGACTACCAGACCTTGCTCGCCCCCGAACTGCCCAGTGTGCCCTTCACATGCCTTCTGACGTCCCTGGATGGCACCACTTGGGATGGTGCCCTTTCATGTGCCCAGCTCACACAGTGCAGTTCACACCTATTATCTCAGGTAGATTTTGATCCTCACAACAACGCTGTGAAGCAGCAGAGGTAAGGCTGGTGTTATCACATGCTTTTAGAGATGAGGAAAACAAGAAGTGACTGGCCCAATAGTCTGCCAGTAAATGGTTAATAATTGGCTCTCTGGGGAAAAAAACCCTGCTTTGCAGCATTTAGCAATTCCTGTGATGCAAATACTCCCACAGTAGCTGACTTTAAGCTACCAACAGCTCTCAGGGGCTGGGGCGAGCCAGCTCAGGAACTGGGCTGCCCAAGGGTCATGCCAGCCCAGTGCTCCTACCTACCATCTCCCAAGCACAGAAGCAGGTACCAGTTCTGAACTACTCCCTCCCTTTCTCAGACTTATTCCCCAGCAGGCCTGGGTACTGGAGACCCATACCCCACTGTTGGCTGCAAGCCAAAGGTACTTCACAGCTCTCTGCTCGTCCAGGTACGGCTCCTTGGTGAAAAGCACCCCGAGGAAAGCTTGCGCCTATGATCAAAGAGGAAGGAAAAAGGTAATTTGGTCACTGCCAGGTCCCACCTGCCTAGGAGAAGCCCCACCGATGGCACTCACCTCTCTCAAGCCTGAGTCTGCAGCCTGCTTCAGCATGGACACTGCCCTCTGCTGCCCAGGGCCCCACAAGGAGGCTGAGTCTTGCAGCAGGCACCTGGCATAGCGGTACTGAGCCAGGCTGTGGCCCTGGTTGGCAGCTAACTGGTAATAAAAGGCTGCCTGAGACACAGGGAGAAATACCCAGTCAATTGGTGACTCTGTGAGCAGGCCTTTTCCTCGAGTGAAATTCTCAAAAAGTACTTTAACTAAATAATACAGAAGTATTATAGATTAGTCAGAAAATACAGATGAGCCCAAATTTTTAAATATTGATAAACCAAGAGTACAAATATAAAATCCCAAGAAATCCTGCCTCTTAAAGGTCATTCTCTGTTAACATTATACCATGCAACCTTGGAAATTTTTTCTCACATACTTACGTTTTTATGTATTTATATGTGTGTGTATATATAAGTATATAAATACATATAGGTATATATACACACATATATACATTATATATACATTCACACACACATATATAAATGTGTGTGTGTAAAGAAAGAGGGAGAGAACTACCTCTCATTATTTTGTAACCTATTTGTTCACTTAACAATACATCATGAATGTCTCTCCCTGCTAATAAACAGATCTAATACGTCATTTTTAAGGCCCACGTAGATATTATTAGCCAATTCTCTTTTGAAGGAACTTCAGGTTGCTTTCCTTTTATTTTGTCATCATGTACAAGTCTAAGAAACACATTCTTGTATATAGCATCTTGCTGTAGTTACCCTACTTTTTTAGAATTAATTAATCCATTCATCATAGTAATATTCTAGGTCCTGAGGACACAGCTGCGAAGAAGAAAGACAAGGTCCCTGGCCTGGAGTCCAAATTCTAGAAGCTGGGAGCTTCTTCCCTATCTCTCCCTCATGGCTAGAGAGAGAAGCCAAACCTTGCCTAAGCCCTCCCACTGCTCATTTCCGGAGGCCACTCTGGGCAGTACAGGGACAGGCCTGGGGGCAGAGGTGGAGGCGCAGTACCTTGCTGAGGTCTCTGGGAGTGCCTCTGCCATGCTCGTGACACAAGCCCACGTTGTACTGTGCTTTGCTGTAGCCACGATGTGCTGCTTTCTGGAAGTAAGAAAAGGCTGCCACGTGGTCCCCATTCCTCACGCTCTCTGTCCCTGTTAGAAAGCACAGTGTGCAAATACAGTTTCCTCTGTCAGCTTCCCCAGATACCCACCGGTTCCTTCCTTCCCTTTTTGTGCTAGACACTGCATGTATTTCCATCCTTGGAACAGTTCACTGGTTTGCCGCGGACATCAGCGGGTTCTGCCCTCCTACAGGCCATCCTCCCCTTGGTGACAGTATCCGACCTCCTTCAGGAATGGCCCGCCCCCCAGCGCCGTCATTCCATGTGCTCACACCCTTCCTAACCAGTGAGACCCTCTCTCAGGAATCTGAACCTTGATCTGGTTGCCGTAGGAGGGAAAACTGCTTTCACAGCAGCACCCCGGAAGACCTGGTGACTGCCCTGGGGCGCCTTTGGCTTCCCCCGATTCCTGTCCTCTCTGAAGCTCAGCAGGTCGACAGATCCCAAAAGATTTCTTTTGTGCTTAAGTTAGCCGCAGTGGGTTTAGACTGCTTGTAACCAACAGAACCCGATACAGCGTACAGTGTTAGAGTCGTTTTATGAGGAAACTGTGAGAAAGAATTTAAGAGACCCGAGGCCTGAACTCAGATATGTCCAACGTCAAATCCCATGTTCTCTTTATCATCCAAGCAAAAGGAACAACACAGAAGGGCCTGGGCACAGCCAATTCTCAGCTCTAAGCCTTTGCTCAAGCTGTTCTTCCTGGCTGGGATATCTTTTTCTCCCTCCACCATCAGGCCTTCACATCCCGTTTCTGTTCCACAACCTTCAGACCACACTCAAGCTTTAAACACTCTTTCGGCAATTACTTAATATACAAGCTTTTTTCTATGAACTAAACTGTTTCAGGAGTGCAAACCCTGTCTCCTCAATTAGACTGTAAAATCCTGGAGGCAGAAGCAGAAAAAAGAATGTAGAAGAAATAACTTTGCATAGGATGAAAGCTCTATACAAATGCAAAATATGATTATGGCTTATGCTCCCTTTGTGTTCAGCCACAGTGCTTAGCATTTGCTGAATAAATGAATATATGAATGAAGGAATGGGCAAGAAAATTCTCAGGAGAGACTGCCTGCCCATCAAAATCACAGAAAGCTAATGAGGTAGAAGCCAGGTTCCATTCAGCCAGCAGTGATTTAAAGTCGCCTCCCTGCTGCCTGAAAATTCATTGTCCAGGGTTCACAGAGAACCCTGTCCTTGAAGAGAAGACTCGAGAGGGCAAAGGATCCCACCTGTGCCCATTCCCCACACTGGCTCCCTGACCCATCTCCTCTTCTCAGTCTCCTCTGCCTCAAACCTAGACTAAGCCACCACCACATTTTGCTTAGCCATCACTTACAGCTCCAACCCAGTCTCCTGTTTCTCCTGAAATACACATTTGTCCACACAGCATGTTGTCTACACAAACTACTCCTCAGCAAATCAGATTATGTAACTGCCCCCCATTCCTGTTCCAGTGTAAAACCCTTCAATGGCCTCTTGTGTCACTTAGAAAACCCACACTCCACTGTGGCTCAGAAGGCCTCACCTGATCTGGCTCCTACCTGCTTCTCTGACTTCATCTCTTTCTACCCTCCTGGTGGTCTCTAAGCTCCAGCCACACTCCGTTTTCCTTTGCTCCTTTAACAAGCAAAGCTCAATGCTGCTTCAGGACCTTTGCACTTGCTGCTGAAAGCTCCTTCTCCAGGTGGAAACAAGACTGGTTTGTTTTTGTCAATCAAGTCTTAGGTTGAAGATCTTTATCAGGGGGCCCTTCCAAATCAAAGTTGCCCATTGCCTAAGTCACTAACACATTCCCCTATTTAATTTTCTTTATAACATTTATCATCACCTGCAATTATTTTTTTATTTGTTTATTTATTGTTTTTCTCTCCCTCAATTCACATGTCAGCTTCACAAAAGTAAGGACTTTGCCTTATAAATCACTGTATCCCCAGCACCTAAAATAGGGCCTAGCAAAAGATGAATGCTTAATCAGTTTCTACTGAATGAATCCCAGCCTCCACCCACCTGCCCACTAGATCCCAACAGATGCTGCTGGGGGTCTGGGTCGCCACATCAGAAGGCCTGAAACCCAAGTCATCACAGAGAACAGGGCAAATGGTAAAGGGGCGTTTGGAGTCTCCAGATGTGGATAAGAGGTTCCTATTTGTACACTGAGGGCCTGCTCCAAACCTCAGCAGCCTGTTCTTGCCGACATGTGACAGAAAATGCAAGCAGTCCCCCAAGATTTATTTTCCCCTTCTTACAGAGTAACAGGATTTTCAGGGAAGCACATGAACCTTCCAGCTAGACTACATTTCCCTGTCTCTTCTGAGACTGGTGTGGCCATAAGCCTACATTTTGGACAACGACCTGTGTATCTATTAAGCTGGCGAGGAGTGGCCCTTCGGTTTCCCCACTTTCCCCTCCCAGCCGGCTAGAGTTTGGATGTGAGGGCAGGAGCAGGACTAGCCAGACTGGACCTTGTGATGGGAGCCGGTTCTAAGAGCGGCAGAACGGCTTGAGTGAGAATGGCTCCCTGACACCACTGTGCCCCCACGTCAGATTTGGTCACCTACCGGGAGGAAATAAACCCTTCTTTGTTTAACCACTCCCCACCCATTTTCCCATGTGCCTCCTCGAGGAAGGTCTACCCAATTACCCAGGAAGTTGAAAGCAACAGAAACACTGAGCTGGAAAATCTTCTGAACCAAAGTCACAGCCTCCTCAAGGGAAAGAGTTTTTGATTGATCTTGTTCCTGGGGAAGAAATGCAAAGACTCATCATGGGGCGGTTCTCTGGGATAACCACCTGCCCAGGGGAGTGCTTTGGGGGTCAGGGTGGACACATCTGGACAATACCTGGTTTTCGCCAGGGGGCTGAGGCTGGGCTGGGCTTGCCTTGGACTTAAAGCTACCGCTGGCCTGTAGGAAGCCGGTATCACTGGGATCTGCGAGGGCCAACACCCAGCCAGGGCAAAGGAGGAACGTGTCATTTCTGCTTTTCTGCCACTCTCCCAGCCCACCCAGCCCCTCCACCCAATACTGCTGCCAGGAGCCAAGCTAATTCTGAATCGCCCCAGAAGGCATGGGGCCTCACAGGAATGGCAACTCCCTTATCAGGCGTATGTAGCAGTGAATGTCCACCTGCCCCACCCCCATCTGCTCTGCCTTCTGTGGATTCTAGAAGGTGGGCACATACCTTCCTCGGGGGGATCCTGAAGACCAGCAGCCCTCAAGGAGCGGTGTGAGAGGCCCTCGGGCTGAGGGGAGGGTTCTTCCTGGCCCAGTCTGAGTTCCCTGCGGCTAGTGTGCCTGGGAGCTGCTGGGCCGTCAGGGTTGGGGAGAACATGCCTCCGCAGTGCTGGAAAGAGCCGGTGAGAGCAGTTACAACAGAAGGGGGATCAGCTCAGTCGCTCGGGCTGGACTTGGTCCTCCCTGAGGTTCGGGGGGCCAGGGGAAGAATCTGGAAACTCCTGTGACACCTCCTCACACCCTTGCTGCCCCATTTCCTCTGCTGGCTTCCCTCCATAAGGGTCAAGAGGGGCCCACATTCATGCTGATCTCCAGTCCTATGCATAAAATCACTTCTCTGCTTGAATTCTTCCCATGGCGGGGTGGGGGGGGCATCTACCTTATTCACTGTTGTAGCCCCAGCACCTAGCATTTTCTCTGATGGTAATATTGATAGTGATTATAATCATAACAATGAAAAGGACTTACACTAATGCTTATTGAGCACTTACTATGTGCCACATCCTTGACATTTATTAACTCATTTAGTCCTCCCAAGAAGCCTTTGGGGTGGATTTTATTATCACCCCATTTTATAGATTGAGAAACTGAGGCACAGGGAAGTTTAAAGTGACTTGTCCAGGGACACAAAACATATGCAGCAGCTCTGGGGCTTGAACCCTGACCATCTGACTCCAGAGCATTCACCCCTGGGCTGCATCACCTCTAACACGGTGCATGTCAGCTATCCAGTAGTCACTTATCAATGACTGACTAGCCAGAGAATGACCTAACTGGCTGAGGGGTAGGCAGGAAGCCACACCCGGGATCTACAGCAGCCTGAACCCTGTGGTGCTCCCCCCATGGAAGGTGAGGAGGCACATGGGAAGACGCTGAGGGGCAGGCGTGGCACACACCCTGGGTGGACATAACTTCCCTACGTCACGTTCCCCTTCCTCTGACTTCAGATAGGAAAGGCAAGGAGCTGCTGATGGCTCTTTTCCTGAGGTGTGTCCAGGGATGCTTCCTGGCCCAGAGAAACTCCCAGCCCAGCCCTCCTGGCCCCGGGACTGAGAACTCACAGGAGCACGGGTGCCACGAGGGAGATGAGAGGAAATGGTCCAGGGGACTGCGCCAAGAGCCGCGCTCTGCTGGCAGGGACGCCTGAAAGTGGATCTGCCTCGCCAGCTGCAGGGCCAGCACGGCCAGAGTGCCCTGGGAAAGAGCACATCAGGGACACAGCTCTCCCCCAGCCAATGCCCTCAGCTCAGACACCACTTCCTGAGAAGCCTCTCCTGACTCCTGGCTGGGGCAGCTCCCCAACTATCCATTCTCACAGCACCCCAACTTCCCCTCTGGAGCCCCAATCACACTGGCACTTAAATAATCACCTCTACAATTATTCATCTAAGATCTGTCTCCCCTGACAGTCTGCAAGCACCACGAGGGCAGGAACGACATCTGTTGTGCTCACCAGTAATGTATCCCTGGTGCCTAGCAGAGTGCTAAGATACAGCGCTAATAAATACTTGCTGAATAAAGGCATGAGTGAGTGACTGAATGAACCAAGTCTGAGCAGGCAAAATGACAATATGGTAAGTTGGGGATCGGCCACAATGCAGTGACAGGTCAGAGCTCCCCCTCAGGCTCACTTTCTTTCTCCAGCCCGGTGCAACTCCTCCCTTCCCCCGACCAGACACACATCCTCAGGTGCAAGCTTGCTGCAGGTGTCTCTTCCCTGACGGGTCTGCAGAGGGCCTAAGCTAGCTGTTGGCCCGCTGACTGCCTGGCTTTCCTTCTTTCACCCAAATACTTATTTGTTGCAATAGGCACTGTCCATGGCCCACAAGACAGACCTGTTTTCTGCCCCCATGGACTTTATGTCATCACAGAGAGAGAAAGACAAAATCCAAGTACAGAGAAATAAATGTAGTGACTACAAATTACGCTAAGTGCCAAAATGGAAACAAAACATTCAGGGGTTTATACAGGGCCTATGAGGAGGCCTGATATGACAGGGAGCCAGGGAAAGTCTCTCTGTAGGGGTGATGTGTGAGCGGACACCAGAAGGAAGAAGGTGCCACCGTAGTCACTAACAGGGACATGTACCCATGGCACTGGGGACAGCTTGTGCTCAGGCCCTTTCACATGCGCAGTAGTGACAGAGCTGAGGGAAAGCACGAGGACCCCTGGGATCCAGGCTGTTTCTAAAAGGACTCACTGTAGGAGTACCCTAGGGCTCAGATCTTTGACAAAACGGGAAACGCTCCCCTAACAGGGTGTGTCATGCCCCTAGTCCACAGCTACCTGGAAAGAAATGCCCCCATCATGGAGACATTCCAGGCTCAGCTCTGCTGATGACACCAATTCACAGATGAGACAACGAGGCTCAGAGAGGTCAAGTCACTTGCCCAAAGTACACAGCATGAAAGTAATAGGGATGAGCTGATGTGTGTGCCAACTTCATTCAGAATATCTTATAAGCAGAACCTGGAAGGCGAAGATTGTGCCCTATGAGACTCAGGGTTCACTACTGAGCATCTGACTTTATAGATCAGATCCAACAAATATTTACTGAGCAACTATTATGGGTTAGGATCTGTACTAGGTGCTTTAACAAACCATACTAGGTATAGCAACCAAGCTGTAAAGCATGGTAGCTAAGAGCATGAGCTCCAGAGTAAAATCTGGTCACTCTACTTAATGGTGGCATGACCTTAAGCATATCACCTAAAGTTTCAGAGCCTCAGTTTCCTCATCTATAAAATGGAGTTTATATTTCCCTTCCAAGATTTTTATAAGGATTAAATAAGATAATGCATACATAATACTTTTCATTAATTAATAAAATGTTAGCTGTTTATCATTATTTATTATAAGCTCCATAGAGGCCAGAATCATATCTACTTTGCTCCACTATGGCGCTAGGGCCTATCAAACTACTTGGTTCAAAGAGTGTTAAATAAATGTTTACTGAATAAAAGGAGAAATAAATATATGGGGGATAGGGGAAGGGGAGGGGCACTATCTCCCCAGATATGTTCCCAATGCCATGTGCTATTCAAATTTTGAGTGTGGACACGATGATGATCTAGCTCTTGTTTCTAGGCTATACTTCCATGCAGGATCATTCCCATCTGTGCTGAAAGCCAAGTTCAGGACTAGAGAAGCCTTACCCATGATACGGCATCCCACAAGGTGCCCGGCGAGACTCGGGCAGACACCCACTGGAAGGCATCCTTCCATCCATGAGACCTTGGGCCCCTGCTTGTTCCTGGGCCTGGGCCGTGGGGGCCTGACCTAGATGCAATAAAAGCTATCAAGTTCTGTCCCAAGTGAGGGGAGAGGGAGGCCAGGGGAGGAGACAGATGACAGAATGGCATTGTCTTACCTGTCAAAGCTGGGCACAGGGACCAGCAGGGTAGAGGAGGTGGCCTGAGGCCCATCTGGGCTGGTGGACTTGGGGGTCACTCCCCGAAGGCCAGGCCCCAGCAGACGGGGAAGAGCTGTTCAGGACGACACAGGTCAGTTACCTTAACATGAACAGGACTGAGGTAATGGCCACACCACCAATCTTCCCTCGGACTCTTGACAGAGCCCCACCACAGGACCCAGGGATCAGTGACATCTGCCTCTGCAGAGGTTCTTCAACAAGGGTACACGTGGGAATCTTTGGCCTCGTATAGATTCTAGGGTGCCACAATGCCACCCCAGAGGCAATAAACCAGGATCATTAAGAGTGGAGCATCTTATTTTGAAAAAGTTCCCCAGGTGATTCTGAAGCCTTTCTAGGGCTGACAACCCCTGTTCTAAAATGACCAGAACTCATATACAGACAAGACTCTTAATGCTTGGACCGCTTGTCTCTAAATCCCGCCTCTTTTCACTAGCCCCGCCTACACCACTGGCCCCTACTCATTTCGTTGGCTCCACCCACCACCGCTATTTGACCCTTCCCCCTATCAATAGCCACACCCATCCCCTTGGCTCTTAACTCCACCCTCTTCCCACTAGCTCCACCCACACCCTGATTTCTAAAGGCCCCTGACTCTCGGGGCGTAACCCCGCCCCTTATGGCCCCGCCTTCCCTCCGCTCACACCCCGCCCACTATCGCTCGGGCCGGGTCTTCCCGCCGGCCGCCTCCTCCAGTTCCGAATCTCGGCCGCCTCTGGACGCGGGCTCCGACGCCCCTTACCTCGGCCCAGGAGTCCCTGGAGGCGCCACATGTCGTTGCCAACACCACAGAGAGCTCGCAGCCGAAGGAGCGAGGCAAACTATGGGAGCGCAGCTAGGGCGGCCTCCGCGGCGCCCTCCCTGGCGCCCTCCCTGTGGCGAGTCCCCAGGGAAGCCCGCAGCCAGCCAATTAGAAAAGGGCCCGGCCGGAAGGACGGCGCGGAGCGAAAGGAAGTGGGGGTGTGGACGTGGTTGGGGCTAGCGGGGAGGGGCGGGGTGTGAACCGCTCCAAGGACGTGGGGACGTGCGCCCACGTCCCGCGGAGGAGGTGTAGTTGCCCACGGCGCCGGAGTGCGGAGTGAGCGCCGAGCGAGTCGCAGGTGGCCAAACTGGACCGCCTGGGAAGCAGGACCATTAAAAAGCTGGGCGAGATCAGCCTCCGTGGTGCCAGAGGACCCCAAAGGGGACAAAGTCTTCCCCAGGCCCTGCCGGCAGAGCAGAGCAGCCTTACGGTCCGATGGAGGGAGCCGGTGGGCCCAGCTTTTCGTCCAGGACCATCTGCTTGGCGTTGCGGGGCCAGCCCGAGTGGGCAGGCGCTGAAACACCACGCAGTCAGGGTTCTGATTCCGGGTTCCAGCTCTGGCTCCGCTTTATCTCGCCATGTCGCCTGCAGCCGGCCCCTTCCTCCCTCGGGGCCTCACTCTGCGCTGTGATAGGGTCAGATGGAGTGGTCTCCACTGGCCCTTCCTGGTTTGATCCGAACTTGAGTTGCTCCTTTTAGAATACCTAAAAGACTATCCTCTGGCCCCCCTCCCCACACACCTGTTGATCCTTTTAAAACCCAACCCTTATCTTTAGACCCAGCCAATGTTTATCTGTGGGTTCTTTTGTTGGGAAAAGAATCGTTGCTCTTTCACCACATTGGAATCCGTAAAAGATCTCCATTCAAATGTAAGATGCTTAGACATCCTCCTCCTTTCCCCTAGGTACTGACCTGCGGTGGGTGGAAGTCTCTACCTAGACTGCAAGAGTCCAGGGATTACCTACTTTTCCACCCAGCCCTGTGGTGACAGTTGTGTTAAATTGTTCAGCAAATTTTGAGCCACATGTCAGCCACCACCCTAGAATCGGAGAAAACAGATGAGTGAAGAGCATTTGTGGCTTCCAGGAACACATTGTTCCAGTGTTTTAAGAGGGGCCCCTGGAGTTCCACAAATGGTTTGGATTCAAGCTTTCTTACTTCCTAACTCTGTTCTTGGGCAGTTTACTTAATCACTTTAAGCCTCAGGTTCTTCATCTATAAAATAGGGAAATAATACTTTGTGCAATTGTGAGGCTTAAATAAAATAACATTTAAAATGTTTACCATAGTTCCTGGCACATAGTAAAACCTAGTAAATGTAAGTTGCTATTTACTATATTATACGAGTTCAGAGAGCTTCCAGGTCAGTGAACAAAAATGCATCCCTGCCAGGAGGGTGGCTCACCTCACACCCCACAGGACAGAAGCTCCTGTGCTCTACAACCTTCTGGACCTCGCCCAGTATATCTCCTCAATTAGCTGTTCCATCTGTATCTTTAAATATCCTTTGAAATAAAGTGGAAATCTAGTAAGTGAAAAAGTAAGCTGCTACTATTTGCAGTAGTAGAGGACATTAAGTAAGCAACAGTAATATGTTCCAATAGAGGTATGAACTTTGGGCTATGGGATACCATGGAAGGATTCAGAAAAGCAGTTGCATTGAGCTACCCCTTTAAATATCGAGTAAGAGTCTGCCAGGTCGAGAAGGGAGAAAGGCATTGCAAGTGGAAAGAACTGGATAAAATAAAGGCCCAGAAGTGTGAATATTGGGAAACTATTCAGAAATAGCCTAGCTTTGGGATTTGGGGCAGCTACCTTTCACAGTTCCTTGTGTTGCTGCGTTGGAATAAGATAACAAGCACGCTGGTTCAACTCCTCCCCCCGGGACTGCCACAGCCTTCCTCCCTGCAGCCTGTCCGCAGTTCCTTTCATTCTTCAGGGCTCGGCCACATCTAGCTGTTCAGTGCCGACTCCCCAACTGTTTGAGCCCTCACTGCTCTCCGCTTTTCCCAATTCCTGTAGCACTTAATTTCTTACCACACAATTTAGCAGTAATTACATGTTGTCCTGTTATTTAATTATCTCATTTGTGTAAGACTAGTCTCCCCCGTTCTCTCCCTCAGGGCAAGATGGCATTTCTTTCTATTTTGTGTCCCATGTAGGGCTTGACCTAAACTGTCAGCCCACGGAAGATGTTCAGACACTGCCTGTTGACTTGAGGGGACACCTTTTGCTGACAATGATTAGAAGAGCACCAGACCCCCATCGTGGGATTTATTGAGTGGAAATGTATATTCCACATACAAACACTGAGGGCCTTCTGTGTTTGAAGCTAGTTGAAAATGTTTGAAGAGGATAAGGTGTCTCTTCCCATATGCGAAATGGCATTATGACATCTCTTGTCCCTAGAATTCCGTGAGGATTAATAGACAACTCATGTGAGGGATAGATGGCAAAGGGTGCCTAGGGTCCTCACTGATGCACCATGTCACCTGCTGGGAGCACCATCAGGGATGACAGCTCTATTCCCTTTGTTCCTAGCTTTGCCTGAACCTCCAGGCCCAAACCATTGGCCACCTCTTCTCCCAAAGTTGCTCTGTGTCGTTGGCTTGTGGCCCAGAGTCAGTCTCACTCAGTCCCTCCACACTGGGGTTGAGCTAACTTACATTGGACACCTACTGCCCATGTGTCCAGCTAGTCACCTTTTTTGATGCCATTATATACCTAAAACAGTGAGTGTTCTAGACATTTGTTGTCCTAGTTTTTGTAGACATTCTTAATTTGCACTATTCAAATATGCAAGAGCTTAGTCTGTGCTGGAGAATATCCTGCATATGTAACAATTTTTAAAAAATGGATGTGGTCCCTGCCTTCACAAAGACAGTAGTCTAGCAAGGCAAACAAACCCTGTAGACAATTAAAATACAAAATGGCATTTTGATTATTTATTGCACCATAACAAACACTCCAAAATTTAGTGGCTTAAAACAATCATTTTATTATCTCACATTACTGTGAATTGACTGGGCTCAGCTGGGCAATTCTGCTGGTCTCATTTGGGACCTCTCAGGAGGTGGCAATCAGATGGCAGCTGAGGCTGGAGCCATGTGAAGTCTCAAATAGGACACCGGGAAGGCTGAGCCTCTTCCGTATGTAGTCTCAGGGCCTTCCAGCTGGGAAGCCGAACTTCTTAAACAGTGGCTCAGAGCTTCTAAAAGCACAGAAGTGGCAGCTGCCAGGCTTATGGCATGGGCCTGGGACCTGCACAGTCTCACTTCTGTATAGGTGGTTAAAGCAGTTCACAGGGGCAGCCCGGAACCAGTGTGGGAAGGGAAGAGGCAAAGGCACAAATACTGGGAAGTGTGGGGGTTTGGGGTGAGATTTCCAAGTGCATTAGTGGGGAAAGTTACAGGAATTGCTATGGACATGCCTGGGGGATGCTCATAACCTAGGTGTGGAGGTCAGGAAGACTTCCTGGAAACAGAAACCTCTAAAATGATGAACCTAAATGATGAGAACTGGGAACCAGCAGCCAAATGAAGAAGGGAAGGGATTCGGTGGGGAACAGCTGGTACAAAGTCCCTGAGGGGCAAAGAGAGCACAGTTTAAGATCGGTGTGGCTGTAGCTGGGGTGGGGGTAGTAGAAGGGGTGGGGGTGGGAGTGGTGGTCCTTTAGTCTGGAGAGGTAAATGCAGCCAAATCATAAAATCTTGCAAGTCCCTCAAGATGTCTGGACTCTGTCCTGAGGGCATGGGACATCAAGAAAGGAGGAAGGGTGTGATCAGGAAAGAGGGACCCTGAAAAGGCTATTGGCTGCCATGTGGGGAATGCGTTGAAGGGGATCAAGCCCTCATTTTCACCCTGTCGCGTCTAGCCAGTGACCTCACCTTTGTCACTGAGAAGGCTGAGTCATCACATCAGCACTAATATTGCTTCTTTTTGCTTTTTATTAGTGAAAATTTTTGTTTAAAAAGTGAAATCTCCTTTGTTAAGCTTTTTGTTTTGTTTTTATTGTAAAAAGGACATGTCACAGAAAGCCTGCTACCTGGAAGGATATGGACATAAGGTTGGCCAGGTGGTCAAACAATCTATACCTAAGTGTGAAGTGTGTTAAGAAAGAGCTTGCCTGCCGAGAGCAGAGGTGTGCCAGGCTCAGTGGACTTTCCCCCTTGGGTGAGTAATGGTTGGTTAAAAGAGCACCTACTCCCGTAAGAAGTCAAACAGTGTTAAGAAGTTTACAACAAAAGCAGCAGACCCCCACCACGCACAGCCCTCTAGCTCTCTTGTCCCACTCCCTAGAGGCCGTCGCTGCCACCCCTGAAGGTGCAGCCGCAGCGGGGAGGAGCACAGGCCCTGGAACTGGCCTCTCTGGCATCCGACAGCGCTCTCCCATTTAGCAGCTGGGTTACCTTGGCCTAATATCTCTCACCTCGGTTTCCTCATCTGTAAGCTGGGAATGATGATGGTGCCCTTCTCATGAGATGACACATATAAATTATCTGGCACATGGTCAGTAAATGGTAAGGATGGAGGAGCTAACTTGATAGTGGTTGTGAGGACAGCTGTGGAGGTTAGCTGCACACTATATAAATAAATACGAGGCATGACTATGAGTTGGAGGAAATGACAAGAGCATAGACTCATTTGGAGATGTCTGTCTCCTTCCTTTGTTCTGAGGCCAAATTCTGTGTTTGCTCTTAGTCCCATTCCCTTCCTGTCTCTTCTAGGCCCTTGTCTTTATAATTATCCTGACCCTTATGTCAAAGCATCCGTATCTCTAGTCTACTGTCTACTCTCCAGTTTGCTTTCTGCCTAGGAGATATACACAGGCCTTCCCACTCTTGGGGGGAAAGCCCTTTAGTTGATCTTCCCATCCTTTTCAGCTACCATTGTGTTTCATTCTCTCTACTGCCAGATTACTTAAACTAAGTCCCACACATACTGCCTCCCTTTCCTTCACAATGCCTTCGCTTTTCAGCTTTGTCTCCTAGCTTCCGTTGCTGTTTTTCTGAAACAATTCTCAGTGGGGTCATCAAAGACCATCTCATTAACCACCAGTGGGCCTTTGCCAATCTCCCTGACCCAGTGCACTTGACTCAGTTGGCTATCCACTCCTTAAATCTCACACACAAACCACCTTATCATCCCACTTCCTGAAAAATCACCATCTTTTGCATCAGGCCTTTGAATCTGTTTCCGCGCCAGCTTCCCTTGTAGTGCATCTCCCCTGTTTGCTTACCTCCTGATTATTCTGACATGGCTTCTCCTCTTTACCCTGAGTATGAGCATTGCCCGTATCTCCACTCTTTGTTCATTGCTCTCCTCAAACTCCCTGTGATGTCAACTCCTAAGTGAGAGTAGGGTGATTAAGACTTTGGACTCCAGAGTCCTAACCACCTGGGTTTGAATCCTCCACCACTTGCCAGTTGTGTGAACTTGGGAAAGTTGAAGTTTTTGAGCTCCAATTTGTCATCTGTGAAATGGAGATAATACTGGTACCTTCTTGACAGAGCTGACGTGAGGATTCACTGAGCCATCACATGCTGGCACACAGAAATGACTCAATAAGTGGCAATAATTACTTTACCCTTGTTCTCTTTCCTGAGTTGTAGTTATACATCACCCGCTAGACTTTTCCGTTAGATGTCCTGCTGTGATCTCAGATCCACCTGTCAGAATTCTCCAGATACTGTTGGAAGATGACACTTTCTGAGAGCTGGAGGGAGGGGGACGTGAATAAGATGGGTGGTCTCATCAAACCCTCTGAGGAACCCCGCACCTAACCTCAGCCAGGCCTCAGCAGAGAGGACTCGGAAGAACAGTTCCCCTGTAAGCCTCCAAACCCTTCGCTGACCGCCTCCTGGAGTCCAGGAGAGTTGTCAGGGCTGCCATCAAGAAAGCAAATGAAGGATGTGAATCCAGCCTTTTAAAAAAAGCTCCAGGGGTGGTGACAGGAGATACAGTCGCCTCAGTGGAGCTTCCCGGTGTGTGCAGAAGGTGAGAGAAGCACCGTCAGGGTGCTGAGCCCAGCTTAGGCTGGGCCTCCTCCAAGCGCGAGGGGTTTAGCAGCACAGAAGCCAGAGGCGCTCCTGTTTTTAGCTGAGTACCTTTGCTGCCCTTGTGAACATTCCTCACTAAGTTCGGTGTGTGGAGCAGAGCGTGTGGCTTTCACCTGCCCCTCACCCTGCACTCCCACTGCTTCCCAGCATTCCTACCGGCAGGAATGTGGTAAGGGGCAGGTCCCCACTCTCCCCCAGTGCAGAGGGGGTTCATGGGCAGGGACGGTAACCTCACAGCTGTTTGCTCCAAGGCAGAGTGGCCAAGTAGTTAAGAGCTCTGGCTCTAAAGCAGAATGTGCCCCTGTTTTAATGTCATTTTTGCCATTACTATCTTTGTGACCCCAGGCAAGTTGTTTAACCTCTTTATGTCTCATGTGTACAACAGGAATGATAATAGGCTTATCTAATATTTGTGAGGTTTGGTAAGATAATACAAGTAAAGCACTAGCTTAGTCCACTTACACCAGCTGCCCCCAAGCGCCCTGTCCTTGTCAGAACAGCCATCCCCATTCCCCGAACACTCTTACTGCCATCTCCACCTGATCTGTGTTGTCCATGGTTTATATGTCTGTGCCTGCCATTGGACTATGAGCTCCATTAGGTCAGAGGTGGAATGGTATGCACATGTGTCCTTGGTGCCCAGTACAGGACCTGGCACATAGACAAGCTTAATAAAGGCATGTTTGCTATTGCAAGGAACTGGTGAAACAATATAGAAAGCTCAAGATTCCCGCTGACTTTAGGATCCCAACCTTCACTCTAGGTCATTCACCACAAAGAGAAGGCCTCGGCCACTCCCTGTCCTGGGGCCTGTTAATACCACAGTGAAGGCAACGGGATGGGCTCTTGGCCTCATGCAGTGAACTCTCCAGGTGATGGACATTAAAACTTACACCAAAACTGATGGAACATTTCAACTAGGAGCCTTGCTAGCAAGGGGAAGACCAGGTATGGGAACACTACATTGGGGGTAGGGGAGAATCAGGGAGAGTTTCTTGGATGATTTGACAAGTCAACTGAGGCCAAAAGAAAAAGCAGGCTGGGTTGAAGTAAAGGGTGGCAAAGAGCCTTCCAGGTAGAGGAAACAGCACATGTAAAGGTCCTGAGGCAGAAGCAACCTAGGCTGCTGGGTGGAAGACGAGGTTAATGCAGCTGGAGCCCAGTGATGGAGGGGGCAGGGTCTGCTCCAAGGCCACAGAGCTGGAAGCATGGGTCATGCAGAGCCTTGTGGGCGTTGATGAGAATTTAAACCTTTATCCTAATAACAAATAACATTTATTCTATTTTATTATATATGTGCTCTGTGCTAAGTACTTTTATGTACTTTTCACAGTTACCCCGGGGAGATGGTGCTATTATTCCCATTTGACAGATGATGAAACCCTGACTCCGGAAAATTAACTTGCCAAGGTCACACGGTTGCCTATCGCAGAGCTGGGATTTGACCCAGACACCAGGCTCCAGGCCTGTCCCCTTAACTCCAGTGCAACGCACACTAAAGCCTAAGTGCTGCCTTTCATCTGAGCTGGTTGTTCAAGGCCTAGGCCTCCCGCGATCCTGCTCCCCGGAATTGGGGGAACCCACGCAGGGGTCCGCTCTGGCTAGATGAGCTCCCGGGCAGCGGGCCGGAGTGCGGACGGTGGCCGCCACGGAATCGGCCCCCAGCCCCCGCTCGGCCCCCACCCACGTGGCGGGTCCGGGCTCAGGCGCCGCGGGGCGGCCCGGCGCGGCCCTGCGGGGGGCGCCGGTGTGCACGCTCGCTTCGCCTCGGCAGCTGCGGAATCTGGAGGCAGTGGACCCCCGAGGGCGCGGGGAAGGGAGGGGAGGGGAGGGGGGCGGGGGGCCGCGCCCGCATCCGGCAGGGGGCTCTCTCTCCGCGCGGTGCCCACCCGAGCGCAGGAGCCCCGCCGCCCGGTTCTCGTTCCCTCCAGCCTTGCGGGGGGAAAACAGCGTTCGTTTCTGATTAAAAATGACTATTCTTTAAATGGGCTTCATTCTTTATTTCTTCCCGTCCTATCCTAGGGCCAGAAAGAGGCGGAAAGCGACACCGAGAATCCATTCCAAACGAGTTACCAAGAGGAGACGCAGCAGCTCCCAGATGTTGATGTTTTGTTTTTTGACATAAATCTTTGCACTCATATGGGAGTTTTCATTGATTCATGTTCCCATCTGCCGAATTTCCTTTTATTTATTTAATATGGCTTTTTGGAGAAATCTTGCTCCGAAGCTCTGGAGGGGCATAAACTGGCCCCCGCTGCACCGTCTCCTCCCTTCTGCAGCCCGCGGCGGGGGGAAGGGCGAGTCAGTGGCACCCTGCGGGGAAAGGCTGCTCCTCTCGCTCCTTCGGGGGTGGCAAGCGCCCCAGGCCCGTGTTAGCGCGACTGTTCCCGGGCTTGCGGCCCGCCCGAGGCTGCAAACCCGAGAAAGAAACAGCGTGAGACCGCAGGAGAGCATCGCTTCTCCTTCCCGCCCACCCACCGTACAGCGTTCCCTCCACGCTAAAACACATTTGTCATTTTAACAATTTGGAAACCAGGAAACATCGAACAGTGGATGTCTGCATGAAATGTCCTAGTGGAAGTCCACATTAAATGTGTTAGAATATCTCCTCTTCCCCGACTTATCCCACACACCCCAAACTCTGGCGTTTCTCAGTAATTAAGAACTTCAGCTCTAGATCAGACTGCCCGAGTTTGAATCCTGACTCTACTTTGTATAGTGAATTCTTGAGCAAGTTAACTTCTCTGAGCCTCCGATTCCTCATCTGTGAAATGGGGATAATTATTATTTATTTTACAGATTCCTGTTTTCTTTTTTACAGACTATTATATCTTTTACTTTTACAGGTGAGGAAATTGAGGCTAAGAGTAGTTGAGATATTCATCTAAATAGGGAAGCGCCAGGACACACTCTTAGGTCTAGCTCTGACCCTCATCCCATCTCGTCCCCACCCCCTGCCCAGCTACACCTCCAGGTCTCCCAGGACAGGCCATCTGCCTGGTAGAAAGGGGGTGCCCTCTTTTCCATGAAACAGTAGAAAAGACTAGAAATTATTGGTTCAGAAGGTCTGACACCTTAGAACAATATCCATTTAACCTTGGAACATAGGCCCAAATTTGGAAAGGACCCAGAGGTCATCTCTTCCATTCTACCTAAGCCATGCAGGCTTTGCTGACAGGTACAGAGAACTCTCCTTGTTATAGGGCAGCCCCCTCTATTTGAGGATGTTAGGAGACCCACAGACCATTGAATGGGACTATTTGAATGTAAGAAACCATGATTTCCACAGACCAAGCCCCTAAAACCTAGCATTGCTAAGGCCCAAGCCTTCATCTTTGGTCCTGAGGAGAATGGAGGGATTACTCAAAGTGTGAGGTGATTCCATAGCACCACACCTTGTAAAGCACCTACTGAATACACATTGCTTCCCTATGGATATCCCACCCTGTCCACGCTTCTCTGCATGTGCTCCATGGGACTCGCCTTACAAGGTCAGGATATAGCTGCAAATCTGGGACTCTTAATGCAAGATAAATTTCAACCGAAATAAGCAGGCGAAGAGAGGCAACAAAGGGCCAGGTAGTTTATTTGAGTGCAACTCCCGGGTGATATTCCGTGGTCTGGGTATTACAGGCACCGGGGAAGTCACGCCCGGTCAGGGAGGTGGGGGCTTATAAGGGATTAGGAGGGGGAGGCGTGGGCAAGCTCTCCTAGGGGGCGTGGAGAGGTATGATTGGCTAAAGGTGACGTAATAGACAACTAGAAACTTTTTTTCCTTCCAAGAGGGAGGAGGCTGACATCCAGGTCTTAGTTGGCACATCAGAAGGATGGAATTCAGGAAGAGCTGTCCCCTTTCCATATAAGGCACGGACCTTGGGGTCTGATCTGCTCTCCCCCTATGGCATCTCTCTGTTCTGTTTGCATGTCCTTGTTTTTCCTTCCTCCAGCCTAACATTTATGATCGGTTCTAAGCTCACCCTGTAACTGCACATGCCATTAACACTTCATCCATGCGTGCTGTTTTCTGGAACTTTCATGCGTGGTGTCTGTGCATGTGCTCAGTACCTTATAGGAAGGAAGTCCTCAAAATACATTTATTAAAGAGAATCAGATGGTCTAGGAGGGCATTTCTGTTCATTTGGCCCAACAACTACCTACAAGGAGACTGTTGCCTTCTTAAACTAAAGCCTGCTCATTCATTACATGATTTATTCTTGAGATTGCCATGAGATAGAAAAGGAGAATTATTAGTCAAAATAAGGGAAAAACAACCCTGGAAATAATGGGAGGGGGAGGAAATATATTGTAGTGAGATGGCTAATTATCCACCCAAAGCCTTCTTCTGCTTCGTCCATGGTAATAGAATTGAGCTGGGATAGGGCACCCACTGCGACTAGGTATGGGTAAGTGACTAAGTAAAGGAGTGATATGGACCACTTCCAGGTCATAAAACCTTACACATACATAACCCCTTACACTTGCTTCTACTCTTTCACTGGCTGGATCTCAAATAGGGCAGCAATCTGGCCTCCACAAGGTATGCTATGACAAGGCCCTAGAATAACCCTGATTTCTTAATGGCTCTGTGGAACAGAACTGGCTGCTGATCTGAAACACTCCTTTCAGACCATTAAATGAGAGAGAAATAACTATTAGATTTTTTTAAGCTACTGTTACTATTTTTTAAGCTGAGTTATTACTGGATTTCTAGTAGTAGCAGTTGAGTGTACTTTAAAACACAAAGTAGGTAGTAAACTGGTTAAGAGCATGGGCTTCAAAGTCAGATTAACTGGG
Source organism: Manis javanica (assembly GCF_040802235.1). Lineage (NCBI taxonomy): Eukaryota > Metazoa > Chordata > Mammalia > Pholidota > Manidae > Manis > Manis javanica. The sequence continues at coordinate 88,360,292 of NC_133169.1, read as the reverse complement.
TATAAATCCCAGCTCCCCTCCCTTGGAGCTGGTGACCCTGACCCTAGGCTACTGATGCACATTTCTGAGCCTCATTTTCCCCATGAGTAAAATGAGAGAGAGAAATACAACACTTGACACAACCACTCTGAAAAACAACCTTTGGGCTTGTCCACGGAAGCTGAATACTCGTAGTCTATGTTGCAGCAATTCCATTACTAATTATATGCCCTAGAGAATTATGGATCCGTGTACACCAGAACTCACACACAAGAATGCGCTATCCAAAGAGGGGAAATAACCCCAATCATGCATGGCAATATAAATTGTGGTACTTCATACAATGAAATGTATAGCAATGAACTTCAACTAACTTTGAACAGCAGAAATTGATTCCACAAAGATTCATGCTAAAAAAAAAACTCAAAAAATACATATTGTGTTATTTAATTCATATATGGTTTTAAAATAGACAAAGCTATATGATTTAGAAATGCATACGTGGATAATAAGATTATAAATAAAAGCAAGGGAATATTTATCACAGATGTATGTAATAATAATACACAAAATATTAATATAAGGGACAAGTATGTGTTAAGTGTGTTCATAGCCATGTTTCAGACATCGTCTGTATGTCTGTTATATGTCACATTTAAGTTTATAAAACATCACTTACCTGGAAGTGTCGCATGAGAACTGAATGGGGTAATTGTGTAAGGTACCAGCCTCCATTACCTGTGCATAGTATGTGCTCAGTGGCAATTATTTTTTTCATATTGAAGGACAGGTTTGGGGCCTTGAAGAAGGCCACCTATCAGTCAATGATAAAATTAAGAAAAGCCCTCATTTTTCCTTTGAAGCACATTGGCTTCCTATTTTTGTGGGATCCTGTGTGTTAAGTATAAAAGCGAGTATATGGGGATTGATCAATTTTGGGCTAATTGACAGTCATAAGCTTAGTGCAGAGCTGGAAAACACTCCTGTCCCACTCAGAGAAGACCCTGGGGTGGGGGTCCTCTAGGGACCCTGAGGAGAGGAGTGAGAGCAGTTAGGAGAAAATTGCATTTGTGCAGGCCCCATATGAAAGGCCCGGGCATGAAGCTCCAGCCAGTCCCCAGGATGTCTCACCTATACCCTCTTGGCTACATCATACTTCCTGCAGTGTGGTTGAGGCCTCAGCAAGCCGGCACAGGCCCAGCTCCGTGACAGCGAGGATAGCCATTCTGCTGACTTTGTGCTTTAAAGCACTGTGGAAGCAGCCAACAGAAAGAACAGCCACCCAGCCAGAAGGTTCTGGATCAGCCAGCAGGCCAGGAAAACCTGACCAAAGTCTCCTAGCCAGGAGACGCCGACAGAGGCGTGTCCCTCTGGCAGCAGGATCAAGAGTCTCAGAACCAAGGCTGCTGTGCCCGGGCTTGGCCAGGAGCTCCCTAGATGTACCTGCTCCCAGGGAGCCCAGTTTGGGGTAAAGGGAAGTCCTTTCCCAGCCAGAGTGTGCGGGTTTCCATGCCAGGGGCTGATACGCTTTGTCATGCTGTGGAAGTCATGGAGAGAAGAAGTTAATTCTTGGTGCCACCACATAGACTTTGGGTTCTTGGACCAGAGACTCCTTCGGGACCACCCCCCTTTCTATTCCGGCCGTTTCTAGTTAATTCAATTCAGTAACTCAATTCACCCTATATCTGTTGAGGACATGTAATGCAGGTGCTTTTCTCAATGCTGGGGGTAAGGATGACATAGGTCCTGCCCCCAAGGGGTTTACAGTCTAGGGGAAAAGAGGTGCAGGGTAAGTAATGACAATTACGAGGTAAGTTACAAAAGGAAAAGGCTGTAACAGGAGGGAGCAGAGAAAGGAGCAACAGGAGATTCACCACAGTTTAGTGATAATTCTCAGAATATGACCACCTACATCAGAGGCACCTAAGGGACAGAAAATTCAGATTACTGAGCCTCATGCCAGATGCACTGAGTCAAAGGCTCTGCAGGTGGAGCCAGGAATCTGCTTTTTAAAACTGAAATTAAAATGTATATAACATACAATTAGCCACTTAAGAGTGTATGCTTCAGTGGCATTCAGTACATTCACAATGTTGCAAAATCATCACCTCTATCTAGTTCCAAACATTTTCATCACCCCAAAAAGAAACCCCACACCCCTGAAGCAGACATTCTCCATTCCCTCTTGTCCCTTCTCTTGACAAGCATTGACCTGCTGTTTCCATGGCCTTGCCTATGCTGGACACTTCATTTGAGTGAGGTCGTTCTCTGCATGACTGTCTGTGTCTGCCTTCTCTCACTTAGTATAATGATTTGAAGATTCACTCATTTTGTAGCACATATCAATACTTCACTTCCTCTTATTGGTGAATAATATTCCATTATATAGATATACCACATTCATCCTTCAATAGAGATTTAGATTATTTCTACCTTTTGGCTACTGTGTATAGTGCTACTACAAACATTCGTGTACAAGTATTTGTTTGAACACTTGTTCTCAATTCTCTTGGGTGTATATCTGTAGAATTGCTGGCTAATATGGTAATTCTGTGTTTAACTTCTTAAGGAACCACCAACCTGTTTTTGATAGTGGCTATACCATTTTACACGCTGACTAGGAATGTATGAGGGCACCAGTGTTACCAGATCCTCACCAACACTTGTCATTTCCCTTTTTTTTTTCAATTATAGCCATTCTAGTGGGTGTGAAGTGGTATCTCATTGTGTTTCTGATTTGCATTTCCCAAATGACTAAGGTTGTTGAGCACCTTTTCATGTACTTAATGGTCATTTATATATCTTCTTTGGAGAAATGTCTATTAAAGTCCTTTGCCCATTTTTAAATTGAGTTATTTATGTCTATTTGTCACTGAGTTGTAAGAGTTCTTTATATATTCTAGATACTAGAACCTTATTGGATATACGATTTGGAAAGAAAGAATGAAAAGAAGGAAGGGAAGAAGGGAGGAAGGAACAAAGGAAGGAAGCAGGGAGGGAGAGAGGAAGGGAAAAAGAGAAGTGTCTTTTCCCTTTGATGCACAAAAATTTTTAATTTTTATCAAGTCCAATTTATCCATGTTTTCTTTTGTTGCCTGTGCTTTTGCTGTCATTTTAAGAAACCTTCTCTGAATTAAATGTCATGAAGAGTTTTCCTTATGTTTTCTTCTAAGAGTTTTATAGTTTTAGATTTTAGGTCTTTGATCCACATTGAGTTGATTTTTGTATGTGGAGTGAGGTAGGGATCCAACTTATTTTTTTTCTTTTCTTTTTTTTTGGCATGTGGATATCCAGTTGTCCCAGCATTATTCATTAAAGAGACTCTTCTTTTTCTATTGAATGGTCTTGGCACTGTTGTTGAAAATCAATTGACTATAGATGTATGAATTTATTTCTAGACTCCCAGTTCTATTCTATTGATCTATATGTCTATCCTTATGCCAGCATCACACTATTTTGATTGCTGTAGATTTGTAGTAAGTTTTGAAATCAGGAAATGCATCCTCCAACTTTGTTCTTTTTTTCCAAGATTGTTTTGGCTATTCAGGGTCCCTTGTAATTCCATATGAATTTTAGGATAAGCTTTTCCATTTCTGCAGTCAAAAAGCTGAAGTTTAGACTACAGTAAAATGCACATAACATAAAATTTACCATCTTACCATTTTAAGTGTACAGTTCAATAATTTTAAGTACATTAACATTGCTGTACAACCAATCTCCAAAATTCCCTCATCTTGCAAAACTGAAATTGTATACCATTAAATGACAACTCTCTATTTTCCCTTCCCCATAGTCCCTGGTAGCCACCATTGACTGCTCTAGGTACCTCATATAAACGGAATCATATAGTTTTTATTGTTCTGTGACTGGCTTATTTCATTTAGCATAATGTTTTTGAGGTTCATCCATGTTGTAGCATATATCAGAATTTCCTTCCTATTTTAAAGCTGAATAACATTCTATTATTATGTATATGCCACATTTAGTCATTCATCTGTTAATGAACATTTGGGTTGCCTTTTGGCTATTATAAATAGTGCTGCTATGAATGTGGGTGTACAAATATCTCTTTGAGACCCTGTTTTCAATTCTTTAGGGTATATACTCAGAAGTGGAATTTCTGTATCATATGGTAATTCTATTTTTATTTTTTTGAGAAACCAACATGCTATTTATCAAAGTGGCTGTTTTACATTCCCACCAACAGTACAAAAGGTTCCAATCTTTCCTCATCCTTGCCAACATTTATTATTTTTCTATTTTTGTTTTGTTTTGTTTTAGTGTGAGGTGATATCTCATTGTGATTTTGATTTGCACAGGAATCTGCTTTTTCAAGTAAACTTTTTATTTTGGAATAATCTTAGATTTGCAGAAAAGTTGCAGCAATAGTACAGACAGTTCTTGTATATTGCATTCAGTTGCAGCTTCCACTAATGTTATCATCTTACGTTACCATGGTACTTTGTCAAAACTGGGAATCTGCTTTCTACTAAGTGCCTGCTCACACACACACACACAGAGTGATTCTTACATGCATTAAAGTTTAAGAGCCACTGATTTAGGGGTCAGGAAAGTCTTTCCTGAAAAATACATTTCAGCTGTTACTTGAAAGATTAGTATAAGTGAGAATGGGAACAATGTAATCCAGGTAGAGGGAACAATCGTGCCAAAGCCTGGGGGGTAATAAGGAACTGGGAGTGTTTCAAGAAAACCAAAATAGCAATAATAGTCATTTATTGACACCCTATGCCAAGCCCTGGTAAGCACTTTAGAACATTATTTTACTTACTTTTTCACAACAATCCTCCAAAGTAGGAAACGTTATCTCCATTTTATAGATGTGGTAACTGGGACTTAAAAGAGAGAAGTAACTTGCACAAGGCCACACAACTATAAAGTGGCAAAGGCAGGATTTGAGCCCAGATCTTTCTTTTCCACTTCCTTTTCTCCCACCAGTCCTCAGTAAAGTTTAATCATCTACTTGCAGCAAGAAGCAAGATATACCAGCATGTGCATTTCTCCCCGTGTTCTATTCTTTCCACTCTCTCCCCAGGCTACTTCTTATTCAGGGCTCAGAGAGGCCTTCCCATTCCAAAGCTGTTCCTGACTGTTATTCTCTCTTACTGAACTGATGGTTGAATGAACGTATGAATAAAAATTAGTAACATCAGCAACAATTTGCAATTATACTTATTCACATGTTTGTTTGTTTAATGCCTGTCTCTCCCATTATACTGTTGACCCATGAAGGCAACGATACAGACTGTTTGGTTCACCTCGTACTAGTAGGTGTTTACTGAGCATTTATTGAATACATGAAGGAAGCTGGGAACTCAACAAACATTTTGGATGTTAAGTGAGTGATTTTTATTTTTGAGAAAAAAGAAAATCAAGTGGGTTGTCAGGTGTCATTTACGACGCTGACTGTGGTTTCCCTCTCTCCAGCAAAAAACCTCACCCTTATTTTTCCAACTATCACATCCCATAGAAAGGGGCCAGTGGTTTTCATTCCTTGGAAAGAGATACAGAAGAGACCTTGGTCTGACCTAAGAAACATCTTCACTGTTGGGAAGTTAGAATCGGGAGATGGGGATGGAAAGTCTCTATTCAAGAATATCACGAAGAAAACAGAACAGAAAGTCAGCTGCCTGCACAGAAGAAAGGAAGCAAGTGGCCGCCTTGGCCCTCTTCCCAGCTCTGGGATTCTGCTTTCCAGCGTAGCACCGGGGCGCTTAGCAGAACCACCATGCAGCCGGTGAAGGCATAATGGCTCCTTACCTCTCTTGGCTCCCCCAGTGTTAAATTTGTTTTATGTCAATACCACATAGGAGCTGGGATGAATTATTGAAGCTCATTCGCTGCAATGGGCCCAGTTTCCACTTGCTTTATGGAATGGAGGTGAGTGTGAGCATATTAACTTCTATTTGCCTTGTTGCAGTCAGTACATTTTCAGTCTGTTGTTAATATGAAAGGACTCAGCTCTGACTAGCAGATAACCGTAGCCTCCGCTTCTCATGAGACCAGCAGAAAGAGGCACAGTGAGAGCAGAGGAGCACAGGGAAGTGTCTGTTGGCCCCAAACTCACGGGGGGCTCTTAGTCACCACAATCACTCTGTAGTCCTCAAACACCTATTCATGCGCACACATGCATAGCACACATATACACACATAAGCACATACAATCCGCATTCATATTCATATATATGCGCATATACATTCAAAGTCTCAATATGAGTACCCTGACAAGGGACCCAGGAACAAAAATATGGAGGATGCCAGACTCCAATGATGACTTTCTAAAAGACTGCAAATATTAAAGCCCCTCCTCTCCCCGCTGCCCCCCATCTTCCACACCAATGCTGCCCTAGCAGGGCTGACTAGTTTGCCCCCAACTCTTGAGATGAGTCATCTTAGATGTCCAAGGTCAGGGGCAGGGAACCCAATTGCTACAGCTCCCACGCACGTGGGGGAACAGTTTTCCTTCTTTGCTCACCCCCAGCTCCTCCATGAGCTGGTATATCCCTGGATTTAAAGATATGCTTCTGCTGTTTGGCCCAGATGTCAAAATTTTTAGTTATAGCTCTGCGTTTATCCATACACACCTGCACTGACATTCACAGTCACAAACATGCATTCACACTCCCACTCCCACTCATGCACACTGCATACCCAGAGACAGGCCTCCTGGCCACATGTTTGGTGTGAATGCTGCTGAGAAGGCCCCCTCCCCTTTCAGCTGGTCACATGCCTCTCAAAAGTCTCACGATTAAATATCTATCCCGTTGGGAGTCCCCAGTTAATCAACTACCTCTGGTCAAGGCAACACACAATAAAGTCATCATCTCACAGCTTGGCAGGAACTCACTCTTCCCAGGGAACCTCCCTGCCTAGCTGACTGCTCCTCCTCCTTCAGGTCTGAGCTGGCCCTCCCTGCCCACTCCTGCTTCCCCCAGACTAACAAGGGAGCTTAAGTTCCCCCGTTATCCACTCTCATTACTCCCTCTTATTTTCCTTGGATGCATCTATTATAGCTGTAATTAAGTTATTATTTGGGTGATTATATTTGTATAGTTTGTGGACCCAGAACACTGAGTGCACCGGTTGGTTAGGGGCTGCCTTTCTCTCTGTTCTTCACTTACCCCCAGTATCTAGCATAGTGCCTGGTGCACAGTAGATGCTCAATAAAACCCAAATGGAACTGGAGGGTTTGGTGAAAGGAGGGCAGAGAAGGAAAGGGGCACAGAAGGTCAGAGCAGATAGTTCCAAACTCTTTTGATCTTGGGTCTCGGAATATCACCAGGCTCTCCCTTCCTCACCTGCCAGTGACATCATGTTCCCCTCCCTGGGGCATGTTACGATGCCCGACAGAACCACAAAGGGGCGGCACTAGGATTCCAGAGCACAGAGACTTCTCAGCTGGAGGGAACAGGCTTGAGGGACGTCCCTCTTTTCCAGAATGTGACTAAGAACTCAAATTTCTGAAGTTTTGCATAAGGAGCCTCCTCTTCTAGAAGTTTCTGGTAACTAAGATGGAAGATATTTGTTGCTGAGAACATATGGTATCAATAACAATAACAAAAATACTGCTACTGTTTACAGAAAGCTTACTGTATGCTAGGCACTGGGCTAAGCACTTTATACATATATATATTACTATTTCAGTTAATTTCCAACTATCTTGTGACGCAAGTACACATTATTCCCATTTTATAGATGAGGAACACATTCAGAGAGATTAAGCCATTGACCCAATGTCACACAACTAGGAAGCAGCTGAGACAGGACAAGACCCCTGAAGCCACATTTACCCACCAGGATATAGTATCTTCCATTTCAAGCCCATAAGGAGATGCCAGCCCATTCCTTATCCCTAGACTTTCATACTTACTTGGAAGATAAAAACTAATGCCATTTATGGACTTAGGATTTATTGGAATCATGGGAGCGGCCACAATTTCTTTGTCCTAGAAGCACCTGGACCCGGCTCCTGATTCCTGGAGTCAGAGAAGAGGAAAGATGCCAAGACATCTGGAATTGCGGGAGGAAGCAGACAGAGACAGCTGGTAGGTGCCCGTTACTCAGTGTTCCCAGCAAAACACTCCTGGGCTCAGGCCCTCCTGCTTGAGAATGAGCCTGCTTTAGTCTTTGCCCCCTGCACTTCTCTTCTCCTAGTGGTTATCCTGGGGGGTTCCTTTTAGAAAGAGGATCTTGAGGCAGATGACAGGTGAGCCACATAGGGCCACCTAACCAAAACCGGTGGGTGGGAGGGAGGAGCTCCCACGGAGCATGGGTCCTATTTTCTTGGGATGGAACTCAAGGACTGGAACTATTGTGTACACCCCCTTCTAGAAAGTGACAACTGACTTCAGCTTTGCTCCTCCAGATTTTAGCAGAACCTGAGCTCCCTAGCTCCAAATTAGGTCTGGAATCAGTTTAAGACTACTCAAGTTCTAGAACTCCTATGGCTGAAATTCGGTCTGTCATACACTTTCTGGTTCATCCTTTCAATCTACATTGATTCTGGTGTTATGCCCTCTAGTCTGTGAACTCCTAAAGGGCAGGGTCCAAATTACTGTTGAATATGGTCAGTGGGCACACATCCTCTATTCTTACTTTCTTGTACTACATTACTGAGACTAGAAAGCTAGAATACATTTCCCTGACTCCCTTAAAATTAAGTTTACTTGTGTGATTGAAGGCAGAAAGGAGGAAGAGGCCTTCTTTCTGCTATCTTGGGCCTTCTGCTTGCAAGCAAGATCCTGGAGACATGGGGGTTCTCCTGTAACAGCGATTCCAACCTCCTGGTCTCTTCTTCCAACTCCTACACGGCAAATCCCTGGTAGTATCTTCTTTAATTCAATAGTTCCTGTAGTGGCCTTTTGATCCCCCATCTTTCTGATCACGGCATACATATTGGCTCACTTGGTATCGGCTCTTGTGGTACAGTTTCTAGGAGTCCATTCCACAAGTCTTCCCAATGTTTTCATAAGCACTTAATTTCCTATATTAAATTCCCTTTAGTTCAAAATACATAGAGCAGTTCTATTTCCGGCACTGAATCAAGCCTTCAAAGCATTGGAAAATGACTTCTTGGAAAAACTGGGGCTGGGTGGGGGGGGGGGCCAGTATGGTGAGGGGTAGGAAACCAGTTGAGCAGGGGCAAAAATGCATTATCATAAATCAGCTTCTCTTACTGACAAGCAGCAGGCTTTCCCATTCAGAGTGTAACAAAGATTGAGGCAGGGGCAGAGCGGGTAGGCAGGCAGGCAAATAGACTTACATTTCAAGGGTTGTACGGCTTATACATAGGGACAGACAGGCAAAAAAGCACACAGTTCAAATAAGGGAGTTCAGAAGTGTGCTGTAGACCCATCACTGAATGTGAATTACTATGTGTGACTCTTACACACACACACACACACACACACACACACACACACACACACACACACACAGTGTGACTCAGGAGTCTCTCTCTTAGCTTGAAAATTCAACTCCTTTATTTGCTATGATGGCCCCAAATGGGAAGAATGATGCGAGTGTGTTGGAAGAATAAGAAGCCAGGTGAAGTGATAAGGCCACGGTGAAAGAAGGAAGAATGGGGTGGGAATAATGAAGGAAGGTCTACGAGTAGGTGGAAGGATGTAGTATAATGAGAGTGAACTTAGATTGAAAGGAGGGAAGGAGGTTAATGAAGGGGTGTTTGAAGGCAGATAAGGAAGAAAACCAACCTCCACACTCCTGGATAACTTAATCTCTACAGCACAGAGCCTGGAAAATATAGGCATTAGATATACATTTACTGAACTGGAGAACAAAGTCAGGGAGGAGGGAAAGTCAGCATCGCACAGAATGGGACGTGTGTACACTAATAACCACTAACACTGTTGTCTTAGCACGAGCCAGGGCACTCTTCTAAGCACATTACATGCATTACATTTTAAATGCACACTAGCATTCTATGAGGCAATTATTGAATTATTCCCATTTAGTAGATGAAGAAACCGAGGCTCAGATAGTTGAAGTAACTCATCCAAGGTCACACACGTAGTAAATGGCAATTAGGGTTTGAGTTCTGGCTTGTCTGACTTCAAAACCAGTGTTTCTTACCACTGCATTATATGTATTTCCCTTTAGGTCAAGGGTAGGGGAATAAGTTTACAGGGGATCCCAAGGACACGGTCCCAGACCTGGCCTATCAGAGAGGAGAGGGCTGGCAGTGGAGGGATGGGGGTGGGTAGCTGGGGCCAGGCCAGGCCCCCTGTCTGGGGAGGGACCATATTAAAGCCTCATCTTCAACAACACAAAGAAAAACAATTTGAAACTTAATCATCTCCCAGAATTATGATCCCTCCCCGCAGCAGGGAGCACATTAGCAGAGCTGAGAAATGATAATTCAGCAGCCCCCAGCCAGCAGGGAAGGAAAGAGAGGAGGAGGGAGAGGAGAGTGAGCTAAACAGAAACAGAGGCACGGGGGGAGATGGGGGTAGGGAGAGGCAGGGCCTGACCTCTCAGGGTTCTTTCTTCTGTCCAGAGACAGAATTCCAGGGACGGGGCCTGGTGGCACTTGAAATTTCAGTTCAGCTAAGATACGCCAGGGGTCAAGCTGTGGGTCAATTCTCAGCCCCTGTGGATCCCCGTGTCTGGAGCTGCACCCCTGCCGACCAAGACCACGTGTGGTTTGCGTCTTAGCGAGAGAGGAGGAGAGCTCCCAGGCCCCCAGGGCTGGCCCCGAGCACCCTCCTGTCCGAGGTCGCCTGCGCGAATCAGCAGTCCGTCAGTACCCGAGCTGCTGGACAGCTCCCAGCCCCAGAAAAGGTTCTCCCGAGCGAACCAGAAGCGTGGGGCGAGGCTTCCCCCGCACCGAGGCGGTCTCCACCCTCGGGAGAAGCGTGAAGGCTTCTGGGAGCTAGCGGGGAGGGGGGCGGGCCTGGGGTGGGGGAGGGCTTAGGGTCGTGAAGGGGTCCGATAGAGATCTGGCGGGGACCTGGAGACTGAAACCCTGGGGCAATCTCTCCAGACGCATTCCTTCCTTCTGAGGCGAGACCCCCCACTGCCCCCACTATCCCCCCGCTGGGGACAATGGCGCCTTCAGACCCCAGAAATGAATGGGGCCTTTGAGAGCCGCACGACACGGGGTCAGGAGCGGCCACCAGTCCCCGGGCTGACCAGCCTCCAGAGCGCATAGCCGCTGGGCTGAAGCGAGGGCAGAACTTTTGGGGGAGAGACCGTATCCTATGGTCCCTGTCAGAGGCTGGTGGCTCCTGGGAAGGAGATTCATCCCGGATCAGGCAGTTCCTGGTAAAGGAGGATTTTAGGGGGTGGTGAGAGAGGAACCCCCACTTCCCGTGAAAGGGATACTTGTGTGCCCCTTTCCAGAAATCTGCAGAGCAAGCCGCTTGGGGATAGAACCTACCAAGCTTTTGCCACCTTCTCTTTCCCCTCCCCAAATCAAGGTCCTACCCTTCCTTTGGATGGGGTAGCTTGCCCTCTTCTCTCAGTGCCCATGTCCCTTCTCCTGGAGCTGTCCCTGAGATCTGGTGCCTCCTCTCTGCTTCTGTCTCTCCTCCTTTTCCTGCCCTGCACAGACTACTGGTTTCTATGGAAACAGGCCCAGGAAGGTTCTGCTGGGAGGCCAAGGCCACTACTGCTGGGAGGGAGGGGGCGTTGGGACGGTGGAGTTGAAAGTAAGAAACAGGAGGTGAGTTCTAGCTGTTTTCAGAAAGGGACAGACATATTGGGACTGAGAGTTCACTTTAGGGGCAGGGGTGGGTAGGTGAGAGGACCCCAAGAAGAGGAGCCAGGGCTGTACTTGTGTGATGTGACCGAGGCAGGGTTGAGGAGCTCTTTTTTGTTCCTCCAGTTCTCTGTGCTCCAGACATCTAGGCAAGCCCTCTCTGTGAGGGAATTGGTGTGTAAAAAAGGGAGACAGGCAGTACCAAGATCTCTGTCCTTTCCTATTTCACATGAGACTCTATGGTTTTACCCCTCCTGGGGACAGGCCCACTTGAAAGAAAGAGGCGCCCAGGAAACTAGAAGGCTCCTAGGAAATAGGAGGGGCTATTGAAGTGGGCATGGGTATTCAGGGCTGTTCAGGAATCTCCCTTATTCTTCTGGAGCTAGAGCTGGCCAGAGACCAAGGTGTGGCAGGTATTTTTGTGGGATCCCTCCCTGGCACTTCCTCTGAGGAGTTGGGCGGGGTGGAGGATGGGGGGCTGGGTTCTGCAGCTTCCTCCATCCATTCCATCCATCCTATCGGAATGCTGTAGTATGAAAACAAGAAAGTAGAAGTGGCCAAGTAAGGGTTGGGAATAGAGAAGGGGGAAGCAGCCTAAGGAAGGAGGGGCCACGAGAGGGGTGGGTGGGTGGGGGCAGATGTGTGACCCAGGGCAGGCAGGGAGCTTCTTAGAGGCTTGATTGTCAGCTCCTGGGAAGTGAGCGCCAGCCCCCAACCCTCCCACCTCAGGCAAACCAGCCTCTTGGTCAGGGACCATTGGAAATCTCAGAGTCCAGGGAGAACCTCTATCGGGGTCCCTTGGGAAGGGCCCTCCCAGGTTCTCAGAGGGTTCAGCAAAGCTTCCCTGAGGAAGAGGGGGGGAGAAAAAGGGGTCTCTTGGGACCCTAGGGTTTCCTGAACCTAAGCCATTGGCTTTCCCTTGGCCATAGCCCCCAGCATAGCCATTTCAGTGTTTGCTTATTTTGGTTATTTTCTGATCAGATATTTTGGCACTGTGCACACTGTCTCCTGTTGCCATGGCAGCCGTGACAGGGGCTGAGGCACCGTGAGAAAAATACCAAAATTAATGAGTGAGCGAAAGTGCATCCGAGAGAAAAACAAGGTTAAAAAAAGAGTTAAAACAGTAATGAAAACAGGCTTCCCAGCTCCACAGCAGAGCAGCTGCTGAAGCCTCCCCAGAGCAGCAGCCCCCGCCCAACCTCGGGCTCCTGGCATCTCCCAGACCTCAAGGCAGAACTCACTTGCCTTCCCCCACCCAACCGTCCACAGCCGCAGCAACAGCCACTCTGAACTGTCTCAAGCATAACAGTAGATCTGCTCCAACAGCAGATCAGCTCCTATCTCAGGTAGCATCCTGCCTCCCAGAACAGCATCCCAGGGAACAGCTTCTCATCTCCTAGGCAACAGAGTCTGGGCTTTGGCTTCCACACAACAGTGGTCCAGCTATATTACCAGGAAATGGCCTCCCAGCTACACTTGAGCTTCAGAGCTATGGCTGCGGGCATAACAGCATCCCAGCTTTGAGTCCTGCACACAGTAACAACCCAGCCACAAGCCTGGGCAACAGCATCTTAGCAATAGCCAATCCCTGGTATGCTCTCATCACAACTATAGCTTCAGGACCAATAGCATCCCAGCTACAGTCCTACACACAACAGTAGCTCTGCTCTTATCCCAGGAAACAGCCTTCCTCCCAGGTACAGGCTCCTAGCAACAGCCTCTCATCTCCTAGGACCTCCGCAATGGATCCAACTACAGCTCTACCTACATCATATTAACAGAGAACAGCTTCTTGGCTATAGCTAGTCTCAAGTGTGCCATTCTCACTCTATAGCTTCAGGCCCAGTGGCATTTCAGTTATAGCCCTGCCCTCAACATGCACGCACAAACACACACACATACATGGCTTGGCACATACAGCCTCTCCAGTAATCTGACTATTTTGGCTATGACCTAGGTACACCAGCCTCATAGCCTCGCAGCACTATCCCAGCTGCACTCAGAAGCAACAGCCTTTCTGTCACAATGCCAGGCCCCACAACATCCAAGTCCTTTTAACCATAGCCCATTCCAGGTACACATATATCACAGCACAAGCCTTAGGCCACAGCATTCCAACCTTTTTCACATCTAGAATCCCCCAGGCTCTCATTCCTGGCCACAGTCTCAGCTGGTACCTCAGGCACCATCAGATTCAGGAGCTCCCCAGTGCTTTATTTGCCAACCAGGTCCTCCTCCTGGTTTGGTATGGGACCTGTGTGGTATGGGCCTGGCTTCTCTCCTCCTCAGTGCCACCTCCCAGTCCTGCCCTTCTTTATGGGGAAGACAGCCCCACCCCAAAATCTACATGGCCCCAGGCTCAGGTCCCCAATAGAGCCCAGCCTGGCCCTTAGGGTAGGAGGGGATGGACAGCAGGGAGGGAGAAGAGTAGCTCTGCTTGCCCAATTCTGCTTCCACCACTTGGTGCAGGATTTGGGTTCGGTGGTGGTGGAGGAAAACATCTGGGAGATTAGCATTTCCTGCCCAGCTCTGCAACTGCCTATCTTGCTCAGTCCTGAGCAAGGGAGGAGAACAGAGGAGCCTTTGAATTGCTCCCAGCACGCAGACTGGGGAGGGTTCGCTGCAGTGGGCAGCGGGCACATGCTGGGGGCAGGGAGGCTGGGGCAGCTCCTCTGTGGAAGATTTCTTCTGTCTCGGCCACTGATTCCTTCCTCAGAGCTGTGCTGTGATGGGGAGAGTATGAGTTTTGCAGGGGACAGAGGGAAGCCACTTAGGGAAAGAACTTCTTTTTACTAGCTCACCCAATCTCCCATCCAGAGCCCTCCAACCCAGGCCCCTGGGTAGGGCCCAGAGCAGGGCCCCGGCCCGACAGGGAGTCTGGTGGGGAGAGGCTATCCTGGGAGAGAACTTGGGCAGTCCTTGCTTATTCCCTTAGCCGGCCAGAGATCCCAACTTACCTGAAGAGTATTCCACAGAGAGGCCAGGAATGAGAAGGGAAGGAGGCCGAGGGAAAACGCAAAGGACAGAAGAGTGGTGGGGACAGAAAAATGGGGGAGGGGGAGAGAGGGAGGAGGAGTCAGAGGCTATGGCAGATCAGGGCCCGGCAACCAGTCATCCCATGGCCGGCCTTTACGCACCCAGAACCACTGCCTTGCCAGGGACCCCCTTCCTTACTCTTCTCAAGGCGAGCGCCCTGCTTAGGCCTAAAAGCGAAAAGCCAGCGCTCACACTGAACTGGGGCACCTGGGAGCCTCCAGTACCAAAAACCCTGAGCGCGGTGAAGGGAGTCCCCAGGCTTCGCAGGGACCTCTAGATGGCGCCAGAAAGCCAGAGCTGAGCAGGAGGAAGCGAGTATCGGGAGTGTGAGACGCTGCGTGTGACACCCTGTGTGACTCGGTGAGTGTGAGTGTGACAGGGGGCGTACGGCACTGCGAGGGCGTGTGATACAGTCCGTAACACAGTGCGGCCTCCCGGGACACGGATCCGTGTGGCTGGCAATGTGTGTGTGTCACTGGTAAATGTCTGGGGACGCAAGCTCCATGCCTCCTGGAGGGCAGGTGTTTGGAGGACCCTCGAATACCCCGATCTCCAGCGCGTCACCTCATTCCCACACTCGTACGTCCCCCCCATTTTCCTTCTAGAGGAGCCCTCGGGCCCCATTACCCTCCGCCTCCCACGGTCCCCTCCGCAGCCCCACCTCCGCGGCTGGCTGCGGCCGCCGAGGCTGACCGCTCTGCGGCTTCGGCCAGAGGGGGAGGGGTGGACTTCCCCGAGCGCAGCGGGGAGGGAGGGCCACGTGGGGTGATCGGGGGGTCTGGGAGGGAAGAAGGCGGGTCCGGAGGAGCAGATGCCCCGCGAAGGAGGTGCCGGGGGAGACACTGCCCGAGCCTTGGTGTCCTAGGGGGCAGGGTGGGGGACAGGTGCTGGAGGGAGGTTGGACAAGGAATGGGGAGGGGGCACAGGTGGGGGCCTGGGTAGGAGGAGGGTCGGGTGAGGAGCCCCGGGGGGGAGCCCGCGCGTCCGGACCCCGGGTCGCGGGGAGACAACAAAGGGGAGGGGCCCTGGCTGTGGGGATTCGTGCCCGGGGTCCCCTCCCGGAGGGACCGGAGCAGCCCGGAGCTCCGCCTCCTGGCGGGGCGGGCGGGCGGGCCGGGAGGGGGGAGGAGGGGGCGGGCCGGCTGTGCGCTCCGCTCCGCGCTGGCTCCGCCGCCGCCGCCGCCTCACACACTCCGGGAGCGGGAGCGCGGCGCGGACGGGGAGCCGCCGGGGCCGCTGCGCCCAGAGCCCGCAGGCGCCGGAGCCCGGACAGCAGCGCCAGCCCGAGCCGTGCGGAGCCGCAGCCCGGACCGGGGCCCGCGGCGGCGCATGGACGGTGGGGCCGGCGGCCGGCGCTGCCTCGAGACGGGTAAGGATCTGGCGGCGGCGGCGGCGGCGGTTCCCGGCCGGGAGCGGCCATGACCGACGGGAGGGGCGCTGCACGGAGTGAGCCACGGGGGCCCAGCAGGTGCTCAGAGCCCCGGGGCTGCGGTGGCGGCGGCTGGGAGCTCCGGGCGGGGGCCGCGGCCGGGACACCCCGGCCTCCAAGGTCCGCGGAGAGAAGCCGAGCAAGGAGAGGGGGTGCTGACCGGACCTCTGGGCGTCCCGCACCCCTGTGCGCTCGGAGCGGCGGGGACGGAGAGACTCTAGGAGCGCGCCGGATGGAGATGGTTTGGGAAAAGCGGGCAGCTTTTGGGGAGGGGGCTCCCCGAGGACGATGCAAGCAAGGACCCTTACCCACAACGCACACACACTTGTTGGGCGACCAGCTTGGATCGCTCAGGCGCTTCCAGCTTCCCGCGGGCACCCGGAGGGCTAGACCACGGACATATGTACACACATATCCGTACATACGTGCATTCAGACATACGGGCTCCCGCACACCAGCGCCCACTGGGGCACCGTCACTAGCTCAGAATCCGCTTCAGCGTGTGCACGCTCAACATCACAGACACACTATCCGTGACCATACATAGCAACAGAACACAATTGTGTGTTATATTCGGTGACAGGAACACACAAACACAATCCCTTTCTTTCAAGTATGAGTGTCATGGCCACAGCCAGATGAACACTCAAAGCAGCCTGACACACACATATTCCTTTAAGGAACACACCTTAACATAAATTATGCTACCTACTCTTGACCAGAGAACATGGGTACACAACACAGGTCAGCATTGCAACCCTCGACTGCACCCACATAAACACACAATCCGGTGTCTCAGCACACGCCTTCACTGCACACACCCTAACACAGCAAGTGGCACCTACAGCAGCGCCTCACGGTCACAAACAGAATCCACTGCTTCACACATCAACACTGGGTGTCACACACCTTACACCAACAGTGTCAGATTACATCTTGCAGCGTATACACACACACACAGACATACTCTGTCCCTCTCCCTCCGAGGCCAGATTCCATCAGGGGAAGCCTCTGGGCCGCCCGGCGGACCCCTAGCGCCCCTTCATTTTAATCATGACATTGTTATTGTAAATACCGGCAAAGCCGGATCTCTAGGGGCCGCCCGGACCGGCTTCCTTGCTGGCGCCACCCCCACCCCCACTCTGGGGCCTGGCAGGCCGGGTATTCCCGGAACGAGCTGGACCTGGCAGGCCGCGCCATCCCGCCTCCCCTGAGCTCCGGGGACCTAGGTCCCTTTGCAGAAGGCGCAAGCCTTGGGCGGTGTTTGCGACCTTCTTCAGACCATTTAGCTGCGTTCTCCAAGCCACCTGGGTCCCCGGCACACCTGGGTCTCGCACACCTGTGTCCCTCTCACACCTGGGCGCCCCTCCGCTGTATCCCAAGTCCTTTGCGAGGGCAAGGCCCTGGGGCCAGAAGGGATGTCGCGACACAACGCAGGCGTAAAATTGGGAGGCGATATGGACTTGCACCCCAACCCCCCAGCTACCCACGGTAGCCCAGACTTCTGGCCTCAGTTTCCCCAGCAGTGGTCGGCGACCATTACCTCTAGCAGAAAATAGTCTGGGTAGCATTGAGGTCTCTGAGGATTGAGCGAGGGCCAAAGATCCCTTTTCCGCCCGTGGTGAGAGGGTCGGTTTTCTGGGATCGTACCCGCCCGGCCTGCCTCTCAGCTTTGTGATTCCGGCGTCTGCTCCCTCCCCGCCCCCTCCCGGCGCCCGCTGCTGGGTCCCGCCGACGCCGGCGTGTGGGCGACCCGAGGCAGAGGCCGGCGATGTGGAGGAGGGATTCCCGCGGCGGCCCCTAGGGCGGGGGGTGGGGGGCTAGGGGCCGGCTGGCCGGGGCGTTCTCACTGCGCCGCGCCCCCTCTCCTCCTAACCCGGAGCTCCGCCATGCCCAGTGTCGCCGGGATGTAGGTGGCCTCCCCGCCAGCGTGCCCCCACCCCTTGAGCCCCGAGGATGGTGGAGGAACAGCCGTTGTCCCCCAACCCCCACCGCATACACACACTTTCGCGGCCCCCGGGAGGAGACGTTCCGCGTGCTGGGCGTGTGCGGGGAGCACCCGCTGACCACCGCGGGGCAGACGGGGCTGCCCTGGCCAGCAGAGGCCAGGGTGTCGTGGGGGAAGACGCAGGGAGCCTTCCGTCACCTACTCTAGGCCCATCCTAGTAGCTGCCAGGAAAGAGGGGGCCCGGAAAGTATTTGCGACAGCCCAGAGGTCTGGGGCGTGCGTGTGTGTGTGTGTGTGTGTGTGTGTGTGTGCGTGTGCGTGTGTTTGGGGGTGTTACCCTCTTGACCTGGGCCTAGGAGAATTGAAATCTGTAATTACAACTAGACTAAGTCACAGGCTGGAATCCGGCGAGGGATGACAAGGGCCTCCAGAGAAGCCCAGGGCAGGGTGGTATGGGAGCGGGT
Organism: Manis javanica; assembly: GCF_040802235.1. Lineage (NCBI taxonomy): Eukaryota > Metazoa > Chordata > Mammalia > Pholidota > Manidae > Manis > Manis javanica. The sequence continues at coordinate 88,341,699 of NC_133169.1, read as the reverse complement.
TTGGTTTCCATTCTGGAAGCGGTTAGTTTCTCCACTTTCCTCCTAGCTCATCCCCAATTCCAAAAGGGATTTCAGCTGAAAAGGGGGGTCTTGCTGGTCAGGCACCCTCTGGCAGAGGGGCCGCTGCTGTGGTACTTCATCAGAGTGGCTGGGCTAGAGACAGTGAGCTAACTGCTGGGAACAGTTGGGTGGAAGGGCGGGGAGAGGGCCTGCCAGGGTGTGGGTGAGGGTGTGAGTGGGAATCACAGCCCCGGGAGAGGAGATGGAGGAGGCCCTTCTCATACTGGGTAGGGCTGCCCCTACCAGAAGCAAGGATGTTGATGCTGCACAGAGAAATCCTTTGAACCATGTATTGAGCACCTACTATCTGCCATGGCCCCTGGTGGGTGGTGAGGATGCAGTACAGTAGTAGATAGACACCATCCTTGCCGGCCTTGGTCTTCCCAGTGGGCAGGAGATTGGTCGGTTTGTTATTGAATCATTGAGCACCTACTGTGTGCCCCATGCTGGAAATAAAATGCTCTATTCGGAGACTGAAAGATATATACATCTGTCCTTTACAGTGTAATAAACAATGCATCAGATCTCATTTAATCTTCCCAAATAATTTCAAGAGGCAGGATTTATTTCTATTTCACAATATGGGAATAGGTTTAAAAAGGTGAAGTCACTTGGCCAAGGTCACACAGCTAGGCAGCGGTGGAGCAAGGATTTGAACTCCTGTAATCTGACTTAAGAATGCAGGTGCCTGGAAGCCCTGCATAGGCTAATAGAGGGTTGTGAAGGCAGGAAGAGGAGAGGAGGGCTGTGCACTTGCTCGCAGTGGGAGGCCTCTGAACAGGCCTCTGAACAGCTCCACCCCACACAGCCTTGCTTGCTTACCCTCCTCTCCCAGACTTTCGCTTTGTCCCTTGGTGTTGTGTACACATGGTGGTGGTAGCTGTTGTGTAACCATGTAGGGGTGAGGGGAGGTGGGTCAGAGCTGACCTGGCCACTGGGACACTGATGGCGGCCTCTGTGTTTCCTCTCTGGCCAGAGCATTCAGCAGGAAGTAGATAGACTCTGGTCCCTGAGACGGGCTGGAAATGAAGGTTCCCAGTGAACCTCACCGCTGTTCTCTGTCCCCAGATGTTGACACAGATGGCGTTTTCCTTGGCCTTCCGTGGACTCTGCCCCCTCACACCTCACTGTGCTCCTCAGACCTGAGAAGAATGAGTCACTGTCCCTGCTAAGGCTATGCCTCTTACGGTCCTGGGTGCCCAAGTCACTGGGTGGAGGTGGGGACAACCTGGCCAGAAAGGCAGCCAGTCCCTGGGGAAGGGCAGATAAGGTGCTAATCTCTTCAAAGTCTGCGGTGCATCTGGGACTAATGACTTCCAATAACCAACCACCAGTACAAAGTTCAGGGATGGTGGGGGCAGGTGAGGAGGAGCTGCCTTCCAGCCCATCCTGGCTGCTCCAAATCTCCCTGCATCCGGGGCCTGGGCCTGGGCTTGGGCCTCTGCCTGGGGCATCAGCGGACCCGGAGGCCTGAGGTCACTCAGTCCTTTAACCCCAGACCCTCTCTTTATCACTCCTTGCCAGGCAGGTTTGGCAACCCAGGGATGGTGTTTGTGTGTGTCTTGTGGGGGGTGGGGGAGTTACATAGCAAACATATTCTAGCCTTGGTGATTTCTGTTGAGAGCCCCTCTCCGCATCCAGCCCCTCCCCCAGACTCGGGGATGTGCAAGAGGCATTCTTTTTTTCTCAAGTCCTGACATTTGCACTTACTACTTCTGTGACCTAAGACAGTTAATTATTCTTTTTGAGCCTCAATATTTTCATCTGTACAATGAGGAGCAGTGTAATGATAAAGAGTACCCACTTCAGCAGGTTGGAAGGACCAGAAGGGATGGTGTCTGTGAATGTACTCGATCTGAGGGAGTGTCAGCTGGGGTAGTGGTGACAGGGATGATGGTGGCTAAAGTAATGGCAATAGGATGTTCACGACTTTCTTAACTGGAGGACCTGTAGCTCCAAGACGTCTTTCCCGGATGGTCCAGGGTCACTGGATCCTGCTGCCCGGGGTTTTTCCAGGTCCCTCATCCAGAATCAAAATTCCTAAGGGTGGGGCCTGATAATACTCATTTTAAAGAGCCGCTCCAGGTGCTTCCAGGGCCTAAACCCTTCTCAACTCTTGCCCAGACTCTGGGTAACCCTCCCCCAAACCCATTTCCCCCCAAATTGCTCCTGCCTCTCAGGAACTCCCACCCCCATACCTTGGCTATTCTTCTGTGGTTCTCTTCCCATCTCAGAAGCTGGGCACCACAGTCCTTTCCTGACTGCTCTGCTGTCTGGAAGTAAGCCATCTCCTAAGGGTGATAGGGTGAGAGAAGGAAAGAGAATTTGTGTGTATGAAGGGGGGTGGTGTCCAAAAGCATGTGCTTTGTGCTGCCGGAGAGGCCGGGGGGATTAGAGTTACCCGGCTGTGGCCCTGAGATGGGGATGGAAACCAGGAGGTGTGGGCTTAATCTGTAACTCGTGGAGTAGCTACAAATCAAAGTCCCTCTGACTTTGCCAGACCCTGGGCCTCTATATTTGTAGCCAAACTTCATGAGCATTTGTTTTTCTTGGAAAAATCTGTATCATAGTTTCATAAAACTCATAAAAGGGGCTGTGACCCAAAAAGGTTAAGAATTCCTGATGTGGAGGGAGGGAGTAGACGCAAGCAGTCACTGCCTTCTGTCCTGTTTGTCCGGTTTTGGGTAATTCCCATGTAACCCCCACCTTGTTAAGATTTTGCATGGAACTGGTGCGCGTTTTGGGAGCATGTTGTGATCCCATGTTGTGTGTTTTCGGAGCAGGGAGCAGAATAAAGTGCCCAGAAGGGAACGAGGTTCTTTGGAGACAGTCCTCTAGGGGTGTGTTTGGGTTGGGGCTTAATGATAAAATGAACCCAGTGCCAGGTCCTGCAGGCAGAGGGGAAGTAGCTGGAGGGTGGGTCCAAATGGAGCATCAGATAAATTCCTCCTTCCTTTAAAGAGATTACAATTGCAACTGGGAACACCCACTAATCTGATAATGTCCTCACACACTTTGAGCATATTGTTGCTGAGGAGTGACTGTGCTTTGGTGAGGCTATGTGGAGGAAGTGAAGTATTCGACTTGTGTAAGGAATCTGCATTCAGTGAGCATTTGCTGAGAGTCTGCTGTGGACCTAAATGGAGAAGGATTAAATCTGACCCTAGTAATTTCTCAGTGAAGTTGGGCAAAACAAACAAACGTTCCAGGATAGGCTAAGCCTGGGAACTGAAATCATCTGTTATTTGGGATCTCTTACTAAGTGCCTACTGTGTGCTGGGTCCAGGGGCGGGTACTGATGACATAGGAATACATGGAGCAGAGGCTCTCCTGCTCTCTGCTCAGTCTTGGAGGAAAGATAACAATTCATAAAGTATTTCCGGGACAGCTACATAACTATAATTGTAAGTGCTTTGAGGCAGCATTTGTTGAGTACCCACTGTGTGCTAGGCATGTCAAAACTCCCTAGGAAATAGGTAGTATTATCTCCACTTTACAGATAAGGAAACGGAGGCTCTAAATCATTTGCTCCAGGTCATGCAGCCAGGAGGAAGTGGACAGCTAGGGTTTGCTTCAGACTAATGTCACAGGCCTTGCCTCTCACCCTGCTGCCTTACATGTGCCGAATGGGTACAACCAAATCAAACAGTCATTGAGTTAGAACCATTGTCAGGTCCAGAATGGCAGACTGCATCTGCTTTGTTCGCTGCTGTGTCCCAGTGCCCAGGACAGAGCCTGGCACATTGTAAGTACCCAATAAACGTATGTTGAGTGCATGAATGAGACTACAGTGTGCCCAGCAATGTGAAGGTGCATAGCAAGGTGCTGTGAGATGACTGTAGGGAACTCTGTACCTTCCTTCAGGATATTTAGCATTTGCCTACAGAGGCAGAGAACACAGGAATAGGTGCACAATGCTGGAGCTGAGCAACATTAGTGGGCGGTGTCCCAGGCAGTACAGTGATTCATTGCCACGGGATTGGGATAGACAATAAGTGGCTGTGAGCTGGAGGAAGAAGAGGTCACTGTGGACTGGAGAGGCCTGGGAAGGTCTCCTGGGGGACAAGAGCCTGCCTTCAGTGGGGTGGGTGTGGTCTGTGAGAGGGCCTGGGGGAGGATTTCCAGGTGTGGGCAGGTGTGCCAGGTGCAAGAGGGGAGGTGGAGAAGGAGATTGGGCCTGCGCCCTCTGCTGAAAACGTGGGCTAAAGACCTTGGATCTGAGTGGAGTGGCTGGCCATATTTTATTGGAGAGAGGGAGTCAGGACTGCAACCGGAGTTGACAGGTCTGTCTGGGGTCTGCAAATGCGCAGGTTCAAAGTCTGGAGAGATGGGCAGAAAAAATGAGTTACTGTGGTGATGGGGTGCAGCTTGTGGTTGGCTAGATCATGCAGAGCTCTATTTGGGATGATTTGGGGTGGGCAGGGAAAGGTGTGAATGAGATGGGACCATACCATTAAGGGGAAAGGGACCAGATGTGCAAAGGGGGCCAGATGTTTGTGGGGCTATGGGTAAAATAGGAGCCAGATATTCACTGAGAGACTGAGCAGGGAAGGGGGTTGGGGGAGTGGTCAGGGAAAGGCTGGTGGCGTCACTGGCAGCTCTGTCCCAGTTAGACCTGCTGGGCTCCCCGTGGCTACAGACAGGCCAGGGCAGCTCCCAGTGCAATTCCAGGGCTAGTCAGCCCCGGCCACAGTCCTGACCCCAATCTTGACCTCTCCTCTCTTCTTCCTCACACCTGCTGGTGTCTCCTCTCCCCCGAGGAAGCAGGAGAGGGAGCCGGGAGGAGTCCTGGGGACTGTGTACATGCCCACATGCACGCGTGCTCAGGGGCATGTTGGGGAGGGCTGATACCTACTCCTCAACCTTAATTGTTCTCAAGCCTTGACTGGTGCTCAGTTCGAGTTGGCCCTTCATGGGGCAGGGGGGAGGGCATTAGGCATTGTGGGATTTGAGATGTTATACCTCCTACACATACACAGACTTGGCATCTCAGAAGGGAGAGAGATGAGACATTGTCCCCTCTTCCTCCAGCCAACCTGAGTGGCCCTCGGTACAGACAGGACTGGTGTCTGGAGAGTGTAAGGGGTACCTGTGTCTGCTCCCCACCATGTATGTGGGGGGTGCTCCAGGCCTCACCCTTCCACTTGCAGTCTCTCCCTATCTCAGTATCAGGGTAATTACCTTGGGTGACTAAGGCAGGATGCTGGTGAGAAGGAGGTGTTCGGCAAAGCGCAGAGAAGAGAGCAGGGAGGGAAGGAGGGAGTGTCAGGTGGGTCGGGGCGTTTCGTGGGCGGGAGCTGCTCTAGACTTGTTCCGGGCCCTTTACGGGCTCCTCCAGCTCGGGCAGACACCACGCTACACCCAGCTGAGGGCAGGCCTCTGGGTTCTGGGTTCTGCAGTCAGGGCTCTGGGTGGGGCTGAGCTCTCCTCATGGGACAGCAGTTTGTAGGGTGAGGAGATTGCGTGAGGGGCTCAGTCCCGGCAGCCCTCAAGGCTAGATTCCTCTTCCCAGCTGACCACCTGTTTTGCCTCTTGCCCTTGCAGCCCTTCTGATTCTGGAGCCTGTCAGGATGGGGCCCCTGAGGCCCAGCCCAGGCCCCGGGGGGCCACGGTTCCTGCCACCCCCCAGACTGCTGGCACTGCTGCTCCTGCTCGCTGCCTCCCCAGGCCTCGCCACTCAGGTGGTGTACAAGGTGCCAGAGGAACAGCCGCCCAACACCCTCATTGGGAGCCTTGCAGCCGACTACGGTTTTCCAGATGTGGGTCACCTGTACAAACTAGAGGTGGGCGCCCCATACCTACGAGTGGACGGCAAGACGGGTGACATCTTCACCACTGAGACCTCTATTGACCGTGAGGGGCTCCGTGAATGCCAGAACCAGCTGCCTGGTAAGCCCTGCATCCTGGAGTTTGAGGTGTCTATCACAGACCTGGTGCAGAATGGCAGTCCTAGGCTGCTAGAGGGCCAGATAGAGGTCCAGGACATCAATGACAACACGCCCAACTTTGCCTTGCCAGTCATCACCCTGCCCATCCCCGAGAACACCAACATCGGCTCCCTCTTCCCCATCCCAGTGGCTTCGGACCGTGATGCCGGCCCCAACGGTGTGGCATCCTATGAGCTACAGGCTGGGCCCGAGGCCCAGGAGCTGTTTGGGCTGCAGGTGGCAGAGGACCAGGAAGGCAAGCAGCCACAGCTTATCGTGATGGGAAACCTGGACCGGGAACGCTGGGACTCCTATGACCTCACCATCAAGGTGCAGGATGGTGGCAGCCCCCCACGTGCCAGCAGCGCCCTGCTGCGCGTCACCGTGCTTGACACCAATGACAACGCCCCCAAGTTCGAGCGGCCCTCTTATGAAGCTGAGCTGTCTGAGAATAGCCCCATCGGCCACTCAGTGATCCAGGTGAGAGGCCCCTCCATCTACCCATCAGGGTGACCCACCTTTAGAAATGGGAGCCCACCTGCCCTGGTGAGAGGTCCCTTCCAGAGGGGGAAAACCACCAGGACACTGTGGTGAGACCCTTTCACCAGCCCCAGCGCCGTGAGACCTGCCCCACCCGGGCAGGTAATACTGTTTTTCTCTATCAAACTACTTAGGTGAGAGCAACATAGAATATGACAGCAATCTCCCATTCCCGAGGCAGATTCATTTGGAGAAGCCTCCGAGAAGTGAAGCCCCCTCCCAAGTCTAAAGCTACCCTCCTCCCCAGCCAAGAGAGCCAATCTGGGACAAGAGAGCCACCTTTTGTCCAAGTAGAATGCCTCCAAGATGAGAATATCTTCCCAAACCGGGGGTGCTTAGCCAGATGGGGGTTTTTCCTAAGGCTGGACGACAGGGCCTTACCTTGGCCCTTCTTGCCTGTCAGGCGAGATCTCGCTAGCCAGGTGAGTCCTCTGAGCTCTGGAGAACAGCACGCAGGTGTCTATGCACCTGCCTTCTCCCCTAGATACAGGGCACCCATGGGTGTGGGGTGCTTGGCATGGTGGGGGTCGGCTGCCTCTGCTGAAGTTCTCAGCACCCCTCTCCGTGGGAACTGCCTCAGGGATGGGGCACTTGGTGGGACCGGGGCTTGGGAGGGAGCAGAGAAAGCGTCCCTGCAGACAGGTGGGCGTATCTGCTGCCGTCATCTCAGCCCTGGCCTCCTGCCAGCCCTGCTCCTTTCTCCTTTGCCCTAGGCTGAAGCTGTCTGTCTTTGATGTGAGGGAACTGAGAAGGGCTCAGCCTGCCCTGTACACCGTTACCATTCTGGGAAGCGCTTCATCCTATGTCCTCAAACTGAAGCAGGGCATTAGGAAGAGTTTCAGCCTTGTTTTTAGAGGCTGGTGGACTGGAACCTGCAGAAGAGGGGCTGAGAAAGATCAGACAGACAGACAGACAGGGATGGCCAATAATAGTAGCCTAGATGCCAGGCACTGTTCTAAACACATTATGTCTATTTAATCGCCACAGTACAAAGTAAGCATTATCCCCATTTTACAGATGGGAAACAGCCCACAGAGATTAGGAAAACCTGCTTGGTATCACCCAGCTGATGTGTTCAGATCCCACCTTGGCCACATCCCTCAGTTTGGCTTCAGAGGTTGTGTGTGTAACAGCGACACCCTCTCCCATTGGGATGAAGCAGGAGAATGGGGCAGGGACGAGGCCAGAGGTGGACAGAGCAGAAAAGAGAAGATGGAAGAGAGGCAGTGGGAAAGAGGCAGAAAAAGAAAGAAAGAATGAGCAAGGATGGGAGGGGAAACAGACAGAAGTCAAGAGTCATAGACAGAGACAAAGAGGTAGGCAAGAGAGAGGTAAGAAGGTAGGTGACCAGTCTAGAGATGGGGAGACAGTGGGACTCATAATGAAAACGTCAGTGACAGATAAAGAGATTGAGGTTGGGGAGGTGAGGAGAAACTGTTAGAGTCTGGTTCTCCCAGGGGCCAGCAGAGACCGGGGTGGCCGGGAGCCCTGCCTAGGTGCCTGCACTGTCAAAAGAGTCCTGTGGGAAGGAGAGGAGACTAATAGTGGCCTGGCAGTCCAGTAGGTGCGGTTCCCAGATGAGTTAGCACTGTTTTCAGAGATGGACAGATAGGATGGATAGATGGATGGATGGATGGATGGATGGATGGATGGACAGATGGGCAAAAAGAGGGATATGTGATATTTAGGGAGCACTTGCCATGTGCCAGGCATCTGTTCCCCAGATTCTCTGCCAAGTTCTGCCTGTCCCATCCCCCTCCCTCACCCCATCCCTCCTGCCATCGTATTCTGTCTGGCTGTGACATAACTCCAGCCTTCATGTTTCTCCCTGACAGTGGTATCTCATGGCCATTCCACCTGATTCCTGTGGCCCCATTACCACCCATGTGTGTATAAAGTTGGGCCCAGTGTGCGTCGGCATTGGCGTGGGTGGGCGTGCCCACTGCAAAGAGACAGACAGTTCATTGTTTGAGGCTGGGAGCCCAGCCCGCAGCCAGCAGGCTCTGCGGCCTGCACCAACCCCTCCCTCCTGGCCGCAGTGCTGGATTCCTCAAGTTGGTGTCTAGCCAGCACCAGCCGGGAGGGGAAGAAGCTGCTGAAACAGGTTTCCCTGGTTTGACCGAACAGTGGCCTCCCGGGCTCCCTCTGACCCACATCTCTCACTGGCTGCTTTCAAAAGAAGTCTCCTTACCTGTGACCTCTAGGTGGGCATGTGGGTCTCTGTGTGCAAACACATATACCTTCTCACACAGTCACATGTAGTCACAGTCTCACAACATGTGTATGTGTGTGCATACATGTTATATACATGTGGCATGCATATACACCATCTCTAATACACCTGTCCAGCTCTTCAGAAGGGTTGGAGGCCGGTTCAGTTGGATGCGAGGGCTACCCTACTTGCTGTTAGATCTGCATCCCCATATTTGGGCAGATGAGTACAGGAATGATAAGTAGCATTTAATTCAGGCTTGTCCCATCTTGGAAGGTTGCTTATGGCACTGTTGAGGATTTGCAGGCCGCATCTGCACTGTTCAGGGAAGTGGGTCAGTAAGATCTGCCATAGTGTCAGGGCTGGGAAGGGCAGTACACCTGCCCTTTTGGACAGGGTACTGTGTTCAACTAGGTGCATCTGCCCTGCTCATTGGACAGGCAGCACAGGTGTCCCTTAACTTGCTCTCCCCAGACTAACCCATCCCTGTTTTCCTTGTTGTTTGCCCCGGCCCTGCAGGTGAAGGCCAACGACTCGGACCAAGGTGCCAATGCAGAGATTGACTACACGTTCCACCAGGCGCCCGAAGTTGTGAGGCGCCTTCTGCGGCTGGACAGGAACACTGGACTTATCACTGTGCAGGGCCCCGTGGACCGTGAGGACCTAAGTACCCTGCGTTTCTCAGTGCTTGCCAAGGACCGAGGCACCAACCCCAAGAGTGCCCGAGCCCAGGTGGTGGTGACTGTGAAGGACATGAATGACAACGCCCCCACCATTGAGATCCGGGGCATAGGGCTGGTGACCCATCAAGACGGAATGGCTAACATCTCAGAGGATGTGGCAGAGGAGACAGCTGTGGCCCTCGTGCAGGTATCTGACCGAGATGAGGGAGAGAATGCAGCTGTCACTTGTGTGGTGGCAGGTGATGTGCCCTTCCAGCTACGCCAGGCCAGTGAGACGGGAAGTGACAGCAAGAAGAAGTACTTCCTGCAGACCACCACCCCACTTGACTACGAGAAGGTCAAAGACTATACCATAGAGATAGTTGCCGTGGACTCTGGCAACCCTCCACTCTCTAGCACCAACTCCCTCAAGGTGCAGGTGGTGGACGTCAATGACAACGCACCTGTGTTCACCCAGAGCGTCACTGAGGTCGCCTTCCCAGAAAACAACAAGCCGGGCGAGGTGGTGGCTGAGGTCACTGCCAGCGATGCTGACTCGGGTTCCAACGCTGAGCTGGTTTACTCTCTGGAGCCTGAGCCAGCTGCCCAGGGCCTCTTCACCATCTCGCCTGACACTGGAGAGATCCGGGTGAAGACTTCCCTTGATCGAGAACAGCGGGACAGCTATGAGCTGAAGGTGGTGGCAGCCGACCGGGGCAGCCCCAGCCTCCAGGGTACAGCCACCGTCCTCGCCAATGTGCTGGACTGCAATGACAATGACCCCAAGTTCATGCTGAGTGGCTACAACTTCTCAGTGATGGAGAACATGCCCGCACTGAGCCCAGTGGGCATGGTGACTGTCATTGATGGGGACGAGGGGGAGAATGCCCGGGTGCGGCTCACGGTGGAGCAGGACAATGGGGACTTCGTCATCCAGAATGGCACCGGCACCATCCTCTCCAGCTTGAGCTTTGATCGGGAGCAGCAAAGCACCTACACCTTCCAGCTTAAGGCGGTGGATGGCGGTGTCCCCCCTCGCTCAGCCTACGTTGGCGTCACTATCAACGTGCTGGATGAGAATGACAATGCGCCTTTTATCACTGCCCCTTCCAACACCTCCCACCGGCTGCTGACCCCCCAGACACGTCTTGGTGAGATAGTCAGTCAGGTGACAGCTGAGGACATTGACTCCGGCATCAATGCTGAGCTGACCTACAGCATCACTGGTGGCAACCCTTATGGACTTTTCCAGATTGGATCGCATTCAGGCGCCATCACCCTGGAGAAGGAGATTGAGCGGCGCCACCACGGGCTGCACCGCCTAGTGGTGAAGGTCAGTGACCGCGGCAAGCCCCCACGCTATGGCACAGCATTGGTCCACCTCTATATCAATGAGACCCTGGCCAACCGCACGCTGCTGGAGACCCTGCTGGGCCACAGCCTGGACACGCCGCTGGACATTGACATCGCCGGGGACCCAGAGTACGAGCGCTCCAAGCAGCGGGGCAACATCCTCTTCGGCGTAGTGGCAGGTGTGGTGGCAGTGGCCTTGCTCATCGCCCTGGCAGTACTCGTGCGCTACTGCAGGCAGCGGGAGGCCAAGAGTGGCTACCAGGCTGGCAAGAAGGAGACCAAGGACCTGTACGCCCCCAAGCCCAGCAGCAAAACCTCCAAGGGAAACAAAAGCAGGGGCAAGAAGAGCAAGTGCCCGAAGCCTGTGAAGCCCGTGGGGGACGAGGATGACGCCGGCCTGCAGAAGTCTCTCAAGTTCAACCTGATGAGTGACGCCCCTGGGGACAGCCCCCGCATCCACCTGCCCCTCAACTACCCTCCAGGCAGCCCGGACCTGGGCCGCCACTACCGCTCCAACTCCCCACTGCCGTCCATCCAGCTGCAGCCCCAGTCGCCCTCAGCCTCCAAGAAGCATCAGGCGGTGCAGGACCTGCCGCCTGCAAACACGTTCGTGGGGACCGGGGACACCACGTCCACAGGCTCTGAGCAGTACTCCGACTACAGCTACCGCACCAACCCCCCCAAATACCCCAGCAAGCAGGTAGGCCAGCCCTTCCGGCTCAGCACACCCCGGCCCCTGCCCCACCCCTACCGTGGGGCCATCTGGACTGAGGTGTGGGAGTGACGGAGGGTGTGTGAGCCTGCACACTCACCAGCCCATGTGAGGATAGACCAAGCCAGTGGTGGGAGGGGTGACCAAAGATCTGGGGGTGCTGAGGCCTTGGGAATGACGCTGCTGCCTCGCCCAGGCATGGAGGGGTGGGCTGAGTGAGAGCTGGGGGAGGGTATGCTCTGTGGTCTCCTCTTCTGCCCCCTCCCCACCGGGAGAGGCCTGTGACTCGCCACATCCCAGGACATTGGACCAGCTGCTGGGTCTTGCCAGGAGGTGGGGGGTGGGCAGGTGAGCAGAGGGTTCGGGGGCAGAAGTGGGGAGGGGAGCGGAGAAGAAGGCCTACTCCAAACCTGGGTCTTCAGTTGAGCCCAGCCATGGGTGCTTCTCTAGAGAAGAAAGAGGGAGACCTAGGGTCCTGGTGGAAATCTGGGTGGGGACTCCGTCAGGGAGGGACCTCCCATTTGTGCCTTCTATGTGTATTGTGTGTCACCTCTTCCCCACCCCAGGCTCCTGGGGCTGGGCCCCAGTTCCCCTTTTCCAGTCCTAAACACTTATCCCTGACAATAAAGTTCTCTATTTTTGGAGTTTTTGTTTCTTATTTTCCTGGAACTGAGAGAAGGAGTGAGAGAGACTGGAAACAGCCCTTTGTCCTCAGGTCCTTCCCCAGTGTCCCCATCCCTGCTTCCTAGCCCTGCCCCTCTCCGCCAACCCTACCTTAACTTACCATCTTCCCATCTGCCCCTTGGCCACAGCCATGAACATGTCCATGTCTGGGTACCATGCCCTTCTGAGCCCCCATTAAATGGAGGTGTCTGGAAATGTGTCCCCTCTTTGTGAGGCCTTCTCTCCAGGAATGACACCTTTCACTGAGAAAGGCAATGTACCTGAGGTTTGCCCTTTCTCTCCTGGCTGAGATGACCCTCCCAATCTGCCCACTTTGAGCTGCCCCTGGCAGAGCTCGGGACCGTACTCCTGATGGGGGCATGGCCTCCTGATTATACCAGCCACCTTCCCTCAGGGCAAGATCTTCCCAAGTCCCTTTCCCAGCCTCTTCATCCCGACACCACTCAACACCCAGCAATTAGCAGGCCCTGCCCTGGGTCCCCACACTATGGTCGCCAGCCTGGGCTGCTGGGAGGGAGGGCCCGGGGACGGAGGGCAGCCCCGAGTCCTTTGGATTGACCTGCTCTGCATCCCCATTCTGAGTGCGCTCCCTGCTGCCTGGGATTGAGGCATCCTAGGGCCCCTTCCCTTCCTTCAGCTCTTTGCTCTGGCCATCCTGGGCTGCTGGCTTCATTAACTCTCTCTCCCTCCGTCTCTCACTTCTTGCTCTCCTGGGTCCGCCCTCTTTCTGGCTGTGCCCGAGAGGGAGCAGGGCTAAAGTCTGGGTGAAGGGACTCAGGTCCTGGGGGAGTCTCTGAGGCCAGAGGAAACCTGTCTCCATGGCGACCGAAGAGGCTTGAGACACTCCCAGGAGGTCCGAGGCACCAGTGCTCAGCCGTGATTCCATCTATGAACTCCCCCATTGCCCTGGGGCTACCCCCAAAGTAAAAGCTCCTGGGGGCTTTGGAGGAGCCGAGCACTGGGAAGTGAAATCTAATTTCATCTGGACAAAATAAACACCTCTAGGGCTGCCTCCGGCAATCCCTGCGCACTCGCACTCGTTCCCTCCTGTTCGCATCCTGCACACTGCCTCTCTTCTGTTCCTCTAGCTTCCTCCTGTCTTTTGCGTCCCAGGGTCTGAGGGGTTGTCCCGTACTTGGGCTCCGACCCAAGGCATCCATGGAGCCACACTGAATACTTTCTCCCAACATTTGGACACAACCAAACCATAGCACCGTTGTCATCAACAAAACACATAGACTGAGTTCCTACTATGTGCTCAGCATGGTCCTAGGCCTGAGGAAGAACGGTCATATTTGTACAAGACATACAAGTGAAAAGATGAGACAACTGAGGATCTTTTAAGTGTCGAGAAGCACCATTCTGAAGCTTTTCCCGCCTTGCTCCATGACTACTCCCTCTTCCATATCTTTGAGTCCCTACTAGGCGCAGCATAACACGCTCAGCACTTGGTGTGCATGAGCTCATCCAATGCTCGTAACTCTGGGACGTAGGTCATTAGAATGCTCGTTTTGCAGAAGCGAAAACTAGTTGGTGGTGAAGTCAGAATTCAAACAGAGCTATCGAGAAATCTGATTCCCAAAGTCTGCCGTTACCCATTGTATAAAAGAGGGATTCCATGATTTAGTTTTGGTAGTAAGAGATATACAGTCACCTGAGCCATTAAAGGCTCTGGGAAGCCTGCAAGAAGAGGGGGGGGGTGCCTGTTAAACGTTGTGTAACTCTGGGTTTTCCGAATTTGACGCTAGTGCCCCCTGTGTTTCTTTGAGAAGCACCATTTGAGAAAACCTGTGCCTGACATGAGAGTGGGCTTCCAGAAGGAAAATGTCCAAGTTGGGCCAGCTGTTCCGTGATGGGCAGGAGTTGGGCAGGAGGTTCCCCGTGTGAGCCAGCTCCAGGGGAGTGGGCACGGCCAAGTGGGGAGCAGGGAGGGGGCAGAAAAGGGAATTTTCTGGCTGAGAGGTAGGACTGGAAGAAATGTAGGTTGTAGAGGACACAAACGCCTTGCCAAAAGTTCATCAAGAGAGAATGGGGGCACCTGAAAGCTCATGAGTTTTGTATGAACTGAGTTTGATGGACGTAAAAGGGAATAGAGGTGAAGGTACAGAATGGAAACTCCGAAGTTTGGATTAAGATGGTCGGTGATGGGGATGATGGGTGGATGGATTTGGCTGAACTTGGGAGAAAAGACCCATAAGACTCGAAGGATAATTGGATGTGGGGTTGCTGAGAGAGCTACAAGGATTCCTAGGTAGACATCATCCCTCTGAAACTGGGTGATGGGATAGTGATGAGATCATTGCCTACACAGAAGGTGATTAAAGACAAAGAAGAATTTGCTTTCAGACACACTGAATCTGAAAGGTGAATAGGGACAGCCAATTGGAAATATCCAAAAAGTGCCTGGAACTTCCTGATTTGCGTTTCAGAGACATTTTGGATCTAGGCTTTTTAAGATTTGGTATTCATAGAATTATAGTGGATGTTTAGTGTTAAGTCTGACCCAACCCTCCATTTTATGGGAAAAAAATCATATGAAACAGAGATCAAGTGTCCTGCCTAGCAGGCAGGACTGAAGCCTTGGATTACCGGGTGCAGTTGTGCAGGGACAAGGGCGGCTGGCTAATGTCTTGCAAGAAAACTGGAGTAAGAAGCCCCTGCCACAGACTGCCTGGTGCCTCCCGGACCCCTCCTGCGCACTCCGACACCAGGTGGATGACGCTCCTGTGCAGCCTCCCAGCCCCAAATGTCCAGGTCAATTTGGGGGACCTTGTCTATCATCACCCAGCCCCTTCAGTGTTTTGGATCATGACATAGATCTCGAGAAGGGTTGCCTATTCATAAAGATCCTTTTCCTGGCTCCCCAACCCTAGTTGCCTTGAATGAGATGGAGATTGTGCAGGGTATCAGTTTGCAGACCTGGGGTCCCCTCCTCTGGCCATCGTGATAAGCTGTTGAGGGATTCAGAGTAAAGACACAGCACCGACAAAGTCTTAGAGGATTGGAGGGACCCTAGACAGCTCCCACCCCCAGCCTCCAGGGGCCCTGGGTCCGCACCCTCCACAACTCCTAATTTCTGGTTGGCAGGAAAACCAGTGCAGTCAGTCCCGGGTGGATATTTGGGTGACTGGTAGGTTGCGCCAAGTGCCAGGCTGAGGTTGCCAGGTTCCTGTGATGATCATTAACCCGTGGCAGGCAGACAGGGCTGCTGGCTGGGAGCAACCTGTCCTGGTCCCACTCCCCGCACACCAGTCCCGGGTCTAGGCTTCTCAGTCCCGGGTCTAGGCTTCTCAGTCCCGGCTCCACCCGGGCTCCACAGGGCCTTCTAGAAGCTCCTTCCTATCTCCCAGAAGGGATCTCCATTTAAGGTCAGGCTTCCTGATGCCTGATGGATGCCATGCCCTCCTCCAATGCCCAGGTCCTCCTGGGCCCTGCCCTCTGCAGTTAATACTCAATTTCCTGATCTGAAGGACAACGGAGGTCCATTGTTCGCTTCCCCACCTAGAAGTGCCCTGGTCGGTTATCAGGCTCTTTCCTTCTTCCCCCCCACCTTTTCCCATTCCCAGGCCTCTCTGGGGGGCGGGGGGAACGAAGTGGGGATGGGGGCCAGAGCAGGAGGAACTGGGCAGGGATTCCTGAGGCTGCCTACAGCCTTGCAAACCAGGGCTGAGGAAACAGGATCAAAAAGGGCTCGGCACCTCATTTGGATGGAGGCAATGGGAAGTAACGGAGCAATGAGACAGGTGAGAAGCTGATGTTTGGGGGTGCTGTTTGGAAATTAGGGAACTGTTCTGGTGTAGGTGAGGGGTTTTGGAATTAGGAGTCTGTACTGCTTTTAAGGAGCTGTTCTAGAATTTGGAAGCTTGCTGGTGTTTCAAGGCTCTGCTAGATTTAGGGGAGTTGGCTGGTATTGTCTATTCTGGTGCTGGTTCCTCTGGGATTAAAGGGAAGGGGTTGTCCTGAGTGAGGCTTACCGTGGTGCCTGGGGGCTATAATATCATCGGGGCCTGCGCTGTTGGGACTTTCAGTGTGTGGTCTTGGCGGTATTGAGCTGTCCTAGAATTGAGGGGCAGTTGTCTTTTGGGGTCTATGCTTTCAGGGAGTGTGGGCAGCTAACATGCTGTGCTAGGAGCCTGGGCCGCCTCATGGTTGCTGCTGAGCCCTGGGGGCTGGGGCCTGATGTGGTGGTGGGCCCCATGGGGTCGGCTGGCTGGCCAGCACTGATGCACCCTTCTCCCTGCAGTTACCTCACCGCCGCGTCACCTTCTCCGCCACCAGCCAGGCCCAGGAGCTTCAGGACCCGTCCCAGCACAGTTACTATGACAGTGGGCTGGAGGAGTCTGAGACGCCCTCCAGCAAGTCATCCTCAGGGCCCCGACTCGGCCCCCTGGCCCTGCCTGAGGACCACTATGAGCGCACCACCCCTGACGGCAGCATAGGAGAGATGGAGCACCCCGAGAGCGGTGAGGAGCGCCAGCAGGGGCAGGGCCCCCTGGGGGTGAGAAGAAGCCTGAGAAGGGCCTCGAGACCTCAGGCACGGACTCCATTCACTGAGCTCGTGTGTGTGCAGCAGCGGTCACTGTGCCGAGTGCCTTCGGGAGCTTACTTGTTGAATCTTTGCAACGGCTCTCTGATATTAGAACTTTATTGTACCCACTTTACAGGGGAGGAAACTGAGGTTCAAAGAGGTTGAGGCACTTGCCCAAAGTCACACCTAGGAAGTGACAGAGCTGGGACGGATTCAAACCCAAGTCCCTCTGACTCCAAAGCCCTTCCGTTTGGCACTACGTTACACTGCCTCCCCGGCTACAGGGGCCCCGAGGACGGTGGCCCAGGGCTCAGAGAGTGGTGAGGGAAACGGAAGGGAGCCTAGAGGTGATGAGGGTTTCTTAATGGGGAAGAGAGGCCTTGCGAAAAGGAAGGGGACCCTGGGTGCTATGAAGAGCTCTGAGAAGGGTATGAGAAACCCCTGGGGAGGGGCAGGAGAGGGTTTGGCTGAGGAAAGGGGGGACATGTCTGGGGAGGGGGAAGGTTTGTCTGGGAGGGCTTTGGAGGCTGATGGCAGAAGGGAGTTTGGGCAGGAGCAGAGGTCACCTGGGAAGGGACAGTGGGCGTGCTGTCTGTCAGAATGCGTGTGCGTGGCGTGTGCATGTGCACGTGCGAGGCATCCGTGCTAGGCTGCCGAGGGGGAGCCTCAATAAACTGCCCCTGGGATGGAAAGACTCTCCAGCTTGGTGCTGTCCTTGGGTAGCACCCCCCTCGGTCCACCCCTCAGTCCCCCAGAAAGATGAAAGATCCTGTTCCCCATCCCTCAGGCACAGGGCCTTGTCTAACCTCCCAGGCCCCAGGTCTCAGAGTGCCCTCCGCCCCCACCCTGCCCCTCCATGCTCTGTCTCATGCCCATCTCGTCCTTTTTGTGCCCGCGCAGAGCCGGCTGGCCGGAGCAGGCCCTGAGGCGGAGTGCCAGGTATGTGGGAGCTGCTCTGGGGTCTGGGGTCTGTGGGACTCTGCCCAGCACGCAGCCCCGCCCACCCAGTGCCCGTGCTCTGCTCCAGGCCATGTCGGGTTGCCCACCTCTCCCCTGAGCTGAAGAGCCCTGGTGCTTTGAGGGTTAACAACAGAGCTGCCCCTCCTCACCTTGCCCTGGAAGGAGGCCAAGTCAGGGTGGGTGGTGCCAGGGGAGCCCCAGCCCTGGGCAGTGTTGCTCAGTAGTCCCTAGGGGGAGGGTCACTGCCTGGTACTGTCCCTGAGCGAGGGCGGGACAGGGGCAACTGTAACAGGAAGTGCTCAGGGCCCAGCTGTTCCCATGGAGACTCCTGCTGCCCAGCAACCACACTGGCTACTGATGTCAGGAGGCCAGCTCCTGTTCCCGTGGGTGTTCTGGGCAGGGAGCCGGGGCCAGGCCAGGGGCGGTGGTTGGTGCAGGGGGCTGGAGTGAGGTGGGGAGGGGCCGCAAGAGCGTGCTTGCGGGCGTGCAAGTGTGTGCTTCCATGTAAACTACCCCCACAGGAGCTGGTCCCTGGCTTCATAGCAGGGCCTCCCCGTGCTGGGGTGGGGTGGAGGTCCAGGACAGCTAGAAGCACGGTGAGGTGCAAAGGGGTTCAGAAGGGAGGCGTGTGCCCGCCTTCACCTGAGGATAGAGACGCCCAGTGTAGTGATGTGTCTGTGCCTATCTAAGAGTAGCTGTGCACATTTTGGAGGGGAGAGAGACAGAGAGAGAGATTTTGCCCTTCCTTGAGGCTGGGGGTTTCCTTACGCCTATCTGAGGTAGATTCTCGTGTTTGGGCCCGTCCGAGGTGGATGACGGAGCGTGTAGATGAGTGTGTGTGTGCACACCTGTCTGAGGGCAGGTTTGGTGGGTGTGTGAGAGGAGAGCTGCAGGGTGGGCGAGGGTGGAAGGAATGTGTCTATTTAAGGAAGACAGAGAGAGAGAGAGAGAGAGAGAGAGAGAGAGAGAGAGCAGGCAGTGGATGGCAGGAGGGTATGTGTCTGTTTGAGGGGTGTGTGCCTGCGAGCTCGGGAGGCAGGAAGGGCGGTGCTCCTGTTCTGAGGCAGGGTGTAGGCACCCGTGGGGTGCCATGGAGCAGAGCTTTGCAAAACTGCCCTGCCTGACCGCAAAACTCCCGCTCTCTCCTGCAGACCTGCGCCCCTTGCCAGACGTCGCCATGACGGGCACATGTACCCAGGAGTGCAGTGAGTTTGGCCACTCTGACACGTGCTGGATGCCTGGCCAGTCATCTCCCAGCCGCCGGACCAAGAGCAGCGCCCTCAAACTCTCCACCTTCGTGCCTTACCAGGACCGAGGAGGGCAGGAGCCTGTGGGCGCCGGCAGCCCCAGCCCCCCGGAAGACCGGAACACCAAAACGGCCCCCGTGCGCCTCCTGCCCTCCTACAGTGCCTTCTCCCACAGTAGCCATGATTCCTGCAAGGACTCGGCCACCTTGGAGGAAATCCCCCTTACCCAGACCTCGGACTTCCCGCCCGCAGCCACACCGGCATCTGCCCAGACGGCTAAGCGTGAGATCTACCTGTGATCCCCCTCTGGCCAGCGGCTACCCCCTTCCCTGCAGCCAGCGGCCAGATCCCAGATGGGGCCATTCCAGGGCCTCCACTCCTGACCCCTCCAGTGTGGACTTCCCAGCCAGGGTCCCCAGTGTGGGGGGAGTGCTGGCCTCGTGACCCCACTGGCCCTCCCCCATGCAAGGTCCAGGTTCCCTTCCCCCCTTTCATCCCCCAGTCCTCCAGAGCCCCTTCCTGCCCTTGTTGGGCTTCCTCCAGCTGATGCCCAAGAGGGCTCCTCTACAAGGACTAGGCTCCCTTCTTTCCACTCCAGGGAGCACCCCCTCACTCTGGGCAGATGGGGGAGGCAAGGGTGGGCAACACACTTTTGACTCATTGTTTCCCGCAGGGGCCAGCCAGGGCACGTACAGGATGCCCCCATCCCAGCCCTGAAGCAGGGCTGAACTGGGGAGCCTCTTTCCCTGGGGACTCCCAGAGGAAACTCTTGTCCACTGGGGGCTCCCTGAAGGGCTTTTGTTACCAAAGGTGGGGTGTGGATGGGGTGGGAGTGGGGCGGAGGCCTTGTCTTCCCTTACTGCTCCTGGGCTGGCCCCCCTGCCTGCCACATGCCCATGCCTGGTCCCACCTGGGCGCCCCCCTTCCCTGCTGGTCACGCAGTGTCTGTATATAAGGACCTTGGAATGATGTTCCCATTTCTGCCTGATTTGCAACTTTTCTTGTTGATGTTGTGTTGTCTTGGGGGACCCTTCTGGCAGGGGGGACCTGCCCTGTGCTCCCTCCTCCCTGCCGCAGTGCGCCCCACCCGAGGCCTCTATTGTTCCATGTTGTAAATACCCCGGGGGCCATAGTGGGATGGGGGTGGAGGCCAGGGAAACAACGGTGGGTGGGGGTGGGGATGGGGTAACATTCGCCTATCAGCAGAGCTGGGCTTTTATTTAATTTTTTTTAAGAATACAAATCTCTATTTTTTTGGAACTGTTGCGCTGTGCCCCCAGGGTGGGGGGGAATCCCCTCTCAGGCTGGCACCCCCACATGCAGAGGAGCGTCACAGAGGGCCCCTGAGGCTGTGGGGGGCAGCTGGACAGGGGTGGGATGACTGTGCCTCTGGCCTGGCTGGGTGAGTTGGGAGCAGGAAGGTTTGCTCAGGGGGTGGCTGGTTGCTGCCCCCAATTTGGGGGACCTGCCCCCTGCCCCCTCCCTGCCCCCCACCCCCAGCCCCCGCCATGACTGACCCGTCAGCCTGTAAAACCACCATTGCCTTGATCTCAGGGGGTGGGAAGGGCTGCCTCAGGGTGCCCTGGGCTCTAGGCCCCCTTCTTCCAGTTGGGCTTCCCTTCGCCAGGGTCAGGGGTCCCATGGGGAGGGGGGAGGGAGCCTGGAGGGCAGAGAAGCCCAGTCAGCCATGTGAGGTGGGATTCCTTCCTTCACCTCAGGGGGCCAGGGTGTGCAGGCATCCTGCACCAGTGCCCCCATCTCCCACTGTGGCCACCTCAAAGCCTCAGTCCCTCTTCCTTCTGGAAACCCCCCCAGCCTCGGCCCATACCTCTCCAGCTCCCCGGGGACCCAGGCTGGGGGGCTGGAGACTCAGGGTATGGCCCTGGCTTGACTTAGTTTGAGATTGGGGGGCGGCCCAAGGATGGGAGGGGTGTGGGTACAGGCTGCTGGGTCGTCTGGTGCCTTTGGGAGCTGTGCTGCCGGGGTCTTATCTCCTGTGACCCCAGACACCCCACCTCCGCCCCGGAAAAACCAGGGGGCTGAAGAATCACCCTAGTCTCTGCTCCTTGCCCCTAACTTGGCTTGGGACAACAGTGCTGGCAAGAAGAGCATTGTTAGGCTGGTGGCCCCAGCGCACCCAGCCCTTCTATGGAGGGCAGAGGGTAGAGTGGGCTGGGGTTGCAGGTAGCGTACCAGGTCTAGGGGTTGGCCAAAGGCTCCTTTCCCTGGGGGAGGCCCAGGAGGTGGGCTGGGGCTTGTTAAAGAGACAACCCCTTCCCCCTGCACAAATGGGGCAGGTGCAATAGTGGTGGAGTTGGTAACATGAGGTGCCCAGCTGGTGGGGCAGTGGCCTCGAGGGCTGTCCTGGTTCCTGGAGGTCAGGGTTCTGGCAAGAAGATTGTATGAGGCCCATTTCTTGGTGGAGAGGGTGGTCCAAACAAAAGGCATTCCTGGGGTCAGTAGACTGCCCCCGGAAGCCCCTGGTGGCCTGGGCACCATGCTTTGGTCGTGGGGACCCCCGAGCACTGAGTGGGTGGGCAGAGGAGCATTTTGCACATTGGAGAAGCCAGAAGGAAGGGGGTGGCCCAGATGGCTGGGAGGGCTGAGAAGCACAGAGGAGGAGCTCTTCCCGCAGGCAAAGGCAGAGCCCCTAGCCCCCTGGTTGGGGTTGGGGCTGAGGCTGTCATCACCTGGGCACTCAAGAGGTAAAACCAAAGGTGGGCAGGGGATGGTTGACAGTGCTGGGGACCACCCATTGGTCCTAGTCTGTGACGCCTTTCCCCAATGCCTTGTGTCGTGTACAGTTTTATGTACAAATAGGCGACATTTGGCCAGAGGAGAACCCCCCCTCAAACCCAGCCTGACCCAGTCAGTGTCTTCCTAGAGGGGTCCTAGTTGGTCCCCACCCCCCTACTTCAGAGCATGTCTCTTGGTAGGGAGAGGGTATGTGGGGACACATTTTTCTCTCCTAGGGTCCCTGAAGTGTGTCTCATACCCCTGAGGGAGGGTCTCTGGGGCATTCCCCACCTCTGGGGGCTCCCTAGGCCCTCTCTCTCCCTTTGGGAGCCTCTGGGGGAACATGTATTCCCTCTGGGGACCGTGGGAGCCTGTCTCCCCACTACCCAGGCTCTCCGAAGAGCCTGTTTTCCTCCCAGGGTTCCTGGGAGTACATAAGGCATGTCAGTCTCGGGCGTCTCTCTTCCCAGGGAAGGGGGCTATCGCTGAAGCATGTCTGGGAAGAGGTGCTTCTGGACCCTCCCGCACCTCTGGGGGTGTCTCTGACCTGCAGCACTTGGGGATGAGACTGGGCAGCTCTGAGCTGTCTTTTCTCCTAGGGGCTCTGGGATACCTCTTTTCTTCTGAGGGCCCGGCCTCCGGAGCCATTACTCCCCTGGTGGGGGCTGCCTCCTGGTGTTGGGAGGGCTTGCGTCGGCCATGAGAAAGTCTCTTTGGGGGCGTCTCCACGCGGGACTTCTCTGGGAGGGGGGACTGCGTCCCGCCCGTGGGGTTCCCCGGGGGCGGATGTGTCTGCCCGTGGGGCGGGGGAGACTGTGTCTCCTCGGGTTGTCTGAGTGGGGAGGGGGCCGCGTCTCTCTCGTGTGTTGGGGGGGTGGGCGTCGGGGAGGGGGATTTTGGGCTCGTCGGGTGCCCACGCTGGGGTCGTGTTTCTCTCGGTTCGTGCCCCTTCCCACCGCCTCGCTCCTCCCGGGAAGGGCCCCCGCTCAGCCCTCACTCCACCCCCATCCCTGGCGCTGCGAGCACAATCCCGTTGATTTGTAATGATTTCTGTCTCTTTCTGTCTTTCTCTTTCTCAGACCACCCCCACCGCTCACCCACCCCCGCCTCCCGCCCCCGCCGCGAGCATGCGCAGGCACCGCCCCTAGACCCACTCCGGTTCGGTTCGTTTCCGGTTTGTTTGCTGAGCTGTCAATGAAAGACCCGTGTAATTATTCCGAGCTTTACAATAAAAGTGTGAAAACCGGATCCCACCTTGCTTCTTCCGGGCCCTTGGCCTGCAACCCGCGAAGACAAGGGACTCAGTCTCGGCTAGAGGCGTTGGAGGGGCCAGCGCAAACGGTCGAGAGAAGAGGGACCGACACCCACAGTGGGTTTAACTGGGGCCTTGGGGAGATGGGGGCCAGAGGATGCAGGCTGAGGACAGACGTCTACACCGTCCACCTCAAAGCGCTCCCCCCAACAGATCTGCTGGGCCCGCCCCGCTCCGGGCAACCTCGTCCCCACCAGGAGCTGAGGTGCAGGCTAGGGGCTCGGCGCGGGTGCAGCGTAGGGGAGGGTGTGCTGCGGACTTCCCGGGGCGTGTAGCCATTCACGCTCCCCCTCATTTGGCAACGAGTATGAATTGCGGAACTGGATGGGAGAAGAGGCAGGAGACATCAGTCTGTCTGTCGATCCCTCCCACGCTCAGGAACGAGGATTGGAAGTCGATTTAGGGGACCCGAAAAGGTCTCAGCCCCTATCTCCGACAGCGCTGCCGGCTCCCCTGACCCCTCCTGCGCCCCGCCTCCCAGCTGAACGGCCCAGGTCACCTCCATCCGCCTCTCGGGTAAACACCGGCTCCGCAGAGGATGAAGGGCAGAGACCGGATCAGCCGGTTTCCTGGCCCCGCCTCCTGGGGACTCCCTCCCCCCGCGTCAACTTCCTTTTGGCCCGGTTGCCCCCCAGGCCCGCTCGCGCGACGTGGGTTTGGCTGCCGGACTCCCGGGTAGGTTCAGCGTCTAGGATTAGCCCAGCGCTGGGACTAATCCTGGATGAGCCTCCGTGTAAACCCGGATCGACCGCAGGCACGGCGTGGGCTGCGGGTGTCCCTTCATCCATTCCCTTGCGCGGGGCTCTGCAGGGTCTGGCACCCACCCCAGGTCCCCTAGTACATTCGAAGGCCGTGCGTTTGGACCTGCTGTTACCGACAGGCTGGGAATGAAAGGGGATATAAAGAAACACCGCCAGGATGAGACCCTGAGCCTGGCATTGGAGTGGGTGGCGGGGAGCCAGAAAGGAAGGGCAAAGGCCTTTCTGGCAGCCTGTGAATCCACAAGGGGTCAGGTCAGTTCCTGGCTTAATGTGCAGCCCTGTGCCATCACCGGTTACAGAATCACAAAGCTTTCCTCTACCGGGGACCAGCCTGCTGGCCCCTAACCTGGACACCTCCCCTCCACTGAATCAGCAGGGGGTGCCCAGGTCATCCCCACTTGCCCTTGGGCAGATAGTGGGGGGTGAGGAGCTTTAAGGCCAAGCCCTAGAAAAGACATCAGGGCTCAAGGGACTTGGATACTTGAATCCTGCTCCCGGTTGGTTCAGTCATTCTACAGCTGTTTCCTGAGCCCCTCCGTTGTGCCAGCCCAGCACAGGGTACTTGGCCACCCCAGGAATGACACAGTCTCTGTAGGAGAAGCAGACAGGTAAACAGCGACCATTTCATGTGTTCAGCCCTGCCCTGAGCCATAAATCCCTGCTGGAGAGCCAGAAGAGGCGTCTCCTCCAGCCCAAGTCGGAAGACTTCCTAGAAGGGGTGGTGCCTGAATTGAGTTTCAAAGGCAGGTGGGAAGAGCCCCTGAGGAAGGGGTCAGCATGGCAGGTGAGAGAATAGTGTGTGCAAGGGCCTGGAGGTGGAGTAGGATAAGGTGAGGTAGTTCAGAGGGGCAGAAAATGCTGAGGAGGAAGGCAGGGGCCAGAGCCAGGTCATGCTGGTCAACCCAAGCAAGGAAAGAGGGAGCCATTGAGGGATGCTAAGCCTCTGAGAGACAAGGTCAGCTTTACATTCTTTACAGATCCTAACTGTCCTCCTCCCTTCTCAGCCCGGGTTTCTCTGGGGATGCCGGGGTTGGGAGTGGAGACACACACCCAGACAGACAGGAAGAGGAACTAGGTGCAGTGTACGTCAAGAAAGGAGGTCCCCACCTTCTTGCATCACACCTGGAGTCAGACCTAAGTTAGCAATCTGGCCGTACCCTTCCTAGTAGTATGACCTGGGGCAGGTGACTGACTGAGCCTTGGAGTCTTCGTCTGTAAATGGGAATAATAAGGTCCGCCATCACAGAGGAT
Organism: Manis javanica; assembly: GCF_040802235.1. NCBI lineage: Eukaryota > Metazoa > Chordata > Mammalia > Pholidota > Manidae > Manis > Manis javanica. The sequence continues at coordinate 88,316,754 of NC_133169.1, read as the reverse complement.
TGTTACGGGGCTTCAGCGAAATAATCTGTCCACTCTTGTAACATATTTAACAGCTACCCTGAGGCAGACCCTGTGCCAGGTGCTGGCATTAGAGCACTGAATTAGACAGGCATGGTCCCTACTGTCTCTTGGCACTTACAATCCAGTGGAGAAGACAGACAATAAACAAACAAACAAATGAGATAATTACAGATTGTGTAAAAGTGCTGTGAAGGAGACAAACAGTGGGACATGAAGGAGGATAACTGAAAGTGGGGAGAGGAAGGGGCTGCCTTACTCAGTGTGGCCTGGGCAGCTTCTCCGGGAGAACATGAAGATTTAGAGCTCAGAACAGAACATTCCAGGTCCAGGAAACTGCAACAGCCAAGATGCTGCCATGGGAGCCATGAGGAAGTTAGCCTGATTCCTCTAAGATGCCAAGCTTTCTGAGGACAGGACCTAGGTCTCTCACTTCTCGCAGCCTTCTGGAAAGATTTTACTGGGTAAAGTAAATAGCAATGTATTTGTGGCCAGTGGGGGTGGTTATTTTCCTGCTTGCTAGGCCAACTGCCCCACCCCCATCCCCTGGAGTGGTGTTTTGGGGGGGGGTGTTGCTGGCCTCTTATCAGTTGGCCCATCTGCACAGCTTAATCTTCACTCCAGCTGTTCTGTCCAGGAAAGGCCTCTGCCCACTCCTGTACCTTTCCTAGGGTTCCCAGTCCTCTCCCTGGACAGGAGGGGCAGGTTGGGGCCCCTCCAGAATCTGCCAATCCAGAGCCTGACCTGCAGGACTGAGAGGGCAGAAGTGCCCCCATGAGAATGGCCAAGTGATTTAGGTCAGCGGGCCCTTTGGAGTGTCCGCCTTGGCCTGGGTCTCGCTTCCAGAAGACCTTGAGGAACGCTTCCTTGCACACGGATGCAGTTCACACACAGCCTTCGTGCTGCAGAGCTCACTCAGCTCCTCTCACGCACTCACCATCCAGCTGCACACTGCGTCTCCATGGCAACCAGTAGGCCTGGTCCGTGGATGTTAGAAATAAGTGCCGGAGGAAGAGGAGAGAGAAGGGGAGAGGCAGAGAGAGGAGAAACATCAGCAATAAAGAGACTGGCAAAGAGCCTCCTAAGGAGCCCCCATTCTTTCCTTGTGCCCCCTGCCAGGAAGACTTGAATGGACTCAGGGCCTAAGGATGGAGGGGCTCCAGGTAGGGCTGAGCAGTGGGCTGGGTGCTGTCTGGCCACAGGTAATGGGGGCACACCGGGCAATCAGGGAGGAGCAGGAGCAGGGGACCTGGCATGACAGTCCGGGGTCTTAGCTAAGAATCCCTGGTCCCGGTAAAACGCAGAGGACGGGATGGGCAGGGGTGGGAGACTTGGGGGAACTACTTTCCCTTCCTCCCGGCCTAATTGGCTGTTCAGGCTGAAACCGCCTCTTAGTCACTTAGTCTAATTAGAATTGTTCCGGAGAAGACCGTGGGGGAGGGGAAGGAGCAGGAGGGTGTGAAGGGGGAAAGGTGGGCGGAGACAGCTGGGTGGGGGTGGGGAGTGGGAGTTGCTTCTATCACCTTCCATCCATTCCCTCACCGTCCAGGGGATGGCCTGGGCTGCGACTGTCCAGGCCGTGGGTGCCTCTGAACAACCCATTTGGCTGTCACCAGCACCCCTCACATCCACCAGCACCCCTCACATCCACCTGCCTTCCGCTCTGCCCTGGGGGCTCCCCCTCTTCACCGCCCTGTGCCCCCCTTCCTCAGGGTTTCCCAGTCTCTGGCCAACACTGCCTGTGTAATAAACAGGTGAGGCCTTTAGGAGTTTGGGCTGTGGCCATCCACCTTGGAAGGAGGATGAGCAGGGGAAGGGGATTGTGTTGAGAGCAGCCTCATCTTTGGGAGTAGGACGGAATGGGGCACATACTGCCTGGGCCTGATTCCCCTGTCGCGCGCGCGCGCGCGCGCGCGCACACACACACACACACACACACATCCTCTTCCCACCCCTATTAAGCCTTTTCACCTGTCTGAAGTATGTGGGGCTTGGCCTCTGGAGCTGGACTGTCTGGATTGCCGTGGACAAGCTACTTAACCTCTCCGAGCATCAGTTTCTCTGGCTATGAAATGGGGATAATAAATTCTAAATCTACAGTGTGGATTTGAGCGGATAATTCATGCGAACTACTTAGCATGATAAATTTTAAGTGCTCAATGAACGCAGCCTTTATCACTCCCGGATGCCTTTCCTTGCCCTGGGGACCTTCAGGAGCCAAGACATCTGCACCCCCTCCTCATCCTGCTTCCCCATCCTTTCAGGCCGAAAAGTGCCTCTCCATTGCTACACGCCCCCCCTGCCCGACCCCTCCTTGCCTCTCCCAAGGCTGCGCAGCATGGCGGGCACCGTGAGGGGTTAGGCTTGAGCCCTGCTCCTGCCCCAGGATCCAGACAGACCCCACTCCAGTCCAGGGTCTGATTTTGCCTTCTCTGCAGTCCTCAGAGGAGGGGAGGGGACAGCCGTAAATGATGTAGGGCAAGTGTATTTGCTGAGGGGGACAATAGGGAGGCGCAAAGGCCAGAAGCCTAAATATTTCATGGGGCTGCAGCACTGGGAAGGGCCAAGTCCCCGAGCTGGGTTTGTGAATGAGCTTGCGGCTCCACGCGGCTTGGAGCTGCTCCCTAGGCCCAGTGCCCCCTGCACATGCCCCACCTTCAGAGCAGGGCAGCCACAGACAACGGCCCTGCTGAACGCTCTCCTGGCCGGGATCCCCCCAAGACCCTCTCCGCACACAAACATTTTCCTTGTTACAGTGCCAGGATTTCATGCAGGTGTGAGGCCGTATGTTGACAGCACCTTTTTCTTGCCCATGTATTCAGTTTCCCCCTTCTGGTCCCCCAAAGACTGGTGACCTTGCCCTTCATCTCCTTGGCATTATCAGGAGAGTCAAGCTGGTAGGTTGGGAGCAGGGCAGGGGGGTGAGGGTGGCAGGGAGGAGGTCTCCCTGGTGTTATGTCTCTGTCTCACGTGGCTGGCAGAGGAGGAAGGCACTGGTCAGAGCAGGTGGGGACCAGGTAGGTAGCAGCCTGGGCTGGCTGTTTCTGTGCCCACTGTTTACACATGAGTGGGGGCACTGCCGCTGCCAAATCTCTGCCTCCAGGTGGCCCTTGCTGGCTGTTCCCCAGGACCCTTTCCTGACTCCATATCTAAGTAGGGGATTAGAAGGTGCCCTTGTCATCTCTGTCTGGCTCCCCCTTTGTCCTTTTCCCTGACCTCATCCCAATCTATCTTTATTTCATTTATTTGTTTACTTGTTCAATTTCTGTCTCTTCCCACTAGAATAAAAGCTTTCAGGAGGCAAGAATATTGTGTAACTTATTTACCACCCCTCACAATGTTTGCTGAATGGATGAATGACTGGAAACTGCTTGGGGATTCTTCAGTCAGAGCAAGAAAAGAGAGACAGAGCGAGGTGGGCCACAGGTGAGGAGGGGTGTAAGTGAAAGGGACTCGTGGAAGGAGGGAGGGGTGTGGGAGGTTGGGGAACAGGAGGGATGGGGATGAGATGAGACTGGGAAAGAGGTGGGTGTGAGGAGGCAGGTGGGATGGAGGGTGCTGGAGCTAGAGCCAGGAGCCATTGGCTCTGGGGGAGGCACCCAGGCCCGCAGAGGGGCTGGGGCACAGGCTTTGGGTGAAGTCAAGGTAAGGACTGCCCTCAACAAGGCTGCGCTTGGAATCTGGGTGCCAGAGTACAGAAACCCACCAGGAACAGCTGAGCTCGGGGGCTTCCCAGGGCCTGCTGGTGCCGTCAGTGTCCTTCTGACCCACCCTCACCCCCACCCCCAAGTCTGGGCAGGATGCCCAGCCTCGGGTCCCCTCCCCTTGCCCATCGAAGCCCATAAACAGGAAATGCTGCAGGCTGGGCCAGCCTGTGCTGTCCTCAGAGAAAGAGCCAGGGATCCTTGCAGGGTAGGGGAGGTGCACAAAGCCAGTGCAGAGTCCGGATCCTTTGATTGCCCCTGCTATACCCAGGGAGGCCCCTTCAGAAGCTTCTGTCCTCCCAAACCAAAGGTGACAGCAATACTCATTCATTCGCACTAAGCCTCCAGGGGAAGCTGAGGTGAAGAAGAAATCCTTCCGCAGGGCTCTGGCCCCTTGGCCTTCTCCCTGATCCGGGGCTCCCTGAGAAGGCAGACAAGGGACAGGGGAGGTGGCCCCGAGGTGAGGACAGAGAGACTGCCACCAGAGAAATGGCGTGTGCCCCAAATTGGCCAGAGTGGTTGTGTGTGTGTGTGTGTGTGTGTTGGGGGGAGTGGAGGAGATAGGAGGTGTGCACCTGCAGTGGTTGCCATGGCAACCTCACTAGGATCCCAGGAGGGTGGCCTCTCCCCCAAAGCCCTGTGAAACCTGGAACACAAGAGACAAACACACACACGTGTCCTCACGCACTTGCACACGCACACACACCCCTACACACACACACACACACACACACACACACACACACACACACACACACACACACACACACACTGGGCTTTGCAGAACTCTGCTCCTGGGAGAGGCCTACCAGCTTCCTCTCTTTTCTGTCTATCTCCCTGGGAGAGGCTGAAACCAGAAATGGGGCCACAAGCAGAGGATGTATCAGGAGGTAGGGATGGGGAGGCCCTCCACAAGGCAGGGGGGTGGGGGTGGGCTTCCCACATGTGTTGGTACAGGATTAATGTGTGCAGAGAGCTGCGGTGGTGTCCAAGTAGGTGTACAGTCACGGGTATACTAGGCTGACCCACCCCAGGTCCTACAGCCAGACCACACAGGAAAGGGAGTTGGGAAGGAGATGATTGTTAACAAAGACAAGGGTAATCACAGTTAACCTTAATTGAGAGCTTATTAAATGCCAACTATGTGATTGTGGTGAGCATTTACAGGCAGCATCTCATTTGATCCTACAACAACTGTACAAGGTAGAAATTATTAGCCCCATTTACAGATAAGAAAACTGAGATTCTAAAAGGTTAAGTACCTTGCCCCAGGTCCAGGAGCTGGAGAGAGGGAGAGCCTCTGCAACAGGGGAGGGGGCAGAAGACAGTGCTTCCAGCCCCAAGGAAACTGGTCCTGGCCCCAGGCCCCATGTGCCCCGATGCTCCCCATGTGGCTGGTCTGCTGCCATGCCAAGAGGCAGGGCCTGGGAACCTCTGCTCTTGGTGCCTGCCTGGGCTGGGGCAGCTGAGGGCACCTGTGAGGGTGTGGGGACGGAGAGCAGCGGGCATCGTGATTGGCACAAGCCAGGGAGCGGCTGGCAGCCTTGCTCCTGGTAAACATGAGGAGAGGTTACTTCACAAGGAAACAGTAATTAACTTTAATTAGCACCTTGCATCTCAGAATATTATTAACATCTCAATTTCTCTAATCAAGGCAGCAGGAGAGGGGCGGCATCTGCCTTGCTGACTCCTTCCTGGCCGTGCTGCCTGGCTCCGTGTGGTTCCTGCCCAGCCCCCACCCATTGGGTGGCACCCAGGAGCACCTCCGCAGAGAAGGGTTGCTAAGGGAGCCAGGGAGTGCAGGGAGTGAGGGAAGCCTGGACTGCCAGGGATAGGAGAGCAGGTGACAGGGCAGAAGGCCAGGGGGCAGGGCCCTTTGTGTGGCCACGTCATCCTTACAAGTAGACCATAAGCACCAATGGCAGTTCTAGGCTTGTGCCCTGATCCAGAGGACAGACATGGCTGCCTGTGCATCCCCCTCTTCCCCCTGTCCCCTCTCTCTCATTCCTTTGAGCTAGACTTCCCCTCCTCTCTCAAATCTTTCTCTCCCTTCTCACTCCCCTTCTCCTCACCCTAACTTTCCACTGCCATGCTCAGTGAATAAGCATCTCACAGGCCTAGGGGCCTGGCTTCCACTATCAGGGACACGGCCATGGGTTCAGGACAAATCCTGCCCGTGGGCTGTGTAGGACCCACAGAAGAGGTAAAGCCGTGCATTCTAGCAGGGAGGCAGGAATGGGAGAGGCCAGGGCCCTAACTGAGGGCAGCAAGACAGCGACCATCTCAGGCACCACGAGGGTACTTAATGCCTTTCAGCAATCTTCAGAAGCCATCATGGAGGGATGGAAGGCCCTGAGGGTGCAGGAAGTGGCTCTCTCTTCATTATAGCCACCCTCAGTGGCTGTTAACCCTGCTGCGTGTCTGATATTAATAACTGACTATCCCCCTTGGTCTAATTACAGCGGCCTGCTGCTGCCACAATTTGCTATTTATTTGGCAGTGTCCTCGTGGCTGTCTCCCCAGTCCAGCCAATTTGTATTTATTGAGCACCTATTATGTCTCAAGGATTGGGTCTGCCCTGGAGGAGGGAAGGACTGGTGCTCCTCTTTACAGGGACTGGAAGGATCGTGGTAGAGCTACGTGGTAGCGCCTACAGGCCTGGACATCTCAGCCAAACATCAGTGTTCTTGGCAGGGGGGATCCCCATAAGGAAGAGGCTGGTTCTAGACTGGCCTCATCAGCACCAGCACCCCTGGCCCCCTGCTGCTGCACTTGAGCCTGTGGCTTTGGCTTGGCACATCCCCTCCCGTCTCTATTTTTATACCGTCCAGAGGACAGCGTCAGAAGACTAAGGTTCAACTGTAAATCTTATCCAGCAGGAACTCAAGGGGTGGGTTAAATGTGTTAAATGTTCGGTAGGCGCCAGTCTCAAACCCACCTAATTCGGAGGGCCCCCTGCCGCTTGGTCTGATTAGTTACCCTGGTCTAGAACACTGATCACACATCACGTTGCCAGGTGCAAAGTGGGACCAGTTTTGTCTGACCACTAATGAGGGCCACGGAGCAGGGATGGGCCCCGCCTTTCCGTCACTCGCATTCTGTTTGCCGGGTACGATCATTTTTCATTGAGGATCTCATCGAATTCTCACAGAACCTGGAGAAGCAGGAATTACGCCCATTTTATAGTCGAGGCAACAAGACAAAGAGGGGAAGCCACACAGTTCGTAAGAAAGGCGAAAGGCGAGCAGGACAGGAACCACCGGGGCAGACTCAGGGGCGCCCCCTCGCTCAGGGTTTGACCGCTTTACAGTCAAGCCACCCTCTGCCAGGAGCTGGGGCCCTGCGGGAGGCCCCCACCCTCAAGGACAATAAGAAAACAGCCACTGTCTTTTAGCAAACGCTGCCTCCCCGTCTCTCCCTCCTCCACCCCGCCCTCCCCGCGCCCCAGCTCCCCCGGCCCGGGGCTGGGCCTCTATAATTGTAGAGTAGCCCGCGCTGGGCGGGGGAGAATCTGACGTTTCCAAAGGCTTTTGTGATGTTGATGATTATGGCGATGAGGAGGCTGTCCGTCTCCTACCAAGACTGGGGCCTCTCTTTGTTCCTCTCAATCGGGGTCTCTCTCTCCCTCTGCCCCGAGGACTGGAGTTGTCAGAGGACGAGCATCTGCTCCTCTTTGTGGGAGGAAGGAGATGGACTGGGTAAAGTGAACCCTGCGGATGGGCCAGCTCTCCACCTTCTCCGCCCGGCACAGGGGTGTGGGGACGTGATCATTAGCATGATATTTGCATAAGGAACAATCGGGGAGATTGGAGTCGCCCTCAGAGGAAACACCTGCAAGGAACTGTGAATGAGAGCCTCTCCCTCCCCGCGCCCCGACCCCAGGAAGGGGATGGTGGCCGGAACCCGACGCGCCTGACGCTGATGACAACGGCAATCACAGTCACTCACAGAGTGCCTACTAAGTGCCAGACCCTAAAGTGGATGTTCCATTTTTCTTAATCTTCACAGCCCCCCTAGGTGGTACATTCTATTACCTTATGGTACAATCTATAGAGGAGGAGGCTGCGGCTCAGCACCCCCAGAAGTGATAAAGATCGTGTTAGCAGCAGAGCTGAGCTTTGGAACAGGATGTTGACCCGGTGCCATTCACAGAGGATTGGGGTGATCTGGGCTCACCTCAGGTGCCGAGATCCTATCTCCATGGGCCCAGGGGATCCTGGGGGTCTTGGGACAAGCGGCTTAAGGACAGGCTCCCACCCAAGGACACTCACGCTCATGAGCACACATGCTCAGCCACTCTGCCCTGCCCCCACCTGCAGTGTGCAGGCAGAGAAGCTTGGCCTATAACCAGGTTAGCCAAGATCCAATTAACTAGTTAGCGCTGGCAGAGCTGGGGGCAGGCAGTGCGCGCAGGAGAGCAGGACAGATGGGTTGGGTAATGCGCAGAGACAGCCCGAGACAGCGGCTCCGCTCTAACCTGATACGCAACTCCTAACATCACTGCCGCCGGCCTGGCAGGCGGAGGGGCCTCAACCCTGGGTAGCTGGTGGGGTTCAGGGACAGCTATGACCCCCATTTCCACACACACACACAATGCCCTGTCCTCTGGCCTTCGCTCCGCAATGCCATCCTGCTCTGCCTCCTGTAAGGGCCGCGAGGAAGGCGGCTTCTGCAAGATACGTTTTCGTACAGTATCTGTAGTCATGTGAGACAACCACCTCCTCTAGGTGGGAAGCTGAGGATGTAGAGATAGAAGAGTTGATGGGGGAGGTTAACATAGCAGTGGTTACTGTTTGTGAAGTTTGCCTTGCGCTGGGGACTCTGAAAAAACCACTTGTGTGTACTCTCTTGTTTACACTCACACCAATTCTTTGCTGTAAGTAATATTATAATCCCCATTTTGCAGATGAGAAAATTGAGGCTTACAAAGGTTAAGAAACTTGCCCAACTATCAAGACACCTCAGGCTCAAAACCACACTTTATCCTACCCCCGAACTAGGTCTGGGATTAACAGTAATATTACTGATCACAATAGATCTTGCTTGCAAATATCACCTTAGAGTTTGCAAAAGCTATTTGGATTTATCCTGACAAGTCCATTCGGTAAATGGTTTATTTCTAACCCCTCCTTTACAGATAAATGAAATCGAGGCTTGACAGGGCTCGCCCCAAGGCTCACAGCTGATGAGTAACAAGCCAGAACTTCACCCCAGGCCAGGCCTTTCTGACAACCTGTCCAATGCTGTTGAGGAGAAAAGGGAAGAAGCCGGTGAGTCCAGGGCGGGTGGTTCATCTGTTTGCTTGTTTGTCACTGCTCCTTGGAAGAGTGGGTGAGGCCACACTCCTTCGGGGATGGAGAAAGCAGACAGCTTCCTGCCTTCACGGAGAGTGGGAAGAGGGGAGGCTCAGAGCCTGCGGGGTGCTGCCTCCAGGGTGCTGCCTCCGGCTCCAGGGCAGGAAGGGCCAAGAGGGGAGTCTGCCTCTCCCAGCATCTCATTTCCTCGTGTCTTTCAGAGGCTGTATCTGAGGCCCGGAAAGTTAAGGAACTCCCTGAGGTCGCCCAGAGACAGGTGTACAGACCAGGTCCCCTGACTTTAAGGCAAGTTCCCCCTGGCCAGAGGCCTTCCACGCACGGCAGGGTGGGGGACTTCCTAACCCCGCAAGCCCTGATTCTGTCTGACATCTCAGCACCCACTGTGAAGGGACAGATGCTGTGCTGCCCGCCCCTAGGGGGGGTGCCACCATTTCTCTCTCGGTGATCTGGGGGAAGAGAAACCAGTTGAATTCTCACCACTTCAGGCAATCTGGGGCTGTAGAGTCTAGACTCGGGGATGAGTGTGTTGAACACAACAGCGAGAGGAAGGTGGCACGTGAGTGGGACACGGCCCTCGGGCCACACCTGGGAGAACACGGGTGCACAGCGCCGCTGCCCTCTGCTTTCCCTGATGCCAGCACCAGAAGGGTTAAGACGGCCCCAGCCTGGGGGACTGAGGAGCTGTCTGTGCAGGAAGCTGCTCTCCCAGTCCCGAAGGCCCCTGGGGACGGGGGAGGGGAGCAGCTTTCTTAGTCTCTTTCCCAGGCTCCTCGGCCTCCCCGGGGATCCAACTACATGCCAGAGAGGTGACCCTTGACCCATCCCCCTCCGAGCCCCGCCCTCTCCAGCCTAGCCTGTAAAGACTCTGATCTTGCTCAGAGTGCTGAGAGAGTGGGGTCCCCTTACCTTCTCACCTGTCCCCCCACCATTTCACCTATTCCCCTCAGGGCCCCACTCCACTCGTGTCCCACAGCCACCGTATCCAGACTCCTGGGTCTCTTCCCACCCAGCTCTGCGCCCTCAGGCCTCTCCCCAGCCCCCACGTTTGTAATCTTCTAAAAATAAAGGCCTGTGATTCAAGTAGGCAACTCCGGAAATATACAGTCCAGCCCAGGCATCCCCCGGGTGGGGGACACGGAAGGACCCGGGCACACAGAAATACGCAGACAGCTGCCCCCACTCTCCCAGGTAAACACCAGAAGGCAGAGCCTGTGTCTGATGAGGAAGAAGCCAAGGGACAGAGGAAGGGCACAGAGGGGACCACTGTGCCAGGTGGGCCCTAACAAAGGGGGGCTCCCCCTGGCCTCCCCAGTGGTGGGCTGTCTCCCGCCATGGCCAGCTCTGACATCCAGGCAAATTCCACCGTGTTTGGGTCCTACCCCTGAACTGTTTCTGAGGAGAAGGCAGACAGCCACTTTGGGCAACCCTGTTCAGAGACATCTGTTCCTCATCCCTCTGCGTCTTCCTGGACGCCGGCCAGGATAGCGGTCAAGGGGGTCCAGGAGTGGCATCAGCTGAGATCCCCTTGTCTGTTCCAGCTGTGCGATCAGGGTGCCATGGGATAGGGGCCCTCTGCAGTGGCATGAAGGGATGCTGCAGCCTCTGGGGCTGGCCTGGGGTACTTCCTCAGTGTGGCAGAAGGACCATGTCCACATCACACTGGGCTTTGGTAAGGTTCACTCCCACGCTGGGCCTTACGAACTTCCTGGCTGGTATTTGTGTAACTCCTCAACCACAGTACATTTTGGGACCTCAGGAACAATAGTAATAATTAGAAGAATAATAGCTAACATTTTTCAAGCACTGACTGTGTGCCAGACCTGAGCTAAATAAATACTCACGTAATCCTGACAGGAGCCCTATTTATCATCCTTAACTTGTAGGTAAGGAAACTGAGGCACAGATTGCCCACAGCGCTGGCCCTTCCCTAGGTCACACTAGTAAATGGCAAATCTGGGACTTGAACTCATGGCCGTGTGACAGCACAGCTTTTTCCTCGTGATCTCTGTGTGGTGGCCTGAGGGTATGGAGCCCTGTGAAGGGACATCTTGAAAGTGACTGTGGTGGACACCCGCCACATTACAGGGGTAGAAGCCCGCTGGGACGCTGGGCTTTCTTGCCATACTGGCCTGGCTTCCTCTCTGCATGGCATGGCAGAGGCATGGCACAACACGTAGGTCAGGTGATCCCAGGCCCTGAACCGCTGCCACCTTCCGTTCAAGCCACAGGAAAGCAACAGAGAGGCTGGCTTTTGGGATCTGGGAAGCCGCCCGTCAGCCTCATACCAGGACCTCAGCTGACTGGCATCCTGACAGCTGAGCCATAGCCTGGCCGGCCCTTGCTGACCCCAGCCAAGTGATCCGCCGGGGGCTAGGTGAGGCCGGCAGCCTGGACAGGGCTGTCCATAGCACAGCTGGGAAGGAGACAAAGACTGATTGAGAAGCTGCCCCTCTCTTTTGTCAGCATCTTGGGGCCCTTTCCCAGCCTGTCACCAGTCCTAGTACTATTCCCCATACCTGGCTTTTACATCCTAGGGAAGAATGAGGCCTGAGGGGAGCTGTCAGGCTCTTTCTGTACCACATAGAGTCGCCATGCAAAAGTTGGCCTTTTGAATTGCTGCCTTTTTGGTTTAGGCAAGATTTACCTGTCACATGGCAATTTGATGGTGTGTCTGGGACAATCCCACCATTAAAGTTAGTAACACAGGTAAACACTTAGGTCAGCCCCCAGCCTACATATAGTGAGTGAATTAGGGGGTCCCTCATGGGACCCCTTAGATATGTTACCCATGATAAGAATAATGCTGGCATAACCAGGTTACCAGCTACCGTTTGTTATCAAGCAATTCTGATGACAGCGCTGAGCCCTATACACACATTCTTATTTAATGTTTGCAGTGACCCTATGAGTTAGATGTCACTCATTTTACAGATGAGAAAACCGAGGCCAAAGTCTCACAATTAGTAAGTGGATGAGCTGGGATTTGAATCCAGGCCAACAGACATGTGGTTTTCTTGTGGTCATTCTGCTCCGGGCTGATTGGCCCCTGTGCATATTCCACAAGGGCACGTGCCCCTCAGATAAAGTTGGCAGCGTTTCCTGAAATTTTAAAACTGCTGCAAGCAGTTCTGACAGGACAGACATGTCCTGCAACTTCGGCGATGCTTTGCTTTAACCCTCTAACATCACTGCTGGCCAGCGCTCATGTTCCCGTGCCAGACTCTTCTGATCAATAGCTAGTGCATGCTTTTCTGCTCACGAAGCACCCACCATCAGTCCATCCCGTTATCCCAATTCTTGATAGCTCCCCACCACCACCAAAGAAGCCCTTTGCCCCTTTCGTGTTGGTCAACTGAGCTACACATTCATATGCTCCCTCCGTCCTTTGCCTCTAGGTCCTGAGCCTGATCCTTCAACCCACTGTGACCTTGGGGGTCCAGGATGAATTCCATTCAAACTCCCCCTCCCCATTCCAATCACTATGGCCTAGATACATAAATTTAAATCTAGCTCCTCTGTCTGCCCACCCTGTTATCTCTTAATATTTCTCTGGTCACATCACTCCTGCCCTCCTCTAACTGCCCCCGTCCCCCAAGCCAGTGCCACGGAACCACACAACACGTGTAAGTGTGACTGCCTGGAAAATGTAACTTTCAAGGAGCTGAAGCAGAGTGACAGTAAACAGAACATGGGAGACCCAGACGCTATCTAGGGTTTACATGGTCAGCAGCAGGAGCTTAGAAATAAGCAGATGGGAGAGAGAGACGGATGGGGATGATCAAAAGAATGAGCTGGAGGGAGAAATGGGAGATGGGGGGAGTGATACTGATTCAACCAGGTCAAAAGAATCCTTGACTGTCAGTGTTGGAAGGACCCTCAGAGGTCAGCCAGTCCAGGAGTGGCAGAGAAATTTCAGGTCACAAGCTAATGCTGAATGAGGAGCAGCAGCTGCCTGTGAGTGTCCTGAGAAGAGCGTGCCAGGATTGATTAGCAATGTCTGCCGTGGGTTCGGGATTAGAAATGGTGGCATGTGTGCCAGAGTTTACTTTCCTGATCTGTTTTCAACCTCTTCATTGTGGAGCAGCTGAGGAGCCCAGAGGGAAAGAGAATTGTGCCTAGAACGCTGCTTGTGCCTTCTCTGACCTTTGGCTTCTTCTGGACAAGGAGACTCCCTGGGGCAGAGGTGTTGGCTCTCTCTAGACAAAGAGAGAATCCAGTCAGAGGGCAACAAGCGGAGGGGGGATGGGCTTGCAGCAGGGATGACACCCACAGGGGCAAACTTACTGGCTCTGCAGCAGCAAAGGCCCCCAGAGGGGGCAATTAGAGGAGCCAAGAGCCAGGCAGGAGGTGAGCACAGGGGCATCTGTGTGCAGGTCTGCTGTGTGGGCCAGAGGAGGAGAAAGAACCTCCAGGTGACAGGGGCTGCCGAATGGGGATAATGACACCCTGACAAAGCAGTGGGGGCTTGGCGCCCAGCCCAGCCAGGGTGCTAGCACAGCGAAGCCGTGATGCACCACTCGCAGGCTGGGCAGCAAGTGGGAGGTGGGCTGAGGGGCCTGGCAGCAGCACAGCCTTGGGAGTTTGCTCTTGAGCTTCTGCCTGCCTCCCTTGGTTTTCCAAGGATGTTGGTCTGGGTGTTGGTCTTCCCTTCTCTTCACTTCCGCCCCACCTCTCCCTCTCTCTCCTCCCCCTCCCTGCCCCCTCCCTGTATCACAGAAGCTCCACTAGGAGCAGAAATGGAGAAGGGAGCCGTGAGAATGGTGGTGGCATAGAAAGACGTGGCAGCTGCTTTAATCCAGCTGCCCAAGGCCATGGAAAGAAACCGGGCTCCGAGCGTGTCTGGGGGAGAGAATCAGATCCAGACGCCGCACCCAGCTTTTCACCGAGAGAGGCGATGACGTCCCCCAAGTCAGTGTCCCGTTGATTTGCCATGCCCCTCTCCCACCTTCCTTCTGCTGCTAGACATGCCCAGATTCTCCTTAGAGAACCACCCTGCCCTCTCTCTGCCGGTGTGGTTTAGGTTGACTTTACCCGGCCTTACCCAGGATCTCAGGGTGGGCACATGACTGGAGCTGGCCCTTCTGTGCCATCCATCTTGGGCCACATGATTCAACAAAAGTTGATCTAGTAAGATGAGCACTGAATCTTCTGTCAAACTGTTAGAAGGGGAGTTCTTCCTCTGTTAGGTTTGCCACGTGGGTAGGTCTAAGTCTGGAGCTACTTAAAACCCTCAGGGAGTGGGTAACAGAGAGTAAAGCTAACATGAAGCAGAGCAGAGCTGAGAGTTGGAGAGAGACTGATGCCAGATGACATTGTCTGAGTGCCTGGATCCAGCTATGCCTGAAGCCTTTCTCTGGCTTTTCAGTGATGTAAGCAAAAAAAGCCAAAGCCAGTTTGAGTTGGATTCGCATCCAAGAGACTCCAAGCCAACCTAGAGAAACAGAAGGAGAGAGAGAGACAATTGCAGAGATGAGAATAGAGTCTGCTGGGAAAGCAGGGATATGGGTGGGAGGGGGAGAGTTGGTCCATTAGGATCACCAAGCTGACATTCAGCAGTGAAGCAGGAATACCAGAGTTTATTAGAAAGAACACACAGCCAAAGATGATTCTCAGGTGGGCCAGTCTTGAGGTGGGGTGAAAGCTTTTTTACTGCTACATAGGCTGTTTGTCTGTATGATGACAGAAGTCCATCTGACCCCAGTCTGGAAAGGGTGTGGGTCTCTGTGGGGTGGGGAAGAAGCAGGGGTCAGTTGGAGTTTATGTCGACAGTTAGCACCCAGTTGCAATGGGTGTCCCTACTAACAGCCCTTACGATGTAAAACCTGGTTCCAAGGCAGATCTTTAAAGACAAATGAAAACAGTCAACCAATCCCTGCTCATCATATGTGCTCGGTATCCCCCCAACTCTTTCCTTATCAGTTGTCCCCAGATTTCAACTGATTTACAGGATACTAAATCTAGTGAAAAACAAGGGAGATAGAAGGGGGAACTAAGTCACAAGCTTGACTCATACATGGTCCAAGTTGCACAATTCCAACAAACACGTCATGAGATGCAGCCCAAAGGAGGTGACCCCAACTTTCCCCTTCACCTTGTAGTGGCGAGATGTGTTGAAACCCCATTGATTATAACCTTACAAGAGATGACCTCCTGGGGGCCTTGTCTGTACTGCTTACAGAAGGTGCCAGGTGGGGATGAAAATGGTAGGAGGAAGTCATGCCCAGTGCTGATAAGAAATTCCCTTCCCTTGTACCAGGGGCACTGATGTCTGTGCTCAGAATGCTCAGTGGTGGGAGGGACGGCTCGAACCTAAAGAGAGACGGTGGAGGGTTCCTGGTGCGTGGGAGTCATTTCCCTCTTTAGTCTTTCCTACCTTTTCCCACTTCCCCTTAATTGGAAACAATAGATGCCTAAAAGAGCACTACAATAAACAAAATTCATATATTAATATATTTGTACATATAAGATATGATTTATGTAAATATAGACACTGTTCATGGTGCTGTCACCCCCACACACACCCCACCCCATGTAGCTGTGTTTTCAGAGAGTTTTCCAGGCTATCCCTTTAAGGTCCGCCTCTTTCTTTGACAAGCTGCATGACAATCCATTTACATATCCACTGCTTACTGGGGGACTGATTTTTATACTGTTGCAAACGAGAGTATCTAATACATTTTGTGCAGCGAACATCTACCATACCTTGTGCACATGTCTGAGCGTTTGTTGAGGATTCATTCCTGGCAAAGAGATTGCTGGCTCTAGGTGTGTATGATTTTTTTCACTTTGTTGTGAAAGACCTTTTCCCCTGTGAAGGAGCCCTCCCTGGGGCTGAACCAGAGAGAAAAGTCACAGGGGTGGGGGGGTGGTGGTGGAAAGAGCAGGGGCTTTCAAGTCACATGTTCATGTTCAAATCCTTGCTCTGCTACCTTCTTCCTGTGTGACCTTGGATAAGTCACTTAACCTATCTGAACTTCTGTTTCTGATTCAAAGCGGGGCATCTGCCTCACAAGGCTGTTGCCAGGATAAAATGGCATTCTGTAGGTCAAGCCTGTAGCACGGGCTGGGCACGCAGTAGGCTCTTGGCCAGTGTTAGCACCTTTTCCCTGCTCAGACCCCTTCTGCATTCATCATGGGGAGAGACTGGGGAAGGCAATTTATTAGTGAATGTTGCACAGAAGTCAGAACTCCACAGCGGCTCCTTCTAAAGGTCACCAGGCACTTCTTGGAGCTAGGGACCACTCCAAGTAAAGTGTAAGGATCTGCTTTTGAGAACACAGCCTGCGGGCTGACTGCTGGAGGACCTGAACCCAGTCACTGCCTATGTCCTCAGTCTCTGCCGAGGAGGAAGGGCATCCTCAAGAAGAGGAATGGCCGGACTCTATCACAGGGCGTGGCTGGATTGCTCCCTGCCAGAGAACAGGACAGGAGCACGCACAGCAGACAGGACTGAGCTTAGGCATCAGACTGGGATCTCTGCTGAGCCAACATGTATGCACGAGGAAGCCCCCAGGGTGCTCTGCTGCAGACACCGTCCCGGAGGTTCAGGAGATGGTGGTTCCGTGAAGGGGTCTGGAAAGCTGGCAGGGGGGTTAGGGGCATCCTTTGGGAGTGGCCACAGTCCCAGTCTGATCCCCAACAACCCTAGGGTCCTTTAGCTACAGGTCCCTGTGCCCTGCTCTCTCTGGGTGCCCTCCCTGACCTTCAGGGCTGCAGTTTCTTCCTTCTGGAGGCTACATAGGACATGTGAATCCAAGACTGGGCTGCCTTTCCTGGAAGAAGATGAGGGCTGAGCCCAGAGGCTGCTGCGGTGGGAATCAGACCGGTGACTTTGGCAAAAGAGGTGGAGCTGAGTGACGTGGTGGCAGCCGTGGTGAGGGGGGCTCCAGCGGAGGTCGTCGTGATGAGTGGTGGCTCGGTCACAGGCTGTGGGGGCCTGGTGAGAGTGAGCTCTGTAATTGGAGTCCGAGCCCTGGGTTTCTGGTTTTCAGTCCCAGATCCATCTATTCCATGCTGTGTGGTTGGGGGTTATAGTTTACCCTTTCTGACCTCAATTTCTTCATCAGTAAAATGGAGACACTAGTATCACCAGTCCTATTGTCCTCAATGTCTTCAACAGCAGGTGTCTTTAACATGCCAATGGGTGGGAGAGAATTCAGATAGAACTACTTTGCTAAAAACAGTCTGGAAGGGGAGGAGATGATTGAGCAGAACTGGTGGCATTATCCCCAGAATGATTTCTTATGTCCCCTGTCTGTTTCCGTGACTGCATTTCCTGGTTCCCAATTCCTGGACTCCAGGGTAGCTGAGATCTCTGGCTCTCACCTCACTTAGCATCTCACAGTGATGTCCTGGCCTCCTGCCCAGGCCCCACTCACTGGTGTGGGTGCTGACTCTAGAGGCCCCTGGCTCCATCTGCCCAGCCTGGAGACAGGGACCAGGCTTATTGGGAGGAACTAACAGGAGGCTTACATGAGAGCCAGATGCTGTGCATAACAGGAGCTGATCGTGGTGGCCTAGGCCTGGGCCTGGACAGTCTCACCCAAGGGACACTTTTCAGGTGTTGGGAGTTTCAGCTGCATGCCTGACTGTGATTCTGGGCTGAGTGGGGAACAGCAAAGGCAGGGTGAGGAGCGGGGGGACTGGGCAGGGAAATGTGTCTTCCTGATGGTCCCTTAGCCCACAATGGCAGTGGGTCCCTGGAGAGGCAACGTCCCCGCTTCCCGTGTCCTATTCATGCTCTAGGGGGATGGGCAGGACAAAGTACGAAACTCTACCCAGGAGAACCAACTTCCCACACTGAGATGGGAGACGAAAGGCATTAGTCCCCACAACTGCAAAAAGAATAAAAGAGTAGGATTGATTAGTGCTTGTAAATAAATGGAAGGGACAGTGAGGGGACAATGACACCAGTGGGGAAGGGATGGGGAACAACTATCCTTTATCGGGCACCTAGTTGATGCCAGATACCGCACCTGCATGATATCACTCATTCTCATGACCACTTCACGAGGCAAGTGCTGTCTCCATAGTCCCATCTGGCAGATGAGGAAACTGAGGTTTTGAAAAGTTAAGTCACCCGGCTAGGAAGAGGCTGACGCAGAACCTAAACCCAGGACTGCCTGTCTGAGTGCTAATGTGGGGCTTTGGCTCCTCACCTCCTTCCTCAGGGCCCCAGGCCATCAGACCTGCATACCCACCTCCCCTAGGCCTTGCCTCCACGCCCCCCAGCCTCCTCCACCTGCTCCACCTCCTGGGAGCTCCTTGAATCCCATCACTCCCTGCTCACCCTGCTTCCTCTCTGGAACCCAGCCACAGGCTTCTCCCTTCTGTCCGAGGGAGAGAGGACGGTCTCACTCCCCACCCCGCCCCGGTCTCCCCATCCTCTCATCCATCCAAACCTAAGCATTTCTCTCTCCTCTCCCTCCTCCTCTGTGTTTTTTTTTTCTTCTGTTTATCCATCATGAGAATCCACCCGCCCTTCCCCTCTTGCCTGTAGGTTCTGTGGCTATAATCAAATCATAACTTTTATTAAATTTAAGATTACTTTTTAATGGAATCAATTTCTTGTGTGGTGCTTCTCTGCCTGCCCACGGGCTCCGCAGGCTCTGCGCTCAGCTTCCCCACCCGCACAATCCTCTCTGCCGCTGGCCCTTCTGGCTAAGCTGCCTTGGAAGGAGGGGCAGGTCTGCCATCCCTAAACACACACACACACGCACACATAACTACACACATCAGGATGCACCTTCCTGCAAAGCCCCAGACACAACCCCAGGCCCCGGGTGCCCACGCAGACTGGGAGGGGTGGGGGAGCCGGATGGAGGTGGCAGGGGCAGGAGGAGGGAGCTGCGGTGAGAAGACGGAGGGCACAAAACAAACACGGGGCTGAGCAGACATTTCTCAGCCTGTTAATTTCCCGCGGTTCTCTTTTCCAGCCTCAGAAACAAGCTGGTTTCTGACTGCGTTGTGCAGCTGGTGAGCAGGGAGAAGACACGGGGAGGAGGAGGGTCCAGAGGACCAGAGAGGAGACTCGGGGCTACATTTGATTTAGAGAAGCACAGGCACGATGCGGCTGAGGCTGTGACCCCAAAATAGACGACCAGCTGGGAGATTTGCAGGCCGGACCAGTCAAAGCGTACAGGTCTGGGGCTGCAGGAGGAAGGGAGCTTGGGAGCGCCATAGGGAACATTCTGGAGACGGAAGAGGGAACAGGGAAGAGAGGGGAGAGTTACTCTGATGGAGGGGGCAGGGGCTGGGGAGAGGTGCTGGGGGAGTCCCCACAGTGAGCTATGGTGGAGGCCTGTAGATTCGGGGTTGCTGACTCAGCAGCGGCTTGGCAGCCTCCTTGAGCTGCCTGGGCAGCCCTGGGCTCTGCTCCAGCTTTCCTGGGAGGCATGGGGTGGCCTCAGGTGGGTGCGATCGTGATCATGGGTGGACAGGAGGATCTGAGGCCCGAGAGTGGACACCCCTTGACTCTGCTGTCCTCGACACACCTGGTTTACTGAGCATCAGGAGGGGCCCCACATCCAGCCAGGTGGGTGGGACACAGTTTAGTGGTAAGACAACAGCCTTCGGCATCAGTGAGGTCTGTGAAGCTAGACTCAGATGCATTCTGTGTGAGCTTGAACAAGTGACCTAAGCTCTCTGAATCTGTTTCTTCATCTGTAAATGAGGATTCAGTGAGGTGATGCATGTAGAATGTTAGATAAAACCTGGCACATAGTAAGAGCTCAATACATGGATGGCTAATATTTGTATTACACCTTCTGGCATAAACCAATGCACACATATACACACACAGCCCGAAATCCATGTAGCCGAGGTGGATTGGGACCTGAACCAAGGGGTAGGCCAGAGGGCAGTTCCCACCCAGTAAGTTTCAGCTCCTGGGTGCAAATCCTGCCAGGACCACAGACCACGATGTGTGCAGTAGTGTCGGGACCAGAACCCGGGATGTGGGAGGGCTCTCCTGCCTCCCTCAGGAGGGTGAATGGCTGACGGTGGGGAGCCCACAGCAGTGCGTCAGGAGGAGAGGTCAGGGACAGATGACGGCTCCTGGACACTACGGCCAAGCTCTCCCCACCCCTGACTGTCAAGGACCAGTGAGCCCAGGGTGGGGCTCCCTCTGGGGCAGGACTGAGGGGAACCTCCTGCTGTGCGTTCCTCCCCTGCAGCCTCTGAGAGCCGCCCCTCGGTTCTGCAGACATTTGTAGGCAAGGCCCAAACCAGAGGAGCTGGTAAAGATCTACTCAGGCCTGTGCATGAGTGACCTTTTGCTTCCCATTTCTGTCCTCCAACCCCAGGGAGAGGAAGAGACTGGTGGGAGTGTGGACATGGGGCAGGACTGGGAAAGGCTGGGTTCGCTATGAAACCTCCCATGCACCCCACCGGGGAGCAGAAGCCAACACGGCCACAGCCACAGGTCACAGTGTAACTGAAATCTGCAACGTGGCCCCTTCAGGGCTGCACTTTGGAGTCTGGCAGCTGCCGCGGAGTGAGGGGCAGCTGGCGCCTCTCCCCCCAGGCAGGGGCTCACCTCTTACCTTTTCATTACCCCTAGAAGGAGGCAGGTCTGACCTGCTCAGCATTTCCCTCCGTCTGACCCCAGCTGTAGGCGTGTGCTGAAGCTGCACCTGGGCCTACAGACCTGCTGGGTCTTGTCTGGGCCTGGATGTTCCCACAGGGCCACGGATCGGTCACACATGTAGAGTTCTGCTGTTCAAGGGGACTTCTGAGGTCTGAATACTATTCACTCCAATTCTCCCTTCATACACCAGGCAACTGAGGAGACCTAGACAGGGTGAGTCACACACAGTCAGGGACAGAGCCCCACAAGGTCTCCCAAACCTTCTGACACAGCCTGCTGTGCCTGAGGCCTTCACTCCGATGTGGCTGTAACTCCCATCTACGTCTGACCTCACACACCCTTATACGGCGGTTACCACAAGCCAGCACTTTACATGTATTCCCAGCAGGCCTACAGGGCAGATGCTGTTACAATCCCCATCTTACAGATGAGGATGCCGAGACTGAGACATGAAGTAATCACCCTAAGTGTTAGGCAGTGGGGCTGGAATTTGAAACTAGAATGTCCAGCCCCGGAATCTGGGCCCCTAACCCTTCCACACTGCTGTGCTTCTCCTGAAGCTTCCCCTGCACACATTTCCCTTCACTCTCCCCTTCTCCTGCTCCTTCCCTTCAACCTCATTGCTGCCATGCACCACCACCGTCACAATCCAACATTTTCTACTTCTCCTTTCGGTCTAGGCCAGATAATCGCCCCCGACACAGGGCCCACTCCGCCTCGCCATCACACTGCCCTTTCTCTCCATCTTCCGCATCATTTTAGCTGTCACCTTCAGCGTGACCAGCTCACCCTCAGCACCACCTTCTCCACCTATAAAATCCTTAACTGCAAATGACTGCAAGCTGAGAGACCAATGCAGGTATAACTCCGGCCTTGGGGCTGGAGGAGAGGGCCATGTATATTCCCTCCAGTGAAGGTACCATGCCAGAAAGTGGAGAGTCAGTCACCCTCCTAGAGACATTTCTGGAAGTAAAAGATGGGGAGGGTAGAAGAAGTTGCAAACAGCCAGTGTCTGCTGAGGGAAATTAATCAATGGCCAAGGAGATTGCTTGTCATCCTTCAATATCTATAGAAATAACAAGCCTCCAGGGAGGGGGTCAGAGCTCCAAGGGAAAAGAAGATCAGAGGATATTCTGCCCAACCCATGCCTCTAATGAACTACAGAGGAAAGATGGAATCATAGGCAGCTTGCACCCACTTTGGGTGTCGGCCAATACCCCATCTTCCCAGACACAGCAGCTCTTACAGTCCCTGGAAGCCAGCAGCGAGCACCAGTGCCCAGGAGTTTAAAAAATTGATCATTCCTTTGGGTCCAAATCCCACCCACCTCCCAGCACAGAGAGCCTGCTCGTTGGCTGTCCATGAGTGCTGGCTGCCAACGATGCCATCGTCCTGCACACAGGATCTAGGGAAGAGGGGGCAATGGCTTCCCGGAACAGAGCCTCCACCCAGAAATCCAGCCAAGGCCTCAGAGCTCCCAGGACCTGGAGGAATTTTTCCCCCTGGTTGTGTTTGGAATTGGCTGGTTTTCTGGGCACCAGGCCCAGCTCAGTTTAATTTTTGTTTATTTTTATGTACAGATTCTCTTCTGTTTGGGGAAGAGCTTTGTAAATTATTATTATTTATATGATAAAGAATAAATCACACCAAATAAAAAAACCCACAATCTCTTTTTCTCAATAGAATTACTAAATTAGGGGCTGAAAGGAACAGCCGATATGCTGGGGTTGGGTTTCAGGCAGGCTTTGGACATAGATTCTCACAAAATCTCTTAGTAAATGGGCACTCTTATCCTGGATTTGATGCTGTTCACAGCGGGTGGAGGCTATGCGGCTTCTTAGGACTGTGGTGGTTTGGGCCTATGGGTGTTGACTTCCTGGTCCCCCACAAATCCCATCCCTTAGTAGATGAGTCGGGCATTTTTAAGTGATTTGCTAACTCAGAATGCGAAAAGGGGAAATAGATGAGTTGGAGTTTCTTGCCAGGAACACGATCAAATGCACTGAATTGGGATGGGGGTAGGGTACATAGGAGTTACTTGAATAGTGGCATTATTACATCAGGGGAAAGTGAGCCAATCATTTTTCTGCCTCCTCATTAAATTTGCATGCTATGAATCTATTGGTTGGAAAGAAATGAGTTGGGAGGCAGGGATGCAGATGGGCAGAGGACCAGCTTGGCCCAGTGAATGTCCCCAATGGTCTCCACCAGCCAGGGTAGGGAGAAGACCAATTTAACAGAAACACTGTCTCCACCACCTCCCTGTCCACTCTCCATTTCTACCTGGGGACTAGAAAAAGACACACCTTGGGCAGGAATCCATCCCAGGACTAATATGCCAGTGAAGGCCAGCAATTGCTGGGCCTTTTTTTTTTTTTTTTTTTTTAATTTATCAGGATCTTAGGCTACCAGAGATTTAAAGAAACAGATCTGACTGCAATGTCTACCAGCTTCTGTTCAAGCTGCACCCTCTTTCTAGAATGGACTTCTACCTGCCCACCTAAGTCTTACTTCTGCTTCAGGCATAGCTATAACCACCATTATGGGTAAAAGCAGGGGCTTTCGGCCCTCCTCTTCAGCTTCAAAATCTCCTCTGCCACTTAATAGCCGTTGGAGATGTGAGTAAATCGCTTACCCCCCTGGAGCCCTAGACTTCCCATCTGTAAATGGGATGATAATAGCAAGCACACACACACACAGGCTTCCAGTGAGGATCAAGGGACAAAATCCATGTAAAGAGTGCCCAGCACATAGTAAGAGCTCTATCGATGTGGTCATTATTTTAAATGATACTTTAATAAGCTATCCCAGAGCTCCCCAACTGGGAATTAACTGTGCCCTGTGCCCAGCCCATGTGTACCCTGGGAACACAAAGCTTCTAAGGTTCCACCTAAGTCTACCTTGAATCAGTTATTGTGTGTGAGCGTGGCAACCCCTAGACATGCTTTGCCCTCAGTAGGTACTCAGTAAATCAATAAATGCTTGTTTAAAAATTTGCCCAGCTAGTCAAATTCCCAAACCCAGTAAATCCCATTAAATTATAATCTCTGTGTTTGAGCTCCCACACACTGCTTGATTCAGCCACTCCCAGTAGAACAGTATATAGGGAGCTGGGGGAGGTGGGCTGGGGAGCCCCAGGAGGAGGTGGAGGGTGGGAAGTAGATGGAGCCTGTGAGGGGCTCTACTGCCCCCAGGCCACATGGATCAATCTACTTCTGCTGCCCCTTCCACGGGACACTTAAAATTCCACCCTCATCTTTGATTAACCAACAACAGCTGACCTGAGACATGTCTGCTTGTAATGGTCTTTGTCCTGACTGAGGGGGGTGGATATTGATCAGCTGAACTAGTGCAATGGACTGTGCAGGCCATGACTCGGGATTGTCCTTGAGAGGTGGTCCATGTAGGCTAGGAATTTGTGTGACTTTGGGCACATGCACCTGCCAATAAATAATCTATACATTTATATGTGTGTGTGTGTGTGTCTGTGTATGTATTCGTGGGTAAACACTGCACTGATCCTTTTATCTTGGGGTACATCCAGAATTTCCTTGGTTCATTTATTATTTATTGAGGACCTACATTGTGCCA
Source organism: Manis javanica (assembly GCF_040802235.1). Lineage (NCBI taxonomy): Eukaryota > Metazoa > Chordata > Mammalia > Pholidota > Manidae > Manis > Manis javanica. The sequence continues at coordinate 88,292,539 of NC_133169.1, read as the reverse complement.
GCACTATGTCAGATGCTATAATGCAGTAAGTCATGAAGACAGACAAAATTCCTGCCCATACAGAGCTTATTTCAAATGAAAGGAGAGAGCAAGAGTGAACATGCAAAGAAATGATTCAATTTCAGATTGCAAAAGTGCTATAAAAAACAGTAAGACAGGCTAACGGGAGAGTGACAGGCCCGTAGCTAGAGCTCCTTTAGATTGGGTGGGCTGGGCAAAGCCCTGAATGGTGAGAACAGTTCAGCCACAGAAAAACCTGGGAACTGAGCATCCCAGGCAGCAAGAATGCAAATGTGAAAATTTAGAACTGCTTTGGGACCAGCAACTTTAGGGAGCTGTCTTTTTGAGGCAAATTTCAATCAGCTCTTATTGCATATACATTTTTGCAAATATGTTTTTGTATATTGCAAAGACATTTTGTCTTTCCATTGCTTTTAGAATCAAGTCCAACTCCTCACTGAGGCCTACTACCCAACCCCCAAACCTCCCCAGCCTCCAATCCTGCTGGCTACTTCAGTTATTTGAAAAAGACAAGCTCCCTCCTGCCACAGGGCCTTTGCACAGTCTGTTCCTAGCACCTTGAGTCCTGTTCCCTACAGGCTTTCTCAAATTAAAGCCTATGTATCCTTTAGATGTCAGAATGCCTAGGGTAATCTACATCTCTACTTCCACACTAAATCAGGTTCCTTTGTTAGATGCTTTCCTTATTATCAAGTTCCTTTAGTCAGATCACTTATCTCACTTGGTAATTATTTGTTAATTCTTGTGCTTATCTGATATAGTATCTGACTTTCCCACAAGAATTACAGACCTCAGGAAAGCTAGGATCTTCTCTGTACCTCCAGCTGTTAGCACAGTGTCTGGTACCCGGAGGGCATTTAATAAATACTTATTAAAAAAATACTTATGGATGCTGGGGTCAGCTCTGGGCCGGACCATTACGAGATCCAGTGACACATGGGAGAGCGCAGAGGAGGGGAATAGGATGCAGAAGGGACTCAAAACCACAAAATACCAGGGTCTGGGGGAAGAGGGCAGGGTTATTCAGCTCCAGAGGATGAGAGCCTCCAGGGGATTAGGAGGCGACAACGGCAGCCTTCAAATTCCAGGATGACCACCACATGCCAGAGGAAGACCACATTAATATGAGAGCCAGAAGGTGAAGGACTGGGCTGTTTTGGGGGGCCAAGGGGGGGCTCCTTCTAAGGAAGGTTTTATAATAATGAGAATTTTGGGGAGCGGAAATGGTACCTTATAAGGTAATGAGTTCCCTGTCCTTGGAGGTCTGTAAGAAGACACGAGAGGGTTGCTGAAGCCTTCATTTTCAGTGCCAAGGTAGTGAGATTAGGGGTCTGCTGGCACATTAGGTCTCTTGACCCCACTGCTAGGCAGTCCTTTCAGCTCCTAAATGGAGGCCCCAGGCAGCAAGGGCACAGGGAAGGGGGCAGGGGTCTCGGGCTTCATTCTTGGCGGCTGCTCCTGTCTCTCCTCCCCCCCTTGCTCTGGAAGGAGGGAAAGGGGAGGCGGCGGTGAGTTGGGGAGGCTCTTCCTAACGACTTAAGTGGCTCCCCAGCTGGAGCAATGGTGCATATCTTAAATGGAGTTTACAGACAATGGATCTCTCCAGGGCTTGGAGGGGAAGGAAGCTGAAATTTAGGACCATTCTGTGAATTCCCAAGTTCTTTGTGTCCATTGTATGGGGAACAATGCTGTTTGTTCGGCAGCACTTGCACTCAAGGAGGAGGTGGGGGGGATGGTTAGGCCCCAGTGTTCAGAGGTTTTTAGAGGGCCTGACTGCTCAGGAGCAGGGGACCTCCTGGGAAGGATGGAAGGACCTTTCTGAGTCTCGGGAGAGCTGAGGGCGGGTCAAAAGGGAGGCAGGGAAGCTGCCAGTCTGGTTGGGTGGGTCTGAGTCCTAGGGTAGCCGCCCCCACCCCAACTGGAAAGAATTGTTTCCTCCCCACTCCTCCCCACCCTTCCCAGGGGACAGTAAACCTCAGAGGCTTCTGACCTTTACTGTGTTATCGTAAAGGCTGCTTATGATGAGGGGTGGGGTAGAGCTGTCTATTCCCCAAGTCACCGCAGATAAGTCACTTCCTCCTTGAGGCCTCACCTTCTTACTGTGTCCAAGACTGAGAGGTTAGCCTAGAGATGATCGCACAGCCCTGCGTGTTCAGAGATGCCTTGGCCCAAAGCTAGCCTCCCCTCCTATACCCGCCACATCCCCAGCCTCACCAAGCCCAGGTCCTGCCCTGATCCCTAGCCTCGCTCCCAGCCAGGGGTATGCGGTCTTGTTTGCCCGAGAAGGCTGTGCATTCTGTGCGAAGGAAGTGAGAGACACAGCCCAGTGCTGGCCACAGAACTTCCCTGAGAAGAATGTCCCTATCTGTTGCATACCTTATCTGATGCTGCCAGGTTAAAGCTCTGCTCTCCCACTAGCTGACTCACTTCAGCTGCTCTGAACCTCAGTTTCCCCTCTGCAGAAGAGATATCAATAATGACATCAAGCTCATTGGGCTATTATGAGAATTAAATGAGATAATGCACCTAAAGTATTACGTCTGAAAGGGATGTAGGGCTTGTAGATGTTAGCCACAGGTATAATGCTATCACTTTTTCAGACAAGAAAGTCAAGGCTCAGAGAAGGTAGGTGTCACATGAATACATTGGGGCATTGTAAGTCAAACTGAGGCTGGGTGTTCTGCAGCTGGTTCTACTGCTGGCAGGGACAGGATGGTGTCTGTGCTGCGCAGGCCTCTCCTGACTTCCTAGCACCTGCCAGTGCCGGGGAGCTTGTACTGTTCAACCAGGGCTGGGGTCTGAGACTCCCCTGTAGCCCTTTCACTGTCATCCCCCCACCCCCAGCAGCCTCTGCAAGGCAGTGTCTTAGGCAGGAAGGGCACTGGTCAGGGTCAGGAGCAGCCTCTGTGTTCCTGGGCTGAGTTCCAGGGCTGAGCTACAGCTTAGCTGTGCCTAGAGGCTGAGACCTGGCCCCGTCGGGCTCCAGGGCCTCAGACCTCTCAGGGAGCCTGTCTGGGCCCGGGATCTTCCCAGAGCTGGAGCTGGGGACCGCGGTCAGGGCTGGGAATGGGAGAAGCAGAGGCCCCCGCGTTGGGCCCACAAGCTGGGGGGGTGGGCGCATGGCCCCTTCCTGTTCCTATCCTGCCCCACCACCCACTGGTCCAGCCCCATTCCCGCTCTCCCTCCCTCCCACTCACAGCCTTTCCCCAGCTCTGGTTCCTGAATGAGAGGAAAAAGAAAGGGATATGGGAGAGAGAGCTGGGGAAGGGATGTCCATCCCTTTTGCCAATGTTAAGCAGTTCTTGTTCTATGAATGAAAGTGATGTGGGTTTGGGATGGAGGAAGGCAGGTGGAGAAAAGCCCTGGGAAGGGCAGCCTGGGATGGAGTTGCCATGGGAACAGCAGCCTGTCAGGAGCTCTGCTTTCAAAGCCGAGGTGCGGGTGTTGTAGGTTCCTGAGGGAGGTGGGTGGCGCATGCACGTCTGGGGTGGGGGAGCAGTTCTGACATGAGCCCCCTGGGACTCCAGCTCCTGGATTCCATATCAAAACCCTAACCTGAGAGGGAAGCGACATCGCTCGATGCTCCCTGGCAGACACTTGCTCAGCCTTGCTGAGTGCGGGGCTGGCATGGGGGTGGGACCACCTGGGGAAGGCTGTGGCGGAAGCCCTCTGCAGCACCCCCCTCTCCCACCAAATGGGGCAGGAGGGAGAGGGAGAAGGTACAGGGAACGGAGGCTTTGCTTGGTCCTCTAGGCCTGGGTTAGGGGCCAATCTCCATCCACAATGACGCGGTCCCTTGGGGCCTCTGTTCCAATTCCCTGAGGGGGCCTGGAGCCTGGGAGCAGGGCTCCGACCGAAGGCCGGTGAGCTCTTCTGCAGCACACTCACCCCACTGCCCACCACTGTGACCCGCTGGCCACTAGGGGGGGCCATGGCCCACCATCCGCAGGAACGGAGGGACTAGTCAGCGGAGCCCCAGGGAGGGCTGGTGAGGCAGTGAGGGGGACTTGTGGCCTCAGGGCCATTGCCTTTGGGAGGGGCTGGCCCAGCCAATTCTGGGGCAGTGAAACCCGAGGGCCTTTAGGAGGCCCCAGCCCCCTGCAGCTGCAGATGGGGTCCATGCCTTGCTGCATTTGATGCCCAGCTGCCCACTCAGACGGTCCCAGAGACCACCAACCAGTTAAAAACTCTCCGGCACTGACTGCTCACCAGCACTGTGCTGGGCACCGCAAGGTAATGGGAGAGATGGGCATCTACCCAGTGTACAGTGGCCAATGAGAGTGGTGAAAACCTGCGTTTGAGTCCTCATGTTGCTATTTCTAACTGGGTGACCATAGGCCAGTTACTTAATTTGAGTCTTTGGTTTCTCATCTGTAAAATGGTGATGACAGTAGTACCTAGCTCATGGAGCTGTGGGGAAAATTAAATGAGAAAATGTGCTTAAAGCCTACAGGGCAGTGTCTGGCCTACGGGAAACCCTCAATAAAGTAACTGTGGTTATTAGGGTGAACCATGCAGAGTGCTAGCATGCAGGCAGAAAAGACAAAGCAATGGGATGAGAAAATCAAGGAGGGCTTCGTGGATGTGGTGGCTAATGTGAGCCTGAGAGAAGGAGAGGATTTCTGTTGCTGGGGGAAGGCCAGGAAGGGTGTGCCTGGTAGAGGCTTCAGTGAGGAAAGGAATCTAGTGCTCTTGCCTTATTTTATTTAATCCTTGCAGCATAAACTGGCAGCCCAAGTCCCCCTCGGGCATCTCCCTCCCACCCCTATTTCCAGAGGCTCTCCTGCCCACCAGGAACCCTGCCCTGGGCTCCCTCCTCCTGCAGCCCCTCCTCCTCCTTTCTCTCTCACTCCCACGACTTCCCTCTTTCTCCTCCTTACTTCGTCCCCCCCCCAGGAAAGCCAGCTCAGAGAGAGCAAATTGTGACCCCTGCCCCTTGAAGGCTTAGCTCAGCCAGGGTGGTTCTGCCCCCATGGGACATCTGGCGATGTCTGCAGCCTTCTGTGGTCATCCCACCTGGGTGGTGGGGGAGAAGACGTTACTAGTTTCTAGGGGTAGAGGCCGGAGATGCTACAAACATCCTGCCCCGCACAGGACAGCCCCCACAACGAAGAACCCCCTCGCCCCAAATGTCAGTAGTGGTGAGGCTGAGAACCCTGCATCAGACCCAGAACTGCAGTTGTGGAGAAACTCTGCGCCCCTGCCGGCTCCTGATGTCAGACCTCCAAACGCCCACCCGTGAGCCTCTGTTCCTCCCCCATCTCTCCCTTCCTCCAGTGGCCCTCGGCATCCTCCGGCCTCGAACTCCCACCACTCTCCGGCCGGTGCCCCTTCCCCCAGGGTCGCCCCTCTTTTAAGCCCTCCCTCGGCAAGGGCTGCAAGAGCCTGTCGGGCAGGAGTCAGCCCGCAGGCTGCACGAGGCTGCAGGGACCGAGCTGCCTGCCCGCGCTCGGGGCCACCGGCCCGCTGATTGGCCGAGGCTGCTGTTTCCATGGTGATTCCCAGCAAAGCCCAAGGCCCCCCTTGCTGCCCACCCGCAGGCCCTATTCAGTGGCGGGAGCAGCGACAGGCAGGTTAATAAAACAGGAGCCGCGTGAGGAGCTGGGCTGTGGGCCGAGCGCCCAGCATGGCCGCCGCCCTGAGGAGAGAGGAAGGATGGGGGTGCGGAGGCAGGCGCTGGCTTGCTGCCCAGGCAGCGCCCTCCGTGCCCCAGCCAATGGGGGACCTCTCCCCAGGGCAGGCTGGGGCGTTACGCTAGCCCTGGGAGGCTGGGGGCTCAGCCCCTGGGTGCACCCTCCCGCAGTGGCCTTGGAGGGCAGTGTGCCCTCCCCATCAGGACCACGGGACCCCGTAACTGGAAGGGGAGGGGTCCTGGGACTGGGGATGGGAGGGTAGTGAGGTGGGGAAAAGGGCAGTGCAGGATTGGAGTGGGAATCGGGAAGCAGGTGGGGTGAGCAGGGGTTGAGGTGGGAGGGGAGTCGAGGAGGGGGAAGATGGAGAAAAAGCTGGGGACGGAGCGGGCAGGAGGTTGGGGAAGAAGGAAGGAGTTGCAGGAAACCTAGAGGGAATACGGCCGAGCCTGGGGTAGACCTGAGGCAGGGATGCGGATGGAGCAGGAGCTGGCGGAAGGGGCACGGGTGGAGATGGGGCTGCAGGGGGCAGATGGGGATGAGAGATGAGGGTGGGTCCTGAGAGTGAGCGAGACAAGGGGGGTTGGAGTGAGGGCAGCGGGTAGGGGGATGGCAGGCGTCCAGGAGCAGGCACGGGCCTCGGGCTTGTTCACCACTAGTCCTCAGCACACAGCCTGGTCAGAGTAAGTGCTCAAGAAGTAAATGCTAATTACATAGTTGATGCTCAAAATATGTTTGCGGAACGAATGAATGGCGTGGGGACTGGTGGGCTGTGGATGGTGGGAGCATGGGTGCACTGGAATCAGTGACCACAGCAATACCGATGCCACCCTCAGCCCATATCGACACTGAGGGCCTCTCATGATTCAGTGCTTTCAATACTTCTTTGAGGCAGGCACTCTTACCATTTGACAGAGGTTCAGACAGGTCCAGTGACCTGCCCAAGGTCACACAGCTCTGTTCCCTGCCTCAGATATGGGAGACACATGGTCAACTCCTATGTCTAGACACGGGGCTTTCTGGCTGGAGGCCCAAACCATGCAAACTGGGAGCAGGGGAAGACAGGGAGTTCTTTGTCACAGGGGCTCAAGGATGGAGTCTGGCTGTGATGCTGAGCGGGTGTCAGGCTCCTGGACTGCTATTCTTGGCTTGGTCCCTCGCTGGCTCCGTGAGTCAGTTTCCCCAGCTGCTGGAGATGCTGGGCTTGCCGTTGTGTGGGGCACCCTGTGGTCACAGCTCCCTCCCAGTGACAGACAAGAGACCCTCTAGCAGTTCTCACAGTGCTGTCCCTGAGTTTACCCAATTCCAAGGCAAGAGGGGAGCCCAGAGCTGGTGCCCAAGATCTGCAGCGAGACAGCTTTGGAATAAAATAGGACAGCTTGGCTGTGCTGCCTGTGGATGACTTCACTTCCCCAGTCTTCAGTTTTTCCATCTACAAAATGGAGAAAACACTGCCTCCTAGGGTGGTGATGTAGATTATAAGGAGGTGGTGTCTGAGAGACGGCAGGCCAGAGGAAGTTCTCAGGGAGGCCGGTTCCCTGCGCCTGGGGCCAGGGTGCCTCTGCAGGTACTTCTGCTTCTCTGGAGATGTGCAATGCCTTCCTCCTGGTCCCAGAGGGGAGAAGGGGGAGGAGGGCCCTCCTGCCCCCCTGGTGTCTGTATGGTTACCACTGCCAGGGGACTCTGTGTCGGAGGCGGAAATAGAATTTCGTAGGCCTAGAATAACAGGTGCGATGGGTAAGCCCCATGCAGTGGGGAGCAAGAGCGCAGAGCCTTGCAGGCCTGTGCTGTGCCTGTGGCCAGTTGGGCTCTGGGGGACACGGCTGGGTGGCCAGAGCAGCAGCTGGGAGCCCGGGCCTGGGAGGGCAGAGGCGGCTGCAGCAACCTGAGCACTCGATAAGCCATTAATTCTTAATAAACGACAGGCTGTGCATTATTTAACAATAATGATACTTTCTGTTCCATTATAGATTAAAACACCGGCCTCTTCTTATTAATCCTGCATTTCAAAAGCTTGTAAATCCTGTGCAACAGCGGGAGGAGATAAAAGCTGGCTCATCCCTATCCCGGGGCCGACGCGGTTGCACTGACATGGTGTGGCCCAGTGGCCAGGCCTGTGTGAGCACACACGTGTGTGTGCCTGGGCACACCCACCACCTGCGACACAGACAGGTGGTGGGGGTGCAGCTGTGGGTGGGCAGCAGCCTCCATGCTCCATCCTGCCTTCGCTGAATCTCCTCCGTCTCTCATTTTTATTTCTCCCCTTCAGCATTTTTCTTTTTCTGTTTTTTTCTATCTTGCTTCTCCCTGTTTTCTCTGTCTCCACTTCTCCCTCCCTCTCTCTCTCTCACATACCCAAATGTCACCTGCCTCTCTCTCCTTTACCTTCACACATTTAACCAAAAACACCCACAGGATGCACAGACTCCATTCCCATATGGTCTTTGCTTTGTTTTCAGGGGTGCTGTGGGGGTGGGGTGGGGGGAGGGAAGTAAACTCCCCAGAGAAGGAAAAGGAGGAGCTCAGAGAAGATAGGGCAAGACCCCCCCAGGCTGGGGGCGTCCTGATTCTGACCCCTCTTGACACACTGTGTGCACAGGGAGCATGCAGTGCAGTCCTGGGGATGCTCAGTACCCCTCTGTGTTACCCCAGCCTCTGTTTATACCCGCTCAGGGACAGGAAACTCACTACCTCAGGAGGCAGCCTCTTTTGTTGGTAGAAAGTTCCTGTATTCAAGAGCTTCTTCAGTAGAGCCCCTATTCACTTCCAGACCCTCTCGGGCAAATGACAGGCCTTTGGGAATTGAAAGGCTGCCATTCCATCCCCTGAGGCCTCCAGGCTCCCTGGCTGAACATTCCTCTAGGCCTCATGTGTCAGGGGATTGAGTTCCCCCTTTACTATCATTCCTCTGCTGGGTGCCACTTGGGTGTGTCAGGGAACTATTAAAGATGGTCCCAAAGCTGACCACAGCCCTTTCTGTGGTGTAGCCTGAACAGAAGTCAGCTAGATCCCTCTCCCATCCGGGAATCCCAGACCATTACTGAGGTCTTGGAAAGAAAACCATGCCAACCTTGAATATCTCTCCCAAGGTCATTGAAAAAAATAATATGTTGTGATTTATTGAACTTTTACTACATGCTAGACATGCTCTTTATATCCCTTATCTCATTCAATCCTGTGAGATCCATTCTAATATTATTGTCATTTTGCAGATCAAAAGACAGATTTGGAAGGGTTAAGTTAACTCAACCATGGTCACACAGCTCAGTAAGTGTTGAAGGCAGAGCCTGAACTGGGTGCTGTCTGACTCTGAAGCATTTAGATTCAATAGGAGACTACAGCCCTGGGGGACTAACCCCAGATGTTCCCACCATTTGAAACTAAAAGTGATCTTTGTGGTTCATGGGGCCCCGAGGTCAGAGGGACTGGTGTCTCTGGAACTACCCTCTTTCTCCAGGATTGGACTAATGGTATCCCACATGGGCTGTCCAGGTCGGGGTGTAGACCAGGTGGGGGGTCTCTGGTGGCTACGTCTGCCCCTGTCACACATTTCTTCAGGTCCAGGAAGGAAGATAACACTGACTGCTCATCCTCCCACGGCTCTGTGCAGGGGTGGTTGCCTCATTTTAAAGAGTGGCAAATTGAGGCTCAGAGATGTCCAGTCCCTGGTATTCCCTTTTCACCCCTTGCTCAGGAGTTTTGGAGCTTGATTGTGATGCTTTTTTAGAGTGGTGTGCACACGCATGTGCACATATGTGTGTGTGCAGAGGGTAAATGGAAAGGAACGGGTCAGCTTCAAGAAACACAGAATTTAAGAAGGGAGGTAAGCAGCTTTCTTCTGTTTTTAAAATGCACGAATGAGAAATTTAACTTGATCCCTAGTGTTTTCTGGGCCAACCTCTGAGTGAAGTCGGATGGCTTTTGCAAAGGAAAATTTTATCCATTTTCTGGCTTTTATGGGGCTTCCTCAATGAGCAAAACCTCTCCTGTTGGTGCTTAGCAAGGATTTCTCTGCGTGGCCCACAGTGATGCCATGTAATCTCCCAAAATATATGGTACTAATATCCGCCGGGTTAGGGTTAGTTATTTTTATGTCTCTGTCATTTTGTTTCTCGGCAGCTCTTTCTGCCGCCTAGAAAGGACACGTTGGACACTTTATTTCTAGAGTCATATTTTTTAATTTGATCAAAGCAAATTTCATTCGTTCTCTGTATAAATTATTTAACTCATTTCTTTTAGGTTAAATGTCTCAATAGGAAGATAGAAAGTCTTTCCATCACATTTTCTTCCAGGATTTTAATCAGCTTCTCTAGATCGTATGAACTTCTCTCTCAGCCTCCCATTCTTCTCTGTCTTTCGGTCTCCCTGCCTCCCTCCCCTCCTCTGTCCCTTCCTGCTCCTCTCCATCCTCTGCCCACAGCTCCTCCTGCGCCCCTTGGCCCATCCCGCTTCCATTCCCCTACAACTCCCGGTGGGGAGAGTCGGGGGCGGGGAGCCTGAACAGGCAAGGCCCCTGCTAGCACGCAGTGAACCCCTCCAGTTGCATGAGGGGCAAAAGGCACCGTTCCTCTGGGCAAAGGACGCGCCCCACCAGGTCGCTGGGCTGGGCCCGCTGAGCGAGGGCTGTCAATCAGGCCCTGCTTGCGCCCTCGGCCAGGGCTCTGCGCACAACACAGAGGGCCGAGGGGCTTCTTGCCTCTTCCTAGACCTGTGTTCCCCTACCCCTATTCGCCCTCTAGGGCTGCAGTCTCCGGCTGGATTTAAAGGTAAGAGTGTCCCCCCAGATTCCAGCTGTTTCCCATCCATGTCAATCAGCTGCCCCTTGCCACGGGCCGGTTTCCTCAGTGTCTGTTTCAGTCCGGGGTGGGTGTGGTTCCTTCAGCCCCAGGGCTCTTCTCAGATAACGTGCAGGGCTGGGGCGGGAGCGGGCAACGCAGAGGTTTCGGGCGAGGGTGCTGCTGCAGAGGGAGGAGGCGCCGGGCCCTGCTGGAGCCCCAGCCTCCCACCCAGCTCCATCTCTGGCCCCAGGCCCTGTCGGGGGGAGCGGGACCCAGCGGACCTGGCTCATTACCCCGTGCACACCCCCCTTCCTCCACATCACATTGTTTCAGCCAAGAACAAGTCTCCAGTGGGAATTCCCTTTTCTCTTACTTTTAAAATATACAGTAATTAACAAACTAATGCTATTAACTGCGACAAGGAGGAAAGTACGATAAAATCACTTCAGAGTCTACAAGCAGTTGGGCGGCTGGTGGGTGGGTCTCAGCCCTGGAGGGAGGGACCCAGTCTGGCCAGGTGTCATCAGTTCAGCCACAGCGGCGGCGCCCTCACAGGCAAGGAACCTACTTCCCCGGGCGGACGTGAGTCCTCAGCAGGTCCAGCCAGGGCTGGGGCACAGCTGCTGTACTTCCTGTGCAGGAAGAATCAGGGTCCCGGCCATTCTTCCAGGCCGGGAGGTTTGCTCCTTTATGAAACCCTTAAATAATAGAGTTGTGGCCTGGCGCTGACCTGGGCAAGTCTGCGAGGACATGGCCTTTGCTTGGGAACAGGGCCTGTGACTTCCCTTCAAGGTCATAGTACTTACTGACAAGGCCTCCAGAGGACATGGCTCAAAGGGAGCCTGGGGTAGGGCCTGCTGGACCACCACAGCCTGCTTCTCTGGCCCTGCGGAAGCATCTTCAGGGCCGTCCTGCCCATCCTTCCAGCACAGGCAGGCGGAGCCTTGCCTCTTTTGGGAGATTTTGCCCAGGCACGGCCAAAGACCCCAGGAAGGAGTGAGCTTGTTGTCCAATTGTCTGAAAGTCCGTTTGCAGTCTGACTTCAGTCCTTTGTGCTGCTGCCCCATGTAATTCCCCTTGCTGATTTCCCAGCAAACCTGGTCCATAAATTCCAGGGGCCCTTCCCACCCTTGCCTTCTGATCCCAAGTTTCACGAGATCTCCCCTCTTGGGAGACCCCTTCCCCCATCAGGCAGCCATGGTGCAATCCTCTCTCCCTAGAGAAACTGCTCAGAAACCCACAGACAGGGTGTATTACTGTATTACACCTTACAGACGAGGAAACCAAGGCTCAGAGAGGTTAAGCGACTAACTCGTGTTCACAGACATTAAGGTGCCCCATCAGAACTTGGACGGCACATTCACGTTTTCCCACATGTCTCCACCCACCTTGTCTCCTCGTGGTTCTCGGGAATGAATACTCCAGGCGAGAGGACATAAACCCAGCTTTCTTACTCTGCCTGATCATGCTGGGCTTGCGGAAGAAAATAAAAAAAGAGCATGTTTCATTGTCCCCCTAATAGCATGACGAATTGGGTGCTGTCATTGCAGGTTTTACACAGGGGAGAACTGAGGCTTGGAGAGGTGCAGTGCTCCGCCCAAAGTCACAGGGCTGGTGGTGGTGACCGAGCCAGAACTTCCACTGAGTCCTGTCTGACTGCAGAGCTTGCCCCTACCTTTAGCCACTTGCCTGAAGAGTGAGACGGACTGACTGGGAGTCCGTAGCAGGGAGTCCAGCCAGGGAGAGTGGCGACTCTGAGAACCTCATTAGGAGTGAAGCTGCCACACATGTCAGAAACCCCGGCTGCCGAGACAGCCCCACTCAGGCTTCCAGCGCACAGTGTAAACATCCTTACTAATTCACCAAACTCAATCACGTTACTGTGATGGATTTTCCCATCAGTACTCCTGAGTGAGTGACAACCTGCTCAGACACTTGCCTTCCCCGCTGCCTTCAGAGAGTTTCGGAAATCAGAATGCTTTGCTCCCTAAGTTGATTTCAACTTGTCCTAAAGTCATTTTAATTGGTGAAGATCAGAAGCAATTTGGGTAACTTTCTGAGGGCCCCTTCCCCCCAGCGTTGTGCTGTGAGGAAGGGAGGCGGCTCACATGCCCCACTGTCCCCCTGTGGCACTTTCCCCTCCTCTGATTGGTCAGGAGACTGCATTCTGTGCTTTATTTTCGTGTTTCTTGCTGAGGTTCCTACTGCCGGTTCCTGAGGATAACAAGATTCATTTTCTCAATGGCTCTGACAGATAGGATTGTTATTGTTATTACACTCATATACCACCTTTCCTCCAAGGAGCTTAAGGCGCTTCACAAATTTGAAAATTATCTAATAATCTTCCAGCAACCCTGAGAAAGGGGGGAGAAGCTGCAGCTAAAGGCACCTCAGTGCAGCCAGAGAACCCCACACCCCTCGCCCCCGACCAGGGCGTGGAGGGCATGCGGCCCTGCTGGGTTGGGGCACTAGGTTGGAAGCCCCCAGAGGGTCCCGCTCCCCCCTGAATAAGGAATAGAAAGATGTCTGGGTGGGAAGAGGGAAAAAGGGAGGCAGGGAGACAGACCCAGCTCCAAAGGACAGAAGCCAATGGGAGGGAGCTCAGGCAAGCAGAGTCTTCTTTAAAGACACAAGACAGGAGAGGAAGCTGGAGGCTCCCAGGGGCCTGGGGGGAAAGAGCAGAAATTCAAAATGGAAATCTACCGAACCAGCAATAGGCCAGGGGCAGAGGACCCAGCTCAGGCGTGAGGACATGGGCAGAAATATCAAGAGAACCCAAACTGCAAATTTAGACGGCTGCTTTTAGGGAGGTGTGGGAAGCCTGCAGACTTCTGCTTTTTTTTCACCTGTGAGCTGAGAGGTGTAGCATTAGGTCTCTGCCAGCCTGACATCCTATGATTCTGTCTTCTTTTAAATTTCCTCTTGCCAGAGGTGCCCACAGTAATTGCAGCACCTTTACTAAGCGTGAAGGGAAAGCTACTATCTAAGCGACAGAAGGGCTCGACTGTATGGCCATTCTTCTCTTGAGAAGCAGGCATCCGCACCCTGCCTTATTTGAGGCTGTCCTTTGAGATTAGGGATTTTGTGATGGTTTCAGGCTGTAGCCTTTTGGGGACCAAGTACAGTACCCTGGTTAAAGGCTGGGCTCTGAGATCAGACACTGTGGTGACCTCGGGGAACCACTCAGAGCCCCAGTTTCCTCATCAATTCAAGGACAAAGGTAGTAATTGTCTTCTGTGGATGCTTGAGAATGAACTGAGAGGATGTGTCAGCCATGAAGACGGTGAAAATGAGGAGAGGATACGGATATGATACAACGCGATAACGTGATTTATAGTAAGGAAGGTACTGTGATTTTCCTCCTGTTTTGGGGCACAGAGCTCCTGATACCCTTGGAAGTTCCTAAGTGAGGAGAGCCTCCTGGCTGTTTTTGTTATGTTGATGAGGTGACTTTGGGAAAGCCCTAGGTCACCTAAGGATGGGGGCTGGTTGCCAAGGGAACCAACTCCATGAATAGAGGCTTGGTCCTTTTAGTCTCACCCCACCCCCAGCTTGGGGGAGGGGAGGAGGGCCGAAGATTGAGTTCCATCACCAAGGGCCATTTATTCAATCTGTCACGCTTCTGTAATGAAGCGCCCTCAAAAGCCCAAAAGGCGGGGTTCAGGGAGCTTCCAGGTTGGTGAACAGGTGGAGGTGCTGGGAGAGCAGCGCACTTGGAGAAAGCGAGGCAGGCCCGCCATTTCACCAGGCCCTGGCCTCTGCCTCGCTTCTGTCTGCCTGTTTCTGAGTTACATCCTTTAATGATAAACCAGTAATCTAGCAAGTAAAGTGTTTCTCTGAGTTCTGTGAGCCTTTCTAGCAAAGTAATCGAAGCCAAAGAAGGGCGGGGGGTATTGGAACCTCCAACCTAGAGCCATGGGTCAGAAGCACAGGTGGCAATCTGGATGTGTGACTGGCATTTGAAGCGGGGGTGTGAGTCTTGTAGGACTAAACCCTTAACCTGTGGAATCTGATACTATCTCTGGGTGGACAGTGTCAGAATTGTAGGACACCCAGTCCAAGAATTGTTGGGGTGGGGAACCCTCCTCCCCGCATTGGAGTCGGGTGGTCAGAACCCTTTAAATGGCTACCCTTCTCTTGAGTTTCTTCTAAAGGCCTGTTCTCCCTCAAGGGCTGGGACAACCTGGACAGGACTCAGGGGCAGTTGGCGGGCAGGACTTTAGATGGGAGGGCAGAGGGAGGGCTGGAACCCTAGCCCCATGGGCTCTGAGGCATCTACTCTTCATCCTGGCCCATCTCAGGCCCACCGGACCGTGGCTGTCATTCCAGTCTCCTTGGCTTTTCCCGCCCATGGCCCTTCGCTTCCCCTGAAGCCTTAGCTGCTGCCCGAGGTGCTCCCCTGGCCAGCTGGTGGCACCTCTCTGAGTCTCCCCGGGAGCTCTGACAAGGCTCGTCGGAGAATCCGGCCTTGAGAGAAGAACCCAGCCAGGGGCCTGTCTGCTTTCCTGGAGTGGGGGGCTCTGCTGAGAAGCCCACAGGAGGACATCAGAGGGCAGAAGGGATGCTGTAGACCCAAGTCGGAAAGGCAGCTTGGGCGGGAACACACTATAGTTCAGGACAGTGAGCTGAGAGTGGACAGAGAAGCGTGTGAGGGTGGAGAGAAGGCAGGACAGGCGGGACACTCCAAATTTCCCTCCTTGCTGATGTGAGACACAGCCAACACTCACTAGATGGGAGCTATTATTAATATATATACATATTTTTCTAAATAATTAAGAAACTCTAAAATACCCATCCCTCCGAGAAGCTGTGGAGCTAGTACCACCCATCAATCCATTCATTCGTTCAATATTTATTAAACCCCAGCTCGGTGCCAGGCCCTATCCAAGGCCCTGGGACACAGCAAAGATCGGGAACAGACACGGACCCCGCCTGCGCGGAGCTTAGAGTCTGGTGGGGGAGGCGGACTTTCCGCAGGCAAACCCACAAATGAAACGATTTTTCAAATGAGTTGCTCATTCCATCATGCGTTTAACAGCATCTGGGAGAGCAGAACCAAGGGCCCAACGGTAGATGGGCAGCCGGGGAAAACCTCTTCGTGGAAATGCTGGTTCGCAGTGAAAGCTGAGTGTGACTTGGCCGGGACAGCCCGGGGCGAGAGGCAGGGGGGCAGCAGAAGCCAGGGCTAGGGGACCCGCTGCCGGCGTCAGCTGGCCCTTGGGAGGGGCTGGGATTTTCTTTTTGCTGCTAAGTGTGCAATGGGAAGTTAAGTGGCCCGAGTGTTTAGTGATCTCTCTGGCAGCTGAGCGAAGAATGTATCAGGGAGGGAAGCAGAATGGAAGCTGCCGGACCCGTGAGCAGGCTATTCAGGAGCCAGCAGGGTAGGGGGCCTCCTGCACTGCGTCTTAGGGTCCAGAACGCCCTGGTTCCCAGTGCTGGCTGAACAGTAGAATCACCTGGGGAGTGTGAAGAAGCCTGGCGTGCAGGCTGCGCCCAGACCACTGTAATCGGAGTCCCTGAGGGTAGCACCCAGCACCCGTCCTTTGAAACGCTTCCCATGCGAGTCCAGTGCAGGGTCCCAGCACAGTCTCCAGCCCCAAGAGGGTGGGGAGGGGAATTCACATTTTCGGAGCACCTGCCATGTGTCTGTGGCTGTGCCAGTTCAGTCGGTTTACTTTGTCTAATCCTCACCAAACCTGTGAGAGTTGGGTATTACCGCACCCACTCTTCAGAAGAGGAAACTGAAGCTCAGGAAAGTGAAAACCTTGGCTTTCTTACTTCCTGGCCTTGAAGAAGTCACTTAAACCTCTTTAAGCCTCAGCTTTGTGTGTGTAAATTAGGGATATTATCTACAGAGAATTGTCAGGAGAGTTAAATGAGGCAGGCTTGCCCACATCTGGAACATAACAAATGTTCCATTCATTGTAACTACTGCCAGCAGAGCCCAAGGCCTCAGAGTCAGTAAGGGAAGAGGTGGGATCCGAGCGGCTGACTTGGGCGAGCCCCAAGGAGAAGAGCTGGGTTTTGAGTCGTCCCTGCAGACCCCCCAGGCGGAGCCCAGCCCAGGCACAAGGGTGAGAGTCCCTGAGGAAGCCCGGGAGGCGGCACCCACACCTCCTGCTGCCATCAGGCGGCAGCCTTCACACCCAGGGGTTCTGCAGGCCTACCTGCTCCCCTCTGAAAGGAGGATGGGGAGCCGTTATCCCCTCTCACAGACTGGGGGGACTACCTTTGGGTAAGGCGGGGCATCAGAGGCAGAGCTAGCGATGGCCGCAGGTCCTCTGTCTCCCTAAGGCGCTTCCTCTGGCACAAGGGAATGGAGGGGAAGATGAGACTTGCCTCACTGTGGGGTGGGCTAGCACTGGGCACCAAGAAGGGTGAGTGGTCCGAGGGTGAGGTCTGGGGCCAAGGGCTCAGCTCTTTAGATGCAGTGTTTCTAGGTTTCCTGGCTGACTCTGGGTAGGCCCTGCACCCTGAGGGCCCCTACTGCCATCCCTTGTCCCTGGGAGCATTCCCAGCTGGAGCTCAGAGGTTTTCCTGGGCCTACCTTGCCCATGCTGAGGACCCCGTGGGATCCCCCAGCCGTATCAGAACAAAAGTTAGGTAGGCTCTGAAGTCAGACAGCCGTAAATTGCAACCCCACCTCCGCCTCTTCGGTGCTGTAATACCTCAGGCAAGTTTCTTCTCTAAGCCTGGGGTTCCTCAGCTGCAAATTGGAAACAAGTAAAAAAGTAGTGTAGGTCACATTACCTGATAGGGAAAGAGCGCCAAGATACATCACTCACTGAGAATGAAAATGTAGAACAGAAGAAACCAAGATACAGAACAGCTTTAATAGAGTAGGCGCCAAGCTGAATTTTTTAAAAGGGGTATCTTGCAGGTGTGTGTGCACTTGTGTATATCAGAATGGGCACCAAACAACTGAAACTGTGCCCCCCACCCCCGCTCTGGGGAACAGGGCTGGGGTGGGGGCAGGAAGAAGAGTTACCTGCCATGGAATATACAATTGGTACTGTCTGAGTTTCTGGCTTTGTGCAGGTTTTATTTTTTCAATTGAAGTATTTTTTAATGGGGTTAATAAGACACACGGTTGACTCAAGGATTAAATAAATTAATATACGTCAGTGCCCGGCACAGAGCGAGTTCTCAGTTCCACACCACACCATATTGAGCACGTGGTAGTTCCGATTGGTTGCAGTTCTACACTCCCTCTACCATGCCCACACCCTTGCCATGGCCTCAGGACCTGCTTGGGTCAAGGGGGTGCTTGCGTGGTTGGACATGTTTGCTTGCATTCCTGCCTTTCGCAGAAGAACATGCCTCAGGTAGCTGCTGACCCACAAAGGGTGAGAGACGTGTGGAGCAGATCTGTACCGAATGCACAGTTTAGAACCAAGCCTCTCTGAGACCAGCCCAAATAACCAAAACCCAGTCAGCTTGCAGGAAATACTTACTGTTGTATGGCCCTAATCTTTGGAGTGGTTTGTCATACAGCATTCTTACGACAAAAGCTGACTGATACAGACTGTATGGCAGGCCCTGTGCTAAGTCCAGGGGATACAGTGGTGAACAAAAGCAGATACAGTCCCAGCTCTCATGGAATGTGGTATACCCTAATGATGTAAAGGCCACCACGAGAGCATTTAATAGTAGGGAGGTGGGGAGGGTTGATCTAGACAGAGGGACAAAGAAGCTTCCTTGAGGAAGTGACGTTTGAGCTGAGATCTGAAGGTTGGATAGGAATTAAGTAGGTAAACTCCTCCGGAGGGAGGAATAGCATATGCAAAGGCCCCAAGGCTGGGAGGGACATGGCTCCTATGGGGAGGCTGGCAGTGTCTGGATAACCACGGGGTAAGTGTGAGATGAAGTGAGGGGGTACAGAGCAGGCAAAGATATTTTTTAAGCAATGGGAAACATTGGAAGGGCTTAGGAAGAAGGTTTGGTGGAACGGAGAGGAGGACACAGTCAAGTTCACTTTGGAAGAGGTCATTTGGACTGAGGTTATATACGTACTGGAAGTTATGTTAGTTGAGGTAGTATTGGAACCACCATCACATCTGTGCCTGTCTTTGTATCTCTGACACATTTGTATCTTTATTCATCTGTGCCCTTGCTTTTGTGTCTGGCCTCAGAAGCTCCAAGCCCCCAGCCCCTTCCTAGATTATTGGGGACCTTGAAAACTTAGGGGCCTTTCCACCTGCACCACATCCTGCACCACATGTGCATAGTACCTTGTATTTCCAAAACTCTTGCCCATCTTCTGGGCACCTTGGGTCTCTGCTGGCAGCTGGCATCGCTGGACCAGCAGAGGCTGAAGGCTGCCCACAGGGCTCCTGAGTCTGAGGCTGGGTGATGGCTCCCCACAGATGGGGGTTGGGGAGGAGCAAGAGGCACAGAGGACCCTGGCATCTGCAAACGTCCCATCAGTGCAAATCAATGCAAGATTAAAATTCATGATGGTTCCAGGGCACAACTGCAAACAATTTGTTCAGTAAACTTTGCTCTAATTGGCATCCGTAGAATTTCCTGTTAATCAGGCCCCTTGGGCTCTGGGGCTGGGATGCCTGTCTGCCCACGACAAACAGGAGCCTGGGTGGGTGGGTGTGAGCGGAAGCAGGAGGGAGGATGGTCAGATGTGGGCGTACATTCTCATGGGCCAGGTATGTCTCACTGTGGGATTCAGGTGCCAGATCAGAGTTGGCCACAGGTGACCTTGCCCAGGGAGTAATTCTGTTCTGTTCCAAGTGGGTCTCTGTGTTTTGGGGGTGAATCTGCCTCAGTCAGAGTCTATGGGCCAGTCTGCTGGGGAGTGTGCATCTGTGCAGGTATGTGTCTAAGTGTTGGGGTAACTGTTGAAGCATGTGTCCAGGTGGTAGGGTGCGCATCTGTCAGAGCGTGTACAGGGACCTGTATCTAAGTGTTCGTGTTGGCACCTTCAGGTAGCTGTCCAGGCATGGTTGGGGGTGCATGTCTGCAGCTGTGCTGCAAGGTCTGGGGCTCAGTGTGGAGGCTGCTGGACCAATAGTTGTTACTTAGTTCTCTCTCCGGCTCCAAGAGATAGTAACTGGTGACAACCAAGTTGGGTCCTGGACTCAGAGGGTCTCTTGCCCATGTCCCTGGTCTATCTATGAAGCTGTCACCAGAGAGGGGCTGGGCCCTGGTCAGCATCCCCCTTAGTCCATGCCCACTCTCTGTAGCACCAGGGCCCTGTTTCTCATCACACACTGTAGGCCCAAGACTCGGGGCCCAAAGGCTTTTGAGAGTTTTGCTGAAAAATATCAATGACCTCAAATATGAAAAGAACTCACCTGAAGGAATCCCATGCAGTGAATGCTTAATTATATGTCTACAAAATGTAACATCATGCCCACTGCCAAGCTGCTCAACTTGTATGTTTATATATGAATCCTATGTAACATGGGATCTGGCCATGTTTTATTTTGTCTGATGTTACGGGAGGTAGAGCCTCCAAGAGTGAGAAGACCCAAGGAGGTCCAGCGACAGCCTCGGCCAGTCCCTTAAGTCCCGGTGGTCCCCAATCAGTCTCATAGGGAGGCATCCTCTGTCCTTGCGTAGTGATGGGGGTCACTTTGGCATGCTGTGACATGCAGACCATGACACGCAGAGGCTGGAAAGGTATGTAGCAATGTGTAGGGGCACATGCATGCGTGTGTGTGTGTGTGTGTGTGTGCGTGCGTGTGTGTGATGGGCCTCCGAGTCCCAGGGCTGCCTGCAGCTTGTGTCTCTAAAGGGGTTTATCCTGAACCAAGGAAATAAACTGCAGTACTTGTATAATTGTGTGTGAGGGACTGTCTTATGCCCAGATGGCTATGATGCTGCTTTGTGTGCGCGTGTGCATGCCCAAACAGACAACTTGCCTGAACGTGAGGGCGTCTGGGGATGTGCTGGCTTGGAGGGGTGTGCAGGCGGCCCCCACCCCAGCATCCCTCACCATCATTATCTCTGCAGGAGCAGCTCCTGCCCTGAGGCCCGCCCTCACTGTTGCAAACAGCTGCTGCTTTTCCCCAAATTAACCCCTCTGCTCCAGCGTCTCATTTTCCTGCTAGGGGGCCACGGGCTGGCTGGGGAAGGGTCTCTGGAGAACAGAGTCCCCAGCAGGGAAGCTGATCTTCCACTGACCCCTGCCCCGCCCTTTGTCCACAGGGGTTCCCCTTCTTGACTGCTGTGGCCAACAGGGATGGCATGACCAGCTATCGGAGTGTTAGTTGTGTGACTGTGTGTGTGTGTGTGTGTGTGTTCGGGAGAGAGAGAGGGAGTGGGGGAGGCTGGGTCTAGAATGTGAGCAGTTCAGAGGTACTGCAGAGGGCGCCAACTGCCAGTGGGTAGTGGGGCTGCCCTCCTGGTCCTGACAGAGGGGTCCTGAGTCCTTCTGGCAGCAGGGCGGGGCTGGAAGAGTCTGAATCGTCAGTGACAGGGACATGGCTTTGCCCAGCCAGGGCAGTGGTGGGCCCAGGCTGGGCTCACCTAGGGGCACCCAGGGATGCTCAGCCTAGGCAGTGGCACGTAGCTCCCTTGGCCTGCCAACTGGGCTAAATCCAGGTGAGGGAGACACAGAATCTCAGCACAAGTTGCTGAGGAGAAAGAAAAGCAGGAAACAAATGAGAGAAGAGAGAACAGGGGCCGGGGGGTGGGGGTGGGGGGCAGGGTCAGTGCTGGAAGACCTTGGCCAGCTGCCTCCCTGTGGCTGGGGAGGAAGGAGTGGACTCAGAGAGCCCAGACGGAACCCAGGGGAGGCACGGGCACGGGGCCCAGGCCTGCGCGAGGTGGGCGGATGGCCGTCGCCTAGCTGGGCTCTCTGAGCTTTTGTGGCTTGTGGAAGGTCCCTATGCCAAGACACCAATCTGGAAATGGTGCAGGTGGGCACAGGGACACCGGCCACTCTGCCTTGGCTCTGACTCCAAGACACTCGAGTACTCCTCCCCTGTGCCCCTGGGAGTCACCAGTGCTGGGATGGGGAAGTTCAGGGCTGTGGCCTCCGAGAGGAGGCCCCTGACCCAGTCTAGGGGTTAGGAAAAGCTTCTTGGAAGAGGTAACATATCAGCCCAGGTCTGAAATTGATTGCAATAATAACACAAATTATTATTTGTAATAATAGTAACAAATGATAGCAATACTGAGCAACCTCTCAACACATTCCAGATACATTATGTCATTTAACCTCTATAACTGCCCTGTGACTTAGGTACTAGAATCCCCATTTTATAGTCAAGGCAATTCAGACTCAGAAAGGTGAAATACTTTGTAAAAGAACAAATAGCTAGTAAGTGACAGAGCCAAGATTTCAAGTGCACTGACATCTGAGTTGTTATCCACACTGGGCCCCTTCCACAGCCTTCTGGGATCCTGAGTCACCTTCCCCAGTTTTAGTGGCAGTGGTAGCAGAGCAGGCCTCCGTGTCTGCTGTGACCCTTGGGGGCTGGCCTGGCAGCCTGGATGAGGCTGGTGTGGAAGCGATGCAGCAGAGATTGAGAAGGGCAGGTGTAGTCACAGGCCTGCGTTTGCAGAGACTGACATCTACCTGGCCCTGTTTTCATTTGCTTTTTAGTTGAGAAGGGAAAAGGCCCACGTTTTTATGACACCAGCTTGTGATTCTATTTTCTGTTTAAATTCTGGGTGAGGGAAAAATAAGAGACATGAGAGAAACCTTCAGAATCTCATTTCGAGAGTCTGAGCTGCAGATAAATGAGCCTCCTGCAGAAATGCTACATCAAAGAGAATTTTCTCAGCTGTATTTTCTTTCTTTTAATAGGATCCATTTACTACATTAATATTCCAGGAAGTCATTTCAATTTCGTGTTTATCATCCATTGGGAAAGTTAAACAGGATCAATATGTAACCAGTGGTGAATCTGGGAATCTTGGGGGAGAAGGGGAGTGTTTGGGGGCAATGGTGATTCCACAACCGGGAGTCCTTAGGAGGGGAGGGCACTGCTGGGGAAGCAGGAGCGGTGTGTGTATGGGGGGGTAATTGCCTGAACACAAATTGTAGGAGCAATTATTGAGCAGCTACTACTGTGAAGCATCGCTCATGCCTTATGTTTTTAATCCTCACAACAACTCAGAAGTAGGTAGTCTTATTACTATCCTTACAAATGGGGAAACTGAGGCACACATCCAAGGTCTTTAGAACTCTGATACATTCCTTCAATAAATACGTGTCAAACACCTGTTATGTGCCAGGCATTTATTTTCCTGGCAGCTGGAGGCTTTAGGTGAACAAAAGTTAATCTACCAAATGCCTAAGGCTACACGTCAAATCTGCTGAATGCCTCTTTTGGTGAATTGGCTGCTTTGGGGAAACAGGTGGGCCCCTGCCCTTGTGGAGGTTGCAGTCAGGTGGGGAGACGGGCTTTCCTCAAACAGTCACGCAAATCTAGATGAACTCACCCCACACAGCCTGCACGTCCTTGGTTACTTCAGGACTCCAGCTCCCTGTACTCGGCCTTTGCTAATGCAGCTATGCTGGCCTGCCTGTGGGTCCAGTACACCAGGCACAGTCCCACCTCAGAGCTTTGCATTTTGCCCTGGCTGTTCCCACTCCCCGGAATGCTTTTCCTCACATACGTGTTGTGTCTCCTTACTCCTTCCCTCCCATCAGGTCTTTGCTCCATGCTGCCTCCTCCGGGACGCCTGCCCTGACCTCCAGGCCCTCACTGCGGCCCTCCCGGGTGGGTCTCCCTCTCTGCTGTTTGGTTTTATGAGCTGCACTCCTTTTTTCTAACAGAGGTTATCACTCCCTCACTTATCATGCTGAGGTCTGCCTCCCTCACTGAATGTAAGCTGCACAGGGCAGGGACTTTGTCCATTTTGTTCACTGTTCCATCTCCTGGGCCTAGAACTGTGCCTACACGCCATGGGTGCTCAGTTAGCCAGTGTCTTGCCAATGGGTTTCAGCCCCGGGTAAGTTTGCTATGGATTCAATGTGACCAAAGAAAATGACAGCAAAACGTTCTTTGGGGTGAAAGGGTTATACCCAACTTTATTTCCAGGTGGCAGGTCAGTCACTAAAATCCCATCCACTCAGAGTGAGTCTGCAGGCAGCAAGCCGGTCTCTGCCTCTGGGCCCCTCTGCCTGCACAGCTGTCCTCTGGGCCTCTCTGCACAGTTGTCCCACACAGCTGTCCTCCGGGCCTCTGTCCTCAACGCTGCCACAACTCCAGCCTCTGCACTGCTCTCCTGCAGCCTTGCAGCCCTGCCACCGTGTCGCGCCCAGAGCACTGGGTGGAGCTCTTTATGTAGAGTCAACAGCCATGCATTGCCCACAGGTGTGCAGTGAGCTAGTTAGCCATGGCCAGGTGAGAATCCTGGCCACAGGAACTCTCATTTTATCCACAGCCAGAAAAGCAAGGATGCCTCCCCACGTGAGGAGGCAGGCGGCAAGGCTCCAGAGGAAATACTATTTCTATGCTGAGTTGTTAACTTTTAAATTTCACTGGCTCCTAAGGACAGCCTTTCATGGTCAAACTATTGTTGGCCCCATGCTATAGACGGGGCAGCTGAGGTGCTGGGTGGTGGTGAGGGAGGGCAAGAGCGGGCCCCCTCCAGACCTCCAGGGACAAGCACTGGTGCCTCTCCTCACCATCTGCTGGACCTTGGTCAGACTTCTGGCATTTCTGTGCTTCACTGTGTTCATCTGTAAAATGGGCGCGGTAACAGGACGCCCCTCCAAAGGCTGACTGGAGAACTGAATGGGACAGCATATGCCCATGCCTTGGCGTGGGCCGCACGCAGGGAGGTGCTCTGTAATGCCGGCTATTACTATTCTTGGAGCTGTGCTGTTCTGCCTGAGTCAGGCCTCCAGGCCGCTCCCTGCCCAGGAGTCTCCATCCCATTTCCATAGGGAACCTTGGGTCAGCCCAGAGCTCTGCCTCCAAATGGCAGTGGCCAGGCTTGTCCCGTTCCATTCATTTAGGCGGAATTACATTTCTCCCTGAGCTGAGAGTCTTTTGCCCACCCCTGCCCTTTCTCTTGCTCTCATCAGAGGGAAAATGAGCTCTGGGAGCTTTCCCCCCGGTCCAGAAATCCAAGGTGAAGAATTTCATTAACAATCAAGAGGACATAATCAACATTCTAATAATTCCAGACCCACACTCCCCCTTTTGCAGCCCCTCCAAAGTGCCCCATCCTCCCCACTCCATCCCATTCTCGGCTCTCCCAGACACACTCTCCCTGACAAAGAAATCTCATTTCCTCTCCAACCGAATGTGCTTTGCTATTAAATTCAGCACCTTACGTTCTGCCCTGACGGTGCGGGGATGTATTCCAGATTTCCCCAGACTTTTCCTGCTTCGGAAAGAGACACATTTGGGAGCGATGACTTCATAAAGGGGGCTTGCTTCTCTTACACCCCTGAAAGGCTCCAGGGTGGACTGACACACTTTCTCCTTGGGGACTCAGGAAGCCCCTCTTCCGTGGCCAGAGGAGAACTTCCGGTGTGGGGGGGAGAGGAAGTGCTCTGGTGACCTTCCTGCAGGATTACTGAGTGACCTAGAGCCAATAAATGGCCTTTGTATTTTACACAGTGCAAGGGTAAAGCCCCACTGTAGCACCTCAAGCCCCACTGTGCTGCCTTCTGGCTGCATGACCTTGGGTAAATTAATCTTTCTGAGCCTCAGTTTCCTTATCTATAAGATGGGGATAATAGCAATAATGCCTGTCTCCCAAGGTCGCTGGGGGAATGAGATGGGACAATGCTCATTAGCACAGCGCCGTGTCTGGAGTGGCACACATTAAATCCTAGCTGCCGCTATGATTCTAAGCATACTGGTGGTGATGGCATCCTTTGCACTTGACTCCGTGCGTGCGGTCCTACCGTCCTTCCCCTCACCGCACCAGTCCTTCACCCAGCTGGAACACTGCATCCGTATCGATACAGTCAAATGTGGGCGATGCAGGTGTTAAACAGGCATGGACAGTCCGGCACAGTCAGAGCTGTGACAGGCGAGGCTCCGAGGACCCTCTGTGGAGGTCAGAGGCGCTGGCAGGAGTTGACATCTACATTGAGAGGTGAGGGGTGAGAAGGGGTTTGCCTGGGAAGGATGAGAAAGAGGGAAGGATGAGAAAGAGGGGCTCTGAAGGTGAAAACTCTCAAGGTGCAAAAGCCTGGAGGCGAGGACTCCTGCAGAGGAGCGGCAGGAGGTGGTGGGGAGTCCTCCAGGGCCTCGGGGGGAAGGGCGGGTTTGACTTCTGTCCTGAGGGCAATGTGGAGCCACTGAAGGGACACTGAGGAGACTCTTCTTGTAGAAGCCTCTGTCTGGTTGCAGTGTGGGGACCAGACAGGAGAGGGGTAAGGGGAAGTGAGGAAGAGGGTGAGCACGGGCTGGTGAACGTTGTGGGGTGCAGGGAAGTGGAAATGTGCACGACAGAGGCCGTCCCGGTCAGGGCTGGCCCTGTCTGACAGTCAGGGTGCAGGGGGGGATGACTGGCCAGAAGCTGGCTTGATCACCCCCACCTGGGAGGAGGGCGACCTGGAAGAGGCCCAGAGGCTGAGGGAAGAATGGGTGGGGGCTTCTGGCGCAGGTCCCTGTCTAGGAAGGTGCCTGAGGGAGCCTTGGGTGGCTGGAGACGGGGCGTGGGGCAGGAGCCCGGGAGGCCAGCTCAGAGCAGCATGCCAGGCACTTCCTGATGCTGGTCCCGTGGCAGGGCCAGGGGCGCCTCTCTGGTACATCCTGAGTGCACACACCGCACCCTTCAGCGCTCGGGCACACACGGTTCTCTGGGCTCCTTGCACAGGGGGAGGACGGCGCAGGGGGAAGGAGGAGTGCTCCCAGCCCAGGTCCCGGTGGCTCACGGATATTAAGCCCTTAGGGGAGGAGAGAGGGGCTGCTGTGCTCTGAGTGACCCAGCGCTCTCCCTCCTGGACCTTCAGGTGGTCGTCAAACCTACAGACTTCCCTTCTAGCTCCTTCCTAAGACACGGGGCTCTGGTTACCTGCGCGACCTCGGCCCCTCCCCCTGGGGGGTCTACAACAGGTATAGTTTTGGGGGCAGCGATGGAAGTGAGGGGTGGGGGTGCAGACAGGGAGTGACAGGAGGGCAGAGAGCTAAGGGGCAGAGTCTGACCCCCTTTCTAATCAGGACAAGGGGAAGCTGTTCCCACATGTGAAGGCGTTCAGACAGGTGGTTACTAGCCCCCCACATTGCCCTCCTGCCCCAAATCTTTCTGTGGCTCCTCAGTGCCTTCAGAGTAGACTTTGGTTTATTTCTTCCTGAGTCTTTTGCCCCCTCCTGCCGTCTCTCTTGCTCTCATCAAAGGGAAAATGAGTCAAGGGCCTCTGCCAACCCTGGAGCCTCTACAGTGGCAGCACCGCCCCACAAGCCTCCAGGCCTCCGCCCACTGCAGTTTCCTTTGCTGGACTAACCCCACCCCCTACCCTTGATCCTCACTCTTTAAGTCTCAGAAACCCTGAAGGCAATTTTCTTAGACCACTCCTCCAAACTAGAAAAGGGTCCTCCTGTGGGCACCCCAGGGCACCCCTGGCCTCCCCTACCGCAGCCCAAGCCGTGCTCTAACTGCCCTGCTTTCCCCTCTCAAGAATGCAAGCTCTGTGAGGGCAGGAACTTGCCTTCCAGGAAGCCTCCAGGCCAGGCACCAGGCCTAGAATTCATTAGGTGGAAGGAATACCTCGTGGAAGGAACACACCGGGAGTTACCAAAACAGTATTATCTTTTGGGCTAGAAGCTGCTTAGATACCACTAAGATGAACCTCCTATTTTTGAGGCCTAGACACTGGAAGGGACTTGCCCAAATTCGCAGAGAAGGAGTGTCTGTGCCAGAGAGAGAACTCAGGAATCCTAATTCCTGGGCTCTTGCCCTCCTTAGGTGGGACCCAGGGAGGCAGGGGAGGCAGCTGGCCGGGAGTGCACACGGCACGCAGTGGGTCCTGCAGGAGCAGCGCTTGGGGTGGGGGGTTGGGGGTGGGGTGTGTGTGTGTGTCTGGCCGGGAGTGCACATGGCACGCAGTGGGTCCTGCAGGAGCAGCGCTTGGGGGTGTGTGTGTGTGTGTGTGTGTCTGGCCGGGAGTGCACACGGCACGCAGTGGGTCCTGCAGGAGCAGCGCTTAGGTGTGTGTGTGTGTGTGTGTGTGTGTGTGTGTGTGTGTGTGTGTGTGTGTGCACCTGACTGGCTGGGAAGCCTCCAGCTCCCTGGAGAGGAGCCCACCCAGGACTGAGCAATGTGTGCTAGGAAGCTGAGCGGGCCAGGCCCTTGGACTGGGGATTTACATCATCTTAATCCCCTGTGGATGCTGCAAGTGGGTACCCAGGGGGCTAGGCAAGCCCTGGGGAGGCAATCACAGGCTAATAGCCTCCCGGCCTGAGAGGCAATTAGGGGCGAATTCCCAGTGGACCTGAGGCAGCAGGAAGGGCAGTAGGCTGCTTGGAGTTGGGGTGCAGGCCCACCTCTGCAGTTCTGGCTCAGGGTCAGAGGGGCCAGGATGAGGGCACAGGGGAGTCAGCAATCCCCTAAACAGAAGGGGGTACAGGGATACAGGTGGGTAGTGAGGCAGGGTGGAGCCGTGGGAGTGAAGCACAATGGTGGGTGATTAACTGGAGGATATTCTCAGGACCCCAGATACAACAGTGAAAGAGCCAAGCTTAATAACTCAGATCCCAGCCTTTCTGATGGCGGTTTACTTCCCTATAGATGGGAATAACAACAACGTACTCTATCTCAGAGGGCTGCTGGGAAAGTTAAGTGAGAGAAAGCACGCAGAGCATTTAGTTCAGAGCCTGGCCCTTACCAAGCGCTCAGTAAATCATCAGGATGGTGATGATGTGCGGAGGTGGTATCATACACCTGGTATAAACAGACTTTGAAACCAGGCAGACCTGGGTTCAAATCCCAGCTCCCCCATTTTCCAGCTCCAGGACTGTAGGTAAAAGACTGAGCCCTGGGTCCGTCATCTGTAAATAGTACAAACAGCAGTGCTTAACCTCAGCCAGGGTGAGAGGAAGTGCTGAGGGGAATGTAAAGGCCTGGAAGTAGCTTCTCCCAAGTGGTAGCTCCCCAGGTGGGGCCAGGTCACTTCCTGGACCTCTGATCACAGCCCCAACTCTTCTGCCCCTGAGGCCAAGAGGCAGCTCTCCAACCCCAGGACCTGACTGCAGGGGCTCCAGCCAGGGGCCCTACCACCCCTCTGTCCAAAAGAAAGGTCAACAAAGCTGGCCCTCTGCTGCAGCCCTGAGAGGGAGACATGTGACTGTCATTTGGAGGTGAGTCTGGCTTATAAACTGCTACCAGATAGACTACAGCTGTGAGGTTCTGCAAACCTGCTGCGCGTTTACTGCAGGCACAGCCTCAGCAGGTGTGGAGGGGGGCAGTGGGGAGAACAGAGGAGGCTCATCTGAAGTGGCCTTTACCAAGAGCTACTCTATATCATCTAGTGTAACCCTCTACACCCCATGAGGAGGGAACAGGTATCATCCCTATTTTATAAACAGGGAAACTGAGTTCAGCAGAATGAAGTGTCCGGCCCAAGGCTGCCTAACTCACAGCGTCAGTCCCAGGATTCAAACTCAGGATTGTCCCAGAGCCCAGGCTTTGAAGGGGAAGCTTGGTGCCGAGCTGTGCCCCCGACACCCAGCAGTTCTGGAGGTCTGTAGGAGTACTCAGGCCTCCAGTGGCCACAAGCCCAGGGATCTGGAAGAGCAGTCCAGGGGGCCCTGGGGAAAGAGCGAGGCTGGTGTTGGGCTGGGCTGAGACTGAGACCACTGTCCATTCGCAAGGTTACTGACTGGCCCGGAGGTATGGGTGCCCCCAGGACAGGGAATGGCCCCACCCCAGCCACCATCTTCCAGTTCAGAGGCCCCTTCTCAC
This sequence comes from Manis javanica, assembly GCF_040802235.1. Lineage (NCBI taxonomy): Eukaryota > Metazoa > Chordata > Mammalia > Pholidota > Manidae > Manis > Manis javanica. The sequence continues at coordinate 88,263,273 of NC_133169.1, read as the reverse complement.
CGGCTTGCCTGGCCAGGGAATGAGCCAGGTGCTTTGAGATAAAGAGTCAGCACAGCCCCACACCTGCTGAGGTGGCTGCTTTGGGGTAAACATAAACCTGGATTTCCTGGGTGCTGGATGGCTCAGCATAGCAGCACCCAGGTATTCCTCCCCTCTGCGAGGCAAGGAGGAGGAAATCAGCAATAAGTCACTCCCTCGAGGTGCTGAGGTTGTCGTGAAGAGGTCTTCTCCCCCAGCTCCAACACGCTTTCCAAGAAGAGGCCACACTCCATCCCATGAGGCTGGGGTCACCAAGGGGTCATGGCCCTAGGTTCAAATCCCAGCCCTGCTGCTTCCTGGCTGTGCAGCCTGAGTCCCCATTTCCTTATCTGTAAAACGGGGATAATTGTGTCCACCTCCACAAAGATGAATGAAGGACATTTGCCAAGAAAGCGAGGCGTGTGCCCATGTTTGTCTCCTTTCCTCCCCAACCCCTGAGCCCCTCTGGTAACTGAAACCGCCATTAGCAGCAGCGCCCTCCTCAGACCCCTCTTCAAAACGCAGAGAACCAGGGAGAGGGCCGGTCATTAAATCCACCTGGAATGACACGCGGCTGAGCCCTTTCACAGCTGTGGGATGGAAATGACCGTGTCCCTGTTGTTACTCAGTTACTGACACCTGGGAAAACCGATTCTGGCCTCCCTCCCTCATTTTAAAAAGGGGAAAGGCAGAGGGGAGGGGCTGCTGGCCCAAGGTCACCCAGAGAATCAGGGACTGGTAGAGACAGGCTTGAATCCAGTTGGCCTGTGATGTTGTTCCTTTGTGTCAGGAGGGACAGGTCCTGGGAGCCCGCCCAGCCCACACTGGGAGGGGAGGGGCCCTGCCAGGAGGTGCTGCTCTTGGCCAGTTCCCTGGCATCTGGAATAGGCCCACGCACAGCGGGCATTCAGCACGTATTTACCGAATGACTGAGAGAATGAATGACTGGATGCATGCATGGGTGACAGGAAGACAAAGGTGCCCTTTTAGGACAGGAGGGTGTCTGAGACCGTGGTCACCTTGACACGGTGACCTGGGCTGAGTCCCCACGACTCCTCTGCCTCCTCCAGATGGCAGCAATGGGAGGAGCGGGGTGGAGGGGGTCAGTCCTCAGGGACAAGGACTGATGCTGCTGCCCAAGGGTGCAGATGAGACAGCAGGAGTTATTTGAGGGAGGCAGGGAGACTGGGTGGCCTCTGTGAGAGCTCTGTGAGGGAAGGTTACTTCGTGTCTGGGGCAGGAGGGAGGGCTTTGTGAGGCTGGGGGGTGGCTGGCGGAGCCCTGAGTGACACATGCTCAGAGCCTGGGACACTTGGTGGGCTCTGCGGGCAAAGACCTCCTCCGCCCCTCAGAGGCAGACCAAGCTCAGCTCCGGCTGCTCAGGCTTCTGTTACCACTGGAGACACAGAGGCCTCCTCCCAGAGTGCTGGGAGCCCTGGGCAAGGCCTGCCCTCAGCGTGGCCTGAAGCCTGCGGTGGGCGTGGGGCATAGCTGGGCAGCAAAGGGGTTTGGTAGGACCATGTCAGGCATAATACCCAATGATGTGTGCAGTGTGGCAGCCACTGGCTTCAGCGTCCACAGACCTGGGCCAGAATCCCAATTATTAACAGGGGGGTGGGGTGAGCCTTTGACAAGGGATGTCACATCTCTAAACCTGAGTTCCATCATCTGTAAAATGGGGTTGAGGGTAGTCTTTGTAGGGTGGTTGTGCCATTCCCTGGAGCACCTCCAAGGGAAGCACAGTGCTGCGGCACAAGGAGTCTCATAAGTGGGAACGCAGCCAGTGGTGACAATTGTTTCTGTCACCCGGGCGAGGCCTGGGCTCTGCGACCGCCTGCCCTGAAGGCAGCAGCTCCCTGCCTGCTCCTCGGGACTCCTGGGTGAGGCTGCAGAGGGGCCTGACTCATTCTCCACGACACAGGTCAGCAAGAGTCAGGAGTTATGTCATCCTTTGAACATGGGCCTGGAGGCTCTGCCGCAGGCTCATCTGAAAAATAAATAATAACAACTTGAATAATTCACAGAATCTGTGTGAATAATTCACCATGGCCTCCCAAGCACCAGCCGATTAGTCACCGCAGACCCGGGCTCCGGTCCTGTCTGCCTCTGGCTGCCCCCACAGCCCTGGGGATGTGGCCTGGCCACAGGTGCAGGAGGTGGCGGGCATGCAGGAACACTTGAAGGGCTCTCCCAAGACTGCAGGGAACAGGGGGCAGCTGGGGAGGTAGGGTCCATTGTCTGGGGACTCAGAGACCCATGGGCTGGGGCATCCAAAGGAGACTGCCCCAGGACCCCTGAGCAGGGGGATCCTGTAGCTGGCCATCATGGCTTCCCCTCTCTGGGCTATATTTTGGGGAGCTGGAGGGAAGAAAGCCCCTTCTTGTTATATTTTAGCAATTAGTAACCAGCCCAATGTAGCCCCCTCTCCACAGGGATCCTAGGCTGTGAGGTTTCTCAGCCCTGAAATCAATCCTGCAAAGTCCACACAGAACTCCCATGTTTCCCCTGGGAGGTAGGGTGAGGTGGGGGGTAAAATGCCTCCACTTGGGACTCAGGTGTACCACAGTTCAACTCCCTGTTGTGACTTGACCAAATGGCCCAAATACTCCAGGTCTCCATTTCCTTGTCTGTAAAATGGGGATTAAAAACACCTACTTCATAATGTTATTATTGTTCTGTGGATGAAATGATGTAATGACCATAAATTGCTTAGTGCAATGCCTGGCACATAGTAAGTGCTAAAAAACAGTAGCTATTATAGATACTCATTAACTTTCCAAAGATAGCATGTTGGGGACTCGGAGTAGGAAAAGGGCTGCTCAGATGTTCCAGATGTTCACATAAAACATCATCTGCCGGCCCAAGAGATGGGCTTAGACTAATGACCAACTCAGGGGAGGCCTGTCTGTCAAAGTGTGGTGACCTCCCAGACCCTGCATTCAAAACACCCAGGGTTTATTTCCTCCCAAACACTTGCCATAATTTGGGATCATTTTCTTACTTTTTGATTATGTGCCTCCCCACTAGACTCTAAGTACTCCTTGAGGACAGGGACCTCATCTGTCTTAGTCACCAGTATCTCCCCAGGCCCTAGAATACTGCCTGGCACATAGTAGGTACTCAGTAAGTATTTGCCTACCAAATGAATAGATCCATCAGCTGGACAGAGTTTGTAGCGGCATGGGATCATGAAGAGCAGCGGGAACAGAGCTTCTGTTGTGGGTGTCAGGAGGGGTTCTGGGGGCCGTAACCGGGTGTGCGGCTCAGAGTGGGAAAGGTGGTTCTGGGGCTGGCCTTTGCCAGACTGGCTGCTGGTGGTGCTGCAGGAGTGGGGGCGATGCCTAGCTCCCCCTGCCTTCCCCGCCTCTCAGGTAAGCCATCCCCAGACCAACAATGCGAGAGGCTTAACGGTGGCACAGGCTGGCTGTGCCTTCCCCAGTAACGATTTAATCGCTTGTTTAGAATTTCCTGCGTCATTAATGATTACCCCCCAGAACAGGGGGAATAATTGGCTGTGTTCTCACAGTGAGCGAGCTCCCCGTCAGTGGGGAGCTGAGCCTATTCTGCTCTAATCTTTTCTCACCTGCCTGCCACTCACTCAGGCGGTGATGGAGATGGATGGGCTCATGTGCGCGGGGTTGCTGGGAAGCCACCTGTAGGCTGCAGGACCCAGCTGGGGCTAGGAGGCTGCAGGGAGCACAGGGAGACCGAGAGCTGCAGAGGCTGATGTACAAACAGCGAGAGCCAAGAGACAGGGAGAGAGAACGACACTGGGAATCTGTGTTCTTTGGTGGGTGATTCCCCAGCTCAGCTCATAGCTGCCAGTTTTCCCCAACTGCCTCACTCTTGCTGTTTTTCCAAAGCTTCCATGCATGTATGTGTACCCGCCTGTGTGCACACGTGGACACCTCTAGTGCAGTGGTCCTCAGGGAGTGGTACCTGGACTAGCAGCCTCAGCAGCACCTTGCATTTGCTTAAAGTGCGCATTCTCAGGCCTCACTCCAGACCTACTGAATCAAACCCGGAGGTGGAGCCTCGGGCTTTAATAAGATTTCTAGGTGATTCAGGTGCACTGGAGTGTGAGAAGCCCAGCTCTAAGGTGTAGAGTATAGAGCTGTGGGAGGTAGATGCACGTGCTATGGGGGCATGGCCTTGTGTATACATGCAGGGTGTCTGTGCGGGCATTCGAATGCCTGGCCTGAGCCAGAGGCCAGAAAAGGCCCAGGCAGAGATCAGGCCCAGTGCCTCTACTTGTGGGAGGGGCTCAAGTCTAGCTGTGAACTGCCCCACCATTGCCACCTGGCCCTGAGTGGTCCCAGGACCCCTACCTAGGGAGTCTGAGGTGGGTAACAGGGAGCCATCACTCATTAAGTAGGCCTGGGAACAGGATCTGCTGAGAGTTCCTGGCCTCAGTCCTGATACCCCAATATGGCTCAAAGAGGGACCACATCCTGGCCCTAATAGTCCAGGGACCTGGAGTCCTAGGGGCCTGCCCCTACCCCACCCCTTCAGGAGCCACTGCTGTTGGGTTTTGAGGAAATGAGTTTACAGGGACCAAGCAATTTAAGGAGGATTATGCAGGCTGGGGGGAGGAGGGGAAATTATCAGCTGAGAGCCAGAGAGCCACAGCCCCCACCTGCAGGGGGGAGGTGCCGGGGTACATTGTGGGCAGGAGGTTATAAATTCAGGAGGGGCGAATGGGAGGCGGCAGGAGGCAACACTGGGGCCTCTGGGGTGTGAGGCTATTGCAGGGAAGGAGAGGGGGGAAGGGGAAAGATGGGTGAGCAGAAAGTAGGAAGCCATGGCGGGTGGGCAGACTGACAGAAGTGGGGGGAGAAGGTAGAGGGACAGAGAAAGGGGAAGGAACAGAGAAGGGAGCCATTCTGGGGGAAGGAGGAAGGGAAGGAGAGGCGGGGAGGTCTGCACGGCGGCGGAGTGATAGGCCTGCGGCTCCCAAGTGGGGCTGGTTGGAGGGACGCCATCAGAGTGTGGAGGCCTGATGCCAGGCAGGAGGGCATGGGGGCTGCTCCCACCACAGTTTAATCTGAGGGAAGGGGTGTGGGCATTCAATTCACAAAGAATCCAAAACAGATGAGACAGTGAGCTGCTTTGCTGAGTTTTGTATTTAACAAGACAAATAAATGGAAGGAGTATGAATAATTAGGAAGTAATGAAGACCTTGCAAAAATAGCTTTTTCTTAAAAGAAAAAAAAAAGGTAGCAAAGCAAATACTCAGAAAACCAGAACATATGCAAATTGCCCATCTTGGGCAGGTGAGTGAGTTAGCGAGCCAAGACACCCAGCCTGTAACAGCTCAGCTGGGCCTGAGGATGGGGAGGGGGTGCCAGGGGGAACCGGTTAGGCAGCCACATCCTGCCAGAGTGGGCTGGGAGGTTGAGATCATGTGTCTTCCCCAGGCTTCTCAACCTGCAAGACGTTCTAGGGAAGACGGTGGCAGTCCCCAGCAGTGATGCTGACCTCAAATGTCTACGCCCAAACCCCCAGCCTCTCTCACTTCCTTTAATTACCCCTGGAGACCCATCATCCATTAATTTCGTGCAGCCCTTTCCGAACTCCTTTCTATTTTCAGCTTTGAAGACCCCTCGTGGGTAACAAATTCCCGAAGTTGGACAGCAGCTGTGTAAAGCAGGACTTCCCTTTAGAAATCATAAATTAAGTAACTCCGGCTTCAGAAGGAAACCGCCTTGTTCTGAGCTAATGTCTTCTTATCAGTAGCTTGGGAGGTTTGAGTTAACAGCCCCCCGACCCCTCAGTGTTTCCCACAGCCCCTTTGCTTTAGCCCACACTTTCCAAATAGTCTGAGCTTCGGGCTCAGCCAGTCTTAGTTCTAAAAAGGGGCTCTGCCACTTCCTAGCCCTGTGCCCTTTGGGAAAGTCACTTACCTTGCTGTCCTTAGTGTTTCCATCTGAAAGATGAGAAATAATTAGATTGACTCTTTCAAAGTTTGGGATGTGATGAAATAATGTATGCAAATCACCTAAAACAGTTCCCAGAACACTGTGTGGTGCGGCACTAGGCCCTGGAGGGAGGGCAGTGAGCCGGAGAGGAGGCTGCTGCCTTCCGGGGAGCTCACGTCCTAGGAGGATGTGGGGATGTGACCAGCAGCCAGGAAGACAGTCAGTCCCGGGGTTCCAAGGAGTGATGGAGCTAAGACAAAGGAGAGATGCCTGGAGGGTGGGGGACGGATGGCTGATCCGGGAAATCTCTGTTGAAGTGACATTTGAGCTGAGAAGAAGCCCAATAAGTGGATCTAGGGGAGGAATTTTTCTAATTAGTCTCAGGATTTGTAAGCAGTTCAGGGCCCTATTTTCTGTATCCTGTATGGTTTCATAGAATTTGATGCCCCAACCCTCATCCCACTCTCCTTCCTTCGCTGGTTTCCCCCTTTCTGCATTTAGAGTCCCTTTTGCCTGTTAGTGGGTCCCAGGCCTGAGGAAGTGGTGAAGGGAAGAGGGCCTAACAGCCTGCCTCCTCCTCCCCTCACTTCCGCGCTCCCGCGCTGTCCCTCCCTGGCTCCTTCCCCTTCCCTGGCTGCCGGGGCGATGGCGCCTTTCCTAGGGCTGAGTCAAGGGCTGCCTCTTACAAGGTCTGGGTGAAGTCTCTGGGTCGCTCTACGCCCAGTCCCCGTTGGGGGGCAGATGTGTAGGGGGTCTCCCTGAGGACATGCATGTATCCCGCTTCACTGGCCCGGAGGCTGCAGGGAAAGGGGCTGCACTCAGAGCCAGTTTCTTCAGTGCACACAAGGAAACTGAGGTCTGGAAAGGGAGAAGTGGCTCCTACGTTGCGCTGTCACCTGTCAGGGGCTTGAGGCCACTCTCCACACTCTGTGTCCAGTGCTCTTTCACCTGGTACACTCGGCTGCTTACCTGCATTTGGGGCTTTGTCAGGGCCTCAGCGTCTTCAGTTCCAGAGCTGGGTCTGTGCAGCCTCCTCTGCGCAGCCCCTAGGGCAGGGCTTTCTGCTATGAGCATCACGGACGCTGGGGACTGGTTGATGGGGACTGCTTAGAGGGCACGTGAGGTGTTTGGTGCTACTTGGGGCTTAGCAGGAGAAAGGGCTGTAGTTCAGGGGTTCTCAAATTTCAGCCAGTATCAGAACCACCCAGAGGGCTTGTTAAAGCACAGATTACTTGCTCACACTCCCAGGGTTTCCTGTTCAAGGGGTCTGATCATTTGCCTTTCTCACGAAATTCCTGGGTGAGGCCGCCCCAAGTCTGAGACCACACTTTGAGAACCACTGCTGTAACCCATTAGCGCTGTCAGCTATGGGTAGGGAACTGAGAATTGTGACAAGTGTGGCAGGTGTTTGCAACCCCCCTCCTAGTAGGAATGCTGAATTTTTTTATCATAAATTGCAAATCTTTATTTCATAGGCAGCCCGAGTAATCTTCTCAAAATGCAAATCTGATCATGGGGCTTAAAACCCTTTGAGGACCCCCAGATAGAGACAAAATGTCATGTGGCCTAGGAGGTCCTGCACAGTGTGGCTCTTGCCCACTTTCCCAGCCTTATCTCACATCACATGGCCTCCTATCTTTGCCTTTGGTCCCTCTCATTGGTTAGCATACTTTTGGCCACAGGACATTTGCACATGCTGTTGCCATGTGCATGTCTGAAATGATCCTACTGCCAGTCGGGCTTCTTGCCTAATAAACTCCAGCTGGCTCCTTAGATCTCAGGCCAGTCATTGTTTCCAGCTGTACCTGATCTCCCTGACCTGACCAAATTCCCCCATCACGTGTTCTAGAAGACCAGTGAACCTGTACTCTCTTTGAAGTTGTTTGCATAATTGCAGTTACACATGAGTGATTAATTGATTAACCCCTCTCTAGCCTGCCAGACCATAAGCTCCAAGAAGACAGGAACAATGTACTCTTTTTCTTTATCATTGATCCCTAGAGCCCAGCACAGTGTCTGTTAGACAGTAGGGGCTCAGTAAATATTTGCAGAGAGAGAGCAAAGGGGAAGACATTTTGAATTTCCACTGGGCTTCTGTTTAAGGTTTTGCTGGAGGAGGAAGGGGAGACATGGTCAACCAGTAGCCAAAAAATGTTTACTGAGCACCTACTGTGTTTAGAGATATGTAGGTCTCACTGCCATGAGGTTCCTCTACCTTAGACAAGAACAGCTCTGAGGTGGCCAGTGAGAAGAAGGGGGAAAAGAAATTTGAATTTACTGAATCCCTCTCAGGGTTGGTCTTTTGCTTTCACTCAGGCTACCTCATTTCATTCTCAGAATATATCAGCATTATTATTTTTTTTTTTTGAGAGGGCATCTCTCATATTTATTGATCAAAATGGTTGTTAACAACAATAAAAGTCTGTATAGGGGTCTCAATGTACAGTCATTAATCAACCCCAAGTCTAATTCTCAACAGTCTCCAATCTTCTGGAGCATAACGAACAAGTTCTTACATGGTGAACAGAGAAGGGCATTCATCACAGAAACTTTCGGTTTTGATCACTCATTATGAACTATAAACAATCAGGTCAAATATGAATATTCGTTTGATTTTTATACTTGATTTATATGTGAATCCCACATTTCTCCCTTATTATTATTATTATTATTATTATTATTATTATTATTTTTAATAAAATGCTGAAGTGGTAGGTAGATGCAAGATAAAGGTAGAAAACATAGTTTAGTGCTCTAAGAGGGCAAATGTAGATGATCAGGTGTGTGCCTGTAGACTAAGTATTAATCCAAGCTAGACAAGGGCAGCAAAACATCCACGGATGCAGAAGATTTCTCTCAAAACAGGGGGGGTTGAAGTTTTAAGCCTCACCTCTGTTGATCCCCAATTTCTCACCTGATGGCCCCCCTGCGACTGTGCCTGTCTTAGGTTGTTCCTCCCTTGAGGAATCTTACCCGTCTCTGGCTAACCAGTCATCTTCCGGGAGATCAGCATTATTACTCCCATTTTCCAGATGAAGAAACTGAGACTGAGAGGCCTGTGTATGAATCTCCTCCTTCCTTCAAGTCTCGGAAGAGTGAGGGGCCCCAGTAAGAGAGCACCAATGAGAGGACGGCTGAGAGGAGGAGCTGCATTTTCATCCCACGACCCCAGCCTGCCCCTTCCCCGGCCCACGGACCCCACTGCTGGAGGCACTGACTACTCAGCAGTGGGGAAACAAGGCCCCTGCCCTTGAAGAGCTTACATTCTCATGATAGACAGAGAACAAGCGAACAAGAGAGCCAGATGTTGTCAGATGTAAAATGTGTGAAGGAAATAAATCTGGGTAATGAGTCCGTGAAGGGATATGGGGGAATGCTTCAAAGGGAGTGTTCAAGGTAGGCCTTTTGGTGGAAGTGACTTCTGAATGGAAGCCTCAATTAGGAGAAGGCTCCACCCAGACCAGCTTCCCCGTTAATGACAGTAGCTCAGTATTTAGGGCCTGTAATACTTTTAGGGCCTTAATAATACTTAATACTGTCTCAATTTCCTTTAAAATCAAAAGAAAACAATGAACTTTCAGGTTGAAGAAAATATTTAAATATATAATATTAATATATGCATGTTCATACCAATGTGGTCATAAAATATAATTTGTATGTGTTTTTACGGAAGAAGGAGTCCACAGAAGCAGAAGTACCTGGGGCCACAACAGTCACAATGTGGCTCTGGTTCTAACCATGGGAAAAGCCACAGGAGAACATTCCAGGCAACAGGAACAGCAAGTGCAAAGGTCCTCGGGCGGGGCTGAGCTTGGCATGTTTGGCATGTTTGGGGAGCAGAAAGAAGGTCCAATGGCCGGGGTGAGGAGGGTAATGAGCAATAAGGTTGCAGGGCCAGATCCCTAAAGCCTGTGCATAGACAGATGTAGGCCAAGGTGTGAGACGAGCTGATGACCAAGGGGGTCACCAACGACAGCTCCTTTGCTCAGAGGCAGAGAGGCAGGGTTGGGAGGGGGGACCTGGACCAATGCATTCCCCTCAAGGGACAGTCTGAGAGCCAACCTCCCTGCTGCATCCTTGCAGCCCAGAAACAGGTCCAGGCAGAGCCTGTTCCCTGACAACTCACAGTCCCTTAAGAGATTTCCTGGACCCCTAGGACAAAACCGGGCTGTGCCTCCTGGCATAGCTGTGAACAGGTGTTGTTCGGCTGGTGTTTCTGTGACTGGAGGGTGTTTCTGAGTTGGGGGTGCCGAGCCCCTGTGTCTTGGCCTCATTTCTGGGGCTCAGGCAGCCCCTCCCTGGGGCAGCCAGACTTGGGGGGGCTGGGGCTTCAGCAAGTGAGATACATTGAGGAGCTATTTAAAGCTGCCAGCAGCTCACCCCTTCTGTTCACGGCTTTGCCGGGTGGGAGCTGCCACCGTCACGCACCCGCCGGCGCCACAGGAACACAGCAGCCCAGGGCACCCACACAGAGGCGTGGGGGAGGGGCTTTGCGTTCCACTACAGCCTGGCAAGGGGTCCTGCTGTCTGCAGGGCAGGGCTGATAGGGCAGGAGTAGCCCCTGGACAGCCCCTCCCTCCTGCCTCAAGTTCCCCCCACACAGCCCAGGAAAACAGCCTCAATGGAGGTCACCCTCCCCGCCCCCCATTGGCTTCGAGTGTAACCAATTAACGGCTTTCTGAGGGTGTCGGTGGAGCGGGGGGAGGTTGCGGACCTTCAGGCCCATAAAGAACTAGACGTGCCTCCTGCTCTCAGGAAGGCCGCACCGGCCTGGGGGCGGAGCCATGTGCAGCGGCCCCTCCCACAGCCGCAGGCCTCGGGTGTTAGCCACCCGTCAGTCATTCACACCTCCCGGGGCCCCACAGCAGGAGTATCTGGGGGCTTTGCAGGGTTTCCAGGGCTTCAGAGCACAAGCTGTGGAGGCATAGGCGCCCTGGTATGAATCCAGGAGGTGTCTTATCCTCTCTGAGCCTCAGTTTTGTTTTCTGGGAAGTGGGGATAGAAATGTCCACCTCATAGACAGTTGTGAAGATTTTATTTGAATTCAAAACCATAGCCTAGCACAGAATAAGCTCCCAATGAGTAAGGACTTTTGCCAGTATTTTGCCAATATTACTGTCATTATCATGATACATTTTGAAATTGGTCTCTTCTCCCCAAAACCTAAGGTCATAGTGGCCCCCCCTTCACTCTGACCCTTTCACTATGACGAAGGCCCCTATGAGGGCAGACATGGGCTGAAGGCCCTAGGAGGGGAATGGCATACAGACCTGTCTGGGACACCCGGGGGCCTGGGCACGCGTCGGGGTTCCGGCAGTGCTGGCTGGAGCTGGCTGCAGGCCCCATCCTGCTCCACTCCTCGCCAGCAGAATACCCACAGGCCAGGCTCAGGAGCTGCCACAGGCTCCTTCTCAGGCGAACTCCTGATTCCCACAGACCAGGGCATGTGGGAACTGGGGCTCTTCTTTCTGGACCAGACAGACAAGCAGACAGACAGATCTCTGCAGGGGCTACAAAGTGTCATCTGACACCTGCAGGGCCAGCCCACAGTGAGGAGGGGATCTACAGGGAAATGTCCTAAATGGGAAGGGCACTCAAGACTGCACGGGCAGAAGCCTAGGGACTAAGATGTGAGGCCAGGCAGGAGGTGTGACAGGTGGGGAGACAGGTGAGGGGCCAGCCAAGGGACGGCCTCGGGAGCACCACCCCGTGGCCTTCCACCACATCCACGCTCCTTTCCTCCCTTTAGTGCCTCTCTCTGGCCCTCCCACACCCCCTTTACCCACAGGCACCATCCCTTGAATCCCCACACAGGGCATCACTCTCCCCAGGTCCCCTGTCCCCTGCTCAGGGTCCCCCTCATCCCACCCCTCCCTTGTCCCTCTCTCCATTCCAGGCTGTCACTGGAGCCCTTTCACCCCATCCAGACCACATCGTCACCTCCAGTAGGGCTATGACCCCAGCCAACCCCTCCATGATCCCACCCAGGGTCCCCACGAGGCGGCCTGGGTCCTCTGCTGTAGCCCCAGGACTCTGTCTCCAGCCCAGCTCCCTTTTCCAGGTCCCCCTCACCCCCTTTCGTCATCGTGATCTGCAGCCAACCACCCAGGAGCTGAATCAGAGCCACAGAGCTAACATTTGCACACACGTCTCTCCAGATGACAGGCAAGATGGGCCTTCTGCCCTCGGCCCCCACACACCCGTGCTCAGGAAGCAGAGGGAGCCAGGGCTGCACCCCGCACGGTGTAGGGAAGAGGGCTGGGGGGCCCTCCTGGGCCCTCCCCTTCTGGATAACTGGCCTGGCCCTGGCCCCTCAGACCTTTGCTCAGGTTGGGACTTACCATTTGGGGAGCAGGAAAAATACAACGTGAGATGGAGAGAGAGACGCGTGATTCAAGAGAGAGGCAGCGAGAGTCCATATCAGAGATGGGGACAGGACAGGAGAATGGGGAGGGAGGTGGGGACAGAGACTGAAGAGAGAGACACATCAGAGACAGGGACAAGGAGACACTGGAATAGCAATAGAGAGACACGAGAAGGAAGAGATGAAAGGACAGGCCAGCGGGCACTTGGGGGAGTGGGGGAGGAGAGGAAGTGGCCCGGAGCAAACAGGCTCTGCAGGGCCAGGAGTGACTCGAGGAGCCCTCAGGGGCTGAGCAGGCCCCCAGGAGAGGCCTCAGACATGCTCAGGAGTAACAGAATCCAGGACTGTCCTGGGAGCCGGGAGGAGAGCAGAAGCAGTTCCCGGCCCCCTGGGACCCAGGGGGCTTGCTGGCCAGGGAGCCCCAAGAGGCAGTGAGGGCCACACACGCCTGACCTGGCCGAGCCTGGGCCCAGGACTTGTGCTGGGAAGGGCTGGGCTGATCTCAGGGGGGCGTCCTGCTCCTGGCTTCCACCCATATTCACAGTAGGCGACATTTAGGCGAGCATTATGTGTCACGTGCCAGGTGCTTACAGGCTTTGACTCTGCCCACCCTTCCATCCAGAATGCTTGAGAGGCTAACACCCATTGTTAGCCTCATTTTGCATATGAGGAACCGAAACCAAGAAGCACTGAAGGCCCTTGTCTGGATCTGACTCCACCGCCGTTATCTAGGAGCCTCTGCCTTTCTATCAGTACCATGAGGTTCCATTTCTGCTCTAACAGTTGGTGATTCTGCAGTTTTCCTAACACGTAGACTTAGGCAGACTGCAGGAAACAGACAGACACACACACGCACAGGTGTGTCCGGAAGGGACTGGGGCATGTCCTCTGTCCGCTCCCTGGCGTCCCCACCCCCAGCATCTTTGCTTCCTCCCCACATATCTCAGATCACCTCCCTCTGGCTCGGCAGCTAAGCACCAGGATGACGTCATTCCTTTTAAAGGAAAAGGGCTAAGCTGGAGCTTCAGGATGGGGGTCCGCGTGGAGCAGGAGCCAAGGGACTGGCCGCCGCGGCTTCTGGCCCAGTCTCTCCTGTGCCCCCAGCTGCCATCTGCTGAGCTGCTGCAGGACCCCTGCCTAATCCCTGAGAAGCACCCCTGAGAGGGCCCCACTCAGCATGGGAGAGTATGGGGGAGACCAACGGGTGAAGGAAAGGAGGTGCCAGAGGTCTGTGAGGACAGTGTGTTTGTTAAAGGCCCTCTGGGGTCACCAACATCCTGTTGTTAAAAGTCATTTTTCAGGGGAAAGTGAGGCCCCAGGACATAGAGTCGCTCAGATGGTTATGTGTGGCATCCTGGCAGGAGGGTGGTAGGAGGAGGAGTGAGTAGGGAGCTTACTCCGTGGTCACTGGGTCTGAGTTCGTTCCTCTTCTGGTGGTCAGAGTCTAATCGCCCGCTTCTGTCGGGAACACCCAGAGTGGGGTCTGCTCAGCTTCCCCTGGGCTCCAGCACCCTTCCGTGGCCAGTCCTCCCATCCGTACAGACCCTCTCGGCAGCATCTCTAATCCTCTCAGGCCTCGACCTCATGCCCTTCTAGGAGACCTCTTTTTTGATGGGTGTGGAACATTTATTACCTCATTTAAATCTAGCAACATTACTAAGAGGTTGGTATGACTATTATCATCCCCATTTTACAGCCAAAGCAACTGAGGCACGGAAAGGGTGAAACGCCTGGCCCAGTCATACAGCTGGTAAGTGGTACAGCCAGGTCTGTCCTATTCCAAAGCAGGACTCTCCCTCAGCCCTCCTCTCAAGACCCCCACAGCTCCCCTGCACTCCCCAACCCTCTCACAAGGCTGAAGAGTTTATTAGGAGTCCATGAGGCCCTCTTGTCTGCAATCCTGTTGCAATGAGAGGCTCCAGACCAGGCGACTGGGGCCACCATCTACTGTTCCCCCATTCCATTCCCTTCCCAGGGTCCGTAACACAGGCAGCATTCAGTGAGTTTCTGCCAGAAGCAGAAGGAGATGCTCTTTTATATTGTATTTAGCACTAATTGCCTGCATTTAAAAGGCATCACAGTGCCATCGCCATCCTCTGTTTCATGCCCTGACTCCTGCTTCTGCGTGAAGGGACACTGGGGCAGGGGAGTGAGTGAGAGAGGGGCCGCAGTCTCCCCAGTGACAGCTTTAAAAGCCTGACCCTAGCACTGAGTGCCAGAGGATGTCAGGTTGTCACCCGGAGAAGCGAGAAGGGGCATGGAGGGGCCGGGGCCTCTGCAGAAAGGAGGAGAGAGTTCAGGGCCTTGGCAAGGGCCAAGAAGGAGTGGGAGGGGTGCCCCATGTCCCCACTCACCCCCAGGATGCGGGCTGAGCTGTTGGGGCCCTACCCAGAATGCCTTGGGTCCAGCTCTGTTCTCAAGGCTGGAGGACTGCGATAAAGCAGCTGCCTGGACACGGGCACAATGCAGGCCTCCGCCACCTCTGCTGTGAGCAGGAAGGAGATGACATGTGAGTCTTGCCTTGGCCGAAGAGCAAGAAATGGAAGCTGAAGGAGACGGGGGTAAGGGTGGGGAGGTGGAGGCAAGTGGATGAGACAGGTGGTCAGTGGCAGGCAGACGGGCCACTTTTGAGGCAGCCCCAATAATCCCACTTTGGGTTTTCCACCTGTTCAGAAAATGCACACCCTGGTGGGTGATGAAAAAACTTGTTTCCCACCATTTCCCAATCAGTTTCAGGTCTAATTCTGAGCCAGATGTCATCTCACTCTGATAACAGCAAACCTGTGCTTCAGCCCAACCCTACTGCGCTCACCTCATCCCCAGTACTGACTCCAACTCCCATTCCCCACTAGTCATCTTCTCCTGAGGAGTGGTGAGAAATTAGCCTGCGTCCAGACCAAAATTAAGCCAAAGTCCACCCGAACTCTCACCCTCATAGCAGTCATGATTCCAATCTCATTTCTAACTCTGACCCCACCCTGCCTCCCCTGCCAGCCTGTCCCTGACTCTGTGCCTGCCCAGCCCCCTTCCTCTGATAGCCATCTCAGGTGGAAATCCACCCACAACTTCCTTCCCAGTCCTGAGTTCTCTCCTGACGCAACCCTTCCTCCAAACCCAGTTGGCTTCCTAACTGCAACTGGTGCCAGCCCCTCACCCTGGCACTACACAGGCCCCTGGCTTGGTCCCATGGCACCTGGACAAGGCTGACTCTGCGTTGGAGGGCTGTCACCTTGAGCCAAGCCACCAAGCTAGGTGCGCTTTGGGGTAGTGCCTCCCATTTCTCAGAGTGCTTGAGGCCCCAACTCCAAGTGCGAGGGGTCTGGAGCCCTCCTGCCGTGTTCAGCTCTGGGCAACTGGCCCTGTAACACCAGAACTCGGGTAGGGGTGTGACAGGCCCCCAGCTGAGGAGCCATGCTTCCCCTGAGCAATGCTGAGGAATCAGCACTCCGCCCAGCAGTCCCACCACTGCCGCTCCTCACACCTCGCTGCGTAATTTCTACATGGCTGAAGGCTGAGCCTGATGGGCCGCCGGCTTCCAGCCCACTGGGCAATCTGGGAGAGCAGCCCCCGGGGTCTCCCGCAGACTGAGGGCCTCTGAGTTCGCTAGAAGGATGACGTTTACCTCGGTCAGGAGAGAAGGGCACTCTGAAAGCTTGGAATCCTGCAGCCACAGGCAGAGAATGAGCAGGTTAGAGGGCTCTTCTGAGCCCAAAGAAGCAGGAAAACTTCCTCTCCAGGGATGGGCATAGGAGTAGTCCTTCTTAGTGGCTTCAGTGCCAAGGAGCCAGCGTCTGAGCTCAGCAAATGCTGAGTGATTAAGCCACTAGGGTGCAAAGCCTTCCAAACAGCCCCTCCAAGAACAACTCCGTGTACCTGTGCCCTGTTCCCGGGGCCCACCGCCATCCACCCTCGAGCCACCTGCTGATGAACACCAGCCGTCACCATTGCATAGGTTGGCTGCTCCCCAGCCCGCTGTCATCACCCACCCCTCTTCCTGGGGTCTGTCTGTCTGTCTGTCTGCTCAGATGGGGAGCTGGCAGGCTGGGCTGGTTGCCAGCTCTGCATTTCCTGCCAGGCCCAGTGCACTGTGGTTGCTCACCAAACACTGAACTGAACGTTTGGTCTGAACTTTCTCTGGCTTCGTTTCCCAGCAACTTCCACTTCCTGGGAGGTCGGATGGTGACTTCCGCTCCATCCCGCTGGAGAGGCAAGATGGTCTAGTGGGTAAGAGCTCCAGTTCCAGGATCAAGCAGACATGCCTGGGCGCTAACTATACTTCCAGCTCCACCATTTGTAGCTGTGTGACCTTGAGTAAGGTGTCTTCACTTCTCTGAACCTTAGGCTTCTATTTTACACAATGAAGATAATTATGGCAGCTGTCTCAGAGCTGCTTTACAAATTCAGCAAGGTAGTACACAATGAATGTGTGTGTGTGTAAAGTGTTGAGTATAGTAGCTAACACACAGTAGGTCCTCAGTACTAGCTATGATGACCTATGGTTACAGACACTGGTGATCTAACTTCAAGACAGGGTCTCCGAGAGAGATCAGCTTGGTTATTCCCCTGAGGAAAGTGATGTTTGCAGTGCTGTCTGTAGCCCCCATTTCATCCCACCAGACACTCTCCCTTCCTCCTCCCCCAGCCTGGGCCAGGGAATCAATTATTCATTCGCTCATTCACACCTTCCTCTAACAAACACTTAACAGACTGACTATTCTGAGTCAGGTGACCCTGGTCGCCAGCCCTGCCTTTGCAAGATCAGTAAGCAGGCCAAGGACCCTGCAGAGCTCACGGCCCAGAGGGGAGGGCCCGGTGTTAGTGCAAGAATGGGGGCACACACAGGACCCCCTGGCCTAAAGGGAGGCTTCCTGGAGGCAGGCTGTTCTCAGCTAACGTCTGGAGGACAGGTACGAGTTAGTGGGGAAAGGGGAGAAAGAGAGTTCGGGCAGAGGAGACAGCCCTGCAAAGGCCCGGGCAGGAGGGAACAGGCAGATTCCCGGCGTTGTGGGTCTGGGATGGGAGCGGAGCCCTAGGTGATCCCGCGTCACACAGGCTGCAGTGTGCGCCGGGCCCTCCGAGCCCTCCTTCCTTTGGTGGTCAGACCGGCCTGAGGCTTCCGTCTGTCTCTGCGCAGCCTTTGTCTCAACAAGGGGATCGCTCCTGAGCCCATGCCCGGTGGCTGGGAGGGAGGACGGAGGGTGAGACCCAGCAGAGGAGTTCACACTCCGGGAACCAGGAGTAACTCCTCGCTGGGGAGGATATGTACAAGCTCCGCACCACGACCAAAGCAGTGACTCCATGTCCTTGCTCTGTCCCAGTGACATTGCAGGAAGGTGCTCTTATGAGTTCCATTCTACAAATGAGGGGACAGGCACTGATGTTCTCAGTGACTCTCCCAAGGTTTCACACCCACAGAGTGTGGCCTCCAGGGTTCGTTTCCTTAACCTCCGTGCTGCTCTGTTGCGGGACAGCACTAGGGGAGAGGACCGGGGGCAAGGAGGCCAGAGGCCAGGAGGGGATGGAGCCTTCTTGGGGGTGACGCCCCTCGGCCTCTTGACCAGCCAGTCTCCTGGATACAGACCTTGGGAGCAAGCGCCTGCCAGGACCCTGAAGGGACAAAGTCCCCCATTCAGTGCTGTGACGATCTGCACTCCCAGCTGCTCAGCTCCTTGCAAAGCATTTTCCCTTAATAGCCTCCCATTCAGCAGGAGGGCTGCAGCCCACATCTGCGGAAACCAGGCCACAGCAACTCCTCCTACCACGCAACAAGGCTGTGCTGCCCTGCTCGCCATGTCCCAAGCTTCTCCTCTTCTTCCAAGTCAGGAACCTTGCTGCCCCCTTCACACCACCTGCTATTTCCAGGACTCGGCCTATAGAGAGGGACACAGTTGAGATCCTTTTCCTTAGGCCAGCCTGCCCTTAACTTGTCTCTGCAAGATGTGCCTCAAGGGTGGGGATGGAGAGGAGCAAGAGGAAGAAAAGGGCTCCTGGGTTCTAATTTGTCCTCTGCCTCCAACTTGCTGTGTGACCTTGGGAAAGTCACTTCACCTCTCTGGGCCTCCTCTTTCCCCAACTGGAGGATGAAAATAGACTCCAGGCATGGACCCAGACTGACCAGGTTTGAATCCCAGATCTACCACTAACAAGCTGTGTGACCTTTGACCTGCCTCTCTGAACCTCAGTTTTCTCATCTGTGTAAATGGGATGACCTACCTCAACAGCAGTTGAGAGGATTAAAGGAGCTAATCCATATGAAGTGCTTAGCCTAGTGCCTGGCTTACAGTACATAATCAGGAAATGTTAGGTGTGATTATTATTATTCCATAATAAATGTTTTTCAAATTTTTTAGCTATAGCATATTTTTCTTTTTGAATACACCTTTGAAGCAGAACCCAGCACCATTATATAAAAGGTAAAGTAGTTGGGGGAGGGCTTGTCCACCCCTTCTTCCACCTCTGACCCACAGTGGCCTCTGGTTCAGACCAGTAAACCCCAGACCTGGCTGGGTGTCAGACCTCCTGGGAGTGCTTTACAACCAGTTTCCCAGGCTCTACCCTTGTGAATCAGGGGCTCTGGGGTGAGCCCAGACAGTAAGTCTCATAGACTCATTCCAGGTAGTTCTACGATCTACCCGGTTTGGGTGGCACTAAGGTCCTTTTTGGCCCTTGGCTGACATCAAGACTTTGAGTACAAATGTCTCCTTCCCCATCACCCCCTCTGAGGCTGAAAAAGACCCTACACAGGGCTAGCCTGTTCCAACTGTCCCCACACACTCAGCTCCCAGCCCGCCCCTGCCTCTATCAGGGTTCCTTTCTGCGATTGTCTCGGATCTTTGACCCAAAGGGGCGGAGGGGAAGCGCTCCTTCACCGCCCCGAAGCCTAGCCCTCAGTCACCATTTTCCTGCCCCTCCCTTCCAGGCCTGTCTCATTTGCTAATAATGTCTAAATAGCTATTGACGATGATCATATACCAGGCTTTGGGCTAAGCTCCTTACATTTATCATCTTGTTAGGTCCTTACAAAGCCCTATGAGGTGTGAATTATCATCATCCCTACCTGACGGATGAGAAAACCAAAGCACAGAGAGGTTAGTTAGGTGACTTGATCAAAGTCACACAGCTGTAAAGACCCAAGCTGACTCCACCCTCGGGCTGCCTGACCCCATAACTCCCTGTCTTAACTAACCTGCTGACATCCGCGCCCTGGTGCCCCCAGCCTTACTCTCTTAGTCTCCACTCCCTGCCTCCCCCGTCCCCAGGGACCTGTGGAAGCTCCTCCCAGGAATGTGCTCTGGCCACAGCCCCAGTGGCAGGCAATAAGCAGCACAGCAGGGCCCCGGGTCCTCGCTGGGTACAGAGGGCAGGCACGCCCCTGGGAGATCACGGGGGCACTGGCGAACCCAGTCACCCAGCCAGTCCCTCCTAAGTGGATCCCCATCCCCTTTCAGCTGCCACGTGGCGGTCACCCATCCAGCCAGCCATCAGATCAGGCTGCACCTACCAGCCCCTCATCTGTCAACCTTCCTTCTGCCATCAGAGGCCACCAGATGGTCCTTACATACTTCTTGGTTCATCCATGGGTCAGTCCCTCTCTGCAGACTGAGGGTCTTGATTTGTGAGTCTCTGGGGTGGAGACCCCTGACTCAGAGTCAGTGGGGACAGACCTAGCCAGGGTCCCCACAGACCTTACAATTGGGTATCCACAGAGCCAGTATTTACCCAGACATCCCCCAGGTCATGACGCTGAACAGATCTCCACTGGGCCCTGTTGCGCCCACTGCCGGGGCCCCATTCCTTTGTGACCTGTCTAGGTGATTTGGGGAGTGATTAACAGCAGTCACACTTGAGGTCGACGTCCAGGCCTGGCCGCTAAATTGAGGCTCACAAAGCCTCCTTGACATCCAATACGTTATATGCTTTTCCCCTTAATTAGGAGCTAAAGTGGATAAATATGAAGTTGCCATGGCAACAGCCTCCCCCGTTGGTGGAAGGATGCAGCTCAGTTTCCGTCGGCTGGCTGGCTGACATGTTGGCTGATGGACCAGGCTAGCTCCTGGGGGCGGGTAGCATAGGACCCCCTCTCACTCTCCGGTGAGTGTACCCCTCAAGTTCCAGGCCTTGTTGTTCGCTGTCACTGCTCATCAGACTTCCCAGAGCTCTGGAAGGCCCTGCCTGGGCCGTGGACTCTGCTGGTCTGCCCCCTCGGGAGATGGTGAGGAAACTGGGGAGCAGGGCCTCTGCTCAAGGAGTGAGGCAGACAAGACCCAAGGCCCAGATCTCCTGACTCTGACTGGAGCCCACCCTGCTTCTTCACCTCTTTGGGGTCCCAGATCCTTTGGGGAATCTGCTGAAAGCTGTGGGTCCTCCCTTGAAATATACTTTCAGGAGGTTCATGGACCCCCCTGAAGCTTGTCTGTGTACCCCACCCAGCTGTTCCTCTGAAGTTTTTATCACATGCAGAAACTTACAAAATGTATTTGTGTAGCGAGTCTTCACTCTTTCCTTTCTGCTTTCTCCCCTGGGATGGTGTGGACGGTGTTGTCTGAGATGCCCTGCAACCTTCTCTCCCTGCACCTACACTGACAAGGTGCCTTAGGCCATTTCTCCACCAGGATTCTGTGTATGGCCAGCTGGGCCTGGGGGGCAAGGGTGTGATGATGGGTGCGGGGAGCCTGTGGGACTGTAGCTGGTAGCTGGAGGGGACACCCTTTCCAGCTCTGCAGGCAGACGGTGGGCTACACGTTTGCTTTTCCCCCAGGAGTCAGAGGCTTGGGGCTTTGGGGACACTAAGAGGGTGAGCAGGGTCAGATCTGAGAGGTAATCTCTGCAACAAAGGCCTGTGATCAACCAAGCAGTGGGGTTCAGGTCCAGGACTGGGCTCTGTCTTTAAAATTACATTAGCTCAAAATAGTTCTAAAATTCATATGGAACCACAAAGGAACCCAAATAGTCAAAGCAACCCGGAGAAAGAAGAATAAAGCTGGGGGAAGTACACTCCCTGACTTCAAGCTCTACTACAAACCACAGTAACCAAGACAATTTTGTGCTGGCACAAGAACAGACCCATAGATCAATGGAACAGAATAGAGAGCCCATATATAAACCCAGCATATATGGTCAATTAATAAATGATAAAGGAGCCATGGACACACAATGGGGAAATGACAGCCTCTTCAACAACTGGTGTTGGCAAAACTGGACAGCTACATGCAAGAGAATGAAACTGGGTTATTGTTTAACCCCATACACAAAAGTAAACTCAAAATGGATCAATGTAAGTCATGAAACCATAAAACTCTTAGAAGAAAACATAGGAAAAACTCTCTTGAATATAAATATGAGCAACTTTTTCATGAACATATCTCCTCGGGCAAGGGAAACAAAAGCAAAAATGAACAAGTGGGACTACATCAAACTAAAAAGCTTCTGTACAGCAAAGGACACAATCAGTAGAACAAGAAGGCATCCTACAGTATGGAAGAATATATTCATAAATGACAGATCCATAAAGGGGTTGACATCCAAAATATATAAAGAGCTCATGCACCTCAATAAATAAAGCAAAGAATCTGATTAAAAAGTGGGCAGAGTATCTGAACAGACATTTCTCCAAAGAAGAAATTCAGATGACCAACAGGCACATGAAAAGATGCTCCACATTGCTAATCATCAGAGAAATGCAAATTAAAACCACAGTGAGATATCACCTCACACCAGTTAAGATGGCCAACATCCAAAAGACAAACAACAACAAATGTTGGCAAGGATGTGGATAAAGGGGGGGACCCCTCCTACACTACTGGTGGGAATGTAAATTGGTTCAACCGTTGTGGAAAGCAGTATGTAGGTTCATCACAAAACTAAAAATAGAAATACCATTTGACCCAGGAATTCCACTCCTAGGAATTTACCCTAAGAATGCAGGATCCCAGATTCAAAAAGACATATGCACCCCTATGTTTATTGCAGCACTATCTACAATAGCCAAGAAATGGAAGCAACCTAAGTGTCCATCAGTAGATGAACGGATAAAGAAGAGGTGGTACATATACACAATGGAATACTATTTAGCCATAAAAAGAAAACAAATCCTATGATTTACAACAACATGGATGGAGAACTAGAGGATATTGTGCTCAGTGAAATAAGCCAGGCGGAGAAAGGCAAATACCAAATGATTTCCCTTATTTTTGGAGTATAACAATGAAGCAAAACTGAAGGAACGAAACAGCAGCAGACTCACAGACTCCAAGAAGGGACTAGCGGTTACCAAAGGGGAGGGGTGGGAGAGGGTGCATGGGGAAGGAGGGAGAAGGAGATTGAGGGGTATTACGATTGGTACACATGGTTGGGGGGGTCACAGGGAAGAAAGTGCAGCACAGAGAAGAGAGGTAGTGACTGTGGCATCTTACTACAGGGGTGGACAGTGATTTCAATGGGGCATCAGGGGGAGCTTGATGATATGGGTGAATGTAGCGGCCACGATGTTTTTCATGTAAAACCTTCATGAGAGTGTATATCAATGATATCTTAAAAAAAAAAAAAGACCTAGGGGAAAAAAATTTCATTAGTTCATAGTTGAGCACTTACTGTGTGCATTTTCTCACATTACCATATTTAATTCTCACCAATCCAATGGGGCAGGCACTATTATTATTCCTATTACACAGGTGAGAAAACAGAGATTCAGAGAAGTTTAGCCTCATCCCCAATGCCACCCAGCTAGTAGGGGGGAGAGTCAGGATTTGAACCCAGGTCTGTCTGCAGAGTCCAGGCTCTAACACTGCCCCCTGAACTGCCTTTCCCTGGCCCACATGTAGAGACCACAACAGCTGTGGGGGCTCAGCCGGGCAGTCCTCCTGCCGGGCAGGTGGGACACTGAAGGACTGCTCCCTCTGGGCTCCCGCTCTGCTGCTGGGGCCAGTGGGGGAGAGTCTGCATTCCTGCTTCCTACAAGCCCCCCACAAGGAGGAACCAGCCCCTAGTGGGGGCTCTACTCAAAGACCCCAGGGAGGAAAGCACCGGAGAGCTGCCGATTTCAGAAGGTCGGGCTGGGTCCTTCTGTGCCCAAGAGCTGAGTGTCCAGGCCGGGCATGGAGGCAGCACCCTGTGTCCGCCCCACCGAGCATGTCCCCCATCGTGCTGGCAGGTGCGAGGAGGCGCAGCCTGCTTCCTGGAGGAGCTGGGGGGCCCTGCCCGCACCCCCACACCGTGCGGCACGGTGCTGGCAGTGGGAGCGGGGACTGGTGGCTTGGCCCCCCGGACTTCCTTTCCTCCCAGTTCTGACTAAAAATAGAGACAACAAGGACGCAGCTTGTTCTGTCAGACGGTGTTGGGGGGACGCTTTTGCAGACATAGCCCCACCTTCTAGCACGTGAGCCCCAGCACCCAGTTTCCCACATACACCCCTGCCTCCTGCCGCCTTCTCTATTGGGGTGGCCTTGGCCGAAAATCCAGGGTTTAGGGGGTCTTGCTGCTTTTCTTAAAGCCTCGGTGAGGGTTCTCCTGGGTCTCTGGCTTGAGGGAGGGGTCGGTCAGCAGGGCTGCAAGCCGGAGGAGTAGAAACCTGCCTTCAGAGGTTTGCTTGCCCTCTTCTCTCAGGCCACGTAAGGGGGGTGCCCAGGGCTGTCAGGACTGGGGCCTCTGTACCTTTAATATTGGAAGAATGCCCAGAAGCCCAGGCAGCTAAGTGGAGCCCTGTGGGTGGGGATGAAGGGGAGGGGAGCATCCCCTCTAAGGATGCCTTGTATTTCTCTGGGAGAATGACTGTCAAGCCTCAGGGCTCCTTCTGCCCCTTGGCCTTCCTAAAGGCCCCCCAGCTCCGGTGACTGAGAGAAACCACTGCCGACTCAGACTCCCATTTGGGGGCGACACACACACACACACACACACACACACACACACACACACACACACACACACACACCCCTTTCCTGGACACGGCATGAATTTATAAACATACACCAGGTCCTGAGGGCATGAAAAGCTGGTGCCAGGCTGAGGACGGGCACATAAAGATACCTCTACCACAGTTCCTAGTCACTGAGGAGATGGTTTTCTCCGGGGGACAGAGGCCAAGGTGGAGACCTTTTCTGATCTCCTACCTTCACCCCAATCCAGTCTAGGCACACAGAAGACCCCAGCTCTCTGCTGGTTCAATTGCACCAGGGGTGGTGAGCAGGGGAGGTGGGGAAGCAGTTTGCTATCCTTACTGCAGGAACAGGCCCTGGCACACAGTAGGTGCTTAGAAATAGCTGCTGAATGAGTGGATTAAAGAATGACTAAGTGAATAACAGAATGCAATCATGGCCCAAGACAAGAAGGGAATCATTAAAGCCATCATTATGATACTCTTGCAACAGGGCTGGACTGAAGAATGAGAGGGCCACAGGCAGGCTAATAATTCAGTGCCTCTTCAAACTAACATTCTTTCAGTGCCTGTTCAATATTTATTTGGAGAAGAGGCTGCACGGGGACTGAGCAGGAGAGCCCCTGACCCCCGCAGGCCTCAGCCTCTCCTTTGTCAGCACGCACAGAATGGCCCTGGTCCTGAACCCCCAAGTCCCACTGAGCTCCACCCAAACCTTTGGATCTCCAGGACTCCCTCCTCTTAAAGGAGTTTAATGTATGGTTTTTGTAGCGGGAGCCCCCAGTGAGGATCTCACGTCTGCCCAGCAACTCACCCAAGTGTTCCTGCCAACCCCCACCCTCACCCTCATCCCCACGTGGAGGCTTGTGCCAGGTAAATACTCTTTTTTCCAACTCATTAAATGACCAGTGAAGCTTCAGCACCCCTTAGAGATGGGTGCCCTGGGCAGCTGCCTGGCAGGGGCAGGGGGTTCTCCCTCCACTTGATCTTTCCTCCAGGTGACTGGTGGGGAGAGGCATGCAGGGGGAGCCTTCTTCAGCCCCTCACAATCTGCCAGCCTTGCCTAGGGGGAAAGGTCAGGACGGGGAGGTGGAATGTGGGCAGGAGCCAAATCCCCCATTTTTTCTAGTTCAGAGCAGGTGAGAGGAGTGACCAGCAGCCGGAAGGGACCCCCACTCCCTGCCAGGGAGCAGCGGCAGCTCCGCCATTCTCCGTGGCCACTCTGCAGGGCAGCAGCCAGGGAGTGCAACTGAGCCCAGGGCCGATGGCATTGGAGCCGCAGAAGTAATGCTGTCTGACTTCCATTCCCTGGAGATGCCCAGGAAAACCAGATGTCTGGCCAGTGAGGTAATCACCAGAGCAAAATCTTTAAGTAAATACATAGTCACTCACTTCCATTTCCCCTGCCCTCCAGCCCCCATGACCCCCATCAGCCCCCCTGTCCCCCGTACCTGCAGCCTGCCCGAAGCGGCCTTCCCAGCCCCCTCGGACCAGCTTCTCCATCCTCTCCTTAGCCGCCTGCCACCTGGGAAGCATAAACCAAAACCTCTGAACACCCACACAGATGAATGAATACTAACAACATCCCACGTATTATTTCTTGAGCGCTCACCGTGTGCCCGGCACTGGGCTGACTACCTTGGTGTGTGCATTATCTCACTTACTCCTCACAAAGACCCTGACATATGTGTACCCTCCATTATTCAGGGTCAAGGCTCTGGGGTCAGTGTCCCAACTTTGTCACTTGCCAGCTGTGTGACTGTAGGAAAATCACTTAACCTCTCGGAGTCCTGTTTCCTCAGCTGCAAAATGGGGACATCGCCAGTACCTGCCTTAATAGGGCAGTGTGAGGATGTAAAGAAATAAAGTGCTTAGCACAGGGCTTGACACACAGGCTGGCTCCTGCCGCTGTTATCATTGTTAATGTCTTCTTCTTAGATGAGGAAACCCTGCAGGTAAGTCACGTGCTAAGTCACATGCAGCTAGAATATGGCAGAGGCAGGATTCTGACCCAGGCCTCCCAGCCCTGTCTGAGGGCGACAGGCTGGAGCCCGGTCAGATTATCTCCCACCTCCCCTGACTCTGGAAACGACTCCTTTTGCCAGAGGAAAGGAAGCTGGAACTGAAGAGCTAGAGCAGCTTTGTGAATCCCTAGTGACAGCCAAAATCCCACAGTGCTCTGGGGAACGTGTGTGCGCACGCCCACCTGCTGGGCCTGGAGGAATCCAGGCTTGACACTTGAAAGGTAGTTCAGTCCTCCATGCTTCCTCCCCTCCCCCGCAGCACTGGGTGTTCAGGACAGCGACGCAGACCCAGTTTCAGAGGAAGGAGCCCGCAGGTGCAGAGCCAGTGCCCGCGCTTGGCCCAGCTCACGGCGGCCCCCCTTGGTGCAGGTGCAGGCTCTGCACCTTGCTGCCAGTTACTGGAGACACAGCGCGTCCCTGGCCTCTCACGCCAGCTCTGGCCTTGACAGTTCTCCACCCTGTCCTCAGCTCCCCAAGGAGTTTCCACGCTCCTTGTCCCTGTCCCCCGCCCCACCCTGGAGAAACTGCATCTCTCTGCCTGTCCTTCCCCTACCTCCCAGGCCCCAGACTCAGGCTGCTTCTCATCAGAGTGGACACTCAACGACTACTCCTGTGTATCCCTCTTCACCTCCCACCTTTACCCCCACCCCCCACTCTGGTTTCTCTCCACCCAGTGGCCCAGCTCAGCCCAGGCCCTGTGCCTGGTGCCCAGCACTTGGGACTGGGGCAGGAGGAAGCTAGAACAGCTCTGAGCTCCTACTTAATTAATAATGAGTAATAAGTCAACATGTAATTAGAGGGTGAGGCACACGGCTGTGCTCTGTGGATCATGCTCCGGGGGAGCAGCCCGGAGCCCCTCCGCACGCACCCTTGCATGCCTCCAGCCCCCTGTCTCCGGCCAGATTCCCCTCACCACCCTCCCAGGTTTACACTGGGTCCTGTGGCCAGCTCTGACAAGTGGTGCCCATTCATTCAGCCCTCAGGACCTCTCTACTCCATCGGCCCGGCTTCCTGTTTCTCTGCTGGGCAGAAGATGCCCATTTTTCTGCAGTTGTAGGGATCCCAAACTCTCCTGCCACCACAACGCCCCCCACACCCAGGGCTTGAGTAACTTGTAACAAGAAGTCCCCTGAAGGAATCCACAGCAAATCAAGCCCCACACTTCTCCTGCCCCACCCATTTTTGGTTTCTGCGCTCCATGCCCACTCCCTGGGCATTCCCACCGCTCTTCCCATCCACCCAGCTGGGGGCCAGTAATGCCTTCAGGGACCCTCCCCATCCCAACCAGTCCCCTGTCCTCTTCTTCCCAACTCCTGTGAGAGTTTCTCGGGGATAGGAAAGCAGCCTCCCCCACTACCCAGCCCTGCTCCACCCCTCACAGTGCGGGGGACGGAGCACGGGGCCCTCCAGTGGCTTTGGCCAGCAGTGGCCTAGGGAGGACAGGGTGCCGGGCTCCTTGCAGATTCTCAGGTCCACTCCGAATGGGGGTGGGAGCCGGGGAGGGAGCGTCCTGTCCCACTGCCAGGCACTTGTAGGCCCCTTTTTAGGGCCAGTGCCCGGTTAGTGCTTGGCCTGTTGTCCCTGCCCTGCCAACTGGCTTGATCAGGTTCATGCCTGGCCCCTCCCCCCAGAAGATTTTTGGCACTTCCACCAGCTCTTCAGATCTAGCTCAGACTCGGCCCCCACCCCTCCACCCAGCGCCGTCCAGCAAAGGGGCCTGGCACAAAGATCAATTAAGTACAAAACTGACAACAACCCCAATCCACCATCGTGTGGAGCGGGTCCTGTGCGCTGGGCAACAGCTCTGCAAACACTGGATGGCTCAGCCAGCACGCAGCCCCAGGAGGTGGGGGAAGTGGCAACCCCAAATTATGGATGAAGAAACAGAGCCTCAGAAAAATTAGGTAACTGGCCAGCTCACCCGGCCAGGAGGGATTGATTGGGAGTCAACTCTTCTCCAGGGGTTGGTTGGCCCTAACAGACATTGAGGGGGGGCTATAAGTAGGGGAGAAGGGGCAGGCAAGGGATAGGGGAATGGGGAGTGAAGTGGGAGGTGAGAGAGAGTGGCAGGGGCAAGAGAAGGTTCCAGAAGGTGATGTGAGGAAGGGATGTGCAGTGTGGATAAGGGGGTGAGAGGTGGAGGGGAACGTGTGTGAGGGTGACGGGGGTGAGGCAGGGAGGGGTGAGAGGTGAGGAGTGAGATGGGGGTGTCGGATGTGTGAGAGGGTGTGTGGGGAGCAGAATAGGGCAAGACGGAGTGAAGAGGTGAGGGGTGAGGGGTGAGGGGTGAGAGGGCAGTGTGAGGATAAAGCAGGAGGTGGAGAGAGTCAGGGGTGTGTGGGTGTGTGAGGTGGAGGGTGAGGAGGTGTGAGGGGTAGGAGGGGTGAAAAGTCGCACGATGGGGGTGTCGGGTGTGCAGGGGTGCAGGAGGCACGGAATGGTTGAGGAAGCAGGCGAGAAGGGTACACGGCGTGAGGGCTGGTAAGGCCCCTGAGGACCTGAGCTGGGCAGAGGACTGGAGGGGTTGGGGCGTGGAACACAGAGGAGTGGATAGGTCTGCGGGGCTTTGACACTTGGCTTTTGTCCCTGCCTGTGCCCCCAACTGCCGCAGCCCCACCAGACCTGGCCTCACTGCCAGGCTCATTTCAGGGATGGGAGGAAATTTCCATTTCAGCAAAATCCATTTGTAAAGCCCTGGAGCTTTCAGCCTCATTCAGCTCTGCCTGCCTGGCTCTGCCTGCCTGGCTTTGGCCTGCCCAGCCAGCCCCACTCTCTACCCTGGCATCTCTCTGCTCACCCTTCCCAGGCAGGCAGAGCTTGAGTTCAGGGCCTGGCTTCCCCCAGACTCCACCCTAACCCCATCACTCTAGCCTTCAGGGGAGCCCAGCCCTACCACGCATCTTGACATCCTGGGGTACATTAAGGATCTGGCAAGTGGGGGGTGCTGGTCACCACCTTGCCCTCAGAGCCTATGGGTACACAGTCTTTCCCCACAGCCCCCTCCCCAGTGCGGAGGGCGTCTGCGACATCACACGAGAGCAGGATGGGACCGGCTCTTCAAGATAACCCTGTTCAGGCATTCCCATTTTATAAATGCGGAAATGGAGGTCCAGGTAGGAGAAGGCACTTACTTGTCCAAGGCCCCACAAACTGGCTGCTGTGAGCAAGCATGACCCCTTTGCCTAGAGGAGGAAAACAAAAGCAGAAACAGTCCTGACCATTCCCCAGGCTGCTATGAGGATGGTGAGTTGACCACAGGCAAATGTAGCAAAGTGGGGGTAAAAAGTGAAAACCCCAGGGCCCTCCAGTCCGTGCGGTGGGCAGAAGCAGACCCCACTTCTAGATCCTGGCCCTTGGCTTTGCCCCTCAACTTCCCAAGAACCAGAGAAACTTCAGGGACCATCAGGGATGACATGGCCAGGGACTGAGGCTCTGGGTGGGACAATGAGCTGTGGGCTCCTGGGGAAGAGAGTGAGGGGCCATCTCATTCAGGCCTCTGAGCAAGGCTATCCCCGGACCCAGTCTAAAAGGAGTGGCCACTCTGGACCCAGGGAAGAGGGGTGGGCCCCGCAGGCCCAAGCCAAAGGCCTGCACTTCAGGAAAGCCTGAGCTCCCAAGGGCAGGGATAAGGGTGGTCCTGCTTAATGCTATATCTTGGCACAGCATGTGGCAGAGAGGGCACACCCCTCAGGCCCTGCCACAGCTAGAGGCAGCTCAGGACAGATCTTAGCAGCTGGTACAGGGAAAGCGCCAAGGGTCACCTCACCTAGCCTGCTCTCTGCCTAAGCCCCACATCCTAGGCACACCATGTGGCACATGCCCCGGCACGTGGTGCAGCCAGCCTCAGCTCTAGTACATCCTCCAGCTGATGCCCTCCTCCCCTCAGTCCCCTCAGGAATCCCAGACCCCATCTGCTCCACTTTGCAGTATCTCCCCTGAACCTCTGGACTGCTCGCGAAATCCGGTTCCAGGCTGTAGCCAGAGGGAGCTGCTGGAGGGAACAGGAAACGCCCGGGTCCCATTAGTCTTGAACTGGGGCCAGAAGTCTCTGCCTGAACCCCCATTCCAAGCCTGCAGCTGCCAGAATGAACAGGCCTAACAGGCCCCTACCTCCTACTTCCCCTGTTCTTGGGCACCCCTTCCTATCGGGTTGTAACCAACCCCTTCACTCAGGCACACACAGCACCCTACACAGCCTCCTCATCATACGCCCACGGGTCACTCCATCCTCTGGGAGGAAAAACATAACCTGAATGTATTTGATGTCACTGAACTGTACACTTAAAAATGGTTAAAATGGTATATTTTTTGTGTGTATACTTAACTACAAAAAAAAAAAAAAAAACCCAAACCCTAACACCATCATCCACTCAAGTGTTAGCTTTTCACTCTATACCAAAGGTCCCCAGAGCTTCATGGCAAAGTCTGTGCTCCAAAACCACACACCCCAGGCCTCAGGCTGCCCTTCCCACTTCCACTGTCCTTAGTAGTCGTAGTCAGGGGTCTTTGGTCCGTGGCCTCAAAAATTCTGAGTCCCAGTTCAGAGTTACCTAGGCCAGGAGGGCCAGGGTGGGAATGACCCTCCCCTGTGTGGGTTCTACTCGCACAGGCAATCCACGTTCTTTCCCGTTTGGGGACAGGGCCTCGCCTCACAGGGTGCTCTCCGTGGTCCTGAACCACCAGCGCCAGGCAGGGTCGCTTCTTAGCCTGGAGAAGTGGGTCACTCCTGGCCAGCATCTCCAAGGCACAGTGACCTAGGTAGGGAGGGAGATGGCAGTGGAAGAAACGGCAGTGGAGAGATGACGACAGAGAGAGTGTCAGAGGGGCAGAGAGAAGGGGACAAAGCTGAGACTGCCAGGAAGAAGAAAAGGTGAACGGAAGGGAGAAAATCTTCCCTCTGGGTGCTCGGGTGTGGATCAAGGCTCCCTCCATCTCGCACAAATGCAGCTCCGTTTGCCCCTGCAGCCCTCTCGCTCTCCCTCCTCCCAGTTCCTTATTTCATCCTCTCTTTCCCGCGCCTCCAGGAGCCAACTGGGGTTCGCAGAGGCCTGTTCCGTCACCCCGAGGGCGCCCCACGGCCCCCTCCTGAGCAGAGGGAGGCCTGCAGCGGCAGGGGAGGGGGAAGGGCACCTACAGACGGGCCGGCCTGGGAGCCCCGGGGGCCGCGCCTGGAAGGAAGGGGCTGGGGAAACGGAAAAGAATGGAAAGCGGTTTCCCACTCGGTTATGGCTGTTATTATTTATTAATTCATGTATTTTTTATTAAGGAGGAGATGTTGGCGTAATGAGTGAAGAGCCCAGGAGGCTCTGAGGGGCTGAGCTGGGGACAGTGGGGCGCCATCCACGCACGCAGGGCCCCCTGTCCAGCCTGCGGGCACCCCCTCGGCGGCTCAAGGCCCGGGAAGCCTTCCCTACGCGCGCAGGCCCGCTCTCCCTCCCCGGGCCGCGACCCCAGCGCCCGCCCCCCGCGCCCCCCGCGCCCCCGCCTCCTGTGCCCGTCTGGGGCCTTTCCCTGCCGCCCTACTGCCGGGGTCTGCGGCCGCCCCTAGAGCGGGAGCCTTCTCCGCGGAGAGACCTCCTCCCGCACCCCTCCTGGCGGCCCTCTGCCGAGCATCCCCTTCCCAGGCTCCTTCTCTGACTCCAGAGCCGGGTCCCAGCCTTTGTCAGGTAGGGGAGTAGCCCAGCCCACCCTCTAGCCTTGGGCCCCCTCAGCCTTCATCAAGGAAAAGTTCAGCTTTGGCCTCAGCTTTCCGTGAGCAGCGAGCTTCTGACCTGCGTGTGCCGTCATTCTTAAACTGAGTTCCTAACAGGGGACTAGCCTTAGCCCTGCACTAAATCCTCAGGTCCTGGAAGTGGGGACAGGGGACAGCGGCAGCCCAGTCCCAACGGAGGCGCCCTCGGGGAAGATAGCCTCAGACCCAGGTCAAGAACCAGCTCACCGTAGGGCTGGCCCGAATCCCAATCTGTGTTTGTGGAATAGTTTCACACCCAACCTACAACCCTGCGCCCTGTGCCACAGGCTAGAGCAGTGAGGGAGGTGGAAGATTTTGGAGACCAAAGCCAAAAATAGTCTTGTTAGTTTGGGGACTATTGGGAGTCGGGGTGGCGGTGGCACAAGTTGTTCCTTTGGCTCAGACCCTGGCAGCTTTATTCTGTTGGAAGAAGGTTGGTCCCTGCTTGTGATAAGGACCCAGCACACCCTAGGGATTCACGGAGGGGCATAGGGGGCCTCTGAGGAACGTCTGTCTATGTGAGCACAAGGCCACCCAGGGCCACAATTTCCATCATGCTTCCCTCAATGTCCAACAAAAGCTAGACTGAGGGAAATGACTTGCCCAGCAAACATTGGCAGAGCCCTGCTATGTGCCAGGAGCTGGGACAGGGGGAGCATCCCCAGTAAGCTAGGTCTATCTAA
This sequence comes from Manis javanica, assembly GCF_040802235.1. Lineage (NCBI taxonomy): Eukaryota > Metazoa > Chordata > Mammalia > Pholidota > Manidae > Manis > Manis javanica. The sequence goes on along the minus strand of NC_133169.1, from coordinate 88,230,666 downwards.
TGGGGTGCATGGTCTTAGCACTACCTAACTACTGAGCGTGCACTTATACCAGGCCCTGTGCACTATCTCACTGCATCATTATGGCCCTACAGGTATACAGTATTATTCCCATTTTATTTATTTAATGTATATAGAAGCAATATATGTGCACTGTAGAAAATTTTAGAACACAGGAAGCAAAAATATAAAAATAAAACCATCACACTCCTACCACTATTAACACCTTAATATATATCCTTCCAGATATTTTTCTTATATGTAAGTATCTTAATACTAAAATGTGATCCTTTTTGTCAGTCAGCAATTGCCACCTTTCCATTTTGGTACATCCCTGTGAATACCCAGGCCATATACAAATCTCCCCAACCACCTCCAGCAAATCCTTTACAGTTGGTCTGTCAGAACCCCAAATAGGCCTACACGTGGCATTTGAACATTATGTGCATTTCATTACTTAAGGTGGTGCATTCCCCCAATTTTTTGACCACTGACCCATGAAACACGCAGGCCAGTTTTCCTACAGAATATCCCTCCTTTCAGATGTCTGGTTATTTTCTTGTGCTAGTTTACTTCCTGTAAACTAGAAGCTAGATCTAAAGGGTAGAATGATTCAAGTTAAATGTTTTTGGCTAGAACACATGTGAAGTGATATCATACTTCAAGTTGCATCATATCAGAAGACACATGATATCTAATTCATCCACCCTCAGAAATGCTCAGATGGACACCAGCTGATGATAATTATGTTTTTCTCCCTACCTTTCTGGCTTCTAGAAAATGATGTTTGTGGGTTACTCTGGCACCAAACACATGTCGATTTTCCCATCAACCATTCCCCTAATCGTTTTCAATACCAGTCCATAATCCTTGCCTGATTGTGGATTTTTAAAGATGAGAAAACAAACTCTGGCTGGGGAAGAGTCACTTAAGCTCAGATAATCAACAAATTAGGACTCTGACTAGAAATCAAGTTTTTATCCTCCTTCCCACCACACTGAGTTGGATACACATTAAGTCCCTGGTACACATTTAAATACATGAAAATCTGTGGGAGGGGTTTCCCCTCTTTATAGACTAAGCTTACCAGAGATAGAAGGTTCACAGTGAGGCCCAACCTGCCTCCTGGGTCTGAGAGCTGACTCCACTAATGAGAGCACCAGAGAAGGACTCAGCACCTGTTATGCGGCAGCTCAGGCTAAGTGCTTTACCAGCACAAGCTTATTTGATCCTCCCAACAAACCTATAAGATATGCATTATTACTATCCTTCTTCCCACTTTACAGATGAGGAGAATGAGGCTCAGAGAGGTAAAGTGCTTGCCTAAAGCCACACAGGTAGTGATCAGTGGAGCCAGGATTTGTTCTTCTGACTCGAAATTCCAGGCATTTTACCACTGCCCAGTCCTGAGACTGAAGAATAAAACTAGCAAGAGAGGCTTTGGGTCGCTTCCTTATGTGGGCTCGTTCTAACGCTGCCCACAGCCCTGTGGCCATCTGTCAGCATCAGCTGGGGCATCAGAGGCTTTTCTGTGTCCCTTCTGCTAGCCTCTACCCACCAAGCAGCTCTCTCCAATCTGTGAAATGATCAGACTCTGACCTGGGTCCTCTAGTCTCTGGCCCCAGGAATCCCTTCCAAGCTCCATTCCCCCCCACACCCACCCTAGAGCCTACTTCCACTCTTGCACAACAACCCACAGTTAGTGAAACACTTCCCTTCTTCACATTTATGTAGTTGCAGCCCCAAAATTCTTCTCTGAAGGAGGCAGGAACTGTGTGCTTCATTTCACAGATGCAGACATCGAGGCTTACTGAGGAACTTTCCAGGCCCAGAACTGCCTCACTCTTTCCCCATCAACATTTTCATGGGGAACCTCGGCCCCGGTGCCAGAAGACGGTATTTTGCTACTATTTGGAATGTGAGGCTTGTCTCTAGGTAGAGCCTGTGGCCTGAGCCCAGCTGGGCCTGGAGCAGAGGCTATGGTGTCAGTTTCATATCCTCCAGCCCTGTCAGGGAATGTCTCTGAAATGTCACCAGTGCCGGAAGCATCCTGGGAAATGTCAACAAATGCTGATTTGGGTCCCTAAGCAAAGGGTGCAGCCAGCCTTTCTCTAAAGAGCTTGTCTCCACTGTATCCTTGCTCCCAACAGCAAAAGGAATGGAAGGCAAACAGCCCTTAGCCACCGTTTTAGAGGTGGGGGAACTGAGACTCACAGAGCAAGCTGCTGATTGCTTTTCTCGGGAAACATCAAGGATAAGTGATGGATCTCCCATCCCCCACCCTACTCCTCCCTCCCTCTTACTCCCTGTCTTCCTCCAAGCCGTGGAGCCTGTACCCTCTTGAGTCAAGATGCTGATTTCCAGCAGCCAAAGGAGCCAAGTGAGGGCAGGGCCTGGCTGTGCCCTGCACACCCTCCATGCCTGCCGCATCACAGGCACACAGCAGATGGTCATCGAGGAAGTAAACATGGAGGTCCCCGATCAGGCCTGGACTGGACCTAATAGTCTGCCCTTCGCCTCCAGACACTTTGAGGTTGGTCTTTCCCACAGACTGTTAGCTGCCCGAGGGCAGGGGTCCCGTCTTTCCAATTCAATTCATTTCTACATCCTTAGTGAGTAATCCAGTTCCTGGCCTATATGGTAGACACCTAATAAATCTTCATGGAAGGGAATATGTGGATGGGTAGATGGATACATAAATGAAAGAATGATCTAGCAGGCTATTTTTATCCTCTTATGATAGGGAAATAAGACTCAGAGAGGATGGGAACTTGGAAAAAACTCCCCACAGGTTAAGTGACAGTCAGGATGTTATTGCAGGGAAAGCTGGCCCGGGAGACTTGGGCCGCGGACCAGGGAGTAGGTGACGGGGGCTGGGTGGGTGGGGGCTGGATGGAGAAGCCTCAGGGCCGAGACCTCCGCAGATTGAGCCTCTAAGAGGAAGGAGTTCCCTAGAATGATCCTACCTCTAGGTGGGGAAGCAGGGAAGTCTGATTGGTTTTTTCAGCTCCCAGAGCTGGGTCCCTAAACTACAGCTCCATTTAAGATACCGGTGCCTCCTCCCTGGAGACCAGGGGTGCAACTTGATATACGTTCCCAGTGGCACAGGGAGGCCCTGTAGCAGGGGCAGGTGCCAGCCGCCCTTGCCCAGAACAGAAGGTGGGGCTCTATAGGGTCTGCCAGTCCTCTGTGGTGTGTGAGGTGGACAGCCCCACAGGAGAAGCGGTGGGGGAAGGGGCCTAGGAGAAGCAGCGAGCCTGGGGTGGAGGAGAGCGGGAGAGTGGCCCAGGCCCAAATCGCCCTACTTTGGTGAATTCAACCCCATTCACCGTTGAATGAGTGTCTGTGCTGTGCCAGACACTGTGCTGGGCACTGGGGCATCCAGGAGGGCTCAGATGCAGGAGAGGGAGAGGGAGGGGCAGCCGCAGAGACAGTAACCACAGCATGGGTGGTAAGTGCTTGAGAGGGATGCACAAAGTGCTCTGGGAGCTCAGAGCGCAGGCCATTAACTCTTCCCCTGGTGGAGAAGGGTTCTGGAAGACTTCACCAAGGAGGCGGTGTTTCAGCTGTGTGTGATGGTCTCAGAGGTTGGAAGAAGGAGGGAAAGACATTTCAGGCAGGGGTGAGGGTGTGAGAAGGCCGGGGTAGGAAAGGAACCAGAGCATTTCTGTATGGCTGGGGCAGAGGGGAGGCACGAGGAGAAACTGGGCAGTGAAAACCTCGGGCCAGAATTTGCAAGGCTGTGAATGGTCCTACTAGAGAGTCTGGATTTGATCCAGTCGTGGGCAAAGGGGAGTCATTGAAGAATTTTAAGCAGGGGTGTGACAGGACCAGATTTGTTTTAGAAAGCCTTCTCCAGGGGAGATAGAATGAACCAGGACGGTGGCCAAGGGGCAGAGAGAACAGAATGGATTCTGGAGACATTTTGGAGGAAAAATGGACAGAACTTTGTCCTTCCTAAGTGGTTATTTTGGACCTTTCTACCCAGGCTCCAAGTTCCCTGGGGGGGAGGGGCCTCGCCCTCCTTTCTCTGTCTCTGGTGCAGGCTTCTGCATTCGCAGAGCTGAATCACAGGGTCTGACTGACTGACCACAGCAACAGAACTGGCTTCCAGTGGCTGCGGAGCTCTGCTCTGAGGACGAGCTGGTGACTTCTCTCCACCTGAGTCCACTGGCCCCACAGCCCGGCAAATCTTAGCCCAGGCCCCTGGGGAAGGCCCCTGAAGTCTTCCCCTCCCTCCCTTCCCTCTCTCCCTCTCTCTCCTCCTCCTCATCCCTAGAGCCCAAGCTTTCTTGCTGGGAGGCTCTCAGAGCCCTCAGAGCTGTGGATGAAATGGTTCGGTGGCTCCAGCCCAGCTGCTGCCATGGCAACCAGGCTGCCTGCCAGACCCACAGTCAGGAGCAGCCCCAGCTTTCCTGCTCCAGAACTACGATTCCCAGAATGCAAAGCACCTGGGGCTAGGGGAGAAACTCACCTCCCAGATGGGTGCCCAGCCAGAGCCTTGCAGCTTGGAAGAGGATACGTATGGGCAATCCCAGGGAAACACAGGACAGAATGCGGGAAACTGGAGGGGACCAGAGAGCAGGAGATACTTCCAGAAGAGGTCCTTGTGGTGGCCCACTGAACATCCCAGAATGAGGCCGACAGCTACAAGAAGATGCAGAGGCTGGGGATGGGTACTAGTCCTGGTCTGCCACTGACCTGTGGTGCTACTTGAAAACTTTCTCTCAAAATCTGTCCACTACTCCTAGTCTCCACCAGCACCTTCATGGGCTGAGCCTGGATGGCTGCAGTGTACCACTTACTGGTCTCTGCCACCACTCAAGCCCCTCCCTTCTTTATACTGAAGCCTGAGTGACCTTTTCAAAATGCAGTTCTGATTATATCACTGCTGCCTATGCCCGGCCTCCTGCTGTTGAAACTCTTCAGTGTTTAAGCCCTTTGCTCTTAGATGAAGAAATAAATTCCTTACCTCATCTGACAAGGTCCTGCATGATCTGGCTCCTGCCTGCTTTCCAGGCTCCCCATTCACTCCACACACTCCAGACCTTCTTGACTTTTAGTTCCTTGTAGAAGCCATGCTCCTTCCTGCCACAGGGCCTTCACACATGCTACTCTGTCTTTCCAGAACATTCTTTCCTCTACTGTTGCTCTACACAACCTTGTCTATCTCAGAGAAATATCATCTTCTAAGGAAACTTCCCTGATCTACTTAACCTGGCCAACTCTCCCTATTATGTACTTCTGTTGGCACCAACCATGAACTTCTATAAAGCATCTGTCAGTTGCATACAATAATTTGTATGATTATCTGACAACTATGTATCTCACCACCAGACTGCAGCTCCTGTGACTTTTTGCCTGCTGCTGCATCCTCAGGGTAGGTCTAGTACTGTGCCTGACAAACAGCAGATGCTCAAGAACCATTTATTGAAACAAATGACTCTGTCTAAGTCTTAGTCTTCTTGGGTGAGCACCCATCATGTGCCAGGCACTGGGGGAGGTGGTGCCAGGGATATGGAAGTGGACAAAAAACACACTGTGGTCCCTTCTGCTTTGAAATTCGGGAAAGACAGGCAATGAAAATATAATGGCAAGAGTGCTGAGTGTTGCAAACGGTGAAGGATGTAGAGCCATGGTAGCACAGAGCCAGGGTACCTGGAAAGGTCTGCCCAGGAAAAAGAGGTAGGAGCTATCAGATAAAAGTGATGGAAGACTATCAAAGGGCATTGCCAGCAGAGGGACCAGCGTGAGGGAGGGTGCTACTGAGGTGAAGAGAGCATAGAGTGTGTGAGGCATGAGGTAAGGCCAGAGTTGCTGGAGCACAGAGTGAATGGGAGGTGGTATTAGTTCCATCGACATGCTTTGATTTTACTGGGCAGAGGTGGCGTGGGGTGAGCTATGTTTTCAAGCTGGCCAGCCCTTGTCTTCCATACCCCTCCCTCTGTTCTCAGGTCCAGGTGCAGGTCCAGCATGGACACTGCAGGTCCAGGTTGTTGCACTCCTCAAGCCCACTGCCCCTCACCTCTGAGCACCCACTTCCATATTTCAGATATTCTGGGGAGGACCTGCCTGTGTCTGGTACGGGGCTATGACATGGGATGTGTGTGCATGTGTGAGGTGGGAGGCATATGCTGGGGTAGCATTCAATCAGTCCTGGAGTATACATTGCTGACAAATCTGGGCAAGGTCCTGAAGAGGCAGGGAGCCTGGCCTGGAGCTTGGGGGTGGGTGCACAGCTTGCTTGGGACATGGGACATGACTTACCAGATGCAGACACTTCAGTGGGTGGGGAGGCAGAGGCCCCTCGGCATGCAGCAAGGGAGGTTCCTTTTCCTCTTCACATCTGCTGCTGTCGTCTTCCTCTAGGGTTCTGGGTCAGCTGGAGGGGGGCTGTTCTAACAGGCTCCCCAAAGGAAGGGGAGCCCTTCCTTTGAACTTGGGGGCTCCCCCACAAGTAGCTCTCTGTGTGTGTGTGAAGAATGAGGTGGCACCTAGCTAGAAATAATGGATTGTATCTTCCTCATTCCACTGCAGGCATTCTAACCACTATCTTTCCAGCACACACATACCCACACACACGCTGAGCAGCCTAGATCTCTGGTTCTGCTGAGATTTCCCTGGAGCAGGCACCCCCAGCTCACCCATTCCCCAGAATAGTGTTTCTCAACATGTAAACTCCAGACCCACTGCATCAGAGTCACATGGATGCTGGTGAAGATGCAGGTTGCCAGGGGACTTTGATGCAGTGGTTCATGAACCACATTTTGAAAAGCTTTGTCCTGGAGGATACCGAATTCTGTCTGAAGAACTAAGGAAGCATCCCCTTCCCCCAGACACTCAGCCGGTGACGGTACCCTTGGCAATCCTATCCTGGACCTTGTCCCCCTTTACTGCCAGCCGTTTCCTGGAGAGCAAGCTGGCCCTGCCCCTTGACACCTGCCTCATCACACAGTCAGTCAGTAAACGTGCACCACGGGCCTGCTGGGTGCTGGGGTCCGGGGAATAACGTGGCGGCCTGGCCCCTGCCCTCATGGGTCCCCTCATTTAGGGGCCGAGGACAAATATTACAGAAGCAAGTAAGTAAATAAACAGATAATAGCAGAAAGTGCTACGAAGGTGATAAAAGAGTTAGCTGAGAGAATGCCCAGGGGATCTGCTTCATTTGGGGGTTCAGGGAAAGAGGCTACTGTGATGCTTGTGGAGAACAAGATTCTAGAAATGAAAGAAAAAACCTTCACCTCCCTCTGTCTCCCCTTCACTCTCCCTTCTTTCTTTGCTTGGGCTTGGCACTCTGCTTTTCTGGTTAAACTCCCTCTTTGTCTTGTTTCTTCTCTCTTCGGCTTCCCTCCCTCCCTCCTTTCTTTCCCACTCCCTCCCTCGTCTCTCCACCCCACCACCCTCTCTTCTGCTCCCTCCAGAGAAACAGAAGAAACCAGATCCCCCTGCCTCTCCGGCAAGCCAGCAGGAATTGAGCTGTGGGCTTGCTCAGCAGCTGGACGTGAGAGCAGGTCTAGAGGAGGTCAGAGGGGAGCCAGAGGCCGAGGGGAGCAGGGAGGGAGGGTCCTGCAGCGGGCGCGGGCGACCGGAGGGGCTGGCGGAGGCTGCAGAGCCGGGTAATCTAATCAGGGGTGAGTCACAAAGATCGCTCACTCCCATGCACAGGACCAGCCTAGGAAATCACATTAATCTGAAGAGGGTGTAAAATCCACAGAGAATTCCCCTCTCTCTACCACATGCATGAAGATAAACTGTCTTCGGCTTCCAATATGATCTTACAACAGCTTGTCAGTGACAAAACAGCCTCAAATCCTCCCATTTATCAAACGGCCAATCCTGTTAGCAGCTTAAAAGAGATATAATTACCTGCGGCCTTTTGTGTGATTCTTTATACCAATGCCACTTCCCTCTTCCTGCCAGCGTCCCGAACGTGAGCTCAGGATTCATTCCTGTTGACTAGGAGGTCATCAGAGATGTTGAAGTTGGGGGACCAGAGGGGATAGTTGAGGTGAGAAGTTCTGCCCGGTGGGCAAGACTCAGGCCGGGTGTGGGTTAGCACCATGGACAGGGGCAGAGCTGGGCACCGGGGAGCAGCAGCCTGGATGGTAGCATAGGGGGGAGCCTAGCCGGGCCTGGCAGGCATCTCAAGGGCTAGGTTCCAGCTGCCTTTACAGAGAACGCAGTGTCTCCTCAGTCTGTGGCATGTCAGCTCTGACAGTGGGGACGGGACATGGAGCAGGTCTGGCCTGCAGATCGGCGATCGGGGTAGAATTATCCACCCTCAAGCAGAGCCAGGAGTCCTTCCTCTTGACTCCAGAATGGCTGACGTGTTTTGGGTTTTCATGACTTCAGAATCCGTCTTGCTGCTGCCAGGGAGAATAACAATCTTCCCAGCTGACATTTACTGACTGCTTGCTTATGGGCCAGACTCTGTTTTAAGAACTTTGTATACATGATCTTAATATAAACCTCATTCAAATCTATTATATTTTCCCATTTCTAGATGAGGATCCAGAAGGTACATGAGGCTAAGTACATGTCCAAGGTCACCCAGACCTGCTTCAGACTCTCGGTCTGCAAGCCGGGCTGCAGCAGCTCTGGCCACGATGAGAGACCAGTTCTACAGCTCGTGGTCGGCCCTTCTCCCTCTCCACACTTCTTGCTGTTCCTCAGGGGGCCCAATCAAGGCAGATCTCTGCCCTCACTGCTTGGGAGAGAGGCATGGAAAAACCCATGATGTGACCTTCCCCTCCATGAGAAATAAGATGCTCTGGAAACTGGCTTCCCTCTGGCCAGGGCTGCTGTACAAACTCGAATCCTCACGTCCCCACCCCTCCTAGCCACCCATTTCTAGAGGCCACCCCACCCTTCTCCTTCCACTGCCCACTGAAAAGCCCCTGAAAAGCTTTCCCCGCACTCCTCTCCATTTTCCAGCAGGCCCCAGGGAATCCTCTCCTGGGAGGAAACATCAGAGTCCCTTTGGAAGCCAGATAAAGAAGCAAACAGTGAGACAGACAGCACAAGACAGACGAGAGACAGACCGAAATGAATTTTGAAGCACTGTTAATGATTGTAGTCCAATGCTGTTGCAAGACATGGCCAAGATTGGGGGTCTGGGGGTATCTCACAGACTTTCTGGAGCCCATCTTTAGCTCAGCTGGTTCCCTCTGCCCAACAAGCCTCCATCCCTACCGGTCTCCTTCCCTGGGCTGCCTCCCAGACTAGCATCCTTTCCCTCACACCACCCAGCCTTAGGGCATTCATCACTGGGCTTGGTGATTCATCAAAGGCTCCAACAGTCACTGTTGGCAAACATCAATCTGTGAAGAATGGGACCAACTCAGGGGCCCCTGTTCTTCCGAGACCCTGCCATCGATCTGCCCCAGAGGAGCTCCACGGCTCCGTGGCAGCACTGTCCGCATCGCCCCCATCTTCACCGCCGCCTTGAGTAGGTCTCTGGATCCCTTCTGGTTCTTAGAGAGAAGAGAGAGAGGGAAGGAGGAGAGAGAGGTGAGTTAGTGCCTTCTCTTAGATGTTTATTTTGTTGCTTTTAAGTGAGAAAGTCCCAGCTCTATTAAACACAATCAATACTTGGCCCAAGAGAAGCTTCCCTTCTCTGAGACATTTGAAATCTGGTCAAATCATTTTGCCCCAATACAAAGTAATTTATCAATTTCAAAACCATTCTAATCAGTAGAGACTGTGGCGTTCCCACTCCTGCCATCCTCTGCTGCAGGACACACAACACGTGCGTGTACACACACACACACACACACACACACACACACACACACACACACACACACACACACACACTCAGAGAGAGAGAGAGAGAGAGCTGTGCACCAACTCTTCGATGATCTTGCAGCCTCTACTCCTCTCCTCCCTCCCACCTCCCCGGGACTGCAGAATGTCTCCCTCTAAGCTCGGCCTCCAGGCTGGGTGCCATCCTCAGCATCTTGGGCCCAGAGAGGCTTCAGGCCTCTGCAGGTCTGTGGTGCTCAGCTCTGGGTGGGGGTTGGGGGCCGGGGAGGTGGGCATGGGCCCAGCCACAGTGCATTGCTAAGTGCATTCCTCTCCTCTCCCCTCCACCTCCTCTCTGGAAACTGCCAAGTGGAGGGGATTCTTATTCATAGACAAAGCCGAAAACTGGAGCTGGTGGGCTGGAAGGGGCCCAGAGCCAACGAAGTCATCCCCTAGAACCTTGGCCCTGGTCCCCAAGGGGTAAGGGGCATCAGCTGGCTGGAGAGGGGTTTGCTGGGGATGATGTCACAGTACTCTCCTGCCTCTGAAGCTGCTATTTTTGCCCTCCAGGGCAGCCTGTGTCTAAAGGGAGATTGCGACAGCGGTGAAATCACCTTGCAGCTTCCCCTCCTGCCCCCAGGAAGGTGGGTGGAGCCTTTGCCACTCCATCAGATTGGATTCTCCGCAGGTCTTTTGTGGCCACCGGCTGCAGTGGCCAGATAGGCCACTGACCTTTGGGGAGGGTCCACCCACTGAATGGCTGATTCAAATGCTCTCCCTACAATGGACTCTGCATATTCGTCCCTCAGAGAGTGACTGAGGAAAATGACTCAGCGAGCCAGAGTCCTGCCCCACAAGGGAAGTCTGGGGCACATATGGCCTACAAACTCCCTGACACCTCTACCCACAGAACAGTCAACCGAGGGACCTTACCTTAGCCTTCAAGTCCCCTCCATCATGCCTAACCTGAAACCTCCAATAGACCTAAGAAAACATACCTAGTCTCTGTAAATATGTGTGCCGTCAGTGAATGGGTGGAAGTGGAACTCTCCATGTAGTTCTGCCCCTTGCTTTGGGCATCCCCTATCCAGACCCATCACAGCTTCTCTAAGGCTGGGTCTAAGGACTCTCGTATCTTTGGAGGCCTCATAGTTTCTCACCCAGGACTCTGCACAAAGTATGATTAAACTAGAGTGACCATAGTGTCCTACGGTTTATGAGGTAGTTTAATGTCAACTGTCTATTCTGCAATAATGCTGGGGGGTAGGTATTCCCTTATTTTATACTGAGAGAACCCAAGGTTCAAAGAGGTGAAGTCACTCGTCCCAAACCACACAGAAAGTAAGTGATAAACCTGGGATGCCGGTCCAAGTTCTCTGAATTCAAACCCTAAACTCTTCTGCTTCATTCATTCATTCATCATATGAACATTGACCGTACTTCTTATGCCAGGTGTTAACGGCAATCTAAAATGAGGAGACATTATCCCCTTTCTATAGATTGGAAAACAGAGACTCTATGGTGAAGTCACTTGCACAAGCTAGCATAGTAAATAAGAGATGAAAGTAGATTAAACCCAGGTCTTCTGATCTCAATATTTCTGGAGTCTTTCCAATTGCATCACACATAATTTTTGTCGTGACATTCACGAAGGGCTTGCTATCTGCCAAGCACTATCCCACTTAATCTTCACGGCATCCGACATGAATACTGTTATCATTCCCTTCTTACATGCAAAAAAAACACAACTTTGAAAAATCCAGTATCTCAAGACCACACTAGGGCTTGAACTCTGTTTCTCTGACTTCAGAATCTGAGCTCTAGGTTATACTGGCTTACTGGTGATAATAACAATAAAAAAAAACATTCATTATCTATCCAAATAATCAATGTTTATTGATCAAATGACTGCTCACTATAGATTTAAGGTTCATAGCACAGCTGGGAAAAGAAGTGTAAATTCTGGGCTTTCAATCTAGCATCTGTCCATTGGTCCACACCTCCCCTCACAAACTCCCCTGTACCTAATAATAACTACCCCCATTTCCTAAGTACTCACTTCACGTCAAGAGCCACACTGGGCCCCTCATATGCACTATACCTGTGGATCTCCACAAAACCTATGACATCGGTATTACTTTCTTCATTTGAAGGATGAGGAAATCAAAGCTTAGAGAAATTCAGTTGCTTGTCCCTGGCCGCATAGCATATCAAAAATATATCAGTGTAAGGTGCCACTCTCTCTCTCTGGTCCTGTAGCCCATCTTGGGACAGCTGCTCTAGTCCTAGCTTCACCATGACTGCCCATGGGGATTTTTTGAACATCATTTCCCTGGGAGTTTGGGAAGAGAACAGAAGTGTGGAATCAAGGGCTACTGCAGCTGGAGGCAGTCCCCAGTGCCAAGCAGAGTAGAGAGACACATAGGTCCAAGGCTAAAACCTTCTGGGAGGCAGGTGAGAGCCAAGAACCATAGAGACAGTGGTTGGAGGAGCAGCTGACTTCTGGGAGCTACAGTGCCCATTATGGGCTCAGATCCTCCCAAGTCCACCCCTCTAGAGCTGAGGACTGGCTAAGCCTCCCTGGGAAAGACACCCCCCACCGCAAAGGATGGCTACAACATCAACTGGCTCCAGACTTAACCCTGATTACTTCCCACATTAATGGATGAAAGTGCCTATGCAAATTGGAAAGACAGCCCGTGTGCTCCCCCCAGACCCTGCTGCCTGTAGGTGGAGGGGCTCTGCTGGATTAGCCCAAGAACTGGGAGGAATCAATCCCCTAAGTAACAACTCAAAGCAGCAGTGGAGAGAGGTTCCCAGCCTGGTGGGGGTGGAATTACATTTCCTACTGGGTATTCTCAGTGTCGTCTCTCATCACCATAATATTTACATCAAATGCAAAAGGCCTCCTTGGAATAGAACCCTGAGGTTGTAAATGCCAAATCCAAGAATGTCAGTGAATGCAAAAGATCACGGTCTTTGAGCAACAGTCTCTCCCCTCCTTCTCCGACAGACAACACCTGCCACAACCCCCAGGGGAGCTTCCTTGAGCTGCGCCCAAGAGGTGGCAGGCTGGGAGCCTGCAGGGAGCCCAAGGCCACCCATCTCTCCACGAGGGATGCCAAGCAGCCTTGTCCTCTCCACCTGGCTTCACGTAAAGGGAAAGTGTCCGTACATACTCCCTGTGCGGGAAGGATGGCCAGGCCACCTTGTGGACTGACAGGTAGGTGGACCCTCTTCTGTGAACCCCAAAGCCTCAGCGATAGGTCTCAATATGGTCTGCAACCCAATGGCCAAGTTCTCTTCCCAGTGTGCCCCTCACCCCTCTAACTTTCCCCTTGGGGCCAGGGAAGCTTTTCTCAGGTCATTCATCCATCAGACATTTACTGGGCACCCAGCCCTCGGTGTACAATGGTGACACCTGAAGGAGCTTATGTTCTTGTGGGCAAAACACAATGAACAATTTAACAAACAGCTTCAGATGCTGTAATGTGAAGAAAAGAAATTGTTTGGGGGGATAGAGAGGGAAGGAGGGAGGCCACCATTGTCTGGGTAGTCAGGGAAGGCCTCTCAAGGGAGGTGGCATTTGACCTGAAGAATGAGAAGCTGCTGCCCCAGGAAGATTTGAAGGGAAAGTGTCCTAACCAGAGAGAACAGCAAGTGCGAGAATGAGTACGTGTGCTGAGGAAGAGAGCAGGCCAGCAGCGGGGCAGAGTGCTGAGGAGGAGCCCGGATGGGCGAGAAGTGCCAGGCACCCCCAGCCACAGACAGGAAAGGATTTTGTGCTGAAGGCACTAGGAAGTCCTGGGTGTGAGTTAGGCAGGGGATGGCACTACCTGATGTACACTTTTTTAGTTTTGCTCAGATAATAAAAGTCTTGATCTAGTTCTGGCACCACAACTTACTGTGTGATCTTGGGCCAAGTTCCTGCATTATTAAACCTCTGTTTCCTTAAGATCTTCCTGGGATGACAGAAGATGACATGGGTTAACATGTGTGTCTAGTTCAGGGCCTGTGTCAGTAGGTGCACAACTACTGTCTCACATTGTGTCTCTCCCTCTCTGTCTTTCCTCTGAGCCCCGGCCCAGGCCCCATCTCTCCCCAGGGGTCACACACTAAGTGCACCCAGGGCCTAGCTGGGGTCCCAGGGTTGGGGGAGGGCCCTTGTCCACTGGCATCAGGACCAGCTGAGGTGGGCCCAGTGTCCCCTCCACCCACTGGCCCAGCACTTGCACGGAGACTCCCCCGGGGCTGCCGGTGAGTGGCCGGGATGCCTGGGCACATCTGCGTGCAGTCACTGCATTTCCACGCCCTTGGCTGCACCCATAGGGAAGGCACAGCTCCAGGGGGAAAGGCAGTTGTCGTCCCCAGTGGCTGTGCTCAGGTACACTTACCTCATTCTTTCCCAAGTCCTTCGTGCCTGACCTTTGACCCCATAAGTTGCCTGTGGAGGTTTGGGGAAAAGAGTGGAAACAACTGGAGGGAACAGAGGATGAAGGCCTTTGTCTGGCAGGTTAGAGACTAAGCCAAGGCCGAGAGCAGACGGGGTGGCCCCCACTGCTCCCTGGAGCTGAGCTCGCTCAGCATCCTGCTCTGAAGGAGGCAGGGGGTGGGAGCTCTGAGAGAATCCCCTTCAGCAGCTGCCTGGGTGGTCACCTGTCCACTCGCAGGTCCCCAAGGGACACGGTGCCTCATCTGCCTCCCTGCCCCCCACCCCCCAACGGGCTCCACAGAAGCATGCGGTGAGGTTAATTCACTGCTTGTAGGAAGTTCTCTGGGAGGAAGCGAAGGAGCCCGGGAGCCATCATGTCGGGAGCCTGAGGGTGCTGGGCACGGTGCCGGTGCCGGCGGAGAGGTCCTGTGGGTCGCGAGGGTGCCTGCAGGGGGCAGGGTGGGGGGTTGTGGTGGGGGCAGGCAGGCCCAGGAGGGCAGTGAGGAAGCAGGGGAAGGGACGTGGAGAGGCTCCGAGAACGGCCTCAGGGAAGCCCCCAGCCCTGAAACTTTTGGGGAGCTCACAAGAGGAAGAAAGTTTGGTTGGGGAGGGGCAGCAAGGCTCAGGTTGGTTCAGCCCAGTGCTGAAGCCAAGGACACGAGAAACACAGCCCAGGCCACGGGCGCTCCCTCCCCCTCACCGCCGGCTGAGTCTGAAGCCAAGACCCTTTCCCCCCCACCGACCCCCACCCCTCACACACCATGCCTCCACCGCAGCAGCTCGGAGTCTGAGCCTGGGAGACCCTCCTCCCTCACTCTTTAGGGGGTCAGCAAACTTAGTTACCCACAAGGGTCCCTCCTTCTGCCCGTCCAACTTCTCAGAACTTCTGTAGCCCTAGCAAGTCCCCCCAGAATATCCTCAACTTACATGTAGGTCCACTGTACCCCGTATCCCCACCATACCCTGAAGTGTTCACACAGGGCAGGCCTGAAACGGGCCCAGACAGCTGGCGCTGGGGGAGGGGAGGGGACGCCCCGCGGGTACTGACCAAGGTGCTGAACAGCTCCGAGTTGTCCTGCAGGACTTTCACAATTCTCCCTGCATACCCGATCCTCCCATCCCCACCCAAACATCCACCCTGCTGCCCCTCCACGGCTCCATTCTGAGTGTGAACCGTCTGAGGGCTGGTTAGTCGGGTAGCTGAATCTCAAGGAGTCACTCTGGGTTACAAGCCTCCTCTTGAAAGCAGCAGCCTCTACCCCTCCCTTCCTGTCCCGAACACTGGCTCCGTCTGCTCTGCAGGCCTGTCAAGGACAGCCCCCTGCAGTCTGACCATGGCAGCAGCTGGCAGGGCCTGGGGCTGCGCTTGACATCCTGACCTACCCGGGGAGGAAGCAGGTTGGGGGTTCCGCATGCTTGCACACACCTGCACACACCATGCTCACGATCCTGCCCTCACTGTCAGCCTAGACTGGAGAAGTGGTTCTTGATTTCCTGGGTCACACTCGCTCTGGCTGTGATAGAAGCCAGGTTGTCCCTGAAAAATCCTCTCCCCAGGAAAACACACACACATCTTTTTGCATGTCCTATCATGAGGGCCTGGCATAAGGTTGGTACTTCCCCTTAACACTCCTCTCAGCAACAACCCTTATCCAGGCGTCTCTAAGAAAATGTTTTCCAAGCATGTACAGATTTGGCCAAACCCTAGGCTAGATCAGGCTTTCTTGGGCTGACTTTTGGGGAGTCCCCTGAAGCCATGCCAGTGGGGCTGGGCTCAGGGGCAAGAAGAATCTGAACCATCTCCAAGGTTATCTCCAGCTCTTTAACTCAAGGATTCAGCAGTTCTGTTCACACATGCTCTTCCTAACCACTGTTGCCCAGGCCTTCTGGACCACCCTCTCCCTGCCATGGTCTTCTTGAGCCAGGACAGATGAGCTCTGGGTGTCTAACTGAGTCACTACATGGTCTGACCAGGTTTTTACCATTCTTAGTGAGCACCAACCATGTGGACAAGGCAACTGGATTCTGCCTGGCTTCAAAACTTCCAGCGACCAGACACAAGCCCACTGCTTTGGATTTGACACACAAACCATCTACATATGTGCACTAACATGCAAAGCACACACACAGACACAGATCGAGACAAACAAAACATGCAAGATTATGCAGAAACACACAATCATAAAAACAGAACCCCCAAAAACATGTTTGTGAGCACACAAACTCACATACACACAATCACAGTCATGTAAACCATATGCACACCCATACATGCTCTAACATGTAACCACCCATTCCCACTCCTAGGGAACATTCCAGCCATACTGAACTTTCTAGTTCTCTCTGCTATTCACCTCACTCCTCCATACCTTTGTGAAGTCTGTTCCCTGTGATGGAATCAGTCTTCCTTCCTTTTCCTCACCTGGAAGATTCCTAATTAGCCTAGCAAGTCCTGTATTAGGGCTTTCCTAGGGCTGCCATAACAAGGTGCCATTAACTGGGTGGCTTATAACAAGGGAAATTATTCTCAACAGTTCTGGAGGCCAGAAGTCCCAAATCAAGGAATCAGCAGTGTTTGTTCCTTCTTCGGGGCTCAGACACAGAATCTGTTCCACGACTCTTTCAGCTTCTGGTGATTGAAATCGTTGGCATCCCTTGGCTGGTTGACTCACGACCCAATCTCTGGCTCTGTAGTCACATGGCATTCTTCCCCTGTCTGTGTTCAAATGTCCCCTTCTTATAGGGATACCAGTCATTAAATTAGGGCCCTTGTAATCCAGTATGGTCTCATCTTCACTTGATGACACCAGCAAAGACTCCATTTCTGCATAAGGTCACATTCACGGAACTGGGAGTCAGGGTTTGAACATATCTTTTGGGGGAACACAATTCAATCCTCAATAGACTCTAAGTCTTGGCCGTGTTTTCCTTTCTCCATGAGTCTTTACCTGATGTGTCTCTCTAGACTGGCTAAAGTAAGTGTCCCTGTCATGTGTACCTCCGTCACGGCACTTATCTCACATTATTGTTATTGTTTCTTTAATGGTTTATCTTCCCAGCTCCAAGGGACCGGGGCAGTCTATTTCTTTACTCACCATTGTACCCTCAGCACCTGGCACAGTGCCCAGCTGTGACAGGGTCTCAATAAATGCTTGTTGAATGAATTAAACCATTTATACACATGATACAAACATGTGAGTTCACATGCATGAACACTTACACCCTGCATATGTATACAAATATGTAAATCAAGCATACACACAGACATGAAAACTACATACACACACACACACACACACACAAAAAAAAAAAATAACAACCCCGGCCCTGAGCACAGTCTAGCATGTTCCAATTAGTCAGCAGTAATGGCTGAGTTCCAAAAAAGTGCAGCCTGCCCTACGTGCACTGGGAGAGGCAAAAGGGCATCACCTACGGTCTCAGCCCCAGGGGACTGACAGGCTGATCAGAAAAACAAGACTCACATATGACGGGAGATAGGGTAGAGCCTGGCTCCACTTTGTGAGCTTTGAGGGCCCAAGGAAAGGAGCTCCTGTGGGCTAGAGCAGTCTAGGGAGGCCCTCTGGGGAGGCAGCAGATTGAGCTGGGGCCTCCTGTGTGGGCAGATGGAGGGAGAGGACACGGTATGTATAAGGCCCTGGGGCATGCTCATGGGACCAGCCTGAGGGCAGGACCCCACGCAAGCAATTAGAGTGCAGAGAGGATCTAGATACCAGAGGCCCCCAGTGCCAGGCTAGGCATCTCCAGCTTCTCATGGCACCAGGTATCCCAGTCTCTTCCTGCCTGGTGCAGGGAGTAATTTCTCCAGTCCTGGGGCCCCGGGCCTCAGGGGGCAGATAGGCAGGGATGTGCTGAATGTGTACCTCAAGCTGTGGGGACGTGGGGGTCACCTCTGGCAGGGCTCCTCTCCTCCCTTAGAAGCTGTGGGTAGCACACCTGCTGGAAGGGCAGGGTCAAGCTCAGTGACTGGGCCCTCCACCCACTGCTTCCCTGGGAGAGGTAAATGACAAGATGGCAGAAAGCTTCCACGTCACCTTTGTTGGCAAAGCAGCCGCTGTCAGCCACCCATGGGAGGGTGAGGGCAGGAGACCAATGTGTAGGGAGAAAGCCTCTCAAGCTCCTGCCCAGCCCCTGAGCCCTGGCACCAAAGGTCCTCTGAGGGATCTGCCATGCAGCAGTGAGGAGGGGCTCTGTCGGGAGGGGGGCAGCAGGGCCTGCCCTTGCCAGGGAGGATGGAGTCACAGTGAGCGCCTGCTTATGGTCCTGGAAGAAAGGATAATTTGATCTTTTTCATCCTGCAGAGACAGAGAAGGGCTGGGTCTGGGCTTGACAAGAAAATATAAGGCCTCTGTCACACTGCAGGCCTCCTCCCCAGCCTTGAAATTGTCGTCTGTTTCCTAGGGATGAGGGGCCGGGAAATAGTAGTTGTCATGGGAGTTTGGAGAAGCCACTAAGAAGACCGGAGACTTCAAAGAGAGTAGGGAAGCTAGGGGTTTAAGGACAGGAAATGTGACCTGAGCACCTTCTTACTGTCCCTTCATGATCTGCTCAGAAAGGTCCCCAGTGGGGCATAGGGGAGGGTGGCTGACAGCGGCTGCTTTGCCAACAGTCCCATGTTTGGAAGAGGAAGTGATTTTCTTGAACCTGCAGGGTAGCATTTTGGAAAAGCATTCCCGTGGGGCATCTGGGGCGCACTGAGCAGCCAGGTGAGCTGGAGACAAGAGCCAGGGAAAGGCCGCACGCGTGCTAGCTTCCCGCCCCTCGGCTGCTTTGCTCTCAGCAGCGCAGCCCCCTGCAGGAAGCAAGAGCGTGGCTGGTGCTCCAGCCCAGTGAGGCCTGGAAGTGTGAGAATGCATGGGCCCTGCAGGAAGGCTGACTGGCCAAGCAGGCCAAGCAGGCGGGGTGGATAGAAAAGGGCAAGAGGAAGCCCTCACCTGGACAGAAAGGCCAGGTGACAGGGAACACAAAGGAGCCCAACAGCACAGGAGGGGAGGTTGGGGACAGGCAGACAGGAGAGAGCTGGGGTGTGCTGACATGGGGCCATTCCCTATGGCCACAGGGTTCCCTCAGCCAGGCTACCTGAGAGCCCAGTGACAGCTGCACAAAGGGGCAACCAGGTCATTCATGGCAACCCCTGACCCAGCTCTTCACAAGGACTCAGTCTCCTAACTTGACACCATTTGCACAAGTTGACCCACCACCAGCCACTGATCATGTGTGACTGGGGAATCTGAGGCCCATTTTCTGCCTGCTTTAAGGTGGAGCAGGGTGCTCATCAGCCCAGATGCCACGCTCCTAGAACTCTCCCAAAGTCCCCCCACCCCCAGGAATGTCCGAGACCCCTCTAACTCTCCCTCCTCTCTCAAGAACCAGTCTCCCAAGTCACAGCCAAGACACGTGAGGTTGGAGGGGGAGGGGGAGGAGAAGGGAGGGGAGGGGGGAAGCAGTCCCAGACGTCACCTTCTCTCCACTTCCTTTGTGTCTGGCCCCAGACTGCCCTGCCCTCGTGGCTGCTGAGCCTCTGTGAAACCCCATTTCCTCTCCGTTCAGTGACACAGTCCCTCCTTCAGACTCTCTCTGACTTCTGTCCCACATCCTGAGCATTCTAGGCCAGAACCTCTAGCCAGGATCACAGAGGCCTGCAGCTCCAAGCAGGGAGGAACGCTAATTGGCATTAACAGAGACCAGGCCAGCAGCTCACAAAAGATCCTGTCTTCCTGGCCAGAGCCATGCCTGGGGCACAGCCAGCTGCTGGTGTCCGCACATGGGTGGGGGTGGGGCGCCCTCCAGGTCAAGGGGGACAAGAAAGGGGGCTGTGCCCGCTGGGGCTCATTCACACTCAGCAGGAGGTCAGCCCTTCCTGCTGCCCCTCAACACAGCTCTTCAGGTAGCTCAGAGGGACCCCTGTGGCCTTTTTGTCCCCTCAAAGCCCACCCTAGAGGCTCATTTTAATCTCATCTCATCTGGAACAAAACACTCTGAAGTCAGACTGCCTGTGTTGGTTTTCCAGTACCATACTTATTACCATGTGTGACCTCAGGCAAAAAAATGGCCCCTTTGTTTTCTTATCTGTGGGAAGGGAATACCACTGCATACCTTACTGTGATGATGAAATGCTACCCATAAAAAGCTCCTATCATGGCCCCAGCAAGTAGTAAGCATTCACATCATCAGTGGTCATCGCAGTTATATGATTATGATTATTTCCTGGACTCAGTTCCCTGAGCATGTAAAAGGTTCCCATTTCAGGACTTCAACACTGAACACTGAGAATGGAAGTTTGTTGAACAGATGGAAGGAAGGGAGGGAGAGAGGGAAGGAAAAAGGAAAGTGGATGTATTTATCACAGGTAAAACCAGTTTTGTGAGTAGATAAGAAAGACTCCCATTCAATACTCCATCTAAGAGATCGTCACTGCCTAGAATTTCATCAGTGTCGATTCATTTCTTTGAGTAAAGCATTGCCCTCTTCCCACTGGTCCTCTTTAAGAGGCAAACAATCACACTTTAGTTTGAATGAGTTATAAGACTGATGAGAAGAGGTGGTTTGAAAGTCTAGAGCCTCTGTGAGGAGGAAGGGAATTTTGACATGGAAAGTGCCAAAGGTATCATACAATTTTGCAGGAGGCTGGCTCTAAGAAAATTGAGAGCAGGGCACTGCAATTTCCCTTAGCAACAGTTCAGATATGACTGAACCTCATATTCAAGAATGTCTTCCTTGTCACTGTCCTAAATCCTTCATGCTATGGATTATAGAACAAAATGATCATCTATTTTCCATGTTAAGGACCCAGCACAGAATGTATGAGTGTATTTGTTCCTGAAGATTTTCTTTTTCTTGAGGTAGGATCTATCCATATGCAATCTCAATCCTAAAGTGATTTTCATTTACTGGGGAAATTTGAAGACTATCTCTTGCCAGTCTAAGGTTAAACACAGAGGAAAGTCTAAATGCAATTTTCCTGTTTGAGAAGGAGTTACAATATTTTTAAACAATTGAAGCTTCAAAATTTCAAATTCAACAAGCAGTTAGGCCTCAACCACGGGAACACAGATTTTTCAGAGTTTACAAAACAGTGGAATATCTCAGTGGCTTTTCCCCAGCTGCTGAATCTTTTAGTATTTCATAAATGAAGATGTTCTGGGAGACTAGGTACAATTTTACTGGTTTAGGCTTGTGGCTGGGGCCTTTTAAAGTAAATGTTACATGGGGAAAAAGTAAGAGGAAAGATGTTATAACAAAGTGTTAGAGCAGTAATACATTTTTAATAGCATTATTTATCAACATGTATTGGCGTTTGGAGTTAACAAACAGGCTGGTCCATCCCCATTGAGGCTCTGCAGTAAATTTAAGGTGGAGCAGGGTGCTCATCAGCCCAATGCCACGCTCCTAGAACTCTCCCCGGAGTCCTTCCACCCCCAGGAATGTCTGAGACCCCTCTAACTCCCCCTCCTCTCTCAAGAACCAGTCTCCCAAGTCACAGCTGAGACACATGAGGTCAGAGGGGGAGGGAGAGGGGGAGGGGGGAGGCTTGTCTTGCCTTTGGCACAGTGAAGATGACCCAAGTAGGATCGTCTTTGCAGAGGCAGGCTGTTGGATGTGGGGGTAGGCAGCATGGCTAGAGATCAGAGCCAGTCCCTACCTTTGGCCTAGTCTATTCCCAGGCCGGGAAGGCCCTGTCTGCTTCCTGAGTACCCCCCCAGGCTTCCTATGAGCCCCACCCGCTGCAGCAAGCAGACAGAGGGCTCTGCAGACACATGAATCCCACTACCTGCTCTCCTACCAAGGTTACCCATCTCCAGAGCCCCAGCTGACTGGACCATGACCAGGAACTTGGAAGAGGCCAGGAACCTCTGCAGGGGCCTGGCGGGGAGAGAAAGGCAAGTCGGGTCAATCACACTTGCTCTCCGGGGAATCTAAAAAGGCAGGCATAAAGACTGATGGATGTGTGCTGGTTTTACCCACACAGCACTCCTTTCACATTTTTCAGATGATAGCACCTCCACATTCTTTGGGGAGCAACTCTTGTACGTCTTACAGTCCCTTGAGCTTAGGAGCTGGTTCCACTCCCAGATTCAGGGTTAGAGCCCCAATCCCAGATCTGGCCAGTCAGCAGATTTTGTCCCCTGACTACAATGATGGATTCAGTAGGGGAAGTGAATTAAGATATGGGTCTGGCTACAGTAACAAAGAGACCCATGTAGCAGTGGCTCAAACAAGACAAAAGTTTGTTTTTTTTCTCATATAAAAGCCCAAGCGGATGCAGTAGCTCTGCTCCGTGCAAATCCTCAGGGGCCCGGCTTCCTCTATCTTGTTGCTCTGTGCTTTGGGGTCACTCTCATCCCACCATAACCACATTCCAGCCATCCAGAAGGCAGGAAAAAGGAACGGCAAGCATAGCCTTTCCTTTTAAGGGAACAGCCCAAAAGTTGCACACATCAC
Organism: Manis javanica; assembly: GCF_040802235.1. Taxonomy (NCBI): domain Eukaryota; kingdom Metazoa; phylum Chordata; class Mammalia; order Pholidota; family Manidae; genus Manis; species Manis javanica. The sequence goes on along the minus strand of NC_133169.1, from coordinate 88,208,033 downwards.
TTTTGCTTACATCCCATCAGCCTGAATTTAGTCTTAAATCACACTTCATTGCAAGGGAGGCCAGATGGCCAGCTAAAAACTTCTATCGCATTAGAAGAGGAGAGTGGCCATTGCAAGGCACCCAGGGGCCTCTGCCCCCAGCAGTGAGCAGCAGGAGAATCTGTTGAAAGATGGAATTGACACACTAAGGAAGAGACAAGAGAGAAGGGAGAGAATCACTGAGGCTCAGCCATGCTGAAAACCAGTTCAACTTCTGACTTTTTAGTGATGAAAGCCAATTATTTCCTTTCATTTTTGTCTTCTTTCCTTCCATCCTCCTTCCCTCCTCCCCCCCCTCCCTCCCTGCCTTCCCTCCCTCCTTCCTTCCTTACGCTTAAACTGGTTTGAAGTGGGTTTCTGGGACTTGAACTCAAAGAGTTCTGGCTAATTCATGGCAAGATCAAGAAGGTAAAAAGGGCATAAGGAAGAAAGAAGGCCAAGGGGCTATGAAGCCAATGTCATGAAGGAACGGGACCCTCAAAACGGAGAAATGCAGAAGCCAGACGTCACAGAGAAGGTACAGAAAGAGGGTCAGTTGGTGGTGACAGTGTAGGTGGACACGGAGAGGCTAAGCCAGCTGAACCGCCACCCCCTCCTGCGAGGTCTCTCCTGCCAAGACACTTCGAGGTTCATTTACCTTCTAGCTCAGTTATAACGTATGGAAAGTTGAGTTGCGGTTCAAAATATTTGCTGTGCCTCCTTTGGGCACCCTTTCTGAAGGAAGAATAGACTTCCCGTTGATGTCACACTTGGCCATGCAATTTGCTTTGGCCAATAAAATGTGAAGGGAAGCTTTAAGAGCCAGTGTGCCCCAGAATGAAGCAAACATGGAGCAGATACAGCATAGAGAACAGAGTCAATAGTTCCATAATATCTTTCTATGTTGACAGTAACTACACTAGTCGGGGTGAGGATTTAATAATGTATATAACTGTTGAATCACTATGTTGTATACTTGAAATCAATATAACATTGTATATCAACTGTACTTCAGTAAAAAAATAAAAGAGCAAAAAAAAAGAAAACATGGAGCAGAGCTGCAGCTGACCCATGACAGACATGTAACATCAGGGAGAAATGAGCATTGGTCATAGACCTCTGAGCTTTGGGGTTTGTTTGTTACTGCAGCATACCTTGATGTAAGCTGACTGATACATGGTGTGTGTGAGGCTGGTATTGACTGCAGTTCCTACTGATCTTGAAGCTTGATTGTTCATCTTTTCCTGGGTTTCCAGGCACATATTTCCTTACAGTACACCCTCTCCTCTTATAACTAACAGGGAATAGGCCTTGAATAATCTCACCCTGATACATACTCTGGAGAGCTCTCTCCATGAAGCCAGGAATGACAGGCCTACATTTCATGATCAAGTATCCCCTATTACCAAGTCCCTTTGCAATTTCTACTCCTCAATACTTCCTATAGCCCAAGAGAACACAGAATAGATTTGATTATTGTAAAACTCAGTAATTGCATAATTTAAGTAATTTCATATTTGTAAATTTTACAGAATTGCTATAAAACAAAATCAGAAATGGATCATTTTACAGATGCTGACTTCTCAAACTTAGGGATATTTTAGGTTAGAGTACATGCTGCACTGGTGACGATAATGATGATGGTAACAGAAATTTTTGTAGCACTTTTATATTTCCAAAGCATGTCACATATTTGCTTGCTTTAAATTCACGATTGCCTGCAAATGCTATACATATGACTTAGCTGGAGGTGAGAAAGTTGAAGAGACTTGACAAATCTTGGAGCTGGGACTGTGTCTCCCTGCTCCTTGTCCTGCTTCTTCCCCACTACCTGCTACATCAGTCTTAACAGGCACCCATTGTTCAGGAGAACAGCCACCTCCATGACAGGAGCTTGAGGTGGGCAATCAGAGACTCCCCTGATTTGAATAAATAAGTGCATGAATATATGACTAAGTGAATGGATAGATGGGTGACTGGATAAATGGACAAGTGGATTGATGGGCAGATAAATGGATGGATGGGTGGATAAATGATGGATGAATGAATGGCTGGCTGGATCTCCTTTGTATGAGCAGATGGGTAAATGGATGGCTGGGATTACTGTGGTCTGAGGGAAAAGGCAGTGGTGTTCTCTCGGAGTCTGGAAGTGTGCAGATACACTCCGAATACTCTACCACCCAGAATGCCCTAAACATGGTCAATATCTTAACCCTGCCGGCTCAAGTGTTTTAATTCTCCCTCACTCCCAAGAAAACAGAATATGTTTTATCCACAATGGTGTCTATTGCTACTCTACAACTTATTAGCCATGTTCACTTCATCTCCCTATGCCTCAGTTTCTTCATTTACAAAATGGAGATGAAAATAGCACCTCCTTCAAGGGGTTGTTGTGGGAATACCTAACATACACAGATCATTTAATAAAGTGGCTATCACATCATAATCTCCCAATAAATAATAACTATTGCAATTATCATTCCCTGAAGTTCGGGATGGTTGCCTGTGGAAATCAAGGTAAATCTCCACTAAGCGTACCATTTTGTGATTACGGTCTTTAGCCCTTTTTCATTAGTGGTGGAATCTGTAATAATACAATAACCTTTATTTTATTACACAGCCCTTGGAAATTGAGGGTTTCATCCATGTCAATTAATTCCTTCGCAGCCCACGTTGGCAGTGACAGTCAGAATGTCAAAATGTCTCAGAGGATTCCTAGGAAATCTGAGGTACTCCACCATGAGCCTGCACGGGTGACAGACCAGCCCGAGTGAATCCTTAATGCACTCACAGGAAGGGGCATTTTTCCGAAATGCTAATACAATCAACCTGAAAGGCAAACTTCCAGCTTCCTGCTTGGTGATCAGCCCCCAGGGCTGGCAGGCTCTCCATGGAGAAAGCCAGAGGCCCGGCTTCCTCGCCCGGCTGGCCTGGGGCAGAGCAGCAGGTCCGCGTCACATTGCAGCGGCCCAGTGCAAGGCCCATAGGTACCTCCTTTTGCAGCCAGCCAGGACCGCAACCAGACCGACTCCAGCCCCTGGACCCAGGTTGGCTCCAAGGAAAAAGCACATTTCTAGAGGCGGCTTAGCCGTGAAAAACACCATAGAGAAAGGAGATACCGGGATGAATGGGGAAACGCCTAATTTCCGGCCCGCGCTCCTGGGGCTCAGTTTGCAGCGCCCCCTGGAGCCAGACGGCTCCAGCTCAAACCCTGGCTCCCCCACTTCCCAGCCGTGTGGCCCCAGGCTCATTACTTAACCTTGCATGCCTTCTTTTTCCCATTTGGAGAGTGCACATAATAACAATACCTACCTCCTAGGGTTGAGTGAGGATTGAATGACTTAATAAATACAAAGCACTTTGAACAATGCCTGGCGCCGGGAAAGCACTGTATTCGTGTTCACTGCTATTATCCGTTCTTTCTTACATTCCTTCCTTCATGCACGCATTAATTCTTTGACCCGTCCATTTACCCTGCGCTAATCCAGGCCTCTGTCCAATATTCCTATCTGAACCTCTGATGAGGTCATGTTAAATAAATATGAAGGTTAGGTTTGAGAGAGGAAAAGCTTCTATGGGTAGCCTGGGGAAGATGTCCTAAACCTCCACTTTTTGCAGGCAACATTCTAGAAAATCTCCAACCAGATGCCTTTGCCCATGTGGGTTTCTCTCTTCGGATGCCTCTCTTCCTCTTTTCCCCTCAGAAAACTCTTATTCATCCTTCAAGGCCCAATTCAAGGGTCACCTCCTGGGTGAAACTTTTCTAATTCCAGGCATAGCTACTCTCCATATCCTCAATAGACGTTTGTTTTAATGAGTAAATGACTGATTGGATGAATAAAACCCCCAGTTCTCTTTGTTCATATTAATCTATAGGCTGTATCACCTTGGATTTTGAGTAGCCACCCGGGCTCTTCCTTCTGCAAGGAACACTCTGTCCCCCACAACAAGTTGCTCTCATTTATCATTCAGGCCTTGGTTTTGAAGTCACTTCTTCCAGGAAGCCTTCTTTGACTTACCACATGTAGTCTTGAGGCCTTTCCTGCTACCTCTCCCAGTCCCTGCTTCTCCCGTATCACAACACAGCCTGATTCCTGACTGAGGTGATTCCTGATTGCGGTAATTCCTGACTCATCTGACCACCTCTATGGAACTGCATCTTCTGTGAAGACAGGGACCAGGTCAGGTATTTCCAACACCCAGTAAGGTGTCAGGTACCCATATGAACACTGCCCCCAGAGGGCTGGGTGCTGCCCAGCTGTGTGTGGCAGCCCTGCCCTTGAATGGTGCCCAAGTGAGCACATAGTATTTGGTGAGTTCAGCAAAGCTCAGCAATTTCCAGGCTCCTGTGCCTGGTGTCCCCCTACTGCTGCTCCAGGGAACCCCTCCCCCTGCAATGGGACAGAGTTGTTGCAGGCTGTGTCCTCCCTCTGCTGACGGAGGTATTGCATCAGAGCACCTGGAAGAGGGGGCAGAATGGAAAGCAGTGGAGAGAGGTGCCCACTGAGCCTTAAAGTGAGGAGGCTGCCACCCTCCTCCTGACAATAAGAGCCGCTGAATGCTGAATGCTTCTGGGCCTACTGTGTGCCCTGCCCTCCCCCGCACCCCCACCCCCACCCAGCTCTCACCTGCAGCACCTGAAGGCCTTTCTTCTCCAAACATTTGGACCTTCAAGGCCGACCCCCACAGGGAGCAGAAGTAGGGCACGGTCAAGAGCAGACCACATTTCAAATTCCAGTCTACTTCTCATTAGCTGTGTAGCCCTAGGCAGTTTGCTCAGCCTTGCTGAGCTTTGCTCTCTCATCTGTTTAAGGATAATACCTCACAGGGGAGGTGTGAGGATTAACTAAAACAGCACATGTAATATGGCTGGCACAGAGTAAGTGCTTCATGAATGTTGGCTAATATGATTATTGTTGCTGTCATTATTAATCATCTTGTCAGAGTCTTCTCAGAACAGATGCGTGATGTGGTGTCTCCCCACACGATCCAGCCCCTCATGGAGACCCAGAGATAAATGGGGATCTGTCAGAACCACAACCTGGCAGCAGAGCCAGAACCTTCTGATACCTCACATCGATGCTCTTTCCACCACATGGTCAGTGAATTGTCACTGTTGAGTGGGAGCTCACCTCATTCATTTCCTAGGTGCCTGGAGGCTATGTACATAGTGGAGGCTAAGCCTAGACTCTGCATTGAAATTGTGTCTGGTCAGTACTTACCAGTCGTGTGAACTTGGGTGAGTTGCTTAGCCTCTCTGAGCTTCAGTTTCCTCATCTGTGAGATGGGAATAATCAGAATAGCTCCTACTTTAATGAGAAGCATCAGTTAAATAATCAGGAGCCACAAGGAGAGTACTTAGTAGACAGTCTGGCTGAGAGTAACAGAGTTGTAACTGTTCATTATTATTGTCAAGACTTAGGGTACATGGCTGTTGAGGGAGGGAAGATCTAAACCGTGTCAGCTTCAACAGAGACTTATTCTTCCCCGGAGGTCCAGGCTCTGGTGCCCCTGTCATGGGCACACCCCCTTCCCATCACAAGCTTGGGGACCGCTCCTGCCCCATCATGGGGTTCCTTCCCGCTCCCCTCCATGCTGCACCTCCAAGCTGTGGCCTGCCTCTCCTTGCCTGGTGACCCCACCAGGGGACAGTAGCCTCAGCCCCATCTCCAGCACCCCAAGGTCTGTGAAGTGCAGTTCTTCACTGATGCCAGAGAAGCTCAGGTTCCCTCAGGCTGGGTGACTGCCGGAGCTTGTTCTGTCTCCCACAGGCACACAGATACCTGTTCTGACCACGTAGGATGACAGCACACTGCTGGATGCTTCTGGGCGCATTACTCCTCCTGCCTGTAGCCAGAGCCAGTGGCCAGTTCTTGGCGATGTGCAAACTGGTGCGGGTTTTGTTCCCCAGCTGGAAGGACCCGTCCAGTCTCTCTAGGTCCTAGAGCATCCTGGATGTGTGGGACCCCCCACTCATCATACCTGGGAGATGGTGGCCCAGAGCTGGGGGATGATAGGACCCCTGGCTCCCCCCAGCTCTCACATCTCCCACCAGCTTCTTTTCCAGAAACAGATCCCAGGGCCCGAACCTGCAGGTGCCCAGGGGCCTGAGGAGTTGTCAAAATCGCTGAACCTGACATGTATAACTAAAGGAGACGCCAGCCATCTCCACCAGATGCGGGCTAAAAATACAGAGGCACAAGGGCCCTCGGTAATGGAGACTTTAAGAGCCTGTGACACGCAGCAGCGGCTGCGAGGCCGCTAATGAGCTGTGAGCCGGTGGACGGCCCAGCCCGAGTGACCATGTGCGCTGGGAGTGGGGTGGGTGTGTCACTCAGCATTTGTCCATCCGGGCTCGAAATCTAGACTGTTGGTGTGGGCCAGGCACTTGGGGACCAGCTCAAGTGACAGTGACGCCTTGACGTCCAGATGGAGGGCCTGAGGCCAAGTGACAGAAGATGGGAAGACACACCCAGGCTAGGTAGAGCCCTCAAGGGACCCCAGGGAGGCCTCCTCCTCTCTGGCTCCCTGTCTTGGCTCCAACCCTGTGCCCAGAGCCCAACACAGAACCTGCACTGGGAGACCCTGGCAGATAGGGGTAATTGACCAAGTGAATAACCAAATGAATGAATGAATGAATAGCCTTCTCACGGCAGTGCGAGCTCTGCAGTGTTGGGGACTGTAAGTCAGTCACCTGTCACTCCAGCAGTGCCAGGCATGGAGTAGGCACTCAAACGCTGCTTGCTACATGAACGCCTGATCTGGTTCTTGATCTACCCCCTTCCTGGTGAGAGGTAGACAAGGAAGCCCATGAAAATGGTACTGGGGGCTCTTTCCATGGGTCTGACCACCCAGAGAGCCAGGTGTAGTCCCACCCACCAGGGAGGGTAAATAACCACAATACCACAGACATTTCTTAAATACCTAGGAGGCACAGTCCTAAGAACTTTGCACACATTATCTCATTTAGTCCTCACATCAACCTTAGGAGTTAAGTTCAATGTCTACACCCATTTTACACAGGAGAAAGCTGAAGGGCTTGGGGTTCTGCCTCTAGGAAGATGTGGGACCAGGATTCAAGCCTGGACTGGCCTGCTCCCTGCCTGCCCTGAAGTACTGAAAGAGAGGAGAAGGGAATTTTGGGCAGAGAAGGCCACATAGAATGGAGACAAAAAATACCTCCAGGGCCCATAAAGTGTTTGATAAATTCCAGGACAAGAATAGGAAGAAATAATGAGCATTTGTCAGAGCCTTTTATAGCGTATAAGGCGCTTTCCCCTGCATTCTCTCATTTAATCTTCACCACAGGCCCGGGAGGAAGGTATTACCATTATCTACATTTTATTGGTGAGGGAAGTAAGCTCCCACACCTGCCAGCTTGGGCTGGGCAGGCTGCGTATCTGGGGAGGAGGGGCAGACAGCGGCGACAGGGACTTGCCTCCCATCTCCTGGAGGCTGTTGTAATCTCTCCCCAAACTGTCATTGGCTCAAAAGGTAAATCCAGGCTGAGGCCTCCATGACATTTCTGAGCTCCCTGTAACCACAAGAGAAACCCAGCAGTGGGCAGAGGCCAGACCAAATGCCACCTCCTCCAAGGAGCCTGCCTCAACCTGCCAGCCCTCTGGAACCTCCCTCTTCTCCGAGCGGTGCATCTCTCCCATTCCGTCGGCAGCTCTCCCCAAGGCAGGGCAGAACTCGTTGTGTTGTCGGTGTCACAAACAGTGTTAGCCAAGCACTAGCTTCTCCCAGTGGTGGAAAGGTAAACACCGGGACAGGCTGGCGGGAGCACTGCTTTGTGGTGGTTTAAGGACAGAAAGCATGTGGGGAATGAAACCAGGGCCCCACCCCGCTCTCGGCCCCTCCGGCTCCCCAGCTCCCCTGTCAGCAACTTGACTATCAGAGCATGTGACCAGGATTGGGTGCAAAGTGGGTGTGGGGACACCTTTCCTAGTGCTCCCCCTAAGAAACACAGATTCAGATGTCATGAGGACCCATCTGGGGCACCTGTCCCACACCTGGTGCCAGTTCTCAAGAGCACATGGCGGCCTCAGGAAGTGACTGCCCTGTGATTATTTGGAACTCAGTATATGGTCAGGTGTGTACAGCGTAAGTCTCACCATCTGTACTTTTGGGACCAATTCAGATGAATGGAAGAATATTGTTTCTCACTAACCTTACAAAAATGAGAACCCAGGTTTTATGTGATTGAATTTTTTGGACCCCAGTTAATGCATACAGTGGTGTTTTTATAGTCCTTGTAACTGTAAAGTGGGAGACAGGGCAGGAATGTGCCTGCATGAATCCCAAGTGAGCAGGATTCATGCAGGCATTTAACAGACATATCTGGAGCCCCTGATGCATGCCAGGCACTGTGCTAGGCTTGGAGGCACAGTGGTGAACCAAGCAGATACTCCCGGGTGTCAGGAGTTTCCAGTCTTGCAGGTGACAGGCAAGCAAACTTCACAGAGGCTAGACCCCTAGGGGTGAGGAAAGGGATACTGTTAACACAGAGCCCTGGGAGCCCACAGGAAGCTCCTGACCCAATCAAGGAAAGAGGAGGCCCCGGGGAGGAGGTGGCACCTGGGCTGAGTCTACAGCATGTACAGGAGGCAGATGGTTAGTGGCGATCAACTCCTGAGCTGCAACCAGGGTCTGTTACTTCTAGCTGGTAACCTTGGACGAGTCGCCTGTGCCCCTGGTTTCCTGGTGGGTAATATAGGGTTAATAATGGTAACTTATCCCATGGGGTTGTAGGGATTAACAAGTTGATACATAAAAGGACTTAAAAGGTACCTGGCAAACGGTAGGCATCTACTTACTACATATCAACTATGATTCTTTTTACCTTGCAGGTTGTTGTGAGGATGAAATAAGATAACATTTGGGAAGCACCGAGCACAGAGTAAGTGCTCAATGAATGTCTGCTGCTATCGCTTTTGTTATTGAGTAGGCATTTGCCAACACCAGCCAGGTGGGTGGGAGGGGTGAGGAGGAGAGGAATATGGGGCAGAGACAACAGCATATGCAAAGGCCTGGGGGCCGGAGAGAGCCTGGTGCATTTGGCAGAGTTTGGAAGTTCAATTAGCCTGGCACGTAGCCTGGGTTCCGGGAGTGATGCGGAATGGTGCTGGAGAGGTGGAGACGGGATGGATCTGGAGGCTTCAGGATAATGAGCTCCCTCCCCTGGCAGACAGCTCAGCTGAGAGCGCCCGGCTCTCTGATGCAGGCTTGCATAGGGGAGGGGCAGGGCAGTAGGGGGCTGCTCTGCCTCCTCCCACCCCACCCTGCCCACTGCCCCTCTGCATGGAGATGCCAGCTGTCAATTAGGCAGCCTCAGTGCAGGAGGCTCTCTTTCCTCATGCGATACATGTCACATCCGGGAACGATCAAAACAGTTTTGCTTTGGCAAAATGTCTTGCACTGCATGTTTGTTCTTCGGTGTCTGAGTGTAGCTCCTGTTGTTCCCGAGACACCTGTGATTTGCTCGTCCCTGACAGCCATTACCTGCTCAAAGTCTCTGCCTGCCACACAACCACCTGGTGGCACCCCCATTCCTTTCTCTGCCATCCTGGAGCACCGAACGCCTCTCCAGACCACAGGGATTGAGGCTGGCACTGAATCAGACGCAGCAAGGTCGGGCAATTTGAGCTCCACCATTTGGGGACAACCTACTGTGCGCCTGGTGTTTTGACTGCCTCCTCAATCTGCCCAACAACCCCAGTTAGGCCTTATTATCTTTATTTTCCTGAGACACAGTTAGACTAAGGAACTGCCCAAGTCCACTCCGCTCCTACGTGTCAGAGGTGGGATTTGAACCCAGGTCTCTCACCGGCCACAGCCTGCCCACCTGCTACACAGCAGGCTGCCTCTCTCCAGCTCACTTGCTCCTCAGCACCCCCCAACCCCGATTCTGAAGGGAGGGGCTTGGGAATGCCTGGGATTCAACACAGGCGGAGGTCAACAGACAAGATGCCAGCTCATCTGAGCCCTGGAGTCCTCTGGCCTCCACCACCTGCCACCGAATCTCCCTTTGAGTTCGTACATGTCAAACATTCCATTCAAAGAATATTAATATTATTATGGGTGTGGTCACAGCCTTCTGCAAGGCTTGAGGGCCCTTCCCTGCCCCCTGCCCTGCTGTCCCACCTGCTGGGACTCTGAGAGAACAGGAGACTAGGAGGCCCAGGCCCTCGGTTCAGTTCCGTGGTGAGCTCCTTGAGGGCGGGCCCTGTCTTATCCATCTTTATGTCCCCAGTACCTCAAACCACAGTAGAAACTCAGAAAATGGTTTCTGAGTAATCATACCCACAGCTGCTATTACTGAGTGGCACCAGCACTTGGCTTACCTGACTCCATTTTGTCGTGACAAAATGACAGGGACAATATAAAGGGGGTATTATTTTCTCCACTGATGAAGAAACAGTCTCTGAAAGGTGGAGTGAGGTGCCACCAGCCACAGCTAGCAGATGGTGGAGCCGGGATTCAAAGCTCAGGGCTGCCTGACTCCAGGCCTGTTTCCCACACGGCCCCCCGTCCCCCAACCCTATACTCCTCCTTAATGTACTCCAGTCAATGAACGAGCAGTCAGTGCGTGAACGGAGGACTCTCCCACACTCTCCAAGTCAGCTGCACCAGCCTGACGCTTCCCACAATCTCCTAGGACTCTGGAGTTCTCGGCCTCTCCTGCCGCCTCCCCTGGCCTGGGGCTCAGAGCAAAGCTTCTCCCAACAAGGCTTGTTATTTCCGATCTCAGGAGAGCAGCCGCAGTTCAAAGGCATTTCAGTCCCAACTGAGTGGAGGAACAGATCTCACTCTGCCCCTCTGACCCCCTACCACCCCCACCCGTTCCTTCAACTGGCGCCAAGAACGCAAGATAAATCTTTCCTCAGAAATATAATAGTTGTTCTTCCTCTTCGCGTTGAAGTCTCTGCCAGGTAATTAGCATATGCTGACACCTTGACAGACGAAAAGAAAGGCATGTGATAATTCCCTTTTTCTCTAACCATTATAGTATGAAGCAGCCTTTCAATTTGCCAGTTACCCAATCCAGCGTTCCTGAAAGCAGCCCACCGTGTGACATGTTATCCTAGCTGATCCTTCCTCTCTGGTGTTCATCACCAACCCCAGGTCACACCTGAGAGAGCGAATTCTCCCTCTTCACGTTGACACCTCTCTGGTAGGAGGGGCAGCCAGTCCTGAGGGTCTGGACTGGGGTAATGACACAGTCATACTCCAGCTGCAGCCGGACGCCTCGCAGGGGTTGCACACCTCCAAGGAGCACTTACAGAATCCCTCCCCACTTCCTCTTTCCTGTACTCCCCTGCCAGCTGCCCAAAGAAGCTGACCTTTGACCAGGGTTCTGGGAGTGCCTGCATCCCTGCATCCGATGATGAAGGAACCTCAGCTTGCAACCGGCGGTTTTCTCTCTTCTCACCAACACATCCCCTCCCTCCCTCCCTCCATGTCTCTCTCTCTCTCTCTCTCTCTCTCTCTCTGTCTCTCTCTCTCTCTCTCTGTCTCTCTCTGTCTCTCTCTCTCTCTCTCTCTCTCTCTCTCTCCCTCTCTCCCTCTCTCTCTCTCTCTCTCAGGTGCCTGGCATCTTGAGGTTGTACCCAACCTCTGCACAGGGATTGTCCCTTCATGGTCATATATATGCTCACATATATATGATATTCTCCTCATCCTCTTTGGGAGTGAGTAATAAGGTGATAAATTCCTTCATTCACCTAATTTCTTCATCTTGCAAGTAATTTATTAAGTGTCTACTATGTGCCAAGCACTAGTCTAGGTATTGAAGAGACAGAGATGAACAAGACAGGTGAGGGTAGCAGCCTCCTGGAGTTTATAATCCAGTCTGAGAAAGCATACAAGGAATTATTAATAAACCAGTAAAAGAATAAAAATCTCAGATGGCAACATTCTGGGAAACCAAACCAGCAGAAGGGCAGGCAGGGTCAGGGGGCTATCTGAGACAGGGTGGCCAGAGGGGACCTGAGGTTTAAGTTGATAAATGGATGAAGGGGAGAAGCCAGCTATGTACGAGCTGGGGGGACACGCTCCCAGAAGCGGGAGTGAGTCCTCACAACTCACAGATTGGTTTGAGGACTGGTCATCCCGTAGCTGGGCCCTCACCTTGGAGGGGTCTGTCCCACTGACACAGCTTTGACTGTCCCTACTACTAGGAGAGTGGGGCAGGGTGGGACAAGCAGCTTCCTCTGCCATTTGGTGAGGATAAGAAACAGCTGCCTGGGTCTGCCAGTCAACCAGGCCCTCTGCAAGGCTGGGGACCAGGCACCCCACACCTGAGCAGAAACCAAAAACCAGATCAACTCTGTTATCCTGCCAACAGCTGCCCAAGGAGAGGTCCAGCCCCCCATCCCTCAAGTGCCCTCCACTCCAGGCAGGAGGCTCAGCTGCCCCAAACCTGCCCTGGGTGGCGTGCTTGTGTGCCCATCTACTCCTCCCGTGGCCGGACAGGTTCCTGACACCCTCACACCGGGCCCAGGGGCTGTGGGTGGGGTTGGGGCGGCCAGCCTGCCAGCCAGCCAGCCAGCCAGCACCAGTGGAGACACATCACCTTTCCTCTCAGTTCAGTGAGGATAAGGTAAGAATTTTTCTTTTTTTAAAGAAACTCATTTAGTAAATAGAGAGAATGAAAGAGAAAGGAGGGAAAATACAGAAGTGGGAGAGGAGAGCCACAGGGGCTCCTGATTCCATAGGAATTCAAGGCTGGTTGCAGCTCACTTAGCCTTGTGGGGACTAACCCCCCCCACCACCATCACCACTACCCCCTATGCGGCTTAAGATGCAGGGTGGCCTTGGGAGAACACTCAGGTTGCAGAGTGACGTGTTCGCTATTCTGCTGGGCCCTTGAGGGGGTGCACAGAGCCCACAGTGGAGCTGTATGAAACCTTTCTTCCCCCTGCTTCTCAGGGGCTCCTACGGGCACCCCCAGCTGCCCCAGCCTCCAACCTGTCTCCCCACCTCACCCTGCCCCCTCAATCTATCTCCATACATGAAAACCAGTGATTTAAAAATTATCTATGAATCAGATGGTATCATTTATGATTAAAAGCCTCTACTGAATAAATACTTGAATGGGCAGAAGTGGAAGGGCAGTGCATGGGGGGGTGGTTGGGAAGCGCCAGCCGGCCTCCAGAAGGGCCGGCTGCCCAGGGGCTGGGATGCTCGAGAGCTCCCACCAGGTCCTGGGGCCGGTACCCCATCCAGCCTCTCCCTCTGCCCAGCCTGCCTCCTTCCATGGTGTTGATCCCCAAGAACACCTTAATAAACTCCTGCACACTAAAGCAAAATCAAAAACAAAGCCAGAGAAATTCTACTGGCCTCCCATAGAATTTTCAATTAAAAAAATATTTTTTAACAAGGGGCCAACAACCTTGCCTACATGCTCTGACCCCTACCTGCATTTCTCACCTCACATCACTGAGGTCTTCCTGGCCAGCTTGACTAAACTTTCAATGTCACAAAGCCCTTAATTGTTTTTCTTCTTACCATTTATCGCTATCATACCATATATATATTCTTCAATTTATTTCTCATTTATTTTCTGTCTCGCCACTAGAACATAAGCTCTAGGAGGGCAGGGATTTTTGTCTGTTTTGTTCCTATTGTATCTCCACAGCTTAGCACAGTATCTGGCACATAGTAGGTACTCAACAGTTAGTTGTTCAGTGAAATAATGAATGAATCTCCCGCTATCTCCTACAGTGCCTGGAACATAGTAGGCATGCAATAAATATTTGTAGAATAAATAAAAGGAAGAAGGAATGAATGAAGCCGTGGGCACTAGTTGAGTCTCTCCCTAAAATCCTTTTTGCTTCTTCTGTTACCCCCATTTCCCAAATTTTCTCTGGTGACCCCTCCAGGGATCTAAGATCACAGGGATCTGGTGACAAAATCATATGTGCCTGCTCCCCACCATCTGTAAGCCCCTGACCACAGATTCTTTGACAGTGGGCAGGGTGGTCAGTGGTCATGAACCAGGGCTCTGGATTCAAATCCTGGTCCTACCCCACACCAACTGGGCACCTGCAACATCTAGGAGCCTCTCATCTTCAAAATGAGGAGGACGAACATGCCTGCCCCACGGGGTTCTGGAATGTACCTACTGAACGCTTGTCTACCACTAGACCCTGAGTCTACAAGTCCGTGGTCACTCCTCAGCACTTAGTAGGTACCCAATATATTAGAGAGTGAATTTCCGTGTTTCTGACCCAGCGTGTGCATGAATGAAACTTGTCCGCTGGCATGGCAGGGGCAGACCCCTGCTGGCCAGGCTTACAAGGTTCCTGCCCGATCACCCATGCTTTGCCTTCTCTTTCCCTCACCTGAGGGTCACCACTACTGTCTTATTCGGAAGGTGGAGGTGGGTAGGAGAAAATCCAGCGGTGGTCATCGTCAGCCATCCTATGCCCAGGGGTCCCTGTGCACCCCCAGATCTCCAAGCCACCCTGCAGCCTCTCTGCTCATGGGCCTCTGACCAAAGCCCAGTCTTTGCTCTTGCTCCCCTGTCTCCTCCCTCCAGGATCCAGCCAAGTGCCCCCTCTGACCAGCCTCCGACAGCTCAGGCAGTGTTCTCTCCCCTTCCTGACCACCCACTGCATATATTGACTGAATCGTGCTTTCTGGCATTTGCTTCCATGTAGGCTGGCATTTGATTAGGTTTTGCCACACTGTCTCTCCTCACTTGCCTGTCACATCTCCCCAAATCAACTTTGTAATCGTGATAATGCCCCCTCACATCTGTGAAGCACTGGGCACTCACAAAATGGCCTCTGTCTCCACAACCCATTCTATCAACACAGCAGCCATAGGCTCAGAGAGGCTCACAGCAAAAACTCGGGACCCCAACCCACCACCATCTCACCAGCTCGGTCATCAGCACCACTGTCCACCAACGTCCTAAGCCAGAAATGGGGCAATATCATTTCCTCCACCCCATCCTTTCCCTCATGGTCAGACAGTCCCCAAACCCTGCAGATGACACTTAGTCTCCCCCCAGACCACTCGCCGCTCTTCAGTGCTACCTCCGCCTTGGCCCCTGTGCGCTGGCCGTCAGCCTCAACCCAGAGCGGACTGCAGCGGACTCCCTCCCCACCTCCGCTGTTGCCCCGCCCCATCGCATCCATTCCCTACACTGCGTCAGAGTGGCCTTTCTCTAATGCAGGCTTATTCATTCATTCATTCATTGAATAGTTATTGAGGGCTTACCGCATGCTTCGCCACTGTTCTAGATGCTGGTGGTACAGTAATAAACAAGTCAAAGCCCTTGCCCTCATGAGCTTATATTCCAATGGGGAGGTAGAGGACCAATGAGAAATAACCAAGTTAATCTATAGGATCCAGAGAGATAATTGTCACATGCTCAGTCAGGAGAGAGGCTTGTTACCATGTAAGTAGGGAGGGAAGCTCTCTCTGAGCAGGCATCTGAAAGAAGTGAGGGCTCGAGCCTCACTGACGCCTGTGGCTGTTCCAGGCAGATGGAACAGCATGTGCAAAATCCTCAGGTGGGATTGTGCTTGGCAAGTTCCTGTTTGAGGAAGTGCACAGAGACCAGCAAGGCTAGGGGAGTATGAGAAGAGGGGGCAATCTGGCAGGAAGCCGTACCTTACAGGGTCTGCAGGCCATTTTAAAGACTTTGGCTTGACTCTTGAGTGAGATGGGGGGGCCACTGGAGGGTTCTAGAGAGGAGTGACCTGATGTGATTTATACTGCAACAGGATCCCCCTAGCTGCTCCAGGAGAACAGACTGTAGGGGGGCAAGGGGAGAAGCAGGGAGACCAGTTAGGAGGCCACTGCAGCAATGCTGAGAGAGACAGTGATGCTCGGACCAAGGCAGTGGCCGTGCAAGTGGTAAGAAGTGGTTGGACGCTGGATGACTTATAAAGGTAGAGCCAACGGTATTTGCTAATGAACTGGACGTGATGCATAAAAGAGAGGAATCAGGAATGGTGCCCAGGATGAATGCTATCAGCTTGTCCAAACAGACTGTAAGGTCCTTCATGATCTGAACCCCTCATTCACCACCCCATGCTGTGGTCTGAGCTTCACCAACAGTGAGTCATATTCCTGTTGAATAGTTATTGAACGTTTACCTCATGCTAGGCCTGGGCTAAGCCCTTTACAGATGCCTTGTCATTCATTCTCCACAACAATCCAATGAAATGGGCACGATTATTAACCCTTTATGAATGAATATACACATTTTACAGAAGAGGAACTGAGGCACAGGGAGATTACATAACTGGACCAAGGTCACACAGCTGGTAAATAGCAGACCCAGGAGCTGAATTCAGGCATCAGAATCCAAAGCTGTTTTTGCCACCACGAGAGATTGAAATTCCAGTTCCACAATCAGCTATGAGCTCATTTCTTAAACTTTGTGCCTTCCAATAGGCAGTTCCATGGGCCTAGAACATTCTCCATCCCACCTTCCACACTTCTGCCTAAATTGCTTTCGTCTGGGTATCCAGTTAGGGTGAGGTGCCCCTGCTCTGAACCCTCACGGCTGCCTGTGCCTGCTTGGTACAGCTCTGCGCACCCTGTCACCTAAGAGCCTGCTCATGGACCTGACCTCCCCTACGATACATGAGCTCTCTGTGCACAGAGGCCAGGTCTGCCTGTCTCACTGCTGTATCCACAGAACAGAGAACAGTGCCTGGTACTTAAGCACTCAGTAATTATATGTTGCTAGATGGATGGGACAAAGCTCAAACTCAGACATTCTACCTCTAAGAAGGATGCACTTTGTATCCACCCTCTAATAAATGCCTAGGTCTGTGCCCCAGTCTTTGCCTTCTCAGAGCTCCTACACTGCCACCTACACAGTAGAAGATAATAACAACTAGAATTATTGAGTGCTTACTTTGTGTCAGGCACAGTACTAAGCACTTTACATGCGCTATCTTGTTTCATCCTCCCCACACATCTATGAGATAAACATAGTTATTATCTCCATTTTACAGGTGAGGAAACTGGCTCTCAGAGGTTAAGTAAATTCCCCAGGGTCAAAATGTGGCACTGGGAGGCTGAACAAATAGTTGATGACTTGAACTGAAGGCATTGGCATTAATCTGTGTCCCCTTTCTGGCCTGGCACAGAGTGGGCATCTGCTGAACCAGTGAGCAAATCTGCATTCAGTCCAGTTTTCAGGGGGGAGAGCAAGGCCTGCCCTCTCCGCGCCCCCCCACCCCACTGCCAACTCTCCAATCCTCATTCACCTCCTCCTTCACACCCTTAATAAACTCTGAGAGGGACCAACTTAAGGGTGTGATTTCCTCGGGAGAGCAGCAGCATGTACATGGGAACATTCAAACAGGAACAGAATTCTGGGAGGACACAGGCTTCAGAAGACAGCTGTGGATGGGAGGGGAGGGGGTGGCTGTTCCTGTGGCAGGGGGTCAGGAGGGGTGGGAGTAAAGCTGAGGAATAGGAACCATCCTTTATTTATTTCCCTCTCTGTAGAGCCTCCACCTTTCATTAAAACAGCCTCCGGATGTAGGTGCAATCAAACATTCATTAGACAAGCAAGGTACATTTAAAAAAAACTAACGCCGCCAAATACACACGCATGCACGCACACAGCAGTAATCAGTCTGCGAAATGAAACCGGGCCTTCAGGCGAGAAAAGCAGGCTGTGCTCCTCCGCCCCGTGCTCCCCGGGCCCCGCGTCTGCCGCTCGTGACGGTCGCCCCCTCCCAGGCTCCCACGTGCCCACGTCAGTCCCTGAGTTGACTGCCCAGAAGCTCGACCTGGGATCAGGCACCTGCGGGCGGTGGGGCCTGCACAGCAGTCCCTTCCCCCGCCAGGCGGCCTGGCACAGGGTGCCACCACCCACCCCCTCGGCAGGTTTGCCCACCGTCTGCAGCGCGCACAGAATTCTCGCTTGCATCTGTTCGCACATCCTGACTCCAGCTCGGCTCAGAGCTTGGCCCTGGGGGTCGCCTGCACGCGGCAGCGGGCATTTCCCCAAAGCCGGGCAGTTGGGAGAAAGGGAGAGAGAAGGCGGTTGTCCGGGGACGTCGGCACTCCTCCTCCCTTCAATCACGACCGGCTTCCCGGAGGAGGGGATGGCTGCGGAGCCGGGAACGGGGGCAAGGAACTAGCTCGACAGATGGGGAGTGGGAGGCTCTTCCCAGCATATGGGGCCGCGTGGGCGGAAGGAGTCTGGGCCGAGCAGGGGGGAGGGGGCTCAGGGCTGCGGAGACGGTCCCCGGAGCGAGGACGTGCGCCGGAGTGCGGGTGGGCGTGTGAACGGGACCGAGAGGGGAGGAGGGCCCCCCGAAGGTGGGGGCGGGAGAAGTGGGGGCGGCCGTGGATGCGCTCACTCCGGAGCCTGCGGAGGGCGCAGCCCGCCGAGCTCCTTGCGCAAGGGCGCCCCCTAATGGCGCCTCACGCGTCGGGCACGGTTTCCATTTTCTTCCATCAGTTCAAAACCCCTCAATCAAGCTCTCGCTTCCAAGCCCCAGGCACTGCTGGGTTGAGATCGCCTTTGGAGAGGACACCGTGCCGATTTTTCAGCTTTGGACAGGAGACCCAGCGAAGTCACGCAGCTACACGCGCGTGGCAAGAGCCAGATTCCCACCCATACATTTATTTACTCAGCGGTTATTAAGAAGTCCCCACCCTGTGTTGGGGGCTGGGGATATGGCAGAACCCAAGACCGACAGGTCCCTGGCCTCTTGGGGCTTTTGGTTTAGGTGGGGAGACAGACAGCACACAAATAAATAAATAAATGAGCAAAATCATTTCAGTGCTGTGGAGGAAATAAACCAGGGTGTGGATGTGGGCTGCGACTGTGCTCTCAGCTCCCCCCAACCGGCCTCACCCTCACTGCTCCCCCGGGGGACTGGGACTTGTCAGCCTTGGCTTCATGGCTGGCAGCAAAGGCAGGTCGCTCGGTGGGGGGTGAACCTAAGGCCGGTGGGTGCAGATTCCTTAGGCCAGGAGCTGCTTCCATCCCTGGCCAACCCTCACGCGGACCACCGGCAGCCCCGGCAGCCCCAGGCTTTCCACTGTGGCCAACCACCTGAATTATCTCCTTATCCCAACCCGATGAGTTTTTAATCTATCTTTATACAGAAGCCTGGCTGCCTGCGCGGGGATTATGGCTGAGTTCTCTGCACATCGATCCGGCTTCCCCTGGTTGTTCTGACCAAGTGAGGCTCTGAGATGGAGGCAGGAGGGGTCTCTGCTCTGGAAGGATTTAGGGGAGCACCAGCGCTGGCTGTGGCCAGGGGCCTGCAGCATTGAGGCAGCAGATGGCCCAGGTTCATCACTGGGGCTCAGGAGAGCTGACAGGGAGGGCAGCACCAGGCTGCTGTCTGCAGCTCCAAGGGTACAGATGATAGGAGGGAGGGGAGGCCTGGGACAGGGACAGGAGGTCAGGGGAACAGGGTTCTCGTCCCAGTTCTTTTTACAAGCTGTGCACCCTTGGGCAATTCCTCTGTCTCTCCTGTCTGTGAAATGGAGATGGGTACTGAGGATATTTAAGAATCTGGTGTATGCACACAGTCTTCACACAATAAACAATAACGTCAGCTGTTGTTATTTATATCATTACCTATGAAATGGGAGTAGGACTACTGGCTCTGCTTCCTGGGCAAATCTCCTGTAAGACTCAGAGGTGCCAGGCCCATATGAGGACTATTGTTAATCCATGGCCAGCTCCCTGACACTAATAAAAGTGTGAGGAGGCGTGAGGCAGACACACATATTCAGGTGTTCCCACACTGGGTCAGTGACAGCCACACTCAGTCTGACAGCCATTTAGACATGCTGCCTAGATACACCATCCTCTGCCTTCCCACCCGGCCTGACAGCAGGGATGTGGGGCAGAAGCTCCCACTGGTGGCTTTTCCTCTCCCTGGGGCCACTGGATACTTGAGAGAGGCCTTTCAAGCACACCGATCTGAGCACCTTGTTCAGATGGCCTGGCCTGGGCCCTGGGCGCCCTCCTTCCGCCCTCCACGGAACACAGCCCAGGGTGTGCAGCTCAGTGAGTGGGTGCCGTTCTCCCCTCACTAGCCAGTGGGCCGACCAAACGCTGGTTCATTGCCCGCTGCTGCCCCGCCCCAGCTCCTCCAGCCTCGGGAGCTGCAGGGGCAAACCCAGAAGCGCCATCCTGGCAGCGTCTGAAGCACTTCACGCCAGAGGCCAAGGAGTTTCTCTGCAGACTT
Source organism: Manis javanica (assembly GCF_040802235.1). Taxonomy (NCBI): domain Eukaryota; kingdom Metazoa; phylum Chordata; class Mammalia; order Pholidota; family Manidae; genus Manis; species Manis javanica. The sequence goes on along the minus strand of NC_133169.1, from coordinate 88,187,817 downwards.
CCACGTTTCTGGCAGACTCCCTCCTCTGCAAGCGTGGACGGAAGGCCTAGAACTGGATCAGGCCCAGGTAGAACCACTGATCCGTCCCATCTCAGCACTGCCTCCCCACCCCACCCTCCATGGCCAAGGGCCTCTGGACATATGCCGACAGTCCAGCCTCAGTTTCTCCACAAGGCCCTTCCCATAAGGGGCTACCGAGGAAACACGTGCAGGACTGTGCCAAAGCTTCTGTGCCTGTGTAATGCTGACTAATAATTAAGCCCTTAAAAACTGCCTGTAGGTAAGCATAATCCTTTGCATTTACCAAGCCCTAAACACATTTCAAAGCTTTTTCACATATATTTTCTCATATGATCTTCCACAATAATCCCATTGGATAGTTACTGGAAAGGAAATTAATGTCCTTATTTTGTAGAGGAGAAAACTAAGACTCAGAGAGGGAAGAGTCTTGTCTGAGGTCACACAGCCTGTAGGGCTAGAGCTGGGCCCAGGACACAGATTCCTCCTAACTGTGTGGGTTAAGAGGATCCTGAAGTGGCCACACAGCACAGACCCTCTTTGCTCTCTGCCCATTCCAGTCTCTCTACAGCAGCAGCAGCAACAATAAATGGTTGTTGAGCATATACATACAACTTGATTATGTCACTCATTTAGTTCCTAACACTGTCTTATGACACTGGCAATATTATTAGCCCCAGGTTACAGACAAGGTGGCCAGCACTCAGAGAAGTCAAATAACTTGGCTAGGGTCACAGAGGCAATTCAGATCCAGGACATAAAGCTGGTCTGTTTGAACAATCTGAACCTTAAGCCATATCCCTAGGCTCTCCCCGGCTTAACTGAGGCTCGTTCTCAGGCCCCAGACCTCCAGAACCTCTTCTTTGGAGTCTGCGATTATTAGAGATCTCTCTTTTCTCCCTGCACTCCCAGGTTGCTCATTCATTCACTTGACAAATATTCCCTGAGGCCTCCCTCTGTGCTTGGCATTAGGAATACCACAGTGGACAGTGGCCCAGGCTCCTGCTCTGGAGGGGCCAGCCCAGGCTAAAGAAATCTCATAAGGCTTCCTGGATGAAGGGACACCCAAGATGAATCTTAAAAGATGAGTAGGATGCAAGCTGCAGAGAAAGAAGGAGAAAGAAGGAAGATTATTCCAAGCAGAAAGAGCCGGAGGCAAGAGAGAGCAGCATTTGTTCAGGGCCTCATAAGTGAGAAGGTTTGACTAGAGGTGCAAGGAGCTGTAGGGTAAGGCTTATGCAGTATTGGAGAGGGACATGTGACAGGGTAGGGAGCTGCTCAGGTCTGTGTTCAGGATAGTGTGGAGGCTTTGTGGAAGGGCTGCTGGCACTGGGGACATGGTTCAGTCTAGTTCAAGATCTTTTCCAGTCAATTCTTGTCATAAACCCTTGGAGCCAGCCCTGCAAGCTATGGGGATGTGGGAGGGCCACCTTCCAGGCTGAGCCTGGAGATGTTGGGAGGCCTGGTGCGGGTGGGGGGAAATAGTCGGTGATGGGGTAGGTTGTGCGAGCCAAAGCTTTCTCCCAGTGGCCTCCATGAGGTAGCCATTTGAGAGCCAGCAGAAGGAAGAACGTTCTAGGCAATGGGAACAGCAACTGCAAAGGCCCAGAGGCAAAAGAAAGCCAGACCAGCAGTGGAGCTAGAGCAGTTCAATAGGGTTGAAGACAGGGTCTAGGCTGGGTGGAGCTACTGCTGTATAACAGGAGAGAACTTAGGCCTTAATGGATAAGAGTCCAGGGGCCCTGTAGATCCCACTCCTACCAGCTATGTGTGCTTGGGCAAATTACTTAATTTCTCTGGTTCTCAGTTTTTCTCCTCTGTAAAATGGAGTTGTGAGGATTATGCAAGATAGCACACAAGGCATTAAGCATTTAACACTCAAAGCATTTAGCATATAATAAACACTCAATAAATACAACCTATATTATTACCACTATCATTAATATTATCATTATTAACAGTTCTGCAGTGGGAAATCTAAAGTGGAGTACCACTTTGTAAGGGAGGAATCTCATTTTAAAAAGTAAAAACAAGTTGCAACGTGCGCTTATCTGTAATCTCCACCTCCACAGATAGGTGCGAAATTCCATCTGCAACTGTTTTCTCAGGATGTCGCCCCATCCCAAGTCAAATGACAATGTTGGATGTCGGATGCCCTTGCAGGAATGACAGGGGTATTACAACTGGCAGCAGGCTGAAGCCTGGGAGTGGATGCAGGGGAGCTGAGGGGGTCTCTCTCAGGCCCTGGAGGAGTCATGCGCCCTGATCTGGGATGGTGAGCAGGGACTTCAGAGACTGCGAGTGGCTCTACCTGCCCCAGTTAAGATGAAAGTCAGAATCAGCCAAGCTTTTCTGGCATGAACACCGTGGGCAAAAATTCTAGGACATAGGCCCTGCCTCCTGAAGTTTACAATCTTCAATAAATTAATCTCGTAGAAGCTGAATTGCTTAAGGTCGGGGTTAAGATTTTCAGGTGTTAGCATAAGAAACGTAGGTCCAGTTTGGTCAGACAGGTAACCACGACCAAGGTGCTCCGGGATCCTCCCTAGTGGAAATCCCACCTCCAGCTGTAGTACTGTGGGTCTAGAGACAAGCTACTTCTCTGCCTTTTGGTTTCTTTGCTGATACAAGCAGAGTGATAGTTAGACCTACCTGAAGGAGTGTGTTCAGATTCAATGAAATAATGCGTGTGGAGTGCTGAACACAGGACCTGACATGCAAACAGGGCTCAAAAACCAGGAGTGGTCATTGCTGACATGATGTGCTTCTCCTTCTGGGAAGCTTGATGACCAATCTTGCAGCTCCCGGTAGGCTGCTTATGGAGGAGGGTAAGAGTCAGGGGCCACCTGCCTGGGGATCACCAATGTCTCAACCACACTACCGTCCACTTATGCAATGGCAGGGGGAGTTCCTTAATGGATAAAAGTCCAGGGGCTCTGTAGATACCAGCTCCTACCACTATGTGTCCTTGGGCAAATTACTTCATTTCTCTGGTTCTCAGTTTTTCTCATCTGGAAAACGGGGTTGTTGTGAGGATTATACAAGATAGCACACAAAGCCTTTAGCATAGACCACTCAAAGCATTTAGCATATAATAAACACTCAATAAGTACAACCCAGAAAGACGGCTGTGCCCACGAGGGTACAGGAACCTCTTACTGCAGCTGGGGAATAAGTTGGACCTTGACCTCAGCTGTGAGAACAAGGAAGGAGGTCAGATCAGCCACAGGGCAATTTGGACAGGAGGCAAACCTGAACAAGGACCCCTGACAAACTCCAGGGGCGCAGATCTTGGGGCAGGATGAGGTCTGCCATCAGGAATTCTCGTATATGCCTTGCTGCAGGCAGGGAACAAGGCCAGTCATTTTCCCGGCCTTCTGAAATTCAAAAACTTGAAGTTTTTTTAAAAAACAACACACACACACACAGAAATAGGTTTCTTTTTGCAGCTGTTTTGGTATTTGGGGAGCAATTTACCAACTTCGAGTTCAACTTACTGAATTTGGGGGTAGGCAGCTTTCATGGGGGTTCTGCTTCCTAGCAGTCTGTGGCGAAGAGGGCCGAGGAGGCGGTCGGTGGGGAGCAGTAACAGTAACAAGTTTTGTATTTGTCATCGGAATGGACCCCCGGGCACAGGGGTAGTGCCTGGGGCCACTCAATGGTGGATTTGTCATGTGGCCACAGACACAATCAATTGACCCCCTTACACATTGGTGTTTATTAGCCATTGTATAAATATTTCACCCCTCCCCGGCTGACACATAATCTCTTCTTTGCTGCCTCTGACAAATGAACATTTCTCTGTAGACTCTTAAATGAGTATGTGTCACAGCTATGTCACTGATTAATTTTTTTTACCAACACGAACAACGATGCATAGAAATGTAACTTATATTCATTTCCCGGCTTGAGCCCAGCTGTCTAAAAAATTCCACCAGCAGCTACGACTGACAGACAGCCATCCCAGCGCTTGGGTGTGCCGACATGGGGTTGTGTGAGTGCCAGCTTGTTAATTACAGGCTTTCTCTTCCGGCCTGGCTGCCGGGTAACCAGCCACAAGGACTTTAATCACTGTTGGGGCCCGGAAGGGCCTGCTTCCGAAGGCTCCAGGGGCTGGTTCCCCAACCCAGCCTAACCACACACATTTTTTTCCTCCAAGTATTGGCCACCTTCTCCTCTGGGCCTTAGTTTGGGGGTGTCCCTGAAGTCACTCCGGTAACATTCGTTGCCACCTTAAGCTCTTTGCACAGTGATCTGTGAGATCATGAGGGTAGGCACTGGGTCTTACTTGCTAAGCACAGGATAGATGCTCCAGAAATATTTGCTGACATGAAATCGGCTAAGGTGCAATTATTGTACAATGTGCTAGCTGCTTGACATGTATCATTCATTTTATTTTTTCCATGAATATTCTGGAGCCCCTACTATGCAGTTCTATAGACCTAGGGCCAGAGGTAAAGGTGTCAGTTGTTTGGAGAAAAAAATGAATATGTGGTTAGCCTGAGGTGGGAAGCCAGCGCCTGGAGCCTGCCCAAGCTGGCCCTTTCTGGGCCCAACAGTGATCAAGATCCTTGTGGCTGGCTACTGGGCGGATAAGCCAAAATGAAGTTTACATCCTAGTGGTGGAAAACTAGAGGTTGTCGGGTAGGCACCGTTTGTACCCCAGCTTGCAGCTGAGGAATCCAAAGGACAGCTCCTGCCCCTGAAGTTGGGCTAAGGGCTTGTGTCATCTGACCCCAGAGCCTGCATACCCGACAGTCTCTGCCAACCACCCCAATCCCACCATCCTTTCCCAGGGCTGCCTCAGTTTCTCCTCCACTACGCTCCCTTCCTTTTCTTCTCCTTCACACTTTCCTCTCCTTGGCAGATTCTTGAGTCACCTTGGGCCTCAGAGCAGACTCAGCATCCCTGCCCCCGCCCCGACCTTCTCCATCTGCTGCTTCCCCTCCCCGCCCCCGCACCCACTGGCACAGGACTGAGCCTTCAGCAGGTGTCTAGGCTGCCCCCTTCCCACCCCCTACCTCCATGCACCTGTGTCCCATGCACCTGTGTCCCTTCCCCAGTGTCATCTAATCACTGGCTGGGAGCCAACTGCATGACGCCTGGAGACACTTCCAGCAGGTGAACTAGCTCACACCAGCTCCACCACTGCCCGCCAGGCTCTCTAGAGACTGACCAGTCACATAGAGACCCGTCCCCCCGCACACCAGGGAACTGATACTCCCTTACGCCATGTCCACAGATGCCACACAAATCAGTCAAAACCACTGGTGCATGTGGACAGGCAGAGAGTGTGCAGTGGAGGCGGTCTGAACTGCAGTTTGTTATCCACTGTGTGTCCTTGGGCTAGTCACTCATTTTCTTCTTCTTGTACAGGAGATGTTGTATGCCTGGTGCAGGATATGCTAGTACGTGTTTCACAGGCTGTTGCGGGGGTGGAAAGAGCTCAGGGGCTCATGCACTGTAGGTGCAGAGTGAATGGCTGAGTCTTTGCTTGCAAGGACAGAGTTTTCAAGACTGTCCCATCTTGACCAATCATCTTCCAGTCAGAGAAGAAAAGCTGGCTGAACCTGCCTCCTGAGACAGTGCATGTGCTGCTGATACCCCAGCCAACACCTCACCTAGGAGGTGGCCCTCTGCGACCCCAGGTACCAGGTGGTCCCACCCCACTCCCTCCAGGGGTGTGGGAGGAAGGGCAACTCAGGGAAGGAGGTGACACTGCTCGGGGTGGAGCTGCCCAGAAGGTCTGATCTCACCTTCAATAAACATCATCAAAAAGATGGCCTCATATGAACATTCAGTCCATGCAGCTCTGAATGAAGTACGTGTTTATTAGCCATTGAAAAGTCAAAAAACTCTCTGAGTTAAATATGACTGACCTCATTCTACTGGTAAAGAAATTTATATGACCCAGAGAGGTTACAGAAACTTCAAAAGGTCATGCAGAGCCAGGACTTAACTTGAACATGGGTATACTGCCTTCCCAATGAAGGTCTCTACCACCATATGCCACCCCCCTCAGACCCTGTCCCCACTGCATTCACCAGGCTCCCAGAGCAGGCACTGTGATGTCATCGAGAGCCTGCACTCTGATGCCGGGGCCCCAGTGGACCTGCCCTGGCCGCCCCTTCCTTACCCACCCCTCGTGGGGACTTAGAAGAGCTGAGGGCAAGGTCAAAGGAGGAAGCAGCCCAGATGATGCCGAGCTGGGTGGGGACCAGGATGACAGCAGGCCTGGGAGAAGGCTGATGCAAGAAAGAGACCCACACAACTGGCCCTTCAGCCGGAGGCTTGGCTGTGCCGTCCCCCATACATTTCCGTGTTCAAATGGAGCAAGGAGCCCCGGAAATCAGGACAGAAGCACCACCCACAGCTCTGGTCTCGATGACTCAGATTCCACCTCCCACAGCCTCCTCCTGTGAGTTTCTGAATGTGTGTGTACCCGAGCATGTGCCCCTCCAGGGCATGAGGCTGTCAGCTGTGCGTGCGTGCGCGTGCAGGCACAGGGCTGAGTCTACAGATGCACATGCCTGAGCTGTGTCCATCTGCATACCTGTTCCAAGCCCGAGCCCTCAGAATATGATGACCAACAAGGTCAATGATAATCATAATGTCAGTAGCCATCATTTTCCTATGCTCAAAGGCACTGTGTTAAGCACTTTACCTGCCATATTGTGTGGAATCTTCACAACAGCTTAATGAGGTGAGTACTATCATTATTTCCATGGTACTGATGACGAAACCAAGGCTCAGAGAAGTTAAATTGCTTTCCCAAGGCCACACAGCCAGGAAATGGTATAATTTTCAGATGCCGAAGGCTGTGTGCAATCAGATGTCCTTTCCTCCTTGCCCCTTCTAGGGAGTTTGGAGAAAAGACCCCAAGGCTCCTTTGTAACCAGAAATCAGCCAGGGTCCCTGAAGGAAAGGGGGCCAGAAGTCAGAATCTTGAAGGAGAAGGGATGGGGGACAAATAGCAGATAGATGCCTGAGCAGGAGGGGGCTGGGTAGCTGTCTCTCAGAACAGGTGTCAGAGAAGCTGTGACAGCCACTTAGAACCACAGTGGCAAGCCTCCTTTACATGGCGATTTGCATATATTTGCATGTATTTGCATCACCAAATCTGTGGAAACTGCCTTAATGGTCCCTGCCTCAGAAGACTGGCAGAAACTGAGAGGGTGGGAGTGACAGGGAGGGCCTAGGGAATTCGGGAACGGAAAGCAGGGATGGGCAATGCTAAGAGGCAGTTTCTTGGGGGAAAGCGGGAAGATCCTCTCCCATGTGCCCTGCGGAGCTTCCACGTCGTAAGTCCATATCCCGAGGGCAGCAGGGAAGAGGGTGGAGGATTCAGAAACGGGGGACTGCAGAGGCGGTTTGGGACCTGGGTCAGCAGGCAGCACTCGGGAGGAAGGCCGATCCTCAGCCCCGGGTCCTTAGGACGGTCTCGCACTGCACCTCCCCACTAGGGGGGCCGCCCACTCGCCGCCGGAGCTCTGTGGCCCGGTGTTGGAGCGCCACCTAGTGGACATGAGCCGGAAGCGCCCCCTGCCTGCCTGTTCTGGCGCAGCCCCTTCCTCTGGCCATCAGCACGAATCCTCTCTGCTTCACCTGGGGGGAGGCAGCGGGCGGTGGAACCTGGTGCTGCAGCTCACTGAGTGGAACTGGGGATTGCGATTTTCCGGATGATCACCAGCAGGGAGTGACCCACGGGGCGTCCGACGGGGCTCCGGCCCCATCTTCCTGTCCCCTAAGATGAGTTAATACAGCTGAAGGGTGAATAACTTAGATCTTAAAAATGAGAAAAGCATGGCTGTGCCAGTCAGTCACCAGCAGTATGACTTCGGCATATTAACCTCTGAGTCAGTTTCCCCATTTGTAAAATGGAGGTGATAATGTTTACTTGTGAAAATGAAAATATAAGTTAAGAGTTTATTAGTAGGGTCAGGACTAGGGAAAAGCATGTGAGGTGCCAGGAGTACAACATTTAAGCACTTGTAACTTGCACAACGCAGAGACCTCCTTAAATGTGTGTCCTAGGCACCTCATTCTTTTCACCAGAGTCCTGACCCTGACTTTTAGCACATTGTCTGGCACGTGAGGAGCACTTAACCAGCAGGAGCCATTGTTGATGTTGTCATACTGTCACTGCTGCGAGGATGCTAACACCTCAGGAAGGCAGCACTCTACCGCCCAGCACCCCAGCTCCCATCTGGCCTGGTCTGCCAAGCGTGTAAAGCAAGACTGGAGGAGGATATTAGGTCACAAACTTTGTGTGGCTTTCAGATTCCCTGTGACCAACTGATAGACAAGAAAGGGACTCAGGCGCGGCTCACAGATGGTCAGGGTGATATACTGGTGAGAGTTGGAAGTGGATTGCTGCCACACCACACCATCTCGGGGTGACCCTAAAGGACAGTGGTGAAGGGAAGTCCCACCCAGTGTGCAAAGCTCTGAGCAGTACACTTGGTCAGCAGCTTTGTCTAGAGAAAGAGGTAGCCTGGGATGTGGATGTTCCTTAACTCCTGAGAAGTAGTGAATGGTTTGGCCAGTTGGTCAGGAGCCTAGAAAGAACACACAAAGACCAGTGGCAAAAAGGGCTAGAGAAAGGTAGGTGGGCAGACTTTGGGGCCTGGACACCAAGTGTGCAAACTTTCGGGTCTCAAGGCAACACCCTGCAGAGCATGCGCTGCCAGGGGGCTCTTAACAAGGCAGGTGCAGTGATTCACCTGGTGAGTGAATCTCCTCCTGTCCACCCCGAATGCACAAAAGCCCTGAAGGGAGTGCTCACGGTGTCAGGGATGGGGTGATGCGTAGGCTCCCCGCACCAAGGCTGAGCTAGTTCTACCACTTTGAGGGCTCAATAGTGAGACCTACGCCTTAGTACAGTTCTCTTCCTCAGAAGACCAGCCACACTGGTGGCAGTGGATTGCACTGAACCCCTTCCTTCCTCCCTGGCGGGGAGAGCGATTCAACCTTCCTGGAACCAACGTGGGCTCGGAATTTGGCCTTGTCTTCCTTGCCCACAGTGCCTCTGCAGAGAAGGTGTTATAGTGGGGTCGTCTAAGATTCTCACACTTTCAGCTCTTACATTTAGGTCTTTGATCTGTACTGAGTGAATTTTTGTACTTAGTACGAGGTTATATGGGACCATGATAAGAGGCTCATTGGTCTTACTCAGTTGTATCATGCCCCCTGGAGGCGGCAAGCTTGGTGGAACAGAGGAGCAGCCTGTTGATTGCTCCGAACACCCTGGCAGGCGCATAACCCTGTGGGTTTGGGCCCTGAACTCCTTGACATGGTGTTTGGTTTGAGCAGAACTGTGTCTCCTATACCTCGAAATTACAGGTCCCAGAATCAGTGTGGAACTGGGAGTGGCCCATCTCACTCTCAGATTTGCACATCTGCTTCCTGTCCCCAAACTGGGGCTCTGCCAGTTAGAGATCCTAGTTCACAGGACGGGAGCACAGTCATATTTCCACTAAAGTGGCAGCTCTGGCTGTCACTTGGCCACCTTAGGCTCTTCATGCCAGGGGACCAATAACAAAAGGGCATTATCACACTGGCCAAGGTCATTCATCCTGATTGCCATGAGGAACCAGGGATGTAGACAGAATGCAGCAGACACACTGAAGTCAAGGAAAGGTATGTCTGGACCCAGCTAGGGGATCCACTGGGCATGTCTCAGAACCTTCCACGCAGTGGTAATTGACAATGGATAACCTCAGTGATGACATTCCCAGAGGGCAAGCAACCGAGGGACGAGACCTCTCAGAGATGGGTGTCTGTATGAGCTCATCAGGCAAGTGGTCCAGATCTGCAAAGGTGAGAGAAGCAGGGAGATAATACCCGTTGCGGACTCACTCAGGAGCAGCCGCAGCAGGGGGGCTGTGGCTTGCTTCATTAATCCTCTTACCTTGATCTTCCTTGAGATCACATCCAGCACCCCCTTGAAAGGGACTTGTTTCCACTGAACTGTACCTCCCTTTTTGAGGAAAAAGTGATGACAGCTTTGTTCTCTGGGAAACAACCCTGGAGCCCCATGTTGCGGCATGGACATTCACGTAGTGGGAGGGTGAGTGGGTCTCCGTGGCCTCAGGGGTGGACAGTATCGAGACACAAACCTTTCTTCTTAAATGCCTTGACCACCCCTTGCTCTCTCTGACGTTGCCCCCCACTTTTTAGATGAAAGGCCACACTGTGCAGCGTGGGATCGGGCTTCCCGAGTGCCCCCAAGCGCTGGATGACAGAACCCAGAAGCCTGGGTGAACTCTGGCCTGTGGGATAGGTTGCGAGTGCAAGCTGGGGGCTACTCCAAGGTGAGCTTCCCCCTACAGCCTTCTGGGGGAGGCCCACCTCCACTGGGCTCCCGTGCTGGCCGAGCGACCTGCAGTGTCTTCCTGCAGCCCTTCGCGGTCAAGCAGTAAGGCACTGCACCAGCTTGCCTCTCAACTTCCCTGCCCATATTTCCCTTTTTTTCACCCGCAGCCCCCTGGATGCTCACCTGAATCCTGGCCACAAGCACGGCTCCCAGGGGACCTCAGACAAAGGGTTCCTGAGTGTTGTTTCCCCGTGTGTCCGCACGGTGGTCACGGCCAGAGCCTGAGTCTGATCGCACCAGCTGCTGAGGCCTAAGAAATAGAGGCCCCAGGGGGAAAGCAGCCAACCACTTTGCAGATGAGGGCGACAAAGTGGGTGGACATCTTAGAGAAGTGGGCAGGGCAGGCAGGGGCAGGAAGGACGGAGAGGAGGGCAGAGGCTAGAAAGTTCAGTCCCAGGGAAAGTTATCCCTGTAAATGCATCTATGCAGGGAGTTTTCCAGGAAGGAGAGGCTTCATCCTGGTGGAGAAGGAAGGACAATATTCCCTGCCCCCACCTGGGTGGACACAGCTGTCCACACTCCTCTGAGCGCCCCCAGGTTCCTGTGGGGCAGTGCCTGACTCTCAGATGATCCGCATAGTGAAAACACCAGGAGTGAGCAGGCGGTGCTGGGACAGGAGGGGCAGCACCAGGGGGACGGTCCAGAGCGACAAACTGTGGTGGCCACCTTTTCCAGGGCAAGGCCCAGAGAGGCTGGACTGCGGCTGAGAGACGCCCCTCCTGGCCTGGTGCCCCGCCCTCTGGCTACTCCAAATCCCCCAGTTCATAAACACTGCAGGCCCAGGGCACAACCCCGGCTCCTGAGCATAGCCTCACACTTCAGTGGAGTTGTGGGCCCCAAGAGGGACGGTCCAGCAGCAACTGGGTACAGGACAAGAGGAAGTGCAGGCAAAGATTGAAAAAGAGACTAAATATCCCTAATGTCACCCCTGCACCCACCCTGCCTTTCTTTAGATGTGTGGAGAGTGCACCGGGCTAGGGGTTCAAACCATGGTCTGCTAGTTCCTGGAGTCCCCCCAGTTATTCTTCTGCCCCCAAGCAAGACCCCATTTTTCCTGCCTTTTCAAAACTGAAGGAGGGGCAGAGAGGATGAGGAACCTGAGCCCTAGGCAGTCAGCCCTGCCTGCCTGAGACAGAGAAATAGGACTGCAGGGTCCATTTGTGATAGAGTCCATGGATGTATTTCTAAAGGGGGGTCCATAAGTGTTGTCAGGTTCCCATTCAAGTTTGAGATCTGCCTGTACTACCCAATATGGTAGCCACTAGCTACATGTGGCTATTTAAGCTTAAATTAATTATGATAACATAAAACAAAATAACTCAGCTCCTCTGGGTCACCAGCCACATTTCATCATCTCAGTGGCCACATATGGCTTGTGGCTACCATGGTGGACGGCACAGATACAGACGTGTCCATCATTGCAGAAAGTGTTTTTGGTGAGCACTGCCCACTAAAAAAGAATTTTTTTTTCCAGCTTAGGGGAGGTATAATTGACAAATAAAATTGTATGAATTTAAAGCATGCAGTGTGATGATCTGATGTACATATATATTGTGAAATGATTGAAGTCAAGTTAATTAACACATCCATTGCCTCACATAGCATTTGTGTGTGAGGGGGTAAGAACATTTGAGATCTACTTTCTTAGCAAATTTCAAGCATACAATACAGTATTGTTAACTATAGGCACCATGTTCAACATTAGGTCCTGCCCATTAATTTTATGCACAGAGAAACTGAGACCTAGAGAGGGGGTAACTTGCCCAAGAACCCAAAGGAAGTCAGTGGTAGCTACAGGATTAGGTGCCCTTCATAAAACATCTTGCAGCAAAATTGCATAGAAATACCTTCTTACAGATGCAGCTCTTGTCCACAGCCTGGGGTGGAAGGAGAAGGGGCTCTAGTTGCAGGCGTGGGGACGGGGGAAGGGAGGTGTTCCATATTTATTCCTCTCCTCCCCCTTCCCAGGGCAGTCCCAGCCCTTCAAGATAAAGGAGACTTAGAAGCCTGGCACACCCTCCCCTCCCCCATAACGACTGCATCCTCACAAAAATGTGAGAAGGGCAATGGGGAGGGGCTGTATGGAGGGGAAGCTGAAGAAGGGAGATGGGGGTCGGGGAGATGGCACAATCCTTATTCAGAGAAATTGGGAATGGGGAGGGCTGTGCAGATCCTAACCAGTCTCCTCACAGCCATCTTCCTAAAAATCTAAGCCTGAACCTACCATCCCATGCTTAAACGCTTCTTGGAATGGGGACTGAATTCTAACCAAGAACTATGGGAGGTCAGCATGGCCTGGTCCCTGAGATCTTTTAATCTCAGCTAGTTCCAACTCTCATCTTTTTGCTCTGTCTCTATTATTCATCATACTTGCCCCCACCTCAGGACCTTTGCACGTATGGTTCCTCTGTCTAATACACTCTCCCTCCCACCCTTAATTAGCTCCTATCCATCTTTCTGATCTCAGCTTAAGCACAGCTTCCTGGAGAAGTCTTCAAGACCCCCAGGCCAGGTCAGCTTCCTCTGTTATATGTTCTTACGGTGCTTCCCTCAGAATACTCATCTCTGTCTGTAATTGTACACTTATTTTGGAGCTCTTTGATCAATGTGTCATACCCCTAGCAGACCATGCTCTCCACAGTCTATTTCTGCTCATTGTTATATCTCTGAGTCCTTGAGCAGTGGTTGCTCCAGAAGAGATGCTCAGTAAAAATACATGAAATAAATGAAATGATTGAATGGAAGTATTTCTTCCTGCAAGAAACCAGCTCCTCAGAGCCCACCCCCACCCCAACTGGCCCATCTCTTCAGAACCGAATGTGGGTGATGGCTGTGCCCTCTACCATCCAGAGAGGGAAGGCAGGGAAAGGAGTGAGCCTGGGGGCCCCTGGAGACAATGGAGGTGATTGGGAGTTGAGGGGTGACAAGAAATTGGATGGGAAGTAACAACAGTGGGGGAACCGACAAGATGAAATCTGGGAACCTCAGAAGATGGGAGAAATACAAGTACAGTGTGGTCCAACTTGGCAATAGGATGCCATGGGATGACTGGTTAAAACAAGATCAGGATGCATCCCATGGGGTAACAGGCAAGGTGATTTTAATTCAGAGTTACTGGGAAAGTGACTGGTGCAAATAGTAACAGGGAATGGGAAACATTTTTGAGCACTTAGTGTGCATCGAGCCCTTCCCACATATCCATACATTTCCATGGATTAATCTTTACCATGACCCTGTGAAATAGGCACTATTATTGCCTCAATTTTGCAGATGAGGAAAGAGGCACAGAGAGATTAAGTAACTCGGTCAGGTCACACTGCTGGTAGAAGCCGGGGATTTGGATTTAGAGACTGCTTTTAATTACTACATCATACCATCCGCTTTCAGTGAACAAAATGGCCTGCTAAGCGACTGTGACTGTGGTAGACCATGGTCTGGGGGTGTGGGGGGCAAAGAGAGATTTGCAAGGGGATATTGGAAAATTCCCTTCCACATCGCCTGCTGCTTGACTGCCCTTTCCTCTGCTCACTGGTGCCCCTTTTCGTTCCACGCGTTAGGGTTAAGATGTACTGATGTCGGGTTCCTTCTAACTCCTCCCTCCCTGCAAAATGCCAGAGAGGCTACATCAAACTGCACGGCAAAGAACACGGCAGAGAGAAAGACCGGGCTGGCTGTGGGAAGGACTTAAGGGAGATGGGAGATCGCGGAGGAAGAAGTCCCAGACGGCTGAGGTTTGTGAGCCACGCGGAAGTATTGCTATAGGCTATAAGGTCTTCTGAGAGATGAAACATTGGCAAGCCTGTTCATTCTTTCTCGTTTCCAGACGATACCTTATTTTTAAACTGTGGCTCCATGCATGTCCTGGGTGCATGAGCCCTGTAGCTTATGTTTGGATGAGGCCAGAACAGGCGGAGCAGATAATGACGGCCAATAATGCAGGCTTCCTTGCCGGGGTGAACCGGTGGGGCTTCAGGGGTAGGTTTGGAGTGGATTCCTTTCTAGTACCCTTTGCCCACCAGGCCCCGAAGGAGCCACAGACGATTTCCCAACAGGGAAAGTCCCCACAGGCCTGGTTATCAGCCATGGCTGTGCCTGGAGTAAGGTGAATCCCCTGGCTTGACCTGGCATTGCTGATCCTGCAGCAGGTGGACACCTTGGACAGCGAGGATGAAGGGGCTCTGGCTAGGGTGCAGGGACCCAAGACAGCCTCCAGGGAAAAGTCCCTCCAAAGGACGCTAGCCACCCACCCAGTCTCACTCTCCTTCCTGTGACCTGGTTCCTTTGCACACTACCATTGTCCCCGCTCTCTTTTCCTGGACGCCTCAGCTCTTTGGGGACATTCCCTGACCACTCTCTGTCCTCAGTTTCTCAGACCGGCATCCTCCCTTCATCCAAATCATTGTGGGATGCATACACCCCTACAAGGGAACAACTGACTCGGCGTTCTACTCCTTTCTTAAGTATTCAGAGAAAAGACAGACTCCAGCATTCCAATGCCCCCTTCCTGGAGCCTGCTGACCTCCCTGCCACCTCTCCATTCGGGTGAGGGCTGACATCCGCTGCTGTGACTCCTGGTCGTCGCCCCCCACCACTCCCCAAGCACCGAGCTGGGCAGAGGTCAGCCTCAACACAGGGATTCCTGGAAGGCAGATCCGTAGAGTAGAATTTGGGGAGCCACCATACCCAAGTGCAGGGTGACAGTGGCTTCAGCCCTTGTCTTCTGGAGCCTGGGACGCCTCCATTCACTGCCTTCATCCTCACTCATCTCTGTCTTGACCTGTTTCTGCCCTTGAGAAGGCTGAGAATGGAAGCGGGGGTGGGGAAGGAGAGACGTGTGCCTCCCTGGCCAGAGCCCAGGCCCAGGGATACTCCCTCTCCTAGCTGCCAAGGACCCTAGAATGAAAGAGTTCTCTCTGCCCCACTGTGCCCAGGCTAAAGGAATCCCTGGAGTCTGCCCTGTCCTCTCAGCAACAGATTATGGGGTCACAGAGAGAGACACAGACAAAGGTACAGAGAGACAGAGACAGAGGCAGAAAGAGACAGACACACAGAGAAAACCACAGAAAGATCCAGTATGAAGAAAGACAGAAATACACTGAGAGAAAGCCAGGACAAAGAAGAAAAGAGACAGAAATAGGAAGAGAAATAGAGAAATAGAGAAGAGGGGCGGCGGTGGGAGTGAGAGGTGAGGAGAGACAGAGATAAGAGAAACTGAGAAAGAGAGAAGGAAGATAGAACCCCAGGGCCAGAGGCTCTGCCTACCCCCAAGGGGCTGAGTCAGAAAGGGAAGTGGGCTCTGAGGGAAGGAGCTGCGTCTTGGGTCTCCCTCTCTGTGGTTCTGCCCTGAGCCTCTGACTCGGGTGTCCTTAATTTGGAGTCACTGAACTTGGATGGGAAAAATTACATTCTTTTCATTCATCTCTAGCTGAAATTGAGCATTTCCTTCAATTACAACAGTAGCAATGAACCAGTCATATTAGCCATAACTATGGCTTTGTCACCAATAAAAATCACATATTTGCTATCACATTACAGTATTGCAAGTATTTTGAAATATCATTTATGCTCATCACTGCTTCAAAATTATGAGAATATCAACCTACTGCTAGATCTTATTTAAAAGATTAATAAAGAAACACATATATTACTACATCTAAAAGTTTTATAACTGTACTGCAGTATAATTGGTTTCCTTTGTAATCCTACATATTTCATTTTATGCATTTTAAAACATTATCCTGAGACTAGATCCATAGGGTTTACCAGACTGCCAAAGGGGAACATGACTCAAAAAATGTTCCCGACTCCTGAATCGGGCTCCTGCCCTGGCTCCTGAGCAGAACCCCCAGCACCTATCCCTGAAAGTTCCGTGTGTCCTGTACCCCACTCCCTTCTCTTGCTGGGTTGCTATGAACCCTCTAAGAAGCAGCTATCAAGGCAGGATGAAATGTGCAAGGATTTGATTGCGGGAAATGCCCGTAAGAGAGCAAGAGCCAGCGCCTGGGAGAGGGGCAGGAAGGCCGGGAGGAAGCCCCCTAGACCATTCTGCAGTGGGTGAGGGACGTTCAACAGGGCCCTGGGAGAATCCTCCAGATGTCAGCGGTCAGAGGAGGCTCCTCTCTCTCAGGAATGGGCCGGCGTTGGGACCTCTGCTGAGCCTGGTCATTGGCTGGGAGCAGCCCAGGGGGCAGATGGAAGGAGCTGATGGATTTCAGAGAGAAGCCGCTGAGGCCCTTGGTCAATTGTTGCTTTTTACAGTTCAAAGTATGTGAGGAGTGTTCTCCCGGCCCCACAGCTGCCCATCCAGAAATGTCTCCTTATCTTTAAAAGGGAGGTGATGAAATTTCCTATCTGAAGGGTTGCTGTGAGGATTAATAGAAACTTTGCAAAGCAATGTGGGCACATTATCTGGGACATAGCCCTCAGTAATTGGTAGCATTTTTATGGACATTTTAATTATTAATTATTACAAATTATCATTCTCTTTCTCAGAAAGGACCCCAGGCAGTGCCTCCCCAAGTTGCGGCAGTTGGGAGAGGTGGGCACCACTTCCCCACACTCCCCTCATCTCCCCCTGAGGTAGGGGTCTTCCCCTAGCTACTGGTAGTTCTTGTGTCTGCTGACTCACAGCCAACTTCCTCTCGTACAAACAGGAAAACACTGCTGGCCAACAGCTCCCCCAGCACATACAGTTAGCCTGCTCAGCTCTGAGGGGGAAGTGCCTCGGGTTCCAGCAGCATCCTGAGCTGCGGCCCCCAGCAAGATCGGGAAGGGAAAGGAGCTACCTCTACTCGGCCCTGTCCTCTCCTCCCAAACCCCAGCCAACGCAAAAAAAGAAAAAAAAAAGAAAAAAAAAGAAAACTGCAGGAGGATGAGGGGAAAGGACTTCTCCCACGGATGAAAAAGTCTGCTTGCTGGCTCACTGTGCTTGCAGGACGCCAGCTTTAGCCTCAAAAAGGCAGCCCCAAGCCCTGGTTTCCGAGTGGGGATGTCGCCTTGCTGCCCATCATCCCTGGGGAGGGAGGAGCGGATGGGGACCCCTCTGCCCCTTTTCCCCCAGCTCAGATGGCCGGGCTCCAGGGCTCCTCAGCCTGGACGTGTGCGGCTATCCGTCTGCCAGCCCCTGTGCCCCCATCAGCTGGGTGTTAGGGCCCAGCCCCTAGCAGAGCGGGAGAGGTGTCCTGGGGGCTTAGGGCTGGCCCCTCCTGGCAGGACGGGGAGGGGATGGGAAGCCGTCCTCGGCGCTCTGCTTTCCTCCCTGCCTCTTTGTCCCTCTCTCTAGGGCTGCCTCGGCCCCCAGCCCTGATCCGGCCCCTTTCTGGGCCCCACGAGGGCAGGGCTGGCCGGGCCCGAAGATAAGCGCAGGGGTTGGGTAAGGAGCCCAAGCCCTTTGAAGGCCGGCGCTTGCACAAGGAGCGGCGGGCCCGGCGGAGGAAACCGGCCGGCGGGGCGGGGCGGGGCTGGGCCCCGTCGGGGGCGGGGCCGGCGCGGCGGGGCTGGGGCCCCGGACGGCGCGGCGGGCACGGGCAGCGGACGGCGGCCGCCGAGGAGGTGAGGACCCCCGCGCCCCCGGGCCTCTGCCTCCCAGACTCCTCCCCATCCCCTCGTCAAGGGCCTTCGGGGGCTCCCCTCCCCGCCCTGCGCCGCGACCCGCCCCTGCCTCCCCTCGCCCGGCCTCTGCCCCCTCCCTCGCCGCGGCCCGCGCGGCCCGGCGCTGCCCGGCCCGCCCCCGGCACTCCTGCCCGGCGCGCCTCCTGGTTCCCAGTCCCGTGCCCTCGTCCTGGCCTGAGTCACCGGGAAACCGGGCCCTACGTCAAGGCCGGAGGCGCAGCACCCAGGCCCTGGCTTGGGGATGGGGCCCAGACGCAGGGGCAGAGACAGGCCAGAACTGATGCCGGGGCGATGGGGCGTCCTGGTCAGGACCCCGCAGGGAGAAACCGGGAGAGATCCGTGGAGGCAGAGGCAGACGGAAACCCAGAGGCAGAGGTGACAGAGACACAGATACAAGGAAAGAGCTAGTTAAAATTGGAAACTGAGGCAGGGAGAGGCTTAATGACAGAGAGCAAGACAAGGAGAGGGACAAAGCTGAGTTCAGAGGCAGAGACAGGGACAGGGCAGAGCTGGAAGTCGGAAGAGGCAGAACCTGAGGTGACCCAGAGAACAGACCTGGGCCAGAGTCAGGCTGTGGAGCTGAGGGGGACAGAGCCACAGAGACCCAGGCCCAGACGCAGGGAAAAGTGAGGCCTGAGAAGAGGAAGGCTTGGCCAAAGCAGAGGTGGGGGTGCCATTTCACATTGCTGCATCCCCACCGGGGTTTGCATGCCTGTGTGTGAACATGCCCCAGGTGGGTGGAGGGTGAAGACCCTGGCGTACTCCTGGCCTGTAGTCCCCATCTCTCTGGCTGCCCCCCTCCCTAAGGGGTCTCTGCTGGAGGCCAGGACCCCACATGCTGGGACTAGTTAGCACTCTCTGGGCAGCTTGACCAAGGCAGGCAGGATGTGGGGGCCGCCAGGGCTGGAGGGACAGGAAGGAAGTCTGAGCAGAGACAATAGGTGGAAGGGGAGGAGGAACTGGGAACAACCAGGATTAAGATGGCCGAGCCCGCACCTCAGCTCTGGAAAACAGTGGGACTGGGATCGGCACCCTCTCTCCCGACTCCGCCACAGCTGCCCCTGTGCACACATCCCGGGCCTCTTCCTCCCCACCGTCCACTCCGTCCTGCCCCTGCAGGGTTCAAGCATCTTATCCTTAGTGGCTTCCTTAGTTGAATGTATAGTAATACAAAAGCAGAGTTTTGACCCAGACCCGGCCTGGGCAAGAGCTTGGGGGCTGTCTCTACCACTGACGTGCTGTGAGCCTGGGGCAAGCCTCTGTCCTTCTCTGGGCCTCAAAGAGATTCTCTTGTACTGAGAAAGACCTTTCTGATGTTTTGGGGTGGCTTTGCCTCCAGACTGCTGGCCTCTGGTTATTTTTCTTTGGAGGAAGACTGAATTCTGGTACCCCCTGTCCAGGCCTCCGACCTTGGGACAGGGAGGGGGAATCTCGGCCTGAGCCCTCCCTTCACCATTCCCCTCCCCCCAGCAATGGCTTGAGCCCCCATGGCTGCCCCTCAGGACCTGGACATTGCTGTGTGGCTGGCCACGGTGCACCTGGAGCAGTATGCAGACACATTCCGGCAGCACGGCCTGGCTACAGCGGCTGCAGCCCGGGGCCTGGGCCACGAGGAGCTGAAGGAGTTGGGTGTCAGCGCCACAGGGCACCGAAAACGCATTCTGCGCCTGCTGCAGGCGAGCACTGCAGAGGGCTTCCTGGAGGAAGCTACCCCATCGGATAATGCCATGGAGCCATCCCCTAGCTCAGCCCTCCAAGCCCCGCTCCACAAGCCTGTGCCTAAGCCCAGGACAGTATTTGGTGGGCTCAGTGGCCCTAGCACCACCCAGAGGCCTGGGTTGAGCCCAGTGCTTGGGAGACCAGAATTGTCCAGGAGCCCGGAGTCCAGCCCTCCGCTCCCCACCTCTGACTCTGAGCAGCCTGCAGCCACCATGAGTACTGTGGAGATGATGCCCAATGCTATCTACTTTGGCCTGGACTTCCGAGGCAGGGCCCAGGCAGCACAGGATGTGTGAGTGGGCTTGGCTCCCTGGGACCCCGGTGCTGGGTGGGGGCAGGGGAGAGCAGGAATGAGGGCTTGTCCTGCTTCCTCTCTTCCTTAATGACCACTAGACCTTTCCCTTCAGGGCACCAGACAGCACCCAGACAGCCGCCCCTACCCCTGCCCTCAGGCCCACAACAGGCACAGGTAGGTGGGTTATCATGGGTTGGGGGAGAGGGACTGTACCCTTCAGGACCTCAGACATTCCACCGTGATCTCCTCTTCCCTGTCTCTCCCATGCCTCCCCCTGCCAGTGCACATCATGGACCCTGGTTGCCTTTACTATGGTGTCCAGCCTGTGGGAGCCCCAGGGGCCCCTGACAGAAGAGAAGGCAGAGGTGTCTGTCAGGACAGGGCTGAACACAGGTGAGTAGTCAGTGAAGTGGTGATGGCAGGAGGAGGGGAAGCCTGAGGAGCAGTTGAGCGGGTGGCAGCCATGTATCCGGTTATTAATCACCTGTGCATTAAGTGTCCACTGTGTGCTACTCAGCTACTCAATGCACAGATATAACGACCCAGTGCTCCCCCGCAGGCAGCCTGTGAGCCTGTGAAGCAGACCAGAAATAAAACAGTAGACAAACAGATAGATATATAATTTGGAACAGGGAGAAGCGCTTTTCATTCTTTTATTTAACAAATCTTCATTGAGCACTTATTGCATGCCAGATGCTATTGTAGATACTTGGTGTAGATCAGAAATTCCTGACCTTGTGGGGAGACAGTCAATTAACTATAAATATAATAAATAAGTTATATGTTAAAAGGTGCAAAGTGCCATGGGAAAAAATAGAACAAGGTAAGAGGGCTGGGATGGAGTAAGGGGGGAGTAGATCACAGATTTTCAAGGGTTGTCAGGGTATTAAGAAGATGATATTTGAGTGAAAGCTTGAAGGGGGGGAGGGAATTAGCCCTGAGGTATCTGGGAGAAGAATCCCAGGCAGAGGGAGTGGCCAGAATCGAGGCTGCAAAGAGCTCTTGTCTTTTACTCTGTGTGAGATGGGAAGACATTGGAAGTGTTCTGACTGACATTCTAAGAATCCCCGTATTTGCTTTGTTGGAAATAGTCCGCAGTGGGCAAAAGCAGAAGCAGAGAGACCAGGTAGGAGGTTATTGCTGTCATCTAGGTGAGACATCTCAGACTAGGGTGACAGAGGGGGAGATGTGGTTGGATCTGGGTTGGATCTTGAAAGCAAACTGTCCTAGTAAATTGGGGTGTGAGAAAAGAGTGGTCAAGAATGACTTCAAGGCTTTCTGTCTGAGCCTGCACTGTCCATGTTTCTGTCTGAGCCACTAGCCATGTGTTGAGTCCTGAACATATGAAATCTATCTAGTCTGGAGTGAGATATACCGTAGCTGCACCAAATTTAAAGACTTAGTACGAGAAAAACAATCTTGGGTGAATATAATGTATATATAGATGTAATATAAATTACCCTCATAATTTTTATACTGATTACATACTAAAATGTTAATGTTTTGGGTATACTGGTTTAAATAAAATATTACTTAAATGAGTTTCACCTGTTTATTTTTTTAATGTGGCTACTAGGAAATTTAAAATTACCTGTGTGGCATTTGCTTGACTTCTGGTGGACAGTGCTGTTTGAGCAACTGAGAGTTCCTGGCATTGCCATGGTCTGAGAAGGGGTAGACTGTGTGTAAAGCAGGTGGAGGTAGGGGGGCTTAAAGGGTCAGTTTTCAGCGTGCTGAATTTGGGGTGTATGTTATACATCCAAGAAGAGATGACCAATAATAGGCCATGGGATATATAAGCCTGGAGTGCAGGGGACAGGTCTGAGCTGGAGATCGGAATTTGTGAGTTGTCTGCCTTCAGATGGGTATGTGTGGCTGTGAGTGAGTACTGAGAGAGCAGAGGACCAAGATCAGAGGCCTGGCTCACCCCAATATCAAGAGGTTGGGAGAAGAGGAAGAATCAGCAAAACACACTAAAAAGAAATGGCTTGTGAAGGAGGAGGAAATCCAGACGAATGTCCTAGGAGGCAAGCTAAGAGCGTGTGTAAGGATGAGGGCGAGGTGAGCTGTCAGGGGCTGCTGGGAGATCCCGGAAGATGAGGACTGAGCACTGACTGGAATTTGTAACTGGGAGGTCACTGGGGACCTTGACAAGGGGTGGGGGTGAACGCCTGATCAGAGTGGGCTCAAGAAAGAACAGAAGGAGAGGAGTTGGAAATGTAGACAACAGTTCAGTTTTTTTTTTGCAAAGAAGAGCTGAGAACTGGAGTGGTAGTTGATAGTGGAAGTGGAGTCGGGAAAGGGAATTTTGAGGGCGTAATGTCATGTCTAAAGGTAAATAGGAAGATCTAGTAGAGAGGGGAGATTAGCTAATGCAGGGGGGAGAAAGGGGAGAAAGTCTGGAGTGGTGTCCTTGTATAGGGGAGAGGAATAGGATCAAGTGCACGCAGAGGAGGGCCTGGCTTTAGGCAGGAGTGTTTATTATAGTAACAGGAGGAAGGCAGCATATGTGTGAAATTGGGTAGATGAGGTGCTGGAAGTCTGTGGGGTTCTTGTCTGATTGCTTCACTTTCTCAGTGAAGTAGGAAACAAATAGGGGAGGGTAAGAGTTCTCAGCCTTAGCTGCACAGTAGCCTGGGGGACTTCTAAAACTACAGTTGCTTGGGCCTCATTCCCAGAAGTTCAAATTGAAGTGTCAGGTATGGGGCCCATATACTGGTGTTTTTAAGTTTCCCAGGTGATTTTGTGCTGCTGAAGGTTGAGAACCACTGGAAAGTGATGGAGAATAACAGAAAACTTTCTGAGAAAAATGGCATAAGCAAAGACCTGAAGGATGGGAAAAAGCAGCCAGGGACGCATGTTCTAAGCAGAGCGCAGAGCGTGCAGAGGCTGTGAAAGAGGGAAGAGAATGTAGCTGGACCGTAGTCAGCAAGGGCAAGGGCACTTACAAGATGACGTCGGGGGAGTAGCCATAGGTCTCGTTGTTCAAGCTGTTGCAGCCCATGGTAAGGAATTTGGATTTATCCTAAGTGCAAATGGCAAGTTATCTCAGGGCTTCATGCAGGGGAGTGAAATGATCTCATTTGCATTTTTAAAAGAGCACTTTGGTGGCACTGGGAAAATGGATGTGGGAAGGAGGGCAAGAGTGGAAGCAAGTGACCAGTTAGGCAGTTCACACCACCCAGGTGAAACCTGATGGGAACTTGGTCCAGGGAGAGAAAGTCAAGAACTTTTGGGGGAAAGAACCAATAAGACTTACTGATTAGATACGGGCAGCCATGGCAGAGAGCCTGTTGGGATGTTCAGGGAACCGGGTCTAATGTGTGTTCCTCTCTGTCTTGGCCCCCCACCAGGCTCAGTAGGCAGGATCTGGAGGCACGGGAGGACACTGGCTATGCCAGCCTTGAGCTGCCCAGGGATTCCACCCTCTCGTTGCCCACCCTGGACATGGAGACCAATGAGGACCTCATTTCACCCTATGCCAGCTTCTCCTCCACAGCAGACCGCCCCACACCTGTGCTCAGTGGCTGGCTAGACAAGCTGTCCCCTCAGGGGTGGGGCTACTGGAAGGAGAATGGGAGAGGGGCTGAGTGGCGCTCCCAGATCCCCTGAGCCCCTCAGGGTACAGCCTCCCTCCCTCACTGGTCTTGGCCTCTCCCTTCTCCAGAAACTACGTCTTCCAGAGGCGTTTTGTGCAGTTCAATGGAAGGAGTCTGATGTACTTTGGCAGTGATAAGGTAGGAGGCCTGGGAGGTGCTCCACGGGGCCTTGGGAGAAGGAGAGGGAGGGCTGGAGAGGCTGAGGTGGTAGCAGGTGGTCACCACCTGACTGATGCCAGCATCAAAGCAGCTAGCTTAGCAGCTGTGCCCTACGGCTTATGGAGTGAGCGCTGGTCTCATTAAAAGTCAGTGCTGGCCCTTGGAGTCAGCACGCATGGCTGAGTTCCTGTCCCCATGAATCACTGGTCTCTCTCCAGGACCCCTTTCCCAAGGGGGTGATCCCTCTGACCGCCATCGAGACGACCCGAAACAGCAAGGACAACAAGTTCCAGGTTGTCACGGGCCAGAGGGTGTTTGTGTTCCGCACAGAGAGTGAGGGTGAGGGCCGGAGCCGACTAGGTCAGGGTGGGGCGGGGCGGCGCTGTGAGCATACAGCCCGCTGACCACTGCCCTGTCACCTGCCAGCTCAGCGGGACATGTGGTGCTCCACGCTGCAATCCTGCCTGAAGGAGCAGCGCCTCCCAGGCCACCCCCGACCACCTCAGCCACCCCGACCCCTGCGGACAGGCATGCTGGAGCTGCGTGGACACAAGGCCAAGGTGTTTGCTGCCTTGAGCCCTGGAGAGCTGGCACTGTACAAAAGCGAGCAGGTGAGGAGAGCTGGGCTGGGGCCAAGGGGCCTGGCCTAGCCCATGCTGGCAACTCACTATGCCTGCCCCATCCCGACTCTGCCAGGCCTTCTCTCTGGGCATCGGGATTTGCTTCATTGAACTGCAAGGCTGCAGTGTCCGGGAGACCAAGAGTCGCAGCTTTGACCTGCTCACACCCTATCGCTGCTTCAGGTGGGGCCCAGACTGGTAGGAGACAAGGCAGCGGGAGAGACAAGGGAGGCATGGGTGCAGAGGACTGGAGGCCTCCTCAGTGTGACATCAGTGGGTATGAACTGCGGGGAGCCCTGTGAGCAGGGCCACGGATGTCAGGAGGGTCTGGGCTGGCCCCAGTATGGCCTGCGGTGGCTCCTGCAGGAATGGCCAGTGGGATGGGACAGGCTGCGGGGTATCCACGCCCACAGACTGGCTGTCTGCCCCTCAGCTTCACAGCCGAGTCTGGGGGTGCTCGGCAGAGCTGGGCGGCCGCTCTGCAGGAAGCAGTAACCGAGACCCTGTCTGACTACGAGGTGGCTGAGAAGATCTGGTCCAATCGGGCCAATCGGCACTGTGCGGACTGTGGGGCCTCCCGCCCAGACTGGGCTGCTGTCAACCTGGGGGTGGTCATCTGCAAGCAGTGTGCAGGTGAGGGCTGGAGTCTTTAGCGGGAACAGGGAGAGCAAGGGGGACTAGTGGGGGGCGGCAGGGGTGCACTCGGGGTGCCACATGCCCCTCATCCCCTAACAGGTCAGCACCGGGCCTTGGGTTCCCGGGTCTCCAAGGTGCAGAGCCTGAAGCTGGACACAAGTGTCTGGAGTAATGAGATAGTGCAGGTGAGGAGTGCAAGGAGGGAGAAAGTGGGGAGGATGGAGGAAGCGCATCCATAAAAGGCCTTGGGCCCACTTGGGGACCAGGCTGGAGTGTCTGACTAACAGTCTCAGACTCAGTCTCTTGAGTTCCTGTCACTTGCCTCTGCCTCTTATCAACCTGTAGTTGTTCATTGTCCTGGGAAATGATCGTGCCAACCGCTTCTGGGCAGGAGCACTGCCCCCAGGTGAGGGGCTGCATCCAGATACAACTCCTGGCCCCCGGGGAGAGTTCATCTCCCGGAAGTACCGGCTGGGTCTCTTCCGGAAGCCCCACCCTCAGTACCCAGATCATAGCCAGCTTCTCCAGGTAGGAGGGACAGGTTGGGGATGATGGAGTGGGGATTCAGTCTCTGAGTTGAAATGCCTAGACTTGAGTGGTGGCAGCTTTTTTGGTGACTGGAGGACTAGCCCCAGGGCTTAGGTTGGGTCTTGGGGCTGACAGAGGCCCACCCCCTTCTGCAGGCTCTGTGTGCAGCTGTGGCAGGACCCAGCCTGCTGAAGAACATGGCCCAGCTCCTCTGTGTTGAGGCCTTGGAGGGTGAGGAGCCCTGGTCCCCATCAGCAGCTCTCAATGGCAGCTGCCCTGGTCTCCTGCACCCAGGTAACCCTGCAAATGCTTCCTCTCTCTCCCTGCCAAGAATTCTCAGCCCTGACCTGTGCTTTGGTTCTTCCGGGAGCCCCAGTTATCCCCTCGCCCAGCCCATCACTACGGCCCAGCCTAGGTGGCTTCCCAGCCCTCTGGACCTTTCGGGACCTACTTTCTGATGTTATGGAGTGACTGACAGTGGCCACTGCCTGGGGGTAGAGCTAGACGTGTGAAGTGCTGGTCTGTCCCTGACAGGGTCAGCCCATAAGCCAGGTCTCATCTCCCTACGGGAAGTCTGATCACAGAAATGGTATTCTAAAGGGCCATTCGCCAGGGGTCAGGCCAGAGGGGCTGGCACACTTATCGGATGGCCTGTGTGCTCCCATCCAGAGCTGACTGGCTGGTTGGCTGGCTGGTGGGGAGAGGCAGCAGGCAAGGACTGGGTTCGATGCCTCATCGGTCCCTGCACCCTCTTCTCCAGTCTGGGTAGTGAGGGGTCCAGTCCCTCGGGGCTCTTCTTGGCCATGCTGCCAGTGGAGTTGGGTCCCACTGTCTTTCTCTATTTGACCCCCTCCCTCTAGTGGCTCAGGCTACCCTCTTGCACTGGCCTGACCCAACCACTTCTTCCCCCTTGCAGACCCCTCCCCTGGTGTGTACAATGAGGTGGTGGTGCCTGCCACTTATAGCAGCTTCCTGTACTGTGGTCCCATCAGCAACAAAGCTGGACCCCCACCCCCTCGCAGGGGCCGCGATGGTGAGGAGGCAGGAAAGCATGGGCATTGGGGCCGAAACTGGGGTGGGAGAGGTGTTCCCCAGAGGGACAGGGGGGAGAGGGCTAGGATGGGAAAGTGGGACCACACCCTGGAGTAGGCGGGGGGGCTGGGAGTGCGAGAGGGACCACACCCAGGACAGCACTGGGTGACGGTTGAGAGCGTGTGCTTTGAAGTCAGATTGTCTGGGGCAAATCCTGGCTCTGTGACTTGGGCCAGCTACTCAAACTCTGAGCCTTGGTTTCCCCACCTAGAAAACAGGATTGAATATAATACCCATCTCACAGGGTGGTTGTGAGGATTCCGTGAGACCGTACAGAGGCAGAGGGTTGGGCATAGAATACATATCTGGTGAATGGGAATTAATGACAGTGAAGATAGAAGCTTTTTGCCTGCTGACCATCAGCCTGTCCTTTAGCTCCTCCTCGACTGTGGTGTGTACTGGGAGCGGCTCTGGAAATGTTTGCGTCAGAAAGCAGCCCTGAACCCCTCAGCCTCATTCAGCCCCAGGATGTTGTATGTTTGGGTGTGAGCCCCCCACCTGCTGACCCAGGTGACCTCGACAGGTACCATGATCACTGAGCTCCCCCTATTCCCTTCCTGATCCCAAGCCTGCCAGCCCCCTTTCTCCTCCTTGACCCCCACTTCTCTCCAGGTTTCCCTTTTCCTTTGAGCTCATCCTCACGGGGGGGAGGATTCAGCATTTTGGCACAGATGGAGCTGACAGCCTGGAGGCCTGGACCAGCGCTGTGGGCAAGGTGAGACAGCTGAGACCCCTCCCAAAGAGCTCAGAGTTTCTTTGTCCCCACCTGTCCCCATCCTGTCCTCTCTTATTCCTATAGCCACTCCCACCATGTCCACTAAAGCTAAGGTTGACTGAGGGCTTATTCTGTGCCAGGCCCTGTGTTAAGCACTGCCCACTCAATATCTCATTTAATCGTCACAACAACCCTCAAAGGGAAGGATTATTAATATTTCACACACAAAGCCACTGAGTCTCAGAGGTTGTGAAGTCACTTGGTCAAGGTCACAGAGCCAGGAGGCAGCAGAGCACAGGACCAAACTTAGGCCTCTGTCTGCACATCTCATGGTCCAAACCACAGGGAGGCCACCTCTGACCCCAACTCCCCTCCCCTGCCCCACGTCATCCTCCGTTCTCCAAGTCCGGAGGCAAAGCTGCCTTCCTCTGCCAGCTTCTCCTTCCCATGCAAGCCAGTCTTTCCTTCCTTCACCCTCTCCCTGAGATTAAAGTACAGGCCCTGGAGTCAGCCTGGGATCTGAGTGCTCCAACTCTCAGCCTTAAGAGCTTCCCATACAGATAAGAGTGGGTGTAAAAGGTCCACCCGCTAGGGTTGAGTATTAAGTGACACGTGAGGCCATTCTGCCCGGCACACAGCAGGCCCTCCATCTGTGGGTGTTGAAATAGCAATGGTGATGATGATGCCAATCACCCCATCCTTAAATAGCTTTTCCCTCAAGCCTGCTTGACCTTCCACTCATCACCCTGGTGCCCTCCTAACACCTTCTCAGAAAGTTGTGTGCCCTGGCAGCCTGCTGTTCCTCCTGAACCCCTGCGGCTGCTCCCCTCTGCCACACTGTCTGAGCTGCTGTCCTGTGGGTGGCCAGTGGCCTCCCACGCCAAAGTCCAAGGGCCTCCTGGCCTCACCAGGTTATGTCTGGGACATCTGCCAGCCCTCTATAGGAAATGCTTAACTGCTGTACCTTCTGACCCCTCTCTCCTGGTTCTCCCATAACTCCCCGCACCAAGAAATGGTCTCTGTATCCTTTGAGGGCTCTGTCTTGGCCCTCCCAGTCTTCTCTCATCATTATTTACACTTTCCAAAAATCTAGCCATCCTTTGAGGCAGTGCGACCCAAAGTGGGTCTGCAGACTGTTCCACCATACTGGCCCGTGGACTCTTTGTTACGGCCCCTGACCTGACAGGCTATGCGTGGAACTTGGGCATTAGCGGTTAGAATCTTTCAGAGCAGTTTGGCAAAGTGATGTTATGTATGGAACCTAATCCTGAAAGTCAGGGGCTTATATTTTGTATGTCTTTCGTTGTTGTTTCACTTTTCTAGTAATTCATTTTTATTGAATTACTATCTAGTAATTTATCTAGTAATGCAGTTTTATATCAAAGAATTGGTTAGTGACAGATTGGAATTTAAAAAAAGAAAAAAAAGAAGAGAAAAACTCCTCGTTCCTTCACTAGAGGTGGTTTGAGAGGCATCGCTTTGAGGTCTGGCTCCTTTCTCTGCGAAGCCACCCCCTGGCCCCTGGGGTGGCAGGAGTTCCCGGGGCGTCACGACTCTTCAGTCACAGCATCCTCGCTGCGTGCTGCATCTTACCTCTACGTGCCAACTAAGGGCATAAGACTGCCACACAGGCGTCTCCTCTGGGCTCCTCAGGGGCTGGAGGAAATGGAGCTGAACCTCTGTCCCTCTCCTCCTACCTCCCGTCTCCCTGGCTCTTCCCGTGGCCCTTTCCCATCCCCGTCATGCCTCTGTTGCTCCTCTGCCGTGCCCTGTCCCTCGCACCCTCACCCCGCCTCTTGGCTCTTTCCTTCCCGTCCTCTCTCCCGTGTCCCCCTTGCCTCACAGTGGTTCTCCCCGCTGAGCTGCCACCAGCTGCTGGGCCCTGGGCTGCTGCGGCTGGGCCGCCTGTGGCTGCGGTCCCCCTCCCACACAGCCCTGGCCCCTGGCCTCTGGCTGTCAGGGTTCGGACTTCTTCGTGGTGACCACCTCTTCCTGTGTCCAGCACTGGGCCCTGGACCCCCAGCCCCTGAGGACATGGTGCATCTGCGGCGGCTACAAGAGATCAGTGAGCAGGGGTGGGGATGGGGATGAAGGGACAGGGACGGAGGGTGGCCGTGGCTGGGGATCTACGTGGGAATCCCTGTGGGAAACGGCAGAACAGCATGGATTCAGGCACAAGCTCTGGAGTCAGACTGCCTAGATTTAGACCCCCACCTCCATCACTTCCTAGCTGTGTGACCTTGGACAAGTTACTAAGCTCTCTGTGCCTCAGTTTCCTCATCTTTACAATGGGCACAAAGTAGGGTTTTTAGAGAATTTTAAATAAGGCAGTGCACATAAAACACTTACAGACCCTGGTGGGAGACATCTCAAAGGGTTCATTAAATGTTTTTATATGTTGTAAATGTTATTGTTACCATTATTTGGAGTCACTTGCTGGCTGGGGAGTAGGAAAGGGGACTGAGTCCTCTCACTTCTTCTTAAAAGAGGAACAGTGTGGGATAATGTATGAGGGCTTTGGAGATGAGAGACCTAAGTTCAGGCTCAGCTCTGCCATTTTATAACAAGCAGTCTGAGACAAGTTACTTAACCCCTCTGATCTTTACTGTGTCACTTGTGAAATAGGGATAATGGTATGTAACTCAAGGATTTAATGTGGTATTGTTTTTAAGGCCCCTGGCCTGGCACCTACATACCTTAAATACTTAATAAATATTAGTCACTATGTTGAAGATAACGGTGATGACAGTGCCTGGTGATTCTCCTCCTAGGTGTGGTCTCGGCAGCTGACACTCCAGACAAGAAGGAGCATTTGGTGCTGGTGGAGACAGGAAGGTAAGTGTCGCCCGTACCCTTGACCGTGGGCCCGCCTTTCCACAGCCCAGCACACACCCTCCGCCCTGGCCTCTTGGACTACGGGCCCTTCCTCAGTCTGTTCCCTTGGGTTGAGTGCTGCCGCCCCCTGCTGGTGGCTCTGGGAAGTCCAGTCCTTGTGATCCTGACCCCCTTCGTCAGAGGAGCCTCCGGACCTGGCTCTGACTCCGGCCTCTCGGGTCTCAGGACCCTGTATCTGCAGGGGGAGGGCCGGCTGGACTTCTCAGCGTGGAACAGAGCCATTGGGGGGGTAGCCGGCGGGGGCGGCACAGGGCTTCAGGAGCAGCAGATGAGCCGGGGTGACATCCCCATCATCGTGGATGCCTGCATCAGTTTTGTCACCCAGCATGGTGAGTGGGTACTGGCCAGTACTGAGCCAGCGGGGGATGGGGAGCATGGGCACATCCAGGGTTGGTGATCTGCCTACAAGAGCTTTGTCTCCAGAGACTGCAGCCTGACCACAACGGGCTGTATGATCCTTGGGAAGGTGCTTTACCTTGCTGAGCCTCAGTTTCCTCATTTGTAAAATGGGGCTGCCTAACAGTCCTCATTTCCTCAGATACTTGTGATGGTAAGATGACATATATAAGGAATTTACTAGCACAAGACCTGGCAGGTGGTAAGTGTTTCGAGGTTGCTGTTCCTGGGTGTGGGGCATGGAGGGAGGGTGTCACTGTAATGTGATGGAAGCAGTAGAACCATGGAGAACAAAGAGGGAACAGCCACAAGGCAAGAACCAAGCTGTGCAGCACAATCCTGAAGGTTTGAGCAGAATTATTCTGTGTGGGAGGTTTTCCAGACACAAAAGATCAGCTATGCAAGTGGTTCCCAGAATTCTCCATGAGTCTTTGGCCTCTGCTTCATCCTCTTGTCCAAGTAAGGACCAAGTAGGATCCATCTCCCCAGCAAACCACCTTGAGAAGGAAAATTCGTAGAAAACTGAAGAGGGCAACGAAGGGGAAAAGAGGCGCATCCCTGAAGCTGCAAACAGCTGTGCTTACAGCATGGCCAGTGACTAGGCAGCGGCTACCGACATTCTCTGTGCCTCAGTAGTAGCTTCATGCAGTGACTTCCCTCACTCATTAGAACCCTATCATCTTCTCAGTCTCCCCTGTGTTCATAGGAAGAATTAAGTCAGAGGCCCAGTGAAAAAGCCCAGGAGAGAGTGTGGGTGTTCATTCCTGTTCCGCCACAGTTCCTGCTCCTCCACTCTCCATTCAGCAGATATTTATTGAGCTGCTCCCATATACCAACAACTGGAAATACAGCAGTGCGCAGGAGAGAGTCTATGAAGCTCAGAGACTAGTGGGAGCAATGGGTAATAAATAAGAAAACGAATACAGTCGGTTCTAGTTATTCAAGGTAGTTTCATTCTATAACGTTACTATAAACACTGAGTTAATGAGCAGGGAATTGTTGCTGCAGTGGAAATACAGGGTTAGGTTCCTGAGTACCTCTGGTCTCATTTTCATGAACCGATCCATATGTAACCTTGTTTTAAGTGTTTAAAGACAATTTATTTAATATGTACTGTTGACTTGGTAACATTGTGCTCAGAGCCAGCAGTACTCTCTCCATGCCTGAAGGAAGCTCATCTGACATGTGTTCTCCCTAACAAGGCACATCACAGCCTTCTTGCATTTAGAACACTAGACAGCACTTCAGCACTACACTTGGGGCCATTCTAAACAGCAAAATCACCAATGAAAAGCACAAGAATGCAGAAAACATGGCTCGAAGTATACCATGAAAATGACACTTGTTTACCATATGAGACTTCAGCTGGGAATGTATCCAACTGGCAACTCAAATTTTTCTCTCCTCTGCACATGTTCGCAAGTGACTGCCAAAGTGCCACAAGTGTTGATTTGAGGGTATAAATTTTAGGGAATATATGAAATTGCAAATATGGAGTCTGCGAATAACAAGGATTGACTGTAATGTGATTTGAGAGTGCTATTTAAAAGCAAAGATGGTGAGGACATAGAGAATGATGGAGGCTCTGTGTGATGGAATGGCCAGGGAAGACTCTCTGAGCAGGAGGACCTACCTGAGCAGGGGTTGAGTCAGGACTGAGGAGGCAGATTTTATTCTCTCTGACGCCCCCTTTCCCCCAATAGCCACATACCTTGTAGAAAGTCATGGGTGGGACGCTGGGTGGGTGGAGGTGGGTCTTTGGGCAGTGGTGGGCAAGGATGTTGGCTGTTCTCAGGACTCCGGCTGGAGGGCGTCTATCGGAAAGGGGGTGCCCGCGCCCGCAGCCTTCGGCTCCTGGCTGAGTTCCGGCGGGATGCACGCTCAGTGAAGCTGCGACCAGGGGAGCACTTTGTGGAGGATGTCACTGACACTCTGAAACGCTTCTTTCGAGAACTTGATGACCCTGTGACCTCTGCCCGGTTGCTGCCTCGCTGGAGGGAAGCTGCCGGTACTGCCAAGATCCCTAAGGACTCCTCACAGGAAACCAAGGGGCATCCAAGAACTGCACCCATCTCACCAGAATCCCTGAGACTCTCTTTGGGGATTGGGCAGGCCCCGTCCCCCACTGCGGATCACCCAGGGACTCAGCTCAGAGCAAGGTGTGGGAAGGGGGCAGAGACACATCCACCCTGGTTGTCTTTAATGGTTCTTCCACTCTCTCTTCCCCGATCTTCTCCAAACCTCCCTATCATATCCCAGAGCTTCCCCAGAAGAATCAGCGCCTGGAGAAATACAAAGAAGTGATAGGCTGTCTGCCAAGAGTCAACCGCCGCACACTGGCTACCCTCATTGGGCATCTCTACCGGTCAGTATGGCCAGACCCCCTGCAGGCTCCTCGCTGACCCTTGGTCACCTCTGTCCGACCCTCCACTTTCATTCATTCATCCCATAGTTAGTTACATGAAGGTGTTCAGAGTATGGACTCTGAATTGGACTTGTGGAGAGAATACATGTCAGATAAGCTTCGTTCAGGCATGGACGTAGTGCTGCTGGCTGAGTTCAGAGTTAACAAGTCAACAGTATATACTAAGTACATTGTCTGTAAACAGAAACACACTTAAAACAAGGTTATGTATTGATCCCAAGGTCAGGCAAATCTTGCCCTTCCTCTGGCTCCACCATTCTAGTGTGTGTGACTTTGGATAAGTTATTTGCACTTTTTGAGCCTCAGTTTTCTGTTGTGTAAAAGGAAGATGGTGTAATGAATGGTATCCATCTCGTAGGTTATATTAGAGTTAAATGAAATAATCTTTATAGGATTCTTACTGCAGTGCCTGGCGTGTATGTAGTAAGCATTCAGAAATGATAAGCAATCAATATTATTTTGCTTTATTCTATGCCAGGCCAAGGGTTAAGTGTAGGAGACACAAAGAAGAATCAGTCTCCGGGAAGACAAGTCTTCAGGTGATTCAGGGTGAGCCCTGGCTGTGTTATACTGATTACACTGTATTCCAGGGACTGGCCAACTATGGCCGTGGGCCAAATCCCGCCTGTTGCTTGTTTTTGTAAATGAAGTTTTGTACATCAGGCGTGAAGCCACACCCATGCACTTTATACTGTCTGTGGCTCCTTGCGCTTTCAGTGACAGAGCTGAGGAGTTGTGGGCCTCCAAGCCTAAAATATTTACTATCTGAAAAAGTTCGCTGACTGCTACTTATTTATAATCGCCACTCCTTATCTGTCTCTCCCCTAGCCTGGGAGCTCCTTCAGGCCAGAATTGTTTCTTACAGCTGTATCCCAAGTACTTAGCTCAGGGCCTGGCATATAGCAGATACTCCATAAGTGTTTGCTGAATGAACAGATGCGTCGACAAATGGGTGAGCACACGTTGCATTCCTCATGACCCTCACTCCCCTCCCCTCTGCAGGGTGCAGAAGTGTGCGGCTCTAAACCAGATGTGCACGCGGAATCTGGCCCTGTTGTTTGCACCCAGTGTGTTCCAGACGGATGGGCGGGGGGAACATGAGGTGCGGGTGCTGCAGGAACTCATCGATGGCTACGTCTCTGTCTTTGATGTAAGCTCTTCTGTCCCCTGACCTACAGTTCTTCTTCCTGGACTCCGGATTTCCTGCTCACCCCAACAAGCACCCAGCCTGGCCTCTTAAAGGAATCACCTTCCAGGGCCCTGGGCTCCTCCCTCCCGCTTTCTTAACATCCTCGCCGCACTGGTTCTTAGCTCTTCTGGCCTTAGCCCTCTCGTACATGCCCTCTGCTCTTGGACATCTCTCCCTGCCTCCCTCCCTTCCCAGCTCTGACACCGCCCTCAACACACACACACACTTCCTTTTGGCTTCTCCTCAGATCGACTCCGACCAGGTAGCTCAGATTGACTTGGAGGTCAGTCTTATCACCACCTGGAAGGATGTGCAGGTAACTGTCCTTGTCCTGACCTTAGACTCCTAAGTAGGCCAGAAGGGCACATCAACATAGGCAGCCAACCTTCCAGCAGCAGCTGGACACTGGTCCTCAGCCCTCCAGGGAACGGGAAACCCGAGGAGAGGAGGGCCCTGGGGAGAGGGGTTTGGTGTCATATCTGCTCCCCTTATTCCAGCACAAGGATTCTTTATTACTGCCTGATGGCAGAAGCACTTCAGTTTCGCATGTTTGAGACCCGAGGAAGAGTTAAGCTAAGTGAGACAGAATGGTTAGAAGAATAAGCATGATAGCAAACAGCTGAGAACTTGCTGTGGTCCAAGCACCTGCAATCTCGCTTTATCATCACACAACTCCACAAGGCAGAGTCCCACTTCTTTCAAATAAAAAACTGAGGCCCGGAGGGTCACTTATTCAAGGTCACCCTGTAGCAAGTGGCAGAGTTGGAACCCACAGTGTTCTTGGGAAGCACCTCCACAGCCTGAAGCGCAACTCCACCTCTCCTGGAGATTCTTTTAAGGGCCTGAGTAGTGTTGGGCGTGAGAGTTGGGAGACTTCTGTCAGGAGAGGCGCTTATGAGGCAGCAGGAGTTGTCCTCTGACCTTGCCTTTCTGCATCCTCTGTACCTCCTTTACTTCTTCCCTTAGCTGTCCCAGGCTGGAGACCTCATCATGGAAGTCTATATAGAGCAGCAGCTCCCAGACAACTGTGTCACCCTGAAGGTCAGGGAGGGGCAGGGGGAGATGGGAGGATGGTGGGGGGCGGGGGGCAGGGGCCTGACCATGGGTCCTCTGCCCTTGCCCTGGCCTTAGGTGTCCCCAACACTGACTTCAGAGGAGCTGACCAAGCAGGTACTGGAGATTCGAGGGACAGAGGCTGGGATGGACTTGTGGGTGACGTTTGAGATTCGCGAGCACGGGGAGCTTGGTGAGTGTGACCTGCGTGTGCATGTGCACAGCAGACACTGTCCTCACGCGTGTGAGGGGATGTTCTATACCACTGGCCCGTCTCTCTTTCTCAATATTCCCTTCTCTCTCGGCTTTCATGGCCTCAAGCCCTGCATGTCCCTTTCTCCCCAAAGAAGGCATCTCTCCCTCCTTTGTCCAGACTCCAAATGTTGGAGGGGCCCTTTTCCTTTCTCCATTTACATTTCTCCTTGGATGAGCTCATCCATTCCAATGGTTTCAACTGCCATTAATAAACTGGCACCCAGATCCTTCTCTCTGGCTCAGATCCCTCCTCTGAGCTCCAGACTCACTTATCCAACTGTCTACTTGACACCTCCATTCGTACATCTCACAGGCATCGCCAATTTAAAACATCTAAGACCAAACTCAGTTCCCAGCCTCTCCCCTAACAAAAAGCCCAGACCTTTTTTTTTTGATTAATTTTTTTTATGAAGGTATCACTGATATACAATCTTATGAAGGTTTCACATGGGCAACATTGTGGTTACTACATTCACCCTTACTATCAAGGCCCCCACCCCCACCCCATTGCAGTCACTGTCCATCCGCGTAGTAAGATGCTGTGGAGTCACTATTTGCCAGACCACTTCCTAGTGCGCCCTATCTCAGTCAGTGGCACCACCATCCACCCAGTTATCAAGGCCAGAAACCTGGGAGTCCTCTGGGACGCCAACCTTTCCTTCATCTCCATACCCAACCCAAACAACTAGTCCTGTGGATTCTATTTAAATCCATCACTTCTCTCTATTTCGACCACTACCACCACCCTACGCCAAGTTACCATTACCTTTCTGCTCCCCAGCCTTAACCACTGAAATGTACAGCCCCAGAAAGGGACTAGCCGGCCAGTGTTCCAGTCTTATCTCCCTGCAGTCCGTTTTCCACATAGCAGTCAATGTGGATTTCGAGCATAGATCATGCCATTCCCACATTTAAAACCTTCCAGTGGCTCCCTGTTGAACTTTAAACTTCTTGTTATGGGTCACAGACCCCGAATGCCTGGCCCTTGCGTGTTTCTCGGGCCATGTCTCACAGAACTCATTCTCTTGCTCAAGCCATATGGGCTGCTTCGTTCTTCAAACCCATCTTTCCTAACTCGGGGCCTCTGTTCTTATGTTTTGCCATGCCTGAGATCTTCTTCCCCGAGATCTTAGCATGGCTTGTTCTTCCTAATGCTTCAGGCCTCTGAGTCTCATCTTCAAATGCCCTGATCTGAAAGCCTTCCCTCACCCTGTCTCAGTAACTACCTTGTTACTTTCTCAGCCTTTTTGTTTCTTTCAAAGCAATGACTTATCTGTAATAATTTGGTTTACTTACCTACTTACTCTCTGCTCCCTCACTAGGCTGGGGGCTTTGTGAATGCAGGCCATGTGTTTCATTCTCACCAGTGCATCCCCAGGGCCAGCACAGTGCCTGGCATAGAGTCGGTGCTAAAGTAAATGTCTTTGCTGGATGGTGGAATGGACGAATGAATGGTGGGAGAGGTGTTGGGGGCTCCAGGCTGTGGATAGATATTCTGGTTGATGCTTACTTCCACCTTGCTCCTTAGAGCGGCCACTGCACCCCAAAGAAAGGGTCCTAGAGCAGGCCCTGCAATGGTGCCAGCTCCCGGAGCCCTGCTCGGCCTCCTTGCTCCTGAGAAAAGTTTCCCCGGCCCAGGCCGGCTGCCTCTTCACAGGTGAGCGTCCTTCTTCAGCCCAGCACCCCGACCCCAGACCTCTCTCCCAGGACCCTCGACCTGGCACTGCCCATTTGTGCCCAGGTATCCAGCGTGAGAGCCCGCGGGTGGGGCTGTTACGGTGTCGGGAGGAGCCACCCCGCTTGCTGGGAAACCGCTTCCAGGAGCGCTTCTTTCTGCTGCGTGGCCGCTGCCTGCTCCTGCTTAAGGAGAAGAAGGTGAGGCACGGGGGTGAGCAGGAGAGGGAGGCTGGGCGGCCGGGTGGGAGGAGCCGCGACTGCACCTACCCCCTCACTCCACAGCCCACACTCATTGAGTCATTCCTGCCCTGGCCCTTTGACCTCTGACCCTGTGATCACATAACCCCAGCGCTTCCATGATGTCTGGACCTCATTTACCACGATCCTTCTCTCACCTCTTGACCTCATGTTCTCAGAGTTCTAAACCAGAACGGGAGTGGCCTTTGGAAGGTGCTAAGGTCTATCTGGGAGTTCGCAAGAAGTTAAAGCCTCCAACGCAGTGAGTTTTTTCCCCCGCCCACACTTCTAGGGCCTTCCTGCCACCGCCCTCTGGCCTTTCTGATCACCCATCACTGTTCTCCTTTGCCTTCCAGGTGGGGCTTCACGCTGATCCTGGAAAAGATGCACCTGTGAGTACCTCCCAGCCTGGCTCCTCCTCTGGTCCAGCCCTGCACCTGGCCCTCCATCTCCCTGTTTTTTCTGTTCTCCATCCCTGTAGCTGCGTTCCCCTCCCATCCCACTCATTCCCCTCTGATCACCCCTCCCCAGCTACCTGTCTTGCACTGATGAGGATGAGATGTGGGACTGGACCACCAGCATCCTCAAAGCCCAGGTGAGGGGAAGGAGAAAGCTGAGGGCGACCGTTCTCTCCCTCTGTACCTGCCATGCCCACTCATGCCAACCCCCCCACCTTCTGTCTAGCATGATGACCAGCAGCCAGTGGTCTTACGACGCCATTCCTCCTCTGACCTCGCCCGCCAGAAGTTTGGCACCATGCCCTTGCTGCCCATTCGTGGGGATGACAGCGGAGCCACCCTCCTCTCTGCCAACCAGACCCTGGTGAGGTCCCCCTAGCCTGCCGCAACCCCCTCCTGATCCCTGCCTATGTCCTTGCCACACTGTAGGAGGAGGTGGTATGCCTACCAGCCTGGTGCCCCCCGTGCCTTCTCTGTGCCCCCAGTCCCCATCCCCACTTGCTGTTGTGAGGCCTCACTGTGTCTCCGTGTCTCTCCCTCTCTTCATCCCCCCGCTGCCTGTGCCCAGCGGCGACTTCACAACCGGAGGACCCTGTCCATGTTCTTTGTGAGTACTGTGCCTGCTCCAGCTGTGTGCCTGTCTGCTTTGTGTTCCTCTGTGCTGCCTGAACCTGTGCTCTCTGTATTTGTCCCGATGCATGCCGCGTGTGTGTGTGTTGGGGGGAGGGCCAGAAGGAATGAGGAAAATGAGGGAGGCTGCTAAGGGGTGATGAGGAAAGCGGGACATGGTCACAGGATCTGAGAAATAGAAGGCAAGTGGTTAAGTGAATGCATTTGGAGTCAGACAGACCTGGGTTCAAGCCTCAGCTCTACCGTCTACTCACTGGGTGATCCTGGGCAACTTAATCCCTCTGTAGCTCAGTTCACTCACCTGCCGCGTAATCCATGATATAGTTGTTTTGATATAAAACATGCAAAGTATTTTGCAGCATCTAGCCCAGAGGAAGAGCTCAATAAATGTTAATGCTCAAAAGTCCAGTAATTCTAACCTGTGTCTGCCTCCTTCCACCCCATTCCCACCCAGCCAATGAAGTCATCCCAGGCGTCTGTGGAGGAGCAGGAGGAAGCGGAGGAGCCTGTGTACGAGGAGCCAGTGTACGAGGAAGTGGGGGCCTTCCCTGAGCTGACCAAGGATACCTCCTCCTCCTCCTCCACCACGCAGGAGCAGACAGCCAAGCAAGAGACCCCCGTGGCCAGCCAGAAGTCCTCTGACCAACCCCTTCTTTCCAAGACAGGCATCCTAGGCTGGGAGGAGAGGCCACCGGAGCCCCCTCCAGGCCCCCCTTCAAAGAGCAGCCCCCATGGGTCTCTGGAGGAGCAGCTGCTGCAGGAACTCAACAGCCTCATACTGAGGAAGGGAGAAGCCACCACAGGCCCAGGCAGCCCCTCCCAGCCGCCCAGCCCCAAACCCCCAAGCCCCAGTGACCTTCCGACACAGACAGCTGGCTTCCCCGCACAACCTCCCTGCACTTGCAGCCCACACTCCAGCCAGCCCCTCACATGACCCCAGGACCAGCCATCTGAGGGGGTAGGTAACCAAAGGGCACAAGCTCTAACCAGGGCAGACGCTGCTGGGAGCTTCCTCTGCCCTAGCTGGAAAGACTCCGGGATCCAGGGCGCTGCTGTGGAAGGAGCACAGACTGTGGGCTCAGCAGGCTGTGTCCTGCCCAGCCAGTGGCAGGTCACGCCCCTCTGGGGGCCTCCACTCACTT
Source organism: Manis javanica (assembly GCF_040802235.1). Taxonomy (NCBI): domain Eukaryota; kingdom Metazoa; phylum Chordata; class Mammalia; order Pholidota; family Manidae; genus Manis; species Manis javanica. The sequence goes on along the minus strand of NC_133169.1, from coordinate 88,148,093 downwards.
ATCTGTACCACCGTGTAACTGAAGTAAGGAGAGAAGTGATCGTCAAACTGTTTCTCAGAGCTGTGAGCCAGCCCCATGTATTTTCCTTCAACAAGGGCAACTCCTGCTTTAGAAACTTGATCTGTAGGGGTTCTGTGAGAGATTTGGGGTTTGATAAGAATGGTTTTACTGCATTAAAAAAAAGATTTGGAAGCCAGAGATCTGAATGATTTCCAAGTCATTCTTATCCCACCTCCTACATTTGGGAACTACATGGGAGCCCTGGTTGGGAGGTTGATTGGGGTGAGGAGCTGGGGCGAAGAGGGGCCCAAAAGGGTGGGTCATTGTTAATAAACCTTGGAATCAGAAGGCCACCACTCATTCATTCATTTAACAAATAAGTATTGAGCACCTAACTGGTGACAGGTATTGGGGATATAGTATGAACAAAACAGATGGGGTGCCTGCTTTTATGGAGCTTCCACTGTAGAGGGGGAACAGAAAGCAGAAAATGCACAAACAGGTTCAGTGCTGTGAAGAAACTAAACCCAAGCAGTGTGCATGTGGAGGTGGCCCTTTGGCTGGCTGGATGGGGAAGGCCTCTGTGAAGACCTGACATTTAAGGGTAAGAAGCGGGCGTGTGAAGTGCTGAGAAAAGGAGCCTTCCAGAAGGAGGGGGGAAGCAGCAGACATACAGGTTCTGCAGTGGGAAGGGACTTGGCCTCCTGGGGGAACAGCGAGGAAGCTGGACTAGCTGAAGCACCCTGTGTGGAGAGCAGGGGAAGAGCATGGGCTGTGGGGGGAAGATGGGCAGGGGCCCAGTCATGTACAGCCTCGTGGGCCAGGCTACACATTTGGATTTTAATCTGAAGCAAATCAGTTTTAAGGAAGAGTGATGAGATCATACTTTCTTTTTTTAAAAAATGATTGATCCCTCTGGCTGTATAGTGAACAATGGGTTGGAGAGGAGCAGAGTGGAAGCAAGGAAACCGATCCTAGACCAGGGGACTGATAATGGCAGCTCAGACTAGGCTGGTGGTTTTGGAAATTGAGAGTTGATCAGTAGGAGATGCATTTTAGAAATAGAATCTATAGAACTTGCTGATGGGTAGAATGTGGAGCAGGAGAAAGGGCACACTCGCTCTGGGTTTCTCACTTTCCTAACTGGATGGAGAGGTACCGTTTAGTATGTCACCTGGGGAAGGTGATGGGAAGGATAAGGTTGAAGGAGCCTTTTAAAAAGTTTGAGATAGCTATTAGATGTACAATTGGAGGTGTCAATGGGCTGTTGGAAATGTGAATCTAGAGTTTAGGGCCGCAGATAACCAACCACCTTTTCCAAGCCAGGGATGTGATGGCCAGTGAGGGCCAAGGACAGGTGAGGATGAGGAGAGGGAGTGTGGATCCTCAGAAAGCAATGCTGGGGCTGGTCGGTTCTGGGGTAGAGAGCCTGAAAGGTAGACACTAAGGCTGACTGAGGCCCCTGGCTCACCTCCCAGCTCACACCCACTCGCTAGTATCCTTCAGTTTCTACTGGTCCAGGACGCACCTGTCTTTGCCTCTGGGACTGGGTCCTTCCTGGCTCCAGAAGTCTTTCTCACTCGCACGCAGGCTGGCTTTTCCAGTTGGGTGGGAATTGGGAATAGGTTTGGGACCAGCCCTGTTTCCCTCATCAGATGCATCTTCGCTTAGGCATCCAGTGACTCAGTTTCCCTGGTCCCAGATTGAGTTCCTCGCCATCCTTCACCCTTCGAGCAGGGACTCGAAATCTGCATATGTAAATGATGATTAGAAATATTTACGAGTTGAGTCAGCGGCTCCACTACAAATAGAACCTAGGCGTCTTAACTCAGAAACCTGGGTTCTCCTTCGTCCAGCGGACGCGGCGTCCACCCGGCGGCCCAGACCCTTTCCGGGGTTTCGGAGCAGTAACGAGGTTCAGTTCCTCCGTGGCCCCCGCGCGCTTCCCAAGCCCCGGCGGAGGTGGGGAGAGAGCGGAGCCGGGCCCCAGCCGGGGAGGGGCTTCGGGGGGGCGGGGCCTCGGAGGGGCGGGGCTCCACCGAGTTCCGGAGTCGAGTCGCTGCCTGGGCCGAAGCGGAGATGCAGCCGCCGCCCCGAAAAGTGAGCTCGGCCTGGGAATGGGGACTCCTGGAGGGCCGAGGGAGCGGTAGGGGCTGAGAGGACACCGGGCCTGCGGTGGGGGGCGAGGAGGAGGAAGGGTCAGGGCCCGAACCAGAAGCGACCGAGGAAATAGCCCAGCCCCTCCCCGGCCCCGCCCCCTCCCCGCTCCCTGCGCGCAGTTTTTTCGGGTCCGCGCGCCAAGGGGGCTTCATCTTCTCACCCGCGCAGGTGAAGCCGGCCCAGGAGGTGAAGCTCCGTTTCCTGGAGCAGCTGAACATACTCCAGACCCGGCAGCAGAGAGAGGCGGAGCTGCTGGAAGACATCAGGTAGCCCCCGACCTCCTTCACATGCCCCCGCTCGCCCCGTCTCGCGCCCCGCCTCTCCCCCAGCATGAAACGGGCGGGGCGGGGCGGGGCGGGGCGGGGGGCACGGGTGAGAGTGCTCGGCCCTCACCCTAGGCCTGCCTCTCCTTCGCCGGAGAAGAATGATCCTCGCTCCCACCCCGGCACACATACACAGGGACACCCCCCCCTCAAGCCCCTTGACCCTCCACCATTCCCTCCACCCCTGTAATCAAGTTTAGGGCAGAATCCCCCCTCGCTCTTCCACACCTGCTGGAAGGCTGGCGGGCAGTGTACCCAGGCCCCATCAGTCCTGTCCTCTGAGCCCACAGAGGGCTCCCGGGTGTGGGGAGGATTCTGCTGGGGCTGAGCAGCGAGGTGAGACTGTCCTGTGCTGCGGCCGCCCGAGGTGACCTCAGGGACTCTCCCTCCAGTCTTATTCCTTCCTATTACAGTCACACGCTAGGCCTGGCTCCCCTCTTCCTCCTGCCCAAGCTGAAGGGAGGATTGAGGGTGGAGAAACAGGACCAAAAGTAACAGCACCTCACCCTGCTAATTTCCACAGATCCTACAGCAAGCAGAGGGCAGCCATTGAACGGGAGTATGGGCAGGTATGGGACTCCTTACTCTGGACATTCTCTTTTGTTCCAGCTTCCTTTACACCACCAGCAAGGTCCCTCCACACATATCCCTATTCTGGTCAAGAGCAAAGGCCTAGATTCCGGCAGCTGTGTGTCAAAACTCTGCTGTGCTACTTATTATTAGCTGTGTGACCTTGGACAAGTTACTTAGCTTTTCTTGGCCTCAGTTTCTTTCTCTGTAACATGGGAATAATAATCGCACCTTCATGTAGGGTTGTTGTGAGGGTGGAATAAGTTAATGCATACAAAGCATTTAACAAAGTGAGTGGCACTAATATGCAACCAGTGGATGGCATTATTATATTCTGATCCCATATTCTCCCTGTTGGGGAGAGTCTATGAAGGGGAACTGGATCTGTGATGACTTTCCCACCAGGCACTCCAGAAATTGGCTGGGCCATTCCTGAAGAGAGAAGGGCACCGGAGTGGGGAGATAGACAGCAGGTGGGTCCCAGGAGTGGGGCAAGGCCAAGAAGGGATGAGGAGCTATGGAGGATCGAAGGACTCTATGGAGGCAAAGGCCCAGTGAGGGGGGAGGGCACGTGAGCTGCAGGTAGAGCTGACACAGCAGCAGGAGGCAAGCTGACCCAGCAAGGACACTGTGGGTGGGAGCAGAGGACATGAGTGATCCTTGTGGCTGAGCTAATGGGCTAATCGATTGATGGGCTCCCAGACAAGGGGGATGGGAAAGCACTCTTGTCTCCCATGGTGTGTGGGGGGGCGCAGGGTGGCCTCGTGAAGCTTTGGAGAGCTCCCCTCCTCAACATAAACCTTCTCTGGGAGAGGCAGGATGGTGTTTGGTGCCTGGCGCTGCCTGCTGGATGCCACCGTGGCTGGGGGCCAAGCCCGGCTCCAGGCGTCTGACCGGTACCGTGACCTGGCAGGGGGCACAGGGCGGAGTGCCAAGGAGCAGATGCTTAGAAAGGTACGGCTCAGTGGATGGGTGAAGGAAGGGCTGGCTCGGGGCTGGAGGCGGTCTGGGTCAGGACTGTGTGTGTCTGTGTCCTTAGGGAGCAGAGAGCCTCCAGAGGGCCCAGGCTGATGTGCTGCAGTCTGTCCGGGAGCTGAGCCGAAGTCGGAAGCTGTATGGGCAGCGGGAACGTGTGTGGGCCTTGGCACAGGAGAAGGCGGCTGATGTCCAAGCCAGGTGGAGTCACAGGGAGTTAGGAAGCCTGGCGGGTGGGGAGTGGGGGAGTGGGGCCAGGGCACCACAGCTAGGACCGACCTCAACTCCTGTCCCTTGCCTGCACAGGCTGAACCGAAGTGACCATGGGCTGTTCCACACTCGGACCAGTCTCCAGAAACTCAGCACCAAGGTTCGGGGGTGTGGGCAGGAGTAGGGGCAGGGAAGAGGTGGGTAGAGTAGTTTAGTGGTTTGGAAGCCAGGTGTATAAGTCTCAGAGACTGGGGTGAATTCAGATGTCCCCATTTCCTCACTGTGTGACCTTGGTTAACTTGATTTCTCTGAGCCTCATTTTATTCATCCATAAAATGGAAATAGTACCTTTCTTTTTCATTCCTTTTATATGCATTTATTGAAGGCATGTGTATTAGGCACTGCTCTGAACACTGGGGATACAGTGGAGAACACTACTAATGGAGTGCCTGCCCTCACAGCCTAGTGAGGGGAGGCAGTAAATAAACAAATACATAACCAGATTAAATTAAAATAAACCCAGGTGCTATGATAAAGGGTTAACAGGGGGCGTAATTTAGAGGGAAAGCCTCTCTGAACAGGTGGCCTGAGTGCCAGAAGGAGCCAGCCATGCAGAGATGTAGGTGAAGGACCATTCCAAGAAGAGGGGATGGTGAGTGCAGAGGCTCCCGGTGGGAGTAAGTTTGTAGGCTTGAGCTGAGGGAAGGCTAGTGTGGCTGGAGCATTGTGAGCAAGAGACAAGCAAGCACTGTGAAAAGAGATCAGAGAGATGGCAGGGGCCAGCTCATGTTGGACCTGGTAGAGAAAAGTAAGCAAAGTTGGGATTTTAAATGTATGGGATGCCGCTAGAGGATTTTGAGCAGGAGTTGTGAGTATGTCAAAAGTTTAATATAGTGCCAGGCAGGTAGTAAGCACTTAATAATGTGAGAATCCATTCTGGATCTGGGTTGGCTTTGGAAGGACTCCAGGGTCCATTGCGCCTGTTGACACCTGTCTTCCCCTCCTAGCTGTCCGTCCAATCGGTCCAGTACTCCCAACAGCTGAGAGCAGCCCGAAATGAGTACCTGCTCAACTTGGTGGCCACCAATGCCCACCTTGACCACTACTACCAGGAGGAACTGCCAGCCCTTCTCAAGGCCAGTCCCAGACCAGATGCCCCTGCCTCTTAGTGGGAATGAAAGAGAGGGCTTCTCCCTGCTTCCCACCACCATCAGGCTGGGTGGTACTAAGGACCCAGCCTGTTTAGAGTGGATAGAAGAGACATACTTGGGTTCTGCTTCTGCTGCTTGCTGGCTGCATGACCTTGTGCAGGACCCTCTAAACCCCCAGCTTCCTCCTCAGGGAAAACTGCTCTGCCTACTTTATAAGACCAGTGGGGTTCCAGGGAGAGAAGGGATGTGACAATGCTTTTTGAACTGTTAAGTGCTGTGCACACGAGGGCCTGTAATTAGAAACAATACTGACATCTTATTCCTTCCCTCTGTCCCGTCCCTTATGCCTATCACCCACCTAAGCCTGATCAGAGAGCCTGCTTTGCAGTAGAGGAGGGGGGAATGGTGGTGTCAGTTTCTCGGGGTTCTCTCCAGGCCCTGGTCAGCGAGCTGTTGGAACACTTGAGGGACCCCCTGACCTTACTGAGCCTCACTGAGCTGGAAGCTGCAGAGATGGCCTTGCAGCATGCCCACCGGGGGGGCCAGGCAACCTCCCAGGTGAGAGCTGTGCCCTGTAGGAGCTCCCCAGAGATCCTCTTTACCCTTCTCTCCAGTCCAGACCACCTCTTCATAGCTGCCCCTTATCTCCTCACTTTGTCCTCTTTCTTCCAAGAGGGGCTGGGGACAGGACTGGACAGAGAGCCAGTGAGTGAGTGACTGACTTTGACTTTTTCCAATCCCCAGGTAAGCTGGGAGCAGGATCTGAAGCTCTTTCTTCAGGGGCCTGGAGCGTTTTCCCCCACACCACCTCAGCAGTTTCAGCCAGCAGGGACTGACCAGGTGAGACCTCTTTTGCTGGAACCAGGCCAAATGTAAAGGGGATTGTGGTTTAAGCCTTCTCTCCATTATCCTTGTCCTGATAGTAACTTAGCAACTGTTAAACCTTAAAGAAGGGGTTTCTGAACTCCACTTCACCTCCCTTCCACCAGGACACAAATTAGCATGCTTCCTTCCACCTTTCTGTCCCTTCACTCTGCTGTCCTCTTCATTCTTCCTCTGTCCCTCACACCAGAGCCCTTTCTGGGTCTCTCTGTGTCTGTGTGTCTACATGAATGCACACCTGTGTTGGTGGACATATATGTGTCCCTGTGCCTCTTTGTCCCCCTCCCTCATAGCCAGGACAGAGAGAAGAAAAAAGGAGGGATCTGAAGGGAAGTGTTGTAGAGAAGGAGCAGCCTCAGGTGCCCCTCACAGCATCCCCGTTCATTCAGGTGTGTGCCCTGGAGCTGGAAGGGGATGCAGGAGGCGTCACTGGGGAGAGTGGCCTGGAGAAAGAGGTTCAGCGCTGGACGAGTCGAGCTGCCCGAGACTACAAGATCCAGAACCATGGGCATCGGGTGAGGGTGGGGGGCGCAGGTTGTGGGTGGGCAAGAACAGCTGAGTGGCGGGGATACTGGGGTCACTGGGGATGTCATGGGGCTGCAAGCAGGAGGGGAGGGGAAATACTTTAAGCCAATAGTATGCCACAGTAGTTAAAGCACAGCTTTTGAAGCTAGACCTACCTGGGTTCACATCCTGCTCTGTTAATTCTGGATTCTATAACCCTGAGTAAGGGAGTGACTTAATCTCTCTGGACCTCAGTTTCCTCATCATTAAAATAGGGCTAATAATAGCTCCCACCTCATAGGGAGGAGTAAATAACATAATCAGTGTGAAGCAAATAGCGAAATGCCAGGTCCATAGTAAGCTGTGCCCCACAGTGTGTCCATCCACCCTGTCCTCTGCCTTCCCGACCAGGTGCTGCAGCGGCTGGAGCAGAGGCGGCAGCAGGCTTCAGAGCGGGAGGTTCCAGGCATAGAACAGCGGCTGCAGGAAGTGAGGGAAAGCGTAAGGCGGGCACAGGTGAGGCACAGGCCTGGGGGGTAGGCCCCGCGTGGAGATCCCACCTCCTCAGGCAACATCCTCTACCACTCCTTTGTCTGGCGGTGGGCAGGGACAGGCGGGCATGCTGAGGGAGGCTCCACTCACCTCCCAAAGGCAGGCCCAGCTTGATCCCTCCTTGCCCTGCCAGGTGAGCCAGGTGAAGGGGGCAGCCCGGTTGGCCCTGCTGCAGGGGGCTGGCCTGGATGTGCAACACTGGCTGAAGCCAGCCATGACACAGGCCCAGGACGAGGTGGAGCAGGAGCGACGGCTCAGTGAGGCCCGGCTGTCCCAGAGGGACCTCTCTCCCACGGTGAGCTGCTTCCGCTCCCTACCCATACACCCCCAGCAGGGTCAAACCCCTATAAAATGGGAATCACAGTAGGACCTAACTCAAAGGGCTAAATGAAATCACTGAAGTGTTAAGTCTTAAGTATAATAGCAGAGAGAGTCCTCAACAAACTTTTATTATGAGTATAGGTTGGTGGTTATGAACTAAGGCGCTGAGGGCAGCCTGTAAGCAGGTTGAGGACCAGTCACTCCACTTACTAGCTGTGTGATCTTGGAAAGTGACTTAACTTTTCTGAGCCTCAGTTTCCTCATAGGCCTAATGAAGTTATGCAAACTAACACTGAGTTATGAAGATTAAACAAGATGATGTATGCAAGATGCTTAGCATTGTGCCTGGCACATAGTAAGCACTCGATACTGTAACTCTGCCATTATCATTAGTCTTACCCTGCTCTGTGGTGCTTTTGCTTGTGATAAAGGTGAACCATGGGTGGCACCACCTTGGAGAAGGATTTGCTGTGTTCTTTAGGGGTAGGATGGGGAAGTTGAAGATGCAGTGGGCACTTGAGAGTGGAACCCCCCAGTGGTGTCTGTTCTCTGCCCCCTCCAGGCTGAGGATGCTGAGCTCTCTGACTTCGAGGAATGTGAGGAGACAGGCGAGCTCTTTGAGGAGCCTGCCCCTCCAGCCCTGGCCACCAGGCCCCTCCCCTGTCCTGCCCATGTGGTGTTTGGCTATCAGGTGTGAATGGGGATGGGGACCTCAGGCAGGCAGGGATGGGGGACAGTCAAGTCCTGAATCCTTCCTTGTGGGGCCCAGGCAGGGCATGAGGATGAGCTGACCATCACAGAGGGCGAGTGGCTGGAGGTCATAGAGGAGGGAGATGCCGATGAATGGGTCAAGGTGGGTATGGTCCTTGGGCTCTGACCTTGCAGGGGGGCCAGTGGGAGGGGCTTCTCTGCAAGGACCCAGCCAGGCAAAGCTAAAAGCCTGAGTGAAAGAGGGCCCGGGCTATGGACTGCTGAGGCATGTCTTCTGTCTGTTCATATTTCTGGGTGAGCAGGCTCGGAACCAACACGGTGCAGTAGGCTTTGTCCCTGAGCAGTATCTCAACTTCCCGGACCTCTCCTTCCCCAAGAGTGGCCACGACAGTGATAATCCCTCTGGTACAGAACCCACAGGTCAGAAAGGGAAATTCTAGGTCAGGGGACCCTGGGTCTGGAAAAGAACTACTGAGTGGTTGTGGCCCTGGGGTGTCATGGTCCTGGGGCACCACTGCGCACCTCCTCCCCTCACCATCTCTCCTGGACTTCTGCAGCATTCCTAGCCCGTGCCCTGTACAGCTACATGGGACAGAGTGCAGAGGAGCTGAGCTTCCCCGAGGGGGCGCTCATCCGCCTGCTCCCCCGGGCCCAGGATGGAGTGGATGACGGCTTCTGGAGGGGAGAATTTGGGGGCCATGTTGGGGTTTTCCCCTCCCTACTGGTGGAGGAGCTGCTTGGCCCCCCAGGGCCACCTGAACTCTCAGACCCTGAAGAGGTGAGGCTTCCTTCTCCCTCGGTCCCCGGGCATCCCTGGGTCGAGCTGCCCACTCTAGTGAGGCCCCGTTTTCATCTTAATGCCGCCTCCCACCTCCAGGTTTGCGTCCTATAGCGGCTTGGGCTTCCTCTTCTCCTTTGGCTGGGCAGAGAAAAGGGAAACCATAGCAGTCTTCCTAAGAGATTGGCAGTCCTCTAGTGCCAGACAGATCTGAGTTCTGATTCCTATTGTATTACCATGGGCAGTGATTTAACCTCTCAGCTTATTTCTCCACGTGTAAATCAGGGATAATACCTGCTTCAGCAAGCAAACTATCGTGATCAGAGATAATGGAGGTAAAGCCCTTAGGAGATGCTTTAATATACAGTACATCTTGTTATGGTGGGCAGAGCCTAGGGTGTCAGGAGACCTGAATTCTAGCCATGACTCTGTCACTAACTGGCTCTGATTTTGATAGCTGGCTTAACCTGAGTCCCACCTCTAACATAGGCATAAAAAAAATCCCTAATTCAAGGAGTGGTGGTGAGGAATGAATGAATGAGTGCCTGTGAAGTGACAGCAGATGCCTGGGTCATAGTGAGTATCCATACATATTAGCTGTTGATATGTGTATCAGCTACAGCTCCCACCTGGATACAAGCCTTTGGCCATTCTCTGTGTTGGCAAGTGATGGGACAGGAATTGAAGATGCGGTGAGAGGAAAAGCTGGTGAAACCTTCCCACATGCCAGGAATCACTCTGTGTACCTTCCATCCCCAGGTGCTGCCATCTCCTTCTCCCCCCAGCTTCTCTCCTCCTGCTCCCACCTCCGCTTTGGATGGACCCCCTGCACCTGTCCTGCCTGTGGGTGAGTAGCGAGAATTGGGATCCCTGGGAGGGGATGAGATGGGAAGGATGAGGAAGTTCAGGACTCCTATGTTACCCTCAGCTCCTCTGATGCCCTCAGGAGCCTCCTCTATCAGCATAATGAAGCGTGATGGTAAGAAGATCTTGGGCTTTGGGGCCAGCTCCCCTGTTCAAACTCCACTGTGACTTCCTGGTGTGTGGTTTGGGGTGGGATATTTAACCTGTCTGGGCCTTTATAGAGTGAGGAGAAAGGGCCCTACCCTACCCCATGGATATTATGCAAGTTAATAAGCCATCTAGAGGGCCCAGCATTGGGCCTGGCACATAGCAAGCATGTGAGGAGTAGCTGTTTTCTCATTATTAGTATTTTAGAAATCAGCCAGCTTCTCTCACGGTGTTTTCCTCGCATGCACCTCCTGCCTTTCAGTATGCAAAGCAGCTGTAATTCAGGTCTTGAATCCTGCAGACACCTTGGTTTGTGTCATCATTTTCCTTCTTGGAGTGTCCACCTTTTCTGAAACCTTCTGGTTCTTCCCCTTTCTTCACAGAGCCTCCCTCCCTGATCCTGAAGACTGCTGTGAGCATTTTCTGTACCCCCCTCCCCTCTACAGCATCCGTAATTCACTGAATGACTTAGGAACCACTCATTCATTGTGTTTGTTTTATTCACTGCCAGCTCTTGTGACAGTGGCACACTGTAAATATTTGTTGAATTAATGAATAGTCACTAATCTGGGCCATAGATTTCATCCATCCATTCATCCTCAACACTTATTGGGCACCTGCTGTATAATCAGCCCTGCTCGAGGTATCAGAGAAGGGGAGGTGTGATTCACAGCACCCGCATCCATCCCAGTGGTTGTCAGGAACTCAATAGTGAAAATGCCAACAAAGTCTGGAGGCTGACTTGTAGTTCTTGCTTCCAGACCAAGATCTGGAGTGCCCTGGACCCCTGGACATGATGGCACCTCGACTCAGGCCGGTAAGGGCCACTTCCTTGGAGGAGACTGGAGGGGGTTGGCCACTCCAGCTTGTCCTGTTTTGTCTGCGGGGCTGAGGGAATGGACAGATACTCCCAAGGGAGACTTCTAGAGCGCTGACTGTGTGTTCCCTACAGATGCGTCCACCACCTCCTCCACCAGCTAAGGCCCCGGATCCTGGCCACCCGGATCCTCTCACCTGACGCCAGGGGATCACTGCCCCCCAGTGGTGCTGCTGCCCGTAACTCCACGCTGTCAGAGACTACCCCTTCAATGACCTGGAGTGACACAGCCAAAAGCTGGAATCTCCCCCATTACCGCTCTCACTTCCCAGGAGTAGAAACTTCCCCTCTCCCCATTTCTGGGACTGGAACTTCCTCTTTTCCCCATCACCCACTTGCCATCTCTAGGCCTGAAGTATCCCCTTTTCTTCTGCCACCACCCCATCTCTAGGGTGGCTAAATATCCTGAAATCTCTGGGGTTGGAGCCCATTCAGAAAAGTCTCGAGTGGCTCCAACCCATTTGTGTCTCCACCCTGACCTACCCCACTCCAGAGGCCGGGTCACGGGTTGGGGGCTGGGACAGGGGCGGTCCTGTTAGAAGGAGCTGAAGCCGGTATGCGAAGCAGCTGTAATCGTCTGTGCGGATTTATTGACAGTGAATAAAGGACACGAAGCCCAAGCCAGGGCCTGGGCCTCTTGTGCCAGAAGGGCAGGGGGTGCCTAAGGTGCTATTGCTTTAGGGGCCCGCCCAAGGGCAGGGCCTGCTCCCAGCTGCCGCACTAGCATACGGAGTGAGGTGACAGGGAAGGCAGAGGCCCGGTGGCAGGCAGGGGAAGGGAAAGAGACTGAGGGGCACTTCTCCTGAGGTCTCCCAGCTTGGGACCGTGGGACTTCAGGTGGAAGTAGGGCTGGTCCCTCAGCTGGGGGGTCGTGCTGTCCAGCAGAGAGGATGGCCGTCAAGCCCACCCCTCCCCCACCAGCTGGTAGTCTGTCAGCGCAATGAAGAAGGAGGCTTGGAGGAGAGGAAGGGTAACAGGGTTGCCTCCTGTTCAAGCGGTGTGCCAGCTTTTCCCCAGGGGATACAGGACGTTGCCTATCCCCTGGAGCGCATGCCCACTCCCCACCACCAAACCAAGGTATCTGTAGCAAAGGCTGAGTCCGGGGGTCCAGGGAGCCGTGGGCTTAGATAGTTTAAGTAGGGGGTGGGGGATAGATTCTCTGACTTGGGGCCCAGGCAGACTCACCTCACACACCCCCTGCTCCCCGTGGTGTGGACACCTGAGAGAGAGGAGGGGTCCACAGTGGGAGAACAGGACATAAGTCATATCAGTGCCCCCCAACTCCAGATAGAGGGCAGTAACTGCTGAGCCCACAAGCCCACTGCGGCCCTGGCCATGTCTTCATACCTGGTGATCTGAGGTGGCCGGTTTGCTTGGCTGTCCATTTGCTGCTTGACTGGCCAGCCCTGGGCTTGGACCCCTCCCTCCGGCCCCCTGAGTTGGCTCTTCAGAGGCTCCAGGGTTCCCCTCAAGTGCACAAGGGGCCAGGCTGCTGTCCCTCAGTCTTCTGTTCTGCACTGGAGGACTAGCGAGGGCCTGGGGCTGTGGCCTCTCGGTGGGCAGGCTCTCCATGACAGGAATCCCTGCCCTGGGCTGTCTTCCCCCAGACCCCTGACTGCCCCCTAGGTCCTGCCCCCCACCAGACCCCCAGCTCCTGTCCGTGGGAGAGCCATCGCGATGCTCATGCAGCCCATAGCGCTTCTCAATGTGTGTCACCCGGAACCTGGAAGAAGTAACAGTGGGGCTTGGGACCACACTCAGAGATGGCCCTTTCCTCCAACCAGTGACATCTTGGGTTTGATGGCCACTTCCCTCTGGCTTAGGGCAGGGGACTCCTCAGCTTTTAGGTACATTGTGCAGCCTGACTCCTACTGTACGAGAAACAAGTCCAGGAGGAAAGACCTGGGACCCATCTTTGGAGTCAGGGGCCTGATCATCGGGGCCCCCACCTCAACATCCCTTGCCCTGGGGGCCTCTCTCCACACCTGCCCACAGAGAACACAGTGGTCTCCCCAGGCCGGGGGCGGCCCTTTCCTTCCTTGGAGCGTCCCTGACGAACAAGTGGGGGCCTCTTGTTGCGGCTGCAGTGTATGCAGGGTGCTGCCGAGCCCAGGTGCACTGTGTGATGATGGGAGGGAGCTCCGTCCTGTAGGCTGGAGGCGGCATCCACACTAGACAATCAGAAGGAAGGGAGCAGGGGTGACTTTCCCATTGCTCTTCCTGTTCTATTTGTTCCGGTTCTTTCGGTGTGCTCCTTAAACCCCCAGATGCCCTATTTTCTCCAGACCCCAACTTTCCTTTCTTATCTTTATCTAATAAACTCAGTATTAAGATGTTAGTGACCATGTGTTCTCCCTCCCAGGGCTGTTTGCTAAAAAGAGGACAATGCTTAACCCAAAGGAATGGCACAAGGAGTAAATGTTAGGCTTGATGGTATCCCGATGGGAGGCATGGTTTGGAGGACTCAGGATTTCTACAGAACTTCTTTCTTCCTGTAGGTGCGCCAACCTTGTCCTTCTTCAGAGTCCAAACATGCAAGGAGACTGGGAGAGGACTGTGCTGGAGGAGAGGGTACTCTCCAAGGCAGGCTAAGTCATACTGGCCCTTGTTTCCAGCTCACCTGGACAGCTGTACTGTCCCTTCTCCTTCACTGTTCCCCAGCATCTCCTTCAAGGCCTCAGCATTGGCTGAGGGAAGAAGGAAAACGGGGTCAGTGGAGGTGGAGGTCAGGGCAAGAGAAAGTTGAGGAGTGGGGGGGCAAGGGGACCGGCCTGTACCCACCTTCATTTTGGATGATGCAGCGAACAATCCTCTCTACGGTGTCCTCATTCATGTCGTCGTCCTCAGCTGAAGGATGAAAACGGTTGGCAGGGAAGCAGGAAATGAGTCAGCTTTTGGGGGACAACACTACCTGGGAACTCCTGTGGCTTACTGCTCAAGACATAGCCCCTCGCCTGTCTGTGCATCGTGCGGAACAGTGGCATTTCAGGGGCCACGGCAGAAAAGCTGGGAGGGTCAATGGAAGCCGCAAACTACCAACAGTGGGCCCTTCCCACCCATACCGCCTCTCTAGCCTTGCCTCCAGGGTGGTGTCACCCCACTTGCTGACTCCAGAAAGCACGGGTAGGCCTCCCCAAGGCTCGGTCGCGATTTGGCCTGGGTCTCTTGGTCAGGAGGGCAGATGGGGAAGATGTGTGAAGAAGGGTGAGGGGGAGAGGTAACGGGGCCGGTTTTAGGCCCCCCACTCACGGGGCTGGAGCTGGGCATCGTCAGGCTCGGAGCCCCTGGACGTGCGGCAGCGGTAGCCCTTCTTCTTGAGCACGTGGCAGATCATGAAGCCTACCAGGCCCATGAGGAAGAAGACCAGCACAAGCAGGAAGAGCATGTACAGCCCATGCTGGGGCGGCTCCAGGTCAGGCTGTGGTTCCGACATGAGGCCCCGGGGGGCGAGCGCGGGCCAGGGCGCCTCCTGGGGCTAGGGGGCTGCAGCTGGGAATGGGAGGAGGGATAAGAACGCCGGCCTCGGGATCTGAAACCGGGAAGCCTCGGCGGTCCGGCCCCACCCCCTACCCAACCCGAGGAGCTGTCCGGGGCAGGGGTGCTGGTCCGGGCCAGGGGTGCCAGACGGCGGCTGCGCAAGCCCTCTTCCACCACCCTGGTCCCGCTCCCCTGCCTGGTACCCACAGCGTCCCCTTTTCCAGCTGGTCCGGCGTTTAAGTCCCTCCCAAGGACACTGCAGAGCGCGATGGGCCGGGATTCTCGGGCGGCCGGCGCAAGAATCGCGCCTGAGTCAGCGTCCGCACCTCCGTGCCGCCCTGAGCCAGGCCTTTGCAGCCCCCTCCCCAGCCTGTACTCCCGCGCTTCGTCCCCCCTTTCGGCTCCTCCTGTCCTGACCACCCGGCCCACCCGGTACCGGTGGTTTGGTTCTGGCTCCGGCTCCGGCTCGGGTTCCGGCTCCAGGGGCGTCCTAGTCCGGCTCAGGGCCCCCGACGCCCTCCCGGCGCTCATCCCTTGCTTCCTCCCCCTCCCGCTTGGCCGCCTCGCCGGCTCCCGGCTGCGGCTGCAGACACCGGTGCCGCGGCAGGCGAGGGGAGGGAAGGACGGACAGGGAAGACCGCCGGTGGGGAGCGGCGGCAGGCTCCGACAACGCCGGCCCCGGGAAGGGGAGGAGATGGGGGGCGCCGCGGCGGCCGCCCAGGGTTCCCGAACGCCTTGGCCCGTCGCCGGTCCGGGGCCGGGTGGGTGGGGGCGGAGCGCAGGTGTGTGGGGCGGGAACGAGAGCCCCGCGTTCTTGTGAGCGCAAGTGTGGCGCGCGCGTGACTGCGCCGGGCCCCCCCGGGAGAGAGTGCGGTGCGGAGCCCGGGTCCGGGCGGGGAGAACGGGCAGTCAGGCGAGAGCGCTCTCCGCTGGTCTATCCTGTACGGCTGGCGCGGATCCTGCCCTCAGATGCCCCGGCCGAGTGCACAGCCGGAATCTTCCCGGCGGGCGGAGGGAAGCCGGCTTTCCGCGCCCGAGAGGCGCGGCGTGGCCGGTTCTCCGGAGCCTTCTAGAGCGGTGACCACGGCTTGCGACCCGTTTGGGGCAGGTGGCTGGACAGGATGGCTTGGCTTCCCGAGGATTTGACCCCCGCCCGAAAGGAAATGGCCCTTGCATCCTAGGACCGATGCAACGGGTCCTCTGTCCAAGCCCAGACGCTCGCGCCCCAGAAGCTGGAAAAGCCAAGGCTGCGGAGGGGAGGAACTCCGCAGGGGGCGTGGTCTAGAGGGCGGGGCCTGGGCCTCCAGGTTCCGCAGAAGCAGGCTGCGTGCTTACGCAGCACGCAGGGCTGGGGGTGGGGCAGGCGGCCGGGAGGGCGGTGGAGGCGAGGGCCCTGGTCCCGCCTGCACCATGGCCAAGACCGTGGCCTATTTCTACGACCCCGATGTGGGCAACTTTCACTACGGTGAGGAGCAAGGTTGTACGGGAGGGGTTTTGGGAGGCCGAGGTTTCGAGGCGGGGGCTACAACTTCAGGTCTGGGAACTGACGAACTCTCTCTCCCATCCCCAGGGGCTGGGCACCCTATGAAGCCCCATCGCTTGGCATTGACCCATAGTTTGGTCCTGCACTACGGGCTCTATAAGAAGATGATCGTGAGTCCCGCCGCCTCTGAGGGGGGGGATTCAGAGTGGGGGCGAGCTGCGGCCCTAGGGATGGGTAGGCAGCACTGAATGCACCGAGTGGGACCCACTCCTGCGGTGCGGGGGGAGGCTGCGTGGGGAGAGCCAGGAGCGCCCTCTCCCCCACGTGCAGTGTTGGTGAGTGCTTCCGCTGACTTAACGGGATGCCTTTTCACCTTAGGCTGGCCACCCTTTGACCTCAGGTGGACAAACCCTAGGGTTAGGGTTGGGTGGTGCTGGTTTGAAGGCAGAAGGTGTTTTCCTCCTCAGTATTTTACCACGTGGGCAGTGTTGTGGCCTCAGGGAGAGGTGCTTGATCACTGTATCTGGATGTGAGGTTTCCCTCAGTTTCTACCCCTTGTTCTCTGCCACCTCTCTCCACCTCCAAGGAGCTAGAGCTCAGGGGAGGACTCTCCAGACCTGCGTGTAAATGTGTATGTGTGTGTGGAGAGTAGGGGATGTCCTGGGTATTTCTTTTTCAAGGTAGGATACCTCCACTTGATTCTACTTAATTGCAACCCACCCCTCCATCTCCCAGATGTGTATATATATATATATATATATATATATATATATATATATATATATGCTGTCTGTCCTTAGCTTGGAATTTACAGCTGCGATTTGTGATTGTAACAGTTAAGCTCAACCCTTATGCTTTGCAAGAGGAATTAGTCACTAGTATGAATGAGTGTCCATTGCTTATTCTGAGGCACAGACAAGTAAACTGGCCATAGAGAAGGCTGAGGTGATGTTAGTGTGTGAATCTGTTAATCCCTTGAAATTGTTTGCTGGTATGTACCTGTGTGCATTTTCTGGGCAGAGAAAAGCTTTTTGTTCTTGTCTAACTTCTAAAGTGTGCAAACCCCTCAAAAGATAGTAAGTCTCTGGTTTAGCACCTTGGCACCTTGAGTTTTAATTCAAAAGTTGTCATATATCCCATATTAGTGGACTCCAAAATTAGGACGAACTTAGAGGAGAAAGAGGACAGAATCAGAGCCCAGGGGAAGAAAAGAATATGGAATGGATCAGGAATAGGAGATCCGGGAACAGGGCAGGTGGGTTGAGGCTCAGGGTTGAGAAGATAGGAAGGGCTGGGCTGGAGATGGGAGGGGGAGGGCAAGCCCAGTGGTCTGTTGGGGGCTTGGTCAAAATAACCCACCTGGCTAATAGGAGCTTCTCTTCTTCACTGACCTTTACTTCATGGAATAACAAAGATGGGGGGGAAGAGCAGACTGCTGTGCATGGTTTTGGACAGTCCCTGGGGCTGGGTTCAGTGTGGGTGGTCTTACCCCAATTAGTTTGTGGGATTGACCATGCCTGGGTTTACCTGTGTTTCCACCCCGAGGTCTTCAAGCCTTACCAGGCCTCCCAACATGACATGTGCCGCTTTCATTCTGAGGACTACATCGACTTCCTGCAGAGAGTGAGCCCCACCAACATGCAAGGCTTCACCAAGAGCCTTAATGCCTTCAACGTGGGTGATGACTGGTGAGGGGAGGACTGGCACTTTGATGCCATTTCAAGGAGAATATTTGCATGAGGTCTTGTGGCAGCAGTGAGAAGCTATGAAGGGGAACTCGCTTGTCAGTGACTCGTCGTTTACTCATGTGCTTATTCAACAAATGTTGGTCATTTGCCCTAGGCCAGGCCCTGTTCTAAGCGCTTGAGATGCAATGATAAACAACAACAACATTTTAATATTATAGTTGTGCTAAGTCCTAGGAAGGAAAGGTACCTGACAACTATGATCGTGTACACTCCGGAGTTACCCACCTAGGAGAGGGCTGGTCAGTGAAGGTTTTCTACAGGACGTAGTGAACACCCAGGAGGATAAGCCGCGAGGGGAGGAGTGTCATGGCAGGAGGGATAACATGTGCTAAGGGTCTGTGATAGGGTAGAGTATGACTCAGTTGAGCAGAAAAAGTCCAGCCACAGGACATGAAGAGAAGCGTGGTCTTAATCAAGTCTAAAGAGAGAGGCAGGACCTTTAAAAAGTAAACAGCCCCCCCCCAAAAAAAAGTAAACAGCCCTATTATGAGTTGGGGCTTGTACCCCTAAAACAGAAGGAATTCATCAGGATTCTTTTAAAAGCAATAGATTTGAAAACATCAGGTTTACATTGAGCTTGTATCATATGAGGAAGCCTCCGAGTTAGGCCCTGTGGGGAAGAGAGTGAACAGCCAAGATCCATGATCCTTGCTTACATTCTAGTGTATATCCATGAAAATATTGTGACCATGACAGCTACCACTTACTAAATTTATTTTTGAACTTTTTATTAGGGAAAATTTCAAACATTTCTGAAACTAGAATAGTGCAGTGAAAACCCTATATATCCATCACCCAGCTACAATACTTATGAACAAATGGTCTGTCTTAATTCATATGTATCCTCTTACATTAGATTATTTTAAAGCAAGCTGTAGAAGTCACAAGTCACATCCTTTATTCTGTAAATACTTAATTATGTATTCCTAAATGATTCTCTTTAAAAAAACAATATCATCACACCTAAAAAATGAGCAGTAATTACTTAATAGCATCAAATATGCAATCAGTATTCCCATTTCTCCAATTGTCTCCTAATTTTTTTTGCAGTTGATTTATTTAAATTAGGATCTGAACAAGGTCCACACGTTGCATTTAGTTGATATCTCTTAAGAGTTTTAATCTGTACCATTTCATTCTCTCCCTTGAATTTATTTTTTGAAGAAATCAGGCTGTTGTTCCTATAGAGTTTCTGCAGAGAGTGAGCCCCTTACAACAGTTACTCTTTATTGAGTGCTTATTCTGTTATGCTGAGGATTGTCAGTACATCCTCTTAATTCTTGCACCAACCCTGAGATGGAATAGTCCTTTTCCTGATGTTAAGCATAAGTAAACTGAGGAGATTTAGGTCACAGACTGAGTGACAGAACTGGTCAGTGGAGGTGGCAGGATTCAGATCCAGAGCCTAGGTTTTTAAACACTGCACCATTTTCCCAGGAAGATCCTACCAATAGAAGCAGCTTAGGCTGGAGGACAGAAGCCAACTCCTTAGGCTGGCTTTGAGCGTCTCCCCAACCCTATCTCTGCTCCTGCTGTACGGTGCCTTCCTGGAATGCCCTTTGCTCCCCACTCAGCCTCTCCAGGGCCTTCCTAGCCTTCACATTACCAGGAGGCTTTGCACCATGAAGCCTTCCCTGACCACACCAGCTGCAGAAGTCTGTCCCCCACACACTGCACTCCTTTAGCGTTCAGCCACGTGCTCTCTGGGGAGGTTTCTTGGGTTTTTATTACTGCTGCTGCTGTTTCTGAGTTCACTTGATAGGTCTGGGCATGCAGAGTCGGCCCTCAGGCCACAGCGAGGGCCCTGCTGTAAATGCTTTGTGCAGTGTGGGAATACTACCGACAGGGCCCTTTACATTCCATCTGTTAGAATGTCAAACTTAAGCCATAGTTGTGTTTTTCTGTGTTTCAGATGAGAATCAGTTTTCCTTTTTTTTTTTCTTTGAATTATTTTTTCTTTTAACTGCCAGTGGCAATTTCAGCTCCTTTAGCTATTTCTTCTGGTATTTATCTTTGGATTTCAAAATAATAATACTAATCTGCTGTTACTAATAGTCTGTAATACTTAGGTAATGCCTACTGTACATCAGGTACTATTTTAAATGCTTTACAGTCATTACCTCATTTAACCTCCACAAGCCCTATGAAGCAGGGTCTATGATTGTCTCCTTTTTACAGATGAGGACACTTAGGTACAGAAAGGGTAAACAGCTTGTCCAACCTCAAGATCTTTGGTACCGATGGTACCAAACAGGTTGTCCAACCTCAAGATCACTGGTACTGTTACAGAGTCAAGGTTTGATCCTAGGTAGTCTGGCTCCAGAATCTGGGCTCTTAATCATACTACCATGCTATACTGCCTCCTAGAACATGCTTATATTGTTATTGCTTCATTTATCAATTTTAGGCATTATCTATTAAGCTCTTGGTATGGGAGATGAGCATTTAGTCTTCTCACATCATCACCCTGGCTTCCCCTCCCCTCCCAGCTTCATAATATGTCATAATTTTTATTAAATAGGTATTCTATATTTACATTACTATAACTTTGAAAAATTCATTTATTATTGAGCCAAATTAGTATGCTATGATTTAATCTTTTTTCTTGTACAGCTTTTTGTTATTCTGGAGCTGATAATTGCATTATGTTTTCATTTGCTTAGTTTTCTAGGTATCATTCACTACCTCCTCCCAAGCCCTTTGAGAAACTACCCAACTCCCTACAGTTCTCTTTTTCACATGGTCAATTGTGTCACCTGCACTGTTTCCTTGGAGACCCAAAACAAGGGATTTTTTAAAGCTTCTCCTCTTTTAAAAGTCAGGTTTATGAAGGTATAATTTGCATACAGTAGAATTCACCCTTGTTAGGTACAGAATCCTGAGAGTTTTGGCAGAATATGTCGAGATATAGATGATTTTATCCCACAAAGGTCTCTTATACCCTTTTGTACTCTATGCCTTCTTTCCACCTTAGTTCCAGGAAACTGCTGTTCTGAGGTCTGTTCCTGTATTTTGCCTTTTCCAAAGTGTTATATAAATGGAGCCATATAGTATGTAATATAACCTTTTGTGTCTGGCTTCAAGCATCTCCTTTTCATAAAGAATCAAGACGGTAACAATTATTGCTAACGTTTACTAAAGACTTACTAGATAGCACATGCTGTGTTAAAGGCTTCCGTGGGTTATCTCATTATTACAGCATACTGTTTGGCTCAATAATTAATGTATATAGGAATACAACTCATTCATAAAAATGTGTGACTATAAAGAATATTATTGAAGATTATGTTGAAATGTGATACACATGGAAGAATCTTTTAAGAAGAACAAAGTTCCTGTTTCCTTTCAACTTACTTCCTTTTGGCATGTGTGCTCCAGTACTCAGAAGCCGCCTGCTTCTCTCCCCAGTTAGGGTACAGACTCCCTGGCAGATTTAAATGCTTCTTTACTTCCTATCCAGTGCCTCACACAGGGCTTGCTTAGTTTGGTCCAAAATATTTGTTGAATACATTTGCAGATAACTCGGACATGTCGGAGGGAGAGAGTGTTACCGAAGGATGGTGACTGGAGGGGTTTGGCTGGGGTAGAGGTAGGGAGGGCCTGCAGAGAGGAAAGGCCCCAACTTGGTCCTCTTCCCTGCAGCCCAGTGTTTCCCGGGCTCTTTGAATTCTGCTCCCGTTACACAGGCGCATCTCTGCAAGGAGCAACCCAGCTGAACAACAAGGTGACAATGGCCCCGAGTCCTGTTCCCCTTTCCTGCGGGTCTTTGGACTCAAGGCCTCAGCCCTGACCCTGAGCTCCCAGCTTTGGGGATGGGCAAGGAGGGAGAATTATGAGTTGGGTGTTTGTTTTTCAGATATGTGATATTGCCATTAACTGGGCTGGTGGTCTGCACCATGCTAAGAAGTTTGAGGTGAGTGAGGAAGTGATGGGGGATACAACAGCTACCCTAGGGTAGGCGGTCAGGATGACACCAGGGGGCAGCTAGGTGGAGGAATATTCTTCTCATTGTAAGACCACTGTCTCACCATAGGCGTCTGGCTTCTGCTATGTCAATGACATTGTGATTGGCATCCTGGAGCTGCTCAAGTAAGTAGCCTGGGAGAAGATGGGGGGACTTATGAGACTCTTGGCTGAGGAGGCCTTTCAGACTGCGCTGGTCCTGACCCTGAGCTCCACCCCCACGCTAGCTTCTTCCAGGTTCTTGATGCTTTACTCGGGCGACCTCCTCCTGTGCTCTGCTGCAGACTCCCTGCTGCGTGCTCGCGCTCGCGCCTTCTCTGCACATCCCTCTCCTGTCCCTGCCTCCAGGCTGCAGCCCCAGGGTCGCCCTTAGGGAACTGGTGGTATTAGGTTTCAGGTGACTGGGCCGAAGCAGGCTCTTCAGAACTCCAGACCTTGTGTTTGGGAGGCATGAGTTGGGAGTTTTCTTCTTGGGGTTCACTTCTGCCTCGGGCCCCAGCTCTGCTGTCACCCCAGGTACCACCCTCGGGTGCTGTACATTGATATTGACATCCACCATGGTGACGGGGTTCAGGAAGCCTTCTACCTCACTGACCGGGTAATGACGGTGTCCTTCCACAAATACGGAAACTACTTCTTCCCCGGCACAGGTATGAAGTACGGATGACTTGACTGTCCCTTTTGCAGCCCTCAGCTCCTTATACCGTGGCTGCCTCCTCCTCAGCCTTCAGGTCTCGACTCACGTGGCCCCACCTCAGAGCAGCCTCTCCTGACCGCCCCAGTTAAAGTAGTCACCCCTTTCCCCATGACTCTGTCACATCGCCCTGCCTGTTTCTCTCAGAGTACTCAACAGCTATTTGTATTTACTGTGGTGTTTTTGTTCGTCTGTTTCCTCATGCCTACCTCCCCCTCATGCCTACCCCCTGAGCGTAGAAGCTTGGTGGGATTCCATTCACTCCATTAGTTCTCTTTACCTCACTGCCTAGTACATAGCCTGGCTCATAGGAGGCCCTCAGAAAGTATTTGCTGAATGAATGCAAGCTGCAAGAGACCTAGTGGCTTTAGGGAGTTGTGTGGTGGAGGTACAGAGGTGGAGTGAGAGGCCCTCCGAGTTCAGGTTGGGAGTGAAGAGGCTGGGCTGTGGGTGCCCCTCTGCACGGCTCCCACCCCCACCTCCCACTGGCCTGTAGGTGACATGTATGAAGTTGGAGCAGAGAGCGGCCGTTACTACTGCCTCAATGTACCCCTGAGGGATGGCATTGATGACCAGAGTAAGTATTAAAGTCTTTTTCCTGCACATCAGGCCCCTTCTTTCTCTCCTTAAATTAACCCCGTCTGCCTGGTATTGTATACTGGTGGGCCAGGTGTGCAGGATGAATGAACCCCTCAAAAGTTGTGTGCAGCATATCATGTGTATGTGCATTTGTCTCGGAAAAGAGTCATTAGCTTTCATCAGTTGTTCAGAGGGGCCTGGACCCCCTCCAGAAGTTCAGAACCACTAGTTCTTTGGGTTGCTGCTTTCCTGGGCTACATGCTCTCTCAACCCCTTCTCCTTTGTTCCCTGTCTCCCCATCCCCTTGGGGTGCCAGGTGCCCATCTTTGGCCCTCTCCCAGGTTACAAGCACCTTTTCCAGCCGGTTATCAACCAGGTGGTGGACTTCTATCAACCCACATGCATTGTGCTCCAGGTAATACAATCAGTGCCTCCTCGGAAAGGCTCTGCCTAGGCTTAGGGGGAGAAGAGCACGGAAAAGGAGAGCTCCTAGGTTGGTGGGGGAAGGGCGGGGAAGGGCATCTGGGACTTTCTGATCAGTTGTCTCCCTGCAGCTGTTGGGTACTTTGCTTTTTGCAGTGTGGAGCTGACTCTCTGGGCTGTGATCGATTGGGTTGCTTCAACCTCAGCATTCGAGGGCATGGGTAAGACTTGCCCTCCTTCCACTCCCCCAGGTCTTTACATAGCCTTGGACCCCAGTACTTGGAGTGGGAATAGTTAGAGAATGAGCCTCGCCTCCTTTGGGGGCTCAAAAATAGCTAAAAATTGTACTTGAACCAGAACTGTCACCTTGAACAGGGTTCCCCAGCTGGTTATACACATTCACAGTAGGTTTTTGTTCACCTAGTATGTTGCAGGCATGGTAGCAGGAGATAGGAATGCAATGGGGGAAACTCCCATGGAGTTAATAGTTTTTATAGGAAACAGACAAAAAATGAGTAAGCAAAAAAAATCAGTAGATTGTTATAAATCCTCTAAGACCTGTGAAGGAAGAAGATAGAAAGATAAGACGTGGGCTAACAGTGGGGAACCTACTTTAGATAGCATGATTTGGAAAGGATTTTCTGAGGAGTTGAAATTTGAGCTAAGACCTGGAGGCTTAAAAGGAGCAGGCCGTAGGAGGAGCAAGGAGGGCCCACGCAGAGGCTCAGACGGGGAAGAGCTGGTAAAGCAGAGCCGCAGAATGCACGGAGCAAGCTGGAGGTGGTTTGAGGTGAGGCCTCGGAGGTCGGCGGCGGTGAGGTTGTGCAGAGCCTTCAGACCCCGGCAAGGAGACTGGATTTTATTTTAGATGTGATGGGAAATCGTTGAGAGATTAAGTAGGGCAGTGCCATGATCCAACTTGTGTTTTAAAGTGACTGCCCTGGCTGCTGAATGGAGAAAGGTTTGGGGCGGAGGAGGTGGCAACAGAGAGTAGATGATTTGGGTCATACTTGGAAGGCTGGAACTGACAGCGCTTGCTGGTACACTGATAATAGCTGATTAACAGGTGAGGCCCCATGGTGGGTGTTGAGCAGGACAGAGGTAGGAGTGCACTTTATTTTTAGTTTTTGAGACACAAAATGTACGTAATAAAGGGCACATATCATAAGGGTATGACTCAATGAATTTCACTACTTAGATTGAGATGGAACATTCTAGTTCCCTTGTGCCCCTTTCCAGGCAGTACCTAGAGTGTTTACTTAGCTTTTGATAACTTCCTCCACCCATTCTTTTTAAGGGAATGTGTCGAATATGTCAAGAGCTTCAATATCCCTCTACTGGTGCTAGGCGGTGGTGGCTATACTGTCCGAAATGTTGCCCGCTGCTGGTGAGTATGCTCCTTGATTTCCCTCCTTCGCCTCGCCCAACGTATGTTACTGGCTTCCTGAGAGATGGCTGGGGGTGCCCTTCAGCTCACTTGCTCAGCCTGCTCTCTTCTGCTGGTTGGTTTCAGGACATATGAGACATCACTGCTGGTAGAAGAGGCCATTAGTGAGGAGCTTCCCTATAGTGGTAAGGACCACCCCATGAATATACCTTCAACAGAAAGACCATTCTCAGAAGGCCCAGAATGGCCTGTTTGAAGGAAGATAGGAAGTTTGACACTCTCAGAGCTCTGTAGACTAAAGCCCTGGACTCAGATCAAGGAAGAGATGGGGCAGCTATAATGTAGGAGTTTTGGATGGGAAAGAAAGAGATTGGGAAGTCTTGGGACCTTCCTGTGTCTGTCCTGGCCATACCTTCTCCTAATCTCCCTCTCCCTCCTAAGAATACTTCGAGTACTTTGCCCCGGACTTCACTCTCCATCCGGATGTCAGCACCCGCATCGAGAATCAGAACTCCCGCCAGGTTAGCAGCTTAGAGAAGCTAAGCACAAGGGTGCGGGAGCCCAAGAGAGGTTCAAGATGTGGGAAACTGGAGAAACCAGGGAAGAGAAGAAAGTTCTCAGCCATCACTATCACTGTTACCAGCTGGGAGGGTGAAAGAAGAGGCAGTGGGGGTTGGAAAGAAGGACACTTGTCAGCTGGGGGACTCCAAGTAAGATTCAAAATGGGATTAAAACTTGGATGGTAGATGTGATGGGCAGCCAGAAGGGTGGGTGCCCTAGGAATCATTTGGGGGCTGCTCACACTCTAGTCCTCATTCCCAACTAGTATCTGGACCAGATTCGCCAGACAATCTTTGAAAACCTGAAGATGCTGAACCACGCACCCAGCGTCCAGATCCATGACGTGCCTGCAGACCTTCTGACCTATGACAGGACTGATGAGGCCGATGCCGAGGAGAGGGGTCCTGAGGAGAACTACAGCAGGTCTGGGGCAGGGCCTCGAGAGCAGGGGATTCCAGCAGGCCTGTTTGGGGAGGTGAAGAGGGAAAAAATAAATTGGCAAGCATTAGCTTAACTGTCCTGGCTTACCTCCTTTGATGTGCCTACTCTTTGGTTTGCTGCAATTCCATGCTCTTTTTCTTTTTGCCCTGTTTTTTTTTTTTTTTTAGGAGAGCAAGGTACAGGCTTTTATTTAGAAATAAAGTGAGAGAATAGAGCTCCTGGCTCACGCCAGGAGGGGACAAAAGAATCCTTTTTTTGCCCTGTTTTTAATGACATAAATTATATATGTACTGTAAACATTTTAAACAGCACTACAATGTGTTAAATTTGCTTGCTATTAATAGTTTGATGTGTATCTTTTCAGATAGACTTTTTCCTCTAGTTACAAATACACTCTTTAACGTGTTCATATAAACACAAATGCACATATACATTCATTCTCAAGACTTTGGGTGGTTTGTTGTTGTTTTTTTATATGCAAGTTGAATCATTCTATCCACATTGCTCTACGACTTAAAACTGGTTGTTTTCCTTTTTTTATTTTTTTTAACCAAATGGTCTTATCTTTCCATGTCAATATATATAGATCTGCTTCATTATTTTGTCAGCTATATAATATTCCATTGTGTGTATGTAACATAACCAAGTACCACTGATGGGCATTTACATTATATCCCTCCTTTTTTCCTTTTTTTTGCTATTACAAAGAATGTGGTAATGAACTCCCTTAAATACATCTCTGCATGCTTGAGTGGATTAGATGCCTATAATTGTTGCTCCTAGTTCAAAGGCTTTGTGCACTAAAATTTTTTTATATTTGCTGCCAAATTGCCTTCCAAAAGCCTGTAATAGTTTATATTCTTGCCAGCATTTTACTCCTTCCAGATTCTGAACTGGATAGGTCACTGTCCATGTGCTGCTCTCTAAGGCCCTTTGATTTATTTCCTGTTAATTTTTCCAGGTGTAATAATTGTACTGTGTGTTTTTCTTAAGTCTTTATCTTTCTGAGGTATTAAAATTTACAGATATAGTGAATTAGGGGGAAAAAAAGACCAGGATAGAATTTTTCAAAATCCCAAAACAGGCTTTTCCGAAAAATGAAGGGAAAAGACAACAGAACCCAGATGTGCAGAAACAGGTGAACTTAATGGAGAGCAGTTCTCCTCGTGTGACTGAGGGGTAACCGCAGCCGGACCCCCACAGAACTCCTGCCCCTGCTCCCAGGCAGTGAGGTTCGAGCAGGCCCTGCTGCTCACGCCGACAGGCATCTCAGTTCCTTCAGAATCTGCTTCTCAGTCTTAGAGTTTGGGCTTCCAGCTTTTTCTGGACCTGGGCTTCACTGCTTGAACTCTTGGGGCCACTCCAACCCTCTTCCTCCATGAATACCCCCTTATTTGAACTCCTGGTGGAGGAAGTACCTGAACATCTGGCCTCAAGGATACCCTTTTGACCCGTCTTCTCCTCCTCAACTTGGCCATGTCAGGTCTGGCTTTTCCCTCTGTAGTTCTGGCTTGGTGTCCGGGCCCAGTCTCTGCATCGTACCTCCCTTCTCAACAGCTAGCAGAAGCCCCAGGCCTCTTCTTGTCCTAATCCCTGCCTCACTCTCAGAGCACATGGACTTCCTGTTCTTTGATGCCTGTAGCTCCAGCTTACGTATCATTTGTAGAGTAGTAATAATAAGAATGACCGTTTTTTGTGGGTTTGCGAAGCACCAGGCTTAATACTAAGTGCTTTATATTAAAACATACAGAGCATCATGTCATCATTCTCTTGTCATCAGACAACCCAAGAGGTGGCTGTTTTCCTTAAATTACAAGAGGAGGGATCTAAGGTTTAGAAAGTTAAATGACTTTCTGAGGGTCCCACAACTAGTTCAGTATCAGGTCTAAGATTCAAGTCCGTCTCTGACTCCACCCCTTTAACCCTTGAGCACTTAGAGGTAATTGAGACATTGCTTACCAGGCAGATAGTACTTTAGTTCCCAGCTTCTCTTTGATGACTTTCCTCCTCCTTTATCACTTATCAGCTGTGGGAAAGCTAATTAAGTTATCAGTTATTTATATTCTCCCAGATAATAGTTTTCCAAAAAGAAAGGAACCAGTATTGAGTACTCTTGGGGTCTTGTGTTGCTTTTGACTTCTGTCACTCACTACAGGTTTATAATGTCATGTCTCTCCTCTGCTTAAAACTCTCCTTTCCATTGCATGTAGCAGAAAACCCAGATTTCTGACCATGGATTCAAAAGGCCCTGCATGCTGCCCTTTCCTAAAGCCCTGGTCTCATCTCCAACTACTCTCCCCCATGTGTACTAATCGAAGCCCTCCTAACCTTCTTGCTCTTGACTAAACTGTATCAGTCCCTTTCCACATTGTAACCTCTGTACTTGATTTTCTTATAGCTTGAGATGGTCTTCCTGGGATTTCTTCCTGGCCAGCTCCTTCTCAGACTTCTTCCCTTAGAACAGCCTCTCTAATATCTTGAAATTTTATCCTGTTCCTCCCATCACTCAGTCACATCCCTTTATTTCATTTTATTCATAGCACTTTCCACCATCTGAATTTATATTTATTTATTTGTTTTGTTATTGCCAGTCTCATTTATTAGGTAAGTTTTTTGAGGATAGGCAGAAATTTTGTCTTATTCTCTATGGTATTGCTAAGGCTTATTACAGTGTCTGGCACAGAGTAGTCTCTCAATAAATGTTTATTGACTATATGAATAGATGAGTGCAGTCTCTGCCAGCAGTAGGAGAGGAGTGGTTCCCTGACAAAGGAGCCTGGGAAGTGGCTCTGAGGAGGCTGCTTATGTGGGAGAAGACTGGAGCTTGGAGAGTGTGACCCTGACCTTTCCCCCTTGCCTTGCAGGCCAGAGGCCCCCAATGAGTTCTATGATGGAGACCATGACAACGACAAGGAAAGCGACGTGGAGATTTAAGAGCAACCGGGCTTGTTGTGTCCCAAGGAATTCCTTTTTACCTCTTTGTTGGGTGGGAAGGAAAAGGTGTGACTCCCCCAGCCATGGACTAGTCGCTTTTAGGGCTTTTGCCAGTGCTGGGGAAGGGTTTGGAGACTTCTGGTTTTCAAACCAACTATCCCCTTTCCTCTCCTCTCCAAGGCCTAACAATGGTACCTATTAGGGACTGGACAGAGACAAGGATGGTTGTCTCTAGGATGTTGGGCAGTGGGCCCTAGAGGAGGATCCCAGTGCCTCTGGCCCCCTTGTTCTTCCCTGCTTCCCTCCAACTCAGAGACTTTTAGGGATGAAGGGGTAGATAGGATCGAGGTTGCCTCTGACTTCCTCCTCCCCTGGGTTTTCCTACTATAGGCCTTGTCCAGTGCGGGTGAAGAGTGAGGTGTTTTAGGGGGCTCTGGTTCCATAACACTTTATCCCCAGGTGATGGGAAGTGTTGGTTTTGAGTCTGAGGAAGATTTGAAAATGTCCTGTTCTAACTTTTGTCTTTATGTCCATTTTACCACTTTTTATTCAATAAACCAGTTGGTATTTTTTGTACTTTTTGTCTTTCTAGGAATATTCTTAATTCCTGCTAGCTGCCTGTGTGTGAAGGGAGAGGAAATGGGGGTGCTGATATATATAATAAAAATCATAGTGCCATACATTCAGCACACTTGTCTTATATTAGGCCCTGTGTATGTATTCCAAGCAGATTATTTCACTCATATATAAGGAGTCAATAGAGCATCTGGTTAAGAGCTAGACAAACCTATGACTTCAGGTTTTTGAACCTGGGTGTTTAGAATGGTGATGCTAGTTGGTGAAGATAAAACTTGTCAAGTGTTTAGCACAGTGCCTGATAAATAGTTGCTCATTATCTTCACTGTCTAAGTGAAGAATGATCCTATAGTAGCCATAAACATGGACCCTTCCCTGGAGGAATTTGCAATGTAGTAAGGAGTGAGATAAATGCTATAGCAGATGTAGACAGTGGTATAAGAAAGAACTAATAGATGGGTGACCTCCTTCCATGCTTTGATCCTGTTTCTCAGCACTCTAGCTTGGAAAATAAGTAGCTTTTGAACTATTTTGGACAAACTGAGTCTGAAGTGTGGGCTGGACATCTCTATGCTGCTTTCCATCAGGCATTTAGAAAGTAGAACATGAGACAAAGGCCAGATTTTGGAGCCAACCAGCTTGGCAGAGACCGTCTAATACCCAGGCAGGCAATAGACTGAGCACTGGGGTCCCTCCAGGAACATGCATTTGAGATCTTTTGCCTGCAGTGGGCAAGATAATTCAGTCCATACTTTGCCTACGGAGTGCCTACACTGGGAACAGATGTAGCTGAGGGAATGGATGAAATTATGAAGGGAGACATGAAGGCTTGTAGAGCAAATAACTCGGAAGACACTGGTTCTTTTCATTCAGGTTTGGTTTATGTCAGTAGGTAATCCTGGTTAAACAGGGCATGGCCAACTAACCTGCGTTTAAATTTTTTAAATCACTCATTTATGTTTTCTTGGGCAAGTCACTTCAATTCTCAAGGTCCAAGTTTCCTATCTGTAAGGTGCTGAGACTAGTGGTGGAATCTATCACGTGCCATTGTGAGGATTTAGAGAAAAAAGTCAAATCTTGTGCATAATGCCCGGCATAGAGCAAGTGCATTGTAAACGGTAGCTGTTATTACTGTTCAGGCACACTTTGGCAATAACTAATTTTTCATATCAGAAACACCACTGGAAAGTAGCAGACCTGGGGTTCAAAACTAGGCAATCTTAACTCCAGAGCTAGTTGAGTTCCGGTCTTGTACTTGCCCTGGACCAAGCTCTGCTCTTGGCACACATTTATCACTTATTTTTTCATGTGCTCTATGGGTATTGCACACATAAAAACTATATTATCCTGGAAAGACTGGCACTGACAAGATAACTGTTACGCGATTTTGGAGTGTGAGAGGGTCCAGGCTTTGGCAGCCACGTGGGCGCTGTGCGGGAGCGGGGAGGCCTCTGCCGCTCCAGCCGCCAGGGGGCGCTGTTCCTCGTTGCGCCACCCCCCGACGTGGGTTCGAATGGTTAGGCCCGCGGGGCAGGTAGCTTGCTTCCGCGGATTCCCTCCACCCCCCTCCCTTCCCCCATTGGTAGGGGCTGCAGGTCCGGGCGGAAGTGGGGCAGGAGGGCGGCAGCGAGACGTCGCGGTTGTATATTCATGAGGCGCGCGCAGCCCGGCATGCTAATGAGGCGGGGCGCGGCAGCGGGCTGAAGAGCTGTTGGGCGGCGGCGGTAGCGGCCGGTTCGGAGCTCCCGGCCGGTTACGGTGTAGGCGCGAGGCTCCGGCCAGCGTGAACCTGGACATGGAGCCGCTCGGCGGGGGCCTGGGGCCCGGCCGCGGGACCCGGGACAAGAAGAAGGGCCGGAGCCCGGACGAGCTGCCTGCGGCGAGCGGCGACGGCGGCAAATCCAAGAAATTTGTGAGTGTCCCTCCCAACACGTTTCCCCGGTCTGACCCCGTAACCGTCCTCTGGACCCCGGAGACCCCGCCGCCGGCCCCCGGGGTGCACGCCCGTCTCTAGGGAGCCGCCCCCGCGCCTCCCTTTCTCGTTTTGCTGGCTTCTGGGCTGCACAGCCCGACATCCTACCGCGGCCGGACCTCGGGGAACTCCGGAGTCCCACCCGGTTCTTGGCCGCGGCAGCCTGGGGGCTGCCTTCGCACCCCGGGCCGCCCGCTGCGCCCTCCGCCCTCCGCCCGGGCGGGTCTCAGCCCCATCTCTTCCCTCTCAGCCCCACTTCCTTTCTTCTTGCTCTGTTCCCCGAACACGCCTTCTCTATCTCGGTCCTCTGTGCTGTTCTGGGTCCGTCTTCTCTCCTTACTCCTCCCTCCTTTTTCGGTAGCCTCTTCCTTGCTTCTCCGAAAGGTCACTTCCCTCCCCAATATTGATCCCTCTCACCTGCTAACTTTCCTCCCGCCCAGTCCCCACCTCGGGCCCTCAGCCCGGTGTCACCTGGTAATCCTTCCCCTCAGGAATGTTACCTGGCTTGGGCCCTCCCTGCCCTCCTCCCTTGGACGTTTGTCCTTGTGATTACAGGAATGTTCCTGCCCAGGTCCTGTAGTCGTTGGACATGACGTTAATTTGCTTCCCAGTGTTTCTCTATCCAGAGAACCTTTCTCTTTGCCCTGTTGCTTATCACTTTTCAGGGGGTTAAAACTTCTCTCCTGATCAGCCTTCTTGACCTAGGATGGTGATTAACCTCCCTAGGGGAGGAAGTTATACTGCAGGTCCCAGAAGTTTGTGAGTAATTGACTTTGTGCTTTTTATACGTTTCGCATGATCACCATCTCATCTCTTCTGCCGCTTGGTGTGCTCCAAGGCTGATACCCGTTTTCTGACTTGTAGAAGGGTATACCTTTCCTCAGGTGCCAATTACTTCCAATCTGAGTGTGAGGGAATATCCATATTCATGTAACACGATCATTTCATTACTTCTGCCCACACTAAATCTTTTTTACTCCTCTCCAGAGAGCTATTTGCTCCCTTTATATTGTAAAAGCTTTGCAAGATTTGGGGCGCTGTCCAAGACAGGGATAAACTTGGATCTTAATAATCATTTGCTAATTGTAACTGTATTTATTTAGTCTGCTCTTCTAGGTAATTATGCCCCCACCCCAGTATCTTTCTGCTAGTCAAATGGCTTTTGTATCTTTCCTTTTTCTTTCTCTTTTCTCTTATCCCCACCCTTCACATTCTGACCCAACTTTCACAAGTTTGGGAAGAAAACTGATAAAGTGATGGAAACAGGAAGAAAATGTTGCTTTGGGACCTAGAGGGTTGAGATGTGGACAGAACTAAACAGAATTAAAAAGTGACTCATCTCTTCCTACCTATTTCTAGCAAGGCAGGTGCCTGTGGACTATCCTTTCCAGTGGCTTATGGGCTGGCTGTCAGTAACTGTCTGTTTTTATTTGGCGAACATCTTCTTTTCCTAGTAGTCACAACTGGCATTGGTAACTAAAGGAGCATTTTCCTGTGTTTCTTTAGGATAAGAATCGATCCTCTAGTTAGAGCTTGCCTTCTGCAGCTTATGTTCTAGGGCCCATATTCTTTCTATTTCTGTATCTTTCTGTTTTGCTTTTGTTTCCATGGGTACTGTTTGACCTTCTTCATCCGAATTCCAGCTAGTCCTGCTTATTTATAGTGACCTCTGTGACTTGTAAATATTTTTCAAGTCCTTCATAGAATTTTATGTGTGCTTTTGTTTTATCTAGCACTTACTTGTCACAAATTTGTGAAATCTACTAAGTGCATGGTGCTGAAAGGTGAAATGCCTGAGGAAACTCAGCTTCTCACCTGTTTTTGGAATGGCCATGGACTTTTGTATATGCTGAGTGGATTTGGCTAAGAGTTTTTGGTGTTTGCTTTAGAGAGGGTGGAGCGGAACCAAGTTCTCTTTTACTTCCTGAGATGTTGGTTTTAACTCTTAACCTGCTGGATTTTTAAAAATATGTAGCACAGGTAGTGAGAAGAATTGCACTTGTAGCTAGGGGACTGGAAAGTTTCCAAGAAAGTGCTACTTAACCCCTTTGTTGCTGATGTTATGTACCTCAAAGCAGTAGAATATTCTTTCTCAATGCTCTTTTTATGAGAACCCTGTAGAAATGAGAGACTAGGAGAAGCATTGCAATCCGCTTCTCTTTGTGTCTGTGTATGTGTATGTGGGTGGGTGGAGTGGGCAAGACTGCTAGTGTGCTTTTGTTACCCATGGCTTAGTTTTCTTGAACTACAGGCTAAAAGTGAATTCAAAGCTGTTTCACCTACTCCACCTTTTCTTGAGAGTGTCCTCTGGAACTCCATTAAGAATGTATTTTATAAAACTGCACTGGTTTGGACTTAGTGTGCCCAAAGGTTATTTGTTTGCTTCTGGGAGGTTTCTAATCCCTTTAGCTGTGACATATCTTTCCAGGTTAGTGTGGGTTCCAAGTACAGAACAACTGGTGAGAATACAGAGCTCACAAATTACCAAAGATCTGTTCTTACCCTCTGAGGCATCATGTGGAAAGGACTTGGAGTGTAAGTTTGAGAAGTGGTTGGGAATCATCTATGTGGTTGTTGTAGATGCTGATGTGTGTAGCCGAAGCTGGGCTTCAGCCTGATATTCCCCCTTGATTCTTCATGCGCTTGTCTTCTCCTGGGCCTTGAACAGACCCCTTTTCCAGCATTGTTCCAATTCCTTTTGGAAGTCCTTCAAGATGAAGGAAAATAAAAATTCTAAGTGAACATACTGTTTTCTAACTTTTCAACAATAATGAATGTGGGTGTCAAACAGACTGATTTCCGAAATAGCGTAAGGAGAGCAAGTATAGCCAGGATGTTAGGAGGCTGCAGAGTATTCCTGCATTTTAGATTCCACATCTTCTCATACTATCAAGAAATTATACAGTCTAAGAAGGAATATTGATTCCTGATTCAGCTAGGAGCATAACTTGGTAAAACACGAATTTTAGTGTGGGATTAGAGAGAATAGAAGATACATAACTTCAAAAATCTTGTTTAATTTTGAATAGCTATTCTGAATTATTACCATGTTGCAGTTTCATCCTACTTCAGAAGCAAAGTATAAATGTATAGTTATAGACCCCTCTATCCAAAATGAGAGCTGTCAAAGGTGAAGGTTGCCAGGCAGAATTTTAAACAGATATTAGGAAAGGTGGGGAATATGAAAGAAGTGAAGTTGTTCATGCAGATATCTGCTTCTCTCTTAAAGAAGACATTAACTTTGACCCAGAAGTTTCCAGAAAACCAAGGAGGACTTTATGCAAGTCATGTTTTCTTTCTTTCTTTTTTTCTTAAAGATGATAAACACAGTGATCACTTAGTTTGGGAAGAGGGAGGGAGGCTGTTTGAGATGACAGAATAATACCTTAAACATTTCTGCCCTTCCTTCCTTGTCTTTGAAGAGACAGCCAGAGTATCCACTTGACGGCACATTAACTTGTCTCAAAGGAGATCCTCCCACACAGGAGGTGAAACTGAGGGAATGCCTCAATTGAAATAGCTGCCTTGGGAGAGTTGGTAATATAGGGATACTTTTATAAAAATAACTGAAAATTGTATGACCTTAAATTATGTTTAATTATAAAAGCTAAGTAAATAATAAGTGAGAAGTTATTTAACTTTGTTAATGGGCTTATGGGTCAAGAATAGACTGGTTTTATTTCCTGTATGAGAGAATAACCTTTTGCTATCCCCTGGAGCTCTCAAGTGTATTTTATAAATGGATTGCCAAGTTATTCTTGGAGAGTGTTATATTTCCAGTGAAATGTAATGGAGGCTTAGAAGATAAGGTTATATGCCACATTCGATTTAGAAAACAGGTTATAAGCATGTTTCTTAACAAGAAATACTAGGTATTACACAGAAACAAAGGGTTTCTATATGCAGCTGGTGTTTTCACCCATTTTATGTCTCAGCTGAACTCATGAGTACAAAAAGCATCCCCATTTTGAAACAAACATATTCCCCCCACCCCCACTTTTTTTTTTTTTAATGTTAAGTCTCCTTTCTCAGTCACTTTTGTTTGAAAGCAGTAGGGAAAAATTCACCTGCTAACCAGCAAAGCAGCATTGGGTATTCACACCCTACCTCAGTTTTTATTCCCTCCCCGCTCCCATAGGGTCTGGTCCCAGTCCCGTGGAGAGCTGGGCCTTTGGGGAATCAGGAGCCATAAAAGCAATTGATATTAAAGTTTCTTAAAACCTCAAAGCTAAAAGTGAAAAGTATAGTCTGATCACTATGAACATATTTTACCTTATTTTTACCTGTCCTTTTTTTTTTTTCTTTTCTTTTTTTTTTTTTTTACAAATATAGTTGTTAGAATCAAGGGACCCTTTTTAAGAAAGTAAAAGAATTATTGAAGGAAAAGAGAAATACTGAGGCAATGTTTTAATGAATTTTACCACCGATTACAGGATAACTGTGAGTGAATCATTGTTCTTTCAAGTTTGAGATTCTTACCTCCATTCATTATTAAGGCTTGCTATGAAGGGTAGTCTTAACATTATAGAGTTAGAAGGGATTTTAAATGTCATCAAGCTAAAAAAACAACCCACTCAGTGCCCTAATCCCTTCTGATATAATTGTAGGCTGGAAACATCAGGGGAATAAGAGGTGGGAATTAGATAAATAAATAGAGGGCAAGAATCAGAAATTTTGGATTCTACATTTCTGTTAGTAAATTTCAGGTTCTTGGAATAACTATAGTATTAGAAAGAAATTATATAAGAGCAAAGAATACACTGAGAGCTACAAGACAGAAAGAAAAGATTGAAGAAACAGGCTCTCTGTTGCTGGCTCTGTGACAAATAGGGAGTGTCAATTTGTCAGACTATTTGCTTAAATTTTTTTCCTCCAAGAACAGGGACAGAACAGATAAAGAGATGCAAAGGAGAATAAGGATAACAGAACTGAATTAAGAGAAACACATGGCTTTCTTATGTGGAAGCATTCTTATATGGAAGATGAGAAATTGCATCCTTGATGGTGGTTATAAGTGGTCCTTAGGCAGTAGCTACTTTGGCATTTTGTTAAAGTAGCAGGTACAGGTAGAGTTTATGGTGTCCTGGATTATTTTTCTGGATTTCTGATTCTCTGACTTACTCCCTGTTTTAGGAATAGTACTGTGAGAAAGCATAGCATTTGTATTTTCTTTTAAGATTTACCATACCTTAAGAGCTCAACAGAGGTTGATTTAGAAACCGTCTTTGGTCCTAAAGGTCATAGGAAACCAAGCAGTATACTTGGTAGTGGGCTTGTCTCTCATGTACAGCTGCCTTCCCTCCCTCCCCCCTCCCCCTCCCCCTCCCCCTCCCCCCTCCCCCTCCCCCCCTCCCTCCCTCCCTCCCTCCCTCCCTTCCTTCCTTCCTTCCTTCCTTCCTTCCTTCCTTCCTTCCTTCCTTCCTTCTTCCTTCCTTTCTCTCTTTCTTTCTCTTTCTCTCTTTCTCTTTCTCTCTCTCTTTCTCTTTCTGATGAGTAAAAAAGATAATTAAGATAATGACACTTCCCCCTCCACCTCACACTTTATTTAGGAGTCTTCACCTTTTTTTTTTTTGGCCACACACCCTTTGGATATCACCCTCTACCCCTTTTTTATTTTAGAACTCTATTAGTGTATAATGAACACACATGAAACTGCATACATTTAGTGCACAGTTTTTGAAGCCACGGCCACAGTCAAGATAACTAATGTATCCATCACCCTCAAAAGTTTCGCCCTGCCCCTTGTGGTCTCTCCTCCTCTCCTCTCCCCCTGTGTCTGCATCCCCAGGTAACTACTGATTTGCTTTCTGGAACTGCAGATTAGTTTGTATTACCTAGAAGTTTATACAAATGGAATCATACCATATGAACCCTTTTTCTGGCTTCCTTCAGCATAATAATGTGTTGTTACATATATTAATAGGGCATCCTTTTTTATTGCTGAACAGTATTACATTGTAGGGATCTACTATAATTTATTTATTTACCTGTTGATGGGCATTTGTATTGTTTCTAGTTTGGGTTTTTATTTTTCCTCTGTGTACAGGTTTTTCTCTGAACATAATGCCTTCATTTCTCTTTTGTAAAATCCTAGGAATGGAATGACTAGCTCGTATGGTGGGGCTATGTTTAACTTTTAAAGAAATTGCCAGGCTGTTTCCCAAAGTGGTTGTACAACCATTTCACATTCCCACACACATTATGTGAGTTCCAGTTCCTTGTCAACTCTTGGTAGGATCAGTCTTAAATTTTAGCCATTCTTGAAGGTGTGTAGTGTATCTCATTTGCAAATCCTATTCTTAATTTACATTTCTGTAATGATGTTGAGCATCTTTTCATGTGTTTATTTGCTATCTGCATATCTTCTTTGAAGTGTCTGTTCAAAATTTTTGCCCTTTTAAAACCTTTTTATTATAGTCTAAAATATGTCCTTTGTTGCACATGTGTTTTGCAAATATTTTCTTCCTTCTGTGACTTACCTTTCATTTTCTTTGTGTGTTTTGAAGGACAAACATGTTTAATTTTGATGAAGTCCAATTACTTTTTTTGCCTTTTGCTTTTTGTGTCATATTTGAAAGCTCATTGCTAACCTCACAGTTACTAAGATTTTCTCCTGTTTTTTCCAAAAGTTTTATATAGATATAACCCTTAAATTCTCTTTTCCTTTGTGGATATGTGAGTTAATTTCACATGTTTTCTTGGGATGTGAATTTTCACCTGTAGGCAAGACAGAACATTTCTGGTACTCTTAGAATCGGGGACCTTTGAGATTTCATTTATCCTGCAAGCATTTTCATCTTCTTAGGTGATTTTAGAAACCTTTTGTTTTCTTGGACTTAGTGTGCTACAAGTTGTATAATGCCAATCTTCTTATCTATAAATATTAATAAATGTTCACGATCTTTATAGATGGCAAGATTAATTCCATCCAGACTGGTAGGACAGGGAATAACAGTAAGTAACAGTAAAAATAGCAGTTAATCATTGCATACTTACTGTAGCCCTAGCACTGTGCTAAAGAGCTTTAGATTTATTATCTCATTAATCTGTACATCAACCTTGTAAAATAGGTACTGTTGTTATTCCCATTGTATAGATAATTGAACTGAAACTCAGATCAAGCAACTTGATTTAGGTCACGGAACTGGGATCCAAAGCTAGGTCTATTTGATTAGAAGAAAAAAGTCCTTATCACCACATTGTACTGGCAGTTTATGTACCTGCAGTGTAAGAGCAGTCACTGCTGAAACTGAAGGACTGCAACAGCAGCAGACTCCCAGACTCCCAGGAAGGGACTAGCGGTTACCAAAGGAGAGGGACAGGGGAGGGTGAGCGGGGAGGGAGGGAGGAGGGGATTGAGGGGCGTTATGATTGGTACGCGTGGTGTTGGGGGAGTTGCGGGGAAGACAGTGTAGCACAGAGAAGACAAGTAGTGACTGGCATCTTAATACAGTGATGGACAGTGACTTCAGTGGGGTATGGAGGGGACTTGATCATATGGGTGAATGTAGTAACTACAATGTTTTTCATGTGAAACCTTCATATGAGTGTATATCAATGATACCTTTAAAAAATGTTAAAAAGAGTAGTCACTGCTAGGAATTTCATAGATAATTTTGATGGTATCCTCTGTAGAGTCCTTTGATGATGACAATCGATCAAAACTGGACTCTTCTCCCGTTCATTTGGTGGGAAAGAACTATTGGGTCTTGATGTACAAAGTACAGTGGCCAAAATGTCTAACTCCTTCTTGCATTTAGTAATTTAGACTTTGAAACCATTGTAAGAATCCTTTTTAGACATGAAAAAGTAGCTGTTACAGTACATGCTGTTTTCCCCCTGGCTCTTGAGTTATTAGAAAGTTGTCAATTACTATTTTTTTTTATGTAACCTATCGTCTTTGTAAGTAGAACAGATCTGATAGCATCACCTGTCAGGAATTTTAGTTGTTTAAATTGCTAAGAGCACCAAGTAGTGGTAACAAATGGAGAGGAGGAAGTTGTTGCTAGGCCATCTCTATAGTTATCTTTTATATATTTTAGAATTGGCACATGTTATTCTCCCTTTGTGGCCCTGAAACTTGACTAAGGATTGTGAGAAACAATGGTTAATGACTCTAGGGTCTCTTTCTCCCTCTGGGGACTGCTGAAGTTTGTTCTTTAGACCTGGCAGTTACTTGCCTGTGGTTAATAATTAAGACATTGCTACAGAGATTCAGGTATCTTGGAACTAGGATTTTGTCTATGACTGGTGGCAAAGAGTAGAGAATAGAGTTTCTCTTGTTTGTCTGAATCTATGTGGACCTACCCTAGATCCGAAAGCCTGAAGACCAAGAAGTCATGTGGTTGTCCTGTCAGGTTCAGTCCTTGCTTTTTAAGAGATTGTAAACCCAGCCATGTCTACAGAAGATTGGGTAGGAAAAGCTCTAAGGACATGTGTATAAACTAAAAACTGTAGAAGTTTAGAAAAGCAAAGGAATTAAGTGGAAAGATTACTGGACTTAGAATCAGAAGACCTAGGTTTCAGAATCTTAGAATGCTGGAGGTGAAAAGGGTGCTAAAGATTATTTCATTCAATCCCTTTGTTTTACAGATTGAGAAATGTGGGCCTAGAGAAGTGATCTGTCCAAATTTACTGCTAGATTTAGGACTACAACTCCTATCTCCCACTCCCACTGAAGTTTCTGACTTGGCAACTCATTAACCTTGTGAACAAGTCACTCCACTTTTCTTAGTCTTTTCTTGTAAAACCAGAGCTTTAGCATGAGTAATTTAAAAGGTATGTGCTAATGTACCAAATTCTGTAAATGATTTAGAATATAATTATGGGCAATGTTAGGTAGCTTCATAGAAGATGGAGGATGTGACAGGTCCTGGAAACAAATACCTGAATTGGTAGAGAAGAGGAGAAAGAGATTTCATGGGTGGGAAGCAGTGTAAACAGAGGCTTAGCAGTATGAATGTGTAACTGTAGTAAAGAGAAATGGCCCAGTTTTAGCAGTCAAGAGGATTAATGGGAGATAAATCATTTAAGAAAGGTAGCCACTGGAGATCGTAGAGAGTATTTTATCTCTGGGAAGGGCTTTTAGGTTAGAAACCTGCAGAAAGCAGGACTGAAAATTGGCATTTTGTAACATGTCATGAGGCATGTTGATGCAGTTTTTGGCCATGTGAATGTGTGGTGGTGACAGCTTGTAGTAAGTAAATCCAAGAACATAAATAAATTAGTATTAAGGTTCCAGTAAATCATTTCTGCTACCCAGATTTTGCTTAGATAATTTAGTTTGATTTCCAATCCTTACCAGTTTTAATATATCCATCTTTTCAAACTTTCAGAGATTGATGTAGATTTTTAAAGATGTGGCTCTCTTCAGCTAGATCTCGAAGCTGTACAGCCATGTTGTAGGCTCAGGTGGGAAATGCTGTTGTGGGAACAATCTGATACTATCTTTGGGCCCTATTCTTCTAAACATTGTCTAGTATAATACAGTGTAGGTTTTGATTACACGCTTATTTGTTAGTCTTTTATGATTGCAAAAAAGTTATATATATACTTGTATATATTAATATACTAAATGATATACTTATATATTTTCACATCATATAAATATATATAATTAAATATATTTTTTATTTACATATTTTTCTCTCTTGCTCTCCTTATATGTATATGGAGATATCTTTTTGAGGGGAGTCCCTCCCATC
Source organism: Manis javanica (assembly GCF_040802235.1). Taxonomy (NCBI): domain Eukaryota; kingdom Metazoa; phylum Chordata; class Mammalia; order Pholidota; family Manidae; genus Manis; species Manis javanica. The sequence goes on along the minus strand of NC_133169.1, from coordinate 88,107,126 downwards.
TAGCCTGTAAGGGTGCCTAAGAGCAGTTGTGAGTGGTGGTAGTTAGCTTATGTTAGCCATGTCCTTTTATGTATTTTAGTTTTACGCTAGATTATTTTCAAGGCTCTCCATTTCTGTAGTCCAGTGTAGGAGACTGACAATTTTGAAAACACTGTACCTCTCTCCCCAGTGTAACTATGATTTAGAGCAACCTACTAATGTAACTATACTCAGCCAGAACTCTGTTGAGAAAAGACTATTATTTTTCTCCAGAGGTACTATCTTAGAACTTTGTTTTGTGTTTAATGAAGGAACATGTCTACAGGATTGAAAATCTCTGCGTTACTTTACATAGGGCAAGGCTGCCAGCTTTTATCATTATAAATGTAGCAGTATTTGACCCAGTGAGTGCTCTAGTGATTGTTAACACACATTTAAAGTAAATAATTGCTAAGTCCCCATGTTATTTGAATCTACTAATATCATAGTCTTTCATAGCTACAGAAAGGTTCACAAGGATGAGTCTTCAAGTCCTCAGGGTATGTCTGGATCTTCACAAAAAATACTGGGAGGGCCCTGTTTTTTTCTTAAACTCATATATTCCTACCCAAGGCTATAGAGTTCCTGCAATTTCTTCATTTGGCTATAGAAGCAAAGAAGTTTTGGATTGTTCTGAAGTTATTTCATCATACTGGATGGGTCCTACTGAGATATTTTTAATTTTGTTAGTTTTTGTGAAAGGTGTATGTCAGGCACCTCTGGCATAGAGGTTTCTAGTGATTTCTTGATTCTCATATTTTAAAAAGATGGGAGTTGGCCTTAGTTGGCAGCTCTTTGCATCCGCCAGGGCTTGTTCGTTACTTACTTCTAGGCCCACGGGTGACGTCTGTTTCCTGTGATTGAAACCACAAGAAGAAGTGGTGAGAAGCCACTTGTAGGATATGTACTATCGGGCAAGCAGCAGGCATTGGGCTGCCCTCAAAAAGAGCAGTAGTACCCAAGCACAGTCTTTAAGGGCCCCGGAAGAGACCCTAGAAATGATCTGACCCAGTCTCTTCATCTTAACACAACGAGGCCACTGAGGCCTATAGGGGTTGAGTCGCTTAAGGTCATGTAATTAGGTAAACTAGCTTTTAGACTCCGCCAACTATTCACTGTTCTTCCTCGCATTGCACTGTCGTCCTGCGTGTTCTAGCTGTGCCCTGCCAGTGCTTCCTTAAGCACAGTACTCCTGGAGAAGAGTGTGCCCTGGAGGGCACTGTGAATATGCGAACCAGGTGGTGTTGATTTGCTTTTAGATGCTGCTCTAAGATCTTCTCAGTGCTCTTTTTAAAAGACATACATACATTTCCAAAATAACAATATCTAAGAATCCCACATTTCTATTTTTTGTATTTATTACTAGTGTTTATTCACCTAGTCTGTGAATATTCTCATTATCTCTCTGCAGATATTTTTGCAACATTGCAATTATAGTTCATACAGGTTTTTTGCTTTTAAAACGGTGTATCATAAACATTTTCTAGCTTTCTAATCTTTGAAAATTGCTACTTTTATTTGAAGTGGAAATCTGTTTATTATAAAAGTGATACACATTTTTCTAAGAAAATATAACTGTATATGAAAATAGAGTAAATCCCCTACCTTGTTTTCCAGAAATTATAATTATTTTTAAATAGGTAAAAGCAAAGAGAAAAATGCATGATATGTGAGATTCCCTTTGGAGCCTAAGTACTTTGGCATGAAAATCTGTATGTGTTTGTATCAGAACATAGTTCTGCACAAGTCCAGTTGCTAGAAGTATCTATTTAACTAGAAGAACCCTATTTAACTCTTGCTTATATTTCTGGTGATAAAGAAATAACGAGGTTTCACCTCCTGCTCTCCTTCCCCCAACCCCCAAGATTTCCTCAAAATAAAATCTTATTTTAGACTTGTAAAAGGCTAGAAAATGTTTACTGTGGTTTCATAAGTCTGTCTTTTTGAGTAGTAGTGTCATTTTTGGATTAGTTAAGCTATTATCAGTGGGTTGTGATTATTTCTGGTTATTCAGGAATGATGTGAGGATAGAAAAAAAAGAGATGTACCCATCATTTAGAAATGAAGAGCCTGAGAATGGGATTTAAGACAAGGTGGCCTCATAGTTAGTGCCTGTAATAGAAGGAGAATCAACTGCAGGAACTTCCTGTCTGCTAGGCCTTGGGTGTGTCAGACACGTGCCCACCCTTGAGGAAGAGTAGAGGTCCTGCTACTCACATCACAGCTTGGGAGGAGAAGACAGTTGCTACGGAGATTGGGAAACAGCATTCCTGAGTCACTGACTGTTTCCAAATGAATGGACAACACCCCTTTTTTAAAGGAATAATCACAGTGTTCTCTAAGCTCAGGCAGTAAAGAGAGGCCTGTAAGCGAGTGAAGAAAAATTACCAGTATTTAGAGCTTGAGAAATATGTTGAAACTTTGGAAAAATAGGTGAACATTACTTATCATCTACACAGGTTCCCCCACTATCCAAAAGTAGAGCATTTCTGTGAAACCTTTACTGAAAGTAGTGTAAAGCGAAGACGCAATTACCATTAATCTATATGGAAAAAATTTTGACTGTTCCCAGACCCAAAAAATAACCTCTCTTGGATCTTATGATACCTTAGGACACGTCTTGCTAATGGATGCACAGACTAAGTCAGGGTAAAGTACATATGCCCACAGATGCAGTTCAGAGCTCTGGTGGCTTGATGCTGAGATGCTGAGTGTGAGTACCGGGGAAGGAGTGTGGTGGGGCCGCTCTGCCTGCTGCGGTGCGCACAGCCTCTGTGAGGACTTGGTGCAAAATGAACGCCCGAAGTTCTCTTCACTCTCCTTTTTTGTAAAAGTGAAAATCATCTTTGGATTTCTTTCATTTAGCAAAAGCAGGTACTAATGTAGTTCTTTCAGAAAAGCAAAGGATGAATTTCCCAGAAGCAGGGGATATCTGTATATGCATACAAGTTTTATCAGAACCTCGGGATGTTTGAGAGGGAGGAAGCTTTGCTTACATCTCACCAGGTGACAGAATATATATATGTATACCACCTTCTTGACAGCAAAGGAGAAAGGCATGTCAACCACACCTCGTGATATTTGCTGGGAAACTAGGGCTTCCAGAATCTGAGCACTTTCACTGTGGGCAGCTTGTTGCCCAACCCATGAATGCTTCGGGGTGCAGGGGGCTGGCAGTTTAGATGGACTTACAGAAGGAATGCAATGTTCCCAGCCTGGTTGCCATCTGTCCTGCTGAGCTGGAATAGTGAAACCTGAGTAGACTTTCCTTTTTTCTTCTAGGCTGTCAGCTATCTAGGATGCATGTTATGCCAGTCTTAGAGCTTAGGCAAAATGTTACCTTCTCCTTCTCCCCAAGAAAATCACCTTCTTGGACTATTAGAGGACTATTGGAACATGTATTGGGCCTATCAGATGATTGAGTCCTAATGTTAAGATAGTTTTTCCCTCATTTTAAGTGCAGTCTGGAAATGTGGTTTTTTGGAAACAAATGCTCACCATCAGTTTTAGACAGTTGTGAGGGAAACTGAATTTCTTGCTTTAATCTATCAGTAAATTGCTTCAAATTTGTAAGTAAGTTACTGAAACTTACTTAGATTATAGTTACCTAATGCTGTTTTATGGCATTTCTAACGTGTACTTGACATGTGCCACTGCCTTTCAGGGCTCCCTGGGTGGTATCAGGAAAAAGATACTGATTCTGGAAGGCAAGGGCAGATTGAAAGAACCCTTTTAATTAGGAGTAAAAGATCTTGGACTCCCCTTTGCTGTGTTCTTTCTGTTGTCTCTTGTATGAATTCTAATGAGTTTAAACTCTCCAATACTGATTTTACCTGTGGGGTTGCTGGTCAGCATGGAACTAAGTGATGAGCCATCAAGAGTCGTATTCCCATAGCAGTTTTTCCTTAGTGATCATGGGGAGCATGAGTAAGCTATGTCCATTCTGGGGACTGCTAGATAATCTTCAGTTTTCTTTCTTTAAACACATTTGACTTTATAATGTTCAATTAGCTTTGTAGTTCTTATTTTTCAATTCCTGGCCATTTTGTGCTTCTCTTTTAGACTTCCTGTCCTCTGAGATACCCTTTTTCTTTTTTGAAGTGGGTGCTCCAGTTCTACCCAACTCCTCTTTAGGCCCTTGGCACCAGTACGTAGTGATGTCAGAATCTGGTTTGTTCTCTAAATGGTAGATGAGATATTGCCTCATTTGATGTCACCCTTGGGCCCTTCCTTGAAAATGGAAGGAAAGTTCTTCTCTTCATTTGAAGGTTTCCATTATTCCCTTCTCTCTAGTTCTAATTAGCTTCTGTATAAGGGTGGGAGCCACAGAAGGGGGACTAGCTGGCTTCATTGGTTTCATCATCATGTAGTATTTGACTTTATAAAGCACTTTGCAAAACAAAGTGCTTTATGTCCATTTTGTTATTCTGCACACTAGTCCTATGAGACAACATAGTCTTAAAGATGGGAAGATTAAAAAGAAAGCTTACCCTGCCTTTACTGTCCTTTAGTGGGAATGTGGCAAAGCTGGTAGAGGATTCTTTGGTAATTGAATTCAAGTGTATGTTATAATCTCCTGTTCCCTAAGGAACTCTTCTAAGGAACTGAATGTCAGTCCTGTGATGGGATAAAGAAATGAATCAGAGTGGAACCCTGCTGTCTGTTCTGTGTGATTCTGAATGACAGACACCTTACCTGGTCCTTTCTGGGAAGGTACATTAGGGTTTGAAGGAAAACTGCTGGCTGCAGTGGCACTCACTTCCCATTTTCCCTGTAAGCAGCTGATGTCTTTACCGAGGACTTAATGCTTTTCAAAAGAGGTGGAAAACTCCTTAGGAGACGTGTCTCACATAATTGGATACTTTCCCCAAGAATAACTCACAGATATGTACGCTGAATTGCCAGCAGTCAGAGCCCCTTGGCCTCATTCATAGGGAAAGACATTACTTTTGAAGTTTTGGGCTGATAGCTTACTGAGCTCTCTATAACAGTCATGTTGTCCTTATAGACTTTGACTTGAAACTTCCCTGTTTGCTCAATTTAAATAAAATTATGAATGAATGTTCTGTGGTTAAGATAGTGCTCCTAAACCTATGGTGATGCTAATTTTAAAAATATTTATTAAATATTGGGCATATCACCTGAATGCATCTTCTCAGGCAAGGGAAACAAAATAAAAAATGAACAAAACTACATCAAGCTAAAAAGCTTCGGTACAGCAAAGGACACCATCAGCAGAACAAAAAGGCAACCTACAGCATGGGAGAATATATTTGTAAATGACATATCCAACAAGGGGTTAACATCCAAAATATATAAAGAACTCACACACTTCAACACCCAAAAAGCAAATAACCTGATTAAAAAAGGGGGTGGAGGATTTGAACAGACACTTCTCCAAAGGATAAATTCAGATGACCAACAGGCACATGAAAGGATGCTCCACATCGCTAATTATCAGGGAAATGCAAATTAAAACCACAATGAGATATCACCTCACACCAGTTAGGGTGGCCGACATCAAAAAGACTAGGAACAACAAATGCTGGCGAGGATTTGGAGAAAGGGGACCCTCCTACACTGCTGGTGGGAATGTAAACTAGTTCAACCATTGTGGAAAGCACTATGGAGGTTCCTCAAAAAACTAAAAATACAAATGCCATTTGACCCGGAAATTCCACTCCTAGGAATTTACCCAAAGAAAACAACTTCTCAGGTTCAAAAAGATATATGCACCCCTATGTTTATCAGCACTATTTATGATAGCCAGGATATGGAAGCAGCCTAAGTGTCCATCAGTAGAGATGAATGGATAAAGAAGATGTGGTACATATACACAATGGAATACTATTCAGCCATAAGAAAGAAACAAATCCTACCATTTGCAACAACATGGATTGAGCTGGAGGACATTATTCTCAGTGAAATAAACCAGGTGGAGAAAGACAAGTGCCAAATGATTTCCCTCATTTGTGGAGTATAACAACGAAGCAAAACTGAAGGAACAAAATAGCAGCAGACTCACAGACTCCAAGAAGGGACTAGTGGTTACCAAAGGGGAGGGGCATGGGAGGGCAGGTGGGGAGGGAGGGAGAAGGGGATTGAGGGGTACTATGTTTAGTACACATGGTGTGGGGGATCACGGGGAAAACAGTGTAGCACAGAGAAGGCAAATAGGGTCTGTGGCATCTTACTACACTGATGGACAGTGACTGAAATGGGGTATGGGGAGGACTCAATAATGAGGATGAATGTAATAATCAGTTTGTTTTTCATGTGAAACCTTCATAAGAGTGTATATTAATGATATCTTAATAAAAAAAATATTGGGCATATCAGATGAACAAGATGTGGGTTCCTGCCCCCAAACAATTTACAGTCTGGTCACAGAAACAGTTAAAATAAACAGTCTCAAGAAAGAGCTGATACAAAATTTAGAGCTTGGCCTAGGTACATCCTTTAGTTCTTTTTGTGAAATGACCGACTAGCTAAGTGTATAATTTATAAATGAGGAACAAGTTTTTTCTTATGCTTTATTGTTGGAGTGCAGTGTCAACTAGTACAGTGTACTACTAGTATACAACTAGTACAACTAGGTGTATATTTTATAAGAAGTCTTTCTGCAGTAATAACAGCACAATTACCCTTACAGAGTGACCTCTCACCACTCCATTTTATGATCTCAGTGGTCCCAAGAGGTGTGTGTCTGGTTTGGTTTTGTTTTCTAATAAGTAGGGGAAGTGCAGCATGAAGAATGAAAGTGATTTGCTCAAATTTTTAGGATGCCAGAAATAAAAAGATCAAGACTTTAGCCAAAGTTCTAGATAAATTGTAGGTTTCACCGGTTGGCTTAATGCATTAGTTTCCTACTGCTGTATTAACAGCTTAAAACAAAACTCACTTATTAGCTCACAATTCCATTGGTCAGAAGTCAGTGTTCTGAGAGGATTAGAGTACTAAAATCAAGGTGTCAGCTGGGCCAGTTCTAAACTGAAGGCACCAGTCAAAAATCTACTTCCAGGCTCAGTCAGGATGACAGCCTTGCAGTTGTGGGACTACAGCCCGTTTCTTTGCTGGCTCTCAACTCCCAGAGGCTGCCTGGAAATCTTGCCGTTCGGCCCCCTTCATGCTCAAGCCAGATATGGCATGCTGAATCCTTGTATCTCTAACCTTTCACCCCAGACTTAAAGGCTCCTGTGATTGGGTCAGGCCCACATAGAGGATTTCCCTTTCTTAAAAGTAAATTGTGCCAAGTAACATAATCTAATCACAGGAGTGAGAGCCTATCATATTTATAGTCCTGGTAATTTACACAGGGTGTATACATCAGGCTGGGAATCTTGGGGGACATTGTAGAATTTTACCTACCACACTAAACATTGCCCTTATACTGAATTAATTGAACAGTGCATGAGCAAGGGTCGATGTCGGAAGAGGGAGAGGTGGGAATTTAGTATACTGTGAGACACTTAGTGAATTGCATTGTAATTACAGTTATTGTAAGAAATCCTACCGTTCCCAGGGATCCTGGGCTTCCCAGAGTCTTCACGGAGTGGGGGACAGGTGGCATTCAGCCGTGGTGTTCTGGTGATAGTCAGCCAAGAGCTCAGAGACAGTTGTAGCTGTCTGGTCTAAGAGCCTGCACAGAATCTTTAGAAAGTACTGAGGTTATAGGCTTGCAGCTTGTAAGTTTATATTACCGTGTGCTAGCCACATGGTTCATGGGATTATTGTCTATGATTAACTGTTCTTGTGAAGCATAGTGATAGGAATTAGAAACACTTTTTGCTATGTAATGTACTCTGTGTTCAGAGTAATGTTTAATTATACTGTCTTACTAGATCCTTGCTAACCTCTCTGCTGCTAAAGACTCTACATAATTACCTTTTGTTTGGCTACACGAACATCCTGTGCCAAGAGACTTGTATCTTTAGTTGTTTGAGAATTTTGTGCCCTTTTCCTGACTAGAGAGAAAAGTTAGAGATTCAGGAAACTGGGTAGAGGTGATCAGCAGTCCCTTCAATGAATTTTCTTATATCCTTGAGCTTATAATGTGTCCTATTTTGTTACTAGGCAAACAGAGGAAACCTCTGTCCAGAAGACTGCCAAGTTGAGTCCCATCAGCCCACGTTTTAAAAGCTGAGGTCTATTAATAGATATAACACTGCCATAACAAATCCAGTTACAGAAAAGAAATTATAAAATTAATTAGCATTTATTATGGTAATCGATCAGGGTATGTTTCAACCTCATGAAGTTATTTAATTAGTTTGGCTTCACAGGGAATACTTTGGGATCTTTTGACTTTTATATTTTTTATTTCTTAGACCAAACTGTTAAGTGTCTAGGAAGTTTCTTATTTCCTGTAGATGGTGAGCAAAAGATTTATCTTCCACATATTACATTAGGATGTGGTAAGTGAATCAGAGCCTTGAATTACTCTCTGGAAGAGGAGGGAGGGACAGCTTTTCATTTTTAATGTTGATGGATGGTTTTAATGCAGAGCATTTCCAGCCAAGCATATTTAATTTTGATGCTGTTACTTTGGATGCAGTGTACCTTTGAACAGTTTGTGTTGATTTAAGTAAGATTTAATGATCTTGAAAATCTTTTGGAGAATACGAAGTTTATTTTACTAAATGCAATTCCGTTACATTCTTTTCCTTTATCAGCTAATAACCTTGGAAAATTTCTACTCATCTAATTCTATTGAATAAAAAATTCTTACAGAGTATTTTCTGCACTTTTAAAAAATAAAATATTACATGCTGTTAAAAAACCAAAATTAATCTGAATAAATTTGAAAGTCAAGTTGGCTTTATTCATTGATTCATGAATTGGACAGCATCCTATCTACCAAATGGAAAAGATCTCTTAGGAGGGCACTTTTAGGCAGAAAAGGGTGGATAAAGGATATTTGTAACAAGGAATGGATTGTTTCAGGCAAAGTCAGCTTCCTTTGAGGGGAAGGGCAGGGGTCCCTCATGCAGATTACCTCCGAGTACTGATCAGGTAATTGCAGATTGACTGGTTAAAGGTCATATTCCTGGCAGAGGCTGCAACTGCAATTAGGATAGATATTAGATTTTGGTTTGCTGATGTTGGACTTAGCACAAGTGACTCCATTTGGAGCCGGTTGGTTGTCTTTTCTCTCATAATGCTTCTACCAATAATTGTAAACATATAAATGAAAGATTATTATAAAAGTTGAGTAACAAGCAAAATCTACACTATGTGTGTAAATGGCAGTACTGCCATTGTTAAATGCAGACTCCCATGAAAAGATACACTGAATACTGTCTTGGAGTCGTAATCTGACTGTAGGTTCTCTGAGTGTTTACAGTGGCCTCTTCTGAGAAGATCAGTGGGCTAAGCCATGAGTGAGACCTGGGGAACATAGGGCTCACCACAGTTGAGTATCTGGCAAGGCTGCAGTGAGGGCCAAGTACTAGAGACATCCAGCAGGAATATGTCAGGAGTACACTGCTCTGTATTTCCTCTTTCGGGGCTCACTGTGGCCAACCTTCATCTCTCTGGAATAGGTCAAAATATAAAAACTCTGTGGGAAGGAATGAGTGTCCTTGACAGTCCAGGCAGTGGAGAAGGTACGGAAAGGAAGGGATGGACGGTTCAGACAAGCCAAGAATCTGCATCAGGCTCGCCAGGTATTGTCAGTTTAAAAGGCCAGAAGAAAAGTGGATGATGGTAATGACTGGCTCAGGGCTCATCGTCCTCCTTGTAACTGTGCTGTCTGGCATAGAGCAGTCATCTGGAATCTTTTTCCAAGGGATTTCCTTTACCTCTTTTCATGTGTTAGGTCTCCAGTTTCCTGTATTTCCAGTCTTTCCCTTTCTTAGTTTGCTCCCTCATTTTGGTGGAGGCACAGGGAGATAAGTTTTTTGAAATCTTAAATGTCTGAAAGTACCTACTCTGAACTCACACATGGTTGATAGTCTGGTTGGGTAAAGAATTCTAGATTGGAAATTATTTTTCTTCAGATTTTTAAAGACCTTGAAGTTAATGTTGTTGTCTAGCTTTTGTTATTATATAGCTTAAAAAATCCAAAGTTGCTCTGATTCCTTTGTATATGACCAGTTCTCTTCCCTTCTGTTGAATCTTGTAGAATTTTCTTTGTATTCCCAGTGTTTTGAAATTTCAATCATGATATACTTTTGTGTGATCTATTTTTGTCCTTTGTACTGTAAAGTTATCCTTCAGTACTGGGAAATGCTCTTGAATTATGTCTTTGATAACTTGCTCCGCAGTTTTCTCCTATTATTTAGATATTGGACCTCCCAAACAGATCTAATTTTCTCATCTCTTTGGTCTTCTTTTTCCATCTCTGTTTTCTTTCTCTACTTTTTGGGAGATTTCCTCAATTCTTATCTTTTTGTCCTGTTGAGCTTTCTCAAGTTTCTGTTCTTATATTTTCAACTTCTAAGGGTTCTTTCTCCTCTATTTCTCTTTAAAATGTGATTATGTTCTTTCTTGTGTATATTAATGATTTTTAAATCTTTCTTCTCCTTGTGTAGTCTCTATATGACAAATTGCTTTAATCCCCCTGTATCTCATTTTGGTAGCTTTCCTCAGATGTCTGATAATCCTGGGTTGTCTGCTAATGTTTAAGAATGAGGGACTAAAAAAATGGATTAGAAACTTTCATTCATGGGTAGAGTTTGTTAGCTGTGCCCTTTACTGCATGCAGGACAGCCCTGTCCAAAAGGAATTTGTGAGTCATATATGTAATTTTAGTTTTTCTAGTGGCCACAGAAAAAGACAGAAAGAGAAAAGAAACACATAAAGTTAATTTTAGAAATATATTTTATTTAATCCAATATACCTAAAATATTATTTCAATATGAAATGAATATAAAAATTAGATATTTTACATTTTCTTATATTAAGTTTTTCAATTCCAGTGTTTATTTTACATTTGTAGCACATCTCAGTTCAGATGGTAAATTTTCATAAAAAATACTTGAGATATATTTAGACTTCATAAAATTTACAAGTTAAAAAGTAGATTGACATACCCAGGATATTCTAAACATACTTAAGTTTAACAGCAATAATAAAACTTAGTTTTTAAATTTAAATTTAATGAAAATTCAATAAATTAAAATTCCTTTGCCAGTTACACTAGCAACATTAGATGTTGCTCAATAGTTACATGTGTCTAGTAGCTACCATATTGGACTGCAGAGCCCTAGGGTGGTCTTCTTGGGCAGTATCAGTAGCTTTAGGTCGTTTTTCAATTCTCTTCCAATCTTCTGCCTCAAGGGTAAGGGCCAGACTACTGGGGTTCTGAGAAACTAGAAGGGGTAAGGTAATGAGTGTCTAGTATATGGTATGCATAGATGAACTTACCATTCTTTCTGGTATAGGATCCCTGCTCACGACTGTACCTGGTATCCCCCAATCCAGAGACCCCTCTGTTTCACCCTCTTCTAAGAATAAACTTGCAGAATTCTGCTGGAGTAAGGGAGGGTAGTCCCTCATTGGCAAGGGATGTGGTTGGCGGGGCAGAAGAGGGAAGGCAAGAGCATCTACAGATCTAACTGCTTCTTAAACAGCTTTTAGCCAGTCTTTTAGCCTCTCTTCCCGCCATCCTCCATTTTTATAGGTACCTGGTCCTGCTAATTCCTGAGCCTTTTGAGGATCCTCACGTATGAACTGGATTGGTTACTGGCTTTTCCCACTTCTGGTTTAAGATTCAGCTTTCTTAAGTCTGTTGGGTTTACCACTAGTCCTTCTGTTTACTTCCCAACTTCAAATTTTGGTCGCACTTGAACTTTTCTGATTCTTCCCAACCTTGTAGGCTCCTTGCTTCCATCATTTTTTTCTTTCTAAAATTTTTTTTCTGTAGGTTTAGAAGGGTTTCAAGAAGAGGAGAAATTAGACGCTTTGATTCAGTCTACAGTCTTTGCCTGCTAGTTGCGATTAATCTATATTCATGAGCAGATTTTGATATTAAAAAAATTTTAATTTAGTATTTATGCTTCCTTCAGTATATATTGGTAGTTAAAGGTTTTAGTGTTAGTGAAAGGTTCAGTAGGAAGGACAGGAAAATGAAGTACTTAGTGAAGACAGTTCAGGGTTCAGTTTGGGGGGAAGAGAATTGACAGCAAGCAAGGAGAATGGTGAGAGTGGAAGCATTTAGAGGGCGGTAGGATGTTAGAGACTTCATACACAGAACTTGGATATGTGAGGCATAAGGCATAACTAGGAGCTCCAGTAGCATTATCTTCCTGTACACCACTATTTTTATTCTTTTTACTTTTCATGATCTAGGAACCTCTTGTTTTATATCTCAAAATCCACAAAACGACTAATGATACAATTTTTAAAAAAACTGAACAAAGCCTACTACTTGCAAACACAGTATATATATATATATATACACACACACACACATACATACATACATACATACATACACACACACAAAGAATATAATATGTAAGGTAAACACACATAATATTAAATAAATAAGCGACACACCCTTAATATACAGGAGCAGCAGTTTCCATTTTAATAATTGAATTGAGCTTGGTGTTTGGGTATTCAGTTGGGTTCTCAGAGTTTTGCCTGTAATGTGATTTGCTTTGCTGGTAGTTGCTGCCCTCTATTGGACTAGTTGAGGAAATGCAGCCTTTTTGCTGTCGTTACTCAAACTGGGCACTAAAACATGGGGTAATTTTTTTAAAGAGTTAAATCTGTTTCTAATGATGTACCAAGGAACGCAAGGGAAAGTGGTATCTTTCTTCTTACGAAAATATATGTTTACTTTTATACCTAAAGGCAAGAGTTAGTGGTCATTAAATGGGAACAAGGCAGAAGAATGTGGGGAATGCAAAGATTTTGGGCTTTGGAATTTGGAGACTGAAGTTCCATAACCACCTTGCCCCTAATCATATGACCTTGATGATTTACTCCACCTGTCTGGCCTTCAGCTTCTTCATTGATATATTGAAGAGGTGGAATAGATTTGAGGGCTTCTCCAGGAATTGGTATTTTAGGAAAGCAGCCCCAGATTATGATATTTGTTCATAGACAGTATAGTGACTAATTCTCAGGCTTTGTCCTAAAGGAACTGAGTCTTGAAAGAGGTAGAGGAAGCAGAGAATCAAAAGACAATTGTAATCCACTGTTAGTGCTGTGAGACAGGCAAGTACCTATTACTGTGGAGGCACAAGGAGAGATACCTGTTGAGTAAGAGGCGGTGTCATCCTACAGGGCCTGTTGGAGTTAGCCTTGAAAGAAGCAGATTGTTTGTTGAGAGAATCGTCAGGGGAAAGAAGCCAGGGAATTTGGTTTTTAACCTGACGGCAGTAGAGTGCTATTAAGAGTTTTAAATTGGGAAATAATATGGACAGCCTAGTCTTCTAGAAAGATTACTCTTGGATATAGTGTGGAGAATGAATGTAGTGTGGGGCAGTCGGGACTGAAGGCTGGGGGGTAAGTTAGGAGGCTGTTGCAGTAAGTCAAACAAGAGATAATAATGGCATGAACTTAGGTCGTCGGAGTAGGGGTAGACTAAAGAGAAGTAAGAGCCTGCAGGCAGCAAGAACAGGTTGCTGGTTTCCTTTGGTTAGACTTAACCCGCACATGCGAACGATCCAGCTAGCACTGATTCGTTGGACCCGGGTTCTTTACCTACGTTATATCCATCCCACAGTTGTTTGGGTTGTTGCTCCATTCTGAAGGGATGTTTTGAGTTTGGAGGACACGGTTCTGGAAGCAATTACTGGAGGGGAAAATAAAGTTAATCTTGGTGTTGGCAACCTAAACCAAATATACTCATCCTTCTTGTGGCTGGTACCTCAGTGTGCCAGGTGACTGAGGGTGGTGACAAAAGGAACTACTCATCTGCGTGGGTATTGCTGCCTCTGCCGCACCATCCTTCTGCCTTTGCTCCCCAGTGAGCAGCACACACAAAGTAATAGAAAATTCCATTGACTCCAAGCAAGGTTCTTGGGGTTTCAGGTGAGTGATTAGCATTCAGTCAGTGGAAGCTTGACCTCCTCTGGACCATGGAGGACAAAAGTTAAGATTCACAGTTTACACTGGATTTAATAACCAAACTCTGACATGGGGAACATGAGCATAATGAAATAAGAGTTTTCTTGTCCATAAGAAGGTTAGTACAATAGCTTTGTGGTACAGTCAGAACTAGTTTTTCATTAGTTGAGGAAGGTTAGTCAAGAGGCATTTACTATACCCTTCTAAGCACATTAGTAAAAAGAAATATGATATAAAATTAACTATTAGGATGAAGAAGAATTCCTGCTTTCCCACACTTGCCCATTCAGACTTTTTAAAAAGTATGTAGCATTTATACAGAAGAGAACATAAAACATACAAAATAATTATAAATCTAACACCTGTGTAACCATGATCCATGTTAAGGAATAGAATATTTTAAGCACCTCAGGAGCCCCTTGTCCCCTTCTTTAGTCACAGCTTTTCTACTCACCCCAGATAACCACTGTTTGGACATTTGTGTTAATCATTCCCTTTATAATGTTATATCCTAGATAAATACAGTTTTGCATGTTTTTAAACACAATGTAAATGAAATAATGCATTCAGTTTTATGTTTGTGAGTAGTTGTAAGTTTATTCACGTTCTTTGATGGTTTTCTGTGGTAACAATATATCAGTTTATCCATTTTACTCTTGATGGCTATTTGGATTGTTCTCTGTTTTAGATATTATAATATGGCTGTGGAAGTTCTTGTTAAACACAGCCTGCTACATATGTGCAAGATTCTGCAGGGTAGATTTATAGAAGCTGACGTGTCGAGTTGTAGTTTGTGTACATACTGAGCTTTACTAGATGTTGCCGTGCTGGTCTCCAGCGTGGCCGTCGCAGTTTCCTTTACCACTAGCAGTGTGAGAGCTGCCACTGCTTTACAGCCAGACAGGACTGAAAGTTTTTGCCAATCCTGAGAGTGAAAAATGAATTTCATGTGGTTTTAGTTTTCATTTC
Organism: Manis javanica; assembly: GCF_040802235.1. Lineage (NCBI taxonomy): Eukaryota > Metazoa > Chordata > Mammalia > Pholidota > Manidae > Manis > Manis javanica. The sequence goes on along the minus strand of NC_133169.1, from coordinate 88,092,117 downwards.
TTTGTTTACTGATGAAGTTGAGCACATTTCATAGGTGATTGGTAACAGGATTTAGAATCTTCTCAGTTCTTTACCTTCTTCTTTTATTTTTTTCAATGAGTCGTATGTTAGCGACTTTAAAAGTCTTCTGCCCCTTACCTAAGGGAATGTGCTAAGGAATAGTTTGGCAGAAATCTGATAGCTTGTGGGAAGTAGCTTAGATCCTTTCAACTTACTTATTCTCTTTTTCCCCCCCAACCTGTCTGGCGTTTGGGAGGCATCTTGGCATTTCACTGATATCTCTTCTTTTTCTTCCTCCTTTTTCCTGTTTCTTAGACTCTGAAGCGGCTCATGGCAGATGAGGTAAGGAAACTGTATTTAGCACGTGCATGTTGCAGCTCATTTCCTACACTACGATACTTACCAGTTGTTTTCACTTTGACTTTCTATAACTTGTACTGGTGATATGGGTTCTGTTCTGAACTTCCTGAAGCTTTTTCCTAACTCTTTGCTCTGTGTTTGGCCCATTGCATGCATCTCCCTGGCACATTACTTGGCTTCCAAGGTCAGGCACTTTCTTTAAATACCACGCTAACTTGCAGTCTGGATGCCAGTCACATCAGCTGAAGCCCCACAATGCTTGCAGATATTTACTGTTGTTTCCAAACAGGTAGATCTGAAAAGCTGCAGCGTATCAGTGGCTCTTAACTGATTTGAGCGTATGTATTTAAGATTTGAGGAATGGTGTAAGTCCGGGGAGAGGAAATCCCGGGGCAAAATACCTCTAAAAACTGAAATCGGTCAAAGGGAGAAATAAAGTTTAAAGCCCGTTTATTGCTTACAAACTGCAGTCCAGGCTCTTCTCTCTTTGCTGTTCCAGCAGAAGCAGAACCAGGCCCCCCTCTCCTCTCAGGTGCAGATAAGCCCTCCTTGCCCAGGTAATTTACCCACGGACATGGAGATGAACTTCTCTCCACCCCTGAGGAATGACGCAAATGCTCTAAAGCCATACTTCTTTCCACCTCAGAATGCCTATTGATATGCAGATGTACTGAAACCAGGCGAGATACTCTGGAAATATTACAATTTTACACACAAATGGTTTGTAAGCATTTGGTTGGCAGAGAGATAGCATATAAACCTGAACTACATAATATTCTCTGCAAAGGGGATTTTGAAGAATATATATTGAACTTTTGCTGCATACATAACACAAGTGCTATGTGATGTGCAGAAGAAAGAAAAAGGAATGGTTCCTGGTTTTAAGCCATTTACTTATTCTGTATGACTTATATCTATTAAAAATCTATGGTCTGACCTCTCAAAGGGAGGATCCTTTGAGGATCTGGCCAATTTATTATTGGATAGCTAGAGGGAAACAAAGGGCATTTTACTGAGCTGGCTCCGTACATGAGGTGCTTTCAGTTCTGTGCTGCTAGAGGGCTTAGAAATGGCAGGGAAGCTTAAGGACTAAGTTTTCTCTTTTTAGAGAGTTTCCAAATCTTAATACTTCAGTCCTCTTACCTTTGGATGACAATGAAAGTACATAGTCTGTATACTAAATTAGATACAAGGGTTCTTCTTTTCATGTTAGAAGAGTCTTGAACTTCCCACAAACCAGAGGAACCATGCATGCGTAAGAGGTTAGAGGACTGGCTGTTTGATGTGTGGTGTGGTGTGTAAATAAAAATGGACCACTGCTAATAGCCTTTTCTCTTTCTCAGCTAGAGAGATTTACCAGCATGAGAATTAAGAAGGAGAAAGAAAAGCCCAATTCTGCTAATAGAAATTCTTCTGCTTCATACGGGGACGACCCTGCAGCACAGTCATTGCAAGATGTTTCAGATGATCAAGTTCTAGTACTCTTTGAACAGATGTTGGTAAGTTTCCCACCCCATATTGTTGCTTCCTTCTGAAAATGCGTTAATGGGCACGGTTGTATCTTTTTCATGCATAGTCCACTTTAAGTAGCCCTTAGTTACAAAGAAGTCCAAGCTTAACAGAGAACTTCTTAAGAGCAGCCCCATTAACGAAGGAACTGAATATTCAAGCACCAGTCCATGAGATTGGAATCCAACTCATGTGGTGGTATAGAGACCACCCTTGGGTTAGCCAGAATAGATAAAGTTTTGACACCTTCACAATAACTCAGTTATTCAAAGAAGAAACTGAGGAATGGGAAGGCATCATTTGTCCAAGATCTTCTATTTACTGGTGAGTCTGGAAAGAGAATTATGATGCTTTAATCACTAGAAGACCTTTAAAGACTGCTGCTGAAGTCAGTTTAGTAATAAAGTATACATGGATGTGACTTCATTTGCTGTCCTCAGTGAACACCAAGTGAGGAGGATACTTAGTGACTGTCCACGAGTGGTGAGTCTTGGAAAGTTTTGAGTGTGTGCCTGTAAGGTTTCAAAAGACCCATATGTGGCCTGGATATATGATCTCAGATTCAAACAGAGACTAGTGGCAGGTCTAACTTAATCAAAAGCATGGCCTTAAAACCCTTAACATAGTGCCTGGTATGTAATAAACACTAACCAGTACTTTTAAAAGCCAAGAGCATGAACTCTCAGGTTTTGAATTGCAAATTTGGCTGTCTTTAGGACCAGGGAGGTAGCATAAATAAGTTAAACAGACTAGACAGGAGATGATAAATAGAAGGGACTGTGGTAATATGAGGGACGTTGGGCATTTTTGTTAGAAAGGCCAGCCACAGTTCAGTTCTACTAGGTTTTGTAGTATTCTGGTTTAAAATACTTGTCAAGTAATGCCAGATATTTCTGTTTTTCAAAAGAAGCAAGAGATCTGTAAATTTTTAAAATCAGTAGTTCTTTAATAGCATCAGATACTGTAGCCAATATTCAAATTTCCACAATTAGGTCATTTTTTAAAAAAACAGTTTATTCAAATCACAATTCCAGATAAGATCCATTGTACATTCTCCTAAGTTTCGTTTAATCACACAGGTTTTCCTCCCTCTCTTGTATCCTTTTATAGCTGTTGCTATAAAAATTTGCCGCAGAAACTGACCTCTAGAGTTTCTCACATTCTGAAATTTGATGATTGCTTCACTTGATGCTAGAAACCTGTATTTTTATATGAAGTCTCCCAAATTTAAAATGTTGCTCTAGCCAAGCAAATCATACTTGACCTTTCTCTGTCTGACTCAACCTGAGGGCCACTGCTTTGCAACTTCTGTATTCAGTTTATTAGTAAAAGAAGGAAAAAAGGACCACGAATTAAGTCAGAAAAATGTCAAATTAATATTGCTATTTGGAGGCAATGTCCTCTTCACAACCCCAACACACACACACACTGAGAAAAAATTGAATATATCAATTTTCCTTCATCTTTCCCCATTTCAAATAACGTTCTGGACTTGTTAGGGTGGGCTCAGACCCATGGTCGTGAATGCTTCAGAACTGTGTCTACTCTGGCTAACCCAAAGGTAGGCTCTACATTGCCACAGGGGTTGGTACTTCATGAGGGTTGTACGTATAACAGACTCAAGCAGAGCCTTTTCCCAAAGAATGCAATCCAGGTTATGTCTGTTGAGGGGCTTTAGCACAGTTTCCAGTTCTTTCCTCATGGGAAAGGAGTTTGTACTGGGGCAGATTTAACCAGGGACAGTGGGTGTTTAGGCCCTAGAGTGGTACAGATTTTGCTGGTGTTGATTTTGCTGGTGTCTGGATAAAGCCACTCATCCAGTGCTTCAGTCCAAAGAGATTGTTACGCTCCATCCTGAGTATAAAAAAACATAATGTGTGCTTTTCTTTCAATAATACGAAATAACTTTTCCATCTATATTAAGAGTTCATTTTTGTTACGAAAAATGGTGTGTATGTATAAAAATGTCTGCAAGTATTTGTACTAAAATAAGCATTGAATAGGTTCAAATCTTCACCAAGTATACTAAATAAATACTGAAAACTTACAAGGAATTTGTTTTTTCCTTTTTTTTTTCTCTACTAGCTGGATATGAACCTGAATGAGGAGAAACAGCAACCTCTGAGGGAAAAGGACATCGTCATCAAGAGGGAGATGGTGTCCCAGTACTTGCACACCTCCAAGGCCGTGAGTCACGGGGCAGGGGCCCTTGACAAGGGGACTGTGCCCTTAACTTGCACGGGTTTGTTGTCCCAGTTTTATAGAACATCTGATGTCTACATCAGTTCTATTTCATTCTGTTAAATAAGCCTACTCGTTTTTTATTCTCATTGGAGTTGCTTTTTGCCTGATTCGGTCTTCATGAATGTGGGGAATGGGACGGGAAATTCTGAGTCTCACGTAGTTTGGTGGCATGTATATGTCTGCCCTGATATTATTTACACTGTATTGACTAATACTAGTCCAATTTACGACTAGGTCCAGTGCTTACCAATTTCTCTTTATGGTCACGTCCAGGGCATGAACCAAAAGGAGAGCTCCAGGTCTGCCATGATGTACATTCAGGAGCTGAGGTCAGGCGTGCGGGATATGCCTCTGCTCAGCTGCCTGGAGTCCCTTCGTGTCTCGCTCAACAACAACCCTGTCAGGTAAGGCTTCCGAGGTGGTAACAGGAGTAAGAGCCCAACGTTCGAGTTTACTGGCGGTGATCGACGAGCAAAGGAGTCAGGGAAGTATGAGAATATTCTGAATTGGGAGTAAATAGTTGCCAGGATCAACTTTGTTTTGAAGATAAATGTTTGTTGGTTTGATTTTGTATTGCACTGTCTCTGTTCTCTACAGTTGGGTGCAGACATTCGGTGGGGAGGGCCTGGCCTCCTTGCTGGACATCCTGAAACGACTCCATGATGAGAAGGAGGAGACGGCTGGGTGAGGATTTCCAAGTTTTAACATCTTCTCGGTGAAGGATATGACTGCTCTAAAGGAAAAAATAATGGTTAAAATAAAGTTATGGATTAGAAGTGCTGTTAGCTGAGAATGGGGTTTATTGTGGGAGCGACTAGAGGGTGAATGATAATTGTAGGTACAGGAAAGGGAGGAGGAGCTTAAATTTCACAGTGAATCACACAGCCTGTGTGAAACGTAAGATTGAGTCTCCCAGCACAGGTTCTCGTCCCGTCTGGAAGGAGGGTCTGCTGTAGTCCAGACTGTGTTTGTCATTTGATCTGGCTCATATTTCATTTGAAAACCTTCAAATATACTTGGTCAGTTAGGGAGTAGCTTTATGACAGTCCTCAGTGCTGGAATAATTCTGGGGCTACCTTGGGAAGTCTTAGGTTAGGCTACCTTGAAGCCAGCCTGACCCAAAGTGGCTTCTCCTTCCTGTGATCTTTCCAAAGCAAAACACAGGACCTATTTACCTCCTGAATATACAGACTTGAAACCTTTGAAGTAGTGAGTTAGTAGTGCTGGGATTTACTCAGCTACTAGTTGCAGACATTCCTAAGACCCTTGTTTGCAAAATTGAAAAGTCAAATGAGCAGGGAATATATAGCATAAAGGCGCTTAACTGATGATGTCTTCTGCATGCAGGAGCTACGACAGCCGTAACAAGCATGAGATCATTCGTTGCTTGAAAGCTTTTATGAATAATAAGGTGAGATTTTTCCCATTCTGTTCCAACCCTCATCGTGACCCCATTCTATCTCTTCTACTGGAAAATTCCAAAAAGGACCTAGGAATATGAGGCTCAAAACTTCTAGCATTCCTTTTGCACTGTAATTTTTTGATTGCCACATATACATGCTTTAGTGGACCTTTTTTCCAAGTTCAAATGTCTGTTTCAGTGGGTATGCTCGATTTTCTTCCTCTTTTTCTACTTTGATTTGCTAATTCTTCAGTTTCCTGATGTGTAGTTACTGTTTTTGGAAGTTTTACTTTATTCTCTACCTAATTGTTTCTTTTCCAGACTGTTCCTACTGTAGAATCTTTTCATCTTTTTTGTCTGTCTAGTATTAAACCCAAGGAGCCCATAATTTTTTTGTTCCTGAGTGCAGATCCATTGTCCTCACTTTAATTTTGTTAAAATTAACTTACTCCATTGGATGGTGAGGAGTGGCATTAAAGAAAACCTAAGAATCATAATAGATTTTTGGTTTTGGAAGACATACAATTCTGTTGCATGTACTAGAAAATCATTTTGCTCTGCTGATCCCTGTTTAGCTGTAATAGGAAAAGGTTTCTATCCCTGGATTAGTGTGCTAGGGCTGCTGTAACAGAGTGCTACACACTGTGTATCTTAATACTGTCTCACAGTTCTGGAGGCTGGAAGTCCGAGATCAAGGTGTTAGCATTATTGGTTCCCTCTGAAGGCTGCGAGGGAAAGCAGGTTCCATGCCTCTGTCCTAGCTCCTGGTGGCTTGCTGGCAGTCTTTGGCATTCCTTGGCTTGTGGGTACAGCACCTCAGTCTCTGTCTTCATGTTCATATGGCATCCTCCCTGTGTGTGCATCACTTTCTATAAGGACAACAGTCATACTGTATTAGGGTCCATGCTAGGCTAGTATGACCTTGTTGTAACCTAACTAATAACATCTACCAATAACCCTATTTCCAGATGAGGGCACATTCTGAAGTACTGGTGGTTAGACGTCAGCATATGAATTTTGGGGAACACCATTTAATCCGTAACAGTCCCTACACTTGCCCATGGTTATAGATGCTGTCATCTTGAAGTCTCCCTTCTCCGTTCTTGTCCTACCAGTTTGGAATCAAGACCATGCTGGACACAGAAGAAGGAATCCTGCTGCTGGTCAGAGCCATGGATCCTGCTCTTCCCAACATGATGATTGATGCAGCTAAGCTGCTTTCTGCTCTTTGTATCCTGCCACAGCCAGACGACATGTATGTCCCTGGAATTATTTCTCCTCTCCATTCTCTTTTTTACCAGAAATCTTCTGTAGTCTAGAGGAAAATTAGGTTGCTTAGGTGTCCACTCAGGCTTCAATACTAGGTAAGACCATATTTCTTCCCAGACGTGAACACTGAAGTTTAAGATAGATTAAGTGATGGTTGCTGTCTGGAATTACCACTGGTTATCAGAGGTGTATAGCAGGATATATCCTAGATCTCCATTAATGTCTGTAATGTCTACAACAAGGGCTTCTTTTTTTTTTTTTTTTTTTTTTTTTTTTGAGAGGGCATCTCTCATATTTATTGATCAAATGGCTGTTAACAACAATAAAATTCAGTATAGGGGGGTCAACGCTCAATGTACAATCATTAATCCATCTCAAGCCTAATTCTCGTCAGTCTCCAATCTTCTGAAGCGTAACGAACAAGTTCTTACATGGTGAACGAATTCTTACATAGTGAATAAGTTCTTACATGGTGAACAGTACAAGGGCATTCATCACAGAAACTTTTGGTTTTGATCATGCAATATGACCTATAAACAATCAGGTCAAATAGGAATATTCGTTTGATTTTTGTACTTGATTTATATGTTGATCCCACATTTCTCCTATTATTATTATTATTTTTATTTTTAATAAAATGCTGAAGTGGTAGGTAGATGCAAGATAAAGGTAGAAAACATAGTTTAGTGCTGTAAGAGGGCAAATGTAGATGATCAGATGATCAGGTGTGTGCCTATGGACTAAGTATTAATCCAGGCTAGACAAGGGCAGCAAGACATCCACGGATGCAGAAGATTTCTCTCAAAGCAGGGGGGGTGAGGTTCTGGGCCTCACCTCTGTTGATCCCCAAATTCTCACCTGATGGCCCCCCTGCGACTGTGCCTGTCTTAGGTTGTTCCTCCCTTGAGGAATCTTACCCGTCTCTGGCTAACCAGTCATCTTCCGGGGCCATACAGGGAGATGTAAAGTTGGTAAGTGAGAGAGAAGCCATATTGTTTGCAAAGGTTAGCTTTTTACTTCTTTGCAGATTTATGCCCTGTGGCTTCTATGCCCAGCACTTGTCTCGAGGTATCTTTACCACCTAACAAGGGCTTCTTTTAACTTTTTTTTAAAAATTCTGATGTAACAACATTTTTTAAAAATTCAAATAATATAGTAATACATAAAGTAAAATTTAACAGCCTTATCCTTTTATCAAATTCTATTCTGTATAGGTAACCATTGTTAATGTCTTGGTACAGTTTCCTAGATCTTTTTCCAGGACAGACAAATATATTTCATTTCCTAGATTCTAAGACATCTTCCGCTACTCCAAAAGATGGTATCTTGGTGCTAAGGGAAGATGGCCTATGCCTATAAAGCCAAGCTCATGTATAGGATAGATTTTTATTTTTGTTGCTTGGTTTAACAAAAGCTAAATCATATCTTTGATTCTTTTCAACTTGTTTCTTTTTATTTAACAGTAAATCTTGGACATCCTTCTATGTCATTACTTATAGATTTATGTTATTATCTTTCATGGCTATTTCTCATTCCATAATTTATTTAACAATTCCCCCATTGCTAAACTTTTAGATGGAATTTTTTTTTAGCAGATTCTGGTCCCTGCAGTAGGTGACAAGAACAGTTTTTACTACTACAAATGATGCCATAATGAACATCCTTGTAACGTGTGTTCTTCCACATTTATGCATTTATGTTGGATAGGTTTCTAGAAGTAGGCCAAATGTTACAGGAATTAGAAATTGGTATTATTAAATGTCTTTCCCAAAGTTCTACCAGATTATACTTCCTAGGGCAGGGGTCTTAATTTGATTTCTATAAATCCGAGTGTAGGGATGAACTTAAGGGGATACATTTCTCGGATGGTCCTGAGCGTGCAGCAGATCGCTGTCCTGGTGCTGTGTGATGCGAGCAGGGGGGATTCCAGAGCTCTGATGACGCCCTCCTCCCGCACGGGTCTGTGCCCCCACGGAGCCTGGGCTGCAGACCTCACTGTGTGAGAGCGCCTGCACAGTTCTCTCCCTTTCCTTGTTCCCGGACAGGAATGAAAGGGTTTTGGAGGCGATGACAGAAAGAGCCGAGATGGATGAGATGGAGCGCTTCCAGCCACTGTTGGATGGGTTAAAAAATGGGACCTCCATTGCACTCAAGGCATGTATATCCCCTGACACCGGGTCCAAGAGTAGCATTCAAGGTAGAAAGATTTAAGTTCACTTTTCCTTTTAATAGAACACATGGAGTGGCTCCCAACTATATATTTTATATTTTAGAATTTGCTCTGAAGGGAAAATTATTATCTTTCTATCCAAGAGGGCAGAGAAAGAACTGTTTTCTTCATAATGAAATGGGGAGAAGGCATGGTATCTATTTATAAGCTCAGAAAACCAGGGCCTGGAACAAAGCATCCCATCAAGTCCTTGGACTCCTTTAGACCTCTGAGCTCTCTAGGCCTGTGCTTCAACCAGGCGTTACTGCTTGGAAAGTCATTCTCGTAGTTTTTGTAGTGCATCTTTTAGGTTATATGTGGGCTCCATGAAATGTATGTAAAGAGAATGGAATCTGGATCTCTAGGAGTTAACTGTGACCTAGCTGCTGAATTTTCTTATTTTAGGTGGGATGCCTACAGCTGATCAATGCTCTCATCACACCAGCTGAAGAACTTGACTTCCGAGTTCACATCCGAAGTGAACTGATGCGCTTGGGGCTGCAGCAGGTGTTACAGGTGAGGTGTGACGCTTCATCTGAGAGGTTTACTGGTTCTTCCCACTCTTACAGCCCAGTCCCCAGGATAGCTTTGGTTTTCAATTTAAAAACCAGGGTTTCTAGCCAGCAAAAGGTACTTCTGGGTTCCCTGACTTCCATTTTCATCATTGACAGGACCTCCGAGAGATTGAAAATGACGATATGAGAGTGCAGCTGACTGTATTTGATGAGCAAGGGGAGGAAGATTCCTATGACCTGAAGGGGCGGCTGGATGATATTCGGATGGAGATGGAATATCCTTTCACTGCCTGGGTTCAAGACAGAGGAGACATTCAGCTGTAGGTCCCTGTCTGGAATGGCAGAGGGCTGATGACTCAGAACAGGGCATCAGCCTGTGTGTCTTCCCGGTAGGTAAGGCTGGAGTCTGATTGCTCTTGGATTCATTTACCTCAGCATGGACCAGGGAAGTTAGGAAAAGTAATCCTATGATAGTTTAGCATGCTAGGACGTAGAGCTGATTTTTGGAGAACACATACAAGTCAGAGTGTGTGGTTGTAATTTGCTTTCTTGTATGGGTCCCTAAGACTGACGGAGTCACGTGGTTACCTGCTGATACTTGCTTGTCACAAGTGATTTGAGGCGGTTATCTTTTAGTTTCTGTCTACTGCTTCATCTTCAAGCCAAGTACTATCTCTGTATAGTACCGTCCAACTCACTGATCCCTTAGCCTTAGAAAAATAACCCCCCAATTTTATCTTTATAGAATGTAAGGTTTTAGGCAATGTTTATTTACAGGAGGAACAGCTGTTAAAAGTACCATTTTGCTACTTTTCCTAAGGGTTAGGCAATTCACTTGTAAAACAGTTACTAAATAAATGCTTTCCTTAGCCTTGTCCCCTTTTCCACTGACTCCAGTGAAGTCTTCCAGATTCTCTTCAATACCGTGAAGGACTCAAAGGCGGAGTCACACTTCCTGTCCATCTTGCAGCACCTACTTTTGGTCCGAAATGACTATGAGGCCAGGTAAGATGGTGTGCCTGTGGGAAGTTTTGAATTTGAGCCTGCATGGAGAGAGCAAAATCCTTCAATTCAAAGGTTGTAAAAGAAAGAAAAGGCAAAGACAAGGATTAAGGTTCATTTTAGTCACAGATATAAAGGGAGTTGTCAGTTGTCCCTTTAATCCAGGTGAAAGGCATCTCTATGAGAGAGGTCAGCCTTTACAAGGTGAAATGTCCTCCTTTTTTGGCAGGGGGGAAGGTGGGTGGGGAAAAGATGATAGCACAAAGGAGAGAGCAATTTAGAATTCTTTCAGGTAGCCTGGAAACAGGGATTCAGCAACAGTATTCTCTACCACAGGAAGAACCAGGCCTGAGTTTTAGGTCGGAAAGGGTTTGCACTGGAAGGCAGACAGCAGGAAGCTCTGATCATCTGAAGTCGGTGGGGTACGGTGCGGAAGAGGGGGCTTCTCAGCATGGCGGCAGTGCTTCTGTTGGGTTTTATGAAAAGGTCTTTTCAAGAGCACTTCTCCTCAGGTCCCTCTGTTATTTATCCTCAGGTCCCTCTAGTTTCAAAGCAGTTAACTTTTCCTGATCCTAAATACTTGTGAAAATAATGTTTTGTTTTTTTCCTTAATAACCTTGTTTTGTTTCTTCCATAGGCCGCAGTACTATAAGTTGATTGAAGAATGTACTTCTCAGATAGTTCTGCACAAGAATGGGGCTGATCCTGACTTCAAATGTAGGCATCTCCAGATTGATATTGAGGGATTGATTGGTAAGTATCTTCTTCTGTCTGCATCCTTAAAACACTGCTTCTACCTTTCGTTTTACATCTTCCAGTGATAATTCCAGAGAGGATGGGTATTTCCATTTTTAGGTGATAACCAATGTCTATGCTAGGCACGTACAGTCATTTAGTTTACTTCTACATAAATCTAACAATTTACCCCTTCTCACACATCACCCCACCTTTAGAAGGGACTTCAGCTTTGTCTGTGGTTCCTGATTCTCACACGTTTCCCAAGTGTCACTTGTAGGCATTCTCCATGCCAGCTAGCATGGTGGTCTTACTCCACAACAGGCACTCAGAAATTAAATGTTGAACGTCACGGAAGGTTCCATTTCTTCATGTAATGTATAATGTTAAGGATAATAAAAATAGCCAAAGGGACAGAAGACTGCCCTTTGCTTGTACTGAAGGGCTTAGGTAGTGAGAGGAAAAAACAAGAGAATTGGGAGCTTTACCTACTGACTCTTTCTTCTCAGATCAAATGATTGATAAAACAAAGGTGGAGAAATCTGAAGCCAAAGCTATGGAGCTAGAAAAAAAGGTATGTATGAGAGATCCAGAAAATTGGAGGTGTATCTTTCTCAGGATTATGATTTTTCTGACATGTGAAACAGTTCCCTGTGATATTTTGAAAGCATTCAGCATACTATAGCAGTTCCTAGGGGCAATCTTTCTGGTGTGGGTTTCTCAGTGCAGAAAGCAGTACGGCTGTGATCATGAGGAACTAGCGAGTGGTGAGTCCGCACAGTTCTTGAGCCCCTGGGCAGGACAGGAAAGGCGGCTGACGCTCTTAAGGAGCAGCCAGCGCTCAGGGTCCCCTGGCATCGCAGGCCTCTCATGCCTGCAACAGTAGGGGCTGGAATACGTCTGTATGAGCTCTCTCTGATGATTAACAACTCCTGTTGTGATGACTAGGTTTTTTTGTGTTTTTTTTGTTCTTTGAAACTTTTCAAAGAATATTTATTATTCTGTGTGAATTAGAATCAGGTAGGATGAAAAAAAATGGGTAAATAAGTTCTTTCTGCCATCAAGTAGCTTCACCACTAGGGAGAACAACAAAGAAAACGTAGCATGACTTCCTCTCTGTACAGCGGTCCATCTTCGGCGCCTTAAGGGACAGGCAGCATAGTGTGCATGTGAAAAGGGGGGTGCGACCGTGAGCAGGGCGCCAGAAAACACTTCCTGAGAGACGTGACACTAGGCGCGACTAAGACTTCGTTAGAAGTAGAGTAGGAGAAAGGATTTTCTGGGTGAAAAGGTCATTCCACACAGGCATGTTTATAACTTTTCAAATGTTTCATTTTTGTTTGACCTGCATTAAAATGCAGAGCTCCTTTAGAAATGAAAATTAGATTGAAATGATGAAGTATTAGTCTGATTTTTTAGATTAAATCTAAAATGTACATTTTCAGTCCCCTTATAGAAAATGTATAAATTTTTCCAAAATCACATTATGTTCACTAACCTATCATCTTCACACTGAACTTTAGCTAAAAACAATAAAGTTATACTCTGAAGGGAAAAAAGAAAAGAAAAATAAACTAGTATTTATTGATTCCTACCTGACAATAGCCATTTTATTTATTTCATTACTAATTCTCACAAAAATCCTCTCATGTAAGTAGAAATTACTCCCCCTATTTTATAGGTTTAATTGAAGCTCAAAGAAGTTAAGTGACTTTTTTTTATTATTAAGGTATCATCGATATACAGTCTTATGTTTAGGTTTCCCAAGAATGGACTAACGGTTACCAAACAGAAAGGGACTGAGGACGGTGGGTGGGAAGGGGGGAGGAATAAGGGGAATAAGGGGCATTACAGTCAGCACACATAATGTACGAGGGAGCACGGGGAAGGCAGGATAGCACAGAGAAGACAAGTAGTGACTCTATGCCTTCTTACTATGCTGATGGACAGTGACTATAATGGGGTGTGTGGTGGGGACTTGATAATGGGGGGGAATCTAGTAACCACAATGTGATGACTAGGTTTTTGATTCTAGAGACTTGGGATTATTATACGCCATACCTATTCTGGTTAAATGTCTTTAAAATCTTAGGGTTTTTGTTTTGTTCTGTTTTTTATAACTTTAAAAATAGGTAGACTATGGAAACGATCCCTGGTACCCCCTCCTTTAACTTTTTTAAGATCAAAATCACGGTGCTCATTTTTTCCCAGGCAGTCCCTGGGAAGGTGAGCTCCGTAGGTCAAGGACTGGCACAAAACAGTGAGTGACAGGGAATGACACTGTGCTGAGATGGAGAACTTACTGGGAGCCTGATTCCTTTCTCCTTTAGTTGGACTCAGAGTTAACAGCCCGACACGAGCTGCAGGTGGAAATGAAAAAGATGGAGAGTGACTTTGAGCAGAAGCTCAAGGATCTTCAGGGAGAAGAGGATACATTGCATTCTGAGAAACAACAGCTTGCTGCAGAGAAACAGGATCTGGAAACAGAGGTGTCCCAGCTTACAGGACAGGTAATGTCTGAGCAGGGAAGGCAGAGTGACCAGTAACTGCCCCGAGCAGCCTCCAGACAAGCCTGTCTTGGAGCAGGAGTCAGTCGTCCTACTCCTGCCACCAATAGGTAATCTAGTTAGTGCATATTTTAAAAATCATTTACTGTTGTTTTGTTTTGGGGTAAGTAATACATAAGATAGAAAATTTGGAAAATATAGAACAACATAAAGAATGTAATGAGTCACAGTAGGACCCAGAAATAAAGCTAATAGTCGTTTAATAAGTTCAGGAGTAAAAACCTAATAAGCCATTCACATATTTGCCAATTTTCTCTTTCTTTTAGTCATCTCTGGACAAATTTATCCCCACACACTCTCTGCAGTTATAAATATCTAAATGATCTGTGATATCTGATAACTCGATAACTTATGTGGTTATATAGTTACCTATATAACACATATGTTAATTATATAACTAAAATATTCTATTTACTTGACCTTTGCATTGTATAATCAAAGGGAGGGTTTGACATAAAGGTTGATGTTCCCTTTTCAATGCAAAGTATACTGACCTGCACACATAACAACCTGAATTCTAGTTTTGGCTCTGCTACTGAATAGCGGTGTTATTTTAAGTGAATCGTTTCATTTATCTGACTCCTTGCAGCCCCTTCATGTGTAAAATGAGAAGTTTGGATTAGGGAACTTCTTAGGTGCCTTCCAGCCCCAGCAGTCCCTGAAATGGAGCGAGAAGTATTCCTGTTGATGTCGTTTGTCTAGGTTGCCAAGCTGTCCAAGGAACTAGAAGATGCCAAGAAAGAAATTGCTTCTCTCTCTGCCGCAGTTGCCGTAGCACCTCCCAGCAAGGCTCCTGTTCCCCCTGCCCCTCCTTTACCTGGTGATTCTGGCACTGTTATCCCACCCCCACCCCCTCCTTTGCCAGGAGGGCTGAGCATACCTCCTCCACCACCTCTTCCTGGGAGTGGTACCATTCCTCCTCCTCCACCTCCCCCTCCTTTGCCTGGGGGTGCTGGCATCCCCCCACCCCCTCCTTTGCCTGAGGTTACTGGCATTCCCCCACCCCCTTCTTTGCCTGGGGTTACTGGCATCCCCCCACCCCCTCCTTTGCCTGGGGTTACTGGCATCCCCCCACCTCCCCCTTTGCCTGGGGCTACTGGCATCCCTCCACCACCTCCCTTGCCTGGGGGACCAGGAATGCCACCTCCCCCTCCCCCTCTTCCTGGTGGTCCTGGAATCCCTCCACCCCCTCCGTTTCCTGGAGGCCCTGGCATCCCCCCGCCTCCCCCTTTTGGATTTGGAGTTCCTGCAGTACCAGTTCTGCCATATGGTTTAACCCCAAAGAAACTTTATAAGCCAGAGGTACAGCTCCGGAGGCCAAACTGGTCCAAGGTGAGAATTTCTGTCTTAAGGTCTTAAGAAGCCCCTTCAGTTTCCTCCACTGTGTTTTGTGCATGGGTAGGTAGCCTTCCCTGTCTTATGGCTCATACCTGTCTTCAGGTTCCGTTCCTGCTTATGTTTATTCAGCAGATACTAGGCATCTCCTATGTCCTCAGAACATCGCTTTGGAGAGTTTACTCTGTTGCAAAACCAGAACTGACCTTTAAGTTAAATTTTTTGTCCTTTTTTGTGAAGATAGTAGTACCATGGTAACACACAGCTTGACAGTAGTCATTTCACCAATCTGCAACTCCTGGTAGTTGTGCTGATCCAAAACTCATAGATTTATGAATGCACCCCACTCCCACTACCCTGCAGGTGAATGAGTAACACAGGATATGTGTGCATGGTGTGTATTGTTCCCACTGTGTCTGGGACTCCTACGGTTCTGCATCAGCCTTTTGCTTCCAGAAACCAAATTTAAATAAAGGAGCTTAGGGATTTGTTCATAAAACGCATGCATTTGTCATAGTTAGCCAAATAGATGGGGAAAATACAACGTAGAGCAAGAGAAGATGTGAAATAAAGATTTTACTGCTTCTAAAACTAGAGGATTTAAGGTTAAGAGGAGGGATAAGTATCATAACCAAATCTGGTTCTCAAATTATCACCAGTAAACAAACAAGCTGGAAGCATCACCTCCTGATCACAGAGAGCACAGGTACCCCCTGTGTCTCAGGTAGTCTTACAAGTCTGTGTTAGGCTTAGGGTGACAGTACTGATACCAGCCAGCCATCTTTTATGTCTTAGTCACTTTTTTAGGATGAAAAGTACTGAGCTTAGCTTAGTGACTCTTAACATGCTGCCTGTATCCACAGTTTGTTGCTGACGACCTGTCCCAGAACTGCTTCTGGACAAAGGTCAAGGAGGACCGCTTCGAGAACAATGAACTTTTCGCCAAACTTACCCAGACCTTCTCTGCCCAGACCAAGGGTGAGTACCTTCCTCTTCCGTGCAAAGGGCCCCGCAGGACGTGGGGTCCTCTCTAGGTGGGTTTCCCGTGCCTTTCCCTCCCTGCCCTGGGGACGGTTGGAGAGAGGTGGCTTTCCCACGTGGAAGAGAGTAAGGTATTTTTGTATTCTGGGGATGCTGGGGTTGAGAAAGAGAACTGCACAGCATGTAGGTAGTTTTCTCTTCCCCAGTGTTTTTGCATGTAGGTGTTTTTTGTCACTATAATTTGTTGGTACTATGAGATAAAGGTGGCAAGAAGCTCATTCTGGGCCCATTTTGATGATACTCTTGAATGGACTTTCGCATGGCCTTAAGATGCCGTCTCCAGACTGCATCTACATTTAACTGACAAGGGTTGAGCAGAGTCTTTATAGGTCAGATAGTTGAGCGACTGTCTACAGTAACAAAGTGTTATTAATTCTTTTTCTTTCTTCCATTTATTTCCAATATCTGATGCTTTCATCTTCCTGGCCTTTAACGACTACAGCTTCAAAAGGTAAGACTACAGAAGAGCCTTTTAGTTGGGTCTCTTGAATATTAGAAAAAAAATAACAGATGTAAAGGAATTTCTCTTTAGAAAGCTGTGATGAGATCAGGGATTCATTTCATTTTTGCTAGTTTTTTTTTTTTTTTAAGAGGGCAGAAGGATCAGCAGTTGTGATATTAACTGACAGGAAAGAAAATGATTTGAAGTTTAAGTTGAAGCTGGCATATACTTGTTTTTCTTTGGGAAGTGAGGGACAACGTGAGTAACAATACCATTACTTACATTTGTATTGTGTTTTATAATTTTCAAAGTGCTCTGACATACAGTACCCTGTTGGACCTGCAGAGAAGCCCCATGCGATAGGCAGGCTGCGTATCGCCTTCATTCTGTTGCGTGTCTAGACTGAGCAGTTAGGTAGCTTGCCCAAGGTTGTATGACTAGATCCCGGGGTCTTATCTTCTGGTCCATGTTTTTTAATATAAATTCTTGCTTTTCCTCGTCACCTTTCTATCTTCCCCTTTGTGTTAGAAGAGCTGATCTGTTTTGCTCCCTTCTTTCTTCATTTCCTAATTCTGGTGGGTTTATGCTTCTTTGTGACGGGCGCTTGTAGTTATTTCCCTAAGGGCACAGTATTTGGAGATCTTGTGTAGCTAATGAAAATTATGGCCTAATAATTTTATGTTTCCACCTCCTTCCAGTTTTTTGGTTTTTTTTAGAGGTTTATTGTGACTAGTGATGAAAATAACATGCAACTTTGGAGCATTCCTCCTCACCCGGACCCAGTTAATAAGCATTTTTAAAGACAATTATTATTTTCCTTAAGTAATCTGATGGAACCAGGCTGCACTTAGTTCTGATAAGGAGCCTTGCACTGCTCAGTGCCCTTGGTGGTCCCTGGTTACGTGTGTGTATGTAGGAGTGCAGGATCACAGTGCTCCGGCCTGACCTGTTGCCCAAGCATCCAGGGCAAAATAGCCTTTTCTTCTAAGAGAACTGTCTCCTTCCAAAATAAAGTCCAGCCCAGGGAATTACTTTCACTCTCTTAGTTAAAAGTACTGTGATAATGACCCCTTATGTTACTCTTGTCTATCAACAAAGACTAGTTGACATTGAAAATCAGAATCAATTGGTTCTCTAATTTAAAAGTTCGCAGAATCTAACTCTGTGTGGCTTCTGGCCTAAGTCCTTTTGTTGCAGTCGCGCTGAGTGTCAACTGAAAATGTACGCCCCTCCTTCCCTCTCTGTCACCCTTTTACCCAATATGCATTTGTATCACTTTTGACTGTGGTGGGGTTTTCTGCAATTAGTGGTTTTTCTTGGCTTTGTTTTCCCACTGTGAATTGATAGATAGCACTTTGAAAATACACAGGCACGACCTTATCTCATCTTTTGTTATTGTCAACAGTGTAACCAAACTTCTTTTCTCCCTTTTTTTATTTAGGTATCATTGATATACGCTCTTATGAAGGTTTCACAGAAAAAACAATGTGGTTATTAAATTCACCCTCATTATTGAGACCCCATACCCCATTGCAGTCACTGTCCATCAGAGCTGTAAGATGCTAGAGTCCCTGTTTGTCTTCTCTGAGCTACACAGCTTCCCTGTGACCCTGCACACACCATGTGCACCAGTCATGATACCCCACAATCCCCTTCTCC
Source organism: Manis javanica (assembly GCF_040802235.1). Taxonomy (NCBI): domain Eukaryota; kingdom Metazoa; phylum Chordata; class Mammalia; order Pholidota; family Manidae; genus Manis; species Manis javanica. Next base: position 88,073,828 of record NC_133169.1, on the reverse strand, counting down.
CTCCCCCACCCCTCCCCTTTGGTAACCATTAGTCCCTTCTTGGAGTCTGTGAGTCTGCTGCTGTTTTGTTCCTTCAGTTTTGCTTCATTATTATACTCCACAAATGAGGGAAATCATTTGGTATTTGTCTTTGTGAACGATATATTATTAAGTTGAGTATTTTCGGACTCCATGTCTAATAGTTCTTCTGTTTATGCACAATACTAAATTCCTAAGACTCATCCACGTTGCTGCATATGCCCATAGTTTATTGTTTTTACTGTTACATGGTATCCCATTACATAAATTTATCAAATTTTATATTATGAACATTTGCATTGTTTTTTAAGGAAATTTCTGTAGGGAATAGAAACAGTGGAATTACTGACTCATGGGATATATGCATGTTTAGTAGTATTAGATAATTTCAAATTGTTTTACAAAGTAGCTATCAATATACACTATCCCAAGGCATACGTAAGTGCTAGTATTGCTCTGTATCTTCAACAAACATTGATATTTTTAGGCTCTTAAATTTTTGACAGTCTGATGGATGTGTATCTCACTGTAGTTTTTCTTAATAGACTTTATGATTTCAAGCAGTTTTAGGTTCACAGCAAAGTTGAACAGGAAGTACGAAGTCCCCACACCGTCTGCATCCTCCCCCACTATCAGCATCCTGCACCAGAGTGGTACATTTGATACAAATGATGAAACTACATTGGCACATCATCACCCTAAGCCCACAGTTTACATTAGGACTCACTCTAGACACATTCTATGGGTTTTAAATATATTTAGGCGATATATTATATGTGTATATATATATATGTGGGTTTTTTTTTTGAGATAGAGAGAGATTAAACCAATATAGCGTCATACAAATAGTTTCACTACCCTAAAAATCTTGTTTTCTGCCTATTCATCCCTCCGTCCCCACAACTTCTGGCACCACTGATCATTTTACTGTTTCCAGTTTTGATTTTCTAGAATGTCACATATTTGGAATAATACAGTATCTATCTAGCCTTTTCAAATTGGTTTCCTTCATTTAGCATTTAAGATTCCTCCGCATCTTTTCAAGGTTTGATAGCACATTTCTTTTTAGCACTGAGTGGTATTCCATAGAGCTGAATTGTAGAGATATGCCTCAGTTTATTTAACCACTCATTTACTGAATGACATCTTGGTTGCTTCCAAGGTTTGGCAGTTATGAATAAAGCTACCCTAAACATCCATGTACTGATTTTTGCATGGACATGTTTTCAACTCCTCTGTGTAAATACCAAGGAGCATGATTGCTGAATCAAATGGTAGGAGGTGTTTAGTTTCATAAGAAACTGCCAAACTGTCTGTACCATTTTTCATTCCCAGTAACCAAACTTTTTAATGCTGCTTCAGCTTTCAACTTCTGCCCTGGAAACTACTTTCTATTCATTGAAGGCTCTAACTTTGTACCAGCTTTGGATTTTTTTTTTTCTTAAGTTATTCTTAGAAATTTCTGTATCTCAATCCAAAAATTGTAAGTGGGAATTAATCAATTTAGTTTAGTGGCCGTATTGATTTGCATGTAGTAATAATAATTATTAGTAGATTGCTGCTGTTTGGATGGAGGAAATTTCTAGCTAGTCTTTAAATGTCTTTAGTTTTAGCTAGGACTTTCAAGTTAAATTGGCATACTATCCTAATTTCTCAGTCTTTCCATTAGGAAGCACATTAGATAAGATGTTTTGAAAATTACTAAATCATGAGCAGTTTTCCAGATATCCTAAATTGTAACCATTTTAAGAAATTCCTGGGGGAGATTTTTTTTCTTGTCAGATACAGTCATGAGAGTTTACCCAACCCTTTAACAGTTACATGCAACACTCAGACACAACAAAACCTTCCTCCTTCTTGTCAACCATGTTCACTTATGTTTTCATTAATTCCCTTCCAAAGAACAAATACCATCCCCCTTTAAAAAATTATTTTTTCTTTGGGTTTTCCATGTTTTACTGACTTCATTGTTGTCTAATTTAATTTTTTCTTCTCCATTTTTCTGCTTTCTTTCCCTTTGAGTTGCCCTGTGAGTCTGTGGTGATGCAGGAGTCTCTCTTTGGGACAGCGTAGTTACTTTGATAACCTGCATGGGCATCAGGTAGCAGGTAGAAGTGCCACATGTGGCCCAGTGCATGTGTAACACCCACTGTGGCTGAGGTACTAATCCGCCCTGCCTTCCTGATGCGGTTTTGTGCTGCCTTCTCTTTACGTTCACGCTGGCAAACGCAGTGCAGATTGTTTTCAAGTGGCCCCCTTCCTCACAACCTGCCCAAAAAAGAACATTTAGTGAAAAAGACTTCGGGCTTCCTAGAGTTCAGGTTTTTATCAGGTAAGGAATTTCAAGCTCTGGGAACTTCAGAAGGGAGGCCTCAGGGAGCCCAGATTTCCCTCGCATGAAAGGGCTTCCTTTGCTTCTGGTGCTTTAAACATGTCCAGTGTAACATCTGCATACCTTCATCTTTAATCCTTTTTTGAAGTAGGTAAGCAGTTGGTTACCAAGTCTCACTTTCATAGAGTTAATACTGATGATATAAATAAGTCATAGACAAGTACCCAGCACCACTCTACAGATAGTCCATCTTCCAGATGAAGAAGTAGAGACATGGGTCAAGTAATTTTTGTCAAGGCTGTACAGTAAGTGCCAGGACCAGGACTCATACTCCAGAGATCTTGCTGTAGGCCTCTGCTTCCCAGAAGTGTTCCGCCCGGCCCTAAAAGCTGAGACCCAGACAGAAGATAGAAGGAGGGGCTTTCACAACCACTTAATTCAGGCACGGATGTCCTTGAACTGGCAGTGACTCTTAGGAGTACAAAAAAAGAGCAACATCAGGTCAGGGAAAGTAAGTGAGACACTGGATACCTGGGGCTTGAAGAAGAGGAGACATGTCCTAATTAATAGTTTACTTAACCTTAGCAAAACTAATCCAGTTGGAGAAATAAAACATGCTTATCTAGTGCCCTAGGAGTACTGCTTAGATTGTTTCAGCCCAGCCATTGCCAGTCTTACGAGGAAGTTATTTGGACACTAGGTTTTCATAATATTGCCTTATTTCCTCTCTCACTTGCTAAATGACAAGTAGCTGCTATTTGTTAAACATGGATGCATCCCTTATATTTCTGATACCTAAAACCTCCCATATACCTACTGGCTCCTCTAGAATGGATATTAAAGAAAACATCTGACTCACTCTTTACATCTGCCTTCTGTAGTCAGGGCTTGTCTGGCTGCTGCTTCATTAAGGTTCAGGAAGCTGTGTGCTTTTTATTAAGAGAGGTGCTGATAGAGAGGAACTCGTCCTCAAAGTCATACCATAGGTTCTCTCACACGTTTTTTTTTCACAAGGATCAGTCTCTTATTTTTTGAACTCCTGACTTATAAATGAAGAATCTACTTAGTTGCTGTATTCCTTGCAGGGGACTACTTTGAATTCAGATTTAATAGGCAGTGCTGTGAAAGTTCTAGTCCTTTTTCACATTCTCACTTTCTTCATGGTGTTCAGCAAGGAGTCTTTTATCATGATCTCTGCTGACTCCGCTTATTGAATTCCTTGGGAACATGTTCAGCAGTTAAACTTTAGTTTTTTTATCTTTTTCTGGGAAGCATTTTCTTCCCATTGGTGGCCACAGGTCATTATTTGTCTGTATAAGAAAATTTGTTTTTCATTCTACTTTTCTTCTAACTCATACTCTGTTTTGTTGATGTCACAATCCCATTAAAAATAACTCTTAAAACACAGTGGGGTACATGATAACTGATGTCCTAAGTACAGTGGCATTTTTCTTTTTTGGTTTATGCCTTCCTTCCAGAAACCCTTTGGACTCATAAGACCCACAAGTTAATCACAGTGGACAATATGTAGCATTGAACCGTCTCCCTGTTAAACTATGAGGTGTGTTATGGGAACCATTAGCATCAGAACAGTTCTTCAAGTGGTTAATGACAGTAATGTAGGAAGAACTGTGGCTAAAAAGCAAGATCTTGACTAGAAGCTGAGGACTTCATAAATAATAACAGTAGTCTAATTAGGATTTGACTATGTGGACCCAGATCCTGAGGTTTGTGGTGCTCTCCCACAAGTCAGAACTGTGGGCAGCACAGTTGGATTTACCTGTCTTCTGCCTCCCCAGAACCTTTCTGGCTGAGGCTTCAACAAGAGCCTGTGGTGGGGAAGCAATCCCCCTTTTTACAAAAGGGACTGACAGGTCTTTTTGCTTTTCCCTGTGATCCTCTTCTGTCCACTAGGTGGCACCCACCAAGTTGAGTTTTTTTATTAGGAAATCTTTACTTCTGCAATTTTAACCCCTAGAAACACGATTTTGTAAGATCTCAACATGCTCCACACTATCCATTGAGTCTCTTGACAGAAAGATGTCTGTTCTATCAGTTCCTTCCTCTTCTCAAGTGTATTAGGATTTGGACCAGAGGCGCCCTTCAAGTGAACATTTGTTGGGATTGTGTTTCAACTACTACCTTTTCTTAGGTTTTGAGTAGGGTCGGACTGTTCGTGCACAGTACTGTGGAAGTTCCATAATGTCAGATGGTGTTCCCTTGTGATTTAAAAGCATAAGTCTACGCCTATCGCCTGAGGTTACAAGGAGTCCTGCACTGCCCCTGGACGAAGTACTACACCTCCTCTGTGGTCTTCTCCCCACCATTCGTGGTGTAGAAAAAGAACCTTAACTCCCCCTCCCATAGTGCTCTATATTCCCAACCTTGCTATCACTGTTTGCCTTGAATCACAGATTTAATATTATGCCATTTATTTTGGTGTATGTCACTCACCATGGGAAGCCCCATTATCCCAGGTGACCCTCATCTCCCACACTTGAATTCCCACAATGTCCTGTGAGCTCCTGTTCAGTCTCCCATCCTACCTGAGCTCCTGAACCCCATCCACGGGACCCTCTGGAATTCGTGGTCCGGCACTGGCAAAATCTCCTTCATTGTCAACCTCACCTTGTGGCTCTAACAGAGACCTGGCTTTCCGTCGACAAAGCTTTCCCTCCCGTAAACCTCACCCTGCGGACCTGGAGGTGGGGTCGATGTCCTTTAAGACGTCCGCCTTGCTCCTTCCCCAACACCTGTAGTTTTGACTCTGGTGCGCTCACGTGGCGCCGTCCGGTCCCCCTCTCGGCGCCGTCTTCCCCGAGCAGCCCAGGTGCTGCTCCTCACGTCCCAGCCAGTTCAGCTCCCGCGCACGCCGCAGGGCTCCCGTGGGACATCTGTCTTCCTTCTCGGCAGTTTCTATTCTAGAAGCTCATGGTCCTGCTGATGCTCTGGCCCCACAGTTCCTTGAGTTCTTCCCCAGGGATCTTTCCCTCCACCCTCCGCAGTCTCAGCTCCTGCCTACCATAGTCTTGGGGTTTACCTTGCTCCCTAGTACCCTAGCCCCAACCACCGTCCAGCCCCACTGGGACCTCCAGTCCATTTATTCCCCACCCCCCACTGGCCTTTGGCTCCTTGATCACTTCACTCTCCTCAGCTGGAATTCCACGGTTAATCGTTGCAATGATCACACCATCACCTCTCATTTCACTGTACTTGGTATGTAAGGGCACAGTGCTGGCTCCTTCCACCTCTCTGTCCGCCCTGCCCCTCTGGCTGTGCACGGGAACGCGGCCGGAGGAGACCACAGCTGGCCCTCCCTGGTCTGCTGACCTCCCTGGGCCTCCAGGACAGCCCGCGCTCTCCGGCTCAGCCTGCTGCGCGGGACTCTCGGTGCTGCCGGGCAGGGGGAGAGTGAGCACTGCAAGTCCATTCAGCTCCCTCTTCTCCTAAACGATTGTCACACCTTTTGTTTCCTCAAAGACCCGATACCTCCCTCTTCTACATTCTCAGTTGAGGATGTTTTCTTTCTGCTTTACTGAGAATATTGCAGCAGTCAGAAGAGGAACTTCCGCAGACGCGCAGTACTCGAACCCATTTGCTGTGGCTTCCTCTGTGACCACAGTCCTGTCTAAAGCCAGTTCTTGGAGTAATATGATAGCCTCATTTCAACACATGTGTAGAATATACTGAATATATAGAGTTAGAAAATCTGTGTCTGCCCCTGCAGGGTGTGGTTAATCACACCTTTCATAGATGCATATGTTATAATAATAAAGGCATGGGCAAAATTCTTTGCTCCTCTAGTTCAGGTGCGACAATGTGGGAAATTTTCTAATAGAACCTTACTGAATAATTAAGGGATAGGGGAATTAAAAGATGAAATTAAGGACTGTGAGGTATACACATATTTTTAATGTAATCTTTGTGATCCCACATGGTACATACTATAATGCACTTTAACATGCTTCAGCAGCTCTTGGTATCATTACATACAGCTCTACCTCATTATTTCCAATATATACTTGTATTCTGTCAAGTAAATAATAAAATTTGTACAACTGGCCCCTCACTGAGAATTTAAGTTTACCAGTTTTTCATATTATAGGCAATGATGCAGGAAAACATTTTATGTTATCTCTGTATACTTGTATTCCTGCACAGTTAATTAAAATATCTGGGTCCAAATTGCTAGGATTCTACCAGTTTACACTGTCACCAGAAATAAATTATTTATCATAATGTTTGGTAGGGGAAGTGAAAACTAGTTTTAATCTGATCACTAAAGAGATTGTACCAGAGACATTCCTTTGTACCTTGATTGGTTTGTTCCTTATCTCTAAAATGAAATAAATGGACCTAAAAATACCTCTCAGTTCTAAACTTCTGGTTCTGTTACTATTCTTTTTTCCTTCCATAAGCTGTCTTTGGTGTTATCTATCATCTCAAACTCTTGTTCTGACCAGTTTCTAAAAATTTCTTGTGTTTTTAAATTAATTTTGGCCTGAGATTAATTTTTTCATGTATTGGGGTCAGGAATTAGGAGTTGCTGCTTGCTTACAGTTAGTGTTGGGGAGTACAGAGCTAAACTACTGTAAAACTTAACATTTTTACATGAAGGACACTGATGTAGTTTCCACAGATGATTTACTGGTGGAGATTTAAGGGAGGGTGTCATCAGATAAAGGTAATCAAACTTTAATTCATTCTAAACTGGAGGAGTTTGATGTTATCTGCAGTGTGCTCTTTCTCCTTTTTGCCACCAGATGGCACATGGATCTCTTCTAGTTTAGATGTGTCGTCATTACGTTTGGTAGTGATGCGGTCACGTTAGAGAGAGGCTACCTCAGTTGGTTTCAGATACAAACTGCTTGGTATGCTGCCCTCTACCGATTAAGAAATTCATTTGGAGGACTGATCAGTAAAAACGGGGCGGGAAGCTATAGCTTGCCCTTTTACAGAAGGATCTTATTCTGTTGCAGCCAGTTTTTTAAATAGGAACAGGATTAGTGTTCTTTGGAGGGGAGTCCAGAGAGTGTATTTTTGTTTTTGTTTTAGTCTGATAATCCCATCTCTGTCTCCATTTCTACTGAATAGGTACTTCAAGCACATAATAGAGCTCCCCAGGGGTTACATATTGATAGCTTCCCAAAGATGAATTCATTTCCTCAGGGAATTCCCCTGGCCTACCTTGGGTGGAACTTGCTTGTGCCAAAAGGTTTTTATTGTCAACCCTTCTGTCTAGTTTATTACCTCCTAATTATCTCAAGATAATTCTAGTTTTTAGAGTATCTAACTATTCAGACTTTAGTGTGTGCCTGTATTACTATTCTAGACACACATAGACTGAAACCGTATCTTTAAACTCAGGGTATCATCTACTGTTATCTTTAGATTCCAGATTTTATTTTTGACAAAATGTCCTTTCAAATGGCTTTGTCTGAGACTAAACTCAACTATCGAGCAGAGGGATCAGTGCTGCCTGAACTTCTGTCATCTTGGTGCAGGCAGTCCCTCCACTTACATCTCTGTTTCTACCAGTAATTCCCAAACTTTAGCGTGCGTAAGGATCACACGGGGAGCTTGTTAAATGTGTAAATTCCTAGGCTCTACCTCCAGAGTGTCCAGGTTACAAGGACTGTAGAAGGGACATTTTTGATAAGCCCCTCATGTAATTTTGCTACAGATGTACTAATTTGCCTTGATCCATTGCTTCAGTTTTTATTTCTTTTTACATCTCACTTCCTACTCTGCCCTGATTTACAAGCTGCTCTCCATTTTTCCTCATGATAACATTTTGATGTGTCTATCAGAGTAGGTTTTATATAAGTATTATTTTTGTTTTTATGAATGTCATATAAGATCAATTAGGAAATAGTTTGACATTTTCTGTTGACTGGTAACATTGTAGAGGCTCTGCTTCATGGGTACTGGTTTTTACAAAATTCTTTTTTGCTATTTTCCTAGGCAGGTCTCTTAGGCATCTTAGAAAGATGTTTTGAAGGAGTTCTCTGGAGCCAGGGAAGTAGCTAGGAACCACTTAGAGACTGACCAGGCTGGAGAGGATGGATGGAGGGCAGAGGGGCAGAGGTCTCTCGGGTTTGCACAACAGAGATGGCGTGGTGAGAACCTGGAGTAAGTCCAGTGGTACAGCTGTATGGACGTAAGTCTTGTTCACGCTTGGTTAGCCTCTTACCACGGAGACCTGCAGCGGGTGGGGAGCAGAGAGGTGTTTAGGAGGGAATGGAATCTCCAGGAAGTGCCTAGAGCAGAGCGGGGCCTTGGCGTAAGCGGAAGAGTGATGCACGGTGCTCTCTGGCTGTCCTGGCGCCAAACTGCTGCCTCAAGGGGAGAGTGCTGTTCGAAGGATTCCTAACAATCTTTGGGAATTGCTGGATTGGAACTTTCTGCTAACATGGGACGAATCTCCCTCTAAATACGTGGTTGTAGAAAAACTAGTTGCCAAGGAGTGCTAAGGGTATCTCCACCAAAGAATTGTTCCTCTGGGGCTTTTCTTATGCTTCTGTATTTCCTATTTTTCTGCATAGCCAATACAGGTAGTTGAGAATTTGAGATGATAGAAGAAAGCCTCATTCCCACTCTAGTATTCATTCATCCCATCCTTCCCCTCCTCCACCATCTAGAGGTAACCATTTTTATTAGTTTCTTAGTTATCTTTTCATTAGTTTTAAAAAACACAATTATAAGCAAACACTAATACAGATTTTTCCCCTCCCTCCCTTCACCAAAAGGTAACATTCTATTTATAATGTTCTTTTACCTTCTATATCCTGGAGATTTTTCATATCAGTACATAGAGATTGTCCTCATTTTTAAAAAACTTCTGAATTTCCTATAAGCATGCATTCCTTTTATAATGAATGCTAGGATAAAACAAATACAGTAGTGAAGTTATCTGTCCTGTTTGAAACAGTAGCTGCAAAAACCCATTTGCTCTGACTGCTTCTTGGCGTGCATGTGTGTCCTTTTGGTCTCCTACTTTTACCTGCCAGCTCTCTTACATGATGGGTGAACAGCTAATTACCCACACCAACTCTAAATTTGTAGCAATTCATACTAGTGCCCCCCCCCCCAGCCATGTGATGTGGGGAAAAAAGACTTTTAAGAGTTCTGCTAAGGGGCCTTCCAGGCCTCTAGCTATTTCACTGGAGCATCATATTCTTGAGCAGGAGCAGAGCTCTGCAAAATCCCTAGCATAGGGAAGCTACTCCTTAAAGAGAGGGGTATGGTCTCCAAAGGAAAGGGGCAGCCTACCTCATGGTTTCCCTTCTCAGTTTTTGTTCTGGACATAACTGCTTTAGAACTTAGTACCTTGTAACTTTCCCATTTTATGATTCTGGCCCATTTTCCTTTGGAGGAACATGCAAAAACGCTCATGATATAATTTTAGGTGGGAGAAGCAGGGAAGTATTATGTGCAACAGTATTTCAGTTGTGTTTTACAGAAAAATGCGGATGTAAAAGATTGGGAGGGTATATACCAGAATACTATAGCAGATTTTGTTGGGGAGCTAGATTTTTTTCCCCTTCAATTTTTCTGTAATATGGTCATCTTACTTTTATAATGGGAAAGACAAAAGGTTTAAGAAGGAAGTTTGCAGGTGTCCAGGATGCTTGAAAAAGAGGTTTCTAGAAGTACTTAGACCTAATAAATTAATGTCTGCAAAGCAGAATGCTAATATCCAGTTTCACAGAGAAGGTCACAGCTTCCTTTATTTCATTCCCCATAATAATCCTCACCTGCTTCTCTCTGAAAAATCAGATTCCAATTTTAAAAGCAATTTATTCTTATCTCGGCATCCTTGGGTAAGGGAACCCCATGTATGCAAGATGGAATAGGATCATTGTAACTTCCAGATCGTATGGCAATCCCAACTCTTAAGTGTCCATGATTCATTCTTTTATATCTGTCAGATTAGAAAATAAGACAGTGTTCTGTGTGTGTGTGTGTGTGTGTGTGTGTTTAAATTTCCACTTGGCAAGAAAAACTGCTAAAATCCTTCCACGAGTGTCCCCTTCTGTTCTGTTTGCATTCCTCTTCTGCCTGCATTTCCCTTTTCAGCCACGGGGTGTGCGCAGTTGAGCTATTTTGGCTCCGGTTGCAGATTGTGAGGTCAGAGACTAGGGATTGGAGGAGAGTATCAGGTGACTTTCCGTAACAGTGATGACAGTGCTGCCCTAATCCCCACCCCTTCTCCCCACTCTTTCCACACCCTTTCCTGGCTTCCACCTTAGGAACAAAGAAGGGAAAAAAACAGCAGGATGACGAAAACCAGCAGCTGCCTCTGCAGACGCAGTCTGGGGGCTGGGTGTGTTTATTCCGTCTGTTCTCTTTGTTCTGCTCTTACCCTGCTACTTCCCCTCCCAGTACCCTAAATAAAATGGATGGTATTTTTAGGATGCTTTGTTACAGAGAATGGCCTAGACATCTGCAGTTTACTCAGTATTTAGGTGAGCGGGAGTGAGACAGAAGAGAGAATGGAACTGTTCCAGGCACCTAGAAAAAAGATAAAGGTATTTTGCCTTCTCAGTCTCTTATTCAAGAATACCTATTTAAGGTCAGATACTGTGATAGGGGCCTATTATTTCTAGTTATGGAAACAATGCTGTGTAATAGGTATTATGTTTATTTTATAACCATGAAATAAGAAGTACAGAATTGATATATTCTTTGTTAATTAAGATCTCATAGCAAGGAAATACCAAGCCAGAATTTGACCTCAAATCTGTGAGGCTCAGAATCCACATACACTGAAAGGCAGGCATGTTCAGAGAACCCTGAGGTGCCTGCTTCTAAGAACTGCCATGGCCCTGCACCAGTGCCCTTTGCTTTTCCCCAGTGACCAATGTCCTCATTTCTTCAAAAAATAAGTCTGGAGGGGGGGGGGGAATGGGAGGGAGGGCATCATATAGATTAAAAGACAATTTAAAAATACATCAACCACTTGCAATGTGTGGACCTTACTTAGATCCTGCTACCTTTTCTTAGTGAAAAGGAAAAGCTTTATTCCTAGTGCCTTACATTGGTGCCTTTTCTCCTGCCCTGCAGCATCCCTGACCCCTTGCACAAACTTGTCCTGCCCGTTTGCTGACTTGGTTGGGGCAGTGCCTGTCCTTGCAGTCCCTACCCACACGCGTTTCTGTAGCTGGCCTCTTTGCTGGCACAGCCCTGTTGAGTCACCTTCCTGGGTGTGCTGGGAAAGTGTCTGTGAGAAGCTCAATGACTGTCTTGTCTGAAGATCAAGTGCTTTGTGAGCTGCCCAGATTTGTAATACTGCTTTTCTGCCACCCTTTCAGATTTCTGTTTGCCCCCTTTGTCCTCTCAGCACTTGGCTCCTATAGCATTGGAGTTCTGTCTGAGTTGCTTCTTGTCCTTCAGGTGTATCCATTTCCACCATCCCTCTTACGGTCTGAGTGGACTGCTTGCATCCATGACGGTCTAGTTCTGTGGGATTTAGCAGATGGGTATTAGTTTTGGCCAGGAGGTTAGTGACAGGAATCTGGTTACCTTGGGGCAGAAGTAACAACTGTTCTGTTAACATGTTGTTCATTTGGTTTCCTTTTTATGGTGTACGCCTACAAATGGCTTTGAGGTGCCGAATATCCCTCGTGAATTACAGCTGTGAGGAATATAAAGTAGAAATCCTCTACACGGGTAGCTTCTTACATTAGCACATGATAGGCCCCTGTTGCTTTGTCCTCCTCCCAGAATCAGAGAGCTCAGGTAGAGCGTACCAGGCATGGCTTATTGTATGCTGGAAGAACTAGGCAATTCCATGGGTATGTCACCTCCACTGAAAGCTTGTGTTATTTCTTAGGGATCTTGCTAAGTGTTCTGATCTCTCAGATAAGCTCGGAAGATCTACTCTTGAACAAAGACTGTTTCTTCAGAAAGAACTATAGTGGTGCCAGAGTCCGCTTGTGTTCTGACTTCCAGTAGTGATCCTGTGCCTCTTTGGCATATGCTGCCATTACCTCACTTAAGGGATGGGGCATAAGCTTGCACGTTTGTGCTGCCTCATTCATGCAGGGGAAACCACTGGTGACCCGGATCCACAGACGATTCAGCGTTGTTTCCCACTTCTTCCACCTTTTCTCATGTGTTCTCTGTTAGTCGTAAGGTACTTGGTTACTCAAGGGAGGTGCAGCATTAGATTATGGAGGGTGTTTCCTTAGAATAGGGACAAATGCCACAGGCTGTATCTTGGGCAGAGCAAGTAGTGTGTGGTCCTGAGTCAGTGAGTGAGAGTTGCCTCAATAGCTCAGCCTGAATAAGCCCTGCAGATGGAACCGGCTGTAGAGCCAATCTGTGTTCTCAGCGGTATTTTCCCAGTCTGTTTTCCGACCCCACTTACTCACTCCCACCTGCAGTTCTTAAGAACTTAGTTTCCAGGATGTTGGGCAATTCCCCTGTCCTCCATTTCCTGTTTGTAGTCTTCACTGAGAGAAGCCCGCTGCAGGAATTCCTGGGGAAGTGATGGCTCCAGGGGCCCTTGGCTCATTTCTGAAGTTGGGGAATACTGCGCTAAGAAGGACCTTCCTTCCGTTCTGTGTGTCCTTAGAAACTGTTACTGTCTTACCCAGGCAGTAGCCGGGACTCAGCGGCTGACTTTGTGCCTTGACCCTTCTCTGTCTTTAAAAACTGAAAATTATCTTTCCTTCATGCCTCAATTTCTTTGAATTTTATATTTCAACCTAAGTGTCAAGATTAAGGACAAAATTAACTTGCAGTCTCTAGGACTGGTTCTTTTGATTGGCAAAAATAGTGAAAAAGAGTGTCCCCACTATTGTACAGTAGGGGGTGCCCTTTCCCTTCTCTTTACCGCCTGGCACTCCCTACTGCATTCAGCCATTTTAGACAGATTGTTTCTGCTCCCAGCTAACTCCATTTTGTGTTTGTGACGCAGGAAAAAAAAAGAGTTCTGCAAGGGAGGAGTCTGGCAGGGGGAGGGAGAGAGACAGGCCAGGGCGCAGCCACAGACTCCGTTACTCAGCACTTCATCACCCGGGCCTCACCTTGCTGCCGGCCACCAGCATCCTGAGCGCCAGGTGCATGCGGCAGGTCTCTGCCGGCTGAGCAAGGACGAAGTGCTGTCTGACTGCTGGACACCCAGCAGTCACAGGGGGCTGGCTTTGGAGGTAGCAGGCAGCCTCCCTCTCCCTCTTTGGGAATCTAAGCCTGGGTTTAAGTGGTTTTTATTATGGAGATGTTTGGGGTGTTTTTCTCAATTATAAGATCAGCTAAGAAGAAAAGGTACCTTTTCACTTGGTTATCTGAGAAGAATCAGATGCCCAGATGACTGGAAAAACAATATGACTAAAAAAATAAAACTTTTATTTTTAGAAAGTGTAAAAAAACAAACATACATATATATATATATATATATATATATATATATATATATATATATATATGTAATGTACATACACACATACATGTGAAGGGAATAGTTATGACTACCTATGTCTCCATCACCCAATTTAAAACTTTACTCTCATGGCCTATCTTATTTCATCTACCTGCATCAGCCTCCTTCTTGCTCCCGTTATTTTAAACTATATCCTAGTTAGTTGTATCATTTAAGTATTCAGAATGTGTATCAAAATATAACTTTTTTTAAGGAAAATTATATTAACATTATCACATTTTAAAAATTCTTTAATATCATGAGCTATCTAGTCCCTGTATAAGTTGCTCAAATTATTTTATAGTAGGTTTTTTTTTATATTTCGTTCATCTGAATCAGAACCAGGTAAAGTCTCTACGTTGCAACTGGTTGATGTCTGTGTAGGTTCCTGCTCCAGCTTGCACACTCTCTCTTTTTTTATCTTGAAATTTATTTATAGACTTAATTTCTTAAGGAAGGAAGGAAGGAGGGTCTTAGATTGGGACTGGGCGGTACAGAGCCAGACCGCTCCTCTTCATAGAGCAGAGCCTCCGTCCATCTTTAGGATTTGCCCCAGAGGCCACGGGAGAGGAAGTGAAGGGGCGGTGCTCTGCGGCCTTCAGAGGGAGAAAGGGCTGGAGTCCCTTCCTAGGAGAATGGCTTGTTTTTCCTGACGTGAAGGAAAGCTGCAGGGTCTGACTTCTCGGCAAGGGTGACAGGGCACCCAGGAAGTCCGGTCCTTAGAGACTAGGTGGGCCCTGGGCCTAGTGGAAGCTGTAGTCCATTAGCAGAAGTGCTTAAAATGTGCTGAAGAGGTTAGCATTGTAGCCCCTGGAAACATGGACCCTGGCACTGACATACTTTTTTACCACTCAGCTAAGTGATACGGGTCTCTTTTCCACTGTTGTCAACTGAGAGTCAGTCATTTGCAAATAAGATTCTCCTACTTCCCTTTGTGCTAGGGTACTTACTGTCTGTACCCACTTAGGTTTTGTCCCTTACAAATTTCCCACAATTCTATAAACTGAAATTACTCAGCCCTTGATGCCATTTTAGCGTGAGACATGGTATTAGGCCCTTATTCTGGGCTTCCCATCCTTGCTCTGGCAGAAATGAGCGCTGGGGCGCGAGCACCGATCAGGTAGTCTGGTAAGTGCTGTACTGTGTGTCCTCTGAGTTAACGCACCATTCCCAGAACAGGGCTGGGAGACTGCAAATGGGAGTGTCCTCTGGGCTCTGCAGGGTGACTGTTCATCTTTACTGCTGTTTGTCAGTGGGGTTCTTCCCCCACCTTCCCCAGTGTCAGAGCTGAACCAGGGCCAGCTGGCTAAGGATATGAGAATATCCCAGGTGGGGTCCAGCCCCATGCTTGGCTTGCCTTTCTCACAGTTCCCTGGTAGGTGACACTTAAAAATTTACACGTAATTATGTTATCTCACTACATTAACAGATGGAGCTATTTTAATTTGTCCATGTTCTGGTAGTCTTTTTTTATACTCTATATATAGCATTTATATATTGTAATCAGAGGCACATGTGTGTATCTTTTTCTTTTTTATTTCAGGTCAAAATGTACAAATCATATGTGTATGGGTCAATGACTTTGCACAAAATTAAAAATGAAGTTTATGTCCATGTAATCAACACCCATATCAAGAAAACCAATTTCCAGTTATAACTCACCCTTTACTCCTCCCGCTCTGGACCAGAGTGACCACTGGCCTGACTCCTAACACCAGAGATTCCTTTCACCTGCCTCCTGTAGCCACACTGTGTTTGCTCACTCCTGCAGTATACATCAAGTACCTTCAGAACTGATAACTCACACCCCTTTGAAACACAGATCTACTAACCAGAGTTCAGTATGAGTTTACGTCAAGCCCGTTTGATTCTATTTATTGGATAATTCTTAAATCTGTCTTTTTCTTTCTCCAGACCTACCATAACCTTAGGCCATGCCTTCATCTCTTATCTGGAATAATCAACTTCTTTTTTTTAAGTTTTTGTCAGTCTCATTGACGGTCATTCTCTATTGTAGAGTACTAGTTTATATAATATGCTTTCGCCTCTTTTTTTAAATGCATAAACTGAAGATAATATGTATTGCCTCTCTGCTATAAAAGTGAGAATGTTGATGCTCATATTACTACCCTTCCCTTTCCTCTCCAAATTATCATGATCTAATTTTTAGGTCTTTTAATGCTTGAACTTTTTATTAAGTGTAACACAAATACAGAAAGCTACTTAAGACAGATGTACAACCTATAAGTTGTTATAAGGTCTTTAACCTTGTTAGCACCACACCAGGAGGTAGAAACTTTTCCGGAGGCCCTTGGAACCTCTGTGTGCCCCTTCTCCTCTAAGAGAAGCCATCATCCTGACTGGCAAGGTAATCGCTTCTTTATAATTACTGCTTTTTACAGTTTTATCACCCAAGTTTATATTCCTGAACACTACAGTTTAGTTTTGCCTATGTTTTTAATGTCTTCTTGGTCTCTAGATTTCTATAAAAATTTACATATTTTTCTGCTTTATTTTCCTTGAAATTCCTTTGTTGTAAGAACTATATCTTTGTTCCATGGACTGTTCCATAATATGGATTTTGTGATCATATTCCTGTAGTGTAGTTTGCATGTTTGTGTTTCTTGTATTTTCTGTAAACTGGTAAGTGGATGTAGAGGTTTAATCAAAATCAGGCTGTTTGTCTTTCCCTAAGACTTGTCCTAATAGGTGTTATGTTCCTCTTCAGAAGGCACATGAGATTGGTTGTCCCTTCTAGGATGTTAGCAGCGATAATTCTCAGTATACAGATTTATTAGTTCAGGTTGCAAAATGGTGCAATTCCAAACAAAGGGAATTCCATATATGTCCTAGATACTATTCCTTTGTCACTTACATGTATCACAAACATCTCTGACTCTGGGGCTTGTCTCTTCACTTTTTTAGTGTCTTGATGAATGGAAGTCCTTTAGGTAAAATGCTTAGATGTGTCAGTCTTTTCCTTTATGACTAATGCATATTGTGTCTTGTTTAAGAAATCCCTTAGTCATCATACTTTGGCCTTTCACAATAAGATTTTTGAATGACCTGAAATTGATTTCTTTGAATATGGATATAATTTATTTTCTTCATATGGGCACTTAGTTCCAGTCCCATTTGGTAAGTCTGTCCTTTTCATAATCATCTGACATGCCCAGTCTATTACATCAAATGCTCTTTTATGCATGGGTTTGTTTTCTGGTCTGTATTCTATTCTGTTGATCATTTTGTTTATCCTGATGCCAATACCGTGCAGTTTTGATTATTGCAGTTTTATAATATGTATTGATATCACCTGCCTTGCTGCTTTTTCAAGAATGTCCTCACTCTTGGCCCTTTATATTTCTGTATAAGTCTTAGAATTAGCTTATCAACTTAAAAAAAGAAACCTGTTGGAATTTTATTCTACAAACTCTATAAATCAATCTGGGAAGAACTGACATCTTAATATTATCTAGTCTTTTAATCTATGAAGCTATAAATCTGTATCACTTATCATTTTTAATGTTTTTCAAGAAGGTTATATTATTTTTCCATAGAGATCATGCACAACTTTTATTAAATTTATTCCTAGATGCTTCATATTTTTGTAGGAAACTTTTAATTTCAATTTTTGTTGGCTTGTAATTTATAGATTCTTTTGGATTTTTCATTCACAGTCATCATTTTCAGGTAACAGTATTATTTCCCCCATTCTGACCCTTGGAATTGTCTCTTTTCGTGCTCCACTGCGCGGCGCAGAGCCCCAGCCAGTGTCGCCGAGCAGAGCGGTGACGACACACCTCCTCCTCCTGCTCCTAAACTCAAAGGGAAATTTTTCAACATTTTACCATTAAGCAGAGCTTTTGCCTTCAGTTTTTGGTGGATACCCTTTGCCAGATTAAGGAAGCACTCTTCCATTACTTGTTTGCTAAGAGTATTTACCACAAATGGATATTGAATTTGATCAAATGCTTTTTTATAGTATTAAGATTGTCGTATAATTTTTCTCCTTTAATCTGTAATTGTGAAGCATATTAATTGGCTTCTTTTGTTAAACCAATCTTGTATTCCTAAAATAAATCCAGTTTGGGTATGCTCTGTTATCTTTTTTATTTTATATTGCTTAATTCAGTTTGCTGATATTTTGTTTAGGAATTTTGTGCCTATGTTTATGAGTGAAAGTACCTGTGACTTTTTGGGTTCTGTGTTTTCACATTTTGCTGTTAAGATTATGCCAGCCTCATACTGTGAGTTGAGGGTTATTTCCTTTTTCTGTTCTATGGGAGAATTTTTACATAAGATTAAGGGCATTATTTGTTTCTTAAATGTTTGAAATAATTGCCTGGCAAAGTCACCTCAGTCTCCTAGGAAATTTGTGACTAAGATCTTTGGTTATATATAATAGTTATAGGGGCTGTTCAGGTTTTCTCTTGTTGAATCAGTTTTGGCTTAAGTTATATTTTTCTAGAAATTTGTCCATTTCATCTAAATTCTCATATTTTTATTTGAAATCATTTAATGCCTGAAGCATATTTAGTTCAGCCCTGTTTTTTACTCCTGATATTGGTTACTTATATCAATTAATATCTCTCATTTTTAAATACTGTCTCACTAGAGGTTTGTTGAATTTACCAGTCTTAAAAAAAAAAAGGAGTATTGGCTTTGTTAATCTCTTTTGTTACAATTTTGTTAATTCCTGCTCTTATGTGTACTTTCTTCTTAAATTTTTCTTTACGGTTTATTTTACTGCTCGTATTCTAATTTCTTAAGTGGCCTCCTTCTAAATTAATCACCTCTTTAAAGGCCCTGTTTCCAAATGTGGTCACATGCTGAGATACTGGGAGTCAGTCTTCAACACACCAATCAGGGTAGGGACACAATTCAGCCCATAACAAAGCATTCTTATTATTCAGTCCAATAAATTTTCTGATTTCCATTATGATTTCTTCTCCCAGGTTATTTAGAAGGACTTCATTTGCAAATATATGGAGTATATTAATTTCATATTCGTACTCTAGCAGATTACCACAAATTTTGTGATTTAAAGCAATTTTGTTTGGAGGCCACAACCCTAAAATCAAGGTGTTGACAGAGTTCTGTGCCCCCTGGAGTCTCTGAGAGGGAGAATCCATTTCCTTGCCTCTTCCCGCTTCTAAGGCCACGCACATTCCTCGGCTGGTGGCCTCCGCCTTCAGCCTCGGTCAGCAGAGAGCATTTTCATGTCTCCCTCCCTTCCTCCCTCTATCTCTCATTGTCTCTCCCTCCCTCCCTCCCGCTCTCCTCTGCTCTGTCTTCACATCTCTTCTCGGGCTGTGGCTCTTCTACCTCTTATGAGGATCCCTGTAATCACTTTGGGTCCATCTAGATAACCGAGCCCAATCCTCTCATCCCACCATCCCTAACTGTCACACCTGTAGTATACCCTCTGTGTGTAAGGTTGTTATTCACAGGTTCTAGGAATTAAGATGTGGTTATCTTGGACAACTAGTATTCTGTGTGCCACAATGAGTTCTCTGGATTTTTTAAAATTTCTTAATAATTTCTAGCCAACTACATTTTGGTCAATTCTCTTGTGATTTCAGTCTTTAGAAATTTGCAGAGCTTTCCTTTATGGCTCTGAATATGTTAAATACTATAAATGTTATTTGTGTACTTGAAACTCTTATATGTGTAACATGAGGTGTTCTATATATTGCCATTAGTTCCTGTTTATTTGTGGTGTTCAAGTTTTCTTTCTTATTTGCTGTGTGCTTGTTTTATCAGTACTGAGAGAAATGGTTAAAACATAACACTTTGTGAATATAGCATTGTAATTCTGTCAGTTTTCCTTTATTTAAAAAAAATTTATATCAACATAATTTCAGACTTATGGAAAAGTTGCTAGAATAATAAAAAAATTTCCTGCTCAGTAACTTGCCACATTCCTGAAATGTTAACATTTTACCACATTTTGTCTTATCCTTCTCTCCTTATTTGTGTGTGCGTAGTATGTATGTACACATGAGGGTGTATCATTTCTTTAAATCATTTGAGAGTTAAGTTACATACATGCTACATGTCTCTTTATCCTTTGGTGTGTATTTCCTAGTAACAGGTTCATAACCACTGTACAATTATAAAATAAAAACATCAGACCTTCAGATTATGCCAGTTGTCATAAGCATGTCCTTTGCAGAAAAAATCCCGGATCATGCATTGCATTCAGTTGTTCTGTAGTCTTCTTTACTTGGGAATAATTCCTGTTAGGTCACCTGCAAAGGCAGATGGATCCCTACTCAAAATTTGGTTTGAGTGTTGAGATTGATGATGCCCTGTACACACCTACCGCGTGTAAAAGGTTGCTCACTTCCGTAATTGAGGTCTCTGGGAAGAGCAGGGCAGTCCTCTGAGGCAGGTTTGAAATGGCTTGAGAGGGCAGGGGAAGGAGACTGGCGTGGGTTTTTATTGTGGTTGGGGTGGGGGGCCAGGGCCTTGAAGAGTTGGAAAATCCTGCCAGCCCCAAAGATAGAGGCCAGAGCGAGGTGAGGACCTTCGCTTGCCCAGACGCGGGGCCCAAGGGGAAACGAGAGCCTAGAGGCTCGACAGCCGTCTGCGGCCAGACCTCAGACAATGGCTCAGGCTCATTACAGCTCCTCAGTCTTTATCTTTAACAACCTTGACATTTTTGAAGAATACAGACCAGTTAGTTAAATAGAACGTCCTTTAGTTTGGATTTGTCTAATGTGTCCTCATGATTAGATTCATGTTACACATTTCTGGTGCTTTATATGTCTTAATACATAAATACAGAATGTTATCAGGTACATACAAATTCAAAATGCTTACATTTTCCTGATGAACTAGAATTTTTATCATTATAATGTGTCCTTGTTTATCTTCTGTAATGCTTTCTGTTGCTGAAATACTGTTTTGTGTGATATTAATGTAACTTCATCAACTTTCTTTTAGTTAGAATTTTCCTGGCATAACTTTATACTTTTTATCCTTTATATTTTCTTCTAGTAGATGTTTCTCTTATAAAAACAGCATATGCTTGGACTCTTTTTTTCTTTCAGTATAGCTGACAATATTGGTCTTAACTGGAGCATTAGTCTTTTTTAGTCTAAAACATTTGGGTTTTAATCTATCTTAGTTTGGGCTTTGTATTTGTCCCTAACATTTTTTTGTCATATGCTGATTTCATTCCATTCAAAATATTTTCTAACTTGTTTTGTGATTTCACACCTGACCCCAGACTTATTTGGATTTTTATTTGCTATCAAATAGTTGGGGATTTTCTAGTTAACTTTTTACTGATTTCCAGGTTAAAACTTCTAGTAGGGTCAGAAAACTTACTTTGAATGATTTCTAACCTGTGAAATTTGTTGAGGCTTGCTTTTACCCAGCATGTGGTAAATTTTGGTAAATGTCCTACATAATCATATGAAAAAATGGTATAATTTGGCATTGCTGGGTGCATTGTTCTTATACTATCAATTAGGTCAAATTTGTAAGATGTGTTCAGATTTTCATTATCCTTCCAAGTTTTCGTTTGCTTGTTTTATTAGTTACTGCATGATGTTAATTCTTCTACTGTTGTATGGGTTTGCCTTTCTTTTATTTAGTTCATCAATTTTTACTTTGTATATTTTGAAACTAAATTTTTTGGGTATTTTTAGCTTTAGAATTAATATATCTTTCTTGTGGTTTGACAGTTTATCATTACAAAGTGTGTCTATTCAAGGCAGTAGCATTATTAAATATGAAGTCTTTATCTGATACTAATATAACTATACCACCTTTTTTTCTGTTAGTGTATCTTTTTCCACTGTTTTACCCTTAACATTTCTGTATCTTTGTGTCCCGCACATTTTAGCATGTGTATTTTGTAAATCCAGTCTGATCATCTCAGTCTTTTCATTGCGAAGTGTATAATCCATTTGAGTTGACATATACCATATTGCTTTGTTTTGATTTTTCTAATTTGTCTTTTTCTGCTCTTGCTTTCTTACAGATTCATTTAAAACTATTTCACATTACCCCTATTCTTAGTTATGCATTTTTTACTGTCCTTTGAATGGGTACTTTAGAAATGACAATGTGCATGCTTACTAATTACAGCCTAGTGCAAATTATAACTTTTATTACCTTTCAGATAATGCTAGAACTTTACAGTACTTTAATTCTACTCACTACACACTTGGTTTGTTATTGATGTGTCATGCATTTTAATTCTACATAGGGTTTAAACCCACATACATTTTTACTGTTATTTTATAATATTAATATTTACCTAAAAACACCTTTCTAGTGTTTTTCTTTCCTACCTACATTCTGTATTTCCTTTTGCAATAATTTTTGTTCTGCTTGAGTAAATATTCCCTTTTGTATTTATTTTAGTTCAGGTCTGCTGGTAATGAATTCTCTATTTTTGTGCAGATGTATCTTTATTTCACCTATATTTTTGAAACTTTTTGACATTGTTTGTTCGCCCTCCACTGCCTTTTTTTCCCCCCCAACAACCCCACTGTCATTTAAAGGTGATATATTCCACCCCTTGCTATTTGACAACTTTTTTTTTTTTAACTCTGGTTTTTAGCAGTTTTACTGTGATGATGTGCCGTGCGTGATATGGTTCTGGCATTTATCCATGGGGCTCTCTGAGCTTCTTGATTCTGTGTATTGAAGTCTTTCATCACTTTTGGAAAATTCACAGCTATATTCTCTACAAGTATTGCATCTGTCCATTTTTGTTTTTTAATAATTATTGGCATTTTATTTTGCTTTCAAGTTCAGTGCCAATGAATATATCACATTTAGCACTCCATCTTAAGTGTTTTGTGTGTGTGTGGTTTTTGTATTTTTGTACATTTGTATATTAGTGTAACTTCATCAACTTCCTCCAAGTTAGAATTTCCCTGGTGTAACTATTCCCTTATCTTTCTTCTAGTAGAAGTTTCTCTTACAAAAACAGCAAATGCTTACAATTTCCATGGGTGTAGAATCCAAGTTAGCTGGATACTATGCTCAAGGTCACACCGAACAGAAATTCAGACTCTGCAGTGCTCTCTGGGCCTAGTGCCCTCTTCCAAGCGCTGTGGTATTTGGGTGAATGCAATCCTTGTAATTGCAGGACATAGGGATTTGTTTTCTTGCTGGTCAGCTAGGGGGCTGTTCTCAGCTTCTAGAGGCTGCCCACCGTTTTCTGCCCCATGGCCTTCTCCGCAGCACGGCTCTTTGCTTCTTCGAGGATCAAAGGAGAGCATGTTTGCAGCTTCGAATCGTTCTGACTCCTCTAGTCTCTAACCTCTAAACTCTTGTTTAAAAAGGCTTTCCAGAGTAGGTCAGGCCCATTCACACTCAAGAAAAAGGGTTATGCAGGGTATGCACCCCAGGAGGAGATAGACTTAGGGGCCAACTTAGGATTCTGCCTACCACAATGGTTTATATTCCTTTGTTTCTGAGAAATCTTTGCCTTTCCAATGTTTTGAAGATTTTTCTGATTTCTTCTAGAAGTTTAGTAGTTGTAGGTTTTCCATTTAGATCTATGGTCCATTATATATATGTATGTATGCAGTTATTTGTTTCTTGTATTGATATAATTCATACACCATAGAAGTCACCCTTAAAGCAAGAAATAAACTTCAATGTATTACCAAAAAGATAAATCCTGGCTCGGAATCAATACATATCACTTTTGCTCATATTTCATTGGTGAGAACTAATCATATGGTCACTCCAAGATGCAAGAGGGGCTGGGAAATGGTGGTCTACCTGAACTATCATTTCCCAGGACAAAAACTCCACACCATAGAAGGGTAGCAGATATGTGGTAGACAGCTTTCTGAGCCACAGTCCAAGCTAACCCAGGAATTCTTATAAAGATAAGCCATTATCTATGGCTGAAATGACTTTTGAAAGAATGCTATGGTATCATATGCATTCTAAAAAACTGAACCTAAGGAAATAGATTCATTTAATGGGATACTACTTAAAACTAAGTGGCCATTACCCGGAAGATGACTGGTTAGCCAGAGACAGGCAAGATTCCTCAAGGGAGGAACAACCTAAGACAGGCACAGTCACAGGGGGGCCATCAGGTGAGAAATCGGGGAACAACAGTGGTGAAGCTTAGAACCTTAGAACCTCACCCCCTCCCCCGTTTTGAGAGAAAGCTTCTGCATCCATGGATGTTTTATTGCCCTTGTCTAGCTCGTATTAGCCCATAGTCTACAGGCACACACCTGATCATCTACATTTGCTCTCTTACAACACTAAACTATGTTCTCTACCTTTATCTTGCATCTACCTACCACTTCAGCATTTTATTAAAAATAAAAATAATAATAAAGGGAGAAATGTGGGATCCACATATAAATCAAGTATAAAAATCAAACGAATATTCATATTTGACCTGATTGTTTATATAGTTCATAATGCGTGATCAAAACCGAAAGTTTCTGTGATGACTGCCCTTGTACTGTTCACCATGTAAGAACTTATTCACTATGTAAGAATTCGTTCACCATGTAAGAACTTGTTCGTTATGCTCCAGAAGATTGGGGACTGACGAGAATTAGGCTTGAGATGGATTAATGATTATGCATTGAGCATTGACCCCCCTCTACAGAATTTTATTGTTGTTAACAACCATTTGATCAATAAATATGAGAGATGCCCTCTCAAAAAAAAAAAAAAAGAACTAAGTGGCCATTAAAAAAGAAAACGAATGCAGACATGCAATTATAGATCATTTGAGTTAAAAAGGACCCCAGAGAACCTCTGCATACCACACAGACTATTTCACCTGGAACACATGCTGAAGGAGCCGCCGCATGTGTCGCCTCTCCTTTGAGACTGATGACGGCAGGTCTCATTTTTGTGTCAGCATATCAGCCTCTCCCTTACCAGCAGCAGCAAAAACCATCTTAAACTGAAGCAGAGAAAAACCAAGAAACACAGGCTGTCTCACTTAGTAGTAAACTGTAAAAGACCTAAGACTCCATTACTTCTAAATCAATATAAAAACATTTCTAGGCTATTACCTCAGGAAATTGGTCTCAGCGCAGAGCTCTTCCAGTTAGTGAAATGTATCTCTTATAACTGAAACTTGTTTTTAAAAAGTAAAACTTCAGGAACTACCAAACAAGCAAGCAAAATTCACCCCTAAAACATGCAATTCCATGGTTTTGTGTATATCACAGAGTGGTGCAACCACTGCCACTTTCTAATTCTAGAACATTCTCATCACACACTGTCTTGCCAATGGGTTTCAGCCCTGGGCAAGTTCACTGTGGATTCAGTGTGACCAAAGAAGTGACAGTAGAACGTTCTTGGGGTGAAAGGGTTATAACCAACTTTATTTCCATGGTGGCAGGTCAATCATTAAAATCCCATCCACCCAGAGCAAGTCTGCATGCAGCAAGCCGGTCTCTGCCTCTGAGCCTCTCAGCCCGCACAGCCATCCTCTGGGCCTCTGTCCTCGGCACTGCCACCACTCCAGCCTCGTCTCTGCTCTCCTGCAGCCTTGCAGTCGTGCCACTGTGTTGCCCAGAGCACTGGGCAGGGCTCTCTATATACAGTCAGTAACGAGGCATTGCCCACACGTGTGTGTAGTGAGCTAGCCAACCAGGGCCAGGTGAGAATCCTGGCCCCAGGAACCTTCATTTTATACACACACACAAACCCTGAATCCATTAGCAGTCATGCCGCACTTTCTTTTCCTCCAGCTGGCAATGACTAGTCTACTTATTGCCCGTATGGATTTGCTTATCCTGGAGAGTTGTATCAATGTAATCAGACAGTAAGTGCCCTTTGGGGTCTGGCTTTTTCATTAATCATGATGTTTGCAAGGTTGATCCATGTTGTAACATGTTCAGTGGTTCATTCCTTTTTTTTGCTAAATAATATTTCATTGTATGGATACACCACATTTTGTTTTTCCATTCATCAGTGGATAAACATTGAGTTGTTTACACTTCTTAGCTATTTTGAATAATGCTAGTGTGAATATTATCCCTTTTTTTTTAAACTGGGCTGTTTGAGATGTAAACTATCAACATCATGGCCCTTTATCCCTAAATTCTTGTACATGCCTCTCCCAAGCATAAGGACATTCTTTTTCATAACCACAGTGCAGTTACCACATTTAGATATATCAGTGATATAATACTGTTATCTAATATACAATCCATGTTCAAATTTCACTGATTAGTGATTTAAACATCTTAAACAATTACCAATTTTTTTATTGAGGTAAAATACACATAACATAAAATTAACCATTTAAAATGAATGATTCAGTGGCATTCATAGAATGAAGTGAAAAGTAAGTGTTCCGCCTCTTTTCTGGAACACATTGCGTGAGATTGGCATTAATTTTCTTTTAAATATAGCTCACTGGACCAGGAAATTTCCTTTTCTGGGGCCTTTTAATTATGAATTCAGTTTTTAAAATAGTTTTAGTAGTTATTCAAGTTGTTATTTCATCTTGGTTGACTTTTGGTAGTTAGTGGTTTTGAGGAGTTGGTCCATTTTAAGTAAGTTGTCCAACTATGAGCACAAAGTTTGTACTGTTCCCTTGCCGCCCCTTAATGGCTGCTGCTCCGTCGCATTCCTGATATCGATGAAACATGTCTTTTCTTTGTCTTTGTCACTCTTTTGAGAAGTTTATTTTATTGACTTTTTCTGTAAGCAACTTTCTGAGTCATTGATTTTTCTCTGTTGTTTTCCTTGTTATTGACTCCAGCTCTTTTTTATTTCCTTCCTTCTGCTTGCCTTGGATTTATTTTGCTCTTCTTTTTCAAGTTTCTTGAGAGAGGAAATTAGGTTATGACTTGAGGTCTTTCTTTCCTTCTCATGTAACTACAATAAATTTCCCTGTCAGCATTACTTTTGCTATGGCCCATATATTTTGCTATGTTGTACTTTTATTTTCATTAAGTTCTATGTACTTTTTAAATTTCTCTTGAGACTTCCTCTTTGTCCCACAAATTATTTAGAATGGTTCTTTAGTTTGTAAGTGTTTAGATATTTTCCTGTTAATTGACTTGTAGTTTGATTCTCTTATGGTCAGAGAATATACTCTGTGATTTCAGTCCTTTAAATCTGTTGAGGTTTATTTTATGGCTCAGGGCATGGACTTTCTTGGTAGATGTTCAATGGGCACTTGAAAAAAGAATTTATTCTGCTGTTTTCGGGTGAAGCGTTCTGTATGTGTCAGTTAGACCCTGCTGGCTGAGTGCACTATTTATGGATTCTGTATCCTTGCTGATTTTCTGTCCAGTAATTCTGCCTATTACTGAGAGTAGGGTATTAATGTCTCAAAGTATTAATGTGGCTTGGCTTTGTCAAGTTCTCATTTCATCTTTATCAGTTTTTGTTAATTGTGTCTGGAACCCCGTTGTTTGGTCCGTACGCATTTAGCATTGTCATGTCTTCTGGGTGGACGGGTCCTTCGATCATCACGCCGAGTCCCTCCTAGTCTCCATTTACTCTTCGCTCCAAAGTCTACGTACCTGATGGGAACATGCCACTGTATTGGGTTTTTTAAAAATTAATGTTTGCACAGTATATCTTTTTTTAGCCTTTACTTTCAACCTAACTATGTGTTTGTATTTGCAGTAAGTTTCTTACGGACATCATATCATTGGGCCTCTTGTTAATCTGCTCTGCCAGTTTTTGTGTCTGCCTCAGCGTATCAGTATCTCTATCAGCTAGGGATGCCTGGGGGGACTCACCTGGGCCTGTCCTACCTGAGGGAGCGCTCACAGATCCTGGAGGGCACACAGCACCCCTGGGGGCACACAGTGAGGCTGAGGGGAGAGAGAGGGCAGCCCCAGAGTTCTGCCTTCATTGGGGTGGAGAGTGGGGTGCCTAGGGTTTTTGGGTTTACTGTTTATGGGTGCCTTTAAAACGTTAGAGCATAAGAGTGCCAGTTAAAGCTCAGGAAGGGAAAAGCAGGGTCACTCAAAGGGCCGTTTATCTAGGTCACGCAGGGCTTTCTGAAAGGGGACCTTCACGGGCGGTCTGGCCTGGCTCTGTCTAGCTGTATAGCTGGCGATGTGTGTTCCAGGTGGACGTCTCTGAAAGGGATGCCTATTTCAGTACTTAGTGTCAAGCACTTTATATTACAGTCAGTACAGCCAGCCTCTGTTGCTTGGTACATTTAGACCATTTTTATTAAAGGCATCTTACGTCTGCCATTCTATTACTTGTTTTCTGTTTTCTGTTTCTCTTAGTTGCATGTGGTTTCTTTGAACGTTTTTTTAAGATTCTATTTTGATTTATTTATAATGCCTGAGTATGAAACTGTATAGTTTGCTTAGGTGTTGCTCTAGATATTACATTCTGCGTACATAACTTACTCCAGTCTGATGATAATTGGTTTTGTACAATTTGAGTAAAGTGTAGAGACCTTATTTTCATTTAGACCCCTCTACTCTCCCCAGTTTTAAAATATAATTGTATTTCCCCTCATTAAAGAACAAAATTCAACCAAGTAGATTTGAAGATCTAATTGGCTTTATTAAGCAATTCATAAATTGGACAGCATCCCCTCTAGCAAGTAGAGAGATGCTCCCAGGAATTGTACAAAATGGAATTGTACAAAATGGGAGGTTTTTACAGGAAGGAGGGCGGGAGAAGGAAAGTGTTAGCAAAAGAAAAGAAAGGATTGTTTCAGGCCAGGTCACCCTCCCTTAGGGGGAGTCACAGTGGGTCTCACCCAGCAGATGACCTCATTTTCTGGGAGTGAGGGAATGGATAGAGGGCCCATGTGACAGAATTACCTCCTTGGAGCTAAACAGAAAATCCCTGATTGTTGACTTAAAAGGTCACATTCCTGGAATAGGTTGAAACTAAGTCTTAGTTTAGGAAGCAAATGACTCCATTTGGGCATCTTGTTTCTTTTTTTGAACTCTGTGGGAGGTGACCCCCATTTCGGGAGAACCAGAGGCCCATGCTCGTCCTTACTGAGTTTTAGTTCTAGTAGTTGTTTGGAGTTGCTGCATATAGTCATGTCTTCCACAAAAATGACATTTTCATCCCTTTCTGTCTTGTAGTTGTACTTTCTATTTGTTTTCATCTTACTGCCAAGCAAAAAAGTTGAGTCTGTTTATTCTTTTTCAACATCAATAATGAATATGTCTCCTTTCACTCTGCCTGTGTGAAATGAGAGATTTACTTTTATTTTACTTTTTTCGTTCCCTGCCTCTAAGTTTTTATGATACAGTCTGGGTGTTTTAAATCTCCATTTCTACCCATAATTTTTTTTTATATGATCTGTCTTTACTACCTATGACTTCTTGACCTCTCCCTCACTGCATCTGCTCTAGCCATAGTGACATTTTTTGCTTTCCCATCAAAAAAGAGAGAGATACTTTTTTTCCTGGGAGAAGCTTGTCTCAGGCCTTTGCATCTTAAAATGCCTTAATTCAACTGTCACATTCTCATTAAGACCTTCCCCGACCAACCCACTGAAGTTGTAATCCATACCCCATGGAGTTCCCCCTATTCTCATCCCTACTCAGTTCGCTCTTCATGGCACTATTGTTACCAGGAAATCCAGTCCAGTAGGTCTCCCTGCAGGCTAGGTGAGACCTCAACCTGGAAAAGGGTTCTTGACTGACTGAGAAAGAATTCATGAGCAGGTCAAAGTGAAAACTAGCACACACTCGAGAAGGGAGTGCGGGCGTGCTCAAGAGGTGAGCAGCACAATGAGGTTCGGGTAGGGTGGTCTTAGAGCTGGAGTTAAGGCAAGAGGTGAATTATTCATAAGGATGAGTGGGGTTTTCCTGCAATAGAGAGGGGATTTCAGGGAAGAGGAGCTGTGCCCTCTTTTTGTCCTGATATGGTCAGGCTCGGAAGTGTCGTGCCAGGGGGTGTGTTTTTCAGAATGCTAATGAGCATAAAATGCTCTTTGGGGTAGCTGTAGGTTACCTAATCTGCTTGGTTTGAACTGGTTAGAAATTGCTTTCTGTGTTGCCATCAGTTATTTTTCCTTCTTGCTGGTCTGTTTTCACTTACAGCGTTCTACCCCACACAAACGTGTTAACTGGCCCCACAAACTGGCCTTAAGCTTTATTTGACTTGCCCAAGGCCTGGCTGTTTTCCTGAACTACACTGCCTGTGTCACTGTGATTACCTAACATACTGTGTTGTCTATTAACTTGTTTATTGTCTTATTTCTATTTACTAGAATGTAAGTTCCTTGAAGGCAGGAATCTTTCTCTGTTTTTTCACTGTTTTATTTCCAGTGCCCAGAACAGAGCCTGGCACATATAGGTACTCAATAAGTGATGCCAGGGTTCTTGTTTGCGGAGTCGAAGAATGAACTTAGCAAACACTCAAGGTGGGAGAGCCAGGGAGAGGCTTTTATTTAGAGATACAGTGAGAGGACAGAGCTCCTGGCTCACGCCAGGAGGGAACATGAGAGCCCGTGGTGGTGCGTTGTCCACGGGATTTATAATCGGTTGAGGATTTTCAGGAATGTGGGTAAAGGGCTAGGGGTGCAGACTTGTACTACCTGCCCTGCCCCCCAAGGTGGGTTGTGTTGTGTTTGCCAGGGCTGTTTGCAGTGAGGTCACGGATTATGCTGATATCCCCTTCTTTATTTACAGAACACTCAAACATTCCAAGCCAAGTTGCTCCTGGCTTTTTGAGCTTTAACTGATCTCACTGAAGATATCTATATTCCTAGTCTGGTATCTTGACCCAAGAGAATTAGTGTGACCTTGACTTTGCCTAATGTTTAACAGTTTTGGTAGGGACTCCTTTGCACATTGTAACATTGCTCTGACTGTAAATATTCTGCCTTGCTTCTTCTGGAGGCCCTCACTACTCTGACTATACCCACGGCCCCTGTCTCATTAGTATTTATATAAATACCTAATTTTCATGTACTTAGCATTTTCTTTCTTTAAGTTGGGCTACCAGGCCAAAGGATGAATTTTTTTTTTTTCCTTCTTGGTACCTTTTGCCATATACCTTACTTTTTTGTTTGCTTTCTTGCTTATTTTTTTGTATCAGATAGTACTTTTCATGTCATTTAAAATGTAAACAGTGTAAAGGGTGTTGAAAATACTCCTCCCACTTCCTTATTCAAGCACCCCATTCCTCTCCTCAAAAGCAACTAGTTTTGTCAGTATCTTGACATTCCTTGCAGCGATATTCCCGTGTGACTTCCCGAAGAGTTGATACCAAGTTACACTATAGGACAGAGTATTTCACGATTATGTCTGCCCAGAACAGTTCCTGTTTCCCT
The DNA here is from genome assembly GCF_040802235.1 of Manis javanica. NCBI lineage: Eukaryota > Metazoa > Chordata > Mammalia > Pholidota > Manidae > Manis > Manis javanica. The sequence goes on along the minus strand of NC_133169.1, from coordinate 88,042,811 downwards.
TTTTATCTGCTGCTCAACCCTCCTCAGTAGCCGGTGTCAGCTGTATTTTACTGAATGTTACTATCTGCTAGCTGCTGAGGGAGTGAGGTAAGGAAACACCGTTTTGCCCATGCTCCTGAAGTTCAAAATCTAGTGAGATGGGAAAATATCCACACTTATAAAGTAACACAGGGTTTAAAAAGATCAAGATGATACATATTTGATACATATGTCACAAAACATTGAGCAATTATAATTATTGAATGATGTATAGATAACAAATACCATGAAAATTAGTTCATCAAATCAGAGGGTGAGTACATCTGTTAGGGAAAGCTTCCCAGAGAAGGAAGAATACATTGGCTTTAGATAGTCTAAGAAGAGTGTAGAAGGCAAGGGGTACTTTCTCTGTGGGCCCTAGCACACAGCGTGTACAGGAGAGCCTATGTTACCTCTTGCAGAGAGAAGCCTTTGTACACTTACAACAAAATCAATGAGAGCGTTTGTATAAAGAAGTATGAATTCATTGGAGATTCAGAGGGAGATCATAGGCATTTGGGGGAAATCAAGAAAAAATTTTATAGGGAATTATGTTCAAGATGGAACTTGGAAGATAAATAGGATTTTTAATAGGCACAAAAGGGTGACATGGCAGAAGACTCTAGTACAGGGGTTGGCGAATGACGGCGCTTCGGCTGACCACCCACTTTTTGACTACAGTGTTCCTGGAGCGCAGCCGCGCCCCTCCGTCATGTATGGTCTGTGGCTGCTTTCACGCTTTAGTGGAAGAGTTGCACAGCTGAGACCAGGTGGTCTTCAAAGTCTAAAATATTTACTGTCTGGCCCTTCACAGAATGACTTGCAAGTAGATAGGATGTATGTGGGAAGGCATTATAGATAACTATTGGTAACTTATTAAAGAAATGAAAACGAGACATTTACTGTAGTTGGAAGAAGTCACTATAGAAGTGTGGGTGGTTAAAGAGGAAGTTTTGAAGCCCTGAAGGACTATAATAGGAAGACCATTGTTAATAGAGGAAGTGAGAGGCCATGCTAGGCTGGGCAATGGTTTAGTAAGGCATAAATGTGGCTTGTTCCTAATCGTGCTTTTTTAATCTTTCCCCCCTAGCCAAGACAGATGAGGTAGATGGAGAAGAAAAGAAATCTGTGCAAAAGAAAAAAGTGAAAGAGTTAAAGGTGTTGGATTCAAAGACGGCCCAGAATCTCTGTAAGTAACTGCATGATCCCAGCTAGTTGAAATGTGAGGTGGTTCTTCCGAGAGCTTCTTCTGGTGGACCCAGGGCCCTTTGCCATGAAACTTCTATTTGTTGAGTTCCTGTTATATGCCGGGCATTGCATAGGGAATCTGATTCCTTACTCAATCCCTTCAGCAGTAGTGTGAGATTGTTGGTATGTATTCTTACGGCAAGGAAATAGAAGCTAAGACTTTTAGAAATTTGTCTAGTCACAGAGCTAGTAAGAGACAGGTCTGGGATTTGAACCATGGATTTTCTTATTTCAAAGCCCTTATTGTTTCCATTGCACCCACAGATCTGTCACAAATGTTCTAACCACTGTACATTCCCTTCTTTCTCACTTTAAGTATTTCCATTAAATGCAGGCACTGGCTTGACTTCAGTTAAACCTAAAATAACTTTGTGGTTCAGAATAAATAATGTAGTCCTGTACATCTCAAAGAAGAATCAGTAACTCCAGAGTTCTGTTCCAAACTTGCTATACTCATAACTCTGATTGGTGGCAAAATTTCAGATCAGGAAGCCCTCTTCAAAGTTGACATATGTAGTATTTATTTGATGATCAGGATGAATGTTCATTATTTGTTCATTTCAACTGTGATCTCCCTACTTTATGCTGAGTAATATAGGTTTAAATATTTGCTCAACAGATATTTGAGGGTCTGCTGTGCTGCAGTCTCTGTCAGGTGCATAGAGGCACGTGTGCCAGGGATGAAAGGGTATATATTCCATAAAACCCATTCACAATCTTGAGGTGGGGCTGTTGTCCCCATTTTTCCAAATGAGAAAACGGGAGTTAGATGGGACTTGGTGACGGTCACGTAAGTAATGAGCATATAGAGCTGGAGGTAAATCGGTGAGAACAATAAGCCTTTACATTATCTGCAGCTTTATAATCTTAGCTCACTGACAGCAAATGTTACTAAATAGTATCTGTGGGTAAGTCCTTCTATGGAGACTAAAGTAATGTGAGATGGTTCCTCTTCTCAAGATTATCTCTGGAAACAGAAAACATGAGTAATTGTTAGAAAATGACAAAAGGGGGAGGTTAGTACATTGTTATTTCCAATTGAGTGATATTGATATGGAAAAGGAATGCAGAAAAAAGAATTGAGGTTTGGAGATGTAATTTAGTGATTCAAGAATTAAGTGCCTCTTATGTGCTACAGATAGAAAGCTGTGTAAGATTCGTCTATGTGCTCATGAACCATATGTCTGGTGGAGACAGAAAAGTAAATCATGATAATAGCATGGATTGCTAAGTGTTGTGATGGAGGTGTGCCTGGGGAAGGGGCATCTCAATTAGTGGGGGTGGTATTGGAGCGAGCATATCCTAGGTGTCCTTCTAAAGGAGGAATTGCTTACACGGAGTTGAAAGAGCTAAACAGCGAATTAAGTGAAGGGGGGGGGATGGCTCAGGCAGAGGATCAGCATATGTGAAGGTGCAGAGGCATGAGACAACACTGTGCAGGCTGAGAACAACCAGTAGCTGAGTCCAGCTGAGTAACAGCCTCATACAGGGTAGTGGTGAAGGAGAAGCTTCCAAGACACAGATGGAGGCCCAATCATAATTCTGGTAGGCTTAGGCTAAGAGGTACATGTTTTATCCTGAAATCTATCAGAGTTACTGAGGGAATTTTCATCAGGAAAGAGTGATACGGCCCTATGTAATTTTTTGGAAGGCTGCTTCAGCAGTGATTGTGAGGCTGGTCGCTAGGGCAGTGGAAGACTGTAGGCAGAGAGATGAGTGTGTTACTGCTTACATGAGGTGGGAGGGAGGCGGTCAGGGCCTGACCCTGAAGTAGTGAGAATGAATAGGAGGGCAGAGGCATAAAGAAGATAGAATTAAGGAAGCTCAGTGATAGGTTGAGGAAATAAAGGAGGTGTTTTCTTGGGTTTAGATCACTGTAGAGTGGTACCGTTTACTGAAATAGGAAAATTCAGCAGGAGCAGATTGAGAAGTGGTCGGATGATGGGTAGAAATGACTGATTTTAGGATAGAATTTAGGATACCTGTGGGACTCCTCCAAAAGATCGGGTATATTAGACATTCGGGTGTAGAAATCAGGAAAAAGGTCTGGCTGCAGATAGGAATTTAGGAGATAGCATATGAGTCATAGATGAAGCTGTAAGTTCCCTTGCAAGTCGAATAATATTTAAGAGGCAAGAAAAAAAGGTGGTGGCGGCTCGGGGGAGACGTCAAAGGAGGTTAGAAAGGAGCAGCAGGAAAAATAGCGTGACGTAGTCCCTGGAAGTGGGAGGAGGCAGCAGTGTCCAGCGCGGACAGGAGCCCGGTAGAACCAGGACAGGCGTCCTTTGGGTCCTGCGTTAGGAAAGCCCATCGCCTAAGCGAGGATGATTTCAGTTGAGCATAGAAGTTAAGAACAGAAGCTCTGGAATCCATTTTTATTTAAATCCTGCTTCTAACTCTTAACTAGCACCGTGACCTTGGATGGGTAGCTTACCTTCCTTAAGTATTAGTTTCCTTTTCTGACACATGGGGCTAATAATACAAACTCACGGGGAGACTGTGAATAGAGTGAAATCAGGTCATGCCTTAGATTGTGTTCAAGGTGCCGCGTCGCATACAAAGTGCACACTCAGCAAGGACTTGCTATCTTTTCATTGACTGTGGGGACAGGGAGCTGTGGCAGTGGGAGAGAATGGGCTGTTGTATTTTTAGTACATTATAAAGTGAAAGAAGGAAGGAAGTTGGTAATTGAGGAATACTGAGTCATGGTTTTTTTTTTTTAAGATAGGAGAAACTTGATGGTGTACATATGCTGAAGAAGAAGGTTCTTAGGGCTCCCTGTTCCACTGGAACGTGAGGAAAGGAGGAGGGCGTGGGGATAGTTGCTGATAAGATTATAGAGGTTTTGGCACAAGTTTGCTTCTACATGATTCCAAAATAGTCCTTACCCAAGTCATTTCTAGTCTGGCCCCTAATGGTCAGTTTGTAAGTGGCATAAGAGAAAGCTTAGCAAGTAATCGGATAATGCCTTCAGTTTTTCTCAGCAAAGAGGAGCAAGATTTTACAACAAATGGGGAAGTGGTGGGACAGTTGACAGAATGGGGTATTTGGAGGAGCTTCCAAGACGGCCAGAAGAGCGTGGACTAGGGACACAGACAAGGACTGCTCGGAGCGCCAAGCCCCAGCTGTCAGTGGTGCCAGGACAGGTCCACGGATCCTGAGCTGCGGAGTTTGGACCAGCTGTGTTCATCAGCCCAGGTGGACGAGTAGAGGACTGAGATGGCTAGATTAACCCGGGACTAGGAGGAGAAGGAAACAAGCATGGGAACAGTATCACTAGAAACAGAGTAGTGATAGAGGGACCAATGTGACGGGCTCTTGGGGTGAGGTTAGACAGAGAAGGCAGAGGGAAACCGAGACGTTCAGAGAAAGTGGAATGATCAGCAGTCTTGCCAGAGAGCACGTTCTGCTGAGGTTCAGGAGGCACTGTAGAGATTAGTGAGTGAGTTTAAGAATCAGAGCATTTTAAGGCAGTGACATCTCTGAGGATGGGGTCATGGGAGTGAAGAACTAAAATAGAGCCGGGCGAGTGTCTTTGATGTGTATTGATAGAGATGATGAAAGGCTTCCTGTGTGAGCAAAGGCAAGGAGTGGTGTCTGTAGAACGTGGTGCTTGGAACAGTGTAGCTGGTGTGTGACACAGTCCTGGGGCTCAGTGAAAGAAAGCTGAGAGGTGGGAGCCTGAAAAATGGACGCGAGAACTTGGATTTAACTATGGGGGCAGTGAGAAGCTGGTGGAGGTTTCTGATACTGACGTTAAAAGAACATTTGCAGGAAAATTGTCAAAACAGGTTTGTATGATGGGCTGGAAGGGGGAAGAGACTGGGAAGAACATGCCTTTATGTCTCGTTTTCTGGCAGCGATCTTTCTGGGTTCCTTTCGCATGCCCTACGAAGAGATTAAGAATGTCATCCTGGAGGTGAATGAGGCTGTTCTGACTGAGTCTATGGTCCAGGTAAGCAGCCAGGTCATGGCGCTGGGACTGGCTTTCCACCACTAAATGCTGGGCCTCAGTGCCTCTGCTCAGAGGTGGAGGATCTGGCACTGCCGACCTAACGAATGCTACCTTGGGATAAGCTTCCTTCTCTCTGGTGGTCATGTTATTTCTGGTACATTTTCAAAAGTCCCGCCATCACGAGCTGCCTCTCCCCGCACCCCCACCGCTAGCCCATGTCTCCTTCTAAGTGGTCCTTGGGCAGAGGGAGGGCCTGACAGGAGGCCCAAGTTGTCAGCTCATCGCCCTCAAACTGAGACAGCCCCTCTTGCTTTCAGAACCTCATTAAGCAGATGCCGGAGCCAGAGCAGCTGAAAATGCTTTCTGAACTGAGAGACGAGTACGACGGCCTGGCCGAGGCAGAGCAGTTCGGGGTGGTGGTGAGTGAGGCCGGGGCGGTGAGCTCTTCCCCGACTCCCCGGCTTCCCTCCTCCCTGATGGCGGCCAGGGCGCTTGCTCCGCTTTGAACCTATCTTCCTCTCTCTCCTCCCTCCTCTGGAGCTCAGGTCCTCCCAGAGGAGGCCCCGGCCTGTCTTTTTCGTACTTCTCTCTCTCTGTTGGCTGTGGTGGAACTCCTTGTCTCCCCCACCAGATGGGCACGGTGCCCTGCCTGCGGCCTCGCCTCAACGCCGTCCTCTTCAAGCTGCAGTTCAGTGAGCAGGTGGAGAACATCAAGCCGGAGATTGTTTCTGTGACGGCTGCATGTGAGGAGCTGAGAAAGAGTGAGAACTTCTCCAGCCTCCTGGAGCTGACCCTGCTCGTGGGGAATTACATGAACGCTGGCTCCAGGAATGCGGGTGCTTTTGGCTTCAATATTAGCTTCCTCAGTAAGGTGAGCTGGGGCCTAGCGCGGGAGGACCACAGGGAAAGCTCTGGCCTCTGCCAGTCCAACGTGGCAAACCAGTTAGCCGGAGTGATCCTGTGCACGTCAGGACCAACAAGTCCTCTTCCTCCCCAAGCTTCGAGACACCAAGTCCACAGATCAGAAGATGACACTGTTGCACTTCCTGGCTGAGTTGTGTGAGAATGACTACCCTGATGTCCTCAAGTTTCCAGATGAGCTCGCCCACGTGGAGAAAGCCAGCCGAGGTGAGGCAGGTTGGGGTGAGGCTAGAAGGTTGTTCCGAGCCCCAGAAATCTCTGCTTGCGGAGGGAAATGTGACACAGTCTAGATTTTAGATCATTTCCAGTTCAGACTATTTTAGGTGAGAGTGGGAGAGGGTCTGAGCCAGAGGGAGGAGTATCGGGCGGAAGAGAGGCCTCCGCACAGTGGAAGCACCCTTCCCTTCCCAGGGAAATGCCAAATAGCAAAACACAGCTAGAAGGGAGGCAGGTGTTTGTAGTGTGGGCCAACGGTTTTTCTCATTCAGAAAGCATAGACAGAATGAGCAAAAATCAGGCCTCTCTGTCCTGGAACCAGGCAGTCAGAGCAGCCCTCCAGAGAGGCAGGAACAGGTTTTTGCCCAGCCTCTGTGTTTCTGTGTATGTCCCATTCCTCCCAAACTTTGTTCTCTAAAATATATGAGACCAGGACCCCAGGGGATTTCATAGATTCCTGTTAACTTAAATGAAGCCTCTCTAGTACTGTACAGCTTGTGGAGGCTGGACGGTCAGTCATCCAGTGATTTATAGTTGCCCTGGGAAGATGAAAATGTCAATGTGTGAAACACATGGAGGAGAGTGCCTCAGAGAACAACAGTGATTAAGTACCCGCTGTGTGAGTGGACTAAAGCTGTGCCCTGAAGGGTGGAACCTAGGGGTCCTGAGACTGGGTTTAGTAAGCTCGTGCTGTCTGTTTTTATGTTTCCTTTAGTTTCTGCTGAAAACTTGCAAAAGAACCTAGATCAGATGAAAAAACAAATTTCCGATGTGGAACGTGATGTTCAGAATTTCCCAGCTGCCGTAGATGAGAAAGACAAGTTTGTTGAAAAAATGACTATATCCTTTCTTAAAAGGAGGGGATTGCTGCTTAGGAAGGGAAAGTAAACTTCCATACACAATTTTTCCCCCTGTAAAACATTTTTCTTCATTAAATGCTCAAACAGGTAAATGTAACCAGACCACACACACACACACACACACACACACACACACACACACACACACACACACACACCGTATTCCCCTCTCTCCTCATCCTGTAGGTAGCCACTTCCTTGCGAATTTATTTTAAGCAAAAATCGCACCATATGGCATTGTGTACATAGGTCTTAGCCCTCTTTCCATGGTGCTGTGTGCACAACAGCCTCCTTTTTGGTTGCCACCTCCTATTCTACGGCTGTACCAGAGTTTATGGTTTACCATTCCCCCGTTTGGGATATTCGGATTGTCCCTGGCGCTCACTGTCACAAAGAGTGCCGCGTGGAGCCCCCTGTGCACACCGGTGCGCATCTTCTGAGTATTGCACTGGCCTGGAGAAGCAGGCCTGCTCCTCAGTCTTGGTCCTTCACTCGTCAGCTGCACAGCTTTGTGAAGGATGCCCGGGAGCAGTATGACAAGCTGCGGATGATGCACTCTCACATGGAGACCCTCTATAAGGAGCTGGGCCAGTATTTCCTCTTCGACCCTAAGAAGGTGTCTGTGGAGGAATTCTTCATGGATCTGCACAACTTCAGGAATATGTTTGTGGTGAGCAAGGGACACCTGCTGGCTGGACCTTCTGCGGACCTTTCTCACTTTGTACTGGGTCCATGATGGTGGTGGACGTGCACATGTGTGAGTGCATACGTGCCCACGTGTTCTTTTTTTTCTCTCCACAGCAAGCAGTCAAGGAGAACCAGAAGCGGCGGGAGATAGAGGAAAAAATGCGACGAGCAAAACTAGCCAAGGAGAAGGCCGAGAAGGAGCGGCTGGAGAAACAGCGGAAGAGAGAGCAGCTCATAGACATGAATGCAGGTGAGAAGCGAAGGAGAAGGGCTGATGGGCTGTGTCAGGAGCATCTTTGGAAGGCATCTCATCAGGAACCTCGAGGCCAGAGAGAACAGCTCATGTCTGAGCTCATCTGGCAAACGGTTGTTGGGTTGACAGCCTTCTGCCTCCAAGAGCACGATGCTGGGCTTTAACCCCAGCTCAGTCACTGTGCATTCCCGTTCTCCAGGCTCAAGTCTGTTTCTCTCCTCTGCTGCTTCCTGCTTATGTCTCATCTCCCCAGTGATTTCAGTATTGCTGTAACACGTACTCTTTTCTTCTGCCTGTCCAAAAGTTCCTCTGGCCTGTTTTCCTACCCTCTGTGAAATTTTTGTCCTTTTCCCCAAGATGTTTTCCTGGCCCTGCCCCCAGGTTTTAATGGTGGCTTGCTCTTTCTTTCAGCTTATTGCCCTCGGCAGTTGCACACACCTATCAGATTGTAGAGGAATTGAACTTCTGGAAAGGGGGCAGGCGAGCTGGCCACCCTCTTCCTTCAGGAGAATCTCTATTTCACTATGAGAAGCATGTCTTTGTGGAAACATATGGCCTCAATTACTGGCCCTATTTCCTGTCTCGGCTTCTTTCCTGCTGCCAATGCCCCTGCCCCCCTCAGGCTGCTCCTTCAGTGGGCTGCAGAAATAGAGCATACACTGTGCTGCCACCGGCTACCCTTGAACCTGAAGGGCTGGCTATGAGCCATCCAAGTGAAGGGGTTCTCAGGGCTGCCGAGCCTGGCGTGAATGAGGGCAACTTGCTGAGCACCAGTGGCAGGGCGAACACCTTCTGCTCCCAGGGACTTTTCCTCAGCAGCTTCTGTTGTGGTGAGAGCAGAGATCTGAAGTAGCAGAAGGGCCTGCATTTCTATCTTCATACTTTTCGGGGAAGCAATTCCCCTACCCTTACCCCTGCTATATGTAATACAATCAGCTATCTGCCCCCTTCCCCCCTTCTTCCAAGCCTCTAGGGCTTGTCTCCGGGAACCATCTAGGACACAGTGAGCAAAGGTGGAGTCCAGTGGACATGGGGGATGAGGGCTGCATCCAGTCATCAGGTGGTACAGCCCACCTTGCCCTGGCTGGGTCCCCAGAGCAAGCAAATGAGGTCAGAATGTGGGTCAGCAGCGCTGGTGACTTTCAGCCAGCAGGTGGCGCTGGGAGCAGTGAGCCTGGCCTCCTAGCTGGCAGCCCCAGGGCTCCTTGGGAATTCAGTTTCAGATTTCACCACCTTGAGCTGTTGCCATGGAAACAGAGCCTGGCTGGAACCAGGATTCTACGTTAACTCTTTGTATTCCAGCCAGGATGCTCCTCTTAGATGACAGGCTGGTTTCAGGGAAATGCAGCCACTGGGGGCAGTACTTAAGCAAAATGCAGTTTTGATCAGTGGACTCATCTTTCTCAGTCTTGCTCTGAAACTGGAACTGGGCTCCCCTTGAGAGGTTTATGTAAACTGAAGGGAAGCCCTTTAGGATAAAGAGGGACTGGTATAGTTCCTTATTAATTTCATAAACCCATTCTCCATATTTATTCTGTTCTTAGAGTTGGGTAATTCTGCAGTTCTCTGTGCTAGTCCTGATTAGGGTGGAAAGGAGGGCCCTACAGGAAAGTATCCCAAGGTGTGTAATGGTTAATGACAATGAAACCTTTTGTTCTAACCGTTTTTAAACAGACACAAGTAAAATGGGCTACAAGGCTTAAGGCTGAGCCCTCTGCTCTGAACCCCCAGCCACTGTGGGAAAGGGGAAGCCAGTCCGTAACCGTGCATTTCGTGTGGGACTCATCACATGCGTGCTGGTCACACTGAAGAGCTTACATCTCCATCTTTGTTCATGACAGAGGGCGATGAGACAGGTGTGATGGACAGCCTTCTAGAAGCACTGCAGTCAGGCGCCGCATTCCGACGGAAGAGAGGACCCCGTCAGGGTAAGCAAGCAAATGGAGCCCAGCCTGGGCGTTGGAGCAGGTGACGCCTCTGTGCTCCTGTCCTGCTTCTCTTGAGCTGAAGAGCAAGTAACTATATTCTGAGGGTTTAGAAACCTCCCTGCAGTGGCCTCTTCATCTTGAGTAGATTGTCTGGCCCTCTTCCTCCTGTGTTAGAAAGTACTGACTCTGGATCTAGGTCTTGAGGGCCTGACAACTGATGAGTTAAATTTGATCGTTCCTGCATCTCTCCCGACTGATAAAGCGGAAATCCGGAATGAGTGAACCATGGCGCAGGACGTAGACATTTGGATGGGTGTTTGAATGTGTGAACAAAAATTGATACAAAACTGTGTGTTAGATGTAGGAAATACAAAGAAAAAATAAGCCAAGAGTTCTTACTCTCAACTTCACAAGGAGAAGAGAGAGAATAACAAAGTATAAAATCCTGTAGAGAAAAGGTTAGGCATCATTATGCCAGATGTAAGAATAGAGAGGACCATCTCAGTGGGAGAACTGTGCTGTCTGAGGACACCTTCTCCTTGGGTGCACCTCCGCCTCCACTGCCTTGCCTTCCCCACTTACTCCCCGCCACCTCCTCTCCCAGCCTTCAGAAGATACAAGTGGATCACACTGAGCTGGAGCCTCTAAGAATTATGGGGATAGGAGGACAAATGATCCAGCCATTAGCATGGGGATGGCTCAGTGTGTAATGTACCTTTGAGGAAAGTGTACAGTGGCCAAGAGACTAGCCCAGAGCAAGGCAGAGCCCAGGCTGCCCTCGTGAGGGGTTCACCTGTGTCATGGTGTCTGGTGAGGGCCCTTTGGGGCTGGGGGTGATGGCTTCTTTCCTAGGCTGAAGGGTGGGAACTACAGAAAAGGGATCATTAAGGGTTTCTGCTTCTGGGGGAGTCAGAGCTATGTTCTCTATCCCCGACTGGTATACTCTGTCGGCCTGTTTGACAGGAGCTTTACGTTAAGGTCATTATAAAAAGGGGGAGTAGTGTGGCTTGCTGTGGCCCATGCTTAGCTATTAACAGAGTGTCATGGTATCTCTGGGGCTTACAGACTTCCTCACAGCCGGGAAAGGAGAACTTCAGATCAAGGGTATGGAGCAAGCTAGCCCGCACTCCATCGGTCCTGGCCCAGATTCTGCTGCCCATTTCTATCCATGCTCTGAGGGAAGGCTGCCTCCTGAGGACTCTGTGTGACTTTAGAACCTTCCCTGAACAGGAGAATCCCTAGTTTCAGGTCTTACCCATATTCTAAGTACAGGCTCTCCAGAGGGGAGGAGAGGCAGTAATGGTGGTCTTAGGACTTCCTGGAATACAGCCTTGAGCCTTATGGATTGGGGTTTGGATAGTGCCACTAGTAGTATATTTGTGTTTAGTTGTTAAGTTCTTGCAACATTGTCTCCTTACCACCATATAAGGTCATGTGGCCTTACATCAAGTATTTCTAGCCAATGAAAGTACATTGCATCTCACTGTCTTCCTCTCTCAGCTAAGTGCTGGCCCGCATCAGACTTTTGGAGGGGAATTCCTTTAAGCGTCTTCCTCCTAGAACCCCAGGTGCTTCCTGTACACAGGCCGCCGACGTTAGCGGCTTTCCTCTGCAGCGGAGGCCCCGTGCTCCACTCCTTCCCAGTGGGAAACCAGGACTCACAGGCAGAGGAAGCTGGGGAGTGTGTTGGAACGTGACCTTTCCGCAGAGGCCGACTGGATTAGTCAGAGTGCATTTCCCAGTGCGGGAAGGAATAGGAGACTTACACTAGGAGGTATTGAAGCAAAAAGAAGGTGAAAACGAGAAGTACATTCTTGGCTCCGTCCTGCAACCCTACCTTTCTGGGCTCCAGGTCCACTAAACACAGCTGAGCATTTCTGGGAGAATCTGTCAAGTAACTAGTTACTCTGGCGTGTGCCTAGTGCATCCGCATCCTAGACAGGGACGTGGCCTCATCTTAAATGTAAACCGAAGGGTAGGCATCAGAGTAGAGCACAGAGACCTAGGATGAGATGGAAAGACCCGAAGTCAAGTCTAACTCTAGTGCTGTCTAGGTTACCTTAGACAAGTTTTTGGGACTCAGTTTCTTCATGTAAAAAGTGAGTTGGAATAGAATGGTCTCCTGGGTCCTTTCTGTCCAGTGACAGTTGGACTGAGAGGAGAAAAAAAGAAGGAGGCCGGGCCACAAGGCCCCGATCTCAAGCCAGAAAGGCTGCGTCTGTGGGCCCCTCAGTGGCCGCCGGACTTGGCTGGTCCCCTGCGTCTTGCTCGGCTGCCTCCGAGTGTTCCTCCAGGCCGATTGCTTTGAGCCAAAGAACCGAAGCGCCGTCCAGCCAGTCTGCCCCACAGCCCTCTCCTCAGTTCCAGAGAGGCAGCTGTCCCTATTCAGAGACACTAGCCTTTTCCCTAGGATTCAAAGGAATGTTAGAAAAAAATGGGGAAAAAAAAATCTTCCGGTCTCTGGAGACCTGAGGGAGTGACCAGCACACAAAGGCCCATTGAGGAGGTGGGAGAGGAGGGTTACTGTCCGGCCGGTTCATTGAAAGTGACGTGTAGGCCGCTGTGAACTGCAGGGTGGGGGAGCAGTGGTGCGAGTGTCGGGGGAAGAATCCCCGTGACTGTATTACAGCCACGATGTCAGGCTGGTGATGGAGTCAGCTCGTGGTTTCAGTGACTCAGCTCTATCTCCACGTCTGAACTGTGGCCTCTTACATACAGGCCATCTGCTCCCTGGGGTGAAAGTCAAGGGAGGGAGGAATTCCTCTGTCCCTTTCCTTCCTCCTGCCACCCGCACCGCCGACTAACGGCCCTTCCGAGTGGGAAGGACTAAAGGCCTCTGGCCATCGGCGCCTCACCTCCGCCCAGGTCGGAGAGCTCTTGTCCAGGCCTGCAGAGCTGGCTAGTGATAGAGGCAAAATGTAGCCCATTTTTGTGAACCCAAGTCCAGGCCATTTCCACTGAGCCTTCACCACCACTTACTCTCCCTCGACTTCTGTAAAAATAGGACAGGAATTATAATTAAGAGAGCTCCAGACAGAAATGAGTTCCCCAGGATGGTAGCGATCACCCCATCTGTCCTAGTTTCCTCTTCCCTGAGGAAGCTTATTAACAAGAGCACTTCCTCTTTAGTAGCAATTCTAGCCTGTGCTATGAGTGCCTTTTCCCAAATCATTAACCTTTTGCTGATTCATCTGTATTGCTATTCTATCATTGATTTCGTTTTTATTCTAGTCCACCCCAAATTGGCCTCAGCACACTTGGACCAGCGTCCTAGGATTGCCCCTTTCCTCGCAGTGGGGGGCTGTTCTCTGAGGAGTTAGTAATCCTCCCTGACCCTGTATCGCCAAAAGCTCTGACTGCCCACGGGCTGCTTTCAGCAGTTCTAACAAGTACCCAAGTTAGGGAAAGGAGGGGAGGGGCCACTTTTTCTGGATTGTTCAGACTGTTCAGTATAAACTGTGGTCCTGAGGACGGGAAACTGGGACTCCTCTCTCCTGTTGATTCTGTTCCCGTTCCAGCAAGAGCTTTCTCATTTCGGATTCTCACATCATGTCCACCCCAAATGTACCTGCTTTCTAGGCTTAAAAGGGAACTTTTGGTCTCCTCCCCACCTACCATCCTCTCTTCATTTTTATGAAGTCTGTAACGCATCAGAAGCTTTTTGAATCTAGAAGCACTGTTTGGTGAAGTACCACTGGTATCTTCTCAGTTTAGAAGAAAGTACAGAGCAAAGCAGCGCAGGACATACCGCCCTTGAACTCTGGCTTTCCCCGTGTTGCCCAGGGCAGGTTTCCCTGAAGACCCAGTGTTCTTAGGGTCTGGGGTGAGGAATCATTTCAACACCTACACACCCCAGAGTCTGTCTGTCTGTCTCTCTCTCTCTCTCTCTCTCTCTCTCTCTCTCTCTCTCTCTCTCTCACACACACACACACACACACACACACACGCGCGCGCGCGCACGCGGGTGCAGTATTTTCTCACTGCTGGAGACTGAATTCAGAGGAACACTGAAGTGGTGCCCAGCCACTGCCTTCCCAGACCCGAGAGGAGGGGCCCACAGGATGGCGTGTTTCAGAAAAGAGTGGAAGCTAAGTTGGTCTGAGGGAGGTATTGCTGGAGAGACTAGGAAGGTAGGAGCGGTGTGCACATGTGGGCCGTCCTCGTCACACCCCAGAGGGCTCCTTTTCCTCCCGTCAGTCGCCGCGGCAGTATTACATGTTCATAAGCCAGGGTGCAGTTTGGGTAGGACCCCCTGGCGTCTGCACCGCACACGCACCACCTGTAGGCAGGTGAGCCCTTGGGCCTGTCAGTCAGGATGTTCACTGTTCTTTTTCCTCTTGTTAGACAACCGCTTGTGCCCCTGGGAGGAGGAGGAGGTGACCTGTACATCAGTGACCTCTGGGCCTGCTGAGGGCTCCCTGCTGGCCTGGTGTGTGAACACAGGGGCCCTGGGCTGCATGCCTGTAGAGAGACCGAAGCCCTGGCGCAGAGCTGGGCCCCCTGCCCTGTGTGGCGTCTGCCCGCCCACGGAAGGCGGCGACGGGCGCCTCTGGCCTCCGTCCTCCTGCTGCCTGGGGGCTCAGCTTCCCAGACCCAGCAAGCTGCTGCTGCTGCTGCTTTTAAACTAAACATACATCACATGCCTAAAATTCACCTTTTTAAAGTAGGCAATTCAGTGTTTTCATGTATCCATAAGGTTGCATCCGTCCCTGTCTGATTCCACAAGTTTCATCGCCTCAGAAAGAAAGCCTATGCCGTGCGCGGTCACTCGCGTCCTCCCTCCCCCGGTGCCTGGCGACCACGAGTGTGTTTTCTGTCTCTATGGATGTGTGTGTTCTAGGCATTTTTAGCAATGGAATCACAGCACGCCTGGCCTTGTGTCTGGCCCCTTCCACCTCAGGCAGGCAGCTCTCTGTGTTTGAGCCGGGTCCCTGTGCTGCCTCCAGGGCACGGGAGGAGGCAGGTGGCGTGAGGTGGACATGGGCCCAAGGGACGGATTGCCTTCTTGTTGAGGATACAGAGGCCATACATCTGGATTCGGTCAATGAACACCAGAGTCCTGGGGATGGCTCCCAGCAGTTAGAACAGAAACCCATGGGCTGGCTGGTTCTTCTCTTCCCCTTTAAGATGACAGCTGGAGTTTCACAATCCCTTAGCCCATGAGGCTGAGATTTCTCTCTCTCTCTGTAGGAGCCCCTACTGGCCATCCTTCCCCCCAGCTCTGCCTCCCCCGACATACATTTCACTACCCACCCCAACACACCTGGTAGGCTCCGCGTGTGGGCCTGGGGAGAGGGAGGGAGTCTGCCTCCCAAAGCTGCACTCCACATGTTCTTGGACCTCTGCCCCCTCTTCTAAAGAAGGGCCTCTGTGAACCAGACAGGACAGCCGCATCTGCATGGATTCTGGCTGCCATGGGTCCAGAGGAATCAGAAACTGGGCCTTCCGCGGTTGACGTCTCTCATGTTTTCTCTTGCAGCAAACAGGAAGGTTGGGTGTGCGGTCACATCGGTCCTAGCCTCCGAGCTGACCAAGGATGATGCCATGACTGCAGTTCCTGCCAAGGTGGCCAAGAACAGAGAGGGAGTCCCCACAGTCCTTGAGGAAACCAAGGAGTTGATTGGCCGTGCGAGCTAAGCTGGAGCCTGTGGCCGCAGCAGCTCCTCGGGGGAACCGGCCTGCTGCTGTCTGTACATCACACACAGCTTCGGCCGCCTGGAGGACAGAAGGAAAGGGCAGTGTGGGGGCGGCCTGGGCCCAACCCGGCCAGCCGCTGCTGTATTTACTAAAGCAGGCTCCGTGCCTGCTGCCTTAACCCTCAGTGTCTCCTCGCTGTCACCCTGAGGCCTCGTCCCCGACAAGGCCCTGCCTGCTTCCTCACCCCCGCCTTTCCGGGGGGCTTTCACTGTCACCTCGTCGGCCTTGCTGGGTTTGTGCTTTTCTTTCATGGTTCCTCTGGCCCTGAGAACGGCATGGGGTTTGTGGACCTTGGGGCTATATTTCTCCTCCCACTGCTGTCACCCCCACTCCCCTCTCCCCTCTCCTGGCCGTTGTTATTTATTACTAGTGATGTGGCATTGGGAGCTACTTCTAAGGAGGCGGGGAGCAAACCTCATCCGTACCCCACCTTCCTGGGGAAGGCTTCCCAAAACAAAAAGACCTGGACCACTTAATCTGCTCTACAGTGGCCTGGGCCTGAGCCTGTGGGCAGGCAGGCAGGGCAGAGACATGGTGGGGCCCACTGCAGCCTGCTGCCATGCTTTGTGCCCTCGCCTTTCTGGACCCTCTGCACCAGCCCCAGCCTCCCCGGAGCTTTGGTGCATCTCATCTGGAACATGGGCTGTGGGGGAGGCCCGAGCGCAGCCCGGCCAGACCTCACCCTCTGTCTCCAAGGAAATGGGAGGTGGAGCCTCTGGCTGAGAAATTGTATTGCAAATTGATCTATTTTTGTATGAATTTTTTTTTTTTTTTAAGGATAACAACTCCTCCTTTTCCCTTCCTCCTCTGTAACGGTAAGAGGCTTTGATGGCAGATTTGAGAGAATCCCTGGGTTTTCTCCCCACGGGCCTCAATCCTGAACAAGTCCCCTGGACCTCCACCTCAGCTCTCCAGCCTTCCAGGCCCTTGTGGCCGATGCAGATTCTCTTTCCCAGCATCCAGTTTTTGGGCAGAGAAGCCCTTCTCCCAGTGAGCTGGACCAAGCCCAAGAGCAGTGGGAGCTCTGAGGCCACAGAGTTTTTATAAATTCAATATATTCATCAAGCCAAATGTGCAGATGCTAACTGGAAGTTCTGAGCCCACATGCACCTCTGCTTCCATCTCAGCGGTGGGCAGGCCTCACTGTTCCGTGGCCCCAGCGCCAGGAAGCTCAGATTCTCTGGCTCAAGGTGATACTTTGCCCTCTGTTGTTCCCTCGGACTTCCACCCCCAGGTAGGGAGAGAATGGCACTGTTCGGGCCTGGCCCGGAGGCCTTGAGGCCAGGAGGCAGGTTCTGGCTGTCCCAGAGATGCATGTGTGAAGGGCCAACAGCAGCCCCTCTGAGCTATTCCCGGGAAGACTGGTGCAGAGGCCTGCTGCTCCTCTGGGTCCCCTCCTATTCCCTGCTGACACCTGGGGCTTTGACCCTTTCTTTTTTAAATCTACTTTTGCCAAGATGCATTTAATAAAAAAAAAAAAAAAAGGAGGGGGGACAAAATGCAAACATATATCCCTCGCCTCTTGGGCTTCTGGGATGTCATCACCTCCGGTTCATTGGATTTGTTTCCAACTGTTAATAAAGCATTGACTTCAGCAGCACCGCCTTACAGCCTCCTTTGTGAATTTCTGTTCTTCCTACTTTTGTCCTGCTTCAAATTCCTGGTTGAGCTGACAATCTTGTCAAAAAGTTTAAGGTGACCGTCATGTGCCAGGCACTGCTTGGGTGCAGGACCAGAGATGATTAATGCGTGCTGGCTTCTGCCCCACATTTGCCCCCATAAAGGACTAGCCCTGCCCTTCCACACGGCTGCCTCTTGGCTTGGGCCTCTTCCCTGGAGCTCAGTTCTAACCCCCACCTCCCCTGACCCCAGCTGAACTCAGTTTCCCTGCAGTTCCTCTTGCTGAGGGAAACTGGATTCCTGTTCTCCCATCCCCCCACCCCTCTTGGGGTGCCAGACTAGAGGAGCATACACGGGTGGAGCCCGGGTCTCTCCAGCAAGGTCAGAAGTCAGAGGTTA
Organism: Manis javanica; assembly: GCF_040802235.1. NCBI lineage: Eukaryota > Metazoa > Chordata > Mammalia > Pholidota > Manidae > Manis > Manis javanica. Next base: position 88,025,009 of record NC_133169.1, on the reverse strand, counting down.
TACTCCCGATGACTTCCTGCTCGGAGCCATACTCATTGGAGCGAGTAGTGACCTGCACAAAGAAACCTTACAAGCTAGTGCAGGCCCAGAATAGACAGGGAGGGGCCTAGAGAAGACCACAAACCCATTCGGGCAAGCCCTGGAACTGGGAATAAAAGGCTTATACACAGCCCTGGAGCCTGGGCAGCTGCTTCCCCAGTAGGGCGGGGGATTCCAGGGTGGGTCGCCTTCCTCCTCCTCACCCTTCAGAGGCCACGCACTTCTGGCTCAGAGCTTTCTAGGCGCATATACACATTAGGGGACCAACCACAGCTGCTCACGCGCTCTGCCAGGCTAGTTGCCTTGCCTGGAATAGAACCCAGGCGCCCAGCACCCGCCCTCTGCAGCCTGGCTCTCAGAAACAAAACCCTGCTTCCATCTCAGCAACCACGCACCCTCCCTCCCACGCAAGAAAGTCGCCTCCAGATGCTTAGTTGGAAGGCTTGGTTTCCATGACAACAGACCAGGAGCTGGCAGGACGCAGTGGCCGGCTCTGGGAGGAAGCCCTGAGACAGCCTCCTTCCTCCCTGAGGTTGGGCACAGCCTCGCTGACCCTTCTGATAACCCAGTGGCTATGTCGGTGTCTCTGGCCTTCCGCCCCTCCAGTCGCCAACCCACCTATCCCGTGTTTCCCCAGCGTATCTGGCTGCGGCAGCCTCAGAATCCCACTGCGCTTGGAGGAGGGGCAGGTGGGGGAGGCGGGGAGACGCGCTGGCCGAGTGATGAATGGACAAGCACGGCCGCGGGAGAGAGGAAGGAGCGAGGGCGGTCTGCGTCTGCGGGCAGCCTCGTTGCCTGGGTGCCCTCTCGTTCCCCTGGATGCCGGTCTCCCGCCCCCGGCAAGAGGGCGAGCAGTCCCCTAACCTCCTCGGCTCTGCGGCAGGGAGGCGAGGGGGAAGGCGGACTCCCGATGCGAAAGCTGGACCCCAAACCGTAGACTCGGCCTTGGCAGTCGGCCTTGGCAGAACCGCCTCGGGCATTCCCTCCCACTCCTGCGGTGTTTCCAAACCCCACAGGCAGCGGGAGTGGAGGGGGGCCGGCCAAGGGGAGTCCCCCTCCCCTGAGGTGGTGATTTTAGCGGGGAACGGGCGGGAACTAAGGAAGCGTCCACTGGCCCCCCTTCCAGCTGTTCGCCGGGAGCCCAGGCGCGCCCGGCCCCGCGCCGGGGTCCTCTCCCGCCCGGAGACCGGCGCTAGCGCCGTAGCGGAGACGGCAGCGAGCACACGCCTGCTCGCCCGGGTGCACACGGGGCGCCGCGCTCCGAAACCCCTCCCCCTCCGCGGACCCGCGAGCCCATCACCCACAGCGGTATCAGCTCCACGAGCACAGCCACCATTACATGCCGCGCACTATTACACATGCTGCAAGCACACCCAGCCACGTTCATGCACAGACTCGGGCAATGACACAAAACCAGAACGGCGAGCACAGTAACCGCCCCCCACCGCGCTCTTCTCCCCGCACAGACACACCCGGCTCGCTTCATCCACACAGGCCAGGAGCGCTCAGCCTTTCAGAAGAAAACTTTTTATTATTTTTTCAAAGAAAAAAGCCATATAAATATTAGAGTATAAAACTTGCGTGAGACACAGGAAGGGGGTGGGGTGGGGAGCTACATGACTAAGCGAAGAGGAGCGCTTATCGGAGTCAGTACCGGGGAGGGGGGGTCGCCGCAGCGCGTGGACACAGCACGAAACACAGCACGGGCCGCCGCAGGCAGGTTCAAGGACAGGCGGCTGCTCGGAGCCCGCCGCCCGCTGCCCACTCGCCGTCACGGAGAAGCACACCGCACTACACTATTGGCTATTCTACACAGCCGAAAGGGGGGGCTCTACGCTACTGTGAGGACTGGGGCGGGGTTCTCGCCAGCCCCGCGGGATGAATCGGGGCCCGAGGGGCAGAAGGTCTATGCACAAGGAGGCACTGGGGGACTTTAACCAGGCTCTGGACACTAGGGGGCAGACTGGGGGCAGGGGCAGTGCCCTCCACAAAGAAATGGCACCTGGCAAGGGGGAGGACCGAGGCTCGGGGCGTGCAGGAGCCCTGTGGAGGAGCCCTGACCCCGTGCTGAGGCTCCGTCCACCTGGTCCCCGCTCTGGCAACTTGCCTCCCCAACCCCGGGCCCAAGAATGGCCTAGCTTGCCCTCCTTCCTCTGGGGCCACATTCTTTTCCTCAGTGGCACCTCTGGAGCACCCAGCACCCGCAGAGGCCCTTCTGACCTCTCCAGGGCACTTGGTCCCAAGCCTGCTCAGAGCTTCCTTGGACTGTAATGCCAGTGTAAACCCACTGGTACTGGTAGCTCAGCCGCAAGCTGAGCCCTGTGGATGAGAGTGGATGAGGGTCCAGCAGGGTGCTTGGCTTATGGCTGGAATTTGAGGATCTGGTCAGTACCCTGGGGGGATACAGAGCCTTTTGCAAGACCCTGTTAAGTGAGATGTCAAGCTTTGTTCATCCCCCCATCCACATACACACCCTTCCCTTCTTTATCTTACCACCCCATACTGTCTTGGAACATGCAATGGAGTCTCTTGTTTGGGCAGGGGGAAGTCACAGCATGCAGTGGGAACACCAAACAATGAAAAGCAAAGCAAAACAAAACCAAACACTGGTCCCCAGGGCGTTGGGAAGAGGCAGGTAGCAAATGCCTTCCCTGAATCCAGCAAGCACCAGTACCCATGCCTCCCAAAACGGGAGCTTGGCCTCCGGCTCTGGAAGGAGGTGGGGGGACTGGCACCAACCCATGACCCATGCTTGGGGGGCAGTGTGAGGACGGAAGGAGAGGCCAAGGGGCCACCATGCCCTTCCCACTCTTCAGAACTAGAAGACTCCTTAGGTCGCCAGGTGCCTCAACACCCCAAACACCTTGCTCAAAAAAGAGGAGCTGTTAATGCTGTGGGGAAGGGCGGGTGGGAGGGAGGCAGGAACGGATGGGCCTGATTAAGTTTGGAAGATGGAGTTCAGCTGTAACTAAAGTGGGTGTGATAAATGGTGTCTACACTAACCCCACCACCCCCATGGGCACAGCAATTGATTGGATAGGGGTTCCCAGCAGAACTCCCTTTGCATATTCAATCCCCTGGGAGCAGAGAGGGGGGTGTTGACTGGGCACTTGTTTCTGTTTCCCAAGGGGAGCATGGCCTGGGCCCCTACCAGTATCCTGGGGGTAAGCCCTGAAAATTCGAGGCCTGGGTACAGGCAGGGGGTTTGGGAAGGGAGGCTGCCCTGTGGCTCCTGGCCCAGCCTCCACGTTACTTCTTCTCCTTCTTGCCCGACTTCTTCTTGTTGCCGTTGCCACCTGCTGGGGCCTTGCCATCTCGCTTGCCAGCCGCATTGGTCAGTGTGGCATTGCTGCCGGGAATGTAGACGTTCTGGCGGTAGTCGGGCACGTGCTGCAGGGTGAACTGGGGCCCGTAGCGGGCACTCAAGCCCATGGTGCCAGCGCCCCCTCCCAGGGTGGAGCTCCCATCAGCAGCCTCTGCAGAGACAAAGGAAGATCGGGGATTAGACTTCAGGTCTCCCCCAGTCACTCTCCTGTAACCCAAGCAGCTCATGAGTAGATGCCTGCAAAGGCCCAGCCCTGAGCGCCCTGAGCATTAGAAACACTGCCTCTCCCCACGTGGGACAGAAGTGAGAGGCTCATGAGTGAGACAGCCTAGGGTTGAGTCCCAGCTCTCTTCCCTACTGTGATCCCGGGCAAGCCTAACCATCCTCCCCGTGTCTCCTCAGTTTTCTGATCTGTGAGATGGGGATAATAATAGCATCTACTCTCATGGTTGAGGAGGTCTAACCAAGATTATGTATGTAAAGCATCTAGAAAAAAAGCACCTACATAGCAGCGCAGAGTGCCTGCCATGTGGTAAAGGCTTAAAATGTGTCGCCCTTACTCCTCTCAGTACCCTTACTGGTGGAGACGCCAGCCTCCAATCCTTGCCCCAGCCCTCCTCAAGGGAGCTCTGGTTCTGTCCCTGGACCGTGGGCTCCCAGAGGGCTGCGACCATGCTTTCTGCATCCTCCTGTCCTTCGCTGGCCAGTGCGCGTGCAGGGTAGGCATGGGGCGGTGCTGTTGTGAGTTAGGAGGGTGTTCGTCCAGGCTTTCATATCGAACAGTGATCAACGCCCACTGAGTGCTCCATGTTGCACACGCATGACGGCTTTCACATCAAGCAACGACCCAGTGAGGTGTGCGGGGTCACCCCCACTTTACAAATGATGGAAGCAAGACTCAGAGAGGCAAAAACTAGTGCAAGGCCATAGCAGCCAGCGCAGAGTAGGGCAGGGTGCGGCCTCAGGGACGTAAGTCCTCGCTGAGGGGCGCAGTCCCGAGCAGCGGTGGGGCTGCAGTGTGGGCCTCAGCGCTGCTCTGAGGGCAGAGGAGCGGGAGAGAAGACGGGGACGCGCCGTGTCCTGGCAGGCTGAGCTGATGATGAGCCCGGGAGCCCACAGCTGTGGGACAATGCGGGCATAGGCTCACGGTGCCAGGCAGGAGCCGGGGGCATCGGAGAACACCTCCGGCCCACCTTCCCGCGGTGCTGAGAAGACAGTGGGAAGGTGGCTCAGCATCACCTGGGGGCTTGTGAGAAGTCTGCTCTCAAAACCTGCACCTTAACCAGATCTGCAGGTGACTCACGCAGTGCAGGCGGAGCAGCACAGAAAAACCTACCTCGTTGGGCTTTTGGGAGGTCTAAACGGGACTGCCTCAGCCAGTGCCCAGGCCCTTGCTGAGCGCCCCTTCAATGCTGGCCCAGCTACCACCATCGTCTTCACCACCACACAGATGCCGTTACTTCCACCCAACAGGTTCCCTGACCGGGTCCAGGGGAGAAAACCCGGGAGTTTTCACACTGGAGGAGTCACAGGCCCCTGCTGGCGGCCTCTGGCAGGGGGAGGGTTAAGCCCCAGGACCGCCCTGGCCCGCCCCAGCCCAACTGGCTTCCCTCTACCCCCACCCCAAACCCTGGGAGTGGGTAGAGACAGTCACTGAAGCTGGAGAGGTTGCGTAGTCCTGGGACACCAACCAGGGGCTGAGGAACAGGGACGGAAATATTCCCAAAGACCCGCAGGAGAGCGGGAGGGGCCCTGGAGGAGGGAGGGGGACGGGCCTCCCTCTCTGCCGCCTCACCCCAGCGCTCAGGTTTCTGCAGCCTCCACTTCAGGCCTCAAACCCCAAGATCCGTGGGCCTTTGGGGCGGGGCAGAGGGTCTGAACGGGAGGGATGGCTCCCCACTTCCTTCCCTGCTCCCGCAGGCCAGTCCCCTCCCCCAGCCCTCTCGGCCCACTGCCTGTCCTGTTTTCCCTGATTACCTCCGGAGCAGCTGGTCTGGATGCGGCCCGGCCCCTCCCCAGCGTTCCCCCTCCAGCCCAGGCATGGGGGGTGGGAGGGCGCCCAGATCCGGCTTCAGAGCCAGAATTCCGGAGTGATTGAAGAGCCAGAGGGGAGACCTCAGGGGTGCCAGGGTCAGGGGGAGAGAGAGACACACACCCACAAAGAGAAGAGCGGGAGAAGGAAGTGGGGAGACACAGGGAGAGGGGAGGGGAACGGAGAGGAAGGGCTTCACTGGGTGACTGGGAGCCAGGCCCACCCACACCCCACGTGCACTCAAGACCGCTGAGGAGCCCCCTGAGTAAGAGAAAATGACCAAGCCAGCCCTGCCATCTCCCCCAAAACACAGGCCTGATGTCGGCCAGCTGGGGGTCCCTCTGGGGTGCAGTGAAGTTGGGAGGGAGAAGATGTGGAAGCCCAGAGTAACAGGCAGAGGCCGGCCCCTGAGTCCCTCCTGGTCAGCTCTGTGCGACCTCGGCCGAGGCCCTGCGTAACTCAGGCTTCAGTTCCCCACCTAAAACTCAGGGGGAGAAGCTGCACTGCTGGCTGTGACCTTCCGTAGAGGCAGTTCCTCCTCAGACCCCTGCAGGGCAGGCGCAGGGACCCTCCCTTAATCCAAGGACAGACTTTGAAGAGCACCAAGAAAGAACCTGGGGTCCTCTGGCCCGGAGAGGTGGGAGGGTGCTGGCCTCCTCTCCTATGCCAGCCTCTCCTCAAGAAAACTCAGCTCTGGGCCCCCTAACCTCCCCTCCCTGCCGCTGCCCTGTCCTCTGCACTGAAGCCCAGGGTGGAGGCAGCAACTCCGGAGCGTCCAGGGAGGCCTGGTCCAGCCAGACCAGGGCCTGCTGAGCTGCAAACCGCAGCCTCCTTGGGAGCACACCTCCCCCAAGATGTTTATTTTAAAAGCCTCCCAAGTGTACTTATTCTTCCACTTACTTGCCCTCCCCCAGCAGCCCCGCAGGCCTGGCTGGGCTGGACTCCAGGGCCCAAGCGGGTGTGAAAGTGAGAGTCGGGCCTGACCCTGCCACCTCAGCCCTCAGGGCGCGGTCCCCAAGGCCCAGGCCTACCCTCAGGTCAGGCCCTGTGTGGGCCAGAAGGGCGGGGCCCTGGCAGGGGGGCCGGCTGCGGTGACCCAGGAGGTTTGGGGCCATAAATACTGGTTCCGCGTCTGTTTCTAAAATCTTGGTTTAGGCTAAAAATGCTGCTTCCTGACTTTAGGGCTCAAGGCCGCAGCAGCTAAATATACCCGACTGTTGACCTCCCTCAGAACCCAATTTGGCATCTCCTAGCCACCTGCCTCTTTCACACTCAATATATGGGCTCTGAAGAAAATTATAGTCCCCAGACGGGACCCGCCCCCAGCCTTCTGTCCCAGAAGGCTCGCTGCCCCTGATACTTTCTTCCTCTGCCCCTTCACCAACCACAGGCCTGGTCCCACTCAGCCTCACAGACATCTGGGAGAGCTTGCTGGATTTAACAAATAAAAACGCAGGGTACCCAGTTATATTTGAATTTCAGGTAAACAATGAGCAATTTTTTTTTTTACAACAGTATGCCCCAATTCTACCATTTTGAGTCTATTTACGGTAAAATATTGTTTGTTGTTGAACTGAAGTTAAAATTTCACTGGGCATCCTGCATTTTATCTGGCAACCCTAATCTGGGAGAACAGTGCAAGGCAGCGGGAGGGGTTCAGCCTCTAGACCCAGTGAGCTGAAAGGGAAACTGATGCTGGATCGCGAGGCAGACATGCTCACGGCAGCAGAAAGCGACCCTGGGAGTCAGTCTCGGTTGGAATTGCCAATCTGCAGCAAGGGACGTCCCGGTCCCCTCGGCTGTCATGTAAATGATCAGACTTGTCTTGCAGAGCTGCTGAGAAGGTTCATTGATGTTAGGCCCATGAAGTGTCTCACGTGTGCCCAGGATAACACACAGGTCACAGGTATGATTACAGTGATTATTGTTCTGATTTTACCTGGTTCTCCAGATGGGCTGGAGGGCAGGTCTCTCAGTTCACTATGAAAGGCCATTGCCTTAGTCCTCTGCCAGTCCCCATATAAGCCCAGGATTTGCTGCTCCAGAACCTGGTCCTTGTTAATAGGCATTATCCTAATTCTGCCTTCTATGCGTTAATAAAGATGCTGACTAATCCACGTCAGCCACGATGCGCTGTGCTCTGACTCTGCCAGTCCTGTGCCGAGGCCTCGCACTGGCCCTCATGGCACCTCAGTGAGATCTGGTGTTACTGGACGCCTTTGGCAGTCAGTGAAATGGAGGCCCAGAGGGGCTTCGAAACTTGCCTGAGGACCCACGGCTGAGTGGGAGGCGGGGTGCCAGGGTTTGAACTCAGGTTGGCCAGCCTCCAAAGCCTGTCCTCTTAAGTACTAAGAATATTATTCTGCTTCCCCTGCTCAGGACCTTGTGATGCTTTAAGGACAACTAATCGTTAGCTGATTCTCCATTGCATGTGAAGTTCTTCACTAGCCTCATGGGAAAACCAAAATCCTGCCCTGGAGGTGGGGGTAACCAAGAAGACAGGGGCTCACATATCCAGAGTGTGTTCTCTCTGCTGGGTGGATGCACACCTGCTTCCACGGGCGGAGGGCTTGTTTGTATCAGGCCCAGTCCTTTGTGCTTTACTCTCATCCACTGTAACCCTCACAACATCCCTGTGAGGACGTTGTCCCCATTTTCTCAGCTGAGGAAACAGGTTTAGTGAGATGAAGCCCACTGACCAAATTCACAAAGACAGTAAGCGGCAGAGCTAGGGCCCGACCGTGCTGTCCCTTCCACAGCTGGCCTCTGAACCACTACTCCCCACCTCTCCTCAATACACCTTCCCGGCTGGGCATCCCAGGACCCTGACCCTTCAGCTATCCTTAACCTGGCTTTATGTCCTGGAAGTATGGGTCCTCTCAGAGCAGTTAAAGATCTGGAGAAACCACACAGGCTGATGGCCAGTCCCAGGGCCTGGTGGCAGTGGGGTGCCCCCAGAACCCCAAGTCTACCATCCCAACACTCACACTGGCACAACTTACCGCTGGCGGAGGCCAAGATCATGGCTTGCAGCATCTCCGTGTCGAACTGGTTGTTGGGCCAGGTGCCGGTTTCATCGCCATTTTGGGAGCTGGGGAGAGAGGGGATGTGAACAAGGTCTCCGGGCTGGCCCGGCTCATGCCCCTTCTGTCCTCTCTCAGGCCTCAGATCTAGCACTGTACCCCCACCCCACACCCAAGACCTGCTCCCCTTCAGCAAGGAAAAAGGCATTCATTCAATCCTTCAGAAGCTAGACCCCCACTTGCCAGTCCCCCAAACCAGATCTCTAGTGCCTTGGACACCGTGGCCCTTAGAGGGGGAGAGCAGGGTAAACTGCAGCTGACCCCACTTGAGGAAGAGGGGCTTCCTGCCACAGGGAGGGGTGCCAGGCCCTTCCCGTGGGCTGCGGAGGTGGGAAGTAGGAGAGACGGTGTAGGCACAAGAGAAAGGGGTGAGGACCCGGGCAGAAGTGGAGGGCAGGGAGAGGTCCTAAGAGACCTTGCAGCGGGGAGCAAGAGGTTCTAGAACTCAAATCTAATCCTTTCAATCCCTTCAATGGCTTTCTAAACCCTCAGGATACAAGCCAAGGGCCTGTAATGTCCTATTCTGTAGAATGTTCCGACATTCTATCATAACCTTTTCTGAGGCACTTCTCTCTTGCAGCAACTTCTGGGCAGAGATTGTTGTCTAGAATGCCAGTTCACGGTCTCTGCCGGGGTAACGTGAATACAGTTTGTCAGAGGGGACCCCTCAGCCCACCAGGCTGGGCCAGGTACCCCTGGCAGCTCTAGGCCCACGGCCGCTGCAGTTTGCCTGTCTGCTCACCACTGGGCTGACAGTGGGGCTGTGACTTCCTGCGTCCTCTGGAAGCACCTACCTGGGACCTTTACATGCTCTGAGCTTTGAGAAAAACGTGCAGTGATTCATAATTGTTAAAATGCTAACCTAAAAACGAACCCTAAGGAATTCCAACCCAACTTGCATTTTTCCCAATGACTATGACTATTTCAATGTTTTTTGGGGGGTTTTAAAGAGTCAAATTATTTCCATTTTTGAGAGGAGGGGAAACATCCTGACACACACAGTCTGTTAGGTGACCTTGGGCACCATCTGCACACCAAAGTTCCTCAGTAAATATTTGTTGCATGAATGAATGGGAAAAGGCCCTTGGAGAAGTTAGGTCACTGTGAAGTGAGATGGATTTAACACCAGGGGAGGGGCTGTAGGGCGGGCCTTGAAGGCACGAGAGTGTGTGTGTGTGTGTGTGTGTGTGTGTGTGTGTGTGTGTGTGTGCGTGCACGCATGTATTTTGTCATGGTGGGTGAGCACACAAAGAGCTGCTTTCCGATTGTTCCGAGGCCTTCCCCTGCTTACGCTCTCCCCTGACCTGAGAGTCCCCACCCCCAGTTAGGTGCACTCAGGCTGAGGCTCAGACCAGAGCAGGCAGCGCTCTGTGCGCTCCACCCCGCCACAGCAAATGTGAGGTCAGGGTTGGGGGGGAAGCCGGAATCTCATTTCTCCCTCCCGAGAACGGGAAGAGTTAGAATTCTGTGTCCATTATTCAACCAATATATGCTGAGCAATTACTGTGTAAACACACTGGACTAGGCTCGGGGGTGACCGCTGTGAATGTGACTGAAGCAGTGCATCTCTGTGGTGCCCACGGTCTATGGAGAGACTGACATTAAATAATTACACAATGACCTAATTGCAGTCGTGAAAGTCCGGTGGAGGCAGTGAGCAGGGGGTTGGAGAGGAGCCCTGACTTAGTCACGGCTAGGGAACTCAGTCAGTCCTGGCTTCCGCAAGCAAAGGTGGGGGATTTAAATCTGAAAAATTATCCAGGTGATTTGCAGGAGAATTCCAGCTATGAAATGATAGAAAATCACTTCATAACCACCGTTGTAAAAATGCATTCAGGCAAGGAACATCACACTAAAATACTAAATGGGGCTGAGATATTGTTGCACGGTCTCAAACATCACCCACAGATTCCTTATTAATCACAAATATTTAAAAATAACTTTGGAAAGGAGAATCTGGGTAAACCACTTGAACCAAGTGAACAAACTGAGCCTCACCGATAATGAGACAACCTAACACAAAATGTTTCCAAGGTGACACAGTGGGAAGCCACCCATGCAGGATTCTTACCAGACTGTTCAACCTGATCTCACTGAGAGAACGACCAGCGAATCCAGATGGTGGGACATTTTAAAAGACAATTGACCTGGACTCCTTGAAAAAATGTCTGTGTTATAAAAAACAACCACCACCACACCAAAAAAGTAAGGAGGCTTTTCTAGATTAAAGGAGATTAATAAGACATGGCAAGCAAGTTCATGCTCCTTGATTGAATCTTGGATTTAAGAAAAACAAAAAGGTTAAAGGACATCTAGGGAACATTTAGGAAAATCTGCTAGTGGACTGTGTATTATTACATTAATGTTAAACTCCTCAAATGTGATCATTCTCTGTAGTTACGCATGAGAACGTTATTGTTATTAGGAGATATATACTGAAGTATTTCAAATGTTATGAGGTCTGCAACTTCCAAATGGTTCAGAAAAAGTGTGTGTGTGTGTGTGTGTATGTGTGTGTGTGTGTAGATATAGAGAGAGGGAAATAAAACAACTGCAAAATATTAACAAGCGATGGATCTAGGTAGAAAGAGTATTCAGATATCCATTATTCCTTCAACTTTTTAATAGGTCTGAAACATTTCAAAGTAAAAAATTGAGAGGTAAAATCATCTAGGAGAGGGTGTACTACCGAGGGAGAGGGCTTTCCGGGCACAGGCAACACCATGCCCCCATGAGGCCGGGAGGGGCTTGGTGAGTCCAAGGGGCCAGGGGAGCCAGTGCGGCTGCCACAGAGGGCGGGTGTCAAGGGCTGGGGGGCAGAGTGGGCACGGGCGCTTCCGGCCTCATCCTGAGAACTCTGGGAAGCCACTGAGGTGTTCAGAATGGGGCTTGTCATGATCGGATTTAAGCATTTAAAGATCTCTCTTGCTCCTGGGAGAGGACCGAGGCGAGGGGCACCTTTGGGAGGACAGGAGCCTAATGGCGGGGCCTCAGCCACCTCTGTCCCTGTGCAATCCCAGGGTCTTTACCTGCGGCCCAGCTGAGCTCTCTCCAGGTCTGCCTGAGGAGCAGGGCTGAGACAAAGGGCCACATGGGGATAGAGTAGGAATGCAGGTTGGGGGCAGCAGGGAGAAGACTTTGGGGCTGTGAGGTAGACGACAGGTCAGATACCAGGTTAGAAGGGCACCCTGGGGGCCCACTGAGTGGAAGGGTGGGCCTGGGACCACAGTGGCCTGGCCTGTAAGGAGGATTCTTAGGAAATGGTTGAAGGCTGTGGGCCAAGCTCAGGGTCAGGCTGCCAGCTCTTTGAAGCTGGGCAAGAGATGAGTGGAACCATTTACTGAGGACTTCCTGTTCTTTAAGATCTGGACTAAATTTATACATAGATTGTCTACTTCAGCCTCAGAACCACCTGCAGATAAGTATATGATTATTTCTAGTTTCCAGCAGATGAAAGCTCAGAGAGGTTGAGAGGCTTCCCAAAATTGCACAGCTGGTAACTGGCAGAGCTGCAATCTGAAATAGGCCTAATGTGACTCCAGAGCCTATGACCTTATACATGACAACATGCTGGTCTTCACCAGGGAGACCCTGGAGCCCTGGCAGCAGGGATTGGGGGGCCAGGGACTCTTCCAGGGCTTGGCAAACAGTCAACAATAAAAGTGGAGGAGATGGATTTTATCTAACTGATCATTTTGCAGGCACCCGCTGTGTCAGTGCCTGTGACAGGCCCTAAGATTAGAGGGACAATAGATACAGTTCTTGCATAAAGAGTGTGTTCTGCTGTGTTGGATATGTGTGTGACAGACCATCCCAGGCTGGGCTACAGTAAAATGCTCCCTGTGTTGGATATGTGTGTGACAGACCATCCCAGGCTGGGCTACAGTAAAATGCTCCCTGCATTATGCTCATAAAAAGGAGAAATCTGGGGAAGTCACCTCTGACAACAGCCTGGATTTAATTGTGTTATAATATAAATGCAAGTATATATATATATATATATATATTTAATGTAGTGAAAGCCTGCCAATATTTGAAAATACACATTATATGTCCATATGAGGGGCTATTATGCAATACTTAAATGACCTGTAGAATTTTTTACTGACATGGGGAAATTCTCATGATATACTACAGAGAGAAAAAACAAGCTACAATACTGATGAACGGTATGACTTCGATTACTATTAAAAAATTTGGTAAGAAATATATCACTCGACTGGGAATAAAAATTCTTGATATTCTGTAAGCAATTTAAGTTTAGAAATATACATACAAAAATATTAAAAGAGTGTAAGAGATGTGATATTCTCAAATACAAAATGTAGACCTTACTTTGGATAAGGAATCAAACAAATTAACAGAAACAGAGAGATATATCATTAGGGAAATGTGAATATACACTAGATATGTGATGATATTAGTTTATTAACATTATTTATTATTAATATATTATTAGTTTATTAATATTACTAGTGCTTACTGTTTTAAAAAACTGTTAAGGAAAATGAAAATGCAGATGAAATTATATGATGGCTGAGATATGCTTCAAAATAATTAAAGGGGTGTGGGGTGTAGACAAATGAGACAAGGGAGGTTGATAGTTGAAGCTGGCTAGTGGTTCATTATATCATTCTCTTTACTTTTGCATAGATTCAAATTTTCCATATTAAAAAATATCTGGTGGTTCCCTGGGTTGTGATATTAGAGTACTTTTTCTTTTAATTTTTTTATTTCTTATGTTTCTATAATGAGCAGGTATTATTTTATAAGCAGGAAAAAATAAGTTGTTGTTTATTTGTTTGTTGAATGACTGCCCACACTGAGGGAGAGCAGGAAGTAGTGTCTCTTGGAGAAGGGGGAGTGGGAGAGAGTCCAGAGTTGACACAGGGTAGTGTGGAGTCATCAAAGAACAGTGGGGACAAGGGGAAGTCAAATGGAGACTCCGTCCTCTGTGCAGAGGCTGGAAACAGCTGCAGGGTGGGGCCGGGGCTGCTGCCTGAGAAAGGAGAGGTGGCTTGCTGGGTTCAGAGCTGGAAACAACAACTGTGGGGACAAGAAGCCAAAAGGGTGACCTAAGAAGGGACAGTGGTGGAAAGAAGGAGCACCTGGCATGCAGGGACTTCAGAACATGAGTCTTTTTGCCTTTTTCTAGGCAATGTGACCCATTGTTGACTAGAACTTGAACCAGGTTTACTGAGGAATTTAACACTAGCCCTGCTCGGAACCTGGTGTGCCAGTAGGCAAGATGGTAGGGGCAGGGCAGGACAGAGAGGCAGTGGGGGGCTGGAACCAGGGTTCGACTGAATAAGAGAAATCTCCCCTCTTCATCCTCTCACTCCAATTTACTTATCAGAATGGCAGCAAAGAAAAAAAAATCCCTGACATTCTGTTGCTACTGAGAGGGCTCAGCACAGGGCCTTTGCATATGCCCTTCCCTCCACCTGGAATGCTCTTCCCTCTTTCTGCAGCTGGTTGGCTCGCATCCATCCCTCAGATCTCAGTACAATCTCACTGCTTCCTGGACGTCCTCCCACTCCCCGCTTAAATCCCTATTTTATGCTCTTATTACCAGGTACCGCTCTTCATAGTACTCAGGACAGCTGGAATCCTACATTCACTTTTTTGTGATTATCTGGTTAATATTTCTCTCATTCAACACACTGTAAACTCTTTAAGGGCAGGGATTATGTCTATTCTGTATCTCCTACCTAAGCTGCTACCTGGCCTGTGGTAGGTGCTTACTAACTATTCATTGAATGAATGAGGGAGAAAAGCTGTAGTTGCTAGATGGGGCCCCTAATTCTTATTTCATCTGGGCCACTTTGGAACTGATAAAATGTTTGACTCATCCTCAGGATAGCTAAGGAACAGAGCGCCCCCGGGGCCTTCTCCATCTCCCTAAGAGCTCTGCGTGTATTTCAGGTGACCAAATCTCTCATTTGATGGAAAGGGAATTGAGGCACGAATAAAGCGCTCAGCCCAGAGGGTGCATCAGAGGCAACAGGTGGTGTTCCCAAGTCCAGCAGTGGGTTCTGCTTCACAGCCAGGACAGGGCCTGCGGTCGGGTGGGTAAAGGGACACAAACTGCCCAGCCTTCTCCGTACCTCAGCTCCAATGTCACTTCCTCCAAAGGTACTCTCTCTCTTCCCCATTACACTCACATTATCTTCTTTTCAGAACTTGCTATCATATGTAACTAGACTTTTTTTCTTTTCTTTTTTTTTTTTTTCAGTGTGATTTGTTCTCACTTGCTAGCCTGGAAATCTGTGAGTTCAAGGATCATGTCTGATTGTTCATTCTTAGAGTCCAGCATTTAGCACAGGGCCTGGCTCATAGTAGATGCTCAAACATTTGTTGAATGAATGAATACAAGAATGAATGTGTGAATGGCCTAATGGTGACCTATGGGATGGCTGGCAAGGCCAGTGGAGAGAAAGGAGCCAGTTAGGGTCAAGAGAGGGGCAGCAACAGTCCAAGTCATCTAGGAAGGGCTTAGAGATCCTGACACCAGTGGCAGGACTGCACAGGTCCAGGAGTTGGAGTCTCCACTATACACCAAGGTTTCCTGGGTTCTGAGGGGCAGAGAGGGCTCAGCATCTGTAGCATCTGGGGAAATGTGGGCAGCATGTGCCTTACCAGTGAGGAGGCGGGCGAAGGAAGCCCAAGCTATGCCCCACCCTGTCTCCTGGGCTCCTTCGACTCCTCTGAGCTCCTGACTTCCAACAGGAGGCTCTGGAGCCACCACACTCCCCTTGAACCAACTGAAGGTCTTTCCACTGAAGTTGCCCTCCTCACAAGCCACAGGGGGTTCCTCTTCAGCAGGAATTCATGCCCTACTGAAATGAGCAGCTGGGGCAGCCTGGACGGGAGGGCGTGTGGTGGACAGCCGTGATCAGAGGCTCTGAGTGACAGGGGCAGGGGAGGGACAACCCGGGGCTGCGGCGTGTGGGTGCTGCTTGCCCTCAAGTACAGAGAAATGCAAGACAGAGACAGAGACACAGAATAAAAGACAGGATAAAAGATAGAAAGTAACAAAGAGACCCAGCAAGGCAGAAAGAGGCAGATTACAGGCACTGAGAGATAGACAAGAGAGACAGAGACAAGGAAAGAGACAGGCTGAGAACAGAGGGGAAAGCAGAAACAGCAAGGGACTGAGAAACAAAGAGAGTGGAGACACGAGGGCACTAGGAAATGTTGACAGAAGGAGAGACAGAAAAGAGGTCAAGGACAGAGACAGGGGGCAGAAACAGAGAGAAAAGGAGAAACAGACTGAGAGTCACATTTACTCACTGATTCCACATTTATTGAGCACCTAGCCATGGCAGGCTCTGTGTAAGGCACAGATCAAGGCACCCAGACCCAAGTGGTAGGCACCGAGATGCAGCAATACAGACTGAGACAGAGATGAGAAAGGGGGAGGCAGAGACTGCACACGGAGATGGGGGCTAAGGGGAGGACGCTGAGATAAGAGAGCGGCAGAGAGGAAGGCTTGCGGGCAGAGGGCGGGACCAGTGGGGGCCGGAGGGCAGCCTGGAGTAGGGCCGGGCTGGGGAGACCTGCCCCCGCAGCCCCCTCCTCAGCCCCACCTCCAGCTCAGCCTGCCCCGCGGCTGCCGGATCTCCCGCCCTGCTCCGCGCGCTCCTGCAGGCACTGGAGGAGGTCTGGCTCTGCCTGAGCCCCTGGTCAGCAGGGCGCCCAGCCCACCCCGGAGCTGGAGGACAGAGGCGGTAGAAGGGTATAAAAAGCTTCCTTTCCACCCAGAGACCATGTTATGACCAGAAAAAGGTTCACACGATGAGAAGGGAGGGATGAGTGTGTGAAGTGAGCTTCCAAAATAGCCAGAGGAGGTGCCTCTTCCTTCTGGGGTCTGAGTACCAGCCCCCGGAACACCAAAACCTCCCTGAAATCTGGAGCCGAGGGAAGGAATCATCTGTAGCAAATGCCGAGCCCTCCCCCGCCCCATCTTCTCCACGTCACCACTGAGAAAATGCCGCAGAGAAGAGGGTGGGCCGCAGAGGCAGTCACCTACCCGCTGGTGCCGGGTCTCTGGGCCTGAGAGAAACGCCAGTCCGTGTTGGGCGGAGCTTGCTGTGGAGAAAACAGAGGAGAAGGGGCTGAGTACCCACAGGAAGTCAGAATGTCACCCCAGCCCCTGGGGCTGGGCCGGGAGGGGACGAGGGGCGTGGACACAGGAGAAAATGGGGTAAGATGAGGGGATCGGGTAGACTCATCTCCAAAGACAAAATGTACCTCAGGACTCAGAGGTCTGAGGCACTGGAGACATGGAGGTAAAATAACATTTATCTGACCTCGGTGAGCAAACCCAGATTTCTGTTCTAAACAAATGAGTCCTTCCCCCCTTCCTGCAGACACAGAACTTCTAAGCCTCGATTCGAGGGTCGAAAGTGTCTTCTGCAGACCCGGGGAGAGGCATACAGAGAACATGGCAGAATTGGCAGAGGAGGCTTTTGGATGAGAATTCCACCAACCCAGAAAGAACCTATTTGGCTCCTCAGCTGGGAACAAAGCATCGTCTGCAGCAAAATGGCTGCTGCCCCTGGTAACCCTTCTTATGCCAGGCTGTGCTGCAACACATTCACAGGGGCACCCCCTCCAGGCCCCGGGCTCCAAGGATCCCTTCCCGCAGCTAAACACATTATTAATTTAGGAGTCATGCCAGACTGCGCCTTCGCAGGGCATCCAACCCCCAGGACACCTCTCGCCCCCAGAACCCTGTGCCAGACCATGGCTGTGACTGAGGAGGAGAGAACAAGGCTGCTCTGTCTGGTGTGCAGAAAGCTGCTGGGAGGAAGCCAGCAGTGGCCAAGCTCCCACAGCCTCCCGGCAGAGCCAACCGAGTCTCCAGGGCTCCCAAGGGGCCAAGCCGTAGCCATCGCCCACCTGGATGGAGGTGTGCGGCTCTGGCCAGTCACTCACTCCTAGGCGCCCCCAGCCTTTGCAGAGAGTGTGTCACCCCCTCACACACTCTCACGGCGCATTCTTAGAGCCATCTCCTCACTGGGTCCGGGGTGTGTGTGCTGCTAATTGATTCTCACACTCCCAGGAGCACAGAGGGAGGTGTGGCCATGTCTGCTTACGCTGGGGAGAAGGAAGACCCAGGGCTGCCAAAGGATGCACGCTAAGGCTCACAGGTGGCAGTAATGTAAGCAGAGCCCAGAAACCTAACATCCCAGGCCCAGCTGGAGTCACCAGCGCTGTCCAGGGCTGCCGTGGGGAAGGGCACCAGGATGTGTAAACTTCAGGCCCTGTACTCTTCGACACAGAATCCACATGGAGATGCAGGAACTACAACAGATTGGAGAAGAGTTGCCAGGCAAAACTCACTACCCACAGAAGGACGGCGGGTCCAAGTTTGTTCAGTTAGGGCTGCTCAGGGACGAGGAGCCCCAGAAGACTTTCTCTGCATGTAAGGCGCTAAAAGAGAAAGAATCCCACCTTCGCCCCAGCCCAGCATATGCAGACTGCACCTCCTGCCCTCCAGTTTCACAAATCCTAGGTAATTGCAAGCACAAATTCTGTAGTTAGACAAACCTGAGATCTTTCTCCATCACTTATCTTATGAATCTTCGCAAGTCACTGGGCCTCTGTGGAACAACTCGGTTATAAGGCGGATATGCTAGTATCTATCCAAAAAAAGTGTTGAGAAGAGCAAAGGAGATGTTGTGGTGTTCCGAGGGGGCGTCTAGACAGGCTCTCCCAGCTACCAGAATTATGTGGGGCTGTTGCTTCAAACTATAATTCTGATTCCGTACGGACAGGGTGGGGCATAGATATGTCTTGAATAAAATCTCCTGGGCATTTCACTATTATAGGTTCTCCATACATGAGGGAACCCTCGCAACTGGCAGAGGCTGTGGCTTTCCATCAGCTGAAGCAAGAAGGACTTGCCAAGATCTCAGACACTTTGGTCGCCCCAAAAGCCCTGGCCCTAGATCACCGGGCACATTGCCATAGCAACAGACCCAAAAGCCAATCTCTGAACGTGCAGAGCGCAGATGCTCCAGGCCCCCACTTCCCAGGAGAGCATGGGGCCGCGCTGCCACTGATGTCCCAGGCTGGCTGTCCCATAGACACCTGCTCACTCGCTCCAGGCCAGGGCCTACCGCCCCTCGGGCCACAAGGCAGCTCAGCCCTCCTGCCTGAGACTTCTGGGCTGGAGGCGCAGCTGCCATCCTCGGGTCGAGACACGGGTCATAGAGCTCGGCCCGCCCCGCGCCTGGAGCACCCAGGCACCTCCGCTGGGCGCAGGCCCGCTGCAAGGTGACCGGGTCCAGCCAGGACGGTGGTGGGAGGCTCCTGAGTCCTCGCGGGCCCTGGGCGGCCACGACCTGGGACCCTCACCACGGCGCTCAGGCAGCGGGGGGGAGGGGGGGTTGGGAAGCCCTGAGGGGCCAGCGAACAGCCCTGGCGTGTGAACCTGATGGCGAGCTTGTGCGTGGAAGCCCAAGTGCGAGGGGTGCGCGTGTGTGCAGGTGAGGCGTGGCGAGCCCATGCGCTGTGTGTCCTGCGGGTGTATTCTGTGGGGAGGACACGCGTGATACCCACGTGCACACCTACGTCCTGCCTACAAATGGGTTTGTTTGACGTGGCAGTAAGGAGGGTTGAGAATAGCAGCGAAGTCACGGATGGAGAGAGTGGGGAGGAAGGCAGGAGGACACCTAAAGGCCGGCGGAGCGTGCAGGCGCCTTGGGCCTAGGAGGCTGGCTGCAGGCGTGGGCCTGTGACTGTCTCCATCCCGGTGGTCCCCGTGGAAATCGCCGGAAAGACAGCCGTGCCCCAGCCTGTCCTGAGTGTGGGGTGGGAGTTCGGCCCTAGCTGCCCTCGCCTACAATCACCACCACCTCCGGGCGCTCGGAGCGCCCCCCCATCCTCCCCCGCCCCCACACCTCTGGTTCCGCTCAGTCCAAAGGCCCCGACAATCTTGTGGAGCGCCACCAGCTCCCGAGCCCTCCCGAAAGGAGTGGATGCAAGTTCAAAGTCCCTTATGTGGACAGGCTGCTTCTCCATCGCCGCCCGCAGGGGCTGCCCCGGGAGGCGCTGAGCCCCTCACCTGGCTGGGCTCCCTCAGCGTGTTAGAGCGCGACCGGAAGGCGTCGGGCTCCAGTGCCAGCGCTGAGGGCTGCTGGACGCTGAGGGGCCTCAGGAAAGTGAAGTCACTGCCGTCCGAAGCTGGCGAAAAGCACGTCCTGTAGCAGTGGCTCTGTGAGTCTGCGGGCCGCAGCGTCACCTCCATGTACTTGAGGGTGCCGTCTGAGCTCACCTGCACGTTGGGGGTGGACTGCTTATAGTAGTCCCGGGAGGGGGAGTCCTGGCGACTACAGCACTGGCCCCCGCCCCCAGCCTGGTCTGCATGCCCCCCAAGGCATCTAGCTGACAGAAAGGTGAAGGTGACTAAGGATAAGAGACTGATGGCCGCAAGAGCCACAATGAGGTAAAGGGTAAGGTCTGAACGCTCAGGAGGGTGTGTGAGGAAATCGCTGGATTGGGGCATTTCCTCTGGGTCCTCATCTTCCAGAACCAGCAGCACTGTGGCTGTAGAGGACAGTGAAGGGTCACCATTGTCCCTCACCAGGACCACCACCTGCTGGGTGTCCAAGTCATCCTCCAGTAAGGCCCGGGCTGTGCGCACCTCACCGGTGTGTGCAGACACCAGGAATAGCCCTGGGGCTGTGGACTGTGGCAATAGTGAATAGGAGAGCCATGCATTGTGGCCTGCATCAGCATCCACGGCTGTCACCTTGGTGACCAAGGAGCCAGGAGGAGCAGAGCGAGGCAGACGCTGGGGTACTGAGAGTTCCCCGCCTGGTCTTGGGTGCAGCACCGCTGGGGCATTATCATTCCGATCCAGGACAAACACATGCAGAGATGCATTGGAATGCAATGGGGGGGAGCCAGCGTCTTGAACCCCCACCACAACCTGCAGCATCTGCAGCAATTCATAGTCAAAGGTGCGCTGGGCAAAGACCCGCCCATCCTCAGGGTTGACATACACAAAGGAGGAGGCTGGGGCTCCCTGAATTTGATTCCCTACAATAGAGTAGGTGAGGCGGGCATTATCCCCAGTGTCCGGATCCGAGGCAGCCACAGTGCAGAGAAGGGAGCCCGGAGGCCGGTTTTCTGGGATGTAAGCGGTGTAGAGGTGCTGGGTAAAGCAGGGTGCATTGTCATTCACATCTGAAATGTTGAGCCTGATGGTGAGATGCGAATGCAGGGGAGAGAAGCCTGCATCGGTGGCCAGAAGCTCAATGATATAGTGGGAGGCGGCCTCCCGGTCCAAGGGCTGGCTGGTGAGCAGTGAGTAGTGGTTCTCAGAAGGCTTAATGTGAAATGGCAGGTCCGGAGAGATATCAAGGCTCACTTCACCATTTCTCCCTGAGTCTCGGTCCCGCACATTAAACAGTCCCACTACTGTGCCCACTGGTGTACTCTCCAGAACAGGGTTGACCAAAGAGGCCAGTAGTACTTCTGGGGCATTGTCGTTGACGTCCTGCACATCCACTTGAATCACACAGTGGCCTTCCATGGCTGGCTGTCCCTGGTCCCGGGCTCTTGCATGAATTTCATAGAAATTTGACTCCTCAAAGTCAATGGGACCTATCACATGGATGGCTCCACTGCTAGCGTCTAGGCCAAAGAGATTCTGCACTGCCTCAGATGTATGGTCTCCAAAAGAATAGTCTAGTTGGCCATTGGTGCCCTCATCTGGATCAGTGGCATTGAGGCGGAGCAGTAGTGTACCCACGGGTGCATTCTCTGGGAGCCCCACACGTAGAACTGAGGACCGGAAGGCTGGAGCATTGTCATTGATGTCTAGCACGGTGATGGAGATAAGGCTGGTCCCTGAGTGAGCTGGGGTACCCCCATCCACAGCAGTCAGTACCAGCTGATGCCTTGCCTGGGCTTCACGGTCCAGCTGCTGCTCTAGCACCAGTTCTGGGAACAGCTTCCCATCTTTTAGGGTCTTCACATTCAGAGAAAAGTGGCTGCCAGGGCTCAGAGTGTAGAAGCTTACAGTATTGGTGCCCACGTCCAGATCCTGGGCGCTATCCAGTGGGAATCGTGCCCCAAGTGCAGCTGATTCCGAGATGCGTATCTCTCGCTCAGGGGTGGCAAAGCTAGGAGAGTTGTCATTGAGATCCAAGATCTCTACCTCTACACGGATTAGTTCCAGGGGGTGTTCAGTCACCACCTGCACTGGCAGCAGGCAGCTGCTGCTGGTTCCACACAGGCTCTCTCGGTCAATCTTTTGATTCACTGCCAGAGCACCACTCATTAAGCTCAGGGAAAAATAGTGCCCATTCTCCTCAGAGCCCAACCGCAGTCTGCGGCTCAAAAGATCTGTCACCTTCAAGCCTAGATCCTGAGCAACATTACCCACCAGCGTCCCTGGATCAGACTCCTCCACCACTGAGTAACGAAGCTGCCCAGACACCCAGCCCCAGCAGCACAAGGACAACATGCATAGCACTTGCCATTTCCCAGCGAGCTGTGAGGGTATCTGAGGCCCCATGGCCCAGAAGTCCCTTCCTGGACACTGACACTGTGCTGTCCTGTCCCCAAGGCTGAGCCAGGTCTTGGAATGTAGCAGCTGAAATCTCTTATGCCTCCTTCCAGCCTCTTAAACACTGCTCGGAGGTTTGTCTGCCTGCAGCAGTTCTTAGTCACCAAAAGGCGGGGGTGGGTAGAGGGGGAGGGGAATTGAATCTGAGTGGAGCTGGGGGAGGAGAGGCGGGCAGGAAGAGCAGATCCCCCACCTAGCCTCTGAGTCTGATTGGCCAAAAAGTCTGTCTGCTCTCCACCAATTATGAAGTCTCCTCAGTGCTGGAAACCTTAGGAACAGGCACTGTAAATCTGTGTCACAGAAGCCTCCTACCTCCCCACTCATTGCGTGCTGCAGGTTGATTCAGCCCCCTTGGCAACAAAGTTTGACGGCTCAGACGGTGCTCAACAGGGAACAAAACTTCTCAGTGTTCTACCCCAGCAACTTCCTGCATGACTTCAGAAGCTTCCACTACTTTGCTTGAACTAACAAAATTTTGTCCTTCTGGGGGAGGCAAAGCCCATGTTTCCCTGTCTCCCATCTTGCCAAATGCTGCTAAGGTGAGAGAAAAGATCTGTTAGGACCCTTTAGAGTCTTGCTCTGACTCTCCATCAATACTTGGAGGAATCTTCATGTCAACAGTGGCTATAGGATTCAGCTTTTCTGAGATCCTTATCTTGAACTGTGGAATGATCATCACAGCTTGTGGTAGGGGCAGCACTTCTGGGACTGATGCAGCTCATGCAGGCTGGTGCCCAGACGCTAGCCTTGGCCTCCAGGCTGTATGGTTTCACCAGTTCAGAACTCTACTATAAAATTCCCAGGGTGGCTGTAAGCCAGTTTTCTAGCATTAAGTGATTTCACCTAATGGTTTATTTCCCAAAGAGGCAATGTTACCCTGTCCCCAATCTACTGCACCCAGCTCAAATGCCAGGGGGTACTTAACTGGGAGTCCCTAAGGCCTGGACTAAAAGATCTCTGCCTCCACCTTGGTGCCTCTACTCCCCTGGCTCTCCCCTCTTTGGGTTCTCTGCTATGTTTCAAGCAGAGGGTTGCCTTCACAGTGGGCTAGGGAGTACATGATGCCGTGGGGCAAAGATTTTAGTTCCATTCAACTCATTGGGAAATAGTAACCTAGAGTTAAGGTACTCCAGACCCTGGCCCCCTATTCAGGAAGAGTAGAGAATGCCACCTGGATTTAGGTGATCGCCGGATGCATCCTATCCCTGTACACCAGAGCTTTCTATGCGCCCACATTCTGGCAGCATGCTTCCACAGTACCCTGGCTCTTGATCACTTACTTTCATTTCTTACTCTCAGATAAGGGCATAAGTTGCCCCCAAGTACTCATCTGTGACAACTCCCTGGTCAATTCACAAAATGCTTCTACAGCACAGCATCTACCACATAGTTACCACTCACAAAAATGGCGACATCACTGTGGGCTCTTACAGAGAGGCCAGTGTTCTCTGGAACATGGTGCAGCCATATGCCTGGATCAGAATAACCCTCAAGCATTGGCTGAGCCTGCAAAGGTCTCACCTCTAGCCCATAGAGAAGATCAGAGGGTGGGCAGCTTGGGCGAACAGGTTCCCCTGCCATAGGTGCACTGGGTGACTTCACCATCATGAAGCTATCACTCCTAGTAGGTGCAGAAGCCAAGGGTGTACAGCCATGAGAGTGGCCGCCCACATCAACAAACTTGATAGGATCATCTGACCCTAGCTGGATTCTGAGGATCCCATTGGAAGGAGGAAGCCCCTCCCTCCTTCGAGACCGGGTGAGACAGGTGCAGGTGCCAGCAGGAAAGCAGGTCACTCCACAGGCAGCCCCACGCAGACATTTAGAGAGTAGTGCGACGAATGAGCCAAAGGAGACAAAGCAAATTGCCACTAGCGATACAGCCAAGTAGAGGGTCAGGCGGGATTCTCCTTCCCGTGGAGCTGAAGATTCTCGAAGATCGGGGACAACTGGATGAGTGTCTTCCTCCAAGGACACTAGAAGAGTAACGGAGGTAGAGAGTGGGGGGCTACCGCTATCCTTGACCACAATGACCAGCTTCTGTGGTGGAAGGTCAGCGGGGATGGGAACAGCCGTCCGCACCTCCCCAGCATAGCGGGAGACCGCAAACAGGCTGGGATCCGGGGCCTCCAGGAG
This sequence comes from Manis javanica, assembly GCF_040802235.1. Lineage (NCBI taxonomy): Eukaryota > Metazoa > Chordata > Mammalia > Pholidota > Manidae > Manis > Manis javanica. The sequence continues at coordinate 88,000,809 of NC_133169.1, read as the reverse complement.
CTGATAGGAAACCCAAGCATTGTAACCTGAATCCAAGTCCACAGCAGTCACCTTTGTGACTAGGTGGCCAGCACCAACTGATGGAGGCAGTGCTTGAGGACATAAAGAACCAGGCCGGGCCCTAGGGCGGAGCACAGCCGGGGCATTGTCATTGAGGTCCAGCACAAATAGACGAACTGTCACAGTGCTACTGAGGGGTGGGTTGCCCCGATCCCGGGCCTGCACCTCAAACTGCAGTGTCTGTGTTTGCTCATAGTCAAAGGATCGAGTAGCATGAACAGCTCCTGTCTGGGGGTTCAGAGAGATGAAGGAGGAAGCTGACACGTCTCGATTTCTGGGCTCTAGGAGAGCATAGGAGATAAGTGCATTCAAGCCAGAGTCCGGGTCCGAGGCTGCAAGGGAGCAAAGCAGATCCCCTGGGCGATTGTTCTCAGGAACAAACACCTCATGTGACCTCTGGAAGAAAGAGGGTGGGTTATCGTTCACATCTGAAATATTGAGGAAAATAGCCCTCTGGGTACTCAGAGGAGGGTTTCCAGCGTCCGAAGCAGTCACCATGATGTCATAGCTGGATTTGGCCTCTCGGTCCAAGAGTCCAGCAGTCACCAAGGAGAACTGGTTCCTGAAGGCAGACTTGAGGGCAAATGGCAAGTGGTCAGGAATACGGAGGCTCACATCTCCATTTGACCCTGAGTCGGGGTCCTGCACACTGATGAGCGCCACCACGGTGCCAGGTTCTGCACTCTCTGGGAGGGTCCCAAGCTCCGAGGTCACCGTGATGTGGGGGGCATTATCATTTACATCCAGGAGATCCACCCGAAGGCTGCAATGTTGCTCCATGGCTGGAGAACCCCCATCACGAGCCCGAACGTCAAATTCATAGTAATTCTCACTCTCAAAGTCTAGGGGCCCCTGAAGGGTAAGCTTTCCAGTAGTGGGGTGCAGGCTAAAGAGGTCTCTCACACGGTCAGGGGTGTGACCGCTGAAAGAAAAGGTGACGTTACCGCTGGGACCCAGGTCCGGGTCCGAGGCATTGAGCTGGATGAGCAGCATGCCGGCCGGGGCGCTCTCCAGCACACTTATCCTGTAGCTGGACTGCTGGAAAGCTGGGGCGTTGTCGTTCACGTCCAGCACTGACACCCGGAGCTCGGCGGTGCCAGATCGCGGGGGGTTTCCCCCATCCACGGCAGTCAGCACCAGGCGGTAGTCTGATTGCTTCTCGCGATCCAAAGGCTTCTCCAGGAGCAGCTCCGGGACCAGGCTGCCGTCGCTGCGCTTCTTGACGTCCAGGGCGAAGTGTTCGCTGGAGCTTAGTCTATAGCTGTTGATGGAGTTGCTTCCCACATCTGCATCCTGAGCCTTTTCCAAGGGGAAACGCTGTCCTGGAGGAGCTGCCTCTCCAATTTCCAAGTCCAGCTGCTGCCGAGGAAACCGGGGGGCGTGATCATTCACATCCACAATTTCGACCTCCGCTCTGTACATTTCCAAAGGCCCTTCCGTTACGAACTCCAGGGGCACGATGCAGCTGGCACTGAGCCCACACAGTGCCTCTCGATCGATTGGATTCTTGATGAGCAGGGCTCCGCTGTCCAAATCCACACGGAAGTGTCTTTGGTTCACCTCTCCAGCGACCTGCAGCCTGCGAGCTGACAGGCTTTCTGCATCCAGCAGGAAATCTTGGGCGACATTCCCTACAAAAGTCCCTTCTTGTGACTCCTCTGGGACCGGATAGCGGATCTGCCCACAAACATAATCCAGGTGGCAAAAGAGGAACAAAAGGGTGGCCCCCCAGCAGATTTCTGCCCAGCTTCTCACCTTACCGAGCATTGCTGCTGCCCGCCAGTTCCCTATCTGGTCCCGAGAAGCGGATGAAGCCGACCCGCCCCAAACAGCCACAGCAGCTGGAGACACCTATCTCCCTTTGCCCGCGCCAGATCTGGCGCGGCTGGGCCGGCGCCGCAAGGGTTACGCGCGGTTTTTGCTGGTGGCGGGGTAGATTTGTCTGCCTTCCACCACCCGATTGGCAGGCAGTGGCTCCTGGGCTCAGCCAATAGGCTGAGCAGAGAACATCCCAACAGCAGCAGGGTTAATGCGTCGCAGCATTGGAGGAAAAAAAAAAAACAAAACACCTATCCTTTCGCATTCCTCCCGCTCAACGGCATTTCTTTCCAGGGGTTATTACCTCTGTGGAGAGGCAGACAACATATATGCATGTTTTTTCCCCCTAGCACACCACTTTCCCCCGCTCCCGCCCTTTTTTGGCGGGGAAAACAGCGACAGGCAGAGCCCTAGCAACCTGCAGCCCAAAGAGGAGTAGCCATTTGAGACGGGTCACTTTGTTCAAGCCAGTGTTGTCATCCACCAATATTCTAAATGAGTAGATTTAGGCTGCCTCTGTCTGATTGTATCAGAGCAACGGCTAACTAGAAGCACTGCCATATACTCAAAACTCTGCCCTCTGAAGATTATTCAGGAACATATCCATCTCTTTGCAGTAAAGGTTTACACATTAATGTGGCCAATTAGATTTATGCAGTACATGTTTTTGTTGTAACAAGAGGCGCAGCGGAAACCGCATCTCTCTTATTCAGACACATGCTAGTGATATACTAAATTACCATTCATTGGTTTCAAGGACAGCATGGAAGGAGATGAAATGGGTGGAGGAAGCCGGGAGAGGGGGATATTCCCAGTAAAGAATCCGTCTGTCTGGGAGGCGCTAGGACTAGATCTCACTACTGGGCAGAATGCTAATATTCACAGATGTAACAGCTTCCTTGAATGGTTGAGATCAGCTGCCAACAACAGCACTGTGCCTGCAAATCCCCTTTCTTTGACACCATGGTATGCTTGATATGTTGCTAATTACCAACAGAGACCGTTTCAAAAGGGCAAGCTTTTCACTTAGCCCCAGGGGGCCTCTTGGAGCTGGAGACTTGCTCTCCCTCCACCCCCACCCTGATCAGACCCTCCCAGGAGCCTGGCTACCACCCTGCACAAATACAGAAACAGTTTATTTCACACTGTATTACCTGCAAACTGTAATCTGAGTAGCAAATACACAGGAGCACAAAGAGAAAAATGCAGCCTGGTCTGGACATGAGATTTCTTAACTCATTTGAATCCACACCTAGGTTACCACTGGCTGCCAAAACCCCAAGCAGCGAAAGTTGGGGGATTCTTATCCTCCCCAGAATTTTTCCAAACCCTTGACTGTCAGGAATATCTTTTTGACTGTGGTGAGGCCAGCAACCAATGCTCTGAGAGGAATCTGGCTTTTTGTGATCTTTTACAAACCAAACCAAACCAAACCCCTACACCTCCTCTCATGGGAATGATGGAGGTGTAAATCAGCCTGACTTACCAGGTGTTTATGTCAGTGAATTACACCCTCATCCACCCAGCTGCCTCAGCTGGACCACGGGAAGGGTGGGAAGGTCATCCTTGACTCATTCCTCTCCCTGACTCTCTATATCATGTCAATCAACAAGTCCTGACAATTTTACTTTAGTCATCTCCCTCCACCTATACTGCCTCTGTGGTGGTTCTCAAATATTGTAACAGCCTTCTAGTTGTTCTGTCTCCAGCCCCAATATCCCCGGTCCATTTCACTTACGGCTGCCAGAATAATCTCTCTAAAACACACAAAAAAGCCCTGATGACATCATCTGTATGTCAGTTCAAAATTCTGCAGTATGAATCATGGATAAAGAATAAAATAAAAACTCCTTGGCCTGGCCTAAAGGTAACTCAAGATCTAATTCCTGCTTACTTGCTTCACTTTTATATCTCTTGCAAAGACTGTCTGTTTTATAAGCATGCTTCAAAGTTCAGCAATAATGAAATATTATTATCCCTCTGAATGGAATTTCCTACAAGGGCCCCTCCCCTTTACTATTTAACAAACTACTCAACCTTTAGTTCTCTAATCAAGCATCAGCACCTCTATGAAATCTACCTTATTTTCCCAGGCTGACTTAGTTGTTTCTTTCCCTTTGTTCTCATTGCTTCTTCTACTATGCAGATCTCCATTATCTTTTTTCTTTCTTTTTTCTTTTTGCATGTCTATCTCCTATGGTATTCTGTGTACCATAATGGCAGGGACTGTGTCTGTTCATCTTTTACAGTACCTGGCATATAGGATGCTCAATAAGTGGTAAATTATTAATGTTATGGTTAGTTCAAATATTTATTGAATATTTGCACTTCATATGAGTACTTTATATTCAGTAGACATTTTATATGCATTACTTTTCACTCTCACAATGATTTTAAAAGGAGGTATTATCTTTATTATATAGATGAGGAAACTGGAGTGCAGAGAGGTTGAGAGACATGCCTAAAGCTAAGCAACTAGTACATGCAATGTTAGGATGCCACCACTCCAATCCCTGGTCTGTCTGGAAAGAAATATTGCCACTTTCTATAACATTTTAAATGTTTTTTCTTTATCTGTTTGTCATTTCTACAACCATGAACTGACCATTTACTGATATCTTTTAATATTCTCTAATAGGTCCCAATCCTTTGTATTTGCAAGTCCACACCAAAACAAACAGGCATACAGTCTGTATTACTGAACTGGAGCACCATAAAGCCTTAATTCTATATATCTTTGACTTACTCTTTTAATGTCAGGTATGTGATTCTCCCACCTGTAGATTTTTAAAACAGCTTTATTGAGATATAATTCACATGCCAATTCACTTTCCATTGGAAGTGTGCCATTCAATAGTGTTTAGTATATTCACATATACTAAAATCATGCAACCATCACCACAATCTAATTATAGAACTTTTTCTCCACCCCCAAAAGAGACCCATACTCATTGTCCAGCTCTAGATGCTTATAAAGAATAGTTGCTCAGGTGCTAGTGGTTTTTAGGAAGACTTTCTCTTTAGATGACTGAAATATCATCTTATGTCTTCTCTATAATGCTATTCTACAGCTATTTTATGTAATATTTTAAGGTTGGGAAATGATATCACAGAATTATTTAAGTTCAGTCTGGCCCAATAACACTGGCTCGTGGTTCTGTGAACACCAGAGTATCACTTTGCTTCATAAATTTGTTAATTGATAGACTGGCAGGTTTGAGGGCAGTGGCTTTTAAACTTGTCTGTGCATTGGAATCACTTGGGGGGGGGCATTTGAAAAATGCTGATCCCTGTGTTCCACATACCCAGAGATTGTGCTTTAGTTGGTCTGGGATGTGGCCTGGGCTTCAGAATGTTTAAAAGGTCCCTAGGTAATTCTAGTATCTAACTAAGTTTGATAACATTGTTCTAGGGAAAATGACAGTTTATATGCCCCTACTTTGTCATCTCTGGCTGTCTCCAGATTTGCTTATTCTCAAGGTATGTTTAAGATTTGAGGTGGATAAAGAACTAATAAAAATAATAACAGTAATAGCATAGAATTTTTTAACACAATACACCAGGCACTGTGCATACATTAAATCATGCACTAATTTTATGAAGTCCTTGTTACTCCTTTTTTGTATATGAAAAGCAGGTTTAGAGAGGAGATTAACTTGGCCAAAGGCTCATAGTTAGTAAGCAGTGGAGCCTCATATATCTAACTGCTAAATCCAAAGGTTGATAGCTATATACACTTACCAGTAACAAAATAACAGTGGTTTTCCCGCAATTGGAAGTATATATAGTTTCACTCCAAGACAAAGGCCTTACAGTCACTTGCACACCATCCTAAATAAATCAAAGCTTTTCCTTTCTCAGGATACGAATTTGCCTTTCACATTATGTATATACCCCCCAAAATAATGCTGAAAGTATAGGGAATAATACTGGAGGTACAAAAGGACTTTCATTTTGTACTTTATGTTCATTTGGATTTTCTGACTACTTCAAAGTAAGCAATCACTTTTACTTTTATAATTAATGATGGTTATCTTCGGGTTTGGGGTTGTTGCCTTTAGTTTTTCTTCATGCTTTTCTCTATTTTCCAATTTTTCCATAATTCCCATGCATCACTACTATAAAAAATATTTTAAGTAATGTGCACACCATTTTCAATAGCGTGCTTGGAATAACATTGAAAGGACACCTAGAATTTTATTTAATTCATAGAAAACCATCTGAGAACGAGGTACAGGATCTGCACCTCCAAAGGAAAATTATCAGCAAACCATTAGTTTTAATGCAGATGTGGCAATCATTTGGAAGGTGGATGAATGAGGTAGTTTTTCTATTCCTAGCATTTGCCACTGGTTAAAGGTAGCCGGAAGCTTATCTGGCTTGTTCCCAATACAGATGACACCAAGTTAAGCTCTGAGTGCTGAGGCACTGGGTCATAGTTTAATGGCCCCTTAGCAAGACTGTTTAGTTGTGATGGCAGCTGAGTGCTGAGGATGTGAATCGGGTCCACAAATGAGTCAATTAACTCCGAACCACCAACCACACTGTAGCTGGGCCATCCCTTTCACAAAGGCAGGATGTTTGATCTAGGAAGTCAGGTGAAAATGTGGACGCATCACTAAGAAAACAACTTCATCACTTAAAAATACTTCCATACCTTCCTGAGCATGGTGCAGGAATCGAAAAAGCATTAACATAGCTCTGGAGTGACTTGCTAACCCTTACCTGTCCGGAAGGGGAGCTCTCTGCACCCAACACCTGCCTATAGAACACCGGATCGCAGCTCCGCAGCGTGTTCTGGCGGCTGGCCAGCGGGCTGGCGGCACCAGGTTTCTTAAGCAGCGCGTCGCTGCGGCGCGAGTCAGTAGTGAGGTACACCTGATGGTAAAGGTGCGGCGGCATCAGTCCTCCCCGCACGGCGTCCGCGTGCAGAGAGGGCCCTGGTGTTCGGTACAGGGAGCTCACAGGGGTTCGGTACAGCTCCCGAGACTGTTTCCACTTGTAAACTTTGAATATGATCACTCCCAGTACTGTGATTGCGAACCCCACGGAGACCAGGATTAGAGAGAGAAGTAGATAAAAGGTGAGATTTTTAGTCTGCTCTGGAGGGTCAGAACCGGAAGGGAACTCCGCCCGGGCTTCGGGAGGTTCCTCGGTTACCGACACAGTCAGGGTGGCGGTGGTGGACAGCGATGGCTCCCCATTGTCTTTGATTAAGACCGTGATAGTCTGCCTGGGTGAATCTGTGTCCTGGACTGGGCGAGCAGTGCTGACTTGACCTGTGCGAAGCCCAACGGCAAAAAGGCTTTGGTTGGGGGCTCCCAAGAGACTGTAGGACAGCCAGGCGTTGTGCCCTGCGTCCGGGTCCCAGCCTACCACCCGCGTGACCACGTGGCCGGCAGTGGTACCTCGGGGCAGCGTCTCCACTGAGCTCCTGCCAGGCCGCGGGTATAGGACCTGGGGGGCGTTGTCATTGCGATCAGTGACGAATATGTTCACGCTGACGTTGGTGGTCAGGACTGGATTGCCCCCGTCGCTGATATGAGCTGTTAATTCGAACTCCCGCCGGTCCTCGTAGTCCAGGGGCACTAAGGACGACACGACGCCACTGTCACGATTTATCGTGAAATAGCGGCCCACTAGCCCAGTCTCATCACCTTGCTCCAAGAGAAAGAAGGAAAGGCGAGCATTCTGAGGGGCGTCGGGGTCCCAGACACTAAGATTTAGTATTGGAACCCCAGGGATGTTATTTTCCTCAACGTAAACGTCATAGGAAGATTGGGAAGGTTGTGGAGGGTTGTCGTTGATGTCGGACACTTGTACCCACACTGTCGTAAGGGCCGAGAGGGAAGGGGCCCCCGCGTCTCGAGCCGTGATACTGAGGTTGTATTCTGGCTCCGTCTCCCGATCCAGGGATGCGCTGGTTTTCAAAGTAAAATAATTCTTGAGGGAAGAAGTAAGGCTAAAGGGGAGACCTGGTGGAACCGCGCAAGTAACCAGCCCATTTTCCCCAGCATCCAGATCAGTCACACTGAGCAAAGCGATGACAGTTCCTAGAGGGGCATCCTCGGGGACTGGGCTGTACACGGAGGTGACTGTGATCTCTGGGGCATTGTCATTCACGTCCACGACCTCTACCAAAACTTTGCAATGTGCTCCTTCGGGATTGGCGCCCTTATCTTTGGCCTGTATGTAAATCTCGTGGAGTTTCGTGTCTTCGAAGTCCAGTCGACCCTTAATTGTCAGCACCCCGGTTACAAGGTCTAAGGAGAATAGTTCCCGCACTCCGGCACGGTTGTGGCTGCCGAAGGAGTAAATTATTTCACCGTTGGGGCCTTCATCCAGATCGGTTGCACGGACTTGCACCACGCGAGTGCCGGGGGATGCATCCTCCAGAACGCGCGCCCGATACAAGGACTGGTTGAAGGTAGGAGCGTTGTCATTCGCGTCCAGCACCGTAATGCGAACAGGAAGGCTGGCGGAGCGAACCGGGGTTCCTCCATCCAATGCCGTGAGCACCAGCTGGAGACTGGGCTCTCGTTCCCGGTCCAGCGCGCGCTCCAGCACCAGCTCCGCGTACTTGGTGCTGTCCTCCCGCGTCTGCACGCGAAGCGCAAAGTACTCGTTTCGGCTCAGCTCGTAGGTTTGTAAAGAGTTGCTTCCCACGTCGGGATCGTGCGCGCTCTCGAGCGGAAAGCGCGTGCCCGGAGCCACTGCCTCGCTAATCTCCAATTTCATTTCCCGGGTAGGGAAAGCGGGATTGTTGTCGTTGATGTCCTGGATCACCACTTCGGCGCTGAACAGCTCCAGCGGGCTCTCCACTACCAGCTCCAGAGCCACGGTGCAGGAGGGCAGGGTCCCGCAAAGCTCCTCTCGGTCCAGGCGGTCGTTCACGAACATCTCTCCGGTCTTCCGGTTCACCTCGAAGAATCTTCGGCTAGCTCCGGACACCGTCCGGAGCCTGCGGGCTGACAGACTGGCCAGATCCAAGCCAAGGTCGGTGACCACGTTGCCCACCGTGAAACCTTTCTCTCTTTCCTCCAGGATCTCATAGCGAATGACGGCGGAAGCCTTGTGCAAGGCACTGAGCAGAAGCAAAACTCCCACCACTCTCCCGGTCTTTACCAGTCCGCTCCTCCGGGCCTCTGGGACCATCTCACTCAAGGGCAGCTCCTCTGAGCGGGGCCAGATCTTCCCGGCTTTTCCGCTGGGAAACTTTCAGCGGGTTAGCGCTGGGGCGCTGGGCGCGGAGTCGGACATGGCTTTCTGGATGCCGTTGATTTGCTCGCTGGCTGTTCAGTCTCTGCCTCATTCCGGGGCGCCAGGAGGGGACGGGCCGGGGCAGATCTCCAGCGTCTTCATTGGCCGACAGCGGCACGCAGAGTCCCAGCCAATAACTGCACGAAGAATGCGTTAGCGCCCGGCTCTCGGAGCGCGAGCCCTCGCGCCAGGAACTTCACTTTTCTCTGGCTTCTTTCCAGAGTTTAGGGCCGAAGCGCCTTGAAAGCATCCGTACATCGGAAACTTACCTTGGCCTAAAAAGCCAGCTGCAGGGGGATGAAGGTGGCAGTTCTGCAAGTTCAAGCCTAAGCAAGGACTAGTAAACATTTTAATCGCTCTCTTTAGTCACAAGAAGGGAGGTGAAACCAAACCGAAAACGACACGTTGTCTGGAAAAACTCCGACACTTGGTTTGTTGGAGGACTGGTAAAACCTCTCTTGCCGGACTCCACTTGTTAAGGAGGGATTTAACATTTCCGAGAAGTTGTTAATAATTCTAGATTTATCTCTTACCAAATGCACTGTAGAACAATTCCCTATTCCTTACTCAGTAGAGAAAACCAACAGGAGCTACTATCTGTTTTGTGAAATTTTAAAATGCAATTCGGATTTCAGTTAAAACTGAGTGTTTAGCTTTAAGAATCTTGGCGCAACATGAAGTTTTCCTACTCTGTCTTTCCCAGTCATAGAGCATAATCGTAAATGTTTCCCTTTACTTGATCAATCCCTTTCCCAAGAACTTAGGTTCCTATGCCACAAAGAGAAGCTGCATTGCTAAAAAAGGGTAACATTCCCCAATCCCCCCTAAAGAGAAAAAAAGCCAGTCCTATTTACCATACGGACCTTTGTAAAATGACTGATATATGGCAGCAAAGCTCCATAAAATCTTTAGAGAAATACAAATCCTTTACCCGCAGAATAAAAAGCCTTGAGAGTCTGCATTTAGGATTATAGTCACTAAGCAAACAAAATAGCAATGATTAGGATAATGAAAAAGAGAGGTATGAAACAAGTCATAGCTGAGTTGTACATTCTTGGACAAGAAACTACCCTCTAAATATTCCTGGGCTCCTATCCGATTAAATGAATAAGGCAGGTAAAATGCCTGGCACAGCGTAAAGCTTCCATTAATGATGCAAAACACCCCATTACGTGACAGATGTAAAACTTTGGAGCCTCATGCAAATACTGAATGCTCATGACTTTGATTGCATACAGTCTTTTCTGCAGTGTAATTGATCCTTGAGGTGGGGAGCCAGGTTTCACATTTTCATATTTGACCTGTTTCTCCATGTTCTCAATACTTTAAATCATTTCTTAAGAACTGCAGTTTTAAATACTCAAGTTTAACAATAGCTAGACCACCAAGAAAGTTGACAGGTATTAGAAGATAGAATATATTCTACAGACTATATTTAAAATGTAGAAATAAAATATAGCCCAGTCATTTGCTACCTGAAGTGTGAGCCAAGAACTAATGGCATAGGCATCACTTGGGAGCTTGTTAGACGCAGAAAGGCCTCACTCAGGACCTACTGAACCAGAATTTGCATTTGACAAAATACCTGGGTGATTTGAAATGCACACTGAAGTTTGAGAAGCACTGATGTAGTGGGTTACTAAGAGATATACTGATTTATCAATCATTTTTCCCCTCTCACATCACTTAATTGACAATATGGCTTTTGAAAACCAGCTTTTAAAAATTGAAGTAGTTTTCCCATCCATAGTAAGGCTCACATTTTTCCTAAGACTCTTCATAAGCCAAGAGAACCCTCTTGGACCCATTCTCTATAGCAACCAGAAAGATCATAAAATTTTAATTGGATCATACAGTTCTCCAGCTCAAAACCCCTCTATAGCTTCTCACTTCTCCTGAAGTAAAATATCAAAACCTTTGCATAATATGCAAGTTCTCGTGCCTTTTCCTTCTCTCCATATTCCATCACCCTGCTTCAGTGTGGGCACCAGCCAAGTTCTTCTGCGCCAGGCTGTTCCCCTCCTGGGAGAGCTGCTTTCCCTTCCCTCTCTTGTCTGGCTGGTATCTACAGATCTTTCAGGACTCAATTTAAATGCTCTTTCCTAATAGAGAACTTCAGTTACGTCCCAGTGGAAACCAGGACCCTTATGCTCTCTCAGAGCTCTGTATATTTTCCTTTGCTGAACCCAGCACAAGTTAAAATTTTATAATTATTTTTTAAGCATAATGTTTGCCTCTACCACACACACACAAAAAAAAGCTGCAGGAGGCTGCGTCTGTTTTAATAATCACTTGTATCCCTGGTATCTAATACAGCAGGCATTTAATGCTCCTCTCCCACCCCCAAGCTTTACTGAAGTATAATTGACAAATAAAATCGTTTAAATTTAAGGCTTACAACAGGATTATTTAATATAAGTATATATTGTTCAATTATTACACTATAGTTAACATATATCACCTCATTTAATTGTCATTTTTGGGGGAGAAGTGGAGTGGTGAGAATATTTAAGGTCTACTCTCTCAGCAAATTTCAGGCATACACTACATACTGTTAACTGTAGTCACCATGCTGTGCATTAGATTCCCAACTTACTCATCTTATAACTGGAAGCTTGACCAATTTCTCCCTATACTTAATGCTTACCAAGATAGCAATCTTCATGCTAATGGCATAGTAATCATTAAACGCACTAAGGTTTATATACTCACTTATGTGCATCCATTTTCCCTGGTAAGCATTTCTGGAAGATACATTCACTCTTTCAAGCTATCAGTGAGCCTAATGAAACTATTCTTAAACTTAATGATTTGAAAGAAAAAATATAGCTTTCCAAAGAGCAATTACGGTAAGGTATGGTGGTACAATTCACACTGGAGAAAAAACAAGATGGCATGGCTTACTGTGCCATACCTATATCCAGGGAAAATGGGAACACCAATACAGTTAAAAGCAACCAATACAAAATGGAAGGATCAGTACAATTTTCCAGTCTCCATTTTCTTTCCTCTCGGTTTTATAATTTCAAGAGAGCCTCTGATCAATGAAAGGCAGCAAACATAATGTAATTTTAAAATAAAAAGTGAATATATTACAGTGGTCAGGAGTTATATAGCTATGAAGCTTTTATTTTTAACTTCTATTTTCTTTATCTGTAAAATGGGAACAATAATAACACTCCTTGACATAACCATAGGCATCTCAAACTTTTATTTTAATCTTTTAACAGCTTTATACCTACCACACAGTTCACCTAGACAATCAATGGTTTTTAGTAAATTTACAGTTTTGCAACCAATACCACCATCCAATTTTAGAATACTCCAATCACCCCTAAAATTCCCTCATGCCTGTCTCTAGTTAATCCTTGCCCCTACCCCCAGCCTCAGACAACCATTTATTGATGTTCTATGTAGTTTTGCCTTTTTTAGAAATTTCATAAAAAAGGAATTATAAAATATACAGCCTTTTGTCTCTGGCTTCTTTCACTTAGCATAATGTCAAACCCAACTCTTAACCCTCAAATCTGTTCTTTCTCCAACCTTCCCCATCTAATAAGGGGTGCTTCTAGTCCAGTCAAAAATTCCCAGGTCAGTCTTAGTATCTTTTTCTACATCCCCACGTTCAATTCATTATTAGTTCATGCCAATGCTTACTACCTCCGAAATGTATTTCGAATCTATCAACTACTTTCCCTCTCCACTGCCACCACCTGAGTCACAGCCACCGTAATACTGCTCTAGCTTCCTGTTTAGCCTTCTCACTTCCTCCTTTGCGTTCCCTAATCTCCATGTAGAACCCTGAGGAATCATTTTAAAAATTAACTAAATTAAATATTTTTGTTGCTAAATACACTTGCTTTCCTGGTGCTTGGTGCCAGGACTGGCTACATAATTTTTAAGGCCAATGAAAAATGAAAATAGGGGTCTCCTTGTTTAAAAATATATTAAGAATTTTTAAATGGTGACAACGGAATTAATCCAAATGTAGGACCCTTCTAAGAATGGGGACTGGTGAGATTACCCAGGTTACATGCCCATAAAGCTGGCATTGCCTAGCACAGGGGAAACTCTCCATAAATATTGCCTAATACCATTTATTCACAAAGGGTCATAATATAAGAATATCCTACGCATGATACTATTAAATTACAACATTCAAGGAAAAAATATATTATTATTATTTTGAAATCCTAAATAACACCTAGGAATCTTTCAATTCAGTCTAATTTGCCTATTTGAGGAACATCCTAAGGTCAAGTTAAGAAGTCACTTGAGGAGAAATTGTATAAAAACAGAGAACTAATCAATCAAACATACATCACAATTTAGACAGGTGGGATATTCAAGGATTTGGTAAAGATGGTGAATGTTTTACCCTTAATAAAATACCTGAAGGCTACCTGAAGTTCGTTTGTGCAAAAAAAATATTTACATACTTTGGTTTGAAAAGATTATCTATGAATCTTAAAGAATAAGTTTTATAAGACCTCCATTCTATCGACCCTCAGGACAAGAAGAAATTATATCATCAAAATATTTTAGAAATATAATCAGTGATTTTAGAGGTCAAAAAGTTAAGAAAAAAGACACTTACCTCTTCTCCCATTTGAGTGCTATTCACTTCTAGTCTTGATTACATTAATACTCTCTTAATATATCATAAAGCTTAAATATTCCAGGAAATTACTTGCAAGATATTACTAAATCTTTCTACATGAAAATGTCCCAAGAGACCTAAATTCTTCTTTGAGAGATAGAATTTGCTTAATTTTCCCTCAGCATGCTGTTATTGTATTGTTACCTAAATCATATCAGTTTTCACAAAATGGGTAGCCTTGTATGGCTGAGGGATTTTTTTTCTAAATGAATTCACTTCAACATATACTAATAACTTTGAGTGAGAAAAAAGCATGGCTTTCTGATCTTTAAATTCTTCTGACAATATAGAAGTTTAGTACATGATATTGATGATATCTCAAGTCACTGGGACAAAGATGAAGTTTTTAATAAATAGTATTGGGACAACTGGATAGCCATTTGGAAAAGAAGATAAAATTAGATCAGTACCTCAGTATAAACAAGAGTAAAGTCCATACAGATCAGAGATCTAAATATAAAAACTAAAAACATATGCAAGTAGTAAAAAAAATCGAATTTTTCTATAACCTGAGTGTTAGGTAAGCCTTCTAACCAGGACTCAAAATCTAAACAAGAGAGACTGATTCATTTGATTATGCAAAAAATAAACATGGAAAAGGTTGCAGTGTGAAAAATACCATAGACAAAGTTGAAAGGCAAATGACACAGTGGGGGAAAATATTGCAACTTATGTCTTGGACAAAGGGCTAATAGCTCTAAAGATATAAATAACAAAAATATTTTAGGACAAAACACTCAAAAATTGAATAGAAGAATGAACATAAGACCTGAACAATTTTTGAAAAGGGATAAACTGGCTCTTAAACATATGAAAGGACATTTACCTTAACCACAATGAGACAAATTCTAATTAAAACTACTTAATATTTTTAAAATTATCAGATTGGCAAAAGTAAAAAGCTTGACAATGAACTCTGTAGATGGAACTCTGGAAGAATAAGCATTCTATCTCTTGATAGAAGTGCAAACTGGTACAACCTATCCGGAGGGAAATAGTTACAGCTAACAAAACTACATATACAGTTATCCTATGATCTAGCAATTACACTTTTAGCAAGATGTCCTGAATATATACCTAAAAATTATGAAAATACCTATGCAACAGATTATTTGTTACAGCATTATTTGTAATTACAAAAGATTGGAAATTACCTAAATGGTGAACTATAGATTGGTTGGATATACTATGATATGTACACATACAGTGGAGTTTTATGAAGCTATAAAAAAATGAAGATCTCTACAAACTGATAAAGAATGATTTCTAATCCTAGAAGTCCTATTATTAGTGCAAAAGGCAAAGTAAAAACTTTTGCTCTAGACCACGTGGAACTAGCCATATCACTATATGTGGGAAAACGCTTTTAGATGCGGGATCAAAGGAGAGCAAGACTAAGGAGAGAAGCAAATGAGGTGAGTCCTGGGATCTCTGGTTTTTCATCTGGAGGCAATTTTCAGGCCATGGAGCAGGAAAAAGGAAATTCCAAGAATAACACAGTGGTCTTGATGAGTTGGGGAATGGAAATTAGAGTTTGGGGAGACTGAGGCAGTTAGAATTTGTGGAACAGAATACCAAAAGGAATGAAGCTACACAAAAAAATCCAGAAATATGAATAAGAATCCCCTTGAGTCTCTGGTTGAATGATAATGTGAGCGTGCATAGACTGACAGCCTTCTGAAGCCGGGCAGAAAACAACTGTCAAAGGAGCTATTGGCTAAAGAATTCCTAGAGCTCACACAGGAATGGGAAATATTTTAATTCTATTCAGCCACAGAGACCTTGCTGAACATTCAGAGCAAAAAAAAGAAGTCACAGTTTAGTAGAAGGGCTAAAGTAGGGCTTAGCCCAAGGCAAAGCTTTTATAGACCTGCCCTAACAAAGCTCAAAAATAGGCCTTGAAAAGATAAACCTGATCAGCAAGTAGATTGCCTTCCAAAACAAACTTTGATACTTCTTTTTTTTATTAGGGTATTATTGATAGACACTCTTATGATGATCTCACATGAAAAAACAATGTGGTCACTACATTCACCCATATTATCATGTCCCCCCCATGCCCCATTGCAGTCACTGTCCATTAGTGTAATAAGATGCCACAGTCACTATTTGCCTTTTCTGTGCTACACTGTCTTTCCCATGATCCCCCTGACACCATTTGATACTTTTTAAAGAAACACAAAACCCAAATATTCAAAAATGTGGATTTTCAATGTCTTCCATCCAATAAAAACATTACTAGACATGCAAATAATCAGCAAATTGTCACCTAAAAGCAGGAAGAAAATCATCACAAGAAATGACAGAAGCGACAATATGAGCAGACAAGGACTTTAAAACAGTTATATTGTAAATGCTCTCAAGGTTTTAAAGAAAAACATGAAGATAATGAGAAAAATGGAGAGAAATAAAAGACGAGAGAAATGGAAAGAAATATAAGAGTGAACTGGAGCTTCTAGAAATGAAAAATATATGAAATGAAAACTTCACTAGATGAGATGAACAGTGCACTAAACACTGAAGAAGAAAAGATTACTGAACATGATAACATAGCACTAGAAAATATCCAAAGTGAAACATACAGAAAAAAGACTGGGAAAATAGAAACAAAACAAAGATGAACAGGGCTTCAGCAACCTATGGAAAATATCAAGTGGTCTAACATAAAATAAAATAGGAGTTCCATAACTGTGTGTGTGTTAAATAATATTTGAATAAATGTAGCCTAAAACTTTCTAAATTTAAAGAACATTATAGACCCACAGAACCATGAAGCTCAATGAACCCCAAGTAAAATAAACATTAAAAAAAAACACCCCAAGGTCCATCACAATCAAATTTCTGAAAACCATTGATAAAAATAAAAACTTAGAAGCAGTCACAAGAAAAGGAACATTAAATACAGGGAATAAAGATAAGAAAGACTGTAGACTTCTCATAAGAAACAAGGCAAAGCAGAAGAGAGAGGAACAATATCTTTAAAATGCTGAAAGAAAATAAATGTTTTCAGCCTAGAATTCTACATGCAGAAAAAGTACCTTTCAAAATTGAAGGTATAATAAATATTTTTTTCAGGTGGACAAAAAACATAAAAATTTGCAACCACCTGATCTATACTGCAAGAAACATTAAAGGAAGTTCTTCAGCCTAAGGGAAAATTAGACCAGAAGGCAATTTAGATTTATGTAAATAAACCAGTGACAGAAATCATAAAAATGTAGATTACATATTTAAGCCTTTGTTTTCTCACTTTTTAATTTCTTTAAAAAATTGATTTAAGCAAAAATAATAACATATGTGGGGCTTTAAATATTGCAGAAGTAGAAAGTGCAACAATAGCACAAAAAAACAGAGGAAGGGAATGGAAGTATAGTGTTAAAAGGTATTTATATGTGAAGTGGTATAATATTATTTTAATTGTATTATATTTATGGTGATGTTAAAGGTATATAGTATAAACCCTAGAATAACTACTTAAAAATTTCAAAGGATAGCTAATATACTAATAACAGAAACAAATGGAATACTAAACAATACTCAATCTAAAGAAAGTCAAGAAAAGATGAAAGAAAAAATAATAGAAGAGATAAGGAGAAATTATAAACAGCAAGATTTAATATCAATATTACATTAATTATAAGTGGTCTGAACATTCCAGTTAAAAACCAGGAATGTATAAAAAAGATCCAACTATGTCCTGCCCACAGAAAATTCACTTTAATTAGAAGGAATGGAAAAAGATATACCATGCAAACACTAATTAAGCTAGAGTGGCTTTATTAATATCAGGAAAAAAAGCAGGATTTGGGAAAGATTAAGAGAGAGAAGAGAGATACCTCAAAATGACAAAAAAGTCAATTTATCAAGTATCAAGATTTAACAATCTTAAATGCCCATTTACCCAAGGAAAATTACAAGGGACAAAGAGGGACTTTGTATGACCAAAGGACAAATCTACTAGGGAGACATAGCCATCTCAAAAGTGTATGTATCAAACAATGTAACATCAAAATGCATAAAGCAAAAATTGGGTGCAATAAGTGAAGGGCATTAAGAGGCACAAAAATGTCAATTATAATATAAATAAGTACGGCATAGAGAATATAATCAATAATATTGTAATACCTACTTACAATAACCAAGTTGTGGAAGCAACATAAGTGTCCATCAATAGATGAATGGATAGAGAAGAAATGATACATATACACAACGGAATATTGAAGCCATAAAAAAAGAAAGAAATTCTGCCATTTGCAACAACATGGATGGACCTAGAGGGTATTTTGCTCAGTGAAATAAACAAGCTGGAGGAAGACAAATACCAAATGATTCACTTATCTGTGGAATATAAAAACAAAGCAAAACAAAGTGAGCAAAATAGCAGTGGACTCACAGACACTGAAAAATGACTGGTGGTTGCCGTCAGGGAAGGGCTGAGGTGGGTGGCTGAGGACAGTGAGGGGGATAAAAGGGCACAAAAATTCTCAATCATAAGTTGGTCACAGGAAGGGTAGTACGGCATGGAGAATATAGCCGATGATTCTGTGACATCTTTCTATGTTGACAGATAGTAACCACACAAGTTGGGGCAAGGATTTAATAATATGGGTAACTGTTGAACTGAAACCAATATACGATTGTGTATCAATGATACTTCAATAAAAAATAAAAATAACTATAATATTGTAGTATCTTTTTATGGTGACAAATAGTAACTATGCTTATTGGGATGAGAATTTAATAATGTAGATAACTGGTGAATCATTACATTGTATACCTGAAACCAACATAATATATTGTATATCAACTATACTTCAATAAAAAATATATGGAAAAAATAAAGCATCTATAAACATTAAAAAAACTGATATAACTGAAAGTTAAAATGGACAAATCCACCATTATTGTTGGAGACTTCAACAATTTGACAACTGATAGAACTACTAACAAGGATATACAGGAAGTGAACGATAATTGATGAAAACTCTTTTTCAACAATTGGTAGAATTACTAATTGGGGTACAGAGGGAGTAAACAGTACCATAAACTAATAGGACCTAATTGACACAGAGCATCCCACCCAACAACAGATACATAATCTTTTCAAGCACCCATGGAATATTCTGACCATATTCAGGGTTAGATAATAAAACTCAATAAATTTAAAAGAATGGAAATCGCACAGAACATATACTTTGACCATACTGGAATTAAACTAAAAATCAGTAACAGAAAGAGACCTGGAAAATGTCCAAACACTTGGGAAGAAAAACACAGTTCTAAGTAATCCATTGGTCAAAGAATAGGTCTCAGAAGAAATTAAAAAATACATTTAACTGAATGAAAATGAAAATACAACATATCAAAATTTGTGGGATGCAACTAAAGCAATTCTTAAAGGGAAATGCATAGCGCTAAAGATAACAGGTCTGAAATGAATAAACTATGATCCCACCTCAAGAAACTAGAAAAAGAAAAGCAAAATAAACACAAAGCAAGAAGCAGAAAAACAATAAATACTAGAGCAGAGATCAATTAAATTGAACTCCTAGGCATATATCCAGGAGAAATTAAAACATATGTTCATAAAAAAGCTTGTAGCAAATAGAGTCTGAAAGTATATCAGTGGTTGCCTGGGGCTGAGAGTGGGTGTGGGAATTGACCGTAAACAGACACAAAGGAAATCTTTGGGGTGAAGGAAACGTTCTAAAACTGGACAGTGGGGATGGTTGCACAACAGTACAAATTTATTAAAATTTGTCTAACTCTACCATTTTTATGTAATTATGTTTCAAAAAGCTACTTTAAAAGAAAAATAGGAATCAATAAAATTGGAAACAGGAAAGTAATAGAGAACATCAATGGCCAAAAATGTGGTTCTTTGAAAAGCAGCGTAATTGGTAAATCAATAAATTTACAAACTCTAGCAAGATTGACAGTTCAATATCCACAATGAAACAGGTGGTATCATTACACACCCCACAAATATAAAAGGAACATAAGGGAATACTATGAACAACTGTATGCACATAAACTTGACAATTAGGTGAGAATTGCTCAAAAACAAAAGCAAGCACAACTCACCCAATATGAAATGGATAGTAGCTAGTAGAGAAATCAAATTTGTAGTTTTAAAATTCACAAAAGGAAATCTTCAGGTCCAGATGGTTTCTCCCACTGGAGAATTCTACCAAATTTTTAAAGAAAAATTAACACCATTTATATGCAATCTCTTTCAAAAAGCAGAAGATGAGAGAACACTTCCAATTCATTTTAATAAGTCAATATTACCTTGATATCAAAGCCAGACAAAGACAGCACAAAAAAAGAAAACTACAAACCAAATCCCTCATGCACATATATACAAAACTTCTTGACAAGATACGAGCAAACAGAATTCAGTAAAAATGTCTACTCTCACTATTCTTAGTTAACATAAGACTAGAAGTTCTAGCCAGGGCAATAAGGCTAGGAGAAGAAAGAACAGACACTCAGATTGAAAGGAAGAAATAATGCTGTCCCTAGTTGGAGATAATAGATTATTTACAGAAAATCCCAAGGAATCTACAGGAAAACTCCTAGAACTAACAAGTAACTTCAGCAAGATCATGGGATACAAGATCACAATATAAAAATTAATTGTATTTCTAACTAAGCAAAACAGAGGGAACACAATAGCAGTGGACTCATAGACACCGAGAAGGGAATAGTGGTTATCAAGGGGGAGGAGTTGGGGAGGGTGGTTGGGAGGGAGATTATGATAAAGGGGCACAATAATTAGCAATCATAATTAAGTCGGTCACAGGGATGGTATTACAGCATGGAGAATACAGTTACTGATTCTCTAACATCTTACTACATTGATAGATAGTGACGGCACTAGAGGAGGTGAGGATTTAATAGTATGGGTAACTGTTGAACCACTGTGTTGTATATTTGAAACCAACATAAGATTGTATATCAATGATACTTTAATTTAAAAAATCAACTGTATTTCTATATACTATTCATGAATATGTGGAAATTGAAATTAGAAACCCAAACCCAAAACAATTGTTCAAAAAATGAAATTCCTAGGTTTAACAGGCAAAATATGCACAGAATTCATTAGGCTGAAACTTATAAAATGCTGATAAAAGAAATCAAAGAATATCCAAATAAATGGAGAGGGAGACATACAATATTCATGGATTGGAAGACTCGACATAGTAAAAATATCAGTTTCTCCCCTGTCATTTCCACCCCCATTTTGATCTCTCGGTTTAACATGATTCCTATCAAAATATTAGCAAGATGCTTTTCATAGACAAGCTTATTCTAAAAATGTATCTGTAAAGGCACAGGCCCTAGAATAGCTAAAACTATCTTGAAAAATAAGAATGAAGGAGAAAGAATTACTCTAACCAATTTTAAGACTTAGAATATAGTAATCAAGACAATGTGCTATTGTAACAGAGGTACATAGTTCAATGAAACAAAAGAGAGAACCCAGATATAGACCTATAAAAGTATGGCCAACTGTTTTTCTAAGTCATAAAGATTTATTGGCTCACATAAGTGAAGTCCAAAAGTAAGTAGATGTTATGATTAGTTTGATCCAGGAGCATAAGTATGACATGAAGGACCTGATTTCTTTCCTTCTCTTTATTTAACAATGCTATTCGTCAAGGTATAGCTTCATGCTAAGGCTGCCTGCCTCTTCCTATGGTCTTAACATGGCTGTCACCAATTCCTGCATACTCCCATTTCCTAAAGAATAATGTTCCTCAAGCCTCTGGTACACTCCTTCCTCAAGCTTTGTTTGGCCAACTGATTTTTGAAAAGGATGCAAAAGTCATTCAATGCATGATGGGTAGTCTTTTTAACAAATGGCACCAATGCCATTGGTCACCCATAGACAAAAAATTGACTCAACCTAAATGTAACACCTAATACAAAAACTAACTCAAAATGGACCACAGGTGCCAACATAAAACTTAATACATTTAAACTTTTAAAAGAAAATGCAGGAGAAAAGTCTTCAGGACATGAGGTATGTGAATAGTTCTTAAATATGATACTAAAAGCATGATCCATAAAAGAAAAAAATTAGTAAGTTCTGCTCCATTGAAATGAAAAAAAAATTTGCTTAAGAAGATCCTGTTAAGAGGATAAAAAGGCAAGGTATAAAATGAAGACAATATTTCCAAATATCTGACAAAGGGCAGATATCTATAATGTATAATGACCTCTGAAAATTCAAGAATAATGAAAAATTCCAGCAAATGGGCAAATCACAAAAACATAAAAGATATATAGATGGGAAATAAGCATATGAAAAGATGTTCAATATCATTAATCATTATAGAAATGAAAATTAAAACCACAATGAGATATCATACACCTATTGTAACAGCTAAAATTAAAATAGTGACAATACTAAATGCTGGTGAGAATATGAAAAAACTGGAACTCTCATAAATTGCTGTTGGGAATGCAAAATGTATAGTCCTCTGGAAATAGTTTGCCAATTTCTTATAAAAATAAACATGCTTACTGTATGTTACAGCACTTACACTCCTGGGCATATATGCAAGAGAAATGTAAACTTATATCACAGGAACTTCTTTACAATGTTCACATCACCTTTATTTGTAATAGCCCCCAAGTGGGAAAAACCCAAATATCACCAGGTAAAAGGCTAAAGTAACTATGGTTTATCCATACAGTAGACCACTACTCAATAATAAAAAGAAACAAACTGCTGATATCAGCAACAACATTGACAGATCTCAAGGGCATTATGCTGAATGGAAAAAAGAACAATCTAAAAGCCACATATAAGGTATCATTTATATAATGCTTCCAAAATGACAAAATTAAGAAATGATGAATAGATTGCCAGAGGTTAGGGCAATATGAGGGAGTTCTTTGTGATGACAGAACAGTTCTGCATTTGATTGTGGTGGTGGTGACACAGAACTATACAGATAATTTTAAAAAGTATGTAGAACTATTCATACACACAAACATGCATGAGAGCATGTAAAACCTGTTGAAATTTGAGTAAGGTCTGTGGATTGTAGCAATGTCAATTTCCTGCTTTTCATATGCTACAATAATATAAGATGTTACTATTGGGGAAAGATGGGTGAGGATACATAAGACTTCTCTGTACTACTTTTGCAACTTCTTGTGACTCTATAATGATTTTAAAATTAAAATTAAAATAAATGTATGTACTTAAAAATATAGTTCAGTGTATAAAACAATATGTGATATAAAACTGATATAACTGAAAGGAGAAAGAAAAATTCATATTTGAAGTTCGAGATTTCAACTCTCCTCTGTCAGTGATTGATAGAACCAGTGAAGAGTCAGTAAGAATACAAAGGCTTGAAAACACTATCAATCAACTTGTCAATATAGTTGATAATTATAAAGCACAATAATCACTAACAGCAATATTGTTTTCAGGTGTGCAAGCAACATTCACCAAGATAGACAATATCCTTTGCTGTAAAACAAATTTTAACAAAGTTGAAAGAACAGAAACCATGTAAAATATGTTCTTGGATCATAATAGAATTAAATTAGAAATTGATGACAAGAAGATTTTTGGGTAATCCTCAAATATTTTTAAGTTAGGCAACATACTTTTAAATAATACATGGGTCAAAGAAGAAATTGCAAGGTGTATTAGAAAACATTTTGAACGGAATTTTAATGGAAACATAACATCCAAAATTCACTGGATGCAGCTAAAGCTCAAAGCAAAGTTTATTTATTTAAATACTTATATTAGAAAAAAGAATCCAGTAATTCCACTTCTAGGAATTTACCCAAAGAAAACAAATCCCTGATTCAAAAAGATATATGCACCCCTATGTTTATTACTGACCTATTTGCAATTGCCAAGATATGGAAGCAACCTAAGTGTCCATCGATAGATGAAGGGATAGAAGACATGAGGTACAATGGAATATTATTCAGCCATAAAAATAAAAGTAATTCTGTTATTTGCAACAACTAGATGGATGGATCAATAGGGTGTTATGCTCAGTGAAATAAGCCAGGTGGAGAAAGACAAATATCATATGATTCACTTATTTGTGGAATATAAAAACAAAGCAAAACAGAAGGAACAAAACAGCAGTAAACTCACAGATGCTGGGAAGTGACTTGTGGTCATCTAGGGAGAGGGTTTGGAGTAGGTGGGGGGGAAGGAGGATAAGCGGACACAATAATTCACAATCACAACATAAATTGGTCTCCGGGATGGTAGTACAATATGGAGAAATACTTCATGATTCTTTACTGTCTTTCTACTTTGACAGTAGCCGCACTACAGGGGTGAAGATTTAATAATTTGGGTAACTGTTGAACCACTGTGTTGTACATTTGAAACCAATATAAGATTGTATATAAATGATACTTTAATTAAAAAAAAGAAGAAAAGAAAAGTATAAATTTAGTAAGCTAAATAATAACCTACAAGCTTTAAAAAAAAGAGCAAATTAAACCCAGAGTATGTAAAAGGAAGGAAATAATGAGAAGAATCTAGTGAAATTAAAAACTGAGAAATAATAGAGAAAAATCAGTGAAACCAAAACCTGTTAATCTAATAAAACCAAAGAAATTGTAAGAAAAGTCAACTACAGACCAATATCCTCCATAAACATATATGCACAAATCTTTCACATAATATTAGCACAGAGAATCCAGCAAATATGGAAAAAGCTACTATAAAATAAGTATATTCTAAAAATGGTTCAAGGCAAGGATGAAGGTTTCTATTTTGCCAAAGGGATGCCCAGCTGTCCCTTTGGAAAAATTTGCTGAGAAGACTTTCCTTTCCCCTTTAAATAATCTTGGCACCTTCATAAAAAAATCATATGTGTCTTTTTCTGGGTTCTCTTCTAATACATATATATGTGTAGCAGTGTAATAAAATCTTTAACTCAGGTAGTGTACGTTCTCCAACTTTGTTTTCCTTTTCCGAAGTTGGGCACATTCTAAAAAGTATATTCTAAAAATGCAAAGTTGATTAAACATTTGAAAATTAATCTGTGTGATTTACCATATTAACAGAATAAAATCCAAAAGTTATATGATCATTTCAATAGATGTAAAAAAGCATTTGATAAAATTTAACACTCATTCATCAATAAAAGCTCTCAACAGACTAGAAATAGAGGAAGCTTCCTCGATCTGCTAACAATGGAAACTTAATGGTGGAAGTCTAACTGCTTTCCCTCAGAAAAGATTGGAAGCAAGGCAAGGTTGTCCACTCGCACCATTTCTATTCAGTTTTGGTTGGAAGTCCTAGTCAATGCAATAGGGCAAGTAAAATAAAGAAAAGACATACAGACTTGAAAGGAAAAAATAAAACTGCCTTATTTGCATAAAACATGTTTATGTGCATAGAGAATCCTAAAAATCTACAACAAAAAAATATATTAAGGGTTCATGATACACAGTCAATATACAAAAATTAATTGTATTTCTATATACTAGCAATGATCAATTAGAAAATGAAAAAATTTAAATGCCATTTAGAATAGTAGAAAACATTAAATACTAAACAATTGATTTATCAAAACATACAGGAGATCTGCACACTGAAAAACACAAAATCTTGCTAAGAGAAAGCAAAGAATTCTTAAGTAAATTAGAGATATACCATGTTCATGGACTGAAAAATTCAATAATGTTCATTTTCACCAAATTGAAGCTATAGATTCAATGCAACCCTAATCAATATCCAGAAACTTTTTTGTTTTAAATAAAGTGAAATGATAATGCAAAAATTTATATTAAAATTAAAGCACCTAAAATACAATAAAAAATTTGGAAAAGGAAAACAAAGTTGGAGAATGTACATTATCTGATTTCAAGACATATATTAGCCCAGAAAAAGACTCACATGTCAAATGATTTTTGAGGAAAGTGCCAAAATTATTTAATGGGGAAAGGACAGTGTTTCCAGCAAATTTTTCCCAAGGGACAACTGGGTATCCCTTTGAAAATATATGAACCCTCACTCTTACCTCACACCATACACAAGGATCAACTAAAAATGAATCATATACCAATTGTAAATGGTAAAACTATAAGACTTCTAGAAGAAAATATAGGAGAAAAATCATCAGAAGTTTGCAATAAGCAGCTTTTTAAGTTGGATATACTAAAAATTATAAAAGAAAAAATGAATAAATTGGGGATAGCAAAATTGCAACTTTTGTTCTTCAAAAGACACTACTAAGAAAATGAAGAGTCAAGTGAGTCTTTAAGTCAAGTCATAATATCCATAAATAAACATGTATGTGACAAAGAACTCACATCCAGAATAGAGTGTTTAAAACTCTCATAACTCAAATTTAAGAAGACAAATAACTTAAAGATGAACAAAAGTCTTGAACAGACATTTCAAGAAGATATACAAATAGCCAATAAGCACATGAAAAGATGTTCAATATCCTTAGTGAATAGTAAAGTACAAATTAAAACCACAATGACAATAGTACTACATACCTACTAGAATGCCAAATATTTTAGAGTTTAACAACAGAAAGCATTGGTGAGTAGTGGCGTGAGTGCAACTCTCTTACATTGCCGATAAAAATGTAAAATGATATTACTACTTTGAAAAGTAGTTTTGTAGCTTCTTATAAAGCTGTATATACACTTCCGATATTATATGGTTAAGCAATTGTGCTTTTAGATATTTATCTGAGAAATTAAAAACATATGCCCACAGAAAGACTTGTACATAAATGTTCCAATCATCTTAACTCAGAATAACACCAAATTTGAAACAACCTAAATGTCTATCAACAGATGAATAGATAAACTGTGACATATCAATACAATGTAATAATTAATACTCAGTAATAAAAAGGAACAAGCTACTCAAAGATGCAACAATGTGAATGAATTTCTAAAACATTTGAGCAAAAAGAAGGCAGAAACTAAAAAGTACATGTTGTAGGATTCTATTTAGATGAAATTCTGGAAGATGAAAACTAATTTATGGTGACAGGAAGCCTGGCACTGGGGACACGGGGAATTGATTGTAAAGGTCGATGAGGGAACTGTTGAAGGTTATAGAAATGTTCTATATTTGGACTATAGTAGTGGTTACACAGATGTAAACATTTCAGCTGTATAAAATTCACTGAGCTGTATAAATTTTAAAAGTACATTTTATTGTATATAAATTAAACCACAATAAAACTGATTAAACAACTTCTAAAAGCAAAGTGCAAACAAGAATATACAGGCACCCCCCTTTGCATAGTAGCACAGGACTGTAGAAATGACCATGCAAGTTGAAACTGTGTAAAGTGATCTTAATTAACCAGTGGAGCAAATTATGATTATTCCATGACCTTTAATTTTTTAATGAAAACATTAAAACCTCTTACAAGGAAGTAAAAAACAGTAAAGCTGTTATTTATTTAGTACATTGTGATTTAACACACTAGAACCATGGAGAAATTATTTCTTTGTAAAAACAACTTATTAAGAAGAGTTTGAAGAGGGTTTGGCTTCTCATCCTATAGCTTATAAAATGAAGCAAGTATCTTTTCTATGCCTTTGCAAATTGTCATACTCTTTTCTGAGTTTGGGTCAATTTCCAGTACATTATGTATCCTTTGAATTTTCAATGTCGTGAAATATCTCTGAGAGTTCCTCTAATGTGAAGTCGTCTGCTGGTGTCATTTTTTTCATCTGGGACAGCTTCATCCTTTTCATCACAACCACTTTCCTCACTTACGTCATTAAGTTCATGCTCACTAAGTTCCTCTGGCTGCACGTCTAGAGACTCTTGAAGGTAGCAGTGTCAGCATTCCCATAGTCAGCTATTTCAGTGGCAGCACTATCACTTTTTTATTTTTGCTGCACATTCATCTTTGTTGGTCAATTCCATATACACGTTTGTAAAATGTCATGTGGCTTTATCACTGGAAGACAAGAAGGCAACACTATATGTCCCACTGTCTGCGCATGAGTAACAGTAGCAACCCTAACAACAGTAACCTATCACTAACAGACTGAAAGATGCTGTGTGATTGGTCACTGATCATGGTGCACAACTTTTATTTGCAAAATAATCTGTGTACTGAAGGGCTAACATCAAAATTTGTATTTTATGCAATTACTCAGTTAATATATCATGGTAACTGAATTATGAACTATTTGCAGGAGACTGGTACTGTTTAATCTTTGGTAACTGAAATTGATGTGTATTGTAACTATTCAAAGCCAGGACTGCTGCATAGATACCTTCTGCATATGAAAGAAGAATAAAAAAGAAAATATGAATATATGTGGCTATTTTTTGAAAAAAAGAAACAGGTAAGATAAACCAGAAACTAATGAAATTGTTTATGTACAGTGGGTTGTGTGAACAAGGCAGAAGAGATAGGGGAGGAGTGATAACTTTCTAAGTACACTTAAAAAAGAATTTTGACTTTAATTATGTTAATGTTTTACATATTCAAAAATAATATTAATCAACACTAATCAATGTAGAGCGTGGATATATCAACTATATTCCAATTAAAAACAAATTTTAGAGTGTGGAAAAGCTCTACAATTGTATACAATAGAAATTAATAAATAATTTTATTTCAAATGAATAATATACTAAAAGTAACTTTGAACACAGTACTTTGACTATCTATCCTTAGTACTCAGACAAATAATTGCAAGGAAATCTTGAACTGTATAGGTTTTTCTCTTTGGTATAAGCATACCAGTTCTGGAGCTACTTTCTGCATATTTTAGGATTAGGTAAATATATTCATAATGTTGGGAGCCAGAGTTCTCATTTTTGGATGAGAATACAAATACAAAGATAGAAAGGAAAGGAAATACAAAGATAGAAAGGAGGAAGGCTGAGAAGAACCTGAATTGGAGGTATTAATATGAATTCATGATTTCAAATGTGTGTGTATATAGATTTAGATATGTGTTTGTGTGTGTGTGTTTCTTATTTTTTTTGCTGTCATTAATGTACAATTACATGAACAGCATTATGGTTACTAGACTTCCCCTATTATCAAGTCCCCACCACATACCCCATTACAGTCACTGTCCATCAGCATAGTAAGATGCTATAGAGTCACTACTTGTCTTCTCTGTGCTGTACTGCCTTCCCCGTGTCCACCCCCCCACATTACACATGCTAATCATGATACCCCTTTTTACCCCTTATCCCTCCCTTTCCACCCATCTTCCCTAGTCTCTTTCCCTTTGGTAACTGTTAGTCCATTCTTGGGTTCTGTGATTCTGCTGCTGTTTTGTTCCTTCAGTTTTCCTTTGTTCTTATGCTCCACAGATGAGTGAAATCATTTGGTACTTGTCTTTCTCTGCCTGGCTTATTTCACTGAGCATAATACCCTCTAGCTCCATCCATGTTGTTGCAAATGGTAGGATTTGTTTTCTTCTTATGGCTGAATAGTATTCCATTGTTTATGTGTGTGTGTTTCTTATCTCTGTCCACTGCAAAGGCCTAGAAACAGTGACAGCCCATTAGCAATAAGCACTCCCAGGACCCAGATCTTATTTTCTACATACCCCTACTAAAATGATGGGGCTTTTTGAATAAATGGTTCATCTCATGACTGGAGCAGGGAAAATATAAGATAATTCTGTAACACTCTTATTATATCCAGTATTCTGCCTTATGCCTTCTCCCAGTACTGATATGTAAGAGAGTTTCTATTACTTCCTTTTATCAAACAAAGCTTAAGTTTATTAAAAACTTTATTCTTCCCAGGGAAAAAGTGAAGGATTTAATCAAATTTAATTAGGCAAGTGTTAAGCCCTCAGTTGATCTTCCACTTTAATTTTAAAACAATTTATCATAACCTGTAATTTTATTAACCAAGTATATAGATATTGGGAAAAGTAAGGAATCAGTTTTGTCATTTGCAATATAACACCTTCTAGGAGATTTTCAGATAAAAAATGTATCAGAGAAATTTTTAAATAAAGGAAAAGAAAACATTTCACATGACTTCTTAGAACTTACACACAAGATAAATTTTTAAAAAAAGATAATTCTGTAACACATTGCATGTCAATAAGTAAGAAAGTGCTCAAAAAAAAGGATAGGGGTATGGTGAAAGGACACAGGTACTAGCTCGAAGAGGTTATCACTGGAAAAACAATCTGGGATCAAAATATGTGTGTATCTTAAACATAGGACAATTTGGGATCAAAATAAATCATAACAATAATGGAATATAACTCACTGAAAAAAACACTTGAGCCATAAATGATAAATAAAACAGGGGAAAGCTCTTCCTTACAATATAATGCCATCTAATAAATGTAGGAGAAATTATTATAAATGGAATGAAAAAATCATCTCTTGAGTGTAGGCTGGACCAAGGGACTTGCTTCTGATGAGCTGAATACAGCAAAAATGATGGTAGGTTACTTTCAAAATTATGTTTACAAAAAAATGTGGTCTCCATCTTGTTTGCCCTCTCTGCCATCCATACTTCTCTGAGGGATGCCAGATGTTATATTTTGAGCTATTCTATGGAGAGGTCCACATGGCAAATAAC
Source organism: Manis javanica (assembly GCF_040802235.1). Classification (NCBI taxonomy): domain Eukaryota; kingdom Metazoa; phylum Chordata; class Mammalia; order Pholidota; family Manidae; genus Manis; species Manis javanica. The sequence continues at coordinate 87,970,449 of NC_133169.1, read as the reverse complement.
TGAGGAAGGGTACCAGCTAATAGCCAGCAAGACATTGGGGCCCTCATTACAACAACCCATGAGGAACTGAATCTCACCGATAACTATGCGGAAGAGATTAAAGGTAGATCCTCCCTCAGTCGGGCCTTCAGATGAAACAACAGCCCTGACACCGTGATTGCAGCCTTGCGAGAAACTTTGAGGCAGAGGTACCCAGAAAAGCTATACCCAGATTACTGACCCACAAAATGTAAGAGACAGTAAATGTTTCTTGTGTTAAGCCACTAAGTTTGGGGGTAATTTGTTACATGGCAAAGGATAATTAATATACTACCAAAAATGCCTACTTTAAATATAATCATGAGGAAGCACGAAATAAACAAAAATTAATGGCATTTTTAGAAAAGAAAAGGCTTATGGTCTCTTTAAAAATATAAGACAAAACAAGGCTGGGGAACTGTCTCAGATTAAAGTAAACTAAAGAGGCACGACAACGAAATGCAAAGTGGGATCCTGGATTTGAAAAAATTTACTGTAAAGTATTGGTAAAATTTGAGTATCAAGTAGATAATCATATTGTACAATTTTAAACTTTCTGATTTTTCATTATTGAAATTCAGTTCTATAAAAGAATGTCTTTGTTCTCACAAAATACACAATCAAGTGTTTGGGAATAAAGAGACATGTGTACAACTTATTCTCAAATAAAAAATAGGAATATAAAACATAAATTCATATACACATATCTGTGTGTGTGTATATATATGAAATATGTTTATATATGTATATATATATAAAAAATATATGAGTGAGAAAGAATGAAAGAGAAATGATAAAGGAAATGTAGCAAAATACAATATATTAACAATGGGTGCATCTGGATAAATACAACTAGACTTGAATGTAACCTGAAGACTGCAGAACAGACCACCTATATAAAGGGTATATAGTTTTTTGTACAATTATTCTCTACTGTAAATGCGAAATAATTTCAAAATAGAAAGAGAATTTGCTGTGAAGGTACGTATCAAAATTACAAACCTATTTACTCTTTGACCCAGTGATTTCACTTCTGGGAATTCATCCCAAAGATATACTGCATATACACAAAATAATGTAGGTATAGGACTATTCAATGCAGTTTTAATACCCAAAGAATGGAAATAACCCAAGTATCAATTTATTTACCAGGAGACTGATTAATGACACAATAGAATACTAAGCAGCTGTTAAAATCTTTCTTATGAGATTTTTAAAGGATACATCATGGAGTGAAAAAGAAATAAATAAAACAGTATGTAATATTTTATCTTTTTTGTAAGAAAAGTAGAGAAATAAAAACATGCATCTGGAAGAGGATTAAAGATGGTGGAAAAGGAAAACAAGATAGAAATCTCCTCCCAAAAACACATAAAAGAGGAAAATACAGCAAATACAACTAGACTTGATCGTAACCTGAAGACTGCAGAACAGACCACCTACATCTGAGGAAGGAGAGAAGACCACACAGAGAAGGGTGAGGTGGCAAAGCCCAGACTGAGTGGGACACGAGCCCTCCCGCCACCTGAGCTTACAGGCAGGAGAAAGAGGAATGGAGCGCGGGGAGCGGGTAGGAGCCCAGGAGCCCCGAACACCTAGCCCTGGAGATCTGCTCCGGGACTATGAGCTCACATTACATTGGGTTCTGGTGATTAGGGGGCTGGACACCAGGGGCAGGCAGCACACTCAGGGAGGCTGGGACTCCAGCCAGTGTGGAGGGCAGCCATGCCCTACCGGTCCTGAGACCCAAAGCAGAGGCGGCAGTTAGAAAGACTTTGCCAGCAGTGGGCGGAGTACCAGAGGGGCGAGAGTAGGAAGGAACTCTCTCCTCAGGAGAAAGGGCAGCTGGAGGACTTCTCCCCAGCACTTCCTCAGCCCAACAGAATGGGAACTCTCGGAAGCCCCAGAAACTCCATCTGCCTTGCTGGCAACTCAGCCCCTAGGCCTCTCCCTGCACATGCTGCCAGGAGCCAACCCTCTCTGGCCCAGTGGCAGAATCAGACTTTGCTGCCTGGCAGGCAGAGGGAGACTCACCCAGCTCGCTGGCTCCATTTCCGCCCAACTGGTGAGGTGCCTGCAGGAGCCAGCACTACAGCTCCTTCCTCCCTGCAGGGGTCCAAACCCAGTGCTGTGGGTTCAGCCAGGGCAGAGCCATACATCAGTCTGCCCACTCCCTTAACCCTGTAGCCTCGCCATTGCTGCAGGCCAGGCGGAGGGCAGCCCTGCCCACAGCAAGCTCAGCAGAGATTCCCTAGCTGATCACAGAGGCAGCAGTGGAAGCAAACTGCCTGCCCAGACTGAGACGACTACAGACACCAGACAGACAGACAGACACCATGGCACACCATGCTGGGGCCCCCGCAAGAACCAGGCACTACAGAGTAAAGAATCTTGAGCTTCTGGGAACCATGGCATGCCTTTCTCATAAAGCTGTTACTCCATAAGCCAGGAAGCTTATGGTAAAAAACTAGAAATCAATTACAAGAAAAAAACTGGAAAAAACACCAACACATGGAGGCTAAGTAATATGTTTCTAAATAGTCAAAGAATCAATGAACAAATGAAAGTGGAAATAAAAAATACATGGAGACAAATGAAAACAAACAGAATGGTCAGAATCTATGGGATACGGCAAAAGCTATTCTAAGGTGGAAGTTCATAGTGATACAGGCCTACCTCAAGAAATAAGAACAATCACAAATAAACAATCTAACCTTACAATTAAACTAGAAAAAGAAACAAAGCAATCCCAAAGTTAGAGGAGGGATATAATAAAGGTAAGAGCAGAAATAAATGAAATAGAGAGTAAGAAAACAATGGAAGAAAATCAGTGAAACCAAAAGCTGCTTCTTTTAAAAGAGTAACAATATTGACAAACCTTCAGCCAGACTGATCAAGAAAAAAAGAGGACACAAACAAATCAGAAATGAAAGAGATATTACACCTGACACCACAGAAATTCAAAGGATTAGAAGAGAATTGTATAAAAAAGTATATGCCAATAATTTAGACAACCTAGAAGAAATAGATAAATTCCTAGAAACATACAATCTTATGTAATCTTCCAAGAAGCAGAAAATCTGAAGAGAAAAAATTACTAGTAATGAAACTGAATTGGTCATTTAAAAAACTCCCCAAAACAAAAGTCCAGTACCAGATGGCTTCACCAAACTTAAAAAAAAAAAAAAAGGAGATAATACTTGTCATTCTTATGGTATTCCAAGAACACAGAAGAAGGAATACATCCAAACAAATTCTATTAGGCCACCACTCTAAAACCAAAAGCACACAAAGACACTACAAAAAAAGAAAATTACAGACCAATATCCCTGATGAACAGAGATGCAAAAGTTCTCAACAAAACATTAGCAAACTTAATTCAAAAATACATTGAAAGGATCACTCATCATGACCAAGTGGAATTTGTTCAGGGATGCAAGGATGGTTCAATATCCACAAATCAACAAATATGATACAGCACAGTAACAAAAAGGATAAAAACTGCATGGTCATTTCAGTACATGCTGAAAAGCATTTGACAAAATTCAACATTCACTCATGATAAAAACTCTCAACAAAGTGGGTATAGAGGGATTACACCTCAACATAATAATGGCCATATATGACAAACCCACAGCTAACATTATAACCAATGGTAAAAATCTGAAAGCTTTTCCTCTCAGATCAGGAACAAGACAAGGATGCCCACTCTCACCACTTTTATTCAACATAGTACTGGAAGTCCTACCCACAACAGTCAGACAAGAAAAAGACCTAAGGTATCCAAGGTAAAGAAGAAATAAAACTGTCACTATTTGCAGATGACATTATACTATATTTAGAAGATACTAAAGATGCCACCAAAAAATTATCAAAACTAGTAAATGAATTCAGTAAAGTTGCAGGATACAAAATCAATATACAGAAATCTGTTGCATTTCTATATACTAATAACAAAGTAGCAGAAAGAGAAATCAAGAAAATAATCCCATTTACAATTATATCAGAAAAAATACCTAGGAATAAATCTAATCAAGGAGTTGAAAACCTGTACTCTAAAATCTGTAAGACACCAATGAAAGAAATTGAAGAAGACACAAATAAATGGAAGGATATTTCTCATGGATAAGAAAAATCAAAATGGCCAAACTGCCCAAAGTAATCTAAAATTTTAATGCAATTCCTTTCAAAATACCAAGGGCATTTTTCACAGAAGTAAAGCAAATAATCCTAAAATTTGTATGGAAATGTAAAAGACCCCAAATACTAAAAGCAGTCTTGAGAAATAACAAAACTGGGGATATCAAGCTCCCTGATTTCAAGCAATACTACAAAGTTACAGTGGTTTAAACAGTATGGTACTGACACAGGAATAGATACATGGATCAATGGAACAGAATAGAGAGCCCAGAAATAAACCCATTCTTATATGGTTAATGAATATATGGCAAAGGAATCAAGAATATGCAATGGGGAAAAGATAGTCTCTTCAATAAACAGTCTTGATAAAACAAAACAACTACATACAAGAAAATGAACTGATTCACTGCCTCACACCATACACAAAAATAAACTTGAAATGGGTTAAAGACCTAATTGAAAGGCCTGAAACCATAAAACACCTAGAAGAAAACATAGGCAATAAACTCTTAAATGTAAGCATAGTTATTTTTTTCTGGGCACATCCTCCAGGACAAGGGAAACAAAAGCAAAAATAAACAAGTGGAAGTACATCAAACTAAAGAGTGTCTGCACAGCAAAGAAAACCTCTATCAACAAAATGAAAAGATAACCTACTTATAGGAAAATATTTGCAAATAATATATCTGATAAGGGACTAATATCCAAACTGTATAAAGAACTCATACAACTGAACACCAAAAAACAAATAATCCTATTAAAAACTGGGCAGAGAAGCTGAATAGATATTTTACCAAAGAAGACATACAGATCATCAAAAGGCACATGAAGAGATGCTCAACATCACCAACATGAGGGAAATGCAAATCAAAACCACAATGAGACATCGCCTCACACCAGTAAGAATGGCTACCCTACAAAAGACAAGAAATAACAAGTGTTGGTAGGATGTGGAGAAAAGGGAACCCTTGTACACTGTTGGTGGGAATGTAAATTGGCCCAGCTACATGGAAAGCAGTATGGAGGTTTCTAAAAAACTAAAACTAGAATTATCATATGACCCAGTAATTCCACTTCAGGGAATTATCCAAAGAAAACAAAATTACTTATTAGAAAAGATAAGTGCATTCTTATGTTTATTGCCACATTATTTACAACAGCCAAGATTCAAAAGCAACCTAAGTGTCCATCAATAGATAAATGGATAAAGATGTGGTACATATACAAGATAGAATATTACTCAGCCATAAAAATTAATGAAATCTTGCCATTTGCAACAACATGATTGGACCTAGAAGGTATTATGCTAAATGAAATAAGACAGGCAGAGAAAGACAAATACCATATGATTCACTTATATGTGGAATCTAAAAACCAAAACAAATGAACAAAACAGAAATAGATTCATAGACACAGAGAAGAGACTGGTAGTTGCTATGGGAGAAGGGAGCTGGGGTGAAATAGTGAGGGGATTAAAGAGGCACAAAATTCTAATTATAATAAAATTTAGTCACAGGGATCTAAGTACAACATAGTGAATACAGTCAATAATATTGTAATATCTTCATATACTGACAAATAGTAAGTACACTTGTTGGGGTAAGCATTTAATAATGTAGATAACTGTCAAATCACTATTTGTACACCTGAAACCAACATTAAACTATACTTCAATAAAAAATGCAAAAAACAAACAAACAAAAAACAGGAAATTACATTGCTCTCTATTCCCCTCAATATCGTTTAGAAAGCTTTACTTATTAAATTCCATTTGGAACTTAATGTCAATACAAAATTTGCATTTTTAGATAAACTCAAAAACTTCCTTTGAAAAAAGTAAGACAAATAGAACTATATTTCCTTTTTTTTTTTTTTGGTCTAGGGTGCCAAAAGCATAAGGTGACATGTGAATCTCAGTAGTAGTAACTGTCTCATTTTAGGGCTACTTTATTATCTTCATTCTCTAAATGGTTTCTAATAAGTGTAGGTTTTAATTGACTGTTATATTTTTGAAAGTACATAGGCAACATATAAAGGAAGAAAATAATTAAGATGACATGATTCCCTACCCCTTTACAGAATTCATCAAATGAAACCAGGCTTCTAACAGGTTCCAGTAATGCTTTTCCAAGAATAATGTACTTTAGCATTCAATTCTGTTCAATATTCTACAATACACATAAGGTTCTCAGGAAAGACTTAGAATTTGACCACTTTCCAGAAAATATTCCATGCGTGGGAAAGTTAGGGGAAATTTAATGTAAGAAGATAAAATTACTGAAAATTCACCACAGTTCTAAAAATGTGCTCAAACCACAATTTGTTTAGTTTGAATGTTCCACAGAGTCATCATTAAGATCACCAGTGTGGTTAAAATGGGCAAAAGAAATATCTAACCTGGATACACATATAGATATTGTATTCCTGAAATATATAAGGTGAGTGAAAAATAAACCATCTCTTTAGTTTTTCTTCATGACAGCACTTACACTCTTCGCATATTTCAGTGAGAAAGTTGTAAATGTGTACTGAACAAACTCACTGTATTTGGAAATTCATGGGTTATTTGAAACCATGAAATGACTTAGGGCATCGGAAAAATATAAATTTATGCATCCCTAATGACCGGAAAGAATTCTTGCATTTTAAAAGAAACTAAATGCATATTACGAATGTGTTAGCAATTTCATGTGTACTTAGAAGTTTATTTATAAAAGTTTATTCAAAATCTCATTTATACTCTTCATTGAGTTAGATTTAACCTCTCTACAGGAATCTGTGTTTTTAGCAGATACATCGGCATCAGATATCCAACATAAAGTATGGCCACTGGGAAACAAAAAGCCCAATTAAAAGCAGGCACAGTTAGTATATTAGAAAAAGTATATAGAATATTAACAATGTAATTTATAAAGTGGTTATAAATTTATGTATATATAACATATACAAATATACTTTTAAGTTGCTATAAATAAGGAGTTAGAGAACGCCTGAAGTAAGGCCGCAGGGAGAGCGGCAGGATTCTCCTTGCTGTCTATCATTGACATATAATTTTACTGGTGCCGGCTTTCTAAATTCCGAGTGTGTATTAATTACCTATATAAGAGGTATTTTCCTCAAAGGTCAGAGAAGATATGACATTGACTCACGTGAATTAATGCCTGATTATCTTTAGGAAACACTGAATTACCAGACAACAAAAGAGGCTCGCTTTTCCCACAGCTCTCCTGGCTGACGAGCGTGTCCGCGTAGTTGGGCTGGGGGAAGATCACGTGACTCTCCCGCGAGTCCGCAGTGACGGACACCTCGTGCGAATAGGTCTGCAGGAAAGCCCGCACCCCGTCCACGCCCACAAAGGGCGAGGCCCCCACGCCCACCAGCCCGCCGCCCACGGCCGGCAGCAGACGCGACGCGTGCCAGCGCCTCAGCCTGAGGGCCAGCAGCACGATGACAAAGGCGAGGAAGACGCAGGAGACCGCGGCCACCGCCACCACCAGGTACAGCGTGAGGCCAGACGCGTCCGGGTCGGCCGGGGCCTTCATGCTGTCCAGGTCGGCCAGGACGTCTGGGATGCTGTCGGCCACGGCCACCGTGAGCGTGACGGTGGCCGAGAGAGGGGGCTGGCCGTGGTCCTGGACCGCCACCACCAGGCTCTGCTTGAGCGCGTCTCTGTCCAGCAGGGCCCGCGCTGTGCGCACCTCGCCCGTGTGCAGCCCCACCGCGAAGAGCCCTGGCTCGCTGGCCTTGAGCAGGCGGTAGGACAGCCAGGCGTTCTGGCCCGAGTCTCTGTCCACCGCCACCACCTTGGTCACCAGGTAGCCGGGCTCTGCGGAGCAGGGTGCCAGCTCCACGCCTGTGGACCCGTCGGTGGGGAGAGCAGGGTACGGGATCTCCGGGCTTTGTCGTTCTGGTCCAGCACCAACAGGCTCACAGACATGCTGCTGCTCAGTGGTGGGTCCCCGCTGTCATGTGCCATCACATGTAGGTGCCAGCCTTGGAACTGCTCGAAATCGAAGGAGTGCAGGGCATACAGGACTCCTGCGTCAGAGTTGATAGAATGGTGGGAGGAAAAGGGAGCTCCCTGGAGGGTGTTCTTGGCCAAGGAGTGAGTGCCATGGGCGTTCTCTCCGTAGTCCGGGTGGTAGCCATCACTGAGACTGCGGAGACTCGTCTAGGGTTGTTCTCTGGGATACAGGCAGTGAAGAAGAGATGAGAGAAAAGAGGCGGATTGTCCTTGGGGTTAGCCACGTTTTCAGTGAGATGTTTCTGCGGACAGGGTGGACTTCCTCCGTCAGTGGTGAACACCTTGATGTTGTAGCTAGGAACCTGTTCTCATCTAGGAGTGTGTCTGTCCCTAAACTATAGTAATTTACAGATCACTTGCTCATTTTCCCCAGAGTCTTGATCATTTACATTTAGAAGGGCAATTAATGTCCCTTTGGGAGAGTTTTCCAGAATGGATCTGGAGAGAGAGTTCACAACTACTTCAGGGGCATTGTCATTCACGTCTAAAACTGTAATCACGACTTTGGCTTGTGCAGAATATCCTGTGTTATCCATTGCTGGCACTTCCATCTCATAGAATCCCGATTCCTTGTGGTTCAGCTCCCCTTTTATTGAAATTGTCCCTGAATTAATCTAGCTGCTTGAAAACTTCGGCCGCCTTGTCCACACACCGGAAAGAATACCTCACTTCAGCATTGTTCCCCAAGTGGCATTTACCAGAAGTGGCGTAGTACCCTCCGCCACAGTCCTCCGCCAACGCTCCCACGGTGACTGGACTGAGCAAACGCTGATACGTTGTTTTGCACATCAATGAACATTACGCGGATGCGCGCCTTGCCGGTGCGGACGGGGTCGCCGCGTCAGAGGTGATGAGAACCCACTGGTGAACGGCCTCTTTTTCGCAGTCTAGGGCGTGCTTCGGCACCAATTCTGGCTATTTATTACCATCCGCTCCGCTATGCACGTCCAGGGATAAGTGAGTATTACTACTGGACGGTAACTCTCTGGAAAGAGTTCTTCGAGGTATCCTGATCCCAAGCGCAGCAAAGGGGAAACCGCACCCCAGTTTCCTGTGCTTTCACTCATTTTTATTTCTAATTCACCTTCCAGGAAGTAGGGGACATTATCATTAATGTCTCTCACTTCTACCTCCACCCCATATATTTTTGCTTTATCTTCCATCAGAATGTCCAGATTTAATTGACAATTGATGGCGCCCATACAGAGCTCCTCCCCTTCTATCCTGCCTGCTGTGATCAAGCTGCTGCTGCTCAGTGGGTTCAAAGCGAAAAGCTGAGTTGTACCTCTGCAGATGCTGTGGGCTCCAGGCTTCTCTAGTCCTGTGGCTCCAGCCCAGGTCTTTGGAGACGTTGCCCACCCTAGAACCCTTCTCCAGCTCCTCAGGAAATAAACAGTGTATTTGGGTACAGCCAGTCTCCCACAGAATCTCCAGAATTCCCAGCAGGACCAGCCCTTAGAAGTCCCGGTGCAGTTGATCGGGAATCACTGTCACTTTCCTAGAGGATTATTTCCAATTCTTCCCTTGACTACCAAAGACTGTTCTTAGAATCTAGCAGCCAGGAGACCAGAGCTCCACTGCTTAGTCTCCTTGCAGTCCTGGAGATGGTCAGTTTCTATCTGCTTTGTGCTTCTGGTGCCTGCACCACAAGCAGCATCTGTTTTCCTCTCCCTGATTGGTCAACAGCAGGTGCTCGGAGTCGTAACCAATTACTACATAATACTGAACTCCAGGACCAATTTTTGGTTTGTACCTTGAATAGCTCCATCTGTTGTTCTAATCGAGAACTACAGTATTAGATTTAATTGAAACTTCAGGATTCTTTTTTCTCTAAAATTTTTCATACAGACCCACTTTCTTGAGATTATTTTCTGTAGCTGGAGGTTTATTCTGATTTTCCCAATGAGCTTTTAAATGAATTTGAAGTTTCTATACACATTAATTTTAACCATATAATTTTGGTGCACCTGCTTTGATATCACCCTTGCCCACAAAACACCTAATATGGGACATCTTACCAGGAGTTTCCTATTTTGAGAAATTATATAATAGAGTAATTTAAACTTTCTCATTCGGGTATAATTTGGGGCAAAGAATTTTTTGATAGATCCTTAAATTAGCCTAAATGAAAGAACTGCTTTAACAGGTTGCTCACTTTTAACACTGAAAAATCAAGATTTCACAATAATACAAAAACATAAAATAAGACATGCAATTGTACACACTATCAGAATAACACCTGCAGGAAGTCAAATGAAGAAAAACACATTAATTTTTTTAAAACAAAATGGAAGCATTCTAACTGGAATGTACCGGAAATAAGGGTAGTAGTCCACTACTTTACATTTCAAAAGATTGTTTTGGAAGATCAGTAATCCAAACAATATTACAAACTTACCTTTTCCTGGGAAACAAACCTAATTTCAATTACTAAAAGCTATCCGTAATACATTTGGAAGCCCATCAAAATATAGGAAAAAAATTCTATTGTGCTTTCTTAAATATAAATGTTTAGATTCTGAGAGTAAGCATGTTGGCAAGCATACCATAAAGTAATACCTGTTAAATTGGGAGGAAATCTGCACATAACTCTGAGAAAAGATTGGGTGTAAAATTGATCTGTTCAGCAGGATTCAAAGAATCCCTGGCAAATAAATCTACCTGAATATTGCAAAATCAATACTATTTCTTTATTTTTTGAAAAGCCTTTCTCCTGCATTTTCCTCTCACTCTGTAGTTACTGAGTAAAGAAAAAGCCTTATTTCAAGATATTGATGATTTGAGAAAGAGAAACACCCACAGGAAGAAAACATTTATGCTTTAATTAAAACTATTTGAATAGCAGCGGTATCCTAATGCTTCTCATAGTACAGGAGACTGTGTGTGTGTGTGTGTGTGTGTGTGTGGAGAAAGAATATCTGGCCTGCAACTGTCAGAATATTCCATGTTTTCCCCCTAAGGGCTAATAATAAATTATTGACCCACATAGAAGGGAACAGAAAATACTGAGATTAGACAGACAAACTTGAAGTGATAGTAGATATAATATATTTAACTTTTCTTGCCAAATACTGGTTTGAATGTTAAACCAAACCCATTTATTTAACTCATGTTTCAAAAAACAGAGCTTAACTTGTTATTCTAGTGACACTTAACTACCAAAGAAGCTTCACTGAAAAGATCTTGCAGGGAGACCATTTCTGGTGTCATAGTGAGAAAATTAAGCCTTGTTTTCCGAGAAGTGGAGGCAATGTAAAGATTGTAGGAATAAGTCAAAGTTCCATGATTGTAGTTGGGAGAAACCCGTGGCCCAGACTTAGAAGAGAAACCGGACTAAAAGCAGTCCTAGGTAGCCAGGCTACAGGACCGTTGCAGGCGCAGCGCAATGGCCAGAATCACCGCGAGGAGGAAGGGCACCGAGATCAAGGCCAAGGCCAACACCAGGTAAAACTGCAGCTCAGCCTGGGGGTCAGCGGGAGCGGGGCCGTCGCTAAGATCCGGCAGCGCCTCGTGGAGGCTGTCTGCGAAGACCAGGTGCAGCGTGGCGGTGGCCGAGAGGGGAGGCTGTCCCCCATCGCGCACAGCGACCAGCAGGCGCTGTCTGGCCGCGTCCCTGTCGCTCAAGGCGCGCGCCGTGCGCACCTCGCCCGTGCGCAGCCCCAGGCTGAAGAGGCCGGGCTCGCTGGCCTGCAGCACGTGGTAGGACAGCCAGGCGTTGTGTCCCGAGTCGGCGTCCACCGCCACCACCTTGGTGACCAGGTAGCCGGGCTGCGCGGCGCGCGGCACCGTGTCGAAGAGCGCCGAGCCGTCGGGCCCCAGCGCCGGGTACAGCACCCTCGGCGCGTTGTCGTTGCGGTCGCCCACCAGCACGCGCAGGCTCACGTTGGCGCCGAGCGCGGGCGAGCCCTGGTCGCGGGCCTGCAGCGTCAGCTCGAAGGCGCGCAGCTGCTCGTGGTCGAAGGCGCGCTGCGCGAACACCGCGCCGCTCTGCGCGCTCACCGCCACGTAGGACCACAGCGCCCGCGGCTCCAGGTCGCTGGCCACGATGGAGTAGGAGACGTGGCCGTTGGGCCCCAGGTCGGGGTCGGAGGCGCTGACTTGCGCGATGGAGGCGCCGGGCGGGTTGTTCTCTGCCACGTGGACTACGTAGGAGGCCTGTTGGAAAACCGGCGCGTTGTCGTTGACGTCGGTGATGTGCAGGGTGATGGTGGCGCTGGAGGAGAGGGGCGGCTTGCCCCTGTCGGTGGCTGTGATGGTGACGTTGTACTCCGCTGTCTGTTCCCGGTTCAGGGGCCTGTTACAAGCTTGAGATTATTGGCATAATATTCTGTTCTTAAAGGAACTTTTTCTTTTATAAGGCATATGACTTCCCCATTTTCTCCCGAATCATTATCATGTTTTGAACAGAGCAATCACCATCCCGTGCTTCATCCTCGGTAATGGAACCAGACACAGAAGTGAAAACTACCTCCGTGGCATTGTCATTCTCGTTTAAAATTTCCAGTGGCCATATCTCCACCGTCCTTGGATTCTATGCTCATGGTATAGCTGCTACTGATTTCAAAGTCTATAGGATCTTGGGGTTTAATTTCTCCACTTTGATCATCTTGCATATACATATTTCCATTATCTCGTAGTGTTTTGAAGGAGTAGGTGATCTCTGCATTGTTGCCCTCATCCTGGTCAGTATCAGTCACCTTGAGCACACAGGTGCCTGGGGGCAAGATCTCTCGAAGGCTAATTTTGTACACATCCTGATTGAACACTGGGGGGTTATCGATGGCATCAGTGACTTTGATCCTGGTTTGAATGGCGTCAGTATGGACCGGTCACCTCCATCCACTGCTGTCAGGACCAGAAGGTAGGAGCTCTGTTGCTCCCAATCCAGGGGCTTCTCCAGCAGTAATTCTGGGGCATTCTTGCCTTCCATCTTATCCTTCACCGCCAAAGAAAAATGCTCATTATATCTGAGTTGATAACTGAAGAGAATTAGACCTTACATCTACATCTATGGAAAATTCCAGGCCAAATTAAGTTCCTGGAATCGCAGGTTCATTGATTTGTAAAACAATGTTATTTGGGGGAAAATGAGGTGGATTCTCATTTACATATTCTATAATCACATTTACGTGAAAAAATTTTAGAGGATTCTCTACTTCAATCTCTAAGGGCAAGACACACAGAGGGTTTGGGGGGCACAGGGACTCCCTATCTATTCTGTCATTCACGAGTATGTTCCCATTCTCTGTGTTTATGGTAAAGTACGGTTTCTCTGCACAAACTCTGAGACTGCGGGTCACTGAGTCCCTTACATGCAGCCCCAAGTCCTCAGCACGGTTTCCCACAACAAAGCCCCTGGACATTTCTTCAGGAATAGTGTGGCGGATCTGCTCAGGGAGAGCTCTGCAGAACATAAGCAGCAGGAAGAAAAAGAATATTTGCTGCCACCTGGTACTGCCCCTCTACTTGGCACTAGTTCCCATCCTTCTTTGCGTTGCAGCAACTTCATCATTAAGAGACGATGTTTTACAAACTGTATTTAAAATATTTATTTCCACCGCATAGAAAATTCATTGCTCGCAGTTTGAAGGTATTTCAATCCGTATTCCAAAATTAGATTTGCTGAGCAGAGGGCCGCAATCTGAGCTTCATCTCCCCTACTTGCTTCCCTGACTGCGCAGTAAATCACTCAGGTAGATCCTGGACTCCAACTCTTGCAGCCCATTGGCCAACAGCGGCGCTTGGAGTCTGTTTAGAAAACTGCAGTTAGCAACTTTGAAAAAAGTGGGCTTTGTTATTCCAAAAGACATGATGATGGACTGATAGAGAGGGAAGGAGACAGTTTTTAGGTTTTGTGTCTGTTTTCCAGTGTTTACTACCAAACAGGTTCCTTAAAGATGGGATCCTGCAGAAGAGCGATTAACCTAGTAATGAGAATAGTATGTCTTTTTCTAATCAGAGGCAATGAGCATATATTGTAAGAACAAAGCAAAATCTTCTCTCCAGACTTAGAACAAAGACCCAAACAAATAGCCCAATCACAAGTGGTATGGGGAAATTTTCACAGCCCTGAAATGATACCCAATATTAACTTCAATATGATGAGCAGATAATTTCCCTCTTCTTTTTATCAGAAGAAACTGGAGGAGAGCTGAAATCTATATAGGTATAACTCAGGATAAGGATGGCCAATGCCATAAATTATTCCTTCTTAATTATAAAAGATACTTATGAAGAGGATTATTGTCTTACACTTTCATCATACACAATATAAAATCATACCCTAGTAGGTTACCATAGAAATTTAATGATGTGAAATGTGAGAGCGTTTTATTTCTATCCTTTTATTGAACTGGATCAAATATTGTACCTGAAAAGAACTTTATCACTACGTCTGAGTCCAAATAACATTAATCTCAAGTTTCAAAGCCAACCTTTACTTTTTATTCTCCAAGATCTTGGTTGTTAGTTCCTAACTAGTTCAGACTGTTAAAAAAGACAAAGAAAAAAGGAACAATTCCCCTCTTCCAGAAAATACCTCATATTCTTTTTATTCACCTGATTTCATTTCAAGATGCCTTAAATCTTTTATCTCCATTTGAAATTGCATAAACATACATTCTGTACCTAGATGCTCAAAATAGTCTAATATTTTTCCTGACTTCAAGAAAAATTTAGGAATCTGTTGTAGGACTTCCCTCTCCTACAGTTGGAAGACTTTTTGTCCAAACATTAGATACTGAATTTATAGTTAACTACATTAAGGTCAATTTCTAAATGAGAAAGAAAAACTTGAAAAGGAACACAAATAGTCAAGTAATTTGGGCCAAATATCTAGAAGTGGTGTGAGAGTGCTGAGCTGAATTGATTACAGAGATGATTCCTGAGGTTAAATACCCTAGATAAATCTCCTTTCCTCACTTGACGTTCTTAGATATTGCTTCGGATAATGTATATTTTGTCATGAGGGCTTCAATAACAAGTTGGTTCTGAATATAAGAAATGAGTACACTTACATATAATACAAAGTGAGTTTACAAAGGAAATAAAGAAGGAATTCATGACTCATATGCATATTGAAAATAAAAAAATATTCACAGAAATACCGGCTAAATCAGTCTCGTGAAGTCTAAATAGCCACTCCATCTCTTATGTTTACAAACTATTCCACACAAATAAATCTGAAAAATGTAAGCCTGTCCAGGAAATTTGAAATAACTTTTTGAGAGGCACTGGATCAAAATTGTTATTTCTATTAAGTGAATTACTACATTAAAAAAAACTCCAACACATACACACACAAACACCAAAGTAAAAGAATAAAAGGAAATAACACCAGTACAACAATTCAACTGTTTCTTCAGAACCATCTAATGACTTCACTGTAGAAATGGAAAAAATGTCTAGAACCTAAGAAGAAAAGTGTTCTACATTTCCTCTCCTAAGAGACCTTAGTAATTAAAAGGCAGTCAATATGTCTGTTTTGTGGGATAAAGAAATGAAACTAAGTTGAAATGATAAGATCTAAACACATTACTAGTCATCAAAAATCAAAATAGAATTGTTTTATGCTCAAAAGCTCACATGTGTAAATGTGCACATGTGTGTGTATATGTGTATATAGTAAGAAAAAGAGCCAGAGAGAATATGCCATTGAATCAACACTGTCAGATTTGAGCACAAAGTAAAGCAAATAATGGTAAAATATAATTATAAATCAATGGAGGCAATGTGAAGTTGAAATAGGAAAATGAAAACTGTGAATCATTACTTTGAATCATAACTAGTTTATATTGATAGCCACAGACACTGATGATAGATGAATATTACTAAAATTTAACTTACTATAATGCAAGCCATAGCTGAACTGGACCTTTGGAATCAAAAGGAAATATGCCACGCCTAAAAAAAAGGGTTTTCACAAAACTCTTCTGGAAAATCATAGTAATTTGATGAAAAGTAAAGTACAAAAACTTACATGTATTGCTCTAAATATGTATGAACTGAACATGCCCCTTAAAACAATTCTTATAAGGCTCAGAAAAAGGCACTTAAAAGACTTGTGCAGAGACACCAGAAATTAGAAGGCAGGAACTAAATCTCACCTGATTACTCCTAGGGTCACATTTGCTTAAATCAGTAGCTGAATCTTCAGCTATTAAGAGAGGCTCGCTTTTCCCACAGCTCTCCTGGCTGACGAGTGTGTCCGCGTAGTTGGGCTGGGGGAAGATCACGTGACTCTCCCGCGAGTCCGCAGTGAGGGACACCTCGTGCGAATAGGTCTGTAGGAAAGCCCGCACCCCGTCCACGCCCACAAAGGGCGAGGCCCCCACGCCCACCAGCCCGCCGCCCACGGCCGGCAGCAGACGCGACGCGTGCCAGCGCCTCAGCCTGAGGGCCAGCAGCACGATGACAAAGGCGAGGAAGACGCAGGAGACCGCGGCCACTGCCACCACCAGGTACAGCGTGAGGCCAGACGCGTCCGGGTCGGCCGGGGCCTTCATGCTGTCCAGGTCGGCCAGGACGTCTGGGATGCTGTCGGCCACGGCCACCGTGAGCGTGACGGTGGCCGAGAGAGGGGGCTGGCCGTGGTCCTGGACCGCCACCACCAGGCTCTGCTTGAGCGCGTCTCTGTCCAGCAGGGCCCGCGCTGTGCGCACCTCGCCCGTGTGCAGCCCCACCGCGAAGAGCCCTGGCTCGCTGGCCTTGAGCAGGCGGTAGGACAGCCAGGCGTTCTGGCCCGAGTCTCTGTCCACCGCCACCACCTTGGTCACCAGGTAGCCGGGCTCTGCGGAGCGGGGTGCCAGCTCCACGCCTGTGGACCCGTCGGTGGGGAGGGTGGGGTACAGGATCTCTGGGGCGTTGTCGTTCTGGTCCAGAATGAACAGGCTCAGGGACACGTTGCTGCTGAGTGGAGGGTCCCCACTGTCCAGTGCGGTTACCCACAGCTGCAGGTCATGGAACTGTTCATAGTCGAAGGAGTGCAGTGCATGCAGGACTCCACTATTAGAGTTGATGGAGATATAGGAGGATAGAGGTACTCCCTGGATGGTGTCCTCAGCCAGGGAGTAAGTGACCTGTGCATTCTCTTTGCTGTCCAGGTCAAGTGCAGTCACTGAGAAGAAGGAGGCTCCTCTGGGATTGTTTTCACGAATATAAGCAGAGTAAGAGGAGTGAGCAAAAGTGGGTGGGTTATCGTTATCATCTGCTACATTCAATGCAATGTGAGTTTCTGCAGACAAGGGAGGACTTCCCTGATCAGTGGCTGTCAGTGTTACATTGTAGCTCTGGACCTGCTCTCTGTCCAACACTCTGTTGGTTAACAGCTTATAATAATTTCCATAAGTCTTTTCTAATTTAAAAGGCAGATCGTTAGGAATAAAACAGGAGACTTGGCCATTTTCTCCAGAGTCTTGATCTTGCACATTTAGAAGAGCAATTACTGTGCCTGGAGGAGAATTTTCTGGCACTGAATTAGTAGAAGATGTGATAGTTATTTCTGGAACATTATCATTCACATCCAGAACTGTGATTAAGATCTTAGCAGTGGTTGAGAGACCTCCACCATCTTGGCTTTGAATTTCCATCTCATAGAATCTACATTTCTCAAAATCCAAAGACCCCTGTATTAAGACTTCTCCAGTTCGAGAATCCAATTGGAATATTTCAGAAGCTTTGCTTTCCATGTTTCGGAAAGAATATGCAACTTCCCCATTGAGTCCTTCATCGGGATCCGTTGCTTTTACCACGAGCACCCGAGTCCCAGAGCTGAGGTTTTCTGGGACACTCACTCCATATACAGGCTGTGTAAACTTTGGGATATGGTCATTTACGTCGAGAACCACCACGCGAATGGGAACAGCACCCTGGCGGATGGGATCGCCTCCATCTATGGCAGTGAGGAGGAGACGGTGAGCAGCCTCCTTCTCCCGGTCCAGGCTCCCCTCCAGCACTAGCTCCGGATTCTTAGCTCCATCTGCTCCTCCTCGCATTTGCAAGGAAAAGTAACTGTTAGGGTTGAGCTGGTAGCGCTGGAGGGAGTTCACTCCCACATCTGGGTCCCTAGCTTTAGGAAGGGGAAACCGCCATCCCGGAGTTACATGCTCACTGACTTTTATCTCTACCTCCTCCTCCTGGAAGCTGGGGGCATTATCATTAATATCCAGTATTTCTACCTCCAATCCGTAAATCTTCAGGGTATCTTCCACGAGTACTTCCATATTTAAAAAACAGGAAGACACTGTGTCACAGAGCTCCTCCCGGTCTATTCTGCCTGCGGTGATCAAACTGCCACTTCGCTGATTCAGAGCGAAAAGCTGCGTTTTTCCTCTAGAGATGATGCGGACTCGGCGTTCCGCCAGTTCCCACGGTTCCAGCCCCAAGTCCTTGGAAATATTGCCCACGAAGAAGCCTTTGTCTGTCTCTTCAGGAACCGAGTACCGGATCTGCCCGGCCCCAGACTCCCGCAGCGTCCCCAGGAAAATGTAAAACAGGACCAGCCCGCGGCAGTCCAGGCGCAGGAGCCGATATGCCATGGCAGTGGCTGAGCCTGTATTCCGCGATTTCTCAAGCCGTTCTGTTCTAAATCAGTTTATGTACCCACGAAGTTCCGGGCCGATTGCATCCAAAACATGTTAGAGATCGAAGAAAAGTACTCTTAAGTTTCCAGCATCAGGATCTGTGAGTGTCCTCGCGCTGCTCTGCTGTAGAGGCGGAGGGAGGGACTCTGAAGTGCGCAGCTTTCCATTCCCTGATTAGTGAACAGCGGCGCCTAGAGTCCAATTTTATTATTGCAGCGAGTAAGAAAAACCCAACTAATGTGCCTCTTTCAGAAGTTATTACACTCATCTGTTCGGGAATTACACGTATGTGTAAAACTTAACGTTGCAGACAATAAGGAGTTACATAATATGATGCTAGAGGCTTACCAAGGGCACTTATTAAAGGAGTAATTATTAAAAGGGCTTGCTTAATTAAAACAAAAGTTTTCAAATATTATTGTGTCTGAAAACCTGCAGTTTAGATTCGGTGCCTACTGATTTTTAACTATGGAAGAGAACAGCATTTATGGATGTGAAACTAGCACGGTTCCAACAAAATTATCAGATAAGATGCTTAACTAAAATTCTTACCAATTTATTTATTGAGTAAAATAAAGATGAAACGTTTGAGAAAATTTGCATGGCATTTGGGTTGTCTTTTAAAATACCATTATATAAAAATATAACTATAGTCCATATCCTTGACTAAAAGGTATTCTATTTCATGAAAAATTTACCCAAGATTTCTCTATATATTTTACTATAAGATGCATTTGAATAGTAGGAGTGAAGCATTGCAAACTTAGCCTTAATAGTGATACTCACACGTTTGACCTGGCTTTATTTTAGTAACTTTATCAAGAGTTTGAATATAGAGTCTTGAAATAACAGAGCTACATCGGAATGTAATGGCATATTGGAATATGAAAAGCAGTATTTTAAAAACTTACCTGTTGAAAAGTCGTCTTATCTGCTTCAACGCTAGGAGTTAAAATGCTAGCCAATAACACTGAAGAACTATCTTTGTTGAGAACATCTTCTGTAGCTTGACAATAACCAACAGATGTGAGAAAATTTAAATCTGCATTAGTTTGATCCCCAGACATACACAAATTATAGGCATAGGGCAATGTTCCCTGACTGTAGTTTGAGGGAATCTCGGGTGGAGACTTGGAACAGAGAACAGACCCAAAGCAGCCCCCAGCGGCGGGGCTAGAAGAGTGTCGCAGGCGCAGGGCAACGGCCAGAATCACCGCGAGGAGGAAGAGCACCGAGATCAAGGCCAAGGCCAACACCAGGTAAAACTGCAGCTCAGCCTGGGGGTCAGCGGGAGCGGGGCCGTCGCTAAGATCCGGCAGCGCCTCGTGGAGGCTGTCTGCGAAGACCAGGTGCAGCGTGGCGGTGGCCGAGAGGGGAGGCTGTCCCCCATCGCGCACAGCGACCAGCAGGCGCTGTCTGGCCGCGTCCCTGTCGCCCAAGGCGCGCGCCGTGCGCACCTCGCCCGTGCGCAGCCCCAGGCTGAAGAGGCCGGGCTCGCTGGCCTGCAGCACGTGGTAGGACAGCCAGGCGTTGTGTCCCGAGTCGGCGTCCACCGCCACCACCTTGGTGACCAGGTAGCCGGGCTGCGCGGCGCGCGGCACCGTGTCGAAGAGCGCCGAGCCGTCGGGCCCCAGCGCCGGGTACAGCACCCTCGGCGCGTTGTCGTTGCGGTCGCCCACCAGCACGCGCAGGCTCACGTTGGCGCCGAGCGCGGGCGAGCCCTGGTCGCGGGCCTGCAGCGTCAGCTCGAAGGCGCGCAGCTGCTCGTGGTCGAAGGCGCGCTGCGCGAACACCGCGCCGCTCTGCGCGCTCACCGACACGTAGGACCACAGCGCCCGCGGCTCCAGGTCGCTGGCCACGATGGAGTAGGAGACGTGGCCGTTGGGCCCCAGGTCGGGGTCGGAGGCGCTGACTTGCGCGATGGAGGCGCCGGGCGGGTTGTTCTCTGCCACGTGGACCACGTAGGAGGCCTGCTGGAAAACCGGCGCGTTGTCGTTGACGTCGGTGATGTGCAGGGTGATGGTGGCGCTGGAGGAGAGGGGCGGCTTGCCCCTGTCGGTGGCTGTGATGGTGACGTTGTACTCCGGGGTCTGTTCCCGGTCCAGGGGCCCGTCTGTTACTAACTTGTAGTAATTGTTAGAAGAAGAATGAATCTTAAATGGAACATCTCTGTTTAAATCACACGTGACTTCCCCATTTTCCCTGGAATCCTGATCCCGTGTTTTGAAGAGAGCCACAACCATTCCTGGATGGGAATCCTCCACAATCTGGTCAGACAGAGTAGTGATGATTATCTCCGGGCTGTTGTCGTTTTCGTCTAGAACTTCTATAATTACTTTACACTGGGTGGAGAGGGATCCTCGGTCCTTTGCTTCTACATCCATGGTGTATCTTTCTATTTCTTCAAAATCCAAGGGTTGATGAGTTATAATGTTTCCTGTGGCAGAATCCAGAAAGAATGGGTGCTGGATTCTGTCAGTCACACGAAGGAATGAGTAGGTGATGTCCGCATTGACGCCTTCGTCTTGGTCAGTGGCGCTCACCCTGA
Source organism: Manis javanica (assembly GCF_040802235.1). Lineage (NCBI taxonomy): Eukaryota > Metazoa > Chordata > Mammalia > Pholidota > Manidae > Manis > Manis javanica. Next base: position 87,949,139 of record NC_133169.1, on the reverse strand, counting down.
GCACGGAGGTGCCTGGGGGCACATCTTCCCTGAGAGTGACCCTGTACACGTCTTGGCTGAACACAGGAGGATTATCATTGGCATCCACCACCAGGATTCTGATGTGAGCGGTGCCGCTACGTGGCGGATCCCCACTATCTAACGCTGTCAGAACCAAGTGGTGACTGCTCTGCGTTTCTCTGTCCAGGGTCTTCTTCAGTACCAGTTCTGGGTATTTGCCACCGTCAAGGTTGTCTTTCACCACCAATGAGAAGTACTCGTTAGGACTTAGTTGGTATTTGCTCAATGAATTCGTACTGATATCGGGATCTTTTGCAGACTGAAGAATTGTACCCATGCCCAGGTTGACAGATTCACTGATTTCTAAGTTTATGTCATCTTTATCGAATTGAGGGGGGTGGTCATTAATATCCTCAACAACCACGATGATGTGAAAAATATTTAATGGATTTTCCACCACCGCTTCCAACTGCAACTCACAACTTCTTCTCTCTTTGCATATCTGCTCACGGTCTATTCGGTCCTTCACAAGTAAGTCCCCGCTCTCCGCATCTACGCTAAAAAGCAGCTTCTCAGCGCTAACTCGCAGCTTCCGCTCCGAAACATCCAGGACGCTGAGCCCTAGATCTTTAGCGAGGTTCCCCACCACCGAGCCCTTGGCCAGCTCCTCGGGAATCGAGTAGCGGATCGGCTCGCAGAGCGCGGGGTAGAACAAAGGCAGCAGAAAGGGAAGTATTACCTGCCGCCGGCCGGCCGGGCGCCTCTGCGCGCAGCTCCCTCCCATTGCGCGCTCTAGTTCTAGCTGGATCCCAGTCTTTCCGGAAAGCCGAAGAAATTGCAATCCACAGTGTTACTGGAAGAGCATTCGGCCCAAGACAGGCAGAACTGTGAATCCGTGTATGCTGGGCACTCTGGCCGGCGGGGAGCCCCGGTGTGTGAGCGAGCTTCCTTCCCCTGCCCAGGAAATCTCAGGCTATGAGGAATCCCTGGCGTCCGCGTTTGCCCTGCACTGGCCGACAGCGGCGCCCAGAGGCCCCACGAGGAATTGTATTCTAGTTTTTCTCTTGAATTCAGGGGATTTTTTAAAACAATTCCAGATGGTAACTGCTAAAACACGTCAGTCTTATTCCTTAGTGATTCCGTTGTCATCATGAAATATATTTTTCACATGGTGAAGACTATCATGTGTTTTCATGTTAAAATTTTATATAGATTTTGAATAAAGGCATAAAAGAATATAGAGTGCAAAATAGGTCTCCTATCCCATGGCCCACTACTTTCCAGTTCTTCCATCCTGAGGCAATCACTGTTGTTTCTTTTAAGAGCAATTATCCATAAAGGGAAATACCAAAGATAAGCGAAAAACAAAACAAAACAAAAAAACCTTGTCTTCAATCCTACTTTACATTTGGCTACAAAGTATTAACCTATCCTCCCAAATTTAGGACTAGAATGCAACCATTACCATCTTCATTACAGTTTTCCAGGGAATCCTCATACTGCTTTTAAATAATTATATTTAACAACATTTGCTTACAAGAGCTGCCATGTCAAATAAGTAGTTTTTAAAAACTGTATTTTTAAAGATAATAAAATTACTTAAGGTGGATGCACAATAATTTTGACTATCTTGGATAGAAATTTTAAATAACAATTTCAGTTATTTAAAAGCCAATTACTATGACCCTAACGGGTATGCTCTCCTTCCACAGACACATTATTGAACAAAGGCTGAATAACATGGGGGAAAAAATTTGGTCTTCTAAGTATTTTGAGATGCATTAGGCCACTCTTTATGCTACCATATTAGTTTAGTAGAATATTAGTAATGAATTAAAAGTAAGAGATCAAACCAAATGCATCACTATCTTCACTGAACTAAGTGGGCTCATCAATAACTCCACTGATCATTCGTTTAGAATAATTTTGTGTACTTCTCTGCTTATAGTTGAATCTCCTGAAGAAATGACATTTCTTTCTGGACTTTGTTTATTGACTCTTAATATCAGAGTTTCAGGTGGATTTTCCTTCCGCTAATTAAGGAGCTACATGAAATGCCCTTGGTACATATTCCTTTCTTGGGAACATGTACAAATTTATTTGTCTCCCCAATCTATACATTTTTCCACCTTAGAGATTGGAGAATTTAACAACAAACCAGAGAAAGCAGAGCCTAAAATTTGCTTAACTTAACCTTTTAGAGGCCCTCTATACTTGCTATTGAGCAAGGAAAGTCAAATTAAAAAGCTGTCTTCCATGTAACAGTTTGAAATTAGAATCACAAGCAAAAAAGGATGCCGCAGTGTTACCAGGTATGATTATACTTAAAAAATTTAAGCACAAATTGTTATGAATTTGTTAGTGGAATATGAAGGAAAAATTTTAATGTCTAGCAAGTATATTCAATTATAACTATAGATACAAAGTATAGTCTGAAAAATATAACCACAACTGTGTATTATCCTCCTTGGGAAGAACAACATTGAGTGGCCTTATGTTTGGGTTGTGTTTCCAGTGAGGCTAATTCATTTGTTTCTGACATTTACCTGTTTTTACCAGACCTGCCTTCAAAACAGAGCTTAGGGTTGTCTAAGCTGCAAGGATTTTTAACATATGGCCAAAAGTACACAAATTGACAGGCAGTTCTGTATGGAATTCCTCTCTTAGGAATTGTTAGTATTGTACTCAACAAAACTATAAAATATTAAACTCTGCAAAGCTAATCGTAATAGCTTTATGACAAAAGGCCTTCATTGGGTTTAGGTGACTATTAACCAGAAAGTAAAAGCACACTAGCCTTAGCCATCACATTCTACTTGTTTTAGCAAGAAGCAAATGTCACAGAAACAGAGAAAAGTGGCAAAATAAGTATTGAAAATTTATATCATCGCGCTGCAAACTAAAAATAGAAGCAATGATAATTTTTAAGCAAAATTAAAAGACTAAAAGTAGAACTCACAGGAACCAAAGGGGTATCTTCTATAGGAAACTTCGAATCATCTAAGAGAGACAAGGGATCCTTTCTCTCGCAGCTCTCGTGGCTGATGAGCGTGTCCGCATAGTTGGGCTGGGGGAAGATCACGTGACTCTCCCGCGAGTCCGCAGTGAGGGACACCTCGTGGGAATAGGTCTGCAGGAAAGCCCGCACCCCGTCCACGCCCACAAAGGGCGAGGCCCCCACGCCCACCAGCCCGCCGCCCACGGCCGGCAGCAGACGCGACGCGTGCCAGCGCCTCAGCCTGAGGGCCAGCAGAACGATGACAAAGGCGAGGAAGACGCAGGAGACCGCGGCCACCGCCACCACCAGGTACAGCGTGAGGCCAGAGGCGTCCGGGTCGGCCGGGGCCTTCATGCTGTCCAGGTCGGCCAGGACGTCTGGGATGCTGTCGGCCACGGCCACCGTGAGCGTGACGGTGGCCGAGAGAGGGGGCTGGCCGTGGTCCTGGACCGCCACCACCAGGCTCTGCTTGAGCGCGTCTCTGTCCAGCAGGGCCCGCGCTGTGCGCACCTCGCCCGTGTGCAGCCCCACCGCGAAGAGCCCTGGCTCGCTGGCCTTGAGCAGGCGGTAGGACAGCCAGGCGTTCTGGCCCGAGTCTCTGTCCACCGCCACCACCTTGGTCACCAGGTAGCCGGGCTCTGCGGAGCGGGGTGCCAGCTCCACGCCTGTGGACCCGTCGGTGGGGAGGGCGGGGTACAGGATTTCGGGGATGTTGTCGTTCTGGTCGAGAATGAACAGGTTCACGGACACGTTGCTGCTGAGTGGTGGGTCCCCACTGTCGGTGGCTGTCACCTGCACCTGCAGATCCCGAAACTGCTCATAGTCAAAGGATCGCAGTGCATACAGAACTCCTGTGTCAGAGTTGATGGAGATGTAGGCCGATAGAGGTACCCCCTGGACATTGTCTTCAGCTAGGGAATAAATAACCTGAGCATTCATTTTGCTGTCTGGGTCTAGGGCAGTCACAGAGAAGATGGAGGCACCCCTGGGGTTGTTCTCTGGGATATAGGTAGAGTAGGAAATATGAGAGAAGGTGGGTGGGTTGTCATTGATATCTGCCACTTGCAAGGTGAAGTGAGTTTCAGTTGATAGGGGTGGACTTCCTCCGTCTGTGGCTGTTACTGTGATATTGTAAGAGGATATCTGTTCTCTGTCAAGGGCCCTCTGTGTCACCAATCTATAATAACTGTCAATGGACTTTTCTAACTTAAATGGTAGATTCCTTGATATGGAACAGGTTACCTGTCCGTTCTGCCCAGAGTCTAGATCATGTACGTTTAAAAGGGCTATAACAGTCCCCAGAGGTGAATCTTCTGTCAAAGGACTAAACAGAGACGTGATGGTCACCTCTGGACTGTTGTCATTCACATCTTCTACAGTAATTAACACTTTTGCAGTTGCAAGATATGCTCCTCCATCTTCTGCTTGTATTTCTATTTCATAGAAATCTGTTTCTTCATAATCTAGATTTTCTGATATTTTTATTTCCCCAGTATTTTTGTTCAGTTGGAATTTCGACAATTGTGTGTCAGGTAATTTTCGGAATGAATATGTCACTTCTCCATTAGCTCCTTCATCCCTATCCGTGGCGGTGACTGTCAGGAGCTGTGTGCCCACAGGCAAGTTCTCTGGGACACTCACTCGGTATTCCGGCAAGGTGAAGACCGGCGCGTTGTCATTTGCATCAAAGACAGTCACACTGATGAGGACAGTGCCAGATCGGAGAGGGTCACCGCCATCGGAGGCAGTGAGGACCAGGTGGTGCAGAGCCTCTTCCTCCCGATCCAGGCCGTGCTCCAGCACCAGCTCCGGGACCCTGATGCCGTTGGCACGGCTCTGAACTGCCAGGGAGAAGTGCTTATTGGGGCTGAGCTGGTAGCTCTGCAGGGAGTTCGCGCCCACATCCGGATCAACAGCTTCCGGGAGAGGAAAACGCATTCCTGGAGCGACATTTTCATTAATTTTTACGTCTACATTTTCTGCTTGGAATTTTGGGGCATTATCATTGATATCAGTGATTTCTATTTCTATCCCAAAAAGCTTAACCCTATCTTCCACAAGAATGTTAAAACTCACCAGGCACCGCGCGCTCTGAGCGCAGAGCTCCTCCCGGTCTATCCTGCCCGCGGTGACCAGGCTGCCGCTCCGCGCGTTCAGGGCAAAGAGCTGCGTCCTACCTCGGGAGACGATGCGCACTCCGCGCTCCGCCAGCTCCCGGGGCTCCAAACCCAAGTCCTGGGCGATGTTGCCCACGAAGGAGCCCTTGTCTAACTCCTCAGGAACGGAATAGCGGATCTGCCGGGCCTCGGCCTCCCAGGGCACACCCAGGAAAAGGCAGAGCAGGACCAGCGCTCTTTGATCGGAGCGATTCCTTTGAGCGGCCATTGTTGTCTGGTCACGAAATTGATTCTCGCCAAATCCTCACTGGGCAAGTGGGTTGTTTCGACCTGTTCCTTTTCCTTTCTCTGCAGGGAGTCTCTGTAGCCAGTCAGCCGCACCTTAAATTCTGAAATGAGTTTTGCTGGCAGTCCTAGGAATTGAGGAGCTTTGTGTAGTTGAAGCCCTGGGAATCCGGATTGAGCGCTGGCTGCATTTCTCTCCTCGTAGGTGAACAGCGGCGCTCAGAGTCCTCAGAAGTTACTGCACGCACTGTGTATGCAGTAGAAAACAAACGCTACTCTTTGTTGCGTAGTTTATTTTAAATACGTCTTTAGTTTCTCCACCGATATCTTTCAATCAGCTACTATTTGTAGGTTTCTTAGTGGGTTTGGTAAGTGAAATGAATATACTAGAAAATATTAAATGAAAGTATGTGGTTAAATAATATATTTGCAACACTTATTTTCCCAGTAGAGATGTATCTACTTTAAAAGGTAAGTAATGCTTATTTTATTGCCTATGAACTTATAGCTATATTTAGAAGTCTTACAATTTTATTTGAATTTTGATTTAAATGTTCCAATTATGTTTAGTAGACATTTCTATAGAGCCGATATGAGATGTACTCCATGTAAATCACTTAGAATCTTTTCTATTTTAGGTTTAACTAAATAGTTAAATTTGTTTAACATTAAGGCTGTGTAAGAGATTTTCAAAATTTCTTTTATAAAATAGTTTTATTAAGCCTCAATAATTTTTTTTGGAAAATGTATTTTTATTATATGTACATATTGTTAGAAGTCTATTTGACCTATTTAAATGAATTGAGCAGTTAATCACAAACTAAAAGGAACATGTCTGTGTTGTAATGGGAAAAGAAATATGTACAAGAATTTCAAGTGCTGCAATTAAAAAATAAAGTTATAAATAGGGATATATATAGTTTATTAGATAAGTGTTTATATCAAATTACCTGTTTTCATAAGAGCATGGATGCCAATACAAAAATCTTTTGGCATTTTTGTCTGGAAGCCCAAAGTAAAGTGGTTTTCACACCCTCATCTGTATGTGCCCATCAACCTCTCTCAAAAATGAAAAGTTTAGACGTTCACTTCTTTCATGCAGAGACAAGCTTTTCAGAAGTGTGTGTGTTCTGATGACTTCAAGCATGGAACAGTTCAGAGATTTTATCTTTTGTCTTTAAAAATGTATCAAACAATTAGAGACAGACACTGGGTGCAAAAGACAATAACATTTCATTTGCCTTCTTGGAAATTCTTTGTCTTGAAATGTAGAGGAAAAAAGATTGGAAGGAGTACAATTTGAGCTCAAAAAAGGATAAGTATATATGAGAAGAGAGCCCGAAAACCAAAGGCTGAAGACTAAAATTCCTTTGGGCAGTTAGCATTAACTTTGGGGGATCATAGAGACCTTGGTAATGGAAACAGAGTTTTAACTCCTAAGAAAAATGCATACATCTGTAACTATGTATACAATTTCAGGGATTCATGCATCTACTTACCTTCTTTCCTCAAATGCTACCAACTTGAAAATTTTTTTAAATAAATAAAGCTAACTAAATGCACCTATGAAGGTTAGTTGTAATTAATGTTTCCTTGAAATATGTAGCTGTTTTGGTATTTAATGAGTGCCTGAATATTATTAAACTTAAAAAAACAACATAAATAAGAAGTAGAAAATTAATCTTAAATCTTAGTGAATTTGAATAGTTAGGTTATTGTTTATTTGCTAAGAAGCCAAGACCACATTCCCTCTGTTATACTTATCTGAGCTTGAGAAGATATCTCCAATTAAATGACATACTTTCTGAATTACAGAGCAACTTCCGAACCAAGTAAGTCTTGAAAAATATAATCAGCAAAGTGACATTGACAAAACAAGGTGGTGATTAGCTATGGATTTTTCCAGATATTATATATACATATATATATATGAAGTAATACACCTAAAATATGAGGAATAAGTAGAATATTACATAAGACATGAAAATGCAACTCACCGGTGTTAGGATCTCAGGATGTGAAGTCAAATTATTCCCATCCTGTAGTGGAATTAAAGCCCCAGGAGAATTACCGCAAACTATGTCTTTAGTGGAATGAAAGGGCTCGTTACATCTTAGGAAATTAAACTCTGTCTTTCCAGTATGGGCAACGCACAAGTCGTAGGAATAAGGCAAAGTCCCTTCGCTGTAGTTGGGGGGAGCCACAGGTCCAGACTTGACACACAGACCCGGCTGAAGGCAGCCCCAAGCACCGGGGCTGGACGACTGTCGCAGGCGCAGGGCAACGGCCAGAATCACCGCGAGGAGGAAGAGCACCGAGATCAAGGCCAAGGCCACCACCAGGTAAAACTGCAGCTCAGCCTGGGGGTCAGAGGGCGCGGGGCCGTCGCTAAGATCCGGCAGCACGTCTTGGAGGCTGTCTGCGAAGACCAGGTGCAGCGTGGCGGTGGCCGAGAGGGGAGGCTGTCCCCCATCGCGCACAGCGACCAGCAGGCGCTGTCTGGCCGCGTCCCTGTCGCTCAAGGCGCGCGCCGTGCGCACCTCGCCCGTGCGCAGCCCCAGGCTGAAGAGGCCGGGCTCGCTGGCCTGCAGCACGTGGTAGGACAGCCAGGCGTTGTGTCCCGAGTCGGCGTCCACCGCCACCACCTTGGTGACCAGGTAGCCGGGCTGCGCGGCGCGCGGCACCGTGTCGAAGAGCGCCGAGCCGTCGGGCCCCAGCGCCGGGTACAGCACCCTCGGCGCGTTGTCGTTGCGGTCGCCCACCAGCACGCGCAGGCTCACGTTGGCGCCGAGCGCGGGCGAGCCCTGGTCGCGGGCCTGCAGCGTCAGCTCGAAGGCGCGCAGCTGCTCGTGGTCGAAGGCGCGCTGCGCGAACACCGCGCCGCTCTGCGCGCTCACCGACACGTAGGACCACAGCGCCCGCGGCTCCAGGTCGCTGGCCACGATGGAGTAGGAGACGTGGCCGTTGGGCCCCAGGTCGGGGTCGGAGGCGCTGACTTGCGCGATGGAGGCGCCGGGCGGGTTGTTCTCTGCCACGTGGACCACGTAGGAGGCCTGCTGGAAAACCGGCGCGTTGTCGTTGACGTCGGTGACGTGCAGGGTGATGGTGGCGCTGGAGGAGAGGGGCGGCTTGCCCCTGTCGGTGGCTGTGATGGTGACGTTGTACTCCGGGGTCTGTTCCCGGTCCAGGGGCCCGTCTGTTACTAACTTGTAGTAATTGTTAGAAGAAGAATGAATCTTAAATGGAACATCTCTGTTTAAATCACACGTGACTTCCCCATTTTCCCTGGAATCCTGATCCCGTGTTTTGAAGAGAGCCACAACCATTCCTGGATGGGAATCCTCCACAATCTGGTCAGACAGAGTAGTGATGATTATCTCCGGGCTGTTGTCGTTTTCGTCTAGAACTTCTATAATTACTTTACACTGGGTAGAGAGACCACCTCCGTCCTTTGCCTCTACTTCCATGGTGTATCTTTCTGTATCTTCAAAATCCAATGATTGGTTATTCTTAATGATACCACTCTTCTCATCCAATGAGAACATGTACCTTGTACTCTGAGCAGTACTCCTGAAGTGGTAGTTGATTTCGGCATTGACTCCCTCGTCCTGGTCGCTGGCTGTCACCTGCAACACCGAGGACCCGGGGGGCAGCTTTTCACTAACACTGACTCTATATTCATCTTTGCTGAACATCGGGGGGTTATCATTGGTGTCCCTGACAAAGATTTCTATTCCAACAGAGGCACTTCGCGTTGGGGTCCCTCCATCCAAGGCAGTCAGTATCAAGTGATGAGACCGCTGCTCTTCCCGGTCTAGGGCTTTCTCCAAAGATAACTCTGGGTATTTGCCACCATCGGAATTAACTCTAACCATTAATGAAAAATAAGTGTTTGGACTTATCTGATAATCTTTAACTGAGTTCATGTTTATATCAGGGTCAGTGGCAGGATCAAGGGATATACGTGCCCCTACGGACACAGATTCAAAAATTTCTAAATGTATTTCCTTTTTATCGAATTGAGGGGGATGGTCATTAATATCCTCAACAACCACGATGATGTGAAAAATATTTAATGGATTTTCCACCACCGCTTCCAACTGCAACTCACAACTTCTTCTCTCTTTGCATATCTGCTCACGGTCTATTCGGTCCTTCACAAGTAAGTCCCCGCTCTCCGCATCTACGCTAAAAAGCAGCTTCTCAGCGCTAACTCGCAGCTTCCGCTCCGAAACATCCAGGACGCTGAGCCCTAGATCTTTAGCGAGGTTCCCCACCACCGAGCCCTTGGCCAGCTCCTCGGGAATCGAGTAGCGGATCGGCTCGCAGAGCGCGGGGTAGAACAAAGGCAGCAGAAAGGGAAGTGTTACCTGCCGCCGGCCGGCCGGGCGCCTCTGCGCGCAGCTTCCTCCCATTGCGCGCTCTAGTTCTAGCTGGATCCCAGTCTTTCCGGAAAGCCGAAGAAATTGCAATCCACAGTGTTACTGGAAGAGCATTCGGCCCAAGACAGGCGGAACTGGGAATCCGTGTATGCTGGGCACTCTGGCCGGCGGGGAGCCCCGGTGTGTGAGCGAGCTTCCTTCTCCCTGTGTTGGTGGCTGCCCAGGAAATCCCAGGCTAGAGGCTGCGGAATCCCGGGCGTCCGCGTTTGACCTGCACTGGCCGACAGCGGCGCTCAGAGGCTCCATGAGGTATCGCAGTCTGACATTTTCGAATTCAATTTATCTCCAGAATTTATTAAAATACAATTTATATAAATTATTCTTTAAAAATGCAGTTATATAACAGCCCCCAAATTTAGTTTTACCACGGTATTATAGAGTGTGTCTATATGCTTAGTATTTTTAGGAAATTTATTATGGAAAATTTCAAACTTATATGAAACTATGCAATGTTATCATTGAATTTTCATATACCCATCATCACCTAAATGCAAGAATTATCAACTCAAGGCCATCTTTATTTAATATATATTGCACTCCCTCGTTATTTTGAAGCAAGTCCAAAATAATTAACTCTTCTTTTAAGATAAGACATTAAGATGAGCAAGAATTTTATCTTTAAGCCTATTGTGTCATATAATGTGTTACCAATACAAATGTCTTACCTAGTTTAAGAAAACTGTAATTCAGCATTTTCCACACTTTACCCGGTCATTCACTCTGTGAGCGTTGTGTTCTGTTTTCAAAAGCAAGTGACATTTTTATGGTAGAGAATAGTAGCTGCCAAGTCTTCATCAATATCAATATTATACCTTTTTTCCAAATTAACACATATTTTGATATTTATAAATACTAAGTATTAAAGATTAGTCCCCAGTACAGAAATGTCAATTGACAGTTTTCCTAATACATGGTTAAAAATATGACCCTGTGGGATGTTTTACTTTTCCCCCACTAGTTTAGGAATAAAGTGTTTGAAATAATTATAATGTCTGTATGTCATAATGGATTTCCAGACATTAGCCCATATATTCAGCGTGTTTAGAATAGGATTTTGAGCCAATTTAAAACTTATTTTCAAGGTCTGTTGGAGTCACTTATTACTTGTTTACAATAATTAATTGTTTAAAGTAAAACAATGTATTAATCTCCAGCTTACAGATAAAAGCCAGTAAAATATGTTTAGTATCTCCCTCAGAGTTTCTGGGAATATTTTCCGAAACCATATTCTATACCCACATGTATTTCTGGCTTCAAATTTTGGACAATTGAGCCATAAATAGCCATTGCAGAATAACTGTCATTTCCTTTGTTTTATCCTCTCAGAGTGTTCAGTCCCAATAACCCCTCTTGGGCAAGTATAAACTATAGCAAAGAGGAGTTTCAAACTATTAATAACCTGACATCATAGCACTGGGAAACTAAAACCTCTGAGGACATGAGAACAAAGGATTTTGAACCTTTAACATCAGAAGAATAAAAATGCTTTACTTGGGGTTTGGAAATGGATAAGTGGAGTTTGATTCTTCCTCAGAAATGGCCTTTAAATGCATTATGACCTCTACAACATGTGATCTGAAAAACATCTCCTCAAAGGAATGTTGTCCTGTCATAGAAACAGAAGAGCAGAAAGCAGTGAATCAGGGATTTCAGTAGTTTCTCCAAGTGGAATGCATTTGTTTTTATCATTAATTTACACTATCAAAATTAGTATTGGCTGTAGAAATCTTTTGAGTAAGAGGATCACAATGGGGCCATTGGCAATAACAATAATAATGTATTTCAGGAATGGAAAAACAGCACTAATAATTAGTCCTGAACCTGGATAACCAATCAAGTAACCCCACCCAAAGGGCCTCAGTCAATGTTCCATAATGAGAAGAGACCTATGAGAAAGGTTTCCACTGACCCTAGATTATTTACTATGAGAAACTGAAAATTAAGTCTGCGATGGAACCAATAAATGAAACCTATACATAATAGAGGAGAAATTAGGCCTAGTGAAAGCTTCAGTAGAAATACATTAAAGCTACTTATCCTACCTTAAAGCCAAACCTTACAAAGAAAGCCAACTGTAATAGAACATAAAACGAAAAATGAACTCACTGGAACCAACGGTGTATCTTCTATAGGAAACTTGGAATCATCTGAAATGCATAAAGGCTCGCTTTTCCCACAACTCTCCTGGCTGACGAGCGTGTCCGCGTAGTTGGGCTGGGGGAAGATCACGTGACTCTCCCGCGAGTCCGCAGTGAGGGACACCTCGTGGGAATAGGTCTGCAGGAAAGCCCGCACCCCGTCCACGCCCACAAAGGGCGAGGCCCCCACGCCCACCAGCCCGCCGCCCACGGCCGGCAGCAGACGCGACGCGTGCCAGCGCCTCAGCCTGAGGGCCAGCAGCACGATGACAAAGGCGAGGAAGACGCAGGAGACCGCGGCCACCGCCACCACCAGGTACAGCGTGAGGCCAGACGCGTCCGGGTCGGCCGGGGCCTTCATGCTGTCCAGGTCGGCCAGGACGTCTGGGATGCTGTCGGCCACGGCCACCGTGAGCGTGACGGTGGCCGAGAGAGGGGGCTGGCCGTGGTCCTGGACCGCCACCACCAGGCTCTGCTTGAGCGCGTCTCTGTCCAGCAGGGCCCGCGCTGTGCGCACCTCGCCCGTGTGCAGCCCCACCGCGAAGAGCCCTGGCTCGCTGGCCTTGAGCAGGCGGTAGGACAGCCAGGCGTTCTGGCCCGAGTCTCTGTCCACCGCCACCACCTTGGTCACCAGGTAGCCAGGCTCTGCGGAGCGGGGTGCCAGCTCCACGCCTGTGGACCCGTCGGTGGGGAGGGTGGGGTACAGGATCTCTGGGGCGTTGTCGTTCTGGTCCAGCACAAACAGGCTCAGGGACACGTTGCTGCTGAGTGGTGGGTCCCCACTGTCGGTGGCTGTCACCTGCACCTGCAGATCCCGAAACTGCTCATAGTCAAAGGATCGCAGTGCATACAGAACTCCTGTGTCAGAGTTGATGGAGACATAGGAAGAGAGAGGTGCCCCCTGGATGGTGTCCTCAGTCAAGGAGTAAATAACTCGGGCATTCTCACTGTCGTCGGGGTCGTACGCTGTCACCGAGAAGATGGAGGTGCCTCTAAGGTTGTTTTCTGGGAGGTAGACTGAGTAAGAGTTTTCGGAGAAGGAAGGAGAATTATCATTGATGTCGACCACCTGGAGGGTGATGTGAATTTCCGTGGATAGGGGCGGTGTTCCTCGGTCCGTTGCAGTCACTGTGATGTTATATTCAGGAGTTTTCTCTCGGTCAAGATTTCGGGCTACCAACAACCTATAATAATCTTCCATTGATTTTTCTAATTGGAAAGGTATAATATCCTGGATGGAGCAGACTACCTGACCATTCTTCCCAGAGTCTCCATCATGAACATTGAAAAGAACGATTACAGTTCCTTGAGGTGCATCTTCCCTCACTGGGCTAAACAAAGACGTGACCATCACTTCGGGTCTATTGTCATTCACATCTTCCACCGAAATGAGCACTTTGGTCCACCCTTTCAGTCCCCCACCATCTTCAGCTTGTATTTCCAGTTCATAAAATGCACAGTCTTCATAATCTAGACCCTTTGCTGTTGCTATTTCCCCAGTATTTTCATTAAGCTGGAAAAACGGGGACTGTTTTTCACTAATTTTCCAGAATTTATATGCCACTTCTCCGTTGGCTCCCTCATCCGGGTCGCTAGCTCTTACAGTAAGCAGCCGGGTCCCCGGGGGCACACTCTCTGGGACCTTCATTCGGTAAGTCTGTTGAGCAAAAACCGGGGCATTGTCGTTTGTATCCAACACTGTCACTAGGATGTGCGCCGTGCTGGAGCGACGCGGGTCTGCACCGTCAGAGGCGATGAGGACTAGGCGGTGAGCGGCCTGTTCCTCGCGGTCCAGGGTGCGCTCCAGCACAAGCTCTGGGCTTAGGGTTCCACGGTCCCCAGTGTGCACGTCCAGGGAGAAGTGGCGATTGGGGCTGAGCTGATAGCTCTGTAGGGAATTCATGCCCACGTCCGGGTCTACAGCCTCTGGGAGTGGATAACGTGTACCGGGCGCAGCGATTTCGTTAATTTTCACTTCCAGGTTATCGGCCTGAAATTTGGGGGCATTGTCATTAATATCAATGACTTCTATTTCTATCCCGTAAAGTTGCACTCTATCCTCAACCAGGACTTTAAAGTTAACCAGGCACCGCGCGCTCTGAGCGCAGAGCTCCTCCCGGTCTATCCTGCCCGCGGTGACCAGGCTGCCGCTCCGCGCGTTCAGGGCAAAGAGCTGCGTCCTACCTCGGGAGACGATGCGCACTCCGCGCTCCGCCAGCTCCCGGGGCTCCAGTCCGAGATCCTTGGAGATATTCCCAACGACATAATCTATTTCTGTCTCTTCCGGGACCGAGAAGCGGATCTGGCTGGCCCTAGTCTTCCACAGTCTCCCCAGGAAAAGGCACAGCAGGACCAGTCTTCTGTGGTGCAGAGCACTCGTTCGAGCAGCCATTGTCGCCTCACTCTTTTAAAAATGCTTTCTATGCATGCTGACTCCTTAGGTCCAATTTTCCTCCTACAAATTATGGTGATCTTTTTCCTCTGGAAAATGTGGAGTGCCCCCAGATTATGAGGCTGAGTTTTGTTACAGCCCCGAAGCCGGTTTGTAGGGTTGCTGGGGCTTTGTGTAGCTGCAGACCCTAGTATATGGACGGCGAACTGACTGAGCTATCCTCAGAGTTGGTGAACAGCGGCGCTCAGAGTCCTAAGCTATTACTACACATACTGAGATACGCAATTCCAGTTATAGATAACTGGAAAAGAAGGCGCTACTCGCTTCTAAGTATATTTTATATTTCTCTAAATGTTTCTTGCATTCATATTACAAAATGCATAGATTTTCAAAACTCAAGATTCATATTGCCATTTGTGAATATCTTGGTTGGAAAATAAGTGTGGATATTTTAGTTGGAAATGAAGTAGAATGAAATTTCTATTAAATGTATAATTAAATCTCCAGTTTTTTCTTAATATCAAGTTAATTTACTCTTATTCTTGGTAGACTTTTGCTCTCTCTCCTTAGATATGTAAATTATTCCAATCTCTTTTTTTTAATAATGTTTCATCTCTTTCTATATTCATTATCCATTTTCTAAAATCATTAAAAAGTGCAGTCCTTTTTGGAAGTACATTGATATTTTTCTTAACTTCATTTATATATTACATAATTATATTGACTTACCAAATATGGATACATTATGCATTCTTCAGTTATTTTATACTGATAGTAAAATTTCTGGATTAAGCTTTCCTTAAAATTTTGTTTACAAAAATAATTTTAATTAGGCAACATTAATAGATTTTCTCACCTCATACTGCTAAATATTAAAAGGATCATTTTCTAAACTATACATATATGTGACTGTTAAACTTTTATGCTATTTCAAAAAATTTTTTCTTGGGCTTTCTATGTAAAAACAGAATCCATACACAGGATAGCATTTGGAAGATTCAACTGAACACACATTGAAAAGCTAGTTTCCATTTCAATTCTTCCATCAAGAAATTATGTAACTTTAAAGTAGTCTTTAACCTCTTATTCTAAGGACCACTTAAACTTAAAAGCAATAATATGGGGGAAAAGAACACTAGATATAGAACAAATTATTACCACTAAAAAGTAAAAGGAGCCATTATAAGAAATTTCTCTGAGCAGTTTGAAGAAACCATTTTCGGAAGCACTACCTAAGGGAAACCAAGCAACAGATCAATACCTACGTACTGACAACTTTCATGTGCCTGAAACTGGTAGTTTTTATCTTAAAAATGGAAAATACAGAATTCTTCATTCTTAAAGATACAAGAATGATGAGAAAAGCTCTAGTCACTAGGGCTTAGGGCTCCAAATAATTATAGACAAAACAGTGACTCCCCCAACACCAACTTTTTCTTTAAAAAATATAGGTCAGGAATGAGAGCAATAGAGGCAATGGCATTTCCCTCCCTTTTTAAAAAATCAAGTGTCTTTTTAAGGAACTGAGAAAAGGAAGATAAGGATTTTGCACTCCAGAGAATTTGAAGAAACGTAGACAATGATTTGGACATTCTGATGAGTTCACTGAGTGTCTCCCATACACAACACACACACAGTATTTTTGTAACAAATTTAACCATGAATATATACATATAAGGAACTAGACATGAGAAATAAACATAAGAATGGATGGAAATGGTACCACTTAAATCCATGAAGGAAGATACCTACGAGTAGTTTCTTTGCTTTAAAAGATAAATGAAATATTGCCGACTTTAAAATTAATGTTTACTTGCATCCATTAAAAATTTAAATATGTTAAAGGATTGAACAACAGTTAAAATTCATAAGTTTTGGAAAAAGAAAACTAGAACAAAACTTCTGCTGTGGAACAAAGCACATGGCTCTCCCTGCTTTGTAAATCTGAACTTGGTAAGATAATAATTTTATGTTACATAACTACTCCCAACTCATC
The DNA here is from genome assembly GCF_040802235.1 of Manis javanica. NCBI lineage: Eukaryota > Metazoa > Chordata > Mammalia > Pholidota > Manidae > Manis > Manis javanica. Next base: position 87,932,771 of record NC_133169.1, on the reverse strand, counting down.
ACTCCCCTTGAAGAATGGAGTACAGTTTTCTGACTGATTAAAATAACCGTAAAACAACTCATTAGTCTTGAAAATGTAATATATTTTCATATAAATATAGAAAATTAGATAGATGATAAAAAGGAGTAAACAGTTAAATAAAACTCACCGAGGTTAGAATTTCCGGATGTGAAGTTGAGTCACTGGAATTACAAAGTGGAAATAAGGCCCCCGATGAATCATTGAAAAGTATATCTTGTCCTGAGCTCAACTGCTCATTACATTTTAGAAAGTTAAATTCTGCCTTTCCAGTATGAGCAACATATAAATCATAGGAATAAGGCAAAGTCCCTTCGCTGTAGTTGGGGGGAGCCACAGGTCCAGACTTGACACACAGACCCGGCTGAAGGCAGCCCCAAGCACCGGGGCTGGACGACTGTCGCAGGCGCAGGGCAACGGCCAGAATCACCGCGAGAAGGAAGAGCACCGAGATCAAGGCCAAGGCCACCACCAGGTAAAACTGCAGCTCAGCCTGGGGGTCAGAGGGCGCGGGACGGTCGCTAAGATCCGGCAGCACGTCTTGGAGGCTGTCTGCGAAGACCAGGTGCAGCGTGGCGGTGGCCGAGAGGGGAGGCTGTCCCCCATCGCGCACAGCGACCAGCAGGCGCTGTCTGGCCGCGTCCCTGTCGCCCAAGGCGCGCGCCGTGCGCACCTCGCCCGTGCGCAGCCCCAGGCTGAAGAGGCCGGGCTCGCTGGCCTGCAGCACGTGGTAGGACAGCCAGGCGTTGTGTCCCGAGTCGGCGTCCACCGCCACCACCTTGGTGACCAGGTAGCCGGGCTGCGCGGCGCGCGGCACCGTGTCGAAGAGCGCCGAGCCGTCGGGCCCCAGCGCCGGGTACAGCACCCTCGGCGCGTTGTCGTTGCGGTCGCCCACCAGCACGCGCAGGCTCACGTTGGCGCCGAGCGCGGGCGAGCCCTGGTCGCGGGCCTGCAGCGTCAGCTCGAAGGCGCGCAGCTGCTCGTGGTCGAAGGCGCGCTGCGCGAACACCGCGCCGCTCTGCGCGCTCACCGACACGTAGGACCACAGCGCCCGCGGCTCCAGGTCGCTGGCCACGATGGAGTAGGAGACGTGGCCGTTGGGCCCCAGGTCGGGGTCGGAGGCGCTGACTTGCGCGATGGAGGCGCCGGGCGGGTTGTTCTCTGCCACGTGGACCACGTAGGAGGCCTGCTGGAAAACCGGCGCGTTGTCGTTGACGTCGGTGATGTGCAGGGTGATGGTGGCGCTGGAGGAGAGGGGCGGCTTGCCCCTGTCGGTGGCTGTGATGGTGACGTTGTACTCCGGGGTCTGTTCTCGGTCCAGGATCCCATGTGTTACCAATTTATATGAATTTTTGGATGAAGGGATTATCTGAAAAGGGACATCGCCCTCTAACCGACAATTAACCTCCCCATTCTCCCCAGAATCTTGGTCATGTGTTTTGATCAAAGCAATTAGTGTTCCTGGCACTGCGTTTTCCAGAATCATTTCTACTAGGGAATGGAATGTAACTTCTGGGCTGTTGTCATTTTCATCTTGAATGCTAATTTCAACTGTACATTGTGCAACCAAACCTCCACCATCCCTCCCTTCCACCACTATGGAATATTCCTTGATATCTTCGAAATCCAGTGTCCTTAAAGTTGTCATTTCCCCACTCTTTGAATTCAGGTGGAACGTTTGCCAGGTCCTGTGGAAGGAGTAAGTGATTTCCGAGTTGAGGCCGGCATCGTGGTCTGTGGCTGACACCTGAAGCACAGCAGTGCCTTGGGGCACACTCTCTGAAAGGCTGACTTTGTATACGTCCTGGCTGAAGACAGGGGGGTTATCATTGGCATCAGTGACCTCGATTCGGAGCTCTGTGGTGCCGCTGAGGGGTGGATCTCCACCATCCAACGCAGTCAGAACCAGACGATAGTAACTCTGTTGTTCCCGGTCTAAGGGTTTCTCCAATGCCAGTTCCGGGCATTTACTTCCATGTTGTTTCTCCTTATTTATCAATGAGAAACTAGGGCTAAGAGAGAGTTTATAATTCTGCAGAGAGTTTAAGCCAATATCTGCATCCTCTGCTACTTCTAATATAAATCGTGTGCCTGGCAGTGCTGACTCACTTATTTGCAGCTCAAAGAATTCTTGAGTGAATTTTGGCGTGTGGTCATTAATATCCTCGACCTCCACATTCACGTGATAAAAGTTCAGTGGGTTTTCAGCAACTGCCTCAAATTCCAGAGCACAAGCTGGCTTCTTGCCGCATATCTGCTCCCGGTCTAGCCTGCTGCTCACAAGTAACTCCCCGCTCTCTGCGCTCACGGTGAAGTAAGGCTTCTCCGAACTGACGCGCAGGTTCCGAGTCGGTAACTCGTGGACACTGAATCCCAGGTCCTTGGCGAGGTTCCCCACCACAGAGCCCTCGGGCATCTCCTCGGGAATCCTGTATCGGATCTGCTCCGAGAGCGCCGCGCAGAACAAAGACAGCAGAAAGGGAAAGAGCAACGGCCGCCACTCAGCCCAGCCTCTCTCCCCAGCGCCGCTCCCCATCCCTCTTGCTCCCCTTAGCTTGCTCACCGGCCTGGAGACGCCAGATTACAAGTAATCTGTGTGTTGCCGAACTCCGGAGCTCCGAATGGTCTTTATTTTCCGTGTGGGGGTCAGGGTCTCTACTTTTCCACAGGAGGAGGCGGTGTAAAAGGCTCGCGCTGGCAAGCCTGAGATGGGCAGAGTGCGCTGCGGCTGCGCGAAGAGATCGCCAGCTCCGGGCTCTCCACTTTGGCCAACAGCGGCGCCCAGAGTCCGCGCGAGGAAACTGCAGCCTCTGCCGCTTCACTTAACCATGTACAACAATTGTCATCATGTGCGTAACTGAACAAGACACGTTTTTATGTTAATTTATTTAATATCTTAAATTATAAAGACTTCTTTAAGGTATCTTTTGTTTCCAATTTATTAAAAATATTGTCTTGAGTTTTTATTCAAACCTATATACCATTCTAAATACCTTGAACTCTTGCCTTGTATTAAGTTCTGCGCTTGTCAGTGGTGATATAACAATGGAGATGCAGATCTTGCCCTCAGAGAGTTTATCATCTATTGATTTCACAAACTTTTCTCCATAATAGCTATAATATGTGAGACAATGTTAACCTCCTTCCACTGATTCCTTTCTCTCCAATATATCTATATAATTAACGCTGTTTCATATCACATATGTTACAGAATGCCAGAACTGTTGAAAACTGTTTTGTGAAGTTGTGTATTTTGGTACCAATCCTCAAACATCTCTTCTTGATAATGTCAACATTCTCTTTAAAAAATATTTTTGTTTTACTCTTCCAACTACCACAAAAAGTATTCATTCCAAAAATACCCCCCCTACAATGTAGCTAAGAGATGATTTACTTTAACTTCTTCATATTGCAAAATTATTTGGCTTATATCATACCCAATATAGTTCATTAATTCATCCTTAAAAGTTACTGGAGAAATGTTTATGTATTCTTCAATAAAAAACAAAAAAGGGATATTCCAGTAGTCTGCATTACTTCCTTATCTATGTACCTATGTTAAACTGAAGTAATGACTTTGGAATTGGAGGAATAAAGCTCACGTTAAATTTATTTACATAAGTTTACTGAGCAGAGTGACATATTCTAATTATTTCTCTCCATTTGTTAAACATTTTTTTGACAGTGACCATTTTAAGCAAGAGTAAGAATTTTCTTATCTATCAGGGCAACCTTCCAAGCATTTTTTAAATTGTAAAATGTCAGTATTACAGTTGTCCCCTAAAGTGACTGTGTACTGAAACACTACAGAAAATATTATTTTATCTCCCACCCACTGTATATGCAGAATAGGAGAGGATGCTGCATAATTCTTGGAAATGTCCTTTGTATTATAACAAATCATTTATCATGTTTTCCATCTCATCTAATGACAACCAGGTGTGTTAGCTTTATTAAGCCACTATAACACGGGATATAGAAGACAGTCCAAATGAAACCACTTTCAATTGAATTGAGCAGCTTGTACTTGAAACTTTTCAAAAATCAACTTTCTCAAACTCTTACAATGAGAACAACAGCCCATTTCGTTCGCATGGCTGCGCAAACAAAACAGCTCATTGGAACTCTGTTGAAATATATTCTGTATTTTACAAGAGTCACTTTCAACATTTGAAATGATATTTTATTTCAAATCTGATTTTGTGGGTTTCCTGGGCTTTTTTGGAGGAGGCAATGGACATTGAAGGCTTTAAATTCCATGTCTCTGTTGGTGTGAATCCTGACTGACCTTTGACACACAAAGTCAACATTTAGGGATCAGTTCTACCTACCACCAGGCTCCACTGTTTAAAGTGTTTATGTTTTAAAATATGATAAGAAGTATTAAGGTAATGAAGGGTACTGATGCAGAGTCATTCTCAGAAAGGAGGTTTGAAATGAAGAAATAAACCTTCAAGAGCCTAGTTTTAGGTCCAAACCCTAAACATAATCCTGAAAATTTGTAGATGTATTTGTACTTGTACTAAACTAATACAAGGATTTAGAAGTCTCAACAATTTTTCCTCAGTTCAAATTTAGTAATATATATAAACTTACAATATGAGGTTGGGTAAGTATTAAGTGAAAGAGTGACAAGTGATAATTATAGTAAAGTATGGAAGCTTTTAAAAGGTTGAGAATTCACATTTAAACAATTGTGTCCAAGTCTCTGGAAAGCAAATGAAAGAACTATGATGATTAGAGGTAAATTTCATTTTATCACCAATAAAAACACCCCATAAATGCATGGTACACCTTAAAAATATTTTACACTTTCTTCACAATATGTGCTCCAAAACACATAAATTTATAAAAAATACAATTCTTCTGAGGAATAAATGTAAACAAAGAGCTGAACTCACCTGAGCAGGAGGAGCTTCATCCGTACATTCATGAAAATCTATGGATGATAACAAGGGATCCATTCTCTCGCAGCTCTCGTGGCTGACGAGCGTGTCCGCACAGTTGGGCTGGGGGAAAATTACGTGACTCTCCCGCGAGTCCGCAGTGAGGGACACCTCGTGGGAATAGGTCTGCAGGAAAGCCCGCACCCCGTCCACGCCCACAAAGGGCGAGGCCCCCACGCCCACCAGCCCGCCGCCCACGGCCGGCAGCAGACGCGACGCGTGCCAGCGCCTCAGCCTGAGGGCCAGCAGCACGATGACAAAGGCAAGGAAGACGCAGGAGACCGCGGCCACCGCCACCACCAGGTACAGCGTGAGGCCAGACGCGTCCGGGTCGGCCGGGGCCTTCATGCTGTCCAGGTCGGCCAGGACGTCTGGGATGCTGTCGGCCACGGCCACCGTGAGCGTGACGGTGGCCGAGAGAGGGGGCTGGCCGTGGTCCTGGACCGCCACCACCAGGCTCTGCTTGAGCGCGTCTCTGTCCAGCAGGGCCCGCGCTGTGCGCACCTCGCCCGTGTGCAGCCCCACCGCGAAGAGCCCTGGCTCGCTGGCCTTGAGCAGGCGGTAGGACAGCCAGGCGTTCTGGCCCGAGTCTCTGTCCACCGCCACCACCTTGGTCACCAGGTAGCCAGGCTCTGCGGAGCGGGGTGCCAGCTCCACGCCTGTGGACCCGTCGGTGGGGAGGGCGGGGTACAGGATCTCTGGGGCGTTGTCGTTCTGGTCCAGCACAAACAGGCTCAGGGATACGTTGCTGCTCAGTGGAGGGTTCCCGCTGTCACTGGCTGTCACCAGTAGCTGCAAGTCTTCAAACTGCTCATAGTCGAACGTACGCAGTGCATACAGCACGCCGGTGTCAGAATTGATTGAGACATAGGAGGATAGAGGTGCCCCCTGGATCGTGTCCTGATTCAGTGAGTAAGTGACATGGGCATTGTTGCCACTGTCAGGGTCGTGTGCAGTCACAGAGAAGAGGGAGGCACCTTTGGGGTTGTTTTCCGGGATATAGGCTGAGTAGGAAGCATGAGGAAATGTGGGTGGATTGTCGTTGATGTCTGCCACTAGCAACGTGATATAAGTTTCAATAGATAGAGGTGGAGCACCTAGATCTGAGACCATCACTGTGATATTGTACACAGAAATCTCTTCTCGGTCCAAATATTTCCATGTCACCAATCTATAATAATTGTCTATCGATTTTTCTAAAAGAAAAGGTATATTATCATGTATGTAACAGACAACTTGACCATTCTTTCCAGAGTCTCGGTCATGCACATTTAAGAAGGCAATTACTGTTCCAGGAAGAATATTTTCCAAGACTGGGCTAAACAAAGACGTGACCATCACTTCGGGTCTATTGTCATTCACATCTTCCACCGAAATGAGCACTTTGGTCCACCCTTTCAGTCCCCCACCATCTTCAGCTTGTATTTCCAGTTCATAAAATGCACAGTCTTCATAATCTAGACCCTTTGCTGTTGCTATTTCCCCAGTATTTTCATTAAGCTGGAAAAACGGGGACTGTTTTTCACTAATTTTCCAGAATTTATATGCCACCTCTCCGTTGGCTCCCTCATCCGGGTCGCTAGCTCTTACAGTAAGCAGCCGGGTCCCCGGGGGCACACTCTCTGGGACCTTCATTCGGTAAGTCTGTTGAGCAAAAACCGGGGCATTGTCGTTTGTATCCAACACTGTCACTAGGATGTGCGCCGTGCTGGAGCGACGCGGGTCTGCACCGTCAGAGGCGATGAGGACTAGGCGGTGAGCGGCCTGTTCCTCGCGGTCCAGGGTGCGCTCCAGCACAAGCTCTGGGCTTAGGGTTCCACGGTCCCCAGTGTGCACGTCCAGGGAGAAGTGGCGATTGGGGCTGAGCTGATAGCTCTGTAGGGAATTCATGCCCACGTCCGGGTCTACAGCCTCTGGGAGTGGATAACGTGTACCGGGCGCAGCGATTTCGTTAATTTTCACTTCCAGGTTATCGGCCTGAAATTTGGGGGCATTGTCATTAATATCAATGACTTCTATTTCTATCCCGTAAAGTTGCACTCTATCCTCAACCAGGACTTTAAAGTTAACCAGGCACCGCGCGCTCTGAGCGCAGAGCTCCTCCCGGTCTATCCTGCCCGCGGTGACCAGGCTGCCGCTTCGCGCGTTCAGGGCAAAGAGCTGCGTCCTACCTCGGGAGACGATGCGCACTCCGCGCTCCTCCAGCTCCCGGGGCTCCACCTCCAAGTCCTTGGAGATATTACCCACGAAGGATCCTTTGACGCTTTCTTCTGGCACCGAGTAGTGAATCTGTCCTCTCCCCATCTCCCACAGCATGCCCAGGAGCGTGCACAGGAAGACCAGCTCGCGGCGTCCTCTGCAATTCTCTGGAGCGGCCATTTTTCTTCCGCTGCGGAATCCACTCAGAATCTTCATTGGTCATATGTGTCTTGTTTACCTTTTTGCCGCAGCTATGGAGATCCACTTATGGAAAGCTGGAGTGTCTCAAGTTTAGGGATGGAGTTTCGGGCAGCCCTGCATTTGGTTTGTGGGTTCTGGGGCTCTCTGTGAGAAGGGAGTCCTGATGGCATTTGGTTACATTTTCCTCCAAGTAGGTGAACAGCGGCGCTTAGAGTCCTAAACAGTTACTGCACCCACTTAGAAATTTAATAGTGTATGCTAGATAACTGAGAAAAAAACACGACTTGCTTTCTATAGTTTGTTCTGAATTTATTTAATGTGTCCCTGAATGAATGTTTTAAAAGTAATTGCCATGAAGCATGGGATGAAGTACAGTTAAGGTCTTTCAAAGTATTATTAAATGAGCAGATCTATGGGTTAGTATCCTCTTACTCAAATTTCTGGAATACATTTGCTCTTTAAAAAGTATTAATGTCTTATTTTTTATTAAGTTCTAAGCTTTAATGTAAATGTATCTAATATCTAGTATCAAGTAGGTAAGAGTGCCAGTTTTACTGGAAATTAATTTATTTGTACACTAAAATAGACCTATTGGAGATGATGTCGATCATCAGTTATTTTATTTAGCTTGAACCAAATAATCATTATAATAAGCGTGATAAGTTGTTGCTTTAAATTTTCTTTTTTAACTGACATTTTATTATACATTAATGATGTCCTCAAATTAAGGTGAAATTTTAACAGGACATATACGTTTACTTTCAAGTTTTATCTGAGCGTATTGTTTTGCTAGTATATTTATTTGTATTTTTCTATTTGAATAGAAAACACTTGAGAGGCTCGAATGAACTATGAAAAGCAAGTCCCCATCCAATTCTTGGAAAGATGATCATATTTTAAAGCAGACTTATTTCATAAGGTAGACATATATTCCAAAATTACTTTTATCTTAATTAGTACTGTGATTAGAAGAACCACAAAAAACTAAGGGACATATAATTATCACTAAAGAATTAAAAAAACAACACACAAAAAGCTCTGTTTTCTTGAACAGTTTGTAAAGTGGCCATTTACAAAAGCAGTTGCTAAGGGAAGTCTAGTAAAAGTCTGATACAATGTATTATCATCTTGTGTGATATACTTGCATGCACATAACTTCGGCAATTTTTTCCTAAAATTTGGAGAATTCAAGACTCTATTTTCCTCCCAGAAGTAGGAAAATGCCTAGAAGACCTCTATCTGTATTAGATTAAACTGGACTGCGAAAAATACAGCTCAAAAAATTATATGGAGGAGGGTAAGAGGAGCAACAAAGACAACCGTGTTTGATGGTGGAGTCCACAGAATGAGTTTTCATGAATATTAATCTTGAAAAACCTATGCTGCAAGTAGGAGAACATGTTTTTATCTTCTGATGAACATAATGGATGTACTGCTAAATAAAGTGAATTTACACACACACTCAGCACATTGCATACAATTACAATGGGTCCATATACATAAAAATCCAGGTTAAGATACCTTATTGTAGGAGCTTTTCAAACAAAAAGGATGTAAATAATAACAAAACATCTAATTAGAATGAAAACCGTAATAGTTAAATCAGCGAAGAAAAATACCTAATTTTTTATTATTTTTCTGTTTTAAAGGTTTACTTAAATGACTGCCTACTTTTATGTTTACAGTATGTCCAAGTGGAAAAAATCATCATATATTAAGTGGTAGGAAGATAAATTCAGGGAGAAAAATCTGATTAGCTTTTAGTAGAAAGCCTATGACATTGTCTAATGTTTCCCTTTGTCAATAAAATCAAACCCTCACTGCTCTGTGGGTCTGCGCCTCAAAACACACTTAAAAAGACAAATAATTGCTCCTACTTCAACATCCCTTGAAGAATGCTATGACAGTTTTTTGGCCACAAGACTCTCAAGACAATTTTTAGATCTGAATATTGTATATTTGTCTATGAATGTGGAGAAACAAACAGAATATAAACAGCAATTTATGCTTAAAGGAAACTCACCTGATGTGAAGCTGACTCACTGGAATTACAAAGTGGAAATAAGGCCCCCGATGAATCATTGAAAAGTATATCTTGTCCTGAGCTCAACTGCTCATTACATTTTAGAAAGTTAAATTCTGCCTTTCCAGTATGAGCAACACATAAATCATAGGAATAAGGCAAAGTCCCTTCGCTGTAGTTGGGGGGAGCCACAGGTCCAGACTTGACACACAGACCCGGCTGAAGGCAGCCCCAAGCACCGGGGCTGGACGACTGTCGCAGGCGCAGGGCAACGGCCAGAATCACCGCGAGGAGGAAGAGCACCGAGATCAAGGCCAAGGCCACCACCAGGTAAAACTGCAGCTCAGCCTGGGGGTCAGAGGGCGCGGGACGGTCGCTAAGATCCGGCAGCACGTCTTGGAGGCTGTCTGCGAAGACCAGGTGCAGCGTGGCGGTGGCCGAGAGGGGAGGCTGTCCCCCATCGCGCACAGCGACCAGCAGGCGCTGTCTGGCCGCGTCCCTGTCGCCCAAGGCGCGCGCCGTGCGCACCTCGCCCGTGCGCAGCCCCAGGCTGAAGAGGCCGGGCTCGCTGGCCTGCAGCACGTGGTAGGACAGCCAGGCGTTGTGTCCCGAGTCGGCGTCCACCGCCACCACCTTGGTGACCAGGTAGCCGGGCTGCGCGGCGTGCGGCACCGTGTCGAAGAGCGCCGAGCCGTCGGGCCCCAGCGCCGGGTACAGCACCCTCGGCGCGTTGTCGTTGCGGTCGCCCACCAGCACGCGCAGGCTCACGTTGGCGCCGAGCGCGGGCGAGCCCTGGTCGCGGGCCTGCAGCGTCAGCTCGAAGGCGCGCAGCTGCTCGTGGTCGAAGGCGCGCTGCGCGAACACCGCGCCGCTCTGCGCGCTCACCGACACGTAGGACCACAGCGCCCGCGGCTCCAGGTCGCTGGCCACGATGGAGTAGGAGACGTGGCCGTTGGGCCCCAGGTCGGGGTCGGAGGCGCTGACCTGGGCGATAGAAGCGCCAGGAGGATTATTCTCGGCCACATGGACTACAAAGGAAGTCTGCTCGAAAACCGGTACGTTGTCGTTTACATCGCCGATGTGCAGGGTGAAGCTTGAGCTGGAGGAGAGGGGCGGCTTGCCCCTGTCGGTGGCTGTGACGGTGACGTTGTACTCCGGGGTCTGCTCACGATCTAGAACTCCATCTGTCACTAATTTATACGTGTTTCTTGAAGAAGCCAGTATTTTAAACGGAACATCATCTTCTAATACACAAATAATTTCTCCGTTTTGTCCAGAATCCTTATCACGGGTTTTAAGCAAAGCAATGTGTGTTCCTACCTTGGTGTCCTCCATAATGAGATCTGGTAGAGATTGGAATATCACTTCTGGGACATTATCATTTACGTCTAGGACCTCTATCTCCACAGTACTTTGGGCAATCATCCCTCCACCATCTCTTGCTTCCAAAACTATGGAATATTCTTTGACTTCCTCAAAATCTAATGTATTTAGAACAGTAATTTCCCCGGTATTAGAATTCAGCTCAAACTCGGTGATCTGGCCCGCTTCAGTGAAGGAGAAGGTGATCTCGGCATTGACACCCTCATCCTGGTCGGTAGCCATCACTTGAAGCACCGTGGTGCCTGGGAGCACGTTTTCTAGAAGGCCTACCCTGTAGAGTTCTTGGCTGAACACTGGAGGATTATCGTTGGCATCAGTCACTAGGATCTGTATCTGTGCAGTACTGCTTAGGGATGGATCTCCAAAGTCCAGTGCAGTCAGGGTCAAGCGATAAGAGTTCTGCTCTTCCCGGTCTAATGGTGTCTTCAGTACCAGCTCAAGATATTTATTGCCATCTAATTTCTCTTTCTTCACGAGTGAGAAATGATCATTTGGACTGAGCTGGTAATTCTGTAGTGAGTTGGTACCAATGTCTGCATCATGGGCACAGCCTAAGATAAATCGTGTCCCAGACTTTGTGGATTCACTTATTTGCAGCTCAAAGAATTCTTGAGTGAATTTTGGCGTGTGGTCATTAATATCCTCGACCTCCACATTCACGTGATAAAAGTTCAGTGGGTTTTCAGCAACTGCCTCAAATTCCAGAGCACAAGCTGGCTTCTTGCCGCATATCTGCTCCCGGTCTAGCCTGCTGCTCACAAGTAACTCCCCGCTCTCTGCGCTCACGGTGAAGTAAGGCTTCTCCGAACTGACGCGCAGGTTCCGAGTCGGTAACTCGTGGACACTGAATCCCAGGTCCTTGGCGAGGTTCCCCACCACAGAGCCCTCGGGCATCTCCTCGGGAATCCTGTATCGGATCTGCTCCGAGAGCGCCGCGCAGAAGAACAAAGGCAGCAGAAAGGGAAAGAGCAACGGCCGCCACTCAGCCCAGCCTCTCTCCCCAGCGCCGCTCCCCATCCCTCTTGCTCCCCTTAGCTTGCTCACCGGCCTGGAGACGCCAGATTACAAGTAATCTGTGTGTTGCCGAACTCCGGAGCTCCGAATGGTCTTTATTTTCCGTGTGGGGGTCAGGGTCTCTACTTTTCCACAGGAGGAGGCGGTGTAAAAGGCTCGCGCTGGCAAACCTGAGATGGGCAGAGTGCGCTGCGGCTGCGCGAAGAGATCGCCAGCTCCGGGCTCTCCACTTTGGCCAACAGCGGCGCCCAGAGTCCGCGCGAGGAAACTGCAGCCTCTGCCGCTTCACTTAAGCATGTACAATAATTGTAATCGCGTGCCTAACTGACCAAAGTATTTTTGTACGTGTGTATATTTAATAACACAATTCATCGTTTACACGATTCAAACTTTGTGCTATTAAAAACGTCATTATCCTAACTTTCCGGGTTTTTAGGGAAATCACGTCCATTTAATACAAAACAGCTGTAGATTGATATAATTATTTCCTAATATTCAAATCCACACTAGTAACAGAAAGACTACAGCATAAACTTTGCCTAAACGATCTCAGAACACAGTAATTTTTAATACTTAGCAATTAGTAATATATTGGATAAAGATTTTCCTTTCCCTGTTTCTGTCTTTCTTGTTTTTCTTTACTTTTTGAGCACCTCTATGCTGATTCATTTCAATTAAAAAAAATACTGGTAATGTTGAAGTTATGTCTTCAAAAGGGCACAATTTATACTTACCTCCAAACCTTTCTCTTCTTCCAAATTAGTTACAGTGATTTCTTTATAGTAATATTACCTGATTTTTCACTTCTGCTATTTTAGCTAAAGAAATGCCCACAGTTGGAAAAGAGTCAATCCTCTGCCTCTCCTTCCCGTTGCACAATTATTTTCTTGGTTATGAAGTGTAACATCAATCTTCAAAGTTACCAAAGGAATAATATTTTGCTTTGCAACACAAAGTCCCTAACTGTGGTCTGTTGAATTGAGATACTGGTTCCCACTTCTGCACTTATATAATATCCCAGGATGACTTCAAATGAAAGAAACAGTCCCTAGAAAGCTTATTTGCAATAAATAACTAAGTTCGTTTATGGTTTCTCCCCTATGTTTAGAAGTTTTTTAAGCATTTAATAAATTTGTTTTGGGGTTTTCTTTTTCTAAATACCTGATAACCACATTTCTACCTTAATAGTAATATTGTCTTCATCCAATGTGATTATACATCTGCTCAGTGCAGAATGTATGAAATATACTCTCACCGTATTGCACAGTTATTTACATGCAAAATACTACAAATACAACACACTGCCAGAAAAAAAAAAAAAAAAAAGTCTTTTAAATTGACACTGAAAGGAGCCTAGGAAACAAGATTACCTTGTCAACCACCCCTTCTAGATGCTAACCAACTGATGTACTGAACTTTACGGGAATATTACACATGAAATATGGAAGTGGTTAATTCCAGACTGGTCTATTTCTCACTGAAGTTTTCAGCAGGCCCAATAAGTAAAATTAAGTACTGCTTGACCTGAGTACATGAGATAGTTGTTTCATAAAGCCAGCAACCCATCCTCCCACTTGGAGAGCCCACAGACATACTTCCCATGGCTGCACCACTAAAACAGCATCTTAGAATTCTGTGCTGAAACACATAACTGCCAATTTCACAAATGCCATTTATAACACTTGAAATGACATTTTGTTTGATGTCATATTTAATTGGTTTTGGACAATGACTTTTAGTGTGGCATTAGTCTCCACGTCTGTCACTGTCGGACAGATTTCATTCTTTAGCCATCAATCGAACATTTCACAGAGTTGTCTTTAATAGATGACTGTGCTTTAAATAGGTCAGGAAGTAACTAATACTTCAGAACCACCAAGTAGTGGTACATAGACTCAGGACACAGAAAAAACTTCAGACTGAAAAATATCTGCGGAAACTTTTATAGACCTGATCTAAAGAGAATCCTGAGAAGTCTGAGCTGTATTCTCCTGTTGTTAATCTAGTGCAATGAGAAAATAAAGTATAAAAATGTGATAGCCACTTATTCACAATCTTGTTCCCAGGCTTTCACTATGGAAATCATACCAAAATCTATGCTAAGAAGTGGTCCATGTTAAAGTATCACCACTGAAATAAAGATTAAACTTTAAAGTTTTTTTTCACCCCACCCTCAAAACCCTTGTTTCACAAAACAAAGAAATCTACACAAAAGATAATTCCTTTAGGGTATAAGGATAAATGATTGACTCACCTGAATACTTTGGGCTTCATCCGTACATTCATGAAAATCTATGGATGATAACAAGAGATCTTTTCTCTCGCAGCTCTCGTGGCTGACGAGCGTGTCCGCGTAGTTGGGCTGGGGGAAGATCACGTGACTCTCCCGCGAGTCCGCAGTGAGGGACACCTCGTGGGAATAGGTCTGCAGGAAAGCCCGCACCCCGTCCACGCCCACAAAGGGCGAGGCCCCCACGCCCACCAGCCCGCCGCCCACGGCCGGCAGCAGACGCGACGCGTGCCAGCGCCTCAGCCTGAGGGCCAGCAGCACGATGACAAAGGCGAGGAAGACGCAGGAGACCGCGGCCACCGCCACCACCAGGTACAGCGTGAGGCCAGACGCGTCCGGGTCGGCCGGGGCCTTCATGCTGTCCAGGTCGGCCAGGACGTCTGGGATGCTGTCGGCCACGGCCACCGTGAGCGTGACGGTGGCCGAGAGAGGGGGCTGGCCGTGGTCCTGGACCGCCACCACCAGGCTCTGCTTGAGCGCGTCTCTGTCCAGCAGGGCCCGCGCTGTGCGCACCTCGCCCGTGTGCAGCCCCACCGCGAAGAGCCCTGGCTCGCTGGCCTTGAGCAGGCGGTAGGACAGCCAGGCGTTCTGGCCCGAGTCTCTGTCCACCGCCACCACCTTGGTCACCAGGTAGCCGGGCTCTGCGGAGCGGGGTGCCAGCTCCACGCCTGTGGACCCGTCGGTGGGGAGGGCGGGGTACAGGATCTCTGGAGCGTTGTCGTTCTGGTCCAGCACAAACAGGCTCAGGGACACGTTGCTGCTGAGCGGTGGGTCCCCACTGTCAAGTGCAGTCACTCTCAGTTGCAGATCCCGAAACTGCTCAAAGTCGAAGGCGTTCAGTGCGTACAGGACGCCGGTGTCGGAGTTGATTGAGACATAGGAGGATAGAGAGGCCCCCTGGAGAGAGTCTTCAGACAGGGAGTAAGTGACACGGGCATTCTCATGGCTGTCGGGGTCGTGTGCAGTCACGGAGAAGATGGAGGCACCTCTGGGGTTGTTCTCAGGGACGTAGATGGAGTAGGAGGATTGGGAAAAGGTAGGTGGGTTGTCGTTGGTGTCTGACACACTCATGGTGATGTGAGTTTCTGAGGACAACGGTGGGGTTCCAGCATCTGTGGCTTTCATTGTGATGTTATACACAGAGAGTTTTTCTCGATCTAGGTTTTCTGCTATCACCAATCTATAATAATTGTCTATTGACCTTTCTAATTTAAAAGGCAGATTTTCTGAAATAGTGCAAGTCACCTCTCCATTTTTTCCGGAATCTCGATCTTGAAGGTAGAAAAGAGCAATTACTGTTCCAGGAGGAGTGTCTTCAGGGATTGAACTGCTCACAGATGTTACAGTCACTTCAGGGGCATTGTCATTCACGTCTAAAACTGTGATCAGTACTTTAGCCCTGGTCATACTACCAGGACCATCCTGAGCCTGAACTTCCATTTCATAGTAGCCCGATTCTTCATAATCTAGGCCTTCTAAAGTTGATAATTCTCCTGTATGGGAGTTTAGATGGAATATCTGCAGAATTTTTGGAGTTATTTTCCAAAAGGAATATGTTACTTCCCCATTGACTCCCTCGTCCAGGTCGACAGCGTTTACCTCGAGCAGTTTTGTGCCTACCGGCACGTTCTCAGGGACAATTACTTGGTACTGGGGCAAAGAGAAGACTGGCGCGTGATCATTCACGTCCACCACTGTTACTTGGATACGGGTAGTTCCGGTTTGGGGTGGGTGGCCGCCGTCAGAAGCTGTGAGGAGGAGGTGGTGAACCGCCTTGTCTTCCCTATCCAGCACCCGCTCCAGCACTAATTCTGGATGTTTAGTTCCATCGTATCCAGTTTGCACAACCAGGGAAAAGTGGTGATTGGGGTTGAGCTGGTAGCTCTGGAGGGAGTTTGTGCCCACATCGGAATCCCTAGCCTCATTTAACGGAAACCGCACTCCAGGAACTGTATTCTCCATTATTTTCACATTCATTTCCTCGGTCAAGAATTTAGGGGCATTGTCATTAACATCCATTATTTCCACTTCTATGGGGTAAAGATTCATTTTATCTTCCAGGAGTATGTTAAAGCTCACCAGGCACCGCGCGCTCTGAGCGCAGAGCTCCTCCCGGTCTATCCTGCCCGCGGTGACCAGGCTGCCGCTCCGCGCGTTCAGGGCAAAGAGCTGCGTCCTACCTCGGGAGACGATGCGCACTCCGCGCTCCGCCAGCTCCCGGGGCTCCAGTCCCAGGTCCTTGGCAATATTACCCACAAAAGACCCTTTGTCTGTCTCCTCTGGCACAGAATAGAGAATATGTCCTGCCCAGGCTTCCCTCTGGGTCCCTAGGAGGATGGAGAGCAGGATGAATCCTCTGTAGTCCTTACCCCTCTGCGGAGCCGCCATTGTAGTCCTGCTGATCTTGCTTAGACACTGAACTATCTCCTGGTGTGCTTCTGGATGCCAGTGCGTCCACATGGAGTCCTCTGTATTCAGAAAAGGAACCCAGAATCCAGGAGAATAGAGGACTGAGTTTGATGCAGCTTGGAAGAGAGTTTGTCTCAATACAGCGTTTCTTTGTGCTGTAGAGGCTTGGTGGTTCTGGCGGATCTTTTGCACTATTTTCTCCTGGTTGGTGAACAGCGGCGCTCAGAGTCCTCACTAAGTTACTGCACAATACTGAAGCAAAATAACTTTGTTCTGAAAGACGTTTTAGCCTTCAAAGTTCTTCCACTTATATTTCTTCAATCCATGTATCTCTAATATCATTTAAAATCCACTTTAAGGCACTGAATTAGTGCAGCAATGTTCATAGATGGGAGTTTGTTAATCTAGATAATTTTTTTAAAATCCTCTGTTTTGCATTGCAACTTCAAATGACTCAGACACTGTCTCACACTTAACTGCACATAGAGAAAAATCAGCCATTGCAGGTAAAAAGTTATGATTTATTATATAAGTGTGTGTACATAAGAAAGATGTTATATGGAAACTGTTCACATCAGAATATAAAGTTAGTTCAATAATATTGAACACATAATATGTTCTAGACACCACCATGTAATACTCAGAGAGGCAATTTTTTCCTTTAAAATATAGAGAGGTAATTTAATAAAGCTTTTATTTGAATGGAACCTTAGGATGATTTAGTCCACAACCTTCATTTTAATGATTTAAAAAATGAGAAGGAATTGCCTTGTCCTTGACTATACTGTAGTAGAACCATTTTCAGAATACAAATACCCTCACTCCCAGTCTTCTGCGAAGATAAAAGGGAATCATTACTGAGCCTGACTGATTTTTATGCTCAAAAAAGTGCCATTTGAGATTAGATGAAAAGGCAGGCAACAACAATCAGATGTAGAAGGAACTTATTGTGTACACAAGGCAGTAATTTGCAGATATTCATAAGAAAGTGGGTGTTGTCTTGACCACTTATTTTCATTATGCAATTCAAATAGCCATCCTATCTTATTCCAGAATGACTGAGAAAAAGTGGGCAAGTAGATTAGCCTTTGAGCATACATGTAGGACTTTTCCTGAGAGGACCCGTAGAGGCACTCATTTTTCTATTGATGTTAATGAAGTGAAACTCAATTGTTGATGGAACTGAGAACTGAGGTTACCCTCAGTTGGTAGAAATAAAATTCCTTCCACATAGTGCAGGAAAAAAGAGAGTGACCTGTTCTGGCCAGTCAAAATTCTTAATTTTAAGTGAAAATGACCCAGCAAGAAATAGCCTTGTTTTAAAAATAATTTTAAGTCCTACGGGAGTAGCTAGCAGTACCAGAAGACAAAACCAGAGTTAAAACTGAAAACGCTTAACTTAGTTCAGAATTTCCCAAGTAACCTATTTCTGCTGTCTGATGACATTGCTCCAAAATATGGGGAATACTTTGAATGAAACAGTTTCAATCTATCAAAATCTACAGTCACGTTTGCTTTCACAAATAAAAACCTTTCGTTCAAAGGAACCAATATGAGTAATGCAGATCAATTCCATAAACAGAAGTTAAAAACTATTTGTGTAGAAGTAATTTTGAGCCTCTTGTTAATGTAAGCAAATTGTAAGATCATGAGTACTTACAGACATTTTCAAACATAATTTTCATGTCTCAGTATTATGGCTCCCAATGTCATGATTTTTTTCTATCCAATAATTTAAAATTTATAGTATCATCTGACACTTGTTTCTTGTTTTACTTCTTTTAAAAAGTTTCAATTAACTTATTACTTCAGGTAACTTCTTTGGAGCTAAATAAATAAGATCTAGATAAATGAGATTATAGACACACTCTAAACATAAAGCCTACATTAGGGAGTAAGTGGCTGCATTATCTCTAGTAATCTAGTTTTCTAAGTTATTCCACAACATAAATTTAAATATTAAAGATATCTACTAGATCACCAGAATACATTTTATATAAAATGTAGGCCTACTATATAAAATTTTATAATATTAAAGGGAGTATGTTATTACTGATTAAGTAATTGGGAACAATTTTTACCTTCATTTGTTTACTTGCATTAAAAAATTCTATGGAATGTCTAATTGACTTTGGCACTGACTTATCTTCTCTCCTTTCTTTATAGAACTTTGTTCTATTTGTTTGGATTTCTGTTTAGGTTTTGATTCCCAGGCAAAGATATAGGCACTACATCTTTGTAAGAAATGTACAGTCTTCACAGATGAAAAAATATACCAATAATTTGGAAAATTTCTTTTCCTAATGCTTTGAAATTGAGTATATACTCAAAATCTCAGACTGCCTATTTTGTTAATAACAACCTGTATGTATGGCTTGTAGGTCAAAGAACCTCAGTCAGAATTTAGCAAATTCCATGACTGCCAGGATTTAATACATGAATTAATGAATATTGTGAGAGTTGAATCTGATGTTTTTGTCAATAAAATATTTTATTTATTTAAATGAAATGGTCATAGGTAATTCAGATTAGAAAATGAAATAAACCAGCCTACTATCCATTAGTTGAGCACATAAAATAATAAAATAAAACAGTCTACTATCCATAAAACTCAGTTAAGTAGCTTTGCTTATAAGAGTGGAGTGTCAAAATTCAGTTTAAATCATCCACAACTGGCAATACAATAAAATAATATTTATAGTCTCAGAGTGCCTGAAACAAATCTTAATATTTAAGAGACCATGTGAATCCCATGACCAATGCCCAAGATTCAACTTCTTTAAAATTATATACTATTAAATTCTGATTAAAACCATCAAAGAATTCTATCACAAATGTTCAAGCAAATCAGATTTGGAAATGTGTATGATGGAAATAAATTATAATAATTGTTTAAATATAAATACCACAATATTGATATAGAAATATGTATTGCCCTTAGCAGCTAATTTAAAGATATCAGCTCAATACTATCTTTACAAAGACTGACAATTTCAGTTTACAAAGGAGGTTATCATTTACTTTCAAGACATCTTCTCATTTATGTTACATGTCCATACCAAATTTAGATACACAAGTGGCCAATCCATTGTATTATCAGATCACAGAATCTTCCAGCTCAGGATTGGAGAAGACATTGGCTATCATGTAGCTCAACAACTCATCAAATTATATAATCTACTGTATTCCATTAATTCTAGGGCCATCACCTTATTTTTGAAAACAGCTAAGTCTTCTACTTCCCAGGCAATCCATTTGCTATTAGAACAAGGTTAACAGCTCAAAACATTGCTTTTTTTCTACTCACCAAACCGTAATTTCATTCACACATTTGAGCCACAATGAATTAGTTGCTAATCATTCTTCTAAATGACAACCCTCCTTTCCTTAAATATTTGAATAGACTTCCTACATGACAGAAGCCTTATTTTATCTAGGTTAGAAATGCTAAATTATTTTATTTGAACACATAATCATTCATCCTCCCACTCACCAGTCTTATATTTTTAGAGATATGAAACATTAATAAGCATATTTAAAATTCATTTCCATTTAAAAATACTATCAGTCATACAGATTGCACAAGACATTGTAGTAGGCACACAGCATTAGGTGCTTACCTTTACTTGATAACAATCAAAATTATAATGGTGAAGTCAACAAATACAACTACACTTTATAGTTTGAAAACACTTCAATGAAATTATTTTATTTGTATTTACTTTAATTATTTTATTTTCCCAGAGTTTGTGAGAGATAAAGAAATCTTTGTTATTTAAATTTAAACTTGAAAAAGATAGCTATTGTGACTGGCCCAGGATGAGTAACAGATAGCTCCAGGAGTATTATTCTGGTCTAACAGAAAGATCAGGCCCTGCCACAGACATCACTTACTCTTTCTTACCTTTCATAAAAATAATCTTTGACTCCTAAGTAGTAAAGAGGGAAAATCTCTCTCCCCGACCGCTATCACTTTAGAAACACTTGCTATTAATTAACAATATGAAAAAAATAAGATCTTGATATTTAACAGGCTGCAATTCAGGTTTTTTCACTTTAGAAAAATGTTCACAAGTCACAGAACAGAAAAAAACAAATAAACCCTGCCAGAGCAGATGTATGCACCCCAACACAAAGAGCTTTAGCAACAGGAGAGAGGTAAAGAAAATCTAGAAAACAGAAAATCTTATTTAGATTTTTTTCATGACATTTGAGCAAACTAAGATTTAATAATTTTACTGGTATGAAAGAAAAACCTCTAATTTATACGATTCACTGCAAAAGACAAAGAAACCTAACCAGTGATCAAAGAAAAATTTAAACTTTCTTGTTCAAATAAAACCAATAAAAGCAATAATCTCACCTGCCCAAGGGATTCTTCCACTTTACAAAATCCGGAATCTTCAGCTGCCAAGAGAGGCTCGCTTTTCGCACAGCTCTCCTGGCTGACGAGCGTGTCCGCATAGTTGGGCTGGGGGAAGATCACGTGACTCTCCCGCGAGTCCGCAGTGAGGGACACCTCGTGGGAATAGGTCTGCAGGAAAGCCCGCACCCCGTCCACGCCCACAAAGGGCGAGGCCCCCACGCCCACCAGCCCGCCGCCCACGGCCGGCAGCAGACGCGACGCGTGCCAGCGCCTCAGCCTGAGGGCCAGCAGCACGATGACAAAGGCGAGGAAGACGCAGGAGACCGCGGCCACCGCCACCACCAGGTACAGCGTGAGGCCAGACGCGTCCGGGTCGGCCGGGGCCTTCATGCTGTCCAGGTCGGCCAGGACGTCTGGGATGCTGTCGGCCACGGCCACCGTGAGCGTGACGGTGGCCGAGAGAGGGGGCTGGCCGTGGTCCTGGACCGCCACCACCAGGCTCTGCTTGAGCGCGTCTCTGTCCAGCAGGGCCCGCGCTGTGCGCACCTCGCCCGTGTGCAGCCCCACCGCGAAGAGCCCTGGCTCGCTGGCCTTGAGCAGGCGGTAGGACAGCCAGGCGTTCTGGCCCGAGTCTCTGTCCACCGCCACCACCTTGGTCACCAGGTAGCCGGGCTCTGCGGAGCGGGGTGCCAGCTCCACGCCTGTGGACCCGTCGGTGGGGAGGGTGGGGTACAGGATCTCTGGGGCATTGTCGTTCTTGTCCAGCACAAACAGGCTCAGGGACACGTTGCTGCTGAGCGGTGGGTCCCCACTGTCAAGTGCAGTCACTCTCAGTTGCAGATCCCGAAACTGCTCATAGTCGAAGGCGTGCAATGCGTATAGAACGCCGGTGTCGGAGTTGATTGAGACATATGAGGATAGAGACGCCCCCTGGAGAGAGTCTTCAGACAGGGAGTAAGTGACACGGGCATTCTCATGGCTGTCGGGGTCGTGTGCAGTCACGGAGAAGATGGAGGCACCTCTGGGGTTGTTCTCAGGGACGTAGATGGAGTAGGAGGATTGGGAAAAGGTAGGTGGGTTGTCGTTGGTGTCTGCCACGTTTAGGCAGATGAGCGTTTTTGTAGACAGAGGTGGAATTCCTTTGTCCGTAGCTGTCACGGTGATGTTGTACAAGGATACCTGTTCTCGATCTAGGACTGTATTGGTCACTAATCGATAATAATTGTCTACTGATTTTTCCAGATCAAACGGCAGATTTTTCGAGATGGAGCATGTTACCAGGCCATTCAGTCCGGAGTCTCTATCACACACTTGAAAAAGAGCAATTACTGTTCCTGGAGGCGTACTTTCAGCAACTGATCTGCTTCCTGATGTAACTACAACTTCTGGTACATTATCATTCACATCCAATATAGTTATTAAGACTTTCGCTCTGTCACGTAGACCTGGCCGATCCTGGGCTTCAACATCCAGCTCATAAAAGCTCAAATCCTCATAGTCTAGATTTGCAGAGGTTGATATTTCTCCAGTCAAAACATTCAAGCAAAAATTCTTTGAAATCTTCTCTGTTATCCTCATGAAGGAATACATTACTTCCGCATGGGCTCCTTCATCCTGGTCGGTGGCATTTACTGACAACACTGGGGTACCTACTGGCAGATCCTCGGGAACACTCACATGGTAGACAGATTGAGTGAACACTGGAGCATTGTCATTCACGTCTAAGACATTTACCAGAATTCGTGCTGTGCCTGAGCGGACAGGGTCACCGCCATCCATGGCAGTAAGGACCAGGTGGTGAATGGTCTCTCTCTCCCTGTCCAAGCTGTGCTCCAGCACCAGCTCTGGATATTTGGGTCCATTTGTTTCGCTCGATATGTCCACTGAGAAGTGACTATTTCCGCTGAGCTTGAAGCCCCGAAGAGAGTTCATTCCCACATCCGGGTCATAGACATCCATTAGTGGAAAACGTGAGAATGGGGCTGCATTTTCAAGGATTTTCACTTCAAATTCTTCCCTTGCAAACTGGGGTGTATTGTCATTTATGTCCACTATTTCCACTTCCACAGGATAAAGATTTAATTTATCCTCAACGAGGATGTTAAAACTCACCAGGCACGGCGCGCTCTGAGCGCAGAGCTCCTCCCGGTCTATCCTGCCCGCGGTGACCAAGCTGCCGCTCCGCGCGTTCAGGGCAAAGAGCTGCGTCCTGCCTCGGGAGACGATGCGCACTCCTCGCTCCGCCAGCTCCCGGGGCTCCAGCCCCAGATCTTTGGCGATGTTGCCCACCAAGGAGCCTTTGTCCAGCTCCTCAGGAATGGAGTAACGGATCTGCCCGGCCCCGACCCCCGAGAGCATTCCCAGGAGCGTAAATAGCATCACTAACACGTTGTGGCGCCGGCGCTTTTGCAGAGAGACCATTACTGCTCGTTTGGCATTTCCCTAGGATTATGACGAGGGGGAATAGGTTCGCATCACTTTTGTGCTTCTCAGAATTAGATGCCAAGATCCGTAAAGAAGCAGAAATGAGATGTAAAGCGTTTTAGGTCAGAATTTCTGGGCAGCTGGAGAGCTATCTTATCTCATCTGCTTTGTGGGGATCTGGTTTGTGCGGAGGAATAGGAACTCGAGTTCCCATTCTTTCCTTGCCTGTGTTAGTGAACAGCGACGCTTAGAGTCCTAGCTTAATACTGCGCCGTCTTGTGAAACCAATGCTCAGAGAATCATATTTCTGCTAAATTTGCATAGATGACACTAGTCACTTTTTTCTCACCAAGAATCGAAAGCATTTGGAAAGAGGCTATTTTAAATAACATATATGTTCCCTGGAATTTACCATTTTGTGGCAGTATCTCTTAGGGCCTTGGAGAACAGAAAAAATATTACTTTTCTGAAAATCTTGAACTATCACATTCCACTATCATTTACATTTGTACCATTTTCAATAAGGGCACCAACAAACATACTTTGAACCAACCTACCTAAGGCCAGTTACAAGTGTTGCCATTTTAGGAGTCATTATTTTTTTAATTAAGATTAAGAAATGCTCTTAGATAATATGTGTCTACTTTTAAGAACATGCAAAGGAAGTGAAACTATATAGGCCAAAATGAGATATATATTTACATTACATATAAAACATAGTTAGGATTGACTGCATTGGGAAACTAAGTAAACCACTTAATTGCCAAGATTTGTGTTTAATTGTATATAGATAATATGTATCACAATCACAGTGTGAGATACTAGTGTATTAAAAATAGGGTATATTGTTTTAGGATTAGCAAGAATTTCAAGACCAACAGAAGGTGACTATGAAAGGACAATTGCAGCGCAGATAAGTAATCACCCCTCCCATTGTAGGCCTAGACAAATCAATAAAATACAGTGAAATCAAGATATATTTGCATGTATATATATTTTAACTTATAATAATTGAAACCTAATTATGCTTATGGGAAGAAAGGGTATTGAAGTTACTCACCTGTTGCAGACTGACTGAACTGGAAGTCATTTTAAGATTCCCATTACTGGCAGGATTGCCATTATTGGTACTTTCAAACCAAAAGGCTTCATTACATAGAAGATCTTCAGGTGGAACACCTTCAGGCTTTATGCTGAGAAATTTAAGTTCAGTCTTTGAGGAATGTGAGGCAGCACGTAGATTGTAAGAATAAGGCAAAGTCCCCTCACTATAGCTGGGGAGAATGCCAGGTCCAGCCTTGGAGCAGACACCAGTAGGAAAGCAACTCCAAGCACCGTGGCTGGAGGAACATCGCAAGCTCAGGGCAACGGCCAGAATCACCGCGAGGAGGAAGAGCACCGAGATCAAGGCCAAGGCCAACACCAGGTAAAACTGCAGCTCAGCCTGGGGGTCAGCGGGCGCGGGACGGTCGCTAAGATCCGGCAGCGCCTCGTGGAGGCTGTCCGCGAAGACCAGGTGCAGCGTGGCGGTGGCCGAGAGGGGAGGCTGTCCCCCATCGCGCACAGCGACCAGCAGGCGCTGTCTGGCCGCGTCCCTGTCGCCCAAGGCGCGCGCCGTGCGCACCTCGCCCGTGCGCAGCCCCAGGCTGAAGAGGCCGGGCTCGCTGGCCTGCAGCACGTGGTAGGACAGCCAGGCGTTGTGTCCCGAGTCGGCGTCCACCGCCACCACCTTGGTGACCAGGTAGCCGGGCTGCGCGGCGCGCGGCACCGTGTCGAAGAGCGCCGAGCCGTCGGGCCCCAGCGCCGGGTACAGCACCGTCGGCGCGTTGTCGTTGCGGTCGCCCACCAGCACGCGCAGGCTCACGTTGGCGCCGAGCGCGGGCGAGCCCTGGTCGCGGGCCTGCAGCGTCAGCTCGAAGGCGCGCAGCTGCTCGTGGTCGAAGGCGCGCTGCGCGAACACCGCGCCGCTCTGCGCGCTCACCGACACGTAGGACCACAGCGCCCGCGGCTCCAGGTCGCTGGCCACAATGGAGTAGGAGACGTGGCCGTTGGGCCCCAGGTCGGGGTCGGAGGCGCTGACTTGCGCGATGGAGGCGCCGGGCGGGTTGTTCTCTGCCACGTGGACCACGTAGGAGGCCTGCTGGAAAACCGGCGCGTTGTCGTTGACGTCTGCGACGATCAAGGTGACAGTTCTGTTAGAGGAGAGGGGAGGCTTGCCCCTGTCGGTTGCAGTGATGGTTACGTTGTATTCTGGAGTCTGCTCTCGATCTAGGGCTCCTTCTGTGACCAACTTATATGTGTTTTTTGTTTCTTGAACTATTTTAAATGGGAACTTTCCTTGTAGTTGGCACAGGATTTCCCCATTAAAACCAGAATCTGGGTCATGTGTTTTGATCAGGGCAATGACAGTCCCCAGCTCAGCATCTTCTTGTATATGTTTAGATTCAGAATCCAGCGTTATCTCAGGAACATTATCATTTTCATCCAAAATATTTATTCGTATTTTACAATGTGCAGTGTGACGGCCACCGTCCTTTGCTTGCACCCCAATTGTGTAGCTCTCCCTCTCTTCAAAGTCCAGTCCTCCTGCAGTGGTAAGTTCCCCTGTTTTACTGTCCAGCTTGAACAGATGTCCCACTCTCTTACCAATGTTGATGAAAGAATAGGTGATCTCAGCATTAACACCCTCATCTGCGTCAGTGGCCATCACTTTCAGCACAGAGGAGCCCACCTGCAGGCTCTCTGGAACGCTGACCATGTACATGTCCTGGGTGAACATTGGGGGGTTATCATTTGCATCTGCCACTACCACCCTGATCTGGGTTGTGCAGCTTCTGGCTGGCTCACCCCCATCCACAGCTGTGAGGACCAGGTGATGGAAGGACTGTTCTTCCCTGTCCAGGGAAGCCTTCACTACCAGTTCTGGGTAGCTACTGCCCTCGGGGTTCTCCTTCTGGATCAGTGAGAAGTGGGGATCCGGGCTGAGGTCGTACTGCCGCAGGGAATTGACACCTACATCTGAATCTTGGGCGGATTCCAGGGCAAAGGTGGCTCCAGTTAGGGCCAGTTCACTGATTTCCAGCTCCGTGATATTTCGGCTAAAGGCTGGTGAGTTGTCGTTGATATCCTGAATCACCACAGTTACGTGAAAAAAGTCGAACGGCTTTTCAGCGACCATCTCAAATTCCAGAACACAGGTCGGCTTCTTGCCACAGATCTCCTCTCGATCTATACGGTCGCTCACTAGTAAGTCCCCGTTCTCGGTGCTCACTGTAAAGAATTTCTTCTCTGCACTAACCCGCAGGTTCCGAGTAGGCAGATTGCGCACGCCAAGCCCCAGATCCTTGGCGAGGTTCCCCACCACGGAGCCCCTGGGCAGCTCCTCGGGAATCGTGTAGCGGATCTGTTCCGAAAGCGCCGGGTAGAACAAAGGCAGCAAGAAGAGAAATGGCATTCGTCTCTGCCCATCCCGGCCCTTAGGTCCCAAGCGGTTTTCCATCTCTCTTTCTGCGTCTTTGCCTTTCTGATTCCGAACAGCTGCGATCGCTAAATGATCCTAAGAATTCACTGAAAAGGAATAACGCCTTGATTTGTCTTGGCGGGCAGATTCTCTGATATCTCTGCGGCAGAGTGCCGGGGAGAGTGCACAGTTTCCCCGACTCTGCCGTCCGCTGGCGATTCCCTTGCCTCTGGGGGAGCTGATATTTCGCTCAGTACTAGCCAACAGCGGCACCCCGCGCCTCGGCTGCAGAACTGCAAGCGTGGTTACCAAAAAAGCTCCACGTCAGAAGCCGGAGAGAAGAAAATTCTGTGTTCTGATACAGATAATCGTTCTTCCCATTTTACAAGGGCTTTAACATTTTAAATACTTACTATGTCTTCGGCCTGGCTTTAAGTTCTTTAAACTTGAACGTTATCCATCCAAATCAATTATTTTTACTCGTCAAAGAGCATAAGTACCTTGCTGGGAAGCTTATTAGTATCATTATGTTTTCAGTTTCCATTTTCATAAAATGGCCACAATAAGATCTTTCCAGTGTACCTTAGTAGAAATGAGGACCTTAGTAGAAATGAGGACCAAACAAAATAATATATAGAAATGATACAAATAAAAGAATGTTTGGTGGTAGAAGGCATAATCTGAAAATTCTTGAAGTGTCATCTTGATATGTATTGTTATTCCACTGCTTTTTTCTTCTTACAAACGTTATGTATTTCATAGCTTCTAGTTTTATCATGTATTTCACTTTCTTCTGTCTTATCTTCATTACCTTCTCCCCAAAATAACTGGTAGGCACGCAAGGAGAGTGGTAGTCTTTAAAAAGTAGAAATCTGTTAAGAAGCAGGAGACTCCTCTCCTTTGTTTCCAAGTGTCAACTTATAGTTAACTGACAATGACTAAAATTATTCCACTAATCTTATTTTTCCACACTACTTACCATTGTCTTTAATTGCTCTGTTTTTGCACAAATAGCCTAGCAGTGCTGAGTTATTTAGATTTTTGGGGTGAAGTATGAGTCCTTATATATTCCAAATAAAGTAATATATGTTGTCCACTTTTCCTTGATCCATAGGTTACTATCTGATCATGCCAGCCCTTTGTTGCTGACATTCTTCTCTTATCAGTGAGCATGACAATTTCCATGTGTTTGATAGGTGTCTTACAGTTTTAATTCCATTTCTAAATTAGAAATCTTGATAAATTGTTTTTTAACCTAAAGAATATATTATCATTCTAAAATTTGGCAAGTATGTGGCAATGTTGAACTCATTTAATTGTGGAATAGCATTACAGCCTCTTAAACTGTTCATTGTATCCAGGATTCTAGACAGAAACTCATTAACATCTCTACATCATACAAATATAAAAACCCTACTAACTCAAAACTTTGCTCCAAAACATGACTGGGCAAGTGCCTTTCCAACATTGTGTGAACACGTCAATTAATATAGGGAAATTACTTTTTCAGCACACGTATGAAACTAAAGATTCAAAAAGGAGTGTACAGTATTAATACTATATACTGTCAAGGGTATTGGATCAAGCATTTGATTATGTAAAGTCTACTGAAGTTTACAGACGCTTCAAAGGTATTTTTCCATTGCATGAAAAAGTTACCTCAGGACACATACCCAAATCTATACAACCTTTTCTTTGAAATATAATGGAAAAGTGAGCTTTCATGTAAGGAATGAATGAGATCAGTATCTATCATACAGATTCTCTTGTTACTCTTTGGACACATTCTCTAGTCATTGTGTCTGCACATTTTACCTTGAGGTCAGAACTGTCCATATATATATATACATAATCGTATCCTCTTCAGAAGAACGTTAAACATAAAAATCAACAGGTCCTAGGTTCCCAAAGACATCAATAAGCCTTGCATGTGGCTCAGTAATGTAGCTTACTATCCCACTGATTATATCTTATTGCCATTTCCCCCATCTATTCACATTGAAGATGATGTTCTAGCTGTTAAAAGTGCAAGATTTGAAAGGTTGAAAAATCTTTTAAAAGAAGCTTCTGAAAATCATCTTCAGTAAATCAGATGCCAAAAATGAATAGGGGCAGTCTTCCACTACACAACAGTTTTACTCATGAAATTTTAGGCCCATAGACCAACATTTCATTAAGAAAAATCTATTCATTTATGATGAGCACATCCCTGAAAAATTAATTTAAATTTCAAACTATTTTTAAGTTTAATTGATTTTCCAAATACAAGCCTTAGACTATGTAATGAAGCAGAATTGTACCTACACCTGCAGAAATGCAGACATTCAAGTAGAATACTGATTTTGAAAAGTAAACGGATTACCTGTAACCAGAAGATGCCAGGTGTATGGCATATATGTACTTGATGAAAGAAACAGTATCTAATTCTTTGGCGATTTGAAACAGCATCACAAAGTAGAATTCTAAAGCCCCTTCTCACTAATTTCTTCTCTGAACAAATAAACATATCCAATTATGACATGGTTTAACCCAAACTTACTAGATTTCATAATGCAACAGATATTATCATCACTATAAATGTAATCTGTTTTTTTTCCTGGTATTTATCTTGCAGAAGTTTTCTGTGTTCTTCCACTTATACAAACACTATTAAGTATTTCCCTATGCAACCAACAGGTATACTAAAATATCAGTGCGTACATATCCTTTCCCTATCGGTGTTCAGAGGGACACTCAAAAGAGAACACTGCATCTAACAATGTGACCTATTCAAACAACTCTTCTACTAACGCAACAACAGCTCTAGTACAAGAAAGTCTTAAGGTAAAGTGAGTATGTTTAACCACTTTTTAAAAAGTACTTCTTCCACCGAGTCTGTGGCTACCAGCTACACTTTCTAAATATGTCCTTATTGAAAAAAAAAGAAGACACTAAATCCAAAATACAATTTGAAAACAATGCAGAAAACGTCTATTATCAAATAAGTTTATCTAAATAATGAACATAAGTATTCACTATGTCACCAACTTTCAGTGTGGCGGGAAAATGATTGAGGAAGCGAAGAAAATACTAAAAGCATTCCTACTGAAAAAGAAAACTCACCTGAATAACTTCTAGTTCTTCATTTATATTTATCTTCTCAGATATCAGAAGAGGCTCGCTTTTCGCACAGCTCTCCTGGCTGATGAGCGTGTCCGCGTAGTTGGGCTGGGGGAAGATCACGTGACTCTCCCGCGAGTCCGCAGTGAGGGACACCTCGTGGGAATAGGTCTGCAGGAAAGCCCGCACCCCGTCCACGCCCACAAAGGGCGAGGCCCCCACGCCCACCAGCCCGCCGCCCACGGCCGGCAGCAGACGCGACGCGTGCCAGCGCCTCAGCCTGAGGGCCAGCAGCACGATGACAAAGGCGAGGAAGACGCAGGAGACCGCGGCCACTGCCACCACCAGGTACAGCGTGAGGCCAGAGGCGTCCGGGTCGGCCGGGGCCTTCATGCTGTCCAGGTCGGCCAGGACGTCTGGGATGCTGTCGGCCACGGCCACCGTGAGCGTGACGGTGGCCGAGAGAGGGGGCTGGCCGTGGTCCTGGACCGCCACCACCAGGCTCTGCTTGAGCGCGTCTCTGTCCAGCAGGGCCCGCGCTGTGCGCACCTCGCCCGTGTGCAGCCCCACCGCGAAGAGCCCTGGCTCGCTGGCCTTGAGCAGGCGGTAGGACAGCCAGGCGTTCTGGCCCGAGTCTCTGTCCACCGCCACCACCTTGGTCACCAGGTAGCCGGGCTCTGCGGAGCGGGGTGCCAGCTCCACGCCTGTGGAACCGTCGGTAGGGAAGACGGGGTACAGGATCTCTGGGACATTGTCGTTTTGGTCTAGAATGAACAGGCTCAGAGATACATTGCTGCTCAGTGGTTGGTCTCCACTGTCCCTGGCTGTCACCCACAGATGCAGGTCTTTAACCTGTTCATAGTCAAAAGATCCCAATGCATATAGGGTGCCAGTGTCGGAGTTGATGGAGACATAGGAGGATAGAGGCATTCCTTGAACCATATCCTCCTCCAGAGAATAAGTGACCTGCGCATTGTTGCCATTGTCAGGGTCGTGGGCAGTCACAGATAAGATCGAGATGCCTCTGGGATTGTTTTCTGGAATGTAGGTGGAGTAGGAAGTGTGAGGAAAGATGGGAGGATTGTCATTGATATCTGCCACTTTTAGGAAGATGTGGTTTTCTGCAGACAGAGGTGGATTTCCACTGTCAGTGACAGTTACCGTGATATTATAATCTGAGATTTCTTCTCTGTCCAGTGCACTGGTTGTTAACAAATGATAGTAATTACCAAATGACTTTTCCAATTTGAAGGGCAAGTTCCTGGGGATAGAGCATGCAACTTCACCATTCTCTCCAGAATCACCATCATGCACGCTAAACAGCACAAGTATGGTTCCAGGAAGACAGTCTTCAGAAACAGGACTTGTGAGAGAAGTAAGGACCACTTCGGGGACATTGTCATTCACGTCCTGTACCGTGACCAGCACTTTAGCACTGGCAAGAAGGGCACCTCCATCTTGAGCTACCACTTCCATGAGGTAGAATCTGGATTCTTCATAATCCAGTGACTGCACAGTTGAGATTTCACCCAGGCTGGAATCAAGTTGGAAAGTCTCTGAAATTTTGTCGTCTTCGTTGCGAAAAGAGTAGATGAGTTTCCCGTTTATTCCCTCATCTGGGTCCGTAGCGATTACTGTGAGCAGCCGAGTACCCACAGGTATGTTCTCTGGAACACTCACTCTGTACTCCGATTGAGTAAAGAGAGGTGCATTATCGTTTGCGTCGAGGACCACCACGCGGATGTGTGTAGTACTGGAGAGTGTGGGGTTTCCGCCATCCAAAGCTGTGAGGAGGAGATCATGAAGGGCCACTTTCTCGCGGTCCAAGGGCCGTTCCAGTACCAGCTCCGGGTATTTTTGTCCATCAGTTCCAGTTTTCTCATCCAGAGAGAAGTGCGTATTGGAACTGAGCTGGTAACCCTGGAGGGAGTTAACACCCACATCCGCATCTCGAGCGAAGGGAAGCACTAACCTCGTTCCCATAGCCGCATTTTCAATAACTTTTACTTTTACTTCCTCATCACGGAAACGTGGGAAGTTGTCATTAATATCTATTATTTCTACTTCTATTTCATAAATTTTCATTTTATCCTCTACCAAGATGTTAAAGCTCACCAGGCACTGCGCGCTCTGAGCGCAGAGCTCCTCCCGGTCTATCCTGCCCGCGGTGACCAGGCTGCCGCTCCGCGCGTTCAGGGCAAAGAGCTGCGTCCTGCCTCGGGAGACGATGCGCACTCCGCGCTCCGCCAGCTCCCGGGGCTCCAGACCCAAGTCCTGGGCGATGTTGCCCACGAAGGAGCCTTTGTCCAGCTCCTCGGGCACCGAGTAACGGATCTGCCCGGCCCCAGCCCCCAACAACGTCCCCAGGAGCACGAAGTGCAGGAGCAGCCCTCTGCAGCCCCAGCCCCTCAGTGCCTCCGCCATTGCCTTCTCTCCTACCAGTTTTCTCTTAGTCCTGGTTCCAGCCTGCTGTTTCCTTATTTCTTTAAAACCAAAGGGAATACATTCTGTGGCGGAAATGGGAGAGAGGAGCGAGTGGGAGGCTTTTCTCGGCAGTGGGTAGGGTCTGTGCGGGTTTCCGGCGGAGCAGAAGAATCGGCTCGCAGCAGTGGCAGCTTCTTTCCCACTTTGGTGAACAGCGACGCTCAGAGTCCTAACCAGTTACTACACCAATTCTGTTTATATATCATACATGTTTGGTTATGTGTTTTATTTCTAATAATTGTTTTATCCATAACGTATTACTGCATGACATTCTTATATTTAATTATGATTTAATTCTAAAATAGCAAAGTATTTTCACAAACCATTTGATCAATGCAATTATTAGATACTTTACTTCTTTACAAAAATGTTATATAAAGTGCCATTGAGCCTATATCCTTTATTTGCCTCTTACCTATATTGGGTCCATTAAATTAGGACATTAGAATTCTTACTTTTGTAGGATTTAATATTTCATCTTTTTGTTTGGATTTTATTTATGAAAACACACCCATTTGTACATAGGAATGCCAAGAAAGCAAACCCAGCCCTCAGTGCACCTTTTTGCAAAAAGGCCTACTGATTGATGCAAAGTGTATTAGCTGTCATACACAGAAAAAAGAAAGGGACATTTTGTTACTTGTTAGGCCTTTGAAAAAGTTTCTAGGATTCACACTAAGAAAATGGAAGCTACATTATATCAGACTGACAGTTTGAGTTATTACGCAGTATTCATATTTTCTTATTACCATGTCTAAATTGGAGTTAGACATTTCACAGTGACACTCTCTTGGGAAAATCAGTATGGTGGCTGTAGCAGAAAAGATTTTAGTTCATCATCCATGCAGAAAAACATGTCCATATACTTGTCAGAGAGAGCCAGTAACTGGCCTTTCTATGTTGAAACAGATACTTAATGTTATCTATCACCTTTATATGGTAGAAAAGAAAACCTCATGACTGAAAAAAATTTGAGAGCCCATTAAGTGAGAGAATGACAACTTCATAGGAATATGAAGAATTTCTATACCTATAATTAGAAAACTCAAAAAATTAAGTTTTAAGTAAACAGTGTGAGTATAGGTTGCAAATTTTTCTCAATGTACAATTTTTCACAAAAGCAACTTGTTACTATGCATGAGAGAAAGATTTCTCCCACTTAGTAAGTGCACTCTTAGTAGCAGACAGTGGAGACCTCAAACTGTCCATACCTTTTAAATAGATCTGGGATTCCAAGACACATAGCTCATAAAGACACTTACAGCGTCGGTATTAAAGTTAGGCCTACCATATTTTGCTGCTGACAAGCCATGAAATTTAAGTAAAATTCTTTCTTTCTTTGGTTCCTGGTTTCCCCAAACTAGTAATTGGGAGCTCTCTTTACCCTTAAGGGCTATAATTCTAAAAGGAAGAAAAACTAAAATTTGAGTAATAAAGAACCCTCATGGTGAAAGGAAGAGCTTAAAGTCCCAATAGTAATAAACCTTCAGAGAGAAGGAATGTAAAGAGGAGGAAAAAAGTGAAGTAAGTCATGTAGTAAAGGCCTGTGATTATGGACAAATACCTCTCACACATCCATAGAAAACCTATGCCAAATATTTGGGTAGAAAATATTAAGGCAGAACACTGCCTAAATTTGATCCACAAGACAATAAATTACGAAATAGAGACTCCTACCACAGTTAGGTGATCTGTTAAATACTCAAACCCAAAGTGAAAATAAGTGAATTAAAGCTCACCTTTAAGATAGTATCTAAGGGAAATGGGACCACAGCATCTCCATGATTTGTAGTCGGTATCCAAGAGGCATCTTCACAGAGGAGGTCCTGAGGGGGAACCACTTCCGGGGTTACGTTGAGAAATTTAAACTCTGTCTTATCTGACTGGGCGGCAACACACAGATTGTAGGAATAAGGCAAAGTTCCCTCACTGTAATTGGAGAGAATCCGAGGTCCAGACTTGGAACTGAGACCAGGCTGAAGGCAGCCCCAAGCACAGGGACTGGAAGAGCGACGCAGGCGCAGGGCAATGGCCAGAATCACCGCGAGAAGGAAGAGCACCGAGATCAAGGCCAAGGCCAACACCAGGTAAAACTGCAGCTCAGCCTGGGGGTCAGCGGGAGCGGGGCCGTCGCTAAGATCCGGCAGCGCCTCGTGGAGGCTGTCTGCGAAGACCAGGTGCAGCGTGGCGGTGGCCGAGAGGGGAGGCTGTCCCCCATCGCGCACAGCGACCAGCAGGCGCTGTCTGGCCGCGTCCCTGTCGCCCAAGGCGCGCGCCGTGCGCACCTCGCCCGTGCGCAGCCCCAGGCTGAAGAGGCCGGGCTCGCTGGCCTGCAGCACGTGGTAGGACAGCCAGGCGTTGTGTCCCGAGTCGGCGTCCACCGCCACCACCTTGGTGACCAGGTAGCCGGGCTGCGCGGCGCGCGGCACCGTGTCGAAGAGCGCCGAGCCGTCGGGCCCCAGCGCCGGGTACAGCACCGTCGGCGCGTTGTCGTTGCGGTCGCCCACCAGCACGCGCAGGCTCACGTTGGCGCCGAGCGCGGGCGAGCCGTGGTCGCGGGCCTGCAGCGTCAGCTCGAAGGCGCGCAGCTGCTCGTGGTCGAAGGCGCGCTGCGCGAACACCGCGCCGCTCTGCGCGCTCACCGACACGTAGGACCACAGCGCCCGCGGCTCCAGGTCGCTGGCCACGATGGAGTAGGAGACGTGGCCGTTGGGCCCCAGGTCGGGGTCGGAGGCGCTGACTTGCGCGATGGAGGCGCCGGGCGGGTTGTTCTCTGCCACGTGGACCACGTAGGAGGCCTGCTGGAAAACCGGCGCGTTGTCGTTGACGTCCGCTACGTGCAGGGTGATGCTTATGGTAGAAGAGAGGGGCGGCTTGCCCCTGTCGGTGGCCATTACCGTGACGTTGTACTCCGGGGTCAGTTCCCGGTCCAGGGCCCCGTCTGTCACAAGCTTGTAATAGTTCGTAGAGTAAGATTTCAATATAAAGTTGGCCTTTCCCAAGATGTGGCAGTAAACTTCTCCATTTTCTCCAGAATCTCTATCTCTTGTTTTTATCAAGGCAATCACTGTTCCTAGTGGTGAATCCTCCGGTAGAGGAGTAAATACAGAAGTTACAATCACTTCAGGGGCACAGTCATTCTCATCGATAATTTCAACTTCAATGCTGCAATGGGCTGCTAGATCTCCAGGATCTTTTGCTTCTATATGAAGATTGTAACTATTAGCAGTTTCAAAATCAAAGTTATCCTTTGTCGTGATTTCTCCTGTTCTTTTATCTAAGTTAAAAAACTGTTCCACTTGTTCGTCCACATTGTGAAAGGAGTAGGTGATCTCTGCATTGACACCCTCGTCCTGGTCGGTGGCTGTCACTCTAAGCACAGAAAAACCTGGGGGCACGCCCTCCTGTAGTTTGACCTTATACACGTCCTGGCTGAACACTGGGGGATTGTCGTTGGCATCGGTGACTTGGATTTGTATCTCGGTGGTGCCACTTTGGGGTGGGTTCCCACCATCTACAGCTGTGAGGATCAATTGATGGAAATTCTGCTCTTCTCTGTCCAGAGAATGCATCAGAATCAACTCAGGATACTTACTTCCATCTGGAGTCTGTCTCTCTGCGAGATCAAAGTGCTCATTGTCTTTGAGGTGGTATATCTGTAATGAATTAGGACCAGCATCCGAATCCAGTGCCGGGTCTAGTGGAAATGTTTTACCTGGCTTAGTGGATTCTCCTATTTTTAAATCAATCTTGCTCTGTTTGAACATCGGAATGTTGTCATTTATATCCTGTACTGTTACTGCTATGTGGAAAATATTCAGTGGGTTTTCAGCAACAGTATCGAAATCCAGAATACATAGAGGTTTCCTCCCACAAATCTGCTCTCGGTCTATCCTGTCACTCACAAGTAATTCCCCGCTCTCCGGGTTAATGGTAAAATATTCCTTCTCCGCGCTAACCCGCAGCTTCCGGGCCGGCAAATCCCGGACACTGAGCCCCAGATCCTTTGCGAGGTTTCCTACCACTGAGTTCTTGGCCAGCTCTTCGGGAATTGAATAACGGATTTGGTCCGGGAGAACCCCGCGGAACAAAGACAGCAGGAAGGGCAACCATACCTGCCGCCAGCGAGCCGGGCTGCTCCTCTCAGCGCTCTGCCTCATCCTCTGCCTCCCTCCAGTGCTGCTCTGTTCCTTGGCCGGGAGGAGGAAGAACACTGTGGATGGCAAAATCCAGGGTAAGACCACCTTTCCTGCTTGTTTTCCGAATGCGAATCTGTACTGGTCCCGTGTGTGGCTGGTTTGAGCTGGAAGTTACCCTTTCAAGAGACTTCCCGAATGCTTCTCGGATATCTTCACTCTTCTTTTGACCTACAGCGACGCCCAGAGGACTTCCCATGAAACTGCACCGATGGCTTGTAAATGTTTTTCGAAGAACTAATTTTACTTTTCTTTTTTGGATTTGTAAAGAGTATTTATTTGTTTTTAAGTAGATAAACATTCATATAGTTCCACATGCAAAGGGTATATAAGGCATATTGTATAGGCTCTTTATTTGCTTTCAACAACACATTTCTCCCAGGAGAGACAAGAAACATCATTCCAGAGATATTGTGCATAGTGTAGCACGTTTTTATAAATTTCTACCCCTTTTAGACATAAATGGAAGTATATGACATAACATGTTCTGCATTTTGCTCTTTTCATTTATTATATCTTGAAGATCATTTCCTATTAGTCCATAAGGTTTCCTACCTATTTTTATAGCAATGTAGTATCACCATATATTGTACAGTAATTGAACCAGAAATATTATTTTCTAAAAGAAACCTAGTTTCCATTCAAACAAAAACATATTTCCCATGTGATATCAGGTTATAAATGTCTACAGCTCTTCTAAGCATTTAAAATATGCATCACTCTCATTCTGGAACATACTCTTAATGCCAGCATCCAAATATGTTTGAAACTATTTCAGGCCAATTGATATTTCCAAATCACCTTTTAAATCTTCACATTTTAAATAATCTCTCCTTAGGTATGATTTGTCTCTGAATATTCATTTATTTCCTTTCCCTTTGCCAGTAATTTTGTCACATCACATTCATGTTGTCTCTAAGTTTGCATCACAGTTAACCACGAAAACAAAAGCAGTTAGGAATTAATACTCCTTAACTTGACCTGAGGCATAGTCCACAGTCTATTGCTACAATTGTCAGGTATCTAAAGACAGGTAATTTGCATAGGTCTAGATATTCATGATTCTGAATTAACTCACAGACTGAAGTGAAAGCACAAGGAACAAAAGTGTTGCATATTCTTTGCATACAACATATTTTCCCATATAGAAGATCATCTCAGAGCCACACAGTGACAGAGTTATCTGAGAGCAATTTGCAGGAACAGGAATGAGGCATACTTGGTAAATAGCATAAATCACATCAGTTCAGAGTCCAAGTTAACCAACCTTTCTAAGTGATGCAAAAGAAGATTTTTTAAAAAGTTATGTTTTCCTTAGAAATAAAGAAGTGTCTCATAGTGATGCCATAATAGTCATTTGGAAATTACTAAAATTACTCCTACAACCTACTTAAATACTGGTGAAATAAAATGGCCAATATTTTGGGGAATCACAGAAGTGCACCAAAGGAATCACACATAGTCACTGCTGGTGTATGACACAAACTACAAAAACAAATATTTGAAATATGCCAATCCAGTTGAGAAATTATCCCTTTAAAGTTATATCAAAACATTGATTATTCCCCAGTATTTATCAACTGTCATTGTTTAATTATAGTGAAAATACCCTTTCAAGGAAAGAAAAGTAAACTTCAAGCAAAGTATATTGGGGTGTGAAAAGAAGAACTTTAAAAATACTTAGATTCAACAATAGCCCCATAAAAGAGAATGCTTTAATATTAATTTGCACAATCATCTTCCATTTTACAGTTCTAATCTGTTCTTCCACTAAAATGCCTAAAGGAAAAAGGCATTTAAAGAGAGATGGTCCGAGGTATAAGATTAAGAAACTCCTGCTGAAACATAACCAAATGAAGAGTATAAGAGATGAGAAATACACAATTTTGAGATGTAGTCACCATTACTAAGTATTATTGAAGGATCATCTGCCTCACTCCTTTAAAGCAGGGGGATACTAAAAAGAAGTGCCTTGATTTGGTATATTACCTATTTTATACAACTGGAGACATTTACAGCTCTTTGCCTACGTTTCAGTGTGGTAAGATTAACTCACCTTAAGTAGATTGGGGTCTCCTTTCATTTCAAGTAAATCCTGAGATATCAGAAGAGGCTCGCTTTTCCCACAGCTCTCCTGGCTGACGAGCGTGTCCGCGTAGTTGGGCTGGGGGAAGATCACGTGACTCTCCCGCGAGTCCGCAGTGAGGGACACCTCGTGCGAATAGGTCTGCAGGAAAGCCCGCACCCCGTCCACGCCCACAAAGGGCGAGGCCCCCACGCCCACCAGCCCGCCGCCCACGGCCGGCAGCAGACGCGACGCGTGCCAGCGCCTCAGCCTGTGGGCCAGCAGCACGATGACAAAGGCGAGGAAGACGCAGGAGACCGCGGCCACCGCCACCACCAGGTACAGCGTGAGGCCAGACGCGTCCGGGTCGGCCGGGGCCTTCATGCTGTCCAGGTCGGCCAGGACGTCTGGGATGCTGTCGGCCACGGCCACCGTGAGCGTGACGGTGGCCGAGAGAGGGGGCTGGCCGTGGTCCTGGACCGCCACCACCAGGCTCTGCTTGAGCGCGTCTCTGTCCAGCAGGGCCCGCGCTGTGCGCACCTCGCCCGTGTGCAGCCCCACCGCGAAGAGCCCTGGCTCGCTGGCCTTGAGCAGGCGGTAGGACAGCCAGGCGTTCTGGCCCGAGTCTCTGTCCACCGCCACCACCTTGGTCACCAGGTAGCCGGGCTCTGCGGAGCGGGGTGCCAGCTCCACGCCTGTGGACCCGTCGGTGGGGAGGGCGGGGTACAGGATCTCGGGGGCGTTGTCGTTCTGGTCCAGAATGAACAGGCTCAGGGACACGTTGCTGCTGAGCGGTGGGTCTCCACTGTCGCTGGCTGTCACCAGTAGCTTCAGCTCTTTGACCTGCTCATAGTCGAAGGAACGCAATGCATACAGGACTCCAGTATTAGAGTTGATGGAGACATAGGAGGAGAGAGGTGCCCCCTGGACCATGTCCTCAGCCAGAGAGTAAGTGACTCTGGCATTCTCAATGCTGTCAGGGTCCTGAGCAGTCATGGTTAAAACAGAAGCTCCCCTTGGGTTGTTTTCAGGAAAGTAAGTGGAATAGGAAGCATGAGGGAAGGCAGGTGGGTTGTCATTGATGTCTGCCACCTGAAATGCAATGTGAGTTTGTGTAGACAGTGGTGGAGTTCCATGGTCAGTGGCAGTTACCGTGATATTATATTCTGAGACTTCTTCCCTGTCCAGAGTTCTTTGTGTCAACAACCGATGATAATTTCCGTAGGTCTTTTCAAGTGTGAATGGTAGATTATCAAGAATAGAACACGTGACAAGGCCATTCTCTCCTGAGTCACTGTCATGCACATTGAAAAGTGCAATTACTGTGCCTGGGGAAGAAGTTTCTTGGATAGAGCTGATAAGAGATGTAACAGTGACTTCTGGAGCATTGTCATTTACATCCAGAACTGTCACCAGTACCTTACTTCTGGCTCGGAGACCAGGTCCATCATGGGCTTCTACATCTATATCATAGAATCCAGAGTCCTCATAATCTAGATCTCCCAATATTGTTATGTCCCCACTCAGAGAATTCAACCGGAAGAGCTGGGATATTTTATCTCTTACTTTACGAAAGGAATATGTTACTTCTCCATTGACTCCTTCGTCTGGATCAGTGGCTTTTACAGTCAGCAGCCGGGAACCCACTGGAGCATTCTCCCGAACACTCACATGGTACTCGGACTGAGTGAATACGGGGGCATTGTCGTTGGTATCCACAAGTGTTACATGAATCTTGGCAGTGCCTGAGTGAATCCGGTCACCTCCGTCGAAAGCAGTGAGAACGAGGTGGTGAACAGCCTCTTCCTCGCGGTCCAGGCTGCGCTCCAGCACCAGCTCCGGGTACTTAATCCCATCTGCTCCACTTTGCACGTCCAGGGAGAAATGAACATTTGAGCTGAGCTGGTAACCCTGCAGGGAGTTTACCCCTACATCTGGATCAAAAGCCTCAGGAAGAGGAAATCTAGTCCCAGGAATTTCATTTTCAGTGACTTTTATTTCCCTTTGCTCTGTCCCAAAGTTGGGTGCATTATCATTAACATCGATTATCTCCACTTCTATCCCAAAAATCTTCACTTTGTCTTCTAGAAGAATCTCCAGGCTTACTACACAGTTTGGAGATCTGTCACAGAGCTCCTCCCGGTCTATCCTGCCCGCGGTGACCAGGCTGCCGCTCCGCGCGTTCAGGGCAAAGAGCTGCGTCCTACCTCGGGAGACGATGCGCACTCCGCGCTCCGCCAGCTCCCGGGGCTCCAAACCCAAGTCCTGGGCGATGTTGCCCACGAAGGAGCCTTTGTCTAACTCCTCAGGCACCGAGTAGCGGATCTGTTCTGCCCGGATTTTCCATATGGCCCCTAGAAGAACGCAGATCCCGACTAGCCGGCTGCAGTCTGGGCGATAAGGAGGAGCCGCCATTCCAGCACCGCCGCGAAATAGCTGTTGCTTCAGCGTTCGCTCAGTGGAGGCCTTGAGGAGCCCCAGGATCTTTGGGGTCCTAGATAATGCGCACTCACCGTTGGATGTTGGCGCTTTCGGGGTTCAGTTTGAAGCTTTCATAAAGCCTCAGGGTCAGTGCTTTGTGAGGCAGAAATTTTATGGTTCGGATTAAATTCCTGGTGTCTTTTTCCCCCCGATTGGTGAACAGCGACACTCAGAGTCCTAAACTGTTACTGCAATCCATTCTTAGTAAAGCCTCACTTTGTGTATACTTCTTTTCCATATCCTTTTTCTCCCAAAAGAGTAAGTCAAACTTCTGTTTTTATTTGCATTGAAAATCCAGGAACTACCCAAAGCTTCTGTTCAGTAAGCCTTATAAAATACTTTTCTTTCAAATAAAATGTTTTTTTTTCTAAGCATTTTTTCTACCTCCTTTAAATTTATGCACTATTTACCCTCATAGCAACTTTCAGTACAGTTTATGGTGTAAAGGACACATTGATCCCTCCACCAAACAAGGGTGGACTTGAAGAATGGAAGAACAGGTAGGCAAAAAGTGTTCAGGGAGTAGGAGTTCCGGGTTCTAGACCCAACCTATGCAGAAACAAGCTTCCTCATACGAATTGCCCCTTTATAATCAAGGCAACTTTTTAATTCCCTTGTAAGAAAATATGTACTCTTTGAGAGCTAGTCTTACCCCTGTACAAATGGGTGTGGCAAATAAAATAGATTTGGGAAGATAACTTGCTCCTTAATTTTGTATACAGAAGATTCTTAGGCGACAAGCATGTCTGTGCTTATCATGTTCACAGTGTGTCCTCAAACTTTAGAAGTGCATCTTTCATAGAGTATACACTCAAATAGTTTTCCAGTGTTTAATGAGTGAGTCACTAATGCAACTCCAAAGCCTAAAACAATAGTTAAATTATTTTGATCTTAAACATAAATAATAAAGGTAAGAAGGCAGAAGAGTTAAACTGAGCACTATAAAGAGCAGACAATGTTTCAGTAATCTTTTTCACATAGGGACTCATCCAGAAGGTATTATTTTAATATTATGTATAAGTTTACTTTAGCTTTGATTTTAGAAATTAACCAGCAAAAGGAAAGATTTTAGTATATATGTTATATACTAAACATTTAGTTGTATATGTTATCATTGCATGTTTCATAGTTTTCTTATTCATGAATGCTTAATTTACTAATCTAAGAAACCTTGAGATAAAGCAGCAAGTAAGTAGTTTTTTAATTACTCCTCACATAATAATTAGCAATAGAAATTACTCATAAAATTTAACCAGACACAAAAGTCCATTAACTATTCAGAGTTTAAGAATCTTCAGATTTTGGAGAGTATATTAGAGGTGTTTTTCACAATCCTCAAAGATATTCACAAATTGCTGGGGACTGGAAGGTAAAATGAGGTATTTTGAAAAAATTTGACTCCCTTCTCAGAAATTATACTTAAAAAAAAGAAAAGGAAATGAAGGAAATATGGGAAAGGCTTTCTATTTTTTTAAATGTTCATTACATTCTTTTTTACAATAGTAACAAGTAAGATGTAAAAATAAATTAAGAATGATTAAGAAAATGATTCTTGAATGAGATTATGAGGTGGGAATAAGATTGACTCAAAATTAGTGATTCAAATGTTAAATCTGACACTCTTTGCTACATGTGATAAGGCAGAGAAATGTTAACAGACTTAACTATTGGAAGACTATATTAGAAATATACACTGCAGCAAAAAGATAAATACACTATATTTGACAAAGATGAACATTAACATAGAAACAGCTATCAATACATTTATAAAGAGTAAAGCTTGAAAAAAGTAGTACCACACATCAACTAAGAAAGGGCAGTGCTATTAATAAAGGTTGTGATAGCCAAGAAAAAGCTCTGGCAAGATTTGCTGACTATACAGAAATGCTAGCAGTAAAGATTAAGAAGTAGTGATTACATAACTACCAAGACTACTAAGTAATCAAAGAATCAATGTCTACCCATCCAATGCACCTCCTCTGTCACTACCATCACTACATAATGAACAACCAAAAATAATTATGCATGAC
The DNA here is from genome assembly GCF_040802235.1 of Manis javanica. Taxonomy (NCBI): domain Eukaryota; kingdom Metazoa; phylum Chordata; class Mammalia; order Pholidota; family Manidae; genus Manis; species Manis javanica. The sequence continues at coordinate 87,889,683 of NC_133169.1, read as the reverse complement.
TAAGAATAAAACATAACATTTGAAATTTCAGTAGGTTTGCAAAAATTCAAGTAAGAGGAATAAGAGGGGTAATATGCGATTTTGGGGTCTTCATTACTGGCACACACATCCATAGAAGGATCATTACATAGAAGATGGTGAGGGGGAGAGATTTCTGGTGTCAGGTTAGGAAAATTAAATTTGATCTTTGCTGAATGTAAGGCAACGCACAGATTGTAGGAATAAGGCAAAGTCCCCTCGTTATAGTTGGAACTGAGACCCGGCTGAAGCATCCCCCGACACTGGGACTTGAAGAGCGATGCAGGCGCAGGCCAATGGCCAGAATCTCCGCGAGGAGGAAGAGCACCGAGATCAAGGCCAAGGCCAACACCAGGTAAAACTGCAGCTCAGCCTGGGGGTCAGCGGGCGCGGGACGGTCGCTAAGATCCGGCAGCACGTCTTGGAGGCTGTCCGCGAAGACCAGGTGCAGCGTGGCGGTGGCCGAGAGGGGAGGCTGTCCCCCATCGCGCACAGCGACCAGCAGGCGCTGTCTGGCCGCGTCCCTGTCGCCCAAGGCGCGCGCCGTGCGCACCTCGCCCGTGCGCAGCCCCAGGCTGAAGAGGCCGGGCTCGCTGGCCTGCAGCACGTGGTAGGACAGCCAGGCGTTGTGTCCCGAGTCGGCGTCCACCGCCACCACCTTGGTGACCAGGTAGCCGGGCTGCGCGGCGCGCGGCACCGTGTCGAAGAGCGCCGAGCCGTCGGGCCCCAGCGCCGGGTACAGCACCCTCGGCGCGTTGTCGTTGCGGTCGCCCACCAGCACGCGCAGGCTCACGTTGGCGCCGAGCGCGGGCGAGCCCTGGTCGCGGGCCTGCAGCGCCAGCTCGAAGGCGCGCAGCTGCTCGTGGTCGAAGGCGCGCTGCGCGAACACCGCGCCGCTCTGCGCGCTCACCGACACGTAGGACCACAGCGCCCGCGGCTCCAGGTCGCTGGCCACGATGGAGTAGGAGACGTGGCCGTTGGGCCCCAGGTCGGGGTCGGAGGCGCTGACTTGCGCGATGGAGGCGCCGGGCGGGTTGTTCTCTGCCACGTGGACCACGTAGGAGGCCTGCTGGAAAACCGGCGCGTTGTCGTTGACGTTGCCAATGTGTAGGATGACGCTTGCCCTGGAGGAGAGGGATGGCTTGCCCTTGTCGGTAGCTGTGATGGTGACATTGTACTCTGCCATCTGTTCATGGTCTAGGTCATTGTCAATCACCAGCTTGTAATAATTCTTAGAGTTGGATTCTAATTTGAAGGGAACGTCTTCCTGAATATAGCATGTCACCAGACCATTTTGCCCAGAATCCTGGTACCGCACTTTAATGAGAGCTATTACAGTTCCAAGGTCTAAGTCTTCTGGAATATGGTTAGAAAAGGAAATGAATTTCAACTCTGGGGCATTGTCGTTCTCATCAACAATCTCAATCTAAACAGTACAGTGAGCCGTGTGCATCCCTCCATCTTTGGCTTCTACACCCAACATATATCTACTTGTCTCTTCAAAGTCCAGTGTGCCATTGGTTTTGATGTCGCTGGTAATTGCATTGAGATTGAAGAGGAGGCTGGTACTTGTTGGGGGCATTGAGGAAGGCATGATCTCTGCATTAATGCCCTCGTCCCGGTCAGTGGCCATCACCCGTAACACAGAGGTTCCCCAGGGCACATTTTCTTGCAGGCTAACTCTGTATGTGTCTGGCTGAAGAATGGAGCATTATCACTGGCATCAGTGACCTGGATACGGATCTGGGTGGTGCCGCTTAGTGGAGGGTCCCCACCATCCTTGGCAGTTAGGATTAAGTGGAGGAAGCTCTGTCGTTCCCTGTCCAGAGGTTTTACCAGCATTAATTCTGGGTATTTACTTCCATCGGGACTCTCCTTCGTTGACAGAGAGAAGTGTTCATTGGAATTGATAGTGTTACTTCAGTGAGTTACTTTCTACATCCGGGTCTTGTGCAGAATCCAGAGGGAATTTTACCCCTAGTAAGGCTGACTCATAGATTTCCAAGTCAATGCTTTTAGCAGTGAAATATGGTGCATTGTCATTTATATCTTGAATTGCAACAATCAACATTCATTGGGTTGTCAGCCACCAGTTCAAACTCTAGTGCACACTCGGATTTACTCCCGCAAATTTTCTCTCCATCTATCCTACCACTCATTAATAAATCTCCACTCTGTACACTCACATTGCAAAAATCCTCTGCACTAACTCGCAGTTTTTGAGCTGGCAACTCCTGGACACTGAGCCTCAGATCCTTGGCAAGATTCTCCACCCATGAGCCCTTGGCTATCTCTTCCGGAACTGCGTACTGGATCTGCTGGGAGATGGTCCCACAAAACAAAGGCAGCAAGAAAAAAAACAGTATCCGATTCTTCATCATTTCAGTTTTTCTGGAGCACCTTTGCATTTCTTTAACTCTCTGGAAAGCTTCTTTTCAAGATGTCTCTGGGATGTTTAAAAAATCAGCGATGGCAACCTGGACTTTTGTGTTTTGAGGGAGGACTTGTTCGTTGGGTGCTAGAGGAGATGCCATCAGTGTTCTGACTTGCACAGGACAAAGCAGGAAAATGCTCTGCCTGACATTCCGTGGAGCTGAGAACCCTTCTTCCCTTTGGTCAATAGCGGCGCCCGGAGGTTGTCTGGGAAAAGTGCATATTGCCTAGCTATCTTCAAAGTTTAAAAGTTCTTGAATCTGTGTACCGATCTTTTTATTTGTTGGAAATGACCAAATATTCAGATTCCCTTTGAATTTCTGGTTTTCCATCATTTCATGAGCACTTCCATTTTATTTTATTTTACAGTCTTTTTTCATTAAAAATTTCATAAGGCATATAAGCCATTTTTTCAGTTCAGGGGTCAAGAACATCTTCAATGATCTCTCTGTATTTGTAAACATTGGCATAACTAGTTTTGATGTAACCAAATAAGTTACCGGCTTTTTATTCACATTTTAGTGGACTATGATCCTCGCATTTTTATAAATCCATAACTTCCCTTATTTAGTATTTTAACTCTCCATATATACTTTATCAATTCACTAATACTATGCAAAGATAGAGTCTTTGCAAAAAATAAAAAGAATGAGTCAAGGACTTAGATTATTTTAATGTATTGCTCATCTTTTAAAAACATAAATAATCTTCCCATTAAGTACAGCAAAGTCCTTAGACACTCCATTTGGAACTTATACCCTGTAATCCCTGCACCGGTCTTGAGTAACTAAAACAAATACCTTTATTTCAAATGCACTACCAAATTAGATGCACTACCCAATATCCCACTATTTTGCAGGGCTAATCCATGCAGGGCTAATCCATACTCATCTTACACTCCAGACAAAACTGTTTTCCTAGGATATCCTTTCCCTTGCTTACCCTACTTCATGTCTTTATACTTGGTGTTTTTTTTTTTTTACTATAAACCCTCCCCCCTTTATATTGTAGTGAATCCTTTTCCATCCTTTAAAAATATCCTTTTTAGTGAAAATTTAATGTCTGAAACCTTTCATTACCTATACAAGCAGATGGAAATTGTCCTGCTTTTGTATTCTCTGTGCATTTTCACAACACACACAGGCTGTTTTATATGGGGTTCTTAGAAATTTCTCTTTGACCACTTAAAGTTCCTCTGGCACTAGCCATTTAATTTTTTTTCTCTCCTTACAAGGAAAATGATATTAGTATTATAAAGATATTTTCCCTAAAAAGAGATATTTCAAATGTTATGTGCCCCTTTTCCTGTGACGTACTTGCACGTTTGAGTGAAAAACACCCCTCTCTGCTTTCAGTTATTTTGTTCAGGCACTATTGAATATACCTCTTTCTAATATGTGAAGGGAGAGGTCTGTTCCTTTGCTTGAGATCTAATGAAATGCATTTGGGTTTAATTTTGGATGCTATCTTAAGAGATTTCATGGGTGAAAACAATTTCATAAATTTCAAATGAGCAAACAATTTCTGGCTCAAGAAAGTTGGAGAACTTCTGTTCCATTGTTGAAGTGGATGGTCTGGAAATCTCCCACAGAGGCTGAGACATACCTCTGTACATTTTTTAAATCCTTCTCGAGGAACAAGAAATGCCACTCCAAAATTCATAAAACAGTTTAGGCAATTGAGCTTCCAACCTTCAGACAAGAGGCTGAAATCAATACACACACACGCACACCCATACATGCACTTTAGGTGTACCTAATACAGACTATAGGCCAGGTAAAACCATTTGACCAACTCCAACAATTTTTCATCCTACACTTTTTATGTCATTGAGATGAAAAGAATGTGATCCGGCTTGGAAGGGGTTAGCATCATTTTATGGAAACCCAAAATACCTAGTATTTATGATTTTTATTTATTTGTATCAGTCAGGATAGGTTAAGTAGGCTGAAGTAACAAACAAACTTCAAATAACAGGGTTTTAAAATGCAAAAGGTCTATTTATCACAGGTATACAGATCAATGTTGGGTCAACCAGAGGGCTCTTCCTTCGCTGTAGTTATTCAGGGACCCCAGTAAAAGGAGCAGTCACAACGTCAAAGATTAACTTAGAGATCTGGAAATTCTCACAGTGGAAACTACAGCTTTCTCTAGAAAGAGACACACATTGCTTCCATTTACAATGTATTGACTAGAACTAGTTGCCTAGGTCCTCTTACACATAAGCAGTCCGGGAGGATCAGCCCCAGTGTAGGTCCAGAAGGAGAAATATTTAAACAAAAAGGCTAGTAACTAACACATTTCTTTGTTATCAAATGAATGTGTATTAAAGCTTTATAATAACCACACTGGCGTAATATTCTTTATAATACTCAAAGAAATGAACTTACCTGACGTAGGTTGGGGTCTCCTTTCGTTTCAAGTAAATCCTGAGATAGCAGAAGAGGCTCGCTTTTCCCACAGCTCTCCTGGCTGATGAGCGTGTCGGCGTAGTTGGGCTGGGGGAAGATCACGTGACTCTCCCGCGAGTCCGCAGTGAGGGACACCTCGTGGGAATAGGTCTGCAGGAAAGCCCGCACCCCGTCCACGCCCACAAAGGGCGAGGCCCCCACGCCCACCAGCCCGCCGCCCACGGCCGGCAGCAGACGCGACGCGTGCCAGCGCCTCAGCCTGAGGGCCAGCAGCACGATGACAAAGGCGAGGAAGACGCAGGAGACCGCGGCCACCGCCACCACCAGGTACAGCGTGAGGCCAGACGCGTCCGGGTCGGCCGGGGCCTTCATGCTGTCCAGGTCGGCCAGGACGTCTGGGATGCTGTCGGCCACGGCCACCGTGAGCGTGACGGTGGCCGAGAGAGGGGGCTGGCCGTGGTCCTGGACCGCCACCACCAGGCTCTGCTTGAGCGCGTCTCTGTCCAGCAGGGCCCGCGCTGTGCGCACCTCGCCCGTGTGCAGCCCCACCGCGAAGAGCCCTGGCTCGCTGGCCTTGAGCAGGCGGTAGGACAGCCAGGCGTTCTGGCCCGAGTCTCTGTCCACCGCCACCACCTTGGTCACCAGGTAGCCGGGCTCTGCGGAGCGGGGTGCCAGCTCCACGCCTGTGGACCCGTCGGTGGGGAGGGCGGGGTACAGGATCTCTGGGGCGTTGTCGTTCTGGTCCAGAATGAACAGGCTCAGGGACACGTTGCTGCTGAGTGGTGGGTCTCCACTGTCGCTGGCTGTCACCAGTAGCTTCAACTCTTTGACCTGCTCATAGTCGAAGGAGCACAGTGCATACACCACTCCAGTTTCAGAATTGATAGAGATGTAGTTGGAGAGAGGGGACTCCTCGATGGTGTCCTCAGTCAGTGTGTAAGTGATGTGGGCATTCTGGATGCTGTCAGGGTCCTGGGCAGACACAGAGAAAATGGAGGCTCCCCTTGGGTTGTTTTCAGGAATGGAAGCAGCATGGGAGGCATGAGTGAAGGCAGGTGGGTTGTCGTTGATGTCTGCCACTTGCAGGGTGATGTGAGTATCCGTGGACAGCGGGGGACTTCCCCCATCTGTGGCCCTCAGAGTGATGTTATATTCGGACACCTGTTCACGATCCAGGGACCTAGCTGTCACTAAGCGGTAATACTGGTCTATTGATTTTTTTAAATTAAATGGCATATTTCCCAGGACATAAACTGTGACTTGCCCATTTTGCCCAGAATCCCGGTCATGCACATTGATAAGGGCAATTTCTGTTCCAACAGTAGCCTCTTCTGGGACTGACCCAGTGAGAGAAGTGATTGTAAGTTCTGGAGCATTGTCATTCACATCCAAAACTGTGACTAGAATTTTAGCTCGTGAAAGGAGACCTGGTCCATCTTGTGCTTCAATTTTAATTTCATAGAACATAGCATCCTCATAATCTAGGCTCTTTAATATTGATATGTCTCCAGTCACTGAGTTGAGACTGAAAACCTGAGCAATTTTCCCAGGCATTTTATCTAGTGTATAGGACACTTGAGCATTGAATCCCTCATCGGGGTCAGTGGCATTCACTGTGAGTAGCCAGGTGCCCACAGGCAAGTTCTCCTGAACACTTACTCGATACTCAGGCTGAGTGAATACTGGTGGGTTGTCATTTGCATCCAGAACTGTAACTTGGATGCACAAGTTGCCAGACTGGACGGGGTCACCGCCATCAGAAGCAATGAGGACAAGCTGGTGAACTTTCTTTTCCTCACGGTCGAGAGCCCCCTCCAGCACCAGCTCTGGGTACTTTGCCCCATCAGAGACACTCTTCACAGCCAGGGAGAAGTAATCATTGGGGCTGAGGTAGTAGTTCTGAAGGGAGTTCATGCCCACATCTGGGTCAAATGCAGTCTTAAGTGGAAACCGAGTTCCAGGAGCTGTTAGTTCACCAATTTTTATTTCCAATTTCTCTGTTAGAAAATCAGGAGCATTATCATTAATGTCTTTAATTTCTATTTCTATTTCAAAAATTTTCAATCCATCTTCAACCAGAATGTTAAATTTTACTAGACACCTTGCATTCTGAGCGCAGAGCTCCTCCCGGTCTATCCTGCCCGCGGTGACCAAGCTGCCGCTCCGCGCGTTCAGAGCAAAGAGCTGCGTCCTACCTCGGGAGACGATGCGCACTCCGCGCTCCGCCAGCTTCCCCGGCTCCAAACCCAGATCTTTGGCGATGTTGCCCACGAAGGAGCCTTTGTCCAGCTCCTCCTGAACTGAGTAGCGGGTCTTCCCGGATCCGGTCGTGCACAAAGTCCCCAGAAGAGCACACAGCAAGGCCAGTCCTCTGCTGTTACTGAATCCCAGATAATTGGTCATTTCCTTTTTAGTGAATTATTTTCTCTAAATTCAGTTACTTCCAATATCCCACGACGGATTCCACTCTTATTTTCTCAAAGAACTAAGCCTTTCATGGGCCTAATTTACAGGTCACAGAGCTGGTTGGCTGACAGGGTGAGTTTCACAGCAGCCCTGGATCTTCTGATACTGATTTGCCGGTTCTTTGCTTTCTGGGAAGAAGGAAGTGGTGAACTAGCTCTCCAGCTACGTTTTCCTCCTTGAGTGGTCAACAGCGACGCTCAGAGGCCTAACCGTTTTACTGCACCCTCTCAGACAAACCCAAGTTAGTATTTTTAAAGTTTCCGAATACCTGAAATCCTTTTCAACACAGGTAGAGGGATTGGTGTTTATTTCACATAACTGAATTGCTATATGTTAAAAGATGTGACTTCATGTTATTTCCTAGGGAAGCTATGCACTAACCTTAACACCACTTATATTGTTTCATACATGCTGGATTTACTATTTTGAATGTTCAAACTTTAAGAACCACACAGAAATATCAGCTTGTTTATAGGTTATACTTCTCAAAGTTTGTTATCGATAGCTTGACATCCTAGTTTCAGTAGTTACCATTTAATCCATTCATTAAAAAATACATTATTGGGTGTCAGACAATATCTGGGGTTTAAGGTGAATGAGAATGATATGGACAGCCACTTCCTTCATAGACTTTATAAAGATATAAAAGCAATCAAGGAATTGCTTATTGAGGTAACTATAATAATAGGAGAGCCAAGGTCGATGGAAGTGCCTCCATCCTGGCCTTGGAGGTCAGCAAAGGCTTTCCCAAGAGACATTAAAGAAGTGCATCAGAGAAAAGACCCAGATGTGAGCGAGAACAGCATGGCCATTCCTACACATGAGAATGAAATAAAATGTCAGGGTATTGGAAGTTGTTCACTTTGCCTAAATCTAGAGTGTGATGGTGTTTTTTAAAGACCTCAAACTGAAACTAACAGAGATAAACTTCTGTGTTATATTCCCAAACCCTCTTTCTAAGCAAGCAAAGAATAGAAATATGACATATTTGTCATTTCAGTCGTGATGCATTATATACTTATGCATAAGGCATTTATTCTTGTGAAGAATTAGTATACACACTAAAAGAAACTCTGTCTTTAATTTTTCCCAGTTCATACATTTTTATCTACCTACAAATAAGGATGTTATGATGTATTATTCCACAGTGAGTTCCAATTTTATCTCATAGAGAATTACACAATAGTAATAAACACAATGGATTACATATTTCAAATCAACTTTCCCTCAGATGCCCTTAAATATAATAATTACAGTGCTTTGAAAGATGTCATTGAATGTAAGACTCTTGTTAGTATATGATTATTTCCAAGTCAAAATTTAAAAATGATCCCAGTTACAGAGCATTAGTGTATTCTTTGTTCTCCATTATTGAATATATAACTACCATACTAATATCTAAGGGGAAGAGGAAAGGGAAGAAAAACTGGGTGTGAGGGATTGAGGGTAAGTGAAGGATTGGAAACATTTTTAACAGCTGCTGTGAGTAGGAAACTTGAGAAGAGAAATGGATAAGGAGGACCTTGGGACAATTATTTGATATGACCTCTGAATCCCCTGAGGATGTATGTTATTTTTAAAGATAAAAAGGCAACATGGTTTCCATATACGAGAAAAATTAAAACATTGAAGAGAAGTGTGTTTACTATTCCACTACCCATTTATTACAGAGCAAATAATAATTCAGTCATTTCATCAAGGAACACAGAGCTACTTCAGAGGTGACTGGGATTTTTAACTAAGCAGAGATACCATGACATACCTTCTGAAACACAGTGGAGCATATATACTTCTAAATTTCCACCTTTTAGGTAGGGAAGATAATGCAAATAAAGTAAAATGAAGAACCTCACTACCAAACTGTAGGAAAAAAATACTGAGTGAGAAGGAACTAACCAATGAAATATTTTGTTGTTCAAAAACAAGCTCAAATATAAAACGTAAAAGCCTTGACACCCAAAGCACTTGAGTAAACATAAAAGTCAACCTCCATATTTTTAGGAGAGAAAGAATTGTTGGCCCAGATAAGATGAGATGATTTGCCCAGGGATGGGAAATAAAGTATCAGAAACTAGCTACCCCAGCTCCTAATGGAGTGCTCTTTTGATAACCTAAGTATAATCTTCATCTACTAGCTTCTAATTTATATGCATGACAGAATGATTCTAGCCCCTCTTACCCCTCACAGGGTTTCAACGAATAGAATTATCAATAAATAACTCACCAGGACTCATTTCCTAAAAGCTGAATATATTCACAAGGAAATATGCAAAGGAGTTACGTTAAACAGAGACAGCTAAGTAAACAGGTAAAATTATTTATTTTAGCAACACTTTGTAAGTATATTGCGAAGGGTTTACCTGAGAAAATGTTTCTTCTTTATCTTCAAGTAAAGACTGAGGTGCTGACAGAAAATCCTTTCTCTCGCAGCTCTCGCGGCTGACGAGCGTGTCGGCGTAGTTGGGCTGGGGGAAGATCACGTGACTCTCCCGCGAGTCCGCAGTGAGGGACACCTCGTGGGAATAGGTCTGCAGGAAAGCCCGCACCCCGTCCACGCCCACAAAGGGCGAGGCCCCCACGCCCACCAGCCCGCCGCCCACGGCCGGCAGCAGACGCGACGCGTGCCAGCGCCTCAGCCTGAGGGCCAGCAGCACGATGACAAAGGCGAGGAAGACGCAGGAGACCGCGGCCACCGCCACCACCAGGTACAGCGTGAGGCCAGACGCGTCCGGGTCGGCCGGGGCCTTCATGCTGTCCAGGTCGGCCAGGACGTCTGGGATGCTGTCGGCCACGGCCACCGTGAGCGTGACGGTGGCCGAGAGAGGGGGCTGGCCGTGGTCCTGGACCGCCACCACCAGGCTCTGCTTGAGCGCGTCTCTGTCCAGCAGGGCCCGCGCTGTGCGCACCTCGCCCGTGTGCAGCCCCACCGCGAAGAGTCCTGGCTCGCTGGCCTTGAGCAGGCGGTAGGACAGCCAGGCGTTCTGGCCCGAGTCTCTGTCCACCGCCACCACCTTGGTCACCAGGTAGCCGGGCTCTGCGGAGCGGGGTGCCAGCTCCACGCCTGTGGACCCGTCGGTGGGGAGGGCGGGGTACAGGATCTCTGGGGCGTTGTCGTTCTGGTCCAGAATGAACAGGCTCAGGGACACGTTGCTGCTGAGCGGTGGGTCCCCACTGTCGCTGGCTGTCACCAGTAGCTTCAGCTCTTTGATCTGCTCATAGTCGAAGGAGCGCAGGGCATACACGACGCCAGTGTTGGAGTTGATAGAGATGTAGGAGGACAGGGGTGCCCCCTGAAGGGTATCTTCAGTCAAGGAATATGTTACATGGGCGTTGTCATCGCTGTCGGGGTCATGGGCCATCAGGGAAATAATGGAGGTGCCTCTGGGGTTGTTTTCCAGCATGTAAGTGGAGTAGGACATGTGGGGAAAGGTGGGTGGGTTGTCGTTGATGTCTGCCACCTGCAGCAAAATGTGAGCATCAGTGGACAGAGAAGGGCTCCCTCCATCTTTAGCAGTCACGGTGACATTGTAAGAGGAAAACTGTTCCCTGTCAAGGTTTCTGGTTGTAACTAGTCGGTGGTAATTGTCCACTGACCTTTCTAATTTGAAAGGAAGTTTTTCTGGGAGTGAATATGTGATAAACGCATTCTTCCCAGAGTCTCTGTCGTGTACATTGAAAAGTGCAATTACGGTTCCTGGAGGAGAGTCTTCAGGAACTGAGCTAGTAACAGATGCCATGTAAAATTCTGGGGCATTGTCATTCACGTCCAGAACTGTCACAATAACCTTTGTTCTGCTCAGAAGACCTGGACCATCTTGAGCCTCAATATCAATTTCATGGAGTTTGGCGTCCTCATAATCTAGACTTTTTATGATTGTTATATCTCCAGATGTTGACTTAAGCTCAAACATCTCTGAGGTTTCTCCAGGGTTTTTCTCTTGAAAATATGCCACTTGAGCATTGTATCCCTCATCTGTGTCAGTGGCAGTCACTGTGAGAATGCGGGTGCCCACGGGCACATTCTCTGGAACACTCACACGGTACTCAGGCTGTGTAAAAACAGGCGCGTTGTCGTTCGCATCCAGGACCACCACGCGCATGCGGGAGGTGCCAGATCGGATCGGGGTACCCCCGTCCAAGGCCATGAGAAGGAGGTGGTGAACGGCCTCTTCCTCGCGGTCCAGTGGGCTCTCCAGCACCAGCTCCGGATACTTATTCCCGTCAATTCCGCTTCGCACGTCCAGGGAGAAGTGGTCATTTGGGTTAAGCTCGTACTTCTGAAGGGCGTTTTCTCCTATGTCCGCATCATGCGCACTTTTCAGAGGAATTCGGAATCCAGGTGCAGTCGTTTCACTAATTTTTAGCTCTAGTTCCTCTACTCCAAAGCGAGGGGCATTATCGTTAATATCTGTTATTTCCACCTCTACTGAATAAATATTCAATTTATCTTCCAGGAGTATGTTAAAGCTCACCAGGCACCGCGCGCTCTGAGCGCAGAGCTCCTCCCGGTCTATCCTGCCCGCGGTGACCAGGCTGCCGCTCCGCGCGTTCAGGGCAAAGAGCTGCGTCCTACCTCGGGAGACGATGCGCACTCCGCGCTCCGCCAGCTCCCCGGGTTCCAAACCTAAGTCCTGGGCGATGTTGCCCACGAAGGAGCCTTTGTCAATCTCTTCTGGCACAGAATAGCGCATCTGCCCAGCTCTGGCTTTCCACAGAGTCACCAAAAGAAGGTACAGCAGAACCAGTCTCCTGCTATGTGGCACTGTTTGCAGAGCCGCCATTTCTCTTCTGCCGCCGTCTTTTCTCAGAGGCAAATTGCAGCATTCACTGCGGGATTCCAATCTTTATTATTCAGGGTCTGAGGTGACTAGAATTCACGGGACCCAAAGGAACTAGTGGGCTGCTGGACTGAATTTCTTTGGAACCCAGAAGCGTGCGGGTCAAATGCCCAGCCCTTTGAGTTGCGTCAGCCGGATTGGATGTCTCGCAGGTTTTTACTCCTTAGGTGGTCAATAGCGACGCTCAGAGGCCTAAGTCATTTCTGCACCTCTCAGACAAAAGTAAGGTTTTTTCTTGTTAGCCTTCTGACTTTTCAAATTGCTTTCAAGAATTGTACAGTTCTGAGACACCTTGGAAATAGCTCTTTCAAGTCAGGAGTCTTTTTCTCAGAATTAATAAGAATGTGTAAACGAATGTGACCTTGGTAGTAGCTGCTAGGAACGTACTGAATGCTCAAGGCTGCCACTACTCTTGCTCAAAACATCTTCAACCTCCTGTTTTAACCAGACACAATAAGATCAATTTCAAAACATTAGCTGCGTTATCTTCTAAGATTATACATTTTCGATTTATGTGCTGGACAGATTGTCATTTAACTTCAACACCTGTACTTAAATTACTGAATTATCAGAAACTTAATTGGGTGACTTTCAAGTGCCTGACACTGCCTGATGGATGCTGGAGATAGAAATAGTGAACCTGGTGAGCACAGTCCCTTCTTGTAGGATAGGTGAGGACAGAGGAAAGTAAACAGAGTATTTTAATGGAGTATGATAATTGCTATGATGGTGGGAAACACTGGGCAATGGAGGAATACATAGGAAGTGTATCTAGCTTAGACCTCGGGGTCAGAAAAGCCTTTTCCAGGACATGGTTGAAGCTGAATTCCAGAGGATAGGATTAGATTAAGGAAGACCCCAAAAATGCATGGAGGTGGAGGCAGAATGGAATATTAAGGAACGGAAGGTGGTGTGTTCTTTGTTTTCAGATGTTTTTTCTTTTTAAGATTGAGGTCTTTCGATAATCCGTATGATTTTGAAGATGGAATTTTTTCTATTTTTTCCCCCAAAAAAAGTCATTGGAATTTTAATAGGGATTGCATTCAATCTGTAGATTGCTTTGGTTAGTTCTGTAAGGTTTTGATAGACACTCTTTATCAGGTTAAGGTTGTTTCCTCCAATTCTTAGTCTGCTAAAAGATTTGAAGATGTGTTGGATGTTCTCAAGAGCTTTATTATGCTTCTGTTGAAACGAACATATGGCTTTTTATCTTTAATCTCTTAATATGCAGTTTTACATTATTAGATTTTCTTACACTGAAACATTCTTGCATCCCTAAAATAAACCCTACTTAGCCATAAGCTATATTTTTAAATATGTAATAGGTAGGATTTGATAGAATCTCCATTAAGATTTTGAATCAACATTGTTTAATGAGATTTCCCGTTGCTGTTCTCACTTCCGTCTATTGACCTTTTGGAAAATATTTTTACTTTTATCCATTCCTCTGAGAACACTGATGAAATATTAATTGGAAACGGTATCAACTCACCAGGTTTTCTAGTACAACCTCCAGTTTGTTTTTTTAAAACCTTTCCATCCATATTGTTTTGGTGCTTTTAAGTCTCATTAAATAACTACTCAACATGCTTTACTGCAGTTCGCTAAAGATTTAATCTGTTTTTCTTGAAAATATCTGGTTTTTCTCCATCTATTACTTACCACAAATGCTTCTTGCTTCATATCATGTTGTTGTTCTTCCCAGTCTCTCTTGCTTTTCGTTTTCTCTCCTTTTCCAGTCTTTGTCTTTGATCAGAACTTTAGGTCTTCTTTTAGGATCTTTAAAAAGAATTTCACTCATGCCATCTGCCTAGCGTATATTAGTCCCAGCATTGGTATTGACAGAACTTTCCTTTTCTTGCCACTAGTTTCAGGATGACCTTTACTGTGTACTTCTATTTGTCATCAGCAGACTTCTTCCTTGTTTGCATTTCAATACTTTATACTCTTCTGTTTGTTATTTCCTATTATTTTCTTTAAGTTTATGCTGATATATATATATTTTTGCCTTGTTTCTTGAGTGGCAAGCTAAATTCATTTATTTTAAATAATTTTTAAAAATTACTGCATTTGTCTATAAATTTACCACTAAATACTCCTTTAGCTGCAATCCACAATTTTTAATAAATAACATTTACATTTTTGGTCATTCCAAAAAGTTATTTCCATTGTGATTTTTTTTAAATCCAAGAATAATTTAAGGGTGTAGATTTAAATATACAAGCTTTTTGTTTCCTTTTGCTATTTTTAAATGTTTGCTTTGTGATTTTTCCAGCTTTACTGAGGTATAATTGATGAATAAAATTGATTCATCAATGAAAAAGTTAACACATCCATCACCTCACATATTTACTTTTTTTTCTATGAAAACGTTTAAGTTCTACTTTTTTAGATTTCAATGATACAATACAGAGCTATCAACTGTAGACTCCATGTTATACATAGATATTCAGATCTTATTCATTTTATAACTGAAAATTGGTACCCTTTAGCCAACCTCCATTTCCCAGCCCCCAGATTTGTGATTTAAGTACTCAGTATGAGGCAAGTATATTGGTACTTTGAAATCTGCTCTACCTTTTTTTGTGATGACTGTATATAGTAAATTGTTGTAGACTTTCCATATGCTCATATAAAGAATGGCTGTTCTATATTTGTTGTGTATAGGATTCTATTCAGATCTATCAGATCAAACTTACAGGTTCTGTTTTTCAAATCTTCTGCATGCCTAGTAATTTTCTGCAGGATATTTCTTATGGAAGCATGTTAAAATCTCCTGGTATTACTTTTAAAACTACATTGTTTGGTGATGGTAGCACATAAGTTTTAAATCTTTTTGGTTGTCTTTTGTAACTATGATCAGTTAATTTTTAAAAATTACCATTAATGTTTGTTGCCTTAAACACTATACTCTGCTGTTATATTAATATTGATATTACTTCTTTCCTGTGTTTGTGTATATCTTTATTTTCACTAAAAAATAAAGATATGTACCTCCTTATTTTCAACATTCCAGTAAAATTTTGTCTTAAGTTTGTATCTTTTCAGCAGAAAATAGATGAATTTTTAAAATTATCCAACTTGGTAACTAGTAATCTTTGTGTTTTAATAGATAAACTTAGCTCATTTATATATATATATATATAAATACATATATGTATTTATATACAGAAGTAAAATTTAAAATTAAAGAGCTAAGAACATCAAATCACTTACATTATTAATTGAGAGCATACTCTTGGTGCCAAACAAATTAAAAAATAAAACTAGAAGTCCACACTTTGACATTCAGCAAGCGTGAAAATTTTAAAAAGCATCAGAGAGAAAACAGAGTGAAATGACAATTTGTTGACAGAAAATTTCTCTAGCAACAATAAACCCAGAAGACAATGTGCTTTTCAACATTTTGGTTTATATATTTATTTCAATTGGAAGAGCTTTTTTTTAAATTTGCTCTTTCTCTTCTACTTTCTCTCCCTCTCTTCCTCCCTCCTGAGTGCAGCACTCTGTCCCTTACAGTTTCGAAACTGTTTCAGTCCGACTCCAGGCCCCAGCCCATAACTAGGTCTTTTAATGGTGTTCAGAAGTAGTATTCTGAATTATCACAGCTCATGTCTGAGAGACTTACTGTTTATTTTCTGAAGCCCCCTCTCTTCCTTAGTCTGCAGCTTGCAACAACTTACGACCATAGGAATTGGCAGGCAGAATTTTTATGTGATTTCCCCCTGTTAACTAGCAGAGGGACCTAATTGCTTATTTTGGATTCAAGTAATAAGCCTGGCTCAGGTCTCTTGTGCAGCCTGAAGCACTTTTGTCTCTAATACACTACTGGAATAATCTCCTGACCTTCAATGCCTGCATCTAAACCAAGACTAGAACTCCCCTAGCTTTAGCCTGGCTCTCCACTTCCTGTTTCTTCTTCAATCCATTTATATATTAATCTTTTATTTGTGCTTTATCATACTTTTGCTTTCCTATTTTTATATTTTATATATCTCTTCAGTTTATTGGAGCAGCGTCTATCAAAGCATAGACTTACTCCCCTACGATGCATTTCTTGTGAAGAGTAAACACACATTAAAATGGAATACATACTTGATTTTTGTTAGTCCTCCCCACCACAGGCATAATATATGTCAGGAAGCTGCAAAACTATTTCCCGAGTTGCATAGTAAATTTTCAGTAGTTGATTTTATTACTTCATTTCATAAGTTACTTAAACATTTGATGTATTCTTCAGCATGTATAAAATATCACAAAGGACAGAACAAAGGGCTAAGATATTCAACAATAATTTAAATTTGTAACTTTGATTTCCATAATTTTATACTAACACAATGGAAAATACACCTTAAATGATCTTTACCTCTTCAAATGTCCTCAGACAAAATAACACTCTGACGGATGATATCTACATTAAATTTAGGGCTAAATTAGGATTCATTTGTAACAACAGAATCTTGAAAACAGTATTACTCACATAAATATTAGTGGACCTTTTCTAGTCAAACCCTAACCTTGCCAGATAAGAGAAAGGTAAATACAGAAAAATGAAATTATTTGGCCAAAGGCAAGCAAGAAAATGTTAAAAGTCAGAGTAGTGCTCTTTCCACAACCAACACAGCACCTCACACGTACTCTATTGTGTGTATGTAACCACCTACATTGTGACTAGTCTCCTTTTCAGTGAATGAGCAATTATAAACATAACTGGATATAAACACAATAGTAATTTGCCAGGATTTGTAAATATTATATATAAAGACATATGGGAAATAGAACTGTTAGTAGTAAACAGTAAAAGAAATAAACTCAGGAATTTTTATACACATAAATTTACTACAGAAAGTGTACCTGAGAAAATGTTTCCGTTTTGTCTTCAAGCAAAGCCTGGGATGTCAGAAGAGGCTCGCTTTTCGCACAGCTCTCCTGGCTGATGAGCGTGTCCGCGTAGTTGGGCTGGGGGAAGATCACGTGACTCTCCCGCGAGTCCGCAGTGAGGGACACCTCGTGGGAATAGGTCTGCAGGAAAGCCCGCACCCCGTCCACGCCCACAAAGGGCGAGGCCCCCACGCCCACCAGCCCGCCGCCCACGGCCGGCAGCAGACGCGACGCGTGCCAGCGCCTCAGCCTGAGGGCCAGCAGCACGATGACAAAGGCGAGGAAGACGCAGGAGACCGCGGCCACCGCCACCACCAGGTACAGCGTGAGGCCAGACGCGTCCGGGTCGGCCGGGGCCTTCATGCTGTCCAGGTCGGCCAGGACGTCTGGGATGCTGTCGGCCACGGCCACCGTGAGCGTGACGGTGGCCGAGAGAGGGGGCTGGCCGTGGTCCTGGACCGCCACCACCAGGCTCTGCTTGAGCGCGTCCCTGTCCAGCAGGGCCCGCGCTGTGCGCACCTCGCCCGTGTGCAGCCCCACCGCGAAGAGCCCTGGCTCGCTGGCCTTGAGCAGGCGGTAGGACAGCCAGGCGTTCTGGCCCGAGTCTCTGTCCACCGCCACCACCTTGGTCACCAGGTAGCCGGGCTCTGCGGAGCGGGGTGCCAGCTCCACGCCTGTGGACCCGTCGGTGGGGAGGGCGGGGTACAGGATCTCGGGGGCGTTGTCGTTCTGGTCCAGCACAAACAGGCTCAGAGACACGTTGCTGCTGAGTGGAGGGTCCCCGCTGTCACAAACTATCACTCTCAGTTGTAAGTCCTGCAACTTCTCATAGTCAAAGGATTGCAGGGCATACAGGATGCCAGTGTCCGAGTTGATGGAGACATAGGAGGATAGAGGCGCCCCCTGGATTGTGTCCTCGGCCAGGGCATATGTCACTTGTGCATTCTCGTTGCTGTCAGCATCATAGGCTGTCACCGAAAAGATGGAGGCACCTCTTGGGTTGTTTTCCAGAATAAAGGTGGAGTAGGAGTCCTGAGAGAACACAGGGGAGTTGTCGTTGATATCTGTCACTTGCAGTGAAATGTGCATTTCAGTAGATAGAGTTGGAATTCCCTGATCTGTTGCTGTTACTGTGATGTTGTACCTGGAGGTAAGTTCTCTGTCCAGTGTTCTTTCTGTCACTAAGTGGTAATAATTATCATCTAACTTTTCTAATTTAAAGGGTAGATTTCCAGGAATGGAACATGCAGCATTTCCATTGTCTTCCGAGTCCAGGTCATGAACGCTGATAAGAGCAATTATGGCCCCAGGAGGAAAGTTTTCTGGGACTGCAGTAGTGACTGAGGTAATGGTCACCTCTGGGGCATTATCATTTATGTCCAGGACTTTGACCAGCACTTTAGCTCTGGCCATGAGGCCTGCACCATCTTGAGCTTGAATTTCCATTGTATAAATTTTGTGTTCTTCGAAATCCAAGTGTTCTTTATTTGATATTTCTCCTGTGTAAGAATTCAACTGAAATATCTGGGCTACTTTGTGGTCTATATTGTGAAATGCATATGTTACTTCTCCATTGGCTCCTTCATCTGGGTCTGTGGCTTTTACCATAAGCAGCTGAGTGCCCAACAGCACATTCTCTGGGACACTTATATGGTACTCGGCTTGAGTAAACACTGGAGGGTTGTCATTTGCATCCACCACCTGAACATGAATGTGGAGGGTTCCTGAACGTACTGGGTGGCCCCCATCAGAGGCAGTGAGGAGGAGGTGGTGCACAGGTTCTTCTTCCCTGTCCAGGGGACTCTGCAGCACCATCTCTGGGTGTTGGGACCCGTCAGCTCCCTGTTGTACATCCAGGATGAAATGAGGGTTGGAACTGAGCTGGTAGTTCTGGAGTGAATTCACACCCACATCAAGGTCTTGCCCAAAAGGCAGAGGGATCCTGGTACCTGGAGTGGTTATTTCATTCATTTTAAATTCCACTTCCTCTAACTGGAATTGGGGAGTGTTGTCATTAATATCTATTATTTCCACTTCTACAGGGAAAAGCTTCATTTTATCCTCTACCAAGATGTTAAAACTCACCAGGCACCGCGCGCTCTGAGCGCAGAGCTCCTCCCGGTCTATCCTGCCCGCAGTGACCAGGCTGCCGCTCCGCGCGTTCAGGGCGAAGAGCTGCGTCCTACCTCGGGAGACGATGCGCACTCCGCGCTCTGGGAGCTCCTGGGGTTGTAGCCCCAGATCTTTGGCTATATTGCCTACGAAGAAACCTTTGTCTGTCTCCTCCCGCACCGAGTAACGTATCTTCCCAGCCCGGACTTCCAACAGCAGTCCCAGAAAAAGGCACAACAGGACCAGCCGGCTGCAGCCACATAGCTTCTCCCAAATCGCCATTGCGCTCTCGTTTGTAGTTTTTCTCCTAGTCCGATACCAAGGGTATTGTTTCTCTGCTCTTCTGAGCCTAAATTAACTGAATTTTCAGGAGAATTCAGAGTGGAGAATGGTCCAAAAGTAGGGTCTGGGCAGCCTCAGGGAGACGGTTTTGAATCTGGCAGTGATGGAGATTCTAATAAGCTTTTTTTTTTCTTTTTTCTTTTGAGGGCTGCATATGTATGGGTGTGCTTCCTGTATCTCCCAGACTGGTGAGCAGCGGCGCCCAGAGTCCTAACCAAGTACTGCACTCCTAGATGATACTTAAACTTTCTCTTCTCATTAACTTGATCTATCCTTAAGTCTTAGTTTTTTTAATCAAAGAAATAGTTACACATTCTACAATATATGTATTAAAAAGAGAAGAAAAGAAACCCTTCCATTTGCAACAACATGGATGGATCTAGAGGGTATTATGCTCAGTGAAATAAGCCATGTGGAGAAAGACAGATACCATATGATTTCACCTATTTGTGGAATATAAATACAAAGCAAAACAGAAAGAACAAAACATCAGTAGACTCATAGACGCTGAGAAGGCACTAGTGGTTACCATGGGGCAGGGGGAGGGGTGGGTGCAGAAGGGAAGGGAGATAAAGGGGCACAGAAATTCTCAATCATAATGTAGATTGGTCATAGGGATATGATAGTACAACATGGAGAATATAGCCAATGATTCTGTAACATCTTCCTACGTTGGCAGATAGAGGCCCTACTACTGGGGGTGAGGATTTTTAATAATATCGGTAACTGTTGAACCACTCTGTCATATACTTGAAACTAATAAAAGATTGTATATCAATAAAAAATAAAAATTAACTAATAATTATTAATTAAAAAGAGAAAAGAGAAACAACTATGTTCATTAATTAAGCATATCTAAATGTTAACTTGCAATATAAGTCGGATCCCAGTTTTCCCAAGTTATCTGCTTTCCCTGTTTAGTGTTCAGGGAGTAAGGACAAAATCATCCCTCCACTTCTGTAGTACCTTGACCACTTAATAATTTTCTGCGTCACATAGAAGATCAACTGCTCTTTGAAAGAAGAATGAAATAACTAAAGGAAAAATAAGCTTTTAGAATGTAAACTAGACTTAAAAAAATTGGACTGTCCCATTTCCTTTCCCTTGTACTTTGAACGTTTATCAGAAACCTTGGAGTTCTGAAGGACATGTTTTACGCTATCCTTAGTTTTCCTCTTTTTCTAGTGTCTATGTATTACATGGATTTTAAAAGATCTTTAATTTTAATTCACCCAAAGGTAATATTTTTGAATAAAATAACACTGAGCTCTTGGAATGTCACTGGAAAATTGTCACATGAATATATAATTTAGACCTCACATTTAAGAGACACAAGGTAGTATATAAGGGCCATATATTTGTTTTTAGACAGGCTACTAGGATAATATGCATTCTTCTACAATCACTCTTAGTGAGAAGATGATTTTCTTAAGCAGCAGGATTTTTAAACTAGATTGCTTTTCTTCTTTAGTCACTGCAAAATTAGTCAAAGGTTACTAACTAAAATGTCTCAGGCTTACAGTAATTTATTTATCTTTACCCAAAAGTTAGGAATGTTCTTTGCATTCCAGAGGTTGACATTTTTCAGGAACAAACTGGGCCAGATATATTGCAGCCCATCCATGGAAACCATGACTAGAAAGGTCTGGAAAATGAAGAAAGAAAGGATATAACCAAAGGCCACAAGAACAGTTCTTGGAAAAAGAACTTCTGTTCCTGTATAACCAAATCTATAGTCTCTCAGCTTCTCAAAGACAAGTATATGGAGCCCAAAGAGAAACTTAATGATACAGTGAACATCTTTCAGTATTGCATGGAAAGACTTTTTAGCAGGAAACACAACTTTCTAGAATATATATTAATAGCATAAGTTTTCCCCAAAGGAACTGTCTGGGATAATGAGATAAATCAAATGTACATAGAAACTAGAAAGTGAGCTTGTAGAGTGCTCCCCAACCCCACCAACAAAATACAAGCAGGACTGATTTATAACAGGGTAAGATTTATAAACTACAAGTATTAAAACTCACATGTATACATTTGAATCCAATGTAATAGTTACATCTGCACTGCTGGCACTACAGAGAATATCCAGTTGAAAGTTGTTTCTCAAGTTAACCTGAAGAAATTAAAATTTTGGCAATATCTAAAGCCACATACAGGTAGATAGTAGGAATAGTGTGAATTGCTCTCGCTGAAGCGGAAGGAAATCCAAACCCAGGACTGAGCCAGAAACCAGGCTGAAAGCAGAGCTATGGCCAGTCACTGTGAGGAGGTAGAGCACCAAGATCAAGACCAAGGCCAGGACCAGGCAAAACTATAGCTGTGCCTGCCTGTGGCAGGTGGCGCGTGGCTACTGAGGTCCACCAGCAACTCCTGGAAACTGCAGGCAAAGACTAGGTGTAGCGTGAAGGCTGCCATCACTGTGCACAGAAACCAGAAAGCCTTGGAAAGCAGCATCTACCCCCAGGTTGAAGAGTTGGATTAACTGGTATGAAGCATGTGATAGGACAGCCCCTGTCAGCGTCCACCTTTGTGACCAGGTAACCAGGCTGCACCCTGTGTGGTGCCGCATCAAACAAGGCTGCAATTTCCAGCTTCAGCTCCCGCATTTTCACAATGGTGGTCCACCATCACAGGCAGGCTGCAGTGAACACCATGGTGCTCTGTGCTCACCAATACATTGGACCACAATGCCCACAGCACTGGGTCTCTGGTCAGGAAGATGTAAGAGGTGCTAGGGCCCCAAGTCCAAGTGGGAAGTGCTAAAGTGAGACGGAGGCTCTGGGTAGGTGTTTCTGGTTCTCCTAGACTGATCTTATAGGAGGCCTGCTGGAAAACCAGAGCATTTTTGTTGATGTAATATGCAAGGTGATGTTTGTGCTGGACGACAGAGACAGCTTGTCCTTGTTGGTGGCTCTGATGGTTCCACCGTACTTGAAGTCTACTCACAGTTTAGAATTCCATCTGCTAGTGGTTTACAAAGAATTACACAGTAATTCTCAGAAGTCGATTTTTTGGCTGTGTATATCTTGTGCCTCTCCACTTAAGAAAGCCTCTTGAGTCCTGTTGTTTTTGTTAGGGCAACCACAGTGCTTGCCTGTCATAGGAGGACACACCCAGCTGTCAGTCACCTGCACAGCATTACAGTTCTCAATCTCCTTTTCAGCCAGGATTCTGAAATGGGCCCTTAAAATGCCTCCAATCTTCTCCTTGATGAAACTGTCACTCTTCTCCATGATGTAACTGTCACTCTTCAAAATCAAAGATGGTGCTGTCATCATTGGATGGTAGATATAGTCTGTATGCCCTGTAAGATTATGTGGAAAATGTAGAGCAACTCTTACTTTACAGGTGTCATCTAGGTCAGTGGGGATCACCTGGAGAATGGAGAGGAGGTGGTGGAGGGCAGGCTCTCCTGGGGGTGGACTCAGCTCTGCACCTGTGGCTCAGCATGAGAGGACTGGCATTGGCATCCAACATCTGCGTCTTTGCCCTGAGCTGTTATGCCCCCCACCATCACTAAGTGATAGCAGCTCTGCTCCTCTGGCCCGTTTACTCAATAGGAACCAGAGTATTTGCTGCCCTAGTGCTTTTACTTTGCGGGGGCAAAGGAGATGGTTATTGAAAGTAATCTGATAAATGCGTAGAGAATTACTTGCAGGGTACAAATCTACTGCAGTAAACTTTGCTCCTTTTAAACTGTTTCCCAGAATTCTCAAAACAAAATGCCTGCATTAAAAGCTGTATGTTATTTATATTCAGGATGAATATGTTTGTATGAAAAGCATTTATAGGATTTCCAGGGAAGACTTCAGATTCCAGGGGCCTGCCGACTTACCTTGGCATATTCTAAACCGATCCTGTGATTCTGGAGCTCGTCCCTGCTCTCTTCGCTGGCAGTAAATAGAGGTTTCTTAGCACTCACCCGTGATTCTGGTCACCGAGTTGCAGATCTTTGGCGAGATGCCCCAGGTTTAAACCCTTGACCTTCTCTTTCGGAATCTTGCAGTGCATTTGCTTCGTAGTTCACGAGGCTAAACAGACATCAGAAAGGGAAACCGCGCTTCTCTTGATTCACGCACCTTCCCTGTGGGCGACTTCTTCCCGTCTCTTCTCCATGCTGCTTCTCAGATCTGAGTACACCTCGCGACGGTTGCTCCCGGATTACAAAGGTGCGCTGGAAAGAAAAGCGCCTCACTCGCGGCCATTACACATCGTGAAGCTCCCGACCCAGATATTTGGAAGAGCTTGCGGGAGGGACAGCGTGCAGAGCCCGCTCCTGATGTGTTTCTCAGAAGTCTGCGGGAATCGCTGCGTCAGAATCACCAGTGGACTGCTTTGCGTCACTCTAGCCAGGGATTGGCCGGCAGCGGCACCCAGAGGCCCAGTACGGTATCTACCGCATGTGATTTCTGAAAATCAGGACACTGGACTTGCTTTATTTCCGACGCTTAACTTTAGAATATCAGCTAGTTTAAAACAAAGGCTGCAAATCATTATTTCTTTTTGACAAAATATTCATAAAACGGTCTTGCCACAGAATTTAAATCAAACGTTTTAATTTATTAAAATTCTTATCAGCTTAAAATAAAAATTCTTACAAAAGTTTCCCTCTTGAAGTTTCCTTTTGAAGATGACTATTTACTATTGAAGCCTGTCTTTCTTAAAAATGTTTTACTCAAGAAATTACCCATTGTAAAAAGAAGTGTATATTACAAAAAGAATTCTCACTAAATTCTACAAAATTTTCACTATAAAAAGGTAGAAAATACCGATAAAATTGAGAAATCAAGTAATTGCACTATATAATTACAGATATAAAGAACTTATATTTGATGCCTACATATATACATATATACTTACACGCTTTATTCTTTTTTACTGTGGTAAAATGCACATAATGTAAAGTTTACTATGTTAATGATTTTTTTTTTTTTTTGCCATCCCATCCCTCTTCCTCAGGTTGGTTTTTTTTTCTTTTGGTATCATTAATCTACAATTACATGAGGAACATTATGTTTACTAGGCTCACCCTTCACCAAGTCCCCCCCACAAACCCCATTACAGTCACTGTCCATCAGCATAGTAAGATGCTGTAGACTCACTACTAGTCTTCTCTGTGTTGCACATCCCTCCACATGCCACCCCCACATTATACATGCTAATCATAATGCCCCCTTTATTCATCCCCCTTGTCCCTCCCTTTCCACCCATCCTCCCCAGTCCCTTTTCCTTTGGTAACTGTTAGTCCATTCTTGGGTTCTGTGATTCTGCTGCTGTTTTGTTCCTTCAGTTTTTCTTTCTTCTTATACTCCACAGATGAGTGAAATCATTTGGTACTTGTCTTTCTCCACCTGGCTTATTTCACTGAGCACAATACCCTCTAGCTCCATCCATGTTATTGCAAATGGTAGGATTTATTTTCTTCTTATGGCTGAATAATACTCCATTGTATATATGTACCACCTCTTCTTTATTCATTCATCTACTGATGGACACTTAGGTTGCTTCCATTTCTTGGCTATTGTAAACAGTGCTGCAATAAACATAGGGGTGCATCTGTCTTTTTCAAACTGGGCTGCTGTATTCTTAGGGTAAATTCCTAGAAGTGGAATTCCTGGGTCAAATGGTATTTCTATTTTGAGCTTTTGAGGAACCTCCATACTGCTTTCCACAATGGTTGACAGTTAATGATTTTTAAGTGCACAGGTCAGTGGTATTACACTCATAATGTTGTGCAACCATAGCTACTATCCATTTCCAGAACTCTTCTCATCTTGTAAAACTGAATCCTATACTCATTAGATGATCATTCCTCATTCTCCCCTTTCCAGCCCCTGGAAAATACCATTCTACCTTCTGTATGATTTTGACTACTCTAAATACTTCATATGAGTGGAATCATAGAGTATTTGTCTTTTTGTGAACATCTTATGTTATACAGCATATCCTCAAAGCTCATCCATACTGTAACATATGTCAGAATGTCCTTCCTTTTTAAGGCTGAATAATATTCCATTGTACGTATGGACCACAGTTTACTTATTCATTCATCTGTCAATGGACAATTGGGTTGCTTCTAATTGTTAGCCTATTGTGAATAATGCTGCTACTAATATGGGTATACAAATATCTCTTTGAGACCCAGCTTTCAATTTGTTGCAGTATGCATCCAGAAGTGGAACTGCTGGATCACAAGGTAATTTTATTTTTAATTTTTTTGAGGAACCACTACACTGTTTTCCATGGTGGCTGTGCCATTTTATATTTTCACCAACAGTGCACAAGGGTTTCAATTACTCTATATCCTTGCTAACACTTGTTATTTTCTGTTTTTTTGACAGTAGCCACTTCAATGCGTGTGAGGTAGTATCTCCTTGTTTTGATTTGCATTCCCCTAATAGTGATGTTGAACATCTTTTCATGTGCTTATTAGCCATTTGTATTTTTTGTAATTACACATATATATAGCATAATACTCCCAAATAATCAGCTCTTTCACAGATACTATTGGTTGCTTACATAGAATGAATATGTGTCTCCCCAAAATTCATATGTTGAAACCTAATCCCCAGTGTGATCAGGTATCAGGGCTTTGGGCAGGTGATTAAGTTGGGAGGGTGGAGTCCTCATGAATGGAATTAGTGCCCTTATAAAAGAGGCTGCATAGAAGATGATCATCAAAAAACCTCCACAAAGATCCAGGTGATGCTGCAGTTGTAGCTGCATCCATCCCACTGTTTCCTGGACTTGCCATTGGAATGAAGAAGGAGATATCTAAGCTGGCCTGTGCATACAGTAAAACAACAAATTTGACTGGATCTATAATGTTGGAACTCAACCAGGAATTAGGAGAAGTGCAAGTTGTAGCGTTCCAAAATCTTACGACTACAGACCATCTACGGTTAAAAGAACATATGGGATGTGAACAGTTCCCAGGAATGGGTTGTTTTAATTTGTCTGATTTCTCTCAGACTGTTCAAGTACAGTTGGACAATATACATCATATCATAGACAAATTTTCACAAATGCCTAGGGTGCCTAACTGGTTTTCTTGGCTTCACTGGAGATGGCTGGTAATTATAGATCTGCTTTGGTTATGTAACTGTATTCATATTATGTTAATGTGTGTGCGCAGTTTTGTTGGTAGTTTAAAACCTATACATGCTTAAGTTACTCTACAAGAAGATATGTCAGAGAAATAATCAATCCTCCCATGTTTTCTTCCATCTGCTACCTCTATAGCTTTTCTTCTTCCTTCCTAATTACAACCCTTAAATAGAATTCATGCCTCATATCGAATTTACCGAGTATCGTAATTCCTCCAAGTGGTACAGATACCTCAAGACAAATGCTGGGCATAGAAGCCACAGGGCATAAATCTGCAAAGAAGTAAAAAGCTAACCTTTTCAAACAATATGGCTTCTCTCTCACTTACCAACTTTACATCTCCTTGTATGGCCCTGGAAGATGACTGGTTAGCCAGAGACAGGTAAGATTCCTCAAGGGAGGAACAACCTAAGACAGGCACAGTCGCAGGGGGGCCATCAGGTGAGAAATTGGGGATCAACAGTGGTGAAGCTTAGAACCTCACCCCCCCTGTTTTGAGAGAAATCTTCTGCATCCATGGATGTTTTAATGCCCTTGTCTAGCTTGGATTAACACATAGTCTACAGGCACACACCTGATTATCTACAATTGCTCTCTTACAACACTAAACTATGTTTTCTACCTTTATCTTGCATCTACCTACCACTTCAGCATTTTATTAAAAATAATAATAATAATAAAGGGAGAAATGTGGGATCCACATATAAATTAAGTATAAAAATCAAACGAATATTCATATTTGACCTGATTGTTTATAGTTCATAATGCGTGATCAAAATCGAAAGTTTCTGTGATGACTGCCCTTGTACTGTTCACCATGTAAGAACTTATTCACTATGTAAGAATTTGTTCACCATGTAAGAACTTGTTCATTATGCTTCAGAAGATTGGAGACTGACGAGAATTAGGATTGAGATGGATTAATGATTGTGCATTGAGCATTGACTCCCCTATACAGAATTTTATTGTCGTTAACAACCATTTGATCAATAAATATGAAAGATGTCCTCTCAAAAAAAAAAAAAAGAGGCTGCATAACCCATAGACCAATGGAACAGACTAGAGATCCCTGATATAAACCCAAACATATATGGTCAATCAATATATGATAAAGGAGCCATGGACATACAATGGGGAAATGACAGCACCTTCAACAGCTGGTGTTGGCAAAACTGGACAGCTACATCCAAGAGAATGAAACTGGATTATTGTTTAATCCCATACACAGAAGTAAACTAGAAATGGATCAAAGACCTGAATGTAAGTCACAAAACCATAAAACTCTTAGAAGACAACATAGGCAAAAATCTCCTGAATATAAGCATGACCAACTTCTTCCTGAATGCATCTCCTCGAGCAAGGGAAACAAAAGCAAAAATGAACTCACAGGACTACATAGAACTAAAAAGCTTCTGTACGGTAAGGGACACCATCAACAGAACAAAAAGTCATTCTACAGTATGGGAGAATATATTTGTAAATGACATATCCAACAAGGGGTTAACATCCAAAAATATATAAAGAACTTACACGCCTCAACACCCAAAAAGCAAATAACCTGTAACAAATGGGCAGAGGATATGAAGAGACAATTCTCCAAACAAGAAATTCAGATGGCTAACAGACACATGAAAAGATGCTCCACATCACTAATCATCAGGGAAATGCAAATTAAAACCACAATGAGATACCACCTCACACCAGTAAGGATGGCCAGCATCGAAAAGACTAAGAACAACAAATGCTGGCGAGGATGCAGAGAAAGGGGAACCCTCCTACACTGCTGGTGGGAATGTAAGCTGGTTCAACCATTGTGGAAAGCAATATGGAGGTTCCTCAAAAAACTAAAAATAGACATACCATTTGACCCAGGAATCCTACTCCTTGGAATTCACCCAAAGGATAAACTTCTCAGTTTCAAAAAGACAATATACACTGCTATGTTTACTGCAGCACCTTTTACAATAGCCAATATATGTAAGCAACCTAAGTGTACATTAGTAGATGAATGGATGAAGAAAAGATGGTACATATACACAATGGAATACTATTCATCCATAAGAAGGAAACAAATCCTACAATTTGCAACAACCTGGATGGAGCTCGAGGATATTATGCTCAGTGAAATAAGCCAGGCAGAGAAAGACAAGTGCCAAATGATTTCCTTCATTTGTGGAGTATAACAAGGAAGCAAAACTAAAGGAACAAAATAGCAGCAGACTCAGAGACTCCAAGAAGGAACTAGTGGTTACCAAAGGGGAGGGGTGTGGGAGGGTGAAGGGGATTGAGGGATATTATATTTAGTACACATGGTGTGGGGGGATCACGGAGAAAACAGTGTAGCACAGAGAAGACAAATAGTGAATCCGTGTCATCTTACTACACTGATGGACAGTGATTGCATTGGGGTATGGGTGAGGACTTGAGAATATGGGTAAATGTAATAACCACATTGTTTTTTCATGCTTTTTCATTGTTTTTCACACTGTTTTTTCATGTGAAACCTTCTTAAGAGTATATATAAATAATACCTTAATAAAAAATTTTTAAAAAAATTGTCAGAGGATCTCAACAGACACTTATCCAAAGAAGAAATTCAGGCCAACAGGCACACTAATCATCAGAGAAATGCAAATTAAAACCTCAATGAGATATCACCTCACACCAGTTAGGATGGCCAACATTGAAAAGACAACAACAAATGCTGGTGACAATGTGGAGAAAGGGGAACCCTCCTACACTGCTGGTGGGAATGTAAATTAGTTCAACCATGTGGAAAGCAGTATGGAGGTTCCTCAAAAAACTAAAAATAGAAATACCATTTGACCCAGGAATTACACTCCTAGGAATTTACCCTAAGAATGCAGGATCCCAGATTGAAAAAGACATAGGCACCCCTATGTTTATCACAGCACTATTTACAATAGCCAAGAAATGGAAGCAACCTAAGTGTCCATCAGTAGATGAGTGGATAAAGAAGACGTGGTACATATACACAATGGAGTATTATTCAGCCATAAGAAGAAAACAAATCCTACCATTTGCAACAACATGGATGGAGCTAGAGGGTATTATGCTCAGTGAAATAAGCCAGGCAGAGAAAGACATGTATCAAATGATCTCACTCATCTGTGGAGTATAAGAACAAAGCAAAAACTGAAGGAACAAAACAGCAGCAGACTCACAGAACCCAATAATGGACTAACAATTACCAAAGGGAAATGGAGTGGGGAGGGTGGGGGAAAAGGGAGGGATAAGGGGATTAAGGGGCATTATGATTAGCACACATAATGTAAGGGGGGTACAGGGAAGGCAGTATAGCACAGAGAAGACATCTTACTATGCTGATGTACAGTGACACTATGCACAGTGACTCTGTAGCATCTTACTATGCTGATGGACAGTGACTGTAATGGGGTATGTGGTGGGGACTTGATAATTGGGGGAATCTAGTAATCACAATATTGCTCATGTGATGGTGTATTAATGATAACATAATAATAAAAAATAATAATAGTAAAACAAAATAAAGAATGGATATTGGGAGAGCAGCCACATAAGGGCTGCCACATAAGGGCTCAATAAATATTACCTGATACTAAAAAATATAGGTATATATATGCAAGCATAGGAAAAGAATCTGCACGGTTCTACAACAAAATGCTGAACAGTTTTTTTTTAACATGGGTAGTGGGATTATGAATAATTTTCATTTCCTGTATTTTCAATAGTCAATATGTATAAATGTAAAATAAAAAGCAGTAAAACATGTATTTTAAGGAAAAAATATAAAGGGCTCTGTAGAACATCTTCACCCCTCCCACTGTGTGGGATTACAGTGAAAAGACTGCTGTCTATGAACCAAGAAGCCTGGTTTCACCAGACACTAAATCTTCCATCACCTTCTGGAGACTGAGAAGTCTCCAGAACTGAGAAATATATTTCCATTGTTTACAAGCCATTCAGTTTATCCTATTGTTACAGCAGCCCAAGCTAAGATAGTTGCCCAGACCTTTCTCTCTTTTAGCATTTCCTTTTTAATTTAGGGGTCTACCTTCCATGTACCTAAAGGCATACTTAACCAGTTAATAGCTGTAGCAGGTTCTGATAGATCTAAACCAATAATGGCAATCTCATTCCTCTTGCCATTGTTTAATTAGGAATATAAGCTTAAAATAATAAGCTTTAGATAGGGTTTCTCAACCTTGGTAATATTTTGAGCCAGATAACTCTTTGTTGGTGGAGGCTTTTCTGTGCGTTATATAAGCAGCATTCTTGGCCTCTACTGACTAGATGCCACCAGACCCTACCTCCACAATTGTGCCAATCAAAAATGTCTCCAGATGTTACCAAATATCAATTACCATCATTCTGAAAACCATAGGCTTAGGGTATTCTCTGGATGACTGTTACTGAGTCAGGGATAAGTACATGGCCCACATTAGTCCAATCGGATTGAAAGACAGACTTTTCTTGGGGAAGCCACTCGCTAAACTTACCATGGAAAGAAGGAAGTTTCCCCATTACTGTTGGCAGGTTTCTTGAGACCAAAGACTTTGAAAGTTTATAAGATGAGGGCAAATCTGGAAGAATAGAAAAATTATAAATAAATGTTCATTCTCTAAAATTAGAAAGAGAAAAACAATTTGTGCCCGGCCATGATTTTATCATGTCTAGAGACAGCCATACTCCTAGAACTGCACTGTCCAACACAGTAACCACCAGCCATATGTGGTTACAGAACACTTGAAATGTGACTAGTCCAAATTCCAGATGCGCTGAAATATAAAATACCTAACAGATTTTGAATATGTTAAATTCTTACAAAATAAGAATGTAAAATTTGTTATTAATAATTTCTACATTATTAATGTTGAAATTATAATATTTTGGATTATTAGGTTAAGTAAAATATTATTGAAGTTAATTTCACTTCTTTTTGCTTTTTTAGTTGCCTATTAGGTAATTTAATATCACATATAGGACCTTCATCTGTGGCTTACATTATATTTCTATTGGACAGAGCTGCTCTAGACTATTTTTTTATATAACAGATTTTATTTTGTTTAAACCAGTGTAAATTAGGTTAATTTTTTTTTCTATAGAAAACAGCTTACTTCAAAAGAATGAATCAGTGATCTAGAAGGAAGAGCATGAGAAATTGCCCAAGCTGAAGAACAGTGGGGGGAAATTTTTTTTTAAGTCTCATGGACTAGTTAGATAATATAAAACAGTCTAAAATATATGTAATTGGAAACCTTATATAGCAGAAAATGGAAACAATATAGCAGAAAAAATATTTATAGAAATAATAGCAAAAAAACTTCCCAAATTTGATGAAAGACAGAAATGGACAGATTTAAGGTAGTCCACAAACCCACCTTTATAAACAGGTCACACCTAAGTGCATCATAGTCAAATTACTGAAAGCTAAAAATCTTGAAAGCAGCAAGAGAAAAATAATAGACCACAAACAGAGGAACAATTAACAGCTGACTTAGGAGAAATCAGAGGCCAGGAGAGTACCAACATCTCTAAAATGCTGAAAGAAAAAGGTCAACTCAGAATTATATATCCACCAGAAGTATATGTCAATAATGAAATGGGAATGAAGACATTTGCAGATGAAAGAAAGCTAAGTTGCCAACAATCCTGCACTATAAGAAATGCTAAAGGAGTTTTTGGCTCGAAAGGAAATGACAACAAATGTAAACACATATCAGAAAGGAATGGAGCACATCAGAAATAGTACCTACGTAAATATAAAGACTATTTTAAGTTTTTTCTTTGTTTCTATTAATTTCTTTATGAGTGTAGGGTGCAAGTTTTTTCAAGTACACGTAATTTTGAATAGTATTACCATATACTGGGCCATAAAACAATTCTCAATAAATTTAAATAAACAAAAGAAAATTCTACTTGATGCAGCACACTGCTACATTTTAGTTAACCTGCTTTTTACTGTACAAATACTGATATAGCAGTATATAAGGGTATTTTATGGGGTGTTTGCTTCTTCCTCACCCCTATAATTTTCTATCTCCACAGTATAAGTAGGACTTCTCCCATCACCTAAAATTTTTTAAACTCCCTAGTATAAGGAACTTTTAAGTTCATTAAAGGGACATTTTTAACATACAGCATACATTAGCCTGATTGTGACTCCTTTATCATGGGAAGGAACCCTTTGGAGGACTTTTATCACACTGGGCATTTCCGAAATCTTTGGTTCACTAGTATTATACATTCCAAGGAACAACCACAGAAGTGTTATTCCTTCATTAATTCAGAGTTTCTGTATGTCTAATGGATTTGATTTTTTTAAAAACTGGATTTCCTTAGCTTTGGATCAATGCAGTTTTCCCTAAACCCCCCACCCCCCCGCAAAAAAACAGCATTTAGAAAATGTGTTAAATTTAAAATCAGAAAATATATTTCAGGACTGAAGAAGATAGATACTTCAGTGGAAATTTCAGTTCATCTTTTTAATTATCTCTGGCAATCTAGCATTTAAAGGCTTACTAGCTAAAATACATCATAGTGTTGGCAAATAAGAATGGCACAGAATTTACCTCAAGTTCTGTAATAAGGATATTAGAGCATCATAAAACTCACAGGCAATTAAAATGTAGAACAACATTTGGATTATTTTCATGTATAAGCATGGCCTCACATTTTATATGGTTAAAGCATCATGCATAGACTAGCACATTAAACTCACATCTATAAAATATGTAAAATCAAGTATAGTTAAGGGACAAGCACATTGAAAAGATTTCATCTTCAAAGAGAATAAACAGATCAGTCTTGAAATTATAAATAAATCAGCTAACATTCATCAACATATTGTGGAACAAAGGGAACTAGTGTACAGTTATGTATCTTCTCTGTAAGAGCATTAAGTTCTCCTTTAAACTTAATATAAAAAATCCAAACTGGTGCTGGGCCATTTTAATTTCCTCCCATGATACACAGTATCATCTACACCAAAAAGGACACATTCACACACACCATTAGCAAAACTCTCCCTTCATAACAATCGTCATTGTCCTTGATTAGAAAGGAAATGGATGTAAAGTGGCTTCTCATTTTAAGGTGAATAAACTGTATTTTCTCTCACAAATTATTATAGGAGTTGGACTGTATGTTCTTTATATGCATGAATTGTTCATTCAATTAGCAAACATTTTGTGTGTATCTCCCAAGTTCTGGTACAAGGCACTGGGACACTGTGAACATGACAGAAGATTACTGATTATCATGGAACTTCCAATCTAGCATGAGGGAGACAATAAGTACATAAGGCGAATTTTGGAAATGTTAATCCCATTTTAAGCGAGTTCTCTCAAATTTAGATGAAGTTGTTAATATGTTAGAGAATAAAAATTAAATTCTTAATGACCTTGATGCACTACCAAACCGATCCTATTAAAAAATAAATGGAAATGAACAGGAATAAGTGGAAACTGCTACATAGCTTGGCTCAAATACTGTAAATACATGTTAATGAATACCTGACTACCCATAGTAAAGAGAAGCAGAAAACTATAAAAATAGTAGAGGTGGAATAAAAAAACTCTTATTTAAAAATTACTGGCAAATAAGTGTTAGGCAGTAATACTTCAATTATACTCTACTTCAGTCAGACCATTTGTCTATTAGACAACTCTGTCCCAAATGAACATATGCCTCCAGAAGAGGCACTTCTCTGTTTACATTTGTATCTACGTTAAATGTATTAAAAAGGGGAATCACCCTTGTTCTCTTGGGGGTCCTTCAAAAGACAGTCCCTCAGGCATGGGTCTCCTCCAGACATTCTCATTATCAACAAAACATATGGTTAGCATTATATAGTGAGCAGCATGCCCTCCTCACACCACTGAACTGGGTACAGTATTATTAAATCCACAGTATTATTCTTTATCAATTCTTGCATCGGCTCCATATATATCCTGGGGAGCATCCGAGATGTTTCCAAAACTTAAGACGCTTTCTGCACGTATGCCTTATCTCCTGTAATCACCCGGAAACCTCGCAGCTATCTGGCCCCACGGCGATCCGGTAAAAGTTCTGGCTTAGCAGAGGAGGACAGGGGACGAGGGACAGGGGACGGGAGGATCTATGTCTTTCTTGGAACTGTTCCTAAACCAAGAAGACAAGCCGCCGGATAGCGTAACTGCGCCTGCGCACGCCAGGACAACACACACTTCCGCTTGAGTCGTGCTGTCACTCACAGCAGCCTCCAATCCCGCTCGCGGTGACGTAGCACTCCCTCGTCGGCTTGTTCTGCGGTTCCGGCCGGCGGACGTCTGTGCTGCCGGCCCGCTGAGCTCCGTAGCTGCGGAGCTGCTGGGCTGCCGAGCTGCTAAGTCTGGCGTTCAGAGCCGCGGAGCGCGGCGAGATTTCGCACCGTCCGTGTTGGGCTATTTCATTGGTAATCAGCGGATTGCTCGGGCAAGAGGCGGTAGGAACGAAGGACTAAGGAAGGAGACTCTGGCCCACGGCCGCCATGCTCTGAGTGGCTTCCTCCTCTGCTCGCTACTTTTGGGAGAAGATGGTCACTGGACTGTAAGTACCCCAGGCGAAGAGAGCTCACTGCTCCCGGCTTTTGAATATCTTTTGTTCCGAAAGAGTTTGTGGATTGGGAGCGTCTGCCGGATATTACTTTCCTGTACCGAAAATCACTCCGCGGGAGCCGCCTTTTTGTTTTCCTTCTCGGTTTCTCTGCGTTGTCCGGCAGCGGCATCTAGAGGTTGGAACTTGGCATTGCAGCTAATAGATTTAAACGGACCTAACTGACAAGCCAATATGTCTGTAACGACTCATATTCAGTCACAGCAAATTTAGAAAGACTTGGCTTGGTTCAAAATTAAGACGAAATAGACACTTAGCTGCTGTTCTACGTACAACTCTTTGTAATTAAAGACTTTACTTCATAACAAACTGGTCTTTTTAACTGTTGCAGTAGCTGGAACTTTTTAAGTGCAACAAGTGGTTATTAGAGAAGTGAATCTCCAAGAAATAAAGATGAGTAAGAGCAAAGATGATGCTCCTCATGAACTAGAGAGCCAGTTTATCTTACGGCTACCCCCAGAATTTGCCTCTACTGTGAGGCGGGCAGTACAGTCTGGTCATGTGAACCTGAAGGACAGACTTTCTATTGAAATGCACCCTGATGGGCGTCATGGGATTGTCAGAGTGGACCGGGTCCCACTGGCCTCAAAATTGGTAGATATGCCGTGTGTTATGGAAAGCCTGAAAACCATTGATAAAAAAACCTTTTACAAGACAGCTGATATCTGTCAGATGCTTGTCTGCACAGTTGATGGTGATCTCTATCCGCCTGTGGAGGAACCAGTTGCTACTGCTGATCCCAAAGCAAGCAAGAAAAAGGATAAGGATAAAGAGAAAAAGTTTGTATGGAACCATGGGCTTACCATGCCTCTAAAAAATGTCAGAAAGAGAAGGTTCCGGAAGACAGCAAAAAAGAAGTACATTGAATCTCCAGATGTGGAAAAAGAAGTGAAGCGGTTGCTGAGTACAGATGCCGAAGCTGTCAGTACTCGTTGGGAAATAATTGCTGAAGATGAAACAAAAGAAACAGAAAATCAAGGCCTTGATATCTCTTCTCCAGGAATGTCTGGCCACAGGCAGGGTCGTGACTCACTAGAGCATGATGAGCTTCGGGAGATATTCAATGACCTCAGCAGCAGCAGTGAAGATGAAGATGAGACACAGCATCAGGATGAAGAAGATATAAACATCATTGACACTGAGGAGGATCTGGTAAGACAGCTACAGGACAAGCTAAAATCAGATGAACAGCACCAAGAAAAGGAGGGAACAAGTCAACTGGTTATGGGAATTCAGAAACAGATTGATAACATCAAAGGCAAGCTCCAAGAGACCCAAGAAAGGGCAAAACGCCAGGAGGATCTCATCATGAAAGTGGAAAACCTGGCTCTCAAAAACAGGTTTCAGGCTGTGCTGGATGAACTCAAACAAAAGGAAGACCGAGAAAAGGAGCAGCTCAGCTCTCTGCAAGAAGAGCTAGAGTCACTCCTAGAGAGTGAGAAGAGCTTTCATACTTAATTTCATTCCTTAGACTGATCACCATCAAAAGAAAAATCTTGACTTCATCACCTGGTCTAAGAATTAAAACTTTGCAGTAGTCCCCCATTTCCTCCACTGCCTTTTATTGAGTTTGTTTTATAGATAAATGTGAATTGTTTACTCCTTTCAGAACCACTTTGCTAGGTGTTTATCCTCTAATAAGCAGAATATATAGACAGATAAATGATTATAGGAGAGTTGTAGGATTATGGAATGAACAGTTCAACCTTAGTAATCACAGGTTCACTGCAGGGCTTTGTTCTGTTTTTCCATTTGCCAGAAGCGACTGTTGCTGCTCTTAAATCAGCATAGTCTAGTCTGCAGTCATTGAAGCTAGTTTACATAGTTTTCCTATAGTAGCTATTTTCCACATGTAAGATTGTAAGTCATTTCTTAAACTTGTGTTGAAATAGTAAATAAAGGTAATTTTCACCTAAAGTTTTGTTCTTACAGGGGTGGGTAGTGGGTGTCAGATCCTCTAGTGGTTTCTTGGTGGGGTTAATGACAGACAGCTATTTGATCATGTTTTGTAGGGAAAGAAGCAGTTAATGTTGGGTTAGTTTTGTATTTGACAAGAACCAGTAGTAAAATTTTTAAATGTTCTTTACTTCTCAAAGCTATAATCATATGCTGATATTTAGAGACCTCACAAGACAAATTTTCCCTTAAATTATGTGATAATTTTTCTTTTACCAAAATATTTTCATCAGAATATAGAGGCTTACTCAAGGCTTCTCTCAATGTCTAGGCATTGGATTATTTCTTTAGATTTGCAGATAAGTGGCAAGTTTTCTTAGTACATCTGACTGGTAGGTAACAAATTCTTCTGTTTTCGTACATTTGGTATTTTGCTACACAAGATTGACACCTGAAAAGGACCATTTTGAACTCTGGTTTTCTTTTATTTTCCAGTAAGAATTCTATGTGAAAACATAAGACTTAGGAAGACCGCTTATCACACAGCAGCCATCCTGGCCTTTCTGTACATAAAATGCCAGGCCCTCTTCCACCACAGAGCTTTACTTAGCACTTAAGCTCCCTTTTCCTGGAACAGTCTCCAGATACTCATGTCTAGCGTTTTGTTGTTGAGGACTCAGCTCAAACCTCCCTTTCCCTGGTAATCCTATCTGGCCACTCAGTTTAATTAGGGATCAAGTGATTGGATGTTCTCACCTTGTCAGTTGCTTTCCCATTATTTCCTGGTATTGTGAGGACATGCTCAAATTTAAAAGAGAAGCATCATAATTTTGGTTAGAATCAGGGAAAAATGGTTTCAGTTGCTTAAGACTGCCATATTGGGCAGTGTTAATGTGTATTCTGGGTTCTTATTTTCTGCAAGACCACCTGTTTTAAGTACATTCCATAGAACTTGATCTGTCTACCAATTGTGCAACTATGACAATTCAATGAGGGTAGATACCATTTCCCTATTCATGCCTGTATAATCCCTGGCATTGATTATTATTTTGGTTTCTACAAAACATATGAACTTAATGCAAAAGCGGGTGATTTATTGCCTCTTGTGTTTGTAAAAACTCAGTATGTTTTTTTTTCCTTTAATGAACTAGATGTGATTATTTGACAAGCAGTGGTCATTAAAATACTGGATGTAATTGTAGGTAACTTGACTGCCTCCACAGAGTATTAAAATATGCTTTTTTTCTCCTTTTGTGAGGATGATAAAACATTAAATACCTCAAATATGACATGAAGGATTTAAAAATCTTTTCCTAGTAGATGGCAGATTGTTCTCACATGTCTATCAGGAAGTCTGCCAAAATAACAGTAACCCCCAAGGACAAAAAGAATAGATGAGACAACAGAATGAGAGATGTCAGCCAGTTTGCAGAAAGCTAAACCAGATAAAGAAATGAATTACGAGACCAAAGAAAGTTACATGTTAAATGTCTGCAAGGGATATACTAAAGAGACAAACTCACTCGATATAGAATCTGTGAGAGGCTCAATTTTTGCAGGCGAAAGTTGCCAAGGAATGGAGGAAGGTGTGGGGCTGGAAACAAGGGATTCATTAAAGTCTGTAAGAGCTGCTGAATGTCCAGGGTGTCTATCCCACCCTAGGAATCCAGATAACTCCCCCATCCCACATACAGTTTATTTTCTAGGTGAATTGAAGCAGAGAAATCAGACCCAAATGAAAGCAGGCATGTGAAGCATCAGACAAGGGAATCAGGTGAAAATCTATATCCTTTACTGAAGTAATGTCACCAGTCTTACCCCATCTTGGCCTCATTAAATCAGCATCCAAGGCTTACATACCGCACAGCCCTCCCCGCATCCCCCAGTCAAGATGGGAAGATTATTCTCTGAAGAAACCATGCAGTTTCAGAGAAAAACTCGCTGACATTTGGGCATTCTCCAAAGAATAGGCCAGGTCACTACTACAATGAAGTCTGTCAACAAACTATTCATGCACAATGCTTTTCAGTGCTTTGCTTTTAAATATTGACAGCCAAAGATAATCAGACAAAGTTTCAAACCGAAAATCTTTTCAGCATACTTTTTATGCCTCATCCCCCGTTATTTTACCTGGAAAGTAAAATACTGCCAGGCCTTAGAATTTACGCCTTAAGAGAATTCGTTCCAGCTCTGGGATTATGAGCATCTGGGAGGAAAATTTGAGTCCTAACAGCAGTACCCTCACTAATGTCCAAAATCACATCTTGTCTTGGAAACTAGAAGTGTTACGTCCTGAACTTAACGCTATTGCTACAATAAAGCTCTACAGCTCAAAACCTTGACATTTACCAAATATGCAGCCAAACAGCTCTTTTCTAGCAAGTTGCCTAGCATCACATAAATACATGTTTTCCAAGCCTTTGTAAACTGCCGTGTCCTACCTCTAGAAAAGAGGACAAATTAAGTTCCACCTGCTCCCGGGGCTCCAGTCCCAGAATCCTTGGCGATTTTGCCCGAAATAGTCTTTCTCCAGCTCCGCAGGCACAGAATAGCGGCCCTGTCGGCCTCAGGCCTGGCGCCGCGTCCCCAGGCAAGGGAGGGGCAGGACCCGGAGAGGCGCGGCGGGGCGCCTCCTCTGCAGACCGCCTTTCGGGCCTCAGGGACCGCTTGGGTTTCCGATCAAAAGCAGCTGCCGATTGTCATGTAGACGCCCCACCCCCACCCCAGACACACACCCGGTGTTTGTTTGCCTTCCCTATTTTAAGCTGCTGATTCTGTAGATTGACCCTTTGACTCCAGGCTCTATCAATCATCTCGCATTTTGTGAGAAATGGGGGAGGAGGGTTTGGCCGAACAGGAAAGCTTTTCTTTTCCCGCCGTGAACAGCGGCGCCGGGAGTCTCTGGCCTTAATTGCAAGAATTGATCGATAGCTTTCAATTGCTGTGTTATAATTTCTTGGAAGTGCAGAGTTTGCCCGCGCCCTGGGCGCAGCGGGACGCGGTGCGCGCTGGGGCAGCCGCGCGCTAGGCCGGAGGTTATTCCGGTGCGCGGGGTGGACGGCCCGCGGCCCGGCCTGGGGTTAAGCGGCTTCTCCGGCCGCGGCGTGCGGGCCGAGGGAAGGCGGCGGGACGCGAGACGCCCATCCTGAACTCCAGAGGGTTGCCTTCCACGGAGCTCAGCAGATGAGCGGGCGAACATGAAGTCCAGTCCTGTCATCCAAGCCGCCATTGACCTCACCGCGGGAGCCATAGGGGGCACAGCATGTGTCCTGACCGGGCAGCCTTTCGACACAGTGAAAGTGAAGATGCAGACGTTCCCCGGCCTCTACAAGGGCCTCAGCGACTGCTGCCGGAAGACGTACTCCCAAGTGGGTTTGCGGGGCTTCTACAGGGGCACCGGCCCAGCGCTGATGGCCTACGTCGCTGAGAACTCTGTGCTCTTCATGTGCTATG
Source organism: Manis javanica (assembly GCF_040802235.1). NCBI lineage: Eukaryota > Metazoa > Chordata > Mammalia > Pholidota > Manidae > Manis > Manis javanica. The sequence continues at coordinate 87,849,086 of NC_133169.1, read as the reverse complement.
GCTTCTGCCAGCAGTATGTGAGGCAAGTAGTCGGACTGGACAAGCAAGCAAAGCTGAGTGACCTGCAGAACGCAGCCGCTGGCTCCTTGGCTTCTGCGTTTGCTGCGCTGGCGCTGTGCCCCACTGAACTTGTGAAATGCCGGCTACAGACCATGTACGAAATGGAGAAGTCGGGGAAAATAACAAAAAGCCATAATACGATTTGGTCCGTCGTGAAGAATATCCTTAAAAAGGACGGCCTACTGGGCTTCTACCATGGGCTCTCGAGCACACTACTTCAAGAAGTCCCGGGCTATTTCTTCTTCTTCGGTGGCTATGAACTGAGCCGATCGTATTTTGCCTCAGAGAGATGGAAAGACGAACTAGGCCCTGTCCCTTTGATGTTAAGCGGTGGAATTGCTGGCATTTGCCTTTGGCTTGTCGTATACCCAGTGGATTGTATCAAATCCAGAATTCAGGTTCTTTCCATGTCTGGAAAACAGGCAGGATTTATTGGAACTCTTTTAAGTGTGGTGAGAAATGAAGGAATAGCAGCCTTATACTCTGGACTGAACGCCACCATGATTCGAGCCTTCCCCGCCAATGGGTCGCTGTTTTTGGCTTATGAGTACAGCCGGAAGATGATGATGAGTCAGTTTGAGACATACTGAAGTGTCTTGGTGAGCCCTGATCCAAATGTATGCCTTTGAGGACTATGGTTTATCTCGGGGCTTCATGGAGTATTGGACCAATTTGGAATCGTTTTTTACTTCATGGAGATTTTGTTTTTGTCTTATCTTTTTCTACCCTTAATCTTAAACTTTATGAAAGAACCTTTATTTTTATATCTTATAATTTCTTCCCATAATTGTATTGAAATAGAAAAGTTGCTGCTCTTGTGTTTGGTGGGATATACAGAGTGATCAGGTGGCCCTATATACCTAACCTGAAGGTTAAATATACTATATTACTGCCTTTGCATTAACCTGTACATGTACATATACTTTGAAAGTTGGTTATATGTGGTGAGCAAAACACAGCTTGGTTCCACGTTTAATCTTATATCACCAGAATACCCAAGTTAACCATGTTTCATGAAGATGATTATAAATGATGGCTTAACCCATTCACAATGTAGGGTCTCTTTAAAACTCAACATGTACACTATACTAGGCAATTAAAGTTTTTAAAAAGTTCTCATGTGGTACTTGAAAACCAAAATACCCATCTCGATTTTTAAGAGGAGAATATACCTGCATACTGGTGTGGCTTCCACATTCTTGAGCTAAAGCTTCAGAGTAGGCATCCCGGATTTTCTCAAGATGCTCTACTTATAAAATAGTGCCATTCATTTTCAAAGTGGGATCAGATTCCACACTCTTAGGTGCAGCCTAAGAGCATCAGCCCTGTGGCAAGTAATGCGACCTTCATCTATACCAACTTCCCTTCTTCTTTCCCAAAGAGCTTCCCCTCTACTGGGCTTTAGAGTGAGGAAGTGGTTAAGGGGATGGAGCTATTGATCCACTTTGGATCATTTACTGTCCTCTCTGCCGCCACCATCAGAAACCCTTCCAGAAAACAGAGTGCCAAAGCCCAGAGAACCTTTTATTCCCTGTTTGCTGATCACGTGACAGTACTTGTGGGTGAAGTCCTCCCCTTTCAAGGCAGAACTAGACACAACTTAGTGCTTACACGCCACAGTGAATAAGGTCAGCACCCACCCATCCTGAAATACACCTCAGTCCGTGGCTCCTTGTCACCCTTTCACCATGTTGGAAACTTCTAAATTTCGTACTGTCCGTCAGTGGATTTTTTGATGACTGTATATGGAGTGTGACTTTACAAAGCAGTGAAACATAAGAAAAAACTACGTTTATTAAACTATGCCGTATGTATGTATAGATGCACTAACAACAACAACAACAAAAACAGAAAACAAAACAAAAAACCATACTGATCCCCACAGACTTGGTGATGAACACCTGTTCTTTGGCCATGTGTTGTAGGAGGGTCATGCTTGTCACCACTAAAGTAAGCCTGAGCATTCCTCGCTGCTCTAGAAGCAGCAGGGTCCCTTTCAAAAAGAAGCGTTGTTAGGCAGCCAGTGAAGCAGGAAGCAAGCGGACTAATAGTCTTAGTAATAGTCTGCACCATGTGTGTCTATCACTGTTGACAGGATATAAATCTCCCGTTTCCTTTAGCTTTTTGCTATATGTGAAGCCTCTGTGGTAACTAGCCATAGTGACAGAGCAAGAAGGTCGGGGAAACAATACGCGACAAATTGGAGCTGCAACAGACATATGGGGAGGGGATGCCCAGCGTACCTGGTGTGCTTGAGAGCAGTGCCTGGCATGCCATTTGCCTTTTCTTTAAAAGAAAACCATTTTTTCCATTTTATTTTTAAGTTACATATACATTTAAGTTATATATTCCATATTTAAATGGTCAGTAGCTGCTTAGTGGGGCTTCATCCAAGTAGGCCTGGATTAAATCAGGAAAGAGAACAGACCTGGCTTCCAGCAGGAATTGGACCTCTTCAGCACCCACACCCCTGCCCAGCACCAGTGAGCTTTTCTCAGCCCTGTCGTCAGTAGACCTTTTCACATATTGTCTAATAAAGGTTTGACTAAGTATCTGCAATAGAAATAGTTTGAGGCAAGTAAGAGTGAGTGAGGGGAGGGAATGGGAACCTAAGTCAGAAGAATTTTTTCCACTCTATTTGCTTAACTCATGGCTTGATATTTTGGAGCAGTTTGTACCATTGCACATCTACACTCCAGAAAAAAATAGAGTAACTTGAAAATTGTATTTAGAGAAATCTGAGTGTTCTATCATTAAGCTTTTTAGCTAAATAAAAATGTTTATTGAACTCATACCATTTACAATGTATTGTATATTGAGTTCTGGGTATTCAGACATTAATGATAGCTGATTTCTGTTCTCAGTAATCTGACCATCTAGATGTTTGTTTTACAGTTAGAAGAATGATGTTCTAGAATAAAATTCAGAACAAAGTGGCATGGGCCATGCTACGCATGCTGTTTGACAAGGTCCAGTCACGAGGAGGAATCCTGAAAGCCAGGAAACCTCATAGCTGGGCCCTGCCAATTCCTGTACTTATTTTTGCAGTTATGATGTTGGTAATTGGGCTCATATATGGGAAATCATATGTATTTAAAACTGATTCATCTCTATTAATCAACATAACCCGAACCTTTGATTGGAATGGGAATCAAAACAGTAGTTCCGTGAATAAGAGCAGCAGTCTAGGCACAACCGTCCCGGCAGGCCGCCCCAAGCAGTTAAATCAGAACAAACCAAGCTGTTCCAAGAATTAGATCCAGCCTGTCCCCCACTCTGCAACAACACAAATATGATGAACGAGGAATTTCTTACAGAATTGGCTAAGAAGGAGTTAGGGGAGCCAGGCCGGTGGAAAAGCCCCGGAGTTCCAGTGAAACAGCAAAGTGAAACCAAAAAACACCTATTAATTCCTACTGCCCAGGGGCCTCCCCATGTTGCTTCTAACATAAGGGGACTACTCTTGTATCCCCCTAAAGAAAAAAATTCTATGGGAAAGATAGGGAAATGGCTTTCACAAATGTCCCATACACAGGAATTTATGATGAATACATGACAAAATATTATATCAATGGCAAAGTAGTACGCACAGACTCTGTCATGTATGAAAGGATAAAGAGAAGTAATAAACCATACTGCTTACAAACTAAAGAAGATGCAAAGATCCAAAAATGTGGAATGATTATTATGGTAGAATAAAATGTTCATATTGTATATAAAAATTAGATCCAGATTGTGAGGACATAGACCTTAAGCTAGGATGGGGATGGATAATGTTTGATGTAAACAGAAACCTCAGAGCATGCAAATATAAGTTTAATAGTTTTAAACATATAATCATACAGCTTGAAATTTATATATCCATTTAACTCTGTATAACCTTGCACGCTTAAAAGCAGAATCACAGCCCACACACTGCCACATGCCATTTTCCTGCCTAGCACCTAGCATGTAACCTACATCTCTGGCCAGAAAGGTTAGGGGAAAGTTAAACATTAAGTGTTACAAGGAAGCTGTTCAAGGAAATGATAACATGAGCTGGAATCATGCAAAAAGTGAAAGGAAAAAACATTGTATCATCCATGAGCAAAGAAAATGTTTAACATTATGTAAGGCCTAAAAGATATAAAAATAAAGACCCTGCCACTTGATGTCAGGAGATGCTTCAACCCTGATATGGTGTCTCGTCTCCTCATTCGCCGACGTTGTCCTTTCTTTGTGACCCACACCTTGGCTGGAGCTGGACTCCGGCAACAAAAAAGGAGAATCTATTTGTGCGTGCATGCGTGTGTGTGTGTGTGTGTGTGTGTGTGTGTGTGTGTAAAATCAATGATGAAATCTCTGAATTTAAGGACCTATCTCTTTTCTTATTGTGTTTTTCTTTATGTATTGCATTTTTTTGTATTCTTTCAATCAGTGCCATGGTACTTCTTCTTTTCCCCAGTTTTATTGAGGTATAATTGGCAAATAACACGGTGTAAGGTTAATGTGTACAATGTGATTCACAGATACTGTGAAATAATTACTACAATAAAGTTAGTTAACACATCCGTCAGCTCACAGTTACCCTTTATTTTTGTGTATGATAAGATGGCATTTATCTCTAAGATTTAAATTGGTCCAGTCCATTTTTCTGATGCTTAGTCTTATTTTAAACTTCACTTCTACATAGCATAATTTTGAAAAATATTAACTTTGAAAAATCTTTTCTGATATTTATTATACCTTTTGGTTCACTGTCAGGGCCATATGGTCTGCATCTTGCAATGTTACAGTGATATTACAACTAGAAATTCATTCTCTGTGCTAACTTCCTGGGATACCAAGCTGTAGCAGTTTGGTGACATCTCAGAGGGATGATATCAGTGGAGTATCACATCTGCCCATTTTCTTGATTGAACAAGAAAATTTCCCCAAGTTGCTGAAGTTGGAAGAAAAGTAGGTTCTTTTTCTTCTGGCCCAGAGCTCTATGGAGGAGTGACAATTTCCAGGAAGTTGCTATGTACAGAATATAGTCACAGGAGACTGTGCTCAGGGCCAGAAAGTATCCCTTTGTCCAGAGCCTGCAGTTCTAAGTTGAACACTGTTTGAGCTTTGAAATGCCTGTTTTCAAAGTCTTTAATTCTCTGGTCTCTCTGATCTCTCCAGATTCATGCGGAATGGCCCAGAAGGCTTCTTGAGAACTTTTTTAGAAAGTAAATGATTTCAGTGCTGAAACTGTCATCCAAGTTTGTGGCCTGCCTTGTGAGCTCCACCATCCGGTGTACTCGGCTCCCTCCTAAGGCCAGCAGTTAATACAGGCTCCTCGTGGATGATGTTTAAAGAAGGGACTGGAATCTTCCTGTGTCACAACCTCTTCAGAGTAGATGGAGTTCATCAGCCCTGACGCTCTGTCCACTGCACCAGGCTTAATGGCTTTTCAAAATCAGTTCAGGACATTTGGTATTACTGGCTTTAGTCTGCTCCTTGAGAAAAATTTCACAGGTGGGTAGGTAGTTTTGTAGAAAACTGATGTCTCTTAACAGTCCTGTCCATTTGGTTGGGGTGGGGGAAGTCTCCAGAAAGGGTATTATTTCCACCCCATGGAAGCCAGGTAAAATGTCTACATAGTGAGTATTTCTACTCCAGCCTAAGGTAGTTTTACTGGGTCCTCCTCAGCAACCTGGATTCTCAGCAGACATTGACTGGGGCATCCTTCCACACACTTTCTTTGCTGTTACTTTGCAAATGGTCCTTTTCTGCTTTCAGTGGAAAGCCTCATTTCTTTATTTTGTGTGTGTCTTTTTCTTTTTTTTTTAAATAAGTTATCATTGATATATAATCTTATAAAGGTTTCACATGAGCAACATTGTGGTTTCAACATGCACCCATATTATCAAGCACCCCCAAGCCCCATTGCAGTCACTATCCATTGACATAGTAAGATGCTACAGAGTTATCACTTGTCTTCTCCGTGCTGTACTGCCTTCCCCGTGCCTCCCCCACATTATGTGTGCTGATCATAATGCCCCTTAATCCCCTTCTTCCCCCTCCCCACCCACTCTCCCCAACCCCTTCCCTTTGGTAACTGCTAGTCCCTTCTTGGAGTCTGTGAGTCTGCTGCTGTTTAGTTCCTTCAGTTTTGCTTTGTTGTTATACTCCACAAATGAGGGAAATTATTTGGTACTTGTCTTTCTCCACCTGGCTTATTTCACTGAGCATAATACCCTCTAACTCCATCCATATTGTTACAAATGGTAGGATTTGTTTTCTTCTTATGGCTGAGTAATATTCCATTGTGTATATGCACCACATCTTCTTTGTCCATTCATCTACTGATGGACACTTAGGTTGCTTCCATTTCTTGGCTATTGTAAATAGTGCTGCAATAAACTTAGGGGTGCTTATGTCTTTTTGAATCAGGGATCTTGTTCTCTTCAGGTAAATTCCTAGGAGTGAAATTACTGGGTCAAGTGGTATTTCTATTTTTAGTTTTTTGAGGAAACTCCACATTGCTTTTCACAATGGTTGAACTAATTTACATTCCCACCAACAGCGTAGGAGGGTTCCCAGAGAAGCTCATTTCTGCCTTTGAAGAAATGGCAGGCTCTTCTGTAACCAGTGCTGAGTTCCCAGTCTAGGTTTGTTAGGGTCCAGGACTCCAGGGTTTCCCATAGAACAAGACACACGGACACGGAGATGAAAATCCAAGCAAAGTCTTTATTCAGCCAGCAAGCTGGGGTCGACAGCACCTCCCCTGACACGCAGGCCGAGTCCGAGCTGCCGACCCCCAAGCAACTTTAGGTATGGTTTATATGGGATTTCTACAGTCATTGCACCAGAGCCTGCACATTACCCCAACCAATGAATTTGAAACACATTCTATACTTTGGCCAATAAAATTGGAACAGGGATACACCAGGTGCCTGACCTTTGCACAAGCATTCCTATGTGACTTCTCACGAGTTTCGACCCCAGGGGGGTCGTTTACTTCTAGTTATCTAACTTAGGGCAGGGTCCAGGAATGTTAGCCTCACGTAGTTTCTGGCTTCTAGTTATCTAACTTAGGGCAGGGTCCAGGAATGTTAGCCTCACGTAGTTTCTACGAAAACTGGGTGGCTCAGCCCTGTTCCCTGCATTCCTCTACAGGTTCTTGGAGATGCTGCCCACAAAAAGCCTTTCCCATCTCCTCAGCACCAGCCTTGGGGGTCTTCTCGGCCTCAGGCACCCATTTGGTGATGAAAAGGCAGAGTTAGTCTAACACTCTGAGTCTGGAAACTGCTACCAAGTAATTACTGTCTTCTGTAATGAATTACAACGTTTCAGCACACACTGCTCTTTATTTAGCTATTCTCTGCCTCTTTTTTTATGCTTGCATCCCCACTTCACTTTGCTGTCTGGAGTCAAAGCTGATAGAGGTCAATAAGAGCCTTGCTGTAGCATCCAAGTTGTTCCTCCAGATTGGGGAATTCTGTCCTACAGAACTAGGCAGGAAAGCTCCTCGCTTTCTTGGCTTTGTTTCCTTGATACAAGTGACTCTGTATGCTTTATATTCTATCACATATTCTGTTTTTTTTTTAATCCTGTTGGACCTCAGGTTCACAGAATTGGACGATGACAAACTGTCATCATTATCTAAAAAAATAAGAAGAATCTGTGAACACAGCACCCTCCCTCACATGCTAGGGCCTTGGTATAATCTACATTTAACAATGTGTATGGTCCTTCATACCTCTCCCCCACTTCCAGCAACAAAGATAATCATAACCCTGAATGCTGTTATCATTCTTTGCTCTTTTGAATACACTTTTATTGTATTATATATACTTCCCCTTCCCTCCAATATATACATATGTTTTTCATCTAGTTGTTTTAAATTTTATAGTAAGGGTAAAATATAGTATGTAAATACTTTGGTACTTACTTTTTCCACTTAAATGTATTGTTAAAATCTGATAACCTTGTGATATAACTCATTTATTCTGACTGCTCTAAAACATTCCATTTTGTGAATTTAAAATATTTATTCTTTCAGTTGATGTGTATATAGATTGTTTCTAGATTTTGCTCTTGTGCACACTGTCTTATATATATATATACCTCCTGATGTAAATGTGCAAGAGTTTCTCTTGCATATATAACTAAGAATAGGAATTATGAACTCTCAAGTATTTGTCTGGGTATGATTGTTAAATTTAATAGATAACGCCCAACAATTTTCTGAATTAGTTGCTCTGATTTTCACACTCACTTGTTTGTAAGGCTTGGCTGTCATCTATTGGCCTTCTTTCCAACATTTGGTATTGTCAGGCTTTTACATTTTGTTAAACAATAATGTATTTTTTAAAAATCTACATTATCCTGGGGTTTTGATCTTTATTTCTGTGATTACAGCAAAAGAACATCTCTTCAGGTGTCTTCTGGTTATATGTATTTCTTCTGTGAAATGTCTGTTCATGTCTTTTACCACTTTTTGATTGCTATTTTTGTTTACATTGGCTTGTGGGAATCTTGATATATTCTTGATATTCTTTGTATGTATATAGTATCTTCTATTTTATACCTTTTTATATCTTTTATTTTTATTGAGATATAATTGACATATAACATGAGTTTCAGGTGTACAACATAATGATTCGATGCTTGTATATATTGTGAAATAATCACCACAGTAAGTCTACTGAACAGCCACTGCCACACATAGTCTCATTTATTTTTCTTATGATGAGAACTTTTAAGGTCCACTCTTTTAGCAATTTTCAAATGTACACTACAGTATTATTAACTATAGTCATCATGCTGTACCTTACATCCCTAGGATTTACTCTTTTCACATCTTCAAGATGACTACTGATGACTCAAAATCCTTGATTTTAATACAATCAAATTTATTACTTCTTTATTCTATGGTCAGTGTTTTTCCAAGTACTGCTTTCTACCTGCAAGGTCTATAATATATTTACCTATGTTTTTAGGTAAAGATGTGTTTTTATGTTTAAATATATTTGCAATATATTTACCTACACTTTAAAAGTTTTTTTAGTTTTTGTTTCTTTGTTTCTTTGGTTCGGACATTAAGTCTTAGATCTATTTGGAGTTGATTTTTAAATTAAGACTCAATTTAATCTTTTTCTGAATGGATAACTATTTTTAATTGAACGGTTCATCTTTCCTCCACTGATCTGTGTAATGTACTGAATGTTTGTGCTGCCCCCACCCCCTCCAAATTTATATATTGAAGCCCTAACACCCAAAATGATGATGTTAAGGTTTGGGGCCTTTGGGAATTAGGTTTTGATGAAGCCAGGAGGGCGGAGCCCCCATGATGGGATCAGTGACTTAATAAAGAGCAGAGAGCTTGTTGCCTATATCCTGTGGGGACAGCGAGAACCCCTGCAGTCTGTAAGCCTGGAAAACGGCCCACCTTGAGGCCTCCGGCTGCTAGCACCTTGATTTTGGCCATCTCAGCCTCCAGAATTGTAAGAAAAAAAAATCTTTTGTTTAAGCCACTAGTCTATGGTATTTTGTTAAAGTAACCTGAGCAAAGTAAGACAATCTGAATTGCCACCTCTCTAATATTCAGACATCCCAGATATGTGTAAGTCTAGTTTTGAGTACTCGATTAACATTTGTTACATTTTCTGTCTGTGCACCAATATCAGACTATTTTGACTAATACAGCTTGATAACAAGTCTTAATTAGAAGGGCAAGTTTTTTCTTAAGTTTCCTAGCTATTACTGACATTTTGTTCTTTCATATGAATTTTAAAGTAATGTTAAAGTAACTTTGCTGTGTTTAAAGTAATATTGTCCTGGGGTAAAAGAGAACTGATAACTTCAAAATGTTGAATCTTCCAATTCATAGACATCATTTATTTCTCCATGTAGTAAGTCATCTTAATGTTCCTTTATAAAGTCATATAATTTCCCCAGATAGGTCTCACAGTTTGTTAGACTTACTCCTAACTACTAGTTTTTTTATGATTATAAATCATGTCTTAATTAAAATGTCAATTTATGCTTGTTGCTGGTTTATAAAATAAACTGATTTTATGTTGATTTTTCAAATTCTGTGAACTTACTAAACTCTCTTTTTAATTATACTTTATCTGTAGATACTTTTAGATTTTCTGTGTACTACTTAATATCATCTGCAAATAATAACAACTTCGCTTCTTCCTCTGCAATCTACTTAACTTGCATTTCTTCGCCTTATTATGCTGACCAAAACCTCCAGTGCAATATCAGAAAGATGTAATACTGGGTAGTCGTCTTGTTTCTGATCTCAGAGGAAAGCTGTTAACATTTCACAATTAATGTGTTTTGTTGTAAATGTTTTCATATCATTTAAAGATTAAGGTAGTTTCTTTCTATTCCTAGTTTAAGGAGATCTTTTTTCCCCATGATAAAAAGAATTTTAACAAATGCCTTTTCTGTGTTTATAAGGATAACTGTGTGATTTTTTTTTCTCCTTTAATTTACATCAATAAGTGATATTGGCTTTTAATTTTCCTTGATTTCAGCATTGTGCTAAACAAATGACATTTTTAGGGAGTGTTCTCTTATTTTTGTTATTCTATGTAAGTTTTTATGTAAGATTGGAATTATTTCTTCCTTGAATTTGTGACACTCCTTTGGTAATTACTCATGGCCAGCTAGTCCTGAGCTTCAACTTATTAAATAGTTATCATACTCTTCAGTTTTTTCTAATCTTGATGAATCAGTTTGATTAATTTATATTTCTAAGTATTTGTTAATTCTGACTAATTTTTTTAGCTTCTTGGCATATACTTGTGCATGACATTTTATCATTACTTCTGTTGTCTGTGTCTAGTACAATATTTGAGTTTGTGTACAATATTCTCCCTTTAATACTTCATGTTGGTTATTTGTGCCTTCCTTCTAGGTTTCTTGTACATTGTAAGATGTGTGTGAACTCTATTAATATTTCAATGAATCAACTTTAAGGTATTTTTATTCTCTGTCTTGGATAGTTGTTTACTATTGATTTCTTCTCTTAATTATTTTCTTTTTTACACTCTTGTGTTTACTGTGTCTTGTTCTTCTCATTCTTGAGAAGAATGGTTGACTCATTAATCTTATTTAGGCTTTTTATTCAACATACTAATTTTTCTCTAAATACTGCTTAACTGCATCCTACATGTTTTTTTTATGATGTATCAAAATAGTTAAGTTCCAAATAGCTTCTAAAGTTAGTGTGATGCTTTGACCCACAGGTTATTTAGAATGAATTTAAAATTTCCAAACATAGGATATTCTAATCATCTTTTTCTTATTAATTCCTAGCTTAATTTCACGGTGGTCAGGTAATATGTTTGTGTAATTTCTATCTTCAGCTATTTGTTGAAACTTTGTTTAATACACAGTGTGGTCAATTTTTTATAAATTATGAATAAAATAATATACATTCATTATTTGCTGAATTTGATGTCCTATGTACATCTAGTAAGTCAATTTTCTTGTCTCTAATATAATAGTATTCCTTCCACCCGCTGAACCAACCAATCAGTTCATTTCCACTGCTCAGCTATCTAGGTATATTCCATACCTCAGGCCACTTCTCTTTGCTTTACAAGTGGATGGCAAAGATCCTGCTTGTGGGTCTGCTCACTTGGAAGGTTTCCCTTCACCACTGTCCGATAGGGCCCTCCTTGAGCAGGCCTGTAATTCAGCAGTTAAGCTTTCTTGGCACCAACATATGTACCAGTCATCTGTGAACTTGGGCAAAGATCTTTCCTCCTCTATAACTGGCCATAGAGAATCTTCCTGTGAAATCACAGGTGTGAATTGGGAAAGACTTTGGTTCAATAGAAACAGAGGTAGGTGAAATGTCCAGATGATCTGTTTGTGAAATTCCTTTTGGACTTGCTTGGAGTCAATTCTGAATTTACTATTTCTATGGTACAAATGATGGCTCCTCTATTTACCTAACCCTATGATTTCGTAGATCTGATGGTACCAAGTCCATAATGAGCAGCTCTAATGGCATGATTGGTAGGTGTCCTATAGACAGCCACTCAGTCTCTACTAGGGCTGGGGAGCACGACAGGATCTATGTATAAACACAGAGAAGTTATCTGCTGGAGAACGCATGGGTCGGCTTGGTGAGATCTACACTGTAATTCTTCTACTGTGGCTTTCTGGAAACTCCACATAGTTTCCTTACCAACCACGGGCATTCCAGCAACATCAGATTGGCTGGATCACATCAGACTGGCTAGTATCATAGCCTGCACCTGCTGCATATATGTTCTTGCCCCAGGCCCTGCCCACACCTGGCAGCATTTTGAGTTCTAAAAATGGTACATGCTGCCTCTAAAATCCAGTGCCTCTTTCTTAGTAGCAGGAGATAACTAGATAACTTGTATTTTATCTCAGAGAGGATTTCCTGGTACGCCCTAGACCTGCAGTCATCACTGATGCAGTGGGCCCCTGAATCTTCATCGGCCTGATCTTTTCCTCAGTGACGTGCATGTGTCCTGCTAGGTCATCTAGGGTCCTTGCCATTTACGGCTTACTAGGTCCAGTTAGCTTGATGTCATCAATATGATAGACTAGTGTTATGGTCTGCAGAATGTTCAGTGTTGAGATTTTTGTGGAGTATGTTATGAAATAAAGCAAAGGAGTTAACAAAACTCTGGGGCAAGGCAGTGGATATATTCTGCTGCCTTGTTATGAGAAGATGAACTGCTTTTGATTTTATTCACTGATGGAGTTTAACATGAATGCATTCACCAGAAAAACAGCCACCTACCAAGTGTCAAAGGTTATACTGATCTACTCTAGTAAAGATACCACATCTGGCATGGCAGCTGCAATTAGGCCTATCACTTGGTTAAGCACATTGCAGTCCATTGCCATCACTATGATCTATCTAGTTTTTGCAGGGGGTGAACAGGTAAATTAAAAGCAAATATAGTAGAAACTGTCACCCCTGCATAGTATAAGTTTTTGGAGGCAGTGTTAATCTCTAAAATTCCTCTTAGGATGCAGTATTACTTAAAATTTACTTCTTGGCTAGGGAAAGGGAATTTTCAGGGTTTATACTAACTGTCCCTTGCCGGAGTCCAGCTCCAGCAGGGGGGTGTGAAGCCCAAAAGGATGAGACGGAGTCGGCATATGGAGAGACAGGACACAGAGTCAGATGGAGGTGGTCTCTTGACAAAGTGTCAATGACAGCTTTATTTATACCATTTTGCAAAAGGAAATGATTATTTTTTATTGTTCTGATGATTAATTAGTATAGGCAGTTGGTTAATAAGTATAGGCAAGCTTTTTTCTTTCTTTTCCTTTCTAATCTACTCATGGTTGGTCAAGCGTTAGACAGGTTATTGTTTTTCTGTTCCTTGACCGAAATTTTTCTTATCAACATGTACTCTATTGTGTTTTACGTTTCTATGCAACGCAGTTTCTAAGTAGTGCATGTGACTGTAGGAGCGTGCAGTATGTAGCAGCGACTATGGAGTCTATCAGCTCAGGGTGAAATACAGGTCACCAAGTGCCACAGTTAGCTAGGATTCTTTCCTACAAAAATATTTTTAGAGGCTTTAATAAATTTATAATCAATATAAAATCATAAACTCATTATCTTCACCTTATACCCTTTTATAGGGCACAGTAGGCAGCAAACTAAATTTCCCCTTCTTATCTATATTTCTCTTTCTTCTGTGCGGATACCAAAATCTCCCTGACATACACTACACAGGTCTCCATGACTCCACTGCTGCAGGGACTAAACAAGTTCTTACATGGTGAACAATGCAAGGGCATTCATATCATAGAAACTGTTTCTGTTTTAACTACAAACCTTAAACTATAACCAATCACGTCAAATATAATGTATGATTATGCATTTGATTTTTATACTTTATATGTGAATCTAATAAAATGTTAATGTAGTAGGTAAATGCAAGATATAGATAAAAGCATGATTTAGAACTGTAAGAAGGCAGGTGTAGATAATCAGGTTTGTGCTTACGGACCAGGTCTTAATCCAAGCTGAACAAGGGCAACAAAACATCCACAGGTGTAGAAGATTTCTCTCAAAACTGGAGGGGGGGAGGTTCTAAGCCTCGCCTCTGTTGGCCCCCTTTTTCTCACCTGATGGCCCCCCTGTGACTGTGCCTGTCTTAGGTTGTTCCTCCCTTGAGCAATCCTACCCGTCCCTGGCTAACCAGCCATCTTCCGGGGCCATACAGGGACATGTAAAGCTGGCAAGTGAGAGAGAAGTAATGTTCTTTGAAAATGTTAGTTTTTTACTTCTTTGCAGATTTATGCTTGTGGCTTCTATGCCCAGCACTTGTTTTGAGGTGTCTTTACTTCCTGGAAAATTATGGTGCTTGGTATTTCACGTATGAGGCACAAATTCTAGTAAAGGGCTGTGATTAGGAAAGAAGAAAAACAAACTATAGAAGTAGTAGAGGGAAGAAAACATGAGATGATTAATTAAGTGTCAACAGGGTTATTCTATTCAATATTTTCTCATGACTCTATTTCTATAAAACTTTCCATCACTAGTTTCACTAGCAAAACAAGGGGGGCATTCTCATTGGAAATGGGATGGTCAATGTTTGACTAACTAACAGTAGGTTTCGGTACTTTATGCCAAGATTGCCATTTGGCCCCTGCGTTTTCTATTCTTCAGGAGCACCGTCCTGAAAAGCTTTTGGGAAGTTTATGTTCTCATCCTTTCCGTGCTGCTTAGCAAAGGGTAGCTTAGTCTTTAGCAACAATGCAAGTAAAAACAAAGTTAATAGTATAATGGAAAATAACAAAATCAAGGTGGGTAATAGAGGGAGCCAGCTGCGAAGGCCCCTGATTTGTGGGGGTCTTCTTCCAGCCTGAGCTTTGCCACACAGCTTGAGTAGCATGGCTCCCGGCAGTCCCTTACTCTACCAGTGAGGGAACTCATAAAAGGGTTTGGTTTCAGAGGTCCCTAAGACCATCCCTAGGTTTGGTGATTCACTAAGAATCTCATTATTATTTATTATCATTTATTAAAGTAATAGCATACAAAGCAAAATCAGCAAAGGAAAAAGATGCATTAGACCAATTCTGGAAGAAACTACATACAAGTTTTCAAGAGTCCTCTCCCATTGGAGTTACAAAGAATGTGCTTCATTCTTCCAGCATCAAATTGTAACAACATGTATGAAGTGTTGTCTACCAGTAAAGTTTATCTAATCCTAGAAATCCAGGGTTTTATTGGGTGCTGGTCATGTGGGCATCCTCTGACTAACATAAACCACACTGTTTAGTTTAG
Source organism: Manis javanica (assembly GCF_040802235.1). Lineage (NCBI taxonomy): Eukaryota > Metazoa > Chordata > Mammalia > Pholidota > Manidae > Manis > Manis javanica. The sequence goes on along the minus strand of NC_133169.1, from coordinate 87,833,764 downwards.
GCACTTAACCACCCTTATCAGTTATGAAGTGTTGGGGACACTCCCAAAATCCAAGTCCAAAGTGCCAACAAAGGGCTAATCTTGCAAGCACAATCTTTTAGGGATAGCAGTCACAGGCCTCTTATGGTAACTCTTTTCTGCATAGCCCACCCTCTTAGCACTTGGCCAAGATGTCTTTCGACAAAATTATTATCCATAGGACTCCATATAGCGAGTGAGGCCAACCTGCAATATGGGCCTCAGTTACACCTTCCTAGATTTGTCCAGTTAAACACAGCCATCCTCTGGGCCACTGTTCTCGGCGCTGCCACCACTCCAGCCTCTGCGCTGCTCTCCTGCAGCCTTGCAGCCCTGCCACCCTGTCATGCCCAGAGCACTGGGCAGAGCTATTTATTTATTTATTTATTATTATTATTTTTTTTATATACACTCTTATGAAGGTTTCACATGAAAAAACAATGCGGTTACTACATTCACCCACATTATCAAGTCCCCACCCATACACCAATGCAGTCACTGTCCATCAGTGCAGCAAGTTGCCAGAGATCCACTATGTCCTTTCTCTGTGATACTGTTCTCCCCATGATCCCCCACACCATGTGTACTAAACATAATACCCCACAGTCCCCTCCTCCCTCCCTCCCCTCCTGCCCTCCAGAGCTCTTTATATAGAGTCAACAGCCATGTATTGCCCACAGGTGTGCAGTGAGCTAGTCAACCAGGGTCAGGTGAGAATTCTGGCCACAGGAACTCTCATTTTATCCACACTGGCCTCAAGCATCAACTGAGGCACAGCACAGCTCTGGCTAGGAAGTTGAAGCTGACCCATATGCTGTGTTGGGTGAGGCAGTGTTGTGATAGTCAGGGTACACATGGAAGAAATATAGCCCAGCGGGCACACGTGGTACCCCTGGAAGCAAAAGAGTTTACAACTGGTAGGGGAACCACGCAGAACATACGTCGGTTGGGCAGTGCTAGCTGACGACTCCTAGTTGGCCTCCAACTATGGGGCCTCCTGCTGCAGGATTTTCAGTTCGATCCAAATAATTCAGTTCTGTCCCTGGTTTCAGAGGGGCTTCCTGAGGCAGTCAGCACCAAAAAGAGTTTCTTGCCCATGATACCAGTTTATCCACCTCACGGGAGTGTACAACAGCTGCAGATGTTCTGCTTGGAAGGTGCAGGAGGCAACTGGGATCTGGGAATTCAGAATTCCAAGAAAGCCAGCAGTAAGGGGCCGTGGGGACACTCCCCAGGCCCCGTTCCCAGATAACAGCCAAGGGCCAATCCTGCAAGCAGGGCTTTCTAAAGACACACTATTAGGCCTGCTTTTTAACACTTTCTACTCTGGGTTCTCGCAGCTGATAAGTGTATCTACCCCAATTACACACCCAGAGACCTGAGAAATAATCATGAGGTAGGCCTGTGGATGCTTTGGACCCACTCTGTGATGGACTTGGACCGCTACAGTGTTTTAGGTCTCGTCATAGCAGACGTAGCTGAGGAACTTCCTTCACCTTCCTTGAAAAAGTCTGGATATCTCATTATCCCAAGTGCAGTTTCCCAGGCGAATGGCTGCAGATCTGTTTAGGAAAGGATAAAAGGGTGTTAGTTGCCGTGTCATTAGCCTTTCTTAAAAAGTCATACTTCACCTCCAACAGTGGAATCCGGGTCTGTGACCTGACTTATATCTAAAAACAGGGTGAGGGACTGCAATTGTCCATTATAATAGCTGTATACCAGCTCCCAAATATTTTTATTGAATAAGTCAACAACATCCTACTTGGCTATCTATCTTTCTTGCTCCTAGGACCACCCTGATTTATTAGGCATAGCCACAAATCCTTGTGTGTCAACAAAACACCTTGACTGCCATGGTGGGCCTGTTGCAACTACAGTAGTTAAGTCAGCTCTGCCACTAATAGCTATGTGAAGCCATCTAGTCTCTGTTATTCTGAAATCTCATTATCCTTATTCATACCAGAGAGCCCAGTTCCTTGCCAGCACCACTTACTATAAACTCTTGCCTATTGAGCATAACTGTCCACTGAACTTCACAGAGATGTCAGTATTTCCCGAATACATTCCTTGGTAGTGAGGAAAGTGTCTTCTGGGCCCCGTAGGGAGCATAGTTGTTGGGTTGTTAGGTTTTACACAGAAACCCATTCTAACATGCCCATCCCTCTGAGACTTCTGATAGTCTCCTCTGTACTCCACCCAGGGATATTCATAATCTCTACTACATCTGTTAGTATTAATTGTATATAATCTCAAAGAGCCATTTACCTTTTTGGCCAAAGTATTAGGATCTAGTCCAGGTATCCTTGCCAGAAGCTGAAATCCCAAGTCATGGGCAAGTTCTCTGTGTCATTCATTTTACCATACCCAGCCTTATAGTCTGTATCCTGATCCAATAATACCTTAAAGTCTATTCTCAGGCATGTTTTCCTGGGTTCTTGCTGGTACATATTAGTCATATCTTGCAAATTATATCCTCCAGAGTAGAGAGCATACTTGTCCATAGGTTAGCCTGGTAGGAATGAGGATGGAGGGGCACATGTTGAGAACAAGTATCATTTCGTGGGCACTTGCCTCACAATGTTGTTGCATGATTTCCAGGAAAAGCGACACTGCCTTCCTCTGGCAGGTAGTGAAGAGGCTGCCTATTTGGCCTGGAGGATTCAGAAGTTTCCTTTGCTGTTTGCCACATTTTCTATTAGATCCTGGGCCTGATTTTCAATAGGCTATATTGTACCTCAGAAATGTGTAGAAAGATTAATACATTACAACTGATTTGAATCTGTTCCAAAATTTCAAAATTGGTTTATCATTCAAAAAATAAGTTAATACAATTTACCATTGTGGGGAAAATTGGAATTCCTATGGCCAGGATCCTCACCTGAAACCTTAACTACTTGACGATGTAACTGGCCCGCTGCTAGGCTACTGCTTCCACACCTGTAGGCACTAAGCTATTACTGACTGAGTCACTATATGAAGAGCTCTGCCCAGTGCTCTGGGGGGAGGCAGGGACGAAGGAGGAGTACAGACCTGCAGGCTGTTAGGTGCAGACATAATTTTAGTGCTCGACCTATTGCCAGGGGAACAAGCCAGGTAATAAACCCTTTTACCTCAAGAACATTCCAGGCATTCCTCAGTCTCACTGAACCCATAGTGAACTTGCCTGGGGCTGAAACCCATTGGCAAGACAAACACTCATAAAAAATCATCCCAGCTCAATTTGTACATGACTTCTTTCATTATTAAACATCTGTCTATCTTGTTTTGTAGTTGAGAGACTTTTTTCTCATTCTTCCCAAGAATTATTGGAGTATTGTCCTATAAAATGTCTCTATCAGATCTAAATGAAGAGATAACATGAGATTCTTTGTCAATTATTGTTTCTGTGACTTAGATTTTCTATCTCAGATGAATGGTAGGACAGATGAAAGTCACCCTTGATTTTCTTGCAATCAAATCTAGAGTCAAGAGGTCTTTTGAAACTTCTCTTGGGGCCTTTCATTGAGGAGCTGCCTATCTATGTTTGCAGCTATGAGTTAGAATTATGCCACTCAACTTGTTGCTAAGGAATATAATAAACATATTCTTAAAAAGATAAGAAAGAGGTGAATAGAATATCTGGAATTAAGGATAAATATTCTACCCATTTGCTTGTAGTGAAGTCTAGATAGTGTCAGTGTAAAGTCTTTGAGGAAATAAGCTCAGATCTGTATACTAGCTTAAGCAGAAATTCTGAATTTCTATTCAAGGGACAGCTGCAATCTAGTAAGAGGACCCAGTCCCTAATTATAAAGGCTCAGTAAAGTGGAAGTCCTGACCCATGGGTGAACTTGGTTTGCTCTTTTTTGATTATGTTCTTCCCCCAAGTGTAAGGAGGCCTCCTGGGTAAATCCAAATTCACTCAGAGTAAACCTAGGCTGAAAAATATAAATAATTTATGTTTGAATTAAAGTATGGAAGATAGGAAAGGCCCTGAACATTGGCATATTTAATGTGTATGTAAAGGCTATATAGATTCTTAGTGGAAATAGAGTCATCATACATAATTTAGGGCAAGATTTTGTGCCAAGATCATTGAGGCTCACAGGAGGTAGGTGCTCCAATCCCAAAAAAAGTTTTAATTATCCTGAAGATATAAGAACATGTTTACAGAAATATTGATTGAAAAGTCTTAGGAACGCTTAATGTAATCCAAAGTACTGCTTGCCAAAGTTCTTTCAGAAAAAAGGTGGACAAATCTGTCCTCAAAGAAGTCCTTTATCTACTCATACTCATCTGGTGAAAAATTAGAAGTCTGAACAGGAGATAGCATAGAACTTAAAATTCAGAGTTAATTACAATTTTAACTTTCCTATCTGTGTTGGTTCCACATTTGCCACTTTAAACCATAACATTATTTTAAACTGTACTTAAATTTTAATTTTTTATTTTAAATCTGTACTTGAAGACAAGAATTTGAGTTTTCTAAAAGAGCTATGATGTTTGAGTTCTGTAATTTATGTAAATGGCTATAAACAAAAGAAAATGTTAAAAGGAAGTTCAATTTGGTCTCAGAATGTATTGTAGAGGAGGAAAAATATCTTTTTACACAGTTCTAAGTTCTTACAAAAGACAGATTGACAAGAATAAGCATGCAAATTTATTAATAAAAGTTTTATGTGACATGAGTCTTCATAAAGAAAAGAAAAAAATGAAGAAATGGTTAAACCTGAGTGGTTTTATATTAGGTGTGATAAAGAATGAAAAGTGGTGGGAAAATGTGATAGAACAAAAGGTATGAGGTAAATGTAGTAAACTGGGAAAAACTCAGCAAGGCCTGTTCATTTGGATCCCTCTCTGAGTCCCTTTGTCTTCAGAGATAAGGAATGCACATTTCCTTGGGGTGCAGGGGGAGCCCCTCTCACTTGAGGGTTTCGTGACCTTCTTGAAGGGAAGGCCAGAAAGCCCTTCTTGCATGTGCCACTGCTCAAACTCCTTCAGCTTAAAGTATTCAGTATGTCAGGGTTCTGTATTTTGGGGTAGTGTATCCTGAACCCCATCAACATGTTTGGAGAAGATACTCTCCAAGCAGCCAGTTAATTAAAGCCATTTTTTAAAATTAAGTAGCCAATTAAAAAAATAAACTGTGTTGATAAAAGATATAAAACAACCTATTTTCAAACTTGTATTTGGAATAATGAGAAGCTAAAATGTAATATATTTATTTAAAAATAAATCTCTAAGCATTAAAGCTAAGATGCTATTATGGGTTAAACTGTTTTATCTAACAGTTTTGTTTTTTAGTAATTTCATAGAGGTGATGCTGGCAGAAGTACTGAAGGCAGGAAGGCAAATCCATTAATATCCTGAATAAACATTTCTGTCAATGAGGTCAAATCACTGCTTCATCTGTTAGGCAGACAGACAGAAATGAGGGGATGAAAAGGAAAGAAAGGCCCCCAAAAAATGACTCAGGGAGTTAATCAGATGAAGCCACAGGGTCTAAGAGTAACTCAGGAAATGTCCAGGGTCTCCCCAGATGAGAAACATCAGAAGCACAGGCAGAGCCCAGTCCATGTCCTCATTTCACCAATCAGAACAAGCCTAGAGGGCTAAGAGCTGTCAGTCAAAGGTGTCTCTGCCCTGACAAATGGCACATAAGAAGCCTCACAATAAGCAGCAGAGCCTGGGCAGGCCGGCTCTGTTGCTCTCTACCGAGTGCATTCAAACTGACTTTGCTTTCACATGTCATTCTATCTAACTTCCCTGCGACACCAAGCCTAGTTCCTTCCTTCTAACACAACCATGAGCCCAGTGTAATTGACCTGACATCCAGTGGCTGGCTATCTCCCTAAGGTATGGACTTGACGTTGGTCTCTGCTGCTGACGGCCTGGCACACAGCAATGGTGGTGGTAATCACATCCACCTTAATAAAGAGATGTTCATTTGTTGGCCCTATGCGTCATGTCCTTCCTTCCTGCCATGGCCACTTTGTACATGGCCCGGCAAATTCTAGGATAGCTGGGGAAAAGGCTATTTGATACCTATGGATTAAATGATTAAAATTTTGTAAAGTACCAAGAACTATGCCTGGCACATAGTAAGAATTATGTAAATGTTCTTAAAATAAAAAGCCACATAATTGACTTTCTTTCCAATCTCAGTGTTAAAATCCACAATCGCAATCTTGAACATTTAGTAACCATTCATATGAGGCAGGTATGCCTACATACTCTGTGCCCCATTCTGAGAGAGTTTCATAAACATATCTCAACCAGTGTGATACAGTGATTTATAATAAGAAATACAATTGACCCTTAAACAACACAAATTTGAACTGCACAGATCCACTTAAAATTGGAATCTTTTCATGTGTACTGGAAAATTTGTTGGAGATTAATACAATTTGAAAAAACATTTTTTTCTCTAGCTCACCGTATTGTCAGAATACAATTACATAATACACACAACACAAAATATGTAGTCATCAACTGTTTATGTTATCGGTAAGATCAACAGTGGGCTATTAGTAGTTGGTTTTGGGGGAGTCAAAAGTTATACGTGGATTTTTGACTGTGCAGAGGGTCAGTGCCCTTAACCCCAAGCTGTTCAAGGGCCAACAATATATATTTGGTCTTTGCCCATGGTTTATGGCACAGAGTTCCTAAAACTCTTGGAATTCCCGAAGGGATGAGAGTGATCAAGGTTCTTCTGTTATGCTAATGAGGTGGCTTTTGGACCAAACCTAGGATGGGGGCTGGTTGCCCTTAGAGCCAACCACTTGCTAAGAGGGTTGGACATTTCAGTTCCCCCCCACTCTCCACCCCCACCTCTGGAGAAGGGAGAAGGGCTGAATATTGGGCTTCATCACCACTGGCCAAAGAGTTAACCAATCATGCCTCAATAATGAGCACTCCATAAAAACCCCCAAAAAAACAGGGTTCTGAGAGTTTCTAGGTTGGTGAACATGTGGAGGTTTGGGGAGAGTGGAGCGCTCAGAGGGAGCATGGAAGCTCCACTCCCTTTCCCCACACCTGGTCCTATGCATCTCTTCCATCTGGTTGTTTCTGAATTATACATATTTTTATAACAGATGGTGGTCTAGTAAGTAAAATGTTCCTCTGTGTTCTGTGAATCACTCTAGAAAATCAATTGAACCCAGGAAGGGGGCAATAGGAGCCTCTGGTTTATAGCCAGTCAGTCAGAAGTACAGGTAACAACTTGGTCTTCCATTTGGTGTCTGAAATGGGGTGGGAAGTGTGAAATAAAGAAAAGCTCACCACCACCACACTGGGGACCGCCAGAACTATTTCTAAGGTATTGAAAGTTTCATTAACTCTGGGAGTCTCAAAATGGTCACACTTGAAACTAGATTTTCTAACACTGAAATAACATCTGTTCATTAAAGCCAACTTAAGCTAAACAAAATATGTATCACCACATTTGTTCTCTTTTGCTGTCTGGATTCCTGCTCAAGAACATAAGACAAACAAGAATGTCCTTCCTCGTAATGCCCTTTGGTGCCACAATGCATATCAACCCCCACCCTCTTTGTTAGCACTGTACATTTTATGTAAGATATGTACCCCTTTGAAATTCTGTCTTTCTCCCTGAGGATAAAAAAGCTTTTATGACTTGGGTTCCTTGAAACATTTCTCCTATCCATGGGAGTAAATGTTTCCTAGCTTAAGTCCTTACCCAGGCTCAAATAAAACTCCATCTTAATTTCAATGTGACTTTAATGAATTTTTGTCAAGAAGGGACAGCCTTGTGGGTCGGAACCCTCAACCTGTGGAATCTAACGCTGTCTACAGGTAAGTGGTGTCAGAATTGAGTTAAATTGTAAGACACCGAGCTGGTGTCAGGGCACTGCTTGTTGGAAGAGTGGGGAAACACCCCAACTACATTAAAATTGGGTGCTCAGAATGCAAGAGTTGGTGTCCGTGAAATGGAATTTGCTAGATCGACCCTGGCTCACAGAAACGTGGTTTGGGAAGAGAGAGGGTGAAAAAGGGTTGGGAATGAAGAACCTTTGATTTCAGGGTGATCACATTGTCACCTAGAGTATGGAGCAGCAGCTGAGACAGGGATCGTGGGTGTAGTCAGAGTAGGGTGAGGGCCTCCAGGAAAAGCAGGGTGGAATGTTCACAGTCAGAGCAATGTAACATTGGGCAAAGTCCCCCCAGAAACTTAGTGTTAAGCATTATGCAAAGTCAAGGTCACACTAATTCTCTAGGGAAAAATACCAGACTAAGAATACAGACATCTTCAGTGAGATCAGTTAAAGGTCAAAAGGCCTGGAGCAACTTGACCTGTAATGTTTGAGTGTTCCGCAAGGGTATCTCAGCATAATCCGTGACTTCACTGTAAACCGCCCTAGCAGACAGACAACAACCCAGCCCACCTTGAGGGCAGGGCAGGTGGTACAAGTCCACACCCTAAGCCTTTTTTTTTGATGTTCTCAAAAAATTCTCAATTGCCTATAAAACCCCTAGACAACACACCATCCCGGGCTCTCTTGTCCCCTCCGGGCATGAGCCAGGAGCTCTATTCTCTCACTTTATTTCTAAATAAAAGCCTGTACCTTGCTCTCCTACCTTGCGTGTTTGTGAAGCTCATTCTTAGGCTTTGTGAACAAGAAACCCAGCATCACAGCTATGCTGAAATTAGTTACTAAAGGTGAAAGTTGCCATCAGAATTTAGAGATGGATCCAACTGTTACCAGACCCCCAAAGACCAGATTCTTGAGTTTCAATGTTACAGAAATGAACACTGAACTCAGAAGAAAGTAGGCAGAGTATTAGAGAGAGCTTGTATGCAAGGGAGCTAACAAGAGAGGAATGTTGTGCTCCACAAGGGTTATGCTCCATAATGCTGTTGAGAAAAATACAGGCACAACATGGAGTCACTTCTGTTCAGCCAAGTCACCCAACCAGGGACTAATACTTAAACTCTATGACAGTTTCAACCTCCCCCAGAAAGTTAAGCAGTCAGAAATTTTCTGGTCAGCATCACTGATAAGATAACCTGTCACATGAGCATCCCCATCTTCCCTAAAAGAAGATGGGGTCATCTGCATTATAAAATCACCTGCTCTTCCCCTTAAGAGAAAGTGACCTTGCCTGAAACAATCCCTTATTTTCTTTTGCTAATAACATTTCCCCCACCCTCCCGTCTATAAAAAACTTTTCATTTTGGGCAGTTCCTTGGAGCTTCTCTCTACTGCCTGATTGTGAATCACTTACTAAGGCCAATTAAATCTTTGAATTTACTTGGATGAATTTTGTTTTTGATCAGGGCTTATAAAGGTAGTTTCAGAGGGTGAGGGGTTTGGGAGGCATGGTACTGATGAATTCTTTTGTGGTGTCATCTCCATCACTCAGCTCCTGGTACCACTTCTCATGGTTGGCAGATGTTGACTCATTGGCTTTCCCAAAACATGGTCAGGGACCTCCCTTTTAAGGTTTCTATAAGATAAACTTACACAGGAGAATTTTTATAATATTCTTTCTCCCCCAAAGCAATGATTCGCCTTGAGAAAACAGAGACTGGTCATTGATCATTGGAAGTGTTGGTTTGGTTTAAGATATGGCCAGTCGATTATTGACCATGTGGCCAGCTTATGGCTTTCCATAAATTCTTCTTAAAAGACATTTTGGGAGCTTTTACCTTTTAACCTTTAAGCCCCATGTGGGAGGTTTCACGAGTCCCTCCTGCTCTTTCCTATGCTGGCTTACTTTCAAGATCTTGAGGCTAAACCACACTCAGATTTCAGTGAGGCTGAGCTTTGGTCACTAGCCTCAAAGCCACCCCCTAAGGGAAAAATTATGCAGGGACCCTCCTAAACCTCTGGTCACAGAGAAGGTAGTGAACACGAGATGGAAGGACAAAACCAACATGGTCCTGAAACTAGGGGCCATAATATGAAGGAATTGTTTCATTTTATACATATCATCCACTTCCTGAAGAATCTTTTCTAAATATATTGGGAGAGTAACTGATTCCGGGGCTGTGTCTTTGGTTTTGAATGCTGTAGAATGGAAGAGGGGGGTCTCAGCTCACAGGGACCAATCACAGGCGGCTCTCTGTGATCCCGACACACAGGAGATTATTATACCTGAGGAAAGAGCCAGCCTGGTGGATGGGATAACAGCCACTATAAAGTCTGTTTTCCCTGAGAAGGGGACAGTTTTCCCCCCATGACTGCCAAGCGGAACACCCAGATGAAGCAGCTGATATGCTGCATATGCAAGCTGTGGGACTGGCTCTAAGATGACTGGTATATTCCCCAGCAGGGGGTCCCTTTCACACGTGCATTGTTATATAAACCAAAAAAAAAAAAAAAAAAAGCCTTGGGAAACCTACCCAATCTGTGGTCTGAGCTTCTTCTCCTGGATCTTCCAGTTGCTAATATAAATGTTTGATTAATTAACACGAGAATGGGGAGAGGTTTAGAGGAGAGACAAGGGACTCCTTCCAAAAAGTTGGAAATGTTTAAATGGTTATCAAGGAGTAAGGTGAATAAAGTGAATATTGATAGGAGAGCAACAAAGAAGAAACAGACAGGGGAGAGTCACAAGACTTGTCCCAGCAGGGTAGAAATCTTCAAATGGTGATTTAAAAATGGGATGAGTTCAATGGACATTGATGGGGTTAAAACAAAGGTTTTCATAGAGCACTACCCATGGCTGGGCAGGCCAAAGGAACCTCCTATTGGTTCCCCGATGTTAAAGGGTCCCAAACAAGTACTTTGTTCACCCCTGTTGGGGAAAAGTAAGAAGTCAGAAAGGAGATTACAATGAGAAACCAGCAATCCAACTTGGGGCAGTGGTTAGTCAGTCAATCAAGAACAGATAGACAAAACAGCCAGGGTCCCCTGGCTCCACCCATTATTGGGGCCTGCCCTCACTAAAGCCTTTTGCACAAGAATGGTTTAAAAGGGGCAGGAGTTGAAGAGAGGTTTCCAAGACTCCTTGATATGAGGGTCCCATAAACTGTGGTACCAAAGCCCATTGGCAAAGCTGTGACTCAGGCTACAATTAGATCGAGATTACCTAAAAATGTGATGGTTAATAGGATTATGAAATTTGGAATGTTTAAGCAGGTGTTACGTAAAGAAATGGTGCCAACATTACATGAATGTTTTATATGGGAATGGCTAATATGTACAGCTGCAGACCACTTCCCTTACCTACATCGAAACGTGTGGATGAAGTCCTTATAGAAGCTATAGGAACATATGAGTTGATAGAATTATAGTAAACACTTGCAGAATTGGTATGTTTGAACAGGTTTTATGTGAAATGGTTGAGGGGATGTTTCACCACCTAGGACTATAAAATAGAAGGTATGTTGCCCTTCAAACAATATTAAGTGGACATACTAAATAAGAACGAGTAAGATGATCTGAGCCACACCACACAATGTGGAATGAATCTAGAGAGCTGGTAGGGACAAATTCTCTGTGCTGATAGCCTTACTTGGGATATACACTGGGCCTTATGGCAAGACCCCATGGGCACTTCCCAGCAATGACTACAAGATCTTTGGACCAGAAAACTTCCATTTGAGATTTACTACTTTGCTATCAGATGTTAATTGACGCTAGCCTGGTGATTGAAGGACATAAAATGATCTTGAAACCTGAAATAACTGTAACATCTAGGGTGATGTTGGAGGAAAACCCTGCCAGGTGCGGCAGTGCCCAGGAGAGGTCCATGATAAAATGGAAACGGTTTAGCCAGGATCATGCTGCCTGGGGAATCCAGGAGACATTCACAAGCAGGGAGCCTCTTTTCCCCAACACTGACTCTGGAATTGCTTAAGGAGTGGCTGGATTCTATCATCACCTGGACAGTGCCCTGTAAAGAACCCTGGACTGACTGACAAAGAGCTACTTGGCTTGTGGGCAACAGTTTCGAGGTGAATGGGCAACATCTTGTTTGGAATGCCAGCGCTATGATGGAAGGAGGTAAAAACAAATCAGCTTGGTGCTGAATTATGTGATATTTTCCCAGCAGTGATGGAAGAATTGAACAATGGGAAAAGCCCCTGTGTTTGTTTTTTTACTGATTCATGGACAGTGGCCAATGGCCTGGCCACATGGACGGGTAGTAGGGCAGTGGAAATCTGGCCCACTTATGGGATACAGCCATATGGAAATTTGAGGGGTGCATTAAAGTAGGACCTGTCAGTACCCATCAGAAAAACTCCCAGGTTTGAAAGGTGATTGGAATCCACAAAATGATATCCCCATGTGCTCACTTAAGGTGGCTTCCTAGGCCCATGAAATAAGTGGACATTGGGGATCTGCAGCAATGCAGAGATAGGTTGAGTCTAGACATACTCTCTGAGCCACAAAATGCCAGGAAGAATTGCTCTGTCTGCCAAGAAAAGAGACGAGACCGCAGCTGGCTATGTGGCAGATTTCCTGGTGGGGAGGCCCTGAGCATGACTGATGAAGTCAGGCTGATGCTGGGAGCCCTGATGGGCTACAAATGGGATGGATCCTGATAGGACTAGACACTGACTCTGGACTGGGATTGGCTTGCCTGGTTACCTGGTGGCAGCTGCCAATGCTCAGAGTATTATGAGAGAACCAGAACAGAAGAGACCGCACGAATCTGAATGGCTGACATTTTTCAGACCAAGAAACTCACCTTATAGCCCGTGACGTCCAACAATCAGCAGAGAGATGTTCTCCTCAGAGTACTGGTTTGTTAGAGAACTACAGCAGGATACTGAATCACTGCTTCTCTAAAACAGGGAGAGAGAAAAGCATGAAGGGCCGGCTTAATGCCTTCGCAAGTGTGTGCTCACACTCAACATGAGGGGGGCTGAAGGAAAGTCCCCTCTAGATAGACTTCTTTAGTTTTTCTGGTGGATCCGGGGTAGAGAAGGTACATGTACACTTCCTTCCCCACATCACGTCAGTGTTTTTTCCCCTGCTTGATGCACTGGTTATAGGACCAATGCTGCAAATACAAGGATAGCAGCAGGGATGACACCTAAAGCAAGAAACTGTAACTGTCAGAATTCTGAAGGGCCTGATGAGCAGGTTGTGACTTCAGCCCATCTGGCCAAATTAGGGTGAACAGTGAATGCAGCTATATGCCTGGTGGAAAAGTAACCCACTGCTCTGGGCCTGTGTAACCTCACTCTGTGTGAACAGGAGTGGACCGAGGCAGAGGCACTTACTAGATTAGTATTGCTGCCTGCTCTCTGATTAGTGCAGTGCACGAATCTTATGTCCCTTCCATGGGTGGAAATGTTTGGGATTAAATGGAGACAGGAAAAAAATGTAGCTATGGGTAAAGGAATGAATACATGAGTTACATAATGAGAGAAATCCAATATTACATCAGCACCTGGAAACAGGTGCAGAGTGAGCTAATACCCAGACTTTCCTGTTACCAACTCTCTAATCTTACTTTTTTATTATTCCATGACATACAGGCCAAACCATTAGCCACTGCTCATGAATAGGTGCTGTTATGGCTTGCATTGTATACTCCCTCAAATAGGTACACTGGTATCCCAACCCCCAGTGCCTCAGACATCAGCTATATTGGATTAGGACGGACCCTAATTTGTTTTGAAGTATTGTAATGCAGTTACTATCAATGTACAAGAATGTTACAGAATCATTGACTATATTCTCCATGCTGTACTGCCATCCCCTAAGTAACCAACTTACATTGTGATTATGAATTATTGTGCCCTTTATCCTCCTCCCCCTCCATCAGCCCCAACCTCTCCCCCTTGATAACCACTAGTCACTTCTCAGTGTCTATGAGTCTAATGCTGTTTTGTTCCTTCTGTTTTGCTTTGTTTTTATATTCCACAAATAAGTGAAATCACATGGTATTTGTGCTTCTCCACCTGGCTTACTTCATTGAGCATAATTCCCTCTAGATGGGATGGACCTTAATTTGGAGATAAGGTTTTAACAGAGGTAGTCAAGTTAAAATGAGGTGATTAGGATGGACTGTAATCCAATATAGCGTTGTCCTGATAAAAAGGAGAAATGCAGACAGACAGAAACACGTATAGGGAAAACTATGTAAAGAGACACAGGGAGAAGATGGCCACCCACAAGCCAAGGAAAGAGACCTGGAACAGAGTCTCCCTCGCAGCTTTGCAAGGAACCAACCCTGCTAACAACTTGATTTGAGACCTCTAGCCTCCAAAATTGAGACGATAAATTTCCTATTATTTAAGCCACCCAGTTTGTGATACCTTGGTATGGCAGCCCTGGAAAACTAAAATGCAGATCTGAACCTCTGAGCATCTCTTTCTAGGGAAAGTGAACAGTTGGATGTATTACCCACAAACTGGGGGAGGGAGGAATTCCCTTCTGTTCTGTCCTTTTGAGCCAGGCCTGCAGAATGTAACACTCAAACGGTCTTCTTATGGATTATGCCAGATTTCTGTGTGGAAACATTTCTAAAGCAGACTCAAATGTTCTCTCCTGAGTCACCTGATCACAGGGAACTCCCAGTAAGGCCTCAGATGTAGGCTGGAAGAGAGGCAGTAATGCAGGAGCAGCAGGTGCACTGCCAGTGTGAACCACCCAGTCATGGAACATATGCACACTCTCCAGACCTCCTCATGTGTGACCCCGTGTTACCACTCCCACTTGAAGAGGGAGGGGGGCTACACGTGAAGCCACTGGTATGGCTTGATGAATCAGGTAACACCTAGTAAATTATACGCATCTCAGATCACATGTTCACTCAGTGTCCCACAGTCAGGGGTTCAGTCTCTGCTGTGGTAACATTAAGCCAGTAACTGTGTTACTAGATCTTTAGGAAGCAGACCCTGAGACAAAGTGTAGGGTGTTTGCTAGAGAGTTCTTTGGGATTCACACCTGTGGAATGGAGGTAGTGGAGGCCGGATTTATTAGAGGGAGAAGGTGGGAGCTCTGAAGCTAAGGCCTTTTAGACTTGTGCTGTGTTGGACTGAAATGGCCGGGTCTTTATATTTTCACCTTGATCAATCTTTGGATGTGGCCTGCCCTGCAAAGGGTGTAACAGCTGAAGGGTGGCTGTTACAGTGACGGCACTCCTGTCATGCCCCGAAGCTCTGCCAGAAACAAGTCCTCCTTTGAAGGGGAATCTGAGTGGTGCATCTCCATGTCATTGCAGTCCATCCACCTCCTGTGCCACTCAGATCTCCTTCTTCTTATGTATTCTGGGAGCAGCTTCTTCATAGTTGTGAAGGGTCTCTATTCCTGGGGGAAATTTAGAAGAGAAAGTTCAATGGGATGACCTATATTCCCTACCACTGAAACTGGCTTTAGGGTTATAGGACATAATCATTGTCTCCCTTCTCTACTATCCACTCTAGATTTCTTCTCACCCTCCACCAGCATGTCTGCTAGATTCAGTGGTTTACCTGGTGGTTAATCCAATCTTCACTTGTAAGAGTTCTGAGCCCTGGTCATCATGCCCTTCTCAATCTGGGATTGTTGCTTATATCCAGTTACTAAAATAAATGGGCAAATATGTACCAGGAGGTAACCAATTGGGTCAACAGGCTGCCAAACATATTTTCCCTGGCTCCCAGGGTGTAATAGCAGCCCTACTTTCTCCTGATGATCAGGGTCAATTTCTGCTGTGAAGCTGGTGTCTCCTCTTCTTCTCTGCTGAATTATGGTCACATGGAACCCAAACAATCGAGGTTACTACCTTAGCTTATAGTATAGCTGGGAATCTTGCTATGTACCCTGGTGGAAATATTTCCCTTAGGGACAAAGTCTTCTAATTCTGCAGAGACCAGAGTTTCAGAAATGGAAGCACAAATTCCCCAAATGGTTTGTTGGAAGCAATGATAACTAAGGACATTCCTGCCATTCAAAGGTTTTAGTTTTGGTCTCTATTGTGGGCAGGTAGGGTATTTGGCTGTGGAAGCTGCTAAACAGCCTTGGTAAGAGAGGCACTGGCATAGCTTTCATCTCGTCTCTAATGTTACAGGGAACCATTCAGTATTTTGTCATTAAGTATGATGTTAGTTACAGGATTTTTGTAGATGTTCTTTACCACAATAAGGATGTTGTCATCCTCTAGGATGCTGAAAGTTTTCACAGAATGCATTTCAAAATTTTCAGATTTTCTTTGCATTTATTGAGCTAATCATACACATGTTCTCCTTTATTTTGTTAATATAGTGAATTACATTGATAGTTTTAATTGAACACATACTATGTTTATCATTTAGGGATTTTATTCATTTTTTGAGTAACATAAAATTCCCACAACAGGACCTACAAGTCAACAAGGGACTTACTCTCTCCTGGGAAAGTTCAGAATAGGCAGTACAAAGATAATGCGGCTGCTCAACAATACAATAGAGGAGCGAAATTACTCGTTTGTTTTCACTGCAGCATCGTATGACTTAGGAAAACAGAGCCATTAGAAGTATTATGAGAAATATGCACTCACTACAGAAATTAGACCTCTTGTAAATGCTGAGAAGAGGGAATTGGAGGATTAGAGAAAGTCTCTAATCATGATATCCTGAAACAGTGGTATGAACTGGCAACTTGTGTGCAAGGAAATTCAAATAGCTGTGCATTTCTAGCCACCAAAGTGGGACCACGAAGGGGGAGCTCATGCAGATGTTCACTGAAGCTGCCACCTCTGAGGGAACTGAAGTTAAGGGCTTGATGATTGGCTCAGGTCTGATGTTGTTCAACAAAACCAGTAGCCAGGAAGATTAGCTTGAAATTTGGAATTTCTGAATAGTTATGGATCTGCTTGTCAATCTGCTATTTACATATCCTTTTGAGATTAATGGCTTCTTCTTCATTTCTGCACTCTAATTCTCAAGGAGTTTCCTCTATTGCCCAATTTTAACTAATACACACATAGCAAAAAGAATTCTGGAAAATGTAGTTCTAAGCCTCATGTAACACAGTCCAGCACAACCATCATTTCCCTCGCTCTCATCCTAGTTGCAAGGTCTCTCTTTTCATCTTGAAGTGTTTCCAACTTGAAGGAGGAGCAAAATACAAAAGGTGAAATTATCAAGTCTGATGAAACCACCCTTTTTTTTTGATAATGCTGCACTATTTTTATTTATAGCAACTACATATTGATCAAGTCAATTAGCTGTATACTATTCCAGGTACAAACATTCTAGAGATATCTCTCAACAGTAAAGATCAATAACCTGAATATTTCTAAGTTCTCAGTAAAGAATAAGGGCAGAATAGATAACAGGTGGGCAAATCCCAGGGTCTGCCACACTTGGCAGGGAAGAAAATGCCCAAAAGTACCAAATACAATATCACAATGACTACATGCATTGTGTATAGTGGAAATTACTTAGAAACAATAACAAAACTCATTTCATACATTTACTTACATATTAAAAAATACACTTTATGTCAGTCCAAGGAGACTTCACAACAGAAATGAGACAATATATATAAGTGAACCACAATAAAATAATATATATTAAAAAATGTGATATAGTTGAAAGGGTACTGGGAGCAACAGTTACCACCATAAAGTCTTAAATTAGAAAATGTAAACTATAAATTATGAGCTAGGGATCATTTCACAGATGAGACACTGATAAAGCAATTACATATTTACAACAGTTTAAAGAGTTCTCTTCCAGTAGGAATTTCCTTATGCATAATAAAAGAAGAGATGCACCTGAAGGCTTTACCATTTTGCTTACATTCATGTACATAAGTTACAAAAACCCAGTGTGATTTTTCAAGTGTCTTTGAAGTGTGAGGGAAAACAAGAAGACTTTCCGCATTCTTAAATTCTCACCTCCCAGTATGAGTTCTCACTTGGTAAGGAATGAGAAAGACTTGAAAGCGTTCCCACATTCTTCATATTTACATGAAATCACTTCAGTGTGTGTTCTTGCATTAGCACTAAAGGGTTAGGAATTATACTTTCCCACATTTCTTACATGGTTTTTCTCCAAAATAACTGAATTTTTACAGGGCTTTGAAGTAAATAGATACAAGTTAAGACTTTCTTATACTCCAAATATTAATAGGATTTCTCTCCAGTGTGAGTTCTCATGTTTTGATGAGGAACAACTGAAGGCATTCCTCCCTTTCATATATTTAGTGTTTCTCTCCAATGTGCACTATCATATGTACAGTAAAATGTGAATAATAAAATAAGGAGTTGTCACATTGTTTACAAGTATAGGGCCCCTCTCCAGTGTCTGTACTCATGTGTCACTAAAGGAGGAGGGAAAACTAGACTTTCCCAAATAACTTACATGTACAGAGTCTCTTTCTGGTATGTTTTCTGACTTGTAGAGTAAGCCCTGAAGAATAAGTGAAGGTTTCCCCGCATTCCTTATATTCATGAGGCTTCTTTCCAGTACAAGTTATTACATGTATATGTGGGATGTGGAAGAAATAAAGGCTTTCTCATGTTCAATGGGTTCTCACATGTGCCCTCAAGGATGAGGGACAATTGAATTTTCCACATTTTTTATATTCATTGAATTTCTCTACAGTGAGAGTTTTCACATTTTCTAAGAAATGAAAAAAGTGGAAGGCTTTTCCACATTTTTTCACAATATATGAATACAACCTCCATCATGAGTTTTTACATATACAACAATGAATGAAGAATAGAGCTTTCCTGCATTTTGTATATTCATAATACTCTTCTCCAGTGTGAATTTTACATGTGCCTAAGATACCAAGAACAGCTGAAGGGTTCCCAGAATTCTTTACATTGACAGGATTTGTGTCCAGTATGTGAACTCATGTATGTCTTAGCAAATGAATGATAAATGAAGACTTTCTCACATTCATTGAATTCATAAATTCATAGGAGTTCTCTTCAGTATGAGTTCTCTTGCGTACATTTATATCTGGAATCTGGCTGAGGGTTTTTCCAAATTGTATTTCTCTCCACTATAGAATATCTCTTACACATTATATATTAAGATCTTTCTGAAATATTTTCCAGTTTGATTATATAGTCTTAGACATTCTCTACCATATGAATTTTTAATCTCTCCTGTGTCTTGTTCCAATCTTATATACCATGGCAAAAAATATGAGGATTACATAATAGGAAGGAATTTCACATTGTAGGTGAGATAGCATGATACTAATTAAAGGCAGACTGTGATAAGTAAAGGCTGTATATTCTTATCCTTAGAGAAACTACTTCCAAAAATGTTATAGGTAAAAAGTCAATTTAGGATATAAAATGGAATTCCAACAAATACACAATTAAGCCAAAAGAAAGCAGAAAATGAGAAACAAAGAAATTAAAACAGGATATGAATAAAAAATGCAATAGACAAAATAATATAAAAATTGTATTAAGTATAAATAGAGTGAACTCTCCAATTAAAAGTCAGAAATGATAAGACTGGATGGAAAAGCAAGATCTAATTCTATGTAGTTTACAAAAGATATACTTAAAATATAAAGACAGGTAGAAATATAAGGATGAAAAACAATATATCATACAAACCCTAAATATAATACGGAGTGACTCTATAACATCAGATTAAAAATATTATTAGAGACTAAAAGGGATGTTTCATAATGATTAGTGTCAATTTCTCAAGAAGATAAATAATCCTACCTATGTGCACATCTAATAATTCTGGAACTGAAAGGAGAAATAGACAAATTCATAATCATATTGAAGAATTTTACATATTTATCTCAGTAATTGATAAAACACGTAGGAAAACAATGGTAAAAATAAAGAGATTTAAACATTACCAGACAAGTTGGCTTAATTGATGTTTATAGAACACTGCACACAAGTGTAAAACACAAATTTATTTCAAATACACATGGGAAACTTACCAAGATAACCTATATGTTGGATAATAACATCAAAACAACAAAACTCAATAAATTTCAAAAGACTTAAATCATACAGAGTATATTCTCAGAACAAAACATAATTATCTGAATATTAAAAATGATATCCCTGAATATTTGAGTTAGGCAACACAGTTCTTATTAACCAATGGGTCAAAGAAGAGATCAACAGGGAAATTATAGATAAATTTAAGCTGAATAATAATAAAACCACAAAGTATCAAAATTCATGAAATAAAGCTTAAGTAATCATAGAAATAAATTTATAGCTTAAATTCATATTTTTAAGTATTTAAATCTATAATAGAAAAGAAAGCCTTAGAGAAACTAGAAAAGAAGAGAAAACTAAACCCAAAGTATTTATAAGAAAGAAACTGAAAACATAAGAGTAGAAATAAATGAAACAGAAAACAGAAAGTCATAGGAAAATAACAAAGACAAGGGTTGGTTTTTTAAAAAAGATAAATAAAATGGATACACTCAGAAAATACTGATAAAAACAAGAGAAAACATATTTTATTAACATCCAGAATGAAAGAGGGGAATCACTAAAGATCTAAATATATTGAAAAATTTATAAAGGAATGTGTTCAATAACTTCATGCCAATAAATTTAACATCTTATATAAAATGGACAAACTGTCTAAAAAACACCAGTTGTCAACTGACACAAAAGGAAACAGAAAATTGGAATTACAGCATACTTATTTACAAAATTGATTTTGCAATTCAAAATCTTCCCACAAAGAAAATGCTAGCCACAGACAGCTTCTGGGGTAAGTTCTATCAAATACATAAAGAAGAAATAATAAATATCTTATACAAACTCTTTCATAAAGGAGAAGAAGAGGAAACAGTTGTCAATTCATTTTATGAGACCATATATCCCTGAAATTAAACCTAACAAGGGTATAACATGAAAAAATATATACAGACCAATATCTTCATGAGCATAAATGCAGAAACTCTCAACAACCTATTAGCAAATTGAATCTGTCTAATAGGTAATATCTTAATGCACACTGCTGCATGCTACCTGGAAGAAAAACATTAAAAAATTTGCCTGGTCAAAAAGACATATGCACCCCTGTTTATCGCAGCACTATTTACAATAGCCAAGAAATGGAAGCAACCTAAGTGTCCATCAGTAGATGAATAGATAAAGGAGATGTGGTATTTATACACAATGGAATATTATTCAGCCATAAGAAGAAAACAAATCCTGCCATTTGCAACAACATGGATGGAGCTAGAGGGTATTATGTTCAGTGAAATAAGCCAGGCGGAGGAAGACAAGTACCAAATGATTTCACCCATCTGTGGAGCATAAGAACAAAGCAAAAACTGAAGGAACAAAACAGCGGCAGACTCACAGAACCCAAGAAATGGACTCACAATTACCAAAGGGAAAGGGACTGGGGAGGATGGGTGGGAAGGGAGGAATAAGGGAGATTAAGGGGCATTAAAATGAGCACACATAATGTCAGGGGAGGCACACGGGGAAGGCAGTATAACACAGAGAAGACAAGTAGTGATTCTATAGCATCTTACTACGCTGATGGACAGTGACTGTAATGGGGTATGTGGTGGGGACTTGATAATGGACAGAGTCTAGTAACCATAATGTTGCTCATATAATTGTACATCAATGATACCAAAAAAAAATTAGCCTTGGCAATCACAGCCATACAGGTGCTCTTTCATTGCCAGTTTGCAGGACTCCAGTTCTTGGATCTTCTTTGATACCTTTGTAGTCTCCTGTTGCTGCTGTCCAATGCTCAGATGGAGAAGGACTTGATTCAGATTTCACTGTTCAGATTCCAGCTGTGACCTCCGTCACTACTGCTGCAATAGCCATTTGAACTTGCAAGTGGGAAACAACCAATAGGACCAGGATTAGGGTAAGGCAAGTGTCTCAGAGGTAAAATTAATGGGTCACCAAAAAAAACTCTGTAGTAAAGATAGATACTATTTAATAAAATATTCTAAAAAAAAGTCACACTTAAAAAAAGCCATGATGAACTAAATAAAAATTTTATATAAAGACAGGACTCAGCCCTAAACTTGCACAACTCGGCCTCACCCTAATCCTAGACCTGTCTCATTATGATCTCAACTTTATTGTCTTCTGATCTCATTAAAGGGGAAAAAATGACCGTATCCACTGTACAGTCTCCTCTTCTGAGTCGCTTCTTCAAGGGTAAATGGGCTACCAAACTTCTAGATCCAAAAAATGCTAGCATTGTTAAATTTATGGAGAAAATTCCTTTAGTTTGCAAATATGATCTCTCCCAGAATGTTACTAATGCCAATTTCATTACATACATTTATGCACTAGAGAGAAAAATATCTTTATTATGTGGAAAAGCAATGTGACTGTGGCATACACTATGTCTGTAGTGCATCTCCACCATCTGTTAAAGCTACTACCCAGACACACCTACTCACACCTATGCTCAAATGCACACAGGTACAAACACACACAAATAAACAAACACTCTGGGTGCAGCTGTGCAGATCTAAAATTTTTTGAAAAAAATAAAATGAAATAAAATTGTCTGAGGCATTACCATTCATGTGTTATGATAGATTTTATTGATTTTTTCATGACTATGCTGAAAAACTGGAATTAATGCTCTCTTCAAGATCAATCAAAAAAAGACATAAATATTAATTCTTTAGAGATGCCTTTAAATTCTACAGTTTACCAATAAAATATTTGTTAAGTAATATAGGTGAGAAGTAGTGGATACTGACACATTAGGGTCTCTGGACCTATTTCAAAATACACATCTCTGTATATCGAAAAGGTTGTTAGAAATTTCTGATCCTTCCACCAGGTGTATTTTACCAAAACATGTAGCTTGCTGATCCACTTATGAACATTTTCAGGATATATATTTAGTCAATGTTTTTTATGATGTAAAATTGGTGCTCTGATACTTCCTTGCCTAAAAGGGAAGCCAGTGTCCTGGATCACCACATAAACATCCTAGTCATCTGGGCATGACACCACAAACGTGAGTATGAAAGTATAGCTGGCATTGATCAGCCCATCTTCCCATTCTATTCTCCAAAGCTCAGCTGTTTTGGGTTGCTACTAGCCAGGCATATGCCCTTGAAAATTCAATTATGTGTGTATGCTTGTACTAGCCAAGTTGATGGAGGACTCAATAAAGACATAAAGTCAGCCACAGTAGCTCAGAGTACTCTCCCTTTTAACACCTATGGGAAAGCAAAACTACGTTTCTGGCAAGCATCTCTCACAACCTCAATATACAACCTGGGAGCTAGTGAGACAACTGTGTAAATCAACAAGAGATGTGTCAGTTTGAAATGCATTTGTCTTTTTCATCAATAGTTGCTTAATCCCTTAGGGGCCTATTTATATCATGCAACACAATGCCTGGGAGAAGGTAGTGCAGAGTTGGTGTAGCAGCTTAACAATGCTGTAAGAAATTCAGGGGGCTTTCCATCTTATCATATCTGGTATACAGACCTTTGTTTTATGGTATTTCTCTTATGACTACAAGGTGGCTGGTTCAATTTAAGGTTTACTCCCAATACCCATGCCAGTTAAGGAAAAGGAAAATGGGCAAAAGGCCTAAGGAATATACCCCTCAGACCGCCGCTTTCAAAAATATTTCCCTTAAGTCCAATCCCCCAATTGAACTTTTAAATCACTAGCAATAGTGGACTCCTATCTGGAAGGGGTTATGGGAATATAAATACTTTGTCCTACACTAGGGCAAGGCAAAGAAAAATGGGCTTAGAAATGGTTGTGTTAGTAGCCATTTATATTCATTTCCTGTTGCTACTGTAAGAAATTACCACAAATTTAGTGGCTTAAAAACACAAATTTATTATCTTACAGTTCTGGGGATCAAAAGTTAAACTGGGCTAATGTAAGGTAGGGCTGCATTCCTTTCTGGAGGCTCTGAGGGAGAATGCATTTTCTAGACTTTTCTGGATTCTGAGGCTACCCACAGTCCTCTAATAACGGCTTCTTTCTATCATCAAAGTTAGTAATGGTTAGTTTAGTCTTTTCACATAACATCATTCCTATACTGACTTTTCTGCTTCTCACTTGCACTTCTTATTAAGGGCTCTTATGAGTGCACTAGATTCTCCTAGATAATCTAGGGTAATCTCCTTATTTTAAAGTCAGCTGATGATCAACCTTAATTCCATCAACAACCTTAATTACCCTTTGCCACATAATGTAAGGTATTCACAGATTCCAGAGATAAGGACATGGATACTTCATGGGACCATTATTTTCCCTATTACAGTCTACCCTCTGGTCCCCAGAGATTCACATCCATCCCACATAAAAAATACACTCAAGGTCCCCAAAGATCTCATGTCATTCCCATACCAACTCAGTGCATAATTTCATCCAAATCTGATAGCTCAAAAATCCCACACTTCATCACCTAAATCATCTAAATTAGGTATGGGTAACACCCTGAGTATTACCCACCCTGGACATGATTCCTCTCCATCTATGCACTAGTGAAACTAAACAAATTAGCTCCTCTCCTTACCATACAACAGTAGGACAGGTAGGGTAACAATTACAAACATTTTACCTCAAAAAGAGAGAAAATGAAAAGAATAAAGTGAGTCCCTTTTCCCAAGGTAGAAATCCATCCAGGAAAACTGCTTTGGCTGGGCTTGAAGCTCCACATCTGGGCTCCAGGCTCTGGGCTAAAGGCGCAAGGAGGTCACTTGCAAATTTCTCTGCAATAGCAAGGGACAATTGCAAGCAATGTATTACTTGGTCCTAGAGTCTACTGATCTTTAAAATATATAGGAACACCTTAAACACAGTCAATCTGGGTATCAGTAAATCTGTGCAGGACCCTTAACAGCATCATAACTTCAGTTAGACATAATGAAGAACCAGTAACTCTTTTAAGCATTAATTTGGATGTGAAAGAATAGATGATACACATATATATTCATGAGGTATCATATGTATTTTAGCATGAAAGTCTAGTGATTACAAGTGTGATATAAAATAAATAGTATGAAATCTTACATGTTGCTGTCTATTAGTAAAAAAAAAAAACAGTTTGAAAGAAAGTGGATATGGGTAAATACAAGTTAATTCTACCCAAACAGAAAAGGTGTTATAGAAAAGTTAGAGCTTTGTAAATAATAAAAACTAAAAAGACGACCAATAATTTAAAAGTGAAGTGTAATAAAAAGGGATCAGGCTTAGCAAAACTGCATAGCTACATGCAAGAGAATGAAACTGGATTACTGTCTAACCCATGGATCAAAGACCTGAATGTAAGTCACAAAACCATAAAACTCTTAGAAGAAAACATAGACAAAAATCTCTTGAATATAAACATGAACAATTTTTTCCTAAACGCATCTCCTTGGGCAAGGGAAACAAAATAAAAAATGAACAAATGGGACTACATCATGCTAAAAAGCTTCTGTACAGCAAAGGACACCATCAGCAGAAAAAAAAAGGTATCCTAAGTGTGGGAGAATATATTTGTAAATGACATATCCGACAAGGGGTTAACATCCAAAATATGTAAATAATTCACATGCCTCAACACCCAAAAGCAAATAACCCTATTAAAAAAGGGGCAGAGGATATGAACAGGCATTTCTCCAAAGAAGAAATTCAGATAGCCAACAGGCACATGAAAAGATGTTCCAAATCACTAATTATAAGGGAAATGCAAATTAAAACCACAATGAGATATTACCTCACACCTGTTAGGATAGCCAACATAGAAAAGACTAGGAACAACAAATACTGGCAAAGATGCAGAGAAAGGGGAACCCTGCTACACTGGTGGAATGTAAAATAGTCCAGCCATTGTGGAAAGCTGTGCGGAGATTCCTCAAAAAACTAAAAATAGAAATACCATTTGACCCAGGAATCCCACTCCTAGGAATTTACCCTAAGAATGTAGGATCCCAGTTTCAAAAAGACATATGCACCCCATGTTTATCACAGCACTATTTACAATAGCCAAGAAATGGAAGCAACCTAAGTGTCCATCATTAGATGAATAGATAAAGAAGAATACAGAATGGAATATTATTCAGCCATAAGAAGAAAACAAATCGTACTATTTGCAACAACATGGATGGAGCTACAGGGTATTATTCTCAGTGAAATAAGCCAGGCAAAACTGAAGGAACAAAACAGCAGCAGACTCACAGAACCCAAGAATGGACTAACAGTTGCCCAAGGGAAAGCAACTGCGGGGGGGACGGAGGGAGAAAGGGAATAAGTGGCATTACCATTAGCACACATAACATGGGGTCAAGGGGAAGGCAGTATAGCACAGAGAAGAAAAGTAGTGACTCTATAGCATCTTACTATGCTGATGTACAGTGACTATAATGGGGTAGGTGGTGGGGACTTGATAATGGGGAGAATCTAGTAACCACAATGTTGCTCATGTGATTGTATATTAATGATACCAAAATTTAAAAAAAGGGATTGGGCATTCTTATCTAGTATCATATAGTGGGAAAAGTACTCTAAAATTGGAATTATATTAATCTGAGAGGTTAACTTTCATAAGATCTTTTAGGAATAAGTACCAAAATTTAATCAGAAATATGAAATTTCTTGATGGGAGTTTTTTACTAATAACGTAATAATTGGAAAAATTATTATAGGACCATCCAGGCAATAAAACAAAGATTAACTTTACAAAGGAAAATACTAAAAAAAAAAAAGAGAAAAACAAATAGAATTAAGAATTCTTATTGGATTTTTTTAAACAAAAGGTGGTGGAAACCAAACTAATGTGTGGTAGGGAAATTCAGATATCTAAACTATTTTGGAAGGCTGGATTTCCCTCTGACTTCCTCTCAAGATCCTGGCCCAGAATATTGGGGAAGATAGGCTTCAAGTATTTGAACTCATTACCCTCAGAGCCTCCCGACAGGCACACCTCATAGCGGTAGGCCTGGCACAGCGTCCCGCCGCCGCTCACGTCCACCAGGTGGCCCGCAAGGCCGCCCCCGGGCCCCGAGCAGCCCCCCGCAGACGCCGCCCGGGCCCTCGCGCACAGCCGCGCCGCCACGACGCCCAGCACCGACAGCAGGAAGAGCGACGACACCGCCGCCAGGGCCACCACCAAGGACACGGTGAGTGGCTCGGCCCGCGCCTGCTCGGCCGCCGCCTCGGCCCGCGGCAGGTGGGGCTGCGAGAAGCCGTCCACCAGCAGCACGTGCAGCGTGACGGTGGCCGACAGCGGCGGCTCGCCGTGGTCGCGCACCAGCACCGCCAGCCTGTGCCTGGGCGCGTCGCGCTCGCTCAGCTGCCGGGCCGTGCGCACCTCGCCGCTGGGTGCCCACACGCCGAACAGCCCGGGCTCCGTGGCCCTGAGCAGCTGGTACGACAGCCAGGCGTTCTGGCCCGAGTCGCCGTCCACCGCCACCACCTTGGTCACCAGGTAGCCCGCGTCGGCCGCGCGCGGCACCAGCTCGGTGCAGGGCGCAGAGCCATTCTGCGGCGGGTACAGCACGACGGGCGCGTTGTCGTTGGCGTCCAGCACCTGCACGCGCACCAGCGCCCGGCTGCTCAGCGCCGGCGAGCCGCCGTCGGCCGCGCCCACGCCGAACTCGAAGGCGCGCAGCGCCTCGAAATCCAGGGGCCTCAGCGCGAACAGCTGCCCGGTGTCCGCGTTGATGGACACCAGCGAGGCCAGCGGCAGGCGCGCGTCGCCGGGCGGCAGCAGCGAGTAGGTGACCTGCGCGTTGGCGCCCGAGTCCGGGTCGGTGGCGCTCACGCTGCCGATGTGCAGGGCGGGGCCGTTGTTCTCGCGGACCCACAGGGTGTAGGCGCTTTGGCTGAAGGCCGGGGCGTTGTCGTTGACGTCGGCCACCTGCACGGAGATGCTGTGCTCGCTCTTCAGCCTGGGTGTCCCCAGGTCGGTGACGGTGATGGTGATGTTGAACTCGGCTTGGCTCTCCCGGTCCAGCTTCCCATGTGTCACCAGAGTATAGAAATTCTCCTCAGATGGTTTCAGGAGGAAGGGGAGATCATCCGGGATGGAACAAGTCATCCTTCCGTTGTTCCCTGAGTCTCGGTCTCTAATCCTGAACAGGGCCACTTCTGTCTCCGGGGCATTTTCAGGAATGGGACTGGTAAGTGATGAAATGGTTAGTTCTGGGGCGTTATCATTAACATCCACCACCTCAATGGAGACAGCACATCTTCCAGATAGTCCCCCGCCATCAGACGCATCTATATCCAGCTCATATGAGTCTATTGTCTCAAAATCTAGTTTTTTAATTAGTCGAACTTCTCCTGAAAGGCTGTTTAGATCAAAAGTTGTGCTTATCTCCTGGGAACTATAAAAAAGGGAGTATGATAGCTCTCCATTTGTCCCGGTATCTAAATCGGTAGCAGAGACCCTGACAATTAGAGAGCCTGCAGGGCTGTTCTCTGGGACCTGCACCTGGTAGAGTGGCTGCGCGAACTCAGGGGCGTTGTCATTGACGTCCAAAACCAAGATGCGGACCTGGGCGGTGCCAGATCTGGGCGGAGAGCCGCCGTCCAGCGCCGTGAGGGTTAATCTGAGCTCTGCCTGCTCCTCGCGATCCAGCTCTTTGTCGAGCACCAGCTCTGGGTATTTCCTGCCATCTCCCCGGTTGCGGGTGGAAACATGGAAATGAGAGTTGTGACTAATAATGTAGCTTTGGATATTGTTGATACCCACGTCCAAATCCTGGGCTGTTTTCAGAGGAAACACGGTTCCAGGAGGTCTAGTCTCTAGGATTTTCAGAGTCATTTCTCTTTCAGGAAACTCAGGAGAATGATCGTTTATGTCTCTCACCAGTAGCTCAGCTCGAAATACTCCCAATGGTTTTTTCAATAACACTTGGAAATAAATTACACATGGGTCAATGGGGCCACACATCTTCTCCCGGTCCAGTTTCTCATTTAATATCAACTCCCCGGTCTGCAGATCAAGCTGCAACCGGGGTTCGTTATCCTCAGAGACCACGCGGGCTCCCCGCGCAGCTAGCTCCCCCACTCCCAGCCCCAGGTCCTTGGCCAGATTGGCCACAGACGAGCCGCTCTCCGTTTCCTCCATTACGGAATAGCGGTGGGATTCCGAACCTGCCAGAGCCTCTCCCAACAATAGAAAGAGAATCAAGACTTGCCTTTGTTTAGGGAAGCGCTCCCCTCCAGCCTCCATCTTTACTTCCAAAAATGCCTTTCCAGGAACAGATCCCAGCTCTACCTTAGGGAACGGTGGGACTGAGACAGTGATGGATCTCTCGGTTGGTAACCTGTTCCGAAATGTTGGTGAGTAGCATTCGATTTACTGGGTCCCGGATTACAGGCTTTTCTCTTCCTCTAGAAATCTGAGGTGAAGTTCGGAGCGTTTCCTGGCCTTTTTTTTTGGCGCCTTAGCCTGCAGCGCCACCATGTGTTGTCTTTGAAAAGAATTGCTACAATTGTATTCTCTATATGATAATCGTCAGCTATTAACAGTTTGGAAATGGTCTGGGGGAGATGATGTAACCAGAAAACCATGCAATTATAATTATTCATTCCTTCATTCGAAGAAGTATTATTGGTATCTATGCACTAGGTTCTGAAATAATCAGTAAGCAACCTAGATATGGTCACTACCTTCTAGAACCTGTAGTCTGGATGTAGTGCTCTGAAAACTGAGAAGTGAACAAAGACAAGAGTGAGCAGTCATCTTGCAAAAATAATGACATATCCCTATGTGATTTCTTAAAATTCTCTCAGAGAAAAGGATTTATTCCTCCATATTTCCTTTCAAATTCTAGGCAGCCTATATGCCAGAATTGTGGTTCCTGTTGATTGAATCACATCAAGTAAAAACCTACCAGTTAATTTCAATGTATGATACCCTTTCTACATAAGGTCAGAGAGTTACGATTTTAAGAGATACTCAAACGGTGGGAAAATTTTGCATATGAAGGCATTTCCTATATGTTACTCTGTGTTTTCTCCTTAGCATTCATCACCATCTAATGTAACACGTATTTGTTTCTTTTATGTGTCATCCTTGAATTCAAGAATGTTATTTGTTCACTTCTACATCCCCCAACATCTAGAATAGTCCCTGTAACATGGTAGATGCTCAACAAATATTTCTTGAATAGATCGATGAATAAATAACAATTAATTTTAAAATTCTGACAGATGGATTCTCCTCCTTCTGTAGAAGCCCCCCTTTTCCCCTGAGATCCTAGTTCATATATGAACTGGGTAAACAAGACACCATGCTTCCAAATAGCTATTTTCCATGCTCTTTTGAATAGTAATTTGAAATAATTCAGCACAATCTAAAATGTTTTGCATTAAATGGCACAATACCCTGGCTTCCCCTAAGCAAAGGGAGACATTCTAAAACAAAAAGAACACCACAGAAAAACCCAACCAGGCTATCATGAGCATACGGATAAGGTATACATTTCTTTTAGAAGCCACTTTACATTGTCAAATTTATTTCACATCAATACTATTATGACACTAATGATATTCAAAAATTTCTTATATAGTAGGATTTCCTAAGAATTTCTGTTAAACATTCCAAAAACTGTATAATTTGGAAAAATCCATCAGTTCTTCTCAACATTACACATTCTAACAAAATCTTAGGCTTGCCGCCTACAGACTACTAATATTCCACAACATTTTAATCTTAAATATTATTATACTACTGGGAAAACACAATTTTTAAAACTTTAGTAGTAAGGTTCAATTCATGAAAGAATATCTAAATATGCATTTAATAAGAGGGAAAACCCCACTTAGCTACCTCAATTAAAGGGAGATTTATTAAAAGAGCACATACTTGTTTCCACAAACCTAAGGGAGAAAGCCGACTAAGGGGAATTGGAAAATCTACAAGATTACTCTTCAGGCATCTACTTCCTTCTTGTCTCTAAATGGGTTGACTTTCTGTGTTTCTTTCCATGTATTCAGCCAACATATCACTTTCTTGTTACGTTCCTAACAGAGAGACTATTATATATTCTAGTTTATAAAACCATTTTTTAAGCAGAGAGAATCAAATTGATTCATCTTCGATTAGCGAAGTCTACTACCTTGTCTGAAATTGCAGGAGTATAAAATATAACATATAAAATAAACATGGTTGTGAAAGTACACTTCTACTGAAGAGAGAACTCTCCAGGAAAAGGCGGTGGTCTATACACACACAAAAAAAGGATGTATTATTTAAATAGATTATTTAATTAGATTTAAATATCTTAAAATAATATAATAACCTTTCAGTAGTATTCATGTATATGATTTATTGAAGGTTGACATAAAGGGGAAAATTCTTTAAGTATGGGAGAATTATAGTCTTTTCCACTTAATGCCACTGTGAAAAAAAATGCAATTTTTGTAGACATTTCTCCATTTAAAAATTTAACAAAGGTAGTATCAAACAAGATATGCTAATCATTCATTATACTAGTATCGTGCTTGTCTTACAGGTAATAACATTAAAATTTAGAAAAAGTTTCTGGACAACAATAAGAGAATGGGGCTGAGGTCATCCTCAAATCAAGAATACTTAATGATGAACAGTTGGTAAGTTGGACAAATACTTGACTTTTCAGTAATGTAGTAAGTACATTTGAAAGTTCCTTGTCTCCATCAAAACAGAACTGCTAAAAAGGGAGTAAATATGAGCATATACTAAAAAAAACTCTAATCTTAACTGGGAAAATAAAATGAGCAAAACAACAAGAAATTCTTTGTAGACCAAGAAAGGTAATGTTTATTTAGTATATTTAGAAATAACTAAGCTTCAACCTCAATGTTCAGAAAAATTAGCAAATTCCGAATTAAATCCAAAGCCTTTTACAAAGTTTGAGTTTTCCCCCACATCATTCACAGACGCCTGATAATAGGAGGGATGGGACTTCAAAAACTTAAACTCGCCGGTCCCCGAGCCTCCCGACACGCACACCTCATAGCGGTAGGCCTGGCACAGCGTCCCGCCGCCGCTCACGTCCACCAGGTGGCCCGCAAGGCCGCCCCCGGGCGCCGAGCAGACCCCCGCAGACGCCGCCCGGGCCCTCGCGCACAGCCGCGCCGCCACGACGCCCAGCACCGACAGCAGGAAGAGCGACGACACCGCCGCCAGGGCCACCACCAAGGACACGGTGAGCGGCTCGGCCCGCGCCTGCTCGGCCGCCGCCTCGGCCCGCGGCAGGTGGGGCTGCGAGAAGCCGTCCACCAGCAGCACGTGCAGCGTGACGGTGGCCGACAGCGGCGGCTCGCCGTGGTCGCGCACCAGCACCGCCAGCCTGTGCCTGGGCGCGTCGCGCTCGCTCAGCTGCCGGGCCGTGCGCACCTCGCCGCTGGGCGCCCACACGCCGAACAGCCCGGGCTCCGTGGCCCTGAGCAGCTGGTACGACAGCCAGGCGTTCTGGCCCGAGTCGCCGTCCACCGCCACCACCTTGGTCACCAGGTAGCCCGCGTCGGCCGCGCGCGGCACCAGCTCGGTGCAGGGCGCAGAGCCGTTCTGCGGCGGGTACAGCACGACGGGCGCGTTGTCGTTGGCGTCCAGCACCTGCACGCGCACCAGCGCCCGGCTGCTCAGCGCCGGCGAGCCGCCGTCGGCCGCGCCCACGCCGAACTCGAAGGCGCGCAGCGCCTCGAAATCCAGGGGCCTCAGCGCGAACAGCTGCCCGGTGTCCGCGCTGATGGACACCAGCGAGGCCAGCGGCAGGCGCGCGTCGCCGGGCGGCAGCAGCGAGTAGGTGACCTGCGCGTTGGCGCCCGAGTCCGGGTCGGTGGCGCTCACGCTGCCGATGTGCAGGGCGGGGCCGTTGTTCTCGCGGACCCACAGGGTGTAGGCGCTTTGGCTGAAGGCCGGGGCGTTGTCGTTGACGTCGGCCACCTGCACGGAGATGCTGTGCTCGCTCTTCAGCCTGGGTGTCCCCAGGTCGGTGACGGTGATGGTGATGTTGTAGTCGGATTTGCGCTCTCTGTCCAGGGGTCCCTCTGTTACCAGCTTGTAGAAATTTTCAACGGAAGGTTTTAAAAGGAACGGAACATCTTCCTGGAGGAAACAAACCGTCTTCCCATTTTCGCCAGAGTCTCGGTCTTGAATAGTGAATAGAGCTATCGTGGTCTCTGGGGAATTTTCAGGGATGGAGCTTCTCAGTGAAGCCATCTTCAGTTCTGGGGTATTGTCGTTTACATCCACTACCTGTATTATGACGGTGCATTTTCCAGAGAGACCTGCCCCATCAGAGGCCTTGATATCCACCTCATATGACATAATTTTTTCAAAATCTAGTTTCTTACTAATTTTAATTTCTCCTGTGAGTTCGCTAAGAGCAAACGTCCTAGTAATCTCTTCATCTCCATAAAAAAATGAGTAGAACACTTCACCGTTTATTCCAGTGTCTATATCTCTAGCGGAAACAGTGACAATAAGGGATCCCAGAGGACTGTTTTCCAGGATCTGCACGTGATAGAGTGGCTGGGCAAACTCAGGGGCATTGTCGTTGATGTCCAGGACATCAATGAGGACCAGGGCGGTCCCGGTTTGGGGAGGAGCTCCACCATCTACTGCCATGAGAGTTAACCTGATCTCAGGCTGCTCCTCTCGATCTAGGGCTTTGTCCAGAACCAGCTCCGGGTATTTTCTGCCCTCACTACCATTGCGGGTAAGAACATGGAAATGGGAGTTGGGGTAGATGGTGTAGTTTTGAACATTATTGATGCCTACGTCCAAATCTTGTGCATTTTTCAGGGGAAACACAGTCCCTGGGAGAGTATTTTCCATGATTTTCAAAATCATTTCTGCTTCTGGGAACACGGGGGAATTGTCATTTATGTCACTGAGCAAAAGCTTAAATTTATATATTTCCAAAGGTTCTTCCAGTAACACCTGAAATTTCAACACACATGGCTCAGTGAAGCCACACAGTTCTTCCCGATCCAGTTTCTCATTCACTTCTAAATCTCCGGTCTGAAGGTTCAGCTGAAAATGTTTTTTATTATTGTTAAAAATGACTCGAGCCCTGCGCCAGGACAACTCTCTTATCCCTAGCCCTGTGTCCTTTGCTAGATTCGCCACAAAAGAACCACTCTCGGTTTCTTCCGCTATGCTATAATCTTCCTGCTCCGCGCAAACCTGAGCCAGCAAAACAAAGAGAAGAACTTGCCTTAATCTAGGAAAATGCTCTTCTTCCGCCTCCATTTCTCCAACGCCAGAAAGCTTCAGGGCCTGGCCCCTGTGTTGTGTCTGTAAGCAGTTGGCCTTGGGAGTCAATCCTTGCCGAAAGGTAATGCAGTTAAGAAGCCTCTGCTCTTACGTAGATGTGTGTGTATGACTGCCGCAACAGTAACCCTCCGCAGCTGTGTTTTTCTCAGCCTTAGCTTACAGCGCCACCATGTGTTGTACTTAAACCTAGTCGGCTGAAAATGCTGCAAAGGTCGTCTGTCTCATTTATTTAGATTAATGCTCATACTTACACAAACCACGGATTATATATGGATGGTTCACATATAAAAACGATAACTTTTATTTTTCCCTCAGCCTGTGAATGTGGAAATGGTGCCAGACTCTTCAGGAAATGATGCAAGAGCAAAGCTAATTATGTTTATTCAACAAATACTTATTGGTTTCATATTATATGTCAGGCACTGTACTAAATGCTGGGACTACAGATTCCTTCTCTGACTTCATGGAGTTTACAGTATAATGTATACTCTGTTGTACAGTTTGTGGTCTCAGAGAAAATCAAGTAGAAAAGTAAGGAAAGAATATACAGTTAAATTCTTAACCCATTGCTA
The DNA here is from genome assembly GCF_040802235.1 of Manis javanica. Taxonomy (NCBI): domain Eukaryota; kingdom Metazoa; phylum Chordata; class Mammalia; order Pholidota; family Manidae; genus Manis; species Manis javanica. Next base: position 87,799,129 of record NC_133169.1, on the reverse strand, counting down.
TCAGAGTCTAAGAAATTCACTCATGTTTCAGCAGTACAAACTTAAGTGATAAACCAGCTAGAACTGGTCTGTTGTGCACTCAATAGACAGCTTAAGGGGTTGTAGTTAACTTATCTGTAAATAATTTCTAAGGGGAATGTCTATATACCTCCATGAGCATGTTATATGACTTGTTCAATCAAAAACAATTTGTAAAAATCCTCTACATTTATTACTAAAACTAAGATACGTATATGTTGATGCTGAGATTCACAGAGATTTTGAAAAGTGGGATAGTCAAGATCACAAAAATAGGCTGAAGTTAAAGTAAAAAAATAAAACATAGAAGTAAAAAGGTTAGATTCATCTGAAACAGCAGGTTAAACTTATTCCCAAGTAGGAAAGATTGGAATTCATTTTTAGCAAGCTACTGACATATCGCTTGTGGGTAGCCTGGGATCCTGACACCTAGATTGGAACTAAAGTTCTTGTACTCCTAATGGCAGGATAAACATCTTGGGGTGGGGGACATGGGGCCTCCCCAATTGCACTAAACTTTAGCCAATATTTTAATAATAATATTAAGTAACAGACACTCTCATGTATTCTTGCATTCCAGTTATCTGGCTAACTGGGCCAAGTATAGAAATTGTGTTGCATATTGGTTTAATTCTATTAAGGTACAGATCACTCAAACTGATGCTGTTTTCGAATGTTTTCCTCTATACTAGTGGAACAAATTTGATAAAGTAAACTTTCAAAATATAAAAACATGCTAGTCATAGTTAAAATCTGATAGATCATTTTCCTCATGGAAAGATTTGGTTATGGATCCCAACTCCTTATTATGGAATTAAATGTCCAAGAAAATGTGCCCTTAATGCCCACACATTTTTAAATATTAATGGATAGAAGCTGGTACCTAATGTTAGTAAGCAAATGGGTAAAAATTAGTTTTTCATTTGCAACTCTCAGATAAATTTTCTCTTCTAAGGAGAAAATTTTAAGGCTTAGTCTTGGGTGGAAGCATGAACACTTTTTCATGAGGCTGTCTAGTAATAGAATATTTGTCAATCAAATAATATTACTATTAATGAATCATGAATCAAGCCATATGATCTATAAATTAGATTGTGTATAAGTCCTGAAGATTTTATATCAAATAATAAAATAGTTCTGTTCATACTGAATTCAGTAAATCGTTTTTAAAAGAAAGAAGTGCCAAGGAGGGTATGAGGTAAAGACAACCAAACAATAACAATTTCAGTGTTACCTTTTAAACCTGATGCTGGGGCACATAAAATAATGGAGGGAAACCTGTTAACCATAAAACCTTTGTAGCAATTTTTGTTGTTGAAATAATTAAACTATTTACAAAATTAAATTTTGTAATAACAGTCTCTAGTACAGATTATCTCCAAGCTGGCATGTTGACTGAGTTAATATTAGATATTCACAATAAAAGACCTTGGTTTGATGGTATATAGTCTAATTGAGTCCTTAAGATAGCATATGTCTTTCCTGTTTCTCTTGTTTTGAAAAGAGCCCTTCTCCCCAGGATAGGGAAAGTCAAGGAGTTTTATTATTAGGAAACAGGAATCTTACTGGAGAAGTCAAGGACAATTAGACTTGGGAACACTGGAATGAGGATTGACAGGGCTACAAACAAGAGCGGCCTCAGACTCTACTCTTCCTTAGGCTTCTGCAGCCTCTACTCCCTTATTCCTTCTTACTTTTACTCTCCCTTCCCTTCCTTCCTCCTTTCCTTTCTTTCTTAATGACTTTCTGTATTGCCAGCCCACACAGGCGTAAACGTGTTTACCTCAAAGTTTAACGTTTTTTTCCTAGTTAAAGCAATCAAGAAAAAAAAAAAAAAACCCAAACAGATGAATGACCCTTAATTGCAAAGTGAGGGGTTTGGAGAATGTGATGATTCCGCTTTAATCAGGAATCTATCACGGAGCCAATCAAAAATGGCCAGGAGAGGCAAAGAAAAGTAGCGTAAACTTTCAAAATTCTATTGGCATGTTATTTTAGAATATTTTCCTCTACACAGTGAAACAAATTTGATAAAGTAAGTTCTAATAGAAGAAGTGTGGGCGGGATATATGTCTTATATATCCAATACAACAACATCCACCAGTTAACAAAACATTTATAAGAAAAATACTGAAATGCAGAAAAAGACTGAAATAATTGACAGGAAAAAAAAATAGAAAGCAAAGATTGATTATATATTTTCTAAAAAATCTAAAATAACATCTTAAAAACTCTGCATGCTTTTGTTCATACCATTCATTTTCCTCTAAAATAATAGTATCAGACATATAAAAACTGTTTTGATGAGAGGATCTAGAGCACAGAATACCCAGAGAATATATGACTGAGCCCAGTGTGCAATTAAGCTTGAAGGGAAAATGCCATATGTCTAAATTATTTTAGGTTGCATTTTGGAAGAAAGGCTAAGCAAATTCTAGCTCTTTTCGTTTTCTTTTTAAGCATAAAGAAAAGCAGAAAATAGACAAATTACTGAAATTTCTGAAAATTCAAGTAAAATGAAGTCACCCAAATCAAAAAGCTTACATTACAATCAATAAATTTTACAAACAAATAATACTTATTCTAAAAGCTTTGCAATAGAATCATATCCCTAATTGAAACCAAAGCCATTCAGAAAGGTGTGGTTTTCCTCCCTTTCAGCGTCCTGGGGGTGGAGGCTGGGAAAAACCGGTTTAAGGAACTTGAACTCGCCGGTCCCCGAGCCTCCCGACACGCACACCTCATAGCGGTAGGCCTGGCACAGCGTCCCGCCGCCGCTCACGTCCACCAGGTGGCCCGCAAGGCCGCCCCCGGGCGCCGAGCAGCCCTCCGCAGACGCCGCCCGGGCCCTCGCGCACGGCCGCGCCGCCACGACGCCCAGCACCGACAGCAGGAAGAGCGACGACACCGCCGCCAGGGCCACCACCAAGGACACGGTGAGCGGCTCGGCCCGCGCCTGCTCGGCCGCCGCCTCGGCCCGCGGCAGGTGGGGCTGCGAGAAGCCGTCCACCAGCAGCACGTGCAGCGTGACGGTGGCCGACAGCGGCGGCTCGCCGTGGTCGCGCACCAGCACCGCCAGCCTGTGCCTGGGCGCGTCGCGCTCGCTCAGCTGCCGGGCCGTGCGCACCTCGCCGCTGGCCGCCCACACGCCGAACAGCCCGGGCTCCGTGGCCCTGAGCAGCTGGTACGACAGCCAGGCGTTCTGGCCCGAGTCGCCGTCCACCGCCACCACCTTGGTCACCAGGTAGCCCGCGTCGGCCGCGCGCGGCACCAGCTCGGTGCAGGGCGCAGAGCCGTTCTGCGGCGGGTACAGCACGACGGGCGCGTTGTCGTTGGCGTCCAGCACCTGCACGCGCACCAGCGCCCGGCTGCTCAGCGCCGGCGAGCCGCCGTCGGCCGCGCCCACGCCGAACTCGAAGGCGCGCAGCGCCTCGAAATCCAGGGGCCTCAGCGCGAACAGCTGCCCGGTGTCCGCGTTGATGGACACCAGCGAGGCCAGCGGCAGGCGCGCGTCGCCGGGCGGCAGCAGCGAGTAGGTGACCTGCGCGTTGACGCCCGAGTCCGGGTCGGTGGCGCTCACGCTGCCGATGTGCAGGGCGGGGCCGTTGTTCTCGCGGACCCACAGGGTGTAGGCGCTTTGGCTGAAGGCCGGGGCGTTGTCGTTGACGTCGGCCACCTGCACGGAGATGCTGTGCTCGCTCTTCAGCCTGGGTGTCCCCAGGTCTGTGACGGTGATGGTGATGTTGTACTCGGCTTGGCTCTCCCGGTCCAGCGGTCTCTCTGTCACTAGGGTGTAAAAGTTCTTGAACGTGGGTTTCAGCAGAAAGGGGAGATCATCTTGAATGGAGCAAACCACCCTCCCGTTGTCCCCAGAGTCTTGGTCTCGTACGCTAAAAACAGCGACCACCACCTCAGGCGACGAATTTTCTGTTATGGGGCTGTTAAGAGATGTCATGAGTATTCCTGGTGGGTTGTCATTCACATCTACAACCCGAACTAAAATTGTTGATTTCCCCGAAAGGCTTCCACCGTCAATAGCCTGAACATTTATTGTATAAGACTGAACCAACTCAAAATCCAGAAGCGCTTTTAAATGAATTTCTCCAGAAATTGGATGCATTTCAAATGTTTTCTGTATTTCCCTTGAGACGTGGGAAAACGAGTAAGATAGGTCTCCGTTTATTCCTGCATCTAAATCTGTTGCAGACAGCTTGAGGACCAAGGAGTCCAAAGGACTGTTTTCTGGTACCTGAACCTCATAGACAGGCCTCTCAAACTTCGGAGCATTGTCATTGATATCTAATACCAAAACACGAACCAGCGCCGTCCCGGACCTGGGCGGAGACCCGCCGTCCAAGGCTGTCAGCGTTAATCTAAGCTCAGGCTCCTTTTCTCGATCCAGCGATTGGTTCAGGAACAGCTCTGGGTATTTTCTGCCCTCATCATTTTCTTGTAATTTAAGGTGGAAATGAGGGTTGGGGCTTAATGTGTAGTTTTGGACACCATTCTTTCCTACATCCAAGTCCTGAGCACCATCCATTTGGAAGGAGGTCCCTGGAGCAGTACCTTCTGATATTTTCAGAAGTATATGCTTGTCTAGGAATGTGGGAGTGTGATCATTTATGTCTTTGACCCAAAGCTCAGCCTGAAAAAATTGCAAAGGATTTTCACATAATACCTGAAAATGCAATATACACGGCTCAGTGGATTCACAAAGGGCTTCCCGGTCCAGTCGTTCATTTAAAAACAAGTTGCCAGTCTGCCAATCTAATCGCAAATAAGATTTATAGTCGTCAAAGATGACTCTGGCCCTCCGAGTAGCCAGGTCTTCCACGTCCAAACCTATGTCTTTCACCACATTGGCTATAAAAGAGCCGATCTCCGTTTCCTCTGCCACAGAATAGTGCCAGGTCTCTGAACACACCACAGACCCTCCCAGGAAAACAAAGAAAATCAGCACTTGCCTTATCTGCTGAGGGCTCCCCTCTCCCGGTTCCATGGCTCCTTAGCCAAACGTCTTTCAGCGGAAATTCTCAACTCAATCTCAAACAGCTCTGGGAGTTGCTTCTCTTGTCTATCAGCCTGGACTATTGGGAATCTATAGCCTTGTAATCCTGTCTCGAGGGTGTCGTTGGCTCCTTAGCTTTGTCATGAAAGACTCCTTCTTTCCCCCTGCTTCTCCAAGCGCTCTCAGTCCCACTGGTTAATGGAAACCCGAGCATTTGATGTTACGAAAATATCCACCGTCTTATCCTGCAGCGCCACCACGCGACTGCAGATTCTCAGGTTTTAAACAAAGTCAAATAAATTTGAGACAAAATATTAATTTACCTTGTGTGTTTGTTGAGGAATTTAAATTGTATTTTTCTCTATTCCTGTTTTTATTTTCTGAGTTGCGTTTTTTTGTGACATGTGATCCTATTACTATACTATTCAGTCTTTAACACAATAGACCGCAGTCGGCTAGAGCTGTGGTAGATATAAAAAGCATATTTAAGATAGAGCCCCAACCTCAAATACATTATGATATCTCTATGAAGATAATGTAATACATTTAAGGGGACTCTTTTATGTAATTGGTTTAGTGAGCAAAAGGTTCCCAGGACAACTGAAATGGGAACCAGAAGTCTTAGTCTTCTCTAGCTATCAGCAAAATTTCTGAGAAGAAAACTAAGAATAAGGTCATGCACTTGAAACTGAACCTGGGACATGGAGACAGCTGTTTGTTGGGAGAGGCTGGACATTTCAGGCAGGCTAAATGGTACCCTTTATTTAGGGATACTTCATAGGAAATTTACCTGGCAGTATTAGAAAGTAAATGCTCAACAGTAGTGAATAAAGTAATATATGTTCAGTTTCTAAGAACATTTTAAATAAGTCAAACAAAGTTGTGGGAAAGAATTCCATTTTGCAGACCCAGGTCTTCCAAAGATACAATTCTAAATATTTTATTCATCCATTGACTAATTTGTTCAGCAAATATTTACTGAGCATATACTTTGTACTGGAAATGGTAGTGTTAGGGATAGAGTGGTGAACAAACATACTTTCTGTCCTGAAAGATGGAGGCATAAAATTGATCACACATTTAAAATAAAACATAATCACTACCATGATAGCCAAAGTTCGTGCTACTATAAGAGCACAGATGAGGGTCATCTAACCAGAATTTGGAAGTACAGGAAAAGATTTTTTGGAAAAAGTGTATTTTAAATTGATATATAAAAAACAAGTATGAGCAATCCAAACAAACTGGATGTGAGATTAAATTTCCAGACAAACTAAGAACATGATTGTTCCAATCCAAAAATAAGATGAGTATTTTGAAAGAACTTATAATAGGATTGGTATGGGTGAGCCATAGAGCAAGAGGAAAGACATGGTGAGAGTTGAGGTGAGCAAATATTTTGTAAGCCATGCCAAGGCATTTGGACTCTACATCAAGATTATTAAAGGATATTATCATGTTTTTATTTTTTGAAAAACCATCCTGTTTCAAAGTTGAGAATAAATTAGAAAGGAGTAAGACTTGTTTAGAAGTTGTTGCAGTAATACAGGTAAGAAATGATATTGGCATCAACTATAAAAGTAGTCATAAATGGATTAGGTGATAGAGTAAGAAAGTGAAAGTAAATGTACTTTATTTCAGGCTTCGAGAATTGAATGACTGTTGGTGCTGTTAACTGATAAAGTAAACACAGGAAGAAGACAGGAACAGGTATGGAATGGGGATGTTTAGTTTTGAAGAAAGGGAAATATTTAATTTCCAACATGTTGAGTGTGAGGCACCCATAGAACATCCATATAAATAATTAACACAAATGATCTTAAATTTATAAACAAAATTGAGGGAAGAGATTTCTGATACAGAGACAAATTTGGGATTTATTGGTATACATGGCGATTGAAGCCCTTTGAGAAAGAATATAAACTGTAGATTTAGAGAAATGCATTTGAATTTGTGATTTCAGAGATGATGCAGCTTAAGAGACTACCAACTCCATAAAGTGGCCGTGGTCATAGGTGACCAGACCAGAGTAGAAGTGAATGTCACTAGAAATCTGAAAAAGACTAGAAACAGAGGTCAAACTCCTGGACTCAGAATTGTGGGAAGGGATGGGCAAAGGAAAACTATAAGTTATTTTTGAGAGATAAAATGTCTTTACACCACTATACCACTTCTATCCCATGATCTTGATTAATCTAAAACTAAACTGATATCTACTTGATTTGATTGCCTCATTTGATGACCTTTATGTGCAAAGACTATTTAAGCAGGAAAGTTTGCTAGTATCTTTCAGCACATTAGAGATGTTTTACTTTCTTTCGGCTTCCAATGCTACTGTTGAGAAATTGTCAACATAGAACATAGCTGTCAATCTGTCTTGTTTAGAGATTAAATGCCTTGTTCCTACGTCTTTCTTTTCCTCATCAAAAGATTTCTTTCTCTTTGTCTTTCTGAAATTTCACAGTGATGTTTCCAGGCATGGTTATCTTTTATTTACCCTGTTAGGTTTATTTGGATCTCTTGCTTCTGTGCATTTACATTTAATCAATTCTGGAAAAATTCCAGTCACTATTTTTTCAATTATTGCTTTTAATCCAGTTTTTCTCATCTGTCCTTCTGCTTAAACACTTTTACTCTGTCCTGTGTTTCTAACCATCTCCTCTGTATTTTTCAGTTTATAAGCTCTGAGCTGCATTGTGGATAAATTATATTCTGACCTATCTTTCACTCCAAAAATTCTTTATTATGTTATATCTAATTTTCTATTAAACCTTTCATTCAGTTTTAAATTTTCATGATCATACTTCTTCAATTCTAGGAGTTCTCTTTGGTACTTTTCTAATCTATCGCATTTTATAGTTTCTTGTTCCCCGTATATCTTCAATTATAACTTTTATTTCAATTAAAGTGGTAGGCATATTATAGACTGTGTCTAATAATTCTAGTATTTGAAGTATTTGCAAGTTAATTTCTATGTTCTTTTATTTTCTGCTGGCTCTCACTCATGGTGTCATATTTCCTTGTGTGTGCAATTGTCTTTGTGTTTAAATTAAGAACATAAAAATTCTTTATATGAATAATTCTAGGCTTAGGACGAATAAACCTTCTTTCTTAGAAGGTTTGCATTTGGTTTTATTAGGCTCTGGGAGCACAGGCTGTCAATGATCACCTTAAATGAAGTTCAGTGCTAAACATCAAGTTGAAAGCTGAAGTTTCACACATGAAATCATCCATTTCCAGTTTACTTTCACCGTAAAGGTGTACTTCGTAGGGATGCATATCATTAATGCTAGGGTCTTCTATAAACTTCTCAGTTTGTTAGACTTTGATTTCCTCTCTTCTTTCATAAATCATCAAAATAGAGGTCTGCATTTCCCAGGATTCCAAGTGTTCCCAGGGAACAAACAGATTTGGGGCGCATTTATTTCTTTAGGTTATTTCAAACATTAACTGTGATATGACAATATATCACTGTCTTATTAGCTAATTGTTTTCAGTGGAAGTGTAGATCTATGTACTATTATTAAAAATGTAAAATCTCAAGGATATTGTTATGTCTCAAAATCACAAGTAAGCTTTTAGCTTTCATGTGGTATGGGCAATTGAGTTGCTCAAGAGGATAGAGAAAAAATACGTATTTTTTGCTAGCTTCAACTGGTCAATATTAAATCAACTCTATAATACTGCAATCAATTTAAACAACTTCTTGGAAGAGACAATTTCTGTCACTGACACTGTAATAGCTCACACTTCTCTCTGAACCCCTATTCTAAAAAACCCCACATACCTTCTTTCTTACATCTGTCCCTTCTCTCCTCCTGTTTATTTATATATTTGTATATTTCTACAAATGTAAGATATTATATATTATATGGATACATATGCACATATGTAAATCTCAGTCTCCTTCTTTCTGTTAAAACGTTTGGGGTTTACCAATGTGGTTGTATGCATACTTGATCCACCCACTCCTTTTGGTCACTGCACTGAACTCCTCAAAAACATGTTCCACATTTTATTCATCATTTACTGGTGGATTTGTATTCTTTGCTTACAAGATGAGCATTCTTACGCATTTCATTTGTGAAGCTGTGTAATAAGTTTTCTGGCTTACATACCCCAAAGCAGAATTGCTGGCTCATAGGGTATATACAGACAAAATGTCCCTAAATACCATAAAAAATATGTCAAAGTGGTCTGTACATGAGACTTCCCATTGTCCCACCTGATACTGCCACATTTCTCATCTTACACTAATGCTATGGGTATAAAGTGCTGTCTTATGTTAGTGCACTTTTCACAAACTAATGAGGTTGAGCATTAATTACTTCATGTTCTTTTCAGAGTGTTTTCCCCTTTTTTGAATTTCCTTTTCCTTTTGTCCTTTAAGGAAAAAATCTTCTTGGCTCTCCTGACATTTTTATTTTTGTGATCTGCAAGAGTTATTTGAATAATCTAAGTATTAATTCTTCCCAGTTAAAATGCTGCAAGTGGAAACCACAAAACTCTTAGAAGAAAACATAGGCAAAACTCTCTTGAATATAAACTGAGCAACTTCTTCATGAATATATTTCCCTGGGCAAGGGAAACAAAAGCAAAAATGAACAAGCTAAACATCAAACTAAAAAGCTTCTACATAGCAAAGGACACCATCAGTAGAACAAAAAGGCTTCCTACAATATGGGAGAATATATTCATAAATGACATATCTGATAAGAGGTTGACATCCAAAATATACAAAGAGCTCATGCACTTAAACATACAAAAAGGAACTAATCCAATTAAAAAATGGGCAGAGGATTTGAACAGACACTTCTCCAAAGAGGAAATATAGATGGCGAACAGGCACATGAAAAGATGCTCCACATCACTAATCATCAGAGAAATGCAAATTACAACCACAATGAGATATCACCTCACACCAGTTAGGATGGCCAACATCCAAAAGACAAACAACAACAAATGCTGGCAAGGATATGGAGAAAGGGGAACCCTTCTACACTCCTGGTGGGCAACCATTGTGGAAAGCAGTATGGAGGTTCCTCAAAAAACTAAAGACAGAAATACCATTGGACCCAGGAATTCCATGCCTAGGAATTTACCCAAAGAAAACAAGATCCCTGAGTCAAAAAGACATATGCACCCCATGTTTATTGCAGCACTATTTACAATAGCTAAGAAATGGAAGCAACCTAAGTGTCCATCAGTAGACGAATGGATAAAGAAGATGTGATACATATACACAATGGAATTTTATTCAGCCATAAGAAGAAAACAAATCCTACCATTTGCAACAACATGGATGGAGTTAGAGGGTATTATGCTCAGTGAAATAAGCCAGGCAGAGAAAGACAAGTATCAAATGATTTCACTCATCTGTGGAGCATAAGAACAAAGCAAAAACTGAAGGAACAAAACAGCAGCAGACTCACAGAACCCAAGAATGGACTAACAGTTACCAAAGGGAAAGGGACTGGGGAGGGTGGGTGGGAAGGGTGGGACAAGGGGGAAAAAGGGGCATTATGATTAAAACACATAATGTGGGGGTGGGGCATGGGGAAGGAGGTATAGCATAGAGAACACAAGTAGTGACTCTACAGCATCTTGCTATGCTGATGGACAGTGACTGTAATTGGGTATGTGGTAGGGACTTGATAATGGGGGGAATCTAGTAACCTAAATGTTGCTCATGTAATTGTATATTAATGATACCAATAAATAAATATATATATAATAAAGTAAATATGTAAGGAAATATATACTTACAAATGTTGCTGCCATTATTATTTGGGCAATGTTTATTAGTTCCTTCTTATCAATTCTTAATAAAACCTTGTTTAATAAGAAATAAAATGCTGCAAGTGGCTTCTCCTTGTCTGTCATCTGCTATCTTATCTGTGCTATCCTCTAGTGTTGAGGTAGTAATGCCTGTCAATATTTTTCTTTATTGTCTGTTCTTCTAAAGCCTTGTTTAAGAAACTCAAAACAACAATAAGGTAATAAACATGTTTTCACCAATATTTTACATTTTTTCCAATTAAAATATATCAAATTCATCTCTTAGGTCCATATGAAGTTAATTTTTATATGGCATGGGATAAGGGTTTTCTTTCCATATATAGTAAGCTAATTTTCCCAATAACATTTACTAAGTAATCAGCCTCACACTTAACAACCAGTGGTTTTGACACTTCCTCTAGCATGACCAACTTCTCTTACATAAAAGGATCTGACCCTCAATTCTGTTCTATCAAACTTATAGTCTACAAGTTTGTTCCTGAATTATTCAAATAGGATATTCGGTTGTCTAGTCATATTTTTATTACATAAAAAGCACAGGATTCACTTCTTATGACTCTGAGTGATAAAGTGGGCCCAAACCTCCTTTTTCAGGATTTTATTGTATAACGTTTATTTAACTGAAATTCTCACAATTAGTAACTATCTGTTGCAACACAAAATAAAACCAGTAAAAATGGCATGCAATAAAAAAAGATTCCTAAGGAAATTGTAATTTGTTTCACCCATTTAATAACATCAAATTAAATTCCATTTTACTATATCATCTGTTCTGTAATATTTAATTTATTAAAGAACTTACAGAAATACATATGCACACAAGCTCTGTATCCACACTACATTTTAGCTATCAAAATCTCTACCTCCCTATGATCCTCCATTGAACTGTCCACTTACAGACTGGAGACATAATTTGTAACAACCATGAGGCATCTATACATCATAAATACAGACCCATTCCTTCTTTGTAGATATCTGAGAGAGGCCACAAAGTATTAAGGGTTTTTATATTTACTCTTAAAAACCAAAAGGAAATCCGTGGATGTCTTGCTGCCCTTGTCTAGCCTGGATTAATACTTAGTCCATAGGCACACACCTGATCATCTGATCATCTACATTTGCCTTCTTACAGCACTAAACTATGTTTTCTACCTTTACCTTGCATCTACCTACCACTTCAGCATTTTATGAAAAATAAAAATAATAATAATAATAGGAGAAATGTGGGATCAACATATAAATCAAGTACAAAAATCAAATGAATATTCATATTTGACCTGATGGTTTATAGGTCATATTGCATGATCAAAACCGAAAGTTTCTGTGATGACTGCCCTTGTACTGTTCACCATGTAAGAATTTATTCACTCTGTAAGAATTCGTTCACCATGTAAGAACTTGTTCGTTATGCTTCAGAAGATTGGAGACTGACGAGAATTAGGCTTGAGATGGATTAATGATTGTACATTGAGCATTGACCCCCCTATACTGAATTTTATTGTTGTTAACAACCATTTGATCAATAAATATGAGAGATGCCCTCTCAAAAAAAAAAAAAAAAAAAAAAAAACCAAAAGGAAAACAAACTAATTCATTTCTATCACAGATTGAATTTTCATTTCAATTTTATAACTTTTACCTGTTTAATGAAGGGTTACTTTACTCTGGATGATACCATGAAATACATTACAGTTAAGCGATAAACAACAAAATAATATAACTCAAACTAGCACACGTGGTAAATTTTGAAAAAAATAAATAGCAATATCAAGGCCCAGAACATTGTAAGTCTCCTCCTCCACAATAGTATCAATAACAATAAAGAAAATTACTTAAGAAAACAATACTTTCTAATGTGGCCACTTTTACTTTGTGTCAGGAAGTGAATTATTCAAAAGAACTATATAAAAAAAGTAAATGAATAAAGTACCCTAATACTGAAGATAGAGAGGAAACATTTTTTACCCTTTATGATGAAAATATCCAAACAGAATATTGCAATGAAATCCAATATACTTTCAACCCAGATCCAAAAGCATTTAAAATTTTCCTGTATGCTTTGATGAAATGTCAACCAGTAAATTATATATATATTGTGGTGTTTGCTCTTAATAGTTCAGTTGGGACCTCCAAATATTTAATAACTTTGTCTTGTATAACGCCATGTTACATAAAGAAATAAGCAGTAGCTCTGCTAATACAACATTCTGATCAAAAAACAGAAAAAGAACACACATATTTCCATGCCATTATAACCACACAAAAAAAAACCTCCAATATTTTTAAAGCAACTGTGAGAGTGAGAGCAATGATAATGCATGAAATTACACTACGACCCAAAATCCATTACAGATTGACTAAAAGAATCCACAATGTGTCAAGAATAACAAAATATTCAAGTTTAAATTATTTTATTGAATGTTGAATCCAAAGCTATTTCTAAAGTTCTCATTTCCCCCCATAGTCCCACCAGTGTCATGGACTGGAAGACTGGGAACAACAGGCTTCAGAAATTTAAATTCATTTGTCCCAGTACCTCCCGTCAGACACACCTCATAGCGGTAGGCCTGGCACAGCGTCCCGCCGCCGCTCACGTCCACCAGGTGGCCCGCAAGGCCTCCCCCGGGCCCCGAGCAGACCCCCGCAGACGCCGCCCGGGCCCTCGCGCACAGCCGCGCCGCCACGACGCCCAGCACCGACAGCAGGAAGAGCGACGACACCGCCGCCAGGGCCACCACCAAGGACACGGTGAGCGGCTCGGCCCGCGCCTGCTCGGCCGCCGCCTCGGCCCGCGGCAGGTGGGGCTGCGAGAAGCCGTCCACCAGCAGCACGTGCAGCGTGACGGTGGCCGACAGCGGCGGCTCGCCGTGGTCGCGCACCAGCACCGCCAGCCTGTGCCTGGGCGCGTCGCGCTCGCTCAGCTGCCGGGCCGTGCGCACCTCGCCGCTGGGCGCCCACACGCCGAACAGCCCGGGCTCCGTGGCCCTGAGCAGCTGGTACGACAGCCAGGCGTTCTGGCCCGAGTCGCCGTCCACCGCCACCACCTTGGTCACCAGGTAGCCCGCGTCGGCCGCGCGCGGCACCAGCTCGGTGCAGGGCGCAGAGCCGTTCTGCGGCGGGTACAGCACGACGGGCGCGTTGTCGTTGGCGTCCAGCACCTGCACGCGCACCAGCGCCCGGCTGCTCAGCGCCGGCGAGCCGCCGTCGGCCGCGCCCACGCCGAACTCGAAGGCGCGCAGCGCCTCGAAATCCAGGGGCCTCAGCGCGAACAGCTGCCCGGTGTCCGCGTTGATGGACACCAGCGAGGCCAGCGGCAGGCGCGCGTCGCCGGGCGGCAGCAGCGAGTAGGTGACCTGCGCGTTGGCGCCCGAGTCCGGGTCGGTGGCGCTCACGCTGCCGATGTGCAGGGCGGGGCCGTTGTTCTCGCGGACGCACAGGGTGTAGGCGCTTTGGCTGAAGGCCGGGGCGTTGTCGTTGACGTCGGCCACCTGCACGGAGATGCTGTGCTCGCTCTTCAGCCTGGGTGTCCCCAGGTCGGTGGCGGTGATGGTGATGTTGTACTCGGCTTGGCTCTCCCGGTCCAGCGGTCTCTCTGTCACTAGGGTGTAAAAGTTCTTGAACGTGGGTTTCAGCAGAAAGGGGAGATCATCTTGAATGGAGCAAACCACCCTCCCGTTGTCCCCAGAATCTTGGTCTCGAACACTGAAAACAGCAACAAGGGTCTCTGGGACATTCTCTGGAATTCTGTGTGTAACTGATGACAGGGTTACTTCTGGTGCATTGTCGTTTACATCCATTACTTTAATCAGAAGAGTGCATTTTTCTGAAAGTCCACCACCGTCTGTTGCCTGAATATTTATATAGTAGGACTTTATTACTTCAAAATCCAAGCTTGATCTCAAACGAACTTCCCCAGATGTTGGGTTGATTTCAAATGTTTTACGAATATCTTCAGACACATGGAAAAATGTGTAAGCTATTTTTCCATAATATCCTGCGTCCAAATCCTTAGCAGAGATGGTAATAATCCAGGAGCCAACAGGTTTGTCCTCCAGAACCTGCACCTCATAGAGCCTCTGAGAAAACACTGGGACATTGTCATTGATATCCAAGACCTCGATGTGAATCAAAGTTGTTCCAGACCTGGGTGGGGAACCACCATCCAGTGCTGTGAGTGTTAATCTGACCTCAGGCTCCATCTCATGATCTAATGCTCTCTTCAAGACCAGTTCTGGGTATATCTTTCCATCAATACCGTCTTGAATTTTAATATAGAAATAAGAATTGGGGCTAATTGTATAGTTTTGGAGACCGTTGCTTCCTATGTCTAAATCTTGAGCACTTTCCATTAGGAATGTGGTTCCGATAGTGGTACCTTCTGATATTTTCAAAGATATTTCCTTGTCCAGGAATGTGGGGGAGTGATCATTTATGTCTTTGATGTGCAGCTCAGCCCGGAAAAATTGTAAAGGGTTTTGCAGTAACACCTGAAAATAGAGCACACAGGGCTCGGTGGAGCCACACAGCTCTTCTCGGTCCAGTTTCTCATTCAGGAGCAGATTCCCAGTCAGAAAATCAAGGTGCAAATGCTTTTTATTATCATCAGACACTACCCGGGCCTCCCGTGAGGACAATTCCTCCACTCCAAGCCCTAGATCCCTTGCCAGATTGGCCACAGAAGAGCCAACGTCTGTTTCCTCTGCCACAGAATAACGCCCAGATTCAGGACTCGCCTGAGACAACCCCAACAAAACAAAGAAAATCAAAACTTGCCTTTTCCGCAGAGAGAGCGCTCCTCTGATTTCCATGGTTTCAGGCAACCTCTTATGTGCGGAAAAAGACCTAATTTTAGAAGCTAAAGCTCTGATTTAGAAAAAGACAGGAAGCCCCTGGAGTGCATATAGCCTGCAGCAGCTCTGTAGACGAAGCCCCTTTACTTCTCTGTTCAGTGGGTCCTATGTTGTTTCCTGAATAATGGAGTCCTCAGAACCAGCCCCAGTACTGTTTTCATCTTATCCTGCAGCGCCACCATGTGTCTCCATGAATTATTTTCATTAAGATAGTCCCTCTTTGAACAAGAAATTCATGAATACATCCGGAATATTCTGAAGCCGATTCCAGACATCACATGTTTTTACTTTCAAATACTTCACTAAGTATAGGGAAGAACTTTTAAAATCTAACTGGAATACCACTATCACAATCAACAAATTAAGCAGTGATTCCTTCAAATATATTGTACTAGTTTGTTTGAATCAGGATCCAAACAAGATCCATACAGTGCATTTAATTATGGCTGTTTTGAATGTTTGACAAGAATCCATTTAAATGTCCTGTGATAAAGAAATAATATGTTATTCAGGCCATTTCTTGAGTAATTACAAATGTATTCTCTCCCCTGCTCTTGTGAATACCTGTTGAGGTCAACCAACCATAGTTAGCAACATCATTACTTTTTTCGCTTATTTATATTTTCACATACATGTTTAAAGACATGGCATACATAGACTTAATCTTTGTCTATGTAGAATTCACAGGCTAGAAAAGTTGGCAGATAAGTAATTAAAATATGTCACAATCTACACATAGGACAGAAATACCTAGGAGGCATGCCTTGTATCTAGGAGACAGCATTCCATAGTGGCTATGGACATGGATTCTGGACACAAAAACAGCATCACAGACACTGAAATGTCTGTATTAGAATCCTGGTTATGCCACTCAATCTCTGCAGTCGTGGGCAAGTTATGTGCCTCTGTTTCCTCACCTATAAAATAGGGACATAAATGTATTTATCACCTAGGATTATTATTATAGGTATCTAATGAGTTAATATTTTCCAAGTGGCTAGTAAGTGCTAGTTAAGTGCCTATTAAAAACAAAACAAATAAAATCTAAACCAGATTTTTGGACATCTGTGAAAGCTTTCATAAGGCAGTGAACAAACTATAAGTTGGAATCTGAAGGAGCCAGGAGAAGGAGAATTGTTTCAGACAGGTATTGTGAGGAACAGAGAGAAGGTAAGTGTCCTTTGAACTGTAAGCCATGGAAGGGGAGAATTTTAAAATGAGATTGGAAAAAAAGCAAGGTGAGGATATAAAAGATTATATAGGTTATAATAAAAATTCATCCTAAAGACAATTAAGATAGAATTAGAATTTTAAACTCTTTATTAACATGATCACATTTGCATTTTTGAAAGATCATTTTGGCCCACATATGGAGAAACAGTTTCAGGGCAATGACTGGACTCAGAGAGATAAGTTAGAAGATGACAGTAACCTGGATGAGGGTAACGTTAGTGTGTGTGGAGAGAAAAGGGATGATTAGAAAGATATGTAGGCGATGAAAACTATTATGACCCAGTGATGAGTTGCATGTGGGAGAAAAAGAGGAGAGACTCAAGGGCGATTAAGACACCTCTGGATTCATTGGGCAGCTGGATGACTAGTGGTATCATTCCCAGTGACAGGGAACACTGGGGGTAAAAAAGATTGAAATGGAAAAAGGTAAAGTCAATGTTGGACATGCCAATATTGTGGTAAGTGGCTATGTGATGTGTGTGTGTGCCAGTGCCTGTGTATATTTGTATGATTGTACACTGTAGAGAAAATGAAAGTTTCAATGGCCAGGATTCTCCCCTGACCCTGGTCTGTTTGCCCACTGCACACATGTGGCCAATAGCAATACATTGTTACTGACTCTATATTAAGAGGTCTGCCCAGTGCTCTGGGCTGCACAGCTGTAGGAAAGCAGAGGATGGTGGCAGCTCCGAGGACAAAGACAGAGATGGCTGCAGGGGCAGAGAGGCCAGGAGACAGAGACCAGCTTATTGCATGCAGACTTGCCCTGAGGTGGACGGGATTCTATTGCTTGACCTGCTACCATGAGAATAAACCTAGGTATAAACCCTTTCACCCCAAGAACATTCCATTGTCATTTTCCAGTCTCACTGAATTAAGAGTGAACTTGCCTGGGGCTGAAACCCATTGGCAAGACATACGTATACGACCAAAGTATCTGGGCTGTAGAAATGGACTTAGGGAGTTATCAGCATATATGTGGTGACTGAAACCATGAGAGCTCTAAGATAAGCAGAAGTGTGTCAAGTAGGAATAGAACAGTCCAAGTTCTGAGTAACACCTTTGCTAGAGGAGAGAGGAAAAGAAGTATCTTTTAAAAGACAAGAAAGGCCCAGAGTTCAGAATCATGCAACAAAAAGCAAATAGCATTTCAAGAAGATGAGGAAAATCAGCAGTAGCAAATGCTTTAGAAAACTGAGAAAGATAAGTATTAGAATGGTCCACTGGATCTAAGAAGATAGTCACTCTGGAAGATTCTAATAGATGTCTGCCAAAATCTGTTCCCTTTCTTCATTGTAATAGAACCAATACCCGGGCAAATGGCTATGCAGATGGATTGCCTGTCCCAGCCTCCCTTGTAGTTAGGTGTGGCCAATTGAATTAAGTTCTCACAGGTGGACTGTGAATAGAATTCTTGCTTACCACTCTTACATCTGGAATGGAATACATCTGGATGTGTCCCCTCCCAGCCAGCTAGAACCCAGATGTGGTAGTGATCCAGCTACAGTCATGCAGAGCGATTCAATAGGGAAGGTAGGAGCAATGACTTGGAACAAAATTTGGTCCAGAATGACCATGAGGAGCAAAGCTGCCCAATCTACCCAATCATTTATATTGGAACCGTCACAAGGAGATACTTTTACGAGCTACTGTGTAGTTTCACTGCTTTATTTCAGCAATATGATATTTCCTATCTTCTACAGAAATCTTTGTTCATCTTTACAATAGTGGTTTCAATTGAGTGGTTGCAATTAAAAATTAGATTGCACTTGGTTGACAAATGAGAGGGACAAGAAAGTAAGAATGACAACCCTTTCAAGAAATCTGGTGTAAGTAGGTCAGTATCTGGAGAAGAATTTAGACTAAAGAGCATTTTTTTAAAGCCTGAAGAAACCTGAACTCAATTAAAATGCTGATTGTAGAATTCAGTTGAGAGGGAGAAAAATTAAGATACCAAAGAAAGAATATAACCACTAGAAGGAAATATATGGAGGGTTTGGACTTAGGTAGAAGGGACCTCAGCAGAAGAAATTATAAGTACAGATGATATCAAAGATGTAGGTTTGGGGACAAGATATTAAGAAAATTTCTGTCTGATGGATTCTATCTTCTCTTTAAGGTATCAAGCAAATTCATCTGCTAAAAGAGAGTATGTAAATAGGAGAGTGAGAAGATTGAACTAAGATAATTAGATGTGAAGTTGTGGAGACTAGAAAAGAAAGCTGATGGAGAAAGCATGAGTGGATTTCTTGGTCTCACAGGCCCAGTTAAATTTAGATACAATAAAGTTAATGGCAATAATATTGACGGTTTTCCAAGTTTTGTCTTACAATGTGCAGCATCGCAGCAAAAGATAAGGAGAAGGGAGGCAATTACATTCATCTGGAGTAGTGTTTCATCAGGTGGCTTTAGTGAAGGACGGCTGAAAAGGGAATTGAGCAAGTGGACATGAGAGCAATAAGGAGTGGTAAGCCAGGCTATCAGGTGATAGGAAGGAAATTAAAACAGTAGGGGGTGATAGGTAGCAGCATTAGGGAATGGGGAAGGTCCTGATAAGGTCAAAGACAAGTGATTGGAGTAGCCGTGTGAGAAGGTTAAAGGCACAGAAGGTTGCGTTCTCAGAGATATCTGATATTATTTCATAGAAAGAACAGTTCTGGGTAGTGAAAAATCCAGTATGTAGCCAGGGCACTAGTGACTGAACTGGAGTAGAGGTGACCACCTAGGGACTGAGAGCCCATGTCCTTAGATTAATCAGTGGATGCAGGAGGGTAGGAGGACTTGAGGTAGAAAGGGGATGAGAACAATGTGTTTATAAGCGAAACGGTCTTTATGTCTGTTCTTTCCTGTACTCTTGGAGAATTCCAACCTAAACTGTTACTTGGCTTTTATTGGTAAGTGTTTTCAAGAAAGTCCGCTCTAGGAGGCTGGGCCATTTCTCACATTTCCATTTTGTTAAGCGACCTTTTCCCCATTGGACAACCTACAGTCCTTTAATATAAAATTGGCTGATGCAATTTAGTTTCTATGCACTTAAAAAATTTTCACTATGAGCTACTTGAAGCCTAAGAGCAAAATGTGTTTTTAGCAATCCCTTTTAAAAGACCTTGTTGGTTACTTGTATCTGAGCACCTGGGCTCCCACAGACCTGGCCACTCTCATTAGTTAGGAAACACATAGTTCTTCCTATAAATAGACAAGTTCTTTCTATAAATCCCCTGGTCAGATACCTGGAAAAACTCGAAACAACAAGAGAAGTACTTGATCCTTCTCTCTGCTGTGGCACCTGTTACATTCTCTGTCTGAACTGTTTGAACTGCTATTCCCCCTTGGGACACAGGCTGCAACCACTTCCACCTTAGTTTTTAACAGCGCTATTGAGATGTCACTTATATAATATCGCATTTTCCCATTTAAAGTGTACAATTTAATGGTTTTTATATTTACAAAATTTTGTATTATCTAATTTTAGAACATTTTTACCATACCAAAAGGCAACCTTGTACCCATAAGCAGCCACTCTTCATCTCCTGCCCTCCCTCCAGCTGTAGGCAACCACTACTCTGCTTTCTGTCTCTATAGATTTGCCTATTCTAAACATTTCATATAAATAGGACTGTACACTATGTGATAATTAATGACTGGCTTCTTCTACTTAGCATAATGTTCTTGAGGTTCATCCATATCATACTGTGTACCAGTACTTGAATCACTTCATTCCTGAATAATAACAGTTCCATTATATGGGGAGATCACATTTTATCCATTCATCAGTTGATAGATATTTTTTTTCCCATTTTGGGTTACAAATAATACCACTGTAAACATACATGTATATGTTTTTGTGTGGAAATATGTTTTTATTTCTTTTGAAAAAGTATATGGGAGTTGGGTTTCTGGGACATAAGGTAACTATATGTTTAATATTTTGAGGGACTGCCAAACTGTTTTGTAAAGAGGCTCCACCATTTTACATTCTTTCAAGCATTGCATAAAAGTTCCAATTTCTCCACTTCCGTGCTAACACTTCTTATTGTCTTAACTTTTTCTAGTGTGTGTGAGTGGCCATTTTTATTTTTCACCTTCAGTGTCTGTGCATCTTGTCTGGCATGTTATAAAGCTATAAAACTTTGTATAACTCTTTAAGCTACTGCACCTCCATCTTTTCCCCACTAACTACAGTAAAGACATGAGGCAATTTTAATACTTAACTTTGATTTGTTAATATCTTATGAGTTTTTGTTCTCTATGTAAAGCAACTTTCACTTAGGGTGGAAAGAACCTGCTCCTAGTTTCACTTCCCAAAAGAGAAACTTAGAATTAGCTTGCATGGAAAGACCTCTGTTCCCTCCATTTTTCTCCAATTCAAAGAATAATCAATTCTGCCCACTGAGTTCAAAAGAACTGGTAATGAAATCTTACCTTTAAAGAAGTATAAACATTAGATTTTGAATATGCTAGGACAAGAAAGTCTACTTTCTGACATTAACTGAATAATACCCAGCCCCTCCCTCTACAATGTTAAGATGAAGTTTTAAAATATCTTCAAGAAGCCGTTTATGGCATTGGCCCTCGTTTGTGGCATTAGAAGCAATAGAAACAATTATTTAACTTGCCTTCATTTCCTCTTCACATGCTTATTCTCTCTCTCTCTCTCTCTCTCTCTCTCTCTCTCTCTCTCTCTCACACACACACACACACACACATTTCCTTTCCTTCCATACCCTTACTCATTTTATTTATCTACACTTTTCTTCTACAACATATTAGAGTTTAAACTTTTTGATAAAATTCATTGGAAAACACTTTTTACAAGAATGAAGGCGTTTTCTTCTGGAATGTAGTCAGATCACTGAAGGTAAGAGTGAGCATGAGACAAATATTCCTCATACAATGATTTGAAATTTTAAAAATTAGAGCTTAAAGGACTATAACTTGATAGTTCTCATTGCTCTACACATATCTACATATATCTCTAGGAAAAGTGTTTTTCAGACTTTGGCTTGATACCCACTAACTTTAGTAGGTCATCAAATCAATTTAATGGCTCAATACCACAATTTGAAAATTAAATATTATGGAATAATACAAGGAATTTCAGATTGCATCAAAAAAATCTAAGCTAAATTGTCACAAAACATTTATATTTTGTATATTACAATATATACAACAATTTTTCTTTTGGCTGTGATTTTTTTAGGTTTGAAAATTACTACCCAGTGTACATATATATTAAAATCTGGGAGAATGCAGGAGACAAAAAGTTGTACACATCAGGACGCAAGTCCACTTTATGCTATACAAACTATTATTATTCGGTTGTCTGCATCTAACTAGATTGCACTATAGCTTTGCAACATCAATGACACACCTGAAAATTGTAACTTCTATTTCAAGATTCTGTGGATGACCACAGTATCTATGTGCCTTCACAATTATTCTCCAGGATGGATAAGGGAAAGACACCAAGAAAAGTGACTTCTGGCTCTTTCTAACGAGATTATTACACTTATGGTTGTATCATATGATATGTTTTTTCCAGTGTATTTTTAACGGTAATAAATATTTTTAAATGTTAACTAAAAATTGCAGTGAATTTAAAGAGAAAAACGATACTTGTGAATAGCAAACATTACTAAACCAAAGCTGGAAAAAAGATTGAAATGAGGCGTGAGAACACTTGAGATAATTTGAAAATGATCTGCTTTATTTTCCCATAATCATAATTGTGGGTAAAAAGTTCGACTGGAGGAACGGCCACGGACAAAAAGTGATTTGGTGGTGTTACTTAAGGAGGTAATAAAATCCTAAATTAAGACCTCCAGAGATACAGAATAAATTATCATCTCATTATGACCAGATATAAAGATAAATATTCACTTTAAAGTAAAGGTGGGTAGGTAGCACATGCGAAATAGACACAAATTGGGGGAAATAACATAGGTTTGGAAGTACCACAAAACAAAAAATACTGGTAAAATACGAAAATTAATTACAGTCACTGACTATTGAACCCAAGTCTGTTGTGGAAGGTAGGATTTTCCTCTATTTCTTTCCCTGGGCACTTGGGCTGGAGGTTGGAAAGAACTGGTTTAAGGAACTTGAACTCGCCGGTCCCCGAGCCTCCCGACAGGCACACCTCATAGCGGTAGGCCTGGCACAGCGTCCCGCCGCCGCTCACGTCCACCAGGTGGCCCGCAAGGCCGCCCCCGGGCCCCGAGCAGCCCCCCGCAGACGCCGCCCGGGCCCTCGCGCACAGCCGCGCCGCCACGACGCCCAGCACCGACAGCAGGAACAGCGACGACACCGCCGCCAGGGCCACCACCAAGGACACGGTGAGCGGCTCGGCCCGCGCCTGCTCGGCCGCCGCCTCGGCCCGCGGCAGGTGGGGCTGCGAGAAGCCGTCCACCAGCAGCACGTGCAGCGTGACGGTGGCCGACAGCGGCGGCTCGCCGTGGTCGCGCACCAGCACCGCCAGCCTGTGCCTGGGCGCGTCGCGCTCGCTCAGCGGCCGGGCCGTGCGCACCTCGCCGCTGGGCGCCCACACGCCGAACAGCCCGGGCTCCGTGGCCCTGAGCAGCTGGTACGACAGCCAGGCGTTCTGGCCCGAGTCGCCGTCCACCGCCACCACCTTGGTCACCAGGTAGCCCGCGTCGGCCGCGCGCGGCACCAGCTCGGTGCAGGGCGCAGAGCCGTTCTGCGGCGGGTACAGCACGACGGGCGCGTTGTCGTTGGCGTCCAGCACCTGCACGCGCACCAGCGCCCGGCTGCTCAGCGCCGGCGAGCCGCCGTCGGCCGCGCCCACGCCGAACTCGAAGGCGCGCAGCGCCTCGAAATCCAGGGGCCTCAGCGCGAACAGCTGCCCGGTGTCCGCGCTGATGGACACCAGCGAGGCCAGCGGCAGGCGCGCGTCGCCGGGCGGCAGCAGCGAGTAGGTGACCTGCGCGTTGGCGCCCGAGTCCGGGTCGGTGGCGCTCACGCTGCCGATGTGCAGGGCGGGGCCGTTGTTCTCGCGGACCCACAGGGTGTAGGCGCTTTGGCTGAAGGCCGGGGCGTTGTCGTTGACGTCGGCCACCTGCACGGAGATGCTGTGCTCGCTCTTCAGCCTGGGTGTCCCCAGGTCGGTGACGGTGATGGTGATGTTGTACTCGGCTTGGCTCTCTCTGTCCAGGGGGCTCTCCGTTTCTAATGTGTAATAATTCTCAACTGAAGATTTTAACAGGAAAGGGAGGTCTTCTGGGAGAGAACAAATTATCTTCCCATTGTCCCCAGAGTCTCTGTCTCGGATACTGAAAACCATAACAACTGTCTGAGGCGAATTTTCTGGGATTGGATTGGTAATTGATGACACGGTGAGTTCGGGAGCATTGTCATTGACATCCATCACCTCAATTCTAACTGTTGATTTTCCGAAAAGGCCTCCCCCATCTGTGGCTTGAATGATTATTGAGTATGATTCAACGGTTTCATAATCCAAGAATGCCAGTAACCTGACTTCTCCAGACTTTTGGTTAATTTTAAATATCTTGTGAATATCTTCTGAGGCATGGGAGAAAGTGTATGATATTTCCCCATTTTTTCCTGAGTCTAAATCCCAAGCTGAGACAGTGACAACCAGTGTGCCTAGTGCACTGTTCTCTGGAATCTTCACCTCATAAAATGGCTGCTCGAATTCAGGGGAGTTGTCATTAATGTCCATCACCAACACCTGAACGGAAGCTGTTCCGGACCTGGGTAGAGACCCGCCATCCAGAGCAGTGAGGATGAAACTGAGTTCCGACTGCTCTTCATAATCCAGAGCCTTGTCCAGAACCAACTCCGGGTATTTCCTACCGTCTGGGTTGACTCTCATTTTAATGTGAAAATGAGAGTTGGGGCTTATTGTGTAGCTTTTTAGAGCATTGATTCCTACATCTAAATCTTTTGCACTTTGTAGTAAGAACACAGCACCGACAGGACTATTCTCTGGGATTTCTAGGAGGATTTCTTTTTCTGAGAAGACAGGAGAGTGATCATTTATATCCTCGACCTGGAGCTCAAGCCGTAAAAACTGCAAGGGGTTTTTCATTAATATCTGGAAATGCAGCACACAGGGCTCCGTGGAGCCACAGAGCTCCTCCCGGTCTAGTGATTCGCTTAGGAGCAAATTCCCAGTATTTAAGTCCAGCCGCAAACGCTGTTTGTTATCATTAGAGACCACACGAGCCCCCCTTGAGAACAGCTCACCCACTTCCAGTCCCAGATCCGCTGCCAAACTGCCTACAAAGCTCCCACTCTGTGTTTCCTCCGCCACCGAAAAGCGCCCAGACTGGGAGCCCGCCTGAGACATTCCCAGCAAAACAAAGAGAAGCAGAACTTGCCTTATCCGCACGGTGCCTGCCCCTCGGTTCTCCATAGCTCCTTTCCCAGCAGCTTTCTGCGGAATTGCTTCGGCTTCACTTGGCAGTTCTGGGAAACTGAAATTTGCCTCCAATCGGTTCACCAAATCCTCGGAGGCCTGAGGATGTTATCCCCGTTGAATAGTTTCTAGTTCACCCCTGAACGGCTTCTTCCTTCTGTCTTCCCAACGCGCTGGGTAACAGTGTCAAGACTGTATCACCCAGTTTTTTTGTTTAGGATTATTTTTTCCCCGCGATATTATCCTGCAGCGCCACCATGCGTCTCCACAGATTCTCAGTTTGATGAAATTACCTAAATTCCATTTACACAAATGTTCTTCAGAAATTAATGTTGTTTTATTCATTGTGTTTAAGTGATTACAAATGTATTCGATCTTCCATAAGAATTGCTTTATACTCTTTATAATTTCTGATGCTGTTAACATTTTTTAAAAAAGCGTTTATTCCTCCACATTCTCCGCAAACTGACAGTACTCAGCTGTGGTGAGGACTGAGATACAGGATGATTCCTGGCTGCCAGGGGCTTGTAATCTTTGTGAGAAGATTGGAAACCTGAAACGAGGGGGGTCTAAATGACTGTTAAACTAAACAAAATTCCATCACTACTTGACCTTTAGGTAGTATGGGAAAGGAAAGCCTTCTGTGAGTCATTTCAGGAGTCCTCTCAGAGGGTGTGGGGCTGGACGAACAGTGAGATGGAACATACATTGATAGTTGTTGTAGCACAAGAAGGCATTTCTGTAGACTTCCATGATAGCAATGAACTGTGAACTAGGAAGAAATGAAGTAAGATACTGGGGTGGTACACATTATGTAAATCCATAATTTAATTGTAAATTCTCATAACTTACAAAAAATATTTAAGGAGTACACAAACACATGAATGTCACTTAAAACAGGCTTACCCCTAAAGCTGGCTTCTCTCGGGTTCCTGAGAGTTATTCCAGCTATAATTATGGTCATTTGCTTTCTCTCTTGGCCCAGAAAGAAAGAGTGAGAGATTTTCTTTACCAACATAGAACAAAAACTTAGTTTTTCTGACTAGATCAACTAAGACCATATACCTTTTATGGAGGCAATCATTGTTTCAAGAGGTATAGAAGTATAGGGGGAGATTTTAGTTCCAGAATCTGAAGACCCATTTTCGGTCTTTGCTTTGTTTTTAATCCTGTCTGGGATTATCTCCTAAACTTTGGGTAGTTTCAGTCCCAGCCAAAGTGCATGACTACTACATAATGAGGGGAATGGTTTGGAATAGGTGCTAGGAGCTCTCCAATGACAGGAGGTCTGAAAAGTGCTCTCAAGATTGGATGGAGGAGGAACCTAACAAATTTGCATTTTTAAAATACGAAGTACAGATTACATTCTTAAAAATGTGAGCTAGATACATGGTTGAAAAATCAGTCACTGCAAAAGAATAGAAATTGAAAAGTAGGGAGATTGTACATATTTATCTTCCCTCTTTCTGAAATATCTACTAAATAACAGAAAAAAGTAAGAATGGTATGAACTCATAAAGATAAGAATGCACAAGTGATCACACATATTTTTTATAATAGTAAGCAGATGGAAAGGCAATTGAATTAGCAGTTCCAAGAAATGTCTCAAATAAATTTCCTGCTTTGGAGATATTCCTGAGAAACTAGTCTGTTTGTCCCACATAATTCCATTTAGGTATAAGATCTGGAGAACCAAGTACATAAGAAGACTGAAGTCAGTTAAGGACTAAAAAATAATAAGTTATTAGTTGACACTATGTATATAGGAGAGTTGAATTTTCTGATCCTCATCATCATACATAGACAGCAGAGTAAATCAGAGCCAGAGTGGCAACTTTACAGAAAAATTACATGGGGTTACGTCTAGTTTTGGAGACTCTAGGCAGAGCTGAGTGCAAGTGTGAGGTGTGAAACTGAAAATATGGAGATGAAGCAAAATTTTGCATCCTAAATGGTGAGATCTCTAGCCGCTTACCAACAATATGCTCTAAATGTAGCACACAAAGTATATGCCTGATTCGTTCCCTAACACTCTCTTAAATGGAGGATGTTGTAGAATTCTAACCTGGGGAATATGAAAGACTCAGATAAAGATTTACATATACTGATTTTGGGGGATCTCTCAAACTAATACACATATCCTAGAATGGTTATATTACAGTCAAGCTCTGGAATCAACAGGCCCCATATACTCACAAAGAGCTGATTGTCAACACTATGATATCTCATCATTCTTAGATGTGAGAAGATAGCCAAAGACTACAAGATATTTTAGGAAATACCTACAACATGACATAGAAAGTCCAAAACCAAGACATATAAATGTCAACCAGAAAGCCCCGTGGCTTTATATATGAGAGAGGGACTCCTCCTCCCCTAAAGCCTGAGAATTTAGAGCTGCTAATATCATGCTAATGAAGGGTTCTGTGAGCAAGACTAACAGGTTATGTTTGGGGTACAGCTTAAGTGATGATGGTATGGCACCCCCTAAACAGAAAGTATCCAGGCCTCCCTTTTGGGGGAAATTTATGATGACTGAACATAGCTTTACTTCTTGGCTGTTTTCCAAAAACCTAACCTGGCAGGATCCCAGGAGGATTCAGTACTTAAAAGGGGGTGGCTGGATGGTTTCACAGGGAGGCTGGACCCTATGCAACTTTGTGCCCAGTCTTAACAAGGATGCCTTCAAAATTCTATGTGGACATGAGAACTGGGCAAATGAGCTGTGATAAGCATGGAGAGAGGAAACCAAAGGGCTTCCTCCAAAGTTGCTGTTTGAGAGATAGAACCATCTGAAAATTCATAAGAAATCTCAAGGGACCCTGAATAGTCAAAACATTCTTGAAAATGAAGAACAGAAATTGGAAGCTTTCTACTTCCTGATTTCAAAACCTACTACAAAGCTACAGGAATGAAGGTGGTAGTAATGGCATAAAGACAGACATATAGACTGGCTGGTACAGTAAAACAGAGAGCCCAGAAATAAACCGCTATATATATATGGCCAAATGATTTTCAACAGAAGTGCCAAGATTACTCAACAGGAAAGCCTCTTCAACAGATGGTGCTCAGAAAACTGGATATCCACACCCAGATGAATAAAATTGGGCCCCTACCTTACCCCATATACAAAAATTACTTCAAAGTGGATTAAAGACCTAAACATAAGAGCTTTAACTATAAAACTAGAAGAAAACATTGGGGGGAAGCCTCAAGACCTTGGGTTTGGCCATGGTGTCTTGAATATAACAACAAAACCACAGGCAACCAAAGTTAGATAAATGGGACTACATCAAACTTAAACACTTCCGTATATCAAAAGAAACAATCAAAAGAGTAAAAAGGCAACTTATAGAGTTGAAGAAAATATTTGCAAACCATATATCTGATGGGGTTAATATGCAGAATATTTACACAATTATATATTTACACAAGATGTTTACAGAATACTTACACAAGGTACTTACACAACTCAACAACAACAAAAGTAACCCAATTAAAAAATGGGCAAAGAATTATCTGAAGAAGATCTAAAAAGGGCCAACAAACATATGAAAAGGTGTGTTCAACATCACTAATCATAGCAGAAATAGAAATACAAATCTGAACCACCTCACACCCATTAGTCTGGTCACTATCAAAAGAATAGAAAATAACAAGTGTTGACAAGGATGCAGAAACATTGGAAACCTTGTACATTGTTGTAAAAGGAAACAGTACAGCCATTATGGAAAGCCATGTAGAGGTTCCTTAAAATATTAAAAATAAAATTACCATAGTCTAGAAAAAAAAAGAAGGTCCAAAACCACCACCACCAAAAAATAAAACAAAACAAAAAGGAACAGGAGGAAGCATTTATAATAAAGAGAAGAAAGTCTTTTTAAAATGTCTGGTTAATAAGTAACATTTAATAAAAAACTAACACTTATTGAATATTTACTCATGCTACCCATTGTTGTAAGTGCCACTTATGTGTTTACACATTTAATCTTAACAGTAACTGTATGAAGCATGTATCTTATTAAAAAAGAATACATTACAGCTTAAGTGCCCCTTACTTAGCTATACAACCTTGGCCAAGTTCTTAACTTCCCTGTGATCCAGTTTATTTTAAAAATGATTGTAATAGTGTTTTCACTGTATAATGCACTTTTTGGAAAATGCATTTAAAAATAATAAATCTATTAATTATAGATGAAAAAAATATACAATTGCAAATCTATTTGCGTCCAAGAGGCACACCTCATAACAGGATGCCATGAAAAACACTCAAAGAACCAACAAGAACTCTTAAAAATATTTGTCAGCCAAAAAGAAAAACTTAAATATAAAGCTTGAATAATAAAATTATTTGTCTAAAAAGTAAAACAAAAAAAGAGAAAATAAGAAAGAAAAATAATTTTTAGAGTCTTAGAGAACCAATCCAGAAGATCCAATATTTACCTAATGAGATTCTGTTTAACGTGAGACTATAGAAAATTCAAAAGGAAAAATTATGATGAAAACTGAAGAAAATTTCTCAGAAGTCAAAGTGAGAGTTTAAAACTGAGTACATCCATGTGATCAAATTATTAAACTGCCACTAATGTATTTTCAAAATATGAAGATAATTTTTCCAAATCTTCCAGAATGTAAAAAAAGAAGGTGACACAAAAAGAAAAGCTTCAGAATGAATCAGTCTTCTGAAAAGCAACTCTATATTCAATACACAAAAGGAATACTGATTTCAAAATCTGGGGGAAAATTATTTTCAACCTAGAATTTTATACCTAGTCAAACTAACAATCAACTGAAAAGAAAAAGGAGATACCTTTACAAGGCAAGGTCTCCAAATATTTTACATCCCTGTTTCCATTTTTATGAAGGTATTGAGAGATGTACATCAACTAAACAAGGGAGTAAACTAACAAAGAAAATACTGTATCTTGTAAAAGTAGACCAAAAAAGGAAAGAAAATATTAAAGAAAAAAAAAGTCCTAGGGTGACAGCCTACATAGTAACTAGTGTAAATGAATCAGAGATACAGAGTGGTATGGGTGAAAGATTTCTAGGAAATAAATATAATTAATAAGTATCTGACATTTTTTAATATTTAAGGAGAACTGATATTCAAATGTGAGATAATAGGAAAAGTCAATACCAGTAAATAGAGAAAATGATGCAAGTAAAAACAGTTATCAGCTCTAGGAAAAAAGTTTTTCAAGAAAAATATAATCATACTGCAGTAATGTGTATTTCGAAGTACTCTTAGCAATATAGACAAAAACTACCAGTTTTTAAAAAACCATGATGACTCTATTGGGAGAACAGAAAAAAGAGAATGTGGAATGCTTATATATATGTTAATGGTAAAGTAAGAAATTTAAATCCTTTTTTTTCCATAGGAAGATGTGATCAAAGTATAAAATCAAATATTAAGATACAGCAGTATAAACATAATAATTAGAAATACTGAGATCAATTCTAGGGAAACCACTCTGTAGAAAGGAGTTAGAGATTGAATAATATATTGTTTTTCTTCATGATTTTTAGTTAATCCTGATTTTAAAATTGGATACCAATTAAAATAAGTTTAAAAATTAAAATGAAAAGTGAATGTCTTTCCAATAGTCTGCCAATATTCTCACACAAATTTTCAAAAATGTTTTTATTTATAGTCATTTTCATGCAGGTCATTACATTTTGTTTGAATTATGGGACAAGATTTGTTTTATATATTAGCAGAAATGAACATTTAGAAAATATTAGCTAAGAATATTTAAAGGAAATGAAATGACATGAATACAGGTATTGCAGGAGTCCAACATCACTCACAGAACGATCTGCTTCATTTATCATGAGCAGAATAATAGAGAAATACTTCTTTTAAAATGTCAGATGATAGTTTTTAACACGATTAAACAATGTTAGAATAAGGGTAAAAGTGCAGGTATGTCATCTTACTTGAAGGAAGCACAAGGTAGGTAGGATTATGAGGTGCAGACCATAAAACATCCCAGAAGAAAAATCAAAACCTTCGTTTTCTACACTGAGAAAGAATAACTAAATCCTTGCACATTTGGACAGAATTAAACCTCATAAGTATTTATATATGGTAATAGTAAAGCTAATTTGATTAATGCAGGAAAGGATGAAATAACATTGTAAAAGCATACATAAATATTGCCTTTCTGGTCCATAATAATTTAACTTGAAGTTTTAGAACTAAATATCGATATGGTTGTTTAACACTTGAAACTACAAGAAACTATAAAAGGAATTATTACTGAAAATTAAATGAAAATCTATTTCAAGAAGGGATTATCTACCATATTCCTCCCAGAACACTCTGCCTGGATACTGGGGATAATCGGCTTAAAGAATTTGAACTCGCCGGTCCCCGAGCCTCCCGACAGGCACACCTCATAGCGGTAGGCCTGGCACAGCGTCCCGCCTCCGCTCACGTCCACCAGGTGGCCCGCAAGGCCGCCCCCGGGCCCCGAGCAGCCCCCCGCAGACGCCGCCCGGGCCCTCGCGCACAGCCGCGCCGCCACGACGCCCAGCACCGACAGCAGGAAGAGCGACGACACCGCCGCCAGGGCCACCACCAAGGACACGGTGAGCGGCTCGGCCCGCGCCTGCTCGGCCGCCGCCTCGGCCCGCGGCAGGTGGGGCTGCGAGAAGCCGTCCACCAGCAGCACGTGCAGCGTGACGGTGGCCGACAGCGGCGGCTCGCCGTGGTCGCGCACCAGCACCGCCAGCCTGTGCCTGGGCGCGTCGCGCTCGCTCAGCGGCCGGGCCGTGCGCACCTCGCCGCTGGGCGCCCACACGCCGAACAGCCCGGGCTCCGTGGCCCTGAGCAGCTGGTACGACAGCCAGGCGTTCTGGCCCGAGTCGCCGTCCACCGCCACCACCTTGGTCACCAGGTAGCCCGCGTCGGCCGCGCGCGGCACCAGCTCGGTGCAGGGCGCAGAGCCGTTCTGCGGCGGGTACAGCACGACGGGCGCGTTGTCGTTGGCGTCCAGCACCTGCACGCGCACCAGCGCCCGGCTGCTCAGCGCCGGCGAGCCGCCGTCGGCCGCGCCCACGCCGAACTCGAAGGCGCGCAGCGCCTCGAAATCCAGGGGCCTCAGCGCGAACAGCTGCCCGGTGTCCGCGCTGATGGACACCAGCGAGGCCAGCGGCAGGCGCGCGTCGCCGGGCGGCAGCAGCGAGTAGGTGACCTGCGCGTTGGCGCCCGAGTCCGGGTCGGTGGCGCTCACGCTGCCGATGTGCAGGGCGGGGCCGTTGTTCTCGCGGACCCACAGGGTGTAGGCGCTTTGGCTGAAGGCCGGGGCGTTGTCGTTGACGTCGGCCACCTGCACGGAGATGCTGTGCTCGCTCTTCAGCCTGGGTGTCCCCAGGTCGGTGACGGTGATGGTGATGTTGTACTCGGCTTGGCTCTCTCTGTCCAGGGGTCCTTCTGTTACCAGAGTGTAGTAATTATCGACTGATGGCCTCAGGACGAAGGGGAGATTGTCTTGGATGGAGCACTCTGTCTTTCCATTTTGTCCAGAGTCTTTGTCTTTAATCCTAAAAACAGCCAATACAGTCTCAGGAGAGTTCTCAGCAATATAGTTGGAAAGTGATGACACGATCAGTTCAGGAGGATTGTCATTGGTGTCCAGTACCTCTACCAAAACGGTACATGTTGCAGAAAGCCCCCCACCATCGATTGCCTGTATATTTATCTTGTAAGACTTTACTAGCTCGTAATCAAGCAATAATCTGAGAACGATTTCCCCAGAAAAAGGATTGATTTGAAAGGTTGTTCGAATATCTTCAGAAGCATCAAAAAATGAATAGGATATGTCTGCATTCACTCCAGAGTCCAAATCTCCTGCAGAGACTTTCGCAATAGGGGACCCTACTGGGCTGTTCTCCAGAGCCTGGGTCTCATAGATGGCCTGAGAAAACTGTGGAGCGTTGTCATTGATGTCCAGGATCACAATGCGTATAATGGTGGTCCCAGACCTGGGGGGAGACCCACCATCCAGTGCCGTGAGTGTTAAACTGAGCTCGTGATGCTTCTCCCGATCCAGCGCCTTGTCCAACACTAGTTCTGGATATATAATGCCATCATTGTCACTAATTTTAATATGGAAAAAGGAGTTGTGGTTGATGGTGTAGTTTTGGATACCATTAAGTCCTCCATCTGAATCCTGTGCTCTTTCTAGTCGAAATACTTTACCTTCAGCTGTATTTTCTAATATTTTTAAGATCATCTCTTTGTCTTGAAACACTGGTGAATGATCATTTATATCCCTCACCCTCAGCTCAGCCTGGTAAATCTGAAAGGGTTTATCCATTAAAATTTGGAAATACAGCATACAGGGCTCTGTGATGCCACACAGCTTCTCCCGGTCCAGTTTCTCATTCGTGAGCAAATCCCCAGTCTGAGAATTCAGGAGCAAGTGTTGTTTGTTATCATCACACACCACCCGGGCTCCCCTTGCGACCAGCTCCTGATCCCCTAGCCCTAGATCTTTAGCCAGATTGACCACCAAGGATCCTCTCTCTGTTTCCTCTAACACCGAATATTGTCCAAACCCAGAACCTGCCAAGGATACTCCCCCAAACAGAAAGAGAAACAGGACTTGCCTTTGTCTCCAGCAGCACAACCCTGCAGCCTCCATAGCTTCTTCAGAACACGTCTTTCATAAATATTGGTCACAGTCACAGCTCCCGGCATAAACAGCTGAAGCAAATCTCAGACCTACGCCACGTAGTAAGTATCAAAGGTCTGCGTTTCCTTTCCTTTCCCAGTTTTGAGCTGCAATGGCTTTTCTCCCAGCCAACCTGCCCAGATCTTCCTTTCCTGTTAGTGACTTCCGCAGCTTTCTCAGGTCAATTTTCCCCCTTATCTCTTTAACCTGCAGCGCCACCGCGTGGCCTCCAACAGACTCAAGCAGCTGTAACCCAGTTTTTGTGTGTGTATACAAATTTCTTCTTTAGTGGTTCATTTTAAATATATCATTTTTCTTTTCTTTTGTTTGTCTTCTAAAAATTAATGTTAAGATAGAGAGCTGTTCACATTGTTGAGACTTATCATGGGGAAAGTTGAAAATCCAACAGTTGGAAAAGGAATGTATCTAGTAGTTAATCCCTATCCTCTTCATTGTGCAGGATTTAGCTCTGTACTAGGGCTTTCACTCCTGACACTACTCCCATGCCATGTCAGGGACCAAAGAGAAAATTCTAGTAACCTTGGATCACTAAATAATAGATTTTACTTTCCCAAAAGCATTGGGCATAAGAAAACCAAAAACTGACCAAAGAAACTTGTTTTACACCTTCTTCAACAAATTTCTTCAAAATCTAATTATATTGCCTACATAGAATTATCACTTCATGATCCAGAAGGATGCATTTAGACTATCCCTCTCCATGCTCCCATAAAAACTTGTGTAATTGCCCTATAAATATTATAGCTTCTTGTTTCATCCAATCTGTCCCTTCTTCATGCCAGTATGTCCCTACCTAAGGAAAGAAACTATGTCTTAGTCATCACTGGTTGACAAATCAGACATGTCACCAAATGCTTGCTGTATTAAATAAAGCATGTATAAATAAGCTCAAGTGAGTAGGCTATGAAACAATTTTCAGTGTCTTTAAGTCCTTACCATTTGATAATTGTATTCTTTCACTTACTCTTTGCAATTTCTGTTCTCTTTCACATGCCTATGTTTTTCTTATATTAGCCTACAAATTTACTTGCATAATTAAAGAATCTGCTGACCATCATTTTAAGGTTCCTCTTCACTAGAATCTAGTAGGACTCAACTTCTCACCACCAAGTAAAGGGAGGTAAGAAATAGACCACACTAATGACATTTGAACACTACTGAAAGTAAGAACAGCTTTATAACATCTACCTCATATAGAATTTTATCCGAAGCCCTAGTATCTAGAAAGAGGATATATTTGTCCCATAATAATCAGGGGATTCATATTAAATTGAAGGATATTGTATAGATAAATAATGAGATACTTTAAAAAGCACTCATTGTTGAATGTAAAAGCCACACCAAACACACTTCTGTTTGATGACTTCTGTTGTTTTTTAAATGAATGAGATTGCGTCACTGGGCATTAAAAACTTAACATGAGATCTCAGATTTTGTTATAGAGAAGTAAGAGCAACAAGATGTTAAACATTTCTACATGATACAATACTTTACTAAACTTCACTATTTTTGTCTCCAAACTTAAGCACATACACACTCAATCTTACAATGGTGTTTCTTCTCATTTTCAGAGGAGGCTGATTAGAGATTTATCATATTACATGACAGAAATATGTTTTAAATACGCAGATGCCAATGCAAGGAAAATAGAACTTTGAAAAAAATTAATAGAGTTTGAGAATTTGCTATAATGAAAATCAAGGATGATAAACCAACAAAAATACCAATTTTGAAAGGAAAATAGAAGAAATATAAAATACCAATATACAGATTACATGCAACTGATTATCCTAATATTTAAGGGAAAGGAGAACTGCAAATACAAAGTCAATATAGACATTTATAAAGTGGAAACGTTCAGTAATATCAACTTTTAAGGTAAAGCATAAAATCATTGGGATTCTACTGAGAAATGCTTAATTGGCTAAATATATGGAAAAGGTAATTTATGAAGTTAAGAATAAAGTTGGAAAGTGAGAATGAACCAAATAGAGAAAATTAAACATCTTATTTGTGGCGATAAACAAAAACAATTTAGTCAACAGAAAAATATTAGAGGTTAATGTCTTACTTAAATAGGCTGCTATCAATAATTAAATCCTGAAATTCTGAAAGGAAGGATTTTCTTCCACTTCTTTCCCCGTGCTCTGGGACCCGAGATGAGGGAGAACCGGTTTGAGGAACTTGAACTCGCCGGTCCCCGAGCCTCCCGACAGGCACACCTCATAGCGGTAGGCCTGGCACAGCGTCCCGCCGCCGCTCACGTCCACCAGGTGGCCCGCAAGGCCGCCCCCGGGCGCCGAGCAGACCCCCGCAGACGCAGCCCGGGCCCTCGCGCACAGCCGCGCCGCCACGACGCCCAGCACCGACAGCAGGAAGAGCGACGACACCGCCGCCAGGGCCACCACCAAGGACACGGTGAGCGGCTCGGCCCGCGCCTGCTCGGCCGCCGCCTCGGCCCGCGGCAGGTGGGGCTGCGAGAAGCCGTCCACCAGCAGCACGTGCAGCGTGACGGTGGCCGACAGCGGCGGCTCGCCGTGGTCGCGCACCAGCACCGCCAGCCTGTGCCTGGGCGCGTCGCGCTCGCTCAGCTGCCGGGCCGTGCGCACCTCGCCGCTGGGCGCCCACACGCCGAACAGCCCGGGCTCCGTGGCCCTGAGCAGCTGGTACGACAGCCAGGCGTTCTGGCCCGAGTCGCCGTCCACCGCCACCACCTTGGTCACCAGGTAACCCGCGTCGGCCGCGCGCGGCACCAGCTCGGTGCAGGGCGCAGAGCCGTTCTGCGGCGGGTACAGCACGACGGGCGCGTTGTCGTTGGCGTCCAGCACCTGCACGCGCACCAGCGCCCGGCTGCTCAGCGCCGGCGAGCCGCCGTCGGCCGCGCCCACGCCGAACTCGAAGGCGCGCAGCGCCTCGAAATCCAGGGGCCTCAGCGCGAACAGCTGCCCGGTGTCCGCGTTGATGGACACCAGCGAGGCCAGCGGCAGGCGCGCGTCGCCGGGCGGCAGCAGCGAGTAGGTGACCTGCGCGTTGGCGCCCGAGTCCGGGTCGGTGGCGCTCACGCTGCCGATGTGCAGGGCGGGGCCGTTGTTCTCGCGGACCCACAGGGTGTAGGCGCTTTGGCTGAAGGCCGGGGCGTTGTCGTTGACGTCGGCCACCTGCACGGAGATGCTGTGCTCGCTCTTCAGCCTGGGTGTCCCCAGGTCGGTGACGGTGATGGTGATGTTGTACTGGGCTCTTTCTTCTCTATCTAGTGCTCTCTCCGTTACCAAAGTGTAAAAGTTCTTGACTGAAGGTTTTAGAAAGAAAGGAAGGTCATCCTGGATGGAGGAAATAGTCTTCCCGTTTTCTCCGGAATCAGGATCAGAAACACTGAAAACAGCAACTACAACATCAGGAGAGTTCTCTGGGATTGGGCTAGTAAGTGCAGACATGGTCACTTGTGGGGGATTATCGTTGACATCCACCACCTGCAGGAGGAAAGTGCATTTTCCTGAGAGACCTCCGCCATCAGTGGCCTTGATGTCCACTTCATAAGACAGAACTGTTTCAAAATCTAGTTGTTTTCTCAGCCGAATTTCGCCTGTCATAGGATTTACGTCCAAAGTTCTGGTAATATCTTCTGAAGGCTGAAAGAATGTGTATGATATTTTTCCATTAACTCCACTGTCTAAATCGCTGGCAGAGACAGTGACCACCAGGGAGCCTACTGGGCTGTTTTCCAGAACATGCACCTTGTAGAGAGATTGCCCAAACTCCGGGGCATTATCGTTGCTGTCTACCACTTCAACGCGCACCTGGGCCGTCCCATTCCGAGGCGGAGAGCCGCCATCCAGTGCCGTCAGGGTTAATAGGATTTCAGGCTTCTCCTCCCGATCCAGCTCTTTGTCCAACACCAGCTCAGGGTATTTTCTGCCATCGCTGCGACTGCGGGTTAGAACCCGGAAATGGAAGTTGGAGCTGATTTTATAGTTCTGAACATTATTGTTTCCTACATCCAAGTCCAGAGCATTACTCAGAGGAAATGCGATTCCTAGAGGACTGTTCTCCGGTATTTTTAGAATCATTTCTCTTTCAGCAAACACTGGAGAATGGTCATTTATGTCTTGCACTCTCAGTTCAGCCTGAAATACCTCTAAGGGTTTTTCCATTAACACTTGGAAATGTACTATGCAAGGCTCGGTTGGACCACATAGCTCCTCTCGATCTAGTTTTTCATTTACGAGCAAATCCCCAGTCTGAACCTTGAGCTGCAAATGCTCTTTGTTCCCGTGAGAAATGATACGAGCCGCGCGGGTGGACATCTCCGCCAACCCCAACCCTAGGTCTTTTCCCAGATTTGCCACAAAGGCACCTTTCTCCGTTTCTTCCACTACTGAATAGGGCCCTAACTCGGCTCCCGCCCCAGACACGCTCAGCAAAACAAAGAAAACTAGGACTTGCCTTTGTCTCAGACTGGTCATCCATCCAATTTCCATTGCTCTTTCTGAAATTGTGGTTCACAAGAGCTTCACGTGTGCCCAGGATCTCAGTAGCCCAGTATCTCAGGAGTCCAGAATGTCAAAATTATGCCACTATATAGAGTTTGAAAGAGGTTTCACACTCACTTTGGCTCTGGCTGAGAGCTATTCTTTAGCTTCCAGGCAGTGTGGAACTGGCTGGATACTGGAACTGCCTGGACAATTCTGTTTTCCATCATTTAACCTGCAGCGCCACCATGTGTTCTCACTACATCTTACATTTTCTGGTTTAACATCGGAAAGAAAAATCCTAAATGTACCAAATAGGTAATGTAAAACTGTGTTTGTATCCAACACTGACCTCTATTTTCACATGTTTTTTCTGTGCTGTTGTGTGGAAGGAGTACAAAGAGCAAATTGTCACTTATGTTGTTGACTCTTTAAAGCTGTAGAGCATTACTGATTAAATAAAAATAATCTAACATTTAGGCTGAGAAGAATATACTTAGGGACAAAACATTCCCAAAGTAACATGAGAATGGCTTTGTAAGCACATGGTTTTCACTTGGGAAATTAAAAATGAGTAGACATTGCAAAATTGCAATCAGTGCCAATTCAAAAGAGAATATTTAACCAATGCATTCTTAAAGATTAGATTACTTCATCTTCTTTCCAAAACATAAGCCTGAGAACTGAGTTTTCAAATTTTTCAAGTTATTGGAAAGTTATTTCCCAACTAGGCACATCTCAAGGTTAGGACTGCCATGCTTTGGGATTTTTTAAAATCATGACAGGAATAATTTATGTTTTGTTCTTTTAAGACACTAGTGAATGAAAAATAATTCATATACCATACAATTCACTTCACTTAAAGTATATAATTCAGTGGTTTTTAGTATATTCACAGTGTAGTGCATCCATCACCATAGTCAATTTTAGAGCATTTTCATCTCTCCCAAATCCCATACCCCCTGGCTGTCATCCTATTCTCCCATCTCTCCTGTGCTAAGCCTTAATCAACAATGAATTTACTTTCTGTCTCTATAGAGTTCCCTATTCTGGACTTCCATATGAATGGAATAATGTAATATTTGGAGTTTTGTCACTAGATTCTTTCACTTAGTATGTTTTCAAGATTCACCCAAGTTGTACCATGTTAACACTACTTCATTCCTCTTTATGGCTGAATAATATTCCATTGTACAGGTGTATCATTTCAATTATCCATTCTTCTGTTGATGGACATTTGGGTTGTTTCCACCTTTTGACTATTATGAATAACACTGTTATAAACATTCAAATTCAAGTGTTGGTATGGACATATGCTTTCATTTCTCTAGGAGTAGAATTGCTAAGGTCAGATGGTATCTCTATGTTTAATTGAGGAACTGCCAGACCGTTTTCCAAAGTGGCTGTACTGTTTTACATTTCCACCAGCAGTGTGTCAACATTCCAGTTTTTCCACATCTTCCCAACACTTGCTGCTACCTGCCTTTTTTATTCTAGCCATCCTAGAGGGCATGAAGTGGTATCTTGTAATTTTGATTTGCGTTTCTCTTATGATTAATGATGTTGAACATCTTCTCATGTGCCTATTGGCCATTGTATGTCTTCCTTGGAGAAATATCTATTAATCTCTTCATCCATTCTTAAGGGGGTTGTCTTTTTTTAATTGAGTTGTTAAAGTTCTTTATATATTCTAGATACAAGTTTCAGATCAGATTTGCATTCTTTTGTTCATGTTTTTTCCATTTCCATCATTAGAATT
Source organism: Manis javanica (assembly GCF_040802235.1). Taxonomy (NCBI): domain Eukaryota; kingdom Metazoa; phylum Chordata; class Mammalia; order Pholidota; family Manidae; genus Manis; species Manis javanica. The sequence continues at coordinate 87,758,890 of NC_133169.1, read as the reverse complement.
GAATTTCAATAAAATTCATAGTATCTTTATCAATTCTGTATTTTTGTTAAAGATTTTTGGAAATTTGTTAAATACTTTGGCATTAAAACATCTAATCAATGATAAAACACCTAATCTGTTAATAAGACCTTCATGTGCCTTCCTTTGGCCACAGGTGGTACTACTAGACTGGGTAATTTTCTTCCAAGCAGCTAATTTATGGTACACAGAAAAATAGCTATCCACCCAGAGATGTCGGTGCTTTAATTCTCAAGTTCTGTAAATATGTTATCTTACATGGCAAAAGAGTTTTCATAGATGTAATTAAATCAAGGACCTTGGGAAGGGAAAATTATTCTGGATTATGTGTGTGTAGGTGGGACAGAAATTTGCTTGGCTATGGTCAGAGAGATATGTGATTGTGGAAGAATTGGTCAATAGACACAATGTTGCTGTTTTGAGGATGAAGGGGACCATGAGCATCTAGAAGCTGGAAAGGAGGAAGAAATTGATTCTCCTCTAGAACCACAAGAAAGGAATGCACTCCTGCTTACACCTTGATTTTTAACCCAGTAAGACCCATATCAGACATCAGCTTACAGAATTATAAGGTATACCTCTTTATTATTTTAAGCAACTACATTCGTGGTAACTTTTTATAGCAGTAATAGAAAATGAATACATTACATGAGCATGGATTTCATGCACCTAGCAGCTAAGTCAACAGAAATTAATCACTCTACAAGAATAATGTTATCACAGCAAATGCTGAAGAATGTCTGATTCAGCTCCAATGAACTGTACTTCCAGAATAAAGTCTTTTATGACTCCAAATCTTTTATTCAGCATAATTTTTAGGAGTAGTTTCCAAAGAATGGCTAATATTAACAGAAAATAACAGGAACCTATCAGTTTTATTCATATTAAATTTCTAGAATCTCCAAGTTAGTTACCAATATAAACTCCTCCATATCCTTGTGTACACTTTTCTGAAATTAGTTATTTCATTTAAAAATACCAGAATAACTGCTTTCAAACAAAGTGTGATAAAATAAATGCAGTATATCTGATTTGAATAAGAGACAAAACAATTATATAATAAGGCAAGTTTAAACTTTCTAGAGAAAACAAAAATATGCATATATTGGGATGGACAGAAAAAAATGAAAGATTCCATGAGGAATTCAATAAATACAACCATAAGGTTACTCTACTCCCTCTTGAAGGCATTTATTTCTGCAATGAATGTGATATATTGAGATGTACAGGTAGACAATCAGGCTGATTTGTCTATGGTGAAGATTAATTGTGGTGTCCTATGCAGCCTACTTAGGTCACTGCTTCTCAAAGAACTTAGGGTTTATTGGTCCAGAGGAGTGTGGCCTCATTAGTATAGAAATAAATACAAATTATAGACAAAAAGTCACATTTTTGCATAGCAGTTCAGTTCATGGAAGATACGGATTTCACTTCTAGTTAGGAAGACGATGCTACCAGTTAATGCCTCCCATTATAGGATATGGATTAGGAACCAAGCCATTCCATTCAAGTGGACTTAACATATATACTTCAAAATGTTCCTTTTGATACTTCAGAACTGTGAGGAAATTACTTAACCTTTCTAAGCTTCAGTTTTCTCATATGGAAAATAGGGGATAACATGCCAACTCCCTTAGGGTTTGGCTGGAGATTAAAAAGATAATAAGTGTAAAACACTCTATACCTTTAAATTAGAACCCAAGAAATAAAAGCTTTAAAATATGTTGCATCAAACTATACACAGGATCTGTAAACTTCACCATATAGTTCAATGTATATAATATTTTCATAAAAATCTTACTGTTAAATCATTCATATTGGTTTCTGCAGGATCTAAAAGTTCAGAAGTAGGCAATCCAAGTATGTGCGATGACTCCATGATCATCAAGGATCCTCATCTCTTAAGTTTATATCATACTGTCTTTATCCAATAGTTCCAACCTTAGTGTTGCTTTGTCTCAACATGGCTGGTTGTGTTCCAGCCCTGACTTACACATTCCAAGTAGCAAGGAGCAGTCAGAGAAGGACAAAAAGAGGCTTCTTCCAAGATGAGGCATCACTCTTTAAAAAGCCTTCTTGGAAATCTACAACATTTGTTTATACATCTCAAGGACAATAACCTAGTCAAATGAGTTATTCTAGCAAAGGAGGCTGGGAAAATGTATCCTTTTGACTAAGCACACTAATACCCTGAATAAAATTTGGGACCTGTGACTAGAGAAGATGAATGGATATTGGGTGACCACTGCATTTTATGTCACAGATGCTCAGTGTTTCTCAAATAAGAAAAGCCCATTTTATTACCATGTTATTTCATCTCACTGGATAAACACGACTTAGCGTTTCCACTTTTTAACACCAGTGGAATTAAATAGAAAGCAATTAAAATAATTACATTAAAATAATGCTGGTATATTAATGAAAGGAAGCACAATTACTATGCCATCTTAAGAGAAAAAGACATCAAATATAAGTACTATGAGAGCAAAGCAAGAGCCAGATTTTCACTGTACCAGTTCTTTCCTTACCATACGGCTTCCTTTAGTGTGTTAGTGCATTTCTGCTCTTACACACCTAATGGCTTAGAAACAACAAGAAATATTCAAAGAAATACAATTGATTTTATAGAAGTTATTTTGCACTGTTTTTCTTTTTATCCTAATACACACCTAAGCTATTTCAGAACAAGGATTTGTAGACCTATTGACTACATCAGTGTTTGGAGAGGCAAGAATTAAGACCACCGATCCTGTTAGAGTAATGAAGAAACGGAAATGCCATTCTTTAAAACCATGGGAAAATATAAGAAAAGTTTCAAGCAAGTTTAGTGTAATTTTAAACAATAATAGGTTGGCATGGAAGGGATACCTTCAACTTATAATCAGTTTTAAATATTTGAATTATGAAAAACTATTACTGTCACTGAATACTGAAACTCCTAAAGTTGGTGTTTCCCTCTATTTCTGACCCATGAGAATGGACCTGGAAATGAGGCATAGCTGGCTTCAGAAACTTGAACTCGCCGGTCCCCGAGCCGCCCGACAGGCACACCTCATAGCGGTAGGCCTGGCACAGCGTCCCGCCGCCGCTCACGTCCACCAGGTGGCCCGCAAGGCCGCCCCCGGGCCCCGAGCAGCCCCCCGCAGACGCCGCCCGGGCCCTCGCGCACAGCCGCGCCGCCACGACGCCCAGCACCGACAGCAGGAAGAGCGACGACACCGCCGCCAGGGCCACCACCAAGGACACGGTGAGCGGCTCGGCCCGCGCCTGCTCGGCCGCCGCCTCGGCCCGCGGCAGGTGGGGCTGCGAGAAGCCGTCCACCAGCAGCACGTGCAGCGTGACGGTGGCCGACAGCGGCGGCTCGCCGTGGTCGCGCACCAGCACCGCCAGCCTGTGCCTGGGCGCGTCGCGCTCGCTCAGCGGCCGGGCCGTGCGCACCTCGCCGCTGGGCGCCCACACGCCGAACAGCCCGGGCTCCGTGGCCCTGAGCAGCTGGTACGACAGCCAGGCGTTCTGGCCCGAGTCGCCGTCCACCGCCACCACCTTGGTCACCAGGTAGCCCGCGTCGGCCGCGCGCGGCACCAGCTCGGTGCAGGGCGCAGAGCCGTTCTGCGGCGGGTACAGCACGACGGGCGCGTTGTCGTTGGCGTCCAGCACCTGCACGCGCACCAGCGCCCGGCTGCTCAGCGCCGGCGAGCCGCCGTCGGCCGCGCCCACGCCGAACTCGAAGGCGCGCAGCGCCTCGAAATCCAGGGGCCTCAGCGCGAACAGCTGCCCGGTGTCCGCGCTGATGGACACCAGCGAGGCCAGCGGCAGGCGCGCGTCGCCGGGCGGCAGCAGCGAGTAGGTGACCCGCGCGTTGGCGCCCGAGTCCGGGTCGGTGGCGCTCACGCTGCCGATGTGCAGGGCGGGGCCGCTGTTCTCGCGGACCCACAGGGTGTAGGCGCTTTGGCTGAAGGCCGGGGCGTTGTCGTTGACGTCGGCCACCTGCACGGAGATGCTGTGCTCGCTCTTCAGCCTGGGTGTCCCCAGGTCGGTGACGGTGATGGTGATGTTGTACTCGGCTTGGCTCTCTCTGTCCAGCGGTCTGTCACTAGGGTGTAAAAGTTGTCCAAGGAAGATTTCAGGAAAAAGGGTAGATCCCCTTGAATGGAGCAACTTAATTTTCCATTTTCTTCATAATCAAGATCTGAAACAGTGAAAACGGCGACCACTGTCTCGGCCGAGTTCTCAGGTATCTGTCTGGTAAATGCAGATATGGTGATTTCTGGGTAATTGTCATTCACATCCATGACTTGCATAAGAATGGAGCATTTTCCAGATAAACCTCCAGCATCTCTGGCCTCAATATTGACTTCATAGGACTGAACAGTTTCAAAATCAAGTTGGTTTTTCAGTCGAATCTCTCCTGTAATGGAGTTGAGCTCAATAGTTTTGCTAATCTCTTCTGAAGCCTGGAAAAGAGAATAGGAAATCTCTCCGTTGACTCCTGTGTCTACATCTGTTGCAGAGACTGTGACAATTAGGAGGCCTATGAGACTGTCCTCGGGAACTTGTACCCTGTACAGAGGCTGCTGAAATTCTGGGGGGTTATCGTTGATGTCCACGACCTCAATGTAGACCTGAGCAGTGCCAGACTTCGGTGGAGAACCGCCATCCTGAGCGGTGAGGGTCAGCCTGAGCTCAGGTTCCTCCTCCCGGTCCAGCGCTTTATCCAGCACCAGCTCGGGATACTTCCTGCCGTCGCTGCGTTTGCGCGTGAGGACCCGGAAATAGGAATTGGGGCTGATTATATAGTTTTCAATATTATTTAGACCTACGTCCATGTCTTGAGCATTCTTCAGTGGAAAAGTAGTCCCAGGATGACTGCTCTCTGATATGTTTAGCAATATATCTCTGTCCACGAACACCGGGGCATGGTCATTTATGTCTATTACTTGTAGCTCGGCTTGAAAAAACTCTAAGGGATTCTCTAGCAACATCTGAAAACGCAGCACACAGGGCTCTGTGTGACCGCACAGTTCCTCGCGGTCCAGTTTCTCATTTAGAAACAGATCCCCAGTCTCCTGATCAAGCTGCAAATGCAATTTGTTCCCTTTGGAAATGACCCTACCGCCCCTGCTGGCGAGTTCTCTCTGACCCAGACTCAGGTCTTTGGCTAAATTGGTAACAAAGGAGCTCCCCTCAGTTTCCTCCACCACGGAATAGCGCCTAGGTTCCAAGCCCGCCCGAGATAAGCCCAAGAAAAAAAAGAAGAAAAGGACTTGCCTTTGTCTGCCAATGAACTTCCCGCTGGCCTCCATTGCTCTTGCTCCTGTGAAGCTGACTCCACTGAACGTAAAGACTTTAGTATCTGAGACTGGAGCTGTTCCACAGGATACCTCAGAAATGTTCCGGAGGATAGTCCTTCTCAGAGGACCCACTCTCTGGCCGAGGCACCCGAGCTTCCCCGTGGGCTTCCAGGTTCTACCTCTAAATGTTTCCAGTTAAAGAGCCGCAGCTGCGGTTCCGGTTTCTACCGTCTTATCCTGCAGCGCCACCAGGCGTCCTCAATAGGATCTTACATCTTTTGAGGAGAAATGGATGCAATATTCCTAATTCTTGCTGTGTGTATGCATTCCGGAGCACCACTTTTACAATCGCTGGTACTTAGAGTGCAGACAGTTGTCTGAGGGCCACGCAAGAGAAATGACATTAGTAGGGACTTCCCACTTTCAATAATGGTAAGTGAGTTTGGAGCGGAAAGGAAATATTTATGTAAAAAACCTGGCTGAGAAGAATTTATGCAGGAATTAAAAAATATATATGATTAAAGTAACATTTAAAAGTTTTGGAATTCTGAACTTTTATTGTCATGAAGTATGGGAATAATTAGTATCTATCCTTAGACAAATTATTTAATGTCTGTCTCAGTTTCCTCATCTTTAAGGTAGATAATAATAGTATCTCCCAGATGGGGCTGCTGTGAATTTTCCACCTTAGCAGCTGAGGAAACTAAAGCAGAGAAAGATTAACCTCATACAGATACTTGCGCACATACACACACATACACATAAACAGACATGTGCCAGGTTTGTAATTTGATGCCAGGAAGTAGCTCCGTTTTCATGAGTCCATTTCTATAACTAGAAAAACACTCAAGGTTCATGTGGTACAAGAATGCCTGAGCAGGATTATCTCAAATAGAGGTTATCAAGTCAAATGTTGAAACAAAGACAGGCTGGAGAGTTTGTCTAATAGAGGTATAATCTGTGACAGCAGTGGTCCTACTTTTGTTAACTTCACTTCTCTTTGTACAGTGTCAATTCAAACCCTATAAAGAATAGTATGACAAACCCCCAGATACACATATCTAGCTTCAATAATTATCAATATTTTGCCATAATTGTTCACTCTGTTTACAACATTTTCACAAACCAAACTAAAATGCACCCATAAATACTTCATTATACAGTTCTAACTTATAGTGACTTTAAAAAACAACTACATTCTACAGCTAAGAAATAAGGTTAATAATTAATATCCATCTATATTCAAATGTCTCCAATTCTTTCAAAGTTGTTATGCTTGTCTGAATAAAGATCCAAACACTCCACCACACATTACATTTGGTTGGTATGTCTCTTAATTTCTTTCAATGTGTAAAATCCCTTCATCCCTTTTTCCACATCATTGATTTGTTAGAAAAACTAGATTTTATCCTGACACTATGAAAACAATTAAACATTTTATTGCTGTGTGGGCTTTTTTGTCCCTATATCCCATTAATAATACCCAGTAATTCTACTATTCTAAGAGCTACCACTAGCTTATAATATATTCAGAATATAGCTATGCAAAAATTATCTCAATAGTTGTTCAAGAAAAAGCAGTTACAGATTATTTTAACAAAGCTTTTCCTTAACTTCCCAGAATCTCTAAGTAATTTAATGATAATTTGTATCTCTTTAATATTACATATTTAAAACTTATTTTCGTTATACTTTCTGCAACACTGTAATATACTGAATAGGAAACTTAAAAAATTAAATTAGAGGACAGAAATGTGTTTAAAAAGGTAGGTAGGGACTACGATGAAGCAATCAAATTTATTCAGAGCTATTACCCTTTTCTCTAAAATGAAGGTCGTATGTTCAGACATCAAGAAGAAAGTGGACTGACCTTTCAATTTTTTTTACTTGAGTTGAATAATTGATCCAGAAAAGACGGATTATGGTTTTATAAGAAAATAAAGCCACAGACCAATACACATTATTATTTTCAAGTAAAGAAAATATTGAACAGTAATATCAATATGAGGGAAAGATTTCTTCTCCTTAATTAGGAAGAAACTTGCCACTGGTATCAAATGACAGAAAACAGTACAGAATCATAGCAAGGTCTCAGTGTCAACCTGATCTAGATGAGATGTTCACCTCTGCCATTTATTAGTTGGTGACCATAGTTACCATCCTCTATTTACATCTATTTGATCATTTCAAAAATACCTTCCCTCACAAGTTTACTTCTAAGATTAAAGTGTTAAAATAGTGTATGATGCATAATAAGTGCTTCTCAAAAAGCTTTTAAAAAAGATACCCTACAATCTGTGCTTATAAAACTTAGGTAGGCCTAGTACAACAATAATCAACTTAGATAATAGAAGTAGAAATAAAGATTAAGGACACTGAAAACCGATTTAAAACATCTCAAGATTTTTCTACACAAAATGATTAATCGAGATAAAATATGATGCATATATGTTCCATGCTTTGTGGAAGATTCTTAGGGCTAAAGCTGCCTCCTGTTCTGTGTAAAGAAATTTATTCTGTGACTTTAAGAATACTTGAAATAATGAGAGAGAACTTCTCTACAGGTAACTCAGATTTCTTAATAGAAATATTCAGATACAATATCAGCATTTATTTTTTCTTTATCACAAACCCAAATCATTCCGAAATGAGGGATATTCTTCCACTCCCTTCCCTGTGCTCTGGGGTTGCAGATTAGACATAATTGGCTTCAGAAACTTGAACTCGCCGGTCCCCGAGCCTCCCGACACGCACACCTCATAGCGGTAGGCCTGGCACAGCGTCCCGCCGCCGCTCACGTCCACCAGGTGGCCCGCAAGGCCGCCCCCGGGCCCCGAGCAGACCCCCGCAGACGCCGCCCGGGCCCTCGCGCACAGCCGCGCCGCCACGACGCCCAGCACCGACAGCAGGAAGAGCGACGACACCGCCGCCAGGGCCACCACCAAGGACACGGTGAGCGGCTCGGCCCGCGCCTGCTCGGCCGCCGCCTCGGCCCGCGGCAGGTGGGGCTGCGAGAAGCCGTCCACCAGCAGCACGTGCAGCGTGACGGTGACCGACAGCGGCGGCTCGCCGTGGTCGCGCACCAGCACCGCCAGCCTGTGCCTGGGCGCGTCGCGCTCGCTCAGCTGCCGGGCCGTGCGCACCTCGCCGCTGGGCGCCCACACGCCGAACAGCCCGGGCTCCGTGGCCCTGAGCAGCTGGTACGACAGCCAGGCGTTCTGGCCCGAGTCGCCGTCCACCGCCACCACCTTGGTCACCAGGTAGCCCGCGTCGGCCGCGCGCGGCACCAGCTCGGTGCAGGGCGCAGAGCCGTTCTGCGGCGGGTACAGCACGACGGGCGCGTTGTCGTTGGCGTCCAGCACCTGCACGCGCACCAGCGCCCGGCTGCTCAGCGCCGGCGAGCCGCCGTCGGCCGCGCCCACGCCGAACTCGAAGGCGCGCAGCGCCTCGAAATCCAGGGGCCTCAGCGCGAACAGCTGCCCGGTGTCCGCGCTGATGGACACCAGCGAGGCCAGCGGCAGGCGCGCGTCGCCGGGCGGCAGCAGCGAGTAGGTGACCCGCGCGTTGGCGCCCGAGTCCGGGTCGGTGGCGCTCACGCTGCCGATGTGCAGGGCGGGGCCGTTGTTCTCGCGGACCCACAGGGTGTAGGCGCTTTGGTTGAAGGCCGGGGCGTTGTCGTTGACGTCGGCCACCTGCACGGAGATGCTGTGCTCGCTCTTCAGCCTGGGTGTCCCCAGGTCGGTGACGGTGATGGTGATGTTGAACTCGGCTTGGCTCTCTCTGTCCAGGGGTCCCTCCGTTACCAGAGTGTAGTAATTTTCTACAGTAAGTTTCAGAAGGAAAGGGAGATGGTCTTCGATGGAACAGGTCAATTTGCCATTGTCCCCAGAATCTGGATCTGAAATTCCAAAAATAGCCACCACAGTGTCAGGGGAGTTTTCTGGGATCTCAGTGATGAGCAATGACATGGTCAGTTCGGGGGCGTTGTCGTTCACATCCATCACTTGTATGGCTACGGTGCATTTTCCTGAAAGACCTCCGCCGTCTGAGGCTTCAATCTCCATTCGGTATGATCGAATTTCCTCAAAATCCAACAATTTTTTTAATCGAATTTCTCCTGTGACTGCGTTTATTTCAAAGGCCTGAACGATTTGATTTGAGGATTGGAAAAATGAGTAAGAGAGCTCGCTGTGGGTCCCAGAATCTAAATCTATAGCGGACACAGTGATGACAAGGGAGCCTATGGCGCTGTTCTCTGGGACATGCACCTCGTGGAGCAGCTGAGCAAATTCAGGAGCGTTGTCATTTATGTCCAGGACTATAATGAGGACCTGGGAAGTCCCAGTCCTAGGCGGTGACCCACCATCCCACGCCGTGAGGGTTAACCTGTGCTCGGACTGCTCCTCACGGTCCAACGCTTTGTCGAGAACCAGTTCAGGGTATTTCCTGCCGTCGCTGTGATTGCGAGTGGAGAGGTGGAAATGGGAGTTGGTACTAATTGTGTAGTTCTGAACTGTGTTGCTGCCCACGTCTAAATCTTGAGCTATTTCCAAAGGAAATGCAGTCCCTGGATGGCTGCTTTCAGAGATTTTCAGGAGGATTTCATTTTCCAAGAATTCTGGTGCATGGTCATTTACATCTTGCAGCTGCAGTTCACCTTGAATAAACTGCACCGGGTTTTTCAGTAACACCTGGAAATGCAGTATACATGGATCTATATCACCACACAACTCTTCCCGGTCCAATTTTTCTTTTAGAAGTAAATTTCCACTCTTCTGCTCGAGCTGCAAATGCTGTTTATTTCCTTTGGAAAGAATCCGAGCTCCCCGCGCGGCTAACTCCCCTAAGCCCAACCTCAGATCTCTTGCTAGGTTGGCCACGAAAGAGCCGCTCTCCCACTCTTCTAGAATAGAATAGTTAATGGTTGCGCCGCCCGCCTCCCACAATAGTAATAGGATAATAATGGCGGTCACTTGCCTTTTCTGTGGCGCTTTGGGAAGCAGCGTCTCCATCGTTCCTCTGGGTCCAAAACATACAGAATTTAATCACAAAATAAGTGCTTTGCAGCTGATTCGGCTATCTTGGTTCGATAATCTTGAGTTAGGTAGTCTGAACATTGACTGACGTGGGGATAGCTGCCTCTCAGAAACCTTCTATCCCCAGTAGTGTAATATGTTTCCTTTCCAGCTGCCAGAAACAGCTCGGCTTTTAAGGAGTCCGCAGATAGCTTTTTTCGCTCTCTTAGCCTACAGCGCCACCAAGCGTCCTACGTTACAACTTCAGGTATTTTTCATTTCAAAGCGTACAGCTGAAAACACATTGAAAGTCTTCGGAGTCAAAGTGTTATAACCATCACCACCTATCGTGCAGTGCTGTCCAGGTAGCTAACAATAACTGTGAGAGAAAAATTAATACCTGTATATCTATATCTATATTCGTCTTATTTAAAAAGATGCAAGTTCAGTCCACAAAACTCTGCTGAAGACAAATTCACTTAACCAGTATTTCTCTGTGCAGGCATTTTTTTCTAGCTTCTGAAGATAAAATAGTAAATTAAACACAAACATTCTTGCTCCCAAAAGCTTACATTAGATTGCCAGAAAATCACTAATTTGTCCTATTGTATTAGAAGTTATGAATTTTTAAATCCACTTTCTACTTCCAAATTGCAGTGTGCCTGTTAACTCCTGAAAAAAAGCTAAGATGTGATTTCCTGTCAGCCCCTGGGCAACACAGACTTTGGGAATTTTTTTTCTTAATAAATTCACAGTGGAGTGCCCATAAAGGTGAGAGGAAATTGCCATTTGTTGTATTAGAAATCAGTATAAGCTCAGAATTCAGGCATTGTCTTCATTGCCTTTTTACAAACATGAAGCAACACGGTCAATGGAGTCAGAGATATACTTACAAGGGAAGGGTTCTGACCCATCAGCTTTGGACAGGGGCCCATCTAAGTGTAGATGCTCTGGGACTGTAAAGATGGGTGTATTGAGAAACACCACTGCACCAACTACAGCCATGTGATTGGAGTGAGAATGGCAGGAGAAGCTGTTTCCCCCCAAAAGAATGCTATTTCAAGGAGGAGAGGGTAAACCATCTGAGAATACAAAACAGAAAGTGTTCCCTACACTCAGTGAACCAATTGGTAACCCATCATGGCAGTTTACTTATTTGGGCACAAACCACAGCCAAATATAATATAGTTAAGACCAGTTCTATTTTATTAAAGATAAAAATAAAATATTCACTCATAACTTTAGTATAAATTGCCTGACCTTGATGGGAAATTGAAGAGACATTTTTCATAAACTGCTACAAATGTAACCAACACAAATAAGATCAAATATGGGTTAAACTGTAAAAGCAAATGACTTTATGGTTAATAAAGATAAATGATGCTTACACAGCACTAGAAGGGACAATCTGATCTTTACCTAATAAGCTGCCACTAATAACAGACTTAGATCTTGGCAGGTAGCACACATATAGAACTTGAAAAACAAGGAGGAGTTTGAAAAATATAATTTGGACTTCACTAAGCAAATATCTTTCAAACTGTTATACAAAGAAAGGGAAATAAAATGTACTCTCAAGCACTTCATATTCTGTAATATGGTTTAAGGTGAGTGGGGTTGTTTTCTGTTTAGAAGGAAAATCAAGGAGTGATATTGAAGTTCCATTATTGGCAAAAGTACCAATAATGTAGAGAGAATATTAGCATTTCTGTGTTCCTTGAAAATTATTATTTAAATTCATTATTGGAATGTTAATAACATTCAACAACTGTTTAAGTATTTATAATTGGCATGGTATTATTTTTTAAAAACCATCATATTCTTACATGAAGCTCACAAACTGTAACTTAATGTATCAACCTTTTTGTATGTATATTCATAGAAAATATGTATTGATGATTATGGTATACTGAAATAGACATAAATATGAATAGCTATCTTAGCATTTATCCATCTTTAGTGTTTCATTTTTCACACTGTAGGAGTTACCCCAAAATGAGACTTACATTGGTAATTAAATAATACCAACCCAGATTTAAAAAATTTTCCCTACATAGCAATAGTGACAATTGTCACTAATAGTTAGAAATACAACTTACTTAACTGCTTTGGAATATAATTTTTGTAAAAAGGATAGATTGAATTTCAAGAACTCTTAATTATGCAAATAAAATAAAAAATTGTATTCATATTGCCAAATATTTGAGAGTAATAAAAAACTACTGAGTGCAACATGGAGAAAATACATATTCCCAGTATATGATTTTGAAAATGTCATTCTAAGGAATGATAAAAAAATATTCAAGAAACAGATCATAAATAACATGCATCAATAACATGCAACTTCAAATTAAAAGAGATTTCCAAACATATGAAGTAGAGCTTAATAGAATAATCCAATACTTAACTGAATGGGAAACTATTCCGAACACTGAGGTTTTCCTCCATTTCTCTCCCAGTGTCCTGAGGAGGGAAGCTGGGGAGAATTGGTTTGAGGAACTTGAACTCGCCGGTCCCCGAGCCTCCCGACAGGCACACCTCATAGCGGTAGGCCTGGCACAGCGTCCCGCCGCCGCTCACGTCCACCAGGTGGCCCGCAAGGCCGCCCCCGGGCCCCGAGCAGACCCCCGCAGACGCCGCCCGGGCCCTCGCGCACAGCCGCGCCGCCACGACGCCCAGCACCGACAGCAGGAAGAGCGACGACACCGCCGCCAGGGCCACCACCAAGGACACGGTGAGCGGCTCGGCCCGCGCTTGCTCGGCCGCCGCCTCGGCCCGCGGCAGGTGGGGCTGCGAGAAGCCGTCCACCAGCAGCACGTGCAGCGTGACGGTGGCCGACAGCGGCGGCTCGCCGTGGTCGCGCACCAGCACCGCCAGCCTGTGCCTGGGCGCGTCGCGCTCGCTCAGCTGCCGGGCCGTGCGCACCTCGCCGCTGGCCGCCCACACGCCGAACAGCCCGGGCTCCGTGGCCCTGAGCAGCTGGTACGACAGCCAGGCGTTCTGGCCCGAGTCGCCGTCCACCGCCACCACCTTGGTCACCAGGTAGCCCGCGTCGGCCGCGCGCGGCACCAGCTCGGTGCAGGGCGCAGAGCCGTTCTGCGGCGGGTACAGCACGACGGGCGCGTTGTCGTTGGCGTCCAGCACCTGCACGCGCACCAGCGCCCGGCTGCTCAGCGCCGGCGAGCCGCCGTCGGCCGCGCCCACGCCGAACTCGAAGGCGCGCAGCGCCTCGAAATCCAGGGGCCTCAGCGCGAACAGCTGCCCGGTGTCCGCGCTGATGGACACCAGCGAGGCCAGCGGCAGGCGCGCGTCGCCGGGCGGCAGCAGCGAGTAGGTGACCTGCGCGTTGGCGCCCGAGTCCGGGTCGGTGGCGCTCACGCTGCCGATGTGCAGGGCGGGGCCGTTGTTCTCGCGGACCCACAGGGTGTAGGCGCTTTGGCTGAAGGCCGGGGCGTTGTCGTTGACGTCGGCCACCTGCACGGAGATGCTGTGCTCGCTCTTCAGCCTGGGTGTCCCCAGGTCGGTGACGGTGATGGTGATGTTGAACTCGGCTTGGCTCTCTCTGTCCAGGGGTCCTTCTGTTACCAGGGTGTAGAAATTCTCGACTGATGGTCTTAGAAGAAAGGGGAGATTTTCATCTATAGAACAAATAACTTGTTGGTTATGTCCGGAATCAGCATCTGATACACTGAAAACTGCCACCATGATCTCTGGCAGGTTTTCAGGGATGGGGCTGTTGAGTGAGGACATAGTCAGTTCAGGAGCGTTGTCATTCACGTCCAGAACCTTGAGAACTAAAGAGCATTTTCCTGATAGTCCCCCACCATCTGTAGCCTCAACATCCACGTGGTAAGATTGAAATTCCTCAAAATCCAACATCTTTCTCAGTCGAATTTCTCCTGTAATTGCATTCATTTCAAAGGGTTGGTTGACGTAGTCATCTTGAAATAGGGCATAAGACACCTCCCCAAAGGATCCTGCATCTAAATCTCTAGCTGAGACGGTGATAACCAGAGAGCCCAGGGCGTTGTTTTCCGGGACTTGCGCTTCATAGAGCTCCTGAGCAAACTCAGGGGCGTTGTCGTTGATGTCTAAAACGAGAATCTGAATCTCTGTGGTCCCGGACCTGGGCGGAGACCCGCCGTCCAGCGCTGTGAGGGTGAGCCTGAGCTCCGGCTGCTCCTCCCGGTCCAAGGCTTTGTCCAGCACCAGCTCTGGGAACTTCCTGCCATCGCTGCGACTGCGAGTGACAACGTGGAAATGGGGATTTGAGCTGATGATGTAGCTCTGAAGGCTGTTGTTACCAGCGTCTAAATCCTGTGCCATTTTCAAAGGAAATATCTTTCCTGGTGTAGTAATTTCCGATATTTTCAATAGCATTTCTCTGGCCTGGAACTCCGGGGCGTGATCATTTATATCTCTGACTAGCAAGGCAGCCTGAAAAAACTGCAAGGGATTTTCCAGTAACACTCGGAAAGGTAGTACACAGGGCTCAGTGGCACCGCACACCTCCTCCCGGTCCAGTTTCTCATTTAGAAGCAAATCGTAGGTGTGTGGGTCAAACTGCAAATGCTGTCTATTCCCCTGGAAAACAATACGGGCTCTCCGCGCAACCAGCTCTCCCATCCTGAGTCCCAGGTCCTTTGTCAGGTTGGCCACAAACGTGCCACTTACTGTCTCCTCCAGTACAGAATACTGAATCAATTCTGAACCTGCCTCCCACAAAAGCACCAATATAATGAAGATCGCCACTTGCCTTTTATTGCGATGTATTTTTGTTTGCGCCATCTCTATTGTTATGTCTTGATTCCAGACGGAAAAAAATCCTTTTCCACTCCCAGTCACCACGTCCACAGACAGTCCACCCTCTGAAATGTCTTTGGTATAGAATTTTGAATTTCTTCTTATAACTTATCTGGCAACGACTATCTTCCTGAACACTTCTCTCTTAGCTTTAGCTGTAAATGTGTTCTATATTTTTTTATTGGGTCTCTCAGTGAAATGGAGTCCACCCAATCTGCAGAGCGTTCATTCACTCTCTTAGCCTGCACTGCCACCATGTGTTCAGATTCATAACTTCAAGGGGGTGCATGCTTGATCAATACCATTTCCAAAATCTGAGCTTTATAAAGACTTTTAGGTTGAGTCAATGTTTCTCCAACTGTAGTGTGTGAGCCACATACATAAATAATCACCTGGGAGTCTTGGAATTTTTTTCCTGGGCTCCTCTCCAGATCTTGAATCAAATTCTCTGTGGTGCTATGAAAATCTGCCCTTCGATCTTTCTCCTAAGTGATTATTATGCATACTAACATAACAAGTCACTCCGTCAGATAATGTAAACTTCCTATAATCAATTTTTATTCTTTAGCCATGCAATTTTTCTCTGATGAGCAGTGTAATTTGTGAATCCAAGAAGTATACTATTTAATTGTCCCAACAAACTATATGAAACATGAAAGTTAGCAACACCAATGGTAAAATAAACAATCATTTATCTAAATTATATGGCATAAACAAAAGGCTTACTTTGTTTCTTGGTTACACCTGCACAGTAAATAGGCTATATTAGGAGGAAAATTGAGGCCAAGAAATACTTATGATACAAGTATCTAATCAAATGAAATTATTTTAAAAGGAATTAAGATCAATCAACCATCTGTCCTAAGTAAGCATTTTAGAATTCCACTTCATTTTTGTATGGGTAGAACTGGTCATAATTTTATTAGGCTTGTTCATTTTATTGTAACTTTTTAATCAAATTTCCCTCCTATATTAATTGATCAAGATCCAACTTGTAAGAATATAATGCAAGGCATTAAACAATCATTTAAGAATCACCTCTACCATCCTCTCACACCAAGGATGACACTAAATCCTCTAAATATAGACCAAATAAGGTAGTGTGAAAGCTGAATTACACTTGAGTGGATACTGTGGAATTCAATAATGGGTCATCATAGCTATATCCATTCCTATCTCTTCAGTTTCTGCTCAGATAAATAGGAAAGTATATCTCTTAATATCCTAAAAATACATAAAAGGGCCAGCGCACACATAAGAACACAAAATACACCAAACATAATTAATTTCAGATTGATTTCATATTGACTGAGAGGTGAAATCAATTGCATTCAAGCAAAATTCCCTTCAGGTAAGAGATAAAATGATGGACGATTGAAAATGAGACTATTTTTCAAAATGCCTCTCAGTAAAATAAATTAGCCTAAGCAAAATCTAGACTCTGAACAGATGTATAACTTTTTAGTTGAACAGCACCTCTATCTTCCCAGAAGAATAAAAGTAAGATCACTGTGACCAGCCTCCATGGTTCACTTGATGGATGTTACTGAGAATAGACTTCCTTGAGGGTACGAATAACAAAATCAAATAAAGTAAAACCAACAATCATGAACATGTCGCATGGGTTTAGTTTCTTTTCTGAAACAAGCCTATTTCCAGCTCAATCCTAAATGCTTCCTTTTTTCAGTGGACATTCAGATTCCAGCTTAAATGGCATTCCTGGCATCTACATAGTCCTTTATTCGTTTTCTTTGCCTGCAATGCCACTAGACTCTTCAAACACAGCTTACTGAGTTATCTGTCATTTCAAAGCAAAATCTTTTAGCAGTATAATATGCGTAAAACTCAGTTTAGATCATTGAAATAGTTTTGGGAACATAGGTTGTTGTGAGAGAGAGGAAGAAGATAGTATCTTAATGTATCCCCCAAAAGCTATCAGTTGCGTATGTGAAGAAATTGCCCTTGTACGAAAAGTGTATTACATTAGATTCCTTCGGGAGAATCCTTTTCTGTTTTATTCTCTTTTGCTTTGATGTGATTTGTTAGAGTTGAACTGACTTTGCTTTATAAACATATCTCACAAAGAATAATTCATTAAAAAATTTTTATAATGGAAAATTTCAACATATGCAAATTAAGCCACGTAATATCCATGTACGCATCATCCAGTTTCACAACATTTCGTTTTGTTCCATCTATACCTTTCCCTCCACTCTCTGTCTCCCATTCAGTGTTTGCTTTTGTAGAGTTCTTTTCTTAAGTTAATGTTTACACAATTTGACATGTGCCAGTTTTAACCACACCATCTAAACAAATGGATCTATCTCTATACAACCCATGCCTCATTTGAGATACAGAATGTTTCCATCATTCACTGGGAATCGTCTTAATCATACTGCCCACCTTAATTTTAATAATTAGGTAGCAAAACTTTGGTCTCCTCTGGACGCAACATGGAAAGGTAAACAATGTAAAAACACACCATGCTCCATGCTCTTTTTGCCAATGTGGCCTTATGTTAAGTGACAGTTTGTGTTCAGATGAATTTAGCTGGATTACTACCAGTGAGTTGCAGTGATACTTTAACTTATGAAACATTGTTAACCATCTAAATTTAATTCCATTTAGTTAGCTTATAATTATTGCATAACTGATCAAGTTGATATCTATTTTCATGCTACACATGTTTGTTTTCTTTTCATTCCATTATAACTAAAAAAATTCTTCAAGTTTATTAAAAATGAAGGGTAAATAATAATTTTCAAGGGATGAATTGAACCTCTTACAAATCTTCCTTAATTTAGCTCTATGCAAGATAAAACAATAATTCTGGGTAAAGATAGAAATACATAAGCAATCACTTAAAGAAACCTCTCAACTGATGGGAGATATGGTGCAGAGAGGTTTGAAAATATAAAAGATTTGGTGCTAACATATTTGAAATCTCAAATAGGTAGGGAAGAAGATTTTTGTCAATCTTGCTAGATGTTTGTCAATTTTATTAATTTTTAAAAAAGAACTACCCTTTTATTTCATTGATTTTTTCTGTATTATTTTTGTTTTTAATTTCCTTGAGTTCTTCTATTATTTTTATTCTTTCCTCCTGCATCATCTTCTTGCATTGGGCGTATTTTGCTCTTCTTTTTCTATATTCTTGAGGTGTTCTTGTCCATGATGATTTGAGATTTTTCCTTTTCTAACACCTGTTTTATAAATTTTCCCCTCTGCTTCAATTGTGCCTCATAAATTTTGACTTGCTTTCTCTTCATTTCCAATTCAGCTCGATTTATTTTTTTATATCCTTTGAGAGTTGGTCTTTGATCCATGGATTACTTAGAAGCATGTTGCATAGTTTCCAAGTGTTTGAAGAGATTCTGTTATTGATTTTTAGTTTGGTTCCGCTGTGGTCGGAGAACCCCTGTTGTATGATTTTGATACTTCTAAATGGTTTGACAGTTGTGTTATGGCCTTATTTATGTGGTCTATCTTGTCTATATTCTATGAGCATTTGAAAAGAGTGTGTATTCTGGTGTCCTTGGCTAGGTGTTTATAAATATGGATTAGATCCTGTTGGTCGATGGTGTTGAGTTCCTCTGTATCTTTGCTGATTTCCTGTCTAGTTGTTCTGACATTTGTTGAGAGAGGGTGTTGAAGTATTCAACATTAATTGTGGGTCTATTTCTCCTTTAATTCTGTCAGTTTTTGCTTCACATATTTTACAGGTCTGCTGTTTGGGGTATACATGTTTAGGATGACTATGTCTTCCTTTACCATTATATAGTGTCCCCCTCTATTTCTGGTAAATTTCTTTGCTCTGATGTCTTCTTTATCTGACATTAGTATGTCCACTACTGCTTTATTTTTATTAATATTTGCATAATATATTTTCCATCTTTTTAGATCAAATCTGCCTATATTGTTATATTTAAAGTGAAGTTTCTGGTAGACAGCACATAGTTGGTCATGCTTTTTAAACCCATTCTGTCAATTTCTTTGCTTCAGTTGGTGTATTCCAACCATTTACATTTAATGCAATTACTGATATGTCAGAGCTAAAGTCTGCCATTTTATTTTCAATTTTCTATTTGTTCTTACTGTTTTTGTTTCTTTGTTTTCTTCCCCCTGCCCTCTTGTGGGCTATTAGAACATATTTTAGAATTTACCTTATCAACGTGGTTTTTGGCGTATCACTTTGTATAACTATTATAGTGGTTGATCTGTGCATAACATCACAGTTTATGGTGTTTTTACCAGTTCAAAAAAAGGGTGAAAAACTTAGCTACCTTTATACTCCTTTACCCTCCTCCATTTATAATATAATTGTCTTAAATATTTTCTCTTCATACACTTAGAACAGTGTTATAATTTTGGATTTCAACCACCAAAAATTTATAAAACTCAAGGAAACTCTATTTCATTTATCCACATTTGTGTTTGCTGTGTTTTTTCTTCTTTCCTGATGTTCCAATATTCTTTTTCTTTTTAAATTAATTCCTTTCTGTTTGGAGAATGTTCATTGGCCATTCTTTTAGATATGGTCTACTGGCAAAAGCTTCTCTTCCTGAAGGATATTTTCACTGAAACATAGGACTCCGGGTTAACAGTTCTTTTCTTTCAGCACTTGAAAATTATTGTGTCACTTCTTTCTAGCTTCCAGGGTTTCTGAAGAGAAAGCTGTCATTTAAGTTATTTATTGCTGTATGGGCAATATGTCATTTCTTTCTCATTTCTTTCAAGATTTTTTTCTTTCTCTTTAGTTTTCAGAAGTTTGGCTACAATCTCTTTTGGTGCAGACTGCCAAGTTCAATATCATGAAGCTTTTCCCCTGTTTTCAGCATGTCACACCTCTGCTGCAAAGCTGCCAGGATCTCTCTGTTTCCTGTGGCAGCAGGTATCAACACTTCTCTTGCGAGGGAGAAATTGAAATACTCAAAATAAACTGAGGTATTCACTTTAAGTGAGGATGTAGAGGGAAAAAAACCAAAGATGTAACATAAAAGAGAAATACAAGAAGCACAGAGAAACAATTGAGAATGTTCAATATCTAAAAAGCACAAGTCTCAGAAAGAAATAGCCGAAGTTAGGAATATAATTATTAAGGAAATAATAGTAGTGAGGAAACAGTCCTAGACTTGAAGAGTTCTGGAGTGTTGGACTAATAAGAGATTGAATTACATATATAATATGCAAAACAAAAACAAGAACATTGTGCAAAAAGAAAAGACCAAAGAATCCTTTTTTTCTGGCCCTTATGAGTGAATGCTGCCTTTTTGTAAAAAAAAAAGTTACAACTTTAACCCCATTTTGTTTTTCCCACCCTCCTAAATAAAATTCATTAAGATAACCATAAAATGATCTTTATTCTTTGAGTGTATCCAATCCAGAGCTAACCCCTACTTCCTTTGACCCAACCCCAAATCAGCTAACAAAACCCCAAATTCTACCTTTGTAAGACCCTGTTACTAAGGTGACCCATGGTTCCCCATGACGCGTAGTCCGCCTCATACAAGTCAGTAAACCTTAGTTCTGATACACTATGTTCCTGCTGATCTTTGGTAGCAGAGTATTCATAATTTATTTGGTCATTAAAAGTACATTTTTTAATACTGATTTTCAGGTTCTAAAACAGATTTGTAGACAAAAGAAGGAATTTTTAGCTATGGTTATAGAATAAAAAGAGTCACCAACCTTGACTATATACAAGCTCATTTGAGAGAGGTTTGAAAGTGTAAGAGAGAAACAGGTACAGGAAAAATAAGAATTATATTCTTTTCTTTAATACAACATTACCTAAATGAACTGTTAGTGGAACAAAAATTGAGGTTTCAGTTTGTCCAGAAAGGTACCAGAAAATAGTGAAATAGCTATATGTGGAGGATGGATGAGAGAAATTCTAAGATGCTATGTACTAAACAATAGCAGGAAATTGTTAAATTTTATGAAAAAGTTACAGATATGTTTTTAGTGATGAAGAATTGAATATAAAAAGAGCTAGAAAATAATGGGTTTAAAAGTGCTTTCCAATGGGATAAAATGAAAAACAGACAAGGCCAGGTGTTGACAAGAATCTGGAGGAACTGCTACATCTAGCACTGCTGATATCTGTGTACATTTGGACAACCACTTGGAAAAACTATTTGGAAGTATCTCCTAAATGTGACTATATACTTACCAAATGAACAGCAATTCCATCCCTAGGTATATACCCAACATAAAGGCATATACATGTTTGCTAAAAGACATGTACAAGGATGTTTATTACAGTAGTATTCAAGCAATCAAACCTTGCACCAATCCCAATACCCATCTACAGTAGAATGGAAAATAAATTCTGAAATATTCATACAGTGGAATACTATACAGCAATGAGAATGAGGAACTAAAATTAAAAGTACTATTGTGGACAGCTGTCAAAAACATAGTGATGAGTGAAAGAAGCCAGACACCAAACATTTCATACTCTACTGTCCTATTTATGTGGTTTAAAATAGGGAAAACTGAATTATAGTATTGGAAGTCAGGATATTTGTCATACTTGGGCTTGTAGTGATTTTAAGGGGTAATTTGTGTGGCACCTGGGTTTCTAGTAGTGTTTCATTTCTCATCAAGATGCTGGTACCAAGTATGTTCACTTTCTGAAAATACATTGAACTGCATAGTTCACTTTCCTGTATATGTGCTACAATTCACCAAAAGCATTTGTTTTAAAAAAGATTTGCCGGTGGAGAGGAGAGCTAGGGAAGAAAAGTAGACTGAAGATTGTTGCTTTTCATCACATTTTCTCAATACATTTGTTACCAGATGCATGTAATCGTTTGAAAGCAAATAAAGAAAATTATGTAAAAACATTTTCTTTTTGCTATTTAGCCTCAAATATACTTAGAATGTGATGAAACATGGATAGAATACAGAGAAAACCTCAAAATATTTTACTTCAATAAGTCAGTTCATCCTGACAAGTACCAAGAAGAGCAAACATTTCATGAAATGAACAGCATGCGTGCATTTGGAATGACATTATGTAAATAGACACAATGATACAGAGCTCAGTCTTCCAAAACTGGGCAGGATAAAGTTCAATGGACAAGTTCATTGTAGAAGGAAAATCAAGGCTATATGTGAAGGTGGGGTTTTTCTGCACGACGTTCTCAAACTCCGTATCTGGGGAAATTAGAGATAAATGTCAAAACGCACTGCATCTCGATCGGATACTTACTTGAATCCAAAGCTATGCTGGAAGGTGGCATTTTCCTGTATTGCTTCCTCAGCACGTTGGGGTTGGAGGTCGGGGAGAATCGGTTTAAGGAACTTGAACTCGCCGGTCCCCGAGCCTCCCGACAGGCACACCTCATAGCGGTAGGCCTGGCACAGCGTCCCGCCGCCGCTCACGTCCACCAGGTGGCCCGCAAGGCCGCCCCCGGGCCCCGAGCAGACCCCCGCAGACGCCGCCCGGGCCCTCGCGCACAGCCGCGCCGCCACGACGCCCAGCACCGACAGCAGGAAGAGCGACGACACCGCCGCCAGGGCCACCACCAAGGACACGGTGAGCGGCTCGGCCCGCGCCTGCTCGGCCGCCGCCTCGGCCCGCGGCAGGTGGGGCTGCGAGAAGCCGTCCACCAGCAGCACGTGCAGCGTGACGGTGGCCGACAGCGGCGGCTCGCCGTGGTCGCGCACCAGCACCGCCAGCCTGTGCCTGGGCGCGTCGCGCTCGCTCAGCTGCCGGGCCGTGCGCACCTCGCCGCTGGGCGCCCACACGCCGAACAGCCCGGGCTCCGTGGCCCTGAGCAGCTGGTACGACAGCCAGGCGTTCTGGCCCGAGTCGCCGTCCACCGCCACCACCTTGGTCACCAGGTAGCCTGCGTCGGCCGCGCGCGGCACCAGCTCGGTGCAGGGCGCAGAGCCGTTCTGCGGCGGGTACAGCACGACGGGCGCGTTGTCGTTGACGTCCAGCACCTGCACGCGCACCAGCGCCCGGCTGCTCAGCGCCGGCGAGCCGCCGTCGGCCGCGCCCACGCCGAACTCGAAGGCGCGCAGCGCCTCGAAATCCAGGGGCCTCAGCGCGAACAGCTGCCCGGTGTCCGCGCTGATGGACACCAGCGAGGCCAGTGGCAGGCGCGCGTCGCCGGGCGGCAGCAGCGAGTAGGTGACCCGCGCGTTGGCGCCCGAGTCCGGGTCGGTGGCGCTCACGCTGCCGATGTGCAGGGCGGGGCCGTTGTTCTCGCGGACCCACAGGGTGTAGGCGCTTTGGCTGAAGGCCGGGGCGTTGTCGTTGACGTCGGCCACCTGCACGGAGATGCTGTGCTCGCTCTTCAGCCTGGGTGTCCCCAGGTCGGTGACGGTGATGGTGATGTTGTACTCGGCTTGGCTCTCTCTGTCCAGCGGTCTCTCTGTCACTAGGGTGTAAAAGTTCTTGAATGTGGGTTTCAGGAGAAAGGGGAGATCATCTTGAATGGAGCAAACCACCCTTCCGTTGTCCCCAGAGTCTGGATCAGAAACACTGAAAACAGCAACTACAGTCTCTGGGGCGTTTTCTGGGATGGAGTTGGTGAGCGTCGACATGGCCAGTTCAGGAGCGTTGTCATTCACGTCCACCACTTCTACAGCTACAGTGCATTTTCCTGAAAGACCCCCACCGTCTGTGCCTGCAATTTCCACATTATAATATCGAGTTGCCTCAAAATCCAATGTCTTTTTCAGACGAATTTCTCCCGTTATTTCGTCTATTACAAATGGCTGAGTAATTTCATCTCCTTGAAATAGACTGTAGGTAACATACCCGTATGTTCCCGCATCCATATCTCGGGCGGAGACAGCGACAACTAAGGAGTCTAGGGGGCTGTTTTCGGGCACCTGTACCTCATAGAGCGACTGTGAAAACTCAGGGGCGTTATCATTGACGTCCACAACTTCAAGGCGGACTGCAGTGGTCCCGGACCTGGGCGGAGCCCCGCCATCCAGCGCCGTGAGGGTTAAGCTGAGCTCAGGCTGCTCTTCTCGATCCAGCGCTTTGTTCAGCACCAGCTCTGGGTATTTTCTGCCATCTCCGCGATTATGAGTGACAACATGAAAATGGGAGTTGGGGCTGATTGTGTAGTTCTGAACAGAGTTGCTACCTATGTCAAAGTCCTGCGCCATTTTCAAAGGAAATACAGTCCCAGGCTGGACGCTCTCTGGGATTTTTAGGAGCATTTCCTTGTCTAGGAACTCTGGGGAATGGTCATTTATATCTGTGAGCTGCAGATCAGCTTGAAAAAACTGCACCGGGTTTTCCAGTAATAGTTGGAAATGCAGTATACAGGGATCGGTCAACCCGCACAGCACCTCCCGGTCTAGTTTTTCATACAGAAGCAAATTCCCGGTCTTTATATCCAGCTGCAAGAGCTGTTTGTTTCCTTTGTAATGGATTCGCGCGCCCCGAGTAGCTAGTTCCCCCACCCTGAGCCCCAGGTCTTTTGCTAGGTTGGCCACAAAGGAGCCAGTTTCTGTTTCTTCTGGCATGGAATACCTAATTGCTTCAGAGCCAGCCTCCCAGAAAAGCAACAATATAGTAAGAAAAGTAACTTGCCTTGTCTGTGGCGTTTTTGCTAGCGTAGTCTCCATTGTCCAGACCCCGTTCAAGAAAATGCAGTTTCTTCAACTCGGTATACAATCAACCCAGATGCTTTGGTTAAATAACCTCTAATTAGATCTTTCTGACTGACTTGCACTAGACGAATGTCTCTCTGAGGATCTCTGCACCCAGATCTTATCTGAAATGCTTCCTTCTTTTGGGAAGCATTCAGAGTTCTGATTCCCAGCTTAATGGCGTCCTGGGTATCCAGAGCCCTTCATTCATAGTCCTAGCCTGCAGCGCCACCAGGCGTTCTTATTTACTATTGCATATATAATTTGCCATTTCATTCCAAATTATAACTCTGGTGTGTATCAATATTCTTTGAAGTCACAGAAGTATTCCTGATCATATCTTCAGTTCTTACTTATTGAAAGTTCTAAATAAATATTTGCTTGGTTAACATGCAATGAAAGAATACTTTTCAGAGTGAACTAAAATGATATATTCCTCATAAAATACAAGTACAAGAAGAAAGTTTCTATTGTGGGTTTCTGTATTTGGTTACATTCAAGAGTAAGAGATAGATGTTAACAAATGTTAATTGTATGAGGATTATTTTTATTTTTAAATGTAACATACATCTTAAAAGAGCACAAAATCATAAGTGTACAACTGAATGAATTTTCACCAAGTGAACACATTCCTTTAAGTAGAACCTAAATTAAAGTGTTACCAAAACCCTAGGCATTTCCTCCTGTCATTGTCTGGTCACTACCCTTCCCGCTAAAGGTAAGCACTCTCCTGACTTCTATTATCATAGGGGTTTTTTTTCTCTCTTGAAATTTTATACAAATGGAGTTACAGAATATTACTCTTTTGTGTTTGGCCTCTTAACATTAATGTTTGTAAAATTCATCTGTTATATATTGTTCTAATTAATTTTGTTCCCATCACTTGAGATTATTCTGTTGTATGACTATACCTTGATTTGTTTACCTTTTCTCCAGCTGATGGGCATTGGGGATTTCCATTTTGGGGATATTTTGAGTAGTGCTGTATGAACATTCTTGTACATGTCTTTTGGTGTCTGCATATACATTTATGTCTAATGTGTTCCTGGGAGTTGGACTGCTGTGTGTTAGATGTGCACATATATTTAGCTTTAACCAATATCACAAAAACAGTTTTCAAACGTGGTTTTACCAAAACCAGCAAAAAATGATTTCCAGTTGCTCCACATCCTTCTCAACATTTGATATTGTCTTTTAACTTTAACTGCTCTTGGTGATATTATATTATAACTTTAATTAGCATTTCCCTGATGATTAAATTGAGCACATTTTTCATATTTATTGTCCATTAGGGTACGTTCTTGTGACATGCTTAAGTCTTTGTCAGTTTTTCTATTTAGGGCATTTGCCCTTTGTCTTTCTTATCAATCTTTAGAAGTCTCATACATTCCAGGTATAAGCACTTCTGCAGAAGTATGTATTGCAGATGTCTTCTCCCACTCTATGGCTTGCATTTTAACTCTCTTGTGGTATCTTTGATGAACTTAACCTCTTAACTTAGTCTAATTTGTCAACATTTTTCATTTATGATTAGGCCTTTTTGTGTTCTAAGTCTTTGCATACTCCAATGTCATGAAAATATTCTTGTGTGTGTTTTTTGAAAAACAATTGCATTTAGAGCCATTATTCTCCTGAAGTTATTTTTTTCATATGAATAAGGTTAGGGTCAAATTATTTTTTCCATATAAATATCCAAATGACTTTGCACCATCTACTGAAAAGATCTATTGCCCATTGTTTCTGAAGTGTCATTTTGCCATAAATCAGGTGACCATCTGTTCAAGACTCTTTTTTTCCCCGTTTTTCTCTTTGGTTATCCTGCAACACCATATTGCCTGAATTACTGTAACTTTATAATAAGCTTATTGTCTGATAGTTAAGGCCACCACTTTTATTTTCTTCAAATTACTTTGGTTAAGATTGTCCCTTTGTGTTTCCATATAAACTTTAGATTCAACTTGTCAATTTTCACAAAGAAATCTGATGAAATTTTGTTCAGGATTTTATTACATCTATAGATTGGGGAGTAATTACATATTCCCAACATTGAGTACTCCAACTATTGAACATTGTATATCCCTCCATGTATTTAGATCTTCAGCTTTTCTCAACAACATTTTATATTTTTCAGTGTGGAAATCTTACACATATTCTGCTAGGTTTGTTTCTACATATTTTATGTTTTTGAAACTATTATAAATTATACTTGAAATTTTTTATTTGGGGGTTTTGTTATATAGAAATACAATCTACTTTGCATGCTGACCTTGTACTCAGTGGCATTCTAACCGTTTATCCATCTTAATAGATTGTAGATTCTTAATAGGCTGTAGAATCTTTGATTTTATGTATACAATCATGTCATTTAAAAAAATTCTCATGTCTTCCCTTCCAATCATTCTGCTGTTTTCATTTGCCTTATTCCACTGATTAGGATCTATAGTAAAACACTGAAGTGAAATTGTAAAGGCAGGTATTCTTGTCTCATTCTTGATCACTGAGAGAAAGTTTTCCTTAATTTGCC
The DNA here is from genome assembly GCF_040802235.1 of Manis javanica. NCBI lineage: Eukaryota > Metazoa > Chordata > Mammalia > Pholidota > Manidae > Manis > Manis javanica. The sequence continues at coordinate 87,731,615 of NC_133169.1, read as the reverse complement.
ACCAAGGATGTTCACTGTAGGTTTTAAAATACACTGTGAAAGTTCCCTTCTATTTTCAACTTGCTTACAATTTTACCATGAATGTGTGCTGAATTTTCACAAATAGCTTTTTCTGTATCCATTGGGAGAACCATGTGATTTTTCTCCTTTATCTGTTAATATGATGAATGATTTTCTTTGACTTTCAAATATTAAGTTTTGTGTTCCTAAAATAACACAATTTTCTTGAAATTTATTATTTCCTTTTCACATATTTCTGAATTTTATTTGCTGACATTTTGTTTACAATTCTTCTGTTTATAAAAGAGCTTGGTCTGTAATTTTCCTTTCTTATAATGTCCTACTCAGGTTTGTATGTCATAATCCATTAAAGTCATGCTGGCACTCAGAGGCTCTGGGAAATGTTTCCTATCTTTCTATTCTCTGAAAGAGTTTGTTCAAATTGGTGTTAATTCTTTCATAAGTATTTGTAATGATTTGGCATGATTTTTAACAACATATTTAATTTACTTAATAGATATAACTAATCCGACTTTCTATTTCTTCTTGTTTCAGTTTCAGTAAATTGTGTTTTAAAAGATGTTTGTCATTTTACATAAATTGCCTAATTGGCATAAAGTTCTTCTTCATATCCCTTTCTTTTTATTTTTGTAATGTCTGTAGGATTGGTAGTGATGTTCCATTCTCATTTGATATTGGTAGTTGGTGTTTTCTTTCTTTTTTCCTGATTAGTCTTACTAAGAGTTTTTATTTTATTAGTCATTATGAAGAACCAACTTTCAGTTTTATTGATTTTCTCTGTTGTATATTTATCATTTATTGTATTTATGTTTATATATATATTGCATATGTTATTTTCTTCCTTTGTGTTAGATTTTTCTAGCTTATTCAGATAAAAGCTTATATTATTGATTTTTAATCTTTTTTCTCATACGTGCCTCCAAAGTTTTAAAATTTCCCTCTAAGTACTGTTTTGATACATCAGATCTTAATTTTTGCTTAGTTCAAAATATATGGAAATTTCTGCTGTGAATTTTTTTCCCCCATGGATTATATTACTTAATTTGAAGAATTTGGGGATTTCTTGTTATATTTTTATTTCTGTCTTAATTCCACTATCGAAGCATATTGTGAGTCATTACAATTCTTTTAAAACTTTTTGAGGCTTACTTTATGACACAGAATATGGATAATTTTAAGATATTTCATATGCACATAAAAAGAATATGTATCTCTACTATGCAATGTAAGTCAGTTTATCCAAATATAATTACTGTATTTTTCCAATTTTTAATATTCTTTCTGTGTGTGTGTGTCTTCTTATTCTATCAGAAATGGAGAAAGTTGCATTAAGTCTCCTACTATGACTAAGAATTTGTATATTTCTCATTTATGTTCTCTTAATTTAACTTTATATATTGTGTAGTTATCTTAAGGGGATATATTCAAGCTCATGACTGACTTATTTCTGATAGATATACCTCTATCATTATGAAACATCTCTCTTCATCTCTAGCAATGCATCTTTCCTTAACAAGTAACATAAGAGTATCCCTTATGTTATGGGAATACAGCTATCTATACTAGGTTTATTTTAGTGTTTGTATTATATATCTTTTCCTATTTTTAAACTTCCAATCTTTCTGTGATATCACACACACACACACACTTACATGACAGTATATAGTTGAATTTTTCTTAAATCTAGTCTGATAATTTTGGTTGTTTAATTGGATTATTTAATGCAATTACAATTAATGTAATATTTTATATCATCCCATTTATATTTACCAACTAATTTTTTCCCTAAGATTTCTTTTTTCTGAATTATTCAGGTATTGGTCACTTTTCATTTTTTTCAGTCAGTTTTTAAGTATTCTTAAGTTTTAAGTTATTCTTATGATTATCCTAGAGATTCAGTATGTATCTAGTATGTATCTTTGATCTCTAAGAGTCTAATACAAATTATTGATTTTACCACTTCTATGAGAACGCTTAGAACCTTAGAACTCCTTAACTCCATTTATACCATTTGCCTTTTACATTATTATTGTCATGAAATTACATTTTATATATGTTTTAAATCCTTTAAGAAAGTACTATTTTTGCGTGGTATAATCAATATTAAATTTATATTTACCCTTCCTGTTGCTTTTCATTCCTTCCTGAGTCTGTGATTCCTTTAGAACTGTTTTCTTTTTGCCTAATGAGTTCCACTGTATTTCTTTTAGCATAGATGTGACTGTGATTTTGTTTGTGAATTTCATTTTTTTTGAGAGGGCATCTCTCATATTTATTGATCAAATGGTTGTTAACAACAATAAAATTCTGTCTAGGGGACTCAATGCACAATCATTAATCCACCCCAAGCCTAATTCTCAACAGTCTCCAATCTTCTGAAGCATAATGAACAAGTTCTTACATGGTGAACAGTGCAAGGGCAGTCATCACACATTTTTTGAAGGATATATTTTCTGGTACTATAATTCTAGTCTTTTTTTTCCCCCCAGACTTTAAAGGCATCATTTCCTTTCCTTGGATTTTGTGATTTATATTGAAAAGTCAGCTCTCCATTTGATTGATATTGCTTTAAAAGCAATGTGTCATTTTTATGTGGTTGCTTTTAAGATTTTCTCCTTGACTTTGGTTTTCAATAGCTTTCCTATAATATGCCTACGTGTGCTTTGTTTTTTATTTCTCCTGATTGGGTGTCCCTCAGCATCTTGAGGAGTGAAAGGTTTTCACCAATTTTGCAAAATTCTTGATTATTATCTTTTCAAACATTGCTTAGTCCCCATTCCTAGTCTTGTTCTTCTAAAATTACCATCATGTACATGTCAGAGTTTTTCATTATGTCCCACATGCCACTACCATTGTTTTCTGGATTCTTCATTATTTCTTTTCCCTGTGCTTCTATTTGGACATTTTATATTGGCCTGCCTTGCATTCACTAATCCTGTATTCCTTTATGTCTACTGTGCCATTAAACCATCTAAATGTTTTTTAATTCAGACATTATACTTTTCAGTTCTGTAATTTCCATTTTAAATTTAAATGATCTGGTGAAAGTCTCTTTTATCTGTTTTCTCTATTCTTTATATTTAACATATTAGTCATACTTATTTTAACATCGTTTTCAGTACATCCTAGTATCTGTTTCTTTTGTGGGTCTTTGTATTGTCTGTTTTTGCTCTAGATTTGTGTGTGTGTGTGTGTGTGTGTGTGTGTGTGTGTGTGTGCATGTGTGCACATGTGCCTACTGATTTTTTGTTAAATGCTGAACATTTATGTAAAAAGCTGTCCAGGATCCAGATAATACTATCTTCCTTCAGAAAGAGTTCATTTTTTTTCCTTTGTTAGCTTGATTGAGTCACATATAATCAAATTTCCTTAATCCAAACAGACATTGTGCTTAGTCAAGGGTCTTTGCAGTCCTGATAAGCACCTGACCCTCCAGAAGTTTCACTTGAGAACTTAACAGTCCCTTCCCATGGCAGGTTCTAAACCCTAAGCTTTTGCAGCACGACTATCAAAATTGCACCTTCTTTTTCAGAAAGTTTCCACTTATGTTTTTGGTCTTCCCTGGGATGTCCCTGATTTTGAACAGTATCCTCAAGGGGAAAATTGGCCATAAGCTTAAATCTTCACCTTCCAAAGGTTGTTACCCTATCCTTGGCAAGAGACTTTTGTCTGTTCTCAAACTTAGCAAATTCTCTCAGGACAGACTGATGAGTCAGTTCACATCTCCAAGGATTTTCCTTTTCAGAAATCTTAGGCCCTTCAGTTTCTATTATATCAACTGCTGTCTGTTGCTGCAAACAGATCATTTCTGAATTTTAAGCCAATTTTATAGTTGTTTCTGCTGTTAGATAAGCCATATAACATAGAAGCAGAATTACACCAAATATGTGCATGACTTTTAAACTCAGACTATTTAAAATCTCTATTTTGCAACTTTAGGTAGAAAGGAAAAGGGAGTGTACAAGTGATGTGGGCCTGTATTTCCTTCAGTAGAATTTCTGCCCCCAAAACTTCCTATATGCATGGCTAAAAATAATAACAAAGGAATTCTAAAAGGTGCACATGTAAGATGGATGTTAGCTGAACCTGTTGTGATAATCATATCACAATATATGTAAATCAAATTATCATGCTGTATGCCTTAATTTGCACAGTAAGTATATCAATTATTTCTCAATAAAGCTGGGGGGAAAAAGATGATAGGAGCATCTGAGAAAATACATGATTGAAATGGATATTGTTATCAAGTATTTGACCTCCATTATTTTTGTTTTGCAACAACTGGCTCTTTTTCATTAGGTATGCATTTTGTGGAAGGTATTTAGATCATGTTCACTACTAAATTATAATAACTAAATTTCAGAATGTTGATGTGTTTTACACCAAAGTCTGGTGGCAATCCTTAGCCAGTAAGGAAGGATCCATGCTTTATGAATACTCATATAATTCATGAAGTAATACACAAAGTCATTTGTAAATTTACTCACATAAATTCATAACAGTGGGTCCTGGGTATTTATTTGATCAATATCATCTGGGTGACTATAAAAATTGGACTTTCCTGGCATAAACAAAAAAAAAGTGGTCTTGGATTTTCATGTTGAAATACATTGGTGAAAACTTCAACCAGAATTCTTTTCATTAAACATAAAAGCTGTTTCATTTAAATAGCTAATAATGAGATGCCATTAAAACTGAATACCATATTTGTATTTAATTTTGTTCTTTTTATCACTTGTCATTTCAGTTTTCAGATTGGATAAAAGCTGTAAGCTGTGCTTCATGAATAACTCAAACTATCAGTAACTTCCTCTTTTTATTTTATTATATCCTTAGGAAAAAAGTAATTCAAGGAAAAGAGCAAATAATTAGATTCCAGCAGGATGGCATGTGAGATTTAAAAACAAATATTTAGGTTATAAATCAAGATCTTTAATTGCTCATATTGTGCCAGAAGTTCAACTAAGTGGTCTTATAGTTCTAGCCATATAATTTAGTTGGAAACCACAAGATCAGCTTACTTGATTATTGAACACAACATAAAGCAATTAGAGAGAAATTCATTTCTTATGTAATTTAATTTCCATTTCTATTCTTTTTGTCTTAAAGGATAAAATAATACTTATTTCTTAAAAATGAAATATCAGCATAATTGATAAATTTACAGAAAATACCTGAAAGCTACACTGAAAAACAAAACAAGATAACTGGGGTATTGAAAATAAATCATTATTTTGTTGCTGAAGGCTGTCCGTGTCTGCAGTGTAACTTAAAGTAAAATCTGCTATCACCCAATAATCAGACTTAAATAGACCAACTGAAACTCAGAAGAAATTCTCTGATTCTTTTGAATGGTGTGAGAAGGTACAGGAAAACCAAAAGAAACACATACACAAAACTACACTTGGTCAAAAGTAAGGGTAAGGAAGTGTATGATGCGCTTTATGTCTTGAATCCTTTGAAAGGATTTAAGGTTTATTTAAAGATCTGAGATTTGTTTTTAAAGATTTTACCAAGCAGTGACTTAGTTTTATTTAGTGAAAGTGATGCAAATTATAGAAGATTTTCTCCTCAATGATTGTTTACAAATGAGAATAATTTTTAAATTTCAATAATAACATTTATGGAGCACTTACAATGTGCTAAGTAGCAATCAAATGAATTTTAAAAATCTCCGGCATATATAGTGCTCACAATGGGAGGTCACAATTTTAGTGTATTATTTTAATGAAGTACATGCTTATGTACAATTTGGAAGAAACAAGGATGCTAAGATATGTGCTCATGGTTGTTCATCGGGCAAAGCCTGTAGGAAAGACAACAAGAAAGGCCAAGGGGGATGGAAAGCATTCCAAACACCTGGCCTTGCAAAGGTAAAGCTATAGAGTAAAGACAAGCACCACAAACATATAGAAATGCAGGATTACATGAAACCTTTAAAATGTTTCATCAAAAAGACATTAAGAACTTGATTTAATTAAATTTTCTCCTATTACTGAAGTAATTAATAGTTATGGAGAGATCAGTCATCAAAAGAAAGTCAAATATGAAGAAAAACATGACATCCAGTGTACCTAAAAGTTGCTAATTCCAATGAATATTAATAAGAGAAGAAACAGCATGATCAGTAACATACATAAGTCTGGAAGAGATATACATATTTAGACAACAATCCAATTCCTTAAAGGTATCGCAATCGGAGATAACTTTGCCAAAATTACAAGGGGCTGAGGACAAAATACAATGCTTAACTGAATACAAAGCTATTCCTGCAGTTGGGGTTTTCTTTAATTTCTCTCTCAGTGTCGTGAACCAAGAGGTTGGGGAACATTGGCTTCTGGAATTTGAACTCACCAGTCGTAGGTTCTCCAGCCAGGCACACCTCATAGCGGTAGGCCTGGCACAGCGTCCCGCCGCCGTTCACGTCCACCAGGTGGCCCGCAAGGCCGCCCCCGGGCCCCGAGCAGCCCCCCGCAGACGCCGCCCGGGCTCTCGCGCACAGCCGCGCCGCCACGACGCCCAGTACCGACAGCAGGAACAGCGACGACACCGCCGCCAGAGCCACCACCAAGGACACGGTGAGCGGCTCGGCCCGCGCCTGCTCGGCCGCCGCCTCGGCCCGCGGCAGGTGGGGCTGCGAGAAGCCGTCCACCAGCAGCACGTGCAGCGTGACGGTGGCCGACAGCGGCGGCTCGCCGTGGTCGCGCACCAGCACCGCCAGCCTGTGCCTGGGCGCGTCGCGCTCGCTCAGCTGCCGGGCCGTGCGCACCTCGCCGCTGGGCGCCCACACGCCGAACAGCCCGGGCTCCGTGGCCCTGAGCAGCTGGTACGACAGCCAGGCGTTCTGGCCCGAGTCGCCGTCCACCGCCACCACCTTGGTCACCAGGTAGCCCGCGTCGGCCGCGCGCGGCACCAGCTCGGTGCAGGGCGCAGAGCCGTTCTGCGGCGGGTACAGCACGACGGGCGCGTTGTCGTTGGCGTCCAGCACCTGCACGCGCACCAGCGCCCGGCTGCTCAGCGCCGGCGAGCCGCCGTCGGCCGCGCCCACGCCGAACTCGAAGGCGCGCAGCGCCTCGAAATCCAGGGGCCTCAGCGCGAACAGCTGCCCGGTGTCCGCGTTGATGGACACCAGCGAGGCCAGCGGCAGGCGCGCGTCGCCGGGCGGCAGCAGCGAGTAGGTGACCCGCGCGTTGGCTCCCGAGTCCGGGTCGGTGGCGCTCACGCTGCCGATGTGCAGGGCGGGGCCGTTGTTCTCGCGGACCCACAGGGTGTAGGCGCTTTGGCTGAAGGCCGGGGCGTTGTCGTTGACGTCGGCCACCTGCACGGAGATGCTGTGCTCGCTCTTCAGCTTGGGTGTCCCCAGGTCGGTGACGGTGATGGTGATGTTGTACTCGGACCTGTGCTCTCTGTCCAGGGGTCTCTCTGTTTCCAGAGTGTAGAAATTCTTGAAAGTTGGTTTTAGAATGAATGGCAGATTATCTGGAATAGAGCAAATCATCTTTCCATTGTCTCCAGAGTCTCTATCTCGAATTCTGAAGACAGAAACTACAGTCTCAGGAGCATTTTCTGGGATGGAGCTGGTGAGTGAAGATATGGTCAGTTCAGGGGCATTGTCGTTCACATCCACCACTTCTATGGCTACCGTGCCTTTTCCAGAAAGGCCTCCTCCATCTGTCGCCTCAATTTCCACGTGGTAAGACTTAATTTGTTCAAAATCCAATTTCTTTGTCAGTCGGATTTCTCCTGTGACTTCATTTATTGAGAAAGTTTGTTTAATTTCATCTGATGCTTGAAAGAAGCCATAGGAAACACTCCCGAAGTTTCCAGCATCTATGTCCCTAGCTAAGACACTAAGTATTGGGGTATCTAGGGGGCTGTTTTCCAGGACCTGTACCTCGTATGGGGTGTGCACAAACTCAGGAGCATTGTCATTGACGTCCATGATCAGTATTCGCACCGTGATGGTGCCAGATTTGGGGGGAGACCCACCGTCTAGAGCCATGAGAATTAAGCTGAGCTCAGACTGCTCCTCTCTGTCCAGGGCTTTGTCTTGCACCAAATCTGGGTATTTTTTGCCTTCACTATGATTGCGAGTGAGAATGTGAAAATGAGAATTGGGGCTGATAGTGTATTTTTGAAGACCATTGTTTCCCACATCTAAATCCTGAGCTGATTTCAATGGAAACAGAGTCCCTGGCAGGCTGTTTTCTGGTATTTTCAAGAGCATTTCCCTAGTCGGGAATACTGGGGAGTGGTCATTTATGTCCTGGATTGATAATTCTCCTTCAAAAAACTGCACCGGTGTTTCCAGGAGCACTTGGAAATGCAGGACACACGGTTCAATGGGACCACACAGCTCTTCCCGGTCTATTTTCTCCCTCAAAAGCAAATCTCCTGTCTGACGATCCAGCCGCAAGCGCTGCTTGTCATCGTCAGACACCACCCGGGCCGACCGGGCGGCCAGTTCCCCGACTTCCAGGCCCAGATCCTTGGTCAGATGCGCTACAAATGAGCCGCTCTCTGTTTCTTCCAGCACAGAATAATGAATAGGCTCTGGGCGAGACTGAGACAAGATCACCATCAAAATAAAGGCCATCACTTGCCTGTTCGGTTGAATTCCCTCTAGCGTCTTCATGTTGGTGCCAGAGTCCTTACATCCAGTCCCCTCAGCAACCACAAAAAGACTCGAGATATTCGGTGGAATCCTCACAAAGTTGTTTTTTATCTTAAATTTGTTTAGTATATCACAACCCAAATTCGTTGGTAATCCAGTACTGCTGGCCAAGCTCCTTCCGGGTGTTTCGATTCCTCCTTGCAACAAAGGAACACTAGAGCTTTTAGGGCTTTTTTCACAATCTTAGCCTGCAGCGCCACCCTGCGTCTTGACTGAGAAATTAATGTTCTCAAGGCATAGGATATTTTATGTGTCCAAATGCAAGCTGTTCTTAAAAGTGCGTAGAGCTTTTACAAACTTTGTTTTTCCACTAAATTATATGATTTATAAGGCCATTCCATTACATTGCATGAGCTAGAATATTGTGAGCACCAAGCAAGAGGATATTTCGGTCTCTGCTCACCCTAATCATGGAACTTCAAAGAACTCCACTTCCCCTTTGAATAATCTAACCAGAAGAGATAAACTTTTATAAAATTAGAATTCATAATAGTCCTATCTGCTTATTTCCAACTATGTGAGGAATTTGTGATGATACAAAAGTTTAACGGGTTCTGTATCACGTGGTCTCTGGGAGACTATTTTTCAAAGAAAGGTTCGGTTTTCCTAGTCTGGCGTACAAATAGTAATATAGTTGAATGAAAAAGCACTTTGCTTTGTTAGAAGTGCCTGTACAGTGTGAACTTGCAGTACATTTGGAAGGAAGTCAGAGAGTACTGGAGTCAGATTCTTAGATCTAGAGAGTAAATGAAAGGGGTTTACAGGTAAGGAAATTTAATCTCAGAGGGTGATAGGACTTGATCATCCCATCTGACTTATCAGGATAATATCAAGACAAAATCAAGTGAGTAAAAATCATAGAATTTTGTTAAGATAAAGGCTTTAAGCTTAAACTTATTCAGCTAGATAGATACCTATATTTTATAGTGCATGGCTTCTTACTACATTCATATTCCTTGACCAGCTGATTTGGGGGAAAACAAGAAGCCGTCATTTAAACTATGTTAATCTGTGAGCAGAGTGCCTCAAGCCTTGTCTACTTATATATGGTGAAAAGGAGACACTTTCTTATAAAATGGATTCCAGCACAGTATGCAGCTATTTCAATTGCTCTGATCTAGTGAGTTAACTGAGACACAGTTAACCAGTTTAGTGGTTACAATTAGTATATTGAATAGAGTACCACTCATTCCGGCACATATGGGATTTCCTCTCTTAAAATACCTTGTAATTTATGTAATATCTTGGTATGGTAACAGAGGGTAACTGCACTTACCATAGTGAGCATTTAGCAATGTATATAATTAGTGAATCACCAACTGTACACCTGAAGTCAATATAATATTGTTTATCAACTACTTCCAATAACAAATTTTAAATAAGTATCTTGTAATTTAATTATCTAACTTAATAGAGTAAAATTTACAATTCACAGTAAATGAGTTATTTAAAAGCATGCCAATAGATTCTGATAGTGATAGAAAGTATTAGGCAAATATTTTTGAAAGAAGCCTGGACTGTAGTCGTCATTTGATATATGCCAATTGAATAAAATTAATTAATCCATTCTAATGATTATGTTTCTGCCTACACAAGATTATTGTCATATCATACATTCAGCCATGAACAGGTCTCCAACTGAATACAGAATTCTAAGAGATGAGAGTATAATACGTGCTAAGCAGTATTCAATTACACTTACTCTGATTCAAGTTCTATTAATTTCTATAAAAGATGTAGCAATGACAATAAAATTAATGCTAATACACTTTAGAATTTTCTTTCACATCTAAAGAAAATCAGAAGAGATTCAATGTGTATCAAAATTAAGTAAAATAAATATGTACTGAAAAGAATGAAAACAAAGATTATTTTAGATATAAATGGAAAACAAATATCTGTGCAAAAGAAAGAGAAAATTGGTCGTGTTATAGTAACCAAGTCCTACATAGTTAGAGTTCAGAACAAAGTTTAAACTGTTATTTTGTTTTTTTATTCCTGTATGTTGACATGAATACTGTTGCAAATCAGCTCTTCAGTTCCTTTTGTCAATCTAAGGTACATGAAATCTGGAGTCACTTTGTTAATACTGCTGGAGTCACTTCGTTAATACTTTGTTGAGGATTTTTGCATCTATAGTTATAATGGATATTGGTATTTCATTTTCTTGTGTTATCTTTGGTTTTGACATCAGGGTAATACTCGCCTCAGAGAATAAATAGGGAAGTGATCTCTGCTCCTCTTTTTAAAACAAATTTGTGAAGGGTTGGTGTTAATTCATTAAACATTTGGTAGAATTCACCACTGAAGCCATCTGTGCCTCGGATTTTCTTTGTGAAAAGTTTTCTTATTACTGATACATCTTGCTGAATAGGATAAGACATTCACAATGAAGAAATCCTTTCTCCCAGAAAAACAGAAACTTAAGCAAAAAAAAAAAAAAAAAAGAACTCAAAATGACATTTAGAGAATACAGTTTTAATTTATTACAAACCCCAAATGTTCTAGAACTTGAGTTTCTCATCGAAGTCTTTCCTCATGGAAAAGTCAGCATATATTGGGTAGAGACAACTGACTTTAGAAATATGAATGCATTTGTCCCTGATATTCCAGTCAGAAACTTCTCAAATTAATAATTCTGGAGCTAAGTCCCAGTGATGTTGATATCCTCAAAGTGCTCAGAAAATGGCCTCATGAGCAGCAGTCCACTGTAGGTTTCCTGTTCATCCTCTGCCTGAGCACCATTGAACAGGAACAGAGAGCAGTAAATGATGGACATAGCTAGGTGATATCAATGATCAAGTGAATAGGAGCTTGTCAGCCTGGGTTGACTTCTGTGAGTGGTTCCAGGCATGGAAGGTAGGACTGGGATAGGTTCTAGACCAGGTATGGCATGATTAGGCCAAACAGAGGTGGCTTCTAGTTGTCCTTAGTAACAGCACCACTTTGTGCCTGGCTGTGCCTATCACTTAGGAGCTAGATATGCTTCAGTGCTCCACACTGGGGGCCAGGTTGTGAGCCCCCACGCTAAACACCAATACTCTGAGGCCTCAAGTCAATGATAAAACTGCTTGAGGTCTACCTTAAGTTGCCAGCCAGGTCACCACCTTGTTCTACCTGGCACCCCCTCAAAGTAAAGAATTTCCTTGCAACAGATTTTCTTGGTCATCCAGCAAGTTGTGTGTGTCACCCAGGACACCACGTACAACATTTCATGCATATTAATCAAGACCATGATTTTTTTCCTGTAGGCAATCTCCCTGTATCAATTACTGCAGATGCAATTCAATTTTCTTCAAAATCAGTTGATTTAATTTGAAGATTGAAGTGTAAAAAATGTTGCCATTAGCTCCCATGTGTACTGCCTTAACAGACACCATAGCAACTGAAAAGTAGAGGGTAACATTCTCTGAGAATTTTGCCTCAAGGAGCAATGCCACCAAGGGAGACAGGGACTCAAACACAATGTTAGGTGTTGGTCCAGAACTTCCACCTACGTGTGGCAAAGTAGAGCTAAGCTTCTTAATTAAGACTTGGTTTGTAGAGCTTGGAGCTGGAACCACCTGGAGACTTCTCCTTCCTCCCTTTTGTAAGGCCACCAAACCAGTACTTTATGATGAAAATCTCCAATAGGAGCTGGATTCTCAATAAACTATCACCAAGCATGTGAGGAAGACTAACAGCATGAGAAAATGGGCTCAAAAATGAAAGAATGTATATATAAGAAATAGAGATTCAAAACAATATGGAAAGAACTTTAAGTGAAAGATATGTAATTCCCTCAAACAAAAAAGAAGGGCAAAAAAAAAAACCGTGATTAGAGTCCCCTTCCAGGCAATTAAAACCCTTTTTATGTGTCAAAAAACAAAAACACAAAAAAGGAATTAGCAATCGTGAAAAAAAGAGCAAGTTGTTGTGCAAATCTGCCAAATAGATATTTTTAAAAGGAAAACTATATTTACTCAAACAAACAAAAATCAGTATACTGCGTGAACTCAGGTTGGGACCTAGGAAGTATCAGAACATCAAGAGAATAAGGAAAAAATCTAAAAGAGAATAAAGAAGTTTATAGATTAAAAAAATAAGAACTAGACTAATATCAGGCTTTTCATCAACAGAGTTGAGTACCAAAGGAACAGACAGAAAAAGAGTTCAAATTTAAATCTATGATCAAACTATTGGCTAAGAATATGAGTATTACACATAGAAAATAACTGAATTATGACTTACAGATTTCCAGCTTTAAAACATATAAAAATCTGCTTCAGAAAGCTAAAGGACTCCTAGAATAAATGAGTGAGATGTGTAGAAAAACTGACATATATTTTAAAGTCCTACTTTGCAAGAAAGCCATATTTAAAAATTAAAGAAGATGTATAAAATGTATGGTAAGTTACTTTACTAGTTTTAATGAGTGATATTTGAATACAGTCTTTTAACAACCCTCATAAAAGTTTAAAATTCATTTTCAACACTTTGCTTTTCAGTTTAAAAATTAGGTTGTGAATGTTAAGGAAATACTGAAATAATTTATGAATTGATATGTTTTCAGATAGAAAAAAAGGGAGAATACACCCTATCTAGAAATATGTTTTGAAAATAAATGAATGATTGGCTATTTTAAAGTTAATTCAAAGCCTTTGTGATCTTGCAAAATGCACTTCGTTTTGATACATTGAAGACCAACCAAAATTCAATAGAATAACCAATTAGAGACCTCAAATACAGAATTCAGAAAGTTAATTTGATGAATTCAGAGTGTTGGAAATTGGCATTGTTTTATAAATTACTTGTATTTCATTTCTTCTTTGTCTTTGAAATCAAAGATGTGAGAAAGCTCAATCTGAAACCTACTTGGAGATTAACACGTTATTTTAGTGTTCTCCTAATTTCCAGAAAGGAGGCCACTAAGTAATACATTGGTTCTATAGAGTTTGGAATTATGTTCTTAAATGCCATACCTCTTTGCATGTAGACAGTTTTTAAAATTTCAGTGTGGAGATAAGTTCCAAGTAAACAAGTCCTTGAAAAATTGATTGATTTTCCAAGTATTTAAAAAATTATTTATTCAACAAATATTCAAACATCTACTATGTGTGAGGCATTTTGCTATGTGCTGGAGATGCAAATCTGAATAAAACAGAAATAGACTCTAAGTTCCTTAGAGTACTAATAAGGTTATTTAGTGCATTCTGGGGTAAGGGGCTCAAGTTTTTCTTTGATTTCTCTTACTTTCTGAATATTAGAATATACTGAGAGGTCAATTTGGAAATAACTCACAATAATGGATTTACCAGTCTTCTTAGAAGAAAAAATTACTAAAAAATTATTATTAACATAGAAAGTCATCCTTTTTATCTTGTGCCAGAATTTCAGTTCGTGGAATTCCAAAAAGTGGCAGCAGTAGTTAGCACTATACATGTGATACCTTCTCTGCACTTGATAATAAAGTTTTTTTATTTAAAAAATGAGATAAAGGTTTTTAAAATTGTCTTTAAATAAAAAGGTGAAAGGTTTTGACAGCCCAGAATTGAAAGCAACTTTGAAGCAGGAGTAAAGTATAATTGTTTCCAATCTTCAAATTTAGTCCAGATGATCTTTTCTGACCTCACTAAATGTTGTTCACTTTCTCAATATGTGAAATCCATGCATCTACTAAATTAGTTGTATACTACCAACTAATAGCATCTGTTCTCTTTTCTGGGCCTCAATGAGTCCTCAGCGTATAGCCCCTCCAACTTCAGTACCACGTCATATGCCATACTGGTGCAAACAAGAACTTCCCTTTATGTCCACTATGGGATACTTCTCTGGCTCTGATACTACCTGGAACTAAGCTAGCCAAATAAAGAGACTCTTGACCAGAACTCTTCACCCCTTTCCTCTCTCCATAAAAATTCATCTAGTTATGAAAAGAAGAAAAAAAATCTGAGAGAGCCAGATTTAGACATCTCTACAAAGTAATAAGTAAAAGGAAATATTCTCTTTCCACTGCTTATTAAGGATTCATATATTTGATTCTCAGTGATATAAAATGACACCATTTACACATACACTTAATTGAAAGCATGTCAATCTTAAATTCCTTCTCTCTTTTGGGAATTTTCAAAATCTTTGAGAAACCTCAGTTCTCTTTCTTCTAGTCACATATTCAATTCCTGCAAAGCTCTGTTCCTCTAGATGAGTAAATGCCTATGAGGAGAAAATTTGTTTTCTTAACATCTCTAATTGGGCACTAAATATTTTGTTACTTAAATATGTTTTTCTATTTCCCTCAAAATAACCATAAAAGCTTATGTTTGGTTGTTTCCAGACTTTACTCAGTTATAGCTGATTCACACTTTCATAATGATATTGCTCTCCTCTTTAGAACGTCCTATTCTTGTATATCTTTTATTAATTACACTGTAAGAGGTCAAACGCTGATGTGGTTGGACTATGTTTATCCCTGAAGGACCATGTATAATCTTGAGCCATGTCAGGTTGAATTCTGAAAGAGGGAACCAAGACAGGCAAAATATCTTGCTCACATAATGTCATATAAATGCAAAGTATATATTAATTTAAAAGTAGGAATGGGACACCACTTCTATGATAAAGCATTTAGAGACTGTGTGTGTGTGTACTTTCATGCCATTAAAAAATTCGGCCCTCAGGTTGATAACATTTGTATGTCAGAATTTATAGACCGAATTGTCATCTCACCTGATGCATGACTGAGCAATGTTTTCATGCCAAATGGAAAAGCACAATCACTTGTTCAAAATGCCTTAGGTGTAATTCTTTTCCTCAGTCATCATGAATACAGCTGAGGCAAATTTAAGAATAATCTGCCCTATTGGCCAATAAGTGTATGCAATATTGAGATATGAATTGCAAATGTCAAAACAGAATGAATTGAATGTATTACTTTCATTTGAGGACTATACCCCTAAAAGATGGTACATCTTAAAACACATTATCTATCCACAAACTTCGTTAACCACAGACAAAGCTGATTCAGGAATATTATGACAAACATTATCTGACTGTATTGAACAGGGTAAATTGTAAGATTGGTCATTTGGAACTCTCTACATTGCTTTGGACATCGAATTTAATGAGTTCTTTAAAATAAACCTATTTGAAATCATTATTAAAAGATTCATTTATTCTCGCTCATCGATTAGAAGAATAGGACGCATTAAGACTGCATTAGTAACACAGGATGCAGATGAAAAAAGAACATGCAAAGATTACCAACCAACACAGAAAGTAAAATCCACATATAAAGAAGTGTTATATCAACTAAAGATTCTTGATTTAAAAATAAAACATTCATAGGAAAACAACCACGTTTTGATTATTCTGTTAATAATATACTTGTTCAGTGTCTCGAACCAGACCATTGGGGAGAACTGGTTTGAGAAATTTGAACTCGCCGGTCCCCGAGCCTCCCGACAGGCACACCTCATAGCGGTAGGCCTGGCACAGCGTCCCGCCGCCGTTCACGTCCACCAGGTGGCCCGCAAGGCCGTCCCCGGGCCCCGAGCAGCCCCCCGCAGACGCCGCCCGGGCCCTCGCGCACAGCCGCGCCGCCACGACGCCCAGCACCGACAGCAGGAAGAGCGACGACACCGCCGCTAGGGCCACCACCAAGGACACGGTGAGCGGCTCGGCCCGCGCCTGCTCGGCCGCCGCCTCGGCCCGCGGCAGGTGGGGCTGCGAGAAGCCGTCCACCAGCAGCACGTGCAGCGTGACGGTGGCCGACAGCGGCGGCTCGCCGTGGTCGCGCACCAGCACCGCCAGCCTGTGCCTGGGCGCGTCGCGCTCGCTCAGCTGCCGGGCCGTGCGCACCTCGCCGCTGGGCGCCCACACGCCGAACAGCCCGGGCTCCGTGGCCCTGAGCAGCTGGTACGACAGCCAGGCGTTCTGGCCCGAGTCGCCGTCCACCGCCACCACCTTGGTCACCAGGTAGCCCGCGTCGGCCGCGCGCGGCACCAGCTCGGTGCAGGGCGCAGAGCCGTTCTGCGGCGGGTACAGCACGACGGGCGCGTTGTCGTTGGCGTCCAGCACCTGCACGCGCACCAGCGCCCGGCTGCTCAGCGCCGGCGAGCCGCCGTCGGCCGCGCCCACGCCGAACTCGAAGGCGCGCAGCGCCTCGAAATCCAGGGACCTCAGCGCGAACAGCTGCCCGGTGTCCGCGTTGATGGACACCAGCGAGGCCAGCGGCAGGCGCGCGTCGCCGGGCGGCAGCAGCGAGTAGGTGACCCGCGCGTTGGCTCCCGAGTCCGGGTCGGTGGCGCTCACGCTGCCGATGTGCAGGGCGGGGCCGTTGTTCTCGCGGACCCACAGGGTGTAGGCGCTTTGGCTGAAGGCCGGGGCGTTGTCGTTGACGTCGGCCACCTGCACGGAGATGCTGTGCTCGCTCTTCAGCCTGGGTGTCCCCAGGTCGGTGACGGTGACGGTGATGTTGTACTCGGCTTCGCTCTCTCTGTCCAACGCTCCTTTCGACACCAGGGTATAAAAATTCCCTTCAGATGGTTTCAGGACAAAGGGGAGATCGTTCTCTATGGAACACATCATTCTCCCATTGTCTCCAGAGTCTAGATCAGAAACACTGAAAATGGCCACCACAGTCTCTGGCGAATTCTCAGGGATAGGGCTAGTAATTGAGGACAAGGTCAGTTCAGGTGGGTTGTCGTTCACATCAACCACTTGAATTATCACTGTTGATTTTCCCGAAAGGCCTCCGCCATCCTTGGCTTCAATGTCGACCTCATAAGTATTAATCGCTTCAAAATTCAAACATTTGACTAGTTGGATATCCCCAGTAATCTGATTTAGTTTAAAAGTTTTGCGAATTTCTTCAGAAGCATGAAAAAATGCGTATGATATTGTTCCAAAATTTCCCGTATCTAAATCCGAGGCTGAGACGGTGACAATAACAGAGTTAATGGGGGTGTTCTCTGGAATTTGAACCTCATAGAGGGACAGCGTAAATTCTGGGGCGTTGTCGTTTATGTCTAAGACCAGGATGCGGATCTGGGCGATCCCAGACCGGTGTGGGGAGCCGCCATCCAGGGCCGTGAGCGTCAAAGTGAGCTCCGGCTGCTCCTCGCGGTCCAAAGCTTTATCCAACACTAGTTCTGGGTACTTTCTTCCATCCCTACGACTGCGTGTGAGAACGTGGAAATGTGAATTAGGAGTGATAGTGTAGTTTTGGAGACTGTTTCTTCCCACATCCAAGTCCTCAGCATTTCCCAAAGGAATTGCTGTTCCTCGTGGAGTGCTTTCGAGGAGTTCGAGCTGCATTTCATTTTCAAAGAATATCGGAGAGTGGTCATTTACATCTATGACCTGGAGCTCATTTGTAATAAACTGCAAAGGGTTTTGCAATAATATCTGAAAATGCAGTATGCATGGCTCTGTGAAGCTGCATAGCTCCTCCCGGTCCAATTTCTCCTGCAGGAGCAAATCGCCAGTCTGATGGTTGAGCTGAAAATGCTGCTTGCTCCCTTTACACACAACTTGGGCCCCCCTCGCGGCCAGTTCCCCTGCCCGCAACCCTAGGTCCTTCGCTAAGTTGGCTATTAAAAAGCCCCTCTCTTTTTCCTCAGCCACAGAGTAGCGTCTTGACTCAGACCCAGCCAGAGACCCACCCAAAAAAACAAAGAGAAACAGGACTTGCCTTTGTCTAAGAAAGCGCTCCCTTCTGGCCTCCATTGCACTTTCCGCCATGCTCTCCCAGGAAATACTACCACGCTGAGCCTCCGATAGCGCTAGGTAACGCCAAATCTTTTGCCTCCCAATCTTTGAAGAAGGCTTAGAGAATAAGCCCTACAAGGACTCAGATTTGCTTGCTTAAAAATCTGCCCGGGCTCACAACCCCGAGTTTACCGCACGGGGTCGGTGCGTCACAGAGTACCAGACTGCTGGTGGCTCAATTCACCTTCTTAGTCAACAGCGCCACCATGCGTTCGCTCGCGGTTTTAAAATCTTGGAGAAAGTGACCGGGCTTTCTCCTTACTTCACAGTAATTTTACAATTATTGGTTACATCTGTCTAACTGTGCTTTACCTGTGGAAACAGGTAGTTGTTGAGTTTGCAGAAGTTAGGCATATAATGGTCACAAGACAGACCATATCTCTACATCTTACACAGTTTTCCATCTAATGGGGTGAAGAGACAATATAAACATGTTCAAACAGCATGAGAAGTCTTATACATGAAATGTATCGAGTGCTTTGGGAGCACGCAATAGGGGGACCAACTTAATGCGTGGTTTGAGAAAATTTCTCCAATGAAGTGCCATTTAATCTGGAACGTGAATGATGAATTTGCCAGGCTGACTAACGTGGGAAGATTTCATACCTTAGAAACTGGTATGTGAAGGCCCTGGGACAATAAAGCATTGCTATTGTAGAAAATAGAAGGACAAGGTGCCCAGAACTTTATCTCAAGAAATGAGTGGGAATAGAAGGCTGGGGCCAAATAATGTGTGCTTGGATTTTATTCTAAGAATAAAAGGAAGATATTGCAAGGTTTTAGGCAGAGAAATGAAACAACACAAATATGTGTTCAATGTAGCTTATTTACAACTATCAGGATGTTCCATTAAGGTTTTTGTCTATTAAGCTTACACTTAATATTACTGATACTAAAAATAACAGCATTACACTTCAATATCTTTACATTATTTCATTTGATCATAACTGCAAACTATTTAAACAGCTGTTGTTATCTTTTGGTGGGGAGACAGAATGTGACTTATCCAAGATCCTACAGGTAATAAGTTGATCAGAGACTCTGGGTATCAAGATAATGCTCTATACCACTGCTACTCTCCAAATGAGACATTTAGAATTCGTATTAGAATTTTAATAGTATAGCTCATTCAAATAAACATAAAATGATATAAAAATTTTTCAACAGGCTGAAGAACATTAAGAATGAAAAATTAATTTTAACGTATGGATCGGATATTGGACTGGAAGAAATAAAAAAATTGGACAAGTCATTTAGGGAATTATAGAAGGAAATTTAAATTATAAAATTGAAAACAATTTCATATGTATTCCTTAAGCTAATGGGCAGGAAAAAGACAAACAGGAAGAGAAAAAGGAAGAAATGTATTGAAGGAAAGTGGCAACAGGGATTGTTAACTGCATCATGTTTGAATAACAGTGGTCAGTTCAACTAATAACCAAAAAGTATACATATAATTCATTATACATCAGAGAGCACTTCATTCCAGCAAAATTTTGTCCTGGAGTATTTTAGTGTATTTAATTATCAATATATCACAGGTGAAATAACAACACTTCTTTCAGTCAATCATTCAAAAATTTTATTAGAAACCTACAATTTTCCAGTCATTGTGCTAATCATGCAATAAATGGGGAGCTATTAAGAAACACAGCTTAATCTAAAAAGAAAAAAGTATTGAAAAATCTAGGAAACTGAAAGCAGAAAACCAGAAGTCAGTGGGGGGGGGGGAAAGAATGGGGAGTGCAAAATAAATCTCTTTTCCACAGGCTTATTTCCGATTGAATCATAAATGCTCCAGAAAATTTGGAAAGATGCAATGCCAAACAACATTTGGAGTTTCTAAAATATGGTCAAGGACAAAGACATATATTCCCTTAAACCCCTATATTTTAGCTAAAAGTTAATAGATGATTTTAATAATTAAAACTGATTTTTAAAAAAGAGGGCATTGAGTAAGTCGAGGTGAATTTTTTTTGAGATAGCATGTAGAATTAGCATGTCTTTGAAAATGACTGGACATGGGCTATTGAACTGCACTTTAGAATATTAGTGGTTGATTTATTGAGCACTTTTAGCATGAGTTGTTTGTGGAATACAATAGTCAAGGTTCTCACAATCTCTAAAGAATCATCATGTATGGACACTTTAAAGAAGTATATATTTAGAAAAATGTGAGGGTGCTTTGTTATTCATGACTACACCTATGTTAACGGTTTTAGCCAATGTGAATCCACAGGATAAAAGTTACAGTAGCCTAAGAGAATATACAAACACAAATATTCTTGGCTCTAAAAATAACCCCGTGTAGTGACAGCAAACATTTAAAAATGTTGAAAGGCAAAATTACCTAGGAATTGTGGAAGGTGAGTTTGGAAAAAGTTGCTATAACTTCAAGACTTCTGAAAATACAAAACTTACTTTCACACTTTAGAATCTGAATTAAGTTAAACTAAGAGTAACCAACAATAAGAATGCAAACATTTACCACAGAGCAAAACATTTAGGAACACCAATTACATGCACTGAATTGGAATGAAGATAGATACATTTCAACGGTGCAAGGCAGTAAATAAACCCCAATGAGCAAGGCAGTTAAGAAAAAAAACATTTCCACAGTTTAATTGAGACTAGGTTCAGTAGCCTCTTATTAAAACGTAACGGAATTAAAAGCTATCCCTGAAACGGGTTTGTCTCACTAACCCCTTTCCTCGCCCTGAGAGAGGAAGCTGGGGAGAATCGGTTTGAGGAACTTGAACTCGCCGGTCCCCGAGCCTCCCGACAGGCACACCTCATAGCGGTAGGCCTGGCACAGCGTCCCGCCGCCGCTCACGTCCACCAGGTGGCCCGCAAGGCCGCCCCCGGGCCCCGAGCAGACCCCCGCAGACGCCGCCCGGGCCCTCGCGCACAGCCGCGCCGCCACGACGCCCAGCACCGACAGCAGGAACAGCGACGACACCGCCGCCAGGGCCACCACCAAGGACACGGTGAGCGGCTCGGCCCGCGCCTGCTCGGCCGCCGCCTCGGCCCGCGGCAGGTGGGGCTGCGAGAAGCCGTCCACCAGCAGCACGTGCAGCGTGACGGTGGCCGAAAGCGGCGGCTCGCCGTGGTCGCGCACCAGCACCGCCAGCCTGTGCCTGGGCGCGTCGCGCTCGCTCAGCTGCCGGGCCGTGCGCACCTCGCCGCTGGGCGCCCACACGCCGAACAGCCCGGGCTCCGTGGCCCTGAGCAGCTGGTACGACAGCCAGGCGTTCTGGCCCGAGTCGCCGTCCACCGCCACCACCTTGGTCACCAGGTAGCCCGCGTCGGCCGCGCGCGGCACCAGCTCGGTGCAGGGCGCAGAGCCGTTCTGCGGCGGGTACAGCACGACGGGCGCGTTGTCGTTGGCGTCCAGCACCTGCACGCGCACCAGCGCCCGGCTGCTCAGCGCCGGCGAGCCGCCGTCGGCCGCGCCCACGCCGAACTCGAAGGCGCGCAGCGCCTCGAAATCCAGGGGCCTCAGCGCGAACAGCTGCCCGGTGTCCGCGCTGATGGACACCAGCGAGGCCAGCGGCAGGCGCGCGTCGCCGGGCGGCAGCAGCGAGTAGGTGACCTGCGCGTTGACGCCCGAGTCCGGGTCGGTGGCGCTCACGCTGCCGATGTGCAGGGCGGGGCCGTTGTTCTCGCGGACCCACAGGGTGTAGGCGCTTTGGCTGAAGGCCGGGGCGTTGTCGTTGACGTCGGCCACCTGCACGGAGATGCTGTGCTCGCTCTTCAGCCTGGGTGTCCCCAGGTCGGTGACGGTGATGGTGATGTTGTACTCGGATCTGTGCTCTCTGTCCAGGGCTGTGGTTGTCACCAGAGTGTAAAAATTCTCAACAGAAGGCTTAAGGATGAAAGGGAGATCGTCTTGAATGGAGCAAACCATCCTTCCATTGTCTCCTGAGTCCGGATCAGAGACGCTGAATACAGCAATTATGGTTTCCTGCAAATTTTCTGGAATCTCACTGATAAGTGTTGATACTGTCAGTTCTGGAGGGTTGTCATTCAAATCCATCACTTGGACAAACAC
Organism: Manis javanica; assembly: GCF_040802235.1. Classification (NCBI taxonomy): domain Eukaryota; kingdom Metazoa; phylum Chordata; class Mammalia; order Pholidota; family Manidae; genus Manis; species Manis javanica. The sequence goes on along the minus strand of NC_133169.1, from coordinate 87,709,122 downwards.
CACGCAACTTCCAGAAAGCCCTCCTCCATCTATCGCTTGAATATTTAATGTGTAAGTCTGAATGGATTCGAAATCCAGTTCGTGTGTCAAAAGGAGTTCTCCCGATTTTTCATTTATTCGAAAAGTTCTTCGAATATCTTCAGAGGCTTGGGAAAATACGTAAGATATTTCTCCATAAGCTCCAATGTCTAAATCTCTAGCAGAAACAATGACAATCTGGGATCCAATGGGGCTGTTTTCCCGAATTTGCACCTCATAGAGCATCTTTTCAAACTCGGGAGTGTTATCATTGATGTCCAAGACTTCAATGCGGACCAGGGCAGTGCCAGACCTGGGTGGAGTGCCGCCGTCCAGTGCTGTGAGGGTTAATCTGATCTCAGACTGTTCCTCTCGATCCAGCGCTTTGTCCAGCACCAGCTGCGGTAGTATGCCATCTGCGCTATTTTGTAATTTAAGGTGGAAGTGGGACGTGGGGCTGACCGTGTAACTTCGGAGACTGTTGCTTCCTACATCTAAGTCCTGGGCACGTTCTATTAGGAAAGTGGTTCCGGGGTTGATACTTTCTGAAATTTTCAAAATTATTTCTTTGTCTAGGAAAACTGGGGAATGATCATTGATGTCCATAATCCATAGGTCAGCCTGAAAAAACTGCAAGGGATTTTCTAGCAATACCTGGAAAGGTAGTACACAGGGCTCGGTAGCGCCGCATAACTCCTCCCGGTCCACTTTCTCATTTAACAACAAATCCCCGGTGTGCCTATCGAATTGCAAACTCATTTTTTTCCCTTTGGAAACGACCCGAGGCCCTCGCGCAGCTAGCTCGCCTAACTCCAGGCCCAGGTCTTTTAACAAATTGGCCACAAAGGAGCCACCCTCCGTTTCCTCGGCCACTGAATAGTGCCTCGGTTCGGAACCAGCCTGAGCTATGCCCAGCAAAACAAAGAATATCAAGACTTGCCTTTGTTTCTGAAAGCATTGCTTTTCCTCTCCGGCGTCCATCGGTCCTGTCTCCCAGCAAACCCGACCCACCTCTGGCTCACTTGGTCGCTGATTTTTTCTCCCAGTATCTCGCAGACACTGGGATAAATGGGGTCGCCCAGAGCCCCGATTTCCCGAGCGACTGCCTTAGAAAGCCTCCTCTTCTGCTTGCTTTTTTTGCTGAGCTTCTGGTGCAAGGAGGGTCGGCTGGTAGCCTTCTTTCTCCTACTTCTAATGCTGCAGCGCCACCCCGCGTCCTTGTCGAATATTTATTTTATACAAAACATTAAGAAAATCCCAATCCTTTCTTTCAGATCGATGGCCATCTAAATGGAGTACTTCCACGTAGTGTCTCTCAAGGTGTAGAAGTCTTTGCGTTTGGAAAGGCTTTTTCATTGCATCCATAACGACATGGAAAGCACAGGCAAATTTCTATTCCAGTTTTCTCATGGATCCAAGCCACTCTTTTAAAACTGGGAGAAATCAACTTCAGAAACTGGAAGGGAGTAACTTAGTCCTAGGATGAAAGAAAGCTTGTGCCTAGGCAAAAAAATGAAAAAAAAATTGCCCAGTTTTTATTCAGAGCTTCGGCAAGGTGCATCTCCGTTGTAGTTAGGTGACCATCCTCACTCTCAGGACCAACCAAAAAGTATACACCCGGGAAAACCACAGAATTCAATGAGGACATTCTCATGGACACAAATAGTTTCCCTACTCATTTATCTCTTTTGCACTGCTCGCACTTCACATTTCCCTGAAATTTTCTGCGTTTGAGTCACATGAAAGTCTCCAAAAGTAGCTGGATTAATTTCTTCTTGTGAATGTGTTGTTATTTTTATTTTCCTTTTTAACAGTTAAGAACTTTCTTTTTAACATATCTTCAATTCAATTATCACATCTACAACGTTAATAATTTCACAGTATCAAATACTCAGTAAATACTGAAATTTTTCCAGTTGTTTTTTAAATGACTTTTTAGAGGTAATTTGTTAGATCTGGTAACAAACAAGGTATACATGTTGCAGTTTGTTAAGTTTTCTAAATTTCTTTTTGTGTTTAAAAGCATTTTGATAAAAAGGAGTGAGTTATCAAGTCAAAAAAGACATGGAGGAAATGTAAGTGGATATTGCTTGGTGAGAGAAACTGGTCTGAAAAGGCTATACTCTGTTATTCCAACTACATGTCATTTTGGAAAGGCAAAAGTATAAACACATTAAAAAGACTAATGCCAGGGAGGGGGAGGGGAACATGAGATAAACCAGGGGATTTAGTAATTGAAACACTTTATGATACTGTAATGATGGATACATGACATGGATTTGTCGAACCCATTGGACTGTACAACACGAAGATTCAACCCTAATGTAAAATACAGACTTTAGTTATTAATAATGGATCAGTATTTTCCACCAATTATAACAAAAGGAACACACTAAGGCAAGATGCTAATACTAGGGGAAACTGTGAGTGGGTAAAATGAGTATATGGCAACTCTGTATTATCTGCTCAATTTTCTGTAAAACCTAAACTGCTCTAAAAAGTAATGTCTATTAATTAAATATTTGTATTATAAAATAGTTCCAATATATAGAAATGTTAGAAGAACTATAACAAACATTATTATACCCTCCATTCAAATTAAAAATGTTTTGTCTTGCCATATTTGTTCTACCTATATTTTGTTCTACACACACATACCCCTTTTCTTGCTGACTTATTTGAAAAAAGCCTGAATACATTGTGACACTTCACCTCTGAATATTTCAGCAGGGATTTCCTGAGTATAAGAACATTATCCCACATAATCATAATGCTACTAGCACACATTACGTAATAAGTGATAATTCTGTATTATTAAATCCAGTCCCTTTTAAATCTCATTAATTATTCTTTCATTATCCCTCCAAATTCTCTAATTTTCTCCAACTTTAATAAGAATTCATATTCACTCTTGAGTTCCTTTTACAAATGCACTGTTTTAACCACTTATTATAAGGAATGTCTTAGAAAATTTCTTTCTTAATCAAGTTGCATAATTGTATTGGGTGTTACATTGATTTATTCTAGAATAGTTTCATCTTTTATGTTAATGAATTTTTTTAAGTAACCAGACCAGTTGTCTTGTAGGATGTCCTACACTCTGAATTCTTGTTTCCTTGTGGTGTCATTTAACTTGTTCCTCTATCCCCTGCATTTCCAGAAAACTGGAATGGATGATTCATTAAATGTAACAATGGCATAACATTTTTTAAAGCTCTCACTTATTTTCTGTAATTCAGTTTTAAAAAATGGACAATCATAGGCTCCCTTTCTTAACATTTAGAAATAAATATCTGTATTTTATTGATATTATTTTTTGCTTTTAATAAATTACTTAAAAAGGCATTTTTGCTATTATTATTCAAAATATTTTAATTCATCGACATTGAGCATTTAACACAATTCACCCAGATGAATAAAACTCAAGACCCAAGTCCTTAAAAACAGCGCTTTATATGGGCTGCCAAACTTAGTTAAGGTCAGAAACAGATGTAGTGAATGAAGGTCACTTATATCATAAAGGTCAATAGTGACTGACAGATCACTTGAAAATTTAACCAAGCATATGTTTATTTTGTTTTGGTAGGTTCTCTGAACTAAAGCAGCTATGATGAATTTTTGGATAATAGAGAAGGAAGTAGGAAATATGAAGAAAATTACAAAATCTAGCACACCTCTCACAAGCTGAAGAATTAAAAACTTAATACCAAAGATTTCAGAGGAAAAATACTCAAGAACATATTAGGTTTTCTTGTGCAAAATAACTTTTAAACCTCCCATGTTGAGTCATATGTGTTCTCACAATCCATAAGGTTTCACCCTTCTTTCAGTTTTGATGCTATTCATACATCTAGAAATAAATCTAAGTTTCTTTTTCAGAGATAATAGCACCAGTACCAGTATTTTGTATTTGTAGATGGTTTACAAATTTCCAACGCATTATATCCACTGTTATTAAACTCTTTATATTCTTTTTTTCATAAAAGTATCATTGATATACAATCTTATGATGGTTTCACCTAAACCACATGGTGGTTTCAACATCCACCCATATTATCAAGTCCTCACCCCCTCTATTGTGGTCATTGTCTATCAGCCTAGTAAGATGTTATGGAGTCATTAATTGTCTTCTCCGTTCCCCGTGACCTACCTATCTTGTGATTGCAAATTAAAGTGCCCCTCAATCCCCTTCTCCCTCCCCACCCACCCACCCTTCCCAACCCCTCCTCTTTGGTAACTACTAGTCCCTTCTTGGTTTCTGTGAGTCTGCTGCTATTTTGTTTCTTCAGTTTTGCTTTTAAACTCCTTATATCCTTAAACCTTGATTAGAGTTCACATTCCTTCTTGAGTACCCTTACAAATGTTCTTTTCTTAATTTCATTTAATAAATAATCATATAAGAATTAGAATCTACCATACTAAAAATATAAATATTTACATATTGATAATCACACTATAATGAGGAAGTATATTATATAGTGAAGAAGTATATTATTACATTAGGTTTAATTTCTTATGACTGACTTCACTTTTCTTATACTACCCAATCAGAGAAAATATCCTAGGGGTCACTTTTATAGTTTTGAAGATTATTTTCAATAAAATCAAACATATTAAAATATACAAGTGAAGGATTTCATATATACAAACAGAAAAATATTCTCAAATATATTAAAGAAAATGAAAACAAGTCATAATCTTACTACAAGACAAAAAGATCAGTCATTTTACAAGCAAATAACACATTGCTTGAGGATCTGTCATAATTTGGCTTGCTTCTCTTTTTTAGACTAGAGGGTTATTTGATCCTCTTGACTGCCATGACACGTAAATTACATGAACTAAGAGAAAAAGTAGTCAAAGGATTTACATGACCATGTTCCCTATCAAAGATGATGTCAAACAGTTAGAGACATTATACCACTAGCTGTTTTGTAAAGGAGAGAAATCTTCAGCCCTCCAATGGCCTTCAGCCTACAAACAGCTTTACTCACTCAGCAACCAGACGGCAGAAGAAAGAGGGGTTTTTCAGTGACCTATCAGTGAGACCCTGCAGGAAATATATTAGTAATACTCTAGGATGGGAAGAGAGTGTATCTGACATCTTTTATTATCTTAGGGTGGAAATTTTTGGCCTGTGGTAATGCTCAAACAATTTGTCTTTGCCTTATCAAGGATACAAATGAGCTTTCCCACAGTATGTCAAGATACATATTTCACAAAGATCAAGGAAGCAGGGTTTCAAAATAAAGATTATTCAAGCAGGGGAAATGTGGGTGTTGTTTATTCTCCTCCCCCAGTACAAATCTGCAACTAATGGTTTTGAAAGAGACACTTGCATAAGAATCTTGGCATTTTTTGTTCAAGGAGAATCAGCATAGTCTATTAGTACAAACTGTTCCCTTGAAAAGTCTTAACCAAGCATTGCCATTAGTTTTACCTGACTTGAGTATATACTGGACTGACTCTCTTTACTAAAGATGCTTATATATACATACATATGTGTGTATATGTTTTATATGTTTTCATATCACATATATGACTTTTCCCAAGAATCTTAGACTTCTTCTCTCCCACCATTAAAATAGGCTAAAACTTGTATCAGGTTTTAGGTAACCCAGCAGATGATTGCATCTTTACTAAGACCACAGTTGAAATTTCATTTTAAAAAGGAAAAATATTCCTAAGCATGTTTTAACTATTAAATACAATATAGAAAATTGATAAATAATGAAGAAATCCAAAGATGTAGGGAGGGCAAATACAAAGCAGAAGTAATCAATTTAGACAGTCTAAATAGATATATGGAAATAATGTTAAAAATGAAAAAATAAAATGATTAATAGAGTCGTATTGGGATACTGTATGAACATACACCATAAAAAGGAGTAGAAGACAACACACCAAAAGAATACCAAGACCATAGTAATGGCCAAGCAGATGCTAAGGGAAGGGTCTACACCCTTTCCTAGGGCCTGTCAAGGTGTGGCCAAAAGAGCTGAAAGAAACAACTGACCAGCAACAGGTGCAGTCTGACCATGGAGGATATGGGTGGCATCTTAACACCCTTGACCATAGCCTTAAGTCTATGGCTGGCTAGATTGCTGTCATTCAGAAACCTGGTAATGCACACTTCCTTCCCTTGGGCTTGCATGCTAACCGCACTAACACTCAAGTCCCTGAGTAACTGATAGAGCATGAAGGCCTTCGAGACCTGGTCTCCATGCACTGCCAACACCTTGAACCTCACAGAGATTCCTTTCTGCATCAGGTATGAAGGGTGAATTGCTGCTGTCATCAAACACCATCCCTCACACCAACACTGTTTCCCTTATGCAGAACTTACTTAAGACCTTACAATTCAGGGATATCAGAGCCAACAGGTTCTTGGTGTTCATTTTGAGGGAGTGGTGGTTCCAGTGGGGTTCCAGCAGCAATTGGTTACTTGGACATTTTTCTAAGTGTACTGTGCTACTAAAGTGCATGCTCTCTGGAGATGTGTTCTCATGCCTGGTAAGTGTAGAGACAGTGTGGTGAAAATAAAGACCTGATTATATTATGTTTCATTTTCAGCTTGGGGAAACTCCAGATCTCTGGCAGTGATAACAGAATTGTTCTTATCTTTTCTCAATCTCCCTCTATTGAAGGTTGTAGGGCATAAGGAAGGTGGTAGTATGAATACAAAACATCCTTTTTTCTCTCGTTTGGATCTGAAGCAGAAAACAGAAACTATGGTCTCAAACTAGCTTTCTGGGATGTAGTGATGTCATAGTGAAGATAGGATTAATAGAGGAGGACTGTCTTTTACAACAGGACGGTGTATTTTCCAGAAATTCTTCTATCACTAATGATCTCAGAATCTACATTGTACATTAATATTGCCTTGGAATCTATAGGTTTTAGTAGCGGGTCTTTTTTAACCAGTATGTATGTTTTACCAAAAATTTTAATTACATATTCAGCAGCCCGGAAAACCCTTAAGAGATGTTTCTTCATTATATCTTACACCCAGATCTCTCACAGAAAAGGTAATAGCCAGGGAAAGACTTTTTTTCTGGGATTACCACTTTATAATGCAGCTAAGCAAAAATCACTGACAACCTACAACTTGGTGAAGATTAGTGCGGATCTGGCTGGATCTGTGTGATAACATGCTACCCAGTATTGTTATGGTTAAATTAACTTCGACCTATTTCTTTCCACTGAGAAATCTGACCATTCAAGTTCAGGATATTTCCAGCCACCGTTGTCCTGGCAGTTGTCAAGAGCAGGCATGGGAATTTGTGCCTACACGTGCGAATACTGCTTTGTCTATATCCAAGGCCTGCCATCGATACAAACTTTGGTTGCTACAAGAATGGGCTTCTGGATTTTTTGCAGTACTCCCAAGTGCAAGAACACACTGGTAAACAGTTACTTATACGTGCAAATCTCAACTTGAAAAAATTCGAAGGATTGTTCTTTGGCAGCTGAATATTCAGCATCTATGTCTCACTTGGCGTGCATACCAACTCTGGATCCAGTTTCTGTTTATTAGCAAATTCTGAGTCTGGTGATTTGCAAATCTTTTTTCTTTTGCAAGTCTTTTATCTTTAGAAATATGAATTATCCCCTCATTCTGCCCCCACCCTGCCACCACCACCCACAGCTTCCCCACCCCAGACCCCAGATATCTGCTAAATTACCAATAAAAGGACTGCTCTCCAGTGCCTCTGGAACAGAACTCTGCAAGAGCATATGCCCTCAATGGTATATATGAAGTAAAATAAAAAGGTCACACTTTGCCTTAGGTTGTTCTCTAAGTGTTCCATGATTCCTTCTTCTAATACCTTCCGGTAAAGATGGCCCTGCACAAAGTCCAACCACATTAATCTTTCTGTCACTGATCTCACCAGAGTCTCAGGCTGGAAATGCGGCTGTCAGTCAGGGTAGTGTGCTATGACTACGGAGCACAGAGTACTGAACTTGGGTCTGGCTTATTCACCATCTGAGCCTGCAGTGCCACCATAAGACCTCTCTTAGTTTTTCAAATTGTCCAGAAAGAAGAAAAATATCTTAGAAAAGCAAACAAAACTATCAAATATTTCATAGCAGTGTAATATATTCATTATCCAGCATATTGAATAGTGTTTTTTTCATTTTCTGAGAAGCTATTAAAAATACATTAAAAATAAAAAAAATAGGTCTCATTTGAGGCATACCAGGTTTTTGTATCCTCTGCCTTTCATTACTCTAAACCATACTGGAGAGTATTAAACATTGACACATAGAGAAGAAAGATGAGATTGTTTTGCTGATCCATATTACATGACATTTTCTTTTAATGTACTAGAGGTGCTAGGATATTGATTGCAAAAGAATGAATGATTTTGATGTTTAATAAATGAGAAAACTTAGTAAATAAAGTTAACAAATACAAATTTAGCATTGCAATAAATTAACTACACAGCCACGCAGTGGATTATGCTTAAATAATGAGACATTTATTTCTATCAATTATTTTTTCCCTGTAGTTCTATATCTGTATTTGATTTTGTATCATCAATGTCATCAAAATCATCAAATGAACTCATTTTTTTTATAAAAAGTAAAAACTACATAAAACCAAGCAAATAAAACTACTTGAATATAGTAGATGGAGACCAGTCCTGATGAAAAGTAGACTCTCACAATTTATCAGCCATCATCAATGAAATATCAAGAAAAGCAAAAGATGGCTTTAAATAGCTTGACTTTCTCTGGGAAATTATGAAGACTATCACTTTATGGATAGACCTGGAATGAATTCTGTCAGGAGCTGGGATACCTGCTAGTAGAATCTATACAAAGTTTTGGGGGTACCTTACCTTTGAAGAAGATCAAAGGAAATCAGGTATAAGCAGGAAAAAACACATTTATTTTCTGCACCTAACAATAAAGAGGCTACTGGGCTTCTAAACAAAGACCTTTGTGAGGTAAGTGAAAAGAAAAATAGCTTAACCATCAGTACCTGTTGTCTGTAAATTAAGAATTAGCTAGCTCCAGAAGAAAACACTACTGAAGGTAGAACCATAAAACAACAATATCACTCTTCAGAAAGGAGATGTTTTCCTCTTTAAAATCCAAAGCCCAAAAGCAACAATGCCAAGAATATCTGTCTCTACCTGCTGTCTTTTCAGCTTCTGAGAACCTAATTTCATTGGAGATAAAGTAATGTTGCATGTCTCTCTTCCCTCTGTCCTGCATTAGGTTGGTAGGATATGGAATATTGTTAACATTCAATGGAAAGAACATTCTGGAAGAAAGAGCAAGGGATTTTCTTTTTATTCCAGTGTGCTTAGATTATGACCCTTAAAGAGGTGAAGTTCGTTTCTGGAAGTAGTCCAGGATGACCAGATGTGTCAGTACGATCAATTCTCAGTTCTATGGAATTGTCATCCAATGGGACTGTCATACCAACAGCCTTCACAGGAAGAAAAATAGTTCTGAAACTATTTCTTCTGCCAATTGCCTGAGTCCTTGGCATGGAGCCTAGAAATCGCCTGGTAATTTTCTTGCAGTGGGTGTTATAATGCACAGATAACAGCAGTATTTAAAATGTTTGGTGAGTACTACCCAGAAGTGGGAGAATTCAGTGAACTGGAGAATTCAGCGAGCTGTTATTTACTGCCTCTAGATCTTCAGCAGAGACTTCAACAAGTGGATCGCTGACAGGCATGTATGTCAAGGCTTGTCACCGACTGTCACCATTAGGACTGGGAGGAGGTCCCACACTAGTGTTGATATCTGCCATTCTTTTCTGGAGAGTTAAACTTACCTTTGGTGCTTCCTCCAGCGATTTTGTTTCCCACGAATGGGCAAATTACTTACCCCACAATTGCGTGGAGCTTTATTGTGAAAGTGGAAACTGAACTGACTGTGTAGTTTCAGTGAAGGAAAATTCACCCAAATCTCATCCACGTCCCTCGTGCACATTCTGGAACGTTCAGAAGGGTTTTCCAATGGGGGGAACATCTCAGACTCACAGCTTTTTCTCAGAAAACAAAAAAGTTTACAGGTAATAACTGGAAATGCAGAGCTTCTACAGGTCTGGTTTCCTACTCGGGCGCAAAGCCTCTTCTGTGAGTGGATCTCAAATACTCTTCGATCTCAGGGAAACCACCCTGCCCGCGCCGCGACTGCTCTCCTGCCGTCCGCGGACGCTCCGCTTTCCGCTCCCAGCTCCAAATCTCCGAATCTCCGGAAACTGGCCGTACGTAGCAGCCTGCCTTTTCTTGGATCGCCTGCGTGACACCCAGAAGGAAAGGAAAACTCCCCACTTGCCTTTTCTGCCAGGTTTTCTCTCGCACATGTCCTGCATATCTTCTGAATGCTCTGTCGTTTAGAAGCCTTCGAAAGCCTTGTAAGAAGAACCGCCTCACTGCTTCCCACAGAGGTTGCAACAATTGACATTCCCACCAACAGTGCAGGAAGGTTCCCATTTCTCCGCATCCTCGCCAGCATCTGTTATTTCTTTAACGTGCCTAACCCCCACTCGAAGAAAGGCCCCAAATCTGAGCTTGCTGCCGACGTTTTCCGAGCCGCCTCCATGCCCAGCACCTTTCAGATTTTCTTTTGTAAGATGGAGTCTGCGGCCACGCAGGCTCCTCCTCCCACTTTTTAGCCTGTAGCACCACCAGGCGTTCGAACTGAAAATCTGGTATGTCCAGTGCTTCCGGTCAGAAACAGAATCCGTTCGCAGACACATCGTTTAGTGGCACAATTCTTACCTCACCATAATTACGTCTCCGATTTTTGCTTTACCTATTACTATACTGCCTAGAACTTCCAGAATACTTCCAGAATAAGAGTGGTGACAGCAGACATCCTTGCCTTGTTCCCAAAATCGAGGAAAGCATTCCATTTTACACCATTTTACCCCAACATTACACTTACAATGTTAAGTAAATGTTGGCTGTAAGATATTTGTAAGTGCTGTTTATGAAGCTGAGGTATTTCCCTTTTGTACCTATTTTTCTGAGCATTTTTATCATGAATGGGTGGTGAATTTTGTGGAATGCTTTTTCTGTATCAATTGATATCATACGATTTTTCTCCTACGGTAGATAACACTGATTATTTTTCTAATACTGAACGTGATTTGCGCCCTAGGACCAGGCTCTATTTGTTTAGGATTTTTGCATCTGTTGATAGTTATATCAAGTAATAAGTTTTCTTTCCTCAGTTTTAGTATAATACAAGTTGAAGGGCACATCAGATATCCCCAAGACCACCCCCAGTTTCGATGATTTGCTAGGAGGACTCATAGGATCCAGCATTTAGTTTTATTCACAATTAAGAGATATCAGGACAAAAAGATACAAAACTAAAATCAGCAAATTGGTAAGGAAGAATTAAAATGTCACTATTTGCAGATGACATGATATTATATATAGAAAACCTTAAATTATCCACCAAAAAACTATTAGGACTAGTAACTTAATTCAGTAAAGTTGCAGGATACAAAATTAATATGCAGAAATCTGTCACATTCCTATATGCTAACAAAGAATTAGCAGAAAGAGAAATCAGGAAAACAACTCCATTTATACCATTTATAATTGCATCAAAAAGAATATAATACCTAGGAATAACCTAACCAAGGAGATGAAAGACCTTTACTCTGAAAACTATGACACTGATGAGAGAAAATAAAGAAGACACCAATAAATGGAAATCTATCCCATGCTCATCTATAGGAAAAATTACTATTGTCAAAATGGCCACCCTACCCAAAGCAATTTACAGATTCAGTGCAATCCCTATCAAAATACCAACAGCATTCTTTAATAAACTAGAACAAATAGTTCTAAAATTCATATGGAACCACAGAAGATCCCAAATAACCAAAGCAATCCTGAGAAAGAACAAAGCTGGGGGTTATGCTTCCTGACTTCAAGCTCTAGCACAAAGCTACATTAATCAAAACAATTTGGTACTGGCACAAGAACAGAGAGCCCAGAAATAAACCCACACATCTATGGTTAATTAATATATGATAAAGGAGCCATGAATATACAATAGGGAAAAGACAGCCTCTCCGAAACTGGTGTTGGGAAAAATGGATAGCTACATGTAAGATAATAAAACTGGATTATTGTCTAACTCCATACACAAAAATAAATTCAAAATGGATCAAAGAACTGAATGTAAGTCATGAAACCATAAAACTATTAGGAGAAAACATAGGCAAAAATCCCTTGAATATAAGCATGAGCAATTTTTTCCTGGACATAGACCCTCAGTCAAGGGAAACAAAGTAAAAAAAGGAACAAGTAGGACTACATCAAACTAAAAATCTTCTGTACAGCAAAGGACACCATCAGCAATACAAAAAGGTACCTCACAGTATGGGAGAATATACTATAAAATATTTTTCCAGTAAGGGGCTAACATCCAAAATATATAAAGAACTCATTTGCCTCAACACCCAAAAAACAAATAACCCAATTAAAAAATAGGCAGAGGACCTGAACAGACAAATGAGAAATACAAAGAAGAAATACAAATGGCCAACACACATGGAAAGGTGTTCCACACTGTTAATCATAAGGGAAATGCAAATTAAAACCACAATGAGATATCACCTCACACCAGTTAGGATGGCCAACATCCAAAAGGCAAGAAATAACAAATGCTGGTGAGGATGCGGAGAAATGGGAACCCTCCTACACTACTGGTGGGAATGTAAATTGTTGCAACCTCTGTGGAAAGCAGTATGGAGGTTCCTCAAAAAACTAAAAATAGAAATACCATTTGACCGAGTAATTCCACTCCTAGGAATTTACCTGAAGAAAACAAGATCCCTGATTCAAAAAGACATATGCACCCCTATGTTTATCACTGCACTATTTGCAATAGTCAAGATATAGAAGCAACCTAAGTGTCTATCAATAGATGACTGGATAAAGAAGAGGTGGTACATGTACACAATAGAATATTATTCAGCCATAAAAAGAAAAGAAATCCTCCCATTTGTAATTACATGGATGGATCTAGAGGATATTATGCTCAGTGAAATAAGCTAGGTGGATAGAAATAAATACTGTATGATTTCATTATTTGTGGAGTATAAAAATAAAGCAAAACAGAAGGAACAAATAGCAGTAGACTCACAGACACTGAGAAGGACTCGTGGTTACCAAGGGGGAAGGGTTGGGGTAGACAGAGAGGGTGAAGGGAATAAAGCAGCACAATAATTCCCAATCCCAATATAAGTTGGTCATGGGGAGGGTAGTACAGCATGGAGAATACAGTTAACAATTGTATAACATCTTACTACATTGATACATATTAACCACACTAGAGGGGGTGAGGATTTAATAATATGGGTAACTGTTGAAACTCTGTGCTGTATATTTAAACCAACATACGATGGTATATTAACAATATTTTAATTTAAAAAAATCCTGGATGTTCAGGAAAAAAAAAAGAAACAGTGCTCTGGTTAATCACTTGTAAAAAACAAACAAACAAACAAAGTAGATCCCTATGTTATACTATATTCAACAATAAATTTTTGGTAAAAAAAAAAAACGAAATCAGCAAAGAGTAAAGGGATATGGCAAAGTCTGGAGGACACAGGCACAAGCATCCCCAAATCCTCTCCCTCTGGAGTTATACTGGGCACTTAATTCCTCCAGCACCAAATCATGACATGTGGGAAATGCTGTTTACCAGAGAAGTTCATTAGAGACTCAGAGCCCAAGGTTTTAACTGGGGGCTGGTTATTTCATACTCTGCCTAGCATGTACCAAATTCCAGATGCCAAGTAGTAGAGCTGGTTAGCATAAAACACAGTGAGCCACTCTTATAATTTTAGGCAAAATTTTATTTCAGTGTAGTGAGCTGTTTCATGATTCAGATCCCTACATTACCTATGCTTTGGTGTCATAGTCAAGAAATCATTGCCAAGGCCAATATCAAGAAGATTTCCCTGTTTTCTTCCAGGACTTTTATGGTTTCAGCTCTTCCATTTAAGTCTCTAATCCATTCTGAGTTGATTTTTGTTTATGGTGTAACATAAGGGTCCAATTTCATTCCTTTGCATGTGAATATCCAGTTTTCCTAATACCATTTATTGAAGAGACTATCCTTTCTCCATTATGTATTCTCGGAACTATTTTCAAAGATCAGTTGATCATATATATGTGTAGTTCTATATCTGGGTTCTCTTCTGTTCATTGTCTAATAAATCAATTGATTAATATGTCTGCTTTTATGTCAGTACCATACTGTTTTGATTACTGCAAGTTTGTAGTATATACTGAAATCAGAAAGTGTGATGCCTCCAGCTTTGTTCATCTTGCTAAAAAATTTTTGACTATTGGGGAGTCTTTTGTTGTTCCATATGAATTTTAAGATTTTAGGATTATTTCTGTAAAATATGCCATTCTGATTTTGATTTATCTACTTTGTATCTGTGGATTGATTTGGGTAGTATGGGCATTTTAACAATTAATTACTCCAAAACATGAATGCAAGGTGTCTTTCCATTTGTTTGTGTTGTTTAAAATTTTTTTCAACAATGTTTTATAGTTTCAGTGTTTCACCTCCTTGGTTAAGCTTACTCCTAAGTATTTATTTTTTATGCTAATGCAAATGGTATTGTCTTCTTGATTTCCTTTTTTGGATAGTTGTTGTGAGAGTATAAGAAATGCAGATGATTTTTGAACATTGATTTTTGTATCCTGCAACTTTACTGATTTCATTTATTAGTTCTGAGAGTTTTTCATGGCATCTAGGGGTTTCTACATATAAGATCATATCATCTGGAGAGATGATTTTACTTTTTTCTTTCTGATTTGGATACCTTTATTTACTTTTCTTGCCTCATTTCTCTGGGTAGGACTTCCAGTGCTATGTTGAATAGAAGTGTCAAGAGTGGGTATCCTTGCCTTGTTCCAGATTTTAGAGGAAAAGCTTTCAGTTTTTCATCATTTTGTATGATATTAACTTTGGGCTTTTCATATATGGCCTTTATTGTGTTGATCTGGGTTCCCTTTATACCCAACTTGTTGAAAGTTTTTATCATGAAAGGATGTTCAATTTGTCAGATGCTTTTTCTGCATCTTCTAGGGTGATCATGTGATTTTTGTCCTTCATCCTATTAATGTAGTGTATCACATTCATCTGCTTTTGTTGAACCATCCTTACATCCCACAGCTAAATCCCATTTGGTTATAGTGTATGATCCTTTTAATGTTCTGTTGAATTTGGCTTGCTAGTATTTTGTTGAGGATCTTTGCATGTATGTTCAGTGATACTGGCTTGTAGTTTTCTTGTGGTGTCTTTGTCTGGCTTTGGTATCAAGGTGATGCTGGCCTCATAAAATGAGTTTGGATATGTTCTCTCTTCTTTTATATTTTGAAAGAGCCTAAGAAGAATTGGTATTAATTATTCTTTAAATGTTTGGAACTTCTTCTGGAACTTATACTGGATCTATATTAAAGTTTTCAATCTATCTTCCATGTCTTCTGTGGCAGTTTCAAAACTTGGTCCCAAGGTTTTTTGATATTCCTCTGTTCAAATCATTACCTATGTCCTCTCCCCTTGAATCTGGTCTCTGACTACTTGACAAAGTCAGAAAGCATGGTGAAAGTGATATTTGCCCCTGCCACCATGTTGCAAAAAAGTCCCAGGCCACGTGAAAGTTTCTGGTTAATTGCCAGCATCAGTCATGTAAGTCATCTCCAGATGACACCAGCCCATAGCCACCATATCACCCCCAGTCTTTAAGCCTCTCTACCTGAAGCCTCAGACATCACAGAGAGACAATCCATCTCCACTGAGCCCCACTGAATCCCTTATCCACAGAGTCCCTGAGCATAACAATTTGCTATTTTATATGGCTATATTACGCTACTTTGGATAATGGCAACATCTTTTACTACTCTTTTAGACTTTTTATTTTTTGTTCTGTTATTCATGAATTATTTAGTCATATACCAATTCATTCTTCAATAGCTCCCAGACTAAATTTTATCATGGTCTAGAATCATGTCCTTATAAAGGTGATTTGGGCTACCGGCCCCACATAATTGAAATAGTACAAAGCTGACTTCACTGAGCCTGTTGTCTGCAAGGTTTAGTTCATAGTCTGTGTCCTCCAACTTCCACATACCTGTAACATGCTATAACATACTACTTCAAAAATCATTTAGCAGTGGTTTTTTCAAACTTTTTCATGAACAAGATATATTCATCCTAGCTCCTGGCTCTAGGCAATGACCCTGGCTTTTATTCTCCATCTTTCACAGAGAACATTTTCTTCCTGATAGCCCGCAAAAGCCGCACAAATGGCAATGGATTTCAGCTTCCCCTCCTGTAGTTTGTAAATACAAGGACTTTATCCCTGTTCACCATTTTATGTTTGTTCCATTTCTGGTTGTGCATTTTTTAATTTTTTCTGTTTTTAATTTTATCTATCATTTCTGTACTTAGCGCAGAGCATGGGGCATAGAAGCATAAGCTTGCTTCGCCAGCTTACCCAGAAAACCTGTGTTATTATTATTTTTTAACATTATGTTTCAGTGTTATATAAACACAAGCAATACTTTAATAATATTATAAGAAAAAGTGTTACATAGATTTAGAAATGAAGTCAAACTTTTGGTTGAAGAGCAGGTATCTGATGAGTCACATACTTTGATGATAATCAACTCTACAGAAAATAGACCCTCATATGGGAGAATTACCCTCATATGGATGAATTCTGCTTCCAAGAATGAGACAAATACATCTGTAAATAGAAAACAACAACAAAATGCATGGATGTGATGGAAAAAGCAATGTTTTTATTTATTTACTTAAAGCCAGACAGACCAATTAAGTAAAACCAGACAACCAAACCCATTTCTTATATATCTGTATGTTTGATTTCAGCATATAAATCTACTTTAAATCACATCTGTATTATGCATAGCTTATAAATATATAAATATGTCTACATAATAAAATTTAAGTTTTCCATAGTTTACCATCTATTTAATAGTTCTGTAAATGTAATGGAAATTTTATATCAAGTTAATGTAATTTTCTTTTAAAGTTAAACATCATTATGAATAAACCTTAAGATTAAATAAATTTATGCTTGTTTAAGATAATCTTAACATACAGGATTACAAAGAAATATTAATTTTTTTCTGTTCTATATGATAATTCCAGTCTTAAAAATCTGCTCTTCATCCCAGATAGAAGAGTTTGCTGAACAATAAAATCAAATAATGTTAACATTGGGTTATAACTCAAATAATAAAGTAAATGAGTCCGTATATAAAGAAGTAACTAAGGAAATAAATGGAGATGTGACAAATGTTTCTCACAGAAAATTTTCAATTAATTAATTTAGAAGGGATAAGAGGAATAGAAAATCACTGTTTGAATGCTACAATATTAATTGCCACATGAAGGGTCCAGCAGTGGATACTAGAACTAATGAGCAAAAGTTTAAGCAGAAACATGATATTTGCATAGTTTCAAGGCATCTCTCCCCAAGTATTTAAAAATTGCAAAGGGGAAAATAGTAATTTTAAATTGGAAAAACTTGGCAGATATTATCTTTGCCAAGTGACTGAGGTTGATATCACCTTTACATTACTAACTGGATACTTGAAAATGGTTAACAGGGTAAGTTTTCTATTATGACTTTTACCACAATAAAAAAGATGGATATCTCTAGTTAATATGACATACTGACATCATGTGTCCCTGATACTAATGACTGGGAAGGACACAATATCATTTCTGTGGTATCCTTCCCATTAATGCATAACATCAGTCTAATCATGGGAAAACAAAGACAATCTCAAATTGAGGGACATGTTTGTCACTAAAATTGTCATGATAATCATTTAAAAATATATGTAAGTCAAGTCATTATGATGTACACCTTAAACTTACACAGTGTTAATGCCGACTATATCTTAGTAAAACTGAAAAAAAATTGAGGGACATTTTCCAAATAACTGACTAGTATTTTTCAAAAATCTCAAGGTCATGAAAGATACAGAAAAGCTCAGCAACCATCACAGGTGACAGGAACTAAGGAGACATAACCAACTGCACTGTGGGACCCCAGACTGGGTCCTTGAAAAGAAAAAAGCACGGTAAGGAAAAAAATGGTAAAACATGAATGAAGTCTGTAGTTTGGTTAATAGAACTGTACCAAGGTTAATGTCTTAATTTTAGTAATTGCTATAATTATATTAGATGTAAACATTAGGGGAAGCTAGGTGAAAGGTATACAGGAAATCCGAATTGTTCTTGCAGTTTTATAAATCCAAAATTACCTCATAATAAAAATTCTTTTAAAAGTTACAAATTCTCTGTAACTTACAACTTCCAGTAGAAATATATATCTATACACATTTCAAAGTTAATAGGTAATTGAAGCAATTTGCCCAAACTAGTTACATATTTTTAATGAAATATTTATCATGGCCTATTTATACAAGAGCACTTCAAGACAATTGGATTATGCCTTTGAATAAATACAAATAGTTCTAATGTCACTTGACATTTGGGGGAGAGTAACTGTCCTAATTATTTTCATTCTTTACCTTTCATTCTTTAATTTGCTTATGGAAACCTGGACTTAATCTCAGCTGGTATATGGAGCTCTCTCCAGATATAAATGGCTCACATTATATTCAGCAAATTGATGCAGAGATGTTTCTAGTTTTTAATCAACAGGTACAATTGGAATTTTGTTGAGAACTTGAAGTCTGAATAAAGATGAGATTGGATCGTCATTTAATCCAGTAGTGCTCAATGGGAAGTCAGTAGCAAAATTTTCACTTGTCTGAGGCAAAAATGATAAAAACATAATGGCAAAATACATTTTTACAAAACTGTATTTTTTAATTTAAAGGATAGGTTCCTTGATGGGATTATTGTCTTCCCATTTTTTGAATTTTGATTATCATTAATGTATAATTACTTGAACATTATGGTTACTAGACTCCCCCCCTTATCAAGTCCCCCCTACATACCCCATTACAGTCACTGTCCGTCAGCATAGTAAAATGCTATAGAATCACTACTTGTCTTCTCTGTGTAAACTGCGTTTCCCATGCCCCCCCCACATTATGTGTGCTAATCGTAATGCCCCATTTTTCCCCTTGTCTCTCCCATCCTACCCACCCTCCCCAGCCCCTTCTCCTTTGGTAACTGTTAGTCCATTCTTGGGTTCTGTGAGTCTGCTGCTGTTTTGTTCCTTCAGTTGTCTTACCATTTTTATATTAAAATATCATTTCATGAAAACATGATATGAAATGATAGATTTTTGTTTCATTTTAATTTAATGTCCATACACGGAAAAATAAAGTTTTTAGTAGTACACCTCCTGTCCATTTTGTGTATGTGTGTGAACTTCACTGCTGTTTGGAATTCAGTGTCTCAAAATCACTTATCTATACCACTTTCTTTCCTCATCACTGATGTCACCCAGGCTCCATTATGTTCACATCATTAACTGTCATCAAATACAGTAAATCAGTGACAAATACTACTCAAATGCAGTTAATCCAGTTGCTTTTAGTTAATAATATTTTAACTAATTAGAACCCACAAAAGTTATTTCTATGTCCTTTCTCATTTCAAGTCTCTGATTTCAGCATACCATAAGCAATCCTAACCTAAATACATGGAATATTATTCTATGTTTTGTGCAAGAAAGACCTTTATTCCAAATGACCAGGATTATAACTCAGTTTATGGAGAATATTTCATATTAATGAGAAAGATAATTCATTGATGTTCTGCATTTGCTTCATCTATTCTCAAAGTACTAAGGAAAATATTGAAGGCAGCCATAGGTTATACTAATTCTGCTCGAAGCATTTACAAAGTTTTAAAAATAACTTAACACTCATTTTTAGTATATCTTGGCAACCAGCTAGACAGGTAGGTGGTACCATTAGGTATCAATTGTAATTCCAAGTATAGGACTTATATCAATGAATATGATCTGGTATATTTGAGAAACGTTTTAAGAGGTACTGTCTGCCTTTGGAATTCCAGGTATACATATTGCGCCCTTCTGTGCAGGACATAGGTCTGAATTCACACACATTTGTATAAAATAAGGCAAGTAATTAAAACTTCATTAATGCAAACTTTTTAACTTTTAAGGCACAGTTAGTAGTATTGATAGCATTCTCAAAATATGTTAGTGTTTTATTTAGTTTCTTTAATTTTAGAGTGAGAGAATTTAAAGTAGCTTATGACTGTAATAGGGTATGTGGTGGGGACTTGATAATGGGGGAAATCTAGTAATCACAATGTTGTTCATGTAATTGTATATTAATGATACCAAAATAAATAAATAAATAAAACAGCTTATGAAGGCAGAAGAGTGATGATCAAAAAGAAGCCAAACTTGTTCCCCTACTCCATTGTATTTTGTGAATAATTTGTTAGGAAATACTTCTTCTCAGTTTCCATGTCATTACTTCAGAATGCTCAGAGGACAAAATGGCTTAAAATCAAGTCTGGTAGTACCTGAAGATGTATCTTTTTTTTTTAAGGCCATTGAATTGGTAGTGATGAGCTTTTTCCTTTAATGTCTTTTTATTTTATAGTTAATCAATAGCACTTGTTAACTACAACAAGCCTCACTTATTTTTTCTTTATCCACCTTTCATTGCACACATTCAAATAACTGCTCTCTGATATGGAATAGGATACACATTATGTGTATAAAGAGAGATTTGAGACCACTCAAAATGCCTCAAACAACCATTACGAAACCTACATCTAACAACTGGAGTACATTCCTGAAATGAATCTCTTTAGCCTTATATGTGTCCTAATTGGTATTTGCATATAAGTCAAATCCTTTTTTTTCTTTACCCTTCATCTTAACTGATTATCTATGAAGACCACCATTCGCCAGGCATTTGCATGATTATGAATGATGGCATCTAAGATGTTGACTCAGAGATGGCCTCTACTCATGAAGGGACAAAAACCTAGAAACTTCTGAATAATGATAAACTATGTTCTTCCTCTCAAACCCAGTCGATACCTGATACATCAAAATTGGAAGCTAGTTCTCTTCCCTATGCATGCATAACATGTTCTCCTGGAAAATATCATTTAAAGTCAAAATGACAGGATATCTCTATGGAACTAATAAGCACTTCCAGGGACAGGACCAATGAACTTCCTGGGGAGACATGAATAATATCTACATGTAGCTCGAGAACATGAGCTACATATAGTCATCAGGTACTCTGGCACGGCTCTCTGACCCCCAGGACCTATTCCTATCAGAATCTGGTGGTAAACTGGAGCCAGCCTCTGTTTTTACCTCTCCAGTGCCATGGGGAAAGGGGAAGTTGGGCATAAAGCGCTTAAGGAACCGGAACTCACTACTGCTGGTGCCAGTGACTGAGCACAGTTCATAGGGACAAGGCTGGGATAAAGGTCCATTAGCTCCTCCTTGTACCAGGTCGTTAGGGAAATTACAGTCATCATAGAAATGCTCTTGAACTGTGAACTTTTCTCTATATTTGATCTTCTGGCAGATGTGTATAATGAAGATCACCATGACAGAGAGGAGAAAGAGAAAGGAAAGCACAGCCAGAGAAATGACCAAATATTTAGTGGAAGGATTTACCCCTGTGGGATGCTTGGCTGGATCCCGGAACTGCAGGTAGGGCTCAGAAAAGCCATCTACCAGCAGGACGTTAAGGGAGGCAGTAGTGGAGAGAGCTGGTTGTCCATGATCCTGGACAAGAATGGTCAGTCTCTGTATCATGGGGTCTCTCTCAGATATCTGCCGTGAGGTATGAATTTCCCCATTTTGTTGTTGAACAGAGAATAACCCAGGGTCAGTGGCCTTAAGCAGATGATATGAAAGCCAAGAATTCTGACCTGAGTCACCATCCACAGCCACCACCTTGGTCACCAGATAGCCGGCCTCTGCAGACCTGGGCACCAGGTCATTGCAGGGCAGTGTGCCATTCTGCAGTGGGTACAAGATCATTGGGCGGTTGTCATTGTCATCCAGGACGACTACTCTGACAGTAACCTGGCTACTCAATGACAGGAAGCCCCCATCTGTTGCCTTTACCATAAACTGAAAATTTTGAATGGCTTCATAATCCATGGTTCTCAGTGCATAGAGCTTCCCATTGTCTGAATTTATGGAGATATAAGCAAAGACTGATAGGTCTCCACTTTCTGGAGGCAGCAGAGAATACGTTACTTGGGCATTCTCACCCAGATCTAAATCCTCAGCATGGACTTTGCCAATAAAAACTGCAGGGCTGTTGTTTTCACGAACAGTCAAGATGTAGGAGTCTTTTTGAAATACTGGGGGGTTGTCGTTAATGTCAGCTATTAGTACCTCTATCAAAGTCTCCGTGGACAGATTGGGTGGTCCGGTATCCATGGCAACAAGGGTGATATTGTAGCCTGAGACTTCCTCGCGATCCAAGCCTCTATCAGTGACCAGCGAGTACGAATTCCGGAAGGTAGGTTTGACTGCAAAGGGAAGGTCTTCTTTGAGGAAGCAGGTGATTTTTCCTCCCACTCGAATGTCCCGGTCTCGGATAGAGAACAGGGCCACTACAGTCTGCCGTGGGGAGTCCTCAGGGAGAGGGCTGGACACAGAGGAGACCGTCACTTCAGGAGGATTGTCATTCACATCCATCACTTCCACCAGGACTTTGCTGTGGGCCGAGAGGCCTCCTCCGTCAGTGGCTTGAATGTCAATATCATATGTTTCAATCGTTTCAAAGTCTAGGGGCCCTCGTAGCCGAACCTCTCCAGTTTGAGAGTCAATCTGAAACGTCTGGAGAATTGTTTCTGGGTTTTGAGCTAAAGAGTAAGTTATATCCTTGTTAGAGCCCTCGTCCAGGTCCGTGGCAGTCACCGTGGCCACTAAAGAACTATTGGCGCTATCTTCGGGTACCTGAGCGCGGTACACCAGCCGGGAGAACTGGGGCACGTGGTCGTTGACATCCAGAACCTCCACGCGGATGTGGGCGGTGCCAGACTTGGGCGGGGACCCGCCATCCACCGCTGTAATTGTCAAGTTGACTTCGGGCTGCTCCTCTCTGTCCAGGGGTTTATCCAGCACGAGCTCTGCATATTTGGGCCCGTGGCTGCGGAAGCGGGTGTGCAAGTGGAAATACGCGTTGGCGCTCAAGCTGTAGTTTTGGAGGCCGTTGAGGCCCACGTCCAGATCCTGGGCGCTCTGCAGAGGAAAACGTGAACCCAGGGGAGTGCTCTCCGGAATCTTTAAAAGTGGCTCCTTGTTTAGGAAAACCGGGGCATTGTCATTGATATCAAATACCCTGACCTCCGCACGAAAGGACTGCAGCGGCTCCACCAGCACTATTTCAAAGTGCAGAACGCACGGGTCGGCTTTGCCACAAAGTGACTCCCGATCCAGTTTCTCCTTCACGAACAGATCCCCGGTCTTGCGGTGGAGCCGGAAATGCAGTTTGTTGCCCTCGGAAACGAGCCGCGCCCCGCGCGCTGCCAGCTTCCCTACCTCCAGCCCCAGGTCCTTAGCCACATTAGCCACAAACGAACCGCTCTCCATCTCCTCCGCCACGGAATAGCGGATGGTTGCCGCACCCCCCACAGATACGCACAGAAACAGAAGGAGAGCCCTCACCTGCCTGCTTTGCAAGAGTTTTCTGCGCGCAACCGCCATCCGTTCTCACAAGCGCGCTCCTGCAGCAGCCGCCCACCTGTTGAGGATATACTTTCACTTTCCGCCCAGGGCTGCTGTCGGCTTTGGAGCCTCTCACCGCAGCGCCGCCAATGGCTAGCGGAGCGCGGTAAGCTGTTTTGCACTTGGAAGAAAATTTGCATTAAGCAACTCAACTCCCCAGTCTGTCGAATGTATTAATAGATATGTTCTCATTCTGGAGAGTTAGGTAGAGGTTGAAAGTTGTTGCCAAAGCAACCGCGGACTCGCCTTTTAATTCCCTTTCAGATAAGAGTCCTTGGGAATTGAGAAGCCAATGAGGATACTAGCTCAAGCTGAAGTCACCGTATCTGCGTATCTGGGAGCGGGCTGGGGCCGCTGCAGCTACCGGCAAACAGCTAGGAGTAAGCAAGCTACACCGCACACTCCACGCAGTCCGCGCGGAGATCAAGACAGAGGCAAATACAAGATCCTGCTGTCTTCTAGTCTCTAGAGCCAAACGGATAGGGCTGAGGGTGGAGGGCTTGGAGGAAGTGCTCAGCAGGAAAAGGAAAGGGCAGAAGTCTTCTTTCAGGGAACCTGAGGTCCAGTATGTCCACTGACAGGAGAACCGCCAACTAGCCTCTTGATTTGCACAAATCCATACTTTCCCCCAGAACTCTCAAGCGCTTAGGAAGAGCTAGCTTGTCATGTATGATTAAGATTATGGGGAAGTAATATTTATTGGGTATGATTTCTATATATTGGTACTGCGTTAAGTGATTTACATGCCTTATCTAATTTAATCCTTGCAAAAAATTATATGAGGTTCACATTATTATTATTTCTCTTTCGCAGACGAAGACACTGAGACTGGAGAGGTTATGTCACTCCCCCAAGGTCCTCCACCTAGTAAGCATTAGAGAAAGAACTCAATTTAATTTGCCTGACTCTAAAGTCTATGCTCTTAACCAGTATATTACTCTGCTTCCAGATAAGAATTATTTAAATGAAGATAAATGTTTGGCTTTGGATTTTAAAGGAAATGAGGTAATAATGTACTCATATATTTAAGAAATGGCCTAATAGAAATTTGGGGGGTGTTTATTGAGAATTTCTTTTACAATCATGGGATCATAAGAATGGTTTAAGAACGACAAGATGCCTCAAGAAGATGAGAGCCAATCTCCCCCTTCCTTTTTTATAGATGAATAAACTAAAGTCCAAATGATGAAATCACTTGCTGAGTTCACACAGTTACTCACGGGAGTAAAAGAACTAGAAGCTGTCTTCTAATGTTCTGTCTCATGCTCGTTATCAAAAGCACTTGGTGATTTCCTATTTGAGCTCAGAGAAGACTAAACCATATTTTCCAAGTGAGGAAAAAAAGTGAATGAAAATAGTGTCTATAGTGTTAGTGACATCCTGACATGAAGGAGTTCATGGATCCCTCAATTTCTATTAGATATCTTCAATCTGACTTTAGTATACATCTCTAAATAGTTTAATTTTGCCTCTTTAAAAATTTGTATATAAAGTAAGGTGTATAGAAGATAATATTTTTATTAAAGTATCACTGATATATGATCTTATACAAGTTTCAACTGTATAACACAGTGGTTCAACAGTTACACATACCACTAAATCCTCACCCCCTCTAGTGTGGTTACTACCTATCAATGTAGAAAGATGTTACAGAATCATTGTTTATATTCTCCATGCTGTACTACTGTCCCCGTGCCCAATTTATATTGTGATTGTGAATTATTGTGCCCCTTTACCCCTTCCCCTCCTTCCCAAACTGTCCCAACCCCTCCCCCTTGGTAATCACTAGTCATTTCTCAGTGTCTATGAGTCTACTGCTGTTTTCTTCAGAAGATAATTTTTTATGGCAAAAACACACATATGATTTTCAGTAGGTAATCCTTTGAATCTAGTTCCTTTCTTTAATTTTTAGTTCAGTGTGAGATTGATGTTGCTGTGTTTTGCTCTAGTTCATTCATTTCCAGTGTGTAGAATTCCAGTGTATTGTCAATGCTTTTGGGACACAGACCATCAGGGACATATGTGTAGTTGAACAAAGTTGTATTTTCTGATTTACTGCAACAAGGGACTGAACACCACAGAGATTCCCAGGGCACCACAGCGAGAGGGTGTTAGAAGGGACTAATGAACCTGAAAGTCTTTGAGGAAACATAGGCAAAAATCTCTTCAACATAAGCATCAGCCACTTTTTTTCTGGCTACATCTTCCAGGCAAGGGAGGCAAAATTAAAAAATGAACAAGTGAGACTACTTCAAGCTAAAAAGCTTCCATACAGCAAAGGAGACCATCAACAAAACAAAAAGGCAGCCTACAGTGTGGGAGAACGTATTCATACATGATATATCCAATAAGTGGTTAACATCCAAAATATATAAAGAATTCATATGCCTCACCACCAGAAGTAACCTGATTAAAAGATGAGCAGAGGACCTGAACAGACATTTTTCCAAAAAAGAAATACAAAAGGCCAACAGGCACATGAAAAGATGCTCCACATCGCTAATCATCAGGGAAATGCAAATCAAAACTACAAAATATCACCTCACACCAGCTGGAATAGCCACTATCCAAAAGACGAGAAATAAGAAGTGCTAATAAGGATATAGAGAAAAGGGAACGTTCCTACACTGTTGGTGGGAATGTCAATTGGTGTAGTCATTATGCAGAGCAGTGCAGAGGTTCCTCAAAAAATTGAAAGTAGAAATACCATGAGACTTACTACTTCCAGGAATTTACCCAAAGAAAATAAAATCTGATTCAAAAGGATATATTCACCCCTATGTTTATTGCTGCTTTATTTATAATAGCCAAGATATGGAAGCAACCTAAGTGTCCATCAATAGATGAATGGGTAAAGACAGTCTGGTACATATATACAATGGAATATTATTCAGTCATAAAAAAGAAAGAAATCCTGCCATTTATGACAATATGAATGGACCTAGAAGGTATTATGCTCAGTGAAATAAGACAGGTGCAGAAAGACAAGTACTGTATGGCTTCATTTATTTATGGAATCTAAAAACCAAACAAAATGAAATGAAAAAAAATAGCAATAGATTCACAGACACTGAGAAGTGCCTGGGTTACCATGGAGTAGGTGTTGGGGTAGGTGGGTGGGAAAAGTAAGGGGAATAAAATTTTTAAAAATCTCAGTCATAATATAAATTAATCACGGGAATAGTAGTACAGCATGGAAAATATAGGCAATGGTTCTGTAATATCTGTCTACATTGACAGATAGCAACTGTAGTAGCTGGGTGAAGATTTAATAACATGTGTAACTGTTGAACCACTGTGTTGTATACTTGGAACCAATACAACATTGTATATCATCTATACTTCAATAAAAAATACACTTAAAAAAAAGAAAGGACTCACAGTATTTAGTTTTGTGTGAGGTGATTTGGGCGGTGATTTGAAGCAGGACTTTGCACTGGCTTGCATGCTGTCAGAAATGTAGTTAATTCTATGACTGGGCATATTAATAATTCTCATGTAGAAGGTGAAAAGAATGGGAGGAGGTTAAAGCTATAGCTGGTAAACAAGCTGTAACTGGTAATTCATATTAGTCAGGATAAAGAGATATCTGGTCATTTTTGTGGGTTGGACAATAGTCCTTTTTGTCTGTGTTCAGACTGATTATGGCATGCTCTTATTTTTCTTGTTTTTCTCTTGATCACAGTCACAGAGTGACCATGTATAACTTTGGTGTTCTATGACATTGGTTTTGTTTAACTGGAGAACACCATGGCCTAGGTCTGAGTATCAGGCCAGTTCTTAAGCTGTCAGGCACTGCTTTTGACTTTTTCAGTTTGAATATAGCAAAACTCACTTACTCATTCTATTATTTTATTGTTCCTAGAAGTATGTCATGGCATATGTCACTTTGAGCAAATGTTATACATTTGGGGAAAGGATCATATACCTAGCAGTGACATTGATGTCATAGGATATGTTCTTTTCAGACAAACTGCTTTCTAAGAGGTTGTACCAATTTACATTCTCATGAGCAGTGCAACTTCCAGCTGTTTAAATTCTTACCAACACCTAATATTACTCATCTTTAAAAATTTTAGCCATTCTTGCCCTTTGTGAGTTTAATCTGTATTTCTCTGATTATTAATTATTGATGGCATAGGACACTATTTCATATATTTTTAGCTATCTGGATACATTTTGGGTGGGAAGAGGGTTGTTCAGTTCTCTTACCCATTTTTACATTGGATTATTTGGTTTTTGTCCTATTGATTTGCAATAGTTCTTCATGTATTCTGAATATGACTTCTGAGTATCTTTTTAAAAGCAAGAGACATGTTTACTCTTAGCCCATATGTCTACTGAGTTTTTGTTTAAAAAGGAGATGTTTCTCCCAGTGACTCACACATAAGCAGAATCTTATGACATCCTAGAAGGTCTTTTTAAAATTTGAGATGAAATTTACACATAATATTACATTAATTTCAGGTTTACAACATAGTCAATATTTATATATATTGTGAAATGATCACCAGTAAGTCTAGTTAACATCAATCATCACACATAGCTACAATTCTTTTCCTATGATGAGAACTTTTAATATCTGCTCTCTAAGCAATTTTCAAATATACAATTCAGTATTATTAACTATAGTCACCACCAAAAGTCTTAATGTAATAAGTTTCCAAATAATTCATCCCAAGCCCATAAATTTAAAAAATACATTTTTATGAGTTGAAATACAAGAAATGTTGCTCTTAAAATGGATTTTTCTGAATCTTAGTCTGTTTGGTCTCCCAGGGTATGTATTATTATCTGCTTGATGGGATTAAATTCAAAAATAGTTTCTTTTTCCTCTAAAAACCTTAAGACTTTTGAGATTCAAGATGGTGGCATGAGAGGTGAGACAGAGAACTCCTCCCAAAACTACACACAATATGAAAATATAGTTAATACAACTAATCCTAAAAGAGCAACAGGAAAGAAGGCTGTACCAGACTGCACACACCTGGAGAACAGAGCAGACCTCACTAAACAGAGTCAATGTACCAAAGCCTTAATCTAGCAGGACCCAAGCCCTTCCCCCACCCATGCACACTGGCAGGAGGAAGAGAAATGGAGCAGGGAGGGGGTGGAAGCCTAGGACTGCTGAACACCCAGCCCTGGAGATCTGCTTTGGGAGCACAAACCTTCATTGCATGGTACTCTGGAGATTAGTGGGGTTGGAAAGCTAAGGCAGGCAGAGTACTTGGAGAGACTCAGATTCCAGCCATTTGTGGAGGACAGGGATCCACATCTGGCTGCTCTTGGACAAAGGAAAGGTGGGTGGTCTGAGAGGCTTCCTAGCAGTGAGAGGGCTGCTGAAGGGGTGGGGTTTGCACAGAGCTTGCTACGTGGGAGAAGGGATAGGTGGACAAAGTTGTCTGGGTGTGCTCTTCCCACCAGGTTGGGAACTTTCAGGAGCTTCAGGGGCTCCATCCCCCTGGCTGGCTACTCAGATCTTAGGTCCCCCACTGTGATATGCAGCCTGCTGTGCCTTCCTCCTGGCCTGCAGGCACTGGCTCACAAACTGGCAGTCCCTGCCCTGGCATCAGGCCAGACAGAGGGAGGCCCTGCCTATGGCAGCTACAGATACAAAGTGCAGAGGCTTACACCTGTGTGCTTGGCCCACTGGTTCTGACAGTGGAGATAGGCACTGCAGCCAGGATGCAGGAAACAGTTCTTTCCTCCTCCCAGGCATCAGTGCAGCTCCCCTGCAACTCCTGACATCACTCCAGAGGTTGAGCAACTCCAGAGACTAGAGCATCTGGGCACTAAAGGGCGCCACATACAAATATGAAATGTCAAAGAAAACTGATTCAAACAAAAATCTCAGAAACACCAGAAAAAGGGACAAATGAAACTGAACTCAGCAATCTTCCTGAAAAAGAGTTCAAAATAAAAATCATAAACATGCTCATGGAGGTACAGAAAAATATTCAAGAACTCAGGGATGAATTTAGGATGGAGATTCAATCATTAAGAAATTTCATATCTGAAATGAAACATACAATGGAGGGATTTAAAAGCAAATTAAATGTAGTAGAAGAGATGGTAAATGGAATAGAAATTAGAGAAGAGGAATACAAAGAAGCTGAGGCACAGAGAGAAAAAAGGATCTCTAAGAATGAAAGAATATTGAGAGAACTGTGTGACCAATCCAAATGGAACGGTATTTGCATTATAGGGGTACCAGAAAAAGAAGAGAAAGGAAAAGGGATAGAAAGTGTCTTTGAGGAGGTAATTGCTGAAAACTTCTCCAATCTGGGGAAGGAGATTGTCTTTCAGGCCATGGAGATCCACAGATCTCCCAACACAAGGGACCCAAGGAAGACAACACCAAGACATATAATAATTAAAATGGCAAAGATCAAGGATAAGGACAGACATTTAAAACCAGCTAGAGAGAGAAAAAAGATCACATACAAAGAAACCCATCAGGCTATATCAGACTTCTCAGCAGAAATCTTACAGGCCAGAAGGGAGAGTCATGATATATTTAATGCAATGAAGCAGAAGGGCCTCGAACCAAGAATACTCTATCCGGCAAGATTATCATTTAAATTTGAAAGAGGAATTAAACAATTTTCAGATAAGCAAAAGCTGAGAGAATTTACCTCCCACAAACCACCTCTACAGTGCATTTTGGAGGGACTGCTATAGATGGAAGTATTCCTAAGGCTAAATAGCTGTCACCAAGGGAAATAAAACCACAGCAAAGAAAGTAGAACAATTAATTTTTAAGCAGATGCAGAATCAAATCAACTACCTAACCCCAAAGTCAATCAAGGGATAGATAAAGAGTACAGAATATGATACCTAATATATAAAGAATGGAGGAGGAAGAAAAAGAAGGAAAAAAAAAGAACCTTTAGGTTGTGTTTATAATAGCATACTAAGTGAGTTAAATTAGACCATTAGACAGTAAGGGAATTACCCTTGAACCTTTGGTAACCACGAATCCAAAGCCTGCAATGGCAATAAGTACATACCTATCAAAAATCACCCTAAATGTAAATGGTCTGAATGCACCAATCAAAAGACAGAGTCACTGAATGGATAAAAAAAATAAGAGCCATCTATATGCTGCCTACAAGAGACTCACTTCCAACCCAAAGACATACACAGACTGAAAGAAAAGGGATGGAAAAAGATATCTCAAGCAACTAATAAGGAGAAAAAGGCAGGAGTTTTACTACTTGTATCAGACAAAATAGACTTCAAAACAAAGAAAGTAACAAGAGACAAAGAAGGACATTACATAATGATAAAGTGGTCAGTCCAACAAGAGGATATAACTATTATAAATATCTATGTACTCAACACAGGATCACCTATATATCTGAAACAAATACTAACAGAATTAAAGGGGGAAATAGAATGCAATACATTCATTTTAGGAGACTTGAACACACCACTCACTCCAAAGGACAGATCAACCAGACAGAAAATAAGTAAGGAGACAGAGGCACTGAACAACATATTAAAACAGTTGGACCTAACAGACAGCTACAGAACACTCCATCCAAAAGCAACAGAATACACATTCTTCTCAAGTGCATATGGAACATTTTTAGGAATAGATCATATACTAGGCCACAAACTCCTAAGCAATCAATGGATCAATGACCAAATAAAAACAGAGATCAAGCAATATATGGAGACAAATGACAACAATAATCCAACACCACAAAATCTGTGGGACACAGCAAAGGCCATGCTAAGAGGGAAGTATATTGCAATACAGGCCTACCTCAGGAAAGAAGAACCATCCCATATGAACAGTCCAAACTCACAATTAACAAAACTAGAAAAAGAAGAACAAATGAGGCCCAAAGTCAGTAGAAGGAGGAACATAATAAAGATTAGAGCAGAAATAAAAAAAATGGAGAAGAATAAAACAATAGAAAGAATCAATGAAATCAAGAGCTGGTTCTTTGAGAAAATTAAGAAAATAGATAAACCCCAAGCCAGACTTATCAAGAAAAAAAGAGAATCTACACGCATAAACCAAATCAGAAATGACAAAGGAAAAATCACTATGGACACCACAGAAATACAAAGAATTATTAGAGAATACTATGAAAAATTACATGCTAACAAACTGGATAACCTAGACGAAATGGACAATTTTCTAGAAAAATACAACCTTCTAAGGCTGACCCAGGAAGTAACAGAAAATCTGAACAGACCAATTACCAGCAATGAAACAAAACCCAAGAACAAAACCACCGGACCAAATGGCTTCACTGCTGAATTTTATCAGACATTTAGAGAAGACCTAATACCCATTCTCTTTAGTTTTCCAAAAAATAGTAGAGGGGGAATATTTCCAAACTCATTCTACGAAGCCAGCATTATTCTAATACCAAAACCAGGCAAAGCCACCACAAAAAATAAAATTACAAACCAATATCCCTGATGAACATAGATGCAAAAATACTCACCAAAATATTAGCAAACCAAATTCAAAAATACACCAAGAGGATCACACATCATGATCAAGTGGGATTCATCCCAGGTATGCAAGGATGGTACAACATTCGAAAACCCGTCAACATCATCCACCACATCAACAAAAAGAAAGACAAAAATCACATGAGCATCTCCATGGATGCTGAAAAAGCATTGACAAAATTCAACACTCATTTATGATAAAAACTCAACAAAATGGGTATAGAGGGCAAGTACCTCAACATAATAAAGGCCATATGAAAAATCCACAGCCAACATCATACTAAACAGTGAAAAGCTGAAAGCTTTTCTTCTAAGATTGGAAACAAATTGGTAAGGAAGATGTCAAACTGTCACTTGTCTGAAGATGACATGATATTGTACATAAAAAACCCTAAAGAATCCACTCCAAAACTACTAGAACTAATATCTGAATTCAGCAAAGTTTCAGGATACAAAATTAATACACAGAAATTTGTTACTTTCCTACACACTAATGATGAACTAGCAGAAAGAGCAACTTGGAAAACAATTCCATTCACAGTTGCATCAAAAAGAATAAAATACCTAGGAATAAATCTAACTGAGGAGGTGAAAGACCTATACCCTGAAAACTATAAGACACTCTTAAGAGAAATTAAAGAGGACACTAACAAATGGAAACTCATCCCATGCCCTTGACTAGGAAGAATTAATATTGTCAAAATGGCCATCCTGCCTAAAGCAATCTACACAATCCCTATCAAAATACCAACAGCATTCTTCAACGAACTGGATCAAATAGTTCTAAAATTCATATGGAACTACAAAAGACCCCAAATAGCCAAAGCAATCCTGAGAAGGAAGAATAAAGCTGGGGGGATCTCACTTCCCAACTTCAAGCTCTACTACAAAGCCACAGTAATCAAGACAATTTGGTACTGGCACAAGAACAGAACCGTAGACCAATAGAACAGACTAGAGAGTCCAGATATAAACCCAACCATATATGGTCAATTAAGATATGATAAAGGAACCATGGATATACAATGGGGGAATGACAGCCTCTTCAATAGCTGGTGTTGGCAAAACTGGACAGCTACATACAAGAGAATGAAACTAGATCATTGTCTAACTCCATACACAAAAGTAAACTCAAAATGGATGAAAGACCTGAATACAAGTCATGAAACCATAAAACTCTTAGAAAACAACATAGGCAAAATCTCTTGGATATAAACATGAGCAACTTCTTCATGAACATATCTCCCTAGGCAAGGGAAACAAAAGCAAAAATGAACAAGTGGGACTATATCAAGCTGAAAAGCTTCTGTACAGCAAAGGACACCATCAACAGAACAAAAAGACATTATACAGTATGGGAGAATACATTCATAAATGACATATCTGATAAAGGGCTGACATCCAAAATATATAAAGAGCTCACACACCTCAACAAACGAAAAGCAAATAATCCAATTAAAAAATGGTCAGAGGGTCTGAACAGACAGTTCTCCAAAGAAGAAATTCAGATGGCCAACAGGCACATGAAAAGACACTCCACATAGCCAATCATCAGAGAAATGCAAATTAAAACCACAATGAGATATCAGTTTAAATACAGAATTAAAACCATCAATGAGATGAGGTCACCAGTTAGGATGGCCAACATCCAAAACACAAACAACAACAAATGTTGGAGAGAATGTGGAGAAAGGGGAACCCTCCTACACTGCTGATGGAAATGTAAATTAGTTGAACTATTGTGGAAAGCAGTATGGAGGTTCCTAAAAAAACTAAAAATAGAAATACCATTTGACCAGGAATTCCACTCCTAGGAATTTACCCTAAGAATGCAGCAGCCCAGTTTGAAAAAGACATATGTACCCTATGTTTATTGCAGCACTATTTACAATAGCCAAGAAATGGAAGCAACCTAAGTGTCTATCAGTAGATGAGTGGATAAAGAAGACGTGGTACATATACACAATGGAGTATTATTCAGCCATAAGAAGAAAACAAATTCCACCATTTGCAACAAAATGAATGGAGCTAAAGGCTATTATCCTCAGTGAATAAGTCAGGCAGAGAAAGACAAGTACCAAATGATCTCACTCATCTGTGGAGTATAGCAACAAAGCAAAAACTGAAAGAACAAAACAGTAGCAGACTCACCGAACCCAAGAATGGAGTAATGGTTACCAAAGGGAAAGGGACTGGGGACAGTGGGTGGGAAGGGAGGTGTAAGAGGAGTAAGGGGCATTTTGATTAGTACATATAATATGAGGGGAGCATGGGAAAGACAGCATAGCACAGAGAAGACAAGTAGTGACTCTGTAGCATCTTACTATGCTGATGGACAGTGACTATTGGAGTATATAGTGGCTACTTGATAATAAGGAGAATGTAGTAACCACAGTGTTGCTCATGTGAAATCTGAGCATAAAGTTGTGTATCAATGATACCGTAATAAATAAATAAATTGGAGAAAAGAAATCCATGAGTATAACACCAAGAGTGAACCCTAGTGTAAACTGTGGACTTTGGGAGATAATGATATGTCACTGTTGGCTCATCCATTGTAACTAATGCACTACTCTGGTGCAACGTGTTCATATTGAGGGAGGCTGTGGTGGGGGCAGGGAGTACATGGGAGCTCTCTATACTTTTTGGCTTAATCCTGTGAACCTAAAGCTGTTCTTAAAAAAACAGGCTATTTACAAATATATACATCAAATAAATTTGGGATTATTACACTACTATGTGGGTGCCAATATTTTTGTTTGCTTGTTTGAAAATTTACTCAGACAAGCAAAAGAAATTTAATTAGTCTCATATTGGATGACAAATTCTTTTTACCCCAAGTTCTACCCCATAAGACTCAATATTTTCTCTTTATAAAATTAGTTTAGATTAGAATCTCTTCTAACATTTATGGAAAATGTGTGATTTATGTTTATTTATTTACCTTTACAACATATTTTTAAATGCTTTTGAAATTTTTCTGCTGAGAATTTTGCCACTTTTTTCAACTTTTAAGAAAAAATACCCTAAAATATTAGAGAATCTCTCCATTTGTTGTTTCTCCAAGTAGTCTTAGAGTTTTAATACTTACAATAATGTTATAGTTGTATTTATAATCATATTAATGTCTTGGGTTCCTCCTAATTTTCTTTCACATATACTCTTTTTTGCATTTATACATATTCATACTTATATATACATATTTTTTATTGAAGTATCATTGCTATACAGTCATCATATATACGCTTAAATCTGAAAAAACTATTTTAAGAACAGATGTACTTTAAAACACTGAGGTCACACCTGCAGTTTTAGTCTATCATAATTTTTTCAAATCCTATTCTTTTCATACATTTTAGGTTTCTTACTCTTTTTGGCAGGGAAAGGAGGCTTTAGGGGTCTAGAAGTCTTTCTTAGGCAGCTCAATTCACTGCAGCTGCTCTTGACCTACCATCTGTTGCTTTAAATGACAATGCTTCTTATTGTCTACCATGTGCATGTGCATATAATGTTTCTGTCTTCCCCTGTAATATAAGAAACCATAATATAAACCAATACCATTTAAAGGCCAGATTTATATTACACCCTTATTTTAAACAGATGGCTTTCATGCCCTTATTCAGGCTTATTTTTTTCCGTGTTAAGTCTGGTAGCATAGCTTATAAATGTTCTTTCCATGAAATCTGACAAGTGTTTGGAAAACTTCCCAACTTGAATGATACTTCTTTTCCTTATTAATCTCTGACCAGTTCCTCCTTTTTATAATTGAAGACAATTGAGTTACAACCCCAAATTCAGTACCTAAATTTTTACTGAAATTAGTATTTTGGAAATAAACTTTTATGCCTTTTAAACACTAGTATATAAAAAATTTTTCATGTAAGGATCCAAAAAAGAGAAAATGAGAAAATAGCTATAAGAATACTAAATATTAACTTGTTTGGCTAACAAAGCCAAGTGTGCTTCCTGAGGTTGATAAGTTTGTTTGAGAAAAAAATTATTTCACTCTCAACTTGTTAGAACTTATTTTATACTGTAATCCATACATGTGAACATATAGTTAAATAGCAGTCTCTTGTTTCAAAAGATGAGAAAAATTGTATTTAATTAGGAAGAAGAGGTTACCATGAGAGACATAAAAATTTGATGATCAGGTCGAATTTGACTTCATAGCCTCTTAAAACAATGTACACACCTTTCCATAGTATTTCGTAATGAAATGCCTCTTTTTCCTGCCTTTTTCTCATTATCTTTCAAAGAATCTCTATTTACTCAGGAACCTAAAAGGCTTTTCATATGAAGTTGAATGTAAATAATTCATAGTGACTTAATCATCACTGTGTAAAAGTACACAGTGTAAAAAACACAAAGTAAAAATAGTAAGTATACCTTAAGTTTCCTATATTTTTAACTTTCTGATAGCTTATACATTAGTCCTGGAAGAAAAAGAAAAGAAACCAGAGTTTTTCTCCTGTAATTCCTATTACCTATTGTCATATCTAATTACAGTAGTTACATCTAATGTAATTACACTATTTTTTTCCTTCCAGAAACTGAAATCAGAGCAGCATTCTCAGCAAAGCTTCCCGGGATGTATTTGGCTAACAAGACAGACGTTAATAGCATTTATTTTAGTAAAATGTACTCTGTGAATATTTTAGTAAATATTTCTAAATATCTGTATTACAAATACTTCTCAAATACCTTTCTAAAAACAAAATGTGCTGCAAGAAATGCTTGGGAAATTTTAAATGTATCTGCAAATAATTTTCTTGGGTAGAAGTGAAAGATCACCCCGGAAATTCTCAATTCTTCTATACCTCTCTATGGCTTTTAAAAATAGGCAGATCTCCCCAAAACCACCTCCTGAGGTCCAAGATCCTAAGCCCCTCTAATTTGTTTCATAGTTTGCGGTCTCAGTCCTGTTCTTTAACTTTATCAAAATCATTTTCCTTATCTACCACCAGGTGGCAGATGGATCCACTTTTTGGAGAGCGACCCTGACCCCGCCCTACCGGAAGTTGTCATGGAAAGGAAACCTCTGTGGCCACGCCTGGAGTTCAGCACCCTCGACGCGGACAGCGACACCGCCCAGTTGAATCCCATGACTCGCTGCGGAGATTTTCACCTGACAAAGGAATTGACCAATCCAAACTGGTTTCAAGAGACGCGTGACTGACCGATTTACAGCGCCAGATATGGAGGGGGGTAAGAATCCCTTGATTTGGGACATGGGTGCTGGCAGGGAAACCAGCTGATATTAAGAAATATCCCATATTGTAAAATTCCAACATTTTTTTCACTCAGTACCGGCCGCATTCTAAGTACATTCTTGTCAATGCTATGCTGTCTTGCTGTGCGACAGATATTAGATTATCCAACCTTGGTGTGTTGGTTTATCCCGACAAAATGCGTAAAACAGCAAAGGCGGTTCCAAATTCTGTATGAGTCATGGCGTCCAATACCTCGTCTTGCGCAATGCTGTTTGCTGTCAAGAAACCAGCATGGGGACAGACTGCTTTTTCTGCATTATTTTCCAATTAATTAGGCTCGAAAATACAAACAGCAGCTGTCTTTGTTTGCATGACATTGCTATCTTAGCCAAAGAGACTGGACACAGTGTGCTCTAAAATGGACTGTTTAGGTGTTAGTTATCCAGTTGCCTAGCAACAAATTAGACAAAAACACGTTTGCGGGTTTTAATTAGCGTCTCAGAACATGGAAGACCCAAGGGCAAAGTGAAAATGGGTTCAGGACTACAAAATATATTAACAAAATATATTAACGGGGACTGGGACTTAGAATCAGAGTTTAATTAAATCTCAGCGCTGGGGCAGCAGGTACAGCTAAAGGGGAACAAGTAGCTATTTAAGATGGACAAGCAGGCTAAATAAAGCTGGGTGTTAGCTGTAATTTATCCATGTCATACGGATTGCTTTCTTTTTCCCACTTTGTTTTGGAGGCGATAATCCAGATACTTAACCAGCAGAGGGCGAGTCGGCAGCATTTTTGGCCCTTAAGACACACCCTCCTCCTGTCTTTCCACACCCCACCCTCGTCCCGTGCTCTAGGGAAATAAATTTACTAGGCAATTCAAATACACACCAGCGAGGAAGGTGTGGTGGAAGGAGAGCAGCGCGGAGAACTCGGCGGTGGCGGCCTAGGATCTGGCTGCTGTCGTGTCTCCTTGCCCAGGGCTGTGGAGGGGATTGCGGGGGTTGTTCCAGGAGGGCACAGGGATAAAAAGCAGCCCAGCCCCCAACAGCTGGGGATATTTGAGATCACTAGAAAGCCAGACGTAGGTTAGTTAGATGATGAGTGTAACCTGTGAAGGTTTTAAAGAGAAAAGAAGCAGTTAGCTCAGGATTCTGGAATGCCAACAAAAAGGCTCTGCTCTTGCTTTGCCACTCTAGGAACAAAAATAGGGAATGGGGATGGGTAGGGAAGGGAGAAGATTAAAGGAAAGACTAAGTCATCTGGCTGAATCATCTTTAATACAGAATAAGCAAAGCAAGTCACTTAGGGGGAGAGACAATAAGAAAAAGCCTGTCAGAATGCAGGGCAGAGCAACCAAGCATGCTGTGCAGACTTAATTTATTGTTGGGCAGAGCCCTCTGCCTTCTGGATAGGCATGTCACTTCCCCAGAGGAGGCTGTTCCCTTGTATTGGAAGATTTTGCAGAATCCCCTTGGGCGGGCAGCCAGAAATCCCATTAATTGGACATGCCCTTTCTCCTCCACATATTTATGTCTCAAAATTCATCTAACTGGTTTCAGACCAGTAAAATTAATTTTTTCTGGAGGCCTTTAAATTTTATGCAGAGTTGCATTTTTCTCTCCTTCAGTCATTAAATTTCTACGAAGCTTGTGTTTAAAGGACACCATTTCATTAATAAATTCAATTCATCAGAGTATAATACTTTTAAAGTTCATTACAGGGGGGGACAAGATTAAGGCATTTTACAGGATTGGCAACACTTTTCAGAAAGTATGATTTGAGTCACAGTTTTGTGATTAATCTTACAGATAAACTGTACTTTGATGGTGTGCACACCTGTATTTTGTGGCATTCCCTCTGCACATGTGCACTTGTAAAATAAATTTTGTATGTTTATGCCAAACTTCATTCACATTGCACCAAGATTCAAACAAGTGCTTAAAATTGGCTAATATAATCTCCCCCATGGAAGCCAGAATTATCTTTAAAAAACAAAGTAAGCCACAGTGAAAAGCCTTTACCCATCTAAGAGAATGGCTTAATTAACTAATTAATTAATAATAAAAGCTGACATTTTCAAGTGTGGAAAAGATGGGGCAACTTCAACTATCACACACTGCTGGTGGAGTGTAAATTGTTACAATCACTCTGGAAAACTGGCAGTGTTTACTAAATTTCAGTGTACGCATACCCTATGACTCAATAATGCCACTTAGATATATAACCAGTAGAAATGCTTTTATGTACTTATAAAAAGACACGTACAGGATGTTCACCATAGCTCAAACTTGGAAGCAATCCAAATGTATCTCAGCAGTGGAATGGATAAATATCTTGTTATCGCCGTGAAAAGAGATATATACAACATTGACTTGAAAAAAACAACTCCTACTGTTGTCAGGAAATCCAATCCGGGGAGGTCTCCCTGCAGGCTAGATGAGACCTATACCTGGGAGAGAGTTCTAGATTCTGACTGAGAAAGAATTCATGAGCAGGTCAAGCAGGTGCAAGCAAAGAGTAGTTTAATAAAACAAAAGTACACACTCAAAAAGGGAGGGTGTGTATGCTTGAGAGGTGAGGTTTAGGTTGGGTGGTCCTATAGTTGGAGTTTGAGCAGGGGTGGAATATTCATCAGGATAGGTGGGGCTTTCTTGGAATAGGGAGGGTATTTGGTGTTGAGCTGGGGCTTTGCCCTCTTTTTGTCCTGATAGGTGAGCCTTGGAACTGTCCTGGCACCAAGGGGTGTGGTTTTTAATATGCTAATGAGCACATTATAAGCTCTGGAGTAACAAGGTTATTTTTGTTCCCCATCCTAAATCCAGTTGTTCTGAACTGGCTAGAAACTGCGTTCTGTTTGGCTATCTGTTATTTTCCTAGAATCCAGCTAGTTTGTTTTCTCAGCCTGTTCTGCCAGCTGGCCACACCAACTGGCCTCAAGCTCTTCTCTTGACTCGCCTAGGGCCTGGCCCTTTTCCTGAAATACACTGCCTATGTCACTATGACATGCAACAATATGTATAAGTTGTAAACTCACAAATATAATGTAATCTCGAGTAGAAAAAAATCAGAAACAAAAGAAAACACTTTGTATGATTCTATTTATATAAAGCTCAGTAATTGGAGAAACTGCTTTGAGAAGATAAAAATCAGAAGAGTGGTTGCCTTTGGTGGAGATTAAAGACTAGAAGGGGGCATGAGGTTTCAGGGCTGTTGGGTGTTGTTTATGCAGGTGTGCTCACTGTAGTAATCTATTGAGCTATACACTCTGGTTTGTACAAGTTAAGTATGTTATACTGCAATAAGAAATATATTTATAAAAAGACACAAGACAGATCATGTCATATCCATATTTAATACCATTCAAAGTCTTCCCATTACACTGAGGCCACAATCTAAATTCCTTAGTATAGCCCATTAGACCCCATATAGACTGATCTTACCTAAATTTCCAGGATCTTATTAACCACTTTCTCCCTCCATCATCACACTTGACTGATTCCGACCTTTCATCAATTTCTGGAACATATCCATCTCTTCTCAGTCCTGGGACCCTTGGCTTACTGTTTCCTCTGAAGAACCGCTCCAGCTCTTTTCATGACATGCTCCTCCTATCCTTCAACTCTCAGATTCATGCCACCATTTCAGAGAGGCTTTCTTTGACTCTATCTAAAGTCTCTGTGTTATTTCCCTATTTGCTGCAAACTTAGTGACTTCAAATCACACAAATTTATTATCTTAGACTTCTGAGGGTCAGAAGCCTGAAATGGGTCTCACTGGGCTAAAACCAAGGTGTCAGCAGGAGAGCTTTCTTTCTGGAGGCTCCAGGGGAGAATCCACTCTCTTGCTCTTTGCAGCTTTTGGAGGCTGTCCGCACTTCTGGGCTTGTGGCCCCTTCCTTCCTTCTTCAAAGTCAGCAGTGCAGCATCTTCAAACTTCTGAGTCTGACACTCTCTCCCATGCCTCTCTTCTCCACCCTTGTAATAATGTTGGTCCACCCAGGTAATGCAGGATAATCTCCTGATCTCAAGGTCAGCTGACCAGCAATATGAATTCCCCATTGTTATGTAATATACATATTTATAAGTTCTGGGAACTAGAATGTGGACATCCTTGAGAAGGTCATTATTTTGCCTACCACAGCCCCCCCCCTTTTTTTTCTAGCACAGCATTCTTTTTATTTCCCTATAAGAGCATTAATCACAATTTGTAATATTTTCATATATTCATTTACTTGTTCACTATCTAACCACTCTAATGTAAATTCTGTGAACACAGACCCTATCTTTCTTGTTCTCAGCTGTTTCCCCAGTGCTTATATACTGTCTGGAACAATGTAGTTCAATAAATACTAGTGGAAAGAATAAATAAATGATTATGAGTTTAGGTCTATGAGTTTAAGCTTTGACACTTAGCTCTGGTTTTATCTTTCCTTCTCATATAAAAATATCGTGCCTTGACAGGAGGGGGATTTCTGGAGGATTCATAGCACAGATTTTTTTTAAGCTCTCCATTATACTAACTCACTGTAAAAAAATCAGGTCCCCAGATAGAGGCCATATATGTCACATATTATATATCTTCATCTTTTGATTCTATTTAAATGGATAGTTTTTAAGTTACTTCCTTCTGGAAAATAGTACATCACAGGACCCATGCTGCTGAGAAAAAAAAATTAAACTGGGATGAAGAGTTGAAATTTTTTGTTCATCATGTGAGAAAAAGTATGTTGCATGAGGCTGTAAGTATGATCCTAGGATGCAGCTACAAAGGCAGGTATCATCACATAATCATTGTTCATCTGTTTTAGCAGGATATAGTATCAGATACCAAGGGTTTTTTTTCTCAAATACTTGGTGCTTCATTCATTTAGCCAACTAATATTTATTGATCATCTATTAAGTGTCAGGCACTCTTCTAACCTCTGAGTATACAGTATGAATAATACAAAGTCCTTACCTTTAGGTAGTCTACAAATAGATACAGAATATTCTTGAGGTATGGCAAGTGTTATAAAGAAGAAAGGGGATGATGAGAAACCAATAGAGGGTTTTGAATGGAGACTTGATTTATGTTATAAAAAGATAAGTCTGGTTGTTGGATGGAAGAAGGGAGATCAGTTAGAAGACAAAAGATATAAGACAGGCAAAAGATAATGGTAGTTGGAACTAGGGTGACTCTAGAGTTAATAAACATTGCTAAAATTAGTAAAAATTGGTTGGCTTTGGGACATACTTTAAAGATAAAATTGACATGATTGATGACAGGTTTGGAAGTGGAACGTTACATAATAAAAGAAAGAATGGCCTTCAGTTTGTTTGGGGTATCTTGGTGATTGGTGATTTACTGATGCAGGGAATGCAAAGGTTAGTTTTGCAATGGAAAAACAAGACTTTGGACATACTAAATTTGAAATGCTTGTTAAACATGTATGTGGATTGGGCAATCAAATATTTGGGTCTGAGGACTTAAGGGACATGCCACATCTAGAAATATTAATTTTAGGAAAACTGTAATTAAAGCAGTGAAACTGAATGGGGTCACCTAAAGAATCAGTGAAGATTGAGAAGATGGCCAGTCCTAGGACACTGCAACCTGCAGAGGTCTAGAAAAGAGGGAGAAGTCAGCAAAGGACACTGAAGGGAAGTAGACAGTGTGGTAGGAGAAAATTCAGGAGAGAATCTGCCCTGAAACTCCTGTAGAGAAACTGTTTCAAGAAGCAAGGAAGTAGCACTGAGAGTGTATTAAGGTAAAATTTGAGATGTAAGGATGGAGGTCCCTTATGACCTTGGCAGAGCAGATTCGATCAAGTGATAAAATAAAACTGGATCTAATGTGACAATCCATTAGGAAAATACGTAGTTTGAATTCCTTTTACATAATGCTACCAAAGTAAAGATTATATGAGTTGCCAAGATTGGTGGTCTATATACATGTAATAAATTAGTTAACTTCTAAATTCACAATTCCTTGGTATTAGATCAAAGCATGTAGATTGCTTCACTGTCCCAGTGGCTGCCTAAGGGAAATACTGAGGCAGTTTTTTCATAGCTCTGAAGATACTAATTTTATTCTCTGCCTGTAATTTGTAATAATGGAAATTATAATCTTTAATTCTTCTCCTTTTCTGAAGTAATTACAATACCTACCTTGAAATAGAAAAACTTTCACCTTTATGATGAGCTCTTTGTTGAACTTCCTATTTTATCTAAACCAAGGGCTTTCAAAGCATTTTTAAGACCTCTATGTGATGCATTGATGTTTGCAAACTATCTCTGCTGTTGTGCTCACATCATGATGAGGCTCTTTCCAATAACTGCTCTCCTGATCACTAGGCCTCTTAAT
Organism: Manis javanica; assembly: GCF_040802235.1. Lineage (NCBI taxonomy): Eukaryota > Metazoa > Chordata > Mammalia > Pholidota > Manidae > Manis > Manis javanica. The sequence goes on along the minus strand of NC_133169.1, from coordinate 87,665,360 downwards.
CTTGTAAATTCTCCACTCCACAGAGCTCTTAAACCCTTTGCATGGGCCCAGTATGGAAGTTTTTGAATCTGATCACTACATAACCAATGCCAGCTCTTCTTCACAGAAGTGTTCAATCGGAGGACTTCTCTTCAAAAGATTGTTTCATTTCACCTAACAATCTGCACCATATTCATTCAGTTACTTACTGTTATTGAGCACCTTGTATGTGTTTGGCCTATCCTAGGGTCAGAAAATAGGATGTTTAATGAGGTGGGCACCATTCCAGCCTCATAGAACATGAATCTTAACGGGTAAAATAGGCAATTAAATTGTTACAATAGATAGGTTACAGATTACCAGAAGAACACAGGATAATAGAACTCAAAACTGCAAGTGAGAGATGGAGGCTAGGAAACACCAGGCTCTGAAAGATGGGAAGTTATCCAGGAAGGCAAACAGTGACCTAGGGAATAGCAGGTACACAAATATAGAGGCAACTAAAGAATGGAAGGATAGGGCATTTGAAGAACATTGTGAGCAAGGGATAAACTTTACTTTTCTCTCCTTTAGGGTGATCTGCCTTAACACTTCTTAGTGACTTTCAAACTACCTTAAAAATCAATTGTTCAATAGAAATACCATTTGACCCAGGAATTTCACTCCTTGGAATTTACCCAAAGAATACACCTTCTCAGATTCAAAAAGATATATGCACCCCTATGTTTATCACAGCACTTTTTACAATAGCCAAGAAATGAAAGCAACCTAAGTGTCCATCAGTAGATGAATGGATAAAGATGTGGTACATATACACAATGGAATATTATTCAGCCATAAGAAGAAAACAAATCCTACCATTTGCAGCAAAATGGATGGAGCTAGAGGGTATTATGCTCAGTGAAATAAGCCATGTGGAGAAAGACAAGTATCAAATGATTTCACTCATCTGTGGAGTATAAGAACAAAGGAAAAACTGAAGGAGCAAAACAGCAGCAGACTCACAGAACCCAAGAATGGACTAACAGTTACCAAAGGGAAAGGGACCAGGGAGGATGGGTGGGAAAGGAGGGATAAGGGGGTGGGGGAAAAAAAGGGGGCATTATGATTAGCATGCATAATGTGGGGGGGGCACGGGGAGAGCTGTACAACATAGAGAAGACAAGTAGTGATTCTACATCATCTTACTACGCTGATGGACAGTGACTGCAATGGGGTAAGTGGGGCAACTTGGTGATGGGGGAGTTTAGTAAACATAATGTTCCTCATGTAATTGTAGATTAATGATACCAAAAAAAATTGATTGTTCATTAGTATAGATAAATGTCAAATTTTATTTTTTATTTTTTTGGTGTTTTTCTTTTTTTTTAAATTTTGGTATCATTAATATAAAATCACATGAGCAACACTGAGGTTACTAGATTCCTCCCATTATCAAGTCCCCACCACATAGCCCATTACAGTCACTGTCCATCAGCGTAGTAAGATGCTATAGAGTCACTACTTGTCTTCTCTGTGCTATACTGCTTCCCCGTGACCCCCACTACGTTATGTGTGCTAATTATATGCCCCTTCTTCCCCTTCTCCCTTCCTTCCCACCCACTCTCTCCAGTCCCTTTCCTTTTGGTAACTGTACTCCGTTCTTGGGTTCTGTGAGTCTGCTGCTGTTTTGTTTCTTTGGTTTTTGCTTTGTTCTTATGCTTACAGATGAGTGAAATTATTTGGTACTTGTCTTTCTCTGCCTGGCTTATTTCACTGAGCATAATACCCTGTAGCTCCATCCATGTTGTTGCAAATGGTAGGATTTGTTTTCTTCTTATAGCTGAATAATATTCCATTGTGTATATGTACCACATCTTCTTTATCCATTCATCTACTGATGGACACTTAGGTTGCTTCCATTTCTTGACTATTGTAAATAGTTCTGCGATAAACAGGGATACACATGTCTTTTTGAAACTGGGATCCTACATTCTTAGGGTAAATTCTTTCAAATTTTATTTTTTAACTTTTAGTTGTTTATTTTTGTGTAGTAATCTACATACCTTTGTTAGTATGTTTTATTTCTGTGCACACCCAACAAGCAGTTTTTGCTAGGGTGCATACCCAATCCACACAGACATTAGAGAAGATCAAATCTTGTCCATCAGTTAGGATGCATGCAAGAGAACAGTCCTGTGATAGGACCATGGCAAGAAGGGGTCCTGTCCAGGTCTAGTGTACCATCCTTTACCCATCTCCCTGTGAGGGTTACAGAGCAGTCTCTGTATAGTGCTACTGAAGGTACATGCACTGGCCATGAATATAAAGCAAAATTCCCCAGTAAGATGCTCTTACTATCCGGCTGTTTAGGGTACACTACTATGATCTTGGGGGGCCACTCAACTGTTATTGCAGGAATACACAGGAGGCCAGCCTCCAGACTTGTCCCCAAGCTACCCGAAGGGTGAGCCATCATGGTCCATGTGTTGAAACATCCAAGGCCATGTCCACTGAATGGAGTCTCCAGATTGCTGTGGGACTTGGTCACACAATGCACTCCTGCCGGGCTCTGCTGACTTCAAAGGCAGGCCTCACCAATGTGCTACAACCCACATTCTTTTCTGTTCTGCATGCAGCAAACATTGATGTAACCAGTGGGCAACATCAGAGGCAGGCTTTCCTTCTAGTCAACACACCTGGACCAATTTATCTGCTCCATTGTTTTATGGGGATGCCAGCGGCAAATGGCTTGTCACATGATATACTATAACTGTTTTAGTCTGATCAGAGGCCCATAAGTCTTGCCACAACTCTTGACCCTAAAGGATTCAGTGACCAACTAACTAGTTGGTATGGTGCCATGTCAGTAGCCACAGAGTTATGCCTCAGATGGCTCAGCTATCAGTGCAGACAACTATTTGGGAGGGCTCCTGGGTGACCCCAAGCCATGCCGCACACAACTCTGCCCACTGACTGCTCTTCCCCTCACCATATTCCATCCATATTGTCTCAGTCTTAGGATAGACAGCTACAGCCCTCTATTTGGGGGTGCCCACAGCTGGAGCCATCTGTGTACCATGCATCTTCGGGTATAGGGGCTCTTCCCTTCTGATAAGGGTTCTGTGCTACTAATGGCTCTAAAGCAAATTCTTCCTGCCTTTCACTGGTATATGTCATTGACCCCAGTAAGTATTGGAGTTCTTCACTCAAGGAGCCAGCAGAGAGGGCGCTATGCTGCTGGAGGTATGTGCCCCACCTGGTAAATGTAGGCATCTGTGCCATACCACTCCGTTGTTTTTGGGTCCAGTCTTGTACGCACCCCATGATGAGACAGGTGGTTATTACCTTTATTGGGGCTGTTCCAGTGATATGCTCTGTAGCCAGCAAGGTGTGGTACACAGCAGCTAATTGCTACTAAAGGTGTACCAGACCTCTGCTCCTTTCCAGAATTGCAACCAGAATCTAATAGGTTGGTGAGTTAATTCAAGCCACTGCCAGAGACCCCAGCCATAACCATCTTCAGTCACATGAACACCTAGTTCACAGAGCTTTGATGGATCTATCATACTCAAGGTCTGCACAGTTTTGACTGTTCAATTTGCAACATCAAATGCAAATGCACACTTTTCATCCCAGGCCAACTTGATCCCCTTTTGTACCAAATGGTATTAGGGCATCAGAATTTGTGCCAATGGCAGGATAAACAGCCTCCAGTAGCCTAAAAGACCCAAATACTCTTGCAGTAATGCCACATTTGTCTGTAAGAGAATCAAAAGTAAGCATGACATCATACACAGTATTAGACCCCCTATTCCCAACATGATTCAGGCTTGTTTCACTCTAACAGCCTTATCCCCCATATCCATGTATAATAGCAGGGGCCCCAGGAAACTGCTCACAGTTGCCATAAATCAGCGAGCAATCAGCTCCTGTGTCCACCAGAGGCAGGACATGTTGCACATTCACTGGGGACCAATGAATTGATATTTCAACCTGTGGCCTCTAGTCCCCACCAGGTCCCCCAAGGCAGGTGCCTTGACCCTCCTCTCAGTCAAACTGTATCACCCAATTATCTTCCTGTGTGGGTTCAAGAAGGGTAGGCTCACTCTCCAGCAGGAAGTCTTACTTTGTCTGTGGCTTTGTCTCTGGCTTCCATTTCCTGATTCTCACTTTAGCTATCTGCCAAAACCACTGCTCTGGATTTAATTGTTGCCACAGCTCCAGTAGGATTTTATTTGACTTTCCATCTAATTTCTCTCTGTCTGCTCCTGATTATCAAATCAGCCCACATCTGGGTCCTCGTGACCTTCACAGGGCCCTTTAAATGCTCCCTCTGAGTAGCAGATGGTATTTCCTTCTGTGCTCACACTGCTTCAGCCTCTCCCAAATCTGCTACCTTACAGGTAGCCTCACTTATGGGCTTCCCTAAGAGAGGTGCAAGAATGGCCACTAGGGGCCCAAAGAGAGACAGGGGAGCCATTTGAAGCACCACATTCCTCATCCCCACAGTAAATGGCTCCTCATCAGGACCACAATTCACTGGGCTATAAATGGCATTTTTCATGCCTAACTCCCATAACACCTGTTAGAGCTCAGCATACATCTGCCATCTAGCAGGAAAAGATGGTAAGTCATCCTGATTCTGCCATATAGTGAGAAGGGTGGCCACCAGCCATTCAAGAAGGGAATGATTCTCTGGGGTGTGATGTGCATTTTGCAGTCACTGTGCAAGGCAGAACGCACTGTCAGGGAAGCCAGGCTTCCCATCTCTGATCCAAACAGAATGATCCCATCCACCCTTGCATCCCAAAGGCACAGCAGCCAAGGTGATATGAACCCTGAGGGCTTTTGCCCAAACTGAGAGCCCAAATCCAGCAGCTCAGCCTGTATATAGGGGCAGAGTATGGAGTGCTCCACAAGTTGGTGAGGGGGCTGCACCGCTCCCAGAGGAACCTGTGGTTGCTGCATCTTTATCTTTTTTATTACAAACAGGTGGGCTTTCTCCTTCCTTGATGTATCCTCTACTGCTTCTAGAGCTGATGGCAGCTTACTCACTGCTCCCCCAAGCACCTCCTCTGCTACATCCTTTACCCCTCCTACAGTGCCTAACAGGAACACTATCTCAATTTTCAACAACTCTCTTACCTTTCCTTCAATACCTTGCAGCTGGCATTCTTGTGCTGCCTCCTCTCATGCTTCTTGCAGGCATGTCCTCCTCCTGCATGGCCTGTACCTATTCCTCAGTGCTTTGCTGTGATGCCTTTTCATTCTCCAACAAATCTTTTTCCTCTGCAGAACCACCTTGCAGCTTGCATTCTTGTGCTGCCTCTTCTTGTGCTCCTTGCAAGAGTTTGTTCTTTTCCTCCATGGACTTTTTTAATACTGGGAGGAGTAGCCAAGTCTTGGTTCCCACCACCTCGCAGGCACTCTGTTTCTCTAAGAATCTCCCAATCTGGTGGAGGGCCACTGTCACCACCTCGGATGTCACCTCCACCTCCCCACAGTCTCAGGGAGGGGCCCACTCCTTTAGGAATAAAGTCATCTCAGTCCACATGCCCACTGGAGACACCTAAATTCCTCTTTATCCATAAGGGATTCCTGTAGTATTTCCCCAGCCATAAGGGCAGCCTCCTGAAGCATCCCACCCATTAGGGCAGCCTGTTCTGTTCTTTGGTCTACAGCAAATCCTGCCAACTATGCCAAATGTCTTGCCTGAGGGTTTCAGCCCAGGGCAAGTTCACTATGAATCCATAGTGAGACTGCAAAATGACAACGGAATGTTCTTGAGGTAAAAGGTCTTACACCAAGCTTTATTTTCGTGGTGGCAGGTCAAGTGCTAGAATTCCATCCATCTCTGGGGCAGTTTGCATGCAGCAAGCCAGTCTCTGCCTCCAGTCCTGCCCACCATCTCACCCCCCGACAGAGCACTGGGCAGAGATCTTTATGTAGAGTCAGTAATAGCTCACTGCCAATACGTTTGCAATCATGCACCTGCAAGCATCACACATGTGCAGTGGGCAAGTATATCAGGGCCAGGTGAAGATCCTGGCCATGGAAACTCCACTTTCCCTACAGGAATAGATAGAACATGTAATTAGGTGTTATGTGGAGAATTAGAATTGTAATTTTCCTGTCTGTGAGACACTGAAGAGATACCTACTATAGATTTCATTTTACATATGAAGAAACTGAGGCCCAGAGAATGGGATGGCCCAGCTGAAAAGTACCAACACACTTGTTCTGGAAATCAGATTCTGACTCCAGGTCTAGTGCTTTTCTTATGATAGACAATCATTGTCTCTCATAAAAGGGTTTTTGATCTTTAAAAATTTGAGGGCTATTTCTTAGAAATCTATTTTTTTGTCAAGTAGTTATTGACAAAATTGACAAGTATTTATAGGGGACCTGTGATACTTAGGATTGTTGTAGGTCCTAAGGATACAGCAGTGAATAGGCAAAAGCCAGAGAGATGATCAGAGCCCTGATATCAGCTTCACACCAGGGACATTTACAGAACTGGATACATTTCAACTTCAGTTGGGTTTTTTGAGGTATAACTTCCATGCAGTAAAATTCACACTTTAAAGGTATAAAATTACAGTTAACTTAGAATTTTAAGCTTAGCATAACTATCTCTCAACAGACCACAAACTAAAGCAATTCTAAAGATTGTATTTTAGGCAAAAGTAACCTCAGCATATGTGGGAGAGAGGAGATGCAAGGAGGAATGCAAGAAGGAATAAAGAAACCAGGAGAAAGAAGATAATGAATAAATCCAATAATAATAACAACAATAACATCTGGAGGTTTTTAAAGAAGAAAAAGAAAAATTAAGACACATTAAAACTATCACATAAATGATTATGGAGGTGAGTGAATTTAACATGTCTCAGATCTTGTTTAGTTCAGGAGGGGAAAATATTTAATCATTACTAAGTAAGATATACATGTTGCAATTATCAGAGTAACCACTAAAACAATAAAAATAGAGATTACATACCCCCAATTATGGAAATCCAAGCAAGAAAAAAATAACTAACCAATCACACACACACACAAAGGGAAAAAAATAGAGAAAACAGATGGAAAAAATTGCACAAATTATGATATAAATTTAAATGCAGATAAGTAATTAAATCCAAATATGTCATTCTAAGAAATATACATGAACAAATGAACTAAATGCTTCAATCAACACAACGATTGAAGACAAAACAAAGACTGAGTTATTTAAAGTTATTATTCTATGGGATCACACTGATACACTAGAGGAGACAGTTTTCTTCCCATATACCCGGCAGAATAAAGGCATCAGGGAGGAAGTTAGACAGGAGGAATCAGATAGGATCAGATCAGAGAGGAAATAAAGAAGCATTTCCTTTCTTAACACATGTAAAAATGGCATGGAAATTAGAAACATCATGCCATTACATGATTGTCTTCTTTATATTATATTGTCATAATTTTCAAGTAAATCAGCGAGGTTATGTTTGCCATTCATTCTTATAGCCACATGCCATGCACAACTACATAAACAATCATATTTGCATACAGATGAACCTGAATTACTGCAAATGGTTTATATCACCTTCTGAATCACCTCAGAGAAATTCATTCTCTGTTGGTATAGTTTTAATGGTATATTATTCTAATTCTTTGAATAGTGGTAATTAGTAAATGGTATGTAGATATGGTTACCTGCTATTAATAATCTCTGATGAACCAAATTTTCCTTTCTAAGCATTCTGGATTTGATTTTGCAACAGATGAAAATCATTCATCTTTTATTAACAATTACTTTATTAGCACAGAAGTGTTCAACTGAATATTTGACAGTATCTTCCTAAAGACTGGAAAAACAGAAATTTCTTGTATTAGAATGCATTTGATGGAGAGGACTTAGCTATTATACTCATGGCAATAGCAGAAGGCTACTGCTAATTACAAAGATAACATCCCCACGTTTCAGAAAACAGCTCTCTGGCACCAAATATAAAAAATAGTCAGTGGCAAAAAAAGTCCTGCCTTCATAGAGTTTATATTCTTGGGGGTGGGACAGGGAAAATGGACAAATAAAGTATATAATATATTAGATGGTGAACAGCTCTATAAAGAAAAATTCTGGGGCTCCAACTTAGCTGAAAGTGATGTCTTCCTTTCAGCACAGGGCCACGCAGAGACCGCTTTTGACCCCTATCAATGCAGGTTTGGAGGCCAGAGACAAGGGGCAGCTGCCATCTGGCATGAGAGTTCCCTTCTGCTGCCTTGGATATCGTCCATAGCAGGAGGAAATCAAGGTTCTGGCTTTCTATGCATTTTTGAAGACAAATCCACTGCTGAAGCCATGCTTCTCAGGAGATCAGCGCACTGGGATGACAGCTGCTGTCTGTGCTTCCAATTCTCACCTGGGGCGAGGGCTGCGACAACCCAAGGGCAGAAGGGGTGTCTAAAGAGCAGCAATGAGCTGGAGAGTACTCATGTTTCCCTATGGCTAGGAAGGGTACTGTGGAAATATGGAAAGTTCACAGAGCCTCCCAGATGAATTTTTTTTTGAAGTTTAAAAGTTGGCTACTTTCTATCACCAAGATCAGAAACACAGCGGCCTAATCAGTAACTGTGGACATTTTGAAACAGCCTAATATTTAAAAGGAAATTAAAGGAAGTCTTGTTTGCTATCAATGCTAAAAATCACAAGTAGACGCACACATACTGAGTCACTGTAATAATTCTCTAGTCTTAGTTCAGTGAATCTCTGCAGATTTCAATTTGGCATCAAATAACAGCCCATTCTTCTCTGCCATCATGGTCACTGGGAGCTGATGAGAGACAGATAGCACCTTAGCTGCAAAGAAGAAAGAAGTACTTTCAGGTGACATTTTGTTTTGGAAAAAGTCTAGAAATGTAGAAGATCTGTTTTTCTGAGCAACACTGCAATGGTGGAGATTTTCAACACATCTTTTCTTAAATCAACTTAAGTAGGAGTTAGGATACCTGAGGTTGCCTCTGCTTATGTCCCTGACACTTACAAGCCACTAACTTATTCTTACAGTTTCTCCATCTATACAGTGAAAAATAAAACTGCCCAAAAAGTGTCAAAGGATTTCTGAACCATTGCTGACTTAGAATCAAGGTGTTTCAACCTCCAGGTTGGAGAAAATGTCCACATCTTCCGTTCTAGGCCTTTGCTAATAGGCAAGAGCTGCAAACTGCTTCTCTCAGAAGAAACCTCACTTACGCCAGATTTGAAGTGGAACCCTGAAATAATGTCTACAAAACGAGTAAGTTTCTTACAAGGCCAAAAGCACCAAAGAGGACGGACAGCCTTCTGTATGCTAAGGGAGTAATGGGGATTTAGTCCACCTGAGACCATTTCACCTCAAGGCAATTCTCCTGACGCCAATCCACCTAATTAATTCAGCTAAAATTAACATTTTCTAGAGCAGTGGTTCATAATTTTAGTTGTGACTTAGGTGAATCTGATCTGGGGAATTTTTTAAGAATGCTAATACCTGGGCTACAACCCCAGAGTTTCTGATTTATTTTGCCCTTGGTAGAGCCCAGGTGTTATCAGATAAACAAACAATACAGATAAAACAGTGATAATATTTTAGTATAAATATGTCCCAAATATTGCATGGGACATATTGCATGAGCCATATTTATACTAAAAAATAATTTGCTATTTATCTGAATTCAAATTTAACTGGCTGTCCTATATTTTTACTTGCTAAATCTGTCAACTCTAACTGTAGATTTAGCTAGAATGAACAACCTCTGCTTGAGTTATGGAGATCATACAAATTGGACTAGGTTTACTCGATGTTTTCTGAATAATTTTTCTTCTTTTTAAAAGTATTTTTACCCATTTCTAGGCAGTTCAAAAATTCATTTTTAGCCTGTTAGTTTCTAAGGAATATTAAATAGCTATTATTTTCATATTTCTAATAAACATTTTAATATTCTACTAAGCTTCATGTGATTCATTGAATTTTACCCTTTTAATATTTACTTCCATTTTCTATTTGCTATTATTGTTTTGTATTCCAATTAATAAAACTTAAAAATGTATAATGTCAAGTCCAATTAGTGAAACATTGAAGCTTTGGAAGTAACAGATTTTTACAGGTGAAAAGATAAATATCTCAGATTTGCTTTAACACTCCAGGGGAAAAAGTGGGGAGATAAACAAAACAGAATTGACAAAATGATGATAACTGTTCAAAGGTGAATGAGGGATACATGAGGGTTCATAGTACTATTCATTCTAATTTATGTCTTTGAAACTTTTTTCCCCAAAATTTTTCCAACGTATTCATGGACAAAATTCATGTGTAAGTGGGCCCGCACAGTTCAGATCCATGTTCAAGTGTAAACTGTAGTTGTTGTTTTTTGAAGTATAGTTGATACATGGTATTGTACTAGTTTCAAGTACACAACACAGTGGTTCATCATTTACACACATTGTTAAATCCTTACCCCAACTAGTGGTTACTATCTGTCAACATAGAAAGATGTTACAGAACCATTGACTATATTCTCCATGCTGCACTTCCATCCCTGTGACCAACTTACATCATGATTGAAAATGTTTGTTCTCCCTTTATCCCCCTCACCCTGCCCACCCAGGCCTACCAACCCCTCCCCCCTGGTAACCACCAGTCCCTTCTCAGTGAGCCTACTGCTGTTTCGTTCATTTTGTTTTGGTGAGTTTTCAGATTCTACTAATAAGTGAGATGTACTTGAAACTTCTGATACTGTTTTTGAGGTTTAAAAAAGCACTTGAAGATGTAATAGACATTTCAGACTTTCAGACAGGATCCAGATTCCAAAATAATAAAGCAATACTAATTCATGACATATTAATAATCAAAACAAAAAAAAGTGTTGCTTGACATAAAGGTTGAAATAACAGTATAATCACATGGTGCAATACTTTAAAAGTATAAAACTATATATAATAAGAGCAAGTATCTCTCTTTCACCTTTCACTTTTACCTACAGCCACCAAGTTCCCCTCAGAGATAACTGTCCAATGTTGAATCCTGTGTCTCTTTCCAAGGATATTCTATACATATACACACACACAAAGAGATATTACAATACGAAATTCCTAAAGTAGAATTCTTATGTCAGTATTTTAAAACTTTGTAGTAAATACTGTCAAAGTACTCTTACCAATTTATATCCCATTAGCAGTATGTCTAAGCTCAAATTACTCTCAAAGGAAAAGACTGAGACACAGGTTGTGCACAGGTAATTCGTTTGGGAGGTGATCCAAGGAGCAGAGGTGAGGGAAAAGTGAAACAGAAAAGCCAACACAAGGGTGTGTTACAGAGATCAGCGCTGTGGGCAGCTGGGCTTCAGCCAGCCAGGAAAGTCAAAGGAGGGTGTAGGATGCCTCTTGTAATTATTCACCCAAGGTCAATGGGAAAACACCTGTCCATCAGTCCTCATCCCTCCTTGGTTGAAGTTGGCCCAGAGGAATAAAGTCCCATACTTCTAGAATAAACCTGTATCTTCAGCCATGAGAGTCCCACTATCAGACATCAGAAAAGCCCTTTAAAAACATACACATTTTAATGAGTTTGGATATATGCACACACCCATGATTCCACCACCTCACATAAAGGAAATATATCCATCACCTTCCCCCAAAAAGAAAAGCCTTAGGAAAGAAAGCAAAAGATTTAGATGCCTGCTTGGGGCAAGACATTGTCAGCTAGAAATGAAGCCCATGGAGGACTTTTTTTTTTTTTTTTTTTTACTGCAGCAACAGCTGGACTCAGGTGAAGTTCAGAGGATATGAAATGAGAAACAAGAAGTATTTGACACGTGGCATATGAGTGTACTTGACTTGCACCTTTGTCAACAGTGTGTCATTAAACTTGACCATTTTCTAATCAATAGGTGAAAAAGTGATGTTTCAGTGAGCTGCATTTTTGAATTTGTTTGAAGCATATGTTCGAAACATCTGTATTTTTCTTTTCTGTGAAATGTGCTTTGCACATTTTTCTATTGGCTTTGAGGGCTTTTGCTTATTATTTTGCAGGAGTTATTTATATGTATAGAAATTAGCCCTTATTTATAATATAAATAGATATTTTATCTTTTGATTTTCTTCATGGTGGCTTTTGCAGTGCAATTTTTAAAACATTTGTTTATACAAAATTTTTCTCTCATGTTTTTTTAGTATTCTATCATACTTCTAAAATCATTCCCCACTTTGAGATTATTATTTTTGTATTAGGTGTCTTTGGTATACACTCTTATAAAGGCTTCACAAGAAAAAATAATGTGGTCACCACACTCACCCCCACCAGCAAGCACACCCTATACCCCACTGCAGTCACTGTCCATCAGTGTAGTAGGATGCCATAGAGTCCCTATTTGTCTTCTCTGAGCTACACTGTCTTCCCCGTGACCCCACACACACCATGTGCACCAATCATGATACCCCATAATCCCTTTCTCCCTCCCTCCCCATCCATCCTCCCACACCCCTCTCCTTTGGTAACCACTAGTCCCTTCTTGGAGTCTGTGAGTCTGCTGCTATTTTGTTCCTTCAGTTTTGCTTAGTTGTTATACTCCACAAATGAGGGAAATCATTTGGTATTTGTCTTTCTCTGCCTGACTTATTTCACTGAGCATAATACCCTCTAGCTCCACTTTGAGATTATTTTTAAAAATTTATCCATTTTGTGGCAGAGGCTATTGCCCCAGTATTCTTTTTGCTTTAGATAGAGAGCCCTGCTTTTTAGCTGGTCACGTCCTTGCATCTAGGTTTGACTGTGTAATTTTTTTTTTTTTTTGCCAGTGAGATGTAAACAGAAACGTTAGATGAGACTTGTGGGAAACCTTCTTAAAAACTTCCCTTCCTCCTTCCTGTTCCTGAAGTGGCTGGAGATCTAGCAGACATACTGAATTCTGGGAGACCTTGGTGATGAGAAGTCCCAAGTGAGGGCGGCAGCGCAGAAGACAGGACCCTTCCTCCCTAATCACACAGTGAAGCTACCCATCAGTTTTGACTCTCTACCTCCACACTTCTGTGAGACAGACATAACTTTCATCATTTTTATTTTGAATCTTTAAAATTATATTAACCTAAGCTAATCCTACCGGATGCATCATATTCATTTTTAATAGTATTATTATTCCCCCCCCACCCCACCCCCAGGGTATGTGTTTTATTTCATCTTGAATTTATTTGGTGTTATATACCTTTATAAAGTTTTAAGTAGCACATGCTAATTTAAAAAGACACAAATAAGCATATAATCAGAAAGAGGATATCAGTCTTTGTCTTATTACTTAAAAATAAACACCATTAAGATTTTTGGTATATTTCCTTTTAGCTTTTTTAATAATTTATGTAGCAGAGCATATCAAAGTTCTTGGCTTACAGTGAAAGTTAAAAAATATTGATTGAATGAATTGAGTAGGTATATCTTTTTGTAGCTTGATTTTTGCCTTTTAGTGACAATTTTGTTAGTGGAGGCAACATAGGTTCATTAGCCACTACTGTATCACTAATAATAAAACATAATGCAGTGCATAAAGCTTTGTTTAAATGCTCCCAGAAATGGATGAAAAACTTTGAACATCTTTAAAGTTTTGGGTACACACTGATAAAATGTTGAGTTTTGACAGGTTCCAATAAGCAGTACTTCTCTTTGTGGCCAGTATCTAAAACAATAGAGATAGAAAACAAAGAAGATGAATGGAGACCAACATATCACCGTAATCACTGATAAATTTGATATTCAGGCTGTGCTTATATCCTCAGGAAAACATGCTTCTTATACTGATCTCTAGAACTAAATCAACAGGGCTGGAGTAGAACACTGGCTCTGGGTGAGGAGGTTGATCTAAGAGGAAAAAAAAAAGGAACAGAGATGGTGTGTCCGTGCCAATTTATCCTTTCAAACTCTATGAGGTAAGTAAGTCTTTTCCTCTAAGAAGGAGTGAGAGCTCAGGTAAAGACTGGAAGACCAAGTCATTAGTGCTTCCCAAGAATGGAAAAACTGCAGAGAAGTGTTATCTCACATCTTCATAAGGATCAGAAATTATGGATTAAAAAGAAGTGAATAATGGATGACAAATGGTATCTAGTTGTCTCCTTTCTTACCTTTTATTATGAGCAGTTGAACATTCCAAAATATTTTATAATTCTGTGGTTTATTCATATCTCTTAGAGCATGAACCTTCTTAACAATTTGTATGATTTCCTTATATTAAAATTATCCTTCATTGTATTTTTCTGTTAGTATTCTTGGCAGTCTATTTGCCTTTTAACTTAGGGATATAAAATTAATTTATGTAATCAAATCTATCCTATTTTTGTACTGTTTATTTATTGCCTTTAAGCTTAGAAAGTCCTTCTCCCCAAAAGGTGTTAATAGACATGCACTTTTGATTTGCTTTTCTATTGGTTTAATTTATATTTAACTCTTTAATCCAAATGGCATTTGTGTTTTGTTGTGTAGCGTGAGTGAAGAACCATTCTTCTGTCTGCCTTCAGCCCACCTACGTCTCCACATTCCCTCCTGTTAGCCCTCTGCTGGCTCACTTACTCTATAGGCAAGCAAAGAGAGGAAGAAATGAAACACACAAACAAAGAAAAACTATGTGATTTTTGTTTTCTTAAGTAGGAGGGAATAATTGTCTCTGCAAGTGGCCAACTCTTTCTGGACGCTCTCTCCTGACTCGTAGCTTAAAATGTGTATGTTCTCTTGATTCGAAATAAAAGTACTCTGAAAGTATCCGGTAGAAACTTTTGAAATGTTGGGGGTGGGGGGTGAATGTCAGCTTAGCTTTTTATTTATTTATTTATTTTTTTTTTATTTTGCTATCATTAACGTACAATTACATGAACAACATTATGGTTACTAGATTCCCCCTATTATCAAGTCCCCCCCACCTACCCCATTACAGTCACTGTCCATCAGCGTAGTAAGATGCTATAGAATCACTACTTGTCTTCTCTGTGTTATACTGCCTTCCCCGTGTCCCCCACCACCACCTACATTGTATGTGCTAATCTTAATGACCCTTTTTCCCCTTATCCCTCCCTTCCCACCCATCCTCCAAAGTTCCTTTCCCTTTGGTAACTGTTAGTCTATTCTTGGGTTCTGTGAGTCTGCTGCTGTTTTGTTCCTTCAGTTTTTTCTTTGAACTTAGCTTATTTTTAAAGCATGCAAATATGAGAAACGAATACGTTCAGCATGTCCCATGTGAAGTGTATTGCACTGAGGAAACTAAATTTTAACCTATTAAACATTATGTAGATTCATATTATATAAATTGATTTTTCTGTAGTTTGTTGATTTTCTGAGTTCTTATTAAGAATTTCAACCATAATCTGACTCCCACTGGAGATGAAGAAGATGAGAAAGGGGTTTAATAAAGTAGCACAGGAAGGTGGGTGTAGGTAAAATTGCAGTATCTCCAGAATCTCTGCCTGGCTTTAGTGCATCTCCACACAATAGGTGTTTCCAAGGGTTGGAGGAAGTAGTTCATCTCCATATCAATAAGTAATTACGAGGGCAAGCTAGGGCCTATCTGGAGCCGAGAGGTTAGGTGGGGGCTGCTTCTTCTGCAGCTGGGTCCCGAGAGACACGGGAGAGCAGAAGTGGGTTTCTCCCACTTTATTTCTCCCTTTGACTGATTTCGGTTTCAAAGGTATTTTGCCCCAGGATTTTACCTCCGGAGTTACAAAGGGAGCATAAGAAGAGGAAAGATGAGGAGAGAAAAAAAATGGTGAGCAGGAGTAGAAAATACTCAACAGAGACGGCAAAGAGCATGGAAAAGAAGATAAATTGGGGAGTTGGAGGATAAGGGAAGAGAAGAGAAAGAAACAGAAACCGACTCCCAGGTATTGAAAATGGGCTCATGTGCCTTACTGTCAACTTTTTAAAAATGGCTCACATTTACTAAGTGCTTCCTGTGTGCCTAACCTGGTCCTAAGATCTCTACAGATATTAATTATTTTAATGCAGTCATTGCTCCTGATGCATAATTAGACATATGGGTCTACATTTACTTTGTCAGTATTGTTGACACACATTACCAATTCTTTCAATAATCTAAGACCCACACAGAACAGGCTCCAGGTTCTTCTTGGGATTCGTCAAACGTCTGTCAATGTGCCCTGAGAACCAAGAACAATGACATGCAGCCTCCTTGCAGGAAAATGAAGACAAACTCTTACATGCTCTGGTTTGGTCTTGGGTCACTATAAAGACTAAAAGGTAGAGCCCTAGATGCAAGGCAACTACCTGGCCCACTGCACTGGGCGGTTTCCAGGTGCCTGATCGGTCAGCCCCTGGGACACGGGCCCTAATGCACTATGTTCCTTCTACTGAAATGTCAGGTCTGCATTTATCACAGTAATTATCCATTGCATGAATCTATGGACTGACATTGATTCTGAGATGATACACTGTAATCTATCTAATGTATCTACTGGGCCAAATAACACCATCAATTTTTCACACTGTTTTAAAGCCAAATTTGCAGCTCAGATACTTAGTCATCTTGTGTTCTGGTAAATAGTTGACACCCCTTTTGGGCCGGTCTCAGCCTTTCAATAACTAGTGTCGTGGCTCGACCTGCCCTCTGGTTCTTACTATTGTTGCAAGACACCCTCAGCAACAGCCATCAGGAAATTTTGCAAAAAACAGCAAGATTTATACTTACAGTAAATCTGGAGCCACACAGTGAGGTCATGGAGACAGAACACACACACTTGCATGGAGGCTGGGTTTCTTCTAGCAGGATCTAGGGTGGACACCTAGGGTTTTACAGGCTCACCATTGGTGAATTTAAAACGTTAAGAGCAGAAATTCAAAGCTCAGGAAGAGAAAACACTAATAACACAAAAGGTAAGTATCAAACTCAATTAAGATGGGGCTGGGGCCTGGCTCTTTACCTAGTCCTGCAGCTGGCCTTGTGTTTCGTGAGAATACCAGTCTTTGAAGTGGATGCCTGGGTAATCAAAGCTTAAGTCAGGCACCTGCATTACAAAAAGAAAAGCCAACTGTCAGGGATTTCGCTACAAAAGGAAATCAGACCAGTCAAGTCGTAATCTTCCAACGGCACAGATTGAAAAACAAAGTGCACCTTTATAGTAATCAAAAAAACCAGAGTAAACCGCAATGCTATGCTTATTGTATTTTCAAAGATGAGGGTGACAGATAATAGCCAATATTAGGCAAGGTGTAGAAATTTTCTGTAGTTGGAAGTATACTGCATTTCCAGAGGCCAATTCTGTTAATATGTATAAAAAGTTTAATGTGCGTGTTTTTTCACTTAGTAATTTTTGGAACTTCTCCTGAAGGAATGTTGGACTAATAGGTTAAATGTGGTAAAAGAGTGCTCACTGGAGCACTGTTTATGGTAGTAAAAATTTGGAAAACGATCAATATTTATTAACGGATTGGTTAAATAAATTATAGTATAACCATATCATGAAGTATATGCAAATAATTTAAAAGATTTATATTTATGTGGGAAAAGCAAGTTACAGAAGGTGCTAGTATGATCCTTTAAAATGTGTATATACATATTTATAGAAAAATTTATCTCCTCACTCGTGATGCTCCCTCCATGCAAGGGGAACTCAGAGTCACACTCTAAGCTTTTCTGTGTCCGTTTATTCACAGGGCATTGGAGGGACTCACTTGATTGGCAGTGGGAAGAATAAACAGTTAATTCTTGGCTCAACTCTTCCCTTTTCCTCTTGGAATTGAGCTGCCTGCTGGGAATACTAGTTCTTTTCTGCTCCTTCCTGCTGTGTTTCTGCCCAATACTGGAGTGGAAACCCTATAATTCTGGGGCTCACCTAGCAGTCCCTAGATTTAGTACTCACCCTAATCTATGTTCTCTAATTGGAGTTGGTTTCTTTAACTTGCAGTCAAATAATCTTTTGTACAACATATATCTCTGCCAGCAGACAGGGACGTGCCTCATAGCCCCCTGGCCCTATCATTCCAAATCCACGCAAAGAAAGTAAATGAATGATCCCAAACTTCTATCTGATTTAAGCTCAGCCAGTAGAAACCCACCTCCCAGCGCTACAAGCAACTTCAGGCTAGATGTAGCACTGTCTAGCCCAGCTACTGCTTCCAAACATAAAAACCACCTACTACGTTCTACAGCTGGCTTACCAGACATCCCAGTTGACTGTAAGCTAGCTGTGCCATTGTGGAAGTTGCAAAAGGAAGGATGAAGCTTCCAGACTCCATTGTTCCTGGAAAATTGGCCCTCGGCTTGAGGAGGACAAAGAGGAAGGCCATCTGGAAAACTACTGCAGTTGAGAAGAAATGTGTGCTTCATCTGGGTCTGGATGTTAGCCAGAGAAAACGGAATAAACCTAAGGACTTGGGAGTGTATTGCTTTCTGGAAAGGCTGGTTTGTATCAATAATTTAGTGAGGAAGATCTTCCAACGCTATGAGTCAGACGGTTTTGTCACTAAGATTTTTTTCTTGAACTAACATTGATATACAATCTTACAAAGGTTTCACATGAACAGCATTGTGGTTTCAATGTTCACCCATATTATCAAGTCCTCACCCCCGTGTCATAGTCACTGTCCATCAGTGTAGTAAGATGCTATGGAGTCATTCACTACTTGTCTTCTCCGTGCTGTGCTGCCTTCCCTGGGTCACTGAGATTTTTTTAACACATGAATGGCTGCCTTGATCCTTGCTTGTCTCAGAGTCATTACTGAGAAAACTTATTTTCCCTAAAACAAAATCAGCTCCATAGACTAAGTTCATATGCCTACTTCTCAATTAAGGTGTAACAACCTAGAAGAAAATTAGATTGCTTTCTATGCAATATTCAACCAGATAATACTAACCCATCAGAAGTCTAAACAAGCATTTGAATTGGCTTTGAGGCTCCCTCTGTCCTGCATGCAGCTCGGTTTGTGACTGGAGGAAGGAAAGTCTGATGAAATGGAGCTCCCAGGAAATGATTTGGGGTAAATAAATGAAGACAAATCTTTCTTAACTTCTGCCTCTCTTGTGAATGTCTGCTTTGTTTTTCATCATTCATCTATATAAATAGAGCCACAATTCACTGTTGGATACAAAAAATGAGCATGTGTTCAGGCAGAGGAACTGTGGTTATTGTCAAGAGTGTCCCATGAAGTTCCCAGCGGCCTTCCCCACGTCCTCTTTGGGATGGACCCAGACCAGGTTTCATAAGGCTCAGGTACTACATTTGTCATTGCACACAAGTGCTATTTGTTTGTTTCTCTTTGCAAAAATCTGGCTATAACTCGAATGTCCATTAATAGAGGAAAAGGTGAGTGCATTAGGGCATGATGATCTGGCCCTTATACGGAATTTGTACAGAAATTTAAAAGAATGATTTAGAGTTGACTTGGACACATCTCCATGTTACTGTAAATTTAAAATAAAAAAGCTACAGATAATATGGGTAAAAGTTGAAACCACAACGTTGTTCATGTGAAATCCTCATAAGTTTATCAATGATACTTTAATAAAAAATAAAATAAATTTTAAAAAAGCTACAAAGTAATATGCATGGTATTATCTTTTTATTTTAAAGAGAAAACAAATTAATATGTAAGTGATATATGTGTCTATATGTAAGTATATATATGTGATATACATTACATAAGTTTAATTCTCTATATTTCACCTAACTGGTTATGACAGTGGGGGCCCAGGGCAGGCATACTGGTTACTTTGAATGAAAACTGACTGGAGAAAGAGGAGAGGCAGGAGGGGTTCTCTGACTTGCTTCTGATCCCGTGGCCGTGAAACCAGGGAATAAATCACCCTGCACCCAGAGGCGGCGAGACATCCTTATCATCAGACAGGTAATTCAAGGCCAAAGGAGCCTATAGAAATAAGCCTCGTTACTTTACTAATTTATTGCCCCAGACCAAATACTGTTTAGAATTTCTGACTAATTGAAGTTTGCAAACCTAAGTTTTCTTTGTCCTTTCAATTCCTCAGAGATTTATGTCTCTTTGTCTAAAATATATAAACCTGAATGCCTTGGTCTTTTCCCTGGGTCTCAGTTTCATTATTGGGCCTCTGTACATGGTAATAAAACTGGTTTTTTTTCTCCTGTTAATCTGTCTCATTTCACTTTGATTCTTTGACTAGTGAGAAGAACCTTGAAAAGCAGAGGAAAATGCTGCCTCCCCAACATGACAATAGGGGTAGTATATCTGCCCTACTCAGGCACAACTTCAAAGGAGAATGGCACTGTGCTCATTGACTGAAGAGTCATTCCTGATTATGAGTATCTGTGTGTGTGTGTGTGTGTGTGCATGCGCACACATAGGGAAAGATGTAGAGAAACACACCTGAACATGTCATTATTGGATACCTGTGTCAGAGAGAATTGAAAGAGGCTGGTGAGAAGATTAACAATTTTTCTTTATGCTCCTCTGGATTATTTAATTTATAAAAAAGAACATGTATTCCTTTTATAATAAAAGTTCAATGTCACATAAAATTAAGTAAAGTTTGGCTAGTGAAAGCAAAGCTTAAAAACAGGTTCTGTTTAATTGTGTCTCTTGAATATGCCTCGGTTGTCCATTTTTTTTTAGCCGTGCTCTGAATCCAGCTACTGGATTGTTGTCGGAATTGTTCGCATTCTTTGTGGATTGATGATTGCCAGGTCACATGATAACTGCAAGTCTAACACATTGCTGGGCTTTATGTTTTTCACTACTCAATCTCCCTCATTTCTTCATGCAGACTAGACTCCGTATTATGGAAATAAATCTGTCAGTGTCTATCTCATAGGAGCTTAAACCCAGAGACAAACTCATGGACTTTAAAGTGTCAGTAGGCAAATTTCCCCACCTCAGGAGAAAATGACAACGAACAAACATTTCGTCTAACTAGTCCTGACATAAGGTTGCTATATACCACTCTGAGGCACACGCTCCTTTACTAGAAAGGCCCCTTTCTAATTGTAGCAGGAGCAGCCCTCTGTGTGCATGTATGCGTGCCTAAAATCAGAAGGGATTTCTCAGATTGTAAATTATACATCCTGCGAGTCAGCAGCCATGCTAATTCTGGGGAAATTATGTGATCAGCTTCTTCT
Source organism: Manis javanica (assembly GCF_040802235.1). Taxonomy (NCBI): domain Eukaryota; kingdom Metazoa; phylum Chordata; class Mammalia; order Pholidota; family Manidae; genus Manis; species Manis javanica. Next base: position 87,644,305 of record NC_133169.1, on the reverse strand, counting down.
ACAAGGAGAGGAAGCACATGAAAAAGGATGAAATAGAGCCGAAGAGCGACCAATTTCCTGTTCCCTTAGAGAAGCTCTTGGGGCCTTCAAGTCCTAAATTAGTTTATCTGTAGTCTTTTGCATGTTTGTTTTACGTGCCTCTTGATGTTTTGGTCGTTTTAACATCTAAATTTAACACAAGAATTGCATTAGTGTTTGACCAATTACATTTGAGCTTTGGAGCTGAGTTTTGAATTTATAAAACATAAAGAACACTAATATGAGATCCTGGGACTCAGAAACTTACCTTAGAGTAAAAGCCAACAGCCAAGGCTCTGAACACTCATTGAGGAACCTCATCCTTTAAAATCAGATGACTTGCGATTCTTCTAAAGAGTGGATCCTGCCCTGTCTATATTGAGGCCCATATCAAGTAACCTGGCCGTTAAGAGAAATACACTTTGTTCCTGATTAGCTGTAAGACACAAGGCAAGTCTATGGATCTTTTGGTGTCTTGCCCATTTGCCAAAAAGAAGTTGTTGGCAGTGACTCTCTCCCAAGCTGCCGTACTTAGGCTTACGTGAAATTTATTCCTTTGAACGTGCAGAGTGACTTCTTCAAGCCCCTTGGTCCTTGGCTTTCACTGATCAGTGGAACAGCTATAACTGATCATGTCATTGATCAGGGAACAGCTGTAAACCGTTTGGGCTGATTGGTTGGTCACTTGACCACTTAGAGGCCTTATTATTGTTTATGATAGAAATAGGTAAAGAGTTAGGAAATGGATTTTACTTTTCTTTCAGGCAGGGGTGAACCAAAAAGTGGAGCAGTAAAAATATTTTTATTGCAAAGTCTATGTTTATGTATCTTGCCATCCCTCATTCACACATTAACAGTAGAAAAGTGCCCTCAATGTAATAGCTTAATCTCTGAAAATGGGGTGAGGAGATGGAAGAAAAGGATTTATAATAATAACGATTTATTGAGTGCAATGGTGTGCCAGACACGTGCTGAAACTTTTTTGACATTATTTCACTAAATCGTCCCCACAAATCTCTAAGGTCTGGACTATAATGAGTTCCATTTTTAGATGACAACATTGAGGCTGACAACAGAGACACAGTGGTTTACCCATGGTTCTCCAGCTAGTAAGTGGCAGAGCTGTACTGGTTTATTTCTTCCTGTAAGTAGACTCACCATATGTCCCAGCTTGCCTGCGATAGTCCCAGCTGGCATCTTGTATCCTAAAGTAATGATTAATGGTGTCCAACTCAAAAATTGACTGGACAATTAATTATATTGTCACTCTATCTCAAGTTTCTCTATCTTGGTACTATTGACATTCTTGGGCTGGAACATTCTTTGTGGTGGGGGTCATCTCATGCATTTAGTAGCATCTTTGGCCTTTACCCACTATATGCCAATAGCATCTCCCACCCAAGTAACAACAACAAAAATGCCTCCAGATGTTGCCAAGTGTCCCTCAGGGGCAAAATTGCTCCCAGTTAAGAATAACTGTGTCCAAATCCCAGACTCATAAAAAAATTTAACTACAGAAGGAAAATCTAATCTATTTGTTACAGAACATGCACTATGAACCCAACCTACCCAGTACAGTAGCTAGCATATACCCTGTACTCGACACAAGTTTATTCCTTGGGGGCACTATTTGACTACCTTTGTAGGGAGGTGCAAAGGCTAAACAAGTAGAGAATAAGATGACTGGAGGGCTCTTATGATAAAATTGGGTTGTTGCAATTCTTATTAGAGGAGACTCAAGTAGTGTACTGGTAAGTGACCCAGAAACCTCCTGGCTGCCCTTCTGTAATACCGTGGAGTCTGATTCTTGATTCCAGTGGGTGTTTTGCCTTAGTAATGAACATAAAAAGCTAGGGGGATAGCCAGACTGACACAGTGAGCTCCATACTGCAACCTTCTGCAGTAATAACAGCTAATGATAATCAGCGTTCTGATTTTCTCCTACTCTTATACTTAGAAATGACCACCATTTCTTTCATACCACCATTTTCCATTTATTAGCAATAACAGGAGAAATACCAATAGCACCAATTAAAAATGAATCCACACGACGTGTTTTATCCTTACAGCTGTAATAACTAGTAACTAACATGGATTGGAAAGCACTCTGCAAATGTACAAGTGCTGTACAAATACATTATAATCATCATCATTATTAAATTAGCCCGATTCTCCTAGTATTCCAAAGGCACGTAAGGTCAGGTACATGGGTTTCAGTGGGGCAAAATGATCACAACCTACAATGTAGCAATGGTTCATGTGTTGGCAACAAGTTTTACCCCATGCAATCCTGCAGAGCTGAAGTTACACACCCTTCAAAATATGGGAGAATGAAGCTAAAAGTAGACAACACAGGTTTTTTTTTCTGAGATTTAATGCTTTTGTTTTAATAACAGACTCCTACCTCTTTTATGTCAACTTTTAAAATATAAGTAATCAAACTTCTAAATTGTACATTTTAACAAAAATTAAGATTTCTTATTTAAGGTGACAGCAAATTTTATTATTCTCTATGAGCTGATATTCCAGATAGCATTAGAATTTCAAAGCATTCTGCGCCTTCAAAGAGGCCAGGTTGGTAAATTTTGTGCTTGCACACCCTCAGAGAATATCTTCGGTATTCATTCCAGAATTGTTACTAGGAAAAAACAGCTTTATCCATTCCCTTGCCAGCAGGAGTCTTGGCAAGAGACGGCTCATGGCTGACCACAAATAAAATTCCTTGAATCACCAGTATCTTGATTTAAGAAAGAAATTTTACTGTGTCTTTCATACACAAAAGCTGATTAACAATGGTTAAAAAAAAAACCACTACTCCACTTTTTCACAGGTGTACAAAAGGAATATAATGGAATTACATTCAACAATAAAGCTTAAAGTTCACTCTAGGTAATAGTTGCATTAACATTCACATACACAAGCACAGAGTAAGTATATTTCAGGAGTCTTATAATAGCATACAGCATACATATGGGAGATTGAATTCAGGTAACATCATAGGTGTTAGCAAGATTAGCAATTCAGAGTGTCATAGAAAAGGAAAACTAAACCAAAGAGAAGGTGTAGGCTAGCACACCAAGACAAATCACAGAATTAGAGGATTGAAAAGTCGGCTCACTGTATGTATGAGAAAACAGTATTTTTCTTTAATTTCTCGGTCTTGATACAGTTGGCTAGAGAAGGTTGTGTATTCAAAGTGCACATAATTGTTTCTTAGAAAAGAGAGAGAGAAAGATCCTTTAATTTAGTAATCAATACATGCAAGAGGCAGCCCCAGAGTGACCTGAAAGAGTAAAGCTGTGATTGGCAGGTGGCCGGTATAATACAGATGGTTTCAGGCAATTCTCTTAAAGCACTTCTGTAGCAGCAATGATCATTTAAATGGCTGTAGACTGAATTCTCTTTTGAGGAGAGTTTAGGGGAATTGTATTTATCATATTTCTTTTAAAGATTTATAGTTAGAGACTTTCTCTTTTTGAAATAAATCTATCAAACAACAAACAGCATAAAGTGAGGTGTTGGGGTTTTCTTTTTGCTTTTGCTTTTGCATATGTGTTGCTGGAAAAGGACCCGGCCTTTTCATAAACATTGTGTGCAAAAGAATTTTTAATAAAGCGAGCACAGGACATACACGGCAAGCACATCAGATCCGCTTCTGCTGCCCCGGCTGGCCCCCGTTTAACGCTGAACCGTTGGCTTGTAGGCACAATGCATTTTAGGCATAATGACTCCACAGCCAACAGACTTCAGGACTTCTAAAGTTTTGTCAGTGGGGGTGGTTTTGTCTGCTGGAGGCTGGCCACTGCCTCTTGAGTTGTCAGATTTAGAAAGTCTGGTTCCTTTTAGTTTTCATGTTTCCCCTCCAGATCAGTCACTCCCTCTGTTTACTTGCCTTTGATTCTGTTTACCAGCCCCCCCCCTTGCACCAACTAGTCTAATCTCGCCCACCCCAGCCCACATCTGGCACTCACGCACGCCGGCGGCCACACAACCCAGTGGCCCTGGATACCCAGGCTGCTCAATCTCAAAACCTTTCCGCCTGCCCTGCAAGTGTCATCAAGACAGGATCCCCGGAGCACAGGGCAGAGAGTCCAACCTCTCACTGGCGGGGCTGGGAAGCCTCTCCTTTGCGGCGGAGGAGAAAGGAACCTTGGGTCTGCTTTTTAGGTTCTGAAAACAAGCCAGAGTGGAGAGAAAAGAGTTAACACCAGACTTGGTAAAGCTTTTAAGACAAAACCTGTTCTGTTAAATGCGATCTAGACAGACACAGGGAACTTTGTGCAGATGTCTGAGGTCTCTAAGAGAGGGCTCGTGGGGTAGGAGAAGGGAGGTGGGAGTTGCTACATGGGAGAGATTTGCCATTATTAGAAAACTGGCTAAGTGGCTTGTTTCCATTAGATGACCTCACTGGTCACTGGTGTCGGTCGTGCTGTTCCCTTTCTCTTTTTTCTCCTGGGTCTTGTTACCCTTCTTCTTTTTCTTCTTTTTCTTGGTCTCTTCCTTTTTGCCGAAGGTTATGAAGTCACTTTTGTCAGTTTGGCTGTTAGTAGGCTCCTGCCGGATAGAGATGATTGCAGGAGATCCTGGGATAATGAATTTGTCTGACAACTCACCGGGACCAGATTGTTTGGGGTTGCCTGGTCCGTACTTAAAGGTCCAGCTGTTGCTGTTGACACCAGCACCGACTGGAGGTGAGACCTCTCCTGCCTCTGGTTCTGAAAGACAAAATATCACGAGTCAGTAACACAGCCAACACACACCTTCCCTGCCACCATGTATGCACGAGTGGGTAGAATACAGGAGAAGCTGCACAGACAGGCCCCCAAGAAATCGTGGGTTCTTTCTTCAAGCCTGAGGGCAAGGCCAGTGGTTGGAGACAAGCAGGAGGGCATATTTCCTCACCACAGGGGCTAGCTATCTGTTTTAGTAACATATTTTTGGTTCCTTGTGAAGAATTTCCTGAAGAATTTCCTAAAAAATATGGTTGTGATTATCCTGATTGGGAATGGGACAGGAAATGTACTGGATTAAAGCAGAATATGCAATAAAGGAAACTAGGAATAAATTTTTTTTAATTGAAGTATCGTTGATATACAATCTTATATTAGTTTCAAGTATACGACACAGTGGTTCAACAGTTACCCACATTTTAATCATCCCCACTGGTGCAGGTACTATCTGTCAACATAGGAAGATGTTACAGGCCCATTGGCTATATTCTCCATGCTGTGCTACTATCCCCGTGACCAACTTATATTATGATTGAGAATTTTTGTGCCCCTTTATACCCCTTACCTTCCCCACCCACCCACCCCAACCTCTCCTCCATGGTAACCACCAGTCACTTCTCAGTGTCTGAATCTACTACTGCTTTGTTCATTTCGTTTTGTTTTGTTTTTAGATTCCACAAATAAGTGAAATCATACAGTAGCTGTTGTTCTCCATGTGGCTTATTTCAGTCAGCATAATACCCTCTAGATCCATCCATGTTGTGAAAGGCAGAATTTCATTTTTTTAATGGCTGAATAACATTCCATTATGTGTATGCACCACATCTTCTTTATCCATTCATCTATTGATATACACTTAGGTTGCTCCCATATCTTGGCTACTGTAAATAATGTGGCAATACATATAGGGGTGCATATATCTTTTTGAATCAGGGACTTTGTTTTCTTCAGGTAAATTCCTAGAAGTGAAATTACTGGGTCCAATTTTAGGAACTTTTTTTGAGGAACCTTCCTATTGTCTGCACAGTGGCTGCACCAATTTACATTCCCACCAACAGTGTAGGTGTGTTTCCACTGCTCATCCTCGCCAATGTTTGTTATTTCTTGTCTTTTGGATAGTGGCTATTCTAACTGGTGTGAGGTGATATCTCATTGTGGTTTTAATTTGCATTTCCCTGATGATTAGCTATGTGGAGCATCTTTTCATGTGCCTGTTGGCCATCTGTATTTCTTCTTTGAAGAAATGTCTGTTCAGGTCCTCCACCCATCTTTAATTGAGTTATTTGGTTTTATTTGGTGGTGAGGTGAATGAGTTCTTTATATATTTTGGCTGTTAACTCCTTAACAGATAAATCATTTACAAATATATTCTCCCATACTGTAGGATGCCTTTTTGTTCTGCTGATGGTGTCCTTTGCTCTATAGAAGCTTTTCAGTTTGATGTAGTCCCACTTGTTCATTTTTTATTTTGTTTCTCTTGCCTGAGGAGATGTGTCCAGGAAAAAACTGCTCATACTTATGTTCAAGAGATTTTTGCCTAAGTTTTCTTCTAAGAGTTTTACAGTTTCATGTCTCACATTTAGGTCTCTGATCCACTTTGGGTTTACTTTTGTGTATGGAGTTAGATGGTAATCCAGTTTTATTCTCTTGCATGTAGCTGTCCAGTTTTCCCAACACAAGTTATTGAAAAGGCTGTCTTTTTCCCATTGTACATTCGTGGTTCCTTTATCATATATTAATTGACCTTGTATGCGTGGGTTTGTATCTGGGCTTGTTTAATATCTCTATTCTGTTCCATTGATCTATGGGTCTGTTCTTGGCCAGTACCATACTGTTTTGATTACCATAGCTTTGTAGTATAGCTTGAAGCCAGGGAGCATAATCCCTCCAGCTTTGTTCTTCTTTCTCAGAATTATTTGTTCTAAATTAGGAATAAATTTAACCCAAGAGGTGAAAGACCTGTATACTGAAAACTATATTTGTGAAAGAAATTAAAGAAGACACAAATAAGTGGGAAGATATTCCATGCTCATGGATGGGAAGAATTAATATTGTTAAAAGGTCCATACTACTCAAAGCAATATATAGATTCAACACAATCCCTATCAAAATTCCAATGGTATTTTTCACAAAAATAGGACAAACAATCCTAAATTTCATGTGGAACCACAAAATAGCCTGAATAGCCAAAGCAATCATGAGAAAGGAAAACAAAGCTGGAGATATCGTGCTTCCTGATTTCAAACTACATCACAAAGTTATAGTAAACAAAACAGTATGGTATTGGCATAAATACAGACCAAATGAACAAATGGGACTACATCAAACTAAAAAGCTTCTGCAAAGCTTTTTATTTTTTCATTTTCACAAAAATGAAAAGGCAATATACTGAATGGAAGAAAATATTTGTAAATCATTATCAGATAAGGAGTTAATATCCAAAATATATAAAGAATTCATACAACTCAGTAGCAAAAAAAAAAAAAAAACTCCAAACAAACCAATTAAAAAATAGGCAGAAGATCTGAATAGACATTTTTCCAAAGAAGATCTACAGATGGCCACCTACAAAGAGGTGCTCACCATCACTAATCATCAGGGAAATGCAAATCAAAATCACAATTAGACATTCCACACCTGTTAGAATGGCTATTCTTAGAAAGACAAGAAATAGCAATAGTGAGGATGTGGAGAAAAGAGAACCCTTTGCATTGGTGGTAGGAATGTAAACTGGTGCAACCACTATGGAAATTTCAAACTTAAATTTTCTCATTTAAAAATTGAATTTTTATTTTATGGGATTTTATTGTATGGAATTTCCTCAAAATTAAAAATTGAACTACCATATGATCCCATAATCCCATTTCTAAGTATTTATCTGAAGAAAATAAAAACACTAACTCAGTAAGACATCTGTACCCCATGTCCACTGCAGCATTATTTACAATAGCCAAGACATGGAAACAACCTCCATGTCTGTAGGGAAAATGAAGTTCCATGGCCAGGATCCTCACCTGATACCCATTTTATACATGCAATGGTGTAATACTTAGCCTACTGTGCAGGCACATACTTGTATACCCATTGGCAATAAGCTATTATTGCCTGTGTTGTTATATAAAGAGTTTTGCCTAGTGCTAGAGGAGACCCTAAAACAGAAGCAGGAGCCTGGGGAGGAGAGCAGAAGGAAGAAGGAGAGAAGAGAGTGGAGGCTGGGAGCGGAGACAGAGCCTTAAGCCAGGCAGCATCTGGGGCAGAGACTGAGCCAGACAGAATTCTAGTGCTTGACCTACTACTAAGAATAAAGCTTGGTATGAGCCCCTTTTCCCCCCAACATTCCATTGCTATTTGGTCTCACTGAATCCATAGTGAACTTGCTGGAAGCTGGGAATGGGAACCCACTCCAGCCGGGAACTACAGGGTACATAGATGGATGAACAGATAAAGAAAATGTGCACACAAAATAAAATTTAAAAAAAGAAAATGTGCACAATGAAATATTATTCACCCAGTGAATGAAATCTGGCCATTTGCAACAACATGGATGGATCTTGAAGGCATTATGTTAACTGAAATAAGTCAGAGAAAGACAAATACCGCATGATCTCACTTACATGTGGAATCTAAAAACAAAAAATCCCCCCAGGCCCTTAGATACAGAGAACAGATTGGTGGGGAGGGGGGAGGTGAGTGAAATGGGTGAAAGGAAACAAAAAATACAAACTTCCAGTTATAAAATATATAAGTCATGAGAATGTAATAATGTATAGCATGATGACTATAGTTAATAATATCATATTGCATATTGGAAAACAAGAGAGTAGATCTTAAAAGATCTTATCACAAGAAAAGAATATTTTTCTTGTGAAAATCACAATCTACAGTGGTGCACGTTACCTAAAGCCACTGTGGCAATCATTTTACAATGTTTACAAATATAGATCATTGTTGTTGACCTGAAGCTAATATAATGTTATATGTCAATTACGTCTCATTTAAGAAACATAAACATAGTCACTATATATATAGTATTATTAAAGAAAATCTTTCAGAAAAAAAAAAAACCCAAACCTGAGATCCTAAGAGCTATTGTAAACGAGGCATTTCCTGGAACAATCAGTGCTATTAACTTTTTTTAACCTTTCTACAATGAAAACTACCCTGGGGCATTTACTATAATAAAAATAACCCTGAAATACTTGAATCTCATCTAATGTCAGGTGGTACAATACTGTTTTTCAAGCCAGTCTCTGGAACCTGTGGGGTCTCCAAATTCTCTATCAGAAATTTTAAAATAGAAGTTTCAATAATCATGGTAGCAGAAAAGGCAGGTACCTAAGTATCTGTTGTGTCATTGGCAAACTAAGAACTGCCAAGGGGTTTCAAAACCCTTGTCTGCAATTATACTCTAAATGCTTTAATTGTCCTCGGTTAATGGGGGAAGAGAAAGTAAACTAAAGGTACAGTTTAAGATGTCAAAATCAGAATTGCTACTTTTAGTGCAGAATTAGAGAAGACTTTGGTTTCAAATGTATTTTGACCCCCTAATTTGTCCAAAACAAAGGACGAATTAGTGGAGTCAATGAATTGATCTTAATTCTATCGTGACAACCTTTAGTGGTGGGATGAGGCAGAGGAGAGAAGGAAGAAGTGTGGGCATACACAGCATAAGGGGATAGAATCCTGTTGTAAATTGGGCCTCTTATTTTGGGTAAGGCACTGAGAGCCAATAGAACTTCCCAAACCCAGTCCCCTCTCTCAGTGCTCACAGCCTAGTTGTGACATACACTCAAGCAATTACAAACCACTTTGATACATGCAATAACCAAGGTACATGGAAAATATTTGGGGACTCCCAAAGAGAAAATTATTTATATTTGAGAAAGTCAAAGGAGACTCCAGAGGAGAGAGATGAATTTTACACCAAGACTTGGGAAAATAATTATGTATCTACAGGGGTTTTCAATGCAAGATTTTCTCCAGTCTAGTTGGAAGACACATCATAAAGTACACCAACGGCTTCTTGAAGGGGAGAGGTCAGAGCTAGACAGGAAGAGTAATGGCCTGTCTGGGCAAAGTAATCCCAGCGGCCGTGACGTTGGAACCCTTTGACACCACAGCAGCGTTCATGTGTCTGACACTGCTCTGTGGTGGCCATGTGGGAATTTCCACCAGACAAACCACTTATGTTTGACTACGGGTAGTAATTCTCTACATCTGCTATTTCCATCTCCTCACCTCCTATCACTTCTCAGCCCTCTAATTCAGCATCCTTGAGCAGGACTTTTCTAACTTTGCTCATGGTAAGCTTGCTGATTACGCTCTTCCCAAAGCCAGTGTTTTCGTTTTATTTTATGGAACCTCTCAGCAGCACTTGTCGTGCCCTCTCCTGAAGCACTTATTTTCTGAGCTCCTTATCGAACCGTTCTCCGGCCCTTTCTCTCTGGCTGTCCCTTGCCAGTTTCCTTGCAGAAGCCTCCTCACCTATGTGCTGGCCCTTCCTTGGATTGGGCCCTAGACCTTCTCTTCTTTCTCCTCACTTTCTCCTTCTGGGATCTCAGGTGTGTCCATAGATATACATACTATCTAAATAGGCTGACGAGATACAAATTTATATTGAAAACCTGTACCTCTGAGTCTCATGTATCCATCCAGCTCCAGTCTCATGTATCCAGCTGCCTCTCTGGTATCTCCTCTTGGAAGTCTCCTGGGCATCTCAAACTCAAGGAATCTGAAATCAAACTCCATTCTTCTCATCTATTCCTTTCTAAATCCCTGAAGACTCAATAAATGACTCTCCATTCATCGCAATGCTCTTGCCAGAAACTTCGGAGCCATTCCTTTTTTTCTATCCTTCCTGCTGCATTTATCATAAATCGAGAGCTGCTGTTTCTGCCTCCTAAATAATCTTGTCCTTTTCTCCCCATTTCCTTGCCACTATCTTTTTTCAGGACACCACTATTTCGAATGTGAATTACAGCAATAGACTCTTCTGGTCTAAGCCTGCTTTGACTTTTGCCTCTAACAGCAGCCAGAGTCATCTTTATTCCTTAAAGTCATTCTCCCCTTTTAAAAAACTGAAGTAAAGCATAACACAGAGTAAAATTCTTCAAAAAATAGAAATTAGATTTTATCATTCCTCTACTCAAAATTATTCAGAGACTTTCTACTGCCTTGAGAAAAAGAAAAATCAAACTCCTTAACATGTTATATAAGGCCTTTTAATAATCCGTTATTTTTATTCTCCAGTCTCATCCGCAAGTTTCCTTCTTACCACTATCCTCCAGCCACACAGGCCTTCCTACAGTTCCTCCAATACCCCTTGGTATTGTTTTTGTCTCACGATCTGTACAGATAATTTCCTTTTGCCTAGAATGATTTCCTGTTCATTTTTAGCATCCTTCAAACCAGACCTTAAATGTAACCTCCTCAGAGAGTCACTCTCTGACTGTCCCAGCCCAGCACTGCCTGCACCTCTCTCTCTCTCTAACTGCAGTAATCACAGAGACAGAAAATAGATCTGCTTATTTCTAATATATAACCTGTGTCTAACACGATTCTTGGTCCCTAACAGGTGTTTAATAAATACTTGCTGGATGGATGAATGGAAGGACTGGGGTGAGAAATGCAAGTGATGTCCACAGGCTGGCAGATCAAACAACTCCCCATTGGCCACACTTTCCGAGTCCCTGAAGGCAACAAGGTAATGGTGCTGAGCCTGACCTCCAGTACAATGTGGGCGCTCAATAAATGCAGTCACATATGGACAGCTATATATGGTACAGCTCTTAGGGCTAGGGAGGCAGGGTCAAGATGGTACAAATTTAATCCAAGTATCAGCAGGCAGTGGGGAAAGGAGTAAAAAACTTTTCGCTCCTATAAACCCTTCTCCCTGTTTCATGCTTCCCCTGGCAGAGCTGACACTATAGCTCTCTGGACATAGGGTAATAGATACTTTTTCTCTGAAACTAAAACTATTTCTTTGAGCCACCCAAGATAATACTTAAACCAGTCACTGAGGTCAGCCAAAATCTTGCCTGTTTACCTTTCGGATACAGGCTTTGTCCCTGAGATACAGAGACAAAAGCCAAGAAATTTAAAAGCCTCTGATTTGGTATCTAGAAGAACTGGGTTTCATCACCACTCCACAGTCCTTCAGTTGCTTTCACGGAGCCAGATGGAAATTTTTTCCATCCACAGAAAGGACTCGGAATGAGGCCTAAGGCCTGTTGTCCCGGGAGGCAGAGCTCAGAGATATCTTTATCTTGCAGACTTAAAGGACAGTACTGGCTATGCCTATTGGTCAAGGGAGCCCCTCACAGCAGGTCTGCTGAGGAGTTAATGAGCTTCTTTTACATGTCACTGAGCTTCTCAAGGCTTTGCTGGGAGTGTAGGTTGGATCTGACTCAGCCTGAACTCCAAAAGCAATGAGACATCCATTCAGGTACATCCTCCTTGCATTCAGCTTCTGCAGGGCAGAACACTATCTGGCTTCTCTAGTCCCTCACAGACCATTGTGCCGAATCTGTTCTGGTTGGTGTGTCAGCAAACACCTCTGAGGGCTCATTCAGGTGAAAAAGTTTAAGGATCTGACAAACAACATTTCTTGACCTCCTAATTTGAGTCCCTTTTGGCCAAGAGCACTAAAGACCTTTTGGGGCTGAATCAAAGAGATACCTCTTTGGAAATGAGAAAGGAAGACACAGCAGGGCCAGTCTCTACAAACGGGCTATCAAGGAAATATTTCCTCTTGCAATGCTGCCTCCCTTCCCCCTCCTGGGACCGCCCACAAGTCCCCTCCCCTCAGCTCCCAGGCACCTAGATCACTGGCAGAGAAAGACAAGGCTGAGATGTAGTTGACAGATACACATCAAGCAGGTGGGGGTCTGGATCCTTAGGCAGAGCCCTTCCCTAACATTCAGATACCAACCTAATACGATTTAGTGGTTCGAATAGATTAGGATCATAACTATACTAAATGGTTTTACCTTCTTCCTTTTTTTTTTTTTGTATTGCCTTATGTCTGTCTCCACAATAGGTATGAATACATTTCAAAACCAGAATACACATTATTTTAAAAAAGCATATACATCTGCAATTTAAAAAATTGCCCTCTGGAGGTAGCTGGCCTCTTCACTTCCCCTAGGCTCTACCCAGGGTCTTTTTGACAGCTTCCCTCCTTAGTGCTAAGCTAACTGGCCAGAGTTTAGCCTCAGGGACTGGGAATGATGAGGCTGGACGCTTTGCCAGCACAGATGCCGGGGGAAGTCGTGAACTTTGCCATGGACTTGTAACCAGGCCTTGTAACCCAACCCGATCGCTATTCGGAACTGCTCTGGACAAGCGGCTAAGGGTTTTCTGATTTACACTGAGTTCCTTAACAGAACAACACGAAGTGTTGGACCAGGGGCACTTTTGGGAGAGCTCCGCAGAGGCACAGGCTGGAGCATGTTGGAGGATGTTCCTCTTTCCTCTTGCTTTGCTCCTCTTACCTTGGAGGCCTGCCCCGGCTCTATCAATAAAATGTAGTCCTGGGCAATTCACATAGATATCTTTGAACCTCATTTTCCTCATTCATAAAATGGAGACAATCGCCTTGGCATCTACACCACAGAGTTCTGGCTGTAGTTGACATTCCCCGTGGTCTTCCTGTGTGTAACACTGGGCTAAGCAGATCTGCAGGCAATATAATTTTTGCTCCTCAGTAGAACCATATGCAGTAAATACTTCCAGTCTCCATGTCTGTTTTATAGATGAAGAGACTACGGACCGAAGGTCTCACAGTTACTCCCTGATAGAGCCAGGATGTAAATCTAGGCAGTCTCACTCGTTTTAAGACCCACATCCTAAACTGTATAGGAAGGCCCTTTGAAAACCCCCAAGCATTATACACATGTTAGCAATTACTGATTATATCGACTTTTGTCACTATTCAGAGACTGGTGCGGGCAGGAGCCCTAAGCGAGCAGCAGCGGGACGGAGTAAAGGTGGGGGAGGGGTGCGGCCGTGGAGTGACAGGCTTGGGAAAATCACATCCCAGTCTGCGGGTTTCAGCCCCTCCCCCTCACTCCCCATTCAACCCTTTGTTACCATCTCCGAGATTTGGGTGCTGAGGTTAATAAAGAGCTTCCAGAAAAATCCATCGTTTTAATTAAAGCCAGGGCTGTCTTGCCAGCCAGCACTCAGGAGCCCGCCTACCGCCCACTCAGCTGGGTCAATGCAGCCCGCAAAGGCTGTTCAACGATTACAAGCTGTTTCCGGCCTCTCCAGACAGCTCCCCTGCACTGCTTCTCTGGCCGCCCGGGGAAAAGTCAGGGCACGAAAGCTCTGCAGATTGTGGGTTTGCAAGGGAACACCCGGCTTTCGGTGTAGAAACACGCCGCCCCTCGCTCTTTCTGGATTCCTCTTCCCACCCGGGCCAGACACAGCGGCCTTTCAGGTTGCTCCAATTTCGTTTCTGCCTCGTGGCTTTGAGCAACCATTTCATTTCTCTGTCCCTGTCTCTGTGTCTCTGTCCCTCTCTCTCAACCAGAACTTGGCAGACTGTAGAATTACACGTGATCAGCCAACCAAGAGGCAAAAAAAAAAACAACAACAACAACACTGGCCATCAAACCTACCGAAAGAACAGGTTGTAGAACATCTCTGGCTCCTTCCCCACCCCCATCCCACCATCTGCGGGGTTTGTGGTCGCTTGGACATGCCCCGCCTCCTCTCCCTCTCTCAATCCTTTACGAATTGGGCTGTGTTCATCTACATGATTACAGCCCACAAAACGCAGGAGAACTGTAGTCTGAAGCCTAAATCCTGTGCAGGATGGGAGAGAAGGAAAGGAAGCTCAAACCACCTGGGCTGGCATTTCCAGCATCTCCCCATTGCTTCTTAGTCCTTCAACTGATAGTGGAAAGAATTTTCCATGGAAACAAGGGAATGTAAAAATACACTCCGGGTTCTATGTAACACTTTAGGCTCTATAATCAGAATGCTAGATTTAAATCTGGCTACATCATGTAAATTATGACATTAAGCAAATCAATCTCTCTTATGCCTCAGTTTTCATGTGTAAAGGAGGTAACAGCTCCCACCTCATAGGATAGTTATAAGATTAAATGTAACTATCCTTATGGAGCATATAACACAGTGCCTGGCACAAAGGAAAAATTCGTTACCTTTTGGTTGTTAGTAAAATCAGAGCAGCAGCAGATTTATTCATTTAGGGAATACTGTTTGATCGCATATTATGGATCAGGCTCTTTATTAAGCATTTGGATACATATTTACTTATAAGTAAATATATATATTCATATATAAAGATTTCATTTCATAGATAAGGAAAGTGAAAGTTTAAATTACAGCAAGATAATTTGCCTGGAATCACACAGACATTTGGTGATAAAGCTGAAAAATTATTCTTGCACTGACTCCCCAACTCAGTACTAGAATTGCCATTATTTTTTTTTACTGCTTGTGAAGCCTTGGGGATGGGGGAGGAGACAAAGTGGAGCTCATCCATAGGTCTCGCTTTCTGTCCCTAGAGTAGGGGGTACGGTGTGATCAGAAGGCAGCTGATGTGCTGCCACCCCCCCAGAGGCTGCCACTCTGAGACGTCTCACTCCTTTAGGGTGGATTGAGTGATCTGGAAGATTCTGTGACTGCCTGGTGCTTCTGGCCACAGCTGGGCTAATTTTCAGTAATCTTGGAGCGGAAGAGATAAATACGGTGGCATATTTTTAAAGCCACAGCTCTTGCTTTGTGCCCAAAATAACTACCATTTCTAGGTTAAGATTATAAAGCCATCACGTGCTGTGAACCCAGATTCAAAAATTGAAATGGCTGGTCTCAAACCTTCCTGGCTATCCATAGTCAGCTAAAAAATAATAATAATAATAAAATAAAATAAATCACAGTTTTTCTTTCTGTGACACTTGACCTAGCAGGGCTCATGCTAAATGAGTTTTTTCTACCTTATTTCTTAGTTGCCAAAGTCCCCCAGGGTGGAGGGGGGCAATTTCCCCTTATAGCCTTCTTTTAGCAATGCCCCTCCTCCCCCCCAACCCCCATCTCCCACCCCACCTCAGCCGCCTGTTATAACAGGGAGGTAGTAGAATGCTTAAAATGAAGGTTTGGGGATGTACAGATTTGAGTTGGAATCTGTTTAAATTTGTTGTATAACCTTGAGTAAGTCATTTGGCCTCTCAGCCCCCATTCTTTCATATGTAAAACAAAGAGAACATATGTCTCACGGAACTGTGAGCATTGAAAAGAGATACTGATCATAAATCACAAAGAACAGAGTCTGGCATGTAGAAACTGAAATAAAGGATAGGCATTGTCACTACACAGTGGTCCTCTGAGGACCCTGCCTCCTGCTCTAACCTATTCCTGGAGGCAGTACTTCCAGGAACTCTCCTTTCTCGGGGCCAGCCTCCCAACAGGCGTCTGCCCCTCCCAAGGATCATTCAAGACGTGTAGCTGTGAAGTTTTCCAGCTTAGAACTGGTTGCTGGGTAGGGAGCCAATCTCCAGGGCCCTCTGAAGCTGGAAGGCAGGAGGCAGTTCAGATGTGGTGGACAGCGCACTGGACGAGGTATCAAAAGCCCTGGGTTCAGATCGAAGGTCCACCATTCTGCTTTCTACTAGTTTCTACTACACTATGTGGCTGA
Source organism: Manis javanica (assembly GCF_040802235.1). Classification (NCBI taxonomy): domain Eukaryota; kingdom Metazoa; phylum Chordata; class Mammalia; order Pholidota; family Manidae; genus Manis; species Manis javanica. The sequence continues at coordinate 87,627,895 of NC_133169.1, read as the reverse complement.
CACTGACTTGTAGTTTCTTCACCTGTAAAATGGATACAGTAGCTACTACCTCCAGAGACACTGTTATTCATTCAACTAAATGTATTTATTGTGTACAATTAATTAGACATTGTGCTAGGAATTAGGGGTAGGGATATGAATAATATTAGGACAGGTACCCTGCCCTCAAAGAGTTACAGTATAGAAAAAGACAAGTACATGAATAAAAACAATGCCGGTTTAAGGACTAAACAAGGTAGAGGAACTCTGGCATAAAGATGGCCTTAAACTTTCCAGAGACACTGTGTTCAGAGGTTAGGCGTACAGGCTCAGAAGTCAAAGGGCCCTGCTTCAGATCCTGGCCTCACCAGTAAGTAGATAGATGTGTGACCTTACTTAACCCCAGGTGTCTCAGTTTCTTAAGCATTAAAATGGGTAGAATAACAGACTTCTCTGTGGAGATGGTCATACAGATTAAAGGAGTTAATACATATAAAGTGCTTGGAACAGTATCTGGCTTAAGTGCACAAAACAAGGTTTAAGGGCCCCTCCCCCTCACCCGTTCACCCTCACCCTCACCCTCTCCCATCCCCCTCCCACCCTCCCCCTCTCCCCTCCCCCTCTCCTCCCTCCCCCTCACGCTCTTCCCCTCTCCCTTACCCTCCCCCTCCCCCCTCCCCATCACCCTCCCCCTCTCCCCCTCCTCCCCTCAGCCTCCCCCTCTCCCCCTCCCTCTCCTCTCCCCCTCTCCCCACCCTCTCCCTGTCCCCCTCAGCCCCTCTCCCACACCCCCTCTCCCCTCCCCCACCCCCACCTCTCTCCTCCTCTCCCTCTCCCTCTCCACATCATTGGAGGAGAAAGAAAGAAGTTTTGATATGAGGTGCAAGATAAAAATTCAAGTTGATGGTAGAATTTGTGTTGGGTAAAAGGGATCCCCCCCGTCAGTGGTCTGCTCTGATGTACGTGTCAGAATGCTATGGAACCCTGTCTCACTTACATCAAATGGCCCTACTGCTGTACTTAAGCACCGGCCAGGCCAGTGAGTGAGTGAGGGAGGGAGGGAGGAGAGAGCCTCTTCAGTCGCTTGTTGTTCTTGAATTGTTGACTTGATTCTTGGCTGTCATCACTTGAACCTCTGGCAGCAGAGTTCTAGGGAGGAAGGCATCTGATTTTACGTCACTCACTGAAGTGCTGAGCCATGAAGCACAAACGAAAAAAGAAACATCTTGAAACCACACGTTCCCCCAAAGTTGCCAGGATGTCAGGAGGTGTGTGTCAGTGATACTCTCTGAGCACTGGGGATCTAGAAACTGTCTTATACAGAAAAAAGGAATGAAGATTCCTACCTATGAGACAGAAAGGGCAGGAAGGCGGGAGGGAGGAAAAGGTGGGGGTGCGCCGGTCTTTCTAAGAGATCAGACCATCTGAGGGCCAAGAGGAGGTTCCTGTGACCAGGTCCTTGTCTCTGTGGCTCAGGACCTGTGTTCCCTACATCATGCCGCTCTGGGCTACTGTACCACAGATGTAGTGATTGATTAGTATGATTTTTCTTATATAATGTATTTCCCTTTATTTCATTTTTTACAATGTTACAAGTTTTCCAAGAATACTTTTTCCAGTTAATGATGAAAGTGTGGCTCGAAGAGGTAAATGAAAAATTAGGAAAAAAGTTTGAGTGCCTAAAATTGGAGGTGCAGGGATGAGTGTAAAGTCATACAGAAAATGAATTGATTTCTTAGATTGTCTCAGACATTAAGACCTTTCTTTCATTGTCTTAGAGTACAGACATGTAAATGTGAGGCTCCTTTATGAAAGAGAAAAACCAGCAGGATACACACGCACACACACAAATACCATTTAAGCACGATAGCTGAATTGAGAAAGTTCGGCTCTTTCTGGAAAAATGGGAAACTGAAATAGTTGTAGTGACTGTGAGGTGACTCTGTGACTTCCCTTGGCTTATCAGCATAAATAAGCCAAGGAAAGATACAGAGTAGTTTCTAATATAATGGCTTGCTTAATATGTACCAGGTCCAATTATTTGCTTCTCAAAACTCAACTCAAGATTCATTAGTTGGAGTAGATTAGGCCTGAGTAACTAATGCACGAAGGAAACTATCTATTTCTTATGTAACAATCAGTGTATGTGAAGGAATAGGGCAAGTCTCCCTGCTGATAGAAACTTTTTATCATGAACACTCAGCTTTCAAATAGACCCCAGGTTATCAACATCCCAGTTAGTTAGAAAAGGGAAGAACACGGCAGGGCACAGAGGAGGACGTCATGCCTATGCCTGGTTGGGGCACGTGTCCTTGCCAATCATTTCCAACTGCAGAAAACTTACTCACATGGTCAGAACTACTGTAGCTCTAGGGGGAAGGGCATTCCAGGCCCAGGGCCGAGGCCCCCTCGGGAACCGGTGAAACCAAGACAAGTCCAGGAAGAGGGCAGGTTGGGAGAAAGGCTTTTCTTCCTTGCAGTCACTGGCAGCTCATGCTCCCCAGCCTGGCACACATTCCACTGCCCCACCTCTGCTGGAGACAGTCTGAGTCACCGTGGTGTGGGCTGAGAGCGAGAAGGGGCTGAGGAGGAGCCAGGCGGGGAGACGGGACAACACGATGGCCCAGGCTCAGAACTGAGCCCTTCCCTCAGCAGGGCCATAAGTGACCCCTTGCCCAAGAACTGCCCGGGGTGTCTGTTTCCAATCCCCAGGCAGAAATGTATCATGTGGGTGTGTCTGCCTCCTGGGAAAGAGGTTTTCAAAAGATCTGAATAGGGAGGCTGAGTCTTGGAAAAATACAGAAATACATTCCCAGAAGAGGAGTCTGGGGCGAGTGTGTAAAGTCTTCATTAGAGCATCTCCAGCACCATGGCTGCTGCCCAGGAATTTCCTGTGAAAATGCTGTATCTCTACCCCTCTCTATATCTATATTGACATCCCGATCTTTCCATACATCAGTATAGATACCAATCTAGACAGGCAGGCAGGCAGGCAGACATGTGGAAGTCTTTTAAAACTTGTACCCCATGTCCTCTAGTTACATAATTTCTCATGAGGAAAAAAGAGCTAGTATCCAACTTTAGTCACTAGTCTTTGATATTCTGTATACATCTTTAGAAATATCACATACAAGATACCCAGTATCACTGATATCTACTACACACAATTTTAATAATTGCTGTGTCCCTATATTTTGGAGCAAGTGAAGTTTCAAATGCTTAATTTCATGGGAGTGGTTTCAGTGCCTAATGTGATTAACCACTCAACATGTCTTTTTTGAATGGATACAGATCCCAGAAAATGCTACATCTGTTTTTCTTGTATTCATTCCTCAGAATTTGAGAAGACTCAAGGGGATCCTCCTGAGCCTGAGGGACATGTGGTGGTCGGAGAGAACAATCAGACACCAGGAGAACAGCTCCCTGTCTCGGAGTGTTTCTCCGGTGCGTCCGCCCTAGGAAAGCTTCCTGCTGCTGAGGACGGTAAGGGAGACACAAAGGCTGGACGGGATGAATAGCTGGCGTGGCTTGGCCCAATCCCTACTTACTTCACTTTCCCTTCAAACACAGGAGAGGGCTTCAGGGCAGAGGAACTAAGACTGAAGCCTCTGCAGAGGGACAAATTGGGGGTGTGCTTTCAAGGATAGGGCAGTTCCCCGTGTGAACACTGGGACAGCTGTGAGATAGTGGGCTGTGCTGGTAACAGGGTGGCAATTCAATGACCTCTTCCCTCAGATCAGCACAAACTCACTCACACACACACCCTATATTCCTTCATACCAGATAGAGCCCCACTATTCCTTCCTTTCACTTTTTCTCTCATATACACATCCCTTCATTCCAGACGCGTCCTTCCCATTCTCTACGAGCGTCACACAGATACACACTTCCACGTTCCCTCCTCCCACAATCATTCTCAGCCTCTGCTGTCTACACACTAACCCGTAAATAATGTGCACCCTTTCACACAGGTAACTTGTTCCAGCTCCCCCATTAGAGCCGGCCTAAGCACTCAAACACTCACAGGCCCTGAAATGAATGCACTTTCATATGTAGGCTTTCTATTCCGCATCCCACTTCACCCACAAAACCTTCAGCCCAAAGCCTTCAGCCCCTCAGAGAACTGCACTTCTGGAAGCTCAAGCACACTTCCTCCAACACAGTCCGTCTTTAAGTGTTTCACAATAAGAACATGTACCACCCCTGTTCACGTGTATTGTCGCACCACACATACATGTACACTGTCATTCACCACCCCCTTACCAATGTCAGAAACACTGACCAGGTATGTTCCAGAACATACACAGACCTCCACACCCTCAATCCCACATAATCACACCACACACATACCTCAGATAAACTGTCATATGGCATTCTGTGATTTCACATATGTGTGTACTTCCAGGCCATGTGCCCACATAGGAATATTCTCATGACTATCTCAACTCCACCAGACTTCACACACTTACTCTAGTTTTCTCATGTCTGAAATTTCCTTTCCCAGGAGGAGGAGGAGGAGGAATCCCTCAGTGGCATCAGGATATTCTTCATACTGGGCCTCTTGAGATGACTCTACCCCAGGTCTTGGGGGAACGGGAAGCTCCCCTCCCCTCTAATGAAGACTCCTTTCCACCATACCTGGGAACGGCACGCGTCAAGAAGATTTACTACAGGCGTGTCCAGATGAAAAGAGGTGTGGTTGTGTCATGGGATGAGGTGGAAGTCTTGCAGCCCGCCTCAAAGAAGACCAAAAGAGAAGAATTTGCTTTTTCTGAAGAGGCTGAAGAGGCCTCAGGCATATGGACCCTCTTGTCTACACAGGGTCTCCTGACTGTCAGCGACGACAGCAAAGCCCCAGAGGAGAGGGAGCAGGCTGGCAGTGTGGGGGAGCCTCCAGCCCAGGAGGGGGAGCAGGCTGGCAGTGTGGGGGAGCCTCCAGCCCAGGAGGGGGAGCAGGCTGGCAGTGTGGGGGAGCCTCCAGCCCAGGAGGAGAGCCCCAGGGCCAAGAGGCCTGAGTGGCTGGTGGCCCTGGACAGCGGCTTCAGGTGCCTGGGCTGCTGCCAGGTTTTCCCCAGCTTGGAGGTCCTGCAGGACCATGTGGACAATGCGCTCTGTGAGGGCTTCAGCTGCCGGGTTCTCCATCATGTCTTGTCTTGGCTGAATAACAAGAATAAGAAAGAAAAGACGAGGAGGAGGAGGAGGAGGAAGAGGAGACTCGATGCACGATCAGTTAGATGGTAGGCCAAAGAACACTCTGGCAGGAAGACCTCCTCCTGCAAGTACGTAGACTTTTTCAGGCCCTAGGAAAGTGGAAGTGAAGTAGTCCAGACTCTACTGAGGGCCTTCATCTCTTAGCAGCCATGATACCCACTTTGTTTAAATGTATCCACCACCTTCCCTACATACATATCTGTGTTGGGCCAATCTGTGCTAATTGCTTACCTTTTGTCTGCAACTCAAATTAAGGTCCATGAGCCACTACTACTGGACTTATTTTCAGCTCCTCTCTTTTGAAGGACTTGGCTGTTTCAGCTGTTACTTTAACTAACTAAGCATCCTTACTAGCCCTTCAATAAATCTTTGTTTCGTCTCAATTAGCCTGAGTCATTGACTGTTGTTTGTAATATAACATATCTTAATGGATATGCAAATCAGCTTTAACATAATTTCTTCCTTTTTAATCACTGAAATGGTATAGCCTAGGAAGGACTAGCACACAATATTCCCCTGAGTTTATACTGAAGCAGTAAGGGATATATATACTTATACTCAGTATGTACGCTATGTTCTTGACTAATTAGGAATCTGTGTTGAGAAGGTTTACATATGTATACAAAATAATTGGACTTCAGTAGAGTAGACCCAGGCTTAAATTCTTTACCAACTCTTAGCAGCTTTGCACACATTGGGTCAGTGCCCTCATCTTCAAAGAGGAGAGCGTGTTACCTAAAATAACAGGGATTGTGAAAGTAACAGACACAGGTTAAAGCACCTAGTACACTGTTTGGCATAAATGGAGGCTCAAAATAATTTCTCATTCATTTTTGAGATTTGTTTTCCTTACCTCCGATAATGAACAGTTTGATTATGATGTGTCCTGGTAGGGTTTTTACTTTTTTTTAGTTTCTATTATTAAGATCTGCTGAGCTTTAAAAAGAAAGCAAACTCTTTTAAATGTTGATATAAACTCACAAGAGGTTGCAAAAGCAGTCCAGGTTGGTCCCACCTACCCATCATGTGCCGCCCCCAACATGATCACAGTGCATTATCCAAACAAGGAAGTTGATTGGAACAATACCATAAGCCAGACTACAGACCTTCCTCAGATTTCACTACGTTAGCAGGTGTCATTCTTATGTTTTCTAGTATAATTCTATGGCATTTTCTCCTATGTGTAGATTTATATGCCCATCACTGCAATCAAGATACAGACGTTCTGTTTCCTCAAAGCAAACCCCTCACGTGGCTCTTGCTAGTCAGTCCCATCTCTCCTTCCTTTCCCTAACTCTTGGTGACCATTCTCCATCTCTCTCTACTTTCTTTTCACATCAAGAACTTTATATAAATGGAATCATTTAGTATATAAACTTTTGAGATTTTTACATTTTTTATTTCAAACATAATTCCCTTAAAACCCAGCCAAGTCATTGCATATATTAATAGTCTATTACTTTTATTGCTGAGTATTCCATTTCGTGATGTGGAACAGTTCAGTGACTCATATATTCACAAGGGCATTATGCCGTTTCACATTACTGGTGATTATAGGTTAAGCTTCTATGACATTAGTGTCGAGGTTTTTGTGATAAATTGTTTTCATCTTTCTCATAAATGCCTAAGAGTGTTAGTGTTTGGTCATATGGTAAGAACATACCTTCTTTAAAAACTGCCCACCAGTTTCCATAGTGGCCTTGCCATTTTTGTATTCCCACTGATCTATGAGTAATTCTGTTCCCCTGCATCCTCACCAGTATTTGATAGTGTTAAGTATTTTTAAGCCATTTTAACAGACACAGTAGTATCTTGTGGTTTTAACTTGCATTTCCCTAATGATAAGGGTTGCTAAACATCTTTTCCTGTACTTATCATTTGCATATTTCTTTAGTGATTGTGTAAGCTTTTTGCCCATCTTTTAGTTGGGTTCTTATTAGTGAGAGAGTCCTTTAAATGTTCTGGATATTATATATATGTATTGAGCTCCACAACTTGGGGTGAGGGGAGGAAATTTATGCATCTCATACTGTTTTACATGTTCTAACAAATATATATACAACTTTTGCAACTTAAAAATAAAGTTAGGTAAATGTTTTTACTTTTTAAAGATTTTTACTTTTTAAAAGATTATAGCAAAATTATGGATGTTAGATCAAATTTATTGCTTAGCGATTACTGCATAAAACACTTAACAAGGTAGATTGTACTAAAAGCTCCAATTTATAAGTGAGTTAAGAAAGAGTACGATAGTTTAACCATCCTAAGTCACACAGTTTGTATGTGGTTTCAGTAGTAGCCTTTCTCATTTATTTGCATAATTGAGATACAGGAAATTTTCTTAGAATAGCTGTGTCCAAAGTTTACAGAGTTATTGGCAAATTGCCCTCTACAATTATTATTTCCTTTTATACACCCACCATCAAGGACTGCTTGCCCATTTTCTTACCAACATGGATTATCAGTCTTTAATTTACTAAACTCAAAGGTGAAAAAAATACTTTATTCTTCAAAGTTGCATTGCATTTATCTTAGGTTGAACATTCTTTCAGATGTGTGTTGTCCATTTACAATTTATTGCTGAAGACCAATTTCAAGGGAAGAAACACAAAATATCAAAGACACAAATTTTTTCCCTCCAATCTTGGAAGGATGACTTCATCTGTGAGACTGTATCTCTGATGACTGAATAGGGTAAAATATCATGATTGACCCTATGAACTGTACTGCTGAAACTTACACCTAAATAGTTCAGTGATTATTATTGACTGGGAATAGTTGTGACTTGAAGAAAAAATAACCTCGAGACAACATGAATATTCTAATCCAAAATTATAGATCTTACTTCTGAAAAGGAACCAACAATGAGAGACTGTCTTGTATCTCCCTTTTTATTTTTCTCTAAATGTTCTGAAATGCTGCCGTGTGTTCCGTCTCTGCTTCTGAGGAGCAGTATCACCATGGGCTCATTGCTTAACCTCTTAAGGCCTGATCTTCTAATATGCAAAATAGGGATAATGATAGTCCCTATCTCAGAGGACTGGAATAACAGGAAGATAATGATTTTAAGGTGTTTCTCACATTAAATATTCTCAATAAAAGTTGCTATGATGAAAGCTAGAGAAGCCAATTTATATCAATGGAAGGTCTATAAGGAGCCACCTACATCTAAGATAAAATTTGTAATGAAAGGTAGAACGTGGTGAAATTGCAACAAACGAATCTGAATTTAAATGAAAATGGAGACTTAATATTTCTCCTTCATATTACTGTTATCCATTCTTACAGATGGAACAATCTTTTAAAATCAGAAGTCAAGTCATGTCTTTCCACTGCTTGCAATCTGCCTTTCAGTTCACTTAATAGTGAGTGCAGTGGGTGCAGGGCTGGCGGTCCAGCAGCCTCGCATAGCAACACCACCTGCATGATGCCGGGTCTGAGGCTGTATGAAACCAGTGCATTTGGACCACCCAGCCCAAAGCTGAGGATGTCCTCCGTGACTTGTGCAGTAAATAAAACCTAAAGCATCTTCCCAAGGATGTGATCAGAAGGTAACTGTAAGTTTAAAAATTCTACATGAAAACAATGTGCAAATGGTCCATAACCAAATGGAAAGATGCACCATCACACTCATATTGAAGGAATTCGAGTTAAAATAGCTAGTTTGACTGGTTTGTTGAAACAGCTCCCTGACATCTCCCTTTGCTTCCATTCTTACAGATGGAACAATCTTTTAAAATCAGAAGTCAAGTCATGTCTTTCCACTGCTTGCAATCTGCCTTTCAGTTCACTTAATAGGTATTTAAACATAAATCATTATCATACTTTAAAATAAACTTAAGATAAATGATATCATTCTGCAACTTTTTACATTTTAATGTCTTAGGTATCTTTTCACACGAGCATGTAGAAATCTGTCTCTGTCTCTTTAGCAGCTGTACTATATTCCATAGTGTGGTTAAGGTTCCTTTAGCTCTTAGTCAACATTTAGATTGTTAAATTTCTGCTGTTATAAATAAGGCTGAGCATCCTCTATGTGCCTTCTTGTTGTTAAGTGAGAGTGTTTTTCTAAGGAAGTTAAGGCGAAGTAATTAAAAAAAAAATTCACAGCTACTGCCAAGTTGCCTTCCAAATTAGCTGTGGGGACACCTCACCAGGGGAGTGTGAGAGACCTAGTTATTCAAACCTTTCCCAATATTTGCTACTAGATGTTCTGGTCCGTTCCACTGTTTATTCCTGTGACTCGTATCATTCTTTAATTCTGGAAAATCCTTGTGTATTCTTTATTTAAATATTGCATCCCTCCACCGTCTCCACTTTCTACTTGTGAAAGGTGGAACTTCTAAATCTTCACTTTGTTTCTTAATTTTTCCTTCATACCTACAATCTCTTCTTTAGAACTGCATCATGGGAGCGCCCGTGGCTCATCTTAAACTCAAGGATTTGCTCTTCTGCAGAGTCCATTTTTATGTGTCAGTCTCCACCACGGGTGCTGCCCTCGCGCGTCCTCGCGGCTGCCGGAGAGCGCGGGAGCGCGCAGGCCAGGCGGAGTCCCTACTGCTCGCGCCCCTGCCAGGACGGCCGCTCAGCAGCCAGGGGGACGTCGGGGCAGCTCCTGCGGGCGGCGCTCCTGGGCGCCAGTGGGCTCCGGCAGGGACACTCTCCTTGCCCATCATCAAATACTTGAGCGGGAACCTGCTCCGAGACAGCAATGCCTCGGAAGTTGGTGTGCTGGCCAAGATTTTCATTGACAGGGGAAGCCCGTCCCGGCAATATCATGACTCGGCTGACCCTGCACGAGCTGAGAAACCACGACCAGGAGAGCTGGCTGCTGGGTGGTTTCCCCAGGACTCTTGCACAAGCCGAAGCCCTGGACAGAGTTAATTTGATACACCTGGTAAAGAACCCGAATGTGCCCTTTGAGGTCATTCGGGAACGCCTCACTGTTCATCCACCGCGTCCACAACCTCGACTTTAACACTCCCAAAGCCGTGGGCATGGGTGACTTTGACTGGAGAGCCTCTCCTTCACCGTGAGGATGATAGACCAGAGACACTTACTAAGAGACCCAAGGCTTATGAAGACCGAACAAAACCGTCCTGGAATACTACCAGGTTAGCTATTGCTATTACTATTCACAAGTAAATTCTCTTATCTCTCAGCTTCAGTTTTCTCAACCCTGAGGGATAAGTCCACTGAGGAGGCATCACCAGGTGACACACAGTACTAGCTAGACGTGGGGTCAGAGGGAAGTGTCAGACAAATGCAATCCAATACCAGACAAGAGAATGCCAATTTCATATTTTCATACCCTACAACCCAGTAATCCCACATCTGGAAATCAATCCTATATAAACACTAGTAGGTATGCATAAGATATATTTGTAAGAATATGCATTATTGCATTGTTTAAAAAACATAGATACCATAGGAACCTGGATAAATTATAATACAGGCATACAACGAAGTGAGTATACCCTTATTAAGAATGGGGCAGGGTCTATAAGGACTGACTTGGAAAGGTTTGTCAAAAAAAAAAACAGGCTGTATACTAATATGCATAACATCTCATTCTGCCTTTTGAAAGCCTTTTTTAAATAAACAGAAAAATCCATTTACATATCAATTATGTCTCTAAAAATTAATTTAAAAAATTAATTCAGGAGAGTGCACCCTAGGGTAGACTATGGACTTTGGGCAACAGTGATACGTCAACGGAGGTCCATCTATTGTTAACACCTGTGCCACTGTGGTGCTGGACACCAACAACTGGGGAGGTGGTGCAGGTTTGGGGACAGGGGTGTGTGGGAACTCTCTACTTTCTGCTCAGTTCTGCTGTGAACCTAAAACTGCTCTAAAAAATGAAGTCCATTTATTAAAAAATATTTGGAGGATGGATACACACAAAACTGTTAACCCTGTTGTTGTGCTGAAGGGGAGTAGGATGAAGAGAAAATGGAATATTTTCATGCAAATTATGCAGTACTGTTTAGTATTTATATCAATAACACAACTGCATATTATTTTATAAAACAGTACTTTATATCATGATTAAAAAACCGGGGGGTACACACGAAGCTATTGGTGGTGGTTACTTCTGGGGAGCCTGACTGGAGGCTGGGAATAAGGCACTACTCGTTTTATTTTAGTTTTATACAGATTTAACTTGTCATGATTTGGCCTTGTATAATTTAATCAGAGTGAGAAAGAAAAAAAATTTAAAAAGACTAACCCAGCCACTGTTTGTTTAATCTGCTGCAAACTCAAAAACTAGCTGAGACAAAGGCCACCATCTCAGAGAGCCTGGGCCCAGGACCAGTTCGATAATTTGTAAGGCCTACTACAAAGTGAAAATGAGGGCTCCTTATTAAAAAGTTACCAAGAACTTGAAGATGGTGGGAGCATAATATTTTAAAGTGAAACACGACCTCGGTGCAGGGCCCCACAAAGCGCCTGCTGGGACCCCAGAGCCCGCTGCCGGACGACTCCTGCAGCACAACCTGCCAGGGACTCGGCACACTGCCTGTCCCACCTGAAACGGATGCACAGTCACTTCACCCAATCATAAAACTGCTTCTGGGTTTGGTCGGGTTTTCAAATTTTTCTTCTCTCCCTCCCCTCACTTTGCTACAATGTGTACTTCTTAAAAAACAACAGCCTCTGTGTTGCTGTGTCACATCTCAGCCTTGAGCAACCATTTCTAGACAAGCAGTGATATCTCTGCATGGAGGGTATAAAATGGAGCGGCCATCAGACACTGCGGTAGAAAGGAGGGCAAGAGGACAGGTGTCACTGGGGAGAACCCTCTGTGTCACCACTGACCTCCCCCAGTGCCCTGGCCTCCCCGCTAGCACTAGAATATCAGGCCATTTAATCTAGCAAAAACACTTTGAATCCCATTTACTGTGTGCCAGGCATTGTGCTAAGTGCCAGGAGTGTTAAATTGAGAAAATGATGACATTTTTGAGTGCTCACCATGAGCTAAGCACTGTGCTAAGCATGTTGCCTGTGTTGTCTCATTGAATCCTTCTAACAGCCTCCAGTCTTTGCTCCTTTACCCATTAATAAATCTGAGGCACAGTCAGTAAGTGGTACAACAGGGGTGGGGGGCACTGCAATGCCATGCTGCTCCTCAGCCAACACAAGCCAAAATTTAAAAGAAGCCTGCCATTCCACCCTCCACATTTTCTCAGACATGAGCACACCAAGTCAACCAGAATTACCTAGGTACACTTCCACGGCCGGTCCTTTTCACAAAAAAGCTGCATTCACCTCCTTTTTGGTCTCATTTTTCTAGACACTCAGTTTCCAATCCTTGGTTTAAGTGGAGAAAAACACTAAAGTTGATGGCTCATAAGCTTGTCTTGACATATTAGAGGATGATTCTTGAAGATTCAGTAGAGCTAAGGGGACTCAACAGAGCCTCCTTTCTTAAAAATAAATAAAAAACCTAGTGGCTCTCTATTGCCAACAAATGAAACAAGTTCTTTAGTGGGATTTTTAAGGACCTACAAAAACTGACTCCAGCCTACCTTTCTGATTTCATTTCCCAACCATCCTCCAACCCACACCACCCACACACTCGTTCTATTTACCCTGATTATGCACTTCTTGTTTTTTTTTCATGCATTATTCCCTTTGTCTAGAATGTTCTCCCTTCCCACATCCTACTTACCTTCCTCCAATACCCAGTATCAAATGTCACAATGTCTCAGATCTAGTCCCCTAAACCCCCAGTTCCATTTTCTGGGTTCCCACAACATCTAGTATTTATGGTTGCTAAGGGATGGTTTGGGCCCTGTGAAAACAATATGGGGGGCCCTCTCAGGAAAGGTGAGCCAGCTTACCATACTCACATGGGATTTTATTGATCACAACATGGATTCATTGATTATAATGCTGGGTCTCCTTCTGGAGTGACAGGCCCTGGTGGTCTGTCCTGGCTTCCTCCCCTATCACTGGCCCTGCCTGTGCATGACATTATTATGGTCCTTACACATGACATTGTAATATTTCCATCTTATTCCCTTACATTTGTCCTCCCCACTTCTAGGGACCTGCCTGTGAGGTGGGTTTGTGAGGTTCTTCAAATCACCACCATTGCAAAGGCTAGTATCCTGGGAGCAAGGTCGTGACCGTAAGAGAAAAAGACCAAAGAAGCTACTTTATATCCCTAAATCCTTAGATTTAGAGACAGCTTACTCTCCCTAAAGAAATTTCCCCAAGGCAAATATTTAGAATCAATTTACACTTGGTCCAGCTGAGGGTAACTGACAGGACACTGATCACTGACTAAACACAGCCCCACTGACTGCAGATTGCAGGGACGGCAGCTGGACTGACACCTTGGTGACACAAGGATCCTGCAGGGATGCTAGCCTCCAAGGAGGCTCTTTCATGGGTCTCGTGCTTAATCGCTGTCTGAGGCTATTGAAGGGGATTTAGTCTCCAGTCAGAGCTGTGGACGGTGCTGAGGGGCTTCAGGCTTTGGAGGGGCCTGGCCTGTTCAGATCTCAAAGACGCAGCAGGTGTGAGAATAGGTTTTTTATGCAAAACGCTTCTAAAAGACAAACAAATTGTGAGTGCACGTGTACTCACAGAACTGGCCCATAACCGCCCTGACCCCTGACCCTGACACAGGACACATCATGAGGAAAGCAAGCAAGCGCCACTGGGGAATACTGGCTGAAGCAGCTCCTCCCCGGCACTGCCTGGCCCCCCGGCTCGCACACACTGACCCGGCGCCGCATTCCTTCTTAGGGAAGCCCTGCGTGCACGTTTCAGTCTGCTTCCACCCCGACCCAGATGCTTGATGTACACAGGACTGGCAGCATGTGCTGTCCCTGCCCTGGCGTCACCCTGGGGACGGTGACTTCTCTGCGAGCCAGTCTGCCCTTTCACCGACTCAGCCCAGATTAGCCTGCAGATGATCCGAAGAGCACTGTCCTCTCCTGGCTGCTCCCCAACTCAGAAAAACCCTCGTAAGCCTGGGGCAGAACACCTCTTGGCCCTTAATATGATGGTGCAGTGGGGACCATTTTCCTCCTGTCTCCACTTTTCTACTTCTGCCCGTAGAGAAAAGGATACCAACCAACCAACATTTCCATCCTCGGCAGATGGCCTAGAGGGGGGCTCTCACCTTTGGCTCCACTTCCTTATTTACTCCTCCCAGGACGGAAACGTTACTTGTCTGAAGAGATGGCTGTAAAGCATATTTTAAATAGATCGTGCTTTTTCTTTGGGCAAAGTTAGCATCAACAGCCACGATACCCGCTCCTCTAAGATCTCTCGGCGGGAGCTCAGCCTCTGTTTGGTGATCACACCAGCGCAGTTCCCTGCCTTACTGAGGGAGAGGCCTGCCCTTCTTGTTTTCTTCCCTTGCGTCTGGGGGGTGGGAGGCCCTGTGGTATTCCCCAGACCATCTTGACCAATAATCAATCTGATTCTGAACTCTGATCCCTCAGTTAGCTCCTTACATCTGTTCATAGTTAAGACTTGGAAGAAAAGGGGCTGATTAACTGGTCACCACTTAACTTCAGACAGTTAGCAGCCTTCAAAAGGTGTTCAAAGTTTAGTCTACACTGCCTACCCCCTCTCCATAGTCCTATAGGCAGCTCATGTTACCTTCACCTCTACTGAAGTTTACACACACAGACGGGCACAGCCTCCTCCGCCTGAACATGGGGGACCCTGCGGTAGACAGACAGTGGTCCTCCAAAGATGCCGACATCCTGATTCCTGGAACCTGTGAATATGCTGTCACACGACAAAGGGATTTTGCAGGGGTGATTAAACTAAGGATCTTGAGATAGATTAGCCTGGATTGTCGGGTGGGGGGTGATGGAATCACGCGGTCCTTACAAGAGAAAGAGGAGGTAAGAGGGCCAGAGTCGCAGATTTCCAGATGCTCGACGCTGGCACTGCACTGAAGACGGAGGAAGGCGCCGGGAGCCCAGAAATGCAGGCAGCCTCTGAAGGCTGGAAAAGGCAAGGCACCTCTCCTCGAGCCTCCAGAAGTAATGCGGCCCTGCTGGCTGACACCTTGACTGGGGCTCCATGAGACCCATTTCCGACTGGAACCATGAGATAATAATTTGCACTGGTTTAAGCCACCTAGTTTATGGTCATTTGTTACCACAGCCCTAAGAAACTCATAGATTTTGGTACCTGGAGTGAGGTGTTGCTGCTACAAATAACTACAACATTGAAGTGGCTTTGGAATGGGCAGTGGGCAGAGAGTGGAAGAATTCTGAGGAGCACGGAAGTGTCTCGAGTACCCTGAACAGATTATTGGTAGAAATGTGGACGCTAATGACCCTGCTAGTGAGGACTCAGAAGAAGTGAGGGGCATGGGAGAGAGAACCTACTTAGGGAATACCTAAATTGTCATGAGCAGACTGTTACAGAAATAGGGACATTCAAAGTGCTGCCACTGAAGGCTCAAATGCAAATGAAAAACGCATCATTGGAAACTGAAAGAAAGTGGATCCCTGTTTTAGAGTGGCAGGAACCCACCTTGATTTTAGCCCAGTAAAACCCATTTTGCATTTCACTCCTCCAGGACCACAAGGTAGTAGAGTTGCTTTGTTTTAAGCCATGAAGTTTGTGGTAACTTGTTATAGCACATGGTCCTTACACATGACATTGTGATATTTCCATCTTATTCCCTTACATTTGTCTTCCCCTACTTCTAGGGACCTGCCTGTGAGGTGGATTTGTGAGGTTCTGCAAATCAGCACCATTGCAAAGGCTAGTATCCTAGGAGCAAGGTCGTGACTGCAAGAGAAAAAGACCAAAGCTACTTCTTTAATTAATGGGAAACTGATACAGATTCCATAGCAAACTGGAGCTCAGCCAATGAATAGTCCTCTCCAAGTTACCAAGCTATTCTGTTCACCTGTCATGTGACACAAAGTGATAGTAGTGTGCTAGTCAAGCAGTAGGCAGACATGGGCTCAAATATCGTCTTTGCCATTGTATGCATTAACAAATCAACAAATATTAAGCACCACTGTGTGGCAGGCACCTTATTTGACACTGGGAATATAATGGTGCGCAGAGGACGCTAAATGTGTGAATGTAAGAAAGTCACTTAATTCCCACGAACCTCAATTTCCTTATTTGCAACACCGGAATAACAATGTACTTCTCTTGTTCAAGTATGCAATGCATGTAAAGTTCTTATCAAAGTTCCCAATAAATAGCAGATATTATAAAGTCTTCCTTTCTCTTGTTCTAAAAGGCTATTTCTACAACCCAGGCTGCAGCAACACAGGATTTAAAGACTTTGAAACTTCAAAAACAAAGACCCTCCCACCACACACACACTTCCTTGCTAATCGACTTTTCTATTCCACTGCTCACCATCAAACACAGTGCCAAACTCACAGACTCAAAGGTGTCCGCCTCACACTGTTTACACACCTGGGGATGTTCTTCTCCCCCCAAAACCCTGACACGCAGCCTGGTGTGCATCTAATGTAAATCATTCACGCTGGCTGAGGAATCTAGCCTGACAGACTTTGGGTGACTCCAGGTGAATATGTGAACAGAGATATGACACATGTGCTCGTGTGACACAGTATCAATGAGGCAGAGTCCAAAAACATGAGGGAAGAGGGGGAATGTCACATCACCACTCAGCTTGGCCCATCAGGTCAAGATTTGTTCCTAAAAATTACTTTTTCATATCCTAACCTTCTAGAGTTTTACCTCTTGAGTCTGACTTCCACAAAGCTCTCAGTTTCCTGCTTAATACTAGTACCAACATCCTTTTTCCCCTTACAGATGTACTGCTAGCTTCAAGACTGCCTTCCCCCATGCCCACTCCCCTGGAATGGATGGACCATTCCAGGCAGGGCTGCGGCTGAGGAAACCCTTGGTCTCGCTGAGATGAGTGGAATACCCGGATCTTGGCTCCCCTCCCTCTGATTGGGTAACAGCTCCAAAAGCTGAGGCAGAAGAGGCGCCTCTCCTGTCCACATGCTCTTCCCAGGCTGACTGGTGTTGAGCATTCTATGGCCCTCCCCTAGAGACCCTTAGTCTCAGCCAGTGCTTGACCTGAATATGATTTTCCAGGTTAGGCAATGACCTTCTCAACTGTGAAGTTCACTGCCTCTGTGAAAATGAACTTTTTAAGATCCTTTGGAATCTGGGCTGAGTTTCTCTGAAAATATTTGTCATTAAATATCTTTGCTATTGCTGTGGACAGGTTTTCATTTCTAGTTTATCACAATCAATGAGGCTGAGCATAACGCTTGCTGAAGCTGCAAAGCTTAAAGGAATTACAAGCTATTACTACTCCTCGGCCCTCAGCCCAGGTCCCAAGAGGTCCTTCTTGTCCAAGCACCTCCAGGGAGGGGCTGTAAGCCCACCAGTTCCAAACAATCCAAGCAATGTTTTCCTTAGAATGAAGCGTGGACTCTCACCCTCCACTCCCACTTCCCAGCCAAGCTCTCAAACACACGGGAAGCCTGTCATCTTTGAGCCAAGTCTGGAGGCAGAGTTGGTGACCACCTCCTTTCTTGGCCCTTTGAGACTCTAGGATGTCCCCAGTAGAAACTTGAATTTCCCTTTGACAAGAGGCTTAAAAATTCAGCTATAAAGGTTGGTGTGTAAAGAAGACTAGAAAGGGGGTAACTTGGAAACTCTCCTGTCCCATCCAACACTCTTAGATCAAGTGTATTATTTTCCTAAGACGTATTTAAAAGTTGTTTCTCAAGATGAAGTTTTCAGGAGTCAGATTGGACTGTTCCAGCAGCACATTAAATGGATCGATAAAAAACAAAGGAACCATCATGAGCCTCCACTTCCTGACGCTGCATTAGCTGCCTCTGTGCCTCCGTGGGATTTGGAGGGACGCACGGCCTAGGGACGGTCCTTGCTGCTCTTTTCTCTCACTCCCCCCTCAGGACTGTATGCTCAGGAGCATACCTCTGAGTGCACATGGGACTGGATCTTAAGCAGGCACATGATCTCTGTTTGCTGCCACTGTTAGGGAAGAAATCCTTTTATTATGTATCATGGTGCCAACCCATAGTCTGCCAATGGCTACCAATCCTGGAAGAGGTGGTAATGGAAAAATGAGAGAGGTGCATGAAATACAGGCTGGAAGGAGAAAACCATCTCAGAATGTACTTATTAAACAGAAATATTTAATTTCAGAAAAACTATGAGGTCTTCATTCTAGTTTTTTATTTACATGGCCATTACAAATAGAAGGGGTGGAGCTACAGGGTATTATACTCAGTGGCTCAGTGAAATAAGCCAGGCAGAGAAAGACAAGTACCAAATGATTTCCCTCATCTGTGGAGCATAAGAACAAAGCAAAAACTGAAGGAACAAAACAGTAGCAGACTCACAGAACCCAAGAATGGATGACACTTACTAAAGGGAAAGGGACTGGGGAGGGTGGGTGGGAAGAGAAGGAGAAGGGGAATAAGGGGCATTACGATTAGCACACAATATAGGGGGGCACGGGGAAGGCAGTACAGCACAGAGAAGACAAGTAGTGACTCTATAGCATCACCATGATCAACAGTGACTGTTGTGGGGTATGTGGTGGGGACTTGATAATGGGGAGAATCTAGGAACCATAATGTTGCTCATGTGATTTTATATTAAAAAGATACCAAAAAAATCAGATTGTTTTATTGTTGAAAAAAAAATAGAAGGGGCAGAGTGTTATTCTAAGACAATGAAAAAAAGCACGGATGGATGGAGCCAGCAAAGACTTAACTTCACGGATTCTCTGAGGTAGAGGGTGCTAATTCCCCTTCTCAGCCATCTCGCTCCCTCCCACCAGGCCGGGTCAGAACACATAACATAGAGAACTCCAGCAGACATGATGAACTCCTTGCCCTCAGAAAGTAAAATGCATTTTACCAGGACTCGGCTTCCTGAGCTAGAGACTGCTAAGCCAGCGTCACACTCCTGGGCTCTGAATTGCAAGGTGAGTGTGGAGGCCACTGACTGGAGGAAGCTGCTCCACCGCAACAG
The DNA here is from genome assembly GCF_040802235.1 of Manis javanica. NCBI lineage: Eukaryota > Metazoa > Chordata > Mammalia > Pholidota > Manidae > Manis > Manis javanica. The sequence goes on along the minus strand of NC_133169.1, from coordinate 87,608,707 downwards.
CCCTGATCTGTTTCTCCTCCAGTACAGATATGCATACACCTCCCAGGGCCATCATTGCCATGACAACAGCAGAGGTTGGGGGTGAGCAGGTTAGTGGACCAGCATGCACTCTAAATTCTCTAACAAGGCCTCAGGCTGCTCTCAAGCACCAAGTGGAAAAATTCATGTTGGCAGTGCTTCTAAATGGATTCCAAAAAAAATCATGGCTTCTTTCTGGGGAAGAATCAGAAATGGAGTTCCCCTGGGGCCCGTGGGGAATTGACTTTTTTCAGAGAAGTCGGAATCCCTAACACAAATAAAAGCATGAATCTCCCTATAAAACTATGGCCCATAACCTGTGTCCATTTGCCACAGAATAGAGAGACACAACAAACCAGGAAAAAAACAATCCCCCAAGGGCACAAAAAGACAGGCACTTAAAAAAATATCTTCAGTATATTAGTCTTCCCTCAGAGATGACTCAGAAGCACTCAGTCCTAAATTCTGAAGTTGAAGGATCAATTCATACCTTCAAAGATCATAAAAATGGCTACCATTTACCACTGTTCACCTCGCTTCGTAATACATGCACATCACCTCATTGAATTCTTGCAACAACCCTATGTAGTGGACACTACTGTTATCTCCAGTTTGTAAAGAAAGAAACTGGGAATGAGAAAAGTTAAATAATGGTGCCAGGGACTTAGGACTGCTGAGTGGCAGAGCTGGAATTCATACTCTGACCCAGAGCCCAAGTAACTTCCTCTGACATAGGGAAAGGCCACTGTTTCTTGCAAGAATCAGAAGCAGATGCCTTCCTTACATAGTTTCTGAACCTCCGAAGATATCAGACAACCTCAGGAATATTCACTCTTGACTCTAGACCAGTTCTGAAATTTTAGGATACACTGAGATCACATGGAGGGCTTGTTAAAACATAGACTCTGGGTCCCACCCTGAGAACTTCCGATTGCACAGGAACGTCGTGTGCTACTCGAAGACGATATTGAGAACCACTGCCTAGTCACCCGAAGCCACAGGTCTCCAGCTAAGCCTCACTGCTGCAGCTGCCTCACCTACCTAATTAATCACTCCTGTTCAGTCCCAAAGCCCTCTCCAGGGGCCTTGCTCGACTCTGACTACAGTGTTATCTTTGGCAGTGCTGAGAGTTTTGGAATTCCCTGAAGCACTTCTGAAACAGTGAGTATCTCCCACTCCAAAAATAATTTACTGTTGCCTTAGGGTAAGTCCGAAGATCTCCTGAAATGTAGAAAGAGGAGCCCGAAGAACCAGCTAGGAGACAGCAAAGCAGCCTGGCACCCAGAAGCCAGACTGGCTCTCTGGAAGGGCGGGAAGTCTTTTTATAACCCCTCGGGATTCCCTCTAGGAACTGGTCACAGGAGGGCACTCATTAAAAACCCTTCAGAGCATTCATCACACTGAGAAAGTTAGGTTGTAAATGCAAACGACTAGCCCTCTAATGCCCCTCCTCTCAAAACACTTCCCTGAAGCCGAGGCCATCACTGTGTGCTGTGCACGCCCTGTTTAGCTCATCTTTCTCTGCACAGTCTCCTGGGAAACTGCTAAAGGAAAAGCCCGTGATCTGGGTCTGCTCATCAGAAGCAAGGTTGGAGAAAAGGGCTGGTCATCAGAATCAACAGGCTATGCCTGAGTGTTTATTCTGCAGGTGCAGGAAACATCACCTGGTGATGTCCCCATGGATCCCTTCAGAGCCTAGCATCTTATCCTGGGCTTGTATGGACTGTGAAAATAAATGACCAGTTTAGTGATAAAGCAAAAGAATTCATCAGTGGAGGAAAAACAGCTGCAAGGAACACGTGTGGATGAGGATTAGCACACAGCAGGCCTCTCTCCCTTTATGCTTTACATAAAAGCTGCAGCTATTGTAGGTGTTGGTATGAGAAGGTGCTGGTTCATGAGAAGGGCTCAGATGTAAGTGTGGGGAGACTCAGGCAGCAGGGGGAAGCCTTTGGAAGCAACCACACCTTCATCATGAAGCCCTAAGGGCAAGAGAATTAACAAAAGGCAGGCTCTACTTGGGACTGGAAACAACTAAATGTTTTGAAGCATTTTATCCTTTTCTTTGGGCAGAACTAATAAATTCTCTTCATTCCATCCCCAGGAGGGCGGCTGCGGGGTGACGATGTATAGATATCTGGATGATCCAGACAACCTTAAAGGGTCTGTTTCTGAGCTTATAAATGAGAATGACTGAATTCTGGCCACCAGGTTATCAGCCAAGGCCACATCATAGATTGCAGAAAGCAGCTCAGAAACAAAGAAGTAAGAAGAGTAGACATTTATTAATATTGTATGATAAGCACTATATTCAGCTCTTTTTCTTTAGTTATCACGGCAACTTGATAAAATAGGTGTTATTATTATACCCAATTTACAGTTGGGGTAATTAAGAAAACATGAATTTAAGTAATTTGCTTATGTTCACGCAGCAAGTAACTTTGGACCTGGAATTCAATTCAGATCTGGCTCCAAATCATCATCGTAATCTTTATGCCGTATCCCCTCCAAACATATTTTGATTCCTAAAACCCACAAGTACCAAAAGGCCAGTGCAGAAGGCAGAGGAGCACCTCCTTAACTTCCTGTCCTCGGTGTGGATACCTTATCAGCATGGTGCAAAGTGTGGCTAGGTCACCAGTGGAGTGAGCTCTGTCCAGCTGGGTCCATAAGGAAGGCGCTTCATGAGTCAGCAGCCAGCCGCAGTCCTGAATGGAACTGATTCCACAGCAGGAGCAACAGAGACTCCTTTCCTACCTTCTACCAGCATTCTTTTGAATCTAAAGGATAGGCCTGGGCCAGATGCAGGTGAATAATCAGTACAGAGTTCCTAACTCACATTTGCCTGGGAATCTGCACTGACCGGCCTCTCCAGTGAAAGGGAGAATGTCTTCAAAGTTAGTTCCTGGCTCACCAGACCTGACAAAGCCTCTGTGAGAACAAGAAAAGCTCTGAATGGGAACAAGAAGAGTTCTGCAGTGAAGGCAGGATAGCAGGCCGTGGTTTCATGCGGCTGCTTTCATTGAGCAGCTCTTCCCTTTCCAGATGCTTCCCCATCTTGCAACACTTGACAGTCTAAAACCACTTCCTCCTCCATCACTTCTTCACTCCATTATTGGTACTGGTATTGCGGATTTGTCAATGAACAATTGTATGTTCTTCTCCTTGCCATCTGGCAATATTAGCACTCTAATGAATTGCCTTAACTTGTGCTTTTGTTTTTTTGACAAATGTGACTTTTAGTTGAATTACGCAACATTCATAAATAGCAAATGCTGGCTGATTAGAATCAATGGAAGCCCTGAGAGTTGCCAGCAAAAATGGGCCCTTAGCTGCACATGTTACTTGGATAGCCTAATCATTTGAAATGCACCTGATTATTTTTGGGAAGAACTTTTTATACACACATTTATGTCATCTGTAATGTATGTATGTATGTATGTATTTGAATTTGGATGGATTCTTGCAAGCCAGCCATGCTATGAATATAGGTGCTACAAACACTTAGATTTGGAGCTAGACACACTTGGGTTCGAATCCTACCTCTGCCATTTATAAACTATGTGAACTTGGAGATGTCTCTTAATTAACTCTCTTTGTCTCCAGTTTCTCACACATAAAATACAGAGAATAAATCCCTTGTAAGAATATCATGAGGAATAAATGAGATCACACGCATTATATGCTTGGCACAGTGTACTGGTATATTATGGCTCAAAAATTAGTAACTATATTATCATCATGACATTCTGTTAATAGAGGATTATAATAGACACCATCTAGTCTCCAAAATCCTTCCTTCAGAAAACTGCCACAGAGATGGGCCTCCAAAGCCATATTTTTATGATATGATATTGTTTTAGTGATTGAGCAAGAGTAAGGATACTAAGGAAATGTGAGTTTAAGAAACTCTGGACTAAGAAACTATGAGGCAATCATGTCCAGCAATGTGCATGCCAAGGCAGAAAAAGTCTACAGAACAGTGTGGATGTGCAGAAAGAAGCAGGTCCAACTTTGGATTGAAGGCAAAGAGAATGATGCCTTGGTTCTGGTAACTCCACTTCCATGAGAAACCCCATTCCACCTGTCAGACTGTCTATCTAATCAATCAATCTATCTATCTATCTATCTATCTATCTATCTATCTATCTATCTATCTATCTATCTATCTATCTATCTATCTAATCTATCTATCTATCTATCTATCTATCTATCTATCTATCTATCTATCTATCTATCTATCTATCTATCTATCTATCTATCTATCTATCTATCTATCTATCTATCTATCTATCTATCTATCTATCTATCTATCTATCTATCTATCTATCTATCTATCTTATCTATCTATCTATCTATCTATCTATCTATCTATCTATCTTATCTATCTATCTATCTATCTATCTATCTATCTATCTATCTATCTATCTATCTATCTATCTAATCTATCTATCTATCTATCTATCTATCTATCTATCTATCTATCTATCTATCTATCATCTATCTATCATCTATCTATCCATCATCTATCATCTATCTATCTATCATCTATCTATCTATCTATCTATCTATCTATCATCTATCTATCTATCTATCTATCTATCTATCTATCTATCTATCTCCTTTCCTTTTGTTTACTACTTTGAGTGGGTTTCCATTGTCTTCAACCAAAAGATCTTTGCTAAGCAGTGTCATCTCTGTGCACCAGATCCTCTCTGTATGGCTAGATAGTCTAAGCATTTGAAAGGTACCTGGTTATTTTAAAAAAGAACTTTGGCACATACACACACACTTATATTATCTGTTTTCAACTATGAAGGACATTAAGTAGAAAACCATGATAATCATGTATGTAAGGAAGTCATGCATGTAAGAAAAGGAAGACTGGAAAGAGAGACATTAACATTCCTGGTCTTACAAAAACAGTTCATCTGACCCCTTTCCAGAACCCATGCAAGAGACAGACGACCCTGGGTCTTTACCTGGTGTCGCACTGGATACCGTTGGCCACTGCTGATCAGGCCCTCCCGGACCAGCACGCAGAATGCCAGCCTCCTCCAGGTGCACGGAGCTGAGTGAACACAGACCCAAAGAATGGTTAGAAGAAAATGTATTTCCAGATCTCCTTCCACCCTCAGAAAGTGCTTACATCTCTGGAGGCAGTGCTGCAGCTAACACATTTTACTCGGGCTTGAACTGAAGCAATTGCTGCTGAGTAGTCACCTTGCATAAACTGCAAAAGCACTGCTGACTTAGTGCTGGCTATACATTCAGGCAATGGACATGCTTTATATTTACGGCACTTTCGTTTTCATTAATGCCATGTGGGCCTCACTAAATCTAACGGGAAGCCCGTCAGAGGGCTAATGCCCTTTTAACCTCTCAATGCTGAGGCAGATGAGGAGAGGTCGTTCTCCCAAGTCCCAAGCCTCTTTTGCTGGTTCTCTACAGCCAAGAGGAAAACACACAAAAATTATGTCTGATATCTGCGATTTTATTCTAATTAAACTACCAGGTTAATTTTTAACCTCATTTTCTGTTTAACTCTTCCTGTGTCTTTTACTCATCCTAATTTCCTGGGACCAGAGGAAGTTCATTGCCACCACTCACAGACCCCCCAGCTCAGAAGACAGTGATTCACATGAAATACTGCAGGGAGTGTGACTAGAACTGGGAGACCCTTCGAGGCAAGTTGAGATAACACATGAACTCTTCAAAGACTGCAGAGGATGTCACATTCATTTACATATGTCTAATGCTAGCACGTATTAGACCCTCAAATATTTGTTGGATTAATGAATGAAGGAGGGAACAAATGGGACCCTAAGGGTAAACATCATCTAAAAAAAGCCATCCCCAAATTAGAGGATTCTTTAAAACTAGACAAAGGCCCATCCCACAAATTAAGTTACTAAAAAGTTACTTATACTACTGTCTGAGGAGGCCACCTATAAATTCGGTATTCTCTTACACTTGACGGCAAACAGTGTATCTAATAAAAATTCACTCATTAAGCCCTGCCCTATTGTTATTCTTCCCTTCATCTACATCCTAGAACTTCTCTTTTTCTCAAATATTAATATCCAGGTGCTTCTGGATCCTACCAGCAAATTATATGGGTTCAATCAGAATCATTTTGAAGATGTAACCACTCTGGAACCAGCTCAGCTCAAAACAGAATTCTCAAAGGAATGTTGCCTGCTGTCTGAGGCTGGAAAGGCCAAGAAGCCAACCCCGTGTGTGAACAGGATGAGTATCCCTTAAGTTCACAACTCCACCGTATGTTCAATGTACTATATTATGAGGAATGAATTGCATTTAGCTTCAATTTTTATTTCATTTCATATCCTACCTAAATCTCCTAATATCTTAATTGAAAACTGAACAGAAGTACGTTTGGCTTTTTCTTTTTCATTTAAAAATGGGATAAGGAAGTGATACGTTTAGCATTTTTTTAAATGTAGTTTTTAAGGTACATATCATAGCTTTGATACTTTCCAAGTAAAGCACTAATTTAATTGTGAGAGAAAGAGTTGGTATTACAAACCATGCTTTTTCCACAACAGCACAGATGCAGACAAAAGCACAAGCTGCTCTCTAACAAATATAGAGAATATGTCTGATACCTAGTATTCTGGCATCAGCATGAGTGTTTCTGGCCTAAAATCATGACCCAGTTCCAATGTGACATCTCATACAGCCAACTAGCGATTTTTGGCCTTTCACTCTTTGCTTCTCATTCAGAACTAGCACCCATTATATGATCTCTGTTCAATTTGTAATGTAATACTTGAGAATATGTTAATTTATTTTAATATGATACATTTTTAATGGGCTAAAACTAATTTTCCATTATTTCAACACATACTTTGTAAGCCCTCTCTTTAGAACTTGATCTAGATTTGGTGTTCATCTACTTAAGAGCTGCCCAAGTAGTCTGAGGGGCTAAATTTATTTCTTCTTTAAAACTAAATCCTTTGTGTGCTAGAGAGCATTAGTTTCTTGGTTTCCAAAAACACAAAGAATCGTTTATTTGACCCCATGGCATGGATACTACATCAGCTCTGGGAATAATGGTAGTTAATCAATTACTGTCAAAGAGACAAAGTAGAAAGAGCAAAATTATATTTAATCTGAGTCTTAGAGCAAAGCTATTTACTCTACGGTTAATTTAACGCAAGCTAGATTTGGTCTCCAGATATTCAATAAAAGCCTTTCACATGGCTTATCCTCTGAGGAGCCCATGCCACCAATGGTAAATAGACAGCAACAGGGTGGAAAAGATAAAGAGACTCTAATAGGGGTGAACATGGACAAGAGGAAAAACCAGTTATTGTGGCTGATAGGATATAACGGTCAGTGTGTGATGGAAAACCAAGGACAGCGCGTGTACATACATTACACACTGTATACAAGTCACGAACATCAGTGTTAGTCACAATTTTTAAGGGAGGGACAGAAAGTACAGGTGGGGAAGGGATGAAAGAAGTTGGGATTATTTCTTTATAGAAATGTTGAGGAAAGGAAGTACACAGCAGCGTGTCTCCGTGACTTTACAAGGGACTCACCTGCCAGCACCTGATGAGGATTTGACACCGACCACTTCCAATGTTTCAAGGAACAGACACAGAGACTCAAGTAATTGAATTTCCCTGGCAAAGTATCTGAAGTGTCTCGGTTCTAACAGCTGCTTCTGGCCTACAGAGACCAGTTTATCTGAGTTATCCCAAGTTAAATTTACTTTTGAGTGAAAAAAGGAAGGAAATACATACCTGTGCATTCCTGCTCTCAGGGAGGCAGAGTAACGCCAGTCAGGGTTGGGCTGTCGTGGCTGCAAAATCACAAAGGGGGTTTTTGTTAATATGGCGAAACAATGATCCCCCAGTGATGATGTTAATTGATTAGCTGTTCCTTACATTTTTCCATGCATGTGAAAAAAAAAAAAGAGTAGTAAGGAGCCCTTTCATGTGCAACTCTAAGATGATATCCATATGTATCATGCTTGAAGAGAAAATTAAATTAGCCCATCAGGGTCCCTGCACAGACTAAACATCACAGAAAACCATATCCAATGGTGCTGTGAAGCCACCCTTGGCTTTGTCCTGCTCAAAACAGGTCTATGTTCTTAAAGCAGCACTGGGGCAAAGACAGTCAGCTTTGAGACAGGAAAAGCTTCCATTGTTTTTGCCCCTCAAATGCCCCAGTAAGGGAATACCCCCAACTTGGTATTCCAGCTATAATAGGGTACATGACTACATGAGTCTGCCCGTCTGGCTGGACCACAGAGGACTGTAACCTGCTGCCGGCAGGGCAGACCGCAGCATGCTGGGCCCAGGACGGATGTGTCCAGTCACAACACCAGCAACGGGGAGCTGCCTCTGCTGCTGATTGAAGAGGACTGCTAGGGAGAGGAAAACGAACCACCGCACAGTTTGACCTTGTTCTGCCACTTAATCCTTTTCATAAAATTTTACTTGCTCCCTGCTCATCTAATTCCCTGAGTGCGTTGCTTGCTCACTCCGTTACTGTCACTAAGCTCTGACTGTCAAGCAGGCAGCAGCTGAAGCCCAAGAGGAGTCTGACTCACTCTGCACCACCTACGTGCTGGAAAGGTCTGCTGCCCTCTGTCTGCAAACTGCCAATTCAAAGTGGAGGGGACAAAGAGGAAAACATAGGCAACCTAAAGACTATCTGGGGAGTTACGTGCTGAGTAGAAGCTACTCAGGAATCACTGGAGACAAAATCAACCACATCACTATCTTGCATCTATTAGCAAAAAAGTTACTGTTAAAAAAACCCACCTCTGCTAGAATGTTTCTCTCAATGCGTTTTCATAGGCAGAGACTGAAGTGGCCCTGTCACTGGATACTGAAGTCTATCTGAGGGCAATGAGATGTCTGTGTTTTCCTCTGGATTATCATGATCATATTAGGATTCCATATATACCAGTAAACTATTTCAAAATGGCAATGATTCTTATTCCTATCATTCTTATACTTTATTCAAGGAATGCACAGTATTTCATAAACACACTCTTTCTCAACTGCCAGAGAAGAAGTGATCAGCATCTCAACTTCCAGACAGACTTTGGGATGGCTAGGTGGCATTCAGAGAGCTGGCCAAGGTCAAGATCCAGAGAAAGCTACAACTCGAGGCTACTTTACCTCAAATGTCCCCATGTACTAACTGCCCTCCCGGGTTGGTCCCTTCCACTCTGCTGGAGAGACAGGAGCAGGCAAGATTCTGCTTCATCCTTGGTTTTCCAGTTCACAGAATGCTACAGATGTTCCGTATAAAGTAGCATAAAACTGTCTACAGATGCCAAGAAGGGGTTCCCAACAATTTTCTACCAGTGGTGTCAGAAGGAAAAAAAAAAATCTTTGCAAATCATGTTGCAGACCTGAAAATGTGACTGAAATACTTGTTATTAATCATCACCCTCTCTCCTCTCACCATCAGCCACACTAGTGTCAGCTTGTCAGCTGTGAAATATTCCTTCAAGAAAGACGTTGACATCTGTTGAGCAAATGTTGCCAATTCTTCTATGATTGGGTAACATGCATGATGAAAATTGCTGCAACTTGATCTTTGGAATGAAATCACCAACCTCCTTTTCCTGAAAGGCACAGCTGTAGCAGGACTGACCAGGAAACAGTGCATTATACAATCTCACTTCCTCAACAACATTTAATTTGTCACGCTGCCATTTTCTGTAATAGTCCATCAGCAACGAGATGCTGCTCAGATTCATTTGTCAGAATCATAGTTATGAGATATCTTACAGCAGTAAGATCAGGCAGGGAAAGGGTGAGAAAGAAAGTAATATTTTGAGTATCCACAAAATACTGGGAAGCAGGATAAGCACTTTACACTTATTGCATTTATCTGAACCCTTTCTTCATCAGAGTGTAAATTCTATGAAGGAGATTATATCTGTTTGTTCATAAACAAATGAATCCTCTTAGACACTCATAGCTCACAGCTATATCCTCAGAGCCTAGTGGGATTCAGGTTATTTGACAGGTTTTTTAAAGGTTTTTGAATAAATGATTATCATGCAAAAGCAACATTATTGTACCTAAATTACAAAAGTGAGAAATCTGAGCTTTAGAGAGATTAAAATTACTTGCCTGATTGGGGGGTCAGGCTGACAGTCATGTGTATGTCTCCTTGAGACAAAAGCTGGTGTTTTAAATTAATCTACATGGAATAACACATATTTTTCTTTTTTTACTTCTGAGTTTCCCAGATACTGATTTAACATGATAAAAAAATTGTTAAGTAATAAAATGCACCAGGGTTTCATTCAACTTTGATTAAACTTGAAAAACTTCAGGTTGAAAGATGATGACTGATAGACCTGACTCAGTGGAGACATATATTAAGCCTTTGAACTAACTGTGATTGTACATCCCTGGATGTACAATGTTTAATTACTATTGGTAAAAAGCCCCAGTATGTTCTGTTGTTTCAAAGCTTGGTCCTTTAGTAGAATAGCAATCACAAAACTCCAGATATAGAAAACCTGAATTAGGCAGTCCATATGGGTGATACAGCATTACTGAAAAAACAAGAACCCATTTAAGTTTCTATCAAAATTATAGCAAACAGTTTATCTTGTAGTGGTATTTTTATTTATACCATAGAATATCTGAGCTGCAGAAAGGTGAACCACCTCTTCCAAGGCACACTGAAAATAAAATAGGTTAAAAATTCCCTATGTCATTCACAAACACATATTTTGTCTATACCACTCAGGAAATAATATACTATCTTCTCATCATGGAAATCCATGTTGAAGCTATTGATAAATGGCTCTCTGAGACATGAGACCATATATAGCATCTCCCGTTCCTTCCTAATAAGACTCTGTTAAAGTTGTATCCACTGCAGACTTTTCACAGTGACATTTTGTGAACATTGATATAAACCAGGATAGGCAGAAACCTTGACGGTCCCCAAGGTCCTGTAACCTAGCATATATGCCCTGCATAACCTCGGTCCTGTAACCTAGCATATATGCCCTGCATAACCTCCAAGACCAAGTATGATGGCTCTTACCCCATGATTAGGTTATATTTTACAGCACGGTTGGTTTTAAGAAGGGAAGATCATCTGAATGGGACTGACCTAATCACAAGAGCCTTTATATCCGGGTCTAGAGAGCAGAGACAGAAATTAGAGAGATTTGAGCATGAGAGGGATTCCATGTGAGCAAAGAGTCTCCATTCTTGAGTCTGAAGATGGAGGGGACCATGGGGTAAGGGCCTGAGAGCAACCTCTAGGTGCTGAGAGTGGCCTCCAGCCACAGTATGTAAGCAAATGGGATCTCTGTCCTCAAGGACCCTGTTTCTGCCAACAACCTGGGATGAGCTCAAAAATGGAATTTTCCCCAAAGCTGCCAGAAGAGAACTCAGCCAGCCATCATGCTGGTTTCAGCCTTGTAAAAACCCAAGCAGCGAACCCCGTCACTTCCTGCAGGACTCTGAGACACTACACTGTGAGAGTACTGTTTTAATCACTAATTTGTGGTAAATTTGCTAAAAAGCAATAGAAAATGAATATGTAAACTGTTGGTCATCAAGGCAAAAAGGAATATAACATTTAAAATAATCATTTTTGTTACATATTAGTCTTCTAGCAAAGAATATTGCTAAGATGATAAATACGAGAATTCTAGGTGAAATACTTCCCTCTGAAGTCATTTACAGCCTTTAATCCACACAGCATGAGAATAAAATAAACATAACTTTAAAATACACCTAATGGGTTCCTGTAAAACAGAAAATGCTAGGTTTGCTTAGTTCTGGATACACAGCAGTTACTCTCTCACTCACAGTTTTACTTCCCTAGAGCCGAGTCTGACCCTGTGAGGCCAGAAAGGAACTGATGTTGCTTATAAGCCAAGGAGTTACCGCTTCTCTTCACCTTTGCAGTGTCGGGTATTTCTTTGCATTTGTCAAGTTCAAATTCTTGAAGGAAAAAAACTTGTATGAATTTTAGGCTAGCAGATTTAAAACATCACCAAGGAATCTTGACCTTTGATTTTTGAAAACATGTTAATAGATTACAGTGCTCAAAATATTATCATAGGGTTAAGTTGGACTCATATTCATACTAATGTGCCCGGGAACACTGAGCTAGGCAAAGTGCCACAAAAGTCACATTCAAAGACAACTGTAAATTCCCATTAAATTCAGCCAAACCTCTGGCCTTGGTGATGACAACTTTTCCTCAAACAACTGCAAAGTGCCATCATCCTGACCTCTTATTGAGAGCAAAAATCGGTGGCCAATCAAGGCAAGTATCCAGAACTGACTCTGCTATTCTGTTGAGCAGACAGTATGCCAATAGACGATTTATAATATGCCAGGCTGTGTCCCTGCAGAGTGCTTGGAGGGAGACCAGATGCCCATGTGACGGCTACCTCCTGGGTCAGAGGAAAGGGTACACCAATGACATTTGAGCTACAATAAATAGATTTCTTCATCAGTCAGAATATGTGCAAGAAAGAGAGACAGAGGAGCTCAGCCATAATTCCATCTGGCTCGGCAGATCTGCAGAAAAAGGGAGGAAGGAGGTAATTTGAAGAAATTATTATGTTATCGGACCAAAGAAAATAAGCCTTTCCTCAGAAAGAACAGTCCTATAACTGACATGGAAAGGGCAAAACAAAACAGCCCCACCAACCCAGAAGTGACCATCAGAGGACGAAACACTGAAATGCAAGTTCACAGATACAATATCTTTGCCTATTCTCACCATTGTGCACTTTCTATGAATTCACCCACCATGTTACTTTATACTAAGTGTAAATTCTGACCCAGGACAGAGTCATCTGAGAGAAAAGCCAGTGCTGGGGGAAATAAACTAAGTGCCACTAAAAGAAGGGTTAACACTTTTAGGTCACTGCATCTGGAGTTAGGGTGAATGTGTTCTCACAGTGGCAGAAATAACGGAAGATCTGGTAACGACAAGTTGTTTTAAAATATATGAAAGTGAGTGCTGACTTAAGTGATTTCTGCTAGTCTGTGGTGATTTCCACATCTCAGCACAGCTGGACAAATCTGCCCAGAGCACTCAGCGAGTCATTAGCAGCCACAGGATAACACACGCACAGAATCCACCATAAGATTTAGTTCCTTGGAGACTTGGGAAGTGTTACGAACCACCTTCAATGTCAGGTTTTCAGAAATCTCCAAAAAGAAATTCTGCCCCACTGCCAAACAGTTACTTCAAAAACCTCACTTCACAAGTGGCTCACGAAATAACCTCACTGGGGATAAAATCTACCAGAAGATTAGAGTGTGGTATTAAATGCTGATGTTTAATATGCAACAAGAGGGATCAGAAAAAGAACAGAGATAAAAATATCTTAACAGGCTATGCCAATAGTAAAACAAACAAATACAAATGTGTTAGCTTGGTAGTAACATTTTTACTTACTGATCTCCCATTTGTAACCTACTTCTATGCAAGCAATTATTCTTTTTCCAAAAGCAGTTCATTTCCACGACAAGGTAAACCAGTGGTAGCCAGAAATGCATGAGAATCACATATCAAAAGGAGTAGAAACATCAGGATTTCTGTCTATTCATCTGACTATTTCAAAAAGCACAGTCTTTGGAGTCATACATGACTTAAAATGGCATGAGCAGAGTGGCTGCATATGTTATTTAACCTCTCTGAGCTTGTTTCCTCCTGTATTAGATGCTGATAAATGTTTGATGTATGACTTACAGGTGGTGAAACCACACATACATGGCACAGAAAGCAGAACATTTTTAGACAGCAAGGTGGTCAGTGAGTGCAAATTCCTTACTCAACTAATCCAATCCCCATCTAATTTTAATGTAGGTTCATGGCATTAATTGCACCCCACGACTCTCTGGCCATCTGCAGTAACTAGGTAGGGAAAAGAGAAAGCCTAACATGGGAATTTAACAGGTTGCCCTAGCAGTGATGACTCTCAGAGGTAAGGATTTTTGTTCCCGTTTTGCCCTGCTATATTAGGATTTGCTCTCTCCCCACAACTGCAATGATTTTAGGAGCTGCATCTTAGGACTCTTCACTGGATTTTCAAAAGCGTCTGGCAGGAATTTGTCTTTATTAAAATCATGCACTCTCCTGGCAAAATCCCACAAGAGCAAGCACTTCTCTGACATAATTTTCTCCCTCGATTAAAGGTTTGTGTACCAAAGGACAAATTAACACACAGGTCACTGTAAGACAGAAACAGTTCATGTATCAAACTGCCCCAACCTTTGAGCCAGAGGAGGGAGGGTAAGAGTGTCACTCCCTGGAGCTTCTGGCTCACAGCTGGTGGCAAAGCTTGCCTGGCCTGCTCTCCGTGCCTCTTCACCACCAGCAGCACTCCCTGGGCCCAAAAGGACCTCAGAGGAATGTGATAAGCAAATGTCTACAGCATCCTTATTTAAAGCTAAACCCTTTTATAAGCTTTTTTTGGGAGATAATGCTCCCAAAAGCTATGACCTAAAGAATTCTGGAAACTCCTTGATTTTTCCCCGCTTTGTAAATCTGCAATTTGTCTCCCATGGCAGCACAGCACTAACATAGGATCTTCTGATGAATCTACCTACAGTGCACATGGGAAATCTTCTCAATCCAGCTCTGCTTTTTTTCTGTGCTTATGCATTACTTTCCTCAAGATTAATATGAGTTCAGAATGTGGACATTAGTAAAAAGACACTAATACATCAATGACAATACATTACAAAAATATAGGCATGACAAATAATGTTAACTCATGTTCTAGGACTTCTAGAAGTCCTAGATCCTAAGTAGTTATTTGGAAAGATAACAACCCATCGCTATTTATGGGACAAAATTTTGGCTTCTGAAATCCAAGAAGTCTCCTAAGGCAGACCTCTATTATTTCAAGCATGCATGTGGAGACAAACACACCACACAAACACATCCACACAATCATGCACCGTCCAGTAATTCACATACATTCTTCACAATAATGAGCAAGCTGGCCTTATGCCTACTTAAAGCTTAACAGTGGTGTATTGACTAACACCCATCTTCCACATACAGTAAGCCATGCATTTTCCAAGTCTTTTGTAGCTGTTGAAAACTAAACTTTAGAATCAGAAAATGAATGTGTGCTTTGGAATATGTTGGAGGGTTATTGAAGCACTGTCATTTAATTTAAAGGCATGAGGTGCTTGAAGAGGCTACTTCACATCTCATCAAAACTTTAAGAACTTCAACAGGAAATCAGAGGTTTACAGATTGCATTTTAGCTAAATGCAGAGAAATCCTCTTACAGTTAATTCATACTATGCCAGGAAAGAGACGAGCGGGAGAGCTCTCTTCCCCTTCTCTTTCTCCCACACCCAGCGTGTTCTGCTCTGCAGCACATCCTACCTCCCTGACCCGCTATTCCACAGCTCCCCGGACCAACCAGAGAACTTGGTTCCTGTCTCTCTGCCTTAGGTATCCTTATTATTTACCTCCTTTGACAGCCCTTGTAGAAGAGTCAGCACAACAAACAGCCAAAGCAAACTTTGGCTTCAGAGTGAGGTCCCCATTCTACAGCTTTATCACCTCTCAGACAGAGCAGGAGACTCTATCACACTAGTTCAGTTGCACTTGCCGAAAAAAGTAACTGGATACTTTTCACTGTAGACAGTCCCAGGTATAAACAGGGACTGCGTGCAGAGGTGATCACCACAGCCCCTAGAGGTCTCAGACCATTTAAAAAAACAACATTCTGATAGGACTTCAAAAGAGAATTTTCCATTTGGATGATACAGCAGAGGCCATTTCTCCTTGAATCTCATAACAGTACCCTTATAGCATTGTCTTACTCTCAAGCCTGTTCTATTTCTTTACAGAGCTATGCTTTAACATCAAATATTTAAGACGAATCCTCATTTCTCAAACAATTTTATGGCCAAGGCTTCAAATACCTGAAAGGAAAAAGGGGAGCAAAACAATTCTCTATGGCTATTTTTCCAGAGAGGAAACTTAGCAGGTTATAATCCAATCACAGATACTGTACATACTCAATTTACCATTTAACCCCTATCACTGTTATTAACTCAATAAAGCCAACCCCAGGAGACTGTGGCCAGGGGATGTGCAAATGCATGGCTTTGTAGAAGACCCCTTGATTGCTATCTCACCTCATTTTGAGAAATAGGCTCATTTTTGAGAATAATCAGGTTCCCGGCAGTCTGCCCACTTTGGCCTGTGAGGTGCCTGCTGTCACTCACGGCTGCTTGTGCTCCCCCAGGCCCCAGTCCTGTCTGTGCCCCTGTGTTGTAAAACATGAAGGTGTCGCTCCCTGAACCTGCTGTCAGACAGGCCTTGTAGCAGTAGGTCTTGGTGAGGGAGCCGTTCCCTCGCACCTCAATGAAGTGAGGCTGCACTTTGAGGCCATGTGGTATCCTGGCATCAATGTTGTTATTGGCCTGTTTGCTCAGTTCTGCGGGGCACCGCTCCCTCACTCCACAGAAGCCGCCACAGCACGCAGTGCCATACGTAGTGTAGCGGTAGCACTTGACGATGCTCAAAACAATGATTGTCAAAAGAAATATAAAAGACACTGTGCTTAATGCTATTATTAGATAAAGTGTAATTTCAGAGTATGTCCGAGAACTCTTAACATGTCTGTGAGTATCAGGGAGGATTCTGGAAACCCTCTCCACCACAGCCACTGTGATGGCCACAGAAGCAGAGAGGGATGGCTCTCCGTTGTCTCGGACCACCACGGTCAGGTTGAAAGTGGTTCCACTCTCATCTCCCACCTTCCTGGTAGTCCTAATCTCTCCTGTGTGTAGCTCTACTTTAAAAAGGTCCAGGTCAGAAGTCTGTACCAGATGGTAAAAGAGCCAAGCATTTTGCCCAGAGTCTGAGTCCATGGCTATGACTTTGGTGACCAGGTAGCCAGCAGAGGCAGTTCGAGGCACCATTTCAATGGCTGCTGAAGAATTGGTTGAGGTAGGGTACAAGATGAGAGGGGCATGGTCATTCGTGTCCACCACGTACACATTGGCGGTCACAGTGCTGCTCCGAGGTGGGCTTCCCTTGTCCTGGGCCTCCACAGCCACAAAGAACTCCCGAAACTTCTCATAGTCAAAGGAGTTAACAGCATAAAGGCTGCCACTGGCACTGTTAATGGAGACATAGGAGGTGACGGGCAGCCCTTGAATCTCCCTCTCCAGGAGGGAGTAAGTCACCTCTGCGTTCTCCTTTTCATCTGGGTCTGTGGCTTGCACAGTGCAGAGCAACACCCCTGGCAAATTGTTCTCCTGGATGTAGACGGAGTAGGAGTCCTTCAGGAAGCTTGGGGAGTTGTCATTGATGTCTGAGACCTCGACCTGCAGTGTCCTCTGGGATGTGAGCTGTGGTACTCCCCCGTCAGTGGCTGTCACTGTGATGTTGTAGGCAGCCATCCGCTCCCTGTCCAGTGGGCCACTCACTTCCAGTGTGTAAGAGTTTCCGAAGCCATTCAGTCGGAAAGGCAGTGTGGCCTGCAGGCCCAAGCTCACTTTCCGGTTGGGGCCTGAGTCCTGGTCATTGACGCTGAGAAGGGCCACCACGGTGTTGAGGGCAGCATCCTCGGGCACTGGGCTGTACAGGTCTGTGAGCACCACCTCTGGTGCATTATCATTCACGTCCACTATGTCCACCAGCACCTTGCAGTGACCCACCATGGGCACTGGACCCCGATCGGTGGCCTGCACATAGATCTGGTAGGAAGAGGCTTCCTCATAATCCAGCGCTCCACTTACCCGCACTTCCCCCGTGCTGGCGTCGATGCTGAAGAGCTGCCTCTCCCGGTCTGACGTGTAGCTGCTCAGGGAGTACCTGAGCTCGCCATTGGAGCCCTCGTCAGGGTCAGAGGCATTCAGCTTCACCACCAATGTGCCTGGAGGCGCGTCCTCCCGAAGCTGAACGCGGTAGGTGGACTGGTCGAAGGCAGGGGAATTGTCGTTAGTGTCCAGGACACGCACAGAGATCTGGGCCGTGCCCGAGCGGGCGGGACTGCCTCCATCCACAGCTGTGAGAACCAGGTGGTGCAAGACCTCCTGCTCACGGTCTAGCCCCTTTCGCAGCACCAGCTCCAGCACCTTACTGTTCTCCTGCAGGGGTTTAAGGTCCAGCTCGAAGTGCTCGCTGGGGCTGAGCTTGTAGGTCTGCACGGAGTTAGTGCCCACGTCGGGGTCCTGCGCGCTCTCTATGTGAAAGCGCGCTCCCGGCGCCACCGATTCGCTTACCTGAAGCTGGTAGTCCGGCCGCGGGAAGCGCGGCGAGTTGTCGTTGATGTCCAGTACCTCCACCTCGACCGCGCTCACCGCCACGGGGCTGTGCGCCAGCACCTCCAGGCTGAGCAGGCAGCGCGGCCGCTGCTCGCACAGCGCCTCGCGGTCAATGCGCTCGTTGACGAAGAGCGCTCCGCTCGCCAGGTCCAGCTCCAGGTAGCGCGGGCTGGGCGCGCCCAGATGGTTGATGCGCAGACAGCCCGGCCCCAGGCGCCGCAGCTCCAGCCCCAGCGCGCTGGCCACGTCGCCCACGAGAGACCCGGGTGCCCGCTCCTCCGGCACCGCGAACCGCAGGTGGCAGGCCGCTGGGCCCGGCAGCAGCAGCAGCAGCAGCAGGAGAGGCGGCAGCCGCAGCGCGCACAGGGGCGGCCGCGGTCGCGGACGTTCCGTCGCTCCGCGTCGGGTGCCCGCCCGCTCCATGGCCACGGGCCGCGGCGGAGGCAGCCGGGCAGGGCGGGAGGCCGCCGCTTCCCCAGCCGCGCTCACGCCCGGGCCCCGCCTCCGCCCCGGCCGCGCCCGCGCCCGCACGGCTCACGCGCTGGCCGACGCCGCGGGCCGCTCCTCGCCAGGCCCTCCGCAGGGCCCCTGGCCCCGCCGCCACCGGGGACCCCCCATTTCCCAGCTCCTCCGCCCGCGCCGAAGTCGCTCCGCCGGGCTTCGCCTCCTCCCGCGCCGCCGCCGCCGCGGCTCCGGGGAGCTGGGAAAGGACGCCGGCGGGGAGGGGGCAGCGTGCGCAGCAGGTCGGCTCCGGCCCCGCACCGAGGCGGCGGACGGCGACCCGGCCTGAGCAGGCGCCCCGGCCACGCCAGCCCCGGCCCCTCACCCTGGACCCGCCGGACCGCCGCAGACCGCGGCCGCGGCCACGCCCTCCGCCCTGCCCCCACCGTCCTGCTCATTCAGCCTCCGCGGCTGCTTAACGCGCCCTGTAAGAGTATTTCAGGAAAAGCAGTCAAGTCTCTAAGACTCAGGCTATCAGCTTCCCAGGAAAAGATTTCCAAGCGCAAATCAGGAAAATAAAGTGACGGCCTTAGTTAAGAATGGGTGTTTGGGCGGCGGCTCCACGTGCAAAGGAAACGAACGCAAGGGGGGCGCCCTGGGTTTACTGATGATGGGGATTGTTGGCCTGACTCCAGCATTTCCCCTGTAATACTCGTAAGTACTGCGCAAAGCGTTCAACTCCTAGGGCAAAGGGAGGCGGCGGCAAGTGTTCTCGCTCGCTGAGCAAGCTTAAAACTGGCATCGGGGGGTTCAGCACCCGATTCTACTCCCAGGCAGGTAGCCCTGGCTTTCAGTGTGTGCCTTGGCGGGTAACCAGTATTTCAGGTTTTAAAATTCTCTCTTTCAAAACTGGCTCCATGGAGAAATACCCTTTATTAAGTCTTTAATAAAGTATCTGTGGCTCACCGTGAAAAAAAAAAAAAAACTGGCTCCATGGACGGGTAAGATTCCTCAAGGGAGGAACAACCTAAGACAGGCACAGTCGCAGGGGGGCCATCAGGTGGGAAATCGGGGAACAATAGTGGTGAAACTTAGAACCTCACCCCCCCCCCCTGTTTTGAGAGAAAGCTTCTGCATCCGTGGATGTTTTATTGCCCTTGTCTAGCTCGGATTAGCACATAGTCTACAGGCACACACCTGATCATCTACAATTGCTCTCTTACAACACTAAACTATGTTTTCTAACTTTATCTCGCATCTACCTACCATTTCAGCATTTTATTAAAAATAAAAATAATAATAATAATAAAGGGAGAAATGTGGGATCCACATATAAATCAAGTATAAAAATCAACCGAATATTCATATTTGACCTGATTGTTTATAGTTCATAATGCATGATCAAAACCAAAAGTTTCTGTGATGACTGCCCTTGTACTGTTCACCCTGTAAGAACTTATTCACTATGTAAGAATTCGTTCACCATCTAAGAACTTGTTCGTTATGCTTCAGAAGATTGGAGACTGATGAGAATTAGGCTTGGGGTGGATTAATGATTGTGCATTGAGCATTGACCCCCCTATACAGAATTTTATTGTTGTTAACAACCATTTGATCAATAAGTATGAGAGATGCCCTCTCAAAAAAAAAAAAGAAAAAAAAAGAAGAAAAAAACTGGCTCCATGAAGCGGCAGGCTAAGCTCTTATTTAACCCCTTTTGGTCATAGTGAGGAAAATCTGATAAACTTTCAAGTGATTCTTCCTTCAAGCTTTTCCTCATTTTACTTCTTTTTCATTTATCACCCAAGACATTTTCTTTGTTCTCTCAAGAGCAATTTAACATTTTTCCCTTAATGGATGACAGTGTCTTCAAGAGCCTGTAAAACCATTTCATCAAGAGAGTTACTCTTGATCTCCCAAGCCTGGCTGGAATTTGGACTCCATTAAAGCTTTGCTGTGAAAACTCTGCTGTTATTAGGTAAAATGTAGGGAGACTGGGATTTATCTTAAAATAGCCGGCAGTTTCAGTGGGTACAGCTCACCTTCCATAAATATAAGGCTCCTTTACACACCTGGGCCTCTGTTCCCTTAAGACTCCCCCTCGCATTGCTGCAGAAACAACAAAAAGACAACCAGGTGTCTTTAGTGAACGAGAAGGCAGAAGATCAGAGGAAGCCTTCCTGTGCTGTGTCACGGCCTCTGCTTCTCTGTTCAGAACATCCAGTCTTCCCAGGCCCTCTCATCTCTTCCACAGGAGTTTAAAATCCATTGCCCCACGTGCAAAAAGCACTCACTAAAACATCCTCTCTCCTCCTCATCTCCCAGCATCCTCTCACTCCTAGATCATCTTCTGTGGGTCATTTTCTATCTATGGACCAGAACAAAACCAGAGTGAGCCCTGACATTTGGCACACTTCTCTCTTTGCAGGGATAGTTTGAGGGGTCAAGGCAATGATCCTGGCACCCAAATTTCAAGGGCCTGGATTGGCCCATCTCTTCCTTCTACCCACCAAGTGCACTCGCTGACAACACTCCACAACCTCACCAATTTTATTTCAGAGAAGCTCCCAGCTTCCTCCTATCACTGCAGCATCTTATTTGTCCTCTTTGTTCCCTCAAGGGTGCAGAGTAGGAAGCAATTTCCATCACATTCTATTCCTGTCTCCTTTCTTAGGTCTCTGGCTTCTCCCTCTCTGTCTGCTTCCTTCCCAAATGTTCCTACAGTAACTCTGTCTCTGTTTGCTGTGGTAATTTGATCTCAGAAAGCCATACACTCTCAAATGCAAGAATTGGAGGCCTGGCCTATGTCTTTACCCATTACTTATTTCTGAAAATAAATGGCTTGTAAGTGGAGTCAAGTTATAAGTTGTCAGGAGGAGTGACCTTTTCCTCCCTCATCCCCTCCCAGGCCCTCACAGTCAGTCACCTCTGCCCACTGGGGAAACCATGGAGGTACTGACCATGCCTGAACCTGTGCCCCTGAAAAGAACACAGGCACTTAAGGAAGAGATTAAAGTGAAGAGATTAAAACAAATATTGGTGATGTTTTTAATGGATGCCCCCAAATGTCACATCTCAGGAGAAAAACCAGGGCTGGTCTTTTAGCAAAGATCTTGTTGTCTTCCAACAAGGACACCTGCCAGGTTTCCATTTTGATTGTAGGATCATAAGCTTCCACTAGTATTTCTCCCACAATGACTGAGAAGCAAACAGAGCCAACACAATCGGCCACCTTTTCACAGACATTGTACTAAAGAGATGGTATACTCTGTATTTGGCACTACAATGATTTTGTTCCTCACACTATTGTACTTAGCCTCTTGCCAACCTTACTAGTTGGTGGAATGGGATTGTTGGCAAGTGCCCTGTATACAAGTAGTAATGCTAATGTCTCAACCACTGAATTATGCATTCCTTCCTTGTGACGTTCAAGAACCCTGTATTAAAAAGCAGCATAGCTCGGTGATTAGGAAGACAGACTTTGGAGTCAGTCACACCCCTTGAGAATGACTGTGTGGCCTTGAACCTTTGGTATCAAACACAGATAAGCGAGAATCTGTAACTATGCTAGATAGGAAGTCAGTGATGATGGGGACGGTGAGTGTGCACCAAAGTTAAGCTTTCCCAATTATTTCTAGAGCTTATCCTGTATTTTGAAAACAAAAGCCAGCCTCTTCCTATATCACCAAGGAAAAGGGACTTCTGTCACGGGAATTCCTTCAAGGGATCTGTTGAGGATCTGTGAAAATACTTCAGCAACAGAGTGCAGAACATGCGGTAATCTCCAGCAGCCAGCATACAGCTTGGCACAGAGATACTTAATGCTTTTTGAAAAGAACTAAATTTACAACTTGTGCTATTTTCTCAAATAGAAACTCCTTCTTCTTTTCTCTTCCCTTTTCTAAAGCTTATATATTTCAAGGTCCAGTTTAAAATTTACCTAATCCATGAAACATTGTCTATACTAAACATAATGGCCTCCTCCACCCTTTCATAGTCTACCATGGATCTCTGAATGCTGACATGTGTTATTCTTTAATTCACCCAAATGTTTTAATATTATTTCTTGAATTTATAAGCAAACTGCAAGCAAAAGCCATGTCTTATATTTCTGTGTATTCTTCACAATGTAGGAAATATTAGAAACAACTAATAAATGGTACTGTTTCATTTTCTTCAGATTCACTTTTAGCAAATTCAAGAAGAGCTGCTATAATTCAGTGCTTCCCCTTTGTTGTACATGGACAGACTGTGTCTAATGGAGAGAGAGCTAAGAGTCTGCAATGATTTTACTATAGATGTCTTCCTCTGAAATTTGAAATACTTGGTATTTCAAACCTGGAGAACTGAATCCCGCTAATAAAGTCGCTGGAGTCTAAGAAAGACTCTGCCCAAAACTATTATGTTATTACTCTTTCAACTTTACAAATTATAAAGTTATGCCTTCCTTACAGCTAACAAGAAAAGCAGTATGTAACTGTGCTAGATAGGAAGTCAGTGGTTCCTACTGGTGGTAAACAAAAAAACTTGGTTTGTTTACTCTTATGCGAGATGAGAACTCTGAAATAGTATTCCTCAATTGTATCCCATAATTGTATTTGTAAAATGCATTTGTCATGAGGTCATTGGGCACAGGAGCAAAACCAGTCACAACCAACCAAATTAAGCCTATAAGAAAAATACTGGCACTCAGTGAACTCTCCTAATTCACATAAATTTTTCTTTCTCTATTATTCACATCATTACAAATCATTTCACTTTGCGGAACCAAACAACCTGGAGTCTTTTGGCCACAGGGCTAAGGGACATGCTCATTAGTTTGACCAGGCTTTGGGGTGACCATTATGAGAGCATCTGCCAAACAGGGAGGGATCTGATTTTCATCTTTAAGTTATATGTTTATGTTGTTCCACAAACTGAGCACATGATATATAATTTAAAAAGACAAATGTACATCCCAGTGTTGAGTGTGGTCCAGGGTACTTTAAAAATTCCATCTTATTATAAGAGAATAGGATTTCTGAGCTTTATCCATCTCCAGAAGGAAAATAGTTTCTAATATGATTACAGCATTCTTTACAGGTAGAGCGCCTAGTGGATGGGAGATAAAAGACTTTTCACCTAACATGACAGCTAGCTGAGTTTTTTTTCACATTCCCTTCCCTCCAGAGGGAATGAAGTAGCTTGTAGGGAGAGATCCTCTAAATTTTTGGTTCTGAGAAACTATATACTGTTGATTCTTGACGGACACATCTGAAAATTGCTTAGAATAAACAAAAGGACTGAAACTGTCTTTGAACAAGTAACAACCAAAAGGGCGAGCAGGTTGTGTAATATTAACAGATAAAGTCAAACTGCTTGATTATTTGGGGGCTTTGCTTCTGTGTCAGTATTCTCAGTTAAGACAGCCTAACAATTAAAGGTTGAGAGATATTTAGAAAATACCTACCCCAAATTCTTTATTTCTCATTGAAGAATGTACTTAAGTGGAGCTTAAACTCATCATCATAAATCATCCCCCAGGGTACAGGAAGAACTGTGCCCAGAGAATCAAACTCCCTGTTTTTTAAAAAGTGCCACTGAGTTTAGCATAGATTCCTTTTAAAAGCTAATATCACTAAAATGATTATATATGAGCATTTAGAAATGAAGGCATTCATCCTAGGGACTATTTTGGCTCAACTAAAAACTGGTAACATCAAACCAATCACAGAGACTTAAAAAAAATTCACATGGGCATTTAAGATTTTCAGTCACTAAAGTCACTGATAAGGGAAATGCTACAGCAGGCATAGTTTATCTGGAATCACAGACACATCAAACCAAGTCCCCCAATATATCCTTGCAGACAAAATGAAAAAGAGAAAGGCTGCAAGGCAGTATAATTAGGAGATTTCCTAATTGTTTGAATAACAGTGTCAAAGAGTGTCTATTCATGGAATCCTTCAGCCTGGAAGAAGAAGTCCAGTAAGTGACTGGAGAGACCCACCATCAGTCTCATCTCATTCAGCATTTTATCAATGACTCAAAAACAAGGAAACATAAATGTCCAGGCCAATCCTACAGCAAGTTGAGCTCTCTGGAATGAGAATAACAACTGCCTAGGTTAAAGCATGTTTCTAATTCACTAACATTAGTACCAATATTCTATTTGAGACTCAATACATTTCAGAAATTCATAAGTTTGTACTTAAGTTAATGTCTGGCTTCTAGCATTGCCATTAAAACCTGCTCCAAGTTTCCATTCATCACTTGGGGCCTCTTATTTTAATAGAAAACCTTGTTTGGCTCTGTTTCTCCTCTGTAATTCTTGGGATTTTAGCCATAGGATAAAATAAGATGGGAATTTGGCGCTAAAGAACATCCTTGTTCCCAAGTGGTTTTAGCCATTACTTTTTTTCTATTTCATAAAATGTAGATAATGTTGAGGTGCCATGAACTTGAACTGTTTTCCAAGATACAACTTGAGCTCAGCCTAAACGAAGGCCACAGTTTGCTCGCTGCTTGGAAAAAGCAAATGAACTTATACCTCTGTCTAAGAAGGGTTGGTTGTCAAAAATATCTGCTCATATATTAAAACGTAAAGTAAGTGTTAGCTTTCTGGGTTTGTTTTTCATCTTGATAACTTAGCACTTAACGGTTTACTTATTATTTATATGCATATTATCTCATTTAATCCTCACGAGAGCCCAATGAGGTTGGTACTGATGAAAAAATTGGATCAGAATCTCCAGGCAACTTTTTTCCATGTCTCTGAATCTTGAGATTCCAATACAAAATCTGACCACTACATATTATTTAGTCTCAAGTTATTAATTTCTAAATATTTTACGTGGGATCTATTCAGCTGTCTTCACAATGTAATTTTCTTTTCTTCTCTCCCAGACACTTTATTGGCTCTTACATATATGTTTTTTAAATGGCTGACCTTAGCAAAACCATGATGCAAAATAGATTTTATTACATATCCCAACCTCTTCCTTCAGTACCATCTTCTCACCTATAATATTCTGCCTAAATAATAGGGTTTTGCAAATGACTTGGATTTTTCTGGTATAAATCCCACTAATATATTCCTTGTGATAGATTTTGTTATGTAATTCCTTCAGCAGTTATGTGTATTAACACATTATAAGGTGGGTAAAATATAAATTCCTCTAAATCAGCTAAGTTAAGATGTACTGTGCTTTCTGTGAATATTCAAAGATCCTCTAAGGCATTTTGATGAGATAATTAATGTTATCTAAAACTTCTCTTTATCAAAGCTCCTCCTATTAGTTATTTAGAAAAGACTTAATTTATACAGTTTTGTGATAACCTTAGAATTTTTTACAGAGCAGCTTTTAGGTAGTAAGATCTAGGATTAAATCCCACTAGCAATTACAAACATCTATTCCCTTGAAGGTTTTTTGTCACACTGCATGCTTAAATCATGAACTTACATACATAGGGTGGTGCTCTAATAACCCTGCTTGAGGTAAAACCAGTCTATGATTCAGCTCTAGCTCTACTGTTTATTAATTCTGTGTCCTTGGGAAAATTGTTTAATTTCTCTAAACCTCAGCTTAGTAAAGTAAGGAAAACATTGTACTTACTATAGTTGCTGCTAGACATTTATGGAGATTAAGCATGTAAAACTTGCATTATATAAATTCTCACTGATTATTAGCTAGACAAAAGAAGAAGGTAGCATGACGATAAAAGTCTTAGGAAATTATCCAAATCCTGAGGAAAAAGGAGAGCTGAGTCAAAAGAAATGGTAAATTCAAGTTTATGCATTCTCTCTCTTTTTTTCATCACAAATAAGGAAAGCATTTTCTACTTGACAGACAAAATTGAAAAGGAAAATCTAGTACTGGTTCTATCTATATAGTACCTTTGAACTAAGGCTGCCAACTTCTGTTTTTTCAGCCCTGAATAGGATAAAACATACACAAAACTCCCCAACCAATCAACACTTTAATGTGTGACTCTTCCTTATCTAAACCGATTGGGCAATTCTCTAATAAATCTAGTGATCCAAAGACAATGCAATGGTAACTATAATGAAGATACAAAACTGAAACATAGAATGGTTCAATAATTTACTAGAAATACAGAGTTGACTTCAAGCAGAACTGGGTAAAAATCTTTCTCTCTTTCCAATTCAATGCTACATCCATTATAAGAGTTGTCACCCTAAGATATTCAATATCCTTTGTGATTAAAATTTCATCACAGCCTCCCATGATTTTAGTTTTCTGCAGTACTCAAGCTAGACTAGTATTCCTTTGATCCAATTATCATAAGCTTATTTAAAATCTCAACTGCATATGAAACATTTATTGGTTCATAAATCAATATATACATAGAATATATTGGACAGCTATGCCTCCCCAGATATGTAGGCTTAGTGCTCCTTAAACTAGCAGGAGTTGAGGAATAAAGGGGATTTTTGAATTACAAAAAAGTCACTCTTCCCAAGGCGTGTTAAGAAAGTAGTAACAATTCTGATAAAGTCAGGTTGTAAGTTTTCTGGGTACAAGGATGAATTTTGCATTCCTGGATGAATAAGCCTGCTGTAATTCTGAGAACCTGGCAACTGTTGGAAGTTGCACAGATAATTATCATTGATTATTCCCTATTCTCGAGTGTATTTTGAAAAAAATCAGGGAGAGATCCAATGGCATTACAACAGGAAATGTCAAATTGGAAATATAGGAAGCAGAAAATCACATTCTTCTCCATAACTATTTTAACAACTTTTGTATGTTGGTCTAGTGAAGCAAGGTTTAAATTCACATTTATCAAGCATTCATACCTACTATATGCCAGTCCCAGAGCTAAGTGGTCTCACATATATCACCAAATTTGATTCTCATTAAAGAGATATTTTACTATGCATTAAGGTTATTGAATCAACATTAGAAGTATTTGGGGTAAACCTTGTAGGTAAGCAGGGAATTTTATAATTCTCCTACAATCCCTCATTCATCATTTATCTTAAAGACAGAAAAGTTTTAATGTCCAGATACAGACACTTTTTGTTACCTGGCTGAGATAAGTTTAGTGGTTTTCAAGCTTTGGCATACATGAGAATTCTTTTGTAAGAGGGTACCAACAATTAGGAAAATAGTACTTGGAAAGATTTATGTGGTATTCAAGTTCAATATTACTTAAACATAATACTCACCACACACACTTATTTTGGAGACTAATCCTTGATTAATAAATTATTGCATTCTATTTCCATTTATTTTAACCTTATCTCTATTCTGTTTTTTATTTTTAAATATCAAAATTTGTCAAGAAAGAAAATATATTAGTACAAACTTCCAATTACAAAACAAATTAGTCACAGGGATGAAAGTATAGCATAGGGTATATAGTAAAAAATATTGTAGTATCTTTATATGATGCCAGATGGTAACTATAGTTATTATGGTGAGCATTTAGTAATGTATATAATTGTTGAAATCACTATGTTGTACATCTGAAACCAATGTAATATTGTATATCAACTATATTTCAATTTAAAAAGATCACCTCAAGTTAGGGTGTCAGAATCTTAATTGAAGAGATCAGTCAGAACCAAACAATCTCACTACACCCTTCTTGAAAGAAAACATGTTCACTTTCTGCTGCTGGAACTTTTCATTCATTCCACATTACTGAACATTCACTTTTTGACAAGATTGAGCTAAACAATCTCTGTAGCACTTTCCTGATGCCTTTCATTGTATAGTTTTAATTTATATATTAAATTAGAGTTAGGTATGCACATATCTAATCTCCCCTGTTAAACATTCTTAAGGGCATAGTTTTCTCATTCATGCTACAAATCTGAATTAGTATTCTGTGTCAGACATTCTGCTGGCTGTTGGAGAAATGTGGCAAAACAAGTAGACATGAGATTAATCATGGAGTAATGTAATGTGGGAGGTGGTGATAAAGGAGTGAACAAATAATAAGTAGGCAAAAAGTGATCAATGTCATAGAGAAAATAATCCAGAAATAACACAGTATATCAGAAGGAACTATACCTAGATACGGATATCAGGAAAGGCCTTTCTGAAGATGTGACGTTTAAATTGTGACCTGAAGGATGAAAAGAGACCAGCCATGCAAAGAATAATGGAGAGAGCATTTCTTGCATGGGTAACAGCAAATGTAAAATGTAAAAGGGGCTAAAGTAGAAAAAGTCAGGGTACACTTGAAGATTAGACAGAGAGTCAGTGTAGCTGAAGCGTAAGAAGCCATGAGAGGCTGGCATCAGGTGAGTGAGAAACAACCAGGGGCTGATCTTATAATCCTGTATATTACCATAAACAGTTTAGATTTTATTCCATTTATTCCAAGGTAAGTGAGATAATCCAAGGTATATATTTTTAAATAGACCTTAATTGATGTATTGAGAATGGTCTACGGAGAGCAGAGTGGAGGATGGGAGTGCAGGAAAACCCATTACATGGCTATTGCATTTATCCAGGAGAGATAAGATGCTGATGTGGAACCAAGGTGATGGTTGTCAGTTGAAGATGGATACCTGTCAATTAAATTTCAGAGGTAGAATTTATAAGACTGATTAATGAGAAAGGAAGGACAAGATCCCCTTGACAGAAGGAGCTGTCAAGAATCACTCTCCAAGGGAAAAAAGCAGGAGTTGGCAGTACTTGTATCAGACAAAATAGACTTTAAAACAAAGAAAGTCACAAGAGACAAAGAAGGACATTACATAAAGATAAAGGGGTCAATCCAACAAGAAGATACAACCATTATAAATATCTATGCTCCCAACACAGGAGCACCTACATATGTGAAACAAATACTAACTGAATTAAAAGGGGAAATAGAATCCAATGCATTCATTCTAGGAGACTTCAACACTCCACTCACTCTGAACGACAGATCCACCACACCAGATAGAAAATACTAAGGACACAGAGGCACTGAACAACACATGAGAACAGGTGGACCTAACAGACATCTACAGAACTCTACATCCAAAAGCAGCAGAATACAAATTCTTCTCAAGTGCACATGGAACATTTTCAAGAATAGATCATACACTAGGCTACAAAAAGAGTCTCAGTAAATTCAAAAAGATTGAAATTGTACCAACCAGTTTCTCAGACCACAAAGGTATGAAACTAGAAATAAATTACACAAAGAAAATGAAAAATCCCACAAACACATGGAGGCTTCACAACATGCTCCTAAATAACCAATGGATCAATGACCAAATAAAAACAGAGATCAAGCAATATATGGAGACAAATGACAACAATAATTCAACACCACAAAAATCTGTGGGACACAGCCAAGGCTGTGCTAAGAGGAAAGTATATCACAATACACACTTGCCTCAGGAAAGAAGAACAATCCCATGTAAGTGGTCTAAACTCACAATTAATGAAACTAAAAAAAGAAGAACAAATGAGACCCAAAGTCAGTAGAAGGAGGGATGTAATAAAGATTAGAGCAGAAATAAATAAAATCAAGAAGAATAAAACAATAGAAAGAATCAATGAAAGCAAGAGCTGGTTCTTTGAGAAAATAAACAAAATAGATAAACCCCAAGCCAGTCTTATCAAGAAAAAAAGAGTCAACACACATAAACAAAATCAGAAATGAGAAAGGAAAAATCACTATGGACACCACAGAAATACAAAGAATTATGAGAGAATACTGTGAAAAATTATATGCTAACAAACAGGATAACCTAGAAGAAATGGACAACTTCCTAGAAAAATACAACTTTCCAAGGCTAACCAAGGAAGAAACAGAAAATCTGAACAGACC
Organism: Manis javanica; assembly: GCF_040802235.1. Taxonomy (NCBI): domain Eukaryota; kingdom Metazoa; phylum Chordata; class Mammalia; order Pholidota; family Manidae; genus Manis; species Manis javanica. Next base: position 87,578,174 of record NC_133169.1, on the reverse strand, counting down.
AATTGCCAGCAACAAAATTGAACTGGTAATCAAAAAACTACCAAAGAACAAAACCCCTGAACCAGATGGCTTCACCGCTGAATTTTATCAAACATTTAGAGAAAACCTAATACCCACCCTCCTTAAAGTTTTCCAAAGAGTAGAAGAGGGAATAGTTCCAAACTCAGTCTATGAGGCCAGCATCACTCTAATACCAAAACCAGGCAAACACACCACAAAAAAAGAAAATTACAGACCAGTATCCCTGATGAACACAGATGCAAAAATACTCAACAAAATATTAGCAAACTGAATTCAAAAATACATCAAAAAGACCATCCATCATGATCAAGTAAGATTTATTCCAGGGATGCAAGGATGGCACAACATTAGAAAATCCGTCAACATCATCCACCACATCAACAAAAAGAAGGACAAAAATCACATGATCATCTCCATAGATGCTGAAAAAGCATTTGACAGAATTCAACATCCATTCATGATAAAAACTCTCAACAAAATGGGTATAGAGGGCAAGTACCTCAACATAATAAAGGCCATATATGATAAACCCACAGCCAACATCATATTTAACAAAGAGAAGCTGAAAGCTTTTCCTTTAAGATCGGGAGCAAGACAAGGATGCCCACTCTCCCCACTTCTATTCAGCATAGTACTGGGGGTCCCAGCCACGGCAATCAGACAACGCAAAGAAATAAAAGGCATCCAGATTGGCAAGGAAAAACTTAAACTGTCCCTGTTTGCAGATGACATGATATTGTACATAAAAAACCCTAAAGAATCCACTCCAAAACTACTAGATCTAATATCTGAATTCAGCAAAGTTGCAGAACACAAAATTAATACACAGAAATCTGTAGCATTTCTATACACTAACAATGAACTAAAAGACAGAGAAATCAGGAAAACAATTCCATTCACAATTGCATCAAAAAGAATAAAATACCTAGTAATAAACCCAACCAAGGAAGTGAAAGAACTATACTCTGAAAACTACAAGACACTCATGAGAGAAATTAAAGAAGATACCAATAAATGGAAACATCCTGTGCTCATGGATAGGAAGAATTAATATTGTCAAATGGCCATCCTGCCTAAAGCAATCTATAGATTCAATGCAATTCCTATCGAAATACCAACAGCATTCTTCAACAAACTAGAGAAAATCATTCTAAAATTCATATGGAACCACAAAAGACCTCAAATATCCAAAGCAATTCTGAGAAGGAAGAATAAAGCTGGGGGGGTTATGCTCCCCATCATCAACCTCTACTAAAAAGCCACAGTAATCAAGACAATTTGGTACTGGCACAAGAACAGACCACAGACCAATGGAACAGACTAGAGAACCCTGATAGAAACCCAACCATATATGGTCAATTAATATATGATAAAGGAGCCATGGACATACAATGGGAAAATGATAGCCTCTTCAACAGCTGGTGTTGGCAAAACTGGACAGCTACACGCAAGAGTGAAACTGGATTATTGTTTAACCCAATATACAAAAGTAAAATTGAAATGGATTAAAGACTTGAATGTAAATCATGAAACCATAAAACTCTTAGAAGACAACATAGGCAAGCATCTCCTGAATATAAGCATGAGCAACTTCTTCCTGAATGCATCTCCTTGAGCAAGGGAACAAAAGCAAAAATGAAGACATGGGACTACATCAAACTAAAAAGTTTCTGTACAGCAAAGGACACCATCAACAGAACAAAAAGACATCCTACAGTATGGAAGAATGTATTTGTAAATGACATATCTGACAAGGGGCTAACATCCAAAATATATAAAGAACTTACACACCTCAACACCCAAAAAGCAAATAACCCAATTAACAAATGGGTAGAGGATCTGAAGAGACAGTTCTCCAAAGAAGAAATTCAGATGGCCAACAGACACATGCTACATCACTAATCATCAGGGAAATGCAAACTACAACCACAATGAGATATCACCTCACACCAGTAAAGATGGCCAGCATCAAAAAGACTAAGAAAAACAAATGCTGGCGAGGATGCAGAGAAAGGGGAACCCTCCTACACTGCTGGTGGGAATGTAAGCTGTTCAACCATTGTGGAAAGCAATATGGAGGTTCCTCAAAAAACTCAAAATAGAAATACCGTTTGACCCAGGAATTCCACTCCTTGGAATTTACCCAAAGAATACAACTTCTCAGATTCAAAAAGATATATTCACCCCTATGTTTATCACAGCACTTTTTACAATAGCCAAGATATGGAAGCCACCTAAATATCCATCAGTAGATGAATGGGTAAAGAAGATGTGGTACATATACACAATGGAATACTATTCAGCCATAAGAAAGAAACAAATCCTACAGTTTGCAACAACATGGATGGAGCTGGAGGACATTATGCTCAGTGAAATAAGCCAGGTGGAGAAAGACAAATGCCAAATGATTTCCCTCATTTGTGGAGTATAACAATGAAGCAAAACTGAAGGAACAAAATAGCAGCAGACTCAGAGACTCAGAGACTCAGAGACTAGTGTTTATCAAAGGGGAGGGATGTTGGAGGGTGGGTGGGGAGGGAGGGAGAAGGGGATTGAAGGGTATTATGTTTAGTACACATGGTGTGGGGGATCACGGGTAGAACAGTGCAGCACAGAGAAGGCATATAGTAGATCTGTGACATCTTGCTGCACTGATGGACAGTGACTTCATTGGGGTATCGGTGGGGACTTGATAATGTGAATAAATGTAGTAACCACATTGTTTTTTCATGTGAAACGTTCATAAGAGTGTATATCAATCATACCTTAATAAAAAAAATTTTTTTAAGATGACTCTCCAGTTTCTGGTATGAAGAACTGGGTGGGCAGTAATATCAGTTTCTAAAAAAAGTGGGAAGAGATGGTCTGAGTAGGTCTGGAAATCAAAGGTTTGATTTTAAACATGTGAATTCTTTGAGAAAGCCAAGAAGAGATAGGTAATCAGCTATGAGAGTTTGAACTCAGCAGAAGGGTCTGGCTGAAGAATTTAAGATGAGAAGTGAATAAATATTTTCTGAATGAATTTGGACACTGGGCAAAGTGGTAGCAGTTACCCTTTATCCTTTAATAGAACTTCCTGGACTGGTGTTATTTTCCTTTCCCACTACAGCAATGCTTTTTATTTTTTATATATAGGTCCCTTCTTGAAGTTGTTACAAAGTTGTAAAGAATCAATGACCTACCCAAAGCAAAGGGTACTTTGTGTTCTGGATATTTCTAGAAGCAACTAATGGAGGAAAAAACATCTGGGGACCACTACCCAGCAAAAGTATATTTGCTTACACTCCTTTAGAAAAAAAAAATTCTCTATTGTACACATACCTGCTTTTTGAATAAGTGAATACAATATGCCCATATATTTTAGGTTCTTAAAAGATAAAAATTTTGCTTATACTTCCTGTGTGATTTATCTTTATATTTTATTGGTCTTCTATTTGCTTTATCTAGGTTCAATAATATTAAAAATGTATGCTCCTTGTACAAAACTCAATTCATCCAGAATTGTGTCAAGCAAAAAAAATGAAACCCCTTTCAAATCCCTTTCTCCTATAGACTACACCATTAACAGATAACTGTCTATCTTCCCTTTTACTTATGCATAATCCCAGAATATGGAAATACAAGGAAGAATATTCTTAAAGGACCAAACTTTTAACCCTACTGTGATGAAAACAGACAATATTAAAGAGTATCATATGTAGGCAATTGAAGCCCAGAAAGAGGAGAGTGAGAATAGAACTGAAATAAGGAAATAAAGACTAAAATTTTTACAAATTTGGTGAAAGACATCAATTTACTGATTCAATAAACTCATCCAATCCAAAAATAGGAAAAATATGAAAAAACACAAATAATTTATGAATCAAAGACAAATAGAAAACCTTGAAATCAGTGCTCCTTACCCACAGACAAGAGTAACAAAAACAACCATATTAAAGGAAGGGAACCATTGTTCAAATGACAAAAGAATTCTCATCAGAAACCAGGGAGATTAGCAGACAGTGGAATAAAATCTTTCAAATGCTGAAAGAAAGAAAGACTATCAACCCAAAGTTCTGTATCATTCAAAAATGCAAGAGAAATAAATACATTTTCAGATAAAAGAAAACTAAGAGAAATCACTGCAACAATATGCATACAAGAAGTGCTATATCAAGTTTTTCAGGTTGAAGTGAAAAGATACTATGGGGAAACTCAACTTTTTAGGAACAAATTAATAGTACTGAAAATGGTAAATATCTGGATAAACAGAAATAACTTTTTTCTTAATTTCTCTAAAATATATAATGACCGTTTAAACAAAATTATAACTTTGTCTTGTGGTGTTAATATTGTATTAATACAAATGAAATTTATAGCATAAGCAATGGCATAGCAGGAACTAAATGGTTGTATACAGTTGTGAAGTTTCTACAGTTCATGAAAATGTTATACTAGTCACTCTAAGTAGACTGAGAAATGTTAAGATGTATGCTATCATACTTAGATCAACCACTATAAAATGCAAATAGATATATCTAAAAGTAGGTATATCTAAAAATTAAAATGGATTCTAATAAATATTCAAATAATTCAAAAGACAGCAGATAAGGGGAACAAAGGAACAAAATCAGAAGTGTAAACAGAATCAAATAATATACTGGAGGACACAAGTCACACACATCAATAATTATACTAATGTAACTGGATGAAACACTTCAATAAAAAGACAGATTATCAAAATGGATAAAAGAACAAGATGCAAAAATACTCTTTCTATAAGGGCACACTAAATTTAAAGAGACACAGTAAATGGACAAAAAAGGATGTAAACAGTAAACAGGAGACTGGACTGGCCACTTTAATACCAGATAAAATATACTTCAAGAATAAAATCCTGCAATAAAGAGATATTTCTTAATGATACAAGGATCAATAAATCAGGAAGTTTATAATAATCATCAATGTGTTTATGCCTAATAATAGAGCCTGAAATGCAGGAAGCAAAATAATAATAAATATTTTAACATTGCTCACTGAGCAAATGATAGAACTAGACAAAAAAATCAATAAAGGCATAGATAATCTGAATAATAATTATTTATATTTATGAATCATTACACCTGACAACTGAAAAATATACATTCCTTTCAGATATGGACAACTTTCTAGAAAAATACATCTTTCCCAGACTGACCCAGGAAGAAACAGAATATCTGAATAGACTAATTACCAGCAATGAAATTGAACTTGTAACCAAAAACCTCCCAAAAAACAAAATCCAGGTTCAGATAGCTTTATAGCTAAATTCTACCAAACATTTAAAGAAGAGCTAATACCCATCTCTCTCTCAAAGTATTCCAAAAAGTAGAAGAGGAGGGAATACTTACAAACTCATTCTATGAAGCCAGCATCACTCTGAGATCAAACCCAGGCAAAGACACTACAAAAAAGAAAATTATAGACCAGTATCCCTCATGAACATTGATGCAAAAATACTCAACAAAATGTTAGCAAACCAAATTCAAAAACATATCAGAAAGATCACCCATCATCATGACCAAGTGGTATCTATTCCAGGGATGCAAGGATGGTATAATATTTATCAATCAATCAATATCACATACCATGTTACCAAAAAGAAGGATGAAAACCACATGTCATCTCAAAAGATGCTGAGAAAGCATTTGACAAAATTCAACATCCATTCATGATAACAATTCTCAACAAAATGGGTTTAGATGGTATACACTTCAGCATAATAAAGGCCATATATGACAAACCCACAGCTAACAGTGAAAAGCTGGAAGCTGTTCCTCTAAGATCAGGAACAGGACAAGGATGTTCACTCTCACCACTTTTATTCAACATAGTACTGGAGGTCCTAGCCATGGCAATCAGACAAAACAAAGAGATAAAAGGCATTGAAATCGAAAAGAAGAAGTTAAACTGTCACTAATTGCAGATGACATGATTATACATAGAAAACTCTAAAGATCCCACCAAAAAACTCTTAGAACTAGTAACTGAAGTTGCAGGGTACAAATTAATACATAGAAGTCTGTTGCATTCCTATATACTAATGATGAATTAGCAGAAAGAGAAATCAGGAAAACAATTCCATTTACAATTGCATCAAAAAGAATAAAATACCCAGGAATAAACCTAACCAAGGAGACAAAAGACCTATACCCTGAAAACTACAAGATACTCATGAGAAAAATTAAAGAAGACACTAATAAATGGAAACCTATCCCATGCTCATGGAGAGGAAGAATTAATATTGTCAAAATGGCCATCCTGCCTAAAGCAATCTAAAGATTCAATGCAATCCCTATCAAAGTACCAACAGCATTCTTCAATGAACTAGAACAAATAGTTCTAAAATTCATATGGAACAACAAAAGAGCCCAAATAGCCAAAGCAATCCTGAGAAAGAAGAATAAAGCTAGGGGGATTACACTCCCTGACTTCAAACTCTACTACAAAGCTATAATAATCAAAACAGTTTGGTGCTGGCACAAGAACATACCCATAGATCAATGGAACAGAATAGAGAGCCAAGATATAAACCCATACATATATGGTCAGTTAATATACAGTAAAGGAGCCATGAATATACAATGGGGAAAAGTTGAGAAAGCTGGCCAGCTACATGTAAGAGAATGAAACTGGATTATTGAATAACTTCATATATGAAAGTAAATTTGAAATGGATCAAAGACCTGCATGTAAGTCATGAAACTATAAAACTCTTAGAAGAAAATATAGACAAAAATCTGTTGAACACAAGTATGAGCAATTTTTTCCTGGGCACATCTCCTCAGGCAAAGGAAACAAAGTAAAAAATGAATAAATGGGACTATATCAAACTAAAAAGCTTCTGTACAGCAAAGGACACCATCAGCAGAACAAAAAGGCAACCTATGTATGGGGGAATATATATTCATAAATGATTCATCTGATAAGGTTTTAACATCCAAAATATATATAAAGAACTCCAATGCCTCAATACCCAAAAAACAAATAATCCAATTAAAAAATGGGTGGAGGACCTGAACAGACATTTCTCCAAGAAGAAATACAAATGGTCAATAGGCACATGGAAAGGTGGTCCAGATTGCTAATCATCAGAGAAATGTAAATCAAAACTATAATGAGACATCACCTCATACCAGTTAGAATGGCCACTATCCAAAATACAAGAAATAACAAATGTTGGTGAGGATGTGTAGAAATGGGAACCGTCCTTCAGTGTTGGTGGGAATGTAAACTGGTTCAACCTTTGTGAAAAGCAATATGGAGGTTCCTCAAAAAACTAAAAATAGAAATACCATTTGACCCAGGAAGTCTACTCTTAGCAATTTACCCAAAGGAAACAAGATTCCAGATTCAAAAAGACATATGCACCTCTATGTTTACTGCAGCACTATTTACAATAGCCAAGATATGGAAGCAACCTAAGTGTCCATCAGTAGATGAATGGATAAAGAAGATGTGGGACATATAGCAATGGAATATTATTCAGCCATAAGAAGAAAACAAATCCTACCATTTACAACAACATGGATGAAGCTAGAGGGTATTATGCTCAGTGAAATAAGCCAGGCGGAGAAAGACAAGTACCAAATGATTTCACTCATCTGTGGTATATAACAAAGCATAAACTGAAGGAATGAAACAACAGCAGACTCACAGACTCTAAGAAGAGACTAGTGGTTACCAAAGGGAAAGGGACTGGGGAAGATGCATAGGGAGGAAGGGAGAAGGGGTTTAAAGGGCATTATGATTCACACACATAATGTAGGGGAGTCGTGGGAAAGGCAGCATAGCACAGAGGAGACATGTAGTGACTCTACAGCATCTTACTACACTGCTGGACAGTGGCAATGGGGTGTGTGGGGAGGGACTTGATAATATGGGTAAATGTAGTAACCACAATGTTGCTCATAAGAAATCTTCATAAGATTTGTATATCAATGATACCTTAATAAAAATAAATAATAATAATTTTCCTTTGCAATATTTTACTTTAGTTGCCCATTATGGTTGCTTTAATATCCTGTACATCCAATGTTGTCCCTTATTCTGTGAGGTGAGGAGGCAGCTAACTTTGTTTATGTTGATGTGGGGAGAGCTAGGACATGTGTTGGACTGATATTAAGCACAACATTCATTAATCACCCAGTCAAAAAAGGAAATAAACTTTTATCTAAATATCTGCAACAGAAACAATTATAAATTAAAGTTTAAAATACCATTTAAAAATAACATCAAAATATCAAGTGTCTAATGAAAGATATACAATATTCCTACATATACATGTATGAAAACAAACATAAACACTGAGAGAAAATAATAAAAATAAATAAGGGATATACCATGTTAATGAACATGACATTTGTGGACATATTGTCATTGTTTTAATAGCACTCATATTTTTATAGTCAATAAACATCAAGTAAAATATTGTCAAAATGTCAATAATCCCCCTATTTTCTACAGATTCAGTGTAATACTAGTTAAAATCAGAGCATTGTATAAATACAGTAATTTGTACATGGCTAGTGGGATATATCCAACAAATTAAAAGAATAGCAAGAATATTAAACTGTCATTGCCATCATGATGTTGGTGTAGTGCTGGTTTTGTTTTCTAAGTCAGTTGTTTGTGTAGAATGGGGTAACAAATAAGTAATTATGTTGGTATAAATCAAAATTGGAATTTTGTTGCAGGAGAAAGGAGATACAAATATTGAAGATTGATGGAATTAAGTAAAAACCTTAGAGTGCTGAACTTGAATTGGAAAAATTAGTACGGACCTGTGGTGCATTTTAAATGCATATCCCTTAGTTCAGTAACTAAAAATACCTAGAAACACTGACACAGCCTTATAGTGATAAGCACAGCTGTTGTCCAGATTATATCTCGAAACATCACCTCCCACAAAAAAGAATTGAAGGATCCTTGGAGAATGGTTGACTCCAGGGCTGAGACAGGAAATTTACAAGATGAATCTGGATATCTGTAATACTAGAAAGCAGACATTCTCTTAAAATGAATGAATGAGGCTGTCACTGCAAGGAAAACTGACAGTGTTTGCTGCAAATGACAGAATTTAAGATCTTGAGTGAGAACTATAATTTTGGAAACTTGTGTCCACCACTGTGAACTTTTAGCTTCCCAATACTAAAAGACTGTGACAAGATTGGTGGTGGTACTGACAAATGTGATTTTCTTGTTATTGTATGATAAAATGTGTACACATACAGAAGATCTGCATAGCTCAGTGAACCAATATTTCCCAATCAACAAACCTGACTTTTAAATATATATGTAATGGAAGGGAGAGACGGTGTTAGCATTTTAATAGTCTTTATGTAGATTATTCAGTATTCAATTGTTACACAGCATGAAAAAAAGTAACAAAGGTCTAGAACAAAAAAATGAGATACTACTACTCAACACTATAATGATGAAAAAATTTTAAGCTAATACTAATTATGACAAGAATGTGGAGCAACTGGAACTCCTGAGCACTGCTGGTGGCAGAATAAATTGGACCGACTAATTTGAAGAACTGATGGCTGTATCTATTAAAGCTGAACGTGCTCACACCTTATAATCAAATATATGTGCACCGAAAGACATAGGAAAATATACATAGCAGAATTGTTCATAAAACAAAAAATAAACTTGAAAAACTGGCCATCAACAGGAAAATGGATAAATTGTGATATGTTCATACAATGCAATATACAGCAATTTGATGGGTGGAGTATTGCTATGCACAGCAGCCCAGATGAACACCACATTATAATATTAAGTGAAATTAACCACACATAAAAGCGTAATTATACCATATGATTCCAATTTTTATGGTTTTGGAACTCATGGTAAGGGTTATATTTGAGAAGGGAGCAATGACAGAGGAGGGCTGAGGGAGTTTTGGGGTACTGGTAATGCTCTACTTCTCGACCTCTGTAGTGGCTACATGATTGTTTTGACCTTGGATTATTCATCAAGCTGTACACTTATGACACATGAACTTTTATGTATGTTACACTGCAATTAAAATTTTTAAAGTAACTTGCAAGGGAAGCAGCTAATACCATGCTTATTGGAAATTTACAACTTTAAATCCATACATTAGAAACAACAAAATCTGAAAATCAGAAAGTTATATGAGAAAACAAATTGAATACAAAGAAAGTCTGAGGAAGAAAATACGGTTAAGAGAAGAAATTAATAAATTAGAAAGCAAATATACAACAAAAAGAATCCCAAAAGCTGAAAGTTAGTCCCTGAAAAGGCTAATATAATTAATAAACGATTTCCAAAGTCTAGTCAGGAAAAATGAGATGTGACAATGACTAATGTCAGGATTGAACAGTAGAACATTATCCCAGATCCCACAGATGCCAAAAAAGTTATAAACAACTTTATGCCAAAATATTTGAAAGTTTTGGGTGAAATTAACATATTTCTGGAGAGAGAAAATTTACAAAAATGAAACAATAAAAATATGAATATGAATAATCCTGAAATTTGATTTCATGACTTAAAACTTTCCTACAAAGAAACCTTAAGGCACAGAGAACATCTCTAGTGAATTCTGCTAAATATTAAGAAAGAAATATCACCAATTTTAACAAATATGTCCAGAGAATAGAAATAAGAAGAAAGAAAAAAACTTCTAACAGGGCTAACATAATCTTGATACCAAACCTTTATAAGGAGGGAAAATTAGAAGCCAATCATATGTGATGAATATAGATGCAAAAATCTACTATTAGGATGTGTGAGTTGGTTGTTTTTGTCTGAACATCATTTTCAGTCTAAATAAAACATCTGTAATCTTTGCTTAAGGATTCTAAAGAATAAGCACAATGTACCTGAATTCAGAGGGTACACTTTTTCATGGTATGTCATTAGAGCTCTGCTATGAAAATAGTGTACATGTAGATGGCAACCAGATGGCTCTAGGAAAAACCAAGAATTTGGGATGGGACAGAAAGGTTTTCTCCTTTCTCTGCAGCACAGGAGAATATGTGACTGTATATTCATTTCCAGATTCCAGGACAAATTCCAGAAGAATACAAAAACTTTCTGTGTTTATAGCTTGAGGAGGAAATTATTATCCTAATTCTTTCTTTTTCATAAATGCAGAGTAAGAGGCATTTAATTTATCTATATCCTGAACCAATCTCATTGATTAAAAATTAGGAACAAAGTGAATAACCACCTTTATCATTTAGCTTTGGTTTTTAAAAATAATCCTAATCAATAAATTCCTTACTTCCCAAAATACTTTAGTTAGAATCATAGGTTGTGATCCCTGTCCATCTGACATTCTGCCAAATGTTAATTATTTCTGATATTCATATTACTTGCATTTGAGCAATGTAAAAACCTCTTAGCAATTTAGTCCACCTTCATCCCCATCCCAGTATTTAGTCTCTGGAATATTATTGTTTCCTTATAATTGCAAATATGGAAGGCAATAAAAATCAATAGATCATCAACATTATCAGATATGTTGTTGAAACTTTTCCTCTCATACATTTCCCAGGTGTTACTTTTTCCCTCCTGTTCACTCAAATAATTATGTGCTTTTTCCTTCACTTTTACTACTTTGAGGTTCCTCTATTATATAATAAATACTGTTGTACTGCCTACATGGGTTTTTTTTAAGTGTGAATATATTCACATGCCATGCAAACTTCCTTAGTTACAGCACTCTCAAATATTTCTAAATGTGGTTATCAGCTTCAAAGCCAAAGTAGATAAAAGGAAACATCTAATTAACCTTTGGGAAAGTCAAGTTACAGAATATGTGTTAACAAATAAAAACACCTAGAAAGCCAAAAATATTCTACCACTCTGTTAACAAATGCCACTGCAAAGACAAAATATCCTATACCTTATAGGTATAACTATAAGGAGAAACTGCTGTAATTCCAGAACAATACACTTAATACAACATAATATAATATATAACATAATATAATGGTATATTGGTAATATTCAAACTATAATTTTCATGTATTTAATAGTCAGTTGTATCCTGTTGTGTATTTTTGCTACATTAATATTTATTATCTAAAAAACTTTCCAATGCAACTACTTTTAAATGGTAAGTAGAAATTTAAATCTCAGGAGGCAGGGAGTTGGGGGGATGAGAGAAATTGGTGAAGGGGATAAAGAGGTACAAACATTCAATTATAAAATAAATTAGTCATGGGGATGAAAGTACAGCCTATAAAATACAGTCAGTAATATTGTAACATCTTTGGATGTTGGCAGATGGCAATTACACTTATTGTAAGCATTTAGTATATAGTTGTCAAATCACTATGTTGTATACCTGAAAACAATGTAATATTGTATATCAAAATAAATAAAAGAAATTTACCTCTCAGATATACCATCTTAGATCCCAATATAAAATTAATAAATTATTCATCAAAAATCAGAAAAAACTGATGTGAGACACGCTACTTGTTGCACAGTAGGTCAATTTTGCCTAAATCTGAAAATATCATCAATAGGAGAGATTTAGATAAAAATGTTTTCCTGAATTTCTTAAACTGATAGATTCTAATATTATAAACTATGTTAACATATACTGTAAATGAAAATAAAAGACAGATCTTAGAATATGAACAAAATATATACACATATGCATCAACATGATTCTGACTCAGGCATACAGTTAAAATTGTTATGAAATTGCACTCTTTTCAAAAGATTTTGTTTTATAAACCTCAAGCAATGAATATTTTAGTTCTAGAATTTTGTAGTTATTAAGGCATTCAATTAACAGTAGGACAAGCATTCTTTTCTAAAGAATCAAGATTGGATCAATATGCCATCAGATAGGAAGAAGTAAATAATACATGCCCAAGTGATTTACAAATACTCCAGCTCTACTGAAGGTATTTTATTCATGTTTTTACACATCATACTTTATATGTAAGGAAATATCCATCCCACAAAAACAATTTATAGACATGGACTACCTAAAAAGTGAAATATTCATAATAACGGAAAAAGATTGCTTAAGTGGAAGAATGGAATGGCACAATATTTCTGTATGTATGAACAATATATCTCTGTTACTTTATCACTATTATAAGTTTAAAATTTTGGTGGCAGGGCACATTTTTCTCTGTTACTGGCTAGCTATATTTTTTCTTTTAAGTAGCTTATTTTCCTTCTAACTTTTCAGATCCATTGGTCTTCCCGTCTAGACAAAATGTGTTTCTCAAACAATTCCTGACTGCAAACTTCATAGACACTACTGGAATTCTCATCTCTTTTTGTTATAGACAGCAATGAAATAAAAGAAATAAGTGGTGAATTTTCTTGCTAGCAAGAGAGTTTATACAATAAATGTTTTGATACCTGAAATACTAATATTATACTGCACCAATTTCCTCCCTTAAAATTAAATGTAGTTTAATTTTCATGTACTGCAAACTTCACAGTGTAATGATGTGTGTCCTTACTAATCATCACTTGGTTATCTACAAAAATTGGACTCATATTTAGCCCTAGAATACAGCACTGAAGTTTTTCATGCTAGCTCTGGGACCAGAAAATCCCTCTATTATGTTGTTTCATTATTATATATCATAAAGAAGAAAATTACCATTGAAATAGTATGTTTAAAAGTGACCTACATAAACTGTTAACTGTCAACTATATATACATATGTACAATAGAAAAGTAAGTTAAAACTTTCCCTCCACAGTTAACAATGCTACCACCCAATTTACACATTCATACATTTATTTATTCATTCAGCAACTATTTACTAATCATATCTTATGTATTGGATTCTTTCACATGAGAATATTAAGCATGCAAAATTATAATGGATGTAAATCTACTTCATTTGCAGTTCACATGATTATTTGAAGGAGAATATCTTATAACCCACTTTTCCCCTTATTACCTGGAATACTAAAACAAGGAATCTTCCATTCCCTTCCCTAATTTCTGCACACCTCCTTCCCTTGTATCCATAATCTGTATGAGAAGTCAGAAAGTAACATTGTAAAATTGCTAGAAAAATGTCCTTGCTCCATTCAAAAAGTTTGGAAATGCCAAGGGCCACTATGAATAAATTGAAGCATTTGAATAATTTAACGTTTATTATGCATTACTCTGAAATATGGTATTTACTCATCTCTAAGTATACTGGCTTCTAAAATAATAAGAAAATTAAATACAAGTTGAATGGACTTTGGTAAGGGCACCTTTGAGCACACAAATGTTTCTGACATAACAATTATTCACCTTACTCTATGTACCTACAAACACTGCATGGAGCTATTAGCAATGTTTAGAGTATCGTTCTCCAAAAAAGGCTACTTTGGCAAAGTGGTATTCATGTAAAGTATAGTCTAGAGAATATGCTACATTTTATTAAATGGTGTATCATTCAAGATCCATGGCAAATGCCATCTCTACTACCAAGCCTTCTTTGATTCCCTCCTCCCTGTCCAGATGTTCTCTCATGTTCTCTCCCATCTTTGAGCATGCACTGCAGTTTATTTTTACATTTTTAAGTTATTATCATTTTGAAATCATGCACTATAATAATTTTCCATGATATGATGCTTGTATTATGCAAAGTCTCTAACATATTTTTCACTCCCACTTTGGTATCAGAATGCCTTGCCCATATCTGTTGGTCAAAATATTTTTTTTGAATGAAGGGATGCTTGTTTAAAGAAATTCCCAAGAGCAATTACTTAAAGATAGACCATGTCATCTATTACCTGTACCAGAAACTTTGGTGCCTTGCTATTTTTTATTTTAGACCTTTATGCTGTATTACTTTCATTGTTCTTTAACAGGTTTGAATTTCTTACCCTTGTTTCTCAAAAATAAACTCTAAGCTCCCTGGAGACAAGGACAGTCTTTTAATACATTTATTCTCCCAGAATACTTAGCACATGGGGTGCTAAGCAACAGTGTTCAATTCACTGGATTAAATGTTGCCAAAGGCTCATCTAAGAAACATTTCAGAACATAACTAGCAGCTATCTCCCAGTCAAGGAAATAAAATCCCATAAATTTGCTTACCATGGCATTGATATTTGCGTGATCCCCTTTCCTATTCTGAATCTGAATACGCAATATTGGCAAATTCAGTCCTACCCCAGTGATCAGATTTCTCAGGTCAGCAGCACTGTATTCTCCATGCAACAGCTGACCGTTATTATCAGAACTAAGTCCTAGAGAGGCCCCGTAGAGATAGGTCTGAGAAAGTCTCTCGACTGTAGTGACATCTATTGTGGCTGCTGTCATGCAAGGACTTGAAGCCATCTTCCTTCCATACCTCGGCTCCTCTGGAGAGTGACAGCAGCTCTGAGAGCAACAACCTAGGCTCTGGATCAACTTGACACACATGAAGAAAAGTAAGCACCCCAGAAATAAAAAGGAGATACAGGCCAGGGCAATTACTAAATACAGGTTCTGGGCAGAAAGGTGCCCTCCTGTTTCCCAGGTTTCCTCAAAGTCAGGAAGCACATGAGGGGCAAAGTTGCTCAACAGCACACCCAGTGCGACAGAGGCGGAAAGCGATGGGTCTCCATGATCCCGAACCACTGCCACCACCCTTCACCTTCTGCATCAGTGGGAAGAACTAAGTGAGCAGTAAGAAGGTCTCCCATATTGGCTGAAATTTGGAAAAGGCTAGAGTCAGAAGCCTGAGAGATGTGGTAGGAAAGCCAGGCATTGGCACCATTATCTGCATCCTCTGCTACCACTTCTGCGACCAGTTGTCCAGTTCTGGCAGAGCGAGGCACAATTTCCACTGGGGATAGAGCCGTTGCTGGGCAAGGGAAACAAGATGACTGGAACATTGTCACTCCTGTCTACCACAAACAGGCTCACAGTCACTGCTGCACTCCTGGGAGGAATGCCACCGTCTCGGGCTTCCACCTGGAAGTGAAGCCCCCTGAGCTGCTCAGAGTCAAAGGAAGTTTTGGCAGTGAGAGTCCCACTAGATGTTTCTCCTGCCACCAAGCTAGAAGCTGTCTGCCCTTCAGAGATAATATCCAACAGCTCATAGAAGACAAGGCCATTCTTCCCTAGGCCAGGGTCCCGGGCAAACATATGATCTAGACAGGCCCCAGGGCCATTATTTTCAGCCACAAAAAACTCTTCTTGCTGTTGAGGAAAGCTTGGTGTATTGTGGTTTACATCAGCAACTGACAGTCAGTGTCCTGCAGGTGCTAAGTGGGGGTGAGCCACCCTCTGAGGTGGTGATCAGGACCTGGTATTTGCTGACCTGCTCCCAGTCCATTGGCCCATCAGTCAGCAAGCTATAGTAGTTGTCAAAGGCAGCCTTCAGCTTAAAAGGGCCGCCACTGGACATGCTGCAAATGACCTTACCATTGGGACTGAGGTCCTCATCCCTTACCCTAAAGAGAGCAATCACTGTGCCAGGGGCAGCGTCTTGGGAAACTGGACTAGAGAGAGTCAGGAGGTTCACCTCAGGAACATGATCAGTCACATCAGTTACTTCCACCAGCAGTTTGGTGGTGCTCGCCAGGCCGAAGGCACCTTCATCCCTCGTCTCGATGTATGCCTCCAACAGTGTTTCAGGCGGACCTAGTGCAGCAGCTGTCCGCACCTCCTCATTTTTAGGGTGCACGTTAAAGTGTTGTCGCAGCTTTGCTTGCGTGCTGTTGCTTAAGGAGTACCGGATTTCCCCATTGGAACCTTCATCCGGGTCCGAGGCCTGAACTCGGAATAACACAGTCCCATTGGGTGTAGTCTCTGGCACTTTGGTGCGGTATACTGTGCGCTCAAATACAGGCGCATTGTCGTTTGTGTCCACCACAAAGATGGTGACTTGTGCATCTCCGGAGCGGGCGGGTTGCCCACCGTCCCGGGCGGTGAGCACCAAACGGTGGGTGGCGCGCTGCTCGCGATCCAGGGCTTTCTGCAGTACCAACTCTAGGTATTCGCTGCCGTCGATATGGGACCCCACGTCCAAGTGAAAGTGCTGGCTAGGGCTCAGGCAGTAGCTTAGCGCCCCGTTGCTTCCCTCGTCGGCATCTTGGGCATTAGGGAGGGTAAAGCGGGCTCCAGGCATCAGGAACTCTGCGATGTGCAGCTGCACGTCGCCGGCCAGGAAAAGAGGTGAGTGGTCGTTGGTATCCAGGACACGAACGCGCACCTTGTGCAGCTCCAGCGGGTCCTCGAGCACCAGCTCATTGATCAAGACGCAGGCACCTTTGGCCTTGCAGAGCCGTTCACGGTCTGCCGGCTCTCGGACCACCAAGCCACCGCTGGACAGATACACCCCGAAGTAAGACTCGCTGTGGCTGGAACGGAAGCGAAAGTTCCGCAAGGACAGAGTGGCCGCTGACAGCTTCAAGTCCGCGGCCACATTGCCTACGGTCACGCCCCGCTTGGTCTCTTCCAGCGCTGAGTATTCGAGCTGTCCCGCGGCAAAGCCGCAGGACACCCACAGACAGAAAACTGCCACCCTCCAGCGCACCATCCTCCCTCTCGGCGTCCTTGCTCCACCAGCAGTGACCTGGGACCGTGCTCCGGACTCCCGGAGAGCACTAACCGTGGTAAAGAGCAGGCGCCGGCCGGCGCCCGCCGCCACTTGGAGGTGCAGAGACAGCCGAAGGTCCGCCTCCTGGAGACACCGGGATTGCCCTGCGCTAGCCGGCTGGAAGTGAAACGAGCCGTCTGGGAAAGCGCCGCCGGCCTTGTGCGGAGGAGCGCAGCGCCGCCTAGGGGTGCAGAGACCAGGTAGGCGGCCCGGGCTGGGAGGCGCTGCCTCCGTTCCCGGCCGCCGGGGATGTCGCCCCGAGTCCCCGCGCGGGCGCGGGGGGGCTAACACACTTTTCCTTCACGGCGTTTCCTAGGACGATGCCCTCAGACAGCCCCGGTCTGAATCTCCGCAACCTCCGCTAGAACACTGCGTGTAACGGGCTGAGCCCTCCTGGCACCTCTCGCTGACTGTTAGAGCGGAGCACCGAGTCCCAGGCGCTCGGACCCCCGGCCCTTTGCAGCCCCCGAGAAGGGGGCGAATCTCCGAGGGAAAACGCAGAGCCCCGGCAGAGAGAGGCACAACCTTGGCGGTGAACGGGAACGACCACGCCTTCGAGGCTTAAGGAAACAGGAACCCCAAACTAAGTGCTGCAGTGCATTTGGTGTTGGATTCCCAGCCTCTCCGCTGCGGGTTAAACTCTCTTCACCTTCTTTATCCCTGGAGCCGCCAACATTTCAACAGAGGAGACTAGCGAGGGGCAAATTGGGAAATAGTGTTCTCTTCAAGCTTGCCCAGGACTCCAGCTTTTCGAGGCACCAAAGTGGGCGAGCGCAAGGCTTACCGTTCAGCGTTCCGCTATTGTGGTTTAGCAGTTTCTCTTTACCCAGGCGGCCCTCCTGGGAGTGCTTTGCAAGCAACCCCTGACCAGTCAATAGCAAACACCAGGAACGCAGAAATCTCGGACTGACAACTCACCCTCAAACGGCGAGTGTGAGGTGAACGGGAAAGTACTAAGGTACAATCCAGAGTGTGACTAGGAAACTATTCTGTAAAAATACTGCTCTGTCAATATTTAGAAAACAGCATTGAGGCAGGGTCAGAATAGGCTAGATATCCATACTTTCTCCAACTTCGTTTTTAAGCTAGTCTTCACGGAAATTGGGACAGTGATCAATTCTATGAAAAACACCTATGCTCTACAAGAAATGCCTCCCAATTCTGCCCAGCACCCTATAACCAGTGGCTTTCCCTGACGTGGGGGCAAGCTGAAAAATTGACTGACTTAAATGACCATTAAACACTCAATTCCTCATTCAAATTCTTCTCTTAATATAATTGCATTACCCAAAGCCCGCAGAACCAAAATTTGAAAGATAAAAGCTGAATACAGATTAGGAATTGAAGCTTTCAGGGCATTATACTTTCTGGTAAAAAAAAAAAAACTGCCATAAACTATTGATAATTATTGAAGCTGAGTGCTGATGCTAACATGGGAGTTAACTGCACAGTTCTGTGAACTTAAGTATGTTTGGATGGTTCTATAATTTTTTAATTGCTTATTAAAATGAAGGGGGTGAGTAGGCAGCTCCAGCATTCTGGTTTTAAAACTAAAAGTGGGGTTGGTAACTAAGTATGCCACTAGAACCAATCACCTCCCCAGGACATCACAAACCCATCCCTTATCTCATCCATGGAAGTAAGGCAGATTACAACATAAGCCAATATAAGTAGTAGATACACCTGACTAATTTATCTTTCTGAATTAAGGAATCAAAAATCCGTGACACAAAGTCTTGGATAAAATTAAAGCAAGAAACATGTCAGCACATTTAAGTGTTAGATAGAGTCAAATATATAGCCATCACTGGGGATTCTCATTAGAATGTAAAATAACCAATAAAAGTTAAATTATTCTTTACCAAATTTCAGAACCAAAACTAATTATTCACTTCAGTGTCAGAGATTAGGCTTTTCATTTCCTCATTTAAATTAAATGCTGCTGGCAGCCCAGTTTAAAAAAGACATATGCACCCCTATGTTTATCACAGCACTATTTACAATAGCCAAGAAATGGAAGCAACTTAAGTGTCCATCAGTAGATGAATGGATAAAGGTGTGGTGCAGATACACAATGGAATACTATTCAGCCATAAGAAGAAAACAAATCCTACCATTTACAACAACATGGATGGAGCTAGAGGGTATTATGCTCAGCGAAATAAGCCAGGCAGAAAAAGGCAAGTATCAAATGATTTCACTCATCTGTGGAATATAAGAACAAAGAAAAAACTGAAAGAAAAAAACATCAGCAGAATCACGGAACCCAAGAATGCACTAACAGTTACCAAAGGGAAAACGACTGGG
Source organism: Manis javanica (assembly GCF_040802235.1). Lineage (NCBI taxonomy): Eukaryota > Metazoa > Chordata > Mammalia > Pholidota > Manidae > Manis > Manis javanica. The sequence goes on along the minus strand of NC_133169.1, from coordinate 87,558,280 downwards.
GAGGATGGGTGGGAAGGGAAGGAAAAAGGAGAAAAGGGGGCATTATGATTAGCAGACATAATGTGGAGGCGGGGACATGGGGGAAGGCAGTACAACACAGAGAAGACAAGTAGTGACTCTATAGCATCTTACTACTCTGATGGACAGTGACTGTAATGGGGTAGGTGGTGGAGACTTGATAACGGGGGGCATCTAGTAACCATAATGTTGCTCATGTAATTGTAGATTAATGATATAAAAAAAATTTTATGCTGCTAATTAAGCTAACTGATTTGGGGTAAAGGGTTATACTTTTCACTTTTCCATAGAATATAAAATACACCTGGGGAGATGTACTCAGATTTTGCAAGACCACTGACTTTTAGAACTGCAATCAAGCTTTCAATTATACTTGACTCAGGAACTCTGAGCAGGAGGAAGAGGGAGAAGGGAAAACTCACCAAGAAACAGCATTTGCAGACTTTTTACTTTCTTTTTTTCATATTTCTATTAAACTGACACTGATGTTCATTTTCAAAGGATTTAATTTGTGTCAAGAATAAGTGGAGAGTACTCACCTATTGAGATTTGTCCCATCTGCCTCCCTATCTTTAGACATAACTGGGATTTGTGGGAAAGCATTATTTAGGAGATATCTGTGAAATTTAGATACCTCAAAGATCAGGAAGTCTCAAGAGTTTTTCCTTTAGTATAAGATGACTAGGTGAACATTAAAATAATGAATTAACAAAACTTCTCTTTAGCAGAACCTTTCCTTTCTAATATTTCGTTTTGCCATTGTATGGCATTTTCCACAGCTTCTCATAATCTAGGCATTTTCAAGCTTTCAATTAGGTGCAAGTACAACGTTAAGTGGATTCTGTGCAAAAAAATAGCCCTGAGTTCTCTTGGCCTTTATTGCCAAGACTATTATTATAAAACTCTCCCAACCAAACTTGGCCTTAAACTATAAATTGAAAGATTTCTAGCCAAAATGCATAAGCTCCCTATAGAGATCTTGAAGTCAAACAGCAGTCTGATATCAAAGAAAGAATCTGTTAGCAAAAGGATATTGTACCTTAAACAAGATTTTCTTAGTCCTTAAGATTATTCTTTGGGAATGTATTATGTACTTTTAAACTAATTTAGAAGATATTACATTAAATATTAATCCTATAAAATAGATTAATGAAGTGTCCAATTCCAGTGTAACAGGGTAGGATAAATGAAAATGGACACTTTAATGTCTTTCTCTCTCCCATGAAACCTACCAAGAACAACAAAAAGAACAGCTGACATAAAACAAAGTTATATGTTTGATGAAGCTCTATAAAATGTTTGAGCTTCAACCATAATACATGTGAAGAGAAGTTGCCAAGTGCCGTGAAAATTGCACCAAAAGATGAGAGAATGCTGAGAGGATTTCACCCCCTTGGGAAGAGCTGGTAGGAGTTTTCCAGAGTACTGCTTTACAGTGAGATGCAAAACCAGTGATCCTTTGTCTAAAATAAAAGGATCTAGATACATAGGCTGATTCAGGCAGGACTCTCCCACAATACTATTTGTCAGCACAAAATAGGAGAGAAAGCAGGGCTGAATGTTATAGTGAGCAGGTGCACTATTATTTCAACAGTGATGCTGATGCGGTAAGGCAAAGTGAAAACTCTGCACAACAAATTGCTCTGCAGCTGCCAGTTCTCACCAACTGGAAATATATGTAAAAGCTAAGGTATATACAAACCACTCTACCAAACAGTAAATAAGAAAATATTTATGTTAGTCTAGAGCATTGCTGTCCCATCCCATTTATATTCCCTGCCTCCAGATATCTGGTCCTGAAGAAATTTCTCTCAAAGAGAAGTAGTAGCCAGAAAAGATCCAACATAGGAGCTATATAAATATGACAAGAAAGAAATAAGGAAATAAATATGCAATATTACAGATAAGAATATATACCTGAAAATGTTTATTACCAAGCAGATAAAAATTTTGACTAGAGGTTGCTAATTGAAAGATTGACAAAGCAATTTTAAAGGGTCTCAGAGAATTAAGAACTCAAAACACAATGAGAATTTTAGGGAGAAAACAAAACACCACAGAAGACCATGAAAACTGAGCTGGCACAATTCATGAAATAAATGGAAATGAAATACAAAATCATCACAGAAATTAAAGGTACATTGCAAACAATAAAAAAGGTGAATAGGCTCAGCTTGGTACACAGTCAAAAACAAGAAGAAACACTTGAGAAGGTTGAGAAAAATAAGTGGAAAAAAGACAAAAAATTCAAAAGAAGTAAAGAGAAAAGTATAGCATTAGAACACAGAAATAGGAGATCTAACATACTAAGCTGCCTTTAAAGAAAGCAAACACAAGAAAAGAAAAATATCCAAAGATATCATTCAAGAAAAATCTTCAAGATACAAATAAACTTCAAGTTTCAACTTCCATCAATGTAAGCCTAGTTTTTCTGCAGCTAGTGGAATACCAATGGCAGCAGGCAGTTTTCCTTGACTATCAGATATAAGAAGATGTATATTTTATCAAGATTTTTTTTAACTGATGAGATATACACTCGTATTTCCACTTTCAGCTCTGACATATAAAGAGCTTGAAATCTGTCCCTCTTGTCCTTACAACAAAAAAGAGCTGGATAAATGATTTCTCTTGAACCCAGCAGAGAGCTGAGCTTGCAGGGAAAACCTCTACCCTGAAATCTGGAGATACAAGAAAATACAGAGAGTCACAGCCAAGAAACATCTGCTTATGTGCAACAGAAGGCAGTGGAGCCAGAGATGGGTAGGGAAAATTAAATGGAAATTCTTCCAAATTGCTGGAGGCTGAGCTATGGACTATCTTGAAAGTGGAAAATCTCCTGGAGGCCCAGTTTCAGAAAGCCCCTGCATTTTATGGGCTTTACCTTCAGGAATCCTACCAGGTTCTCACCAGGACCTAAAAGACAACTGTAAACACTCAGTGAACATTCAAGAAAGATCCCCTTGTGGCTCTGGCAAGGAGAAAGGAAGAGTAAGCCTTGTGAACTATGCCCAGAGGCTTTTCCATTCTTTTTAAAAAGCAATTGTATGAAACAATATGTATAAAAGTATCATTGGGCCTCTAACTTAGGGAAATGTAACAACATTGCCAATTACAATGCAAAGGAGATGGATGGGGGAACGACTGTACTGAATAAGGAAATGACACCAGATGGTAATTAGGATCCACAGGAACAAATGAACACTCAGAAATGCTAAATAAGAAACACTACAAATATATAATTGCTCTCCTTTTTTCTCACAGCATCTTCAAAAGATATAAAATTATATAAAATAATAATTATAACAATGCATTGTTGGGTTTGTAATATATATGTGTATTGGAGTTGCTATAAAAAAATTGCCACACATTGGGTGGCTTAAGACAGTTTTTCTCACAGTTCTAGAGGGAAGAAGTCCAAACTCAAGGTGTTGGTGGGCCTGTACTCCCTCTGCAGGCTCCAGGGGGGCTTCTCCACTTGCTCTGTCCAGCTTTTGGTGGCTATTTGCATTATTCCAATTTCTGCCTCTATCTTTACATGACCCTCTCCTCTGCTCTGTGTCTTCTCTTCTTATTGAAACATTTGAAATTGGAACATGCCCACTGAGATGAACTCATCTCAAGATTCTTAATTACATCTTCAAAGCTGTGTTCCTAAATAGGTGACATTCACAGGTTCCAGGGGTTAGGATGTGGACATATCTTCCTGGAGGCTGCAATTCAACCCACTATAGGATGTAATATATATAATAATGATAAGAGAGGGAAAGAAATAGAGCTATATAATAGTAATATTTTTATATCTCAATAGAATTAAGTTAGTATAAATCTGATGTATATAGTAAACTCTAGAGATATCACTGAGAAACTAACTCAAAAATACAGTTTCAAAAATTCATTGACAGAATTAAAATGTCACACTTGAAAATATTCACTCAATAAAAAGAAATCCATAAAGGAGGAATGTAAAAACAAAATAAAATTAAGACATAAAGAAAGCAAACAGTAAAATGGCAAATGTGAATCCAACTGTATCAATAAGTGTACTGTGAATTGATTAGACAATCCAATCAAAAAGCAGAATTATCAGACCAGATTTAAAAATAACAAGATCCAACTATATATTCCCTACAGGAGATACCATCAGACTCAAAGATACAAATCAGTTGGAAGTAAAAGGATGGAAAAACATATATTCTGAAAACAGTGACCACAAAAGAGCTGGAGTGGCTATACTTACTAATAACAGAAAAAATATTACTAGAAATAAAGAGGTTCATTTTATAATGTCAAAAGGATCAATTAGGAAGGTAAAAAAATTATAAACATATAGGCAGGAACAACAAAGCCCAAAATATATGAAGCAAAAACTGACAGAAATTAGGGGAGAAATAGATAACTCAATATTAATAGCTGGAGCCTTTAATATCCTACTTCCAATAATGGATAGAACCAAGCAGAAGATCAATAAGGACATGGAAGATTTTAAAAGCACTATCAACCAACTAGACCTAAAAGGCACCTATAGAACACTCATCCAATGACAGCCGAATATACATTCTTCTCAGTTGCACATGGAATGTTTTCTATGATAGACCACATGCTAAGTGTCATGCAGATTACTGTGCACCAGCCATCAATCCCAAGGGAGAATTCTCAACACTGCCCAATGCATCTTGGTGTCAGAGTCACCAAGAAGAACCAATGCAGTCAAACTCTGGATGGAACAACACTTTACTTACACAGAGAAGAGACAGAGCAAGACCACATTCAATAATGGACGTTGGTCCCTCAAGGTCAGTGGGTCTCTCCTAGAGGCCAGTGTGGGGCAATTTGCCTACATGTACTACCCTTGTGCTGCCGTAAAAGACCTTCTCTCTCCACAGAGGAACAGATACACCAGTGAGATTGGCCAGGTACCACATGATACACTGATCTAAGCAGAAACAGAAGAGCATTCACTGAGCCTGAAGGAAAGACACATATCCCTACTCAGAGTGATAAGCCCAGCACTTTATCTCTTGGCAAAGGATGGGCTCTTTATCTCTTGGCACGGAAGGGTTCCAAGCTCAAGACCCATTCTTCAGTGACTGAATGGGGACTGAAAGACTGTGCACAAGACTGCCTTCCCAACACTAAGCCATAAAATAAGCCTCAATACATTTAAAGGAATTGATACCATACAAAGCATGTTCTCTGGCCACAATAGAATGAAATTAAAAATCAGTCACAAAAAGAAATCTTTGGAATTTACAAATATGTGCAAATTAAGTAATATGTGCTAAAACAACCAATGGGTCAAAAAATAAAGAATGGAAAATTGGAAAATGCTCTGAGGTGAATGAAAATGAAGACAATGGAATGCCAGTAAAGCAGGAATCAGAGGGAAATATATGATGTGAACATATGCTGTAAATGTTGACATTAAACAGGAAGAAATATCTCAAATCAGTAACTTCTCACTTCAAGTCAACTGACTCCAAATCAAATCAACTAACTTCCCACTTCAAGACACTTGAAAAATAAGGCAAACCAAACTTAAAAGCAGAAAAAAGGAAATAATTGGGATTAGAGCAGAAATAAATGAAACAAAGAATGAAAAAGCAGTAGAGAAAAACAATGAAGCCAAAAGTTGGTTCTTTGAAAAGATCAACAAATGTTTACCTAGACTGACCAAGAGAAAAAGTCAGAAGACTAAAATTACTAAAGCCAGAGGTGGAAGAGCATTAATACTGACCTTACAGAGATAAAAAGGTTTTAAAAAAATACTATGAATAATTATATGCCAATAAATGAATAGCTTAGGTGAAACAAACTCCTAGAATATGCAAATATCAAAACTGAGTCAAAAAGAAATAGAAAATCTGAATGGATCTATAAAAAGTAAAGAGGTTGAATTAGTAACAATAGAACAACATAAAAAGAAGAAATACCAAATAGCATCATGAATGAGTTCTACCAAACATTTAAATAAATATTAATAGCAATGCTTCACAAACTCTTCCAAATAGGAGTCATATTTTATACATGAACCAAAATAAAAATGAACCAAAAAATGAAATAAAAGAAATTCCATTTACCATAGAATCAGAAAGATGAAAACATTAAGAAATAAATTTAACAAAAAATATAAAATGTATACTCTTAAGACAGCAAAACATTGCTGAAAATACAAAGAAGATCTAAATAAATGGAGAATAAATCCCATGTTCATGATCAGAAACTTCATGCTGTTAAGATGGCAATACTCCCAAAATTGATCTACAGATTGGACAAACTTCCTATCAAAAGTAAGCTGGCAGAGAGAAGACAAGTATTGACTCTAAAGCATCTTGCTATGCTGATAGACAGTGTCTGCAATTGGAAGTGGGAACTTGATAGTATGGGTGAATGCTGAAACCACAATGTTATTCATGTGAAACCTTCGTAAGATTGTATATTAGTGATACCTTAATTTGAAAAAAATGTAAGCTGGCTTCCTTGAAGAAACTGACGAACTGATCCTAAAATTCATATGGAAATGCAAGGCACCCAGAACAGCCAAAAATGGGCAGATAATATGAACAGACAATTGTCCGAAGAAGAAATTCAGATGGCCAGCAGGCATATGAAAAGATGCTCCACATCACTAATTATCAGGAAATTCTAATTAAAAACCACACCAGTTAGGATGGCCAACATCCAAAAGACAAGGAACAACAAGTGCTGGTGAGAATGTGGAGAAAAGGAACCCTTCTACACTGTTGGTGGGAATGTAGATTAGTTCAACCATTGTGGAAAGCAATATAGAGGTTCCTCAAAAAAAGTAAAAATATAAATACCATTTCACCCAGGAATTCTACTCCTAGGAATTTACCCAAAGGAAACAAGATCCCAGATTCAAAAAGATATATGCACCCCTATGTTTATCACAGCACTATCTACAATAGCCAAGATATGGAAGCAACCTAAGTGTCCATCAGTAGATGAATGGATAAAGATGACATGGTACATATATACAATGGCATATTATTCAGCCATAAGAAAGAAACAAATCCTACCATTTGCAACAACATGGATGGAGTTGGAGGGTATTATGCTCAGTGAAATAAGCCAAGCGGAGAAAGACAAGTACCAAATGATTTCACTCACCTGTGGTGAAGAACAACAAAGCAAAACTGAAGGAACAAAACAGCAGCAGAATCACAGACTCCAAGAAGGGACAAGTGGTTACCAAAGGGAAATGGTAGGGTGTTGGGAGCCGGGGCTATGTCCCTTCCCCCACGTCTGAATGCAGCATGGGAAAGCACAAGCTTGAGAGCAACCGGTGCAGTCCTTGGAAGTTATCTGCTCACAAAAACATATCTTGTCCTTGAAGATGAGCCAAGACTCCTCACTCTGAAAATAGGGAGACCTTGAGGATGTGTGAAAACACCTCCCCGCCAGCGCCACCTAAGGTCCAATTATCTCCTGACCCACCCCTTACTTGCTACTTGCATAAATTGAGCCTGTAAACAATAAACTTCGCCAGCTTGATCAGACATCCTGTCCTGCTGGTCATTCTTTGTGTCTCTTGCTTGTCTCATTTCTGCAGGCGTCTCCGGCACACTCCACGTTCGTCCCGCGGGCCAGGACAGTAGGGGAGGGCAGGTGGGGAGGAAGAGAGGAGAATAAAGGGCATTATGATTAACACATATTGTAGGGGAGTCATGGGGAAGGCAGTATAGCACAGAGAAGACATGTAATGACACTATTGCATCTTACTACGCTGATGGACAGTGACTGCAATGGGGTGTGGGGGGACTCGATAATGTGAGTTAATGTAGTAAACGCATGTTGCTCATATAAAACTTTATCATATTGTATATCAATGATACCTTAACAAAAAAACTGTAACAAAAGACAAAGAAGGTCATCATATGATGATAAAGGGGTCACTTCATCAAGAATATACAACTGTAAATATTGTGCACCCAACATCAGAGCACATATATTAAGCAAACATGAACATATCTGAAGGCAATAACAGACAACATGACTAATAGTAGGGGACTTTCATGAATAGAAAGATTATCCAGGTAGAAAACCAATCAATAAGGAAACATTTATCTTAAACTGTACTTTAGATCAAATGGGCCTAACAGACATATTCAGAACTTCCTATCCAGTGGCAGCAGTATACACATTCTCAAGCACACATGGAACATGTTCTAGAATAGACTATATGTTAGTTCACAAAACAAGTCTCAGCAAACTTAAAGACTAAAATCATATAATATATCTTTTCTGACATATATAAAGCAAATATAAACATATCTGAAGGTATGAAACTAGTAATGGTATGAAACTAGTAATCAACAACAAGAGGAAAACTGGCATATTCACAAACAATGGGAAATTAAAACTACTGAAAAACAGTGGGTCAAAGATAAAACTAAAGGGAAATCAAAAAGTATCTTAAATGAAAACGGAAATACAACATAATTGTATGGGATGCAGCGAAATCAGTGCTAAGAAGGATGTTTATAGCAATAATAGGGGAGTGGGTGAAATGGGTGAAGGAGGTCAAAAGGTACAAATTTCAGTTCTAAAATAAATAAGTCCTGGGGACACAGTGCACAGTATGATGATTATAGTTAATAATACTGTATTGTATATTTGAAAGTTGCTAAAAGAGTGGGTCTTAAAAGTTCTCATTGCAAGAAAAAAATTGTATTATGAGTAGTGATGGATGTTAACTACTGTTATTATGGAGATCATTTCCAAATACATGCAAATATTGAGTCATTAAGTTGTACACCTGAAACTAACATGTTGTAGGTCAACTATACCTCGATTTTTAAATTTTAGTTTAAACAATAAATGTTTATTAAATGAAGTTACTTAGTGAATGTTCAATATAAGAATTGGGAAGATCTTCCTAACTAAAGTGGAAAACTTAAAATCCATAAGAGAAAAGTAGACATATTTTAACATAGAAATTTTTAAAATACTTTTATATGGCAAAATGTACCATATACAAATCAATATAAATTATAGAGGAGGAAAATGTACTTGTGATATAGGGGGGAGATAAAAGTTAATATCAATATTTTACAGAGAAATTTACCAAGTTTAAAAACACAGTCAAGTTTTTTAAATTAAAAAATGGGTAAAGAATTTAAGTGATAAATCAAAGAAAAGCAAATACAAATGATTATATGTTCAAATTCACTAGTGGTATATAGGAATTAAAATTAAAGTAACAATAAGATATCACTTTATACAAATCACACTGACAGAGTGTAAGAACCCTACTTTTTGGAGATAAATGGGATAGCAACCTCAACCTCTTGGTAGAAACTGAAAGTACTACAAAATTCTTAGGAAGTAATCTGTCAACACACTTCAAAATCAAAACTATTAACCTTTCATGCATTAATTCCACATCTGAAAACAAATTTTGTGAAATAAAAGCACCAATATTTTAGGAATGTGTAGAATGATAGTACAGCACGATTTATGAAGGCAAAAGAACACTTGAAACAACCTGCCCATCAACAGGTGAATAACTGAATAAATAAACAATTCTCCCACACTGTGGAGTACTATGCAGCTAGTAAAACTATCAGAGTCTTAGGGATTTCTACAAGGTATTGCTGACTGAGGAAACACATCATCTGTACTAATAAACTTTTGAAAACAAGTAGTAATAACAAAAACCCACCAGGTATATGCATGTATATGAACAATTACGTGACTGCAAATTAAAATGTGACAGGAAAATCACAAGATTTCTCATATTGAATACTCAACACAGAAACACTGACATGCCCAGAGGAAATAGACAACCCAAAAGGATTTACTTTTAAAAATAAAAAAAAAGCACTTATGTAAAAATTACACTTTAAAACATGTATGGGTATATGTATAAATTTAAATAACATTCAAATATTGAAAATTTTATCATTACCTTCATTAAAACAAATGGTTACTAAATGCTTAAGTGCTCACAATGTGTAAATGTACTCACAATACTTGTAAATGCTCACATTTACTTTCTAAACTACAAAGAATTCACCAAAAAAATATTAGACATGTGGACAATTTATTGTTTATGCATTAAGATTTAAATAATAAGCATAATTAAACGTACAATGTCGGTTAACACTCATTAAATACCATAAATAAAATTAAAGAATCATCTTTAAAAATTTGAAGATTCTTAAACGGAACACTGTAGGAAATGCTAAAATAGTTTTAAATTCGAACTCACCTCTTTCAAATGTTTAGAATCTGCTTCTTTTTCACCTGTTTGTTCTGATGAACTCAGACAAGGAGGTAGGCTGGGGCTGAAGGCCATGAGGTCGGCCTTGGGCGGCCCCTCCCCAGAGCACACGCGCTGCCGCCTGGGCTGCGAGCACGACCAGCTCCCCACCGCGCTGGAGCACACCAGCGGGGGCCGCCCCGGCCCGCACGCGCCCTCGCTGCGCGGCGCCGAGCACCGCAGCGCCGTGTACAGCAGCAGCGTGAGCACCAGCAGGCTGGACACCGCGCAGATGCCGACGACCAGGTACACGTTGACGTCCACCAGCGCCGCCTCCGTGCTCCGGGCGCCCGCCGACGCCCGCGACGACGCCCTGGGCGCCTGGCCGCTCTCCACCAGCGACAGCAGCACGGTGGCCGTGGCCGTCAGCGCCGGCTCGCCGTGGTCCTTCACCAGCACCAGCAGGCGCTGGCGCGGCGCGTCCGCCTCGTCCAGCGCGCGCGTCGTGCTCACCTCGCCCGTGTACAGCCCCACGCGGAACGGGCTGCGCGCGCCCCCCGCCGCCGCCTGCAGCTCGAACGACAGCCACGCGTTGTAGCCCGAGTCCGCGTCCACCGCGCGCACCTTGGCCACCACGTGGCCCGCGCCCACCGACCGCGACACCAGCTGGCTCGTCGCGCCGCCGCCGCCGCCCGCCCCAGGCGGCAGCAGCGAGGGCGCGTTGTCGTTCTCGTCCAGCACGAACACCTGCAGCGTCACGTTGCTGCCCAGGGGCGGCACGCCCGCGTCGCGCGCGCTCACCTGGACCTGCAGCAGCTCCAGCTCCTCGTGGTCCAGCGGCTGCAGCGCGTACACCTTGCCGCTCTCCGCGTGCACCGACACGTAGCTCGACAGCGCGCGCTCGCCCACGCGCCGCTCCACCAGCGAGTAGGACACCCGCGCGTTCTCCTGCGCGTCCGCGTCGCGCGCCGACACCGTGAAGATGTGGCGGCCCGGCGGGTTGTTCTCCTTCACGAACACCGTGTACTCGGGCTGCGCGAACGCCGGCGCGTTGTCGTTCACGTCGGCCACCTGCACGGACACGCTGGCGGTGGCCGACAGCGGAGGCGAGCCCCCGTCCCGCGCTGTCACCAGCAGCTCGTAGGTCGCCACGCTCTCGCGGTCCAGGGCGCTGTCCAGCACCAGCGAGTAGTAATTCTTGAAGGTGGACACCAGCTTGAAGGGGACGTGGGGCGACAGGGTGCAGGTCACCAGCCCGTTGGCACCGGAGTCATGGTCGGACACGCTGATTAAGGCGATGGCGGTGCCCACCTGAGCATCTTCCCGCACAGGTAGTGACAGAGAAGTGATCGTAATTTCTGGGGCATTATCATTTATATCTAGTATTTCAACCAAAATGGTACAATGACCCGCCATTGGAATATTCCCCTTGTCAATTGCCTCCACAGGTATTTCATACAACTTCTTTTCTTCGAAGTCCAGTTTACCTTTTGTCCTAATTTCTCCACTGTTGGGATTTATGATAAATGCATCTAACACTGCTGGAGATACAGGCCTTCTAAATGTGTAGATTATATCTCCATTTGCACCATCATCGGAATCTGTGGCATTTAACTTGATCACTAATGTTCCATTAAATGCACTCTCTAACACACTCACCTTATAAATGAATTGGTCGAATTCTGGGGCGTTGTCATTCACATCCAGAATTGTGATCACCAGTTGAACTGTGCCGGTTAGCTCGGGTTTACCCCCGTCATTGGCTGTCAATAGTAAACAATGTTCCTGAATATCCTCTCTGTCCAATGATTTCCTCAACACAAGTGACAACGAAGACGTTTGTTCATGATTGTGTTTTGTGTCCAAAGCGAAATAATCGTTGGGATCTATTTGGTAGGTCAAAGCCGAGTTTACTCCAATATCTGCATCGGATGCGCCATCTAGTGGAAACCGAGTTTCCGGAGGTCTAGATTCTGCAATGATTATTGTCTTCTTACTTTCAGGGAACACTGGCGGGTTGTCGTTAATGTCCTTCACCTCCACCTCCACATGGAATACCTGCAGCGGCCTGTCCACGACCACCTCCAGGTGGATGCTGCACTCCAGGCGCCGCCCGCACAGCTCCTCGCGGTCGATCCGAGAATTCACAAACAAAATGCCATTCTGCAGATTTACCTCCAGAAGGTCCCCGCGGCCTTTGGACGCCACCCGGAACAGGCGCGGCACCAGCTCCGCCAGCTCCAGCCCCAGGTCCTGGGCGATGCGGCCCACGAAGGTGCCGTGTTTGGCCTCCTCGGGGACCGAGTAGTGGACCTGGCTGCTGCCCGCCTCCCAGGCTGTGAAGAGTAGAAGCGAAAGCAGAAGGCGCTTGACTCCTGGTCCTCCTCGCCAGGAAAACAACATGGTACAAAAGACTTCAGAGATATCTGAAGTATATAGAATACCTTACCTCAAAAAGACTCTTAAGGTCCAATTTGCGACCTTCTATTGCAGGAGGATTCGCTAAAGGTTTTCCACTATTTGCGAAATTTTCTACAGGAAGAAGCCGGGGCGCTTTCTTTGGGGAAACATTCTCAGTGAAGAGCGACACCATGCGCATTAATGTGTAAGTGTAAATATGACTCCATATTTTCCGTTGATAAAGGCTTTTTTTCTTGCACTTGATGACTTTTTTCATTGCAAATATGTAATTGAAGATTAAATGTTTTCTTTCCAGAAGTGGTAAATCACTGTATTTGGCCTAGCATTGGATGCTAGTTTAAAATTGATTGATGAGTTCCATTTTCCCACAAATATGTTTCTGCATGTGTAGAATTTCCATACAGAATTTTAAAAGGGGGGAATATTCTACATTTGCTTTTGGAAATCAGGATATAGTTCTGCACAGCTTTGTAGGTTTTGGCAAGAATATCCTTTTTCTGTAATGTTTTTTGAGACCTGTTCACGCAACAGCCATTGACTCTAACTGGAAACATAATCGATCACAAGAATAAAATGGGTGGATATGGAAAATATTGATAGTGAGTGATATAATTTTAAATAAATAAGCCACATTCACAAATTCTCCTGAAATATGGATACAGTAGCTGTATTTGAAGAAAGTGTTCAATGTGTGTGAATGTGTATGTGAGCATGTGTGTGCATAAACACACAATAATGCAGAACCTTTAGATATAACAAAGCTTTAAATTTCTGGATTCCCTTTGTATTAAATATGCCAAGAACTACCATCCTATGTATTTGATCAAATTTAAATTAATACCAATAAGTTAAACTTCCCTCTTATCCCCATCTCACACCATCACTTTTATGGGAAAAACATAACTATCACTTAAATAGACTGGTTTTCCAAGCAACAAGTAGACACATATGTTAACACATCTTTTGCAAGGAAGAGAAAGAGAGAATTTTACTTTTATCTGTTGCTATAACTATCCATACCAAGCACAAAGTTCAAGGCCAAATAGTACTATGAAAGATACAGCAATCGTTCCAGTAATTGTCTTACCTGTTCTGTGCACAACCATAAGAAATAATGAACCATAAGGTTCATTTCTGTCTCTTTGCTTCCCTCTGAAAACATAAGTACTTGGTATTCTTTTACCCTCATCCTCTAGTCCAGCTCCACTAACTGTATTAACGTAGCTTCGCTCTTAGACTGTTCCCTTGAGTCCTTCTAATTGTTTTTGTCTTTCAATGATTTAGAACATGCCCGACATCCTAGAAACACTCACCTACTTATATTACTCTTCTAACATTTTCTTTAGCTTCCAGAACACAGCTGAACTATATACTTTCTCCATTCCTCCTAGTGAGCTTCCCAGTATAAGGTAATCACTTAGCCATAGAGAGTACTCTCACCTTGACCTTGATTGGGTCATAATTGACTCTTCCCTCCTGCCTACAGAGATCCTTCCATATTCTCTTCCCTCTTTTCAAATTCCCAGCTTCCTTGCCCCCACCTGGTTCTCAGATGACTTAACCAGAGAGAGGTCATCAAATGGGAATTCAATGACTATCTTCTTAGATCAACATTTTTCTTTATATTTTCTATTTTTCATTCCCTACGAAGGAAAAATGGTCCCTACTTTTAAGGCCAACCTTAAAAATTATTCTCTATTTTATCCTCATTCATATTTTTCATCTTCATCTTCTGCCTGTCTTCTCTTCAGTATCTTCTTTTCTTGCTTCTTTCTCTCACATTAACAAAAACACTCCAAATGTCTTTAACTAAAACATACAGTTGACTCTTGAACAACATGAGTTTGAACTGCACAGGTCCACTTACACATGGATTTTTTTTCAATGAAATATTGAAATTTTTTGGAGATCCCTGACAATTTTAAAAAACATTTTCTTTTCTCTAGCTTACTAGTATATAGTTTATAATACATAAAATCCACAAAATATGTGTTAGTCAACTGTTTATGTTATTGGTAAGGCTTCTGGTCAACAGCAGGCTATTAAGTTTTGGGGGAGTTAAAATTTAAATGCGGATTTTAGACTGTGCAGGGGTCAGTCCCCCTACCCCTGCATTGCTCAAGGGCCAACTGTATATCCATATGTTTAAACTTTCTGCTTCTGGGGGTGCTGGCAAAGCCTTTTCTGTTTCTCGTTTACCTCTAACTTCTATCATTTATTTGGTACATTGCACTTTAAATTTTACTTCAGCAGTTTGTTGTTTAACTTCTTGATTTGAAGCGTAATGTCATAGGTTGAGTGGTAGCCCCCTCCCCCAAAGATATGCCCATATCTTAATCCCTGGAACCTCTGAACATTACTTTATATGTCAAAAAGTGTGACTGAGTTAAGAATTTTGAGAGGTGTTTATCCTGGGTTATACAAATGGGCCCTAAAGTGCAATCACATGTATCCTTATAAAACAAACATGGAAGAGAAGATGTGAACAAGAGTCGGCAATATGACCGTGAAGATGAGAGAAGTCTTGAGTGGTGTGTCCACAAGCTGGAATGCTGACAGCCATCAGAAGTTGGAAGAGACAACAGATTCTCTCCTGGAGTTCCAAGGGAGGTACAGTCCTGATTTTGGACTTCTTGTCTACAAAAATGTGAGAGAATAAATTTTCCTTGTCTTAAGCCACCCAACTTTTGGTAATTTATTACAGCATCCCCAGGAACTAACACACCTACCCACCCAAATTCTTTACTTGGATACACTAATTTTCACTTTCAGTATCTCTTCAGTGATTTTATCCTTTCATGTATTTATTTTTTTCCTTAAGGGATTTATTCCCAAATCTGCATCGATCATCTCCCCTGTGTCCCAGACCCATATTTCCAACCACAGTGGCTTTCTCCTAGAAGTTCAAGAGTAACATTTCTTAAATGTTCCTCTGTTTCCTTGGTGCGCAAGCATACAGTCTCTCCAACTCCATTCTTCACCTCAGTTAATGGCAATCTCATCCTCCCACGTGACCTAAGACAGTTGGTGCCATCTTCTACTACTTTTGTCTTTCTTCTAGCATTTGTATTGAGTCGGTCATTATCAGGCTGCTTCTACTTTGTCAATGCCTCTTGTACATGTTTTTTAATCCATTTTGACTGTCATAATTTGCCTTTTGATACCTAGAGTATTATACAAGATTCTTTCCTACCTTCAGAATCTCCCCTGCTCAATCCTTCAAGTACATATTCACTAGAGCAAACTATGCTCATTTATTTAAACTTATCTATCCATCTGTCATACCTTCTTGTTGAAATGTTATCTATCCCTCAAGGCATTCTTCAATAAAATATTGATTAATCTCTGAAGCCCATTCCTACTTCTAACATAGAGGGAATAACCCAGGTAGTTTATTTCAATACAATGTATTTATTTAAAAATTATTAATTGAGCATATGCTGTATCCCATGTGCCAAACTAAAGATATGTGACAGAGTAGTAGGCAGAAGGCAGGAAAGTTTAATACCTTCATCAGAGTGATGGATTTAAGGCTTTATTCTCTGGTCAAAGAAACGCCTCTAGATACTTTTGTGGAAGAAAGTTACAAGATGTAAAATCCAATTGGAAGATTCACCTAATAGTCTCAGAGCAATAGTATATCCTAATGGGTTTGGGACCCTCCAAAACAGGTTTGAGCCGCTTCTATCAATGTGGTTTTAACTTCAGGTTTCTCATGAGAAAAAGGAAATGATAAATATTGTACCTGCACCATAGGACTGATTTGATAATTAAATGAGACAATGCAATTAAAGATCTTAGCTTGGGTCCTGGAAAATAAGAGATCAATAAGTATTCTTATATTTTGTTGAATTAAAAAATGCCATTAAGTGTAAGATGTACTTTTACCTATGTGCTACAAAGAAAAACAGCCAATTAAATTATTATAAACCATCAATTATAAGCTACAACCTGATTTAGGTGGATATGATAATATTCATAATATTTTAAATAGGAAATTATTACTTTTATTTAATTAAGGATAGTACAGGAGTCAATCCCACTTGAATGAAAGCACTCCGTGCGAACAGCAGAAAATTATTCATCTTAGAATTAATAACAACTAATTTTATTATTGTTTAAATACATGAAGAGAAAGTATACTGAAATAAGAATAGTGACACACGAAGCTATTTTACAAACCTATGCACAAGAGGAACAGTACATGAATTCAGTTAATAGTATCAGGAAACTCTTTGTACTAATCTTGCAAATTTTCTCTAATCATGAAATTAAGTTTGCATGAAAACTAAACTTAAGAGTTATCAAATAATTAGTTCATACTGTAATGCACTATTCTTCAAAGCTAGTAATTCCTAGGTAATAGGAAAACTGATAGACAAAATTTTACAGTGTGTTGATCCATGGCCTTCATTACATCTATTTCATTTTTTAATGCATAAAACTTGGACAAATAAAAAGTTCTAAGTGATAAATGATTACACCATAGAAGAGAAGATATTTGATAGTTTAAATTATAACATTATGAAGAAAACAGAAAGAAAAGGAGAATCTATTGATACACCAAGAGCAAGTTTTTAAACGAAACAAACATACTTAAATTATATAAATGACTTACTTCACTGGAAGGATTTAAACAATCTCCTGTCTGTGGAAGGCTGGGGCTGAAGGCCATGAGGTCGGCCTTGGGCGGCCCCTCCCCAGAGCACACGCGCTGCCGCCTCTGCTGCGAGCACGACCAGCTCCCCACCGCGCTGGGGCACACCAGCGGGGGCCGCCCCGGCCCGCACGCGCCCTCGCTGCGCGGCGCCGAGCACCGCAGCGCCGCGTACAGCAGCAGCGTGAGCACCAGCAGGCTGGACACCGCGCAGATGCCGACGACCAGGTACACGTTGACGTCCACCAGCGCCGCCTCCGTGCTCCGGGCGCCCGCCGACGCCCGCGACGACGCCCTGGGCGCCTGGCCGCTCTCCACCAGCGACAGCAGCACGGTGGCCGTGGCCGTCAGCGCCGGCTCGCCGTGGTCCTTCACCAGCACCAGCAGGCGCTGGCGCGGCGCGTCCGCCTCGTCCAGCGCGCGCGTCGTGCTCACCTCGCCCGTGTACAGCCCCACGCGGAACGGGCTGCGCGCGCCCCCCGCCGCCGCCTGCAGCTCGAACGACAGCCACGCGTTGTAGCCCGAGTCCGCGTCCACCGCGCGCACCTTGGCCACCACGTGGCCCGCGCCCACCGACCGCGACACCAGCTGGCTCGTCGCGCCGCCGCCGCCCGCCCCAGGCGGCAGCAGCGCGGGCGCGTTGTCGTTCTCGTCCAGCACGAACACCTGCAGCGTCACGTTGCTGCCCAGGGGCGGCACGCCCGCGTCGCGCGCGCTCACCTGGACCTGCAGCAGCTCCAGCTCCTCGTGGTCCAGCGGCTGCAGCGCGTACACCTTGCCGCTCTCCGCGTGCACCGACACGTAGCTCGACAGCGCACGCTCGCCCACGCGCCGCTCCACCAGCGAGTAGGACACCCGCGCGTTCTCCTGCGCGTCCGCGTCGCGCGCCGACACCGTGAAGATGTGGCGGCCCGGCGGGTTGTTCTCCTTCACAAACACCGCGTACTCGGGCTGCGCGAACGCCGGCGCGTTATCGTTCACGTCGGCCACCTGCACGGACACGCTGGCGGTGGCCGACAGCGGAGGCGAGCCCCCGTCCCGCGCTGTCACCAGCAGCTTGTAGGTCGCCACGCTCTCGCGGTCCAGGGCGCTGTCCAGCACCAGCGAATAGTAATTCTTGAAGGTGGACACCAACTTGAAGGGGGCGTGGGGTGTTAGGGAGCAGGTCACCTGCCCATTGGCGCCAGAGTCAAGGTCGGACACTCTGATCAAGGCAATGACTGTGCCCACCTGAGCGTCCTCTCGCACTGGGAGCGACAGCCAAGTGATCATTACCTCGGGGGTATTATCATTCAGGTCTAGAACTTCTACCAGGACCGTGCAGTGACCTTCCATGGAAGGAATCCCTTTATCAATGGCGTTAACTTGAATTTCATACTCATTATTCTCTTCAAAATCCAGTTTCCCGTGAATTCTTATTTCACCTGTTTCTGGATTTATTGAAAATATACATTTGTCACTAGCTGGTAAAATGATTCTTATTCCATAGGAAATTTCTCTATTCATTCCTTCGTCTAGATCTGAAGCGTTTAGTTGAATCACTCTTGTGTTGTTTTGGACATTTTCAAACAGCACTACTTTATAGCCCGGCTTATCAAACTCCGGAGCGTTGTCATTCACATCCAGGACGGTTATTTGAATCCTAACAGATCCTGTTAGCTCAGGTTTACCCCCATCCAGGGCGGTCAGCAACATATTAAGTTCTGCCGTTTCCTCTCTATCCAATGATTTCTTAAGAACTAATTCAGGCAATACAATTTTATTGTTTTTCGTTATTGTTTTAAGAGTAAAATATTCATTTAGACTTAACCTGTAAGTAAGAAGAGAGCTCTCGCCGATATCCGCATCAGAAGCTCCCTCTAGAGGAAAATGAGAGTCCAGAGGTGCAGATTCAGAAATAAGTACTTTTTGTTCCCCTTTTCTGAACACGGGCGGGTTGTCGTTAATGTCCTTCACCTCCACCTCCACATGGAATACCTGCAGCGGCCTGTCCACGACCACCTCCAGGTGGATGCTGCACTCCAGGCGCCGCCCGCACAGCTCCTCGCGGTCGATGCGAGAATTCACAAACAAAATGCCATTCTGCAGATTTACCTCCAGAAGGTTTCCGCGGCCTTTGGACGCCACCCGGAACAGGCGCGGCACCAGCTCCGCCAGCTCCAGCCCCAGGTCCTGGGCGATGCGGCCCACGAAGGTGCCGTGTTTGGCCTCCTCTGGGACGGAGTAGTGAACCTGGCCGCTCCCTGTCTCCCAGGCTGCGACGAGTCCAAGCGAGAGCAGCAGACTCCAGGCTCCTGGGCCTCCTCGCCAGGAAAACACCATTGCAGATAGGGAGATCTCTGAGGCGAGACTGTCAGGTTAAGGGATCATTCGCCTGCGAATCTTTATGAGACGTCTCCCTTTTCTATAAGTATATATTTAGTAAATTTTACCCAGCATTCCAGTCAATATGGAGTCAGTTCTATTCTGTGAATGGTTGGAATCTAGGCGCTGAGACGAAATTTTCCTTTTTCACCTTCTGAGTATACAGCGACATCAAGTGACTGATTATGTAAGTACAGAAAGATCCTGAGGTTCTTTTTAGTTTAGCCACTACCGGGGTCAGTTTAAATTCTGTTCCAACTTTTGGTTATTTTCATGGATCATTTGTAAATGCCCATTTATAAATGTGATATAAGTAACACAGCACAAATACTTCCATCACACTGCAGTTTGTAAGATACTGTACTTCAAAGTTTATCATAAAATAATCATTGAAATACAGTATGTCAGAAGTTACTCTCAAGCTGTCATGGAGAATAAAATTAAGATTAATGTACATCACCCCACCCTTATATTGCTTATAGTTCACACTTGTAACTTTTTCCTTCAAAACACTGCATTGTAGGACTTCAGGAGAAAGAATCCCCCCCCAACCACCATTTAGTAATGGGAAAAAACTAAAATATTTCTTTTAAATAAATATTCCATTCATATAAGTTATTGTATTCATAAATCTGGTGAATATTGGAATTCATCATAGGTGTAGATGTTGTTGTTTTGGTTCCTTAATGCTCAAATGTGATGACTCTATACACAACTGTCATTCCCATAACATGTTAAAATGAGACTTGGGTAAAGACTCTACAAAGTTTTGCTCTAGCGGGAGTAAAGTGTTTTCATATAAAATGTTGGGTCAAAGCCTCAAAATGTCACAATATTCTAATGTGGCGAAGGAGCACTAATATGAAAAAGATCCCATGAAATGTTCTGGATCCCAGTCTCATTGACTTAAGTCAAAAGACTATGAACTTTATAATGACCTTTTGGTTTCCCCTTAAGTCTTTCCCTTCAAGCCAGTTAGTAGTTACTCAGAATATGCTTCTCTTCAGAAAATCATATTAGTGACTATGATACAAGGGAGAATCAAAAGACTTTTCATAATTTTATTCATTAATTCAAGACCAGCTTTAAGGGAAAAATGAAGCATAGATAAGATCCCACAGATAGTTGTGAATAAGTAAATATAGCTTTTATAAGCTCATTAAAATTCAGGTCAAAATCTTTAAACTGAAAATTTGTCACCATTCCTTTTACACAAATAATAAATAAACTGAGATATGAAATCCTCACAACCAAAAATTGATAACTAAGAATGGTTCTACAAGATAACTTAAATCAACTATAAAACTGGCTCTTAATCAAAAGCATTTTAATTTTTATACTATTTGATACTTAAATAGTCTAATAATATCACCACCAATCTTCTTCTTTTTCTATTTTCCATTTTCAAAAGTGTCAATGTACCATAATTGCTCAGGAACTTTGCTGAAAAAGTAGTGTGTTATATAGCCCTCACACACTGGTACACATATTAATAATTAACATAACTATTTCCTACTAAGCAGAAAGGAACATCTAAATTTACCTTAATAGTTAAACAACTGAACTAGAAAATAGGTTGAAATTATAATTTTACACCATAGAATGTAATCCTGAAATTAAGAATAAGTACAAAAGACACTATATGTGATACAAATTAGTGCACATAATTTGGAATCATCTAAAATGTGTGTTTATTATTTTGTACCATAAAATAAATTGTTTGCAAACATTTAATTTGTACTTGAAACATTCCAATATCTTTCTTTATTAAATTTAAATGACTTTGAATCATTCCAAGAATTTCATTTGGACAGGAGTAATAATGTGTGCCCTATCCAACATTCACATTTATTATATTTACAAAGCTTCATAAATGATATGATGGTTTAATTACATTTGAGCCTGAAATAGTTTATATTTTAATCTGATTGCCTGCTTTGGAATAAAGAATATTTTAGCCAATTAGTATTGAGGTACAAAGGTTCATGAACAAATGTCCAAGAATGGGCTTCAGCATGGGGTCCCTGAGTAGGATTCCAAAACGTATGCTGTGTAATGTTAAGGAAAGAATAGCCATATATGACTTTCATCAGATTGTCAAAGTGGGTGATTGCAACACCCTATATGTAGCTAAGAAACTCTGAATTAGAAAAACGATCTAGAGGTAAATGATCTTTGCTAGAATCTTTATATATTATCATCCCACATGGAAAAAAAATTTCACAAACACTAGAGATAAAAGCATTTAAAGACAGGAAATTCATAACAGATGAATGAAACTGATAATTGTCAATATACTTCACTTCAATGGAGTTAACTTCTTCCTATCTAGATGAATCCACACAACAAAGAAAGGGCAATTAGCAAATACTGCAGCTAGTATAGGCATGTATGAATGCCTTTAGCAAGTTTGAATGACTTTATTTAATAATATGAGTAACTTTGTCTTGTTTATTTGGAAGCATAAATCTGGATACTGAGCATGTAGTAGATAAATCTCTACCTGTTTCATGGAACAAAATGAAAAGTGGACAGAACTTTTAGTTATATTATGTTCATGAAAGCAGCATACTACAGTGAAGACTACTTTTTTCCACAAATAATATAAAAAAGGTTTTATCTAACCAGTTGAGAAAAAACTTGAATAAAAATCATTTAATGGACAATAAATGTATGATGAATATTTAACACCACAGAGAAAGAAAGGTAAATCCTTTCAAACCTAATGAGGACTGTTCAATCCTTAATACAAACTTGAAGTGAGAAAAGTTAGGCAATCTAATGTGAAAATATCAAGGCAAAGACGGTTCAAAGACAAAGAGGATGAATTAATTTACATAATGCATACTGATTATCTACATTAGTGAGAATTAGAGATGAAATCACAATATTAGATCATTGAAAATTATTTCTCATTTTTCCAGTCAGAAATTATTTCTAATAAAGTGATGACAGGAGGTCATTCTTACACTTTATTTCTACCAAAACATTAGGAGAAATACATTTGTTGGCTTAAGCCCTGGCTCTTCCTATGATTAAAATTGGATATGTGTGTCATTTGCATTTCACTAATATTGTTTTTTAAAGCAATATCCAAAATACAAAGTTTTCATTAAAATTTTCTATGTAAAACTGGATCTTTAAACATTTACCATAGACTTTAAAACAGGAGGAATCTATCATACCTGTGCAGGATGATTCGCTCCAGTCTCCAGCCTTCCCCCTCCTACTTCTTTATCCAGACCCGGGGGGAGATTGGGGCTGAAGGCCATGAGGTCGGCCTTGGGCGGCCCCTCCCCAGAGCACACCCGCTGCCGCCTCTGCTGCGAGCACGACCAGCTCCCCACCGCGCTGGAGCACACCAGCGGGGGCCGCCCCGGCCCGCACGCGCCCTCGCTGCGCGGCGCCGAGCACCGCAGCGCCGTGTACAGCAGCAGCGTGAGCACCAGCAGGCTGGACACCGCGCAGATGCCGACGACCAGGTACACGTTGACGTCCACCAGCGCCGCCTCCGTGCTCCGGGCGCCCGCCGACGCCCGCGACGACGCCCTGGGCGCCTGGCCGCTCTCCACCAGCGACAGCAGCACGGTGGCCGTGGCCGTCAGCGCCGGCTCGCCGTGGTCCTTCACCAGCACCAGCAGGCGCTGGCGCGGCGCGTCCGCCTCGTCCAGCGCGCGCGTCGTGCTCACCTCGCCCGTGTACAGCCCCACGCGGAACGGGCTGCGCGCGCCCCCCGCCGCCGCCTGCAGCTCGAACGACAGCCACGCGTTGTAGCCCGAGTCCGCGTCCACCGCGCGCACCTTGGCCACCACGTGGCCCGCGCCCACCGACCGTGACACCAGCTGGCTCATCGCGCCGTCGCCGCCGCCCGCCCCAAGCGGCAGCAGCGCGGGCGCGTTGTCGTTCTCGTCCAGCACGAACACCTGCAGCGTCACGTTGCTGCCCAGGGGCGGCACGCCCGCGTCGCGCGCGCTCACCTGGACCTGCAGCAGCTCCAGCTCCTCGTGGTCCAGCGGCTGCAGCGCGTACACTTTGCCGCTCTCCGCGTGCACCGACACGTAGCTCGACAGCGCGCGCTCGCCCACGCGCCGCTCCACCAGCGAGTAGGACACCCGCGCGTTCTCCTGCGCGTCCGCGTCGCGCGCCGACACCGTGAAGATGTGGCGGCCCGGCGGGTTGTTCTCCCTCACGAACACCGTGTACTCGGGCTGCGCGAACGCCGGCGCGTTGTCGTTCACGTCGGCCACCTGCACGGACACGCTGGCGGTGGCCGACAGCGGAGGCGAGCCGCCATCTCGTACTGTCACCACTAATTTATAGACGGACACCGTCTCCCGGTCCAGGGCACCATCCAGCACTAGTGAATAATAGTTCTTGAACGTGGACATAATCTTGAAAGGGACGTTGGACGTTAGAGAACAGATCACCTGTCCGTTGGCACCGGAGTCGCGGTCTGACACACTGATCAGAGCAATGACTGTGCTAGGCTGAGTGTCTTCCCGTACTTGGAGAGACAGGGAAGTCACGGTGACTTCAGGTACATTATCATTGGCGTCCAAGATTTCTACCCAGACAATACAGTGACCTGCCATTGGGGGAATCCCCTTATCTGTGGCCTGTACTTCTATTTCATAAAACTTATTTTCTTCATAATCTAAAGTTCCATTGACCCTCATTTCTCCATTATTTTCATCTAGTTTAAATAAGAGTTTTCCATTGGGCTTAATCGACATGATGGAATACGTTACCTCCCCATTGACTCCTTCATCTCTATCTGTGGCGTTTAAGTTTATCACAAACGTTTCTTTAGCTGCGTTTTCCATTAATCTCACCTTGTATTCCGATTCCTCAAATTCCGGATCATTGTCATTAATATCCAAGACAAGGACCAAGAGCTGAACAGTGCCGGTGAGCTCCGGTTTCCCCCCATCTGCAGCAGTCAGTAGCAAGTTAAGTTCTGGAGTTTTCTCTCTATCCAGGGACTTCTTTAATGTAAGTGATAGTCTTTTAGTATGCTTGCTATTTGTTGGTAGTTCTAAAGAAAAATACTCATTTTGACTTAGTCTGTAGGTCAATAGAGCATTTTCTCCTATATCCGCATCAGAAGCTCCCTCTAGAGGAAAATGAGAATCAGGTTGCTTAGATTCAGAAATCAGCAGCTTGTGTTCTCCGAGTGAGAACTCAGGCGGGTTGTCGTTAATGTCCTTCACCTCCACCTCCACATGGAAAACCTGCAGCGGCCTGTCCACGACCACCTCCAGGTGGATGCTGCACTCCAGGCGCCGCCCGCACAGCTCCTCGCGGTCGATGCGAGAATTCACAAACAAAATGCCATTCTGCAGATTTACCTCCAGAAGGTCTCCGCGGCCTTTGGACGCCACCCGGAACAGGCGCGGCACCAGCTCCGCCAGCTCCAGCCCCAGGTCCTGGGCGATGCGGCCCACAAAGGTCCCGTGTTTGGCCTCCTCGGGGACCGAGTAGTGGACCTGGCCGCTCCCTGCCTCCCAGGCTGCGACGAGCAGAAGCGAGAGCAGCAGACGCTGAGTGCGCAATTCCCTTCTTTGAGACCAGATCATCGCATACGACATTGACTTCCGAAATAACATTCTTTACACCTACAGTACCTGAGACTCCAGTTTCGGAATAATAATCTCACTGGATTTTTCAGAAGTTTCAAAGGCCCTTTTAACAGTAGCTTCCGGCATGATGGAGTCGTTTTTTTGGTGTGGGGCGTGCCTGGCTTTCAGACCAACCTTTGAATTAACTATTTCCACCAAGTAAAGAGCGACACCTTGTGCCTGAAATTGTGAGTACTGTACACTACATCCAACACACAGAATTTCAGGAGTTTCATGGTATTTTATCCCCAAAATAATATTTTCGAAGAGCTAATTTAGAGACCATTCAAATTTTATGTCTAGTGAAATTGATGGTATGTGGAAAATGGCATTTTATTCTAAACATCAAATCTAAACGTTCCTTATGTTTGAGTTATACAATTATCATTTTACGTACTACATAAATACACAGAGAAAGAAGAGTTCAGTTCTGTAGGCAGCCTTAGGAAAAACTGGGATTAAACATTTCCGATATTGTTTCTTAGAAAAATAATCAAATTTGAATTGTTTTACTTCTAGTCTACCTTGTTACTTTGGCTACCGGGAAACTCAAAATCAAATTTGAAGTTGTAATAGCAATTCTTTAGTCTTTTAAGTTCTACATGGTGTGTTATTATCTATGAGCACTTGCCTTCTACTCATATCTATTTTTTTTAGTTCTGATTCTTTATTGTTACTCACATTTAGTTGTGTTCTTGCTACAAGCAACTTTATACCCACTGAAGAATAAGAAAAACAAAATATATTTTCAAATTTGGTAATTTAAAGCATAGAATTCGTAAGAGAAAAATCTATTGAGGTAGATGACATTTATATTTGACATGTATGATTTCTCATGTAAGTTGCATTGCTAATAGTATAATAGGTTATATAAAAAATGACACTTTATGCAATGGTGTAAATGATAGGAAAGAAGTTGTCTTTCAACTATAGAATAAGCTTTATTATCATTCAGTGAAAAAAATTAAAATCACCAGGAAAGTGTCTGTGCCATATTGGTATTTTGAAGTCACCAACATCAGTTTGTGTATATTTACATGATGTATATTTGTGTATGTTTACAAGATGTATTCATGAAAATAGCTAACTTGTTTCTTGTTGAAATAATTTTGGGTTTGAGATTATAAATATATCCAAAATAAGGGTATTATTTCTAATTATATCTTCTTTAAGTGACTAATATTTGTCCTAAAAAATTAGAAAATAATCAAAGAATTCAACCCAATGGCAAATGACCTTAGTGTTCTGAACTCAAACTTCAAAAAATACCAAATAGAAAATGGAGAATTGTTGAGTGAGTTTTCATTATAATCTGGTTACACTTGTCTTTTCTAAAAACCTTGGGATTTACAGAGAGAAGAGAACACATGGATGTTTAGAGTAGATGGTGATTTGAATAAATATCACTCTAGCTTGAGTTTTTGGTTGAATGGTTTTGATGGTTCATCTCCAATCTAAAAATTTTGCAATGACATATGAAAAAATACTGGGTATATCTATTTCTATTTTACTATTTTCTTTTTTAAATTTAAATTTATTTGTTTTTGTGCTTCCCAGATTTTTTAAATTTCACTTTTCTTAAGCTGAGGTACATACAATAAAATGCACAAATCTTATTATACAGCTTGATGAATTTTGACGTGTGTATACACTCACATTACCATTGCTTCAATCAAGGCACCAAACATTCTAACTTTTCCTCTTCTGTATTTTAATATTTTTTCTTTATCTTGAATACATGCACACATGTTCTATTGCTAATTTCAGATCTTGTTCCACTTTTCTCAAATTTACTTTTTCTGATATTATCATTCTGCTAGAATTCTTACTAAATTTGTTTTAAAAACCAATAAGCAAATTGATTGCCTTTTGTGATACTGAATTCTGTTATGTATCTGTAAAACAATGGGCCTCTAACAATACATAACATTAGACTAGATAACAGTAGATTTTACATGATACTGAAGCCTGTCAGATTTATTTCTGACCTCCAACCACTTCATTATGGAAATTGGGGACTGACATGTTACATGCAATTTCAGTCTTCAAAGATAGAAAGATGAACATAAGAAAGTATACCCAAGAGAGACGATACTACTTATCTGAATTAAAACCAGGTGTTAACTTGCGAATTATTTCTAGTAATGTGGTATTTTTTAAGTATGTGGAGTGACAATGGATGAACACCAAGTCATATGAGTCTGATATATTTTATGAGCCAAAGACTCATCTTTTACATTTTGGCTGTGATATTTCATATTACCATCTCAACTAGCCTCTAGAGAAGAGATTATGTCATCTTTGAAATCATCTTTGGGAATGGAGTTGAGATCTGGCAATAAGCTAATGTCAATACGTTACATTAGTGTCATTATTAACATTGATTTTGTAAAATTGATTAAAAACACTGGGGAACTTTGTGCCTGACCTTTATTAAATCACCCTGGCTAGTCTTAAGTTCCAGCTGCAGGTTCTGCTAGTCATGTATTAGAGTGGATGGTTTAATGTTCTACTCTTCATCATATCCACTAATATTCTGTAATGGGTCTAGTTCTATTATTTATTGAAAACAGAGAAATAAACCTTGAAGTCTTTCTTGGAACCTTAGGAGGTGCTTTGAAATCAATGGATTAGAAGTAGTATCCAATATTAACAAAATTGTAGGTTATACACAGGTTTGTTCACTCTGGGCTCTTTTGGTTTATTCAAGTACTCATATTTACTTGATCACAGATCATATATTCAGATGGCACAACCCTCTCAGACAACAGTAAGACTGAAGTAGACTGAATCCTGAAAGACCTACACACATTCAAAGATTTTCAGGGACATTTATAAGGTGTTACTGAAGTATGCAATTTGGGGAACACTTACTGAAACTTTTGTTGATGTTCAGGACCCTGGAAGTAATCATATTACCCCTTATGTTTGTCTAAAGCATTATCCTTATTCAGACTAAAAATGACAAGATCATTTTTGTATGTATCATTTGGGTTTGGGGCACTACTAGAACATTTCAGACCACAGACTTCTGATTTTTCTCATGTGTTAAATGATTTTTATTTATATCATTTCCAAACAACTTATCCATACTCCATAAAAGACAGCTCTTAGCTATTAATTGACTGATTAATGTAAATACCTATCTCGATGTGGTAATAAGACAAATGATGATCATGAACTCTACTGAGAAAAAAAATCACTTAACATCATTTTTAAAAATCTTAATTCCTATCTCAATTATGGCATTGTAGAAAATTAATCATGAAGGTTTTTCCTAAGCAATTGAGAAAGGATTCACTTGTATGCAGTTTGTGCTTGACTTTCCTACCCAGAACTACGTCTGATCAAATAAAAGATTTGCTGTAGAAAGTTCTGCAGTGAATAAACGAATCGCTCTGAAATCTAAAGAAGTCCCACTTGAATATCTCTATCATGTATTAGTTGGCTGGCCATGGACAAGATAGATGAATATCTCATAATCTCTTATCTTTAAAATTTGGATAATCACATGTACTTAACAAGTTGTTATAAGGATTCAATGAAATTATGTATTTTAAATCCTTCACCCCATGTCTAACAAATAGAAATAGCTCAAATAATTGTGGTTTATTATAGGTAGTGACCAGTGTTTGCTCTTCTATCCTATAGCTACAAACGGAGAGAATTTCAGTACCATAAATTATGGCATAGCTTTCCCTTTTGTGAAATCTTTCTAATGTTCATCTTTATGGAAATCATCCTACTTTTTAGGTAGAAAATAACCACTAATGTCTTCTCAACATTTCTACTAACTTTACCCTATCTATAATATTGTTCTCCCACAGGTCAATATTTCATATATAATTTATTTCTCCACTAACACAATGAAAGGGCGTCTAATTTTTTTAAAGGACCTCTAATTTGCACATTAAGGCCAAAAAGAACAAAATCAATTTCCACATTATTTGATTCACACCCTTACAGCTCCAAATACAAGATCGCTGTGATTTTCTTAAAGAAAACAATTTACATGAATATAGCATTGGGACAAATAGGAGTTTGTATCAAATATATCTAACGCATACCATGTTAAATGCTGTAATGTGATCAACAACATTGTCACGTGTAAGTGCCTTTGTAGATAGTTCATGGTTGTTATGCTTAAGTTATTTAAAGCAATGTCATTTGGAAGACCAAGTGACTTGCTGAACACACGCAGCAGTATCACACTTCTCATATGTGGGAATATTCTCTTAAATTCAAAGTACAAAGAACTGTGAATTTTCCTACCCTAAAATATTTCCTTCCATACATGACATGTACCATGAATGGGAGAAATATAAGTACGATCAATGATCAAATAAATCATCCAAATAAAATAGAGGAATGAATTTAAGAAAGTAATCCAGAGGATAGTAAGGAGCTCAACAGGCAATTGGCAAAACTGATGTTATAATAATGTAAAAAAAAATCTATTTGAAGCAGCTGAAGACTATGAAAAAAAATGAGCTTGAAATTATGAGAGGATTAAAGACAAAAAAAGTAAAATCATCCCCAAAGATAAAACTGAAATTTCACCATCCCAAAGAAGCATGTCATTGATGATAAATAAGAAAACTTGATTATAAAATGAAGCCATCTCAGGATAGCTACCATCCAAAAGACAAACAACAACAAAAGGTGGTGAGGTTATGGAGAAAGGGGAACCCTCCTACACTGCTGGTGGGAAGGTAAATTAGTACAACCATTGTGGAAAGCAGTATGGAGATTCCACAAAATGCTCAAAATAGAAATACCATTTGACCCAGGAATTCCACTTCTAGGAATTTACCCTAAGAATGCAGCACTCCAGTTTGAAAAAGACAGATGCACCCGTTTATCGCTGCACTATTTACAATAGCCAAGATATGGAAGCAACCTAAATGTCCATCAGTAGATGAATGGATAAAGAAGATGTGGTACATATACACAATGGAATATTACTCAGCTATAAGAAAAAAACAGATCCTACCATTTGCAACAACATGGATGGGGCTAGAGGGTATTATGCTCAGTGAAATAAGCCAGGCGGAGAAACACAAGTACCAAATGATTTCACTCATATGTGGAGTATAAGAACAAAGGAAAACTGAAGGAACAAAACAGCAGCAGAATCACAGAACCCAAGAATGGACTAACAGTTACCAAAGGGAAAGACTGGGTAGGATGGGTGGGAAGGGAGGGATAAGGGCAGGAAAAAAGAAAGGGGGCATTACGATTAGCATGTATAGTGTGGGGGTGGCACGGGCAGGGCTGTGCAACACAGAGAAGACAAGTAGTGACTTTACAGCATCTTACTATGGTGATGGACAGTGACTGTGATGGGGTATGTGGGGGGGACTTGTTGAAGGGGGGAGCCTAGTAAACATAATGTCCTTCATGTAACTGTAGATTAATGATACCAAAATAAAAATAAAAAATAAAATAAAATAAATGAAGCCATTTCAAAAGCCTATGCCCATTACTAATAGATACAGTTTATAGGAAGCTAAGAATTTAAACATACTTAAAACTCAATATTATGAACTTATGTATCATTATGGTAATTTTGTATCATTATGTATCATTCTGGTAATTTTGAATGCATAAACATAATGAGTAGAGGACACCAATGAGAGTAAGAAAATGGACAGGAAGAATGAACTTACTGCAAAATTGAGGAGTAGATTTCAGCTCTGGCCACACCCTCCATTACCAATCAGTGATCCCTGAATTCTTCCTGGATGAATTAACTTTCCTTATTTAGAAGAAGCTTTGGCCATCTAATTTCATTATTGCTATTTCTACTACTACTCTTCCTAGCAACTAAATAATTTTGCTGGAGAGTACATGAAGACTTTGGTAAAAAGTTAATAAAAAAAGGCGGGACTTCGAATGTGCTTTAAAATAAACCATCCCGAGAAAAAAAATAAAACAAATCAGTAAAGCAATGAATTTACAGTATGTTGGTGAACTGTGATTGACATTAATAAGCATGAAATATATCATAGAAATACTGTACTTACATTCCCGGAAATTTCTACTTGGTCTCCACTATCTCCAGAACTCGGACCAGGAGGAACACTAGGACTGAAGGCCATGAGGTCGGCCTTGGGCGGCCCCTCCCCAGAGCACACGCGCTGCCGCCTCTGCTGCGAGCACGACCAGCTCCCCACCGCGCTGGAGCACACCAGCGGGGGCCGCCCCGGCCCGCACGCGCCCTCGCTGCGCGGCGCCGAGCACCGCAGCGCCGTGTACAGCAGCAGCGTGAGCACCAGCAGGCTGGACACCGCGCAGATGCCGACGACCAGGTACACGTTGACGTCCACCAGCGCCGCCTCCGTGCTCCGGGCGCCCGACGACGCCCGCGACGACGCCCTGGGCGCCTGGCCGCTCTCCACCAGCGACAGCAGCACGGTGGCCGTGGCCGTCAGCGCCGGCTCGCCGTGGTCCTTCACCAGCACCAGCAGGCGCTGGCGCGGCGCGTCCGCCTCGTCCAGCGCGCGCGTCGTGCTCACCTCGCCCGTGTACAGCCCCACGCGGAACGGGCTGCGCGCGCCCCCCGCCGCCGCCTGCAGCTCGAACGACAGCCACGCGTTGTAGCCCGAGTCCGCGTCCACCGCGCGCACCTTGGCCACCACGTGGCCCGCGCCCACCGACCGCGACACCAGCTGGCTCGTCGAGCCGCCGCCGCCCGCCCCAGGCGGCAGCAGCGCGGGCGCGTTGTCGTTCTCGTCCAGCACGAACACCTGCAGCGTCACGTTGCTGCCCAGGGGCGGCACGCCCGCGTCGCGCGCGCTCACCTGGACCTGCAGCAGCTCCAGCTCCTCGTGGTCCAGCGGCTGCAGCGCGTACACCTTGCCGCTCTCCGCGTGCACCGACACGTAGCTCGACAGCGCGCGCTCGCCCACGCGCCGCTCCACCAGCGAGTAGGACACCCGCGCGTTCTCCTGCGCGTCCGCGTCGCGCGCCGACACCGTGAAGATGTGGCGGCCCGGCGGGTTGTTCTCCCTCACGAACACCGTGTACTCGGGCTGCGCGAACGCCGGCGCGTTGTCGTTCACGTCGGCCACCTGCACGGACACGCTGGCGGTGGCCGACAGCGGAGGCGAGCCCCCGTCCCGCGCTGTCACCAGCAGCTCGTAGGTCTCGACGCTCTCGCGGTCCAGGGCGCTGTCCAGCACCAGCGAGTAGTAATTCTTGAAGGTGGACACCAGCTTGAAGGGGACGTGGGGCGACCGGGAGCAGGTCACCTTCCCATTGGCACCGGAGTCATGGTCGGACACGCTAATCAAGGCGATGACGGTGCCCAGTGGAGCGTCCTCTAGTACAGAGGACGATAGTGGAGTCACTACCAACTCAGGCGCATTATCATTGATGTCCAAGATTTCTATCAGGAGTGTGCAGTGACCATACATTGGAGGATTTCCTGTGTCAACTGCTTCTATTTGAAGTTTCCATAATTTGATTTCTTCAAAATCTATTTTTCCATTTACTTTAATTTCTCCACTGGCTGAATCTATGCGAAAGGAGGCTTCTGTATTAGGGGAGACATCCGTTGCAAAGGAATAAAGGATGTGGCTGTTTGAACCCTCGTCCGAATCCGAGGCATTAAGTTTGATAACCAGTGTACCGTTCCTTGCATTTTCCAGTAATTTTACACGATGGACTGCTTTGTCAAACACTGGGGCATTGTCATTTACATCCAGCACTGTGATGTGTAACTCTACGGTACCTGTCAGCTCAGGCTTGCCCCCATCGGTCGCTTTGAGCACCAAGATAAGCTCCGAAGCTACTTCCCTGTCTAAAGCTTTTTTTAGTACTAGTTCCAGTGGTTTTACCTGCTCGTCATTGGTCGGTACTTCCAGAGAAAAATGCTCACTGGGGCTCAATCTGTAAGTCAGCAGAGCATTAGCCCCGATATCTGCGTCAGAGGCGCCCTCTATTGAAAAATGAGAGTCAAGAGCCCTGGTTTCCGAAATAAACAGATTTTTGGGGGTCGCTGGGAACACTGGCGGGTTGTCGTTAATGTCCTTCACCTCCACCTCCACATGGAATACCTGCAGCGGCCTGTCCACGACCACCTCCAGGTGGATGCTGCACTCCAGGCGCCGCCCGCACAGCTCCTCGCGGTCGATCCGAGAATTCACAAACAAAATGCCATTCTGTAGATTTACCTCCAGAAGGTCCCCGCGGCCTTTGGACGCCACCCGGAACAGGCGCGGCACCAGCTCCGCCAGCTCCAGCCCCAGATCCTGGGCGATGCGGCCCACGAAGGTGCCGTGTTTGGCCTCCTCGGAGACCGAGTAGTGGACCTGGCCGCTCCCTGCCTCCCAGGCTGCCACGAGCAGAAGTGAGAGCAGCAGACGCTGGGATCCCTGGCCATCTGGTCCTGAAGCTAACATCATGGCTCGATTCTGGTTAGTAAACCAACTTTTCATGAGTAGAGTGGTATAGTCCTTTTGAGACCTTTCTTTTGAGTCTTTGTTCCTGAGATCCCAGCTAAGCTTAACAATATGGGTGTGTTTATAGTCTTTAAAGCCCCGGAACAGAGGCGTCTTTCTGGTGCGGGAATATTCTTAATTTTTTTCTGTTCAAACCAATCCTCTCCTTGGTGAAGGTCGACATCCTGTGGCTCAAAATGGAAGTGCGTTTGTGTTTGTACTATTTCACTTAAATTGCTTGAGTGATTCCTTCATATTGGTCCTTCTTTTTTTTTGTGTGTGTGTGGACTTCTAAGTCTTTTCTTCTATGTGGGTTTGTCTTTAAAATGAGAATCCTGTAAGAGTTTTATCTTGGATATAACCATCTAAGAGAACTACTACTTCAAGAGTTATATTATCACGTATACGAACATGGAACATCCATATTTGTAGGTTACCAGTGATACTGTTTTTAGAAATTGACCATTTTGGAATGGCATTTTTGAAGTCTACTCCATTGCTAGCACTCCATAATTTTCTATTGCTTAATCATTATACTATGTTAAATTATTCTATTTAGTCCAGTTGTGTAGAGGATAACTCAGGATATAAATTGTTCAAGTTGCCACTTCAAAATAATGGTGGTTTCAAATCAGTGCTAATAGGCGAGCTACGTATCAGTTTATCCAAAGATTTCTTTTCTCTGATATTAAGGAACTTACCAAGTACTGACTCCTGGAAATACAAAGCACATTTATCTTTCTCTCATTGTAAAGCTTTTTTGAATTACTGTATCTGCTCAGGGTAAATACTGTAGTTTCCATTCTGAAGAACAATTTAACTTTGCATTATATCCACTGCTGTTTAAAAAATAATTTCTTTCTAATAAGAAAACCCCACTAAATCAGGAATTCAAGTTATGTTTGTCTGTTTATTTATGCCCACTTTATTCCAGAATTGGAGTATGGAGACTAAGGTATAAAGATATTCTAAATCTCATTCATTCACTTAACTTTATTTTCCTGTTTTTGTATCAAATACCAAATAAAATTAAATTTTGCTTAACAACTGCTATAAATTGTCATAAAGTTTATCAGTGCTGTCTTAGAAAAGAGAAAATATTTTAAGTAGTCTCAAGACTGTCAAGGAAACAACCATCCAATCTCTGAAATTCTTCCAGTAAGATGGAAGCCATTGGGAAAATCCCATATTTCTCTACAAAAAAAAAAAATTGTAAATGTTATCTAAGAGAATCTTAGATATTATGTAATAGGGGGCTGCGGTCTTCATTTTGAATGCTTTTTAAAATAGTACTTAAATAGATTCAGTTATTATAAATCTATGCCAAAAAGTTGTAGTTCTAACTGCTTGTAATTCTTATTTTAATTGTGGAAGTCATAAATTCAAGACCAGTATAACTGCCAAAAGAAGAGCAAGAAAAATTTTAGCATGTGGGTGTGACTAAATTCAGGAAATGGTGTGACTAAGAAATAAACTTCCTTGTGTGTGTACTGATTAAAATAATCCAGTCCCTTTGGGAATGACTCCATGATGAAGGTCCATTCCATTTTTGCTTTAAAGGGTTGCTTTATTAATTAAATACTACAAAAGATAGTTTTTAAAGCCCAATATTTCAAGGCTATCATATAGCTAAATAACTATAGAATACCAATAAAACTATGGATTGGTTACTCATCTTGAAACAGACTATCTCAAATACATGCCATCAAGAGCTAAAGAATACTCCTGATTAACGTTGTTTTAATGCCAACAAATAAAGAGCATGCTAAGCATGATTAAGTTAAGGTGTTAGAGCTTTAAAAGAAATGACTAATGATAAAACTGGTCCTTGATACCGGAAAATGTCTGGTTTTATTCTGAAATTTCAGACTTTCTGAATTGAATGGAAGAAACTGTCCACAAAGCTTTAAAAATATTTATCTTAGTAACAGAGCCAGAAAAAGACTAAAATCAGTAAAAATTTTCTTTGCTATTCCTCGACTTTTTATTCTGAACTCTTATCATTTCCACCCCTCTCTGCACTTCCATAGACTTTAGGATTATTATGCTACTGGATAAAATGCTAACTTGTATCAATGTTTTGTGAATACTTGTATTTTTAAGTATCTTTATTTTCTGAATATTTGTAATTTACTTCTCTTTTAATAGTTGTATTCCAAAAGAAGGTAAAGTAAAATAAATAGGACTACATTAGTATACATGTAATTCTATATTATTGATAGCTCAGGTGAAGAATTACCTTTGGACAAGACTTCTGTAGAGGGCACACTGCATTATAAAGGGCTGAAAGAGAGGGCAGATTCAAGAGGAAGGGATTCTGTACACTAGCTTAAATACTCTGCAGTATTTATGACATACTCTTTTTCTTGCTACAGTACTGATAAAAGTCATCTATAAACTCAAAGAGTTAAAGATTATCCACAGAATGTATTAACACTGAAGGCAATGCCATGCTTAAATTCCTGTCACAGTTCTCTTTTCTGGCATTCCTAAACTTGAAAAGATTTTAAGTTTTATTAGAAGCTATTTATGAAGCACATACAGAGTAAAAATTCAGTCTGCACACAGAAAGGAAAAATTAATTGCTAAGAACCAGAGTAAAAATGATAAACTAGTTGCACTGCTATTTGGTAACACTAGAATTAATAAAATAAACAAAAAATGAAATCATACATACCAGGGAACAACCATTTTCAGAAAGGCACAATTAATAGGGTAATGTGAGCACCATGTAATTTAATGGTCTTGTATTTCTGAGTCTATACCATCTAACACAAGAGACTGGAGAAGCTATAATATTAAATGCACTATATGTCAGATGAGTAGAAAATATTCTTAGAGGATAATTCAATTGTCTATTAAAACTTCTAATATTAATTTGGACTGACATAATCATTTTCAATCTCCTTCAAATTAAAGTGATTTTCAAAATTCAAATATTAAGTATAAGCATGACTCCTTCAAAGTGGAAGAGCTAATACTTGATTATCATTGGCAATGCCTCTTGCTGGTAACAGAGAATATAATGAACTGCTGTACAAAATTATCTAAATAATTATGAAATTTTCTTGTCAGAAAATAAAGGAATGATATACACACCACAGGTACCACCACTATGAAAACTTTTCTACATGAAATAAAAATCAAGACATTTAATTGCATAGATGAGAACACTTGTATGAATGAACTTTGAGTCTACATACTGTGTTATTAAAAGTAAAATGTAAACACTGAATATTGAATATCTACTCTGCATTATAAGTTATGTTGCACTACACAGATTTTGATCTGAAATTAAGTAAAATTAGAAACTAAAGTACTAATCTTACAAATATTTGTAAGAGAAAAAATACGGTTTCTGAAAAAATCAAACAGGCAACATACATAAAAGATTTGTATTGGAAAATATAAAGAAGTTTCAAAAATGGCACATTTTAAATTTGAAATATAAATAAAACATTGACGTATGAGGTAAAAGAGATAAAATACAATACGAACTTTTACAATGAACTATATTACACAAAGTATTACCAGAAACATTTCGGGTATTATACTATGCTATATAACAAAGGATAAAGAGGATACATCGAAGGGAAATGGGGTTGAAATGCAATACTGTGCACGAAACAAAATAAGAAAATAATAAAGTAATGACCTACCTTCCCAGAGTTATCCCCTCCGGAAGACTGACCGTGCACTTCCATATCTGCTACTGGACAGGTTGGAAGACTGGGGCTGAAGGCCATGAGGTCGGCCTTGGGCGGCCCCTCCCCAGAGCACACGCGCTGCCGCCTCTGCTGCGAGCACGACCAGCTCCCCACCGCGCTGGAGCACACCAGCGGGGGCCGCCCCGGCCCGCACGCGCCCTCGCTGCGCGGCGCCGAGCACCGCAGCGCCGTGTACAGCAGCAGCGTGAGCACCAGCAGGCTGGACACCGCGCAGATGCCGACGACCAGGTACACGTTGACGTCCACCAGCGCCGCCTCCGTGCTCCGGGCGCCCGCCGACGCCCGCGACGACACCCTGGGCGCCTGGCCGCTCTCCACCAGCGACAGCAGCACGGTGGCCGTGGCCGTCAGCGCCGGCTCGCCGTGGTCCTTCACCAGCACCAGCAGGCGCTGGCGCGGCGCGTCCGCCTCGTCCAGTGCGCGCGTCGTGCTCACCTCGCCCGTGTACAGCCCCACGCGGAACGGGCTGCGCGCGCCCCCCGCCGCCGCCTGCAGCTCGAACGACAGCCACGCGTTGTAGCCCGAGTCCGCGTCCACCGCGCGCACCTTGGCCACCACGTGGCCCGCGCCCACAGACCGCGACACCAGCTGGCTCGTCGTGCCGCCGCCGCCGCCCGCCCCAGGCGGCAGCAGCGCGGGCGCGTTGTCGTTCTCGTCCAGCACGAACACCTGCAGCGTCACGTTGCTGCCCAGGGGCGGCACGCCCGCGTCGCGCGCGCTCACCTGGACCTGCAGCAGCTCCAGCTCCTCGTGGTCCAGCGGCTGCAGCGCGTACACCTTGCCGCTCTCCGCGTGCACCGACACGTAGCTCGACAGCGCGCGCTCGCCCACGCGCCGCTCCACCAGCGAGTAGGACACCCGCGCGTTCTCCTGCGCGTCCGCGTCGCGCGCCGACACCGTGAAGATGTGGCGGCCCGGCGGGTTGTTCTCCCTCACGAACACCGTGTACTCGGGCTGCGCGAACGCCGGCGCGTTGTCGTTCACGTCGGCCACCTGCACGGACACGCTGGCGGTGGCCGACAGCGGAGGCGAGCCCCCGTCCCGCGCTGTCACCAGCAGCTCGTAGGTCGCCACGCTCTCGCGGTCCAGGGCGCTGTCCAGCACCAGCGAGTAGTAATTCTTGAAGGTGGACACCAGCTTGAAGGGGACGTGGGGCGACAGGGTGCAGGTCACCTGCCCGTTGGCGCCGGCGTCGCGGTCGGACGCACTGATGAGGGCGATCACACTGCCGAGAGGAGCGTCTTCCCTGACCGGAAGGGCCACTGATGTCAAGGAAACCTGAGGGGCATTATCATTAATATCTAAGACTTTAACCAAAATTGTGCAATGACCCACCATCGGCGGGTGTCCTCTGTCGGTAGCGTCAATGCGGATTTTATAGGAATTCGCTTTTTCAAAATCCAGATTCTTTCGGATTGTTATTTCTCCAGTATTTGAATCTATGCTAAACTGATCACTAACCATGGGGGGAACAAGGCTATTAAAAGAGTACGAAATCTCACCATTAGGTCCTTCATCCCGATCAGAAGCATTCAGTCTTATAACTATTGTCCCGTTGTCTGAGTTTTCGAATAATCTTACTTGATACTCAGGCTGTTCGAAACTGGGAGCATTGTCATTCACATCCAGCACGGTGACCAGCAGCTGAACAGTGCCAGTGAGCTCAGGTTTGCCTTCGTCAGTGGCTGTCAGGAATAAGTTATGTTCCGAAGCTTCCTCTCTGTCCAAGGATTTCCTTAACACGAGCTCAACTCGGTTATTCTCCTCGTTTTTTGAATTCACATCTAGCATGAAGAAATCACTATAGCTAAGCCTGTAGTTTAAAACGGAGTTAGCTCCAATATCTGCATCAAAAGCACCCTCTAGCGGAAACCGAGAATCTGGCATTCTGGATTCTGAAACAAATAGCTTTTGTTCTTTAACCAGGAACACTGGCGGGTTGTCGTTAATGTCCTTCACCTCCACCTCCACATGGAAAACCTGCAGCGGCCTGTCCACGACCACCTCCAGGTGGATGCTGCACTCCAGGCGCCGCCCGCACAGCTCCTCGCGGTCGATCCGAGAATTCACAAACAAAATGCCATTCTGCAGATTTACCTCCAGAAGGTCCCCGCGGCCTTTGGACGCCACCCGGAACAGGCGCGGCACCAGCTCCGCCAGCTCCAGCCCCAGGTCCTGGGCGATGCGGCCCACAAAGGTGCCGTGTTTGGCCTCCTCGGGGACCGAGTAGTGGACCTGGCCGCTCCCTGTCTCCCAGGATGCAAGGAGCAAAAGCGAGAGCAGCAGACACCGGGGTTCCGGGCCTCCTCGCCAAGAAAACACCATGTCAAGTACTCGTTTTATTGGTATCAGAAAAGCTTCTTCGAGATAAAGAGGAACTATTGCATTGCTTGGAGTCTTTTAGTCCCATTCGATTGCATCCGCCATTGTTTGGCATTTAAAGACAGATACTGCTTGAAGTTAAGTCTGGATCTTGGCTTAGACAGAACTTGTTTGCAGACAGCGACATCACGCGGCTCCGAACGGTAAGGATTACGTAAATTCACTTATGTCAGCTGTAACTGGGCTCTTTTAATCCAATAAATACTTTCTTTTCCCTTATCCTACTTAATGGATCTTTAGTGGATCTATCTAGCAGATCTTTACCTTTATCTTTACCAGTTGGCTCTGAACATTAATCTTGTTTTGGCCAAGTGTCTCTCTTCATGAGGAAATAAATTTCTTCCCAATATTTAGAATATTGGAATCAATTAGTATCTAGACATGTCATGGACATTAGAGATAGAAAGTATACTCCATGCTTTTGCGCGGAAGTAGTATGTTAACATTTATCTGGTCATCCAAAATGTGTGTATATTTTACTCTGGAATGAGTAATAACTTTTCTATATTTCATCTTTTTAATGCAATATTAAGTTTCTGCTTTTCTGAAACTGAATGCCAAATGAATGCCAAATTTCCCGAACTTTTTTCTAATAGTTCAAGAAAAATTTACATGTTTCATTACAATACTTGTTAATACCTCTGCAGCTTATTAAGACAGGCACTTTCCTTTATAGATTTCTCCATCAAAACAACTCCCTAGCTGTGTTTTCACAACTGGTCTTCTCTAACGGTCCTTCATCTTTCTACTTCTCAAAAATAAGGACATTTTCAAAGTTATACCTTTAGTCTTATTTTTAAAATCCTTTTCATTTAAGTGTTCCTATCCACTTCCACACCTTCAAACAAGCCTATTATTTGAAATATTCCTAAATCCAAATATCCAACCCTGATTTTCATTTTTCTACTTGGTATATTAGCTGGTATGTACTAACATACATAGAAAACAAGTTGAGTGAAACTTTTAAGTCTACCCAATACTTACTCCGAAATCCAAAGGTTTGAAAATCACACTTTCCTTTATATCATGACCCTTCTACAAATATACTTGTATGTATTTTTTACTCCTTTTCCAGTGCCTGTTATATTTAAAGTTTGAAATAACTTTTTCCAACTCTCTTTCCAGTTGTCATAACTTTTCTCTTTATGAGTACAGCTTTAACTGAAGTGCAGTAAAACCTCTATTGAGTTTACCTTTTAGTGAACAAAGTGCCAAGTCATTAGAGTCATGGGGAGATCCAGTATGTGACCGTAAGACCTTGTCTCTTCCTCAACACACTCTTTGTTCAAGGGGTTTCTTCTGTTACCTCATCTTTGTCTGTCAGAATCCTATTCACCTTTCAAAGGCCATCTCACAAGTTAGTTCTCCACTTTATCATCTTCAATGCCCGAATCGTAGGTGATTAAGTTCTCCTTTGAATTCATATAGAAGCAATTTTCAAGGGGAAAACATTTGCAAATACCTTGTTAAATGCCCTCCCTTATTCAAGATTCTAGCATACTTATAGCCTCACAGGTGATTATAATTTTTTAAAACACCTTTACTTAATGAAATGTTTATTTAACTATATTTAATGGGAATCTCTCTTTAAAAGTGCTCTTTAATAGAAGCTCGACCTTCTATTCTAGTTATTTGGGAAAACAAAGGATTCCTTTTCTTGCAATCAGAAAAGGCTTCATAGAAGATATGACTTAGCACTCTTTACACTAACATTTTTCTTCACAGGTAAGTTTCTCGTAAACTTAGCCCTAGTTAAAGATTTTTCATCTTTAAAATTTAAGTCTCACAAATGGCTTTTATTCTAGTTCCTAGCAATCCAGATGTGTGAGAGCGCGAATAACCCATAATCACAGTAATATTTTCCCTGGCTACAGCGAATAAACAACAAATGTACTGAAAAACCTTGCATAAACATTAATAACATGGAAAAGGGGATTAAAAGGTAATGAAAAAGTGCAAATAGTAATATACCATTAAAAACCATAATTATATATAAGACGATCAATGAAAATAGAATTAATACATCGTTATAAAAATTAAAAAATGGTTTTTAAGTTGTTAAAAACAATAATTATTTAGACTCACATTGGTTGAAGGGCTTGGACCCTGAGGTAGGCTGGGGCTGAAGGCCATGAGGTCGGCCTTGGGCGGCCCCTCCCCAGAGCACACCCGCTGCCGCCTCTGCTGCGAGCACGACCAGCTCCCCACCGCGCTGGAGCACACCAGCGGGGGCCGCCCCGGCCCGCACGCGCCCTCGCTGCGCGGCGCCGAGCACCGCAGCGCCGTGTACAGCAGCAGCGTGAGCACCAGCAGGCTGGACACCGCGCAGATGCCGACGACCAGGTACACGTTGACGTCCACCAGCGCCGCCTCCGTGCTCCGGGCGCCCGCCGACGCCCGCGACGACGCCCTGGGCGCCTGGCCGCTCTCCACCAGCGACAGCAGCACGGTGGCCGTGGCCGTCAGCGCCGGCTCGCCGTGGTCCTTCACCAGCACCAGCAGGCGCTGGCGCGGCGCGTCCGCCTCGTCCAGCGCGCGCGTCGTGCTCACCTCGCCCGTGTACAGCCCCACGCGGAACGGGCTGCGCGCGCCCCCCGCCGCCGCCTGCAGCTCGAACGACAGCCACGCGTTGTAGCCCGAGTCCGCGTCCACGGCGCGCACCTTGGCCACCACGTGGCCCGCGCCCACCGACCGCGACACCAGCTGGCTCGTCGCGCCGCCGCCGCCGCCGCCGCCGCCCGCCCCAGGCGGCAGCAGCGCGGGCGCGTTGTCGTTCTCGTCCAGCACGAACACCTGCAGCGTCACGTTGCTGCCCAGGGGCGGCACGCCCGCGTCGCGCGCGCTCACCTGGACCTGCAGCAGCTCCAGCTCCTCGTGGTCCAGCGGCTGCAGCGCGTACACCTTGCCGCTCTCCGCGTGCACCGACACGTAGCTCGACAGCGCGCGCTCGCCCACGCGCCGCTCCACCAGCGAGTAGGACACCCGCGCGTTCTCCTGCGCGTCCGCGTCGCGCGCCGACACCGTGAAGATGTGGCGGCCCGGCGGGTTGTTCTCCCTCACGAACACCGTGTACTCGGGCTGCGCGAACGCCGGCGCGTTGTCG
Organism: Manis javanica; assembly: GCF_040802235.1. Classification (NCBI taxonomy): domain Eukaryota; kingdom Metazoa; phylum Chordata; class Mammalia; order Pholidota; family Manidae; genus Manis; species Manis javanica. Next base: position 87,515,323 of record NC_133169.1, on the reverse strand, counting down.
TTCACGTCGGCCACCTGCACGGACACGCTGGCGGTGGCCGACAGCGGAGGCGAGCCCCCGTCCCGCGCTGTCACCAGCAGCTCGTAGGTCGCCACGCTCTCGCGGTCCAGGGCGCTGTCCAGCACCAGCGAGTAGTAATTCTTGAAGGTGGACACCAGCTTGAAGGGGACGTGGGGTGTTAGTGAGCACATCACCTGCCCATTCACTCCAGAATCTCGGTCAGATACGTTAATCAAGGTGATGACTGTGCCCAATGGAGCGTCCTCTGAGACGGGGAGAGACAGGGAAGTAACAGTCAATTCTGGAGCGTTGTCATTAGTGTCCAAAACTTTTACAAGAACTGTACAGTGACCAGCCAGTGGCAGATAGCCTTTATCAGTGGCCTCTATTCGAATTTTGTAGGCCTTATATTCTTCAAAATCGATAGGTCCTATCGCTATAATTTCCCCACTTACAGGGTATATGTAGAACTTAGATTTTATATCTGGAGAAACATCACTGGAAAATGAGTAGATAATATCCCCGTTCAAGCCTTCGTCCGAATCTGAGGCGTTAAGTTTAATTACCAACGTTCCATTAGGAATATTTTCTGCTAATTTCACCACGTATAGTGTTCTATCGAAAGCTGGGGAGTTGTCATTGGCGTCCAGCACTTTGATTAGTAATTGAACCGTGCCAGTCTGCTCAGGTTTGCCGCCATCGGTGGCTGTGAGTACTAAATGAAGTTCAGGAGATTCTTCCCTGTCTAAAGGTTTCCGTAATACAAGTCGGAGAGGTTTTACCTGCTCTTCGTTGGTTGGTACGTCCAGAGAGAAAAATTCATTGGAGCTCAGCCGGTATGTCAACAGAGAGTTCTCCCCGACATCTGCATCGGAGGCGCCCTCTAGTGGAAACTGAGAGTCAAGAGTCCTGGATTCCGCGATAAACAAATTCTTTTGTGTTATGGGGAACATAGGCGGGTTGTCGTTGATGTCCTTCACCTCCACCTCCACATGGAATACCTGCAGCGGCCTGTCCACGACCACCTCCAGGTGGATGCTGCACTCCAGGCGCCGCCCGCACAGCTCCTCGCGGTCGATCCGAGAATTCACAAACAAAATGCCATTCTGCAGATTTACCTCCAGAAGGTCCCCGCGGCCTTTGGACGCCACCCGGAACAGGCGCGGCACCAGCTCCGCCAGCTCCAGCCCCAGGTCCTGGGCGATGCGGCCCACGAAGGTGCCGTGTTTGGCCTCCTCTGGGACGGAGTAGTGAACCTGGCCGCTCCCTGCCTCCCAGGCTGCGAGAACTATAAAAAACAGCAGCAGATGGCGGTCCCCTAAGTCGCCTTGATTCAAGTACACCATTTCAAGTTACTGTTTTTTGTTCTAATCAGCGCAAGGTGTCTCAAAAGTTAGAGGAACCTTCCCATCCCTTCTTTAATATCCTGATGTGCCACCATTGTTCAGCATCCGGAGAGTGAAAGAGTCTTTCCAATGTGAAAATGGATGACTTAATTTTTACTTGAATGTGAGGGAATTTCGCGGTAAAGAGCGACATCATGTGGCCCACATGGTAAGTCCGAATTACAAAAATCAACTTTATATTAATAAAATGCGAAGTTTTATTTCAACTGCTGTTTTATTTTTCCTTTACTTCTGTTAAAGTGTAGGAAAACATTTCTCACACTTGCTGGAGACATTGAGAATTAATCACTTAAAATTCAGTGTGACCATAGTGTGGTTTCCCTATGCCTTGAAAATATGTTCCCCATCAAGTTTAAAGAAAAAAATCTAAGTGACAATACAGTGAATCATATTTGCAACAGTACGTTTTAAAATCCTTTTTTCAGAATCCAAGTAATTCCATTTCTTAGATTTCTGTTAAAACTCTGGTCTCTCTAGGTACCTAGGATCTCGACAATCTACTAATGGACAAGAAACTAACAAAGGATTTTTGTTTTTAGGAAGCAAGGACTATAAACAAATCATTCATATACTTTGTTTAAGAAAACAATAAGAAAATATTTGGGGGAGCGTTGAAGAGGAATCATTTCTATTAAGTGAATTTTGTGAGGATGAAGTATTCTGATTTTCACTCTTCATTAGAATTTATAAATTATTTTTCAGGAATTCATGATTCTTATATCTCTTCATTCTTCCATCCTTCCCAACTTTGTATTTATTAATATACACTGGTTTTTACAATCTCCAATATGATTTAGGTTATTTATGTTATAATAAATGTTCGTTATCATTAGATAAATGTTGGTACTCTGCGATCATTCTTAGAACAGTCCTTTAATCAAGCTTGGAGTGTTTTACCCCTTTTAGTTCTACTTAACAAAGCAAGTTTTCTTGAATTTTTCACTCCCATTTCCCCAACTGTAAGCAAAATAATTGCATCTGTATTCTAATGCTTTCCAAGTTTGATATCTGCCTAAATGAGGTTTAAATATTGCTGTTATCATGGACTACTGCAAAAGCTTCTTATTGCACCATCTTGTCACAACCACATTCATCCATCACATTTTCCTGAAAAACACCTTTTATTGCTGTTGCTTCACACTTTTTGACAGCTTTCAGATGATGTTAGAGGTGAATCAAAACTTCTAGTCTAGTACTCAAAGGTACCCAAGAGACTTTTCTCATATTACTTTTCCTGCCTTATCTGATGTTCTTTGCTATGGGAACCATATGTTTTAACCAAAGCAAACTATTCTGTTTCCAGGCACATTGGGGCTTTTCTGTGTATTCACTTACGTGAGTTCCTCCATTCCCGACAATACCTATTACGATCAATATTCTCCCAGAGAAAACTTTGCTATTTAAAACCACTAAAAACATCCTAATTCTTGAAGGGCTCCTTCAGCGAGGGAAATGGGCAGCTATTTCCTCTCAATTCCAATCACACGGATTTACACTTCTTGCACCTCTTATAATATTCTTCCTTCTAAGATGGTCATATTTACGTATGACACATATCTTTATTTACCTATGAGTTTCTTGAATCCAGGGACTGGGTCTTGTTAATTCAGTGATTATTGGTATAGTATCATGCTCTTAGAGACCCTCTTAGAACCTTTTTTCAATGTTTACTCAAGAGCGATAGCTATAGTTATTCATTATTTTCCAAGAACGTGTGTTCTTTTTAAGATTCTTCTATATAACCACTTATACAAATGACACCATTTAGCACAGCCATAGGCTACTTTGTCACATCTAAGCATGTGTTCAAAAATCATCTAGTCTTTACTTAACTTCGAAACACCAGAAAACACCGCTAATGGTTTCTGAAATTTTCAAGAATGGAAAATGCATACATTGGGGAGTACAAACCTCAACTCAGCCCTTGGATGCACCTGGAGAAACTTTTAAATGTGGGAAAAGCGAACATTCAAGTTTAAAGTTGTCTAATATTTTCTGGTAAAATACAAAAATTTTTCATTACCTCAGTAGAGCGCTGAGGGCTCCGAAGCTTAACTGTCTTTCTAGAATCCAAAAAGCTTTTCTATTGTCAGTCTTAATTCAATTATTAACGTTGAAAAACTGATTTTAAATAATTTTGTCAATGTAGTGGAAGGCATTCAAAACATTATAGATATTTTACATTAATTTGGTACATACGGCTTCCGTATGAATGACAAAAAAAGAATCTTTACAAAAAATAAAAACAGTATGGATGCCACAATAACAATTTGTTGACATTTTATATTTTCCTATTCCTCTTCAGAATAAGAGCTAAACGTTATTAAGCACTTACTATGTAGTTAATACTACTCAAGTATACCTTAATGCCGTATAACTATATACCTTATGTCTAATACCTTATAACTATCAACTTACGAAACGCTTAAAACAATTCTCTATGATACACACTACTGTTCATAATCCCTATTTTACCAATGGAAAACTGGAAACAGGTTAAACAATTATCAGTGCCATACAGAACAAAATTGGTAGGGATGAACATTTAGGCAAGGAAGGATGGCTTCAGAATTCAATGTTTAACAATACTCGCTTCTGCTTTTATGTAAAGAAATACTGAAGATTTAAAATCACAATAAAAAGAGTTTAGTGAGAGCATTAAACTAGAAGAAATAGCTCTCCATGAAAAGAAACCCACCAAATAAAATGAAAGCATAGGTAAGAGATTTTTACAGTGTCTGAGGTATGCAGATTTTACAATTTAGTCGATTGTAAAGTCCAAATTTCATTGAATTTCTATTTCTCCACTGTTTGGTAAATCGAGCAATGATATGGTGTCAGATGATCATTAAAACAGGATGAAATATCCCTATTCCCAATCAGAACTGTTCAGTCCAGTAACTAATGTCTTGTTCTTTATCCCAAAATAGTTTAAAAGACCAAAACACCACAGACTCTTAGAATGACCAGAGCCACGGGGCATGTACAAAATAAGATGTAATTGGCAGACTCCTGACCCAAACTAGATAACTTGAAAGTATCGGCTACATAAAAGTATCAGCAAAAACAAAAGAGGAAAATAAACAAACTGAAAGAACAAAAGCATTAAGTAATACAGTGGTACTGAAATTTCAATATACTGTATTACACAAAGGGAATAAATGGGCACCAACTTCCCCGAAGTTCAAAACCAAAGATATGAAAAATAAACAGAATTAACCATTAAACATCCAACTACCAATGATAATTTAAAAATACACTAAAGTGGACATATTAAATGAAATTTGGAGTTTTAACAAAATTTTTTTTGAGGTATAGAATGTAAATAATGTCTGACATTCCACCTTAAGATTCACAGCAAACCAGACACTATAATACTCCAAAGAAGAAGAAATACTGTGTATTTGTAATATTAGTCGAAAATTTAAAAATAAGGATGTTTAAACAGAAACATTAAAAGAATTATAATATCTAAAAATAAAAACTTAATTATGAAAATTCAAACTTACTTTGGCACAATGATCGTCATTTACATCCTGATGTTCGCGGACATCCGCCACTACTGGACACGGTGGAAGACTCGGGCTGAAGGCCATGAGGTCGGCCTTGGGCGGCCCCTCCCCAGAGCACACCCGCTGCCGCCTCTGCTGCGAGCACGACCAGCTCCCCACCGCGCTGGAGCACACCAGCGGGGGCCGCCCCGGCCCGCACGCGCCCTCGCTGCGCGGCGCCGAGCACCGCAGCGCCGTGTACAGCAGCAGCGTGAGCACCAGCAGGCTGGACACCGCGCAGATGCCGACGACCAGGTACACGTTGACGTCCACCAGCGCCGCCTCCGTGCTCCGGGCGCCCGCCGACGCCCGCGACGACGCCCTGGGCGCCTGGCCGCTCTCCACCAGCGACAGCAGCACGGTGGCCGTGGCCGTCAGCGCCGGCTCGCCGTGGTCCTTCACCAGCACCAGCAGGCGCTGGCGCGGCGCGTCCGCCTCGTCCAGCGCGCGCGTCGTGCTCACCTCGCCCGTGTACAGCCCCACGCGGAACGGGCTGCGCGCGCCCCCCGCCGCCGCCTGCAGCTCGAACGACAGCCACGCGTTGTAGCCCGAGTCCGCGTCCACCGCGCGCACCTTGGCCACCACGTGGCCCGCGCCCACCGACCGCGACACCAGCTGGCTCGTCGCGCCGCCGCCGCCGCCCGCCCCAGGCGGCAGCAGCGCGGGCGCGTTGTCGTTCTCGTCCAGCACGAACACCTGCAGCGTCACGTTGCTGCCCAGGGGCGGCACGCCCGCGTCGCGCGCGCTCACCTGGACCTGCAGCAGCTCCAGCTCCTCGTGGTCCAGCGGCTGCAGCGCGTACACCTTGCCGCTCTCCGCGTGCACCGACACGTAGCTCGACAGCGCGCGCTCGCCCACGCGCCGCTCCACCAGCGAGTAGGACACCCGCGCGTTCTCCTGCGCGTCCGCGTCGCGCGCCGACACCGTGAAGATGTGGCGGCCCGGCAGGTTGTTCTCCCTCACGAACACCGTGTACTCGGGCTGCGCGAACGCCGGCGCGTTGTCGTTCACGTCGGCCACCTGCACGGACACGCTGGCGGTGGCCGACAGCGGAGGCGAGCCCCCGTCCCGCGCTGTCACCAGCAGCTCGTAGGTCGCCACGCTCTCGCGGTCCAGGGCGCTGTCCAGCACGAGCGAGTAGTAATTCTTGAAGGTGGACACCAGCTTGAAGGGGACGTGGGGCGACAGGGTGCAGGTCACCTGCCCGTTGGCGCCGGCGTCGCGGTCGGACGCACTGATGAGGGCGATCACACTGCCGAGAGGAGCGTCTTCCCTGACCGGAAGGGCCACTGAAGTCAAGGAAACCTGAGGGGCATTATCATTAATATCTAAGACTTTAACCAAAATTGTACAATGACCCACCATCGGCGGGTGTCCTCTGTCGGTAGCGTCAATGCGGATTTTATAGGAATTCGCTTTTTCAAAATCCAGATTCTTTCGGACTGTTACTTCTCCAGTATTTGAATCTATGCTAAACTGATCACTAACCAAGGGGTGAACAAGGCTATTAAAAGAGTACGAAATCTCACCATTAGGTCCTTCATCCCGATCAGAAGCATTCAGTCTGATAACTATTGTCCCGTTGGCTGAGTTTTCGAATAATCTTACTTGATACTCAGGCTGTTCGAAACTGGGAGCGTTGTCATTCACATCCAGCACGGTGACCAGCAGCTGAACAGTGCCAGTGAGCTCAGGTTTGCCTTCGTCAGTGGCTGTCAGCAATAAGTTATGTTCCGATGCTTCCTCTCTGTCCAAGGATTTCCTTAACACGAGCCCTATTTGTGTATTGTCATCGCTGCTTGTTTTCACATCCAATGCGAAGTACTCACTGGAACTGAGTTTATAGGTTAGGAAGGAATTTGAGCCGACATCCGCATCCGACGCGCCCTCTAGTGGAAACAGAGAATCTGGCAGCCTAGATTCGTAAATCTGTAGTCTTTGTTCCTTGAAACTGAACGCCGGCGCATTGTCGTTAATGTCCTTCACCTCCACCTCCACATGGAAAACCTGCAGCGGCCTGTCCACGACCACCTCCAGGTGGATGCTGCACTCCAGGCTCCGCACGCACAGCTGCTCGCGGTCGATCCGAGAATTCACAAACAAAATGCCATTCTGCAGATTAACCTCCAGAAGGTCCCCGCGGCCTTTGGACGCCACCCGGAACAGGCGCGGGACCAGCTCCGCCAGCTCCAGCCCCAGGTCCTGGGCGATGCGGCCCACGAAGGTACCGTGTTTGGCCTCCTCGGGGACCGAGTAGTGGACCTGGCCGCTCCCTGCCTCCCAGGCTGCGAGGATCAGAAGCGACAGCAGCAGGCGCCGAGATCCCAGTTGGCCTTCCAGGGTAATTACCATGTAAAAGACTTGTTTTATTTCCATCTGAAGATCTTGCCTCTGCATTAAGATGAAATATTTTATGATCCTCCAGTCTGTTAATCCAACTCTTCTTGCCCGTTGCCATTCAGCACTTCTGAAACAACGCCGCGATTTGAGGGACGTACTTTGAATTACAGTTGGATATAACTTCATGGTAGACAGCGACATCATGCGGCCCCAAAGGGGAAACGTGTAAGTAAAAAATCTTTTCACAAAACCTCCCCATGCTGTATGTCTTTAAATTCAAAATCAAAATTAAAAACTTCAAGAGTAAATACACTAATATATGTAATTTATAGAGTTTGTTTCATCTTGTCTGAATTCTTTTATTAACTTACAGTAGGGTAAGGGATTGGATTATTCATAGTGGAGCACTTTCCTTCTAATAATTTAAAAAGTGTTATCAATCAGCCTAAAATATTTAAGTGTGATCTGAACTAAGCTTGGAAATTAGAAGTGCATACTATCCCACACATTGTGTGGAGAAAAAACATGCATATATTTCTGTCACAGGATACGCTATTATATTTTCCTATGGGAAAAGAATGTAACTTAAATTTTATTCACTTTTTAAACCTTATAGATTATGAAGTCCATTCTTTTTTTGTTTAATGAATATAAAATACTCCTAAGTATTTTATTTTATTTTATGACTAAAGATGAAATTTTAAGTGCATATTCTTTACATTTCTTAATTTCTCTGCACCTTATATTAATTCTCTTTCTCAAAACATTTTCCTTCACATATTTCTCTATCACTGCAAATTCTGGTAGAATTTCTATCCATTGTTCTTTGCTTCTCTAATCCTTCAGGTGCCCCTAAAATACTTCACCCTTTTCTCTCAACTTCAGTCTTTTATATGGTTTCCTATAAGTGTTCTCATCCACTTCTAATTTCAAATAAACTTTTATTGAGAACCTACATCTTCCCCCTCGCCCACTTCTGTGGTTCTGTCATTTTCACCTATACATTCTGTTGACTCCTGGAAAATAATCTGATTATAATTTGAAGATTATGAAGAGAAATCATTAATAACCTTCTAATTCAAATGCTTGAAATTCTCATTTTATTTAATGGAATGAATATTCTACATATCACCTATGTGAGTTTTTTAAATTACTTTTTTATTTATTTTATTTTCTATTACTTTTTCCCTTACCTGCCCTATCCAGAGTTTGCCTACACTCTTCTGTGTTTTCACATATCACTATATTTATCCTCATGAGTACAGCTTATATTGTTTTATTCAGTAAACATAGAAATTGCAAGATGTTAGAACCACTTCTACCCAACCTCAGTTTTGATCACAAGCCAACATTTCCAGTGTTATTTTCAACTATTCTCCAATGTGAATTCTATTTTGCAGACAGTGTAAAACACTTGCTTGTCTTCTTCAATTCAACCTTTGTTCAAATTGTTTTTAAAAATCACTTCCATCTTACCCTGTAAAAATGTTACTCTCATATCAAGTCAAACCCAAATGTCCATTTTACCATGAATTCATCTACACTGTCATCAGGTGAAGATGATTAAACTCTTCCTCAAGAGGAGAAAATGACGGTTATATAAAAGATTTTTCACTCACCTGGACACATGCCAACACCCATCCTCTTTTTAAATTATGATACACTTTTGTAAAATCCTCACAAACAACTGTAATATAGACAAACCCCACCAGTATAAAAGGCTCCATCTTAAAATAATTACTTTAGATCTATGAAGTCTTTATCACTGACCTATTGCAGTTATGAACAAAGAGTTCAGCTGCTAACCAATAATTACCCCAAAGCAAAGTGTTCCTTTACTTGCAGGAAGATAAGCTTTGACAAAAGCTATATTGCCCTGTGGTCTTGTTGAAGGTTTTTTTTATAGTGGTTAAGGTTTTCCATAAATTTAACTCTAAGTGAAGAGTCTCTTATTCTGAATCTCAATTTTTAAATTAGTTATTTAAAAGTAAGTTTCAAATCTGTCTTTCCACTGCAGTTTCTAGCAATTTCCAGAAAGTTGATAATACAATTAATTGGAACAGTTGAAATGATTCTACTCATTGGCTTCAGGTAGAAAATTGTATATTGTTACTGAAATCCTTCTTGTAAAATAGATTAACAAGAAGGAAAATACTGGTCTTCTCATAAGAAACAGCTTATATTTTTGTTGTTTTTTTTAAAAATTCATTCTGGTCAAGGGAAATGATTATGTTGAGGAAAAAAAGGTTTACTCAATTTAGAAACAGCTTCCTCCCCAAGTAACAAAAGATTTCAGTTATAAATCAATGAGTTTATGTTTTAAAACTAAATTATTTCATTTTTTAAAAGCTGACAATTGTTAACTATACATTTCTACAATGGTGAGAATTCCTTAATTTCTAGGACTTTCTCAAAGTATGAGATATCAAAAATATTTAAATAGTCCTATGCAAGTGTATTAATAAAATTATATACATGTGAACATGCAAGAAATAGGATAAGCAATAAAAGGGGAATTGAGATTTTATTACATGAAATTTAGAATATTTAATACCTGCTAAGCCCACATTGTCTTTTCAAGAATTGTAAAAAACCAGTTCTCTGACGATAAGTATGTATCTTTCAATAATCACCCTAAATGTAAATGGACTGAATGCACCAATCAAAAGATACAGAGTAATAGAATGGATAAAAAAGCAAGACCCATCTATATGCTGCTTACAAGAGACTCACCTCAAACCCAAAGACATGCACAGACTAAAAGTCAAGGGATGGAGAAAGATATTTCATGCAAACAACAGAGAGAAAAAAGCAGGTGTTACAATACTAGTATCAGACAAAATAGACTTCAAAATAAAGAAAGTAACAAGAGATAAAGAAGGACATTACATAATGATAAAGGGCTCAATCCAACAAGAGGATATAATCATTATAAACATATATGCACCCAATACAGGAGCACCAATATATGTGAAACAAATACTAACAGAATTAAAGGAGGAAATACAATGCAATGCATTCATTTTGGGAGACTTTAACACACCACTCACTCCAAAGGACAGATCCACCAGACAGAAAATAAGTAAGGACACAGAGGCACTGAACAACACACAAGAACAGATGGACCTAATAGACATCTACAGAACTCTACATCCAAAAGTAACAGGATACACATTCTTCTCAAGTGCACATGGAACATTCTCCAGAATAGACCACATACTAGGCCACAAAAAGAGCCTCAGTAAATTCCAAAAGATTGAAATCCTACCAACCAACTTTTCAGACCACAAAGGTGTAAAACTAGAAATAAATTGTACAAAGAAAGCAAAAAGGCTCACAAACACATGGAGGCTTAACAACATGCTCTTAAATAATCAATGGATCAATGACCAAATTAAAATGGAGATCCAGTAATATATGGAAACAAATGACAACAACAACACAAAGCCCCAACTTCTGTGGGACGCAGCAAACGCAGTCTTAAGAGGAAAGTATATAGCAATCCAGGCATGTTTAAAGACGGAAGAACACTCCCAAATGAATAGTCTAATGTCACAATTATCGAAATTGGAAAAACAAGAACAAATGAGGCCTAAGATCAGCAGACGGAGGGACATAATAAAGATCAGAGAAGAAATAAATAAAATTGAGAAGAATAAAACAATAGAAAAAATCAATGAAACTAAGAGCTGGTTCTTTGAGAAAATAAACAAAATAAATAAGCCTCTAGCCAGACTTATTAAGAGAAAAAGAGAGTCAACACACATCAACAGAAGCAGAAACCAGAAAGGAAAAATCACGACGGACCCCACAGAAATACAAAGAATTATTAGAGACTACTATGAAAACCTATATGCTAACAAGCTGGAAAACCTAGGAGAAATGGACAACTTCCTAGAAAAATACAACCTTCCAAGACTCACTAAGGAAGAAACAGAAAATCTAAACAGACCAATTACCAGCAATGAAATTGAATCAGTAATCAAAAAACTACCCAAGAACAAAACCCCCGGGCCAGATGGATTTACCTTGGAATTTTATCAGACCTACAGAGAAGACATAATACCCATTCTCCTTAAAATTTTCCAAAAACCAGTTCTCTGTATTTGAGATGGAAAGTGCTTTTGCCTGTGTCAGATTCACATGTGCAGCTTTATTATTAATTGTTGACAAACAACAAACTCAAGGTGGGGATTGTGTCATGAAACAATTTTTTTTATCTGAAAAAATGAAAAAAAACTACAATCAATACCAAAGTTTTCCATCTTGAATATGTTAAGATTTTTCCCAACTATAAGAGTTCACATTTTCTTCCCACCAATGTAACTTGTAAATGGGAAAAAAAAGCAAGAGAAAATATAATCAGTGTTCCACTAAATATTGATATTAAGGAGAAAAATTATGATATATCTGCAAAATGGGACAACATATATCTGAGAAAAAAATGACGAATCTCTTTAAATACTGATATATCATAATTGTGAAGACATTAAATGAAGAAAAGCTGAAAAACAATATGACAATTATGCTTTAAAATAGGAGAGGGGAGCATATTTGCATATAAAGAAAATATCTCTAGAAAGATAAGCAAGTAATTGCAACTTTTAAATTATTCAAGGAGATATATTAAGTGCCTTGATATTGGAGGTAGAAAAGAATCAGTTTTAGACATGTAAATGTATTTTGTACCCAAAAAATGAATAAAATAAAGCCATTAGAGCTAAAATTTTTTATTATAATCAAACTCATCATGACTATGCAAAAGCCGACTGTTCAAACCTGAAAGGAATCATTTGTGCACAAATATTACTTAAAAAAGTAATTAATTGGTGTAATAGAAACACCAAAATAACTGATATTCAAAACCAAAAGGCAAACTGACAGAATATTAAAATATTTCAATGTAGTCATGAGACTTTAAGAATAAATAACTCCAAAACTATGTTCTACACGTATCTTTTACATTTCTAAAGACTGAAGATTAAAATGTATGTTTAAAAAACTAACTTTGAAAATACTTTCTAGCCAGAAAAAAAACTGATCCGTTAGCTCCAACCTTAAAAATCTCATTAAAGTCGGAATGTTACTAAAATATTCTACAGAGCAAAGTCATTACCTCCAACAAACTTAAGTGAATTGTATTTCCAGTAAATAATTTAGGACCAAGAGAGAATTTACATCTAAAAAACCCCTACAATATAACTATAAAACCATCATTAAAATTCAAAAGGGTGGAGTGAAATATTAAATTTTTAGCAGTAAAGAATTATGACGAAAAATTACTATGAATAAGATCTTTGCCACTCACGATCTCTGCAGAGCTGGAACTCTGAGGTAGGCTGGGGCTGAAGGCCATGAGGTCGGCCTTGGGCGGCCCCTCCCCAGAGCACACCCGCTGCCGCCTCTGCTGCGAGCACGACCAGCTCCCCACCGCGCTGGAGCACACCAGCGGGGGCCGCCCCGGCCCGCACGCGCCCTCGCTGCGCGGCGCCGAGCACCGCAGCGCCGTGTACAGCAGCAGCGTGAGCACCAGCAGGCTGGACACCGCGCAGATGCCGACGACCAGGTACACGTTGACGTCCACCAGCGCCGCCTCCGTGCTCCGGGCGCCCGCCGACGCCCGCGACGACGCCCTGGGCGCCTGGCCGCTCTCCACCAGCGACAGCAGCACGGTGGCCGTGGCCGTCAGCGCCGGCTCGCCATGGTCCTTCACCAGCACCAGCAGGCGCTGGCGCGGCGCGTCCGCCTCGTCCAGTGCGCGCGTCGTGCTCACCTCGCCCGTGTACAGCCCCACGCGGAACGGGCTGCGCGCGCCCCCCGCCGCCGCCTGCAGCTCGAACGACAGCCACGCGTTGTAGCCCGAGTCCGCGTCCACCGCGCGCACCTTGGCCACCACGTGGCCCGCGCCCACAGACCGCGACACCAGCTGGCTCGTCGAGCCGCCGCCGCCGCCCGCCCCAGGCGGCAGCAGCGCGGGCGCGTTGTCGTTCTCGTCCAGCACGAACACCTGCAGCGTCACGTTGCTGCCCAGGGGCGGCACGCCCGCGTCGCGCGCGCTCACCTGGACCTGCAGCAGCTCCAGCTCCTCGTGGTCCAGCGGCTGCAGCGCGTACACCTTGCCGCTCTCCGCGTGCACCGACACGTAGCTCGACAGCGCGCGCTCGCCCACGCGCCGCTCCACCAGCGAGTAGGACACCCGCGCGTTCTCCTGCGCGTCCGCGTCGCGCGCCGACACCGTGAAGATGTGGCGGCCCGGCGGGTTGTTCTCCCTCACGAACACCGTGTACTCGGGCTGCGCGAACGCCGGCGCGTTGTCGTTCACGTCGGCCACCTGCACGGACACGCTGGCGGTGGCCGACAGCGGAGGCGAGCCCCCGTCCCGCGCTGTCACCAGCAGCTCGTAGGTCTCGACGCTCTCGCGGTCCAGGGCGCTGTCCAGCACCAGCGAGTAGTAATTCTTGAAGGTGGACACCAGCTTGAAGGGGACGTGGGGCGACAGGGTGCAGGTCACCTGCCCATTGGCACCGGAGTCGCTGTCCGACAGACTGATCAGGGCCATGACTGTACCCAGCGGAGCGTCCTCTTGGACAGGCAGTGATAGGGAGGTTATGACCATCTCTGGGGTATTATCGTTCTCATCCACAAGTTTCACTATCACTTTGCAGTGTCCAGTTAATGGGAATGTACTTTTATCTACAGCATCAATATTAATTTCATATAAGTTACAGTTTTCATAATCCAGTTCTCCATTAACTGTTATTTCCCCACTATTAGAATTAATTATAAATTTAGATTTTACATTGTCAAGAACAAGGTTACTAAAGCGGTACACTATTTCCTTATTAATGCCCTCATCTGCGTCTGAGGCGTTCAGTTTAATAACTAATGTGCCATTCGGAGTATTTTCCATTAATCTGACATTATAAATGGATTTATCAAATTCTGGGGCATTATCATTTGCATCCAATACTTTGATCAACAACTGAACTGTACCTGTTAATTCCGGTTTTCCTCCATCGATTGCAATCAACAATAAACGATATTCTTCGGTTTCTTCTCTATCCACTGTTTTTTTCAAAACTAGCTCTAAAGAGTTTGTTCCTTCATTTGTTTTAACATCCAACTCAAAGTGTTCATTGGAATTTAACTTGTATCTCAATTCTGCGTTTGCTTCAATATCTTTATCAGAAGCGCCCTCTAGTGGAAACCGAGAATCCGCTATTCTTGACTCTAAAATAAACAATTTTTGTTCGTGTCGGAAGAATCTGGGCGGGTTGTCGTTAATGTCCTTCACGTCCACCTCCACATGGAAAACCTGCAGCGGCCTGTCCACGACCACCTCCAGGTGGATGCTGCACTCCAGGCTCCGCCCGCACAGCTCCTCGCGGTCGATCCGAGAATTCACAAACAAAATGCCATTCTGCAGATTTACCTCCAGAAGGTCCCCGCGGCCTTTGGACGCCACCCGGAACAGGCGCGGCACCAGCTCCGCCAGCTCCAGCCCCAGGTCCTGGGCGATGCGGCCCACGAAGGTGCCGTGTTTGGCCTCCTCGGAGACCGAGTAGTGGAGCTGGCCGCTCCCTGCCTCCCAGGCTGCCACGAGCAGAAGGGAGAGCAGCAGGCACGGGGCGTCTGGACTTGGTCTCTGGGAATATACCATCGCAAATACGTTGCTGTTTTCAAATGTCTACCGCCCTACCACAATAGCTTTGGGACACTTAACTCCCAATTTGCTATAATTTTTTATTTACTCACGTGTTCAGCTTCAGAAGCAGAGTAAAAAATGGAGTGGTCTTTTCCTTTCTAAGTAAGATAAACTCACCGTATTTCCTTTGTTGTAAAAAAAAAATTACAAACTTGCAGTTTCCAGCGCCATCATGTGGATGAAAGGGTTTTATGTTGTGCTTTGTTTACCTTAAATTCATTATTTCCCTATTTCAATGACTTTTATTTACTCCTATTTCCCTTATTTCGAATCAAAATATATCATTAAATTTTTAATGAAAATACCTATTTTCATTAAAATATTGCAGTATCAATATTACTGAAGTCATGCCACAGGAAGCTTTACTAGAGTATTTGTATTGGTCTATTCTATTCAGGGAGACTACATATTCCCTAAGTTACTTTAATCAAAGTTTTAGCTTTCATTTCAATATTTAAATGCACCTTATTAAAAGTTTTGAGTTCTTCTGTAATATTTTCATGGGATGTTTGTATATTACATCCACTAAGTCATAGAACAAATTTATATTCCTATTTGCAATATTTAATATTGAATCTTTCTTGATGTTATTTTCAAAGTAACTAAAATAAATTGAACAGCATTATTGCCTGAGTGTCTGAGTTCTGTTCTGGAAGTCTGATTTTCAAATTGCTGAAAATCCATATATTTTATTTCTCTATATCACCTACCTAGTTTTAGTGTTGACTCAAAAATTGTAAGGAGAAGATACAGTTTTTCTAGAAGCCAAAATCATAATAAAATAATTTTGTTAAACATTTTGACACTATTTTCAAATTACTTTAATCTGAACAGCATTTCTTCAAGTTACTATTACTGACTAATCACAACTGATGTACATTCAGAAAGTGTACATCAGTTTTCCAGACTATGTAGTTAACTGTTACAGATAATAATAATTTAAAAATATTTAATGTAAAAGGGTAAAAAGGAAATGAAGGATATGATTATAAATATATAATCAGTTATTGTTGATTCACCTATAATAGAACGCTGATGGACATGAAATTCCAAAACTATACTATAAGTTAGTTTATTTTTGGAAAAATAAAACATTAATTTTTAACAGCCAAACTGACAGCATGGTATTAACAATGTGTACATAGTAATTTATAGAAAGTTTTCAGCATATATTTAAATACTTAAAAAATTACTCAATGGAAAATATGTCATCAACAGGATCAGATACTTCTTTCAGAATGTATTTTTTTCATGTAAATATATAGATACTTCGGGAGAAAACAAGGCTCTTGACATCTGACCCGACTTCATGTCTGTTAACTATATTAACTTTCTAAATCATCACCTGCATCTGTCTTCTTTTTCTGAAGGTCATCGTCTCAATAATTGTAACTCTCTAGTCCTAATTCCATAGACAACTCCTAGGTAGAGAAAATCCTTTGAAAATCACTTTCCAAACTACTTTCGGTGACATAGATTACTTTATTGACTGATTCTGTCACTCAACAGTTTCTCTAAAAATTTCAACATATTTAATCCCCACTGCAAAAATAAAATTCCTTCCTTCAACATGAATTTAAGTGAAGAAAACCAAAGTTTTGAGGCATCTCCACTGAATTTACTGAGAAGCATTCAGGAAGATATTACTCTAGAAAATTTAATTTTGCATTGGAGTCTAGATGTCCTTCATTTTCAACCAAACTCCAGAAATAGATATAAAAAGCAGTATTCCTCTCCTATTTGTAAAAAATGATATAGGTCTTCCACACCACTGAGAAATAATAGGGGAAGTTGAAGCAATCTATTAAAGATTTATTAAAAATTTATGAAACTGCATCAAATTTGACCAAATTTAATTATGTATGGAAAATAATTTATCCCATGAAAGCCCACTGTGTGCATCTTTACATTACTTTTATAATGGCTCAACTTCCCTATAAAATATTGTGCTAAAATACTCATATAGCTATTCTGGGGAGATAATCTGAGAATCATTTTAAAGTACCTCTGAAAGAATAAGTAAATTAAGTATATTTTATCACAATCCCATTGCTTTCATATGTGTCAGATGAACTCATTTAGTAATGGAAAGGAACAATGGAACTAAATTTAGAAATTTTGGTTCAATTCTATGTATTCACATTTATATCCATCTGGTCTCAGGCAAGTTTTTATGTCTCTGAGCCACAGTTTATTCATCTTAAATTGACAGAAATGACAATCTCTTAGGTCATATCCAGTTTTAAGGTTCTAATTCAAGTGAGTGGACTTGATGAGGTGCAATATTCTGATAGCCTAACCAGTGTCCAGGGTAAACAAGAAGATAGTAGGATCATTAAACAGTAATAAACTTCAGTAAACTTGGTTTTTATGATTCAGTGAGGGGAAGAAAGGAAGAAGGTTTTAAAATAAAGTAAAAAATGTTTATTTTACTGATTTTATATGAGACTACAAAAACAGAGGCAGGGAATGTATAGGAGAGATTTTTAAAAGGTTCAGAATATTTGCAATGACAGACATCATTGTGTACATAAAAAAAGAAAGAGAGAAAATATTTATTTCAACTTAAGCATTTCCATAAATGCCCTAAATCCATATCCCTCAGAATTTAGAAGTTCCTTATCCAAGTTTGGAAGAATATTGCTATATTTAGAACAACTACAACTTCTCATGCACAATATCCAGAACTCAGTACAATATTATTAGGCCTACCAAACAAGAAGATCATGAGAAAAAATAAAAATAAAAAAAGACACCCAGATGATCCAATTATTACAGTGATCTCACAGATCACAAAAAACTATGATTAATGTATGAAATGAATACATAAGGTAAATGATTTCACCAGAAAACTGTAATCTATTTCTAAAAGGAAAATCAAAATTCTAAAGCTTAAAATTTCATAATTGAATTTAGACTCAGTTGATGAGTTTAATAGATTAAACTAAGAAGAAGAGAAAGTTGCTGAAATAGAAGATTGGCCATAAGAAAATATCTAGCATGCAATAAAGAGACCAAAAATGATTTTTTAAAAAAGAGAAGGGCACGGAAGATACAAGAGATGTGCTGAAATGATTTAACACACATATACCTTGAATATGGGAGGAGTGAGGTAGAAGAAATATTTTAAGCAATACTGCTGAAATTTTTCCTGTATTGATGAAAACATGAAGCCACATATTCAAGAAGCTTTTAAAACTGCAAGCAAAATAAAAACAAAGAAAACTAAAAGTGGTCATATAATGGAGTTACTGGAAGTCAAAAACAAGGAAAAAGTTACAGGCAAATTTGGAGACAAAGAAAAAAGGCTCATCACCTGAAAAATAAATTTGACAGCCATTCATCTCAAGAATGACATTTATTTCAGGAAGGTCATCTTGGACATACTGGGAAAAAAATAACTTCCAACCCAGAATTTGATACTCAGCAAAAGTATATTTCAAACATGATGGTGAAATAAGCATATTTCTGATATATAAATAGAGAATTCTTTACTACCACTAAAAGAAATATTAAAGAATTTATTCAGAAGAAAAGTGATCCCAGGAAGAAAAAAAAAGTAATTATACAAAACAAGAATGATCATGTAATTTGTGCCTATAATTTACATACAATTAAAATGCACAGCACCAAAAATAAGTGGGAGTAAGTAAAAAAATTATTATTCAAGGATGTAGCATTATCTGTAACTGGTAAAACTATTCATTTAATTTAGATTTTAACAAGCCCCATGATGTTTGTTTCAATATCCAGGAAATCAAGAAAGAATTAGTAAAAGGATGTGAATTTTAAAAATAGGGAAAATAAAATAATTACAATATATAAATCGGGATGAAGACAAATAGGAGGAATAGAAGTAAACTTTTTAAGAATTAGAAAAAAAAACTACAGCAAATATAATTAATGATAAAGTCGTAAAAACTTTCATTTTGACTTCATAAATGAGGAAAGGATGCCCACTATTGCCATTTCTATTTAACATAGTACTAGTGGTCCCGCCCAATGCCATAGGCACATGAAAGACATAAAATTGGAAAGGAAAAAATACTACTCTCATTATTTGCTGACAGTATTGTTTTCTCTATTGAAAAATACAATGCATCTATAGATAAATTATTAGAATTAATTGGTAATTTTGGCAAGTTAGCTACATAACATGTCAATACAAAAATGCAACATATATTAAAATGTACTATTACTGAAGAGAAAAAAAATTAACTTAAAACATATGCATAATGATTATAACTGGAAAATCCCTAAGAATAAATCTAATGAAAGATGTATAGGACCTTTACACAGAAACTTTTATTTTATTTTATGTAGAGAAATAGACCATGCTTATGAACTGAATGACTTATTATTGTAAAGTGTCAACTTGTTTCTTGTTTCTCAATAGACTCAGTGCAATCCAAATAAAAATTTCACCAAGTTGTTTTAATGGACTTTATATAGAAATCTAAGTGGAAATGAAAGAAGCAACATGGCATTGATGTAAAAATGAACACAAAACTCCACGTTAAATAGATTAGAACAACAAAGGGCCATGCCTACATAATGGACAATTGCTTTGTAAAAACTGTGGAACTCATTTTTAAGAAATGATCTTGGTTCAGTTGAATATCCTTGGGGGAAAATTCATCTTGGTCCCTATGTCACAACAAAGACAAAAAATTCCAGTGGGCTGTATATTTAATGTGGCCAATGAAACAAAAGACAGCAAAGGAATTATCTTCAGACATAGAATCAGGAAAATTGATAAATTAAACGTAAATAAAAATAAAATTTCCTAGTCACCAAAATACAAAAGAATGAAAAAAGTCATAAAGTAAAAGTGTGCAAAACCAAGAAAGGAGTTATGTCTCGATTATAAGAAAATTTCAAAAAGCAATAGGAAAACAGGCAGGAGACTTGAATAGCTATTGCACAAAATATGATATTAAGATGGCCAACAAGAAAGGAGGTCACTCTCATTTATAATTCAGGAAACATAAAATGGGAACATTAAACACACCCAGAAAATGACAACCATGGAAATAATCGGAAAATGCCAAGTTTTGGAGATGATATAAAGCAATAGGAATTCTCAAACATGGCTACCACGAGTATAAAGAGGTAAAAATATTTGGAGAAATTGTTTAGTATATTAAAAATGAATATAAACACATATTGCATATCCCACTAATCTCAATCCTACTTAAATAACACAGAAAAGTGTGTATAAGAACACTGACATTTCTACAAATACATTAATGGCAGCATTATATGAAATAGATATAAAGAGAAACTATGCAAAACCCTTGACAGTGGAATAAATATCTTATTATCATAAACTACTAGAGAGAAAAAGAATGAACGCCTACTAGATATGGCAATATCAATGATTTCATCACAAACATGCACACACGTAACACATTTTCTGCAAATCACTTAAATTTCAGGAAACGGGTCAAAGTTAATTACTTATAATGTTGAAACTGTGGTTATATTTGGGGGAGAAAAAAGGGAAATTGATTTCAGAGGTGCATTTAAGTGACTCCTAGAATGGAGGTAACAAAGTTCACACTTTCAAATAACTCAGCTACATTATACAGTTTTTGCACTTTTCAATGTATGATACGCAAATAAGATCAAAAGTCTCTAAACAGCTGACTATAGCAGAATATAAATAGGTGAAGATAGTAAGCACAAAATTCGTAACACTAGTTATATGAATATGCAATGAATAATGAAGATGAAATGTAACACAATTTATATTGCCTTGCTGTCCTATGCTACTAAAAGATATTAGTTTAAATGGTTGTACAACAAGAAGCAAAGATATTTAAGGACAGAAATTTCACTCAGAATTTTTTAAAGAAGTTGATAGAATTAAAAAATGAAACTTCAGATTAAATAAAGCATATTTATAAACTAACCTTTGAAAGGGAATTTCCAATTGCTGCCTGCAGATTCTCTCTGTCCCTAGAGTCGGACAGACTGGGGCTGAAGGCCATGAGGTCGGCCTTGGGCGGCCCCTCCCCAGAGCACACCCGCTGCCGCCTGGGCTGCGAGCACGACCAGCTCCCCACCGCGCTGGAGCACACCAGCGGGGGCCGCCCCGGCCCGCACGCGCCCTCGCTGCGCGGCGCCGAGCACCGCAGCGCCGTGTACAGCAGCAGCGTGAGCACCAGCAGGCTGGACACCGCGCAGATGCCGACGACCAGGTACACGTTGACGTCCACCAGCGCCGCCTCCGTGCTCCGGGAGCCCGCCGACGCCCGCGACGACACCCTGGGCGCCTGGCCGCTCTCCACCAGCGACAGCAGCACGGTGGCCGTGGCCGTCAGCGCCGGCTCGCCGTGGTCCTTCACCAGCACCAGCAGGCGCTGGCGCGGCGCGTCCGCCTCGTCCAGCGCGCGCGTCGTGCTCACCTCGCCCGTGTACAGCCCCACGCGGAACGGGCTGCGCGCGCCCCCCGCCGCCGCCTGCAGCTCGAACGACAGCCACGCGTTGTAGCCCGAGTCCGCGTCCACCGCGCGCACCTTGGCCACCACGTGGCCCGCGCCCACCGACCGCGACACCGGCTGGCTCGTCGCGTCGCCGCCGCCGCCCGCCCCAAGCGGCAGCAGCGCGGGCGCGTTGTCGTTCTCGTCCAGCACGAACACCTGCAGCGTCACGTTGCTGCCCAGGGGCGGCACGCCCGCGTCGCGCGCGCTCACCTGGACCTGCAGCAGCTCCAGCTCCTCGTGGTCCAGCGGCTGCAGCGCGTACACTTTGCCGCTCTCCGCGTGCACCGACACGTAGCTCGACAGCGCGCGCTCGCCCACGCGCCGCTCCACCAGCGAGTAGGACACCCGCGCGTTCTCCTGCGCGTCCGCGTCGCGCGCCGACACCGTGAAGATGTGGCGGCCCGGCGGGTTGTTCTCCCTCACGAACACCGTGTACTCGGGCTGCGCGAACGCCGGCGCGTTGTCGTTCACGTCGGCCACCTGCACGGACACGCTGGCGGTGGCCGACAGCGGAGGCGAGCCCCCGTCCCGCGCTGTCACCAGCAGCTCGTAGGTCTCGACGCTCTCGCGGTCCAGGGCGCTGTCCAGCACCAGCGAGTAGTAATTCTTGAAGGTGGACACCAGCTTGAAGGGGACGTGGGGCGCCAGGGTGCAGGTCACCTGCCCATTGGCACGGGAGTCGCGGTCGGACACGCTGATCAGGGCTATCACCGTGCCAACTGGAGCATCTTCTAACACAGGTAACGATAGTGATTTTATGACCAACTCAGGTACATTATCATTGGTGTCTAAAATTTCCACAAGAACCGTGCAATGACCTGCCATTGGCGGGTTTCCTTTATCTGTCGCTTCCACCTGGATTTCATATAATTTAGTTTCCTCAAAGTCTATGTTACCCTTTACCCTGATGTATCCATTAACCGGATCTAAGTGGAATTTTGACAAAGTATCTGTTGACGTGTCTGTATTAAGAGAATATACAATGTCCTTATTTATTCCTTCATCCAAATCAGAGGCGTTAACAATCACTACTAGGGTCCCGTTTGGTGAATTTTCGAATAATCTGACTTTGTAGACAGCGCTCTCAAACTCTGGGGCGTTGTCATTTACATCTAGAATTGTGATCTTCAGTTGAGTAGTACCCGTGAGCTCTGGTTTCCCACCATCAACTGCCGTTATTAGTAACTGATGCTCAGGAGTGTCCTCTCTATTTAAAGGTTTTTTCAACACGAGCCCAAGGGATTTCATTTCCTCATCATTTCTTTTAATATCCAAGGTAAAAAAGTCATGTGACTTAAGACTGTAGGTCAACAACGAATTCGCTCCGATATCTGCATCTGATGCGCCCTCTAGCGGAATCCGAGAACCAGGCGGCCAAGATTCATAAATAAACAAATTTTTTACTGTCATTTGAAAAACCGGCGGATTATCGTTAATGTCCTTCACCTCCACCTCCACATGGAAAACCTGCAGCGGCCTGTCCACGACCACCTCCAGGTGGATGCTGCACTCTAGGCTCCGCCCGCACAGCTCCTCGCGGTCGATGCGAGAATTCACAAACAAAATGCCATTCTGCAGATTTACCTCCAGAAGGTCCCCGCGGCCTTTGGACGCCACCCGGAACAGGCGCGGCACCAGCTCCGCCAGCTCCAGCCCCAGATCC
Source organism: Manis javanica (assembly GCF_040802235.1). Taxonomy (NCBI): domain Eukaryota; kingdom Metazoa; phylum Chordata; class Mammalia; order Pholidota; family Manidae; genus Manis; species Manis javanica. Next base: position 87,492,170 of record NC_133169.1, on the reverse strand, counting down.
TGGGCGATGCGGCCCACGAAGGTCCCGTGTTTGGCCTCCTCTGGGACCGAGTAGTGGACCTGGCCAGTACTGGTCTCCCAGACCGGAAAGAGCAGAAACAAAAGCAGTAGTCGCCGCTCCCCGAGATTTTCTTTCCGAGAAAATACCATTGCAAGCCTTTCCCAAATATTGGATCGCTCTTGCATCTATCCAAAATTAAAAATATGAGTTTCTTATTCGTCATTTCTTAAATGACCTTTAAGGAAGCCCATATTTTAGAGATGGTGGAAAAAAAACCGTATCTGAGTACGCAATGCGCGCTGTTTTCTTTTGTGGTGAAAGACGCGGTGGACAGCGACATCATGTGGCTAAACTTGTAAGTATTAAATACATATTTATCTTTTCCTTATACTTCATTTGTAGAATTTCTATTTCCAAAATTTCTATTTCCGTTGTAATTTATTTCAAGAAAATCTCAAGATCCATATATCTTACCAAAACATATCCTTAGACCTTTTATGCTAATTTGTCTATTTCAATTATGCCTACCCATGGCTTACAGCTAAATGTAGTAAAATAGTGATTACTATTATAACAGTAGTGCATACCTATATGGAAATATTTTCTATGTGACAAGCACTGTTTATTTGGTTTAATGGGATTATCCCATTTAATTTTCACAACAACCCTCTGAGACAGGTATTAGAATGATTGACTTTTTACAAACAAGCAAGTGGAAACACAGTTATTAGGTTCATTTCTAGATTAAATAACTAAAAAGTTATATTAACTGGTGGTGTTAGGGTGGGGTTGACCTTAAATTCTACATTTTATAGAACAATGAGGCCATTGATATTTGTGACCTTCAAAACACTGAAAATATATGTGTATACCTATCTATAGACACAAACATATTTACTTCTGTATTATAACTGTTAATGTGCAAAATATGTTCATTTTATTATTTGTTGAGTGTCTGTAAACCACTTTTGTGTCCTTTGTCTAACAAGTATATCCTTGTTAGCTGTCTTAACTGTTATTTACATAAAAATATCAGAAGTAAGTTTTACAGTGCCATTCTGTAAATTTGTTTTTTACTGCATGACAACACTGTGATTTGGATATTTATTTCAGTCATATCACACCAGTTAACAGTATATTCGTTTTTTTAGTCTCCACACCATTTTGTATTTCAATTTATCTATATATCGTAAAATGTTCACAATATGAAATAATTGTGTTTTTAACAATCGGCATTCTAGATGAATTTCTGGATTCCATTTTCCTAAAAACTTGCTAGCTGAAAGCATTGGTGATTTAACCAATCATTAAAGGGAGAAAAGTAACTTTGGAACATGACTCACTACTCAGCATAGGCAACATGAAGCAATGAAACATTCTAAAGATTTCTGTGAATTCAGTGAGATGCATGAGTTCTCTGAACACTGGAAGTTGAGCAAAGAAAATTCATGAGAAGAGGTTGAATTTAGATGGGTAAGATAATTCCAAAATTTGAACACAATAAGACCCTTTTAATTTAAAGGTGACTTAAGTATTAGAAGAAAAGTTTTCATAACAGTTTTTTTTCTGGGTACTCACTGAGTGTAAAGCCAGGATTACAACTAACTTATATTTTATCATTCATATTTAAAATAGACCAAATCATCAGTTAATGTTTTAATGGGTAAATAAGTGAACCTTTTAAACCAGCTTTCTCAAGTAACATAAGAGGTAAGATATATTAATGACATTTGGTAATATCAAACTTTCATAATTTCTAATTCATTCTATTGTACTAGTTCATGAACAAGTAAGTAAACATTTTAGAACTGTTTTGGAAAAAGCATGAATCTAGGAAATAATTATAAATATCAATATACCTGTTAGAGTGTTGATGACTCTTCAGAGCTAGTTATTGATAAAATGCCCTTGAAAACTTATTGTAATGCTATACATTTGACATTTAAGAGTATACTAAATGCAAAATGGGATGCCACAATGAATTTATACCAGAATAGCTCCATAATGATTATTAGGAGATGAAAGTATACTATGAGTTTAGAAGATTGAGCCAATGTGAGGATATCAGTAAATAACATTTACCCTCACTTAGACATCTCTTCAGGCAACTTAATAAAAAATGTAAATACAGAATAATAAACCAATAGGAACTTATGCAGTGATAGATTGTGGTTCCCAGAGGTCTGGGCATACCTGAATATATTTTTTAAAGCTCAGCATTTACCTATAGTAGAAACACAGTGGCCAGACTTCTAGTAGGACAGATTCCACCTGACCATTCATACTTTGTGTCTCAAGAAGGTGGTGAGCAGATGATACTCCAGGTATCTTCCCAAGAAAGAACTTCTTCCTCGTTTGTTCAAGCCATTTGTTTTTCTCTATGAAGACTCAGATGAATTTTTCTGATTCCCAGGAAAAATAAACTCAGCATTTTGAGGCATATCAACTCCAAGGAACTAATAAGTTTCCTGTAGGAGCAGACTATCCTTAAATGGAGTTCAAGATTTCTCCATCAAACTCCTTAGTTCCTTTAAAAACAAATCCCAGATGGAAATTGACACTGTGGTCTGTGAAGTGACTAAAGCTAAGATCATTTAGTGGAAGTAATTTCTATGAATGATCAATATCCACATACATTTAGGAAAACAGCATATAACTAAGAACCCAATAGTAGAAGAAAGTTTTAGTGTATTTAGTATTTAAACTGTTTAGTTTATTTCACCTCGAGACATCTCCCTTTGGTTGAAAGTTTTAAAAAATTCCCTTCCAAGTCTAACATTTACTTGTCAAGTTTAGTGTTTTAATTACCTATCACAGGAGTTTCCAATGAAAATGTAGTCATCCAATACCAACACTTACCTTTTGGAAAAACTCCAAGTTCGGTAGGAATATGGATGCTATCAGGAGAAAATGAGTGAGCTCACAGTCATCAAAACTGTTGTCCCAGGAACAGAGTGTAGTGCCAGAGGCAGGTGGCTAATCTCTGCACATGGGAGGCCTGCATACATGGGCCTGCATACAGTGATACTGGTACTGGAAGGATGATTGACCAGCCCACTAATACAAAGACTGGGTTAGAGTTCTCTCCACTTCTGTGAAGAAAAAGTCCCACTACGAGGCCACCTCATAACGTGATTTTTTAAGTTTTTTAAATTAAAATTGAGAGGGGACTCTTTCCTCAATTAACTATTGCGCCTTAAAACTCCGAGGATTTTGCAAGTGTGGAATCTTTATCCCAAGTGACAGGCTATTTTATAACTGAAAGATCTACCTAAGATTAGCAATTATTTCTAAGTGATTTCATATGTTGTAATAATCTATGAAAGACACTTTTGGAGGTACTGGCATGAAAAGATCCATTCAGGCAGCTTTCAAATACAAGGAAAAGAAAAAATGTCGCATAAACAGATAAGGACAAAACGAATTCTTGATCAAAAGAATAATTTAGGAAATGTCCAGGTATATACTATAGTCTTATTCCAACATATTCTGACAGAATGGATAGATGGTATAACTTGGAAATATGTATTATACAACCATACTCTTTAAATTCTTTCAATTGGGACTTTTTAAAATTGAGAAACATATTTGCAGATAATGTTAAGTTTCCGAATTATTCTCAAGTGTTTTTCAATCCTTTAAGGTCCTGTTATTCATAGAGAGAATTAATTATGGAAAGACAAATGTAAAAATAAGAAAATTATTGAAGTAAATAGATCTCAATGCCATGAAACTGATATGTAATTCATATCATACATTGCAGAACAGGATGATGATATCAAAATAAAGGCAGAGCTATGAATCAAAATAAGTAATAGAATCATAAAAAATAAAGGAAATAAAACAATTCTAGAAGACAGGAAAAATTAAGAGACTCACCCCTCCTAAGAGTTCTGACTCGGAAGATTGTTGTCTTTGTTCTGCGGAGCCTGGATTTTGAGGTAGGCTGGGGCTGAAGGCCATGAGGTCGGCCTTGGGCGGCCCCTCCCCAGAGCACACCCGCTGCCGCCTCTGCTGCGAGCACGACCAGCTCCCCACCGCGCTGGAGCACACCAGCGGGGGCCGCCCCGGCCCGCACGCGCCCTCGCTGCGCGGCGCCGAGCACCGCAGCGCCGTGTACAGCAGCAGCGTGAGCACCAGCAGGCTGGACACCGCGCAGATGCCGACGACCAGGTACACGTTGACGTCCACCAGCGCCGCCTCCGTGCTCCGGGCGCCCGCCGACGCCCGCGACGACGCCCTGGGCGCCTGGCCGCTCTCCACCAGCGACAGCAGCACGGTGGCCGTGGCCGTCAGCGCCGGCTCGCCGTGGTCCTTCACCAGCACCAGCAGGCGCTGGCGCGGCGCGTCCGCCTCGTCCAGCGCGCGCGTCGTGCTCACCTCGCCCGTGTACAGCCCCACGCGGAACGGGCTGCGCGCGCCCCCCGCCGCCGCCTGCAGCTCGAACGACAGCCACGCGTTGTAGCCCGAGTCCGCGTCCACCGCGCGCACCTTGGCCACCACGTGGCCCGCGCCCACCGACCGCGACACCAGCTGGCTCGTCGCGCCGCCGCCGCCCGCCCCAAGCGGCAGCAGCGCGGGCGCGTTGTCGTTCTCGTCCAGCACGAACACCTGCAGCGTCACGTTGCTGCCCAGGGGCGGCACGCCCGCGTCGCGCGCGCTCACCTGGACCTGCAGCAGCTCCAGCTCCTCGTGGTCCAGCGGCTGCAGCGCGTACACTTTGCCGCTCTCCGCGTGCACCGACACGTAGCTCGACAGCGCGCGCTCGCCCACGCGCCGCTCCACCAGCGAGTAGGACACCCGCGCGTTCTCCTGCGCGTCCGCGTCGCGCGCCGACACCGTGAAGATGTGGCGGCCCGGCGGGTTGTTCTCCTTCACGAACACCGTGTACTCGGGCTGCGCGAACGCCGGCGCGTTGTCGTTCACGTCGGCCACCTGCACGGACACGCTGGCGGTGGCCGACAGCGGAGGCGAGCCCCCGTCCCGCGCTGTCACCAGCAGCTCGTAGGTCGCCACGTTCTCGCGGTCCAGGGCGCTGTCCAGCACCAGCGAGTAGTAATTCTTGAAAGTGGACACCAGCTTGAAGGGGACGTGGGGCGACAGAGTGCAGGTCACCTGCCCATTGGCACCGGAGTCACGGTCGGACACCGTGATGAGGGCGACGACTGTGCCCAGCGGAGCGTCCTCTCGGATGGGTAGTGAAAGAGAGGTTATGGTGACTTCTGGTATGTTATCATTAATGTCCACCAGTTTTACTGAAATTTTACAGTGCCCAGACATTGATGGACTTCCATTGTCATATGCAATGACTTGAATCTCATAGGATTTCGTTTCTTCATAGTCTAACTGTCCCATAGTTCTGATTTCCCCTGAGCTGGGATCTATTTTGAACTTGGTCTTTATAGTAGAGGGCATATCGCTACTAAATGAATACACAATCTCGCTGTTTGATCCTTCATCTGCATCAGAAGAATTTAGTTTAACCAATAATGTTCCGTTCGTGGTGTTCTCTAACAACTGTACTTTGTAAACTGATTGGTCAAAAGTAGGTTCGTTGTCATTAACATCTAATATCTTGATGAGCAATTGGACGGTGCCTGTGAGCTCAGGTTTGCCCCCATCAGTAGCCACCAGTAACAAATTAACCTCGGCAGTCTCCTCCCTGTCCAGAGATTTCCTCAGTACAAGAAACAAAGACTGACTGAGTTCATCATTTGTCTCTACTTCTAGAAAGAAAAACTCACTGGAGCTGAGCTTGTAGGAGAGAAGAGCGTTTACTCCAATATCTGCATCAGATGCTCCCTCTAGAGGAAACCGCGAGTCAAGCAGCCTGGATTCGTGAAACCGGATAGTCCTTACCGCCACTGGAAATACTGGTGGATTGTCGTTAATGTCCTTCACGTCCACCTCCACATGGAAAACCTGCAGCGGCCTGTCCACGACCACCTCCAGGTGGATGCTGCACTCCAGGCTCCGCCCGCACAGCTCCTCGCGGTCGATCCGAGAATTCACAAACAAAATGCCATTCTGCAGATTTACCTCCAGAAGGTCCCCGCGGCCTTTGGACGCCACCCGGAACAGGCGCGGCACCAGCTCCGCCAGCTCCAGCCCCAGGTCCTGGGCGATGCGGCCCACGAAGGTGCCGTGTTTGGCCTCCTCGGAGACCGAGTAGTGGACCTGGCCGGTGCCGGCCCTCCAGGCTGCGAGGAGCCGAAGCCAGAGCAGCAGTCGCCCAACCTCCCGGCCCCTTCTCATAGAAGACACCATTACCAATCCTCAGTGAGTTGATCAAATTAAAAGATCATGTTGTGCAAATTTTTAAATATTTTCCTCTAGTCTCTGCTCAAGTCCTGCTACTTCTATTGTTCTGTTTCTCTTGAGTGACAATGGCATCTGGGTATTTTTCTTCCTGGAAACACTCTGTGGTAGACAGCGACATCATGTGGCCAAAATGTAGGCTCTAGTATTTATCCTGTAGATTTGAAAGTAGACAATTGTCTGGTCTAAATTTACTAAGAACACTCAGCTTAGAAAAATTCCTTATTTTAAACTCTGAAATATATCATTTCCCATTTTCATCATGTTGAAAACACATAGCAAAATTTACCATCTTCATTATTTTTAAGTATGCAGTTTATTAATTTTAAGTGTGTTCACCTTGCTCTGAAACGGACATCTGGAACTTGACATTCTGCAAATCTGAAAGTCTGAAAAGACAACTCCCCTTTTCTACCACCATATTATGCTCCCGCTAAACACCACTCTACTTTATATGAATTTGATTACTTTAGGTTCCTCATATAAGTGGAATCATACAGTATTTGTCTGTGACTGGCTTATTTCACTTAGCATAATGTCCTCAAGGTTCATCCATATCATAGCATGTGACTGATTTCCTTCCTTTTTAAGGTTGGATAATATTCTAATATACGTATAATATAACATATTTTGTTTACCTTTTCATACCTCTGTGTATGGACGTTTGGGTTGCTTCCACCTCTTTGCTGTTGTGAATAGTGCTGCTATGAACACAGATATGAAAACATTTCTTTGAGACCCTGCTTTTCAGTTCTTTTGGGTATGTTACCTCTTTTTTTTTTTTTTTTTTACCATTTCTTCAAATGAAGCACATAGGAATCAAACAATCAAAGGGGGTTTCAGTCAACTGAAAATACATGTATATTCCATTGTTGGCTTTTTTGTGATTTAATTTTGTTTTCTGAACTGCAGTTATTTGGAAATTGATCATTTACTTGTTCTGCATTCGGATAATGTGTTCTTCATTTAGCAATTTTCCCTTGTCTACTGAATTTGGATTTTTATGCAAAACAGTACAATTGATCTCTTTTTCAGTGTTTTTTAAAAATACCTTGTTTTATTAATTCTTAGCTGGACCCTTCACACCCAAACAATATGAAAATGAATAAAGGTATCATAGGGATAAAATAAAATGAATTAGTGGTGGGTCAATATTTAAAATGCATAATGCCAGTTATGCTGAGGTCAAACATTTTGCTTTCAGTAAAGAGGAAAACAAAATTATTTGCATGATTTACAGTGTCCACAAAAGAAAAACAAAATACTTGATTAATAAAACTTTTTCTGATACTGAAGATCAATACTAATTTCTCCCTTGAGTTCAGTATCTTAAGATACTTATTCACATGATCCTCAGAAGTGTATATTTATATTAATCGTACTTTAACAATGAACCTCAAGTAAACTGGCTTAAGCAGAAAAGCAGAGGATCATTTATTGTCTTATATCTGGAAATGGATAATTATTAACTGGTTTCTGGTAGAGCTGGGTATACACAACTCGATAATGCCATAAGGAAGATATCTCCATATTTATGATTTATTTTCCTCTGCTAACTTTCTTCTCAGGTAGGCTTTTGCCATGTGATGGCAAAACGGCCAAAGTAGCCTTTAGCGTACATTTAGTGACTCTCAATAGAAAAAAGGTGCCCTTTTCCTAATAGCTGCAGCAAAACTTGTAGCCTGTCACTTTCTTTGACCCAGTTGAGATGACATATCTTTGCTTTAGTCAAGAGCTATAATGGTTCTTAGGCTAGACATGGGCTGCTTATTCATTCTTGAAGTCAGGAGATAAAATCAGCCATGCCTAAATTATATGGACTGAAAATAAGGAGGTTAGTTCTTTTGAAGGTCAGTGCAAGGTCTCATGTATCTAAATTCTCTGGGAGCTTAAACTGATTGCACATGACTACAGACTGGCTATTACATCATTATGTAGTTGTAATACCCAGTAATTTTTATTTAATCAGTGGTCAACATATCAGCTTCTGTTTGATGTATTAAGGAGTTATATCTAGAATCCAGGCTTTAGCTCTAGAAAACATGCCTGCCTGAGGCAACTTTTGCAAACCTACAAAGTGATTTTGCAGGATTTTCAAAATAACATGTCTGAAGGTATAAAGCATATACTGCAGCTATTGAATGTTTCTAAGGACCTGGAATACCTCTCTCCCTCCCTCCGAGAGACTGAGTGCCATTGCCAGAAATCCAAGCACACTTGCCCCACTGGGAAAAGGAGACTGACAAGCCATGGTCAACAAATACCACCCAGCTTGACATCTCTTGGTATCTGTAGTGGATTGAATAGTAGCCCTCAAAAGGGCTACTATTTATCTATCCAAAACTTCAGAATGTGACTTTAATTGGAGTTATGATCTTTACAGATATAATTAAATTAACCCTAACCCTAGCATCATCCTAGATTAAGGTGGGCTACAAATCCAAAAACATGTGTCCTTATAAGAGACAGAGAAGATACATAGAGACACAGGAAAGAAGAAAATGTGAAGAACGAGAGACAGAAATTGGAGTTATGTTACCACAGGCCAAGGACTGCCAGGAGCCACCAGAAACTGGGAGAGGCAAGGAAGAATTCTCCACTAGAGTCTTCAGAGGGAATGTGGCCCTGCCAACACCTTGATGTTGGACTTCTGGCCTCTAGGACTCTAAGAGAATTAATTTCTGTTGTTTTAAGCCACGAAGTTTGTGGTAATTTGTTGCAGCAGCCTACAAAGCTAATATAGAATCCACTGCTAAAATTATATCCTTTGCACTTATCAAAGCCAGCTGTCAATTCCCTAAGGTTTATGCATCTGAGCATTCATTTTTGCAAAATCTTCATCCCAGTCTTTCACAAAACTACAACAAAGCACCAAAAGTTCAAAAAAGGAAGGGTGGGGAAGTGGTAGGCAAGAACAAAAAAAGAAGGGGTAACTAAAACATTTTAAATTTAGTTTATTTTTCTTCTCCTACCTTTTATAAATAAGAAAAAGAAATCAAAACACAATAATTTTTTCTGTGGAATCCAAGTTATTTAATATGCTTGATGGTCAAATGCCTTAGTAAAAAAAAAGGTCAATAATAATAATGTTCTCCTATCAATTATATTATTATTTATTGTAATTTTCTCCTTTTAAAGTTTATTCTGTTCATATTAGGTTAATGGCAGTGGAACCCCATGGAATACGTTGCTATACACTGACTATTTTAGGTTTTCCTCTGAAATCAACACAATTTTATTTCTGTCCACTACAAAGTCCTCTGTGGTAATGGGAGACTGCCTAGGACAGCTTTTCTCCACATGTTTGCTTAGCACCCCAGACTGCTCTGATCTTATGGCATCTCAACATCAACCTGCGCTTCTCTAACTGCTGTGACAAGAAAAGAGAGCAGAAAAGAGCCTTGCACTCACAGCTACATATTTCTGCTTGGAGGTGACCTACATCATTCACATTTCATTGGTTAAAGAAAATCACCCCTCAAGGTAACAGAGAAGTAAAATCCTCCAGTGTTCCCAGAAGGAGAACAGAAATATTCATAGTAGCTACTCAAATATACAACTATTTCTCATTCTCATATGTTTATATTCTTGAATGACCACTAGTCTCAAAGTTGCTTCAAATGATACCTTACTTTTCTAATTACTTATTGTTATTCAAAAAAATAGAATTATAATTCTACTCTTAGAAAAGAAGTTTTCTGAAAAAGAGGGAACATACAAGGAATATTCGTCTCAAGTGTTGTCCCTTGTATTTCAGGTGATGTAAAAATATTTCCCTACTGGTGAAATTACATTGGTATCAGTGTACCAAGGTAACTTGACAATAAAATTACAGTTCCTAAACTCATAGTCATGAAACTGAAACTAATTACTGAAGTTGAATAATTGAAAGATAATAACGTATGTTTTCTCAGTATTTTACTGAAATATACTGGAGGTATAAGGCATATACTGCAGTTATTCAATGTTTCTAAGGACCTGGAATACCTCTCTCCCTCCCTCCGAATTTGTTTTCACTGGGGTATTTGAAAACTGGAGCCTCTACAGAAAAATGAGAACAACACTGTTATTCTCAGTATGTATATAGGACAAGGATCTTTGCCTAGTTTTTTTCAAATAGATAACAAAGGTGTGAAGCAGCTAACTTGAATAGATAATTAATATTAACAAAAATTAATCCAATCATAACAATGATTATAATCTGGTAATAATTTCTCAGCATACAGAACTTCACTTTCGAGGATACGACCAATTTTAAGTCAATAAATTCCCCAAATGAACAATTAATTTGAATTTTAAATATACCATGAAACAAGTCCTTAAGAGTATATTTTCTCATAAATCTATATTATTCTATGCTTTTATTAATACTAAAATATTCAGTGAATAACACATTAATAATTGGAAAAAACAAGTGGAAAAGTAGGAAAATAAATCAGTTGGTTTATCGTTATAAGGAAGAAGAGAGGAAGTAATACAATACATTTCCTGGAAGAAATCTGATAAAGAAAGATAAAACTACTGAAAGTTAGGTTAACTACACTAAGATTCTGAATGGGACAAGAACATTAACTACCAATGGGAAATCTATTCGTTTTTATATTTAAAAAAATACTAAGTAACAATACCACTCCACAATCATCTTTTCCTCCACTGCAAAATTACCTTTTCATAAAAAGTTGCTTTTCAAACTCTGTAGTCTTTGGTTTACTGGTCATTCGCTAATATTTGAGATTCACGTCCATGTTAATATCTTCAGGTCATATTTAAAAGGCAACTGATATTCAACAAATGATGCTCAATTTCAGTAATAATCTTATTATTAACCCTAGGTGAAGTAGCTAGATAATGGCTTCATCAACCTATGTAGATTCTTGAACTCAAGTTATTCTACTCTAGCTTCAAATGCCAGCCTCCAACTCGTTTTTCTGGCTTCACAGAAGAAAATATACGTTTACCTTTTGCATGCTATTTGTAATTTTCAATTTGGCCTCAAAACAGTTACCTCACTATCCCTCCCAATTTTTTGATCATTTAAAAATATTCCCTTTTCCAGGGCATTTTCCATCTATTTGACTATGTTTCTCTTCAGCTAAGGCGATGAGAATTACACATAGTTTTCTGAGTACTACTAGCATGAAGAAAGCCTTCATCTGCTTAGTTTCCAGGAAACTTGATAATAACAGACAGCATTTCATTGCCTATGTTTTAAACAGTCACAAATAGAATGAGATCCTCCTTCACAGACATTTTGGTTAGACAAAGAAAAATGTAAAAGCAATATTACACCGAATTCAAGTCTTTTCTTGAAAAGACTATTGTTAGTTTACATAGGTTGTTATTTTACATAGGTTAGATTGTGGTCTCCTTGGAGCCAGACACCTTGCCTACCTTGTTTCACTGTTGCTGTGTCCCTAGGTTTTACAGCAGGTATATAGGAGGCTCTCCATATGTGCTTGTGGAATGGATCCATAAGTAAATATTGAAAGTCTCTAGAGGAAATACTAAGCCTGGACATTAGTATCATTAGCAAATGTAGCTATGGGGACATAGTAATATGAATTGGGGAAGAGAAATTATTCTGTGACTCCCTAGTCAGGATTTTATAATCTTGCTAAATTTATTTCATATTTAGAGGACCTGATAATTTCTCAGCAACCTGACTCCAAAATATTTTTGCCAAAAAGCTGGGTATGATACTAAAATTTGAAAAATTACAGCCTATTTTGTGCAATGCTCTAAGCAATGGCTCTGTATCAACTCAAATCACCAAACACTTAACTACCAAATTATATTAATTTCTTACAGACTGTTTTCACAAGGGGACTGTCATGGGAATTTTTCCTGTATGTTTATCTTAATGTTTATAAACAAAAAATATATTAATTTAATGCTTTGTAACTTCAGAATGACTAGAAAATACAATACTATCTTTATTAAATATTTTTCAGCTGGCTTTGAAAAACTGCTATCAAACATACTGTCCAGTATATTGCTAAACCCTTAGTAAATAATCAGGTATCAACTCTTCCTTGAATGTATAGCAGGAAGAGTGTTTTTTCCTCTCCCTAAGAATTACTATAATTTCCTTTTATTGTTAGATTCATATTTCTGTTATTCACTTCCAGGACTTAACACTTAGCCTATGCTTGATTTTTGGATAAGTTGCTCCCACACTCCTCTTGGTCTTTTACTTTGGCTTTTAAACAGATCTTTTAAAAATTTGCTCTTGCAATTTTTTCCCATTGTAAGGTACCTTAAATATTTTATGAAAGGCAAAGAAGTGCATTAAATCAAGCAAGTTTTGGATATCCTTGGGAAATTTGGAGAAAACTTGGTAAAAATATTGAACTTAGTTTTTCTGAACCTCAGCACCTTTATCCATAACATGCGACTAAAGTATCCACAAAGTTATTGGAAAGGCGGATAATTAAAAAATACAGCGTTTTTCGAACATTTGTGGATAAACGAAAGGAGCTCAATAATATTTTCCTAACTGGATCCTCTGAATAACAAATTATTAAGCCTTTTAGACCCAGGAGAAAACAAGAAGGTCATTGGCTTCAGGAAATTGCCCATAATGACAATGAAGTAAAGTTTGTATGACTTAAGGTAAAATGTGACACAATAAATATATTTTAAATTATTGCTTAAAATGATTTTTTATTGCCCACTTTGAAGTCAGTGAAGTCAGACGGTTTCTGTAATGTTACCTGTGATTTTTTGTCAGGGCTTGAATTTAACTATGAGATATAAGGTAATAAATATACCTGAGATGTTACTGTATTTGATTATATTTAGATCCTGTGTTAAATATGTTCAAGACAAGTTAGAATTTCAGTGATTTACTATCCTATTTTAATCGAGGCGTATGACAATTTGTCCTTGTTTTTTGTCCCAAATTCCATTCAACGTGCAACTGCAAGTCACCCAATAAGTATCTACATTACGTGGTAAGATTTGTTTCAATATTAGTGAATACCTTGAATACCTTTTAAAGAGTGGCATTTGAAAATTGGTTGGATAACGTCAATTTAAAAAAATTAAAACCAAAAACTAGAAAGGTGAACTTACATTAGCACAAAGATCTGAATTTCTTTCTAGATGTTCGTTTCCTTCTGAAGTGTTCGAACCCAGAGGTAGGCTGGGGCTGAAGGCCATGAGGTCGGCCTTGGGCGGCCCCTCCCCAGAGCACACGCGCTGCCGCCTCTGCTGCGAGCACGACCAGCTCCCCACCGCGCTGGAGCACACCAGCGGGGGCCGCCCCGGCCCGCACGCGCCCTCGCTGCGCGGCGCCGAGCACCGCAGCGCCGTGTACAGCAGCAGCGTGAGCACCAGCAGGCTGGACACCGCGCAGATGCCGACGACCAGGTACACGTTGACGTCCACCAGCGCCGCCTCCGTGCTCTGGGCGCCCGCCGACGCCCGCGACGACGCCCTGGGCGCCTGGCCGCTCTCCACCAGCGACAGCAGCACGGTGGCCGTGGCCGTCAGCGCCGGCTCGCCATGGTCCTTCACCAGCACCAGCAGGCGCTGGCGCGGCGCGTCCGCCTCGTCCAGCGCGCGCGTCGTGCTCACCTCGCCCGTGTACAGCCCCACGCGGAACGGGCTGCGCGCGCCCCCCGCCGCCGCCTGCAGCTCGAACGACAGCCACGCGTTGTAGCCCGAGTCCGCGTCCACCGCGCGCACCTTGGCCACCACGTGGCCCGCGCCCACCGACCGCGACACCAGCTGGCTCGTCGCGCCGCCGCCGCCCGCCCCAGGCGGCAGCAGCGCGGGCGCGTTGTCGTTCTCGTCCAGCACGAACACCTGCAGCGTCACGTTGCTGCCCAGGGGCGGCACGCCCGCGTCGCGCGCGCTCACCTGGACCTGCAGCAGCTCCAGCTCCTCGTGGTCCAGCGGCTGCAGCGCGTACACCTTGCCGCTCTCCGCGTGCACCGACACGTAGCTCGACAGCGCGCGCTCGCCCACGCGCCGCTCCACCAGCGAGTAGGACACCCGCGCGTTCTCCTGCGCGTCCGCGTCGCGCGCCGACACCGTGAAGATGTGGCGGCCCGGCGGGTTGTTCTCCCTCACGAACACCGTGTACTCGGGCTGCGCGAACGCCGGCGCGTTGTCGTTCACGTCGGCCACCTGCACGGACACGCTGGCGGTGGCCGACAGCGGAGGCGAGCCCCCGTCCCGCGCTGTCACCAGCAGCTCGTAGGTCGCCACGCTCTCGCGGTCCAGGGCGCTGTCCAGCACCAGCGAGTAGTAATTCTTGAAAGTGGACACCAGCTTGAAGGGGACTTGGGGCGACAGGGTGCAGGTCACCTGCGCGTTGGCACCGGAGTCACGGTCGGACACAGAGATGAAGGCGATGATGGTACTGAGTGGCGCGTCCTCTCTAACAGGCAAGGACAACGACGTGACTGACAGTTCCGGAGCATTGTCATTTACATCTAGCACTTTCACTAAAACCTTGCAGTGATTTGACATGGGAGGACTTCCTTTATCAGTTGCTTTTATCTGGATTTCATATGATTTTGTTTCTTCATAATCCAGTTTGCCAATTAGCCTAATTTGTCCTGAGCTGGAATCAATTTTGAAGTTTTTCTGAATGTTAAAGGGAATATCATTGCCAAAGGAAAAGACAATTTCGCCATTTACACCGTCATCAGCGTCAGAGACGTTTAATGTTGTCACTAATGTTCCATTTGCCGTGGTCTCTAATAAATATACTCTGTACACGGACTGGCTAAACGACGGGGCATTATCATTAACGTCCAGCACCGTGATCAGCAACTCAACTGTATCTTCCAGCTCTGGTTTGCCACCGTCAGTGGCTGTCAATAACAAATGAAGTTCTGGTGTTGTTTCTCTATCCAAAGATTTCCTCAATTCAAGAGAAAGTGACTTACTCAGTTCATCATTTGCCTGTACATCCAAAGAGAAATAATCATTGGGGCTGAGGGTGTATGTTAGAAGAGCGTTGGGACCAATGTCCCCATCAGCAGCGCCCTCTATAAGGAAACAGGAACCCAGCAGTCTAGATTCAGAAATAAACAACCTTTGTTCTCTCCATCTGAAAACCGGTGGATTGTCGTTAATGTCCTTCACCTCCACCTCCACATGGAAAACCTGCAGCGGCCTGTCCACGACCACCTCCAGGTGGATGCTGCACTCCAGGCTCCGCCCGCACAGCTCCTCGCGGTCGATCCGAGAATTCACAAACAAAATGCCATTCTGCAGATTTACCTCCAGAAGGTACCCGCGGCCTTTGGACGCCACCCGGAACAGGCGCGGCACCAGCTCCGCCAGCTCCAGCCCCAGGTCCTGGGCGATGCGGCCCACGAAGGTGCCGTGTTTGGCCTCCTCGGAGACCGAGTAGTGGAGCTGGCCGCTGCCCGCCTCCCAGGCTGTCAGGAGCAGAAGCGACAGCAGCAGACGCCGGGCTCCCGGGCCTCCTCGCCTAGGCAACAGCATCGCAAAAGCACAACTCCTTTCGTACCGCTCGTTCCTTACTTAAAAATTATGCTTTTTTTACTTCCTATTTTCAGTAATTTATCTCCTTACCGATTTTATCTTTTATGGGCAGTGACGAAATGGAACTTCCTCTCTAGGTTTTGTTGCCAGTACATTTCCAGTACAAGACTTTGTGGTACACAGCGACATCATGTGGCTAATAATGTAGATTTTAGATGCATTCATTGTTCAAAATAGTATTCTATACTCATTTGCAATATACTCAGCACATTTTCAATTTTATGTCCTTTAAAGACCAGAATATTGCAAATCTCACTTGAGAGTATGTATTTCAGAATTTCCTTTAGCTGTTACCACAAAGATATTAGGAATTTGAGGAAAATCAAGATATGTAAAATAACCTTATATCTTTTTACTTAAAATAATTTATCGACTCATGTATTTTTATTATTAAATATTTGTAACTGAATACTGGAGTTTTAAAATAAGGGTCTTTGACCACTAAAGTTTTCCTTATCCTAGGATGGTTTGGGTGTTTATTTTTTAAATGATGTATCTGGTTCTTACATATGAAATTTTTGGAAATGTTTCTGAAATACATTTAAAATTCCTTCAGTTTTGTGTAAACAATGACATTATTCTGATACTTTAAATCTTAGAATAATGATATTTGGGACATTTCCCTTTGTTGCTCACTATATAACATCTACATAAATGCTGATCTTGTAACTTTGTCCTCCAAAAGTCATTATTCCAAATTGAATTAGTGTCCATTGGCTCTTTATTCCTACATCAAGTTTTCAGCGATATTTTTTTCTTATTAAAACAAAATATTGTCATATTTTAATATAAACAATATGAATATTTAATATCAAGTACAAATTTCTGAGAATTGTGTAATAGCCCATAATCAAAATTTTTTATGTAAATCTAAGGTGTAGATTAGGTTTTCAGAAGAAACTCTTTGAGAATACCCTACTAATAAACTTCTCTTTTAACTTCAGTCCAGTTCATAATCAGAACACCATAGCTACTCAAATTTTGTCTTAGAAATGTGGTCTGAATAAAACTATCACTAGTTAATTTTCTTTAAAATAGCCTTAACATTTCTACTTTGAATATTATGGGTATTTAAGGATATTCATGTTAATAAGATTAATATATTATGTCTTCATGATAAGAAAGTGAAATCATTGTTTACTTGATAACTAAGATATACACTAAATGAAGCTTTTTTTAAAAAAGGTTATAATTTTAATAGTTATATTCAGTGTATTAATTACTTTCTTACAAAGATACAACAATACAAGATCCATCAATATCCTGTTTTCAAAAAGAAACACATTTAGAACTTGGACATTTTCTAAATGTCAGGCGATTTGGACAATACTGTCAATATTTGATGTGCAAGGTACTTTAATGTGTTATGTTTCCTTGTGATACATTTTATTACTATGAAGAACACACAGAATAAATACTAATTCAACCAACTCACATTCAAATACCTTAAACATAAAACTATTGAGCTAAATACACTTTTTTTCCACAGTTAAAAACTTATTTTGCCTCTTAAAACATATCTATAGGGAATTGAAAATTACACAATTTTGATAATTATTGAGAACTACAATAGTCTTTAAATATAATTTCAACTACAAACCACATTGTAATATTTCATCCTCTGTCTCTTTTGATGAGATTTGGACATATTTTCTAGACAATTTTCATTTATATTAACGAGATGACACTTAATTGAAACTTTGAAAATAGTTAGTAATGGACTTAATTATCATGGTAGTGAACATAATCCTCAATATGAAAACAAATGGGAGGTTAGTGCCTTGAAAAAAATGTTATCAGACAGAGCTGTTAAAAGATCAGAGTGTATGTTATTGAAGCTGAGCTGGTATAAACTCAAATTAGAGTGTTATAACTTTAAGATATGAAATGTAATGTCCATGGTAATTACAAAGAAAATAGCTATAGAATCTGAATAGACCTATAACTAGTAAAGAGATCTAATCAGTAACAATTTTTTTTTAATTCCTGACAAAGGAAATTTCTTGACTTGAATGATGGCTTCACTGATGAAATCTACCAAGCATTTAAAGAAGAAATAATACCATCCTCAAATATTTCCAAAAAATTGAAGAGGAAGGAACACTTTCTAACTCATTCTATTAGACCGGAATTACTCTGATATCAAAGCCAGACAAAGACACTACAAGAAAACTACAGATCAATATCCCTTATGAACATTGCTACCAAAATCCTCCAAAAACATATTAGAAAACTGAGTTCCAGCAACGTGTTAAAAAGATTATACACCATGAGCAAGTGGGATTTATTCCTGTTATGTAAGGATGGTTCAACATACATAAATTGATCACTGTTTCACTAATAGAATGAATGACCACAGGATCATCTAACAGATGAAGAAATAGCATTTGAAAAAATTCAATACCCCTCCATGATAAAAACACCCAAATCCTAGGAACAGAAGGAAACCATCTCAACAACAAAATACCATATATGAAAACCCACAGAGAACATCATACTCAATGGTAAAAAAAAACTGAAAGCTTGTCCTCTAAGATTAGGAACAAGGCAAGGATGCCTGCTTTCACCTCTTCTGTTTAACATAGTACTAGAAGTTCTAGTCAGAGCAATTAGACAAGAAAAAAAAAGCCATCCAAATTAAGAAGGAAGAAGTAAAATTATCCCTGTTCACAGATGATATGATCTCATATGTAGAAAACCCTAAAGATTACACAAAAAGCTTAAAATTAATAAAAGAATTCAGGAAAGTAGCAGGACATAAAGTGAACACACAAAAGTCAGTTGTCTTAGGATACACTAAGAATGAACAGGAAATTAAGATGTTAAGATGTCAATACTACCCAAAGCTATCTACAGATTTAATACAATCCCTAGGAAAATTCCAATGATTTTTTTTTGCTGAAATAGAAACACCAATTTTAAAATTCATTTGGAATCACAAGAGACCCAAAATAAAACAATTCTGAAAAAGAACAAGGTTGGAGGGCTCACATTTATTGATTTCAAAACTTACTACAAAGCTATAGTAATCAACAATGTGATACTGACATAAAGACAGACATATAGACTAATGGAATAGAATAGAGAGTTCAAAAATAAATCCTCACATATATGGTCGGATGATTTTCAAAAAGGGTGACAAGACCATTCAATGGGAGGAAAGGCAGTCTTCTAAACAAATGACTGAGAAAACAGGATATCCGCATACAAAAGAATGAAGTATATACCCTTACCTAAACAGCACATACAAAAATTTACTCAAAATTGACCCACAACCTAAGTGTAAGACTTAAAAACTATAAAACTCTAGGAGAAAACAGGGCAAAATCCTCATGACACCAGGTTTGTCAATGATTTCTTGGATGATACCAAAGGCACAGGCAACAAAAGAAAAAATAGACAAATTAGACATCATAAAAATTGAAAAATTGTTCCATCAAAAGACACTGTCAAGGACTTCCCATTTCTAGTTCCAAATGTTAGAACATTGGAAATCACCACTCTGTCCTAACAAGTAAAGAGATTAACAGAGTGACAAATCAACAACTTTTCTTGGATGTGTTAGAGATAGGAGAACACGGGGCAAATCACTGCCTCCAAGATTACAGAGACAGACAGGAAAATTCAGGGAATCACAGATTACTGGTACAGCAACTCAAGAGTAGAGAGTACTGTGAGAACCAATGTTGGAATGGGAAAATCTGAACTGTAATTGAAAAATTGCTGGGGGCTCAGTGTGTAAATGTCCAACAGTTGAAAACTCTAGGGAGAAGCAGTTATGGGGGACTCCACAATATTTTGAGATTTATCTCCAAGAGCTTGACCACATTCCCATAGTAAATATCAGGGGGAAATCCCCTCATGCTTCTGGCACAAACACACAAAATTTGAAGAGATAGAACAAATATCAGAATCAGACATGACAAGGATGTTGGAATTATCAGACCAATGCCAGACAGCTAAGGGCTTTAATGGAGAAATCACACAGCCTGCAAGAACAGACGGGCAATGTAAACAGAGAGACAGGAAACCTAAGAACCAAAAAGAAATGTTAGTGATAAAAAACCCTAACAGAAATGAAGGATGCCTTTGATGATCTTTTTAGTAGACTGGGCATAGACAAGGAAAGAATCTTTGAGCTGGATGTTATGTCAATAGAATCCTTGAAAACTAAAAAGCACAGAGAACAAAGACTGAAAAAAAACAACAGAGTATCCAAGGACTGTGGGACAACCAGGAAAGGTCTAACACACACATTACGGAATACCAGGAGAAAGAACAGAGAAAGGGACAGAAGAAATAACTAATAATTTCCCCCAAAATTAATGTCAGACATCAAAGCACAGACCCAGGAAGCTCAAATAACACCAAGCAGTATAAATGCCAAAAAATCTACACATAGGCATATAAATTTCAAACTTCAGAAAATCAAAGATTTAAAAAAAATCCTGAAAGAAGCCAGAACGATAAAACACCTCACCTATAGAGGAACAAAGATAAGAATTATATCTGACTTTTCAGAAACCACTTCTCCACAACTTGATAAAGAACATCCATGACAAACCTACAGATAACATTATATCTAATTATGGAGGATTGAACGCTTTCATTGTAAGACCAGGAACAAGGCAAAGGTGGCTATCTCACTATTCTTATTTAGCATAGTGTTGGAAGTGCCACCCTTTGCAATAAATCCAGAAAAGGAAATAAGAGGAATACAGATGAGAAAGAGAGAATGTTGTCAGTATGGTGCAGCAGGCAAAAAAAAGAAAGAAACAAACAAAATCGTCCCTCTTTATCTATGACACAATTGTGTACATTAAAATCTCAGGGGGGAAAAACTCCCTAGAATAAGTGAGTTCAGTAATATCAGAGAAAACAAGATAAACATACAAAAATTAATTCTCTTCAAATACTAGCGATGAAAATATACATACCAAAATTAAATTTAAAATGCAACATTTACATGAGCTCAAAAAAAGATATTTAGGTGTAAATAACAAAGTATTTACAGAACTTGTATTTTGAAACCTACACAAGACTGATGAAAGAAATCAAAGAATATCTAAATAAATGGAGAGACATACTGTGTTCATGAATTGGATGACTCAACCTGTCATGGGAAAATGTCAATTTTCCCTAAATTAATATATAGATTTAACACAATTCCTACCAAAATCCCAGCAAGATTTTCTGCAGACATAGACTAGATTACATAAATGGCAAAGAAACTAGAATACTTAAAGCATCTTTTAAAAACAAGAAAAAAGTACAAAGAATCAGTGTACACCATTTTAAGATTTACTATATAGCTACAGAAGTTGAGACTGTGTTATTGGCAGATGAATAGACATTAATGGAATAAAATAATTTTAAAAAGACGCATGCAAATTTGCCAAATTAACTGAATTTTGAAAAAGATGCAAAAGCAATTAAATGAAGAAAGAGAAAGGTTTTCAACAAATGGTGTTGGAGCAATTGGAATTTGTTAGGGTAAAAAAATAAAAAGCCTTGACCTAAGTTTCACATATTATACTAAAGTTAATTCAAAATGGATCACTTAAAAGTAAAACATAAAATTCTGAAACTTTTAGAAAAAAATACAGGAGAAAAATTTCAGGATCTAAGAATAGGCAGAGTTCTTACACTTGACACCAAAAACAGTCTATACAAGGAAAAGCTCATAAATTGGACTACATCAAAACTTAGGGAATTTTATCCTATGAAATACCATGTTTAGAGTAAGAGAAGAAAAGCTACAGATTTGGGGAAAACTGTTTGCAAGCACATACCTGACAAAGATGCATCTAGAATATATAATGGATAGTCAAAACTCAACAGTAAAAAATCAAACAGACCAATTAGAACCTGGGCTGAAGATATGAAGGGACATCACCAAAGAAGATGTACAGATGACAAAGAACCACATGAAAACATTTCAACAACAGTAGATGCTGGGGAAATGAGAATTAAAACAATGCAATATCATTACACATCTATCAGAATGGTTAAAGTAAAAAATCAAGACATCAAATGTTAGCGAGAATGCAGAGAAAGTAGATCACTCATATATGGCTGCTAATAAAGTAAAATGCCACAGCCACTCCAGAATGCATTTGGCAGATTCTTTTAAAAAATAAACACAGACTCATAGCTGCACTCCTAGCACTTATCCCAGAGAAATGAAAACTGATCTTCACACAAAATCCTTCATATTGGATTGGAATGTTGACAGCAGTGTCATTTACAATATCCAAAAACTTGAAAACAACCCAGGTGTTCTTCAGTATGAGAATGGCGGCAAAACAAACTGTGATGCATCCACACCACGGAATTGTATTCATAATAAACTGGAACAAACTATTGATACATGCAACATCCTGGGCAATTTTCCAGAGAAATAAGCCAAGTGAAGAAAAAAATGAATCATAATATATTATTCCATTTATATATCATTTTTGAAATGACAATGTTTTAAAAATAGATAACAGATTAGTAATTGCAGGGGTTAAGGAAGAAGTGGGGGTTTAAGAGAACAACAATGAGGGGTGCTTATCATGATGAGAATGCATCCTGACTGCATCGATGTCAGCGTCATAGATGTGATACTGTACTACAGTTCATAAGATGTTACAGCTAGAACTGTCACCACCTGGGTAAGTAGTAAAGGGATTATTATTTCTTACAAATGTGAATCTACAATTACCTCAAATACAAATTTTAATTATAAAGTCAGGAGTGATGTTAGAAAACTGGTAGCCTAGGAATCCCCGAGGATTCCTGAGCCTTATTCCCTCACAGAAACATAAAAGCTGTATGAACTAGCCCTGTAGAACTGAAAAAGTCAAAGGATTACAGCAACCAAGGAAACACCCAATCAGGAAAAAGCCATCTTCAAAACAGTAGGAAACTTTTGTGATGTTTTTACTCATCCTTGCCCCAACCGCTCCTTGGCACAACATCAAACTTAGCCATGAACAGATGGCAGCCCGGTTCCCAGTTGTGTCCCTCAAATGAGAGGGAACACAGCCAACCTTACTTGCAAGTTATTGGGTTGGACTGCTCTAACCTGTTTGGGGGATAACCAAAGGAATGAAGCAAGTCATTTATCTGCTTTGTGTAACTCAGAGTGTAGGTGAGAAAAGTGGCAGGCACTGTTCATAAAAGCTACAAGGTGAACATAGACCCACAGAAACATGGGGCAAGAGATTATGCATGAGTCATACAACAGACCACCTAAGATCTGAAAGGGAAGCTGGGGTGAGACTTGTTTTAAAAGATTAAGACATTCAAAAGCAACTACATATGTAGAAGAATTGGAAAGCCATGTGTATGTCCAAGCGAGATGCATGCTCAGAGAAGTCCTGAAAAGACCTTAAGCTATCATCTTGGGCTGATGCCTAGGCATAAAACAAGCCAAGCTAAATGGTGAAGAAGTGACTCAACACAGAGCCAATCTAAGACTGGAAGAGGTGGCGGTTCTCTACCTCTCTATTTTTATTTTTGTTTGTTTTAATTCCTGACATTGAAAGAAATCTCTGCCAAAACATTGCTGAACATGAGCTAAAGGAAGAGAGATTTCAGCGATCATACTTGACAAAGAATAAAAAGTTTGGAAAAGTCTTAAAACAGAAGTCTACTACAGCCTTTAACGATAAAGAAAAACTAGCAAACTCCAGGGAAGAGTTTGCAGAGAAAGTAGATCACTCATATATGGCTGCTAATAAAGTAAAATGCCACAGCCACTCCAGAATGCATTTGGCAGATTCTTTTAAAAAATAAGAGGGAAGAGGGATAATCTGAGTTCCAGAGTTACCACATAATAACTAAATGCCTGATTTGAAAAAAAACATATGAGGCATACAAAGACACAGAACATGGCTTTTCAAAAGAACAAAATTAGTTGGCAGAAATCATCTCTGAGGAAGCTCAAACACTGGGCTTAAAGAAAAATACTTTAAAATAACTATCTTAAATATGCTAAAAGAGTTAAGGGAAAATATGGAAAAAATGTAAAAGAAATCCTGGAAATCATATGTGAACAAAATGAGAATATCAACACAGGGATAGAAATTATGAAAAGCAACCAAGCAAATTCTGGAGCTGAAAAATACAGTAGTTGAAATGAAAATTTCAACAGAGGGTTCAACAGCAGATTTGAGTAGGCCAAAGAAAGAATCAGCATTAATGAGAAGACAGTGGAATTGTCTGAAGAACATAAAGAAAAAAGATCGTAGAACAGTAAATAGAGACTAAAGGACATATGGGACAGCATTAAGAATACAAATATACTCATTATTAGAGTCTCAGAAGGAGAACAGAAAGAGAAATGTGTAGAAATATTATTAAAATAATGGCCAAAAACTTCCCAAATTTGATGAAATACATGTGCCCACAAATCCAAGAAGCTAAAAGAATTCAAAGTTGTATAAATATAAAGAAATCCACACTAAGACATTTTATAATCAAACTGTCAAAAGATAAAGGGAGGACCTTGAAAGCAGCAAAAAAGCTATTCAGCATATATAAGGAATGCTCAATAAAACTGTCAATTGACTTATTATCAGAAACCATGGAAGCCAAAAGGCTTGATGTATTTATAGTTTTGAAAGAAAAATCTATCAACTGAGAATTCTATATCTGGCAAAATTGTCCTTCAAAAATGAGGGAGAAATTAAGATATTCTAAGATAAACAAAAGCCAAGGAGCTCATTGCCACTAGACCTGCCTTACAAAAAAACGTTTAAGAGAATCTTTTGGTTGAATCAAAGCACTATAGATAGTAACTTGAACTTGATGATATAAAGATTTTTTAAAAACCAGTATTATTCTATTTTTGGTTAGTAACTCTGCTCTCTGTTTTCCATATAATTTAAAAGACAAATGCATAAAAATAATTTCAACCTATATTATTGTACACACAAAGTATATAAGATATAATGTTTGACATCAAAACATAAAGTGGGGGAGATGGAGCTGCATGGGAGTAGAGATTTTGAATGTGATTGAAGTTAACTTGGTATCAATTCAAATGATACAACTTTAGGATATAATATGTAATCCCCATAGTAATCACAAAGATAGTATCTATAGAAAAACACAAAAGGAAATGAGAAGGGAATCAATATATATGACTACAAAAAATCAACTAAACACTAAAGAAGGTGATAATAGAGTAAATGAGGGATCAAAAAAAGCTGTAAGGCATACATAAAAAATCAAACTGGCATAAGTTTCCATATAAATATACAATTGTTCTAAATGTAAGTAGATTACATTCTGTATTCAAAAGGCAGAAACTGCAGAATGGATTAAAAAAACATGATTCAATTGTATTATGTCCACAGGAGATGTACTTTAGATTCAAAGATACAATTAGAGTGAAGATAGTGTTGGAAAAAAGATATATCATGCAAATATTAACCATAAAAAAGCTAAAGTGGCTAAACTTACATTGGACAAAATAGACTTTAAAATGAAAATGTTACTAGAGCTAATAAATAACATTTTATGTTGATAAAAGCACCATTCCATCTTAAGGTTATGAAAGTTATAAACATATATCTACCTAACAACAGAGCCCATAGTACATGAAACAAAGGCTGATGGAATTGAGGGGAGAAATAAACAATTTAACAATCTACAAAGACTTCAGTACTACACTATCAATACTGTTTAAAACAACTATGCAGAATATCAAGAGTCTATATAAAGTAGATCTAACAGACTTCTGCAGAGAACTCTAAGAACAGCAGAATACACTCTTCTCAACTGTGCATGGTGCATCCTTCAGGTTAGACCTTATGGTAGGCTACAAAGCAAGCCTTAATAAAGTTAAAAGGATGGACTCATAAAAAGATGTTCTCCTTTAATGGAAATTGCAAATTAATAACAGAAAGAAATTTGGGAAATACAAAATATGTGTAAAAATTAAACAATACTCTACTAAATAACCAATGGGCAAAAGAAGAAATCACAAGAGAAATAAGAAAATAGTTTGAGGTAAATAAAAATTATAGCACAACATACCAATTTATGGGATAAAAGGGCTTATTTATAGGTGTAAATGCCTATATTTAAAAGGAAAAGCTATCAGAAATCAGTAAACTTAACTTCCACTTTAAGATACTAAAGAGAAAAAAGAAGAGCAAGCTAAACCCAAAACAATCAGCAGGAAGGAAATGATAAGGATTAGTGCGGATACTGGTGAACTGGAGTGTAGACAAAGAATTAAATAAATATCCATGAAACCAAAAGTTACTGATCTTTGGAAAGATCAGTAGGATTGACAAACCTTTAGCTAGATTGACCAAGAAAAGAAGAATCAAATTACTAAAATTAGAAATGAAAGAGGGACATTACTACTGACCTTATAGAAATAAAAGAATGAAAAGTTTCTAAGAAAAACAACCATAGGCCAACAAATTAGATAATGTAGTTGAAATAGAAAAATTCCTGGGAAGGCATAAAATACCAAAATTGAGTCAAGAAGAAATATAAAAATCTGAATAGACCTATAACAAGTGAAGAGATAGAATTAATAATAAAAAATTCCCCACAAGAAAAATCCCAGACACAGTCAATTTAAAGATTTAATACCAATTCTTCCAAATAATAGAAGACAATGGAATCCTTACCAACTCAGTCTATAAGGCCACTGATAACCAAACCAGACAAAGATCTCTTATGATCGCAGACACTAAAATATTTAACAAAATACTATCATATTGAATTCAGCAATGTTTAAAAAGAGTCATGCATCATGACTAAGTGAGTTATCCTGGTAATGCAAGGTTGTTTTATCATCTTAAAATCAACTATATAATATTCCATATCAATAAAAGACAAAAACTACATGATCATCTTGATAGACATATTTCTCTGTTCATTTTGGGATATGGTAAGTCCAAACAATGACACAGAGATCTGAATATGACTACCTTTTTAAGTCTTCCCCAAATGTGAATATCAATTTTAACATGCATTAGGGTAGTTTTATGCATTAAGGGAAAGAAGTAGTAGTAAAGGTAATAAATCAATGAGAGTTGAAAAATGTTCTGGAAGTGAAGGAACAGTAAAGAAAGAGTCAGAGAGATAGGGGAAGGAGTGTTATGGATTTGGGGGATCTACAAATAAGGCAGTGCTGTTTCTCATATTTTTAATTTGCTTTAGCTAAGGAATTGCTTAGTTAGGCAATTTTAAAGTCCAATTTCAAGGTGGAAGACTTCTTGTACCAATTAAAGAAAGCACACCAGTGGAAAGGTCTTGTCGAATATCTTCCATTTAGTTTCTCACCTATATGAATTCTCTGAGGTTGAGTAATTTGATAGCCGCTATTTAAGGTCTCTACATATTTTGTATTTATATGGTTTCCATCAGTATGAATTCTCTTTTGTGTATTAGGATGACTTCCCTGACTTAATGCTTACATTCCCTATCTTCATAAAAACTCACATCAATATAAATTCATCAACATGTATTAAGTTTTGAATTGTATCCAAAAGCCTTCCCACATTCCTTGCATTCAAAGTGCTTCTTACCTAAATGAATACTCTGTTCTCAAGTAACTTGTTATATACCAATGGTTTTCACACTTTCAGTACATTCGTAGGGTTGTTGCTGCTCTTTTAAACCAATACGTATGATCTGATGTTTGGTAAGTTGTCTTCACATAAAAACTTTACTAAATTTCCTATATTCATAAAACCTCTCAGCAGTATGAGTTCTCTAATATACAGTAAGGCCCTAATTAAATCTAAATACCTTCCATCTTTTCTTATATTAATCACATATTTCACCAGTATGAATTCTCTGATACTGACGAGCTTGTCCACACATAATAAAGGGTTCCTCACATTCTTTATATTTATAAAACTTATCACCAGTATGAATTCTTTGGCTTGAAGAAAGAACTCAGTCAGGTCTAAAGACCTCCCCACAGTCCTTCCTATGATTTCTCACCTGCATGAATACTCTGATGTGGATAAATTGTCCACACACAATGAAAGCTTTATAGCACCTCTAATATTCAGAAAGCATCTCACCAGTATGAATTCTCTAATATATAAGAAGAACTGAATTAAGTCTAAATATCCTTCCATATTTCTCACATTCATCAGGTTTCTCATTAGCATAAATTCTCAATGTTAAGTAACTTGTCCACACACAATAAAGGCTTTCCAAGATTACTAATATTCATAAGGTTTCTCAGCAGTTTGAGTTCTCTGTATTGCAGAAAAAAGCTTATCTAATTCTGAACACCTTCTTATATTCCTTATATCCAAAGGATTTCTCACCAGTATGAATTCTCTGGTGTTGGCTAATTTATTCACACAAATAATGACTTTCTCACATTCTTAACATTCATAAAGTTTCTCACCAGTATAAATTCTCTATGGTGTGTTAAGGACTGAATTAAATTTAAACATCTCATATTCCTAATATCCATTGTGGTTTTCACCAGTGTGAATTATCTGATATTGAGTAAAATGCATTACAAAAGGTTATTCCCCATTCTTTAGGATTATACCATTTCTAATTGGAGCAAATTTTCTCAATTTTGAAAAAGGTTAGATTTTTAGTACTGCTTATGGAGTTTCTATTAAGAATTATGTGTCATAAAGTGAGAAAATGTCCATAAGTGGCCATTTTCATAGGTAATAATTTGGGTAAAATACTCTTTTTTAGTTACCTGATATCTCTCAAGCATGGTCTTACACCTTCAGTTATTTCTAAAAATAGAGGTCTTAAAGTTAAGCTTATTACTTCTTAATCTGATTCCTT
This sequence comes from Manis javanica, assembly GCF_040802235.1. Lineage (NCBI taxonomy): Eukaryota > Metazoa > Chordata > Mammalia > Pholidota > Manidae > Manis > Manis javanica. The sequence goes on along the minus strand of NC_133169.1, from coordinate 87,463,544 downwards.
AATTCCTGAATTAAGGAATATTTAGTGTCAACTCTCCAGAATTCTGGGTCAAAAGGCTGTCACAGCCATATAAGAAGCTCCAGAACTAAATTAGTATATCTAGTGGCACTCTAGTTTTGTGCAGTTTACTACGTAAACCCTTCCAAGCATCTTGTAAGCACATAATTTCCCATATGCATATCCTCCTAATTAAAAATACCTGGAATTATTTGATTCTGGCCCCAATGACTAGATTGATTATGTAAATAAAGACAAAAATAAAACAATGCAGAAAAGTGGTTGTATTAGTTTCCCAGGGTCGCTGTAACAAATTACCACCAACTTGATGGTTAAGACAACAGAAATCTGTTCTCTCACAGTTCTAGAGGCCAGATTATATTAAAGTGTTAGCAATGCTTCAGTTCCTCCAAAGGCTGCAGGAGAGAGTGCATTCCTTACCTCTTCCAGCTTCTAGTAGTTGTCAGCATCCTTTGTGGCTATATCACCCCAATCTCCCCCTCCATCTTCACGTGGCTCTCTCCTATTCTCTGTGCTTGTCTCTTATAAGAACACTTGTTATTGTATTTAGGGCCCACCTGGGATAAGATAACCCATGATGTTATCATCTTAAGATAATTAATTGTATCTGCAAAGACTCTTGTTCAAAAATAAGGCAATATTCAGGCAGTCCAAGTATTAGGACATGGACATATCTTTTTGGGGGGCCACCATTCAACCTGCTATAGCATTCAGTAAGGTTAAATACAAAATTCTGATTAAAAATAACTCAGGAATATTTCTTTACTCAGAAAAATTACATAACTAAAATCCTACAGCAGAAATTACACTTGCTATAGAAATTTTACATGCATAATCATCACCTCTACCATTTAACATGTAGTATAAAGAAAGAAACATTTAGTATAAGAAAGAAAATGATAAAAAAGAGAGAAAGCTATCATTTTTAAATACTGATGTAACACTCTGCCTAGAAAAACCAACATATACAAAAGACAAACTTTAAAAACTAAGAAATATCAGCAAGTTTCCTGTAATCAAGATCAGCTTTAAAATATTAATGGCATTTCACATTATCAATAAATAGAAAACATTAAAATGTACATGTAATTCATAATACCAGAAAAGCTATAAAGTATCTAGGAATTAACTAAGAATATACAAGATCTCAATGAAGAAAAATACACTTAAAGTACAGAGAAGGTTATAGATATATTGAGAAACATTCTGTGCTTAGATCCCATTCTTTAATATAATATACAATCTCCCCAAATTAATCCATAAATTAAAAATACTTGAAATCAAATTTTCAGTTGGATTTTTTAGCAGTTAGATAATATTAATCTAAAATTTAAACAGAAGAATAAAGATCAATAAAATTTAGGTCAACATAATGGCTCACATGATTATGGAGACTAAGTCCCAAGATCTTCAGTCAGAAGGCCTGAGTACAAGTAGAGCTGCTGATGGTATGAGTTCCAGTCTGAGTGTGAAGGCAGAAGAAGACCAATGTCCCTACGTCAGCTGTCATCAGTCAAAGAGGGTGAATATTTTCTTCCTCAGCCTTTTGCTCTATTCAAGTCTTCAGAAGATTAGATAAGGCCCACCCACGTCGGGGAAGACAATCCATTTTACTTAGTCTACCAATTCAAATGTTAATCTCACCCAGAAACAATCTCACAGACACACCTAGAATAATGTTTAACCAAATATCTGGATACCCCATGCCCAGTCAATTTGACAGGTAAAATTAACCACTACAGTATTTCTGTTCTTAGGAGATAGGTACATGAAGCATTGCTGTACGAAGTGTTATGATGTCTTTGACTGTAAAATGGTTTAATGTTTGTAAAATTCACTAACACTGTAAAAATCTTTTAACAATATAACATTGCATATATATATGGAAATAATGTAGCAAGTGTTAACATTAGTGAAGGATATACGTTCATTGTCTTATTCTTGCAAGTTTTCTCTAGATTTAACATTTTTTTCACAAAATTTTTTGGCAATATTTTTAAAAATACTGAGAATCTATTTCATATTTTTCCTACTGCTACCACTGGCATCAAGGTCATCATAGTCTCTTATTGGGTTACTGAAATAGCCTCTCATGGTATCTCCCTGCTTTTACCCTTTTCTCTCTACATTATATTTTCAATATGGCAGCCAGGATGACATTAGCCATATCACTCCTGTCCTGAAAAGAGAAGTTCTAGGTTCCCATTTCCTTCAGAGTATAAGACAAAACCTTATTATGACAAAGCCCAAGTGATGTGGTTCTCCCATTACCACCCTGACCTCATTTTCTACTGCACACTGCTTCAGCCACACCACCCTCTGTGCTGTTTCTTGAACACACCGAGCAAATATCTTCCTTAGGACTTTTGCTCTATAATTTCCCTCAGCCTGGAATGTTTGCCCCCAGAAAATTCCTTGGCTAACTCCCTGACCTACCTTAAGTCTTTGTTTAAATTTAAATAATGAGACATATCACGATTATCCTTTTTAGCTATTTAATATGGGGGCATGTATCTCCTATCTGCCACAGATTCTTGATCCTCTTAATTTGTTCTACTCTTTCTTTGTGCCAAAGCATATATTATCTTTACCTTACTGAATATAATTCACTTATTATTTTCTTATTTATTGTTTGCCTTTTCTCATAATGTAAGTTCCTTGAAGGTTGGACTTTGTGTTTGTTTTGTTCCATTATATATACCGATTGGCTAGAAGGGTGTCTAATACACAATATATGCTCAGTACATATCTGTTGATTAAAACAATTATTATAATAAAATTTACATGTCAGTTTTGGCCTGAGATTTGAAGGTAAGTGAGCCAAGAATGACTCAACAGTTTATTTCTTCAGCAACTAAGACAATAGAGGTGCCTTCAATTCAAAGAGGGAAGACTAACAAGATCAGATTTGTGGGAGAAAAACCAATTGTGTAGTTCACATATAGTAAGTTAAAGATGTTTATCAGCCATTCCCAGTGAATATATCTACTATGCAGTTGGATGTACGAGTCTTCACTTTCAGAGAAATATACAGATTAGAATCATAAATTTGGGCATTGTTAGCATGTAAATGCCATATAAAATCATGAGACTAAATGATATTGCTTAAAGAGTGAGTGTAAATAAAGTGGAGAATAGGACTAAGGACTGAGCACAAAATAATGATGGATTTTGTCCAATGAAGAAACCATGGCAAAATTAACAGACAATAGTTAAGAAGAATATAGTTGCAATGTCTGAAAAAATAAGCGACTAATATCTAGAAAATAAAGGAAAGCAACAACAAAGACAGGACACAGTGATTAGACAATTAACCTAAATAAAAAGTCAAAAGAAAAGATGTAATATAAAATACAATCTCCCCAAGTTAATCTTCATTATTAATATTCATTATAATCACTGACATGAAAAATTTTTTAATGATGTAACACTTCACATTTATCAGAAGAGCAAAAATATGAATACAACTTATGCCCAATGTGGGAAAGAATGTGGAGATAAATGAAAGCTCATGCATTGCTGCTGGAAGTGTAATTTGATGTAGTCATTCTGAAGAGCAACCGCAACTACTTAATCAAATTAAGTAGAAGAATCTATGAATCATCCTTTTACTCCAGCACTGAATCCAAAATAAATTCTCATATAGGTGCATACAGGGAAATATGTATGTAAGAATGTTTATTTCTGCATTGTCAAAGAATGATTTTCAAAATGTTAAAAACATAGTTCTCATTCAAACAGATACTAAGCTGGTCAGTTTTATTTAACTCATTGACAATGGAACCAGCAAGATGACAAAGCTGGCCAAAGATAATATAAACGTGAAATTTATAGTCAGAGGATGGCAAGAAAGCTAAATAAGATTGCTAAGTTAAATTCCGAACTAGTCAATGTCCATCAGGACAACAGAACCTTGGTAGTTAATTGTTCTTCATGACAAGTAAAAAATCATCACAGAATAATCAGTTCTAAAAAATTGAAAAAATTCTGGGCCCTCATCAGCTGTGGGAACTAAGTTATATCCCTGTATGGAATCAAATGATCTTTGGAGAAGCTTGTAGAAAATACTTTAAGATTATTTTGAAAGATCGTGCAATTATCCTTTTACTTTGTTTTCATGTTTTGGATCATTTCCTTAATCCCTCATGTGATTATGAATAATTCTGAAATATTATTCTTCATCATTCAATGGCCATCTCATTGCAGTTTTTGTTGTGGTGATGGCTTGACTCAATTTGTAGATGAAGCAAAGGGTATTCACTAACATACACAGCATTTTTGTTTGGTCAGTAAATTGAGAGCTATATAATACTGAGCAACTACTAGGTCCACAGAATTAACTGCTGTCAGGCTATTATGTAAGGAATCTAAGATTGCATTTTCAATTGCCTGTATCTTTCTCAGACGTTGTAAGTATACTTGTTTGCTCACATACTCCAATGCTAGAAAACTAAAACCAAGATACTCATCTCAATCAGATTCTTTCTTCAGTCCCAGTAAATGTGAGTGAATTCTTCTTTCTTCTAGCTTTCCAAAATTTGCTAGAATTCCTCGCCTGCCAGTAAGTAAAATTCCTTATTCATTGTAAGAATAAGGCCCAAAAGTATAGATAAACGACCAGATTCTTAGATTGGTTTCACATATGATACATCTTTCTTGATGATGGTGTTGTTCATACCTAATAAAATGGAATATGTTCTTAAATATGACACTTTCAGTGTACTCTTGGTTGCACAAATGGCTCATCAAATTATTGGATAATTTTGATTTCTTTGATTTGTTAAAATTATACTGTTTTTTTAAAAAGACAGATTCTGATGTAATCTATTGCATACAAACTAAAAGAAGTTCTGGTTCCAGAATGGAGTAATCATATTCTACCCTCTCTAGTTGCAAAACGCCAGATAGAGTGTATGGATTAGCCATCTGAGGTCTCTCAACAGTTAATAACAGCAGGCAGATTTGTGAAGAAGCCTCAAATTTGAAGTTCCACTAAACCAGCAGTGTTTGCTATTTTCCTCCTCTGATACTGCCCAGCCTGGAGTCAATGGCAGCCTAAAATCCGGGAGTGCATACCAGCTGCAGACAAAGAGTTCCAATGGGATCTTTCTTCTATTCTTGGAACTAGAAAGAAGAGTACTAGAGCTCAGAGATAGTGGGGGAATTCTCTTTTTATCCCCCTTCTTTCCTGCTACATCACTAGGTACCAAGCAGATACATAAAACCTGAAGAACCCTTCTTTCTGGTCCCAAGAACATGGAACAAACCCCTGTTGCTTTTTAAACGTCTTTATGCTATCTGTCTTACTTGGTCCTGAATGCAGACACCATCATATAAAGTTTGTGGCAGAGAAGGGAAACTTTCAGCCTCAGCTTTCAGATGTGTTTCTGGGCATGTCCACTTTGAAGAAGTGATATTTCTGCTGAATATGAATGCTTTCTTAGCTCATCCTCATTACTAATCATAGTGTGGGATATCAAAATCCCTTTTATATCTACTTTGAACATTGTTTCTTAAGCTCTCTAAGCTCCTTCTCACTATTCAGGCCTTTCAGAGACTGCTACCGAAGGACCAGAAACAGAGGCCCCAGAAAGCCATGGAGACCAAGGGAGATCAGAACAATGATCCCATGAGGTTGTGTATGAACTCATGAGCTCACCTCCAAACGGGATCTCATGCTAAACAGCACACCACAGGCTTCAAGAGCTGAGCCACAGAGTAGACAACTGCCCAGGTCCAAAACTGGCCACTGGGTGGCATACTTGCAGGCCTGATACAAAAAACACTGCAATCACTTTGAAAACAGAACTGACTTTAAAATCACGGCCAACAGAAGGCAGGTTAAAACTTGAGGCCTAAACCCAACCTGGTCAATCGTCTGCTACAATAAAACCAAGAACCCGACAACATTCTGCTTATGATATATCCAAGACCAAGAGTCTCATAAAATAGTATTCAAAGTGTTCTAGGATAGAGTCCAAAAGTACACAGCACAGCATGTGAAGAACCAACAAAGTCTCAAATCACAAGGGAAAGTTCAATCAACAGATGCCAATTCCAAGATGACTCAGATGTTGGAATTACTAGACAAAGACATTAAAGCAGAAACTATGCGCTCTAGGAATTAGGGAATGAAATTATCATTCTTGTAATTAATAACAACTTCAGCCACAAAATAGAAGATAGGAAGAAAAACTAAATGCAAATATTAGAACTGAAATGCAATAACCAAAATAAATTCACTAGACGGGATCAACGGCAGAACAGAGATGACAGAAAACAAAACCCCAGTGAACCAACAGAAATGATCCTATCTGAATAACAGAGAGGAACAAACATTGAACAAAAGAGAACAGAAATTCAGAACCCTGAAGGTAATACCAAAAAGTCTATCATTTGTGCCATCAGGGTCTCAGAAGAAGAGAAAAAACATGAGGTAGAAAAACATTTGAAGAATCCATAGCTGAAAAATTCTCAAATTCAGCAAGACAAACTTACATAAAAGAGAAGCTTAGTCAGCCCCATACAGGATAGATTTTAAAAAGTAGATTCAAAAATGTATATTCGCAGACACATCATTCTCAAATTGCTGAAAACTAAAGACAAAAACTGAACAACAGAAAACCCTAAAAGCAATCAGAGAAAATGATGCATTTTATGTTGGGTTGACAATTATTCAAGTGACTGTGGATTTTTCACCAGAAACAATGGGCCCAGAAGGAAATGGAACATTTTTAAAGTGCCGTAAGAAAAGAAACCAGAATTCAGTATCCAGCAAAAATATGCTTCAGAAAGGAGGTAAAATAAAGACATAATCAGATGAAGAAAAACTAAGAGACTTCATTGCCAGTAAACCTGCTTTAAGAGAAACAATGAAGAAAGTTCTTTAGATGGAAGGAAATTATGCCAGAAAGAAATTTGGAAAATCAGAAAAAAGCAAGAGATGTGGTAAATATCTGGGTAAGTATAATAGACTATTATTCTCCACTGACATTCCATAGACTATATTTGCTGTTTGAGAGAATTTTTCTGCCTCTATTTTTAAGCTATTTAAATTAAAATTTTCAGCTATTTAAATTACATTTTTAAGCTATTTAAATTACATCTGCTTCTTGAAAACAAACAAGATATACAGGAATATATAGAGCAAAATTTTATCCTCTCTCAATTTCCACATCCTTCCCCAGAGTTAACCACTGTTAACTCTTCAGAACTTTTTAAAAATCCAATTACATTCATAAGTAAGTGTACAACCATATTATGCAGTATTGTGATTGTTTTCCTAGTCTCTTGGTGGGTTTTAGCATACTTACAGAACTTCTACTTCTCAGTCGTTTTGGAAATCTCTTCCTGTCAGTACATTCTTGCGCTTTCATGACTGCCTTGTAATCCACATTGTAAGTCTAAAATAAGTTATTTGGCGAATAGTTATGTCGTGTCCGATCTTTTGCTATTAAAAAGAAAGTTTACATTGAACCTTATTACACTAATGTGTACATGTGTGCCAGTATGACTTTAAGATGGATGCTTAGGAGTGGAATTACTGAGTAGGCAGTTTGCAGATTTGACTTTAAGGTAGATCTGTCAAAATATCTTCCAAATGAACTTGTAATAAGTCTACTTAAATTTTCACCACATGGACAAAAAAAGTGAGATATTATTATTCTTTATGATTTCCTAATTAGTGGTGATGTTGAGGGTCCTTTATATGTTAGTTGGTCAATTGTAATTGCCCTGTGAGTTTGGTACCCAATCAGTAGTTATTTATTGAACACTCCCTATTTGCCAGGCATTCTTTTAGATTCTGGGTATATAGAAATGAAAAAAAAAATGACATAAACCCATGTTGGAAACTTTCTTTCTTTCTTTCCTTCTTTTTTTTTTTTTGCTTACATTCTAGGATTTATATCCTTTGTCCATTTTCTGCTGCACAGCTTGTTTTTATTTTATTTTCAGGAAGTGTTAATATATACTTATTATAAATTATCCATTCTTAGAGATACTGTCCAAGATAGTTAAAATATTATTTATATAGTCAAAGAAACCCAAAATTAGTATGGGTAGTGTAGAAATTTTCCTGAATCTTTATCAGACTTCACCATCTAATAAATCTGTTTCTAACCCACAGCATCTAAGATACAGGATCACTTCTGCCATTGAGATATTGCCTTGGAAAATCTGAGCAGCTCATGCATTTCCGTGCTGTGCATATTCAACAGTCCCTTTCCGAGGAGAGATTCGGGGAGCCCTGAGTCTTTGTGATCTCCTGAGCCACCAAGCCCCGCCTCAACACCCTCTCTGTCTAAGTCTTGAGTTTCTCCAGTGCATCACGATCCAGAAGGGATGCTCTCCGCTCTCACTAACTCCTCACTGTTAGCCTTAATGTGTATTTGGAAGGAGGACTGGAGTCCACCGTAATGTGCAGTGGTCAGTAAATTGTAAACAAAGTCGGACCCTTCAGATTTGTCAAGTAGTCTGAGAGGTATAAGGGGGCCTCATAGAATTTTTCTGGACCTGCTTGGCTGTGTCAGCAGTGACCTAAGGAGAGGCCCTGGTGGACAGAGGATCTTGCTACTCAAAGTGTGGTTCTCAAATGAGCAGACCTGGCTTCACTAGGGAGCTTTTTAAAAATGCAGAATCTTGAACCCCACCCCAGACCTACTTAATATGATTCTTCATTTTAGTAACATCCTCAGGTGAATCATCTGTCCACTAAGGTCTGAGAAGTACTTGTGTATTAGTAAAAAGCAAAGACTCTAGAGCCAACTGGGCTCCCTCATTCATTTGCTATTTAACCCTGGACAATTTAGTTTTCTGTGCTTCAATCTCATCTTCTATGAGTGGGCCTAATAATAATCGTATCCCTACGCTAGAGGTTTGTTATTTGGGTTAATACATGTAGTTTTATGAACAAAGTCAGGCACTTCACGAACCCTTTCGTTGTTAGGTTTCGTTAACATGAACTGTTTCCAGAACTCTGCCAGCCTGGCTCCGTCTATTCAACAAGTCTTCCTAAGCATTGCCTCCAGGGAGCTAGAAGTAGCAGTAAGTTCCAGAGCGCCCACCTCACACCAGTGTGCTCTAGACTTGAGACCGCCTACTTCGGTTCCTACCCAAAAGAGGTTTTTTTGCCTTACTCTTGCTTCTTCGGGTAAGTACTATGCAGACATCTTTGCTTTTTCAGACCCACCTCATATCCATTCATAACGTTACTCTGGATCTCCTAAGAAGCAAACATCAGAATGGAATTGAATGTGCAAGTGTTTTTAGAGAAAATGCCTATGAGAGAAAATAAGGAGAGAGCCAGGAAAGCCTGGCAGGATATCTGTGAGAACACAATGCACTTCTGACCCCAGTAAAAAAGCAGGAAACAAGGTTGGGTGGAAACCTCAAATATTCCCCTGCTGTCTAAGGAAGGTTCATCAGGGTGATGGGTGAAACCTCAAATCAAAGCTGGCCACAGAGGAGTCCCGGGTCTTCCAGGGATGGACTTGCTTTAGGATCCTCAGACTTGCTCAGCACAATCCTCGGCTGGTAACAGCCTGGGGGAAGTCTGGCTTCTGCCTACAAACTTGGTGGTAGATGTCAGAGCACAGCAGCTGGATTGGTCAATGGCTCTCCTCCTATTTGGAAATCAAAGAGCACATTCTCATGACTGCCACAGCCTCTAATCCATTCTCTTGGAGGAGATAGTAAAAATTCCCCCCAGGTTTGGAACCACCTCAAGAAAAAGTTGTATATTCTTATGATCAGGTTTTTCAAAAGAAGAGGATAGGACTAAGCCAAAAGTTCCTGTGATTCTAGCCATTAGTAAAGGAGTAAGGGGAAGCAGTACTGGCCTGGCCATTCATTTAATGTATGTTAAATATATAACATAAATATGTAATAAATATAGACCCAGCAGTGAGGTTGTCACTGGAGTTTAGAAAGAAACTCCAGCAATATCCACCTACTCCTTCAGGATCGTTCTATTTCAATGTCTATGCTGTGCCAGACACAGTTCTGGGTTCCAGGGACTCACTAAGAGAAAAAGAAGACACACATAGCACTGAAGATCCCTCTTTAAATTGTTTCTGGTAATATAAAAAAGGGAACTTCCAAATTTTTTATTTGAAACCAGTACTTTAAAAACACAATAAAAATAACACCAGAGACTTTCGGTTTCTGCACTGACATCTACAGAGCGTGGAATCCATCACTCCCATCCTAAGAATACAGCTGAATAAACCAAAAAGCTGACTCTTCTTAGATCTGTCAGAGAATGGAGGTCACTGGGTAAGCTGCTGGCCCAAAAACTGGAGAGAGAGGTGGATACAGAGAATCACAGCTTATCTGGAGCAGAAGCCCTCTGCTGGAGACAGGACAAGGAGGGGCACTTAAATTATAACTGACAAATTGCTAGAGGCTCTATGTGCCTGGATTCAGAGTTAAAACTCCGGGCCCCCAATCTTAGGGGAACCCTCATACTTTCCTGAGTTTTACCTCCAGGAAAAATCCACAATGCATCCAACAGGAGGAGGGGAAAAGTAACCATCTAGAAATAAACCCAGAGGGTTCTGTTCTCTACAACAAAGCCCTGCCCTCAAAAGAAATTATTTTACCGGAGCCTAACCAATGTTGGGGAAGAAAATACCCAATTCCAGTTCCTTTTAGGCTTTGATATGGGGGGGAAGGAAATACCCAAATCCAGCTCCACTAGCATTCTTGTCTCACATAAAAGGAGGGAAAAGTGATGTCATCAAGATGGCAAAATAGGAGACCCCAACTTCTGTCCCCCAACAAAAATCAACAGACAAGCTGTTCATGAAGAAAAACAGCTCTGGAAGAGCTCTGGAGTCCATGTAAGAGACTTCAGCAAATAACTTCCCATTCAGTAGATTGTCTCTTTGTTTTGTTGTTGGTTTTCTTTGCTGTGCAGCTTTTGAGATTGATGAAGTCCCACTTGTTTATTTTTGCTTTTGTTTCCCTTACCTGGGGAAGACATATACAGAAAAAATTTACTATTGCCAGTGTTCAAGAGTTTATTGCCTATATTTTCTTCTAGGAGTTTTATGGTGTCAGGTCTTATATTTGGGTCTTTAATTTATTTTGAGTTTATTTTTGTGAATGTGTAAGATAGTGATCCACTCTCGCTCTTCTGCATGTAGCTGCCCAGTTTTCCCAGGACCATTTATTGAAGAGACTATGTTTTCCCTATTGTATCTTCTTGACTCCTCTGTCATATAGGAATTGACCATATAAATGTGGGTTTATTTCTGGGCCCTCTACTCTGTTCCATTGATCTATGTGTTTATTTTTGTGCCACTACCATACTGTTTTGATTACTGTAGCTTTGTATATATCCAATAAGTGGCTAATATCCAAAATATATAAAGAATTCATATAACTCAATACCAAAAACATAAATAATCTGATTTAAAAATGGGCAGAAGATCTGAATATATATTATTTCAAACATACAGATGGCTAACAGACATATGAAAAGATGCTCAACATCACTGTCATGGAAATACAAATCAAAACTACAAGGAGATATCACCTCACACCAGTCATAATGGCTAATATAAAAAAACAAAAACAAAAAATGACAAGTGTTGGTGAAGAAACAGTGTAATGTTCATGGGAATATATATTGGTGCAACCACTATCAAAAGCACTATGGAGGTTTTTACTCAACACCCAAAAAACAAATAACCCAATCAAAAAATATGCAGAGGACCTAAACAAACACTTGTCCAAAGAAGAAATACATATGCCCAACAGGCACATGAAAAGATGCTCCACATTGCTAATCATAGGGGAAATGAAAATTAAAACCACAATGAGCTATCACCTCAAACCAGTTAGAATGGCCACTATCCAAAAGATAAAAAATAACAAAGGCTGGCAAGGATGTGGAGAAATGGAACCCTCCCATACTGTTGGTGGGAATGTAAATTGGTGCAGCCATTGTGGAAAGCAGTATAGAGGTTCCTCAAAAAATTAAAAATAGAAATAAATACCATTTAATCCAGTGATACCGCTCCTAGGAATTTACCTGAAGAAAACAAGATCCCTGATTTGAAGAGACATTTGCACCCCTATGTTTATCGCTGCACTATTTGCAATGACAAGATATGGAGGCAACCTAAGTGTCCATCAACAGATGAGTGGATAAAGAAGGTGTGGCTCATATACACAATGGAATATTATTCAGCCATAAAAAGAAAATAAAACCTGTCATTTGAAACAACATAAATGGATCTAGGGGGTATTATGCTCAGTGAAATAAGTCAGGTGGAGAAAGACAAATACCAAATGATTTCACTTATTTGTGGAGTATAAAAACAAAGCAAAACAGAAGGAACAAAACAGCAGTAGACTCATAGACACTGAGAAGGGACTAGTGGTTACCAAGGGGGAGAGGCTGAGAAGGGTGGCAGGGAGAGGGAAGGGGATAAAGGAGTAATATAATTTGCAAGCACAATAGTTAACAATCACAATATAGGTTGGATACAGGGACAGTAGTGCAGCTGGAGAACACAGTTAATGATTCTGTAACATCTTACTATGTTGATAGATTTTGATAGTGACTGCACTACAGGGAGTGAGAATTTAATAATTTGGGTAACTATTGAACCACTGTGTTGTATATTTGAAGCCAACATAAGAATGTATATCATAAAAATGTACTTCAATGTATATCAATGATACTTTAATTTAAAAAAAAGAAAACAGTGTGACCTGGTAATTCCACTTCAGGAAATTTACCTGAAGGAAACAAAATCACTAATTCAAAAAGACATGTGCACTCCTATGTTTAGTGCAGCATTATTTATTTATTTATTTATTTTTCGATTTTATATGAAGGCTTTAATTTGAAATGGGAATTGGTGTCATTTTCAGTGCAACACAAGTTTTTCATGCTATGGAAAAGCAGCAGGAATACTTTCTGATTCTGGTCGTGGACTTTTTTTTATTAAAGTATCATTGATATACACTCTTATGAAGCTTTCACATGAAAAACATTGTGGTTACTACATTCACCCATATTATCAAGTCCCGCCCATACCCCACTGAGGTCATTGTCCATCAGCGTAGTAAGATGCCACGGAGTCACTACTTGTCTTCTCTGTGCTACATTCCCCATGACCCCTCCTACACCATGTGTACCAATCATAATACCCCTCGATCCCCTTCTCCCTCCCTCCATACCCTTCCTCTTCAACCCCTCCCCTTTGGTAACCACTAGTCCCTTCTTGGAGTCTGTAAGTTTGCTGTTGTTTTGTTCCTTCAATTTTGCTTCATTGTTATACTCCACAAATAAGTGAAATAATTTGGTATTTGTCTTTCACCACCTGGCTTCTTCTACTGAGCATAATACCCTCTAGCTCCATCCATGTTGTTTAGTGCAGCATTATTTACAACAGCCAAGATATGGAAGCAACCTAAGTGTCCACGAATAAATGAATGGATAAAGAAAATGTGGTACATACAACAGAATATTACTCAGCCATAAAAAAGAATGAAATCTTGTCTTTTGTGACAACATCATTGAACCTTACTCCTAAGTGGAGTAAGTAGGACTGAGAAAGACAAATACAATTAATTTCACTTATAGGTGAAATCTAAAAAACAAAACAAATAACTAAAAAAAAAAAGCAAAAATGACTCAAATGCAGAGAGTAGATCTGTAATTGCCATGAGGGTGGGGGAAAGGAAAAATAGGTGAAGGGGATAAAGAGGTATAAATTTCCAATTATAGGTCATAGTCTATTATAGGTCATATTGACTACATATAGTCAATAATAATTTAGTAACTTTGTATGGTGACAGACGCTAACTACACTTATAATGTTGAACATGTCAGAATGTATATAATTGTCAAACTACCATGTTGTATTCCTGAGACTACTATAGTATTGTATGTCAACTGTACTTCAACAAAGGAAATAAAAAAGAAAAACACTTAAGCAATACAGAAGAACAAAACACTAAAGAATAATCACACAAAAAGGGAAGGAAGAATAGCTTCACTTTCATGAATCATCCTATTCCCCAGTCGCCATTGCTCAGCACCAAGAGGGAACTCCCCAGCTGGAAAGGGATCCCCTCGCCGAGAAATGGAGAACAGGATGGGTGGAAAGCTCTAGGCTCTCAGAACCCTGCATAATGGAGCCAATTCAGTTTCACCCTGTCCAGAGATAAGCAACACTGAGATGTATAGAGACAGCTGGGAACAAGGGAAAAAAGCAGAGGCTACCAATCAGCCACACAGCAGGAGCCACACAGCAGGAGCAACTACACTTGCCAGTGACCGGCTCTGCAGATGACCTCAGCGGCTTTTGCCACTGAAGAAACCTACAGCCAGTATAGCGTCTATGGAACCTTCCAAATTTCACCAGTTTTCACCCCATACGTATTCATGTTCACTGACGCTAGATGCCTCAGTCCCTCCCTACTTCCTCCCATCACCACCTCCACCAGAACCTACGACTCATACTGGCAGACAGCCCAGGACTCTGCAGCTGCACAAGTGAAAGAGAGCAGCCTAGACACCTGCAGCTGACCCCTGCTGCCATATGTGCTTGAGGCTAGCCCCTCCAGCTATGCACTTGCATGTTGCTGGCATGACAGCCATCACCAGCTGCCATTGCTATCTGCACACTCACAGCAATATCTCACAACCTTGGAAGTGCATGCTGATAGCTGAGGCCCCCATTGCTTCTTATGGGCCTGGATTCAGCTCTAGCTCCTATCGCTGGCCTGCACAACTTGCTTCACCTGCAACTATCCCCTCCAGTTGTCTACCTGCAGGCACTAGGCCCAACCCCATCACTGGCTTCCACAGCCATGTGCACACCCATGGGGTGACTATGCAGCCATAGGAGCGCATGCCAATAGTCAAGTTTCCCACAGCTGCTTGTGAGCCTGGATCTAGTCCTATCTACTGTCACTGTCCTGCACTGAGGGGCTCACTTACAGCTTGCTGCTCAAACTGTGAACCTGCATATCCCTGGCCTGTCTCTCCACACCAGCCTCCACTGCTTTGCGCCTGTGGCAAGAACCAGTAGCCATGGTAATACACACTGACAGCCAGGACTACATAGCTGCCAGTATGATCACAGTTAGCCCCAGCCCTTGCTGCTTGTCCTGGCTTCCTCCACTATGTGTGTCTCTGCAACTTGCACCTACCACTACACAGGCACCTGCAGGTGGACCCACAGTAAAATGTGTACAGACCAACAGCTCCAGCTACCTGGCAGTCCAGCTGCCTGCCCTGGTCTCTAGCTGCTGGACTGGGAGGCACTGCTGAGGACCCCAACAGTCCTTGAAGCCTCTGCAGATCCCCCCAAATGTGTGTCAAGAATAACACAGTGTTGATACTGTGGAATGAATAGCCAGAGCCAAAGAGTCAGCCCACACTCCTGGACACTGAGCCACTACATGCCTCTGCACTGGGTGCCCTCTACCACTAGACCCAGGGCTACAGCATTCTCCAGTATACCCCCATCTGCAGGTGAAGGTCTTTTCTTATTGAAGTCAGTCCATAAAGCCTGGGAAAAAAATGACTGTTTCTTCAAGTGTGCAGACATCTACATAGAAATACATGAATATGAACAATCAGGGAAATGTTGTTGATACTCCCTTCAGATATGTTAGCATTTGCTTAATATATTTAGGTGGTCCAGTGTTCAGTACATATATTTGCAATGGTATCCTCTTGATTAATTGATTCTTTTATCATTATGTAATAGGGGACTTCAGTACTTCACCTTCAACAATGATCATTATCAACAATTGACAGATCATCCAGACAGTAATAAATAAGGAAAGATTATACTTGAACTCTACTTTAGATCAGATAGACCTAACATATTCAGAACATTCTATATAAGAGCAGCAGAATACACCTTTTTCTCAAGAGCACATAGAACATTCACCAGGATAGATCATGTGTTAGGTCACAAAACAAGTCTTAGCAAATTTTGATACTGAAATTTTACCAACTATTTTTTTCTGACCACAATGGTATAAAACTATAAATCAATAACAGGGAGGAAAGTGGAAAATTTACAAATATGTAGAAATTAAACAACACATTCCTGACAATCAATGGGTCAAAGATTAAATTGAAAAGGATATCAAGATTTTTATTGAGCCAAGATGATGGCATGAGTAGGGCAGCAGAAATCTCCTCCCAAAACCATATATATTTTTGAAAATACAACAAATACAACTATTCCTAAAAGAGAGACCAGAAGATACAGCACAACAGCCAGGCTACATCTACACTTGCTAGAACCCAGCACCTCATGAAGGGGGTAAGATACAAGCCGCAGCCCGGAGGGACCCGAGCGCCCCTCCCCCCAGATCCCAGCTGGAGAGCAGTCAGAGCTGGAGGGAGAGGGAGCCCAGGACTGCTGAACACCCAGCCCCAGCCATCCGCACCAGAGCGCAGACACAGTGCATGGTGTGCTGGATACTAGGGAAACAGAACAGTAAAACCTGTGAGCGGGACCCTGAAGCCAGTGCCCCTGTGACAAAAGAAAAGCCAGTGCTTTTTGAAAGACTTAAAGGGACAGGGACCCCACCGCTGAATGGAAGCACCCCGGCACACTCAGCCCAGCAGCTGGGAATCCCAGGGAACTCTGGGCACCCTAACCCCCTGGGCAGCAGTGCAGCTCTGAGGCCCCTCACAGCGATAAACAGCCTCCCGCCTGTTCCTCCTCCAGTGGGGTGGCCATAGCGGAGCAGCCTGAGAGCGGACACGCCCACAGCAGCCACACAGAGCCTCCTCCGCAGCCACCCGGGCCAAACTCAGAGGCCCCATCGGCGTGCAGCTTCCCAGCACAAGCCACTAGGGGTCGCCATTCTCACAGGAAGGGAAGGTGACAGGCAAGCAGGAAGGGACTTTGTTCTCTCAGCTGACATACACACCAACTGCCTGTGACTACCTCTATCACCATAAAAAGGCAGAAGAATTTGATACAGACAAGAATAACCCAGACATCCCCTGAGAGGGAACCTGGGGAGATAGATTTAATCAATCTTCCTGAAAAAGAATTCAAAATAAAGGTCATAACCATGCTGATGGAGCTGCAGAGAAAAATGCAAGAGCTAACGGATAAAGTTGGGAGGGAGAATACAGAATAAAACAATCTCTGGAAGGACTTAAAAGCAGAATGGACGAGGTGCAAGAGGCTGTTAATGGAATAGAAATCAGAGAACAGGAACACAGAGAAGCTGATGCAGAGAGAGATAAAAGGATCCCCAGGAATGAAAGAATATTAAGGAACTGTGTGACCAATCCAAATGGAACAATATCCACATTATAGGGGTACCAGAAGAAGAAGAAGAGAGAGAAAAAGGCATAGAAAGTGTATTTGAAGAATAATTGCTGAAAACCTCCCCAAACAGGGGGAGGAAATAGTTGCTCACACCACAGAACTACACAGAACTCCCAACAGAAGGGACCCAAGGAGGACAACACCAAGACACATAATAATTAAAATGGCAAAGATCAAGGACAAGGACAGAGTTTTAAAGGCAACCAGAGAGACAAAAAAAGGTCACCTACAAAGGAAAACCCATCAGGCTATCATCAGACTTCTCAACAGAAACCTTACAGGCCAGAAGAGAATGGCATGATATATTTAATGCAATGAAACAGAAGGGCCCTGAACCAAGAATACTGTATCCAGCATGACTATCATCTAAATATGAAGGAGGGATTAAACAATTCCCAGACAAGCAAAAGTTGAGGGAATTTGCCTCCCACAAACCACCTCTGCAGGGTATTCTAGAGGAACTGCTCTAGATGGAAGCACTCCTAAGGCTAAATAGATGTCACCAGAGAAAATAAAATCACAACAAAGAAAGCAGACCAACCAAATACTAACTAAAGGCAAAAAAATAAAATCAACTACCCACAAAAGCAGTCAAAGTAAACACAAAATTAAACAACTAACATAAAAAGAATGGAGGAGGAGGAATAAGAAGGGAGAGAAATAATCATCAGATTGTATTTATAATAGCTTAATAAGCAAGTTAAGTTAGACAGTAAGATAGTAAAGAAGCTAACCTTGAACCTTTGGTAACCACGAATCTAAAGCCTGCAATGGCAGTAAGTACATATCTTTCAATAACCACCCTAAATGTAAATGACTGAATGCACCAATCAAAAGACACAGAGTAATAGAATGGATAAAAAATCAAGAACCATCTATATGCTGCCTACAAGAGACTCACATCAAACCCAAAGACATGCACAGACTAAAAGTCAATGGATGGAAAAAGATATTTCATCAAACAGAAGGGAGAAAAAAGCAGGTGTTGCAGTACTAATATCAGACAAAATAGACTTCAAAACAAAGAAAGTAACAAGAGAGAAAGAAGGACATTACATAATGATAAAGAGGTCAGTCCAACAAGAGGATATAATCATTATAAATATATATGCACCCAATACAGGAGCACCAACGTATGTGAAACAAATACTGACTGACAGAATTAAAGGAGGAAATAGAACACAATGCATTCATTTTAGGAGACTTCAACATACCACTCACACCAAAGGACAGATCCACCAGACAGAAAATAAGTAAGGACACAGAGGCACTGAACAACACACTAGAACAGATGGACCTAATAGACATCTATAGAACTCTACATCCAAAAGCAACAGGATACACATTCTTCTCAAGTGCACATGGAACATTCTCCAGAATAGACCACATACTAGGCCACAAAAAGAGCCTCAGTAAATTCAAGAAGATTGAAATTCTACCAACCAACTTCTCAGACCACAAAGGTATAAAATTAGAAATAAATTGTACAAAGAAAGCAAAAAGGCTCACAAACACATGGAGGCTAAACAACATGCTCCTAAATAATCAATGGATCACCAACCAAATTAAAATAGATATCAAGCAATATATGGAAACAAATGACAACAACACAAAGCCCCAACTTCTGTGGGATGCAGCGAAAGCAGTTTTAAGAGGGAAGTATATAGCAATCCAGGCAAATTTAAAGAAGGAAGAACAATCCCAAATGAATAGTCTAAAGTCACAATTATTGAAATTGGAAAAAGAAGAACAAATGAGGCCTAAGGTCAGCAGAAGGAGGGACATAATAAAGATCAGAGAAGAAATAAATAAAATTGAGAAGAATAAAACAATAGAAAAAAATCAGTGAAACCAAGACCTGATTCTTTGAGAAAATAAACAAAAGAGATAAGCCTCTAGCCAGACTTATTCAGAGAAAAAGAGAATCAACACACATCAACAGAATCAGAAACGAGAAAGGAAAAATCACGACGGACCCCACAGAAATACAAAGAATTACTAGAGAATACTATGAAAACCTATATGCTAACAAGCTGGAAAACCTAAAGAAAATGGACAACTTCCTAGAAAAATAAAACCTTCCAAGACTGACCAAGGAAGAAACAGAAAATCTAAACAGACCAATTACCAGCAACGAAATTGAAGTGGTAATCAAATAACTACCCAAGAGCAAAACCCCTGGACCAGATGGATTTACCGCAGAATTTTATCAGACATACATAGAAGACATAATACCCATTATCCTTAAAGTTTTCCAAAAAATAGAAGAGGAAGGAATACTCCCAAACTCATTCTATGAAGCCAGCATCACCCTAATACCAAAACCAGGCAAAGACCCCACCAAAAAATAAAATTACAGACCAATATCCCTGATGAACATAGATGCAAAAATACTCAACAAAATATCAGCAAACAGAATTCAAAAATACATCAAGAGGATCAAACACCATGACCAAGTGGGATTCATCCCAGGGATGCAAGGATGGTACAACATTCGAAAATCCATCAACATCACCCACCACATAAACAAAACGGACAAAAATCACATGATCATCTCCATAGACGCTGAAAAAGCATTCAACAAAATTCAACATCCATTCATGAAAAAAACCCTCAACAAAATGGGTATAGAGGGCAGGTACCTCAACATAATAAAGGCCATATATGATAAACCCACAGCCAACATCATACTGAACAGTGAGAAGCTGAAAGCTTTTCCTCTAAGAACAGGAACAAGACAGGGATGCCCACTCTCCCCACTGTTATTCAACATAGTACTGGAGGTCCTAGCCATGGCAATTAGACAAAACAAAGAAATACAAGGAATCCAGATTGTTAAAGAAGAAGTCAAACTGTCACTATTTGCAGATGACATGATATTGTACATAAAAAACCCTAAAGACTCCACTCCAAAACTACTAGGACTAATATCAGAATTCAGCAAAGTTGCAGGATACAAAATTAATACACAGAAATCTGTGGCTTTCCCATACACTAACAATGAACTAACAGAAAGAGAAAACAGGAAAACAATTCCATTCACAATAGCATCAAAAAGAATAAAATACCTAGGAATAAATCTAGCCAAGGAAGTGAAAGACCTATACCCTGAAAACTACGAGACACTCTTAAGAGAAATTAAAGAGGTCACTAACAACTAACAAATGGAAACTCATCCCATGCTCATGGCTAGGAAGAATTAATATAGTCAAAATGGCCATCCTACAGATTCAGTACAATCCCTATCAAATTACCAACAGCATTCTTCAACTAACTGGAACAAATAGTTCAAAAATTCATGTGGAACCACCAAAGACCCTGAATAGCCAAAGCAACCAAGAGAAGGAAGAATAAAGTGGGAGGGATCTTGCTCCCCAACTTCAAGCTCTACTACAAAGCCACAGTAATCAAGACAGTTTGTTACTGGCACAAGAACAGACCCACAGACCAGTGGAACAGAATAGAGACTCCAGACATTAACCCAAACATATATGGTCAATTAATATACGATAAAGGAGCCATGGACATACAATGGGGAAAAGACAGCCTCTCCAACAGCTGGTGTTGGCAAAACTAGACAGCTACATGTAAGAGAATGAAACTGGATCACTGTCTAACCCCATACACAAAAGTAAATTCGAGATGGATCAAAGACTTGAATGTAAGTCATGAAACCATAAAACTCTTAGAAAAAACATAGGCAAAAATCTCTTGGACATAAACATGAGCGACTTCTTCATGAACATATCTCCCCGGGCAAGGGAAATAAAAGCAAAAATGAACAAGTAGGACTATATCAAGCTGAAAAGCTTCTGTACAGCAAAGGACACTATCAATAGAACAAAAAGGCATCCTACAGTATGGGAGAATATATTCATAAATGACAGATCCGATAAAGGGTTGACATCCAAAATATATAAAGAACTCATGCACCTCAACAAACAAAAAGCAAATAATCCAATTAAAAAATGGGCAGAGGAATTTGGTAGTGGGACAAGAACAGAGCCACAAACCAGTGGAACAGAATAGAGACTCCAGACATTAACCCAAACATATATGATCAATTAATATATGATAAAGGAGCCATGGACATACAATGGGGAAATGATGACAGTCTCTTCAACAGATGGTGCTGGCAAAACTGGACAGCTACATGTAAGAGAATGAAAATGGATCACTGTCTAACCCCATACACAAGACTAAATTCGAAATGGATCAGAGACCTGAATCTAAGTCATGAAAGCATAAAACTCTTAGAAAAAAACATAGGCAAAAATCTCATGGACATAAACATGAGTGACTTCTTCATGAACATATCTCCCTGGGCAAGGAAAACAAAAGCAAAAATGAACAGGTGGGACTATATCAAGCTGAAATGCTTCTGAACAGCAAAGGACATCATCAAAAGAACAAAAAGGCATCCTACAGTATGGAAGAATATATTCATAAATGACAGATCTGAATAAGGGTTGACATCCAAAGTATATAGAGCTCACGCACCTCAACAAAAACCAAATAATCCAATTAAAAAATGGGCAGAGGAGCTGAATAGACAGTTCTCTAAAGAAGAAATTCAGATGGCCAACAGACACATGAGAATATGCTCCACATCACTTGTAATCAGAGAAATGCAAATTAAAACCACAATGAGATATCACCTCACAACAGTAAGGATTGCCACCATCCAAAAGACAAACAACAAATGTTGGCGAGGTTGTGGAGAAAGGGGAACCCTCCTACACTGCTGGTGGGAATGTAAATTAGTTCAACCATTGTGGAAAGCAGTATGGAGGTTCCTCAAAAAGCTCAAAACAGAAATACCATTTGACCCAGGAATTCCACTTCTAGGAATTTACCCTAAGAATGCAGCAGCCCAGTTTGAAAAAGAGAAATGCACTGCTATGTTTATCACAGCACTATTTACAATAGCCAAGAATTGGAAGCAACCTAAGTGTCCATTAGTAGATGAACGGATAAAGAAGATGTGGTACATATACACAATGGAATATTATTCAGCCATAAGAAGAAAACAAATCCTACCATTTGCAACAACATAGATGGAGCTAGAGGGTATTATGCTCAGTGAAATAAGCCAGGTGGAGAAAGACAAGTACCAAATGATTTCACTCATATGGGGATATAAGAACAAAGGAAAAACTGAAGGAACAGAACAGCAGCAGAATCACAGAACCCAAGAATGGACTAACAGTTACCAAAGGGAAAGGGACTGGGGAGGATGGGTGGGAAGGGAGGGATAAGGGTGGGGGAGGAGAAAGGGGGCATTATGATTAGCATGTATAATGTGGGGTGGGGGGCATGGGGAGGGCTGTGCAACACAGAGAAGACAAGTAGTGATTCTACAGCATCTTACTGTGCATCATTTAGAAATGAAAGAGAATTATAAACCACAGCATCATCACAGTGACTGTGATGGGGTATGTGGGGGGGGGACTTGGTGATGGGGGGAGTAACATAATGTTCCTCATGTAATTGTAGATTAATTACATGTAGATTAGTAAACATAATGTTCCTCACGTAATTATAGATTAATGATACCAAAATAAAATAAATAAATAAATAAATTCTTAAGGAAAAAAAAAATCTGGCTTTCAGGTTCCCACAGAATAATGCCAGTCACCTAAATTTGAATCTCTCCACCCATCCTAAAAGGAAACAAACAAACAAAAGGAAAGATAATAACACTACCTATCACTACACAACATGGAAACAGGGAATATTATAAACCTAATTTTACATATAAACAGGTAAACTATACATCCCAAACCAGCAGATCCAGTCACAAAGCCATGCTATAGAAGACAGGCTGAGATGGTACTGAAAAGTCTAGACAGCATCACGAAAAACTGAAGGAACAAAACAGTTCCAATGATAAGATGGATAAAGCCACCATCAGAAAGAATGAATCCCAGCTTGTGTGGAGAAATGCTGACAGTAGGTCTGAGACCTGGTGGATAAAAATAATTGAGGCCTCTAAAAGGAGGGCTTAAAAGTGTTTGAGACCAGAAATGGCAATCTTGGGAAGGCATCTCATTCAGAGGAAAGAAGTAACTTGAGGGGAAGTGTCTCTTGAGACTTGATACTGAAGAGAGAGAAGGAAGCAAGCAGAGAAAATGAAGACTACTTTAGAAATGAAAGAGAATTATAAACCACAGACATGTATCAACGACATGAGCTCCACTCCAAAAAAGGGCCTATTTGGGAAAAAATGCACTTCATTCTATCAACAGAAGAGGGCATTCTTGAACTAAGAAATCTGATCAAGCATCCAATTGCCTGCCTCTTGCAATTCCTGAAACTGGAAAATAAAAGACATTTCAAAATGAACAGAATATAGCATGCATAATATATAAAGACAACAAAAAAATGAGAATAAATATTAAGAAAAAAAGCTAACCATGAAATAGGAAAACTGAAACACAACACTTTAACTTGAATTAAACAGTCATTTGGTGATAAGAAAAACTTGTGAATCAGAACAGAAATGGACAAAATCAAAAAGATAGAAGAGTTAGTCAAAATGAGGAGAAATTGAAGAAAGAGACAAATCATCTCAGGGAAAAAAAAGACTAAATTATAAGATGCCCAAGGGGAAGAAATTTTACTTATAATATAGTAACTGGTATCAAGTCAAGGGATTAAAACAGCCCTGGAAATAAAAATAAAATCAAGAAAGCAGCCCAAAGGATCATAAAGAAAGTGCAGGATACAGAGGCAAAGAAGATCCAGTACATAGTCTGTGAAAAAGAAAAACAAAATAACAGAAGAGATGTAATATACAAGAATTATAATAACGAAAACTTTCTGGAAATAAAACTTGAATCTACAAATTGAAAGAGTCTTCCATGAGCCTAGGAAAATTGATATGGAACAGTTAACTCTAAGGTGTATCTTAAACAATCATTTAGATTTGGAAAAAAAAAATCCCCTGGGCCTCAAGAAAAAGGTCAAATCATTTACAAAGGAAAGACAGTCAAGTTGGTATCAGGTTTCACAACAACATACAAAGAGAGGGAAGCCAAGGCATTTTTAAAAATTCACCTACAAATATGGACAACAGGCTGTTGGTTACCATGGGGAGGTGTTGGGGGAATGGGTGAAACAGATGAAGGGAATAAAGGGGTACAAACTGCAAGTGGTAAAGTCATAGGAATGCAAGTACAACATATAGAATATAACCAATAATAATGTAATATCTTGGTAACAGGAGAAACTACACCTACTGTGGCAAGCACCTAGTATATAATTATTGTCACTATGTTGTACATCTGAAACCAATATAATATTGTGTATCAACTTTACTCCAATAAGAAAAAAAGACAAAAAAATTCAAGGAATCAAGATTTTATAACCAACCAATCTGTCCTTCAAGTATCAAGACTACAGAAAATCAGTTTCAAATATGCAAGAACTTAGAATACTGTACTCAGGAGCAGAGGTCTTGAGGATTTTATTAGAGAATGAGCCTCATCCAACGAAAAACTAACTGGGAAAATTCAGAGAACATTATGATGGAGTGCATTAAATATATCAAGTTACAGATCTCCCACTAAAAAAAGGTAGTGACAAGTTTGGGAAAATAGTATGCAAATTTTGTTTTCTAAAAATGACTTAAAAAAATGGAAGGGAGGAAAGGGAAAATAGAATAAAATAATTTACTGTTTTATAAGTAACAGGAGGGAGTCAAGCTATAGCTTACAAAGATTTCAGACCAAGTGTGGGATAGGAATTTGAGGGCATTAGAAAAGATTCAAGTACAATGTTAACTGCTGGAACAAAAACACAAACATTACTAAAATACCAAAATTTAAAAGGAACCTTTTTGTTTGTTTGATTGTTGTTGGGTTTTTTTTAGGGTGGGATCTTAACAAGCTGCAAATTGTATTTCAGGACTCATCTTGGGATTTTGTAGCTAAGCTAGATATACCCCAGAGCTCCTTTCCCAGATGTATTACTTCTTCTGTCACTCTTTTTTAAAATTAAACCCCACATAGATACCCTATTCCTTTTATATATACTACAAAATGCTTTCTCTTCCCACAATTCCTACTTTTTTCCAGCTAACCTCTTTTATTTCAGCTTGCATCCTTTTCCTCAATCTATGTATTGAGGGCGGTTAGCACTTTCTTACTTTCTGGCACTACAAGATACTCTCGGGTCAACTGTATTTCCTGCCCCCCAAGTCTTGCTTCAGGCACTTCTCCAAGGAGCCCCGATTGATGGTCCAAAGGAAGCTGAACAAACCCAGCTGCTGGTGCTCTGGGCAGGGAAGGAGTCTCAAAACGCCTTCTTGAAGGCTGATTACTGAGAAAAAAAAAGAAACCTGGCGCAGAAGGACTGGAAAGCGCCCGTGGGTCTTGAACCACTAGTAAGAGTGGCTAGCTGATGATTTTGTGGAAGGAATCACTGGGCTAGGGCTGGTGTCAACACATCCTCCATATACAGCCTTGGTTGGCAAAAATTAGCCAGAGTAAGCGCAATCCAGGATGATTTAGTTGGAAAAACTAACCTGCCACTCCACCCTCCAGCCAGACACTTGGAGAGAGACAAGGACACGCCGCTGTGAGGAGTATCCAGGCCTCCCCTACCCGCTCAGTGAACAATTCCTCGGTTGTTTCCAGGGCATTCTCTTCTACCACAGCGGACGCCTGCTCCAGCCTCCGCACTGTGATCAAATCAACTTTCACAGGCAGCGCCTGAGTCAGCAGGGTGGGATCTTAACAAGCTGCAAATTGTATTTCAGGACTTATCTTGCGATTTTGTAGCTAAACCAGATGTACCCCAGAGCTCCTTTCCCAGACGTATCACTTCTTCTGCCACTATTTTTTTAAATTACTTTAAACCCCACATAACACCCTATTCCTTTTATATATACTACAAAATGCTTTCTCTTCCCACAATTCCTACTTTTCTCCAGCTAACCTCTTTTATTTCAGCTTGCATCCTTTTCCTCAATCTATGTATTTAACTGTTCATACAGTATAGTCTTTTATGCCTTGAGGGTGGGGGCTTATTAGGGACCAGTGTGTTGGGAATTTTATATTTAATTTGAGAATGTCTAGATCTTTGTCAGGACATACAGATCCAATTCATATATATTGTAATGGTTACATTATATGCAAATATAAATATACAAGCTTTATTTTAAATGTTTCACTCTTATGTGGTTAGCATTTAGTAATGTATATAGATGTTCGCTGTTGTATACCTGAAACCAATGTGATATTGTGTACCAACTATACTTCAATTTTTTGTTATAAAAATGAAAGTACAGTACATCCTTGTACATATAGGTACCATACACAAGTACGTTTTTAGGATAGCTACTGATGGGTTGAATTGCTAGACTAAAGTCTTCACATTTTAATTTTTGGAGGGGGTTATGCAATTAATGCAAGAGCCCCTGGAGGTGCCTGAGGCCACAGAATAATCTGATGGAGTACAGAGCTTTTTGTTCCCTAAGTACTTTAAACAGCAACTGCACCAGAATGCAAATTCCATTGCAGTTGGGGTCTTGATACTTGCTCCAGAAGATAGTACCAAGGGCCTAGAATATGCTCAGCATCTCAGCAGTAACTGAATAAACGAAGACAATGTAAGCCAGTCACAGGCATATTCCTCAACCAGAATTCATTATTTCCAGACTTTAGAAAGACCACAAACATTAAAGGAGTTTCTCTTCCAGAAATTTGAGTTCTCTGATAATTCTAGATTCCTTAATTTCCATCTCCTTTTTCCCCGTTTCCATGTCAGCACTTTGAATCCCTCCAAATACCCTTGACTAGACAGGACCCTTGGAGAATCAAACCACTTGCCAGTCTCAAGAGAATTTAGAGACTCTGGAATTCAGAACTGCTTTTAAGTAAATATGACCTGAGGTGAGATTCCACTGTACCAAAGAGGGAGAGAGATCGTTTTAAGCCACACATCTTTAGAATGAATCCTGAACCATGGACCTCAGCTGACAACCTTCTCTAGCCTGCTTTGAAAAGGGGGAGCAAAAAGACCCCAGTGACTAGGGTTAAGGACTTGGTACAGCACACAATCCTGCCAAGGAAACCATCCACTAATCTTCCCAGAACTGGCCAAACAAAGCATATGTGAAACTTTGAGCTAGTAAAGACATTCAGTGTTCCCAATGGCAAGATTCATTATCAGAAACAAATCAGGCAAAAATATGCCTGACAGCAAGGGAATTTTGTACAAGAGTCCAAAGGAAGCGTACCCCTTTAGGGGACCCACAGTGGATGCTACATAAAGGTGTGTGGGGTAGGGGCTACATGAGGAAGAGAGAGTAAGCCAAATGGTGGCAGCTTTAACCCGATAGAGCCTACTTTTCAGACCAAATAGAGAGCTAAAGCTATTATAGAATTCACTTGCTTGAAGTCTGTGTAACTATTGTTTGAGACTAAATTTTTTTTCCTCTCTATTCCTGGGACTTGGAACAGTATCTGATCGAGGGAATACAAAGTTGTCTTTCCTTTAGTTAACCAGTCTGTGCCCTCGAATTCTCAAGTTAGACCAAGTAGGGAAGGCACTTCTCAATGGGCTGGGCAGACAGATTTCACACACACTTCCAGGGACACGGACATCTTTAGCTGTCACAACGCAGGCCTGGGTGGATGCTACTGGCATCTAGTGAGTATAGGCTAGGGATACTGCTCAACATTCCTACAATCCACAAGGGAGCCCACACAGCAAAGAATTACCCAGCCCAAAAGGTCAACAGTGCTGAAGCTGAGTGACCCTGCGCCTGCCTAACTGCAGGCGACAAGGTCAACACTAAGTTCATCCCTGAGCTCTGCTGTTCCAAAAACAGAAGATCAAAGGAGGCTAAAATTGTATGAAAAGTTTTGTTCAAACTCCTCTGGACACAGATCCCATCAGAGGAAAATACAACTCTTGTTGAGGAACCTAGAAGAAAAGTGACAAGGCTCAAATGAAGGGAGAATAAGCTCTATATGGAAATCCTCAGCGTGGGAAGAAAAAACAATACACAGGGAAAAACATGGAATGTTCCCAAATGTGAAATAGGCCC
This sequence comes from Manis javanica, assembly GCF_040802235.1. NCBI lineage: Eukaryota > Metazoa > Chordata > Mammalia > Pholidota > Manidae > Manis > Manis javanica. Next base: position 87,435,140 of record NC_133169.1, on the reverse strand, counting down.
AGTCAATGCCATTTATTATACATGTTGAACAGCCTCTGAGACCCAAGGGCTCCCATATGAGGTTTTTTTTTCTTTTCTTTTTTGCATCAAACAGGTTCTTCCAAGAGCCTGCTTACAAGGAAGACAAAAACAGAGTAATCCTCAATAAAATGAAACAAACAGGAAAAGCTGAACAGTCTACATATCAAAAAACAAAGGTTAAAAAACTCACCAGACAAAAAAACACACCAAACACTCATTCATTTAATGTCCTGTTACATGCACTGAGGAAGCCAAGAACATCAGGCCCCAAGGCAGCCGTGCTCTGAGGCTCTAACTCAGGCTCCCTCGATGTGACAGATTCATGCACACACATCCACGCATACCACTAACCCAGGCAGTATACATGCATGCACAGGTGGCCGGAGAATCCCAGGGAGGGTGTAGGGGAAAGTAGGGCTGGAGAAGGATATGCTACCCACTGGAAACTGGGGGCCCAGAGAACCTTTCCACTGCAGGCTAAGCAAGAGTCAAATTAAAACAAATGCAGAACACAGGATAAATGTAGGATGCTCAGAGAAAATATTGGACAGATGAAGAGGGGAAAATGCAGGGGAAGTTTTGGGAAAGCAGCCTCAGAAAAGGAGGTTTTTCTTTATTGGGAACTCAAATGGGCACAAGCGCTGTGACTCCAGTGATACACTGAGGCTGAAGGAATATGCCACAGCATCACCTCTGCCTCCTGTGCTCTCTCCCAAGGCAGAGGGTAACCACGAACACCCACCCTCTAGCCCTCCCCACTGCCACTGTTAAGGACTTTCCCAAGTACCCCCGAAAAATGACACCCCCACACACAGGGTTAAGCCCAGCAAAGAGACAAGCACAGAGAGCCTCAGTAACTCTTCTTGGCGGAACCAAAGCCAGAGAAGCCCATCACAGCGGCCATCTCATCCTCCTCCTCAAATGTCAAGTCCTCCTCGGCCCTCCTTTTCTTCTCCTTCTGTTTCTCTTTCTTGTAGGCTTTGGCCTTTTCCTCCTAGGGGGGAAATCACTCAGAATCAGTTCAGACTCCTGGCCAAATGTTGAAAGAGACAGGTGAGCTTCAAGATTCCTTTCTATCCTTAGGAGAAAATAGTTAGAGACAAGTAAAATTTCAAGAGCAGAGGAAAAACAGGAAAGATGACCAGGAATGAGAAAGTTCAGGAATTACCAAGAAAGAGAAGTTTTAGCCTGTGAAGTGCACTCCTCAATCCTACATTCTAGTTCATCTCTAGATCTTAACAAGGTTATGGGACAAAACATATAAAAGCAGCTAACATTGTGAGGTATGTAGTACATGCTAAGAACTGTGCTTTGTGTATTATATACTAGTATGTCTATTATGGTCTATTATGGGGAAACCGAGGCACAGGGAGGTCATATAACTTGCCCAAGATTCACAGCCAATAAATGGAGGAAATGGAATTCTGACCCAGTGCCACAGGCCTCTTGGAGACTAGGTACATTTAGTCAATCTGTCCTGTAGTAAAAAGTATGGCCCAAAGACTCCAGAAAAAAGGAGAGGTTCAGAGTCATTTCCTTTAGATGATGACAATCCCAAACAAGGACAATAAATGTTTCCCTATTATACAGAAATTCAGGACATAAAATGACCCTCCAGGGATGGGAGGTGACGAGGAAGAGAGCCTCTCCATGATTTACAACATAAAATTCAAAGCCTAGGGAGGGAAAAGAAAATGGCACAGAGCCTCACCTCTTCTCTGAGCTCCTTCATCCTTTCCTCAAAATCATAATCTTTTTGCTTCTCTTCCATCTTCTTCTTGTTGACTTCAAAACGTTTCTTCACCTGATCCAAGGTGGAGCGCTCCACACGCATAGACATCCCCAGGTTTCGCTGATCTGGGTAGGATCAACCACAAAGACGGTGACGTTGTTACAACACCTCAGGCCCTCAAAAAGACTTTTCCTGACATGGATCCCATAAAACACACAGCAGAAGTAATTACAGCTGGAAGAAACTCCCTTGGCTTTGTTTCCAGAAGGAGCTGACCCGGATAACAAGACGCAAGGGGCTTTCAACTGCCCTTACGGACGCACACCAGTGGGGACAGCTGGGCCCAGAAGACCATGGCTTGTTGAGAGTCTAGAACAGTGTCTCACCTCATGGCCTCCAAAAACATTAGGTAAGGAAGTAAAGGATGGCCTGTACTGAAGCAATGCGAGAATTCGCCAGGCATTACAAAGGAGCCCAACAGAAACCCAATCCCAGCCCCGGTCACAAACTACCTCCAAGCCTTACGTTTCTTTCCGTTAATGTGATCCAGGAAGTTGATGGAGTCCTTCACCACACAATCGCAGACATTGCAGTAATATCTAGCAGACAGAAAGGAGCAGCAGTTGGGCAAAATGTGGTTATAGGGATCTTACCGTTTTCAACCTAGAAACATATTTTTAGGTAAAACTTCCTTTTTAGAAGGAGGCACTTCTCACTCACGTAAAGGCTTAGCTCTTGGAAGAGCATGGTAGACAGTCTCCAAGATGGTTGCCTTGATAACCCCCAATTTCCTGACATTCCAACCCCGTGTAGCCCCCTCCTAGTTTGAAGTTGTCAAAAGTGATGCGATGCCACTTCCGAGATGAGGTTGTAAAAAAAAAACGGCTTCTGTCTGCGGCTGCCCAGCTGGATCGCCTGCTCCAGGAAAGCCATTTGCTTTCCTGTCAGCAGCACTATGGAGAAGCCCGTGGGGCAACGAACTGAGGTTTCCAAACCACAGGCACATGGGAGAGCTTGCAAGCAGATCCTCCACCCCCACTTACGTCTCAGCTGAATGCAGACCCAGCAAACACCTCGACTGAAGTTTTGTGAGGCACCCTGAACCAGAACCACGTCGGTCAGCCATTCCCAGATTCCTTACCCACAAAAATCACGAGCAATTCATTTTTTCATGCTGCTTCATTTGTTAATATACATGCAACAGATAACATACAGAGAGGAATGACAGCAATGGGTTTACAAAGCAGCGCAAAGATGTGTCACTCGTTACTGTTTGTTTTGCCATCTTACTGAAAGACCTAAACGGACAGAGAAGTAGTGGTGAACAAAAGAAAGTTCTTGTGGGACCCTTCTTCCTACAGATTTTAGTCTTGCTCTAGAAGGAAGGTGCACAATCAGGCAATGCATAACAACTATAGGCTTGGCAACCATTCTGGAACCTCAACCCCCTTTATACATCACCAGCTTCTAGCCCCCATTCTTGCTTCACCTAATTTCTCCCCCAAAGATGTCCTCGGTAGTCCTTTCTTTCATTTCTTCCTCTGGCAGGAGAACAAAGAATCCCTTTTAAAATATTTAGTAGTAGTTATAGTGCTAATATGGAGATGCCTACAGAGTAACCTCTCCTTGAGACACCACTATGTTAACTTGAGAACTTGAGGGGCAAAGAACAACAAACCTAGACTGGAATTATAGGCAACAAAGTTGTAAGTCTAGGGCAAAAGACCCTCCTCAACACTTCATAAAACCAACATAGACAGTTTCCTCTGTCTGCTCCTGGCTGCTGAAAAAGATGGAAAACCACTCACCCTCCCATCTCAGATTGTGGGGTAGTCTTGGTAATGACAATTGTCTTTCCAAGCTTGGATTCCAGGTCCACCTTGTAGTCCCTATGCCGGAGAAGCTCCCGCTTGACTGGCTGCACTGGTTTTCCTGAAATATAACAGGGAAGAAAGTCCCTTCAATATTACAGTTCCTTGAACCAAAAAAAAAAATGCATGTAACTCAAAATCCAGAGGTGTGCTCACATTTCCTTTTGAAACCTGAAGCAAGGGATACAACAGGCGCTTCTAGCAGCAGCTAGGGAAAATCCAAATGCAGGAGAAAGGTAAGTAATCCTTAACTCTCTACAGCTTTTCTCCACTTTACTCCAACCAGTCTAAAAGCAATAATTTCTATTTATTAACTGAACTGAAGGGAGGAATTCTGAATTTTCACAAAATGCAACCCGTTAAGAGAGCAAGGACACTCAGTAATGCTTTCAGACAGATACCCCAAGCATAACACAGAAAGGAATCCTCTGGGAGCTGAGGAAAATTAAAAAGGGGACCAACATTTAGGAAATACCTGTTACATACCAACCGCTATTATGCAAGTTACATAAAAACTAAAATGGATAAGTGTGTGCAAGGTGGTGAAGAAGTAAAGCAGAACAACAATGCACAAGTTTGAAAACAGTTAAGAAAATAAGACATTTCTTTTTGTATAGTGGAATCTCTATCTAGGAAAGGAACATCAATTCCGTGACATTGTACAAAGCAGAGAACAGCCCTACTCAACACTGGCTGAAACAACCATTTCCTGGTGTAAACCTGCCCTCCTTAGATTTCAGGGGAAGGGTTTGATTGGGACAGTTCTTTGATTGAAGCAATTGCCAGGGAAAGAGGGGCTCCTCAACAGCAGTAATGCACAGCAGCCAAAAACTGCACTTAACTTCTCCTGTGTCACTATTATGATCTCAGTCTCTTACCTGTGCTTTGGGAAGTACTAAATGAGCCAAGCAAGGGAGGGCAAGGAAGCGGAGGGCAACAGAGCTGGAAAGCACCTCCAAACCACTTCAGTCCATCTCCTCGCTCTCATTTTATGCGTGAAGAAATCAAGGCCCAGTGAGGCAACGTTCTGCCAGAGGTTACACAGGAGAGGAAGACGGGGCATTTCAACTCTCCACCCGCTCTCCAGCCACAGCATCACCTCTGATACCCTTAGACCTTGATGGAACAGGCACCCACCATCCTTCTTTTCTCTCTCTTCCGTGAGCCTCTTCTCAGCGAGCTTCTCATATTCATCTTTGTCCCACTTTCGACGGAAGTCCAAGTTTTTTGTCTGTGGGGGAAAAAAGCGCTCAAGATTCGTCGCTAATCGTATCTGACCCCTAGAGAAATAGGCAACCACGTCCTGGCAGCCAAGGCGGCCCCGGGGCCTGTCCAGAACGAAGCGTCTCCGGACAGCACCAGGAGGCTGAGTGGCCTCAGGACCCCAACCGGAGACCTCCGCGACTCTACTGACCCTGTGCCAGGGCCTTACGAGGGGGCTCTTGAACACGTGTCGCTGGATCTCAAGGAGGTGTCAGAACGCAGACGGGTGCGGCATATTCTGCGCTAGGAAGCCACCCCCTACTCAGCCCCCAGCAGCCGCCTCCTCACACACACCACCTACCCCGCTACCCGACGCCATCTTCACTGCGAAGTGAATGGGGAGCCGAAAAATGCCGGAAAGAGCGGACTTGAGCCGTAAAGCAAGGCTGCCGTCCAATAAACGGAGAGTTCCGAGTTCCTCATGCGCTGACTGGAAAGCTTCTCAAACAGGATTGTCGGCTCCGCCTCTGCTCCAAGGAAATAGCGCATGCGCAGGGTGAATATGAGGCAACACGGAAGTACGGGCACCTGCAAACTTTTTTTCTTTTTTGCCCTTTCAAAACAAGCATCACAAGGTTGCCTAGTCCAACACGTCTATTCTACAAAAGGGGAAATTGAGGTTCAGATCAATGCCCTCTTATCTAGTCTAAATCAATTCTGTGTGCACTGCCAAAAGTTTCTGAACCTTTTTTAAGGCGGAACCACTGTTAATGGGGGCTCTAGATGCCCCATTTACCTGTATGCACTAAATATAAGGCCCTGAAACACCAAAGTGTTTGCAAAGGCTGAAGCTTTCCCAACACACATATGGAAAGTGCCTTTTGCACTTTGTCTCTTTATCTTGAAGCAACGCTATCACCACTTGGTTAACTCATCTTTCCCTCCACTGAGGAACATTATAATCATTCAATTAATCTATAGGGCACAATTTAATCAACATGATTGGATTGGGAAGGCCAATCAGCAGCAACACTCCAGGGTGAAGAACTCTAGTGGACGGCTCACTATATGTTGATTTAGTAACAGGACTGTATCTCCAAGCTGCGGGGTAAGAGTGGATGGGGGAAACTGGCTGCTCCCTTGGCATGGGTGACAGAAGCGTCACCCCAAGAAAGGTTAATTCTAGTTTAGAATTCTCCAGTGCACAATAAAGCGTTTTCTAGGGCCTATACAAACTAATCCCTTGATAACAGATTACCCAAACCATTACATTTAATATTTTATTTAATGCATTATCCAACCACTTTTAGAACAGTCACCTCCATGGCAGAACATGAAATAGCCACAGCAATGGTTCTGGCACAGGAAATGGTCTCCAAAATCTCAAAAGATTAGACCTCCATCATGTTAGGTCACCTATTAAATTTAACAGTCACCCTGTTAAACGGCCTCACCCTGGTTTTGTTAGTGGTTAGGCATTCACATACATAAATATGGGCACTACTGTGCCTTTGAGATAGCATCTCTGTCCTCAAAGCAGAGAGCAGCCATTTGTCCCTTCCTTGCTCTCTCAAAAACTCCCTGGATGGATAGACCAAGGGAAGGTTGTAGACAAATCCCCAGAATTTGGTCCAGAAGCCACAGTGTAAGGCTAAGTATCTGACTTCTGATCTCAATGGTTCAGAATTACGTCAGCCTGAGGTTGACTCTCCTAGAACCTTGCTCACATAAACAATCCCAGCACTTCTTGGCAGCATTTAATGGTCTTTAAATCTGCTACCTGCATCTGCAGGTAGGACACGTCTCTTTCACATACCAGCCATCTGCGCCCATGCAGAATAGCTGCTTGCTCTAGCCCAGGAGTCCCTAGGGCCTTCTATAGTTCTGTATCCAGGAAGGACAGAGGAGGCAGAGGCACTTGTCACCCATCCTGGCCAGCAGTTGTGAGGTCCATCAAGAACTCAGTCCTAGATAAAACATCTGCTGCTACAAAGAGCAGCAGATGGCAATCAGGTAAGGATCAAGACTCAGACAGTCGCTTCTGAATTTCAGTCACAAGATGTTCCCGTTTAATGGCCACCTGAAACATAAGAGAACCTTCATGTAATGAACTAGAGTGTGATATTAGCCACTGCTTTTCTGGATTCATTTACTCTGCAGCTGCTCTCACTACTTATGCAACTAGTAGGGAGAAATGTGGGCTTCAAGCTGACCTGGAGATTGTATGCCCTCAAGACTAATGGGATTCAAACACGGGATCTATGTCAATTTTGTGGATTAGTCTAGAAACACCCTCTGAGGTTTCATTTGTCCTTCTTCTGCCACCCAGCCAATACTCAGTGGCTACAGTGTTTGCCTGGGGTGGTTCTTCATTCACCTTTATCACTATTAGCCTTGGAGATATTTCCTCAGCCAGAAGACAAATATTTCTTAAAGAATCTAAGATAGGTAGAAATACTCGATCCCTTCTATTTTTGCCTGCCCCCACTCACCTCCTCCCTGCTGGCCACTGAACGGAGCTTGATGACCCCATCTTTCAGTTCTTGCTCACCAATAATAACCACCAGTGGAATGCCCGTGTCCTCACAGTACTGCAGCTGGGTTAGTAGTTTAGGGTTGTTCTTATACAGTAGCTCTGCCTGAAAATGGTGAAGATAAGAGTAGAGGGCTTAGAAGTGACTACATCACTGAAACTCCAGGAGCCAACATTTCTAAAGAAATAACCAGCTAGCCCTCCAACCCAAAGAAGATACTCCAGTGAAGACCAGAAGGGTCTTGTTCTGCTCTAGGCATAAAGTAAAATTGGGCCTGGTGCCTGAACTCCACATATACCTACATGACTTGGACATCAGCATACCTTAATCCCAGCATCCCAAAACTCTGCAATTAGCCTCAACCGTTCTTGGAGAAAATTCTTCTGCGGTGTGGCCACAAACACTTGAGTCTCTGTGGTCCGTATCTTCTCACCAGATGTCTGATAAAAGACAGGGAAGAAAATAAAACTAATAAAATCTTCCTTTGCATGAGTAATTCCAAAAAACAAGAAAAGAATCATCACAAAAACAGTCCAACTGCACCTCCAGAAACACAAGAGTTTTTAGGCCTTCAGCCCCACTCCACCCTTCCTTATCCAGGACCTACCTTCATCCTCTGCTCCACAATGGAGAAGATCCGCTCCACCCCAATGCTGAGCCCCACGCATGGCACCTTGTGGCCCCTGGGGTCAAACATGCCCACCAGCCCATCGTAGCGCCCACCAGCAGCCACACTGCCCACATGCAGGGGCTCCTCGTCAGCCTGAGCTGGGGTCTGTAGCAGCACTGCTTCATAGATCACTCCTGTATAGTAGTCTAGACCCCGAGCCAGGCTTAAATCAAAGGAGATCTGTGGGGAAAGGTTACAGCCAGTCCCAGACATGACTCAGGACCCTGAGAGCCCCTGAGCCCTGTACGAGGTCCACTCCCCATGCAGCTTACCTTCTCAGCAATTCCAAATAAAGTCAGATATTCAAATAGCAGCTTCAGGTCTCCCAAGCCCTCTAGGGCCTGCTTATTCTGGGACAGTTTAGGATCCTGGCACATTTGCTCTACCAAGGACATCCCACCTGGGGAGACAAGGGAGAAATAAGGTCTGCTATTCACCCACATGTGTTTCATCCGAATTTATCCCTCCTCACTTAGAACAACAACAACAAAAAAGATCCTGACCACACATGACCAGGCTTTCTTCCTCTGCCTCTACCTTTGCCATATGAGGACAAAGAATGGTTCCAATAAAAGGGGAGTTAAATTCAGGCTAGGCTATGAAACTTAGCATTTCTATGGAAAGGAGCTGCTTCAGAGACAGAAGCTGTTCGCCTATCACCCTCACCCTGGTTCCATCATACAGCTCTGAAAACCCTGGTTCTTACCATGACATTGGACATAGTCCCCAATTCGATCCGCCACTTCAGGAGCCAGACCTTGCTTTTCCACCATCTCATGTCTCACATTTTTCCAAGACATCTGTACAAATACCCAAACATTAGCCCAGCCCCAAGATGCTTCCTTCTCTAACTGGAAAAGGACAACTCACTTCCATTCAATATGTGTTATGCTCAACAAAGTCACTAGAGAGGCAGCTTAGGAAATGCAGCCACAATCCCCACTGCACAATCAAACTCAGGTCTTGCTTCAGAATGTCTCCTCGCCCTCCTCGCACCCAGCCACCATCTCCTTATTTTTCTCTAGGGGTATAGAACTGAGAGCAAGGCAGAAACTCTGACAGGGTCTACTGAAGCATGCCTTCTTTGTTACCTTGTCTAGCTTGTCTATTGAGGAGCAGACAGCATGGAACTTGCTTTCAGGAACACCACAGACAGCAAACATCCCATCCAAAATCCTCCGGTCACTGACCTATGAACTCAGTGGAAATAACCCAAATGCCTTGTTAATGCCCTTTCCCTCAAAACAGTACCTACTTTCCTGACTCATAAAAGTGACAGAAAGGAGATTTCAGATGATAACTGTATCCTGACATATATGAAATGCAACAGCTGTACTAAGAAAGTTCTGAAACTACAGACTTAAAGGCTGGGTTCACCTATGTTTTGGGACAGCATCAGGCCAAATCCAGAATTCTCCCCTCAGCCCTGTCCTGGCCTCACCTTAATGACAAAGTCCCCCAGTTGCAACCCACTTAGGATTTCACACATGATCTTCAAACACTCTGCATCAGGGATCATAGGATCAAATTGACCAGCAATGTCAAAATCCTACAGCAAAGAAAAAGATGGGAAAAAAAGAAACTCCCCTGAGCAGCCAGTTCCTGAGTTTGAGCCCCCAGACTGCCTCCATCAGGTCACTTACGCACTGGCAGAACTCCCTGTAGCGGCCTTGGACTATGGTTGGGCTCTCCCGCCGCCACACCTTTCCAACATGGTAGCGTTTCATCTTCTTCACTTTATTCATGGCCAGATAACGAGCAAAAGGGACCTCACATAAACAGGTTAAGGAGGAAGAATACTGCATCCAAAGGTCCAGTGAACTGACATTAGGGAGGAGGGAGGACTGGGCCTCTATCAACTGGATTTCACCCACAAAGATGAGAAGAAGGACTTTCTCTGTCTTGTTTTCCCTATCCCCAGGGCGTAACAATGCTTGGCATTTGAAATACTCTGAATAGTGTCAAATGAAGGAAACCCACCTAGCAAAACTACAAGTTCAGTAGAAAGCAGGGGAAGCAGAGAGAAATAAGCCAAGAACTTCCCTCTTATTCCGATCAATTCTTAACTTCTCCAAATATTCAAGCTTCAGAACCTGGATTTGACTACATCTTCTATGTCAATATTTCTTAATGTGTAGGTCAAGGACTAATTGCATCTTAATTACCCAGATGCCTGTTTAAAATGCAGATTGCTGAACCCCACTTTAGCTACAGAATTAAGAATAGAGGCTGGCAGCCCGGAATCTGTTTCTGCAAACTTCCTGAAGGGATTCTGATACATGTTAAAGTTAAATGACAGTGCTCCAAGCCAGCCTCCACTGACAGAGCTGCCTTCTGGAAGAAACTGGAAGCGAAAGCTGCTGCCAACAGACATTGAGAGGTCCCAGGGTCATTCTTGTTCTCTTTGTTCAAGAAAGCCCTCTGGGTTTGAAAAGAGGTAAGTCAGATCCCAGCACTCAGAAGGATACAGTGAGGTCATAGCGTAAGGACAATAGCTCTCCACCCTGATCCTTCAGATCATAGATGAGCCTAGAGTCCTCTCCGTACTTCTCTGTGAGCACTTCCTTCAGGGGACAAACAGAAAGTGTCACAGTTCAAAAGAGGACCCCAGAACACAGACTAGAAGCTTGTTGGGAAAGTAAAGGCAGGTGAAGGAATGGGGTTCCAGCACTTTCTATGCCTCTTACCTTTAGCTCAAATGCTGGGGTATCCAAACCTTTTGCTCCATGACGTTTAAAGCAGCTAACAACCATACTGAGAATTTTCTCCCTGACGACCATCTGCTGAGGACTAAGATCTCTGGTGCCCTAGAAACCAAAAGCAACCATAGTGAATAAAAAGACAAAAGACAAGTCCATTTAAGACAGAATTAAACATCTATAATCTAAGGTCTAGAATTGAAATCTCTCTGAGTTCAAATGATTCTGAGCCCCATCAACTACCTCAAGAATAGTGCTTTTCTTAAACTTGTCTAAAAGGATATTAAAAGGGGTCAGCAAGAGACAAGCAGACCAGAGGGCAGTCCTCCAAAGCACTCAAATGGGATAGGGTGAGGCAAAAAGCATTACCTTTGGGGTCTTGATAATAAAATTAGATTTATCTTGATGTGGTTTCAGTTGGGACGTTAACATGGCCTCAGCAACCTGGCAGAAGAAGATGTGAGTGTGAGATGTGGCTCTTCTCAAGGCTGGCCAGACCTGTGATATCTCTGGCCCTATGGACCACCAACGTACAAAGACCTTTGGTCCTGAGAAGCAGGAAGTTCAGACACTATTTTATCCATTCAAATCATAGCCCCTCTCCAAAAACCCACATTGTATCTGCATTATATAAATAATACACATGAGGTCAGGTCTCTACCATACAAACTTTGTCACTCTATTTGGAGTTTTTCAATGTCTGAAAAAGTTTAAGCACTTGAGAATAATGAAGGCACAGAACAAACCAACCCACCATTACCACATGAGCAATCAAGGGGCAGGAATTAGTATGATCTTCTCCAGTACTCAGTTCCTACTCAAAGAGTGAAAGTAATCATTTGTATTAAGTTAACAGTGGTCATTAAGCTTGGAGATGGGAGAAAAAGTAACTTGTAGGCAGAAGAGAATCAGCCTCGGGACACAAAACATGCCCGTGGAATGAAAAGAAATGGATTTTTCTGATTGAACTCAAAATCAGACTGGAAGGATGCTGTGACTGAAATTTAATAACAAAAAATCTGAGCCCTGTTGTTTACGATAGCACAAAGCATCTGCTAGGAAGACGACAGGGTCTTTCCCAAGATAAAAACAGAATAATTGGTTTTGTTTATCACCAGCAGGTTGTATGCCTCTCCAGAAATATGGAGGGTGTGGTAATTCCATATTTTGGCAGATTCTGTTCTCCAAAGGACGGCAGGTCAAGTCCAAAATCTCTCCTCTGGAATTCCAAAATACAAAAATCTCTGAAAACAGAAAATGCTTTCTCTTTTTTAAGCCTCATTTTGAGGTAAATTCTAATATGAACTCCGTCTACTTATGGTCATCTTCAGTCATCTTAGTGGGAATACTCATATATATATATCGCTTATGAAAATTTAATGTGTTTGGACACAGGAGATTCAGATAAGTAATTGTGGACCAGTATTAAAATGTTCCCTTGTTATGCAACTTTGCAGCCTCCCTTTCCTCAACTGATATGCAAATAATACCAACCTCTCGAGATTGCTACCAAGTTTAAACAACAATACATCTAAAACGCTTATCTCAGTGCCAGTACATGGTGGGCATGCAATAAAAACCAACTGTAACACTACTGGAGTACAGGCCGCGAGTCCAAGCTTTCAGACCTGGAGAACCTGCCCCCACAGATGGCAGCTACTTCCGTCTGGCTCACCTGGCTATGATAATGGACCTCCCCGATGCACACAGCACTAGGAGGCCGCAGGAGCTGGCCGAGCAGGTAAGTCCAGGCCCTCCTATGCAGGAGTCCGAGCTGGGGCATGGTGAGGCAGGAGGCCGGCTTTCAGGGACAGGAGCCAAAGGACCAGAGAACGAGGCAAGGCGGACACCGGAAAGGGTTCAGAGCGCTATAGAGGCGATGCCCTAGCACAGAGGAAAAAGCGAGCTCTTCCGCAACTCCCAAAGCCTGCAAGCGGAATCCAATCTTCTCGGGCTCACGTCTCCGCTTCGACACTTCCGGTAGGAACTGGAAGTAGTTACACTCGGCGGAGGCTCTCTAGGCGTGCGGGCCAGTGACTCGATAGCCGGAAGTCATCCGAGCTGACGCTGCGGCAACCACAAGACAACGGTCTGCAGCAAGTGGCGGACGCTATGGCGGAGCGTGCGGCGCTGGAAGAACTGGTGCGACTTCAGGGAGCGCACGTTCGGGGCCTCAAGCAGCAGAAGGCCGGCTCCGCGCAGGTACAGCGGAGGTGGCAATGGAGTGGCCAAAGCAAGGCTGGGGAGGACAAAGAACTGGGGTGGTCTGCACCTAGTAGAGAAATGAGTAGGGGATGAGACCCTGCCTTAGGGTGGAGGACGGGCTGGGTTGGGAGGGAGCAGGGGTAGGATCCGAGAGAAGTAAAACTAGGCCTGGGGAGAAAGATCTGCCTCGGATCCTGATGAGGGACGGGTACTGAATGAATGGCGGAGGTGGGAGGGGGAGTGGCAGATGTGAGAGTCCAGCGCCTTATCTTAACAGATCGAGGAGGAGGTGGCGAAACTACTGAAACTGAAGGCACAGCTGGGCCCTGATGAAGGGAAACAGAAGTTTGTGCTCAAAACCCCCAAGGTAATTTAGGGAGCCTCTGAGAGAATCCCTAGCTCCACTCCCCAGGGCTGATATGCCTGTTTCCTTGAACCAGATACTTGAGGAGGATCTGCAATGCTGCAGAGGAAACAATAGTTGCTCTGGGCTGGATTGGACTCTTATCTGAGTCATTCTGGGATTGCAAAGTGGCATCAAAAACTAGGCCAGCTGGGTGCTTATGGGAGTCGGCCTGCTACTGCTTTTCAATTCAGTAAATATTTATCGAGTACTTACAACATGTGCTTAGCATTGTACAAAGCAGTGAGGAGACCATGGAGAACAACACATTCTATTTAAGTAAGAAGACTTAGGACAAATAATCCTACACATGGATATGTCATTACAAATGATAATAAATGATATAAAGAAATAACAAGGATGCTCTGAGAAAAATAAGAGAGAACCAAGGAGTCTGAGAAAGCCTCGCTGAAGAAGTGATACACCAACTGACCTAGCAGATGAATGGGAGGTAGCCAGGGGAAGAGTTTGAGGAAGAAAAGTCCAGGTAGAGTATGGGAACCCTGAAGCAGGAAAGAACCTTGGTAGTTTTCAGGAACTAGAAGAAGACCCACCTGTGTGACTAGAACCAAATAAGGAGTAAGCAGTAGGGTAGAATGAGGTTGGAGATTCCAAGCTCGGCCTCCAGGATTTCAGTTCAGATGCCACTTTCTGTAAGTTCTCTAACAGAACTATTTACCCCTTCATCTGGGTTCCTTTGGCACTTCATAGTTTTTTAACGTCGCATTTATTGATGACTTTTAGTTATTCACATGGTTCATTTACCCTGAGAAGCTAAGACTACATGCCTGAAACTAGGTCTTCAATGAATGTATGCGGAGTTCAATTCCGAAGGAAAGGGGAGATGATCTGTCTTCCTTTTGTTGAGATGCCACCTTCTAAGGATACTGCTTTGCTTAAATTAATTGAACTATTACTTTCTACACAACTCATTCAAAGGTTGAAGACTGTAAAATCCCAAGGCATTGATCATTATTCAAATTATTAGGTGAAAAGATGAATAGGGAATTTATGACAGCTCAGGCTAGCCTCACCTAAACCCAATGATCAATCTTAACATTATTAAAACTAGGACAACCAGACGTTTTTCCTGATGCAATGCAATAAGAAGTACTTAGCACCACCTATAAAATATCCTTGCCAAGAAAAATTGAACCTGAATCTAATCAGGCCTTCAGACCTAAGTACCAGTTTACCAGAAATATGGGAGATAGAGGAACATATTAAATGACACATTGAGATATTGTTAACCAAATCTAGAAAGCAAAACATTTTTTAGAAAAATGACCCAATTTCTTCAACAAATAAGTGACTTAAAAAAAAAAAAAGAAAGGAAAATATTAAATAGACATAAAAACATATCAACCAAATACAATGCATGGACTTTTAGAATTTGATTCAAATAATCCAACCAAAAGATCCGTCTGTCTTTTATGCCAGACATTAAAGATTTGCAAAAATATAAATCAATACCACTCTTTTTTTGTTTTGGGAAGTAGTTACATTTTGCTAAAATGTACTTAGGTTAGTATGTAGTAGATTTACCATTTTTTAAGTGAATTAATAAATATTTTTAAATGTTTTCAGTTTTAATTTCTAAAATGATAAATATTTATAAGTACAACCCACTTTGGGTCCTTAGTAAAAGTAAGACTATAAAGAGGGCCTGAGACCAAAGACTTGGGAGTAGGATATAAAAGCTCAGACTAGAAACTTCGACCCGGAATGACAGGATCCTACTCTTGACTGTCACACAACTGCTGAGTGCCCTTAAGTAATGACTCTTCTCAACACCCTATAATTCATCTGTAAAATGTTTCTGCCCAGCCCATGTTGCAGGGCTGGGAGAACAAATTAAAGAACAAATACTACTTATCAGAATTTTAAGCTACATTGGGAGGGAATGTTACTTGTGAAATTTGGAATTCAACTAGTTAAGCCAGGTTGAATTATGTACCTGTCAGGTAGGTGCTTTCTATTAGGCAAGGAAATGTTCTGTTATCCCAGAAAAGGAGTTTTTAGGAAAATTGCTCAGAGAATAGAATTCTAAGAATTGTAGAAAATAGACCCAAGCTAAAAAGGGTATGGAACTTAGAGGGGCAATAGCAAATGGATGTGTGGTTAATCGGGAGTTGTTTGTACTTACTTTACAGCTCAGTGGCCTTGAGGAAAATTTAAGATTGAGTCAGTATTTGCATTTGCCACCATGGAGGTCATGCTTTTATGTTTCTAGACCTTAACTGTTCTTTGTCTTTAAATCCAATACCTGGTTTTTTGGCTGATGGACTCCAAGGGCACAAGAGACTACAGTCCACGGCAGATGGCAGTTCGGGAGAAGGTATTTGATGTAATCATCAGCTGCTTCAAGCGCCATGGTGCAGAAGTCATCGATACACCTGTGTTTGAACTAAAGGTGAGGGATGAGTGAGGAGAAACTGCTTGGTGGAAAAGTGGGTATACAGACAACAAAGAGGGTGAGGAGTGGTGGCCCAAAGGTCTCCCTCCTGTTGTGGGCAGGACTGATTTAGAAGGAGAGGCCCAGCTATTTATTTATCCTGGTTGTGGCCAGCAGTTTCAAAAAGTAGCCCTATGCAGAAATGGAAGTTCTTAGGACTGCTGTCTGTGATGAATTCGTAGTACCTGTATCTGGGATATTTTCTAGATGCATGAAAACCACACAAACTATAAATATGCAACCAGTCTCCTACTGATAGACCCTGAGGTTGTTTCCAGTTCTCTGCTGTTAAAAAAACCAGATTGCATTTCTCCCTACAGTGACTTCTATTGCATTTATAATAAAATCCAAACTTTTCTCAGGCTTACAAGGCTGCACATGATTTGGCCACTGCCTGTCTCTCCTGTCTCACCTCATGCTATTTTCCCTTTGCCCACTCTGCTACTCTGGTCTTCTTTCTACTCCTGGAACAAATATGTTTCCGTCTCAGGACCTTTGTTCTTGCTCTTCGCTCTTCCTGAGCTCCCCTTTCTCCAGCTCTTTGCATGACTTTAATTTCAGATCAAATTAGCAATTATAGATTTTAATTTCAGATCTCAACTGAAATGCCATCCCTCAAATAATCCTCTGTACTACCTTTTCTAAAGTAGCCCTTATCTATCACACTGATCTGTTTTATTTCCATTAGAGCAGCTGTCACTATCTGAAACTATCCATTAATTTGTTCCCTTGCATTGGTGTACTGGCTGATGTTTCTCATTAGTGTAGAATATCCCTAAGAGGACTGCCTTTGTCTTGTTCTCTGATACATACTCAGTGTTTAGAACAATATCTGGTACTGGTGAACATTTATCTGCAGGGTAAGTTCTATAGAAATGGAATTGCTGGGTCAAGGGGTTGTGCTCATTTATATTTTTATCAACTGTATTAATTTGCTAAGGCTGCCACAGTAAAGTACCATAGACTGGGTGGCATAAACAAAAGTAATTTATTGTCTGGAGGCTATAAGACCAAGATAAGGTATCTGAGGGAAGGATTTGTTCTAGGCCTTTCTCCTTGGCTTGTAGATGGTTATCTTTTCCCTGTGTCTTCACATCATTTTCCCTCTGTGTCCAAATTTCCTTTTTTATAAAGACATCAGTTATATTGGATTAGGTTCCAACCTAATGACCTAATTTTAGCTTAATTACCTCTTTATAGACCCTATCTCCAAATATAGTCATATATGAGTTTCCTGGGGGATAGGACTTAAACACATGAATTTTGAAGAGGGACAGAATTCAGCCCATAACATCAACCAATGTATGAGTGTTTTTGATTCTACACACTGCAATTTTTCAAACTTTTTAAACTTTGCCAATCTGGCAGTTGAAATATGTTATCACCTTGTTGAAGATATCAACTGCTATCTACTATCTGTTTTGGCTTTTAACGTTGTTCAAATCTCAGGCATCATAAAAACTCTTATGTTTGTTGTAATAACCCACTCCTAGGGGTTTATCTTCAAAAAATAAATATTCAAAAGAAAAAAATTATGTACCCAAATATATTTATTGAAATGTTATGAAACCTTTTTTTGGAATATACTAAACATTGAACAGTGTAACACTAGGAAGGAAGCTCCTGTTTCCTGGAATATTATGCAGCTTTTAAAAGTAATACCTCACAACATGGAAATGTTGATAAGCAGAAAACAAAATTGGTTTTTCCTTTTGATTATAACCACATCAAATACATAAGCATTGGAATAGAGAGTAGAGGAAATGTAGACAAGTGGAAATCATTCATGTTAGAGTAGTTTCTGTTTTTGTTTTTTTTTTATTTTACTAATTTTTATTTAGGAAATGGAACTTTCATTTCATCCCAGTATTTTCTTCGGAGGTAGACTTTGTTTTTATTTCAATGAGTTCTTCTACTTGAGCCAGAACACTTTCAATCAAATCAAATGTGAAAAGAGCTGAATGTAGGACCTTAAGCTGCATTTCAGGAGGCATGATAGGGATCTCTTCTCCACCTACAGTTACAGAACAAAGATCCTTAGACTTTTGGACTTCTTGGCTATTTTCTTGGCTATTTTTAATTTCTGCTTCATAATGTGCTTTTGACATATTAAGTCCTGTATGGAGTGGCTTTAAGAAATTATTCTCAGTCTTTCCAAGTTCTGTCCATAATCCAGTTTGATTATCATTTTCATTATCTTTGATAACCAAATATCTCAATAAACTTAATGAAGCCATTATCCTGTCTGAGTTTTGCAGTCACCCTCTGGGAGAAAGAGTACCAAATCTAGAAGGGAAATTAGTGATGGTCCTGTAAACCATTTGTTATATGTTCTCTTTAAAGACACATCAATTTGATTTTTGATATTTTGAATAATAAAGGCCTCCACACCTGAGTGATTGCTTGTATTCAATAAGCACCTAAATAATGTATATTTGCCTTGTGAATCCAACTTGTTAATATACAGCTGAAGCATAAACTCTTCTTCCTCAGTGCCTCAGTGGGGCAGAGTGTCATTACTTTGACTAAGCCTTGAGGTACAGTAAGAAAACTCTTGATTTCTAAACACTGGTGAAGTAGACTGTTATCTTCTATTCTTAATAAACCATTCTCCAACAGATCCAGTTCTTTGGAGAAAAGAGACTCTTCTGTTCTTTGCAAAAAGACTTCAATATGCCCCATATTAAATTGCAAAAGGTACGATGGGCTTAAGACCATTGGGAGCTGATCAATACTGATGCCCTGTACAAATACTAGATATGCCAGAGAAGCCATAGACCCTGCTAACTGTTTGTCTTCTTCTTCCTCAAATTCAAGATAATCCCAAATCCTCTTTTTCCTTTCATGATTAAAAATCATTTTGGGGAAAGGGTGTCCAATTGCTGACAAAAATCCTATTATTTCAGATGCAAAACACCTTAAAGGATCATTTCCACTTTCTCCAGACTGTTCAAGGAATTGTGCTGTCAGCAGAGGCCATTTCAAGCTTTTGAAACAAAATTTCAGTAACTCGTCCTTTGACTTTTCATTTTCCAGTGAGTTTTCTTTGTCGTCGATGACTTCTTCCACAAAAGGCTTAGTGAGCTCTATTAAGGCCTTGCAACACTGACAAAGGCCATAGTCATCTCTCTGCATTTGTTCTTTTGAGTATGGAACGGAGGAGGGACAGCTGACTCCAAAGGGTGGACAAGGCTAATCCAACTGAATATGCCGTGTTGTTATGAAGTTTCTGAATCACTTGACCAATAAATCAAGCATCAGAAAATATTTCCTTTTTTCATCTTCCTTACCATTCCATAAAAGGCATCGAACAACAGGACCAACAAGATTCCAGCCCATATTCTTAATGATGACTTTATTCTTTTCATTTTGAGTAATTTCTAATAGCTGGTCTATGTGCCCTTCATCTATGCATCTTTGACCAGCTAACTGAAATAAGCCAAAATCTTCTTCTTTAAAGTCTTGCTCTTCTAGGATTTGACATCTCTTTATTATGGATTGAAGTTCTTCCACAGCCATTCCTCCTTTTTCCTGGTTTTGATGCTGAAATGTACCGCAGGCCGCCAGCCCCTCTCAGCGGCCCCGCCCCGCCCCGCCCCGCCCCGGCTGGGCCCGCCCCGCGTGGGCGAGGGAAGGCGGAGCCTCGGGGGAGGTGCCAGGGCCCGTCCGCGCGAAGTGCGCTGCCCGTGGCTGACGGGCCCGACTAGTTTCTGTTTTTAAAACTTCCTTTTAAATTGTTATAATTGTGACCACGTTTCTTTGTGTTTTCTCCAGGAGACACTGACTGGAAAGTATGGGGAAGACTCTAAGCTGATCTATGACCTGAAGGACCAGGGCGGAGAACTGCTGTCTCTTCGCTATGACCTCACTGTATCTTTCTAAACCTGGGCTCTTGACACTTTGGATGGATTGGCCCTCGTTGAGCTGGGGGTGTTTCTAGCATCAGTTTTGGGGACAGCTATACATAAATGGGATCAAATATGATGCCTTTGGCAATCAGGGAAATTATTTCTCTAAACCAGGAACAGGACTGTGGCTAAACAGCATAGCCTTGTAAGACTTCTGAATTCTGAGTGAGACCTCAACTTGATGTCAGGGCCAGTTCCAACTCTGCCAGCATTCCCCTGGCTCCAGAATCTCTTTTCTGCTGTCCAGTGGACAAAGTTGTTAATGGACCAACAGCACGTTTCTTTTATCTCCAAGCTGTGTCAGAGAATCATATGCTAAGAAATAAATGTGGCTCCTTTTCTGCTCGCTGGCCAATCTGCTCAGCCTCCTGCCATGCTCAACGTAGGCCAGGGAGACACTACCAAAGAAAAAGGAGACTGAATCATTTTTGAAACTTCAGCTGCCCCTTATGGTAACAAAGTTGATTCTAATGTTCAGAAATGCTGTTAATCTTATAGTTGGTGGTTTACCCACACAGGGAGGAGTTAGGCCCCAGTTTCTGTTGGTTATGATAGTAGTCAACATCCAGACTGATAGGAGGGGCTTTCTTCTTAACTCTTTGTTATCAGGTTCCTTTTGCTCGGTATTTGGCAATGAATAAACTGACCAACATAAAACGCTACCACATAGCAAAAGTATATCGGCGAGATAACCCAGCCATGACCCGCGGCCGATACCGGGAATTCTACCAGTGTGTGAGTGTGTAGGTCAGGCTGGGTGACTTGGCCCTGCCTCAGGTCAGCAGGATCTGTTGAGTACTCCTGGTGGACTGAACAGACTGGTTGCCCCAGACAATGCTAACCCTTAGGTTTCTTTAGTCTTTTCGTGTAGAGGACAGGGATCATTCTCTCCATTGACACATGAGTAAACTTGAGACTCAGCAAGATGAAGGGATCATAGGAATAAGAATGGCAAAGGCAGACTGGAACTCTTGGTCCAGTGCTCTTTATATTGAATCACAGTGATAGGATCACAGCGTAGGACGGGTATTTAAGGTATTAAAGCGGCCAGACTGATAGTTTCTGAATAGTGATGATGACTGAGAACTAAGACTGTGTAACTGCCCCCATGACATAGGAGGAAATAAGGAAAACTAGATGAATGAGGTCAGGAAGGAATAGCCCAAGAGACTGGTATCAGCAAACCAGGACTGGTAAGAGATCCGAGAATGCTGCAGTTTTCCTCTGGGCTAATGATCAGAGAATGAAAAAAGTCTGTGCATAAGTGCAAACAGATCTTCATAGCGAGAGAGTAGAGCTCCCTGCAGGCCCCCCCACTGAAGTAGAGTGAACCCCTGAGGACCTCTAGCTACTCCTCTCCCTGCAGGATTTTGACATTGCTGGGCAGTTTGATCCCATGATTCCTGATGCAGAGTGCCTGAAGATCGTGTGTGAGATCCTGAGTTCACTTCAGATAGGCGACTTCCTGGTCAAGGTCAGAGCTGAACAAGGGCTGGGAGGGCAAAGTTAAGCCTGGCCTCTCACAGGAGAAGGTCCTTGTGCAGAGATACCAGTAGCCCAGGTGACCAGGGCTATTGAAGGTTACTAGTGGATTCTCTCCTCACTATGCCTTGGTAACTCCAGGTGAATGATCGGCGCCTTCTAGATGGGATGTTTGCCATCTGTGGAGTTCCTGATAGCAAGTTCCGTACCATCTGCTCCTCAGTGGACAAGCTAGACAAGGTGATGACCCAAATACACTTGACTCTTCTTTCCCCAGATTGCACCCTCCTCTGAGAAATGGAAAACAAGATTAGAAGAGAGGGGCCTGCCTCTTTGGCCACCAGGGGAAGATTAGCCCCGGAATGTAGGTTGAAGGGTAGCTTCTGCTCCAAGACCACCTTCTGAGGGTGACCCATATTGGCCTTGCAATGGGGAAGCTACCCAGGGGTCCCTGACTAGTGTGTGTCTGCCCAGGTATCCTGGGAGGAAGTAAAGAATGAGATGGTAGGAGAGAAGGGCCTCACACCAGAGGTGGCTGACCGCATTGGGGACTACGTCCAGCAGCATGGTGAGGAACCAACCCTGACCCCCAGCAGCCATCCCACTGCCTTCAGGTCTAAAGCCGAAACCCTTGTGTGTGTGGATGTGTGTGGGAGAGAGAGGGAGGGGCAGAGAAAGTGTGTGTGTGTGTGTGTGTGTGTGTGTGTGTGTGTGTGTGTGTGTGTGTGTATACACGCATGCTTGTACAGTCACACAAAAAGGCAGAGCCCCTGTCTTTTTTCTCTTGGTAGTCTGACTCACAAATATGTCTCCTCAGGTGGGTTATCCCTGGTGGAACAGCTGTTCCAGGATCCTCAACTGTCCCAAAACAAGCAGGCCTTGGAGGGCCTTGGAGACCTGAAGCTGCTGTTTGAATACATGAGCCTGTTTGGCATTGCTGACAAGGTGAGTCAGGTCAGGGATGGAAGCCTTCGCGGGGCTCTGGAGCTTCAGCTTCCTGACCCTCATCTGGTATCGACCATGTTCTTGTCCCCACAGATCTCCTTCGACCTGAGCCTTGCTCGAGGTCTCGACTACTATACCGGGGTGATCTATGAGGCCATGCTGCTGCAGACTCCACCCCGGACAGGGGAAGAGCCCCTGGGTGTGGGCAGTGTGGCTGCTGGAGGGCGCTACGATGGGCTCGTGGGCATGTTTGACCCCAAAGGGCGCAAGGTGCCATGCGTGGGGCTCAGCATTGGGGTGGAGCGGATCTTCTCCATTGTGGAGCAGAGGCTGGAGGTAGGTCCTGGGGGTAAGCAGAGAGTCTGGGTGGCTGGCGCCCAAACCGTCTTCTTTGATCTCCAGGAGGGCAAGTGATGCTGCTCTGGACAAGAAGCATCTTTGTAAAGAAATGGAGAAAAGATGGTCCCTGGTCTTCACAGATTCTCACCCCATTACAGGCCAGATATGGATCTTTGATCATTCTTCACAAAATCCTTTGCTCTGGGTCCCTACTTCCCTCAAGCTGTCAGGAATCTAAACCGATATATCCAAAGACCTGGATCTTTTTTGTAATACAAAGTCCTTAATATTTTACTACTCTATGCCAGGCACTGTGCTTACTGGTTTTCTTGCATTACCTAATAAGATTCTTAAACAGCCCTCTGAAAGTAGCTACTTTTATTATTTATTTACAATTGCCAGATGAAGGAACTGAAGTATTATGGATAAAATAATTTTACCCAAGGTCATGAAACTTAAGTGGCAGAGTCAGAAATCAAATCCAAGCAGTCTAACTCCAAAGCCTCGCTTCCAACCACTCTGTGACATTGTCTCTAAGTGGAAAGCAAGTGTCCGAGGCCCTGAGATCCCTCAGATGTCTGTCTTGACTCTTTGGCACCTAGAGGAATATCAGCCCTTCATGGCCTGAAGCCCTTCTTCCTTGCTGCTGCTCTTAACTGGCTCTTGGTATTTCATCCCCTGGGGAAACGCTCTTGAAATAACATTTCCACTGATCCCATCTTTTTCTCCAGAGTGGAAACTACCTGTTTCCCAACTGAGGTCCTATTCCAGTAGGCATCTTATGTTGTATGAACTATGAAAGTACTTCTGAGAGAGACAAGGGGCAGTAACAGCATGTCCTTTCCCCCATCCACACACACCCTGTGTCGTGCCCTATGGCTAAAGAGGAGTAGTCTCCTGACTGGGCAGATGGGAAGTGGGAACGAGAACTGCCAGAGGGGACTGCATTGCCTGGGTGCGCTCACAGGATCACTTCTGTGTGAGTGTTCTTGGGGACCCTTAAGGTACTAGATGGAGATGAGCTTGAAGTCACTATACATTACCTTTGGCCTTGCCCTATATTATTTATTCTGGCAAGTCATATGTACAAGCCGGGCAGTTCATGTTTTGTATCATCTACCTGATGCCCAGTTGCCAGATGAGAAGACTGGAGCCCTGCCCTGGTGGACCTCACCGAGTTGGGCCTGGTCTCTCAGAATCCTGAAAATAGCGTGCTCTGTTTGCTCCTTGAAGGTGTTGTAAAGAGTAGCCCAACTCTCTGACTCTTTATCTGCCCCTTCCCCAGGCTCTGGAAGAGAAAGTACGGACCACAGAGACACAGGTGCTTGTGGCATCTGCACAGAAGAAGCTGCTGGAGGAGAGGCTGAAGCTAGTCTCAGAGCTCTGGGATGCTGGGATCAAGGTAGAGAAGGCAAGCCCCAGGGTGGAAGCAAATTTGGGAGTGCTGGGCCCAGACTGAATAAAAGCTCATCCATAGTGACTCTGCCAGTACTGTGACTTTTTGGTGTCAAGCTAAGAGCAGAGTGCCAGCCGGGGCCCCAAAGACGTTGTCCCTGAGGACAGCATTCACCTTCTGCTTTGGTTCCCTGCAGGCAGAATTGCTCTATAAGAAGAACCCAAAGTTGCTGAGCCAGCTGCAGTACTGTGAGGAGGCAGGCATCCCACTGGTGGCCATCATCGGTGAGCAGGAGCTCAAGGATGGAGTCATCAAGCTCCGTTCAGTGGCCAGCAGGGAGGAGGTAAGTAGGCGGGCAGGAAGGCCGCAGGACAGGGGATGCACGCCATGTTGGCAGGTTGATGCCTACCTATGCAAGAAGCCTGGCGTTCATATTTGTACCCACTTGTGAAGGACTTAAAGAGCGTAACTCATTACTATGGCCATTGTGGAGTAGATCTCCATCCCCACGTACACCTTCAAGAAGCACTGTCTACCCTGAGGTGTTTGATTGGGTTCCTGCTCCCAGCTGAGTCAAGCCTGATGCCTAGAGGAAGGTGTGGGCACGGGGCACAGTGGAGTGGAAGATGTTCATACCACTTTCCCCCCTCCTGGCCAGGTGGATGTCCGAAGAGAAGACCTCGTGGAGGAAATCAAAAAGAGAACAAAGCTGCCCCTTTGCACCTGCTGAACTGAGCAAACTATCCAAGGAAAATGGGACTGGCACTAATATTGAAGGCTCAGACAAACTGCATATGTACTTCAACATCTTTGCACATTTGTGTTCCAGCAGGAAGACCTGAAGAGTGGTCAAAACAGAGACTTTATTTTTATTATGATTATTTTATTGGTAATCACAGGCAAAAATGGCCAAGGACTACACCATTTTCCATAGGAGGCCCTGGGGGCTTAGTCTAGTCAGTGCTCCTGAGCCACAGGACTGGACGGAGACGGGCTCCTCCGCAGCGCCCTGCGCCAGGTAGCGGGAATGCCCCCAGGCCCACCAGAGGTCCAATAAAAAGCCTCGGTCACCGTATCCTGCTTGTGTCGCTATCGCCTGGACCTGCCTTCCCCGTCAGCTCCTGAGCCTCCCGTTCTCACCACTCTAGCGGTGGGGAGACCTCCGGGTAGCCCCACGGGCTCTTCCCCAGGGGCTCGGCCTCCGGCGTCGTACGTGCCGGTTTGCAGCCATTTTTTTAAGAGGTGGGGCTTTGCCGGCAGACGCACCGCTAGCCTTTCTGGCTTTCACCTGAGGGTCGGAGGAGCCCGCGGCGCACGTGCGGCGGATACGCCCATCCCCGTGGGAGGAGGGGTCGTGCTCCGAGCCAATGAGAGCTTGGGGGGTGGGTGGAGGGTAGGGAAGTTTCCAGAGGCAGATAGAGGGGAGGTTATAAAGGGGCTACCGACGATCGTCTGGCAGAATCATGCAGTCTAAGCGGGAGTGTGAGGTAAGTGGCTGGCAGCCTGGGGGTGGGCGGGCCCCACCCGTGCAGGGAGCGGGGGCCCCGGGGGCCCAGGCGAGGTGGGGCGGGCGGCGCGGCGGTGCCCCCTTTCCACCTGCCCGTTCCCCTCAGCTCTGGTGCGAGAGAGTGAATCCAGAGAACAAGGCGGCGCTGGAGGCGTGGGTCAGGGAGACGGGCATCCGCCTGGTGCAGGTGAACGGGCAGAGGAAGTATGGCGGGCCACCCCCAGGTACGATAGTCCCAGCCGGCCCCGACCATCCCCCTTGGGGGAGGGAACGCCTCCCAGGCTTCAGGTGGGAAACCCGAACTGGGCGTTACACCCCCCATCCAAGCAGTTGAAAGTCACTGTCGGTGGCCCCTCCCCCCAACACGCCTCAAGAAAAGCAGCCAATATTAAAGTACACCTTTTCCGTGCCATCCTTGTCGCCTCAGTCACCCAGTGGTGCCAACGACCCAGCTTTCAGGCGTTGTACCCATTTCACAGAAGTTTGCTCATACGTCCCAATCGGGATCCCGAACCCGGAACGATGACGGTGCCCCTTCCCAACCCTTCCCCCAGGCTGGGTGGGCAGCCCGCCGCCGGCCGGGTCAGAAGTGTTTATCGGGCGGCTGCCGCAGGACGTGTACGAACACCAGCTGATCCCGCTGTTCCAGCGCGTGGGCCGCCTCTACGAGTTCCGCCTGATGATGACTTTCAGCGGCCTGAATCGCGGCTTCGCGTACGCCCGGTACAGCTCGCGGCGCGGCGCGCAGGCCGCCATCGCCACGCTGCATAACCACCCGCTGCGGCCCTCCTGCCCGCTGCTGGTCTGCCGCAGCACCGAGAAGTGCGAGCTGTGTGTGGACGGGCTGCCGCCGGGTCTGAGCCGCAGCGCGCTGCTGTTCGCGCTGCAGCCGCTGAGTTCCGGCCTGCAGGAGGCGCTGCTGTTGCCCAGCCCCGGGCCAGCACGCACTCAGATGGCGCTGCTCAAGTTCAGTTCGCACCACGCCGCCGCTATGGCCAAAAAGGCCCTGGTGGAAGGTAGGAGGGTGAAGGTTAAGGGGTCAGGGGAGGCGTTCTGCCAGGCACTTACTTCTGCATTTCTGAGTTTGCGACCTTACATTTCTTTGACGTAAGGTTTTTAAATTTCCAGTGGTGCTACCAGCTACCACTTAACTAAACATTTTCCGCCCATTATTTCCTGAATTAATCTTAAACATTCCAATGAAACACTGAAGGATCTTCCTCTTTAGAGATGAGCAAAATTTAAGACAAATTGACTTGCCCGAGGCAGTCCAGTCGAGCCTTTTATCCACTACAGAATTTGCTTCCTCAGTGTTGTGAAAATTAAGCAGTGCTTAGTACATTCCCTGACTCAGGTATTCACAGTAAAGGTTAGCTATTATGGTTATCAAGTAGACAAAGCCTGCATTAGCCAGTACTATTCCAAAGAAACTTAGAAGGTAGCAGTTATACCCCCTTTACAAATAAACACAATGAAATTTGGAGAAGATAGTTTAGCTTGCCCGAGGTCATGCCACCAGGAAATGGAGAGCTAGAAATTTAACCAGTCTAACTCCAAGGGGCTTAAAGGGTCTGGGGGCCTGGGCCTAGGGCTGGACCTGCTCTTATCTCTCCTTTTTCCCTGCAGGGCAGTCATGCCTCGGTGGAGAGCAGGTGGCCGTGGATTGGCTCAAGCCAGAGCTGAAGCATCATCTCCGCCTGCAGCTCTTAGGACCATCTGTCCAGTACCTACAGCCAGTAGGCAGCCAGTTAGCCCTAGCAAGGGAGAGGCTAGAGTCCCAAGGGGCTAGAGCTGCCCTGCAGCTGCTGTGCCAACGGATGAAACTGGGCAGCCCAGTATTCCTCACCAAGTGTTTGGGTGTAGGCCCTGTTGGCTGGTACCACTTCTGGTACCAGGTGGTGATCCCTGGGCATCCAGTGCCCTTCAGTGGCCTCATCTGGGTTGTGCTGGCTCCAGATGGGCAGAATGGGCATGAGGTGGCCAAGGATGCTGTGTCTGCACGGCTGCTGGCGACACTGAGTGAGTCTGGAGCCAGCCTCCTGGGGTCTGTTGGGGCTGAGGCAGGTACTGTGGTTAAGCAGTGACCCCGTCCTGTTCACAGGCAGCCTGAACAAGTAGGCATGTCAGTCTCCAGGCCTGACACAGCCTCCCATCTGGGGCAGGGCCCTATGGCACCTGGGAGGCAACTCAGGTTTGGCTAAGTTGTGGAGGGACCTTGCCCTTCCCCAGGGTCTGACCTGATTCCATCGTCTTCCACCCTTGTGTGTGTAATGCACACTCCCCTTTTCCTCCCAGAACTTAGCATGAATCTTCTTTCTTGTTTATTTGTTGGTTTTTATTTGGGGGCTGGCTGAGCCAAAGGGTCAGAAATTGGGACTTCTGTCCCCAGCACTTGGCATTCTGGTTTTGATATGAGTGTGGTTTTGAGTTTTTCTATGCTGGTTGTATTTATATTAAACCCCTGGTTGGTATACACCTGTGTCTGTGCTGTCTTGCCGCGGCTGTGGGTGTGGCTTACGCTGGTAAGAGTAAGCAGCTGCTACAAGGCGAGTACTTCCCCACAACACTGTCCTCAGTCCTGAGCCTCTGTGTATCTCCTTATGCTACACAACAGGGTATTACAAGCTCATAGGCTCTCTGGAGATCCAGCCCATGAAGGGACTGTTTCCCAGGGAGGCCCCATCTTGAGATTCAGCTCTTCCTCTCAATCACTGTCATCCTTGCTCTCCTCTCCTTCCTCCCTCAGTCCTGCAAAGAAGTCATCACTGCTCCAAGCCTTGCTGCTTAGGGCCCGCAGCTCCCCTCCCCTTTTCTTGCGCCGACGGTAATCGTCCACCACCACAGCCCGCAGCTGGGCCATGTTCCAAAACTTGAGGCGCTGGTCGTGGCCACTGCTGGCCAAGAAGCGGCCACAGTGGGAGAGGGCCAGCTCCTCCACAGGCTCCCCAGGATGCTGGCCCACACTGCCTACTACTCGGTTCGGCAAGATGTTCACAGCCCTAGGCAGAGAGAAAAGAACCTTGGGTATGGCCGGTTGGGCCTGCCATTCCTGGGATGGGAGGGTAGTCCTGCTTCTCCCACCTGATGACTCCGTCAGAGGAGCCAGTGCACAGCAGATTCTCAGTGACTGGAACCATGCAGTCAATGGACTCAGCTCTCAGGGCAAAGCGGTCACTTGTAGCCCCAAGCCCATTCCAGTTGAAGAGGTAGATGGTACCTTCACTGGAGCCACAGGCCACCTTCTTTCCACACTGCAGGGAAACAGGACAAGTTATATCTGGAGCCATATCAGACCAGGTTCCTAGCACACCCCCATCCCTCTGCACTCAGCTGTACTTTCATGAGAGTGACAGACGTCAGGTCTCCAGACTGAGGCTCTGAGAGCAGCTCAAACCGACGTCGCCTGATATTGAAGACACCAAGGCAGCCATCTCCACTGCAGAGAGAGCAGAGAAGCAGGCTTGGCCAACACTCCCAACTGAAGACATTTAACACAAGGAAGGGATGGGAAAGGTTTGGGGCTGGACCTGGCTGTCAGCAGCAGCTTCTTGGCTAGGTCCAGAGCCATGTCTGCGATGTAGTCCTCATGCTGCCGCATATCCATTAATGGGCCCTCCTTCCGCTGGTCCCACAGCCGGATACCACCTGTGTCATCCCCAGTGGCCAGAAGGTTCTCATCCACCAGCAGGAGACTGTTGATGGGGGCACTAAAGACACAGATGCAGAACTTTTTGAAGCATCATTGTCCCATTATGGACCTACCAGTCCATACCCCTGACCTCTACACAATTGGCTCCCCTTACCCATGAGCCTTGGAAATGCGTCTTTCCAGTAGGCCCTGCTCCACATCTAGAACATGGATGGCTTTGTCCTTGGAGACAGTAACAAGTTCTGGGGAAAAGATGCCCAGGTCATGAGGCTGTCACTGCTCCTTTCCCACCACCACATTGCTGGCTGCCCGCTTGTCCCCCCCAATACTCACTCTGCCCATCTTCAGAAAAGGCCACAGCTCGGCAGGACTTGAGGTGGTGACCTGAGGACCAGAGCTCCTTGGTTTCTCCCTCTTGACAGGAGTAGGAAAAGCTAGGAAGAGGAGGAAAGTGAATGACCCTGGACCCTGCTTGGGGTGCATGGAGTACAGAGATCAACTAGCCAACTGGCCACCTACTTGGGAGTTCCCTGCTTGCACACCTTGAAGCCCAAGGACCTTATCATCCATTTTCCATGAGCTTCAAATGTCTTTTTCCTATTCAATATACATTAATTCAAAGTGCATTTGCTCAGGTCTTGGTGACCTCACCCCACCCCGCCCCTGTTCATTATCCTTGACAGCTCTAGCCTGGGGAAAGATTTGATCTGACCCCAATATGGAAGCCCAGAAATATCTGCTAAATTAACGACAGAAAAACAGCCCCAGAAATCGGAGATGTAAAAATCAGGAAGGCAGGACTCTTGTATTCCATGTCTGCAGAAGCTAGAGAAAGCCAAAAACCACACACATACTGAAAAGGAGAGAAGGTTAAAACAGAGGTGGAATAGAGAGGTACCAGTCTATAAGCTTAGCTTAGAGGCAAATACCTGTCCACAAAGTATCCCCAGTGCCTGCCTCAGAGCAGATCTTCAACTAAGGCCAAATGAGTAAGTACTTAATTGCCAGTGAAGTTCAGGCAGAAATGGGTCTACTTACCGTTTGCTCTGTCCTGGGCCTAACATGACAAAGCTACTTAATAAACATTCACGAATAGGATGAGTACTTGGGAAGACGAGAGCCCTGGAAAGCTAAGGTAATGACGTGGATCAGATCATGAAGAATACGTAAACTTGGCAGACAAGGGGCAGATGTTGAAGTCTCTTTCAGGATAGACACAAAGCGGAGGGTTCCAGTAGCAGGAGACTGGCATGGCTGCATCTGAAAGACAGGCTGGACCGGGCTTGAGACCATAGAGGCCAAGCAGAGCTCTTTAATTTAGTCCTATGGGAAAAGAAACCTCCTGAATGGTCATGGGAGAAGTTAGGCTTGCCAGATGGCAGTGGCTGAGGGTAGGGAAGAGGGAACAAACTGAAACAATGGGGATGTGAAAAGTAGAGGTCCAGGGTGATCTCCAAGATTTGGCCCTGTAAATATGAATAACAGTAGAAAGGAACCCACATTTGTTCAATACAGGTGCTGAAGTGAACACTTGACCCTCTGCCAGTTATATATTATTTCCATTTTCAAAGACAAACATAACAGAAACCGGTAGGGGATTGAGATTTAAATTCATTAAATCTGATAGCACAACTCTCCTAATTAAAATAGTCAATAGCTTCTCACTGCTTCCAGCCTACATCTTTATTCAAAAGCAAACGTGTTGAGCACTTATCTTGGTCTAAAAGCAGGAGATACAATGGAGAACAGACTAGAATAGTTTTTCAAACTCCAGTCATGACCCATTAGTGAACTGCAATCAGCATTTGTGTGTTCCTGCAATCACAATAAAATAAGCCAGAAAACAAGGAAGAAGTTAAACTGTCCCTGTTTGCAGATGACATGATATTATACATAAAAAGCCCTAAAGAATCCACTCCAAAACTACTAGATCTAATACCTGAATTCAGTAAAGTTGCAGGATACAAAATTAATATGCAGAAATCTGTGGCATTCCTATACACTAACAATGAACTAGTAGAGAGAGAAATCAGGAAAACAATTCCATTCACAGTTGCATCAAAAAGAATAAAATACCTAGGAGTAAACCTAACCAAGGAAGTGAAAGGCCTGTACTCTGAAAACTACAAGACACTCATGAGAGAAATTAAAGAGGATACAATTCCCATGCTCATGGATAGGAAGAATTAATATTGTCAAAATGGCCATCCTGCCTAAAGCAATCTACAGATTCAATGCAATTCCTATCAAAATACCAACAGCATTCTTCAACAAACTAGAGAAAATCATTCTAAAATTCATATGGAACCACAAAAGACCCTGAATAGCCAAAGCAATCCTGAGAAGGAAGAATAAGTGGGGGGATCTCGCTCCCCAACTTCAAGCTCTACTACAAAGCCACAGTAATCAAGACAATTTGGTATTGGCACAAGAAGAGACCCATTGACCAATGGAACAGACTAGAGAGCCCTTATATAAACCCAACCATATATGGTCAATATATGATAAAAGAGCCATGGACACACAATGGGGAAATGACAGCCTCTTCAACAACTAGTGTTGGCAAAACTGGACAGCTACATGCAAGAGAATGAAACTGGATTATTGTTTAAACCCATATACAAAAGTAAAGTCAGAATGGATCAAAGACCTGAATATAAGTCATGAAACCATAAAACTCATACAAGACAACACAGGCAAGCATCTCCTGAATATAAGCATGAGCAACTTCTTCCTGAATGCATCTCCTCGAGCAAGGGAAACAAAAGCAAAAATGAACTCATGGGACTACATCAAACTAAAAAGTTTCTGTACGGCAAAGGACACCATCAACAGAACAAAAAGGCATCCTACAGGATGGGAGAATATATTTGTAAATAATGTATCTGACAAGGGGTTAACATCTAAAATATATAAAGAATTTACATGCCTCAACACCCAAAAAGCAAATAACCCAGTTAACAAATGGGTAGAGGATATGAAGAGACTTCTCCAAAGAAGAAATTCAGATGGCCAACAGACACATGAAAAGATGCTCCACATCACTAATCATCATGCAAATTAAAACCACAATGAGATACTACCTCACACCAGTAAGGATGGCCAGCATCGAAAAGCGTAAGAACAACAAACACTGGCAAGGATGCAGAGAAAGGGGAACCTTCCCACACTGCTGGTGGGAATGTAAACTAGTTCAACCACTGTGGAAAGCAATATGGAAGTTCTCAAAAAACTAAAAATAGAAATACCATTTAACCTGGGAATCCCACTCCTTGGAATTTACCCAAAGAACACAACTTCTCAGATTCAAAAAGACATATGCATCCCTATGTTTATCGCAGCACTTTTTACAATAGCCAAGATATGGAAGCAACCTAAGTGTCATCAGTAGATGAATGGATAAAAAAGAGGTGGTACATATACACAATGGAATACTATTCAGCCATAAGAAAGAAACAAATCCTACCATTTGCAACAACATGGATTGAGCTGGAGGACATTATTCTCAGTGAAATAAACCAGGTGGAGAAAGACAAGTGCCAAATGATTTCCCTCATTTGTGGAGTATAACAACGAAGCAAAACTGAAGGAACAAAATAGCAGCAGACTCACAGACTCCAAGAAGGGACTAATGGTTACCAAAGGGGAGGGGCATGGGAGGGCAGGTGGGGAGGGAGGGAGGGAGAAGGGGATTGAGGGGTATTATGTTTAGTACACATGGTGTGGGGGATCACGGGGAAAACAGTATAGCACAGAGAAGGCAAATAATGAATCTGTGGCATCTTATTACACTGATGGACAGTGACTGCATTGGGGTATGGGAGGGGACTTGATAATATGGGTAAATGTAGTAACCACATTGTTTTTTCATGTGAAACCTTCATAAGATTGTACATCAGTAATACCTTAGTAAACAATTTTTTTTTTAAAGCCAGAAAATGTCAGTGATTCACACACAAAGTAAAAGTGTGAAGGGAGGTTTAAAAATGAAAACTTTTTTTTTTTTAGTGGTAGCAACTAATAGGTAATCCAATTTATCTGGGGCTTGGAGGAAAGGTGAAGAGATACTGAGAACTGAGGGACAGTGGGTACAAGTGAGGGGAAGGGAGTTTCCAAGTAGAAGGAATTATATGTGTAAAGTTGCTGAGGCTTCAAGACACATTTAAAATGTAAGGGTGAATGAGCACAGAAAGCAAAGGAGAAACGGACCAAGGGCCAGAGTCAAGGCCCGGAATGCCGGATTAATTCTGCCTTAATCCTAAAAACAAAGGTTAACTATCGAAGGGTTATTAATGAAGGAAGTGAGGTGGTTGGATTTGTGTTTGTGAAAGATCAGTTAAAGTGGACAAAAAGCAAAAGCAGCGGGCCCCATTGAGCCTGTTTCAGGCTGAATATAATAATCCCTTAGCGGGTAACAGTGTCCTGAACGCCTCTTGTCCTACTGTCTCCAGGCTCCGTCACTACATTTCAGCCACTTTGTCTTCTTTTCGGTTCTTTCAAAAGGTTCCTGGGGTAATTGGTTTAAAGCCGAGTGTTACTGAACAAATCGGACCAGATGAGTCCTGCAAAATTTGTCTCCCTACAACTTTCCTCGTCCCGGCTCCATCCCTGGAGAGCCTCCAGACAAAGCAGCTCCCGCACCTACCACGCTCGCCACGGCCCCGGCCCTGCCCCACACTTACATGAACACGTCCCCATCCACGTCCCCGGCCGCCAGGAGATCTCGGGCAGGATGGAAGGCCAGCCCACTGGCAGGGGCTTCCAGCACGATGTCTTCCGGGGTGTCCCGGATACGGGCCGGGGCTTCCAAGGAGTCGGGATCCTCCTCGTCGCTCCCATCTTCCACGGGCTTCTCCTCACACGTGCGGTCCATGCACTGGAGGATTTCGCGCCCAGCAGTAGTTGGGCAGTAAGCCCAGAAACGAAACACACAGCGATAGCAGTGGCCCAGGGAACCTACTCCAACTCGGGAGAAGGGGGACCGGAAGTGACGCCAAGGCGTTCTCCAAAACCGGAAAAGGCGGCACCGGCTGCAGAAGATACAGGTGGAGTGTGGTCCCGAGGCCCGCCCCCAAGACCGGCTGCTTACTGTGTTGCATGGTCTCTTCCAGCTAGACTGAGCTACCGACAATCTCCTCCTTGGTTCCTTCACATAGAATTGGGAACTCGTTTAATCCTTTCTCCTCGTCCTGACCGAGTTCGACAGTTTGGTACTCCCTCCGCCAACAGTAAGGAGGATTTTATGCCTTCGGGATGCGAGAGGGGACACCAGTCTTTCTCGGCTTGGTGAAACCCAAGAGTATGACAAGCGGCAGCCAGGTTGGTCAGGAAACCGCAAAAGCACACGCAAGAGAATTTGACATGAGGCGGAAGTGGACAGCAGGCACCCGCTCACATGCTGCTACCCTCCATGCTAATTACAGATTCGTGTCCAGAGAATAGCGTCCTGCCTGATCCAACAGCTTAACTTAGTGGTCTGGGCTATCAATGCTCAGAGATGGCAAGGATTTGTTGAAGAGGAAAAAGGGCACAACAGTTCACATTCTGGACATTCCAGTTACCAAAGGTTCTGCAAGGATGGGGGCACCCTGTATGGTAGGGCGGATAAGGGGTAGGAGCCCCTGCAGTTGAAGAGAACCTTCTCATACTGCTGTGGTACTAAGCCTTCTAAGACATCTTTATATGCTCATGTGCAAGCCTCGTAGTGAGAAGTGAAAAGTGAGGTTAAGGATCTCAAAGAGGCTACAGGTCTCCCGTGTGATTGGAGAAGTTGCTGTTTGGTGTTGGGAATCCTTTGTGGCCAACCAGAGGGCTTGTCACTTCCACAAGGCTTGGTAGTACCAGCAGAAAGTGATTTTAAACTGGCAGTAAATCCCCAGGTCTTAATCTTAGGGACCCTCCAGAGGTATCTAATTTGAGCAAGGTCTCTGTGACCTTTTTCCTAATTGGGACCTCTGCCTACAATCATGAAACCATCAAAGTGTTTTAAATTAGCCATTCTAGGTGCTACTGCAGACAGCACTTAACTTCAGCCTCCTGGGTGCTATGCACAAAGCTGGCTTCCTCAAAAAGTCCTTGCCCTATCAAGGTGAAAGTGACCAAAGGCCAGACAACCGATAAGGTAGCCTAGCTTTCCTTGGATCTGGTGAGCCCACAGATCTTAACTAGGCTCAAGGCAGGCAGTGGCAGCTGGATAGCCAGTCAGAAAGTGGTGACCCTTACTGATAAGTACTAGCTACTGACAATAAGCAGAGAGGAGGGAAAGGGTGGGTATGGGGTGGTTCAGACATCAGAGAACCTAGCCTGAGCCTTAACAGTTTCCAGGGTATTTAAGGGTATCAAACCCTTCTGGCCTAGGACTGGGCTTCCCCAAGGTTACCTCTTCAGCCAGGGAAGCAGTGATTTGTGTTTGGGATTACTAAAGCTCCCTGGAGGGCACAAACTCAAAAGGTTTTTGTTCCCACAAGCAAATATCATCAGTTGCCTTTACTTAAAGCCCAGTCCTGCACAATCTTGAAATCAGATTGGCAGCCCAGTAGGCTGACCCCTAATTGCCAGAGAAACCCTGCCCCAAGAGTAGGCCCCAAAGGGGCTTGAATGGGTCTGACATGTAAGACCAATAATCCTTATGTCCTTTTATCCATGTCTTGCCAGCAATCAGGGTCATTCTTCCCTTCCCTTCCTCTGTCTAGGATCTAGAACTACAGTTCAGTGAAGAACTGAGCTTTCTTCTGATTTTTATACAATCAAGGAATTAGTAGCCCTCTTCATACTTCTGGGGACCTCGTGGGAGGATGCTCAACACAGAGAAGACAGCAGGTTAACCAATTTTAATGGTACCAAATGACAATACAATAAAATTTTATATACATTCACAAAAAAACCACTCTCCAACGTTTCTGGAAATTACAGAAAACAAGCAGTGGAGAGCACATCCTTGTGGAGATTCTCCTTGGAGTTCGAACTGGAGATCAGTATTTTGGTCTTTTCACTTCAACCCTGAAATGGAAGGAGAAATAGTCAGTATGATCAATACTCGAAACAAATCCCACCAGTGCCACAGAAGAACATGCTGCTCACCCATCAGCCTCCATCTTTTTCCTCTTCTCAATGATCTGCAAAAAGCACAGTTATAGCCCACAGTTATCCTTCTAGTCCAAGGCAAAAACTGACCTCTCCCACTTTCACGGCTCTCTAAACCCCTGCCTGTTCCTGGATCTGAGGGCCAGTGTCACCTCCCAGCTGAAGCCCTCCCACGCAAGAGGCAGCCCCACTTACTGCACTAATCTTTTTCCATTGGCGATCAAGCTCTGCCTTGTCATTGGTTTCCTTGAAGCGCCTGGTTTTCCGCCCTTCTGACATTTTGATGCCATACTGGAATGCAGCCCTAAGGGGAAATAAGGGCAGTTGGGAGAAGACATTAGAAGTTGCATGGCTACGGCAAGGTATTTCGAGAGGGCCCTGCATCAGAAAACCTATTTGGGAATGTCTCAGGGACTAACACCCTCCAACCCGGTATGGGCTAGCCCAACCCATCCCTCTCCTACTCCTTGTCTGTATTTAACACTGACTCACTTGGGCAAAGCCTCTTTGTTGTTCATGTATTCGCTGTATTCCTCCTGGGTATCAAAGTCCCAGCGGCCTAAGGGGCCCTTCTTGTTACCCTGTTGCAGAACAGAAGTGGGGAAAAGGCAAGGTAGAGACGTCAGTGGAAATGGAATTTAGCCCTTGAATAAAGCCATGCTTTCATACAATTCCATTTCATCATTCATAAATCCTACCCTAATGAATAATAAATGCTTACTATGTACTTACTCTGTGCCAGCACTACTTTAAACACTAAATACATACTTAATTCTCTCAAAACCCCATTGAGAACTATACTTCTCTCCATTTCCTGATGAGGAAACTGAGGCATAAGCAGTAAAGTTGGCAAGGTCACAAAACTAAGAAATGGTAGAGCCAGGGTAAGGTTCCAAGATGGAATTAAACCATGCTCTTAGCCACTGAAGTACACAGAGAACAAGGAAAAAGTAGATGAAATTTTTTCACCATTAATGCTGTTAAGTATTTGTTGGGGTATTTTTGTTTCTGCTTTAAGACTTAAAGGAAAAAGTTCAATCCTGGCTAGAATAAAATTCAGTTATTTTCTAAAGACTAAAATTCTTTGTGCTCTTTTGCTTATGCACTAAAGGCTTTCTTAATACCTAGGATGAAAATCAAAGCCTGGTACTTTGTAGGAAAAAAAAATTTTTTGACCCTTTCTTATTTGATTTTGTATAGACACTTTAAAACAGTTGAGCTGCCCATGACTCCACAAAGCTGCTACTTCCACTGCTGCAGCTGAGGGAAGGTGAGGCCCAGTAAATGAGACACAGATCTGTTGGGAGTGAGAATAGGATATGTGCTAAAGAGTAACCTCCCAAGAGCCCCCACCCATCCTTCCATCTCCACACCTGGTCCATTTTGCTGTAATCCACCTCCTCGTCACTGTCTACAGCCATATCATCCATCCTAAAGAAAACAGTTAAACAGATGCTTTATCCAGAAATTGCCCAACTTAGAGGCTAGGAATATACCTAGGAATGACCATCCCCCTAGACCTCCCACTTAGGGCCTAATAGTTTGAAGTAGGAAGGGCCCCTAAGAACTCAGGAGATCAAATTTCTACCACACCTCCCCTCCCCCAACTTGTTGTCCCATCACCCCTGCCTCCCTTCTTTAACAATCTCACATACGTGGCTGGGTAGCACTCAGCATAACTGTTGGACATGCCAAAGAAATCTCCCAGCTGCTTCTTATCCTCTGGCTTCTTCAGCGTACGCTATGTTAAAGAAAACAATTCTACCCATAGCAGAGAAGTGTCAAGCAGGAAGAGCGCGGGGCTGGAACCTCCGACATGAAAACTAAAGAGGGCTGTGAACTTGAATGGGTCCTCGAGAAACTGAAGGTCATAATAACATCCTTTCTGTCCAAATATAACAGAGAAGGGTGGGTGGAATTGGTGTGGGGGTGTGGGGAAGCAGGGAGGCAGGTGGAGTTGGAATGAAAAGAGAGCAGCAGTTCTCCAGAACCCAGTAACATATTGAAATAAAGGATATGACTCAGTGCCTTCCCAGCCAGTAGACCCAGCAAACTTTTCATTGATTGACTTGATCAATTCCTTGGCAGACCCAGGTCCTGGGAAAAAGAGAACTCAGTTCACACTGAAACAGGTATTTACAACCTCTTCCCACAACATACTTGCAACCTGTGGCTTTCATAAAAATATTTTTTTCAGCAACAGAGCCCTTTCAGCTAACAAAATTTTTTAATTCCAACGAATGAGCTACTCTGGTTGAATAGGGTAGTGTACCCAGAATATGCCCACTCAACCTGCCTCACATCCTCAGAGCCCCACAGATGACAGAAACTCCGGACTCATCATCTGTCTATTCCATTAAGCAAGACATGTACAGATTTTGTGAGAACCCAGATTCAGGAAGTTCCCAACCCCACCCTTGCCAGCTCTGAGGTCTAGGTCAGACTCTCAGCCAAGAGGAAAGCTGCCAGAGCCAGTGCAAGATGCCTTGGCTACAACCCACCTTTGTCGACATCCATGGGCTGGAAAGAAAACAGAAATTGAAGTGAGTGTTACCATGAGGGATTTCTATTCGTCCCTCCAAGTCTGAATCAATTTCCCACCCCACCTTGCTCCCATATTCCAGGACGGTTCCTACCCAGCTGCTGCTATGGAAGCCATGAGATGCCTGTGTAACAGAGACCCTGTACCTGGCTCGGCAGGCACAGAGATGGGCAGCTCCACCATGTGGTACCAGGAGCCACATCTCACCTCATCATCCACTTTTGGCTTCTCAAAGTAGCTGTGCCTCTTTTTCTCTTCTTCTCTCTCCCG
Organism: Manis javanica; assembly: GCF_040802235.1. Lineage (NCBI taxonomy): Eukaryota > Metazoa > Chordata > Mammalia > Pholidota > Manidae > Manis > Manis javanica. The sequence goes on along the minus strand of NC_133169.1, from coordinate 87,396,226 downwards.
CTCCCGCTCTCGCTCCCGCTCTCTGTCACGGTCCCTGTCTCTCTCCCGATCACGCTCCCGTTCCCGGTATCTCTCCCGCTCCTTGTCCCGAGGCATCTTGGTGGTGGAGGGCACATAATCCCCAATGTCTTCGAATATACTAGGAAAACAGAGACGGCTAGCTGCCAACCACGTCCCTGGTCATTTCTCCAGATTCTTACACCAAGGCCTCCCCAAAATGCCCAAGGAAAGAAACATAGAGCCCCTTCCTTCCCCAAACCAGATGACAGGGGCTAGGATACATACTTCATGTCAGCCTCAGGGGGTTTCTTCTCCTCCAGCTTCCCTAAAAAGTAAAGAGAGGAGTGAGAAAAACACTCCTGAGTTCATTTCGCTCAGCCTCCCCATGTGCTCCAGCTCTCACTCTGCTTGGAAGGTGGAACAACAAAGGCTACCCATACTATCCCTCCCCAGGCCTCACAGCTGACGCACTGCTTTGAGTAGGTCAAGCAGACAGAAACCGGATGTGCCCATCCCTTTGCCAGTGCTCCACTGCTCCCATTTTTCTCTGCTCCCCAGGAGCCTCCCGGTGTTCTGGAGACAAAAAGCTCCAGGAGACCTTGGTTCCATCCTCACATGCCCTTCCAGGGTTAAGGTTTCTCTCCCTAACCCTCCTGGTTACCTTTATCCTTTTTCTTGAGCTTCTTGTTGCGGGTACCCTGCCTCAGGTAGGAAAGGATCTGGGTGAGCTTGCTGATGACAATGTCATTTGTGGTCAGTGTGGTCTGGGCCTGAAAACCACAAGTAGCAAGAATGTCATCTCACAGAGCAAGAATATCTTCATTCATTCACTTAACAAATAAGAGTTAGAATTAACCAGATGAAAACAGGGAAAGGTTTTGTGGAAGGCCATTCCTGAGAGATTAAACAGCACTAAGGGTCAAAAGTGAATCTAGCACATTCAAGCAAGCCCGGATTATGAGAGAACAAACACCTGGGAAACATGGTGAAAAGAGGCTGGAAAGGCCAGAAGCTGCAGGGACTCGTGGGCTACGATAAAGATGTGTGCTCTTTATCCTAATAGTGAGGAACTATTGAAGAAAGCTTCTAAACTGGTGAGACTAAAATTCACCCTTGGCCAGGTGTAAAAATAATAATAGAAGAGAGGATAGTGAGACTATGGGGGGATGGAAATGTTTTAAAATTTACTGTGATGGTAGTTGCACAACTATGAATCTACTAAAGGCCACTGAATTGTACACTTTAAAGGGCAAACTGCATGGGATGTGAATTAATATCTCAGTAATAATTAAAAAGTAAATAAAATATTGTAAGAAAAAAGAGAAGTAGGAAAACCAATCAGGAGCCTCTTTTAATAGTTCCAGCAAGAGAAGATGGCTTAGATGGATGTCACTGGAGAAAAGGAAATGGATTCAATTGAGGCCAAAAATGGACAGGACCTGGGAATGGGTTAAATGTGGCAGAAGAGATCCAGGACAGAAGTGGAGATGATTCCCAGGTTTGAGGCTCAGGTCACTCACCTCCATAGTGGGACAATCCGCTTTGCTGCGGATAAGAGTGGTGGGGATGTCTGTGTCAGCATACTCATCATCGAGGTCTACCACGTAAGCCATGCGGCCTGGCAGAAAGAGCTCATTCCTCTCATACGCTTTGCTCTTGAAGAGCATGCGGTAAACGTTGCGGCCTACAAAGAGGAAGGGCAGCAAGGAGCCAGTGAGAACCTTTGTAACAGCTGCCATTGATTAGTAAGTGCTCACTCTGTACCAGCCACCTTGCCGCATGCTATGCATACTTTGCTTCATTCAAACTTCATAACAGCCCTGCGAGGTAGGCATCACTGTCTCCTTTTAACTGGTAAGAATACTGAGAGTTAAGTGATTTACCAATAGTCACACAGTTACCAAGAGACAGAACAAAGACTGGGACAAGCAGTCTAACTCCAAAGCCTGAGCTCCTATCCGCTCTTCTATATTGCCTTCCCAAGGGCACTGGGTGCCCAGCATGGCATTAGGCCCTGCGAGGAAGAAGGGTGAGGTTTAAGGTAATACTGATGATGATGGAGAAGCCAACTTTACCACATGTTCAATATGATAGGCCCACTGCATATATACACCCCAATAATCCCATTGGTGAATATTAACCCCATGTTTGTAGATGGATAAACAGGCACTAAAAAGTGAAATAACTGGCTAAAAATCACACTCCTAGTGTGGTTTCATCCTCAGGATTCAAATACAGGTCTCCCTGACTGCAGATTCTGAGCTTTTAATCACCAACCATGCTACCTCTCTTAATGCATAAGCCCCAGTCTGCGAGAGCTTCCAACCTGAAGAGACATTAATAACATACGAAATAATGAAGTCCAAATCTGAGTTCTACTGGACTATTTTATAGGAACTAGCTGGTTTGGGGGTAAAAAACAAAGGCAAGGGTGAGGGAAAGGGGAAGCCTATCCTGCCTGCAGCATTAAATTCCCTATATAAGAAGAAAACAAATCCTACCATTTACAACATGGATGGAGCTGGAGGGTATTATGCTCAGTGAAATAAGCCAGGCGGAGAAAGACAAGCACCAAATGATTTCACTCATATGCGGAGTATAAGAACAAAAGAAAACTGAAGGAACAAAACAGCAGCAGAATCACAGAACCCAAGAATGGACTAACAGTTACCAAAGGGAAAGGGGACTGGGGAGGGTGGGAAGGGAGGGAGAAGTGGGGGGAACACGGGGAGGGCTGTGCAACACAGAGAAGACAAGCAGTGATTTTATAGCATCTTACTACACTGGACAGTGACTAATGGGGTATGTGGGGGGGACTTGGTGAAGGGGGAAGTCTAGTAAACACAATGTTCCTCATGTAATTGTAGATTAATGATACCAAAAAAAAAATTCCCTACAATACACACAGAACGCACAACCACTTGTGTAGAAATTGTACTCACCCAAACGTGTTTTAAATTCAATTTTATTCTCAGGATCTTCATCTTTCCTGAAAAGACAAAAATAATATTTTTGCTAAATATGTTCCTACTTTAGGTCCCACTTTTCTAAACCCTCAATCTCTCCCCGATGTTTCCTTACTTGGTTTCCTTCTGGGGCTTTTCCATCAGTTCTTCTTCCTCTTTCTCTTTGCTGGCAATCTCAGCTCGTACCTAACAGAAAAGCAAGTAAGGGTTAGACACTGATTCATTTGATGCTTATTTACTGAACATCACTATACCGCACTGTACCAAGACTAAGAGCTCAGCACTAAATGAGACAACATAGTTCTTGCCCTAATGGAGCTCATAGCAGGAGAGACGAACAAACTCAAACAGCAAAGCGTGGTAACAGCTGTGATTCAGTAAAATAGAAGAGTTACACAAGAGTGCAGGAAGTGGGAGATGACAGAGTGGGGGGACATAACCATACCTGGGTGATCGGGGAAGGTTTCCCCAAGAAAATAAAACCAAGGCTGGGAGTTGCAGGATGAGTAGCAATTAGTCCTGCACAAAGGCTACCATTAGCCATTCTAGATGGTCTGAGCCAACAGCAGCCTCCCTCACCTCGAAAGGCCCATACAGGAGCACTGAGCACCCTAAGATTACTTCCACTCACCCACAGAGGCTCACCTTTTGAAGCAGAGCAAAATCCAAGCCTTTCACCAAATGGGTGTGCTCCATGTCACCACCCAAGAATTTGGACTCCTGGATCAACTGTCTTCTCTTCTCCGCAGCTGATTTGTCCCTGTATAATGAAAAAGGCCACAACAGAACAATTCCTTTGTAGGTGGCAAGTACCTCTTGATATGGCTTGGCATGGGCTGCAGAGTGGGGAAAGTAGGAAGAATTGACACTGCGATCGCGTGACTCCGGAATGCTGAGGGAAGCAGGCCCTGGCCGCGCGGTACTCACGCCTCGGCAGTGGGGCCCACAGCCCGGTAGTTAGCTGTGGTGCTGATCAACTCGGTCTCCTCATAATCTTTGTTCACACCATCTCGCCGTTCCTTGGCACGGTCCCGGTACTTCTCTGCAAGTTCTCTTTCTCTCTCAATTTCTTGTTGGCGAAGCTTGGCGTAATAGCTGTGACCAGAGGAAGGCAAAAGTGTAAGGCTCACCCACTGCTGTATCTCAAGGTCAGCAGAATTGTTCCTGCCTATTTCCCTTTACCTTCACCCAACTCCATGGTGGAAGTTCATAAACGTCCTGGAAGAACCGCTAGCCAACTCTTGATAGGCCTCAAAAGCACAGCATCATCTTCCAGCTCAGATATACTATTCCAGTGCCACCACACAATATTCTGTCACTTCAGAATTCTTTAATACCACCCAACTGTGTATCACTGAGTCTCTATAGGTATGATACCACCACAGGGCAACCGGGAAGTCATCTAAATTTTTATCACTTTCCACATTTCAACTGAAAACAAACCTTTCCTTGCTGGTCCTCTGCCAGAAGAGAGGAAAAGCAAAGCACCAGATCTAAAAAGTTTAGTATCCTTTAAATAATAACAATGATGATGGCAGCCAAGATTTAATGGGTGGTTACTAGAAGCCCAGGTACTGACACTAACTGTTTACATGTGTGCTATCACAGCTGCTCCTCATGACAACCTGATGAGTTATTATCACTATCTCCAGTCTACCCATGAGAATATTGAGGATTAGAAAGATTAAGCAAAATGCCCAAGGTTATCCGGCTATAAACTGGTAAAGATGAAAATAAAACACTGCAGGCTGACTCCAGAGCCCTAAACTGCCACTCTACATATCACCCCTCTCCATTATGAGACCAGAGAACCTCAAGATAACAGAGGAAAACCTAGCCTCATAACTAGGCCCTCCTCCTTTTTCCCAAACACTGTCACCTTAAAAACCCAACATTCTTCCATTGTTCCTTCACCTTTTCTTTTTTCTCCTTCGTGCAGCAGGGTCTTCATCCTCATTATACTCCCTTGGCATCCTGGAAAAGAAAGAAACTCACTAATAGCAAAATACTGCTACAGTGCTAGAGACCGCAAAAAGTGGCTTTGAAGACTGACGAAAGGCCTAGAATACTGACCAAAGCAACAGTTTCATCCAGCAGAGATCTATGTCAGTATCTGTAGATGAGTGGTTCTCAAGCTTTAAAAGCATCACGACCCCCTAACAGACTACATATCCCCAAATGTCTAAGATTACATATCCCCAAATGTCTACCCCAGGAATCTGAGACTGTAGGACTGGAATGGCCCTGAAACCTGCCCATTTAGGCACCAGGTTCCTTTGGAACATCCATGGAACACTCTGAGAAAAAATGAGATCCTAGAGCATCCCCCCTAGAGCATCTTCATTAACACTTCAATCTCCAGATAGAGAGAATCAGAACCACAGGCTTCAAAAAAGAACTAGCCTTCCAGTTCCAAAAACATCTAGTTCAGTAATTTTCGGTAGGAAGGAAATGGGAGACAGTTTAGATCACCCGAGAACTTACTCATGGTGCCGTGACTTAGAGGGCGGTGCAGAGGTGGGTGCAGCCCTTGGGGTCATGAGGAGTTTCCTGAAGTCTTCATTGGTGAGTTTCGATCTATAAGGCAAAGACTTAAAAAATTAGTACCCAACAAGAATTGAAAAAGGATTATGTAAAAAAAACATGGTTAATTTTACTGGAAATGAGGGAAATACAAATTAAAACAAAGATGACACTTTTAACCCATCAGACTGTTAATTATTAAAAAGCTTGGTAAATCAAGTATAAGTGAGAATTTGACAAGTAGATACTCTCATATATTGCTGATGGGACATAAATCAGGATAGCCCATTTGGAGAGCAATTTGGCAGTATCTATTAAAATCTAAGTGTGCATATCCTATAACCCGCAACTCCATTTATCTATATTTAGTCTGGCCAATTGCTGGCCTATTAAAAACAATTTAAATGTCCACTAACTTGAGACTAACTAAACTTTGACAGTGCTTCCCAAATGTGAGACAGGTATCAATCATACTACACGAAAAAAATCTGAACTGGAACAGTGATAAGGACTCTTAACTCCTTCAACAAACTTTAATCAGGCCACCCTAAAACAAAACCCCTTCTGATATGCCTCTTCTTGGCCTGCTGAGCCCAGCTTTAGGAAAGAATCCTAAGTCTCCCCAGTCTTGAAAACTTTATTCAAGACTACTGTAATAGGAGTCAAGACTATTTGCAATAGGAGAAAGGGACTGAAACTCAACTCTGAATTCAACAGGGACAATGGGGACTTACAGAAAATGACAAAGAGGAACTTGGTGAGGTATCAAGGGTGAGGTGGAAAAGAAACCTGATTAGATTTCAAGGGTTAGGGGAGAAGGAGCTTGACTGGATCTCCTTGACTGGCTGAAGAGATTTTTCAGAAATTGGCCCAGTCAAAATCAGACCTTGGGAAAACCAACTAAAGTGAGGTCAAAGGGAGTCCTTGTCACTGCCATGACAATATTCTCCAAGACATTAAGTGAGAGAAAAAAGAAACTGTCAAAATTAGATATATGTGATATAACACCATTTAGTTTCAGTACGTCAACTAGCAAAGCAATAATGTATTTTCCTCAAATATGCACGTATGTATACAAATGCGTTTAAAAAGAGTAAAAAGATACATATAAAAAAGGTTACCTCTAAGAAAAGGACTGGAGTTGGGAATGTTATCAAAGAGAACTTCACCCTTACTTTTAATGAATTCCTGTAATAATGTGTAATTAAACAACAACTTTAAAAACAAGCACCCTACTTGCCAGAATTTCCCCTCTAATACTCTTATAAGCAGTTGGCCTGATCTAGTTAAAGTTCACAGAGATAAAGGGACAAGGGGTACAATTTCTGGCCATCCTTACTTACAAGACATTAAGAATTCTTCCACCTTCACTACCACCACTCTACTCACTGCCCGGCTCATGCCCATAGTCCTACATCAAAACACTCACTGGTGGAAGGAGTGGGGATCGTCCACATCGTGTCCATCGGGAGCCAAAGGGTTGGAGAAAGGCTCGCCTAAGAAAAAGAATTAATATTAATTTAGTCAATCTCTTTTATGTCGGTTCTTGAGCAAAAACCGGGGATTTAGTAGTGAACAATGCAGATGTTTTCCTGTCAAACTGCTCACAATCTAGTGAGGAAGAAAGACAAGAACAGAGACAGTTACGAAAAAAATGTTCTAAGTGCTGGGGAAAATAACAAGAAGCTGTGGAAAGCTGAAAACGGCCCCTAAACCAGCGCGGGAAGATCAGCAAAGAATTCCTACAGATGATATCTAAGATACTCAAGATTAAGTGATGGGGAGGGGGGAGAGTCTACAGATAAAGCACTCGTCGTCCCTTGGGGCACGGACAAGGCTTAAATACGGAGTTTGGGGCTGAACGGCCTCCCTCGGGCCCCAGAGGCCTCGCCAGGCTCCAAGCGTCCCACTCTCTCAAACCTCACGCACACACCCGACTTAAGCTCTCAGGCCAAAATAATGCGCCAACGTCCCGAGTCCCGCGAGGAAGAAAGGACTGATAACACAAGCCTTACTATCTCGTTCCGGCATTTTGACGGTGGGGTTTAAACGCCAGCAACACTAACGGTCCGGCAACAACACAGAAGCGACAGGTTTTGGCCCACAATGCACCTCAACAACCAACCCACGATGCCTTGCGTTCCCCAGCCTTTCCGCAACCGCCAGATCGCGGTGAACTGGAGGACGATCTGATTGGTGCCCTGCACGATGCTTTTATGGCATTGGCTAAAGTTTACCCTCCAACGTCAGCCGACCTATCGCGAGACGGAGAGTCCGCGGGGGAGGGTCCAACTGGATAATTTAACCGGAAGCCCTAAGGCGGGGCGTTGAGCCTTAGGTGACATGGCGGCGGCTGCAGCTGTAAATCGAGGGATTCGGGCCAAGCTGGGCCTGCGTGAGATTCGCGTCCACTTATGCCAGCGCTCGCCGGGCAGCCAAGGTGTCAGGTGAGGCGTGATGTGGTGAGGCTGGAGGGCGTTGGGGTGCTGGGGTCATGACCTTGTCATCCTGGATGTTTGGGGAAGCCCGCGGCCATCCAGTACGCGAGGTGCTCTCTCCGGCCCCGCAGGGACTTCATCGAGAAACGCTATGTGGAGCTGAAGAAGGCGAACCCCGACCTGCCCATCCTCATCCGCGAATGCTCAGATGTGCAGCCCAGGCTCTGGGCACGCTACGGTGAGCGCGGGACGCTTGGGGTCTGGGACCCCTGTGGGGAAACAAGTGTTCGGCAAGAGAAAGGGCCGCCCACGGACACACACACACACACACGCACGCACCCACCCCCACGAACTTGGATTTCTGCTTTGCTGTCGACCTGTAACAGATTTTTAAAATTTACATTCATAAGCTTACAGGATGCTTTGTGCCCCGACTAGCATGTGGGGGCGGGCCCTATCCTGTGTCGTGACCAGGAATTGCCGTTATGTCATTCAGAGCAGGCTTCAGGTAGCGGGACAAGACATGCTGGTCAGTCCCGTCAAGGTAGGTCCTTGCAAATTACGTGGGGGCAGTGCCGTTTCAGATAGTGTGAGAATCTCAGTAATAACCTGAAGTAATGACTGTCAGACCCTTAATGCAAGGCTCTGTGCTGATTGCTTTCCTGCCTAAATCTTATTTAATCTTCATTAATTATATGCGGGAGCAGTTTTTTTTCTCTTTGTAGAGATTAGAAAGCTGGATCCATTTTATGGAACATAACTAAGGTTATATAACTAGGATACGATAGGGTTGAACCGTTACATTTGTTTTCCTTTTCTAGAATGCATTTCTGCCAGACTTCTATGGTTGGTTCCTTGTTACAATTCAGGAGTTAGTTCTGAACTTAAATGTCACCTTCTCAGAAAGGCATTCCCAGACTGGTTATGTAACATTGCCCCTGGCCCCCTTTTATATCTGTTTAAGTTTACCACAATCTGAAAATTACTATTATGTTGCCTAACATATTAGGCACACACTAAATATTTATACTTACTGAATAATGGTATTGTAGGCATGACTTAACTAACGGAAGTCTTGGGAAAGGGGGAGGTCACACTAAGGCAGATGGGTTCTAGTAGTGGACAACTGTAGTATGCCATGCACTAAAAATTTTGGGGAGTTCTTTCAAAAACCAATGTAGTAGAGAAATAGAGGTAGACACTAATAACTTTATTGTATTATACCAGATTATGGAAGCCATAGAATGGGCACCCAGTCAACTCTAGGGCCATACAATGCATTGCTACAGTGGTTAATAATACCTGCCATACTCCTTAAAATTTCCTTGAAACACTGTCCTATTGTGGCCACCCAAAATCAGCTAAAATTGTAGTTGAAACAGAGCTTCCTGGAGGTGTTTCAGACCCATTGGATAAATTCCAGGCATACCAAATACACCTTGATCATTCATGTCTCTTAACTACCCTAACAAGACTTTAAGTTGAAAACAAAAACCTTTTCTTATATTTTGGTATTTCCAACAGTGCAGGGTGGATACTTACTCACCATCCTCTCTCCTCAGCATTTGGCCAAGAGAAGAATGTCTCCTTGAACAACTTCAGTGTTGATCAGGTAACCAGAGCCCTGGAGAATGTGATAAGTGGCAAAGCCTGAAGCCTCCACTGAGGACTAAGAGCAACAGACCCACAGCCTGGGCTCTAGTGAACTGAGTACGATGTGGGAGAACATATTCTTCTGTTCCTTATAAAGCTTGTGCTGAAAAATGCCATCTCAAGGATGTTCTTTTCCTCATTCCATCTTTTACCCTTTATTGTGCAACTACTGAGTCAAAGCAATTTAATGTAAAAATAAATAAAACTTTATTCTGTCCCATCAAAAGCCACCAGCTGCTGGAGCAAAAAAAGGGGATTCCAGGGCCCCATATGAATGCGACAATATCAAGTTCCCTCTGGTCCTCCTGCCTGGACCACACTGGGTGAAAGAAGAGGAGCTGGGGTCCAAAGGTTTTGGCTTAGGCTTAGGTGTGGGAGCAGAGAGCATGAGACGACATTATGGTTCTAAACCCCCAAAAGGGGCTCTGTGAGCAAGGAAGCCCCCACTTGGGGGGAGGGGGCAGGGGTGCAGAGTGGTGTGAGTGACACTGAGAAGCCACGTCACCCATGAAGAGCTGTCTGCTGGAGAGCATGCACACGATCCTGTAGCTGTGCCGCTGCCTCATGCCTTCCCAGGGCCTGCAGCCCTGATTCCTGCAGGAAGGCCCGGGCAGCCTGAGGGCAGGGAAGGAATGGATTTAATATCTGGGTCCCTATGCCCTAATACTTGATTCCCACAGCTCTATGGGTTAGCCCACCTGTTCTTGCGAGAGAATGCATTCCCAAGAAGAGGATGGAAGTTCTAACCTAAAGCTCACATAGGTTACCCAGGCCCAGAAAAGCAACTATAGTTAGGACCAGAAGGAAAGGGGGCCATGGTGAGGCCAGAGGCTTCAGAGTGAGGATTGGGGAACAGGGCCGGAAACCTACCTCTGGCCGATAGAGGAACAGCAGTTGCAACAGTTCCAAACTCTGGCCTACAACTTCAGTGTCGGACAAGGCCAGCATGCCCAGCAAAGAGGGGAGCAGGGGCCCTGGCCACAGATGCTGGCAGTAAGCAGGACCCTTCTCTGCAACGTTGCACAGAACTGTGAGCACCTGTGGGCAGATAGGTATACACAGTCTCCACAACTGATGAGAGCTAAAGATCGTAATGATAGCTAAGATATGGAGCATTGATCACATGCCCAGGCAGTGTGCGAGGCACTTCATATGCATGTTCTGTAATCCCCACAGTAACCTCAGGATTACTATTGCTAATAATAAATGAGGAAACTAAAACAAGGGGGTTAGTTGGATTTGCCCTTAGTTAAGTAACTAGTAAAACCACAGTTTAGGGACTCAGACCTAGAGTGGTCTGGCCCTGAAGCCATCCATCGCGCAGCACCTGCCCACTCTCAGCTCGGGGCCCTTCAGAGGGCTGAAGCCTGCTCCCATTGTTTCTCCAACTCAAGTGACCCCAATACCTACCAACGCGCTGACCACATTAGATACTGGCAACAACTGCAAGAGGGGCTCAATCAGATCCAGGGAGAGCAAGGAGGTACAGAAACCGGGACTGTTTGCTGAAAGGGAAAACGTCAGGATGAGGTCCCTCAGGCTGAGGCCTAAACTGCATCCCCCCCCATTCCTACCCTGTCTCAGCCCAGGCCATGAGGAAGAACTCCCAGGATCTAAGGGCCAGGCTCGGACAGATTATGGTGTGTACCAGTGAGGTTGTTAAGGAGCCAGAGGCCCTCCGGAAGCAGGCTGGGCTGTTTCTGCAGGAAAAACTGCAGAAGGATAAATAAGGCTGCCATGACACGCTCATCTCCGAGCTGCATTTGCTCTTCCACAGCCTCTGCCGCTGCCTCCGTTAGCAAGTTGCTTAGACACCGAAGCACAGGGCATGCAACCTGCAAAGACCAGTTGGAGGGTCAGATGTAAGGAGGAAGAGAACATCTTCAGACTGGAGGAGGAGCAGAGTAGGAAGAAAGGCCGCCCAGATCTTGACCAGTCCTTTTCACCTACCAGCTCCAGTCCTGCATCCTCGGTTCTCTGGACAGCCCCAGCAACGTCCAACAGCAGTAGCCCCAGAGTGGACAAAGCCCCATGGGTGATGAGCAGGGTGTTATTGACCTGGCTGGGCAATAGGAAGCAAGCAGTCACTACTCAGTCAACCCCACCTTTAAGTTGGCAAACAGTCTAGGGCCTGACCACAGAAGGAAGAAAACACCCCGATTCCAGAAACCAAAGTTCAAGAACTTAAGTGTCATGAAAGGGAGCCCCAGGGGAGGTCTGTGGCACTTTCCCAATTGGCCTGTTACCTGCAGATGATGTAGTGAAGGCACCAGGCAAACTCCACAGCAACCCCAAGGGTCAGCTTTGGACCAGGTTGCAACAGTCGCAGCATGTGCTGGGGGAGAGGGGAGCCCAGGACAGAGCTGCCAGCAAAAGAAGTGCTATGAGCAGGAACCACAGAAGGCAAGAGGCCAGTCACTCTCCAAACCCTAACAGCAGGTAGGAAAGTGTCCAAATGCAAAATTCTTCCCAGCCAGACACATGACACATGGAGTTAAAATGTACAACAGCTTTGGAAACAAGACTTGATAAGGCATCCAGGGGCTATACTACCAAGTAGGTCACACCTGCCTGCGCATCTGGAGACACAATTTTACTTACGGGATGATCATGTCAGGAGCTTCCTTAGCCTGCAGAAGCTGGGACAAGGCATATCCAAGGGCTTCCAGCACAGTCAGATGTGGGGACTAGAAGCAGACAGGGTGGGGATCTGACGCTGGGAGCTGAGCCGTAAGATTTTCTGAGACTTTCAACCCCTTAGCACAGGACAAAGACAAACTGCCTAACCAAAGCAGGTGGGGCATGTGGAGACAAGTGAGGGGAAGGTTGCCCAGGGAGGGAGAAAGGAGATGGATACTTACATGGATGCATGCAGCCAAGGCTGGAACAATGCCCTGTGGCAGCAGCTGCCTTCTCACAGCTTCACTTTCCACGATCAGGTTTCCCAGTGTATACAGACAGAGTTCCTGAGAGCAGGACAGACACCAAAGGCACTGGGCTTGGCTCGCCTCAAGCCTGGGCGTGAGGGGTGGGGCACACGACACTACAGCCTTGTCCCTGAGGCTGTGGGCACAAGGGGCTAATGGGAGATGATAGTATCTATGTGGCCGGACACATCAGGGGAAACAGGTTTTCTTCCCTCTGCCAGCTCAAACTGGACCCAAAAGCACACTTTTTAAATCTGAGAACAAGGTAGGAAGGGAGACAGGGCTTACTATAAAGTCTGAGCTGTGACTGGAGAGGTAGGTCAGAAGGTAGGACGTGGCTGGCAGGCAGGCCTCAGCTACCGCAGACTGTTCCGAGTGAGAGAGCTCGTGAAGGCACCGAGCCGCCTCGAGCTGCAGCAGGGCCTGGCTGCTGGTCAGGAGTCCGACCAGGGTCTGCATGCTGCCCTCCAGCCTACGTGAGTGGGCATCAGAGTCCTGCTCAGCCTGTGGCCCATCCCTTCCACACTCCTGTCCATCCCTCAGAGCACCAGCCCCCCACTCACACCACTCACACTGACCAGATGAAGATCTGCTGCGTCTCAGGGTGCTGTAAGCCCCGACGAAGGCGGACCAGAGCCCTCTGTCTCTCCTTTTCCTCTGTCCCCCGCTTGGCTAACTGCAGGAATTGCTGGATCTGGAGCCCAGCATACAGAGAGGAGACATGAAAAAAGCAGGTTGTAAGTCATGCTCCGCTCGCCTCACCTGTGAGCCAGTATTGCACCATCTCTTGAACTTGTCATTCACACTAACATGGCTAATAAGTGCCAACTTTACAGTAGGATGGACAGAACAAACAACTGGGTTTAATGCCAGCCCTGCCATGTATTCTATAAGGAACCTAAACTTGAATTTCCCACCTGAAAAACAGGAGTAACATCAATGCTGCCTTTTCACGGGGTTATTTTCATGAATAACATTTAAAACTATTGTAACCTTCCTGCCATTCTCCATGCAACCTACACTTCAACACCACCTAATGCAAACCTGACTTGGTTTTTAATGCTTCCCAGCTTTTGCGCCATATTCCTCTTGCCTGGGATCCCCTCCCCAGGTCCTCCACTCCCTTAAAAGTTCTGGTCCTGTGGGAAATTAGATCTTTCTGGAATCCTCTGATAGTCTTGGGGTTTCTATTGTGCCTCATGTTTCCTTCATGACAGGGGATAGTTAAACCTGTCTCTTCCACTGGGCTGTGAGCGCTTCAGACAAAGGGACTCTATAGCTTGTGTATATCAGTACCTAGCATAATGTCTTGGCATAAAGTAAGCACAACGAGCATATGGTATAACCTTGACGTAGTGCTTTATAAACCCATGTATGTAAACATAGATAATATAACACAGGGGATGCCCAATGCTTGCTGAATGAATAAATGAACTAAAACTCTTTCATTCACTTAGTCAATACTGAGCATCTACTATATGCCAGATACTGTACAGGCATTTCAATTTTCAATGATGATAACTAAGATAGGGTCTAGGTTCCCGTGGATTTAAAGTCTCCTTGAAGAAATGATAATAAACAAACAGTTAGTATGATTAGTATTTCTGTAAATAGGCTGACAAGACAGAATACTAAGATGGATCCACTTTAGATGCAGTAAATGCAAAGGCCTTGAGACAAGAAAGAGCCTAGTATATTGTTTCAAGAACTGAAAAGGGGCCAGTTTGGCTAAGATGAATAAGCTGATAAGGTTGGAGGTAGGCAGAGGTTAGACGGTGTGGTGCTGGACTTTTTAGGTCACAGGAAGGATCTTGGTCTCTATGTGTTTTTAAATGACACATCTGACGTGTGGAGAATGGAAATGAAGTGGGGTGAGGGGAGCACGACGTACAACTTGCTTGGGGGCATGATACTAATCATACTAACTGCTTAGGAGATTCTGTAAGTATCCAAGTTAGAGCGTAGGGACAACTGCGACGGCGAGGCATGTAGACTCCAGAACTCTTCAGGCTGGGCCTTGATGATGTATTGATGTGTGGATGTGGGATGGAGTTGTTGAGGATGTTCCCCCGGTTTCTGGCTTGGCCCACTGGATGGATGGAGGTGTTGAAGGGGCTGCGTTCAGGTTTGGAGCGTTCCTGGAATACTCTAACAAGGAGTTTGGGGCCAGCCAGAGTAGACCTCAGCACGCACGCTCCCTCTCACCTCGGCTTCCCCGAGGATCCCAATCACATATCCCTCTTCAGCTTCCTCCGGGGCGACATCTCTCAGCAGCCTCTTGCTGACCAGCTGCTGCTCCCTCCGCGCAATCCGCAGTGCTGGGGGCAAAGGAGCCGGATGAGCATGGGTAGGGCACCCAAAACACAGAACCCCGTCTCCCCGCGGGGGGCCTCCTCACGCTATCTCCAGTCGTTATACCCTCCGTCCTCCGGTCAGCCCGCACCTGCTTCCCGCTCTCGCCGGCGACGCCGTAGCTCCTCCACCCCACAGCCCACCGGCCGGAGGCGGCCCTGCAGTCGGCTCCACATGGTGGGGCTGGGAAAACGCGCTCGGAGCAGAGCCAGGGAAGCAGGCCAGAGCTTAGAGGAAGGTAGGCACCGCGCAGCCTCAGTGCAGGACAGGACGGGAGGGCGAATGGGCGCGGCGCGGCGCAACGTGACGTGGGCGGAGCGAGGGGGCCTGACCAGAGGCCGGGCCGGGCGGAGGGCGGGGAAAGGAGGGGAGGGGCGTAGGGGAGGTTTGGAACGGGGCGGGGCGGGGCAACACCCACTCCGCCGGTGGGTGGTTTCTCTCCTCCCCAATTCTAGGAATGAAAGTAACTCAACCTAGACCCAGACTGCCGCCAATCAGTGCGTCACTTTCCACTCTGCAAACATAACCTCCCTACCCTTAGCACACCTTAGACGAACGGTTCAAAACCGCGAGGAGCTCTAGGAAGCAATGGAACACCAGTTCACTAAACACGGCTCCCACCGATGAGCGCTGGCCAACGCTGGTCATGCATTACCTTCTTACATGTTCACCATGACAATTTATCCCCATTTTAGACGTGTGAGGAAAATGAGGGCAAACATATAACTACTTCACTATTCTGCATAAAAGTGACCCTCATTATTTTTAGAGGAAAGTAATTGTTTCACCAAAGTTTGAGCGCCACAGATACAGGTACTGGGGAAACACCGGTGAAATAAAAACCTTCCTACCCTCAAAATCGGAATTCTGGCCAGCTAACCCCTACATGGTATAACCCCTGCATACCTCTCCACTCTCTACTGGAAGGGTGTTTCATCTTACTCACCCCTCCTGGGATCTTCTCTTTGTTCCCTAAAGGGGACCTGCTTTTTTCCTCCTCTGGGCTTTTGAACAGGCTGTTCTTCTGCCTACAGCCCTGTCTCTGCCCTTCCTCCCACCCCAAACAGCATTCTTCCCTTAATTAACACCATCCTTGAGACCTCATCTTCATCGTCCCCTACTCAGAACGACTGGATCAGTGCTCCTTTTGTTAGAGTGTATAACACCATATACTTCTCCTCAATACCCTTTTTGCAACTGTCATTAAGTTATAGTGTACTTGTCACCTCCCAAAGCCCCTTCCCAGCTCCAAGAGAATAGAGTCCTGGTAACACTTAAGAATTTGTATTGGTGGCCTGTAATTTTTAGAAAGCCATTACTTGGGCAAAAACCATTACTTAGGAGGAAGCTGAAGGGGGATATGTGATTGTTGTAAGTAATAACAAATCCAGGAAAGATCATTGTTCTTCAAACCAACTTCCTTCTCTTGAATTTAATTCCACCTCTTGGAGTCAACTGATGAAGGCTTCAATATCTTCCACAAAACATCTAGTTACATATCTGCAGTTCATCATCCTGTCTCCACATTTTGTCTCCAAGCCCAGCATCCAACCAGTCCCCGGATAGCCATTTATTGAGTACCTGCTGTGTACCATACTCTGGCTGGGGATAGGTCTTGACTGTCTTTGTTTGCCTCCCCCACCTACTAGAGTACTTGAGGGACTGTGTGATCATGTCAACATCTAAGGGCTTTGCACCAGCCCTGGACTCGGTAGGCAGATGATGGATATTTGTTGAATCGAGGTATGAGAGGGGGATCCTTGCAGAACCATTATTGCTCCTCTTAGCTTGCACCCCTAATCTAGAGCGCCTTTCCTAAAGTGACAGGATTTGCTATCAGGAGCCAGGCTTCAGTGGCCCAAGTCATGTGAATCAGAGGCTCTGATGAAGAAAGCAACAATCAGAGAGGCTGGCATCAGATGTGGCTCTAAACTTATAGACAGGTACTACTATTATCTCCATTTTACAAAGCAGAAGCCCAGAAGTCTGAGGCCCAGAAACTTGCCCAAGTCTCACAATATCAATAGCAGAGCTGGGATTCCAAGGCAGCTGAGACTGCAGAGTCAGTATATATAACACTGAGCTGTACTCACATGTTGGTACCCAGGGATGTCCCGTGACCTGGCCTGGCCTTAGGATGGCTGAGAGTATCAGGGCATGCCCAACAGGACACACAGGCACAGTGTGGGCTGGTGAAGCCTCCTTGTTTGAAATGGGGACAGATGTGAAGCTATTTCTGGAAAACAGGGGATGTGAGAATTCAACCATTGTATGTGTAGCTCTTTCTCCAGAAAACCAGAGGTGCAAAACTGCGAGGGCTGTGGTGAATGCATAGCCCCACTCCGCCCCACCCTGGGAGACTTGTTTTTTTTTCTTGGCAAAACAGGTGAGTTACTAATTAAGCCTCATTCAATATAGTCCAGCCTCTCTTTCCTAGGACACAGGAATTGTGAGGGGCAGAGAGCAGAAGACAGCTAGGTACAGGTGTCAAAACTATGTTAGAAATATCTTTTTTCTCAATTTCAGGACAAGGAAATGAAACTAAAATATTGAGCAATTCGGCCAATGTGTCTCTGTTAAACACTTCACCTTTAGGAAAGCTATTACTTTCTTAATAGACAAAGTTTGAAAAAAAAGAAAAAAAATAGAACACGTCAGCCAAAAGGGGACGATGAGTGTTGTTCTTCAAACCAGCTTCCTTCTCTTGAATCTAATTCTAGCCCTTAGAGTCATAGGATGAAATTCGCAATCTCCTCCACAAAATATCCAGTTAAATATCTGAGGATATTTGGAAGACTGGACTTGGGTGAGGGGAGGTTAATAGTAACCACCAAGACTAGGGAAAGTCAAGGAAACGAAGTGGGTAGAGTCTCTGGGATGCAGGCGGGGAAGGTCAGAGTCCTGGCCTGAGGCACTGGGGACCTTCCTTCCTCCACACTCTCCGGACGAGCCTCGGGCGCCTGACCCCTCGGGCGGCACTGGCCGGTGCAGAGCGCCCTTAGTCACCCTTCAAGATCCTTCCTGTTTCGGCTCCTCTCCCTACATTTTTTATTGCAAAATTTCCCAGAAGGTTAGTGAATGGAGTGGCTGGGTGGAAAGAAGTGACCAGAGTTCAGAGAGGAGGGACAGAGTGACACCTAGGGTTACATAAACTCCCAGGGGCCGTCGGCGCGTTGCCACTGCCCGCGGAGGCTGCACGGCGGTGAGGGCCGCTGCGGCGGAGGGGAAAGAAGCCGAGCCCTTCCCGGAGCCGGGGACGCAGACGCTCTGAAGCCCGCGTGGACCATGGTGAGTGGGGGCGGCCGAGCGGGGCTGTGGGGACGCGCGGGGCGCGCGAGGGCCGCCCTGACCCGCCTCTTACAGGCCCCCGCGCCCGACCTGCTGCTGCTGCTGCTGCTGCTGCTGCCGCCGCTGCTCGTCTCCGCGGACGCGCCCGAGCCCTGCGCGGTGGACGACGACGACGTCCGCTGCGTCTGCAACTTCACCGCCCAGCAGCCCGACTGGTCCAGCGCCTTCCAGTGTATGGCTGCCGTCGAGGTGGAGATCCGTGGCGGCGGCCGCAGCCTGGAGCACTTTCTGAAGGCTGCCGACGTCGACACAAAGCACTACGCTGACATGGTCAGGTCTCTGCGCCTGCGGCGGCTCACGGTGGGCGCCGCCCAGATTCCTGCTCCGCTTCTGGGGGCCTTCCTGCGAGCGCTCGGGTACTCGCGGCTCAAACAGCTGGCGCTCGAGGACCTGGACGTAACTGGCACGATGCCGCCGCCGCCCCTGGAGGCCATTGGGCCTGCGCTCTCCACCCTCAGTCTCCGTAATGTGTCCTGGGCAGCGGGAGGTGCCTGGCTCGCCCAGCTGCAGCAGTGGCTCAAGCCAGGCCTCCAGGTACTGGGCATTGAGCAAGCACACTCGCTTGCCTTTCCCTGTGCAGAGCTCCGCAGCTTCCCTGCCCTCACCACCCTAGACCTGTCTGACAATCCGGGACTGGGCGAGCGCGGGCTGGGCGCGGCTCTCTGTCCGCAGAAGTTCCCGGCCCTCCGGGATCTAGCGCTTCGCAACGCGGGGATGCAGACGCCGGAAGGCGTGTGCGTGGCGTTGGCGGCTGCGGGTGTGCAACCCCACAGCCTAGATCTCAGCCACAACTCTCTGCGCGCCACCACCGCGGGCGCTCCCGGGTGCGTCTGGCCCAGTGCACTGAGGTCTCTCAACTTGTCGTTCGCTGGGCTGGAGAGGGTACCTAAAGGACTGCCGGCCAAGCTCACTGTGCTTGATCTCAGCTGCAACAGGCTGCTCAGGGCGCCTCGGCCAGACGAGCTGCCCAAGGTGAGTAACCTGACACTGAACGGGAATCCTTTTCTGGACCCTGGAGCCCCCAAGCCTCAAGAAGACCTGATGAACTCCGGTGTGAACCCAGCCTGTGTGCGCTCCGCCCTGGCAGTGGGGATGTCAGGAACTCTGGCGCTGCTTCAAGGGGCCAGGGGCTTGGCCTAAGAAGAAAGAATTGGCTCGGACTGCCCTGGCTCCGGGGGAGCCTCTTCAGGACGTCTTAACCAACCACCTTCTGCCCCATATTCATTAAAGTCTTAAACAATAGTCCATATCATTCACTCAACAGATGTTTACTGGGTGTCTGCTCTGGGCTGGGCACAATGCTGGATGGGGAATCCATTATATTTAGACTCTCTTCCTAATTCTCTAGAAACCATACATGCCCTAAGAAAAGAACTTCAGGGGCAGAAGAGGAAGGGAAGTTGCCTTTCTAGGGCTCTGTGGAATCAACTCTAGGAGGAAAGGGTGGTTCTCTGGAAGGCTGTACAGAAGAGGAGACATGTAATCTAGGTCTTGAAAGGTGAATATCACTTCCTCGGGAAGGATATCCTAGGCAAAAATGGGCAGCACATTAAAGGGCTCAGACACCTGAAAGCGTATGGCCAGATCTGAGAATTAAAACTGATGAGAGAGGGCTGGAGATCATGGTGATGGAAGCTGGAGGCATTTATTCATTTGACCACCTATTATGTGCCAAGCGCTACTATGCTAAACCCTGTGAATATAGCAGGAATGAAGCAGAAGTTCTTGTTCATTCGGATTTCAGATTCTGGTTGGGTAGTGGAGGTAAGGGGAAGACAATAACATATAAAACAGACTATGGTAAGTACTGTGAAGAGAAAGGGGACAGGGTATTGAGGATTGATTCATTATATAAGATTGTTCGGGAAGGCCTCTCTGATGGGGAAATTTGAACAAATTCTGAGTGAACTGGGAAAAGGAGCTTGAGGATATCTGGGGGGATAGCATTTCAGACAGAGGCATCAGCAAGTACAAAGGTTCTGAGGTCTTTGGGATGGTAAAGAAAACAGTAAAAGAGGCCAGTGTGGCTGAAGCAGGGTTGGGGAGGGTGGAGGCGAGGAGGTGGTAAGAGATGAGGTTAGAGACTAGAAGGACCAGATCGTGTAGGGCCTTGTAAAGTAATGCTGCTCAAAATATGACCCAAGGCAAGTGCCAACTTCCAAATTGTTCATTACTGCACCATAAGGAGACAGGTAAAATAAAGTCAAGAATAAGTATTTGGAAACTTCTAAAATTAAAAATTTCACACTGTAGTGTGTGTTCCAGAAGCATGGTAAATGTAGAATATAGTAAGGACTTTAGCTTTTACTTTTAATAAGCTTAGGAGCCCTGCTGGTGGAAATGTAAACTAGTTCAACCATTGTGGAAAGCAATATGGAGGCTCCTCAAAAAACTAAAAATAGAAATATCATTTGACTCTGGAATTCTACTCCTAGGAATTTACCCAAAGAAAACAAGTTTTCAGATTCAAAAAGACATACGCACCCCTATGTTTATTGCAGCACTATTTACAATAGCCAAGAAATGGAAGCAACCTGCGTGTCCATCAGTAGATGAATGGATAAAGAAGATGTGGGACATATAGCAATGGAATACTATTCAGCCATAAGAAGAAAATTCCTACCATTCGCAACAACATGGATGGAGCTATAGGGTATTATGCTCAGTGAAATAAGTCAGGCAGAGAAAGACAAGTACCAAATTATTTCCCTCATTTGTGGAGTATAACAATGAAGCAAAACTGAAGGAATAAAAACAGCAGCAGATTCACAGACTCTAAGAAGGGACTAGCAATTACCAAAGGGGAGGGATGGGAGAGGGTGGGTGGGAAGGGAGGGAGAAGGGGATTGAGGGGTATTATGATTAGTATACATGGTGTGGGGGGATCATGGGGAAGATAGTGTAGCACAGAGAAGACAAGTAGTGACTCTGTGGCATCTTAGTACACTGATGGGACAGTGACTGCAATGGGGTATGGAGAGACTTGATAGTATGGATGAATGTAGTAACCACAATGTTCTTCATGTGAAACCTTCATAAAAATGTATATCAATGATACCTTAATAAAAATGAAAAAGTATAAAATAGAAAAAAATAGCTATGGGAACAAAAAATAAATAAACAAAAAATGAACTTAGGAGCCATCTCTCTCTTCTGGGCAGAAGTGACACATAAGCAACAGCACTTTATGAAGGGACTTGGAGGCCATCCTATAAGCTGTAAGGAGTCAATAATGAACTTTAAGTGGACAGTTAATGGAATCAGGTGTATGTTTGTAAAAGCCCACACAGGTGGCCTTGTGGAGGACGATCAGTGGATTCTAAGGGAGCATTGATGAGGTTATTGAATGAGTCCAGCACGGATGAGGACCTGACCAGGATGGCAGTGTCCATAAGGATGTTGGGGAAGGATGACTTCAAGAGCTCTGAAGGAGGAAGAACTGACGGGTCCCGGGATGCCTGAATGTGGGTGACATGCCTGAGGTTTCTGATTCAGTTAATGATAGTTTCATTCAGGAAGACAGAAACACAAAAGGAAAAGAAGATTTTTCCTGATTTCTTTGGCTAAGACTTTCTGTACTACATTAAATAGAAGTGGCTGATGAGGGCATCTTTGTCTTGTTCCTGATCGTAGATGGAAGGTTTTCAGTCTTTCACTACTGAGGATGATGTTTTTTAACATGAGAGAAATAGCTTGGTTGTATGCAGATGGGAATAATCCTGTAGAGAGAGAAAACCTGATGACTCAGGATAAAGAAGGGAGTTCTTCTGAATGAATGCCCCTGAGTAGGTAAAAGGGACTGGTAATCCACCAGTGGAGGGGTTGGCCTTAGTGTAAGCATAGAAATGAGCAATTTATAGTCCCAGGGTGGAAGGCAGAGTATCTGGGCAAAGATGCTGGTGAGTAATTGTGCTGACAGGAGTCTGTGGAACTTCTACAAAACTGAAGCTCTAAATATAGCACTTCGTATGGTGGCACATTGTTGTTTAGGACTCAACTCAAATGTCACTGCAACTCCTCCTGCCTCATCATCCTGATCATAGGGTCCTATGTTATTTTCTTCCCTGCACCAATTTCAATTTAAAATTATATTCTTTATATCTTTTTGTGTGTGTTTAATATGTTGAAAGCACCATGAGAGCAACAATTGTGTCAATCTTGTTCAGTTCAGAGTCTCCAGTCCCTAAGACAGTGCCTAGCATACAACGGGTACTCCATAAATCTTTACTACTAAATAATTAATTGAATGAATAAGAGGAGGGGGCTGAAGCTTTTAGTGCTGCCATGATTTAAGTGAGCAAACACACATTAGCATTTTCTTCCCTAGAATCCAATAAAAGATTTGCCTAACTGAGGTTGGAGACCATGTGCTATGTGTCACCGTTCTAGTTGCAAGGCATGTGATATCTTTTGATCTGATAATTCACAGTGGCCTAGGAGAGGGATTCATTCATTCAAAATTGGGGGGTGTTTCAAAAGAGAGATACTGAAAGATCCTGAACTCACATCCTCCCATGGACACACCAGATCTATAGCATCATATGGAGCAGTTTCCTCTGAAAAAAACCTTAAAAACTGGCAGAACAAAACTGCGGGTGGGTGCACAAGGCAGCCTAAGTGAGACTCAAAGATGGAGCAAGTTTTGCTGACAAGGGCAAGATTGAGAAGTGTGCCCCGGACAGGGAAGGAAGTGAGACAAGGACTAGGATATGGACAGAGAGAAGCAAGGGCACCACTTCCCCATTCGCATCTGGGGTGATGTGATGAATTTTATCCTACAAGATAGGATGGCGTTCATAGGATTTTCTTTTCTGATCCAAAATCAGTCTCCCTCTAGCTTCCTCTTTTGTTCCTATTTTGTCATCTGGAACAGACGTTAGTTCTTTTACTCAAAAATTCGTATACTCTGAGTCAAGCTTTTTTGCTCTCTTCCATGGCGTCATCTCTTTCTCAACACATTTCCCCCTGGCATTTCTTCTAATGCTCAAGAGTTCCCTCATTTTCCAGTTCAGGGGGCTCTTTCTGAGCTACTTAGAATTACATGCAGTGGAAGAAATTTGAATACTTATTCGGATCTTTGAGGTTATTAAGAAGTTGCTAGTATTTTTGTTTATGGTATGGTATGGTATTCTGTATGATAGGTATGATATTATGGTTATGTTTAAAAAAGAGTGGTTGACAAAGACATCACAAGAAAAGAAAACTATAGTCCAATATCCCTTATGGATATGGATTCAAGAATCCTCAGCAGAATGCTAGAAATTGACTCCAGCAATGTACAAGAAGAATTACACACCATGACTAATTGGGATTTATCCCAGGAATGCAAAGTTGGTTTACCATCCCAAAATCAATTAATGTAATACATCATGTGATATCGGAATAAAACATTAAAACTACATGATCATCTAAATACACACAGAAGCAGCTTTGGACAAAATCCAACACCTTTCATGAAAAAAACACTCAATAAACTAGGAAGGGAAGGGAATTTCCTCAACATGATTAAAGACATCTACAAAATTCACCAGTTGATATCATACTTAATGACGAAAGTTATTGGATGCTTTTGCTCTAGGACGAGCAACAGAATAAGGATATATGCCCTTATCACCTCTATTCAGCATTGTATGAGAGGTGCTGGCAATGGCAATTAACCAAGAAAAAGAAAAAAATGGCATCCAGATTGGAAAGTAAGAAGTAAAACTACCTTGATTGACATATTTTATGATATATATATTAAAAAATCCTGTGGCTATGCCAAAATATATTAGAACTAAGCAAGTTCAGTAAAATTTCAAGATACAGGATCAATATATAAAACTCAATTGTAGACCCAGTAATTCAACTCCTAGGAATTTACCCCCCCCAAAAAAAATCTCTGATTCGAAAGGTGTATGCACCCCTATGTTTATCACCACAGTTTTTGCAGTAACCAAGATATGGAAGCAACCTGAGTGTCCATCAACAGATGAATGATGAATGGATAAAGAAGATGTGGTACATGTACACAATGGAATAAAAAGAAAAAAAACCCTGCTATTTTCAACAACATGAATGGATCTAGAGGGTATTATGCTTATTGAAATAAGCCAGGTGGAGAAAGACAAATACCATATGATTTCACTTGTTTGTGGAATACAAAAACAAAGCAAAACAGAAGGAAGAAAACAGCAGCAGACTTATAGACACTGAGAAGTGACTAGTGGTTACCAAGGGGGAGGTGGGAGGTGGATAAAGGGGAACAGTAATATGTAATCACAATATAAGTTGATCACGGGGACTGTTGAACCACTGTGATGTACACTTGAAACTAACATAAGATTGTATATTAACAACACTTTAATAAAAAATCAATTGTATTATCTTTACACTTGTAATGAACATTCTGAAAATGAAATTTTAAAAAATTCCATTTACAGTAACATCAAAAAGAATAAAATACTTAGGAATAAATATAACAAAAGAAGAGCAAACACACTCCTAAAACTATAAGAATTTGTTGAAAGAAACTAAAGAAGATCTAAATAAATGGGATAACACCCCATATTCTTGGATCTTAATCTTGTTAAGATGTCAATTCTCCCCTAATCTACAGATAGAAAGAAATTCTTATAAGAATCTAAACAGAATTTGTGTACATTGACAAGGTGATCCTAAGTTCAACAGATATTGAATTTTAGCAAATGCTGAATAGATAAAACAATCTTCCAAAAGAACAAAGCTGGAGGACTCACACTTCCTGATTTCAGAACTTACTGTGAAGTAACAATAAACAAGACAGTGTGGTAATAGCATAAGAACAAACGTAGAGACTAGTGAAAGAGAAGTGAGTGTCCAGAAATAAACGATGCTTCTACAGGCAACTAATTTTGACAAGGATGTCAAGAACATTCAGTGAAGAGAGACTCATCTTTTTAACAAATGGCAGTGGGACACCTGGATATCCAGAAACAGATGAATGAAGTTGGATCCTTGCCTCAGACCATATACAAAATTTAACTCAAGATGGATCAATTACCTAAATATAAGAGTTAAAACTATAAAGCTTTTAGAAGAAAACAGAAATTAATCTCATGACCTCTGATCTGGCAACAGACTCTTAGCTATACCAAAAGCAAGGGCAACCAAAGAAAAAATGATAAACTGGATTTATCAAAATTGAAAACTTTTGTGCATCAAAAGACATTATCAAGAAGATTAAAACACAACCTATGAAACATGAGAAAATATTTGCAAATTACATATCTGATAATGGTCTAGTATCCAGGATATACAGAGAGCTCCTACAACTCAGAGACAAAAAGAAAAACAACCCATGAAAAAAAAAATGGGGAAAAAATTTGAATATCCATTTCTCCAAAGGAGATATTCAGATGCCTGACAAGCACATGAAAGGATTCTCAACATGATTATTCATTAGTGAAATACAAAAAGACAAGCAACGAATAAAAATTTGGCAAAGAACTTTAATAGAGATTTCTCCAAAGAAGCTATACAAATGGCCAACAAGCATGTGAGAAGAGGCTCAAAATCATTGTTCATTAAGGAAATGCAAATCAAAACATGATGAGGTACCACCTCACACCCACTTGTGTGGCTCTAATAAAAAGAAAAACAAACTGTTGGTGAGAATGTGAATAAATAAGAACCCTCATACATTGCAAGTGGGAATGTAATGCGGTATAGCCACTTATGGAAAACAGTTTGGCAGTTCCTCAAAAAGTTAAA
Source organism: Manis javanica (assembly GCF_040802235.1). Lineage (NCBI taxonomy): Eukaryota > Metazoa > Chordata > Mammalia > Pholidota > Manidae > Manis > Manis javanica. The sequence continues at coordinate 87,370,288 of NC_133169.1, read as the reverse complement.
CGTAAAGTTACCATATAATCCAGTCATATTACTTCTAGTATATATGCAAAAGAATTGAAGAGGGATAGATAAACAAATTTTTGTGTCAAAATGTTAATAACAGCACTATTCACAGTAGCCAAAAAGTGTCCATTAAGGGATGAATGGATAAGCAAAATGTGGTATCTACATACAATTGAGTATTTTCAACCTTAAAAAGCGATGAAGTACTGACACATGCTATAACTAGATGAACTTTGAAAACATTATGCTAAGTGAAATAAGCCAGACACAAAAGGACAAATGTTGTGTGTTCCCACTTACATTAAATATCTAGAATAGGCAAATTCATAGACACAGTAAGTATATTAGATACTACCAGGGTCTGGGGGGAGGGAAGATGGGAAGTATTCGCCTAGTGGTTAGAAAGTTTCTGTTTAGGGTGATGAAAAATTTTGGAAACAGTGGTGATGGTTGCAGAACATTGTGAGTGTAATTAATTCTACTGTACTGTCCACTTGAAAATGGTTGAAAAAATGGCAAATAATATATATATATATATATTTTTCTTTTAAATGAACTTAAGTGAATATGGTGTCTCTCAAAACATCTTATTGCACTCACCCTTCCTCTCGTGATGATATGAGGGATGACAAAATGCCGATGTTATTAGATGCAGTGGAGTGAATGACATAAATTTAATTACAGCATATTGTTATATTTTAATAGTTTATTATTATTATTTATTGTTGTTCATCTCTTACTATGCCTAATTTATAAATTAAACTTTATCATAGGTATGTATACATAGGAGAAGACATAGTATAAATAGGTTTGTTACTGTCGGTGGTTTCAGACATCCACTGGGGGTCTTGGAATGTATCTCCCCACAGGTAAGGGGAGATTATTGTTTTCATGTTATTATTGCTCTATCTGTTATATAAATGCTACACCAAATGTAGATGATCAGAAAGGTGAGATCCTTTTTCTACAAGGGATCCTTGGTGAAAACTCAGGGGGTGGCTTGTGAAAAAATAAAGAATATATCTGGTCTTTGTTTCCAGTTCCTGGCAGAGCTTCAGAAACCTTTGCAATTTCCTGAATGGTAGAAATCTCTCTGTGGTGCTAATGAGGTGACTTCTGGCCAGTGACTTGATAGCTTCAGACCTGAGGAGGCTGCATATCAGAGAAACCAACCATGTGATTAGAGGGCTGGAGTTCAGTCCATTCACACAGCCCTCGACTTAATCAATCAATGAAATCTCAATCAAAAACTCTGGACAATGAGGCCCAGGGAGCTTCCTGGTTGATGAGCACATTGATGTGCTGGGAGGGTGGTGCACCCTGACTCCACAGGGACGGGTGTCCTGCACTAAGGATCCTTCCAGACCGTGCCCTATGTGACTCTTCATCTGATTGTTCATTTGTAGCCTTCATAATGTTAAAAAGACACAGACCCAACATGGTGTCACTTTTGCTAGGCCAAATCACCAAAGTGGGGCTTAATACCTAACTTAATTATAGTTTCAACCTCTCCCATAAATGTAGTCAGTCAGGAATTTGCTGTCAGCATGGATACAATGCTCCATGTGCCCTCTCCTTTTCCAAAGGAAGATGAGATAATGCTCTTATGAGACCCTGGTCCTTTCCCCCCCCTCACAGACATAGATAGCATCAGGATGTCTATAGCATTATCCTTTTAGGACACTAGATGTATCCATGCCACACTGCTTAATGTACTTATAAATGTAACCTCTTTTTTGTATGTATCCCCTGCTGTAGAAAAAATATTTAACATGTCTCCAGATGGAGGGGCATCAAGCAGTTTATCAAAGCACACTGATGGGAGGCTCTCGGGTCCTCAGTAAACTACGAATAAACTTTTTATCTTTCTTAAATATAGCAGTCGTGTTGATTTCTGTCAACAACTATAAAAAAATAATCATAAGTAAAGCCCTTTCCTGAGTTCTATGAGTCATTCTAGTAAATTACTGAACTTGAGTAGTGATTGTGGGAACCCCCAAATCTGTAGCTACCTCACACAGTAGGGCTGGTGGCATGGGGACCCCACTTGTGGCTGGCATCTGAAATAAGGGCAGTCTTGTTGAGGACCTTGCAATTTAACTTGTGGGATCTGGCAGTAACCCCAAGTAGTGTTAGAATTGGATTGGAATGCACGACACCCAAATGGAGTCAGAGAATTGGTGTCAGAAACAGTAAGTTTAATATTTTCCTCAGTTCTGTAAGTTGTTCTAGCAAATTATGGAACCTGTGGGAGTAGTGGGAAAGTGTAGATAGCTGGTCAGGGTAAGGGAGGGCTGGGAACCCCTTAGCTTGTGTTTGAAGTAAGGGTAGTATTGTGCTTTTAGCTATGAAGTTTGGCCAAACTCTGGTGACAAAAGTCATTGCATTGCTACATGGAACATTATTGAGCAATGATAAGGAAAATATTCAACACAGCCAACAAGGTCAACAGAAAACCCTCGCCCCCCTCCGCTTTTCTCCCCCTCCTCCAGGCTCTTCCTTGGCAAAGTCAGCAGCACATTCCCTCCCCCCCACCCCCACTTCAGTCCTTTAGGTTCCTCTTTCACCCTGTTTGCTGTGCATGCCAAAATGCCACATATTAAAAAAAGTATAAATGGCTCCCCTTGCTTGTGCTTGGGGCTCACCTTGGGAAATTACTCCCCATCTGAGCCCACTGGTGTGAAATCAATCTCCACCCTCCGAGACCTCCGAGTGCCACCTGTCAGCGATCCAGTCCAGGTTTTCCATAACATTTGGTTCCTTGACCAGGAAACCCAGCCGCGCTGGCCCACTGTTGCCACTGGTTTGTGGCAACAGCAGGGCAGTGACAGAATGGGCGATTGCAACAGAGGAGGCGCGCCCTGCCTGATCTTTCGGCACCGCCTGGTCGCCCTGGGCCACCCCTGCTCCGCTGTCCCCGCAGGGCTCAGGGAGGCTTGGCAGGTGAGGACCTGGTTCTGCCATTGGATTGCAGTAAGGCCCTCGGGCCCCTGACCCAGCCAGCTCACACCCACTGGGGTGGAAGGGGAGGTCCCGGGGACTTCTTAGAAGTCTCACAGGTAGGAAATTCCCAGGGAAGGAATGTTTAAACTCTGGTCTGAGTGTATAAGTGAGTGTGCAGGGCGGCTGAAGCCATTCAGATCCCACTGGGCTGAGTCAGCACTGAATCTGTGATTCCATAGCCTGCGCTGAGGAATCTGAGTGGGCCCTTCGCCGAATTCACGGTTCGCTGCCACGACATAATGGTGACTCAGCTTTGGCTGACCTGTCCGGGGACTTATACAGGTGCACCTTAGTCAAGGCTGACCAATGTCTCTGAGAGGAGAGTGAACAGATGGGCATCTGACTGATCTCCTCTCTGAAGGGAGCACCCCCTCCCTTGTCTGTTCTCACAGCACCGTTACACGGACACATCATGGGGTCAGGGCACAGCAAACCCACAGCTCTCGACACCATGATAAAAAATTTCAGGAAGGAATTTTCAGGAGACTACGGAGTAAAATTAACTCCTGGCAGGTCGAAAGCCCTGTGTGAATCCAAATGGCCCACCTTCAGTGTAGGGTGGCCTCCAGAAGGGACCCTAGATGTCCCAACAGTCTGCCAAGTCTGGCGGGTCATCACTGGAGAACCAGGCCATCCTGACCAGTTCCCACATATGGACTCCTGGTTAGAACCCGCCCAGACCCTTCTCCCTTGGGTGCAATCTGCTTGCAGCAGGCAGGGATAAGGTAGGGTCTTAGTTGCCTCAACAAAGCAGCCCGCAAAGGATCAACAGAAGCCTGAGCCTCAGCAAATTCTTGCTGGTGATCCAGAGGAAAAGCCAATATTGCCCCCTTATGCACCCCAAGGCCGTCAGCACCCAGTCCCCTGGTCCTGGACACCCTGCTTCCCCACCACCTCCAGAACCAGCAGACCCACTCTCCCCCATACCAGCAGCCAGACTGCACCCTTGACTGGGAGCAGGCACCCTTCAGATGCTGGTGTGAGAGACGTGGGAGCCTGAGGGGCGTGATAAAGATGGGACCATCTGGCCCAGCCAGTCCATGCTTTCCTATCAACCCTTCTCCACGACTGACCTCCTCAGTTGGAAACACAACACCCTGACATACTCAGAAGCCACAAGTCTTGGTTGATCTCATGGAATCCCTCTTCCAAACCCATCGGCCGATCTGGAAAGACTGTCAACAGCTTCTCTGCACCCTGTTCAACACGGAAGAGAGGAGGCAGATCATAAGAGGGGCTCACCAATACCTGGAAGATCGGGGTGCATGGGCTGAAATCGCTTTCCCCGAGGACCACCCCTAGTGGGACTTCACACCCCCGAGGGACAGCAATATCAGGTCCGCCACTATCAGGACTCTATCCTCCAGGGGATCAAAGCTGAGTCCAAAAAGCCTATGAATATGACCAAAGTATCTTCAGTCACTCAACTACCAGGAAAGTCCCTGGGGACTATTAAGACTGTGTGAAGCTTATTGCATCTGCTGTCAGATGCCTTCAACCCTGAGGCACCAGAGAGCCAACAGATGGTCAACACCTCATTCGTGGCCCAAGCTTCCCCAAACATCAGACAGACGCTCCAAAAACTTGAAGTCTTCACTGGATGAATATCACTGAGCTCACTGAAATTGCCAACAAAGTCTTTCTAAATAGAGAAGTTCAGGCCGACGGATAAGCTGAAAAAAGAATGAAGAAAAAGGCCAGCCTCCTGGCAGCTGCTCTAAAAGAAAGAGAGAGATGACCAAAGGCAGAGAAAAGCCAGCCACCAGGAGCGGGGAAGCCTAGGACCCCCCTAGCCAGGGACCAGTGCGCTTACTGTAAAAAGAAGGAGCACTGGAAGAACGAATGCCCCAACCGAGGCAAAGCCCCGAAGCCCGGTCGCTGCCAGGAGGAGCCCCACGGGGAAGGGCTCGCTGGCCTGGCAGGGACAGACCCGGAGTGACAGGGACCGGGCTCTCTCCACTCGGCCCCCAGGAGCCCATGGTCAGAATGAAAGTGGGCGGCCAACACATGACTTTTATAGTTGACACAGGGACAGAACACTCTGTGGTCACCCTGCCCTTAACTCCCTTCAGTGGAAGGACTGCAACTGTCCTCGGAGCCACTGGGACAAAGGCAGTCCAGCAACACTTCTGCCAAGCCTGCCAACGTGAACGTGGAGGCCGCAAGATCTGACATGAGTTTCTCTTCCTGCCTGAGTGCCCCGTTCCCCTCCTCAGCCGAGATATACTCTCAAAGCTCAGAACTCAAATAACTTTTGAACCAACTGGACACACTGGCCTCAAACTGAACCCAGGCCAAGAAGAGCCAGGGTCCCTCATACTGGCAATAACCACACCCAGGGAAGAGGAGTGGAGGCTATTCTGCACCCAGACCCACTCAAGCAGCCCACCTGAAGTCAGAGCCGCCTTCCCCTCAGTATAGGCTGAAGACAACTGGCTTGGACTTGCTCATAACCAAGCCCCTGTCATTGCAGAATTGGCTCCAGGGGCGCAGCCACACAGACAGCAACAGTACCCTCTCTCACAAGAGGCGAGAGCAGGCATCCAGGGACCCCTGACCAGACTCAGAGATGCAGGCATTCTGATAGAGTGTCAGTCACCCTGGAACACCCCGCTTCTACCAATCAAAAAGCCAGGAGGAGGGTACTGGCTGGTTCAGGACTTGCAAGCCATCAACAATTGTCTGTTTCTTTACACCGGGTGGTCCAAAATCTGTACACCCTCCTCAGCCAGATCCTGGGGTCTGCCAAATGGTTCACTTGCCTAGACTTAAAAGATGCCTTCTTCTGCTTCCAGCTGGCCCCCCCAAAGCCAGCTCTTGTTTGCCTTTGAATGGACTGAACCAGGTATGGGGTGGCAGATGCAGTCAACATGGACGTGGCTGCCGCAAGGGCTCAAGAACTCACCCACTCTCTTTGGAGAGGCACTGGCCGCAGACCTTGCCAGTTTTCTGAGGGAAGCCAGGCGCTGTTCCCTTCTCTAGTATGTAGGTGACCTCCTCCTTGCCAGTGACACCCAAGAGAACTGTGCAGAAGGCAGAAAGGCCCTCCTCCAACTCCTGTCAGACTTGGGATACTGAGTCTCATGGAAAAAGGCACAAATCTGCCAGTAGCAAGTCCACTACTTGGGCTTCCTCCTCACCCAGGGAAAAAGGACACTAAGGCCGGAGAGGGAAAAGATCATTACCTCCTCACCCCAGCCCCAGACAAAGAAGGGCCTACGAGAATTCCCGGGGGCTGCAAGGTTCTGCTGAAACTGGATTCTGGGATTTTCAGCAATGGCAAAACCCATTTACGGTCTCCTGGGGGGCCAGACCGAGAGACCCCTGTCTGGACAGAAGAGGCAAAAGCCACCTTCCTGGAAATAAAAGCTGCTTTAGGACAGGCACCAGTCCCAGGCCTGGCAGGTATAGAAAAGCCCTCAATCTCTTCATACATGAAAAGGAAAAAGTGGCCCTCGGGGTTCTCACACAGACCGCTGGGCCCTGGCAGTGGCCGGTTGCATACTTGTCAAAGAGACTGGACCTGGTTGCAGCAGGATGGCCACCCTACCTCAGGGCACTGGCAGCCACAGTTCTACTCATTAAGGAAGCAGATAAACGTATCCTGGGACAAGAACTAAATGTCAAGGTCCCCCACGCTATTGTATCCCTCATGAACACACAGGGACACTGCTTCCTCTCCAGCTCAGCTGGCGCAATACCAGGGACTCCTCTGTAAAAACCTGCGGATCACTCTTGAAACAGTATGGACACTGAATCCAGCAACTTTCCTCCCCACCGAACAGGGGAGACCAGATCATGACTGCTCCGAAGTAACTGTCAAAGTCTACACAAGTCGCCCGGATTTGCAGTATCAAGCAATACAAAATCCAGAACTCACACTATTCAGTAATGGCAGCAGTTACCTACAAGAGGGTATCCGGAGAGCAGGTTATGCAGTAACTACTGCCACTGAGGTCTTAGAAGCAAAAGCCCTGCCGGCCGGATGGTCAGCACAACGGGCTGAACTGCAGTTCTTCATTCAAGCCCTCACCATCAGCTAGAGCAAGCGAGCCAACATCTACACTGACTCCCGATATGCCTTTGCCACTGTGCACATACATGGGACCATCTGCAAGGAAAGAGGTCTCCTTACCACAGCAGGAAAAGCAATCAAGAACAAGGAAGAAATACTAAGACTTCTCAAAGGTGTTTGGCTCCCAAAAGAAGTAGCAATTCTGCATTGCAAAGGATACCAAAAGGGAAACGACCCTGTAACACAGGGGAATCGGCTGGCAGATGAAGCAGCTAGAGCAGCAGCCAGTAAAGAAACAGGTAAAGGTCCTTCCCTCACCATGGCCCTAACACCCCCAGTGGAGGTCCCTCCACCCAAGTGCACTGAAAAAGCAAAGGACTGGCCCATGGCTAAAGGAGCCACCCTAACTGAAAAAGTGTGGTGAATGCTGCCCGATGGATGCATCTGTGTCCCGACTGCAACCAGAAGGCATCTAGTCAGCAAATACCATCAGCTCACCCACCTAGGAAAAACTGCACTGGAAGCCCTCCTCAAAAAGCAATACTACATCAGCCAGTTGCCAGCATCATGCCCAGCAATAAGTGAGTAGTGCGTGACTTGCACCAGAAATAATGCTCGATCTGCACCGTGACCCCTGCCAGGTGTCTAAAGGGCAGGAGTTGCGTCCTCTGAAGACCTTGAGATAGACTTCACAGATGTCCAGCCAAGCAGAGGACTCAGATACCTCCTAGTGGTAGTGTGCACATACTCTGGGTGGGTCCAGCCTCCCAGCCAGGACAGAACGAAGCCAGGAGGTAGCCAAAACCTGCCTACAATTCACAGTGACAGTGGATCTGCCTTTGTAGCAGATGCAGTACAGATCTTAACTAAATCTCTCAACATTACCTGGGAACTCCACAATGCATATAGGCCACAGAGTTCAGGGAAAGGAGAGCAAATAAATTGCACCCTCAAGGGAACCTGAGGTAAGTTCTGCCAAGAAACTGGCCTCCTGTGGCTGGACCTACTGCCCCTGGCTCCCCTGCATGCTTGCTGCACACCCAGGACTCAAGGCCTTTCCCCTTTTGAATTAGTGTATGGAGGCCCTCCCACCCTCAGGTCTAGGAAACCTTCAAGGGAACCTGCACCAAATAGGAGATAAGGGAGTGAGGGAACAGCTCCAAGCCTCAGAAGCCACCCTAAATAAGCTACAACAATATACCACAGAAAGAGAGCTGCTCTCCTTAGGAACCCCAGTACATTCCTTCCAGGTGGGGGGCTCATTCTGGGTCAAAGATTGGAAAAGGGACCCCCTCAAGCCTCAGTGGACTGGCCCCCACATTGTTGTTCTAACCACTCCTATTGCCCTCAGAGTTGCAGGCATCACTCTGTGGGTCCATCATTCCAGAGTGAAAAAGGTCCATAATCCGGACAAAGAAATACATCAGTGGAAGGCCCAGCCAGACATTCAGAATCCTCTCCACGGTCGTATTGTATTCGACGATTACCCTCTGACTAATAAACACCTGCACGCCGTGGATACTGGCCCTCGCTGGAGTGGGATCTTTCATCCTGGACATTGGACTCTCTGCTGCTGCCCCCTCTGACTGGACTGTCCCTCAAAAAGTTGCCCTTTCTATTGTCTATTGCATAGTCATAGACTGTTTTGCTGTGCTTACCTGCCTTTCCTAACTAAACTCAAGCCTCAGCCTGCATCTCCCCAGTACCTCTCCATAATGTTACCTCTATACCTATTTGGACTGTGCTTAACCACCCAAACCACATCAGAATGGAGAAACCCTAAGCTATACAACTTTGCACTGTCCTCAGGGGGAAAAATCCTAGCTCAAAGTGGTTGAAAATATGAATGCAAGCCATTATGACCCTATCATAAACCAAGATGATGATGCCCCCTAAAACAAAGTATTTAAAGGGGCATCAGAGGGGGGAGTGATGAGGGAAATATATTCAACACAGCCAACAAGGTCAGCAGAAAACCCTCGGTCCCTCCGCTCTTCTCTCCCTCCTCTGGGCGCTTCCTTGGCAAGGTCAGCAGCACACTCCCGGCCGCCCTCCCCTCACTCCTCTGGGCCTCACTCCTGCAGGCTCCCCTTTCACCCTGCTTGCTGCACACGCTGAAATGTCACATATAAAAAAAAGTGTAAATCACTGCCCTTGTTTGTGCTCGGGGCTCAGACCTTGGGAGATCACTCCCCTCTGAGCCCACCAGTGTGAAATAAACCTCCACCCTCCGAGCCCTCCGAGTGCCGCTTTATTCTTCCATCGACGATCCATTCCAGGTTTTCCGTAACAGCCACAGAAAGGAAAGGAGTACAACACATGCTATACCACGGATGAACTCTGAAAACATTATGCAAAGTGAAAGAAGCCAGTCACAAAAAGAACACATACTGTGTGATTCCATTTTTATGAAATGTCCAGAATACGCTACTCTATAGAGATAGGAAGTAGATTAGTAGTTGCTTAGGGGTCAGGGTGGAGTGGGGCTAGGGAGGTGACAGTAAGGGAAACCAAAGGTTTTTATAAAGTTACAGAAATGTTCTAAAATTAACTGATGATAGTTACACATATCTGCAAAGATATTTTAAAAAAACATTGAAATATATACTTTAAATGGGTGAATTGTACGGTATATGAATCACATCTCAATAAAGTTATAATATTTTTTAAAAGGGTGGTTGTCATTTATAAATATATGCCCAAATAGCTGTGGATGAAATATAAATGTCTGCGATTTGCTTCAAGAGAATCCACTGAGGATGGGGAGAGGAACAGAAGAAATAAGACTGGCCATAAGTTGATAACTGCTGAAACTAGGTGCTTGGAGGTTCATTATGTTATTCTCTCCACAGTTATATGTTTGACATTTTTCATAAGAGGGGAAAAAAAGAAGAATCCCATGCAATGTTCTGACTCACAAAAGATGGGACTGTGCCCTCCTTTGATAGTTATTATTTAGAGGCCTCGCCCAAGGCCTTCAGATCAGGGGGATGAATTATTGAGGGCAATCTGAGAGGCCTGGAAGCCACGGAGAGTGGAGAAGTGGCAAGCGCAGGGGCTGGTTTGGGCCGGGGCAGCTCAGCCCCTCAGCCCTCACTGGCAGCGACAGGCCAGGCTGACCACGGTGGTGGAAGTACAGTGAGGGAGAGGACCAGGCGAGAAGCCCCCATACGTTCATTCTCAGAGCTGGTGCAGCCTGGGAGAGCCTCTTGGGAGAGGCAGAGGGCAAGGCCATTTCAGGTTAGGAAACTGGGGCAAAGGGGGAGGCCAGGACTCAGGAGTGCTGGGAGCTCAGTGTCCCCAACAAGAGTTGATATGAAATCCACCCTTCTCAAGCCCTGAGGAGACCTGTCACCCCACACTCTTCCTGGGGGGGCCCAAGAGCATCCGCCTGCTTCAGCCCAGGACTCCAGAGACTCAGGCAGAGATGGGATGGGGTGCAGATGAGGGCGGTGAAGATGGAGTGACACTGCTGACCCCAGCCCTGCCCAGAGGAACAATGCGTCACCTTTGACAGTCCTGGGCTCTGATGCTGCTGAGGTAGAGGGTCTGACGGGCAATGGAGGAGGATGGGAGCCCTTAGGCCCCTGGATCCTGTGATGCTTAGTGCTGCCCTTTGCTCAGGGGGGGCTGGGTCAGGGCACCTGAGACAGGGGATGCGCCTGGGTCTCCCTGCAGGAGGCAGAGCAGAAGCTGCTAGCACAAGTCCAGCCCACGCTGGGCTTGGTGGGCCGAGGGTACAGCGTGAACCTGCTGCTTTGGGGTCGGGAAACAGAGGCACCCCAGCTTGTGCCTCAGGTGAGTCCCAGTGGAGCCATCGGGCATCGATCTCATGAGCTCAAATGCTGCCTCCTCCAGGATACCTTTGAGAACATTCCCTCTCTACCCTCGGCTACGTGTCCCTCCCTCGGTTCCTATAGTGCCCTGTGGTCCCTATAGGACATTTTGCCAGGGTCAATCTATGCAGCTAATGAGAGGTCAGGGAAGGTAGGAGGCTGGTGCCCATAGAGTGAGGGTCAAGGTAAGATGGTGTGCAGAGATCAAATATCCAGTGAGGGCTAATTTTTAAAGCTCTTGGTAATACTAATAATGCTAATAAACTTGAAAATTTTGGTTTTTGAGCTTCACAAAAATGCCCCCAAATCAATAGCTGCCTCAGGCCCTTGTCATGGGCCTCTGCCCTAGCAAACTGCAGCTCCCACTGAAAATGTTTGCTCATGTGTCGGGCTCACTGTGAACCCTGGGGCCTGGGGCTATTTCTGTCCTGGTTGCTGTGTGCATAGCACCTAGCACAGGGCCAGGCACAGACCTCACCCTCAGGAAAGTTGGAGGACAGATTGATTCTTTCTCAATCCCCACGGAACCCCTTTCTCCATTTTAGCTGCTGCAGATGCTGTTTGAGGAAGCTCTGCCGCTCAGGGGCTCTGACTCTGCACCTAGTACTCTTAGCCTGGGGTAGGTGGGACCTGAGGGGGAGGCGACCTGGGAGCCAAGGCCACGGTGATGCTGCAGAAAGAGCCTGAGACTGGCGGGCAGACAGAGGAGCTTGGATCTAGCCCCACTCTGCCGCTCACCCGTGCAGGCTTGCCTCTCTTGGATTTCCCTTTTCCGGCCTGAATGGCTAACCTTTGGTTCCCTGATTGGCCCACAGGGCTCCACTGGGAGGATCATCTGAGCTGAAAGCTGGGAGAGACTTGGTTTGTAACGGGTGTCCTGCTTGTGTGATCCCAGCTCAGTCCCCGAGGAAGGACTCGGGACCTGCGCTCTCCAGGGTCCGAGAACCTGTCAGTACCGGATGCGGCTCCTCTGGGTTCATGAGCATCCGGGGCCCAACTGGGCCTGAGAGTGCTTGCTGAAGGCCTGGCTGACATCCCCAAACTGAGCCCTTGGAGGTTTCTCTTCACTGCCACCCCAGGGAAGGGAAGCCCTGAGCTTGGGCTCATGCTTACAGGGCCTGGGTTTGCTCCCAGGACTTCCTCTCACCATCACCCCTTTATCCCACGTCCCCATTCCTCTCACTCTTCTACTCCATCCATTTACACTTCAACTCAGTCATTATCATCCTGGATGATTTGAGTATCTCACTGAGCAAAACTTCAATTTCTCTATCTGTAAAATGGGAGCAATCCCAGCTATTCTGTTTCCCTCCATGGGCAGATGACAGGAGAAAAATAAGATAATGAGATGAGAGGCTGTTAGGGGGTACTCTGAGATTCGAACCTTGGGGATGATTCTAACAGGCTCTTGGGATCCCCATGGGCTCCCTGTGAAGAGGTTCTGGGGGGCTGGACATAACCCAGGTGCTTAGGAGCTGAGCCTAGCCTTTCCTTCCTCCAGGGTGGTGGGAGATGCCGGTGAAGTGGAGGTGTCTGGCTCAAGTGCTGTCTCACAGCTGTACGTGCAGGCTGCAGGGGGTGAAGGCAGGTGAGGATCCGAGGGCACATGGCACCTCTCAGCCCCCTAGGCATTTGGCCTGATCCTACCTGCTCCTCCACAGGGCCTGCTCTCTGCTCAGTGTTACCATGTCCTGCCCAGGGCTTGACCCTTCTGAGGGGCTTGGGACCCAGCATGTGTGGCAAGGGGCCTTGAGGATCCTGCAGCCCCCAGGAGCCCTGTAAATCTGATGGAGACTTCTGACTGCTTTGAGGGGTTGGCTGAAATATGGATGTAGAGGCCCAGGATAGCATGAGAGTCAACTCCTTTCCTCACCTTTGACATGCCAAAGAAACTCCCTTTAGCATTTCTTGTGAGGCAGGTCTACTAGCAATGAACTCCCTCAGCTTTTGTTTATCAGGGAATATCTTAATTTCTCCTACATCTTTGAAGGATAGTTTGGCCAAATACAGAATCCATAGTTGACAGGTTTTTTCTTTTGGCACTTTGAATATGTCATCTCTCTGCCTCCTGGCCTCCGTGGTTTCTGATGAGTAACTGTGTTTTAATCTTATTGAGGATCTCTTGTAACAAATTGCTTCTCTCTGTTTTCAAGATTCCCTCTCTGACTTTGGCTTTTGACAGTATGATTATAATGTGTCTTAGTGGGGATCTCTTTGAGTTAGTCCTCCTTGGAATTAGTTGAGCTTCTTGGATGTATAGATTCATGTCTTTCATAAAATTTGGGGAATTTTGCACAAATATTCTTCAAATATTCTTCCTGTCCCTTTCTCTCTCTTTTCTCCCGAGACTCCCATTATGCGTGTTTGTGCATTTGACGGAATCCCACAGGACTCCTAGTCTCATTTTCCTGCATTCTTTTTTCTTTCTGTTCCTCAGACTCATACCACAACCTCATAATGCTGATTTAATTTACAGATGAGGAAAGAGAGGCAGGCCTAATTTATAGATGAGGCTCAGCGAAGGGAAGGCATATCTTATTTGACCTACCTTTGGGCTTACTGAGATTCTTCCTTGAGCCTGCTCAGATCTTCCCTCTAGCAGATTTTAAATTCCATCTCTAGAATTTCTGCTTAGGTCCTTTTTTTTTTTTTTTTACAATTTCTATCCTTCTATTGATATTCTCTATTCAGAGAAATCAAGAAATGAGACATCATTTTCTTGATTCCCTTTAGCTTTCTGAGCACATTTAAGGAAGTTGAATTAAAGTCTTTGTCTAGTGAATCCATTGTCTGTGTTTCCTCAGATCAGTTTGTTCATTTCTTCTTGTTCTTATGAATGGAGCCATACTTTATTTGCATGTTTGATAATTTTTTGTTGGAAACTGGCCAATTTTAGTATTTTTTGTAATGTATTCTGTTTGTTTTGGCCTTTTAAGTCTCCCCTCCTTTCCTTAGACCTCTGACATTTTGTATATGATAATGTGGTAATTCTGAAAACTAGATTCTCTCTCCTTTTCAGGGTTTGTATTGTTGCTTGTTATGGGTTGCAGTTATCTGTTTGCTTAGTTACTTTTCAAAACAATTTTTTGCAAGGACCATATTGTTTGTGGTTACATAAGTCTCCATTCTGTTATCTCAGTGGTTAGACAGTGACATGAAAAAACTACTTAAACTGTTGGGACAAAAATAATTTTTTTTAAGTAAGAGAAAAAGGAAGAAAAGGTAAGAAGCAGGAGTAGAACAGGAGGGGAAAAAAGTCAGGAAAAAGAAAAAAGAAAAAAAATTTCCAGGTTTCTACAGATTGGCTCTATGTTGGGTCGCTCATTCTATGCTTAGCTGGGCCATTTACAGCTCTGCCTTCACCTCACCCCCTGCTTGTGCTGAGCCTAAAAATCAGCTAAAGGTGAAAGCTACGGTCTTCTCAGGTTTTTTCTGAACATGCATCCTGCCCTGGGTATGTGTGTGGCTTTCTAAGGTCCCCAGTACATGTGGGAACTTTTCAACGTCCTTATTCCCCTAAAATCTCACTTTCCAACTTTTCCTCCCCATCTTTCCATGTGTTTATCATTTTCCCCAACTATTATTTCTGCCTGTTCTTTCATTTTTCAATGGTCTGAGGGACTGTCCTCTGCCATGGTTGTTCTGCCCTGAGAGAGATTCAAGATAGGAGAACAACGGGAAACCCCTTTCATCAGTCCTGGTGGGGATCCCCAGACAGTCAAAACAGACAAACACACGTTCCTTGGGAACATGATGTGAACTGCTCCCCAGAGAACCAAGTAACCAGATATGTGGGCCTTTGTCTTCACGACCACCTCTGTGCTTGGGAGGAGGCTGGGGCTAGGGTGAGATAAAACATCATATGTTTTATGATGTAAGTATGATCTTTTATCAAACTTAAGTTGCGTTTCTCCTGGTTAAGCATTCACTTAGTTGCCATAAACCTTTGACTGTCTCCCAGAGTTCTATAAGGTTGATTCTCACCATTTTTGCCAGATGTATCTGGGGAGGGACCCCCAGAATTCCCCCCTCTGCCATTTTTGTTGATTGTCACCTTACTTAGTCAGGTTTAACTTGGGTTGTCTTTTTATTATTGAGGTGTCAGGACATCTTTTCTCCGCCTTCCCTCTGGCAGAGATTGCCCCCTGCTACAGGTATTGGCTGGTGAGGTTGTTGGTGAGCAGGCAGAGGGCTCTCGGCCCTGGACTGTCTCATGGCTCCTGGAAGGAAACAACTACAGTGGCCTTCTTCTTTTTCTTCTGGACCCTCATGGTTGCCCGGGGTTCTTTGGGAAGCTCTGGGATCTGGCCTTAGGCCTACCCCACCCTCTCACCCAACCAGCCACAGCCCCAACCCCAGCTTAGAAAGAGCCTGACCATCTGAGAGGGGCAGGATTCAGAAAGGTCCCAGGATGGCGAGGCTGCCAAAGTCTGGGATGGCAGGGTCTATAGTAAAAGCAGCCCCTCGCCCTGCAAAGGCCTTCAGCAGTTTGCCAAGCATTTTTACACTGTCTAATACCTTTCATCCTTGCCACAGCCTCATAAGGCTGATTTAATTTACAGATGAGGAAAGGGAGGCTCAGGAAAGGGAAGGCACTTCCTATTTTCACACACCCATTAAAAATCAAGCCTGTGTGAAATGATACCATGTCAGAGATTGGGGGCAGGTCAAGCGGGTGGTAGGATCAAACAGGAATGGCCGAGCTGACAAGTGCTGAAGCTGGGGAATAAGTAGATGGATTTCTTTTTTTTTTAGGAGAGCAAGGTACAGGCTTTTATTTAGAGATAAAGTGAAAGGACAGAGCTCCCGACTCACGCCAGGAGGGGACAAGAGAGTCCCTGTAGATGGATTTCTTATACACTGTATAGGTTTGAAAATTGCGCAATAAAAGAGCAAAAAAATGTCTGGCTTTCCTATTGTCTCTAAAATCAGTAAACACACATTCATTAGACCAACATATTCCCAGACTTCCTCCTTCCTGCACCAGGCCCTGTGGAATGAGGAAGTTAATCTGGAACCCTTCCCGCCCTCAAGGATAAAGCAGTGAGGGACAGAAGTGTGTTTATCTATAGGCCAGTTTCGGTATTATGATTAAGGGCACAGACTTCAGTGCCAGACAGAACTGGGCTTGGGTTTCAGCTCTGCCGCTGCCCAGGAAGTTGCTTGTCCCCTCTGAGCTTCAGTTGCTTCATCTGAGAAATGTGGGGGGGAGGCAGCATGAATTAGAGTTGTTGACTCACTGGAGAGTGGTGTGGATTGGGCAATCCGAGAAAAACCTTAGCACAATGCCATTGAGCACATGTAAGAGTCTGATAGGTGTTAGCTTATTTTATACATTATAAAAATTTAAAGTATTATAGACAGTGAGCTTTGGAGTCCAGAGGAAGGAATGATTCCCTGGGGGTCTCCCCTTCCTAGGAAGCTCCCCGAGCTTGCTGCAGGCTGCTCTGTTGGGGACTGCGGGAAGGAGGATGCTGGGGAAACAGGCAAGGCCCTCCCTGCGGGATGCAGTGGAAGAGCCCTGGGCCCGCCGGGCTGGCCCGAAGAGCCTGCATGCACGCCTCCTCGGGGCCACCCTGACAGAGTGGGCTCAGGAAGCTGGGCAGGGCTCTGCGACAATTGCCCAATTGCCGGTGAGCAACCTGAGGCCTGGAAGTACTCGGACCAGCAATGGCCAGAGGCCACCCTGAACCTTCTCCCCATAGGTGGTGAAAGCCTGGAGTCAGTGCCCAGGAAGCCGGATGCTCAAAGGGGTGCCCCGAACCACTGGGATGTCTTCTCATCCAACCTCTTGGGAGCCCCACTGATGTCTGCCTTCCTCTCCTCCGTTTACAGAGCAGTAAGAGGGGACCCATCCTTCCCTCATTAGTATATTGATTCCCAAACACTTCTGTAGGCCCTGGGAAATCACTGTCCTCATAGAGTTTACAGTCTGCTGAAAAAACAATGACAACTCCATTATCAGGGCTCTGACGGGCTATCAACACAGGGTTCTATGGGGCATCTAAGTTAGTCTTGACAAAGAGAGGGAAGGAAGAGTTTATGGAGGAACTTGATTCCTGAAGGATGTGGCCAGCAAAAATGAATGAAGATCGTTCCAGGCAGAGGAAATAAGAAGCAGTCTCAGAGGTAAGCAAGTTCTTGATCTCTTTGGGGGACTCGATTTGTTGGAGAACAGAGTTTCAGGAAGAGAGTCTAGAGAAAAAGACTGGATGAACCACTGTGTTGTACATTTGAAACCAATATAAGGTTGTATATCAACAATATTTCAGTTAAAAAAAAGAATGACTGGAGACTGAAGTAGGGGCCTGGTCATATAAGGCTGTAAATGTATTAAGATGTTTGGAGTTGGTCTTGAATTCAAGGGGAAGCCACAGAATTATTTTAAGCAAGGAAGACAACATTGCACCCACTTCCTGGGTGACAAACAGCCTCAGCAGAGAATGGCTCTCAATCACCCGGGTCACTGGCATAAACAAAGGCAGCAGAGGTGCAAACACATCCGAGTCCTTAGACTCAATGTGGTCTCTTGCACCCCCTTAGGGCGCATGACCTGCCTCTCTCGTGCACAAGGGGGCGCTGTCTTTCATGATTTGACACACGGGGGCTGGAATGCTGCTTCCTCTCAGCTCCTCCTGGTCCTTCTCCCTTCTCATAATCCCTTGAAAGTTGTTCCTACTGCTCCCGGCCTTGAGAATTAGACACGTGAGCTCCCATTTACTGAACAGTGCCTGCCAATTCAGTATTTTGGGGGCCTTATTTCATGTTCTCCACCCAGTTTATCAGCTCTACTTTACAGATGAGGAAATGGAAACTCAAGTCTAGTCACCTGCCTGTGGTCATACAGCTAAGAAAAGAATGGGCTGACACCTTGGTGTGATTTTAAAGCCCTGAGCATAACCCATGCTGCCCTGGGGCATGAATTCCCACTCCTAATACATTCTGAGCAGGTGATGGATTCAACAGGAAGTCACAGGCAGCCCCGGCCTCTCGGGGTGGAAGGTGTGTGTGTTTTCTCCACCTTTGTTGTGTTTAACTGCATTTTCCTTCACTGGAGGAACAGCATCTCTAGGATCTGGGCTCCACCAAAAGCATCCTGTCAGGGATTCTGGAGACCAGGCAGTAGTACCTCATGTACCCCAGAACTGGAAGCTATTGGTGAACAGCTGCAGAGCCCAGCTAATATGTTTTCTGCTTGCCCTGCCCCAGTATCAGGGAGAACTGTGGAGCTTCTGGCCAGCAAAGGACCTGAAGGGCTACCTAAGGGAGGGGCATAGGAACAGGCTGCTTTCCTACTGGGTCAGTTCAGGGGTATAGGACCTTATGGCTTCCACAGCACCCACTGGCAGAGTCAATCTCTCTCTTCTCCCACTGTGGCCTCTGAGTCTGTCTGGGCTGTAGGTTCTTCTGGGCCAGTTAGGTCCTGGCAGACACCAGATGTGGCCCTGCAATTCTTCCTGGCCCAGGCCCAGAGACAGAGACTGCAAGAACAGCACCAAATCTGGATCCAAGAGGAACTGAAGCGTTTGGAACAGGAGGTGGTGGTGGCAGGTGACCAAGTCAAAGGACTAGTGGCTGGAGAAAAGGTGAGGAGGGTCAAATAGGAAATTTGAGGCTCCCTCTAACTGGGCCATGCACTGTGCTGGGGGCTGGCTGGGAGCCAGCCCCGGTCCCAACAGCCTGGGCCATACTCTCTCTCGCGGCCCTCACAGTTTTGTTGGGGGGAGATGAGGCAATTTTCAGTGCTAAGTGCTGTGATCGGGGGAGCAGGGGCTTATGGGAACAAGGAGGTATACCCGATCCAGGCTGGAGTGGATCAGAGATGTCATCTAAGCTGAGATTTAAAGGACAAATCAGCCAGAGGAATTCAGTAGACTGAGCTCCGCAGGGGCAATTTGTGCTCATCCCACAGAGGCGCTCAGTAATAACGCGTGTGTGTCTGTGTGTTGGGGGGAGGTGGGGTATAAGCAAAGGTCCAGAGGGAGACAAAGGCAAAGCAGCTTTTGGGTAATGCAAATTGTCCACCTGGTTGGGGCCTGGCAGGCACATGGTCAGAGGCAAGGCTAAGAAGACCAGTGTGTGCCATGCCTCTGAATTTGGATTTTACCCTGAGGATGATGGTGGACCAGTGAAAGGCATGTCGTCTCAGTGCATTTGGGCAAGTTAGTTCGTTTCTCTGATCCATTCTTTCCAAATCTGTAAAATGGCAACTGCCTCACATGGTTATCATTGTATAAAACAAGATAATATGCATGAAGTGCTTAGAACAGAGCCTGGCATACAGGTGGCATTGAACAAAAAATGTGTATTATTACTGAAGGTCTCGGAAGAGAGGCAGAGATGGCTCCTGGAGCAGACAGTGCTGAGACTCCAGCTGGGGACCCTCCAGGCAGAGTGGAACACCGCAGAGCAGGGCCTGGTAGCCCTCTTTGACCTGCACATGTAGGCTGCCTGAGCTCAGACATGCGGCAGGTCCGTGGGGACAGAAGGCACACCTGGAGCTAGTCCTCAGGCTGACTGACAGGCACCTCTGAATCTGGCCACAGGGCCACACCTGGCGGGAGCTATTGGAGGAGCAGGCTGGGACCACAGAGCATCGTTACCGCAGCCTGCTGGCCAGCATCCTGCAAGACACCATCAACCTGGCCACACAGAACCAGGAGCTACAAGCCCAGGACCAGCAGCTTCGGCAGGATACAGACTAGGCTGGATCCTTGCCTTAGGGAGATATGTGATGACCAGGAATCCTGCAGAAGCAGTTTCCTCTCTTAAGGGTCCTAAGAGGAGAGGAAGTTGGGTCACGATAACCAAACTAACCTTCATTATGGATAATTAATACCACTAACATGGTCTCATTGTGCCAGTCCCTGTTGAGTGCCTAATATCCGTTATTTCATTTAGGCTTTTCTACTACCCTACCAGTAGTAGCTACTATTTGACTCCCATTTCAGAGATACAGCACCTAAAGCTAGGAGAGGTTAAGTAACTGCCTAAGGAGTCAGCTAAGTGGCAGAATTAGAATTCATTCATGCCTTATTGGCTATGGTCTACACTGGACAGGAGTGGTTTACAAGCTGTACTATGCATCAGAATCACCTAGGAAGCTTATTTTTTTAAAAAGGAAAGAAAAAAGAGAAAAAAAGATTCTCAAACTCTGCTCTGTAAGATTCTGTTTCAATAGATCTGGGACATTTTATTTTTTTAACCAGCCTACCAGGTATTCCGCCACAGGAACAGGGCCTGACATTCCACCAGCCATAAGGAGAGATGACAGGCAGGAGTATCCGTGAGGGAGTCAGAGGAAATGAGAATCAAAACCACACTGAGTTCTTACGAGCTCTTCTCCAGCCTAGACACTAGCTCGTCTTTCTAGGTGCAGCACCTTCCAGTACCAAAATCCCTCCAAATTCCTCAGGGCCCGAGTTTTGTGCTTCAGAGGTTTCAAAAGCTCTGCTGACAGAGAATAATCTCAGTCCCATGGAGTCCTCAAAC
The DNA here is from genome assembly GCF_040802235.1 of Manis javanica. Classification (NCBI taxonomy): domain Eukaryota; kingdom Metazoa; phylum Chordata; class Mammalia; order Pholidota; family Manidae; genus Manis; species Manis javanica. Next base: position 87,349,939 of record NC_133169.1, on the reverse strand, counting down.
CAGATAATGCTCCTGGCAATAAACAGCCTTTCTGCCTAGTCTAAGAATTACCCCAGGATTAAGATACTCAGGGCACCAGGGGAAGGACATTATGTTTGAGGAACTATATGCCAACAGAGAACACGCAGGACAATCAGAGGTGATTGTAGGAACTACCTGCACCCCAGAACAATTTATTAAGACCTTATTGCTTACGCAGTTAAGAGTCACTGATTGAGCTGTACAAGTTTCCCTGTGCCTGGTCCTTGGTCACTCTGTGTAGAGCTTCCCTAGGCTTTTGGGGGCTGGGACACTCCCAGGCAGGGGCAGGACCCAGAGTGGGATGGATGCTATCTCCTAGGGGCACAGAGGAGCAGCGGGCTTCAAGAGAGCCCTTTGGGCGAGCAGAGAGGTTGAGTGTAGGCCTGAGTCAGGGCCCAGGGGAAGCATTCCGAGACGAGTCAAGCGCCAGCCCTCTCTGAGGTTTCCCGAACAAAGGCTGCAGAGTCATCCGGTGGAGAGTGCAGAGGCCCCATGTTCCGAGTGCCGCGGGAGCTGGGGTAGCCTGGCAGAGTGGCTGGGCGAGGGGTGTGTAATCTGTGACAACCGGGCCTTCCTGCATGACAGTGGGGGGTGAGTATCCCTTGGGGAGGAGTCAGGCACCGCAGCCAGCCCCAGGCCTGGGTGCAGCGGTCTGCTGGTGTGACCACAGGAAGCAAGGAAAGCCAACTGGTGCCCTCACCCCACTTAAGCAAATGCATTCATCCGAATGAGGCGGGGAGCCTCCTCCATCAGGCGTGGGGTCATTTCTCAGGCACAGGTACTGACGCTCTCCCAATTCCTTAGTCTGGGAGGGCTTGGCTAAGGGAGGGGCAGGTAAAGGCTTCCTTAACCAAACCCAGTCTTTGCGTTTTCCAGGCGTAACCGCTCATCCACACACCTCTAGAGACTAACCTGGCTGCTCTCCCTTCCCAGCTTTTCTCACAAGGCACTTTTTACAGGACTTTTGGGGGTGGAGGTGGGCTGGGGCTGGAAAGCAGCTCTGATGGGGGCGCCCAGCTTACAGGCTCAGGCGTCAGGGTGGAGGTGGTTGGGGGCTGGCGGCTGCCATAGTACAGGCGCACAGCCAGGCCGATGAGCAGCGCGGCCAGGAAAAAGGTGGCTGTGAGCTGCAGCCGCAGCAGGGCTGCCGAGAGCGCAGCGTTCACCACGAGCGAGCAGGACACGACGAAGAGGCGGGTGATGCTGCCGCCGTGCTTCAGGACAGTGGACACGAGCAGCCCGTTCAGGGCCTGGCTCAGCACCACGAGTGCCCAGCCTGAGAAGCCCTCCAGGAGGCCTGGGCCAGGGCCACCGCCAGCGTGCGGGCCTAGGTGCAGAAGCACACCGCATGTGTAGAGGAAGAGGTTCTGGAGCCGGAGGCAGCCGCTGCCGCTTCATGAGCAGCTCTGTGTACGCGGACGGCAAGCCCGAGATGAGGCAGCACAGGATGAGCAGCAGCGGTCCCCGCGGAGTGAGACGCAGGGCCATGCGGCCAGCGGCAGCGGCTGGAGGGGGCCCCGGAAGGGTGTGTCCAGGGTCCTGGAGGCCACCAGCTGCACAGCGGGCCCCTGCTGCCATGAGCAGCATGAGTGCCAGGCCCTGGCGCGCAGAGAGGCGGTGCTGGAGGCAGAGGCAGTAGAACAGGGCTGTGATTCCGATCTCGAGATTGCTCAGCACCTGGTAGGTACTGGGATCCACGTGACATTGCAGATAGATCACCAGGTTGTTGTTAGCGCCATAGAGCAGGGCTGATAGGGCGAAGGGGGCAGCCTGGCGCCAGGGTGGAGCCCCCTGGGGCCATGCTTGCCAGTCTGCCAGGAGGGAGAAGGCGCACAACAGCAGCTTGGTCAGCTCAGTCAGCAGCATGGCTGAGGAGGGCTTGGAAGGGCACGCGGCCATCCACTTGGCACAGTGCCAGCAATGGGGCGTGGGCACCATACGTGGCAGTGGACAGGAGCAGCATCAGGGTCCAGTGGGCCTGCCTGGGACGGCCCAGGCCTGGCATACCCCCATCCTCTACACTCATGCCCAAACCTGACCCTCGACGGCTTGTACAGCTTGCAAGGGGGGCAGTAGGGATTGAGACATGTTTGGGGAAAATGAAGTTATGGAGCTGGCTCCCTGGAGGGAGGAGCCGTGGTACATCGCCAGAGAGAAACTGAGGACCAGCGTCAGCTGCAAACTCCACAGTCAGGGCTGGAAGAGGAAGGGGCTGGTGGCCCTAGAAGCCACAGTCTTGGGGCCAGTCTAGGCAGTTATGGGGGGAAGGAGTCCAAGGTACTGGCTGATGAGCCACTGTCCACCCTCTGCAGGACGGGAAGCGAGGAGGATGGCAGTGGACAAGTTGGAGATAGCAAATGGGTGACAGCTGGGGAAGCTAGATAGGGCATCTGTGGTCTCAAGGCCTCTACCTGCAGGCCCCAGCTGCTCATCTCGCCTCCCCCACAGGATCCAGAGCTAGTCGGGCCCCTTGCGCAGTGACCGAAGATAGTCCCTCAACGTCTTCTCCACATTGGGTACAGCATATGCCTGAGCTGCGTAGATGCCAGTACAAGTGCCCACAGCAAAGCCCAATACTGCTGATGCCCTCAGTTTGGCCACCACGTAGCCGGCCAGGAAGCCTTTGAGGAATGGGGAGGACAGGAGCGAGCCATCCTGTGGAGGAAAATGTAGGAGGAAACTGAGCCAGGCTCTCCCCTTCTCTCCTAAGAGCTACTCAAGCTGGGCTCCGAGCACCCCACTGCTTGGTCCTTTTTACTCTGGGAAGCTCTACAGTTCTCTCCAAAGAGTTCTCAAGGTTCTGGAGGCATAAAAAGAACCTAGGAATACTGACCACACGATCTCAAAACACTGGAGTTAGAAGGCTCCAATCACAGAACCCTGCTGCTACAAGGCCAGAGAGAGGAATCTGACCCCTGCCTGCTTCTCCAGCCTAATGTTCTGGCGTGCTCCCGAACTACTGAAGCCTAACTGAACTTTCATCTCATGTTCATCCTGTTACCTTCCACCCCAAGGGCTTTATATATGCTATTCCATTTGCCTGGAATGTCCCCTCCTCCCCTCCTTATATAGTTTACTACTTAAGATCCCAGTTAAGTATCATTTTCTCAGGGAAACTTTCCTTGGGGTCACAGAGAACAGGACGTCAGTAAGCATTTACTGAATAAATCTTTATCACCCCTTCAAAAGCACAGTGGCAAATAAAGCTTAAGGGGAGCGGGGGCAGTCAGCTCTACCTGGCTCACACCACTGTTTACTTCGTCTTCCACACGCTGCTGTAGGCGCTCCAGCTGGTTCTTGAGAAACGCCAGGTCCTTAAGCTTGGGCAGAGAATCCTAGCACAAAGGAGACGCTAGTTTCAGCAGGTTGACCCAGACCCATCCTCTGCTCAAGTTTATCAGATTGCGGACATGGGTAAGGGGTGAGCCCAAGAAACCTCCTCTTATGAAATCTTCCTGAGGCAACAGTGGTACAGGAAGAAAGGCATCAAAAAGTAAAAGAACACACGCAGGCCAAGGAAGGGATGAGAGATGGGCTCTGCATCAGTGACTTACAACACACTTACAGAATATTATACAGCAAACAGTGGTAGGGGAGACAGGAGGAACTGTTAGGGACCTTCAATTAGGTTTATCAAGTAATAACTAGTGACTTGACTATAAGCTATCTGATAGTGGGACTAGTCTATCTTGTCTCCTGCGTCCATAGGCCTAACAAAAGGGGTAGCAGTACTTAGTAAATGTGTGAGTGATGCTGAACTTCCAGACAGATGGTGAGTGAGCAAAGGCCTGAGGCAGTTCCCTGGGCAATTTGGGGGTAATCCTGATTTCTGCAAGGGCTTTCCCTTCTCCCAAGGCCATTCCTAAACCGTATATGCGACTGGATGCGGAGGGTGGCTACAAGAGTGAACGTAAATGAACCGAGGGATTCTGATCGCTTCTAAGTATGACATTCAATGTGTGCGCAAGGGAGTGTCTGAATGAGGGTGTGAGTAGCCGCGTGGATTGGAAATATCGTGTATTTGGGAGAGAAATTTCGGGGGCTAGGGGATAGAGCAGGGTGAGGTGTGTGTCAGAATGAATGTTTTGAGTGTGAGAATAATTAAGGATCCTGATGGTCTCGGGAGGGGGCACGTGGGGAATCCCCGGCTCCTCCTACCTCGCAGGGCTCCGGCACTTCCTCCCCACTGCTGAAGGGGTCAGCAAGAGTGAAAGTCAGCCCTAAGGGAAATAAGGGGCAGCCCTCTTGCTCCAGGCCCACGAGCCGCTCCAGTGCGCTTCTTCTCAGGACTAAAAAGATGTGAAGACCACCCCAGACTGCAGCTAACCTAACCTCCACATCCACTCACCTTGTCATCCGCCATCTTCCCCGCCGAACTTGCTGCGCAGGCGCAGCCCCGCCTTCCTCACGCCAAGTGTTACGGCCATCTTTACTGAGGGCGGAAGAACTTCCCGGGTATTTTTGAAAAGGGTAGAGGCGTTTTCCTGGCGGCCGAGGCCGGGCGGTCTCCTTTTCGCAGATGCCCTCTCGTGACTCTTCCCTTCGAGACACAGGCTGCGTGTGCGCGCGCGCATACGACCTGGGCGCGATGATCTCATTCGTGCGCGTGTGTGCGCCGCGCACGTTCGCCTCGAGGGTCTTCCGCCCCTTGATGAGCTCATGGTGGCGCGGTGACGTTAGCGACAGTGCGCCTCCCCTGGAGCCGCGCACCGGGAAGCTCACCTACTTGGGGATCCTGCCGCCCGTTTACACGCCCCACCCCTCGGCCGGCGGTGCTGCTCAGGCCCGTCCTTTCCCGCTCTTGGGACCCAGCCCCTGCCCCGCCCCATATTTGTGCTGCGCCGGCTGGCCCGCTACTCCGGCGCAGAGAGGCTGGCCCTGTGAGGCGCCGCACCTGCGGAGGACCAACTGGGCTGAGCGTGCGGGCTGGCGAAAGCCGGCAGGGACGAGGCCGGGGCAATGCTGGGCAAGGATTACATGCTGGCCATCATTCTGGTCAACTGCGATGGTGTGCACAGTGGGCCCCAACGGGAGGATCGGGAGCTGAGGGGGTACGAGGGAGGGCGAAAGGCTATCTCAAGGCTTAAAGAAAGGGAGAGGAGGCTCGTCTCGGGGTGAGGACCAAGGGACAAATAAATCCCAGGCTTTGCACTGCCATATCCAGGACTGGGAGCCTGGACCTTCAGAATGAACCTCCAACTAAGGGTTGTCCTCTTTGGGATGGAGGATGGGTTATGACAGGCTGTTATTCTGAACCCACGTATATGCCCTGCCTCCCCAATCCCGTGGTCCTTCTCCCCATCCCATGCTCCTGTAGATGACTTGTGGGGGGACCAGAATCTGGAAGGAGAGCCAGGCCTGCCCCCTGGCTGGAGGAAGATCCGAGATGCTGCAGGTACTTACTACTGGCATGTACCCAGTGGTAGCACCCAGTGGCAGCGCCCAAGCTGGGAGCCAGGGGACTCAGAGGACCCAGGCACGGTAGGTGGAGTGTGAGGAGGGGGTCTGAGTCCATGTGTGGATATAGGCCTCCTGCTACACTGACCTAGCCCCCTCTCTACAGAGGACGGAGGGGATTTGGGGACTTCGGCCCCCCAAGGGGAGATCCTTCTCCAGCCTGGAGAGCTCACTGGACCGGAGGTAACAGGGATAGGCCAGGCAAAAACGAAAGGCTTGGGGTTCCATGGCGCTCAAAAGTTGGACCCACAGTCTGCTTTCCAGCCCAGGTTCTGGGCTCTGTCCAGAACTCATGTTTGGAGCTACATTCTGTGTTCTTGTCTTTGTCCCATGTTCTTGATTCTCTCAGTATTTTGAGTTTTGTCCTTTGTTTAAAGTTCTGTCTTTTGCTACATTTTTTTTTCTATTTTCTGGGTCCTGACCATGTTCTAGACCTTGGCTACTGTGCTAGACTCTCTGGGGGTTCGTATCCTGTGTTCTAGGGCCCCTTGTCCCAATTTGGGGCTCTGGTCCACGTTTTGGACCCTATTCTATGTTTCCAACTTTTATTCTATGTCCTGTGTCCTGAATTTTTCATCAAATTCCACAGTATGTTTATTTAATATGTCCTGGGCTCTTCACCCTCTAATTTTATATTTGGGGACTCATGCCCATCAAATAGTCTGTGATGTAGTCACCAGTGTCCCTTCTGTGGGACGTGTGGTCCCCTTACCAGCTCTGCTCTGTTCCAGTAACTCTCTGTCCTGGTATGGTGAGGAATCGTACATCCAGAGCATGGAGCCAGGGGCTAAGGTAGTGACTTGGGCCTGAGGACCAACCCAGGGCATTGGGGTGTGTACGTGTGTGGGAGTGTTCCGAGGGAAAGTCAGGGGGGGGATTGGGCTGAGCAGAGGTCACCAGAGAAGGGGAGGGATACCAGAGGTTTATATGTGTGGGGCTTGTGGCACCTCCAACCTTACTGCACCTCTGCTCACTCGGGGCCCTCCTGTCCCTTCCTCCAACCTGTCAGTGTTTTTCAGTCCGCTCTCTGGGCTGGGTAGAGGTACCTGAAGAGGACTTGGTACCAGGGAAGAGCAGTATCGCAGTCAATAACTGCATCCAGCAGCTGGCCCAGACCCGCAGCTGTAGCCAGCCCCCAGATGGTGCCTGGGGTGAGGTGAGCTGGTGGGCCCTTCAAGTCCAGGGCCCAGCAGACATAGTTGTCCCCGAATTGCCTTTTCCCCATGGCAGCCACCTTCATCTGAGCTCGGGGCTGACCTCCTTGGCAGGGCCAGAACATGCTGATGATCCTGAAGAAGGACGCCATGAGTCTGGTGAATCCTCTGGACCACAGTCTGATCCACTGTCAGCCTCTGGTGCACATCCGCATATGGGGTGTGGGCAGCTCCAAGGGCCGGTGAGGATTCTGACATCCCCCCAAGTGAGAGTTGCTCCTCCCTCCACCCTGCAGGCTGTGATCCCCACTGATGCTGATCCCCTGTACTTGAACCCCTGGAAACAGATCCTCTGACATGGACCCAAGCTCTGCCTCCCCTGCCTGGTCTAGCCCTGGTTGGGGAGGGTGGGCCCAGCTCAGCAGGGCCGGATAGGGGAGACCCTGAGAGGCTGAGCTGATTCTCTCCTCTGCTCCCCCATGCTTCTGGAACAGTGACCGGTAAGTGACCTCCAGGTGACTTGAGCCCCAGCCCTGACCACTCTGTCCCATTTCTGCCATATCCCTTGCCTGTCTTTCTGGCCTCCTGCAGGCACTACAGACCCCTGCTCCTGCCCCTACCCTTACCCAACCTCTACCCCAGCCCAGTCTCTGCCACTGCCACAGCTCCAATCTCTGACCCTGCCAGGGACTTCGCTTTTGTGGCTGGTGACAAAGACAGCTGTATGCTCAAGTGCCATGTGTTTCGTTGTGATGTCCCTGCCAAGGCTATTGCCAGTGCCCTACATGGGCTTTGTGCCCAGGTAAGGGGCAGGGAATGCGGGTGTGGAGTCGGGTCTGTGGCTGCCAAGGTTGTTGGGCAGGGTGGTATCTGCTCCTTCACCTCAGTTCCCCTCTCCCTGCTGGTTTCAGATCTTGTTGTGTTTCAGATCTTGTCAGAGCGAGTAGGGGTCAGTGGTGATTCCCCTTGCTGCTCTCTAGACCCCATCTCTCCTGGAGACCTGCCACAGCAAGGTATGGGGGGGCAGGCGCTGCACCGCAGCGAGGTGGGAGGCCCTGAGTTTTTAGTACTTCTCTGGAGTTACAGGACTTGTGACATGGCCTGGTCCCGGGAACCCCCTGAATTAGAGCAGCATCCATGGCCTTTCTTCTATTGGCTGCAGCTCTCAGAAGGGTGGGGAGGGGAGTCATTGAGAGAGTGCCCCAGCTAACTTGGTGTGTGTGTATTTCAGTGGAGCTGCTGGACGCAGTGAGCCAGGCTGCTCAGAAGTATGAGGCCCTGTATGTGGGGACCCTGCCAGTCACCAAAGCCATGGGTGAGGAATGAGCGGGCGTACTGAGTGGGCTGCATGAGGTAAGGGGAAGGTCCTACCCTTCCCAACTCAGGATTCTAAGCCCATCCCCCGCTATTCTGCTGCCATCTCTCTGAATCCCAAGTCAGTGGGGGACCTAGACACTTCTTGCAGATCCCCTCTCTTTTTATGTCTGGGAGCACCATGGTGGGAATGTCCTTCCAGGCATGGATGTGCTGAATGAGGCCATCAGTACCCTCACCTCCCGGGGGGACCGGGATGCCTGGGTCCCCGCCATGCTCAGTGTGTCTGACTCTCTCATGACCGCACATCCCATTCAGGTACCAGAAGAAGGGGAATTTGGGGGCTTTGGGGGTGAGGGGGCGGGCATTTATTCTGAGGGGTCATTACTTGCCGCTGGAAGAACTCAGTGGGTCCAGCTAGTGCCTGGCCTTCTAGTGACTAGGCCTGTTGTGAGCAGGCAGAGGCTGGTGCAAAGGAGGAGCCATTGTGGCAGTGCCCTGTGCGCCTTGTGACCTTTATTGGTGTTGGCCATGACCCACACACCTTTGGCCTCATTGCTGACCTGGGCCATCAGAGCTTCCAGTGTGCAGCCTTCTGGTGCCAGCCCCATGCAGGGGGACTCTCTGAAGCTGTGCAAGCTGCTTGCATGGTGAGTTAGGGGTGAGAATGGAGGGGTGGGATTGCCCTGCGCCTGCTCTGTATTGGTGGCTGGGGCTCAGAATTAGTGACCTCTCCAGAACTCACAAACCAGCAATCCCAGGGCTGGCTCTATTTCACTAGTGTTTTATTTGGCCCTCATGCTGCTTTTTAATAAATTTAAGTTAGTTGCCAACATTTAAAATCCAGGACATTTCACCTAATAATTGCTATTCCTGTTTTTTGAAAAATATCAGTTGTGACAGTGTGTCCACACAGAGTTAATTTTGATGGGTGGAATCGTGTAGGGACTGTGCCCTGTAGGTTCGCATTGTTTTCCTGTTTGTCTCATTTGGGTTATAGTCCTGGCATCTGAGTGTGGGACTCTTGCACTGGCACTCAGTCACTCACTCACTCAAAATACGAGTGCCTGCTGGTCAAGTATGTGGCACCACACTTGACCCTGGGGATTCAGTAGTATAGATAGTACAGCCTTACCCTCACAGAACACTTGGGGTAGAGCAGAGACAGCCTAGAAAGGAGTTGTACACCACAGGAGGATGGAGACGGCCCCTTCAGGGGTTCAGGAAGGCTCCTGAAGGAAGTGGTAGAAAACTAAGAGTTGAAGGTGCAAGGAGGAAGTTCGCCAGGTGAAGGGGATGGGACAGAAGGCATGCAACAACGACTGGGAACCCCAGTCGTGAAAGTGAGAGATTATTAGTGGATCAGGGTATCTGAAAGCATCTAGTGTATCCAGAGTGCAAGAGGCATGGAGTGAGAGAAGGCAGAAAGAATGGCAAAAACCAGGTCATGGAAGGATTTGTAGGTGAGGGTGACGAGTTCGCTTTATCCCATGGCGCTTTGAGCCATTGAAGGGTTCTGAGCAGGGTGGTACAATCAAGTTTGTGGATTAGGAGGAGTCCTTAAGCTGTAATATGGGTAAAAGATCTGGAAGACACAAGAAAATAAGTAGGAAGACTATTTAGGACCCCACTGAATTCAAGTGAGAGAAGACTGGGGCACTTACATGGGGAATGGAATCTACTTTGCCAGGGGCTACTCTGGCCCAGTGAGACTTGGAGGAGAATTAGCATAGTGGTAGGTGCACAGGTTCTCCAGTCAGACAGAACTGGGTTTGAGCCCAATTCCACATAGAATTTTCTGGCCAGTTGATCTTGGGCAAGTCATGTATATTCTCTCTGAATCTCAATTTCCTTATTTGCAAAATGGGGATAGTAACACTTGATAAAGAATTAAGTTAAATTGTACACATACAAGTAAGTTAGATTATAGAAAGCATTAGCACAGTGTCTAGTTCTTAAATGCTCAGTAAATGTCAAATTTTATGTTTTTGTTACTGAGCTATCTGCGAATGCTATAGGGGCTCCAGATGTGGCAGACGATCAGCTTCATATTAGATTGAGGCCTTGGCCAGTTCCTTGTCCTGCAGAAGCTTTCCGGGAATCAAGGGGCAGAAGGGAACTGGATCTGCACATTCCCCTTCTCCACAGGTTCAGTACCAGAAGTGTCTTGTGGCCTCTGCAGCTCGAGGCAAGACCTGGGGTGCCCAGGCCCGTGCCCGCCTGCGGATCAAGCGGACCAGCTCTGTGGACTCCCCAGGAGGTCCCCTGCCTCTTCCCCTGCTCAAAGGAGGGATTGGGGGTGCAGGAGCAGCCCCTCGAAAGCGGGGTGTCTTCTCTTTTCTTGATGCCTTCCGGCTGAAACCTTCTCTGCTCCATATGCCCTAAATTTTCTGGGAGGACTAGGGTAAGAGGCTCTGGGTCCACATCCAACTTTGTTTCCCTTGATATCCCAGGAGCCTGAAGCCTCTCACCCCTGGGAGCCTTCTCTGCCTGCTCCTCCAACTCTGACCCACCCTCTGTTTATTGCCTAATTTATTGTTTATATGGATGACTGAGAGGCCCTGCACCACAACCTGGGCAGGCCCCTGGCCCTCCTTTCCCTGGGTCCCTGTGTTCCTTGCCCCTGTCCAGCCCTGGACAGTTGGCTCTACCTCAGCAACACTTTATAGCAAAATCAGTACAAATAAAAATCCCTCAGTGACCGTACTGGATGTGAGTATGTTGGGCCTGGGACAGGGTTAGGGGCCAACAACCTGTGTGAGGTGAGTCTTTGTACTTGGTGTTGCTGGCCTGTAGTCACATGAAGGCATGGGTATGATGGAAAATATGATTTCATTCCTTCAACAAATATATTATTCTAAGGTTTTTCTATGCTGTGCACTAAGCTAGGCACCGGGGATATCATAGGGGTTCAAACTTAATGAGACTCAGAAGGGAAGAGGAACAAAGAGTCAAACAAGACAGAAGATACTATGTAGTGCAACTAGGAGGTCTCCGAGGGTTGTGGGAGCCCGGGTGACACTTAACCTGGCCCGAGGCATTACTAGGCTTCTGAAGACTTGCACATGAGGACTGACGGAAGATAAGTCTAGAGAATAAATGTTGAACAGTGGACAGAGGTGAGGCTCTGGAAGCCCATCTGGCTAGATTACAGAGGGACCTAAATGGGGCAGGCGCGTCTGGTGGTTTAAATTTGCTCCTGAGAGCATCTGTGAGACACGAGGGACTGGACCCGGGGGGACTTGGGCTTCCAGAGCGCCGCCTCCCGGGACACAGCGCCGTTTGGTACCTTGGGGTCAGGGCCCCGATGCGCACCACTGGCTGGAGATTTCGAGCTCCTTAGGTCGCCGGCGCAGGGTCCGCACAGAATCTCTCGGACCGTCGGAGGGCCCCAGGTAAGCCGGCCCCGGGAGCGCCCAAGCCCGCCCCGGAAGTGACGCGCTGCCGCGCTGGCCGTGCGGAAGTGGACATGGCGGAGCTGTACGTGAAGCCGGGTGAGCGCGGCCGGCGGGCTGGGGACACCGGGCGACCCCTCCCCAGGCTGGGGCGGATACCGCGAGGAGTGCAGTGCAGACCGCCTCCCGCTTCGCTTCACACGCACCCTCGTCTCCGCAGGCAACAAGGAGCGCGGCTGGAACGACCCGCCGCAGTTCTCCTACGGGCTCCAGACCCAGGCTGGCGGACCCAAGCGCACGCCGCTCACCAGGAGGGTCGCCGCGCCGCAGGATGGGTCCCCCCGAGGTGCGTGGGGGCCCTGTGCGCGGAGAGCGGCCGAGGGTGGGAGGTGCTGGGCGTAAGCTTGTCTCGAGGGCTCCGAGGAGAGACCGGGGCCCCAGAAAGGGGCTCGGCGCGGGCCCTTTTCCGAGTCTCTTCTCTATTGCCCAGGGCAATAAATGGTACGTTGGTTTCAGAAGAATCTGTGTGCTTTCCTACTATGTCATCTCATGCAGCCCTTTGGTTTATTTTTTTAATTCTCAAATTTTATTTTCAACCTGTATCTCTTCCTTGGACTCTAGTATGCTGTACGTCTTCACTTGACTGTATTGTAAGCATCTTAGACTTAACGTGTAAAATTAATCATTTAATCAGTATTACCGACTTACTGAGCACCTCCTATAAACCAGGCACTGCTGAGGGCTAACTAGGCAGAGGTGAACAAGACAGGCTTTTTCACGGAGTCCACACTGTAGCTTTAGAGACAGACACAGAAAATAGTGGTAAGGGCTCTGCAGAGAAATAAAACGGGGATGTGAGAGTGACTAGGGAACTTAAATTAAGTCTCAAGGGACTGACTTTTAAGACGAAATCTGAAAGTGATTAAAAGCCAGCCATACAAAAGATCAGGCACAAGAGTGTACCAGGCATTGGAAACAGCTAATGCAAAGGCCCTGAGAACAAGTTTGGCAAATACAGAGATCAAAGGAGTATCTAGTAGCTGGAGCACAGAGGCTAGGGATAGAGATTAATTTCTGAGAAGTAGGCAGGGGCGGGATCATAGTGAGTTTTGTAAACCTGAATAAGAAGTTTGTTCTTTATGTAAAGTTGAGAGCCATTGAAAAGTTCAAATAGATGAGGGCCACCTTTCCTCTAGAGCATTTCCAATGCCAGTAGGTGGGGCTGTGGCCCTGAGAAAGGGGCCAGCTTCAGCCCTTGGCTCTTCTGTGCATTAGCAGCACCCCTGGCCTCTACCCACTAGATACAAGTGGCACCTGTCCAGTTGTGACAGCCAAGTGTCTCCAGACATTTGCCATGGGAGCAAAAATCTCCCCAGCTTGAGAAACACTGATTTAAGATCACTGTATCTGCTGTGTGGGAAACAGATTTTAGGAAGAAGTAGAAAGATAAATTAAGAGGCTATTACAGTAACACTGCAAGATTTAATGATGATTTGGACAAGGGTGGGAGTATAAGAGGTGGTAGGAATTAGATAGGATATGCTATGGAGAAAGTCAGTAGGAATGAGTAGATAGAGTAGGTAAGAGAAAGAAGTATTAATGTGACAGTTTTTTTGCTTGAGGAACTGGCTGCTATTGTACATTAGTATGAGAAGACTTGGGATAGAAGTTTTGTGGGGAGAGGGAAAGCAAGCTTTCAGTCTTGGCCGTGTTAAATTTGGGCTGCTGTTGTGGGAATAGATGTAGGCTAGAATTACAGAAACAGTCACCATCATATGGATGGTATTTGATGTCATGGGCTTGAATAAGGTTACCTAAGGAAAGTGTGTGGATAGAGACTGAAAGAGGATCCAAGACAGAACTTTAAGGCTCTTTCTAGCATCTCAAGGCTGAGGAGAGAAAGGATTAGCAAAGTAGATGGAGAAATAGCCAAAGTAAAAAGAAAAGTAAAATTTACTCTGGGAGAGAGTAAAGTCTTGACTCAGCGATGATAGATCCTCCTGAGAGGTCAAGCTAGAAGCACTAGGTTTGACAAACATACTGAGAGCCGGTAACCCTAACAAAAGCAGTCCGGAGTGATGAGAACAGAAACCCAGCTGGAATGGGCCGAGGCGAGAATGTGACTAGATAGCTTGTTCAAGAATTCTGCTGTGAAGAGGTGTGAAATGCGGCAGGGCCTGAGATGGAATGTGAGGTAAGGGAGGGTTTTCTTCTGAAGATAATATACACTGGCGTGTCTGTCTGCTGATGGGTGGTGAGTCAGTAGAGGGAGGACCGATGGAGCAGGAGAAAAGGGCTAACCGCAGGTGGGGAGCCTGGAGGAGGTGGGAGGCAAGGATGCTGAGTACAGGTGGGGAGATGGCTTCTGGAGTAGGAAGCTTTCCTCCATTAGAGGAGGAAGGGCGGTGGCCACAGAATGCAGGTGGGTTAGTAGAAGTGGTGGTGAGAAGATGAGACTTCCTGTTTAATGGCCTCTATTTTTTCAGTGAAATATGAGGCAGGGTTGGGGAAAAGAGGGAGAACTCTGGTAGAAAAATTGAGAGATAAGTTATGAGAATAATTGTTCCCAAGAGTGGAAAAATGAGGATTTTGAGGCATTGTCGGGGACTTTTAGAAATCTGTAGCCTTGACTTTAGTGTTACTCATCAGCATCGTTCTGTTTTTCCTCCCAATGTGTGCAGACAAGTTGGGTTTACCAGTAAAGTGGACAGTGTGGGTGGTGAGGTAAAAGTGTTTATAAGGGAGTGATTTTGATGTACTCTGAAATCTGAGTGGCTGAGCTAGAAGGACAGGAGGGAGTCGGATTTTGGAGATGGTTCAGTGTTGTTGACAACACAGAGGGCTGAGGTGGGTGGGAAAATGGTCACTGGAGGTGAGGAGGTCAAGAAACCAAGAGGCCAATCATTAGATGAATCAGTCATCCATGTGGATGTTGATGCCTGAAAGTAAACCTGTCATTTTTTTTTTCAGTTTTCTCATTTTCTGTAGTGGTTCCACCATCCCATCACTGAAGTCAGAAACCAAGAGTCATCCTCGACTCCTCTCCCCCTCACCTCCACTCCACCAAGTCCTGTTGCTGCCTCTTCCTAAATAAATCCCAGACCACTCCATTTCCCCTCCTCTGCTCTTTTACTCTAGTACATGCCGTCATTTTCTCTTTCTTGGACTCCTATGTTCACCTCCCAGCTGTTGACCTGCCTCCTTTCTTGACCTATTCTCATTGTTTTTTCACAGACCATACGTAGTGAGCATCTTAAAAAAACAAGTCTATTCTCTTCACCCTCTGCTTTTATAAACATGCAGTGGTTTCCCATTGCAATTAAGCTCAAGATCAAACTCCTTCAGAGCCCAACAGGTTCTGGGTCCTGGCTTACCTCTCCAGTGATAGCTTAGACTGCTTCAGTATTAATAATGTCCAGCTATATAGGCTTGTTTTTGAACAAGCGTGGACTTTCCCTGCCTCCTGGGCACTGCCCTTACATCTACCTAGCACATAGTGCCTTCCGCTCTTCCTGGCTGCATCTGTGTCATCCATTCATTCTCAACATTGTGAGTACTTTTGCTACACACTAATCTAGCAGCTGTACCTATACTCTTGCTTTATCATCATTGGAACCCAGTGAAGTAAGCGCCATTCCTATAATATCTCTGAGATGTGTTCTTTCATATATAACAATAATGGTATTATACACAGCAGTAATAGTAGTAGAACTCCATTCGGGTTCCCGGACCCAGATCCAATGGGTGTATGTGTGTGGGAGGGGGTCTTCCCATATTTAACACCAAGCAGTTCTTGAACACCAGCAGGGTGTTGGAGAAGTCAATTCTGATGCTCTGTGTCCACAGACAGCACTAAATTTCCCATGTTAAGGGCTCCATCTTACAAGACTGCCTACCACCCCCGCTTCAGATGCTGGTCACAAGCTCCAGGCGGTTTACCTGTGCTCCTGACCTACCGGATACAGATTGTAGGTTCCAGTGACCTCCCCCTCAGGTTTGATTAATTTGCTAGAGCAGCTCACAGAACTCAGGAAGACTCTTATGTTTACCAGTTAACACAAGTTAACAGCTAGCTGAAGAGATACATAGGGCAAGGTCCCAAATAAAGGAGCCTCTGTCCTCGTGGAGCCCGGGGCCTGGCGCGTTAGCAGGCGGAGGCGTTCTGCGCCAGCAGCGCTCTCCCACTGAGAAGCTGGATCCAAGAGAGCACTAAGCTCCTCTCAGGGAGTGTGTGAAGGCTTTATTGCATAGTCCCGACTGACTGAATTATTAGCCATTGGCTGATTTCAGCCTCCAGCCCCTGTCCTTGCGTGGGGTTCAAAAGTGTCATTAAAATGACAAAACACCCATTTCACCTTTAAGACTTTGCAGTGTGTTTTTAGGAGCTGCGCATGAAGACCAAATATGTATTTCTTGTAACTCATTATCACAATCCCATTTTTACATAAGAGGTTTTACCCAAGTTCAGAGGTTAAAGGTACCTTGCCAAACAGCACATAGTGGTGAGCTAGGATAAACTTTGATGTCACCTCAGAAGGCCTTCCATGAACACTCAGTTCTACTATTCCTCTTTATTACATTACCCGTTTTACTTCTTTGTAGCAAGTAATGTAACTTGATAATACTGGTTTTTTTCCTTCCTCTAGAATTTAAGCTCTCTGAGGTCAGGAACCTCATCTGTCTGGTTTATTACTGTATCTCTGGTGCCTTGCACATTGTCTGGCACACAGTGGGGACTTCATAAATATGTTTTAAACAAATGAGTTGTCCCAGAGTAGCCCTCTGTAGAAGTTAAGAGTTGAGCTTTTCTTACCTATTTAAGTCATGTTGTTTGATCCTGCTTTACCTTTTCAGTCCCCACCTCAGAGACTTCTCCTAGGCTCCCTGTAATGGGGCCTCCAAGCAATGTTTCCAGGCCCCCACCTTTGGGGAGTTGTCCTGCCTCCATTGCAGAGCCCACAAATTTCCCAGTCATTGAGTCTGAGACTCTGCTGGAAGATGTGCTGAAACCTTTGGAACAGGCCCTGGAGGATTGCCGTGGCCACACAAAGGTAAGCCCTGGCGTACCAGAGAGGGTTCCCATCATCAGCCAGATGCAGGTGGGGCTCCTCAAATCAAACCCTCTGACCCTCTGGGCAGTGGCTCTTGACGCTTTCTGTGGAATCCCTTTGGAATCTGCTAAGGATTTCCCGGAAAAACGAAAAAAATTTTAAGAGGGTTCATGGGACTTCTGAAGACCAGTCAGTACTAAGAGGCTTGTAGGAGTAAAGGCTGAATTCACCTCCCGTTAGTGATGATAACAGCCTGATTTTCATAGCTTCAGGACCTCTAGGCTATTCAAGAGCAGACCCTGCTGCTTTTGCGCTCAGGGAGAGGAGAGAGGCCCCCTTTTCCTATCTATAGTCTTTCCTGAGTTCTCTGGAGGCAAGGATCTGAGGAGTCTTAAAGGAAAGTTGCATAGTAATTTCTACCTCTTTGGGTCTTAGTTTCCTTGTAAAAATAGCACACTATAGAAGGACTTTCTGAGGGCCTGAGAACTCTGGAAATTTAAAAGTTCTAGCCATTCATACATTTTTCTCGGGAGGAGATCTGTAAGTTTCATCAGATTCTTAGGAGAGCCTCTAACATTTGGGTAAAGAACCAGAATTCTAAGATGAAGTATCAAGTTCCTGGGCCAGTGAAGGTAGGTGCTTCCTCTGTGGTGCTGCCTTTCCCAGCCCACTGGGCTGGCAGCACTGACTGGAGGGGGACGCTGTCTCTCAGAAGCAGGTATGTGAGGACATCAGCCGGCGCCTGGCTCTGCTGCAGGAGCAGTGGGCTGGAGGGAAACTGTCCATGCCTGTAAAGAAGAGGATGGCTCTGCTGGTGCAAGGTATGGGTAGGTTCCCTGGGATAGCCCGAGTCCCTCATCCTGCTGGCTGGGAGTGGACGGCTGGGGGCCGTGTCTTTTGCCTAGGCTACCCGCTCAGCCTCTCTCTTTCCTCAGAGCTTTCAAGCCACCGTTGGGATGCAGCAGATGACATCCACCGTTCACTCATGGTTGACCATGTGACTGAGGTCAGTCAGTGGATGGTGGGAGTTAAACGATTAATTGCAGAAAAAAGGAGTCTATCTTCAAAGGAAGAGGCCAATGAAGAGAAATCTACAGCCATAGCTGAGGAGAACCAGACCATACCAAGCATCTAAGAGACTCCATGATCCTGTGGGTTCCTCAGACTCACACCATCTTCTCTGCCTTGGCACAGGAGGCCTGTTCTCACTTGGCTTCCTCTTACCACTTGGGAGACAGTCTGCCCCACTGGGGTCCTTGGCCTGACCTACCTCTGAGGGAAGAGGGTCCACCTGGGCCACAGGGAGGTTACTTGTTACCCATAACATCTGCATTTCAATAAAAACATCTCAGTGGTGGGCCCTGGGTGGGAGAGATGAGCCCTTCTTACAGCAAACTGGTCCCCTGTGGTGTCCTTGACTGCCCTACATCCTCTGTGCCCCCATTCACCATGGATGGCCTTGCTAGGCAGGAACAGATTACTGCCATTTCCCCCCAAATTAGACTCAAATATACATACCTTGCTGAGCTGAGTAGCCATATCTTTGGATGATTTAATTTTAATATGAGAACAGAGGCTCATATAGCCTGGGGAGATTTTTTCCTTCAAGAAAAGGAACTGCCTTATTTGCACTGTGTCACCCTTGCAGTATCCAAATGCTATAGAAATTAAAACCAGATTAGAACATAGCTGTGTACATTGCAGGAGAAAAAGACCAGGTTGCTGAGATAGGGAAGAGGGAGTGGGTAGGATCATGATTGACTTCCAAATAGGCTACTACCTCATTTTGGACCCTAAATTCTCTCCTAACCCTTTGAGGACAACAGAGCCAGGAGGAAGGGGCCCTGAGGTTTGTATCCTGTTGTGAGAAGGTAAGGTACAGATTTTAAATGTTGGAATAAGGGGATTGATACAAGGCAGAAAAAGCATGGGGAGACCCAAGAAGGCTAAAGACTGGGCAGAGCCTCTTTTTTTCCTGGTTTAGAATAGATAGGGATGGACTGCTGGAGAGACCTGATTGCAGGAAGCAGCCTTCCTGGCAAGGCTGGCACAGCCCCTGGCAGGGTTTGCCTATTGCTGGTTATCGTTTGGCGGCTCCTGGAGCACGCCTCCATAGACTACCTCAGGCTCTAATTGCTGCTGGAAGTGGGCCCAGAGGGAGCTGGGAAGGGACCTGGGACCTCTGATCCTAACCTGGTCGTCTGGGGCCCTCAGCTGTGTGGCTTCAATGGGAATATCAGCATTGAGAACACCAGAGCCGAGGCACTTCTTTGAATGTTTACTAAGCAGTCAGAAAGTGACATCCCCCAGTTGTAGCCACAGCCTGACAATGGAGGGCTGGGGGTTTGGAAGGAGTGTCTACAGACCAAAGAGAAAGTAGAGCTAAGGGCTTGGCAAGTTGCCCAATCCTATCCCTGGTCTAGTTGCCTCAGAACAAGAGAGGCCAGACCAACAGTCACTCCCAGGTTAGATGAGGTCAGCTGGCCTTTGGATAGCCCAGGAAGAGGTGGTGGCAGCAGCGGCATGAGGGAGTCGTCTAACTTCACACGTGGTCCTCTGCACTGGATTAGATGTCCATTTCAAATTGTGCGTCATCTGGAGAGAGAAAAGGAAGGAGGACAGGTTGCTGACCTGAGGGTCTGCAGGCTCAGTGCTGGTGCAGAAACCCCTCTTGAACTGAATCCCCACTCTGCTTAACTGGGGCATTTGGACTTGAAGGCATTTCTTAATTTTAGGTCCTGCTTTCCTTACCGGGTGTCTCTTCCTCTGTCTCCTTCTGCTCCTTCAGTTCCTCCAGCCTGGAGGGTGGGGCTGTTGGAGGAGTTGTGACCCCGGGAATCTGAGGGAGGCAGCAGGGAGGCGTCCGGGCAATGGGTGAGTTCTTGCACTCCAGCAGGAACTTTCGGTCGTAGATGATCCTGGTGCCTGTCAAGGGGCAGGGTTTGGTAAGAGGTAGGCGCTTGGGTACAGAGCTGTCTGGAGCCCCGGATGGAACTTCTAGGAAACTGGGGACCATGTTTCCCTGTGTACTAAAGGGCAACTATTCTGCAGCCCAGCTAGGGTCTCAGCTGACCAGGTCTCAACAGCACTTAAAGACTTCCAGGTCTAACCAAGAAAGCAAGGTCTAAGCCCCATAAAGCAAGTGAGGCACCCAGGGGTACTGCTTTAGGGGAGTGTTTCAGGTCTTGGCTCTAGAAGCACAAAACTCAGAATCAAGTAGTTAAGGCTGCTCTTGTCTGGCTCTGCTGACAATGGGACTTCATTGCTTTGGTTCATAAATTGGGGCCTACCCCTTCAGCCTCAGCAGTCAAGAAGACAAACAGCAGATGTGAAGGTGTTTGATCCAGTGCTGTCTCCTGGACTCATACTGCGGTGAGGAGGAGCTGTCTTCCCCTGGACACCTGCTTTCCCCATGAAACAGGAACATACTGTTCTCATCCTGACCCCTCCCAAGTCCTATCAGGCTCAGCCCAGCCTAGAGGAACTTGGCCTGAATTGTATCCCCAAAGAGCCCTGCCCTGTTCTTGACCCTCCCCTCTGCCTCCACGTGGCAGGAACCCCTGGGTCAGGAGCCCAGCAGCGCGGGATCCCAGGCTGCTCACCCAACCAAACAGCCACCAGCCAGGGGCAGATACCCTCAGCCCCTGCCTCCAACTCTGGCCGCTTTGCAAGACCTGGTGCTTCCTGTTGGGGCCAAGTTTAGTTGCTGGCAAAGTTGGGCGGGGTGGGGAAGCAACGAGCCCAGAATCTAGGTCACGGTGAAGATTTCAACCCACAGTCACTCGGAAACGGCTCAACGCCGTCTTGCATCACTTTGGGGTTTCAGGGAACTGGGCTTTGACTGCAAACACTTTCCAACCCCAAAAGCTACAACCTGCAGTGGGGCCTGCTTGAGAGTTAAAGCCCCGTTTCTCCCCAACCTCCCCACCCCCGAACACGCACGCGCTGGCGGGCGCGCCCCTCTGACCTCCCGGGGTAGTGGCGTATAGCGTGCCCCCCGGCGTGGTGCTGTAGCCATCGGGCAACCGGTCCCTGCCCCCAGGAATCGGGCAGCCGGTGGAAGCGGACATAGCGAGCGGGACGAGCAGGAAGGCAAGCTGCTGCTGCTGAGGACGCGGAGCGCAGCTGAGTCTGAGGCGGACTCAGTTGACCACGTGCGGCTGCAGCAGCACCACCAGGAAGACGTCACGGCTGGGGCGGGCCGTCCGCCGTTACTCAACCCGACAGTCCCGCCCAACGAACCCCCAGCTCGCGGCAAGTTGGAAGGAATCCCAGGCCCCGCACCCATCTCCAGGTCCTGCTGGCCCAACACCGGTCAGCCTGCCCCTGAGGGCTGCAGCCACTCAGCTCTCTTACTGTCTATGGATGGGAGCTGGAAACAGGTAAGGTACAGCACACAATACTGCCATGCATTAATTCACCCAGTCCCTGCAAGTTTGGGGCAGTAACGCACTGTATTACTAGCCGTTTTTTACAGGGGAGGAAACTAAGGCCCAGAGAGGTTAATCACTGGTTCCGAGTCTTCTAGGACTGGGGGCTGAGAGTCAGACCCGAGTGTACCTGATCCCTGTACAGCTGTGTACCGCCTCCCATTAATCAATTTCTGTACGGTGATGGCTTAGTGCACAGCAGGAAGGGGAATGTCAGGGAGGGAGGAGGGGCTTTCTGGAAGAAGAGATGCTTGGACTGATCAGAGGATGGCTAAAGGTTGGGGGACAGGAGAGACTTGCTCCTGGATCTCTCTGCCGCAGCTAGCTAACCTGAGGAAACTCAGGGCAGGGGACTTGGACGTTAGGCTTCTGCAAAGGAATCAGACTCTGGCCTTAGAAGATTTTTCGATGTAGGCACGCTGATATGAAAGGAGGCAGGAGAGAGGTGGTGGAAGAACAAATATTAAGTCTAGTACCTATACACACTAAAAACCTCAACTTGACCCAGTTGTACTTGGTTTGGCTTCTCCAAAATTAGTATACCCCCATCAACTCCTACTCCCAAATTAAGTACAGACCACCTGACTTCACACATTTATCAAAATTACATCATCTCTGACTTCATCAGGTTTTCCCTTAGCTCTGATTTCTTTACTCATTAAAAAAAGACTGTATTTTATTAAGTTAAGTGCTTCTCAAATTTACACATAAATCACCTGGAGATCTTGTTAAAATGAGAAGTTTTATACAGCAGGTCTGGGGTGGAACTTGAGATTCTGGATTTTAATAAGATCCCATGTGTACAGGTCTTTAGAATCACACTTCAGGTAGCAAGCATATATATATTTTACTGTTCCAAAAAGGGTTTTGAGGCTCTTAACCAAGTAACATATGCTGAAATGAAGTGTTTTTAGCAGTGCTGGAGGGTGAGGCTTAGAAGCAGATTGAGTAGGTAGTTTGGTGAAGGGACTGGGGGATGGTACAGTGGACAGCGAGACTGAAGGTGAAGACTCCGGCCTAGTGAAATGGGACAGGCAAAAGGTCAGTGGCTGTGAAGATGGAGAGAAGTGGATGGGATCCTGATAAACAGAGGAGGAAAGATAAGGCAGCTGATTAAAGATGGGGTAAGGAAGGAGATAATCTAGGACAATTCCCAATCTGACTTGAGCATCTTGGTAGCTAGTAGTACCACCTAAGGTAATATGGAAAACAAGAGGAAGGGCTTATTTTATACTGATGAATGTATAACCTGTGTGGAGTGCTCAGACGGAGAAGCACAGCATGGTAGTAGATATACTGGTCTGAAGCTCAGGGTTAGATTTGGGTGAAAAAAAATCCAAGAGTTGTGAGATGAGGCCACCTGTGGAGTAGGAACAGGCCTGGGCACATCAACATATATTTAAGAGGTTGTGGGGAAAGAGGATTCACCAAGAGACTGAGAAGGATCAGCCAGAACAGAACTAGGAGAGAAGTGTCAAAGGTTTTCAGGAAGGATCAGTGTGGAAGTGAGGCCTCCCTTCAATTAATCTCTACTACAAAACAATAGCAGGAGTTACTATTATGACAAGACTACTGCTGGAAGCTTACAATCCTTGAGATGCTGTGTGCTTTATGGGCTAGGGAACTAGAGAATAGGTAGTTGGCTTTAGAGAGAAAGCCAGATTCATCATCAGCCATGCAACCCAGATGAAGGACCAAGACGATCAACACTGATTACCCACTAGGCGTATGGGATCTTTAAAGAAATATCTATGCCCTGGCCCTGCGCCCCCAGAGACCTGATTAAACCTAGAAGGGAATACCAGGTCTCTGCTATGGGCAAATTACTCTGGACTTACACAAGTACCATTAAGATAAAACAGGAGGTGCAAAGTAATCACAAAATAGGTTTGCTGTCTGATCAATACTTTCATGATCTTGTTTCCCAAATTAGGTTTTAAAGCCCAGGCTCCTGACCCTCACTGGAAGTGGTCTTAACACATTTACATTTTGGATACTTAAAACCATCTTTTTCTCACTTGCCTCGTACAGAAGAAAGTGAAGGTGAGGGAACCTGCCTGTCAGCAAATGGTGACAGAGCTTTGAGGATGAATAGAAAATACAGCAATATCAGAGCCTTTCACCCCAGGATAGGGTCCACTGGGAATACGTCATGACCAGCCACACCTGTTGGTAGAAGAGAGCTAGCTAGGACTAGTGGGAGTACAAGATGTTCAGAAGCTGTTTTCCTACAGGCTTGTTTGCCTCTTCCTGGGTTTACAATGTGGTCCAAAGGTCTTAAGCAGTGGGAAAAAAACATGTATACAATTAGTCCTCTCTGTTGGGCTTGAAACTACAATATGACCAGCCTTTCCCCTTCTACAAACTTCTTCAAACTGAGGACGGTGCCCTCATGCACCATCTTGAGGTTGGGAGGAGGATTTGGCAAGAACAGATGGCAACTATAGTTCCAGGTCCTGAGATTTCTTACCTCTGGTTAGGAGGGGCCACTGGCTGTCCAATTCTCTTCTTTGGTCTGGTTAGCTGAGGTGATGGGATTTCCCCTTTGAGAGCAGGGACTGAAGGAAGCAGACTGGCCTATAAAAGGGCAAGTCAGCACACTGTAGCCACAATAGGTTTAAAGGGTCTTAAAACATCAATAATTTTATTGTTGGTATAATTTTATTACATTAAATACTACTTGAAATAAATGGGTTCAGAAACCTTGGTGATATAATTTTATTCCCTGAAAGAGCTATTATTCTCATGGGGTTTGATCTATGCCTCAGCAGGATGATTCTTAGTAGCTCGAGGGCTCACTATGGATGTGCGAGAATTTCTTCTGCCTCCACTAAAATCTCAAAATCAGTGCTGGCCTCCACAGCGGGCTTTTGCTTCCACGTGAGAACCAGTGGTAGGGGCTCACAAACCTCAATACCGTAAACATTCTGTTTGGCTTCCAGTATTCCCACACCATATATTCTCACTCACAAGAAAAAGAAGAAAAAAATATGTGGAAGAATGAGGGACTCTTTTGAGTTTATCTATGTTCAATTCCATTTTCAAATGAGGAAAGGGAAGCCCAGAAATTAAAAACAGCTTGCCTAAGGTCATATAGTTTCAAGTGGCAGAAATGAAAATAGGATTTAGGCTTCTGACTTGTTCCATTGTACCCATGCTGCCTACCCCCACATCCCTTGCATATTTTTAAAGTTAACTAAGTTCTTACCTGAGCTAGGTTTAATCCAAGGTTCAGGTTGGTAAAATAGAAGTAAAGTAATGCCAGGAAGAGGCAAGACAGAGGAAGAAGAGATTATAGCAGGCGAAATGGGGTAGGAACTAGACTACTGGGTTCCAAATAGAGAAGAGGGCAGTGCTGGTAAGAGGGCAGGAAGGAGGCTATCCTAAACAACTACTATCAACTGCACACAGCTCCCATTTCTTCCTAATCTTCCTAGGGGTTTCTCATACTTGCCTCTCTTTCTCACAGGTTCTAGTTACTGACCTGGATAAAATTTCTCATTCTGCTGTCCTCAAGATATAGAAGATAGGGTTAAGGACTCTTTTGGATACTTCAGATGTATTGCAGATAGAAAAAACATTTTTGTCCCATTGAGAATTTATTTAGTATTCTCTCTCATTACTGTATGTTTCATCAATGGCAGTATCATTCATTTCACTATAATTAGGTGATTTTTGTGTTTGTTTGTAGGTGATCCAAGGTTTTTTTTTGTCCCTCTCAAGGTAAGGGGGCCTCTTAGGAATACTTGATATTGTTATTAAGCACTAAAAGGCTTCAACACCAGTGATACTCTCCACATCCACTCAAAATAGAAAATAAGAAACAAGCTTAAGGAAGCTCTCCCACACGTAAGATGACATGGAAGACAAAAGAGCTGCTACGTCTAACACAGAGCTAATATGGTGTGCTCATCTAGTGGTGCCTTTAGGAGCCAGGCAGAGAAGATTAAGATCCTGATGTAACAAGAGTAGAAAGTGCTGCTGGTATGGTTCTGCCTAATTACTATTTTCCTGTGCACCCTTCTTGGCATGATAATGTGTTTTGGCTTCTCTGTCAACCTCAAACATTTTTGTTTCTTTTTCTGATTTCCTATACATAAGACCAGGAAATTCAACTATATTAAAACATGAACAAGATGATGAATGCTTATTTCAGTGAGACAGTTTTTCCTTCTCTAATGCATCAGATTCTTGGGAAAGCCTATAGTTTGGCCAAAGCAATCCATTCCAGTGTTGTTGCATTTAGCTTGTTAAACATATTGGCTCTTCATACTTGGGGCCATGGAACCAAACCCACAATTAGTTACATATTTTTAAACATTACTCAGTTAATTCAGTAATACAACAGAATAAGGAGTCACCCCCACTCCCTCCTTTGTCCCAACCCCAATACAACTTAAAACACATACAACAATATCTTTAGATAAAGAAGTCAGGAAATACAAAAGGAATTTGCAGTTGATGATCTAGGTGTCCTACATTTGTTCAGTGTCATCTGATTGAAATCCTACTGTTCTTGTTGACATACTCATGATCCACAAAGAGCTAACCCTAGCATTGGCCTATCTGTTAAAGTCAGGTAAGACATAATTGTAGGGGTTTGAAACGTTCTCACTATAAAACAATATGGAATAGAACAAGGAATGTTTAACACAGAAAAAGTAGGTAACTAGTCTTAAGAGTGCTTTTTTCAAGGCAGTCTAAGAATGGACTCTAAAGTGTAAAATGTGAGAAACCTATTACAAATACAGTATTAACAATCTAGTTCAATATGATTGTGGACTGGGTGGTACCTGCATGACCACTGAAAGGATCACACCCCACTTCTAAACACTGTTCATCTTTTTATTGAATATTCTGGTAAATATTTCACATTGATACAGGCTACATTAAGTAGAGCCACTAAATGACAAGAAATTTACTCAACCTTTTCCTTTTATGTAAACAATTGTACATGTATTTACCACCCTAAAAGGTTGAAACATGTGAATCATCTAAGTCTCTTCTGCATACATGTAGCATTCAGTATGTTTAGCCAAAAGCACTAAGTTCAAAATGGCTAAACTAACCACAGAACATAATCAGGTGGATAGGAAATCACTTTTTTCTTATACAATGGGTAATCAAATTTCCATTGATAAAGCCTCAGAGAAAATTTCTTAGGCACATTAAAAAAAAAATCCCCAGGGTTCTTCCAAGGTCATAGGTTTCCCAAGGCTAAAGAGTAAGACCTTCTAACTTAGTTGACATATTTGAGATGCATGTTTCCAATATGAGGTGCCCACGTGCCAGGCCAAATCTGAAAAGGGGGAGGAAAAATTGGAATTTCTAATTAGGAATCTGTAGACATTTACAAAATGAATATATAAACGCAAAGGCAATTCACTGTTTCTGCCTAGGAGGAACAGACATACATGAAATAAAATATTTAGTAGCATCACCTTGATACTGAAACACTTAGTTCACACTGAGGTGGTCAGATGTCATGACTTGATAATCAAAACTTACCCTACCCAAAGAATTAGAAGAATGACATGATAAATCTAAAAAATAAAAGAGCATTAAGTCTATTTTACCTGCTGGGCATCAGTGCATTCAGTTGAATTTTGAATAACTTTTATCATAGGGTTCCAAGCAGGATCTGGGTTGTGAAGTCCATTAAATAGAGGGCCTCCTGGAACATCAGCAAGCTGGGGATGAGAGGGTATGATGGTGCCTCCATACATGGAAATCGGCAGACCCTGAAACAGCAGAAAAAAAGTCTGATCCTGAAGTGATTATAAATGATGATTCCATAACAGTAGCTTAGGTCTCTCTAATTTCCTTTCATTCAAAGAACTCGAGAGGATCCTGTAAGTACAGCACTGAGCAGTACTGAGAAACCAAAAGTAGTTACCTGCATCAGCAACACTTTTTAACAAGATGAGAAAAAAAACCAAAATCCAGTATCACATCCTCAGGAAATTTCCTGTATTTGGAACAAATAAAAAACCCTCAACTTTCCCATAATTTAGTTTCACTAATAAGCTTCTGCTAAGAAGAAAAGGGGAACTCTCCATGATCGTGTATAGTCATACTCTGGCTTTATGGCAGCTGGGAAGCTCTCAGAGCACACAAGAGGGCATTGGGAGCTCACTGCCAACTTTTTAGAGGAGCAGAGGCTTCCTGCAAAGCTGCAACAGCAAAACCTGAAGCAGTGAAACCCAAACTGGGCAGGCTGTTTTGGAAAATGGGGGCATCTTCAGGACAGTTTGAAGACAAAGTACTAGACAACACGACCACTCTTGAAACTGGGCAAAAGATCTGGCAAAGTCATGGATGCAAACTAGTTACACCAAAAGGGAGAATTATTTCAATACAAATTATTCCTTAACATGTGACTACATTGGGTGGCAAAGTGTTAAACAAGTTACAATGATGTTTGTCAACTCACTTTAGAAAAATCCACAAAACTGCTTGCCATAGGCTGATGAAAAATGTTAGAGGGGGCTACCATTCCAGAATCATCTCTCTCCATTGGCTGATGCTGGGAGAATGTGCTTGGATCTGATAATTGTTGATGCATTGGATGGTTCCCTATCACAGACTGTGACCAACCTGATAAGCCTTCTGGAAAGAATTGAGAACAGGATTTAATATTTATTTGGATAAAATAACAAACATTACCTTGTTTTTCATATTAAATTTTATCAAAATCATTCCTCTAAAGAGTTCAGGGCACATTCATGACAATCTTTGCAAAAACCAAAAAAACACAAAATTCCTGGAAAACTGGGTGATGTCCTCTGAGTACCCCACTCTTCTTTAATCTTCAAAAGATTAAATGCTTTCTGAAAGAACTGAAATGATTGTCCCATTCTACATTGGAAAGTTTAAGAGGGAAAGGAAGGATGCTTTGCTTATTTACTTCTAATCAACTCTACATTTATTATTTATATATATATATCACATATTACTATTATACAAATTACATGTGTTACTATGTATAACCCAAACTAACATTCCAGACTGAGACTGACTTGAATTCTTCAAAGGTATAAACATCCCTTCTGACTGTTAAGTGTACCAACTAAGCTTTTTGATCTTGTTTTGTTTTTAAGCAACTGAGTTTTAATTGCAAATCCCACAACTTACTTGAAATATCCCTCCAGACAGAGGCAGGGTAACTGTACCTGACATAGCATTGACACCAAATGACCAGATTCCACTGTGTCCAACAGGAGCAACAAAACTGGTCCCCACAGGGGCTTGTGTGACAGACCCTCCTTGCCGAATCCGGGCTAGTCTCTCCGTTCCAATGGGGGGAGGTATCTTTCGATCCTGACTGGCACTGCCTCCTTTTGGTTGGCCCAATATTGGTGGTGCAGAAGTGGCTGAAAGAGGTGAAGATGATCCCGAAGAAATAGATGGAATAGGAGAGTCACCTGGTGGCAAAATATTTCTCTATTGTTTTATTACATTAAAAACTATAAGAATATGAGAAACCTTATTGCAAAGATCTAGTCCACAACATGGGTTCTGTAAAGAAAAGTCTCATTTTATAAGATGATTCAAATGTAAATATGTAATTTCTATAAACATTATCTTATGCTACTTCTGCCTATAAACAAGTATACTCTAAAAGAAGTTTCCAGATTGAACTGAACAAGGTTAGAAAGGAAGGCTATATTATTTATTCTTACTCTAGTTTTCAATAATCTTCTCAAAAATGTACTGTCAAATTTAAATTAACTTAAATGTGGCAATGTTTGTATAGTACCTTGTATATTATCTGGAAAATAGCCGGTGGCCCTCTATACTAATTAGTTTTCTTTTTTCTCTTTTATAGTCCTTTTCTTCCATAAGGAAGAAAGGTTAAATGTTAGCCAAATATCACAGGGTTCAATTCAAGGCTTTGTTTCTTAATGAGACTCTCATATAATATGGGTAGTTTTCCTTGTCAAAAGGGCCAATACTGACTGACTACCCTCATGATTCTTATTAAAAAAGAAAAAAAAATCCTGTGCCTGTTAGAACTTCATCTAAGTATTGAAATAAATAAGTCTGCATAAAGGAATACTTTGACTTAGAAATAGCAATACTACAGTTTCCTAAAATGTAAAAATAAATGAGAAATCATACCAAACTGACCAGATACGTAAATTCAATTTCTTCTCAGACTTAAGAAATTATTTCACAATACTGCTCCCAAAGGGTCTTTTTATAAAATTACTTGTACCTCATTTCTTGATCCAAGTCCCAATGTAAACAGTTCTAGTTTGGAAGAAAAGCTTGACCCTTCTCCAGTTTTCTATCCTACAAATGACTGCAATACAAACCTTGGGTATCTGCATACCATTTGGTTCACTAAAGTTACAGTAGAGTGTTCCCTGAAACAAATGGTTTAGTAACTTTGGGAAGAGTTCCTATGGGATTCCTACATGAGTTTGAGGCGCTTGTCCAAGGATGGGGAGAAAAATGTTGTCTGTTGAAACTAGGAGTCCCAACAGGAGCTGGCCCTTGTAGGAAAACCCGTGTTCCTGGTATGCTGGAAAAACTTGTCAGAGGAGCAGAAGAGGAAGATGGGGAGCTGCCCGATGGGTCAATGGATGGTAATCCTGAAATGAAACAGGTCCAAGACATCCAATTAGCCAAGGCTTTAAAATTGAAATTCCAGGATTACCCAATTCCTTTAAAAAAAAAAAATAAAGCATGCAGTTTATTTTTGTAGATCACAGCAAAAACAATCTATTTATGTAATAATATATGTCCCAAACCCATTTTCTTCTTGCAGTCCAGAAGAATATCACCAAATAACACTAGATACAGAAAAGTGAGCACATGTTGTTTAAGAGTGACAGCACATGGAGCAATGTTCTGGGTAAATCTCAAAGCTTTCACTGGAGGGGACATGAAATGAGAGCATGTTGTAATTAGGTGGCACCCATCAATAACTTCTGCATTCCCTCTTGGGGAAAATTCAAAGTATAGCTGTTCATCTACATAAAAACAAGTCATTTCCTATGGAAGATGAATAACAAAATCTACCAATGTTTCCTTCCTAACAAGGAGGAAAAGCATACCATTAAATTAAAAATAATTTCAATATTCCATCTGATAAAAAAAAGCAACAGCTGCAAATTATATCAAAGTTTCTATCTAGTTTGTGCAAATCCGAATTTAGTAGTCTCCTCAAATTCCATTGCTTTCTCTGGAGAACCTATTAGGGAAAGGGGACAAAGGTCTGGAAAAGGACTGGAGGTGTTCATTTCAGGAAAGAGTAGCTTAATATCAACATAATCTGTCAAAACTCTCAAGCAGGGATTCATTCATTTAAAGGTATAAAGTTCAAAGGTTTTTAGTATATTCACAGGGTTGTACAACAATCACAATTTTAGAACATCTTTGTCTTCCTCTAAAAGAAATTGTATCCATTACCTGTCATTCCCAGTCCTCCTTTATCCCACCTCTAAAGCAATCACTAATATGCTTTCTGTCTTTAAAGATTCACCTATTCTGGGAATTTCATATAAATGGAATGATACAATATTTTTGTGACTGGCTCTTTTCACTTAGCATGCTTTCAGGTTTCATCCATACTTAGCATAAATCAGAACTTCATTTCTTTTTATTGCTGAATATATCCCATTATATAGATGAGCTATATTTTGTTTTTCCATGCATCAGCTGATGATGGGCATTTATTGGGTTGTTTCCACTTTTGGCTATCATGCTGCTATGAACATTTGTGTACCAATTTTTGTGTAGACAAGTGTGTTTTGGGTATACTGAGGAGTAGAATTACTGGATCATATGGTCACTCTGTTTAACTTTTTGAGGAAATGTCAAACTGTTTTTCTAAAGTGGCTATATCATTTTGAATTTCCACCAGCAGTGACTGAGAGTTACAATTTCCTGCATCCTTCCAATCGTAAGCATTACTATTTCTTACCTCTAAACCAGGAGAGTAAACTATATCCATGAAAGAAGAGCATCAACAAAAGAAACCACACAGGCAGTTAAGAAATGAGGCCAAGCTTAATAAATCCTGGACCCCAAAGGAAGGTCCAGGATTAATGCTTGGTTTTTAAAAAACTATGTTCTTTCTGTTAGCTGTAAATAATTTTAATACTTCAGATCTGAATAATTAATATCCCAAAACCTTGTTTTCTACCAAACTAGATGGATGATTTCCTTCATTCCCCCCCTTTCTTTTTTAGAAATTCATAATCTGTACATCTTCTGGAATGTAGCACGTGGAGTGCAAAGAGCTCAAACACCAGAATATGAGAGATCTGAAGTCAAACTTGGGCTAAAGCACTCTGAATTCATTTATTAAGTGCCAGTCTAGTCAAGGATTAGTGCTTTCTTCTACATAGCCTGAGACTGACAGTGAGCTCTTCTTTCACCCAGGAGCCTTTGAAAACCTCTATTAGTTCCCTCCAAATGGAAAGTTTGATACCTATTTATAGTAAAGAAGAAAAACATTTGGACCCACATATTGTTATATGTAAGCTTGTATTTCTATTTGAAAGATGATATAACAGCTGTGTTTCTTGTAAATGGAAACATAGCTGAAATGAAAGCTAAAGTTTATACTATATCCATAAAGTCAAAAATTTTAAGCAAAGTAGATCAGTTTATAATTAGCAAAGAGCAATGATGGGCTAGAGGACAGTTTTCCACTGAAAGAAAAATGCTAAGTGGCAGTAATGCTTCTTACCCCCAGTCTAAGTCAGGCACAATTTCTAATGTTTTTTCAGAACACTGTAGATCGGATTACAATTTGGCTCTTAGGCTCTAGAAAATAGATTCTGGTTTTCCAAATATCTCCAAGACAACACTAGCCTCATATCTATCTGCATCTTAATTATAGTGCCTCAGCAGCTAATTTCTAACTTTGAGGAAGCAGGAGCTAAATCTAAGCTGGTCTTTGTAAAATAAGCACCCACAAATGACTAGATCTCTTCAATCAGCTTCATCTAATGTAAATAATATAGAGTACTATTAAACAACATCATTTAATATTCAGTCTGAGTGACCAAGACTGCAAATAAATAAGGTAGACTATTGACTGGTGCTTAAATACCTTAGTAACTCAAACTTTTTAAATCTGAGAAATGCAAACAATCACCATGGCTTAAAAAATGTCTGTAGATTTGGAATCCTTGAAGCATCCTATGCATCCTTTTTTATTAATGTCACTATATCAATTCTAGAAAATAGGGTGACACAAGGTATAACCTCATTGCTGGGAGGGACAGAAAGATCATATAGCCAACATAAAGCAGCTCATTATATGTGAGCAATTTACCTACAGCTACTTTTTGGTCCACGCCATCAGTAATCATTAAAAGGTGTTTACTAATTATGACACATTCTCATTTCTTTACTATCATACAATATTATGTACAAAATGAGTGCTTTATTATTAAAAGATTTGATTATGCTCTTTAGAGCTCCAAAATGAGCTACAGAGTTATAGTCATAGTAATACAGTAGTTATAGTAACTTACCAACTGGACTAGTAGAAACTCGCTGGGAAGGTGGTCTGAAGCCAGGTGCCTTAGAGCTGTCAGGGTGCACATTTTCCAAATGTCCGAGAACAGAGTTACCGAGGAACGCTGACTGAACAGTGAAAGAGGCATCTGCGGCAACGCGTGAGGGGAGTGGACCATCTCCCCAACCCTGGTTAGCTGGCACCTGACTGCTATCGAAAAGACTACTGAAGTGATTGAAAAGTGTGGCTGGGCCAAATGTAGGTGGCAGAGATTTACTTGCTGGGTTAATGTGCATCTGAGAACCATTCATAATGTTCATGGCTGAAGAAAGCTGCACTGCAGCTGGTGGGCCTTGAGGTGGTGTTAAAGGAACTGGATTTGTAACAAAAATAGACTGGGGCTCCTGGTGTATAGTTGCATTTGGTACCACTGAGTAAAAAGAACCTCTGGGCTGCATTCGATGAGAAACTCGAGGTGCTGGTACAGCTAACTGAGGTAAACTATTGGTGTCCTGATTATCAGCAGCAACCAATCTGGGTGATGCCAAAGTCAAGGGAGCAGGCTCTGAGTTGGACGCAAAAGGCATTGACATAGGACTTAAATCAGGTGCACTGGATGGCTGTGCCTCCTCCTGAGTGTTACTGGAGGGAGGGGTAGGACTACTGGACGGGTGAGTCTCTGGAGCTCCTTGGGTGTTGCTGGCAGAGCTACTGCAACTATTTGCAGTTGAAGATGGGGTACACAGGTTTGCCACCGGCTGGTCCTGTGCGGACACTTTCTCTTTGGGGGGTGGCACGGCAGAGAAAGGCTCCATCTTTTGTGAAGAAAGCTGTGCTTGCGGAGTACTTGCGGGCAGAAATGTGGTGGGAACTTGCCCACTAGTGACAGGTGCAGAGGAGATAGAAGGCAGGGAACCACAAGTGCTCGACACAGAAGAAATCACTGTTGCTGGAGGACTCGTCTTAGGCACACAGGCAAACAACTGCTTTCTGACTGACGAAGGTGTCCGGGTGTTAGTCACACACAGCTGCTGACTGGCAGCAACTACAGATGAGACAGTGATCGGACAACTGGCAGTAGCTAGTCCAGCAGACTCTGAGGGTAAAACAGTCCCATTCTGGTTAGGCAGACGGCCTGTATTATTATGCTTTGGGGAGCTATTTGTGTTGCCAGGATTCACAGGTCTCACTGGGAATGGTCCCCAAGTGTTAGGAGAGGGTGAAAAGGTTCCTCCAAACTGGGCCATGGGTAAGCGGGGATGCCGAATCTGTTGCATAGTTTGAGCAGCCAGCAGGGCAAAATGAGGGTGGGGATAAGCTAAGGGTAGAGAAACTGGGAAAGAAGAACGTACGTTTGTCGGAACGTTCTTGTTAAGTTTATTTGTGGGCTGGAACGTAGATAACGTTGTGGCTTGTGAAGTCACAAGAGTTGGAGCACCCAAGGGAAATGCATTTTTACTGGAAGCTGCTGTGGTGCCTACTCCAGATGAGAAGTTCGTGTGGATGGATTTGGTGCTAGCAGGTGTTCTGATATGATTTTTAGGAATCAAGTCTTCCAGTTCCTTAGCAGGATCTTGAATAAGCGCATTGATAAGCTGAACTGCATATCTTGTTGATTCTGTACCACCCCTGGGGAGAAAACAAATGAAAAAAACAAGATAAAAAACAAACAGCAAAGAAACCTAAGTAATCTTAAGCCACGAGATAAAATTCTTGATTGTACCATACCAAACAAAAGTATGCTTCTAATAAAATTTGGTTTCTACATAGAACTACTAATATCCATTTCCCACAAATACCTGATTGTGATCATTCTCTCGCCATTCTTATCTTTCTGTTTATCCACATCAATATGGGCACCAGTAACGTCTTGTATTGCAGTGATGTTGCAGCCTCCTCTTCCCATTATCCTGGAAACCACTGAGGCTGGAACAGACAATTTCTTTGACCTATAAATAAAAGACTATGTATGATTATGAAAGCAAATGTCTTTGAATAGTACATGTCTTTATTAAAAAAGATGTCTCAGTACGTTTAAGTATGTTCATTGACATCTGTGGAATAATATTTCTCAACTTTAAAGAGGAAATTATCAGAAATTTTTATTTTAGAAACTGACCTCTTATCATATTGACTTTAGTGAAAATAAAATTATATTGCCATTTAAGACAAAATTATATTTAAGTAACCAATGCATTTAAAGCTGCACAAAATAATAGACATCAACTAAACTGCAAAAATCATACGTGTTGACTCTTTCTAAATTAAAATAATGCGTACCATATTGTTAAACTTCATACTGAATAGAGGCTAGCTTATCAGTATCAACAACTTATACTTGACAATAAGAAATAAAGCCTCAGATTTGAACTACATGAAATGCAACTCACAAGAGGAGCCAGGGCCTTCTACTTGTGTGTGAAGTGAGTGGAGCTAGAGAGACCAGTGGCAGACCTTGGGATCTAACAAGATGGCCTGACTGCCCCACAGAATTACCAAGGGAACCCCAGTATTTGCTGGCAGAACCAGCTCTCAGCATTAAAGCAGAACCAGATGAGAGCAATAACCAACATGTCATCTTCATGTAGTCACTGCTGGGCCCAGAATTCTCCCTTTAAAGGAGGGACCTTCAAATTTGAACTATTATATCCAGAGGAATACCCAATGGCAGCCCCTAACATACATTTCATGATCATGATTTATGACTTTAATGTAGACAAGTTGGGAAGGATTTATTTAGATATTTTGAAAGATAGAGCATGGACTAAGCTATATACCATGAATAATACTTAAATCAATCTGATCAAGTATGCTTCATTTCTTTCTGCCGAGACTTCTTTCTTTTTTGTTTGCATTTAATGGATATAATCTTTAGAAACATTATAGAATGATATCTCAGTCCTTTGGTGATTAAATGTACATTAGGAAATCCATGTGTTGTCCTGATTCCCTGTGGTAAGCATGAGCAGAGGCTAAAAGTATCATCTGGATCATGAAGACATTTATAAGCAGTGGCCCTCTCTGCTTTTATTCATTTCCCTCATCATGGTTTAAGTATAAAGCTGTGTGAATAAAGGTAGTTATCAGGGTTAGGTGCACGGGTGTGGATGTTTCTTTCTTTCTTTCTCTTGAGGGTGAAGGTAGTTTTAATTTTATGGGCTCCTTTCCCCCTCTGCTGATATTAATTGCATTGGTTAAAAGTAGTTAAACAGTTCTTTAGAATATGATCTCTAGCCAAGTTTAAGTTTATTAAAATGCTGTAGATGGACAAGCTCGATTGAACCAAGACAGGGCCACTGAACAAATATTTATAACCTTCACTACTAACACTGTGACTTTGCCATTACATGTCGAATCATCCCTTTGAGAAGCTTGTGATCATTTTGTATGGTCTGTCTGGAAATGTCTGTAAATCTAATGTTTTAATAAAATATTTTTGTTATTTTGCTTTAGTCTATCCAGGATTTATCATAGCACTGCAGTTTAAAATAACTACATTCAAGTTATTCATTAATTAATTGGGGAGCCATCTTGCAAGAGGAGGCTATATGTCTATGAAAGTTAAAAAGATCAGACTAAGTCTACTCACCTTCGTACAACTTCTTTCCAGCCCTCTTCTCTTTTTTGGCCCCTTTTGGGGCTAGCCAAATTCAGCTTTATGTTTGGAGAACTTAATGGCAATGACACTGACTTGTAGCTCGTTGATAAGGAATTAGGATTCACTTCACCTTCAAGTCTGAGAAGAGAGAAATATCAAGTCCAATAAAAGATAAATTTTAAGATTGAAACTAAAAGACTATTCCTTTATAGACGTTATGCTGAATTTTTGGCTTTTGAATTGAAACTCGGCACATCAAATTATGCCCAGTTCAGAAAAACAGAAATAGGGCCAAGAGTCCATTATATATTTTAGTTTTAACATAGATTCAGAAGCCGCAAGTTGGTTTATAATCAATCGAAATGATGTAATAAAATAAGATCAAGGTATGCTAATATTTTCAACTTCAAAATGGAATCATAAAAATTTCTAATACTCTCATTTCATAACTAGCACCATGATTAGGACATTGGTGAATTTCAGTTTTGAATACTGAAGACAGATAATGTGGTAGACTTAAGATGTTTAATAGAACTTGTGTCTGAAGAATGTGCTTCAAATTCTTGTGCCAGGTATGAAAAAGGAAAGGTGGATGTAGAGTTAACAAATCAGAAAAATTTACCGTGTCTGAGTTTTGGAAGAGGCAGTATTCGTCTTTTCTTCCTGGGAATGGAGCAGCAGTGAGGGGTATCTCCTGTCACTAGAGGAATTCACATCCACGGTGAAATTTAACTCTTGGCTTTTACCACCACTACTACTCTCACTGTTGCAATCTGTGCTGTCCAAGTTATCTGAATCACTATTTCCACCTGTACCACCACCTCTGGGTTCTCCATTTATTTTATTTTTATCTGCTTTTTGCTGTGCTAAGGATATATGCTGTTCTGGTAATATTAAATGTGCAGTGGGAGGGGTGTCTTTTGTTTTATTCTTCTTATTTTTCCGATTGGAGCTGGGGGTTGTCACCACGTTGGCCCTTTTTTTCCCGAACACATTCGTGAACGTTGTAGATGTTGCAGAGATTCCAATTGTGGTGGTGGTGGTTGCACTAGGAGGTTCTATAGGAACTTCTTGCTCCACTGAAATTATCAAAAGGATAAAAATCACATTGAGAGCCACAGATCTCAAAACAAATTTGACAGAATAGACCTAATGATTCATAATACTTCAGTCCCTTTTTTTACTAGTGAATACCAGTATTCACTAGTAAAAAAAGAATATTTATTGTAGTCAGAACAAATATATCATATTTTGATATCTAACATGGTATAAAACACTCATACGATTAACATTCTTGAGACCTGAAATGCTAGTCCCATGAACTAAAAATCACAATATAGTTTGCATTTAGAAAATTTTCAAAGTATTTTAGAATTAGAATTCAAATAGAACAGAATTATTTGCCAACTACAAGCACTGCCAGACTGTACAAAAAATAGCTCTTTGACAGTAAGAACCCCCCAGCCCTGCTACAGCTTTGAGCCTTGACCTCAGCTAAAAATTTATTGAGGAACTAGACCTCTCCCCAGTTTTTAAGCCAAGGAGGGGACAGTAGGTAAGAACCTGAAGAGATGCTGGCAAACATCTTACTCAATTCCTTTTAGACAGACATGATGCTTTACAGGATGACTTAAATTACAACTAACTTCAGATTATGTGCTTGCCTTCCCTCTTCTTTATCACTTTACAATGCAAAATATTTAGAAATATTTACTATAAAAGTCAGTTGTTAATTTCCGATGAAAGTAATCAAGTACTTAATTGTAGTCAGAAGCACTCAGAATGAAACTGATAAGCACAGGAGAATTTTGTTACTAATTTGGATAAGTCATATCTCACCATCTTCATCATTCTCCTCTTCATCTTCATCCTCTGGTAGTTCTGAATTCTCCTTAGGTTTGTTTTCCTCATCTTCTTCCTGCTTCCTTTTCTGTTCCTCTTTTTTCTTTTTTCTCTTTTCTTTTCTTTTCTCCCTTTTAGCAGCAAGAGCCTGCTTTCTGCTCTCCTCTCTTGACTGTAAACACAGTAGGTTTATCATTACCAGTAATGCAACTACTTAAAATAAAAAATGGGTACTTTTGTTTATGATACATGGAGCTTCCCATGGATGTCAGTATCAAAACACATTGAGAAAAGCAACAAAAGAAAAAATAGGTAAACTGGATATCATCAAAATAAAAAGGTTTTGCACTTCAAAGGCACCATCAAGAAAGTAAAAAGACAACCCACAAAATAGGAAAAAAAAATTGCAAATCATAAATCTGGTAAGGGACTTCTATCAAGAATATGTAAAGAACTTTTACAAGTCAATAATGAATAGCCAAGTAACTCAATTTAAAAATGGGCAAAGGATCTGAGCAGACATTTATCCAAAGAACATACACAAAAGCCAATAAACACACGAAGGGACAGATGTTTAGCCATAAGGGAGAAGCACATCAAAATCACAATAAGCCACTTCACACACCCACTAGATGGCTGTAAGCAGAAAGATAGATAATAACAAGTGTTGGAGAGGATGTGAAGAAATTAAAATATTCATATATTGCTGGCAGGAATGTAAGATGGTGCAGCTATTTTGGAAAACAACCTGACAGTTCCTCAAATGATTAAACACAGAATTACCACATGATCTAACAATTCCATTCCTAGTTATATACAAGAGAAAGGAAAACATGTATGCAAAAATTTATACACTGTGCTCACTTCAGCAGCATATACACTAAAAAAATTGGAATAATACACAGAAGATTAGCATGGCCCCATGCAAGGTCGACATGCTAATTCATGAAACATTCATATGAAAAAAACCCCTAAAACTTGTATACACCTATGAAGTGGAAACAACCTAATGTCCATCAATTATGATGGATAAACAAAATGTGATATATCTGTATAATGCGATATTATTCAACAACTGAAAAAATGAAATATTGATACATGTTACAATATGGATGAACTTTGAAAACATTATGAAGAGGCCAGTCACAGAGGACCAAATACTGTATGATTCCATTTATAGGAAATGTCCAGAATAGGTAAATCCATACAAACAAAAAGTAGATTAGTAGTTACCTAGGATAGACAGATTGAAGGAGGTGAGGGATGATACTTAAGAGGTGAGGGGTTTCTACCTGGGATAATAAGTGTTCTAAAATTGATTATAGTGATGGTTGCACACCTCTGTGAACATACTAAAAGCCACTGAATTGTATACTTTAAAAAGGTGAGTTGTACATGAATTAAATCTTAGTCAAGCTGTTAAAAAATACATATATGTGGCATCTGAAGTGCAGGTATCATGATCTTTATAAAATACTAACAAATCTCACTGTAAAAATACTGACAAAGGCTCCTACAGAAGGTTTTTTTCTCTTATATAATGTTTTAAACTCACATACATAATTCTGATAACCTTCAGGTTTTGCTTTGGTTAATAGAAAGAATCTTTTCTTTTTTTTCCAGAAGGGGGAAAATGGTAATAGTTGCCTAGAATCATAATGAAAGTTTGAAAAGAGTAGAAAACACATCCAGAAACATAATTTCCATTAGAAATCTGTCTATGGAGTTTGTCTAATTATCATTAGAATTTGTCTATGGAGTTCTAGTCTCTTGGTAATTAAGTAAAGCATTTTCCTCAAAACTAAAATTTATCATCTTAAGGTATAAGTTCATTATTATTCAAAAACTTTTTTGACCTAAATCGTGGGTTGGCAAACCATGGCCTGAATGCCAAATACAGTCTTCTGCCTGTGTTTATATGGCCTGAAACTAGGATTGG
The DNA here is from genome assembly GCF_040802235.1 of Manis javanica. Classification (NCBI taxonomy): domain Eukaryota; kingdom Metazoa; phylum Chordata; class Mammalia; order Pholidota; family Manidae; genus Manis; species Manis javanica. The sequence goes on along the minus strand of NC_133169.1, from coordinate 87,310,259 downwards.
CTTTTACATTTTAAATGGTTGAAACAAAAAAAATTGAAAGATTTCATGACACGGTAAAGTTATACAAAATTCCAGTGTCCATAAATAAAGTTCTATTGGAACACAGCCATGCTCATCCATTTAGCTATTGTCTACAAGTGGCTTTCATGCTACAGTGACAGAACTGAGGAATTATGACAGAGACCACATGGCCTGCAAAGCCTAAAATATTTACTATTTGGCATTTTATAGAAAAAGTGTGTCAACCACCTATGTAAATGAGAAGAGCTGGGAACTGAAAGAAGAGACTGCATATTCAACTAAAAATTATTTAATCACTTTGTTTGCATAAGAGCAAACTGACTATTTAGGGAATAGTTGACAAAATCCCTGGGTAGTTACACAAATATAAAAATTACAGATGTGGAAGGGACCTTAGTAGTCACCTAACTTCAAACTTCACTTGATTTTAAAATGAATGTAACTTTTTTTTCCCTTTTCCTTTTAACTGTAACCAAGTTTATCATGTAGGTACTAAAATTTAATACCCTAATGAAAAGACTTCAAGGTTTACACTTTCCCTCCATTATAAGCAATGCAACAAAGCTGTCCTCATACATTCACATCTTTGAGCATTTGTTTAATTATTTACCTTAGGCTGAATTTCTATGGGTGGCATGGTATTAAAGAAGGCCATTAATTCATTCTTTTTATTAATTCATTTGTCAAAGCATCTCTATGAATAGTCATACTAATTTACACCATACATGAAAAATCATATTAAGTGCTAATTTCTCCATTATACCACACATCCCTTGCTATCAATTGCTATTATCAAACCTTTAAATTTTAAGCTTTGCCAGTATGGTACAAAAAAAAAAATTAAATCACTTTTGCTGTGCATTTCTTTGTTTATTCATGAAGTTGAGTATTCTCCATCTATTTATGGAACATCTATATTTCTTTTTCTATGAATTGCCCATTTGTGTGATTCTTTTTTACTTTAGGCAAGTTATCTTTTCCGCATTGATTTGTAAACAGACCTTTTTTTCTGTTCTTAGCCTATGAATGTTTTTTTAAACTAAGAATTGATATGAAAATTTTAGCATCTTTCAAAATTATCATATTTTTTCTCTTCTTTTAATCCTCAACAAAATATCTTCATGCTGAGCTATCTCTTACATGCCTATAATAACTCTATCTGATCATGGAGTGTTTATTCTTTTAATATAACTTCTGGATTCAATAACACCCTTATTTCCTAGGTAACCAGACTGAGCCTCATAAATGCTATCTTTTTTTTTTTAACTTTTCCCATTATACCACACATCCTAGGATAGTAGACATTTAGTTTTAATTGAGGATGTAATTAAGCACTTCTATCACAGATATAGCAATAAACAAAAAACTTCCAATGTTTTACTGAATTTCTTCTCAGACTAATTTAAAGCCATTTAAGAAGTAATGTCACGCAGTAAATTGTGATCTGCTCAAAAACCAGTCCCCACTTATCTGACTCAATTTTTTTTATGAACAATAGGTAAAAATTAAAAAAATGGATGGTGGTTTGATAATCTGTTAATCATTTCCTTTGAAAGAGATTTTGTTAAGATTATTGGTCATATAGGAGGCAAATCTATTCTAGCAGATTTTCAATAATTTTTAATAAGAAAAATTATTTTTCCCACTCACCTTTTCCAGATCAAGTTCCTTTAAAAGAATACTTGCATTCTTATTTGCTTCTGCAGCCTGCTGGTCTTTAGCCTTCACAATTGTCTCAACACACTGGTGACATTTTTTCAACAGTTCCTATAGTGGAAAATGAAACTATATAAATAAAGGAGCACATAACTTAAACAGGCTGTCTAAAACTTGAGCTGATGAGGACACCAAAGTTCAGGACTTAAAGGTCAAACAACTGAAAATTCACTACACTATTTTGAGCTACCCTTTGAGTCTAATCATTTATCAATCTTTCATCAAAATAAGGCACCATTTCCTAAAAAGATTATGTGTTCTTAGCAAACTTCCTAATTAGGCTAATAATCTAGTTAATAAAGTTTAACTGCTGTCATTTTAATTATGGTCCATAATAGGAAGGAAATCTCAAAATAATTTATCAAAAGAATTATACCCATTCTTCATTTGCAAATGAAGAAACTAAAGCACAGGAAGATCAAAACAGCAGTCTCACAGAGGACAAGAAGAACATGTTGGTAATCGTACACTTTGGCATATAATTTCACAAAGAACAAAAATGTGCTTCAATAGCATATTCAACCTACCTTATCTGTAATTGTTGCTATGTATCTCATGCATTCTATATCAGAAGGGAACTGATTGACTTCCTTCACCAAATATTGAACGACTTTTACATGAGCCTAAGGAATACAACAAAAAATACACAAAAGAATTCCTTGAAAATTTGCCCATATATTTAGAAACTCAAGAATAAAATGTAGATAGTAATACTTCCAGATAGTTTACTAAACTTAAAAATAAGAACAACACACTCAGGTATTTCTCCTAAATTTAATCTGCTCATTCCCAATGAAAGTAGAACTTTTGTAGAAAACAGTATTTCCTAGAATAAATCTACTAATAAAGTAAAAATTGGTGATATGAAATGAACCTCAGTATAAAAGGGAACTTAGTCCTGAACCGAGGATATTCTAGATTTCAAAGCATTATTTTAGCTCTACCTTATTAAACTAAACAAGGTAGGCTGTAACATTTACCTGAGTCCTGTTATTTGAAGCTGGATAAAGCACTTTCTAAATGCTATTGTTAGGGGCTGACTGATCTGTAATTAATTCTAAGTATATCTACTTTAACATAACCAAATTTGCATGGTTTCCCCTCCTACTAAGGTTCTGAAACATCCTCAAGGTCTGATGGTGACAATCAGAAAAGTAGTTGCCTCTGGGGCAGGGAATTAATTGAAAATGGGCATGATGGAACTTTCTAGGATTATGGAAGTAATTTATGTATTTTTGGGGTGTAGGTTACATGGGTGTATGCATTCATCAAAACTCAAACTATGCACCTTAGATGTATATACATTTCACTCTTAATTATACCTTAGTTAAAAGGAAAGAAAAACATTGAAAAAAGTAATTAAGTCTTTAAAATGTTTTAAGATTTTCTTTTAAGACACATAACTTACACTGCTCTCATTCAATGGCTATTTAGAGACCTCCTAGTATGGTCAGGCACTGTGCTAAACAACTGGGTATAAACAGTGGTGAAAAAGACAGTCATGAATCTTGGTCTTCATAGATCTTCCATTCTATAAGTTGGGGAGATAGATGTTTAAGAAGTAAATACATGTTTGTATAATTACAAATTGAGGTAAGGAAAATAACAGGATTCTTTAAAAGATAACAAAAGAATCTTTTTCAGATTGGGTATTAAGGAAGGACTCTCTGAGAAGTGACACTGAAAATAGGAGCTAAAGACGGGTACAAGTGAGCCAGGTGAAAAGTAAGGGAAAGAATGTTTCAGGAAAAGAAAACCAGTGAGCAAAAGCCCTCAGGCAGCTAAAAACAGAGTGCCTTCTAGGCCAGTGGCTGAGTGTAGAAGCAAAGGGGACTGGTCCATGGAGGCTGGCATTAGCCATATAGTGCAGGGCTTTGTAAGCCATGTTAAGTAGTTTAGAGTTCATTTTAATTATAATAGGAAGCCTTTTTAAATATAGCAGACAAGTGAGTCTTAATATATTTAGGAAGTATAATAATTTTTTATGAAAGAGTCTAATCATTTTTGTTCCTCCTGAGATAGAGAAGACATCCATCTGCACATAATATCTGTCCTTAAATTTCATGTTTTAGATAAAGCATTACAAAATGAGTCAAGACAATAAGTGATTTAACAACAAAGTTGCCTATGGTGAACTGCCATAAAGCTTTTAGATTTGGCCACAAAGACAGTGGAAAGATAGCAATGATTTGTATATGGAAATAAAGTCAATTTTCAAAGATTTATTTATCTTTCTGACATGTTTTCAACTTAGAATTCATTTAAAAGCATTAGATTTTATCTTTCTTTCCCTCACATCAAATTACCTTGCGGAATGCTGACATAAGAGGTGTGATTTTCCGGTTATCTGCTGCATCCACATCAGCACCTGCTTGAACTAGCAATTGCACCACATCAAAATGACCACCATTGGATGCCAACCAAAGTGGTGTGTTTCCCTTCTTGTTACGAACATCAATATGGGCTCCTCTATAAAATCAAAGAATGTTAATATAGTCTGTTTCCTGTGAGAAGAAGTTGACTTTTCTATTTCCTCTATTTGTCTTTTATGACAGAATATGCAAAATACGTGTTCTTTAGAATGTCAACGAAGTAAACAATTTTATTAACTGTAAAGGCTCTGAAAAATTAAAGGGGTCACAGGCAGTTCTACACACGAATATAAAATTCACCCACCTATTAATCAGGAGCTCACAAAATTTGTAGTGACCTTTATCAGCTGCTATTGTTAGAGCAGTATCCCTTGAGGAAGGCACAGGGGGGGCATTGACATCAGCTCCCTTATCAAGGAGAACTCTTCCAACCTCTGCATATCCTCCGGAAGCAGCTTCCATCAAGGGGGTAAGACCAGTCTATTTAAACCAAAAAATGCAAGTAAATTAATATAATTTCTTTAAAAGACTGAAACATTGATTTGTAAGTGGATTCTATTTCCGATTTTCTCTCATAGAAGAGCTAAGCAATATGCAGTCTTGAATTTTACCCAAAGAGCAAGTGAAAATTGTTAGATTCAGTTAGACATGGTAGAATGAATTCACTTACAATACTATTTCATGCTAAAAAAAAAGCCCCAACTTCTATAATGTTATAAATGTACACATGAGACAGTAACTTCTCTGCACAGGAGACATTAAAAATGAATAAAATTAAGTATGGCAAAATGTTCAATTGTAAAACATTTTTAACACCTACCTAAGAATACAGTTTGCTAAATGACTCAGGATAAATTCCTTCAATCCTACTCAAACTTGGGTAAAATAGATTAAAATATCACTTCATATATTTTATGACTATGTGTCTTTTGTTCATTAGTCTCCAACAATTTTGCCAAAAGACATTTCCTACTGGTATCATCCATTTCCAGTACAATAAGGATCTCTCTGGGATCTAATAGATAAGTGGTCCACACTGAATAGCTGTAACAACAAAAAGATAAACTGCATAGGACAAAAGGCTCATTTCTTGTTGTGTGATGAAAAATCTGAGGGGAAAATCACACTTTCTCACTTCTTAGATTAAAAAAAAAAAAGTAAATGTTGCACTGAAGTTTAGGAAATACAACTAATAAAACCCAAGGAGAAAATTGTAAGATTTTCATTCAAACCTTTCCAATTTGAAATGACTACCACATTGTCCATTGTCTGATTATAAAGAACTCTACATAAGCTACAGGTTTCTCAGGTTAAAAGTACTTAACAGTCCTAAGCAAAAAAATTCAAAATACTGACACACTAATGCAGTAATTTTTTTTGATTGAGGCTTTTACCAATGGTAAGCACATGCTTCCTTAAAAGAGCTCTTAAAAAAAAATCTACATTAAAGGACTCCACACCTTACTACCATATATCTTACTATATTCAAAAATTGCAAACTAGAAGATTAACAGAGAGCCACTTGAGACTGAGGTTGGAATAAGTACTGATTCTATTCAGTGTCCTTAATAAAAGTCATGAATGGGAAGAATGTGTCACTGACAACTGTATGACACAACTCCCCAATCCTGCACTGGGGCATCAGTTTTAATTTATGACAGTTTAAAATAGCACATTCAGTTTGAGTTAAAATGCCACGCTCTTTCTACTAGAAATACATCTTAGCAGTTGACAAGTTATACAATGCTTACCTTTGCCCTATGTTCAACATTGGCTTTTCGGTCCAGAAGCAAACTTACTACTTCTGCTCGGCCTTGGAAACAGGCTAAGGTGAGAGCTGTGTTCCGATTGGTCTCTATTTGGGCATTAATGTCTGAACCCATGTCAAGCAGCAGTTTCACTGCAGGAACATGTCCATTCATTGCAGCCAACATCAGGGGAGAAATACCTAGTTTACTCCCAGTCCTAAGGGGGGAAATGTGGTTAGAAAATTAAAATAATACGTTGCCTATTGTTTTTTAAAAAGCAGAGAGAACATAAAAGATGATAATGTTTCAGTAAAAAGAAAGGTTTCTAACACCAATGAATAGATGTTACTTGTTTAGACTAATAATTAGGAATAGGAAAATCTCACAATTTAAAACATAATGCCTATTTAGAGGTTATAAATTTCCAACTATACACAACAAAGTACTTTCTGAAATGACACCTCTTTAAAAATAGCCATGTTAGCTAAAATAAGCTTTGATTACTTATAAGCACATTATAAGAGTAACAGTTGGCCTTGCAACTAAATTCAGTACTCTTAATTAAAAATGGTATTGTCCAAATATTTAGGGGAAGACACTTATTTTCAAGGCAATAATTCACTAATCATGTGTAATAAAAAAATGAACAGGTGATAAATACCTTGAATTAATCTCTGCCCCAGCATTAAGCAGAATCTTAATAATATTAACATATCCTCCAGATGCAGCTAGACTCAGGGGTGTATAATCAGAAACATTCCTATGTTCTTTATTTGCACCTCGTGCCAGCAGCAAGTCTACCACCTACAAAGTAAAATATGAACAGAGAAATCCAGTTTACACCAAGGGTTCAACTTTTAATGAAGAAAGCACAAAGCAATGGGACCTATAACTTCCTTGCCTAAATATCTGATGTTTTAATTAGGCTCTAAATATTCAAATATCAATAGGAGAGAAATGGATTCAATTTCATAACAATGAATTCAGAGCTTTGAAATCCCAATTACACTGAAACAACAAGATGCTACTCTTTCTATTTGTCGATTGCAGAATGATCATTTTGCATTTAGTATTTAAGATTTTGGTTTAGCCCTAAAAATGTAAAGATAAAGAGAATTTTTAGTTTGCCTAAAGGACAAGAAAGAGATTCCTTACCAGAGCATTTATTATCCTCATTAAACTTAGTATATGGAACATGTCAAAACACATGCAAGCTTTATTTATGTAGATAAATTATTAAAGTATACATATTTAAAATACATGCAAAGTGTTTACAAACTAACATTCACACACCTCCTGACGTCCACCAGAACATGCCAGTGAAAGTGGAGTGTCCTTTGTTCGTTCAGATTGTGCTTCTATATCTCCACCTTTATCCAAAAGGATTTCAACAACGCCCACATGCCCTGCTGTTGCTGCCAGGATCAGCGGAGTGAAACCTAAATCATAAAGTAAAAATCTCAAACACATCTGTGTTTTTTATTTATTAAGCCAGTTTTCAATTCTCTATTGTTTTAGTAGAAAAAGGTCTTCGAGGTAGATACTGATAGCCATTTAAAAATAAAACTGCTCTAAATCCTAGTTTATTTGTGAGAAGAACCCATATAAATACCTGATAAAAAGGAAATGCTAAATCAAACAAAGCTTAAAATTTATACCTCTAATGAACTGTGATACTTTTGCATGCCATACTTCCGGATTAAGGAGAAAGACAATCACAACTGGCTGTATTTCCCTGATGATCTCCAGGCTAATTAAAGAATTTCTGAAGAGCAGTTTGGCTCTGTAGATCAACAAATATGGATATTGCTCACTGAAATATGCTTATCCACCTTTTCACTGAGATAGTCTAGGAACTACTTATCAGTAGTGAAAACTGTTTTCTGATGTAAACACACTCAGACTTTATTTCTTACTGACGTTTTCTTACCTTTTTTGTCTCTGTGCTCAATTTTAGCATCTCGTGCAATGAGTACAGATACAAGTTCTTCATGACCACCCGCACAAGCTAGTGTTAATGCTGTGTCATGATTGCTCTCAGTCTAGGAGGAAAAAAAAATACTCTGGATTTTTTTTTTTTTTTTACAACAGGGTTATCAATTGAAGAGCAAATAATATTTTTTTTCACTGTGAATGTACAAAAACAATTTTCTTTTCCAAACAAAGAAAATCAAAATGTGCAGGATAAGTTTAAACAAAGCAATCTACTCACATGTGCATCAATGTCAACTGAAGGATACACAGGGGGCATAGATTGGGAAGCCACATTGCTTGGAGGCTGTGAACAGGGTTCAGATGTAAGACATTCTGTGGTCTGAGAGGAACTGTTTGAACCAGTGGGCACTCTGCTACTCACAGCTGAAAAACAATATTCATATTGCTAAATTCTACTAAAAAGAATAAAGTCATTTGTGTACAGAAAAACACAGAAAACAGGAACTTCTATAGCAGTAATGTAATGTAGTAATTAAAGCACAAACTTTGGAGTCAGATGGACATACATTTGAATTTCAGTTCCAGCAGTGACTTTCTGACCTTGGCAAGTAATTTAACCTCTAAGAGCCTCAGTTTTCCCTGCATGTAAACTAAGATGATAATAATAGTACCTGCCTTGTAAGGGTACTGGAAAGGCCATTCGAGATAATGTAGGTAAAATACTTATAAGGGTGCCTGATATTCAGTGCATATACAACAAATGATAGCCTTTTACACTGTCAGTAGGGAAAAAATAGTTTTCAATTAAAAAAGGCATTTTATGTCTTAGTTTGTAAAAGGCAATTAGAGAAAAATGTCCAGAGGACAATGCAAAAAAGAGGGTGAAGAATGAGTTAGAATATTTTTTCACATAGGCAGAGAGTATGTTTTTTTAGATTCATTATTCACTTTGAAAATTTGCTTCAATGTCTGAAAATCAAACCATTTTAAAAATGAAAAATAGAAGTTTTATTTGGGATCTCAAAATCTGAGATTAACTGAGTTTAAGAACTGAGTTTATTAAAATTGTATCTAATGTCTTTGACCATTTCTTATGTTTTATTAGAGTTTTTTTCCCCCCACAGGCAGATTGGACCTATCTCAGAGGGATGTTGTGAGTTGTCACTGAGATAATGTATAAAAAGCATTTAATAAAATGGTTTGGCACATGGTAAGTGCTCAATAAATGGAATTATCAGATAATTTATGATTTCCAGTGTTGTTATTCACTGTATTGAAAAACAAAAACATTACCACTCATTCAAGAAAAATTCAGAAAGAACATATAATTGTCAATATTATAGGAAAATATAAAGCTTCAGTTGATGGTAGTAACTTATTATCACCCAAACTAAAAGTCAGTAAAAAACATATAGGTCTTAAAGGAAAATGTAAGCATTTTGAACACTGCAAATATAAGGAGGATTGTGGAGAATGTTTTCTCTCTAGAAAGTGGGTATGACTGGATCCCAATTAAGGATACTGCTTATAGCAAGTGTGAGTGACTGTTAGTACAGTACTTTAAATAACAAATTTTATGATGTTCAGATATATTTATACATGTACTGTCCTCTCTTCCCCATCAATGTATATAAAAATCATCGTGGCAATATGAATTTCTATAGCTTATGTCACAATATAAATATGCATAATCCAACTATATGATTACAAATAGGAATGACTATTATAATTTGTTTCACTTGTAAGAACATGCACACGAAAATAAAGTCAAAAATTTTTTTTCATCCAATGAACTAAAAGCACAAAGTATTTTGCTACACTCCTTCAAATTAGCTGATATGTTTAGAAAACAGCTCCAAAAAATAAGACACTAAAGACACTATATATCACCTTTGTAGTAAGATTTTAACAGTGGTCTCATAATTATTAACATATGCCTTACTAAAGAACTACTTTTCTACCATTAATTTTTATTCATGTTATCTTTTTGTTATTATGAAAACAGATACTTAAAAAATTTTAAATAGTTGATTAGAGTTCTATGCCAGAAGGTGATCCTATGAGACTTCTTTACAGAGTTGGCTTTTAAAAAATTCTTCTGTGCATTTAACAGCTCGAGTACCAAAAATGTGTTGTTACATCCATTATTGTACATTTTTGTACAAAATTATCCTAAAACATTTTTTCCTCCTTGCAGTAATGACAATCAGAAACGTTCCATAGATGTAACTTTAATAGGGTTAATTACATACAAAATGTTATGAAGATAAAACTAGAAAGTAACAAAGATTTAAAACACACAGATGGAACAATTTTTTAATTTATCAAGATAAAATTATACCAGGACTGTATTTTCATCAATCCTAAAATATTTCCTACCTCTGAATGAAATGCCCCTGAAAATGATTGATAGATCATTCATTTGATTACTACCACAAAAGTGACCATATAATCCAAATTAAATGAACACACTATCCTAAAATGGGAGAACTAAGTTCAACATTCTACTTAATACTTTATGAAATTTAAGCTAGTTTTGTAGACAATATGAAAGATAATAATAAACCTTACTATATAAAAATCTTAGATACATGGTGTACATAAACTATGCTGTTCAGGCTTTAAGAAATTACATCATATAATCTGTTTTATATAATAGTAACTTTATTAAATAGTTCCACATAATGAAATATTAACATCTATTAGAAAAAATTATTTAATTTTCTAAATAATAAAAAATGAAAGTAAAAAATGTAGTAAAGGAAGATATTTTATTATAAATTCCCTAAAAAATAAGACGATTTCCTAATTACTTTTTTTTACTCCTAAGCCTATGATGTAAGCAAGATATTTTGAATTGGAATTTGTCTTAAGAGGGCCTATTAAGGTGCCAACAATAGTAACAATGCACTAAAGTCACAAAACTATATTAAATCTCACATGCAAGTAAAATCTTAATATAAAAATGAGGGAAATTATTGGATTAACACATAGTCTACAGGCACACACCTGATCATCTACATTTGCTCTCTTACAACACTAAACTATGTTTTCTACCTTTATCTTGCATCTACCTACCACTTCAGCATTTTATTAAAAATAAAAATAATAATAATAATAAAGGGAGAAATGTGGGATCCACATATAAATCAAGTATAAAAATCAAACGAATATTCATATTTGACCTGATTGTTTATAGTTCATAATGCGTGATCAAAACCGAAAGTTTCTGTGATGACTGCCCTTGTACTGTTTACCATGTAAGAACTTGTTCGTTATGCTTCAGAAGATTGGAGACTGACGAGAATTAGGCTTGGGATGGATTAATAATTGTGCATTGAGCATTGACTCCCCTATACAGAATTTTATTGTTGTTAACAACCATTTGATCAATAAATATAAGAGATGCTCTCTCAAAAAAAATAAAAAATTAAATTAAATTAAATTAAAAAATTTTTTAAATGAGGGAAATTATTACTTAATAGAATTTAGAAGTCTAAAGAAATAACAGTATCTTTAAGATCAATTCCAAACTTCAAGTTGAATCAGATGCATACATATTACATCTAAGGTTCTTAAACCTGGATGAAAATTGAGTTAGAATCTTGGCACTTACTAGTGACTTAATTTCCATAAAGCCTCAGTTTTTCAACAGAAAAATAGAGGTGGGAAAAGGACATATTTTAAAGGATTATTACAAATAGCCCATGAGATAATGTGTATAAAGCACTTAGCATGGAGTCTGGTGCATGTTAAGTGCTCAATAAATATGAATAAATTGATATCAGTTGATTTTTAACCAATCTTCTTTATATATTAATAATGAAATTTTTACTAGATGTTTCTAGAACTGCTCAATGGTCAGAGTTTTTTTCAACTTCTTCAAATTGTTTTACTTTTCCAGACTTTAGTTCTAGACATTTGAATTGAGATTAACTTGCTATTATAACTTCTAAAAGCCCAACCCTTACTTTCAAAAGAAAAGAACCTGAAGAACCTTGCTCCCAATCAAGAGTTTACATACATTCTGTCTGAGATTATATCAAGTATGACACATATATGAATATATACTAAAATACTAAGTCAGCTAATCAGTCACATTATTATTTATCTAGCCAACTCATTACCATGACAAATATTTTGACAGAACAGCAATAAAGAAAAAATACTCTTTTATTTAAAGAGTGAAATATATTACTAGTATATATAGATATTCTCTAAAGCAAAATTATGAGATGTACAGTATTCTCTCTTTTACTAAATATTTGGGATGAGAAACATTTAATTGAGGTAAAATTAATTATATCTTTGGCCTGACCTATCATCCTACTGACATATTAATATATCATACCACTGTACAATTCATCCTTGTCTAATTTCTTTCATCTTCAATTCAGAAAATTAAAAAGCTTGGACTTAATAATATTATTTAACTTTAAGTGAGATAGGTCATTATCTTGAACAAAGAAAGTCTAATTATTGCTATGTATTTTATTTTATTTTATTTAAAATTTTTTATTAAGGTATGATTGATATACACTCTTATGAAGGTTTCACATGAAAAAACAATGTGCTTACTACATTTACCCATATTATCAAGTCCCCACCCATACCCCAGTGCAGTCACTGTCCATCAGTGCATAATTATTGCTATGTATTTTAAAACAGGTAGGTAATCTTCACAAGAATGGAAAATTTTTATATGAAGATAATTTTTGTATACTCACTGGCTGATTTATAAGTTGAAACTTATTAATAGAAGAATACTGTACAAAATGGTAGGGCAACTATCACTAGACATTAATATTTAACAGAATCAAATTTTCTTAGTTTATATTAACATTATATATAATTTAAAGGTTTTCTAAACCAATTTTTAAAAATTTCATGTGAAATTTATAAAAGACCACTTCAATTTAACAAATACTTCAGTAAATAGAATTTGCCCTCCCCTACAAGAACTATCCAACCTACAAGTTCCCTTTAGAGCTATTTTTACACTCTTAAAAAAAATAAATTTAAAAAAAGGTCCTAAGTTACAACAAAACTAGACTGATTAGTAATGTCGATTTCATAACTGCAAACTGAGCACTTAATTTCCAGGAATATTATAATCTATTTATAGAACCCTAAGTCTTAAAAATACTACTCTCAGGTTACCATTATTTCATTATTACTATTCATAATCATACTTCACACTCCAGTATTTGCTATTACCCAGATTATAAATTGGAACTATAAATGAAGCGTAAGTGTTTATTCATAGTTTATAGAAACTCTCAATACTAATGACATAAAGTTAGTTTGACTTAAATGGCTATGGGCTGAAGAGATAAAAATCTAAAGTAAACTAATTCCTTAAAAATATTTCCCAGCATTTTAATTTCTTTACAGAAACTAAGATACTCCTCCTCTGCACAGTGATACCCACCACATATCATAGGAGACTCACAGGCAGTATTACAATTCTCTTACCATTGGAAGTCATACACATGCCCAATAAAATTCCTGATTTAAGTCATCTTATTCCACATTGTTAAAGATCAGTAAAGATTAGGAAGACTAAAAGCTCACAAAAGAAGAAAGGAAATTGGGAAAGCATAATTGGGATGGGAGGAGGGAAGAGAATATGACAAGAGGAAACAGACAACAGTAAGGAAAAAATGTTGCAATCAAGAGACAGAGGACTGGCCTGCCTTTGAATATCACTCCAGCTACATCTTAGTTCTTGGTCTTCATCCACTGTCAACAGCCATTCTGGCTGCATTTCTGAACTGGGCTCTCATGGAGGTGATACATTCACCAGCCATCTTTAGGAAGGTAAATGATTAATTGCACTGTTTTCCCACTGCTGCAAGGACAATGAAAGGGAAAGTAAACTTGTGCACCTCATTTCATATCTAGTTGTAATTTTTCCACACAACAATAAACAGAAACATGTACTTTAAGGTTATCAGGCCTTTTCTTTTTCCTTTTTGTGCACGTATGTGTGGTGTATCTGTGCGCTTTCAAGATAGTTAATATAAAAACCCCAATCTCCCAATCATCATCAAGTTGACAATAATTTTAATGTACTTGAAATCTAACCACAAATACTGTAACATGGAATGGTTGTTTTCTCTGAAAGTCTCTTTTATTGGATATACTTATATTGATCTAATAGAATTATAAAGAAAAAGCAATGTGATTTAGAATTATGATTTCCAAACATGAAAATCATTAGCAGGAAAATTTAATGTTAATCTTATGTGAATATATCTAAGGTCTACAAAGAAATTCTATCTTGAGATGTCCTGCCCAAACAACACAGGGTGATTTTGATAACAAAGGTCTAAAATAAAGGATCATAGCATCTTTCTTTGCCTTTGCAAATAAAATAAAATAAAAAAAAAAAAAGAGAAAACACACTTTTGTGTGTTAGTGTTGTTTAGTTAAATTCATGTCTAAAACACCTCAAGAAATAATAATTCTACAAAGATAGTTCTGAAATGGAGAAGTACAAAGTCAGTGTTTTTGGAGGGTCGTGTAAAGAAGTTGAGCACACAGATTAAAGAGAAATTATTACAGATACATTTCTTAACCCACCTGCTATCAGGTCATCAAGAGTGTCGGTAAGCGTCTGGGCTGGAGTTGCAACCATCAGTCCATCTGGTTCTTGAACTAAGAGCCCCTGATCGTGTCCAGTAATAGCAATCTGAGGCTGTCCTATTATCTGATGGTTACCTGATACTTTCTGAAGTTCAAGAGAATCTGTCCCATTAGAACCTAAGTCACTGGAAAAGTTACACTGTGGAGATGATAAAGGCTGGACTGGGACAAAATCAGTGTGTTCTGCCGATGGCGGAGACTGTTGCTCATCATCAACATCATTATCTTTAAATAAGATTGTGTCAACCTGAGGTAACTCTGAAAAGTGATCCTCTGGGAGACTACCATCTCCTTCCCCTTCCGGGAAGACTCCTCTATGAGAGCACTGCTGGTGGAGAGATACTGAGTCTTTCTGACCTTTGGTTTCCAAGTATTCTTTGGTAAACTGCTGCTGTGTTTTCATCTGTAACTGCCTTTCCACTTTCTGCAGTTCTTTCAGTATTTTCTTCTTCTTCTGGACTTGCTCTTCTCTGTTCTTTTTAAGTTCTTCTATCTTATCTTTGTTCAGAGGTTCACCTTGAATTAACTCCAATGACTTAAGCTGTGCTTTTTCAATAGCACTAATTCTTTGTCCCAGCTCATTCAGCTTGCCTTCGGTCTCCTCTACTATGCACTCCAAAGGCTGGTATGGGTGAAAAGGTGGCAATGCATCCTGATCTGCTACCTGCAGGGAATTGGACTTCTGCTTGGATGAACCTAAGCACATGAAAAATGTTTGAAAAAGTGCCATGCTAAAAAACAAAAAAACAAAAAACAAAAAGCAACAACAACAACAAAAACCCCACCTCATTTCCCCCACCACCCCACACATGGACTTCCCTCCCAGAACCCTCATAACTAAGGCTATAGAATGGTCAAAGATTCACATTAGTGGTAGGTAGATTAAAAGACTATACTCATCTATTCTAGCACAAACTGGGATGTTGCCAATTAAAAATATGTCAATTTCTTAATAAAAACACCCTAATCTTCAGGAAAGGAGGATTTTGGAAATTAGGATACGGGCAGAGAAAAGAAATGAAATAGGAAAAAAATCTTAAAATTCTGCTTATTAGATTGGTATTTTAAAAGAACATCAAATATAAAGCAGTATCAAAATACTGTTGAGGATACCAGCAATGTTAGCTTAACTGCCCAACTATTCTTTTCACAACATTAACAGTGCAAGTACAAAAAAATAAAACTCGTGGATAAAACTAGTTAAAAGTGTTTTTCAAGTTGCCAAAGTATTTCTCATATTAAAATATAATGTGAAATCACAGTTTTCCAATACATATCCTTCTAAAATTTTCCATTGTCTTTAATATTTCTTTACATGAACACTATATTAAACTTATATCACAAAGGACAATTATTCTGAGTTTTAAATTAACTCTTCATGTAAAAGTCTATGAGAGAAACAAAGAATGTTACCCAGGAGAAAAATCAGACTTCCCATATAGGATTTTTCATATTGACAATGTATGCTAAAAATGAAATAAATGCATGTTATTTTAAGATTCTTAGTTGTGCTTGTTAATCCCCTCATGACAAAACAATTATCAATATTAATGATCCAATCCTAACATCTGGACATAAAAATGGAGGAAGTATACAATAACTATTTTGAGGCAAATTTGAGGCTTCATCTTATTTAGGCAGAAGTGGGGCTACTCAGCAATAAAAGGAACAAAATACTACTCAAACATCCTACAACATGGATGAACCTTGAACGCATTATGCAAGTGAAAGAAGCCAGACACAAAAGGACAATTGTGCAATTCTATTTATATCAAATCTATAGCTAAAAGGCAAATCTACAGAAAGAAAGTAGTTGTTGCCTGGGGGTATGTGACTGCTAGCTAAAACTCATTACACTGTACACTTCCATGAGGGAACTTTAAGGTATGTAATTAAACAACAATAAAGAGCTTAAAAAAATGAATTGAGTAAAAAATAGTCCACTCTTTTGGACTGCAGTCAACATATATGAGTAAAATATGTAACTTAAGAATTTTAACAGTAAGATCATCCAAAGTATTCAAAATGATTCTCAAGTCCAAAGTAACAAGTCACCCATTTGATGTTAAAATGCTCTCAATTGCAAGAGGGTAACAAAACCACTGGGAGACAGAGATGCAATTGCTTTTTTTGCTAGAACAGGAGATCTCAAAATTACAAGCAGCTCAAACAACTGTTAACATGTTATTACTGAAAAAGTCTAATAGTTTTTCCCCTAGATATTGTCTTTAACAAAGTCAGAAAATCAGTTCCAAAATCACTGCAATCACTTTAAGAGACTCAAAATAAAAAGCAAACTTCAGGAAAATGCATTGTCTAGATTCAATTTTATATTTCTATCCAAACAAAATGATGGGGAAACACTTTATCCTTTCAGTGCAAAAGCTGTTAGATTTGTCAAATAATTTTATAACTATTTCCATAGATCATATAGGAATCCATGGTTTGATACTTGTCAAAGTACCTAATGACAATCAACAGGTAAGACAAGGAAGGTTAATTGCCACAAATAACAATGTACAAATCTGCCAGCGCAGCAAAGAAATTTTCAGTTCTGCAATAAATTCAGTTACCATCAGCAGAGTAAATTTAGAAACTCTGCAAATATTCTGAATGTTCCCTTAAACATTCATTAATTTCAAAACACCCCTGTATAGTTGCTATGTAATGTATGTTTAAGATAAGAGAAAACTAGGTAAGAGTTCAACACAAAGCAGACTGATAATTATATGACCACACTGGACATTCACAGATTTAAAACCTAATAACTATTAAGATGATCTAAAATAAGACTAGAATTTTGGGGACAGCAGCAGATAGGACTAGCCCTGTCTTGTCAACAAATAAAATGCAAGAAGCTTAGATACAAGATTACTAAGAGCAACTTGAACATGTGCAGCAGGAAAAACAGAGGATGGTGAAAGTAAAGCACAAAAAGCAGTTCTTCCCCAAATAGCCAATGACTGACTATCTGTAACCATGGAGTTAGTGGGATTACCTAGATACATATCAAAGCACTAACACAAGCTAGACTATCAAGAATAAACCTGACTGAAAAACAAATAATGTTACCTAATTTCTCCTAGAAGAGGAAGCAACACCTTCAATTTTGGGTAAAAGTAAATAATGTGACAAGTGTCCTTTTAGCAACAGAATTTCCAGTAGGTGAGAAGGCAGTGCAAGATGCCAGAAAATGAAAGAGTTCCATCTCCTTAAAACATCTCCCACAAATAAACCTGTTCATTGGCAGTGCTGAGTGTCATTGTAAGCGCTATTTAGGAACATAGGTAAAGTCACCATCTCATCTCTTTGGTCTGGTGTCTATCCTACATCCTTACCTTTCACTTTTCCTCCATGAATAAAACAAAGTTTGCAATAGGAAGCCATGATATCAAAACAGTTTAGGATATGGTCTTTATTCTTTTAATGGGCAGTGAGGTAATGAGTTGAACATACACTTGCCAAGTATTTACTTCACTATTGAAATGAGTTTAATTCTATCAACCAGTTTTGTGTATAATTAGTTCACTGTACAATAGAAAACAATGGCCAAAGGAAAAAAATACATGACTAAATATGGATCTGGATCTGATTTCATATATCCTTACTTGGTTTTGTCTAATCAAATTTAAACATTGTTCTGCAATTCCCTCGCTTTCTTACATCACCACACAGCACAGCACCATACTAGAATGATGTTTAAACAGCATTCCCAACTGGGTCTTAAAAAAAAAAATGATGAGGTAGAACTGAAAGTAACATAGTACATCAAATACAGTAGGGTATATATTATCTAATAGAATGTGTATTTGGAAAAATAGGTATATACTGTGTCCTGGGTTTCAATATAAAATATTTCTTATTGTCACAGTCAAAAATGAAAGCCATTGGCTGACAGTTGACTCATTTTCCTTTTTGTCTATAAATACCTGTCTCAAAATTTCCCAAAATAACAGGGCATGCTAAACGTCTTTAATACAGTAAGGGTAACCAAAGGTGTTCAAAGATATGGCACGTGTGTTACATTCAACTTCAACCTCTTACTGTAAGGAGTTATATGTAATTTGGGCATATGCAAACCCACGTAAGCATGATTACATAATAGAAATTCACTAGAGAGTATCAGTAGTAAAATACCAGGGGCATGCTCAATTTTATTTATTATACATATAATTTATATAGTTTTAGGATTTGATTAAAAAAAAGAAATTTTCATATTGCCTATTCCAAGAAACAACTCTGAAATAAGACAGCATGTTAATTTAATTCTTACTTTGCATTTCTGTTTTCGGTCTTTCCCCCACTGTTCTAGAATACTACTGTTGATTAATTTTTTAAATGTTCTTTTAATCACAATGTCTGTCTTCTTAAACATTCTTAATTTTTTAGAATTTTCTTGATTTAAAAAAATTTCTTTTGCCTTCAGAATAATCTATATTCTTAGGCCTGGCATTCACTAATTTATTCAACAAATATTTGAACAGCTGGTGCAAGCAAAACAGAGTGGACCATACAAAGATGAGCAACATAAACCCTGCCTTTGAGAAGCTTACAGTCTAAAAGGGGAGATAAAGATGCATAAATCCAAATATAAGGATAAAGCCAAGGGTTGGCAAGCATGGAAATGAGGTGAGGTGTATAATAAAGGAACCCTTACACGTTGCTGGGAGGAGGGTAAACTGCTGTAGCCATTCTAGAGAGTGGAGTTGTAGCACTTTGTCAGATAAACGGTATGTATTCCTTTGACAGGCAATTCTGCTCCTGAATTTATCCCCAAGAAATTCTCATGCCGATCTAGAGGGGACTATACGAGTAATTTCATCCCAGCATTGTCTGTGGTGGGAGGAATGAGAGGCAACCTGAGAGGTACCCATCACTAGGAGAAATGGTAAGTAAAATTGGAGGATACACAGGGTGAAGCACTGCGCTGCAGGTAGAAAACAAACTCGAGGTGGACACATGGATAGATCTTAAAGACAGTGTTGAGTGAAAAAAGTAAATAGCAAAAAACAGATCCACAACACAGTACTATTTATGTAAATTAAAAATACAAAGTGTTAACATTTTATAAGAACTTGTAAGAACAGAAGAATATGCACATTAGCCTTAGAATGGTTGCCTACAGGGGAGGTAGTGGAATGGGAAGAGGGACAAACAGGGAATAAATAAAAGTGAGGAGCTATGATGACAAGGCACCAGGGATGGACTGATTCACTCAGCCTTCTACTCTTGAAGTCCAAAGGGGAGAGAAAAGGGCAGAAGTGACTAAAGTCAGAAGGAAGATCCAATAAAGTGATGTAGGAATTCAGAGAGGAAATTATTCCTCAAGATGGCTTGAGGTACACACAAAAGATGTGTTTGTTTATCCTGACATCATTTTAGTGCTTTGCAATGGATGAGTTCTAAGTTGTACAACCTGCAAAGGATGATCACGCTGCTGAATCTTCTCTTTTAGAATCTCTAAAGAACCAGTCACAACAAATATGTTAGGTGCAACAAATGACTTTAATCAACAAATTTAGTCACAAAATTGATTTTGGAAAGGCAAAGGGTTAATACTACTTATGCACCCTTTCCCATCTGAATGTTCATAACTATAGTTAATAAAGCCAAATAATGCTTGAAAACAGAGGAAATCACTCTCACCTAGTTTCACATTTTGTTTATAGAACTGATTCTGAGGCCTCTGTTAGATGTCTCCTAGAACCTCAAATCCTTGAAAACCAACAATGGATAAGTGAGATTAGTTACCTAAATGAGGAGAATATGGGTCAAAATGGATGGAGCCTGGACAAATGGTGCACGTGGCTCATGAAAGAACAGAGTATCTGAGTAGGATATACATAAAAACCTGGGTAAGATGTAAGGGTGTGA
Organism: Manis javanica; assembly: GCF_040802235.1. Taxonomy (NCBI): domain Eukaryota; kingdom Metazoa; phylum Chordata; class Mammalia; order Pholidota; family Manidae; genus Manis; species Manis javanica. Next base: position 87,289,945 of record NC_133169.1, on the reverse strand, counting down.
ATATATATTTTAAGAAGGTGCAGATATGAATAATAAAAAAACTTAATACAGGAATAAAATCTTGTAAGAATTTGAAAGATGACTGCTAGAAGACAGAGTCCTAGAGAATACCCTCCCCCATCCCTAATCATATATGCAACACAGAAATAATCTAAGGTCTTATAAGAAACAAACACAAAAGGGTCAAACGGCAATTTCATCACCCAAAGGAACTTTTCCAGAGACATAAATGACAAGATTTGAGAAAAAGCCACTTTAAGGAGAAAAAAGTAGTAATATATCTAATATAATATGAGAGGCTTTTCTGTCTGGTGTGTACTTTTACATTAACAGATTTTTCCTAATTCATAGTGACATAATATTTTATGATACATATGATTGATACTACTAACATGACATCTTAACACAATGCATTATCATAGTTTGATCCTGTATAAATAGATATGAGCTTGGCAATGCCATTTGGCAACAAAAACAGGCATTTATGTTTAAGTATTTTACTAACAGCTGTCAGTTGCTTGGGATGCTCAGATTCCTTAATGCATGTTTAGCTGGCTTTTTATTTAAGATTAAAAATAGCAGTCTTCATTTTCTGAAAAGTTTGAATGGCTACGTGTCCAAAGGAAAACTGCTAGAATTAGCTTAAGATAGAGTTCAGATATTTTATCCCTAAAATTAACATTAGAAATGAATTCATTCTTGGTGAACATGCTCAATACTCTAAATTACTAAAATGGACATAGTTTGAAAGAAGCTTCTGTTTGCTGCTATAACAGTCACCCCTAACCAACTTTTCCTCATCATAGTCTTAAAGATACTAATATTTACTTACACACCTCATTGTGATTTCAAAAATTAAGGACTTGATTATCATCAACAGAATGAAATATGCTCATAGATTTGTTTTTATATAGTTTTGATACCTTACATATTACCTATTTTCTCTATTTCACAGAGCTCAGATATGACAACTATACATGATTATCAAGTGAAGACACTTCACAAAAGAAAAATATCAGACCTCACAAACTTGAGTCCTTTTATAATCGAGTATGCTACTTCTTCATATTCACTTGGATATTGTTTATTTACTTTTTGATAGGTATTTGTCCAGGTTCACATACTGACAGGTGTTAATCCACTATATTCCACATTACTTGAAACAAACTAAATGTAATTCTTAGCTTCTTACTTACTGAACTGAATCAATGCTAAGACTTAACTAGACAGCAAACACATTTTCACTCCTCATATTATACTATTGTTTAGCTAAATAAATGTCAAATGGAAAATGAAAGTCCAATATATTTTTGCTACTTTAATATAGCCAAGGATTTGGTATGCTTCCTAAGTATTTTCAACTGTGTCAGATGAAATCTACACCTATCAGTATGTTAACAGGACAATAAGGAGTAAGTTTTCCTGGTACTTACGTCATTTCTATTTTAAATAGTCTGTAAAATTATTAGCATTTGTCAGAACTACGTACCTCAATTAATTCTGAGTACACAGTAACTGTGTACCATTAAATTGAAAGTGTACTTTATGAATTCATTAATTAGGTGACAGCATACTCAATTTAACAAACATAATTTACTAACTAACCTTTTTGTACTCCTAAAAGGGTGGCAGAATTCTCCTGTGAAGTTCTGTCAGGTTCCTGGGGAGGTACAACCATGGCAAGTGTATGCATTGGTACACGTGGAACCTAAAAAGTTAACTCAGAAAAAAATAATCTCAGACCAAAGAATAAAACAAAACCACATAAATGAAACAGAGATCCTGTTTTAGACTTTCCTCATATACTACCAGATTCATTTTCTTTTTTCTTAAACAAAAACCTTCACCAAGGAATAGTATCTGAGAATATTTAAAATATTTAAAAATTGGTTTTTAAAGAATTTTCAACCTGACCTCCATTCTGAACAATGAGTATGTATCAACAAGATCTAATACAAGTTCTAACTCCTATTCAAGGCAATCTACAAGTAGTCAATGAATTAAGATAAATGAAATTAATATTACTTTCTTGTTAAGAATGACTTGCTGGTTCCAATTACAGGTAGGAGTACAAGTCACATAATCACTGGCCAATCTATCCTTGTTTAAAATTCTGTATGAGTCAAAAGAAAAAAAAAGTCCAACATATTTCCTGAATTGGGGTATTTTAGCAGTTCTCAGGACAACTTTATAGAAAAGAACTTCAGATTTTACTGACCTTCTACACTTAGTATGCTCTCTATATTCTCTCCATATTTTTAGGTAGGTATAAAAATTACTTTCACGAATTTTTGCTGCACGTACTCTAGTTAACCAAACTTTTCTGGTGAAAAAAGTAGGTATCTCTAGAATTAATACTGTCTTGGGAGGTATTAAGGGAAACCTTTTCTCCTGGTTCTAGATCATGCTTAATGTGTTCTTTAAAAAGCAAACAACCCTAAAGACCTAGTTACAGTAAGATGACAACATGGAATATTTATATTTATATCTGGTATTAAGTGGTTTTTTAAAAACATGATTTTCTGTAAATAAGACAATAAAAAAATTTCCATGTACTTTTGAAGAAAATAAATCTTAAGGAATTTAGGATCATGTTTATCTCAATATGTAATAAAAAGTGAAACCAACCCACTTTGCTTAGAACCAATTTTAAATAAAAACCAACCAACCTGAAGAATACTTATATTTATAAGTCAGCTCTGTTTTACTTTACCTGAGATTGATCTTGAGAAGGTGGGGTGAGCTGAGACACATCTGTAGTAGGAACTGACAGAACGTTGTTTGGATAATCCAATAGATAAGAAACAACATTGGTATGGCCACCTTTTGCAGCTTCAATGAGCATTGTTGAGCCATCCTGGGAAAAATTGACACCATAATTAATTATTTGCAAGTTTCTTCTTATAATATAACTATATACATTCAGTTTTTTAGCAGCTTATATAAAAACAAAACTCATTTTAACAGTAATAAACATTAAGCACTAAGAGATCAGATAAGTTTTAGTGTATCTTAATAATATATGTATTATTTATTTTTAAGTAGAATACCTTGAGTCGGTGAGTAGGGTCAGCCCCATGAGCCAGGAGGAGTTCAACAACTGCCAGGTGACCTCCTGCGCATGCGAGTGATACTACTGTATGATCGTTATTGGCGGTAGCCCTATTCACATTGGCACCTTCAAAGAAAAATAAACAGCAATCTTAGTAACAGTTGGAATCAAGCCAGTTCACAGATAGTATTAAAGATTTTTTTGAAGTACAACATAGATACAAAAAAAAGTGCACAAATCAGAAGTGTATAGTTGAAAATTTTTCACAAAGTGAACACACCTGTGTAACCAGCACCCAGATCAAGAAACAGAGTATTATCCACATACCAGGAGTCCCACCTTGTGCCCCCTTTCAGTCACTACCCACCCCTCCAGTAGTAACTACTATCCTGACTTCCAAACTGTTTTTCATTTTTGGAACTTTTTTTATGAATGAAATCATACAGTGTACTCTTTTGTGTCTGGCTTCTTTCGCTCAATATAATATTTGTGAGATTCATCCACACTGTTGCGCGTAGTTGTAGTTCGTTCATTCAATATCACTTTTAAAATGGAAAATCTAGAAGACTAAGATTAATAAATATATACAGGTTAATGTAAGCATCAAATAATACAATTGTATGTAAGTCAAAATGTTTCAAAGACATTTTTGATCTACTTTCAGAGTATGGCAATATAGCCAGGTCTCAAAGTAGAGAAACAGATTTTTTTTTAAACAGTAATCAAGAGAAATGTAATTCTTTATATTGTGTATTTTAAGAGTCAGAGGGACCTGGATATGGAAAGAAGACATAAGAATATCCAACTATGTTATATGAAAGGCTACTTAGTAAGTTTTTCGAAAGCTTTGTTTATCATGACCTGAAAAAAATCTAGCTGCAAAACTTTTCTTAGCCTCTTTTACAGTAAATTATTTTTGACCCCTGGAAAAATAGTTATTTTCTATTTTTAGTTTTAAACTTTTAGGAAAAAGTTTTTAGTTCAACTACCTTTGTAACTTCCATAAATCTCAAGTAGTAGTTAAGATGATAGCAATATTCATTCTTCCTTAATTCCAGACTATTTTATGAAGAGAAAAATCAACTTATGAGTGAAACTACTATTATTATTTAATTTTCAGAAATAATCCAGCTGAACCCAATCCTAATTTGCACAGAAGTAACCTTTTAGAAGGGGCAAGGCACACTGACAAAGATCCTTACAGTAGCAACACTAATATTTTTAAAGTTGTTAATAATAAATTTAGATGGTGGGGTTGTTTAGCAGTTACTACAGCCTGGAAAGGCTGACATCAGTGTGTTCCTGCTACTCCTGACAAGCCTGACTACATGCTTAGCAGAGTCGTTGCTGGGCATGATCAGCTAACCTCTTTAGTAAAGGAACATGAAAGAATTCTAAAGGTTACCCATCCTTTTATGACTTCCGTGTGCTTGACGTAAATAGCTTTTACAGACTATGTTAAAACATCATGTAAACACATGCCTTACTTGGTAGCAAATATGTGCTATGAATCCAATTTAAGTTTTATCCAATTAAAGAAGAAAACAAGTGTATTTAAAATGATAGAATTTTACACTGTATTCTTAATGGCACAAAATGTCAGAATTCAATTGGAATACAGATAACCTTTCATCAGATTACAGAGTACCTCTAACACTATACACAGTGTTAGGCTGAAACAAATGAAATGATTGACAATACCACTTTTTATGTGTAAAATGACAATTTCATACAGCTTAACCTAATATGGCTTAAGTGTTTTACTTTTCTATAGTAATTAGCCTCGAACTACCTCTTTGTCCATCATTTGAACTTCCTTGCCTGAATATATTCTAATATTAGAATCTCTACAGGATTATAAAAATAATAAATAACCCCCCTGTATACTCATTTAATTCAACTGTGCAACAAACAATTACAGACTTGCTCTCTTGAACCCTCCTTTCCAGCAGACCTGCCAGAACGCTGAACAATACTCTACTAAATATAGCTGGACAATTTACATTTGGGTTTTTCAACTTTTGGGAGCAACCACATGCTGTTTGGTTGATAAAAACTTCAAACTCAAAACTAATAAAGAAAAATCCCAGAAGTACTTCATGAACTCTATGCTATAAATAAAATACAGCAACAAAAGACTAGAATACAGTACTTGCAACTTCAACATAAATTCCAACAGTTCAGAATTTTTTTCCCAGAAATTATAGCTTCTTGGAAATGATCACTTGTACTTTCTTTACCTTTGCTAATAAGGAACTGCACAGTGCACAAATGACCAGCTCTTGCAGCTTTCATCAGAGGTGTTCTTCCACCTTCAGATTCATGTTCCTATTGAAGAACAAAATATAATCCATCAGTACCAATTCATTAACTATGTATTTTAAGCACTTACTACACATGACATGAGAAATACTTACTTAATGTAGTTACTTATACTACCTACCTCAATTCCTCCAAAATGCAAGAGTGATTTCAGTCCACACTAGATGGTATAACTTTTTGAAGGCAAGTTCAGTTTTGTATACCAAATGATAACCATTAAAGATAATACTGTGAACAGTTTGATCCTCAAAGAGAAACAGCTACATTTTTCTAATCTTAAGGTTAGAAAAAGATGCTTTCCTAACTATTCATCTGAACTGTGAAAAAGGAATATTAGTCTCGTGAGGTGATTAGGAGGATCTTAATTATATCAGAAGCCAGTCAGAACTCTATCATAGGCTAGCAACCAATCCCTGAAGAAAAACACTAAGGTATTTCAGTAGTATAAATTAAAAAGGAAAAAATACACCAATGAGCAGATATTTTTTAGAGTAGAAATTAAATACATGAATAGTCAAATGCAAAAGATGCAGTTTTATAATAGCAGGAAGATTGTTATTCTTCTAGGAAGTTTGCCAGCAAGAATGAATGAATGATAAAACAGCTTCCAACCATCCTAGTAACAAATGCCACTAAAATGGGCTTGCTTGTATGGTAAGTAGCTCTGTCTGTTGGGAGAACTGTGAACTGTTATTACATTCACCGAAGTATTAAAATGTAACTGATCACTTCTAGAAGAGTTCTCTCTCCTATCCCCTCTTTCATTATGCATGCAAAGACTGACATCTGTTGTTCTGGTTCTCTTGTTACTAAGAAAAATTTGATAAGGAATAGTGATTAAATCAGGCTTTAGTTCAGCTCTACTCTTCTAACTCAGAATCCTTTAGCTACCATACAGTCAACTGAGTAATAGTGCACTCTGTCAACAGGATACAATTTAGTCTATTTACATGACTATATCTGATCGACAAGTCAAGCAAACTACCAACAAGAAATAAGAGTAGATTGTCAATCTAACAATCTAATAGAAACTTTAAACTGGACTGCAGTGACAGGAATTTCTCACAGAAATACTGAAGAGTTTCTCAACCTCCTATAAAAAGTAGTTTATACTTTGACTTTCAATTGTTATGCATATTGATCAGATAATAATTTTTATTAACTCTAAAGGTGTGGAAGAATGAGTAAGTATAGACAATGCAAAAATAGTTTGGCTTTAGAATGGAATTTGAACTTATGCTCAAATGTAGATAAATCTAACATTCCACCAATTTTCCACACAATCAGAATATACACCATGAATATATTACTCAAAAGACTTAGAAACTTGTCTGTCCAGTTTTTCCATCTGACTTATTTCTGAATTATCATTACAATCAACTACACACTGGAAATAAATTGCTCCTTTGGCAACTTACTATTTCCCTTCCTATCTCAGGGCTTTTTTGGTCAAGCTGCTTTCTCTATAACACTTCTATTAGCTCTTCTCATCCCTCACATCCCGTCAAGTGTTATTTCCTCAAGGAAGATCTCCCTGAGGTTCCTGACCAATCACTCTTTTTATAACACATCTTCCTTGACTTAACAGTGACGTTATGTCCTGATAAACCCACAGTAAGATTAAAATACATAAAGTCAAAAACAATTCATTTAATATACTTAACCTACTGAACATCATAGCTTAGCCCAACCTATTTTAAATGTGCTCAGAACCCTTATATGAGCGTACACTTGAGCAAAATCATCTAACACAAAGCCTATTTTATAATATAGTGTTGAACATCCTGTGTAATTTACTGAATACTGTACTGAAAGTGAAAAACAGAATGGTTGAATGGGAACAGAATGATTGTAAGTATATTGGCTGTTTAATTGCACGGCTGGCTGGGAGCTGCCCAGCATCTTCAGAGTATCTTACCATGTATCACTAGCCTAGGAAAAGATCAAAATTCAAAATTTGAAGTACAGTTTCTGCTGAATGCATATTGCTTTCACGCCATCATAATGTCAAAAAATTTAAGTCAAGCCATTGTAAGTCAGGGTCCATATATATGACACAGTCATATGAACTGCTTGTTGTAAGTTTCAATCATATATTTGTTTGTGTAGTTATTTGGCTAACATGACTCTGACATTAAACTGTGAACTCCATAAGAACAGCTGTCATCTCTATTTTTGCTTACCGTTATAAACCTAATGTCTCAAACAATGAAGTGCTGGAATACTGTATACCAAGAAGGAACCTAAGCATAACTGACCTCTCAAATCTTCCCTCTCATAATATTGAGGTTTCAAGTTTCAATTTTCTACTAGGTAAGATAAAGAAAAGTTAATTTAACAAGAAATTAAGAGAGTTAAACTTAGAGAGTTAAGACATTCATTATCTGCATTTGATAATACAAGTTGACCGTTGAACGACATGGGCTTGAACTGCATAGGTCCCCTTACACATTTCTTTCAATAAATATTCTGGGCAATTTTTTGGAGACTTGTGACAATGTGAAAAATATTTTCTTTTCTCTAGCTTACTTTATTGCCAGATTACAGTATATAATGCATAACATACAAAATGTGTATTAACTGTTTATGTTATGGTAAGGCTTCCAGTTGACATAGGCCATTAGTAGTGAAGTTTTAGGGAGTCAAAAGTTACATGTGGATTTTCGATTGTGTAGGGGTTGGCACCGTTAACCCCCACATTGTTCAAGGGTCAACTGTACATTATTACTGACATGGATAGGCAATACTAATGTCACTTGTCCTTTCTTTCCTTTTTCTTTCTTGTTTTTCATTTTCATGTTTTTATTGAAGTATCATTGTTATATAAAGAGGTTCAACAGTTATAAATATTATTAAATCCTCACCCCCACTCTTTCCTTATTTCTTAAGCATGGGAGGGACACCCATCAACAAAACTAGGTCCCATGAGTAATGGCAAAGACCAAAGATTTTGAAAGCCCTGCTTTACAACAAACTTTTAAAGTTTAGTAACTGTTAGTTCTCTATATTTAAAAATAGTAATACAATAGCTGCTAAAAGGTAAGAAATCACAAAGTAGAGTCCCGTGATCCTCACCCCAAGTCAGATTTCAAAATTCAACATACTAATAAATTTATGAAACAAATTGTTAAAAGCTTTATTTTCCTCCCTGTAAGTAAACACACATACATTCCTTTGGTTTTGAACAATATAATTCTGACACTGTGGTTTGTAAAACAACTTTATAACACATTTATAGTATTTCATATCCTAAGATCAATAATGTATATCCCACAACATATATCACTGGTCTCATATCTACTAAATCCTTCTCTTAAAACAGGAATCAAATTTGTGTATACTACTTATGACTTTGGGTTTATCAGTATGGTCAATGTTTGTTCAAGGTCAATAAAACTTTTAGACATCTTTTTTTTCCTTCATAAACACAATTATTTTCCACGGATACAAATTTAAGTATTATACAGTCTAACTTTTTTTTTTCTTTCTCTGTCCTTGCAAATAGCTAAGATAATATAGGGATTATCTATTCCTTGAACATTTGATAAAACTCACCTATAAATCCACATGGTCTTTTTACCGTCATTGGATGGATGACTTTAAACTACTGATTCAACTTGTAATATAGTTATTGTTCTATTGAGGTTTCTTGAGTCAATTTAATAATTTATATATAGAAAAATCAGTATTTATTTCATCTAAGTATTCACATTTATTGACTGTTCATATAATTGCCTCACAAATTTTAATGATCTCTACTGCAAATAGTTTTAATTCCCTTTGTTTCTATCATTTACCTGTTCCCTTCCCCTTTTTGAAAGTCTGACTTTCCTATTTCAGTAGTTTTTCTTTTTAATCACCTCTTAATTTTGCTTTTCATCCCTATTTTATAGTTTTGAAATTTTCTATTCACTATTGCTTTTATCTTTACCATTTCCTTCCTTCTTTGTGCTGTTATTCTTTTATTAGCTTCATTTACTTTCATTTTACATAAATATATAAAATTTTCCTTCTAAGGAAATAAAGATACCACTTTAACTGTAACCTGTTTTAATGTGTAGTTTTTGTGACAATTTTCTACTTTGTAATTTTTACTATGATTGTCTCTTGAGCCCAAGAATTATGTAAAAGTATTCTTCATTTTCTAGATGGATGGAATTAAAAAAAATTTTTTTTGATTTGTAACTTTAAAGCAATAGAGATAAAAAAAATGTACTCCATATGATTAAGTTTTAAAGACTTTTTTGTGGCCTAAAACATGGACAATTTTTATACATGTTCCATGTATTGGCATATTTACTGGAAACAGAATGCTAGCTCTCTAAGAGTAAACTTGATTTTTTCAAATTCTTTTATTTGTTTGAGCTATCAGTTTCATAGTGAAGTATATGGAAAAAATCCTATCACTACAAATGTAGACATGATTACTTTTCTTGTAATTTTCTATTTTATTTGGAGAGTAGATTGTTAGTTACTGATTAGCAACTGTTCTATCATTTGAAAGAGCATTCAATCATCTCTAAAAATGCTTTTGGCTTAAAATTTCATTTTATCTTATATTAATATTGGCTTACATTAACTTTTTCCATCACTTTGTCAATCCCTCCCTGTCATTTTGCTTTATCTTCTAAAACCAAAATCTGCTAGATTTTGACTTTTAACCTAATTCAAGTCTTTGCCTTTTAACAACTGAGTTCAATAGGTTTATATTTGTCCTGATTACTGATAGATTTTTCTAAAAAATTTTAAAGTTATTCTGCACTTGGTCTTCCTTTCCTGAACAACACAGGGACTCTAAGCATGGTTTTTAAACCTTCTAACCCATCCTTCTGAATTTCATATGCTATTGCTATCTACAGTTTTAGTATTGCTTTGGTTATAAGCATAAAAATTTAAGTTTTATATTAAAAAATTTATATATATAGTATGTTTCACTAATTTCTTTGCTTACCGTAGCTTCTTGCATCCCACGCCTTCCTCCTGGGTATATTTCTCTCATTGATGTACATATCTTTTGGTAGTTCTTTTAGCAAGGGTCTGAGGTGGTAAGCTCTTTTATTCTTTGTAGATCTGAACATATGCTTATTTTGCTTTCTCTGGAATGGTAGTTGAGTACAGAGTTCTATATTGTAATATTTTCTCTTGGTATTTTGAGGATATTACTCCCTATTGTCTAATATGATTAGTATTATTGATGAGAATCTGCCATCAAAAATTTGATTGTTGTTCATTTGTAAGTAATGCATTTTTTTCTTCCAGTAGCTTCTAAGATAATTTTCTTTATCCTTACAATTCTGCAGTTTCATTTGTGCTGCTTAGTGATTAATTTTTCCACTCGATTCATGTCTTGCTTCAATTCTAGAAAATTCTCCATCATTATTTCTTCAAACATTGCTTCTGCCTTCTGTTTCTATCCTTTCAGTAACTTCATATAGTGTGGAACTTCTCAATCTATCTCCTTTCTCTCAATTTCTTTCATATTTTCCATCTCTTTATGTTTGTGCTGTATTGCTTTTTCTTATCATTTTAATCACTAATTGTGTCCAATACACTGTTTATCCTACATTACTGTTTTTATTTCCACCTTTTTCCCCCCTAAGTTTAAATATTTTGTTTCATATCCATCTATTCTTAACTTATATAATTATCAGTTTTTGCTTCATTGTCTCATTGTTTTATGGCTATCAGTCATAGTTTAAAATAAGCATTTAAAACTTTTAAGATTAAAATCTTTTATTTCAGTTTCATTGGACCTGTATTCTCCTGTTTTGCCTTTTGTTTGCTTGTATTTTGACTATCTCTGGATGTAGATTTGCTCCTGAATTTTGTAATTTTTTTATTTGAAAAAGATCATTCTGCATGGGAGTTGTTTGTTCTTTCATTTCCATCCACAAACTTATCCCTTTTCATCAGATGATTTGAAAGTTGCCTCAGTCTGGCCCCTTCAAGTCCATTTCAGAAGATCTTTCACTGGCAACTTAAGCTTTTGGTCCTGTGGAGTTTGGCGCCCTCCAAGTTGTTAGTTGGCACTGTTGTCTTTGCAACTTCCCTCTACCAAGAACAATTTACTAATTCCTAACTGCAACCCTGGGCAGGTTCTTGGAGCGTTTTTTTCCAGCTTGGTTCACAGGTATGGCAATAAGGTGCCAAGTTCCTTGCTTCAATTAAGTGGACTACATCTATTGGTCTGCTCTATTTGAGATGCATTCAGTCCCTATTTCCCTGTTGATGTTGAAATCCCAGCCGCCACAGCCCATTGCTTCCTAGTCTTAATTCTCCTTGGGCCTATAGTTTCAGCTGTAGATCTGTTTCATTTCTAATCCACAGAGTTCTTTAATCTTGTTTCTGAATATAGCTACATATTTTTAGTTTCCTTTTTTATTTCTCCCTTTTTTATTGTATCTATGTACATGAAATGATATAGATGAGAGGTTTCATACTAACACTGACTTTACCTTCTTGACTGGGAGTCATTTTGTACTTATATTTAAACAACCTTGAGATAGCTGAAAATGACTCGTTCAACATACTTTAACCTAGAAAGAGAGAACCTGGCCTTTAAAAAAATGTATTAAGACTTTTGCGTATTTCCCAGATAGTTTTAGATCAGGAAAAAATGGATAGTTTCCCAGTTTTGAGTAGTAAAATTTAAAACTATGCATATTTATGTTATTCCTTTATAAAAAGTTAGCATTTAAAAAGTGGGAGATCATGTTTAAAGTTTACTAATGTAAGCTAATCACTAATGGTTGAAGTATCTTGATAAAGGGGTACTCAGAGCTTATAAGTCCCTTAAAATCCTATCCATGACCAACAAGTTCTAGTTTTGATGAATAAGCACTATGAGGAAAAAGATGTAGTTTCTTTCTACTTGGCTTTAGAAAACAAAATTTAGTTTTAAATTAAGTTGATTTTTAAAAAAATAAGTTGATTTCCTTTAAAACTGCAGTCATGGGCACCCAAGATATGTATCTAAGGACTGTAACTATATCACAGAGGCAGTGTTTGTTGGAGTCAGGGAAGGACATTGTCTAGGAGGAAGGATGAGCATCACAGGAGAAGGGAGGGAGCTCTTTTTATATTATATATGTACTGGAGGATTCTGGTACTACCCCTGGGGATATGTTCTTTGAACCTACCACTGTATATTACTCATTGCCTTAGTGATCTACTGTTACTGATCAGATTCATATCCCTCAGGAGAAGTGAGATGGATAAAAGACTGAGGTCCTGTTCCAGAGCTTGTGTTTAGCTCAGTTTCTAAAAATCGTAAGTAACAAAGAGAAAAAACAAGCTTATTCAGTATGGATGGAGGAAAAATGATCAATTTTAAAGGAAAGATGGAAAAAGAAAAGAACTTAACAATGATGCATCTACAGACTAGCAATGACTAAAGTGTAGAATATGGAGGATTTGTCATCAGAATCTCCTGGGATATTGTTTAAAATGTAGACTGCCTATTTCAGATCTGAACTCCAAAAGAGGGCTGCAAACCCCATTTTTAAAAAGTGTTCCAATATTTGAGATCTATTTGTAGCAAGAGATTTATAATCACATTTCCTTTAACAAATCTGAGAAAGAATATTATATCTGAGATAACACTCAGCTTTACATTCTTGATGAGAGCTTGAGATATTATGCAAACCAAGTAAAAGTTGGGGTATCTTTTCTGGGGTATCTTAACTCTCCGATAAGGGGAATGCAAAAGAACTATTTGAATAAGAAAATCTATTTTTCACCTAAGAGGTGTCTTAGGAATACCACTTAAAAAGAATACTAAGGAAGCAAACTACTATTAATATAAATCTCTTTTTATTGGAACTTTCCACACAATATTTTGTGAAATAAATTTATTTACTTTGTTCAAATAGAATGAATGTAACAAGTTTTCATTCAACAAGCCAATAATGAGGATATTTAGTAAGCATTATGACTGAGAGGCTTGATACTGAAAATTTTAGATGCCCTATGTTCATTGCGCTACAATCATAATTTATTCCTAACTTAAAAATTAAGCACTACACCTGAGTTTAAACAAATTTCTCTGGATTACAACAGATATTAAATTTGCTTGATTTTAAAACCATCAGGAACAAACTCCACACTTTTTTTTTAAAAGTAATCTTTGCTTATAAACAAGTATTCACCTTCTTAAAAAGAAATTTCAGAATGAAACTACAGGGGACAATTTTAAGAAGAAAATTTTAACTTTATAGAAATTAGGGCATGAACAATATAATAAATATTTCACTAAACTTTTTTCTGTTTATTTGAGGATTATATAAAAAATAATCCAAAGTATTACCCTAAATCTGAGTTTCAGGTCTTTGATGAACAAAGTTGAATGCAGAGGACTTTATAATTCAGACTTTCTGGGGTATCTTAACTCTCCTGAGAAGGGGAATGCAAAAGAACTATTTGAGTAAGAAAATCTATTTTTCACCTAAGAGGTTTCTTAGGAATACCACTTAAAAAGAATACTAAGGAAGCAAACTACTAGTAATATAAATCTCTTTTTATTGGAACTTCATAATGTTTTTCAATGAAGAGGATTTCCTTTGTCACCCAGCAGGGTCCTGGAACTTCTTGGCTGCAATTCAGATATCCAGAGTTCTTGTTTCCTATAACATCTACTCTTTAGTAGTAGCTTACAAGCATCAAAGGCCACCCTCACCTGATGCTTGGCCGGATCTATGCCCTCCAAAATAGTCTTCATGTCCTCCTGCTTGTCCTGTGAAAGGAAAAAGAAGAACTCACGGATCTTATTCCAAAAATTAAAGTCACATTTGGCCATGAAGACCTTGTGACTGGTACTTCAGGTGCTGGGCTTTTTAAACTCAGGATCTTCAACTAAAAAGATTCTCATCTGTAGCAATCATAATCTCATGAGCAAACTATGATTTTTTTAAAGTATATGATAATGTGGTACTCTACCGATATAACTTTAATATAAACTTTAATATATGCAGATATAATTCTGCTGAATTATTTGAACTCATGCCTTTCTCTTCAAATACAACTAAAGCTACAGAAGCAAGAGCAGTATCTTTTCATATCTAACCAAATAAAATAATTTAATCAAAAGATTTGGGAATATCAGAAGTTGAGAAAAAAGTAAGCAAAATACCATAAGATGATTAAATAGTTAGGTAGCTCCCCTCCTCCATTATAAACACACTTAATGATGACACTTTTCAATTAAAATAGGAACTTTCAAAGAACCTGAGAGATGGAATATCTATATTTTCTCTAGATTTAGACTCCTGACAGAGAGAAATTACTTAAACATGAGATAGGGTTATGGTTAAAGAAATAGTAATAAACTTTGCAGTCACTGAGCAGGATCAACTAAGTCTCCAAATAAAAGAAATATGGCCTAGAGAAGGCTTCACCCTAAGTTACTCCTACCTCTTACCTAGGTAATGTGTCTACCTTAAGGGGATATGTGCTCCTATGGTAGAGATTTGATAAGAAAGCAGTCTGAGACAACTAAATGATTTGGAGAAGCTGACTGTTGAGGCTCACTTCCTCTCCCTATCCCCATGATTTTCAAAAAACAGCAAGCCCCATTCAAATAGGAATAATAAGCATAAAGTATCCTAAAGAGAACCTACTAAGAAGTTTCCAAAAAAATGGAAAGAGAATAAAATTTTAGTCATATCTCCTTCATATTTTCAAATAAATTAATGAGAACCTGAACTCTTTAAATAAACAAAGTGATACAACAGCAAGAGATTCAAAACTGAGTTAGAAGAGCAGAACAAACTAAATAATGATGAAACCATGAAAACCACATCAGAAGCAGCCACAGATACAGAAAAAATAATAACCTGGAGGATGGTCTTAAGGAAGAAGCAATGCACAGCAAAAGGAAAAATGAAAAGAATTAGATATAAAGAATACAAATAAGGGAGATCCAATATCTGGAGACTAAATATCTGAGAAGAAAGCAGAACAGAAAAGGAAGTATTCAAGGACATAGAAGAAGAAAACTGGAAAAAGAGGAGGAAGATGAGGACAAAGGCAAGGAGAAAGGGAGGAGGAAGAGGAACACCTAATAGATACAAAGCACTCATTGTTTTCCAGGAAAACTAACACAGATTAATAAACCCCAAGAAATATCCTGGTGAAATCACAGAAGTTTAAGCATAATATAATAACCTTATGACAATCTAGGCAGAAAAAGGAAGTCATTTACTTACAATGGGAAATATTTTAGTTAAGCTCTGGCAGTATTCAAAGCCAGAAGACACTGGAATAGCAGACTTAAAATTTTGAGGGGAAAAAAAAACAACTGATTCAGTAATTTTATATATGGCTACATTCATTTATAAATACGATATACAATAGTTTCAAAAATACAAGCACCTGGGAACTCCTTTTTCTTTGGTGTGCGGGAGTAAATTCATATCCAAATACTATTATTAGTCACCTAAGAGGTGAGCCAAGTTCAGGAACTCACAAATTAAGAGGCTACATAATCTGAAAGATTAGTAAACACTGAATCTAAATATATAGTTAAACAACTATGAGAAATAGGGTCATAAAACAGAATGTAAATGTTATAAAACCATGACAATGTAAAAATAAAATAACTCATGAAAATCCTATGGTGGAAGACATGTTAATCTCCTTTCAGAATGGAGTAGATACTGTCTGAATATTTGATATTTTAAAAAGCAACTTTTAAAAAAAGAAATTAATAGAATATTTCAAAATTTGCATCTTCAAATGATGCCTGAGTACTCTTTCAGAAAGTAACTTTATACCTGTGTTTCATATAGTTCACCAAAGCTTTGGAAGCAATTAATGAGCAGCTACTATGGCTCCTTGGAAAACAGGGAAATTTTTTAGATAAAACAAACATGAGGACCGTGATCAGAAATTAGAAAATTAAACCACAAAAGAGAGAGAGAGAAACAGAGAAACAAAGAAAGAAACAGAAACAAAGAAAGAAGATATATAACATTAGTAAAAATGTAGGGAATTAGGAGGTCTCAATTCTTAATAAAAGTATAAAATGGCTCACAATTTTTGAACAATTTGGCAGTAGCTATCAGAATTTTAGATGTGGACCCTCTGACATCCAGCAATTTCAATTTTAGGAATTTATTCCTATAGATGTATTAATAAAAGTAGCAAAGATATATAAATATGCTTAACAATAGCACCACCATCTGCAATGTTTAAAAACTATAATACCCAAATGTTTATGAATAAATGGTTATTAAGTTACATAAAAAACACTGGGCACTTGTGAAAAAGAATGAGAAATCTGTTGGAACTGACATAGAAAAATACTGTATTAGCAAGAAAAAAGTTGCAGAACTGTATATCTGGTAAGAAAACCATTCATATGAATGAATAAGACATACAGCTCACATACATAGTATATATATATTCTTGAGTGTATAGAAATGTCTAGAAGCATATACAACATATTGCTTAAATTAAAAAAAAATCTTATGCAGAAATCTACATTTGTTTCAGAAGGTTTAACATAGGTAACAAACTGATCCTTCAAAACCTTTTCTTTGTTTTAAGGAAAGTCCATATCACATCTCATTTTAAAGGAAATAAACTTGAGGAGTAAGAACCAAAGGAGGATGCTAATGTATCCATATCCAAATCACCAAGTTTCCATTAGTTTAACTATTCTAAGAAAATGCCCCCAAATGTTCATTTGCTGGTAGAATACAGTCCAAAGAAAGCAACAAGGGAAGAGAACCTACTTTATGGTTAGGGATGAAAATCAGTAATAGGCTACTGTGACAAATACAAACGGTCCAATTTCCTCATCAGTGCAAAAGTACTTTAATTTTCATTGCAATGTTAAAAATAATAAACTCTTAAGACTATGGTCAATACTATAAAGAAAATCGATAAAGACCAAAATGCTACTTCAATAAGGAATTACACTAAGAACTAAACATTGATACAAATATTTCTTTCAATATATGTGACTTTTCATTGTACGTACATAAAATACCTTTGGAAGGATACAAAAAATGAAGATTGCCAATGGAGAGGGAAACTGGGTGCCCATGTGACACTTTTACACTTCATGAATTATGAACCATGAAAAAGTATTATGTATTTAAAAATAAGAAAAAACTTTTCCAGGTAATTGTAAACTTTGGTTAAATAAAAATTTAACCGTAATAATGAGGAAAATAACTTATGGGCGTAAGACCAACTATTAGTCAATATGGCAATGACCCCATAATTAGCAACACTTTGGGCCTACTACACTTCTTTTGGTTGGTTCTATTTATTTTCTCTGTTTATTTCCACTTCATCTAAAGCAGATTATTATGAGCATAAAGAAACCATGCTCTGTCTCACGTCTTTGGTATCCTCTCCCTCTTCCATCCCTATCTTCAAGGGGGCAAACACCTTAAAGTAATGTGGAATTATAAATTCCTGGCTTTTCAATGAACATTGCCTATGTATACTATGAAAGCCAAAGCTGAAAAATCATGCTAAACAAAGGAAATTTTGAAAAGATTGAAGGCATATAAGACAAGAAGAGGATGTAACAAGTTTATTTTGCTACTTGAAATAGACTTTAACTAAAGGAAAAGAAATTCATAACTGAATAGTTCCAAAGATAACTGGAGAGACTACATTCTTTTTTTTAATTTTCAAAGTTATGTTTTAATTGGCTACTACAGTATTGCTGAAATTATATTGATTTTTGCAGGTTGTTCTTTGAGACTATATTCTTGAGGAAATACTTTACTTGAAATAAAAATTCAGGTCTAAGGAAACTCACCCTACTTCTTTGACAGTACAGTTGACCCTTAAACATGGGGATGGGGGCACCAACCCTGTTTTGAGCAACCAAAAATCCACGTATAATTTTGACTCCTCAAACTACTAATAGCCTACCATTAAGTGGAAGCCTTACTAGTAACTGATGTAAATTTCATGTTACATGTATTATATACTGTATTCATACAATAAAGCAAGCTAGAGAAAAGAGTTTCTTCAAATAGTCACAAATCCCCCAAATATTCCAATGTATTTACTCTTAAAAATCCATGTATGCATTAAAGATGATGGCGTGAGAGGTGAGACAGAGGCTTCCTCCTAAAACCACATATAATGCGAAAATATAATTAATACAACTAACCCTGAGAGAGCAACAGGAAAGAGGATTGTGCCAGACTGCATACACCTGAAGAAAAGAGCAGACCTCATGGAACAGGGTAACATACCAAAGCTGTGGCCTAGTGGCACCCGAGCCCTTCCCCAACTCCAGCTCACCGGCAGGAGGAAGAGAAACTGAGCAGGGAGGGAGTGGAAGCCTGGGACTGCTGAATACCTAACTTCAGAGATCTGTTCTGGGAGCACAAATGTACATTTCATGGTGGTTTCATGATACTCATGGTTATTTAGCTGCTTCTGATGACAGGGTTGGAAAGCTAAGACAGGAAGAATTCCTGGAGAGACTGAGATCCCAGCCACTTGTGGAAAGCAGGGATCCATATCTGGCTGCTCTGGGACAAAAGCTTATACCTGTGGAGACACGCATAGTGGCCGGGAAGCAGGAAACAGCTCTTTCATCCCCCCCCCACACCAATACCAGTCCCCTGTGACCCCCAACATTGCTTCAGGGGCTGAGCAGCTCCAGAGAGTAGAGCTTATGGACACTAGAGGGCGCCATATACAAATATGAAACGCCAAAGGAACCTGGTCCAGAGTAAAATTATTAATACAACTCCCGAGAAAGATTTAAATGACATGAACCTCATGACTCTTCCTGAAAGGGAGTTCAAAATAAAAATCATTAACATGCTAATGGAGGTACAGAATAATATTTAAGAACTCAGGAATGAATTCTGGTCGGAGATCCAGTCGTTGAGGAGCACAATGGAGGGTATTAAAAGCAGATTGGCTATGGTGGAGGAAATAAATGAAATAGAAACTACGGAAGAGGAAAACAAAGAAGCTGAGGCACAGAGAGAAAAAAGAATCTCTAAGAATGAAAGAATATTGAGAGAACTGTGTGACCAATCCAAACAGAACAATATTCGCATTACAGGGATACCAGAAGTAGAAGAGAGAGAGAAAGGGAGAGAAAGTGTCTTTGAGGAGGTAATTGCTGAAAACTTCCCCAATCTGGGGAAGGAGATGGTCTCTTAGGCCATGGAGATCCACAGATCTCCCAACACAAGGGACCCAAGGAAGACAACACCAAGATACATAGTAATTAAAATGGCAAAGATCAAGGATAAGGACAGACTATTAAAAGCAGCCAGGGAGAGAAATAAGATCACATACAAAGGAAAGTCCATCAGGCTAACATCAGACTTCACAGCAGAAACCTTACAGGCCAGAAGGGAGTGGCATGATGTAGTTAATGTAATGAAGTGGAACGACCTGGAACCAAGATTACTTTAGAACGGCCTGGAACCAAGATTACTTTATCCGGCAAGATTATCATTTAAATTTGAAGGAGGGTTTAAACAATTTCCAGATAAGGAAAAGCTGAGAGAATTTACCTCACACAAACCATCTCTACAGTCTATTTTGGAGGGACTACTATAGATGGAAGTGTTCCTTAGGTTTAATAGCTATCACCAGAGGTAATAAAACCACAGTAAAAAAGTAGAACAGCTAATTACTAAGCAAATGCAAAATTAAATTAACTATCCCCAAAATCAATCAAGGGATAGACAAACAGTACAGAATATGATACTTAATATATAAAGAATGGAGGAGGAAGAAAAAGGAGAAAAAAAAAAGAACCTTTAGATTGTGTTTGTAATAGCATATTAAGTAAGTTGAGTTAGATTCTTAGATAGTAAGGCAGTTAACCTTGAACCTTTGGTAACCACCAATCTAAAGTCTGCGATGGCAATAAGTACATACCTATCGATAATCACCCTAATGTAAATGACTGAATGCACCAATCAAAAGACACAGAGTCACTGAATGGATAAAAAAACAAGACCCATCTATATGCTGCCTACAAGAGACTCACTTTAAACCCAAAGACATACAAAGACTAGAAGTCAAGGGATGGGAAAAGATATTTCATGCAACTAATAGAGAGAAAAAAGGAGGAGTTGCAGTACTTGTATCAGACAAAATAGACTTCAAAACAAAGAAAGCCACAAGAGACAAAGAAGGACATTACATAATGATAAAGGGGTCAATCCAACAAGAAGATACAGCCATTATAAATATCTATGCTCCCAACACAGGAGCATGTACATATGTGAAACAAATACTAACTGAATTAAAAGGGGAAATAGAATGCAATGCATTCATTCTAGAAGACGTCAACACTCCACTCACTCCAAAGCACAGATCAACCAGACAGAAAATAAGTAAGGACATAGAGGCACTGAACAACACATTAAACAGATGGACCTAACAGACATCTACAGAACTCTACACCCAAAAGCAGCAGAATACAAATTCTTCTCAAGTGCACATGGAACATTTTCAAGAATAGATCATACACTAGGCCACAAAAAGAGCCTCAGTAAATTCAAAAAGACTGAAATTGTACCAACCAGTTTCTCAGACCACAAGATATAAAACTAGAAATAAATTATGCAAAGAAAAAGAAAAATCCCAAAACACATGGAGGTTTCACAACATGCTTCTAAATAACCAATGGATCAATGACCAAATAAAAACAGAGATCAAGCAATATATGGAGACAAATGACAATAATTGAACACCACAAAAAATCTGTGGGATGCAGCCAAGGATGTGCTAAGAGGAAAGTATATTGCAACACAGGCCTACCTCAGGAAAGAAGAACAATTGAATATAAGCAGGCTAAACTCACAATTAATGAAACTAGAAAAAGAAGAACAAATGAGGCCCAAAGTCAGTAGAAGGAGGGACATAATAAAGATTAGAGCAGAAATAAATAAAATCGAGAAGAATGAAACAATAGAAAAAAATCAGTGAAAGCAAGAGCTGGTTCTTCGAGAAAATAAACAAAATAGATAACCCCCTAGCCAGACTTATCAAGAAAAAAAGAGAGTCTATACACATAAACAGAATCAGAAATGAGAAAGGAAAAATCACTACAGACACCACAGAAATACAAAGAATTATGAGAGAATACTATGAAAAATTATATGCTAACAAACTGGATAACCTAAAAGAAATGGACAACTTTCTAGAAAAATACAACCTTCCAAGGCTGACCAAGGAAGAAACAGAAAATCTGAACAGACCAATTACCAGCAACAGAATCAAACTGGTAATCAAAAAACTACCTAAGAACAAAAGCCCTGGACCAGATGGCTTCACTGCTGAATTTTATCAAACATTTAGTGAAGACCTAATACCCATCTTCCTTAAAGTTTTCCAAAGAGTAGAAGAGGGAATACTTCCAAACTCATTCTATGAGGCCAGCATCACTCTAATACCAAAACCAGGCAAAGACACCACAAAAAAAGAAAATTACAGACCAATATCCCTGATGAACATAGATGTAAAAATACTCAACAAAATATTAGCAAACCGAATTCAAAAATACATCAAAAAGATCATCCATCATGATCAAGAAGGATTTATTCCAAGAATGCAGGGATGGTAACAGCATTCAAAAATCCATCAACATTATCCACCACATAAACAAAAAGAAGGACAAAAACCACACAATCATCTCCATAGATGTTGAAAAAGCATTTAACAAAATTCAACATTCATTCATGCTAAAAAATGTCAATAAATAACTGGGAAAAAGTCAAATGAAAAATGTTTTTTCCTACTTTACATATATATATATATATATATATATGTATACATGTATATATATATATATATGTATACACACAGACACATTTATCTCCTACTTTATATACATAAAATATATGTTTTCTGTATTTTGTGGTCTACCTTAGATTTATAGTACATTCTACTTTACATATTATGTTGTATAAATATAAAACAATAAACATATACTATATTAAAAAAAATCCATGTACAGTGGACCTACACAGTTCAAACCTATGTTCTTCAATGGTTAACCATAAATTAGATAAAATATCGATATTAAAAAGATATAGAGTGGAAGAGATAATGATGTAGCATTATAATGCCAGATTATTCTTTATTGGGGTAGCCTAACCAAATTAATTATATATTTTAGACATTAATCTTTATCTATTAAAATAATTTCTAAAATATTTTATAATAAGTCTGCTAATTATTAGTTATAAATAACTTCCAAAATAATGTTTGGGGTATTTTAAGATACATCTAATATATACAAAGATTTTAAGAGACAGAATAATTTATATATCATTTATCATCATTATTAGTAATGTTGATTTTATCTTAAAAATTCATTTTGAGGATCTCATTACACTTTAAACACTCTTGGGCTAACAAAGTACTCAAGATCATCTCATCCATTTAATACCTCCAAACAGGTAGTTGGTTAACTTGTTCTTAGAAATCATAATATCAGATTTCTTAAGCTAGGTCATTAAAGATCATTTGATTCAACTCCCTCAGAAAAAAAGGAAAAGGAAGAGGAGAAAAGAGAACAAAAGAAGCCTAGAGAATATAAGTGATTTGACCAAGGACACTCAGTATAGCTAAAGTAATGCAATGACTTTGGTAAAATGGTCCAGAAAAAAATACTAGGTTTCATTTTATAGATGAGAATATCAAGGCGAGTGTTTGCCTACAGATCAGTGATTCAATGACTATGATGAAAATTTAGATGTCTAATGTTCAATGGCATCAATTCTTTCTAAACAATTATGCATAGCCTTTGACATTTATTAGACCTCCATTCAAATATAGGATTATGGGATGACTTCCACAGGGCATTCCTTCCTTTTAGTATACCTAGTCTGGAATAGCAACGCACGCCTATAAAATGCTAAATTGGGTCACAAAAATCTCTTTATGTGAACATAACTAGAAAATATGTACCTTCTCTAATATCGAGTTGTTTATTATGGGAAATACTCCTTGGCTTCAGAACATACTGATCAGTTATACTATGGTATACCTCTTCTAAAATGAAAGACCAAGGAGAGGGAGAAAAGGAGGAACTATTTATTTACCTGATTTATATTTACCTATTTCACTTCCAACTTTAGCTTTGCTGGCAAATATATGAGAAAGAAATTCTAGAGATGACAAATATTTCTTCTATCTTAATATATCAAACATTTAATGATGAAATTTACATGCCATAATGAGAAAGATTCTATAATCCTTACAAGTGGTTAGAAAAACTCAAACACCCACCAAATCAAAATACTTCTGAAATGTTAGCCAACACTATGTTGCCACTTAAACATACTGTCCATACTATCATTTGGACCTCTGGAAACTCTGACCTGATGCAGTTATCTTTCATACAACAAGATTGTATCTATAACAATAAAATGGTTGGGCATGGAGCTAAAAAAAAATTTAAAAACCAAATAATAAAGTAGGTCAAAATTAAAAGCAAGCAAGAAAAAAAAGAAAGAAAGCAGCAGAATTTCACAACCCAAATCATACTTTTGAATAGTTAACTATGCAAATTTTTTACACTTGAGAAGTAATAGTGAAGGGAGGCTAAGTACTCCAGTAAAAGAATTCAAACCACCAGTACTTTGACTGAAGTAGGCTACATAGATGAGAACAAGTATGAAAAATTCAAACTCTGCCCTCTGGATGAACTAAAGATCAGTAATTGGGGAGAACAGACTGGAGTAATACAGGACATGACAGCCGTGGCTTGAAGATGCTGGGAGTTGGGTCAACCTCAGTTTATTTTTTATTCATTTTGTTATCATTAATCTACAATTACATGAAGAACATTATGTTTACTAGACTCCCTCCTTCACCAAGTCCCCCCCACAAACCCCATTACAGTCACTGTCCATCAGCGTAGTAAGATGCTGTAGAATCACTACTTGTCTTTTCTGTGTTGCACATCCCTTCCTATGCTCCCCCCCACATAATACATGCTGATCGTAAGGCCCCCTTTTCTTTTTCCCTACCCTTATCCCTCCCTTCCCACCCATCCTCCTCAGTCCCTTTCCCTTTGGTAACCGTTAGTCCATTCTTGGGTTCTGTGATTCTGCTGCCATTTTGTTCCTTCAGTTTTTCTTTGTTCTTAAAGTCCACATATGAGTGAAATCATTAGGTACTTGTTTTTCTCCACCTGGCTTATTTCACTGAACATAATACCCTCTAGCTCCATCCATGTTGTTGCAAATGGTAGGATTTGTTTTCTCCTTATGACTGAATAATATTCCATTGTGTATATGTACCACATCTACTTTACCCATTCATCTACTGGTGGACACTTAGGTTGCTTCCATTTCTTGGCTATTGTAAATAGTGCAGTGATAAACATAGGGGTGCATCTATCTTTTTCAAACTGGGCTGCTGCATTCTTAGGGTAAATTCCTAGAAGTGGAATTCCTAGGTCAAATGGTATTTCTATTTTGAGCTTTTTGAGGAACCTCCATACTGTTTTCCAAAATGGCTGAACTAATGTACATTCCCACCAGCAGTGTAGGAGGGTTCCCCTTTCTCCACAACCTCGCCAACATTTGCTGTTGTTTGTCTTTTGGATGGTGGCGATCCTTACTGGTGTGAGGTGATATCTCATTGTGGTTTTAATTTGCATTTTTCTTATGAATAGTGATGTGGAGCATCTTTTCATGTGTCTGTTGGCCATATGAATTTCTTCTTTGGAAAACTGTCTGTTCAGCTCCTTTGCTCATTTTTGAATTGGATTATATGCTTTTTGTTTGTTGAGGTATGTGAGCTCTTTATATATTTTGGATGTCAACCCTTTATCGGATTTGTCATTTATGAATATATTGTTCCATACTGTAGGGTACCTTTTTGTTTTATTGATGGTGTCCTTTGCTGTAAAGAAGCTTTTCAGCTTGATATAGTTCCACTTGTTCATTTTTGCTTTTGTTTCCCGTACTCGGGGAGATGTGTTCATGAAGAAGTCGCTCATGTTTAGTTCCAAGTGATTTTTGCTATGTTTTTTTCTAAGAGTTTTATGGTTTCATGACTTACATTCAGATCTTTGATCCATTTTGAATTTACTTTTGTGTATGGGGTTAGACAGTGATCCAGTTTCATTCTCTTACATGTAGCTGTCCAGTTTTGCCAGCACCATCTGTTGAAGAGACTGTCATTTCCCCATTGTATGTCCATGGCTCCTTTATCGAATATTCATTGACCATGTATGTTTGGGTTAATGCTTGGAGTCTCTATTCTGTTCCACTGGTCTGTGGCTCTGTTCTTGTGCCAGTACCAAACTGTCTTGATTAGTGTGGCTTTGTAGTAGAGCTTGAAGTTGGGGAGCGAGATTCCCCCCCACTTTATTCTTCGTTCTCAGGATTGCTTTGGCTATTCGGGGTCTTTGGTGGTTCCATATGAATTTTTGAACTATTGTTCCAGTTCACTGAAGAATGCTGTTAGTAATTGAATAGGGATTGCATCAAATCTGTATATTGCTTTGGGCAGGATGGCCATCTTGACGATATTAATTCTTCCTAGTCAAGAGCATGGGATGAGTTTCCATTTGTTAGTATCCTCTTTAATTTCTCTTACAGTTTTCAGGGTATAGGTCTTTCACTTCCTTGGTTAGGTTTATTCCTAAGTATTTTATTCTTTTTGATGCAATTGTGAATGGAATTGTTTTCCTAATTTCTCTTTCTGCTAGTTCATCGTTAGTGTATAGGAAAGCCACAGATTTCTGTATGCTAATTTTGTATCCTGCAACTTTGCTGTATTCTGATATCAGTTCTATTAGTTTTAGAGTGGAGTCTTTAGGGTTTTTTATGTACAATATCATGTCATCTGCAAATAGTGGCAGGTTGACTTCTTCTTTACCAATCTGGATTCCTTGCATTTCTTTGTTTTGTCTGATTGCCGTGGCTAGGACCTCCAGTACCACATTGAATAACAGTGGGGAGAGTGGGCATCCCTGTCTTGTTCCCAATCTCAGAGGAAAAGCTTTCAGCCTCTCGCGTTCAGTATGATGTTAGCTGTGGGTTTATCATATATGGCCTTTATTGTGTTGAGGTATTTGCCCCCTATGCCCATTTTGTTTAGAGTTTTTATCATGAATGGATGTTGAATTTTCTCTAATGCTTTTTCAGCATCTATGGAGATGATCATGTGGTTTTTGTCCTTCTTTTTGTTTATGTGGTGGATGATGTTGATAGATTTTCGAATGTTGTACCATCCTTGCATCCTTGGGATGAATCCCACTTGGTCATGGTGTATGATCCTTTTGATGTATTTCTGAATTCGATTTGCTAATATTTTGTTGAGCATTTTTGCATCTATGTTCATCAGGGATATTGGTCTGTTAATTTTCTTTTTTGGTGGGGTCTTTGCTTGGTTTTGGTATTAGGGTGATGTTGGCTTCATAGAATGAGTTTGGGAGTATTCCCTCCTCTTCTATATTTTAGAAAATTTTAAGGAGAATGGGTATTATATCTTCTCTGGATGTCTGATAAAATTCCGAGGTTAAATCCATCTGGACTGGGGGTTTTGTTCTTGGGTAGTTTTTTCATTACTGCTTCAATTTCTTTGCTGGTAATTGGTTTGTTTAGATTTTGTGTTTCTTCCTTGGTCAGTCATGGAAGGTTTTATTTTTCTAGGAAGTTGTCCATTTCTTCTAGGTTTTCCAGCTTGTTAGCATATAGGTTTTCATAGTAGTCTCTAATAATTCTTTGTATTTCTGTGGGGTCCATTGTGATGTTTCCTTTCTCATTTCTGATTCTGTTGATGTGTGTTGATTCTCTTTTTGTCTTAGTAAGTCTGGCTAGAGGCTTATCTAGTTTGTTTATTTTCTCAAAGAACCAGCTCTTGGTTTCACTGATTTTTTCTATTGTTTTATTCTTCTCAATTTTATTTATTTCTTCTCTCATCTTTATTATGTCCCTCCTTCTGCTGACTTTAGGCCTCATTTGTTCTTCTTTTTCCAATTTCGATAATTGTGATGTAAGACTATTCATTTGGGTTTGTTCTTCCTTCTTCAAATATGCCTGGATTGCTGCTATATACTTTCAGCTTAAGACTGCTTTTGCTGCGTCCCACAGAAGTTGGGGCTTTGTGTTGTTGTCTTTTTTCCATATATTGCTTGATCTCTATTTTAATTTGGTCATTGATCCATTGATTATTTAGGAGCATGTTGTTAAGCCTCCATGTGTTTGTTGGCCTTTTTGCTTTCTTTGTACAGTTTAGTTCTAGTTTTATACCTTTGTGGTCTGAGAAGTTGGTTGGTAGAATTTCAATCTTTTTTAATTTACTGAGGCTCTTTTTGTGGCCTAGTATGTGGTCTATTCTGGAGAATGTTCCATGTGCACTTGAGAAGAATGTGTATCCTGTTGCTTTTGGATGTAGAGTTCTATAGATGCCTATTAGGTCCATCTGTTCTAGTGTGTTGTTCAGTGCCTTTGTGTCCTTACTTATTTTCTGTCTGGTTGATCTGTCCTTTGGAGTGAATGGTGTGTTGAAGTCTCCTAAAATGAATGCATTGCATTCTATTTCCTCCTTTAGTTCTGTTAGTGTTTGTTTCACATATGCTGGTGCTCCTGTGTAGGGTGCATATATATTTATAATGGTTATATACTCTTGTTGAACTTTATCATTATGTAATGTCCTTCTTTATCTCGTTACTTTCTTTGTTTTGAAGTCTATTTTGTCTGATACAAGTACTGCAACACCTGCTTTTTTCTCCCTGTTGTTTGCATGAAATATCTTTTTCCATCCCTTGACTTTTAGTCTGTGCATGTCTTTGGGTTTGAGGTGAGTCTCTTGTAAGCAGTATATAGATGGATCTTGTTTTTTTATCCATTCAGTGACTCTGTGTCTTTTGATTAGTGCATTCAGTCCATTTACATTTAGGGTGATTATCGATAGGTATGTACTTATTGCTATTGCAGGCTTTAGATTCGTGGTTACCAAAGGTTCAAGGTTAACTGCCTTACTATCTAAGAGTCTAAGTTAACTCACTTAGTATGCTGTTACAAACACAATCTAAAGGTTCTTTTCTGTTTCTCCTTTTTCTTCCTCCTCCATTCTTTATATATTAGGTATCATATTCCGTACTGTTTGTCTATCCCTTGATTGATTTTGGGGATAGGTAATTTAATTTTGCATTTGCTTAGTAATTAGCTGTTCCACTTTCTTTACTGTTTTATTACCTCTGGTGATAGCTATTCAACCTTAGAAACACTTCCATCTATAGCAGTCCCTGCAAAATTGACTGTGGAGATGGTTTGCGTGAGGTAAATTCTCTCAGCTTTTGCTTATCTGGAAATTGTTTAATCCCTCCTTCAAATTTAAATGATATTCTTGCCAGATAAAGTAATCTTGGTTCCAGGCCGTTCCACTTCATTACATTAAATACATCATGCCACTCCCTTCTGGCCTGTAAGGTTTCTGCTGTGAAGTCTGATGTTAGCCTGATGGACTTTCCTTTGTATGTGATCTTATTTCTCTCCCTGGTTGCTTTTAATAGTCTGTCCTTATCCTTGATCTTTGCCATTTTAATTACTATGTATCTTGGTGTTGTCTTCCTTGGGTCCCTTGTGTTGGAAGATCTGTGGATCTCCATGGCCTGAGAGACCATCTCCTTCCCCAGATTGGGGAAGTTTTCAGCAATAACCTCCTCAAAGACACTTTCTACCCCTTTCTCTCTCTCTTCTACTTCTGGTATCCCTGTAATGCGAATATTGTTCCGTTTGGATTGGTCACACAGTTCTCTTAATATTCTTTCATTCTTAGAGATTCTTTTTTCTCTCTGTGCCTCAGCTTCTTTGTATTCCTCTTCTCTAGTTTGTATTTTATTGTCTCCTCTACTGTATCCAACCTGCTTTTAATACCCTCTACTGTGCTCTTCAACGACTGGATCTCCAACCTGAATTCACTTTTGAGTTCTTCGATGTCTTTCCGTACCTCCATTAGCATGTTGATGATTTTTATTTTGAACTCCCTTTCAGGAAGAGCCACAAGGTCCATATCATTTAAATTTTTCTTGGGAGTTGTATTAATAATTTTACTCTGGACCAGGTTTCTTTGGCATTTCATATTTGTATATGGGGCCCTCTAGTGTCCAGAAGCTCTATTCTGGAGCTGCTCAGCCCCTGAAGCAATGTTGGAGGTTGCAGAGGAGTGGTATTGGTGCCTTGGGGTAGGAAAGAGCTGTTCCCTGCTTCCCGGTTGCTGTACCTGTCTCCACTGCCTGAACCATTGGGCGAAGCACACAGATATAACTGTTGTCCCAGAGCAGCCGGATATGGATCCCTGCTTTCCACAAGCAGCCAGAATCCCAGTCTCCACAGGAACTCCGCCCGTCCCAGCTTTCCAACCCCGTAATCAGAAGAGTATGATGAAAGCACCATGAAATGTAGGTTTGTGCTCCCAGCGCAGATCTCCGGAGCTAGGTATTCAGCAGTCCCAGGCCTTCCACTCCCTCCCTGCTCAGTTTCTCTTCCTCCCCGGTGAGCTAGGGTGGGGGAAAGGCTCGGGTCCCGCTGAGCCACAGCTCTGGTACGTTACCCCGTTCAGTGAGGTCTGCTCTTTTCTCCAGGTGTATGCAGTCTGGAGCTGTCCTCTTTCCTGTTGCTCTCTCAGGATTAGTTGTGCCAACGATATTTTCTAATTGTATCCAGTTTTAGGAGGAAGCCTCTGTCTCTCCTCTCACACCATCTTTAATCCTCTCCCCTCTCAACCTCAGTTTTTAAATGGTATTTGTGTTATTTCAAACAGTTCAGTAACAAATTTGTAAGGACACTGGTTATTAAAAATTCATTTTCACAGAAACAAGATTAAGTTGTTTCCAAAAGTAGTTTGTTTTTTCCATATCTTTTAGATATAAGTAGTACAAATGTATTTTAATACAAACTTTCTTCTAATAGGTTTACATCATATTATAACTATGTTCACACCAAATAATAAAAACAAACCTGGGCCCAATAAACAAAGACATCATGCAGAAAAAGAAAACACATAAAGGAATAATTTTTATCTTAAAACATAATGACTCTCATTACAATGGTTAACAAGAAATGAAAACAGCAGAACGATAAGTATTAGGTGATTTGTTCAAGGCTCTCTGCTTACAGAGTAAGTTCAATGCTTACAGAGTAATTAAAATGATTCTGCATATTAAACAGAGAGAACTTTCAAAAAATTCTGGAATTAATGGACAAGTTTTTGTTTCATTTAATTTTTGCTTTTCGAAAAGAACACTTTGAGTGACCTGATTAAGAATACTAAACTAGTCCAAAAGTTTAAAATAATGGACTATTTAAATTTATGCAGTTAGAGAAGCTACATATCAATCCATAACCTCTAATTACAATGGATATCAAGTGTGCTTATTATCAGAAATATCTGTAAGTTACAATATTTGAAAATCCATCAACAACATCCACCATATCAACAAAAAGGACAAAAACTACATCATCATCTCCATAGATGCCAAAAAAGCATTTGACGAAATTCAACATCCATTCATGATAAAAACTCTCAAAAAAATGGGTATAGAAGGCAAGTACCTTAACATAATAAAGGCCATATACGAGAAGCCCACAGCTAACATCATACTTAACAGCGAAAAGCTGAAACTTTTCCCTCTAAGATCAGGAACAAGACAAGGTTGCCCACTCTCCCCACTTTTATTCAACAGGACCTACAGTACTGTAGGTCCTAGCCACAGCAAACAGACAACACAAAGAAATAATACACATCCAGATTGGTAAGGAAGAAGTTAAATTGTCACTGCAGATGACATGATATTGTACATAAACAAACCTAAAGAATCCACCCTAAAACTACTAGAACTAATAACTGAATTCAGCAAAGTTGCAGGATTCAGAATTAACACACAGAAATCTGTGGCATTCCTATATATTAACAAACTAGCAGAAAGAGAAATCAGGAAAACAATTCCATTTACAACTTCATTAAAAAGAATAAAATACCTAGGAATAAACCTAACCAAGGAAGTGAAAGACCTATACCCTGAAAACTACAAGACCCTCATGAGAGAAATTAAAGGAGACACCAATGGATGGAAATAACATCCGATGCTCAGGGATAGGGAGAATTAATATTATCAAAATAGCCATCCTGCCTAAAGGAATCTACAGGGTCAATGCAATCCCCATCAAAATACCAACAGCATTCTTCAATGAACTAGAACAAATAGTCCTAAGTTTCATATGGAACCACAAAAGACCCCAAATAGCCAAAGCAATCCTGAGAAGGAAGAATAAAGCTATGAGGATTACACTCCCCAACTTCAACCTGTTCTACAAAGCCACAGTAATCAAAAGACAATTTGATACTGGCACAAGAACAGACCCATGGATGAATGGAACAGAAGAGAGCCCAGATATAAAACCACATATATATGACCAATTAATATACAATAAAGGAGCCACAGATAAACAGTGGGGAAATGACAGACTCTTCAATAACTGGTGTTAGCAAAATTGGACAGCTACATGTAAGAGAATGAAACTGGATTATTGTCTAACTCCATACACACAAGTAAACTCAAAATTAATCAAAGACCTGAATGTAAGTCATGGAACCATAAAAATCTTAGAAGAAAACACAGGCAAAATCTCTTGAATGTTAACATGAGCAACTTTCTCCTGAACACATCCCCTTGTGCAAGGGAAACAAAAGCAAAAATGAACAAATGGGACTACAAACCAAAAATCTTCTGTACAAGCAAAGGACACCATCAGTAGAACAAAAAGGCATCTTACAGTTTGGGAGAAGATATTCATAAACAACACATCTGATGAGGTTAATATCCAAATATATAAAGAACTCACACGACTCAACAACTAAAAAGCAAATAACCTGATTAAAAAATGGGTGGAGGACCTGATCAAACACTTGTCCAGAGAAGAAATTCAGATGGCCAACAGGTACATGAAGAGAAGTTCCACATAATCATCAGGGAAATGCAAATTGAAACCACAATGAGATATTGGCTTACAACAGTTAGGATGGCCAACATCCAAAAAACAAGGAACAACAAATGCTGGCGAGGATGTGGAGAAAGGGGAATCCTTCTACACTATTGGTGGGAATGTAAATTAGTTCAACCATTGTGGAAAGTAATATGCAGGTTCCTCAAAAAACTAAAAATAGAAATACCATTTGACCCAGGAATTCCACTCCTAGGAATTTACCCAAAGAAAACAAGATCCCCAATTTAAAAAGACTTATGTACCCCTATGTTTATCACAGCACTATTTACAGTAATAGCCAAGATATGGAAGCGACCTAAGAGTCCATCAGTAGATGAATGGATGAAGAAGATGTGGTGCATATGCACAAGAGAATATAAGTCAGCCATAAGAAGAAAACAAATCCTACCATTTCCAACATGGATAGAGCTAGAGGGTATTATGCTCAGTGAAATAAGCCAGGCGATGAAAGACAAGTACCAAATGATTTCCCTCATTTGTGGAGTGTAACAATGAAGCAAAACTGAAGGAACAAAAGAGCAGCAGACTCACTAACTCCAAGAAGAACTACAGGTTACCAAAGGGGAGGGGTGGGGGAAAGTAGGGAGGGAGAAGGGAATTGAGGGGTATTATGATTAATACACATGATGTAGGGTGAGTCATGGGGAAGACAGTGTAGCACAGAGAAGACAAGTAGTGGCTCTGTAGCTCTTACTATGCCGATGGACAGTGACTGCAGTGGGCTGTGGGGGGGGACTTGATAATATGAGTGAATGTAGTAACCACAATGTCGCTCTTGTGAAACCTTCCTGAGATTGTATATCAATGATACTTAATACAAAAAAAAGAAATATCTGCAAGTATTTTTACTTTAAAATATCCTTAAAACTAGAAAAAACAATGTTCCAAAAACTAAGTTTCAAATTAGAACATGCATATAATTTGAGGCTCTACCTGAAAATGCTCAAGTGTGCCTTCAGTTCTGGCTGTGAATTTTCAGAAAGCAATAGGTAAGAAAATTTCTAGATTTCCTTTAAAAGTATGTTCTAGATTAGGCCTACTACATATTTAGAATGAAAAGCCCTAAAATTTCTGTTTCAACCCAGGAAACAATACAAGACAACCTAATTGTTGCATTAAAAAATTTTAAACATTGTTAATATCCTGATTTTGATGCAGAATATTTTGAAGAAGGGTAAACAGCTTTTAAGCTCTTTTTTAAAAACAATAATATCAAAACCCTGAATTTTGGTAAAAGTTAAGCTCTAAAGTCTAATAAAGCTTAGGAGTTGGTTCAGATTATGTTCCAAAGGTTGACCTGTACATCCTTATTTAAAACTGAAAATAGTTGCCCCCAAAATGAAATTCTCATCCAGAGCACCCCAAAAAATTCTACTTCAAGAAGCAGAAAACCTTATTTGATACCAACAGATACCAAGAATACACCTATGGGATGCCAGGAATGAAATAACATCTCCACTCCACACAGTGGAAGTGGAGAGTCTTCCATCTGCAAATCACTGCAGGAAATCACTAGATACTAGGAGGTGGCAGCAAAGAATGGAGGACAGTAAAGATGCCACTGCCTTGTTAGGTCCAGCTAATGAGAATTATCAGACACTTTTCTCAGGACTCAGGGACTGATCTACCTGCTTTACTCACTTCTTGTTTTTGACTAGATTTCCCCTCTGGTTTATAGTAAAGGCTGGAATCACAGTTTATTTATAGGTTTAAATACCAAACTTACTATACTTTCTACATTTTCTATAAGAACAAGTATTACTTTATGATCAGTAACAGGACTAAAATTAAAGTTGAAATCTCTCTACAGACAGCAACAGCATGGAATAGGCAATATTTAAGTTAAAATCAATATATGAAATAATTCCAAACGAAAAAAGAAAAAGTTATTCACATGAGATTATTAAATCTATAATATTTATAACAGTGAAGAATGAAGAGCAAGTCAAAAGTTCAGTAATAAGTGAATGATTATGGTGCATCAACTTGATGGAATATTATGTAAGAGTTACATATAGAGAGAATAAGTAGCAATATGGAGAAGATTATGATAGGGCATACAGTGGAAAAAATAAAAACTATTACACTATTATTTTAATTACATGTAAATATAACTGCAAAGATAAATATAACTGCAAAATAGAAAAATAAATAATTATGTTAGAATAATAGTATTACCTTTGTACTTAATTAAGATATATATTTATCTGAGCTACTTTTTAAATCATATTTTGAATGTAAAAAAGTATGGTAAATTTAAAAATTTCTCTGTTCATTTAATGCAATTTTTCCAAGGAATTCTAATAAAAAACACTCTATTTACCTGATTCCAGAAGACTATAAATCATTTTAAAATATTTCATAATTGATTTTTAACTTGGTCAAAATCAGTAAGGTTTTACTATACATTAGAGCATATTTAACAGTCTCTTTTTCCTATTTAGCAATTTTTCAGAAACACTCTGAAGCAGGTTAAGAAAGTGATTTTTCTGTAGAAAAATGGAAGAAAGAATTCAGATAAGAATTCAGAGGATCAGCGTTTTAAACTTTGCTTAGAGTTCTAAACTTTATGCTCTACCCTATTTATTCAAGCAAAGAAATACCTCAATTCTTAATTTCATGATGATTCAAAACATCTCTAAAAAAGGACAATGATATAGGAAGAATGCAGATTGAGATCTAAACATATTTCTCAACATAATTTCAAACAAAGAAGTACACATCTTAGCAATTCTGATGGGACAGTTCCTGATTGATGAGAATGAACGCTAGTATTATTATTACAATATTTAGTATTAGTAAAAATGATATAGCATAATCATACTATCTTTTTAGTCAGCAATTATTTTCCAACAATGTTCTCAGGTATCTATTTAGGAATATCTGTTATTGGAAATGGTTTAAAGGCAATACTTGCACGCTTTTTACTAAATAACTGAAATTAAGTTGATTCTCTACAACATTTACAGCTGTGTAAGTTTGTCTCACGTAGATTTTTAAGAAACATGTTAAGGGGGGACTTGGGAAGAAATTCTATCTAGAAAGGAGTTAAAGTATCCTCACAAAATAAAACTTAGGCAAGGCACACATTTAGCAGGAAGCATGAACCTTCAAGTGGGATATTATTCACAATTTCCCATAGTTATAAGAATTATTACACATGAACCTAATTTGAAACACTGAAAAGCCAAAATAGAAAATATTAAAAGAACAGAAAAAGAATAGAATGCTATAATAATGTTGTTATAAAGAAGACAGTAGCTTTGTTTTTAAATGTCTAATTAATTAGAGAAATAAAAGAAATCACTCAAAGTGATTTGACAGGTCATTCTATTCTATGAACCTATCATTGAATTTATAATGTGTCTAATAAAGGACAGTTTAAAAAGTTCAAGAATGTCAAATGAGGTTGGAGTGATAGGAAGATAATGAACAAGTACTTTTACCAGGAAGATAAATGAAAACTAAGTATTTTCAAATATATTTAATAAATGCAACAACTAGAACTAGCCAAACTTTTTTTAAAGTTATTTTATATAAAGCATGTAAACCATTATAATCTTCTTTACTAGTGTTTTGTAAGTGCTAAAAATAAATGATTATTAACATTCACACAAAAATATTTGAGATTAAACGGATCTTACTAAATCAGCCCCTGCTTGAAGTAAGACATCTGCAACATCTGTATGTCCATTTTCACAAGCATAGGTTAAGGCTGTGTCTCCTGTTGCTGTTGTAGCATGAACATTAGCACCTAGCAAACAAAAAAAAATCTTCCATTTATTTTGTGAATTGTAAAGTCATATTAAATAGTTAAAATTTGAAATTTGGTCAAACTGATAAGCTCAAAATATGAAAATACTAAAATATATTTTAAGTATCCCAATTTTCCTTTAAATATGCTTTGTAGAAATGCTTTTAGCGACACAGAAAGGAACTATACCAAATAATTTTTAAAGACACTATTTGATTATATATCCCCAGTTAGATATAACCCAAGAAATAAAAGAACTACAAAAACAAAAAATATCAAACAGTTTTCAGGAATCATATTGGTGTAGTGCTGGTATGTATTCTGAGACAGTCCTATGGATACTATGGTAAAAATAAGTAATCTTTTGGTGAAAAGCGAAATTTTTAGTACGGTTGAAGAAAACATGTAAGACTGCTGAGGTTAAGTAAAAACCACATGGCTCTGAATTGGAAGTACTGACATGAACACACGATGTACTCTACCTATAAGACAAGTAAGTATTTCCTAACCCTTACCAACTAAAAGAGACCACAGATAAACCAAGCAGAAATAGCATCTCTAGCTTAGACTGTGGCCTCTAAGTACCATTTCCTATTAAACAGAATTAGAGCTTCTTAAAGGAATTATTGGTTCCGTACTGGGGCAGACCTTTATCAGATGAGCCTGAAACATCACCTTGCCATATCAGAAAGCAAGGAAACTATTCGAGACTGTAGTCAAGTCACATCAAAAGGATTTAGGACCTAACCTTATTGACCAAAGATAGTCAAACTGTCCATCTTTTGACTATTTTTATATCAAAAAGAATGAGGACTATGATGGAGTAAAAGCCATCATACATGTTTAAGTCCAAAAGTTCAAAATGGTGTTTAAATATAAAACAAAAAGCCACTTCACTGGTCACCACTGAAGGATGCTAGGGAACTCTCTCATTATTTTGGGAAAGATAAATAAGAAGGAGAAAAATTAAAAAACATTTACACTATGGTCATCACATGATTTATAGCTAAGGGTTAAACAAAGAATTGAGGGGAAGTTTCTCTTTATAGACATTCCAGCTAATAAACAAATAAGGAATAATATAATTTAGAATATCACCACTTTGCAAGACCTAATGAATTAATAGAGCTAAGCAATAATCATCAATGATCATGGATAATCAATACTAATATCACAAAAAGGGCGACAATCAAACATTTATTACCGCCTGAAAAATGTACCCAATACTTAGGAAGGAGTCTAGTAAAAACAAACAAAAAAATCCCTAAACATCATCCCTGAATCGAATCAAATCTCTAGATCTAACTACTACTTTATGGAAATCCAAAGCACAGAAAACAAGATAAATGAAACCATGGAGATGCAATTAACAAAATCCATACTGTGAAAGACCTAAAGGATAAACATCCCTTGTCTTCAACCAAAACTTACAAGGAAAAGGAAAAGAAGATGGAAAGGAGCCACAGATGGACTTAAAAAGACATATTGATCAGTAGTTACTGTATGAATCTAATTTGAATCCTGATTCAAAATAGTCATTAAACATATGTAATACACATTTGTAAGACTATCGGCAAAATATGAGAAATGCTTGGATATTTAATACTAAGGAATTATTATTTAAAAACTTTTAGGTAAGAAAATAGTACATTGTGGCTATCTTAAAAATATTTGTCTTTTAGAGATATATATATTGAAATATTGATTATAGGTACAAATTTATTTTTAAAATAATTTATTTTCAAATTTAAAAATTAAATTTTAAACTAAAAAATGTTTTTATAACTGTATGGTGACTGAGGTTAACTAGACTTATGGTTAATATATACAAGTAGCAAATCATTATGTTGTACACTTAAACATACAATGTTATATCATTATATCGAAAAAAATGTGTTTAATGTTCAATTATTTTAAATAAAAACAATTTTATAAAAGTAAATGGGTGATTTAGAGGGAGCATTGCTGAAATGAGATTGGCCATGAATTTAAGATTGTTAAAGCAGGACAGGTTCTTAGTGTTCATTATGATATTTTCTGTTTGGAAAATATGCCATAACAAGGTTTTTTTAATTGTTTTTAATTGTATAGGCAATGTATTAAAAGACCTATAGAGTTTTCTTTAGTATTATACCTTAAGAACTTCATGTAAATAAATTACATTCTAATCTAGAAAAAAAAATTTTAGGTAGTGATCATATAAAAAACCAATTTTCAAACCCATGGGATAGTCCGGGAAACTACATACTTCAAATTAGCTCCTCCTCCTCCTCTTATTAACAGAGACTTGGAACAATTAACTTTTACCTTCCAGAAGCCACAGACCACACTATAGAAAGAGATGGTTAATGAGAAGCCTTATGGTCACCAGGCAAACATTAATAACAATAAGAAACCTTTTGAAAAATGACATTTTTAGGGATTTAGGAGCCTAAGAAGTGCAGCTAAATTGTGGAGCTGTTTTTCAACTTTTGTAGAAATGAAAGTGAAGATTAAGTGTTATAATTATGATAATGACAAAAAAGCCTTTTTCTAAAAAGGCTGTTTTTAAAGCCACATACCGGAAGCCAGCAAATATTTAACCAACTCCAGGTGTCCCTCCTGAGAAGCCTCCATCAGAGGTGTGGAGCAGCCAAGTTCTATATCAGCCCCTGCCTTAATCAGGAAGTCTGCAACTTCAGAAAATCCTCCACAGCAAGCCAAGGTCAGGGCAGTTTCTTGGGTTTCTTCTGTCTGGGCATTTATATTTGCTCCTGAGGAAAGCATAAAAATAGTTAAAACTAGTTGCAAAAGACTTATGATAAAGATACTGTTTTGAATTATAATAATCATCTCTTATCTTCTTCTGCTTCTAGGGTTCCTTCCAGGGTGCTGCTAATTTGTTTTATCATCAATGCAAAAAAAACATTTTAATTATAGTAAACTTCACTGACACTAACACAAAACATCCAAAAGAAATTGATTTTTAAAGAATTCAAAGTGCTTTACCTTGTGCTAAGAGCAGTGCCACCATCTCCTCATGTCCTTCCCGAGCAGCTTCCATCAAGGGAGTATATCCTTCATCATTAACCTCTTCAAGGTTTGCCCCCCTTTCAATAAGTAGAGCAGCCAATTCAACATGTCCTCCACAGGCAGCCAGTGTTAATGGAGACTCAAAGGAATCTGCAGGCATGTTCACTTGAGCACCGCTATCCAAAAGCAAACGTGCTACCTCCACATGTCCGTCCTGGAGATTTTCAGAAGTAAAGGAAGAAAGCAAGAAATTTTTTATTTGTTTTGAATTTTTTAAATGGGAGAAGAGAAGTAAGAGATGGGGGAAAGACAGGAAGAAAGAAAAGGAGATGTGGCTTAGATGTGTATATATATATATATATATGTATATATAATGTATATTGTATATATAATGTATATATATATGTATGTGTATATATATGTATATATAATATACATATATATATATATATTGTCATGTCCATATGTGTAACTTGAGAGACCATTCTTATCAGAAGTCCATTAAAATTATTTTACCTTACTTTTGAGCAAGTCCAAATTTTTCCAAAAGAATCAGACTTGTGACATACAGTTACATTTCCAAGTAATTCTAAATTCCTACATTCTTTGAAATTCAAAACCCTGTTAAATCCATGGTCAACAGTACCTCAAAATAATTAATGTTTATATTACTGCCTGGTCAAACATAGCAATATTTTCAAACTTCGGTGTCATGTTTAAGTATACAAACTGTGTTAGATCTACTTAAGAAAGAAAGACTTGGCAAAAATATGTAAAGTTATGTAAAGTCATTACCCCTTGGGATTATGTCACCAAGGCAAACCCCTGTGGATTGAGACTGCCCTATATTTTCCCTCATCACTAGCTTTCCATACATCACATGTAATGAGGCAAGGAATTTTACAAAGATGTAAAAATAAGTATCTTATTCATCTGTAAATAATTTTACCCTGCACCCATCTGCCTAGACAGATAGCAATTAACAATAAATCATTCTCATGGAGGATAACCAATCTATCCCTCTATCACCATAAATAATACCATCTCTAGTTTCAAATTCTTTATTTTGAAATTTTATGTAGGTCTTGACTCTTTTATGTAGGTGAGTTAAACATTGCTAATTTAAATTAAGACTGAGTACAAAGTAAAGTTTATAAAGTTGGACAATTCTTTTATTAAAGAATTAAAGAAAACTTAATTAAATGTTAGATTTCAGTACCCATGAAGAGTTCCATTGTACTTAATTAAAAGATAAGCCTACCCTTAATAATTTTTGACACAATGCCAAATACAAATGATTTTGCATTAAAATTTTAGTTTTAAACTGAAATAAAATTTTGACTTCACTAAATACTAATCCTTCAAATATATGTAAAATAAAATATACCACAACCAAATTACTGTGTTGAATTATTTGCCATTTAAACTACACTTTAAACTGAAAAGAAAATAAAAATTTTAAGTGTTCACAGATGAGGGTACTACTATTGTGCTTTAGTTCCTCCAGGCTCCCAGTAAATTACTTTGCTTGAATTTATTTGAATTTTTTAAAGATTCTGCTAACATATCTTGAATACAAATATTAAGAGAGGAATTATACTAAGCACTTTTTGATGTAATGAACAATATTAATTTTGCCAAAGGAAAAATGAATAAGAAAAAAAATTAAAGGTCTAATACCATTATTCTATCATTAACTGTAAAAACTGGGGTAAGTAGGCAAAGCAACGGGAGGCACTGGACAGCAACCAAGCTAGGGTTAGGCTTAAGAGCACTGAAAGAAGGAAGCCCATGAGATGAATTTTATGTACACCAGTTTTCTCTCTTTGGGAATCTTCCAAACCACAGTTGAAGCAAACAGATCCTAAACAAAGAGTGAACATCTCTTTGGATAAAGGAAACAAAGACCACAATACAAGGTAGCCAAAATAGTTAGGACATGGAGAGTGTGGGCAGGATACCTGAGAAAAAGAAAACACAGGGAAGTCCCAAATACCTACATAAAATTATCCTGAGATAAGGAATCTTGGGCAACTCCTGAACTGAACACACTA
Source organism: Manis javanica (assembly GCF_040802235.1). Lineage (NCBI taxonomy): Eukaryota > Metazoa > Chordata > Mammalia > Pholidota > Manidae > Manis > Manis javanica. The sequence goes on along the minus strand of NC_133169.1, from coordinate 87,248,773 downwards.
AGGATGAGACTCCAGGATGCCCAGCAAAGAATGGCTACTGAAAGACTGGAGACTCTGGGAGTTCAGACACAGACAAAGAGGTGAATATCCAAACTTTCAGTTGAAATGGTAGAAGGCTATACCCAAGAAGTAAGGACCTAGAGTCCTTACACTAGTTAGGCCATACCAAAGAGTAAGGACCTAGGAGTAAGAGTAAAGCTGAAATTAAGACTCAGTAGGATCACAGTGATCCACTGGTAATTTAAGTTCCTGCCAGAACAAAATTTAACAGTCTTAAAAGGAGGACAGGATAACCCATTGCCTTGAAAAAGGATCATCTGTAGCACATAGTTTATAATAAAAAAATTACTTTACATATTAAGAGTCACGAAAAGCAACTGATTGACAAGATATAAAATGGCCAATAAAAGTAGTCCCAGAACTGAATCAAACATAGGAGACAGAAGGAAAGAACTTCAAAATAACTATTACTGATATGTTAAAAAGAAAATAGAGGGAAAAAAATGAATAGAAAAAGAATTTCAAAAGAGTCAAAATATAAAAGCATACTAATATAATTACATTTAAATGTAAATAGTCTATGAAAAAATATGAAGCAACTAAAATAGCCAACTCTGTATAAGTACAGTTGGAGATTTCAAAACCCCTCTCTCTACAATTGATAGAACAACTAGATAGAATATCAGAAAGGATGTAGAAGAACTCTACCATCAGTCAACAAGACCTAATTAACAATTATAGAACATTCCACCCACCACCTATTTTTTTCAAATGCCCATAGAATGTCTGCCCATACCCTGACTATAAAACACACCTCAAAATTTTAAAGAACCAAAATCATACAAGGTATATTCTCTGATCACAATGGAACCAAACTAGAAAATTAGAAAATATGCCCCCCAAATTAAGAGTTTTATCAGTAACAGCTCTAAAGCCAAATATATTACTTTAGGATTACATGTTACTGTCCTTTTCCAAAAGCATATTCAAGCATTAATTATGTTTAATTTAGAATCAGGTTAAGAAACTGTATTAGAAACCAATTAAAAGTGGCTGAAAAAAGACTAACCCAACTAGCAGAAAGAAGGAAATAATAAAGATTAGATCAGAGATAAATTAAATAGAAAACAGAAATAGTAGAGAGAAATCGATGAACCCAAAATTGGTTCTTTAAAAAGATCAACAAAACTGACAAACTTTTACCCAGACGGACAAAGAAAAAAAGAGAAGATTCAAATTATTAAAATCAGAAATGAAAGTGAGGACATTACTACCATTTGTACAGAAATGAAAAAAACTATGAGTAATTATGAACTGTAAGCCAAAAAATTGGATAACCTAGATGAAATGGAAAAATTCCTAGAAATACAAAACCTACTAAGACTAAATCACAAAGAAATAGAAAATCTGAATAGACCTGTAACTAGTAAGAATCAGTAATAAAAAAATATCCCAATAAAGACAACTCTTGGACTTGGTAGCTTCTCTGGTGAATTCTACCAAACATTTAAAGAAGAATTAACACTAATCCTTCTCACACTTTTCCAAAATATCAAAGAGGGAACACTTCTTAACTTATTCTATGAGATCAGTACTACCCAGATACCATAGCCAGACAAAGAGAGTATAAGAAAACTACAGAGGAATGTCCTTTATGAACACCAATGCAAAACTCCTTAACAGAATACCAACAAATTGAATTCAGCAGCATATTAAAAGGATTACACAAGTGGGACCAAGTGGATTTATTTCTGGAATTCAAGGGTGGATCAACATATGAAAAACGATCAATGTATATGCCACATTAACAGAACAAGGAAAAAAAAAACATTATCATCTTCATTGACACAGATAAAGAATCTGACAAAATCAAAAACACTTTTATGATAAAAACACTCAACAAATTATGACTAGAAGGAAACTATTTCAATACAATAAAAGCTATATATGAAAATCCCACAGCAAACACGACTCAGTGTTCACCACTGAGTATTCTATTAACACAGTACTGGAAGTTCCAGCCAGAACAGTTAGGCAAGAAAAAGAAAAAAAGACATCCAAATTGGAAAGGAAAAGGTAAAATTATCTCTTTTTGAATATGATATGTAGAAAACCCTAAAGACTACACACACAAAAATGTAGAATTAATTAATTCAGCAAAGTACCAGAGTACAAAGTCAACACACAAAAATTAATTGCATTTCAATACACTTATACTAAACAATGTGAAAAGGATATTACAAAAACAATTCCACTTGTAATAACATCAAAAAGAATTAAATACTTAGTAATTAACTTAACCAAGGAAGCAAAATACTTGTACAATGAAAACTACAAAAAAATTGCTGAAAGAAATTAAATAAGACATAAATAAATGGAAACACATTCCATGTTCGTGGATTGGAAAACTTAATATTGTTAAGATGTCGGTACTATCCAAAGTGATCTTACAGATTCCTATCAAAAGCAATGCAATCCCTATCAAAAGCCCAATGCTGTTTTTTTGCAGAAATACAAAGGCCCATCCTAATATGCATATGGAATCTAAAGTGACCTTGAGTAGCCAAAACAATCTTGGAAAAGAGTAAGCCAGAGGACTAACACTTTCTGATTTAAGAACTTACACAAAGGTATAGTAATTATAACATTGTGGTACTGGCATGATGACAGACATATAAAGGGAATAGACAAGAAAGCCCAGGAAAAAACCCTTGCATATATGGCCAAATGATTTTTGACAAGTATGTCATGACCTTTCAATTGGAAAGACAGTCCTTTTTTAACACATGATACAGGGAAAACTGGATATCCACATGCAAAAGAATGAAGGCGGACTCTTACCTAACACTATATATAAAAACTCAAAGTAGATAAAAGACCTAAAACTATAAAACTCATAAAAGAATACACAGGACAAATACTTCACGACATTGGATTTGGCAATGATGTCTTGCATATGACACCAAATGCACAGGGCAACAAAAGAAAAAATAGATATATTGGGCTTCCTTAAATTAAAGACTTTCGTACATGAGAGGACACTATCAACAGAGCAGAAAGGCAACCCACAGAATGGGAAAAAATATTTGCACATCATATATCTGATAAGGGATTAACACCCAACATATGTAAAGAACTCCTGAAACTCAACAACAAAAACAACCTGATTCAAGGATGGGCAAAAGATTTGAACAGCCTTTTCTCCAAAGAAGATAAACAATGGCCAATGAAAAATGGCCATGAAAAATGCTCAACATCACTAATCAGTAGGAAAATGCAAATCAAAATTACAATGAGATACTGCCTCACAGCCCTTGGGATGGCTACTATCAAAAAAAGAGAAAATAACAAGTGTTGGTGAAGATGTGGGGAAATTGGAACCCTTGGCACTACTGGTGGGATTGTAAGATGGTACAACCACTGTAGAAAACAGTATTGTGGTGGTTTCTCAAAAAATTTTAAGTAGAATTACCACATGATAAAGCAATCCCACTTCTGGGTATATATACCTGAAAGAACTGAAGCAGAGACTTGCAACAGATATTTGTACATTCATAGTAGCATTATTCACAATAGCTAAAGTATGGAAGGAACCAGAATGTCTATCAACGAATGAATGGATAAGCAAAACATGGTGTATACAGAAAATGAAATATTACACAGACTTAAAAAAAAGGGAAAAAATTGAGACATATGCCAGAACATGGATGGACCTTCAGGACATTACGCTAAGAGAAATAAGCCAGTTACAAAAAGACAAACATTGTATGATTCCACTTCTATGATTCCACTTATATTCTACCTAGAGTAGTCAGAATCATAGATTTAAAAAATGTGGTGATTGCCAGGGCCTGAGGGGAGTAGGGAATAGGAAGTTGTTATTTAATGAGTAGAGAGTTTCAGTTTTACAAGATGAATTATGGAGATGGTGGTGATGATTGCATATTATGAATGCATATAAAACCACTGAACTATATATTTAAAAATGATTAAGATGGTAAATCTTACATGTATTTTATTTTACTACAATAAAAAAAATTGGGAAGAAAATAAAAGTATCTCAGTGTGTTGGAAATGACATAGCCAAGCCTGCCTTTTATACCATTTCCCACATTAAAAGATTTGCTACTGAAAGGTAAACAAAACATAGTATACTTCCCTTGCCCTTTCTAATAGTGCACAAAATTTTCAAAATATTTACTCATCTCATAGTAAATATTTTTCGAAGAAACAACACAGAACAGTAATTCTCAAAGGCTTAAACACATATGATCTTTTTTTCCCATAAAAGCTCGAATGTAATTGAAAATTACCATGCAAGCCTCCATTAAGGCCGTATGCATCTCATCTGTTTTGTGCTCTTGATCTGCACCAGCATCAAGCAGAAAGCGAACCATATCCAAATGGCCTTTAAAAAAAAAAAGCAACACAAATTTTAAAACTGTATTTCTAAAGAACTGAGTATCAATTTAATATGTATTAAAACGGGGAATCTTTTTTCTTTTTGATGTTTATATAAAAATTTGTAAGAGAATGTATTTTGCATTCAATAAATAAATCAATGACAGTTTTACAAAGCCAATCTGGAATAAGCAGGCGCTCATCAAGGTAGCTAGGTTTTAAAGACTGAATTAGTCCGAAGCACGTAACTCAAGTTAAGTAAAAGAATAATACTTATTCTTTGATTTAATCTATATAAACTATCAAATCGAAACACTGAAATCAAATAGAATTCTAGGTAAAGTATATTTGGGTATTTTTCAGAAAAACAGCTTTAAAATAAAAACCATAAACTCACTGTGGCAATGAACAGGCACAGAAAACTCCATTCAAAATAATTTCAACCCTCTTGATACATTTAATATGTAAAAAGCCTTAAAAGTCATTAAGAAAAAGACAAACACTGCAGTAGAAAAATGGGTGAAGAACATGTAATGGTAATTCAAAATAAAAATGAAAATGAATAATTGATGAAAAAAAATATTAAGCCTTCCTATTAAACAAATGAAAATTAAAATGAGACACCATTTTTTACTATCAAAATGGCAAATATTAAAAAGAATGATAATACCCAGTGTTGGTGAGGGTGTAGGGTGGGTAAAGGGCATTCTCAAACACTGCTGGTGGGAGTGTAAATTGGTTCAACCTTTCTAGAAGGCAATTTGGCAATATGTATCAAAAGCCTTAAAAATGTCCATACCCTTTGACCCAGCAATTCCACTTCCAGGAATTTATCCTAAGGAAATAATCAGAGATTAGGCAAAGATGTCTGCACAAGGATGTTATCACAGTGTTTTTAATAATAGTGAAAAATTGGGAACAATTCAAGTGTCTAACAATAGGCAATCATGGTTGCATCCATTTGATGTATTCGGCAGAGACTGCTAGTTCCTTACTCAATATCCATTTTCTCAATCTCCCATAATAACAGAACTCTGATTTTAGTTAAGTGGCAACAATGCCTGACTAAAAGAGTACATTTCCTACCCTCCCTTGGTATGTGTAACCAATAAAATGTAAGTGGGAGCTAGAAGGCAGAACTAGGAAGACTATTTAAGGGTAGCTTATTAAATTGGAAGGCACACCTCACTTTACCCTTGTCCTCTTCATTGTTCCTAGAATACGGATTGCTGGGGCCCTAGCTGCCATCTTGGATTGCAGGTAACTTTGAGAATAGAAACCACATAGTAGGATGATGGAACAGAAAAACAGAATTCTGAGATCTTATTAACAATGGAACTGCCATATTTGCCCTAGATGGCCTATCCTTGGACTTGTTTTATGTAAAAGACAGAAAGACCCTCTTTTGCTCAAATCATTACTAATTTAGCTTTCATGATATACGCAACCAAACCCACTCCGAACTGAAATAATGAAATACTGTGTGACCATCAAAAGTTGTGCTATATCTCTCACTTAGCAACTTTACAATTCCCTGTATGGCCCCGGAAGATGACTGGTTAGCCAGAGACGGGTAAGATTCCTCAAGGGAGAAACAACCTAAGACAGGCACAGTCGCAGGGCGGCCATCAGGTGAGAAATTGGGGATCAATAGAGGTGAGGCTTAGAACCTCACCTCCCCTGTTTTGAGAGAAATCTTCTGTATCCGTGGATGTTTTGTTGCCCTTGTCTAGCTTGGATTAATACTTAGTCTATAGGCACACACCTGATCATCTACATTTGCCCTCTTACAGCACTAAACTATGTTTTCTACCTTTATCTTGCATCTACCTACCACTTCAGCATTTTATTTAAAAATAATAATAATAATAATAATAAGGGAGAAATGTGGGATTCACATATAAATCAAGTACAAAAATCAAACAAATATTCGTATTTGACCTGATTGTTTATAGTTCATAATGCTTGATCAAAACCATAAGTTTCTGTGATGACTGCCCTTACACTGTTCACCATGTAAGAACTTATTCACTATGTAAGAACTTGTTCACCATGTAAGAACTTATTCACTATGTAAGAACTTGTTCACCATGTAAGAACTTGTTCGTTATGCTTCAGAAGATTGGAGACTGTTGAGAATTAGCCTTGGGGTTGATTAATGACTGTGCATCGAGTCCCCTATACAGAATTTTATTGTTGTTAACAACCATTTGATCAATAAATGAGAGATGCCCTCTCAAAAAAAAAAAAAATAGTTGTGCTATAAAAATTACCACTGAGATGAGAAAAAGTTCATGATGAGAAAAATCTAACTACAGTAAGATTATAAAATAGTGTTGGAGTATGACTGTTCAGTCAAAAAAATATTTATATGTATTTGTTTATAAATATACTTAAAAACACATTGGAAGTAAATACACTAAAATATTGTTTATATACTTTTTAAATGTTTGCATGGTAGTATTACATGCCATTGTAAAATTTCTTTATACTATTCTGTGTTTTTCAGGTTTTCTGTATCAAAAGTGTGACTGTTATTATTTGAGTGTGTATTATTTTCAAAATAAAGATTGGAAAAATTATATAAAACAGAAGTTATTAAATAATGAATGCCCTCTAAATCTGTGCTATGAGTTTTGGTTAACTTCATAACTAATTGAATAACTTTGAATTAAAATAATAAAGAAACATATACTGTGAAACTATACTTTAGGAAATAGAGGCTAAAATAGACCTTCTATATAATCTTATGAGCCAGATAATTTTATACCACAGGGAAAACATAAAAGATATAGAATTAACTCAAAAACTCGATAAGCAAATATTCAAAGTTGTTATATTCACAATATATAGAGTACCTTTGTAGCATGCAAGTGTAAGAGCACTTTCTTTGAATTCATTAGAATGAGTGTTGATGCCTGCCCCATGATCTAGAAGAACTCTTGCAACTTCCACATGCCCTGCACTGGCTGCTTCCATTAATGGGGTATGTCCATTTTCATTATGATCTTCTATGTTTGCACCTTCATTAAGTAGCACTTTCACAATGTCAACAAATCCTCCAGCACAGGCGTAAGTTAGTGCAGTATTTCCTACCAAAGAACAAAAAGAAATAAAAAGTTATGATAAAACAGATACAATTATAATTATGCTACTGCTCTAGTTCTACCTCTTCAATTCCCAACATAAACTACTATAACTATTATCTCAAGTTTTTTTGTTGTAATGGTTAAAAGCATCATCTAATTTCCTTACTAATTATAAGATTTATTATAAATAGTCCAATTTATTTCTCTTTATATTTCCTTAGCTTGTCAAATAAGATTAAGTGCCATCTTAAAAAATTACTTTCAACATATTTTTATCAAAAATAATCTAATGAATCATTCAAAATAATTCCTTTTTCTTTCAATACTGTACAACTTAGAAACACTTAACATACTGTTTATTCATTAAATTTTCTATTACCTCTCCTTTACCTTGATGGAGTTATTCACAAGACAATTCATTATTTTAGGTACATTTTCCTCCTGACACTATTTTTTTCCCCAATTGTTACTTTCTTTTTATCATAGTATCATTGATTTACAATCTTATGAAGGTTTCACATGAACAACATTGTGGTTTCAACATTCACCTGTATTATCAAGCCCCTCCACCCACCCCATTGCAGTCACTATCTATCAGTGTAGCAAGATGCTACAGAGTCATTACTTGTCTTCTCCATGCTGACCTACCTGTGTTGTGCTTGCGAATTATAGTGCCCCTTAATCGCCTTTTCCTACCCCACTCACACTCCCCAACCCTTCCTCTTTGGTAATCACTAGTCCCTACTTGGGAGTCTGTGAGTCTGCTGCTATTTTGTTCCTTCAGTTTCCCTTTGTTTTTATACTCCACAAATGAGTGAAGCCTCCTGACACTACCTTTAATCTACATTCATGTGACCCAGTGAGACAGTTATAAATCCCTGTCCATGTAACTCCTTCAAAAGAAAAATGTCTTTAAAAAGTCATTCCCTCATAGATCTGCAAAGAAGTAAAAAGCTAACCTTTTCAAACAATATTGCTTCTCTCTCACTTACCAACTTTACATTTCCCTGTATGGCCCCGGAAGATGGCTGGTTAGCCAGAGACGGGTAAGATTCCTCAAGGGAGGAACAACCTAAGACAGGCACAGTCGCAGGGGGGCCATCAGGTGAGAAATTGGGGATCAACAGAGGTGAGGCTTAGAACCTCACCCCCCCTGTTTTGAGAGAAATCTTCTGTATCCGTGGATGTTTTGTTGCCCTTGTCTAGCTTGGATTAATACTTAGTCTATAGGCACACACCTGATCGTCTACATTAGCCCTCTTACAGCACTAAACTGTTTTCTACCTTTATCTTGCATCTACCTACCACTTCAGCATTTTATTAAAAATAATAATAATAATAATAATAATAAGGGAGAAATGTGGGATTCACATATAAATCAAGTATAAAAATCAAACGAATATTCATATTTGACCTGATTGTTTATAGCTCATGATGCGTGATCAGAACCGAAAGTTTCTGTGATGACTGCCCTTGTACTGTTCACCATGTAAGAACTTATTCACTATGTAAGAATTCGTTCACCATGTAAGAACTTGTTCGTTATGCTTCAGAAGATTGGAGACTGTTGAGAATTAGGCTTGGGGTTGATTAATGATTGTGCATTGAGTCCCCTATACAGGATTTTATTGTTGTTAACAACCATATGATCAATAAATATGAGAGATGCCCTCTCAAAAAATTAAAAAATTAAAAAATAAAAGCCATTGCCTCTTGGTTTGCCACCTATTTCTTTCCTGATTTTGTTTTGATGATTTTTATTTATTAAGAGCTTGGGGAGATGATTTAACTATTCAAAAGTAGGAAATTGAAGTTATTTAAAAGGTTTAGCAAGAAAACTAGTATTTCAGAACCCAATTTGTTCAGAATTCAACTGTTCAACCATCTCAGATATTATGCACATTAATATTACTACAACTGTGACAAAGTGGTCAGCAAAATAGCCTACAATCTCGTTCATTTAAAAAATATATTAGGCTGCATTTAACACTTACTAAATAGTATGGAACACTGGTATGCTTTCATTAAATTTTTGAAAACCATGTTGTTGCCTCACTAAATCCAACCAATCTCACTACTAAAACTATACCTATAACTCAAGTCATATGACCAAAGCTCCTTCTGTCTAAGAGTCTAGGAAAAAAGCATAAAAAACTAGAAGTTAATGCCACAGAATCTCTCATATAATGCATTTAGTACACTCAGCATGAAAACCCCTACATGTTAAATACTCTCAAGTTAATCTATAATCTAAGGTCAAGGGAGATGTACTTAAATGAGATATAGAATTATCAGAGATACAGCTCATAATTTTCCTTCTTTATACACTGCATATCACTGTGTCAGAGACAAAATTGTCCCCAGGAGACTGTCAATCTCAACCACACAAAATTTAAGTGTGCTTTAAAGACTTTTGAAGTTATCAAAATAATCTGTATTTTACTCAGAGATTCTAAACAAAGGCTAAGACTTTTCTGTTGGTTTACAACTGGTTTTCCCTAGTAATCAAATTTTTATCTTGCAGGTCATATTTGACTTAATTTCATCAATTTATTCTCAACAAATTAACACACCATTCACATGATTTTCTACATACCTGTTGCAGACTGGGAGTTGACATCTGCATCATGAAGAAGTAGTAATTTCACAATATCTAAATAACCTCCACTGGATGCTGCCATTAGGGGAGTTATGTCTCCTTTATTCCCGCGGTCTTCAACATTAGCATGCATAGCAAGCAGCACCTTTAAAACACATACAGAAAAACGGTCAATTCTCACTATTAATAGTATTTCTAGAGAATATACTGAATCTGGGAAGATATTCTTTTACAGGGGTGTGAGGAAAAATAAAAAATAGCAATCTCTTAGAAAAATATGCCAGTGTTCACTCCTCAAAATACCAAGATATAATATTTTATAATATTATTACATGTTAATTTTCATGTTAATCTTTAAATAGGTAATCACACTAGCCAGCCTATTATAAAATATAACTGTTCTAGTTAAATAATTTGTGCTTAGTATTATGTAGCAAAAGAGCAGTAGAACTATACTCCCAAGACATAAACTAACTGGTAAACACATGGCTATTTCTCGATATTGTTCTAACAGAAGGAAAAATTTTAAAGAATTGTAGTCAATATGGGTGAAGTAAAAATCAATCACTACTTTCCACTATAGCTATATATTATTTCTAAAGACAAGTTCAAAAATTATTATTTGTATGTGTTTCTTATTCAGTAAGACTAGTTTTGAGCAAGTGGCAGAAAGATGGACCATAGGTCCATTTTCTTAACAGTTTCTATTTTACCTACTGCCAAAAAGACCTTAGCCTCTAATTATAATTTCTTTTATTAGTGATAAAAACAAAGTATCAAAACGCTTCCACACTTTTAACCACTAAGGATTATTTCTGCTTACTTGTGCTAATTCATAATACCCTGCTGAACAAGCCAAGCACAGCAGACTTTCTCCTTCTTCTGTATGTTCATTTACACTTCTGCCTTCATCAAGCAACTTACGAACAGCATTCACATCCCCATCTGAACAAGCTTCTGCAAGACTACGACTGGAAACAAAATTAAAACAATTAACCAACACAGAAAGATCAGAGTCCTTTAAAGATAAATAAGTTAGTCCATACACAGAAAAATGTTGATTTAGTAAGAAAAAAATTGTATGAACATCTTGCTTGCTAAGCATCTTGTTTGCAATACTAATTATGTGTGTCAACCAAGCCAGAAAAGCAATAACTACATATGAAAATAGCTGTTTCTTTTTTCTTTCAAAATGTTCCAACATCTTGTTGTATTACATTTTAAATAAAGTTTTTTAAGGCATTAGATCCACGAGTTTTTAAACTCTATTCATATAATGATTCTCAAAGACATTTGGGATATAATCTTATGGCTAAAATTTTTATTTGATAATAGTAGAAGGTGAAAATCTAAATAAAGATTTTACTGTAGAATGATTAATGAAATTGGTAAATCTCAAACTTTAGTGTACATCTACAAATCGCTCATGTTTCTTGTTGAAATGTGGATTCTGATTCAGCAGATCTGAGTTAGGGTCTGAAATTACATTTCTAATAAGCTCTGAGGTGATCATGATGCTGCTACAGTCCATGGCATATTTGAAGAGCAAGCACTGACTACCACACTAGCAACCCATTTCGTTTCTTATTCCTCAGGCAGTCTTTACTTGAGTAGTAAACCTTATTCTAAAGGTTTACTACTATAACCTTTAGAATAAGTAACTTCTTTAGCAATGGAAAGGTCGTACTCAGTTTTGAGTTCTAACAGACTCTTGTATAGTACATTCCACAAAGCCCAATGAATAGGAGTGGAATGCAAAAATAAAAATACAATATCAATTTTTATATCCTATTATATATTTATATATCCACTTAAAATGTAATATCCATTCGGCCAAAGTTTATAATCCCCCCTAAAAGACGTATTTAACCAAAATTTGCTACTGCCCTCAACTCAACTCAGGAAAATGTCTAATAACCAGCAGAAGTCTTTAAACACATACGTGTCAACTTGTCCTGCATTGTGGCTGTTTTCTGCTCTCATCCGTGTCAGTGCAGCAGCAGCTTCATCCAGTGCACAACTTACTGAGGATGTCAGTCTCCGGAGTACCTCAGGATCTGCAAAAGCTTTACCATCAGCAGTTGACAATTTGCCAATTCCTTCAGAGTGCATCAATCAATCAGGCAGTGCAGGGGAAGAAAAAGAAGTACAAGTTATAATTAATTTCTAAACACTGTTATTTAGGGCAAAAAAGGCATAGTCTCCATAGATAACACTGCCAATCAGAATGTAAGGCTGATAGTTTCAACTTTATCACTAACATCAAAAAGCCATCACATATCACCTGTGTTTTAGTCTTTCCAATTTTACAATGTACATAATATTAATTTGTCCTCTACCTAACTCCAAATGTGACTTAATATGATGTTCACTGAAGACAATGAGTGAAAGTTCTTTCAAAGTATGTAGTCATACCATAAGATCTCTAGGATAGGATCAAATTTGTATGAATTATTTTCTGTAGTAATGAAGGAGATATTCTGTAACATTACAACAAATAATTCAACAGTTTCTTCCTTTGGTAGAATAGCCACCTGAAACAATCTTTAGGGCAACGCCGTAAATTAAAGTAAGTTCATTCTTATATTTAGTATTTTATTATGTGTTAATGACATGCCAGACCCTAGGGAGACAAAAGGAAAAAGGCATAGTTCGTCCTTACAGAACTCACAGGCTAGTAGGGCTATCAGATGTCTAAGTTGCCAAAAAGTCTTTCTAGATTTCTGAGTGATCAGTGATCACTATTAAGAGAAAATTCCATTGATACTACTACTGTCTGGTTACTGATAAAAATGAGAGAAAAATAATCAATAAAATTTTGGAGAACAACAAAAAGGAATGGAAAACTTGCCCAATAAGATATAAAATGTATTATGATGCTATGCAAATTAGCAGTATGATACTTGCACAGAAAAAAGATAATTATACCAAAGATATAAAATACAATCCAAAAAAAAAGACCCTAGAAAAAGATTCACTTGTGAATTCAGTATATGATAAAGGTGACATTTCAACTCAATGGAGACAGGAGGGCTTATTTCATAAACAGTGTTCAGAAACTGGCTACCATTTGAAAATTAAGTAAGATCACTAATTCACACCATTCATAAAAATTAATGCCAGGCAGATTTACAATCTAAATGTAAAAAATAGAACATGAAAATTACTATTATACTATGTAGTATTTTCTAATGCTATATAATATAGCATAGGGGAGGCTTTTCTAAGCATGAGACTAAATCCCAAAAGCCATGAAATAAAAGGTTAGTAAATGTGATATTAAACATTTTTAATTTAAGTAAAATGTTCTATACAATTAAACACAATATAAAGTTAAGGCAAAATAAAAACCAGAAAAATCAACACCCAATGGATTTATATCATCATTTATAAAGTGCTACCTATCACACAACTTACTGATAATATTAAATGAATACCAACTAGGGTGAGAGGCCCTTTCAAAGACTGCTGATAGGAATGCATACTGGTATAAAACTGGGGGAGCAATCTGACAACAGTTAGCAAAATTTTAAATGTAAATATCCTTTGACCCAGTGATACCAATCTAGGAATTTGTTCTGTAAAGATACTTGCACAAGTAAGAAAAGTTATAGATATATATGAATAAAACTACAACATTGTGATACTGAATAACTGGAAATAGCCTAAATATCCCTCAATAAGAAACTGGTAAAATAAATTATGGTGCATCCAAGCAACAGAATATTATCTTACCTTTAAAAGGAGAAAGATAAACTTATCATATTATGAAGGATACTGACAATAAAGTAGGTGAAAAAAAGAAAGTTGTATTTTTTGTATAATATGATCCTACTTAATTTTTTTAAATTATGTATATTCAAACATAAACATGTATTTATAAAACCACAAAGGAAAAAGTCTGGAAGAATACATAAACCTTGACAATGGGAAGACCTTATTATCTACTTAATAATTTCACATCACTTTATTTTATAATATGTATTACATTTAAAATTTAGGAAAGAACTTTTAAAAATTCTTCAAATAGCCTCAGTTCTTAGTTTGAAGGATCTCAAAGAATCTTAGAGAAAAAATTAATTTTCAGTTAAGATAGTATCAAGAATTCTATCTTCCCTAAGAAGCTTAGTAATGTCTAACACAAAGTCTCAAAAGTTCTCTTAAATATTATGGGCTCAACACAATGTCCAAAAAGCACATCAAAATTCTGAAGCGTGAAAAGAAAATATGGATAAAACAACTGACTTGCATAGGTCTTAGTAAAGAGCACATCATTTTAAAATACATCTGACAACTTCTTTGGACACAGTATCACTTCCAACAATGTCTGAAGTTTTAAGTTGTCAAAATACACAAACTTTTAAAACTCTATAGTTTTTGACACCACCTGAAAGACAGAAAGTCATTATTTCTAAGTTTATTTTCTAACAATAGGTATCATAAAAACAGCAATTCTAAGGTATCTTGTTGCTTATACCAACTTACAATGAACCAAAAGAGAAATGGGGAAAGAAAAATGCTTAATGTACCAGAAAAGAGCAAGCCTTGAGTGAGAGTTCTGAGGTATACAGAAAAAAGAGAAATTAACTAAAAACCCTTAATTAGGGTCATGCAGTAGTACTCACATAATGACTGAAGTGTCAATCTAAACCAGAGAGTAAAGATGTACTACCACCAGTAAACAAAGCCTGGTCTGAGGAAGGAAAGGCAATTAGCAGAAAAGAAAAGACTTGGAGAAGAGAAATGCCTTTTTTCTACATTTCTCTCTGCTTTAAGCAAAACAAATATAAGATTCCAAAGCACATGAAAAAAAATTAGAGGGTAGCCACGGCAATCCCATTCCAGGTATCTTATACAGTGTATCTGTAAATCACGACTAAGAGACTCACAAGAAATCCAGCCTAGAATGGAGAGACACTCAATGTAATTGCTAATGTGATAAATTACTAGTCCTGCCCTAAATTAAACATTCTTCTGCTGGATACCTAAATATTTTGTTCAATCTAATTATAAGTTTCTATGAGTTCCAAAAAGATAAACTAGATAAAATAAAGTCAATCTGCTACACTTGTACCAGTGCTTTTCCCTAACAGGACAAAGTTAAAAGAATAACCAGATGATATTAAGTGAACATATTCTTAACATAATAGCTTTGTCTTTCCAAGAATAATATAAAAATACTCTATTTATTTAGCTCTTATTTTTCCCCTAGTTTATTTGGTCAAATGCAACACTGTTTTTCTTCCTTCAGTATGAAATGTGCTAAAAGTCTACTGTGATTTTTCTGAATATCTATCTTTAGTGCTGTGCTTATTAAAGTACTCAGAAACTGAATGAAAATTTCTACACCTGAAAAAAATTTTTATTCTTAATTTTCTCTATTTACTAATATTAGTTAGGGTATATATACATATATATATATATATATATATGGCACTCTAACAAGTTCCTAGGCACTATTTCAAAAAATAACCTGTAAATTCTTCTAGATTAAATTCTTATATATATGCAATGTGTACATATATTTACCTTAAATAAATAAAAGTGTCATACAAAGTGAACATATCTCAAAAGCAATATAAAAAGCTTACAAAAAGTTAACTTCCTAAAACAATTTTAGAAGATAAAAGGTTTTTATTACAGTGTAATGGAAACTTTGTATAGCACATGAGCAGGTTGTACTACATAAAATAGTTATAAGTATGTATTATTTTGAGAAAGTACATTTATCAGATCTTTCTTTTTCTGCTACTTCAGAACAAGAAGTTTACATAGCCTGGTATATTCTGGTCCAATTTCATGTTCAGTTTTTACTTAAATGTCTTCTAAGTAAAAAACAGCGTAGGCTCATAGGCTACAGTGAATAAGTAATCACATGCAGAGTCCCCTAAATCAGTTAAAAGATTCACAATTCGATAACTAAATTTATCCCTCACATTTATACTGTAATTGGTAATAGGTTAAGATTTCCTTGATAATTAGCTGATACCTAAGACTTAAAAATGGTGTTGAGCCCAGAAACCACTCACTGAAAACTTTCAACTAAGAATTTTGAAAATATAAACTGACTATTTCCCTTAGGAAATAAAAATTATAATAAATTTTACTGATTTCAAATTTTATATAATGTTATATAATTTGGGGGGTAATCTTGTTTGTGTAGAGACCTAGACTTTTAAAGAGATGAAAAAGAGAAAACAACAAAGTACCTGCTGCTTCTAGCAATGCTTCCAGTCGTGCTTGTGTCTCTGGATCCACAGTGCGTAAATCTGCTCCTTCTGCAGTACTTGATAAGAATATCTCTGATGTTGTTTTAAGCACTGGGTTATCCAGATCTTCTTGGTCCAAAATAAATGATTCAACCTGTTTATGAATAAAAGATGCATGAAACTGGTCTCAATATTGTTAAAATAACTGCAATTTAAGGTAATATAATTTCTCATTTAAAAATTAAATATAACGAGATAAATTATCATAGAAATATGGGGCAATGGGAAGGGACTTTGAGGGAGCCTCGTGATTATAGGCTTATCTTCAGATAAGACTAGAGGTACAACCCAGACACACCAGACTCAACTTTCCTGGAAAGCACTGTGCCTAGCACAGAGCCTGAAAACCAGCATTTTTTAAATGAAACGAGTACATGAATATAGCCCCTAGGAAGATGTAGAGAACTACATAGCATAGACAGGTCACTAAGGCACAATTTTTCCTCTCTTCTATTTATTCAATTTGGACTTAAAGTAAGATTTAATCCACTTCCAAATACCTGGAGTCCTACAGAAAGGGCTCCATGAGGTTAGGACCATACCTGTTTGTTCATTGCCCTATCCTCTGCACCTAAGAACACCTCATACACAGTAGGTATTCAATACATATCTGTTGAAACGAATGAATGGTATAAGCAAAACAAACATATAAAAAATAAACATGTAACTCTCTAATTTCAAATCAAGTTAATTCTAAATGAGCTTAAAAAGAAATAAAATATGCACAACTTTCCTGGGAAGCAATTTGGAAATATGTACCAAAATGCTTTTAAAAGCTCATTATCTTTGGGTAATTCCATCTTAAAGAATCTATCCTTAAAAAATTATCTGAAAGACAAAATTGTGCAAGGATGTTCACTGCAGCATTAATTAAAATCCCAAAAATGAGAGGGAAAAAACTACAATGGGAAATTTGCTTAATACATTTTGTACATTCACAGGACAGACTGCTATTGCAGTCATTAAAAACGTTTTTGAACCATATTTATGGCATGAGGAAACATTAATAAAATGAAGTGAAAACTACAAGATTCTAAACCACATGATCTTTATTTTGTTAAAAATATATTATGTAAACATAACATGTCAGTACTTACGTATAAAATAATGAGTACATATTTATATAACTATATATCTATAATATGTAAGTATGTATAACCAGGAAAGTTAAGATATTTGAAGAGAGAAAAACAGGAACAGAAAGGTTAAGTACTTCTCCAAGGTCACACAGCTAATAAATGGCAAAGCCAGGTTTCAAACCCAGACTGTACAGCTACAGAGGCTGTGCTCATAATCACATGTTTTCATATGTTTGCAAATAAAATTTGTTTATACTTCACAAATTTATAAACAAAGGACCACAGTATTTGGACTACATTATTTGTCATAGTTGGCTAGTTTGTCATCAGTTTTCAAAATGGATACCAAATAAAGATGTCCTGATAAAGACAGTAAAGATAAAATGATTTGGATAATTTTATTATCTAATGACATACAATAATTTTGCAAAATAAATCTTTAACTTCACATCTAATAACATTGAGCCATGTACTATGCTGCAACATAGGATCTTTAATACGTAATTACAGACAAAGATGCCATTCTAGATCCATGTCCATAGGTAAAATGTAGCCTACCAGTTATCAAATGATATTGAAAGATAACTGCCTATACAACAAAAAGCTTGTTGCAAGACCAAAAAATTATTAGGTACTTGCAGATATATACACCTGCCAGTTGTAAGGATAGATAAAACTATCAGTCCAAATTACGAAATTTCTCACTAAAGATGGTATTTAGAAGTTAACATTTCTATTTTATAAAAAGGATTGATCTGATGTGGTACTACACATAGTATGGAAACAAATACAAATTCATGTATATGTAACACTTAAAAAATCCAAGTTAAGAATTTCCAATTCTCTCCCATTCATTTCTCCAATATTTACTGAAGCCCTATATTTTATACAAAGCACTGTAACAGGATAAAAATGTGGTAGAAGAGTAAGTCATATAATAATGGATTACTGTCTAACTCCATGCACAAAAGTAAACTCGAAATGGATCAAAGACCTGAATGTAAGTCATGAAACCATAAAACTCTTAGAAGAAAACCTAGGTAAAAATCTCTTGAATATAAACATGAGTAACATTTTCCTGAATGCTTGCTTCTCCTAGAGAAAGGGAAACAAAAGCAAAAATGAACACATGGGACTACATCAAGCTAAAAATCTTCTGTACAGCAAAGGACACCATCAGTAGAACAAAAAGACATCCTACAGTATGGGAGAATATATTTGTAAATGACTATCTGACAAGGGATTAACACCCAAAATATATAAAGAACTCACACACCTCAACACCCAGAAAGCATAACACCCTATTAATAAAATGGATGGAGGATATGAACAGACAGTTCTCCAAAGGAGAAATTCAGTTACCCAACAGGTACATGAAAAGATGCTCAACATTGCCAATTATCAGGGAAATGCAAATTAATATCACAATGAGACATCACCTCACACCAGTTAGCATGGCCAACATCAAAAAAACTAGGAACAACAAATGCTGGTGAGGATGCCAAGAAAGGGGAACCCTTCACTCTGTTGGTGGGAATGTAAATTAGTTCAACCATTGTGAAAAGCAATATGGAGGTTCCTCAAAAGACTAAAAATAGAAATACTATTTGACCCGGAATTCCACTCCTAGGAATTTACCCAAAGGATACAAGTTCTCAGATTCAAAAAGACATATGCACCCCTATGTTTACTGCAGCACTATTTACAATAGCAAAGATACGGAAGCAACCTAAGTGTCCATCAGTAGATGAATGGATAAAGAGGATGTGGTACATATACACAATGGAATACTATTCAGCCATAAGAAGAAAACAACTACTACCATTTACGACAACATGGATGGAGCTATAGGGTATTATGTGGAGTGAAATAAGTCAGGCAGAGAAAGACAAATACCAAATGATTTCCCTCATTTGTGGAGTATAACAACGAAGCAAAACTGAAGGAACAAAACAGCAGCAGACTCACAAACTCCAAGAAGGGACCAGCAGTTACCAAAGGAGAGGGGTAGGGAAGGGTGGGTGGGGAGGGAGGGAGAACGGGATTGAGGGGTATTATGATTAGTACACATATTGTTGGGGGGACCATGGGAAGACAGTGTAGCACAGAGAAGACAAGTATTGACTCTGTGGCATCTTAGTACACTGATGGACAGTAACTGCAATGGGGTACAGGGGGGACTCGATAATATGGGTGAATATAGTAACCACATTGTTTTTCACGTGAAACCTTCATAGTAGTCTATACCACTGAAATCTTATTAAAAAAAAGAAACATACAAAAAAAAGTATGGTACTTAGAGTACAATTATGATTTTAGGGTAGAAATAACAACAGGGGGTAGATTTGAATAAGACTATGTAAAAAGTGACAGATTGCTCATGGTCTACCTGGTCACCACAACAGCAATCTCATCCTGAGTGAGAGTAATGTTTGTATCACACACACAAGATTGCACATTCTGAAATGCTTGGGAAGAATGAAGTTCAGAAGAAAAACACAAAAGAGATGTATCCCTTGCCTTCAGAGGACTCATAACCTGTTTACAATTTAGAAGACAATTTTCTGAGTTTACTTCTCCTACATCTTAGAGTGCATGTAAATTCAAATTTCAATCAGGCAGCAAGACATAATGGAAAGAAAAACTGCACTGAAGAGCAGAATCAGGGTTCAAGTACCAGTTCCATCAGGCATTGTGTGTACTCATAGCATAGCACTCACTCTTTTTGACATTTCATGTTTTCCTCAAAGACAATCCCGCCCTAACTACCTTACAGTGCTATTCAATTATGAAATAAAGCATTCTGAAAACAATAAAACACTATAAAATGTAATTTTTAGAATATAATGTATAATTACAACTCTTCTACCCTGTCCTTCACCACAGTTGGTATCTTCTATGCTTTCTCAAACTGAAAGAAAAATACTCACTGATAATCCAGTGTGCTCCATTTTTAACAGCATTCACTTGAATTTTTCCCGTTTTATTGAGATATAATTGAATTTAACATCGTATAAGTTTAGCTGTATAACAATGATTTCAAATATGTATGTATTACAAAGTGATTACCACAGTAAGTTTAATATCCATCACCTCACTTGCTTGACAATTTTTTTTCTTGTGATCACTTAAATTTTCAAGTGTAGTTTCAGACATTTTGTATTTAAGATCTGACCACAAGATTAAAAATTTAAATATCCACAACACGTAGAAAAGTCTTAAGTTGTCAGAATAAGTTATAGTTATACATAACTTTATACATAAGTGATTTGAATATATTTGTGTCAATTAGAGGTACCAAAAAGCACTCAATTCTAATATATCATTTGTCCTACCCTCTCTTAAATTTTAAAAGCTTATCTCAATGTGGAATCAATTAAAAGACAAAATATCCAGTTATGTCTATTACTTTGGGAATATTTGGGGGATTATTTGTGGCAATTCATAATCAATAATTTACCTGATAACTGCTGAAACACATGTTCTTGCAATTCAGACTGCAATAGTATTACCTCAAAATTCATCTGGCTAGCCAAGATGCAAACTATAGCTACATGGAAATAATACTAGGCCAATTCTGTACACTTACCATAGAAGGGTTGGTGAGAAAGAATTTTTAAAAAAGTGTCTATGTAATGTGGAAGTTCAAAATAATGGCATGTCTTATAAAATTAGTCTTTATCATACAATAAATATAAAAGCTTCATAGTTTCTTACATATAGCTAAAGGATCACAGACATTTCCTTACTGCCTAATCTCTTATAGGTAATCTCTTTTAAAATGCTAAAGGCAAACAATTTTGTGTCTTCCTTCTCAAAAAGTCTTTTTTCCCCTCCCTTCTCAAAAAAATGTGTTTTTTAGCTTCAACTAGAATTTTAACAAAGTTGTGGGGTGGTAAGGTAAGGGAAAGGGTAATGAGCATTTTGTCCCATTTTTTATCCTATTTGACATTTCAGAAATGAACCACTGGATGGCAACAGTTACTGGGGAGATTAACCACAGACCCAGGTATTATCACTGAAAAAGCCTAGTCACCACGGCCAAATCTAGTTACAAAAATCATTTATTAATCCAGCTATGATTTGGCCAAAACTCAATTCCACTAAAAAAGCTATTTCCATTAAGTGTAATTAGGCAGTGTTATAATTGAAACTTTCAGTAATATTAATGTTTTAAGTCTTAAACATAGTATGTTTAAGCCATAGACATAGCAAAATAATTAAATCTCACCTATGTATTTGTCAAAAATCAACTGTTACCTTCTCTAAGGCTGTATTTCTGGAAGTAGGAATTGTTAAATAACAGAGAATATAAGTTAGTAAAAAAGAACACTCTACCATAAAACATGTATGTTATATATTTTTGTTTACATATTCTCATGTGTCATATCATGCACCAAGTTAAGAACACCAGCAAGCTCTCAAATATAAGTTGAATGTACATTGTTTTACATAAAACACCTTTAAATAGACAAATGGATTATGAAAATTTCATTTTTAACATGTTAAATAAATTTATATTTTGAGTTAGGGGCTAAATATAAGTAGCCACAAAGTTATTTTCTGGTAACCTTTAAGAGTAATCATCATTCCCATGAATTCCAACTGGAGCTATGAGAAAGCTCAAGGGAAAGTTAATCATTATTTTACACTCTCTCCTCACAAACCTTAAAAAATAAAGCTCCCTTAAGTAAATCATATTTGATCATTAAAAATGTGAAACTAAAATGTACATTTAAAAATGTATTTTCTACTGCTCTTCTTTTTTATATAGTTTACATTTGAATAGACCAACATCTTACCCTTCCCTACCCGAAGTAAGCCATCTACTTTAAATTAGAATCAGCACTTAAACCAGTTTTAGAATGCAGGTGGCTTATTATTGATTTCTACTTGGTGCAGCAAAAAGGATGGGTCAGCACTCCAAGGGATAATTGCAGAAAGACATAGCAACTTCTTTTTACAGAAAACACAGTACTCGAAAGTTTCTACAGTACCATCCACCACAAACATGCCTAAGATGCACTCAAAGGGGGAAAGTAGTATCGTTACAATTCAGAACCAAATAATGATCAATCTAGGAATGAATCTTGCTGATACTGTAAGGCCCAATATAATCAGCAACATCTTAGCATATGGGAATAAAATGTCTGTATTCCTTAACGTAAAAATATTTCAAGTTTCTTTCTACAAGGAAAATTGCATTCCCAATTTCAGAACCACAATCCTCAAAAAACATGAATGGTATCTTGGGATTACTGAAGTTGATTAGCTTCACATAGCACAAGAAAAACCATCACGCTTTTCCTAATTCTAAGTTAAAGCTGGAGAAAATTTACTCCATTTTGCTCAACTACAAAAATTTCACCTCTAAACTACAGTTTTTAATACAGACTATTATTTTTTGAAGACTCTAGTTAAGGATGGGAGGAAGAAAGGAATTTAAAAAATAGCTACCATTAATTACTTAAAAAAGAGGCTACCATAAATAATATGCCTCATATATATCAGCATTTTCCACATATTACTCCATTCAATTATCATAACTTCTTAGTCAGTAGATTAATTGATCTTCATTTTAAGTAAATGAAACTCAGAAGAGTTAAGTGACTTGCCCATGATCATATGACCATGCAGGGATCTGAAGTCATGTATTTCAGATTCCAAAGCACACACCCTTTTCACCACATCAAACTGTATTAAGTGAATCCTCAAAACAGTGGCAGCATATTAACTAAAACAAGTATCAGTGAAGAGAAGCAGAGAATCTGTAAGTATCGTAATGTCACAATTTAACAATAGTAATGTCAGGAAAAAACTTTCACAATTAAATGTAACAGATTATAAGCCCATGGATTCCTCTCTGCCAGAGTTCTTAAAGAGACAGACAAATCATGCATTCATTTAGTAATTTCTGGCAGCTACATCTACATTAGTCCTGGCCAGCACACATACCTATGAAATTGTGCCACAACAGGTTTTTTTTTTAAAAAAAAAACTGCTCCCCTACTCAATGGAAAAATCACAAGGAATGAAGTATCTGACAATTAAGGCCAAGGAAATGTTACTGTTGAAAGAAGAAACATTACTCTATATTTTCCCTATCATAATAAATGGGTAAGGTTGAGGTTAGAAGTAGTCCTGGCTTCTGCTAATTATTCTAAACAGAAAATAAGCACAGAAAACACTCCAAAGAAATACTTGATTTTAGTAAGTTAAAAAGAGCCTCAAGGACTCTCAGAATACCAGCCCCATCACTCACAGCATGATCGTACCTAACTTGTTTTACCTCTCGTAGCCACATTTTCCTCAGCTATAAAGTAAGGATAGCAGTAACTATTTCACAGTGTTATTGGTGATTAAGTAAAATACTATATCCAAAATTGCACAGTAATGCTTTAATACATGGTAATTGCTCAATAATCATTAGTTATTACTACTAATTTTACCACTACTACTATTATTAAGGTTAGTTTACCTAATACTTTGTTTTCCTACATTCTTACTCTCTATGAATACAAATATGCCTCATATGTATCAACTTGTCTTAAGCAAGTAACCTGAGCATATTAAGCACTACAGATTCATCCATTCAACATTTATTAAGCACCTACTATGTGCCAGACATTCTACTATATACTGGGAACACAAAAATAAATAAAACATGATCCCTGCTCATTAAGACAGTTAAATAAATACCATAAAGCATTACAGATGCTGTAACAGACAGCTACACACAGACAACATGGGACCGCAGGGGAAGGAATGGTCAATTCCAATTGGGGTAGTAATGAAGGAAATCAGTTATGGATGATGACTCTGTAACAAGGTATTCAACAGGATAGGGAAGAAGGCCATTCATGAAAGTAGTGTAGAGTAGTTGTTGCAAACATGGGCTTCAGAATCGAGGATACCTGGATTTGGCTCCATCATTACTAGATGTACAACTTTGCGCATATTACATAACATCTCTAAGCATCAATTTCCTCATCGGTAAACTGGGATGATATCACTTTCTTCATAGAGCGATTGTAAAATTAATCTGAAAATATACAGGTAAGCATTTAGCCTAATGGATAATAATAAGCACTCAGCATACAGCAGCTATTATTATAATTCTATAAGCCAAGCAGTAGAAGCAAATTATACCAGGGCATTTAATAGTTTACTATGTTCAGAGATGTGCAGCAATTTGGTATGGGTAGAATATAAAAAGCAAATAAAGTAGGGTACAGCAAAGACAGGGTTAGGAAAATAGAAGCCAAATCCTAAATAACCTTGTATGTTATATTAAGGAATTTGACTTCTCCCTTATTAAACTAAAGAACGGGAAGGCTTTTTGCCAAAGGAGTGACATGGCTGAACCAGCATTAGAGAATTTACTCTGATAGCAGCGTATTAGATGAATTAGGAAAGAGAAAGAATTAGAAAAGTATAATCTTGGAGGTAGACGAGCCAGGGATCACTGCAATAAGTGCAGATGAAAGATGATGGTTTGATTTGCAGCAGAAGCAGTGAACAAAGAAAGTGACAAATAAACAAGATATTAAGAAAGAACCCAGAAGGCTTGAGTGCCTGCTTAGATGTGTGTGGTCACAAGAAATAGCAGACATGAGCTCCGAGGTTTCTGGCTACAGTGACTAGCTTTAGGGAAATGCAGTTTACAAAGGTGGGGGAGAAAAAGATGGGGTGGAGGAGGTAATAATGAGTTCACTTTTAGAAAGCCTGACATGTTTATGGAACATACATGCAGTAGGCAGTTGGAAAGCCTCTTAGCAGACTGCTAAAAGAAGTGAGAGAAGGAAGCCTCATGGATATCTAAGAGAACGCTCCTGAGAGAGTGAATAGCAAATGCCAAGGGCCCTGAAGCAGAGCATGCTTGGGAAGTCTACAGAACATAATGAAGCAGTTGTGGTTTTGCTCAAATATGAGCACAAGACAATCTTACACTAATGGACTTTGTATCCTTTCATTAAATCAATGCCCCCTTTAAACCTGCCCCTGAACGCTCAACTCCTAAAGTCAAGTAGCACCAAATATCAGCCTTTATAGTGATCATCCAACTAATACAGAGCAATGATCCACACACTGAGTTTGGGATCTTGAACCGTCACAAGACCATAAGAAAACTAAATGAGGTAATGCAATTGATACACAATGCCTAGAAAAACACTCAAATATAATTTGTTAATATGTGAAAGTTGTTTAGAAGGGTAAATATAATTTGAATAAATAATTTACCTTGTTTTTGTGTTCCCTAAAATGTCCGTGTTTCTGAAAAGCCTGATGTCTTTAAAGGCAGGGACCACATTTTTTCATCTTCGTAATTTAAAAGCCTAGCACAAAGCTTAACAAATAGCAGGATCTAGACAAATGACTACAGAATAAATAAATCCAGTCTAAAATACCAATCATAATTCTTAAACAGACTGCCAAGGATTCTAAGCACTGACAGACATAATTTTACTACGCAAGATATGAGTTCATGCAGAAGCCCCACGCCAAACAACACTCTGATTTTCTTCTGTAGGGAATGAATGATTGACTATAACATTAGCAACAAGGAGATAATGAACAATGGTTAAGTACCTTTGATACTGTATTATCAAATTATTCTAAATTTTGTTGTGGGAAGGATAATAGACCGAATCCATGCATCTGACTTAAGTATAACCTTAAATAATGGTCTCTTCAAACTGAAAGAAAATACTTTGTTAACCTGTCAGTCAAGTCCTAAAGTAAAACAGGTACTAAAATATAGCTGAGACTCTCAATGTTCATAGAGTCAAAGTAACTAGTCATTTAATATAACTGGGTCCAACTGAGCAGTGATATCAAGATTTGTTTTGGCAATTAATCACACAGGTGATAACACTGGCTTGGGTGTCAAGCAAACTGTATGTTACTTAAATACTGAATTCACAGCTCTTAAGCAGCTGTTAGAAGATACCAGATGCAAAAATTCTGCTCTGTTTTAATATTTCATACCTCTTATCCATTTCTTTTACTATCCTGGGGAAAGAAATTCTGTCCATATTCTTCCTGCAGACCATAGTCCACATCAGATACACTCAGACTACAACTGCCCAAAATAACCATCTCCTGCTTCTTCAGTATTATCTCCTCTTAAGCATATATCCAGGCTTTGTAAGGGAAAGGATACATGAAGACAAACACTAATACTATGACAAGTCGCTCTTCTGATGGCCTGGTGAAAACAAGTCTAAATCACATGAGCTCTACTCCCCTGCATCCATAACGAAGAGAAGCAGAAATTTTAAGAGCCGGAATATTACAAAATGGGGGGGAAAAGGTATGTGTGAATACAAATTCTACAGCATATTAAATATGCCCTATTAAGTCTCTTTGAAGACCAGATAAAGAGAACAAGAACATCTCCAATAACCCAAAATAGTCAAAAACAATCTTGAAGAACAAAGTTGGAGTTACACTTCCCAATTTCAAAACACTGCGAAGAGGTATAGTAATTGAGATACTATGTAACTGGCATAGGAAGACAT
Organism: Manis javanica; assembly: GCF_040802235.1. Lineage (NCBI taxonomy): Eukaryota > Metazoa > Chordata > Mammalia > Pholidota > Manidae > Manis > Manis javanica. The sequence continues at coordinate 87,221,815 of NC_133169.1, read as the reverse complement.
ATAGATCAATGCAATAGAACAGAAACAAACCTTCACATTTATAGACAACTGATTTTTGACAGCCGTGTCAAGGCAAGTCCGCAGAGAAAGTCTTTTCAAATGTTTGAACAATTGGATATCCACATTCCAAAGAATGAGACTGAACCTCTACCTTACACCTTACATAAAAATTACTCAAAATGTTAAGAGCTAAAACTGTAGAGTTCTCGGAACAAAACAAGCGTAAATCTTCATGATCTTGGATTATGCAATGGTTTCTTAGACATCACACCAAAAGCCAAAGCAATTTAAAAAAATAAATAAATATAAAAATTGAGCCTCACCAAAACTAAAAAAACTTAATGACACAATCAAGAAAGTGAAAAGACAACTTACAGAATGGGAGAAAATATTTGCAAATCATGTATCTAATAAGGGACTAGCATCCAGAATATGTAATTTTTTTCTAAAAACACTTACAATAGTCATGAAACCATAAAACTCCTAGAAGAAAACATAGGCAAAAATCTCTGGAATATAAACATGAGCAACTTCTTCTTGAACACACCTCCTTGGGCAAGGTAAACAAGATAAAAAATGAACAAATGGGACTACATCAAATTAAAAAGCTTCTGTAAAGCAAAGCACACCATAAGCAGAACAAAAAGGTACCCTACAGTATGAGAGAATATATTCATAAATGATTAATCTGATAAGGGATTAACATCCAAAATTAATATAAAGAACTCACACACCTCAACACCCAAAAAGCAAATAACCCAATTAAAAAATGGGCAGATGATCTGAACAGACACTTCTCTAAAGAAGAAATACAGTTGGCCAACTGGCACATGAAAAAAGATGCTCCACATCGCTAATCATCAGGGAAATGAAAATTAAAACCACAAGGAGATACCACCTCACACCAATTAGGATGGCCAATATCCAAAAGACAAGAAACAAATGTTGCCAAGGATGTGGAGAAAAAGAAAAACCCTCCTACACTGTTGGTGGGAGTGTAAATTGGTTCAACCACTGTCGAAAGCAATATGGAGGTTCCTCAAAAAAACTAAAAATAGAAATACCATTTGACCCAGTAATTCTACTCCTAGGAATTTACCTGAAGAAAACAAGATCCCAGATTTGAAAAGACATATGCACTCTCTATGTTTACATGCACTATAATCAACAGCTATAGATGGATAAAGAAGGTGTGGTTCATATATTAATCAGCCATACAGAGAAAAGAAATCCTGCCATTTGCAACAACGTGGATGGAGCTACAGGGTATTAATGCTCAGTGAAATAAGCCAGGTGGAGAAAGACAAATACTAAGTGATTTCCCTCATTTGTGGAGTATAAAAACAAAGCAAAACAGAAGGGACAAAATAGCAGTAGACTCACAGACACCGAGAAGGGACAAGTGGTTACTAAGGGGAAGGGTTGGGGAAGGTGAGTGGGGTGGGAAAAGTAGATTAAGTGGACTATAATTTGCAATCAGAGTATAGGTAGGTCACAGGGAAGGCAGTACAGCATGGAGAAGACAATTAGTGACTCTATAACATCTTACTATGTTGATAGACAATGACCGCACCGCAATGGAGGAGGTGAGGACTTGATAATATGGGTGAATGTTGAAACCACTGTGCTGTTTATGTGAAGCCATCATAAGATTGTATGTCAGTGATACTTGAATAAAAAAATATTACGCAAACTTAACCCTTTCCCATAAGAAAAAAGCACTTACAATTCAACAATGAAAGGACAACCCAACCAAGAAATGGGAAAATAAAGAATTTAATCAATAATATTGTAATATCTTAGTATGGCAGCAGAGAATAACTATACTTACCATGGTGAGGTATATAATTATTGAGTCACTATGTTGTACATCTGAAACCAATGTAATATTGGATACCGACTATATTCCAATAAAAAAAGGAAATCCACAAACAAATGGCCCCCACGCAGTTCAAACCCATGTTGTTTAAAAAAGAAAGAAATAGGGATAAGATTTGAATAGACATTTATCCGAAGATATACAAATGTCCAATAAGCACATGAAAAGTTGCTCAACGTCATTAGTCATTGAGGAAATACAAATCAAACCCACAATGAGATACCACTTCATACCGACTAGGATAGCTACAACCAAAAAAACCCAAAAATAACAAATGTTAGGAAGGATACGGAGAAACTGGAACCCTCATACATTGCTGGAGGGAACATAAATGGTGCAGCTACTGTAGAAAACAGCTTGGTAGTTCCTCAGAAAATTAAACATAGAGTTATCATATGACCGAGCAATTCCACTCCTAGGTATATATCCAAGAGAACTGAAATAATTTGTTTATATGAACCTTGTACACAAGTGTTCATTGCATCATTATTTATAATAGACAAAATGTGGAAATAACACAAATGTGATCAACTTATGAACAAAATGTGGTCTATCAACAAAATGGAATAACTTTCCAATTAAGCACTGATACATGACACAACATGGAGAAACCTTGAAAAACAACGTGCTGAGTGTAAGAAGGGAGGCATATAAGACCACATATTGTATGATTCTGTTTATATGAAATGCCCAAGCCAGGCAAATCCAGAGAGAAGGAAAGTAGATTAGTGATTACCAGGAGTTACAGGGAGCAGGGAGTGGGAAATGACTGCCAGCAGGTCTAAGGTTTGTTCAGGGGTGATTAAAGTGATTTAAAAGTGCTGATGGTTCTCCTCGGGCAAGGGAAACAAAAGCAAAAATGAACAAATGGGACTACATTAAGCTAAAAAGTTTCTGTACAGCAAAGGACACCATCAGCAGAACAAAAAGGCATCCTACAGTATGGGAGAATATATTTGCAAATGACATATCCGACAAGGGGTTAACATCCAAAATATATAAAGAACTTACACACCTCAACACCCAAAAAGCAAATAACCCAATTAACAAATGGGCAGAGGATATGAAGAGACAATTCTCCAAAGAAGAAATTCAGATGGCCAACAGGCACATGAAAAGATGCTCCACATCACTAATTATCAGGGAAATGCAAATTAAAACCACAGTGAGATACCACCTCACACCAGTTAGGATGGCCACTATCCAAAAGACTAAGAACAAATCCTGGCGAGGATGCAGAAAAAGGGGAACCCTCCTACACTGCTGGTGGAATGTAAGCTAGTTCAACCATTATGGAAAGCAATATGGAGGTTCCTCAAAAGACTAAAAATAGAAATACTATTTGACCTGGGAACTCCACTCCTAGGAATTTACCCAAAGAATACAAGTTCTCAGATTCAAAAAGACATATGCAACCCTATGTTTACTGCAGCACTATTTACAATAGCAAAGATACGGAAGCAACCTAAGTGTCCATCAGTAGATGAATGGATAAAGAGGATGTGGTACATAAACACAATGGAATACTATTCAGCCATAAGAAAGAAACAAATCTTACCATTTGCAACAATATGGATGGAGGTGGAGGATATTATGCTCAGTGAAATAAGTCAGGAGGAGAAGGACAAGTACCAAATGATTTCTCTCATTTGTGGAGTATAACAACGAAGCAAAACTGAAGGTAAAACACAGCAGCAGACTCACAGACTCCAAGAAGGGACAAGCAGTTACCAAAGGGGAGGGGTGGGGTAGGGCAGGTGGGGAGGGGATCATGGGGAAGACACTGTAGCACAGAGAAGGCAAATAGTGACTGTGTGGGATCTTACTACACTGATGGACAGTGACTGCAATGGGGTATGGGGGAGACTGAATAATATGGGTGAATGTAGTAACCACTTTTTCATGTGAAACCTTCGTAAGAGTGTATATCAATAATACCTTAAAAAAGGTGCTCATGGTTGTACAACTTTGTGAATACATTAAAAACCAATGAAATATACACTTTAAAGAGTGAATCCATGTCATGTGTATTATATTTCAATTTTTAAGACTTTGGGAATTTTAAAAATACTTCAGAAATTTCTTAAATTTCCTATTTTTGTATAGGCACTGCGGTGCTATGAAGAGAATGGATTTGTTGTTAGGGAATGTGCACCGAAGATTTAAGGGTAAAGAGACATGATGTATACAACCTACAATCAAATAGTCCAGCAAATATATTATTTATTTGTTTATGGAGTGAGAGAGAATGGGACAAAATGAACAAAATTAGTGAGTCTGAATAAAGGATATATGGGAGGAATTCTACTGCAACTTTTCAGTAAGTCTGAAACTGTACCAAAGAGAAAGTGACAAAAAAGATAATGTATCCAATATAACTGGACTATTGCCCCTTTGGGGATTTGTTTTTTGATAATGATAGTTTACTTCACATGTTACTGAATTTACCAACTATAATTTTTAAAAGGCAGAAATAAAAATGTAGAGATTTGGCAGAAGACTAGGTAAGTACTTAAGAGAAAAAAATCTATTAGAAGCTGATAAAGCTGAAAGTCCTTTCAAAGTGCACCACTCAGGGTATCAACTGACATGGCCAAATCTTTACCTTCTGACTCAGATATCACACACACACAAAAAATGCCCACGTGAAAACTTTTTCAATCCTACATCATTAGAGAAAATACTACAGGTTCATTTATCTAGGCTTAATAACATATTAAGATAATTTTTCCAAAACTGAACTCATCTCTAATAACATAAAGGATAAAAGCCTTCTTCCTAGCATTTAATCAATATGTGAAGCCCCATGATCAATTACAGATTAGTCAATATGAGGACAAAACAGGAAAAAATAAAGATTACAATACAAACATATCTACCCAGAGCACAGTATTCATGTTAACTGGGTTCAGTGGCTCAGAGGACATCAGTGAATGCTCAGTCACTCCCTGTTAGAGATGCTTTTAAAAATGTTTTCAAGCCTGTTGATTTGCTAATACCTATTGTGATGAAACAATTACATAATTGTATTAACACTTGCCCTAACCCAAAGTCATCTACAGATTCAGTACAATCCCCTATCAAAAGCCCAAGGGCATTTTTTGCAGAAGTACAAAGACCCGTCCTAAAATTCATATGGAATCTCAAGGGACCCTGAATGGCCAAAATAACTTTGAAAAAGAACAAAATTGGAGGATTAACACTGCCTGATTGCAAAACTTTCTACAAATGCTAGGTAATCAAAACAGTGTGATACTGGCATGAAGACAGACATGCAGAACAATGGAATAGAACAAAAAGTCCTGAAATAAACCCTCCCATATATGGTCAATTGATTTTCAACAAGGATGCCAAGACTACTTCAATACTACCTTAAAGACATGCTAAGTAAAACAGCCTTTTCAACAAACAGTGCTGGAAAAGCTGGATATTCACATGCCAAAGAATGAAGCTGGACCCTTACACCATACACAAATATTAACCAAAGTGGGCCAAGGCCTAAATGTAAGAGCTAAAACTACAAAATTCTTAGAAGAAAACACTGGAGAAAACTTTCATGACATTGGATTTGGATGGCTATGACTCCAAAAGCACAGATAATAAAAGAAAGATAAACTGGACTTCATCAAAATTAAAAACTTTTAAGCATCAAGGACACCATCAATAGAATAAAAGGCAACCCATAGAATGGGAGAAAATATGTGGAAATTATATATGATAAAGATTAATACACAAAGAATTCCTATAATTAAACAATGAAAAAACCCAATTAAAAATGGGCAAAGGATTTGAATATGTTTTTTCCAAAGAAGATATACAAATGGCCAATAAGCACATGAAAAACTGTTCAGCATCACTAATCATTAGGAAAATGCAAATCAAACCACAATGAATACCACTTCATGCCCATTAGGATGGCCGCTATCAAAGAGAAAAATAAAACAGTAAACAAGTATTGGCTATAATGTGGAGAAATTGAAACCCTTGTGCATTGCTGGTGGTAATGTAAAATGGTATAGTAGCTATATCAAATAGTATGGTGATGCCTCAAAAAATTCAAATTACAATTGCTATGTAATCCCATAATCCCACTTCTGGGTGTATACCACAAAAAAAAATGAAAGCAGGGACTTGAGCAGGTATTTGTATACCCACATTCATAGCAGCATATTCTCAACAGCCAAAAGATAGGAGCAATTCAAGTGTCTTATCAATAGATAAATGGATAAACAAAATGTGGTCTATATACAATGGTAGAATATTCCGCCTTAAAAAGGAATTAAATTCTGACACATGCTGCAACATGGATGGGATGAACCTTGAAGACATGCTAAGTGAAATTAAGCCTGTCCCCAAAGTGGAACTACTTATGATTCCACTTAATTAACGTACACAGAGTAGTCAAATTCATAAAGAAAGAATCGTAGTTGCTAGGGGCTGGTGAAGGGAGGATGGGGAGTTACTGTTTAGTGGATACAAAGTTCCAGTCTGGGAAGATGAAAAGTTCTGGAGATGGCTGGTGGTGACCATTTCACAACAATGTGAATGTACTTAATGCTACCAAACTGTACACTTTAAAATGGTTACAACAGTAAATTTTATGTTTCGTATACTTTAACATAATTAAAGAAACAAAGAAAAAAAAGGTTAAAATAGTAAATTTTATGTTACATATATTTTACCACAATTAAAGCAACAACAACAAAACCTTGTTCTCAACCTAAATGCCCTCATTACAAACTTTTAAACACATCAAATTTACCTTAGCAACTTAATAAACTGTTCTCCTGTTCAGTTCTTTGGTGATTATTAATCCCTGGGGGTATACTTGCCTTCCTCTTTTCAAAGTTGCACACTAATGCAAGTAAATCAAACCACTAGGATACAATGGGGAAAAAAACAACACCCTTTCTACTACTGAAAAGAGCATCCATTAAGGGAAAAATGATGAGAACAGAAGGATACACAGTGAAGGAAGAGCAAAATATGCTCCCTGACCGAAAGTTGCTGAATTTCAGTCTAGCAAATAAAAAGGAGCCTTATGTTCAACTTTACTTTCTCCTGGTTTATGTGAAGTTGTCCGGAAGAAGTAAACCAGTCAATCATCAAAAGTCAAATGATTTTCACTCATAGGAACCATACACTGTCAATAACTACCAATACAACAACACACATTTTAGTTTTTACAAACTAATTAGTGTAACAATACTGCAAACTCTGTATTTCCCATATTGGCAAAGGTGCAAAGTTAGGTATATGCCTTTATAAGCGGTTTAATATTGCTCAATTCTTTTAAAATGATAATGGCAAGGCCTGAACTTTTCAAGTTTTCAATTACAAAAACTACCTTAGGATGGTGTTGCTCCTATGCTAAATGATAACTTTTTATTGACTTCTTAATATATTGATCTACATGGCAATCACCAATTTCATTAGGTAATGTAAAACTTTTCCAACAAGACTATGGATTATATGCTAGTTTGAGATAGGCATTTCTTAAACAACTAATTAAATTCACTGGTACAATGCATCAGAAGAGGAACAACAGGATAATCTAGCAGCTAAGAACCAGAATGGGAGTCAGATGACCTATTATTACCTATTAAAAATTAGCTGTGTGATCCTAGGCAAGTCACTTAGTTCAATGGTTCCCAGGCTTGTGAGGCTTTACCCAGAGTTCAACATGGAGTTTCCAATTTGATATTTTGTCAAAAACGGTTGTTTTAAAAACTCACTTCATAACAGTAGGAAGAAAATTATCTTAAAATAGAAAAAAGTGGGAAAAATTGCTTTATGAGAAATTCATTTTGTTGTCTTTACTTTTCTCATTTTACTTTAGATCTATGAAAACTTCCACAGGGACTAAGTGATGATTTACTGGAGAAAAAGCATTTGATAACCCAAAACTGCCTATTTCTTAATCTGAAGAAGCAAAATAGTAGCATGAGTTCTGGTTCAGTACTGGATTCAAATCCTAGCTTTAACACTTATTAGCTGTATAATATTTTAACCATTTTTTGTCTTTTGTTTTCTAGATTCATCATTTCTCTGTGCCTACATTTATTCATCTATAAAAATATAGATAATACCTACCTGAAAAAGGGTGTTGAAACGATTAAATAAAATAATGAAAGTATCTAGTATGGTACTGGCATATAATAAGCTTTCAATAAATGGTAGCAGTTACCTAAAAATGAGATGAGACAGGATTATCACCAATATTCTATGTATGACTTTACAGACTAGCAACAGAAGAAAACTGTAAATAAAGTCCAAGAAGATAGATATATTGAAACAACTCATATATAATGGGTCTAAAAAAATTGATTTTATTTCTTATACCTTTAGTTCTGTAGAAAGGTAAATTTGGTAAAAACAAACAAAAAAGGTAAACTCCTCAATTTTCTTTTAACTTGCCAACCAAGAGCGATACTTTTTAAAAACTGCTCTGCTTTCTTTAAAGCAAGAGTTTTTTTGTTTTTTTTTTTAGAGGGCATCTCTCATATTTATTGATCAACTGGTTGTAAACAATAAAATTCTGTATAGGGGGGTCAATGCTCAATGCACAATCATTAATCCATCTCAAGCCTAGTTCTCGTCAGTCTCCAATCTTCTGAAGCATAACGAACATGTTCTTACATAGTGAACGAATTCTTACATAGTGAATAAGTTCTTACATGGTGAACGAATTCTTACATAGTGAATAAGTTCAAAGCAAGAGTTTTTTTTATCTTATCTATCGTTGAAATCAGAAGGCCAGAATTAATATTTCAGAAGTCATCCAGTACATCACTCAGCGTCCAAATAGGCTCAGCAAGGAATGTGCTTCAACTCATCTCCAATGCTTCATTCTTAACATGTTTTATCACTTTTAGGTAAAAAGTCTGAATCCTTCTCAAATCTACCCTTTAAAAATCTCACACAAATAGTGTATCTTTTGTGTAACAAAGGAAAAAATAAAAATACGTATTAGTATCTCTATAAAGAAATTCTGAAAGGATATGTAAGACACTATAAGTGCAGGATTTTTTGGAACAGGGGTGAGATCAAGACTTTTCACTGGTTTTGCCTTTGTATTACATGAACTATATGAATGTCACCTATTGAAATGTACTACATGATAACTAAAAGAAAACCCCTACATACTTCAAATTTCACAATGAGGTTTTCCTCCACCAAAACCTAATCAACTGTTTTGATCCACTATTCATATCACCATATTTCTTAACTCATTATTTTATATGTAACAGGCTTTACAGAATAAAACTTGCGCAAGGTTGATACTCATGCGATATAACAAACTGTTGTTGTAATAACATGTAACTTTTCCTTCAATAAACATTTCAACTGTCTCCAAAACTTGTTCACCAGACGACAAAGTTCTATTTCCTATTTTATCAGTACTGATGGTAGTGTATGGAATAAAGCCCTTTTTCAACTTTGAACAAAATTCCCTAAAGGCTTTTTAGAAATTGATTTTCCTTGACAATAAATTTTTTAAGAATAATGCCGTAGTTTAAGTGAAAGCTACCCAAAATGATAAATTTACCATAGAACATTTACAGCTCTAAACCTTTCAGCACCCTATTTCGATTTCTCTCCTGTTCAGGTTATAAGCATAAGCCCTGAGCTGTTATTAAAAGCAGTGACTCACCTTGTTTACCTGATGTTTGAATACAGAGTATTCATGACAAAATTGCCATCCCTGATGATAAGAGTGGCCTGTAGAGCAGTACTTTTAACCAGGGGTGGTTCTGCCCCCAAGAGATATTTGGCAATGTCTGGAGACATTTTTGGCCATCACAACTGGGTGGGATCTACTGGCATCTAGTGGGTAAAGGCCAGTGATGCTGCTAACACATAGAGAGCCTCTCACAACAAGGAATTATCTGGCTCTAAATGTCAATACGTTGCTGTTGAAAAACCCTGCTCTAGATTACAATCATATATAAATAACCCAAAAGGAAATGATCTCTCTTCCAACTAGAGAATGGAACTTCTGTATGGTCTATGCTTTTTATTCTAAATACATCTTCAGGAAAAAAAAGTTCCCTGCAAAACTTTTGCTATAATTTGCTATTAATTGCTGTACACAGTATCTGTGTGTGCTTTCACCCAGCTATAAATATGGTACCTGCCTCAATATAAGAAAAAACTTCATATGACATAAAGCTATGCTTTCTAACTGGGTATTCATCTTTATAAAGTGTGTGTGTATGAATATGTATACACACACAAAGGCTTATATAGACCTGGAAATTTTACTGAAAGAAAATTTTAATACTGGTTACCACTGAAGAGTGAGATTTTAAAGATCGGGGGGATAAGAAGGAGAACTTTTATTTTTCATGTTATATCTGCCATCTATATTGATGAATTTTTCACCATTGGACTAAAAGGAGGGTGTCGCATATATATACATAAATATATGCACACATTCTTACAGAAAAATTAGAAGTAATATACCTTACCCAAGTCCTTTCTTCATGAATTTTATTTTTCTTTTATCTTGCTTAAAAGAGAGACTACAAATCTAAAATTAACATTTAAAAATTGGTTTTTAAAGACTTCAACCTGACCTCCATTCTGAACAATGAATACATTTCACTAGGATCTAATGCAAGTTCTGATTCCTTGATTCAAGGCCTTGGACGGCTAAGGCATATGCTCAGTAAGCCTGAAGAAACACAAAATAGATATTTACCACAATGTTTAAACAAGAACCAAAATTCCCAAATGGTAGCATTCCCTAAGCTAGCACCATTCTAATACAAGAAATTAACAGAAAGATCCAAACTACTTCCTCAAGCTAACAGGTCCTCTGACTTAGCCAGCAAGGGAAAGAAGCTATTTTTATCTAGCTATTGGTGCTGAAAATGAATAGAAAAGAGGTCCTTAGAGTATTTATGCCTCTGTATAACAAATGTATAGGACTTTAATTCTACAGCAAATACACTAGGCCTCCACATTTCTTTCTCATTTCTCACCTATTCCTGCTCCATTTGGGAAACTAAACAAATTTCACTCTCAAACTATAAACTAACTCATTATCCTTCTGTGTATCTAAATTCTAAATACTTGGTTCTAAAACATCTAGGAAATAGGAAAATAAAGATTTTAGCATTTATTATTCATCAAATGGCAGTTGGGTGGGTGTTTTTTGAAGAACATTATATATGGTCTCTTTACCCTGGAAATTCAAAGGCAATAATACAGGAGAAGAGACCTCATCTTGTGAGTGAGAAAAGAGACAAGGCAAGAAATTTGCCTGGGTAAAATAAAATAGGTCATTTCACTCAAAGGCATACATTATACCCTGCCACACACACTATAACAGCAGAGACTGGATATTCCAGGAATTTTTCTCTGTGATATGGGAGAAACAGGACATAGAAACAAACTTTCCTTTCTCCACAGGCTAAGAAAGAATCTACTGACCAAGCCTCATCACAGACTAGGCTAAAGTCCCCAGGTATCTTAGAAACTTCCATTCTGAAAATGAGTCTTCATGTCTCCATATACATAAGACCTAAATCCTTTTTAGGCACAGAAAACTTAAGTGAACAGGAGAATAAGGGGTTCTTCTATCATTAGTCTAAATGAATGTAGGAATCATAAATAAATAACTTCTGTGATAAATATTTTTTTAAAAACCCACAAACGGTGTGGATTCTGCTCCTAGCTTTAACCACGTGGTATGGTGACTCCAAATGAAATATTGTGTGCATGTGTGTGCGCGTGCACGACGAGAGAGAAAGAGAGAACAAGCCTCACAAGAAATAGTTACCTCAAAAGCTCATTTCCCAGATTTAACACATAAACCCAGAGTTAGAGATTTATAACTTTGGAAACTCACTAGCATCTACCTCTGAAGAAATTTAAGAATAATATTTATTTAAAAGCTAATGAGGGATCTTTCATCTCACTGGTGACAATTATGTAAAAGTGGTCCAGAAAACCAAGGACATCATCTTTCTATGACATGTAAACCAAAGCAAACTTAAAACAAACAAAAAAACCCTAATCCTTAGTCTAAAGATATTCCCACTTTATTTCCTAGGTTAAAAGTACATGTATTCTAGGTTCACCTCTCATCAGTTTTCATTGAAAGGATAAAAGCAAGCCTTCCATAAGCCCAAAAGTGGAGGCTCCAGAGATTAAATAAAATCCTCTCCTACCTTGGCTTATAAGCTATTTCTCTTACAGTGAAATCCAAAGATACAGATACTCAAGCCATAGCTCCCTTACAACTCACATACAGTTTTTTCCAAAGCAAACTGTTCGGGTCAGAATGTACTAAGGTTTCAAATACAAAAGCACTGCTCAGACCAAGAATGGTAAGAGTGCACTAACTGTATTCTGCAACCCACATATACAACAGCCAGGAGAGTTGTAAACACAGAGAAATCCCTGTACTTTAACACCAAGATCAGAGGTTAAAATAATTGGTCATAGGGGATGAACCAAGCACTTTAGAACCAAAACAGAATACGGAGCACTTAGAACAACAGTCATCAGAGGACAGTACTATATTCAAGCCATAGTAAAAAAAAGTCCATAAAATATTTCCTATTCCCCTACAGCCCAAAAGATGATGCCTACCACCCTAGGTTGCTCAGACCCACAAAGGCACGATATGTACGTACGAGCTAAAAGAAATGAAAAGACTGATAACTAATTTCCCTCACTGCAAAAGGTGTCGATAGGATGCCTCGCCTCCAAGCCTTTAAAAATCTCCACAGTTCAGCTATCTGGCTATTCTGAAGCTCGGAGATGCACGGGAACTTCCTTTTCCTGTCTAACTTCATAAAAGGTCCCAGGTGCAAGGCTCACGTGATTTTTCAGGATAAAAGCAGACTGCTCCTTATTACTCACCTGTCTTAAACTAAGGAAGGGAACTGAGAACCTTTCTTAAATAAACACGTAAGGCATGAGGCAAAAAAAAAATGTGCAGCCCGCCCGTCAACTTTGGGGAATGGCGCATAATGGAAACGCTGTTAAGAGCCGGCCAGCTCCGTCTCTGTCACGTCGCTCCCTCTCCTGGTCTCCGTCTCGCCCGCTCCCTCAGTACCAAGGGCAGGGACTCTGGCAAGACCCCGCCCCCCCATCGCCAGAACCGGGTGGGCGGGAGGCAGCCTGAGGAGTCCTGGTTCCCGCGCGAAGCGCAGAGACCAGAGGACTCCCCATTGTGGGTCTACGGATGGTGACGGGAACCGGTCCGGCTCGAGTCGCCGGCAGAGGAGTAAGCCGAGGGCGCACTAGGCCCGCACCGCTGCCACTGCCGCCATGGAGCCGATCGCTGTCAGAGAACGGCTCCGCCCGAGGAGTGGGAGGGCGGCCCGGGCCCTCTGCGGGCCCAGAGAGAATTCATGCCTCACGCGCTGTGGGAGGCGGGGGTCGTGGAACCGTACCTCAGACACCTCGTCCTCGTCGCTGCCAGAGGCACCACCTCCACCCCCGGTCCTCAGCACGGCAGCCGCCAACTTGAAATCCAGCGCCGCGTCCCCTCCGCCCGCACCGCTGCCCCCGCCACCGACTCCCGGCGTGGGTCCGGCCTCCCCAAAGAGTCTCACGGTGCGGATCCCCAGCCCGACCCCTCCCGGCGGAGGCGACTCCGAGGCCCCGGCTGGGGCGGATCGCGGAGCCACAGAGTCCAGATCCTCCTCAAAGGAGGTGCCGCCGCCTCCGCCGTCGGTCAGCATGGTTCTCACGCGGAGCCGGAGATGCTGCCGAGTCACTCGCGGCCACCGCCGCTGCTGATCCCGGGAACGAGAGGAGCAGCAGGAGGAAGAAGCGTCTCCTTCCCCCCGTCCCAGCAGCGCCACTAACTTCTCACTGCCTAACCTGCTGCCTTCCGCCTCCCACACTCGCCACTGGCTGCAGCTCCCCAGCAGCTGCAGATCATTGGCCAAGGTGACCCGTCGCTCAGACCCTTCGTCACGCGCCGCTCGCTGGCTCGCGGCCCCCAAGCTGCGTTGACCCGCGCAGGCCTAGGCGGTTGCGAAAACCCGCCTCCTAGTCCCCACGCACAGACTTCCGGCCTTCTTCTACGTTTATTGGTCAGCCTCTCTGACTACCGCGTCACGACCTTAAAGTGGATTAGTTGGTCTTGTAGTCAGTCATAGTGACCCCTGACAATGAGAGAGTTCATTGGTGCCATGAAGTGTCGGTCACTTAGTCACAGGACGTCGCGTGGTACAATTGGCCGGTAAGAGTATCATTCATCCCGCCCCCATCTGAGGTGACGGGAAAGGGTTGGGGAATTTCCACTTCTGAGTAAAATGACGGCTGAGGCGAAGACTCGCAAAAATTGGTAAGATTTGGAGAATTCACCCTGCGCCTTGGTGAGGCTCATACAACAAGGATGCAGGAGGCGCGGCGGTAGCGCAGCTCCCACCTGTCGCTCTTCGCGGGACGAGGAGACCACGGCCGGAGAGTTGCTGCACGCGGATTGGAGGAAAGAAGCAATCGGTTTCAGTTAGGCTCCACCTTCCTGCCAGTCTCTGGTTGGAGAAGAGCAACGTCAATCACTAGCGCGTTTGTTACCCCTGGGACAGGTGAGGAAGTGTAACCCATCGGCCTTTGGCTCCTTGAGCTGGGAGAGGCGAGGCCGCACAGCTGTTTCTGCATTGCGCCTTCTGCCTTTCTGAGCCCAGGCTCTGAGCGCGGAGCTGAGGGGACCGGGGGCGGGGAGGTGCTTGGGGTGGCCTCCCGGAGGCGATGCGACTGGACTGGGCAGTTCTACAGCCTGCGGGCGGGATCACCCCGCAGGGCCGCGTTCTCTGGCTGGTGGAAGGTGGCAGGTCTGAGGGCTGGACAGCGCCATGCCTCAGTACAGGGAACTGTCCCACGAAGGAAGGTGGGAATCCTGCGAGTGGCGCGCGGAAATCAGACCACAGAGATGAAAGCGGTTAAGAGTGGGTGCTGTGGAGCGATTTCGAATTCTGGTGCCAACATTTTTTTGCTGTGTGACATAAAGGAGTTTGTTGTTTTATCTGTGTGTATGTGACTTTCAGTTCTTTCATCTGTAAAATGGGGTAATAGTAATAGTACCTCCTTCATTGGGTTGTCGTTACGAATAAATTAGATAACATATGGTGATTAGCAAGTGTCAAATTATAGTACAGACTCATTTTTGTTAGTTACTCTTTCTTCAGGAATCCTCCACCTGCCCCTGGTTACTACAGCAAAACGAATTCTTGTCAAATCTCCGTGATGCAAAATAAGGCCAGCTAAGGGGGTGGGAGTTACCCCCGATCCCCAAGGATCTCTCTCTACCTGTATTATCTCTCTCTTTCTATCCCCTTTGTCAATAAAGACGGATTTAAAAAATGCGCATGCCCCAATTAATCCTATGATCAAAGATTACAAGAAAGGCTTTTGGTGAAGTTTGTATGGGAAATGTCCTTTGTCCCAGAGAATGTCCATACGATTTTTAG
This sequence comes from Manis javanica, assembly GCF_040802235.1. Taxonomy (NCBI): domain Eukaryota; kingdom Metazoa; phylum Chordata; class Mammalia; order Pholidota; family Manidae; genus Manis; species Manis javanica. The sequence goes on along the minus strand of NC_133169.1, from coordinate 87,206,497 downwards.
CCAAGGTTGGCTAAAAACAAAATATTTGGCATGTCTTCTCTCTTGCAGCTTTAACAAAGGGCTTTGTATATCTTGATTGTGCAATTTTAAATATTTCACCTTGCTTGAACTGGAATCTGAAATTCTATAAAACATAATGATTTTTTAATGTCTTTAAAAATCGATTCTGCCAAACATTTATTTAAAGAGCATTTTGAAGATTGTGAATATTTCTTTGGCTTGGTAATTGCTAATTTTGGCATTTCACATGCAAAAAAAAAAAAGGACTGTTTTCTATGAACAGAACATGTTAGGTATGTTCTTTCTGGACATTAAGTTGTAGAAAATGGAAAAAAGTCTTGTACCTACTTTCTAGAAAACTATTTTTATGTAAACACCATGTATACTGCCTTTAGTTAAAATTTATATAACTTAATTAGCCCATATCCTCAGTGCTGTTTGAGTTTTCAAGGCATGTGACTAGGTCACAACCCAAACTAATAGCACCAACAAAAGAAACCCAGCAGTGCCCCACCCACTTCAAAGCTGGATTATCCAGAATTAGTATGGATACATCCTTAGGCAAAAACAGGTATTGACTGGTGCAACATTACAAAGGAACTACTTGTCATTCCTACCACTGATACAAAAATAATTTCTGATGCAACTCCCTCAACAAACTCATTAAATTCTTTAAACAAATGTAATGAATCTCAAAGGCAGACAGAAAAAAAATCTGGGTGTATACATTTTCCCCAGTATATTTGAGAGAGAAAAATACACACTGTACTCAGTACTAGCAACAACCCCGAGTGTGGCCAGGAAAGTATGAACAATAATCTTTGTATCATCTGGACTTCGACCTGAGACAGTCACTTGTCAGTAGTTTGACAGTCAGTTTAAGAGTTGGGAATTCCCAATCTCCTAGATTTTGGTGACTGTTATATAGAGTCTGTATTAATATGATTCAATATTTCCATTTATACCCTGGTTCATGTGGTTTTACAAATATGAAAACTAATTGAGAAAGTCATCACCATATCAAGTAATACACTTAGTGAATATATAAAGTCACATTCAATGTATTTCATGTAAAATACCAGTAAGTATTAATGTGATTTAGTGGGTAATCTTGGTTTTAGTATATAGTATCTTAACATGGCATTTACTATTATATAATACACTGAATTTTTCAGATGTTGAGTAAGAGAGAACAAAATCTGTCTTAAAAGTATATTTGTTAGAAGTGAGCATTAGAATAAAATGTTTTCCTACCAAAAAACCTGTGGGAATATTTAGTATGGTGTAGTAGTGTGTACTCCCTTTTGACCATCTTTCAGACAGGGAAGGAAAAGGGAAAATGTATAGCTCAAGGATTTTTAAAACTTCTGAGGTAACAAAAGGCTCCATTCCTCATAAGAAATATGAGATTGACAAGTTGTACAGGGACTTTAACTACATGTAGTTCTTTCATGTGCAACTTACATTTTCTCAAAATATTCAATTTCCGAGTGTCAGTCCACCTCAGTTCAGCCTTTCTATGTAGGGAAAAAAGGATAAGCAAACCAACAAATCTGTTGTACTTGGCGATTATGTCATTTAGCCTCTATAATAACTCTATCAAGACTTTACCCATTTTATAGATGGGGAAATTGAAACTCCAAAAAGGTTAAATAATTGGCTTATAAGGCCAATATATGGAAAGACTATGACTAGAATTTATTTCTGCCTGATCTCAAAACCCAAGCTTGTCTCACTGTATCACATTGATTCCGTGGTAATTTCAAAGGCAGAGGAACTTCGTCAATCAGGTAAATTGATACAATACCCCAACCATTATATCCTTGTTATAAACCTGTTAATTAGCACTTTAGGTGGAGTTACCCTACCACCAAATTTGTTATCTCCCTCTTTTTTTAACAGTTGGAACATTTAATCTAAAACTTATTTCCTGGTTTCTCCCAACTATATCATTAGTTTTTAGACCATGTAAATGCACATTAAAAATATAAAGAGTTAATATATTCACATGGCTGAAATTTCAAAAGAAGAATTTAAAAAATACAATGAAAAGAGTCATTTTACTTTGCCCACTAAACACCCAGGCCCCCTGTCATAAGCAAATCATGTTACTAAGTTTTTAAATACCCTAATAGGGATTTTTGTACATATATGAGCAATTTTACACATGTTATTTTTTCCTTTTTTAACACAAATAGCAGCATACTGTACATGCACTTCTGTATCTTCCTTTTTTCACCAAATTTATTCTAAAGATTCTATGTCAGCATACAGTGAGCTCTGTCGTGTTTGTTAACTACTTTGTAGTATTTGGTTGACCAGGTGTACCATGATTTCTGTAATGCTGTATATTTACAGTATACAGCATATAGTAGCCATTTCTATAATACTGTATATTCAATCCTTCTTTCTCTGTCTTTTCTTCTTCCTCCTTCCCTCCCTCCCTTCCTTCCTTTCCTTTTCTTTCTTTTTCTTCTACCTTCTTCCCCTTCCTTCTTCTTTCCTCCCTCTCTTCACCTTCTTCTTTTTCTTTTTCTTAACAAACACCTCTACAGATATCTTACTTTCTAACTTCCTCCCTATCCTCTAGGAAATGCTGGTCACCAACTAGTTTAATTGAGAAGTCATAAATTGCAGCTAGATTGAAGGCTTCCACTCTTTTGAGCTATAGTTGATTACATCTGCAAGATGTCTAGCAAGATCTAGGAAGGAGGCATATTTTAAAAGATGAGGAGCTATGCCTACAGTTGGGCTACCCTCACCATACAACTTAAGAAAGTTATACCAAATTATTTGGAAAGCGTCCTAGAGTTTATTCTGCTGAGCCTGCCTTCCTGAAAAGGGGCAAAATATATATATATATATATATATATATATATATACAAAAAAAAAATGCCTGCTTGCCCACTAAAAGTTTGACTCTTGCTACCTACCCAACAAAAATGAGGCCAGTAAATAATGTTTCTCCATTTGATTATATACTTTTAGTGCCAAGAATAGTTTTTTCTTTCTCAAACTTCTGAAACTAATAAGTATATAAATAGCTCTCGTGGTGGAATTACTCGGGTTCCTAACAGGGTGGAACAATTAATATCCACCTTCCTTGGAGCTCTGTCAGAATTCCTTTATTCTTGAATTGTTGGATAAAGGGTAAGACATCAAGAAGAATATGCAGTAGGATTTTTGAGAAGAAGTAGGGCTTGGTAAAGGGGTCTCGGAGTGGGTATCAGAAATACCAAGTCTGCTTCAGGTGACTAATATACTTCTGTGTGTGACACTGCTTTTAGATTTACAAAGTTTGTGTGTCCATTTGACCTTTAGAGGTACACTTTGAAGGTACATAACTTCAGAGGGATTTTTCATATCATAAAACATGTCATCACTTCAAATCAAATACCATAAATGCATTGAAAAAGTGTAGTAGATTACACATAAAACTAAGGTGTTAATAGTGATTATCTCTGGGTAATGGAATTAGACAGATTTATAAAACTCTTTTTCTTTTTTTAAATATTTGTATTTCCTAGGCTTTTTCTTTTTTTCCTTTTTCAAGAGAACATATACTTTTTGTGTAATAAAAAATTCTAACATATGTTTTCAAATAAGTTTTGCAGTTTTTTATCTGTTCATTCAACCAGCATTTATTCAGTTCCTGCACGGCACTCTGCCAAGTGCTTTAGAGAGGCTGAGGATTTAATGTACGTCCTTTCCATTACATGGATCCATATACTTACGGATTGATGATTAAGTAGATAAAGTGCACATGGAATGATAGAGTACAGTCTTAAACAACAGAAAGGCAAATCCAAAATAGTATAACAAACTATTTTACAGTATTAACTAGATAGGATGTAAAAGAGAAATGAAAATGGAGTGAGTTTATTTAGGAAAAAGCTTTGATTATGGTCATTTTAAGCTAGGACACTGACTGAGGGAAATAAAAGAGGTAAAGTATTCCAAATGTAAAGAAATGATAGCAATGGTGACAAATAATTGAAAGTCTTCAGATTGCAAATCAGGATACTAAAAAGACTAACTTGGTTAATGCAGAGAAATCAGAAAGGGGATCAAAGAGAAATTTTGAATACTGAACTGAGGGCTTTGAATTTGGTTCAATAGGCCACCCACCATAGCTTTGAAAATGCAAAGTTAACTAAAGTAAAAATTTTTAAGTGAAGATTACAATTTTTCGTTGTTGTTTTGGTTATATTGGGTGAGATGGGTTAGAACAAGGGCACACCAGAATCTAGGAAACAAGCAGGTATGAAGTGATGAAGGCCTAGATTTGGGGAGTGAATATCAAAGTGGAGAAAAAGGAATGATCAGCAAGCATAGAGAATCAACATGAGCTGGTGCCTGATTAAATGTGGGGAACAACAAAGGAGATAGGAACAGAAGAAGTTACTTCAGAGGAATCCATACAAACTTTCTGAAGAGATATGTAGCATTATGTATTATCCTTTCTTTAAATTTTTATTTCCACCTATTAGAATGGCTAAAATCCAAATAACTGACAATACCAATTGCTGGCAAGGATGCAAAGCAACAAGAACTATCACTCATTGCTGGTGAGAATACAAAATGGAACAGCCCCTTTAGAAAAGTTTGGACGTTTCCTACAAAGCTAAAAGTAATCTTAATACACTCCACAGTTGCACCCCTAGGTAGTTACTCACTGATCTGAAACATAGATCCACATAAAATTCTGCACATGAATGTTTAAAGCAGCTTTGCTCACAATCACCAAAACCTGGAAGCAACCACGATGTTCTTTAATAAGTGAATTGATAAACTGTTACAGCCATATAATAGAGAACTATTCAGTAATAAAAAGGAATGAGCTAACAAGCCATGCAAAGATACAGGTGAATTTTAAATGCATATTGCTGAGTCAAGCCAGTCTGAAAAGGCTTCCAACTGTATGATTCCGTTTATGTGACATTCTGGAAAAGCAAAACTATGGAGATAGTAAACAGATCAGTGACTGCCAGGGGTTGGAGTAGGAGAAGGTTTGAATAGGTGAAGCTTGAGGATTTTTTTTGGGTGGTACAATTCTTTATGATACTGTATTTTATATGATACTCTAATAGTGGATACATGGTGCTATGCATTTATCTAAACCCACTAGAACTTTACAGAACAGAGTGTACTTTAATGTATAAAAAAATTTTTTAAATTATTAAGTAGGTCAGGGGATCCCAGAATGGAATTCAGATTATGACAAAAGAATCTAATTGCATTACAAATTTATGAAACAACTTTTCTGAAGGGAGTGGAAGAAAAAGGTACTGACCTGTGTAACTTTGGAAATGAGTGATGGCACTAAAACTAAAGGTAAAAGGAACAGCACATAAGCACTGTGCTCTGGTTGATGAAGTTGTTTCCCCTGGAAATATGCATTAACAGATCTGATCCTATGTAAGTGTATTGAAACTGAACAATTATGTAATTGATGGGCAGATGGTGGGAGCCTAGTTTCTCACTGTTGGAGTGGGAGATTACAGATAAGCAAGGGAAGAAACTAGAATGACCCATATGGTAATGGATTAGAGTTGGAAACATCAACATGAACTCGTATTTAGTTTAATATAGTTATAAATGGATACATGTAGAAATACGTATAGGTATGTGTGTATACACAAGTTAGTGTACACACATATTTTTCCTTGCCCTGTCAGCTAAGAAAACCTAGAAAAAACACTTCAGTAGCAACATACATAATTTGCTTCCAGATGTTGGTTTTTAATAACATCCTCCAATAAAAGGAATCATGGCTCTTAGGAAAAATGACTGATTCTAAAATTGGGACAGGAGTATACAAGATAAACCCAGAGCATCTTACAGTGCCAAAAAGTAAGAAAATACCAAACACACACACACATACAAGAGTATCTCAGAAAGATACAGGGGCTAACTGAAAGAGCTCCCAGTGGCCAAAAGTGGAAAAATTTGAGCAAATACTAGACTGAATTATAACCCAAAAGTATAGGATAAATATCCATGAGTCCATATGAGTATAAATGATTGAATAAATAAATGGGGAGAATAGATAAGTCTTTCATGCAGATGAACTGCAAATTTATGTAGATATCAATGCTCAGGGTGAAGTATTAACTCTCCTTTCCTTAAATGTGGGCTGTGCACAGTGACGTTATTCCAAAGAGTAAAGTATGTAAGGTGGGAGAGAGTTACCTACAGTGGAGAAACCTGACAAACACTATCAACCGGGTGGTCAAGATTGACATCAACAGTAATAACTCAGGTTCCATTGATGCTATGTGGGAGAAAAGTCTGAGAAACTGTCACAGCCTAGAGGAGCCTGAGGAGACATAATGACTAAATGTAATGTAGTATCCTGGGTGGGAGGCTGGAACAGAAAGAGGACATGAGCTCAGCGTGGGTAGTATAGTCAATAATATTGTAATAACTTTTGTACAGTGACAGATGATTACACCTATCATGGTGAGCATTTTGTAATATATCATTGTCGAATCACTGTGTTGTACACCTGAAATTAATATAATATTGTATGTCAACTATACTTCAATTGAAAGAAAAAGGACATGAAGTAAACATGAAGGAAATCTGAATAAAGTATGGATCTTACTTAATAATGTATCAAGTAGCTAATATTAATGTCTCAGTGTTGGTTCATTAATTGTGACAAATGTACCATACTAATGTAATATATTAGTAATAGAGGAAACTGCATAACAGACTATGTGGGAACTCTCTGTACTATCTTTGCAACATTTGTTTAAATCTTACCATTCTAAAATTAAAATTTTATTTTTATTTTTACTTTTTTCCAATTCTGTGGACATAAATTGATATAACATTGTATTAGTTTAAGGTGTAAAGCATAATGATTTGATAAACACAATTATTGCAAAATGATTACCACAGTAACTTTAGTAACATACATCACCCACCGCATATAGTTACAGGGCTTTTTTCTTGTCATGAAAACTTTTAAGTTCTACTCTGTTATAAAAGTTTATTTTTTAAAATGCATATGCCTTTGTACTTCTAAGAACTTATCTTTAAAAGTTAATCAGACATGAGCACAAAAATATTATATTGCAAAAAATCAATACAATCTAAATATCTAACAGGAAAATGCTTAACTCAGTTGTGGTTTTCAGTTTGATTCCAGTCATTAAAAATGAAGTTCATATTATATTAAACAGAAAATAAAATTATAAGAAGGTATATAATATTCTCAATACTCTAAAATGAATAGAACATTCCCTTACATCGGAATGACATACACCAGAGATAGATTATCTATGGATGGCAGACTAATGGGTGATTTTTATTTATTTTATATATGTTTATGTTTTTTAATTTTCTATAAAAAAATATATTGCTCCAGTGACCAGGAAAATTTTTAATAAAGGTTTTAAGGAAAAAATCACTATAGATGTAAAATCAGGGGACTGATCAAATTGAGTATGTATTGATAGTATTAGGAAAATTAAGTAGGAGCAGTTCTTTTTCAGGTGAAGAAAATGATGGTGGGTTACCCTGCCTGTTTGGTTTCAGACAGCAATGGGAAGAACTTATCCTGTGTGGGACATCATGTTGCAAGTTAGTCAGAGCCCTCAAGAGAAACATACTGAACAGAAACACAGATAAATATCTGTAAGGTAATTGGGAACAAATTTTTAAAAGATGTCAAGTTGCAGCCTTGCTTTTCATGAAAGAAAACATTTTTTTCCAGAAAGGTCAAGTGATTAGCAATGACGATCAAGCCACTTTTCCCCCAGGTGAGTGAATCCTTGGTGAATATGTTTGGATATTGCCTCCACAGAAAGATACTGAAAATACGAGTACTAAAGGCAATTCTGTGAACTTCCCTCCGCCCCTCAGTGCTGACTAAAAGGGAAGGCCAAGAGCAACACTGAGGAGCCAGTACCAGCAACTGTGTAGGCGCTGAGCCCAGATACCCTGCTCTACAGTTAGACAAAAAAGAGCCTGCAGTCAATAGATCCTTTGGGGAAATCCAGGATTTTACCATATACATCAAAATGAAGCCTCCACCGCTCCTATCCCACACTTGGGAAATCTGAGGCTGACCCCTCCAAACATGCTGATTCCTTGGTCCTCTCGTTCCCTGCACCTTGGGCAGCCACACCCACCTTCTCTAGAACCTCTCCTCAGAGGGTCCATTGACATTCTGCCACAGACTTTAGAAGGTCCCAGCACTGGCAAAAGTTTAGAATCTCATGGTCTGAGTTCTTTCTTTTTCTTTCTTTCTTTTTTTCTTTTCAATAGGAGAAGAAACCAAAGTTTAATTACATACATATGTACAGAGAAGCCATAGACAAGGGTTCCCTATCTGATTACTTTCTTAATGAGATAATAGTTAGATAATAAGCCCCCACAGCAAGAATCAGTTTGTCCTCCAGATCGTGGTGGTCTGGCACATGGTGAATCAGTACTTTTGAATCAGAAGGACTCTTGAGGGAGTCCTCTATTCTTCACACACTTTTTTAATAAAGGAGGAACCAGAAAACTGGGCATTAGAGTCAATATCTCCCAGGAAAATCTCTGAGGTGACCTATGACTCCATCCATCGCTGTCTGATGTTTCCTGTAAGAATCAGAAGTACATCATTGCTTACCAAAGTAGAAGAAAACAAGCCCGGGATTCCAACTTGGGGAGCAGTTTTGCTTATAAGTGAGAACTGAGTCACTCTGAAAGCTGATCTTGGAGACTCTCGTGTAGTGTTTGAACTCAAATTTAGTTTGCCACACCCCTTGCTCATCAAGGCAGCCCATAATTCAGGAGACGCAGCATGGCGTTCACCTGCAGGGCAGGTAACAGGGCCACCTCCCAGATGTTCTAACCCAAAGAAATGGCGTGTGTCTGCCATGGCCCCACAAGGATACCTATAGACAGTCACGAGTCTGGTACAAGCTCACGGAAGGTTCAAGAAAAATTGTGATCAGGAGACTGATCAAATGGAATATGTATTGATAGTATTAGGAAAATTAAGTAGGAGCAGTTCTTTTTCAGGTGAAGAAAATGATGATGGGTTACCCTGCAAACCCAGGAAAATCTCTGAGAACCCTGAAACTTTTCAACCTAGAGGACTGTCTTAAATCCTGGCATTGGCACCTTTGATGACAAGAAAGAAAAAAACAGCCAGTGTTGGACTTTTCCAGCAGAGCTCTAGCAGCTGCCAAAGGTTTGTCAGTTGAAGAGGATTGCTTCATTGTAAGTTATACAGAACAAAGTCTGAGGAGTGGGCGAGTCTGTCAGTAGCCTCTGGGGTTTGGTTAAAGCACTAGACTGTCCCAGTGCTTCTGTTGATAAACTGGCAGGTTTTTAACCATGATTGAGCCCTAAGAGAGTCCAAAGAAAGCAGCAAAACCATCCTGTGTACCAGGGGTTTCACATGAATATTGATTCCTGGGGAGTCACTGAAGGACCCAGAAATATTTAAAAACCGTCAAGAACACTGGTGAGACCACTGTTCAGAGCCTGATTATCTTTGAGGTGCCCAACAACTGCTCTCACAGGTTCCCCCTTGCACTTTCATTTCCCATTAGGATTGTAAATCGATACAATCTTTTGGGTAATCAGTTTGGAGTTGCCTTCAAACTTCTAAATGCACACACCCTTTGATTTAGCAAAATCCACTTCCAATTCTGGGAGAAAAGTGGCACAGAGACACATGAACTCAAAAGTACGTGTAAAAGAATAGTCATTGAAACCTTGCTTATCAATAAGGAAGTGGTTAACAAAGTTGTGGTACAGTTATAAAATCACCTAATATACATTTGTTAAAAATAATGAATGAAATCTGTTAAGTAGAATGTTTATAGTGTACTGCAGAGTAAAAAAACAATTATTTCCAGTTTTGAGTAAAAATATTTTTTGGACACTTTTTGTTTGAATTTGTTTACAGTGAGAATGTAGCCTTTTTGTACTAAAAGAGCTATTTCCAGAAGCACCCTAGTTATCTTAAGTCTAAACTAGAGATTTGGTAGATTTTTTTCTTGTTTACTTAAAAATCTGTATTGTCAAAAGGTTGCTTATCCAATAAATTAACATTGGGAGGAAAAAGCAAATTCATTCTAATTTTGAACACACTTCTTTAGGTCAAATCTAGAGTTACCTTTAACTCAGAGAAATGGGAAGTTAGGGGAGAAATGTTTTACCTGTGCTTCAATACATGCACACATACACGTATATTGCCATAATTCTCCTGTTATGTGTGGTCTCTCCATAGACTCCTGGAGGCCCCAGTGCCTTTTCAGGGAGTCCATGAAGTCAAAACTGTTTTCATTATAATTCTAAGATATACTTTTCACCTTGTTGACTTTTGCACTGATAGTACAAAAGCAATGGTAGGAAACAATTGCTGGTAGCACACTTCAGGGCAATGTTATCAAACTGTACTAGAAGTTAACATAGTGTTCTCCACTAAGCACTCAAAAGGAAATAGAGCCATTTTACTAAGAATGTCCTTAATAAAGCAGTAAAAGTTAATTTCATTAAATCTCAACCTTTGAGTGCACATATTTTTTAAATTCTATGTGAGCAAATAGGAAATATACATAGAGCACTTCTGCTGTGTATTAGTTGTCTCAAGGAAAAACACTCATGCAACTAACCGGTTTTTCATAGAACACTACTTTTACTTGAAAGTCTGACTGACATGAATTTTGGTAGTTCAAATTTATGTATTTGGCAAGAGTTTTCCAGAGCCTGCCACTTGTAGAACAGCCGACAGTGTTTATTTCCAACTCTAAAATTCAAGCTTTGGGGCAAAAATGAGGGTTTGGGAGAATTATATCCACTACCACTGACTGTTTCTCAAAACTTAGACTTTTCTGATGAGACAGGTGATATTAGTTTTTTGATATCACATTATAAAGTGGTCACTATTTGCATGAGCTGCATAACTCAGTGAACCAATACTTTCCAGATGACCAATGCATGATGTCACAAAGCCATGCATGAGTGAAAGAACCATCCAAAGACAGACCTATGGATTTTAATGTAACAGGATATGAATGTTGGCAGCCGCGCTCAGAAAATAGCGCCCAATGCAGGGCAGCCGGAAGGCCCCGAACTTCCTAATGACAAATCATCCCACACCACTAAACTACATGCTAATTGCGCCTTGGCATAAGGACCAATGAGACCCACCAAATTGTTATGCTAATAAGGCATATGGAGCCGCACCAACCAGGTCAGAGCATGAGAACTATATAAGCAAGCCTCTCCTTCCCCTCTGGGTCCTGCCCAACTCATTTGTTTCACAAAGAGCTGAAGAATAAAGCTTTCTGCAGAAGAATCCTGCTGTTGTTGCGTGCTGTTCTTGCCGGCGAGGACGGGGCGCGCGACAAGTGGTGCCGAAACCCGGGAACCAGAACATCACCGGCACAGGGAGGACCCTTCAGACATCTGGAGAGGATTCAGAACTGCAGGTCAGAAGAAATCCCGGAGGGGTAAGTTCCGAGAGGCCCCTGCTTTTTAGGATGATGGTTGATGGTTCTCTGTAAATAAGGAGGCACCATGGGGAATGCACCGTCATTAGTCACGGCGCTGCAGACAGCTCTCAAAGAGCGAAACTTGAAGGTCTCCAGCAAAGTCTTAGGATCTTTTGTGAAGGAGATAGACCGTGTGGCCCCCTGGTTCATTTGTTCAGGGTCCCTCTCAATCCCGAGCTGGGACAAACTGGGGAAAGATCTTGATAGAGAGGAGGAGGAGGGTAGCCTGAGGGGAGGCACCAGGCCCCTCTGGAAACTGATTAGAGCTTGTCTGCAAGATGAGAGATGTGAAAAGGTAATAAAAGAAGGTCAGAGAGCATTGACAGATATCCAAGAGAGCATGTCAGAAACGGAACGGGAAACAGAGCGCGCGCAGCCGAAAAAAGGCCACAAAAACGAAAGTAAAGAAACCCCAGAGTGAGGGAGAAAGCCCGCCTAGGGCAAAAGCGAAAGAGCCCCGAGAAGCGAGTGACGATCGCCTCAGAGAAAATAGTAAATACCCCTGGAAAGAGTTGAGGGACCTCCAACTCTCCAATAGGGAATCTGAGGAGGAATTAACGTCCGCAGAGGAAGGGGAAGAAAATAAAACCGCAGAGTGCAGAAGTAAGGGAACCAGCAAAGTTGAAAAGCGGACCAAGGAAAAAACGAAAGCAGGGTGTCCCCCGACGCCCATTGCCCCGCCACCTTACGTGAGTGGCGCACTCTCCTTTTGCCACCCAGATACTCTTCAGGCAATTAGACAAATGTTTCCTGTATTTGAGGATAACGGTGTACGCTCTCACCAACCCCTGAGTCATAAACAAGTTAAAGACTTAGCGGAATCCATCCGAGTGTATGGGGTCAGTGCCAACTATACCATAGCACAAGTTGAGAGATTAACAGAGACAGCCATGACACCCGCAGACTGGCAATATATAACTAAGGCATGCCTTTCTAGTATGGGGCAATACATAGAATGGAAGGCGTTGTGGCATGATATCAGTATGACCCAGGCACGCGCAAACGTGGCCGAAGGACAGCCTGCGTGGTCATATGATATGCTGACGGGCCAAGGACAGTGGGTAGCCAACCAGACCGCCTTCCCCTTACAGGTATACGCACAAATAAACACGTGCGCCGCCAAGGCATGGAAAGCCCTCACCAACAAAGGAGAAGTGTCCGGCAATTTGACAAAAATTATTCAAGGGCCGAGCGAGCCATTTTCTGACTTTGTCGCTCGTATGATGGAGGTTGCAGGCAGAATATTTGGAGATCAGGAACAAGCAATGCCCCTAGTGGAGCAATTAGTATTTGAACAATGTACCAAGGAATGCAGACAGGCGATAACACCCTGGAAACAGAAAGGGATACACGCTTGGTTGAAAGCCTGTAGAGAAATAGGAGGACCACTCACCAACGCGGGCCTAGCCGCAGCCATATTACAGAGCCACAAACAAGCCAGGATCACTAACAGAAGTATTAAATGCTTTCACTAATCTGTCACGAGGCCTGTCCCAGTATCTTTCAGGAAACTGGTCCCAGGACTTCGATGGAGCACTAGAAGAACTGCGGCGAGAAATTATCCACATCAACTCCACCCGTCTAGATATCTCCGTAGCGGAAAGACTCTCTTCCTGGTTCCTCAGAGCTCTCTCCCACGTCAAGGAGTGGGCGGGCATGGCTGGGATGGGCGTGTTCCTGCTTGGAGGTCTCATGCTCTTACTCTGGTTGTTATGCAGACTCCGCAACCAACATAAGCAGGACAAGGTGATCCTTGCTCAAGCCCTAATGGCGATAGACGTTGGCGCCTCTCCCCAAGTGTGGCTCAATATGCTTAAGAAGGAAGCTCAGCTTTAGCTTGAGGTAGCTCTTGCACCCTGAGCCCATGTGGCACTGCACCAGGCCCGAGTACCTCAATGCTTAATCACAGCTTTCTTTAAGAAGCTCATGGTGCAAGAGGGTTGAGAAAAAGGGTCCAAACCCTTTGTACCAAGCGGTCCCAACGCCAGCCAGAGGATGCGAGGCAAAGCACTGCAAGAGGTCTTGGACCCCTCTGAGAGGCATGCCTGACTGCATAGGGGTAGATGCCCAGAACCCTTCTCCAAAAAGGGGGCATCAGGAAGTATGATGGAGGTCAGGCCTCTGTCTCCGCCTCTGCTGGCAAGTTCCGCCTTGAGCTTCTGTTAGACAAAAAAGGGGGAGATGTTGGCAGCCGCGCTCAGAAAATAGCGCCCAATGCAGGGCAGCCGGAAGGCCCCGAACTTCCTAATGACAAATCATCCCACACCACTAAACTACATGCTAATTGCGCCTTGGCATAAGGACCAATGAGACCCACCAAATTGTTATGCTAATAAGGCATATGGAGCCGCACCAACCAGGTCAGAGCATGGGAACTATATAAGCAAGCCTCTCCTTCCCCTCTGGGTCCTGCCCAACTCATTTGTTTCACAAAGAGCTGAAGAATAAAGCTTTCTGCAGAAGAATCCTGCTGTTGTTGCGTGCTGTTCTTGCCGGCGAGGACGGGGCGCGCGACATATGAAAAGTTTATAGCTACAGTTTCAACCTTTACAAAACTAACAGTTGTTGGATTTTGGTGTGATATTAAAGGGAGTAACCACAATTATTTGAAAAAGCCATTAAAATATTCTTCCCTTTCTCAACTATCTGTGTGAGGCCAGATTTTCTTCATATTTTCTTCAACCAAAATACTATATTGCAACTGGCTGAATATTGAAGCAGATAAAAGAATCTGTCTTTTATTAAGCCAGACATTAAAAATTCACTCTTCCTGTTGAATTGTTTTGCTCTGTTTTGTCACAGAAATAGGTTATGTTCACTTTTATAAAATGACTCAGATTTTTTTAAATTCCTCTTTTAATTTCTGATACAATAAATAGGAATTGATAAAACCCACATATATAAACAAGAGCTCTTTGAGTCTTTAATAATGTTTCAGAGTATAAAGGGGTTCTGAGACCACATATAGCAAGTCCATTGGAGGCAGGAGACTGGAGGAGATGACCTATGGAGACTCTGCTGGCCTTTCAGTCTTTTCTCACTCAGCCAACTCTCACCTTTAGCACAACAGTCAAAGCTTGGGAGCAAGAACTCTGCACTGTTCTGAGTGTGTTCCATTGCGAAAGGGGAAAGACACCTCTTTCCCTCCTCCAAGTCTCCAGACAAGATTTGGGGGGTGCAAAGGGTGAAGAGAGAGACTAGGAAAGGGCAGATGAGAGTGAGGGACCTTCCCAGCTCTGAAGGAGTTTATTGAGAATCCCCGAAGTTAGATGGTGAGGACGAGCTGTCGGGGCCCTTGCGGGGCCACTCAGGCTCAGTAGCAGGACCACGGAGGAGCCAGGGACGTCCCCCAGAGCAACTGCACTCTTTCTATCCCTTTCCTCCAGCTCTTGGCCCATTTCTTCAAATGGCCTAAACCATTCAATGACCTTTAAGAACCACCACTTCTTCTAGGCCACAGTAGCACACCATAAATTAGAATAGGCCAACAGGGAAAGAAATCAAGCCTAAAGAGAAAAAAATGTAAACCAACACGGTAACAACTATTAATTTACCACATACCTCCCCTTCCACCTACACCTCTACCCATGCTGTTTCTTTTCCTTCCTACCATCCATCCCCTCCCCCTGGCCTGAGCCCTGTCCTTAGGCTATTACAGGTTCATTAGGGATATAGTCACTAGGGTGAGAAACTCCAGGGTAAGGCATTTCACCATGATTTGAAGCCCCTCTGCCATTTACTGGATGTGTAATCAAGCAGGGAACTCTCCTTCTCTGGACCCTCAGTTTCTGCATCGTTCAGATGACATGCTCTCCTAGCTCTGTGATCCTCTGGTTATTAATAAACAGGAGATACATCCAGGCTGGAACCAAGGACTCTGAAATAAATGTATTATCATTGAAAAGAGCAGAGGATCTAGAGAGAGAACACAGCTCTAGTTTGCATCACTCCACATTATCCCCTTTGGACATGGACATATTCCTGGGAGATGAGCAAACACAGGTCTCTGAAAACAACCTGGAGAAACCTCCCAAGGCTTGGTTCCTCCCTCGGGTTCACTTAGTAGGTTCCTGGAGTTGGTATTGGACAATTCTCAGTCCTTGCCCAGCAGGGGTAATTCCTTCGGTCTTAGAGGCCCTAGAGATTTTCACCCTCCCTGTTGTAACCCTGCTAATTAGACCAGGCTCTGGCCCCTACCATTTCTTTTTTTTTTTCCCTACCATTTCTTTTTAATAGCTTTATTGAAATATAACTCACGTACCACACAATTCACCCAAAGTGTACAATTAAGTGGCTTCTATTCACAGAGTTGTACAACCATCACATCTATTTTGGAACATTTTCATCACCCTTAAAGAGAAATGCTATACCCCTTAGCCATTATTCTCACAAACCCTTAGGTCCCAGCCCTCGGCAACCACTAGTCTACTTTCTGTCTTTGTAGATTTGCCTGTCCTGGATAGTTCATATAAATGGAATTATACAATATGTGGTCCTTTGTGATTAGCATCTTTCACTTAGAATTTTCAAGGTTCATCGATGTTGTAGCATGAGTCAGTTCTTCATTCCCTTTTATTGCTGAGTAATATTCCACTGTATGGATAAAATACATTTTGTTTATCTAATCAGTTTGGGTTGTTGGGTCATTTGGGTGGTTTCCACCATTTGGCTACTGAGACTAATGCTGCTGTGAACATTGGTGTATAAGTATTTGTTTTTGAGTCCCTGCTTTCAATTCTCTGGGGTGTTTAACTAGTAATGGAATTGCTGGATTATATGATAATTCTATGTAACTTTGAAAACACAGTTTTCTGGGGTTGCTACACCGCTTTATATTCCCACCAGTGATGTATGAGTGTTCTAATTTCTCCACATCCTCACCAATACTTGTCATTTATAGCCATCCTAGCAGGTGTGAATATGGTATCTCATTGTGGTTTTGATTTTCATTTCCCTGATGGCTAATGATGCTGAACATCGTTTCATGTGCTTAGTAGCCTTTTATCACCTTTAGATAAATGTCTGTTAAGACCCCTTTCCCATTTTTAAGTTGAATTGTCTTGATTATTGAGTTGTAAGAGTTCTTAATATATTTTAGATACAAGCTCCTTATCAGATACATGATTGCAATTATTTTCTCACATTCTGTGGGTTGTCTTTTTATTTTCTAGATAGTGTCATTCAGAGCACAGAAGTTTTATATTTTGATGATGTCCAATTAAAATTTTTGTTTTTGTTGCTTGTGCTTTTGGTATCATATTTAAGCAACCAAAAATGAAGATTTACACCTATGATTTCTTCTCAGAAGAGATAGTTTAGCTTGTACACTTAGGTTTTTGATCCATCTTGAGTTAATTTCTGCATATGGTGTGAGGTAGGGATCCGAGTTCATTCTTTTACATGTCAATGCCTATTTTTCCCAGCACAATTTGTTGAAAAGACTATTCTTTCAACCCTCAATTGTTTTAGCATTCTCATCAAAAATTAATTGATTATACACTGGCACAAGAACAGACCCATAGATCAGTGGAACAGAGTAGAGAGCTCAGAAATAAACCCATGCATATATGGTCAATTAATAAATGATAAAGGAGCCATAAATATATAATGGGGAAAAGACAGTCTCTTAAATCAATGGTGTTGGGAAAACTAAACAGCTACATGAAAGAATGAAACTGGGTTACTGTCTAACTCCATATACAAAAGTAAACTGAAAATGGATAACATCCTAAATGTAAGAAATAAAACTGTAAAAGTTAAAAGAAAACATAGGCAAAAATCTCCTGAACATAAGCATGAGCAGTTTTTCTCTGGATACATCTCCCCAGGCAAGGGAAACAAAAAAAAAAATGAACAAGTGGGACTACATCAAACAAAAAAGCTTATGTACATCAGCAGAACAAAAAGTAAACCTACAGTATGGGAGAATATATTCATAAATGATTTCTCTGATAAGGGGTTAACATCCCAAATACATGAAGAACTCATATGACTCAACACCAAAAAGCAAACAACCTGATTAAAAAATGGGCAGAGGACCTGAACAGACATTTTTCCAAAGAAGAAATACAGATGGCCAACAGGCACAAGAAAAGATGCCCCACGTCACTAATCACCAGGGAAATGCAAATCAAAGCCACAATGAGATATCACCTCACACCAGTCAGAATGGGCACTACCCAAAAGACAAGAAATAGACAGGAAATAACAAGTGTTGGTGAGGATGTAGAGGAAAGGGACCCTCCTACACTGTTGGTGGGAATGTAAATTGGTGCAGTCACCATGGAAAGCAGTATGAAGGTTCCTCAAAAAACTAAAAATAGAAATACCTTATGACCCAATAACTGCACTTCTTGGAATTTACCCAAAGAAAACAGTATCTCTGATTTGAAAAGATACATGCACCTCTATGTTTATTTCCCCATTATTTACAATAGTCAAGATGAAGAAGCAACCAAAGTGTCCATCAGTAGGTGAATGGATAAAGATGGTACATACACACAACAGAATATTATTCAGCCATAAGAAAGAAGGGAATCCTGCCACTTATGAAAACATGGATGGATCTAAAGGACATTTTGCTAAGTGAAATAAACCAGTCAGAGAAAGACAAATACCACAGGATTTCACTTGTGGAATCTGAAAAAAAACCAAAATGAATAAAACAGCAGTAGACTCATAGACATTGAGAAGGACTGGTAGTTACCAAGGGGGAGGGGGAGGGATGGGTAGAGAGGGGAAAGCAGATAAAGGAGCACAAAACTCTCAATCATAATAAAAGTTGGTCACGGGGGTGTAAGTGCAGCAGGGAGAGTATAGTCAACAGCTCTCTAACATCTAAGTTGACAGACAGTAACTGCACTAGTTGGGGTGAGGACTTATTATACCTGTTGAACCATTGTATTGTAGACTTGAAAGCAATACAGTATTGTAAATCAACTATACTTCAATTCAAAAAAATTAACTGGCCAAGTGTGAGAGTTTATTTCTGGACCATGTCAATTCTGTGTCTTTCCTTATGCCAGTACCACACTATCTTACTTAATGTAGCTTTGAAGTAAGTTTTAAAATCATATAGTGTGAGTCCTGTAATTTGACTATTCTGGGTTGGCCCTTACTATTCTTACCCCAGAGTATAATGCCTCACCCACACTGCTTCTTTCATGGTATCCGTTAGGAGCCTGCAGCCCTAATCCTCATCCTCTTCAACCTCATCTTGCAGTGTTCTTTCCCTCATTCCACCACTTTAGCAATATGGGCCTTCTTTAAGTTTCTCAAGCATTCTGAAGTTCTTCCTGCCCAAGGGCCTTTCCATTGACATTCCCTTTGCCAAAAATGCTTCCCCTGCACTCCCTCTCCCGTTCCCAGGGTTGACTTCTTTCTGTCATTAAGATCTCTGCGCAAATGTTATCCTCACAGAGAGGCCCTCACTAACCCCCATCCAAAGTAGTTACCCACAAACCCTTCCCCTTTATCACATTAGCTTGTATTCTCGCACTTCTGCTCTTGAGACAGTCTCATGTATATATTGTTATATTTATTTTCCATCTCCCCCAACTAGAATGAAGACTCCAGGAGAGCAGAGATCTTGTCTTATTTAACACTGAATTCCTACACATAGAACAACATAACCTATAATAGATATTTAATATATACATATTTGTTGAATGAATGAATTGATCAGTCAAGCCCTGGACAGCCCCTGTAGTGGGATTTAGCACCAGGAACTGGTCCTCAAACCAGGATTGCTTTTCTTGGACTCACCTTCTCCCATTTTGTAGCAGTCAGCAATTCCTCCCTCCTTTTATTCAGTGATTTTCCCCAGATCCTCCTCCTAACATTTGTCTACATTTCAGGAGTAGATACAGACACATGCCTGCCTCCCCCATCTCTGCTCTGGATTATTCTCAGGAAAAATGACCAAAGGTGTCTCTGGTTATAGTATGTATGGACAAGTGCATATGCAGGTCCATTGGCAAAGACAAAAAGCTACAGTGTTGAGAAGCATGAGGCACTGGACAAAGGGACAGAAGGCTACGGAACTAAGAAGACAAGAATCCAGAACCTTGGGGAGAATCAGAACCTCAGAGAGCCCAGGAATTCACATTATAACAACCTTTGATTCTAATGCCCACAAAGGTTTGAGAACCAGCTACTGTCTGGAGAGTACCTAGGTTACTGAAACGGAGAGATTTTTCCTGGGGCTTGGGAGGGTCTAGTAACTCTCTATACAGCCCTGAGTCTTTCATCTAAAGATCTTAAAGAATGTCAGTTAACCCTTGCAGCACCCTAGAAGTCAGACTCTTGGCCCCATTTTACTGACAGAAAACTGAAGTCTGTGGGTTACAGCCAGGAAAGGAATATCTCAGGCTCTTATGGCCTGAACAGAGCAAGCTAAGGGCTAAGTTTGAAGCCAGAACTGACCTCAAAATCTTTATGACAGTGGCTCCCAATCTGGGGACTGTAGAGCATTTAAATTCATGTGTATGTTTACGTGTATATACCGTAACTGTAGGCGGATGATTTGGCTGAATCTTTGATACTCGGGTCTCAGCTTAAAGGTCACCTCCAGGAGAAGCTTCCCTGAACATCCGTCTTAAGGAATATCTTCTCCCAGTCCCTATCATATTACCCTTTTTTATTTTCTTCAGAGCACTTGCTGTTATCTGAGATGATCTTATTTTTTGTTCTCCTTCACTATTACATAAACTCTGTGAAGTCAGAAACCTGATCTGACAGGACATTGTCGATGGATTCGGTAAGTATTTGTTGAATGTTTAAGTCTAAATTAAGATATTCTCAACAATATGCAAATGCTGTTGAAATAAGTAAAATATCTAAGTAAAATGAGTAAAATTACCTGTTTAAATACTTTCAGTATATATTTCTTATAATCGACTATTATTTATAGTAATTTATAGAAACAAAGTAATAAATATATAGGATAACTAAATAGATATTAACACTATAGAGAAAAGCAAGGAAATATTTACTATAAAATTTGGATAATTTATCTGGTACTGGGAATGCTATCTGGGAGGAACATAGAGAGGGGCTTGTGAGGTACTAGAAAGATCCTATTTCTTAACCTGAGTGTTGGATACATAGGTGTTCTTTTCACTGTTGCTTTTTAATTGCACTCCTAGGTATATACTCTGGAGAAATTCTTGCACTTGCAGAAGACTTTTACATAGTCTTTTGTATATGTTGATACCTTTTTCAATTTATAAGGTTGCTCATTCTAAGTAGGTGACAAAAAGAATGAGGTCATTAAGTATGTACTGCCATGAGGAAATAAACAATGCATATTAAGTGACACGCATGTTGTAGTACAATCAACAGTATAATCCCACTTTAATAAAAAATTAATGTCCATTGAAATAAATCTGAACAATATACACTAAAATGTGAACACAGGTTATCTCTTGGGTGGTTTCCATTTCAAAATTATATGTTTCTGTAGTGTTTCAATATTTCGCAGTAATCTCATTTACTTTTGTGGTAAAAAAAGAAAGATTATTTTTACATGTGTAAAAAACTGTTTCAAATAGGGGAATAGGAATTACTCTGGAAAGAGGGACTTTTTCTCCCTTTTGCAAGCTGAGACATGTTCCCTGATGGCGCTCCCCTTCCCCCACTGTGATTCTGTAAAAGGGAATTTGTGAGGACAGAAAGTTCAAAATGGGAAGGGTTTTTGGACTCAAGTCCCTTTAATGGGGTAGAGAGTGAATGGGGCCTGGCTAGTACCTCTGGCTTACCAGCCTTTCCTAACCACAAAGCAAACCTGCTTGTTCCCTGCCACTCTGCACCCCCAGCTCAGGAGGGTGACTGAAATCTTGGCCAGCTGCCCTCCAGTCCTGCCCCATTCTTCCAGGTTCCAAGGTGACTGAGCATCTGGCAGTTAAGCCAAAGGCCAGTACTGTCTTGACTTCTTGAGTGAACCCCTGTGAACTGAGGGAAGACATGGTGTGGTCAGAGCAGGTGCTCAGGGCCACAGTAGGGCAAAGAAGAGAGCAGAGGAAAGACCAGGAAGTCTCATTCTGGGTCAGCCAGTGAATTGCCCTTTCTCTCTCTAGCTCCTAGAATTTTCTATTGCAAATGGTGGGGTCTCTTGAGCTTGGAAAGACATAGAGAAGAGGGTGTTCTGTGTCCCAAAAGAAAATTCAGCTTATCAAGGGAGGAAAAATCCACATGCTGCACCCTCTGCCTAGAACATTTTTCCTCTCTTGGGAAAGCTTCTATTCATTCTTCAGATTTCAAATTTTGGACCACTGCCTCTTGGAAGTCTTCCCCAACTCCCACCCCACCTTCACCACCTCCAGGAAAGGTGTGCCTCCTTTAGCCAGCACCCTCCTACTCCAACAGCTGCCTGCTTGTCTTCCTGTTCGTCAGGGACCACGACTCTTACTGACCATTGTATCTCTAGTACCTAGACACTCTATTATAAGTACTCAAAAAATGTTTTCATAAATAAAGAATGGCAGAGAAGGCAACGGGCAGATATTCCCTCCACTTGTCTCGAGTGTGGTTCTCAGCAGCATAGGGGGGACCCCTCCAGGGCAAAGGAGAGCAACACCAGCTTTATCCTCCCCCCTCCCTCCCGTCTTCAGTCTTCACACCCCTCCGTTCCCCACCCCGCAGGTCCACCCGCAGCTGGGTGTGAGCTTGAGCTCCCTCTACTGGCTAGACTTCAGTGCCGCAGGGAGCCAAGCCCAGGCGCCCTGGCAGGGGTCATCCCTCCGCAGAGACCTTCCTACTACCCACAGCCCACTCCGGACTTCCAGAAGGACTGACACTTGAGGGAAAACAGGGTTGGTCGGCACACTGGAGGTTTCCAAGGTCTGAGCCCCCACCTTCCCAACCTCGACGCCAGGGGCACTTCCCCCACACCCTCACCTCTGGCTCTGCTTTCTGGTCTACTCCCAGACTCCTCCTCCTCCAGCTAATTCACAGAGATGTTGATTTCTGGAGACTTCGGCCGATACATCAGCTCCGACTGTAGAAGAGATACCCCAGAAAGAGTTGAGGATGGACAGAAAGAGACAGAGCCGAGAGAAAGGTACCCAGAGAGTGAAAGGTTATACACTTGCACGGAGACAAAGCTCAGGGTGGGGAACGACAGCCCACTGAGCTGTGTCTCCGGCCCTTCCTGCCCCTAAGCACTCACAAACTGGGGCCCCTGCCCTATGGAGAAAGAGCTCCCTCTCTTCCTCAGGGTGCCCGCGTCAATGTGGAGCTGAGAGGACTGACTGTGCTGCTCACAGCTTCAGGCTTTGTAGAGATATTAGACTTCAGGAACAACAGGGCGAGAGCGCGCTCCCCACACCTGCCCCTTCTCCTGAGGGGGCCCACCCGGAGCTCACATCCTCACTGTCACTTCCACGAAGTGAATACTCTGGCTCCAGCCCCTTCTCAGGGATGCTTCTCTCCCCTGGCATCGGCTCATCCAGCCATAGGAGTTCCTGTGGTGAAAAGACCCACTCCAGGGCCTTTCGGACCCCCACCAGGCCCAGCAACTGCAGGGACAGAAACAAAGCTCAGGGCTGTTAGCACCAGCAGCAGGAATATGAACAACAGTAACATTTATTGAGCACTTCCTATGTGCTGGGTACTGTGTATCGTTTCATCAAATGCTAACATACTGCTACAAGGTAGATGCAATGGTTATTACCATTGTACAGAGAAGGAAACCAAGGCTCTGAGGATTCAGTAACTTCTCAGAAGTCTCACCAGGCTGGGATATGGTAATGACACTGATCCTACTGCAAAGTCCATGGCTCTTAACTTATTCAGGGAGTAGGGAGAGGGCCAGAAGCCACCTGTGTCATCACCTCACTGAGTGATGAAAAAATGCCAGCACTCCTCTCCAGGGACTCAGTGTTCTTCTGGACTTTCTATCCCTACCTGTGGTTGAAGAGCCCAATGAAGTTGGGGAAGATGTTGAACTGGGTATCCCAGAACTAGCCCATCTGTAGGCATCCCTTGGCCATCTTTCTTTGTCCTACGATTCCCAACCAGGTAGGGTCATGGCAGGTGAGAGAGGGGAGAGTCTTCCTCTTGTGAAGGTCTAGGTCACTCTCCCAGACTCTGAGTCTCCCAGGACCCCCCAGAACACCGCCCAACCCTGAACCAAGTCACCATGAGGGGGAAGATGATGGCTGCAGAGGTAGACTTGATTATCCAAAGCAGCCCCAGGCAGGCAAGCTGGACGGCTGTGAAGAGGTGGATCCTGCTCAGAGGCACATGCCGTAAGAGCAGGAGGTCTGGCTGGTGTTTCGCTGGCATCAGTAATAGCTGCACCCTCTTTGTGAACTGGGGGGAATGAGAAAAGCAGGAATAACCTGGAGGGTGTCACTGTTAACTATGCAAGCCCAGCATGGGAGGAGGTCAGAAGCCTCCCTGGCCCCCTCCCCATCCAGAGCACAGCAACAGAGTCCCTGCACCCAAGAGAGGCAGGAAAAGGGAAGAGGAGAATCGGGGAGTGCAGTTGGGAGGAACCCGCAGAAAAGAAGAGGTGTGGGGTTGATCGGTTTTAATGTGCTCACCTGGATGCTGCTAATCGCTGCCACGCCCATGTACAGGAAGATGCCGTAGAGCACAGGCATGGGGATGAACTGGTGGAAAGGAACGGAGAGCTGGTGAAGGAGTTCACCTCTTCCAGCTGCCCAGATGCCCCTTTGGGGTCCAGCCCCAGCCTCCAGCCTCCAGCATCTAAGCCTACCTAGTCTTTTCTTTTTCCACTTTGCACACCTAATTGCATTGAATCTTCGCAGTGATCAGAGGAGGTGAACTCTATAATAGTCTCCATTTTACAGGAAGGCAACTGGACTTCACAGAGACTCAGTAACTTGCCGTCGCCTGGCCTGCCTCTTCAGTCTTCCGCATCACCCTTCTCTCTGCTCTCTGTTCCTGCTACACTGGCCTCCTTCCCTTCCCTCAAATGCCCAAGTTTATTTCTACCCCGTGCAAGGCCTTTGCTTTGCTTCTGCCCTTTCTCTGCTATTTTCCTCCACCTAAAAGGCTCTTCCCTGACTTCCTCAAGTCACGCTTCTCACTACTCATCTCATAGCACCCCCAGAAAGGTCTTCCCTGACTATCCAATCTAAGTAGACTCTTTGTGCTCTTAATCAGCTGAGTTGTTTTTCATAGAAGTTTTCGCTACCTGAAGTTACCCTATTTTATTGTTGTCTGTCTTCTCTCACCAGATTGCAAGGAGTGTATATATCTCTGGATCACCACTATCTCCCCGGTCCCTGGAACAGGGCTTGGCATATGGCTCATGCTCAGTAAAAGGCTGCTAAATGAGAGTCTCCGAGTTAGTAAGTGGTCGATCCGGTCCGTCTGGCTCTTTCAGCTACCCTACTCCACTCTCACCCAGCTTCCGTGACCTTTCCCTCCCCTGACCTCTTTCTTCCCCCTGTTAGTGACTGTGTGACGTTCTCCACACCCTCCTTGGTTGCTTTGCTTCTTAGCTTGTGAACCTTTCTGCTATTACTTGTTACTTACCCTGTGTCTGTGTGTGTATTGCTGTAGGGGCTTGGCTCCATATTACTTTTCAGTTCTCCTCCCCACCCACCCCCATCTGGACCACGTCTTCCAGCCCTGCACACAACAGGTGTTCTGTAAACATCTGGTGAGGGGCAAGTGAAGGGTTTTTGCCTCAAAGTTTTTCTGGGGTGTGGTGATCATGCTCTTAGCTTAAGGCTTGTTGGGAGGCCGAAGCAAGGGTAGCATTGGTCCCTGGGGATGGTGGCATGTCCGCCTGCTCCACTGGGTAGAAAGCCCACTGATTAAGAGTCTGTGTTCTTGGATCTGAGAAACTAGCTCTCTTGGTGGTTTCTTGTAAGCTACTTAACCTCTTTACCTTTCAGGTTCTTCATTTGTAATGTACATATGCCTCTCAGGGTTTATGTGAGGGTTACATGAAACCAGGTGTGGAGAAAACTTAATACAGTGCCTGGCTCACAATAAGTGTTCAGCCAGTGTCAGTTCTTACTATACTGATTAATAGTATAGCCCTGCCCGTGACGGCGGCCTGTCTAACAAAGGTACCTTGAGTACAGGTGCCAGGAAGATGGAGATTCCTGTGAGGATGAACACCACGAGGCCCGTCAACCTCTGCTCCCTGTGAGGAGAGGGAGGTATTAGCCAGGGTCTGGGAGAACTGCTGGGGCGTCTAGGCTGGAGACACTGGCCAGACAGCATCAATGAGCCTGGTAGGAGGGAAGTGGGGGGACTCCCCTGCAGTCACGTGGTAGGAAGGGGACCTTAGCTCAGTGAGGAAAAATCGGTGGTGAGGAGGGCAAAGGGGACTTCCATATGGAGTTCCAGGCCTCTGCATGGTGCCAGCTAATAGTTGCTCTTTGCTTTTATTTTGATGGAAAATTAGAAATGTTTGCATTGTCATAGGACTTTATACTTCACAATTTGCAAACCTGATTTCACATACTTTCAATGGTTAGATTGTTTTTTCCAAGTTACAAAATTGTTTTTGATAAGGTTAAGTTTGTAACATCAGTGAGTTGCTTCTGCAGTGAGGGGGGATTCTTAGGTGGCACCTCACCTTGCTCAGCGCCCCCTCCCTCTACCCTCATACTGAGATGCTCCTCTTGAGGGCCTTTCCAGTTCTGGCTTAAGGAGGAGAGGGAAAGATCTGACACACCCATCTCAGAGCCCAGAAGCCACCATGCACCCCACTGGCTCCCTGAGCAGTGAGAGAGCCCTCTGAAGTCACCAGCTCTGAGTTTAAACTACCCAAAAAGCTCTTTCACCCCATCACCCCACCTTGCTGGCCATCTCTCACTCCAGCATCCTGAACACTGGCCTCACCTGATGCCCAGGAAGCTGAGAGGCTCTCCCGGGGCACAGGTTCTGCCCTCTCTCCGAAGACTGTCCATGTGGGCCAGGGAGATGACGGTGGCCGAGACACACCAGGGCAGCCCAAGCGCTGACGCGAGCAGCAGCAGCACGGCCACACAGAAGAGGTCCAGGTGGAAGCCGGCGCCCTTCTGCAGGCAGTGGTGCGACAGTGACGGGGAAGCTGGCCCAGGCCTGGGCCCTGTGTCCTCTGGGGTGGGAGAGCGGGGGCCTGGCCCCCACCCTGGAGCTTCTGTCCCTTGGTCTAGGGTCCTGGAGTCCTAACCCGCAGGCCTTACCCGAAGTCTGTGTTCATCACGGTTGAGGATGACTGCCGTGATCTGCTGGTCCATGAAGATGAGGATAGACAGCAGCAGGGCAGGCAAAGCGGCTGCCACACTCAGCCACCAGGGGTTGGCTCCAAAAGGTGACACCAGCCAGCCACGCCCAGGGAGTGTTGGCTAGGAAAGGGCATTCCATGGACAGGTTGGGGGGGTCTTCCTAGAGCACCTCGCTTGCACACCCTGACCTTGGCGTTCTTCCATAACCCTTTTACCTGCCAACCACATTCCAAGATCCTGGATGCTAGGTGGGGCAGTGTGTGTGTGGGCACAGCTGGTTCAAAGCATCCTAGTGCCTTAAA
This sequence comes from Manis javanica, assembly GCF_040802235.1. Classification (NCBI taxonomy): domain Eukaryota; kingdom Metazoa; phylum Chordata; class Mammalia; order Pholidota; family Manidae; genus Manis; species Manis javanica. Next base: position 87,179,491 of record NC_133169.1, on the reverse strand, counting down.
AGAGGGCGGAAGGCAGGGGAGCAGCCTCAGGATTGAGCCAGAGCCAGGGGCTCTGGGCTTTGGTTCTGGGATCCTTCCTTCCCTACAGGAGGAGGAGGTGGTAGATGAGGCCTGCCCATACTTCTTGGTGTACAGAGCCCTCCCCTCTCAGCACCCCTGCACCATCCAGGGTTGGGCAACTCAGGCTCAGACTTGCCTTGATCTGGGGCAGGGGCAGGGCTGGGTGTGTCTGCGTCTGCTCTGATTACAAGCGCCGTGGGGGGAGGGGGCCCCAGGGGCTCTCTGGTTCTGAGCCCCTGGGCCTGCCCCAGTTGGAGTACCCCTGCTCTCCTGTCTTGGGGGAAGCTGGAGGGGAGGTTTCCAAATGCACAGGAGAAGTGCAGGCACTAAGTTATGCTAAGCCTTGTCTTCTGCCCTGTCATGCCCTAGGGAGGGAGTCCAGCTTCACTGGATCCGAGCAGGCAGCTGGGGGCACAAGGAGAGAGTGGGGCTTCGTGGAGTGGGTGGGGCCATGCCAAAGGCAGGAGAGGCTAGGACAACAATATCTCATGGTTGTTGAGGTCTCTTTATGTGCCAGTCCCTGTGATAAATTCTGTACACTATGATCTGTGAACCTCAGAACAACCTATGAGTAGGAGCAATTGTTATTTATTTCCATTTTATAGATGAATAAACTGAGGCTTAGAAATGTGGGCTAACTTGCCTAAGGTCACACAGCTAGGAAGTGGCAGAACTGGAACTCAAAGCTAGGACTGGCTGACCAGAACCCATCCTCTTACCTATAATAACAGCTCCTGAGTATTCTGTGCTCATTATGTGTCTGGAGCAGCACTTCATTAACCCTCACAACTCAGGGAGGCCATTATTACTACTTCTATTTTATGAGCGAGGAGACGGAAACTTAGAGGAGGAGAATGGTGGGATGCATACATCCTCCTCCCGGGTCCTGTCTGCTGGCCCCCCTTCTCCCTCTGCGCGACACTCCCAGCTCTCACCTTGAACTCTCTGGGCACCGTGAGCTTCGGAGTGGCTAGGCCCAGGACGGCATCGAGGCCACAGCCCAGCAGAATAGCCAGGACTGAGGAGAAGTCGCTGAGCACCTTGCGCACCTGGCCACACAGGGGACGCTCAGTGAGGTTCCGACCCGCTATCCCCTCCTTCTGCACCCTTTCCCATTCACAGACAGGGCCCAAGGCCAAGGGCCAGTTCTCTTCCACAGAAAGGGAAGGGACACTCACCACAGAGGGGAAGAAGTGGCTGGTCTTGACATGCTTGAGAGCCAGAGCAAAGAGGAAGGAGGAAAGGAAGAGGAGGGAGGAGAAGGCGATGTCTGGGACCGTAGGACAGCCAGGGCCACGAGGGTGGCCTCCCCGCCGGGCACACTCAGGTGGGGGCAGCAAGGATGCATTGACCAGGCCTAGGTCCTGCGTGGAGGGGTGGCCAGGGATGGGGTTACAGGTGGCGGAATAAGCGTTCGCTGATGCGCACGGATTCACTGAGGGCCAGTATAGGGGTCTCGAGCTGTGGCAGATGGCTGGGCTTCTGTGAGGGTTTTCCTAGCCTGTGGGGTGGGGAAAGCCAGGCGCCACTGACTTCTTGGGCCTCTACCGTTTCTTTCCCAGGCCTTCCCAGGAACAGGCCCTCACCAAGCTTAAGCTGTCATCTCTGTCTTTTGGCTTTGTCCTTGTCCACCGAGACTCATTTCCTGGGAAGCAGAGAAGAACTTGGGTGGATGCCCTGCCTCTGGGAACCTTCTCCAGCCCCTCAGGGGCCTAATCTCACAGGTCTGGCTGAACCAGAGAGTTCTTAGTTCTGACTTCCTGTCTGCTGATTCCGATCACTACCAAGTCCCCAGGACACGGTCTCACATTCTTGTCCCTTCAAATTCCTCACCTATCCGTGTGGCTGAGAGCAGACGCCAGGAAACGTTTGCTCAATAGATGAGCACATGCATCTGTGGGTCCCCACCAGGGGCAGAACTGCCAGCCCAGAGTCTGGCACTCTTGAGAGGCCATGTCTTCCCCAGTCCTACTGTTGCCTTCCATGTGGAAAGATACGTGCCAGCGCAACACTCCAAGCTTCTCTCCACCAGTCGGCCAGTCACTCAGATGCAGGGGAAGAGCAGTGATTCATTTGATTGGTGAGTCTGGGAGAAGAAGCTGGGCATGCCTGGCCCTGGCCTTCGTCTCCCCTCTCTGGGGAGTAAGCTGCCTGCACTGTGCAATTAGCTCTGCTGCCCTGGGCCAAGACGGTCCTGTCCTGTGCAGCCACGACTGGCTGGGTAAGTCTGTCCAATTTTGGTTTCGTTGTTAAGAAGCCCATTCACCCAGAGATATATAACCATGTTCTTCTATCGGCATTATCAGAAATAAAGATGATACTGGGCCTGCTCTGTTGATTTATTTCTTAATTGATCCAGAAGCAAGAGTGGGGAAGAGTGCTGCTGGTTACTGGGTGAGTAACCCCTCCTGCAGCCCACCCCAGCTTGCCAAACCCCCTGATTCCTTCACTCACCTCCTGGGTCTGGGTACTGGCAGAAGCAGCCATAGGCAAGAGAGCCAGGCCTCTGGATGGGATAGGCACGGGTCAAACTCAGCATTTTGCCCACAGCATCGTGGATGAAGATGAGGCTGATGAGAGCACAGAAGCCTTCCTCCGTGAAGCGGGTGAAGTAGCGCACCAGCACGCTGGCCTCCGTGGCCACCAGAGCCAGGCAAAAGGTGGCCACCCAGATGCCCACCCACAGGCGGAAGGGCAGGTAGTCCAGGCTGTAATCTCTGGTGGGGAGAGACAGGCAGGGCTTGGCAGGGTTGCTCTGCTCCTTATTTAACCCAGGTCAGGTGCCCCTGGAGGCAGACAGTCCTCATCCTCCCCTACTGACCCAGCCAGGGCCAGGCTGACGTGCACCTGGGGAGGCTCAGGTGGGGCGAGGAGCTCTCCTACCTGCTGAAGGAGAAGAGCAGGCGCTCAAAAACCAACACGGGCCCGGTGCTGCTGAGGATGGTGAGGGGTTGGCCAGCCATCAGGCAGAAGGCAGCTCCAGCCGCTGACGTGCCCAAGAAACTTTCTAGCACACCCTGGAAGCCAATGTGGTCCTCAGCCAAGGAACCCACGGTTCTGGGAGCCTCCTCAGCCTGCCCATAGTCCCGGGGAAGGGCTAAGGGCATGCTCCCCTCATGCCTCCCACCCACCTGAGCACCGTCGGTGGCTTCTCCCAGCAGACCCCCGAAAGTGATGGCGTTAGTGATGGTGGCCAGGTAAATGTAGAGCACGGCTGACAAGCACTGAGGGTGCAGGGCGTCCAAGAAGTCGCTGGTGTACCATGAGGCCTTCCGGCGCACATCCTGGACAAGGCCCCCAAACAGCCTCCCGCCCACGGGTCGTCAGTGACCCTGGTTCCCACAACCCATGCCCTTATCCCCGCCACTCTCCTGTGTCTGGGTGAGCCTCCGACACAGTGTAGGCCTCTGTGCCCTGTGACCACCCCCAACCCCCAAGCCTCCAGCTTCCCCGTCACTCCTACCCTTGCTCCCGCCCCAGCACACCTCACCTGCCCGTCCGCTGCAACTCCGGGCTTGGTGTGTGAGGCCAGTGGCCATGCCTGTCCTTAGCCGGGGCTCCAGGCTGGAGGGAGGCTCCCCTGGCCTCCCGCAGTTGCGAGGGGAGCCTGGAGGGAAGGGATTTCCGGTTGACTGAGGATCTCCAGGCGGAATGCGACTGGGAGCCAGAGTTCAGACGCCCTGCCCTCTGGTGGCTGATAATGTCTCTGCCGACGTACCCCAAATCCAAAGGTTAAGTCCCCATCCCTTTCCGGAGATGCCCTCCCTTCCTCGACAGCAGAACGGGACCCAAGGCCTGTGGGGAGGGACCAAACGGGACGATGACCCCCAGATACCTTTTGTGATGAGATGGCAGACGTTTAGGAGGGGGAATCCGGGCTGTTGGGTCCCAACGACCTGGAGGGAGCACTGTCACCTCCTCTAGGAAGGCATCCAGTGCTGCCAGAAGGTCATGAAGGTTGCTGGCCCGACGAACTGACCACTGGAATTGCTGGGAAGAGGGGCCCGGAGGAGCAACAAATGCAGATCTGGATACTTGCGTGCATTTTCACACTCTCAGAACTAGATGTACCGAGTCACACAGCCAGACAAGTCCTTCAAGTGTTCATTTATTAATGCATGTGTTCAGAGAGTATGAACTGCCTATTGGGGGCCAGCAAGTGCCAGGTAAGGGGGCTACAGTGGTAGTCAAGGAAACTTCAGGCCTCATGTTCACAGGCACACTCTGCCTCACTGCTGTACTCAGTTACACACAGAATCCACACACACACACTCACTGACATGAGTCTGTGCACATGAGCATGCACACAGACACACACATGCACACACATTTGCCCAGCTCACCGGGTCACTGAGGAGGACAGCCACTGCCCGGCCCATCTCATGGTAGCTCCATCCCAGTGTGGGGGGACCAAGGAGGAGGCAGAAAAACCTGAGGAAGGAACCAGGCCCCAGAGAGAGTCAGAGCCCTGATCCCTGGCCTTCCTAGCCGTAGATACTGGAGTATGTGCACACCAACTTCGCAGCTCTGAAACTACCCCTCTCCAGACCCCTGAGCACCATCCTCCCATCTTCCCTCCCCCAGAGAACCGCACCAGACACCTCCCAACCCCTCCCCAGTGGAGGTCCTTCTCTGGGCTATGGGACCCCTGACCCCCCTCACCTGTTGGAGAGGGGCACCTCAGTGAGGGGCCCCAGCACCACTGGATCCTGCAGTCGTACAAACACCCCCAGTGGCTGCGCCAGGAAGCCCACCTCTCCCGTCAGCACAGCCCCTGCCTCAGCGCCTGGAGGCAGCTTCTTTCTCAGGGGGTTCTGACGCTGGATGCGGGTTCAAGGAGACAGGGTGAGAGGTTGTGTTGGCAGGGGAGTCCAGCGGAGGGTGGGCCTCTGTTAAACTCTGACTCTCTCCCAGCCCTGCCCAAACAAGGGCTACACACCTGTTCCTTCAGGGGGGCTTCCTTGTCATGAGGAGCCTCTCTTGGAGGGGCAGAGCCTTCAAAACAGGATCAGGCAGTGATTAAGAGCACAGGCTTTGGGGGTGGTTCTACCAGGGCTTCCTAACCAGCTGTGTCACTGACAAGCTATGAAAACCGGAGTACACCCTTCCCCCCGTGGGCTTCAGGTTTCTCATCAGTAAGATGGAGATAACTGTGGTACTCCTTCACAGGGTAGTTGTGAACATGAAGTAAGATACCACATGTGAAGCTCCTGGAGCAGTGCCTACTGAGAAATCCCTTCAAAGCCATGGCTGTTGGGATTCTAGCCCCGATTCTTCTCTCTTCTCTCCTCACCCCGACTTCCCCTCGCCCATGAGTCCTGGGTTGAGGTCTGAGCTGAGGCTAGGCCACTCCTGGTCCAGGAAGGTGCAGGGGAAATCCAGGACCCTCCCACCGCAGAGGTTTTGGTCCTGGGCCCAGGGAGGGCCCTCTCACCCCAGCAGGGCCTGGAGCCATTGGGCTGGCTGAGGCGCTGGGGTCTCTGCAGCAGCAAGGCCTGCAGCTGCCCTCTCAGCTCTGGGCTCAGCGACTGCAGCGTGGTCACCTGCTCTGGAGAATAGAAGAGGGGCTCCAGCCCTTTCCTGAGAGCTCCCTGCCCCAGCCCTTCCCCTCCCCCTGCCCAGATCCCTTTCCCTTCTGGGAGGCTCAGGGGGCACAGGGGCCAGTGAGCTTGCTTCTCCATTCTGCTTTTTCATCTCCCTCCTGCCCCTGTGACAGACATGGATAATCCCTGGGGGAAGGGGGTCTCTGGAAAACTCCAAGACTTTGAGGGGACATCTTAGGGAAATGGTAAGGCTGCCAACCCCTCTCTTTAAAGGCTCCCAGCATACCCACGAGCTCCTGGAAGCTCTGAGCTGGACAGTCCAGCAGCACGAGGCCTTCAGCTAGCAGGCTGCGGAGCTTCTGGAGGCTGGGCAATGCCAGGGTGGGCACGTGGGGGGCGCTCCACCGGCCTGCACCCAACTCCAGCTTCTCCTCAAACAGCACCCACCTGCATGGATTGGGGTAGACAGTGTTACTGTGGACATCTCTCCCAGGGACACAGGACAGCCAGGGAAGGTAGGGCAGTGGGGGAGTCCTGGGCCCAGTGGTGCAGAGCATGCCCCTCCCCGGGCAGTCACCACTTGGCTGGGGTCTTGGGGAACTCACAGCTAGACTGCAGAGGATGCTGAGCCTGATAGAGGGTGATAGACTGAAATTGGGAACATAGAGAGGAGCTCTGAGTGGGAGTGAGAGTGCCCCCTGCACAGGAGGAGCTGGGGGTCATGGAGGAGGCCCCAGCTGGGGAAGGGAAGGACCCCATAAAACTGGCCTGGGTCCCACTCACCTGCCTGTCTCTCTCCACTGCTGTGCCTGGGGCTGGCCCAGCAGCTCATTCAGCTGGATGAAGAGTAGAGGGTCCTGGGGTTCCCCCAGTTCCCTGTCTGTGTCTGAGCGGCCATCAGGGCTGGAGCCAGAACAAGGGCCACTGTCCAGCTCTCCTGCGAGTACATTTTCAGAAGCACTAGAGGCTTCAAACTCCTCCTGGCTTGGCAGCTTCATCTTAGGGAGGCTTGCACAGACCAGTGCAGTCCTAGGTCCTGAGGCCAGGGGCCCTCTGGCTGGCTGCATTTATTACAGCCATACAGCACAACATAAACAGAGCAAGGCCTGCTAACTCCAGAGCTAACCGGGTCACTTCCTCCCCAGCTTGCGCTCTCCCCAGCTTCTGCCGGCCTGACAGTGTTTGTAAGGCTAGCCGGAGCTTTCCCAGGCTCTCCAGAATTGCCCAACCTGGGGCAAAAGTGTGTGCATTTCCTGTTGGATCAGGTCTGGCCCCACTGTGTTTTGTGTAAATTAACAAGAGTAAGTTACTAGCCTGGGTCTGAGGACTGACTTCCCCAGATTATACTGTCTCCAATTCTGTATCAATTACAAATACCAAACACCCAGGAATGTTTTGGGTGTCACCAACACCCATTTGGACAAACAGAGACCTAATAAATAAATAGGGCTATAGAAGCCAGGCAGGATAAGGGAGAGAACAGGCAGCATTCCTGTCCATTAAATAGGCTAATGATAAAAAGTGAAGGCAGTTCATGGAGAACACAATGTCTGAGTATTAAATTCCTCTGTCCAACAACACCTGTAAACTCCCCAATTTAGCTGTGTCCCTGGGGTCAGCCCCTCTAAGTCAGCCCCCAGTGAGGATGGCGGAGCCAACCAGGGTGTGTGTTTGAAGTTCCTGGAGCTAAATGAGCAAAGGAGAACATCACCTATTAGCAAGTCTTGGCTCTACCTTCAAAATATACTGAGAATCCAACCACATCTCCCCACCCTGTCCACCGTCATGTCTCCCCTGAATTATTTCAATGCTTTACCAATCTCTTGAAATATCTGTTTCCACTCTTCCCTTCTTTCCCAAAGTCTGTTCTCCACACAGCAGCAACAGGGGTCTTTTTAAAAGGCAATCAAGCCACATTACACTGCTGCTCAAAATTCACCCAGTACATTCCCATAACTCCTAGAAGAAAAATCAAACTCTGCAATGGCCTATAAGATCTGGCACCTGGTCCCAGCCCACCTCCCTGACCATATCTCATGCCATGCTCCCCCTGCTCACTCCCTTCCAGCCACAGGTAGCTAGCTTCATCTGTCAGGCAAGTCTGTCCCTTCTGCCTGCCGGTCTTTGCAGTAGCTTTTCTCTCTGCAAGGAAAGCTTTCCCCCCAGATCTTCATGTGACTGGATCCTTGATGCCTCCGTGTTATCTCAGTTACCCACGCAAGGAAACTTTCCTTTTTTATCCAGTCCTAAGTTTCTCCATAGCATTTCTGTTTCATTCTCTTCCTGGTAGTTATCACTACTAGTAACTGCCTCATTTATTTATTTGTTTATCGTTTATTGCCTGCCTTCCCCCGCCCCGCCCCCCTCCCCGCCACACACACCAGAATGTACCGTTCACGGAGCAGGTATTTTATCTGTCTTCTTCACCGCTGCGCCCTGGAGCACCTCAATAAATACTTCTTCAATGAGAGCACCGAAGGGGCGGGGCTGAGAAATGGGCTGCGCTTCTCCTGAAGGCCACACCGGGGCGCTGCTCCCCGCAGACCTGGTCGCTTCCTCGGCTCCGGGAGCGCGGAGCGGCGGGGTCCCTCTCACCCGCAGATCCGCCAAGGCTGGGAAACGGCAGAAGGTCAGGGAGGAGTTCCTGTCCTCCCCTTGCCCCGGCCGACTTTGGAGGGGCCTGGCGGGATGGGATTTGGGGGAGAGCAACAGGGATCGGAGGAGAGGCCAATCAGGCTCACTGGAATGCGGGTCATCCCACTTGGTACCTGGGACCCTTGTGCTCCCGGAGAAACGGGGCTCAGGCTGGCCCTACCTACCAACCCCAGATCTGGACTTGGAGTGATTTGCTGCAAGTCCTAGGAGGTCCCAGGGCAGAAATTAAAGGAGCGAATCACCCGGGAGCCAGGTGCTGAGTCCGACAGGGGGAGTTGGTCTCACTCTCAGGAGGAATAGAAACTGGCCTAGGGCCTGAGAGGGCCTGGAATCCCTGTGACCACCCCCTTCAAGAATGTGCTCCAACTTCAGGGGCAAGTGACTCAAGGGAGCCTGATGGGGACAGGAGCACGGCCTTGGCATGAATGCCCCCTCACACACACACCCTCCCTCCCCATCCCCACTCCTACCAAAGTTCAGCGGGTGGGTCCGCCCTTGCCCTCTCCGTGGCCCCGCCTACCCTGGCTCGGGGCTGCCTGCAGGAGAGGGCCATCATGCCCACATTCTCCCCAGACCTCATTTCCACCTCTCTGCCCTGGGCCCTGAGGGATGTGAGCAGCAGCAGTCTTCCCGGCAGGGCCTGATGAATGTGTGCTGTATGGGTCAGAAGCCCCAGCAAGGAGCCCTGGAGATTATTACCCTGGCAGGGGGCTTGGAAGGCTGAGCTCCCATCCTGGTTCAGGCACGCACTTACTGCAAATCTCTGAACGGAGCCCTTCCTCTGAGCCTGTTCTCTTACCTGTAACCTGAGACAGTTGTGGTAGATGATTTCCAAGGTTCAAAGACTACCTTTATGCAATACACTAAGCTAGACCCTGAGGGGGAAGGGAGCCGTGTCACAGACAGACTTCCTGGGTGCAAATCCATGACTGGTCACTTTCTAGCAAGTGGAGAGGAGGTTTATCTTCGTAGAACCTACGTTTTCTTACCAGCAAAAGGGGATTAATAAAAGTACCCATTTCATAGACTTTATTAAATGATAGTGCATGTAACATAGGCCTTGTACATAGTAAACACAATAAAGGAACACTGTTATTATTATACAACTATGAAAATAGTCACTCCCAGAGTAGGGAAGAAAGAAAATACCATATACTGAAATGTCAACTGTATCCAACCACTGTGCTAGGCACATTATCTCATTTAAGCCTTACAAGCTTTCTAAACATTTTAAATTTTTGGAAACGTTTAATTTAATTTTTAAGCTATTGATGTGAGTATAATTGTAGACGAAGACATACAGAAGTTGCAAAAAATGCAGAGCATTCCTGGGCTGGTACTTTCCATCCAGCTGCTCCCAAGGGTAACATCTTACATAACAATAGTACAATATTAAAGCTGGGAAAATGACATAGGTACGGTATCAACTAGAATACAGGCCTTTCAGATTTCACTTGTTTCTATATGCACTCATTTGTCTTTATGTGTGTGTGTCTGTGTGTGTGTACAGTGTAATGAAACTTTACCACACATACAGATTCACTTACAACAAGCTGGGCAAATTGCTCAGGCCCTTTAAGGCTTGGTTTTCTTACTGACAAAATGGGGGATGAAAATACTCTCTTCTTCAGAGGGCTGTTGTGAGAATTCAATGAGATAATGTATTTAAAATGCAGAGAGCAATGCCTAAAATGTATTGAGTACTCAATATATGTATTTTATTTTAGAAAAAGCATGTTTTGAATGTATTTTATTTTAGAAAAAGCATGTTTTGAAGTGATTTAAAATACATAAATAATTTGTATTTGTTATAGAAAAAACAGAAAATGCCCATAAGAGTATAAATGAAATACAGTACATTTTCATAATACTCTTACAACAAAATAGCCACTGTTAATAATTTTACTCACACCACAAATTTGAGGCACATTTCATGATTCCCCCTTTATTTAAGTGTATTTTTTTTTATTGAAGTGTAGTTGATACACAGTAGAATATTGGTTTCAAGTCTACAACACAGTGGTTCAACAGTTCCGCACATTATTAAATCCTCACCTGAACTACTGTTGTTACTATCTGTTAACATAGGGACATATAACAGAACCACTGCTATATTCTCCATGCTGCACTGCCATCCCCATGACCCCTTATATCATGATTAAGATTTTTACATGATTCACACTCGACTGTAAGAACATGGAGATTCATAAAGGTTATGCAGTTGTGCCACAGTCACTGAGCATATGAGTGGGGAGCTGAGATTTAATGCACACTCTTGACTCCAGGCTCTCTCCGCTGGGGTGGCTGGGAAGGTGCCCGAATAACACCAGTTCAGGGCTGACTGGGATGAGCTGTTGTGTGGGCTTCCAAGCACTGCCTTAGCAACTCACAGGCTATCTCAGTGAGTCTTCACCACAGCCCTTCAAGGGAAGTTTCATTCCCGTTTCTGAATGAGAAAACTGAGGCTCAGAGGGGTATCTTGGCCAGTGTCATCGCTAGGAGCTGGTGGACCCAGGGTTCAGAAAGAGGTCAGTCGCATCCTCAGCCTGAGCTTCAAAGCTTCTGATCTGAGGGATTCAGACATGATGCTAGGGGTGTGTGTGGAGGGAGAGTCTGTCTTTGGAGATTTGAGTTTCCCTGAACCCAGGGCCAGTGTGCCCTTCCCTAACCCCCACTTTGATCCAGACTACCAAGGTCCAGCCAAGACTTGGCATGAGCCGCCACAGCTGCAGCCCAGTTCTACTCCTCACAAGGCCCACACCCCAGCAGGAGTAAGGGCTGAGGGCCTTTGAAGGCAGAGAGGAGAGCTATCTGGGAGATGGGATCTGCGATGCACAACCAGCTGAGCCTGCCGGAATCGCTCTGCCTCAGGCTTCCCAGGCCCCCTGGCCTGGACTTCCACACTCCAGAAGTGTTGGGAAGGCAACTGCACGTTCATCATTTTTGAGTTTTGCATTACTTACTTATGCTGCCCTTACAGAAAAGATTTAAAAACAATGAAAGATGTGGATACAAGTAAATACTGACAGAACGATAGAGAGCCCTGTAAGGAAACCAAACTGAGAGGGAAGAAGTAATGATTCTCAAAGTGCCAGGTGAGGGGTGATCCTTGCAACTGAGCAGCAAAACTTATCTGTGAGCTTCCTGGCACTGGAGGCAAAAAAGGAAATATATGAATCCCACACCTGTCATTATCTAATAAAAGGGGTTAACTGCTGGATAGTCATGAGAACAAAACTTGCTAACAACACTGAACTACAAGAGGAATTTATTACACCTTATTCAGACACTGGCCAGGGACCTTATATGTAACAATATCTAGAACAATAACCTTTTATAAAGAATGTAGAAAGGCTTTTCATGTGAGGATCTCTTGTGTTAGTGGTTCTAAACCCTTGAAATTAATACTTTCCTTTTTATAACAAGTATACAGTTAACACCCCTTTACTATTGCCCATTTACTAACATCCCTTACTATTCTGAAATGAAATTCACAGATAATATTCAATCTGTGCATTGACTTTCTTTTGGTAGAAATCTGTCCATGTTAACATTTTTTTTTTGAGAGGGCATCTCTCATATTTATTGATCAAATGGTTGTTAACAACAATAAAATTCAGTATAGGGGGGTCAATGCTCAATGTACAATCATTAATCCATCTCAAGCCTAATTCTCGTCAGTCTCCAATCTTCTGAAGCATAATGAATAAGTTCTTACATGGTGAACGAATTCTTACATAGTGAATAAATTCTTACATGGTGAACAGTACAAAGGCATTCATCACAGAAACTTTCGGTTTTGATCACGCATTATGAACTATAAACAATCAGGTCAAATATGAATATTCGTTTGATTTTTATACTTGATTTATATGTTGATCCCACATTTCTCCCTTTATTATTATTATTATTATTTTTTTTTTTAATAAAATGCTGAAGTGGTAGGTAGATGCAAGATAAAGGTAGAAAACATAGTTTAGTGCTGTAAGAGGGCAAATGTAGATGATCAGGTGTGTGCCTATGGACTAAGTGTTAATCCAAGCTAGACAAGGGCAGCAAAACACATGTTAACATTTTGATATATTTTTTCAGTTTTTCTCTGTACATAGGTTTTCAAAAACATTTTTAAGTAATTGTAGAGATGCAATTCTTTATGCTTTATTTTTACTTTTTTATTAAGGCGTAATTGATGTATAACATTATAGTAGTTCCAGGTGTACAACATAATGATTCGACATTTGTGAAATGATCACCACAGCTGCACACTTATTTTTTAAAGAAAGTCATATCCTAATTAATATAAAAAAGAAATATTATTAAAAATAAAATTATTTGAATATGGAAATGCTTGGTCACAACTGCTCTAGAAATCGCAGTGAAGTAGCCCATTGCTTGCCTGGGACCTAGACAGACTTACCTTGAACATGACAGCTACAAATACTGACAGATACAGTGGTGTTGTTTGGCAACTCAGATATGACCAAAATGAGGAATTTATGCTTAATTTCATTCCTGGAAAATTCAGTGGAAAAACTTTTTATATGTTTGTGTTAATTAGAGATGATTCTAGGCTCAAATAATTATAATCAAGTTTTCCACCCATATATATATATATATATATATATCATATAGATAGATATAGATATATAGATATAGATATATCTGCTGGGACAAAGCAGTGTGGAGGGGGCAATTCTTAATTGTGCAGGCCTGATGGCTTTTCCCCCAAATACCTGAGGACTCCCCTATTAGTAACAACCAAAAGCCTCCCCCCAAATTCCTAGAATGTCCCCTTGAGGGCAGTGTCTCTTTGTGAACCACTGTCTTAGATCAACTTCCAGTTATAAGAAAGAGCAAATGGGCAATGTTAAATTGTTAAATTGAAGCTCTGTGACTGCATTTCTAAGAGGAACCGAACTTACGCATTCCTAGTACAGGATGTGATGTGACCTCATTCCAAGGTTGAGCCCTGGAGAAGTTAATAACAGCAGTGACCTATGTTTGTACAGCTTTCCATTTTGCCAAGCACTTTCAGAGATGTGATTTCCTTCTATTGTCACAAAAGCCCCCTAAACAGATTCTTATTCTCCCCACTTAGAGATGGAGAAACTGAGGCATATAGATAAGGTTATCATGCTTTGTAGAACACTTGTCCCCTGCCTGCTAACAGAGAGCTATCTGTGCTAGGAGATGCTTGAAGGGATAAGGGACTGGAGATGTTAATTCCTCAAAGTCACAGAAATGGGCCCAGAAATGAGGGAGGATGGCTTGGAATCTAGGCCTGAGCCAAGCACATTATAAATATCCCTTTTTCAACATCTTCTGAGGATGACAGGGATTCCTGACCCTCCCCACCCCTCCAGTCCCTTCCCCACCTCTTCCATTTGGGCACTACCTCCAGGAGCCCCCAGTCAGCACAGTAGGTGCAAGGGGAAGCCAAAAGGCAGGCCTGAGTGCATATCCAACTCTACCCTCCAAAACTCCCTTATCAACTGGCTCAGATGTGGGGATAGAGAGTAGAGAGTGAGGCTAAGAGAAGCCAGCCTGGGGCAAGGACCACCGTGCCCTAACCCTGAGCTCCCAAGCTCAGGTAACTCTGCTGCTGGCAGTATACCCATGACGGGGCCGCCTCCTTCCGCCCTCTCCTCAGCCAGGGGGCTTTCATCTGCTTAGCATTCACTTCTCCTGGTCAGAGTGGAAGGAGGAGGCAGCTGCGTCCCCTCCCCCAGGGAGCCGGCGCTTCTCTCTGAGCTCTGAGCCAGGGTTGCTTTCCTGTATGGAGGTTCCCAAAGCCCTGGGTGGTCGTGGAGATCCACCATCTCATCAGTAAGCATGGCCATCTCCCGTCAGGGAGGGACCACTTCAGCTCTGAGGACAGCTAGCCCATGGCCAAGCAGCACCCTGTCTAAGTTCACAACTGAAGGAAGGAAAGGAAGAATTTATTCTGAACAGCAGCTGTCACTGATTAAGCACCTACTATGTGCCAGGCATCATATTCTGCTTCATACACACGATCTGATTTAATCATCACAAAAGCCCTAATAATAGCTACGATTATTATCCCCATTTTGTGAGGCAACTGTAGGTCAGAGAAGTTGCATACCATGTCCAAAGTTAGAAAGCTGCCAAGAAATAGCAGAACCAGAGATTGAGCTCGTGGCTTCTGTCCCTGAGAGTGCACCTATTTCACTAGCTGCCCTGCTGCCCTGACCTCCTGGTCCTCCTTCCAGCCTGTGAGAGATTCTTATCCTTTCCCCTCTCCTAGCCCAGGACGGTGGGAGCATTGAGCCCCCGTTGAGCTGATGGCAGTACTGTCCCTAGAAGCAGAGAGGGGGGCTATTGTCTCACCCTTCCGTTCAGGGTAGTATACAGCTTAAGAGCACAGACCCGGGAAAAAGAGAGGAATTCAAATTGAGGCTGAGAGTCTCACTAGCTGAATGAACTCGGGTTGTTACTCACCCTTTTAGCTTCAACCCCTTAAAATGGGGAGGAGTCTCTAGTCTTAGGCAGTTATGAGGATCAGGCAAGATGATGCATGTGAAGTGCTGAGCACAGGAAGTGTCATTAATTAAAGCTCCTCTGCCTCAGAGGTTCACATTTTGTTCAGATGTTTGACATGTTATCCTAGTTAATTATGCAGACCAGTGCTTCTGAACCTGACTGATGTCAGAATTACCTGCCAAGAGTATAAATGCTTGGGCCCCACCCAGGAGGTTTTGAATTAGGAGGACTTGGGTGGGACTTGGACCTTTTATCTTTAATACATTTCCAGCAATCCTGATGCACAGCCAGGTTTGGGAGTACCAATCTACTAGCATAGACACCTCAGCCCCACTGGGGAAGGGACTCAGGTTGGTCCCCTCCCCAAGTTCCCTTCTCCCCTTTGTCACTACCAGCACCCTTTCCCCCTCACCTCCCCACCACTGGCTTATGAGTGCCCTCCCCACCTGAGGTCTGTGTGGCCTAGCAGTGAGTCAGTGGCACTCCGTGTCCCATGGAACCTGCCTTTCTAGAGGCCTGGGAAGCCAGCACAGGGCTGGGAAGAAGGATGTCAGGGTTTCTGCTCTGAATTTGGCCCCTTGTGACTCACTGGTGGCCCAGGGCCAGTAGGTCTCCAAGCCTCAGTTTGTTCATGGTCAATGGGCAGTCAGGGAAAGCGAGTGGCCTGTTTGGACTCTGCCTCCTAAGGAGTGTGTCCTTGGCACTCCACAGCAGAGAGCAGGTAGGGAGGTCTGGGTACAAGAGGGGGCAGATGTGAAGAAATCCTGCATGACTTTTTTCTCCTATATACGTCAATAATAGTATACACAGAAGCATAACTCCGGGTTCCCGGACTTGATTCCAGTGTGTGTGTGTGTGTGTGTGTGTGTGTGTCTTCCCACACACAGACCCAATTCTTGAGCACTAGCAGGATGTCCCAGAACTCAACCCAATTCTGATGCTATCTGCCTGGAGACAGCACCAGATTCCCCAGGTTAAATGTGTGTGTGTGTGTGTGTGTATGCGTGTGTGTGTGTGTGTGTGTGTGTGTGTGTGTCTTCCCACACACAGACCCAATTCTTGAGCACTAGCAGGATGTCCCAGAACTCAACCCAATTCTGATGCTATCTGCCCGGAGACAGCACCAGATTCCCCAGGTTAAATGTGTGTGTGTGTGTGTCTTCCCACACACAGACCCAATTCTTGAGCACTAGCAGGATGTCCAAGAACTCAACCCAATTCTGATGCTATCTGCCTGGAGACAGCACCAGATTTCCCAGGTTAAAGGCTCCGTCCCACACTGCACCCCCATTCCAGATGCCAGTCGCAAGGCCCAGGCAGTTCCTTGTGATTCTGACCTACTGGCTACAGACTGAAAGTTCCTATGACCTCCCCCTCAGGCTCAGTTAATTTGCTGGAGTGGCTCACAGAACTCAGGAAAACACTTCAAGAAAATACTTACATTTACCAGTTTAATAAATGATGCCATAAAGGACACAAGTTTAACAGCCAGATGACGAGGTACATAGAGCAAAGTCCCTAATAAAGGAGCTCCTACCCTGTGGAGCTTGGGGCCTGGCTTGGTGGCCCGTGGACACGTTCTGGCTCCCCAAGGGTGGTAGCTCTCTCCAACAGAGAAGCAGGATGGGAGAGAGCAGATGCTCTTCTGGGTTTTTGTGAGGGCTTCATCACATAGCCATGATTGACTGTGCCATTGGCCACTGGCTGATTCAGCCTCCAGCCCCTGCCCTTGGGTTCAAAACTCTCTCATTAACATGACAAGACACCCATTTCACCTTTAAGGAGCTGAAGTGTTTTCAGGAACTGTGGATAAGGACCAAATATAACCGGGGAATGACCAAATATGTATTTCTTATAACCCAGTATATCAGTTGTGCTTTCCCGTTGACATCTCATTTGATGCTCACAGTGATAGGGAATAAAATCCAGCTTCTGCCTCATCCTGTAAGCCCTCTGATACTCTGTCCCTTTAGCCTTTGCTTCAGGGTTATCTCACATTCCTCCTCACTTTCTGGCTTTCCTGCTGTTCCCTGAATGCTCCAAGCTTAGCATTTTTGCACTGTTTGCATGGCTTGGAATGCTTTTGCAAGGATAATCGCAAGTCTGGTTCCTTCTTCTTTTTCAGGTCTCAGCTTACCTGTCACCTGTTCAGAGAAGACTTTGCTAATCAGTCAATGAATCTAGAGTATCATGTCAAGCCCTGGAACACATCATTCTATAGCATATCATTGTATTTTAACTTTCATCTTAGCACTTGTTATCATAGGATCTATTTTTCCTTCCTTATTTACTTAACGTGTTGCCCGTCTCTCCTACTGTAGAAGGAAAGCTCCACGAAAGCACGTCCTTGGCTATCTTGTTTATTGCTGTCTCTCTAGTGCCTGAAAAGCACTCAATGAGTGTTTGTGGAATAAATGAGTTGATGAGGCTGCCCCAGCATGAATTGTGATTCTTTTCTTTGGTCAGAGGACACTTAAGGTTCTGAGAGGGTAAGTGACTGACCCAAAACCATTCCAGGCTTTTTGTCTTCTTTTTCCAGGCCCTTCCCATAAAACCTGGCTGACACACAAACCTGGCTGGGGTGAGGCTTCCAGGTGTGATGAAAGCCTGGAGTTGCCCCATGAATGGGGCTAAGGCGGATGTGGGGGTGAGAAGGCAGAAGGACAGAGCATGCAAAGGGAGAGGCAGGCTGGGACAGGAGAGCAGGGTGTGAACCTGGCATGGGTCGGGGGAAAAGGGGTGACTTGGCTGTGTGTCAGGAAGTCTTTCCCTCCACCTTCCCCTGGGGAAAGCCTTGACCCCAAGGTGGCGTTGTTTTGGGGAAAGAGGTGGACAGGCAGCTGCTGAGGGAGAACAAAGGTGTGGCCTGGGTGGTGACCCTCCGCTGAGGTCCTGGGCCTGATACTAATCACCCAAAGGAATAATCCCGGGGTGGCACTTGGCCAAATAGGTGACAGGTGAGCTTCCACCTGAAACCAGCCCAACCACCACATGGGAGCCTCAGACCTATGGGGCAGGGGAAAAGAGGCCTTTAAGGAAATGGAGTGGTCAAGGTAGAATGTTAGTGATAGTAATGGTAATAGGTCACATTTATAGAGAGTTTATAATATGCCTGGCACTGTACTGAAAACCTGGCGCTTTTCATGTGTTCCCTTGCTCTAGCTTCCAAAAGCTCTCTACCAAGGAGGTATTATTATTATTGTTATTCCCATTTGAGAGATGTGAAAACTGAGGCTCAGTGAGATTAAATATCTTGTCCAAGATCACACAGGAAATAGCAAAGTCAGGAATTTAACTTACATCTGTAGTGATTCCAGTGTACTATGGTTACCTAGGCCTTGGGAGGGTTGCTAGGAGCAAGTTTAAGAAGGCAAAGCCCCACTGACCCCTGCAAAAGGGGGCTGGGGAGGGACAGTGGGTTAGACTGTATATAAATAGCAGGCCTGTTTTTATCCCCGCACATGGGGCTGAATCAGGCAAGCGGCTCTATCTGGCACAATTTGAGGGCTCTGAATGCCAACCCAACCCTGTGCCAGACAACTCCATCCCCAGCACGTCTCTGCGAGCTGCGACACCTACTGAGAGAGTCATTTCTTTGGGTAAACGGCATTGACTCCAGAAGACCCCTGTCAAAATGCACAAACCTCCTGGCACCTGTTGAACATGGCAGCCTAGGCCAGCCAGCTAGGTCCTGGGTCCCAGGGCTCAGTTTTTATGTTGGAGAAGAAGATGGTGTTCAAAAGGCAAGGAAAAGTATGACGCTTGTTTGACAACCTGTATTTTTATAGTCCCAGAAGCCTGGGAGTTAGAATCTTTGGTTCAAAAATCCTAATGGAGACTTATGTCCCCTAGGGGAAGGGTGGGGGAATCCACTCCAGCGGCTGGAAGAAAACTACTTTATTTTACTGTTGCTGGATTGATATCAAGTCCTTGCAACTGCAACTGTAGTTACCTCGGGCTCATGAGACCTGCTGGCAGTCCTGTATCTATCTTTTAAGTGATAAATGAATTGATTATCATTTCCTATTTGCTGTGTTGGGAGGCAGAGAAGCGGGCTTCTGAAACTCACATGAGGGTGGAGATCCCTGGTTTGGATCAAGCAAGGATGGCCGGAGGGACCAGGCCTGGAAGAGGGGAAAGAACGGGCAGGGAGTCCGAGGGCAGAACAGCTCGGCACTCACCAGGCTGCAGCGCGACTAGTGTTTAGGGAAAGGTGGGAACTGGCCTCCACCACCTGCCGGTCAGCAGCCCTATCCGAAGTCAGGCCGCGGCTGCCCGGGCCTGGTCCCGAAATACACGAATGCCGCCCCCCGCTCCCGCCCCCCACCCCGCAGCGCCCGGCCTGTCGGGGGCTGCGCAGCGGGCGCCGGGCGCCGGGCGGGAGTCCCGGCCCCGGAGGGGGAGGGCGCGGCGCGCGGCGGGGCGGAGCTTCGGCTCCTCCCGGAGCCTTATTCCCGGCCGCGCGCCGCCGAGCCTTCAGTCCCTCGAGAGAGCGGTGCGCGGCTGGCCAGCCTGAGCAAGGCGCTGGGGCTCGGGCGGGCGGGCGGACGGACGCAGTGAGCAGACAGACGCCCAGCGGCCGCCAGCCCCACGCAGTTCCAGCCAGGCTTGCACCCCGAGGCCGGCAGCAGCCTGTGCCCGGCGAAATCTCCCGCGCTCTGCCCGCTCCGGCTCCCGTGCCAGCGCCCGGGGGCCGCCTCCTGCCAAGTGACCGCTGCCTCTCCGCCTCCGAACGGCCCGGGACCATGAAGCTGCTGCCTTCAGTGGTGCTGAAGCTCTTTTTAGCTGCAGGTAAGAGGGCTGCCGACGCCCCCGGAGATCGGGGGGATGGGGACGCTCAGCTGGGGGCACCGGGGAAGGTCGCTGCAGCGGCCCCGGGGCGGGCCACTTGGTGGGGCCCGTACTCGCTGGCAGCGGTGCGTGGAGACCAGGGTTCTGGGCTGGGAGTTTTGATGTGGCCTCGCCCCTCACCCGCAGTGGTCTCGGCATTGGTGATTGGCGAAAGCCTGGAGCGGCTTCAGAGAGGGCTGGCGGCCGAAACCAGCAACCTGGACTCTCCCACCGAATCTCCGGACCAGCTGCTGCCCCCAGGAGGCGGCGGGGGCCGGGAAGTCCTGGGCTTGCAAGAGGCAGACCTGGACCTTTTCAGAGGTGGGTGTGGGGGCTGCCCTCGGACCCTGGTGGGCAGTGGAAGAATAAACGATTCTGGGATTCGTGCTGTTTGGGCACACCCGTGGGTTGGGGCTATTCATGGAGGACCTCAAGGAAAAGCTGCTCGGCCTGACAAGCGAACTGGAGGCTCCTGCAATATGGGTCCCGCTGTCTGCCCTTTGGGTGTCATAGGCTGAGTTGCTGCCCTTCTGGGCACTTTGGGGCAAACTGAGACAGGCAACATATCTGGGGTTCCTACGTTCTTCTGAGTAGGCTGGTTGATTGGGACAAGGAATGGTTGAGATGCTTCCCATAGATTTTCTATGTAAAAATGAGAGTAAGTCCTAATTCCCACATCAAATGACCATTATGTATACAGTAACAGATGTGGAGGCGCTAGGCGCATAGTAGGTCTGCAGTGTTTGTCTCCTCCATCCACCTGTCTCCATGCTGGGGAAACAGGGGAATGGGGAACTCTTGTTCTCCCCAGTTAAGCCAGCCCCTTCTGGGGAGGCTATGAATGGTGAACACTGGGTCCCTAGGAAGCTATATTGAAATGCTGATTGTCTACAAATCCCATCCAAAGGTGGAGACTTCCTGACCACCTAGAGTCCCTGAAAGAGACTCCAAGGGAGGAAGGACCAGTTGTAATCCTCCAACCAGCAAATGTGGATGTGGCTGAGTGCAAGCACAGGGCAGAGTCCAGAGCCCTTGGCATCACTCATTTCCATGGCCCAGCCACATACAGCGATTCTTTAGGGTGGAGCAGGGACTGAGCCCTGGAAGCCCGGAATGACTATATTTGGTTGGAAAGCTACCCACCTGTTCTATCTCCACCTGCTTCTCAGCCACCCTTCCTCCTTACCCAGAGCTTCCCTTAGGTGCCATCTCTGTATAAACCAAGGGTCTGCTCCAAAGCTGAGCATGGGCTCCTAGCCTTCATCCTCTCACAGTGGCCCTCTAGGGTCACCCCTGGCCTGAGCAACCTGGATTCTCCTGGCCCCTTCCTCCTAGGCTGGGCAGAGCTGGACTGTGACTCATTCTCCACCCACATGGCTGCTTCTCATACCTCTGCAGACCTGAGTCACTTCTCCCTCTCCCTGGCAGGAGCCTGGCTCTCAACCTGACACCCTCTTCCTCTCCCCTCTGATGGGCTTGGCCCTCCAGCCTCAGTTTCACCACAGCTCTGGTCACTGGTTTCTCTGAGCAGCTGTCTCACCTTCTGCGCTCTGAAGGTGCGCAGGCCAGCACCAGAGGAAATGGGGCTGTGGAATTGCTGCTGCCTTGCCTCGTGCCCCTTCTCCTGGCTTTGCTGTGCAAAGACTATCTTTCAAGTTTGGGGATCCTATCACCTAAAGTAAATACAATTGACCCTTGAACAACATGGATTTGAACTGCTCAGTTTCATTTATATGCAGACTTTTCCCAATAACTATATTGGGAATTTTTTTGGAGAGCTGCAACAATTTGAAAAAACATTTTTCCTTCTAGCTTACTTTATTTTAAGAATCCAGCATATAGTACATATAACAGATAAAATGTGATGTGTTAGCTGTTTAGTTTATTGGTAAGGTTTCTGGTCAACAGTATGCTATTAGTAGTTTAGTTAAGTTTTTGGGAAGTCGAAGTTATATGCAGAATTGTGACTATGTTGGGGGTTGGTGCCCTTAAACCCTGTGTTTTTCAAGGGTCAGCTGTAACTGTTCTCATTTATTAAGTGTGTACTGTATTCTAGGTACTCAATGTGTTATTATGGGTTAATTAATCCTTGTATCAACCCTCTGAGATAGGAGCTCCTGCTATCCACTTTGTACCAAGAACCCCAAGGTTCAGGGAGATTGAGCAACTTGCCTAATATCACATGGCTGAAATTGGAGCCCAGGTCTGCTGACTGCAGAGCCCATTCATTGTCTCATTCCTGGCTCAACATCCCAGGTGCTCTAGACTTTTCTGGGAGAGAGGAAGTGGGTGTGTGAGGCAGCTTGGTGTATTGGGAAAGAGCACTGCATATCAAGTACAAAGACCACATTTCTGATCCCGACCCTGCATGACCTTGGGGAAGTCACTGCCTTTTGGGACCTTAAATTTCTCATCTTAAATGGAAAGCCATGATATTCTTTGAAGTCACTTCCAGCTTGAGGGTCCTAGATCTCTAGTCCGATGTATGATGCATACCCTTCTGTCAGACACATGGCCACAGCCAAGGTACAGTAGGTACCTTTTCTCTGCTGGGGGCAGAGGAGAGGGGGACGGGCATCAGACTCCCGGGGTTGAAGGGCATAGCCCACGGTCAGTCCCAGCTAGATGTCTCTGTGAGGTTGTTTTTCCCCCCTTTGAAGTATGGAGAGAATGGAGGAATCACTGTGTTCTATTCCTTCTGGATAGCTCCTTACTTTCCGTCTTTCTACCCTGTATACACTGTACTCCTATCTTAGAGATCTATAAACAGAACATTTGGGGATGAATGTAAATGGACCCTTGAGAGAAGCAGTAAGGTGCAAAGGGCAAGGTAAATATTTTGCTTGAAGTCAAAAAAGCAAAGCATTGATCAGGGATGGCCTGCTTGCTGTCCCTGAGCCTGGCTCTGCCCTGGACTCATGAGTACCCTGGTACTAATGGTACCGCAGAGGGGGCCATCTGGACATGGGCACTGTTCTTATTTAGGAGTTTTCTGCTCCCCCCCCCAAACCCTCCAAGTACCTTCTTCAGAAGCAATTTTTATCTCTGACGCTCTCTTCCTGAGTGCAGCATCAGGAAATGAGGCTTATTTAAGGAACCAAGTGGGCGTAGGAGAGTAGGAGATAGGATGGACAGTGGGGTGGGGGGGAGGTTGGTAGAATTGTCCGGTCAGTTGCAATCACTCAACAGAAGCTAGCATTCTTAGAAGGAGGTTTTTATACTGAGTCTGCAAAGTGCCTTCCTTGGGAACCCCCTAGCTGCTAGTTGTCCACTGCTTTCTGGTAGTTCTCCCCAGTCTTCCTTTAGCCCTTGCAAGACCCTAGACTAGAGGTCTTCCCAAAGGCTCTGACTTCAGGTCGGGTCAGAGGGAGCACATATTCCTCCCAGAGGCTGTGCTGTTCTGATTCCTTCCCCTGTAGAGTCAAAGGCTTAACGGGGTACCTTTCTCCTGCAGCTGCTTTCTCCTCTAAGCCACAATCTCTGGCCACACCAAGCAAGGAGGATCGTGGGAAAAGAAAGAAGAAAGGCAAGGGGCTAGGGAAGAAGAGAGACCCATGTCTTCGGAAATACAAAGACTTCTGTATCCACGGAGAATGCAAATATGTAAAGGACCTCCGTGCTCCCTCCTGCGTGTAAGTGTCCCTTCCCCAAGGCTGCCTTGCATCAGCACACTCTTTGTCAACCACGTGGCTGTTCCTCGTCGTCACTGTTTCTTGAATTTATAATTCCACCCAGTTTCTTCTCAACCTCTGAGTGGAAGTTGGGAGGAGGGGAAATATTTTTAGTCAGCGGAAGGAGCTCCCCCCGCATAGGATGCAATTTCCTGTGGCGTGGGTTTGTGACGCTCTTTCATCCTTGGGGACATTTCCTGCTTGCTCAGAAATGAGCATGTGGCTAGGAGCGCTGATACCTGAAGGCAGGTCCTTCATTCCTGCCTCATGCCCTACTCCAGATGGGAGAAGCCAGTAGGAAATATGGCCAAATGGGCTTCCTGGGTGGAGTGGAGCTCCTGTGGCCTCTTTCCCGAGCTGTGCAGGCAGCATTAGACATACACCGTGCGGGTATGTGTATGCTCAGACATATGTGCACATGAGTGGGCAGATGTGGGCTGATTCTGAGGCATGGCAAGGTCATTGTGGGAGTAGAGAGAGGCCTCTCCCCACTTCTTCCTCATCCCAGCAAGGACCAGGAGGTGGAGGGCATGGCAGATATTGGCCTTTGGCCATGAGGGTGAGAAAACACTTTCTTTGTGCAAGATTAATGGTAAACGGAACCCAACCCAGTAGGCATCAGCTCCTGGTCAGACAGCACCACCCCGTCCCTGGCCAGGGGTGTGGATTCCCTAGTCCAACCCGGCAAATGGCTGCTTTGGCAGTCCCTCAGGGATGACAACACTGCCACACTCTCTGGTAGGCATAATGTCACCACCATGCCTGAGGCCAGCACCTGCATTAGGCTGCAGACATCCACTCTCTTCTGCTGGGCACAAGGTCCCATGGAGAGGCAGGCTCTGTGACCTGGAGACTCGGGGTAGGGCCAGGCACACTGCCTCCCAGCCTGTCAAGAAGGCTGGCTTCTTGGCGTCTCTTCCACAGATCCCTTGGCTTTTAAAGCTTCCTTATCCCATCTGAGCTCATGTAGCAGAACTGCTGTGTGTTTGGCATTTGGCAGACAGACCCCTCACTCCTCACCATGTCCATGGCTGCTTGTGTTTCCTCTCCTATAACATCCTTGTCAGGAGGTTAGTATTGAAGGGATTGCCTATGGGTGACATAGACAGTCCCCATGTTATCCTTTTAGGGTCTTGGGACAGGGCAGGAAATGTTTGTCTTTAATTTATAAGGTGACATCATGACCACAGGCAGAGAAAGTGACTCTTAGAGCAGTCAAGATGGACTGAGACCAGGAACCTGTCTGGGCCAAGTAGGTCCAGGGTGGTGGTGGATGGACTTCGCGGCTCAGCTGCTCTCCTGGAGTGACTGACCACCTAAGCCCAGAGAACCTAGATAAGGGTGTCTGGGGCCAAAGTGGCTGGAGGGAGGGTGATGATACCCATAATGCCTAGTTCTTTGCCCCAGAGCTTCACAGTTTACACTTAATATGAGTTGAGCCCAACAGGTGTGTATTGAGCACCTACTTGGTGCCTACGAAACACCAGGTTTGGGGACGGGATACAGTCCTGTCCTAGGATTCTCAAAAGCCCCTGCTGGTAGGCAGGGTTTGCTGTCTCTACTTGAAAGATGAGGAAGCTGGAGCCAGGAAATAGGAAGTGATTTGCCTGAGACCAACAGCTGAATAAGTGGGTGGAAACAGGACAGGGACTCAGGTGCCCGACTTTCAGTCCAACATGCTTTTCAGGCTCCTGGACTATCCTGGGTGTTGGCTTGCACCCCTCTTCCCTGTCTGTCCTTACAGTTTGAGTCGGATTTTATAGAGGGCAGCTGTTATCCTAGAGATCTCTTAAACCTTTTACTAGCCTACGAGCATGGCAATCTGATTTGAAGACTGTTTTCCAGGCAGATTTTCAAGGCACTGGGCTCTTTGTCCAGTTTGGCTGCCTTCTGCCTAGAGCCCTTGGTATTCAAAGTAGAAGGCAGCAAGACAACAGAGAGCTCCTGGTTCTGGGGGAGTGTGGCATCTGGGCACTTATATCTGGAGCCCTTTGTGACTCCTCCTTGCCTCCAGACCATCAGCCAGGGTGTGTCCAGGCTGCCGTGGTGAGCCTGAGGCTAGCTGGCTTCCTAAACCAGCCCTCTACAGCCACTATCCACAGGAAAACCCTTTTGTGTCACTAGCCAAAAGTTGCCCTCAAAGAGCAGCAGTTTCCTGGGGCTTCTGACTGGCTGCTGACCCACAAATTGGCTGCAAGGTTTCCTGTGGCTGGAGGAAACTTGGGGACAGTTGGCTAAGGAGGACTCAGAGCTGGATGAGAGACAGATCTGGGGGTATTTCACTTGGCCTCACTGTCCAGATGCTGAGAAAGAGTGGTGAACCCCCTTTTCCTTGGCTCTGCTGGACTTTGGTGCCCCATTCTTCAGGATGTGGGCATACCCTTTGGAGTCAGATTGTATAATAATTCACACATATGTAGGGCTTGGTCTTTTGTTAATGCTTTACCTATATTATATCATTTGATCTTCACAGTTCTCTAGAGAGGTTATTATTCCTGTGTTTTACACAAGAAAATCAAAGCTTGGAAAGGTATAAGTAACTTGCTCTAGATCACCAGCCTAGAAATAATAGCAGAACCAGTCTAGAACTCCTGTGTTCCAAGTTCTCTCCACCCCTGGGGTAGGGGTGGAGAAACCCAGTTTGGAAGATGGCTGGACCCTGGAGAGATCTTGCTTCTATTGTAATAAGAGTTCTGAAGTGGGCCACAGACATGGGTAGGAGGAACATGTGCCAGTTTGATGGGTCGCTGGCTCTGAGCAAGACACTTGATCTTGTCCCCACCCCGGATGCCTGGAATGTGCTCATTCCCCCCTCCTTCCCTGGGGAAGCCAGGAGTTGTCTGCAAAGGGAGGGGGAGGTGGGTAATATTAGGATGTTTGCATTATTATCTTTTTGACTCAGGATGGGGGTGGAGAGATTATGTAACTGAATCGTGGAACTCTGAGGCCAAGCTTTATTTCTATCATCTGAGTAACTACCTGTGGGGTTTGAAAGATGGGCTGGAAGTGAAAAACAGACTGAGCTTCAGCTTCCCTCCCCCCAGGAGGGCACAGTCTCTGAAGTCGTCCAGTCTGCTGGTTTGAGTCCTGGCTTAACCAGTCACTAGCTCTATAACCCCGGACCAATTATTTGTGAAGTTAAGCCTCAGTCTGTTCATCTTTAAAAAGAGGGTAGTAACTCCTTCACAGAGACATTTTTAAGAGTAAATGAAATGATCCTTGTAAGGCAATTAGCACAGAGTACTTGGCTCAGAGTGAGCCATTTAATGTTTGCTATTTATTATTAGTTATTATTCAAGTTATAATAATAAAAAAAAGGACAGAGATCAGGGACAAACAGCCCTCATGAACCCGTCAACCCATCAGATAAGTGTTTCCTTGGGGTAACCTGCCCTGTTCACAGTGGAAAGAATCATGAATTTGGATATACCAGGACTGATTTCTAGTCTTAGGAAGCTGTGCAATTTTTGGTAAATCACTTAATCTTTCTGACCCTTACTCTTAGTCTTTCAGTCTGTAAAATGCGGCTGTCCCTGCCTACCAGGGAGTCTCAACTGAGCTAATAGATAAGAATAGTGTCTTCTAAGCTGTGAACTGCTGTGCATAAGTGATTTCCCAGGGGCACTCCTTAGAACTTCCCCTACATCCTGGCAGCTCTTGCCCACTTGGGTAGTTGGGACAGATGCATGGAGAGGTGCTCTGCTGTGTGTACAGTGGGCCTGACCTATATTTATTCTGCAGAGAGGCGGTTTCCCAAAGCACCCAGGAGGAGCTGGGGCAGGGAGAGGCGCTGGGCAGGAAGGAAGGGGTAGCCTGGCCCCCTACTGCTGCTAGGTCTAGAAAGGTCCTCTTACCCAGGGTGTCTCAGTAGGAAGAAGGGATCCTTTGCTGGGAGGCACCAGGTGGACAACCTGCTTCCCATGGGAAGGCGCAGCTCAGAATGGGGGGCTGCCAGGTTCTCAGTGCTTCCTTCAGCCGCAAGACCCCAGGCAGACAGTGCCACGGCACCGCCTGGCTGGTGGGTGGGCAGCTGTGGGCAGAGGGGAGCACACTGAGCTCAGAGTCAGGCCATCCAAGTCCACATCTCTTCCCTGCCTTCCCTCGCCGTGGGGCTCCCTCCTGTGTCAGGGGTCCCTTGGGTGCTCAGATAAGGGAAGGGACATGAATGTTCTTGTTCACCTGTAAGCACTTCCAAATCTTCTAAGAGCTTCTTGGAAATGATTTGTGTTAGAAGAGGCAGGTGCCATATGACTTATTTTTTGAGTGAGAAGAGCGAAGGGGCTGTTTCTGACACTCTTCCGTGCTCTGGCAGGACAGCTGGGCAGGAGGTTAGCTTGGTTTGTTTGCTTTGTCCTGTGATGAAGGAGGCCCGCGAGCCCAGCGTTCAGAGGCCAAAGGCCGAGGTTAAACTCTCAAGTTGGGTCCTGCACCCAGGAGGAGCTGGGAGTTAAATGAAGGGAATTTGAGAAAAATGACTCCTGGCAAAGGAACAGGACCTATTAATAGGCTGGGCAGTGGCAGAGAGGGACGCTCGAAGCATTGATGGGGAAGGCTGAGATTATTTCTGGTCAGGATGTTGAGGGGCCTCACTACAGGGAGTGATACTGAATCAACTCACCCCACTAAGTCTGGGGCCCAGTCCTCTTGACTGGCTTAAAGAATGTCTTCGCACACATGCAGTTAATTATCCACACGTGGAGCACATCTAGCTGAGACCTTGAAGTCCTCCCTCACTTTTTCCCTGCCTGGAGCAGGAATCTCAGGCCAGAGAAGCAGAGGGCGGGGGAGGGGTGGAGGGCGAGGAGTGAGGGAGGCCACCGGACTTCAGAGGGGTTTTCAGAGAGCCTCCTACCAGAGAAGGTTGGAGGAAGAGATTACGGGCAGGGGCAGATAGGCTGAGGGCATGAGGACTGGGATTCGGCTTCTGTAGGTGGGCCATTGCCAAAAGAGAGAGGCCAAACCACTAAGCTTGTCTCTGCTTTGTTCTCTCTTAAACAGCTGCCACCCAGGTTACCACGGAGAGAGATGCCATGGGCTGAGCCTCCCGGTGGAAAATCGCTTGTATACTTACGACCACACAACCATCCTGGCTGTGGTGGCGGTGGTGCTGTCGTCTGTCTGTCTGCTTGTCATCGTGGGACTTCTCATGTTTAGGTGCGTGTTGGGAGCCCCCGGGGGCTCTGCCTGAACTCTTTCACGTCCATTCTTCTTTCTCCTGGCTTGCTTTTGATGGTGGTAGTGTGTGCTCTGGTGGTTAAGGCTCAAGTTGGTGTACACTTCCCACCGTGAGGCATCGGGACCTCAAGCCATGCTTCTTATCCAGGGTCTATGTTCTCAAGTGGGGGAGACCTGCCAAGCACCCCGTGCCTGTTTTCAAGCAGTGCAGCTCATCTCTTGCGAGACCTGGACCAAGTCACCTATCTTTCTAAGGGTCATAATCTTCCAGTGATTGTAATCTCTGTCCACCTTCCCATAAGGATGTTGTGAGGCTTGTACAAATGAGCTGAAAGGTCTTAGCAAATGTAGCCTGCTGTCAGAGACAGGCAGCTGGTCCTTTGACCCGAGGTTTGTTGAGCTGCCCTACCCCCTGGGCCTCTCTGAGCAGTTGAGGGAACCACCATGCAGTGTCCCTTAGAAGAACCCTCTCTGGGACCTACATCCTGGTGTAGCAGGCAGAACTTGCTCACAAAACTTTCCTTCCTCAGGTACCACAGGAGAGGAGGTTATGATGTGGAAAATGAGGAGAAAGTGAAGTTGGGCATGACCACTTCCCACTGAGAGAGACCTGTGCTCAAGGTAATGGTTCACCCTTTGCCCTGTGGTGCCATCTTCACCTTTCCTGCATCTGTTTTAAGGGATACTGAATTCCTCTCTTGGTTTAGGAGTTGGGGAACAGGGTCACAATGCAGAATTGTTTTCAGAAAGGCCATCCATGCTTTATCTCCACTTAGGGTGAGAGGTGCTGGAGAGATACTGAAGGGAGATAGATCTAAGAGGACAGCTTCTGCTGTCCTCATCCCCACCCCTTTTTACCCTTTCCCAGATGACCTTTCCACTTAAACTGGACCTGAGAGACTCTCAAAATCTAAGACTGGCTCCGGCTTTAAATGCCTTCCTCCTGTGCTTTAGGAATTGGCTGGGGATGCTACCTCTGAGAAGACACAGGCTGATCGCGGACTCTGCAGAGGCGAAGGACTTCACAACTAGCTCTGAAGACACCTTTGTCCCCAGTTGCTACCTAGATTGGACCTCCCGTAACTGCTTTGCCAAAATACCAGAGCCTTCAAGTGCCAAACAGAGTATGTCCAACAGGATCTGGGGCAGAAGAAAGCAAACGTGAAGGACCTTCGTGCCCTTCTGATTCCCCTCCACCCAACCCTACTGCCCCCCATGAGTTTGTTCAAACACTTATCTTCTGGATTAAGATGCCAGTTACATTCTATATGCTCCAGGATCTTTGACCGAAAAAAAAAGGAGAGGAAGAATGAAACGTTTGTAGATGGGAAGAAAGTAACAAAGATTGAGAAGCCATGTACTCGAGAAGTCACCGAGGGCCCTGCCATTTGGACCCTGTGGAGCTGGATTTGATGAGCTAACTGTGAAATATCCCAAGCCTGAGAACTCTGAATTCTGGGACTTCTACCCAGATGGAAAAATAACAACTATTTTTTTTGTTGTTGTTTGTAAAATGCCTCTTAAATTATATATTTATTTTATTCTATGTATGTTAATTTATTTAGTTTTTAACAATCTAACAATAATATTTCAAGTGCCTAGACTGTTACTTGGGCAATTTCCTGGCCCTCCGCCCTGCATCCCCCACCACTTGGCTCAGTATCACTCTCCCCTGCTGCAAATCCAAGATGGCTCTGTGACCATCTGTAGGGATCTATCATCTGTCCACATTTCCAAACATCTTCGATGATCGGAGTCGGTATGGTCAGGATGTAAGAGTTAACTTTGTCAGATCCACTCTATGAGTCGGACTGCAGTGTTGCCTAGGCAATTTTGTCTACATTTTGTGTTTTGAAAGCCCAAGGTGCTGATGTCCAAACGTAACAGACACTGGTGTTTCCCTGTGTCCTCTTCCTGCTGACTCTCAGGAGGTTGGGCTTCCTTGCCTGCAGCTTTCCTGGCCCCTCCTCCACCACAGTCCCAGGCCCACAGGGTGGGAACTCCCTCTCCCCGGTGTAAGACATTTCTCTACTCCCGCTCTTCTTCCGGTGCTACTCCATGCAGGGGTCTGTGCAGCAGAGGGTAATCCAGAGAAGGTGTTAGCCAAGAAAAAGGCTGAGGAGAACAGAAACATTGGAGCTGACTGTTCTTGGTAATCAGTAACCTATCGATTGCTACAAAGAAGTTTGGAGGTGAGGAGGGCTTCTGTGTAAACCCACCCCACCTCACTAAAACTACAAAGGTATGCTGTCATAGTCCCTTCTGGAAGTTTCTGGTGCCATTTCTGAACTGTTACAACCTGTATTTCCAAACCTGGTTCATATTTATACTTTGCAATTCAAATAAAGAAAATCCTTATTCCATAGCCATCTGTCTGCTTGTTGTAACTGGGAACTGGTTTACAGAAGTATTTTTCTAAGCCTGACTTGGTAGTGGTGCTATGCCAGGCCTATTTATGTACACTATCTCAGTATTCCCAACAACCCTGTGATGGAGGTACTGTTGTTCCATTTTTCCAAAAGGAAACTGAGACTTGGAGAGGTTATCTAACTTGCCTTGAGGATTCACAGTTGGTAAATGACAGAGCTGGGACTCCAACTATTCGTTTTATTACTTAAACCTCTGAGATGAGAGAGAATAGACCTTACACAGGAAGTGTGGCTAGCTTACTAGCCATCCATTCAGTCAGCAGAGCCTTGACTCAGGGCCGGATCCTGTGCTGGATATGCAAGCAGGTACTGCTCCTGGTGAACCCCCTTCTCAGGCTCCACAGCCAATCCATCACCAAGTCTTGTCAACCCTACCCTTAGAACACGTGCCGAATGCAGCTACTCCCCACTACTTCCTCCCCTACCTTACCCCAGCCCAGCCCATTGTCATCTCTTGCTTAGACTCATGCCCTCTGTCTCTTTTCCCCACCTTGCTTCCTCAGAGCCCATTTCCAACATAATAGCCAGAGAGATCATTTAAAACATTTTGCAGATATTGCCTGCCTTGCAGGCCTTCCCCGGCCACCCTCTTACACCGCATTCCTCCTCTACCCAACTCTTCTTATTCTGTATTGTTTTTCTCTCCACAGCCCTTATCGTAGCCAACCTGTTCTTGCTAGTTCATTGTCTACCTCTCCCTCCGTGAGAGCAGGGGTGTGTACATTGCTCCAATCCCAGATTCTAAAACAATGCAATTGAGTTGTAGGCACTCAATATTTGTTATATGGATGAATGAATATAGGAAAGGACTAAAATCCAGTCCAAAGCCAGCTAGTAGACAGGTATGTGATCCAGTGCTACCCTGGAAGTGTGGTTGAGTTTAAAGAAAGACCTCTGTTGGGGAGGGTCAATGGGGGGGTAACCGGATGAAAGTGGAATTTGGGGTCATTGTGTCCTGGGTGGATTGGAGACAGAGGGATGCAACAGGGGGACATTGGACGAGGGTTCCTCTGCTGTCCTCTCCTCCCCTCTTCTCTTAGGAGTTGTGACACTCTGAAGTTTCTCCAGGAACCCACACAGGCATCTCATATATACTTTGAATATCCTTTTAAAACTTTGGGGAGCAATCATTAGCAAAGCTGAACATATGCAGCCCTGTAACACAGCAATTCCATTCCCCAAAGACATGAGTATATATGTTAGCTAAAAGACATGTATGGCAGTGATTTTGGCATTATTTATGGCAAAAACTAAAAACTGGAAACTATCCAAAACCAATCAGTATTTGACAATGAAATGAATAAATAAATTGTGGTATACCTATACAATAAAATACTAAATAGCAATATGGATGACTCTCAGCGTAATGCTGAGTGAAAGAAGCCAGACATAAAGGGGTACATTCTGTGTGATTCCATTTATTTAAAATTTAAAACAGGTAAAACTAATCTATGGTGAAATAAATCAAGATAGATTCCTGTTGGCATCAGCAATGACTGGCAGATAGGGGGACTTCTGGTGTTCTGATAACATTATGTCCCACCTTCTGGGTGCTGGCTACCCAAGTGGACTCACTTTTAGGAATATTTATTGAGTATGACTTATGCATTTTTCTTTATGTACAAAACTTCAGTAGAAAGATTTTAAAAAACTCGGATAAGGGACTTCAGCTATTTGCATTAGGTAAAGCTTGGTGAAATACCAATACTTGGTAATGCTCTGTCAAGTAACAATGTATTACTTTGGTAATCAGAGAAAATAGTGCAGATACCAGAAATCACTGTGGACAGCCAGTTACTTTGGACTCTTTGTGGGGCTCCCTTTCCTGCTCCCAAGCTTCAAGCCTCCAGTCCTCACATGGGCTGGGCTTTTCCGAGCACACTTTGTTTCTCCAGCTAATGTTTCCTGTGGGCTCTGGGCTTCCTGCCTCTCAGCTGCTCTCTTCTGCTGCCCCTGCTGCTGATGGGGGCTCTCCTCAGCTCCCCTGGACATCTACTGGACTGGCACGGTGGCCCTGGGAGCCTCTGAACCTACAGCCACTTCTCAAGACTGGCCGGCGTGAGAAATTTGGCTCTCCTGTGGGCACCTACTTCTCTGTGGACTTCCCTTTCAGTCGCCTGATACTTTCTTTTATAATGTTCATAGTAACCATTATTAGGTTAATAAATATTTAACATTCATGGAGTGCTCACTAAGCACAGGTCACTGGGCCGTACCCTTTGCAGGCGTCATCTCAGTTATGACTCATTCTCATCCCAACGCAGGAAGGAGGTAGGTGCCACATCTCTACCCACGTTGCCGAGGTTAGTGGTTTAGTATGTTAAATTGGGAAGCCTGACCCCTGAGCTTTCTCTCTAACCTCTAAGCTCTGCTCCTAAATGAGTTCTTAGGGCCAGCCTTATTTTCTCTTCTTCCTGTATTCAGAAATAATACAGAGAAGAAACCATATGAAAGTAAGGTTAGAAAGCAACTCCTGTCTTGCCCTGGCCTCAGTTTACGGATCCACGGGTGGGGACCTGATGTGCCTTAATGTGGTGCAGGGGCAGGAGGAGGCCCAGCTCCACTGCTCACTGGGGAGTGCCCTCCTGCGCCACACTTGACCTCTCTGAACCTGTCTCCTACCTATAAAACAGAGATTCTAAAAATATTCACCTTGAAGAGTTCTTAAAATGATAGGTGTGAATAAACGCCTAGCTCGGAGCCACACACATGCTAAATGCTCAGTGAATGCTGGTTATCTTCAACAATGCGTCCAAGGAGCTAATTACTGGCACATCTGGGATTGAAACCTAGCCCTCTGATGTCCAAGCCACGCCTCTTTCCTTAGAAACAAAGAATGCTTTTCAATCACTGTTTCGTATTTTAATTCAGCTTTGGTTTCAAAGGAACCCTAAAGGGTCTTAAGAAATAGTTGTAGATTTAAGAAGCCATGGAACAGCAACTCTGACCAAATATATCACTTCAAGTAGGCTGGCCTGAGATCCTTCCCTTTGTCAGCAATGCCTGAAATTCAAGCTTCCTGTTTGAGAATGCTAATACTCCTGGGAAGAGCTAAGCATTAAGAGGCTTGGCATTCTTTGTTGGTGTAATTCATTTTAGTTTCATTCAATGAGCAAATATTTGTGGAGGCCTCCCTATCACCTTCCAAATGAGATCCTAACCTAGAAGTCACTGGTTTGGTTTCCCTATAACGAGGGACTTATATTTCTGCTGTTGACACAGGGGCCACGGAAGTCAAAAATTCTCTTATGAACATGCTAAGTCTGTTATGGGGTGAGGAAGGCACTGTAGCGAGGGGGATAAGAGGAAGGGGGATGCAAGGAGGAGGAAAAAGCGGCAAAGGGATAAATCAGAAAGACTGGAATACAGAAAACAACAGGGACACCAGACATTTATATGGTGTTCCAAGCTCTAACGTGTACTTCTCTTACAGAATCTTGTTTAATCCTCATGGTGCCCCAGGAGGTGGGTGGTTTAATGGACAAGGGCCCTGAGACCCACAGGAGTGACGTGTCCTGCATGATGAGCTAATGCCATTTTGCTTGATTCTGCCCTTGCCCAGAAGGGCCCCGGCTTCACCCTGATCATGCTTCTATTTTGGCCACCACTCTCTGAAGAAAAAGGAGAGGAGAAGGCTCTGTGCCTTCCTCCTTGCTGTGGTGAGGTGCCCAGGTCAGGCCAGGCCTCCAGGGAATGGGGCACCAGGCGGTCTTGCTTCACAGACACCAATCCTGGAAAAATAAAACAAGGTTAACCTTGTCCCAGTGCAGGAGGAGGAAGTTAGAATTCCCGCTTCCATCATTGGTTTCTGGAGTGTCAGGCTACCACCAAATTAATATAATTTGGAGGTTGTTGTGGATTGGGTTTTCTTTTTGAACTTATAAAATGGCACATTTTTTCCTGATTGCCCCCTAGACTGATGGAGAAGAGAACAGGGACCTCTTAGCTCACTGCCACCCACACAGCTGCCAAGGAAGCCAGCTGCCCCCTCTGCAGAGAACATCGCTCCCCCCTCCTTCCTTTCTTCCCTCCCAGCATCTTGGCCATTACTAACCAACAGGGCATCTAAGGAAAAGGGCTCCTTTCAGGGCTGGAGTGCAGTAGTTAGTGGATCATACCCTGTGTGGGAGGCTTCCCCAAAGACAGAAGATGTGGGTGTAGGAACCAGACAGACGGGAGGGGTTAAGTCACCCTTTCCCCAACCCTTATTTCCTTTTCTAACCCAGAAGTCACTGGTTTGGTTTCCCTTTAATGAGGAACTGGGTTTATTTCTGTTGTCCCCCTGCTTTTGACAGTGGGCAGGCTTCAATGGGAGTGTGGAAGGAGGAAGAAGCTACCAGCTCCGTCTTCCTTCATGCCACTCCTGTCCGGGCTAAAGCTGGCTGTGTGAGCCAGGCCCTCGCCCAAGGCTCTCTAGGAAGGCCTGACTCCTTTCTATTTTTTGGTGGTACTGAGAGTGTTGGATGGCGCTGGGACGCTCTGTGCTTGGTAAGGAGGGCCTAATCGGGTTCTTTTGCTGGGAGATGTTCTCTCCTGGCCAGTGGATGTAACTCCAGACCCTGTGACTCCAGTCCTGAGAAGTCTGGCCCAAGATTAACCCTGCAGGGACAAATACCCTTTCCCAGGTATATGTTTGAACACCTGGAAAAAGTGTGCCACCCACCCTGAGTCCTGGGTGGTTGGGCACCCTCCTCCTCTGTGCTTCCACAGCACCAGGCCTCGGACGCACCAGGCCTCGGACAATGCAGGGGAAATTGGTTGTGTTCTCCGTAGCTTTGGTTTTCCTCTCTGATGGCTTCCCTCACACTGGGTGGTCTCATTGTTTGCTCATCTGTTTCTCCCACTGTGAACTCTTAGAGGTCACGGATATCCTTTTGCAGCCCTGTGTACCTGCACCCAGCACAGATCCTAGCACAGCAGAGGCACTCACTGAGTGTTGGATGTATGCCTGAAGGACTGGACAAGTGAATAATTGAATGAGTGCATGAATAAATGAATGAGTGAAAATAGAATGGGCGTTTTGAGTTCAGGCTCTGGATTAGACAAAGCTGGGTTCAAATCCTGATCGTGCCATTTTCTGATTGTACAATAATCTTGAGCGAGTTATTTAGCCTCTTAAAGTGTCCATTTTATTAGGGTTTTGTAAGGATTATAGTTCACGTAAAGCATTTATAAGCACTCAGTACATGATAGCTATTAACAAGCTCTGACTTCCAGCCCTCTGCTAGTTTTTACCCTCATGGGTCTCGTTGGCACCTCCTTTTCCAGGCCCATGGCTTGGCCTGCAGGGGCTGTCCCAGTTGGAGTGAGACTGTGTAATGGGTACAGCACCAGGCTTCGCTGAGGAGAAACCATGACAGGGGCCTGCCTAAAGATGGGTGAACAGGTTGGCTGCCACCCCCATTGTCTCAGGCCTTCTTTGCTGGTGGGTGTCCTCAGGAAAACAGGAACAGTGCTGCCTTTAAGGTGCCGGGATGACAGCCACATCAAATATGTGACCTTTTCCTAGGAAGCCTGGTTTCCATGGTGAGTGGGGCCTCACGCTCTTTCTCAGGCCATGCTCTGTGGCTTGTGGCCTGCTCTGGAATGTGATGGCAATGGCCCCAGCAGCTGGGTGGGGACATCTGTCCAGGGGCTGCCCTTCCAACATCTCCAGGGTGGGTGAGGGGCTGAGATAGCCCCCTGAGCTACCTGATGCACACACCAGTCCTCAACCTGGAAGGATCTGCACTGAGGCCATGACACTATTCCCCCACACCCACCCCATATACACACACTTAATGGCTCATGGCCAACTGGCTGCCAGGCTGACCAGAGAGAAGGGGACTCTTTCTGTGATCCCCAAACTTAGGCAGAGGTCCTGACCTCCATCTCAGCTTGGCAGCCTGGGCTGGGAGAGAGGCCTTGCCTCCCTGATCTTTGCAGAGCGTGTGTTCAGGCTCAGCCTCTGCAGCTGCCGGATCAGGAGCTGAATGCCCAGTGTGTCTGCCAAAGCCTGCTAACGCGCCTTTCTTCTTTCTCTGAGCTATGCAAACAGAGGCCACTCTGGAATGCGGTAGCTAATGTCCCCTCTACCCGCCTCCCTCCCCCTGTGGCCTGTGTCCTCCCCACCCCCAAGTCTGGAGTCACATAAGAAAAATGCAGTGGAAGAAAGAAATCCCCCAATGTGTCATGACATTACATTTCCGCCTGGTGCTCAGAACCAAGAAAAGTAAGAGGGAGAGGTGGAAGTAGTGTGGCCATGGCCAGGGCTGGGTGACCGCAGCACCTCACTGCCTCCCTGGGGCAAATCACTTGCTCCCCTTGGGCTGTTTCCTCATTAAGTCCTGGGAATCACCCTGACTCAGATGGCAGAGAAACTCTGAGAATTAATTGTTTGCTGTCCTAAGTGAGCACTGATATTCCCTCAAGACTGCCAAGAGGCGCCAGATTGCAACTTTAAGTTGGCAATTATTGGATAGCTCACTGCTCACCTGTATACACACTGGACAGACATACAGAAATTCCTACTTTGTTCTAGAAGCTAAGAACACAAGGGTGAAGAGGACCAAGCCCTGCCCTGCAGGAGCTTGCACTCTAGCTAGGGAGGTGGACAATGAAACAAGACACAGCAATCAAGTGTCAAGAGAGTGGTGATGGGCAGGGGGAGATGCCAGGTGACTGGGGCCCCAGGCCTCAGGGAGGCCCCTTCCTTTCTTGAGGAAGTAAAATTGCAGCTAAGGCCTAGAGGATGAGCAGCAGAGGTCCACTGGAAAAGCGGGGGGTTCAGACTCTTCTAGGCAGGGGGCACAGGCAAGGCAGAGAGGAAGGATGAAGAGAATGAGGGACTGAAGTGCCTTTGGTGGCAGGAGTGTAGACAGCTGGGTTGGCGTCAGCAGAAGAGGCAAAGACACTGCAGAGGGCGGCTGGGCCAGATGATGCAGGGCTTTCTGACTGTGCCAAAAACTGGATCCTCTGGATGATGGAGAGCCAGCCTAGGGTTTTAAAATGAATGATTGTAGGGAGTGTGCATAATGGGATCTAGTTTTGGGTAGATGACTTAGGCTGTGGTGTGGAGAATGGACGAGAGGGGTAGCTGCAGCAAGTAGGGAGACCAGTTAGCTGGTGGCTGTTACAGTCTGTAGGCAGTAGCATCTGATGGTACCAGCACTGGAGAAAACAAATATATGAATTCAAGAGTTATGTAGGAGTTATGTGGAGGATGAGAGATGGGAAAAGGAGGCAGGAATGACTCTGAGTTTTAGACTTGTATGCCTAGGGAAAGTGGTGCATCCACGCAGAAGGAAAAGCTGGAAAAGGAAAAGCTGGTTGGGGGTGAAGAGAGCAAGCCCAGATTTGGTCACATTAAGTCTAAAGTGCTGACCACTGCGTCAGTAGAGATGTCCAGTGCACAGCTGCACAACTGCGTCTGGGGCCCAGAGGAGGGCTCCAGGCAGGAGAGGTGTCATTAGTCTGGAGAGTGAAGTATGAAGATGCTGCTTGCTGCTCTAGAAGGTAAGCTCTCAGCCTCAGTGGCCCATCACAGTAGTTTATTTCTCACTCAGGTAAGTCCAAAATGGGTGCTTCTAGTAAATGGGAGGCTCTTCTCCAAGAAGTAGCTCAGGGACCCAGGCCCTTCCGTCTGGTGTCTCTGCCATCTTTCCTACATAGCTTCCAAGGTCACTGTGATGGGGAAAGAGCATGAAGGATCACGCATGAGAGGTTCTGTAACTTCCATCCATATTTCACTAACAAAAGTTCACCACATGGTCACACCTAACTACAAGAGAAGTGAGAAAATATAATCTATGTGACTGTCCATGAGAAAGAGGAAATGAGGTTGGCAACCAGCTAGCCAGTCTCTGCCACAGGAAGACACAGGAGTGGATAAATCACTTGCAAGGCTGGGGCTTCTACCTATTATTCATTTATCTCTATTTCTACATGGCTACCCAGGCACAGGGCAGACAGAAGTGAAGAGAAGCCACTTCTTCCCTTCCCCAGGTTCATATTCTTGAAGACCACAGAGAGAATAGGCTCCAAGCCACTGCGGTCCATCCTCTGAGCTGGTCTTCAAGGTGAAAGAACCCGGCAGTCGGTAGTGGTGTCGGTTCTGATATGTGGGCATCCTTGCCTCTTCCTGAAGCTTAGCTGCCATTCACCCTCACTTCACTTTCCTTTACCTCAACTAAGCATTTGTTGAATATCTGCTCTGTGTTGGATACAATGTCCAGTTCTGGAAATGCAGCCATGAATAAGGCAGCCGTCCCTAGATATTAATTTGTTTGTATGTTTCTTGCCTGTCACTAGAATGTATGTGTCATGAGTTGTCTCTGTGGCTTCTCTTTCCTACTGCTGTCTGCCAGCCTCCAGAACAATGCCTAGCACTTAGTAGGAACTCTGGAAGTAATTGTTGAATAAATAGGTGGTTGAATGAAGGCCTTTGGGGAATTCACATCTATAATGAGTGCTTTGAAAGGGGAAGAACAGGCTTCTATAGGGCAGCCTATGGTACCTAGTCTTGTTCAGGTCAAGAAAAGTCTTTCTGAGGAAGACATTTTTAAGCTTAGAGTTATAGGATAAATGAGTGACAGGCAGATGGAAAACCATAGGCAAAGGTCTGGCATCCAGAGGGTGCCTGGAGAAACAAAGGAGGTTCAGTGTGGCAGGAGCCTCGAGTGGAGGGAGGGAGTCCTGCAAGATGAGACAGAAGAGGCTTGGCAGGGACAAGACTGCATGTGGCCTTGAGGGACCTCCTGAGCCAGTAGTCTGTCCTGAGGATGCATCACTCAATAGCTTCTTTGACATGCATTGTATTTCAAGTCATTGTTCAAAGAGAGCAATTTTTACTTTATTAGTGATCCTCACCTCATGGTCTCAATAATGTCTGAACCAGGGTTAGAATTCAAGTTCTTGTCTGCCTGACCCTACTTTCCAAGCAGGGACCTCTTTTCCTTTCTAGGAAAACAGATGCTGAGAGTCTTCTTGCTGAAAGGGGGTGCGGAAATGAACAATGTGCTTGAAATGAACACCTTGATGTGCTTGGGGCTTCTACATTTAATTATCACCACGACCATGGAAGTTGGCAGGGTTATCCCCATTTTAGCTTATCCCCTAAACTAGAGATTTTGAAGAAAACACTAGTCTTTCTTGGAAAAACAACTGCTCTGATGGACTGCAAACTGGCAGAGTCTGAGAACAGACTTGCAAAGGAGCCAAGAGTCTGATGAGTCAGGTGAGACAAGC
This sequence comes from Manis javanica, assembly GCF_040802235.1. Lineage (NCBI taxonomy): Eukaryota > Metazoa > Chordata > Mammalia > Pholidota > Manidae > Manis > Manis javanica. The sequence goes on along the minus strand of NC_133169.1, from coordinate 87,139,402 downwards.
AGCCAGGCAGAAAGTGTCCGTTAACTTCTGGGATGCTTAGCACAACATCCCAGAAGAGTGAAACGTGGTCCCTGCCCTCACAGAGCTCAGAGTCTACTGGGAGAGGCCGGCAAACAAGAGAACGCTAATTCCAGCACCGTGTGAGAAGTTGCTCTCAAAGAGCATAAACTGAGCTTCAGGGGAGACTGGAGCAGCAATAAAGTTGACTGTGTGCCGTGCCGAGTGGGGGCATGGAAGGTGTACAAGAGCTGGCAGTTTAGATACAGACCCAATCTCTCTGTTCTTTTAACATCCTTTTGTTCATCCCACCAACACCTCTGAAGTGCTGATAATGTGCCAAGTACTAGGGATAAGCAATAAACAAACAGACACAATACTCACCCTCAGTCTAGCAGGGGAGCTAGTCACTTAATAAATAAATACATGGGCCCGCAAAGCTGCAGAGAATACTTTCAGAAGAGAAATGAGAACAGCATTTGCCCTTGGGAGGAGGGACTGAGAATCAGGGGGTCAGGAGCAGGAAGCAAATTTTCTTTTCCTGGTGTATCATTTATACCGTTTTCATTTAATATGTGGTTATTGTAAGAATGATTCTTTTTTTCCCCAAAAGTGAAGTTTAAAAATAACCACACACAAATATACTACAAAAAACTGTGAAAAATGCCATGAAGAAAAAGTAGACGGCCCTCCGAGAGAGGCTAATCGGGTAGAACTACTTTACATCAAGGAGCTGGTGATGGGCCTCTTGACGGAAAGGCCATGGACGCCGACACCACCAGTCTGGTTGTGCGTAACCGGGCTGAGTGTAGGTAAGAGCATTCTAGATGGGAAGCAGCCCCTAGAAAGCCAGGAGGAACGGAAATGCATAGTGGGTTCTAGAAGAGAAACTGGCGTGACAGAGCTGCTGAGATACAGGGAAAAAGCTCTTTACGGCCCCAACTTTCAACAGTCTACAAAATGGATCCTGCACCTATGCTGGACTGCGAGGATCATGTGGGCTGAGGGGTGTCGTCTTGTTAGAGCAGTTCCTAGCATCCTATGGGCACTGAAATATTTGTTTCATGCATAAATGAACAAAGTCAATGTATGAGTAGTTTTTTTTTCAGAGACTATTAGAAGAGCAAGACATGGTAGATTTGCATAGTGTTCTGCTGCCCTGAGGACTGGGGCACCCCGAATCTGATATCCACTGGAGGGTAGAGTCAGGGAGACAAAATATGGGCTAAGAGCTGATGTTGTCCATGTGAGCTGCGGCCACAGTGTAACATCACAGAACCTTGGCCTTCTTCTGGATTCCACTGTTTTCTCTACGGCGTCTTGGGCTTCAGCTCCTGCTCCTTTCCAGGAATTCTAATTTTCTCTGTGTCATAAACACCTGAAGCATTTATATCAGAATGGCTTTCAAGTGCCAAGTCTTAAGGAGATTTTTTCCTTCTGCCTTCCAGGAAAGCATTTCTGTTCATATTTTCTTCTAGCTGCAGTTTCTAAGCCTGGCGAGCTTCTGAAAGCTGCCAATTCTTTAGGCCCCAGCACAGACCCACCGGATCCCCCTTTCCAGGAGGAGCGGCTCAGGTGTCAGTGCTTTGAAAGCTTCCCTGGTGATTCTGATGCCACATGTGGAAGTCAGTGTGATTCTTAAACTTGCAGAGGGTTATCAGCCTCTCTGAGATGCCGAGATTACACTCATCCTGACCCAGAAAAAAAATGTCTCACAGGCACAACACTTAACATATGCTGCCGAGGATATCCCAGACACCCCAGTGTGTTTCCGGAGCGCCCAGATTTCCCAGGGCACAGTGCAAGTCTGGAATGACCCCAGTTTCATCCTGCTTCCAGGCAGAAGAGCCCCGGAGCCTTTTCTGTCGCCGCCCTTTGTGCTCTGGGGTAGAGGCTCTTTTCAAAAGCCGCAGGTGTAAGTGCAGTCAAAGGTAAGTGGCCATGAAAAGGAGTTCCATATTTCCAAGACAAATGGAGCCTTCTGACTCCAGATTCTTCCGTTTGACACTCAGTAATCTTGCCATAATCCACCCAAGAGAGGCCACAAGGTCAACTGGAAGGAACTCTGGAAGGGCCTCTAAGACTCCTGGGCCCTAGTCTTATGTGGACACCATTTTGCTATGTCCTTGGCAAATCACTTCTCCTGGGTGAGCCTCATTTTCCTTGACTGTAAAATGAGGAGGTAGACTAGAAGAACTCAAAGATCCCTCCCAGAAATTTGAGTTGAGGATTCTTTTCTGGAAACTTTTTACAGGACCCTAAACTTCAGACGGCAGAGCACAATGGAGGTATGTGACAAATGGGTGGACCAAGAGTCCCTCAGAGAGTTTGCTCCCTTATTTCACATGCCCTTTTGCCCTCAGATGCTGATGTCCCAGGATAAGTGTTCCTGCTGGTGACCTCTGGTTCTACTAATCCCTGTGGTTAGAAAGACGAAGACCTATGAGGTCATCACGGGCTACTTACCCACAGCCGGTCACGCTTTACCATCTTCCTAAACCCAGGCTGAGGCATTTGACCTTAACTGAAGGGACAAAAGGAAGTGGTAACTTCCACACCCTCATCACCAGTGGCTGCTGCAATCTGTCTTTAGTGAAACAGAGACAGATTTAGTGACTCTGAGCTGGAAAAGTCAAATTACATTAAGTCTCAGATTCAGTCTCCTTGGCTAGGATCCGCCATGTCAAATGATACAAGGACCCCATTGCAAAACAAAACTGTTTCCTTGAGGTCCCTGACCACTGTTACTGGGGAATAGGGGTTCACCATCATGAAATTCATGTACGCACTGAAATGAAATTGAACTTGTTGTTAGGAGAGGATTGAAAAAGTTGAAACTTCAGCAGTTAAGGTATAGTGAACATCTATTTTTTTTTCTAGTCTTTGTGACATCCAATGACCTCTTCCTTTGATAGTTCACACTTTACTCTTGTAAAGAAGACACTTTTCCCTCAACCTCAGTCCAAATGCAGTTTGGGTGGGACCGATTCCCTTAATCTTCCTGGAATGGCTATATGACCCACACCTGGCCAATCAGAACATCCATACCCCTGGCTAATATGACTGTTTCAAAGATGGGCACATGACCCTCACTAGGCCAGGGAAATCCAATCCTGGAACTCTCTGGAACCATAAAAGAAAGAGGTATTATCTCTTTCCACTGTGGAGGCTAAACTAGTAAGCAGAAGCCTGGAGTTGCTTGTAGCTACTTATGAGAGTTAGCAACAGGGTGGACAATGTGAGACTTCCCATTTTAATTTATTGCTTGCTGGGTGCTATACTCACTCATGTTCTTCTAATTATGAAAGAAAAAACATTAAAAATTTTAACTTCTCACATCTTAAAAAGTCTTCATTTAAAATTTTGGAGCTGATAAATGTAGGCACTGTGGAGAAAAGCTTAGTCACCTTGTCCTAGGCACAGCTCTGAGGATGGAAGAACATTCCCTGCACTGGTACTTCTTGGTATTTGTAAACGCATGGGGTGTTTTGTTCAGATTTTAACCCAACCCCATTATATTCCTCTTCCTGTTCCAAAGGACCGTGAACTTTTTCCTCTTGGAGTGAGCTGGGGTGATAGAGGCATGGTTTCTCCACTAGGCTTTTCATTTCCCTGACTTTATTGTTTTCCTATTCTTGGGCATAGTCTCCTGTTCTTGGCTCTCACCTCTGCCAGGCCCCACACCCTCACTTTCTCTGGTGAGAAAAGAGATAAATACCTTGGCCTTTGTTAGAATCTGTGACCAAGCTTCATCTCTTATGCAGGTTTAAATTATCAGATCAATTGAAAATAATCACTTTCTTTGGATTTTTCATAAACAGATTAAATCAGATATGGCAAGGGGCCTGCGAAAAGCCACCACCAGTCTCTGCGGATGACAACTCAACTGCTCTCCTTGCAGTTTCCAATGACTGTTTCAAAATTTGGTAGGCAGAGCGGAGGCCCCCCTTCCCTTCGTAGGAAGGTCCCAGCCTTCAAGGGTTGCCTGAGGGTCTCTTGCAAATACGCCACTGAGGAAGGCTCACTCCCCATGCTTGTCCCTGATGCCTCACAGAACTGCCCTATGAGACTTACAAGTGTCCACCCCATTCCATGCTAGTCCTAGACAGACTGCTGTGCAGAATTTATTTTCAAAGAAAATAGGTACACGTGCAGACTTTCCCATTCTTGAGGATTTCAGGAGGTAGCCGACTTAGGAGAGAGTCTTAAAATCTTTCAGTTCTGTTTAATTCAATTTAATACTCTCAGAGGCAACCCATAGGCTGGAGAGGCTCCAGTGTCACAGAACTACCTTTCCTCACCACCCTTGGGCGAGGTGACTGAGAGCTTGAGGTGAAGGGTCTGGAGACATCCAAGAAAGGATGACAGAGCAAGGAGATATGTGGGACAGAAGTGAAATAAACCAGAAGGCAGTAGGCTTATAAGAACTCTAATTTCAAGATGCTCATAGAAAATACCATGTTCCAGGCACTGTTCTCAATACTAAGTGTACATTAATTCACTTAATTTTCACAATGACCCTGTGAAGTAGTTACTACAGTATATCATCCCCGTTCTTCATGTGGAGATACCGAGCTACAGAGAACTAAAATAACTTCCTCAAGGTCCTGCACCTGATACATGATGGGGTAGGAATTAAATCCAGGCAATCTAGTTCCAGAATTTGCTTTTAACCATTATACCACGCTGCGTCTCCATAGGATCTATAGGTTGATGACAAACTGTCCCAGCCTGCCCAGGACTGTGAGGTTTCCCAGAATACAGGACTTTCAATGCAAAAACTCGTAGAGTCTTGGGAAAATCATGATGGTTGGTCACCCTTATATAGAAATGTTATCAGAGATGTTTCTCTACTAATCTAAGTGATGAAAAAACAGTGGAAATAAGGCAGAGTTTAAGAGAGAACTTGTTCAAGACAGGACCAGATTTTTGAGGAGCAGATGAACCCTCGGGCTCTCTCTCCTCTTCTCCAACTGCCTTAGTTCTAGCCTCTTGGTGTCTGGATGGCTGCTCCAGTTCTGATCTCATTTCTCATCTTCTGTCTTCTGGGAATCATTCCACATAAAGCAGCTTGGAGTATAAATGTGACCAGTCACTCCTTGCTTATAATACTCCATTATCCTCAGTGGCCATAGGATAGAAGTCAAGCTCAAGCTTGACTTTGTAGGCCCTCCACCATTGGCACTCATCTCTCTGTGTCCCTTTCTCTTAGTGGTTACCATGTTTCCATGCTCCAGCCACACCAAACAACTTGTATTTCCCTCTCACCTTGGTGTGTTTGTCTCTTCTAGGAATATCCTTTCTCCTTTCTTTGTCACAAACTGCCATTTTTCCTACAAGACTGCTGGGTTAGGAGCCCCTCCTCTGTGTCCTTCCAGCTCCTGGGGGTCACTTTCTCTGCAGCATAATTTGCATATTCTTTTATAACTCTGTTTGTGATTCCCACTGTACTGTGAATTGCCCTTTTATTTATCTGTAGATTCACAACTCTTGACACATAATAATAGTTAATGTTGATTAGGTGCAACTATATACTGGGAACTTTGCATGCATGATTTCATTTAATCCTCATAACAACCTATGAATGGGTACTACTATTACCTCTATTTTACAGTTAAAGAGATGGAAGCTCTGAGAGGATAATTTTCCTTGGACTCAGAGTTAGTAAGGGTGAAAATAGGATTTGAAACTAGGAGGTCAGGCTCCAAAACCTCTGCTCTTAACCACTCTGCTGAACTTTCTTCCAAACTGAATGAACCCTTTAGGGTCTGTCGTACAAAGTTGTGAAATCAAATGACTTCATGAACAGGAAATGGCTTTGTAAGCTAAAAAGCTCTGATGTCAGAAACTGCTAATATCCCCCCAATATCTGTCTTCTATTTCCCTTTCATAATAACAGAATTCCTGGTGTTTAACTAGATACATAGTTGCCTATAATAATAACATTTCCCAGCCTCCCTTGAAACCAAGAATGGCCATGTGATTCCGTGTGGGCCAATGTGATATAACAGAGCAGACCTAGGACTTTGAGGATGTGCCTTTAAAGGGAAAGAGTGAGCCTTCCTTCCCACCCCCCCCTTCTAGCTAGGCTATGGACATGGGGGTGATCAATTACCTTGGATCATATGGGTAAGGTAGAAGGAGGCTGGGAACTGTGGCCATGGAACTCACATACTTAATCCTACACTGCTTATGCCTAGATGGTTGTGACAGAGAGACATACGCTTCTGTCTTGTTTCAGCCATTGCTACTTTGGGTCTCTGTTATAGCAGCTGCAAAGTCTGCACTCTGACATAGTCTATTAACCTGGAGAAGCGTTACTCTTATTATTCCTGTGCAGTGGCTTTGAGACTGCTTGCAGCCTATCATAAGAACTCATGTCCTCTTCTCAGCAACAGACATTACCATTCAACTAGTTTATTCAGGTTAAAATCTTAGAAGTCTTTTTCTTTTAAAACAACTTATTGAGGTATGAATGACATACAATCAACTGAATATACTAAAGTGCACAGTTTGATAAGTTCCCATCCAGGAAATCATCTCTACAATCAAGATAATAAACATATCCACCACCCCAAGAGTTACCTAATACTTCCTTGTAATTCCTTTTTTTTCCTCCTTTCCAGGCCTCCCACCCCATCCTATCTGACAATCATTTGTCTTTTTCTGTCACACTTGATGTATTTGCACTTTCTAGAATTTTATGTACATAGTATCATATGCTACTCTTTTTTGTTGGGCTTCTTTCGCTTGACATACTTATTTGGAGATTGGGAACCATCTTTGATTCCTTTCTTTCTTTCATTGTTGTCTCCTTCATTTCATTACCCCTTTACCCCCAATTCATTCGTTCATCGAGTTCAGTAGCCTTTACCTGAATCCATCTATTTCTATCTCCATTCTTACCATCATCTCTCTCCTATACTACTGCCTGGTCTCTTTGCTTCCACTCTTGCTCCCTTCAGTCTATTCCCCACCTGGAATCCACACTCATCCCTTTAAAACTGAGTCATATCAATCTCTTCAGATCATATCACTCTCCTGCCTGAAATCATTCAATGGCTTCCAATTACACTCAGAATGACATTCCAGCTCCTGACCATAGCTTTACAACACCTTTCATGGCCTGGCCGCTGTCCAACTCCCTAATGTTACCTTCTGCCATCCTTCCCATCCAGCCACGCTGGCTCCTTCCTTTTGTTTTTCAAATAAGCTAAACCTGTTCCATTTTAAACCCTCTTCTCTCATTATTCCTTCTGTTTGGAATGTTATTCCCCCAGCTCTTTTCATAGCTGGCTCATTCTTATTTCTCAGGTCCCATCTCAAATATTATGTCCCTCCAGAGAGCTTCCCACACCTCAGTGGCCTCCAGCCAGTCAGTCTTTAGCCATGTTGCTATTTTCTTCCTTAATAACACTTATCAATATATGAAACTGCTTGTTTGCATGTTTATTGTCTTTCCCTAAAGGAAATGTGTACTCCCTGGGGCCGGAGAGTTTGTACCTTTTTAAAAATTAATTTAAAAAATTGAGGTATTGTCTTGCCAATGGATTTTAGCCCTGGGCAAGTTCGCTATGGATTCAGTGTGACCAAAGAAATCAACAGCAAAACATTCTTGGGGTGAAAGGGTTATACCCAACTTTATTTCCAGGTGGTAGGTCAGTCACTAAAATTCTGTTCAGTCAGAGCAAGTCTGCAGGCAGCAAGCTGGTCTCTGCCTCTGGGCCCCTCTGTCCTTACAGCCGTCCTCTGGGCCTCTCTGCCTGCACAGCCATCCCGCACAGCCGTCCTCTGGGCCCCTCTGTCTACACAGCCGTCTCTGGGCCTCTCTGCCTGCACAGCCATCCCACACAGCCGTTCTCTGGGCCCCTCTGTCCGCACAGCTGTCCTGCACAGCCATCCTCTGGGCCTCGGTCCTCGGCGCTGCCACCACTCCAGTCTCTGCTCTGCTCTCCTGCAGCCTTGCAGCCCTGCCACCATGTCACGCCCAGAGCACTGGGCGGAGCTCTTTTTTATAGAGTCAACAGCCATGTATTGCCCACAGGTGTGCAGTGAGCTAGTCAACCATGGCCAGGTGAGAATCCTGGCCACAGGAACTCTCATTTTATCCACAGGTATGTACAATAAAATGCAGTGGAGTTTGTCTCTTGTTATTGCTATGTCCCAATGGCCTAGATCATTGCATAGCAGATGTTTAATAAATATTTGCTGAATGAATAAATAAGTGTATTGAGCATGGGTCAGTGGAGGAGCTGAGGGATAATGGATCATTTTTTTAAGTTACACAGCTGTAGACTGTGAACCTCAGAAGGAGTGCATCCCTGTACCAGTGAAGTCTTCAGCATGAAGCCTGTTTTTTCTGTGAAAATAATAGAAGCAAGCACATCATGGTGATTCTCTTGGCAAGTATCTGAGGACTGCAAACTCTTCAGGGCTTTCTTAGAGAGTCTCTTCCTGCCAATTTAGAAGCTCCAGAGAGAGAAAGGAAATAATTCCTCTATTTTGAAGACCCAAATGAAAAGGAGGTATAGAAACATATTACAGTGGCTTTCAGTCCATAAATGTACATCACATTTGTGGATAAAGAAGGGTCCTATGGCCAGGATTCTCACCTGGCCCTGGTCAGCTAGCTCACTACACACGTGTGGGCAATACATAGCTATTGATTTTATATAAAGAGTTCTGCCCTGCCCAGTGCTCTGGGCAATACAGTGGCATGGCCACATGGCTGCTGCACAGCTACAGGAGAGCAGAGACTGGAGTGGTGGCAGCGCCGAGGACATAGACTGAGATGGCTGTGAGGTAGAGAGGTCCAGAGGCAGAGACCAGCTTGTTGCATGCAGACTTGCTCTGAGTGGATGAGATTCTAGTGGTTGACCTGCTACCATGGGAATAAAGTTAGGTATAAACTCTTTTACTCCAAGAACATTCTATTGTCATTTTTCGGTCTCATTGAATCCACAGTGAATTTGCCTGGGGATGAAACCCATTGGCAAGACAACACTCTACCACCTTTACACTCAGGGAAAGTTTAATTTTTTCCCCAGATTTGCTTCACTCATGCAGTGTCAAGCATTAACATAAAAACTGGGCTGGAACCCATGAATCTCAAAGGGCTTTGATAGGAGAGAATATGGAGCCATCTTTAGGGTGTTTCCATGGTCTAAGACATGTTAGACACTGAAATAGGTTCTTAGTCAAAAACTTTTGAGTCACATGTGAAGATCAACTATCAAGAGAAATACAAGTAGATGTCCCTAATAGAAGAATTCAAACCCAGAAAAACTTCAGGTAGTAAGGCATTGTAAATAAATTTTAAAATAATTATGTTCATTATATTTTAATTATGTTCACTATTAGGCAAGAATATATCATTATGTATCATTATGAAAAAGAAGAGAGCAGTGGATTTGAAAAGGACATTTTTTCCATTTTTGTATGTGGTAAAATGCACATAACATAAAATTGTCTGTCTTAACCATTTTTAACTATTCAGTTCTCTGGTATCAAATACATTCATAATGTTGTGCTACCATTACCACTATCCATTTCCAGAAGTCTTTTCATGTTGTAAAACTGAAACTCTATACCTATTATAACTCTCCTTTCCTCCACTTCCCCCTACCCCTGGGAACCACCATTTTACTTCATCTTTATGATTTTGACTATTCTAAGTCCCTCATGTAAGTGGAATCATACAATATTTGTCTTTTTGTGACTGACTTATTTCACTTAGCATAATGTCTTCAAGGCTCATCCACGTTGCAGCATGTGTTAGAATTTCATTCCTTTTAAAGGTTGAATACTATCCAATTGTATGTATAGACCACATTTTATCCATTCATCCATTGACGAAGACTTGGGTTGCTTCTCCATTTTTGCTATCATGAATAGTGCTGCTATGTGCCTGAGTGTACAAATATCTGTTTGAGTCCCCACTTTTAATTATTTTGGTCATACACCCAGAAGTGGGATTCCAGGATCATATGCTAATTCTGTTTTTAATTTCTAGAGGAACCACCATACTGTTTTCCCTAGCAGCTCCAACATCTTACATTCCAATCAGCAACACACAGGATTGCAATTTCTTCACACCTAGCCAATACTTGTCATTTTCTGTTTTGTTTTTGGTTTTGATTTTTCATAATAGCTGTTCTAACAGAAGTGAAGTGGTATATCACTGATTTTGATTTGCATTTCCCTAATGATTAGTGATTAGTGATGTTGAGGATCTTTTCATGTTAGCCATTTGCATTTCAAATTAGCCATTTACATTTCTTCTTTGGAGAAATGCCCATTCAAATCCTTTGCCCATTATTAATTGGGTTGTTTGTTTTTTCATTGTTTGTTGGAATTCTTTATATATCATGAATACTAATCCCTTATCATATATATAATTTGCATAGGTTGTCTTTTCATTCTGTTGATAGTCTCCTTGCATGCCTAAAAGTTTTTAATTTTAATTTATGTTTTTGTTGCTGTTGTCTGTGTTTTTTGATGTCATATCTATGAAGTCATTGCCAAATCCAGTGTCATGAAGGTTTTCTCTAATGTTTTCTTTTAGGAATTTTATAGTCTAGATCTTACATTAAATCTTTGACCCATTTTGAGTTAATGTTTGTATATGGTATTAGGTAAGGGATATCTACATTCTTTGCCTGTGGTATCAGTATTCCCAGTAACATTTGTTGAAAAGACTGACTTTTTCATCATTGACTGGTCTTGGCACACTTGTCAAAATAATCATTTGACTATATATTAAGGTTTGTTTCTGGGCTTTCTGTTCTATTCCATTGGTCTATGTGTTTGTTTTGATTACTGTAGTTTTGTAATAGGTTTGAAATCAGGAAGTATTAGTCCTCTAGGTATGTCCTTATTTTTCAAGATTGTTTTGGCTATTCAGTGTTCTTTCAGATTCCATATGAATTTTAGAATGGGTTTTTCTATTTCTGCAAAAAAAAAGCCTTTGGGATTAAAAAAAATTTTAAATTAAGGTATCTTTGATATACAATCTTATAAAGATTTCACATGAGCAATATTGTGGTTATTACATCCATCCATGTTATCAAGTCCCTGCTCCCACACCCAATTGTAGTCACTGTCCATCAGCATAGTAAGATGCTATAGAGTCACTACTTGTCTTCTTTGTGCTATACTGCCTTCCCCATGACCCTCCCACATTATATGTGCTAATCATAATGCCCCTTAATCCCCTTCTCCCTCCCTCCCCACACCCACCTCACCATCCCTCTCCCTTTGGTAACCAATAGTCCCTTCTTGGGAGTCTGTGACTCTGCTGTTGTTTTGTTTCTTCAGTTTTGCTTTGTTGTTATACTCCACAAATGAGTAAAATCATTCAGTACTTGTCTTTCTCCACCTGGCTTATTTCGCTGAGCATAATACCCTCTAGCTCCATGGGATTTTGATAGGAATTGCATTGAATCTATAGATCACTTTGGGTAGTATTGATATCTTAACACTCAGGAGGAAGGAGTGGTATGCAAAAAGGAACAATGACAAAAAAATTGAGAGAAGACTCTTGCCTAAGGGCACATTGTTCTTAAGTAGAGCAGGCAGTACTTGAACCCAGGCTGTCTGACACCTTAGCTGATACCCTTAACTTTTACATTACCTATACCTCTATGAGAACTCTTTCAAAATCTCATGAAGTAATGTACAAGAAAGTATCTGAGACTTTCTTTGGATTTTAATGTTCAATTATCTATTAATCATCTATAATGAAGTTCTAAGAAGGTCCCAGAGAACAATTAAGCCCTTTTTTCTTTTTTAAGTTAGAGTGATGACACATTCATTCTCATCCAGTGTTTATTTTGTATTCCTTCCATGTGAGGTAATGTGACAGGGTTCTAGGTATAAGTGGTGGGAGAACGTTTATTCCATAGGTCTTGATTTCAAGGACTTTACAGTCCAGTAAGAAAAAAAGATCATTTTTAATATAGAAAATGTCACGTGCCTTGTGAGAGGAACAGATGTATTCTTGAGGAAAATTCAGAGGAGAGATTGTTTTTGGTCTGTGGAATGAGTGATGTAAAAAAATAAAAAAAGACATAATGGAGGCGGTGGCCTGTTTGCTGGACCTTGAAAAACAAATATAATGCTAACTCCATCAACTTAACTGTAACTATTTATCGGGTCCCTACAGTGTGCATGCTGCTCTGCTTGGAGCTTCTCCTCCTTATTTATTTCTCACAATCACCTTGTTAGGTCTAGGCTCGAGGTAGACCCTTGAATCCAGATCTGGTTGGTTCCAAATTCCCTGCCTTTTTCCCTCCTCACACATTTTTAGAGTAGGTAAAACATCCATTTCTTCCATTTCCAAAAGTCTGATTATTATCCATCCTTCTGGTTCAAATACCAGGGCTTTTACAGATTTTCAAAATTTTCAAAATATGACTTGCTTCAGACCATAAGAGGGGTTTGCAAAAGCACAAATTTCCAGCCCCCAATCTCAAAGATTCTAAGTAATTAGGTTTGGAATGTGAACCAGATAATCTATCTATTTAACAAACTTACTTGTCCTCTTTTAAGAACCACTGTGTCTAGAAGGTCTTCCAGGAGCGTTCAGTAGAAGTAAGTTCTTTGGGGAGAACACTTCAACTAGACCTTCTCGTCTTCGTCATACTGGCATGTGGGCGGCTCAGGCTGGTTTTCTTATCTCTGTGCTGAAGGACTGAATGACTGAGGAGGTTTTGGCCTGATCTACATACATCTGAATTCGGCAGCACAAACGAAGCCATTTGTCTAAATGCTTAAAACCATACGCGAAACCTGCGCGTTGTGATGTCTGGCATGATGTGGGGAAGAGTACTGCGATTTCAAAATTCGCAACACCTCAAGGGTTACTACCTTTGAGACCGGAAGATGCCCTAGTAGCCGAGTCCTGCGCAAGCGCAGAGGGAAGGCGGACGACAAACCTCCAGGGCGCACCCTTCCCTCCCTCTCTTTCCGGCCTCCTCCCACCGCGCAGGCGCAGAGGGAACCAAGATGGCGGCTCCCGTGGATCTGGAGTTGAAGAAGGTAAAAGGGGGTCTGGGTAGGCAGAGGTTTCTCCTGATAAGTTAAGGAACTGTGAACAAGAATATAGAGTGAGGCTCTAGTTCTGAGGAAGGAAAGAAGCCCCAGGCGACTGGGGAAAGATTTCCCAGAGCCCTAAGACGGGGCCGGGTATCCGTAGGTTGGAGTTAGGTGTAGCGGTTTTTGCTGGTGAAGAGCCGGTTTAGCTGGATTTGGTTCAGTTCGGCGGGCCGATAGTTGGGCTTCCCCCCTCTGTTCTGAACTTCAGAGCCGTTTTGTTGCGCGGAGCCGTCAGTTCCATATTAAGGCCTGAAGTGAGCGTTACAAATTGGAGCCAACTTCGGACGGTTTGCCTGCTGTAATTCTGCATCCTCGTTTGCTTTGAAAAACTGTAAATCTAACCTATGCTTTTAGGCCACTTATTAGATCCTATTCTGTGGAAGGTCGCAGTATCTATGTACAGTTAAGAGTCATATATTCTAGCAGCGTTCATCTCAGGGCTTTGGCCCCCATCGCCTTTCCCCTTGCCCCCCCCCCCCTTTTTTTTAAAGGACTTGGGGGCAAAAAAAAAGTCCAGTAAAGTTTTCAAAATAAAATTGGTGTTAGAAGAATTGGGTTTCTCTCTTCAGTTATTTATAAATGTATTGTTACTCAGAAACGTTTTGCCACCTAAAAGCTGTCAGGATTCTAAAACCACTACGGACCCAAAACCATACCCTTGTTTTTGGGTAGCGGGGAACAGGGATTGGAAGGTTACTAGACTTCATGTACTTTAAACCTGTATTTTTCTAGAAAAGGGAATAGTTACAGAAAAAACACAAAGATTGGGACTAGAGCCCAGTATTCTTTGCCTTACTCCACACCTTTTGACCATGAGTTTAGGTTCTTCAAAGAGCAAATTTTACTTCTTTCAGACTGCCTCCTGGTCAAATTTTGCATAAGCAATAGTGCTCCTAAGAAATGGAGCTGTTTGTTACGGCTCTTAGGAGTTACATATACGTGTCTTGCTTGCTTTTTGTCATTCTTGTTTTGAACCTTGTAAATTTAGCCTTTACATGATTTTTAAATGTAATTCCTAATTACATTTCTCTAATGCTGTAAAATCTCATCTTTAACAGTATACTAGCTTTCTTAGCAAAGTGTATACAGAACAATCAGATAATATCTGTCATTTTACATGCAAAATAAAATTCATTTTAAGAATACAAGTCTGCCTTTTTTTCTGTTAAAAGCTCAAATTTAAGTCAGGGTTTAATGAAAGAGCTAACAATGGAATACAGATGTGAATGGACTTACCTCCTTGTGGTGTTTGAATTTGTTGCTAAGAAACCTGTGGACCATGAACACAAACTAAGAAAATGATTACAGGACTAAATTGTATAGTTTTGACAGTCAATTAAATTCACCAAAAAAAAAAAAAAAAGAAACCTGTTTAAAGGTTTTTATCTTCTAATATATTTATAAGGTCTTTTTTGGGGGGTGGAGACTATTAGGAAATTTCAGGCACTTCTCTCCCACCAAATAAATCTTGAAACCCTAGTAGGAGGTGAGAAGAGTCAGATACAGTGAAGTAGTAGCCTTTGTCATATATTGCAGTCACAATATTTAGTTTTAAGGCATAAATTTGACAGCATGTGAAAGTCATTCCAGACACTTCAACGAGAGTATCCAAGAACTGTATATCTTTAAGTGTACGCAAGGTTCAAATTTGGTTTGGTATGTACATATGAAGATTATGATGCAATTCTACCAATGCTTTGAATTTTTTTTTGTCTTTCTTTTAAAAAATATTAAAACTCTGGATATTACTGTAAACAGAATGGAAAGATTCCTGAACTAGAGGTCAGAAGAAATGCATTTAAGTTACCTGCCTTTCCATCTAATAGTTCAACCCTTTGTAAGCCACTGACATCTCCTTAATGCATTTAATTACTTAATTTGTAAACAGTGATGAAACTGCCATCCCTAACTCATAGGATTATTGAGGAGTAAATAAGATATTATTATATCCCTCAATATTTTCATATTAATAGTCCCATGTTAATATGTCAGACAAATGTGGGAAAGTGCTTGGAAACCTAGTTGTGTAATATGAATTTTACACATTGTTACATTAATGGTTCTTGTTTCGGATCACTGGGCTTCATCCTCTGACTGCATTCATTACTCCTTGGTTACCTGCTACTTGATACAGTTATAATTTAATGTGCATTTGTTCTGCTATAAATAGATTGCATTTTCTGAGGACAGGATAAGTTCAGTATTTAGCATAGTGGTTTGATTGTTTACAGTTATATTGACTTTTATTGTTTGGTAAATTTCACGGCTTTGTCTCTGGTTAACAGGCTTTATTTTAATATATTTGGATTTGATTTAAATATTTCCTGTAAAATGTTTTAAGTACTAAATCAAAGACTTGTTTTTATTAGGCCTTTACAGAGCTTCAAGCCAAAGTTATTGACACTCAACAGAAGGTGAAGCTTGCAGACATACAGATTGAACAGCTAAACAGAACGAAAAAGCACGCACATCTTACAGACACAGAGATTATGACTTTGGTAGATGAGACTAACATGTATGAAGGTGTAGGAAGAATGTAAGTAAAATATATCCTTATGGGGTTATTTTGGGAGAGGTTTTATCTGAATTAAATAATAGAATTTGTTCATTTAAAAACTCAGGTTAAAGTGTCAATAGCTTTAAATGTCTAGTCAAATACCTTCTTTTTTTAAAAAAATGAGAAACTGAACCCCAGGTGTGTTTAATTTTAGACTTTAAAGTACATTTCTTAAGTATTTCCTTGTTCTATGTTAAAGGTATATTTAAGTGTGTAACTTAAGTAATAAAAATATGACTTGTTATAAAAAGATGTTTGTAGTAATTTTGTGTGTGAAGAATTATTTAAGTAGTTGTAGTTTTAACCTTCCCTTCCCTACCTAATTTATTAGGAGTCATACAAATCATAAATCTTTTAGATGTCTGACCAGTGTTGTAAAATAAAAACGAGGATTCAGTTACCATTTAAATAAACTCATTCGTCAGACATGAGAAATCAAGTAAACCAATTTATGTTTTGCATGTTCTAATTGTTATATGATTAACTACCTATACTTCACTTTTTTTCTTTTAAAAAATATATTACTCTTATGATAGAGGATAGATCTGCTTCATGTTCTCTAAGCAGTAAATAAGGAATGGAAAAGCCCTTAACTACTGGTCACATTCCATAATAGTGAGCTAAAAGGAAAATGATTTTTTTTTCTAAGTGTGGGAGGTACAGAAGGGTTTTCCTGGAATTTGGTCTTTGAATATTAGTAAGTGGACCACTACTTAAAGTTTGAGGATCTTTTAGTTGGAATGGAATTTGACCTCAGTCTTAGGATGACTTGTTTTGTGATTGATTTGAAGGAAGCATAACATGTGTAACATTTAGTAATGGCTTTGGAATGACATCATGAGAAGTAGACCCAGCTCATGACTAGCGAATCCCTATCTTTCTGGAAGAGAGATAGATTACGATAAACTGCTTATCTGATTTGTTTTCACAAAGTAAATAATATACCACAAATTTTATCTCTGGAGTTCATGGTTTTTCATTTTAGCTTGTTTTAAGAGAAGGGAATCTCAATTTGTGAGTTTTTACTGGGACACAAAAGAATTCGGTTGAGAACAAAGTAGAGTCGTTGAATATATGTTTCTGTAGTATGAAGTGCATTGTTGGCATTCACTGCAGGGTAATTTTATCCTTAATGTGAATATCCTTAAGTCTTAAAACAGTAATACTAGTTTTTCTAGCATGCTTGTTAACATGTTGCACTTGGATTTCATATCACTACATTAGCTTCTGTTTGCAACAGCTAAAGAATCTCTTTTTCCAAAATAGAAAAACTCTGGTTATCTTTGGCCTTTTGCGCTACAATGAGATTTTTAGTTTTATTAGAATAATTTCATTTATTCTAATTCTGCATTCTGCAGAAGTAATAGGAGATTTTTTTTTCTTACTGCCTAAAGTAATGCAGATAGGTTGTATTCCATAGTACAAAGAATTTTAGAGTTTAAAAGCAGGAGTATGAATTAGTTAATGGTAGAACAGTAGTATATCCAGATTTACTTCATATAAATTGTTTCTTAAAAGGTATGTGTAGTTTTAAATGCTTGGATAAATTGGAACTCCTACATGGTTTCAAACTTCAGTTTTAAATTGGACTTATGTGCATCATACTGCATCTCACTGGGAGTGTGAATTTGACCCTGCATTGTAGGGGCATGTAAGGTGAATGGTGTTTGTTGTTTGTCTAGAGTATTAGTGCCCTCCGGAAGAAAAGACTTGCTGAGTATTAGTCTAGTCATGAGGATGTTCTCTTTGTTGATGCTAAACCTGAAATAACTATTTCTGAATTTATAGTCTTGAGTAATCTTGAGTATCATTGTGGTTCTCTTTTTTAATTCTATCCGTTATCTTTTTAATTTGTCATTTTTTTCCCTTTTTGTGTATTATTTGGGAATTCTAATTTAGTACTAATTTTTCTCAAGTTGTTATTTTAAAACCATGAATTATAAAGTCCAAACACTCCATTTTTGTTTTAACACTTGCAGATTTTTGCCTTTGTTGAAGTTCAGGCCTCACTGTGTTTTGCCTGGACTATTGCAGTAGCATCTTAACTGTTTTTTTCGGCGTTTATTCTCTCTGTCCAAATGCATTTACACATCTGCTTTCTGAATTGACCATGTCAGTATTCTTCATAAAATCCTATGCTGGTCCTCTGTTGCCCACAGGGTAAAATCTAAACTTGTTAGCCTAGTATTCATGGTCATTCATAATCTGTTCTTAATGTACCCTTCTCGCCTCGAGTCTCACCACTTCCCATTCCCAGACTCAGCAGAGCACATACATTTCATCTCATGAACTTCCTCCTTCCACTGGTTTTAGGTTATCTGTTGAGAAGGAATTTGAGTCTCATATGGGCTTTAAACATGCTTTAATTGACTAGTGATGTCTGTCATGGATTGAGGGCAGAAGAGTAGTAGCACATGTACCAGAAATTGATATCTGTACCCTTGCCAGATGGGCTTCCTCATACATGCTATTTTGTTTGTTTGTTTTTGTGTTTTACTGTTGCTCGTTCTGTCCTTGGCCTGCAGTATCCCATGTGAAATTCTCATCCTTCGACATGACTTATCCTCTCTGACAATTTTTCCATTCTCTTATGCAAACTTTCCTGAGTGATACCAGAGCTTCTGTTCCTATAGCTAGTAGAGTGTAGAGACCAGGACAGAGAAATTGATTTTTAAATGTCAGTCACCCCAACTGGATTGTCAGCTCTGTGAGACCGTATACATATTTATGTCCAGCACAAAATAGGTGTTAAATGTGTGTTGATTTGATTAGAATATAATTATTTCTCTTACCTAAAATAACTGCATTTTCTTTTGTTTTTTTATTTTAAGAAAGAAACAGTGTCAGAGACTTAAGAATTAGAGTTTATTGTTCTAATATGTGATTCAATAAAGATGAAATTATAATAGTAACATATTTTGGCTAAAGTCAAAGGAATTGTTTCTGACCAAAATAAATCCTTTGATTTGGCAGGATTAATTCTTTATTAAATCTGTTAAGAAGATTGACTTCTAAATGCCAACCAGTTGTAGAGCTACTCAGTCATATAACTGATAACATAGAAAAATTCAGGCCTTTAGAATTACGATGAGGTTAGTATATAGTATAGTCCTTGGAGAACAAAAGCTATTATTCTATTAATAATAATATCAGTGTAATTGTATTTGTTTTACTTTGCTCATCTTGATATAGGATAGAAGTCAGGTTTTTCTTTTTAGGGTATGTATTTAGTTTACCACATCACTATAAGCCCAGATAACCTTCCAAGTCATAAATATGGAGAAATTTAGTAGTGTTAAATGCCTCTTATGTGTGGCTAATTTTGGTTTAAAACAGAGAAAATCAGGCTACCAGGTAAGAGACAGTGGCTTGCTATACTGTAAGCTCCGTATTTGTTGCTTAAAGCTGTATTTCATCCAGTCTCTTGGCATGTTGCCAGCACATTTTATTTCTCTTACCTCATATTCTTTGGAGAGGCTGTTATGTAGCCTGATACTACTACCACCAATTTCTAGTTTTGCTACTTAAGCTGTTTGTGAGCTGACCTCACCGTACTGCTTTGAGAACTATGATGAAAGTTACAACTGTGGAGTGATCTGTCTGAATAGTTGGAAGTGTTTGTCTTTGCATCTTTCTAGCATGCAAAGAAGGAATAGACACAGATAAATAAATAACTACATGGGTGTTTCTTGTATCTTTTTTTCCCCATGAATAAGAACCAGTTTATAAAGGTTTATGGGGGTTTTCTTCCTTTTTATTTTGCATAGAAGAAAATATTTTTTAAAAATAAGAATTGCATTCAAAGAGGCACATAAATGACATTTAGCCATGCTAGTGTTTGAAAGGACCATCTTTAGAATAAATGTCAAAGTTATTTTTATTAACAGTAGGTATGATCCTGACCCTGATTTGATGTCAGGTCTATTATTTAATTACTCTAATATCCTTGTGCTTGAGCATTATAGAATAAACATTTCTTCTTTCCAAAAGAGACAAACTAAACTTTTTATTTTTTTAATATGGGATGTACTTGAGTAGATTAGTCTTAGAAAAAGAATGATTAGTGCCTTTTTAAAACTTGAATCTCACTAAAAATAACTCCATATTTAAACTAATTTAGAGGTATGCCACCATTCTGTGGGTATTTTTTACATTTAAGGAACTAAGAATGAACAATGGTATAAATCTACCAGCTAGATAAGTGTCTAGCAATGCAGAAATTGCTGTTTGGGAGCGGTGTTGCTATTTCTACTTGTTGAAGTAATTCGATGGTTGATCTCTAGTAGTTGAAAGATCCAGAATGCAAAACCTAAGATAAATTTGGCACAGGTAGAAAGTAAAAACAGTAGGTATGTTTCTGATAGGTAACAAATTAAAAAGAAATTAAATGGTTGAGCAATTTTTTAACTAATTAAGATGTAGAAATTCAAACTCTTCTTGATAGTTTGGCTGAACTGCGCTTTGTTTAAAAATACTGGTTTTATTGTGATTTTAGTTGTTAGTTTGGACATTGACCTGTAATTTGAATTGTGACATTCAGTAAGGCCAGCATGAAATACTTGCAGTTTCTCTAACTTTAGTTGTAGTAAATATTAATAGAAAGGGACACAGTCATGCTGCCTCAGGTTTTGCAACCATTTTACAGTTTTATGTGACTGTAGAAATGTTATGCCAATTAATTTAAGGTAATTTTAAAACTGAAAAAATGATTGTTCTAGATTAAGGATCGCAAGTCTTGGTATAGAAATATTGTTATTATTAAAGTAAAAAATAGTTTTAACTGTTCTCACCAGAATAAGTTTGGATATATTATTTAATGCTTACCCTATGAAGAAAAAAACAATATGTCACTTTTGGTATGAGAGCCACATTGCAAATTCAAATTTATAAGCTTTTATTACTCTCTTTAAAGGTATTAATCTGTATTTTAGAGAAAATAAAGCAAAGGTAAAATAATTTTCAGAGGTGAGAAGGAATTTTTTTAGTTATTTTTTAGATTTTATTTTAAAGGAAGAAGGTTTCTTGATGTTGAGCTGCTTTTACTAATAGAATATGACCCACCCGTCTTGTGTTTTTATACAGAGCCATTTAAAGACATGGCTTTCATTGCTCAAAGTTCTAAGGGAGAAAAAAACTTTTCCTGTTGTGCAGGGAAAAGTGACTTCAGTTTTGCTGATGTTGAGTATGCATATAACCCCAGATGGGCACACACTTTTCTTCCACAGATGTGCTATTCTAGGGAGAGATTTTTGAGTAATGTTTTTAATTTCCTTAAGTTGTCAGTGATTTAAAAACTTGGTGTCATTATAACTCTGCCATCCTACTGTGTAGAATGACATCACTGTTTTTAAACCGGGGAAGTCAACAAACATTTGCGTTGGAATTACATAGCTATGTTTCTTCTGCAGAAGAGTACTTTTAATAATTCTTTCCCTTCGTCCCTTCCCATGTCCTTCAGAATCCAAATAGTTTTTCTGAAACACAGGAAATCAGTTTCAAAAATGTTGTAATAATTGGAAGTCTGTTGTAAAAAAAAGAAAGAAGTCAATTGTACTTGTCTTGGGATGTACAAGCATGCTAAAGTAAAATTTTTATTTAATGTGTCCTTGTTGTAGGGTTACTTATTTTAGGCTTGAACTTGTTTAAAAAAGTAAATGTAATTGATTTCATAACTGGGAGGACTTTGCTTCTGCATTTCCTGACATCAAAAAGCCTGACTTTTTTTTTAGCTGACAAAGGATTAAATCGGCTGTTGTATGAAAGTAGCAATTACTCATCAACACAAGAGGGTACTACAGTGTATTCCAATTTGTGATAAGCGACGATCAATGTAGCTAACTGAGGAAAGGGTGAAAATACCACTACCTTGTTGCTATGCAAATTAAAATAAATGTAGCAGTGATTTTGAACTTTATTACTTTGACAGTGGGGAATTATGTTCTGACTTGACTAGCTGAATTACTCTGAAATGAAAAACTATCAATTTTTTAAAGCTATACCAAGAATTTTCTGATTTTAGCTGTCACTTATCTCACAAAGGCAAATTTAGGAACAACTTGCTGTCTAATCTGTTTGAGAAACAACTAAAATGTTCATGTCAAGGAAAATAATCTGCTTATGGAAACATCCGTAAAGAAGCTCAGAAAAAAAAAATACGGAACTGAAAGGTGAGAATCGGTCCATTTACACGAGCACACACTTGGTAGTGACTTACTGGTATTCTTTTCTTTCTTACTACTCATATTAGGAATTGCTGTGAACTGCAAGTATCCTTTGCCCAGATGGAATAATTAGGATTGTGGTGTGTTGCATGCGCCATTAGTGCTTGTGGTTTTGCAAAGAATGTATGCCCAATTTATTTTTAGCATTTAAGTTCTGAATGGACATGTCTGAGAGAATGTTATCTTATTGCCCAGGCCAGGAACTCTTCATTACCATCTTTTGTTTGGAGGAAAACCAGTTACCTTGAAATGGACCAGAGCACTTGGAAGACACAATTCCTTTGGCTTTGAAGAGGACTTGAAATGTTCTCATATCAAAATTTGCACAGCAGCAGGGGCCCAAGTATTAAAAATGTATCTTTAAATAGATAAGAGCATGACTCCCTAAGCTGAGCCTTTCACATGGTTTGATTCAGAGCAAAATGATTTCGACCACAGTATGCAGGCTCTATGTGTGTCTGACTGAGTCTTTTGCATTTGTGCCAAAATGTCTTTATATTTCACTGATTTTCTGCATTTGTACCAGGAGTCTTCTGTTTGGGTCCTTCAGTACTCACTGGATAGTAATTTTTTACCATCTAATGATTATATTTTAATCCAATGTCATATTTTAATTTTCTAGTAAAATAAAAAGTTGTAGCTTAGTTTAATGCTTATATGTGGAAATTTTGGGGGTGTGATAAGGCCACAGTAAAAATGGTAAACATCAGAGGTGATTATTTACCAGAATACTTAGAATACCAAATAGTGACCCAAAATAAGCAACATGTTTAAAATAGATTAACATACTACTGCTTCCATTTCAGGACTAATAGTTTGATTTAAAAATACACAGTGACTTTTAATTAGTACAGATTAAACCTAGCAGTGTGTGTTACTCATCCAGAACAAGGAGTGTTTGCAGAGGTTTGGGTTCCCGAGGGACCATGATTGTCTAATGCACTGATTCTCATTCTCCTCTTTTTGACCTGTCTGTTGCATTGAGTCCAGTTGATCTTCCTGTCTTGGAAGCACTTTATTTGCATGGCTTTCAGGGTACTGTCTCGTGGTTTTCTTCCTGTTTCACTGGCCATTCCTCCTCCATCTCCTTTATAGTTTTCTTTCCCTTTTCCAAATATTAGACTGACCTTGGGCTGAGCCTTTGGATTTTTTCTCCTCTCTTTTCTATAGTCAGTCTCTTTAAGTGAGTTTATCCAGGCCTATCTTTTTAAATGTCTTTTTAATATGCTGACAACGCCCAGATTTTTATCTTTAGTTTAGATGCCTTCCCTGGACTCCACGCCTGTATATCTACCTGCCTACTTTACATCTCCATTTGATGGTCAAATAGGCATCTCAAAATCAATTTGACAAAAATAATACTCTGCTTAGAAATAAACCAGTACCTCCCACAGTCTTGATCATTTCAGTAAATGACTTTTCTGTCCTTCCAGTCCTTCCGAATCTTGGAGCCATCCTTGACTCCTGTTTTTCAATCTTACATTCAGTGCATCAGCATTAGATTTTGTCAGGAATTGAACACTTCCGCTTCTCGCCACCTTGGTCTAAGCTACTGTTGGATCATTGCAGTTGCCTCCTGACTGGGCACTGTGCTTCCGTCCTTAGTACTTCATAGCTGTGCTCAACCGAGCAGCAAGAGTGTTCCTTCTAAAACAAGTCAGATCACCCTAGTCAGAAGCTTCAGATGGATTTCCATTTTATCATTGGAAAAGACGGGGGCTTTTGTAATTGCTCTTCTCTCTTCCTGAATCCTTCTTCCACATGTCTGCATGGCTCACACCTTGTCTTCCTTCAGGCCTTTACTAAAAAGGCATTGAGATCTTTCATGACATCCTATTTAAGATTATACACATACTTCCTCCCCCACCTACTTGCCTCATGTACTTTTTTTGACTTTTTCTCCATGGCACTTAAAACCATCTGGCATGCTATAGTACTAATTATCTTTCTTAAATCAACTTTTTGAGCTGTAATTTATGCACAGTAAAACAGTCATTTTAAGAGTATAGTTTAATGAATTTGGACAAATGTAACCACCATTCCAGTCACAATATAGAACATTGTCATCATCGTAAAAAAATGCCTTCTTGCTTCTTCCAAATTTGTTCTTCCCTCCCCCAAATCCTGCTCTTGGCAACTGATAATCTAACTTCTATCACTGTAGATTGTCTATTTTAGAACTTCATTTGGAATTATTATAGTATGTACTCATTTGTGTGGAGTATCAAGCATAATGCTTCTGAGATTCACCCACACTGCGTACATCAGGCCTTCTCAGGGAGGGTATGTGGGGCTTTAGTTCTACATATTTCAGTACCCTTACCTCTGCCCTCCTGCCTGTGCTTGCCAGCTTCATCTTCAGGTTGGCTGAGTCTGTTTCTATTAACTGAATATTCTCTTGTCTCTGGGTCACATTTTCCTGTTAATTTTAGCTATCTGTATAATTTTTTTGATCAATGTTCCAGCTGGTATTTTTGATAAATGTCCCAGCTGGTATTTTTCAGTTGTGATATAATTGACATATAACATTGTATTTGTTTCAGATGTATAACATAATGATTTGATATTTGTTTATATTGCAAAATGATCACCACAGTAAGTCTAGTTAAGATTCACCACTGCACAGTTACAAATTTTTTATTCTTGTGATGAGAACTTTTGAGTTTTACTCTCTTAGCAACTTTCAAATACACGATGCAGTATTATTAACTGTAGTCACCATGTTGTACGTTACATCCGTGTGACTTATTTTATAACTGGAAGTTTGTAAACTTTTGATGATACCCCCACCACTGACAATCACCAGTCTATTTTCTGTATCTTGAATTTGATTTTTTTTGGATTCCATATATAAGTGAGATCACACAGTATGTGTCTTTCTATGTCAGACTTATTTCACTTAGCACAAAGCCCTCAAGCTCCATCCATGTCACAAATGGCAAGAGTTCCTTCTTTTTTTGTGGATAAATAATATTCCAGTGTGTGTGTGTCACATTTTCTTTTCCACTCATCCATTGATGGACACTTAGGTTGCTTCCATGCCTTGGCTATTGTAAACAATGCTGCAGTGAATTTGGGGGTGCATATGTCTATTTGGGTTAGTGTTTGCATTGTCTCTGGATAAATACCCAGAAGTGGAATTGCTGGGTCATATGGTAGTTCTATTTTTAATTTTTTGAGAACCCTCCATACTTTCATAGTGGCTACATCAATTTATATTTCTACCAACAAGTGTTCCCTTTTCTCCATGTCCTCGTCAACACTTGTTATTTCTTGTCTTTTGATATAGCCATTCTGACAGGTGTGAATTAATATTTCATTGTGGTTTTGATTTACATTTCCCTGATGATTAGTGAAGCTGAGCACCTTTTCATGTGACCATCTATAAATCTTTAGAAAATGTCTAATCAGATCTTCTATCCATTTTTGAGTGATATTTTTTTGCTATTAAGTTGCATGAGTTCTTCATGTATTTTGGATATTAGCCCTTTATTAGATAGATGATTTGTAAATATTTTCACCTATTCCGTGGGTTGTGTTTTTGTTTTGTTGATTGTTTCCTTCACTCTGCAGAAGCTTTTTCGTTTGATGTAGTCCCATTTGTTTATTTTTGCTTTTGTTTTATTCTTTTGCATGTGGGTGTCTAGCACCATTTATTGAGGAGATTGTTCTTTCTCCATTTTATGTTCTTGGTTTCTTTGTCATAAATTAATTGACCATGTATGTGTAGGTTTATTTCTGAGCTCTTTGTTCTGTTCCATTGATGTATGTGTCTGTATTTATGTCAATATCATACTGTTTGGATTACTATAACTTTGTGATATAGTTTGAAATCAGGATGTGTGACACATTGTTTTTTTCTTTTTCAAGATTGTTTTGGCTGTTTGGGGTGTTTTTGTGGTTTGATACAGATTTTAGGATTGTTCTATTTCTGTGAAAAAATACAACTGGAATCTTGGTAAAGATTTCATTGAATCTGTAGAATGCTTTGGGTAGTATGGACATTTTTACCACTTTAATTCTTCCAGTCCATGAGCATGGAATATCTTTTCATTAGCATCTTCAATTTCTTTCCTTAATACCTTATGCTTTTCAATACATGTACAGGTCTTTCACCTTCTTGGTTAAATTTATTCCGTGATAATTTATTCTTGTGATGTGATTATAAAATGCAGTTTTCTTAATTTTTGTTTCTGATAGTGCCTGTAATGTTTTGCATGTCAACCATCTATGAGAATTCCAGTTGCTCTGCATCTTCACCAACACTTGGTATTGTTTTTTGTTGTTGCTTATTCTAGTCACTCTAATAGGTTAGGAGTGGTATCTCCTTGTGGGTTTAATTTGCAGTTGCCTAATAACTAATGATGTTGAGCATTAGTTATATGTCATTTTTTTCTCTTCTTTGATGAAGTATCCGTTTAAGTCTTTCAGCATAAAAGAGTGAATTTTATATTTTAAAATTTAACCATTTTAAAGTGTGTAACTTAGTGGTTTTTAGAATATTCATGAAATTGTGTAATCATCACCACTATCTAATTCTAGAGCATACTTCTCACTGCAGAAAGAATCCCTCAACAGCTCTGCTGTATTCCTCTCTTCCCTTGGTCCTAGGCAACCACTGATTGTTATCTGTATAGACTTGTCTTTCTGGACCATTTCTTGTAAAATGGAATCATCCAATCATAGAGTATATGTGTCTGTTCAGCATTATTATTTTTTAAAATATCATTGATATATAATCTTATGAAGGTTTCACATGAACAACATTATGGTTTCAATATTCACCCATATTATCAAGTCTTCTATACATTTTGTCACTGTCAGCATAGTAAGATGCTGTAGTCATTACTTGTCTTCTTTGTACAGCATTATGTTTTAAAGGTTAATCCCTGTTGTAGCATGTTATCAGTACTTCATTTCTTTATATTACTTAATAATATTTCATTGTATGGATATATTACATTTTATCCATGCATCAGTTGATGAACATTTGAATTATTTTCAGTTTTTGGCTATCATGAATAATCTACTTTGAACATTTATGTACAAGTTTTTGTGCACATATATATGTATATGAAAATGTGTCTACACACACACACAAACATACATGTATGTATGTTCATTTCTTTTGGTTATATTCCTAGGAATAGAATTGCTAGGACATATGGTAACTTTATGCTTAACTTTTTGAGGAACTACCAGAGTGTTTTCCATAGCAGCTGCACCATTTTTTTGTATCCACCAGCAATGTACAAGAGTTCCAATTTCTCCATATCCTTTCTCAACACCTGTTACTATCTTTTTGATTATTGCCATCCTAGTGGGTGTGATTGTACTTTTACTTTGAACCTACGTCTTTTCCTTTTCTTAAGTAGATTTCTTGGTGATTGCATTTAGTTGGGTCATGCTTTATTATCCAGTCTGACCATCTTTGTCCTTTAATTGGGGTGTTTAGATACTTATATTTCAAGTAATTGTTATGATTGGATTTAAATTTATTGCCTTGCTCCCTGTTTTCTATTTGCTTCATTTGTTCTTTATTCCTTTTCCCCTCTTTTTCTGTCTTCTTTTAGATTATTTTTTATGATTCTATTTTATCTTCACTCTTGGCTTATTAGTCCTTAGTAAAAACATTTTTTATTAAGTGATTTTTTCTATTTTTTATAGTATATGTCTTTATCATAATCTACTTTGTAATATTATACCACTTCATCTTATTATATTTCAAATCCCCCTACCTTTCCTTTTTAAAAATTGTTATACTTTTTACATATGTTATGAAACATACAATATATTGTTTGTATTTTGCTTTAGATCAGGAGTTGGCGGGCTTGTTTTATAATAGGCCAGGTAGTAAAAATTTTGGCTTTGCTGAACATATGGTCTCAGTCACAACAGTCTCTCTTAACTGTGCCACAGTTAACTATCTTTTAAAATGATTAAAGAAAACATGTCTGTTATATTTAGCTTAATTTATACTATTTCCAGTGCTTTTCATTTCTTTGAAAGTTGCCATATTAACATACTTCTGCTGGAAGAACTACCATTAAGATTTCATGTGTTTGCCGGAATACACTCTCTCAGCTTTGTTTGAATTTCCTCTTCATTTTTGAAGATATTTTCACTGTGTATGTAATGCTGGGTTAATAGTTTTTTTCTTTCAGTAGTTTCAAAATATTCCATTGTCTTCTGCCTTACATAGTTTGTGTAAAGAAGTTTGCTGAAACTCTGTTTCTCTGTATCATTTCTCTGGCTGCCTTGAAGATTTTCTCTTTATCTTGGATTTTCAGAAGTTTGCTTATGCTATGTCTAGTTTTGTTTGTATTTACTTTGCTTGGGTTTTTATAAGTGTCTTGGAACTGTGATTTGGTAGGGTTTTTTTTCATTTGTTTTGGAAAATTCTTATCCATTATCACTTCAAATGTTTGTTCTCCATTCTCTTCTATGTATATGTTAGACTGCTTAATATTATCTCTTAGATCTTGCATAGTAGATCCTGTTTCTTTGTTTAATTTATCTTACTGTTTATTTCTGTTTTTTCATTTGTGTTTTAGTGTGGTAGACCATAACCCATGATAAAGCCAGCTTATAGTTGCACATTCTTAAGGGACAGTTTTGTTGTTTAATTTGATTTACTACAAAGGTGTAGATAGACAAGTTTATTCTATTTTACCCTACTGAGAGGCCAGTTTATTTCTTCTTGACTCTTAGACTGGAGGTGGAACCCTTTAGGAGCCTGGCTTTAATTGAGGATTCTCTAATAGCATTCTTATTTTGGATGGTCCCTAGGTTTTATCTCCTATTTCTATGCCAGTGTCAGTGCTCACAGTCTCCAGGATTCAGTGGACGCCCTCAAGGTGAAAGCCAGTTCATTGCTTTCTTATCTGCCAGAATTCCAGATTTTACTTTATATTAGGCTTCTGTGGAATCTTCCCTTTGTATTTGTGCAGCAAAATGTTAAAATTTGTTTTGTTTTTTGTTTTTAATCAGGAAGTGTGTTTAGGGTATCCACTTTGCATTATGCCAAAACAGAAGTCTTTACTCCCTTCAGCATTCCACAATATGGATGTATTATAACTTTTAAATTGCATCTTTACTAAGGGATTTGGTCCTTTCTTTCTCCTAAAAAATTATGAAGTAAACATTTTTTTGCATGTAGATCTTTGTATGCATGCAAATAGTTTTCATCACCAGTGGAATTAGGGAAAGAAGCAAGATAGGCTCATTCTTGTTCAGCCCTTTCTGTGCCATTTAATTTGTGGATGCCTTAAATGCTATTAGAATATATTTTCAGATGTCCTCTAAAAATTTCTCTCCCAAACAAAATGCATCATCATAGGCATATTGTTGTCTCTGGATAGTATAAATCCAGGTGACCATTCTTCAGAAGTGCACCCAAAAGATGAATTGCCATCTGATGCTGGATTGTGTTGTGCGGGTGAGCAACACTTTGTTTCATGCTGAGTCATATGAGTGGAAGTCATGTACCAACTTGCAGGACAATTCAGAACATAGCCTCTGATGATTCACAAATACAAAAAGTCCAAAAGTTATCACAAAACTATATTTTTCAGATGACATAATTACAAATAACTGAGGAAATAAAACAGTAAGCCATAAGTCCTTGAGAGTTGACAGTTCAGGACCACATGGCATTGACTCTAGTCTAGATTGTATAGTCCTGAATATGGTAAGTACATTCTCTGCATATCGTTTGTCATATGAAAAGAGTTTCCCTCTTCATGGTTTATTTTTCCTCTGTGGCACATTCTGGACTCCAGAGTCTTTTATCTACCATTTGGCTTTCCATGGACTATCAGAACTATCAGGTGGGATAGTTGTGAGAGTCTCTACTTTGAGAAACTGTGTACATAATATTTATTTGATATATGACTCATAATTATGTTATTATGATAGCTCCTTTATCTTCAAAATAGCATCTGATAGTTCATTGCCTTCTTAACAATAGTTAGGTATTTTCTAATAACTTTTTCCAGAAATGCAAATGTTTCTTGGGGTACTTTCCAATCTCCACATATTATACCTTTGGCATTTTTTTTTTTTTTTTTTTTTTTTCAATTAGCAATAATCGCGCCTCGGATAAACCTCATTGGCTATGATACTGCCACTGCGCAAAGCTATACCTTTGGCATTTTTATAATTGAGGGCCAAACCAAATTTTCTGTAAGTTTTTTGTTTGAACTTTTATTGTGTAATTATTTTTATTTTTATTTTTTTGAGAGGGCATCTCTCATATTTATTGATCAAATGGTTGTTAACAACAATAAAATTCTGTATAGGGGAGTCAATGCTCAATGCACAATCATTAATCCACCCCCAGCCTAATTCTCGTCAGTCTCCAATCTTCTGAAGCATAACGAACAAGTTCTTACATGGTGAACAAATTCTTACATAGTGAATAAGTTCTTACATGGTGAACAGTACAAGGGCAGTCATATCACAGAAAGTTTCGGTTTTGATCACTCATTATGAACTATAAACAATCAGGTCAAATATGAATATTCATTTGATTTTTATACTTGATTTATATGTGAATCCCACATTTTTCCCTTTATTATTATTATTATTATTTTTTAAATAAAATGCTGAAGTGGTAGGTAGATGCAAGATAAAGGTAGAACACATAGTTTAGTGTTGTAAGAAAGCAAATGTAGATGATCAGGTCTGTGCCTGTAGACTATGTGTTAATCCAAGCTAGACAAGGGCAGTAATACATCCACAGATGCAGAAGATTTCTGTCAAAACAGGGGGGGTGAGGTTCTAAGCCTCACCTCTGTTGATCCCCAATTTCTCACCTGATGGCCCCCCTGCAACTATGCCTGTCTTAGGTTGTTCCTCCCTTGAGGAATCTTACCCGTCTCTGGCTAACCAGTCATCTTCCGGGGCCATACAGGGAAATGTAAAGTTGCTAAGTGAGAGAGAAGCAATATTGTTTGAAAAGGTTAGCTTTTTACTTCTTTGCAGATTTATGCCCTGCGGCTTCTATGCCCAGCCGTGTAATTATTTTTTAACATTGACATCTGCGTTTATGCAATGCTCATCCTTGTTTAAAACTTTTATGGCTGAGATGTCTTAGGTTTATAACAGGTTGGCCAGCTTTGGTGACATCTTGCTGGCCTTTGAAGTTGGCACAATCCAGTATAGCTGCCTTTGGGGTGTGTGGCCATGGAAAAACATGTTTTTGTTGTTGAGTGTTTTTGCTTTCTAGTAATTTTATTTTTTGCTCAAGGGATTTTGTATCTGTTGAGATATTTTATTTTTAAAGGCCACACAAGTAATGACTTGACCTCTAATCTTAGCTTTGAAAATTTTCCAGACACTAATAAAGATAATGTCTGATGACCTATTATTTGAGAATACTAACTAGCCAGCAGTTAGTGCTATTTAAAAATGTATATTTTACTCTGAAAAATATTTCCATGGCTAAAATATTTTCTTAGTAAAATTGTGCATGTAATGACAATTTGAATTTATAAATACTAGATTTGTAATATTTTTTATATGGTGTCACAGAGATTTAGTACAGTTCAAAACAACTCTTCTCAAATACTATACTAAAAATTAGTTCTGAGGAAAATATTTTATAAACCAAAATCTTATCAGAAATAACACCTGTCTCTTGGACTAATAATACTTTGGACACAAAGGGTTTTATAGTCTTGTTTGGTTTGCATGA
Source organism: Manis javanica (assembly GCF_040802235.1). Taxonomy (NCBI): domain Eukaryota; kingdom Metazoa; phylum Chordata; class Mammalia; order Pholidota; family Manidae; genus Manis; species Manis javanica. Next base: position 87,107,835 of record NC_133169.1, on the reverse strand, counting down.
TGTGAGCTGTCTTTGTAGTAAGTATATGAGTATGATTTTTACAAAGAATCAAGTTACTACTGAAGACTAGGATTATCAATTAAATTATCTCATCTGTCCATTTCAGAACACAAGCTTCATAAATTAGTAAAGAGAAGTTCAGCAGACTGCACTGATACGTGTGCCAAGGTGTATTCATTAAGAAGAGGAAGGGAAAAGCAGTTTTCTCCTAGATGTCTGAGCAAAGCAAGAGTTGCCTTTTTTGGTCTCTCTTTACTTATCTTATGTCTATAATAATAGCTCCACTTGGTAAGAACCTGCCTAGACAGAGTTGTTTTTCTGAGAGTGGTAGAGGAAACTGCAGATTGCTATCTTGATGTGTTTTCTTGTTTGGCCTTTTCTTAAAGGCAGACGCATAGATCAATTTAACAGAATAGAAAGCCTGGAATTAAAACCACACATAAATGGTCAATTAATTTATGAAGTAGGCAGGAATAAATGATGGGAAAAGGATAGTCTTTTCAATAAATGATATTGGGAAAACTGGACAGCTACATGCAAAAGAATGAGTCTGGACCACTATCATACAACATACACAAAAATTATGTATACAACAAATACCCAAGTCAAATGGATTAAAGACTTGAATGTAAGACCTGAAACCATGAAACTCCTAGAAGAAAACATGTGGTAAGCTCCTCCACATCAGACTTGCAGTGTGCTTTGGATCTGACTCCAAAGCCAAGGGCAACAGAAGCAAAAATATACACATGGGACTGTATCAGACTGAAAAGCTTCTGCACAGTGAAGGAAACCATCGACAAAGCAAAAAGGCAGCCTGCTGAATGGGAGAAGGTATTTGCAAATCATATATTGATAAGGGGTTAATATACAAAATATGGAACGCTCATACAACTCAGTAACAAAAAAACAGTCCAGTTTAAAAATGGGCAAAGGATCTGAATAGACATTTTTTCCAAAGAAGATATTCAGTTGGCCAATAGACACATGAAAAGATGCTGCACATCACTAATCGTCAGGGAAATGCAATGAAAACCACAATGAGACACCACCTCAAGGCAGTCAGAATGGCTATTATCAAAAAGACAACAAGTGTTGGCAGGGATGTGGAGAAAAAGAAAACCTCATGCGCTATTGGTGGAAATGTAGATTGGTGTAGTCACTATAGAGGACAGTATGGAGGTTCCTAAAAAGATTAAAAATAGGATTACTTTTTGATCCAGCAGTTCCACTTCTGGGTAGTCATCTGAAGAAAACGAAAACACTGATTTGAAAAGATACATGCCCTCTTACCTATGTTCATTGCAGCATTATTTACAATAGTTGAGGTGTGGAAACAACATGAGTTTCCATCTATAGATGAATGGATTAAAAAAAGACGTTACATATGTATGAGAATTGGATAATAGCCTTAAAAATTTTAAGAATGACCTCCTGCCATTTGTGATAACGTGGATGGACTTTGCATTATGTTAAGTGAAATAAGACCGAGAAAAGACAAATGCTGCCTGACTTCTTCACCTGTAAGTGGAATCTAAAAACAAAACCAAACCAAAGTAAGACTCATAGATACAGAGAACAGAGCGCTGGTTGCCAGAAGGGAGTTGAGGACAAAATGGGTGAAAATGATCAAGAGGTACAAACTTGCAGTTATAAAGTAAGTCATGGTGATGTATAGCATAGGGAATACAGTCAGTAATATTGTATTAACTTTTTGTGGTGACAGGTGGCAACTAGATTTATCATGGTGATCAGTTTGCAGTGTGTATAAATGTTGAATAACTGTTGTACACGTGAAACTAGTAGGATACTGTATGTATATTATACTTCAGTAAGCACTCCTTCCCCCCCCAAAAAAGAGATGATGTTAAGTTCTTTGTTGTTAAACTCGCGTTTTATGCAAAGAGAAGAAACAGTCTGTTTAATTAATTGTAATCTTTACTTGAAATCTGTTACAGCTAAATTAGACAATTCTGAAAGGGATTTGAGGAATTAAGGTTTTCCTTTGGTTCCAATGGATGGGAAATATTTCAGTCCACTTACTTGAGACTATAAAAGAGTTTGTTCTTTCCCCACATCAAGAATTATGAAGATAAAGTCACAAAACAGATTCAGGGTTAATTTTTAAAGCTTTGTCATATTTCCATCCTCATCAGTTGTAAATAATGTGCCTGATTGTAAAATGGAAAAAGTTGAGATTTTCCACTTATGCATTTTGAGCTTTTCAGAGGTATTATACACTCTGGAAATAATAATAAAAGATACTAGGCCTTATACAGTGCTTTTTGTGTGAGGAACTCATATAAACACTAATGCATTGATCCTAACACAGTACTTGATTGTGACTTTAAAAGGTCATGAGTTACTGCTGTAACAACAAAAAAAATAGAGAAAGATTGGAGGGGAAGCTCTGATTTACAAATATTGTTTAAAAAATATCTACTTAAGCTGATACAGATAACTGAAAAATAAAAATTATGGGTTTTTAAAATTATTGTTTGTTAACTTTTCTCTTAGCATATAATAAATTTTGTAATTTTTCTTTTATTCATGAATTTACTCGAAGCCTGATCCCCTTCTTAGACCAGAAAGCAGAATTTACTTCTACACTTCCATTCCTTTTCAGAGAAGAACGCTTAAGCCTTTGGTGGTTTCTTGAATTTGCCACATTAACATGACAATGCATTTCATTTGTCCTGAGTTGGGAGGTCATCGTTTTACTTTTCTTAGTTTAACATTTGTGGTACATAGCTGTTGGTTTTGATGAATATTTGGTGGTCATGTGACTTAACTTCAGCTTTTTCGTGTTTTATAGGTTTATTCTTCAATCCAAGGAGGTAATTCACAATCAGCTGTTAGAGAAACAGAAAATAGCAGAAGAAAAAATTAAAGAATTGGAAGTAAGTTTTGACTGAATGTTGATAGTAGTAGTCAGCTTTTAGGAAAAAAGTAATTATCTCACTTTCATATTAAATGAAAGTATATGCCTGTCAACATGTCACATTGTTTTCATTTGTTCTGATTGTGTTAGAGCTATGAAGCAGTCATATTCAGGCAGTGTATAAAACAAAAAAAAAATCTTTGAATCTGTGGGGAATTTTGAAGAAGATAGGATGCTTTTAACCATGAACATGTCTGTTCTTAAAAACAACAACAAAAGAAAAATATGTAACATATTTAGGACCACATATTGTGGTGGGTGGGCATGAGAGGGGGTAGTAATGGTAGTTAAAGGATCTTGATACATGTCTGTTTTACACATTATAATTCCTTTAACATAGATCAGGCTCTAGACAAGACTGAGTAGTAAGTTGTAACTAATTGACTCTGAAGGTTGGTGCTTCAGTGAGGAAAACAATTTTTTTTTTTAGCTAGGGAAAAAGATGATAGATGATAGGTAAGAGTAATTTAGTAAATTTTTGAAAAATTGGGAGTTTATTACTACAGTTTCCTTATATGTTAAGACCTTTAATGAGATTTTCTTCTTGGGCTTTGGTGAAATGTCCAACCTGTATATAGTAAAAGTTGGGCTAGACAAACAACTGGTTATTAATTCTTTGGGACCAAGATTTCCTGAGATGGGGGTGGATACAATGATTTCATAGGTCACTTTATCTAATTTCTGTGAGTACTATTTGAGGCAGTGGTTCAGAATCTGACTCAGCCCTCTGCTGAATTGATGAGACACCCCTGTAACCTCCTGGGGATTTCTCAGGGGCACCAAGTTGGCATGGCCTGGGCAAGCATGTAGTGTCTTAAGGTTACATAGGCTTGTTTTTGTTTGACCACTGATGATAATTTAGACAAACTTGATAATAGATTTACAGCTTAGAAAGATGTATTGTAAAAACAAAACAAATAAGCAAACAAATCTCATACTGTAGTTATTGTATCCTATTTTGTCAGCACAACTATACCAGATTGAATTTTATATTCTCTAGTGTTTTCAAGCAAAAGTATCTCAAATAACTCCAAGTAAAACTATTTCATATAGATAACAAGAAATGTTTTTTGCAGCTGTGTAGGTAAATGTATCTAAAAATTGTCCTGATTAATGAGTAGTAAGACACAAAGTAATGTGTTTATAATTCTCTTTTTATGAAAACAAAAAGCAAGATCTGTGTATGAACATTGAAAATGATACGTAAGCATATAAACACTGGCTACTCTAAGGAAATTAGATGGGACATGGGGATGAAATTATTTTTTTCATGTAATCTGTGTATTTGGTAAATTGTAACAAGTATGTGTTAACTTTTATATAAAACATTATCAAGGTAAGATTGCCACAGATAATGATTTTAGTGTATTTTTGGTTCTGATGAGTATTATGAAATATATTTTCCAAAAGTTTTCTTTCATTGAGTCTTTCAAATACTAGTAGAGTATCCTGATATCTGACAGATAATAAAGGTAGATGAGCTGGCATGTAGGTGCCTGTTGGAAATGCTTATTATAGCAACATAACCAGCATAAACTTGCCTCTACTCAAAGAAATTTTATTTTGCTGTTTTTCTTTTTTCTTTCATTTTACATGTTACTTAAATTATAAAAGCGATATAATGTAAGGTGCTATAAAAAAGAAAAGCAGTCAAACAAAAATTAAATAATTAAACAAATTTACAACTTTCCTCTCTTCACACACTCCCAAATGTTACCTTTGGTGATTATTTGTGTGTGTATCATTTCGAACTTTCCTACATTTTATACACATTCATATGTATAGATAAATAACTTTTTAAAATAAAGAAGCATTATGCTGTATATATTTTTTCATTTGACAATGAATCTTTCCATTTTAGTAATAGAAATCTAGTTTATATTCAACTTGTCTTTTTCCATTTCTCCTGCTATTATAGGTTTCTCATTCCTCAGTATTCAATTATTGCATGATCCCTACCTCTGCATTTAGTAGACTCTCCAATATTGCCTTAACCTGCATTTTTTTTTTTTTTTTTTTTTTTGAGAGGGCATCTCTCATATTTATTGATCAAATGGTTGTTAACAACAATAAAATTCAGTATAGGGGGGTCAACGCTCAATGTACAATCATTAATCCATCTCAAGCCTAATTCTCGTCAGTCTCCAATCTTCTGAAGCATAACGAACAAGTTCTTACATGGTGAACGAATTCTTACATAGTGAATAAATTCTTATATGGTGAACAGTACAAGGGCAGTCATCACAGAAACTTTCGGTTTTGATCATGCAATATGACCTATAAACAATCAGGTCAAATATGAATATTCGTTTGATTTTTGTACTTGATCTATATGTTGATCCCTCATTTCTCCTACTATTATTATTATTTTTATTTTTAATAAAATGCTGAAGTGGTAGGTAGATGCAAGATAAAGGTAGAAAACATAGTTTAGTGCTGTAAGAAGGCAAATGTAGATGATCAGATGATCAGGTGTGTGCCTATGGACTAAGTATTAATCCAGGCTAGACAAGGGCATCAAGACATCCACGGATGCAGAAGATTTCTCTCAAAGCAGGGGGGGTGAGGTTCTGAGCCTCACCTCTGTTGATCCCCAAATTCTCACCTGATGGCCCCCCTGCGACTGTGCCTGTCTTAGGTTGTTCCTCCCTTGAGGAATCTTACCCGTCTCTGGCTAACCAGTCATCTTCCGGGGCCATACAGGGAAATGTAAAGTTCTTAACCTGCATTTTTAATAGTACTACCTACTATACACTCTCTTCCCTTCCCTGAAGTAATCCTATACTTTTCCACTGCCATACCTTTACAGTTTTATTATTTACTTCAGCCTTAATGTATACATGTGCACACACCCATGTGTGCACTCATGCACACATGCTTTGGGAATCGGAGTGTTTGGGTTCAGTTATAGTGAGTTACTGAGAGAGGTGTCAGATCTTCCTTCATGATATTAATCAGTTTTTCTCAGTCTTTCAGTTTTATGGGCAGTGGTATTTAGAGACTACTCTCTGGGTGCTCAGAGTGCTCATTATTACCGTATACATAGTTCAGAGGATGTGTCTGATTTTGTTCTATATGTTAGAATTCCTCAGCCCTTTTAAAGATAGCAGTCCACTGACTTTTAGCTTCCCGTGTTGCTGTTGAGAAGTCAACTGTCAAATTGTTGTTCCTCTGTCTTTTCTCTTTGGCTACTTTTAATATTGTCTTTTTATCTTTCACACTTTGTAGTTTCTTTGGGATATATTTGGGTCTGATTTAATTAAAAAATTTTTTTCTTAATCCTACTTGGATTAAGTTGGGTTTCCTGAATCTGAGGATTAGTGTCTTTCATCAGTTCTGAAAAATTCTTATCATCTGTGAATATTACTTATTCTCTCTCTTCTCTATTAAATGGTATTTCCTTCAGGAATTTTCCCTCACCTTTAAACCAGCTGTCCTCACCATCTATAGTAGCATCTTAATTGGTTTTTCCATGTCCAGATTTCCCCCTTCCAACCTTTTAACATATTTAAGCCAGAACAACCTTTGTAAAGTGTTGTATCTGGTCGTGTTACTCCTGTATGTTAAAACTCATTATTATTCTTAGGGTAAAGTTCAAACTCATCCACATAGTTTCAAGGCTCTTTATGAAATGCCTTCAGTTTATTTCTCTCATCTCCCTCATTTCTTCTGCCTTCTCTTACACTGTATGCTCCAGCCATAAGGAAATACTCTGTTTTTATAAGTTGCTGTGCTTTGTTTCTACTGGGTCTGTGCAAAAGTAGTTCCCTCTGCCTGGGAATTTCTGCCCTTACCTACTTCATCTATTAATCCTTAAGATCTTAGTTTCCGGCTACTCCTGAGAAACATTTTGATTCTTCAATCTTAAATTAGGTGCTTTTTCCTTGATCTTTCACATTATTCTATTAGTTTCATAGCACAATGTGGGAATTTGGGTCTGTAAACTGTCACCAGTTGAAGTAATTAAAGTTAGCCTTGAAAAACTGACCTCCCCCTAACCCCTAACCCCCACCTTCAAGCTTTGTAGTTGAACTTCTGACTTATGTGCAACTTAACTACTAACAGCCTACTGTTGACTGGAAGCTTTACTTATAAATAGTTGATTAACACGTATTTTATATGTCACATGTAATATATACCATTTTCTTACAGTGAAGCAAACTAGAGAAAAGAGAATGTTATTAAAATCATAAGGAAGAGGAAATACATTTATAGGACTGTACAATATTTATTTAAAAAAATCCCTGTTGTAAGTGGACTTAACGTAGTTCCAACCCATTTTGTTCAAGGGTCAACTGTACAAGTATGGTTTCCTATTACTTGGGAAGCTTGATACAGGTTCATAGCTCTACGTAGTTTTTCCCAAGGCCTCCCAGTTGTTGCTCCTTTAAAATCTATAGTCTCTTCTTCTCGGCCCTAGCATTTCTTACCATTCCAACCTGTTTCATCTTAATCCTATTTAATTACTATCATTATCATTAAGTTCTACCCCAGATACCTTACAATTAAGTTGGGTAGGCAAAATTTATGCATAATTGTGTAGACAAGTGCCAGGATGTTTCGATTTAGCATGTTTTCATCTCTGAAGGACTAAGGTTATTTTTGTTCTGGGTCCATAGGTCTAGTTTTTGATCAAAGCTGTTAACTTGGCCCACTTTATGTGCCTCTCTACCCACTACCAACAGTTTATATAAATGACATTATGGATAAACTTTTTCTATGATATAGGTGCTAGTCTGATTCAGATTCTGATTTGAGAGCCTATTTCCATTAGTATTTACTAGACTCCCTTTTATTTACACTGTTTCTTTATGATTGTCCCACACCCCCAGTCTTTCTTTATTTGTGAATGCAGAACTTACCTAGAATTTGTTTAGTTTTTGGTAACACTGTTAAGGCTGCGCCCATAGTTTTTGATAATGCTGTTAATGCTGTGCCTACATTGTCAACCAACCTGTTGGCCTCACCCGCTGGTCCTTTCCTCTGATGGAGCAAAGGTAGGGGGTTCTATAACCCTGTCCTTATGTCCCCTTGATAGGGAGTCACATTACTCATAAGAATGGTAGAAACAAATATTGTCTTGACCTTGGGAGATAGTCTTACTGTCTTTTCCTTCTTAAAACTCCATATTTATATTTTAATACCCCTATGTTGTGTTATTCTTCAGACTATAATAATTTTACTGGGATTGATTAGGAAATATTTTCCTAACAGACTCACAATATGATAGTGTTATGTATATTTTTATCTTTCCTTTATAAAGACAATAAAGGAGGGAATATCACCGTTCCAGCCTAGTGGTGATTAGTAGACCAATGATGCTGATCCTTGTGAAGAGGAAATATGAAATGGTGGCTCTCGTGTGATAGAGTAACTGCTATTTATGTCATTGAGGGAATTCTCTACCTTTAAAAAATACTGATTTTTAAATACTAAATTTAAAAATAAAATTTTAAAGTAAAAATGCTTTTAAAAAATACTTTTTAAAGCTGGCTGAGTGTAATACATAATGCAGTATATGTTATCATTAGGAAAGTACAAAAGCATAGTTTTTTAAGATGACATTAATGTAATTGGGATTTGAAAGTACGACTGAGTCTCATCTGTCTTTCTAAAACTAATTTTCTGTTTGAAATGTACAGCATTGCTACAAAGGGAGTAGAAGTCTTTTTTTTTTGAGAAAACAAAGTTCAGTTAAAAACTTGTCAATAGATTGAGGAGATACATATCTTGTAAAGAGTAAAAAATACATCCTATGTTTGTGCTCACTTTTTTGGAGATAAGAAAGAAAGAATTACTATGGACTTGTTTTGCAGTTGTAAAATCTTAGACTCAGCATTCATTTGAACCAGAACTCAATTTCTGAATCCATGTCTTATGAATCTCATCTATTTAGAATCCTTGAGATAACTAAGCTTTCAGTGATGTCGTCAAACACATTTTGACCACCATTCTCTTATGTTTTCTCCCTTGTTCTAGATGGGGGGCCAAACAGTTACTGCTCAGGCTCATCTTTCTTCAGCCTAAAGTCCCCATTATATTTTAGGCACTTACATATTAACTGGTTGAGCACCTTCCTTACCCACTATCTCTGGCATAGTTACCACCCCTTCCACCACCCTGGTTAGCTCGGCAGTGACAGAAAAAAATAAAAATAAGGAAGCTCAAGGACTTCCTGGCCTGCTTAATGCCACATCTGACGCAGAATGTTACAATCCCAGGGTTGCAAAATAGCTCTCCAGCACATGCTATAAGTAAAATCTAAGAAACTGCATTAAGGTCCTAACTCTTCCACAGAATGAGGATATCGGTCAGATAGTGGTTTCTGAAACAAGCAGGAAGAATACTGGCACAAAAGGTGAGTAGGAGGTGCCTGTGACTCTGCAGCTGGCTGAGTTCTAAGACTCTGATGAGAAAATGTTTTGGAAGAGTTCCCATAATTGAGGTTTTTACTCTGCCTATTGAAGATCATTTTTTCCATAGCACGGGTGTTGGCTGGTAGGCAGTGGACGGATGTCCAGTTTCTGCCCTGAGTACTTCATTTTTGAGCCGGTACTGTTGTACATATGGGAGCCCCTCTTTGAAGGTGATGTCGAGGACAGTGTTACACGATCGTCACTCGTCTGTGTTTTCAGTGAAGAGAGAAGGGCAAGTGAGTGCACAACCAGTGATATAATTTTTTAAATACATTAAACAAAAATTACACCTAATGGTTCATCTGCTTACGTTGTTCCAAGTTTAGAATCATTAAAAAATTAGTCACTTATTTATTTAGTAGTGAAATACAGAATCTATAGAAATATATATTAAAGTTTGTATAGCTTAATCAATAATTATAAAGCAAACACCTGTAACAGTCATCCAGCCCAAGACATAAAAAACTGGCAGAATGTCAGAGCGCACCCCCCGTGCCCCACCCCACCCACGGGAGGACACCACGCACGCGTGCGAGCGCTCTCTCCCTCCCTGATCCCAGTGCCACCCCTGCCTGCTCTCCCTGCTCCCACCAGGTCAGGTAACTACTGTCCTAACTTTTGTGATAATTATTTCCTTCTTTAAAAATACGGTTTTACCGTCTGTGTGTGTACCCTCCACTGTGACTTAGTCTCGCCTGTATATAAAGTTCCGCCCGCTTCTTTTGCTCAGCGTTGTGTCTGCGAAGTACATCTGTGTTCTGACCCCGGATTCTGATTGTTCATTTTTATTGCTATACGGTATTCTGTTATGTAGATGTGCCACAGTTTATCTTTGCAGACTGTGCATTTTTACCTGGAACAAGTCAAGATGTTCTCATATAGAGTATTTGCACGGTTTATTGCTCAGCCTCTTTCTGAGAGGAGTCTGTTTTTCAGAGACATCCTCCTCTCCTTCCGGAGTTTGAGTCCTGGAGAAAAGTAGAAAATGTCTCAAACATTAGCTTGTGCATTTCCCACCTTCAGTTGTAGCTAGCTAGCTAGGCGCCTCTGTCTTTTTTTTTTTTTTCTTTTAATTAAAAAAAAATTGCACATCAGTGAATTAATCTCTTTTCTATGTTGTTTTGATTTGGGGAGTCTTGGGTAAAATTTTTATTATTGTCACATACATTAGGATTTCAGATCTGAATTCTTAATCTCTATAGAATTCTTTTGCATTCTCAACATTTATAAAAATGAATGTTTGCTTTAAAATAGTTTTTAGTTATTTAAGACTTAAGTCTAAAAGAGCCTGGTGGTTGGGAGCCCTGGAGTTTATAGTGAACTATGTATGTCCTCTGTCCTGGTGTTGTAGGGCCTACTGTGGCTGCATCCTCCTCCTCCGCGGCTTTCAGAGAAGAATAGACATGAGTCTGAAAAGGCCCATATTTGCTTTTTTCCTGAGTATTCTTATTTGTTATTATCAATATTATCAATGCCTTTGTCAGTGTATATGTGTTGTGATCCAAGTGCTATTATTTGCCTAAATGTAAACTGTGATATATTTCATATTCTCAGTAGAAATATTTTAGGTCCAGTGAGAAGTCATATGTAAACAGTTCAAACAGATTTGCCCTTTTAACTAGATAGCCTCTCTTGTTTATCTATAAAATATATATTACAGATGGTTTACACACACACACCTCTCTTTGATCTGATGTGCAGTCTTCATTTCATAATTAAGATAAAAGAAGGATTTGCATTCCAGGTAGCCCAGAATTCAGCTTTTTGCATCTCAGTTCAGTTACTTTTTTCTTCTAGGATGTATTCTCAGGGTGTCTTGATTCTCCTCCTTGGAATACTTGTCTGTCCCCATACCAGACTATCCTTTTGAATGCTTCAGACGGCTGTTGACCTCAGCCTTTGCTGCTCTATGCTTCACACGGTCTGTACTTTTCTCTCTGTCTACTCGTAGATATCTGTCCTTAGCCGCCTCTCTCCCATGCCTCAGAGTTTGTCCAGTCATTTTCAGGCTGCCTAGAGAATGATTTTTATTTTGATGAGTTAGACTTTAAATTTTCTTTCATGTTGGTGCATGCCTCCCTGCTGTTATAACTCAGTGTAAGGCAAGGTTTATCAATGTTCTTTTCTTTACTTTTATTTATTCATTCATTCATTCATTCATTTATTTATTATTAAGGTGTCATTAATATACACTCTTATGAAGGTTTCGCATGAAAAACAATTTGGTTACTACATTCACCTATATTATCGAGTCCCCCCTCCCCCACATCCCACTGCAGTCACTGTCCATCAGCGTAGCGAGATGCCGCAGAGTCACTACTTGTCTTCTCTCTGCTATCAGTGTTCTTTTCTTTACTCCAGGTTCTTGCTGGTCAGTTCTTACATCGCAGGTCTCCTCTAACCAGTCGTTTTATATCACAGATACTGGCCAGGAGAAGTGAGTTGTTCAGCACTCAGTGTGGACAAGGCTACACCTGTATTTAATGAGCATACTGTGCATGTCAGCTCAAAAGAACAAGATCCAAGCTGACATTTGAACCATAGAGATCTCCAGGTGGGCTAGATTCATAGCGGAGCACTCATCGCCCTGAGTTCCTGACTTGGACGCCTTCGTTGAGTTAGGGGTTCTGGATTCTAGCCCTTGTTGCGCTCTAAGCCTTAGTGTCCTGATCTGTAAAACCAGAATATCGGATTAGAAGGTATCTAGGGATACTTCCATTAAGTTTATTGGTATAACCTTGGTTTTTTTCTGAATAGCTACATTAGGAGCAAAAACACCCCCTTAAAATGAAAAGATGGAGGAAGGCAAAACAAAACAAAATAAAAACCAGTTTCCTTTCATGTCTGTATCATTAATTTAAAAGGTAATTGGAATCCTGTTTTTGAAGTGAAAATAAAACTAGTTGTCTGCCTACACTCTTGCCAGCCAAAATGTAATACATTTACATCTCCTTTGATACCTTTCTGGTGTTCACTTAAATTGATGAAGTCATGCAGGTGTGCATGTGATGGCTTAAAGGTGGCAGGTAGTTTATATTAGATATTGCCAATTTTAGAAGTTATTTTGGATAGAGCTATGTAATAGCTTATTGAGTCCATATACATAAATTAAAATAACATGCCCAGGAGGACATCATCTTATTTATTTGTAGTGCTTTATCCTGTACTGTCTTATAAATACATGACACTTAGAATAGTGACAAAAAATGCTGATAAATTTTTAAATTCCTTGAGTGGACATGTACATTTTTATAAGTGATATCTTATTTTTGTAAGATATTCCTTTATGAATTTTATTTAATCTGATGCAGATTAAGTTATATTACTTAGGACGTTACCATTTTTCAAAGAATTTTCACTACATTATTTCATTTATAAAGAGAATATCTATAGGTGATGCTGTCTTTGCTAATTCTGATTAATCAGGGGAGTTTTTCCAACTCATTTATTTTTTTTTTTGCTTTCAAACAAATCTCTCACCTATCACCAGCATAATAAAAATACTTGAATTCCATCACTATTCATGAAGCCATTCTTCTGGGTACATAATTATCTTATGAGAAAATTTTTCCAGCATGGACACAGATTATTGAACTCCTAACTTTTGTGTAAAACAGTTTAGCTCATTTTATTCTGCTTTTGTTTTTAAGAAAACATATGTGAGGGTGGAACAATACTCCAGTTCAGGAAGCATTATCGGTTTCCACTGATGTTTTATACGTATTCTGTTTTTACATGAGACTAAAAGCTCAAACTCTGTGTGATACTATAAAGACATGGAAAATGATTCTTTCTTAGGGTTGGAGGAAGTGATGACTAGTGTTTTTTTGCTGGTAGGATCTGATAATCCCCCCTCCCTTTAGCTATTCTAGGCATGTTTAGTTGTCAGGCGTTGTCGGACTAAATTGCTAAAAATAACAAATAAGGGGGAGGCTGTTCTAAGGCCAGCTCTTACCACTGTCTGTAATCTGTTTAATTTAGTTCCTAGGGAGAAAGGGCAAAAGGAACATGGTGCCGTTCCCATTGAATGGATTTTTTGTTTAAAGTGCTGACAAGAACATTGTTTGAGCTCCCCCTTTTCCAAACCCCATAGGGCTCACGTACTCCCATCCACTACAGTGTAGAGCCAGCGCCAGGGGCTCACAGAGCGTGCTTCGTCCGATCAGTGGTCATGCTAGGGATTGACCAGGTGACTGTGGTCTTTTGCTTGTCATTTAACGTGGCTTTTGACAGTGGAAACATGCAGTTAGCCTGTGAGAGAGAGTTGAGAGGCAGAGGATGGTGGTTAGAAATGGGGGAGTTAGTGTGAGAAGAAAGACATCTCTCTGTTCAGTTCTCTTCCCTAACTCAGTGTTCAGAATCAGGCTGTCTGTAATAGTAACCACACATGCGGCGGCAGTGCACCTGCGTGCAGTTTGACCCACCGTGCTGGTGTAAAGCTCTATTGGATTTAGCCCATGCCCTCCCTGTGCCTTCATTTCTTCTGAATCGTAGAAATACCTTTCTGTAGAGATAGCAGTCTAGTGCTTGTTTGTAAAACTGTTGATCACTGAAGGAGTGATTTAAATATGTATTTACCAGTGGTGGAGTATGTGAAAACTGGGAGCGAATTTTACCGTTGTATTTCTGGCATTCCGCGTTCTGTGTTAGACTCACCAGAGGGCTTCTTGATTTTTATGTCTGAAGTTGCTTATTGATTTTTGTATCTGAAGTTCTACCCAAAGTCCTTTCCTTTGGGCAATTCTCAAATTTTTTTTTTTTTTTTGGTTTGAACTTGACCACTTTTAAGCACACAAAAGAAAATTGTTTTTATTAGAGATTCTTGACAGGGGTGGGGTGGGGGAGGATGTCTTAAGAAAGCCTATTTTAATGGAGATCCTGGTGTTTACCTAAAACTGGGATCTGAACACTTGGACACTGCAGGCTTTGGGAGTGCTCACTTTTAGACATTTCTTAAGTCACCACCCTTACTTCTAATTTAATGAAATAATTAGTTTAACTGAACTAAAGGATCTCAAATGTATAATTTAGAACACAGTCTTGAAGACTGTCTATGTTACACAGATGAGAAAGTCTTGTGATTCATGTGGAATGACATATATAGCAGCACTTTGAATTTTTCTAAGTAACACCCAGACAGATGTCATTTGTGGTCAAGTTTAATCAGCTCTAGAAACTTGTAAAAAAAAAAACAACAGAACCCCATTACTTTCTGCTCAAAGCGTGGACTTTCTTGGGTATTCAAATTCAAAGCCTTCATTAATGAAGGCTCTGTGGTCTACTCTCTTTAGAGAAGGCATAGGAGGGAAATGGTGGTGATGGAAAATGTAAGGAGGAGGAGCTTCTGGTACTATAGGTGAAGCCTTAAATTAGACCAAGTTTTGAACTGAATTGTAAAATGCCAGTTACTTAAATTTTTAGGTTTTGGTGCTTTCAATATCAGAGGCTGAACTTTTTCGCTTACAACAGGTTTTTTTCCTTCTTTTTTGGAGAACTAAACAATTCTAAGATTCATGACATAAAGCTTTGACCCGTGATAATTGTTAGGCCAGAAGAAGCGTATGCGTATTAAAAGAACATTAAATGTTTAGTGGGTGTCTTGATTATACAGAGTACTTTGGGGTTATGTCTAACTATGGAGGCTTTTTGTTCTTACTTTCAATCTTCTGCATTAAGGAACCTTCAGTCTATTTGTGCTTACAGTGGGCTGTGCACTATTATAGGCAATGAAGACAAAATTAGCAAAGGCCTTGATGTCATGGAACTTCATTCTGGAGAATGGGAGGGAGAGATAGATAACAGAAAAATGATATAATAAAACAAAAAACACCCAACAACAACATAGGATGAAGAGACAGAATAATGGGAGTGTATAAGCTCGTTTATGTAGTGTTGACAGGAAAGGTTTCTCTGATCAGGTGTTAGAGTTGAGCAGAGGTCTGAAGGGAATGAGGGAGAGTAAGCCAGCTGTGGGTGCCTCTGGGAGAAGAGGGTTCCAAGCAGAGGGAACAACAGGAATAAAAACCCAGAGGTGAAAGTGTAATCGATGAGCTGGGAGAACAGAAAGGAGGCTTGTTGCTCTGAAGCTGCGTGAGCAAGGTAGAGAATTGGAGGAGATGAAATCAGAAAGGTATCAGGGAATAGATTATATGGGGTCTCATAGGCCATATTAAAGATTTTGGGGGTTTTTGAAGGGTTTTGAACAGAAGAATAACATTTTATTTACATATTAAAAGGATCATCTGGCTGCTTTGTTGAGACAGATTTTAGGGGGAAAAGGTAGAGGCTTTTGCAGTTATCCAAGTGAGAGATTGGCAGTGTCTTCGACGAGGGTGCTGACATTGGAGGTGGTTAGACTCTGGGTGTGTTTCAGTGTAAAGCCGTGACAATTCGGTGTAAGGGTGAAAGAGAGGACTCAAAGTTTTGAACCTATGATTAAGGATTCACACCTCTTTCCTCCCACCATGTATCACTCTTTCTCCTGTTGGACGTATCTGGAGTCTGTCCATGGGAGAGAGGGTGTTTCACATGGGCATTGAAGGGCAGTTAGAATTTTGGTAGATAGAGCTGGGGCAGAAGAGAGCATTTCAAATCAAAGAAACAGTGTGGACAGAGTCTGGAAGTGGAGTGGTGGAATGGAGGGTTGGAGTGAGAAATGAGGCTGGAGAGGTCTAAGAGAAAGGAGTTAAGGCCCAAAGAGTGAAATTAGCTTTGTTTTTTCCTCACGTTGTATAAGTACTACTTGTTCTGGCAGGTAGTTATTCCCAGGGCAATGATGTTCATTCAGTGGGTTTCCATACAGCATTCCGTGTGTACAGGGGTCCACAGAGATTCCACATGTTTATGGAAACAGATGTGCTATTGATAATTCAGAGATCAGTGTTTCCTAGTCAATTTTCAAATTTCAAAAGTAATTTTAAAAGTAAATTGAAAGTTTGTTTTGGGCCATGTTTACCTCTGAGATATACTATTAGACACCCAAGTAGAGATGTTAAAATAGACAGTTGGATGTATGAATCTGGAACTCCAGACTAATGAAATAAAATGGAGAATTGTCTGTAAATTGTCCATTTATAGGTAACATTTAAAGTAATAGAACTGGAGTCGGTCCACTAAGGAGAGAAGGTAGCTAGAGGGGGGATGAATGAGGCTCACGGACTGAGCGCAGTGGCATTGTAGCGCATTGCAAAGCTCTTTACAGAGGTGTGGACAGTGTGCAGTGTGAGGCAGAGAACTCGGCAGGTGCCCCCTGGCAAGCCTGTGCTGAGAAGAGGCCAAGCTGAAGGGGTGGGGCCACCTCCCTGCATGGCTGGGGGGCTGCCCAGGCCCTTGGTTTTGTGGTGGCAGAAGTGGCTTAGGCGAGTTGCAAGTGCTTCGTGGCCGGTCCTTACCAGCACTGACTCTGGAGGTGGGCAAGCCTGGCCTGCGGAGGGAAGTAGCTTCATTCCCTCGGGCAGGGACAGCAGAAGGTAGAGGCGGACATCGAGTTAGGCTCAGAGCTGGACACCCTTCTGGGACCACACTGCAGGGAGTGGTTGAACACAGTTCACTTAGAGCACAGGGCTCAGAAACCCTGCCAAGCATCTGAAGTGTCTTTTAAGTAAAATTTGAGGGAGGTGGGTACTTACATGGGCGAAAGCAAGCATGCTTACTAGTTTTGAACTAGTTTTGAAGGTTAAAAGTCCCCTAAAGGGATTTTATTGTAACCAGTACCCTCACTGTTCCCTGTACACTCACAGATATGCGCATACATGCACTTTCCTGCCCTCTTTCAGAATGTACCGAGAAGAGCTCAACCTGTAGAATATTTTTAGAGTTCTTGGATTCTTAGCATGTAATAGGTACTGCTTGTCTTTGTTCTGATTTGTGTAGCATAATGTATTGGCATGATAATTAAGACTATGAATTCTGGAATCAAATGAATATGAATTTGAACTCCAGTTCTGCCACTTAACTACCACTTTGGGTAAATGACTTAGTGTCTGTAAGCCTAAATATGCTCTTCAGCCACAACAGCAGTATTGATGGAGAGAGACACCTTTATCTCCTGCCTGTGTGTGGCACCAACTGAAAGTCAGGCAGATTTGTATAAGTATTTTTATGTATTTTACCTTTATTATTGATAAAGATTAGGTTGAAGGATGTGGTTTAGGTATGTTCTAATACTGATTCAGAATTAGGTATATAAATTAGATGAAATTACCCAGCAAATCTCTGAAAGTATGGGACAACCCCAGGTCTCTCTCTGCAGAGGCAGGAAGTGCCTGTCACACTTAAGAGGAAAATGTGTATCTTCTGCATGCACGTAGACCCTGGCAGAGCAGCAGAGGCTGAGCCACACTGCCTTTTCCCGAATACACCAATCAGAAAAGCCACTAGCCTTCCAGAGAGTAGATTGAGAAGGCCTGGACTGCATGTAGCTAATGAAAACCAGAGGTGAGGAGGCTAAGCATTTCTCTTGCAAAAAGTACCTACACTGTGGTATATGTGTAAATCACTTGATACTGTGCTTGGCACACCGTAAATATTTGGTAAATGCAGGATTTTGTTATTTGCATCTGGTGGATTGCTCAGTAGCTATTTATCAATTGAGCATGTTGCCACCAAATACCAGAAAGGTTTTTTTTTAAATTAAGAAACAAAGATACACAAATCTACAAAGCTAATTTAATGAACAACCTTGTGTACTCCTCACCATCCAGAGCTAACAGATGTTAGTATTTTGTAATACACATCTTTGTTTTTACAAAAATAAAACAATACTAATGAATCAAAGTCTGTTAGGTAATTTCCCTTGCAACCCCACTTCCAAAAGCAGCTCCTATGAGGTATTTGGTGTGTGTCTTTCCATTCAGTGTTTCATAGCATCTTAATATTCAACAAATGATATCATACTGTTCATATCTTTCAGTAACTTGACTCTTTCTTTGAGCCGTACCTACACTAATAAATGTATATAGTTCACTCATTTTAACTGCTGAAGAATATTCTATAAGAACATTTAACTTTCTATACTTTATTCAAAGGACACATTGTTAATAGCTTCAGTAAACACCACAGAAGTGTGGCCAAAGGGCCACGTGACTCCTTCCACATGTAGTGTAAACCCAGCCATTGTAGGGCTGGTTGATGGGTTCAAGGGTGCAGTGTCAGCAGGTTAGTGATAACTGCTCTTCTTATTTCCATGGATAGCCATGGATTCTGTGATGAAGCTATTTCATAAGCTTAATGGCCTCTGCCCATGCTTTAGAAGTGGGGATCACAGAGCCAGAGCCAGAGTAGCCAGGGCAAGAGAGGGGGATCGGAGTGGGGATACCCATGGTTCCAGATTCTAGATTCCAACCACGGGATCATTCACTTTTACTCCAAAAGAAATAGGGATTCCTAGGCCTGGTTGAATACTCCCAGCAGCTGGACCTTCTAATGTTAGTGATCCTTTTCTTATAAAATGATTAACCCCCTGAACACCAACACTTTGAGTAAAGAGATTATAAGTGGCTCATAAGTGGCCAGCATCTGGAAATTGAAGCAAGGGCAAAGTGAAAACCACCCCTTGAATCATGTTTGCAGAGAAGTGTGCCAAGGACTCTTTTATTACTCCAGTGTCATTATAAATTTAATTGGTGTTATGTCAGCTACTTAGCTCAGAGCTAATAGCATCTTAAACTCTATTCTGTTTGTGCCAGTTCCATGGTAACTTGATTGGGTGTGGAGTTGGGACAAGTGGCAGTTGTGACGTCTGGTCTGTATAGAGTGATTTCATCACAGTATGAACTCCATCACCCTGGATGGAGAATTGTCACAGGTGGTGTGACCTGATCTCTCTGCCCCTCAGAACACTCAGAGCCATTTGAGCTAAGACCCTGGGATGCTTGTCTGACCAAGAGGTTTAGCTTAGAGAACAGCAGTTTCTTGGTGGTACTGACAGGTATAATTGTGCATCTTCCTTTTCTTTCTTAATGAAAAGAAGCTGAGGTTTTTTGAAAGGTTTATAAATAGCCCTTTGAGATTGGAGTGTATTTGTGGTTCCCCAGTTCTGCCCTCTGCTGACCTGTCCAGATCAGCAGAGGAGGCGCCGATGAGTCATGCATCTGTGCTCGCCGCGGCTTCGAGCGCTTGCTTGTTTTCACTGTCTCCAGGTCCTTTTATGGGTTTCTGATTGCCATATCTCTATTTTTTTAGTTGTACAAATACGTTACTCTGTTGGAAAGTAGGAATGTGATCACATAGAAGTTTCCTTACCCTTGTTTGTCCATTGGCCCTCCCAGAGTACCTTAATAACTCATCAAATGTTAAGTGCTTGCTGATAACATTAATTTTCAGAAATTAATATGTCAGTGTATTTTACCCTGGGTTGTGTGTGTGTGTGTGTGTGTGTGTTTGTGTGTGTGTGTGTTACACTAAGTCTGGGTGGAGTAAAGACAGATTTGCTGTGAAAATAATTAATTAGGAAACTTGCCTTGCCTGATTTTAAACACAGGGCTTTCGTGTCCTGTCTTTTCTCCTTGTGGTGTGGTATTTTGAGAAGACTAAGAATTCATTTTTATTTTTAATTAAGATAAAGTACACACAACATAAAATTACGTTGTTGTGCAGCCATCACCACTGTCTGATTCTAGAATGTTTTCATCACCCCCAAAAGAAACCCCTTACCCATTAAACAGTTTACCGCCCATTTCCCTTTCCTCTAGCACCTGGCAGCCTTTAATATTTTCTGTTTCTATAGATTTGCTTGTTCTGGATATTAATATATAAATGGGTCACACAGTAGGTTGCTTTTTTTGTCTGGCTTCTTTCACTTAGCTTAATGTTTTCAAGGTTCATCTGTGGCTTAGCATGTAGCACTACTTCATTCTTCTTTGTGGCTGAACAATATTCCATTGTATGGATATTACACATTTTGTTCACCTGCCCATCAGCTGACAGACATTTGGTTGTTTCTACTTTTCGGCTACTATGAATAACGCTGCTGTGAACATGCACAGGTTTTTGAACACCTGCTTTTATTTCTCTTGGGTGGAATAGCCTAGGAGTGGAATTGCTGGGTCATATGATAATTCTAACTTTTTACTTCCTTAACAAACTGCCAAGCTGATGTCCACAGTAGCTGCATCATTTTACATCCCCACCAGTAATGAATGAGAGTTCTAATTTCTCCACATCTTTGCCAACACTTAATTTCTGTCTTTGATTACAGCCATCCTAGTGGCTGTAGAGTAGTATCTCATTGTGGTTTTAATTTGCATTTCCCTATTGACTGAGTTTGGACATCTTTTCATGTGCTTATTGGCCATTAATACATATTCCTTCTTTAGAGAAATATATGTTCAAGTCCTTGCTCATTTTTTAATTGGATTGTTTACCTTTTTGTTTTTGAGTTGTACAATAATAGAAATTCTTGGCCTACTTGGAGCAGATAGGATCAGACTGTCTCTGCATGTCAGACATAACTGCATGCTAGTCTTGTCCCCATGGTTGAGTCAGTTACACCTTGACTTCCAAGAATGCAAGGTGTTGACCTTACTTCCTCTCACAGAAGGCACACCCTGATTCACCTACCCCTTCACCATGCCTACAGGCCAGACTCGACGTGAGCACTGTTGATTTGATCCTCGTGCTCTGCTAAGACTGGGGCAAACTAAAGACAGATTGAAATAGTAAGACTTCTCATTTTATGTGCTCATTTGGAAAACTTGTGGCATTTTAATAGTCCTTGTTGATGAATACCTGGCTTCCTGGTCCTGGAGAAGCAGAAGAACAATAATGTATATTGGGAGACTGCTTGCTTTTATAAAATTTATTTTCATGAGATCTCTCTATTAGGTATTGTGTGCATTTAATTTTCACATGTGATGGAACTAAGGAGAGTGTTTCTATGGGGGCTGTAAGTTTTAGTTTGTTTTAGAAAGGAATCAAAGACCCCAGGGTTGTGATATCCGTAGTGGTCTCTGTGTATCCTTTTCCTAATCTCTTTTACTCCAATCTTACTAAATGTTGACTTTCTACAAGCCTATACCACCTCTTATTCTGTGTTCTTTCTCATGGCTTCAAGTACAACCTGTATGCAAGATTTTCTCTTTTGCCCAGACCTCTTCTGTGCACTTCAGACCCAATCTAGTTCTCTTCTCACATCTCACATGGATATCACAGGATAAACTTGACATGCCTAAAACTACACTCGTATCTTCCCTTCCAAACCCAGTACTCTAGGGGTTATTCTTGACCCCACCCAACTTCAGATATCTAATGAAGGACTTGTCCTCTTGTTGATATTTCTCCTGAATATTTCTTAAACCTGTTTTTATCTATCTCTACTGCCTCTGCTAAGATACTGTCATCTCTTTCGAAGCCTATTGCAGTGGCCTCCAAGTGGGTTTCTCAGCATTCCCAGTTATGTTCTCTAATCCATGCTGCCCAGCCTTTTTTACATTGCAGCACCCAGGAAATAGTATTTGAATGATTCACTGGGGTAAATAGACAAAGGTGCTCAAGGTTGGAGGCAGCTTCCCAGGAGGACTTTGGTGGCCCTGAACCTACCCAGCCACTCTAGGGACTGAAGGGAACAATATCTTGGGCACATCTGTTACCTGTTCATGACTCACTGGGCATTCTGTGGGAAGCTCTACTCTAACTCATTCTCTATGTTACAGCCTGAGTGGTATTTTATTTTCAATGGAAATTTGATTTTGAAGTTTAAACCCATTGGCTTTCTGCCAATTATCATCAAGATAAATACCAAATCTTTAATACAGCTAAGACCCTGCATGATCTGACACCCATCCAGCCTCTTGCTTCTGTGTTCTCTCTTTCTTTCTACTTCAGCCCCAGTGGTTGTCATTCAGTTCCCAAACATGCCATGCTCCATGCTGCTCCACCTGCCTGAAATCACTCTCTCCCCAACCCTCACCTCTCCACTTAGTTAATTCCTACTCCTACTCAGAGCTAGTTCAAAAGTGCTTGTTATACACAAAGACATATAATAATTAAAATGGCAAAGATCAAGGATAAGGACAGTATTAAAAGCAGCCACAGAAGGAAAAAAGATCACATACAAAGGAAAACCCATCAGGCTGTCATCAGAAACCTTACAGGCCAGAAGGGAGGGGCATGATATATTTAATGTAATGAAACAGAAGAGCCTGCAACCAAGAATACTCTATCCGGGAAGATTATCATTTAAATTTGAAGCAGGGATTAAACAATTTCCAGATAGGCAAAAGCTGAGAGAATTTACCTCCTACAAACAATCTCTACATTGTATTTTGGAGGGATTGCTATAGATGGAAGTATTCCTAAGGCTAAATAGCTGTCACCAGAGGTAATACAACTACAGTAAAGAAAGTAGACCAATTAATTACTAAGCAAATGCAAAATTAAATCATCTATCCCCAAAGTCAGTGAAGGGCTAGACAAAGAATACAGAATATGATACCTAATATATAAAGAATGGAGGAGGAAGGAAAAGGAGGGGAAAAAATAAAGAACCTTTAGATTGTGTTTATAATAGCCTACTAAGTGAGTTAAGATAGTAAAGAAGTTACCCTTGAACCTTTGGTAACCACAAACCAAAAGCCTGCAATGGCAATAAGCATGTACCTATTGATAATCACTCTAAATGTAAATGTTCTGAATGCATCAATCAAAACACATAGAGTCACTGAATGGATAAAAAACCAGACCCATCTGTAAGCTGCCTACAAGAGATTCACTTCAAACCCAAAGACATAGACAGACTAAAAGTGAAGGGATGGAAAAAGATATTTCATGCAAATAATAGGGAGAAAAAAGCAGAAGTTGCAGAACTTGTATCAGACAAAGTAGAATTGAAAACAAAGAAAGTAACAAGAGACAAAAAAGGATATTACATAATGATAAAGAGGTCAGTCCAACAAGAGGATATAACCATTATTAATATATATGCACCCAACACAGGAGCACTGACATATATGAAACCAATACTAACAGAATTAAAAGGGGAAATAGACTGCAATGCATTCATTTTAGGAGACTTCAACACACCACTCACTCCCAAGGACAGATCAACCAGACAGAAAATAAGTAAGGACACAGAGGCACTGAACAACACATTAGAAGAGATGGACCTAACAGACAGCTACAGAACACTCCACCCAAAAGCAGCAGGATACACATTCTTCTCAAGTGCACATGGAACATTTTCAAGAATATATCATATACTAGGCCACAAAAAGACCCTCAGTAAATTCAGAAAGATTGAAATTGTACCACCAGCTTCTCAGACCACAGAGGTATGAAACTAGAAATAAATTACACAAAGAAAACAATAAAGCCCACAAACACATGGAGGCTTAACAACATGCTCCTAAATAACCAATGGATCAATGACCAAACAAAAACAGAGATCAAGCAATATATGGAGATAAATGACAACAGTAATTCAACACCACAAAATCTGCGGGATGCAGCGAAGGCCATGCTAAGAGGGAAGTATATTGCAATATAGGCCTACCTCAGGAAAGAATAACAATCCCATATGAACAGTCTAAACTCACAATTAATGAAACTAGAAAAAGAAGAACAAAGGAGGCCCAAAGTCAGTAGAAGGAGGAACATAATAAAGACTAGAGCAAAAATAAATAAAATCGAGAAGAATAAAACAATAGAAAGAATCAATGAAAGCAGAAGCTGGTTCTTCGAGAAAACATGTCTGCCCAGGGGTTTATCTATTTTGTTAATTTTCTTGAAGAACCAGCTTATATCAAGAAAAAAAGAGAACAATACATAAATGACATAACATAAAAAACATAAACAATCAGAAATGAGAAAGGAAAAATCACTATGGAAACCACAGAAATACAAAGAACTATTAGAGAATACTATGGAAAATTAAATGCCAGTAAATTGGACAGCCTAGAAGAAATGGAGAAATTCCTAAAAAAATACAACCTTCCAAGACTGACCCAGAAAGAAAAATAAAGTCTGAGCATACCAATTACCAGCAATGAAATTGAATTGGTAATCTAAAAACTACCTAAGAACAAAATCCCTGGACCAGATGGCTTCACTGCTGAATTAGACATTTAGTGAAGACCTAATAACCATCCTCCTTAACAGTTTTCCAAAAAGTAGAAGAGGAGGGAATACTTCCAAACTCATTCTATGAGGCCAGCATCACTCTAATAACAAAACCAGGCAAACACACCACAAAAAAAGAAAATTATAGACCAATATCCCTGATGAACATAGATGCAAACATCCTCAACAAAATATTAGGGAACTGAATTCAAAAATACATCAAAAAGATCATCCATCATGACCAATTAGGATTGATTCCAGGATGCAAGGATGGTACAGTATTAGAAAATCCATCAACATCATCCACCACATCAAAAAAAAAGAATGACAAAAACCACATGATCATCTCCATAGATGCTGAAAAAGCATTTGACAAATTCAACATCCACTCATGATAAACACTCTCAACAAAATGGCTATGGAGGGCAAGTACCTCAACATAATAAAGGCCATATATGACAAACCCACAGCCAACATCATACTTAACAGCGAGAAGCTGAAAGCTTTTCCTTTAAGATTGGGAACAAGACAAGGATGCCCACTCTTCCCCACTTTTATTCAACATAGTTCTGGAGGTTCTGGCCATGGCAATCAGACAACACAAATAAAAGGCATCCAGATTGGTAAGGAAGAAGTTCAACTGTCACTGTTTGCAGATCACATGATATTATACATAAAAAACCCTTGAGAATCCATCCCAGAACTACTAGATCTAATAACTAAATTCAGCAAAGTTGCAGGATACAAAATCAGTGCACATAAATCTGTTGCACTCCTATATACTAATGGTGAACTACCAGAAGAAGAAATGAGGAAAGCAATTCCATTCACAGTTGCATCAAAAAGAACCAAATTACCTAGGAATAAATCTAACCAAGGAGGTGAAAGATCTATACCCTGAAAACAACAAGACACTCATGAGAGAAATTAAAGAAGATAACAATACATCCGATGCTCATGGATAGGAAGAATTAGTATTATCAAAATGGCCATTCTGCCTAAAGCAATCTACAGATTCAGTGTAATTCCTATCAAAATACCAATGGCATTCTTCAATGAACTAGAGCAAATAGTTCTAAAATTCATATGGAACCACAAAAGACCCGAAATAGCCAAAGCAATCTTGAGAAGGAAGACTAAAGCATTGGGGATTATGCTCCCCAACTTGAAGCTCTCCTACAAAGCCACAGTAATGAAGACAATTTGGTGCTGGCACAAGAACAGACCTATAGATGAATGAAACAGAATAGAGAGCTCAGATATAAACCCAAGCATATATGTTCAATTAATATACAATAAAGGAGCCATGGATATACAGTGGGGAAATGACAGCCTCTTCAACAACTGGTGTTGGCAAAACTGGACAGCTACATGCAAGAGAATTAAACTGGATTATTGTCTAACTCCATAAACAAAAGTAAACTTGAAATGGATCCAAGACTTGAATGTAAGACATGAAACCATAAAACTCTTAGAAGAAAACATAGGTAAAAACCTCTTGAATATAAACATAAGCAACTTTTTCCTGAAACACATCTCCTCAGGCAAGGGAAACAAAAGCACAAATGAACAAATGGGACTACATCGTGCTAAAAACCTTCTGTACAGCAAAGGACACCATCAGTAGAACAAAAAGGCATCCTGCACTACCAGACAATGTATTTGTAAACGACGTATCTGACAAGGGGTTAACATCCAAAATAATATAAAGAACTCACATGCCTCAACATCCAAAAAGCAAATAACCCGATTAAATAATGGGCAGAGGATATGAACAGACAATTCTCCAAAGAAGAAATTCACATGGCCAACGGGCACATGAAAAGATGCTCCACATTGCTAATTATCAGGGAAATGCAAAATAAACCACAAGGAGATATCACCTCACACCAGTTAGGATGGCCAACATCAAAAAGACAGACAACAACAAATGTTGGGGAGGATGCAGAGAAAGGGGAACCCTCCTACACTGTTGATGGGAATATAAATTAGTTCAACCATTGTGGAAAGCAATATGCAGGTTTCTCAAAAAACTAAAAATAGAAATACCATTTGACCCAGAAATTCCACTCGTAGGAATTTACCCAAAGAAAACAAGATCTCAGATTCAAAAAGACTTACGCACCCCTATGTTTATTGCAGCACTATTTACAATAGCCAAGAAATGGAAGCAACCTAAGTGTCCATCAGTAGATGAATGGATAAAGAAGTGATAGTACATATACACAATGGAATACTATTCAGTCATAAGAAGAAAACAAATCTTACCATTTACAACAACATGGATGGAGCTAGAGGGTATTATGCTCAGTGAAATAAGCCAGGTGGAGAAAGACAAGTACCAAATGATTTCACTCATTTGTGGAGTGTAACCACAAAGCAAAACTGAAGGAACAAAACAGCAGCAGATCACAGACTCCAAGAAGAGACTAGTAGTTACCAAAGGGAATGGGTTGGGGATGATGGGTGGGGAAGGAGTGAGAAGGGATTAAAAGGCATTATGATTCACACACATAATGTAGGGGGGTCATGGGGAAGGCAGTATAGCACAGAGGAGACAAGTAGTGACTCTGTAGCTCTACTACACTGATGGAGAGTGACTTCAGTGGGATATGGAGAGACTTAATAATATGGGTGAATGTAGTAACCACAATGTTTTTCATGTGAAACCTTCATAAGAGTGTGTATCAATGAGACCTTAATAAAAAAAAGATTGCTAGCTATTCATGTAGAAGTGCTTGTTATTCCCTTGGTTACACCAGGTGTTTCCTCCATTAGACATCATGCTTTACTCTTAGATCCCTATTACAGTGGTAGTTAAATAAATGTCCATGTGCCCTGCTTCAGTGTAATCTCTGTTGTAAGGTTGTAAGTGTGACTTGTTCACTGCTCTAATCACAGTGCTTTGGGGGCCTAATATGTATTAGGTGCTCAATAAATGTTGGTTAAATGACTTATGTGTTAATTCTTAGTGCTAGGGATGAAGTATTAATCAAGTCTGACAAGATCACTATTCTTTTTTTAATATAGCATGTTATTTCAACATGTTACTCTGTAACAACCACTTTCTAATTGTTATCGCCTCATTGAAACCTCATATTAATATATATCCACTTATCTGTAAATTTTAAAATTTTTCTTTTGGTATTATTACTATACAATTACATGAACAACACTGTGGTTACTAGATTCCCCCCATTAACAAGTCCCCACCACATACCCCATTACAGTCACTGTCCATCATCATAGTAAGATGCTATACAGTCACTACTTGTCTTCTCCATGCTAGCCTGCCTTCCCTGTGCCCCCCCAACATTATGTGTGCTAATTGGAATGCCCCTTATTTCCCCTCTCCCTCCCTCCCTTCCCACCCCCACCCCCAAGTCCCTTTCCCTTTGGTTACCAAAGGGTTCAAGGGTAGTTCCCTTACTACTTAACAGTCTAATTTAACTCAACGTAGTATGCTATTACAAACACAACCTAAAGGTTCTTATTTTTTCCCTCCTTTTTCTTCCTCCATTCTTTATATATTAGGTATCATATTCTGTACTCTTTGTCTATCCCTTAATTAACGTTGATTTGATTTTGCATCGGCTTAGTAATTAATTGTTCTACTTTGCTGTGGTTTTATTTTTCCTGGTGACAGCTATTTAGCCCTAGGAATACTTCCATCTATTAGCAGTCCCTCCAAAATACACTGTAGAGCTGGTTTGTGGGAGGTAAATTCTCTCAGCTTTTGCTTATCTGAAAATTGTTTAATCTCTCCTTCAAATTTAAATGATAACCTTGCCTGTTAGAGTAATCTTGGTTCGAGGCCCTTCTTTTCAGTGATTTAAATACATCATGCCACTCCCTTCTGGCCTGTAAGGTTTCTGTTGAGAAATCTGATGATAGCCTGATGGGTTTTCCTTTATATGTGATCTCTTTTCTCTCTTTAGCTTGTTTTAAAAGTCTGTCTTTATCTTTGAAGATCACTATTCTTATGAAGCCTACATTCAGGTAAGATAACAAAGAAAGAAGAAAATATCGTAGTAAAGGTGATACTTTAGAGAGGTACTGGGGACCTCCTTTAGTAGTAAAGGAAGGCCTCGCTGAGAAAGTGCAGTTTCAGCCAAGATATGAATGAGAAGCAGCAGCCAGCCACTTAAAATACGAAGAGTAAGAAATTCAGGTGGAGGGCACAGGTGGCACAGATGTCTAAAGGTTGAGATAAGTTTGGTGGAGTGTAAGCAAGTGAAAGGGGGAAAGAGTGGTAACAAGGTCTGAGTAGTTGATAGGAACCAGATCATGCGTGGCCTTATTGCCCAGTAAAGGAGTTTGGATTTTATTCTAATTGTCATGGGAAGACATAGAGGGTTTTGAGCAGAAAGTAATTTGATTTATGTGTTAAAATACGCATGACAGACATCCAGGCTAGGATGGTGGAGGCTTTGATGGGATGGTAGCAGTCAAGCTGGGTAGAAAGGAGAGTATGGTTTAGGGATATATTTGAAAGTAATTTGCAGTTTGCAGTTTGACTGGTTTGGGGATAGGGAGTTTAGGGAGAAGGAAGTAATCAGGGGAGGCTTCTGTATTTGTGTGTGTGTTCCCGTGGTTTTAAGTCGGGCGTTTGGATGAGTACTGTTCACTGAGGTGGAGGAGACTGGGCTGGGCGGGTGGCGAGCTGACAGTAGGTCAGCGGTGTTTGTTTTAGGCATGTTAAGTTTGGGTTTGATATCCAAAAGGTTTGTAAGCAACTGGATGTGTGAATCAGGAATAAACGGGAGGTCCGGGTTGGACATAGAAATCTGGGAATAATAATAGTGTTTAAAGCTGTGAGGCTAGATGAGAGTTTCGTGAGACACTAGATGAGACTACACTGAGAGAAAGAGGAGAAGAGGGATTCCACGACGGCTTCCTAGAAAATGCCAGCATTTTGAAGTTAAGCAGAAGAGAAGAAGTTAGCAAAAGAAAACTTAGAAGAGGCAGCTAGTGACGTAGGAGGAAAGCAGGAGTGTAGGGTCGTGAAAGCTAAGAGAAGAAGGCATTTTAACAGTTGCGTTGAGTGCTGTTGATGGGTAAGAATGGGTAGAGTCAGAAGACAGTGGAGAAGTAACCACTGCTTTGGGCAGCAGAGCCCCTTGGTGACCTGGACCACAGTCAGTTCAGTAGAGTAAATGGAAGCATGACTGGAGAGGTCTGGGGAGCAAATGGGAAGTAGCGAGTGAGGCAGCTGCTAAAACCGGTTGGTTTAAGGAGTTCTGTTAGGAAGGTGGGGAGAAAGGGGGCAGTATCTACAGGGAAATGTGGAGTCCGTAAAGGATTGTAAAGTGACTTACCCACCAAGGAGGATCTTGCAGAGGAAGAGAAATAGAAGATTAAAAAGAAAGAAAAAAGATAATTGTGGGAGTGAAATGTTTGAGGAGAGGGGGGATGGAATCAACGCCAAGTGGAAGGGTTGTGTTCTGACAGGAGCAGGGCGCTCTCTCCGTTTTAACCGCAGGGAAAGAAGAGGGCCTATGGACAGGTGTAGGTCAGGTAGGAGATTTGGTGGTGGGAACAAGAGGGATTTCTCATCGGATTGCTTGTATTTTCTCAGTGAGGTGGGTGTGAGAGAGCACAGGAGATTTGAGGAGATTAAGTGTGAAATAGTTGTTTTGCTCAGCAGACAACTGAACTGGACAGTGCTGAGTGCCCGTTCAGATTCATGGTCCTGCATGGGAAGTGAATGATTCGGTGCAGTTGAGGGTTTTCTCAGGTGACTCTCAGTGGTTCAGGCACAGCAAAGAGTAGGCAGATTTGGGTCTAACTTGGGTTGGCATTTTGCCAGACAAGTGCAACAGAGGGAGAGAAAGGCAAAGGAGAACAGGGTGTTGGCAAGGGGAATAAGTCTAAGTGATGGACTGTGGGAGCTAAGCTGGGTAGGACGGGGAAGACCATGAGATCACAACGGATAATGAAAACCGTGTTGAGTGGTGAGGGCGAAGAAGTGCTGGAGTGAGTTATCAGGTAGAAGGGACCTGGAAAAAGATGAAGTGGTGGCAGTGAAATAGACATTTCAGGGGTGGTGTGGTTACCAGTATTGACAAGATCTCTAGAGTATGACATGGGCACGGTGGTGAGATGGGGTAGAGTAGATAGAAATGGTGAGGGGGAGGTCATGGTATGGCATGGGTCATCTGTGTCCTTGTTAGTCACCTCGAGTGGTACGGCAGTGGTGGAGGACGCCGCTGGGCCACTGGTGAATGAGGGACAGTACCCAGATATTGTTAGATTGCAGCAACGAGCAGGGAAGGGGGGTGGTAAAGAGGAGGATACCACAGAATTTAAGGTTTTGGGAGGAAAAAAGAGGAGAAATGGTTTGGTACTAAATGAATGGAAGGATGGATGGATGGAAACTTATGCTTTTATTAGATAGCTTTCATTGAAAGTTAAAAAACTCTGAAATCTCTACCTACTGGACTCCATTCTACTTTTCAAGACCCCCTTTTTTGAAAACAGGTTGGCAAACTATAGCCTGCTGGCCATATCTGGCTTGCTGCCTTTTTGTGTTTTAGAACACAGGATCCCCGTTCATTTACACTGCACCCGTCTGTGCACTGCCTACAGCTGCCTTTGTAATAAGATGGCAGAGTTGAATAGTTGTGACAGAGGTAACTCCAGAAAGCCTAAGGTATTTTCTGTCTGGAAGAGAAAGTTTGCTGACTTCCACATTTGAACAGTGGTTCTCAAACTTTAGTATGCTTCAGGATCCCCTGGGGGGCTGGGCTCCGCCTCTGCCATTTCCAAATCAGTGGGTCTGGGTCGGGGCCTGAGAACATGCATTTCTAACAAGTTCTCAGATGCTGCTGATGCTGCAGATTTCTAGGGACCACACTTGAAGAGCCATTGCTTTAGCAATTTAAGGTGGTGGTAGGTTCCTTCTCCCCTTAATTTTCTCTGAGCCAAATGTGCCCACCTACCCCAGCCTCTTGTCACTTGCCATGCTTCACTGGCTTCTCTCACCCCTTTAAGGCTGGTGCCCACAAATGCAGTTATTCTTTGGATAAAGTCTGATCAAGGCCATGTATGTTGAACAGTTGCCCCTCCTGGCTGTGTGCTTACCTGTGAGCTTTCTACGGTCCTTCCTGGATTGTCTGAGGGCCTGGGCTTTCCCTGGGGCTCCAATGAAGCTGACGTGTTAGGGCAACAGTAGGTAGAGATCACCGAAACCCTAGGGTCTCTAGGGAGCTAAGCACTGTTGTTCGGAGGAAATTAGAATTGCTCTTATTTCCAGAGTTGAATTGCTCTCAAGTGTTTGAGGAGTGTAGAGGTCTGTCCTGGGCAGGTTGAGCATGTGATCTCAGATGGGAGCTGGGAGTCTGTCCCCCATGATGGCAGCCTCAGTCTCTGAGCGTCAGGGAACATCTGGGAGAAGAAGAACAAGGCCAGTCCTCAGCTGAACCAAATCTTTTGCCTCCATCTTCTAGGAGGCGCTCTGAAAAAGTGTTTGAAAGCAGTTTCTTAAAAATGTAGAGACAGTAACACCCTCTTAGATTAGCCTAGTTGTGTCCTTAAGAGTGAAGTGAATGTAGCCTGATGAATTCACAAGTGGACGTGAGTTCTCGGGGCCAGTTGTCCCTTGGCCTTGCCTGCCAGCCCGGGCTGGCGCGCCTCTCCTGCCTGAGTGCCCCCCACCCGTTCAGGCTCCGCGCGCTCCCCCTCTGGCCATGCCGGCTGCATTTCCCCTCCTGGCTTCTCTGATTGTGGCCTCACTGCCTTGCTTTCCTTCTCTTCCTCGTCTTGTTTCCCTGCCTTCTTCACATTTTACTCCCTGTCTGCCAAGACATGCTTCCTCAGCCTTTAGTGAGTTCCTGTCCTCTTGCTGAACTTCCCCTTGTGGGCAGCTGGCATCCTCTGGCCATTTTACAGTTCTACAAACTGAGTGAGCATGAGAATGAGTGAAGCTCTTGAGTTTTTAATTTGGAAGTTATGGGAGAGACAGACAGAAGGTCTCTGGTTTTGTCTCTGGTTTCTGATTCGCAGTGGAGCTTGAAGTTGGTGTGGTCTGAGGAAATGTGGCCAGGGCAGGTCAAAGTCAGGGTCCAAAACATGGGACTCAAAACAGCAGGTCTTTGAGCACAGATCTCACTGAATATCATGGGCAGAAGGGAACCAAGACTGCTCTGTCTGCTGCCCTGCAGCCTAGGTTGGAAGCAGGCTGTCTTCCCCCTTCCCCAAGCTCCATTTTACCTTTCTTATTTGGTTTGTCTTTAATAAGACAAGAGTTCATTTGAAGAAAGGTTCTGTGACTCAAGAAAAATGGAGGAGAGGGGACACTGGTATTGTCCAAATCTTCATTTTACAAATGGGGAAATGGAGGGTGAGACATACATATTTCTGCCCATACCCCCAAGAAATGGCAAACAGGAAAAACAGTAATTTAGAGAAGAAGGGAGAAAAAATTCCTAAGAACAGAAAAAAATCTCAAGAGGTAGTGTCACAGATGAATTGCCTCAGGAGTCTGAGAGATTGTGTTATGTCAGAGAAGTTCTAGGGACGTGAGCCTCTTTCCTTCATGAGAGGGTGAGAATAAAACACAGTCCCTCAGTCTGACTCCCAGAAAGCAGCAGCTCAGGCTGATGAGCAATAACTGACTGTCATTTCCTTGGCTACGCTGAGCCCCGCAGGAAGTCTCAGACTTTCATGGCAGGACAAGGCCCTGCAAGAATGTCGCTGCACCCAGGGCTCTGTGGTTGGATGCCACTAGAGAATTTCCTGGGGAAAGTGTTCTGAGGGTGATGGCCCAGCAAGACAGAAGGTGCTGCACTGAGGCCGGCAAATGCCTTCCCGGGTTCCTGGGGGAAGGTGTGGGTTTAGCGCCCCCTGGAGTTCACACGGCAGGTGTGGTTCCCTGGTGGCTCAGTGGCCTTGCCGCTGACATCGGACGGACGGAGCGGTTTCTCCGGGATTTCCAATTCCAGGACGTGGGGAAAGTCGGATGGTATATAGTTTTACAGTTGACCTGATAATGTGGAAGGGCTTGACCCTTAGGGCCTGTTGTGTTTGTGTGAGCAAAGCTTTGATGTCCTCACTGGCCTCAGGGAGGTTTGAGTTTTAAACCCATGTATCTATGCAGAGGCAGAGTGAGAGGGCAGTGCCCGAAGCTGAAAACCACTCCGAAGGAGACGGTCATTTCTGCCCTGGCTTCCTCTGCTGGGTGTCTCCCACTCATTCGAGTTGACAGGGAGACCCGCAGAGCAGTGCGTGTATAGGTGAATCAGTAAGACATCATTTTCCACAATAGATGCACTTTTGTTCAATAGGTATTGCGTTCCTATTATGTACCGGCTTTTCTCTGGCCACTGGAACTGTATCAGCAAACGACAAAGCCCTGCCCTCTTGGGCCTCTTCTTCTTGTAAAGAAGACGGTGGACACTGCTTCTGGCGGTGCTGTGGAGGAAAGTCAGGGGGAGCCTAGGGAGTGGGGCTCTGCGGTGTCATCAGGAAGGCCTTTTCCCAGTAGCATTTGAGAAGAGCAACAAGGGAGCAGGTCCTGCAGACACCTGGGGGAGGGAGTCCCCCCAGAGAGCCGGGAAGGGCAGAGGCCGAGCAGAAGCGGCTGGGGGGCGGGGGAGCAGCTCAGAGGCTGGGGTGGCTGGGCTTGGACGAGGGGCAGCGAGTCACGCAAGGGGACTTCAGAGTCGGCCAAGAGCAAGACTGGCTTTTGAAAAGCCTTTGTCTTACCCTGAGGTGGGAACCATTGGAGGGTTTTAAGTGTGAAAAGGTGACTCCGGCCACTATGTGAAGAAACTGGCAGGGCTCAAAGGGCAGAAGAAAGGAGACCCTTAGGAGGCTGTTCATTAAGGTCAGATTCTGGATGTATTTTGAGACGGTTGATTGATTGGATGTTAGATGGAAAGAAGATTCAAGGACAATGCCAACATTTTTCATCTTGAGCAGTCACAAGAATGGAGTTGTCTTTTACAGAAATGGGGAACCCTGGGGTCCACAGAATCTCTCATTTGACTAGTAGTTTTAGGAAACCGGAGAGCCAAGGAAGAAGTAGCTTGACTTAATCACCGGTTCCTGAATTTTCTGTATCCTCTCTGATAGTCTCATTTTAATTCTACAATTTTTGGAGGGAGAAATACAAGTCCCAGCGTACTGACTTTTAAGAATCCTTATCAAGGCCCCTGGGGCTCAGTGTGGTCAGAAGCTCTGGGTCCAAGAAGAACCTTGGGGTAGACTCTCTTTCTAGGGGCATCCTTCATATGCTGTTGGTTTTCTGGGACTGCATAGTAACAAATTACCACAAACTGGGTGATTTAAAACAACACAAATGCATTCTCTCACAGTTCTGGAGGCTAGATGCCCAAAATCAAGGTGTTGCAGGGCCATGTCCCCTCTGAAGGGTCCAGTGGGGAGAATCCTTCCTTCCTCCTTCCCAGCTTCTGATGCCTTCCTGGGCTTATGGATGCACCCGTCCACTCTGCCTCCGTCAGTTGACACACGGCATACTCGGTGTGTCTGTGTGTCCCTTTGTCATCACGTGGCCTTCTCATAGGACCCCCCAACGTAATATGATCTCCCCTTGGTTACCTCTGCAAAGACCCTATTTCCAAATAAGGTCACATTCACAGGAGGCAGGGTTTAGGACTTCAGTATATCTTTTTGAGAGATACAATTCAACCCACAACAGATGCTTTGGTCTGGGTTTGATTGTAAGGTTCTTCTGGGCTTAGACATGGCTTTGAGGATGGGATGGCAGCCACTGAATGAAAACTGGGTCCGTCTGTGCTAGCAATGCCCATGTATTGGGATGAAATAAAAATTTTTTTAATGTCCACTAAGTTTATTTAAACAAATAGTAAAGATAGACAAGTTCATTTTGCACCATTTCTTGAAACTTGTAAGATTTTAGGATATGCAGTGGTAAAACTCATGAAACTGAAAGTGGAAGTTAGAATGAAGAATTTTAAAGAGTTGCAACCAGAATTCACTTGTCCAGAGACCTGGGCAGTAGATAGAAACCCTCTTATGGAACATCAGGGATGCCAGCTGGGGCAGCAGACCTGGGTTCCTGAGTGCTGGCTGACTTCCTTAGGTTCCCACGGAGCTGGGAAGGTGCCCAGATGGTACATGGCACTTGCTGTCTAGTTGCTGTTCCCCTTCTGTGCAACACCCAGTGCATGTGCATTCTTCAGTAGTGTGTCAAGAGTTATTAGTGTTTCCCTCTTTTTAACTCACCGCTAGTAAAGTCTTAGGGTTGTTTATCAAAGGAAGTTTGAGTTCCCACTCTGATATCACAATGATAGGACTGTATCAGGCTTAGTAATGTAGTTAAACAAAATTCCTTAGCAAACAGTATACATTTGTGGCCATCAAATTATCATGGTCACTCTGAGTTTTTATGGAGCGCCTGTTGTTTTGTAAGGAATTGTGTGCAAATTGGACAGGTGGGAGAGGAATAAAGAGAGACAGCTTTCTCTAGCCTTTGGAAATTCTGAAGTCTGGAGAAGACAAACAATCATAAATTCACACCAGAACTGAGAAGGACTTGTGGATGCCACAGTTTGGGACCTATAGGAAAAAGTCTCTAAATGTATCATTTAACAAGTATCTGGACAGAAAGTGGGGAAGTCAGAAGTGGGAACATGTAGAGGGGCACCAGAGGTGTAATGGTGAAGGAAGGCCTTGAGCAGTGGAGGCACACTCATTTCAGTTTTCCTCTTTCAGTGGTTGGGGCCCACTTCCCCAGTGAGGCCTGCCAGGCCTGGCTGCTCACCTGTTCGGGCCCAGGGTGAGGGGAGGGCAGGGCTGTGGGGTCAGGCCTCCGCATCACTGGCTTCAGCGTGGCTCCGTCACTGCCCCCTCGGGGGTCTTATTTTGAGCACTCCTCCGAAAGGGGGTCTTTATTTCAAGTGCAAATCCACAGCTCTGTCCTCCGGCTGGAACCGTGGCGAGCCACCATACTTCTGGGGTGACCGCAGGGCAGATCATACACAGACATCATTTCCTTTGACTAATTCTGTGTAATCCTGGTCCAGATGGGACTCCTGAAAGTAGTTCAAGTTCGTTGTCTAAGTCGAGATTTTTAATTTAGGGCCCAGATGGGGTAGGAGGTAAGCTTCCAAAAGGTCTGTTTTACTCGGTGTGTCACTCCCCTGGATTCCTGGCAGGCAGCCTCTCATTAGAAAAGCAGACTTCATCTTGACTCATCTGCCTCGGTAGGACGAGTGACACAGCTTCTCAGCACTCACACAGCCTCCCGTCTCACTGGACAGAGCAGAGGCCACACTGTCCATTGTGCAGCAGTGGCGGCCACAGGCGCCTGGCCCGGGCCATGGAAAACCTTGAGAGACAGTCTGTATGGGGCTGGGGCTTTGTCCTGGAATTTCCTGGCCTTTGTCTGTCTGGTGTAACCTCATGTACTGAGACGCCTGTTTTTAGAGTTGACTTCCTTCTGGGGGAAGAGTGTGGCTGCCTTCCACAGAGCACTTCTGCTTCCTGCACCAGCCGGCCTCCCCTGTGTGGTGGGCGAGCACCCTGGGCAGGTGTGTGTGCCTGGCTCCCAGCAGACACTGCTCCTGGAAGTCATCACTGGTCAGAGGGGAAACCATAACCACTGGGCAGGAAAGCTGCATTGGACAGCCTGCCCATTCCCCGAAACCCTTGTTTCTTTTTCATATTGCAGCAGAAAAAGTCCTACCTGGAGCGGAGCGTGAAAGAAGCTGAGGACAACATCCGAGAGATGCTTATGGCACGAAGGGCACAGTAGGAGGCCTCCACGGGAAGCTTCTCCCCTTGACACTCCTACTCCCGGCAAGGGCAGAGGGGCCTGTGCGGGGAAGCCACCTCTGCTCTGATGGGCATTTTTTCTGGACGGTCTGGTAACACTGTTTTCTACATCACCCTAAGCCCCTGTATTTTTTATCCTGGCTCTGCGGGCCACCCCTGCCCAGGTCACTCCTCTCCCCTGGGGGTCAGGCGTGAACACCCAGGAGAGGGAGGAGGGGAGCCAGGATGCACAGGGGAGCTCTGCTGAGCCGCCTACTAGTCACGCTGGGCAGACCAATAAAAGGCCTCCGTCCCGCACTGCTGAGTCCGCTTCTCTTGAGCTGGGGGGTTAGAACAGGTTTCTGTGGCGGAGGCCGTCTCTGCAGCACCTCCCTTCCCTCTCCAGGGCCGGTGGCCCTGCTCCTGCAGCAGCGGAACCTTGCCCTCTTCTTTTTTCCCTTTCTGTTCCTTTAAGTAATCCCCTCAAACTTCTGAGCCTCCATGTGGTATGCAGATGAGGAGAGGAGACCAGGTCCTAGCTGAATCCTAGGTGAACAGGATCGAGGTGCCTCGGTGGCAATCTGAATGAGATTCCTTTCCCCCTTCCTCCCAAAGTTCACTAATGAGTCAGCAGCACCCCAGGGCGGTCTCCCTTTGGCGGGTGTTAAGACGTGGTGGGGTGGGGGCGGCGGCCCTGTGATGCCGAGGCGATGCCAGGCCTCCCCGAGGCGCAGGAGGAGTGGTGTGCTGCGGCTGGCTTGGGGCAGCCAGCGATTCAGTTCTCAGGAATTCTGTTGCAAGCCAGTTAAACACAGCCAATATTAAAAATTTACAATGAAACTACATTAAAAAAGAGGAAAATAAATATTCAAAACTTATCCCTTCCCAGTTACTAATCTGGCTGTGATCTATGTTTTTGAGGTTAACAGCCTGTTGTATCTGGGTGGCAGAAATACTACACAACGGTGCGCTCCTGTGCTTTTCTTCCCAATTTCACATTCAATATATCACGTCGGTAGCTTGAAATCAGCTATGGGACCATTTACTCCACAGAAACAGGTGATGTTACAAAATCATGGCTCTGGTCTTTGGAAGACAGGGGGCTGGTATATGTCTTTCAGGGACCATCACAGCTTCAGAGGTACGGTGGGCGGCCAGCCGAGAAAGGAAGTGGGACTTGCTGTGGCGGCCCAGCGCCACCCTGTGGCCGGACCTGAGATGGGTGGCCTGGCTGACTAGTTTGTGCTGGGCTGGCTCTTCTCAGCTGTGTGGGTGTGTCACGGGAAGGGAGGTGTCATGAAGGGCCAGCAGGCCAAGAAAGCCGTGGATCTGGGTCCCAGGCCCTTTCCTAGGCTTTGGGGAAATGTGGGTACAGCTCTGGGGCAAGCCCGTCTCTGAGTGGGACTAGGGAGAGGTGGCTCGCCTGGTGAGGGCCCCAAGACGTCGCTGAAGGATACCTGGCCCTGGAACCTGCCTTCCTAATACACTCACACTGCTCTTGTAGCAGCCAGAATGAAAAGGTAAATATACCCCTCATCCTGTACCGAATAGTGGCCACTAGCTGATACCCAGGGCTTAGATTCTATCTGGAATAATTCAGACAGTTGAGGTTTAGACACATTTATTGAAACTTACAGGGTGTTAGCAGAGAAATCATTCAGTGGTATGTCATACCATGCCATTACCTTGAATGTATAATTTAAAAATTATAAATATATATTTCATAACTAAGCCTTTGGCCAAAAAAATAAAAGTCATTTAGCACATTTGTGAAGGGCCAATATGAAATGGATTTTGAACATTAAAAGATCAAGTCACTGAATTAAACAGCAGCGGCCCCTGCTAATCTAGAATCCCACTGTGTCTGCGCAGAGCTAGTCATTTATTTCAGCAATCAGAAGAGATGGGGCAGGCCCACCTGTCTTGTCAGAGGCAGCAGGCGGCAGGACTGGCAGGACAGGAAGGCTGGGCCAGTCAGGTGAGCATGTCCCAGAGACAGCAGCAACACAGAGCTGTCCAGCAGGCTGTGAGGCAGGTGGAGGGGCCCACGTCATCCCTTCTTTGGTCTTCCACCACATACACTGCAGAGGGTGGAAGAGGAGAGAGGGTGAGGATGCGCTGTCACAGCCCCCAGCTCTACAGAGCCAGCGCCTTCCACACTGAGGGAGGGGGAGGCAGCTGAAAGCCACGGGGCCGATCTGGTGCAGCCTTCCTGCTCACGTCACTGCAGATGACGAGTGGAAGGCGTGTGGCTCGGCTGCGCACTACTTGCCTTCCTCCTCTTGAGGACGCTGATCCCCGCAAGGGCAGGCCCTAGGGAACCGACACAGTAGCCTCCCACCACGGCAGCCAGAGAAAAGTAAGAAGGGTCCAGCTGCCTGGCCAGAGCTGGCTGACCTTACTTGGTTTAGAAACCAGGCGGTTCTGTGCCCCGTACTCCGTGGGGAAACTGGAGGGAGTTTCTTCAGATACAGCTAAGCCGTCTCCCAACAGCCAGAGAGTAACTAAAAGCTTCTGAAAAGGAGTTAGGTCCTAAAAGAATAATCGAGAATCTTGGTTTTTCATACACAGCAGCACAAAAAGAATGTGCCCAACCTCTGAACTTTCACCCAAAGCAACAGGAGGCAGGATGAAAACCTGGTCAAGCGGGAAGGCTGCCTGGAGCCTGGCACTCCTGCTTTTCCTCAGAACGGAGCCGGGAACCTGAGCCCTGTCAGGGCCCAGCGCTCTGTAAGAGACTTGAGGGCTAGACAATGCACAGGGCAGGAAGGACCCCAGCCACCCTCTCGCCAGCTGACTTGCTGCCGGCATCAGCCTCTCTTCCCGTAAGCACACACTTAAAAATGGCTGCTGGTCAGCTTTGGCTTCAGAGGATCTGTGGCCACTTTGAAGAAAAATCTCAACAACCATCATCAAACTCAGTTGTAAGCAGTGAGGATTTTTGAACTTTTTGAAAGTTCATGAATACATGAGTCCTAAAAATTGAACCAGTCCTGGGGCAGTCTTCTTTCAGTTCCATTTTTGGGTGCCTATTTTTATATCTCCTCTCTTGGCAACTTCTCTCTCTGGAGCCTGGTAGAGCGGTGAGGAAATGCTGGGTTAGTGATGAGCTTTTCCCAGTTCTCCCACCATACCGGCCCCCTCCGCAGACACAGCCCTTTCCTCCTCTCGTGGCACAGGTTTAATCTCAGCCTGCTTTCATTTGGCCTCACTGAGCAAAAGAGGCGAAGTTGTTTGGGCCTGGGAGACACGGTCCACCACCAGGGAAGTCGGCCAAAGAGGAGACAACCTGTTTATTCTGAGGACTGGTGAGGCTCATTACCTGCTTATCATCCTAACAATAACTTTGAGATATTACCCTCATTCCTGTTATGCAGGTAAGGAACTCAAGGCTGAGAGAGGTTACGCCTCTTGTTCAAGCACACGTGACCAGCCAGAGGCGGGGGCAGGATCTAAACCGAGGCCTCTGGCAAGCCAGTCTTGTCCAGGCCCAACTGGAAAGAAAAAGGGACCATGAGGAGTACAGGAGCGAATGGCCTCTGGGACAGACCTCTTTTAACCAGCCAGAGCCCACACCACCGACGGAAGGCCTAGGCAGCCCAGACCCTGGGGTCAGCACAGCAGGAGAACTCCAGGCAGAGTATCTCTGCCATTTGCCCCGAGGGCCAGCACAAGTCCCCAGCCTCCCCTGATCGTGCATGGGCAGCTTCGGACAAGGAAACCAAGGACACAACTGGCTGTGAACCCCCTTGAAGAACCCTTCCTATTGTTTTCCTGCCAGAGGACTGGCCCTGCTGCCCCTGGGCAGAAGGGCCCCCTGCCCCTGCCTGAGACAGAAATAGCTTGCTTGATCCAGGCCCGAGAGGTGAGGGTGGGCAGGTCTGAAGGTAGGTGGGACTTGTGTTTTCTATCACCCAAAGCTGGGGTGAGTGACCCAGGAGAAAGTGCCGAGGAGGGCCTCAGTTCCCGGCTGCACCCATTTTGGGGCCCTGTGATGGCCAACTTTGTAACTGTTTTCCTAGACGCCCTGCTACCTGTGGCTCTGAGGCACTGCACTCAGCCTGGGCTGCCCCAGGAGAGATGCCACCCCACCTGAGGCCTCACTGCTCCTCACCTACTCTACCACCCAATGGGTGAATCTGCCTGGGAGCTCCTATAGCTGCCTGGCTGGCCAGCCAGTATGCAGCCCGTGCCACCCGAGTCCTGGGCTGTGATGCCCTCCCTGATACTTGAAGCTTCAGGGGACTGGCAGTCCTGGTTGCCGGTCACCCAGCAGGAGCTGGGACATAGATGATTCCAGTTCAGAGGTTCCACACCCAGGCCATAGGGGCCTTCCTGGAACTTGCCTGTGCTGGCAAGCAGGGCATCAAGGGGGCAGAACCATGGTTATGTAAGATGTTAAACATTAGGGGAAGCTGGGTGAACAGTATACAAAATCTATCTGTGCAAGTTTTCTGTAAGCCTAAAATTATTTCAAAATAAAAGTCTTGAAAAGGGAAAAAACAGGAAGGGGTCAAAAGAGCAGTAGGTGGGGAGAGGAGCAACCATTGGCCTTCCAGATGGTGCCGCAGTCAGTGCCCAGATGGGAGAGGGGTCCTGATGCCTGCAGGGCTGCTCAGACTGAGCTCCTCCATGGAGACCGAGTGCCCCCTGTAGCCGGCCTGGGCTTCAATTCTGATGGATGCAGAGAGGACCTATGGATTGGCTTACATGTACATCAGCCAAGTGGCTAACCTCCCATGTGCTGCTGCCCCAGGAGCCTGCATTAACCATCCCGTCCAAACAGGAACGGACTAAAGGGCCTCTACTCTCAGAAAACTAGCTGAGCTGAAGATCAGGTCCAGGGGGCTCCTCGCCAGCTTGTCTCTTTTGCCCCGGGGCAGCCCTTGGACACCATCAGTGTTCTCAGCCCAGGTGGGCAGGGGGCAGTCAGCAGAGAGGTAGGCACTCAGAGCTTTGCCACTGGATGCAAGGGCGAAGGAGAGGAGTGTGTGGTGGTGGTGGTGGTGGTGAAGGGGGTTGGGGGCATGTGCCTGGAGGGGTGTGTGCACACACGTGTAACCCAGAGCCCCAGGCTAGGTCAGAAAGGCCCAGGTAAGTCTTAGGTCTTGGGTGCAGAGCAGCTTCTGGTAGAGGCTCCCACCCACCTTCTTGCCTCTGGGCTAGACGCAGAGAGGCCAAATGGAAGATACTTGGAGGCACGCAGCCCCCTGTGCTAACTGCCTACGCACTAGTCCACTGCAGTCAAGGCCTCCAGACACCAGCCAGCAGTCCCAAGGGTGCCATTCACATGGGCTACTCAGAAACCAGGTATCTGGACACACAGTGGGCAAGTGGGGCTCCAGGCCATAGGCAGAGATGCCCAGCAAGAAATGTGAGCAGAGGTCTTTTCAGCTAAAGGCTCCAATTCCTCAGTCCATCCTGGAATCTGAAACCCTTACTTGCTCAGCTCAAACATTTTTCAGGTACTTTGACATTGTGATAGAGCCTTATTAAGCCCTTCGTATTTGTGTGCATCTGTACACAGTCCTGTCTCAGGAAAGCTGGTAAGGAGAAGGAAATGAAAAGACTGGGGCCTCCTAGAGGGTTCTGGCATTTGGGGCCTTCATGCTCCAGTAGCCAGGAAGCTGCACCTTGGTCTTTCATGGCCCAGACCAGTGATGGACACCCAGGGCTGCTCCTCCATCGCTAAGACCACCACAGCCGCAGCACCTGCCAAGCAGTGCCCAGAGGAGATGCCAGCTTTGCCCAGAGCAGGAGGCCTGTAGTGTGTGTGCAGCCACCATCCCCCACCTTTAGCAGCTAGACCAACAGACGATTGGCCAGGCCTGCCTGCCAGGAGGTATCGGATGCTGGACAGCTGCTCTGACTACTCAGACCGAGAGGCAGGAAGGGAGGGGAAAGTCTTTAAGCATTTTAGGAGTAACTGAAATACCAACATGGCCACAGGATGGATCCTGTTTCTTCCACGCGGGGCACAGAGGAGAGTGCACAGCTTGCTGAGGTTTTCACTTCCATCTTTCCTTGTATACGCATGTGTGGTGGGATCATTTATTATTCAGCACAAGGGGGCTGAGCTGTTAAGAAAAGATGTCCTAAGGGCAGTGCCACTATGCCACCTGCTCTCAAGCCCAGGAGCACAGGTAATATGCTGAGTGGGGAGAGTGACAGGGTGGAGGGTGGCCGAGAACAGAAGAGGCGATCAAGGGTGTGGAGGGTAAGAGCAGGAGAGGCAGGAGTATCTTCCACTTTCTCCTCCACAGGGAGGTGGGATGTGGGGCTGGCAGCACTGGCCCAGCTGTGGCCAGGCTCTGCAACAGCAGCTGCCCTTGCCTGCTGCCGGGGTCTTCCCTGGGCCTCCGCCTACCCTGCTGCTCCTCATGCCACCGCCTCCTGCGGCTTCAGCTCTGGCCTGTCTCTTCCGTGAAGCTGTGAGTCACGTGATGCACATCTCCCAGGTCTCTGTCCCTCTCTCTGCTTCAGGGTTCCAAGATATGCCCCCTAGGATAGAACAGTCTGGGAGCTGGCCAACCAGTTCTCCTGCCCACTCATGTATGTGCTGCCTGCCACCCGCTGACCATTCCGCCTGCCGTCACTCACTCTGCAGACACTGAGGGTCAAGCACTGATGAGGGTTGGCCTGGGAAGGGTAAGAGCTTACTGACCTATGTGTGGGTTCCGTTCTAAGATCTCTAGAAGTGCAGCTGCCACCACCATGTAAGGGAGGCCAGCTGCAAGGCAAAACCAAGCAGCTATTTCAGCCAAGACCAAGCCTTAGAGGCTGATGATGGGCTAGGGAACCCCAGCCCATCTCACCCACAGTGTCCAGAGGAGAGATCCTCCTCTGTCACAAGGCCAGCTTGCACATTAGGCCTGTCCATTAGTCCACTAGGCACATTAGTCTCAGTCCTATAACGGCAGGCTTGGCTTAAGACTGAAGTTTTTTTTCATAAAACTTGTGTCAGTCTGACTAGGACAGTGCCACCACCTCCTGTGGCCCCAGGGAAGGACCTCTTGGAGGCACTATGATAGGATTGATTGTAGACACTGGGACAGTTGAGAACATCTTAGGTGCTATGCCTGCAGACGGAACTGCTTTGAGGAATCATGCTGGCCAGTCATTTTTGCTAAGAGGATGCTAAGCTCAAAAAAGGTAAGTGACTTGATTTAGGTCACAGTGAATTAAAGGCAGGTCTTGGCCTGTCACCCAACCTTCCTGGCCTCCTGGCCCCAGCGCTCTCTGCATGTCAAGATTAGGCTCACTTCAGACCAGTCTGGCGGCAAGTGACCTGAAATATAGCTATGTATGGAGGGATAAATGGCCTCTCTTTCTGCCCCGTTTTCCCTTGAAATACGAGGTCTGTGTTGGAGGGTAAGATCTAGTCCTTGCCCTGCTTCACAGTGTGTACCCAAGAGTCACAGCCCATTACCTCAAAATGACCTGGCCCAGCAGTCCCCAGGCAGGCCCAGGGCATGGCATCTCCTGGGGGC
Source organism: Manis javanica (assembly GCF_040802235.1). Taxonomy (NCBI): domain Eukaryota; kingdom Metazoa; phylum Chordata; class Mammalia; order Pholidota; family Manidae; genus Manis; species Manis javanica. Next base: position 87,063,196 of record NC_133169.1, on the reverse strand, counting down.
TGGATTCTCCCCCTCAAGAGCTCTGCTTCACACCTTCCTGGGCCACCCTACCCCTTGGGTCACTTCATTTTCTAAGTGGTTATGTACAGGGGCTGTAGAGGCACACCGCCCAAGCTCTAATCTAATGCTGCAATGACAGGCTGTGTGGCCCTCACAAGTCAGTTCCTGGAGCCCCAGTCTTCTCACCTGCAAAATGGGGGAAAAAGTAGAGCCTACAAGCCTATGTTTTGAAAACAAGAATGTGGGTGGATTGGCTTAAAGATGGCATGAGTGGTGAGATACAAACCTCCTCCCAAAACTACATATATTATGAAAATTAGTAAATACAACTAATCCTGAAAGAACAACATGAAAGAATGCTGCGACAGACTGCCTACATCTGGGGAAAACAGCAGACCTCACAAAAAAGAGTAAAGTAGCAAAGCCATGATCTGGCAGGACCCAAGCCCTCCCCCAACCCCAGCTTACCAGTGGGGGGAAGAGAAATGGAGTGGGTGGAGGCCTAGGATTGCTGAACACCCAGCCCTGGAGATCTTCTCTGGGACCACAACCTACATTGCATGGTACTCTGGAGATAAGTGGGGTTGGAAAACTAAGACAGGCGGAGAGTCTGAGATTCCAGCTGCTTGTAGATAACAGGCACCCACAACTGGCCGGCCACTCTGGGATAAAAGAAAGGCAGGCACTCTGAGAGACTTCCCAACAGCAAGAGGGCCGCTAAAGGGGCAAGGATTGCACAGAGCTTGCTGCTCAGGAGAAAGGACAGGTGGACAAAATTGTGCTGGTACACTCAGCCCAGCAGATTGAGTACTTGAGGAGCTTCAGGCGCTCCAGCCCCCTGGCTGGCAACACAGCTCCAAAGCCCTGCACTGCAATAGGCAGCCTGCCACTCCTTCCTCCCAGCTGGCACTGGCTCTCAAACCTGCTGCCCCTGCCATTGCACCAGGCCAGCCAGAGAGTGGCCCCACCTACAGCATCTAAAGGGGCATAACATAGAGACTCCTCCCTGCATGCTTGGTCCACTGGCCCTGGCAGTGGAGGCAGGCACTGCAGCTGGGAAGCAGGAAACAGCTCTTTCCTCCTGGCAGGCAATAGCACTGCTTGCCTGTGACCCCCACCATTGCTACAAGTGCAGAGCAGCTCCAGAGAGTAGAGCTTCTGGGCACTAGAGGGCACCACCTACCAATATGAAATGTCAAAGGAACTTGGTTCAAACCAAAACCCCACACACATGAAAGATGGCCAAGTGAAACTGAACTCACCAATCTTCCTGAAAGAGATATCAAAATAAAAATCATAAACATGCTCACAGAGCTACAGAAAAATATTCAAGACATCAGAGAGGAATTCAAAAGAGAGAGAGAAACTTAGAAAAATATAGTATCTGAAATGAAACATACAATGGAGGGATTTAAAAGATTAAATGAAGTAGAGGAGACAGTAAATGAAATAGAAATTAGAGAACAGGAATACAAAGAAGCTGAGGCACAGATAAAAGGATCTATAGGAATGAAAGAATATTGAGAGAACCATGTGACCAATCCACACGGAACAATATTCACATTATAGGTGTACCAGAAAAAGAAAAGAGAGAAAATGGGATAGAAAGTGTCTTTGAGGAGGTAACTGCTGAAAATTTCCCCAATCTGGGGAAGGAGATAGTCTCTCAGGCCATGGAGGTGCACAGATCTCCCAACACAAGGGACCAAGGAAGACAACACCAAGACATATAATAATTAAAATGGCAAAGATCAAGGATAAGGACAGACTATTAAAAGCAGCCAGAGAGAGAGAAAAAGATCACATACAAAGGAAAACCCATCAGGCTATCATTAGACTTCTCAACAGAAACCTTCCAGGCCAGAAAGGAGTGGCATGATATATTTAAATGCAATGAAGCAGAAGGGCTTGAACCAAGAATACTCCACCAGGCAAGATTATCATTTAAATTTGAAGCAAGGATTAAACAATTTCCAGATAAGCAAAAGCTGAGAGAAATTACCTTCCACAATCTGTCTCTACAATGTATTTTGGAGGGACTGCTATAGATGAAAGTGTTCCTAAAGCTAAAAAGCTGCCACCAAAGGAAATAAAACCACAGTAAAGAAAGCAGACCAATTAATTATTAAGCAAATGCAAAATTAAACCAACTACCACAAAAGTCAGTCAAGGAATAGACAAAGAGTAAGAATATGATACCTAATATAATGGAGGAGGAAGAAAAAGGAGGGGGATAAAAAAAGAGCCTTTAAATTGTATTTGTCATAGCATACTAAGTGAGTTAAGATAGTAAAGAAGTTACCCTTGAACCTTTGGTAACCATGAATCTAAAGGCTGCAATGGCAATAAGCACATACCATCGATAATCACCCTAAATGTAAATGGTCTGAATGCATCAATCAAAAGACACAGAGTCACTGAATGGATTAAAAAAACAAGACCCATTTATATGCTGCCTACAAGAGACTCAGTTCAAACCCAAAGATATACAGACTAAAAGTGAAGGGATGGAAAAAGATTATTTCATGCAAATAACAGGGAGAATAAAAGCAGGAGTTGTAGTACTTGTATCAGACAAAGTAGACTTGAAAACAAAGAAAGTAACAAGAGACAAAGAAGGACATTACATAATGATAAAGGGGTCAGTCCAAAACAAGAGGATATAACCATTAGAAATATCTATGCACCCAACACAGGAGCACCTTCATATGTGAAACCAATACTAACAATTAAAGGGGGAAATAGAATGCAATGCATTCATTATAGGAGACTTCAACACACCACTCACTCCTAAGGCCAGATCAACCAGACAGAAAATAAGGAGACAGAGGCACTGAACACATTAGAAGAGATGGACCTAACAGACATCTACAGAACACCCCACCCAAAAGCAGCAGGATACACATTCTTCTCAAGTGCACATGGAACATTTTCAAGAGTAAAATATACTAGGCTATAAAAAGAGCCCCAGTAAATTCAGAAGGATTGAAATTGTACCAACCAGCTTCTCAGAGCACAAAGGTATGAAACTAGAAATAAATTATGCAAAGAAAACAAAAAGGCCCACAAATATATGGAGGCTTAACAACATGCTCCTAAATAATCAATGGATCAATGACCAGATAAAACAGATCAAGCAATATATGGAGATGAATGAAAACAGTAACTCAACACCTCAAAAATCTGTGGGACACAGCGAAGGCTGTGCTAAGAGGGAAGTATACTGCAATACAGTATACTGAGGGGGCTTACCTCAGGAAAGAAAATAATCCCATATGAACAGTCTAAACTCACAATTAATGAAACCAGAAATAGAACAAATGAGGCCCAAAGTCAGTAGTAGGAAGGACATACTAACAATCAGAGCAGAAGTAAATAAAATCGGGAATAATGAAACAATACAAAGAATCATTGAAAGCAGGAGTTGGTTTTTCAAGAAAATTAACAAAATAGATAAACACCTATCCAGTCTTATCAAGAAAAAAAGAGTCTACACACAGAAACAATCAGAAATGAGAAAGGAAAAATCACTACAAACACCACAGAAATACAAAGAATTATTAGAGAATACTATGAAAATTATATGCAAACAAATTGGATAATGTAGAAGAAATGGAAAACTTTCTAGAAAAATATAACCTTCCAAGGCTGACCCAGGAAGAAACAGAAAATCAGAACAGACCAATTACCAGCAACAAATTGAATTGGTAATCAAAAAACTACCTAAGAACAAAATCCCTGTACCAGATGGCTTCACTGCTGAATTTTATCAAACATTTAGTGAAGACCTAACACCCATCCTCCTTAAAGTTTTCCAAAAAGTAGAAGAGGAGGGAATACTTCCAAACTCATTCTGTGAGGCCAGCATTAGTTTAATACCAAAACCAGGCAAACAGCACAAAAAAAGGAAATTACAGACCAATATCCCTGATGAACATAGATGCAAAAATCCTCAACAAAATATTAGGAAACTGAATTCAAAAATACATCAAAAAGATCATCCATCATGATTAAGGGGGATTTATTCCAAGCATGCAAGGATGGTACAATATTCAAAAACCATCAACAAAAAGATGGACAAAAATTACACAATCATCTCCATAGATGCTCAAAAAGCATTTGACAAAATTCAACATCCATTCATGATAAAACCTCTTAACAAAATGGGTATAGAGAGCAAGTACCTCAACATAATAAAGGCCATATATGACAAACTCACAGCCAACATTATGCTTAACAGTGAGAAGCAGAAGGAGAAATGAGGAAAACAATTCCATTCACAGATGCATCAAAAAGAATAAAATACCTAGGAATAAACCTAACCATGGGGGTAAAAGACCTATACCCTGAAAAGTACAAGACACTCATGAGAGAAATTAAAGAAGACACCAATAAATGGAAATACACCCCATGCTCATGGATAGGAAGAATTGATATTGTCAAAATGGCTGTCCTGCCTAAAGCAATCTACAGAGTCAGTGCAATTCCTATCAAAATACCAATGGCATTCTTCAACAAACTAGAACAAATAGTTCTAAAATTCATATGGAACCACAAAAGACCCTGAATAGCCAAAGCAGTCCTGAGAAGGAAGAATAAAGCTGGGGGGATTATGCTCCCTGACTTCAAGCTCTCCTACAAAGCCACAGTAATCAAGACAATTTGGTACTGGCAAAATAACAGACCCAAAGATCAACGAAACAGAATAGAGAGCCCAGATATAAACCCAAGTATATATGGTCAATTAATATACGATAAAGGAGCCATGGATATACAATGAGGAAATGACAGCCTCTTCAACAACTGGTGTTGGCAAAACTGGACAGGTAGCATATCAATGATACCTTAGTAAGAAAAAACTGGACAGCTACATGTAAGAGAATGAAACTGGATTACTATTTAACTCCATACACAAAAATAAACTCAAAATGGATCAAAGACCTGAATGTAAGTCATGAAACCATAAAACTCTTAGAAGAAAACACAGGGAAAAATCTCTTGAATATAAACATGAGCAACTTTTTCCTGAACACATCTCCTCAGGCAAGGGAAACAAAAGCAAAAATGTCCAAGTGGGACTACATCAAGCTAAAAAGCTTCTGTACAGCAAAGGACACCATCAGTAGAACAAAAAGGTATCCTACAGTATGGGAGAACATATTCAAAAACGACATACTGACAAATGGTTAACATCCAAAATATATAAAGAACTCACATGCCTCAACACCCAAAAAGCAAATAACCTGATTACAAAAGGGGCAGAGGACATGAACAGACACTTCTCCAAAGAAGAAATTCAGATGGCCAACAGGCACATGGGAAGATGGTCCACATCACTAATTATCAGAGAAATGCAAATTAAAACCACAAGGAGATTTCACCTCACGCCAGTTAGGATGGCCAACATCAAAAAGACTAGGAACAACAAATACTGGCGAGGATGTGAAGAAAGGGGGACCCTCCTACACTGCTGGTGGGAATATAAATTAGTTCAACCATTGTGGAAAGCAATATGCAGGTTCCTCAAAAAACTAAAAATAGAAATACTGTTTGACCCAGAAATTCCCCTCCTAGGAATTTACCCAAAGAAAACAAGATCTCAGATTCAAAAAAGGACAGATGCACCCCTGTGTTTATCGCTGCACTATTTACAATAGCCAAGACATGGAAGCAACCTAAGTGTCCATCAGTAGATGAATGGATAAAGAAGAGGTGGTGCATATACACAATGGAATATTATTCAGCCATAAGAAGAAAACAAATCCTACCATTTGCAACAACATGGATGGAGCTGGAGGGTATGATGCTCAGTGAAATAAGCCAGGCAGAGGAAGACAAGTGCCAAATGATTTCCCTCATTTGTGGAGTATAACAATGAAGCAAATCTGAAGGAAGAAAACAGCATCAGACTCAGACTCCAAGAAGGGACTGGCGGTTACCAAAGGGGAGGGGTGTGAGAGGGTGGGTGGGGAGGGAGGGAGAAGGGGATGGAGGAGCATTATGATTGGCACATGTTGTGGGGGTGTCACAAGGAAGACAGTGTAGCACTAAGAAGACAAGTAGTGATTCTGTGGCATCTCACTATGCTGATGGACAGTGACTTCAGTGGGGTGTTGGGGGGACTTGATAATATGGGTGAATGGAGTAAGCACAATGTTTTTCATGTGAAACCTTCATAAGAGTGTGTATCAATGATACCTTAATGAAAAAATTTAAAAAAACAGTAATTAAATGAAAAAAAAATGTAAATGAGAAGAACTTAATACATAGGAGCCACAATGTGATGACATCCTGCAGAAGAAATCACCAGAAGTCAATGTTTTCTTATAATGGGTTTGTGTGTGGGGAGGGGCTTTTCTAACCAACCCGCGATCAGATTGGTACTTGTCCTTGGGGCCCCAAACCATCACGCGATGATGAAAGCAGAGCAACTGGCAGCCCATGTGAAGCCCAGCTGCTCACAGAGGAAAGAGAAGAAACAACCCCAGGGGAGACAAGGGGCTGGGTGTATGTTGGCCTGGGAGGTAGAATATAAACACCTTTAGCTGTTGAGACCCCGCAGAGACTGGAGAGGATGAAATATTTGGAAACATCCCATTTCCTTAGAGAAAGAGAGTAAGGGAACCCTTACACATGTATATGGGAGCATCTGCCTAGATGTGATGAGTCTGTGGTTACCACTAAGGCAACTCAGATACTAAGGTCTACCGAAGCATCATATGAAAGAGAATGGTCAGGTTAGAAGGTCGACGTCTTTTAGTCACATTTAAAAGACTAAAAAACTGAAGAGTAAGGTGTTTCTCCTTACACTTAAAAAAAATTTTTAAAGGCCAGTCAAATGTGATCAGCCCACAACTGAATGGCAAAAATTCCAACAGTCTGGTGGCCTGGCTCATTGAATCTCAGGGAAGGGACTGAATTCTCTGGGGACAAGAGAGTTAGTGAGGCAGCTCCCTCCAGTCTGTTTTCTGGCCTAGACTAAGTGCAGAAATGGAATGAGAGCTGATGGCATTTTCTGTCCACAGTCACAGAACATTGAAGTGAAAGGACCATCTGATTCCCCACCGGAGATGCTGCAGAAGGCAAGAAGGTTGCCAAGGAGCCAGAACAGGGCGTGTGTGAAGGACGGCACAAGTGCATGTCACTTCCTCATGGGGGACTCAGTGCAGTGCTGGAAGCTGACCTTTGGGTGCACGTGGCTAGAGACCCAGAAGTGTTGGTACTTTCCATGCTATTCTACAAGCAGTAGTGGTCCCCACTTAAATGGGGGCTTTTTATTTTTCTTCCACTATTAAAAGAAGAGGTCAAAACCAGGGCCCACACTGTTACCAACTTGGAAGTCAGGTGCACCCAAGCTGAGGTCTGGCCCAGTTCTTCCATAGCTGGTGACCTCGGGGAGTCACTGGGCCTCTCGGAGCCTCTGCCTCCTCCTCTATAGGAAGGAAAGGCAGCTGTGGGAGCTACTGCCTTAGAGGATGTGGGAAAATGTGGTGAGGAAAGGGGTCATTAAACAGGTCAAGAGAAGATCCAATTTGCAAACAGGGAGGTTTTATCATGGGCTTTCTTAAAGAGATCATATATATATATAGGACATTTCAAACATCTACAATTTGATAGACATTCCACTGTTTCTGTTACAGAACTAAAGAACAGAGGTGCCAGCCATTCCGGTGCAGCATCTGCACACCGTGTGCTGGCGCAGCAGCATGTGCAACGCTTGGGCTTGCGAGACACAGCAAGCAGCCCGGGCCGCGGGGCAGGGCGCACAGCTAGCAATGCCCCAAGCTGACAGGAGGGCTGCACAGCTGGGGGTGGGAGCTCTATCCAGATGAGTTTATAAAATGAAAAACTTAGGTTTTCTTGTAAATCTGAGTAGATAACCAAGAGCTTTTCATGCTGGTGAGAGAAGAAAAAAAGCCAGCAGAAAGGAACTCAAAGTGTTTTACGAAGGTGACGGCCCCACTTTGGTTTGCACGAGACTTAAGCAAGGAACCTCACATACCCTGAGGGGAGGAGACACCTTGCAATGCCTGTGTTCTTAGGTTTCAAGAGTGCAAAGCAATTTTTCTTTCATCCTTAAGTCAGCCAAGAGATCAGGGCGGGGTTTGCTGGACAACAGGAAGGCATATTCAGGATGAGAACCTAATGGTAGGCTCTCTCCAGCCCCCACCCCAAAGCCTGTCTGCCCCTGCCACAGAGACACCAGACGGGCTGTGGATGTGAGAGGGGAGGGTGTCACTGTAAAGATCAAGGGTGGAGGGCCCACAAGTATGAGACGCCCCAATATCATGGATGACATTCTGCAGAAGGGAGAAAGCATTCTGTAAATCATGACATATCAGGAATATATTTCTAGTGCAGTGTTTTGGAGAAATATGAGTGGGGCTCCTATGCTAGGCATAAGAAATTAAGGGCAATCTAGAGAAAAAAATATGATCATGCCCACCCAGGATGACAGTTTCATGACCCCCAGCTAATGGGAAGGGTGCATGATCTGGCTAACAACCTGCTCAGCAGTGAGACACAGGGACCAAGGTTGTGAAAGATGGTGGCTGACCTGCCCCACAAGCCTCTTAATACACCAGCCATCTTTTCATAGCTATTCCTACCCAATTTGACCACACCTCATTTACTACCAAACTTCAGTAGACACCAGTGTAATCATAAGCTGAGGGTTTAACTCTGGAATAATCACAACATAGCAAATGCAGCAGGCTGCCTGTGTCATTAAAGTTACAGCACTTAAGAGCGAGCAAGCAATCCCATTAAATACCCATCAGGGCCCATAATAATCTATAGATGTAATACAATTCTAATCAAATCCAAGCAATATTTTTTGTATATTAAACTGATTCTAAAATTGATGGATAGGCAAGAGAACTAGAATAACAATTCTGAAAAAGAATAACAGAGGAATCACACTACCTTATTTTATGATTTAATAAAGCTACAGTAGTCAGAATTACTGTACTGGCAAAGGGACCAACACACACATCAAAGGAACAGACAGAGAGGGAGTAACAGACCCACAGAGGTACGGCCACATGACATTTGTCAAACATGCAAAAGGAATCCGATGGAGAAAGGACAGTCTTTTCAGACAAATGTTAAAAAACCCAACACACAAAAAACTAAAAACCTCAGCCATTGTAAACCTCACATTTTATGTATGAATTAACCGCAATGAATCACAGATCTAAATGTAAAACATAAAAGCATAGAACTTTCAGAAGAAAACCGAATTGGCATGAATTGTGGTTTGGCTGAGTTCTCAGACCTGACAGCAAAACCACACTCTAGAAAAGAAAAAATGATAAATTGGACTTAATCAAAATTTAAAACTTTTACTTTGTGAAAGGGGATGAAAAGACAAGCTAGAGACTTGAAGAAAATATTTGCAAATAACAGAGTACTTGTATCTATACTCTATAAAGTCTCTCAAAACTCCACAGTAAGAAAACAGCTCAGTTAAAGGTAGGCAAAAGACTTGCTCTTTACCAAAGAGGATATAAGGAGGGCAAATAAATACATGACAATCTCTTTAGCTATTTAAAAAATGTAAGCTACAACCACAGTGAGAATCTGTAACATACTTATCAGAATGGTTAGAATAAAAACCACAGTCAACATCAAGTACTGATGAGCATGCAGAGGAGCTGCAACTCTCTTCACTGAGGATGGGAACACAAACTGGTTCAGTCACTCCAGGAAAGAAAAGGCAGTTTCTTAAACATATACTTAATCATATGATCCACAAATTCCACACCTAGGTATTCATTTTAGAGAAACACTCACACACAAAAAACTACATAAATTTATGACTCCAAAGAGTGGAAATAAGCCCAATGTCCTTCAACAGGTAAATGAATAAACAAACTGGTACCTGCACACAATGGAATACCACTCAGAAATGAAGGGCCCGCCAGATCATCACAGAACACACCAGCAGTCACAAGGTGATGATTTTGCTTGTGAGGCAGTAACCCAGAAGAATATTCTAGGGCAAAACCTATCCAGCAAAATCTCCCTTAGCCAAATGTACTGGAAAAATCTGGAAAGCCCAAAGGCTTTCAAATGTATTCCTCAGGTCCCCTACAAAGGTGGTCCCTCCTTGCTTCAACTGCAATTCCATAGTGGAGCTGCATGTAAAGTTTCTTTTGAAAAGATTTGTATTAGGAAAATCTGAGAACTATCAGAAAGTGAAACGGTGGTCATGAAGGATCTATGCTGTTGCTGCTGTTCCTAAGGACCTCCCCAGCACATGGATAGTGAGATGCTTGGTTATCTATGTGCTGGGCTCTCCAAAAGCCACCCCAAGGCCACTGCTCGAGGAGCAACATCTCCTCTGTCCAGGCTTAAAGCAGAGTGACATCAGCCTGATTCCCTTATGTGGTGCCTGGACTTGACGGAGCCTGATGTTCTGTTGCATGTTTCTCTTCAGTTCAGCAGGGGTTTTGAGCCTTCCTGCCTGAGCTGGTTCTTTCTACTTCTGAGTTTGTCTCTTCCACGTCTGCGTAGATGCCTGCCTTTCTCCGGGCCTGAGGAGTCCTCTCCTCTGGTTCTAGTGTCAGACTTCGCTCTGTTGGTGTCCTTCACTGAATAGGAGGAACTGGAGAGAAGCCCATCCCTCAGTGGCAACAGCGTGGATAAGTCCAATGGACATTTCTGAGTTCTTACCTGACCTCCAGGCAACATTTGATGTTACTGATCTCCTCCTTCTTAATACAAATTCTCCTCTCCACTTTCAGGACACCCCATTCTCCTGGTTTTCCATGTCTGACTCCTTTGCAGGTTCATTGTCTATAGGTCCAAGTCAGTTTTCCTTAAAACTCAGCCCTGCACTTGTCTTTTCCGGCCGTATTTCTACCCAACTTGATCTCATTCATGCTCACAGTTCCAATTATCACCAATATGCCAGCGCTTTCCATGTTTACATCTCCATCCCAGACTCCCCACCAAGCTCCAGGTATACACCCAACTGCTTACTGACATCTCCGCCTGCATGTATCATAGACACTTGACACCTTAATCTAACCCACCAACAGATTCCAAGCCCAACATGGTTTTCTTCCCTTCAACCAAACACACGTCCTTTCCCTTGTTCCAGCCTCCACAAACACTGCCATCAGGCAAACAGATCCAGTCAGGAGCCCAGAAACCACCCACTCTCCCTTTACACTAGTCCCCATACCCAGTCCATCCCCAAGTCCTGTTGGTTTTACTTCCAAATATCACAAATGCATTCATGTCTCTCCATCATCACCATGTGAACCTGACCCCCCTCCAAACCATTCTTTACACGGAAGCCAAAGGGATCTCTTAGAAATGCAAATATGCAAATACGATCATGGCATCTCTTGGCTTAAAATCCTTCAGCGGCTTCTCACTGCTGATGGGGAAAAACCCAAAATCTCGAACTGGGGCTATGAGCAAGCACCTTGTCCTGCCCCTGCCTTTTTCTCTTCTGTTCACAGCATCCCCTTGCTTTCTGCCACACCAATTTCTTCTTAAATGAGCCATATTCTCCCCTGTCATTGGGTCTTTGTACCTTCTCTTCTCACAACTGTTTTGCCTATTAACACCTATTCATCTTTAAGCTCTCTCCCAGAATGTGCAAGATTCTCCCCCTTTTATATGTTTTCATAGCAATACCTATCTTCTCTTCTTGGGCAGGTAGACTGTTATTTATTACCTGTTGGATTATTTAGCATCTGGTTCTCTCCCTTGAGTTTATAAATAAGCCCCACAAGGACAGCGATGGGGTCTGTTCTGTGCTGCCCATCATCTAACACACTGGAGCTGTTCAGCCTTTACTGAATGAGTGTCAGTCCTTGTAGGCAGAGGGTGTTTCCTGGGAGTTCCATGGGGCAGATGGGAGAACTGCTCCTCCCAGTTTAAAGTGCCGAGGCAATGCTGTGATACAACTGAGTTAAAAATCTTGTCTGTGACCCCACTGGAGTGAAGAAATTTTCACCGAAAATGTAATTTTTTTTTAAAGAATCCACTTAGAATAGCATTAAAGCCAACATACCTCAGAAGAAATCCAGTTTTAAAAACCAACAAAGGACATGTGAAAGCTATGTGATGAAAATCATATGACTTTATTTAAGGACATAAAAGAAAAAAAATAGAGATAACATGTTCATGACAGGAAGATAGGATTGTAAATGTATCATCTCTTCTCCCCAAATACTCTGTAAATTACATGCCATTCCAATTAAAGCCAAACATGGTGGTTTTCCATAGAAAGTGACATATCCTAAAACCTAGATTAAAGAGTAGAAGGCCAAGAAAAGCTAAGAAAAGTGATGAAGAAAAAGTGGTATGTGTGTATGCATGTGCTGGGGATAGGGCAGATGCTGATCAAACTCCTGACCCCAGCCCAGTCATGTCTGGGAACTTGGTATTTGACAAATACCACTTCAAATCAATCAGTGAGGGAAGGGTGACCTAATCAATAAACAGTGTTGAAACTATCAAAATTGAAAAAACCTCAGAACCCTATCCTACACCATGATCAAAAATAGATTTAGGTGGTCTAAAGACTATGTGGAAAAAATTTTACAAGAAAATACAAGCTTATCTTTATGATCTTGGAATAGGAAATGATTTTTCAAAGACTTCTAAAATGCACAAACATAAGGGAAAGATTGATAACATGATATTTTAAAACTTCCATACTAGAAAATACACTATAAAAAAGGTTAAGACACAAATAGGGAGAGGATACTTGTAACCTATAAAAGTGACAAATATTATTAGTATGTTGAATATTTAAAGATTCCCTGCAAATCATTAAGAAACCAATAGAAGAAAAATGGGCTGAGAGTATGTACAAGCAATTCACAAGATTTGTAAAAGCAAATCACAAATACTTATATTTTTATGTTCAAGGTCCTTAGTAATCAGGGAAGGTCAGTTAAAATAGTGAGATACCATTTCACACCTAATAGGCGCTAAAACGTAAGTCTGCAGATCAAGTATTTTTCAAAGACAGAGAAAATGGACATTGCGCAGCACTAGGTGTGTTCATCGGTGGCAGGAGGGAGCAGCCTGCAGGCAGCACTTGGGTCTTGGCCGCTCAGTCCAAGTTGTCCAGGAGGCAGCAGCAGCAGAGAGCCGCCCAGCACGCGGCCAGGGCTGCCTGGCAGCCGGCGGCGTCCTTCTTCCTTCCCCGTTCCAGCACGTACACTGGGGCAGGGGGTGGGGTGGGGAGAGAGACCCAGTCAGAGGGGACTGCCCGCAGCGCGACAGCCAGGCGGCTCCGTCTCCACCAGGTGTCAGGTGCTCTCTGAATGTGTCGAACGAGTGAGTGAAGGTGACATCTGCTCAGCAGCCGGCAGAACTGCTTTAATTACCTCCCCTTCCCCAAGGTGACTGTGAAGCCCGACCTGCCCTCAGCTGAGGCTCACCCGTAGTGGTCCAGTTTGCAGTGAGCCTGCTGCGGCAGGCACTGGCTGGAAGCTTTACACATTATCTCATTTAATCCTCACAACAGCTCAGTTACTATCATTTGTAGCTCTCAAACTCTGTTAGCAAGGGTGTGAATAGGTAGAACCCCACTGAGAGAGAAATGGTGGGGAGGAGTCCAAGCACCTTTGACCTAGAAAATCCCTATCTAGCATTTTTCTACAGAAATAATTGCCCCAGTGTTCACATATGCATGTGGTGTGACTGCTGCTGGAATTATATCAAAATAACTCCAAAACTAGCAATAGCCTTAATGTCTGTCAACTAGAGACTGGTAAGCTAAATTGATGTGTATCACATAATAGAATACTGAGCAGCCATTAAAAAGAACTAGGTGGCTCTTCCATGTTGCCAATAAAAGCAAGGTACACAGCAGTGCCCTACTTTATCTGTACAATGAAAAGGATATACACACACAAACAGACATAGACAGAAGTTTCTGAAATAATACAAGAAACTTAAAAGTCGGGATAGGGAGGGGTTGCAGGTTTTTACTTGGCATTTTACATTTTTCTCAAATCCTCCTCTACTGTCATTGCCAGCGGCCTGTTGGCAGGAGGGCAGGCCTGTCCAGTTTCAGGACACCTTGGACTTCTAGCGTCTGACACATGTGCCAGCTCCAAGGGCTTTGGGACAGCTAGCTCAACCGACCTGGGCTCCCTGGTGGCACCGGCCTCAGTCCTGGACTACCTTCCCACGTCACTGTTACCTAGACGCCGCCTTGGCCCAACTCCACTTAAGCCGTGCTCCGGCTGTTCTCGCTGCCCTCGCAGCCTGACGTGGCCCCTGTGACCTGTGGTTCCACCCATCAGATGTGCCTCCAGCGCATTCTGACTCCCCTCAGGCCTTGCCGACTCTGGCCCTGGGCAAATGCTACAGTTTCTACTGGGCAAACCTGGCGAGTAGCAGACAGATCAAATCCCACCAAAGAGCTCAGAGACCAGCGAGCACCCCGCACTGGTGCAATCCTAAGACCGGGCTCCAGGCGCCACAAACACATGCCCCGTCCCCCCATGCCAGGATCCAAACAGCCCACTGCCAAGCACACTTCCTCCCTCGCCAGCAGCATCTCAGAATTTCCCTAAGCCCAGCCTCTTCTCTTCCTCCCCTTTGGGTCTGTCTTTAGGTTTGGGCAGGCAGTCAGGCGCCCACCTGAGCTCAGTCCTGGAGAAAGAGGGCACCAAGGGAGCTGGGACAGTCTGTCTCTGAGTTTGCCCAACCCCGAGGATTCATGCTGCTCCAGGGGCCACCTGTGTCCCTCGCTGGCCCCCTCCCGCTCACCCCTGGGAGTGTGAACCTCGGCTCTTCCTCCTCCGGCTGCCTCCTCAGCAGAGCTCTCACCAGCCCGTGTGTGACCGCAGCAGGGGCCTCGCCAGGACCTTCAGTGCCTACTCCTCTGACCCCGGAGGTAGTGCCCACCCTGCCCCTTGGCCTTCTCTTGACTGCTGCAGCACTGTCCCTGGGCCCATCCTCTCCTCCATCCCGGAAATAGCCCTGGGGCCTTTCTGCTCTGTCTCTGGGGTCCTCACACCTCCTGGGCTGCTGCTGCCTTGGCCAAGGCTCCTGCCTGCCGCTCCTAGGCTCAGCCTTCACCTTCTTTCCATCATCATCAGACCTAAGTCTGCAGAGCCCTGCACGGCCACAGACAGAGCGGTCCCATTCCACAGAGGCGCCAGCTGCTCGGGAGAAGGCTCTGTGCTCTGTCCGGATTCAACTAGGAGGCCAGGCGGCACCCACCCGTCTGCTTCCCGCCGCCTCATGCCGCACAGCCCTGTTGTACACTTCACTGCTGTCGTGTCACTCCTTTGCCCCCAAACACCCAGGCTTCTCCTTCCTACAGCACATCCTCCTCGGCTGTGCAGACCACTCACAGATGTTTGGGTCCCATGGGTCCATATCAACCAGGCTCAACGCGCTACCCAGCCCCACCTGTAAGGGCCTTGAGTTCTTCTAAAGCCCAGATCCGTCCAACCTGCCCCCACAAGGAAGGCTGCTCTTAGCACAACACAGGCCTGACTGGACCAGCCTCACATAGGGAGACCTGCACTCCGGAGCCGGGGCTGCTGCCTGTCCCCTGGGGTCAGGGAGGGCAGTGCTAGGCACATGCACAGTGCGAATTCCGTGCGGTGAAACTCCTCGGAGCTTCAAGCGCCAACGCCTGTATTTGCTGGCTGCAGAGCCCTGGTGTCTGTGGAAAGCTGCGTGAGGACCACTTTGCGGTGAGAAGGCAGGAGCCCACTTCCAGCTGCATTCACAGAGCGAGGGGCAGAGCTGCCCTGAACCCCATCAGTGCTGACAGTGTAGCGAGCAAGGCGGGCATCAGTGCATCCCTCTGGTGGGATGAGGGATTTGAGAGCAGCCTCTGCGTGTGGGAGGCCAAGGCTGAGATAAGGTACTCTATGCTCCATACGGCAACACCAAAAAGCACAACCTGCAGGGGGCGCTAGCTGTGGGGTGCGCAAACCTCTGTTCCCATTTCCCCCAGCCCTCCTTCCTCACCAAAGCTGGCCTCGGCCATTTCAACTTCTTTTCCCAGGGCCCTGAGGCCCAGCAGGAAGCAGTGCGGTGGAGGAGTACATGGGGTAGGCAGCGGGTTCGCATCAGACTGTGGAGTCGGGAAGTTCAGAGAAAGCGGGGAAGGAAGGCTCCCTGATACTGTCACCCCAATCCAGGTCACAATTCCCAAAGATACTGTTCCAGTTTAGTGGGAGGCACCACAATTAGGATTTCAGAACTCATTTTAATAAGACATATTAAACTGGATTTAAATATAGGCTCATTTACTCATTGGCCATGTAAGCTCAGGCAGGTGACAATCTCTTTTAGCCTCAGTTGCCATTGCTGTACAATAGTGGTAACATTAGTAATCTATACGCTACAGCACATTGTAAAGGGTTCAAGAAATATTCACTGACGTTATTACTGATATTCAAGCAACTGTGACTCATCAGGCGGATGCTCCCCTGACTGAGTAAAGACCAGGCCTCTTACAGACAGACCAGAGAGGTAGAGAGAAGGGGTGGCTCTCCCAGGCTCTGGGGAGAAGCCTCAGAAATAAACAAAAGGCTAGGAGGCAGAGTCACAGGCTACTCCAGGAAAAAGGGCCTGAGAGATCAGCCAGCCCGTCACTGTATGGAGAGGTGACAGAGGTCCAGCCACAGGGAGAGGTGTGCCCAAAGCCACTATGAGGGAAAGGGGCAAATGAACAGAGCCAGGCCCCCACCTCCAGCAGACCCCAGGTGGAAGAACTCAGTGTGGAGGGAACTGCCGGGAGCTCAGGGCCTGGCCTCCAGCCCCACTCATGCACAAGCACACACAGTCCCTGTCACTTTTCCTTTGGCCCCAACCAACCATATGGCATCAGAGCCCAGGTTCAGGGTCGGGGATTCACAGTCACACCTGTGGGAAGTATGACTCTGGGATGCTCAGGAGGGTCAGGACAGAGCAGCTTCTGAAGGCAGAGGACAGGGAGCTAGTGTACTGAGCTTGGGACAGAAGAGAGACTTGGCTGGCATGGGAACAAAACAGCAGCAGCCCAAAGCTGTAGGCCAAGGGCCACAGACAGACCTGTATCCATGCCTAGTGACAACCCACCCCATCCCCTGAAGGCCCAAGCACCCCGGGCTCTGTGGCCACTCAGCCCAGCAGGAGAGCCCAGTGGGTTTCACAGGCACCTGCATAGACCATCTGCTGGGCCTTGGCCTTCCCTTGCAGCGACCCCTGGGAGCAGAGAACCAGTCCACCTCTGGGATCTCTGGCTGTGCACCCCTTGAACAACCTCTCAAGGAATGGCTTGCCTGCCCCAGGGTGGAAAAGTGCCCCCTTGTCCGTGTCAGCTCCAGGAACAGCTGCCTGA
This sequence comes from Manis javanica, assembly GCF_040802235.1. NCBI lineage: Eukaryota > Metazoa > Chordata > Mammalia > Pholidota > Manidae > Manis > Manis javanica. Next base: position 87,045,870 of record NC_133169.1, on the reverse strand, counting down.
TTCATGAGCTGTTCTCCCAGGGTTTAGGCAGAGCCCCAGTTCGAGGCTGGGTTACAGTGTGGAAGGCTGCTCCTCACAACCCACACGATCTCTGATTCTCTGAGAAGCAGCTGACCTGCTGTCCGGAAAACTCCCTTCATCCTCTAATATCCATAACAAACCCAAATAAGGCGCCATGTCAGGGGACTACAGTGATGGCCACAGCATGAAGCATGTACCAGCGCATTCTCTCAGCTCATCCCCAGCTCAGACTAATCGGACACCTCCCTTGCTTCCTCGTTCAGGCTCCAGATCGGCTAGCCCCACCCTGGGTCTCGTCGTCACCTCTTCGAACCCCATCTTCGCCTATAAAAAGCGGGGTTGATAGTCGTGTCTGTAGTGAGGCCCCAGTGAGATGAAAACGCGCTCACAAGATGTCACTTCGCTCCCCTCCCGCATCAGAGCAGCAGCAGAAAGTGAGGTCAGTCCCAGCCCTAGCGGAGCAGGGGGAACTAGGCCAGGGCGCTGACTGCCACCTCAGTGCCGCATGAGACCACCACCGCCTGGGCGCTCCGGGCTTCTCCTCCAAGAGGCCTTCCTGAGCTAACCCAGCCTTCAAGGATCTTTCTCACTCTGAACTGTTGCCACCACACTATCATTCCAATCATTTGAAAACAGCCCTAGAAATACCAAGCAGTCCTTAAGAAGAATGCAGATGAGACAGTGACGGGCCCAAGGGAAGTCTTGGATGCGAAGGGTAGGCTACAGAACAGAAGAACAGCAGAGATTGCTAAGAAAAAACCCTATCAATCTTGAGTTTTAAGGAAGGGAGTCACTGCCACTTGTCAGTTCAAACCCTTCAAGAAACCTCAACTCATCCTGCATTTTTCTAAAACGTGTAGAGTGCCCAGGACGGCCTGGGAGTAAGAACTTTCTCTTTGTTTGCCAGCAATGTTTTCATTTTCATCTGTGACACTGGAACGGCACAAGAAGCCTGGCCTCTTCCAGGAAGGGCTGATTTATCATCAAGGCTTCCACATGCCCTAGCTGGGCTGCGAGTTCCTCCCGTGACAGGACGCCTGCCCCGCGGCCCAGTCTAAGGCCTCACCAGGCCATGGGCACAGGGTCTCCCAGGGCGCAGGTGACTGTTCGTAGTGTGGCTGGCTCTGCAGAAGAGGTCTGAGTTGGCTCATTTGTGGGTTTGGAGAATTTCTAGTAAGAAATTAACACAGAGAATAACCATATGCCCATATGGACAAGAATTTCACAACCAGCTATCTCCACTTCCTAACTGGTCTGGCAAATACAGAGGAGCAACGGCCAAAGGAAGTCTCACCTAGAGGCAGAGAGACCCATGACCAGACAGCCGAATCCACCGAAAGCCCATTACCCCGCAGGTGTGTATACCTTACCAGTTTCCAAGAGCCCTAGGACTGGTTCTCAGCCGGTGCCCCAAAAACCAGGTCTTGTGGCACCTCCAAATGTCAAGGTATTTCAGGAAAATATCTTACTTTCCTAGATAAAAATTTACATATAATTCTGATTACGCTAAATGTTGTGTAAGAACTAGATGAAATGGAAACAGATTACAAAAGCCAGCAGACACGGGGGTTAATATTGTGCCTGCACAGAGCTGCCGTGAGTGGAAGACAAGTGACCTCAAGACACCACAGTTGTCAGTGGGCTCAGGGTTTCAGGTCCCAGATACAGCTGGGTCTGGGGACGCAGCCAAAAGGCCAGCCCAGCTCAGGTCAGCAGAGGCAGGCGTGGGATTATCCCCTAGCTGCGATTAGGTGCACCGCGGTGCCAATGCCACCAGGTGACAAGGGAGCCCCCCAGGCACAAGGAAGGAGCCAGCTGAGTGGAGTCAGAGACAAGTAATATGTAAAACTAGAATTGTAACATGTTGTGAAAGCCTATCTATCAAAATGAAGCTTGGTGTTAACGAGTTACACTGGAGTCTAAAGTTAGATTGTGAGAAAGCTGCCTTTTGGTGTGCAAGTCTAGCCGTTGGTGGAGAAGGGTGATTTATAAGAAACTGACCTTCAAAGACATCTTGCTCCTTGTGCTTTAAAACTCTTACTCAAAAGAACTGAAAAAGCAGGGGCTCAACAGGTAGCCGCACACCCAGGATCACAGCAGAATTATTCACAGTGGCCAAGAGGTGGAAGCAACCCAAGCGTCCACTGCTGGATGAATGGATAGACGGAACATGATCTATACACAAGATGGGTTTGTATTCAGCCTCAGCAAGGAAGGAAAGTCTGACATATACTACAGTGTGGGTGAGCCTGAAAGACATGATGCTGAGTGAGGTGAGCCAGTCACAGAAGGACAAATACTGTATGATACCACTTATCTGAGGTACCTGGAGAAGCCTGATTCAGAGAGAGAAGTAGAATGGTGGGAGGGGGCTTAATGTCGGATGGGTACAGAGTTTAGTTTGGAAAGGTGAAAAGTCCTGGAGAGGTATGGTGGTGACGGTCACACAACAAAGTGAATGTACTTAATGTGAACTGTACACTTAAAAATGGCCAAGATGATAAATCTTGTGCATATTTTATCACCACACACCCCTACATTCTTTAATCCTCTGCTTACGCATGAGGATTCCAGACACCTCAACACCCCGGGGAGGAGAGAGCACAGCCTCACCTCGCAGCCAGCACAGCGCCAGGTGCTGGTGGCTCAGGGACGCTTTGGCCCAGCAGTGGTCTCAGTTTGCTGCATTCGAGGGTGAGGATCAGTCCTGCAGTCCCCGGGGGCCAGCATGGAAGTGTTGGGCCAGCCAGCTAGGGGCACAGTTAAGCCCACTTGCTCTGCCTGCCCTTGTGTGCACCTGCCCTGCCGGCTGAGGCCTTGCAGACGGCTCCGAGTCTGTCTCACAAACGGAGCACGTGCTGAAGGAGAAAAAGCTGCTGTTCCTGGCACTTTGCTCAGTTTCCCTCCTACCTCAATGCTCACTTCTCCTTTTTCTGACACAGCCAGCCCTGCACGGGGGTCCAGGAATAAAAGGCTCGTCTCTGACTCAGGCAGCTCACACACTCCTTGGGAAGAAGGGCCAAAGAATTATCTGAGGAAATGACAGTGACATGCCACACTGGGTGGGCCCAATAATCAGCAAACTGGCATTCAGGATCAGGACACAGCCTTTCAAACTAAGGAGAGAGGGATGCCAGTCTTACGACTTCCCTGTCCTCGTTTCTCTTGCCTTATGCCAATACAAGAAAAGTTAAAGAAACAGTGACTAGTGAGTGGCTTACCCAGAAGTGGGCACCATTTTAGACTGGCCCAGCCCCTGCAGCCTGGGCTTCTCCTGACTGATAGAGTTATCACGGCCTGGCTCGCCTCACCCCAGGGAGGGGTGGTGATGGTGATTAATGCAGGATCTGTTATTTCACACCCTGCTACAGAGGGAAGATGCTTGGAACCAGGGAATCATGGAACAAAGCAAGGACAGAAAAAGTGAGAGTAGAACAGAATCCTTGGAAACCACTGCATTTGTGCCCTGAATATAAGACGATGATTGCTATGATTCTGGAGGCTAAACAGAAATCAGGAAAACTACTGTTTTCCTGGCTCTTCAGGTACTGGGTTACAAAACAAAATGGAGATGTTACTTTGAGAGAAGCTGGTTCTTTGGAACTTGCCCAGGTGGGCAGAGATCACCAAGGAGGTAGCTGTTGGGTTCTACCAATTAGTGTCCAGGCACAGCCAGGCACAAGCTGCCCTGCTATCGGCAATGTTAGTCCGACTCGCAGTGAGTGCCAGCCTCAGGAGTCCCGTCCAGATAATACCGGCAGCATTTACTAATAAAGCAAACACTGCTGTATCGTTTTTACTGAACACAAAGCATGTTTTTATCTTAGGTATACAGACCACAACTGGCTTCTACACGTACTGGATTCCTGTGTTACTGATTAACAGTTCTAGCAGATATATTTATGCAAAACACCCCAGGTTGTTTTCTTCCACTGTCAGGCTTAATTTTTCAACAGTAAAAATAGTTGTGTTTTTACCTGAATGCCCCCTCAGTTTAGAGCCCTGGTACAATGGGGAGTTCTGAGGTCAGGATGACCAGGCTCAGTGAACCACTGAGAAGGTGACTCACGGCAGACTCACTGCCTACCATTTCAGAGCAACAAAGGTCATCCTTACAGATTTGGAAAGAACCCTGCGGGGTGCCTGGGCTCCACCAAGTCACCCACAATTGCTGTTCTGTAACACTTCCACAAGACACAGTCACGGACAAAGGGTCTTGGAACCAACACCTCCCCCACTGAGATGTGCCATTTGGCAACTGTGAGGCCAGAGACTTCCCGGATAGAGAAAAGAAGAGAGGCCTGGCCTGCGGCATGGTGACTAAAACTCTGCTGCCCGGGAGGCAGGGCCAGAGTTTGGGAAACAACTCCCTTCCATGGTCAGTTCTACCAGTTCAAGCCAGTTTGTCAATGAAGGCCTATCAAAACAAGTCTCCAGTGCCACAACTGAGCACCCCTCCACAGAAACAGGAAGAGACAGGCCAGTCCTTGCTGTGACCCCCGAAAGGTGGGGCTCTAAGTGGGCTTAGCCTTGGAAGTGGGGTGGGCATGCAGGGAGCCTCCGACAGGGTGGGAATGACAGCAGGCACCTGACTGCTCCCCATCCACTGAGCAGCATTCAGCCACCCAGAGCGGTGGGTTTATTTATAGCACCACTAGGTTGGAGGACAGAAGGACAGCCCAGCACACTCAACCTAGGGTACAGCTGTGCTACACCCTCTAGCAGCTCACCAGGAACACCCTGGAGAGGAGGAGCGGTGGCTCTAGAGTCAGGTGTCCTGAGGTCTACTCTTGGTGTGGCTGCCTCTCTCAGCCTCAGTTTCCTCACCTGTAAGGTGGGAATAGCAGCACCTATTCCCTCACTGGGTTCTTCAGGGCTGAATGAATTAACCATTAACACAGGCCAGTGCCTAGTGCACAGCAGGTTCTCAGTGTATGCTAGCTGCTGTTACTACTTCCAAGACAGAGAGATGAAGGACTGAAGGCAGGGCGCCCTAACTGCTGAGCACCTAGAAGCAACATGAGCATCCGGTAAAGCTGGTAGGAGATCCTATAGACGGTTTCTCATTTTACACAATGAATCAAGGTCTTTTTGAGACAGGAAATGGGGTAAAAGAAGTGTCTACTTCCCTCAGGCAGCCTGAGCCCATCTCTTTGTGGATGCCAGGCTGCAGGGCGATAACTCAGGAAAGCCAGGGGCACTGCCTTCTAATGATGTTCACACAGCCACCCCAATTACCTACACCCGCCGTATCAGCAGGCAGGAGCCGGCGACCGACCACCAAGACTCCTTCTCCCACCCCACCCCATGCCTGAATAGGGGAATGGTCCTGCTCAGGAATTCCTTTAGTCTCCAGGACAAACCCTGGTGACCTTTGGTTCCTGAGTCTACCTGGATAAAATGCTGAGGACACCAATGCCACTCACCACTCCATTCCTCCAGCCTAGCACAGAGCACTCAGTAGGCCTGGCACGTGGGAGGCAGGGAATGAATGAGTGAGTCAAAGAATGATCACTCTGTTCTGCACTATTTACCTCGGCTAGAAAAGTTGTTTCCTGCCTGTCTTGTAAGCAAGCTGCGGATATAGGCTTAGCTGGCTCTTCTCTGAAGCAACAGTAAAGATTGCTAAGAAAAAAACCCTATCATTCTTAAGTTCTTAAGAAAGGAAGTTACTCCCATTTGTCAGTTCAAACCCTTCAAGAAACCTTGACTCACCCTGAATTTTCCCAGAATGGCTGAGGGCAGCCCTGATATGGGGCCACCACTTTATTCCAGAAGAGACCCGCCTGATGAGGAGGAGATGCTGGGAGAGAGTCCAGTGAGCAGAGGGACTAGTCCGCAGCCACAGGAAACCCCTTCTCCAGAGTGGCCTCTTGGGCCTTTCCTTCAGATCTGCAGGCCCAGGACATCCCGCCCACAGCCTTGAGGAGTTTGTGGTTACCCACAGCTGCCCGAGGGGCTTAGGGTTTTTTTGGCAGGGGAAGGAAGAAATATTGATTCTTCATAAAGTGTCCATGACACACATATCCCCAAGAGTAATAATCCATTTCACCCACTAACAACTCAAATATAACCTTGCACACTCTCTAAAACCCTCCAGGCCATCAGGGTGTCCCAGGCTACCAGATGGATGCATTTCAAGGGTAAATGGAGAAGCTCAGAGGGAACCAAGTACACCACTGAAAAAAAAAGTTTGATGGCAGTTTTTTTCCCAGGAGAAAATGGAACTGAAAGGCATTGAAATCTTTCCCGGGCTATTCCCATCATAAGATCTTTAAGCAGGTACGTTGCTGGGAAAAAAGGTCTGACACATGGGACCCCAAGGAGAAAGCTCTCCACATCACCACGTACACCCCAGGTAAACCCCTAGGAGAATGTGTGTGCGTGCACACGTGTGCGGGGGTGGGGGACCCTACTCCCTTCTCCCGCTGCAGGCAGCGTCTAAGTCCGGAAGGCTGTGGCTGGGTGAGGGCCTCCACAGGGAGTGTGCCACCTTCCCAATCAGATCCCAGCCTGCGCACGAAAGACACCTCTGATCAAGCAAGGAAAAACACACCGAGTCCAGCATGGGAAAAGGAGCAGAGCAGTAGTGGCCTCTCAAACCAAAAGGGTTGCCACCCTGACACACACAGCAGCAAGCTTCCTGGCTGCGAGCTGATAAGGTTTTCCTTACGTGTCAGTAGGAAGTCCCGTTTCCTGGAGGAGGGAGCCAAGGCAACGCCGGAGGAGACATCGGGGCAGGCTGCGCAGAGCGCCTCGCTCGCTCACTGGTCTGGCTCTGTGGGCCCCCCAGCCTCCAGCAGCCTGCTGGCTGCGCCAGGAGCCGGGTCCTCCTCATTCCTGTACCACCCAAGGTCCAGGCGCTGGCACCCAGGCTCACTGGATTCAGGCTCCTGCTCGCTATACCTGGCACCGGCACTGAAGTGAAATACACATCCCTTAACTTCTCTGTGGCTCAGTTTCCTCATCTGAAAAGAGGAGACACTAACAGCACCAACCTCTTGGGATTGTGATAAAGATTATATGATTAATTCCTCAAAAAGCAGTTAGCACAGTACCAGGAACAAAGTCTGTTTGTTTAGACAATAAGTGATAGCCGTAACTATTGCTGATACTCTATGAGCTAAGTAAACAAAGGACCACAAGAAAGAGCAATCTATATTGCAGAACTTTGCACTGTACTGAGCTTTTAAAAACAAGAATAATTTAGACTGGGGGTGGGGAGAAAACCCAGCATGAAGTCAGCGGTGCGAGACTGACATCTGAAATGGACACCTCAGTGAAAACTGATCACCGCTCCTTAGGACTTGCATATTCTACAGGCCCAAGATGCAGCCGAGGATACACAGACTTGATGAATTTAAGAAGAAGAAGAAAAAAACCTCACCACTCAATAACACTTTCATGTAGCATTATATTAGCTGCAAATATATCCCCTGGACAGAGACTAACATACCAGTTGAATTTTAAAAAGAACTGCATCAAAAAAACCTATCCAGAGACCAAAGATTTACACCAAATGTTAACTACTGTCTTTGGGTAGCAACATTAAGGGTAGCATTTACTTTCTATAAGGAAGAGAGAGTTCTGTAACTTGAAAAAGTTATTTTCAAAACAAGGCCAAATTTCTCCGTGCAAGAACCTGGCTGTAACCCAGGAACAGAAGCAACAGCCAGGGCAGAGCAGAGCTGTACCTAGTCAGGGTTGGAGAAGGCCTCTCTTCTGGCCCCCGACCACGCTGGACTTGTGACACTTGTGTTAGTGTCTGCTCGGCTCAGTCCTCAGCCAGAGATAGACACCGGTCTTCACCATCTTCATTGCCAGCATTCTAGTTACAATCATCCTGTGTCATGTCCCCCTCTGTAGGGCTTCTCAGCTCTGGGAAGCCACAATATAAGCAAATCCTTCCCCGGTGGCTGACCACACGGACCGCTGGGAAGCACACGCAGGCCTTGCATAGGCCCTAAAGCCACCCCACCAGCACACATAATGCCTCATTTACTGTTTGGAAGGGTGTCCTAGGAAAAGATCCCTGCCACCCTAGGTGACCCCACTCACAGAGAGGTCCCCACACCATGCCCGGTCTTGGATCCTACCCTAGAGACTGACCCATTCTAACTCACCCACACCTCCAATTTCCCTCGGGGCCTTTTGCCCAAAACAGTCTTCCTCTCACCTGCCAAACCAATTCCCTCATTGTTTAATATAAACCCAACTTAAAAAAGCTCATGCAAGAAGTGAAGGGAGTATTTAGGTCATGCTTCAAGACTGGGTCCAGGCAGCATCGGAGCAGCACACCCAGGCAGAGCCAGCGGAAGGGCACTAAGCACAGTGAAGCAAACCAGTCTAGGAACGGGCAAGACTTCAGACCACTCCCGTTCCCTGGCCCAGCCCGGCCCGCTCCAGTCAGTAGGCACTGGGCCCACCCCGCCCACAAGCAGAGTGAACTGGATCTGTGCAGAGCACTGCCTTTTCACACTCCATTTACCCTGAGAGCTGGGTAGGCCAAGGCCTTTGAAAAAGCAATAGAGGGTTTTGCACAAAGTATTTGACCAAAATAGACTGTATCTATTGTTCCGTAGGTGTTTCCTTAAGAGTCACTAGGAAGTCCTATTTCCTGGAGGAGGGAGCTAAGGCCATTTTTAAGAGCCAACAATCCCCATGTCTCGTGACAGACTGTTCTCCACATGATGCCCGGGTCCTCGAGACCTAGTGCAGTCACTGGGAAGACTTTAACAAACCACTGGCCTCGCTGAGCTGATTTTTCAAGTTAAAGCCTGAAGTTAGAAGGACGTGGAATGAGAGTTAAAGTTATTGCTAGGGGCACAATGCACTCACTAAAGGCCAATCTCATCTGCTTTTATGAAAAGGAAAAGGGTGGCAGGGATCTTTTCCTAGGACAGCCTTCCAAATAGTAATGAGGCATTACGTGTGCTGGTGGGGCGGCGTCAGAGCCTGAGCCAGACCTGCATGTGCTTCCCAGAGGTCAGTGTGGTCAGCCACAGGGGAAGGATCTATAGTCTGCTTATATTGTGGCTTCCCAGAGTTGAGATGCTCTACAGAGGGGGATGTGACACAGAATGACTGTAACTCTGAGAGAACATGTCTTACTCATAGGGTCTGCCTTTTCTACCACTGCTAACAATGCATGTTACTGCTAATTTTGAAGTATTTTAGGATATCCCCTAACAGAATGCAAAAGAGCATAAAAGGTAAGAATACAGATTTTGAAATCAGACAGACCTAGGTTCAGTTCATGGCTCAGTGAGTTACTATTTGACATGAGGCAAATTACTTCCTCTCTCTGAATCTCATCTCTAAATGGGAAACCACCAGGACCACTCTATGGAATATAAGATAATATATACAAAGTATCTGAGTAAGATCTAATTAGAAACACTAACATTTATTTAGTGTCTGGCACTGAATTACAGAAGGCGTTTAAATGGCATTCAGCAATTACTGAACGAGTGGTGATTCCAAGGGAAAAAGGAGATGAAGTTATAAGTTTTTCTTCATTCATGGGGGGAGCCACACAACACATGGAAGCATGTCAGGCTCTGGGGTTGGTCACCTAGGGCACCATGGGCAAGACATCACAGCTTCTCTCAGTGTGGTTCCACTTCTGTAAAATCTCAGATAATACCCCTTACCCTGAAGGACTATTGTAAGAATCGAAGCCATGCCCATAAAGCTCTCAGCCCAGTGACAGGCACCTCACAAGGCGCTCAGTAAACGGAAGCTGCTGAGGAGGATGGGCTTGGGGGTTGGCCTGGTGGGTTTGAATTTCAGCTCTGCCACTTCCTACCTGTGTGACCATGAACAAGTCGGCTTTTCTATGCTTCGTTTCTTCATCTGTGGGATGGGGATCATAAAAGACCCACCTCGGTCCCAGGACTATGTGAGTTAATATATGAGTGCCTGACACACAATAACCACCTGATAGGTCTTAGCTCTATTATATAGTTAGTATTTATTAATTATTTAATAGTAATTAAATACTATTAAATGTTAAAAAACTGGGACCATTGGCCTAAACTCTTCTAGTTCTGCTGGTTTTAATCTAGGAATTGGTATCAGACACCTAGATTCTCCAGTCCCAGAATGCAGAGAGGCTCAGAAGCAAAACCTGTCCAGTCAGACATGAAGAGGGGGTGCTTTATAGTTCCTGGAGCCTTCTTCCTGGGAAGGCCACCAGAAAGAGTCATGTATTTTTTCAGCTGCTGATGAAGCTGCTTAGAAGGCCTTTTTTTTCACTGGGCTCAGAAGCAATGTCCAACTTAAACTTTTCATTATGAACCTCTATAGTAGGAGTTCTCAAAGGTGATTTATGCCCCTCGGGGACATCTCGTCATGTCTTGAGAATCTGACTGTCATAGCTGAGCAGATGCTGCTGGCATTTAGTGGGTAGAGGCTAGAGATGCTCTACACATCCTACAAGGCACGGGACAGCCCACACATACACACCCCCCAGTTCCAAGCAACAAATCATTCACCCAAACGCCAACAGTGCGGAAGCGGAGAAACTGCCCTACAGGGAAAGGTGCTTGGGACAAGGTGGCAGGGGAGACAGAATACACAATGAATGACACCTACACAGAACGGTAGCCAGCAGCACATGGTGGCATGTGCGTGGAAGCAAGAACTGCCTAGGAAATAAGGATACAAAATGATTTATGGTGATGGGCTATCTAGACCATGAGTGGAATTAAAAATTTTTTTCTACAAGACCTGTTACTATGTTTAGGGACCATAGAAAGAGTGGGGGCTCAATGGGAGCAAGAATGACCCAAGCTGCAGTACCTCACGTATCTGTGACTGTCGCAGTGTAGCAGTGCTCCAATCCCTACACACAATGAACTCTGCTCAGCCCCCAGACAAAAAGATGAGTAATGTGAAGGTGGGAAAAGGAGCCCAGTCTTTTCTGCAAATTCAAGCTCAGAATTTTTTTAAATTAAGGTATCATTGATAAACAATATTATGAAGATTTCACATGAGCAACGTTATGGTTTCAACATTCACTGATATTATCAAGTCCTCACACCCCCATTGCAGTCACTGTCCATCAGTGTAGTAAGATGCTATAGAGTCATTTTTTTTCTCTATGCTATACTGCTTTCCCCATGACCCCCCTATATTATGTGTGCTAATTATAATGCTCCTTGATCCCCTTCTCCCTCCCTCCCCACCCACCCACCCTTCCCCATCACTACCCTTTGGTAACTACTAGCTCCTTCTTGGAGTCTGTGAGTCTGCTGCTGTTTTATTCCTTCAGTTTTGCTTTGTTGTTATACTCCACAAATGAGGGAAATTACTTGGTACTTGTCTTTCTCCGCCTGGCTTATTTCACTGTCAAGCTCAGAATTTAATAACTTGACAAAGCTTATTCCAGACTCTCACCCTGCCCTCTCTCTTGCATAGCTTTAAACTCTTATTCACCTTTAATCACTCAACAAGTAGTTACCAGGGAATCAAGTGGTCAAATTAGACAGGTCTCTGCTATCATGGAGCACTCAGATAGTAAGGAAAACCATAATTCTGTAACTAGGCCCAAGACTGTAAAATGACAACCAAGGTAGCCCTTTGAAGGACAGAAAGCTGCCCTGACTGGGGTGGGGGATACCACTCAGTGTCACTGAAGTGACATATGAGTGAGACGGGAAGAATTAATAGGGGTTAGTTGTACTGAGCCAAGAGAGGTGTGAAGAATTTTCCAAGCCATACAGAGGAAATCCATTTTCAAAGCCATGTGGGAGAGGCCTGGCGAGACTGAGAACTGACATGGAATCTGGTGGCAGGGCTGAACACGAAGGACCTCAAGGCCTTTTGGAATGTTGGTCTTTATTCTAGGAATAATAGAAAACCATTAAGGAGGGTAAAAGAACCATTTAAACCGTTAACTTGTTTAGTTCCTATTCTGGCTTGCCCAAGGATTAGGTAGGAAACTACTCCCACCAAAAAGTCTCATTATCCTCAGGTAAATCAAAACGTCTGGCCCATCACATAGAAACCCACGCTAGCAGCAAAGCTTCCAAACTGAATGGAAGCCAACAGAACACTGCAAAAAAAAAAAAAAAAAAGCAATTTCCCCTCTAAAGCAAGTATCAGCAAGTTCTAAGCCCAATGGGCAATGAAGGTCTATGCTCTCTCTGGGGCAAGAAAGGGGAGCCCTCAAGATGGCTGAGAAACAGCTGTGTCAAGAGCCACAGTTTCCAGGAGGGCCCCACAAGCAGCCCATCTTCTTCTAGCTGGGCACCCACGTTGAGGCTGGATTGGACCATAACTAACTCTCCCATCTGTCTCCAGACTCTGTGCTTTCATCTGCACAGGCCCTGGGGATTCATCTTGCAGTAGATCTTTCTGGAAGCCCTACTACCAGCTACTGTGCGAGGTGTGGGAATTGTATGATCTCCACCTTATTCCCCTTCCTTGTTCATCTTCTTCCTCCCTCTCTGCAGACCTCCCCACTGTGGCCATCTCTCTCCGCTTGTAGTGAAAAGAATATGTGACCAGACCGACTTGCTGGGTCACAGACCACAAGTTCCTCAATTCTGACAGACCTGGCTAAAGTCTTAAAGATGATAGCCCAGGCCCATATGAGACATAAGGGCACTTTTCCAAGGAATTCCATGAAAATGCTACTTGGGCATTAGAAGACTCAGATGACTGTCCCAGGATATGTGCTGAAAGACGGAAGAGGAAGGATGAAGTTCACATGGATAGAACAAGAGAAACTGAGGATAAGATATAAAGGAGTGTTTTGCAAAATGGCCAACTCCTGCCATGAAGAAGGCAGGGACCAGGATAAACCAGAAGGCCAAGAAGGAAGGGGCACCAAAGAGGCACAAAGCACACCAAGCGCAGACTTCAGCCAGTTTGAAGGCAGTGACAGAGCAGAGCTCACTGCCGCCATCTCCCTGGCGGCCCTGGCAGGAGCCGATGTCTGAGGCAGCGAACAGGCTCTCAAGTCAGACCTGGTACTGGAACGCTTGCTGTACCACTTACTAGCTCTGACTTTGGGAAAACTCTCTTCTTGAATAGGACCACCCTCGTGGAGCTGTCTTACCAGTTAAATGGTGAAGGACAATACAGTGTTCAGCCCCAGGGCTGCCATGCAGCTAACTCAGTAGCAGCTCTGTAGGGCCACTCCAGGATTCTGTACAGAGGAGCCGGGGAGGAAAAGGAGGCCCAGCTAAGGCCAAAGGAGAAGGCCTCACAAGATACTTGTGCAGGCAGAGGATCCTGGGGGAGGGGACGCTCAACCACTCAACAAGCACCTGGAATCAAGTAGCACCCAGAGCACACAGAAGTCCCTGCCTTTAAGGAGCATACAGTCCAGTGGGAGGAGAAAGGCAGCCAAGGAACATGTAAACAGTATGTTAAGGAGGCAAGAGGCAGGAGAGCAGGGACAGAGTGCCACGCTGGGCTGCCACATTAAATGGGGGTGAGGGAGGGCAAGTGATTGGAAGGCCTCACTAGGAGACAGCTGAGCAAGAACCAAAAGAGAGGACATAAGCTGCATGGGTTTCGGAGGAAAAAAGGCAGAGGGAAAGGGAATGGCACATACAAAGGCCCTGGGGTAGGAGTGGGCCTGGTGAGTGAGCGGGCAGCCTGTGGAGGGGCAGCACAGAGGGCAGAAGCAGCAGACTCATAGTAAGGGCGCTGGAAGGACTCTGGCTTTTACTCCGAGTGACACGGGAAGCTACTAGGGGGTCGGGTAGAAAACAGGCAGAAGGGGCAAGAGCAGGAGGAGGGAGACGAGTGATGTGGCTACATCTGCAGACGAGGCGACTTTGGAGCCACCCCACAACTGCCTCAGGCCACTGGGGATTCTCAGGGCAGATTAGGAATGACCGTCTGCAGCGGGCTTCCCCACCTTTCCCCCAATAGCTTTCTGTCTTCACCATTCCCATCTCCCCACAAGCAAAGATTCAGAGAATCTGAGTAGGCCCAGGGACGGTCCTAACTTCCTCACTGCCCATCAAGGCGCCACATACAAGGTGTATTACACCTTGTTTATTCTTCACCACAGTCCTGTAAGCCCGGTTTTACAGATAAGGAAACAGAAGCCCAGGGAACTAGAGAAACTCCACCTAGATTCCTAAGCCAATGTGGCTTTTGGTGCCATCACACAGCGTCCTTGCTGGGACATTCTGTCATCTGACACCTGGCAAAGAAAGAAAGTACTGAGCCGGACTCATGCTGGAAAGGCTTCCCAGAGCATTGAAAACGCCTGATCGGAGCTTCTGATGAAACAAAAGTGTAAAAGGCTCAACCAAGCCAAACTGTGGCTCTGCACCTCAAGCCAATTAGCCAGATGCCAGACCATTAAACTCCTACCTCTTCTATCCTCATGCTGACTGATGAGAGCAGTGTCAGACTCCAAGAGTGTGCAGAAGGAGAACCCCCCCGACACACACACACACACACACACACACACACACACACACACACACACCTCACTGGTTGCAGGGCACTTCTACAGCAGGTGCTCCCTTTTTGCAGCTTCAGATTACAAAGAACCATAATAGGGCCACTTTTAGTTCCTGACTTACAGGCTTAGAAACCCAGTTCAAAGGCCAACTGGGCTTCTGACCTGTGTGCGGACATCCCAAGGACTCTGCTGAAGTAGAATTTATTTTAAATTACTATGTTGCCAGATATCACAGCCCAAACCCAGAAGAAAATGTATAGAACCCCAACATCTGGACTTGGAAGAGTTACATAGAAAGGGGAGGGTCTGAAAGGACAAGAGGACTGGATAACTAACATGAATTCACAACCACCCTTCAAAATGATGACATTCCTATTCACCTAAGACACATTTACTGAGCATATACCATGTGTCAGCACTGTTCGAGGCGCAGTGGAAGCAGAGGAAAACTGCTTTCATGAAGCCTATAAGAGGAGGCAGGCACAGAGATGGCAGAAGCTAAGTTATCTGTGTTAATAAGGTGATCTGAATCCAGCTTTCTCAACTCCACTGTGCCTCTGTCTACTGGGACCCTGGTGCCCTGCTACAACTACCAGGCTTTTGTGTTTGTTTTGGTGGTAGGGGTGTTGTGGGGGGAGATGGGAGGAAATGGTCAGAAAAGAAGCTATTTTCTTTTGGTGGGTGTTTGGACCCTCTGCTGGATTGCAGCAGCAGGGCAGGGAGAAGAAATGTACTTAGCTTGGAATCCGGATTCATATCTTAGTCAAAACTCATTGACTCTGGGGAAGTCACTAAATCTCTCTGGGCTTCAGTTTGATTATCTCTAAAATGAGATGGGTTAGCCCAGCAAGGAATGGCAAATGGCTTCATCTTACCTAACAATTCCAAAGCCACATTCGGGCTGAGCAGAAAGAGCCACAGTTGATGAGTGACATCTGCCACGACCTCGAAAGAGTGATTAACCTGGGTGAGCATCTGAGGATTCTTGCACTTCTGAGTATATGAAGTATCTGAGTGGGAGTCATTTTAATTTTGGTGACAGAATTTTAAAAACCTCTTCTTTCATGACTTTGTAAAAAATTCACAAAACCCACCTTAAAAAGATTTTCCTGATACAAGACTGGAGATATTGCATGTTTAATTTTTCACTTTAAACAGTCCTATTTCTATGGCATATTCACAGCCACCTAGAAGTAGTTTTGTTATTTAGAATGCTTCACTAACCAGAAGTTCGCCTACAACCACTGGGACTGGAGGTGGTTGTTTCCAAAGATCTCCCAACCCACAGACCATTTGGCAGTGTGCTTTTGCCACTTCCCCACCACAGAGTGAAGTCTGTTTCCCCTGTCACGAAAGGCTAGATAGACTGGTGGCTGCTTTGACCGGTAGAGCGGGATGGAAGCAATGTTCCCAGTCTTCTGAGCCTGGGCAATAAAAAAGCCGAGAAGAGCATTATATTGTAGTTACGTAAGGTTTAGGGCAATCTGGGTGAAAGGTATATAGAATTGTTTGTACTATTTCTGCAGTGCTTTTGTATACCCGAAGTTGTTTCAAAATTGGAAGTTAAATTAAAAAATTTTTTATTTGTTTCTTTTTTTAAGGAATGCCTGACACTTTCTGCTTTTGTACTCTAACATGGAAGGAGCCCAACTACCTAAGGCTGTCAGGCTGTTAGGATGCTCAAGCTAGCCTCACGGACAGGCCATGTGGGGAGGGGAAAGGAGGGGGAAAGAGAGATACCAGATGTGTGGTTTGTTTTTTTTTTGAAAGAATAATTTCTTGTTATAATGAACCAGAAGTACAAGATTTCATTGAAACTGAAACAGCTGACAGAATATGGTTGAACTTAAACCTCCAAGGGAAATAACAAGACCAAACAAGCCAGTAAGAATGGAGAAGCCCATATTCCTGAACACATCTCCTCGGGCAAGGGAAACAAAATAAAAAACAAACAAATGGGACTACATCATGCTAAAAACCTTCTGTACAGCAAAGGACACCATCAGTAGAACAAAAAAGGCATCCTACAGTATAGGAGAATGTATTTGTAAATGACATATCGGACAAGGGGTTAACATCCAAAATATATACAGAACTCACACATCTCAACATCCAAAAAGCAAATAACCCGATTAAAAAATGGGTGGAGGATATGAACAGACACTTCTGCAAAGAAGAAATTCAGATGGTCAACAGGCACATGAAAAGATGCTCCACATAGCTAATCATCAGGGAAATGCAAATTAAAACCACAAGGAAATATCACCTTACACCAGTTAGGATAGCCAACATAGAAAAGACTAGGAAAAACAAATGCTGGTGAGGATGCAGAGAAAGGGGAGCCCTCCTACACTGCTGGTGGGAATGTAAACTAGTTCAACCATTGTGGAAATCAGTATGGAGGTTCCTCAAAAAGCTCAAAATAGAAATACCATTTGACCCAGGAATTCAACTCCTAGGAATTTACCCTAAGAATGCAGCAGCCCAGTTTGAAAAAGACATATGTACCACTATGTTTATTGCAGCACTATATACAATAGCCAAGATATGGAAGCAACCTAAGTGTCCATCAGTAGATGGATAAAGAAAATGTGGTACATATACACAATGGAATATTATTCAGCCATAAGAAGAAAACAAATCCTACCATTTGCAACAACATGGATGGAGCTAGAGGGTATTATGCTCAGTGAAATAAGCAGGTGGAGAAAGACAAGTACCAATAATTTCACTCATCTGTGGAGAATAAGAACAAAGCAACAACTGAATGAACAAAACAGCAGCAGACTCACAGAACCCAAGAATGGACTAACAGTTACCAAAGGGAAAGGGACTGGGGAGGGTGGGTAGGAAGGGAGGGAGAAGGGGAATAAGGGGCATTATGATTAGCACACATACATAGGGGTGGCACAGGGAAGGCAGGATAGCACAGAGAAGTGGCTCTATAGCATCTTACAACTCTGATGGACAGTGACTATAATCGGCTATGTGATGGGGACTTGATAATGGGAGGAATCTAGGAACCACAATGTTGCCCATGTTATTTTATATTAATGATACCAAAATTTAAAAAAAAAAGAGTAGAGAAGCCCAAGACTGGTTTGGAACATACAAAAGCATAATGGAGTCTCAGCATGGCTATCTTCTGACCCCACCCAGCAGTCGATTACAATAATGCTCCCACCCCTCTCTACCTTCTGAAGCATCTGGTAAACCAAATGGCTTCTTCCTCTCTATAACAGGTGTAAGCCTACCTGATAGTATCCCTTTGGACACACTATAGATATAAAGCTAAGAGGAAAGTTTATAAATCTCATTCAAGGGTAGAAAGTACACATACTCAACCCAGCCCACTGGTTATCATCTATGTTCCAGCCGCAGTAGATGCCAGGGGTAGCAGAGATCAATCTTTCCTGATAAGCCCTGCTCAGACTAGAGGACTTCTAAGGTTTGGGGTGGGTTTACTACATACCAATAGATAACCAAAGCATCTGTCAACCTTTCACTTGTGGTGAAAAGCCTTCAATTCTGGTTTGGCAAGATCTGACTATTCAAGGATTAGGTGTAAGGATCCTTGGTTTGAGGTCAGTTTCACATTCTTCTTGGCTTCTGTTTCCCAAGTTCCTTTTTATATGGCATACCTATTCTTACTTCAGTAAGATTTATCTCCCCATGTATCTAGGAATACGATGGGGCTATTATCCTGTTTTGCAGCAGGGTTTTTTGCTCCTTGCATTGTCTCTGTTCCCCCAGAGTTTCTTTTTCCTGCCTGAAAAGGTCACCATCTATCATTTGGGAGGCTTTACTCAGGTCTCTGGTGATCTTCTGTTGTTGGTTAATATTTAAGCTGAGATTCTGTCACTTGCAGCCTCAAGAGTCTTAACTAACACAAATGGTGAAAGCCTCAACTAAGAGTCAGACATTAAAGATGAAAACTAGACACAGCATGAAAACGACCTGAATTTAGAGAGTGGAGGTGCTTAGAAAGAAGTCCATTTTCGGTACAGCTGAAGCACAAAGGAGTGGTAACTTCTACTGGAAGTGTGGGACACTCAAGGAAAGCTTCATGGAGGTGATGTCCTGTTTGATCTCCCAGTTGTGTTAGGTGGGGGCAGAATGGGAGTGGGGTTGGGGCAGGGGAGTGAAGAGACAGCACAGCAGGTTGAGGCCTTATCTGCACATAGACTACTTAGATGATGGCATGTGGACTTCAAGCTGATAGTTATTTGGATGAGGTATCTGGTGGTCTTGGAAGGGGTGGATGTATTTTGCATATGGAGAGATGTGAATTGTTAAGAGCAGAGTGGAATATGGTGGACTGTCTGCCAAAATGGTCCAATTCCTTTCACCCTATATTCACATGCCATTCTTCCTAGCAAGACATAGTTTATTCTATATGACTGCTTACCACAGCCATTATTTATTACTAATAGCTAAAAAAAACAGAAACTCAAATGTCTATCAATTGATGAATGAGTAAATAAGAGGTGACATATCCATACAATGAAATGTTATCTGGCAGTACAAAGGAACAAATACTAGTACATGGATGAACTTTGAAAATGTACTAGATGAAAGAAACCAGTCATAAAAGACTACATATTGGGGCGGGAGCCAAGATGGCGGCGTGAGTAGAGCAGTGGAAATCTCCTCCCAAAAACACATAGAGCTATGAAAATATAACAAAGAAAAATCTTCCTAAAATAGAGACCACAGGACACAGGACAACATCCAGACCACATCCACACCTGCAAGAACCCAGCGCCTTGTGAAGGGGGTAAGATACAAGCCCCAGCCCGGCGGGACCCGAGCGCCCCTCCCCCCGGCTCCCGGCGGGTGGAGAGAAACCGGAGCAGTTTTTTTTTTTGGCGAGCGCTTTTTGGAAGCCTTAGAGGGACGGGCCCCCGTTGCTGGGGAGGCAGGGTGGCGGGACCGGTGAGGAGGTGCCTGGGAACAGCGCCGGAGGACAAAGAATATCCCGCGTTTCTCCCTGCGAGACCTGGGGGCGGGTGCCTGAGACCGGTGCCTGAGGACGGAGGAGGTCACGCGTTTTTCCCCTTTTTTTTTTTCTCTTTATGGCAAGCGCTTTTTGGAAGCCTTGAAGGGACGGGGACCCCAGTGCTAGGGAGGCACGGTGGCGGGACTGGTGAGCGGGTGGCTGGGACCGGCGCCTGAGGACAAAGAATATCCCCCGTTTTTCCCTGCGGGACCGGTGGGCGGGTGCCTGAGACCGGCACTTGAGGACAGAGGAAATCGCGCGTTTTTCCCCTTTTTTTTTTTCTCTTTTCTGCGAGTGCTTTTTGGAAGCCTAAAAGGGACAGGGACCCCGGTGCTAGGGAGGCAGGGCGGCGGGACTGGTGAGCGGGTGCCTGGGACCGGCACCTGAGGACAAAGAATATCCCGCATTTTTCCCTGTGGGACCGGTGGGTGGGTGCCTGAGACCAGCACCTGAGGACGGAAGAAATCGCGCGTTTCTCCCCTTTTTTTTCTCTCTTTTTGCCAAGTGCTTTTTGGAAGCCTTGAAGGGACAGGGACCCCGGTGCTAGGGAGGCAGGGCGGCAGGACTGGTGAGCGGGTGCGTGGGACCAGTGCCTGAGGACAAAGAATATTGAGCGTTCCTTCCCTGCGGGACCGGTGGGTGGGTGCTTTTTGGAAGCCTTGAAAGGACAGGGACCCTGGTGCTAGGGAGACAGGGCAGCAGGACCAGTGCGCGGGTGCCTGGGACAGGCACCTGAGGAAAAAAAAAAAAAAAATCGCGTGTTTTTTCTTTTTTTTTTCCTTTCTGTTCCCTCTCTCATTGTTGCTGTTGTTGTTTTGGTTTGGAGAGTGCTTTTTGGAAATCTTAAAGGGGCAGGACAGGTCACTTAGACCAGAAGCAGGGAATCTGGGGATCTCTGGGCACTCTAACCCCCTGGGCAGCAGGGAGCACAGAGGCCCCTTACGGAGATAAATAGTCTCCTGGCTGCTCCCCCTCTAACGGGGCTCCACCATTTTGGAGGAACAGCCCCAGCCAGGCCAAGCCCACAGCAACAGTGGAGATAAACCCCAAAGCAACTGGGCAGGAAGCAGAAGCCCTGTCTGCGCACAGCTGCCCAGCACAAGCCACTAGAGGTCGCTATTCTCCCAGGAAAAGGCTACAAACCAACAAGAAGGGAAGCTCTTCCAGCGGTCACTTGTACCAGCTCTGCAGACTATCTCTATCACCATGAAAAGGCAAAACTACAGGCAGACAAAGATCACAGAGACAACACCTGAGAAGGAGACAGACCTAACTAGTCCTCCTGAAAAAGAATTCAAAATAAAAATCATGAACATGCTGACAGAGATGCAGAAAAAAATGCAAGAGCAATGGGATGAGATGCAGAGAAAAATGCAAGAGCAGTGGGATGAGATGCAGAGAAAAATGCAAGAGCAGTGGGATGAAGTCCGGAAGGAGATCACAGATGTCAGGAAAGAGATCACAGAAGTGAAACAATCCCTGGAAGGATTTATAAGCAGAATGGATAAGATGCAAGAGGCCATTGAAGGAATAGAAGCCAGAGAACAGGAACGTATAGAAGCTGACATAGAGAGAGATAAAAGGATCTCCAGGAATGAAACAACACTAAGAGAAATATGTGACCAATACAAAAGGAAAAACATTCGTATTATAGGGATACCAGAAGAGGAAGAAAGAGGAAAAGGGATAGAAAGGGTCTTTGAAGAAATAATTGCTGAAAACTTCCCCAAACTGGGGGAGGAAATAATCGAACAGACCATGGAATTATACAGAACCCCCAACAGAAAGGATCCAAGGAGGACAACACCAAGACACATAATAATTAAAATGGCAAGGATCAAGGACAAGGAAAGAGTTTTAAAGGCAGCTAGAGAGAAAAAGGTCACCTATAAAGGAAAACCAATCAGGCTAACATCAGACTTCTCAACAGAAACCCTACAGGCCAGAAGAGAATGGCATGATATACTTAATGCAATGAAACAGAAGGGCCTTGAACCAAGGATACTGTATCCAGCACGACTATCATTTAAATATGATGGTGGGATCAAACAATTCCCAGACAAGCAAAAGCTGAGGGAATTTGCTTCCCACAAACCACCTCTACAGGGCATCCTACAGGGACTGCTCTAGATGGGAGCACCCCTAAAAAGAGCACAGAACAAAACACACAACATATGAAGAAGGGAGGAGGAGGAATAAGAAGGGAGAGAAGAAAAGACTCTCCAGACAGTGTATATAACAGCTCAATAAGCGAGCTAAGTTAGGCAGTAAGATACTAAAGAAGCTAACCTTGAACCTTTGGTAACCACGAATCTAAAGCCTGCAATGGCAATAAGTACATATCTTTCAATAGTCACCCTAAATGTAAATGGACTTAATGCACCAATCAAAAGACATAGAGTAATAGAATGGATAAAAAAGCAAGACCCATCTATATGCTGCTTACAAGAAACTCACCTTAAACCCAAAGATAAGCATAGACTAAAAGTCAAGGGATGGAAAAACATATTTCAGGCAAACAACAGTGAGAAGAAAGCAGGGGTTGCAGTACTAATATCAGACAAAATAGACTTCAAAACAAAGAAAGTAACAAGAGATAAAGAAGGCCACTACATAATGATAAAGGGCTTAGTCCAACAAGAGGATATAACCATTCTAAATATATATGCACCCAATACAGGAGCACCAGCATATGTGAAGCAAATACTAACAGAACTAAAGAGGGAAATAGACTGCAATGCATTCATTGTAGGAGACTTCAACACACCACTCACCCCAAAGGATAGATCCACCGGGCAGAAAATAAGTAAAGACACACAGGCACTGAACAACACACTAGAACAGATGGACCTAATAGACATCTATAGAACTTTACATCCAAAAGCAACAGGATATACATTCTTCTCAAGTGCACATGGAACATTCTCTAGAATAGACCACATACTAGCTCACAAAAAGAGCCTCAGTAAATTCCACAATATTGAAATTCTACCAACCAATTTTTCAGACCACAAAGGTATGAAAGTAGAAATAAATTCTACAAAGAAAACAAAAAGGCTCACAAACACATGGAGGCTTAACAACATGCTACTAAATAATCAATGGATCAATGAACAAATCAAAATAGAGATCAAGGAATATATAGAAACAAATGACAACAACAACACTAAGCCCCAACTTCTGTGGGATGCAGCGAAAGCAGTCTTAAGAGGAAAGTATATAGCAATCCAGGCACACTTGAAGAAGGAAGAACAATCCCAAATGAATAGTCTAACATCACAATTATTAAAACTGGAAAAAGAAGAACAAATGAGGCCTAAAGTCAGCAGAAGGAGGGACATAATAAAGATCAGAGAAGAAATAAACAAAATTGAGAAGAATAAAACAATAGCAAAAATCAACGAAACCAAGAGCTGGTTCTTTGAGAAAATAAACAAAATAGATAAGCCTCTAGCCCAACTTATTAAGAGAAAAAGAGAGTCAACACAAATCAACATAATCAGAAATGAGAATGGAAAAATCACGACAGACTCCACAGAAATACAAAGAATTATTAAAGACTACTATGAAAACCTATATGCCAACAAGCTGGAAAACCTAGAAGAAATGGACAACTTCCTAGAAAAATACAACCTCCCAAGACTGACCAAGGAAGAAACACAAAAGTTAAACAAACCAATTACAAGCAAAGAAATTGAAACAGTAATCAAAAAACTACCCAAGAACAAAACCCCGGGGCCGGACGGATTTACCTCGGAATTTTATCAGACACACAGAGAAGACATAATACCCATTCTCCTTAAAGTGTTCCACAAAATAGAAGAAGAGGGAATACTCCCAAACTCATTCTATGAAGCCAACATCACCCTAATACCAAAACCAGGCAAAGACCCCACCAAAAAAGAAAATTACAGACCAATATCCCTGATGAACGTAGATGCAAAAATACTCAATAAAATATTAGCAAACAGAATTCAACAGTATATCAAAAGGATCATACACCATGACCAAGTGGGGTTCATCCCAGGGATGCAAGGATGGTACAACATTCGAAAATCCATCAACATCATCCACCACATCAACAAAAAGAAAGACAAAAACCACATGATCATCTCCATAGATGCTGAAAAAGCATTTGACAAAATTCAACATCCATTCATGATAAAAACTCTCAGCAAAATGGGAATAGAGGGCAAGTACCTCAACATAATAAAGGCCATATATGATAAACCCACAGCCAGCATTATACTGAACAGCGAGAAGCTGAAAGCATTTCCACTGAGATCGGGAACTAGACAGGGATGCCCACTCTCCCCACTGTTATTTAACATAGTACTGGAGGTCCTAGCCACGGCAATCAGACAAAACAAAGAAATACAAGGAATCCAGATTGGTAAAGAAGAAGTTAAACTGTCACTATTTGCAGATGATATGATACTGTACATAAAAAACCCTAAAGACTCCACTCCAAAACTACTAGAACTGATATCGGAATACAGCAAAGTTGCAGGATACAAAATCAACACACAGAAATCTGTAGCTTTCCTATACACTAACAACGAATCAATAGAAAGAGAAATCAGGAAAACAATTCCATTCACCATTGCATCAAAAAGAATAAAATACCTAGGAATAAACCTAACCAAGGAAGTGAAAGACTTATACTCTGAAAACTACAAGTCACTCTTAAGAGAAATTAAAGGGGACACTAATAAATGGAAACTCATCCCATGCTCATGGCTAGGAAGAATTAATATCGTCAAAATGGCCATCCTGCCAAAAGCAATATACAAATTTGATGCAATCCCTCTCAAATTACCAGCAACATTCTTCAATGAATTGGAACAAATAATTCAAAAATTCATATGGAAACACCAAAGACCCCGAATAGCCAAAGCAATCCTGAAAAAGAAGAATAAAGTAGGGGGGATCTCACTCCCCAACTTCAAGCTCTACTACAAAGCCATAGTAATCAAGACAATTTGGTACTGGCACAAGAACAGAGCCACAGACCAGTGGAACAGATTAGAGACCCCAGAAATTAACCCAAACATATATGGTCAATTAATATTTGATAAAGGAGCCATGGACATACAATGGCAAAATGACAGTCTCTTCAACAGATGGTGCTGGCAAAACTGGACAGCTACATGTAGGAGAATGAAACTGGACCACTGTCTAACCCCATATACAAAGGTAAACTCAAAATGGATCAAAGACCTGAATGTAAGTCACGAAACCATTAAACTCTTGGAAAAAAACATAGGCAAAAACCTCTTAGACATAAACATGAGTGATCTCTTCTTGAACATATCTCCCCGGGCAAGGAAAACAACAGCAAAAATGAGCAAGTGGGACTACATTAAGCTGAAAAGCTTCTGTACAGCGAAAGACACCATCAATAGAACAAAAAGGAACCCTACAGTATGGGAGAATATATTTGAAAATGACAGATCTGATAAAGGCTTGACGTCCAGAATATATAAAGAGCTCACACGCCTCAACAAACAAAAAACAAATAACCCAATTAAAAAATGGGCAGAGGAACTGAACAGACAGTTCTCCAAAAAAGAAATACAGATGGCCAAGAGACACATGAAAAGATGCTCCACATCGCTAATTATCAGAGAAATGCAAATTAAAACTACAATGAGGTATCACCTCACACCAGTAAGGATAGCTGCCATCCAAAAGACAAACAACAACAAATGTTGGCGAGGCTGTGGAGAAAGGGGAACCCTCCTACACTGCTGGTGGGAATGTAAATTAGTTCAACCATTGTGGAAAGCAGTATGGAGGTGCATCAAAATGCTCAAAACAGACCTACCATTTGACCCAGGAATTCCACTCCTAGGAATTTACCCTAAGAACGCAGCAATCAAGTTTGAGAAAGACAGATGCACTCCTATGTTTATCGCAGCACTATTTACAATAGCCAAGAATTGGAAGCAACCTAAATGTCCATCTGTAGATGAATGGATAAAGAAGATGTGGTACATATACACAATGGAATACTACTCAGCCATAAGAAGTGGAAAAATCCAACCATTTGCAGCAACATGGATGGAGCTGGAGAGTATTATGCTCAGTGAAATAAGCCAAGCGGAGAAAGAGAAATACCAAATGATTTCACTCATCTGAGGAGTATAGGAACAAAGGAAAAACTGAAGGAACAAAACAGCAGCAGAATTACAGAACCCAAAAATGGACTAACAGGTACCAAAGGGAAAGGAACTGGGGAGGATGGGTGGGCAGGGAGGGATAAGGGGGGGGAAGAAGAAGGGGGGTATTAAGATTAGCATGCATGGGGGGGAGGGAGAAAGGGGAGGGTGGGCTGCACAACACAGAGAGGACAAGTAGTGACTCTACAACATTTTGCTAAGCTGATGGACAGTAACCGTAATGTGGTTGTTAGGGGGGACCTGATATAGGGGAGAGCATAGTAAACATAGTATTCTTTAGGTAAGTGTAGATTAAAAATTTAAAAAAAAAAAAAAAAAAGAAAGAAAGAAAGAAAAGGGGGATTACTCCTTAACAGGATAAAACTATTGGTAAATCAAAGATCAACGCATGCTTTAAATATCCTTAATGTTGATCACTTAAAGGGTGTCAGATGATCAGCTATGGAGGTACTCTTTTCTGATAATATTCCTTTCTCTTAATTAAAAAAAAAAAAAAAAAGCAGTTACTGTGTGCTGACCTCCAATGAGTTCTGCACAGTGGTATAGAGGGCATGTCAAAGTGTGGGCAAAGGGTCTGTTTGTTTCTACGCAGAAGATCAAGGCCTAGCTTGGATACCCAGAAAATGAACTAAGATACGATATGAGGAGGAGCTTCCGGCATCAGCACTCTCTGGAGGACTCGTGCCGGGGGATGATCATCAAAAAGCCTCCACAGGGATCCGGACGATGCTGCGGTTGTGGCTGCATCCAGCCCACCATCTCCTGGACTTGCCATGAGAAGGAGGAGGGAGATGTCTAGGCTGGCATGTGCATACAGTGAGACAACGAATTTGACCGGATCTGTCTGTTGGAACTCAACCAGGAGTTGGGAGGGGTGCAAGTTGTAGCACCCCAAAATCTCATGACTATAGACTATCTATGGTTAAAAGAACATATGGGATGTGAACAGATCCCAGAAATGGGCTGCTTTAATTTGTCTGATGGTTCAAGTACAGTTGGAAAATATCCATCATATCATAGATAAATTTTCACAAATGCCTAGGGTGCCTAAATGGTTTTCTTGGCTTCACTGGAGATGGCTGGTAATTATAGATTTGCTTTGTTTATGTCACCGTATTCCTATTATGTCAATATGTGTGTGCAAATTAGTTAGTAGTTTAAAACCTATACATACTTAAGGTACTATACAAGAAGATATGTCAAAGAAATAATCAATCCTCCCAAGTTTCCTTCATATGCTACATCTATAGCTTTTCTTCTTCCTTCCTAATTACAAACTTTAAATAGAATTCGTGCCTCATATCGAATTTACCGAGTATCATAATTCCTCCAGGTGGTAAAGATACCTCGAGA
The DNA here is from genome assembly GCF_040802235.1 of Manis javanica. NCBI lineage: Eukaryota > Metazoa > Chordata > Mammalia > Pholidota > Manidae > Manis > Manis javanica. The sequence goes on along the minus strand of NC_133169.1, from coordinate 87,018,881 downwards.
CAAGTGCTGGGCATAGAAGCCACAGGGCATAAATCTGCAAAGAAGTAAAAAGCTAACCTTTGCAAACAATATGGCTTCTCTCTCACTTACCAACTTTACATTTCCCTGTATGGCCCCGGAAGATGACTGGTTAGCCAGAGACGGGTAAGATTCCTCAAGGGAGGAACAACCTAAGACAGGCACAGTCGCAGGGGGGCCATCAGGTGAGAATTTGGGGATCAACAGAGGTGAGGCTCAGAACCTCACCCCCCCTGTTTTGAGAGAAATCTTCTGCATCCGTGGATGTTTTGCTGCCCTTGTCTAGCCTGGATTAATACTTAGTCCATAGGCACACACCTGATCATCTGATCATCTACATTTGCCTTCTTACAGCACTAAACTATGTTTTCTACCTTTATCTTGCATCTACCTACCACTTCAGCATTTTATTAAAAATAAAAATAATAATAATAATAGGAGAAATGTGGGATCAACATATAAATCAAGTACAAAAATCAAATGAATATTCATATTTGACCTGATGGTTTATAGTTCATATTGCATGATCAAAACCGAAAGTTTCTGTGATGACTGCCCTTGTACTGTTCACCATGTAAGAATTTATTCACTCTGTAAGAATTCGTTCACCATGTAAGAACTTGTTCGTTATGCTTCAGAAGATTGGAGACTGACGAGAATTAGGCTTGAGATGGATTAATGATTGTACATTGAGCATTGACCCCCCTATACTGAATTTTATTGTTGTTAACAACCATTTGATCAATAAATATGAGAGATGCCCTCTCAAAAAAAAAAAAAAAAAAAAAAAGACTACATATTATATGATTTTATTTGTAAGAACTGTCCAGAACCAATCTGTGAGAATGGTTAGAGGGGGTCTGTTTAAGGAAACAGGGAGTGATTGCTAAGGGCTGTTTCTGGGGGGTGATGAAAGTGTTCTGGAATCAGTAGGACGGCTGCATAACTCTGTGAATATACTCTTAGTCACTGGATTGTACACTTTAAATGGTTGAATTGTATGGTACATGAATTATCTCTCAATAATAAGGAAAAAAAGCAAAGGAAGGGGAGATGACATCTATTTTCCCTCTTGTTGCATCTGGCCAGCCTCATGACTTGCTCTGAACAGTGATACTGTGCCAGTTCTGGACCTAGCCATTAAAAGCCTGGCAGCTTCTACTTTCACCCTCTTGGAAGCTAGTTGTCATGTAAAGAAGCTCAGGCTACATGAGAAATTATGTGTACAGAGAGGCCTCATAGAGGTAAACCAAGACCCTAGGCTTGAGAGTGAAGCCATTGTGGCCATTCCAGCCCCAGCAACAGTGGAATTAATCATGCAAGTGACCCCAGAAGAGATCACATGAAGCCAACTCACAGAATCATGACAGATAAATCATTGTTGTTTTAAGCCACTGAGTTTTGGGGTGATATGTTATCCAATAGACAACTCAAACACAACCTCTCTGAGCCTCAGATTCCATCTCTGCAACATGGGACTAATGCTAGAGGGTTGCTGTGAAGAGTATAAGAGGCTAATACCAGGCACCATGCTCAAGAAATACTAGTTGTTTCTGCTCCTATTATTAAAAGTCACCCCAGGAGACCCATGACAGACTACAGGTATGCTCTCAAGGAAGCCTCATTCCCACAAGTATCTGCTGCTTCCAATCCCATGGTTTCCAAAAAGCTGGTTTCCTGAGAAAAACAAAGGTTTTTTTTTTTACTACAATTCCTGAAAAATGAACTTTGAACCATAAACAGATTGCCAACGAAGGTTTCTGCTTAGATTAGCCATCTACCCACCTACTGTCCATTCAACACACCTTTATTAAGTCCTTACTAGTTAGCAGACACCAATTAAGAATATCTAAGACCCTCCTTCTTTGAAAGTTTCTACTTACAGAGCTGTTAACAGAATGGACTACATGCTTAACTTCAGCTGAGAGATGGTATCTGCAGTTACAGAGAAATCTGAGGAGCTCAGAGACATATATGCAGAATACAAGCCCAGAGAATTACTCTGACTGGGGATCCCAGATACAATACAAAGAGGGGAATGAAGTGGGTGCCTAAAGCATGCATCCCTTAGTGAGGGGATCAAAGCATCCCATTCACATAACCTGCACCCCAGGTGAGAGAAGAACTTGACCATCTAGCATCACCTGCCATGTCTGGGTACAGGCAGTTAACAATGCACAAAGCTGAAGACAGAGAGCGAAATCCTATAGGGAAGGACATTAAACAGCTTTCAACTGCATTTATGAAATCTGATGAACTGATTTTATACTGAACACACACTGACCTAAAAGACATACTGAACTAAAAGACAGAGCCTTTTTATCCTAAGAAGAATTAAGATATTATTTTTTCCTCAGAAAGGCTCTCATAATACTTAGAGTTACATCAAAGGTAAGAAGGAGTACCTAATCAGTATTTTCTGCCTGAGGAGACATAGTCCCCTGACCCCAGGAAGCACTTTTTATAGACAAGCTTTATAAAGATCCAAGGCTAGTTTCAGTTGGTATAATCAGCACAGGCCAGGAAATGACCTATGTACCATAGACCCTGAGGGTTGTAGGTGAAAGACCTAACCCCAGGTGGCACTGGGCTGAGGCTACTAGACAGTCCAAGTGCTGGGGTTTTTCACTGACATATAACATAGTCAACTGCACTAACAGTAAGTGTACAATTCAAAGAATGGTTACATCCACATTAAGATAAAGAGTATTCCCAATGCCCCAAGAAGGTTCCCATCCCACCCCAGCCCCAACTCACAGCCAGGAGTAACCACTATTCTCATCTCCATTACTACAGATTAGTTTAGCTTGTTCTTGAATTTTACATAAAAATCACACATTATGCAGTCTTTTCAGTTTGCCTTCTTTCATTCACCATAGGTTTATCTTGTTTTGAAGCAGAAAGCCCTGAGGCTGAGGTTTATTTTTAGGAAATGCCCCTCTGATGTCACAGGCCTGGATACCAACTACTTGGATGACACTGGTCACACTCCCTGAGCTTTGCTGACCAAGTGTTATACAACAAAACAGAATCTTAGATTGTAAAAGTTTTCCTCTGAGATAAAACTAAATATTTTAACTGAATCTATTCGATCTTAACACAGCCTCTGATTTGACACCCTAAGAGTATAATCTTTCATACAATGAATGTAAAATTCCTCTTAAATATATTTTTCTTCCATGCCATCCTCCTATTCTAAGGAATCCTCAAATCCTGGAATAAAATGAACCATCAATTCTCTTACTACTTTTGACTAGGAAGGGGTTTAACTATAGGAAAATCTGTGAGGCAGCCTAAAGCCCTAAATTCAGGGGAATGTGGGTCAGCTCAGATGAGACAGGAGAGCAACAGCACAGAAATAAGTTAACAGGTACACAGAATCTTAAGCCGAACTATCAGGAATTCAAATCTGGGATTGGCAACTTCTAGGTGGGACACAGGCAAGTCATCACTCTACTCTGTGCCTCAGCCTCAGTTACTTCACTGTGAAATGGGAATAACCTCATCGGATTGTTGCAAGGATTAAATGCTAATATATATAAAGCTTTTAGGTGGCTACCTGGCATATAATAAGCACTCAGTGAGAATTAGCTATTTTAAAAGCTGAAAGCGCTGTAAGAAAGCAACTGTTCCACAAACCAAAAGGTTGTAGAAGTCCTAACAGTCATCAGGACATCTAGCACAGTGCTTCTCAAGATGTTTCCTTTCTAACTTCACAGACAGACATTTTTTGTAAAATGCAATATTGCATGCTGGTGTATCACAGCAATGTCAAATTGCTCTACAAGTTTTTAAATGTTTACTCTCATTTCTGTACTTATCTCAGTGTAACCTGCTAGCCGCTCATGACTGGCATTTGTCTGCAGAGTTAACTTTGAGTAGCACTGTTCTAGCAGACAACAAGGACTCCTAAGCCTGCTGAAAACTCAGCTAGGAGATTAAACAGCATTATGAAGACATTAGTAAAGAAAACCAATCCCAATAACAGGGGCAAGAGGATGACTTGAGGGTCGACAAGCTGAGAGATAAAATAATCCCAACGGGCTAAACCTGAAAAACAAAACTGGCTACCAGAGCAAGAACCCAACTGGCCCTTCCCCCCTGGTGCTCCAGGAGCAGCTCTCAGAAAACATGTCGGCCAGAAAGTCATCAGCCCCAGAGGGGGCAAGAGACTCGAAAGAGGTAGGCAGAACTGACTCAGGCCTCCTGAGAAAGAAGGCCTTCTCAGGAGTAGAAGCTACCCTAAGCAATCCCCAAGCTTTGGGAATGTCAACCATGGCATACAAAGGTCAGAGTTTCTTCTTTGCCAAAGAAAATATGCAAATATTTCCTTTGGTGACATGCGGCTGCATAGCACATGCACATATGCATGCATACACACACCCTGTTCACAATACCTGTGGTCTTAGGAGGCTCCTGGGGTCCACCTTGCCAGCCATACTGCGGGTATCCTTGATAGGGGTACCCCTGAGGAGGTGGGTAGGGGCCCCCCATAGGTCCTGGAGGGTAGACCTCAGGCCCCATCGGTTGCTGTGGATAAGGTGGGTACGGGGCCGTCGGCCCGGGGCCTGGATACGGTGGAGGGTTCCCTTGATTCATCAGGGACCTGCAGAGTGTACCTAAGAGACAAACAATGAAAAATATTTGCATTTAAGTCTGTGAAAATCATTAGGAAAAAAATTTCAACCCGTGAGAACATTTACAAAATGCCTTAAAGTTATATCAGACCTCTTGCAAATCTTCAGCTCTGCCCATTTTGTTGCCTTCTCCTCATCACCACAATTGGCAAATATCTTATGTATCTATTTGCCTTTTGTTTGCCTCCTGCACTAGACTGCAGGCTCAGACAGCACAGATCAGGTCAGTTTGGATCATTACCCTGACCCTAGAGCTTACCTTAGTGCCTGCTATAAAGATATTACCTTGTTTCTTTACTTCTCTGAAATGTCCATAAATGTAACTGGATAGCTCTAAGGAGGCAGAAAGTCTAACAGCACTAATTATGACTCAGCTCAGTGGAGGCCGACCCTGTACCAGAAATCGTCCAATGACAAGGGCTGGGGGGACCTTCCATGGGGCAGCAGCACCATCAGTGACCAACTGAACAGTGTGACCACCTGCCCTGCCCTGGGCAGCCCCACGGCTATGGGCAGTTGAGCTGTGCCCTCATTGGACAGAGGGCAGCTCCAGAGGGCAGAGCTGCCTACAGAGGATGCTGAGCTTCTCCTCCCACCACCCAGGCTCCCAGGGCCCCCCACCTGTGTTCCCAGGTTCCTTTTCTCCAATGGCTTGCTTCTTAAGGGAGGCCATTGCTTTCTAGCCCCCAAAGCCTATTAACCATTCTCTTGATTGGGCTTAATTAAAGACTGGCGAGCCAGCACCTTCCTTCCACGGTGCCCAACCCAATGACTTCCAGATGAAAAGCATCACTGGAGAATGCAAAAGACATATTCTGGATAAACATGGTATCTGTCACCTTGCTGCCTTGTACTGTTTCTCTTCTCCTGTACTGATACTTTTTACCTATTTGAATGTCTTCTGTCCCTAAGGATAAGTTAATAAAGGGAAGAGTCTCACACTCAAAATTGAATAATTTCACTACTGATTCTTTTTCATTATATACAATTAATGAATTCACAAGTGATCCCATAAGAAGAACAAAATAGCCATAAAGTAAGGTTCCCTAAAAAATCTGGATCAAAGTAACAGTGGACTTTGCTGGTTTCCTACAAAACAACTGTATCTCCCTTCATAACAGCAGTCAGATTTCCAGTTAGGTACCATCCATTCTTCCTGCAGTTCATGTAGTTCAGAGGAAGGTCATTCTGTACCAACTCTAGGGTGAGCCCAGTCTAAGCTAAGCCAGTCCATGTCAGCCTTGCCCCCTCTTTCAAACGTTGACGTAAGGAATCCCAGACTAAGCCAATCACAAATGGCAGCCTTTGGCCTCCAGGACTTTTCTCAAGTGGCTTGATGAGTTGAAAGCTTCAGGCTCTCCTAACACACTCCCAACCTTCCCTTCCCCTTAACACACGGTCTAGCAAGGACACGGGATACAAAACTGCTTACAAGCTGCAGCCCCAGGGGAGCCACCCTTAAGATGAAGTAGACGCTTCAAAAGGACAGAGTTCAAGAAAGGAGGAAAGAAACGGCATTCCAGATGACTTTATAACAAGCTCATGAATCAGACTGAAACCCAGCCTAACCCAAACTACCTCTTCAGAATTCCTAGTCCTAAGAACCAATAATGTTAGCTAATGAACCCCTCTGAGTGACATTCCAAGCCTACTGGTTGCCATTTGACTGCCTGGTACTGTGCTAAGTTGTGGGTTATAGAGAAAAATAGGGCTCAAACCCTTCCCTTAGAAAACTGGTTCAAAAAATGTAAGGATAGTGATGTTTAGAAAATGTGGTAAATAGACTGCTGGGTAAGAACAGGGACGCAAGCCCAGTAGGAGGAGGTGAGAGTCAGGAGAGGGTCACCTGAAAAGGCAATTATTATAAATTAAAATTTTATAATAGGGAATGAGAATAGCTGGAGCCATTACTTTGACCAGGTCTGTATTCTGACCCTCATTTTAGAGACTGTCTTAAATTTCCAGGGGGCTGACCAAGATTCAGAGAAGAACTAGAGGACATTCCTTTCTCTCTCTCTGGTCTATGCCAAGATGGCATCATACTCTGACCTGGGAACGGCTTTTCCCTTCCATTATTGCAAAGCTCACGGTGACTAACTGCAGTCATCATGTGGACTTGGGCATACGTAAATGCTGACCACTTCTGCATTTCCTTTCTTTTACCAAAAAGGCTATGGAAAGCCTAGTAAGCCCCAGTTAAACAGAAATCAGTCTCATTTACCCTTCCTATGGCCATTCCACTATTTATTCTGTCACAGAAGTAGAACACAGCCATCATAACTACTCTTTCCTGAAATTCAGTGTGTATGGGGGGCTGGGGCGGTCCTCCAGCCTGACCTAATTCCTTCAAAACTGCAGTAGAACTTGGTTAGTCCAACTAGACCCTTGTAGTAATGATTGTTCTCACTCTGGCAAAGTCTGGACCTATATTCCTCTGAAGACATTGTTGTTCTAAGAATAATGAGCAGTGAGAAGGAAAAAATAATGTGTATTGAATAACTTCTAACCTCAATGTTCTATGACTTTTTGTGGTCCACCTGTTTGCATCTATTCTCCATTATCCTGTGCAGTTCTCTCCTTGGGACTCCCAAAACTCTCTTAATGTATGTGTCCCCTCCACTTCTCTTTCAGTCGTATTTCCCACTCGTTTCTGGTGCGTACCCTCCTCCCTGGGCCTGAGGAATCCACATCTGGGGAGGAAATCCCATGTGCTACTCACAGAGGCACTTATAAAGAGCATAAACATCCAGGTATTCTGGCTGCCGTGGCGCACAGCCCCTCCACCCCGTAACACACACACACACACACACACACACACACACACTGTCCCTATGTTCCCATGATACACAGGCATCGTAAAGGGATAAAAATCTGGATCTATTTTTGGTTTCCTCTAAGCAAGACAAAAAAGTCTCACTTAAGAGAACAGCAAAAGTCACAGAAACAGCATCTGTGCCAAGATCAAAGATTCTAGAGTTGGCCCTTGAAAAGCAAGGCTTCACCTAGTGGGAATCAGTTGTTTCCAAGCTTGTACAGAAGCAAACCAAAGTTTAAAAAAAGATTACCTAACACCGACACAGTCTAGTACAAACCACTGAACATAACCAAGCATAAATGAGCTTTAACTTTAACGCATGATTACTGACTTTGACCTATGATACTGAATTTTTCCCTTAATTTTAGTCTGGTGAAATGTAAACCCTACTATAGGGGAGGGTGTTACACTGAGGATCATCAATGTGCCAGTGGATATTGCAGCATTAAAGACAAATCAGAGCTCTAAAAGAGATAGCTCAAATCAAGCAGCAGCCAGGATCCATTAATACACTGCACTGAACCCTGCTACCCAACAATCTCATTTGGCCAAACTCAAAGTCACAGGATGAGCAGTCATTCAACCATATAATAGGAGGTGCAATTACTCTTCCAGAAAGTGGTCCATGGAGATAAGATCACTATAAAAGACCTCATCACAGTAGACACACAGGACAGAACAATACAAAGTTATTTTTTAAAACTACAAACTACCTGGTAGTCTGGCATTGACCCTGCAGGCAGTACAGTGAAGAATTCCCCTCCAGAAAAACTGAACAGCCCCCGTGGAAAACAAAAATTATTGATACTACAACTTGAGGGTACTCCAAAGAAATGACTCACCTAATCACCCCAAAGTAAAGCCCATGCACACAGAACTTCTAATGACTTTTTATTGCTTCGTACATAAATGGACAAAGATTATCAGATATCTGAGGAAAGACTGCAACAGGAAAGAACAAAACAAAATAGGAAAAAGAAAAACAACAAGTCCAAAAAAGGAAGAGAATTAAATAAACACAGTACATCTATACACATCTTTTGCAGTCATTTTTGTTTTTTAAACATTATGTAATATTAAATGTAAGAAAAATTAAAGCTATATATTCAGCATGATCTCAATTTTCTTTAATATTGATAAATAGATCAGTGTAACAGAATGAAGAGTCCTACAACAGACCCATAGAGTAGTCACCTAAGTTAATAGAAAGGTACTTCAATTCAGAAAGTAAAAATTAGTCTTTCCAATAAATAGTGCTGGATATTCTTGGGGTGGAGGGTAGGGAATGAACCTTGATCCCCATCCTTATAAACAAAAAATAATTCACACTACATCACAGACCTATGTATAAGCTAAAACAAGCAACCTTTTAGAAGAAAGTATATAAAATATTCACAACTTTAGCAATAATTACACCTTATAACCCAGCAACTCTACTCTTAGATAATACTGAAGTGAAATGAGTGCCTAAGTCTACAAAAGACACATAGAAGAATGTTCAAAGCAGATTTATAATAGCCCCAAACTGGAAACTATCCAAATGTTTATCAACAGCAGGACAGATGGATTATGGTATAGTTACATGATAGAAAACTGCCTGGCGATAAAGAAAAAACATAATTATTAATGCAACAACTTGGATGACTCCCAAAGACATGATGCACAAAAGCTGCCCAGCTCAACAGACTTTGAATTGTATGATTTCATTTATATGAGGTTCAAGAAGGGCTAAGACAAATCTATGGACACTGACTGGAAGAGGCACAGCAGGGGCCTCCTAGGCTCATGGAAATGTTCTACATCTTGGCTGGTTCATGTTTACATGAATACTGTAAACTCACTGAGTTGTACATCAAGATTTTCACACTTTAAGTTGTAAGGTAACAGCAGACAAAATTTGGATAGAAGGAAAAAAGTACTTACAGTGGTTGTCCCTGAATGGTAAAATTATGGGCAGTTGTTATTTATATTTGTATTTCTGAAATTTTCAATAAGGGAACTTAAATAGTCAGGAAAAAAAAGTAAGTTTCTTAGTGCTTTCTGATGTTTTCATGCTGCCACCTTTTCCTTAATGCCTAGCATGCTCTGCAGACTGCCTATCCACTTCCAGTACCCTGATTTCTCTTCCTATTATGAATTTTCCCCTTGTTGACAACCTATTTGATATCTGCTCTTCACTGCTCTTTACAGTGGTTTTTGTCATTGTAGTTATTTTTTCACAAGACACTCAGCTCCCTAAGTTTTCTAAGTGTTTTATTTCTGTTTCAGACTGATAAGTCACTTGACCAGGTGCTAGATGTGGGGTTAAAAAAATTCTCTTGGTTACATGCAGACTCCCCTGACTCTGGAACTCCTTTTTTTTTATTAATTTTTTAATTTTGGTATCATGAATCTACAATTACATGAGGAACATTATGTTTACTAGACTAACCCCATTACCAAGACGCCCCACATACCCCATTACAGTCACTGTTCATCAGCATAGTAAGATGCTATAGAGTCACTACTTGTCTTCTCTGTGTTGTACAGCCCTCCCCGTGCCCCCATACACATTATGTCTCCAAATAGTAATGCCCCCATTTTTTTTCCCTCCCTTCCCATCCATCCTCCCCAGTCTGTTTCCCTTTGGTAACTATTAGTCCATTCTTGGGTTCTGTGTTTCTGCTGCTGTTTTGTTCCTTCAGATTTTGCTTTGTTCTTATACTCCACAGATGAGTGAAATCATTTGATACTTGCCTTCTCTACCTGGCTTATTTCACTGAGCATAATACCCTCTAGCACCATCCATATTGTTGCAAATGGTAGGATTTGTTTTTTTCTTATGGCTGAATAATATTCCATTGTGTATATGTACCACATTTTCTTTATCCATTCATCTACTGATGGACACTTAGGTTGCTTCCATTTCTTGGCTATTGTAAACAGTGCTGCGATAAACATAGGGGTGCATATGTCTTTTTCAAACTGGGCTGCTACATTCTTAGGGTAAATTCCTAGGAGTGGAATTCCCGGGTCAAATGGTATTTCTATTTTTAGTTTCTTGAGGAACCTGCATACTGCTTTCCACAATGGTTGAACTAGTATACATTCCCATCAGCAGTGTAAGAGGGTTCCCCTTTCTCCACAGCCTCACCAACATTTATTGTTGTTTGTCTTTTGGGTGGTGATGTTCCTTACTGGTGTGAGGTGATACCTCATTGTGGTTTTAATTTGCATTTCTCTTATGACTAGCGATGTGGAGCATCTTTTCATGTGTCTGTTGGCCATCTGAATTTCTTCTTTGGAGAACTGTTCAGCTCTTCTGACCATTTTTTAATTGGATTGTTGCTTTTTGTTTGTTGAGGTGTGTGAGCTCTTTATATATTTTGGATGTCAACCCTTTATCGGATCTGTCATTTATGAATATATTCTCCCATACTGTAGGATCCCTTTTTATTCTATTGGTGGTGTCCTTTGCTGTACAGAAGCTTTTCAGCTTGATATAGTCCCACTTGTTCATTTCTGCTTTTGTTTCCCTCATCTGGGGAGATATGTTCATGAAGAAGTTGCTCATGTTTATGTCCAAGAGATTTTTGCCTGTGTTTTTTCCTAAGAGTTTTATGGTTTCATGACTTACATTCAGGTCTTTGATCCATTTTGAATTTACTTTTGTTTATGGGGTTAGACAATGATCCAGTTTCATTCTCTTACATGTAGCTGTCTAATTTTGCCAATACCAGCTGTTAAGAGGCTGTCATTTCCCCATTGTATGTCCATGGCTCTTTTATTGTATATGAATTGACCATATATTTTTTGGTTAATATCTGGACTCTCTATTCTGTTCCACTGGTCTGTGGGTCTGTTCTTGTGCCAGTACCAAATTGTCTTGATTACTGTGGCTTTGTAGTGGAGCTTGAAGTTGGGAAGCAAGATCCCCCCAGCTTTATTCTTCCTTCTCAGGATTGCTTTGGATATTTGGGGTCTTTGGTGGTTCCATATGAATTTTAGAACTATTTGTTCCAGTTCGTTGAAGAATGCTGTTGGTATTTTGATAGGGATTGCACTGAATCTGTAGATTGCTTTAGGCAGGATGGCCATTTTGACAATATTAATTCTTCCTAGCCAAGAGAATGGAATGAGTTTCCATTTGTTAGTGTCCTCTTTAACTTCTCTTAAGAGCGTCTTGTAGTTTTCAGGGTATAGGTCTTTCACTTCCTTGGTTAGGTTTATTCCTAGGTATTTTATTCTTTTTGATGCAACTGTGAATGGAATTGTTTTCCTGATTTCTCTTTCTGCTAGTTCATCATCATTGTATAGGAAAGCAACAGATTTCTGTGTATTAATTTTGTATCCTGCAACTTTGCTGAATTCAGATATTAGTTCTAGTAGTTTTAGAGTGGCGTCTTTAGGGGTTTTATGTACAATATCACATCATCTGGAAATAGTGACAGTTTGACTTCATCTTTACCAATCTGGATGCCTTGTATTTCTTTGTTTTGTCTGACTGCTGTGGCTAGGACCTCCAGTACTATGTTGAATAACAGTGGGAAGAGTGGGCATCCCTGTCTTGTTCCTGATCTTAGAGGAAAAGCTTTCAGCTTCTCGCTGTTAAATATGATGTTGGCTGTGGGCTTGTCATATATGGTCTTTTTTATGTTGAGGTACTTGCCCTCTATACCCATTTTGTTGAGAGTTTTTATCATGAATGGATGCTGAATTTTGTCGAATGCTTTTTCAGCATCTATGGAGATGATCATGTGGTTTCTGTCCTTCTTTTTGTTGATGTGGTGGATGATGTTGATGGATTTTCAAATGTTGTACCATCCTTGCATCCCTGAAATGAATCCCACTTGATCATGGTGTATGATCCTCTTGATATATTTTTGAATTCTGTTTGCTAATATTTTTTAAGCATTTTTGCATCTAAGTTCATCAGGGATATTGGTCTGTAATTTTCTTTTTTGGTGGGTCTTTGCCAGGTTTTGGTATTAGAGTGATGCTGGCTTCATAGAATGAGTTTGGAAGTATTCCCTCCTCTTCTTTTGTTTGGAAAACTTTAAGGAGAATGGGTATTATGTCTTCTCTATATGTCTGATAAAATTCAGCGGTGAGTCCATCTGGTCTGGGGGTTTTGTTCTTGGGTAGTTTTTTGATTACCGATTCAATTTCATTGCTCATAACTGGTCTGTTTAGATTTTCTGTTTCTTCCTTGGTCAGTCTTGGAAGGTTGCATTTTTCTAGGAAGTTGTCCATTTCTTCTAGGTTTTCTAGCTTGTTAGCATATAGATTTTCATAGTATTCTCTAGTAATTCTTTGTATTTCTGTGGGGTCTGTCATGATTTTTCCTTTCTCATGTCTGATTCTGTTTATGCGTATAGATTCTCTTTTTCTCTTAATCATTCTCTTAATCATTTTCTCAAAGAACCAGCTCTTGATTTCATTGATTTTTTTCTATTTTTTTATTCTTTTCAATTTTATTTATTTCTTCTCTGATCTTTATTAAGTCCTTTCTTCTGCTGACTTTGGGCCTCTTTTGTTCTTCTTTTTCCAGTTTCAATAATTGTGACTTTAGACTATTCATTTAGGATTGTTCTTCCTTCTTTAAATATGCCTGGATTGCTATATACTTTCCTCTTAGAACTGCCTTTGCTGCATCCCACAGAAGTTGGGGCTTTGTGCTGTTGGTGTCATTTGTCTCCATATATTGCTCGATCTCTGTTTTAATTTGGTCATTGATCCACTGATTATTTAGGAGCATATTGTTAAGCCTCCATGTGTTTGCAGGACTTTTTGTTTTCTTTGTACAATTTATTTCTAGTTTTATACCTTTGTGGTCTGTGAAGTTGGTTGGTAGAATTTCAGTATTTTTAAATTTACTGAGGCTCTTTTTGTGGCCTAGTATGTGGTCTATTCTGGAAAATGTTCCATGTGCACTTGAGAAAAATGTGTATCCTGCTGCTTTTGGGTGTAGAATTCTGTAGATGTCTATTAGGTCCATCTGTTCTAGTGTGTTGTTCAGTGCCTCTGTGTCCTTACTTATTTTCTGTCTGATTGATCTGTCCTTTGGAGTGAGTGGTGTGTTGAAGTCTCCTAGAATGAATGCACTGCATTCTATTTCCCTCTTTAACTCTGTTAGTATTTGTTTCACATATGTCAGTGCTCTTGTATTGGATGCATATATATTTATAATGGTTATATCCTCTTGTTGGACTGACCCCTTTATCATTATGTAATGTCCTTCTTTACATCTTGCTATTTTCTTTGTTTTGAAGTCTATTTTGTCTGATACAAGTACTGAAACACCTGCTTTTTTCTCCCTGTTGTTTGCATGAATTATCTTTTTCTATCCCTTTACTTTTAGTCTGTGTGTGTCTTTGGGTTTGAGGTATCTTGTAAGCAGCACATAGATGGATCTTGCTTTTTTATCCATTCTATTACTCTGTGTCTTTTGATTGGTGTGTTCAGTCCATTTACATTTAGGGTGATTATTGAAAGATATATACTTATTGCCATTGCAGGCTTTAGATTCATGGTTACCAAAGGTTTAAGGGTAGCTTCTTTACTATCTAACCATCTAACTTAACTCACTTATTAAGCAATTATAAACACAGTGTGATGATTCTTTATTTCTCTCCCTTCTTATTCTTCCTCCTCCATTCTTTGTATGTTAGGTGTTTTATTCTGTACTCTTTTGTGTTTCCTTTGACTAGTTTATTTATTTTTTGCCTTTAGTTAGTATTTGGTTGGTCTGCTTTCTTTGGTGTGATTTTATTTTCTCTGTTGACATCTATTTAGCCTTAGGAGTACTTCCATCTAGAGCATTCCCTTTAAAATATCCTGTAGAGGTGGTTTGTGGGAGGCAAATTCTCTCAACTTTTGCTTGTCTGGGACTTGTTTTATTCCTCCTTCATATTTAAATGATAATCATGCTGGATACAGTATTCTTGGTTCAGGGCCCTTCTGTTTCATTGCATTAAATATATCATGCTTTTCCCTTCTGGCCTGTAGGGTTTCTGTTGAGAAATCTGATGATAGCCTGATGAGTTTTCATTTGTAGGTAGTCTTTATTCTCTCTCTGGCTGCTTTTAATACTCTGTCCTTATCTTTTATCTTTACCATTTTTATTATTGTCTATCTTGGTGTTGTCCTCCTTGGGTCCCTTGTGTTGGGAGATCTGTGGGCTTCCATGGTCTGAGAGACTATTTCCTCCCCCAGTTTGGGGAAGTTTTCAGCAATTATTTCTTCAAAGGCACTTTCTATCCCTTTTTCTCTCTCTTCTTCTTCTGGTACCCCTGTAATGCGAATATTGTTCCGTTTGGGTTGGTAACACAGTTCTCTTTATATTCTTTCATTCATAGAGATCCTTTTATCTCTCTCTGCTCAGCTTCTCTGCGTTCCTGTTCTCTGATTTCTATTCCATTAACAGTCTCTTGCACCTCATCCAGTCCACTCTTAAATCCTTTCAGAGAAAGATTGTTGCATTTCTGTAATCTCCCTCCTGACTTCATCCCTTAGCTCTTGCATATTTCTCTGCAGGTCCATCAGCATGGTTATGACCTTTATTTTGAATTCTTTTTCAGGAAGATTGGTTATATCTGCCTCCCCAGGCCCTCTCTCTGGGGTTATCTGGGTGATTCTGGTCTGGATCAAATTCTTCTGCCTTTGCATGGTGATAGAAGTGGTCGCAGGCAGGTGGCACATGTGTCAGCTAGAAGAACAAAGTTCCTTCCTGCTTGCTGGTCGCCTTGCCCTTCTCTGCTGCCTGTGTTGGTTACCCGCACACCTGGAGCAGCCTCCAGGTTAATCCCCTGAGCTGCCACAGGTAGGGCAGCCCTCGGGGTAGCCCAGAGCCCTGTGGGGAGTGGCAGGCGCACCGGGTGTGCTCTCCTGCGAGAAGAGCGCCCCTCCATGCCTTGCCCCAGCTTCCTCTGTCTGTGCCGGGCAGCTGCGTGCCGGCGGCAGCCTCTGGGTCTGGCTGGGCAACTGTGTGCTGAAAGGGGACTCTGGACAGCCGCTGTGGGCGCGGCCACTCTCTGACTGCTCTGCTGCTCTGGCGGGGCCACACCAGCTGGGGAGGACTGAATGGCAGGCTGCTTATCACCATGAGGGGCTTCATAGCTGTGCTGCCACCCAGGGGGTTAGGGTGCCTGAAGTTCCTCAGGATTCCCAGCCTGCTGGGCTGAGTGTGCCGGTACGATTCCATCCAGCTGTGAAGCCCCTGTCCCTTTAAGACTTTCAAAAAGCACTCACTTTTCTTTTGTCCCAGGGGAGCCAGCTATGGGGACCTGCTCGTAGATTTTACTTTTCTGTTTTTCTAATATCCAGCACACCATGTGCTGTGCTGCCAGTGCAGGTTACTAGGGCTGGTTAATTAGCAGTCCGGTGCTTCCACTCCCTCCCCGCTCTGACTCCTTTGCTCCTGCCGGTGAGCTGGGGTTGGGGGAGTGCTCGGGCCCTGCCGCGTCGCAGCTTTATATCTTACCTTTTTCGTGAGATGCTGAGTCCTCGCAGATGTAGATGTAGCCTGGCTGTTGTACTCTATCTTCTGGTCTCTCTGTTAGGTGTAGTTGTATTTGTTGTATTTTCAAAAATATATATGGTTTTGGGAGGAGATTTCTGCTGCCCTACTCACGCCGCCATCTTGGCTCCCCCACCTGGAACTGATTCTTACTTTCCAAGCCAAAGTCATGCTTATCCTTCCATACCCTTCTTGGGAATTTATAAAATTGTCTTTAAAGTTTAAAAACATGAGAGCAAGTCTTACTCTAAGAATCTCTTCTATGTCTTTAACTCCCTGATTAGCTGGCCTTTTAATAGGATCTTGGTAAATAGATTCTTTCATAGTCTAGGCCCCTCAGTTTTTCTTGATTCCCATACCCATAATTTGGCATATGTTTTGTTGGGCTAAAAAAAAAAAGTTTAACAATTAGTGGTTTTGTGCTGCTTTATCATTCAGGTTTACAGTGTTCTTTAAGTTTTAGCATTAACATTAGTTCATTCCATTCACATAGTCATTTGTTCATTCCATAAATACTTCCAGAAGCATCCACTATGACCCAGCATTAGTGGATCTAGGAACTACCAAGACAATTGTAAGCAAGAAACAGTTTTTACTTAGGCTAGTAAGAGACACAAGTTAACATCAGCAACTGCAAAACCAAGCCAAGAGAGAGGAAGCACTTAGTACTGTGAGCTCCAAGTAGACACAGTCAGGGAAGTCAGAGAAAACTTCTGACAGCAAGTAATGATCACACTGAAAGTTAAGCATAAATAGAAATTTGGATTACTCAACCTTCACACTGTGATCGAGGCAACAATCTGAGAAAGAGCTGAGTGCAATTGAGGTGTTGAACAGGTTCATTATGGCTGAAGCAGACAGTATGGGGTGAGGCCAAAGGATCAGCTCACAAACAGCCTGCTAAGAGTAAACTTTCAGGATCGCTTTCTGTAGTTATTGTCTCTTTTAAAAGGATTAGTGTAACTTTATCTTTGCTTGTTAAATACCATTGGAAAACCTCATTGTTTGTTTATTCAACAATATTAAGTACCTACTACAGACAGGCCCAGTACTGGGGATATGAGAGGAAGAACTCTAGCTGGCTAGATCTTCCCCTTCAGGACTGCTAATAATAAAAATAAAATTACCTTTTCCATTTGTCTGTTATTGCATCAGATGGAAAATGCTGAAAGTTTTCCAAATGTCAAGGGTATGGTGAGGACAGTTTGGCTATACAGACTGGACAAAATTCACTTTGGGTGGTCAACTCAGTTATACAAGTTTACTGAAACTGGGTAGAGAGAACTTGAATAACTCCACCAATTGGGGAAGTCATGTGTGATATACTGAGTTATAAGAAATACATATTTGGTCATTCACATGACCAAATATATTTGGTCTTCATCCACAGTTCCTGAAAACATTGCAGTCTTAAAAGGGAAATGGGTGTCTTGTCATGTTAATGAGACTTTTGGCAGAGGCTGGATGCTGAATCAGCCAGTGGCCAATAATTTAGTCAATCATGACTATGCAATGAAGCCCTCACAAGAACCCCTGAGAAGAGCTTATCACTCTCGGCTCTCCTGGATCCCGCTTCTCAGTCAGGGAGAGAGTCTCTATGCTTGGGGAACTGGAACGCTCCCATGTGCCACCGAGCCAGGCCCTAAGCTACACGAGGATAGAATCTCCTTTACTTGGGACCTTGCCCTATGTATCTCTTAATGTGGCTGTTAACTGGTATCCTTTCCAGTATCCTTTCTTAAAGTGGTAAAAGTGTTTTCCTGAGTCCTGTGAGCAGCTCTATCAAATTAATGGAGCCTAAGGAGGAGGTCGTTAGGACCTCCAATCTGTAGCTGGTAAAGCACAGATTAACTGCCTGGGGCTTGCGACCAACACCTGGAGTGGGGAGTGGGGGCCAGTCTCATAAGACAGACAGACCTTACTTAACCTGGGGAATCTGGTGCTGTCTCCCAGCATATAGCATCAGAATCAAGTTGAGCTCTCGGACACCCTACTGGTGTTCAAGCATTACTTGGTGTTAGCATGTGTGGAGAGAACCCCTCCCATTGGAATTGGGTCCTGGAACCGAAACTGAGTTATACTACTATTACTGCTGTGTATACTATTATTATTATAAATATATGTAAAAAAAGACACCACTGCATTTGGTGTCAGGGGAGAGGGAATAACACACACACAATTATATAAATATATGTAAAACATCCCAAAGGTTCATCAGAACTGGAATGGTCGAATAATTTCCAAACACTGGAACTGCTATTCGATCCATAAGAAAATGAGGTAGAATTACTTGTGCTGATATGGGAAAGTGCCAACATAGTGGAAAAAGGAAACTGCAACATGCTACATTCTACTATCCCTTTGGGTTTAAAAATAAAGTTCTGTTTCTAGGCCTGAATAGATTATATTAATAATTATTCACTAAGCTGTACTTGTTATGTACACTTTTCCATACACATTTAACAATGAATGTTAAAACCCCTGCTGATCATCTTTAGGTAAATTTACCACATGGCTTTTAGGAGGAAATAATCCACTTCTTAACTCACTGAGCAGAAGAGCCATGCTTCTAGACGCATCCAGCTACCACAGAGAACACATTTTGTTTTAGTCATCACCTGAAAAAACCCAGCTCTGGGGCAGGATCCACAACTGCAAATAATCCAATGGGTTCCAGACCAACCTCACAAAGAGCCCCTTCTCCAGCCTTTATGAATCATGTTTAACTGCAGAAACGAGAGATCTGCCTGGATGCATGGAAGGACTCCCCAAGGGTGGAGAGGCTCACCAACAGCTCCTTGCCTGACATCTCCCCACAATGCCAGCAAATCCTGACCATAACCCCTCCCCACACTGCTGGGACTCCCAGTCCGGGGAGAGACGCCTCCAGCCTCATCCAGCCATCAGCTGAGGGGCTCTGGTTCACACCCTACCAACGCTGCTATTGGAAAGCCAGTGGGGAAGTGTTGTCTCTTCCTCAGAAAAAAACGCTGGGTACCTCTGAATTACATAATCAGGGAGATACAGGACAACATTGTAACTTCAAATAGCCAGCCCTCAAAGTGACAATGGAGGGAAAATGAGGCCCAGCAAGAGGGAGGATCGAGATAGCAGCAGTGAACAGAAGGGAAAGGAGAAGGAAGAAAGCTGTTCACATAGAAAGAGAGTTGGGGAAATGAAAGGACAGGTTAGAGGTGGCAAGGGAGAAAAGGGATGCACTCTGCCCCCTGCCATGTTGAGAGGACACATGGAAACAGGTCCATCCCTCCCAACAAGCTTGACAAGGCCACTTCCCAGGTCAGGTCTCCCACCAGCACAGCCCCTGAAAGACCCACTTTCCAGGCCCTCCCAAAGCATTAGATTAGGCTTTGTGGGAAAGGAGAAATCTTGATGGCTTTGAAAGAGGCCCCTACAGCTTAATGTGCTGGCAATTTAACTAAGCACTCCTGGTTCCTGACAGATCCCAGACCAGCCCCGGCTTTGCTCTGCCATTAAAGCTGCTCTCCCGACCCTCTAAGGGAGCAGGAGCTCAGTAAGCCCTGCAGGACTGCTCTTAATGAGCAAGAGTGAATTTCACTTTTCGCCAGCAAGCCCCACCCTTGCCTACCATGTGGGGCACCCTAAGAGACCCTATAACTCCAGGGAAGCTCACTCCCCCTCCTTTCTTCCCTTCATTTCCATAGAATTTTTTAAGGAATAGGCATTATGGACAACAAAGGTCAGAAAGAAAAATGCTACATGATAACTTTAAATTTCTGTCATTAGCAACACCCACAAAGAGCTACCATATATGTGGAAGACAAGGGGCTCAAAGTAGTTTGGGGTATTGGTAAATTTGAAAAAACTGCATCCACCCTGAACAAAAACCTGAGTTTTCCAAGAGCACACTTGCATACAAAGAACAATATTACACTGCATCAATGAAGTCACGCCCCTGGCAAAGGGCCTAGAATTTAATACTGTGTTACAGGCTCACCACCACTCAGGACTCTTTTCGGCAATCTTCATATCAAAACAATGACTTCACAGTGACTGTACTCATTTCTTATTAGTTCCTAGATTCTTCACTCTGCTGTCTTCCTGGCATCAAAGAGTTTCAGAAGATGGGACTTAGGGGGCCCTCTCTGAAGGCCTGCCTACCCCCAACCATCCCTACCACCTGTCTACTGCTGCCTGAAAATATTCACCACTAGTGAGTCATATTTTTGCTCGAAGGCAGTATTTTCCTAAGTCAGGTAAGTGGCATTATTTGGGGAACATGGATAAAGCACTTAATTTTAACAGTTATGGTATTTACCTTCTTTTTGTGGCAGGTCATATTTGCCAATTTAAGGCAATCATACAACTACTTTTTAAATAGATTTTAGAGTTTAAAAAATGAATCTAATTTAAAAAATGTTAAATAACAGTTTAAATGGCACAGAGATAAAACAAAAACCACTCAGGTGGAACACAAATGCTATGTGAGAAACACGGTAAAGCGAGCGGTCACGCCAGGTCCCCTGCTTTCGAAGGCAAGCACACCCCGCCACTGGAGTTTCTATTGCCACCACCAGACATCAAAGATCACCAACATTTAATTTGGCAAAGTCAGAAGGGCCAGAAGAATGCAGAAATTGATCAGAGATAAAACAATAATGCTGGCTGCAGAGAGGATGGTTATTGGGGAGGAAAGGCATGGGGGCAAGGGGGGTGGGGGTTTCCTGGGGTCTCCTGGAGGGTAGTGGCAGGAAAGCAAGAAGTTTTAGGCTTAATGATAAGGACTCATGAGACAGGCACGTTCCTACAAAAAATCCCTCTCTTCACACACATTTTCCCCGTGTGATCCTGCCCAAGGTCCTGATACTGAAAGCTGACTGGTCAGCATTAGACATTTAATGTGGCAGAAGTCTAGCACCACTTCCTGGGTCTGGTCTTCCTCTCCCCAAATACCTTTGCAGTTCACTTGCTCCCATCCCCACCTTTCTTTGAATACTGATCTGGTCTGATAGCTTTCAGTTATGATGTATTTTCTGGGCCAATTCTCTTGGGACTAACTAATGCTTCTTTAGTATAAATTACCAGAGAACTAATTAATGATCATGCACCTGTGAATAAGGAATTATTCCCCAATAAGGAAATTCAGATTGATCAAACCCTCCTTCCACCACGACTACAAACAATACCTTAAACCATGTAAAAGGGTTCAGAAAAATACAAATCATCTCTTGGTTTTGGCAAAGTTATGCCAAAGGCCTGCTACCCACAGAGACTGGATTCAAACCATTTGTCCCCCTTGCTTTAGATATGAGGGCCCATAGAGTTTCTTAGCTCTGTTTTTGAGGCCTAAATCAGTACTAATGTTCCACATGTCTCCTAGAAACTACAAAAGAAGCCATTACGAGCTCACTTTCTTTTGAAGAGCCCTTTGTATATAGCGCCCAATGTGGCGGCGAACCTTTTTGGCTGGAGGGTCAGCTCATGTCCAGTTCTCTTGCTTCTCTCTATGGCTGTTTCTTAATTATTGACTCCCATTATATAGCCAAGCCAATTAGTAGCTTTGGCCATGCGTGGGGAGCTTGGAGGCCTGGAACACAGTGCTCAGCTCCGCCTGAGAAAAACAGGAAGCCTCTCCTGTCAGAATTTCCCTCCTGTGAAACTTAACGCCTAGCCAGAAATGTCAGAAGTCTAAGAGACAGCTGTAGTTTCAGAGTCCCTAGGCATCAGCAAGCACTTAATCTCTAAGTAAAGGACTGGCAGATTGACAGAGGATGGGGGAATTTTAAGGGATGACTGTATCACTCCCCATTCAATTTAGTGAGCATTACTACCCACTCTGTCTCTGATGAGCTTAATAACTAACTCCTTTAGGGTTGAAGGATGTTGGGTTGAAAGCCCCCAAACCTGCTAGGTTTCTGGTTTACTCCAGGCACTCTGAAAGATCAGGAAAAAAGAGTAGGGAACAATCCGAACTGATTTACATATCAAACGCAAACATGCTCTAACCCTAGGCCTCCAGATGTGGATTAAAGAGTTAGTGGTAACCAAGCTCAGATATGCCAGGGAAAAACACACAAATGCCTTAGAATTTGAATGAGGCTTTTACGTAATTTAGAATGCCCACCATCTTTTTTATTTTATTACATCTCAAAACACACCATTCATCCAAACATTAAAATATTCTACTTTGGAAGAACTCAAATTTCATATGAGTCTCTATTTAATTCTCCATGGTACCTTTGTAAAGGGGGGTACTGACCATTATCCTGTTTCAAGGTCAGAGAATGTTTCCATGCCAAGAAAGGAGGGCCCTGCCTAGGGCCTTGGGTGATAAAGGTGCAGGCCTGGAATGCTCCACGGCCACATACACCAGCTCTGCCCCTCGCCTCAGCCCAGTTCCCTTTAACAGAGAGCACTTCTGCTCTTCAACAGAACAGCCAGGCCCAGTGTTTATCACAGCTTGTGTTTAGGGAAACACACTAACATTTTTTTCTGACAATCAAGTCTTTAAATTCTCTACCAGTGGGAAGACATGTGGGGGTGGTAGGGGTGAATGAAAGTGGAAAATTTCCCCAAACTCTTGGCCTACTTAATTGCCCTGACAGCACATAGTTATAGTTTTGGGGAGGGGGGGAGGGGTGTGTGTGTGTGGTGGTGTAGACTGTTTCCTTCCAAAGAAGGCATGATTAGTTGGCCGGCGATTTAGATTTAGAAAATGGTTAACTTTTTTTTTTAATGAGGCCAAGAAATCTAATTTTCAACAAGTCTTAATATTACAGGACTCCTGCAGAGAACCTTAAAAATCACCATCATAACAAATCCTACCACTGAACAGGTCACAAAGGGGGGAAAACCTTGCAGGTAAGGAGTAATGTGTCGTAAACAAGTGACCTACCTTAAGACTTCTTTTACAGAGAACGTCATCATTGACCTGACTGGAGGTTTGCTCTACGTAGGTGCCACCACTCTGGATTTGCCCTCTCGTAAAGTGCTGTGCTGGTTTCTACTCTTTATACACAACCAGCGGAGGCCACCTTCCCAAGTTCTCTACAATTCCCTCAACTGCCTTTTACTGTACAAGTTCCCTGGAGGTTCAATTCTGTTTTCTGGAGTCAAACAAATACAAAACAAATTGGTGGGAAAGTTCAGCCATTTCACATCCTCCCAGAAAAGAGAAGTTGCTAAAGCTCAATATAAAATGAACTTCTGTGCATTTTTTGGGGTCACAGAATCAGTAAACTGGGAAAAGTCATAAATTACCACATCATTCCTCTTCAATGATCAAATTATCTTCTTCCTGTTTCTCAGAAAACTAAGACAAAATGGCCAAATAACACTGCAGCACCCTTTGGAAGAGAAAACCACAAGCTATGGTGAGCAGGTAGGAAAGAGAACTCTTTGTTCTTAAATTACCGAAGCACAGAACTCCTTTCACCTTTCCCAATGCCCCATATTCATGTTTTGGAAACTGTCCTTCAATAATTTCCCCCCATTAAATCTCCCACCAGTCCTTAGGGTTTGGATTTCACCAAAGTGTCTGAAACCCCTGAAGGGCAGGCACCGTGGACAGTACAATCTCTGTGCATACAGAGTTGGGGAAGCTCTCAGGTAGTCAATAAATCGTCCACAGTAGATAAAATTAACTGCAGTTGGGAGCATCCTTTCTCTCATAAGAAGGAATTTTTTAAAAAAATTTGTGAACAACGGCTAGGGTGTACAGCACCTGGCTGCCTGCGCCCCCACTCTGTCTGTTGCAAATATTTCATAAGCAGGAAGTTCGTAGAACCGCATCTCACCAGTTTTAGGCATTGCACCCGTTCCCAACTTGTCACAATGGCTTCCTCTGTGTCTCCCCATCCCAGTGCTTCCCCTTCCCCAATCCACCCGACGCTCCGGTGGCTCCCGACAGCACATAAACCCTCGGCTGGGCACGCAGGACTTTTTCCTAGTTGGCCCTTTCCAAACGGTCCCCCGCCGAACAGCTCCAGCACTCGGAGCTTTCTCGTCTTCGCCTTCTCCAGCGTACGGCACCCGCGGTCTCCTGGCCCGGATTCCCCCTTCCTCGCCCTGCACTTCAAGCCCCCGCCGCTGCCGGGAGACGAGTCCCCACCCCTGAGGACTCCGCTCAGGTTTCACCTCACCCGTTAGGGCTACTCAGCTCCCGATTCCCGGCTCTCAAGAATCAGGATTCCTCTCCACAACGCAACACCTTCTCATACCCCCGGCCCCTCTCCCGCCGCGGGGCTCCCGAGCGGCCTCTCGTCCCCGGCAGGCCCGGCTCAGAGCACGAAGTAGACTCCCGGCAGCGCCCCCAAAATCGCAGCCCAAGGCGAAAAGATGCGGAAGCTTCCGGCAGACGTCCCCCGAGACGGGGTGTGGCGGGCCCGCCTACTCCGCAGGGCGCGACCGGCTGAAGCGCGGAGCCTCGAGTCCGCAGCCCGGAGGCAGGACGGGCGGCGCGGGACCTTTCCCCGGCCCCCGCCAGCGCCGGCGGCACGGCCACGCGAGGCCTGGCGAGCGGCCGCGGGGCGCCCGAGTGGGCATCGAGCCAGCTGCGGCCGTTTCCCGGGCTCCCGGCTTCTCCTCCCGAGCGGGCCCACCTCGCCCCGGCGCCCGCCGCTCTCGGAGGAGCGCGGCGGGCGGAGCCGCACAGCTCCGGGTGGGCCCTGCCCGCGCGTCACCCCCTCCGCGGTCCCAGCTGGGCAGGGCTTGGGGCCGCCGCGCCTCACCTCTCCTCGCCACTAGCCGGCTGGACTCTGGTACCGCCGGGACGCGACCCGACCAAGCGAAACAGCGCCAGACGCGCAGCACCTGCCTCTTAACCGGTGAAGAGCCGCGGCGCGCCTGACGTCGCAGCCGCCCCGAGCGCCCAGAGCTCCGAGTCACCTGATCACCCTGGCAACGCGCGCGGGGCGGGGCGAGGCAAGGGGCGGTGTCACAGCACGAGCCCCGCCCCCAGTCGCGGGCCCTCGAGGCGCCGCCGAGAGAGCGCGGGGCTCCGCGGCGCAGGGACGCGAGGTCTGGCTTCGGCCTCCTACCCCCGCCTCCGAGCTGGGACGGACACCCGAGACTCCAGCAGGCGCTCGCGCACTCGCGTCAGGTCGGATCGGTTCTCGGAGATTCCGGACGATGGCCTGTCGCCGCCAGTGCGGGGGCCTGAGAGCCAGGGCCTGTGTCCCCTCTGTACCCGGCTCGGTGAGTGGCACGTAGGGTTTGCTGGAGGCTGCTCCTCCTGTCTTCCCGGTCTAAACTCAGCTCGATTTTGGGGTTTCCTCCCCGAGCTGTCCCTGAGAGGACCGGGGCCGAGGCTGATAACTGGATTGCTTTCTGGCAACTTTCCCCCGTAAACTTCACAGCAAGTAGTGCAGCTTCTGCTGGAGGAAGTACTGAAACTCCAATCATTCAGCCGAGGGGAGGAAAGGGGCTGGAGCCCAGGCCCAGACCTCCTGTCCTGAAGGCCGCCTCCTCCCATTCCACAAGAAAGAGAAATCTCTAAAACATTCCCAGAGCAAAACCTAGGACAGAACCTGCAAATCCTACTTGGAAAGATTTTTTTTCTGTTTTTTCCTTTAGAAACTGTTTTCTCTTCAAATTCCTCCCCTTTCTTGCTATAATCCTATGCCTACACCTCTGTGACTCTGCAGTCTCCAGTCATGGACCATCAGCTGCAGAACGAAAATTTATCACGCCATGATGTCACAGTTTGAGAGACGCTGCTTATTCACCCCTTCGCTTCTTGCTGATTTTCATTTACATTTTATTCTCTTATTCCCTGTACTTCTATGGATGTTTCATGTTTGTAGTCCTTCTCAAACTATGGGATTTTAGACCAAAAAGTTATTTTATAATGAAATTCTAGTGAGCACCTTTTGGTGTCTTTTTATGCTTTACCGAATAGTTTTATGTAAGTGACACTTTTTTACTTTTATACATTTATTTTTTTTTAAAACTAACATATACATGGGGAAAAAAGACAGTTGTGAAAGGGAGAGAAGAATCACAGCGCCAAACAGAAAGACTGGTACAAACAGGAGAGAAGAGATGGAAGTTGGAATCTAGGTCCCTAGTGGGCAGGAAGGTGGTGGGAGCAGGGCAGGAGCAGCCGGACCTGGGGGGTCAGGCAGATCTGAGGAGGGGAGCTCTACCTGGAGGTCAGAGAGGGCTGGGAAGTGTTGGGCTAGAATGAGGTTTGAGGAAGGCAGTGGAGGGGCAACGTCCTAGGAGCTGAGAGAAGGGAGGAGGGTTGGAGAGAGAGGAGGAGCAACAGAGGTTTGGGGAGGCACTGCTGAAAGGGATGGTGAGGTAAAACGAGACCCAGGAAGGAGTGCTGACAGCCTGGTTGGCTGAGAGGTTACAGAGGGGAGACTGAGGGGAAGGAGGAGCAGGTGGGAAAAATCTGGCGTAGGCTGATGTCTGCCTCCTGAGGACCAGGCAGGGCGTCCTTCAGAGCACAGCATTGCCTATTAGCCTCTGAGGAGTGGAGGTCATTCACACACACCCCCAAACCATCTTGGGACCATCAGGGTGCCAGAGCCAACATGTGCAGAACACTATGCAGAGGGGAGAACAGAGAAGGTCCTTGACTCTGACCGGAAGGCTTTTTGGTTGGAAGGTTTTCCAGGCCCTTGGGGGGTGAACACGCCTCTGATGCCCTGATCTGGACAGGGCAAGGTGAGACGGGGGTGGAAGGCAGGGATAACAGCCTTGGAAGGGAGGGAAGCTTCTCAGGGCAACTAGAGATGGCAGCTGGGACACTTGGGGCCCCATGCTGGGAGAGGAGAGATGATAGGAACTGCTTTCAATAATGTCCCTGGATTGGTTGGGTTCTGAAAGGGTATAACCTTCCAAGGAAAAACAGAACATTCCCACTGCCCCCACCGCCACCACCACGAGGAAGGAGTGCCATCAGGGAGTCCAGACTCGGGGTATGTTGCTGGCAGCATCCTAGAACCAGATACTAGCCAGGGAGCGCATCCCACATGGCTCTTTCCCTAGGGTTTAACCTCAAAGCTGCACAGCGACTGGCTGGAGATGTTACTAGAGTTTCACCAAGTTTATTCCTAACAACAGTGAGTTTCCATTCCTGGAAATGAAGAAAAATGTTTATTTAGAAGGCCCTAGCAAAGCATTTTCTCTATGAAGTCCATTAGTCTCAGAAGCTGCAATTAATTTTGAACATTTGCAATTCAGAACCATCCAAGGATTGTTGTTCCATCCAGGGTCTGTTTAAGGAGGCAGCGTGATCCCGTGGCCAGGAGCCACTGGAGATTTATCTGTGTTTTGAACTTGGGGAAGTTACCTACTTCTTTGAACCTCAGTCTTATCTGTAAAAAGAGGATGATAATACAATTGATCCTTGAACAACACAGGTTTGAACTGCATGGGTCCACTTATACGTGGAATTTTTTCAATAAACATTGGAAAATTTTTGGAGATTTATGACAATTTGAGAAAACATTTCTGTAGCTTATTGTAAGAATACAGTATATAATACATATACAAAATATGTGACAGTCAACTATTTATGTTATCAGTAAGGCTTCCCAGTCAACAGTAAGCTATTAGTAGGTTAAGTTTCAGGAAAGGCAAAAGTTGTACTTGGATTTTTGCCCCTAACACAGAAGTTCTTCAAGGGTCAACTGCACTAATCTCATGAGACTATCATAACCTTTAGGTGCATCCTTAGTCAAAGGAAGAACCCAGATTCATAAGTTTTCAAAAAGCCATTTAAAAACCGTTGTATTTTCATTGAACCCCATTTGTTCACTCAACAACTGGATGAAAAAATGTTTCTTGGAAGCCTCATGTGCACTCAACACCATGATGGTACCAAAGGAGTGTGTCCCCTGACTTGGTCCTTCAGGCATCTGATTCCCGATAGGAAAGTGAGACAGCATGACACCTCATAAGGCCCCCATGAAATTGAATGCTGAACTGTGCCATGCCCTTTTGTACCCTCAGCATTCACGGAAAGGGAGGCCATGCCAGCTGCATTGGCTAAGATGGAGTGCCTGAAAGGCAGGGTCTGGAGTAGAACCCTGAAAAGAAGGATTTAGAAAAGAGGGGAGAGAAGAGAGCGTTCTTAGTTATGTCACCCAGACAACATAAGCACCCGGGGCAGGGGCTCAGTACATTTTTGCTAAATGTACTGAGACGGTACATTCAGCTTTTGAGACAGCAGAAGCTTCTGGTAGGAACATGGGAGCTGGAGTGACAGGATTGCATTCAGAGTCCATCACTTATTGGCCATGTGACCCTCATTAAGATACTTAACTTCTCTGTGCATTAGTTTCCAAACCTGGAAAAAAAATAGGGATAATGTTGATATGGACTTAATGGCATTCTTTCGAGGACTAACTGAGATAATGCACATGAAACTAAGCATGGTGCCTGGCATGTCTTAAATGCGCCAAACTGTTAGCTGTTGTTATTAGTATTAGTTTCATTAAGAGCTGAGAAGAGTATCGATTCAATATGAGAACTACAGGGAAGCTGCTTGGAGTGGAAATAGGCATGGGATGCAGTATTTTGTAAAGAATCATTGGGTAGCAGAATTCAGGCTGCCAAAAAAAGGAAAGGAGGGCCACAGGAAAGGTGCAGCCCCAAAGGGTAAAAAGGGCTGACTGAGGCCTAGAAACAGCCTCCTGAAAAGGAGAAAGCCCGCCCCACTTGCTCATATATATGTGTGGAAGTTGAAGCCTGGCAGGCAGAGACGCTCAGTAACCCTATTAGAGGAACATCTCTAGATGCCTTGCAAATTGAACAACATTGTTTCGGAGCTCCTAGGCTCAATGGCAAACACTAGTGGAATTCCCCTAAGTCAAGTGCAGAGAGTTTTAAAGCACTGAGAGGTCCACTAAGGGCTGGCCTTATTTTAATGTCTTCTCCCCGTGGAAGCAGGCAGATGAACACATGTGAAAGCACAACCAGTGAATGTAGCCAGCACACGCACAAAACCCAGAAAAGAATGACCAGATTCTTTTCTCATGTTGGGGTATTAAAGAAATGAGAAAAAAAAAGTACATGTCTACTTCCTAGCTCACTGCTGTGCCTGATTCTAATGGAATTTGAGGTTCATGTCAAGGAGAAAGAGACAAAGTCATCAGTTCAAGGTTCAAGGTTTTGGTTTTTACCTGAGCAATGGGTCTCATGGTTTTGTGCCTCTTTTTCAGATCTCTTTCCCAGCAGTTTTAAGAAAAGTTTCAGATTGGAGACTTAGGGTTTGTGTTGGCTATGGGTAACTTGCTTTCCTCTGACTGGGTGGCTGTGGCCAAGGGAAGTGACACCTTGGCTAGTTCCATGCTTTCCTCTGGAGCTGGGAATGAGATTAGCCTCTCCCAAGTCCCATAGTTGAAAGTGTGGAAGCAACATCTTCCCCAGAAAAATTTAAGTTTAATTACCATAACTAGGAAGAATGGATGCCTAACAAACAAAAACACAGCTGACCCCTACAGATCACCAATACCACAGTCACCAGGTCATCAAAGGCACCTGCAGGCACATGGAATATAATATTCCAACAGGTGAACTTTGAATCTGCTTGGGAGTCAACTCGCCTTCTGTCTTTTCAGGAAAGTTGCTTCAGTGGGAAGCAAACCCCAGCACTCAGAGGTTGAGCCTTACTGGGATCATGGCACAAAACCTGTCATTGTTTTTACCTAAGTGCACTCTCTGCTCTGGAAGTATTATCGCTGAGGAAAAGGCTTCAGGGAGCAATGAATGCCTTAAATGTGTACACAGTACCTTGAGTTCTCAAGAAGCATCACACATGTGTGCATTTTTATTTTTTTATTTTTTGTGCATTTTTAATTGTGACTTTTTGAAGCATCAAATCCTGAAGTGGCCTGGCATTCGGATAATGATCTTAGAACTCAGCTCTGGAGGGAAACACGTTTTTCTCCTTGGCTGTGACTCACCTGAGTGTGGCAAGTTCCTTCCCATCAACTCTGAAGAACATTCCTGCTTTTTGACATTTTGAAGGAATAAGAAAAAAAAAATCAACACAGATAAATTAGAGATACTCAGTCCATAAGTCATTTGCACTTATATTTATAAAATGGACCAGTAATAACTTAGCACATGACACATGAAGAATAAGAACTCAGGGCAACATTAAATCCACATAACATTCAGTCCATTTACTAAGTGCCTACCATGTGCCAGACTGTACGAAGCTCTGGGAATGTAGGAATAAGCAAAACAGATGGAGAAAATCTTTGTACATGACTCTCGCATTGCAGTGGAGTGGGCCCACTTGTATGCCTCTGTGAGTTTGTGTCATAGGCAGGAAACAGTCATACATGCCAATAAGCATACAGCACAAATTCTTAGGGCTTCCTCAAGGTTTGGCTTTCTGCCAGTGCTCCGCATACATTATTTCATTATTTTCTTCTTCCTAGGGATTAAAAACAGGCTTCAGAGAGATGCAGACACCTGTTCAAAGGGCCACAGGAAAAATGTGGTGGTGTCAAGACTGGAACTTGTATCTCCACATCTGCCTTTTAGCTTGTACCCTCTCTTAGGGTGTGGATGGGGGGTGATGGGGAGTGGTGGGGACTACGACAAACTGGAGAACAAGCTCTGTGCAAAGGAAATCACTATTATTCAGCTCGAGCCACTTACTTGCCATGGGGGAAATGTGGCCAGGTTTTCTGATTTTTTCACGAGAAGCCAGCAAACAGGATTTTGATTGTGAAAACCAGTTTTTAAAACCATGTGAGAGCCAAAATTCAGCATAATTCAGGCCATGGGTCTTCCCTTTATTAGAGGTCACACCGTGTCCAGGAAGGTCCTTGGGAAGGTAGGATTCCAGATAGTAACCCCGCAACTAAATGTGGATGGAAAACTGCAATAACAGCTGCGACCTTAGAGCAAAGTATTTCTCAGGTTGACTTTGTAAGGCTAAGGTAGGAAAACCGTGCCTTTGTTTACCAAAAAAGCAAAGTCCTTAATGGAAGGTAACAGCAAAGGAGCAGCCAGAGCATTCCAACCCCCCACACCCCCTGTACTGTGGAGGAGGTTGGGATAGAACCCTCCTATGCTGGGTTGACAGGCCATGCTTATCTGAAAGGGAAAATTTAACTTTAGGGCGGGCTTCATGTTACATCTGAGGTCCTAATAATGATCATTATGCTGTCAGCACACCAGACATGGTTCAAAATAATTCTCCTCCTAAAAGTCACATTCTCTGCATTTCCTGGCCCTTCCTTTCCTCCTCCGCCCTGTGCTCTCCCACACTCCACAGCCCACCCCATTTGCCAAGGGATGGCAGCCACAGGACATACGGAGGTCTCATCGCTGGGGTGGCCTGGGACTGGAATGGAGTTGGCCTGGTGGTGGCAGTGCCTCTTCCTCTCCTGGCCTTTGGAGGGAGGGAGGGGGGGCACAGAACAGCTTCCATAGTTAAAAATTATTTGCACCATCAATAAAGACTGAAATTCTGCAAGACAATGGTTTTACTTAAAAAGTACAAAGGAACGCCCATCCGCTGGATCTTAACAGGAGCAGAAAACCTCTGTTTACTATAAGAATTGTTTCAGAAAGAGAAGTAAAATCTGGCACATGAAAAATCCCATTTCTATCCACTCTCAAGATAGTAACTTTGCAGCCATATGCCACGTGTATCTCATCACAGCAAAACGTACTTAGTGCACTGGGACAGACCTGCTGCCGCCACCTCCTGTTGCTTGGATAAAGCTGAGGCATGTGGCACTGCTGTGAGATTCTTAGAGGCCCAGGCAAGTGCGCCTAGCAGGGACCCTACAACTCAGCACCAGGAGGCCCCAAATCCCAACGTCTTTGGGTCCTGGGAGACTTTTCTTTGCAAAACACACATAGTGTAAAGACTTAGATACCTTCTGAAAGGATGGGACAAAGAAAATGTGTACCTCACTCCCCCACTCCCCTTGCTTGAAAAATCATTTAAGATTAAGAGATGAAGTGACCCCTCCCACTCAGAAGGAGGCAGGGCAATGCTATGACTAGGTATTCCAGAGACCTGTGTTCCAGCCCTGATTCCCCTACATCCTTGCCTTGGGACCCAGAACAATTTACTTAACCTTTTGGGGCCTCAGTTTCCTCATCAGTAAGATGGAAATAATGGGATTGAGCACACAGAGTTGTCACAAAGGTTAATTGGCAAGACGCCGAGTGCATGACAGACGCTGCTCTCTCTGCACAGAGGTTGCTCCCCCGTTCACTTCAGGCTCCAGGAGCCCCCATCATGCCCCCCATCCACAAACTAGGAGGTGGCACATGGTAAAAGGCAGCTATACACGCCTATCTTGGCTCTGCCACTAACTCCTGTGGCCCCTGGGACTGGTCATCAGGAGTTACACGTGATGAGCGGGCAACTCTCTGGCAATTCTTTGGCTGCAGTGATGGAGACACCGGCTGCCTTTGCTCCCATTAAATCCAGAGCCTTATTTTAAATGCTACCTTTCCCTGAATTTCCGGGCTGCTTTGGCCATCGTCCAGATGAGAGTGCCCATCCTGCCTCCTGTCCAGGTCCGTGAAGAGGCCAGACTGGCAGCTCCGTAGGTATGGAATTCATCTGTGTGGGGGTGGGAGTGGCACCCTGTACATATGCAGATTCTGGGCTCCATCCTAGACCCACACTGCTTCTGAGTCACTGGGGCCAGGGCTTAAGAATCTAGCCCTATGTCACAAACCCTTTGAGGGAGCAGATGCCCATAAAAACACTTATGGTCCCCTGGTGCCTCAAACTCTACAGGTCTTTTCCTCAACCTGTTTCTCCTCATGTGTCCTACTTAACTGGATTGTCATACTCCAGGGTAGCCAGGCCTCCAAGCTAGAAACCTGGAAGTCCCGCAGGTTTGGGATAGTCCCAGTCATCACTCATCAGTTTGGCCTGTCTCCCTGCTCCGCCTGCCCCTGTCCAGCCTTCCCCATTATCTCACACCAGAACCAGTAGTCTTGCTCTCCACCTGCTCCATCTGGAGGTCTTGAGCTAAATGTAAACCTGGCCCTAATGCTCCCTTAGTTAAAATTCTTTAGGGGTTTTCCATCTCCTGTAGGATCAAGTCTGATGAGGCATTCAGAAGCCCCTCTCTCCAGCCTCAGCTCTCCTGCCACTTCCCCTCCTACGGGGAAAACTCCATCTAGACTTACAATATGCTCAGGTGTCCAAATGTCCCATGGAGCTGCATGCCTCCAGGCTTCTGCAGACACAGTACTCTCCCCTGGAATACTCTTTCTCTTCTGCTATTCTACCTTCAAATCTCAGCTGAAACATCACCTCCTCTAGGAAGCCTTCCCAGGTGCTCCCAGGTAGCAGACTACTCCCTCCTCTATCCCTGTACACTTCCCAAATATATCACCCTGTATTTCCTTTATTTGCTTATATGTTTCTGCCCCACTAGACCATGAAGGATTTGCAATTTCTTCATTTCAAACTCCGTATCTTTACCAGGGCTGATAAGGTCCTGCAGATCTGGCACCGGCTTACCTCTCCACCCTATCTCCTGTCACTCTCTGCCCCACCCACATCACACTGGCCTTTGGACTGCTCCCAAGGTGACCAAACTCCTTCCTGCTTTTGGGTCTTTGTTCCTGTAGTGACCTTTTCCTCCAGTGCCCTCCCCTAGATCTTTCCATGGCTGGCTCCCTCTTGACATTCAGATCTGTGCTCAAACGTTACCTCTTTAAGAGTC
The DNA here is from genome assembly GCF_040802235.1 of Manis javanica. Classification (NCBI taxonomy): domain Eukaryota; kingdom Metazoa; phylum Chordata; class Mammalia; order Pholidota; family Manidae; genus Manis; species Manis javanica. The sequence goes on along the minus strand of NC_133169.1, from coordinate 86,985,263 downwards.
TTTCCTTGGCCAACCAATCAAAAGTAGTTTTCTTTCCCCACTGTTCTCTCTTATAATACCATATTTTCTTCACTTTTTAGTACTATCACAAATATAGTTAATTCACTTTAAAAATCAGCCTTATTGAGGTATACTTTGCATACAATAAACCACATCCATTTAAGGTGTATAGTTAGATGAGTTTTGTAGATGTATTTATATAAATACCCTCCAGTTAAGCAGGACACATGAGGAGAAACAGGTTGAATTGTATCCACTGCTCTACTCAAGATACAGAATATTTCCGTAATCTGTACAATTTTCCTGATTCCTCTTTCCAGCCAATAGCCACCTCCCTGTGGCCAGCCCCAATCAATCACTGCTCTACTTTCTGTTCCCAGAGCTTCATTCTGCTAGAACCTCATTTAAATGGAATGATAGCGTGTGTGCTCTTCTGTCTGGCTTCTTTCACTCAGTTAATGTTTTGGAGTCTCATTCATGTAGTAGGATTTGTCAGTGTTCATTTCTTTTTCTTACTGAGTAATAAGCTATTGTATGAACATACCACAACTTATGGATTTGCCTTGTTGATGGGTACCTGGGCCATTTCCAGTTTGGGCTATTATGAATAAAGCTGTTTTGATAATTGATGTGTAAGTCTTTGTATGGACATACATCTTCATTTCTTTCAGGTAAATATCTATTGTGGAAATTGCTGGGCATATAGTCACTGTATGTTTAACTTTACAAGATACTGCCCGACTTTTTTCAAAAGTGCGTTTCTATTTCCCACTCTTGCCAGCAACATATGAGAGTACCAGTTCTACATCCTTGCCAACACATTACGGTCTTTTAAATGTTAGCCATTCTAATGGGCCTGTGGTGGTATCTCATTGTGGTTTTAATTTGCATTTCCCTAATGGCTAATGATGTTGAACAACTTTTCAGGTGCTTATGGATATTTGTATATCTTCTTTTTAAAGTATTGGTTAAAAATGTCTTGAACATATTTTTATTTGGTTGTCTTCTTACTAAATTATAGTATTTCTTTATATGTCATAGAATAAAATGGTTTGTCAAAATACATAATTGCAAAATTTTCTTCTAGTTTGCCACTTACCTTCTCGTGTTCTTGATGGTGCCCTTTTCCCCTTTTATGATTAGTTCTTTCTGTGATCTAAGAAATCTCTGCCTATCCCAAGGTCATGTAGATTTTCTTCTATCTTCCTTGTAGAAGTTTTATAGTTTTCTTTTTTAAGTATTTCATTCTTTGATCCCTTTCAAGTGTATTGTAAAGCAGGGGTTGAGAGTCATTGCTTTCCATATGGATTGTCAGTTATTACAGCTATTGAAAAGTCTATTTGTTGAAAAAAAGTCCAACCTTTTGTTGAAAACTCTGTCCCCTTACCTGTATTTAAATTTTGTTTCCTTTTATTAGATTATTATGTGTCTCTCCCACTAGACTATAAGCTCCATATATTTGTTCTTATTTAATTTGGGCTTTTTTCCATCCTTCCTACCTCTTTGCAGGTAGAGAAAGCAGAGAAAAGGCTTACTTGCAAGGTAATTCTAGACATGATCCCAGGGACCAGGAGTAGGGAAGTGGGAAGCGTGAAATGGGAAGGGAGGGAAGCCAGGACAATGGGGTGCAGTGCTCACCGCTGGGGCCAGCTGGGCTCCATCTGGCTGGGACTTGCTGAGAAGCTGCATGGGGCACACCGCAGACCCAGAGTACCAGAGAGGTGGTGCCCATCTACCACCTCCAGCCCCATCGGTTGGGGTTGCCCTGGCAGGGTTAACTTCCTTAGACTTCCAGGCCACAGTGCAGGAGTCCAGACAGAAGCCCTGGGCAGGAGGCAAGAGCTATTGGAAGCCCCCGAGCCAATGGGCTTCCACAGGCTCCAGGCTGGCTGCCATAGTGACAGCTGAGGCCAGAAGAATGAAAGGAGGGTCAGGAGAGGTCTCTGATACACATTCATCCAACAGATATTTACTGAGTGTCTCCTTCATGCCAAGCATCATGCTAAGCACTGGAGATAATCACCAAAAAGCCAATCCCTGCCCTCAAGGGAGATAGAGACGGTAAATATTCAGTCATTGATGTGCCTTGTTTCAAGCAGTGATAACTGCTATGAAGAAAAATAAAACAGGGTAAGAAAATTGTGAAGATGAGTGGAGGGACAGGGCTCATTTTGACCATCAGGAAGGCATCTGGGAAGCTGACATTAGACAAGAGCAAATGGGGTGAGAAACTGAGCCACGTGGATAACTAGGGCAAGAACAGTCCAGGTGGAAGGAACCACAAACAAAAAGCTTTGAGGCGGGAACAAGCTTAGGGTGTTGGAGAAACACCCTAACATGGAGGCCACTGCGGCTGGGAACTGATAAGGGGCAGAGCCCTAAGTGGGAGGCTGAGAGGGTCTGGCAGTTCTCAGAAGCCACTGGAGGGTTTTAAGATCTATAACTTGGTCTTACCTATGATTTAAAAGTTATGCGGTGTATGTACCATTACACATGAATTAGAAAGGCTTAAAAAAATGACAATACCCAGTCCTGGTAGGGATGCAGAGCAATAGGGACTCTCATACTCTGCTGGTGGGCATGCAAAACGGTCCAGCTGGTTTGCAAAAGCATTTGGTTGTTTTACATAAAGGTAAACTTAGACTTACTAGGCAACTCAGCAATCCCACTCTTAGGTATTTCCCCACGTGAAATAAAGCTTATGTTCACATACAAAACCTGTACACAAATGTTTATAGTAGCTTTATAATTGCCCCAAACAGGAATCAATTCAAATATCCCTCAACTGGTGAATAAACTGCAGGACATCCATATAAGAATGCTCATCAATAAAAAGGAATGAACAATTGATAATGTAAGTGACAACCTGGAGAGACCACAAGGGCATTACACTGAGTGAAAAAATTCAATTTCAAAAGGTTACATACTCTATGACTACATTCATACAACATTCTCAAAATGAGAAAACTTTAGAAATGGAGAACAGATTAGTGGTTACCAGGGGACAGGGGGGCATGAAGTGAGAGTGGGTGTAAAAACAAAGAGGTGGCACTAGAGAAGAACAAAAAGTTCTTCTGTGGTGAGGTAAGTTCCCTATCTTGACTGTGGCGGTAGTTATGCAAATCTAGACATAGAGTTCAAGTGCATAGAACTATGCATGCACCCCACCCCCAACACAAACAAATGGACGCAGGTTAAAGAATGGCGAAAATGGAACTCTGTGCTCTGTGGTCTAGTTACAGTAATGCACGTAATGTCAGTGGCCTGGTTTTGATATTGTACTACAGCTCTATATATTACATGTCACCATTGCAGGGAGATGGTTAAACGGTACATGAAACTCTTATTATTTTTGCAACTTCTTAAAAGTAGTCCATAAATGTTTCAAAATTTAAAGTTTAGAAATAAAACCCTAGCAGGTGGGTAAAAAGCTATGAGAGACTTTTTTGACAGTAGGGGCATTTGCAAATGGGTGGGTAGTAGATGACAGTTGGCAATCATTGTCAACTTTCTTAGGTGTGATAATTCCTAGCTGTCCTCATTCTTGACTGACTGACTGACTGACAGATGTCCTCATTCTTAAGTGATATATGTTGAAGTTTTAGGGTCAAGTGTCAGGGTCTACAACATACTTCAGATGGTTCAGCAAATATATACCTATGTATATATGTCATTTTAAAATATGGCAAAATGCAAACTATTATTGAATCTAGGTTGTAGGTTGATAGATCTTCACTGCATTATTCTTTTATCTTTATATTTGAAATTATTCAGAATAAAAAGTTGAAAGAAAGAGAAAAGGAATGAACCACTCATATGTACAACAATATGAATTGCAAAAGTATTATGGTAAATAAAGAAGCCAGATTAAAAAGGCTACTGCAAGGACAGAAATCAGATCCCTGGCTGCCAGTGGCTAGAGGTGGGGGGAAGGGGCTGATCACCAGAGAGTGAGAGGAAAACTTGGGGGGTGGTAAACATATTCTACATGGTGACTGTGATGGTGGTTACATGACTGTGTTTGTCAAAACTCATAGAACTGTACATTAAAAAGGTGAATTTTAATGTATGTGAATTATACTTTAAAAAAAGTGGAGGAAACTATCATGTGCAGATGAACTGTTAAAAAACAAGCTATATGACAGCAAAGGTCTTACCTTAGACTTGTTTCTTGTGCTTATAACACACTTGGCATCTAGTGAGCACTGAATAAATATTAGGTAGAATGTGCAGTAAGTTTATTCCCCCAATAAAACCCCTGCGTTGCTTGAACCCTGGGCTGTGCAGTGCCTGGCAGGCTAGGTGGCTGTTCTGTGGCTGTTTTTGAAAGTCTAGTCCTACTCACAGGGATGTGATGTTTTCCCTGCTGCATCATCTGAAACAGTGAGGTCCTTTGGTGCCCTGTGTCCACGTGCTCTCTGCCTGGAGGGAGCTCTGTGGGCCATCTAGGAACCAGCAATACCTCCAGCCAAGTGGCATGTGGCTGCTACAATGCAGGCCCAGGTAAAGGCATTTACCTTTCTCCTGAGACTTGTAAATCAAAACTCAACTTCCTTCTCCATGGACTAACTCATTTTAAAAAGAAGAAAGAAGTTAGAAGTTCCCTTTGAAAACATAAAATGCTAAATAAACACAACACTTTGTTTTCCAACATAATAACTAGAATTTGGCTTTCTCAATGCCAGGTTTCTTTATAAGTACAGTCTTATCTTCGCAGCACTTGACTGTGGCAGCTCTTGTTAGTAGCCCCATTGTACAGGTGAGATAGCTGAGGCTCAGAGAGGTGGAGTTGCTCTTGGCCACATCCTGGGGTGCTCTGACAGCTGACCCTGCACTTAGCTGCTTTATCATGTGGGTTTTCACAGAGCCCTCCCACCCGCTTTGAGCCACTAGCCCGATCCCTACCCGGGGGAGCGTCACGTGGTCATGTGGGCCATAGAAGTCTCTTCCTGTGGCACAAAATGGGATGTTCTTTCTGCAGTGGGATGAGTGGTCACCTCTAGGTCAAATGTGGTTGGGGAGGGGAGGGGTGGAGGTGAAGGAAGGGGCGGGGAGGGAAGAACAGGCAGGCAACACCAGATGCTCTTCCAGCTTTTAAAAAACACAGGCATTAGGGAACACAGATTTTTATCAGTCTGTTAGGAGGAAGAAGTCAGAGGGGGAAGAGCAGGCTGTGGAGAAAGAAAGGGCTTCTATCCAGACCTTAGAACTGGGTCTGGGGCCCAATGATAATGACAGTAGAGATGGTGGTGACAACCACAGTAGTCACAGACAAGGTGTGTCAGGTGCAGAGCTGAGGGTTCCACATGAATTTTCTCAGGTAATTGTCTCAGGAACTCTTCTGACTTAACTACTATTATTTCCATTCCCATTTTCAGATTAGGAATGCCCAGTGAGAATGTAAGCCAGGTCATATATTTTCATAGGTAGAGACTCACATAAATACATCGAATGAGGTCAAGAAGGACATACATGAAACTGATAAAGAAAAAGTTCTGAGATATCCTGAAATGAAGTGACATAAGGACTGGAGAACAGGGGAGAGAGATGAGGGAAGGTAGTCAGTAGCTGTGGGCCTTAGCCAACAAGAGACCCCAGGTTCTTGAATGACAGCATTTCGACAATTTTCTAGAAGGTCCCTGAACCACTGCACCCCTCTTCCATGTGAACCAATCCACTGGTCTTCTCTATGGATTCATCTCTTATCCCTGGCCTGATCCATGTTAGCTCTCTTTCCTTACCTATAACTAACAGGAATTTAAACTTTCTTTCCTTAAGACCCCTTATATACCTATAACCAACAGGAATTTAAATTTTCTTTCCTTAAGACCTCTTAGTATATAAGTCTGGTGGACGCATTGCTTCTGTTAACTGGCCCTGCTGCTGGTTAAGCAGAAAACTTCCTGTCCTAGGACTCAAGTCTTTTTTTCTGGCTGCATCTGTAAAGGTTCAACGAACCCTTTTATTTCAGAGAACCGTCTCTAGTGATTTTGTCAGAACTAACAATAGCAATTACCTGAGGTGGGATGGAGTGAGTGTGACAAAGGTGGGGAGCTTTTATCTTTGTATTGTATTGTGTAGTATTTTTTACAATGGGAGTATGTATCCATGTGTGTAATTAAAAAAAAAAAAAAGGTGGGTGGTGCTGAGGACTGTGTCCAAGGAGCCCGTAACTAATTTGGAGCCGGGTCTCGGGGACTGCAGATCCCGGTCCTTAACCATCGGGCAGCGAGCGCTGCCTTTGAAAGAGAGCCTCCGGCTCTTGCTCCCACATTCCTGATGGTGCGCAGGAAGGAGCAAACGACTTGTGAGAGGCGTGGGCCCCTTGCCCACCCGCCTTCCCTGGGCTTCCTGGGGGCCCTCGGCCGGTGGCACAGCGCGGCCCGGACGGAGCGCGTGTCTGGGAATGCAGCCCCGGGCCGCCTACTATCACGGAGCGGACTCCGGGCCAATCAGAATGGGCTGATGCCACGCCGGGGGTGGCAGGAAATCAAGGTCAAGGCCCCGGACACAATGGGGCCATTGTCGGTCTCCAGTCAGTTGACTTTCAAGCAGCGGTTTCATCCACCCTCGCCCCTTCTCCCCATTCCCGTCCCTTGCCATGAAGTCACCCAAACCTACGGCCTCCTTTCAGCCCCTGCGCGAAGGAAGCCGCACTCGGGATCCTACCCCAGACGGGCGAGGCTGGGTCGGCCCGGGCATGGTCTGTCACGTCCACCAGGTGGCGACAGAGCACCGCACTTCCGAGGGCGGGGAGGGAGCCAGGGGGCCCGCCGCTAAGTCATCGGCGCGTGCGGAGACCCTGCCCTTCCCATTGAAACTGAAAAAGCAAGTCAGATGATACTTTCCCACACCCCTTACTCTGAGGTCACCGAAATCTGGACTCTCAGGGACTCTTCCCTCAGCAAACAGCAAAATGGCCATGGAGTGTAGCAACTTTCCTTGAAGGAGAGGAAAACCAAAGGAAACCTCTTTCTCGGCAAGTCGCAGCAGGGGTGCCCGACCTACCCTGTGGCCTGGATCAACCCACTGCCTGGCTGGTTATGTTAACGTAGAACTGCCATCTCTTAAAACCCCTCCCTCCGCTTTCCCCTCCGCCGCCCTCCCCAGTCTAAATTATGTCCTCCTATGTGGTGCTCCCTCAAAACCAGCTGTAGTTTTCCTTCTTGGCATGTGTCACAGTTTGTAATTGGACACATGCTGTATTTGATTCCTTTCCACTAGAATATGTGCTCCGTGAGAGCGGAGACTGGATCTGTTTTTGTTCACCAATGCATCCTTAGTGCCTGATACAGAATCTGGGACACAGAACGTGTTTAATAAATATTTATCAGCATAATGAGGTGCTCTACTGAACCCTGGGCGTGGGGACGGGGCTTCAGGTTCCTGACGATTCAGCGCGAGTGGATACAGGTAATGCCCAGGCCCCCTGAGCAGGCGGTACTATCCCAGACTATGGAACTGGAGAGGCACGCCCTGGAGACAGAAGAGCTTTGGGGTTAAGACTTCTGGTTCTGGACTCTGGCCACCTGGCTTCACAATCTCACCCCCGTCCCTCACATGCTGGGCAACTTGGCACACATCACTTACCCTTCCCGGGGTTCAGTCTGCTCTTCAGTAAAATGGGGATTCAAATGGCCCTTATCTCCTGAGGCTATTTGAAGTTTCAGAGAGATAATTGGGAAAGGTGCTTGGCACAGAGCCTGAGACACAGTAAGCACTTGTTGAATATTAGCCAATACTATTATTGCTGCTGCTCTTCTTTTGGGGGAGGGAACTTTCAGAGAGGATGAAGCCCAAATGCTCAAGGCAGCAGGTAAGCTGCAGTGAGGGTCTGGGGCCGAGAGGCCAAGTCCTTTGGTACCTGCCCCTTGGCAGTTCTGGTTCTGTTTCTGCTATGAACTAGCCCAGGAAGTAGAGGCTAGTGGGGGTATGTCCTTATCTTCGGGTGGCAGGTCTTACTCTCTGATCAGGGTCAGATCTGCCTCTGCTCCAGTCACTGCTGGGGACAACCTCCTGCCGCCTCTCAGCCTCCCTGGGACTCTGTGCATCCAGGCAGGCCCTGGTTTAACATGCACAAGGCAGGTGGGTGCCAGGCCCTAGGAGCACCAAGCAAAATCACCTTGTCTCTGTCCTCAGAGACAGTTCTGGAGGGGAGGAGAGATGAGATGGGAATTGAAGCAACAAAGAAAGAAATGCAAATTTTTAATGCGATAAGGGAACAGGACAAGGGCCTGGCCTAAGCCATTCCCTCAGGAAGTGACTTGTGGGCATGGATGAGGAGCTATATCCAAGAAAATCCCTCCCTTTAAACTCCTGGAGAGGGCTCCAGTGGCCCAGTGGAAGCTCAGGCCCTTCCTGGGCCCGGCAAGTGGTTAGACAGGAGAAGGTTAAAAACAAACACGCCCCAAATACACAGGCTCCTCCTAAAATCTGCTGCCCTTGCTTGTGTCACCTGGGGATGTGCCCACACCATATCAGGTCCCTAGCACTGGCCCTGAGCAAGGAGAAAGAGCCTTTCAGTGAGGTGGCCAGGAGAAGCCTTCTACAGGTTCAGAAAGGCCTTGGGGAGAACCCTGGCCGGCATGCCAACAGTGCCTGAGGTCAGCATTCCTAGTTGCTACCAGGGAGCTTGCAGTCCCTCTGCAGAGCAGGCTTGGATGTGAGCCAGAGGTTCTGAGTGTCCATACATCCCAGCTGCTAGCACGTCAGAGTAGCTGAGAGCTACTCTGGAGCTGCGCTGTGGAGGCCTATCCCAGTTCTGTGGCTTGCCAGCTTTGGAAAATCACTTAACCTAAACCTCAGTCTCCTTGGCTATAAAATAGGGGCAATCATAAGAATGCCAAACTCACAGGGTGGTTTTGAGGATTTAGTGAGCTAATGCATGAAGCATCTGGCATGTTGTGTGCACTTAATCAACATGGGCACTGTTGTGATTCTTTGTCTCATAAGCTCCCTTATCACAAGGTTCTGCCAGTTCACAGTCAAGGAACCTATTAACCAGAGAGGTTAAGTAACTTGCTTAGGGCCTCAGGGTCCAAACCCCCCGCTCTTGAGGAGTGAGGGATGTGGTCCCAGGTGCCCCAATCATCCGTGCCCAGTGTGCCAAGGTGAGTTCAGCCTCCTTCCACGTCAGGGTACCTCCTCCCCATGAAAAACCCAAGCAGCTCTCATATTTGAGGCAATGAAAGTAAACAGCCATGGTGGGGGTGAGGGTAGAGGAGCAGGAGAATCTTCCTGAGCCCATCCTGCCCCCACCCCAGCTCCGGAAGGGTTGGCCAGGGCTGGGGCAGAACCGGGCTCAGGGAGGAAGAGGTGGGTGGGCTGCACAGTGTAGAGGACGCCGCCTTGCAAGGCCGTGGGTTTGGGGGTGAGTTGGCACGGGGTGGGAAGGGCAGTGTCAGTCCAGCTTCACCCACCCTCTGCAGGCTCTGGAGTCACTGAGTCTTGACACTGTCACTTACAAACTGTGTGACTTTGGGAAATCACTTACTTCTCTGAGCCTCTGTTGCCTCATCTGAAAAATGGGTTAAACTCTCATGAGGTTCATGGGGATTTAAAAAGATAATGAATGAAAAATGTGTGAGCACAGCGCAGACGGCAAGCAATCCTTCATGCACGGCTCCCTCTGCTGCTGCTGGAGCCGCTGGTGCTGCTGCTGCTGTGACAGTGACAAGGCCACGCAGAGTGGTGCAGCTCGGCCAGCCCCCACCGGCGGTCAGCCAGGTCAGCTGGGGTGGGTGTCCTCCCTGCCTGGTCACACAGGTAATGACAATAGGTCCTCGGGCCTGATGTAGGAGGCTCGGAGGCCCTGGAAGAGAGCCACCCTCTCCCACCTCACCCCCAGGATCCTGCCTCCATTTCCCAGAATGTGGGTGCCCTGGCCAGATGGAGGGACCCTTAGCCTGAGGCAGCCTGATTTCTCCTCCTTTCCTCTCACTTCTCCTGTCTGTAACTTTTACCAGAGACCTGCTTCCCCATGCCAGGGACAGAGAGGGAAACAAAGAGGTTGCTGGGGTGAGAGGAGGAGATGGAGGGGGTTCCCATGAACACGGAAAGGGGCTGTTTCTGTCTTTAAAAAAAAATCTCAGGTTGAAATCAGTGACATTAGGTAGTGTATTTAAGACATCTGTCCCAACACCACCTTAGGAACAGAGCTGCCCTCAAAAGCATGATGCCACTAGCATCATAGAAGTGGAGAAACTTTTAACAAAGAAAGAAAAATTATTAACTTAAAACAGAGTCTGCAGTCCAGTTGGCTTTCTGACACCCCATTTCCAGGGTCTGGGGGCTGTTCTCCTATGTCCTAGTCTGTGTCCTCCCTCCCACTGAGAGCAGGCTGGGCCGGGCCTGGTGCAGGCCAGCAGCGAGGGCAGGGGCTCTGGCTGGGGCTGAGATCCTGCCCTGCAGCCCTTCCCAGAAATCTCTGCTCCAGCTGGGGCACCCTGACAACGAGGATCACTCCAAAGTCCTGTTTCTTGGGCAGGATCTTTGGGCTCCTCCCACAGGTGGGGCCTCTGTCTTCATTTTCAGCCTCCTACCCTCCATCTCTACCCAGTTGCCCCAGAATCTGGAGAGGGAAACCTCTGGCACCCAGTCTTCTGAAGGTCTGGAGGAATCCTTGAGGATCCCACACTGCTCTTGGGCCTGGCCTGGCAGGAGAGAGCAGGCGAGCTACCTGGTGGAGATGGGCTCCATGTGCGGAGCCTCCGGAGCCGGAGCTGGAGCCAGAGCCGGCAGATCTGAGCTTCGATTAGGCTGGAATGTTCCCGGTCCGGTTCGTCCGCAGGGGGACTGTGGGAGGGTGTCTGGCTACCCCAGGTCAGGCTTGGAAACCCATGAGCCCTGCCTTTAGGGCCGGTGACTTCTGGCCTACCCCCCCACAGCCCAGTCCCCTTGCCTCTGCCCACCTCACCCCGACTCCTCAGCAGTGCTCACAGAGCCGCAGTTCACTGGGCCTTGCTCATATGGTCTGTGCTGCCCCGACCACCTGCCATCGCTTTTGTCTCAGTAAGTCACTAATTTACTTTCTTTAGGACTGCTCCCTGGCTCAGGCTGGGCTGGCTGCGACGTCGTCCATCACGCATGCTGTCTCCTGAGAATAGGGACGGCACCCTCGCTGGGCCCTGGTGCACAGCGAACCTGAGTGTGGAAGGTGCGCAACTGGATCCAACAGTGAGCAGCAGTCAACCTTCTGGCTTTAGGAATCCACAGTTCACTGTGGATGTGGGGATGGGAGCAGAGGTCCTCCTGTCCCCAGATGCTTCTCCCACACCTGAGGCTGCCTCTCCCCTCTCTAAGTCCTAGAGTTCAGGCCCCCTTTCTCTTCCACTCCACCCCCACCCCACAGTCACACCGGGGAAGGGCCCTGGTGGTGGGGCAACAGAGGAGGTAACCATGGGGCCACATGCCAGCTGCGGGGGCATGACCCAGGTTTCCTCTTCTATGAAATGGCTAATTCCTTTTTAGGGTGGCTGAAAGAACTGAATGTAATAATGACCGACCAGAGCCTCTTCCCTTCCCTGGCTACTCTGGACAGGGGGCAACTTTCTTTGCTGAAGGTCTGTGATCCCCTGGGGTGGGAGCAGCTCTGGGTTCTGCTTGGAACCCTACTTGCAGCAGTTCTGCTGTCCCTGCCCCCTCCCTAGAGCCACATCTTTCCACAGTGCAGAAGCCAGTGTAGCTCTGGGACACAGGGCATGGTGTCCAGAGGAAGCTTCTGGGTACATGGGACAATGAATGGCTTCAGTGGCAGGTTCTCTACCCACTAGTTTGTGTTCAGTTTGGGGCTCACAGGGCGCTGCTAGCTTTATGTGCATGTCTTCAATCTTGTGACTGACAGACTGCCGGGTGCTGGTGTCTGGGAAATCACTACCTGGGCCCAAGGTGGGGAGCAGAACCAGAGAGCCCAGACATCTGGGGAGCCAGCCATCAGAAACCTCCTCACCCTGACATCTAGAGGGTCTCTGCCCACCCTCAGGCCACTGTCCCCAAGGCCAGGAAGACAATCTGCGTGGAGGTGTGACAAACTCAGCCAAGGGCAGAGGCCAGCATGGTACCCAACCCTTCTCCCCAGTGCCCCCCCTCCCCCAGCTCAGGGCCCTGGGGGTTGATATGTAGGAGAGATGGAAGGTATGAACCTTGGGGACAGACAGGCCTCTGTTTGCATCCTAACTAGCTGTGTGTGACTTGAGCAAGTGACTTCATTTCTCGAAGCCTCTGTTTCCTAAACTGTAAAATGGGGATATCAACAGACATCTCTCTTAGAAAGTTGTAAGGATTAAATAATAAGATTCATGTAATGCATTGAGCTCAGAGTACACATATTAAGTGAACAATAAATGGTGGTATGACTATTATCATTATCTGCCCCTTGCTATGTTCCTAGCATCTACCAAGAATATTTTCATGCTGTTCAATCTAACAGTCAGAATGTGTTAAACATTTATAACATCTTAAAGAGAGGATCGATTAACTGGAGTGAGAGGAGAAAGGGGGCATCAGGCGTGGCTCAGGTGCTGCTAAGGCAGGTGCTGCTCTCCTTCCTGCCCCCATCCCTGGCCCGGATGGCCTGGAGCCCCAGGCTGTCTTGGTGCCCCTCTTACCTCTTCCACATTCAAAATCTCAGGGAGGTCTTGCTGCATCTTCCCCGTGTGGGAAACTCAGGCAGGTGGGCAGCCCTGCAGTGCAAAGGCCAAGTGCCCCAGCCTAGAGGCCACGGGCTCTCCAGCTGATCAAGAGTTGGGTGGGACGTGTGCCTGGCCAGAGAAGTGATAACAGGGATCACCCTCACTCAACGACCCGGTGCCAAGCTTCTGGCTTTCCAACAAGGATCCTCACACTTTCTCTCCTAGAGATGACTCACGGGCAATGACACCAGCAGTGGAAGTGGCCTCTGTCTGTGCTGGGGGGTCTCAGGAGCAACCAAACCCAGCTGCAAAGCTCTGTGGCCACCAGGAATGTGGAGCGGCTGGCAGAGGGGGAGAGGGAGAGGCTGCGAGACCCACGTCCCCAAAGGCCCGGGCCACAGAGGAAAGCAGGTGCATATACCACTCCCGTAGGTCCAGGCTCTGGCCCTACTATGTGGAGCAACACCAGGGGTAACACCCCGCACGTCCATCGCACATGTCTCATCCACATCTGTAAGGAAAAAAGGAAGCAAAGTGGCAGTGACATGTGTACCAGGTGTCAGTTGAGGGACCCTGGCATTCCCATGTAGGCACCTGGAATTCTCTCCTGTGGGACCAAGAGGCATGACGGAGAGGCTATGCCCAGGATGTAGGCCAGCTGGCCCATCCATTGCTCCTTGAGGCTGAGGCCTGAGCCAAGCTCCCACAGTGGACAGCACTCCCTCCCAGCCACCAGCCATGGTGGTGTCGGACCCTGCACCCCCATTCAGAGGGAGCAGAGGGATCCACAGCCTTCTCTGAGCCAGGGTGTGGGGTGGGTGACCATGAAGGTGCTGCCTCTTGCCTTGGTACTGGTGACCCCAGGGGAGGCCCCCTGGCTATCTGGGCAGAGCAGTTTTTACCTAGAAGCAGGGTATCCTGTCCCTTCCAGACACACGCCAGAATGTGGAGTGGAAGAAGGGCCAAAGTCAGGTGGATTCAGTCATCCTGGAATGGCTATTTTGTTGGATGAGTCCCGGGCCAGGGGCTTTGCTGCCCTGTCCTGAGGGATGCAGGGGCAGGGGCCTTATCCTGGCTCAGCCTTTATAACAAGAATGTCAGAGAACCAGTGGAGGTAGGGAAGGGAGTATGAATGTCATTGTGCCAAACCTCTTCGCTCCTCTCCTAGGGGTTCTTTTATTAAACACCCCAAGCCCAGCATCTCTGATGGGGCTCGAGAGGCTGGGACACAACAGCCCTGTGACTTGAAACCCCAACCTTCCACTGGCCTGGAAACTTCAGTCAGTGGCCATGCGGGGCACTGCAGCTTCCTGTCACCAATTAACAGGCACCAAGGAAAGGTGCTTGGCATCCTCAGAGAGAGGGCCCTGCAGAGGGGCTGGCAGATTTCCTGGGTGTGGGGGTGAGGGATAATGTATAAGGTGGGGCCTTCTTGAAGCTCTGAGGACATGTTTCAGTAGGAAGACAAGCACCATACCAGGTTCTTCCAGGTTTGTATCCCTGACCGTCCCCTCCTTCTGCCCCTGCCATTCAGGCTGGCTCCCCACTCTCCCCACTCAGCTGCACATGTGCCCAAAGGATCCTGTAATTTTCTTTACCATGGCTTACAATTCTCTATTTCCCAGATGGTTTGATTAGCGTCTGCTTCCCCTATGGACCGTGAGTCTATGGGGTGGCACTATGAGGATGGCTGGGGCTGTGCTTGTGTTCTTCACTGTCTCCCTAGCACTTGGCACAGGGCCTGCACATAGTAGGTGCATAATACACATTTAGTGACTGAATAAGCTGAAGAATACATTCTTCCATCAGACATCATGTACTCTCCCAGGGGAGGGACTGCTTCTGGCTTATTTTTGAATCCCCAACCCTGGCATGGTGCCTGTCATGAATAGGTATCCACTAAATTTGGGGGTATGGAAAACTCACTGGGAATAAAGGGAGGCCAAGAGGAGCCTCTGCAGATGTGTGAAGACTCATGTCTCTATCCCTTCTCACCCACAAGGCAGCAAGAACATGGCCTTCTCTAAGTAGCTCTCCTGGGAAGGAAGGGCTCCCCAGCAGGGCTGAGAAGAGGGAAGGGCACCAGGGTAGGCATCTGGGCCAGGCCCAGGGCTGGGGTCATGCAGGCTGTTCACCTGACCCCATCCCCAGAGCCTCCTGAGGTTGGGGACTGAGGCCAGGGCACTCACAAGGGCCACTCTTTAGACCTGAGGGTGGTCACATGAGGCTCTGGACTTTAGGCCACTCCTTGACTTCACAGTCCCAGGAAGTCTCAGACACATACAGGGCACTGAAGGAGAAAGAGCAAGGGTGGGATTTTGGGCTGGCCTTGGAGTAGACCCCTGGCATTGTCAGCAGCACACTGCACGGGGTCTTGGAAGATGAGGATCCCTCAAGGCTGTAGAAATGTCCAGGCACTCAGGCTGTGGGATTATTTGTGGGCCCACCTTTTCTGTCCAGAGGAACAGAGGTGAAGGCAGAGAGTGCCCTGGGACCCAGGTCCTGGATGCTAAGCAGATTTGAAATCTGGAGTTTGTAGCCCAGCCCCACAGCTCAGAGCTTCAGTGACTTCTTGGCCAACAAACCAGTCTGGTCTTGTCAACTCCTGGTGGGCAGAGGAGTGTCTCATTCCAAATCCTGTCCCCCAAGGGTTTGTCTGAGCATCTATCTGAGCAGCACGAATCAGAATAGACTAGCAGAAGATGCCAGCCCTGGCAGTCCTGTGCTTGTGTGCTGCTTGAGACATAATTTAATCTTTAACTCTTGCTTAAGGGTTGCAAAAAACCCCAAACCTAACCAAGCCAAAACAAAATGTGGGTGACTGATTAGCAGGAGAAAGGTACTTGTTTCAAAGACTCCCTTTGAAACAAAACATAAACTTGACTTACTTTTATTCAATGGTGCAAAATTTACCTAGAATAGATGCAGGCTGGTGTGCGGGCACAAAGAGGATTTAAACACACACACAGGTCTGACATGTTTTGAGAAAGGCTGACTTAGGTCCCAAAGAGGGAACAACACCTCATCAAGTCGAAAGATGCCCAGCAGTACTAAGGCCGTGTGTGTGTGTGTGTGTGTGTGTGTGTACCCGCGCGAGTGCATGTCTCTGTTCTGAGTCGTCGGGGGTCTCAGGCTGCAGCCCCAGACACTTAGAAAATTACAGTCCTCGCCACGAGCCGCACCGGAGACAAGCCGATGTATGCAATCGCAAAACCGCTTTTTTTCGTTTGTTTTCCTAAAGCCAAATGTGGCCGCTTCAGTAGTAGACCGCAGCGCGGGTGGTGTGCGGAGCAGGTAGAGGCCAGCTCCAACAGGTGCAGGCGCGGAGCGTGCGCACCCCGCCGGCCTCGCGCCCTTTCTCCCCCGGAGCGCGCCTGCACCGGCCGGCCCCGAGCCCCGGGGTGAAGAGACCAGCTGCGTGCGGCCCGCAGCGGCTTTGGAGGGATAGAAACACTGGAGCACCGCGCTGCATCCTCTCGTGCCCCCTCCTTAAATTCCAGCGACCTCCAGTTGCTGAGCCCGGGGTGCGGCCTACCAGTCACTGGCCCCGAAAGCTGGGCTGCCGCGAGAGCAGAGCCTGGGCTGCAAAAACGGCGGCGGAGGGGCGGGAAGGGAGCGCGGCGAGTCCGCCGGGCAGGGCCCCGTGCGCGCCGATCCGGGCGCGTGGTGGCGTCGCCCCTTATGCGGACGCACGGCAGCTGCGCCCCGGTCCAGGACTGGGACAGTCAGAGCGACCCAGCCGTCCGGCCCGGCTTCGGCGGCCGCGGGAGGCAAGGCTGATCTGGCGGGCGCGTCTTCCCCCCGCCAGGCCTCCCGGAGTGCAGCGCCCGAGCGCCCGGCGTCCCGAGGGCTGGCAGGCACCCCATTCGCCCCCTGGCGGCGCCGGGGACCAGCCGGCCGCCGCCGCTGCCGCGGAATGAGCTGTCCACAGCAGCACTGGGCGCCGCCCGAGGTCCCTCAAAAAATGTCCCGGGGCAGGGCGCCCTTGGGAGGAATGGAAGGACGATGGAATGAAGCACCTGTGTTTGGGGGTTTTCCCTGGATCCACACCCTCCACGTCACGTGCGAACTTCTCCACCAGCTTGGTGACTGACACCCAGGGACCTCAGCCCCACCCGGTCCTCCCTGAAAAATAAAAGCCTCTCTCATTCTCACCCACTTAGGGAGATGTCCCCGTCTCCTACCTCGTCTGCAGTGAGCTGACAGTGACAGCCTAGGCAGGCCCAGCCGCACTCTGACCTGACACCCCCCGACCTGTGGCGGAGAGCTCCGAAGCAGGGCTAGGAGGTTACTAGGAGAGGATAAGCATTCCGCACGGTCCGGGAGCCCACCGGCAGCACGTGTGGGAGGTAAATGTCCTCGCCCTCTGGGCGCTTCCGACCTCAGAAGACGAACACATTCACGGCTCTGCTGGTACAGCAAGTGACCAGGCGGCAGGAGCCTCGGGGAAGGGCATGGTGCCAAGGGCTGGGGTATGAGCGCCGGAGCCAAAAACCTTGCCAAACGGACAGGATTTGGAAGGGGAGGGGGGAAATGAAAAGAAAAGGACGGAAGAAAGAGAAAAAAGGGGATAAAGAAAGAAAGAAGATATTCCTGCTCCAATCTGCAGTGGAGTAAAGGGCTGGTGTGGGAGCGCTATGGGACAAACCCCAGAGCCCTGTAAGGTCATCAGCTTCTGCAGCGGGAAGGACAGAGGAAGCAGGAAAGGCTGGAGGCTGGAAGCTTCTCCGGGAAGTAGCAGCAGTGTTCTGAGGTGCTGGCCGAAGCGGGCTGCCGCACCTGCACAATTCTGAGGGGCGTGTGTGCAGGAAAGCAGGGACTCTGTGTTTCTTCAAGAGATTGGATCATATCCTCCAACCCCCACCCCCACGCAAAACAAAATAAAAGAAAGAAAGAAAGAAAAAGAAAACAAAGTTCAGGACAGACACAGGTTTTTCAGGAGGAAGGAAGCCCTGGTTGTGGGAGGAGAGCAGCTGCCCGCTGGGTCCGAAGGCGAAAAGGAGTTAGGCCAGTAGGGGGCGCAGGGCCTCAGGGCCTCACGCCCACCAGCGCTGGGTAGCTCACAATCTGGCTGTGTCAGCTTCTGCCCCCATTTTCTTTATAGAAATCATCTCAGATAACTGGGAAGGCCTTTTCCCACCCAGTCTCTGGCTTTGTACAGCAGATGTGGCAAACTTAGAGTGAAATTTCTAGGCCTCATTGTCTGTATCTGTCCAGGTCTTAGGGCTGCTGGTGTCTTGCCTCAGTAATTTGACTTAGGAAAGCCATCTTTCTGGCAGCTGGAGACAGACTGACCATCAGGGCCTGTCTTGGTAACATGTTTTCCTACTTGACCTTGGCGTCCAGAAAGGACTGTCCATTCCTCAGGCTGGGCAGCTTCAGGGTAACCTCCCAATCTGACTCTGGGGCAGGTTCTGATGGGCCATGTCAAGCCTGGCAGGCAGAGACTAAACAGCCCAGACATCTAGGTACTGGCTATGCTGGCATTTCCATGTGGAGGGCTGAGGGTGGCCAGGTGATGAGCTGGGAGAGTCAGGGGCCAGCTGTCCAGAGCCAGTAACCTAAGGAAGGCTTTAGGCCATGGGGCTCCCCTGCAGCCCAGAAATCAGGACAAGCTGTAAGACGCTCACCAGGCAGGACAGCCCCTGAGGAGCAGACAGAGAGGGCTGGCACTGTCACCAAATCCTGCCACAGTAAGGATCTGTCAGGGCGTTCCACAGGGCTCCTGAGGAAGCACCATTTGTTAGAAGGGCCAGGGTCAAAGTCTCCTGGGATAAGAGTGGGGCGGTGTTCCAGTGTGTGCAGGGACAAGGGTGAAGGAAGGAAGGAAAGGGTCCTGGCCAGGCAGGGACCACATGGCCAGCGCTCCTTTGCTCAGGTCAGATTTCCGTCCCTCTGCAATCAAATCACAGCTACGGAGAGCCTCCATTTACTCAGACTCTGAATTCCCCCAGGGCCAGCTCCTCCCACTTTCCCCCTCTTCTACAAGTTTGGAGAAAATAGGGAGAAACACGCTTCATTTCTTCGTGGATGAGGCTTATGTGAATGTGCCTCAGGGCTTCTGTCCCTGCAGCATCTGCTACCATTACCCTTTCCCTCCATTGGAACATGTCCCAGAGGGGAATATGGTCTCCCAGCTGCCTTTCCCAGCCACTCTTCTTTAAAATTTATAAAAGCTATCACTCTCTATGTCCCTACTATGTGCCAGGCACTGTGGTAAGCATGTTAGGTGTGTGACCTCATTCACTCCTCACAGTAACTCAGAGGCCATCATCTCAACTCTTTGACCGGTTCTGGTTCCCAATTCCAGCCAGGCACGAGGGATTGAAGTCTGTTCCCTAAGCTGAGAGAGGGGGGCACAGTCCAGTCCTGGTGGCACTCATTGTGTGGTGGCTCAGTAAATATTAATTAACTATGAGGAGAAGCTGCACTTTGACTCATCTCTGACTAATTAAATAAATCTGCCATGTGTATCAGCAGAGGGGACAGAGAGGCATTAGGCTGGCTGGGCTGAGGGACAGTAGGGCCACTGGCTTTCAAGCAGATATCTACCTGGGTCTGCTCTGGCTCTCTGCGTCTCTGAAGCTAGGGCAAGAGTGCCAGGGACAAGGAGCAATCCGCCTCTCAGAGAAGGCCTCACCCCCGAAGTCCAGGGAACTGGGAGCAGCGAGGCAGGTTCCCATACCCACTGGGTCCTGCAGGTCCACACAATATGAGGGTTCTCTAAGGAACCGAGAGAGAACTGCCCAGTCTTCCTCCCTTACCTCCAACTCCATCCCTGTCCCTGAGGCAACAGGTCCCAGTGGGAGACCTGTGGGCCCGAGAAAGGTCAGCTGTGGGAGACCTGGGGCCTGAGGAAGGTCAGCTGTGAAAGCCCCTTCCGAAAGCACCTGTAAGTGTCGGACTGGGGGTGCTGGCGGGCGCCACACTGGGCTCTCCTTCCTTCTGTTCCTTCTGCTCCTTGCTGAAGACAATAGACCATGGCAACACCCCAGACCCTGTGAAGGCCCGGCTCCCCTTCTGACCAATTGTGAGACCTGGGGCAGGCCACTTAACCTCACCAGGCCTGGCCCCTACACTGTCAAACAGGAAAATAACAACATCAACCTCACAGGGGGGTTGTGCACAAAATGAGGGCTCGGTAAGTGGTAGCTATTCTATGATGATATTGGTGATGTCTGTATCTGGTGGGTAACGACAAATTGTATCCCCGAGCAATGCTGGGCTGTCTTAAGACATAGTTGGAATAGCTATTGTGTTTGAGCCCTACGCTGCCACTCTGAAGATAGCTATTCTATATGGAATAAGAGCAAACATCATCTCAAAATAATTTCACAAAGTTAACATGGAAGACAATGCAAGGGTGAGGGCAGGGGCAGAATGAGTGTGTGAGTTTCTGAGAAAGGATGTAAGAGTGTAGCAGGATGCCTTCCCCTCCCATCCAAGTCCCTCCCTGCAGCCACCTGGGAGCCCTCACTCCTCAGAGTCCTCACCCCTCCTCCCCTGAGCTAGTATTTTCAATGTGGCTCAGAAGGTTAAAGCCAACTCTAGGGGCTGATGGCTTAGTTTCAGGCAGTCCCCCACTCTGTCAGACCTTAGAGGAAGCTGTACCTGTCAGCACAGTGGGCCGCAGGAGCCCGGCAGAGTCCCCTAGCGGTGCCAAGCAGGTACAAGACAAACAGGCACATTCAACACCCCGGAACAGACCAAATGTGGTTCTCAAAAAGCTCAGACTTGCAAGCTTTGGAGAAGGCCCAGGTTTGGCTCCTTTTAACTCCCAAATTCTTGTGGGATGTTGCAATTACTTGTGACAATCCCTCTCTCTGCCTGGGACTTTGATTTCGGATTTAGACATGTAAAACTGGGTGGCTGGCTGGGCCTTGAGCAACTTGGGGGGTGGGGTAGGGGATAGCTGGGGAAAATTCTTTACAGTGTATTGTGTTTGTAAGAGAACTCGAGGAATCAGATGCTGCAGCTCTGTTTGTGTTACCAGAAGTTTTCGGCCACTGTGGCAGATTTCCTGTTGCTGAAATTGGTTTGCTATGCTGGACTGCTTGCTTCATCTGTCCTTTGAAACACAAATGTCTAGGAATCATTTTCTGTAATAATCTTATGTTAGAGTAACTTTCCAATACCTGTAACAAATTCCACAGTCCTTACCCTGAAATCTTATTCCCCGGATAAGCAGTGAGTGAAGGTCTGTCAAGAATATAGAAACACTATAAAAAAATATGGGAGAACATGTTTATTATCTGGGCATAGGGAAACCTTCTTTAAATACCACAGAATTCAAAGCCATAAAGGAGAGGACCAATACTTTTGGTCAAAATAAAGAGCCTCTATATAACCCAAGGAACCATCATTAATAACGTTAAAAGCACCAGTTGGCTTAGACTGAAGGGTGGCTCTTTCTGCCCAGGGGTAGTCTGCGGGGCCAGATGGTCTTGGAGGCCTGTGTTTTCCCTCATAATTCCTTCTCAGAAGTCAGGGTTCAGGAGGAAGCAAATAAACAGCAGAGGGTGGCTACTTCCCACTGTTTATCATTCCAGAGCCCCCAAATTGAGAGCAAACTCAGGTCATAGCTACTAAGAGCCTGCTGGGAATGATGGGTTACATGCCAGGTGCAGGACGGGAGATGGTGAAGCAAGACGGAAGGGGAAGGAAGAAAGAGTTTTGCTGGCCCTGGGTGAGGACCAGTGTGAAGGGCTGCCAACCATCATGCTCTGCAGTCCTTAGGGCCATCTTTCAGAGTGGACAAGGCTCGGGCAGCTCCTCCCTAGACCTCTTTTTCCCTGCACACAGAGCCTTTTGGAAGAGCCTGCATAGAAAACGTCACTCTGTGTGGGCTTTCATCACCTCCATAAGGTCCTGTAGTCTCTGTGGGGATTGGGCCACTCCTGGGATACGGCCCCTGCCCACACTTCCAGTGGCAGGGACAACGGATGTGCCTATGTTCTTGGGTGGGCCAGGTGGCTGTAAATGGTCGGATGGCTCCAGGCCAGAGGCCTATGACCTGGGGAGTTGACTCTGTTTCATGTCTGGAGAACACTCCAACTCAAGGCCCCCCAAAACAAAGTGAAACTCTTGTCCCATGTAGCCTTTGTCAGCCAATTCACCCTAAATTTTTGTTCTTGGGGGAGCCCAGGGAACTACTGTGCTCAGCTACTTGCAGCCTTCCCACTTGTGAGCTGACTATGGGCTCAGAGCCAGTTTGCCTAATGCAGGTCGTAGGACAGCCAAGTCTTAGGAAACCTCTGTAGCTTTCTGATGCCAACCAGGAGGCTGCGCTCGGCACAAGGACCTGGGGTTTGGGAGGAGGGTGAAAATTCTCAGCAGGGAAGTAGATGCCATGAACAAGAAGCTGCAATAAGGAACATGGGTACTGAGAAAAGCAGGAGACAGAAAAGCAGGACTGACCAGAACTGGGATGGAGCTTCAGTGATGCAATTATATTCCAACAATCATCAAATAATCTCACAGGCCCCTAAACTGGCTTTCGGAGATATCTTTCAGGACATGTAGGATGCATGATAAGGAGTAAATAAGCAAAGCTGGGGGTAAGACCAAGGCACCTGCCCACCTCGTGAAAGGATGCTGCAAGGATAAGGAGAAGCCACTGGTCTCTGGGAAATTAAAAAACGGACTACGAAACTTAGATTTAATGTTTGCAAAAGGAAAGGAGATAACTCCACATCAATGCACAAACTGTGGCTGAGTACCAACTATGTACCAAGCATCCAAATGAAGGCCGTGTGAAGAGACTCCTGAACCCCCCACCATTATTACCACCAATACTCACCTA
The DNA here is from genome assembly GCF_040802235.1 of Manis javanica. NCBI lineage: Eukaryota > Metazoa > Chordata > Mammalia > Pholidota > Manidae > Manis > Manis javanica. Next base: position 86,962,832 of record NC_133169.1, on the reverse strand, counting down.
ACAAACCAACCAACCCTGCCTCCTGCTTCTGACATGACACCAGACCAGTCCCCCAATCTGGCACAAAATATGGCAGAGTACCTCATAATACTGCAACCAAATTTCAGGGAAAATGGGGGTTATTTAGCTAGCTCAAAACCCCCACCTTCCAAAATGGGCATGGCAGGCCCCAACCAGACAACAGGCCAATAAGGAGAGTTCTCTCTCCTTGAAGACTGAGCAACTCTGCTTCCAGGCCCTTTTTCACTCACAGTCCTGGTTGGGAGGCCAGGCTGAAGGACGCAATCTCTAAGAGAAACCCATGGTGGAGGGTTCTGTTTCTACTCTCAGATGAAGACCAGTGATTCTGAACTTACTTGGGCTGTGACTCCCCTTGAGGGTTTTGCAGAAAACTGTGGGTCCTCATCTCAGAAAAATGTATGCTGTATATTCAGGTATTACCTTGTATAAAATTTCAGGAGCTTTACAAACCCTCAAAAGCCCCAGCTTAAGAATTTCTGCCAAAGGCAAAATCACTCCTTTTCTTCCACGAGAGCTGTTTCCTGGGGTTGAGTACCTGCTATCGCAGATGTCCAACAGGTGAATTAATACTCAGCATTGACCTCTAGTCATCCCACACCCTCGGCAGACTGCAGTCTCTGCTGTTGCCTGTAGCCAGAAGGAAGCAGAGCACCTAGACTTTCAAAGAAAACCCCTCCACCACCAGAAAACCCCAGACACCCCAGGTCTAGAACAGAGACACTGAGTGACGAACCAAAAATAAATCTGACCCAGGGTACAACTGGGCCTGAGGAGAGACAGCCACAGACTGGTCCTCTTTGGGCCAGCAGGAGAAAGGTCAAGAGGGCAGGCCCAGGGCTAAAAGGGGAAGGGACCAGATGGGCCCCCCCCTTCAACTAAAGGCCGACTAGCTGATCGTCTAGAGAGGTGTCTGCTCCCTCCCTGGTTCCTCTACCTGGGAGGCTGAGGCTGTTTGGGGCAGTGCTCCTACGGATACTCAGATTCCACATTCATTTCCCTTTTTTCCAGCAGCAACAAGGATAATGATGATGATGGCATTTATTAAACATTATGCTGTGCCAAGAATTGTGTTGTAAGCTCCTGGCATAAATTATTTCATTTAATCTTCCCCAAAATTAAATGAGGTAGGCACCTATGTCCCATTTACAGATGAGGAAACAGACTAGGAGAGATCAGGTAAAGTTGCTTAAGACCAGAGCTAGTGAGTGACACAGCCTGGATGTGTATCTAGGCCTGATTTCAGACCTACTTCTTTTAACCCCCACCTCCATGCTCCTTCTGCAAAACCAGGACTCAGACAAAGGCCTTGGAAATCCCCCAGAGTGGTGGTCTGGTCTCCAGGTCCTTGCCATCCCCTCCCCGGCCTCTGCCCACCACGCAGTAGCCTGCTTCTCACCAGGGACCCACTTACAGAGAGTTAGTTGGAAATCCTCACTCAACCTTCTATCTTTGTAGTGACTTTGCTATTTGAGTCCATTCTCCATAGCCTGGAGCCTAAATTTATTTTAAATTCAGCTGAGTTCAGGCATGTTATTTCCTCAGTTTTAGAATTAATGAGGAAGGCTCTTTTTCACTTTGTCCCTGGAAAATTGCTGGGGAGTAAGGGGTTTAGTTGTTACCACTCCCATTTTAAAGACTGGGAGGAAGGGCCAAGGAACAGAAATAAAAGACCCAGAGGCACAGCTGGCTCCCAGAAATGACCTGGACTCACTGGAGTCCAGTCATTTAGCTGCCAGATGTTTGTTGAGTGTCTTCTATGTGCCAGACTTGTCTGGGCCCCGGGGATGCCTTAGTGAGTCCTACACTCACAACATTAGCCCACTGGCAGTAAAAGACAGAAAAGGCAATTTTGGCCAGTGATAAGCACTAGAAGAAAACTGAAACAGCTGTGAGGTAGAGTGATGGGCAGGGTCACTTCACTTTGGGTTGTCAGAGGAGGCCTCCTAGAATGGAGGACAGGAAAGCTGAGGCCTGATGATGAAAGAAGGGCCAGCGGTGTGAGGCTCTGGAGGGAATTATGTTCCAGGCAGAGGGAAGAGTGAAGACAAAGACTCTTAGATACCGTTAAGCTCTGTGCGGTCAAGATACAGAAAGATGACCAGAATGGCTTTGGAGAAGTGAATAAGGAGGTGAAAGGAAGAGAAACCTGGCAAGTTAGGCAGGGACTGGATCATAAGGGCCTCGTGACCATAGTTATAAGCCAGCTGCTGTGTGGAGAATGGATTCCAGGGGCAAGAGTGGCAGTAAGAAAACAAATGTGGAGGCTGTTAGATGAGAAAATCGGTGCCAATAAAATTTCTGGTCTAAACCAGGATACTTGTGCAGGCAAATGGGGTGCTACAATCAGGGACAACCGGCATGACCAGGACTTGCCACTGACAAAGCTCTAGCTGCAGCCAACAAGCCCCAGCCAGGCCTGACACAGGAAGTCCCACATGTTTTATAGCAGCTGTGCCCTGACATAGAGCTCCCAGGTCTAGGAGAAGGAATCTCTTTTCTCTTTGGTCCCATGCTCCTGGAAAGGCGTCTCATTCTTGAGCACTGGTTTTTGGAAGAGGCCATGGGCTACAGGTACGACACATACAGGGAGCAGCAAGCCCTTTACCCTTCACTGTCTGGTGCACAGACATTGCACTCTCAGTGACAACAGACAATACAGGTGAAAGGACCAATAGGGAGTTTGGGGCCACTTCTTCTCAAGGTGGTGTTGAGACAGTGGAAGTTGAAGAGGGATGAATAAACTCTAAGTTCCGGAGCAGGGATTCTTAATTTGGAGCCCAGGGTGTCTGCAAAGCAGCTGAGAAGGCACCAACCTTTCATCAGATTCCCAAACCTAAGACTCCAAAAGACATAAAGAACCTCTACTTTAGTGGGCAGTGGTTCTCACACTTCAGTGTGCATTAGAATCATCGGGAGGGCTTTTTGCAGCAGGGATTGTTGGGTGCCAGCAGGTTCTGATTCAGTTCAGTCTAAAGTGAGACCCAAGAATTTGCACTTCTAACAATTTCCAAGGGGATATGCGAAAGCTCTTGGTCCAGAGGCTGCACTTTGAGAATCACTGCTTTAGAAGATACAAAAAAAGTGAGGGGTTACAGTTCAAATTACGATTTTCCCTTTTTAGACAAGAGTTCTAACAGATGCCACAGCCCTCTAAAACACCCCTTAGTCCCCAGGAATTTCATATTTTATTTTTGGAAGAAGTCCCAGGAGAGTGACAGACTCCGGACCTTCCCTTGGAGGTCAGGAAGCATCTGGAAAATAGCACTTGAGAGGACCCAGGGAAGTGCCTTCAGAAAGTAAAATCCCGAGCAGAACTCTGAGCCAGAAAATACAGGGCTGGCCCTGGCTGATCCAATTAATGGGTCAATTATTGGTAAATAGTGAGGTTTTGGGAATCTGGGCACACCCAGATCCTCTCCCAGACACTACCTCCAAATCCTTTTTGAGCCTATATCTGAAGCCAAATGGGCCCAGCTAGGTCTGCTATAAGGAGGCTAGGGGGGGTATAATCTGAAAAACAGAAAGAAATCAACAACTCCACTAGACATAACTTAAGAGCTTCAGTCACAGACTTCTTTGATAGGTCATTGTGGGGAAGGCAGGAAGAGGCAGGAACAGTACTCAGGGCTATGCTGACTTGAAGCAAGAGCAGTGGAGAGAGGCCTGGAAGGGCTATTTGCCAGCTTTCCTCAGACCTGCTCTGAGTAAGTCATTCCCCGATGAAAGGGGAGGGGGAAATGAAAATGTGGATTCATTCATGAGTCAACTTTCAGAACAGCAAGTGTGGCTTTTGTGCCATACAGAGAAATTCTTCTTTGCTTGGAACACGGGCTTTGCCATCCAGTTAAATACATCCCAATAACATCAAAGTCTGGAAGACCCTACAAATTAGGGCAGCAGGAGGCAGAACTTCATAGGGAAGGCAATGCACCGGAGTGATTGAGACCGATGTGCTTTGCATCAGCACACCAGGACTCGTGACTTGAATTCTAACGATGTGACCCTGGGCACATTACTTAATCTGTGTCTTAGTTTCTTCTTCTGTAAAATGGGAATAATAATAGTGCCTAACTCATGGTGGTAGTAAGATTAAGTGAAATAGTCTAGATAAACCACTTAGCTTGGTGACTTAGATGTTTTAAGCACTCAATGTTAGTTTAAAAAAAAAAGTGGTGGGCTTGGAAAAATTCAGGGTGGTAGCAGTATAGACCCTTCTTTAGTGTCACAGCCAGAGACAGAAAGAGAAAGCAGAGCTAGGTTGGAGCTGCCATCAATCTCCCCAGGAGGCTGACAGAGAAACTCCTGCACCCTGGGAAAGGTCTGAGGTGTGAGCTGAGTCTGCAGGGTGAGGCAGTATTCCAAGGATGGTAGGTTAACTGGACAACCCTGCTGGCTCTAAGGTGGGGATATCCTGCTCTTTTAAACACTGCAACACTCAGTGAGTTCTGTTACATTTTCTTGCTGCCAACCTAAGTGTCAAATGGCCTGATGTGAACAAATCAAAATGAATGAAAATCAGTGTCGGTAGGAAAGAATGACGATATTGGAAACACTCTGGAGATTTGAAATATTAAGGTCAACTCCCCATTTTCAGGAAAAAAAAAGTGGCTCTTCCTCAAGTTCCAAAAGTGTGGGAGATAATGTTTAAGTGAAAGCAGTGGTGATATGTACTGGGTCTGTGCCAGTCAAACACTGACAAAAGGATTTCTCTCCTCTGATCCTGAATGAGCAGAATGTCTTCTATAACCCAGTACCCAAAATCGAAAAGTCTCCTTGGAAGGAAACTGTTACCAGAACTAGGAACAAAGAGATTTCTAAAAACCATGCAAAATAGCCAAAGTACATGATATACTTCACGGTTAAACAAATGTTAGAGAAAATAAATTGGAGGTGGGGATGGAAGAGATTGCCAATTACATCACTTTAGAAAAGAAAGAACTAAAAAAAATGACAGATAGTTCTGTTGAATATGCTGGGCCCCTTTCTTCATAGGCTCTCTTGGCCCCAGTGAGGCTTGCTCCATAGTTGAAGACCTACCTCAAGTCTGGGATGTTCCCCCTGTAATGCTGCAGAAGAACTTTACTTCTTGCTCTCCAAAATGACCAGAGGGCATATTTATAATCATAGTCCCATTTAAAGTCTTTAAAAGATTAAGGACATAGGGTAGTGAGGAAGGGGCCTGGCTTCTAACTTTTCATTCCCTTATACTCACCACAAATCATGGCTAGGTTTCCACCACAAGTTCCTGTACAAGGGAGCCCTCGTCTTGGGCAAGGACCCAGGGGTTTGATCCCACCTTGAGGAGAGAGGGGAATCTAGTCTCCTCTTCAGAAAGTACCCACCTCTTCTCTGTGTGTCCCCCAACATCAGAGGCACTGCAGAACTTAGGGAAAACTAGAGCTTCTTAGCACCCCACTGACCTCCCCAAAACACTCGCAGTTTTAAATTTTCATAGAGCAACATTTCTACATTACTTTTATTGGATTTGGTGGTTGTCAGATGTGAAAGCTAACCCAACAGCTAGTTTGCTGTTCCTATGGAGGACCATTTTAGCAAAACACGAGAACCACCAAAACTTCCTTGGGATTCACCTATGGAAGCCTGCAACTGTGCTATTGTAAGCATGAGACGTTTCTGTGGCTATCTAACACTTACAAAATAACCACTGTCACACACATTGGAACAACATTACAATTTTCTCCACAGTGTGATTTTGCAGGAACCTTGTTTTTGCAACTACTTGCTCTAAGCCTTTTCATATCCAGCCTGAAGGCAAGAGACAGCATCAGAAAAGGTGAAATCAGGAGAAAGCCACAAATACAAATTCCAACCCTATTTCAAAGGTTGAGGAAAACATACCTGAGGCCTCTGCTGGTTTCAGACTTAGAGACCAAAACTGGGAAGGTTCTTTTTGGTCAGATCATCTGATCTTCTATGAGAAAGTCCCATTAAAACTCCCGTGAAGGGTCACTCCCGTACCACATTTTTATTGGTAACTTCACCCACTGTCTGCCACTCCACTCACTAGAAAAGCAGTTTTGGGAGGATCTTCTTTGCAAGCACAGCCTTATTTTCTGCAGAGGGGTCCCTTTATCTTTTGTCATGTACTCTTTTTAATTGCTGAATTTATTTTTATTTGCTACCAATAGTTTAATTGTAAGAAATACAAAAGGTATGTTATGTACTCTTTTTAACCCTTCCACTACCCCAGACCAACTGCAGCTTTAAAAAGACAGAAAACAAAAAACTGCATAGGAAAAGGACATTTCTATGGGAAAAGTTTTCCTTTCTTTTTGTTTGTGATAGTTAGGTTAACCATCCCACAATCAGAGAACTTTAAAAACTGACTCAAGAAGCAAGATAGGGAAGCCATTCATATAAAATATTTAAAAACAAATTTGTTTTAAAATAGAATAGAATTTTCTAGTGTGAGAGAGCACACAATGCTTGCAGTCAGTTAATGTTCAGGTAATTACACTTGCTACTGGGTACTAAAAATGATTTCCATCTACCAGAAAAAAAATTCAAGAGCAAAAAGGCCCCCCTTCCCGCAAAGGCACTGAAACAAGAGACTGATCTGTTTATATAGTCACATGAAAAATAAACATCTTTATTTTTTTGCCTACTTTATTTCATTTTTTCAAATAAAATTTAAATCTGTACAAAGTATACTGTTACAGTATATATTTTGTAAGAATCAATGCCTAAAAGAATCACAATACTTCAATAAGCAGTACAGCAGACCTCGCTAGTTTCAGCTTTGATATTGAACAAACTCAAGCCGGCTGATGCACAACACATTTGCTTGGTTTCCACATGGTGAGTTCCCAGCACTGAGATGGGAGAACATGACAGCAAGTATGGTTATATTACAGCCCGACACACTGCGCTTCTTCATGTGATAATAACTGCACATATTTAATACAGAATGCTCAAATTTACTGTTTAAATTGCATTTGCTTACTTCTTAGTTGGCAAAATTAGCATTCATTCTTAATGGGGTCCCCAAACAGTGCAAATTAATGATATTCTACTGTATAATTGGCACATCTCCAATAAGGATTAACTTGTAAACTCAAAGAATATCACAACTTTGTCCTAAATTTTAACTAATATACATCTGGTCCTTTTAACCAAAGTCATTTTGGAAAGATATTAAAGAACAATTCTATTTCTGAAAGGATATTGTTTTGACCATTCTTTAGAGAAGATAAATTTTTAAATTGTCATTAAAATGTTTTACTATAAAAATTTTACAAACTTGATTAGAAATTTCAAGATTATGATTTGCAGCAGACAAATACAAACTTTTTATATTCCAACAATACCTACTCATAGACTTTCAAACAAGCACAACCATGTCAGCTGTGTTAACTAAAATTCTGAACAGTGTACTAAATTTATGAGTGGTGCTGGGTCTAGCAAGTGTAAATACACAGTATATTTTAATGAAAAGAATTGTCTTCTTTATACTTTATTTGTTTTCCCATAAGGAAACATTAATGTTTACATTCTTTAATAAAGTTAATCTTACATCAGAATATAACTTAATACTGTCAGCAACAGGGACCACACACAGTAAATAAGAAGCACATTTAAAATAAGTCTGAATTCACATAGAGTAACATTTGTTGGTTAATAAAATATCGACAGTATTACAATCTTACAATATTTACAGTAAGAAAAATCTAGAGTAATATATACCTTTCACAGCAGGATTCCTTTTTTTTCTTCTTCCAGTTTGGGATTGTGTATACATGAAAAGCTCAAATAAAGCAACTCTGCAATATAATCTTAAAATAATGGCTACTGGGGGAAATTTTATCACAACCATTGAAAATAATGGTGACTTTTCACGGAGTCTGTGGCATCTGAGAACCTAGTTAATTAACCAAAGTCTTGCTCAAACCAGCCTCAGTTACCCAGATTAAAGCTGCAGAACTCCGGCCTTCCCTGACTGCTGAAAACCCAACAGATTTTCTCAACATGCTATAAGAAAAGAAGGAAAATAGATTTCAGTTCACACCGTGTGGCTGTAAGCCTCTGGCCAGTGCACACTCCCCAACTTATGCTAAATGAGGGCCAATTTCATCCCCAAACGATTGCAAGAGTTTACCCTCCAACTACAGGGCACTTTTGACACCAAGCTCACTCATTTCTTAACTCTTGTGCATTAGGATAAGACATGAACTTGGCCCATGTAATACACACCAGCATCTTAGAGACTTGGGACCAGGCAAAGAAACGGACTAGTGCAGTTTGCACTGAGATCAACAGGGAAAATGGAAGCGATGCACATTTCCAATTAGAATGGCAAGAAGAAGACCCACATCCCTAAACTGGAATTTGGCCAGGGCATCAGAGTTAGCACCCCCTCTCTGAGTACCACAGGTGCTTAGGATGTGTGCTCTGGGCCTCCTCCAAGAGAGAGCATTTACAGTAACACCATGTTGGACACTAGTTCAATGATGACTCCCCAAGAAAGCAGATACAATTCTCAAATCCAGGGCTGCCCACAGCACCTAAGCTCACTCATCTGAGCTGTGACCTGTCCCAACTCTGCTTACTTTAAGAGATCTGATGGGCACAGAGCACTCAGGGATATATGGCTGCTGCCTACTTTGGACTCTAGATCTCACAGGTAATCAACAGGTATCTGGGATTGAATTAGCAAACTGTACCATAGCTCCTTAAACAGACACTGTCAGGTTTGAAATCATGTCAAGCATGAATCTTCACTGTCAGGTCAGAAATCAAAGTGGGAGTCTTCCCACATCAGCCAAGGTTATTTTGTCAAAACCTTAGAGGAGTTGGACAGTTTTTCATGATGCAAGTGATTAGTTTACTTATTTCAGTCAAGCTGTATTGGTAAACCAGACTGATCTATTTAGTTAGCTTTTGTTTTTTTTTTATTCTTCTGTATGTGTTAACCCAAAGCTGTTGTATTTGGGCTAAATACACTGACAGAGAAAATTCAAACAACAAAAGTTTTCAGCAAACTTCTGTGGTATTTTCTTTTTGGAAGTCAATGCATGATCTAAAGGTATTCCTACCCAACAAAGTCTGTTTAAGTGTTATTTGATGTTATTTCCTTTTTGGTCCTATACAGAATGCTATGACTTCTATATAGGCCTGAATGCTGCTCCATGTAGATTCCTTCTGTATATCTAAAAATATATACTTTTCAGTAGTTCAATACATGGTTAATCTTCCCACAGAGGAAGATTTTTATAATCACATGTTGCAAAGTAGAAAAACATCTCCTTTCTAAGAAAGGAAATACACTTTCTTATTGTACACTTTTGAATAAGCCCAAAGGCATGCACCAAAAATCATTATTAAAACTAATACATGCACTAAAATGGTGTAGAATTAAAGTGCTGCTTCTCAATTTTTAAATTTGGAGAAGACATTTTGTCAGTTGTTGACTCAAAGATACCCCTCCACCCCCAACCCTGTGGCATCAGGAGAGGAAAATAAGGTATGCATAAATTTAAACTATTCTTACATGGGAAAAGGACAGATACATTGACTATCCTATTTATAAACTGGATTTCCAGTTTTAAATAAAACCAATATTTACTGGTAATAATTGTCAAAGCTAATACATCCAAACAAATGTTACTAGTAAATAATGTTCTACATAGAGAATAATTTACTTTGGTTTTATGCACCTTCTCAAAAATAATACTGGTGTCCCAAACATCACCAAACTGATGTGTTCCAGCAAAGTTGTAAGGCAAATCTTTTTTTCCCTAGTGACATCTTGTTTCCCAAAAGACAAAACTAAAATCTTTTGGTGAGGAAGGGGTCAAGATAATGGCTAACCCCTTGACATCCTGAGCATCATGGTTTATCAAACTCTACCCTGCTAGAGGCTGTCAGGGACCCTGATCCCTGCCTTGAACCAGGAATGGCTCCCATGTCTAGGGATGCCCTGAATCCTTATAAACAGCTCTCAGAGCTTTGCTTCTTTTTTCCTTCTGTCTGGATGTTATGTCTAACAAAGCTGGTTGTAATGTCACATTTTGCTACTGGGGCCACCATCTAACAATAATTCCAATCTGAAATGTTTTAAGTCAATATTCTGAATTTTACTAATTAGTGCACTAATATTTTCTCTATAGCATTTAGAGTAGATCCTTAACTTGGGCTTCTGAAGATACGTGATGCCCCTGAGGTTATATGCAAAATTATCTTTGTATGTGCAGTTTTTTTTCTTGGGAGAGGGCCCATCACTTTCATCAGATTATCCAAGGTATCTGTGACCCCAAAAAGGGGTTAAAGGGACTTAGAGGGATACCCGTAATTCATTTTATTCCAGGATTGGGAAATGGGGGCAGAAAACTAAAAATGGCCTCACAAAAAGGGCCAAACTGCTGGTCTTTTCCCCTTTATTCACATTTGGGAAGTAAGTGCTTTAAACTAGGAAAAACGATTAAGCTGATTAAACTCCAGTAAAAAATAATCAAAGCTACTTTCTAAAATATTTGCATTTTCCATATATGGTAAATTTAGTCTCCAAGAAAAGGTTTGGATACTGGATTTTTCTCTTTTCCCAAAGGAAATTCATAGACATAATACTGATCATCATCCACATTTAAAGATCTGACAATATAAAACTTAAAACAACTCTAATGATGTAATTTAGGCTTTAATTCACGATTTTGAGTAAAGGATTATCTAGAGTCAAATACACATTTGTCAACCTTCATTTCCCAAGATTGGTCCATATTTAGACAACTACCAGACACAATTCCACTAGATAAACCTAAAATCTGAACAATGGAAGTTTGACTTCCTACCCCGATTAAAAACAAAGCCACAAGGTTCCACAATAGAGTCCAGCCACAAACATTCACACCATGTTATAGTGGATTTTCTCCTTTTAAACATACTACTGAATTTTCAATAGAATTTGCAAACATAAGATGCAGAATGACTAGCAAAAACATGATGAGCAGAGCATGTCAAGAATTAAAACACCACCCCCTGCCTCCCCATCCAGAAACACACTCAGGCATTCCAAAAATAAACCAGATCTGAAGAGAGGCCTCTCACTTGTTCGTTTTAAATATGAAGCGCCTAAAAGGCTACGGGAAAGGTAATATAAAATGAAATAATAACTTAAAAAAGTTAATTTTAGCCAAAACACATTTCTTTTCTATTTACAAAACTATGAACTTTTTTTTTTTGCAATTCCTGAACTCCAACTGTGTTGCACAATCTCACTAAGACAAAAAAATATGTTCACAGGTATACTTTTCATTCTCCTATTCTTTCTAGAACACATCTTGAGATTATAAGAATGCCTCTAGTTAAAATAAAGTCTCTTATCCCTTGCTACCCTCCCCCCCTCAAAAACTGAGTCAACCTTGAATTCCAAAATGGAATATTCATTTAATATAATTATTTCAATACCGGTTATATCACATAAATCATGAGGAAACTCTATGAGCATTATGCAAAACTACATGAAAGAGGGAGCTGCCACTTGCCACCCACTTTACTTCCAGCTTTTTAAGCCAATACCCAGCCAGACTCAAATCTCATCGACTTTGGTGAAAATAAATCAACACTCTAAAACCAGGCCATCTCAGGCTGGAAGTTGCATCTCAAAGACACCATTTCATATGTATACATACATATATATTTTTTTCTATCCTAAGCTTTCACTTTGTCTATTCAAATAGTTTAATAAAGCTCACATTTACAAAGGATTATATTGGCAAATAAAGGCCCATATTAAAAATTTTATCAAAAAAACTTTTGTTCTACATAGCTAACACTAAGAAATACTTTCTTGGACTTATAAAGCATATTTAATTGCATATAAGTTTTGCTTTGGGTGGGATACTGAAAACATAATTCTGTAAGAAATTAGAAAAGACTAGAAACAAAAGTGAAAGTGACTAGTCTTAACTTTCAAAAAATCAAGTGCAAAGATAAATAGTGCAAATAATGAGAACTAGAAATTTTATAGGCAACTTCACATAATGTTTCCTGCTTTTGCACTTTTACATATTGACAACCTTATAAACCCTAACAACTGTATGCAGCATGGAAATGGGCTATCATTTATCTCCACTGACTAGACTTAAGGAAGTCTTTCAAAGACTTGTCTCACAATCATTTACATCACTGGTTCTTGACACAGGTTTGGGAATTCACTTCTTTTTAAGCAATTCCTAGGGGAGGGGCTATTTAAGAAAGCTCTGTACTGGCTTAAACAAGTTATAGTACATAACCGTATTATAATTTAAAATCTGACATGCAATAAAATGAGAAAATCATAGTGCTAACTCTACAAAACAAGTTATAATAAAAATAATTGTTACTGTTAATGAACTTGACATTTGTAAAAAAAGAATTACCTTTCAAATACAAAATCTGAACATCTTTTTAAGTTGTTTTAAAAGATATTTTATCATTAATGGATACAGATTTGGGTAAAGTAAAACTTTAATCTGTCAAAATCACTGAGAATAAGTCTATACTAAATTAGAAAGGAGTTAATCCAAATATACCTGGGTTATATAATTTTAACAACAAATATTACAGCAATTCTTTATCTTAAATAATTTAAAATGCTCCTGGGATATTATGAACAGAAATCTCAACACTATCAGTTCACCTTAAAAAGGACATTAAAAACTTCAAGATGTAGTAAATTATATTATTAATATCTGCCACCACAAACTCATGGGAATTCTACAATTTTAAAGTAACAGAAAAAGTAGGAAAACAAACAAACTTTAGTTTGGGAGGCTGTATTGTCTAATTTCAGAAATACAGTATTATTGAGGGTCTTGTAAGGTCCACAATGTTAAATGCTTGCTAGAACTACAAATGTAAAAGAAATAGAAAAGATATCTAAAATGGCTAGTTAGTATTTTTACCTGGTTTATTGTCCTCTTCTAAGAAATTTATGTGGACCAAAAGCTCAAGGTTCTGTAAAACAAGGCATAAAATGGATCTTTGTGGACTGCAAAACCAAACGATTTGACCTAAGGACCATATTGAAAAGTGAAAATAAACTACATTGTAACATGAGCCCCGGGGGAAGAGTCTGTATGATAAATATTTCTGATGGTTTAAAAATGATAATTAAAAATAACTGAAAATTTGAAATTTCCTTATTTTCTTCCCCTCAAAATAGTAAGTCTCCTGCACCAACTTGCCTTGACCAGAAAAGTTGCCATTCCACAATTGTGCTACTTAATTTGTCCAGAAAAGCAAACATCCTACACCTAGAAACAGGTATGTATAATGCATCATCATTGTAACATCTAGCTACAGAACAATAGTTTTCTCATAACCAACAAGGGACCAATTTTTCTGGCTTTACTGAAACTTAATGAAGATCAACTTCATTGTCCTTAGCAAACAATTCTCATTTAAGTCTCCACCTTGGCATCTTTTCCTACTTCCAACAAAAATTTCTCCCACTTACCTCCAAACCATTCCCTTATATACCTCTCACACTCCCATTCACAAGCACATTAAACAATTCTCAGCTTTCTGCTCTCAAATTTCTAAATCAGTAAGACTCAGTCCCCAGTAACTTACCCAAAATACACATACTTCTTACTCTCTTCAATTCACAAATTTCTCAACAATTTTGCCCTTCAAACTGCCAATGTAAGACTATGGGGAAAACAGAAGTCAGAAAAAACTACCCGGTTAGAAAACAGAAATCTTCCTGCGATCATTTAAGTAGTTCTAAGGCAGGACTCAGTTATTTCTTTACTTCCTTCTTTAAGGGGGTAAGTGTGAGTGCCAATGGCAGGTCAATGGCAAGGAGAGTGAAACAAAGAAAAAGGAGGATGGGAGAAAGAATATGCCAGATGTATATGGTAGGGAGGTCAAATGCCACCAACAACTACCTACACTGGATATTGCCAATCTACTCTACCTGAATAGGAGTTTGACTTGATCCCAACATGTGTCTAGTAATTCATTAGCTGATGGTCACTGTTTGGGCTAGTCAAGGTGAATGAATACATTAAGTCACCTGTCCTGTAAGTTTGCCACTTCACAATAAGGACATCTTTTCTTAAGTCCTCCTAGGATCCCTCTGTGATCCAGTTTAGGCCAAAACACATGCTAACAAGAGCATTTGCATTTTTCTCAGAATTCTAGAATATAAAGGTTTGGTCCTTGAACTTGGAGGCCTCTTGAATTATTAAAGTGCACACTAAATCAAGAAAATTAAATTCTTTAGCTTAAAATTTTCCCATGATATGCTACAAAATTCTAATTAATGAGCAACTAATAATTATCAAAAGCAAAGTATATATTCACAAAAACACAAAAGTCTTGCAATTCCAAAATGAGTGCAATATTTCTAGTCTGTAAGAAGTAACTATTTTACATAGAGGATCACCACCATGTTTCTACCTATCGAACAAGACAATTTTCCACAAAAGCAAAGCACATTAGGAAAAAAAATAAAAAAGAAAGAAAAGAAATACCAAACATAATATGGGGACAAAATAAAAATAAATGAGTAGCTATGAAATTCTTTTTAAGAAAAATGTTTCTAACAAGTGACCTTTGCCATATTCAACTCTCTTAAAGACACAAATTGTCCAGACCATTCAACATCAAAACTTGGTAGTCAGTTTAACAGCTGAAAGATAACAAACTGTTGGCTTCAAACCAATCATATCTTTCACTTTTTACCTGGTTGTTCTTGCATTATGAAATGCTATCTGACTCATGCTAATGCTGGTTTAAATAATCTTCACTTAGCCCATAATAATGAAATTTCTGTAGGAAAAGAGCCTGCCAAATGGCCTAGACTTTAAATTTAGGTTTTGTTCTAGGATCAAATAACTCAAATATCAAAATAAGCTTTTCTTAAAAAGTATATTGCCAATTCTCTACAGTAATTAATGCTGCTGGGTGAAAACAGTAATTTTAATAGCAGTGATCACTTTGGTTTTATAGTGTACTTCATTATGAATGGCCTAAATTCAGTTAAATTACAGTTTAAAAAACCAGAAATATAATGTATGATTTAAAAATGGATAAACTTTAACAACTTTCCACAAATAATTTCAGTGAATTTACTCACTGAACCAATTCCAATAAACTCTTTCCTATTCAACTCTCATGGAGAAGTATACTTATCTCCAAATAATTAAGAGAGTCAAATTGAGGGATAATCAATGATCAATGTTATACTCAGAGTTATCACCGACTGTTCCAAATCCAAGTTGCCAAAGATTTCCTTGTTTTAGCATCCTTTTTACATAGAAGGAAGGGGCTCATTCTGATATTGAAAAGATTCTGAAAAGGGGACAAAGTCATTAGATTTGGTATCTCACTTTTTATGGGGAAAAACTCTTAAAAGTATGTTTTCATGTAAAATAAAATGAATTGTGTAGCTATGAAAGCAACCACAGCAGTCATTTCAGAAATCCCCATTTTAAGTTATCTGGAAATGTGTGTGCATGTGTAAGTAATATGAAAAAATGAGTGGGAATACTGGAGAGGGTGAACCATGTATGGGAGATAAAAATAATGTGGCCACCATGCCTGGTAGATAAACCAAAATGTCATAAAAGTAAAATGTTAGTTTAGAAAGTTTCAACAGTGCTAAATGCAAAATGCTAAAGCACAGAAACAATGAATGAGATAACCCCCACAAACATCAAGTTTCACTGGAAAACAGGAAGAAAAAATTGACATATGCATCTTTTTTAATATACCAAATCTTAACTGACTTAAAGATTATGTAAAGTGCTTGGGCCATAGTACCCACCCAGATTCTCATTATCAATGGACTTATTTTTTCCCCTCCCTTCCACCCAAATTTAGTTCAGTTTTCCTGCAGAAAAAGTACAGCATTTCTATATTAACAAGAATAAGAAATGAAAACAGTGAGTACAACTGATATAGATCCATTGACTTTTATTACAAATGTACTTGATCACTTGGCTTCAAAAAGTTTAAAATCAATACCCTATTTTCTGTATGCCAGTACAAAGCAAACTGTTTTACAAATTAAATACCTAAAAATTTGACAAAAATATTAAAATTTGATGAAAAACAATTATAAAAATCCTTAATCTCTCTTCAAAAAAGGAGGCAGTCTTCCCACTCCTATTATACAATATTAATAATATTCACCATTTTTAGAATAGGTAGCTAAATTATATTTTTCTGTTAGCATACAAAACTTAGACTAATAGATTTTATTTGTATATGCTCCAGTTAAGTTTGTGAATGCCATCTGATTGCAATATAATCAACTATCTTAAATTGAGTCCTAATTTACACTTATTTAATAATTTGCATAGTTTAAAAAGGGGTAAAGGTTAATCTACAACTAATTATCATAGGCTATTACAGTGCTATTTTTCAAGGCAATAAGTATTTGCTCCCAAATGAAATTATTTGTTTTCTTTAGGCAGGGGTTAAAATACTAGCAGCTTTCTCCATTACCTGAAAAATCAAACTGAACTAGTTATCCATCTCTAGATGTGAAGACCTAGTAAACATTGATAGACTTTCCACTTTGAGTCAAATTTCAACCCCTGCATGGGACAACTAGAAAGTGAGACTTTCAAGGTTTTTATTTCCCCATTGGTTTTGGTTTCTACTCTCCATGGCTTTTGAGAAGCTGGGAAAGTTTGTCTTTCCTGACTCGCATTGTCTTTCTTTTCCATTTGGCAAATATTCATCTACCTCCAATCTGTATCTAGTAGAGGAAAAGCCAACATAGCTTTTCTTAACTTCCTTTGTTGTCAAAGGCATGTATGAGTTCTACAGTTCTGGTTAGTTAACTTTAGCTCCCTCTGTGGCTGGATGACTGCTGCTTCTAGCATCAGCATGATAAATAGGAGGCACAAATAAAAAGTAGCTTAAAAAAAGATTTCGTGATTTAAAAGAAAAAAAAAACGAACAACACCAAACATATACACATATATGGGCATTTCAAATCTGGTGGCTGATCTCTGGAAAAAATTACTTGACAGTGTCTCTCATTTTAAAGAATATCAATATTGCAATGCATTTCAAGTTTTCTTTTATACTTAGGCAAATATTACAGTTTAACCAAGTTCTTGGACCTTAATTATAAGACAAAGCAGATCATTAAAAATAAGGCATACTTGTCAGGAACTAAGTTTTGTTTGCTTGCTTTTGGCACATTTGATCATACTGTCTTCTATGAATAACACATATGGTCAAATATACCATTTCCTTTTCTGTTTCGGCACAAACTAGTAAAATAAAACAAGAAAAAACTCCAACATAAAACACTGAGATATAGAACCTTGGTAAAGTACCGAGCACCTGGGGGGGAAGGGTGGGGAAAGGCTGAAACAGTAGAGGGGAGAAGGAAGGTTCGGAGGGTGCTTGGGGAGGTAAATGAGATGCAAAAAAAGAGCATCTTTACAGTCACTTAGTCTTTTCTACAATAACCTTTTAAGTCTTAAGAGATTTGCATGTGGATTTCTTTTCAAACCCACTGACTGTTAAATCAGATACTGGTTTCAAAATCTTAGTAAGATTGTGAGTAACTGTTATAGTGTAAAGACAATTGCACAATACATGTGCTTCTTGATCCGGTAGGATTCCAAGCAGAATCTGAAGTCTATAGGTAAGAAAGGCTTCACTTTAGGTAACTCTGACCCTAAAGAAAACCTTATGAAAGAACTCGAATCTCAAAGAAAGGACACTTTGCCTAAGTTTGCTGTGTTTTTGTTGACTTGCACTACTTATTGCTGGCTACTATGAAACACTGATCTAGGAGTACTCCAACAACCTGTAGTACAAGGCTTAACTTTAAGAAGCTATAGTAAACAAGAGACAAAATCAAAGCAATTCTCTTTCCTAACTAGTAACAGCACAGAGAATGCAGTCTTTTCCATATCACAGTTAAAGTACAGTGAACAAAACAGCTCAACAAACCTTAAGACAAAAAAGTGCAGGTTATTAATGTTTACATGCAGTTGATAAGCATTCCAAATGTCACATTATGCACTGTAAAAGCTCAACTTTACTATATGGAAATAAGAAAAATGCACCTTGGGGGAAGGGGAAAAGCAATTTAATCATTTCCAGTGATTTTGTAGGTAAAGAAATTCCTAACTATTGTACGGTCACCTAATATTTAACATTGTATGAATATTAAAAGCAAACAATTTAATG
Organism: Manis javanica; assembly: GCF_040802235.1. NCBI lineage: Eukaryota > Metazoa > Chordata > Mammalia > Pholidota > Manidae > Manis > Manis javanica. The sequence goes on along the minus strand of NC_133169.1, from coordinate 86,944,649 downwards.
GAAAAATGCACAGTACAATGGAAATAGCTTGTTATTCAACACATACAGTAGATCTCAAAAACAAAGACAACACACTCAACCAGGGAGCTTAAAAATATCAAATCAAAACCCAAAGAACCAGCAGAAAAAAAATCCTTCAAAAAGACAACTGTTTTCACCTTCCTAGGCCAATGCTTTACAATGTGAGAAGCACTGATACCTTCCAGCTCCTACAGGTGGTGTCTTCTACATACAGCAGTTAGATCTATATGGCTGGATTGCCAAGAAACAATTCCATCCCCAGAACTCTGTCAGACAAGATCCTTTTTTTTTTAACCAAAATACTTTCTACAGACTTCCAAACCAAAATTACTGTTTAAGGCATCTTTTTTTTATAACATTTTCTCTTCACTCAAAGATGATAGTCATGCAGCAATTTAATGATAAAAATATATTAATATTTTACTATACAGCAGCAAGAAGTTAGTCGTCAATTAAAAGCACACGAACATCTTTAAATGAAAACCTGTAAGACTATCGTTACAAACAATTTCAGTTTGGAGGACACAGCTTGGTAAAGTGCTCTCCTAAGCTTTGCATTTTCATACCCTACACCTTGAATATATGAGTTATAAAACATACTTTTGATAGAAGGCATGTACACTGGGGAACACAAATACATTTAGCATATAATGTAGCCAGTAATAACTAGCACCACAGCTACATGGAAATCCTTTACATACACCAACTTGTCTTTCACTTTTAAAATGAAACTCAGAATCCATGGCTCAGTAGGATAACTATAATTGTGTTGCTCTGCTTTTAACAGGTCTACATGTTAATAGCACTGGCAAAAATCAAAGGATAGCTCAGACCTCTTACAAATTTAGAAGACAGTGCTAGTGACCACAAATAGACTTGCTACCTGATGTCCAAGTACAAGTTCACTGGAAATTGCTGCACGTTAGTTTTTAAAATCTTTCTACACATAATAAAAAAAATATATTATGAACAATACATCTCATATACACAATAATGACAAAACGCCTACTCAGTCAAAGCAAACAGATGCAGAAAAATATTATGGGAGATTTCCTTTTTTCTTTCTCTTTTTCCTTTTACTATTTGAGTAACTTTGGTTCCAACCATAAAAATCACAACTTTGCAAATTTCATTTAAATGCCTTTTTTAATAATTTCTTCATGTTCACAGAAGTTTCACTGACCATTTTTATATGTTTAAGGTCCAGATGCAATGCATATTGTATAAAAGAGAGCACTTATTGTTTACCTTGCATGAATTAAACCTACGTACCTTTAACTCTACAAACTTCTGCATAACATTTAGACAAAGCTCAGACACACAGCATGCCTAGCCCTCATATATATACACATCTCTAATCACAGGTATATAGGGTGTCAAATATACTATAATAACCTCCATGTAAGGTTTGAAATTTGGTAACAAAATGAGAAAAACTAAAAATATTATTTTACGTGTTCTAAAATATCTCTTTTTTGTGCTAAAGTCAAATGTTAGCTCAACATGAAAAGGACTTTTATATAATTCAGCAATATTATAATCTTGACCATTTTGCAAACACTTTTAATAATAATAGCTTAAACGTGTACAAAAGTTCTTGGTTAATTAGGGAAATAAACACTCAGTTCTTTATATTTTTTAATCAAGTAGGAAACACAGTTCATATAATGTTATTACTTTTTGTATTTTTTTTGTTTTTTGTTTTTAGCAGCTGCTTACTGTTTTATATGGTGGATAAAGTGGACAACATCCAGCGATGGGTGGCAAGTCAAGAAGAGAAACTGTCAGTTGGTGGAGGTTCTGTGGGTGGTGCTCCCTTGGAGTTAAGTTATTTTTTTTAACTTTTTAACTTTTTATTTTCTTTCTTTACAGTATATTTTCTGTGTGTGTGTGGCTGTGTGTGTGTATGTGTGTATGCATGTGTGTGTCGGTTTTTTCCATTCAGTTTGATCAATCTTCTTCCCCTTCTTCCTCACCCTGCAGCAACAGGGTGGCAGCGGCGGTCTCCTCCTGCTGCTGCTGCTGCTGCTGGTGGAGCTGCTCACAGGCAGCTCGCTTCTCCCTCTGCTTCTCTTGAATCTTCTTCATCTCCTCCGAGTACTTGCAAAAGGTGTGTCCAAACTTGGCCCACACCTTGTAGGGCACGGTGATGGAGTTGCGGTAGGTGGGCTTCACCTCGCTCACTCGCATAAACACGCCGTACTTGTTGGAGCCCACATCGAAGAAGAAGCGCTTGTTGTCCACAGTCAAGGAGGTGCCCTCGGGCAGCTCGGCCGGCTCCTCCTCCACTCCGTAGTCATCGATGAGCTTGGCCAGAGCGTCGCGGAACTCGATGAGCCCCTGTGCGGGCAGCGCAATGGTCTGGCCCTGCGTGGAGCCCAGGCCGGGCCCCCGGTTGACCGTCTGGCGGATGCGCAGGAAGCGGCCGCGCTGGTTCTCCTTGAGATCCATGTAGTACTTGCGGTTCTCGCGCACCAGGAACTCACTCTTAAGCGCCCGGCGCGGCTCGTCCTGCGCCTGGGCCAGGTCGGGCGGCTGGCTGGGGCCCAGCTGCGCGTAGTGCTCGATGAAGTCGCCCAGGTAGTCGCGGAACTCCACGGCCACTGACATGGAGAGAGTGAGGCGGCTCTTGTTGCCGCCCGCGCCCACCTCGGCGATCTTCAGGAAGCGGCCCTTGGCGTTCTGCTTCACGTCCAGGTAGAAGCGCTTGTTCTGGATGTCCACCCGCTTGGAGGCCAGCTCCTGCGTCTCGTGCTGCAGCCCCCCCGGGGCCCCGCCGCCGCCGCCGCCGCCGCCGCCGCCGCCACTGCCTCCGCCGCCCCCGCCGCCACCACCGCCCCCGCCGGAGCCCGAGCCCGAGCCCGGGTGCCCCAGGGAGCCGCCCGAGCCCAGCGCCGCACCACCCTGCTCGCTGCCGCTGTCTCGGTCCGCCATGATGCTGCGCTCCGCCGCCGCGCCGCCGCCGCCGCCGCCGCCGCCGCCGCCGCCGCCGCCGCCGCCTGCCGCTCCGCCCGCCGCCTCAGTCGCCTCAGCCGCCGCTGCTTTCCCTCCCCGGCTCCGCCTGCTGCCGCCGCAACCCCCACAGCCAGTCAGCCACTCTCGCGAGATCTGCGGGAGAGACGAGACCCGGTAACAGGGCACTGACTCCCCAGTACAGTAGCAGGGCGCCCTACTGTACGAGCCCACCCGCCCGCCGGCACGTGACCCGCGCCCCCTCCTCTCTGCCAGCCCCCGTCCGCCCGCCCGCCAGGCGGCGCCCACCCGCCGGCCCTCACCCCACACCCCTGGCTGCGGGGTGGGGGTGTGGAGAGCGGGACGCTCCGCGTCGCAGCTGCTGCTGCCACCGCCACCACTGTGACTGTCGCTGTTGGCCAGACTCTGGGCAGCCTTGGCCTGGGGAGTTGGGGGACTAGGGGTAAGAAGGGAACTACCGTACCAAGCACAAGGGAAGGCCCTGGGCTCTGCTTTCCAGTGACCCCAGAGAGAGGATGTGGGGGGAGGGGCCTGCGGAGCTCAGCTGAGAGCTCTGCAGAGAGGGGACACCGAGTCACGGCCACCTCCTCCCCGGCGTGCCCCAGCCAGACTCAGACCCAAACCCAGACAGGCCCACCCGCCGCCTGGCTGGGCTGTCTCCTACCGCAGAGCCCTGGCCGCAGAGGCGGGCGAGGAAGAGAGGTGGTGCGGTTGTAACCCTTAGCTGCAGAAGGGGCTGCCCGGGATGAGGACGGGGCGCTGGCAGCAGCGGCGCGGAGCAGCAGACACCTAGCCCGTCCCTCCCCTCGCTCCCGCCGCTCCCCCTCCCCGCGCACGGCAGCGGCTCTGGCCTCAGATGATCCCGCTCCCCCCTCCCCCCAACCGCAGCCCCGCACAGTCGGGCGGGCGGGCGCACTCACCGGCGGGGGGGGAGCCGAGCAGAGGACGGCAGCCTCACCAGGGCCGGGGTGCCCGCAGTGCCTGTTCCCGTTGGCTCTGCCCTTCCCCCCAAGCGACAATCAAAAACAAACCCCACACTCACCCCCAAAACCTTCGCCCAGCCCTTTTTGGGACCACAACTGCCCGCATGCCTCCCCCTCCTCCTTCCGAGATTTGGGGAAGGGGGGCACCGTGCTCAGGGCTGAGCCCAGCCTGGGTTGCCGGCCAGCTCTGCGGATGAACCAGGCCCTGCCGAGCCTTCGGCCCCTAGCCCACTCTCTTCCCTCTCTGGAAGGTCCCAGAATGGAGGAGAAAACCAAGCAGGCTTTAGGAAATTCACGAGCTAAAAATGTCAGGAATTTCCTGGGAAACGCAGTTCCTTACGGGATTCATTAACGCAGGTTCGCTCCCTCTTTTACCACTCCTCCCCACAAACTCCTAAGTATCAAGAAGAGTCCCCACCTCTCAATAAGTAAAACATGAAATGATTTCTGGTTTTAGGGAGACAGGTAGGTTACGGACCATTAATTAATCAATGAGTCTTTGGATACTGACAGCTAAAAGGGGCCTCTCTGGTCTCAGAAATAATTGATTTTTCTCTTGCTGTATCTGAGGCATAATCTGGGGCCTATTTTCCTTCTCCCAGATAGACAGTGAATACTCAAACTCCCTCTATGTAGTGTTGCAATTCTAAAAGATGTGGGAAAACTAAGGCCTATCTCCAGGAGACCCCCTGCCAATACCCCATCACCTTCTTCAGGGGGCTCAGAGGATACAGACACCGGAGTCCTTCTCCTGGCCTTCTTGAGCATGGATTGCTGCCTCCATCCTGAGAAGAGTGTGCCTTTCCCATCTATGGGTTCCATTCCCATTGAACATCCCCCAAGCCCTGAAATAAGATGACTTGCCTCCCTCACTTTTAGCTCTAGAGACAGCTGAGTACATGGTTGCCCAAGCTTCCTGGAAAAGAGAAGGGTAAAGAGAGGACTAATGATCAAGAAGCCACACCAGTCCAAGGCATAAGCCTTATCAATGCCAAAGCCCTCAACCCCCCAAATATATCCCTTCACCTCCAGACCAAACCTGGCTGCTAAGCATTAGCAGCTTCCTTTTTCTCTTAGCAAGGGCCCCATTCTACCCAGTATTAGCTACTTTAGTTCCAGACTGACTTTTGCTACTTCCCGCTAAAAAGGAAGAAACAGGGCAAAGCATGCTGGATGCCAAAGAACAAACTGGGGTAGTCCTGTGAACCAGTCTCAGAACCACCTACCTGTCCAACAGTCCCTGAAATGGCTCCCTGAAGGTGAGGCCCACTCTGAGACAGAGAGAAATCCAGGCTTTGGGCCCTGTGAACTTCCCCTTAGTTTGGGGGCATCCTCCAATATCGCTTAGTACCCTTTCAGTGCTGATTTTTCTGTACTCCCTCCCGTTCCCAAGTATGTAGGGAAGGGGACATAGGAACCACTGGTGCACTCCCATGCACATAAATACGTGTGAAGAAGCAGCGGCTCCTCTGAGCTCTCACAGTAGCGATCAGGACCCTGGATAGACCCCGGCTCCAAACTGAGACACTAAGGCTGAGTGGAAGGGTCTTAGGCACTACGGGGCGAGGCACTACGCTCTCACCTGTACGCTAAGACTAAGATCTGGTTAAGTCCGATCTAGAAAAGCCACTGCTTTTTCTCAAGGCTTTACCTTGCGCAGAACCAAGCCCTTGTCACTTCAGGAGAGCTCAAAACAGCATCGAGGCCAGCGGGATTGTGATGAGGGGGCAAGTGCCTACCGGTCCCTGCATTCTTTCTAATGAGCGCTTCCCCCAGGACAGAAAACTAGGTCTCAAAACTGCCCGCCTTCTTGGAACAACTTTGGAGTCTAAATTTCTTGCCCTCTGTCCGAAACATTTAAGTCCAGGGGTTCTGAAGCAGTTTGAGTACGCCCTGATTCTCTGCAAAAGTGACTGTCGCCAGGAACCGAGTTCTTAATTTCCCAGTGCAGAGGCAACTGATCACGTTTCTGAACAAAACACAGGTTAAACATCATCTGCACGCTTAAACTGGGAATTTTAAGCTCAGATCAGCAAATGACAGAACTAAATCTCTTCACGTAAACATGTGCTTATTTTGTGCTTTTTAATGAGATTTAGGTATTATGTAAAAAATTTCTGCCATTATATACCAGTTTCTCACTTTATCAATGTATCTAAAAAGCAAACAAGGTTAATAATATTTTTTCCAAAATAACTCAATAATAAATTGGATATTTAGCACATTTTCACTACAGTGAAATTCAGGATAAGCCTGTAAGTGTGGGCTTTTTAGTCCGACTGGGCAGGCGGGTGGGTAGTAAAAGGCAGCTTTCCTTAGGCTATATGATACACTAGCCTTTAAAAGGCAGTGTAGGAAGAATGAATATTGACTCAGAAACTCTTAAGTTTAAAAAACAAAAAGTTTAGAACCTTAATTAGAATTTCAAAGTTAGATTTGCATCCTAACATTGAAAATCCATTAGAAATTTGGTGGATTTAAAAAGACTTCTAGCCAATTGTTAATTACTAAACAATATACTAACTTGGTAAATGAAAAGCCAGTTTTAGTGTCTAGGTCTTCAAATTTATTATTTTAAAACAAATAGTTGTAAAATTAAATCTCTAATTTCAACCCAATGTAGAAAAGACAAGGGGAAAACGAAATACATTAAATGCAGCAAAATATCCATGCTAGTGAAAAATTTTTCAAAAAAATTCCTTTCCTCTCAAAGTTTGCTTACTTTTTAAAATCTGTAAATGTTTCTAGATTTCTTGTACTCTATTATTAACACTACACGCACATTTTGAAGAGAATAGAAACTGCTTTATTTTTAATCCCACTATCTCTATGCCTTTAACAAATTCTTACCAACAACAACAAAAAAAACTGCCCGCAAGTGAAACAGACATTAGGCAGAACAAGAAGGAAAAATCCCTCAGTTTTCCTCAGCCTCAACTACTGATGATTCTGAAATAATCTAATTCAGCTTTGATTTTTAAAAGTAAAAATTAACACATACATCTATAAAATAACTTGGAGAGAAGTAATCTACTTCTGGGTAATATACTCTTTTGATTTTGGAGTTCCCAACAGAAATATACTGATTAATATTTCACAAATCACATATTTTCAAAACAAAAGAGAAACAAGAACACTGGAACTTGTGTTTTCAAGTGCTACTTAGACAAAATGCTTGTCTTAATCCAGACAATTACCTTCAATACCCAAATCATTAAAACTAACTAGAATGCTGTACTGCAAGTGTTCAAAGTGGAGGAATTACCTATTCCTTGTCATGACTACCAGGAAAATTAAGAGAAACTCTCAAGTAAATCTTAACATTTAACAACAATAAAGACTGACAGTAATTTCACATTTTAAAAGAGTGTGTCCCCTTTCTATCGCTCACCTAATCTTTAAAATTATGCCTCTCCAATGCTATTTCAATGTTTAGGAGTTAAATATATGAGTTAAACATTTAAAATTTGAAGAGAACAATCCATGATAGAAACCTGGCATTTCAAAAAATGTTTCATTTTTAAGCATTTGCATTAGAGTTAAATAAACGTAGCACACACTCTAAATTCGATAAAAGATTCAGAGAACCCGACATTTTATATACCCAAAAGGTCCAAACAGAACCAATGCAAACGTCATTAGCTCTCTTTCGGCTGACACTTAAATGGTTTTACTAGCACCCAAAGATGAAATAAGCAACTCTCTCCACACTCTAGTCAACACACCAATTTTCAAAGCCGCAATTCGCAAACGTCAGTTTGGGCGGGGAGGAGTGGGGGTCTTGAAGTAATAAAAAATACTCCTTTTCTCCTGACAGTCTACCAAAAGATGTCAAACCAAATTCAGCCTCCCTTCCAAGGACACGGGACACAAACACAGACACCGCTGCAAAAACCTGTCCAAAAGCGCCTGGCCCTACAGAAACGTGAGGGGCCCAGCTAAGAACAAATCAGAATCCTCCAGAGGGTCCCGCAGAGACAGCGGAAATGAAGGTGGCATTTATTCAGGGGTACACAGCAACGAACCAAAGAAAGTTGCCCCGACCGGACTCTTGGGCCTTTTTCTATCCAAGTTCAAACTCAAGGCAGATATATTTGTTGGGGTCCTTTCCCCAATGAGAGATCTCAGCCACTTCCCAGGCCCACTGTCGCTCAAAGGAAAGACCCTCTAGTTTCACATTCGTTCTTTTTGCCCCCGTCAAAAGGCTGTCGATCTGACCTAGCTCTGTGGGGCACAAAAATGCCTCGTTCGGGCCACCCATCTTTGGGCCTGGCTTCATCTGCGATGTCAGCACCAATGTGTTGTTTTTTATTATTACAACGCATCCTGGGCGGGTATATGCATTGCGGGGGGTGAGGGTTTAAACAGAGGCGAGAAGGGGTTGGTAGTGGAGCCCAGAACCCTCCTTCCTCTCCCCTCCTGCCAGGGTTGCTGTGCAGGGAGTGCCGGCCCCGTCTGGCGCACTGTCCCAGACCCCGAGCGAAGGTGGCCAGGGGAAACGGGGCTTAGGGATTGCCAAGCAAACGGCACCACTGGTGGGCTCCAGCGTCTGCGGAGGTAGGATTGTCTTTTTTTTTTTTTAAAGGGGCGTGCGATTTTGTTCTCTTTTGGATGTGGGAAGGAGTTCGTTCGATCGTCCGCTACGGGCGGGGAGGTGGGAGGGAGCGTTGCTGCACAGCCAGGGTCCCCGGAGGGAGGGTGCGGGGAGGTGTACAACAGTACAGTAATTATTCCTGGGGCTTAAGGGGGCAATTAGAGGGGACGGGGTGGGCGGCACCTCGAGCTGTGGCAGTGGCAGCGGGGAAGGTCGCGAGGGGCTTACCCGGGCGGGCGGGCGCTGTCCTGCCGCAGGTGAGGGGCGCGGGCTGGAGGGAGGGAGGGCGCGCGCGAGGCTGGCGCCAGGCAGGAGCGAGGAAAGGGGGAGGGGAGGAGGGAGAGGAGGGCGCGCGCGCGCACACCTGTCCTGGACAGCGGCGCTAGCCGAGCGGCGCCTCACTCGGGCTCTGCCGGCAGAGGAGGGAGGAGAGCGGGCTGGCAGGCGGGGGCGGGACGCCGAGGGGAGGAGGAGGAGGCGTCGCGGATGGCTGGCTCGGCTCTCGCTCGTTCTCCCTCCAGCGGGCAAGCCCGGCTCACACCCTGCTTCTCCGGCTCACTCACAGCCCCCTTGGCTCTCCCTCCTCCTCCTCCTACCCCTGCGGGATCAGCTCGCCGCCGCCGCCGCCGCCGCAGACGGCAAGTCGTGGCAGCCAGACGTCGGCGCGTAACCCGGCGCTCCGTGCGTGACTCTGGGCGACGTCAGCGCGCGCTCCGCGCTACCCACCATCTCCTCCAACCCTCCCCCCGTGGCTTGCGCCCTCCGCCCTCGCGTCCCTCCGTTTCTGTTGCCGCGGCGGCGGCCGCCGCGCGCGGTCCCTCCGCCCCCATCTCGCGCGTGCGCGCGCCCTCCCCGCCGTTGGCGCGTCAGCAGCCCGCGCGGCCCAGGCCTTGAGGCGCGTCTGAGGAGGGGGCTGCCTGCGGCCTCTCTGCGCGCACTTCCTCCACCTCCGGCCCGTGGCGCCCCCAGGAGAACTTATTCCTCGTTGGGCTTTGAAGGCCGAAGCCAGGCTCAGGCGGGGATGGAACCCTGTAAGGGCCTGCGTCAGCTCCTGCTTAGGGCCCTTAGCGTTGTTGTCGGTGCCGCTACCCCCGCGTTACCCCCCTTCCGCCCCCGCCCTCGTTCCGTCCGCATCTCTCCGGAGGCAGTGGGACTTCATCTCTCGGAGGGTCTCACCTAGGCCTTCAGACGCCGCGGAGCGGGGCTAGGTGGGCAGAATTAAGAAGAAAGAGGCTAGATCACGTTCAGGCTCTAGCCCCAGGAATCCTTGACAGGAAGCGTGGGGTTGCTGCCCAGCCTCCCACGCAGTGTAGGTGAAACTGGGCCCCTTTGAGGGATTGTGACTAAGGCCAAAACCCTGATAAATATTACTTATGCGTCCTTGGGCCGAGGGGGAAAGAGTAAAAAAGGACGAGTTAATTTCATAAATCGTTATGCAAGGGCGAAATGCAGGACTATAAAATGTCCTTTTAAGAGTTTTCTTAAAATCTTACCAAGTTTGACAAAATTTTGATGCACGGTAAGTTTTCCCTCGTTTTGTATGCCGTCATCTCCATCCTGCAACACATCTGTGCAATCTGTACATAAGATAAACTATTGACTGGTAAATAAATAGATATCTGCCTTCACCATCTTTATCATTTAAAATCTCAGAGAAGTCAGTCTGTGATTTAGAAAAACTTAGTCACTGTCCTAACTTATTTAACTGAATATATTTTGAAACTACTTTGCAACACACGGCAAGATACATTTTTTTTTTCTGGCAACAGTAGGTTTTTAAGCTCACTTATTATAGCACCTTTTCCAAGAAGCTTATCTAGTTAAGCCTTGGAGGCAAGTAGGAGCGAGGTGAAATTAACCCCATTTTTTAGATGAGAAAATTGAGTTATAAAAATGTAAGTCAGTTGTTCAGAGTTGCAAGCAATCTGTCACCCATAGAGGGAAACACTTTAGGTCTGCTATCACCGACTGTGTCCACTAAACCAGAAATCCCTCAGTTGTTTACTTCCAGGTATCTTTTGACTGCTCCCCCCATGCTCCCCCTTCCCTCCCCCTCACCTTATTAGGCACCCCTCTCACACTGTAGGCAGTACCTAATGTCAGAGAAACAAATTTGGGAGGCGCTCCTGGAGACACCAAATCACAGAGGTTTGAGTGTGAAATTTTTCTGCCATAGGAAATTAAAGCTCAACAGTTAGTTATTGTGAAACAATTCGACTTCCATACACCAACAACAAAATGTTTATTAATCCCTGATTAGAGTTGCAGAAATTTTTGAGACAGACTTAGGAATGATGGGTCATTTCCTTTGAATTGCTTCTTTTTTTCCTCATCTTTAGGTGGCAGCACTACTATATAAATCTCTTTAGAACTACAGTCTTCTGCAGCTTGATACCCTAAAGACTGTTTTGTCCTAAATGCTTCCAGCTATACTGTGGAGATTAGAAGCTGGTGAAAATATGAAACCATAGCTGAGAATTAGAACACTTAGGCAGTTCTAAAGGAGGAAAAGCAGACTTTTAGAAGTTAATAAACTACATAAATGCAATCTATTGAGGGCAAAGACCAGAAAGTTTCTTTTAAACTTTTTTAAAGTTGTATGAGGAGCAAGTAGCATCTTTACTCTAAACCTGATCTTTTATTGAAACGTAACACAAGATAACCTTCCAAAGTAAATACAGTTTCTCAATACTGCATATTGATTAAGCATTTACAAGTTTAAAGTTGCTAGTTGCATAATAGCCGGTATTCTAACTACAATTTTAAAATCCAAGTGCAGTTTTCCTCATTAAGCTGTATCAACCTTATGAACCTTATTGTTGACACTACGGAAGAGAACTCCTCTTGGCTTCCTACTTCTCTTCCTAAATTGTTCATATACAAAGTAAACCACCATCCCTCAAGCTCCGAGAAATGAGAAGACAAGAAAAACCAAATGTAAAATGATAGTAATTTTCAGATATTCTGTATCTTAATTTCTCCCACATATTTTGAGGGTAATCAACTGTAATATATGGGGGTTATTTGGATCAAGTGTTTCCCAAGTAGAACAACTCTGTCATGATTTTGTATATTTATGCTAGTTCTCCTTGCACCCCTTGATCTAAGCAACTAAACAAAATTGAGTTTACATGCATTTCAGAATAGACTGTATCAGATTTACAGCATAAACACAACCACCAAGGAATATAGAGTTATGACCATCAGGAGTGAGAAATCAAATTATTTTTGGGTAGAGGATGAAGTGTTAATAAAGTCTTTCTTGATGTCAGCTTCCATCTTTCTTAAGTCAAACTTGGAAAAGGAGTCTCAAGAAAATTGGTAGAACTCAAACTCAGCAGTATTATGTTAAGATTTTTAAGCTCTCTGGTGCCAGCAAATCATGCAGCCTGGAGGCCTTTGCTCCAAACTTCTGCCAACTCCATTTTGGCAGTAAAATGTTCTGTTGAACAAAGTTTGCACGTGTTTGGGGTGTGAAGTGGTTTCTCTGGCATTTATCTGGTTTTATTCCAGTTAAGGAACTTGAAGACAAGGGTCAGATGTGTGAGACTTGTATAGTTCATATGTGGCTGGAAACAGACTGCTAGTGATCTTGAAATTTCACTTAAGACAACTTTTTGTTGTTGGAATTATTGAAATGGACCCTTCAGTTTACTTCTTAAGTGCTGACATGACATTGAACCAGTTCCCAGAAGCAGGTAAGTGGGACCCTCTCCGTTAAAGGTATAGAGCTGTGGAAAATCACTCATCCTCCTACCCACAATACCAGCAACATGTTTATCCAGATGAAACTTAGTAAATAATAATATGTAACTTGTGGGCAAAGAGGCCAGTAATTATTTAAACTAGATCTCATTGTCAAATATAACTGAGCCTCTGATTTTTTTTTTTGGTATCATTAATCTACAATTACATGAGGAACATTATGGTTACTAGACTCCCCCCATTATCAAGTCTCCACCACATACCCCATTGCAGTCACTGTCCATCAACTTAGTAAGTTGCTATAGAGTCACTACTTGCTTTCTCTGTGTTTTACAGCCCTCCCCATGCCCCTCCCCTACATTATGCATGCTAATCATAATGCCCCTTTTCCCCCCTTATCTCTATCTTTCCACCCATCCTCCCCAGTCCCTTTCCCTTTGATAGCTGTTAGTCCACTCTTGGGTTCTATGAATCTGCTGCTGTTTTGTTCCTTCAATTTTTTTCTTTGTTCTTATACTCCACATATGAGTGAAATCATTTGATACTTGTCTTTCTCCACCTGGCTTATTTCACTGAGCATAATACCCTCTAGCTCCATCCATGTTGCTGCAAATGGTAGGATTTGTTTTCTTCTTATGACTGAATAATATTCCATTGTGTATATGTACCACATCTTCTTTATCCATTCATCTACTGATGGACACAGGTTGCTTCCATTTCTTGGCTATTGTAAATAGTGCTGCGATAAACATAGCGGTGCATATGTTTTCTCAAACTGGGCTCCTGCATCTCTGATCTTTTTTGATATCAGTTATCTGACTTCATCTTTTTTACCTATCTCCTCCCATCCTGGAGTCATTGGTTAACAATACCTGACCCCGATATGTGTGCTAATTTATCGTATTTCAGGATTCCCTCTTCATGTGGGAATGGGAAATATATACAAACAGTCTCACTTTCCATTTTTTCCCCAAGTAATTCTAATAGAAAATTCTTGCATAATCTGTAGTAGCACAGTTTAAAAGTCATTAAACTGCTGTTGGAGCATTCTTTCTGTTTTGTTTTTCTTCTGATTTAAGAGTATTGGAAAAAAGCACAAAAATAAAAGCTAACAGTTGTCGAAATGATACTATTATCTTACCTTTAGCCATGCACAATGGGGTATCAATTTGTAGGATACAAGTATGCTAATTTGAAAATGGAAGTTATTCTTTTTTTTAGTATCATTAATATACATTTACATGAGCAACATTGTGGTTACTAGATTCCCCCCATTATCAAGTCCCCACCACATACCCCATTATAGTCACTGTCCATCAATGTAGTAAGATGCTATAGAATCACTGCTTTTCTTCTGTGTGCTATACTGCCTTCCCTGTGCCCCCCCCCACATTATGTGTGCTAATTGTAATGCCCTTATTCCTCTTATCCCTCCCTTCCCACCCATCCTCCCCAGCCCCTTTCCCTTTAGTAACTGTTAGACCATTTAGAAGTTATTCTTGATACTTAGGCCAAAAGTGTGGCCTGAATTCTTTTTTGCACCTTTCCCTTTTCTTCTCTTTTAAAGTAATTCCTGAGTCAGAGCTAACATGAGTAAGGTTAGAAATGGAGAGGAAAGCTGGGACTTTCCAAAGAGTAGAACTATCTGGACTGGAAAGTACTATTGAACTTTGTTGTACATATTAGGGTGATGCCAAACTCTTTTGCTTGCCTGCCTTAGAATATCAGTGTGTTGTCATTTTACTACCTGGAGCAAGACCAAATACATAAGTAGGTATGTACATACAACCAGACACCATTGCTCTCTGAAGCCAATATATAGGCCATTTTTACAATAAATTCAGTAGCACTTTGCAATTAGATGACGATCAGATGGTTTTTTTTCTGTGGTGAGTAAAAGGTGTCAGAGGGAAAAATCAAGATGACACTCCATGGAAAAAAAACAGTGCTTTTTTTATTATTTTGTCCTGTAGTATTTTTATCTTTGAAGTATATATTTTCTTCTTGTCTACTTTAAATACTCAAAATTAATTATTAAATATAAATGTAATGTAAGTGTAATCATTAGTTTTTACTCCTTAGATAGTAAATCAATATTTACTTGATAAACATGTATATAAAGAAATATTTTTAATTACTATTTTGGAATCAATTCATTAATATATATATTACACAGACATATTACAGCTGATGTTTAGATGGCATTTCAATCTTTTTTTTATTTTGCTTTTAACTTCCTTTTGGAAAGTAAATATATCAGGACTAGTTCTTGGAACTCACCACTATTTATCAGTCAGTCTTGTTCTCTTGAGTCCTTTATTGAGCAATATCTTCAAATACCTATTTGTCAGACATTGCTCTGTGTGCTTGAATAAAAAGTCCCTGTTCTCATAGGGTTTCCAGTCTAGTAAGACAGATAATAAGCAAATATATAGTATAATGCTGGATAATGAGAAGTGCTAAATTAAAAAAAAATCATTGAAGGAGAGAGTTTTCTGTGTAATTGTGTGTGTATGTGTGTGTGTAGGTCTCCTACCTGATATTTTAAATAGTATGATCAAGGAAGTCTCTCTAAAGGGTTATATATGAGCAGAGAGAGACCTGATATAGGCATTTAAATACCTCGGGAGATGTTCCAGGTGTTGCAAACAATTAATGCCACATAGGGTCGCTCAAGTATAGTCCAGGTAACATCCTATGTGGTAACTATGTATACATCTTTTTTTTATCCTTCAGATAAAAAAGAAACTCATTAGGTTTTCTGAGTGCTTATTAGGTTTTCAGAAAAGTTTTTCATTCAATATCACCATTGCTCTATATTTCCCATGGTTATTAGTCCATCATTTAATATAACAAGATCTACGGTTCTATAAATGAAGCTTCACAATCCCTTATCTGCAATTTCAAAATCCATATTTTCCTTAATTTGGTGGCAAAAAACCACCTGAACTGACATGTCTCTATGTAAAGTCCTCATTTATTCCATTTGATGTGACAATTGATGCATTTCATTTTGGAAATACATATTCGATTAAGGGCTGCTGCCCAGGACAACACATGTTAAGTAAAATATAGATAGTATATTACATTCCTAAAATATGAAAAGAAAATTAAATTCAGAAACACATCTGGCTCCAAGGATTTTGGATAAAGGGTTGCAGACCTATATCAGATTTCTTATTGATTCTCTGGTTAAATATCATCTTATTTTATATAATATAATCTTTACATGTCTTTTATTCTACAGTATATTTATGTACCTGGCGCTATGTAAGCCCTCTTTATATATATATATATATATAAGCTCATAAAATCCTCACGACAACCTTATGAGTAAGTTCTATTAGCCTCATGTTTACAGATGAGAAAATTGGCACATAGAGATTAAGAAACCTGCCAAAATCACACAGCCACTAAATGGCAGAGCTAAGAATTGAACCTAGACAATTTTTCTTCATAGTTTGCATTCTTTGCCGTTAGGCTAGCCCTCCGTCTCCCCACTCCTTTCTCCCTTCCCTCTACTTTGGAGAAGTTTCGAATATTAGCCCTTTCCAAGAGCATGGTAGATTCCTTCTACTTTGAAATGTTAGACATTAAAACTTTACATTTTCTTTATAAACAAGTGTCTTTAAATATTTTTAAAATTTGCTCCATCTATAATTTTAGCTATTTCTATTCCAAAGTGAGATTGGAGATTTACTTACCTTCATTCATTCTGATAGGTTTTCATGTTTATCTTAACTTTCACTATCCTTTTCCTGTCCTCTGAATATCCTTGGATAATTGTGAGGCACCTCTCTTCTCATCATAGTCTTGTTAGAAGTCAGATCACATTAAAAATTTGTATCTAGTTTACTGAGCAGTAACATCTGCTAAATAAAGCTCTGTCGTGCTTATGGGTTTCTCTCAATGAATTGTATAAAATGCTTCAGATTACTTTATTCTACACATATTAAATTTGCATTGTTGAATTGAAATTGATTTTGTTTTCATTAGTTTGTCTTCACATAAGAGTCTTTCCATAAGCAGAAAGTTTCTGTTTTATTTACGTATTGATTGCTATCTAAAAGCAAGGTTGACTATAGCATGAGATTGGGTAAAGACTCTATAACTGTACAATATAGGTAGCATCAATTTGAGCAAGTGTATTATATTGAATTTTCTTTCAAAGTATCTATTCTTGATTGTACCAGAGATTCATTGTGAGGTATTGAGCAAATCATTTTAGTTGTTCTTGGTGGAAATTAACATGTTGTCCTTGAATACAAAGGTGGTTCTGACCCACACTCAGTAAAGCATCTTTTCTGTAATATTGATAG
This sequence comes from Manis javanica, assembly GCF_040802235.1. Classification (NCBI taxonomy): domain Eukaryota; kingdom Metazoa; phylum Chordata; class Mammalia; order Pholidota; family Manidae; genus Manis; species Manis javanica. Next base: position 86,928,054 of record NC_133169.1, on the reverse strand, counting down.
ACTTGTTCTGAGCCAAATGCAATTTCTATGGAGTCACTCAACAGCTCCTGTTTGCTAAATTTAGAGGTGCAGTTCATGGCCACCAGAGCCAAAAAGGAATTAAACCTATCAGCTTTACCTCATTAACAATCTGCTGAACCAAATGAGCCAATAATTCAGCTATTAAATTGCTAAGCAAGAAAAAAGAGAGACTGAATAAATACATATATGCATTGAGATTGACTATAAAGTACTTCAGTTTATTATATGAGAAATTGAGGACTTTGCCAGGTTTATCTCGAGTAATTTCTACCTCTATCTCCTGAGGGATCAAAAAGATGACATTTTCTCCTAAGACCATGTGCCAGAGACACTCATTAGGTTTCAAGGTAGAAAAGTTTTTTATTCAGTGTCACCATTGCTCTGTAATTCCCATGATTATCGGTCCATCATTTAATACAAGATTTACATACAACCATACAAGAAAGATCTTGGGTCCTCTGCAATATACTACATTCATAATGTCCAATACAAAACTTTTGGGGCACATCATTAACATTTACCAAGGTATAACTATGTCTTGGGAGTAAGAATTTAATAGTTTACATCAACCATTTATAAACAAACTTGAACAAATCCGTGTGATGAACAGCTCTTTTTAGCGCATTTGCTTTTTCCTAACTCTTAGTTAGGAAATCCCTCTTCTATTCAGTGTGGCCATCAAGAATGTGAATTGGTTAATCCAATCTCCTAGGTTCAAAACTCTGCTTTGAAATTCCTAACTTTGTGACTCTGGCAAGTTACTTAATCTCTAGAGGCCCTAGTTTCTTCATTTACCAAATGATGATAATAATACCAACTGCCACATAGGTATATTAGGAAAATCAAATTAGTTAATTCATACAAAGCATTTGGAAGAGGATCTGGCACTTAGTAAGTTCTCCATAAATGTGAATCCCACCTACTGTGTCAGTAACTTTTTGATCTATTTTCTTAAAGCCCAAGCCAAGTTCTCTTTCTCTCTCTTTTTTGATTCACATTTCAGGATCACAGGCTTTGCCCTTAGATTAAAACTTTCTCACTGCCAGATGCATTGTTCTTGAAAACTTCCAACTATTCTTCTCTTTTCTCAGTTTTGAGCCATTTTACTCCTTTTTATGAGTTCTCTACATAGTATGTCTTCCATTTGCACATTGAGAAGTTTTTTCCTTGATTACTAGAATATGAGTTCCTTGAGAGTAGGGACTGTGTCTTTTTTTTTTAAGGTATGATTGATATACACTCTTATGAAGGATTCACATGAAAAAACAATGTGGTTACTACATTTACCCCTATTATCAAGTCCCCCCCATACCCCAATGCAGTCACTGTCCACTAGTGCAGCAAGTTGCCACAGGTCCACTGTGTCCCTTCTCTGTGATACACGTTCTCCCCGTGATCCCCCACAGCATGTGTACTAAACATAATACCCCTCAGTCCCCTTCTCCCTCCCTCCCCACCTGCCCTCCCACACCCCTACCCTTTGGTAACTACTAGTTCATTTTGGGGGAACTGTGTCTTAATCATCTCTATTAATCCCTGTCCCTTCCTCCTCACTGCTGCACAGTTTATGCTTAAGCAAGGTTGACTGAATAAATTAATCCATTTAAGCCTTCATATTTTTTGCTCATTTTATTCTGGGTATTCCATTCTGAGCCTCCAGTTTTCCTGAAAATTCTATTGCTCCATTTGTCTCTGAAAGTTTTAACTTTATGTGCTGATGATGAGATCCCACCCTGGATCATCACAATTTTCTGACTAAGGTAAGAGGTCCATTATTCAGATATTAGAGAAAGATTCCCATTTAATTCACCTGGATTTAATTTCATTTATATTCTCTTGGTTCCAGCTAGACTGATTATTCTCTTTAAAATCTGTAAGTAGCTCCTTGTTTTTGTGGTGACTAAGAGGTGGTTGGCTGCTTGAGGATGAAGCTGAACATCTCTTTCCCAGCCACTGGCTGCCAGAAACTCATTGAAGTGGACAATGAATGCAAACTTCATACCTTTTATGAGAAGCGTATTGCCACAGAAGTTGTTCTGATGCTCTGGGTAAAGAGTGGAAAAGAGTTATGTGGTCTGAGTCAGTGATTGGAATGACAACATTTCTCCATGAAGCAGGGTGTCTTAACCCATGGCTGTGTCTGCCTTCTACCGAGAAAGGGGCCTTCCTGATATAGAACAAGGAAGACTGGAGAAAGCAAGCACAAATCTGTTCAGGGTTGCGTTGTGGATGCCCATGTGAGTGTTCTCAACTTGGTCATTGTAAAAAAGAAGAGAAGGACATTCCTGGACTCATGCTACTGTGCATCACCACCTGGGACTCAAAAAAGCTAACAGAACCTGCCAACTTTTCAGTGTCCAAAGATGACATCCGCCAGTACATTGTGAGAAAGCCCCTAGATGAAGAAGGTAAGAAACCTAGGGCCAAAGCGCCTAAGATTCAGCATCTTGTTACTCCACCATTCTGCAACACAAACATTGGTGTATCCCTCTGAAGAAACAGTGTACTAGGAAATATAAGGAAGAGGCCGCAGAATATGCTAAACTTTGACCGAGAGAATGAAGGAGGCCAGAGAAACACTCCAGGAGCAGATTGCTAAGAGACAGAGGCTGTCCTCTCTGAGAGCTTCTACACCTAGGTCTGAATCCAGTCAAAAATGAGATTTTTGGAGTAACAAATAAGTAAGAGCAGACCTCAGGCAAAAAAATCTATAAGTAGCTTTGAGAGGGATTCTGTTTTGCAGAACCCTTATTCCTTATTTGAGGATAGAGCCATACCACCCTCCGTTTCTTTACATGCAAAGTAGGAATCACTTCTCTCTCTCTGTTACTTGGAGGAGGTGAGGATGAATTAAATCTCTTAAATTTTTTCTTTTTAGTATATACAATATATATATATATATATATATATATATATATATATATATATATAAACACATATTAGGTATAAAGCTTAATAATATAATGAACTACCCAACCCAACAACTAGAACATTTCCCACTAACTCACATCTACCTTTGTGTTTCTCCTCTTTCTTCCCCCTGCCCTCAAGGGGTAACCAATATCCTAATTCCTTTTGCTTATCCTTTCATTGCTTTTTTTTTAAATTTACTTTTAAAATGTACATGTGCTAAAACAATTATGTTGCTTAATTTGTGTTGTCAGCTATCATCAGATATATAATTTTCTGGGATTTGCCCTTTTAACTCAGCATTACGTTTCCAAGGTTCATTCATGTAGTTGTGATACAATGATTGTTGATTTTCAGTACCATGTAGCATTCTATTGTATGAATATATCACAATGTATTCCTCTGTTGATACGCAGTTGGGTTGTTTTTAGCCTTTTAAAAAATTATAAACATTGCTGCAAGAAAAATTCTTCTGCATGCCTCTTGGTCACACATGCAAGTGTTTCTCTTGGTTGTATACCTAGGAATAGGGTTGCTGGGTTGCACAGTATGCAAATATTCAACTTTGTGAGATAATTAATGCCAAATAATTTTCCATGTTCCCACAGTTTTTATGAATTCTCACTCTCAATATTTTGTATTATCACACTTAATTTTTGCCAGTCTAGTGGGGGTAATTGGTATGTATCTACATGTTATAGGTTAGAAAAAGGAGTTAACTTTACCTGAAACTTTTAAAACTTCCTCCTCCTTTCTTTATTAAGAGCCTGCATCTTCATTTGACTGGGAGTTCCTTTGAGAGAAAGCCATTTATTTGTGTGATAGTTTCTGCTACCCGTATAAAAACTGCAGTGGGGTGGAGGCTGCTAACTGGGTAGTTTGTTGCTTTTAAGTTGATCTTACATAATACCAAATTACACATAGATTAAAGTTTCTTGTTAATATGCTACAGAAACGGAAATTACATTCTTTATTATTGGCCCATCACAATTAATCTGCTTTTGAGTTTACCCCTATCTGCAAAACTATTTTAAGTAAAAGCCTCCTTCAACCTGTTGATCTGGAATATTTTCATGGAATCAAGTTTAGTAAAGATATCTTTGTGTATTTCCTTGTATTTTAATTGTACCAGAGATTTAACTTACCTTCTTTTGACATGGTTACATGATGCAATACAAATTAATGCCCCAAAGAAATTTCAAAACTCCAATTGTTTATCTTACTACTTTTACAAAGTGAATTGACCCATACACACTAACCAGGAAAATAAGCCCAAACAGATGGTGCTGCTACATAGTGCCCTCAAATGTGTGGGTTTCTTTTTTTAATTGTAAAAGCCATCTTGTATATAAACAGTTTTCATCAATAACTAAAAACACATGGAATTGGAGAAAGATATCTGAGACAAAGGGCAATATATATATATTTTTAAGAACTTTTATAGCTCCCTGTGTTTTTATCTTTAAAAACAAATGCCAGTTTGAACTGGTAATCAAAAAACTACCTAAGAACAAAAACCATGGACCAGATGGCTTCACCACTGAATTTTATCAAACATTTAGGGAAGACCTAATACCCATCCTCCTTAAAGTTTTCCAAAAAGTAGAAGAGGACAGAATACTTCCAACTCATTCTATGAAGCCAACATCACTCTAACACCCAAACCAGGCAAACACACCACACACACACACACACAAAATTACAGACCAATATCCCTGATGAACATAGTCTATTTTTTCTTGCTTTGAAAGATTTTTGAAGGAAGGGACTGTGTATTTGTTTTATGTGTCTTTATTATATTGTTAAATACAGTGTTACATCCCAAAGGGGAACTCGGGGAATATTAATTGAGGGCAGAAGTCCCCTCTATACAAGTACCATTAATAATTGTTGACTGACAAAATGACTGAGTGGATAGTCATGACCAAACTGTAAGAAAGCTGCAGTTACTTGTTCTCTATGGTACTGTATTATTCTTGGAAATAAGTGTTCATCAGGGTGAATACATTTATGCCAGGTGAGTGTTTTTCAACTTTATTTATATAGCTAACACTGTGTTTCATCAAGTTGCTGTCAGCCATTGGTTTCCTTCAATATCCCCTTTTAAAGTCAAGTGTTAAGCTCATTTTCTCATTGCCATAATTCCAGACCTTCAGTTCTCTACTGATCAAGGGACATCAGGTGCTGCTGTAGTAAGACTCACTCCTGCCAAAGCTCCCTCTAAATGGGGGCTTTTCCTTTATATCATGCAGTGGGAATGAGCTATTTGTTGTTTGTTTGCTCTTGTCATTTTGTAAGTGGTGATCTATAAGATGAGGCAAAGTTGGAGGTTAAGCCTTTACTTTTTTTATTTTAATTTTATTTTTTTTATTAAAGTATCATTAATATACAATCTTATGTTGGTTTCAAATGTACCTCACAGTGGTTCAGCAGTCCCCGTGATCAATTTATACTGTGATTGTGAATTATTGTACCCTTTTATCCCTGTCCCCTTCCCCCAATGCTCCCACCCCAAATTCTTCTCCTTGGTACCCACTAGTCACTTTGTGGGGTCTATGAGTCTACTGCTGTTTTGTTCCTTCTCTTTGGCTTTATATTTTTATCCCACAAATAAGTGAAATCATACGGTATTTGTCTTTCTCAACCTGGCTTTCTTTCACTGAGCATAATACCCTCTAGATCGATCCATGTTGTTGCAATTGGCACAATTTCTTTTCTTTTTATGGCTGAATAATATTACATTGTGTATATGAACCACACCTTCTTTATCCATTCATCTATTGATGGCCATTTAGGTTGATTCCGTATCTTGGCTATTATAAATAGTGCTGCAATAAAAATAGGGGTGCATGTATCTTTTCGAATCATGGATCTTCTTTTCTTCAGGTAAATTCCTAGGAGTAGAATTCCTGGGTCAAATGGTACTTCTATTTTTAGTTTTTTGAGGAACCTCCATATTACTTTCCACAGCGGTTGAACCAATTCACATTCAATTTCCCTGATGATTAGCGATGTGGAGCATCTTCCCATGTGCCTGTTCGCCATCCGTATTTCTTCTTTGGAGAAGTGTCTGTTAAGATCATTTGCCCATATTTTAATTGGATTATTTGTTTTTTGGCTGTTGAGGCATGTGAATTCTTTTTTTTTTTTTTTGCTTTGCTTTTGTGAATTCTTTATATTAATTTGGGTGTTAACTCCTTATCAGATAAATCATTTGTGAATATATTCTTTCATACTGTAGGATGCCTTTTTGCTCTGCTGATGGTGCCCTTTGCCGTACAGAGGCTTTTTAGTTTGATGTAATCCCACTTGTTCATTTTTTATTTTGTTTGCCTTGCCTGAGGAGATGTGTCTAGGGAAAAATTGCCCATGTTTATATTCAAGAGATTTTTGCCTATGCTTTCTTCTATGAGGTTTATGGTTTCCTGACTCACATTCAGGTCTTTGATCCATTTCAAGTTTACTTTTGTGTATGGAATTAGACAATAATCCAGTTTCATTCTCTTACATGAAGTTGTCCAGTTTTGCCAATACCAGTTGTTAAAGAGGCTGTCATTTCCCCATTGTATATTCATGGATCCTTTATCATATATTAATTGACATATATATGCATGGGCTCTCTATTCTGTTCCATTGATCTATGGGTCTCTTCTTGTGCCAGTACCATACTGTTTTGATTACTGTAGCTTTGTAGTAGAGTTTGAAGTCATGGAGCATAATCCCCCAGCTTTGTTCTTCTTTCTCAGGATCACTTTAGCTATCTGGGGGTTTTTGTGGTTCAATATGAATTGTAGAACTATTTTTTCTAGTTCATTGAAGAATACCATTGATATTTTGATAGGGATTGCATTGAATCTGTAAATTGCTTTGGGGAGGATGGCCATTTTAACAATATTAATTCTTCCTATCCATGAGCATAGGATAGATTTCAATTTATTGGTGTCTTCTTTAATTTCTTTCATGAGTGTCTTGTAGTTTTCAGAGCATTGGTTTTTCACTTCCTTGGTTAGGTTTATTCCTAGGTATTTTATTCTTTTTGTTGCAATTGTAAATGGAATTGTTTTCCTGATTTCTCTTTCTGCTAACTCATCATTAGTGTATAGGAATGCCACAGATTTCTGTGTATTAATTTTGTATCCTGCAACTTTACTGAATTATGTTATTAGTTCTAGTAGTTTTGGGGTGGATTCTTTAAGGATTTTTTATGTACAATATCATATAATCTGCAAATAGTGAGAGTTTACCTTCTTCCTTACCAATGTGGATGCATTTTATTTCTTTGTGTTCTCTGATGGCTGTGGCTAGGACCTCCAGAACTATGTTGAATAAAAGTGGGGAGAGTGGGCATCCTTATCTTGTTCCTGATCTTAAAGGAAAAGCTTTCAGCTTTTCACTATTAAGTATGATGTTGGCTATGGGTTTGTTGTATATGGCCTTTATTATGTTGAGGTATGTGCCCTCTATACCCATTTTGTTGAGAGATTTTATCATGAATGGATGTTGAATTTTGTCAAATGCTTTTTCAGCATCTATTGAGATGATCATGTGGTTTTGTCCTTCTTTTTGTTAATGTGGTGTATGATATTGATTGATTAATGAATACTATACCATCCTTGCATCCCTGGAATAAACCCCACTTTATCATGATGGATGATTTTGATGTATTTTTTAATTTGGTTTGCTAATATTTTGTTGAGTATTTTTGCATCTATGTTCATCAGGGATATTGGTCTGTAATTTTGTGTGTGTGTGTGTGGTGTGTTTGCCTGGTTTGGGTATTAGAGTGATGTTGGCTTCATAGAATGAGTTGGAAGTATTCTGTCCTCTTCTACTTTTTGGAAAACTTTAAGGAGGATGGGTATTAGGTCTTCCCTAAATGTTTGATAAAATTCAGTGGTGAAGCCATCTGGTCCATGGTTTTTGTTCTTAGGTAGTTTTTTGATTACCAGTTCAATTTCAGTGCTGGTAATTGGTCTGTTGGGATTTTCTGTTTCTTTCTGGGTCAGTCTTGGAAGGTTGTATTTTTCTAGGAAGTTGTTCATTTCTTCTAGGCTGTCCAATTAATTGGCATATAATTTTTCATAGTATTCTCTTATGATTCTTTGTATTTCTGTGATATCTGTTGTGATTATTCCTTCTTGGTTTCTGTTTCTGTTTATGTATATATATTCTCTTTCTTTCTTGATAAGTCTAGCTAGGGGTTTATGTGTTTTGCTAATTTTCTTGAAGAACCAGGTCCTGGTTTCATTGATTTTTTTCTATTGTTTTATTCTTCTCTATTTTATTTATTTCTGTTCTGATCTCTATTATGTCCCTCCTTCTACTGACTTTGGACGTCATTTGTTCTTCTTTTTCTAGTTTCTTTAATTGTGATTTTAGACTGTTTTTTGGGGATTGTTCTTGTTTCTCAGGTAAGCCTGTATCACTATGTACTTTCCCCTTAGAACTGCCTTTGCTTCATCCCACAGATTTTGGGATGTTCTGTTTTTGTTTTAATTTGTCTCCATGTATTGTTTGATTTCTGTTTTAAGTTTTTAATTGATCCATTGATTGTTTAGAAGTATGTTGTTTAGTCTCCATGTGTTTGTAGGTCTTTTTTTTTTTTGAGAGGGCATCTCTCATATTTATTGATCAAATGGTTGTTAACAACAATAAAATTCTGTATAGGGGAGTCAGTGCTCAATGCAAAATCATTAATCCATCTCAAGCCTAATTCTCGTCAGTCTCCAATCTTCTGAAGCATAACGAACAAGTTCTTACATGGTGAACGAATTCTTACATAGTGAATAAATTCTTACATGGTGAACAGTACAAGGGCAGTCATCACAGAAACTTTCGGTTTTGATCACGCATTATGAACTATAAACAATCAGGTCAAATATGAATATTCATTTGATTTTTATACTTCATTTATATGTGGATCCCACATTTCTCCCTTTATTATTATTATTATTATTATTTTATTATTTTATTATTTTTTTTTTTTGAGAGGGCATCTCTCATATTTATTGATCAAATGGTTGTTAACAACAATAAAATTCTGTATAGGGGACTCAATGCACAATCATTAATCAACCCCAAGCCTAGTTCTCAGCAGTCTCCAATCTTCGGAAGCATAACGAACAAGTTCTTACATGGTGAACAAATTCTTACATAGTGAATAAATTCTTACATGGTGAACAGTGCAAGGGCATTCATCACAGAAACTTTCAGTTTTGATCATGCATTATGAACTATAAACAATCGGGTCAAATTGTAGGTCTTTTTGTTTTCTTTGTGTAATTTATTTCTAGTTTCATACCATGATGGTCTGAGAAGCTGGTTGATACAATTTCAATCTTTTTTAATTTATTGAGGCTCTTCCTGTGGCTTAGTATGTGATCTATTCTGGAGGACATTCCATGTACACTTGAGAAAAATGTGTTTCCTGCTGCTTTTGGGTGGAGTGTTCTGTAGATATCTTTCAAGTCTGTTTGATCTAATGTATTGTTCAGTGCCTCTGTTTCCTAATTTATTTTCTGTCTGGTTGATCTGTCTATTGATGTGAGTGGTATGTTAAAGTCTCCTAAAATGAATGTGTTACAGTCTATTTCCCCTTTTAATTCTGTTATTATTTTTTACATATTTAGCTACTCTTATGTTGGGTGCATGTTGGACTGATCCCTTTATCATTATGTAATGTCTTTCTTTGTCTCTTATTACTTTCTTTGTTGTTAAATCAGTTTTGTCTGATATAAGTACTACTAATCCTGCTTTTTTTCTCCCTATTATTTGCATGGAATATCTTTTTCCATCCCTTTACTTTTAGCGTGTGTATGTCTTTGGGTCTGAAATGAGTCTCTTGTAGGCACCATATAGATTGGGTCTTGTTTCCTTATCCATTCTGCTACTCTATGTCTTTTGGTTGGTGCATTCAGTTCATTTACATTTAAGGTGATTATTGATAGATATGTACTTACTGCCATTTTATTAATTGTTTTCTGGCTATTTTTTATAGCTCCTCTCTGTTCCTTTCTTCCTCTCTTATACTCTTCTCTTATTATTGATGGTTTTTTTAGTGTTGTAATTGGATTTATTCTCTATTTTTAAAATATTTATTTATTTATTTTGTGTGTATTTATTGTAGGCTTTAGTTTTGTGGTTACCAACGGTTCAAGGATAGCTTCCTTACTATGTAATAGCCTATCTTAAATTGCTGTTTATTCTATTTCAAACCAATCTAAATGTGCTTTTTCCCCCTTCTTCTTCCTCCTGCACATTTTTCATACTAGATGTCATCCCTTTTTGTGTATCCCTTTAATGATTTTATGTATAGTTGATTTTGCTTCTTTTGTTTTGTTTTAATTTCATACTTGCTTGGTAATTAGTTGGTCTACTACCTTTACTGTGGGTTTATTTTTACTGGTGAAAACTTTTTAGCCTTAGGGACACATTTCCATCTATAGCAGTCCCTTTAACATATCCTGTAAGGCTGGTTTAGTGGTGGTAAATTTCTTCAACTTTTGTTTATCTGAAAATTGTTTAATACCTGCTTAAAATTTAAATGATTATCTTGCCTGGGTAGAGGATTCTTGGTTGGAGATACTTCTGTTTCAGTAAATTAAATGTATCATGCCATTCCCTTCTGGCCTGAAGAGTTTCAGTTGAGAAGATCACTGATAGCCTGATGGGGTTTCCTTTATAAGTGATCTTTTTTCTCTCTCTGGCTACTTTCAACACTCCTTATCCTGACTGGGGAAGTTTTAGGCAATTATTTCCTTGAAGAGACTTTCTATTCCTTTGTCTTTCTCTTCTCCTTCTGATACCCCTATTATGTAAGTATTGTTTCATTTGCATTGGTCACATAGCTCTCTTATTGTCATTCTTTTATTCCTAGAAATTCTTTTTCTCTTTGTTCCTCAGCTTCTTTGTTTTCCTGTTCTCTAATTTCATCTACATGTTTTAATCTGCTTTTAAATCCCTCCATTGTGTGTTTCATTTCAGATACTGTATTCTTCAGCTCTGAGTGGCTCTTTTTCAGGTCTTCTGTCTTTCTGTTCAAGTCTCCCCTGAGATTTTGAATACTTTTCTGTAAATCTGTGAGCATGTTCATGACTTTCATTTTGAAATCTTCATCAAGAAGATTGGTGATCTGTTTCATTTAGCAGTCTTTCTGCAGTTCTGCCTTATAGTTTTGTTCGCATCATTGTAGTTTTGTTTTTCTGTGTATAGTTGCTTTTGCTTCTTTTGTTTTAATTTTGTACTTGCATGGTAATTAGTTGGTCTACTACTTTTTGTCAGGGTTTCTATGTTTCTTCCTTTGTATTGGATGTCTCTGCTATGCTTTCTGACCTATAGAATAATAGCTTTATGAAGAAGGCATCTTATGGTGCCCAGAAGCTCAGGATTCTTTACTCTCTAGTGCCTGATTCCTGTGGGGGCCCCAGTATAGTGTGCCATGGGCTGGGCATCTGTCTGTCTGGCATCTGTAGTCATCTCAGTCTGGGCAGGCAGTGTGCCTCTGCTGCTGCCTCTGTGATCAGCTCAGGAATCTCTGCTGAGCTCACTGTGGGCAGGGCTGCACTCCACCTAGCCTTCAGAAATGATGGGGCTGCAGGGTTAATGGAGTGGGTGGGCCAATGTGTGGCTCTGCCCCGGCCAGACTCACAACACAGGGTTTGGACACCTACAGGGAGGAAGGAGGTCTGGTGCTGGCTTCTGCAGGCACCTGCCTGGTTGGGCTGAAATGGAGCCAAGGAAGGTGGTGGGAGAGCCTCCCTCTGCCTGTCGGGGAGCTAAGTCTGATGCTGCCACTGGGCCAGGTAGGTTGGCTCCCAGTAGTGCATGCAGGGAGGAGCTTCAGGGCTGCATTGCCAGCAAGGGGGGTGGAGCACCTGGGGATCCCGAGAATTCCTGATCTGTTGGGCTGAGGAAGAGCTGGGGAGGTATCCTCCACCTGCCTTTTCTCCTGAGGAGAGAGTTCTGTCCAACCCTCACCCCACTGGTACCCCTCCCATTGCTGACAAGTCTTTCAAACTGCCACCTCTGCTTTGGGTCTTAGGACCGGTGGGGCGTGCCTGCCCTCCACACTGGATGGAATCTCAGCCTCCCAGGGTGTTCCACCTGCCCCTGGTGTCCAGACCCACAAATCACCAGAACCCAATGTAATGTGGGCTCATGCCCCTGGACCAGATCTCTAGGGCTAGGAGTGCAGCACTCCTGGACTCCTACCCCCTCCCCACTCCATTCCTCTTTCTCCCACCTGTAGGCTGGGGTTCAGGAAAGGCTTGGGTCCCACTCCATCTTGGCTTTGCCACTTTACCCTTTTCTGCGTGGTCTTCTCTTCTTCCTCAGGTGTAGGGCGCCTGTTCTGCAGTCTTCAGGTCATTTTCAGGTTTAGTTATATTTGCTGTATTTTCTTCTTTTATATGTTTTTGGAAGGAGGTTTCTGCCTTGCCTTCCTTTCTCCCATTTTTAATCAGATTTCTTAAGTCTTTACTTATAACATGGACTGCAACAGGACAGCGTCGTCACTGGTAGGCAGCTTCCAAGATGGCCCTCAGTGATTCATGCCCTCTGGCATTCACTTCCTTGTGTGGTCCTTTTCCATACTATATGAAGACTGACCTGTATGAACAACAGAGGATGGCAAAGTAGTGATATGTCACTTGCAAGATTAGGTTATGAAATACTGCAAGATTAGGTTATGAAATGCTGCATGGATTGGACTATGGGCCAAATCAGAATGTCAGCTAGTTCTAAAGGGAACTGTTTCTGAGACTGAGGGTGGGAAATGCTCACCCAGATCCCAAACCAAGAAGATCCAGGGCTTTCTTGGACCAAGAAAAGTGAGAGAGAAAAAAACCTAATAAAAAGAAATGAAACACTGACACGTTACAACATTGTTGAATCTTCAAACCATGCTAAGTGAAAGAAGCCAGTCACAAAAGACCAGATATTGTATGATTCCCTTTATATGTAATGTCCAGAATAGGCAAATCTACAGAGACAGGAAGTAGGTTGATAGTTTCCTAGGGCTGGAGGGTTGGGGTAGGTGTTGTCTTAGTTCAGGGTTTCTTTTGGAAGTAATGAAAATTTACAATGTTCTAACATTGATTGTAGTGATGGCTGCAGAACTCTGTAAATACACCAGATAAATTGAACTGTATACTTTGAATGGGTGAATTGCATTGTATATGAATTATATCTCAATTAAGCAGTTTTAAGAAAGACTGGCTCTCTCTTCTTCCAGGTATTCTGGAGAAAGCAAACTGCCACGTCTCAAAGATACTCAAGCAACTGCCTATGGAAAGGCTTACGTGGCAAGGAGCTGAGGTTTCCAACCAACAGCCAGTGAGGAACTGAGGCCTGACAGTAAGCTTGTGAATGATCTTTGTTAATCCAATAGGTGGAAAATGGTATTTTATTGAAGTTTTAATTTACAGTTTCCTATCATGAGTGGTATTAGACATATTTAATATGTTTAAAGACATTTGTAGAATGAGAATGAGAAATAAAAACATGAAGTCCACATTCAGTGACATTAGGTGAAATCTTTAACCCCAAGGCACATCACATGAAGGCTACAAGTGGATGGAGAAAGGAAAAATGACTTAACAAGTCGGAAAGGTAAAACCTAGGTACTGTAGAGGAAGAGGACACCAGCAATATGCCCACAGATTTGTCCTATGGAACCTCAGAAAGCCACAGCAAGTGGAGGGGTGAAGAATGTGTGCAACAGAGAGAAGGGGATGAAAGGAGACAGATTATTTCACAGTCTGTATAAAAATCAGGTAGAAGCCAGATTTTTATCCCCCATTCCCACCTCAACTAGTCAGATGCTTTTCTCTCCTTCACCATGCCAGAGAAGGAAGATGTTTTCTCTGGAGAAACTGGATTAATTCACTCTAATTTAAAGAACCAAGATCATTTCAGCCCACTTTTTCTCCAGTGTCTGAGGCTGAAAGTCCTCTCAAACCATGTCCTATTTCCTGATCATGTCCATCAAAGACAGTGAAAAATTCTCTGAGACGATGTTTATTTCCCCCCAGGGGATTCCGACCTTTCCATTTGCTTAGTTACAAATAGTCCTTTCTAGGACCCTTAGGTTTCCCTTTATTATAGTCTTTCTCTGGAATGAAGTTTCTGGGAGAGGGGACTCTGGTCTGAAACTTGACCCCCTCTTAAACAGTAAGAGAGTAAAAAATCTCTTAAAGAGCATTGACTGTAATTTAACCTTCAGTTGATGGCTTAGGATAATTATTAGGAATACCAGTATGTGTGCCTTAACAGTGATATCCTCATTGGCTATTGCAGTAGATACGTGTGTCTGCAATTACCTTAGAGGGACCCAGACTTGTGCATTTTGTTATTTTTTCTGCATTTTCATTTTTGCTCTCCCTCCCTTCTCAACTTTTCTCTGAGAAATCAGCATTTTTATTAGTTCCTTATCACCTCCCATGGGTTTAAAAAATATCAACACACTTGTTAAAATTGTGCCTAAGATAAAAGTTAATAGGCCTTGAGCATGAGGCAAAATAAAAGACATTAAAAACCTTTGACATCTCTTTTCAGCTGTTCAGAGTATTTTCCTTCATGCTTACTATTCTATTCTAGATTGTCTATTGTCTACTATACTGTTAGATAAGTAGAAATGCAGTATACAGTAGTCTGGGTTCAATTCATGGCTAACTCAGGGCTTTGGGGCATGAAATATAACTTTTCTGAGCCTTAGCAGAATGGGGATAATAATTGTATTTACCTCATAGGGTTGTTGTAAGGCACAAGTGATTTAATACAGGTAAAACATTTATAATGGTTCCCAGAATATAGTAAGTACTCAATTTAACTTTTATTATTATTACTGTATTCCTAGAGTGGCTTTCCCTATTGTTCCACAGTGCCTAATGAACACAGATGAAAATTGTCAAGGCCATAGTTAAATCTTGTGCCTTAGGTTCAGTATTATCATTTTCCTATCTTTGAAGTAGAAAAATTGGGTCATAGAGAAAGAATGTGATTTGCTAAATCATACAAAACTGTTTAGGAACTATGAGTAAGGCCCAACTCTCTTAGTTTTCCCTTTTGGGCTTTTTCCACAAATCAGTTATTGATAGCATATGATTATTGATATATGCTGAAAATATGAATTTCATATTTAGTGGAGTGACCTTAGGTACCCATTTCAGTTAGCACTATATTTCATTGGCTGTTAAAGTGGACATTATCACTACCATATTCATTGAAAACCATATTATCTTGAACATATTATAAAAATGAAGAAATTCACTTGCTCAAAGCCTAATGATTTCTGAGTCAAACTTGGACTAAGTAAAAAATAGGGTTGCACATTTAAAAAGTATACTAAGTTCTAACTACAACAGAATAACATAAAAGGCAAGCAGCCCAGGTCCAGAGCCTAGGAAGTCTGAGATGTAATCTCATTTCTACTCCTGTATGCTATCCTGTTAAAACAAATTACTCTTGGTGGTAATTTTCTCACTTGACAATGAAAAAAATGATATTGGCCAAATAACTTTTATTACGTCTTATATCTCCTTTAAACACTTAATTTTTTTTAGTGGCTCTTCATAGGGTAAAGTCCTAATTTCTAACCTTTGTCACATAGGATCTTTAGTAACTGTCCCCAACAGACCCAAACCATTTAGTATACTCTTGTTGCACATAACAGAAACTAACTTAAAATGGCATAAGTAAATATGGAAACTTATTGGCTAAAATAACTGAAAAGTCTGGGGGTCCTTGGTTTCAGTCATGCATAGATCCAGGGGCTGGATATTTCACTGGGACTTATTCCCTCTCTTCATCTCTTAGTTCTGTCTTCTGCTATATCAGAATCATTTCCTGGTGCAAAGTGCCGACCTCTCAGTAGTTCCAAGCTTATAGCATCCTTATTATTAGCAATTTCAAAATAAAAGAGATCTGTCTTTCTTAGTAAAAGTTTCATTACCTCTTATTGCCCATTCTTGAACTTTCTCTGCAACCTGGGGACTCTGACACTGATTCACCAGGTCTGAGTTACCTACTAAATCCTGGACTGTAGTTAGAGTTAACTCTACCCAAAGTTCATGCAGTCAGGGAAGAGGGAGAGAGAGAGGTTTGCCCGAGCAAGTTAGGGTCTTATTACCAGAAGAAGGTTGAAAGGATGCAAAGCTGCAAAAACAATTGTCCACTATGAAACTTCCAACTCATTTGTTGCCATACTTCCCTCTATAAATCTTTGCTCTGCTGGGCCAGTCTATTTATTTCTACTAAGACTTCATCAACATTCTCATCCTTCCCACGCAGGAGGATGTATTCTCCCCAGTTTATCTTTAAATACTACCCATTCTGTGAATTCTTCATGGAGTCTCTCCTGGATACATTGATCTTTCCTTCTTGAAATTCATTACCTAAAACATTCAAGTAAGTATATCAGCATGCAAATAAATGAGAATGATGTTAGCATAAGAAGAATAATCTTCAATTCTGAGTGTGTGTGTGTGTGTGTGTGTGTGTGTGTGTGTAATTGCAAATTCTGATGCCTTAACTAATATGGATACACACTACTGTGACATGCTGCACAATTTATAGTGAGATACTGCTGTACTGAGGCACCATGATTAACAACCACCAATGTAGACTACTCACCTAGTTCTTGCTTTAGGTTAGAGTTCTTGTGCTATTGATGCATAATATTTTTTCCTAGCGCACTGCTTTCATATTATTTTTTAACATATCACAAAATTGGAAAACGTTACTGCAAACCTCACAGCTACATTATTTTTTAGGTTTCTGTATGTCATAACTGAGTCCCAACCAGATTAGAAATTTCTTTGTCCTTTTGTCTGCATTAAGTAGGCAATTAATACATATTTGTAAACGAATGAAAAGATAAACTGGTGATGGGGAAATACTATAAAAATAGTTCTAGGTAATTATACATGGCAATTTAGCAGACTATTAAGGCAGAAAGGAATCTTCCTATTATTCAACTTGTGGCACTTTTGGTATTCCCACAATATTTTATTCACATTTTCATTATTGCCTGTACAATGTTGAATTATAATTTATCTTTTTAAATAACTGTCCTCTTCTTAACTGTGAGCAATTAGAGCACAGTGTGTCTAAATTTTATTCATTTTTATAATCCTGGAACATGTACTAGGTGTCCAGTTAATGTTTGTAGAAAGAGTAAATGACAGTTGATTTTGAGATCAAAGTCAACTATTTTGACTCCTTGATAAAAAGGATATATCTCTTCACTCCTTTGAATTTAAATATATTTTAATTCAGTTTTCCTTTAAATCCATACATAGTAGAAGCCATGGGTAAGGCTAGCTGATTATTTTAAGCTAAGAGACGTAAATGATGTGGTTTGGTGGGATAACTATGCTCTGTGATGTGGCACCAATTAAATCTTTGGAGAGTAGCAACCTGACCCACTCCTGAGCAAAGAAAGAACATGGCGTTATTAACGAGATGTTACTCTACCACTGGTAAGCAAGATAGTTAGAAGGGTATAAGGGCATAAAAACCTGAGGAAAAGTAACAGAAAAAATAGAAATAGAGAAGAAAAAAGGAAACATACTATATATACATTTTTATTATTTTGATTTTGTTTTCTGATTTAAAGGTAAATACTTTGATTTTCAACAAGGGTTCCAAGACCATTCAATGGGGTAAAGAACAGTCTTTTCAAAAAACACTGTGCTGTAACAACTGTATATCCATACAGAAGAATGAAGTTGGTCCCTTACCTCACACCATATACAAAAATTAATTCAAAATGGATGAAATATGTGGATCATTTTATTTAATATGAGCTAAAACCATAAAACTCTTAGAAGAAAGCTTAGTGTCCCATCTTCATGACCTTAGATCTGGTAATGGTTTCTTAAATGTGACACCAACAGCACAAGCAATAAAAGAAAAAAGTAAATAATTGGACCTCATGAAAATTAAAGGCTTTTTTGCATTAAAAAACATTGTTAAAGAGTGAAAAGACAACCCACAAAATGGGACAAAATGTATGTAAATCATATATCTTATAAGGGTCTAGTATCCAGAATATGTAAAGAACACTTACAACTCAACAATGAAAAAAACCTCAACTTAAAAATGGACAAAATCTTGAATAGACATTTTACCAAATATATATAAATGGCCATAAGAACATGACAAAATTTTCAACATCATCACGCAGTAGGGAAATGTAAGTCAAAACCAAAATGAGACACTACTTCACACCCATTAGGGTGATCATTAAAACAACAACAATGGAAAATAACAAGTGCTTACAAGAAAGTGGAAAAATTGAAACTCTCATATATTGCTGATGGGAATGTGAGTGCAGCCCACTGTACAAAACAGTTTGGCAAATCCTCAAGAAGTAAAATATAGAATTACCTATGATCTGTAAATTCCACTCCTGGATATATATCCAAAAGAATTAAAAACTGATGTTGAAACAAAAAGTTGTATACATATGTCAGAGTAGCCAAAAGGTAGAAACAAACCAAATGTCCACCAACAAAAGAATGGATAAACAAAATGTGATATATTCATACAATGGAATATTGTTTAGTCATAAAAAGGAATGAAGTACCACAGAGGCCTGAAGATGGTGGTGTGAGACTTGAGAGAGAAACCTCCTCCCAAAGCCACATATAATATGAAAATACATCAAATACAACTAATTCTGAAAGAGTGACTGGAAAAAAGACTGTGACAGACTGCTTACATCTGGGGAAAAGAGAAGACCTCATGGAAAGGGTAAAGTAACAAAGCCACGATCTGGTGGGACCAAGCCCTTCCCCCCACCAAAGCTCACTGGTGGGAGGAGGAGAAATGGAGCAGAGAGGGAGTAGAAGCCCAGGACTGCTGAACACCTGCCCCTGGACATCTGCTCTGGGAGCATGAACCCACATTACATGATGCTCTGGAGATTAGTGGGATTGGAAAGCAAAGACAGGTGGAATACTTGGAGAGAATGAGATTCCAGCCACTTGTGGAGAACAGGTACAAACAACCAGCCACTCTGGGACAAAAGAAAGGTGGACACTTAGAAAAACTTTCCAGTAGTCAGAGGGGTGCTAAAGGGGCAAGGATTACACAGAGCTTGCTGCTCAGGAGAAAGGACAGGTGGACAAAGTCATCCCAGCACACTCAGCCCAGCTAGTTGGGAACTTTCAAGAGCTTCAGGCACTCCATAACCCCGGCTGGCAATGCAGCACTGAGGCCACCCGCTGTGATACACCACCTGCTGCTCCTTCCTCCCAGCCAGCACTGGTTTGCAAATCTGAAACCCCTGCCATTGCACCAGGCCTGATGTGGGGGCAGCCCCACATACAACAGCTACAGGAGCATAACACAGAGGCTCCTCCTTGTACACCCAGCCCACTGGCCCTGGCAGTGGAGACAGGCACTGTAGCCAGGAAGCAGGAAAGAGCTCTTTCCTCCTGGCAGGCACTGGTGCCCCCGCCATCACTATAGGTGCTGGGAAGCTCCAGAGAGTAGAGTTTCTGGGCACTAGAGGGTACCACCTACACAAAGTTATTATTCCATAGCAATCACTAGAAATATGAAATGGCAAAAGAATCCTATACAAACCAAAATCCCTCAAACACCAGAGAGATAGCTAAGTAAAACTGAAATCACCAATTTTCTTGATGAAGATTTCAAAATAAAAATCATAAACATGCTCATGGAGCTATAGAAAAATATTCAAGATCTCAGGGAGGACTTCAAGAAAGAGATGGGAATTTTGAAAAATTCAGTATCCAAAATGAAACATACAATGGAGGGATTTAAAAGCAGATTAGATGAGGTAGAGGAGGGGGTAAATTAAATAGAAATAGAGAACAGGAATACAAAGAAGCTGAGGCACAGAGAGAAAAAAGGATCTCTAGGAAAGAAAGAATATTGAGAGAACTGTGTGACCAATCCAAACAGAACAATATTCACATTATAGGGGTACCAGAAGAAGAGGAAGAGAGAAAAAGGGATAGAAAGTGTGTTTGAGGAAATAAGTGCTGAAAAAGTCCCCAATCTGGGGAAAGAAATAGTCTTTCAGGCCATGGAGGTGCACAGATCTCCCAACACAAGGGACCCAAGGAAGACAACACCAAGACACATAATAATTAAAACGGCAAAGATCAAGGACAAGGACAGAGTTCTAAAAGCAGCCAGTGAGAGAAAAATGACCACATACAAAGGAAAACCCATCAGGCTATCAGCAGATTTCTCAGTAGAAAACTTACAGGCCAGAAGGGAGTGGCATGATGTATTTAATGCAATGAAACAGAAGGGCCTTGAACTGAGAATACTCTATCTGGCAAGATTATCATTTTAATTTGAAGCAGGGATTAAATAATTTCCAGATATTGAAAAGTTGAGAGAATTTACCTCCCACAAACTGTCTCTATGGTGTATTTTTGAGGGACTGCTATAGATGGAAGTGCTCCTAAGGTTAAATAGCTGTCACCAGAGAAAATAAAACCACAGTAAGGGAAGTATACCAATTAATTTCTAAGCAAATACAAAATTAAATCAACTACCCACAGAGTCAGTCAAGGGATATGCAAAGAGTACAGAATATGAAACCTAATATATAGAGTGGAGGAGGAAGAAAACAAAGGGAAGGGAAAAAAAGAACCTTTAGATTGTGTTTGAAATAGCACACTAAGTAAGTTAAGTTAGACCACTAGATAGTAAAGAAGCTGCCCTTGAACTTTTGGTAACCATGAATCTAAAGCCTGCATTGGCAATAAGTACATATCTATCAATAATCACCCTAAATGTAAATAGTCTTAATACACCAATAAAACGACATAGAGTGACTGAATGGATAAAAAAACAAGACCTGTCTATATGCTGCCTACAAGAGACTCACTTCAAACCCAAGGACATACACAGACTAAAAGTGAAGGGATGGAAAAAGATATTTCATGCAAATAATAGGGAGAAAAAAGCAGGAGTTAGCAGCACTTGTATCAAAGTAGACTTCAAAACAAAGAAAGTGATAAGAGACAAAGATGGACATTACGTAATGATAAAGGGGTCACTCCAACAAGAGTACATAGAGTATATTTTCTTTTATCAAGAAAAAAAGAGAGCCTATACACATAAGGAGAACCAGAAATGAGAAAGGCAAAATCACTATGGACACCACAGAAATACAAAGAATTATTAAAGAATACTGTGAAAAATTATATTCTAACAAACTGGATAACCTAGAAGAAATGGACTTCCTAGAAAAATACAACCTTCCAAGACTGATTGAGAAGAAACAGAAAATCAGAACAGATTGATTACCAGCAATGAAACTGAGTTGGTAATCGAAAAACTACCTAAGAACAAAAACCATGGACCAGATGGCTTCACTGCTGAATTTTATCAAACATTTAGTGAAGACATAATATCCATCCTCCTTAAAGTTTTCCAAAAAGTAGAAGAGGAGGGAATGTTTCCGAACTCATTCTATGAGGCCAACATCATTCTTATGCCAAAACCAGGCAAACACATCATGAAAAAAGAAAATTACACACCAATATCCCTGATGAATATAGATGCAAAAAATACTCAACAAAATATTAGCAAACCATATTCAAAAATACTTCAAAAAGATCTTCCATCATGATAAAGTAGGATTTATTCCAGGGATGCAAGGATGGTACAGTATTCAAAAATCCATCAACATCATACACCATATCAACAAAAAGAAGGAGAAAAATCACATGATCATCTCAATAGATGCTGAAAAGGCATTTGACAAAATTCAACATCCATTCATGATAAAAACTCAACAAAATGGGTATAGAGGGCATATACCTCTACATAATAAAGGCCTATATGACATACCCATAGCCAACATCATACTTAATAGTGAAAAGCTGAAAGCTTTTCCTTTAAGATCGGGAACAAGACAGGGATGCCCACTCTCCCCACTTTTATTCAACATAGTTCTGGAGGTCCTAGCCACAGCCATCAGAGAACACAAAGAAATAAAATGCATCCACATTGATAAGGAAGAAGGTAAACTCTCACTATTTGCAGATTATATGATATTGTATATAAAAATCCTTAAAGAATCCACTCCAAAACTACTAGAACTAATAACATAATTCAGTAAAGTTGAAGGATACAAAATTAATACACAGAAATCTGTGGCATTCCTATACACTAATGATGAGTTAGCAGAAAGAGAAATCAGGAAAACAATTCCATTTACAATTGCAACAAAAAGAATGAAATACCTAGGAATAAACCTAACCAAGGAAGTGAAAAACCTATACTCTGAAAACTACAAGACACTCATAAAAGAAATTAAAGAAGATATCAATAAATGGAAATATATCCTGTGCTCATGGATAGGAAAAACTAACATTGTCAAAATGGCTGTCCTGCCTAAAGGAATCTATAGATTCAATGCAATCCCTATCTTAATACTAACAACAGTGTTCAATGAGCTAGAACAAATAGTTCTAAAATTCATATGAAACCACAGAAGACCCCAAATAGCCAAAGCAATCCTGAGAAGAAAGGATAAAGCTGGGGGTATTACACTCCCCAACTTCAAGCTCTACTACAAAGCCACTGTAGTCAAAACAGTATGGCACTGGCACAAGAACAGATCCATAGATCAATGGAACAGAATACAGAGCCCAGATATAAACCCAAGCATATATGGTCAGTTAATATAAGATGAAGGAACCACGGATATGCAATGGGGAAATGCCTGCCTCTTCAACAACTGGTGTTGGCAAAACTGGAAAGCTACATGTAAGAGAATGAAACTGGATTATTGTCTAACTCCATACACAAAGGTAATCTTGAAATGGATCAAAGACCTGCATGTAAGTTAGGAAACCATAAAACACAGAGAAGAAAACATAGGCAAAAATCTCTTGAATATAAACATGAGCAACTTTTCCCTGGACACATCTCCTTGGGCAAGGGAAACAAAATAAAAAATGAACAAATGGGACTACATCAAACTAAAAAGCTTCTGTAAAATAAAGGACACCATCAGCAGAACAAAAAGGCATCCTATAGTTTGGGAGCATATATTCATAAATGACCTAATAAGGGGCTAACATCCAAAATATATAAAGACCTCACATGCCTCAACATCCAAAAAGCAAATAACCCAATTAAAAAATGGGCTGTGGATCTGAACAGACACTTCTCCAAAGAAATTCAAATGGCCAACAGGCACATGAAAAGATGCTCCACATTGCTAATTATCAGGAAAATGGAAATTAAAACCACAAGGAGATATCACCTCACACCCGTCAGGATGGACAACATCAAAAAGACTAGGAATAACAAATGTTGGTGAGGATGTTGCCCAAGGAGATGTGTCCAGGGAAAAGTTGCTCCTACATTGCTGGTAGGAATGTAAACTAATTCAACTGTGGTGGAAAGCAATATGGAGCTTCCTCAAAAAACTAAAAATAGAAATACCATTTGACCCAGGAATTCCACTCCTAGGAATTTACCTGAGAAAAACAAGATTCCAGATTCAAAAAGACATATGCACCCCTATGTTTATCGCAGCACTGTTTATAATATCTAAGATATGGAAGCAACCTAAGTGTCCATCAGTGGATGAATGCATAAAGAAGGCGTGGTACATATACACAATGAAATGCTATTCATCCATAAGAAGAAAGCAAATCCTACCATTTGCAACAACATGGATGGAGCTAGAGGGTATTATGCTCAGTGAAATAAGCTAGGCAGAGAAAGACAAGTACCAAATGATTTTCCTCATTTGTGGAGTATAACAATGATGTAAAACTGAAGGAACAAAACAGCAGCAGAGTCACAAACTGCCAAGAAGGACTAGCGGTTACCAAAGGGAAGGGAAGGGGGAGAGTGGGTGGGGAGGGAGGGGGAAGGAGTATAAGGGGCATTATGATTAGCACACATAATGTTGGTGGCTCACAGGGAAGGCAGTATAGCATAGAGAAGACAAGTAGTGACTCTATAGCATCATACTATGGTGATGGACAGTGACTACAGTGGGCTGTGGGGGGGTCTTGATAATATGGGTGAATGTTGTAATCACAATGTTGCTCATATTAAACCTTCATAAGATTGCATATCAATGATAACTTAATTTAAAAAATGGGGTGGTCCAGAAGTAGAGTTGGCTTACTGAATTATGGTATCTCCATATTATGGAATAGTATGCAGTTATGAAAAAATCATATTGGAGAATACATTATGGACATAGTGTAATGTTCTGGATAATATGTCAAACAAAAACAAAAATCACAAAGCAGATATAATAATCCTCTTTTAGCAAGAAAAAAATTCCTGCTGAAAAAAAAGGACCACTTTTTTAGATATACACTAAAAGTTTAACAATGATCAACTTTGGATGTTGAGGTTATAAGTGAATTTTGATGGTATTCCTCTAATTTTATGTGTATTTTCTAAATTTCCACTTTGAAAATGAAGTATTTTTGTAACTTGAAAAGAATAGACGAGTGCTATTTACAGAAGAAAACTATCCCAGGATTATCATAAAAATCTAGAAAAGTAATTTTTAAAGGAGGAAATAAAAATCATCTGTTATCTCATTACTTAATGAGAAACACTGTAATTGTTTGGCATGTTTTCTTTCACATGCATCAGCGCTTACCCTCCCACGCACTTTGTGTGTGTGTATGTATGTGTGTGTATAAAATACACAAATTAATAAATCCACATAAATATAGAGTATATTAACTACTTCAGTTACTAAATATCAATTACCATAAATTAATAGGTAATATAAAAGGAATACATGATCACTGGAAAAATTTAAATGGTTACAGAAGCACTTTATAAAATATAAGTCTACTATTCCCCCAATCCTTCCCTAATCCCACTTCTAAACAAATAACTAATAACACTGATATCATCTGGGAAAAATATGATCACCAGCAAACACACACACATACACACACACACACACACACACACACACACACACACACACACACACACACACACACACACACATATATATATATACTTAGTTTTACCTAAATAGGATTATACTATTTATACTGTTCTGAAATGTAGCTTACCTAATAATTCATCTTGGATATATTTCCATATTGTTACATATAAATCTATCTTATTCTTTTAGATAGTATCAGAATTTTGCATAGTATGAATTCACATAATATGTTTAACCTGTCTTTGAATGACGGACATTAGGTTACATCCAAGGTTTTTTTGTGTAACTATTAGAACAAAGAGAGCCTCTCTCTTCATATATCTCTGCATGTTTGTCACAGTATTTCTCTAGATGCATACAACATTTTAGAGGAAGAAATGTTAAGGCTTGGTGACAGGCTGGTTAGAAGCCTGATTTTATCCATTCAACCAAGAGTCGAATTGGGCATCAGTTCATACTAACCAAATTTACAAAACTGAATTCTAAACCAGGATACCAGTTCATTAAATTATAGTAAAAGGTGTAACTGTTTGAAAATAGTAATCTACTGTGTAGAGCACCCTTTTCTTGATTACAAATTATCCAGGAACCAGAAAGTTGCTTCAAGAACTGGGTATTTTAAAAGAAAGAGGTTGTATGCACTGAAGGGATTCTTTTCAGCTGCGAAGGATTGAGTCATCCTCCTTCACTGAACTATCTCCCTGTCACAGATTGCCAGGCTCACACCCTCTGGTTCACTTAGTGCTGGAGGCACGTTGACACAATCTAACTTCTCTGTTCTAGTTTTCCAAACAGCTCCATAATAAACTTGCCCTTTCATTTATCATGTCAGTTTGCATCATTTTGGGCTCCATCTCATCTTGGACCAGTGGTCTGCTGTTTACTGGTTTCTTTCTTTAGGTGACATTCGAGCAATGTTCATACCACTCTTTCCCTCTCCTTTCTTCTTTCGGGGCTTCCAAAGGGACCGAGGGAGGATGAGGAGCAACACTCCTTCCTTTACTCCTTGTAATCAGCTCTTCATCCACTTCACATCAAATGAAGAAATCAGTTACCTGGGACCATCAGACTTCCCACCCTCCAAGTGGTGACCTGGAGCGGGGGAAAGAAAAGGCAGTTTCAGCTTTTAGGGGCTCTTAGCTCAAATTTCTACAAGAATGGCTGAGGAAGGGGCTGGCTATTTCAGTCATGGGTGATTCTGTTTTCCAAGGCTAAACCTATAAATATGAAACGCCAATTTTGTGGTGGTAAATGCCACCAAACTGGATTGCTTTTAAAACTGCACATAACCCTGGCAAATATAATTTCAGCTCTTTTCTCACACTGCAGTATCCTTTTACTTACACCATACTTTGACAGAGAAAGAATGGAACAAGCTTCATTTTGATTCATGAATGTTGTTTTTATTCTAAATGCCCCATGTGAGGGGAATGCAAATGGCCACAAGAAATATGCAAATTTACTTGCATACCCAGAGAAGGCAAATGAGGCTTAGTTCTTAGATTCCTTGATCAGGCTCTCTGGGTGAGAAGGCTAAGGAAAGAGGTGTCTGTAACTGAATTACAGAGAACGTCATGTTTGAGAAGGGAGAGGAGAGATGTTGGCTGCCATACAGCTCCCAGCATTCCAGAACCTGCATATAAAAGTGAATGCAGCTGCCAAGGCAAGTGAAGGAGCTCAAATGAAAGAACAGCCTTCACTGGCATGCGGGCACTGAGGGCACAGAATGCATACATACATCAGGATAGAACGGAATCTCCAAATTTTCTGCTTTAGGTCTTGACCTCAAATCCCTGTGTAAGTCTTTAAAGCATTGTCTCTACCTGCCTTCTCCCTCTCTCTTTTACCACCAAGGCAGGACTAGGGAGCAGTGAATGAAACACAAAATACAGGGGGAGCCAAAAAGCTCAGTAGTCAAGATAAATAATGTCTTCATGCAATATTTTTTAGAAATTCAAAATTCGTGCTGAAAAATCCATGATGAGCAAAATGTCAAAATTTTAAATGAAGACACAATTCCATCCTGTACTTGTCTGAACCTGCCCCTGTCACTTCACTCTGAACCTGAGCCTAGTTCCAATAAAACTTTATTTGCAAAGCAGGTGGCTTGATGTGGTTTGACAATTAGATTTTTTAAATTATTGTATTAAAAAATTATATATCTTGATTACTGAGTTTTGGGGGCACCTCTTAAATTTGGTCCCCAGGGGAAATGTGTTACTCAGGCTACCCTGGTTCTGGCTCTGTTTCAACCCCTCCTGTTTTTTGTTTTTTTTTTGACCTTTTGATGATTCTCTTTGTGAACAAGCTCCTTCCTGAACTTGGCTTAACATAATTAGAACTGGAAATATGCAGGATGTACTGGTTTTTGTAGCGAACTTTTCTAATTCTACTTTCTTTCTTTGATTTTTTTCTCTGAAATCAGTTCCCTGGCAGAATGTTCTTAATTGTCCTCTCATTACTTCACTTTTCTTTTCCCGAGCAGTGTCTCCTAAATTTTATGATCCCAGCTAAGTTCTGCTGACTGTCGTCTCAAAAAGCCCCTCAATTTTTGTATTGATTTTACACAACTTGGAGGAGAGAGGAATTCACTCTGCTTGTGACAGAGGTCCTTATGCCTGAATCATGTCCATGCCCAGGGTGGGCTAATAGGGCTTGCTCAGAAAAAGAGACATACTGTATTTGTTCTGCCAGAGACATGTCAAAATAGCCCTGAGGTACTTATTCCTGTGCTGTTTTATAGGAGAGGATTTATTAATGTTTTTTACTTTGGGTTGCCTTAGTGTTTATGTTCTATTCTAGGTTTGTATTACAGTGAAGTAATATCGTAAGTACTTTACAATTATGGGCATTCAACTATATGCACCAACAGAGGGAGGAAAGGAGACAAAAAGGCGAGAATTTAAACTGTGATGGTAACTCTTAGTCATTCCCCCAATAAGGAGAGGGTGGTGTGACTCTGTGGTTTCCTTATGAAACTGTCCATGGAACTGGGCTTTATCAGCAAGTTTAAGGAATTTTAGAATAATTTGTGTTTAGTTTTTCCCTTACATGTTGATTTAAAAGCCAACCCCTGATTAGGTGCTATTTCACTGTGGAGTACTGAACGATTGTTGCTATTGTGTTTTCTCAGAGTGGCTTTCAATTGTTTAATGTATTTGAATTCTCTTCATCCAACTAAGCTGACCTTCTTTGAAAGAAAATGTGAGGTCACACAGCTATCACACAATGTTGCACTTAACCTTTCCTCCTCAGAGCTTGCAGAGGGAGCTGGTGAGCTCCAGAGGTGAACTGCCTGAGTTCAAATTCTAGCTCCGCCACTTACCCGAGATAAGTTACTGAACCTGTTTTTTTTCTCATCTGGGTTAATGATAATACCAGTCACACAGGGTTACTGGAAGGGGAGGATTCTATGAAATAATGCAAGTTAACGTGCTAAACCTGGCACCTGCTGTTTAGTGGGTATTCAGTAAATACCGGCTATGATTATAATAGGTCGAGGGTTGCATGGCTACATGTTAAGTCTGCAGGCTGATGAGTTGCAACCAAAAATAATGACTTCTCAATAGAACTGTAACATCTTTCTGTGTTGACAGATAGTAACTACACTAGTTGGGATGAGGATTTAATGATGTATATAACTGTTGAATCACTATGTTGTATACCTGAAACCAATATCATATTGTATATTAACCATACTTAAATAAAAGATAAATGAACAACAAAAATAAATAAATATGTTTTCATATTAAATAAATAAGTAAATAAATAATGACTTCTGACTATAATGGTAAGATCCAGTCAGGCTTTCTTCTAACAGATGTCTGATCAGCAGATGATTCCAGTTAGTTATGAGTTATTTTTATAATAAATTGTTAGTAAATTTGCAGATCTGAAAAACTACTAGCTTCTAAGGACCACAAAGAAAATAGGATACATGTAGACCACAACGTTAAGAAATAGACAAGTAAAATTTGGGTCCCATTTTAATTTCCACTAATAGTTATCAACTACTTTTTAGCTCCTTGTTCTTATTTCCAGGTATTAATGGGAAATAATCTTCCCATTATTATGATGTATGTAACTGTTGTTATATACTTCAGCTTGCTTTCATGTTTAGAACACCAGCTTTGGCACTGGTGCTCAAAGGTCTTATCAACTTAACAGAAATAATTTAAGAGCCTTTTTCTCCTATTTTCACTTTTCACATTCTCTTTTCTGGTTTGTGTTCAATCCTCATTCTATCAGATTTCTTCTTTTTTTAATTTGAAGTATAATTTGTATACAATATTACATTGGCTTCAAGTATACAACACAGTGAATCAACAGTTATACACATTATTATCCTCATCCCAACTAGTGCGGTCACTAGCTGCCAACATAGAAAGATGCTACAAAACCACTGACTATATTCTCCATGTTGCCCTTCCATCCCTGTGACCAACTTATATTATGGTTGATATTTCTGTGCCTTTTCATCCCCCTCACCCACCCCAACCACCCACTCTAGCCCCTCCCTCATTTTCTTTTGTTTTTAGATTCCACAAATAAGTGAAATCATATGGTATTTGTCTTTCTCTGCCTGGCTTATTTCACTTAGTACAATACCCTCTAGCTCCATCCATGTTGTCACAAATAGCAGGATTTCTTGTTTTTGTGGCTGCGTAATATTCCACTGTGTATATGTACCACATCTTCTTTATCCACTCATCTTTTGATGAACACTTTGCTTGTTTCCATATCTTGGCTATTGTAAATAATGTGGCAATAAACATAAGGGTCCATAAATCTTTTCAAATCAGGGATTTTGTTTTCTCCAAGTAAATTCCTAGAAGGTGCAGTTACTGGATTTTATGGTATTTCTATTATTTTTGTTTGTTTTTTGAGGAACCTCTGTACTGCTTTCCATAGTGCCTACTCTATCAGATTTCTTAGAGGATGAAGTCCTATCACCCTTCCAATTATTTTATTTCTTTTCTCCTCTTGGCAAAAACTTACAAGGAATGATAAAAAGAGAATTGTGACTATATTGTACACATACCTTGCTCTGATCAGGGGTTCCCTTGGTAGTTGGCTTTGTAGCTTAAGCTGAGAAATCTCCCAATTTCTTTTACTCTTTTCTAACCATTGCTTAGTATCATGGTTACCAAAGGTTTAAGGGCAGCTTCTTTACTATTTGACAGCCTAACTTAACTCACTTTGTATGCTAATTCAAACACAATCTAAAGGTTCTTTTTTTCTCCCTCCCTTTATTTTCTTCCTCCTCCACTCTATATATTAGGTTTCATATTCTGTACTCTTTGTGTATCCCTTGACTGACTTTATGGGTAGTTGATTTAATTTTGCATTTGCTTAGTAATTAATTGGTACACTTCCCTTACTGTGGTTTTATTTTCTCTGGTGACAGCTATTTAGTCTTTGGAGCACTTCCATCTATAGCAGTCCCTCCAAAATATACTGCAGAGAGGGTTGTGGGAGGTAAATTCCCTCAACTTTTGCTTATTTGGAAATTGTTTAATCCCTGCTTCAAATTTAAATGATAATCTTGCTGAGTAGAATATTCTCAGTTCAAGACCCTTCTGTTTCATTGCATTAAATATATCATGCCACTCCCTTCTGGCCTGTAAGGTTTCTGCTGGGAAAAGTAATGATAACCATCAGGTGCGTGGCCTGAGAGACTATTTCCTTCCCCAGATTGGGGAACTTTTTAGCACTTATTTCCTCAAACACACTTTCTATCCCTTTTTCTCTCTTCTTCTTCTTCTGGTACCCCTATAATGCAAATATTGTTCCATTTGGATTGGTCACACAGTTCTCTCAATATTCTTTCTTTCCTAGAGATCCTTTTTTCTCTCTGTGCCTCAGGTTCTTTGTATTCCTGTTCTCTAATTTCTATTTCATTTACCACCTCCTCTACCTCATCTAGTCTGCTTTTAAGTCCCTCCATTGTATGTTTCATTTCAGATACATTTTTCAAAGTTTCTATCTCTTTCTTAAAGTCCTCCCCAAGATCTTGAATATTTTTCTGTAACTCCATGGGCGTTTTTATGATTTTTATTTTGAAATATTTATCAAGAAGATTAGTGATTTCAGTTTCACTTAGCCCTCTTTCTGGTGTTTGAGGGATTTTGGTTTGTACAGGATTCTTTTGCTATTTCATATTTCTAATGATTATTGTGGAATAATAACTTTGTGTAGGTGGTGCCCTCTAGTAGCCAGAAGCTCTACTCTCTGAAGCTGCCCAGCACCTGGAGCAATGGTGGGGGTCACAGGTGAGCAGTGCTGGTGCCTGCTAGGAGGAAAGAACTCTTTTGTGCTTCCTGGCTGCAGTGCCTGCCTCCAGTGCCAGGGCCAGTGAGCCGAGTGCACAGGGAGGAGCCTCTGTGTTATGCCCCTGTAGCCGCTGTAGGCCGGACCTCCCTCCAGCTGGCCTGGTGTAATGGTGGGGGCAGCAGGTTTGCAAACAGGTGCTGGCAGGGAGAAAGGAGTGGCAAGCTGCATATCACAGTGGGGGGCCTCGGCGCTGCATTGCCAGCCAGGGGTATGGAGTGCCTGAAGCTCCTGAAAGTTCCCAACCTGCTGTGCCGAGTGTGCCAGGAAGATCTTGTCCACCTGTTCTTTCTTCTGAGCAGCAAACTCTGTGCAATCCTTGCCCCTTTTGCACTCCTCTTACTGGGAAGTCTTTCAAAGTGCCCACCTTTCTTTTGCCCCGGAGTGGCTGGTTGTGGGTGCCTGTTCTCCACAAGTGGCTGGAATCTCATTCTCTCTGAGTATTCCATGTGTCTTTGCTTTCCAACCCCACTCATCTCCAGAGCACCATGTAATGTGGGTTTGTGCTCCAGAAGCAGATGTCCAGGGTGGGTGTTAAGCAGTGCTGGGCCTTTACCCTCTCCCTGCGCCATTTCTCTTCCTCCTGCTGGTGACTTGGGGAGAGGGGGGAGCTTGGGTCCTGCCAGATCATGGCTTTGCTACTTTACCCTTTTCTGAGTGGGCTTTTCTTTTCCCAGATATAGGCCATCTTTTGCAATCTTCTTTCCAGTCACTCTTTCAGAATTAGCTGTATTTGCTATATTTTCGTGTTATCTGTGGTTTTGGGAGGAAGTTTCTATCTCACTTCTCATGCTGCTATCTTTTTCTGCCTCCACTACCTAATATCATTAATATTGGTTTCTCTAGAGCGGAGGTTGGCCACTATGGCCCATAGGTCTGCTGCCTGTTTTGGTAAATAAAGTTTTATTGGAATATAGCTCCACTCATTTGTTTAACCTATGTGGTAAAAGTGCTGCTGTTACCTAGGTGGTTGCTTTCCTGCTACAGTGGCAGAGTTGGGTCATTGCAGTGGAGGCCATAAGGCCTGCAAGCCTGAAATATTGAGTCTAGCCCTTTAAGAAAATGTTTTTGGACCCACTGCTCTAGAGAATTTAAAGTTTTCAGCTTTGTATTTGTTATCTATTGCTGAATAACAGCTTGCCCCAAGTTTAGCAGCTTCAACAAGAAATATTTATTGTTTTGCAGTTTCTGTGGGTCAAGAATTCAGGAGTGGTTTAACTGGGTGGTTCTGACCCAGGGTTTCTCATGAGGTTACAGTCGAGACATTGGCCAGGATTCCAGGCATCTGAAGGCTCGACTGGAGCTGAAGGATCCTCTTCTAAGATGTTTTGCCCATGTAGCTGTTAGTTGAAGGCCTTAGTTCCTTGCTAGCTATGGGCAAGATGTCTCAGTTGGATCTCTCCACTGGACTACTTGAGTGTCCTCACAGTTTAGCAACTGGCTTCCCTCCAGCAAGTGATCTGAAAGAAAGCAAGGAGAAAGCTATAACATTTTTTATGATCTAGTCTCAGAAGTCACACACCCTATTTACCCCATACTCTATTTGTTAGAAAAAAGTTACCAAGTTAGTCCACACTCAAAGAGGAGAATTAGGCTCCACCTTTTTTTTTGTCATCACAATTTTTTTTGATATCATTAATGTACAATTACTTGAGCAACATTATCCCCCTATTATCAAGTCCCCCCAACATACCCCATTACAGTTACTGTCCATCAGCGTAGTAAGATGCTATAGAATCATTACTTGTCTTCTCTGTATATACTGCCTTTCCTGTGCCCCCCCCCACTACATTATGTGTGCTCATCGTAATGCCCCTTTTTCCCCCTTATCCCTCCCTTCCCACCCATCCTCCCCAGTCCCTTTCCCTTTGGTAACTGTTAGTCCATTCTTGGGTTCTGTGAGTCTGCTGCTGTTTTGTTCCTTCAGTTTTTGCTTTGTTCTTATGCTCCACATATGAGTGAAGTCATTTGGTACTTGTCTTTCTCCACCTGGCTTATTTCACTGAGCATAATATCCTCTAGCTCCATCCATGTTGTTACAAATGGTAGGATTTGTTTTCTTCTTATGGCTGAATAATATTCCATAGTGTATATGTACCACATCTTCTTTATCCATTCATCTACTGATGGACACAGGTTGCTTCCTTTTCTTGGCTATTGTAAATAGTGCTGCGATAAGCATAGGGGTGCATATGTCTTTTTCAAACTGGGCTCCTGCATTCTTAGGGTAAATTCCTAGGAATGGAATTCCTGGGTCAAATGGTATTTCTATTTTTAGTTTTTTGAGGAACCTCCATACTGCTTTTCACAATGGTTGAACTAATTTACATTCCCACCAGCAGTGTAGGAGGGGTCCCCCTTTCTCCACATCCTTTCTCCACATTCCCCTTTCTCCACAAACATTTGTTGTTCTTTGTCTTTTGGATGTTGGCCATCCTAACTGGTGTGAGGTGATATCTCATTGTGGTTTTAATTTGCATTTCTCTGATGATTAGTGGTGTGGATCTTTTCATGTGCCTGTTGGCCATCTGAATTTCTTCTTTGGAGGCTCCAGCTTTTAAGGGAAAGGGTATCAAAGTATCTATGGACTATTTTAATCCCACCGACCTTATTTCCAAATCATTTTTAAGGATTTTTTGTTTTGTTTTGTTTTAAGGCCTACAACAGGAGTTGACAAACTTTTTCTATAAAAACAATAGTTAGTACATGTTTTTGGCTTGTGGGCCATATGGTCTCTGTTACAACTACACAACAACTCTACCAGGAAAGTTGCCATAGACAATAGGTAGGTACATGAATGGGCATGGCATATTAAAATCCAATACAATTTTGTTTATAAAAATAGGCATGGAGTTGAATTTGGCCCACAGGCTGTAGTTTACTGGACCCTAGTCCAGAAGATTCTTTTTCAAGAATAGAAATAAAAAAGTTGAGTCATACAGAAGACACATAATTTAAAACCAATGATCTGTGAGTCTTTGACCCTTCCCAACCAGGTCATATG
Organism: Manis javanica; assembly: GCF_040802235.1. Taxonomy (NCBI): domain Eukaryota; kingdom Metazoa; phylum Chordata; class Mammalia; order Pholidota; family Manidae; genus Manis; species Manis javanica. The sequence continues at coordinate 86,893,855 of NC_133169.1, read as the reverse complement.
CTCCTCCAAGATAAGAACCATGGATTACACATTTTATTCTCCTTAGCACTTGATAAGGTTCTGGGCATGTAGTTGCTGTCTAAGTATTAATTGTTTATTATTTAATGGGTTTATAATATTCTATTGTATGACTATGCTATAATACTTAACAACTATTTCTAGCCTTTGTTAGTGCAAAAAGCTGTGATAAATACACACACACACACACACACACACACACACACACACAGATGAGTATATTGTAGTTCAGATTCCTGGAAGTATAATTTCTGAGTCAAAGATTATGTGTACTCTTAATTTGATGAAAAGTTTCCAATTCATGTTTAATTAATTTCATATAATATATGTACAATATTTCAGGATAAAAAATGTAATATGCCTTGAACTTTATTAACTTGTATTTCCTGAGTGATCTTCATAGACTCCTATATATGTCCTTTTTATGCAAAGTAGTACAGCTGAATGCAGAAAACCAGAGTACTTATTGTCAAGGCAGGGCATCAAGGCACAGAGCAGGCAGAAATGAAGTAAGTCTCCTCTCTTACTATGTTTTCAGAAATTTCTTAAGATACGTCATAAACTTTTAGATTTCCCAGAGCATAATACATAAATCACTACTAGCACTGCCCTTGCCATACCAAAAACTCTTATCTTGTAAGTCCTTGTTAAAACACAAATATATGTAGGAGGCAGTATATCCCCTTATCGCATGGTCATTGTCAGTGCATCCTATGGGAAGTGCCAACGGATTGGCCTTGCATCAGTACACCAAGAAAGGGTGATGCTTTTAAGAGTCATTCTTGACTAAAAGAATTATTGTGGGCAAGGAGAGGTAAGGACCAAAATGTATGAAGTGCTTATTAAGTATCAGATTCTTTACTCGTGTTTCCTGTTAAAGTAGATATTACTACCTCTCTTTCACAGATGAGGAAAGATGCTCAGAGGATTTATTGACTTTCTGGTCAAAAAGCTACTAAGTGGTGGTCAGAATTTATTTGATGTGGGGTCCTTCTAACTCCAAAGCTCTTTTTACTATACCATGCCTCCTCGTAATGTGCTCAGAATGCACTGAGATCCTCAAGATAGAGACATGGAGACTTGAGAACACGGACTTCTCAAGACTGGCCTTATAACACTAAGGAATTTCAGAAAATTTTCAGCCATTGCTCTGGTTTGCTCTGTCCAGGAAGAAAGAAGTAGGAGCTGCCCATCTGAAAGCAGATTCTTGATCAGGTAAAAGGGAAGCCAGCAGGAGAGCTAGACGGGATACCAAGAAGTAATTACATTGACCTAGAGTTGAGAGAAAGGGGATAATTTAATTTAGTCATATTATCTGGTTGTTATGCTAATTAGAGGAAATAAAAAGGGGAAAGAGAAAGAGAAGACAAATGAAAGGAAAAAGGTGGTGGTTAGGGGGACTACTTGAGAAGAATGAGACTTTGCTTTTCGTGGTTCCAGTGATGTAAAATCAAACCTGAAACCTCTTTGCTGTGCCCCTTTATGGTTTCACTTTGGGGGGAAAAATCTATTCTACTATATTTTATATTCTTTAATAAATATTAGAAAGAAACTTTGTGATTCCAGTAACCACTTCTCTCCCTGTCCTAGGATGTTGCTCCTAGATTGTATTTCTTCCTAATATATAATATAATATAAATGGGCCTATATATTATATAAACATATATTCATGTTAATATATATGAATTAATATATGTGCACATATATGTTATATTGTAATGGAAAAGCTAGAGTAAAATCTTACTCATTTGGACTCCAGGAATTCAGAATTTTTAATAAAAAACAGTCATAGGTTGTGCTAAATTTTAGATCATTGAGAATATAAATTTTATTTAATTAAAAATTTTTTTTTCCAGACTGAATAAAATCTTTAATAGGAGAGAAAGAACTTTGAAAAATTATGCAAATTTAAAGAACAATATTTTTTAAATTTGGGCTCAGGTAAAGGTTTTTAAGTAAGACAAGATACCCAGATTTATGAAGTAAAAGAAAATCGTATTTGACAAAACAATAATTTAATATTTTGTGTTTTTAAAAAAAATTTATTGTGGTATATACAATAAAATACACAAATCCTAGTGTGCAGCTCAACAAATTTTGACATGTAACCATTACCTAGATCAAGAAATCAAACATTCTCAGTAATATTTTTCCCCTTCTTATGTCTCCCATAGCCCCCAACCCCTGACCCAGGAATATAGATTTTTAAAAAGGCAAAGTAATTGAAAAAACTCATTTAAGAAATTTAACACCTATTTCATAGTTACTGTTTTGTCTGAATTCAGAACAAAAATAAGTGGAATTTATTCAGTAAAAAACTTTCATTTACATGCTATTAAAAAACGGAATTAATCCCCGAGGGAATACTATACAGCCTTAGATCAGCTTTTTGGGAATGTTGAAAGTAAGAGAGGTTAAAAAATAGTTTTGGAAGGAAGTGCTATGCCAAAAGGAAGTAGAGGAAAATTAGGGTCTAAAAAATACTGGAACTGATACGTAAGAGGTTTTTTGGTGACATCCAGAGGTTAGTTTTGGTAGTGTGGTGTATGGAAGTAAAATTTCAGGGATTTAAGGAATGACTAAGTAGTAAGGAAATGGAAGCTTCCAGAGAACATTCATTCCAAATTTTTGGCAGGGAAATGAAGGAGAAAACCAACAGTAACAATGGGCAAAGGGCAATAAGTGCAAGTGAAGATTTTTGCAAAAAGTGGGAGACTTCTGCATGATTGAAGGCAGCAAAGGAAAGCTATGTCAGAAAGGGTTGGGAAGGAATGAAATTAAAAGACTAGGTAGAAAAGGAAAAATTAATAAATTAGACTTTACAAAATAAAAAACTCTGCTCTTTGAAAGACGCCCTAAGAAAATGAGAAGACAAGCCACATGCTGGGAAGAAAACATTTGCAAACCAAATATTTGATAAAGTATCTCAGTAACCTGAATATGTAAAATATTCTCTAAATTCAATAAAAAGAAAACAAACAATCCAGTACAGAAAAAATGGACAAAACATTTAAACAAACACTACAAAAGAAGATATACAGATGGCAAATAAGCACATGAAAAGATGCTCAACATCATTAGTCATTAGGAAAATGCAAATTAAAATGACAATAAGATACTACTACACACATAGTAGAATGGCTCAAATAAAAACAGCAATAGCAACAGTCAATGATGCCAAATGCTGGGAAGGATATAGAACAACGAACTCTCATGCATCACTGGTGGGGATGCAAAATGGTACAGGTACTTTGGGGAACAGTTTGCCAATTTTCTATAAAGGTAAACACACATTTACTCTATGACCTAACAATACCACTCCTAGGTATTTACCCAAGAGAAGTGAAGGCTTATACCCCCACAAAAACCCCCATGGGAATATTTGTAGCAGCTTTGTCCATATTTTCCAAAAACTGGAAATAAATTGTGGTATACCTATACAATGGAATACTGTTCAGCAATAAAAAGAAACAAATTGCTGATACATGCAGCAACAGAAATGATTCAAAAGTGTCATGTTTTGTGAAAGAAGCCAGATTCGAAAGGCTACATTCTGTGACATTTGGAAAAAGGAAAACTAGGGACAGAAATCCAATCAGCAGTTGCCAGTGGGCTGAGGGTAGAAGAGGTGCATGAAGGTTGTTGCAATGGTTACATGACTAAGTTTGTCAGAATTCATAAAACTTTACACCTTAAGTATAGTGAATTTTACCGAATGTCAATTATACCCCAATGAACTTGAAAAGATTTGTTAAAGGGAATATTTCCTTGACAATAGTAGGAATACTTGAGCACGCATGTTCTTTTCTTGCTTTAAAGCTTTTGCATGCATGTTTCCTCTGCCTCTTTCCTGTTCCTTTTCCCTGAATAACTCCTTATTTTCCTTAGGGTTCAATAAAGCATTACTTTTCCCCAGAAAGTTTTTCCTGGCCCCGTAGACTAAGTTAATGTTTCCTGTTGTGTGCTCCTAAAAATGCTCATCTAATCCCTATGGCAGGGTATGTCAGACTCCACTGAAACTGCTTATTTAATTGTCTGTCTTCTGCTTTGTGCTATAAGGTCGGTGAGCCAGGAAGGATATTTGTTGAATGAATGGGAAGAACTAGCAGGAGGTTTAGAATGGCTCAATGAGAAATTGAATATTAAATTGATAAGGGACAAAAAAATATTTGAGTTATTCCTAAAACTACATCTCTGGTCTTGACCTCTAACCTGTTTTCCACCAGCATGATTCTGTTTGTCTGTGTGATATCTTCACGAGGCTGTCCTACCACTGCTTTAGCCTAAATATTTCTAAGCAGAAATAATTTCCTTCTTCCTCAATTTCATTCAAGTTGAAATCTTTCCCCAATTATTCTATTTCTGTCAAATGGTATCCCTATTCTTACAGCCTTCTAAAGGAGAACCCTTAGAATTATATCTAAGTTTTCCTTCTATATGCACTTTCATCTAATTTGATGTAAAAATGTGACAATCCTTCTTTTGAAATGTTTCTCATTCACATTTGCTTTTCCATTCCCACTGGTGTTCTCAGAGAGCCAAATCTGGCGGGAGAGGCAGGTACTAAAACAAGGAAACATATATTCAAATATGTAAGCATGACTTGTGATAAGTTCAAGGAGGGGGAAAAAGTGAAGCGCTGCTACAGAGAATTATGGGATGGGAGGACCTCATCTATACAGGTGGCAAAAGAAAACTGCTTAGAGGAGATAACATTTAAACTGGGAAGAATGAGAGCCAGCAATAGCAAGAATAAAGGGAACCCATACTGAATTGAAGGAAAAGAACGTGAGTAGATTTTGAGGTGAGGACAAAATTGGTGTTCGAGTATATCCTGTTCCCAAGCTGATGCAGCCGGAAGGCAGCGAGCAGGGAGGACCCTGCTAAGGGGTGTACACTACGGCAGAGGGTTTGAATGTTATTGTTTCTAATGTGAAGCTATCCAAGGATTTTAATCAAGGGAATAACAGTGCAAGAAGTAGTAGAGCGAGAAAATGGCTAAACAGCATGAGCATATCAAAATAAGATGGTAAAAAAACATCACCAATGGTACTAAAGCTAACTGGGGACGGTAAAACTAAAGTAGTAGAAAACAATGAGTAAGATGAGAGGGAGGGTGATTGGAGATAAAGCTTTCTAGTGGCATTGATCATTCAGGAAGAGAATAGACCCAAGGACACATGGAAAACCTATAAAATTTTACTTCAAGCCAGTCTGAAGAAAGAACAAATGAATCGGTATCACATAGACCAATTTTGTTATAGTTTTAACCATAACAACAAAACTGGAAATCAACAAAAAGCTCCACATCCTACAGTAGAGTGTCTTTTGGTTTCTGCTTTTAGCAGTGAGGTGGACGGCAGTAGTGCCATTTGCTGAAATGGGAAAGGCTGAAGGAGGAAAAGGTTTTTTTTTTAAGCTGAGTGGAAATGGGGTCAGAGGAAAGAGGAATCAGTTCAGAGATGTCTGGCCAACGTAACGCCTAATGAAGTATTGGACAGATGTAACCGAACTGATTTGCCAGCCATAGATTTAATATGTCTGCTCCGACCTGACTTCTTTTCAAAGAACTATCTTTCTCTTTTGGTATTTTGTAAATTTGAGTTTGAAAATCACGTATTTATATTAATTTTGCCAATTAATTGGTTATGTTGCCCCCTTGTGGTGTACTTTAGGATAGCAGGGGATGTGTTGGATTCCTGTACAATTATTTTTTAAATAAAGGAAGCAAGGATTATAAAACCACTGGTGTTAGTATTCAGAATAATGCATTGCCTTTCTTATTTCTACATTATGTATTCTTTTCCAGATCCCAAAATATTATTATTGCCTTTATATTAAACTATTAATGTTTCAAAAGATTAGATCCCCCCAAAGAGAAAAAGCTCAATACACAAAAAGCTAATATTTGTTGACTGCTTACTATGTTCTAGGCACCAATGTAAGTTCTTTACCTGAACATCTCAGTTAATACAATAATCCTATGAATATATCATGTCTGACTTGAGGAAGTTGAGGCATGGAAAGATAAATAATTTACTCAAAGCTACATAGCTAATAAACACCAGATCTCAGATTTGAATATATGTTCTACAGCTCTTACCCTTCACCAAATCAGTAAGCACTGTTTAAATCAGGAAAAAATTTTTAAATCTAAATGTTTAACAATAAGGAAAAGTCCCAGTAAACTCAATTTGATAGAAATCTGTGTATACATTTAAAATGATAGATTCAAAGATTATGTAATAACATGGGAAACTATTCAAAATGTGAAAAATACATCTGATGTTATGCATGCAGTATGAGTTATCATCTGTTGTGACATTCTAACATGTTTTTTATCTTTTAAGTTTTAAAAAACTTGTTTGAAAATAATTTCAAACTTATAAGAAGTTGAAAAAATAAAAATAGTAAAAGGAATACTCAACTATTCTTATACACATCCATCTATAATCATTTTTACCCCACTTGCTTTAGCATTTATTCTGTCTTTACACACACACACACACACAAACACACACAATTTTTTTTTCTGAGCCATTTGAAGTTGTTATATACATCAGTTCTTTACCCTTAAATACTTTGGCATGGATTTCTGAAGAATTGGGCTTTGCTCTACAGTTCTTAATTTTATAAGTTTACATTCACATAATACTTTAATTTACTCTCCATATTCCAAATTTTTTAGTTGATCTAATAATGTCCTTCCAGTACAGGTTCAATTTTAGGGTCAGGTGTAGCATTTAGTCATCATGTCTCTTGAGCTGCTTTAAATCTGGAACATTTCCCAGCCTTTCTTTGTCATTTTTGACATTGACATTTTTAAGGAATGTAACTCCTCCACACCCCTACCTTTTTAAAAAATAGAACACTTTTCATTTCTATTTGTCCAATGTTTCCTTATTATATTGAGTTTATATACTTTCAGTGGAACTATTGCATAGACGACACTGTAATTTTCTCTGGGCAGTTACATCTGGAGGTGCGTGAGGTCCATCTGTTCCTCACAGGTGATATTAATATTGATCACTCGGCCAAGGGGGTGCCTGATTTCTCCACTGAAAATGTTTAATCATCTTTTTGGTTTCTTGCAGTAGGAACTGTGTATGGGAGATACTTTAAGACCAGGCAAATATCCTATTCCTCACTAAAAATTCCCCTTAGATTTGGCATCTATTGATGATTCTTGCTTGATCCAGTCATTACCACGAAGGTCACAAAATGATGATTTCCCACCTAGCACCCTGTCCACGTACTCCAGTTGTCCCTCATATGGCTGCATTATGACTTTCATGAGCCCTCTGCCTTCAAGGGCCCCTTTCTCCATAAAAAATGTTTTAAATCATATTTTATGACTGTTGGTATAAAGATGAATATGATCCAGCCTGGATTTATTGTTATTACATTTATTTTTCTTCTGATTTTTTTTAAAGGAAATAAAAATTAAAGCATTTTCATGGGCCTTTAAAAGTATTATGTGCTTTAGACACTGTGCCTAATGGATAAATTGGCTCTGGGCCCTTAGCCTTTTGCTCTATGCAAGAGACTTCCCTTCTCCCTCACTTATTTATTCAGCTGACTGTTTTATCTATCTATCTATTTATCTATCACCTATCTAATAATGATATGGACTCATAGATTGCTATTTTTTTATAGTTTATAATTCATTACTGTTTTTACTTGGTTTGGGGCTCAAATTGTCCCAGATTTGGCCAGTGGGATCCTTATCAAGGATGGCTGCCGTGTCCTTGCCACAGGCTCCCATCATCTTTAGCATTTATTTTCTGGCATAACAAGATGTTCTGGGCTCCACTTGTACCTACCTTGCTCCAGCCCTGCAATCAGCCATTTCTCAAAGGAGTCCAGGTTCCCTATAGTAAGCAAAGATATTAGAAACTAAGATCTAGGTACTAGACATGCTCTTGGTTTTTGCTGTTGGGTTGTATTTACTTCTTGGACCTTTGAACAGCAGAGTTGGGAAATGTAGGCCTGTATATATATATATATATACACACACACACATACATCTGCATAGATACATACACATGGGCTCATACATAAACATGTATATACATATGCATAGTTTGGGCATCATGAGTTCATACCAGTTTCTCTAATTTCAGCCCATCTCCACAGAATTCTTTCTTGCCTCCCCCATTCCATACTTACGTGTAGCTTCTTCCACAGCGAGAAACTTGGCTCCCAACAGTAGCGGCACATTTACTCATTTGCTCAATCCTAGATTGCATCTAAAATCGTTTCAGAAGAAACTTTGCCCATACCACTACGATTAACAACCCTACTAAAAAAGAGTTCAAGATTTGTTTGCCCTTTTCTCTCTCTACCCTGTTCAAAACTAAGAGTACATTGTCCTCATAAATCCCTTGGATTAGTTCCTTCTTTTAAATTTTTTTCCTATTCAGTGTGGTCATAGTAGTTATTTGAAATAAATTATGCTAATTTGTTTCCATTGGATTTTGGTTTTAGTTTCCCCCCCTTCTTATGGATTTAATTTATTTTTGAATATGTAAAACATTAACATGCTTTCAAAACTTAAAGCTATACAAAGTTACACTCCAAGAAGGGTCACTCCCTTCTGTGTGACTTCCAGTCACTCCCCCTCCACCCCTGTTCCTTGTAGGATATACGTTTCACTGTTTTCTGGTTTAATCCTTCCTCTGTTTCTTTTGGAATGATGATGTGTATTTTCTTTCCCTTTTTTTCTCACACAAAAGGTAGCGGATTACATAGGTTCTTTTGCATTTTGCTTTTTTCATTTACCATCTTCCGGAAATGATTCCATGTAAGTCCATAGAGGTCTTCCTCATTCTTCACACTGTGTAGTGCCCCACTGTGTGATGTACTACAGTTCATTCAAACAACCTCTTTCATTTAGATATTTAGGTAATTTCCAGTATTTTGAAATTGCAAACAATGCTGCAATGTACAATCTTTTTCATGTGTGGTTTTTTATTATTGGAGCTGTAACTTTGGGATCAGCGTCAACACATGGGATTGCTATATTGAAGAGTGTGTTTGTATGTCATTGTGTCGCGTTCCCCAGCAATGTGAGAGTATCTGTTTTCCTACATGCTCACCAACAGAGTGTGTTGTCAAGCTGTTGATCTTCCTTTTTTTTTGGCCAATCCACTAAGTGAGAAATGATGTCTCAATATGCCTGGATAATTTACATTTCTCTTATTATGAAATCAAATATCTTTTTATATGTTTAAAAACTGTCTTTTAAAATTTCTTTATGAATTATCTGTTCATGCCTTTTGCCTATTTGTCTATAGGATTATCTTTTGGTCATATTTGTCTCCATTTTAAGGAGATCTTTAAGAAGTAAACTGAAATACTAACCCTTTATCTGTGGTACATGAACATTATTCGATCTCCCAGTTTGTTGTTGTCCTTTTGGCTTTTATGGTGTTTTTTGTCAGACAAAACATGTTTATTTTTATGCAATCAAATTTATCAATCTTCTATTTTTCTTGCCTCCAAATTTTAAATTATAGTTACAAAACACTTCCCTACACAGAAGTTAAAGAGGAATTCACCTAAGTTTTCTCCTAGAACTTGTATGGTTTTATTTATTTATTTGTGCATTTAACCCTTGGATCCATGTAGAGTTTATTCTGTGTATGGTGTGATGAATGGTCTAATTTTACTTTTTTCCAAATGGCTCTCATATTTTTTAAAAACACCTAGAAGGTAATTCTCTCAAATCTTGATAATCATTAGTTGTAGGTGCTTGGAATATAGATGATTTTGTTTTTCTTCTTTTCTCTTTTTTTCTATTTTCCAAGTTTTTGTTAATGAGTTGTGTTTTTTTTGTTCTTTTTTTTACACAGGAGGAAAGATTTAAAAAAGAAATAGAGAGCTGGAACAAGAGCTCTGGCATTGTGGAGGTCAGGAGTCCCATCAGTATTGCTTTCATGCTCAGAACCCTGGCAGCACCTGTGGTCTTTACTCACCTTGGGACTAGCTTTACACTTTTTGTGTTAGTTCTGTCTAGCAAATGTGAATGTTCTCTCTTCAGTTAGACTGTGAACTTCTTGAAGTCAAAACTATTGATTAACAGTGACCGCATTGCATAAATGCACATCCAATATATTTACTAGGCAAATTTCTGGTTTTTACTTGAGTACATATGGTAACTATTTTTATAGAATCCCTGAATATGTCATTGTATCTAACAGTGTTGGATAAATACTGGTATACTTATTAAATAGTTGATTTCGATATTCCAGCCTGGACCACAGAAAGTAGTAGTAGACGTAATTCTCTTTCTTTCTCTTCTTCGTCTAGGTGCCAAATGATTTTTACACATATGTAGTCCAGTCTCAATAGGGAGATTGCACATTAACATGCTAATAGGCTTAGGAAGTGGAGGAAATAGTTTTTAATGTTTTTAAAATTTGAGCTCCATCTTGCTCCTCATTACACTTTGCTTTATGCAACAGTGCCTTCTAGAAAACTTTTGAGTGGATAATTTTTTAGTTAATTGTATCATGACCTCAACATTGGCTAATTGGTGATAAATTAAAAAATATGTATACATATATTCATATATAAACGTTCAAACACATACATACAGCCCTTCACCAATACTAGCTGGACTTCCTTGTCCTCTTCTACAAACCTAACCTAAATTTTATTTTGTTTACACTTTTTACACTTTTTCTCCAAGGCTTTTGTTGCTATTTCTTCCAAGGTGATATTACCCATAAACAGTTTTAGGAAGAACAGCACACAGGGTGATCTCTCCAAGGACCTGTACCCCTCTGGAATGGCAGTTTGTGCTTGCTTTGTCTGATAGAGTTTTCTCCTTGTCCTTCTGGTGAATCCCAGTTTAACCTTTAGAAATCGTACTTTATTATCACACCCTTTGTGACATGTTTCTTGAGAGAATGCATCCTCTGTACTGGTGCCTAAGGGATACCAACGATCTGAAGTTGATCAGAGGAGAAAGAGCCAGATAGGAGCCTGTAGGTAAGTGGTGTGGACAGAAACCCAGTGGGGGTAGGTTGAGAGAACAGCAGGTAGAAAATGGAGATAGCAACTATAGACAACCATTCAGGAAGTTTTGCTATGAATGGCAAAGATAAGCAAAGATAAGGAAAATGGGACAGTGGGTGAAAGGAGTATGGAGTCAAAGAAATTTCTTTTAAATGGATGATATTAAGTCATATTTATCCACTAGAGGAATAAATCAATAGGGAAAAATTGATGATGTAGCAGAAGGGAAACAATGGAATGAGTCCTTAAAAAGGCAAAAATGGTTGTTTTTTTGAAGTATAGTTGGTATATAATATTAGATTCGTTTCAGATGTTTAACATGAGTCAACAATTATATACATTGTGAAATGCTTACCATGATAAATGTAGTTACCGCCTGTCCCCATGAAGACATTGCAATATTGGCTTTGGATAGGAGTGGAAACAGTTTTTCCAGTGTAACAGAGGCAAGGCAGAGGGTGAGTACAGGTGTGGAATGGCTCACATATTTGATGGTGGAAAGAAGGGGGAATGCCTGTCAGATTTTTTCTTTCTTCTACGACAACAGAGTTGAGTTTATCAAAACAAAATGTCTGCTTACCATTTATGTGTAAGATGCATAAAGGAAGTAAACTATATACTTTCTAGATAGTCTTGCCCAAGATACTGTTTCAGTATCTATTGTAGTTTAACAAACTATTTCCAAACGAACTGGTTTAAAACAGCAATTTATTACTTCTCACTACTCTGTGGATTGACGAGGTGTTGGCTGAGGTGCTGAGAAGGGTGGAATGACTGACACGGCCTCACTCGTACGGCTGGCAGTTGATGCTGGCTGCTGGCTGGAAGCTCCGCTGGGGCTGTCAGCCAGGGGCCTTGCTTTTCCTCCAGGTGGGCTTTTTCGCACAGATGCTTGGACTTCCTCACAGCGTAGTGGTCTCAAGGGAGAAAGACTTCTCACATGTTGGACTGCTGGGTCGTTTGGAGGAGATTCCATATTAAGGTAATTTCGGCTTTGGGGCCCACATTTTAACCATCCAATCTGTAGCTGGAAAACCATACCCATATTTTGTCTTATTAATTAAAACTGTCTAATAAGAATTCTTGACAATAACAACAATAGCTGTGATTTTTCTTAGACTTAGAAAATAAGCAAAGCTTCATTTCTCCTTTGGTGACCTTTCTCCAGGTAGAAAACTGCCACCTGTTACCACGTCTGCTCTTACTTTTCTATGTGTGTGACAGATTTATCCTGGGTGGAAAATTTTAAAGTTCCATTTCCCCCTTACTAGTTATGGCGATTTTCTGATGCACTGTCAAGTACAAAAAGAGGGAACATTGAAGGAATTTTTACACACAGGGGAAATGAAGAGCTCTTGCTTCTGACTCCATGGATGTAAACACAGAAAATATGAATTATACTCAAAACTTTGCATCCTGAGAGAATGGAGAAAAAGGGAAGCTAACTTGCAGTATGTTCACAAGGAAGAAACAGTGGAGTCAGAAAAGTAAGAAAGAGCTAACTGATAGATGAGAAAAAATAGATAGCTTCTGGGAAAAACCACTTGGTCCATACAGATAACCCTATAGTTTTCTACTTCAAAGAAGGTGAATTGTAAGCATTGTAGTTCATTTTAAAGGGAATTCTGTATTCCCCTGGACTTAATATCACAAAATTGCAAACTAAAAAATACCTGAACCCAAGTATAAAGTTCCACAGGAATAATGTCCTTTTGGTGAGAAAATGATGGGTAGGGGAACCAATCCATGTAATATTGTAAACTTGTATCATACTTGTACCCTTATATCTACTAGAAATTATGGTTCCAAGTTGGAAAACTATCTCTGCCACTGTTTCCTGCATTTTATAGCACTTTCCCTTCTTTTGTCCACAACTTCCCCTGGCCAGACAATGGGAATTTATTTCATCTTTAAGGTTCCCCTGCAGGGCAGGTCCAATAAAACTTTCTATGATGATGGAAATCTTCTATATTTTCACTGTTTAGTACAGTAACCTCTAGTCATATATGGTGATTGAGCACTTGAAATGTAGCTAGTAATGAGGAATAAACTTCCACATTTTATTTCATTTTAATTGCTTATAATTAAAATTTTAAATAGCCACGTGTGGTGTGGCTGCATACTGGATGCCATAGCCTGATGTCTCTCTTGTAGCTCACAGAATTCTGCTCTTCTCCTTTTCTCTGAAATCTGAAAAAACCGAGCTGCCCTATCATAATTCACTAATGGGCATTGCCCTATCATAGTGTTTATTTGTTTAATGTCTGTATCCCAAGCTCCTTAGGGGCAAGGGCTGAGGTTATTTTTTCTTACTTTTATGTTATGCTCAGCACCTAGTCTAGTATCTTGAACTTGAATGTAATAGGTCCTCAATAATTATGTGAGTATATGAGTGGATTAAAAAGTATCTATATACCCTTGGTATAAATGAGGGCTCCACTATCTACTCTGTGTGTGTGTGTATGTGTGTATGTGTGTGTGTGTTATGAGAGAGAGGTTTCTCAAGAACCTAAAGATGTGGAGAGGAGACCCAGACCAGGTTATTAAAGAGAAATAGAGGTGGCTGTAGAAAACTTTGGAATCAGAAATTGACTTTATTAGTAAGACTCTTCTTAAGCATTCCCTATGGGACAGTATCCCAAGAACTTTACATAAAGTGTCTTACATAATCCTCATAAGATGACTGTGGAATAAGTACTATTATCCCCATTTTATAGGGGGCATGGAGGAAAAGAGTAACTTACCCAAGGTCATACAGCTGTAAGTAGTAGAGCAAGTGTTTAAATTGCAGCCATCTGACTTCAGCGCCTACCTTCTTACCCATAATGCTGTATTTGCTTTCTGTTTCATTGTGTCCATATGGTGACAAGAACTTAGTGACCTCAAATGTCTACACCCGGCTTTTATCTAAATTTAAGCTTCAGTAAGCCAGTGTCTCCTGGAGGTTTAGGCCTCTTTCCAGGGGTGCTTGCAGGCTGGAGAGTGGGGTTAGCAGGACTGAGGATAATAGGCTAGGAAAATCTGGACAGGATTCCTTTTCTCAAAAAATCAAACAAATACTTTACTACCAGGATTTTTTCAACTTGTATATAATAAAGAGAAAATAAAACCATTTTTTTAATAAAACAAAATACAAAATAATCGAACACCCTCCTCTAAATCTCTTGTCTCTTAAGAAAGATAAATGAAAGCTAAGCATTAACTACAATCTGATTCTGAATTAATGAGTTTTTTTAGCTTTCCCTCTCCTCTCCTCTCCTCTCCTCTCTGTCACATATCCAGTGTTCCACAGATAGTCCACAGTTGATATTCCTATTTAGTTGTTTCTTTAATTGTTTCATGTTAGGATATTTATCTTCCCATGCTAATTATACTCTGCTTGCCCCCCCCCTATCTCCCCCACCCCACCCAGACCCACTCTCTGCCCTACCCTGTCTTGCTCTGAACCCTGGAGCATTGACCTCTTTGGCTTCCGTCACCTGAGCTCCCTTGTCCTCTGGCTTCCAATGGGTCCAGCAGAAGCTTGGCATCAGGGTAGGAAGAAGAGCCGGAAGAGAGATATGGGCATTTCTTCTCCCTCCTTTCTCCCTCCTTTGGTGCCACAGCCTTGCAGCAGCTGGCGGACAGCTCTTCCCACGTGGCTCATGGCCACTTTCTTCTCCTTGACCCTAGGCACCTCTGGGAGTGAAAGTTTTAACTTTTGCAGTCCATGGGTGTCTCTATATACCTGTTTCCTTGAATCTGCCCACATCTTTGTAAATAGCCCCTTTAATAAATTATTTTCAGTAAACTGTTCCAAGTAGGATACTATTTCCTGGTTGGGATCCTGCTGGAATATTTGCCCTTTTACAGTCTTTCCAATTTCTTAAAAGCATGAAAGAGGCCTAGATTTCCAAATCAGTATAAGATTAAATAAGCCTCAGGTAGACTGGCCCACAGATTGGATCATGAGCTTTTATCACTCTGTTTCTAACGCTGTTCAGGGAAGAGAGACTCTCTTAAGTATTGTATGCCCTGTTATAAGTATCAAATAGTTCATTGGGGTTTTTTATAGCTTGAATGAGGTGACCTCAAGATTATTCATTCCCTTTGAGACTGATCATCAAGCAGCCTTGTAATTACGAAATTGCTTTCCTTGGTAACTTGATCTAGAGAAAGGGGGACCTTGGAGGGTGGATGCAGACATTCTAGATCCTACAAATCTAATCTTCTTTTATATTAATCAAATCAATACTTTTAAAGAAAGAAAAAAAAACAATTTTCCATATTTCCCCTTTCCACATGCATGATATCTTTTTCTTTCTGGCTTGTGTTTCTCAAATATGTGTCTTTGTTTTTTTTTTTGCTTATGGCTTCAGCTCAATGTTAAAATGAAAATTCCTGTTACCCGGATCTATGAACTAATTTGTATCTCTGCTCCGACACTGTATCCGTATTCGGTCTTCCTTCCTGTTGGAACAGCAGAACCACTTGTCCTGTGTGCTCTCCCTGCCCGTCCTGTCTTGCCTTCTGGAGGGCTTCCTTCTGCACGTACCCCCTTTCTCCCACAACGATTTCTGCCTCCTTACTGAAATATTCCCATTAGCATTCAAACATGCTGGAGCGTCTCCTGTTGTGGTTGAAAACCCTCCCTTGACTCCACCTATCCTCCAACTAGTGCTTCATTTCTCTGCTTGTCTGCACAGCAAAACTTTTTGAAAACGTTGTTTGTACTGGCTGTCACCACTGCCTTACCTTTCATTGACTCCATTCTGGCTTCCAGGAAGCCATCGCTCTACTGAAGCGAATGGAGTCAAGGTTATCAGTGACCTCCATGCTGCTGATTCTGTCGCTCTTTCTCATCTTACTCAGCCTCTTATAAACCCTGGACACAGTTGACCAGTCTCTGTAAAATACTCTCCTCTTGGCTTCCACAGTTTCCATTCTCTCAGTCTCCTTTCCTGACTCCTCCCCCGCTATTCGAATTCTAAATGTTGGGTCGCCCCTGGGCTATGATCTAGACGTGCACCATCCGTGTGTGGCTAGTAAGCCCTTGAAATGTGGCTAGTACGAAGTGAGATATGCTGCGAGCATAAAATACACTCTGAATTTCAAAGACTTAGTATGAAAAAAATATATATAAAATTTCTCGTTAATGATTTTTATACGAGTACATATTGAAATAACATTTAGGAGCTCACATCTATTTCTACTGGACAGCACTGTTCTAAATCCTCTTCCTCATCAACTTTCTCTCTTCCTCATCTTATCTAGTTCCATAGTTTTACATACAACATGTATGTTGACTCCAAAATCTAGACCTCTAACTGACCTCTCATTTGAAATCCAGATTTACTTATCCATACTATCAGGAATCTCAGGATTGAAATGTTAAAAATGGAATTTTCTATTTCATCCAGCCCCATTGTATCAGTTGCTAAGTTTCCCATCTCAAGCAATGGTACCATTATCTGTCCAGTTGGTCAAGCCAGAACTTGAGTCATCCTTGATCACTCAGTCTCCCTTACCCACTCCATCCAATCTTCCAGTAAGTCTTGTCAGTTTCACCTTGGAATTACATTTTGAGTTGCATCCATTTTTATTCATCTCCACTGCCACTACCCCAGTCAAAGCCAAGACCATCTCCTACCCAGACTACTGCAACACTTTCCTAACGCTCTCTTTGCTTCTGATCTTGCACCTATTATAGTCTCTGCTCTATACCTCAGTGACCTTTTATATATAAACCAGATCATGTCATTTCTCTACTTAAACCTGCCAGTGACTGACCATTGTACCTAGAATAAAACCTACCGTAGTTTGCAAGGTCCAGCAGAAGTCTGATCCCTCCATATCTCCCTAACCTCATTCCATACCACTCTTTTCCCTTTTTATAACAATCTCCTACCTCACTGGCCTTCTTTCCATATGTCAAATTCGTTAGAGCCTCAGGCCCTTTGTATGGGATTCTTCCCTCTGTCTCAAATGCTCTGCTCCTGGGGTTTTGTATGGGTGACTCCTCTCCATCCATCAGACATCAATTCAATTATTGCCACCTTAGAGAGACCATCCTTGCAAGTGGCCTTCTGTCCTAGTCACTTTCATCTAATTAGACTCACACACTCTCTCTTCCTTCCTCTTTCTTTTGCTGAAGGTTTTGTGTATCTGTTTCCTTTTTGGTGTCTGTCTCCTTTTACAAGTATAAGCTTTTCAAGAGCAGGGACCTTGTGTATCTTACCTGCACCTGAAGTCTCAGCACCTGGTATAAAGCCTGGTCCAGAGGAGGCACGAGAAATAGTTTTGAGTGATAAACTGCGAAATAAATACTAATCAGGTGGATTTTTTAAAAGAAAGAATGAAACTATTTTTGGAAAAAATAGATATATTTAGAATGAATAATATGGAGGCCTAATAGATATTAATCCCTTCCTGTATTGAGCTTGTCATGTTCAGCAAATATTGAGGCCCTGGCATTTGCAAGGCATACTCTTCCTCCCTCAGAATTGGGGGGAGCAGAGAAAATAGTGAAACACAGAGGCTGAGAGGCAGGGGGGAGGGATGACATCAAAGTAGAAAAGTGGGTGGGCTGGGGGGAGGTCCAGGGCGAGTGCTGGCTCAGCACAGAAGAGCTCCTGATTTCTTGGCCTAGATTTTGGCTCCAGCACGACCCATGGCTGTATTTCTTTAGAATCTGGGTCAGTACACATAGTAGGTTTTCAATTAGTGTTTTTTGGAAGAATGAATACATTCATTTATGAATTGTAAAGAAACTCAGGAAAAGTAAAGTCTTGAAATTTCTGGCCTTGGATGATACTGGAAGTATTTAGGAAGCAAATGAAAAAGAATGCACACAAACTGGAAATTATGAAACAGAAACAAGGTTGAATTGGCCACGTGAAGGTACACTAGCCCAAGGATTTGGGAATAAAAGAAAAATATCTTCTTGTCCTGCTCCACGCCCCCAGAGTTCAATCAACCTTGGAGTTCCTGTTGACATCAGGAGAGGATTCCAAATACACAAATCAGGAAAACAGAGGGAGGAAAATCTTTGAATGTTAAACAACAAAAATATCCAGCTTGAGGACTTCTCATTTTTTCAATCTAAATTAGATATACTATGACATATAAAAGAAAACTAACGATGGTGCGAAGCACAAATGTATTACCTGATTGCAACAATACCAGACAGATAGATCTGTATCCAGATTGTAATTCTGCTGGGGTCTATTTTAGGGAGCTTCTGGATTTGAATCTCAAAGTGATATCTGCAAAAGAGATAGTAATCTGTGCTCACATAGCACTTTTCATCCAAAGGTCTCAAAGTGCTTTACAAAGAAATAAGTATTATTATCCCAGATGGAACAACTTAGACAGAGGGACTGCTTGCCTTGTCAGCAAACTGGAGAGCGGAAGCTGTTGGACTCCTGCCACAGCCCTAAGCTATAAATTATTGAATCACATCTTCCCTTGATTGGGGACTAGGACTACCAATGATGTGACTTTTTTTTTTTAATATGAAGTAGAACATCAGGTTCTACCCTTGAGAATTTTAGCATGTACTCAAAACATGAAAACAGAAGGTTTTATAACTGCTGAATTTGGGAACCAGAGTAGCTACTTAAAATAAGAAAAGTGGTTGTCCTAGTCAGACTAATAATAGCTCACATGTACTGAGCATTATTCTAAGTGGGCTATATGTATTTTATTTAAGACTTGCAACAATTTCAGTGAGGTAGGAACTATTACCACTTTACCCATTTTACAGCTGAGGAAACTGAGACAGAGAAATCAAGTAACTAGGCCGAAATGTCAGGTAAGCGAGAGGCAGAACTGGGATTCAGGTGTAGGCGGGCTGAGTCCATTGCCCACACTCTTAACCAGTGACTCTGTGCCCAGTACTGAGAGGTATTTTGCACAGTCATCTCACTGAAGCCTCACAAAACTCCTACGAGTTAGATGTAGTATCATCCTAGTTTTACTGGGGGGGTGGGGAAAGTAAGGCTTAGAAAGGCGAGGTGACTTGACCAAACTCACATTCCAGTAGGGGTGGAATCAGGATTGTGAAATGTAGCTGGAAGAGCACTAGACAAGGAGTCAGGATTCAGGGCTGCTTCTGCCACTAACGAGACCGTGTGACCTCGGGCAGATCAACTAGTATCTGTGGTCTGTATGACATGGGGCCACATGGATGCTGAAGTCCCTCCCAGTGCTAATACTCTCAGATTCTCAGTATCTGTTTTCTATTTAGTCCCTTGTCTGAAAATCCTGGAAGGAACAGAAATTAACCACACAGAACCTGAGAGAGACTGTGGAAGCCAAATTTAGAAAACAGATCTCAAACAGAGAAAAAAGAAGTTTACAAAATTCTTTGTTTAAAAAATGAGACCGTCCTGCAAAGTGTTTGGCTTGATTTGTGAGATTCGGTGGCCACATCAAGGCCATACACAACTCCTTGACTAGCCAGATCTCCTGGACATGTCCAGTCATGTGACCTGGTACAACGGACATTTCTGGCCACTGAATTGGCCAAAGCTGGAAGAAGCCCACGTTGTGTGGGAGGAGGGATCTGGGAGAAAAAGCCAAGCTTTTCATGTGGGTGTTCTATCTTGAATTCAGAATGTCTATACCATTCTGTCTACTTCTGTTTTTGCTCTCAGTGATTATTACATAGTGACACAGTCCACTGCTACCCTGAACCAGTTTTTCACAACCTGGTGGGGCGCCACGGTGCAGCGCACAGGTCTGGTCTCCATTTCTCCATGTGGTTCTGTTCAAAAGTGTGAGTTTAATTCAGAGGAAACAACGTCATTATCTCAAAGAGGTATCTGTCCTCCCATGTTCACTGCAGCATTATTCACAATAGCCAAGCTATGGAAATAACCTAAGTGACCATTGAAGGATGTATGAGTGGGTAAAGATGGGATATATATGTATATAGATATCCATTACTTATTAATATATATTTACTACTGTTCAGCCTTAAAAGAGAAGGACATTCTGCCATTTGCAACAACATTGATAAAACTGGAGAACATCATGCTAAGTGAAATAAACCAGACCGAGAGAAACAAATACTGCATAGTATTATTTATACATGGAATTCTAAAAAAAAAGAAAAGTTGGACTCATAGAAACAGAGACTAGAATGATGGTTGCCAGGGGCTGGGGAGTCGGGGAGAGGGAAAAGTTGTAAAAGGACACAAACATTTTTTATAAAGTTATAACATGGTGACTATAGTTGTATTGTATAACAGTACTGTATAATTGAAATTTTGTTAAGAATGTAGGACTTAAGTGTTCTCACCAAAAAAAAAAAAAAGAAAAAGGTAAACGTGAGGTGATGGCTGTGTTAATTAATTCAATCGTGGGAATCCTTTCACGATGTATACATATATCAAACTATCACCTTGTACACTTTAAATATAATTTTGTCAAGTGTACCTCAATAAAGCAGAAAAAATAAAGAGAGAAGAGAAAAAAAATAAATGAAACCAAAAAAACACACAAAAACCCCAGAAGGATGAGCTCAACTTGTTGTTAAATCTTGGCCCTATCAGTAGCTTTGTGATCTTGGGAAATTCTACCAGTGTCTTAATTTTCCTCATCTTTTTGTAAAATGATACCTATGTGTTTTGCTCTCCAGTGTTGTAAATTTCAAATAAACTTCAAATTTCTGACATTGGTGAGAATAGTTTAGAGAGATTAGACCTCTCAGATCACAGTGCAGTGAGGCTGAGACCCCTCTCATGCCTAGAGACGTGGGGGTGGTGTGCACAAAGCAAGCCTGAATGGGAATTGCAGTTTCCTGTCATTTGGGCCAAGTTATTAAGCCTTTGTAAGTCTCTTTGATTTGTAAAACACAAAGCTGAGGTACGGAAATACAGACATGAAGTTCCACATATAACAGGACATTAATAAATGGTAGTAGTATTAATTTTATTATCAAATTTTGAATTATGATGAAGAGTTAGAAGGTTCAGTATGCTAAACTTTATTTGCTAAGACATGCATACTAATTCACTTTGATCCCCAGGAAGAAGCCAATATAGAATTGGATTGTCCTTCTAGGGCACCAAATATCCTGTTCTTCTATACTAAGTGGCTGAGGCTGATTCTGGAATCTTACCCTCATACACATCATACCTTGAGGAAATCTGGACAGGTAACTCTTCCCTTTAGAAGACTCTACCTAAGTCCCCACTTTCTGTGGCTGCAGGAATTCTAGTAGACAGCTGGGATCTCCAAACATACCTTTGTGTTTTAAAGAGGATAAAATTATAATGCAATAATTCCCAACCCTTTTTAACACAAGAATCTTATTTTAAATAAATAAAAAAGTCAGGGAATCCCATAGAATTACAGTCTATTTTAAGTAGCTTCTGATTGAGAAAATGCATGATAAAAATTCAGCAACAGTAAAAAACTGAAGGATCCTCTCTTAAACATTATTTTGAACAGGTAGTATATGAACTAATACAAAATTCACAAGGTACAAAAAGGAACACCATAAAAAGTATCCTTCTTGCACTCCATTCCTCAGTTACCCAGTGTCTGTCCTAGAGCCAAATGTTGTTTCTATTTTTTCTGTGTCCTTTCAAAAGTAGTCTATGCTCTACAAATATTTGTATATTTATCCTCTAAAAAAAACTCCAAATGGCAGCATATCTTACCACTCTTCTTCATACTTAACAATGCCTTGTTATACCTGAAAATGGATAGGTGAAAAAGAGAGAGAACAGAGATTTTTATTCATTACAATGCACCTACTTTGAAATATTGAACAGCATATTTTTAATATGCAGAAAGTCCTAGTGCACAATGACTACATGCCACTTAGAGATTCTCAGCTTTTAGTTTGGAAACCACAGGTATAAGTAAAGTATCAATAATAGTCAACATTAATTTTAGCCCTTCCTCTACACCAGGCATTGTTATAAGCACTTTACACTTACTATCTCATATAATCCACATCATTCAAATCCTTCTAGTCTTATTTTTAATGTTTTCTCCTCATAGAAGCTTGCCCTTATCCAAGGATACCTACCCTGTCCCCTTCCCATTATTCCCTATCATTTCATCCTTTTTATTTCCTTCAGGACACAAATCACTGTAAGTAATTAGTTACCTATTCATCTACTTGTTTACCATTGTCTCCCTAACTAGAGGATGAGCTTTGAGAGCAGAGGCAAGAAGTTCGGGTCACTGCCACCCAGTAACCACTGCCCAGCCTCAGTGCTTGGCACAGAGGAGCCAATCAATTGGATGTTTACTGAATAAGTACATAATGAGCAGGAAACAACTTTAAGAGGTAGACCCTATTATCTCCATTACACGGATGAGGACACCAAGGCCAAAGAGGGAAAAATACTCATCCCAAAGTTAGTAAGTTACAAAATCAGTTTGAAACCCAGCTCTGCTTGACTCCAGAGCACAGTCTTTTCACCACTACTTCTGGTCTCAGAAACAGAAGATCGACTACAGTCCTGGCTACATGTGATCTTGAGTTAGTCCTTGTTCCTCCCTGGGACCCTTTCTTCCATTGAAAACTGAGAGGGTAGAGTTAGCAACCTTCCTTATAGTGATGGTTTGTGATATGAGGCTGTGATCTATGAAGAGTAAAAGGGGGACATTGAAGGAGCCAACAAGATTGGTTTGATGCCTTTAAGAGAGTTGATTTTCAGTTCTTTCCTTCTTTCCCTCCTTCCTTCACTGATGGATGTCCCTTATGGTTAGGGATCCAAAGACTCACAGGATCTAGTCTCTGACATTAAGGTGCCTGGCCTGATGGGTCTAATGCAGACACTAATAGCTACTGGAAGTACAGTATAGGTCAGTGCTGTAATAATAATATGTGTGAGGCACTTGGTAACACGTGTTACCATGGGGTGGTGGGGATGGAGCTGGATGTGAATGAAGGGAAGGATGAGGTATTCTGCTGAGCTGGGTCTTGGGGAAAGAATAGTTTTCCAGGTGGACAAGATGGAGGTGAGGCTGCCTGGACACACGGACGTATATGCCGAAGCAAGCTGAGAAACAGCACAGTGTGCTGAGGATTGCTGGGGCGGAGGCTGGCCCCCAGAGTACGGAGCTGGCGAGGCAGAGAGAGCCCATGAGGAGTCATGCTGAAGAGTGCGGGCTTAACATCCTGAGAGCAGTAGCACGGCCAAATCATTTACACTTGAATTTTAGAAAGATCACTCCGGCAGTGGTAGGACTGGGGAACGGTGATGGGGTGAGACACAGGAGGCTACTTAGGAGGCTTGTGGCAGACATGGTGAGAGATGATGAGCATTTGGACCTACGGTGTTCACAGCAGAGTTGAAGAGGAACTAGATATTTAATCGGACATTTTTTTTAAAAGGTAGGGCCAAAGGACTTGGTGGTTGATTGGATGGGGGAGAATATGAAACTAGGACTAAGGGACTTGTTGGAATGGACTGGGTGGCCACATATAAAATGATGCCATTACTAAATATAGGGAATTTGAAGTGGGGTGGCAGCAAGAATGTGGCCGGCTTTGGACATGTTAAGTTTGAGGTGCCTCTTCAGTGGCCAAGAGGAAATGTCTTACTTAGCTCCCTTCCTCCTTTCCAGAATAGCATCCCTAGTGCAAGTGGGGCATCCTTGGACCAGTCTTGCAGGGCTCGGTCAGGTATTCCATTCTCTAAGACTTCACTGAAATTCTGAGCCCCAGTTCTTTAAAAGATAGAGGCTGGGTATTGAAAACTCCCTGGGGCCTTACTGATAGAAGGAGAAGGGGTTGTGGACTTGTTTTCTAAAATCAAATGCTGGCTCCAGTGGATCAAACTCTCCGCCTCTTGCCCAAGCCCCAGACATTTAAAAGAAAACATTTTCCTACGGAGCAGCCTCTGGCCCTGACAGGCTGTGGCTCTCAGGTCTGCTCCCGGGAAGACCCCGCTTCCCTCAGGGAGCAGCCTTGTAAAAGAAGATGAGGTCGTACAGCGCCCAGCCTTCCCTGCCCGACCGCTGGGGATGCCCACGGCCTAAGGGACTGGCCCTCGCCCAGCCAGCATCCCCGGTCAGCGGCCTCGGCGCCAGCACGACTCCAGGTGGCCCGGCCCTCCGAGCTGACGGGACCGGGGTCCTCCCCACCTCACCTCGGATCTCCGGCGCCCGCCGGGCGGTGGCGGGCCGGCCGTAGGGTCCCTGGGGAGGGCCGCCCTGGGAGCCGGACCCACCCGGCGGCCGCCCCGCGTGCCCCTCCCGTCACGGGACGGAGCCGGCCATCGCTTGTCCCCGTTGCGCGCACCGCGCGCTGCCCGCTGCCCGGCGGGCAGCCCCGAGGGCCAGGACGGGCCTCGCGCGCGCCCTGCGGGCTCCCAGGCGGGCGCTGCAGCCGCGCAGCCCGGCGGCCCCTGCGGGAGCTGCGCTCCGCGCTCCTCGGGGGCAGAGGGGGCGCGAGAGAGCAAGTGGGCGGGCGTCCTGCGCTCCGCAGCCTCCGCCCGGTCGTGGCGCGCAGGGTGCGAGCGCCGCGCGGCTCCGCGCTGCGCATCGCGGCCCGCTCGCCGCCTGCCCCCGGCCGGGCTGGGCACCTCCCCGGGCTGCCGGCGGAGGGCTGCGAGGCGCCGGCGTTACGCTGTTTCCGGTTTTCTAGCGGGCTGTTTCCCCTCCCAAGGCGGCGGCGGAGCGGCGGAGCCCCCCAAATGGCCTGGCCAGATGCGGCAGGTTTGCTGCTCAGCGCTGCCGCCGCCGCCCCTGGAGAAGGCTCGGTGCAGCAGCCACAGCCACAGCAGCAGCGGCAGCGGCAGCAGCAGAGGCAGCAGGAGCGGCAGCGGGAGCGGCAGCAGCAGCGGCAGCAGCAGCCCCAGCCACAGCAGCAGCAGCGCCTCCCGTCCCGCTGCGCCGCCCGAGCCGCGGCCGCCGCGACAGCCGCAGCCCCGCAGCCCCGCAGCCCCGCGAGCCGCAGCCGCCGGCGGCATGAGGCGCGACCCGGCCCCCGGCTTCTCCATGCTGCTCTTCGGTGTGTCGCTCGCCTGCTACTCGCCTAGCCTCAGGTCGGTGCAGGACCAGGCGTACCAGGCGCCCGTGGTGGTGGAGGGCAAGGTGCAGGGGCTGGTCCCGGCGGGCGGCCCCGGCCCCAACGGCACCCGCGAGCCGCCCGCCGCGGGCCGCGTGGCGCTGGTGAGGGTGCTGGACAAGTGGCCGCTGCGCAGCGGGGGGCTGCAGCGCGAGCAGCTCATCAGCGTGGGCTCCTGCGCGCCGCTGGAGAGGAACCAGCGCTACATCTTTTTCCTGGAGCCCACCGAGCAGCCCTTAGTCTTCAAGACGGCCTTCGCCCCGCTCGACACCAACGGCAAAAACCTCAAGAAAGAGGTGGGCAAGATCCTGTGCACCGACTGCGGTGAGTCGCCCCCTCCCTCCGCGGGGCCGGGGGGCGCGAGGGGGCGGGGACGCTGCAGGTGCCCGGGCCTGGGGGCCGCCTGCCAGTCCTGCGCGGCGGGGAGGCCGGGAGGTGCCGGGCGGGGGCGGGGGCGCTGGCCTGTGCCGGGGGGTCCGCGGCTGCTTGCGGCCTGTGCAGCTGGACGGCTGCCTCGCAGCCCGGCGGCAGGACAAACGGGGCGGCGCTGGCCAGGCTCAGCGAGCCGGGAGTGGCCCTCGGAGGCCTTGCCCGCTGTTCCCGCGGGCCTGCCTGCCCAGGCGGCCGGGGTCTGCAGGCGCCGTGGGCACACTCCCGGGCCGTTCAGGCCTCCCGTGCAGGTTCTCCGGGGGAAAGGCGGCCCCCGCCCTCCTTCCTCTCCCGGGCTCCGCTCTGCTCCCCACACCGCTGGCGCAGACAGAGTTGACTTTTCCTGATACTGTATTCCGTGCGTCCTCCGTGAGGCTCGGATTTTTTCTCCGGCGTGAATGCCTGTCTTGGCTAGGCGGGTAGCACAGCCTCCTCTTAACCTCCGGGACTAGCGAGCAGACACCTCTTTGGCTGCGTTTGGGAGATCTTACTAGTCCTGTTGATTGTGATGACGGTGAAATAGAGTAACTTCTGCTGAACGCTGTTAAGTTCAGCTCTGACATCTTACTGGCAGGATGTGTGGACTGCATCTCATCTTCACGATGTTGGGTGCTGCACAGGAATGCAGGTGATTAGAAACAAAAACTGAAATCTGTAGAACTGTGCAGCTGGGAATGGAGGTCTCCCATGTCAGAAGTCAAAGAAATGTCAGTTTAAGCACTTTTCCCTTTTGTCCCTGAATTCAGTACTTACTGTTCATTGTTCATTAAGGCAGTTCAAATCAAACTGTCCCCTTTACTGGAGAATTTGGTCTTAGCTTGTCTTGTGTTTACTCTGTTCAACTTGGGGTTTCATTTTGTCCCAACTGAGGCTGAATTTGGTACTTGCAGTGTGACTCTGAGCTGTGAAATCACTGAATTGTGATAGATGTCCTGGGCTGTCACTGAAGTTGGCATGTTTACCAGTCTACCAACTGATTCTGGGTAGTGTAGATATGAGTAGCAAAGAATGTGTAAGAGCTCATAGGAAGTTTTGCTGCCCTCATCTTTCTGGATCAATGCTTTCCTTCTTTCTCCTATCCCCCACCCCTCACCCCTGTCCTTCAAGAGACAAATTTTAGTTTAGTGGGGGGAATATATCTAGGCATTGATCCCTTTACTTTAATTGGAAGAACCTGGCAGTATCTTAATAAGGAGGAGAAAAACTTTGGTGATAACTGCAATTTATCTCTGACATTGTTCTGGGGAATACTGTTAACTGCTCTTTCATGTTGGTTTTATGCTCTGAAATGTTTTACGATAACAAGTTGTGACCAGTGAAGAATTTCTCATTTTTCATTCTGTTAAGTATTTTATCTGAGATCCCTTGGGGAGCTGTGGAAATGTATTGTACAGTGGGAAATAGATAGTAAAAACATTTATTGAACCTTGTCCAAGGACAGCTTCTGTTTTTGGTTTGCTCCTGAATATGCACAGTGCACATTGCCACACAATCCCCAGTCTAGTCCCCTGAGACCCAGTGGTCATTGTCAGATAATCCCCTGTCCTCCTCATCCTCCTCCTTTTTCCCTTTGCCCTATCAATTATAATTCCCCCATGAAATATAATTGTTTTAGTGAGCATTTAAGAGTTTAATAGTTGAATGTAGAGATCACGCGTGAACGATTGGGAGTCAGAAATATAGTCTGCTTTTAGGTTATGATCGTCTCATATTATTAAAAAAGCATGTGTGTAGCACAGTTCTCAGATAAATTTAGGACCTCAATCACTGCTAAAGGGAAGGCCGCCACACCTCACAAATCAGCAAGGAGCAGAAATGTATACAGAAGTAAACATTTTAGAATGCAAAGATTTTTGCTGTGAACTGATAGTGTATAGATGTGAGTCTCTGGGTAGGGGGCTTTATATATGAGGATTAGAAATTAAAGGATGTATTTGGGAGAAGAAACTTGTGGAACAAATGATAACAGGACAGAAGAACATAAACTGCATTTTTTTATTTTCTACTATGTGGCTAAAGAAAACACGCACTGGTGATGGTATATTGAATAAGGAAATAAAATCATCCTAACTAACCACAACACCTTCCTTGTGCTCAGCAGGAAATAACTAACAAATTCATTTTCTGTTTTCTATCTCTAAAGAAAGCCCTCTGGGCCACAGGGTCACTGGGAACATTTTCTCCTTGGAGCAGATTTGCCCATTGCAAAATAGGGAAACTGGCACTTGGAAACTGTCATCGTCGCCGTTATATTGAGCAACTGTGGGTGAATTGTTACTTTGTTTAGCAGTTCAGGTCTGAGTATGCCTGGGTTCTGTGTTTTGGTGATCATCTAGAAAGCTGTGTTTTGGTGGGCCAGGAGTTTGGACTAATGTGCCATTTCAAGGGATATATTCTGTTTACTTGTTAGCATATGTTTCTGTAACACCAATGCAGGGGTCATACTGGACCCTTCTAAAAGGGTCTCACAAATGGCTAATTTCTCTGCAACTGTTTAATGTTGATTTGAAGCCAGTGAAAGTGTTGCTGGAATAGCAGTATCTGCCAGAGGGGCATTTTTATAGAACTACTGTGTATCATCCATCCAAAATTACTACCTCCAATAAAGAGTTGAGTAAAAATATTTGCATTTCTAAAAAGATTGCATACATGGAGGCTGCTTTCTGTGCCTTCTGAGAAAAGCAGAGGAAAAAGAGCAAGAAAGGACTCTTAGGGATTAGCAAGTCTGTGCAGTGTTGTGAAAGCATCCTGTTCTGCAAATAGTCCTGCATTTTTAATGATGGTTGCATATATTTTTGTATAATCACGCCCTATCTTGTTGCTTTCCTCTATATATGGTCTAAAGCAGTTTCCTTATTGAATAGATACAGGACATAGCATTAAAAAAGAAAGATTAATTCTAACTTTGGGACTTTTTGATTTGCAATTTTCTTCCAATGTATGGTGTACTTTGCTGTTAAAGACAGAAAAGGTGTATTCCCCCAGGACTTTACATTCTTTAGGATAATTTTTAATTAATCTGGTACTCAGATTCACATATTAGAGGAAGGTGGTTCACAAAATTCAGTATAGCAAAAGTGACTGCAT
The DNA here is from genome assembly GCF_040802235.1 of Manis javanica. Lineage (NCBI taxonomy): Eukaryota > Metazoa > Chordata > Mammalia > Pholidota > Manidae > Manis > Manis javanica. The sequence goes on along the minus strand of NC_133169.1, from coordinate 86,865,282 downwards.
ATTTTTTAAATGCTGTTTATTTAAAGAATCTTTTCTTTCCAGCCAGCTGGGAACCCAGCTGTGCTGCAGCTTGAAGATAGGAAAGTGAAACTGGATTAGAAACTGACCGGTCCTGGGGCTTAGGACAAAGATGGGTTGGAGATTCAGGGGTAGAGTTACCATTGCAATGTCATTATTTCTCTGAGTGGCTGCTTTCCTTTTTGGGAGGAGCAGAAGCTATATCATATCTTTGAGATCTTATTTCTCCTACCTCTGCTGCCCCCCGGTGTTTGGTACCATTCTTGGTTCATAGAGGGACTCTCATTAAGAGTCTTTTGAATGGACTAAGTCAAGTGAAGTTAAACAAGCAAGCCTCCAGATTAATACTAAAACAACCTTAACTCTGATCTGTGACATGAAGTCCAGTGAAGAAAAACCGAGTTTGATGATAGCCTTTACCTGTCGCTGTGGGAACCTGTTTTTCACCCCAGGCATCGGTTATCAACTAGAGTACTTAACCACAATGTGCTTAATCATTGTGCTGATTAGTGTTAATGGGATTTGAGCAGTAAAGAATAAAGGTCTTGATGGAAAAGACCCCCCACCCCCACCTTTTTCTCCTTTTTCTGCGAGTAGATTACCACTCTCCTTCCCCCATGTTTAAACAAAAATAAAACAACACACTCAGTTTGGATGAACAGATGTTTTGGGAGCTAGAGAGCATATGGTATATTAACTAACGAGGCGACTAACTTCCTCTTGGTCCCAAACCTCCATTAACATCCTTTATTATCTAGGACATTTTAATTTTATTTCCCAATGGCAAATACATTCTTAGCTTTTCTTTTTATTAAGTTGTATTTGTATTTTTGAATTTGTAACACATTTATATGGCTCAAAATCCAGGAGGTTCATAAGAAGACAGGGTGAAAAGACTTCCTCTCAACCCTGTCCTCAGCCACCCAGCTCTGAGGCAATTGCAAAATAATATATTCCTGAAATGTGTATTTCTCTAAAAGCAAAATGTTTTTCAAAGTAGTCTTATATTTTTCTCTTAACAGATGGAGAATGTAAATTTTGCCACTAAGCCAATTTTATGGTAAATTCTTCCCATTGAATACATATTTATTTTGTTAACCTAACCTAAGATCTTAACCAGTACCCTACCTCCCAAATAATACTCTAGGATCAGAAATAAAAATATCAACTTAGTTTTCAGATACTTTGCCATTAAGACGATTTGTATGACAATGAATTTTGTGAGAGTCTTAACTGGAATGCTCAAAGGAGAGGTCCAGGGGTCTGTCCCTGAGCCATAGGGCTGCAGTTCTGCACATGCAGCAGTCCCTACTGTTCCCCACTCTTGGTAAGCTCACAATAGCATCCATGTGGGGAATCACGTGATTCCACAGATGGAAAGAGAAAACCCCACAGGACAGGATTGCTTTGATTTCCATTTAGAAGCCAAAGACTCCAGTTGCTGATAAGAGTTTGGTTTTGACCATATTCATGTACAGCTGGTACGATTCCAAGGGGAATGAGCCACTGGAATATTATTTTGAAGTACATTTAAGGTAACTGATTTGAACATAGTGTTAAAATTTCAGAGGGTCAGAAAGTTGCCATTTGAATAAGTGGTAAAAAAGGAACTCTGCAAATCTAAAGAGTGACAAGTCTTCACCCTCTAAATCCTGTTGGCTTCATGGCACTTGGCAGTTTTCAACGCTGAGGCGGAAAAAGGATGATGGTGTCAGTATCAGTGATGTTTCCCCTCCACAGTCTTCAACAACTCGTTCTGGAGTTTTTCTTTTCAAGATCCGGAGTCTGTTAGTATAATTTGCACCAAAGGTAAAAGAAATTTCCCCCTAGACTTTTGAGTTTTGGATGACGTTTGTGAAATGGGGATTTTTGTCTTTCTTGTTTCTAGTGAATTAACCCTCCCTTCCCACTTATTTATCAGAATTTGTTCATAGAAATAAATCCAATTTATGAATTTCAAGAGACGATACAGGGGACAGTTTCAAAAACTGGGGGAAATAGATGAAGTGCTAAATTATGACAAGTTCGAAAAAAATGACCATCGTGTGAAATGAGACCCCTAATGCTCTTGGTGCACTAGAGCTCCATGGAAGGCTGTAGGTACTAAAGCAAACCTACAGGATGACATGAAAGAGGACAGACTGTCCCAGGTAGACAGCTTGGAAGCTTTTGCCGATCTGGGGTCAAAAGACAGAGATCCGCACTGACTGAGAGTTTTTGCTGCTAATCAGCTGTAATGGTTTTTGTAATTTTGAACCGAGAGTCTGTTAAGAAGCTTTCTTTGGCGAGTTGTGGCTGGCAAAGGTGGCACAGGAGCTCTGCTCCACAGTAGCACTCCCTCCCACTTGGTCCACACAGTGAGACCCAAATGGCCTCTCCTGGGACCTCCTCTGGGACAGAGCCTCTTAGCTCTTCTCTCCACCTCTGCTCAGGACCTGATTGTGCTGCCTGCCTCCCTGGGTGGGGCTGAAGATGGCTAGCGTTCCCTTTACCCTTGCAGATGTGTCCAGAGTGGCAGAGGTCCAGGTATCCTGGACGCTTTCCATCTTCTACTAGCAACAGAGCCCCCCAAGATGTGATGTTCAGGTTACTCTTTATTCTCTCTTCAGAAACAGAATCCTTAATGGTTCTCTTTTTCCTTCACAGCTTTTCTGCCCTGAGCTGGTGGACTCTGGCTTCCCCCTCCGTCTTCCCTCCCTCATCTGCTTATACACACTGAGGATCTGTCTTTGTCCTTTAGACTGGACTGTTTTCTTGGTCTTGATCTTGATACTGGTCCAACTAACAGAAGCCCAGCTGAGCTAGCATTCCTCAGGGCTGAATGAGAGGAAGGGCACCACATAGCTAAATACCTGGTCCGGCCCATGGGAATGTCTGGACGGCAATAATCCGATTGTGACCGTCGTACGGTTTGGTATCCCAGAACCCATATTACTAAAAGAGCTTTCTTTCAATCCTATCTTTCGAATGTTTGCTTCGACAGATGTTTGAACATGGGCTCTGTGTAAAGAACCAGGTACCTCAGGGTGTTGCCTCAGACATGGTTCCTGTCATCAAGGAGCTTCCATCTAGGAGTACAAAGATATAACAGTAATTCAATGCAGAATATGATAAATGCCACAAGATACATTAACATAGTGCTTTGGGGAGGAGAGGAAGCGTCCTAAAGGAAAGATCATGTCTGCATAAAGGATTAAAGACAGTTTCTTGGAAAAGTAGTTCGGCATGGGCCTCTAAAAGTCAGAGATAGATGAGGTGGGGGTGGTTTAGGGATAGACACGAATCGATTGGTTAAGTCTATCCCATGCAGAGAGAGCAGCATTTTCGGTAGCAGAATGGCATGTTTGTGGTGTATAAAATAACCAGAATGAATCGGAGAAATGGGCAGGAGTCTGGAGAGGTAGATGAGGGTGATATTTTCACCTCTCTTGAATGCTGGGCTAAAGAGTCTATTTGTAATTATGGAAGTAGTATATGAAGGCTTAGTGACTCAGTAACGGTTTGCAGTTATCAGTGAATGGGTCTTACACTGAGTTTGTTAAATTCCATACGTATTTCATGTTTTCTGGATGCTGTTATAAATGGTATTTTTGTCTAATCTTGTTTCCCAGTTACTCATTGCTAGTATATAAAAAGACAATTTTTTAAATGGTATCACGTGACCTTAACCTCACTTATTCTAATAATTTGGGGGGGTAGATTTCTTTTTTTTTTTCTATGTACATAATGGTGTCATCAATGAAAAAAGAGAGTTTTACTTTTTCCTTTCTAATCTGTTTGCTTTTAATTATTTGTCTTGCCCTGTTGCACTGGCTGCAACTAACAAATACAATGTTGAGTAAGAGCAATGAACAACTTTGCTCTATTCGTGGGGGGAAAGCACTCAGATTTTCACTATTAAGTGTGATGTAAGCTGAAAGTTTTTCATAGGTACCTTCCTTTAAAAAAAAAGTCTACTTAATACAGTGTAATGACTAAGAATTTGGGCTGTAAAGCCAGATGGACCTGTGTCTGGCAACCATCTTCTGTACTTTCCAGCTGGGTGATATTGGGCAAGTTATCTCTTTGTCATGGTTTCTTATAAAATGGGGGTAGTGATAGCACCTAACAGGACTGCTATGAGTATTAAATGAGATAATGCATGTAAAATGATTAATAAAGCACTTGCTCAATATATGTTAATTATTAACAAACTCACTTAGACCAATGTGAGCATTTCAAAAGACTAGTAAGTGAAAATTTTAAATTCTAGAAGTAGGCTAAAAACGACAGGCAAGGGGGGAAATTTTCACTAACAACTATGTTTTGCACCCAGATGTTCCTATTTATCTCAACTTGAGATTCACTGGGCTGGTCTGGGGACATGGGGGTGAGGAGAGAATGGGCTCTGTAGGTGACCTAATTGTAGAGAAGCCCACATGAGTCCAGGGTAGGAATGCTTGTCCTGTGCAGGTCACAAGTAGGCTACACATCTGTTGTATCCATGGGTCTGTGTTGGTCAATTTTTTTGGGAAACCCACAGATAGATACTGTTCTTCTCTATCATAAATGGGATGACTAAGACCAATATTCCAAAGTGTCCCTTTTGAAATATCACCATGTCTGTGGGGCCAACCAAGGCCCCATGTTCTGGATCCTGCCTGGCTTGCTCTTTGACTTCAGCAGGTCTTATCTTACACTGTATTGTTATTGGGAGACATTGTGGAAAGTCTCTGGAAAATAGCTGGAAGCTTCTTTTTCTCCAAGAAAGCAGGTCTTTGATCCATCCTGCTTTGATCTAGGGGTTTCCAGAGCAGGGGATGGGTTCATGATGCATCATTCATACTTCTTTCCTCGTTTCTGTACTGGGTTGAGATGGATCTGGTGGCCACTCAGAGTCAAAGAAATAAGAGTGTGGGCATATTACAGGTGGCATTTTGGGAGTTTGTGGGGTTTAATTTTAATTTTAATTAGTTAATTAATGTATGGAACCTGATGAAAGTATGAACCTTAAATGTTTGTAGGATAAAGACTTCCTGCTTTGGGTTCTTGCCCTAATTATTTGCTGGGTGTTACTGCCCCGAGGATGCTGTGCTGGTCTTACATTCCTGACGTCAAGAAGTATGCCTCACTGTTTTCTTATTCTTGGAGTTTCAGTATTTATGGTCTGTATCACTTATATGATGCTTATCATTTATGCCACGCATGGTTAATTATCTTTTGATAGGTCAATACCTGTCTCCTTCACCTGATTGTAAGGTTGTTGGGGGCAGTAACTTAAAATGTATTTAAGTAAATATTTGATTAATGGCTATTGTCAAATAAAAAGGGAATGAGTGAGCCCTTGTGCCTTCTCTACTGACCGCTTTTGTCCAAAACAAATTTCAAGGTTCCTCAAATGACAGCACAGGCTAAAGGACTAGACAACCTTGGGAAGCACCTTCAGACACCTTAATAAAGGACTGAATTTTGCTTTACAGTTATGTGTCTATTCAGTTTTTTGGGTTTTTTTTTTTTTCTGGATAGTCCGTAGTATCTTCGTTTTCTTGCAAGTAATTCTCTTTTCTCAAGTTTTGGAATTACGTCTAGGTGGTTTTCCTCACGCATGTCAATATTGCGCCTTGTGTTCCCTTTCTGTCTTTTGGTTAGTTGGCATTCTGCAAAACTCTCCAGTTTCACTTGCCGCATGAGCTCTCTGGCTATTCCCCGTCCTGGTTTCTCACCAGATCATCCCACTGACCTCTGTTACTCTGGATGCGCATGCTTCAAGCCGAATACCTTAAGAGGTAACAGGTCTGACCAGACATCTTCTGTAGTAAGCCAAGCTCACAATTAGGAGGGGCCATAGCTTTTAGCTTAGTACGCAGCTTGGGGGCCTCTGGAGGGCACCACTGGTTCTCAGATCATCGTGTTTTTGCCACAAGGGTGGGGAGTGAGAAACGAATTTTCTTCATGTCTGTCTTTTGGCAAGTTCATTCTTGCACCATTTCCTTGAAGTGCTCTTTCTTCCATGTCTGATGGGCTGAAGTATTGGGTGGGGGTTGGGGAGACTCTCTGGAGGGAGCCCTCTTCTAGCTCAGAGCTCCTAGGGACCACTGGTCATCACCTTGCAGGAGGCTGTGGCACTCAGCTTCCTCGACTCACGTCCCTTCTGCTGGTGGTCCTGACCGTTAGTGTATCTCAGGACAGTACCTCCCCACAGATGCTTAGGCCCTAATGAATTTCACAGGCACTGCCCAACTGATGACTCTCCTCCGGAGTGACTTTGTATGGCTTTAGAGAGGAGAATGTATGTACCCATCAGGATGGAACAGGTAGATGAAGTAGGTGATCTGTCATGTCTGAATTCTTGTCTCTGAATGAGAAAAACAGCGCAGCTGCACCCAGTGCGACTTTCCCAGCAATGTCATTTGCTACTTGGATTTCAGGGAAAAAAATGACAAAAAAGAAGAATTTTTTAAAAAGGAAGATAGGAGTCTTAGACCATGGCATGATCCAGTTGTCACAGAATGAAGCCAAGGCCCACGAGTGAGGAGCTTCTTGGGAAGGACACTGGGGCTCCCAAAGGCAGCCTGTCTGATCGCTTACTTGTAGTCGGTTTCCTTTTCATGGTCTGTTCATACGGGCTTTACTTCTGAGACCCTCTTACCTGGGCCTCCACACCTCCCACCTCATCCCACCGTGCTCCCTGCCTTCTTACCAAGGCCTGCTGTCATACTTGATTTGTCATAAATGTAACAGCCGTTCCTCAGCTCCCATTCCCAAGAACCAGAGAAGTTTCCAGAAATTTCTACCACCAAGTTTCCAACTCTTCTTTGGACCTCAGGTCTGATGGGCCTACTGGGAAGGAAGGAACAAGGCCTGGGATAGGTCCCTAGGAAGGTGGAACCACATCCAACAAATCAGGCTAAATCTCTCTCAGGTTCCATTCTTTTGGGAAAAAATGTGGGGTTTTTCCAAGAAGACCTTTCCCATACGCCCATACATTCATTTTCAAAAAGGAAACTTTCTCCAAAAAGGCCAATAACATGCAGTGGCCTCTTAGTAACATGTACATTGAATTGTCTTGGCCGAGTGCTGACAGTAAGCCCTTTCGATGGTGCCTCCGGGGCTTGGCCCAGGTGTTTCAGGCTGAAACTGAGAATATCCGAGGATGTGGAGCCAGATTGTATCAATCTCTGGGCAGAGCAAGACATCATCGCCTCTGAGAGAAAGAAACTGCTCCTGGGAAAGAATTACCTCGTAGGCTGAAGGGAGGCACACGGGTGGCCCCCAGATTGGGAGGGAGCTTGCTGTCTTTGTTTCTTATTATGTAAATTATCTGAGTAGGTTTCTACTGTGCGTGGTAGGCACCCAGCTAGCTGAGAGGACAAATGGGAGCTGAGACTGGTTCCCTTGGAAATGCTGTTTTCACCTCCGCTAGTTCTACCCCGCTTCCACCTTTGTCCACACACAGTGGGCTCCTGGCTTCTGCTGTGTGCTGTCACAGTGTCAGGGCCTCTGGCGAATGGCCTGCCTTAGGCCCAGAGTTTGTTGTACAGAAGTAAGAGGTAAAGGCATTGGTTTTAGATTCATTCTGTGAAGGGAGCAGCAGAAACTTCAGTGCATCCTAGGGAGCCATGTCTAAACATCATGTTGATAAAGGGTCCTGGTGGGTTTGATGGTCCTCACTGGGCTGTATTTTTTAAAAGTAAGTACAGCTCACCTCTGGAGTTAAATAACAGCCTAACGATCCCAGAGCAGGGGTGATGGTTGTCATAGTAAGAGGAAGAGTAGAAAAGGGCAATAATGCCTCTCTTGCCACGTGTCATAGGGTAACCCAGTGGACATTACTCTCCATCCTGTGGGTCCAAGATGACTTTCTTTGAAAGAGCTGGTCCCGACAACTGAGAGTCTGGGGGAGTGGGTCATGGCTGGCCCATGGCTGACTGGTCACCCTTAAAGATGGAAGTTGGCTTGTGGGACCCGCCATGGGTTCCTCTAGTAACATTGGAGGGGAGTATTTGGTTCTTTCCCCTCCCCCTCCCTCTCAGGTCCGTCACTGGCCCTTCTCCTTTTGACCACCTTGTAAAGGGTACAATTCCTAAGGGGCTGTTCCTGGTTCTTTTCTCAATTTATGTAATCTGTTTTGAAGTTTCAACCAGCAGCATAGCGTTCAGACTGCATGCTCTGGAGCTGACTGAAGGGTGAATGCTGGCTCTGTCATAAGAATTCAGTGAGTTAGTCCCTATAACGTGCTTAGAACACTGCCTGCTTGTAGAAATATTCAGTGCAGCCTGCCTGCAATTACTGGTCTTGACATGTCTACTGTTAGCGAAAGGACAATGGCTTTGGATTCAGACTGATATTTATTAGAATCCTGACTCCCTTTCTTACTAGCTATGTGAACTTGGGAAAAGCCCCTTAATTTTTCTGAGTACTAGTTTCCAACTGTCTGTTTCAGTTACTTATTCTACACAACAGATCACCCCAAAACAGTAGTGCTTCAAACAGCAACAATTCTTTGTTATTATTTCTCATAGTCCTGGGGGTTGACTGGGCTCAGCTAGGAGGTTTGGCATCCAATTTTTTGTCAGGTGGTGGCTGAGTAGTCAGACAGTAGCTGACCAGGTTGCTTCAAAGTTCTCTCCTGGCATGTCTAGCAGTTCTTGCTGGCTGGTTCTAACCCGGCAGTTTAGCTGGGATTGAGGGCCAGGGACCCCGCCTGGGAGCTGCCCAAGAGAGGGCTGAACAAAGAGCTATACTGTCTTTTATGATGTGGCCCCAGAAGTCACTAGCATCAGTTCTATCACATTCTGTTCGTTAGGAGAGTGCTACTAAGCCCTAGCTAGGTTCAAGGGCAGCAGAATTAGACTCTACCTGTTGGTGGAAGGATTGTCAAACAATTTGTGGACACATTTTGAAACCATGACAGTATTCCCTCTCGTTACAAATTATTTACAGTCCTCAGATACAAAAAATACTCTCATCCTCACCCAAGATCCTCCTCCCTCAAAAAAGTCTCATCCGTATGACACTAGGCTCAGGTCTGGGTGCAGATGGGACCTCTCTGATACGGTTCCATGGGTATAAGAACTCAAGCGTTGTTCCTCTTGACGTGAAGAAGTAAACTAAAGAGACAGGTTATCTGTCCCCTTCCCCCACCACACAATGCTGGAATAGACTTAGGATAACTGCCATAGATGCCCCCCTTTTAAAAAATTGGTAATGCTTAAACATTCTAGAATGAATTTATTTTTTAATTTAAATTTTGAAATATTAGACCTATAAGAAAGTTGCAAAAACAGTACAAAGACTGTCCTTTGCCCAGCTTCCCCAAAGTATACAATAGTATAATCGTATTCTACTGTTGTATAATAGTATTGACGCAATAAAACTAACTCATCCATAGATGTTATTCAGATTTTGCCAATTGTCTTACGAATGGCCTGTTCCCAGTGCAGGATCCGATCTAGACTCACACATCACATTCAACTGTCGTGTGCCCTTAGTCTTGTGTCTGAGGGAGACGTTCCCGTTTAGAAAGGGGAGCCCTGGCCGTTCTGAAATCCATCCTGGCACAGGAGTCGGCTCAGTCCTACCGCCTGGGAATGCTTCTCCACTGTTCTTGGTCTTGCCCTATGGGCTCCTGGTTTTGCCTCCAGAAAAATAACCTCCCTTTTCCATAAAATGTAGCCTGTGTCTACAGCCAAGTAGTTCCTCAGTATTCTGTGTTCTTGTAAGTGATGGGTCAGTCAGGCCCAGTCACAAAAGGAGACACAGGAAAGGCCCCCCAAAACAAAGTTTTTACTATACTCACAGGCAGTAGAAAGGGGGTCACCACATGCCACACAGTCACAGGGGAAGGCTTTGGCCAGGTAGCAAAAGACAGAAAAGAGAGAAAAGCATTAGGCTGGAGACTTTATTGGGGCTTCCTTGGGGGAGGTCAAGGCAAGGCAGGCTAAACAGTTCAGGACTGGCTAGTTTGAATGATTTTGGTGAGCTCTAAGCTATAGGGGTGGCTCTTGGGATGATTAAGGGGCAGAGAGAGGAGGCGGGGCTCTGGATTGGTTAGTTTGCATATCAAAGGTATGTTCCTGGCGGACTCTCTTGGTATCTCCAAGAACTGGCTTGCCCCAAGGGGTAGTCTCTCCCCAGCCAGAAAGGGCTTTTTAAGACCATAATATATTGAAAATAAAAACTCTTTTCAGTATAGACAGCCCACTTCCTACCAGTAGAGGTTTCAGAGTCCAAAGGCTTCTTTTCATTTTGTGCTATTTGGGCCCTTTTAGTCCAAGCTGGCAGTGTTCCTGCTAGTAGACTCCTTTTTATAACTTTGTGGTTTGCCTATGAATCTTATCAGGGTTCACTACAGTAGACAAAAGCCACACTCTCAAGTTTTATCGAGTTAAGCTCTTCTCTACCTTGAGCACCCTGTGCAGCTGCTGTGGGGCCGCATCTTTCGGATTACTGGAATCCCTATTCTTTAACGGAAAGGACCTAGGAGGCATGTCCTTAAGATCCTTGGAGGACCGTCTGTCTGTCTCAAAGACTCTTTGAGGCATTGCCTTTGATCTTCCTTAGGTCTTAACAGAGGATACAATTCTAAATGTCTCAAATTGAGCTCATTATCTTTTCCTTACCATATCTTATTCTCCACAAGAAACCCCCGTCTTAGATAATAACATCAATCTAGTCTTCCAAGCCGTTAGAAAACTCAAAATCATCTGCTGGAGTCAGCTTTCTAAAACAAAGTGATTCTCTCAGCCCAACCCAGAAATCTTCAGTAGCTCTTTATTGCCCTTAGGTAAATGTATAAAGTGAGAACTCCTTCAGTGGCATGCAAGGCCTTCCGCTCTTGGACCCCCACCTACCTTTAAGCCCTGAGCCCAATCTTCCACACTTACTCTTTGCTATAGCCAAAATGTACTGCTCTGAAATTTTTGAACCCATTTTACATTTTTCTTCCTTTGTGCCTTTGCACATTCTGTTCCCTAGGCTTGTTTATGCTTTTCCTTGCCTTCTCTGTCAGTTTCTAGCCTCCTCATCTTTCAGCTCAGATCCCACTTCTCTTCAAAGCTTTTCCTGATCCCCTCAGTCTGAATGAATTGTGGCATCCTCTATGTTTCTGTGACAGTTCATAGCTATTGTGTAATCATAATGGTCTGTTCTGCCATTTAGCATAGTCAGATGGGGAAGCAGGGCATGCATGTATGGTCCTCTAGACTGTGAGCTTCTAGATTCTAGATTCTAGAAGGATCTATCTTCCTGATGTTTTTTGTGCCTTATGTAAGTTAGATGGCTAACCAACTGCTCAGTGACTTGAAAGGAGAATGGATTTTACTTTTAGGATTGGAACTAGCAGTTGGGAATAAGCATCTGGTTCATGGAAGGAGATCAATCTCGGTCTATGACATGTTGGTAGAGATTTGAAAGTAGTAAATCGAGGCAATCTCTTTAGATGAAAATGGGGGTTTGATTTAGTGACAAAGTGCTACATTGGACTCTTTACTATCATTGTTGCTGCTGTTTTTAACAATAAAAACCAAATCTCTGATGTGTGGCCTGGAGTCTATTTTTTAAGCCTCTATGGAAAGCTAACGCAGGGACAGACTAATTTGGCTGTTTTGTGTACCACTCTATCCCTATCACCTTCATGGTACTTGGCATGTAATAGGAGCTCAATAAATATTAGTTGAGGGGAAAAATGAGTGAAGAAATGCTTTCTTCTCCTGTGTGACTCTAGGATGCCTACATGTGCCAGGCCCAAGGATCACAGCCAGGAGAGCTGGTTCAAAATCAGCGCAAGTGAAGAGAAAGCTTATTGATCACTAGTGATTTATCTTGGTAGTCAGAGCTTTCTGCGTTGCCCAGAGGAGTGATGGGTATCGCGGCTTTAGGGCATAGGCAGGGTGACTGGTGGCAAGGCAGTAGCAGAGCTGGGATCTGAACCAGACAGTCAGAAGTGACGGGAGCTCCCTTTTGGCAGCCAGGGGAGAGTCTGGGCTGTGTCCTTACGTAAGAAAGAGGAGACTGTTCAGCTTTGTCAGGTTTTTTGTTGTTGTTTTGTTTTTAAATGATGAGAATCCTTCCTGGAAATCAGCCTCCCTGTCCAGTCTCAGCCCACTGCTTTCCGCATGACCTTGTGCAGGCAGACTTACACCCTGGGCTTTGTTCTGAGCTGACAAATGGTGGTTTCTTCTTCAGTTGTGAGAACTGGGGAGAAGTGCTTCAAGCCAATTAGGTAAGTGACATGGTGTCAAAATAGAGCTTGTATGGATTTATAGTCGTTCTCCGAAAATGTTAGTAAAATCCAGGGCTGAGGGACGATCTGGCCGTGTGGAATGTTGCATTTCTTTTTGGAGGCTGGACTTGCCCAGTATTCCATTTTGAGTGTCAAACCCCAGCAGCCTCCTCGAGTCTGTGATTGTGATAATTGGGTGGGAGGGGTTAAGGCAATTTAGGAAGATGGTGCGCCCTGACCTCCTCCTGCCTTTGAGATCCACGAAGGAGGGAGAATGGGGAAAATGATGAATAGCTGATCAAAAAATGGGGCGTTTCCCTCCTAAATTAGGACGGCTGTCTCAGTGATAAAATTGTTTTACTGCTAATGGCCCTCAGGACCCTGTGCTATGAAAACAGACATTAGACTATAACTTTAGGCAGCTTTCTCCACCCAGTGAGGGCAGTGTAGCTTCTCCTCTCCACCCTTGCCCAGTACCCTTGCCCGGACTTCCAGTGAAGTGTCAAGAGCCTTGAGGAAAGGTCCCTGAACTCCAGGGAAGGGGTAGGTTCTGTTGACAGGTGCCTCAGGGGATGTGAGTTCTACATCTGCTTGACCTTCAGTTTCTCCTTGGAGAAGCACCTTCCTGGATTGGGTGGGGCTAGTCAAGGTGACCTCCCTCCATTCCGTAGACCGGAGAGTTGGCCTGCTTGCTTTCTCCATATCCCTGAGAAACTGATACTGCTACAGGGATAGGTGAACCATATGGCAGCCGGGATTACAGTGATTGTTGGCGTTTGTTAACAGAGGGAGCAGGCTTTTGGCTACAGCAAATCCCCCAGGTAGGGTTGCCACACCATCTGTGAACACAGCATATAGGATCAGCTAGAAGGGTATGGGGTCCCATTCTCAACCACTCCCGGCCTCCCAGGCAAGTTCATCATCAAATACTGGATAATAGATATACTTTTTAGCTCCTTTATTGTTCTTCTCTTTGAAGGATGCTGGGTGACGTCTAGTATCTTGCTTAGAGGTTTATAGTCTACTTGGGCATATCAGATTAATATGTGAATCAATAGCAAATAAGGTATAGAATAATTGAAGAAAGGGAAAAGGGACTATGAAATTTAGAGAGGGAAAGACCAGTTAGGGCTGAAATTTTTCAAGACAGAATTAGGCCTGGAGGTTAGTCTTAAAGAATGAAAAGGTTTTGGGATTTAGGAGGATAACGGAAGGGCTTCTTGGCCGAAAGAACAATATGAGCAGAGGTAGGGACAAGCGAGATGTCTTTACAGAACCATGAAGAGATTACTGAGGCTGGGGGAGAGATACAGGGGAGATAAGATTAGGAAAGTAGGGCAGGCCCAGATTAAAGAGGGTCCCAGAGACAGGCAGAGGAATTTGGACTTGGTTCTGGAGGTGATACGGCACCATTGTAGGTATTGGTGCAGAGATATGATATGACAAGAGGCATGTTTGCAAATACTTTGTATACACAATTCAGAGTGGACTGGACTTGGGGAGAGATACATGTTCCAGAGATCAAGGAGGGAGCTATAAAGTCCTTGGAGCCCTGGAAACTGGGAGAAAGGCAGATGAACAACACTGGTTCTTTCCAGAGTCTGTGAGACTTGATGATGGGCTGGGCAGCAAGCACGAAGCAAAGAGGTCAAGGTTTCATCTTGGAAAGCTGGGAAAAGTAGTAGTGCCATTGGCAAAAATGGAGATGTCTGGGAGGAAAAGTAATTTTAAGGAGGAAAATGATGAGTTCGGCAATGATTTTATTTACTTAACAAGTACTTATGTGATAGTTATTATGTACTCGGCACTGTAGTTTGTAAGTGTTAACTCATTTAGTTCTCATAATAACCATATGAAATAAATACTGTTATCATCTTCTTTCTTAGAAAGGGGAAACTCAGGCACGGAGAGGTTAAATAATTTGCCCAAGATCATGAAGCTATAAATACATGGGAGAACCAGATTGGGAACCCAGGCCCTTTGTGCCAGGCTCCATCTTATTGCCAGGAGGCTCAAGAAGAAAAATACAAAAGACAGTAGGAGATCAGTATTTATTGGGTGCTTCCTTTGTGCAGAACTCTTTGCAGGAAATGTAAAAATGAGTATGACATGAATATACCACCACGGAGCTTGTAAAGCTGGAATGAGGGAATGGCAGACCATCAGATCATTGTTAAGGGTGCCAAGTTCTGTACTGCAGGGGAAGGTAGCCCTGAAAGAAGGAGAAAGGGAAGACAAGTACATATCTAGTCAGAGAGATCAGGAAAGACTCAAGGAGACGGTGGAATTACAGACAGACTTGCAAAGATGGGCCAAGCTGGACTTTGGCACTTGGTAGGTAGTAGGGGAAGGTCATTCCTGGTGGAGATAAAAGCTTCAACAGGCTCATGGAAGAGAAGTTCGAAACATATCTTGGGACCTGCATATGGCTCGGTACCTAACTCGGTAAATGTTTGACCTGGACTGGGATGGGAGGTGGTTGAGTTTGGCACCATGTAAAGCATGAGTTGGAGAAGTGGTAAGAGAAGGCTGGGGCTCCCCTGGCATTGGGCTGGAGCCTAAGGGAGAGGGCCAGACTGGAGAGGTGGGAGAGCAAGACCAGTGCATGCAGATGCTGGTGGGTGGCTGATGCTGTTGGGCCGAGGACCCCCGCAGGGCCAACTCTAGGAAGAGCTGGGCGCTGAGGAGGCAGCTTTTTGTTTTATGCGTGCAGCTAGGAAGCCTAGTCTTACTTGGGGAAGAGCCCAGATATTTCCTAAAATGAGGTCTGTGGGCTTGTGGGATGTGGTTGTTCTCCCAGACGGGGAAACCTTTTTTGGCTCTGCCTTTGATCTTTGGGGCTCTCCCAGCCACCTGGGCAAATGAAGTTTCCATTCTCCTTGTTCTCTAGGTAGGTGTGTGCGAACAGGAATCCTGGGTCCCTTTGGCCTGGACTGAAGAAGGAATTAACAAGATAGGAGGCCTCGGTCCTGTTCTGGGTGTGGAGGCAATACTGCAGGGAATCCTAAGCTCCCTGTATGGGATGAAACTGAGGGGTTGGGACTGCTTTGTCTTAGGTCATAGGCAGTGACTTCCAGAGGACAGGCAAGGCACTCTTCCAGTATTCCATATCCCTTTGAGGATCGTTCTTAGGAAAACATTGTTGAGTAGAACCAGAATTTTAAAATACAGCGATCAGGCATTATTCGTGGACTTCTTCAGTGGACATGCTGGAATGGTCCGGAGCTCAGGCTTCATCTCCTAAAACAGAGAGCACAGTCCTAGGGGCGAGATGTCGCTTTAAGCTCCAGTTTGCCACTTGCTGGCTCTGTGACCTTGGGGCAGCTGACCTTTGTGAGCCTGTTTCTTTAACTGAAAAATAGGGTTAGTGATATTTGCTCTTCTTACCTAACAGGGGTATTGAGAGGCTCAGGGAATAATGTCTGGAATTGCAAAGTGCTGTATCAGAGTGTGCTGTTAGAGCTACCAGCCAGTCCGCTCACTCTTCAAGATCATTGCTTGGAGAGTGCCTTGTGCGTGACCTCTGCACAGTCCTTCTGTCAAGGACTAACAGGGCAAGGCCGCAGAGTAGGAGCTGGAGACACGGCATAGAATATTTCCTCAGGCAGACATATCCTAATGCACTTCCTCCTCCTCCGTACATGAACATCTTTGAGATTTGACTGTGCCTTACAATTGATGGAACAGTAGATGTGATGAAATCAGCTAACTCCTTTGTTGGAGCCAGGTGAGCCACGTACACAAACTCTTTTTTCTATGAAAAGCTATTTATCTCGACCTTTGCGAGAGAAGGTCTTGCTGAAATGCATGGGGGCATTTTGCTTCCTTGGTCACTGGAGAATTCCGTCTGTCCTTGAGTGTCTTGTCACGTGGTCACCCTTTGCCACTGCACAGAACCTCTGGAAGCAGAAGTTTGGCTTGAACATATATGTCCTAATCTTGGGACACATCCTGCCTGGAGATTAAAGAAAAAAATCTCTGGTGATAATTTTGTTACCATTTCCTGCTTCCTCCTAAAGGTGGAAGGCGAGATGTATTTTGGTTAACGGATAGAGTGTATTACCCTGGCTTTGACTGTATTGGGCTCTGGGTGTTAGTAGGTGAGGGGCAGGGTCTCCAGTCCCTGTCCTGTAAACTCCCTAACATAAACCCTCCAAGTGACAGGACCACCGATACACTCTTTGTGAAGCTTCTCTTCAGGATGAATTCTGTTCTTGTTTTCTTTTACATTTTGAAAGATCTTCAGGTTCAACTGCAAATTCAGAGCTCCTGTCTTAGCACCAATTCTTGCTGCCTTGGTCTCCTAGTGATGGTCAAGAGTGGATCGTCCACTCTGAGCAGGAGGCTGCTCAGCCATCCCTGCCTTGTCCTTTGCTGCAGGTGCTTATTGAGCCTGTACTTTTACAGGCATTATTTCATTTGATTCTCACGACCACCTGGGAAGGTAGCCCTCCCCTTCCCAATGTTACATCTAGGAAACTGAGGCCCAAAACAAGTCGGTGAGTTCCAAGCTGGCCACGGGCGGAGCTAATTTGCACCCACGCTCTCTAGGCAGAGCCGATCTGAAAACAAAGAGAAGTGATAAGGGGATTACTTGTTCCTACTGATTATCCAGGCATTCCCTCCTGGCCAATGTCGAGACTCAAGACATGACTGGACAGGGTTCTTTGAAGAGTCCCGTGTTTTTTTTCCCTACCCAGCTCTGGGAGTGGGTCAGTGACCAACCCCCCTGGCTGGAGCTGTCCCATGTTTCTCAGCCTCTGATTGGCCCTCTGGCCTCTGCTTCCTGAGGCTCCCGATCCAGGTTGAAGCTGCTTGGTGCCCTAGAAATAATCGGGTTTCTAGCCCAGCATAACTCCCTGGAGCCCCTGAGCCTGCTAAGCCAGTGCTCACAGCGCCTCTCCCCAAAGCTGTGTTTATTTCTATTATGTCATTTGCTTATTATAGGCAGTCTGTGAAGTGCCAGTTACCACCGCCCCGTGGTTCCCTGCCTTTTCTTCTCCTTCTGTCGTCCCCCATGCTTTGGGGGCTCTGGCCAAAAGGGACCTAGGAGGCAGCATTCTAAATAGGTTCCTTCTTCAGTTCTTCATCTGGAATTACGCTTTTCTGCTGATTTTCCCTCGGGGGTGAGCTTTTGTTAGAAGCACTGGCACTGTTCGTGAGAATCCTCTCTGTGGTCCACGGAAGGAGTGCCTCAAAGGATTGAAAAGAGAGCAAATTAGGGGAGCAGGGTCTGGACTGGAGGGTGTTGGTTGGGATCTGCAGGGGGCAGGTGCTGATCTGGGATTTGCAGCCTCCTTCTGCTTCTGTGGCCTTGCCAAGTGCTTGTCCTCTGAAATCTTTGTATCCTGCTGCTGTTCATACACTTTGAACTAAGACACGCTGCTTGAATTCTGGTCCTGGACTCCGAGCCAGAGCTGAGACAGTGGACCGGAGAAACCGCCCCGGCTGCAGGCTTCCGGGAGCTGTAGTTTAGTGCCTGGGTAATGGCGTGGGAGGCATCTCACTTGGACAGTCGTGTGTAAAATAAAGGCCTAGTCTGTTCGGCAGACGGCAGCCTCTGCGTCCTTCCAAGGTTACGGCGTGAAGGAGTAGGGCAGTTTTCCCTCCTAATGCACCTCTGATCCCTCTGTCTGCACACCGCTGCTTTGGGACTTGACTTAGGTGCTGTTTTGAGTCATTTTCCCAGATTTGACCTGCTTATCCCTGGGCCACCTCCCCAGTATCCTGCCACATCGCTTGTGCCCAGCTCAGCTTGAGGCAGTAACCGTGTGGCCTTGTTCTGTCTGACTGGGAGGCCAGGCGTCGGAGGCAGTGGGGTTTGTGCTCAGGGTCAGGATGGGGCCCACAGAGGTCGTTTGCTTCCTGGGATCTGTGTTGCTTACCAGAAACACATGGGCCTGTAGATTTTTGAGGTTTTCTCTGGAAAACATTAGCAGAGCTAACTTCCTGACTGTGTGTTTGGAGGGGTGAAGATAAACTGACCCTCATGCCAACTCACCCTCCCCGCCTCCCTTCGGACACGCAGAGGAGCTGTCCCCTGCTGTCTGGAGTCCGCTCTGCTCTGTACTCCATCCCTTCCCACCTTCTTGGGGTCCTGAAACTGGCAACTTTTCTCTCCCCTGACTGTCCCTTCTCTGTCTTCATCTCTGCTGGACCCTTTCTATTTATTTCTCACTGTACTCAGGTTGGCCCATCTTAAATTCCACCCATCTTTCTCTTCTCTCTCACTGCCAAATTCTTGACAGAAGTCTACACCCCTTGTATCTGTTTCACAACCTCTCACATCCGGCTTCTTCTTATTTCCACTCCCCCAGACCTGCTCTCTGTGGACTCCAAGTCCCCACCTTACTTCATCTCTCCGCCCTTTGACACTGTCACCTGATCCTGACTCCTTGGAATGGGTCGTTCTCTTGGCTGCCATTGTGTCGCCCTGCGTTTTCCTCTTACTTCTCTGCTTATTCCTTCATATTCTCTGTCTTTCCTCTCTACTCAGTCACTAAATGTGGGAGGGCTTTACGTCTCCATCCTGGGCTCTGTTTCTGCTACGTTCTCCCTGTGCAGTTTTCATGGCTCCAGGTACTGTGTCTGTGAAGACTCCCAAATTCATGCCTCAATTCTTTATTTAGTCAGTGACCTTTGAGCTCCAGATTTATATATTCACCCTTCTTACTCATCTTCTCTACTTCATATCTCAAGTGTTCCAAACTGAACTAATAGTATCACCTACTTTCCATACTTGGTCCTCAAGCAGTACTCCCTGATTGAACCAGTAGGTTATACTTTCTTTCTTTCTTTTTTCCTACCCCCTTACCCCCCACCACAAGATCTTATCACTTTTGCCTCCTAAATATCCCTTGAATTTGTTTTCCCACTGACATCACCCATGTCAAATACTGATCATCTTTCACCTGTTTTACTGTAGTTGCTTCATTACTGGCCTTTTTATATCCACTTGTGCCCTGTAGAGTTCATTCTCCACATAGTGAGCTATTAAAAATGGACATCCAATCACATTTCACTCCGCCACCCGTACTCTGCTCCGATCCCTCTCATTAACTTTAATGTATACTAAGACCACATCCCTCTCACTGGCCTCCAAGGCCCTGTGTGGTCTCCCATGTGCCAGCTTCACCAGTGGCATCTCTGCCCCCTTGCTCTTTACTCTGCATTAGGTGGCAGTGGCCTTGACATGACTCCCACCTCAGGGCATTTGCATGTGCTCCTTCCTGTCTCTGAAATGTCCTTCCTTCTCACTTAGTCCATTCCTATCTGTCCTTCGGAGCTCAGCTGAAATGTTACTTCCTTCAGGAAGGCTTTCTAAAACTGCAGACTAGCCCATAGACATGCTCCATCTGCTCACACAGATTTTTGAGCAACAAAAATCTCTGCCACTATCACTTTCCCATCGTTTCTTGCACTTATACGTGGCAGTGATTAAAAAGTTGTTTGATGTCGAATGTCTTTCTCCCTGCGAGCTGTAAGTGCCTGAGAGCAGAGACTGTGTCTGTCCTACTCACAGCTGTACGTTCAGTCCTAATGCAATGCCTGGCACACAGCTGGCCCCGGGATTGTTTATAGTTATGAATGAATGCCAGCCAAGCTGGGGAGGAGGCATCAAGAGGAATTTGCAGGGACGTGTGTGCGGACCATGCTGTCCTCCCCAACTGTCCAGTTAGAGAAGTTAGAATAATTGTTCAGTTTTGCAAGTATCATGTGGTACCTGGTTCAAGATTTCAGTTTTAAGTATGAGGAAAGGAGGGCCTAGAGAGTGGAGTCACTGGTTCAAGGTCATGGAGTCAACAGAGTAGCAGAGTTCTGACTCCTCCCACCTGATGTCCACCTGGGCGCTAGCTCTCCTTCTGCCCTACCCCCGCCTGGTCTCCTACAGGTGATGGCCTACACGCACTCCAGTTGCAAGCAGGGCTGTGGCATGGGAAGGCCCACTGCTTCCTCCCTGACTTGGGGGGTGTGGCGGGGAGGAGCAGCCTATTCTGTAACTGCAGCCTAAGGAGCCACTTCCCTCCCCCAGCCTTAGAAATGAGTGATGGGCTGCAAAGGCGTCTGAGCCCGCGCCAGCCTGACCTATTGAGATGTTGGAGCCCTGAAAGGAGAGATACAAGGGATGTGTTGTAGTAACTTGATTTTCCAGTTTCTAGGTTATCAGAATTTGGGGCCTGGAAGCCTGACATTGGAGCTGCAGTTTATGGAAGCCTGGTTTGCATCTGTTACTTGTGGACCCACTGTGTGCCTGCCTGGAAACCCCTGCCATGCAGCCAGACGGGGAAGCCTTAGTTAAGTGCACAGGGGAGCCCTTCTTCAGTGACCTGTTCCTTCCTCCACCATGTTTACCTGACCACTCCATTCTAGTCATTGGGAATTCCATCCCCAAAGATCCACAGATGGAAAACTCCAGGCTGGGAGGGGCCATGGAGGAAACAGGCTACTTAAAATATGAATCTCATCTCATTCATTTTCATGTGTGTTTTTTTTTTAATTTAACCAACATGTATTGAATCTCCCTTGCTGTCCTGAGTACTGAATTCACAAAAATGAGTAAGTCACATCTCTGCCCACAGTATAGTGATAGACAGACCATTCGTATATTCATTTGCTCATTTATAAAATATTTGGAAAAAAATATATTTGGAAGGCATCTATTATATGGTAGGCATTCTCTGTGGCATATTCATTCATTCATCAATATTGGATGTCTTCTTATATATCAGGACCTCTTCCAGGTGCTTGAAATATTGAACAAGAATCTCCGCCCTCGTGGAATTTACTTTGTAGTAGAGACCAATAATACATGACATTACATAATAAATAAGTAAATTAAATAGTGTTTAGAAGTGCTAAACAGTATGAAAAGAAAAATGACAAGGAGTAAGGGAGCACGGTGGGGGTAACAATTTTAAGTAGGGTGGTTATGATAGACTCAATTTACAAAGTGGCATTAGATTGGGGACTTGAAGGAGGTGAGGAAGTTAGACATATGGATATCTTGGTGACAGGAATTTCAGGCAGAGAGAATTCCACCTAAGGTAGACGTATGCCTGGCATTTTCGGGGAATCCAAAAAGGCTCATAGTGTCTGGAGTGGAATAAGCTGAGGTTAGAGAGGCGACGTGTGCCAGACCACATAGGGCCTTGAAGGCCGTTGTGAAGATCTGGCTTTCTCTCTTGGTGATGAGCAGAGCCACTGGAGGGTTTTAAGTAGAGGATTAATAGGATCTGACTTATATTTGAAAGGAGTCACAACAACTTCTACATTGAGAATAGACTCAGGAGCAAGACCGGTTGGGAGGCCACTGCTGACATCTAGGTTGGGGGCGGTGGTGGCAAAGGAGGTGGTTGGATTCTGGATATTTTTTAGTGATGGAGCCGGTAGGATTTCCTGATGAATAAAATGTGGAGTAGGAGAGAAAAGGAAGAGTTAAAAAATGATTCCAAGGTTTTCAGCCTGAGCAATTGGAAACTGATATTCACGTTGAGATGGGGAAGATGGTAGGCGGATCAGGATTGGGGCCAGGGTTGGAGGGGGAAAAGGAGTACAGGTTTGGGTAGCTTGCTTGTTTTAAGTGGAGAGTTAGGTATGGGTTGGAGATCGAAATCTTGGAATCATCAGCATATAGGTTGCATCAAAAACCGTGAGTGTAGATGGGATCACCAAAGGAACGAAGATAGGTGGGTAGGGCAAAGCAAGGCCCTGAGCCCTGGGTGCTGCAGTGCTAGGGGTGAGAAGTGAGAAGGGACTGGTGAGGCTGGAAGAACACCATGTGAGTATGGGGCCCTGAAGCCAAGTGAGGAAGGTACACCAGGTCCTGGGGAGAGACGGACTGGCTCACATGCTGCTAAGGAGTCAAGTAAGGTGAGAAGGGTGATTAATCACTGGAGTTGGCAATGTGGATGCCACCAGGGATCTTGTCAGGAGCAGTTCCAGTGCAATGCTTGGGGTTAAAGTTTTACTTAAGTGGATTTAACAGAAAATGAAGCAGAAGGAATTTATTGCAGATTTGGTGCAAAGGGGAACAAGGGTAATGGGGTGGTAACTGATAGAGGAAGTAGAATCAGGAGGGTTGTGATTTCATTATTATTTTATTGTGGTAAAACATGCCTAACACAAAATTTACCATTTTTAACCATTATGAAGTGTACAGGTCAATGGCATTAAGTACATTCACATTTTGGCCACTATCGCCACGATCCATCTCCAGAACTTCTTCATCTTCCCAAACTAAAACTCTTGTTATTTAAATTTTTTAATATGGGAGAAGTAACAGCATGTTTAAATGCTGGTGGGAATGGTCCAGTTGAGAAGGGAAATTAATGAGGTAGGAGAGATTGTTGGAATAGTTTTCTAGCGCAGGGGAGGGTGAGATCTGTACAAGTGGAAGGATTGGCTCTGGGACCATGGGTAATTCATCTTCAGTAACAGAAGGGAAGGCAGGGTTATGTGTATGGATGCTGGTAAATACATAAATATTATGGTGGAAGCCTGTGGAAATTGTCTTCTGATTGTTTCAATTTTCTCAGTGGGCTAGGAAACAAGGTCATCCACTAAGGGAATGGGGCAGGAGGTTGGCAGTTGCAAAAGAGAGAGAAGGTGTGAAACAGCCGTCTAGGTGAGTGAATAGAATGGAGGTTGTTCGTACAGTATGATTGTCAGGCCTCACTAAAGGCCTGTCTTTGGTTCATGGTTATGAATTTAAAGTGCGTGTGAAAATAAATAAATAAATAAATAAATAAAAATAAAGTGCGTGTGCTTTTCCCAAGCTGCATTCAATTGCATGAGTGTAAATACCAGGTTGGATTTAAGTAGGATTGTAGTTTTGCCGAGTGAAGAAAGGGAAATGTTATAAAGATCGGTCATGACTGTAAGCAAGGAAATAAGGACAGAGAGGGCACCATATTCACTGTGAGGACCAGTGAAAAGACGGTCGTATTAATGGATTGGAGATCCTGTTTGGATAGAAGAATAGTACAAATGCTAGAGGGATTGAGCTGTGAAATGGTTGGAGAGCGATCTGCATACATTTGAGATCATGGAGGGGCTGCAATTCTTGGTGATGACAAGGACTATGGTGTGTGAATGAGTCACACCCTAGAGAAGCACACCGTGGAGCACAAGATCACAGGAGAAGAAAAATCCAAGGAACTGAGGTTGTTGGGGAATGCTTAATAGATGAATGACATTTGGACTGGGTGCTCACATCAGTTAGCTGTGGCTGCGTAACAAATTGCCCTGAAAATTAGTGGCTCAAAACAACAAACATCTATTTTCTCACAGTTTCTGTGGCCAGGAGTCCAGTTGTGACCTGACTGAGTCCCCAGGCCTAGGAGCTATCACAAGGCTACAAGTAAGGTGTCAGCCGGGGCTGCAGTCATCTCAAGACTCAACGGGCAGCTTTTGAGCTCACACGCATGGCCACTGGCAGGCTTCAGGTTCTCTGGCTATTGGCCAGAGACATCAGTTCCCTGCCACATGGGTCTCACCATAGGGTAGTTCGTGACACAGCAGCTGACTTCCCTCAGAGCAACCATAGTTGAAGTCAAGTCTTTTTATAACCCAACCAAAGAAGCTCCTATCTCATCACTTTTGTCATATTTATAAGAAGTGGTCACTGAGTCCAGCCCACACTCAAGGGGAAGATACTGCCCAGGGGCAGGAACATCAGGAGGCATGACCTTCAGGGGCCATCTCAGAAGCTATCTGCCTCAGTCCTGACGGAGGGCCAAAGAGCTTGCCAGGGATTGCTGAGGGACACCTGGGAGAGGATGGCACCGAAGAATTTGAAGGAAGAGGGAATAACACGGGCAGTGATATGAAGGCACGCAGTGTACTCACTGGGGGCCCAAAGTGGTGGAAGATGCTGCAGTGAAGGTAGGCTGTGGCCCATCGGAAGGAGTCTGGTGTGCTACGCTGAGAAGTTTGGTCTTTACTCTTTGTACCAGGAGAAAATCCCTAGAGGGCTTTTGTATAGGAACATGACCTGATTAGTTTTTGGTCTCTGATGGCTGTGTGGTGGGCGAATGGGAGTGGGAGGGACTGGGGAGAGCACCCTCCAGTGAGCGAGGAGGGCCTGAACCCGGATAATGACAGTGGGCTTTGTGAAGAGGACCAGACTCCAAGGATTTTTAGACAACAATGAACAAGTGTTGGAGGAAAGCCTGGGAGATCACCGATGTATCAGGTGCTTTTGAACCTTCAGTTCTAACCAGAACCCTCGCGATACAGGTGGAGAAGTCCTACCCTACCGTGAGGGCTCACCACTCATCAAAGACCCATGGAGAGACCAGCAGCACCTCCAGCGTCACTGTGGCCACCATGTGTGTGCACAGGGGCTTTTGTCTCCCCCTTAGGACATTCCAGAGCAGCCTCCTAGGAGTTTTGGGTCAGTTAGTGTCAGGGCTCCAGGTCACAATGTGGCTCCGACAGGGTTCCTTGTGCCTGGGAGGGCAGAGAGACACAGCAAGTGAACTATGCCAGCCAGAGAAGCTTTGTGTGCTATTTGCCAGACTCTTCTGGGGAGAGGGTAGGATCAGATCGAAGGTGAGTACTCAGTGCCAGAAAGAATGGCTACTGAGTACGTCCAGTGCTAGGTAATCACGTGGTCCACATTATCCCATTCAGTACTCACAACAGCCCTAGGAAGTCAGTACTATTGTTATTATCCCATTTTCCATATGGGGAAGTGAGCCTCAGAGAGGTTAAGTAATGTGCTCAAGGCCACACAGCTAGCTGGAAGTAGAGGCAGGCCTGTCTGACTTTAGATCCCATATCCTTACCATATTGCCATAGCTCCCTGTCTTCATGCTTTTATTTTTTTGAATCTATCGGTCTTGTCTCTGATCATGTCGTTTGCCAGATTATTTTCCCTCACCTGCTGGGGTACTTAGGCTATCCTTTTCCCTTTTACACTTTAAGTTGGCATTTAATGCTGACCCTGCAGTATATATCCATGCCATTTGGTTTTAGTTGTGCTCTTCTGTCACAAGCCAAAGTTTAGGTGAAGATGGGCTTACTGTTGGGAGACGTGGGGAAGTAGGGAGGAAGACCTTTCAAAGCAATTGATGAATAGGGTCTGTGACAGAGCTGTACCAGACACTAGGTCAGGCCCAAGTGACCTGCACCCAGCTCAGTTTCTGGTATATAACAGGTGCTCTATAAGTATTTGTTAAATAGATGCAGCAAACAGTTGTGTGACCAACTGTCCAGTGAAAGGGACTAGCTGCTGCCCCAGTGGGACCAGAGCCCTTTGTTTTGGCTGAAAAAAGTTTGCCAGGCTACCCAAAGGATACGGCAGCGATAACACTGGAGTCACACCTGTTGGGCACATTTCCCTCCCATCCTCTGCCTAGACTCTGAGCTTGTCCTTAGCGGCTACAGCCACATGGGATGGATACACAGATGACAATCTGCCCATTGTGCACACATTCCTGGGGAGGGGGGGTCGCCCTGGCACGCACACACTGTTCTCATGTGAAATGCCACTAGAGAGTAACAGCTTCCTCTGACAAGACTGGTGGCTGTGGTCATGCAGCCCTGGACCTCCTGGTGACTGACGTGCTGTTAAGGAATAGAAAGAATAGAAGATACAGGTTCGGGTATTGGTTCTGGCTTAGCTGCGTCACTTGGGCCTGATCTTTGACTTCTCTGAGACTTAGTTTCCTGATGTGTAAAGGGAAGGTAGTTTGGCCAAGGTTTTTTCCAGGTCTTGAGTCCTATGAATTGCTACATTGGGCTCAAGGTCACAAGGAAGGAAGTGCTGACATCACATCTGTCCCCTTGAAGCCTGTGGATAAGGACAAGCAGGTGGCCCCTTTGCTGGGAGACAGAGTCTCCAAGAGGGGAAAGAATCTTTCTCAGGGTTTGGGTGGAACTCCCCTTTTCTCTGCTCTAAAGATACTTAGAGCTTAGTCTGGCGTGGCCACCCAGGACTCTGGAGGTGCCCGCAGTGGGATGCAGAGGAAGGACGTGCAGACAGGCCCCCTGCTCCTCTGCCCGGCTGGCCTTGCGCTGTCCGTAGGCCACTTCAGCCCCCGCCTCCACTGGCTCATCTCCTCCGTGTGAGCTCTTAATCCCAAGCTGTGTTCCACTGGGCCTGTTACACCTCTGGAATGAATCCATTAATATTTCTTCGTTGGAAAGTGGAAGCCTGCTTAATATAAGTAATGAAGTCCTCGGTGCTCTGTGCTCTAGACCTGTTACCTGCCAGGTCAGATCCTGTCGGCAGCAGAGGACACGACCAGCTTGCACGGGGTGTGAGGCAGGCTGGAGGTTCCTGGTGTCCTTTTGAGGCACCGGAGCTTTTTCAAAGTCCAGTTGGTGAGGGAATAAAGCTGTGGTTCCCTTCTCTGAGAGTGGGGTTTCTAACCATGACACTCTTGGCATTTGGGGCCACCTAATTCTTTGGTGTGGGTGCTGTCCTGTGTATATAAGATGTCTAGCAGCAGTAGCCCCCCGCCTCCAGGTATAACAACCAGAAGTGACGCCAGACATGCCAGCGGTCTTCAGGGGACAAAATGACCCAGTTAAGAACCACTGTCCTCCAGCTACCATTCCACACAGGCTGGCAGCTTGTGAGATGAGTGAGGCTTTTGAGAACCAAGATCCTCGTTTTTGGTTTCAATTCTGACTCACTGAAGACCTCAGGCAAGTTAATGACAGTCTCTGTAACTTGGTTTATTCACCCATAAAATGGGGGCAATCTAATTTCCTTATTAGAATAGTACTACCTGTATGTTGGAGAAACTTTAGGAGCAACAGAAAAGTATAAACATCTGTAGTAAAAGTGAAAAAAAAAATAAAGATCTGTCGGCATCTCAACCACCCGGAGATAACTACTATTAAGGTTTACTTTTCTTCCTGCATTTTTAATTTGCGTACCTCTCTTCTCCCACACCACACACACTCCAAATCAGGATCATATCATAATACATAATAAACCGTTCTTGGGAAATGTAAGTCTTACTGGACACCTAGCATCTTATGAATGTTCTGCATTGTATTTAATCAACTTTCAGTTGTGTGACATTTATTATAACCAATTTCTTACAATTAGAGCTAATACCGGCACGGCAACCTTATGTATTAATGTCAGTGTCCAACTCTGATTTCCTTAGGATAATTCCTAGAAGTGGAATTGCTGGGTCAAAGGGTGGGAACAGTTTTAAGGCTTTTCATCCATATTATCAAGTATGCCATTTCATACCAGCAGTGTATGAGAGAGCCACATTGAGGCGATCTGTACTTAAATGCTTTCTTCAGTGCCTCAGGCTTCTGCTGAAGCCGAACAATCCCCATTTTGTTTGTAATACTGTACAAGAGCCCTACAAAGCACGATGGTGGTCTGCTCTCACGGTACAGCGGGGCAGGATATGTGCTGACCAGGGTGAGTGACAGAAGGCGCGTGTTAGAATTAATGACAGAACCGAGACCCAGGCCAGAGAACCACAGCAGGCCTTGCCATGGGGGAATCCTTTCTTTTGGGCCTGGTCTCAGGAATGGGATGATAGGTATCAATGGCTCTTTCCTAACTGGTCTTCCGAAGGGGCCACTGTTTTTCAAAGTTGGCCCTGCCACACTCTGTGGCATCTGGGGAGCCTGAGCTCCTAGGCCCTGACCACCCTTCTCTGGCTAGTGGAATTGACGCTGGGGGCCTCTGGTGAACTGGGACCTGGTGCTCACTACTGGCCATTTCTGGCCCTTCATCAGGCCCTTTGATGTTCACAGGAGGAGCTCTCATATGTGGGAAAAGAACTCTTCAAAGCTTTGTGGTCTTAACTTGCAAATCCTTACTTTTGGCCATAGAAAGCATAATAGACATTTCTGAGGGAGACCTACCCGTTGCCACATTTCCTGAGAGGATATCGGATTCAGCTTGTTTTACAGGTAGAACTGAGGAAAAGGTTCCTGGAAGTTAGGGATGGGGTTTAGTCAGTGATAAATCTAGAGACGTGATCTTTCTTTTTTTAAATTTTGAACTAATTTTAGACTCACAGAAAAGTTGCAAAAATAGTACCGAGTTCCTGTATGCCCCCCACCCAGCTTCCTCTAGTGTTACCATCTTACATAACCTTAGTAGTTATCGGTCTGGAGATTAACATTGGTACAGTACGACTACCTGAATGACAGGCCTTGTTTAAGTTCCATCAGTTTTCCACTCATGTCCTTTCTGTGTCTCATGAGCCTCCCAGGATCCCACACTGCACCGAGCTGTTATTCCTTCTCTCCTCCAATCTGTAAGTTTTTCAGTCTTTCCTTATCTTTTGTAACCCTGACAGTTTTGAAGAGTGTTGATCAGTTATTCTGAAGAATATACCTCGGTTTGGATGTGCCTGGTGTTTTCTCGTTGAAGGGAGGTTATGCCTTTTTGGCAAGATCTCCACCGAAATGAGGTTGTGCCCTTCTAAGTGCTTTGTGTGGGTGGGGCTACCCTCATCACGTGGTTAGGTGGCGTCGGGTGAATTTCTCCACTGTAAAGTCGCCATCATTCCCTCTAGGCTTAATGAATATCTTGGAGGATGTACTTTGAAACTGTGTATGCAAACTCCCAACATTTGACCACTAATTTAAGCATCCATTGGTGGATCCTGTTTGCCACCGTTGTTTGTGGTGTTTGCCTGGTGGTGATTTTCTGTTTCCCTCATGCCTTCTGCATTTATTATTTGTAGAATACCATATTGTATCTTCTAGAAGGCAGAGCTAGAAACATAATCTTGGTGAGATATATTATTCCTTGATTCAATTTTATAAGAGCAGTAACTCTTCCCAAAAGATGATCTATTTATCTCCTTATCCCTCTGTATAGTAGTTCCCTATTGGTGCTCACAGAAAAATTGCAAAAATAATACAGAGGATTCCCATACACCCCTCATCCAACATCCCCTAATATTAACACGTTACATAAACATAGTATAATGATCAGAAGTAGGAGGTTACCTAATTTATTTAAAGGCTATTAAAACAACTACACAAGAGATGATGGTGGCTTGGATCAAGGAGATAATTGGGGAGTTGATGAGAAATCGTTGGATTCTGGGTATATTTCTCTTCCTTCTTTTTTTTTTAATGAAAATACCATAATTTATTTGGCTGATCCTCTGTTTGGAGGTCCTTTATGTTCCCAAAGCTATTTTTA
The DNA here is from genome assembly GCF_040802235.1 of Manis javanica. Lineage (NCBI taxonomy): Eukaryota > Metazoa > Chordata > Mammalia > Pholidota > Manidae > Manis > Manis javanica. The sequence goes on along the minus strand of NC_133169.1, from coordinate 86,835,919 downwards.
AAGAAAAATAATCTTTATTACTCTATACCTGTTCACTGTTAAAGATAAAATTAAGCAAGACAGAAATATATAAGTGGAATTAGTGAAGGCCCCCTCATTTTTCCTCCTTGTCCTTCTCCTCAGATATAACAGCTATTAGCAGTTTGGAAAATATTCTTAAATACTTAAAAAACATCCTTAAATGTCCTGTGCATTTTCCTGTGCATATACATACACATTTTTTTCTACATTAAAAAATATAAGCTATGTATATTGTTAGTCCTTTCTTTTCAGTTAGTAGCATATTATGAATATCATTCCATGTCAGATCTTGAGTGCTGTGAGATCTACCTAATTCTCTCCTTCTTCATTGGCTGGGTTTGTTTTCTTAATTTAAAAGAATGGCTCAAAATATTAAACCATTCAAAGGGAATACAATGAAAAGGAAATTCCTCTTTTACTTTACCTGGGAATTTTCTTTTTAAAGATTGCATAGTATTCCATGAAATAGTTGTACCTATAACTCATTTAACCATTTGGATTCTGGGTGTATTTTGAAGACAGAACACACAGGATGTGTGAACAGGTCAGATGTGGAGTGAGAAAAGACGAGGTGCCCAGGGGGGCTGCAGGCTTTCTGACCTGAACAGCTGGGCTCGCCATCGTTTGAATGAAGGAGATTGCAAGAGACATCCAGGCAATTTTGCCCAACAAACAAACTCTCCCTTTTCTCATCACCTCCGCAATTATCCATTTCATCCAAGCCACCATTATCTCTTGCCTAGTTGTTTTAATAGCCTCCAAATTGATCTCTCTGCTTCACCCTCACCCCTCTTTAGTCTGTTCTGAACGCAGCAGCCACATCGACCAAAAATGGAAATATGTCAGCTTATGTGATTCTTCTGCTCAGAGCCTCACCTGGCTTTTTTTCCCACTCAGAGTCGGATGACGATGGGCCCCCTTGTTTGTTCCGGCCTGTTACTCCTCTGACCCCAGCTCTGCCTGCTCCCCTCATTTCTCCCACTTTACCCCTCCCTCGTGGCCTTCCTTGTTATTTCCAAACCAGCCAGACTTGTTCCTGCCTCTGGACCTTTGTATTGTTTTCTCTACTTGGAATATGCTTTACCTGGAGATCTGCATGATTCGCTCCCTTCCTTCACCTTTCAAAGGTTACCTCTGCGGTGAGGACCTTGTGGATCATCCTATTGAAAATTACTCCCATATCACTTCCTATTCCTCTTTCTGTTTTATTTTTCACCTTAGCTCTTATCCTTACTGACTATTACCATACATTTTACCAGTTTATGCTATGAATGTTGTCTGTCTCCTTCCACGGAAATTACAGACTCCGAAAAGACAAGGATTTTTGTTTTTTTGTTCTCCACCACATCTCTTGTATATAGAATAGTGCCTGGCCACTTCTGCAAGTAGCCAGGCACTATTCCACCATTAATATTTGGAATGGAATGAACATCTGCTTTTATAATTGCTTTCCGAGATATGCAAAGCCCTGTGCTGTATGTTTAGGCAGATAAAAAGAAATTTAATACATGGCTTATATCTTCAAGTTGCTTATAATTTGGTTGGGGTAACAAGATATCCATGTGTGAAAATATTGTTAATGGTGTCACCATTGTAAGCTATTGCTGTGTATAAATACTGTAAAGTACAGGGCCCAGTGGTAGGTTCTAGGGACAAACAAGCATGTAAGAAGTTTCTTCTTTCAAGCTCTCCCAGGCTCGTTGTGACACCCGAGGGAAAGCAAGCCCTACCCAACACACAGCCACGTGCCAGATGTATAGTGTGGACGCCAGCAGGAGATGGTCGGGGGGGCTTCGTCAGCAGAGCCCACGGCAGCGACTTCCTGTGACAGGTCTCACCATAATCCCATGGGTCTGGAAAATCCAGCAAACTCTGGGGGGTCTGACGTCGCTAGAACATGGTGTGAGGGTGGGGAAAGGGCAGGCGATGAGGCGAGCAAAGTAGGTCACAAAGAGCTGGTGAGGGACCTTGAGGCCTGGGTTCAAGTTGGGACTTCATTCTGTAGGTGGTAGGAAGCCCCTGAAAAGTGTCAGAAGAAGAGATTGAAGTGACCCACCGCGATGCTGGATCACATCTGCTGCTGAGAAGGGCCTGAAGGTAGGGAGAGCAGTTGAGAAGGGCCTGTACTCATCCAGGGGAACGACGACAGAGCCCGAAGTGTAAGGGAAGCTGCGAAACAGGAAGGAGGAACCGGGCTAGAGAGAGCGTTCCAACAAGGGTCAGCACCGCTAGGTGAATAATTACACGTGGGGGTAGGAGAGGATTTATCGAAGGCAACGCTGAGGTTTCTGCCTTGGGCGAGGGACGGCTCGTGGAACAGTGAGAGAAGCGTGGGGCTGGAGGCTGGGCGTGGCCAGGGTGGAGCGTCGGGGAGCTGGAAGGGGGAGGTTCCGGGGGTCGTCTGGTGGACATGCTTTAACCTCACTGAGTCCCCGATGCCTGTGTGGTCACTGGGTGGGGAGGGACTGAGCCTGTCGGCAAGCTGACTCTCTAGCTCCAGGTCGGAGCTGCTCCTCTGCCTGCTGCCTGCAGCTTCAGTAGCAGCGCAGACAAAGCCAATCCTGGCAGCAGGAGGAGGTGTGGTGCCTGGGGAGCATCTCTGAGACCTCGGGAAGGAGCCAGCAGGGAGCAGGAAGGAGGCTTGCAGTGCCTGGGAGCCAAGTTCAGCTCAGCTCTATTTTGGGTGACAACATTTACAATGTTCCTTCACCCAGAATCAGCCCGCCTGCCTGCCCGCCTTCGGTGTTTCCAGCTGATGGGTTCTCACGCCTACTTAACAACTGGCTGGGTTCAGGGGCTCCCAGCTCACTGACTGCTGCCCTTCAGTCCCCTCACTGTTCAGCAGGATGCTCAAGGCCCAGGGAGGGGGGCCAGGATGCTAACCCAGGTCCCCCCAGGCTCTTAGGCAGGGAAAGCTGAAAGAGCCTTGCAGAAGCTGGGAGCTGAGGCTGGTGATGGTAAATGTCAGAGTTCAGGCACAGAGGTGTGCAGGCAACTGACTTGTGTTTCTCTGCTTCACTTCCTCCGAAAGACCAAGTTACTGAGGGAGAAAATGCTTGATAATGATAATACTTTGTGTTTCCACAGCTCTTGTCTCAGAACCTCCTGGCACACAATCTGGAGTCTGCTGTTGTCCCAGATTACCCTGTTAACTAAATCTGTGGGCGTTTATAGGTCATGTTTAGGGCTCTGCGGCAGATATAGTTTGGAAGGGACAAGTGTCATTCTTTCATAATTAAAGACTTAAAAGAGTACTACACATTCATTGTAGAAAATACATGAGTACAAATACAAAGAATAGAAGTGACCCATAATTCTGTTACTCAAAGAGAACTATGGTGAATATTTTGATATTGTTTTCTCCTGTATGTGTGGGTGTGTACTCTCCTGGGTGCATGTGTGTTTGTGTGTGGTACATGCACGTGTCATGTTTCCCCAGGCCCGCTTTGGGTGGGTATAGAATGGGGCTCGTGGCCTCAGCACCAAAGAGCACCCAGAGTGTACTTCCCAGGTAGTTGGGTGATTTTCCTCCGCCACTCTCTTCCTTTATCAAAAATGAAAACATGCTCCTTGCAAAAGACTGCTTGTTCTTCCAGGAGGGGTTGATGTCTGGAGTTGCTCAGCATGGGATGGTGTGCAGTGGGAAAGATGAAATTGAGGTTGTGTAATAATCTTGTGTCCTGGACAATGATTCCAAGAAGGCACAGAACACCAGTAGAGAACCTTTGGTTCCTTCCCTCTTTCCATGAGCCTTGTTTAGCGAGATGCACCATCAAATTGAATGACCGGACCCAGTGGATGAACAGAGCCATTGAGAAAGCTTTTCAGAGCCACGTGGCATCCCTTCAAGATGCCAAGTCACCAGAGAACTCTAATCAGCTTGTAAGCATCAGATTCTCTACTGGTATTTTTGGTGTGGGTTCACCTGGAGGCAGGACCTGAGGTGAAGTCAGGTACAGATAGTTTATTTGAGAGGAAGTCCGAGGAAGCTGGAATGAGGGAGCAGCATGAGTAGGGAAAAGGTAGGAGAGGAGGGGAAGCTAAAATGAGGGTGTACTAAGGGTCCTATTATGCCCAATCAGGACTCAGTTTTCCCACGATTTCCTGGGAATTACACAGAGTGACTTGTCTACCGACAGGGTGAGGAGCTGGAACACTTATCTGCTAGCTCCCATTCCCCACTGGCTGAGCACTGTCCTTAGTGTCAGAAAAAGCCCCAGGGGTTGTGTGCTTGAGGTGTGACCCTGTCAGCAGGAGGTGGTTCTGAGCACAGAAAATCATCCTGTGTGGAAGTCAGAGGTGGGCCGTGGGCTGTGATTTGGGGCATCAGAGTCTCTGCTATAACTTGGACCTTTTAGACCCCTTCCAGGTTTCACTGACTTGGTGCAAGTTCTTTCCCCTGTCTTAACAACTCTTCCTGTCTTCCCCTATCCTGCAGTCCCCTGGCTGGGCAGGGCTCCAGTTTGCAATAGGATGGATACTGCGTGCCTCTGGTGGAGAGCTGGTCTGCCGGGAGACCCTAACACAGTCTAACCTGACTGCACTTGAGATGCAGGGATGGCTGGCCCTTGAGGGTTTCTTGGCTTCTGGGTCCGCTTAAATATGTAAGTGCTGACCACAGTAAGGGCATTTCTGTGGCCCTCTGAGGTTTTGTGGAACCCTGCTCTGACCTGTTAGCTCCTTTGTGGACAGCTTTGGGACTGGCCTCTCATTTTTCTAGTGTAGAAATGGAGGCCCAAAGAAGTTAAGTGATTTGCCCAAAGCTGTGCCATTTTCACTGGTGGCAGAGAGTGCTAACCGAGGCCTCCTGACTTTCTCCTGGAGTTCTTGCCTTTCTACCCGCCACCTCACCCCCATGCCTGTCCACCAACACAGAATCAGAGCATTTTTGTCCCATGTTCTACCTCTAATTTCAGACCTCTAGCCAGATTATAGCTCTATAAGCAAAGGGTCCATGCTTCATTTCCCACATACCTCCCTGCCTGTAGGCCAGGTCTAGGTGGAATAGGCATTTAATAAAAGCTTCCAGATGACCTGCAGGGACAATGCTCAGAGCAGCTGAGTGCCAGGAAGGAGGACTAACTTTGGCCCCTCACAAGGTGGGACCCTGGCCCTGGCATCCTCTCGGTCCCAGGCCCATTTAGGGGCAGCCTGTGTCCACGTGTGATAGACCCTGACTCTGGGCAGCAGGTTTGGAAGTTCTGCTTTCTGATAAACCGGATCCACCTGCCAGCTTTTCCTGGGAACCTGCTTCATCCCAGGGTCTGCCCAGGATAAGGGAGGGGATCCTCACTGACTACAGAGCCCTGGCCCTGCTGGTTGGTTTCCCGCTATTTCTGCCCTTTGGCAGGTGACGCCCCATAAGGCGTAGCAGCTCCCGTGTGTCTGCCCTTCATCTGGGATTACGCAGTGGTGTCTTCCCTTAACTTTTAGGGCAGGTCTGTTTTGTTGACCTTTTCTTCCCCTCCTTCACTAAGAACACGGCAAGTACTGTTTAGAGATAGAGGCAGCTCACTGCTTACCCGCTTAGAGCAGTGGTGGCAGGCCGTGTGGTAGACGGTCTTCATAATATCGGTCCACTTACTGCCACCGCTCTTTGAATGGTCCAAGCTTTGACTGCTTAGGGCCAAGCAGGTGAGACAGGGGGGTGGGGCAGGGGGTGAGGGGGGTTACGGCTGAGCTGAGAAGTACCTTTGGATGGGAAAAAGAAGGGTGAGCTTTTCCTCTAGTCCCTCATTCCCAGTTGACTGCCCATAAGCCCTAATTAAAATTAGAGGGCTTCCTTCTCCCACCCAAGACCCCCTCAGAACTTTAAATGAAATACTTTAACAAGTATTACTGAACGCTAATCATGTGTGCCTTCGTTTTGGATCTACAAAGGATCCAAAGCTTCTGATGTAATTAGAGAGACAAGGGACATGGGACCAAGACCAGGCCCAGCAGGCTTTGCGTGCCAAAGAAGGGCGTGCCCACGAAGCAGGGGATCAGAGTGCTGGGCGGGAGAGAAGCACTGCGGAGTGGTACAGTCAGGAGAAGGCTTCGTGGAAGAAATGGGATTTGAGTTGGGTCCCTGAAGGGACACATGCTTTTTCTTACAATAAATGTTACAGGTGTCTCCCTTTGCAGATTTTTAACACATTCACCACCACCAACATTAGGATCCTGAGGTTATCTAGCTACTAGATATTCACCATAGTATTATTTATAATAGCCAAAGACTGGGAGCAACCTATATATCCATTGACGGGACACTGGATAACCTGGCCGTGCGTGGCCTCCCTTATTCCCCGTATTATGGAACGCCATGCAGCCATCACACATCATGTTTGCAGAAGTTTACTTACTGACATCAAACAACATTCATAACAGATGGTTCAGTGAAAAAAAAATCAGGTTTCAAAATAGTGTGTCCCATATTGAGTCCATTTATATTTGTTAACATAGCAACATGCTAAACGTGACTATTTTATTCATCTCCATTGATTCGTGTTCTAATTTTTGCTACATGTGCGTTCACTTGTAAATAAGATAACTTCTAAAGTTTTCACTTTTTTTCAACAGAAGAGTTTGTGCATCCTGTGACAACTGTGGGTAGACAGGTCCAGTGGAGTCACATGTCCTTTACAGTATGGGGTCGACTGCCCTTGGTTCACTCCGGTCCTCGGTTCCTGAAAAGACAAGTTAGCTGGTCGGGGCCGGGAGGTACTGGGAAACCTGCTCATTTATGGTCTGGAGAGCGCTGCCTGGGAGGAAGTCTCTAAGTGCACCTTCTAGCTGGGGGAACCTGTTTCCTAGGCACACAGCAGCTGGGCTGAGTTGCCCCTGTTGGCAGAGGTGGGAGCCCTGTTTTTTAAATCCAGCCTTCTTTGTTTTTGCAGTTCGTCAGGGAATCGCTGCTGCTCCCTGTCTAGCTAATTACAGCGCTGGCAAGAAAAAGGTGCTTTTGAGATTCTGAGCCTCTCTGGGAAAAGGTTATGAGGCCAGAGTGGTCGAATCCATCCTTTTGCAGCGGTGGTGGGGGACAGCGTCTGTGCTGCCAGCAGAGCGCACGCGGATGACCTGTTTGGTCTGGGCCCCGTGGGTGCCTCTGCAGCAGCTGGCACCGGAGGCTTACCTGAGGAGATTTGGGTGCTTCCTTTTCCTCCCCTTTCAGCAAGTTTGAGATGAATGTGTACTATATTCGCATTTGAATGCTAATTAGTACTTTTTCAGTAGCACTTTTATCACTTCATTTCCCAAATCTAAACCCTCCCTGTCTCCTCACTGCTTCCAGGCTCAAGTCCAGCCTCCTCTGAGCCTCAAGGTCTCCAGCATTCTGACCCAGCACCCCCCTCACACCCTCAGTCTACACCCTTCTGAACCCTCTGTAGTTCTTTGGAACCCGTAGATTTCTGCATCGGCCCCCAGTGCGTTTGCCTGCTGGCTCCTGTGTGAGCCCCTCTCTGAATTGCTCTCCTCCGTGTAGGGGAAACCAGTTCTGTTCCATTCCCAGACCCACTCAAGTCCTTCTCCCGGAAACCTCCCAGACCTCTCAAGTCGGTACCACTTTATTTGGCAATTTAAAAAAAAATTGTGGTCTAAAGCAAATAACATGAAATGTACCATCTCCACCATGTTTGAAGTGTTGTCTATTCACATGTGCAAGAGATCTCTAGAACTTTTCATCTTGCAAAACTGAAACTCTGCACCCATTCAACACGAACTCCCCGTGTCACTTTCTCTGGCATGTCATCAAGGACCATGGGGTGATGGCATAAATGCTGAACTGTTTGTTTCAACTAGCATTCAGGGAGCACCAGTGTTCCAGGCAAGTCCTTGGGAGGCTCTAGGAGAACATGAAACTAAATGAGACACAGCCAACGAACATGGCCAATTCACAATTGTTACTGACTAGAGTTTACTGTGTCATTTGTATGTGTTTCGTCTCCCTAATTAGATGATATGAGAGGGGCCGTCCTGTGAGGCTCCCTTTTTGGAACAGGGCAGGACACTGTGATGAGATGAATGTGGATCTAGTCTCGGGTTCCCCATGACACCCAGGGCCGGGCTGGGCATACGCTTACTCAGTGTGGCGTGGTAATTGCACATGCTGATATAAATGAGTTCCTGAGTATCGGGGGTAACAAGGCTGCTTTCATTACTTTGTCTTATAACAAACACTGTATGTGCTTGTCAAAGAATTTAAAAAAACCAGAAAATACAGACAAGCACAAGAACATAAATACCAGTAACAGACATCGTCTCCCTCACCCAGAGGTGACTGCCGTTAACTCTGTGCTTCTGCCCTTCCAGACAGGCTGCTCTTCAGAATCAGGCACACGTACAGATGTACTTTTTAACATAAAGGAAATCCTATTATGGATACCTACTACTTTGATCAGCTTAGTGTGGTTTGACTATTTTACCTGTCAATAGATAAATTCCTGCAATATTATTTTGGTACAACAAATATTTATTAAGGACCTACGCTGTGCCAGGCAGACCTGGGGAATAAAGCAATGGACAAAACTTGCTTAAAGCTTACGTTATGAGCTGGGATGAGGGGGGATGATAATAAAATAAACAAATGAACAGAGTAATTCCAGACTCTGGTGAGTGAGAGTGAGTGGGTGCTACTTTAAACTAGATGGTCCTGGAAAGTCTCTTTGAGGAAGGAAATTTTGAACTGAGACCTTAAGGAAGCTGCCGTGTGGAGGTCGGCAGGAAGAACATTCCAGAAAAAGAACAGCTAATAATACAAGGACAAAGCTTGGGAATAAATTTGGCATGTTTGAACGACCATAAGTAAGCCAGTATGGCTAAAGCAAGCAGAAGAGGGAAAATTGTGTATTAAGGCAGAGAGGTAAATGAAGACGGGCCTTTTTGTAAGGCCCTGTTTGGCTTTGTAGGTCTTGGTCAAGGCTTTTGGGTTTCATTCTAAGGTCAGTGCGAAGCTGCTGGAGGGAAGTGGCATGATGTGATTTGTTTTAGGAAGATTGCTCTCCATAAATGTCAGTTACCTCATTAACAGATTAAAAGAGAGACAAAGACCCCACATAGTCATCTAATTAGATTCAAAGAAAACCTTTGATAAAAATCAACACCAAAGAGAGGAAAACACCCCACAGCAAGTGCCCCAGTATCTTCACTGAATAGATAGAGAAGGGGAGAAGGAGGATTCAAAAGACACATTAGAAGAGTAGGTAGGTGCATATTAGTAATTAAAGAAGCTGATCTGACAAAGCTACATATTGTATGATTCCTATACAGTAGCCCCCCTTATCCACAGTTTCAGTTACCTGCAGTCAACCAAGATCTGGAAGCAGATGATCCTCCTTCTAACGTATTGTAAGAAGGTCAGTGGTAGCCTAACACTACGTCACAATGCTTATGTCGTTCACCTCACTGTATCTCATCATGTAGGCAGTTTATCATCTCACCTCATCACAACAAGGGTGATAATAGTATGTTTTGAGAGGGAAACCACATTCACCTATTGTTATTATTGCAATAGGTGGTTAATAATTGTTTAGTTTTATTATTAGTTATTGTTAATCTCTTACTGAGCCTAATTTATAAATTAAAAATTTCATAGGTATGTATGTATTAAAAGAAACCATAATATATACAGGGTTCAGTACTATCCATGGTTTCAGGCATCCACTGGGGGGCTTGGAGTACAGATAAGGGGGTCTTACTATGTATCACATTCTCGAAAAGATAAAACTATGGAGAAAGTAAAGAGGTTCTGGTGCCAGAGGCTGGAGCAGAGGGAGGAATGGATAGGCAGAGCACGGAGGTGTTGTAGGGCAGAGAGACCACGCTGTGCCAGATACCTGTGTGATGAATTCATGGCATGGTGCATCTGTCCAAACTCACAGAATGTTGAATGAACACCAAGAGTGAACCATAATATAAACTGTAGACTCTGGGTGATGATGGTGTATCAAATGTAGGTTCATCAGCTGTAACAGATGTACCACTGTGCTGGGGGATGTTGATACTGGGGGAGGCTGTGCGTGAATGGGGCAAGGGGCGTTCAGGAAATCCCTGTACCTTCCTCTCAGTTTTGCTGTAAACCTATAAACTGCTCTAAAAAATAAAATCTTAATTTAAAAAATTTAAATAAAAAAAATTAGGCAAAACCAAACCCCAGTGTTTAAGATATTCATGTTTGGATGATGAAACTACACCCAAAAAAGTAGGGGTGACTACACCAAAAAGCCAGAACAGTTACTCTTAGGAGGAGAGAGGGGCTTATAATTGGGAAGAGATACATGGGAGGGCCTCTGGGGTGACTTGTTTTATCTCCTTTCATGGATTACGTTTACAAATGTGTTAGTTGTGTAGTACTTAAGCTATATTTTGTTTTGTGCTATTTTCTATATTTGTGTTTATTTTAGCTATTAAAAAAAGTTTCTAAAAAGTCAACCAGTCGTGATAACATGGAATGAAAAGGAACTTCCTCACCAGATAAGAGTGACTATAAAAATAGTAGAGCAAACATTTTCCTAAATGGGGAAATGTTAGAAGTGCTCACTTCAAAGCCAGGAATGCAGATGTCCATTTACCACCAGTGCAAAACTACAAGGAAAAGAAATGAGAAGCATTGGAATTAGAAAGGAGGACACGAAACAGTTATTATTTCCTTATGTATTATTCTTTGCATAGAAAACCCAAAACAATATACAAACAAGTTATTAGAAATAATAGGAGAATTTAGTCAATTATAGCTTGCTATGAGATTGACACCTAAAAGCCATTCGCACTTTATATACAACAGCAAGCTAGAAAACACGTTAAAAATGCTGTCAGATAAAATAAAATCCTTAGGAATAAATCTAGCAAAAGGTACATATGAGTCTTCCACAGGAAAAAGTCTGTGATTTCATTGAGAGGTATTGAAGGAGAACTACTAAGTAAATGGAGGGAGATGCTACGTTCAGAGAGACAGGAAAATGTAATGCCAGAAAGATGTCAATTCTTCAATTTTGTCAATTCTTCCTATTTAATCTGCAGATTCCAACTAAAATCCCAACAGGGTTTTTCATGTTACTTGATAGGGATTCTGAATTTCTGAAAAAGGAAAGTAGGGACAGAAGACTGACCCTAGCAGATACCAGGACCTGAAACAAAGGTAATTAAGCAGTGGGGTATTGGCCCAATAATAAACAAATGGACCGATAAAATAAATTTGAGAGCTCACAAACAGACTCACATAGGTATGGAACTTTGCTGTGTGATGAAAGTGGAGTGTCAAATCAGCAGTGAAATAAAGAACTATAAAGTCAATGGAACTTGAAAAAAATTCATGTGCAAAAAGGTGAAATTGGATGCCTGCCTCACACCATATACAAAACATCAACTCCAGGATTGAAATGTAAAAAACCCACAGCTCTAAAGCTCTTAGTAGATAATATAGGTGACTATCTTTTAGAACTTGAATAGGGAAAGGTTTTTAAATAAGACACAAAAAATATTGACTACAAAAGAAAAAAAGATGAATTTGATCATGTTAACATTAAGTATTTCTATATGTCAAGACACCTTAAAGGAAGTGAGAAGACAATTTACAGTCTGGGATAAGATCTTTGCAACACACACAACCAGCAAAGGATTAGTGTTCAGAAGACATAGAAACAACTCCTACCAATTAATAAGAAAACATAAAAAGCCCAATTGAAAGAAAATAGGTGAATGACAAAACAAGCATTTCACAGAACACACTGAAGATCAATAAATATGTGAAGAGATATTCAACATCTTTAGTGATCAGGAAGGTGCAAATTAAGACTACAGCTAGAGAAATTTTAGCATCCAATTGATTGGGAAAAATTAAAATGACCTAATAATACCAAGTGTTGGAAAGGAAATGGAGCCACAGGATCTTCAAAATTGCTGATGGGGGTGTAAATCAGTGAACAATTTGGTGAACCAGTGAAGTTTAACATTTCAGGTACTCTAAAGTGCAGACATTTCATCCTAGGTGTATATATCCAAGAGAAACTCCTGTGCACATACAGTAAGGCACATGGACCAGAATGTTCAAGGCAGCAGTGTTTACAGTAATAAAAACCTAGGGAAAAAAACCCTAAATACCAATGAGAGATTGGATAAACTAGATCTATAAACACCATGGAATATTAGACAGCAGTGTAAATGAATGAACTATAGTGCTAGGAGCAATATGCATGAATCTTAGCAAAATATTACTGTCAAAAAATAGTGCATACCATGTGATCTTTTTATTAAATTAAAAGTAACATTAATAAAATATACATATTTAGGAATGCTTATAAATGCAACAACAATGCTTATCAATGCAACAGGGTAATGGCTTACTTGGCGTGGGAGGAGCTAAGGAGATAGGCTTGGGGTGGGGCCAGATGGTTAGATGCCAGTGACAAGTTCCCAGCCTTTACTTTAGGTGATGAGTTTATGGGTGCTTATTACATTAAAATAGTTACCTAGGTAGCCAGTCAACAAGCTAGCCAGCTCTGACTGCTCTGTGGAGCATGAGTTGAAGAGGATAAAAGTAGGAACAGGGTGACTCATTAGGAGGCTGGTGAGTGGTTCATGTGGCGGGTGATGCTTTGTACTTGGATGGTGTCAGCTGTGATGGAGACTGATGGACAAAACCAGAATATGTTTTAGAGGTAACGGAAGACTTGCCCTGATGGTTTAGATGTGGGAGGTAAGGAATATTCTATGAAGCTGCCATAATTTATTTAACAATCTGCTCTTGTATGTCTAGATTGTTTACAATATGTTTGGCTCCATAAAAAGGTCTAAAATGGACATCCTTGTTGTTTAATCTTCATGTATATTGAATTAATTTTCTTAAATTCAACTTCCAGAAGTGAAATTGTTGTACCAGAGGATAGATGCATTTAATAAGCCTTTTAATATATATTACCAAATTACCTTCCAGAAAGGCTGTAGTCCTTCAGTTCCCACTCGCAGTAGGAGGCAATACCCGCCAGGGAGGCCTGTTCTAGCCTTCTTTTCACCATGCAGAGCTCTGTATTCAGAATGGTCTCATTGGTAGTTGAGGGCATATGTAATCTTTCTAGTAATTTCCCCTGGAATGATGTTTTGTGGTTGCTCAGTGTCCCTCCAGCCAGGATCCTTACCCTTCGGAGGGCATTTCCCCAGGATCCTTACCATCAGGTAATAGGCATCCTTAGAGCTTTGGACTCCTGCACTGGGTCCTTCCCTGGGGCACGTAGCCCAGGACAAGAGATGGAACAGTCTCCTTGTTGGGAAAGGCTCAGTAACACGTGTATCAAGCAGCTCTCTTCCCCTCTTTCCCAACCACAGTCTTCCACTCAGACTCTGCCCACCTCAGCCTCCCTGGGGATTCCTAACGAGCCTGGGAGGTTTTTTTGAGTCCATTGGGTAAAGGTTAAGCAGGCATATAAAGAATTAATCAATTAATTACTCAAGTTCATGGCCCCTCAGAGCCTCTAGAGCTGCCATCCAAAATTAATAGCCACTAGCTACAGGAAGCAATTGAAATTTGGAATTTAAATTAATTAAAAATAAATAAAATTTAAAAATTCAGTTACACTAATTACATTTCCAGTGCTCATTGACCACATGTGGCTAGTGGCTACCATAGTGGACAGCACAGACCTGGAACATTTGCATCATCACAGGAAGGTCGATTGGACAGCACTGCAGAGGGTTACTTGGGAAATGTTCCTAGGATCCTTTCAGGTGTGGGTTTGGGTAACACGTGTATCAAACAGATCTCTGAGTGAGAGTGGATGGAAGTTATTAGCATCAATCCATATGACATGCTATATTTCTCCTTGTTGATCCAGAAATCAGTTCTCAATCATATCTGGGTTCTTTTTACCTTGTCCCCCCTGGCCTTGAGCAGGGGACTCCAGTTCTGTGATTGTTTATGTCTTAAGAACTGTGTGTATGTGTATTTTATAAGAGAAATCTCATCGTGGTTCATGACATCGACGGACCTAGGCCAAAGCCCTTGTCTCCAGTGCAAGGTCTTGGAAGGGAAATCCCGGGGGCCCTGCCTGACTTGCTGATGGGCTGAGGGCTTGCCTGGGTTTGCAGTGGTCCTAGGGAAGATGGACTGGAGCTAGAACCTCAGAGTTCTTTATTCCTTCCTGTCACCTCACTTTCTTCTTGCATGGTACGAGGATGGCGCTGCCCCTAAGCATTTTAGAGATGCAAGAATGGAGTGCTTAAGGGTGATGAAGCCCTAGATTCTGTCTTCTTACTACTGTTCTAAGTAATAAGTCAGCATTGGCCTATGTCCATGTCCTGCATATGTCTAGACCCTGCTGTGAGAAGCAGCTCTCCCCAGAGGCCTAAATATAACCCCGGGAGCCCCAGATGCCACATTCTAGTTTTGGCTTGTGCACTGACTCATGGTATAACTCCATCTAAGTCACTTCCCCTCTCCTTCCAATGGGTCATCAGGGGTGGAGGAAGGATAATGGCCCTGAGTCACCTCCCAGAGAGGAGCTAATTAGGGCTTCTTGAGGCAAAGAGTGGCAGGCTGAAAGGGCAATGGAAAGAGCAACTCTAGCGAGGTCTGGGGAGGGGCCTGGCTTTCCCACTGCAAAGGCAAGCAATCTGCTGAGACCTGGAAGCCTGAGATCTGTGGTTAGCTTCAGAAAGTCTGTGACCCTCTTTGAATTGTTACAAGAGTCTATGCGTCGAAGGCTGCATGCAGTTTTCTGCAGAGGGTCCATAGCTTTCATCAGATTTTCGGAGACTTAAGTAATCCCCAAAGGGTTCTGAATCACTTCCTTAGGAGGCCTGATTCCTTGGCCCTACTGCGTGCTGAAGAAAGGAGGTACATTAAAGAAAGGAGGTAAATTCCTGCGTGTGTAGGGTGGGGCAGGGGATAGAAGGTTTCCCTAGGAGGCCCAAGGGCAGCTTTCTGAGTGAAGCTCTTACAACAACCCATGCAGAAGGGCCTGGCCAGCAAGTACTTAATGAGCCTCTACCAACTGCCTGACACTGTGTCAGGCCCTTAAGGGGAACCGACATGCTTCTTGGCTCACCTATACCCTCCCCATCGCCTACCCCTGAGGTCCGATCTCCCCAAGATGTTTCGCCCCAAGTGAGGTTGGTTCCTGTGTGGGGACACCCCAGAGGACAAGGGTGGGGTGCATGTGCCTGAGGGCAGTGAGCTAGGCAAGCCTCCAGGCTGAAAGTAGAAGCATGACTGAGGTATGGGCAAAAAACTGCCTGGGGAGGCCGTATGGGGAAGCAGACGGGTCTTAGGCTACGGCTGGGGAAGCCTGGGTCCTGATACGTAAATCATCTGCGGACACTGTCTGTCGCTTAGCTTCTCTGTGCTTTTTATGCTGTAAAAGGCTCACATATTGACAAGGCTGTTACGAAAAATTAAAAGGAACTTAACAAAAATTTGCATTTGTTATGTTTACTTTAAAAGTAATAAATGCTCATTGTAGGACATATGGAAAATCCAGAATCATATCACAAAAAAAGAAAAAATTGTTCACAATTTTACCATGCCAAAATGCATCCTCTTAAAGACTTTTCCTTTTCCAAATCATTTTTCCACGCATATACTTTTTTTTCACCTTTCTAGATCTCAATGTTCCTATAATTTTATCTACTGTTTTTCTCACCTATTACTACATAGTGATGACCTGTGCCATTAATTATTCTTCAGGAACCTGGATTTTAATAGCTGATATTCCATCATTTGAAAAGACCAAACTTCACAAATCCCCAAGTGTAGGCCATTTATAAGTTGTTTCTAAATATTTCATTATTATTAATAATGTCGAACAACTTTGCGTATGAATCTTTGTACTCATCTCTTTCCTTATAATAAATCCTTAGAACTGAGGTTATTGTCTTAAGTATAAAGCTAATCCAATTAAGTACATATATGCTGTATATAAATGTATATATTTATACAAGTGCAAGGGATTGAACAATGACGATGACATATGAATGCCTGTTCATTCATTATGAATATAAATCCTCACCCATTTCAATCTAGGTTTTTCTGTGCGTGTGAGTTGGATGTCTCCATGATTCCATGACATAGGATAGGGGTAGAACTTTGCAATGGTATTAGTGTCTGTTCCTCTCTTTTAGAATTGTCTTATGCCAGGAAAACCGTTTATGGTAAGAAAGTTTTCAGTATGAGAGGGGGCAGGGAGTATCGGCCAGGTCTCATTAACAAAGGACAAGCAAATAACCTCGCCCCTCAGCGTTTGAAACTCTGGGTTCCAGTCAACACCCTGTGCCACTTGTGAGTGACATGATCCCTTGGGCCTGGGGACCTGGCATGAAGGAATAAGGTGAAGATGTAATAAAAGAGCGTGCATGTGAACTCACTGGAGTATAGCAATGTGGTTAAGGTTGTTCCTTTTCCATCTCTAATGATGAGATGGAGGGCTCACGGGAGTGGGAGAAATAAGAGAGAAACAGAGGCAGTGAAGGCAAGCGTGGGAGGGATGAGAGGGAAGTGAGACCAGGACACCTCACGAGGGGCATGTCAGAGGGCCAGCAGGGATTGGGTGGGGGGGGCAGCCCTCAGAGGGGCAGCGCCAGGACGTGCAAGGCTGCCCTTGAGGCGGCCTTGGGCTGGGTCAGCTCTGCCCTGGGCACACACCCAGGCCAAGGTACTGAGGCCTCCCAAGAGGCAGAGACCTTTCTCATTGGATCCATGGAAGCTCAGGATGCAACTCTCTTCTCTGGAGGGCAGTTTTAGTGGCTGATCTGGTCAAACTCACAGCCACCTTCTTTCTCAAATCTTAAGATAGGCAGCCGGCTCCTGGGCTGTGGGAATGGGGGAAAGGAAGAGAGGAAGAGGCTGCTCTGACCCATCAGCCTAGCCCGGCACAGCAACTGGGAGACTATCTCTTGTGAAGGGGCCCCTCCCTGTCCTCAGGAATGTGCAGCGCCCCTGGCCGCGGCCTGAGACCCAGTGTCATAAACAGAGGCTGTGGCACTGAGCAGCTGGGGCCAAGATAATCCCCCAGACGTCAGGCTCGGCCAGTGGAGATGGTAGTGGGACTGATAAAGCCCGACGGAGGGCCCTGTGGAGGAGAGGCACTGCACAGAGGGGGTTATACCCCTTTGAAGGCAGTTTCTGACTGAGGCAAATCACAAAAGAGGACCCCTGGTAAAGCCTACTCCTCGGCCAGCTTACTGCACCCTGCAGAAAGCCGCGGCAGGTGACGGCGAGGCATCTTGCAGGGAGGGAGGAGGCTAATACCTAAACGCTGAAAATGAGTAAGTAGTGGCATTCACCGAGTCCACCTGAGCCAAACAGACACAGAACAATTCCAACGTAGTTCCAACTCACAGTGAACATAAGGCTCGCCGAACGAGCCTAATGGGCCCTCCGCACATCCTCGGGCTGCTCTTCCCTCTAGTCGACAACAACTTGAAGCAAAGCAACTAGTGAGCAAATGTGAGATGCTATAAACGGGCCGGTCATGTGGTGCAGGCCAGGCATGCTGCAGGAGAGCAGAAAAGGCGGGGATTGGTGTGGGCTGCACTGATTAGAGCAGGCTTCACAGAGAATGGGCCGGGACAGGGCACTTGAAGGTTCAGGGCTGTTGTAAAGAGGGGGAGTAAAGTGGCAGCTTTAGTGAGGATGCGAATACAGCCTGACAGCCGGTAGGCTAGTCTGCTGGGGACCCAGAATTGTGGTGGTAGGCGGCGGTGGGGAGCTGCTGGGGGCTGGGCAGCAGTGGGAGGGCTGCAAGGCAGCCAGGGTGTCAAACTGTCTTGAATTCCAGGCAGAGGAGTTTAGTCTTGACTCCATAGCAAATAGAGAGTAGAAAGAACCCCTAGTTCTTTCTAGAACTAAAAGTACAGGAAGCCATGCCTTTCAGATTACACCTTATTCCTTTTTGCCTTCAGTGAGGCCTCCTAACCCCTGAGCCATGGAAGGCATCTTCTGAGAGCCGAGCTTCCTGCCCACCAGTCCCCGTGGCCACCCCAGCTTTGGGGATGGCTGCGAGCCCTCTTTCCTCAGCAGCACCTCTACGTGCCATTCACTCTTCTTCTCCACTGAGTGTGTCTAGGTTGGCAGGCCATGGTTTGCTGGTCCTGGGCCAGGGGGAAGGCAGCTATGTCAGGGATATTCTCTGGTCTAGGCTCTGCTGGGGCGCGTGTCCTCTGAGCTCATGGCCTTGTAGCACCAGATTAAGTACCACGTGCAGAGCATGATAGGTGGCTGCTTCCCTCCAACACCAAAGTGGAGCCCTAGGTACAATTCTGGGACCTGTCCCTTGACCATTTCCTTATTCCTGGGAAACCTGGCATAGAGCCAGAATGTCAGCCTGGCTCCAGACAGCTATCTGGACTTTCTCCGGATTAGCACCCCTATGTTAGGAGAATGCAGAAGGTTCCAGAGGCATGACTGACACTGCCCAGCGTGTAGGTTAAGGCTCTCTGAGAGTCCCACCCAAGGGAGGTCTAAGGCTGCCAGGAAGATGGGCCCCCCGCTGTGTGGGGCAGATGAGCTACACTTCCCCGCACAAGATGCACTCCTCTTCTTGGGAGAGGGGGATGTTAAAGGAACAGGGATGGCCAGAGGCAGGGCTCCATCCCAGATAAGCTACCCTCTGGCTGTTGCTGGTGTCAGCAGCTGGCATGCGCTGAGCAGCAGCTCTCTGTGCAGCGCCCCAGACCATGCACAGTCAACCCAGCCTGATCCTGCTGGGGGTCTCCTGGGCCCTCGTTTCTGGACCAGTCACACCACAGGAAGCCCTTCCTGGGGAGCTTTTTGCCACCACCCCACCCCAGGAGCTTAGGCTTGGTTAGCTCTCCATCCCTGTCCTGCCCTGTGGGGAAGCGTCCACAGAAACCTCTTCTCTGCACAACCAGATCCTTGTAGGGGGTAGTCAAGTTAAGAGATGCATAGACCTTCGCCATTTGGGAAAGGGAAGTAGGAGGGAGATTCCCCAGTGAAAAGAAGCTGCCTTCTCCCCAAGCTCAAAGTTTTGGGAGAAGGTTTATTTGTACTGGCAGGAGGAAGGGACAGGGGAAGAAACTGGGAGGAAAATCATATATCGGAATCAAATGATCATGGAGATGGGTGCTAGCCCTCGGTGGATGCAGCTAGAACGGGCGGCTCTCCGCAGGGCCGCCTCCTTGCCAGGCCGTCCTTGCCCCACACAGCTCAGTGGAGCTGGGGGTGCTGGATGGCAGCTGCAGGACATGGGTTCCGCCTGGAAGGTGGGTGACCATCCTGTTCCTCGCCCTTCATCTATCTGCCTGGGAACTGTGGGCATGGGAGCAGGCTGTCTGTTCCGGAGGAGACGCACTGGAACCAGCTTGCTTGCCTGCACATTCCTAGGGCCCTAAAGGCCAGACTCCAACTTGATGAGGTTCTCTTTCTCCCGAGGACAGCCTTGGAAAGAGGAAAAAGCAAGGCAGAGAGAAGATAGATGTTTTTCTTTTGGTGATGTAGTGAACATGCTGTGAATTAGGGAGGGAAATCTCACCCCGACCCCAGGGTTGGGGCTGACTGTCTTTGGGACAACTCTCTGAAGCAGGGCCCCTGCCTTGAGCCAGGGGAGAGCTGGGCTGCCTTCCCTGAAGGTTTGTGGTGCCCAGAATGGCTGAGTCCTTCCAGCCTGGAGGTTGCTCAGGGATTGTCATCACCGGGCCCCTCTGCCTCCAGATGTTCAGGGAGCAAATGGAAGGAAGAGGCGGAGATTAGCAGAAATGTCATGGGACGTGGCCATGTGGAGGGGCCGTCCATGGAATCTGATGGGCCTTACGGTTTGGTTTTGTGTCTGGCTTTAGAAAATTTCTTAGTTTTCAACAAAGCATTTTCACAGATAGTCTCTTGTGCTAGTTATATAATACTGCATAAAAATTTACCTCAAAACTTAGTGAATTAAAACAGCAAACATTTGTTATCTCACAGTTTCTGGGTATTGAGAATCCAGGTGCAACATAGCTGGGTCCTTTTGTTCAAGATGTCTCGAGAGGTTGCAGTGCAGCTGTCATCCAGGGCTGCACCCATCGCCAGGTCCAGCTGGGGCTGAAGGGTCTGCTTCTCAGCACATTGGCATTTTGTTGGCAGGCTTCAGAAGATCTGCTCCCAAGCCCACTCACACGAGTCTTTCTACAGAGCTCCTTACAACGTGGCAGCTGGCTTTCCCCAGGACGAGCAACCTAAGAAGGAAGCCACAGTCTTTTTATACCCTAATCTCAGAGCTGACATCCCTTCATTTGCCATTTTCTACTTATGAGAAGTAAATCAGTGATTCCAACCCACGCCTAAGGGGAGAAGCTTACCCTAGGATATGAATACTAACAGGAGGGGATATTTGGGGTCTCTCTTGAACGCTGCCAGCCACATCTCTCATTTCAGTCCCACAACAGCTCTGCTCCAGACAGGCAGAAACAGCCCACAGGTAAGGAGGAAAAGGGGCTCTAGAGAGGGGAGGTGCTCTGCCCAGGATTCCAGAGATGCTGAATGGTAGTTTAGAACTGGAACCTCTGCGTCTGACTTGAGATTTAGTAGTCTTACTAGGATGCCTGGATGCCTGTTAAGCCCATTGCCTATTGCTACCCGTGGTTGGGAGATGGAGCAGATTCAAGCTGACTGAGCATTCGATGCTGGCTGATTGCTGCTTGATTCTTTCTGTTTCTAGAGTCTCTGGGACATAGCCCATAATTATTTTCTTCTATAACAAGGACAGCTTCTACTATATGCCTTTTTATTTTTTTTAATAAACTATTTTAAATAAGCTATTTTAGAAGTTTTAGAGTTACAGAAAAATTGTGTGAAGAGTCCAGAGAGTTCTCATATATCCCAACCCAGATTTCCCTTTTGTTAACATCTCATACTAGTGTGGTACCTTTGTGACAATTAATGAATCAATATTGACACATTATTATGAATGAAGTCCATCCTTTATTCAGATTTCCTTATTACTCCTTTGTAATTGAGCCAGGTACCGGGCCACAGATTATTTTGATTAACTCTTAGACCAATCCTGTAAGGTTGGCACTATTATCATCTCTATATTGCAGAAGCAGAAAGCGAGGCACAAAGAGATGGGTAACTTGGCAAGATTGCAGAGCTGCACAGAAACAAAGTGAGCCCTGAACCGGTATCTCCCTCCCACACAGTGCTCTTAACCATTTTTGCTTCTCCTCCTCTCTCTCCTCCTCCAACTCCAGCTTCTAGGAAGGGATTGATGCACATAAACACCAACATCTGGCCCTTCCCCTAGGGCCTAAGCTTATGGGAAAGATAAGAGGATGCCAGGAGATGGACAGCGTTTTAGTGACCTGCTTCTTCAGCCTCAGCCTTCTCATCTGTGGAATGATAGGATTACATTAATGACCCCCAGCCTCTTCTGCCTCTGACTTTGTGCAACCCTTTCGGTCTATCCCAGAGCCCTTGTCCAAAGGATCAGGGGGCTGTCTGTGGGAAAATTGGGGAGGAAGCGGGTCCTCCTTCCCCAGGCACCGAGGGTCATTGGCTCTTGGGGAATGAGCCTGCAGATGTGTGTGACAGATCAATCATTGAACAGGATCAAATCACTTGGCTGCCCATCAAGTGAAGAGCTCAAGGCCAGTAGGCTCTGCATTTCAGTTTACTGCCCTTAGCTCATTTAAGAGCCTTTGGGAACAAGGCCTTCAGAGCAGCCACTCTGAGCATATTTTCTCTGAAACATCAAAGGAAACCTCTTTGAGGAGCACAGGCACTGCACAATGCATTTGTTTATTCATACAAAGAGTGACTTGTCCGGATCCCAGAGGCAGTGTCCCCAAGTGGTAAAGAACATGGACTTGAGAGTCATTTAGACCCACGCTGCCTCTCACGAGCTGGTGACCTTGGACAAGTCTCTCAGCCTCTCTGCTCCTCCTTTTCCACATCTGTAATACAAAGAAAATATAAGGATAGGTACATCATGGAGTTGTTCTTAGGGTTAAATGTAATTTATATAAAAGGCTTATATAAGCCCCTCAAAAGTGGTTAATAAATAATAGTTGTTTTAGAATATGTTTGAATAGACCAATTTTAATTTCAGCTCTAAAAATTATTCTTCCTTCAACTCTGAGATCTGTTTTCCTGTTGGAGTTCCAAGCAGCTAGAAACACCGATTGCTGAGGAGAGTTCAGCCCTGGGATACTGAGGGCTTTACTTTCACGCTCTGAGGCGGGGGCTGGGGCAGGCGGGGGTGGGGGACTGCTGTGCCTCACCAACTATCTCCGCCAGCTGCAAAGGATGCCTGTGGCCTTAGCGGGACGATCACAGCCCAGTCCCGACTGCCCCCAGCCTGCCTGCCTTGGTGTGGCCTGATATTCCCCAGATGCCCCTGGTAGGCCATCTCCCTGTGTGATGAGGTGAGCAGGACTGTCCACAGGGACCCTCTGGGAGGGTGCCTCCCAGACCTGGCCCCTGGCTCTCCACAGAGAGGCTGGAGTGCTGAATACCGGCCTGGGGTCCTGGACACCATGCTCCCTGGGAGTGTGAGAGCAGCCCCTCTGTGACGGTAGAACTGGGGCGAGGGTGGAAGGCTAGGCCACATAGCTGGGTCAGCTCCACCAGCAGCGGCTCCCCCCCCCCCGTGCCTCTTTCAGGCCCTTGGGCAGAGGGTCTTTGCCGTGAGATCCGGCAGTGCTGGGAAAGGTGTTTAGACCAAGTCCTAGGTCCTTTTCCCCCCACATCTTACCAGAAGGTACAAGCATCGGACAGGAGGCTAGACTATTTTGATTTCAAGTCCATTGCTGCCCAGGGTTAGAATTGGTGAGTGACTCCAAGAGGTCTGAGAAGAAGGAGGTAGAGGGACATTACTAAATTACTGAGGGTGGCCTGACATTCATACACATGCAGTGTGCATGATAAATAGACATCTGTAACACACGCAGGAGGCGCTTGTATATCAGCATCTTCAAGAAATCTCTTTTCCAGAGGTAGGTTGGCTGCCAGCCCACATAGGAGGCCCAGGGCCCACATACAGACCAGGAAATGGGTTTTCCACGTCCAGGGAACATTCACCCCCTCTAAGGAGTCGTGTTGTGCATGGGCCTGCCCCCTTTTGGTTTGGGAAGGAAGTGGCCTGGCCCTATGGCCTGGCAGCAGAGGGCAGAGGTCCTCTGAGGGGAGGCATCCCCGGGCCTGCCCTCCCAGGGCCCTTTGGAGAGTCGCTGTCCCCAGCCTCGGTGCTGACAGCGGTCCGTCGGGAGGTCGGGGTGAAGGGTCAGGCCATTTCCAAAGCCGATATCCTGTGTGAAGAGAAGTGACGGTTAACAGCTGGGGAAAAGGAGGAAGTTGAAGCTTAGCATTTTAATAATTTAGACCTTGACTGGCAGGAAAATCGTACAGTAAATTACTCTATTGAAAAATACGTCGTTATGACTCTAGACGGGTATGCGACCGCCTTGCTTCTGCCCCGCCCCTCCCTGGTCGCCGTTACCCCTCCCCTTGCTGTTCTATGATCTGGGTGGCAGCTCAGGACCCTCAGATTCACGTGCTGCCACCTTAACCCAAATCCCTTCTTTGCTGGCCCAGGGCCTTCTTCCCTTTCCTGGCTCAAAGTGACCCATGTGGCTTACGTGTTTTGGAGCACCTGTCGCCTCCTAAGGCAGAGCACGTCCCCAGTTTGCCAGAGGCAGGGATACTGTTCTTGGGAATGGGGGGCAGGGGAGAGGCAGAAGGGACAGCTGGGATCCTCGTGTTAATGCACTTCCGTGGCAGTTTTCTCGGTGAGGAGGAGGAACACGTGTGAGGAGTTAGAATGAAGCAATTTGGGGTGGGAGTATCTATTTCTAAGCCATGGGATCATTTCTCCTTAATGAAGCCCTTTTATCCCACAGAGCAACCACGGCTAGGGAGGACTGGATATCTAGGAATTGCTGGTGGCTCCTAATTTTTCTTTTCTTTTTTTAATTTAAAAATTACACAAGGAGTACTTAATATATGAAAAGTAAAAAAATATGAGTGATCGTAAAGAAAAAAACAAGAACGCTCATAATCTTACCACCCAGCATGAAAACCGTAAACATTTTGGAGTATCTTCCTCCAGATCTTTTGCTATGTATAAAAATGAGACCAGGTTATATCTATTGTCTCATAACTGGCCCCCTTTCTCGTTTAAAAGTATATCAGGATCATCTTTCTGTGGCCATAGTTGTATTTTTATGCCATCATTCTAGAAGGATGCATGGTATTTCATTGTATGAATGCAGCTATAATTTGTTTTATCAATTATTTATTATTAGAAATTTAGTTTGTTTTCAATTTTGTGTGTGTGTGTGTGATTCCAGTTGTGCTTCTAGATAAAGTTGTTTTTTTGCATATTCTTAATTCCTTAGGATGATTTCCCAAACAGAACTGCAGACACTGAAGATAGGCACATCTTAAGGCTTTTGACACCAATTGCTAAATTGCAAATAAGAAAAATTGTACCAACTTAGGCAATATCTGACAGTATGTGAGTGCCCCTTTCTGCACACTCTCACCAATGTTCTTTACTCATTTTGTGACTCTGATATGCAAAAATGTTATTTCATTTTAATTTACTTTGACTACTATTTAGGTCAAACATTTAAATATGTTTATTAGCATTTTGTGGGTTTTTTAACTGTCTTTGCCCATTTTTCTTTGGAAGCATTTATCTTTTCCTTATTGTTTTACAAGGATCCTCCTCTATCGAGAGTGCTAACTTCCATTTTGTTTGATAAATGTTGCATATGGTTTTTCCGGTTAGTTACCATTAGCTTTTTCACACAGAAGATTTACATTCTTAATGTAGTAAACATATCAATGTCTATTAGTGGACTGCCTTTTGACCTATTCTTAGAAAGACTTTTCTACTGCTATGTTACATAAACACCCACCTCAATGTTCTAGTGTTTTACTTAACATTTAAATCTTTGAACCATTCACAGTTTATTTTTGTATACTATAAGTATGGCATTTTAAACTCGTTATCCCAACACCATAATGGGACATCCATCTTTTGCCTCTTTATATGTCACTTTTGTCCTACATGTATTTATAATACTACATTTTATGTACGTATAGGCACCCTTAATGAAGCCTCTGTTAGACACTTAGAATTGTTTCCCCCCTTTTCAACATGTTCTATTGATTAATCTATCCTGGTGCCTGACCCACACTTTTTTAATTATTGTAGATTTATGATATATTTTAATATCTGACAGGGCAAGTTCCCTTTTTTGTTGTTTTTCTTTATCAATATTTTTCTTAAATATTTTCATGTATTTATTCTTCCAGATGAATCTGAAAATCAGTTATGCCTTGGGATTGGAACAGTGTTGAGAGACTAACTTGGGAAGATTTACAGTACTACATTTTTCTATCAATTCATGTCTTTTTGTTTGTTTCCTTTAGTAGAGCTAGAGCTTGGTTTTCTAGTGGTAGGTCCTGTACATTTCTTACTATACCTTCATTCCTATCATTTGATGTTTCCATCAACATGGTTAGTGGAATGTATTTGTGGTATTTTCTAATTGCGTATTGATCATCTGCATGAGAGCTCTTGATTTTTATACATTGATTTTGTAACTGGAAGGGAATCATGCTGTCTTCCTGTTTTTCCTTTTGGTGGGTTTGTGCCAAAGGCATGTTGACCTAATTTGAGGCTATTTAATTTCCTTCTGGGTCTGGGCCATAGCTCCTCCCTATCATTCCCTGTGGCTGTAGATGGAGTTTGGGGACAGAATGGCAGGCACAGCCGGCTCCTTGTCAGCTGCTTCCTGAGGATGGAAGTGTGTGGAACAGATGCCCACCTAGCTCTTTCCCCCTCTACTGCCAGCCATTTGGATGCCGGGGAAGTAATGACTTACCACCTAGTGTAGAGTAAGTGCATGCAGCAAAGCTGAGGGAGCCAGAGAGACCACACAGGAGGTGCAATGTTCAGATTAAAGGTGGCGCCAGCCCTGGCAGCTCCTGGGAAGCCCTGAAGGGCATCTTAACTGCTGTACACTTGGTGTCTGGGCGGCTGAAGGCATCTGAGGAGGTCCTCAGTGTGGCTTAAAGGCAGGGCTGGATCGACTTCTTTTCTCCGTATGTCTGAGTAACTAGAATCAGGTAAATTGAATGACTCTAGGATAGTGGTGTTGCAGCTGTGTGCTCCTTATGAAAAGGATGGAGATTCATTATCTTTCAAAACTCAAGGGAAAAAAAGAAATACTGGTTATGGAGACTGGCCTAATTTTTAAGTCTGAAGCAACCATGTTTGGAAAGATTTTGTGGAGCGTGCCGACTAAGGGGCCCCATCAGGGCTCACACATTCTTTGGTTGACATGAAGGTTAGCACTGCTGTGGCCTCTGGGTGTCAGCACTCGGGGTTGTTCCTGGTGATGAACACCCTCAGCCCTACCCCCTACCCCACGCCCTGTCACAGCTGCCCCCTCTCTTCCTTGCTCTCTGGGTTTTCCTGCACAGGTTGCGTGCTGGAGGAGAAGGTGGCCACAGAGGTGCGCTAGAGAAGATAGGCCCCGCAGAGGGACGCAAGGGCTGGGATGGTGAGGAAGGGACGTGGAAGGGTAGAGGCTACGGCAGGGCATGGGCATGGACATGCAGGGCTGGCTGGGGGTTGTGGGACTAAGAACCCTTATTCAGGGGGTGCCCAAATAAGCCTTGCCTGAATTTTCTGGTGCCTCACTTTGAGTGTCCCTCGAGGGGAGGTGGGGACATTGCTGTGGTCCTTGTAGCCCTTGTGGTCCTATGAAGGCCGCCTCCTTATGACATGGAATTTTATCAACCTGGCCTTAAACTTCCAGCCATGTGCCCAGACCTTCCTTATCCAGTGCCCAAACCAGCTCATTTCCTCTCTTCCCTTCCTTTTAACCACTAGAACCCAATGGAAATCCATGTTGTTTTTCAAATCTTCCAAAGAAGGAAACCCACAGCCTGGGTGGGTATTTTACTCCAGTGTTTTGGACCGTCTCATTCCAGAATGTTCTATTTTACAGCTAGCCTAGTCTTCTCGCAATATAAAACCACCATCCTGCAGCACGACTTAGACAATGTAGAGAGCTTTTTGTAGAGACCTTTAGAGACTTGAAAGATTTCTAAGTTTGCCTTTGAACTTTTGCCAGTGCAATTAAATAAAAATCATACTTGTAAAGTGAGGGGTACAATGCTTGCCATGGAGTAAAATCATGATGGTGGTTTCTACCGTTATTATTTATATTATCATTCTCAGATCACAACAGCACACCAGTTTTCAATATTATTTAAGTTCACAGGTCAACTGGAGATCGAAAATTGTTCCAATAAAGATAGAAAGGGCCCATAATATTGCCCTTGCCCTTCCTGTTCACAAGGTAAGTGTGGAATAAGCCAAAGTTCATCCTATATTATTTGGGGTGGGTCTAGAGGCTCACTGGACTAAAATCTTTGAGGGCAAGTATTGTGTCTTACTTCTGAAATCCCTGGTGCCTAGCATAGGGTTGATTCAATAAATGTTGTAAAGGAGGATCAGGAGGACGAGTGATCTGTGTGGCATCTAGGCCTTCAGGGGAACACTGAGACCCCAGTGCAGGAACTGCCCTTCTAGCATCTCCGCCCGCTAGTGAGCCCGGCCTTGCTTGGAAGCTCCTGTTGCCTGCTGGCCCGTTCCTCGTGATGGCTGGCCGTGCGGTCAACCCTAATTAAGAATGTTCCTTCCATCTGCTTCCCCCTAACTTCCACTTGATAGTCTTATGTCTGTCCTGAGCTATGCAGAATGAATTTAATCCTCCCAGTAACAGCACTACAGATATTGGAACACAACACTTGTTCCTTACTTCTTCTGCCAAACCTAGAACTTGCTTCAGAAAAACTGTAGAAAAGTCTAGAGTCATAGGGGGTTATTTAAATAAGTCAGACAAGTTGGCCCTAATCTTGGGGGGTTGAATTAGATTGGTCCTTTCCCAGCACTGTCCCAGGGCCAGTCTATTCCCAAGCTCAGAAGACAAGGACACAGTTTCTGAGCTTTTGCTACAGCGATTTCCCCTCCTTTGACCCCAGAGCGGTCCCCAGCACGTGCCAGTCATTTGCCATTTGCCATCACCTTGGGGCCGTCTGCGTCGTGGTTGAGGATATGGCCTCTAGAGCCAGCCTGCCTGGGTTTGCTTCTTGGCCCTGCCACTTACTGTTTAACCTCTCTGTGTTTCTGTTTCCTCATTTGCAAAGTAGGGTGGTTAATACCCCTACTTCATAGCGCCCTAAATGAACCAGTTCATGTAAAGCACTGAACACGGTGCCTCACATATGCTAAGTACTGAATACATTTAGCTATTATCATTATTAAAATTATAGCTGTTGTTACTCATGCAGTAGAAAGAATTTTGCTTAAAATTCTGCCTTAGCCCAGCCCGATGTCCTGTGTGCACTTATTAGTGTCTTTGTCCTCACTAGACTCTGAGGACTCCATGGGGAAGAGTTGCCTCTCATTCAGTGCCGTTGCCTCAGTGCCTGGTTACTGGAGGAATTTTTGTCTAACAAATGAGAAGCCTTGGGTTGCCTGTAGGCCCTGCCATTTGCCAGCTGTGAGGCTTTGGACAAGTCACTTAACTCTGTAGAGCTTGCATGTTTTCATGGGTAAAGTGGGAATAATAACACTTGCCTCTCCAGGTTTTGCAAAGATTAAGGGAGATAATATATGTCAAAGTCTTTGGTAAGAAGGAAAGTTCTAGAAAAATAAAAATCTTACTCAAGTAAGGATAACAGAACTTCAGCTCCTTGAGTGCTGGGATCAAGACCTACAACTTACTCTCCTTCATAATCATCACAGTACCTTTTACATAGTAAAAGTTTCTACGTATTTGGTTGGATGTAAGAGTGGGTGGTTGGAGGGGGAATGAACTGAATTGAATTGAATGTGTACAATTGTATTGTCTAACCTTTTCGTGTACATGCGCTGTTTCTCCACAAACCACTGTGAGGCCTTAAGGGGCCAGCGTCCTGCCTTAGAAGATTAGTCCTGCCCCACGGCGGAGGGCTGAGGGGGTCCGGGTGGTGGGCTGCAGGGGTTGATTGCAGAGCCGCAGAACCCTCCGCCCCAGCCTTCCACCAGGTGGCAGGGCACACCTGTCTGAGCCTTGTCTTGAGCACCTTCCTCCTCTGTCCACCAGGTGGCGGAGCAGGCTGCGTAGCCGATCCCTCCCTGCCTTCCAGAAGGGGACCTCTTGTCTTGGGCTAAAGCTACCAGCAAAGCCCCACCGGGCTGTAGGCTCCTAGAGGTCTGCCGCTTCCCCCCCTGCAGCTGATCCTCTGCAGCCTGTAGGGCAATGGAGCCAGGCTCCTGGTGGCCTTGCTGTCTGAGTCCCGTGCAGTCTGTTGGAAAATTTGCCGTGTTGCTCATTGGAAAGGTGTCTGGAATACAGCCTCGTGGGAGCAGGCCCTCCATGCAGGTTAGTTGAATGGCCATCTCCCAGTGTGCACAGCTGATGGATGCTCCAGCTCAGGAGCTACCCCTCCTGCCCTTTCCAGCCTTCCTTCCTCCTTCCAAACCCCCGCAGATCTCGGAAGGAAACTGCTGCCTTCTCTCTGGCCCAACTCCCTCGGCACTGAATCTACCAGATTCTTCCCTTTACACAACTGGGATAAAGGCCAGTCCTGGGGCTGGCTTGCTGAGTAGGGCAAAAGATGAGTTCTACTCAGAGGACTTGCAGAGAGGTTGTTCAAGTCCTGGGCTGCTCCTGACCTCCTGCAGCCCCAGGCCCTGCCCCTCACTCACCCAGGCCCTCTCAGCTCAGAGCCCAGACCCACTGAGTCTCTTGCTTTTTGTGTTCTGTGTCAACAGCTGCTTCTAGCTTCTTCCTTCCCTTCTAACCCTTCTCGGTCAGACAGATGCACCCTGGGCCCGGCCTCGGTGCTCCATTGAGGCGGGGACTGTCACAGAGTGGGAAAGCCTGACAAGAGGCTGCCGGCACCTGCTGGGAACACAGACCCTGTTTCTCTCAGAGGCCTTCGGGGTCGACATGGCCTCCTCCCCAAGATTAAAGCCCTAGAAGGGCTCAAGTGAACATGTAACTATTCTTCTATAGGTAAGAAAACAAGAGGCCTAGGGCTGAAAATATTTCCCAAATCTACACAGTAGGTTGGTGGCCTGGTGGCCAATCTCTGACTGAAGCTCAGTCCTTCTACATCTCTGACAAGGCCTTGCTTCTGAAGGGCTCTAGGTCACCAGCCTGTTGTATAAGTGTGTCTGCTTCTCTTCACACCTGGTCACCAGCCGTCTCCTTCTGGGCCCACCTCAGATGCTGCAGCCGTTGCTGTCTGACCTGGTGGGAGGGCACATTTGGCCACCTGTGGCCTTTTGTGGGTGCAGGATGGGGACCTGGGAAAGGGAACTTTTCAGCTTCCAGCCTCTTAGTGGCTCTTCATGCTGTTTCCAGGCTCTCCAGGGCCTTCTGTTTCCTTTCCAGCCCATCCAGACGTTTCCTTACCATCGCTGGCCATCCTGAACTTCCCGTCTCTCCTCACGAGCCATATGCAGTCTCATTTCTAGACTCCTGCATGTGTGGTTCCTTTGTGTGAAGTCCCTTCCCCTCTCCTTTGCTGGCTGATTCACTGCACTCCTTCGAGCTCATCTGAGACGTCCCTGCCCCAGAAGCCTTCCCAGCTCTCTAGGACTGGTGTGGGCCCTCTGTGCTCACCTCTTCGATGGCACTTGTCACACTTGTTCTGATATGCCTTCCTTACCAAAGTGGTATCTCCGTAAGGGAAGGGGCCAAGCTTTTCATTTTTGGTTCTGTTTTTTTAATTTCATGGAGATGTCCTCAGCCCCCAGTGTCAGGGAATAGCTACTCAGGGTAGGTTTTGTGGGACACTGTACGAATGTGGGTAGAGGAGTCACAGGTGGGCCTTCAGAGAACTTCCCCCCATTCCTGATCTGGATTCTCCAGTCGTTAGGTTCTTGACTCCTGTGTTTCTGCGCAGCGGGACTCAGTGTACAGAGACCATTCGCCATTCATTCACTACCTATTACTGAGTCCCTCTTGTGTGCCAAGCACCGTGCCAACTCTGGGTACACAGTAAATAAAACAGACATGGAACCTAAATTCATGGAGCTTACATCCTAGTGGAGGAAACAGATAGGAAGGAAATAAGAAAACAGCATGATTACATATTGTGATGAGTCCTGGAAAGGAAGTGAATAGGCTGAGACGGGTGCTCCGACAATGACAGGAGAGCTGTGCCCACCCTCCTCCCCGCCTGTGGCTAGCACACCTCCTCCTCCACCAAGGCCTGCAACCCCAGTGTCCACATCTCTGCTGGCTTTGCTGCAGAGTTGCATTTGGCAAGAGTTGTATGAATGAGCACCCCTGTGAGTTTTTCCTTTAAGCTCCGGTGAAGGGGTGAAGGGCTCTCCAGGGTGGGAAGGAGATGCGTCTGGGCAGAAAACCCCTTGCTTTTCTGCTCTGGGGAGACCTTCAGGAGGGCCTGGATTCATCAGCAGAAGCGGCGGGGACTTTCCGTCTCCTGTCTTTTGGATGACATATTCAGCTCCTGATTCCATACTAGACCGTCTGCAGGATTGGTGTGAGGCGACATGAAAGCCATAGCCTCCTGGTGGCACCTGGCACTGGTGGCACCTGGCGCTGCCGCTACTGGACAGTCCGCGAGGACCGTGTCCCCGCTTCTCGGCCTGGGGCTGGGACGGCAGTGCCTGCAGCTCTGTTGGCACTGTGCTGGGCTGTGCTGGGCTGGGCTGCCTTCTCTGAACAGCTGTCTGCCTCCGTGGAAAATGTATGGCTTTTGGAGGCGCGTCATGTTGAGAGAGTTGGGGAGGTCCCTCTGGGTGCCCTCCCTGACCCAGCCTGGGAGCCAGTGAGCGGTCTTCCTTCTCCCATCTCTCCCCGAGTTGCCTCCTGGAGTGCTCACACTTGGAGGTCTCAGAGGGAGCCTGTGCCAGCTTGTGCCCAGGGCAAGGGGGACTTGGCTTTGTGGAGCCAGGCGGGGAGGCCGGAGGGCCGGCCTGACCATGTGGGGTTAACAGGGTGGTGGCAGGGTTCCTGCCCTGTGGCAGTGCTGACGTGTCTCCTGCCACCAACAGTCACAGTGCCCTTGCATCAAGGCACCTTTGTTTCCCCTTCAGCTGGGAGAGTGGATGGCAGCTGCAGGTGAGAGGCTTCTGCTGGTCTGAAGCCAGAAACTCCACTCTCTCCCAGGAGACACGGTAGCGTCTCCTGACATTCAGATACAACCCATCCCTCCTGGCATAAACGCTATTAGCTCAGGGTAGATGAGCTGTGCTTTGGGGCCAGGACCATAAGGGCAGTTGGGAAGAGCCTTCCCACTCTCTGGATTGGATGGGACCCGGCCAATTCATTAACTTCAGAGACTGAATAGAATGGGGGGCTGCAAAGTATAAGGCCCATGAACTCAGGGACCCCTCTGACTCAAGGGTCTAGCTCCATCTCCTTTGTTCTATGGGGCCTGTCCACACATGCCTGTGCCCAGAGATGTGGCACACACTCCCCTAGCATGCACAGGACAATTTTCATGCCTCAGAGAAAGGGCATGTTTATGGCAGGGTTTGGAAACGTGATTGTGTGGGCATGTGCTCATTACTGTTGTGTCTTAGCCTTAGTGGGGGTCATATCCCTTGAGGCTCTGAGGGCCTCTGTGACTAGGACTGGGCTGAGATGTGTGTTTATGACTGTCTGCCTTTCTGACAGGGGCCCCCATGTGTGGGCCCACGTGTGTCTGTCCTTCTCTGTGTGACTAAGCACACATTCTCTCTGGGGCTGCATCTCCAGGCCAGGAAGGGGATACATAGCAGAGTCCCAAGACAGCAGGGGACACAGCCGAGAGCCAGCTTGGGAGCCAGACTTTATTATTATTATTACTCTCCAGTGCCTTTCTTTTTTCGGCTTTTCTTCCCATCCTTCCTTGCTCTCTCACCCCAGTCTTGGCCTGGAGGTACATGGAGGAAGAGAAGACCCTAAAAAGGTTTTGTGACCAATGGTCCTACCCAATTTGGGGGCCAGACATGGCCGGGCTTGTCAGAAGCCAGAGAAGGGAGAAACCGGGCGGCGCAGAGAGAGGTGTTGCTGTTCCTGGAACGGAGCTCCCTTTTTTTTTTCCTTGTTCTTTTTTCCTGGCTTGGAAATAATAAGTCTTCAATCTGAGATTAGGAGGAAAGGAAACAACCAGAATAGGAACCAGTCTGAACAAAGACAGTTGCTGGATGTTCACATCAGCCCTGTTGCGACCGAGTGTTCTTTCCTTGATGTGTTCTGCATTCTCGGGGGGGCAGGGGTGAGCAGGAGCCGGGGGGAGGGATTCAGGCTCCCCATCACCCCTATGCCTGTGGGGGGGAGGACAGCAAATGAGGTGCGAGGGTGGGCCCTCGAGGCAGGCAGTCCAGGGTCCAAACCTGCCTCTGTTATTCACTAGCCAGGTTTCACTTCTCTGAATCTCCATTTCCTCTTCTGTGACCTATAGGGTGACTGTGGGAACCAAATGAGAAAATGTATGTGTGGTGTTTGGCAGCTGGCGAGCTCAGCGATCCCAGTGTGTATAAGGCTCAGTTCTTTCTGTATGTCGGGATCATGGGAGTGAAGATGAGGATTTTCAGGAAGACAAGCCTTAGCTGTTGGCAAAGTAATGCTCTTTATCAAAAGGCTGCACATGTAGCATGTCAGGTCGTTAAGCGAATTTAGGGGTGGTGAAGGACTGCTATTTGAGGTTCATTTCATGGAGGACCAAGTGTTGTGCTTATCTGGAAATCATTGGTTCATTGGTTCATTTATTCACCATCCATTCACTTGATAGTTACGGAGCCCCTAGTGTATACGCACGTCAATCATGGGAGGCTTGGGCCTGTGGGGAGAGAAAGTGTTGAGATTGAATTTAGGAAAGAGAAATCTATAGGGGAACCCAGAAATAACCTTCAAGTCTAGAGAGAGCTTTTCTGTGACTCCATCGTGCCCATGAACCAGAGGAGCTGGATGTTTTAAACCAAAGCAGGAAGGATTCAGACTTGATTTGAATTCAACAAATACTGGGCACTAGAGGCACATACACACACACACACACACACACAAAGAAGCTTCCTGCCATGGTTAGGCATAGTCAGAAGCCCCATCTGTCGGGATCTGGCCTGCCTGGGGGCAAGCGGGGAAGTAGGTGGCATCTTGAGGACCCCTCTGTGCCTGGGAGTCTAGAATATTCCACTGGCTTGGTTGCTGACTTACTCTAAGACTGAGGGCAGATGACTGAGTACTAATGAGCTCAGTTTCCCTCTGTGCTAAATGGTGATGAAAGGGTTTCCTCCCGCCCCTTCCTGCCAGACAGGTCTTGGGAAGGGCCAGGAGCCCACCTCTGTAAGGTTGCTTAATTTCTGAAGAAGAAAGAGGCCCCTATCTTTTGATTCCAGGGAGTCCCTGTGAAGATAGGCTGAGCTGACTGCCCCGGCGACACCCATGCCCCACCCTGAATCCACGTGCTCCCTTCACCGCCTAGGAATCCCGAAGCACAATCGGGGGTCACGCTCCTTCTCCCTCCAAGCCTGTGAGCTCTGTATGAGCTGGGCCTCCTGGAGATGCCACGGGTCTTCCCTCCTCAGTTTCTTGCTGCCTAGAATGCCTCCCCAGCCGCCTCGTGCATCGCATTCTGTCCTGGCTGCTTCAAGCCAGCTGGTTTCTGGCCAGCTCTTCTCCAGTGGGAGGCCCCATTCTCCCCCCACCTTCCACCCTCTGTGACCTGCTCTCCCTAAGCCCGCTTTAGCCCCAGTCCTGACCCTTGGTGTCTGCCCGAGGGACTTAGCACTGGGGGAAGCAAGGACTCTGGGGACTGGACTTGCGAGGAACAGGAGCCTGAGGAAGCATGGAGAGAGGGCAGCGGGCCGGGAGGTCGGGGACTGGTTCTTGGGGCCAGAGACGCAAACTGAGAGAGGCGTGCAGGCGGCCCTGGCTGCCAGTACCTCGTGCCATCTCTCCAATGACCTGTTGCTCTTTTGTTGATCAGGAAAGCAAGAGCTTTGGTGAGGGGGAGACACATCAAAAGGTCAAGGGGTATTTGCTTAGGACTCTTGGCCCCAAGTCACCTTTGGATCTAGATTGAATGAGTGTGCATGTCCCCAGCCCAGTGTAAGGTTAGGACAGAAGCTATTGCAGAAGTTTCTGGATTTGGACTCAGCTGCCAAGGGAAGAGCCCTCCTTCTAAGGAGCCGGGGATGGCCTGATACCAGCTGCTCTTTGGCTTCACCAGCCCCCTTCTGCCTCTAGTTCATGGAGCGGACCAGGGGCCAAGCCCAGTCTAGAAAATGAACTGGTGATACTTAACAGGAGGGGCCCCTCAGGACCTCTGGAGGGGGGCTTATTTACAAAAGCCTCCCTTCCCCAGTCAGCCTCCCATTAGAAGCTCCCCAGGGGGAGGGAGGGACCTGCAGCATCTGACCAGATGTGGAGGTCACAGAGGGAGTCTAGCCCCATGCTGATCACCCCCTTCTGGGTCGCTGTCCCTGGACTGGTGGGAGAGGGAGGTCCTGGCCTTAGGGAATGTTTTATCCTTCTGGCTGCAGCAGCCCAAGACCATGGCTTCCACATGTTTCTAAACAGGCTTGATTGCCCTCTGGAGTGATGTGTCACACGCAGGGCCGGGACCAGAGTCCTGGCAGGAGGAAAGGAGAGGGGGCAGGCGTGGGGTGAGGGGTGCTGGGATTCTCAGCGAGACGAGGCAGTGAGGGTTCAACCCAGGGAGAGGAAGCTGTGCAGGAAGCTAGGTCACAGCAGATGCACTAATACAGTAGGGCTGGAGAGGGCACCAGCCAGCACGCCCCCTTGCCCCCTGACCATAGACCCACCAGCACCCCCACTAGCGAGGCCTAGAACCGTAAACAGCCTGAGTCAGAGCTGGGCAGCGGCTTACGAGCGTGTTGATTCTGTCATTAGCTGTAATAGCAGCATCTCGCCCTGCTGTGGTGCCTTTCATCCCAGCCTCTCAAAGAACTTGACAGAACAGCAAAGGGTTCTGTTGTCCCCATATTATTAATGGAGAAACCAAGGCCCAAACGAGCCTGACAGCTTTTTCAGGGTTCCTGGAGGAGCTGGCAAGAAGCAGGGAATGGCCAGCTCTGTCCAGCTTAGGAAGTAGGTTTCAGGTTCTTTGCTATCCGCTTGTTTATTCTTTTTTCTGTAAGTTGCCAGTATGGAACAGAAAGTGGTAATGCTAGCTATGACTGGCAGAGCACTCACTGTGAAGCAGAGTGGGTAGGTGCTGGTATTATGTCCATTTACAGATGAGGAAACTGAGTCACAGAGAAGTTAGGTCACTTTCAGGTCAGACAGCTAGTAAGTGATAGCGTCTGGATTCAAATCCCAGAAGTCTGGTGCCAGACTTTTCACCTCAAGAATTATATTGCCATTTTGGACCATACCTAGACCACTTGTGCCAAGACAGAACTCCAACCTCAGCTCCGGGGAGAGGAGACCCTCTGTGCCCTCTCTCTTCCCCTTTGGGGGCAGTTGGTCAGGGGAATCACGTCCCAGGAGCCTTGGCCTGGACCTTGGTGATAGGGACGTTATGAAGGAGATTCCTGATATGACAGCATTTCTGGTGAATTGGAGCCAAGGCCCAAGGAGAGGGTCCAACCTCAGCAGCCCCTGCTCATGGTTTTCCTCAGCACCTGCCCCCCCACCCACCCACATGTTTTCTGGAGCCACCTGGGGCAGTGGCTCACACAGTGAGCGTGTTCTTCCAGGTCCTGCCGCCCTCCTCTTTCAAGACAGGGAAGACATCTTTGTCTCTGTCTGCAAGCCCACACCTTCTCCTCTGCCATGCCCACCTTATTCTCAGTGACGTGCCTGGCCCAAGCACAGCCACAGGTGGCTTCTTGCCCAGCTCCCCAGAGACCCAGAGACCCTGCCCCAGTCTTCCCTACATTTCTGAGATGGGGGTGACAGCCAGGTAAAAGCCAGCCTGAGGATCTGGTTGTGCCATAACTTGCTGTGGGGCATAGGGCAAGTCACTTACACCCTCCAATGGGCCTCACTTGTGAAATGAGGCCTCCCCAGCACTCAGTTCTGTGCCTAGAATGGAAAGTCTCTTGAGAGATGCCCGGGTACCTTGCAGACATCAGTGGTGGATGGATTGGGTATTGGGGGCAGAAATACTGGGAAATTGTGCTAGGCACAGCCCCTGGCCATTTCTAGCACATGCTTCTATTTCAACTATTTGCGACTTACTGAAAAGTTCATGGTTTGGGGATTTTTATTTTTATTTTTTGGTTAGTTTTCCATATTTGGTCATGGCCTGGAGCAATGATTTTGGAAAGATAGAGTAAAAACCCCTTCAGCTGTTTGTGAACATTGCAGACATCCACAAAAAATATCCTTTTTCCATTTAGAAGAAACAACAACATAGTTGTGTTTTCTTTTTCAGCTCAAATAACTCCCAAACAACTCCAAAGACTTCAAACTTGGCTAGTAATTAATCCTTAATGAAGGGGACTGTACAGTATGTGCTCTGCAAAGTTTGGAAAAGAGAGGTTTCAGATTCAGAAAATTATTGAGGCTTGAAAAAGCTCTGCATTCTTTTCCTGCTTGCTGGCCTTCACCCCCATATAGCAACCTCCTCCTAAGAACACTGGAGTGGACCCCGAGGCTCGAGCTATAGCCCACATGGGGGTGATTTGGGAACAGTGGTCACACCTTATGCTTGAAGATGCTGCCTATTTCTTTTTCCCCTCTGGGTGGTCTTGGCCCATTTTGCAGACTGTGAGACTGAGGCTGGGCAAAGTTGGAGGCAGCCTTTGCATTGCTTTGTAAGATGAAGTGAACCAGTCTTTGGAAAGCTTACACTTAAGGTCTTTGTCCCAGGAAATTTCCAGGAGGCACCTTACAGCCTAGAGCAGCCACAGGTTCTGGAGTCCCGTGCCCCCCATGGGGAGAACCCAGAAGGGCTGGCCGCTGGGGAATGAAGGGAATAGGGCTCTCTCCTGGTGGGGAAGGGAACCCTCTCCATCAGGCCACATCCTCTGGGTTGCCTCCCTCAGAAACCAGTGCTTAGACCTCTCTCTTATCATCTGCCTCCTTTCCCAAAATCCCTCTTGGCATCTTTCAAATTCCTTTCAAACCTGTTACTCCAGCCTGGGAGAGGACCTGCCATCTTTTGATTGCTTCTCCTCCCTCTGTCATTTGCACATCAGCACCTACAGCTCTTGACAATGAGAGAGCCTCCACGTAAGAAACAGGCTCTCTTTGCTCTGCAAATCAAGGCACTGGCTGGAGCTGGGTGTTTTAGGGGGGAAAGGTGGCATTGTGGAAAGAACCCTGGAAGCCTGATGCCTGAGGTCTCAGTCTGCTAGACCCACCATGGCTTGCTTCTTGCACGTAGATTCCTGCCTGCCCCTGGCAGACCTCTCCCTTCTTGGCCTCCTTACCTGACTTGGCCCTGTGTGTGTGCTCAGGACTCCATGTGAATGTGCACGTACATACATATGCATGTACACTCACACACTCCAGATTTTTGACTGGGAGTTGGTGACCAGCTAGTTTTCAGCTCCACAGAACAAGAGAATAAATCAACTCTGGAGTGGACCGAAGCCAGACACGAGGAGCCACTTGGCCAACCATAGTAGGGGTCCTGCAGCAGGGGATATGAGACCAAGGGAGGTATACAGACAGGGGCATAGACAGAATGACCTTGAGAAAGTCCTGCCAGCTGAGAGGGTGGAGGACAGACTCTGAACTTGCCTGCTAGCCAATGCCAGGGTGTCATTTTCCCACATCTGGTTCCACATCTGGAACCAGCCAGATGCTCGTTTCAAAGTGCTGATGAGGCTTGCCCTGACTGCCCCAGGGAGAAGGCCGTGTGGTGACACTGTCCCCAGACCCTGTCATCTTCTCCAGATGGTAGCCCGTTTTTTGGCTGTGCTTCTCTGGGCACATTGACTGTGCTGTAAAGCTGGGGAGGGGTCTGGGTAGCTGCCTGGAGTCAGGCCTTGCCTTAGACTCATCATCGGGCACTAGAATGTACAGTACATTTGAATTTCTTGCTGGGTAGCCATCAGCCTCCCGCTGTGCCGCCTGGAGCTCTCATGCCCTGCCTCTTGGGATTTCGGCACTTGCTGCCCAGCTGCTTTTGAGCCTTGCCATCTGCCAGCCACATGACCGCTGCTCCCAGCCTGGCCCTTGCCTTGTGAAAGCAGAGTGGGTGTATGGCTGGAGAGGTCACTCTTCTCCCCATCTGTATCCCGAGGACCCAGCTCTGGTCCAACCAGCCCTTCAGATCCTCTTCCTCTGCTTCCAAGAGGAAGGAGAGGGGGCCAGCAACCCAACACCTTCGGGAAGCCTGTGCGAAGGACCAGAGAGGGACTGAGAGGCAAGAGCCAGATCCCGCCCTCAGGAGCTTAGAGTCCTGAGCATGAGAGGGACCCTCTGAGGTCTGATAGCCCGTAAGAGAGAAGAAACAGTCACATGCTTCATAATTGGTGCTGTGTGGAAGGGCAAAAGGTCAGAGGATGGGCAGAGCACTGTGAGTTGGATGTCAGGGAGGGCATCCTGGAGGAGGTGCTACCTGGTCAGACAGAGACAGCCCAGAGCCTCCTAACCTGGCTTCTTCAGGTCCCCGATTACTGCAGTATGTGTGGGGGGGAGGGTGGCTGGGCAACTACCAGGGCGGACAGTGATTCCCACCAGCTGGAGACAGAGACATGGAGAGAGGGCCCGTGGATGCAGTGGGGGAGTTGCTGAGAGGCGTGCATTTGTTTCTTGTGGTTGGGGCTCCCTCCCTCAGCCTGCAGAGGCAGCCCCGTGCATGCCCACCCCACCCCACCCCACTCCGGGCACCTCTGCGGTGCTTTCACCTGCACTCACGTACATGCGGCGCGCAGGAAACCACGAGACGCGATCCTCAGTTTGCAGAGGAAGGAGCTGAGCGGTAGGGCTTTCAAGCGGCTTGTGCCCTGGCTGCCTGTGGCTGGGTGCTCAACCACACTCCCCCCTTCTCTTAAGTGCAGAAGGGGCTGCCTGGCCCCAGACGTGCACCGAGTTCCTACTCTCTGCCTGGGCCGGTGCAGTCCATGGCCTGCCCTCAAACAGCAGCTAATAGACATTGACTTACTGGAAAAGAGAATGTGAGAAGGCCCCAGGGCACAAACCTCCTGAGAGGCAAGTCTGACAGACGTGAAATAGTTAAGAATAGTTCTAGGTATGTAGGAGAGAGGCCGAAGTGAGCAGCACAGCCCCTCCCGTGATCCCCCATTGCCCACAGAACTTGGCCCCAGCAGCCTAGTCCAGCTTAGGCAGCATTTCCAGATTCTACTCCTGCCAAACTTCCATGGCCTCAGCTTTCCCCATCCTCCTCACAGACTAGCCTTAACCCTACTGATAGCATCGCAGTCTCCAAATCCTCCCTCGTGCTGTCCCCACTATGTGCAGCACCCCTCCCTCTCACCACACTGCTAACTCCTATTCAGCTTTCAGATACCCACTTGTTAATCACCTCCTCCGAGAAGCCTTCCCTGATCCTCAGTGCTGGTCTTACCTCTGTGCCTCTGCAACATTCTGTGCATAGACTCTGAGTCCAGCACTCATATGCCCCCTTATAACTGCCTTGTGCTTGTCCGATTCCCTCCAGACTGTAAGCTCTTTGAGGGCAGGGGAGTACCCATCACAGTCCCCATTTCCTCCCTGCTGCCAGGCACAGTGCCTTGCATCGGGTAGGGTTCCCAGCATATACTGTTTGAACAGAGGGGAGGTGAGCTGGTAAGCACAAGGAAGAAGGTGATGACAGTTATCGGTGGGCAGGTCAGGGAGATAATGCTCCGTAGAGAAGGTAGCACTTGGGCTCAGTCTGGAAGCAGACGGAAGAGAACAATAGTAAACTAATAGCTCCGTTTACACTGTGCCAGGCTCTGGTCTAAGCACTTTCTAATTTTGTCCCTACAAAAACTCTGTGAGGTAGGCATATCACTGTCCCAATTTTACAGATGAGTGGAATGTAAAAGGAGAATAATAATGAGTTGGTAGAGATGAAAAGGCATTTTATTTTATGTTTAAAAACTGCATGAATGAAGATACAGAGGGACTTGGCAGGATATGCCCAGAGATCTTTGCAGAGAGCCGCTGGAGTGGGGGCTTGGTGAGGGAGCCACGGAGGTGAGAAGGGCTCACCCACATTCCCCCGTTCTCTTAAGGGCTGAAGGGACTGTCTGGGCCCAGACAGGCACCAAAGACAAGGTCCAGGGGAGCTAAATCACAGAGAATCTTTAACTTTGGGCTCAGAAGTTTGTCTTGATTTAG
This sequence comes from Manis javanica, assembly GCF_040802235.1. Lineage (NCBI taxonomy): Eukaryota > Metazoa > Chordata > Mammalia > Pholidota > Manidae > Manis > Manis javanica. Next base: position 86,794,708 of record NC_133169.1, on the reverse strand, counting down.
GCATTGAGCAGACAGTGCCACTTTTAAGCAGGAGATTGGTGATGTTGAATTTGGTCACGATGTTGACTAATGAATTAGGAGGAAAATAACAGGCACTGACAGCCAGAGGAGGACGCTGGCGTAACGTCCCCCACTCCCTGTTCCTCAGGCCATTTACGTTCCTCCCTTTCATTCCCTGCCCGCTCTAGGTGCCGGCACAGGGGACCTGGAGACCCCGGGCCCGGACAGCACCTCCAGGTCTCCTGGGCCCCCAGCCTGCTCCTCTCTGGCTTGGCTGAGGCTGGCTGCTCAAGGCTGTAGCCATGACCTGGGCTGGGCTGGATCTCTCCTCAACGGTCCCTTCTGCTAATGAGAAGCAGTTGTGCTTGTCTCGCACATGCAGGAGGCAGAGGGAGAGAAGGGCAGCCCAGCCCCTTGCTTGAGTCTGTGTGCCTCCCATCTGTCCCGGGGTCTCACTCTTCACCAGCTTACAAACGCACCTCTCTTTCCCTCCTAATGGACAGTCTGCCCGCCCTCAGCTCTGGCCCATTCCCTCTGGCTCCCTTTGGGTTTCCTGCTCAGAGAAGCTGCCTGGGGCGGGGGTGGGACTCCCCAAGTGCCTGCAAGCCCATGGCTAGAACCCTTTCCCAGCTCCCTCTGCTGACCACACCATTTACTTCTGCTCCCTATTGTCAGGTGAAGGAGTCGGAGGTCCCTCTGGTTCTCCCGTGCTTTTTCATTCATTCTTCCTTCCTCTGTTTTTCTCTTTCTCTCTCAGCTTCTTAGGGGCCCGGGGCTCTCCTTAGCTGGACAGGACATATCCTGTCCTCTTCTCATCTAGTCAAATCCCTCTTATCTTTTGAGACCCCATATGCTCCAGGAAGCCTGCTTTGACCACCCACCTCATCAGCGTTCCAGAAGAGGTTGGTTGGCCCCAGGCTTGATATGCCAAGTAGTAAGGTGGCCCAGCCGTTTATCCTGGCTTTGCATCTTTGTGGCTTGTCTGGCTGGTTCTCTCAGGAGAGGGGGTGGGGACGGGAGTGACAGTGGGGACATTGGAGAGAGGATGAATAGACATTCTAGTGCTTTCCCTGATAGAAGCATCCAGAATACTAAGTATTCTGGAATACTTGGAAGGCCAAGGAAAGAGGCCCGGAGTTGCTCTCTGGCTCACTTCTAGCTCTTCCCGGACTCAGGCACCCGTTTCCACCCTTCAACCTCAGCCACAAAGGCTCTTTCTGGCCGTGCACCCACGTGGAGCTCTCAGTAGCCATCTCTGCAGGGTGGGAGAACACCTCCCAGCTCAGCACCTCTCCTCACAAGCACAGGGGCTGCTGGGGCCCAGGCCTGAGTGCTAGCCCACACTCTCTCCCCAGCTCGCCCCCACCCCAGAAAGCGTGCCAGAGGCCCCCCGACACCTCTCAGGGCCTTGCTCTTTCTTCTCCTCTCTTTATTGAGGTCTTTTTTTTTATGGCGATGCTGTTGATGGTGCACATATTCCAGAGTAATATGTTCAGGATTAGGCTGCACAGTGAGGTTATGACTCCCTCCTGTGCAGTCCCTGTCCAGGGGAGCTTGCCCTACATCTGGCCAGTGCACATCTGGCTCAGGCTCACAGCTGGCCAGATGTTGCACCCTTCTGAACCTGAGTCTGCAATCTTCTCTGCTAGGGGCTGGAGCTGTGCCCACAAGTGCTCATGCACACACACGCGCGTGCACACACACACACACACACACACACACACACACTCAGCTCTGTTTGGAGCACCGAGGGACTGAGGTCATCTGGCTTTCCGAGGGGAGTTCAGCCTCAGTGCGATTATGCCTCCTGCACCGTGGTAGGGAGAGGCGGGCTTTAGGGACACATCTGCAGAGGTATGTAAATATTAGGTTCCCTGCTTCCAGCGCAGACAGGCTAGTGGGAAAGACCCACTTGAAACCAGGTTCTGAATCTGGAGCCTACCCACCCATTCACCTCCATAGGCCAGCTGCTCTCAACATGTTGCCTGTGCATTTATTTGGAGGTGCTCTGGGCCCAAGCTCCCCTGTCTCCTGCTGGGGCTCCCCTCGGTACTCTTCTGCGGCTCATCCACTGCCTCTTTCCCACCTCTTGTAGCCGACAACATGTACACTCTAAAGGACAAAAGGTACAGAAGCTGAGCCCGGGACCCTCAGATCATTAAGAGGTGATTTGCCAAACTTGTTTGCCCATTGGTGTTGGCAGAGAGTGGGGAGAGGTGCCGGGGGAGGGAGAGGAACCCAGAATTTATTGGGTGCCAACTATGTATCAGGCACTGAGCTTAGTGCTTTAAATATATTATCTTGGTTAATTCTTGCAACCACATGCAAGGTAGCTATTACTATCTACTATCTTTGTTTTATACATGAGGAAAGCATGGATTGGAAGGGTTAAATTCTTGCCCAGTGTTACATGACTAGAAAGAGGCAGAGCAAAAATTCAAAACCTAGTCTACTTGACTGCAAGTTATATGCCCTTACATCGCACTGTCTCCCTGGCAACTTAGCCGGTGAATGCCTCTACCCACCCGCAGGTCCTCCTTCTTGGCCACTGTATTCTCTGGATTTTCCCGCTGAGACCCTGAAGCTGTGAGCTTTGGCCTCCCTGACAGGCCAGGCAGGGCTGCAGGGTAAGCCAAGGGGAGGGTGTGCAGCAAGGGCTGAGGTTGCAGTGCTGAAACTGGTGGATTTTCTGCGTGGTTGGTCAAGGGCCTGGGGACCGAGGTCTCAGAAACACAATTAGGGGTTGAGAAAACTGAGTCGTGTAGGATGAAAGGCAGGCAGATGGGCTGAGGAGACATCTGTGGGGAACTTGGGAGCTTCCCATGGCTGTGGGGCAGAAGGAACCTCATTAGGGAGAAAGAAGGGAACCACAGAGCCCAGGCTTCTATTGTTGCCTTATCATTCCATCAGCCCTCCAAAGGGCTCCCAGCAGATGGAACATTCCAGCAGCACTCCCAGGGCCCCTCTTCCTGACCACACAATGTGGTACCCCAGTGGGGCAAAGGAGGGTTCACAGGTGCCTTCCTGCCCAACCGTTACTGACTAGGTCCCCATGGTTGCAGAGCAGGAACCACGGCCTCACCCCAACTCCCCTGATCCCAATACGTAGCCACAGAAACACGCAAACTCCTTCCCCACCCTTCTGTGCACCCACTGTTCTGTACCTCTGCCTCAAACAAAACTGTCATTCTAGAGATGACGCTGAAGCACAAAGTGACTTGTCCAAGGTCACATGGCCAGCAAATGTGCACGTTATCCTCCTCAGTCTGCGTCCAGGGCTTGGCCCGCTCTGGGGACGCAGCATAGGGCAGTGAACAGCGCAGGCTAGGGACTCGTCCAGACTAGATGAAAACCTGGCTGTACCTCTTCTCTGTGCTGGGACTTAACATTTTGGAGCCATGGTTTCCTCTTCAGCAAACTTACAGGTTCACAGTGAGGATGAGAGACAGTATAGCAAGTGCTCAGTAAATGGGAGCTGCTATTGGCAGCAGTGGCCAGGATGTTGGCTGAGCCAGGATACATCTAGGGTGGTGGCCGGCATAGGGACTGAGATGGTGGGCTGGAATGATGACAGTGGCCATCAAGGTGATGGGCACAGTGATTTGTGCAGTGGACCTCTGTTTGGGGAACAAGAGGGTTCATCCAGGTTGGGTCTTCAGGAAGTCCAGAGCTGCACGACTTCCCCATTGCTGGAAGGGTTGGTGTGTAAGGGCCCTGAGTCTGGATGTGACCAGAAGTCAGAGGCAATGGGACTGTATGGATGTGGGCCCAGTTCTGACTGTGGGGAGTATTTGCCCCGGGAGAGGAGGAGCTGTGATGTCCAAGACGGCCCCCAGCTTTGGAACGCCACAGCACTACTTTGGGATGAACCCCTTCCCAGAGAAGTGGGAATGGAAAGGTGCTTCTAGGTTTCAGTGAAAGGAGAGAATTGAGCTCTCTCAGCAGTGGTAATTCTCTGCTTTGAAAGAAGCTAAGTGTTCTACAGAAGACATATCATACCCCTGGGTGTGAGGGACATATTGGAACTTCCAATGCTGCATTCCAGTTCCAGGGAATGGCCAAACCCTCTAGCTCTCCCCTGGGGTGGGTCAGGAAGGGCCAGCCAGCCAGGCAGGGATGGGGCAGCGCTGACCATCTGTATTCCCAGCATTGGGAGTTTAGTCTCTGGTGTGTGGCTCACTCAGCTGACCTTTTGAAGGACATATTAGAAGTGTTTAAACAGTCTGGCTAAAGGCAGCTCTACCCTGGGGAGTCTAAAATTCTTTTTCCACTAATGATCCTTTGAAATAATCCTTTTAATCAGGTTTCCCCTAGGAAGAGTGTGGGACACCACGCTCTCAACAAATTTTCACTCTTCCCTTTGTCACAGACACGCCAGTCCTAGCGGCAATGTGCTATTTGGATGGAGGCAGGGGCCATGGAAAGAATGTAGCAGTTCTAGCTGCCCTGACCAGCACCCTGCCCCGACTTTGAGGTGTCTGCTGCTTCCTTTTCTTATACTCCGAAACTGAGGTGGGCAGGGCTTCTTTAGAAGAAGCTGGTAAATGTGAACGCCTACCAGTGGCCAGATACCCTGCAGGGCCTCATTTAAAAGCAACCACCTATGTAGAAATCTAAGAGATGTGATTTTTGAGGGCTTAAGGAAAGCTCTCTGCACCATATAGCAGCTACACTGGGGTCATTCCTTACTTAGCCTGAGATACTCTTCTTAAGTAAAATGCAAATGCCCTAGTTAAAATAAAATAAAAGCATGGAAGAAAAAGTAGCAGAGAAGTCTGGCAAGCATAAACCAACATGTTTATAATGATTATCTTTAAGTGGTGGAACTTCTAGTGATTTTTATGTTGTATTTGTATTTATGTATTTGTGAATTACTTTTGAACTAAGAAAAAAATTTAATCCCTTAAAGGAAGATAATATTAAGACATTTGTGCTTCAGTAAAAATTAGCTCTGGGTCTTTTCCGAAGAGTAGGATTTGCTGGAGGGAGGGAGATTATCTCTGAATCCTTAAACTTAATGTATTAGTGTATCATACCTGGTGCACAGCAGCGCCATCAAATGTCTGTGGACTTGATTGATTGAATTTTAAGGACTAATAAAGGGGTGGAAAGGACAGAAATTTGGCAGAAGAAAGACGGGGCCTCTTGGAGATCCTCTGATATGCAGAGTACAGACCTTTTTCTTTAAAAGGGAGAGGAGAGAGAGGAGACCATTTCCTGGTGGTAAGATTGATCCTGTCTGTTTTGTTCTTCACTGAAATGCCCACTGTGGATCTTTGGGGAACCCTACTGATAGACGTAAGTCATCTGGTCTTGGGAGCCCCAGAGTCATCGAGACTCAAACACTTTGATGATTATGGGAGGGGGCTACCCTTGGCTGCTGAGCTCGCCTGTGCTGAGGGAATCTTGACTCTAGCCTCAGTCTTATCCCCCAAATCAAGTTCTATAAATTCCACATTCTTAGCATCTCCCAATTCTACCAGTTCTCTTCATCCTCATTGTTACCACCCTTATCTCACCTGGAATTACTGCAACAGCTGCCAGCTGGTCTGACTCCAGTCTTACATCTATTTTCTATGCTATAGAGTAAATCCTAATATGCAGACATGACCTTACCGTTACACTACTTGAAACCATTCAGTAGCTTCCTGTAGCGCTCAGGATAAAGTCCAGGTTTCTTGGTCTGCAGTTCATAATAAGGCTTAGAGACAACATAGCAGGTGCCCAATAAATGGGGGCTGTTATTGGCAGCAGTGGCCAGGATATTGGCTGTGCTAGCAGTCCAGATGTGGACTGGGACAGAGGCTGAGATGGTGGGCTCGAATGGTGGCAGTGATCTCAGTGATGGTAACAATGATTTGTGGAGTGGATCTCTGTTTTGGGGTCAGGAGGGTCCATTTAGGTTAGGTCATTCACAAAGTTGAGAGCTAAACTTCTTTCCCATCACTCGAAGAAATGGTATGTGGGAGCCCTGAGGCTGTGTGGATGCTGGCTCGGTTCTGGCTGTGGGGAGTATTTGCCCCAGAAAGGAGCCTACTGCCTGTTTTTGTATGGTCCAGCAAGCTACATTTTTACAGTGCATGGGGAGTGGGGGGGTGATGGGGTGGGAAATCATTTTATTGAGATATAATTCACATACGATACAATTTATCCACTTAAAGTATACAATTCAGTGATTTTTAATATGCCCACAGAGTTGTGCAACCCTCACTACAATCAATTTTAGAGGTCTATCATCGCTCCAAAAAGAAACCCCCTTCCTACCACCCTGCAGCCCTAGGCAACCGCTAGTCAGTTTTCTATCTCTATAAATTTGCCTCTTCTGGACATTGCATATAAATGGAATTGACACAATATGTGGTCTTTGTGACTGGCTTCTTTCACTTAGCATAACATTTTCAAAGGTCATCCATGTTGTAACATGTATCAGCACTTCATTCTTTTTCATTACCTGATAATAATATCCCATTGTGTGTCCATATACACCACATTTTATTTATGCATTCACCAGTTGATGGCCATTGGGATGTTTCTCCCTTTTGGCTAGATGTTCTTTGAACATCTGTGTGTAAGTTTTTGAATGGACATACGTTTTCATTCCTCTTGGGTCTGTGTCTACCAGGGAGTGGGACATAGGGTAACTCTGGGTCACAGGATAATACTGTGTTTAACCTTTTGAGAAACTGCCAGACATTCCCAGCAGCAGTGTGTGAGGGTTTCAGTTTCTCCACATCTTCACCAACACTTACGACCTATCTTTTTTATTCTTGTTGTTCTAGTGGTGTCAAATGGTGTTTTATGCTCTTGATTTGCATGCATTTCCTTAATGACTAACGGTGTTGAACATCTTGTCACATGCTTATTTCCCGGTTGTATATCTTCTTTGGCAAAATATTTATTCAAGTCCTTTACCCATATTTTAATTAAGTTCTTTGACTTTTGTTTTGAGGTGTGCTTTGCCCATTTTTAGATGGAATTTTTTATCTTTTCATTATTGAGTTGTAAGCATTCCTTATATATTTGGGGAGTATTGCCATCTTAACAATATTAAATCACCTGATTTATGAGCATAGGATGTGTTTCCGTTTATTTAGATCTTCCTTAATTTCTTTCAACAGTGTATTTTATAATTTTGAGAGTGTATGTTCTGCACCTCATTTGCTATTTACCTAATTTATTCCTAGGTATTTAATGCTTTTCGATTCTATTAGACATTAAATTGTTCTCTTAATTTCATTTTGGATTGTTCATTTTGTCTAGAAATATAATTGATATATGTATAGTCTTACAAATATATGGTATATATATCTTACATCCTGTAACCTTACTGAACTTATTTGTTCTAATAGTTTTTTTTTAATGGGTTCGTTCATATTATCTGTATATAAGATCATATCGTTTGTAAATAGAGATAGTTTATTTCCTTTCCAATCGGGATGCCTTTTACTGAATTTTCTTGCCTATACTTTTGCCATGGTTAAAAAAAACAACAATATTTGTGATGTGTGAAAATATATGAACTTCAAATTTTAGTGCCCATAAATAAAGTTTTCTTGGAATGCATAGCCTTGCTCATTTCTCACATGTTGTCTATGGCTGTATTTTGCACAACAATAGCAGGAGTTGAGTAGCTGCAATAAAGACCATATACGATGCTCTCAGCACTTAGCTTTGCTCTGCTACAAATCACAGTGATGCACTTATAGCTCAACAGTATTTCAAGTGACATGCTTATCCCTGTACTGCAGCATTTTATTTTATTTTTTATTGCCAGTGCACACTCATCATGTCAGAACAAGAAAGGAAGAGAAGAGTGGACTTTGAATGTCATACTTTTGAGGCCACAGTGGACTGTGGATTATTTTGTTATCGAATTAAATGACAGAGAATTGTTTATTTCACAGTGATATTTTCGCTATGCTAAAAGAACATATTATACATCAAATCACCAAATTAAATATTCTTACAATATTCCCAACTTACAGGAAAGCAATGGTTAAAAATTAGAAAATTTAAAGTGGAGTATCTCATCACAGCAGAATTCTTCACAAAAATAAAAAATGAAAATCATGCTGCAACTAAAGTTTCCAAGTGGCCCATATTTTTTTAGCAAAATAAGTAAGGCTGTTTACGAATGGCAAGTTAATTAAATCAGGTTTGACTGTAGCAACCTAAGAATATGTCCAGAGAATATACGAAAATACACTCACATAAGATTATTAGCTTTTCAGCAAGAATAGTTGTTCGAAGAACTGAGGACATTGGGAGCAACATAAATAGTAAATTCAAAGACAAAGAAAAGGATTTCAAGTAGTTTTCCTTGGCTCTGTTTGAGTTGACAAATGTTAGTGATACTGTCCAGTTACTGTTTATTTGTGGAATCAATGTCAAGTTTGAAGTAATTGAAAAATCAGTTCTAAGAATAGTCTGCATAAAGCAACCACAGGTGAGAATAGTTGAGAAAACACTAATTCAGTATAACCTGGAGTAGAATCTACTAGGATGTGTTAATAACTAATGATGGCAAAAATATGTGTAGAGCAGAAAAAGAGTTAGTTGGACAAATTTACAAAACTTGTGAAAATGTAAAATGTGTTTAAAGCCTGAAGTTATTCAATGTACTATTCATTGGCAGGTACTTTAAAGAAAATATTTTAATCTATCATGTTATTTAACCAATAGTATCAACAATGAACTTCATATATTATATCTATAATATATACACTCTTAGAAATTTAACCATTGACAGTCCTGTGAATTTTTGTCAGAAATAAGAGCTGAATATATTAACTTTTCCTATCATACAGTATTTTGATGGCTTAATATTCTAAACTTTTTCTTGTGGTTTTTGAGCTAAGAGCTAAGACAGAAATTTTTCTGAATGAGAAAAACTGTCCTCAGCCACTATTATCAAACACTAAATGGCTTTGGAATTATAATTATTAATTATATGCTCCCCATGCTGTCAGAAATTGAAATAAGAAGCAGAATCTCCATTTCCACACAAATATGCAGTGAAGTATTTTGTGAGCTCAAATTATAGTTCCATCTGTGTTTTTTTCTAATGTTGATGCAAGTGCAAAGAAAATTTCCATATTTCAAAATTCATTTAACTGTGCAATTGAGGAGCTTCCACCTAACCTTGAATTGAAGTGATTAATCTGCAGTGTAATGACAGGCTAAAAGGCAAATAACAAGAGAAGAATCTAATAGAATTCTATAAATACCTTCCAAGTGATGAATATGCTCAATTAAAATCATATGCTCATGAATTGGTATCAATACTTGGCAGTTCTCAGCTGTGTAAAAAGACATGTTCAAAGATGAAATACATGAAATCTCATTACAGATCAGCATTAATGGATGAACATTTGCAATCAATTTTGATGATGGGAAACACTAACTTTGCATCCCAATTAGTGAAATGTTATTTTCCCCCAAAAGAATTCCATTACAGTAGTGTCCCACCTTATCCAGTTTCACTTTCCACCATTTCAGTTACCTGCGTGGTAAGCCTTGGTCATGAAGTAGATGAGCCTCTTTCTGACATACTGTCAGGAGGTCAGTAGTAGCCTAATGCTAGGTCACAATGCCTACATCACCTCACTTCACCTCATCACATAGGCATTTTATCATCTCACATTATCATGAGAAGAAAGGCGAGTACAGTACAATAAGATGTTTTGAGAGAGAAAGAGACCACAGTCACATGACTTATTAAATAATATATTGTTATAATTGTTCTATTTTATTATGTTATCTTATAATGCATAATTTATAAGTTAAAATTTTATTGTAGGTAGATATGTATAGGAAAAATCATAGTATATATAGGGCTTGGTACTGTCTGAAGTTTTAGGCATTCTCTGGGGGTCTTTGAATATATCCCCTGAAGATGAGGTGGATTACCGTATTATTATTACAAAATATTGTACTCAGTTATTATATTTTGAATTTCATAAAAAGTATGGAAATTAATTTTTTCTCTTCTTGTATAAGTACCTATATTATATCCTTGATTTTGCCTCTTGGCCCACAAGATCTAAAATATTTACTATCTGGCCCTTTATAGAAATATAGTTTATAAGATGAAAACCTAGCCCCTGCTTATTTCCCAACCTCATCTCTGTCCTTTAACATTCCAGCTCCACAGAACTACTCTACAGTTGTCTAATGACACATTTTCTTGCTTGCTTTGGGGTCTTTGCCCATGCTTTTCCCTCTGCCTGAAATGCTTTTCCACCTCTCTCCCACTTCCACTGGTTGATCCCATTGGTTGATCCTTCAGGTCTTAGCTTAGATGTAACTTTTTCAAGGAACTATTTACTGACACCCACTACCAATGTGAGATAGATATCCCTCCTATGAACTTCCAGGCATCCTTTAATTCCCCTACGTAAGTAATCTTTTAAAAAATGTACATGAAAGAAAGTCCAAGAATGCATGATGAAAAGTAAGTGTTCTGCCTATTTCAGACCCCAGACGCTGAATTCCTCCTCCTAGAAGCTACCACTGTTACATTTTCTTGGGTATCCTTCTAGAGCTAGTCTCTGCCTATATGGGACATACAGATATGTTTTTGTTTTCTCCCGCAAATGATAGCATACTATATAACCTGTTTGTTTTTTTCCTTTTTTTTTTTTCACTTACTATATAAACTTTGGAGTATATTCCATATATATCACATAGAACTGCCTCATTCTTTTTTTTTAATTAAGATAGAATTTATACACAACAAATTGCACCCATCTTAAGGGTACAATTATATGAGTTTTGGCAAATGTGTATAGTCATGTTGTAGAACATTTCTATTACTCCAGAAAGTTCCTTCAGGCCCTCACTAATTTGCTTTCTGTCACTGTGGATTATATTGGTCTTTCTGGAGTTTCATTTAAATGGGATCACAACATATGTGTTCTTTTGTGTCTGGTTTCTTTGCTACCCAAAATGTTGCTGAAATTCATCCCTGTTGTTGCAGGTATCATGTTTCTTCCTCTTTTTTGTTAAGTATTATCCCACTGTGGCTGTGCCACACACTGTTTTACCCATGTACCTGTTATGGACATTTTAATTGTTGCTAGTTTGGGACAATTAAAACTGCCATGAACATTTGTATACAAGTTTTCATGTAGACATGTCTTTATTTTTCTTGGATAAATACCTAGGAGTGACATGTCAGGGTGGTATGGACATGTATGTTTAATATTTTTAAGAAACTACCAAACTGTACCATTTTACTCTCCCAGCAGCTGTTCATGAGAGTTCCAGTTGCTCCACATCCCCATGCCCCTGCCAACCTTTTTATGATCCTTCTTTCTAATTTTGACCATCCTGGTGGGTCTATAGCATTACCTCATTGTGGTTTTAATTTGCATTTCCCTAATGACTAATGATGTTAAGTGTCTTTCCATATGCCTATTTTCTATTGGTTTGCCTTTTTTGGTGAAATGTCTGTTCAAATCTTCTTGCCCATTTTTTTTATTGAGTTGTTTGTCTTTGTATTACTTTGTTATTAGAGTTCTTTGTCTATTCTAGTTATTCCAGATATAATTCGTTTGTCAGATATGTTTTGCAGATTGTTTTCCAATCTGTGGTTTGCCTTTTCATTTCACAACACTGTCATTTGAATAACAGAAGTTTTTAATTTTAAAGTCCAATTAATTTTTCCTTTTGTATTTCATATTTTTGAGTTCCTGTTTAAGAATTCGTTGCCAAATCCAGGGTCACTAAGGATTTCCCGTTTACTTCTTAGAGGTTTTATAGTTTTAGCTCGTACATTTAGGTCCATGGTCTAGTCTGACTTAATTTTTATATATGGCATAAGATAATGGTCAAGGTTCGTTTTTTTTGTATATGGCTACCTATTTGTTCCGCACCATTTATTGAAAAGGTTATTCTTTTCCCCCAAGAATTCCTTGGAAATGCCTCAGGACCTTTGTCAAAAATCTATTGATTATATAAGTGTGGAACTACTCGTGGCTACTCTTGTGTTCTATTGAGCTACATGCTATTTTTATGCAAATATCATATTGTCTTGATGATAGCTTTATATATATATTAGCTTTATAATAAGCTTATAAGAAATCAAGTAGTCTAAGGTTTCCAACTTTCTCATTTTCTTTTCTTTTTGAAAATCTTTGCTTTGGCTATTCTGGATCCGTTGCATTTCCACATACATTTTAGAATCAGCCTGTCAATTTCTACTAAAAAGCTTGCTGGAATTTTGATTAGGATTTCACTGAATTGATAGATCAGTTTAGAGAGAATTTACATCTTAACAGTTTTAAGTCTTCTGATCCATGAACACAATATATCTTTCAATTTATTTAAATCTTAATTTTTCCTCAGCAATGTTTCTTAATGATCAGTGTATAGTTTTATACACCTTTTATCAAAGTTTTACCTAATTTTTCACGTTTTTGATACTATTGCAAATGATATTATTTAAATTTTAATCTTGTTACAGAATATTTCCATTACCCAAAGAGTTCCCTTCTGCCTTAACTAATCACTGCTAGAATATAGAAATACATTCAGCGTTTGTATAATGATGGTGTACCCTACAACTTTGCTAAACTAACTCATTAGTTCTGGTAGCTTTTTTTGTAGATTCCTTAGGAATTTTTACATAGACAACCCTGTCATCTGTGAATAAGGACAGTTTTACTTTTCTTTTAAAATCTGTGTACCTTTTTTCCTCTTGTTTTTTGCACTGGCTAGGACCTCCAGTACAATGCTGAATAGAAGTGCTGAGAGCAGACATCTTTGCCTTCTTTCTGATCTTATTCCCGAGAGTTTAAAGAAAAAGTATTTACTCTTTCACCATTAGGTACCATGTTATCTGTAGGTTTTTATAGACGCCTTTTATCACACTGCGGAAGTTCCCTTTGTTTCTGAAAGTTTTTGTCATGAATAGGTGTTGCATTTTGTCAAATGCTGTGTGTCCATCTACATATGGAAGTTTTTTTTTTTAGTTTGTTAATAGAGTAAATTACATTGATTTTCTAATGTCAAACCATTCTTGTAATTCTGGGATAAACTCCATTTGTCATAATATATTATCCTTCAAATTATTTGTATTTGATTCTCTAGAAATAGTTAATAAATTTTGTGTCTATGTTCATGAGGGATATTGGTCTATAGTTTTCTTTTCCTTAATGTATTTGTTTGGTTTTGATATCAGAACAATACCAGCCTCATAGAATGAGTTGGGAAGTGTTCCCTTGTCTTCTATTTTTTTGTAAGAGTTTGTGTAAAATTGGTATTACTTCTTCCTGAAATGTTTGATAGAATTTACTATGAAGCCATCTGGGTCTGTAGTTTTGTTTGTGGAGAGGATTTTAGCTACAAACTCTATTGCTTTAATAGACACAAGGTTATTTAGGTTATCCATTTCTTGAGCAAGTTTTAGTAGTTTCTACCTTTAATGAAATTGTCCCATTTCATCTAAATGATTAGCATAATGTTGCTTGCGATGTTCCCTTATTATCTTTTTTAGTGTCGGGGGGTCTGTAATGATATCCCCTTGCTGATAATTGCTAATTTATGTGTTCTCTCTTTTTTTCATAATTGGTCTGACTAGAAGCTTATCAATCATATTGATCTTTTCAAAGGACTAGCTTTTAGTTTTATCGGTCTTCTCTATTACTGTGTTCTCTATTTCACTGATTTGAGTGCTTATCTTTATTATTTCCTATATTCTTTTTACTTTGGGTTTAACGTGCTCTTCTTTCTCTAGTTTTGTAAGGTGGGAGCTTAGGCATTAAGACTGTTCTTTCCCACAGAAGGATTTACTTCCTAATTTTCTAAGTACTGCTTAAGTTGCAGCCCACAAATTTTGATAGGTCATGTTTTCATTTTCATTTATTTCAAAATATTTTCTAATTTCCCTTGTGATTTCTTCTTTGACCCATGGGTTATTTAGAAATGTATTGTTTAATTTAAAAGTGTTTGGGGCTTTTCCATATATCTTTCTGTTATTGATTTCTAATTTAAGTCTGTTATGATTAGAAAACATACTTTGTATGATTTAATCTTAAAATTTATTGAGATGTGTATTATAGGCCAGAATATGATCTAGCTTGGTAAATGTTCTGTATGCACTTAAAACAAATATTTTCTGTTGTTATTTAGCAGAGTATTCTGTGAATGTTGGTTAGGATTATTGGGGTTTTGTTCCAGTAGATAGCTGTTTCCAGCCTTTTGCTATTAAAATTATCGGTGAGCACCATTAATTCCTATAAGTGAAAATAGCTAGATCAAAGTTTATGTGCATTTAAAATGTTGATAGTTATTACCAAATTCCCTCCATGTAAGTTACACCAATCCACACCCCACCAGCAGTACATGAGAGCTATCATCACGCCTATTACATGGCTTGCTTCACCCACAAGACTCATTGTTCATCAGTGTACATCTCCAGCACCTGGCACAAGACACATAAACCTTGTCTCCCCCTACTTTTCCCTTTTCCAAAATGACTTGGTTGTACTTTGTCCGTTGGGCTTCACTCTTTGAACTTGGCCCCAGTACTTCCCCTCTGATCTGGGAGTAGGGGAGGGCCTCTTCTCTCCTCCTGCCCTTCTACCCCGCTCTCACAGACCCACCCTCCTCCCACCTTCTCCAGATTGACTTCCCTGATGACTGTGACCCTCAGAGACCTAAATCTCTGAACTGCTACATTTAAAGTTGTACCCCACAATCTATTCCTAACTAGATTATAAACTCCTTCAGGATTGGGATTATACTTTTTTTCTCTGTAAGATCAGCAAATTGAGTTCCTTCTGTGTGACAGGTTCTGCCCTGGGCACTTTTACTATCATTTCATTTCATCTTCACCACAGCCTTGTAAGATAGGTATCTTTTCCTCATTTTACATATGAAGAAAGGTTAGTAAGATTAGATGGTGAATCCAAAGTCACCAGCCAGTGAGAGTGAATGACTAAAGCAGCATTCAAAGACGGGCCCACCTGATTCAAAGCCCATGTGCCCTTGGCTTTTTACTCCAGGGGGACTCGTCACCTCTTGCCCTTTCTTGCCACCAGTCTCACTGTCAACCACGCGGAACAGATCCCTTATAAACGGTTCTTTGGATGGTGTGTGGTGACCCAGGATCCCCTGCAAACCTCTTGTCGCTGCAGATAGAAGCCGATGGCCTGCCTGTGTGACGTAGCCCAAGCTGCCTTTCCGTCAGGACCGGCCCACAGGCTGCCACTCTCCTCACGCCTTCTTGGCGGCCCAAATCACATTTGTGGTGCCCTGGTGGGTTTTCCCCAGCTCTTGTTGCCAAGTGGGGCCCTGAGCAGGGCCAGAACCGGACCATGAGTATCTGGAAGCCAGTGAGGCACACACTTCATCATTAGGAACAGAGGTGTGTCCTGTAGGGATGAAAAGCAGACCTCCCCCCAAGAGAAGAAACACAAACCTAAAGGAACCCGTAAAAGTTTGAACTAAACTCTGTTCCTTTTCTGTCTCTGAGACCCGGAGGACTTTTGTTCTTCTGTTGAATCCTTTTCTAAACATACCCCAGACCCGGCTAAAACAGATGAAACATAAACCATCTCTTCACAGGGATTCTTTAGGAAACATCTTGCTCCAGCGCCTTATAGACAGAATCATTTCTCTGCGGCCTAGGCGAGGCCTTTGGTTCACTCCAGTGTCAGCAAACTGGAGGAGCAAACCCTGGCTTTAACGTATCTCCCTTCTGCCAGGGAAAGTATGAAACAGCACATCTATAGGAAGAGGCCAGTTATACTTTAAGCTGGTTCTTTGCTGAGGTCTGAGAGAGAATAAATCCAGTCTTGATTCAGAGTGGGAAGATTTTAGGAAACGGGGAGGGTGCTATGGAAAAACACTCTAATCCTGGTTTGTCCCACAAACAACCATATTAGAATATTGGTCCAAAAGCCCCCTCTGAAGCTGAAGGGGGTGTCATAGGTTAAGAATTTTGTTGAAATAGATCATTGTAAGTACCATCATGTATTCAAGAAATGAGCAGTGAATGTCCCAGTTGGTGATTTTCTTCTTTTGTGCCCGAGGTAGAATCAGAATTGATGGCATATGGAGGTGACTCTTCTCGCTGACAGTGACCCAAGAGCGGAGGGAGGGTGCACATGGGAGGGACCTGTGAAGGGCCCAGCCCCATCCAGGGAAGGAGGCTGAGTGTTGCAGGGATCCTTGAGAAATTATGGTATCGAATCTTTTGACAAGGAGGAGCAATCCTATGGTTAAGAACATTTAGAGAAAAACCTGCACGCAGCTTCCTGGAGGTACCACTTCCTTGGTACTCAGAGGGAAGTATGGCGTCTCTGGTTGACTGCATTTCCATACAACCATGACCATGCTTCACACCTTCCTTCTGAGAAAATCATGGCTCACATCCTAACCCACTGATTCCCTTGCCTTCCCAAAGAAGCAGGAATTAAATTTCATTAATCTGACAAACACCATGAATACCTCCACTGTGTTAGGCACTAGGAATACAATGAGAAATGAAGGAAAGTCCCTGTAAGTTAAAGACTATGATCTAGTTGGGACAATGCAGCCCAAGGACTCATTTTAATTGGAGGCATGACATGCTTCATCGAAGGGAGCCAACATCTGATCCTGTTCTTTAGGGGTGGGTAGGTTTAGAAATTGCAGAGAAGGTGTAAAGAGTCTAGGGGCCAGAATAAGCAGTGTTGGGAAGGAGTAGGGTGTGTTGGGGAACCATGTGGCCAAAACCATGAGAAAAGACACAATATGAGCGCCTTGAGGGGCAAGCCGTAGGATGTGGACATTACTTGAAAGTTGACAGAACACTCAAAAAGGCTTTTGAGCCAAGCAGTGACAAGATAACGGATTTTTTGGAAAGATTAATCCAGCAACTCTGGGTGGGACTGTTTTGGGGGGAGTGGAAAGCCAGGATGAAGTCGGGAGACTTGGGAAGGCTTGACTGTGGCAGCGGTGATGAGAGTGAGTAGAGGTGAAGGGGCAGATGTGTCAGACAAGTCCTGTGCTGACAAAATTAGCTGCGCAGCCAGTGACTAGACGTGACGCCAGGCATCAGAGACAACTCCTGATTTTCCGTTCCAGTGGCCAAGAAAATGCTGGGCAGGTAATAGAAGTCAGAGAGTGAAGAACCAGTGAGAAGCAGGCTCAGGGAGAGGTCACATTCCATTTGTAGTGTCTGAACTTCACCCTCCAGGGTCAGGTACGGAGCTGGAGTGAAGAACAGTGTCGATCATCAGGAAAGGCCACGGTTGGAGACCCACTTGGGTGGCCCTGGAAGTGGCGGCTGTTGCTGTGGGGGTTGTGGACATCCTTGAGATAGGAAGAGAAATCAATTGCCAATGCCAAGTCCAACACCTGGCCAAGAGCAGGGCTCATACCCTCATTGAAGGGAGGAATAAATGAATGGATTAAGGAGCCAAGGGCAGAATCCTGAGAAAGTTTCTTAGATGTACAGTGAGAGAAAAAGAAATTGAATTTGGTCTATCAGTGAAGTAGTGCAAAGAACAGCATCCAGGAAGTCAGGAGCACCAGGAGAGGAGCCCTGGGAGAAGAGGACTCTGGGAGGGATAATGTCAGGAGGGTGGTGGTCCACAGTGCTCACTGCTGCAGGGAAGTCGAGATCCTGGGAGGGCTGCCAGCAGGGCTGGCATCGGTGCTGTGAACCGGGCAAATCCCATAGCTTCCTCGGTGGCGGGACTCAGGGCCTGGGCATCCATGCTCATCTTGTTGTCTTTCCTGCTTGGTCATGATGGCTGCTGAAGTCATGAGAGGATTGGCTGTGGGCAGCTGACTGATGGCAAGGGAGGTTTCTTGCCTCTGGCCAGTGGTAGTGGGCACGCAGTGAAGTGCTAGTGTGAGGACCGAGGTGGCTCTGTTTACAAAGAGGCTTTTCCTAGGGCAGGCGGCAGACAGAGACACAGCCCCCACCTCTGTAAGGTCTACATCTTAGCCTCCGAGAAAGGGGGCGGACTAAGCTGTGAGCTGGAGGCCTTCTCATCCAAAGCCAGCTAAGTAATTCCGGGGATGGTTCTCCTTGGACATGGAATGAGAGGGAAGGGGCCCAAACATTGTTCAAAACTTGTCCTTTGCCAGGTTTCTTTTTTATAATTTTCATTTTCCTGACCCATGTATTCTTTGCGGAGCAATCCCACAGCCTCTAAGCAGGGACTTGGAGGGTTTCAGGTACAAGAGGGAGATTAGCAAAGGGATGAAGGGAGGGAGGGAAGAGCAGCTGCCTGGAACTCACTGCAGTGAGGTGCCCAGAGAGGATGGGGTGATAGGGCAGGGGTGAGGCGTCTGGGCCCAGAGTGAGCCGAGACTAACCACAGTGGGGAGGGGGTGTGCTCCCACTCGCAGGCTCTCTGGTACGGGCTCACCGAGAGGCAGCTGTGACCCTTGCCAGGTACCACGTCTTTTTATTGTGTTCTTCTTGGCCTCTTAGAACAGGACTTAGAACAAGACAGTCCTGACTCTGTAGTACGTACACCCCAACCCTGGAGTCCTGGTGGTGGGTGGCTGGCACAAGGCCCTGAGCTCATCCCCTCAGGAGCCAGGCAGCTTCTCTACCTTCCACGGTCACAGAGGGTGCCGTGTGCAGCAACCTGGCGGAAGGTCTGGCTGGAATGTGCTTGTAAGGTGAGCTCAGGTGATACACCTAATGGAGGGGGTGCATTGCAGCCACTGTGGAATGGAAGGAGAGTTAAAAGCAGTGACATCGGACCTCCCAGAGGAGAGGAGCAGGGCTTCCCTGCCAGGAGGGGTTTGCTGCGCATTCATATATCACGCTGGGCCTGCAGGCAGCCTTGCCTGAGCCTGGAGTCTAGAGGCTGACCACTGCTGGCCTAATGAAGTAAGAAAGCACAGCAGCACAGTTAGGCTGTCCTCCCCACCACAGGTTTCACTGCACAGGGCCCTGCTCATTTCCACTCACCTTACACTTGATGGAAGCCACGGCTCTGTCCTCTGGACAGGCCAGGCAGCCAGGGGCCAGCCTACTGGGATCATGAGCTCTGCACCCTCAGTGGCTGCAGCCAGCCTGGGGTCTGGGAAGGAGAGAATCAGGGAAGGGTAGCTGCCTTGGGGGCCGGGGAGAGCAGGGCTTCCATGACCATTTGTGACTGAGCGTGACATAGCTGTCCTGCGTGCACTGCTCTCTGCAGAGGGCTCATGTGCTCCTCCTTCCTCCCCTGCTGCGGGGTCGTGATCCCCAGGTGACACCCATGCCTGCCTCAGAGAATGCAGAGACAGATGTTAAAGGCAGGGAACCAAGATTCTGGACCCATGCATACCCACCCTCGCCGAGCAGCCAGAGCACGTGTGACATGGCACGGTAGCTCTCGGGGCCCTGGGGGGTCAATCTGTTGTGAGTGGTACAGGTTCTTGTACCCTCTCGCTGTGCCAGAGGAAGGCCTTGGGCTCTCCCCAGACCCCGCTGCCGGGTTGGGGTAAGGGGATGACTCAGAGGCCGCGGTTGCCACATTTGCTTCTCCTGCTGCATGCACGGCAGGGTGTGTGCTAAGCGGAGGCAAACAAGGGAAGCATGTCCGTGTCGGGGCAGCCCTGGAAGACTGCGGAGAGGGTGCAGCAGTGGAGCCTGCGGCTGTGCTGGCCAGGTAGTTGAAGGAAAGACTCGAAGGGTCCCCTGCCGTCTTCCCTCAAGCTTTTAACCCCAGCAGAGGTAGGTCCTCTGAGACATCAGGAGCCTCACGGGAGGCTTCTGCCCACAGCCATGCCAGCGCGGTTCTGCGTCCCTCCACCTGGTCTGGCTGCAGGGCCTTTGTTTGCCCTCAGGTGGTTGGCTCTGAACCCTGAACTGCTCTACTCCCAGAAGTCCCCCCAACGCCAGGGTCTGGGCTCCCTACAGAATGGGAGAACCCCTGGAGAGGCTTCTAGAGTTGATGATAGTAAAAATGAAAGAAAATATTCACCAGGAAAGAGTGGAAGTTGGCTGCAAGTGTCTCTTCCCGTGACCGTCAGTGGGCATCAGTCCCTGGGGGCTGGGCTTGCTGGTGCTCTGGGGAGTGCTGCCTCAGTTTCCCACCAGTGTAGGAACTCCTTGAGGACAGGAGAGGGTTCCCAGCACAGTGCCAAGAGCAGAGATCACATACAAGAAGGTGCAGAGCCGTGTGGCACAGGGGGCCACCCGGGAGACTGCGTGGTGCGTGTTTGAACACAGGACTTCTCGCTCCCCAGGAAATTTTCTAGCTAGACACTGGTCTGGAGTCAGGATTCAGCTCCTGACCAAGAAAGCAATAAAGACAACCAGGCAGTGGGAGTTACTGAGGGACAGACAGGCTGCACTGTCCCTTCCTCATCCCAGTGCCTTGGTCAGCCCCATATCTTCCTTGACCTCTGGGCCAGCCTCTTGGTCCTGCCTCCCAGCAGCCTCCCCGGGGGCTGTGCTAGGTCTTGACATATCCTGCTGTCCTGAGACACAGCAGGTCCCGAGGCAGCAGTGGCTGGCTGCCTCTTCCCAAGAGTGTCATTTTCACTCTCATACCTTGACCCCACCCCAGAAAGATAAGGCAACTTAGTGGCCTTGACTTCCTCCAAGAGACAGGCTCCACGGAGGCAGCAGTCTGTCCCATAGGCAGCATCGAAGAGACATCAGTGAGGCCCTGGAAAGGGAAATGGTCACTGGAACCCGTGCCAAGCCTCGTCAGCCCAGGGAAGCCTTACAGAAAGATTCTTTAAGAAAGAGGAGATTAGCTGAGCCTCCCGAAAGAGACAAGTAAAGAGAACACAGAAATATTTCCTTTAAAAGGGAGCAAGAGCAGATGGAAAGAGGGTTTATATTAATGAAATCTCCGGATATTAAGGATGAAATGAATGCCAGAGAGGTTATTATCGTTTCTTTAGAACACGAAGGAAGAAACAAACACGTTATTATGTGAAACCAAGAAGTTATGAACAAGGGAATCCAGCAGGGAAGTTATTAGCTGGGTTAATTAAAACAGAACAAGCCAGTTGAGTAATTCCGTCTGTAGGATACAACAAGAAGGCATAATTCATCGCCCTTAAGAAAAATATTCAGGGTTTTTTCCTTTTTCTCATTTACCAAAAATTCTGTACTTTTGATATTGTCTTGTAAACCAAAAAGATGTATTCTTGTGAAAACTTAATTGATTTAGCACCAGGATGTTTTGTTAAAGAAAGTTCAGTTCTGATCAGACGAGATGGAAATGCACCAGAGATTCTTGAATCCCGACAGCCAGGGCCCTTGCTGGGAGCTTAGAGGTCCCAAGTGTGACAGTCCCCAGCAGGCCAAATGGATCCCACCAGCCTCAGGATTTTGCTGGTCTCTTGTCAGGCCTCGTGAATCACAACTGGGCCTCTGGGTTTGACTGAGCCCTTGAAGGTTGACCTCCAATTAAGTCCCAAAGAGCCAGAGCTCCCAAGTTCTTTGGCACAAGTACAGGACATGAGACTGGAAGGAGCTTTGCCAAGGGGACAGGTATCCAAGCTCTTTGTTGGAGAGAGGAAACGGGGCCCCAGAGAGACGGGGAGAGTCTGAGACCTTCTGGTGGCCACAGAGCTTGATCAGTGGCTAAGCAGGAGAGGAACCAAGGTTTCTTAAGTCCTAGGACCTCACTTCTGCCCGTGCGCATCATGCTCACTTCTTCTAACTCAGGGCTATCTGCCACAGACATGCCTAGAAGACCCCTGGGGAACCCAAGATACATTTTAATGAGAGATCATGTGGCACAAACACTGTTTCATAACTGTCATTTGCTTTTTTTTTTTCATTAATAGGCTTGATTGTTTTAGAGCAGTTTTAGGTGTAGAGCAAAACTGAGCAGAGATTTCAGGGAGTTCCTGTGTACCCCTACCCACACACGCACCGCCTCCCCCACTGCGGACATGCCTCACCTCAGCGGCACACGCGACATGATTGACGAACCTGCACTGACTCGCTGTCATCACCCCGCATCCATAGCTCACATCAGCGCTCACTCCCGGTGGAGGGCATTCTGTGGGTCTCGACACATGTATAACGACATGTATCCATCATCGTAGTATCATTCGGAATAGTTTCACTGCCCTAAAAATCCTTTGTGCTCTGCCTGTTCATCCCTTCCTCCCCACTCCCCCCCAGCAATTCTGATCTTTTTACTGTCTCCATAGTTTTGCCTTTTCCAAAACGTCATATATCTGGAATTCAGATTGGCCTCTTTCATTTAGTAATACGCATTTAAGTTTCCTGCATGTCTTTTCATGGCTTGATAGCTTATGTCTTTTTAGCACTGAATAGTGTTCCATTGTCTGGTTGTACCACAGTTTGTTTATCCACTCACCTACCGCCGGACATCTTGCTTGCTTCCAAGTTTTGGCAATTATGAACAAAGCTGCTATAAACATCCCTGTGCAGGTTTTTGTGTGGATATAGTTTCCATTTCATTTGGGTAAATACCAAGCAGCACAATTGCTGAATCATATGGTAAGGGTAAGTATAGTTTTATAAGAAACCCCCAAACTGTATTTCAAAATGGCTGTTCCATTTTGCATTCCCACCAGCAATGTTTGTGTGTTCCAGTTGCTCCACATCCTCATCAGCATGTAATGTTCTGGATTTTGGCCATTCTAATAGGTGTCTCATTGACAGAGTGGTTATCTCATTGCTTTAATTTGCAATTCCCTAATGATTATGTGACTTTGAAAATCTTTTCATTTGCCTATTTGCCATCTGTATATCTTCTCTGGTGAGCGTAGGTTCAGGTCATTTGCCCATTTTAGAATCAGGTCACTTGCTTTCTTAGTGTTGAATTTTAAGAGTTCTTTGTATATTTTGGATACAAGTACTTCATCAGATGTGTTTTTGCAAATATGTTATCCCACTCTATGGCTTGTCTTCTCATTTTCTTGACATTGTCTTCCCCAGAGTGGAAGTTTTTGTTTTGTTTTGTTGTTTTTTACTGGGATGTAATTGACATATAACATTGTAGAGCTTAAGGTGTTCAATGTGTTGATTTGATACATTTCTATATTGCAATATGATTTACCACTATAGCATTAGCTAACACTTCCATCACATCACAGAATTATTTCTTTTTTGTGATAAGAATATTTGGATGATTTTGATTTTAATGAAGTCTAGCTTATCAATTATTTCTTTCATGGATTGTACCTTTGGTGATTATCTAGAAAGTCATCACTAAACTCAAGATCATCTAGATTTTCTCCTGTGTTATCTTTCTGTAGTTTCTCATTTTATATTTAGATCTGTTGTCCATTTTGAGATAATTGTGACAGACAGATCTATGCCTAGATTGATTTTTTTGCATGGCGATGTTCAGTTCCAACACCATTTGTTGAAAAAAAGCTGTCTTTGTTCCATTGTATTGCCTTTGTTCCTTTGTCAAAAAATCAATTGATCATATTTATGTGGGTTCTGTTCTACTAATCCATTTGTCTATTCTTTCACAATACCACACTGTCTTGATTACTGTAGATTTATAGAAAGTCTTGGTTTGAGTAATATCTATCCTCTGACCTTGTTCTTCTCTTTCAATGTTGAATTGGCTATTCTGGGACTTTACCTCTCCATAGAAACTTTAGAATCAGTTTGTCAATATCCATAGACCAACTTGCTGGGATTTTTATTGGGATTGTATTAAATGTATAGATCAAGTTGGAAAGAACTGAACTGACATCTTGAAATATCGAATCTTCCTATCCATGAACATGGAATATCTTTCCATTTATTTATTGTTTGATTCTTACTTATTCTTTCATCAGAGTTTTGTATTTTTCCTCATATAGATCTCATATGTATTTTTGTTAGACTTACACCTAAGTATTTCACTTGGGAGAGGAGTTGCCTATGTAAATGTTAATGTGTTTTTAATTTCAAAGTCCATTTGTTCATTGCTGGTACATTAGAAAGTGACTGACTTTTGTATATTTACCTTATATCCTTCAATTTGGCCATAACCGCTTAGTTATTTGCCTTTAAAACAGAAACCTTCTCAGAGGATGGTAACTAAATTTTTTGAGTTTCATGTACTTTCTCTCCCTTATGGGCTTTCCTGTATGCTATTTCCTCTGTCTGGAACAGTGTCCCTCCTGTCAATCTCCACTGCAGATATCGCCTTCTTCATACCTAATCAATGTCTTCAAGGTCTCAGAGAAGCCATGTTTTACACTGAGAAGGCTTCTCTGACCCTATGAATCTGGGTTAGCTGGTCACCCCCCAATATCCCTCCTTCTCTGAAAGGTAGAATCCCTGCCCTCAGGAGACTTAATGGTTTATTTGGGAGACCAGCAACAAAGATGATGATGATAATGATGATAATAACAACAACAACAGTAATAATAATAATAAACATTTAGCTCTGATCCAAATGTGAAGATTAATGAGAATTGCTGCCCATTACTTTCAGGAACTCTCCTTAGTCTATAAAATAGAAAGCAGACACCTCAAGCCATCAGGACCCACATCTACTTTCCCAAGCTAAGCTGGTTTCATCACTCTGCCTTGGTATAATCTTTACATTCCTCCTCTGAAACTTGCATATGCTATTCTCCTTGTTTGGAATGTTTCTCCCCCTTTTGGTTTGGGTGAATTTTTGCCCATCCGTCAAAGCCCAGATGTAATCTCATTTTTCCGTGACCGCCCATCCTCCACAATTCTATAGCACTTGATTTCCAGACCACTCATTTTTATCATGAATCTAAGCATGTTTACAGGAAGAAAACTCATGGAACACCAAACATGTAAATCCTTACTGCCCTCCTCAGCCCCTCTGATTTTGGTCAAGAGCCTCGCACAGCTCTATCTGGCATGGTCTCTGCCTTGTTCAATTTATTTACAATCTTTGTATATCAGTGTAGCCAACATATTTGTCATTGAAGTGGTTACCTAGTATTCCATGGTGTACATTCATGGCTTGTCTTTTAGAGCTCTGTATTGTGTATTCTAATTCAATTTTGATTTCACAAATATTTGCTTGCCAAGTATGTGCAAGAAACCACATCTCTTGTCTGTTAGAATGGGGATTGTGAGGCCCTCAAGACTGGGATTATCTTCAACATTGCTGTGTCCCTCACAGTGTTTAGGTTGTGTATAATAGATCCTCAGAGAGCGCCGGTCAAATGAATCAGAATATCACAAAGCCAGGCAATTAGCCATGCTACTCGCCCCCCACCCCTACCTGATGCAAACTAAACCCATAAGGGCTAAGATGTAGAATGAAAGAGCACCCCATACCCTTCTCCAGATACTCGATCACTGCAACATTGCATCTTTCATGTTGTCACTTCCCACGGCCCCTCCTCCCTCCAGAGTATCATTTAGCTACAGGGATTCAGGAAACGTTGATGGCCGCTGTCTCAAGCAGCTAATGCATACAGGCTAAACATCAGGACCAGATCCCTGGCAAGTGCTCCTTGCGTTATGGGGCCCAGGAGGCCATGGGGAGGGGAGGGTTAGTGATCCCGTACCTGCCATTTCCCTGACTTCGAGTAGAAGCTCAAAACTCAGAACTGTCTGCTTAATCTGTACTCAGAGTGAAGAAACTTGGCCCGGCTCCTCTGCCCTTGGGAGGGTAAATATTTCAGAAGCACATTGTGCTCTCTTCCACAGGCAGGCATAGCTATCTTTAAGCAAAACTTTTATGTAAAAATCCTCTTTGAGAGAAAGAGAAAGAGATATTAGAGAGTGATTATATGCTTTACAAAGCAATTCCAGAAAGGTTCCCATCAAGTACTACGGTCCTTCAAGCACTGAAGTGTGATGCAGTGGCCAACTCCCCAGAGCAAAGATCTTGATACTCTTTCCCAGCCCCCTCCACCCACCCATCCCTGCCATTTAGAAATTTTCGTCCTCCTGGCTGTTTATTCAGTGTTTGCTACTGACCCACCCTGTTCTCAGAAAGTTCTTCCCCCAGCTCTTTTCCCATCCACTGTTTTGATCCTTCCTGGCCTCTTCCCCCAGGCCTCTTCAGCCTTCTTTTCTGTCTGCACTTTTTTCCTGGCAGGCATGCCTGCCCTGATGACTTAAATGGTGCCTTTCAAAAGTGACTCCTCAAACCCTGTCTTCAACCCGAAACTCTTGAGCCAATTCCAGTGCTGCGTTTTCAGATGTCCGAGGGGTATGTCCTGCCGACAGCACAAACCCAGCCTATCTAAACAGCTCGAGCAGCTTTTGCTCCTGTTTTCCCAGCTTCCGTCAGTGTCTAATCACAGATGTTCTGAATTTTGGGGCTTGTCTGGGCTGCTTATTAACCAATCTTGGAAACTCACTGTTCTTCCCCATCTGCTGTATGGATTGGGTAATGCCCTCTCTACCTCACTAAGAGGACTGAATGAGACAAGGCATTTGGAAACATGTTTTAAGCTGTAAAAAGGTACACAAAGAAAACGTGTAATCATAGTATTATCATCTTCGGATTTTCACGGGTCACTACAACCACTCTATCACCCTGTGTTCCTATTTCCTTCATTCCTACATCTCTCATCCATCCTTTATCTCAATTCTTGATATGACCACCAAAGTTCAAACCCTCTCAGCTGTCGCCCTACCTAGTTCTATATCGTCTAACTCAATGCCTCTCGTACAGCAATCCATATAAGAATCACTGAGAAGAGCTGATGAAAAATGCAATTGTAGTCTCTTTAATGGTGCTGAGACAACTGGAAATCCACATACAAAAGAATACCTCACACCATATAAAATATTAACTCAACATGGATCAAAGATAAACGTGTAAGAGCTAAAACTACAAAAGTCTTAGAAGAAAAAATAGGCATAAATCTTTGTGACCTTGAATTAAGTAATGGTCTCTAAGATATGACACCTTAAACATAAGCAACAAAAGAAAAACAGATAAATTGGATTTCATCAAAATTTTTAAATTTTGTGTGCCAAAGGGTCACTATCAAGAAAGTAAAAGACAACCCACAGATTGGGAGACAATTTTTGCAATTTGTATATCCAATAAGGGACTTGTACCTATCACACATAAAGAACCATGAAGTACCATAAGAACCCAATTGTAAAAGATAAATGACCTAATTAAAAATGTGTAAAGGATCTGAACAGACACTTTTCCAAAGTAGATATACAATGGCCAGGATGCAAGAAAAGATGCTCAACATCATTATTTATCAGGGAAATACAAATCAAAACCATAATGAAATAATGTAATATTCAAAAAACCCTTGAATTGTACAAATGGATGAGTTGTATGGTGTGTGAATTATATCTCAATAAAACTACTTTAAAAAAGAAAAGCACAATAAGATACCATTTCATACTTACTAGGATAGCTAGAATCAAAAAGTCAGATAATAGCAAGTATTGACAAGGATGTAGAGAAATTGAAACCCTCATAAATACTGGTGGGAATGTAAAATGGTGCAGCTGCTTTGGAAAACAGTCTGGCAGTTCCTCAAAAGGTTAAATAGAATTACCTTATGACCCAGCAATCTCATCCCCAGGTAGATATACTTAAGATAAATTAAAACATATAGATAAACAAAAACTTATACACAAATGTTCATAGAAACATTATTCATAAAAGCCAGAAAGTAGAAACAACCAAAATATCTGTCAATTGGTGAATATGTAAGTAAGTAATAGGTGGAATATCTGTACAATGGAATATTATTCAGCCATGAAAAGAATGAAGCATTGATACATGCTATAACATGGATGAGCCTTAAAAACAATATTCTACATGAAAGAAGCTAATCACAAAGGACCACATGTTGAGTGATTGCATTTATATGGCATGTCTAGGACAGGCAAAGCTATAGAGACTGAAAGTTGATCAGTGGCTGCCTAGGGCTATAGGGGATGAGGGAAAGTGGGTGTTAAAGAGTCAGGATTTCTTTTGGGGGTTGTGGAAATGTTCTAAAATTTATTGTAGTAATGGTTGCACAACTCTGAACATACCAAAAACAGTAGATTGTACACTTTAAATGGGTCGCGGGTATGGTATGTGAATTATATCTCAAGTAGGGACTAGATTCTGTAGGGCCAGTTTCCTCTAAGCTTCCTACTCATCCACCCCAGAATACTTACAAATACTAAATTTGGCCACACCTCAGAGACTGTAATTCAGAATGGATTGAATGGGATTAGTATTCCACATCTGCAGCAAGTAGCAGGTGGCTGTAGCGCATTGTGAAAAACATCGCCCTGATCCATCTTGCTGCCCCCAGACTCCACTGGTTCCATTCTGCCCTGTGTATTCCTAGCAGACGAGCCTCCGAGAGGAGAGCTTGGGTTGGGTCTCCTCCTGGCTCAGAAACCTTCTAGGGTCTCTCATTTTTGGCATGAGCTCTGAGAACTCTTGCTCCCATCCTTTCTTCCCAGGCTTCTCTCCCGTGACTCCCTACATGAGTCTTCTATGTCAATCACACTGGAATGTTACCATTCTCCGAACCCACTTTGCGGGTTCCTACTCATGTGCTGTGCCCAGGGTGTCCCGTAATCCAGGGAAGTATTTCCTCTACTCCCTTCTTATCTTCTGCAATACAAATGTTACCAGGATCCTTTCATTTTCACTAGATGGTCATCTAGAGTTTACCACACAGCCTTTGATAAATTTGTAAGCTGTGTGAGTCTGCTGCTTGGAAATTGGATACTGACCCTGAGTTATCATGAGAGAACACACATACACCAGGGACGCAGCCCAGCACCTGGCAGGAGCGCAGTAACTGAGCAGCTGGCACCTTAACAGGGCCTTCGGTGCAGAGCACACGGGTGTAGAGGTGGTAGTGCTAGCACACCAGGAGCAAAATTCAGATGGCAGTTTCTCCTGAAGAGGTCAGTGTCACCCCTGGGGACCCGAGGATCAGGGACGTGCCCTGGACACTGCTGTAACATGGGCAGGAGCTGGGGGAACTGGGCCACCACCAAGCTCAGCTGGCGCCAGGTCCCTACAGGAGCTGGAAAGTGCTGAGCTGAATCCTCATTTCCACCCCGAGTGAAAAGTCTCCCCACCACAGTGTCCACCAAATCACCCATCTCCGCAACAGGAGAGGAGGCTGGAGGGCGAATTACAGCCTATTTGGTAATGAGCTCTTAAAAATGAAAAAAAAAAATTGTCAGTCATTATTTTGCAATGCAGCAAGAGCCCCCTCACAGCCATGTCAGTAATTACATTAAGCCAATATATCTGTACGGAGCTAATAGGAAATGAACCGTTAATTAGCATTTTGTCTTTCCTCCCGTGGCCCCTTCTCCCTTGACTTATTGGGGCCACACTGGGGGGCCATAGAGCCAGGGTGCATCCACAGGGGTGGAAAAGGCTAGGAGATACAGGGGCCCAGGCTCACTGGGAGGGAAGAAGGGAGAGCAAGGGAAGAACCAGAGTTTTGGTGACTCCAGTGTCACCAGCCCCAGAGCCCCCCTGAGCAGGCTGGTGTGACTCTACGTCCACTCCTTTGCACCTGGACTGAGCAGCCAGTAGCTGTAAGGCAGGCTGAGCCCAATGTGGGCACGTTCCCAGGGGCCTCAGAGCCTGTGGGTGGGGCGGGCACCTGGGCAAACAGAACTAAGGGGCAGGAATGAATCAAGGGTAGTTTAAGTATGCAGAAATGCGCTCATACCTCTGGGCGAAAATAATCCCCGACAGTTATGTAAAGGATGGGAGGGATGTGATAGGAGGGAAGAAGCTGCGAGGTGTCTTGGTGTGAGTTGGGGCGGGGCGGAGGAGGGACCCGGGGGCCTTGGCAGAGGAGCCCCGGAAGCTGCTGTCTTCAGGGCGGTGTGCGTGTGCATGTTTGCATATTGGGCAGCAGCTGTCATTCTTCATAGAACCCTGGCAAGCAGCTAGAAGAAGGTAGCCCCAAGTGAGGTTGAGTTCTGTGCCTGGGGTGGCCTTGGGTCTATTCCAAACCCCTGGCCTGAGGAGGAAGGGACAGGGGAATGGCCAAAGGGCACAAGCGTGGGGCTTGAGGCGCCCATTTCCCTCATAAGTCAACGCACATCTCTGTGACCTCTAGCTCACATCTCACCTCCAGCCCTTTCTGCTAGCTGGAATCTTCCCCTTCTCTTTATAGGACGCCCACCTTGACAGGCCTCCCCAGGTCACACTCTCTCCCCAGGGAACTCGCAGGATATTTAGTCTGATCCTCTCCTAGGAAATCATCCGTAAATTACTGCTGCTGTCTTATGCCGTGATCTTCATCCATCTGTCAAAGGGTTGTCCTCCCTCTAGACCGTGCGCTCCTGGGCATAGGGCTCTTGCATCCTGAGTGCCCGGTGCTGTGCCTCTCACGGAGCAGGTGCTGAGTGAGCAGCGGCCGACTCCAGGGAGCAGCAGGGGCCAGGCAGAGAGGAGGGCACAAAGGCTCTGGTGAGGGTCCCTCAGGCAGCTAAGCTGTTGAAGTGGCCGCAGGTAAGCCCCGGGGGCTAGAGGGTGAGCTGGTGGTGCTGGAGCTGCAGACTGATTTAGGGGGGAAGATAGTGTGTACAGGTACGTGAAGGATGCACTTGGCTGGACAGGAGTCAGAACCCCAGAACAATGTGCATAATCTGTCAAAGGCTTGTGGGAGGCACTTCACTGGCCACAGTTTTTAGAACTTACTGCTTCAGAGTTGGTAGGAGAGGGAGGCAGATTCACCAGAAGCCTGGGTGTGACTGGGGCAGGGTGCAAGAAACGGAGTTAAGAGTGAATATGGGTCCAAGAGCGCCGTGGAGGTCACCATCATTGTCATGTTCCTCCTCCTCCTCGTCATCGTCATGAGGTGGGTGGAGGTTGAATCCATGCTGTGGCCTGTAGATCTAGGAAAACTGCAAGGAATTCTGCAACGTCCAGATCTCCTGAGGCTGTGTAGGTGCATCCTGGTGCCCATGGGCATCCCCATGTGAATCCACGGACTGGGCTTAGAGAGTAGAGGTTTCCCGAAAACAGTGGTGACCTTCCAAAGGCAGGAGGGGGGTTGCCAGAGGATCAGCTGTAAGGGCAGCAGCTCATGGCAAGGGACGAGCTCCCGGAGTTGGGAGCAGATATGGAGACTCAGAGCTCTTTGAAGGTTTATTGCTAGAACAGCCTTGGAAAGCAGTTTGGCTTCCTTAGGTTCCCATGTAAGTAAGATTTAAGGCCCAAGATTTCCTGGCCCTCCCTATCTTGATATTGTATCTGCTTAGAATTTGTAGATCCTGCTCCCGGGTGAGTGAGGGGATTCCTAGCTTGAGGGTGCTCCACGAGCCAACAGCCTAGACATTCCGGAGGTCCTTGCCTTGTGGTTAGTGCTGAAACTTTCATAACCTGTGAACAGGGGCCCCAAGGAGAAG
The DNA here is from genome assembly GCF_040802235.1 of Manis javanica. NCBI lineage: Eukaryota > Metazoa > Chordata > Mammalia > Pholidota > Manidae > Manis > Manis javanica. Next base: position 86,763,471 of record NC_133169.1, on the reverse strand, counting down.
GAAAGGGGTGATTTGGGGTAATAATAAGAAAGAAGACAGGGCCAGAGTTGGGTCGTCAGAGTCCGTGAGGCCAGCCACTGCAGCTCTGGAGGCATCTGTGCCATTGTCCATTGGGAATTCCCAGGAGGGCTCAGTCTGGCATGGGAACCAGTACCCAGACCAGGCCAGGGAAGCTGGGCTGTGGTCCCAGCAGCAGCCAAACCTGGGATGGCAGGGCTGGGTTGGGTAGGGCTAGGCTGGGCAGGGCTGAGAGAGAGAAGAGAATTTTTTGCCTCCAGGCTGCTAAATGCCTATATTGGGCAAGGCCTCTTGTTTCCTTGGGTGGTGACCAGGAGTCTCTCCAAATTTGCCAGCCCAGCTTGAATTGTCTCCCCCTGCCCTGAAAGGGACTGCAGCCTTCTAGAGGAACCTCCTCTGTCCTCTAGGGGATAGGAATGGGCACTGATTAACCTCCCAGAGTGGATGGAGAGATGCAAGCAAATTCTACGTAAGAGGGCTGGCCCCTCATTACCCCTGTTACACTAGGACAGGACTCAGGGGCGGGTGAGGGGGACAACTGCTTCTGGGAAACATGGATTCTGATGCATGCAATCTCTATGTCCCCCGGGTGGTGCAGACAGGAGCGAAGCCCTTGCACATGGTCACCACAACCCCCAGGCCAGCAAACAAGTCATTATGTCGTTCTATAAATAAATTATGTACTTACACAGGACTTGGTGTGCAAGTGCCAGTTATTATTATTGCTTTGTAATTATGCAGTTAGCTTGAAGAGGGCAGTAGGCAGAAGGACTGAATCACAACCCTCACCCATCCCGGAAAGGTAGATGGGCTCCTACCTCTCACCCCAGTGAGAATGGTAGCTCTGGGTCACATGGGAAGTGCTGATGGTCCCAGGCATCTCCGGAAGAGGCAGCAGTTTACCCCAAGGCTATGCCCGGGAAGCAGCTGGCAGCCAGAAGCCAGGACTGCTGGCTCACCTGCAGCAGGGCCTGGTACTCCTGCCTCAGCCTTTCTGCCTGCCCCCGATGACTGCTCTGCAATCTAACAGGGGCTTCCAGACAACTCAGGCTTCTGCCAGGCCAAGAGCCCACAGAAGGACAGGGCTGAGGGAGATCGCGGGGCAGGGAGAAGGGCCAATAGCATCTTCTCCCATCTGTGGGCCTGGGGGCTATGCACTGGTCTCCTCCCAGCCCTCTCGCCTCTTGCTGGCAAACTTGGAACCCTTAGGTTCCTCAGATGAAAGAAAAAAGCTCCTATTTTCCAGATGGGGAGGCAGGCCAGAGAGGGAAAGGGACTCACCCCAGGATACCCAGCAGGTCCCTAGGGACACTGGAGCTGTGCCTGGCCTGCCTCCCTTCTATTTCTCTCCTTTGTCATCTCACTGGCTCTCCCACTGCGCCTCGCTCATCATTGGGGCTGCTCCAGTTTCTAACTTCCTCTCCCATCCTGCTTCCAACCCTGCCCAGGCCTGCCTGTCGCCTCACCTCTCCCCTCCTTTGCTCTCCCATTGCAGCCTCGGCTTTCTTCTCCCGGGCCCTGGAGCCAGGGGAGGCTCCCCACCCTCTCTTTGGCCAGTGCTTCTGGCTCTCTGCTGGTCCCTCCCAGCTTGCGCCTGGGCCTCCTCCTGGATGGGCCTGCCCTTCCCCTTCCACCTCTTCTCTCTCCCAAGAGGGTCAGAAAGGAAGGAAAGAGCCGACCCTCCCGAGCAGGGAGCAAGCATTCTCTTGTGGGTTTGGGATTGGGTGGGCTGAGGTAGGCAGAGCCTCCCAAACAGCGGGAATGGAGACGGGGGCCTGCCCACGGCAGCCCCCACAGCTGGGGATGCCCAGGCTCTGAGACAGCTGACCTGTGCCCCATGGGAGCAGCAACGGGAAAGGAGATGGGGTCACAAAGGCGTGGCAGGGAGGCGGGGCACCTTTGCACTGCTGGCATGGCCTCAGAGCACAGCCAGTTGCCAAAGTCAGGGCCCTTTGCAAACGTCCTCATTTCTGGAAGATCAGATGCAAATTTCCTTACCCACTTAGGGAAATCCCTGTGAGAAAGGTCCTCGGGCCCATTATTTTGAAGGAAAAACAAATCTTGCTCAGAACATCACAGTGTAAGGAGGCCCGGCTTGGAGCTTGGGTGTGTTGACTGATTCCAGTCTCCCGGCTGTGTCAGGGCTCAGTGAGGGCCACACACTGAGGCGTGAGTGTGCGTGCGTGTGCGGAGCAGGTAGCCACAGCACTGAGGGGAGCAGCCAGCACTGACAGGTCGGCCTGGGCTCCAAAAGCCTTCTCACTCGGCCTGCATGCTTCCCTGCAGTGATCTGGATGGGGCCTCTTGTTCCTTCCATCTCCCAGATCCTTGTGGCCTTCCTGGGCTCGGGGGCAGAGGGGCCTGGGGGCACTTCTCCTCGATTTCTAGCCTGGTTCCTGGTATAGGAAGTGATCTGCTCAGATTAGCTTAGTAGAAGGGCCCAAGCCCACATGTCCTGGCACTGAACCGAGCATGTTCTTTCCAGACCACACAGCCACCTTCTTTTTGGCTCTCTGGTGCTCTGCAGGCTGTCCAAAGGATGTGGAGGCCTGCGTGAACTTGTGTGAGAAAGGAGAAATCCCTCATGATTTACAAGGATGCTGATGGGAGGCGCAGCTTCCATGGGAGGCGCTCTCTGGGCCTGTGATCTGGGATTGGCCCCGTGCGCTCCACGGGCATCCCCGGCTCCCCCAGGATCCTGCTGCATCCCAGCATCACTGGGGTCATGGGCTCCCCAGGCCTTGCACAATCTTCTGGGGTGAGTGGAAATTTCTCTGGTTCTACAAGGAGTGGCCTAGTGATCTGTTTCCTCCTCTGGCAGCCTCACTGGGTGGGGAGGGAGGGAGGGTGGCACCCAAATGGGGGTGGCTGAGGGAGAAGGTAGCCTCCTCTTCTCCAAGGGCTTTTGACTCCTTGGTGAACATTCCATGGCTCTGGGCTGGCTCTGGGCTGGGGTGGTCCCAAGGGACTGCTCCATAGGCTCTCCCTGGCCTGGAGGGTTTGCACCCAGCACCGAGTCCAGGGGGAGGGGGCAAACCCCAGCTCAGTCCCTGACACCCCTTTTCAGTAAAACTTGATAGGTGATCCTCTTGGAGCCCCAAAGTCTCGACTGGGGAGAAGGGTAGAGTGGGGTTTTTTGCCCCTTTTCTCTCAAAGGCATTTTTGCACATGACTCACACAAGTCTAAACTTTCCTAAACTTCAAAGTTTGCCCATGGCACAGCCTCAAAGTGGAAAGGAAAATGTTAAAAAGGAAAAAATAAGGTTGTAAGCCAGTTAAACATTGTGTTTTTGCTCTTTAAAGGAATTGAATTAACCTTTTATGTTATGATTAGTGTCCCAGGGTAGGGGCGAGGCTTCTCCTCTGGGTGATGTGGCCACTGGGCCCATCCAGGTTCGCCCCCATCCCACATGAGGTCGTACAGGGCACGGCACAACCTGTGGGAAGAGGAAGGGGCTCCCATGGCAACAAGCCTGGCTCCTAGGGTCATTTTCAGGCTCTCAGGAGCCCCGGTCCAGGCTCGGGGTGCTCCAGGAGTGCTGTCCTTCCCCCACCCCCCTGGAAGCCTCTGCTGCAGCAGCTGGGAGGCTAGGGCAGTGGGAGCCCTCCTGGCACACCTCAAGGTGCCGTGTGGTGCTCTCCAACTGCCCAGGACCCAGGCACAGAGCATTGGCCCCAGAGGTGTGGGACTGTGAATGTCCAAAGGCCAATGGTTGGCCTTGAAGAAGCCCTTTCTCTACACTCCCTCTTTTCCACCCTTTCCAAGCAACATCTGCTTAGGAGTACGGGCCCTGGTTCCCACTGCCTCGGTTCCTAACCCTCTTCTGCCACTTACTAAGTGTTGGACTTGAGCAAATAAAAATAATTTCGCTGCTCTGTGCCTCAGTTTCTGCACCTGAAAAAAAGGGGATAATAGTAGACTTACCTCATGGCGTTGTTGTAAAGAGCTGTATATTAAGAATATAATGTTAGCTACCTTTACTACTGGTGTTTGCACTACCTTTACCCCCAGCTCAGGCCCTCCTTACCTGACCCTCACAGTGTTCAGGGCCTGGTACATAGTAGGCCCTAAAGAAATATTTAAGGGTTGACCTGCTTAACTGGTTCCCTTGCCTGCACCCTCCTCCCCTTTCCGTCTATCTTGCACACTTAAATCAGATTCATTTTTCTAATGCACATGTCATTCCCTTCCTCAGAAATCATCAGTGAATTCCCATTATCCACTAAAAGTCCAAAAACCTCAGTCTGGCAGTGAGAGTGTGCCTCTGGCCCCCTCATGAGCAATGAAGTGGGACAATGATGGGCATGGGCCGTGGTGAAAGGGGGCTACAGTGTGGGCCCTCCCTCCCGGTTACTGGCTTTGAGTGAGTAATCTCATCACACCTCTTCTTTGTTCCCTCTTCTGCAAAAGGCCCAAGACTGGACCTTCCTCCAGGAGTGGTATGAGGATTACAAGGGAGAACATATACGATGTGCCTGGCACTGTGAGCTCTGGCATACACTAGGTGCCCAGGAAACGTTTCTGTATTAATTGTTAATAACTCCCAGTTGTCCAACATAAACCTGGTCTATGCGTCATCTCCTGAGCAGGCACCAGGGAATGCCTCCCCTTTGCCATATCTCACCCACTGGGGCCCCTGCCGCCTGTCGAAATCCTCCCCATCCTTAGAGACCTCTTCGAGCCCCACTACTCCAGCACTGCGTCTAGACACCCCAGGCTTGGAGCGCACTTGTGCCCCCTGTGACTCACTGTGGCATTTCAGATGCACGCCGTGCATTGACCCCAAGCCCTGATCCACCGTGGGCTTCTGGCAGAGCCCCGCCTGGAGGAGCTGTCTGCGGCCGGCCCGCAGGCTCCCACTTGCAGCCCTTTTGTCTTGCCGCTGCCCTTGGCCATTCTTCACTAGCAAGAGGGGGTCACTCACCTGTCCCACAGGGAGGTACTGATCACTTACCACATGCCAGGTGCTGGGCTCCCAGCCCTAAAAGGACCTGGCTCTAGTAGGGAAAGAGAGGCGGAAACTAAAAGCAATACAAAGTGATGTGTAGCAAACCATCACTCTTAGGCTAAACCCCAGTGTCTTTTCTGGGCCTATAATGTCCTGCTTGCTCTGACCACTGCTGGCCTCCTCTCCAGGTTCTTTTTGCAACATGTGTAATACCCCTCACCCCACACACACACCTCATGTCCAAACAAACACCCATACCTTACACACACACACACACACACACACACACACACACACACACACACACACACACACACACACACACACACACCTTGACACACTGACCATCTTGTTTTTGCAAAGCTCCTTCCTGCCCCACAGCTGTTGCTTCTGTCAGGAATGCTCTTCCCAGCTCCCCTTCCTCCAGCCAACTCCTACTCATTCTTCAAATCCCTGTTTAAATGTTTCCTAGAAAAAGCCTTCCCTCACTATAGTCTGTCTCCTCTATCAACCTGCATGTCAATATATATAAATATTTTTTGAATATGTCTCCCTAATATTTAACTCAAACTTTAATTAATACATTGTTTTGTAATTAGTTGTTTGTCCCCACCAAGACCGTAACTTTGATGTGAGCAGGCCCATGTCTGTCTTGCTCATTGCCAATTCCAGCACATAGACTGGTGCCTGAAACACAGTAAGACTTACAACATATGTGCTAAATGCATGAACAGAGAGGTTGGCTAGGCCAAGAAGCCGAGGGGGGCCATTCTGGGGAGAGAGGATTTTATGTGCAAAGATATGGAGAAGAGACACTATAGCGTGTGTTGCTTATACGTGAGTGTGTCTGAGGTATAAGATTAGGGGCTAGAAGCTATGATCTGGTGGAATAGGGCTTGAAGTACTGAAGGGCAGCTTAGGTTTAACCCATACGTAATAGTGACGAAACGACCTGGTTTGCATTTTAGAAAGCCCCCTCTGATGGTCTTGAGGAGGTCAGAAATGAGAGGGCAAGACTTCAAGCAAGACCAGAGTCGAACTGGGGCAGTGGCGGGACGGCTGGAGAGGGGTGGATGTGAGTGCCATTTTGGAATCTAAATAAGCAAGGGGCTGGGACCTGTGTTCAGCTCTGGCTCTCAGGACCCCTCACTGCCCACCTTACAGAAAACAATACTCCGTGAGTCAAGGTGAATGCTCATTAAGCCTTAGCTGGGATGTGGGAGGAGGGATATCTCTTAGATTTGGTCTCCCCAGAGGCGGCTCCTCATGGGACAGGCTCATGACCCCAAGAGCAGCAGAGACCAGCCTTCTGCATGGGCACTGCCTCCATCTTTCTTTCTGCGTCTACCCCTCACCTCCAGTTTGGCCTCGAGGTCTAGCCAGGCAGCCCCAGAACCCCAGAGTCCCTGGCCTTGACCCAGAGTGCTAACTGCTCCAGGCTCTCCTAAGGATGACATTGCTGGGAGGTGCCTGTGGACCCTCTCCCGAGGAGGAGAGGACTGGCTGAGATGATCTTTGACTTGGATTCCAGTTGGGATGGCTGTAAGGGGACACCTCAGGCAGAGAAAGGCAGGCAAACCGCAGGCTCAGGCTTTCTGGGAGCCAGGAGAGAGGGAGCCTTTGCTGGGTAACCCTTTCAGCGCCACACCCAGGCAGGAGGCGGGTTGCTAGCCTTTCTGGCAGCCCTGGCCCAGGGGCTGGTGGGAGGCGTGTTTGGGGGAAGGTGGGGGTGGCTGCCTATCAGTGTCTGAATTCACCTCAACAGGCCTTGAGGAGAGGACCCAGCTGGTGCTGGCAGCCTGGGCAGTCAGAGTATGTGTGGGAGGGGGGCTACCAGCCACCTGGGGCACCCAGGTTTCCTTCAGTCTGCGGCCGGCCTGCAGCCAGGCACAAATGGTGGCTGCATAAAAGGTATTCCCCAGATGGTGGCATCCCAGGGGGTTGAGGCCGGACCTTCAGGGATGAGGACGCACAGGCAAACTGCCTGTAAGGCTCTGGAGGGGGGCCACGAGGAGGTGGAGACAGACTGAAGAAGCAACAGGCTTCCTACCCTGCCAGGCTGGCCGGTGGACTCCATTTGGGTCCCTTCCTGGGCCCTGCTCTAGCTACCTCCCCGCCGTGCCCGTCGCCTGGCCCTCGCTGGGGGATCTCTACTTCCCTCTCCCCAGGCAGGGCTCAGCCCCCAGCCCAGCTCCAACCTCTCTCCAGCCAGGTCAGGGGCGCCCTGCCCGGGCGCCGGTCCTGACTCCTTCGGGGGGCCCAGCAGGGGGTGCGGGGCGCAGACCCGGCCGCCCTCGGCCCCCCGCAGCCTGCGCGGGTGGGGAGGGGGCGCGAGGGCGGCGGGCGCGGGAGGGGAAGAGTTAAGGCTCGCCGCTCCCCTCCCCCGGAGGGTGTGACCGCCTATAAGAGGCGCCGCGCTCGGGCACTGGGGCGGCCGGCGGCGGGGGCGCAGCGCGGCGGCGGCGAGCTCAGGCCGGCCCTGCCTCCCGCGCCTCGCGGCCGGCCCACCACCGGGGACCCCAGCGGCATGTCGGAGTCCCGGAGGAGGGGCCGCGGCCGCGGCAGGAAGAACCGAGAGGGGAGGAAGCGGGAGCGGGAACCCGAGCCCGGGGAGAAAGGTAGGGCACCTCGGCGCGCCCGCAAGCCCCGCGGCGCCGGGAGAAACCTGCCGCCGGCCAGCCGCCCCCGGCGCCGCGCGGCTGAGTCCGGGGCTGTGCGCGCAGCCGCCTGGTGATGGGCAGCGAGGCGCGCGTGCCTGCGGGCGAGCGGGGCGCCCGGCCGGTGGGCGAGGGAGCCCGCACCCAGCCAGCCCGTGGCCGCGCGCCTGTCCCTGGCCGCTGCGCCCCGACGGGGGGCGAGAGAAGCGCTGCCTGCAGGGACCCGAGCGCAGGGAGGAGGCGGGCGCGGGCGGCCGGGTGCACGGAGCCAGGTCTGCGGGCGGCGAGCGCACAGGCGCACCCGGGCCTGGCCCGGCCGCGGAGCGCTCGGGGAGCTGTCACTGCCTTCCCTCCCTCGCCATGCGCTCTGCGCTGCTCCCACCCATGTGCCACACCTCCACGAGTTCTGCTCAGCCATTGGAGCAAGGCAGCGGCGCCTGCCATCTCCGTGGGAGACTCCGAGGCTCCGCGCGGGGGCCCCTGTTTCAGTGACAGGTACTTCCCTCAGAACTGGGCCTAGCATCAGACAGCTGCCCCCCTCTGTCTGCAGGAGTGACTCCCTTGGGCCCTCGGGTTCTGTCTGGGGGAGGGAAGTGAGACAGTGCTCTGTACTGAGACCCAGTTTGGTACCCTCCCTGGGCAGCTGCAGGGTAAAGGAGGGTACCCACCCCACCCCCCAGGCCCAGCGCACTGGTCTTGGGCTTCTTAGGGATGGGCCTAGGGTGCACAGGTCCACCTGGGAGAACTAGGCTTGCATTACTGGGGCAAAGATGGGGAACCCTGGATTCCCACTTCTTTTTTCTTCTTCAGGCAAGCATTTTGTTAATATGCCCATTTTGTAATAGCAAGCTGGGCATGTTCAAATGCTTCATCCCCATTTAATCCTCATAACAACCCTGCAGGCAGGTGGTCCTGGGCCCATTTTACAGAGGGAGCAACTAAGGTTAAAGTCACAAAAACCAGAGATAGGTCTTAAGGCTTCAGATCAGCATTCTCTGGAAAATGATGCCCATTTCGCCTGCTGTCTCCCACTGGAGTTCCTGCCAGAGCTGCAACATAAAAATTACTTTAGAAGAGTCCTGGACGACTGGGAGTTGGGAGGCTTCAGCTGTGGTTGAGAATTTAGCCAAACCCCTTTCTTTTTCTGAATGTCTGTGTAATGATTGAGGGGTGTTGAGGGAACCTCTGAGGTCTCTTTATTGGGAAGAGCCTAGGAGGCAAACATTACCTGCAGCCCAATAGAGAGAAGGAGCTAAGGGAATTTCAAGGCCAGGGCTGTGTTCTCTTCTTCATAAAGAAAGCCTCTTTGCCCGTTGATACTGGGCAGGAGTATCTAGGAGTTCTCCCTAAGGACACAGTGATGGTGTGCCCTGAGTAGTATGTGGATCGGCTTGAGCTGGGCACATGTTGTGGGAGGTGAGTTCCAAGCTGAGACCTGAAGGAAGTCAGGATGCCTATTTTCTGGGTCAAAAAGTCATGGCTTTGGCTCAGTGAGCCATCCTTCTTCTTCCCCACCCCCACATCCTATGTGGGCACCTTGGAAGACTGGCTAGGTAAGAGCACCCTCCCAATGTCAAGGATGCGGGAGCTGAGCTGGTACTACGCCTCTTGGAAGGCTCCGGCGGTTGAGTGTCAGTCAGTCTTGCCGGGAGGTGAGCCTGCCCACGGCCCAGCGTAGGGTATGCATCGTGTAGGCTGTGGTGGGAGATTGCACAGGCCTTTCAGTGGTCTCTTCCAGCATATTCTACCCCATGAGAAAGTCTTTCTTGATGTTTAACTATAATCTTTCCTGCTGTCTTTTCTTCTCTGCTTCCTAGTGGGCAGCCAGCTCTTCAGAATGCCTTCTTTCAGGGAGTTGAGAGCAGATACCTAAAAGACCTATTAGGAGAGGAATTTTGGACACCTGGTACACTCTTGAATGGAGAGGGTATGGGGGTGGGTCATGCTCAAAATCAAGATATTAAGAGAAAGTACCACATCAATGAGAAGCAACAGTCTTAAATCCCAGATATGTGACTAAGCGGAGGTGTGATTTCAAAGCCAGTAGGATGGGTGCTAAAGCTAACAGTGGCTTGCAGAGTTGCAGGCCTCACTCACAGCTCCCCTCTGAGGCCCCTCGTGAGGCTGCAGGGCCCTTCTATTGCATGCTCAGAGCGCCCCAGCTGAAGAGAACATGGGTACTAGGCAGCCAGAGAGGGTCGTGGCCAGGATGGGGGTGGCAGGGGGACACATCTGGTTGAAAGATTGGGAGGTACAGACATGGAGAGTGTGAGCAAGTTATCCACTAAAATCTTTAGCTCAGATTGGGGGTAGGAGGGATCTGGAAAGTGGGACACAGGAAGAAGGGGGCATTCATTAATTGGCCCCCCACATCCAAGACTACACATCGGCAACCCCTACCCCCACACATGCCCAGGCCAACACGGAGAGGTGGGCTTTCCCTCTGCCTCAGCACAGGAGTGTCAGGTGAGCTGAACTGCAGGCGTGAGCTCTGCTCCATGACTCACTGACAGCTTGTGCGGCTGATGCCTGGTGTCCCTCTTTGGGGCTGATTCCCTCATCCCAGAAGGTTTTGGTGGGGGGCTGGCATAGGATTGCCAGCCTTGGAATCAGTGTTGGGGTGGGCAAGAAACCCTTTCCTGAGCTTGAAGTCTACCCCTGCTCAGCCTGTGTGGCCTCGGCACTGCCCTCCCTCTCTCTGGGCCTCTAGAAATCTCTCTGCTCTCAACTCTCACCTTCTACATGGCAAGGCCTTTAGGCCTCTCCTCAGCCTTTAAGCCCTGTGGCTCTGAGAGTCCCCAGGCAGGGAGAGCTGGGAGATTGGGGTGGGGGCTGGTGAAGCCGGCCCTGAGGAAGCTGATAACCCATGAAGGGGCTATGTTGTGGGAAGAGTGACTTTGGAATTCGATTCTAAGTCACTGGCCTTTTCTGTATGCCCCCGAAAGACCAGTCAGGGCTTGAGGGAAAGGGGCCCTCTGTTGGAGCTTCCCTGTGAGCTGGGAAGCTGTGTCTGCTCACAGGAGGCAGGGCGCAGGCTTTGGTCCTCACTGGGGTGTCCTGGAGTATGAAGATGGACTCGTATCACTATCTGAGAGCTCTGGACACATCTCATTTGAGTGAGTGCAAATAAATCCTTGCAAGGTCTTTCTTTCCATCTCCTGCCTCTGGTAAAGATAGGGCCCAGACTTACAGGACACTCCTGTCTTAGGCTGTCCAGGGTAGGTCAGAGATGGCAGTGTGCCCATGTGCACGTGTCTCAACCATATCTGGAGACTGCTTTTGGCAGTCTCCACCTCTGGCCTTGGCCCCTGGCTGACCCTGCTGGGCCTGGAGAGATCCTTGTGCCATTCTAGGGCTCAGCCTATGCCTCATGCCCCCCTCCAGCTCCCGGGCACCTGAGGGTTCATTAGGAACAATAACAACAAGCAGAGAATGACTTTATACTTCCCAGCAGTCTTTCACTCTGAGAGCTCAAAGCAGTTTACAGACCAGGACGCATCAGTCCTCAGCCCAGGTCTCAGGCACTCAGGTTGGGGGAAGGAGGTGGGTGACAGGGGGACAGAGAGCTCAAGTCTTTCCAGACAGGCCCAGCAGCAGGGCTGAAGTAGGGCAGTGAGTCACCTGGAGTGGGGGAGTCATTTGGCCGGTAGTTCTGAGATAGAAGTAGTATTAGACTGAGGGTCTCAGGCTGCAAATAGAGGGGCTCTCCCCACTGGAAAGAGTATGAGCTAATCCCCTCCCCCCAGTCCCGCAGGGCCCCTGGCCTGTGTGGACTCTGTGAGCTGCTGGAGGAGAAGCAGCAGCTTTGTGGGGAGACAGAGGCCCTTGGTCTCAGATATTAGCATGAATACGCAAGTGATCCCTGTTGCTGCCCGCTGCCCTTGGTGCTAAGATGTGCAGGACCCAGTCAGGACAGCCCTAACCGTAGGGCGGCGCCTGAGTGAGGGGCATGTGGAGGGAAGGTGCTGGCCCAGCACAAGTGGGCCCTGGCCTGGGGGGTGGGCCTCCTATGTGGCAATCCATCACTGGGCAGCCCCACTCACCCTTCTAGGCCTCTGCTCTCCACAAGGCTGGCCTGAGGGACAGTTGGTATGGGAAAGAGAGGGAGTGTTTCTTTTAAACACTGGCAAAACATTGCCAAACTTGAGACCTGGAGCCCATCAGTACCATGAGTCCCCATTGGTTTTCCCATGACTGCTGAGCCTGTGGCACACCATTTATTATTTAACAGAAGTGAGTGCAGAGTATCTTCCCCTCCTCCTCCAGCCCGGCCCTGGCCTGACCATCATTTATCAAGACTTCCAAGTCCTGGCCATGTGGTCACTATACAAACTGCATGTCCTTTCAGCCGCTTTTGTGTATTCAGTTCTGCAGGTGTTCACTGAGCTCCTGCTATGTGGACACATCACCACCCCTGCCCTCAGGAAGCCCAGACAGGTCCTTAAACACCTGGAACCAAGTGTAAAGCCAGAGATACATGCAATGTATGGGGATGGGAGGAATGATTTATTCTCCTGGGAGTGTGTAGGGAGGGCTTCGCAGAGGAGGTGACCTTTAAGCTGAGCCCAAACAGAGTAAGAATTCACCAGCAAGAGAAAGAGCCTTCCCAAGAGTTAGAAACATGTCTGTGCCCAGCTGGCATGAAGCAGGGGGTGGGAGAGGGAATGGGGAGGGAGGAAGCAGCTGTCATTTACGGAGCACTTACTACCTGCCAGTCTTGGCTGTATGAAGTATAGGTATTATTTTATGGTCCCCAGTTCAAATGAGAAAATCAAGTCAGGGGGAGTCCGTGATTTGCATGCAACCCAGACATAAATTAGTGGCAGGATGGGGTCTTAAGCTCAGGTGTGCCCCCTGCCCTGTGGTACCATGCACAGTCCACCTGGCCCTGGGTGCTTCCACAGTCCGTGCCCCTCGAGATAAACCAGCAAGGAGCCTGGGACACTCTGCTGGCCCACTTGTCGGAGCAGAGCCTTCCTGTCACATCACCTGGTGAGAGATTTAGTGCCTGGGCTCTTAGATGGGGCTTAGGGGATACAGGGATGAGGAGGTGGGGACTCTGCCCTCATAGGAGCTTGCGGAGTGTGACTGTGGCCGTAAAGTATGCCCAGGACCGTGGAGCAGTGAAATAGGAGGGCAGCCCCAAGGCTCCAAGGCTGCGCTGACAGGCAGGAGTTCCTGGGAAGACTGGGGGTGTTACAGTCAAATAGCCTAGCCAGAAACCAAACTTGGGGGGGCCAGAGCATCCAGCTAGCTCTAGCACCAGGGTATGTTTTCTGGTCCCCTAGAGCCCCTTGTACAGTAGACAAATGTTTAAATCAGTGGGAACCTGATTTAAAGCACAAACTGGGAACTTGTTAGAACCGCAAATTACTGGTCCCCAGCCCTGACCTACTGAAACAGTAACTGTGCCGATGGCAGCCAGCGCGCCCCCTGGTTGACTGTGATGCCTGCCCGAGTGTGAACCGCTGGTGGAGAGGCACGAGAGCCCTGTAGGAGGCCTTTCAGCCCCACAGGTGTTAATCCGTCAGGTCGGTGCCACGCTGCTTAGAGGTTGGAGGCCTTTGTTGGGGAATTGGGGAATGGTATCACAGCCTGTGGGACAGGACACACTGGGACAGACCTAACTGCAGTTGCAAGGCCGACCCTGGCAAGGGCTGACACAGATGGATAGAAGGAGAGACTCTTCCCATCAGAGGAATCTGGGGAGGCTTTCTGGAGTCCCAGCTGTGGCTGTGGTGGGGGGATGTGAGGGGGCTGCGCATTCAGACTGAGGGAACCAGCTGAGCGACAGTGGGGAACAGAGGTGGTTTGGGAAAGGAAGTGTGGTGCTGAAGATTCGCTGCCCAGCACAGTTGTGTAGGGGGAGAAAACGCGATGGGTTTTCCAACCCTGGAACAGGCTTCTCTGTGATTGCTGGTGCAGCCGGCTGAGGCTGGTCTGAGCTCATGGTCCAGCCCCTTCCCTGTTCAGGTGGGGAGGCTGAGGTCCAGGGAGACACGTCCACACAGCAGCAAGGCAAACGGTTGGCAACAGAGCTACAACCCCCCAAGGCCTGCCCCTCCCGCAGCCACCGCGCCTCCTGTCTGTGTCCTCACAGGCCAGCGGCCAGATGGGATTTCTCTCAGTGCTTAGGGGCGCTGTGCCCTCCTCCCCAGTCCTCAGATCCATTGTTCCTTTTGCCTGGAGCGCTGCTTCCCTCCTCTTGGCCAATCCTGGTCATCCGTCAGGCCTGGCCTTGGCTTTGATTCCTCAGAGAGCCACCTACCCCCCACCCAGCCCAAGGGTGAGGAGGGAGGGAGAGGTGCAGGCTCTGTGCGCCCCCACACTTCCCATCACAGTTGCCATCCCACTGTACAGGCACCCGCTGGAATCTCCACCAGGGCTGAGACTTGTCAGCTTGACCCTCAACCCCTGAAATGGGCTGAGTGCCCAATAGATACTTGGACGAATGAACGAAGAAGGACATTCTCAAGCCTTTTCACTGCTGTACAAGGAGACCTAGGCGGACCCTCTTCTCCTGAAAGAGGCCAGGCTCATGAGAAGAGGTGGCCCTAGCTGAGCTGCCTGCCTGCTGCCCGGGGCCCCTCTGTGGTTGAGCAGCCTGGTGGCCTGAGTAAGCGTGGCCCTTCAGGGATGCCTCTGGTGCCATCATCTGCTCTGCTCTCTGGCTTGGGCCCATGGGGAAGGAGAAGGTTGAGTTAGGGAGGAGGGGTATCAAGTGGGAAAGCACTCTGGGATTCTCTGTCCAGGGCCCCTGCAGCCCTGAGGACTTGCCGCAGCCCTGGTCTGGGCCACTCTGAGATGCCCAGCAGCCACAGCCCAGCCTTACATCATCAGTTCACTTGATCAGCCAGTGAACAGTGAGACCTACTCAGTGCCAGGTGCCAAGAGTGTAGCGATGCTCTGCTCCAACCCATCCTATCCCCGAGGTCCCCACGGCCTAGGAAGTAAAGAACTCCGTTCGCTCCAAGGTAGGCATCCCCAGGTGGGGCAGGAAAAATGCTCAGGGAGTCTGTGTGAGACAGAGAATGCTCCCGGCACAGTGCATTAGAGCAGGCGGTGCCGTCTGAGGAGCTCTTAAGGGATTTAGGTTACCAAGAGCTGCCAGTTAGTGAGTTCTCTCTCTGTGCCAGCCTCCTGACATACATTACCCCCACTGAGATGCCACCACAACAGGTGCATGAGATTGTGCCTCTTTTACAGACAAGGAAATACAGGCTCAGAGAGGTTGAGCAACTTGTCTGGGTGTACAAACACGGAGCAGAGGCAGAATGAGAAGTGAGACTCAGCTGACCCCACAGCCTGCATGTCTGACCCTCTCAGCTGGGCTTCTGTGGGAGAGGGCATGGAGGCCGGCAGAGAACAGGATAGGCACGTTTGCGAAGCAGCCAGAGGTTTGGTTTGCCTGGGATGTACAATTCTGGGAGAGAAGAGGCAGGGAGAAAAGCAGAGAGGTGTGTATGGGAAGGGGGCACCAGTGACCCAGCAAGCTTCCCACAAGGGCCCTGGCTGCCAGCCAGAGAGGTGGGTAGCCTTTCTTCTATAGACATCAGGGGGTGAAGGGGGGTTTCTGAATGGCAGAGAAGCACACAGAGGTGGCACTGCCAGTGGGAGGGTCTTGGGTGGGAGCAGTCAGGCTTGAACCAGGGCCTGGCAGTGATGGAGGGATGTGAGGAAAGAAGACGGATGCTCTCCCCTTGCAGAGAGTCAGGAGAGACACAGAGTTGTCACAGATGACAAGGTACCTGTGAAAAAGAGAACCCAGGAGAAAGAGTGGTCTTGGGAGAGAAGATGGGGAAACCAGTTTTCCCTCATGTGATGTTTGGGCCAGGGTCTAGGCAGTCAGTCATGTTAGGGTGAGTTCCTTCAAGCCCCTTTTCTCTGACTCTGCTGGACCACAGGACACATCGCAGCCCTCCCAGACCCCTGAGCTCCTGTGCCGGGGCTCCCCACCCTAGTGGGTGGACCTGAGGGAAGGAGCCCAGGCCTCTGGCAACGGGCGCCCCCTGCAGCCTCTGGGGTATCTGCATTTGGTAAGCACATGGGCCTCTCTCCTTCCTTGTATCAAGCCTGCCAAGACCTTTCCACTAAAATCTAACATTTCTTTGATTTCTTATATTTTTGTTTTATCTTAGAAACCCACATGAACTTGACTTTGTACTCCATCATATGTCTGTTTACTATAATACAAAGGTGTTGCCTTTCTTTAATTAATGAGCTTGGCAGAGCCTTCAGAAAGAGGCCCTCAGCTCATCCTGCAGCTCCGCATGTACCCCAGTCTGGGTGGTGTATGAGGTGCCTCCCCTTTACCGGCCCGCGCTGCATTTCCCCGTGACCCAGAGCTTTGGAAACAACTTTCTCCAGCCAGGCTGAGGAGGTAGGAAGTGTAGCCCCTTCCAAAGCAGGTGGGGGTCTGGGATCCCTTCCTCGGCTCTCCTTTCTGGGTTCCTCAAGCAAGGGGCAGCCTCGTCCAGCAGCAGGCCCTCCACAGAGGGTTCTCCAGGGCCCAGCCATCCCCAGTGAGGAGATGAAACCGAGCGTGGGCAAATCGTTGAAGGCCTGTCATCTCTGCTTTGTCCCTACTTCCACCCCAGCAGCGGAAGAGATGCTATTAGTCAGAAGCCTTCCCTAGAGAGCTTTCTCTTACTCCATTCCTCTAGAACAGGTAGTGTGGTTTGTGGATGAGTCAACTGAGGCCCAGAGAAGCTGAACTACTTTCTTACCTAGGGGAGCATGGCTGGGAAGTCGGAAGGCCGGTGCAAAGACTGAAGGGCCCCGCCCTCGGCAGCCGCTGTTTCCCCTGTTACCGTGCTGCTTCCTCCGTGCCTCATCTGTGCCAACTCCAGGTGTCTGTGGCCCATGGCCCCGGGGCTGGCAGGAACCCCGGGAGAGTGTGGATCTGGGCTGAGTACTCTGTGCTCCCCCAGCAATGGCTGCCTCTGCTCTGTGAACCTGTGCCACCTCCCCCAGACATAGGTGAAAGCAGGAACCACTTGTGTTGGTCTTGGGGAGGCCAAGTGTGGTCTCCTCCTGCCCCCTCCCCTCTTCCTCTTTGATTGCCCTCCTCCTGGTACAGGACTGGCCTCCCTTCTTTGGCTCCCATCCCTAGCCAGCCCTGGCCCCTCTGCCCTAGTTTGCAGCTGAGGTGCCAAGTTCCTGGCTTGCTGAACCGAAAGCCCATTGGGTTGGGCTGGCTTTCCCTGGCACAGGGGAAGTGGTCCTCCTTGAGGCTGTTCCCCTGCCAGTCTCAGTGGAGCCCTGAACAGGAGGTTGACCCAGGGGCAGGGGCCATATTGTCTTGCTCAACACCGTGCGTCAGAGGGACTGGTCACCACAGGGACTGTTGGAGGGGGTAATTGTTGGATGGGTGAGAGAGGAGAGCAAGGCAAGTGTAGGCATCAGGCCAGGCCTGGTTGGCCAGGGAGATGTGGCTCAGGGAAAGCCAAGAAGCCCAGCGGGGCACCCACCTGCTTTGGGAGGCCTGGCGTGTGAGTATCAGGTGGCTCTCCTGCAGGCCACGGGGAGGATACCCGACTGCCCTTTCACAGAGTAGGCCCTCTGTGCCCACTTGTACCAGCTGTGTTTTTAGTTTTTTTTCTTTCTTTCTTTCTCATTTGAACTTGGAGTCTGTAATTAACCTCCAGTAGGTGGCAGTTGCTTTGTGGGTAGGAGAGGGCTGGGGAGGGGACCGGCCTGGAGCCCGCAGCACCAGGACAGTGGGAGACTTTGATGCCAGGCGGGCTGGCCACATTGTCTCCAACTGCTGCCCTGCAAAGAGGACTGCTCAGCCTTAGTCATGAGGTGAGGATCATTAACCCTTTTAAGAGTCCACTGCCCCTGCCCACTGCCTGCTAGGAGGGAGGCCGGCCAGGTCCTCCCCAGCTGGGCTGCCTGGCCACATCCCGGGCGTCAGTCTTGCTCTCAGATCTCTGCAGGCTCCGCACCCACCGCCCACTGCTGAGAGAAATGAGGTCAGCCCCCTGGCAGCAGCGGTGCCTCCTGGCCGTGGGGCTGGGCTGTGGGAAAGGCGCAGCCGCGGCTGTTCTTGCTGCTGGTAGCGCCAGTGAGGTGCTTCCTGGGGGGTTGCTCGTCAGACAGACAGCTGGATGCCTGGGCTTAGCACTGGGTGATGAAGAGGCCGAAGCCACCAGCTATCCCGTGGCCCAACCCATGGCAATTGTGGAGATGTGTGCTGAGGCTTTACAGGACCCATCCTCATGGGAAATCTTTTTGTGGAGACCTAGCTCATCCTTGAGACCTTCCTCTTGTTACAAAACTGCCGGAGGGATCCTACACCCCAACCCCCAACTCCAGAGAGTCCCGGTCCTGGTGCCTCAGTGGGCACCGGTCCAGGAAGAAGGGAGCTGGATGAAATAGCCTCTCCAGGGGTCTGGGAGCTAGGCAGAGAGGGCTTGGTCTGAGGAGGAGACATTAAGGGAGGTGATGGCAGGGCTGCCAACACCCAAGGGCCCCCTAGGCTGTCACCTGCCATCTGCCCCCTCTACCTATGGGGAAGGAGAAGCCATAGAGGACAGGGTATTGGTGACGGTCATGGGAGCAGGGTGCTTAAAATTGCTACTCCTTCTTGTGCACGTAGATCTTCCCCTTGCTCCTCCATGATGCCTCTCATCGTACCACCTCCTATGTGCAGAGGTCCCCTCTCTGCGTGGGGAAGTTCACACAGACCCCCAGGACTGTGACCCCTCCCTTTGGCTACAGAGCTAAATTTACAGAGGACTTTACTGCAGTATTGTTAATATGAGCAGAACATTGGAGATGAAACAAATTCATCTGAACAGTGGAATATTATGCAGTCATTAAAATGATTTTGATCTGTATTTCCAGATTTAGGGAAATGTTTTTACAATATATTGACTGAAAAAGTAGGCTGTAAAACACTTTAGAAAAGTCTTGCAAGAGATATTTGAGTGTTGCAAGTGGTTTTCTCTTTTGTGGTAACTGATTGAATTTAAATGTGCTTTTCTTTTTCCTTATTTGAATTGTATAATTTTTTGACCACAAAAATATTTCTCATTTAAAAAACAATAACTGAGGGGACAAGCTGAACTCATTGGGGTTGGTATGGTGACGTGTGGTTAGATCATTTCTGTCTGGAACAAAGCCCAGAACCTGGCACATAGTAAGCACTTGGTCAGCACATGTCAACTGACTGACAGTGAGGGCCTACTGCTGGGCTGCTTCAGCGCTTCCTCTGAGAGAGCCCATCCATCCCAGGAAGCCTGTGCCTCTGCTTAGGTCAGCTCTGGCCCCGAGGCACTTCTGGGATATGGTACGGTGGTCTCCATACCTCACACTGGTATTGCATTCTGGGCCCTGGGCTGTGAGAGAGACCCAGACAATACTGGACCCGGTTCAGAGAGGGTGCCCAGGCAGGCGCTAGAGCTAGCCCAGTCATGTCTGAAGCCCCATAAGTGCTCTCTCCAGGCCCACAAAGATCGGCTGTATGAACAGCCTCTTAGCCTTGTCCAGATGTGCCCAGGGGCTGGTACAGGATCCACTGGCTGGAAGCCATAGTGGAAAAAGCAAAGGTGGCTCAGGAAAAGAATGAGCTTAAAATGCAGAAAATAAGCCTTGTAAGCATTACGAGCTTCTGATTCCTTCCCATCACGTCTACAAAACAAATCCAGGCCCATCTTAGGGAGGTTGCCCACACTCCTTGCCACAGAAAGCCTGGCAAGACTTTGGTGAGAATGCACAGGTCCTTGGGGCATTATTCTGAGTGCCACCCTGGGGTGTTCTCTTCCCTACCACCTGAGCAGCTGCCCCTCCTGACAAGGGACTTGCCTGAAGTAAAAACACAGCCAATCCTCAGGGTCCTATTCCCTTTCAAAATGCCCATTGTTGGGTTTCAAAGCACTATGAACTAAGATTTCTGTGACCAAGGACCAGGACTAGAAGCTGCCAGAACAGGAGAGATGGTTTCTAGAATCTCTGATGACTCTTGTGAGGAAGCATTAAGAGATGCAAAAAGAAGACTCTTTATAATGAACACAGCAGAAGTCAATGTATAGTTATTTTTATTTTGTCATTCTTTAGACCAGTATTGTCTAATAAGAATATAGTGTGAATATACAACGGGGAAAAGACAGCCTCTCCAACAACTGGTGTTGGGAAAACTGGACAGCTACATGTAAGATAATAAAACTGGATTATTGTCTAACTCCATACTCAACAGTAAACTCGAAATGGCTCAAAAACCTAAATTTAAGTCATGAAACCATAAAACTCTTAGAAGAAAACACAGGCAAAAATCTCTTAAATATAAACATGAGCAACTTTTTCCTGGACACATCTCCTTGGGCAAGGGAAACAAAACTAAAAATGAACAAGTGAGACTACATCAAACTAAAAAGCTTCTGTACAGCAAAGGACACCATCAGCAGAACAAAAAGGCAACCTGTAGTATGGGAGAATATATCTGTGAACAATTTATCTGATAAGGGGTTAACATCCAAAATATATAAAGAACTCATATACCTCAACACCCAAAAACAACCCAATTATGGGCAGAGGACCTGAACAAACACTTCTCCAAAGAAGAAATACATATGGCCAACAGGCACATGAAAAGATGCTCCACATTGCTAATCAGAAGGGAAATGCAAATTAAAACCACAATGAGATTTCACCTCACACCAGTTAGGATGGCCAGCATCCAAAAGAAATAACAAATGCTGGTGAAGATGCAGAGAAATGGGAACCCTCCTACACTCTTGGTGAGAATGTAAATTGGTACAATTGTTGTGGAAAGCAATATGGAGGTTCCTCAAAAAACTAAAAATAGAAATACCATTTGACCCAGTAATTCCACTTCTAGGAATTTACCCAGAGAAAACAAGATCCCTGATTCAAAAAGACATATGCACCCCTATGTTTATTGCAGCACTGTTTATAATAACCAAGATATGGAAGCAACCTAAGTGTCCATCAGTGGATGAATGGATAAAGAAGATGTGGTACATATACACAATGGAATATTATTCAGCCATAAAAAGAAAAGAAATTCTGCCATTTGCAACAACATGGATAGAGCTAGAGGGTATTATGCTCAGTGAAATAATCCAGGCAGAGAAAGACAAACACCACATGATTTCATTTATTTGTGGAGTATAAAAACAAAGCAAAAAAGAAAGAACAAAACAGCAGTAAACTCATAGACACCAAGAAGGGACTAGTGGTTACCAAGGAGAAAAGAGTGGGGCAGGGTGGGGAGAACGTGAAGAGGATTAAGGGGCACAGTAGTTCACAATCACAATATAGGTTGGTCACAGGGACTGTAGTATAGCATGGAGAATACAGTTAATGATTCTGTAACATCTTACTATGTTGATACATACTGACTGCACTAGAGGGGTGAGAACTTAATAATATGGGTAACGGTTGGACCACTGTATTGTATATTTGAAACCAGCATAAGATTGTATGTCAATGATGTTTAATAAAATAAAAAATTTTTTAAGAATATAACGTGATCTACACATGTAATTTAAAATTTTCCAGTAGGCCCATAAATAGTTTTTAAAAAAAAAAAGGCAAAACAAATGCAGGCTATTCATCCTGGCTCACAAAGCCCTGCATTATAACATGGACCTACCTCTCCAGGCAACCCTAATACCGTTCCTGCCTCCCAGAATCTTACAGTCACATGGGCATCTTTTATCCTTTCAACTTACCAAGTTCATTCCTACCTCAAGGCCTTTATCAAGCTGTTTATCACTGCCTCATGGTTCCTGTTGATGATTTGCTATTGTCTGTCCTCCTTACTAAAATTCAGGCTCCCTGCAAGCAGGAAGCTTATCTCTCTTGTTCATAATACTAAGTAAATGCTCTGTCTTGTACTATAGACTAGGGCCCAGAATGGTGCCTGGCATGTAATAGGTTGAGTGAATGAATGAATGAATGAATGAGGAACAAGTGAACTAGATGGGGTTCTGAAGGAAGTGGACTATCAAGAGGTGGCCACTGGGTCACATGGGGTTCTCACGGGTTGGGGTGGACTCCCTTGTGCGGTGACATGGAGTCCTGGGTTTTCCATTGGTGGCAGGGAATACTTGTAGCCCCCAGTTCCTGGTCCCTCTGAGTTAGGGTCATTCCAACTGTTTCTGGGGCCAGTCTCTATGTAACCACACCCCTGCCCCCATCACCAGCACCATTAAGCAGTGACCAAGAGCTCAGTGCACAGTATTGTGCCAAGACTTATGTTGGGAAATAAGGTCAGAGTGACCACCACTTCCTCCCAGCAGGTGTTATCCCCCAACTCCGCTCTGGCTCATTGGGAGGTGGTCTATGGTGGGGGAGAAAGGAGTCCCCTTGTCTTGGAACTGCAAGGAAGGGCAACACTCTCCAAGCCAGGGAAAGGGGTACTTTACAACCTGAGAAGAGCTCTCCGTGTCCCAGTTCACAAGAAAAGGGAGATGAGCAGGAGCTCACCAGGTCACCAAGAGTTTAGATCCCTAGGTGTCAGCTCAGCCTTAGAGCAAAGCCACCTATGAAGATGTGTTCAGTTTGTAACCAGTCACTGTGCTACATGCTTACAATATGTGCACTTTCCTATATGTATGTCACATATTTATTATATATTTACAACCTGCACGCCTGGACCCCCTTCCACAGGTTCTGCTTTAGAATGTCTAGGATATGTCCCAGGCACCTACATAAGTTTTAATTTCCCCTATGGTTCTCATTAGCATATATAGTTAAGAGCTATTGATAAGGAGTGATGGGGACCCTTGAGCAAGCACGTGAAGGAGGGTGGGGGTGTAGGTAAGGGGGAAGGATGCTGAGACAGGGCTTCTGTCACACTCAGGAAAATTAAGTTCCAGAAAGTCCAACACATTATTAGGTTAATACACATAAAACCTCTGGGTGTCAAGAAACAAAAAACACCAAAGCCAGCATTAAAAAAAATGTTAAGAAGCAGGTAACTGGGGAAAAATTATAGCAAAGGGTTAATAGCCTTCATATTTATAAAGAACTCTTGCAGATCACTAAGAAGATGAGCAACCAACAGAAAAATAGAGCACAGACAGGAACAGGCAATTCAAAAAGAAGAAATACAATGGGCCATGAAGCTTAGGAAAAGTGGCCAGCCAGCCTCACCAGAAGTCAAATCACTGCAAATTAAAACAACAGAGAGGTTACCTTTGCAGAGCAGCGAGTTAGCAAAGATTAAATACATGATAATATCTAGTGCTGGGAGGGGAGGGTGAGGGGGGAACAGGCTCTGTCATTACTGGTGGGAGTGCAATACAACTGGTGCAACCTTTCCAGGAGGCAATTTGGCAACAGGTAAGGCTGAGGAAGCTTGCTTCCCCTCTTGACGCAGCAATTCCACTTTTAGGAAGATTGCCTTAGGAAATAATTGTGGATAATAATAACAGTCATAGCTAACCTTTATTAAATGCTCTCTACCTGCCAGGCTCTACACCCATGTAATCCTCGCAGCCATCTTCCCGGGAGGTAGGGGCTGATATTATCTCCTGTGTTTTACAGATGAAGAAATTGAGGCACAGAAGGATTAAGTCAATGACCTGAGGACACAAAACTAACAAGCAGCAAAGCCTAGATTTGAACCTAGGCAGTCTGAGTGAAGGGCCACACTGCCCTTACAGTGGTATATGCTGGATGTATGCACAGGATATACAATGGAGGACGCTGCAAGGATGTTGTGGCTCTGGGCCTGTTTGTAATGCAGGGGTGGTGGAAGGGACAAAGACATGCTGAATGCCCCCATGAGAGGAACCGATTATATAAATTGCCATACACCTATATAGAAATATCATGCAGCCATGAAGATTGGTGGTTGAGCGGAAAAAATCTGCATGTGGATACTAGGGTTTTTGGTATACGCATAAAAGATCTCTGAAAGGATATAAAAGGAACTAGTAGAATTCATTGCCTCCTGAAACAGCGACTGTATGGCTGTGGTCAGAAGTTAGAGGGAGACTTGTTTTTAAGCCATCTACCCTTTTCCATTTCTTGAATTTTGAATTATGTGAATATATTATCTACTAAAATATGCATACATCTATAAGTATATACTCATATAAGTTATGTTACAGAACTTACCCATATAACTTTTATTTCCTTGAAATCCTACTAAGCGTTCCAAGAAAAAAGTGCCAAAAGCCCTTACTTGGAGAATCATACTAAAATAAACAAAGATACTTCTTTAACTGTTTACAAACTGATTTGCTAATGGAGCCCTTTTCTCAAGTAATATCTATTATCATCTCTCTGGATCTTCCTGTCCTTTAGAATTCAGTTTGGGGAATACTATTATTAATATTTAATGTTAAGGTGAAAGGCTTACATTGTTTTATTAAATGAAAGAAACATGTTACTGCCAGTGATCCCATTTGTTTAAAAATGTGTGTGTGTGTGTGTGTGTGTGTGTGTGTGTGTGTGTGTGTGTGTGTGTTATTTCTGAGCACTGGGACAGTGGATGATTTTGTGTTCTTTTATCCATCCGTATTTTAAATTTTTCTAAAATGAATTAAATCATTTCACAAGCACTGTTTTCTGAGTTTATGCAATCTAGTTTTTAGGGCTTTAGGGACCCTGCACCCCACTCCCATCTACTCCCTACTCACAAGCAGCAGCTCAGAGTCAGGGACCCCATTTATCAACAGGCCCTTTCATCTGCCGTTACCCAGAGCCAGCTTGGGTCTGTTGCTCTGAACTGCTGAGAGAAGGACTGAGGGCCTAAATGGGGCCAGCGAGGCCCCCAGACAACTCCCTGGCCCCAGAAGACCCTCCCTTCTGCTGTTGGGAGGATTTCAGCTAGGTTCTCAGTGCCTCAAAGAGAAACACTGAGACTGGAAAAGCAGACACCAGCCTGCTACAAGCCTGGCACACTGCAAATGCAGATTCCTGGGCTTTGGTCCCAGCTCTGTGGCTGCCTGGCTGTGTGACCTTGGTCAAATATCTTAATGTCTCTGAGTGTCATCTTCAGCATCTATGTCAGCAATAACACTTGCCTTACAGAGGAGCTCAGGGACCAAAGGAGAGTGTGCATGAAGGCACCGCATGTCCTCTAGAGGGCTGTCCCAGTGGGAAGTATTACGTACCCCAGCAGGGAGCACGGGCTGGTCCTCACATTCCTGACAACAGAGTACTTATTTTTCTATTTTGTAAGGTTGTTGTGGGGAGAGGAGCAATGAAGTATGGGGACCTGGGCATGTGGAAACAGAAAGGTGTTTAAGAAAAATGGGTGAAGCCTCTCAGCTCAGCATTTGCAGCCCTGGGCCTGTACCCACCTGAGTAGCCCCATGCTTTGTCCCCCACAAAGCCACTCTACGTGACTTGAAAAAGTCATCCCACCCCACTAGACCACATGTGACTCTCTGAGGCCACTGCGCTGACCGCCTGGCCCACCTCCCTCCCTTCTCCTTCTAGCCCCACCCTTTGCTCTTAGCTGAGTTCGCTCCTGTCCAGCCTGGACTGGGTGGCCCCTCAGGGCTTCAGCACCCCCAAGCCTTCACGAACTGTGCTGTGCCAGCATCCCTGCCAGACTGAAATTCCTGAAGGCAGGAGCTGTCACTCTCATCTCGGTTTGCCTGTGTCCCCTGGGCCCAACATAGCCTGGGGAGCTGGGACAGGAATTAGATTAGGAACACTGAAGTCGAGGACACCTCAGTTTGCATCCCAGATCCATCACCTTGCACCATTCTGAGCCTCAGTTTTCCCCATCTGTAAATGGGCTTAACCACTGCAGTGAGCTCCTTTTCATAAGCTAATGCATTTAAAGCTCTCGTACCACTCCATAGGCAGTCACCATATTGACATCATTGCAGACCCTCTGTGAATGCTTATTGAATTAAACTAGGAGGCAGCCCCAGAAGGGTGGCAGCCCAGGCTCACTCCACCCAGGAGAGGGGCCTTTCCTTGACTTCTCATGCTTGGCACTGCCCCCACCCCCACCACGCTCACCTCCTTGCCTGGTTCCCCCACAGCCACGCGGCCCAAGCTGAAGAAGATGAAGAGCCAGACGGGACAGGTGGGCGAGAAGCAGTCACTGAAGTGTGAGGCAGTAGCGGGCAATCCCCAGCCCTCCTACCGCTGGTTCAAGGATGGCAAGGAGCTGAACCGCAGCCGTGACATCCGCATCAAGTATGGCAACGGCAGGTGAGCAATATCCACCCCTGCCTCATCCACCCAGCTGCCCCTCCGTCCTGAGCTGGGCCGAAGCCAGGACTGTCCCCCTACGGCCACCCATGGAACCAGTTCTGGTCCGCTTCCTTGCCACACCCAACTTCTCCTGGCAGCTCTGAGCCTGTCTGGTTCTGCTGGCCCAGTGTCCTGCACTATGGATGCTTCGTTAATGTCTCTGGTTGGCTCAAGGCAATTTGATTGTTAGATCAGCTTTATCTGTGGAAGTCCCCTCTTATTCCTAAAACTTCTCAAGGAACCTGCCACAGTGTGCGAAAACCCCCCACTTGGAAATCTCTGGTGACAGAGTCTCATTCCAGAATGCATCTGGGAGGTCACGCATGAGGGTGGGCTGGCCTCTGAGCACAGCAAGCGGCCACTAGGCAGAGAGCTAGGGGAGGGCACATGGCTGTGCCTGCTCTCAGGGGAGCCTGTATCTCAGGGTCCCCCTTGACAAGGGAATTGTCTTTAATCTTGGAGTCAACACTCCAGGAAAGACAGTTGGAAGCTCTACGGTCTCTGAGCTGTGGGAGATGGGCTTTCTTCCATCTTGGGTTGGCGGGGCAAGGGGCTTCAGGTGCCAGAGAAGCTGAGAGTCCAAGGGCAGCCCCTCCTTCTCTCCTGCCTCTCATACCCCTGAGGTGCCGTCAGAGGGCAGGACAAGGAAGAGGCTCCCATCTGCTAGCCGAACAGAAGTGCTGCGTGACCTCTGCCCTGTCAGCCCAGAGGCCTAGGCAAGCTTTCCTCCCTGGCTGAGGGGCCCTCCAGTCTTTCCAGTCCCTCCAGAGGAGCTCACAGCCACCCTCTTCCTGGCTGTCATTTCCCCCTTCACCCACCACCACGCACCAAATACAAGTGAAGATGACCCACCTGCCCTACAACGGAAAGGAATGGAAGAGGGCCTGGGCTCAGGCTGCTCCCGTCCGCTGTGTGGCCCTGGGTCATGCCCCTGGGCCTGACTCCCGGGTACCCATGAAAGACGGTAGGGGGTCATGGGTCAGATTTTCTGACACTCTTTCCAAGAGCGGGGAACAAAGACAAAACTGGGCACCCTGAAAAGTGGTCCAGAGAGAAAACAGAAAGCAATTTAAGAGCAGTTTGGTTTAGATCAAAGGCTTATGGCTGAAACAAAGCTACCTCCCAAGAGAATGCTGGGGGAGGGGTCCGGTGAGTCCCTGGCCTACAGAGTTAGCAGGACATGCAGTTTGCCCACCAAGCCTCCCTGAGGCCCCCCCACCCCTTCTCGCACTGCCCTGCCAAGGCCGGCTGCAAACTGGAGAGAAGAAAGGACAGGCTTCTTTCAGGACTGCTCCTGGGGCTGCTGCCTCCCTCCTGTCCTCTCCTTCTGGGAGACGGCCTCTCCCCCTGCTTTGCTGAGACCGCAGGGGTCAGGGAAGGGTCCTCTGGACCCTCCTCCTCACTCTTGAGCCCATCCGCAGCTTGCCCATCCTCATCCCTCAGTCCTGGTCCCCAGCTGCCCTCACATTCACCCGCACGCTCTGCTCGCACAGGCACGCACACACTCTCAGAGCCCTGGGGCCACTAACAAACCCCTTTCTCTGGCAACTGCAGCCTCTCTGTCCGCCACCAAACCCACTCACAGCCCTTCTCTTCTGAAGGCCTTTCCTCGTGTTGCTGTGCCCGTCTGTCCACCATCTGCTGCCCCATCTTCCTCCTCCACCACCACTTGAGATTGGTTTCATGCCTGCTGAGCCCGCTCTCCCGTCGCCCCCTCCACTCTGCTCTGCTGGAATCTGCCCTGTGGATGCCCTGTGGAAGCTCCCTGTGGTCGTGGCTCTTGAGAGATCCTGCGATCTGCAGCCACTGGCATGGGTGCCACCTGCTCCCTTGCCCCTGGGTTCCTCCTCCGGGACCTTCTGTGCCTCTAATCGCTCTCTCAGTTGCCAGCAATGCTGGAACATTCCTGTCTTACGGGCCTCACTCCTCTTCCCCCGCCCTCTCCACCTTGGGTGATTTCACCCTGTCATATCTCATGACCTCAAGACTCCATCTCTAGTTTGATGACATTTTTGAACCTGAGTCCCAGACCCATGCTGCCAGGTAAACACTAGATAGCACCCCTGAGATGCCCAACAGACACCTCTAATCCAGAATGGAATCCAGAAGCTCTCTCTTTTGCCCTCTCTGGCCCTGCGTGCCCTCGGCGCTCCCCTCTCAGCTGCGGCCAAACCAGCACCTGCGCCGTGGGTCCCCTGCAGTTGAATACTGTGTCTCTTCTCCACATTTCATCTCTGTGCTCTTACCTCTACCCTCCTTTGCTCCGCTGTCCCACTCGTGGCCATCCCCACCTTTTCTGGGCCACAGGCCATGAATTGTGAATTCATTCCTGTATCTACAATAAGCATGTTGAGCATGAACTGTGTGCCAGGCTGCAGATACACCAGAGAAGGGAACAGATGTGGTCCCTACCTTCATGGAGTTCCTAGTCTAGCTTCTCCTATAGAATCTGGTAAAGGTTTCAGCCCTTTCTTTGGAAAAAATGTGCCTTATCCACCCAGTTTTACTCACAGTTCTACAGGTCCACAGACGCCTGTGACTCTGCCAGGATGATGTTTCTAACATGGGCACATATCCGATCATTCATTCATTTACTTGACAGATCTTAAGAGCCTGCTGTGTGCCAGGTACAGCCCAGGCCTTGGGGCCCTTCCGACTCTCCTGACCTATAAGTCATCGCCCTGCTGTTCCCCAGCCCTTCAGTGCTCCCGATCCCTGCTCTTTCCTTCACGACCATGGACTTTGGCCCAGGCTGTTCCTTGTGCTGGCAGCTCCCTCCACCCCCACCCTTGTCCCTGGCAAAGTTCTCCAAGGCCCAGCTTAAATGTCATATTCCCTGGGACACCTTCCTGAGCCCTCCAGGCAGCTGCCATCATCTCCTCTCCTGGTGCCTTAGACACAGTTTTATTGCATTATTGGGGGGTTGTCGTTCCTTCTAGCATGAAACAGACTCGAAGGCTGGGCCTCGCAGATGCACCGTTCGCCTGTGTATGCCCTGGCAGAGAGCTGCATTCAGTGCTGAACTGATGAGACTCTTGCAGGACTAGCTCTCCTCTCCCAAGTGCAGAGTGACATTGGGACTGGGCCACATGCCCTTTGGGTGGACCCAGCCTTTAACCAAGTTACTGTCCTGATGAAGCTTCAGTTTCATATGACAAATGGGTCACCCAGTCTAGAAATGGCTCATTCATGTCTTCCCCTCCTGGGTATGGGAGATTCCAAGAGCCTGAAATGTGTCCCCTACCCCTTCTTGTCACAGTGCTGTCCCATTTGTGGCCTTTCTGAAGCTTCTTGCTCCCGATCCTGCCCATGGGCTCCCAGCGGTACGTTGCTGGTGTGCAGAGCAAGCTGTGGTAGGGAACTTCCAATTCCCTTACTGTGATTCAAAGCTGCCACCTCCATACCATGTCTCGCTGGCATGGGGCAGGGGCAGGGGCAGGAGCCTCCTCTCTGGCACAGTCTTCTCCTTCCTTCCGCCCACCTGCAGCTTGCCCTCCGGCCCTCCTAGCGCTCCATCTGCTCGGGCCACTCTCCAGCTCACACTGCTCTTGGCCTGCAGAGGCCCCCTCCCTGGCCCTCGCCGTCTGCCTCTGGGGCCGCTGCACCGAGGTGTCTTGCCCAAGCTTTCCTGTGCCAGCAGAAAACTGCACCCCCTCACAACCCTGGGCACAGGGCCCTCCCCTGCAGAACCGCGTGTTCCCTTATTTATGAGGGGCAGGCTGGAGCAGGCCCCTCGGGCAGGCAACAGGAGGGAGGGGCTGGGGAAATGTGCAGAGGGGTGGAGCACAGACGTGGCTGCTCAGATCCGTCCCTGCCAGCAGAAAACTGGCTGAGGAAGGAGGGGAGGGGCATCTGCCACAGGGGCAGGCCTGGGTCAGCATGGCAAGGGGGCACCAGGCCTGCCAAGAAGGCAGGAGGGAGTCCTGAATCCGAGGCCCTTCCCACTGGAGCTGGGAGTGCGGAGAACAGAGTGCAGTGGTCCTGCTCTTTCAGGGCCAGAGAGACCCAGAGGCCTCACCCTGCAGCTCTGACCCAGGGCCTCTTCTGCAAGTCTGCGGCCCACCTCCTGGAACCAGCCAGATCAGCACGGCGCCTGCAGCTGGTAGCACTAGGGGTCCTTGTTCCCCTCCCCTGGCCTCTTGTTGCTTCCAGAGGGCTTCCTTCTAGTTCTAGCCTTTATCCCTCCAGGTATCCATGAGCCTAGCTCAGCAATGCCCTGCTACGTACGGTACCATGTCAGGGGAGCCCCTTTGAATGCAGCTGTGGTCAACGAGGAGGCTATGGCTCTGGTTCCCTGCATCATGCCCCTGTGGCCCTCAGCTGACCCCCTGCTCCGCTCCTCCAGTGTCAGGGAATCGCTGGTGGCTGGGAAGCGAGAGAAGCCTGGTCCTGGGGCACCTGGGTTTCCTGGCATCTAATTAGGCTGGAGCCAGGAAGGAGCTGCTGTCTCAGCCAGAGGAGCCTCCAGGGCTCTGTCTAATGAAGAGAACAAACTTGAATCGACAGAAGAGAGTTGTAGGCAATCACCAGGCCAAGGAGACAGACACTGGCTTGAGCTGGGAAGGATGGGAGAGTGGAATCAGATAGTTGTCACCGTAATGTCAGCCAGGATATCACCACAGCAACAGGGCCTATTGACAAGACAACTCATGGAGGCTTATTTGGGGGGTCTTGGAGGAAGCAGGTCTGGGAAGAGCTCCCTCCATCCCTACCAGAGGCAGAGGTGGAGCCCGCAGACAAGTCCCCACAGGGCCTCCCCAGTAGGGATGTGGGTCAAGCTGCCATCTCCAGCGCAGCCCAGCCCCTCTGCTCCCCTCCCTCTCCTGCCCCTGTTGGGTTCATGGCTCTGTTTTTCATCCCTGGGCTCAGAGCAGTGGCCGCTCTGCTCCCGGGCTCCCTATTCCACCACCCTTCCAACCCGCTATGCACATTCTCAGAAGCTGGTGCTTTAATTGGGGACTAAAAAGAGGAGGAGGTTATGTCACGTAAAGAAATGTTCATGCTAGTTCTTGTTTCCCCCTGGGGGACAGGATGGGGTCCCGGGCTTTATCTGGAGCTCAGACCAGCCCCTGGAAAGCAGTGGGGCGGAGGAAGAAGTGGGGGGTGTGAGCAGGCCCCGAAGAGCCGAGGCACCCTGGGGCAGGTGCAGGGAGACTCTGGGAAGGAAGGAGAGGTTTGGCAGGGTCTTCAGAAGGAACAGGGGAACCAGGGCCAGGTGCCCTGGAGTCACACGCAGTACCGGAGTCCCTGCCCAGGCCTGGCCCCACAGTTCCCGGCATGCAGGGAGCCAGGCTCCAGGAGGCCATCCATGAGCTGCCGGGGGGCCCACTATGTCCTCGCCAACTCCAGCCCCTGGTCCACCTCCTTGCCTTGCCAGCTGCCCTTGGACAAGTCTGGGAGGCCCTCTGAGGCTCAGTCTTTCCATCAGTACTGCCCTGTCCATCTCCAGGTTAGCCATGAGGGTCCAGTCAGGCCATGAGGATGAGGATCCTTTTGTTCCCAAAGGTAGCCAAGCTCCCGGCCTACGGAAGGCACTCAGTAAATGTTTGCTGCATGAATGAATGAAACAACAGCCCTAGGAGAGGCCATCAAGTATCCCTGGTAGCAGGAGCAGTGTGAAGGCTCAGACAGCCCCTGGTTGGGACTTGGAGGGTGGGTACAGTTGCCATGGGAACATGTTAGATCAGCAGCACCCCCAGGTCTCTGGGACTAGGCCTTGCATATCTAGAGTGACAGCCTACCATGCCCAAGGGAAGGCCAGGTGGCTGGTGAGCCAGTGGCTGCCTTATTGTGGGGTACAGGGGGAGGCCCCTGGGGTCAGGGCAGGGGGACACTGAAAGAAGAAGGGGAAAGTGGTCATGTGACTTCCCAAGGGACCCCACTTCCCTCCCCCAGAAAAATGGCCAAAAGAAGGTACAGTCCTGGAAAAGTGAATGTGAGGATTCATAGATTTAGAACATATGTGTAGCTACTAGCCCGGCTGTGTGTTCTGAGTGCCCAGGTCTCCCTCCAGCTCCAGGGCTCAGCACCCCATCTGGACCCGGAATCTGCCTCCCACCCTGAGCAGCCTTTGTGGCTCTGCATGAAGAGGTGATGCTGGGTGACTGCTGGGGATCCACGTGGCTCTAACTCGTGCCTCGCCCCCTCTTGTCCCCTCCCTAACCAGAAAGAACTCGCGACTACAGTTCAACAAAGTGAAGGTGGAGGATGCTGGCGAGTATGTCTGTGAGGCCGAAAACATCCTGGGGAGGGACACGGTCCGGGGCCGGCTGCACGTCAACAGCGGTAGGTGGCCCCCCAAGGAAGGGAGGGTCCCTCCAGGAGTTCGGGGTGGAGGGGCGGGCCAGTTGTCCCCCAGCCCCCTGGAGGCCTGCACATGACCCATCTTGCACTTGACTCCCCTCCCTCCACTGCTGCCATATCAAGCCCTGAGATCTGGGCTGATTCAGAGAAATGCAGCTGAAGCATAAATGTTTAGTTTTGTTATCTGGGCCTGGAAGAGCCGCCAGCTCTCATTTTAAATACCCTGAAAACTAAATATTTTGAAATCAAGAGATGGGGGTGGGGGAGGATATTTTTAGAAGGCAATTATGGGAGGCTGGGCTGCCAGGAGTGGGGCTCCAGAGAGAGGCAGGCCTGTGGCGTGTGCAAGCTGACTGTTGCTTTGCTGGGCACCCCAGTGCAGACAGCCATCTCCTCATGGCCTTGGGTGGGGGGAGGCTTGGGTGCCTTGGACCCTTGGGGTCAGCCTCTGTTCAGGGATGGCAGGCCCTTCTCCCTTGAAAACTTGCAAGATCAGGAGCCCACGCACCCTTACTCCCCCTGTCCATAGATGGCCCCAAGTTCAGTGTGGAGGCTTCCGCCCTGCCAGGCTGTTTGGAAAGCAGCCCACGCTGCCTGTCTCCACTCTAACCCGAGGACTCCAGCCCCCAGAGGGTCTCCACAGAGCCCCTTGCTGCTCCTGACACCCGCAGACTGAGCCTGCCATTTGGCGACCTGGTCATTTGGGTCTGCTTCCAGGCTGCTCCCAGGCCTGCGGCGGGCACCAGGTCTAATCCTGCACATGCCCTCACCCCCTATGCTGCCACCAGACAGCCCTCCAGTACTCCCCCAGCCCAGTGCCATCTAAGAGAACTCGGAACATTCCGGCCCTCGGGCCCTCAGAGGCGAACATGGCTCAGACCCTGTGTGTCCTGCCTTGTCCCAGCCTCTCCAGCTACTCTGCCTCCCTTGCCACTATATCCCATAGGTCTGAGTCTCCAAGTCCTGGTCAGTCTTCTTTCTGGATCTTTCTCCCACCTGACCCTGCCACATCAACCCCCTCCTCGGGGGCAACCCTGGTCCAGGTTTCATCCCTACTCACTTGAACCTGAGCAATAGCATCTTAAGATGCTTTCATCCTTTGCCCCGACCCCGTGGAGTCTCAGAACAGGGACTTTGTCTTACAGCCCCATGGGCACCGATCCAGCCCCAGCCGTCTTTCCCACCCTGTGTGCAGTCAGCCCCCTATGTCCCCTCTCATTCTTCCTCCCGTGCTGTCCCTCTAGGCAGCCGTCCTCCCGACCCCTCCAACCATGGCAGGGACACTCCCTGCTCAGGCCCCCCTGCCGGGCCACTTCTTGACCAGCTGTGGTCTTGTGCATCTGTTGAATTTTATTAGATCATTCTTCAAGTCTCACACTGTTGCTGAATTTCTCTGTGGGTGTGACCTTCACAGTGGAATCGTGAGCCCAGGAGTAGAGAGGCCAGGGAGATGCCCTGTCCCCAGGA
The DNA here is from genome assembly GCF_040802235.1 of Manis javanica. NCBI lineage: Eukaryota > Metazoa > Chordata > Mammalia > Pholidota > Manidae > Manis > Manis javanica. The sequence goes on along the minus strand of NC_133169.1, from coordinate 86,729,885 downwards.
GCTACAGTGATAGCCGCTGCTTACTGATACCATGCTCTGTGCCAGCCTCCGCACTGTCTCCTGAACCCTGACTCAAGCCCGTGCTGTATTTTATAGATTATGAAACTGAAGCTCTGCAAGGTTAAATATTCTGCCCCAAGTCAAACAGCTGGTTAATGACAGAGCTATACGATGTAAAAGTAGTTGGCAAACCCTGAGCCGTGAGCTGCACGGGGCTGCGTCTAGCCTGATTATCACTCTGGCCTCAGGGCCTTGCACAGTGCCTGGCTCATAGCGGGCACCTAATAAATATAATAGAAAAGCTTACAACCTGCTCTGAGGCCTGTACTGATTCCCACATGCCCCAGCCTGCGCATGGTTGCAGTGGGTGTGCCTGGGGCCCCCACTCCTCCCAACCTGTCCCAAGCCTGGGGAAATGGACCGTGCTGGGGGTCCAGCACCTTCTATCTTCAGCCATAATGGGCAGACATGCTCAGGTCCACTTTAGACTTAAGGTTTCCTGTCTTATTATTCAAGACTTTCTTGGTTAGAACTGACAAGAACCCAACTTAAAACTACCTTAACAAGATTTTTTTTTTTTTGGTTTATAAAACAGATGTCCAGGGGTAGAACTGGCCCCAGACATTACAGAGCCCAAACACTCAGAGAAGGGGTCAGGATGCCCTCTCCCATTGTATGCTGGCCTCTTTCTTTCCTGCTGAACAATGGGCTTCTCCCACACTCGGGGAATGCGTTGGGAAGAGGAGGCCAGGGCCCCAGACAGTGCCCGGTTTATATCATCCCAGCCTGCCGCCCAGGGGAGGAGAGCTCTGGCTCTGGGCCTTCTCATACAGTCACAAGGATGGAGTCTCCCTGACCCTGCTTAGGTCACGTGCCCTGCTCAGACACCATGGTCAGGGGCATACGGGGAACTCCCCTCGGCAGAACAGGTTACTGGGAAACAGAATACCCTGAGTGGTGGTCCCACCAGACCACACGGGGGCCTCTTCCCTAGAGAGGTGCTGTAGCAGAGAGAGAGAGAGAGAGAGAGAAGGGCAGCCATGCCGGATACCACAGTGGCACCCTCTCTCCTGCACAGGGCTTGGGGCCTGAGGCTAGGACCCTTGTGAGACCCCTCGGAAAAGCCACAGCCCCACCCCACCCATGGGCTCCTGCCAGCCCTCAGCAGCCTGTGTTTGATCAATTAGGAACCAGACAGTGGAGCTTCATGCTGAAGGCTTCCCCTGGGCCCTCTGGCCTCTTGTCCCTGCAACCTGGTGGGAGAGCGGCAGGCCAGAACCGTGGGAAGGGTCCAGAGCTTTGCTCGTGTCCCACCTGTGCCGTGCAGCCCTCAACGAGATACTCCACCTCCCTCATCTTCGATTTTCCCATCCACGGCTAAGCTAGATGATCTCTAAGCCCCTTCTCTTAAACTTCTGGAATTCTGAGTTTGATGTTGAGGCTGGCATCCTGTGCACCTGGCTGCCACCACATACATGCACATGCACACACACGCCACCTCTTCCGTTGCCCTGTTCTGTCCACATCAGGCAAGAGCCTACCTTGACAATCCTACCCTGCCGCAGGGGACCGGGAGCCCCTGTGGGGATGTTTTTCCGGGCAGAGATGCCCAGGCTCCTGTTTACCCACAGAACCCAGAAGACCTGCAGCAACCACACCCTGAGGAGGGGGTGGAGGGCAGGTAGCGGGCAGCTGTGCCAGCCCCCCTCTGACTCATCCCACAGTGGGTTGGCTTAGCCCCACCCAGCCCACAGGGAGACAGGGCTACAGGGGTGGGGCGGCCAGAAGAGGGCAGGGGAGGGTGGCACTGCCTGACTACCGCAGCTCCATTCTGGAGGAGCCCGGTGCTCTTCCCCGAAGTTAGAGTGGCCCTTCTTGCAGTCACAGCTGTGCCAGCTCGCAGGAGGCTGCCTCCCAGTTCCGGCTGGGAGCAAGAGGAGTCGGCACGACGTTTGTGGTACTTTCAACAAAACAAGCCTGGTTCAACCCACTTCTGAGTTAGAGAAAAAGAGAACCTGGGACTGTCCTAGGGTGGCATGCCCCTCCCAGGATGTGGGGCTGGGCCTGGCTTTGCCCCAGAGGGCAGGCACATTTCACCCCTGGAGAGGCTTCTGGGCCTTTCCCTTACCTGGGGGCCAACATGGCTAGCTGTTTAATCCCATGTGCACACACACACACACACACACACACACACACACACACACACACTCACTCTTACGTATATTCAACAAGACCTTACTCAGCAAGACCCTGCTCTGAATAGTCTGGCTCCCAACAAAGTCCCTCAAATGGCAGGAAGCTAATTCCTGAACTCAAAGCATCTGCTTGTACTAATGCACTGGAGGAAAGGCATCTTTACCACCAGAAAAGGGGCACACTGGGCAGGTGGGGGGGCAGCTTCGGCAGATGGCGAGACACTGAGACACTTGATCTGGGTCTTGGAAGACGAGCAGAGGTTGCAGCTGCCAAGCAGAGGTTGCAGCTGCAGGGGCTGGCAGCCGGGGCAGCCCTGCTCCGCCTCTCCTCGGGGCTCCAATGAACTCACTTGCACCAGGACTCTGATGGCTGATAGGGGCCTCCTGGGTTTACCTGCCCAGGCACATATTTAAATCAACTTTTTGGAGGAATTATTTATATATCATAAAATTCACCCTTTTTCAAGCATACAGTTCAGTGGTTTTTAGTACATTCACAGAGTTGTATAACTATCACCACTAATCCCAGAATATTTTCATCTCAAAAAGTACCCTTGTATTTATTAGCAGTCACTCCCCACTTGTGCCCCTCCCAGACCCCTGCAACCACTAATCTACTTTCTATCTCTATGCATTCACCTATTCTGGACATTTCACATAAATAGAAGCATACAATATGTGGCCTTTCGTGATTGGTTTTTCCACTTAACATAATGTTTTCAAGGTTCATCCATACAGACCAGTCCTTTCCTTCTCATGGCTACATAATATTCCAGTATGAGGCTATACCACATTTTGTTTATCCATTCATCAATCTGGGACATCTTCACATTTGGGCTATTATGAATAATACTGTTATAACACTCAGGTACAACTTTTTGTGTGGATGTATGTCTTGGGAATATACTTAGGAGTGGAATTGCCGGGTCATATGGTATCTCTGTGTTTAACTTTTTGAGGAACCCAACAGATTGTGTTCAAAGTGACTGCACCATTTTACATTCCACCCCCCAGCAGTGTAGGACAGTTCCAGTTTCTCCATGTCTCCACCATCTTGTATTATCCATCTTTCTTACTATAGCCATCCAAGTGGGTGTGAAGTGGTGTCTTACTGTGCTTTTGATTTCATTTCCCTAATGACCTCCCAGGAACGTCTGCCTTTAATAGGAGACAATGCTGTAGTTTGCAGAAAAGGTATCATCATCGGCCATGGAGACCAGACTAGCCTCTGGGATGGTAGCAGAAGGTACCTCTCTCTAAAGAATCAGATGTTCATGTGTTCATTACAAATACTTGCATATGTTTGTTAAGTACCTACTACATGTCAGGCATTAGGCCCAAGTGGAGCTTATGTTCTAGTGGAGGGGCTAAGCTTTAAACAGCTAGTAATGTACACTAGTCATTTGCTGGTGTTAGAATAAGTACTACTGGGACGAATGTGCAAAGCTGAGGCCAGTAGCCAAGGAAGGGCCTGAGCAGCCCTCTGAGACGCTGATATTTTGAAAGGCCTGGACAGGGAGGCACCTAACTCATTAGAGGAGTTGGACAAGCCAGTGTAGTCTGAACATACTGCAAAGGAGGGACAGGACATGAAGTGGGAGAGGTGGTAAGGCCCAATTTAGACCCAGGGAGGAGTTGGGGGACTTTATTCTGAGTACAAATGGAAACCTTTGGAAGGTTTCCGTGATGGAAGTGATTGGTCAATTTACATATTTTAAGACCATTTTGGCAGATGCAAAGCAAAAAAAATTAGAAAGGAAGGCAAGAGCGAGGGCAGGGAGACAGAGAGGAAGCTACTGTGGTCATCCCAGAAAGAGACCACGGCTGCTGGGCCTGGTGGCAGTAGCGGGACATGGACAGAGGCTTGTGAGGCAGTAGGAAGGCAGCCCTTGGTGACAGGTGGCTGAGGGGACAAAGGATGATGAGGAGTCAAAGGTGCCCTCAGGGTCTCCAGTGTGTGCCACCCAGCCACTGAGATGAGCAAGACTAGAGGGGCGAGTGGCTAGGGCAGGTGACCGTTTGCTGCGTTTGGGGTAGCTTGGAGCCATCCCACTGAGGGGTCAAGGGCACGGCCACCTCTCCAACTGGGAGTCCTTATGTCCTCTTCACTTCCCCAAACACGGGAGGACACAGTGAAGAAATAGGGATGTGCTGGTGAGTCGGTGAGGACACGGGCTGCCTTTGGGAACCACATGTGCTGGAATAGTATGGGTGATGCACATCTGCAGTGTGGGGATCTTGCTGGCATGAGCCTCACCAGCAGCAGAGATGGGCTGCAGTGCCTGGGAAGACCTGCCATCACCGGGGGTGGCTTCAAAGCACTTCTTTCTGAGGTGGGAAGGCCTGTGGTCGCCTCTCCCCGCACCTTCTGTGACTGGCTCCCCCGTTGCCCTCCCTTTTTGCCTTTCAGGGGCCCCAGCCTAGTCCCGATAATGACATAGTCCCGTGCACCCCGGCTAGGGCCCCATCTTCCTTCAGGAGCTGTCCTCTGCCTCCTGAGACCTTGATGAGCACAGACATGCATGTGGATAGCCCCAAGTGCCTTGCTGGGGTCCCTGCCACCATCCTGGCTGCTATTCGCTGCCCACTCAGCATGGCAGCAGGCAGTGTCTGCCGCCTGTGATTACAGAGGGAATCAATCAAGTTGGCTTGAGATTGCTCTGGCTTAGCCGAGGCCCCTGAGAGGACGCACCTCACCTCGCATCCCCCTGCCTGTGTCAAGCCTTCGTGCCGATGTGTTCTCCCAGGAGGCCCAAGGTGGCCGGTGAGAAAGCTCAACCTGAGGTCCTGTCCCAACACTCACTGTAACTGGATAGACGCCTCTCTGCTCTTTCCTCGCTCCTCCCTGGCAGCCTGACTGAAGCGCAGAGCAACCTCTCGGGCCCTCCCAGCAATGGAATTTTACAACCCACAGGCGTGGTCACCACAGCCGTTTCTCTGTCCCTTTCTAGTTCCCTGGGTCTCACTGACCTAGAGGCAGGCAGAGACCAGTGGAGGCCTCCTGTCCCAGCCAGCAAGTGGGTCCCAGCTGGAGGTGGGGCTGAGCAGAGGCAGGAAGCAGCGGCAGGGGCGCAGTGTGAGGATGCCAGAGCAGCAGCCAGTGCTGTGGAGGGGAAGGTGGGAGCTGGCCCTGCCCGCTGGGTTTTATCAGTGAGCTCCTCAGACATATACAGAGGCAGCGCTGTGTATACACTCCCCGTCCCCGCGCTCCATCTGTCTCCCTGCATGTCTAAACACTGGGGGCGCCAAGGGCCTGCCCCCTCCTCCTCCGCTCACCTCCCATTACTGTGGGGGGTGGTAGACACTCAAAACCCCTGAGGAACCAGGACCAGCCAAGGTGGATGGGCCACCTGGGCCAGGAGGTTACCCAGGTGGGAGTGAGGGGCTCTCAGAGCCCCCGAGTCTGGCAGGGCACAGGGCCCCATGCTTGGCTGCCCACTCTGCAGCCACAGTGTGGGGATGATGTTTGGGGCAAGAATTTTCACTTGAAACCAGTTCTTTGGATGCCAGCCCATGGGGAGCAGAGCTTTCATTATTTTTGTTTATCAGATGGACCTGGGGGAGCAGATACACAGTTGGGCAGAGCCCGGAAGCCTAGTCTTGCTCTCACCCAGTTCCCCAGCCTGGCCTCTCCCTCACCCCGCTCTGCCCCAGCGACCCGAAGCCCGGGATTCATAGCCTGGACTGGCTGGCCACGGCCTGGAGGCAATGGCGACTAGCTGGGAGAGAAGGGGGCTGCCTGGGTGCTCCTGGAGACAGACCTGGCCTTTGTAGCATTCCTGGGAGGCTTGTCCCCCCCACTGCCCTCCACGGGACCAAGTGGAAGAGATGGCAGCTAAGGCCTTCCCCACATGTCCCTAGGTCTTAGAAAATGATAGGGTTCAAAAGGTGCCACCCCTTTGCCGCCGTGAGAGCCCAAGCAGTGCCCCTGGGTGCAGATGTCTCCCCCCTGCACCACTGTGACTTGCTTCCCCACGGAAGAGGTGGCATCTCATCCACCTGCAGTGGAGCCCCCAGAAAGGCAGACAGGTGGGCAGAGGTGAGCCCTTATTCCGGGAGACAGGCTAGCTGTCTCACCCCCACCAAAACCACGAGAAAACCTGCCTGACCTTTGGATGTTTGCCCAGAGTATGGACACAGCGTCATGCTGGGCAGGTGGTCAGAGCTGGCAGTAGCCTCCACTTGGCCTTGTTGGTGATGGGGAGGGGTCACTAGACCTCCCCCCGACCCCACGCCATTCCTGCAGTCTGATCTAGCTTTGAGATTGGCCATGAACGAGATGGTTCCTGGGGCTCAGGGCCTGTCTCAGTGGGTCACTGGCACATGTGTCTCATACCTCCAGTGAGCACCACTCTGTCATCCTGGTCGGGACATGCCCGGAAGTGCAACGAGACTGCCAAGTCCTATTGTGTCAATGGAGGTGTCTGCTACTACATCGAGGGCATCAACCAGCTCTCCTGCAAGTAAGTGGCCAGTAGGGGTGGCATGGGGGCAAGAGCAGGGGAAGAGAGGCTGGGCAGAAGTGGAGGGCTCTAGGAGAAATGGGCTGCAAGCCACTAACAAGGGGTCCCCAAGGGTGCAGACAAGGGGGTTTGTCTTACTTCCTAGCACTTCCCTGGGATACAGGGACACTTAAGCTCTAAGGGGCTCAGGGCTCTGCAGCCCCAGTTTCCCGGGCCTTTACACACCCATCTCCTGATGTCCACTCCTTCACCAACACCTTTTAGGGAGATGGCAATGCCAGTCTGTGCCCTCAGCATCGGGCACTGGGTTCTCTCTCTCTCTCCCTCCCCCTCTCTCTCTTTGTTTCTTTCTTCCTCTCCCCATCTCTCAGCAACTCTCCAAACTGTTCTAATGAACATTTCTGAGGGTGTGTCTTGCCTGGCAGTAAGGAGCCCGGCACAGCCATGAGGAGCACAGGCCCCACAGGCCCTGGTAGCTGAGGTTCTGCTCTAGCCTCAAGGGGCAAAGTCACCTCAGTACCTGGCTGCTCTCCCCCTAGCAGGACCCACTGTCCAGATATGGTGCCCTGGGGGCTGCCTGCACCACTTCAGTCCCTAGCCCCTCCCTAGGCAGTGACAGGGCACCAGCAAGGACACCCCCCTGGGCATGGCCCCGTGTGGGAGGTCAGGGTGCAGGAGAAGCCCCAGCAGAGGCTCCTCGGCTTCCCCAAGGGCCAAGCCTGCCCCCCTAGCGCCAGGGCAGGTGGGAGCAGAGTCATCAGAGGGCTTGTCAGGCCCTGCCAGATCCCTGGGCAGCGGGGCCCACAGTGCCCCCTGACAGATTCTCTGCTGGGTAAGCGGGGTGGGGGGAGCTTGGTGAGGAGAGCACATGTTCTGGTGAGACCCTGAGGAGGACTGGGAGGGGGGGCATCGTTAACAGCTTTGGGCTCTGGCGAGGTGCCAAAGCTGCCCCATTCCCATGGCATCTGGGCGAAATGTCCCACCAGAATATGATGGAGATTCAGGGAGAGGCATCTGCCCTCCCCTCAGATGAGGTCAGATCCAGCACTCCCTGGCCCTCCTGCCCCTGGGCCCCAGCTCCGGGGATGCCTCCCCCTCCTGAACACAGCCTTGGCCAAGGCCCTTGCCTCCCAGCGTGGTGAAGGGGGGCCCTGCCTCCTGCACCCGCTCCCCTCAGTGCTGGCCTAGCTGGCTCGGACGCCAAGCAGATCTGTACCTCTTGCCCCAGCTGGCCTCCTTGGCTGGCTTCCTCCCTGGCCCCACCCTTCACCTGCTGCCCCCCTCTTCCTGGCCTCCCCCATCCTGGATCTCAGGAGGCAGTCCCAGCAACCACTGCAGGCCCCCCAGGGGAAGTCCTCAGCGCAGACTCAGCCCCTCATCCTTCCCTTCCTTCTGCCTCCAGGAGGCTGCCACATTAGTTCTACAGACCCTGGGGAACATTCTAGCCTTTAAAATGCTCTGAGCTCTTTGGAATAGGCTATAGAAACTCATAAGGGTTGTAGAATACCTTACAGAGACAGCCCAGCTCTGCACCCCCCCTCTTTTGTCCCCCCAATACACACATGCCAGACCTGTCCTCTTCCCTGGCCCCTTGGGCCCCAGAACCTTGATGGGATCCAGCGTCATCTCAGAAATCAGCCCCGGCTCCAGGTAGGGAAGAGTTCAGCCACCCAGGACAGGTGCCAGGGCTGAGGAGGGCCCGGGGGCCCAGGCTAGGGTTTAGTGTGGAAGGGGAGTGATGAGCGATATGGGTTCCCAGAGGGTCCTGCCAGCAGGGCTGCCCACTGAGCTAGATCAGAGGGGAGCAGAGGACAGGAGCCTGAATCATTGAGAAGATCCTCTTTCTCCCCACCCCCCAGGGCACTGGGGTTCACCACTTAGGCCTTGAATTTGGTACACAGTACCACCACTTCCCCATCTCAACCTGCCATGGGTCAGCCCCAGCCAGGACTCCTGGGAGCAATTTCCCTGACTCCCTGAGCCACAGGGGAGAGGGGCGTCCCTGGCTGGGATTGCTGTCAGGAGGGCAGGTCCTCAGAGCTGTGCTGGAGAAGGACAGGGGGTGGGGGGGCAGGGCAGAACCCAGAGGCCATTCTGGGGGTTGGGAGCTGGGAGGGAAGGGGGGCAGGCTTCTTGGGGTTCCTGATGGCACCTGAATGGAATGAAAAGGAAAGAACTTAGGAAACGGAACTCACGTCTTACCATTTGTGCTGTTTGTTTACTTTTTATTTTGATTTTTTTGCATTTCCGCTTAGCTTGGATAATGAAACTAGACTGGTCAGTTTCATTCCAGTTTCTATAAAAATCAGTTTTCCTTCCTGGTTTTCTGACACTTGTTGTTGTGTATCAGTTCAGAGCCCTGCAGGGAGTGTTGGAAAGCAGGCACACTCCGTCCCTCCTGTTTTTCTGCAATTCAGAGCCAAAAGAAACAGTGTCACTGATACTGAATTTTGTTTTAAAAAAAGAAAACTTAGGGGGATTTGAAAATGGGGGTCCAAATCAAGGTGACTGTCCCTGTCTGGGCCAGACAGGGGCCTCTGCACGACCTCTCGCTGCTTTCTCCTCTTCTCTCCGCGTTTTTGTAGAGCACGGTTGGTGCGTGACTCCTGGGGACTGGTTCAGGGGATGATAACAGAACAAGACTCTTCCCAGCCCTGTGCACATACCAGCGGCATGCCTCCCTCCCATGGCTCACCCCCATCCCTCTGCTCCCCGCCCACCCCTCTGTGTTCAGGCGATGCCCATCCCATCCCCATCTGCCTGCTCATCCTCTCCACCTCTCCACCCCACCCCTCCTGAGGCCAGAGGCCCTGCACTCCCTCTGGTGCCTGGGCCGCCCCCTCATCCTTCATCCTCCCCCTCCCCTGGGTGAGGGCAGCACACTTGGCATTATCCCCAGGCTACCAAAAGGAGAAACTGAGGCCCGGGAGGTGGGTGGGAAGTGAGGAGGCAGAGTCCCTACCTCTCTGTCACCCAGATGCCACCCATGGGCTCTCCTGTCTGCCCCTCTCACCTTGCTCTTCTCCAGCCCTGGGCACAGGCCTTCCTGTAGCCACAGCTGATGACTTGCAGGAAGGGCTGTGAAGACTATTTCCTGCCACTCCTTCTCACCTGTCCCCTGTGCCCCTGGAACTCAGAGGGTCAATCCCTGTTTGAGTAGGAACCTACCCACTACCAGCCAGCCACCCACACTGTGTTCAGACCTCCCTCCTGGGTGACCAGCTGTCATCACCTGTACTCTGTCACCTGGTCCTGGGTACAAGGTAGAGAGAGGCTGTAGGCCCACCCCAGACCTTCTCTAGGGATGCCCCAGCCTCTGGACATGGCTCATCCTCAGCAAACAGGGCTAAGGAAAGAGCAGAAGTGTCCAGGAGCCCCTAGAAGGTGGGTCCCAGACAACCAAAGTGCCCCAAGAACAGCATGGGGTGTCAGCCCTCCCCACCCTTCACTGTGCCCACCCCCCACTGCCTGTTCTCTCCTCCAGCCAGTGGGGAGCACACGTTCCCATGGCAGGGAGAGTAGGACCACACTGCACACCTCCAGGGGGCACGTCTGCATTGGAGACCATGTCCATGCGCCACCTGGCGTTGTGCAACTCAGGGGCTATGAAAGATGTAAGGACCCTGGGTTAGTCCAGGCTGGGTGTGGGATCAGGGACACAGGGACAGGCTTAGTTATCATCAGTCTCCGGGGGCCATGGGACAGCATCCCTGACTCTTAGCAGTGAGAATAAATTTCCCCTCTGTCCCCTCCTGCCCCTGCACTCCCCCATTCTCTCTTTCACACACACATACACACACACACACACACACACACACACACACACACACACACACACACACAGGTTGTCCCTGTCTCCAAGAGCCGGGCTTATGTTAGACACTGCACACAGTCAAATCTGTCTCTTTCTTGTTCCTTCGTTGATTCCAAAAGTCATTTTGGCAGCTTCCTGGGTCTTTCTCCCCCATCCCCATAGGTGCTGCTGCTTGAAAAATTACTCCTCCCCCTGTAGTCCCCATCCCAAGTGGACATAAGTTTCTGAGAGCTGAGGAAGAGTAGCTGAGCCTGACTGGAGCTGGTTGGGAAGCCTTAGCCTCTGCCTCCATTTCCCTGGGCTGCAATGGCGAGCACCAGGGCCAGGGACCAGGAAAGGGTGTGCGGACGAGGTGGTAGCCGCCTCCTCCAGGCCACCTGCTCAACAGGACAAGCATGCATCACGTTCTCTTGTCGTCCCCCCGCCACTTCCCCAGACACTTCGCAGCCGTCCACCCCGGCCCTTAGCCAGACACACTGCCTGCACGCTGCCCTCACAGCAAGGCCCACCTCCCACCTCCCCTGAGAGAAATGCTGTGGAGGCCCAGAAAACCTTCAGCTGCCTGGTCACCCACCACTCCCAATCTCCCAGGCCAGCGGGACTGTAGGGTTTTCGTGGTGTCTGTCACAGCTAGTGGCCAGCAGGCCCTATGAGTTCAAGGACCTCTGATGGTCGGCATGCCCCAGAATGCTAAGAGGCAGACTACACTCACCTCTGAAGGAGGCTTGCCAGTCAGTGTTGAGCACGACCTGTTCCTGGGGGGCGCTGGGGATGGGCTTCCCTGACTCCCTAAAGAAGAGGCAGAGGCCACAGAGACCCATCTGCGGGTCCGGGCCTCGGGGGCCAGTCTGGCCCTGTCCGTAAGCTTCCCTCAGTATCTGGCCTTGCTGGGGGTCAGAAGAGAGTACAGGGCTGGGCCTGTCTCCCAGAAACCTGCAAGACAGGCACTCACCGGAGGGGAGAGTGGCAGCCAGAGAGCAGAAGGAAGTGTGCCTTGGGGGTGAGGACGAGGTCAGAGACATGCGAGCGAGCGGGCCGTGCTGTGCAGCTACGGAGGAGGCACTGTGGGAAAGAGCCCCCCAGAGCCAGGCAGGGATGGAGGAGTGGGCACGGGGAGGAGGCAGGCATCCCTGGCGGCTGGCGCGGCCCCGGCGTGGAGGGGGCCCTAGAGTCCCCGGGGTCCTTGTTGCCACCTGAGGCTGGGTGCCTTACACCCAGCCGCAGCAGGCCAGCTTTGGGGTGCTGGTGATTTCAGCTCCTCTCCAGCCTCACCTGTTCTCCCACTAAGCTTTTCCCACATGGATTACTCTAGGACAGCTTTCCCCAAACTATGTGCACAAGGGTTCCTCAAAAAATGACTTCTGTGGTCAAGTAGATTTGGGACATTCTGGAAAGTTCAGCTCTTTCCTCCTACAGAACTTCATAGCATTTCACAAGCCAACACGCACTGCCCCTCTAGAGGGAAGCCTAGGAATGGATTTCCCAAACTTACGGGACCACAGAACCGTCTTTGAGAGGAACGATGAGACACCTCCCCGGTCCCTGTGTCGTGGGCACACAGTCTGGGAGCAACATCCCGGAATTCTCCTTTGAGGTTTTCAGGGGCATTTCGTGGATGCAAAAACCTGCCTGGGGCCCTGGAGAGAGCCCTTCGGGAGGGTCTGGAAGGAGCAGCTCCCCAAAACTTGGTATTCCAGAAGGTTCCCAGCACCCTGCCTGCTGATGGCCTGGCGCCACGGGGCTACAGCTGTGACTTCCTGGGGCCCCAGGCAGGTGGGAAGGGAAGTCCCGAGGGCCAGAGGACAGGTAGGCAGCAAGTTCCTAACTCCCCAGCCTGCTTCCCTCAATCATCCTCCCCAACCCGCCCCCACCTCCCCACCCCCCACGGAGCCACATCTACTAGACAGATTTCGGAGCAGATTTCCGAGCCCTCCACCCAGCCCCGTCTCCAGCCCCTTCAGCAGCGAGTGTGCCCCGGCGCCCGACTTGGTTTTCTCATTCATCACTGTGCACTTTGATTTCTAACCTGAGCCTCGCGGATGATGCCAGTTTGTTCTGTGATTTTTCCCCTTTTCCTTCTCCAGATGTCCAAACGGATTCTTCGGACAGAGATGTTTGGAGAAACTGCCTTTGCGATTGTACATGCCAGATCCTAAGCAAAGTATGTTTGAAGATACAAACACGAGTCCCTGCTCCTTAGAAAGCTTCTGGGTGCAGTTCCCCCTCCCCACCCCGTGTAGGGCATAGGGCCAGGGGTGTTGGTTGTTTTGATCTTTGGCTGTTTTGTTTTGTTTCTTTTTTCTTTTCTGTATTTTGGTTTGTTAGTTCTTTTGTTTTGTTTTGTTTTGTTTCATTTTGCTTTGTTTTTCATTTTTGGCCTAATCCTTGGGTTTAAAGTGCAGGGCTGCAGGTAAGGGGCAGAGTGGCAAGGCCAATACAAATGGTAACGGTGGCAAGGAACCCAGCTGGCATCGGCAGGAGCCCGTGCCGGGGTGTTGCGCTGCCTGTGACTTGCTATCCTGGCTCTCTCTTTCCGGTTTTCTTTCTTTTGGTAGGTGTCCTGTGGGATACACCGGGGACAGGTGTCAGCAGTTCGCAATGGTCAACTTCTCCAGTATGTCTCTTTCTTCTATTTCTTTTCTTCCCTGGTGACTGACAGTCTCCCCCTGCGGGAGGGCTGGGGCCTTGCTTTGCAAGACTAGAGTGGGGTAGATGCAGAGTGTGTCCTGGGCGCCCACCAGAAGCCTGCGCAGAGGAGACCCATGTGCCCTGCCACCCCCATGCTATCCGTGGCTGTGCTGCCCGGCACAGTGACCTGGGTTCTGTCTGCAGCCAGCCAGAGCCACGCTCAGGCCCCTTCACCCCTTGTGCCGCCACCAGGCAGCCTGGCCAGAAGGGAAGCAGCTTTTTCAGACCCATCCCCTGCCTCTAAAGGCCTGTTTGAGGAGGCTGGGCTGCTGTTGGGCAGGGCAGGGTGCGCACATGTGTGCTGGTGCGTTTGAGAGACAGAAACAAGTTCTCGGAAAGCCTGTCTTCAAAGCTGGCCAGAGTTTGTTTTGTTTTAGTTCGGGGCGAGGAGGGACGGTGGTAAAGGGGGCGGGAGAGGGAACAGGCCCCAGGGCAGTGTTTTCCATGGAGGCCAGAGACTGGAGACATTTATGTGGCTACAGGATGGGTACCGTGGGGGTTTGCTGCAGACGCTAGAAGACAGAGGGAATGAGGAATCAGGGCTGATTGGTGACTCTATCCAGGCCCTTTCTGGTCTGAGTCTCCAAACAGGACTTCATTCCCTTCCTATCACTTCTGAGGTTGGCGATTTCTGGTTTGCATAGTTTGCTGAAAAAATGTGAGGCCTGCCGGTCAACGGACGAGGCTGCAACGGTTTTACTCGGGGCTGGGAGCAGTTCCTCCAAGTGCCACCAGGTGGAGGTGGAGCAGAGCAAAAAGCCACAGGCCGGCCACGGGCTCCCTTCGGCGCCCAGGGCTCTGTTGGCCTGCCGGGCAGGACCCTGCCACCCAGCCTCCAGAGAACACCAGCCCTGGCTGGACCCCAGCCCACCTCCTGCTCTCCGGGGAGGACAGCTGGCTCCCACGAAGAGCCAGGACCAGAGTGAGGTGCCTGGGCATGGAGTGGGGCACTCCAGGAGAGGCCGAGTGCAGAGCCCAGGGGCCGTGAGACAGCCCCAGAGAAGAGGGCTTTGGGGTTTGGGTCTCAGGGTAGAGAAATGAGTCTTAACAATCTTCCTCAGGCCACAGTACCAAAGCCCAGAAATCACCGTCCCCTCCTCCTTGGCAAGAGCCTGGAGGCCAAGACTTAGAAAGGGAAGTAGAGGCCCCAGGGAGGTGGGGGCCGGTCAACCCAGATGGCCAGAGTGTGGGAAGCAGCAGTCTCCCCAGGCCCCTCTGGTTGGAGGCCAGGGAGGAAAGCTGTGGGGATAAGAGCAGAGCCCGTGGGCCCAGGCTCCAGGAAGAGCGGAGTCAGGTCCAGCCCCAGTGGAAGACCTTAAGTTAGAGGGGCCTCAGGGGGGAGCAGGCAGCCAGGCAGAGGCTGAGGACCAGGGCAGAGAGGCAATGGAGGGCCTTTTCCTTCTCACCCTCGGGCCCAGAGCCTCCCAGCTTGTGAGACTGTTCTGTACAGGGAGTCCCAGCCCTGTCCCTGTCCCAAGTCAGAGCAGCAGAGCCTCCGCAACTCAGCCACTGTCCAAGCCTCTCTGCCAGCCAGGCGGCTTCAGCTTTCAGCTCAGAACTGCTGGGAGGGTCAGCAGGACCCTGGGAGCCCAGAAAAGAACCTGGAAAGGCAGCCCCAGGCCTTCCTGCCTAGTGTTATCAGGATCATTGCTGTGTTACCTTTTCGTAAATGATTTCACTATTCAAGTACTTTGCCCAAAGCACCTCATGCATGGCTTGATCAGATAATTACTGAAAAGGTAGTAAAACATGCTAGCCTAAGTGTTCAGGCGTCCAACAGACCTGCATAAAAATGCCAGCTGCTGAGTTTACTAGTTCTAGGGCCTTGTTTATTCTATTTGTTTTCTCATCTGTAAAATGGGAATGGTAACATTTATGCCTCTAGGGTTGTTGTAAGGATGAGGTGATGCATATTGGCAGAGAGACTGCTATTGCTGCTGGGTTCAGTTGAGCGCCTCTTCCTGCTACAGTAGGGGAGAGGTTATGGGACTGAGGGTCGGAGGGCTAGCACCAGTCCCCTGAAGGCTGCCTCTCAGCACAGCCTGAGCAATGTCTGACCTTCACCTCTGCCCAGACAGCCTCCAGACCCAGTTCCCTTCTGCAGAAGCCATGGAAACAGAGCCTGTGGCCACAACAGCACTCTGAAGCTTCTCCTTCTTCCACTGGCCACCCCTCCCCATCCCTACAGCCAAACTTGTGCAGCTCTATTCCCGCAGGGAAAAGAGCACACATAGCTGCAGACATACACACACACACACAAGCCCATACTCACATTCACAGATGTGCAGACACACACACATGCTCATAAGGGCTCAATCACATGAGCACATGCTCTGAGGCCCACATCACGGCCTCCTTGTCCAGGTCCCTGTGACTGTGTGTTCAGTCTGAAGACTGCATATGGTCTGGTAAGCCTGGCGCTGTTGGAAGTCCAGCATCAGGTTGCCTAGTTACCAGTCAACATGAAAATTTCTGCCCAATTGGCCCTGTCTGTGGCTCAGTGGTGCCACTCCATCCTGGCTGAGTGGCAGCCAGTAAACTTGATGAATGGGTGGCTGTCCTCTTTGCTGGGGCACACATGCTGCAGACCCCTCAGGATCCCTTCCCAGTGAGAGGGAGGCAGGGCCACCTTCCTAGAGACTAGCCAAGCCTTCGGTGACATTGCCAGCTACCGATGGTCCATCTAAAACAGCAGCGGCCTTTGACTCCAAGGGGAGGCCAGTCAGAAGGCTCAGAGGCTGCTGCTGCTCTTAGACAGGTCTCAGAGGGATGATGCAGAAGGGAGTTTTTAAATGGCTTGGGAACCAAGAAGACCACTGTCCTCAAGAGTAGCCAGTCTTGCCTACCCAGAGACTCAATGGGCAGGAATAGCCATGGCTTTGTTCCAGAAAACCAGAGAACTGGCCTCTAGTCTCCCTTCTGCCTCCTGATTTGCTGTGTGATTTTAGGAAAGTGTCCTAGCACCACTGGACCCTAGCTGTCTCATCTAATACAACAGCAATCAAAAGTGGGGTTCCGACTAGCTCTATGAACCACAGACCTCTTAGTGTGCCAGGTGCTGTGGTCAGGCTAGACTGTTATCTCTCACAGGAGTAAGGGTGGATGTCCGCCCCATGTGAGCTCTCAAGCTGCCGGCAGGGTTCCCAGGACCACAGTATGAACTAGTCCTTCGAGTTTGGGCTTGTCAAGTTTGTACTGTCTGCTTAGCACAGCTAGCCAGCCCTGGGAGGCCGGGGGGAGGCATGGGCCATTATGCTTATGGTGACTCCTAACGCCAAGCAGTAAGAGGAAGACCGCAGAGAAACCACATTTAAGACCACTCCCAACCTCACATTCAACAGGACTGCACAGAAGGACTCGTGTTTGAAAGGGCTGGGGTTCATGCTTTGAGGGCATTGTCTCTGCATGGAACTGGGGGTCAGGGCCCT
Source organism: Manis javanica (assembly GCF_040802235.1). Lineage (NCBI taxonomy): Eukaryota > Metazoa > Chordata > Mammalia > Pholidota > Manidae > Manis > Manis javanica. Next base: position 86,713,297 of record NC_133169.1, on the reverse strand, counting down.
GGGTGCTTCCTCAATCCTCTTTAAGTCAGAGCCGTATCTTGGTCCCCTGGCTGAGAGCCACTCTGGCCTCTCCCAATTGCAGAACCTTCTGGAATCCCTATCAGGAAGCAGGAGAGCCAGGGATGGACAGTGCACAGGACCTCCTGCTGGCTCCCACACACACTCATTCCTCCGAGGAGAACACAGTTTCACCTCCTGTCTGTGCCTAGCAGAGCTCCCTGTGCATGTTGGGAGGCTGTACAGCAGGCCCTGCACATGCACTGAGCCTCATGTGAGCCAGGTCTCGCCATGGACAGACATTTTTGACAGATGAAGAAACAGCCTCTCACCTGCCCACATGCACACAGCAAATTAGGGACAAAACTGAGGCTCAAGGCCTGCAGACAGGTACTGGCTGCTACTTTAGAATGGTAGGTGAGTTCTTCAAAAACACTGCTGAGACTTCTAGGCTCCCACCCTAGAGCCTGCTCCATTGATCTGGATGATTCTGAAGCAGTCAGGTGGCAGAGTGCCCAGAGATCCCATGGCCAGGCCTGATCCCCACTGATCCCCACTGAACAGATAAGAGGCCGACAACTGACAGGCTGGGCACGCTTGGGGGCACACAGGGGGTCAGTGTCAGACCCCCTGGGGCCAGGCCCTTTCACCTGACCCTTACTTGGCATGGGCATCTACTTCACAGGGCTCTGAAATCACATGTGTACCTCCCATTTCAGAGAGTAGCTGGCCCACCATTTAAGGGACACAGGTGTCCCACAAGGGAACCCACTTGTCTCAGATTTCTGAGTTGCACTTTGCTTTTTCTAAGTAGTGAAAACAGCTCAGACGCTGAGTCCTAGCCCCTGTCGGCTTCTAGGGTGTTGGGGCATCAAGTACAGAAGTGGCCAACCCCCTGGAGCCTCCTCTTCTCCCCACTCCTGTCCCACCACGGACCCTGAGTCTCCGTGCCCAGGCTCCTACTGGACGAGCAAGCCAGCCAGGCTCAAGGGACCAGTCTGGGTGCCCCATGGATGAGCTCAGGGCTGAGCAAGCTGTCTACAGGGGGGCTCCCGAGTGCTGCCCACCTGGCTGTGGGGCTGGGCATGGGAGAATGGGCCCTCCTTGGGCCCCCGCACCCACTTACCTTTCCTCCCTGGGGACATTCGCCAACTGACTCTTGCGCCTCTGCCTCCCCACCAGGTACTAACCCCACAGCTCATCTCTAAAGAACCTGCCCTGCCTGCTGAGCCTAACATTTCCTCTCTCCACCCCACTCGGGGCTCTTGGGGGTGGGGTGCCAGGGAAGGGGCTCAGGAGGCTGGGAGGGGACACCACTAACCTGCTTTCACCTCACAGGCTGGCTGCTGGTGTCTGAAGAGTCCTGACCAACGTTTCTCTCTCTCTCTCCCCTGCCCCCCCATCTCTCTCTGTCCGTATCTCTCCCTCCACTCCCTCCCCTCTCTGGCCCGCCTCTCTTCTGCACTGCCAGAGCACCTTGGATTTGAACTAAAGGGTACGGAGCCTCTGTGTGTGAGTCGGTGCCATCCACACAGCCCCTCTCTGCAGCCTCTGACACCATGTGTGCTGGATGTTTTGTTTTCTTTCCAAAAAAATGGAAAAGAGATGATGCCAAAATCTCCCCTGGCCCCATCAAGAGATCCTGTCATAAACTACATTGATGAGGGGGAGATGAGAGGCGCTCTTGAACAACAGAGTGTCCTGGGGTTCAAACGGTGCCCCCAGTGTTCAGTAGTGTCCCTTTGCCTGGGCCCAATCGCAGGAAGCCTCTAAGGGGAGGGGCTTCCTGAGCTGTGCGCATCCCAGTGGATGGGCCAGACAAGGGACAGGCCCTTCGGTGAGCCAGTATCTAGAAGCCACAGATTCTGGTTTGGAGAGTTGTGCAGAGAGGCATCCCTTCCAATTTGACTTCTACCTTCCTTCCTTTTCCCATTTCCATTGCTTTTCATTCTGCACCAGGCTGGTGGCCCATTTGTCTCTACCCTTGCTCTGTGTCTATCTGCCAGGCTTTGCCATCTGCTTGAGGCTGTCACTCCCTCCATGATCTGTCCCCATGACAGCACGCATTTTCTTCTGCGGGCAAAACATGCAAGGGTCCAGGGTGGGCTGGCCTCTGGTACCTGCCCTCCTGCCCCCAAGTTCAGAACCTCCCTCCCACTGCCGCCCTTCGGCCCCAGGAATATGCCTTCGGCAAAAAGGGACTTTGAGGGGTCAGTCTGTCTAGCTTTCTGGCTTTGTGCTGGGAGGCTGTACCCTGGCCTTAGGTCTACAGATGTGTTACAGCGAGATTGATATGTTACAGCAAGAGTGATGCAGGGGCTCAGAGGGGTCAAGGCATTGGTGGGGTCAGACCTCATAGTGCAGAGCCTGCAGTTATAGGAAGGCTGTGCTCATTGGCAGGTCTGGGGAGATCCCCATCCCCTAGCTCATGTTGGCTGCTCTCAGAAGACGGAGCTAACAGTCTGTGTGGAGGCACATGCCTGTCTATCTGCTGATGGCGACAGGGTGGGCAGCAGAGGGGCTGAGTTTGTGTGGAGCCTGTGCAGTGGTGACACGGTGCTCAGGGGTGAATCTGCATTGTTATGGGGGCGAAAATGTTTACACCTTGTTTGGTCTCAGTGCAGAAAGTGCATGCACGGGGCTGGGGAGGGCATTTGTATCAGGGCCCAGTGTTGTGCAGGTGGAGCTGTGTGGGTGTGAAGGTGATAACGCATGTGCTGATGCGCATCTGTGTCTGTAGTGATGGTGTGTGTATTCGTTCACTCACCAACTCAACATATCCTGAGCCCCAGGATGCACCAAACCCTGGTGGTGGGGTACAGAGAACCCCTTCCCTCTGGGACAGACAGACAAACAGGAGAGGGGTCAGGCAGTGGCAAGTATGTACAGAAAAATGGAAGAAGGCAGTGGGATAGTGCCCCGCCAAGGTGGGAGCTTCTTCAGCCCAGTGGCCAGGGAAGGCTTGTCCAATGAGGTGCCGTTTGGCTCAAAGCTGATGAAAGTAGCCAGCCCTGCAGTCACCCAGGGGGTGGGGGGAGCTGGAGGCGGGGCTCAGCCAGTCGCCGGTGGTGTGGCTGGATGTGCAATGGACAGAAAGACTGCCAGCGACTCTGGAGCACAGGCGACATGAGGGAGGGGACCCAGATGAGAAATTCAAGGAAAGCTGGGACCAGGTAACCAGGGGCCTTGTGGGCTGTGGTAAGGCTTTGGGCTGTATTGGAGTTGCAGGGGGAATCCACTGTGAGTTTTTAAGCAGAGAGGTAATATGATCTGCTTTATGGCTAGAAATCAAGTGGCCTTTGGGCAGAGAATAGACTGGGTTGGGGACAGGATGGGACATTGTGCAGAAAAAGCAGCAGACGGTGAGCAGCTGTCCAGGTGGGACAGCATCAGCTGCAAGCAGTAGAAACGGCAAGAAGTGGTCAGATCCAGGGTCTCCTTGGGAGCTAAGAGGACTTGCTGATGGCCCGGGTAGCGTTATAGACACAGGGAATGATTCCAAGCCTCGGGGCCTGAGCAACAGGCAAGGTGCTGAAGAGATGGGAAAAGCTGAGAGCAGGTCTGGAAAGAAGGTGGGGCGCTTCTGTTAGAACACAGCCCTTGGCTGTCGGAGTCTGGAGCTCAGGGACCAGCCACCACAGGGCACAGGAGCTTGACAGCAGCACACAGATGGCATTTAAGGTCTGAGTCTGGGTGTGATCACGAGAGGAGAGAGGGCAGGTGGAGAAAAGAGAGAAGCCAGGGAGCTCTGGGCCCTTCTGCCTCGGTGGAGGAGCAGCAGCTGGGAGAGAGAGACCAGCCAGTGAAGGAAGAGGAGCCCAGGAGAAAGGAGCCATCAGGGGGCATGGGCCTGGCACCCTGCTAAAGGGGTGTCAGCTGAGAGCAAAACAAATGGCCACAGGACTTAGCAGCAGGTAGCTGTTGGTGACCATGGCCAGAGTGGTTTCAGAGGAGTGACAGCGACAGATGCCTGACTAGAGGGGACCGAGGGGTGTGGGGATGTGAACCAGCAGCAGGGTGCAGAGGACAGGGTCTGGGATGCGGGGCTCTTTAAGACTCCTCAGGATCAAGGACGTGGGTCTACAAAGACGCGAGAACCCAGATGGCACCATAGAGCCATGAATGCCCAGCTAGGGCATGTGGGTTTATCTCTGCACGATCTTTAAAACTCTGCATGATTGTGTGTGCACGTCTGCGTGTGCTTTGCTGGACATGTGTGTGAGTGTATCTGTGAAAGTGTCTGTGTATCCGATAGGCATAGTTCTAAAGGTTGTGTGTCTAGAAGGTCTGCAGCCCTGGGGGTTTGCTGGTGAGTTGCTCCTTTCCCACAGCGGCTTCTGCAAGTCCAAGGGCTTAGGGACATTTCCCAGGGCTCCACCAAGGTATTGGGGTCCAGCTGCCACTTATCCCCGTGCTGGCGGCAGGGAGCCGTTCTGAGGGGCCAGCCAGATGTCCGGGCTATAGGCCTTGACAGTGGCTGGGGCTGTCACCTTTTTCCTTTCCTTCTTCCTGGCTTCCTCTGCTCTAGAAGAGTACAGGTTGCCCCACCAAGAAGTGGGAGGTAGGGGGGGTGCTCTTTGAGGGCTGCTCCTTGAGCACAGGAATTGTCCCAGATGCCAGGGGTCTGTGCTGCCACTCGTGGGCTTCTCACAGCCAAGACAAGGAAGGCTGGAGTGGGCCAGGGCCACAACCATGCCAGGGGCCTGGCCCACTCTGTCCCTGCTCCTGGCCCTGGCATCCCTCTAAAGTCCAGCCTCTGGGTCTGATGTCCTGTTACCCGCCTGGAACAAGCCACTCTCCACCGTCTTAGAGTGGCTCAAGTGGCAAGGCAGGCCCTGCCCAGGGTCCCATGTTCCCCACCATGGACAACAGCTCCCCCAGCCCATCAAGGCTCTTTACAGCCACCAGGCCATAGTTGGGCAGGGCAGCATGCTGGCCAGGCTGGGCTGCCCTCCCCCTATGGCCTTAGGAACTTCACCTCCATCCCACCCTCTCTCCCAGCCCCCTGCATCTTCCACTCACACACGCTCTGGGCAGGGCTTGGGGTTTGGGAAGGTAAACTCGGGGGTACTCTGTGACCAGATCCACAGGTGGGTGGAGGTCGGGGTAGCAGAACACCCAGGAGGGAGACCGTGGCTGGGGAGGGAGGTAATGGAAGGGAGCCTGAGGCTTTGGGGGCAGGGGTGGGGAGGGTCCATGCACCACTGTCCCCACGGGTCTGCCCTGCCCTGCCGCCTCACACGCTCTGCCTCTGCAGAAGCCGAGGAGCTGTACCAGAAGAGAGTCCTGACTATCACCGGCATCTGCGTGGCTCTACTGGTCGTGGGCATTGTCTGCGTGGTCGCCTACTGCAAGACCAAGTAAGTGCCAGGCACTCGGGCTGGGGGCAGGCCCACCACTGCTTTTGTGAGGACAGGCTTTCCTCCCCACCTGCCATGCCTGGCCTGGCCCCCGCAACACCCTCCTGGGCCCAGCTGCCTCCTCAGAGGCTCTGCAGCCACAGGGCTGGGCCGAGCAAGTGGAGCAGAGCAGGGAAGACGGGCTAGGGGCTGAACAAGAATGGGCACTGGAAGAAGACAGATCTGAGTTCAAATCCAGCTCTGCCACTTCCCATGTGACTGAGCAAACTGATGAACCCCTCTGGTCCTCATCTGTAAAATGGGAATAATCCTCATTTGTACCCCAGGACGCTTTGTGGGAGCGTCTCCCGTTGGGTGGGCAGGCCCTGGAGTGGCACTGGGGGTGGGGAAGTGCAGAGAGGAAGGCCACATCCCCAAGGGCAAAGAGACCCCGGCAGCGTTGCCTGCTCCCACCAGGAAGTGATCCAGGCAGAGACACGGAGAAGGCTGGGTCGAAACACCTCTGGGCACAGGAAAGGTGGGGGCAGAACCTCAGGTCAAGGGGAAAAAAGGGGCAGAAACAGACAGTTCCAGTAGACTGGTACAAGCTGAAAGACAGTCCTGGGGGAGGGACAGCTGTGTTCCCAGAGCATGAGCAGCCAGACTAGCTGGAACAAATGGCTGGGGTCAAGAGAAAAAGGGGCGTGGGTCTACAAAGACAGCTGAGACCCAGATGGCACCATAGGGCCATGAATGCCCAGCTAGGAAGGACAGGTTTATCCTGAAGATGACAGGGATCCAACGAAGGCTGTAGAGTGATATAGTGCAGAAAAATGATAAGTTTATCACATTCATTCTTATCTGGAAAGCAAGGGTCTAGACATGACCACCATTTGGAGGACTGGGCCCATGGGTCTTGATTCCTGCTGCCCCTATCTATGGGATATAAGGCCCTGCCAGCCTTAGGAGTTGGGGCTCAGGGATCCTAGACGAAGAGACTGGGCCCAAGTAGTAAAACCAAGGCCAAGAATTGGGGGGAAGCAAGGCCCCTGTCATTACTACCACTACATTCAATTATTTCTTCAATAAACTTCCACTCAGTGCCTGTCAGACACCAGGCCCTGCACCAGGCACATGGCCAGTGCTCTAAGCAAGAGGTTCGGTGTCATGGGATACATTTCAGGGGTACCTAACCTCAGTTGGAAGGCTCCTTGACCTCAGGAGCATTTGGCTGGGCCTGAGAAGTGAGCAAGAGTTAGCAGATGAAGTGGCAGAGAATGTGTTTTAGTTGGCTACAATAGTATGTGCAAAGGCCCTGAGGCCAGAGAGGGTGGGCACAATTGAGGATCAGAAATAAACCTTCCAAGGATGCAGCAAGCTGGGAAGGGGACAGGACAGTGAGAGACAGGGCTGGGGAGAGAAACAGGATGCTGAGAGCCAGTGAAGGGTTTTAAACAGGGAAGTGACATGCTTAGACTTATTGATTATAAAACAAATATATTGAGCACTCAATATGTGCCAAAATAAAGTCAGCCCACAGGCCTATGACCCCCTGACCACAGCGCCCTGTTTTATTCTCTTCATAGCACTTTGCTGAAAGTATCTTGTGCATTTATTTGGGCAGGGACCTGATCTGTCTCCTTCTCTGCTCCCAAACAGCGTCAGGCACATAGTACAAATCCAAGGAATGCCAAATGAATGAATGAGTGAGTGAGTGGGCCAGCACCATGCTTGAACAGTTTCTCTGCTCTTAATCCTCAGTAGTCTTTGGGATGGGTAAATGATCTCCCCACTTTACAGATGAGGAAAGTGAAACATGGAGTGTCTAAGTAACTCGCCCAGGATCATGTAGTTTGAAGGGTGGCGCCCTGCTCTCTGGCTCCGTCCTGCTGGATTCAGGCTGGTGTGCTGAGGCGGCGGGAGGGGCGCTGGCCGAGGGCAGCCTGAGCACGGCAAAGGGCAGTAGCAGGCGCTGCCGCAGCCACCCTGGACAGAGCCAGAGTCGGTCCCCTGGAGGGGCAGCTGAGGGAGTTCATACATTGGGCACAAAGGGCACCAGGCTAACACACCCTTCTCCTGTGCAGGAAACAAAGGAAGCAGATGCATAACCACCTCCGGCCGAACATGTGCCCAGCCCACCAGAATCGGAGCTTGGCCAACGGGCCCAGCCACCCCCGGCTAGACCCCGAGGAGATCCAGATGGCAGATGTGAGTGGTGGTCCCAGGGCCCCTCTGAGCCCTCGCTGGACAGCTGGCTTGCTCCAACCCCAACCAGGACGGGCCAGCGCGGCAGCCTGCCGTCCCATGCTCAGCCTTCCCTCGAGCACCAGGATGACTGGCCTCCCTTTGCCCACTTCCTTAAGGAAGGGTGGGAGGGTTGATTGCTGGAGACATTGCTGCCCCAGTAGCAAGTCACTTACCCAGGGGACCACCCCGCCCCAACCTGGAGCATAGAGCTTCACTTCCCCATTCCCAGCCGGAAGGAGGGCCAACTTGGTCATGCATCACTAACTCCTGCCCAACTCTGTCTGTTCCAGTACATCTCCAAGAATGTGCCAGCCACAGACCACGTCATCCGGAGGGAAACTGAGACCACCTTCTCTGGGAGCCACTCCTGTTCTCCTTCTCACCACTGCTCCACAGCCACGCCCACCTCCAGCCACAGGTGGGCGCCACCAAGGGCCACAACAGACTCACAGCCTCTTCTCCTCATCCCCACAGCGGGTGTGCAGCACACCCGACTCACCTACCTGGGGACACACACAGAAACTCCCCAGCCTGGCAGAGTTCTGTACTGAGGGTCCCCCTGAACAAGAGGCTGGAGGTGGTGGGCTTCAAACCAGAGTCCACCCCAAAACATTCATCCACATCCGGGGGGGACCAGACTTCCTTTTCCAGTGTAAACAAACCCCAGAGGAACAACAGCAGTGCTGAGCTCCCCACTAATGTTCTGTTTTGTTTGGGCCTCATTGGCACCACTTTATGTGGCATCATGTACTCACCCAAACACCCTGAGCTATCTGATGCTCTTCGATGAGTTTGCCCACATGAACTTACTCCACCCTGGCTTCCTCCTCTCCAGGGGTGGGAAGCTCTGTCCACACAAACATAAAGGCTCATACAGCTCAAGAAAAAATGTGATTGGACCCTTTCATCCCCAGGCGGCAGTGTGGAGTAGGCAAGGTCCCCTTGCATGTTTGGCCACTGGGGCTGGGCTTCTGAGAGAGGTGGCTAAGGACCGTGGGGGCAGAAGGGTCCCAGACCAGACAGGGGCCCCAGGCAAGTGCTCAGGAGAGGTTGGTTGCAGAGAGGAAAGGAAGAGGCCCGTGCATGTTGTAACTCACCCACCCACAGGACCCCATCTCTCCTTCCGTCTGTACTGGGGTTGGCATCTGTGACACTGTGCGTCAGCCCAGAGTGGGGAAGGGCACTGAGGAGGGAACCTGAGATGGAATGATGGACCAGGAGAGGGTGGGCTGGGACCATTCCTCCTGGGCTGCCCAGCCCATCCTGACCCCTCACCTCACTCTCACCTGGTTTCTCCAGGCATGAAAGCCACACGTGGAGCCTGGAACGTTCTGAGAGCCTGACCTCTGACTCGCAGTCGGGCATCATGCTATCATCAGTGGGCACCAGCAAGTGCAACAGCCCTGCGTGTGTGGAGGCCCGGGCGCGGCGGGCGGCGGCCTCCGGCCTGGACGAGAGGCGCAGGGCTGCCACACCACCCTACCATGACTCCATAGACTCCCTGCGGGACTCCCCACACAGCGAGAGGTCAGATCCTACCCTGTGACCTGAGTCCCACCTTGGCCAGACAGCTGGCACCACTGACCCAGGGCTGACTCTTAGGAACCTGAGATCAAGATCAGGTGCTCCAAAGAGCCTCATCCCTATTTTTCAGATGGGCAAACAAGGCCCCTGAAAGGTTGCATGATCTGCTCAGGGTCATCAGCATGTTAATGACAGACTGCAACTATAGTCAGTGGGCCATGGTGTAGAGTGACCATCTAATTTAATTGTCCAACTAGGACTCTTTTCAGATTAGAAGGGAATGTTAGTAACTGCACTGGGCAAACGGGCTGTCCAGGACAAACCAGAACACATGGTGGCTCTACCCTGCTGTTACTCAGGGTTATTCCTGTGTTCCAACAGGAATAGAAAGATACAAAGAGAAGCAGATTGGAGATGTAGGGGAAGTTGTCTATGAGGAGAGTGACCAGTGCAGGATGGGCATGAGCCAAGAATGACCACAGGCCCTGGCAGTATCAGGAACAACGCCCCATGGATCAAGATGCCCTTGGGTTCCCGATCAACAGATGCAGTGAGAACCAGGATGCAGTGGCCCTGGCAAGTGGGGTCTATGGGAGGAGACAGAGGAAGATGCAGTCCCTGGAACTCCAGGCTGGAATGGAGGGAGAGGAGCAGATGTTGTGCCCAACTCAGCCTACTCCCTGCTTGGCCCCATGCAGCGCAGGACTGCCTGGGCATCCAGAGATGGTCCACCTGATTCTCGCTTCTGAGGAGGTCCTGGTCACACACACAAACTGATGAAACTCACAGCTGCCTACGGAAAGTGCTGAGCACAGAACACCCTACCAGGGCAGAGAAGGCCACACTGCCTGCGGGTTCTGGGAATCAGCCAGGTTTTCCAAGACCAACCTGTCCATATCCAGCTCCACCACCTCTGTGCCTTTGTTTCCCCAGCTATAGAATTGGGAGGATAGCTATCATGCATGTCTTGGGACGGCCACCAGAGATCATGTGTACACAGCTCTGCCTCCTACCTGGCATGGAGCTGGTGCTCACTAGGTGTAGCTATTATCAATAGCAATAGGATTCCTTAATGGTTGGAAGGAAAACAGACAGGAAAAGCATTCCAGGCAAGGAGAACATCTTGAGCTGTTCCAGCAGAGGTACTTAAGAACATGGCTGGTGAGGGAGATGCCTAGAGCAGAGTGGACTCGGGGGTAAATGCACCTGGGCCTAAATAGGCAGGCTGGGGCCAGAAAGATGGCTAATGGCCTGGGCTTCTGCTTGGGAGGTGGGCCCTGGATAGCTAAGCAGGAACAACAACCTTAAGCAGAGTTGTGACCTTAAAAGAATGAACTGCATAAAGCGACAGAGAGACCCTAAGGTGGGGGATTAACCAGAGTGCACAGCGAGGCCCAGGATGGGGTAGAGCAGGAGGGGGTGTGTTCCACGTGCTCCGGGAGAGGGGCAGTGGGTACCATCTGCTGGGTAATTGGATGTGCATGTGGGAGAGGGAAAAAAAGGGAGTCACATGACTCAGAAAGAGTAACGGGGACTCGGGGAGCAGTGACATCTGTGGCTCTACAGTTCAGAAGAGAAGCACAGAGATGGCTGGACAACGGTCAGTCAAGAGGCCGATGGTCTCAGCAAGGGAGATGTGGAAAAAGAAAGGGGGCAGATGCCTGGGACCCAGACTGGGAGAGATTAACAAGGGCAGACTTCTGAATGAACAGATGTTCTCTAGCCCCCGAGACACCTCAGTGGGGTCTTGTTGACCCTCAGCTGTGGGCTGAGGAACCTTCAGGCCACGTGAACAGTTACTTCCCTAAGGCAGCTTTTAGTTTCAATATAGGTAGGAATATTTCCCCTACTGAAGCCAGCAGTCGTGAGTTGAATTGTCCCTGCAGGGACGGTTGGTCCAGGTCACAGGGCTGGCTGAATGAGAATCAGTGGCTTCTGGACTTGGGCAGCATGAGTCCTGGTTCCTGCCCGGCCTCTGTTCAAATCCCAGCTCTACCTTTTCCTAGCTGTATGAACCTCGAATAAGTTGAGTCTCAGGCTCCTCACGTGTAGTATGGGACTAACAAAAGAGTCTTAAAGAATTACTGTATTAGATGAGATCCCACCTGTAAAAATCCCCAGCCTGCGCCTGGCCCAAAGTACCCATTCAGGAATAACCGGTCACTGTGAGCAACCCCACAGCAAAGGGCGGTCATGGAGGCTTACAGTGGATGAGGCAGGCACTGGGCTATGACATCTCATTGATACATTTACAGAATCGCCCCAATAAAGCTATGGCTATCCCCGCTTAACAGATAAGGAAACTGAGGCCCAGAAAGGAAAGGAAAATTGCTTGACGATTCCCACCATAGTTCCTGCGGGCAGAATCCCAGGCAGAACCACTCACTGCCTCCCTAGGGGTCAGCCCCAGCCCCAGTCCCCCGCCCCCGACCCTGACCCTGACCCGCCTTCTGCTTCTCCCCGCAGGTACGTGTCGGCCCTGACCACGCCCGCGCGCCTCTCTCCCGTGGACTTCCACTACTCGCTGGCCACGCAGGTGCCGACGTTCGAGATCACGTCCCCCAACTCGGCGCACGCCGTGTCGCTGCCGCCGGCCGCGCCCATCAGCTACCGCCTGGCGGAGCAGCAGCCGCTCCTACGGCACCCGGCGCCCCCCGGCCCGGGCCCCGGCGCAGACATGCAGCGCAGCTACGACAGCTATTACTACCCCGCGGCGGGGCCGGGACCGCGGCGCGGGGCCTGCGCGCTGGGCGGCAGCCTGGGCAGCCTGCCCGCGAGCCCCTTCCGGATCCCCGAGGACGACGAGTACGAGACGACGCAGGAGTGCGCGCCGCCGCCCCCGCCGCGCCCGCGCGCCCGCGGCGCGTCCCGCAGGACGTCGGCGGGGCCCCGGCGCTGGCGCCGCTCGCGCCTCAACGGGCTGGCGGCGCAGCGCGCACGCGCGGCGCGGGACTCGCTATCGCTGAGCAGCGGCTCCGGGGGCGGCTCGGCCTCCGCCTCGGACGACGACGCGGACGACGCGGACGGGGCGCTGGCGGCCGAGAGCACGCCTTTCCTCGGCCTGCGCGCGGCGCACGACGCGCTGCGCTCGGACTCGCCGCCGCTGTGCCCGGCGGCCGACAGCAGGACTTACTACTCCCTGGACAGCCACAGCACGCGGGCCGGCAGCAGACACAGCCGCAGGCCGCCGCCGCGGGCCCAGCAGGACTCGGCGCCCCTCTAGGGCCCCCGCCGCCCGCCGCCCCCGCCGCCTCGCCCGCCCCACTGTCCTTAAGGAGAACGGAGACCACCGACTGGAGAGAAAGGAGGAAAAAAAGAAATAAAAATATTTTTATTTTCTATAAAAGGAAAAAGGTATAACAAAATGTTTTATTTTCATTTTAGCAAAAATTGTCTTATAATATTAGCTAACGGCAAAGACGTTTTTATAGGGAAACTATTTATATGTAACATCCTGATTTACAGCTTCGGAAAAAAAAAACAAAAAAAAAGAGAGATGGGCCAATTTTTTGACTCTTTAATAGAAACCTATATTGTGGTGCCTTCTGCTGTACGCTAATCTGGGGCTCCTGGAGAGAAGTCTGGGTAGCGGGGTGGGGGTGGGGGAAATGTAGGATCCTGAGCTGGAGGGGGTGAGAGGAAGCCTGGAAAGAGAGGCCCCGGGGTTCTGGGGGGCGGGGCTGCGATGAGGGATTGGCCCCGGAGGAAGGAAATCCGGACGGGAGTAGCTTTACCCCCAAGCAAGATCTTGAGCCCTGAACCCTCTGAGGAGAGGGCAGGGGATCCTAGGCTTGGAGCTGGAGTTGGGTCAGGTACCCTTCAGGGGTAGACTGTTGCCCAGCGACAGCAACCAGAATGGGGAGGAGGGCCTCCCCGCTCCTCGCAGCTGCTAAGGGAGGGAGCACTAAGAGGTCTTCCCAGCAGCCCCGGCCCCAGGGAGGGGGCCGCTCTGCCAGGGCCCCAGTGTTGGCGGCTCCGCCTCCCCCATGGCCGCCAGGATGCCCCTCCGTCCTCTGCAGCACCTTCGTTTACAGGTCGTCTTTTCTATTTTACGCCTGCATGTCCTTTGCATTTCAGATTCTTTAGATTGGATGCATGGTCACGCTGGGACCGAGAAGAACCACTCCACAGTGTATTTGATTCCCCTTTTAGCAATAAAAAACACCATTTCGTTCTCACAGTTCCAACTCCAAGGCCCCAGCCCATCTATAACTTTCACGCCCTCTGCAGCCCTGTCCTCCCCAGCCCCAAAAACTGGGTCCACTGCTAATTTGTCAAAAAGGTGATTGTTTAAAAGAAATCACAAACAAATGGGTACCCTGCCCTGAAATGTCCAAACACCTGACTGTTGACACTTGAACATTTTTATATTATAAATAAAATCAGAAATAATGCATGTTTGACTGTGTGTGCCTAGTCCCCAGATCAGGAGGGAAGAGAGAGAATGAGGACCTGGGGTGGTGATGGATGGATGTCGGTGTGGAGGTTGGAGGTGGCCAGGACAGCTCCTGGGAGGAAGAGACCCTCCAATCTTCACGGTTCAGTTCCTAGGACGGCCCCAGCCCTCTCTCCCCTTCCAACATCCACCAGGTGTCTCCCCTTGCTGCAGAGGTATGTGGCCAAGGGGCTCAGGCAAATTACTCTGCTTCCAGCTCAGCCTCAAAAGCCTGGCCCAGTTCCTGCCCTGAGCTGCAGGGCAGACTGAGGCAACAGTTTCCAGGCCTAGGTGGGTGAAGAGGGAAGGGCTGTGGTGTTGGCACCAGGGCAGCTGAGGCAAGATGACCCTTGGAGCCTCAAACATGTCAAAGGCAAAGTCTGGACATGTAGGATGGCATAATGGGTACCTGTGGCTGCCAGGAGGACCACAGCTGCTGCAGCTTGTAAGCCCATGGGGTGCTGCACTTTTCCCAATTTCATACCCCCTCAGAGCCAGGGCCTGTCTAAGCCTGCAGTTCCTGATGAAGAGTACAAGATTTCAGGCATCAAGAAAGCGGATTGAAGTCCAGGGTTAAGAAACCATTCCCTTCACTGATTAATTTATCAAACCAGTGCCCAGCGCAAGGAATCATTAGGTCCCAGCCAGACGTGAGGGGAGTCGTCTAGCAGAAGAGCTCAGGTGGCTAAGATATATGTGCACAAACGCTCCCAGGATGTGCACGGCCAGTTCAGAGACCTACAGGCAGGAGGGACAGAGAGGTTTAGGGCTGGTTGAGAGGGCTGAGGAATCAACAGGACCTGAATTCAAATTCCAGCTTTGCCCCTCACTTAGCTATGTGATTTCTCTAGGCTACAGTTTCTTCAACTGCAAAATGGTGATGCTAAATCCTACCTCAAAGGGTTGCTGTGGGCATGATATCTATAAAGCACCTGGCATTGCTTCGGCACATAATGGGTGCCTAGTAATGTCTAATTTGACTATGATGATGACAGTATCCTGTGCTTTGCATTCTGGAATCACCCAGAGTGGCCAAAACTGGATGAAAGGGAAGTGGAGAAAAGAAAGAAGTCATCATATTCATTGTGGGGGTGCTGGACAAAACGACCTGTTACAAAGAAACAATGGAAAATAATTAACTAAATACTACATAAACCTGAAAATTACTGACCTCTCCCAGCCCCGCCTGATAATCTCGTCCAGAGCCCTCTACTGGCTCAGGGTTTGCTGTTGGCTTTAAAATGTTCTGAGAGCCAGTAACTCCTCTCTGTGACCCCAAATAATTCTGGATGACCGCTTGGTGTCTGATTTGACCCTCTGAGGGTCTTGAGTTGCTGTTGCCTTCTGAATTTTCAGTCAGAAACCACTTCCATGATTCCAAATGAACCCCTTGACCTCTATGTGACCCCAAATAATTCTGAATGACCTCCTGGTGAACCTATTCACCTTTTCATGACCAGCAAGTGTGGCCAGAAAGGCCTTCACTCTGCCTCTCAAGTTCCTGCCTTAGGGGCATCTGTGAGGAAGAGGTACAGCCCTGTTAAGTGACTTCCCTACCACCACCCTGTCCCCCAGGAGCTCTCAGCGGCTTCCAGCAGCTTCCTGAGTCACAGTCTTGTTCCCCAGTCTTCCAAATCCTTCTTCTCTCTGTCAGGTCGCTTCTGGCTTATCTCCCCAGCCCTCCCAGAGTCCCAGGTGATCATGGGGACTTCCTGTCCCCATCTGCACCAGACTGTGAGCCACATGTGGACAGGTTGCTGGTCAACCCTTTTCTCACCCCAGGATCCCCTGCACCCTGCACAGTGCTGCTGACCTTCATTGAATGAGCATGAAGGCCCGAGACTGTCACCAAGGGTCAGCCCAGGAATCCCTGAGCCCGAGGCCACTTCCCTGGACCACCGGGTGGCACAAACCACTTACTGCATCCCACCTGTAGTCTACCAGCCCCTAGGTCTGAACGGTCCTGGTAAACGGGCATATTAGGAACAAGTGGGGAAAACATGATAGTCCATTAGAATGCAGGAAAAAAATATTAGAACTTTGATTTAGGTTTATTTTCATCTCATCTTTTTAAATTTCTATTTTTGTGTATGTTTTATAATGTACATAATATTTTAGTACAGTAGTACATGTATATAATTTACAATAAATAATTATACAATTAAGAAAGTGAACTAAAAATTTTTTTACTGATGGGAGACACAAGGAGTGTTCAGGGAAGCACGTCTGTTTGCAGCAGGTGGAGTTTGCTCCTCTGCTTTCACTCACCCACCCTCAAGAGGTAGAGGGTGGGAAGCTGGCCCTAAACTTTCTCCACTTTGAGGCAGTGGAGAAAGTACAGAGAGCTCTTTTATGTTGCCACATTGCTCTTTCAATTTCATTTAAATGAACATTTACTTCCCCTCTGCAAAACAAAGAGGCCAGATGGTTTGGTTATAAAATACACTTCAGCTAACCCAACTTAAAGAATCTGGATTTAAATCACTACATTTTTCTGCAAGCTCACATATCCCTTGCATCAAATGCAAGTGTACTTGTAAATGTTGCATACTTAATTGCAAGGTTGACTTATTAACTAAATGTGTTACCACTGAGGTCAAATTGCTGGCCAAACTACAATAATCTATTTAAAAAATAGAAAGGATTTGCTCATCATAGCTGCATTGAGGGTGTCATCACCCCCACCACTTGCCAGTCTGAAGAATGCAGGGATTAAAAGATGCTAGTCTGTGATCATCACGTAACAAATTTCTCTATTCTCAAACATGTCCTTAGCTCGTGTTTCTGAGTCACAAGAAGAGTGGGGAAAAAAAAAAAAACAACCTGCAGAACAATCAGCAACTGTCATCCCACCTATTCCCAAGACCAAGAATGAATGGCTTCCATACCCTTCCCCCACCAAACATCTTTGGGCTTGTTGACAAGTGGCTATTTGCAAGGCAGAATGTCTTCTATTCCTATAGCAGATCTGTACAAGAGGCACCTCTGAAGCTCAGAGACCTGGCAGCACCAACATAAGGACCAAAATATAAATAGGACCATAGCCCCATCCACTTGCAGCCCAGGATGTCTGTGGGACAGAGGGGATGGCACACATACACGATTTACTCCAAAGCATCACTGTAAGAGCAGTATAGTCACAGGTCAGCCGGAAGAGTAGAAACAGGGTGAAAGGTCAACACTAGCTCCACCTTCCCTTCCAGAATGTCAGGGCCACCAGAAGCCCAGAGAGCAGCCCTTCTCGCTAACAGACGGAGTTCTGAAATAGCCTCTTCCTTCATCTTATTTCATCCTCTGATATCAGTTCCAAAACCATCTTTAAAGGGGTTCCTTATATATATATACATATATATAATTCTTATATATATACATTTATGTCCATATAAAAGAAAGCAGTAGTGGCCTCAATGGATGGAAGGTGAGGTGGATGCACATGTGAGTGCAGACAGCGTGGCACTGAGGGAGCAGGCCCTGGTCCTGGATTATTGCAATGGGAGGCAGGAGAACAGGGCATAGTTCCAGATGCTGCTAGTGGAGGGAGGAGAGGATGGTGCTGGTGGTCTGCAGACCTGCTGCTGGTCAACTCCGAGGAACAAGGAAGATAAAGGGTGGGAGGTCCAAGACCTTGGAGTCAAGACCTGCCCTCAAGCAAGGGAGATGAGGGGAACTTGCAAGAAAAGGCGGCCTGGGAAGCCTGCACCCTTCCTGCTTCTCCAGTGAGATGGTGTCTAGAGTATGCACAGCTGGCCTAGAAAATGAGGCTCCGTGGTGGAGAGGGACGTGAGGGCTGGAGAGGGTCTGAGGCCCTGAGAAGCCCTAGGACACAAGACAGTCAATGCCATGAACAGTGTGTCTGCTAGGCCCATGGGGCTCTCCAAACCCCTCTGACTGCCCATCAACTGCCTGGAGCTGGTCCACGTGACCCCTGGCTGGGATTGTGCTCGCTGACCCCTCTGGGGACGTTTGCCTGCCTCTGGGGCCTGCCTATCCATGCCAGCTAAGTATCAGGCCCAGTGGTATCCTTTGTGGCTTTGCTGCCAGTCATAGTCCCGTGGCCCTGGCTGAGGGCAGGGCTTGAGTGTGTCTTTCGGAGAGAAGGGTCGTCCCCTTCCAGGGTGGCCAGCCGGGCCTCAATCTGCTCGAGGTCATCTGAGCCCACTTTGATTTTCATAGCCAGGAGGTGGATATAGGTCTCATAACGGCTTTTCTGGAAAAGGGGTAGAAAAAGGCCAAAAAGAAGTCAAAAGATAAACAACAATGCAACAAAAAATTTGTACCTATATGACAAAAGACTAATTTCCTTAATATTCATAGAGTTATTACAAATCAGTAAAGAGGAGATAAACAATCCAATAAAAAAATTGCAAGGGAATGCACAGAAATTTCACTTATAATTTTAAAAATCCAAACTAATTGGCAGTGACTTCTTAGCATAGGCAACAAAAGTGAAAATAGATAGGATTACATCAAATTCAAAACTTCTGTGTATCAAAGCATGCAATCAATAGCGTGAAAAAGCAACTGACAGAATGGGAAAAAATATTTGTAAATAATACATCTAATAAGGGTCTAGTATCCAGAATATATAAAAACTCCTACATCTCAACAACAAAAACACAACCCAATTTAAGAATGGACCAAGGACATGAACAGACATTTCTCAAAAGAAGATAGACAAATGGCCATAAGCTCATGAAAAGATGTACAACATCTTTAATCATTAGGGAAATACAAATCAAAACCACAATGAGATTATCACCTCACACCCATTAGGATAAATGCTATAAAAAAAAATAAAGGTTGGTCAGGATGTGGAGAAATCGGTACCCTTGTGCACTGCTGGTGGGAATGTGAAATGGCTCAGCCACTGTGGAAAACAGGATGGCTACTCCTCAAAATGTGAAAAATGACATTACCATATGATCCAGCAATCCCACTTCTGGGCATATGCATCCAAAAGAATTGAAAGCAGCGTGTCAACGACACATTTGCACACCCATGTTCAGAGCAGCATTATTCAGAACAGCCAAAGATGAAAGCAACCCAGATGTCCATCAGCAGAGGAAAGGTAAACAAAATGTGGTCTAGACACACAATGGAATATTATTCAGCCCTTAAAAAGGAAGGGAATTCTGACACATGCTACAACATGCATGAATCTTAAGGTTACTATGCCAGGAAATAAGGCTTATTATGTGAAATAAGCCAGTCATAAAAAGACAAGTTCTGTATAACTCCATTTATATGAAGTATTCATAGAGACAGAAAGTAGAATGGCAGCTGCTAGAGGTGGGAGAGGCAAATAAGGAGTTTTTGAACGGGTATAGTTTCAGTTTGGGAAGGTGAAAAAGTTCTGGAGATCGGTTGCACAACAGTGCACAAAAACCACTGCTGAACTATACACTTTAAAATGGTTAAGATGATACATTTTATGCTATGTGTATTTATCATAGTATTTTATGATAATTTAAATATCACAAAATTTACAAAATATCATAAAAATGCTTTAATCCAAATTAAAATAGCAACAAAACACCATATATTAAACCTATTAGACTGGTGAAGATTAAAACACTTGATAGTGTCCAGTGTTGGTAAAGGCGTGGAGAGAGAGGTACAGTCATAATCTACGAAAGGGCTTATAAAGTGGTAAACATTTAGGAGGGAGATCTGGCCGTGTTTGAGAGTCTGGACTCAGCTTCAGGCCCTCAGTACAGTCAGGAGAGGCTGGGGCCCTGGGAGAAGCAGGCAGGAACAGGAGACGCTGTGCTCACCCAGCTCTGCCACACGAGCAGAAAGACCCTGCATCGCTGGGCTTCACCGCCCCTCCCCACCAAGGAGGCCAGGCAGAAGTGAGGAAGACCAGGGCTCGGAAGCTGCCCTCATTGCCCGGTGAGGATCCTGACTCCCGCGCTTAACTGGGGTGCCTCTGGCAAGTGATCTGACCTGTGCCAGCTTCCATTTCCCCATCTGTAAAATGGGAATAATAACAGAGCCCCTTTCACAGAGTTGATAGAAGGATTACATCAGTCAATACAAGGGAACTGAAGAGACTCGCACCTGACCGTCAGCGAGAAATCAGGCCACTGTAGCTTTCCCATTCCTAGGCTTACACTGCAGAGAGAGTGGATCTGAGAAGACTTCGGAAAACTATAAAGCTTTGTATTTTTCAAAACATCAGTACCTGTCCTGGGAAATCTCCTCAGTCCCCCACAAAAATCAGTGCAGAAACCTAAAGACTGAGACTGGTGACTTCCTACCCTTTCTGCTCCGGAGGCTTCCCTGGCTCAGTCTCAGTCTCTCTGTCATCTGCCTGTCCGCCCCCATGTGCAGGTTAGTCCAAAATGGACAAGCATTTCCTGCTCTCCTCCCCCAAGCCAACCCCCACCCTCCACCTGGTGCAGGCGCTGCCCTGTCAAGCCCCCCTTGCAGAGCATCACGAGGCTTAAGCAGGGGAGAGGGCAGGGAGGAATTCGGAGAGAAGGGGTGGGTGCCGAAGCAGAGGTTTTTAAGTCGCTCTGCATGATAAACATCTGTGGAAGAGGAAAATGAGACAAAAGGAGGAAAGTCTCACGGACAGGGCTTGAGAGTTCTGTGGTTTGGCTGTAAAAGCTTCTAGAAAAGCGGGGCCCGTGGGGGAAGCAGAGGCAAAGAAAGATGAGCCTTGGGGAAGGGTGGGGAGGGCAGCCGGGGGTCTCCAGTGGGACCCTCTGGTGCCCTCTGAGAGACACAAGTGAGGGCAACTGTTTGATTAACAACTGGCAGCTGGACTGTGCAGACACTGGCCCACAGGTGCCACGTGTGGTTCATGGTTGCCTCAGGGGAGCCCCCAAAGTGGGGAACCCCCAGATGAGGATCCTCTGGCTGTGGAATGACGGTGGTGGTGAGAGGTGGGGACTGGCCTCCTCCCCCTGCCCCAGCCTTGTCCTTTGCAATCTGTCCCTGGGCAAACCCACCTCAAAGGTGAGATAATGCTCCTTCAGCCGGTCCTCCTCCGCCTCCTTGGACTTGACGCCCCTCTCAGCTGGGTGGCACCGGTGCTCAGCCAGCTCTGCAGTTGCCTGCCTCAACTTACTCTCGTGAGAACGCAGCTGCTCCTCCTGCAAAACAAGTCCTGGACCGTGAGGTCCCACTCTCCGGGTGTCACATGGGAGTGTCTGATCCTGTCCAGCCAAGATCTGCTTCAACAGAGGGAAACTGAGGCTTGGTCAGGGTCATCACATGCGCGTGAGGGTAGAGCCGGGCTCGGGACCTCAGCGCACGTCCTTGCACCTTCTCTCCCCTTGCTCTCCTCGGCATCAGCTCCCGTCCATGCTCCCCAGCAGGCCCCGGAGATGAAGCCCTCACACTTGTATGGGCACTACACACTCCCTGACGTAGACACACCATCACCTAGAACACCCCTGGCTCATATGGACTCTCATATGCATACACAAATGCACTGGACCAAGGGACAGCTGGGCCTGGGCTATCCCTGGCTCTATGATGCCCACACTCTCACATCATGCCCAGACACACACGATGCCCCCAGACCCACACGCACATCCATGGGATATACGGCCACTGGCAGAGACGCGCACGCAGGCCACCCACCACAGCACAGCCAGGCCTCATGTGTGTATGTGTGTGGCCTCAGTCTTCCCATCTGTGAGCGGGGTGGGGTGCAGCAGGGGAAGGGGGACAGTATCCACCCGTTTGCCTCCTCTCCTAGCCTAGGACTAGGCATGGCACAGGAGCTGAGGCAGGGGCTGTGAATGGGGGGCCTGGTGTCGGGGCTGGTGCTGTGATCCCGGGAGCACGGACCTGACAGAGGCGAGTGGTGCAGGAGGGCAGCAAGGGCCGGCAGAACTTCTTCATGGAGCTGACAGCAGCCGGGAAGGCGGGGGCTGAGAAGGTGGCTGCCACCAGGTTGATCCTAAGGATCCAGGACAGCATTTCCTCCTTGCTCCTGGGGCCAGAGAGGAGGTGAGAGGGCGCCGGCTGCTCACAACAGGACTTCCTCTCCCACAGCCAGCACCCAGTACCCAGCACTAGCCTGGCACAGAGAGGGCACAGTGCCTTCATACGGTGAGCAGAGGACGGGGGGAGGATGGCGTGGCCGGGGCTAGACGGGCCCAGCCGCCTCTGAACAGGAAGACCCCCTTCTGCCCCAGTGCCTGGGCAAGACCTGGATCTGCTTGCGAAAATAAAGCTGTCCAGGTCCCGAGCCAGTAGCCCCAGAGCTAATGGGTGCTGAGTCAGCGGCCCAGGGAGACAAAGGGCAGCTGGGCCCCCCTCCCTGCCTGCCCACTGCCCCACCCAGCAGGCACACTCCCATCCTGAGAGCCCAGCTACTAGCCTCCTTTTAAGTCCATCTGACACACGAAACCCCCATCTTAAGTCACGGAAGGATGGGGCGCAGAGAGCGGATGGACAGTCTTTCCCACCCACCCCGTGACTCCACCTGCCCAGTACCTGGGGACTTGAGCGAGCACTGGAATCACCTGGAGGGCTTGTTAAAACACGACTGCTGGCCCATCCCCAGAGCTTCTGATTCAGTAGGTCTAAGGTGGGGCCAGAGAAGCTGCATTTCCAACAAGCTTCCAGGAGATGTTGAGGGGACCGCACTTGGGGACCACAGCTTCAGGAGACCCCAGCTGTTTGGTTTGTGCCAAGCAGATACACTCACTCTGTGGCTGGTGTGCAGGGAACCCTGAGGGTGCCCCGCCTGGGGCAGATGAGGACAGGGGGGCTGTGCAGGCCCTGGGCCCAGGGTGGGAGTCAAGGGCCTCCCACTCCTACTTACGGAGCCTGGAAGAGGAAGACCCTCCAGTCAGCTGTCTTCAGCTTGAGCACATTGGGCTTCTTGCTGTAGTCGGAGGCCCTGGTGGCCAGAGCATGGTGCACACGGATGGCGTTCTTCAAGTCACTCTCAGACAGAGCTTTGTCAGGCCTGTATTCGTCCTGGACAGGCAGGGCAGGGGGTGGGCAAGGCCCTGTCACCACCAAGGTCTGGTTTACTGACCCACACGCCCTTCACCCTCGCCATCCTGCTCTCCCCATCCCTGCTCCTGGACCCCCTCCATCCTGCAGCTCCCACCACTCTTATGTCTGCCTACCCAACAAACCACTGCGGGCACTCCTCCCAGCCGCCCATCTGTCTGAGGGGCCCAAAGAGGTCTTCACACTGGGTATCCTCAGAGCCCCTGGGCATTTAAAAGGCCCCTCCCTGCAACTATCAAAGCCCTTGGTAGGCCCAAGTCAAGCCCCTGCTGGGTGGGGACCCAACATCTACCTAAGCCCCGGGTCCTGGCCGGGACCCTCTGGGTACCGCACAGCGGAGGCTGCACGGAGGACTGAGCTGGCCCCTCCTGGGAAAGGACTCTGGGGCAGCCTCTCACCTTCTGCAGGTACAGGATGGTCCCTTTGAGCACCGCGTAGAATTTCTTCCAGCCACGCCTCCCTCGGGGCGCTGGGGAGGGGGTCAGGGGTTGTGTGGCTGCAACCACCCAGACCAATATCTCTTCCCATGCCCCCCATACGTCTCTCTGGGTGTGCATTCCAGAGGGGTGGCCGAAGGGGACAGACCCCCTCAGCGCCAGCAGCCCTCCCCACGGCCCTTTCCCCGCCTGACACCCACTCCTCTTGCCATCCGTGCCGGCGTGAGTCTTCCTGGTCAGCACGCCGTGCTTGTAGGTGGTGGCGCTGAGAGCCTGCGGGACATCCAGGAAGGGGTTGCCGCCATCCAGGATCCGTGTCACCTTCTTTGTGCCTGTGCCAAACTTGTCATCCACCAGCTCAGACAGCGATTTCCTCAGCTCGTCCTCATCGCTAGGAAAGTACTGGGCCTGAGCGCCGCCTCCACGGGGGCCCTCAGCCCCACATTTACACGCCCTCTCCCCACCGACCACTCCTCTGGGAGGTGAACAACAGAGACAACGAGGTTCCAACGCCAGATCACAGAGACAGACCTTTGACCCCTCCCTGCAGTCTCCATGCTGACCCCTGTCTTCTGACCTCCAAGCTCCAGTCCCCACCCATGACCACAAAGTTGGAGATCTTAGTGTCCCCGGGCCTCCTTCCTTCTCCTCTCTCCAGCCCTGAATGCCCAGCCCTGTGAAGCAGTGATCCATCCATGGCCAGCCGGAAGCTGCCCACGCCCCACAGACACACTGGGGGAGGGCAGGCCAGGAGGTGAGGCCCCCAAAGTCTAAGCTCCCCACTGAAGCCCTGGAAGGAAAATGCCAGCTCTTCCCAGTGGGGTTGGGACTCCTAAAAATCCCTGCCTAGAACCTCTACATGAATCCAAAGACCCGGGCTGTCCTGGGGCGCACAGCAGGGTAGGGTGGCCACTCTTCCCAGGAGCGTCTCAGTCTCCCCAACCAACAAGGTCACCACACCTCTTTCCAGATGGCTGGGCACCTCCAGGTCTCACTGCCTTCACAGGGGAGAAAGTTAGGGGGCAGCACCTCTTCCCACTGCCAAGAGCAGTCGTCACCTAAATATGGTCATGTTCTTGGAGTGACATACAGGGTGACCCATGCCTCCTGCCTGCCGACATCCCAAAGGGGAAAGAGCTATCATCATTTGGGAATAGCGGCAATATCCCCAGTACTGAAAACCGATCGTGAACATCGTGAAACTACAGTCACAGTTCAGTCTATTCCACAGTAATGTAAACACTGCACACTTCCTACCAGTCAAAACAAACCCAAAGGGGAACTTGACAGGAGGTGCTGGCCAGTGGGACAGGAGTCACCAGGGCCCTGTGCTGGGAGAAATCAGCACCATGGAGAGTAACAAGAGTGTCTTCCACGTACTCCCAGCTACCTCTCTTTCCCATCTCAGAGATTCACTCTCCCCATATACCTGTGCCCACGGGCACTACTCACATGGCCCATTCCAGCTTCTCATTCTTGATGGAGTTATAAAGGGTCTGGGAGAGGGGAAATGAGAAAGAGAGGAGTTTAGATGAAGAGTCAACGAAATCTCCACCTACCTCTAGCTACGTGGATACAGTGAGGAAGCACCTTTCAGCCTGTGGGGCAAAGTGGTGCTTGATTCATACTTGTTTGTTGGATGGGTGAATGAATGGGGAATGGGTGAGTGGATGATTTGTTAGATGACTGAGTAGACAGATCTGACAATGAATGGGTAGCTGGGTTGGTGGGTGGGTGGGTGGGTGGGGAAATGGCTGGATGAGTGGATGTAGAGTATACATGGGGGAAGGTTTAGGAGTATAGGGGGTGTATGTGTGGGTGATGGGTGAATGGGTGGGTATATGGGCAGGTGAATGAGTTGCTGGGGAGGTGAATGCGTGGGAGGACAGGTGGATGGGTGGATGAGTAGATAAGGAGAGGTGGGCAGGTAGGCAATGGGATTGGAATTGTTTGGTCTTACTTACAAATCCATTCTTAACAAGTGCTTGTTGATGGTAAAGAGGGTAACTATGGTAAGAAGAGTGATGGAGACAATGCTCTATTTTTTGACCTCCATACTAATCATCTAACTGTCCACCTGGTATCACCAGGTCCTTCAAATCCACTATCTGAAACTGCAGTTATCATCTACTCCCCCAAAACCTGCTTCTCTTCCTCCAAGGCAGAGAACTGACCAGGCCTGAAAAGGCAGAGTTCTACCCTAGGCTTCAGTCTCAATACAAAACTGGATTCCCTTAATTCCTGGTGATATTGGAAGAATGAGTGGGTTTTTCCTCTTGGGGAGGACAGTAATGGTGTTGGTGATAAAAGTGCTAGTAATGGTGGCATCATCTGTGACAACTGGTGGCAATGTCGAGGATCACCACAACAGCAATGATGACAATGGAGCACTAAAAAAATTTCACAAAGCCTGCCCTGCACCTAAGTCAAGAAACACAGAACAGTCAGGTGTTGAGCTGGATGGGCTCTAATTCTGTCCCAAAGTCATGGTGGCCCAAGATGTAGTGGGACAGAGACCTCTCTCCCCTCCACCGAGCTTAGGGACACGGGGACCCTCAGCAGGCAATACCTTCAGCAGGTCTTTAGCAAAGTCTTGGCCATCATTCAGCTGGTCCAAGTTGGCAATGAATTGCTGGCAGGACATCTTCTTGCCAATGTTCTGTAGTGGAGAAACAGTTCTGCCTGAGAGCAGGGATGGAGGCTGGTGTGGCCCCCACAGCCTGCCCCGCCCAGCCAGAAGCGATGAGGCTGCATCAAGGGCAGTAATGAAAGAAAAAATTGCCTGGATTGCCCTTTGTCTTCAAGAGTTTGCAAAACTCTCTTTCACATTCAAGATTCTATTTGATCTTCAAGCACCATGAGAGGTTGGGGCTCTCTTCAAACCCAGAGGAAGGAATCAGGTTGGATGAAGTATTGTCACAGCTGACATTGTCAGATGCCTAACATGTTCCAGGTATTATACTTGACATGCATTATCTTACTTCCTTCTCATAACAAGGAGAAGTTTGAAGTGGGTGTTATTCTTACCCCCATTTGGCAGGGAAGGAAACTTGAGGTGCGGGAAGGTGAAGTGACGTGCCCACGATCACACAGCAAGGAAGTGGAAGGGCTGAGTGCTTCTGACACCACAGCCCGTACTCTCACCTGCTCCTCCACGGTTATCTCTCCCACAGTCACATAGCACCAGGACTTGAACCCAGGCCTCTTGACTCCTGAGCAGAAGCCCTGTGTATCCCATCACAACTGTCTCACCCTCCCACCTGTACAGAGGAGCAGCAAACCTCCAAGAGGTGGGTGCAGTGAGGGAGGGTTTGGTCTTAAGAGAATCAAAATTCAGTTTCCACCAACACACATGGGTACCTCATGCTGAGCTGGGCTAAGACCAAGGGAACCCAAGCAAATGGTTTCACTCTAGGAGGCACAAACAGACAAATAGCTAGGGATGACTGTAGCCCCAAGTTCTGCCTTCTTTTTTTAACCACTAAGTAGCAAAGTGCTCCAGCCCTGCAAACCCAATGCCTGACATGCATACTTTCAGACTCTCTTTACAGAATCTGTTTGAGGAGTCACTGGGTGGCATTCCACCTTTATAAAGACAAAGACCCTTGAACCCAAGATACTCACTGGTGTGTGATTCTGTGGACTTAGGTTTGCTATAAGGCAGTGTTTCCAAAGATTTACCTACAGGTGGGAATAGGAATCCCCTCAAAAAAGATTTCATAATGAGTTTATTTACATGCTTTTGTGCATTGGAAGTCTCCAAGGACAGGACTCCATGTACAGTTTCCCAAATTTATTGACCTTGGCACCAATATAGCAAAAAGAACATACTAATATCATGTGGTACATTCACGGAACACAGAAAACAATTCAGAAAACAACAATATAAGGCTTTATAAGTTGCTGACAAGGAAGAATTTTTCTACATCTTTTCCAAAGGGTTAAGGAGAAAAGATTCTATGTGTGCTTTGATATAGTGTGTTTCCCATGGCTGTGTGTATATTCAACATGTGCATATACATATATATGTGTGTGTGTAGCCATGTATGTGTGCATTCATAACAGAAGAGTATGATGGCAATTTTGATATTGTCTGAGTTTTACACACACACTGAACATTCACCAGCCATCAGGAGTGCAAAATCAAAAAATAACCAGGCAACCTCAACACCAAAAAAAACCAAATAACCCAATTAAAAAATGGACAGGGGACCTGAACAGACTTTTCTCCAAAGAAGAAATACAGATGGCCAACAGGCACATGAAAAGATGCTCCACATCGCTAATCATCAGGGAAATGAAAATCAAAACCACAATGAGATACCACCTCACATCTGTTAGAATGGCCACTATTCAAAAGACAAAAAATAACAAGTGTTGGCGAGGATGTGGAGAAATGGGAGCCCTCCTGCACTGTTGATGGGAATGTAAATTGGTACAACCACTGTGGAA
Organism: Manis javanica; assembly: GCF_040802235.1. Lineage (NCBI taxonomy): Eukaryota > Metazoa > Chordata > Mammalia > Pholidota > Manidae > Manis > Manis javanica. The sequence continues at coordinate 86,685,884 of NC_133169.1, read as the reverse complement.
AGCAGTATGGAGGTTCCTCAAAAAAACTAAAAATAGAAATACCATTCAACCTAATAACTTCACTTCTAGGAATTTACACAAAGAAAACAAAATTTGAAAAGATACACACACCCCTATATTTATCACTGCATTATTTATAATAGCCAAAATACAGAAGCAATCTAAGGGTCCATCAGTAGATGAATGGATGAAGAAGATGTGGTACATATCCGCAATGGAATATTATTCAGCCATAAAAAGAAAATAAATCCTACCATTTGCAACAACATGGATGGATCTAGAGGTTACTATGCTTGGTGGAAAAAGCCAAGTGGAGAAAGACAAATACCATATGATTTCGCTTATTTATGGAATATAAAAACAAAGCAAAACAGAATGAACAAAACAGCAGTATTCTCACAGACACTGAGAAGTGACTAGTGGTTACCATGGGGGAGGGGCTGAGATGGGTAAGGGTGGTGAGGGGGATAAAGAGGCACAAAAATTCTGAATCATAATATAAGTTGGTCATGGAGATAGTAGTACAGCATGGAGAACATAGTCAGTGATTCTGTAACACCTTTCTATGTTGACAGATAGTAACCACACTAGAGGGGGTAAGGATTTAATAATATGGGTTACTGTTGAACCTCTGTGTTGTATATTTGAAACCAATATAAGATTGCATAACAATGATAATTCAATTAAAAAATGATGAGACAAGATTCCAATCCTAGTAATGATGACTATCTTGTTGCAGATGAACTTTGGGAGCAAAAACACTCACTGGTAAAAATATTAATAAAACACCTGTGTGAAGGCACTGGAGAAATAGAAAAGCAGTGAGGACTTCAAGGATAAAGATCCTGCAAAGAAGGAAGAATGGAGAGATGAGCCCAACAAAGAGCAGCTTTCTTTCTTGAAGCACTTGCCAACTCACGAGCAGGGGCCAAAAGGCTGAGCCACTGAGTGGCCAATAGGACTGGAGAACAAAACCTGGAGTTCAGGACCTACAGGGGGGCCTGGGAAGCACCCCAGTCATACTTCAACAAAAAAAGTTGAAATAAGGAAGTATATACTAAAGGAAGTTCTTCAGACAGAAGGAAAATTATCCCAGAAGGAAACATGGAAAGGCAGAAAAGAGTGAAGGGCAACAGAAAAGGTGGCTAAGTCTAAATGAATATGGATTATGTAAAGCAATGATATCAAAGTTTTGTGGGGAAGAAATGTGTAGAGAGATATAATAGTTAAAAGGATGGTAGCAGTAGTATATAAATTGAGAGGGCAATAAATGGAGTTAAAGTGTTAAGGATATTTCATTGGCCAGAATGTGGAAAAAGTACTTTTAATAAGTCAGGGAAGCATATTGCAAACTATAAAAAGAACTCTAAAAGAATGCACAACTAACAAGCTGTCAGGGAGAAATAGAATTCTAGGAAAAGCTTAAATAATCCAAAAGTCATCAAGAAAGGAGAAAAAAAGGAACACAGAACAGATGAGTCAAAGAGAAAACATATAGTAACCAACTATGTTTAAATCAAATATATTAGTAATTCATTAAATGGTCAGATTAAATGGCAAAGATTATCAGACTTGATTTTTTAAGTATATGATACATGAGATACCTCTTAAAAGAACAGAAATCTTAGAAGCAAAAGATGGAAAAAGATATACAACAAACACTAACAAAAGAATTCCAGTATTGCACACTAATATCTGACAAAATAGACTTGAAGGCAAGAAGCCTTCCTAGAGATAGAGACATTTCATAATGACAAAAGGGCCAATCTACCATAAGATATAAGCATCCTAAATTGATATGCACCTAATAACATAGTCTAGAAAAATATAAGGCAAAAATTGACAGAACCAGAAGAAGAAAGACATATTCACAATCTTGGAGATGTTAACACTGTTCTCTCTGTAACAGGAAGAACAAGAGCACTAAATAATTAACTCATTAAAAATTAATAAATGTCAACAAATTAGGTAACCTAGATGAAATGGACAAATTCCTGGGAATACACAAACTATTGAAACTGGCTCAAGCAGAAATAGAAAATCTAAATAGTCCTGTAAGTAAATAGATTGCATCAGTAATCAAAAACCTCACAAAAGAAAAGTCCAAGACCAAATGGCTTTATTAGTGAACTTTACCCAACATTTAAAGGAAAATTAACTCCAATACTTCTCAAACTCTTCTCCAAAAGTTGAAGATGGAACACTTCCTAACTCAGTCTATGAGTCAGCATTACCTTGATACCAAAACCACACAAAGACATCACAAGAAAATTATAGAGCAATATCCCTTATGAATATAAATACAAAATCCCCCAACAAAACACTAGTAAGCAGAATCCAGCAACATATTAAAAGGATTATATATTGTGGCCAACTGGAATGTATCCCAGGAATGCAAGGGTGGCTCCATATACAAGTCTATCAACGTAATACACCACATTAATAGAATGAAGGAAAAACAACACATGATCATCTCAATTGATGCAGAAAAAGCATTTGACAAAATTCAAGAATCCTTTCATGAAAAAAGAAAAAAAACACTCAACAAACTAGAAATAGCAGAAACCTTCCTCAAAATGATAAACATCTATGAAAAACTCACAACTAACATCATATTCAATGGTGAAAGACTGAAAACTTTCCCCCTAAGAATGGGAAAAGGCAAAGATCCCCATTTTCCCCATTCCTATTCAATATTGTACTGGAAATTCTAGCCAGAGTAATTAGGCAAGAAAAGAAATAAAAGGCATTTAAATTAGAAAGGAAGAAGTAAAACTACCTCTATTCACAGATGGCATGATCTTATATATAGAAAATCCTAAGTCCACACGTACACACAAAAAACCTTTTAGAGCTAATAGGTTCAGCAAAGTTTCAGGATACAAGATCAACACACAAAAGTCAATTATATTTCTATGTATTAGTAATGAACAATCAAAAAAAGAAACCAAGAAAACAATTCTATTTACAATACCATCAAAAAACTCTTACAACTCAACAACAAAAACACAAACAACCCAACTTAAAAATGAGCTAAGGATGTAAGTAGATATTTCTCCTAAGAAGATATACATATGATCAATAAGCATATGGAAAGATGCTCAGCATCACTTATCATTAAGGAAATGCAAATCAAAACCACAATGAGATATAACTTCACAGCCCTTAGGATGGCCACTATGAAAAAAAAAACAGAAAATAACAAGTGTTGGTGAAGATGTGGAGAAGTTGGAAACCTTGTGCACTGCTGGTAGCAATGTAAAATGGTGCAGCCAGAAGGGGAAACAGCATGGATACTCTTCAAAAAGTGAAAAATAACATTGATCCAGCAGTACCACTCCTGGGTATATACCCAAAAGAATTGAAAGCAGAGTCTCAAAGAAATATTTGCACACCCATGTTCACAGCAGCATTATTCACAATAAACAAAAGGGGGAAGCAACCCAAGTGTCCACCAGCAGATGAAAAGATAAACAAAATGTAGACTTTACATACAATGGAATATTACTCAGCCTTAAAAGGAAGGGAATTCTGACACAATACAGATAAACCTTCAGGACATTATGCTGAGTGACATAAGTCAGTCACAAAAATTCTAATTCTGCATGATTCCAGTTATAACAGGTGTCTAGAGCAGTCAAATTCACTGAGACAGAAAGTAGAATGGTGGCTGCCAAGGGTGGGAGAGGGAAATGGGTTATTTAATGGGTATTGAGTTTCCATTTCAGAAAATTAAAAAGTTCTGGAAATTGGTTGTACAACAATGTAAATAGACAATACTATTAAAGTATACACTTAAGAATTCTTAAGATGGTGTATTTTATGAGTGTTTTGCCACAGTCTTTAAAATAAAACTTATAAAATTCAGAAAAAATGGGCAAAGTACTTGAATAGACATTTATCCAAAGAAGATACGCAAATGTCTAGCAAGCACATGAAAAGATGCTCAACACCATTACTCATTAGGGAAATTTAGATCAAAACAAAAATAAGATACTACTTCATACCCCTTAGGACAACTATCATTTAAAAAAAAAAGAAGTGCCAGTGAGGATGTGGGGAAATTGAAGTCTCATACACTGCTAGTAGGAGTTTTAAATAGTTCAGCCACTATGGAAAACATTTTCACAGTTCCTCATAATGTTAAACATGGAATTACCATATGATGCAGCTAGTCTACTTCTAGGAAATAGAAACAGGTGTTCAAACAAAAACTTGTACACAGATGTTTATAGTAGCACTATTTACAACATCTAGAAGTTGGAAACAACCCAGATATCCATCAACAGATGAATGAATAAACAAATGTGGAATATCCATGTGATGAAATATTATTCAGCCATTAAAAGGAATGACACATTGACACATGCCTTAAACTGGACGAACCTTGAAAACATTATGCTAAGCGAAAGAATTCAGACACAAAAGGTCATATATTGTATGATTCTATGTACATTAAATACCCAGAATAGGCAAACCCACAGAGAAAAAAAGCAAATTGGTGGTTGCCAGGGACTGGAGTGGGGAGAGAATAGGGAATGACTGCTGATGGGTACAAGGTTTCTTTTGGGATGATGAAAAAGTTCTGGAACTGGAGAACAGTCATAGGTGCGCACCACGTGAATGCACTCAACTCCATTGAACTCTACGCTTCAGGAGGGAAAATTTTATGTTACGTTTTATGTTACATTTTGTATTTTACCACAATAAAAAAATCAGTAAGGACATACCAGATTTTTATGACACTTGACCTTATCAACACTAGAACATTACAACTAACACATCTTTTCAGGACCACGTGAAACATCCACTAAAACTGATCTCTCTCTGAATGGAAAAGTAAGACTCAACAAATTGGAAAGAAGTGAAATCATACTGGGTAAGTTACCTGCTTTGAAATACAACAACAACTACTACTACTACTAGGCAAAAAAGACATGTACTTGGGACATCCCAAGGCCAAATGGACGTGCATGACTTGGGACCTCCAAGTTCCTAGCTCCTCCCTTCCTTCCTGGATCCGCAGGGCCTCCCAGCCTGCCCTTGACCCTCAAACCTTCTTACAGCCTCTGTCTCCTGGCAGGAAGAGTTACCCTGAGGCCAGCCCCTCCCCAAGCCCATCTCCCTCCCAGAGCAGGGCCTGGATGGGGGTTGGTGCACTGCCCAGGCCAACACTCAGAGAGTGAAGCCTGGTCACTGCATCTGACCCACAGAAGCCGGGCCTTCTCCACAAACCTGGCACGACCAGCTGAGCAGCCCTGGAGTCGGAACAATCCCAGCCCGTCTTTAAGGCTCCCCCAGAAGCAGACAGAAACAGGCCAAGCAGAAAGAAAGTAGATGTTGTCCTTCAGGGCCAGGGAAGGGGCCCATCAAAAGTCGTAAAGGCAGGGAAACCCTTGTCACTATTGGCAAATCTAGACTCACCCCGGGTGATACTTGGTACTTCCTTTAAGTTCTTGTATGGGGCTTGGTCACCATCCGAAAATGGGCAGGCCTGGCACAGCCTTCAGGATGGCATCCCAAGCCCTGCATGTGTCCCTCAAGTCCTCCGTCTTCCAGCCCCAACCCGCCTCCCCACACTCCCGCCACACTCTTCAAACAACCCAAGTTTTGAGAGAAATTAAGCTGTTCCTGAAAAACAATTCATCTTTGTTCCAGCTTGGACACTCACGGAGCGGCTTCTCCCACCCACCTCCTCCCCTCTCAACTGGCCTCATCCTTAATGGCTCTCCCCTTCACCCCACGCCCACTGCATTGCCCAGTGCTAGTGACCGTACATCCAAAATACTATTTGGATTTTTCTCTCCCTGTCTCCGTCTCCAATTCTAACCCAAGCTGCCGTCTCTCTTGTTTGGAGGTTAAAATCGCCATCCTCTGACATCCTTCCCTCCCAGCTCACCCTGTCATGGGAAGTGAGCTTTCCTGACTCCCACCAGCCCTACTGCTCATCTCAGAGAAGTTTCTGGTTCCCTTCCCTCTCCTGCATCACCAGTTCCTCCTTGCCTGCTTGGCAGATCCGACTGGCACGCACACGTGGCCTGGTCCTATTTTAAAACAGTCCCACCAAGGCTCCTCCAGCATAGCTCATTCCAGGGTCAAGCTCAAAGCCAAGGATCTCAAAAGAGCTGTCCACCGCCTCCACTTCCTCACCTCCCACCTTCACCTCCACCTACTCCAGCCTGGCATTTGTCCTCTCCACTCCACCTAAAGTGCTTTTGTAAATTTCTCCAGTGACCTTAGCCATCCAATGACAATGACCCACCAATGGCCATTCCAACCCCAATGGTCACTTTTATGTTGTCATCTTACTTGACCCCATGGTGGCCTTTTAGACAGTTGGCCATTCCCTTCTCCTTGAAACACTTTCTTCTCTTCGCTTCTGAACGTAGTGTGCTCCTGGTAGTCCTCCTGTATCCCTGGCTTCCTCACCATCTCTGCTGGCACTCTGCTTGGCCTCTGGGTGCCAGGAGCAGGCCACCAGCCTGCCTCTCCCAAAGACACTCAGCCAGGCCCGTGGCTTTAATTCCATCAGGACGACAGGTACCACCTCACCTCGTCTCGTCTCTCCCTTGTGTCCCAGGTTTGTTTGTCCCACCATCTCCTTGGCATCCCCATGTTCATGTCTAATAGACATTTCAAAGCTGACATGTCATATTGGGACTCGAGTCCCACTTACCTGTCCTACACACACACACACACACACACACACACATTTCTCACCCATCAGATGCTGAGGCCATCCTAACTCCTCTCACCGGCCACCCCATCAGCAAGTCCCTCAGCTGGTCTTCCTCATCTGTCCACACGCACCACCCTGCGGGCCAAACACTGTCCTTTCCCACCCAGACTCAAGCAATAGCCATGATGGAAACAGTTTTGCAGTTTCCCCAAATGTTAAATGCAAAATGACCATGTGACCCAGCAATCCATTCCTAGGTCTGTACTCAAAAGAAACGAAAACAGGTGTTCAAAGAAGAACTTACACACCAGTGTTGACAGCAGCATTATTCACAATAGCCAGAAGGTGGGAACCAGCCTCTGCCTGGAATACCTCGCCCCTGATCTTTCTGTAGCCGCCTCCTGCTGACCCTCCCGGGCTCTGTCCCACCCGCGCCTCTTCCTTCCCTGACCCCCGCCTGCCGCCACCACTCACCTGTTCACTGCCTTCACAGACCTCTCGCTATCTGATCGCTTGTCTGCCTGTTACTGTCCACCTCCTCTAACCAGAAAGCAGACACCGTGAGGCAAGGGTTCCCTTTCCTTCTTGCCCATGGAACACAGAAGGCGCCCAGCCCCTAGAGTCCAAACGCCACTCCACAGCCTTCCTGATTCCTCCACCAGGCTGGGGCAATCTGACGGGCACGACCTGCCTTCCCCCTGCCAGCCCCTTCACTGTCTTCCTCCTGACCACAGCTGTTTCTGGGGGGCCTAGCAGGCCTCACACTCCTGAGGCCCCTACATTCCCGCAGGCACTGTCTCTGAAGAGCAGCAGAGAGAAGGGAGGAAGAAGAGAGGGGAAAAAGCACAAAGCAGGGGACATGGGAGCTCACAGCAACTGCCACAACCAGGCCCTGGGCCAAACAAGCGGTGTCACTAAGCCTCACAGAAGCTTGACACCGAGGACCCCGATATGGTGAGGTCAGTAACTGGCCCCGAGCCCCACAGCTGTCGGGTCATTCGTGATAATGCCTCAAGAGAGAAAGAGGGTCAATTCAGAAAAAAACAGAGAGAGCAAGAAGGGATCTTCAGTGTCCGTTGGCTGCAAGTATGAACAATCCTGCCCTGCCCACTTCTGATCTAAGAAGATGCCCGTGTTCTCTTCAGTTGTGGGCATTAATGTGGGGATGTGAGCAGCTGGGGCCCCCCAAGCTTGGGGGTATTGTCCACCTGGAGTTCACCGAACAGTGGCCACTGCAGGACTTCACCTTGGGGAGGGGCCAGCAGTGACCGGGTCCTGAGATTGCCCTCCAGCGCAGGCATGGGTGAAGGTGGGGAGATGGGTCTGCATTTAGTGCTCCTTTTAAGGTGCGCTGGCGACACCCGCTCTCTGTAAACAGAGTGGGCGCTCTCGGGGAACATTACCCGTCCGTGCACGTTAGCTCTGGTGGCGTTCCCCTGAAATGCACGTGTTTTCTCTCCCATTCCCCACTCAGGCTGCCGGGCCAGGCACATAGAACCAGAGTCATCACGTGACTACTCTTTGTGCCGAGGTCACCAAGGCTCTCCGCCTCCCAGGCCAGGTGCCCAGTGTGCCCACGGCCACTCAGGCTGCCGTCAGGCTGTGGCCTTCACATTCTTGACCCTCCAGGAATCTTCAGGCTAGGCTCCCAGGCTCTCCTTCACTCAGACAGTAATATTATCAATGAGCACTGTTGTGATTCTTACATGATATTATTCATAATAAAATCCTTATGAGGTGCCAGACTCTGACACCTGGTGGTGTATCTATTAAGTCCCAGGGTTTTCCCCAGGACACTGGGGAGGGAAAAATCATTCCCAGCTCACAGACACAGAGCCAGCAACCCAGAGAAGGCAAGTGTCTTGCCCTGAGTCACAGAGCTACCACAGGGAGGCAAGGGTAGGACCTGAAGTCGGGCCTGGCCCAGCTCTCTCTTCCATCCGGTGTGCCCCAGACGTCCCCGGTCAACTCCAGGGCCAGACATGCTGGTGTGCTGTCCCCATTAGTCACTGAAATATCCCCAACCCAAGGGCTCTGACCACCCCTGGCTGAGCAGTGATGGGGTAGGGATTGGTGGAGCCAGACGGGGTGACGGGGGACACAGAAGGGGAACATGGAGATGGGGGGCTAGGCTCACAGGGCATGCACACCACCGGCTACACTTACCACCTGAGGGAGGGCGGAGAGCCCAAAGAGGGGATCCCGGAGCAGATAGAGGAAACAAGAAGGAGTCAGTGAGCTGCAGGCAGCACCAAGATGGCCCATGTTCCTGAAGGGGTGCAGCCTCACAGCGTGGGGAACCCACCTGGCCTTTCACTGTGCGCCAGTGGGGGGTGGGGGCTATGGGAACAACAGGTAGGGGCTGCCTGGGGTGTGGCACTTCAATGGGCTGCACTCAGGCCTGGGGGACGAGGCGTGGGAAGAGCACAAGACCTTTTAGTCATGTGTGGCATGGACACGCTAGGGGCCCACACTGTATTCAGCACTTCCTAAGTCCCCACTCAGCTGTTCTTACTGCCTGGCTTGAGGGTGGGGACCCAGGCAGCTCTCAGAGGGATACACTAGGACAGACCAAGTCCAGAAGCCAAGCTGCCCAGCTCCCAGGTCTGCTTAGAGAAACATTGCTGTCAAGCAGGAGGTCTCGGGAAGAGGGCTAGAGGAAGGGACAGCGCTTGGACAACTCAGGATGAGTCGGTGAGAGGACCCGTCCCCTCCTGGACTCCCCCAACTCACATGTCCGTGCAGGTCTGTGTTGAGCAGCATCAGGGCACAGGTGAGCGTGTGGATCCCATCTAAATCAGAGATGGCGGCACCATAGGTGAGGACCAGCTCTTTCCCAGCCCCAGCCACCCACCTGTCTCCTAACAGAGCCAGTCTGGAGGCCTGGAGATAGCAAGAGGCCAGCCACCTCCCAAACACACCTCAGGACCCAGGGCCTGCATGAAGCCCCCTGCCTGCCCACTGTAGCCCTGGAGCCCCTTTCCTGCCCCTTGTCAGGGCCAGCCTGTCCCTCAGAGGGGACCCGAACACCCTGGGCCTGTTCTCGCCCAGACTCACACCTCCTGTGACCGAACTCACCTGGAACCTCAGGCCCAGGAATGGCTCTGGGTCCCAGGCTATGTCCCTGCCATGTCTGTGTCTCCACCGATAACCAGCCTAGTCCCAGTTCCTGGGACTCCGGGCCATCCGTAGGGCAAATCCTGACCCTACCAGGGCTAACCCAGACCTTCATACCAGGCCTCCCGCCACCCCAAGAACGAGCACTGAGGCAGGGAGAATGAAGACCCAAAGGCCTGATGTGGGACGGGAGACCTTCAGACACCGAGAACGACCGTGGGCCAGGCATCTGGGAGGCCCCCTGCCCAGCGGGCACAGCCCATTCATGCATCTGTTCTTTCACTCAATGTTCATTGAGCAGGACAGAGCGGCGGGCAGACCAGGGGTCGCAGGCAGCCAGGGCCCGGCTGAGAGGGGCTCAGTGGGCCAGGCGGAGGAGGGCAGACAGCCATACCTTCCGAAGTGCTGTCGTCAGGGTTGCACTGGCAGTACCGGTGGGAGAAGTGGGTAAGGACCCGCTCCCGCTCCTGCGTCTCCCCCATCAGCGGAAAGGCCTTGAGGAAGGTTCTGGAGAGCAATTCAAGGATGCTGAGTGCCTCCTAGAGTCCATGAGTCAGTCTGGATCCTCATACAGGGTAGGAGCCCACCCCATGTATATTACCCACACCTGCCAGAGGGGGCTCAGGCTCCAGCACCCCAGATCTGGGCCAAGGGAGACCCCCTGGCCTCCAGGGCAGCTTCCGGAGTGCAGAAACCAGGGGGTCTGGCAGGCTTTGGAGTTTCAGCCCTCACTGCCCTCCAGGGCCCTTCTGGGAGTAGGCAGGGGACAGGTTGTGAAGAACAAAGACAGATGAGCACCTCAAGGCCACCATCAGTTCATCTTTGGGGCAAATGGTGACTGCACACTCCCCCCTCCACAGCTGGGCCCAGCAGGTCCACAGCTGCCCTGAAGCTGCTTTTCCTCAGCTATCCCTGCTCCTCTCTTGATGCACCACCCACTGAGCCCAGGCCTAACCCCAGCCTCCCTCGTACTCCCCCGGGCCGTGTCTGAGCTGTCACCGAGTCCCCACGACGTGCTCTTCACCTCTGAGCTCCATCCCTCCTCCTCATCTGCCCTCAACAGGTGCACGCCCAGGACACCCGAAACAGCCTCCAGACAGGCACATCCCAGCAGCTCCCCAGCACATCCTCCCTGCACACACTGGGTGGTCCTTCCAGACACACATGCAGTCAAGACTCCTCCCGATTCAAACCCGTCACTGGCTCCCCAGAGTCCTCAGAGTAATGTCCCCGCTCCTCATGTCCTGGTCCTCCCGACGACCCCACTGCCCTCCTGCCCCGCTAACCTCACACCCCACACCACTGCACACCCTAGCAAGGCAGCATTTTCCCTGCTGCTGCCTCTGAGCAGGCTGGGCGCTGCCTGAAAGGCCTGCCCCCCCTTGGCTGGGCAGCTCTGGATCCGTCTCAAGGCCCAATTCAAAGGTCCACGGCTCTCAGGGCCCTGCAGCTGATCCCCAAACCAGGAGAGCTGGGAGATGGGGCCTAGCACACCCCTTCACTGCAAGCTGACACCGTTTGGGCCGCTAGGTTCATGAGACGAGCTTGTTCCTGATTTTGCTGTGGATCTTAAGCTTCTGTGATGCCCACTTTGCTTTATCCTCCCTCATGCTGCTCCTAAGGCACCCTGGGACCCATGAGCCCCATCGTGGCCAGCCCTCAGCCCCCGAGGCTGGCCAAGGCACCCAAAACTGCAGACCACCCTCCAGTTTAGCCCCAGTCAATGAGCGGCTGCACAGAACACTGCCTGCCTCTAGTTGTCCTCCTCCCCCTGCTCCCAGCTCCCGTTCTCTTCCCCACCTCACTCCCCATCTGGCCCCTTCTGCTCCTCCCCACACTCCACTGGGACTTGCTGAATCCCACTGTCCATCCTAGCCTTGGCCTGTCCCACCTATGAGCCATCCATCCCAGCTCCTACTCCCTCACCCAAACACGCCCTCCCCAGGGGTCCACCCCAAACCCCAACCCGCACACTGCCACCAAGCTCTCAGGCTGCCCCCAGGTCGGCCTCACCACTGTCCACGCTCTCCCCTGCATCTTGGCACCACCAGCCTGTCTGCTCCATCTTCTGGGCAATCTCTCGCACACCAACCTTTCCTCCAGCCCCACTGCCCAACCTCAGACCTCACCTCTCCCACCAGGCCCTCTTCAGAAGCCTGCACACCTCTGGATCAAAGGCCCCCAACAGCTGCTGCCAGCACTGCCTCCCAAAACACTGCTTTACACACAGCACCTTCTGTGGCTCCCTAGGACCTGTGCAGTCAAGCCTCAACCTATTGGTCTGGCTTACAAGGTCCTCCAGACCAGCACCCATGCCTCTGACCATGAGCTGACCCACCAAACACCTTCCCAACCAATCTTCCTCATTCTAAGGCAAACTTCAGACTCAGCTCCAGACAGAGCAGCTTGCAGGGGACCAACGCTGGCCCCGAGAACAGCCAGACAGAAGGCAGCTCTCTGCACCTATCAGAGACCCACTGGCACAAAATAGCCAAAAGGGCTGAGATTCTGGAGAAAAGACAGCTGAGGCGAGGTGGGCTGGCCTGTAGCCGCCCTTCCCTGGGGACGCTGATGCTTATGGGCACAGGAGAGGTACAACATTGGTGGCTTCACGGAGCGGAAGGGACAGACCAGGGGTCTTGAGGGGCTGTAAGCACCCGGGCAGTTTTCCCCCTGAGACATATGGCACATTCTGGAGAGGCGAGGGGCGGGACACTACAAAGCTAAGCAGAAAGCCTCTCAGAACTAGAAGGCTTTGGAGGCTTTTTGACAGTCTCACAGCATTGAGACAAAATTAGAATTCAGGTGCCACCAAAGGGGAGGCTCCCAGTGGAAACCTGGGCATGAGCCTGAGCCTTACCAAACGTGGGTGCAGCCTGTCCTCAGCACAGCCCTGGCTGGGTCAGGTGCCCCCTTACCCTCCTCTAACGGTCTAGCAAAGGGCAAGGTAAACCCCCCTGGAGAAACATATAATCACCTAGAGCCTCTATAATCCTATGCAAAATGTAAGGCATCTAATAAAAAGGTTACTAAGTGTGCAGAGAGACAGGACATATGATAAAAAAACTTATTTTTTCAAGAGGCAATAGAAACATACAGACAACTCAGATGATATAGATACTGAGGTGAGCAGAGAAGGACTGTGAAATAACTATGACTAATATGCTCAAGAAAAGAGAGGGAAGGATGGAGAAAATAAGTGAAGAGATGAGGAATTTCCCCAGAGAATTAAAATCTACTTAAAAATATTTTTAATAAAATGAAGACTCTAAAACTGAAAAACACAACAATAGTAAGTAAAAACTCAATGAATGGGTTTAAGGGCATTAGACACAGAAAAACACTAAGTGAACTGGAAGCGAATCAATGGGAAGATATCCCAGCAGAAGCAGAGAAAAAAGAATGGGAATACATTTTTAAAGGTATAGGTGACACGTGGGACATGACAAGAAGATCTAACGTACACGGACCACCCATGCCTTAGCTCAGAGACCGCAGGCCCTCCCCAGGGGCTTGCCTGGTGTCCCCCTGCTGGCCCCCCATCACCAGGGCCTGTGGATCCCGAGCTGCATTCCGTTCCAGCCCCCTGCTTCCTGAGGTCTCCTGAGGGCTGCCTCCCGTAGCCAAACCCAGTAGGACCTGAGCCCCAACCCCTCTGGGGAAGTCATTTTACCCAGCTGGCGCATGTCTTCACTGGTAAATGGAATGCTAAGGCGCACCTTTCAGGGCGTTGCTAGGGGAAGCTCAGCAGGGTGCGTTAGGACCTCTAGCACCCCGCAGCCTGGAAGTGCTCCGAACAGGCCAGCCCTCTGCCCCTTCTCCTCTCAAGGGTCAGTTTAGCACAGACCACATTCCCACCTTCACACCCTCAGCGCCCACCACACAGCTGTAACTAGCTGAGTCACTGGACTGCTGCTACTCTGTGTCCCTTCCCCACAGCCTCCCCAGAGGGGTCAAGAGATTCGTCGAGGTTGCACAGCAAATTTATGATGGAGCTGGTACAAGAACCCATGTCTGACCTGCACCCCCTGTGGGCCCTGCCCTGGCCCGGCCCCACTGACCTGAGCGCTCGGTCCAGGGTCAGGCCCGAGAAGTCGAAGAAGCTGAGGTACTCCCCGGCCACCAGCCTGCAGAACTCATTGCTGCCAGGAGGGCATGGGCATCCATTAGAAGCAGGGCACAGCAAACAAAGGGGGTACGTGGGCAGTGGGCCCTGGCCACCCCGATCCCCCAACCTCCAACCTGCCAGCCCCCAGCTGCCTCTCCCTGCTGGCCAATCTGGCTCTGACAGCTCAACTTTGGGTGGAGGGCTCAGGAAAGCTGCCCAGAGGAGGCGAAGCCTCAGCCAGCACCTACCAGGGAGTAAGAGCCAGCCAGGTGAAAGAACGATGGGGCGAGAGGATGCACTGTCCCCAAGTGAGCCCACTGCGGGCAACAGAGGACACTGCCATGTGTCCAGGATCTACCGGCGGGGCCGTGTGGCCAGAGCCAGAGAGCAGGAATGGACGCAGCCACAGGCGAGGCAGGGAACAGGGCCTGAGAGCCAAGGGAAGGACCAGGGCTTGACTGGAGGGCGAAGTAAGAAGGCCAGGTCTGCATCTGGGACATTCTTTCTGCTGAGCGGAGACGCACTGGGGGGCTGCTGGAGCATACGGGAGAGGAAGGGGGGGAATTCTGGAGGCAGAGTCCCCAGCACATGGAGATGGAATGCGTATGGGGCATGACTGGAGAAGGTGGCCCCAGGGGACGGGTCCAGAGCTCAGAACAACGGGATGCACCCAGTTGGAAGTCCTGAGCCCAGAGCTAGTGGGAAGGGGGAAGAGCCCTCTCCAGAGGAGATGCACAGACCGGCCAGCAGACCCAGAGTAGAGGTGTAAGAAAGCCCTTCCAACGGGTGGACTATGGAGGGAGAGCCAGTGAAAGAGACTGAGAAACGGCAGCCAGAGAGGTAGGGGTGTGGCGGCCCGGAAGTCCAGGAAGGCAGTGTTTCCGGAAAACTGGGGTGATGAATTCTAGCGTAAAAAGATAAATTTCCATCTGAATCTAATCAAGCCCCAAGCTCTCTCTCCATTTACAGGAGACCTTGGCAATAAAGGAACATGTGTATGACACCATGAAGCTACCCAAAAAATTCCTTTGGACAAATGGCCCCATTTCTTCAATGACTACATGGCATTGGAGAAAGGAGTGGGCTGTCAGACTGCTGCTGAAGGGATATATTGGCTAAATGTGATGCGTGGACCTGTTTGCATCCTCATTTGAACAAGCATTCTCAAAATTTCAGACAGAAAATTAAGCAGAGGCTGAATGTAAGAGATACTAAAGAATTTTTGTTAATCTTTGTTCAAAATATTAGTAGAATCATGATTACATTTTTTAAATCCTTATCAATTAGAGACAAATACTAAAATATTTTTGGATCAAATGATAGAGTACCTAAAATACACCTTAAGATCTTCCAGTAAATGGGGTTGGGGAACCTGTGGGGCAAATAGCTCAAACAAGAAGAGAAAAACATTGGTGACTTTAAAGTTGAGCAATGGATCCACAGAGATTTAATGTATTATTTTCTCAGCTTCTATGTATGTTTGGAATTTTCATAATAAAAAGCATAATTAAAGAAACAGAAAGTAGTAGCCAGGTGTTAAAACTGTGGAAGGGGAGTAAGATGAGGCCTGGTAGCAGCTGCCATTCAAAAACACAAGGCTGATAATGACGCACACCTGAGAGGTTTCCACCTGGGAGGGGGTGGGGAGGAAGCAGCCAGAGGGGCAAAATGTGCAGCAGGGGACAGACCAGGGCCCCAGGGCAGATCACCTGAGTGCGGGCTGTGAGGAGGGGCTGTGGCAAGTGCAGCTGAGGAAGGATTTGTTTTCAGGTGTGCCAGACAGCAGTCACAAGCTGGTGGAGACTCACATAGAGGGAGTGGTTGAAAAGACTGGAGGATGGGGTGTCACTGGGTGATGGGGGCAGGTGGCCCAGCCCAGCGGGGAGTGGGGACTTGGGAGTTGTGGTTTCAGCGCTGGGGCCAGGGAGCCCAGGGACAGGAGCCACCCACAGGCTGCAGAGGGTGGAAGAGGCAGAGGGGAGGGAGAAGAGAGGGGTCCCCAAACGGAGCCACCCTAGGTGTCTCCCTGCAGCGTAAAACCCCAGTCACTAAGACTTGGGGTCCCCCCTGCCCTCTGAGCAAGGCCTGTTTCTGCACATCTCAGAGCTTAACGTGGGTGTTGGGAGGGACTGGAGGCAGGGCAGAGGCTCTCAGACATGCTTAGGGGGTGCCGACCAGCTTCCTCACAGTCCCCACCCACCTGCCCCCCAGCCCCTTTGGGAGCCCCATCTAGCTAGTTCCCTTTGCCCCAATCCAAAGCCCAGGACTATGTTTTGGCAGCTTCAGCCCTTTAGCCGGCCCAACAGATAGTGCATGGGACTTAATAAGGGCCAGGAACCCCTTCCCCTGCTCCTAGGTCCCAGCCTTCCCAGCCCAGACCCAGATTCTCTGCTCTCTGGCCCCATCAGATGGGCCACTAGCCCCCACCTGGCAGCTCTGTCCTCACTGCTGTCCATCGTGACCCCATAACCACATGCCACCCCCCACCCCTCAGCCCTGAGGGGCTGCCTCCGCCCACCCCCACCCCTCCCTGAGAGCCAGGGCCCTCGCCCAGACAGCCCAGAAAGGAAACAGATTCAGGACAAGCAGGGAATGAGGACGGTGGCAGGAGGAGTTCTTAGGGACTGTTAGGAGCCCCTCAGGCACAGGCGCCCTGCCAGAAGTCACCCATGCCCCCTTCAGGCTGAGGAAGACACCAGGTTGACCTGGGGTGGGCGCATGGGAGACAGAACTCACTTCTTGCCCAACTGCCTGGCGACGTCACAGCGCTGGAAGCCCTCAAGGTGATAGAGGCGGCGTGCCAGCCGGCGAGCAGCTTCACTGACCCCCTGGCACCCATTGGCCAGCAGGTCTGTGCTGCCAGGCTCCAGCCCCTCCGAGCTGCTCAGCTCTGAGTCTGAATCCGACAGGCCATCCTTCAGGCTAGGGTCGCTGCAGAGGGTAGGTGGGGTGGAGAGGAGGGGATCAGAGGCCCAGGGCAGAGGCGGGAAGGGGCCGGAAGGTCTCCCCAGGTCTCTGAAGACCCACACAGAGGCCAGAGCCAAGAACGAAGCTCCACTGTCCGGAGGGAATCAAGTCAGACTTTCAGAAGAATCCCTCAGATGAGATCACTGGATGACACCCAAGCCCACAGCATGCTGGGACAGCCTGGAAGGGTAGCATGGAACCTCAGGGCGGGAAATCTGGGTGCAGAGGGAAGACGTGATGACCCTGGAGAGGGCTTGTTCACTCTGGACACTGGGCTGCCCTTACTCGCTTTGCCTCCTCTGGGTCTCAGTTTCCCCATCTGCTCTGCGGTTCTCCCAGCTTCCAGCCTGGGCTCTGCCTCACCTGGCTGAGTTCAGCAACTTGTCCGTGTCCTCCTCCTCCTCCTCCTCCTCCTCCTCCTCCTCCCCGCCTGGACCTCCAGGGCCATCTTCGTGGAAGCCATTGGGCACGGCCGTGAGAGACAGGCGGCTCAGGACGTTCTCAGAGCGGCTGCTGGAGATGGAGCGCCGCAGGGGGCTGCCCAGCTCCCCATCGCCACCGGCCGCTCCCAGGCTCCCGTCAGGCCCCCCGTCCCCGATGCCCAAGGCAGCTCCTGGCTCAGGGCTATCACGGGCCCGCTGCTGGATGAGGGGTGTCAGGGGGGCCTCGAAGCTGACGCAGCTGTCACTCTCATCCGTGAGGCTCAGCACATCTAGGGAGTCGAGGCTGCTGTACTGGGTGCCCCGCAGCAGCTCCGACTCCACAATCTTCTCGAACGTGGCACTGAAACCATCAGGCACGTCCGGCTCTCCTGGGCTGCCCAGACTGTGGGATACAAGGACCAGTCACCACCTTGCCAGGGTGTCCCTCATTACAGATGCGGGGACTGCCCCAGTCTCTGTGTGGGAGCTCCCTGGGGGTGGGGAGCGGGCATGGACTGTTTCTTGTTTACCCTTTCAGCCAATGCTCACTGAGAGCTAGGTGCCAGTGAGCGCTGGGCTGGGCACTGGGATATAGCTGTGAGAAAGACAAGCACTGCCCGCCCCCCCATGCCTACCTCATAAGTGGCATCATTCATCTAAATGAATGAATGAGGGCCTCTCCTCTAGGCTGGCCCTGGGGCTGCTCCCTGTAGGCTCCCAGAGCAGGGTGGGCATCCCCCTATTACAACTAGTGTCACACTGGGTCATAATTTTGCTGTCTCCACAGCCTGGGAGGTTCCTCACATACCCGACCACACTCCATCTCTCAGGCTTTGCCTCAGAGAGACCGAGGGAGGCAGGACCACACAGCATGCCATCCAGCCCCCTCATTATTCTCCTTCCTCAGGGTAGAGCCTCATTTCTCTCAGTCCCTGTCAGCACACAGTGTTCTCATCTGTTTTTATCACACGGTATTTATCATCTGTTCCCTCCACACGAGGTCAGGAAGCCCCCAACACACAGTAGGTACTCAGTAGACCCTGCTGAATGGTACACTGGGTGAAAGCACAGGCATGTGTCTGCCCCATGGCCCAGCACACGCCTAAGCCTTGCAGGCCCCTGTGCTGTCCCTGGAAGAGGCCTTCACTCTGCTGTTCCCTCTGCCCAGAGGGTGCTTCCCTCATCCTGAAACCCCCCTTTCTTATCCCTTTCTTGATGAGATCTGCCCTGACCACCCCATTTATTACTGGGCCCTTCTCCCAAACATACCTTTCCCTACTTTATTTTTTCCAAAGCACTTATGCTCCTCCCAACACACTATATGATTATTTTTTATTTTTATGATTTATTATCTATCTCCTCACTAGACACAAGGTCCAGGAAAGTCGGAATATTTGTATGTTCTGTTCACTGGTGTATCCGCACCACCTCAAACAGAGCATCACACAGAGACAAATCGAGGCTTCTCAGAAGGATCCTTACCCACTGGGGAGATGCGAGGAAGCGGGGAAGGAAGAGGAGAGAGACTGAATGAAAGAGACAGAGAAAAGAGATAAGACGAGCATGAGAAACAGAGACAACAGGTAACAGAGGTTAGGAGAGACAAAGAGAGAGATGGAAACAGAGACGGTGAGAAGAAGAGATGCAGACAAAGGAAGAAGCCAGCTGAGCCGGGCCCGTTCCAGAAAATCCAGACCCGGCATTTGGAAAGCACAGCGGCCTCTCTGCTGAGGACCTGGCCCCACCCTGCTCTCCCCCAGCCTGTATCTGGCAGGCTGGGAACAGCCTTCCCCTCCAACAGCTCCCTGGACCCTCCCACCCCACCACACCAAGTGTCTAAGATTTGGTCCCAGTGTGTTTCCAGGGGCAACATACTGACCCGAAAGGGGGAACGCTGGAGCCGCAGCCATCCCCCCGCCACAGGCCCAGGAGGAGTGAGGCTGCGGCCTCAGCAGGCCTTCTCTGCGAGAAGCCAGGGAAGGAAGTGGAGAGGAGGGCACATCAAAAATGTGATGGGATGCCTGGTGGGGGCTGGGGTGGGGTTGCCTCTACTGACTTCCAGGAGGAGAGAGCGAAGAGAAGGGCCACTGCCCTGGCCACCAGAGCAGACACCCGAAATCTACCCAGCAAAGGCCTCTCTACCCAGCCTGTGCTGGGTCCTGGAGACACCCAAACAAAAATACAGAGCCCTGACCTTGGGGGGCTCTCAACTCACCATCAGAGCCAGGAATGGTCTCCCCCAGGCCCCATCTCCCACCCTGTCATATACCTGAGCAGGCCTGACAGGTGGTTCTGAAAGGGGCTTAAAGACCATCAGCCCGTTTTTCAAACCTCATCTACCCCTACCTTCAACAACCCCAAATAAACACGCAGCATAAATACAGTGTGCTCCAAGAAGCCCCAGCTTCCTGCCCACACCCCACTGCCAGCCAGGTGGCTGCACACAACCCCGCCTACTGACATGCCTACCCATGGGACACAGACATACCCCCATGTGCAGACCCAAATGTGCCCCCACAAATGCATGGACCTTGCACACACAAACACCCACCGCCCACAGCACAGCTCCATGCACACCAACCTGCCCACACATCCCTGTGCACCCACATGAATGCACAGGCCAGGCACACATGAATGCCACCCTCACACACATACATCCTCCACACTTGCCTGTTCAGTCCAGGGCTGGCAGCTGGGCACATAAAGACTTCTATAATCTTTCTTTTCTCAGCCCACCCTGAGGTCTTTTAGACATCTCCCTGACCCATTCCCACCCTCCTAGATCAACTGGCACCTCCAGGACACCAGGTCTCTCCACCTCCTACTGGAGATAAGAGAAATGGGGCTGTAACTCCAGTAAGTGGGATTGAAGTGACATTCCTGATAAACTTTTGGATGGCTCTCAGACGAGGGGTGCTGGCAGGGATTAACCCACAGAGCCTGTTCTCCTGAGGTCAGCTGCAGAACTGGGAAGTAGATGGGGGAGCCAGATGACCTTCCACATCAAGGCATTCTGGAACACTAAGGCCCAGCCTAGGATGGAGTACTGCCACCGACTCCACAGAAAAACAGCCCATGATAGTTTGAGGGCTGAGGCTATGCAGCACAACAGGCCCCACAGCTTTGAAATCTCATAGCTTTATCCTCCCAGAACATGAAGAAGCTGGACATAAGAGGACGTGAAGTTTCCATTGCATGGACGAGAGAAACAAGAACCAGAGAGACAGAGTGCCTAGGCCAGGCCACGGAGCATTGTGGGCAGCCGGATGTGGTGAGCCGCCATCCCAGGCACCCACTTACCCCAGCTGAGAGTCCTCAGTGTCTGGACAGAGACTCTTGGAGACACTGTCCCCCTCTGCCAGCCCAACAGCCCTCCAGGGCCTGGACTCTGTAGAATCTTCCAGAATGTTCGAGTCTGGCCCCAGGACCAGGCCATTGGTGAGGGAGAGGCCAAGGCTGAGGCCATGGAGGACCACGTCCGGGCCCTTCATGGGCTCCTCGGCGTCCACCAGGGTGTCCCTTATCTCATGCCCTGGGCTATTGCGGCTGCTACTCAGGTTTTCACTGGCATCCATTCCATTCTGGATCTCGGGCCCCTCCTCAGGCTCCGGGCTGGGGTCCCAGGCAGCACCGCCTTCCCTAGGCAGTAGAGATGGAAGCTGGTCCTCATCCATGGCAGTCGCTGCTTCCTCGTGCTGGCTGCTCCTGGGGCTCTGCTAGACCTGGCAGCAGATGGAGAAATGAAGGGGTGGGTCGGACAGGCCAGGTGCTGGCACCAGTTCAGGCAGCCTGCCTGGGGACAGGGGGACAGCCGAGATGACCTCAGGACCTCCTGGCTGGTGTCTGCATTCAGGCTGAGGCCTCCGCACTGCCCCTCACCTCTCCCTGACCCCAGGCCATCCAGGTACACCCACCTCACCTTCCCTGTTACCTCTTACATGTTTCCGTTGTGCCCTGCAGAATTCACCAAAGCCCTCTGAGGAAGGCCCAGGTCGGGAGAGTCCAGGGATGGGCCCAGGATCCCCGCAAACCTGCTCCCTGGGTGAGCGATGGGGAAAAGCCCAGGCTGGCAGCGGTAGCCCCCCTTGCCTCTTTCCGTGTGTCCTCACCTGGCTCCGGGAGTCAGACAAGAGTGACTCTGTGCTGAATGGAGGGAACTGGGTGGGGGGCTGCCATTAGAGGGTGAGGTGAGAGAGGAGGGAAGGAAGTCAGAGCAGAGGCCACCCCAGAGAAGCCAAATGGAGGCCTGAGGCCGCCATCCCGGGGCCCAGCGTGAGGCGCTGTCCAGGGTGCTGGGTAGGTGCAGTGCCAGCCGCATGCCTCACAGCAAGGCGGCCTCTGCCTCCCAGCGCCCCAAGCTCTGGCTGTCAGAGGAGGAAGGAGGAAGGCCCCAGAGCTCGCCTGCTCTGCACAGGAGGGGCTGTGAGGAGGCTGCTGTGGGGCATTCTGGGGCGGACACTGGAAGGGGGTGGGACCCTGCTCTGCCCAGCTCACTGGATGACCCCAGGGGCTGTGTGGGTCCAGGTCAGGCCTCCTCACTGCCCCATCCAGGCCAACCCTGCTCCCCTCTGCCCTTCTCTGGGCTTGCTTCCCCTCTGTACAATGAACAGACCCATTGTACCTGCCGTCTCCGCCCGGCCTCCCTTCATAATGGACTAGAACCAGCTCACATTCCCCAAAGGCTTCCTGCCCCATCTAATCCCAGGTAGGGGGACAGAGGTAATGGGCTGTGTTCTGGCTCTCCCCTCGTACCTCTCTGCCCAGGCCCCACCCCACATGGGCATCACACCCCATGACCCGTGTGACCTCTGCCACCAGGGACACAGACTAGCCCCTCCAGACAACTTCCTTGCTCCCCTCTTTGGGCCTCAGATTCCCCCCCAGCATCCCCCGTCTCCTCTGGAGAGAGGGTGCTTGGGGGTTTGGGAGGGGATGGAGGAGAAGAACCGGTCAGCCTTCTGAGCTGCAGCGGAACGAGGTGCAGGTACAGCAACAGGGCTTTAAGTGAGGCCATGTTGTTTATATTTGCCTGGTCCTAAGTGTTACCTGAGGGACTTGTTAAAATGCAGATATACGGCCCTCCCCTAGACCTGCTGAACTCCTGGGATCTACAGAGAATGGATATACTAACCTGTTATTCTTATACTAAGGCAAGTTTGGGGAACACTGAGTTAGACTCCAGGAAGAACTTCCACTCAGAGATGAGCTCGAAAGCAAGGTAAGTCTATTTCTCTGGGGGCTTCTGAGCCCTCGAGGGGAGCTCTGCCACCCCAGGACCAGTTAAGATTCATTTAACCCTCAGTTTTCAAACATGGAATGGAAGAGAAGAGGGCAGGACAGACATTTGGGGCCCCAGCCCACCCACCCTGAGCCTCAGATCCTAGAGTTTTGAAGACTGAATGAGAATCAGGGTTTACTTTAAAAACAAAACAGAGCAAAACAAAAATCTTCCACAAAATAAAAAAAAATGAAAAACCTGAGCCAGACTCTAGAATATCTGGGCCCCGATCCTGGGACACCAGGGACCCCAAGGGGCTCGGCCCTGGCGAGGGATTCTTTCTGGTCTGCCCTAAATCCCTGCTGCTGCAGTTGCTATTTCAATCTGTTCCCTCTGGTTGTGCCCAGAGGAGGCAGAACAGGAGGTCACCTCCTCAGCAGAGACTCCTTAGGGACGGGGCGGCATTCAGAAAGGAGCAAGGGGGAGGAGGGGCCTTTCAGCACGCTGCCTGGATTCTAGTCGGCTGGCCTGCTTTCTAGCCCCGGGGTCTGGGTGAGCATCGGATGTGGGGCTTCACCCAGCTCCACCAGGGTGCCTCGGACTCCCACACCCACAAATGCCCAGCAGGGTGGGTGCCTCCCTTTGGGTCAGGGCTCTGCCCGAACTCCCAGTGAACCCTGAGATTTGACGGCATAAGTGGCTTCACCTGATGCTCAGTCTACACCAGCCCCAAAACCAGGATTACAGACAAATCAAGGACCTCCTGGGAGGCCCCTACATACCCCCCACAACTTCCAGAGACTGCCTGAGGCTGGCTTTAGCCTACCTGCCCCACCAAGTCCTCCTGCAGTGGGAGCAGGATGGAGGTTCTGCCAACACTGGGCACTGGGCCCTGTCCTTGGCTTCAAGGGGTGGGCAGACAAGGGGCAGCATTGAGCTCCACTCAGGGCGGGGGGGCCAAAGTCCCTGCCTAGGCTGAAGGCCAGCTGAGCCCAGAAACAGCTGAGCCAGGACCCTCCTCTCTTGCTGAGCCACAGAGAGGGGTCTACAAAGGGAGGCTCCGGGGCCAAGGTGGGAACAATGCCCCAAGCCCTCACTCTGAACCGCCATGTGCCCTGGGACTTATCACTGTCCTCTCTAGCCTTCATGGACCCATCTACAGAATGGGGGCTGGGGGCAGATCTTAAGGTCATGAATGCTGAGAAAGCTGAGACCCAAGGAAAAGCAAATGCACAGAGGTCACAGAGAAAGGTAGTTACGTTCCACTCCTTCCACTACTGCAAATGGGGATACTGAGGCACAGGAGCAAGAAAGGCTTTGCCTGAGTTCACACAGAGGGTAACTAGCTGCCTCTATAACTCAGGAGTAGCCTCCCTCAGCACCTCAGTGGGCTGGAGGTGCAGGAGGAGCCCCCAGTATCCCAAGCCCTCTGTCAGTCTCTTCTATGAGATCAAGGGCTCAACCAACCAGGAGTCTACCCAAAGCAGTGACCCTGTGCACCTCCAGCCCCACTGGCAAGTGTGGGAGGGGACGTGGCTGGGCCACTGGGCACCCAACCCACGGAGATGCCTGCAAAGGCAGGCTGGCAGGAGCTAGGTCTCATACAGCCTCTCTCAGCCTAATCCAGGCACCATTCCAGGCGGGGGCTTCTGCTGCCCACTACCCTTGGAATGACCTTGGGCTCAGCAGCATCTTTTTCAGCACCATATAAGATGATATCCATGATGGTAGTGGAACCCTGGCTGTGCAAGGGCTGAATGCCAGGCCAGCCACTTTCTAGGTCTCAGCTGCTCCTGAGACAACCCTATCTCCCTCCCCACTCTCCCCAAGGCAGCTGGAATGAGCTGTGAAAACACAAATTACACCATTATATCACATCTCTCCCTCCCTGGTAACCCTCTGACAGCTCTCGTTGCCCTTCAGTTAGGATCAGTCTCCTCAGCATGACCTAAAAAGGCCCTGCCTGAGCTGGTTCCCTGCCCTCTCCCATCCCCCACCCCATCAGCCAAACTGGCCTTCTTTCTAGTCCTTGAGCTCAGTCCCACCTCAGGGCCTTTGCACCAGCTGTACCCTTGGCCTAGAATGTTCTTTTCCTAGATCTTTAAATGACTGCCTCTTCTGTCACTCAGGGCTCAATTCCAGTGCTGCCTCATCAGAGAGGCCCTGACCATCCAGCACTCTCTCTCATGGAGCATCAGATCTAAGCATCACTTAGCAGAACTGAAGCTCCCTTTTCTATTTGTTTCCTTATTCCCTGCCCATCTCCATCACTAAGATGCAAGTTCGGTGACGGCAGGGGGACTGTGTCACGTTCACTGCTGTCTCCCCACAGCCTAGCACAATCTGGCAAAGAGTGAGCACTTTTAAAAAGCATTTGGTGAATGAATGACCTCGAAATTATCATCCCTGTTATATGCAGAGGCTAAGGGAAGTTGAGGAACATGCTCAGAGTAAAGAAGCTGGAAAGTGGCAGGCTGGCATTCTACTTAGAATGACACTGGACTGCCATAGGGACAGCCTCCTCTGGTACCTTCCACACTATGATCCAAGCCAGGGACCATGGGGAGTCCAAGAAGGGAGGCCAGAAGGGAGAATGTTTGGGTGCAGGAGGGCCAAGGTCTGTTCTGAGCATTTGCTATATGACAGCACTTTCTGTTGATCATCTTCTTTAACTGTCCATTATGTACACTTGTGTGCATGTGAATAAAGATCCCAGCCCATGTGCTAAAACCTGGGTGAGTTAGGGAGTCAGTGTAATAGGAATTTTGGCAAAGGGCAGTGGGACGAATGGGGGTACAGGCATTGGAGGGCACACACACACCCACACACCCTCAGACTCACACAGGCACACATGGGGGGAGCTGGGCAGCCCTCATGTGGCGGTCCCCTGGGTGCTGAGGTGCAGATAAGGAGCCTACAGGCCTGGGGCTCGGTTCGGGGCAGCTAGATCTAGACCTACAGCATTAGGCCGTGTGGTGAAAAGCATTCTACTCTCCAAGAAGCCAGGACAGGAATGGGGCGACCCAGCACTTCAGACTACAGGAGGGGGTGGGGAAGAGAGGTGCCCACATTGATGGCAGTCACACCCAGTGGCATCAGATAGCTGGGTGGCTTTGGGAAAAGAGAGGGGAATGCACGCCCACTTGGTGGAAATGGGGGTATAGGAGACAGAACTGGACTGGGCGACCCATGTTGCCGAGCACCGCCCAGGACAGGCAAAGTCTAAGAGGCTGTGGGACATCCGTGGGTGCTTGAGCCCAGGTAGGGTGCGAGGGGGTTGGAGGAAATGGTTTGGGAATGTCAGTGTAGAGGCGAATCTGAGACCATGGCTGTCCCAGGGAGCAGAGCTCGGAGCCAGGGCGCACAGGTCTTGCCTCTAACGTGCTAAGTGAGCTTGAGCGAACAAAACCCCTCTCTAGGGAATATGGGAACATGTCCCATATTCGTCAGAGATTCCTAACCCTTTCCAAGCCTTGGACCTCTTTGAGCATCTGAAAGACTGTGCATCCTACCCCAGACAGACCTTCACACATGCGTACAACCTTTTGAGTATTTTCTGAGAGATTATGGACCCCTAAAGCCCATCCATAGGCCCTGGGCATAAGTCCCAAGCTGGACAGTTCCCAAGGATCTTCCACCTCTGACACGATGCTCAGTTCCATGAGGGATACTTAGAAACAAAAAATAAAAGCTGGAAACCTTTCATTCTTAAACTTATTTTCTGCCCCATGGGAACCCACCTTGAATGCTCCCATTCGTCCGCTAACCTCCCCAAAAATTCCTATTACACTGACTCCCTAACACACACACACAAGTGCACACACATGGATGGTTAAAGAAGATGATTGACAAAAAGGGCCGTCAGGTAGCAAGTGCTCAGACCAGACCTCAGCCGCTGTGTCCCGCCCCAGTCATGGGACCCTGGCTGGCCCACACCTGGGCACTCCAGGTCTTCACACATACTCCAGGTACTGGTGGGAAACTGACAGCATGCGCAGCAAGGCACTGACCCTTTAGTGGGGCCCCTGGATCACACAGCTCACCGTGCTCCCCCCACCCTCTGCCCACCCGGACGTCTGGGGGTCAGGACTGTCATTGCTGAGCTCTAAGCATCCTCCCTAGGCACAGATCAGCCTGGGCATGTGCCTCCTCAATGTCCCAACTGCCTAGGGCAGGAAAGTGGCTCCCCACAAGGTCCTAGATGGCTACACAGGAGCCTTGGGAACTTCCCTGCATCTGTTCCCAAAGTGACCCTTACCCCTCTTAATTGGCTTGCTTTTCCCAGGTTGGACCACCTCATGCAGCAACAAGTGCCTCAGACTAGGACAGTCCAGGACAGTGGGTCAGCACCCTAACTGCAGTCACAAAGACCTAGCTTCAAATCCCAATTCTGCTACCCACAAGCTGTGCGACTTTGGGAAAGTGGTCTACCTCTCTGAGCCTCAGCATCCTCCTCCGTAAAATGGTGCTAATAGCATATGCCTCACGAGGCTGTGGTGAGGAAATGGCATGGGTGCAGTGCTCAAAGCTGGCACAGGTGCTCAGGGAAGGGCAGCGGCTACTGCTTTCCAGAAGCTGGCTGCCTGCTCTGGGGATGGGGCGCACAAGAGGGCAGTACAGCGGCAAGGACATTTAGGGACCCCAGCAGACACTGTCCTTTGCGGCCTGTCAGTGGCGGTTCTGAGGTGGGGCTTCAGAGGCCCAGCCTGACGGTGGAGGCATGAGGCTGGGCCAGACAGGGCACCCCACCCTCTCCTGAGGCCGGTAAGAACCTTAGTCTGGCCCCAGCCATGACACTTCCACCCCAGGCCAGCCTCCATCCTAACTTTCCACCTCAAGGCACAAGAGCCACACCATGTGCAGGGCAAGAGCCAGGGGGCTCAGCATCCCTCCAAAGGTGTCCCTCCTCTCTGAGTGGTGCCAGTCTGGGGCTGTTAAGGGGCCTGGCCCCCACCCTCAATTTTCTCCTCTTGGGGAATCCAGCTTTGCTTTGGGTTGTGGGGGTCTGGAAGGCCTCTTCTTTCTCATGGTTGGGCAGAGAGAGGTCCCCGGGGCTGGGGGCACATTTGCATCTTATCTGCCTGTGCCCCACAGCCCAGCAGCTAGGACTTGGTCCCAGCGCCACAAAGGCCATTCCTTGACATCTCCTGGCTTGCTTCTCTCCCCAGCTCCCAGACGCTTGGCACCCTCATTTTCTTGGTGTTTGCCTACTGCATGCTGGTACTCAACACTGATGAAATCCATAATTTTCTGCTGTCAAACCCCAAATTATGTTTACAGCTGGTGACTCTACCTCCGGCTAACTTCCTTTCAGGGTGAGCCCCAACTCTATGGGACCACAAAGGACTAACTGGGCTGTCTGGGTAAACACCTCGCTGCTCTGATGCAGCTTCAGATGGCGCCTAAGACTCACTCTGCTTCCTGAGCCAGTTTGACCCCCTGAGCCCTTAGATTAAGAGTTGAACCCCAAGAGCTACAAAGGACTGACCGAGCGAGAGTCCTCCCTGGTGCGTGGCGGGGGCAGATCTGGGGGGCTCACTCTCCAAGCAGCTGCCCCCCAGTCCGGTTCAACAGCCAGGGGAGACGCACCAAGAAATCTCGTCGTCCTTCTCTCCCTGCCCAGCTTTCACCTGCCCCATACTACCTAGATCCTCTCATTCTCTGTTCACCTCCCACCCCAGGAAAACCCCTCTCCCTCTTTGCCTCCTTCCCTGTGACCTTCCTCCACTCCCCTCCCCAACCTCTTGATTACATCCACTTAATCCCTCCCTTGCTGAGTACCCCCCCATCCCCTCCTTCCCTCCTCTCGCCCTGTCCTCGGCTGTCTCTGCTTTAGGACTTCAGTGCAGGGCCTGCAAAGGTCTTGAAGCTGTGCTCTTCTTGAGGTTCATTGAGGGCGAGCAGCACGTGACACAAAACCAGCTGGTGTGAAAGGGGCTGCCCTGGGCCATTCCACTGTGGCCTCCTGACCCGTCTTTGAAAATGTCCTTCCTGCTCAGCCACAGCCCACTGATGGGAGATAAAGTCGCTGGTAAAAGCCTCATCCCTTGATGAACAGTACATGGGGTAGGAGAGAAAGAAAGGAGCCAGCATTGGGCCCTGAGGGATGGGGTTACCATTCCTGAGATGGGGCAGATGAGGTGCAGCAGGTCTGGGGAGGAAGATGGGGAGCTCGTCTCTAGACAAGTTGAGTTGGAGGTGCCTGGTACACGTAACAGTTGAGATGCTGAACAGGGTACTGGAGCTCAGAAGAAAGGTCAAAATTTAGGGCATGAATTTGGGAGCTGGCAACATGTAGGTGGTTCTTAAGGCCACAGGACTCGATGAGATTGGCCAGGAGCGCATGCAGGGCGCATGCAGGGGCTGAGCCCTCAGGCACGCCAGTGTGAGGAGGTGAGAGTGGAAGAAGGAACAATGCACAGGATTGGAGGAAGACAGGAGAAGGGATGTCCTGGAGGTCCAGGAGAGTATTTCAAGAGAGACTGAATGTATCAAATGCTATTGATAAGGACTGAGAATTGGCTATTGGTGTAGTAACAGCAACAGGGAGGTCACTGGTGACCTTGAGAAGAACAGTTGTTGGAGTGGAAGGGGGTGAAAGCCCAGCTGGAGTGGAGCCAAGAGAGTGGGAGGCGAGGACACGCAGACAGTGAGTCACACAACCCTTCGGGGCAGTTTTGCCGTACAGGGGAGCAGAGGGACGCAGTGGTAGCTGGCTGGAGACAACACGAGAGACATCTTCCACGACAAGAGAGACAACAGCGAGTTCCCTGCCAAGGGAATGCTCCAGTGCGGGGGACCTGTAATGCTGGAGGCACTTGCTGGAGCAATGTCCTTGAGCAGGTGCAAGGGGACAGGATCTACTGCACAAGCGGAGGAATGGCCTTGACCAGGAGCAGGCACACTTCACCCACAGCAACAGGAGGAAGGCAGAGCAGCGGGTGCAGATACTGGCAGATGGGTGAGTGTGGCCCTGGGAGTCGGAGGAAGTTCTGATTGCTTCTCTTTTCCCAGAGAAGTAGTAAGGGGAATCATCAGCTGATGGGGAGAAGAAGGGAAGAGGGGTGAGGTTTGAGGGCAGAAGAGAAGGTGTGAAATAGTCAGCAGGTAGGGGGAGAGGGGAGGGGACTGTGGGGCAGCGCTAAGGACCTACTTGAGGTTCGCAGTTTGGAGCTTAAAGAGACCCTTGTTGGTAGCGGTTTTTCTCAGCCCCACTCAGCTGTACCTAGTAGATGTGGGATGGGCCAGGCGCTGGATTTAACCAGGGTTGGGGTTTTGTGAAGGAAATGTGAAGTGAGGTGAGGGAGTTGGGGGGTCTACGAGGGAGGAATTAGCTAACTTTTCTGGTGGCAGCTGCTCTGAGCCAGCCCCTGGCCCCTGCTGGTGCCAGGGAGTCCACCCGTGTTCCTGCTGGGGGCTGTGACAGGCCTGCCCTCTGCCCTCATTCCAAGATGAGCTTTGGAGAGGGGCCCCAGGAGGCCACCAACATCTGCAGAAATGAGCTTCCCACATACCAACCCTCCGACCTGGAAAGTACCTCAGACTGAACACACGCAAAATAGCATTCTCTGTCACCCTCCCAACCCGCCACAGGACCATGCTTCCCACCTCCAGTCAGACACCAGTGTCCATCCATTCTGCCTCCCAGATCTCTCCTTTTCCATCCCCTTTTCTCCACCCCCTCGTGCCATACCTCATTCCGGCCGGGCCACTGCACCAGCAGCCCTGTCCCCTCTGTGCACAGATACCGCAGCCTCAAACCCCGCATCCTTGCACCCTGTGCTGGACCGCAGCGCAGCCGCCTGGCTGGTGGCTCCCACCATGCAGGCCCTGCCAACCCCATTCCACCCTCCTCAGAGCGCCTTTCCCTGCACACACATCGGCCTCACTGCCCCCCTCTTTAAGACCCTTCAGTGGTTCCTTGGAGAAAGGGCCCACTCTCATTCCCAGCCCAGGCCAACTGTGCTCCTCAGACCCCTCACTCCTTGCTCTGGGTCCCCCCCATTCCAACAGCACCTGCCCTCACTTGCAGCTCGTCCTCACCCCGCCCCTGAGGTCGTGAGCTGCTTGGAGGCCCCTCAATGTCTGCTTAATCGTCCTTCCCCCAGGTATGGCCTCAAGTAGGACTTTGGACAGTGTCGTGACCAGGTGTGTGGATGACCTAGTGGCTGAAGCTTCTGGCGGTAGGGAAGAGGGAGGTACGGAGTAAAACAAAGGGACTCCTTAGCCAGGTGACTGAACTTGACGCCACCTGTTATCAGACAAGCTAATGACATGTGCCTCCTGATGGGACGTACTGGGAAGGCCACATCATCACCTATGGGATATTCTTGCCAAAAGATGTTTAACCTGAATCTACTCATGAGGAAGCAATGAGACACATCAGAATGTGGGACATTCTCTAAGAGAATGATGGGGCTCTTTAAAACTGACAATGTTATAAAAGATTTTTTTTTAAAGCAGAGGGATTGTTCCAGATTAAAGGCGAGTAAAGAGATGTAACTAAATACAATGTGTGATCCTTGATCAAATCGTTTTTTCAACAGCTATAAAGGACATTACTGGGACAACTAGAGAAACTGAATATGGATTATATATTAAGTTAAGTTGTGTCATTGTTACATTTCTTGGGTATGATATAGTACAGTCACTACGTGGAAAAATGTCCTTGTCCCAGGAAATTCATGGGGAAGTATTTAGAGGTGAAGTGTTACAATGTCTGCAACTTACTTTCGAAAAGTTCAGAGAAACAGAGAAACAAATGTGGGCAAAATGTCAACAACTGGAAGATCTAGGACTCCAGGGGAAGGGTAGATAGGTGGGTGCTCACTGCACTCAGGGTTGACAAGGCAAAAAATTAGGGGAAAGGAAAAGAGTGGAGGGAGACACCCCAAAGAGGAGAGCTCAAGGCCCAGCTTGCCTGGCAGGAGTCAAAAGAGAGGGCAGTCCTTCACTCTGGCAGCGCACAAGCCAGGCTGGAGTCACCCAGGGCCAGGCAGACACAGCCTGTAGTGGCTCACCACCTAAAAGGGGTCCATCCCCAAGGAAGCAGACTTACCTGTGAGCAAACCCACTTAGGAGGACAAGGACCCTGGTGGCAACAGCCAGCTCCCAGGGACACCAGCAGGGCTGAGCTCAGCTGGGGCAAGGCTAGCCAGAACGTGGGTCCTGCCCCACCTCAGCCCGAGCTGTGGCAAGGAGCCAGGTCTGGCCCAGACCCACCCCTCCCGCCAAACACCCCTCAAGGGGTGACAGCCTGAGTGTATCCTCCCATGTGACAAGCCAAGCTAAATATGGAGCCACAGACATAAGATGCCGCTCAAAACAGATTTTCCTGGAAAAGACCATCTGGCAAAGGATGTCTAGAACATCGTCTGTCACGAGAGGCTCTATCGTTTTCCTATATGCCAACGTCCGGAATGGGAATGCCTCAATCCTATCTCTCTAGAAGGTCCCATCTTCATGCCTCAGTTTCCCCCAAGGTCACCCCCTTGCTCCAGATGGAAAGGCAGTTCAGTCCTACCTCCCTCCTAACTTGTATCTCAAGGAAAGAAGAGAATCAGACAGTTCTGCCCAAATACGAATCCCAATTCTGTCACTTACTGACTGGGTGACTTTGAACAAACAACTTCTCTCCAAGCCTCAGTATCCTCCTCCACAAACTGGGAATAATGGCAGTACCTCCCTCTGAAAGCTGTTATGTGTATGAGAGGACATAGCACAGTTGAAGTGCTCGATGATAACGGGAGCTGGGCCAGGTGAGGCCCCCAGGCCCTCCCAGCCCTGTCCAGAGCAGGAAGTCCTTCTTTGCAGCCAGCTTTGCTCCCTCCCTTCAGGAAGCAGCCTCAGTCCCTGGCAGAGGCACCGGCAGGGGAGGCCTTCCAAGAACAGTCCAGGCCCCCTCTACCACCACCCGTGTACTCACGGCAGTGCGTGGGAACCCTCCGGCTCAGGTCGCAACCTGGGGATCTGCCAGGCCTCCACAAGAACCAGAGGGTGTAGCCACCCCATGCAAAGACCATACACTGAGGAAAGGGGTCTCTTGGAAGGGCAGGTCTCTCCAGAGATGTGAGGTGAGTAGGGGAGGGCAGCTGACCCATTTTATTGGTTCAGAGATCCCAGGTCACAGGATGGTAGCTTCTCTGGAAAGTAGAGGTCCTGACCAATGAAGGTATCTGCCCAGGGCCAGGGGCTGGGCTTGGAGGTGGTCCCAAGGCCCCTTACCCACTCTCCCTCAAGCTGTAGCCCCTAGTGAGCAGCTCTTGTTTCCAGGGTCGGAAGGAGGAGCTGGTGAGTCCAGGAAAGTCCAAATGCCTTTCTCCAGACCCAGGCTGCCCATCTATCCTGGCCAAACCCGGAGCCCTCTCCTGGCTCCCCACACCCACCCATCAAGCTCAGCCTGGCTTATCTGGAGCCTGCCAGGAATCTAAGACCCACTTCCACTGTGGCTGGTACTTCTGCCCCCAGTTCTCTTCCAGTCCCCCCCACACCCACAAGGATTGTCCCAAGATAAATGGATGGGCTAGGACAGCCCCCGTAGGCCTGTGTGGAAACAATACCCCCAGGTGTAATACAGGGAGCCCCCAGATCTTCCAGAGACAGCAGGAGTCAGAATACCGCTGCCTACGTATTCTGGGCAGGGTGGTCCCTACATCTGGACCCTCTGCCCCACCCCTGCCCGAGCAGTGGGCTTTAAGGACCCCTCCCTCCCTGCGGCGGCCATGGCCATTATGTGCCTTCTCAGCCTTGCCAGCTGCCTGCCACGCCCCCACGCAAGCCCCTGCTCTAGCAGCAGCCCGGCGCTGGGAAGGCCTGATGGCCAAGCCCGGCTGTCAAAGTTGGGAAACTGGAAACAGAAATAAATTCTCAAAGCTGTTCCATGGTAAAGGAGACTGCCAGCAAGCCCCAGCACCCAACACCCCGGGTCCCCGGCCACCAAGCTGCCGCTGCCACCCCATCAGAACACACATATACACTAGCTTATACAAAAGGTGGGGATCAGAAGGCAGAGCCCAGGAGACAATTGGGCCGGCGGTCTGAACCCCCTGCACGCTGGCCTGGGGCTCCCTGGTGGCGCCCGCACTCCCTGGCCCAGACCCCGCTGTCCCGGGCTTCCTCTCTCGGCCCCATCTCCATGACAACCGTATCCTTCGGATGCTCCAGCCGCCACGGAATTGATCTCGAAATGCAGCTTTGTTAAGCAGACCCTGGCGGGCACAGAGGACGGAGGACGGCACCCGCCACCCAGCATGTGTCCCCCCCAGCACCCCTTCCCGACCCCCAAGCCGGCTTCGGGAGGGGCGGGGTCCCGGAGCGCGAGGGCCCTGGGGACAAAGTGGCCCCGCAGCCCCACTCACCGCTCCGGGTCCCGGCCACCGGGTGCAGCCTCTCACGGCGGGGCCATGCCGAGGCCGCGGGACTGCCTGTCCCAGCCCGCCGCCGCCCGTCGGGGCTCCCCGCGCCCGCCTCGGTCCTTCCGGGTGTCGGGGCCGCGGCGGCGGCGAAGCTGAGCGGAGCTGGGGGCGCGGACGGCGGGAGCGAGGGAGGAGGGGAGGCGGAGGGCGGGGAGGCGGAGGGAGGGCGGGCCGCCGGCGGGCGGGCGGCGGGAGCGGGGCCGAGAGGCGGCGGAGGCGGCCCCGGCCGGCCTGCCCGCGAGCCTGCACACGCGGGGCGCGGCTGCGAGCCCCACCCGGCCGGGAGTGCGAGGCAGCCTGGACCGCCCGGCCGCGCGCCCGGCCCTTTAAGGAGCGGGGGAGGGGAGCGCGCGAGGTCCCACCCCCTCCCGGCCCGCCGGCCCGGCAGTCCCCGAACCCGGTCCGGCCAACCACCGCCCCGCACTGGGCCCGCGGGCCGCACGCTCTGTGCCCTCGGCCCCCTGCGGCGCCCCTCGGCCCTCCTAGAGGGGGAGGAGGAAGCAGGCTCTCGGGGTCTGGGGTCTCTCTGCCCTCCAACCCCCAGCACACCTGCCCCGAGAGCCCCGACACGGACAGGCGAGGGGCAAAGGATGCAGGGCGGAGGATCTAGAGGGGGCGAGGGGAAGGAGCCCTACCCACCTACAAGGGCAGAACAGATAGGCCTGGCTTACGGGCGGGCGCCAACAGATCTCAGGACGGAGCTGGAGGGGGCGTGCCGAAGACCGAGACAAAGGGGAGAGATCCTGGGGAGAGGGAGGTGAGTGGGTCCCGTCTAAGGTGCAGGGCCCCAGGTCAAGGGAGGCTGCCCTAAGTAGACGGATACAGGGTGCTCTGGGCTGTAGAACTGTCATGCCAGGGACCTGCCCCACAGACCCTCCCTCAGGCTAGTCACAACCTTGAAGCCCTCCCCTGACCCCAGGACCCTAGCTCTGAAGAAGGTTGGCACTACCACACCTGGGCTAGACACCAAGAACTTCCTGGGCATGAGGCTCCTGCAGAGCAAGATTCCACTACTCAGAGAGGTGACAAAGGACCCACAGGGATCTGGGAGACGAGGACCTGAAGGCGGGAGAGAAGGAAGTGTTGGGGGAAGTAGAGATGACAGGGCTTTGCTTCCACATCCTCAGGACCCCCAGGTGAGTAGGCCCAGCCCCACGGATGGAGAAGGGAGATCAGGTCAGAGTCGGGCCCTTCACAGAAGGCCACTTTCCATGACTTTCCTTCCACCCCAGCCCCCAGGGGCTGTTCACCACACCCTGCTCCTTCCCATGCATGGACCTTTGCAGGTGTTCCACCCTCTGCCTGATCAGGCCTTGATCCTGCTGTGCTCCGTGAACTCCTACTCAATCCTCAAATCCCTGCTTAAAAATCCCTTCCTCCATGAAGCTGTCTCTGGCCTGCCTTCCACCCATGTACACATAGACAGTTGGGGACCCTCTTCTTAGGGAACAGAAGGTGAGAGTAGAGATTTGTGGGCCTATGAGGGGTGTCTAAACTATGCAGTGTGGCAGTAATTGGAGGTACAAGGTCTGAGCTGTAATTAGTCTCCTCCCTCTTCAAGCTGGGCCATAGACGGAGTTGGGGCTTCATCAGCCATGGTGACACCTCTGCTATCAAGTGTGCATCTACCATGTGCCAGAGTACACATTAAGTGCTTTCCAGGTGTTACTTTTAACGTGAAAAAACAATTCTAAAGCCCATTTTACAGATGAGAAAACTGAGGCTCCAAAAATATAAACCATTTCTGTAAAGGCCCAGGAGGTCTGATCCTGTGAACACAGCTGGGCAGTTGAAAGGGCTCTCTGGCCACAACCCTTCAATGCCTGTCAAATCCTAGGATGTTCCCACAGAGCCCAGAAACCAGGGGCCACTCCAGTGCAGGGACCCAGGATCTTCTTGAAGAGAACAGAAGGAGCATGGCTTTCCTACCGTCCTACCCTCTACCCTCTTCCCTCTGCTACCTATAGGCAGGGAGGGGCAGCAACTGGCAATCAGCAAGAGCTGTGGGGGTAGGTGGGGGTGACAGGGCTTTGCTTTCACATCCTCAGGACCATGGCCTCAGGTCACAGCTGGACCACCTGTCTGAGCTTCCAATCCTCATCTACCCAGAAGGATGGAAATAGCTCCTCTCTTGTGGGGCTGGGGTGGGGATGAAAGTTGCTGATGTGCTCAGTGCCCAGCCACCCAAGACCTGGCACACAGGCACATTCAACAGGCCATGGCTCTTCCAACAGAATGAGGGGCTGACTTATGCGATGGATTCTTTAGTCTCTGTCCCCTAGATGGACTGTGAGACCCTTGCAGGGAGGTCTACCGTGTTCACTCTGTATCCTCAGCACCTGACACCCATATGGCTTAGTAAGTACATGTGGCAGGGAAGAAGGGCCTGAGGGAGAAAGAGCTCTGTCCCCACCTAGTCAGGGCCTGGCTGGTGCACAGAACCTAGTCCCTGCCCTGGACCTACTCCCACCCGTGTCTCTGGGGGCTGCTGCAGTGGGCATGAGCTGGCCAGGGCCAGGACACCTGGACTCATCTGGCCTCTGCTGCTCCCAGGCTGTGTGGCTCTGGACAGCTATATTCCATCCCTGAACCTCACTTTCCCATGTCTAGTGCAACTCGCTCAAAGGGCTGTCACAAAGCCACAGGTGGGCTCTGTCTGACAGAGGGCTTTGAGTGTCATGGACACAGGAGAGTGAGTCATTGTCATTATTCCTTTTAGCTACTTTTGCCTCTTGAAAGAGACCAGGACAGCACCCCCCACCCAGCAGCCAAGATGCACTATGCTCCCAGCATCCCTCTAAGGAAAGGAGAATCAGCAGCTTCCCTCCATTTCTCCTCCTCCACCCCACCCCCCCGCCCAAGGATGGGCGTCAGGAAGGCAAGGGCTGGAGGCTGGAGAGGGGCAAGGACCATAGTTCCCAGCCCACTCAGCCTCTGCCACACTGAGGCCTCTACCTGACCTTCTGCCTCCCCAGGCACAGGCAGGGCCTCCTGCTCTTCCTCAGCCTGAGTAAGGGGGGCTTCCAGGGAGGAGAAGAGGTTAGGGCCTTCCTTCCTGCCACCTGGAGGAAGACATCAGTTCCGGCCCAGAGAAGGTTTGGCTCAGAGAGCACCTGATACACCCAATTCTCCCTTCTTCCAAGTGGGAGATTGAGGTCCACGCTCTATAATTCCTGTCCCATTCTCTCCGGAATGCAGTCCTATCTGACTCTCATCATCTCATCCACACTCATTCACCGACACCACTCATTAGGGACACCAGCACAGCTGCTAAGTACAGATGTATAGGTTGGGCACTGCACAAGGGGTACACAAGCAGCGGAGAGGGAGCTGAAGTACAGCCTGCTGTCCTCTCTCCATGCTGTGTGCCAGGCATGAGGATACATCTGCCTGGGGAAGGGACACCTTATCCTCACACTGAGGTATCTCCCTTATGGGTGCCTGCAAGGCCAGGTCCACTGGAGGGGACACCTCTTCCCAATATTTGTACAAAGGGACTGGATACTCTGACTGTGGCCTGGTCCCCAGTGACCACTATAATGCCAAATCCAAAACTCAAATCTCAGGCCTCGCCTTTAACTCACCGGCAACATCTGATACAATTGGCTGTCTCCTCCCCCCGAAGTATTTTCTCCCCTTGATTTCCAGGACTCACACAGCCCTGGCTTTTCTCCTCTCCCCTTGGCTGTGCCTCCTCACCTTCCTCTGCCGGTTCCTCCCCAACCTCCAGAGGATGAGGCACCCACGCTTTCAGTCCTGTGTCATCTCTCTGCCTCTCCCGTGGTCATCCCACCTCGGCTTCAGAGCCCAGCTAAACCCTGAGATTCTCAGCGTGTGGTCCTCCAGCCCCGAACTTGGCCCCTGTGGCCGGAGCCTCAGACCCAAGTGCTGGCCTGAAGTCTCCGGTGGGACATCCAACTTACCCCAACCCGAACTGTCCTCCTCTTCCTCATCGCAGTAATGTCACCGCCACCCCTCCTTCAGCTCAGGCCATGAACCTGGAAGTCATCCTTGCCTCTCTTTCTCTCACATCCCACATCCAATCCCTCCACAAATCCTAAGGGATTTCCTTCCATAGTATGTCTCAGATCGGCCGCTTCTCTGCGGCTCCGCCACCACCGCCTGGCTCAGGCCACCGTCATCTCTCACCAGAATTCTTACTGTCGCCTCCTAACTGGCCCCCCTCCCAGCCCCACTGCTGGCATTCCCAGCACAGCAGCCAAAGGGATCCTGTTAGATGTAAGTCAGACCATGTCACCCCTCTGCTCAAAATCCTCAAATGGCTCCCATGTCACTAAGAGTTAAACCAAGTCTTTACAACACCTCAGAGTCCTACATAATCGGGCCCCGGCTACCTCTCTGACCTCATTCCTCTCCAGCCCCACTGGCCTCCTCAGTAATCCTCTTAATGTACCAGGCACACTCCCACCTCAGGGCCTTTGCATTTGCTATTCCCTCTGCCTGAAGCACTCTGCCCACAGGTGGCTCTGCATGCCTCACCCCTCACCCCCTTCAGCTTTCTGCCAGTCTCCCCTTTGCCAGCTTGCTTTTCCTCCATGATGCATAGCTGTATACTACATGCTGACTGCTTTTTCTAGTTATTGTCTGTCTGCCTACCACCACTACCATCTCTAGACCATAAAGTCCAGGAGGGCAGGAAATTTGTTCTTTCACTTCTGTATCCCCAAGGCCTAGAACATTGCCTGATGCATAGTAGGCAGTCAGTAAAGCACTCAAATAATGAATGCACCAACAGATAGAGAAAGATGACTGCAGATACTAAAAAGGGCTTTGAAAAACTGGGGTGTGACAGCACCTAGCTGAAAGGTTAGAACCTCCTTCAGGCGGATCCACAGAGGAGGCCTGTCTGAAGGGGTGCCCCAAGCTGGGCACACATCCCCTAGGCTCACACACCTCTGCCATCTTCCCCCACATCACATTGTGCCCCCACTGTCTAGACTGCTTGGTCCATGAGGACAAATACCCTATCCAGCTCCCCCTCAGCCCAGGGCCAGTATACAGTAGGTGCCCAAAAGGGGATAAAGCCAAAGAATAGATGAATGAGAGGTCATGAATGACTGCAGGCATGAGCTGTGGGACTCCGATAGGGCCTGGGCTAGGGACGCCATGCAGCAAGGATCTGGGCACCCACAGTAGCCTGGGATGTAATCCTTGGTGCCCCACGGTCTTGTCTGTACAACCCCCAACATTACCTATGACCCTGTGCTAACTGGGAAGGAGTGGGGGAAAGAAAGGCCACTCTCACTGGACAGCCCCTAGCGTGAGCACCTACTGTGTGCCTGTGTGCCAGGCCCTGGGGGAGGGGAGCGGGGGGAGGGGCAGACAGGGCCCAAAATCTCTCCCTCCACAGCTCACAGCCTATCAGGTGATTTCCCAGGGGAAATATCCCTGTGGGTGGAGCTTCCTGGAGCAGCTGCTTCTCTCTGGGCTTCACCCCGTTTATCACAAGATGAAATCAAAGTTTAGGTGTGGGTTTTACTAGCCTCCTGCCTACTACCTCCCTGGACTGTGACCTCCGGAAAGGAACTGTGTAGCTTCTCCTGCTGGATCCCCAGCATCTAGCAGAGCCCTAGAGCGTAGTAGGAGCTCAATAAATACCTGTTGAATAACTGGATGAAAGAATAAATGAGAGGTAGAATGTGAGCAGGACCCTGAAGATGGCAAGGGTTTGGACTTGCAGCCAAAAGCAGCAGGGAAGTGGGAAAGACCACAGCCTGGGCAAGCATGAGTCAGGGCCAGGTGCCCTGGAGGAAGGCAAGGCCATGGGCAGGAGGGGAGCTCTGAGAGCCGCCGGTCCCCTCCCTGCCCCCATCCAGCAGGGCGCTTCCAGCACTGGTCCAGGGCTGCGCACAAAGCCCCATGGGGAGGGCCAGGGACTCACAGTGCCTCGGGCCAGTAAGCTGTGGGCCCAGAGCCCAGGCAAAGCCTGGCCCAGAACTTTGTCTGAGGGCCTTTGTGGGCCTTTGGGATCCTGTCCAGGACAATGCCGGGAACTGGCCAGAGTGGTATGAAGTGGGCACAACCCTGATTCCTGAGGTACAGCTGGCCACCCAGGCCTGGTGATGGGGGGTTAGGGAGAAGATCCCCTTCTGTCCCCCAGATCCTTACCCTTAGGGAGATAACACCACTCCATCCCAGAAGTCAGATGGCTGGGATTAGAGTGGTGAGCAGAACCCACCCTGGTTACTGAGGCCCAGAGACGGTGGGGTTCAGCTGGAGGATGCACAGTTAGGGCCAAAGCTGACCCTCCCCTCCCCTCCCCTGCCCCTACGCGTTCCCCTCAGGAAGCCCAGGGGGAGATAGGAGAGCAAGCCTCTTCCAAAGTGCAAGGACACGGGACACACTGGCCCAGGGAAGCGCGGTAAGCCTGAAAGACTCCCAGGAGGGCGAGCTGAGGGCTGGGAGGGGAGCCATGCTAGGCCAGGCCCTGGAGGCTCTCTGCCTCCCTCTGCTGCCCACACTCAGAATTACCAGAGCGTTCCGCGTCACAGCGCTAAGCAGTCCCGGGTCCTCCGCACCGGGCAGCCCTGCTCTCTCCTAGAAAGGAAGCAAGCAGAGGACATGGGGGTCATCCCTCTGCCTCGGCACCAGGCCCAGCCGCAGTCTCCCTGTAACCGGCCCCTGTACTGGCATGTTCGCTCATTCTGGAGTCCTTTACCTGGTCCAACCTGAGTACGTCTTCAACTTGGCCCCGGCTGCCTCCGAAGGCCATGCTCTTGCACGATATGGATGGAAAACTGCAGCTCCACTGACTATTCCAGGGTGACGCAGGACCCCCTCTTCCTGGAACTGAGGGGAATGCAGGCACCTCTCCCCACCGCAGCAGGGAAGGCAGGGGGCTAACACGCCCGAGAGGCCGCCCCTCCCAGTTTTTTCCGAACCTTTCAGAAAGCTGTCTGTTCCGTGATGGACTCTTTTGGGGTCAGGGCGCCACCTTCTGGTTTCCGCAGAACTGCACCTGCGCTACCGGGCGCAATCGCAGTCCTGAGACCGCCGACAACAGCAGCTGATTTTTATTAAGTGTTATGTGAGCCAGGTTCATGCTAAGTTCTTGGCATTATCTCATTTCACACATTATCTCATTTCATACAGCAATCCTGTGAGGGGGACATCATTCATCCCATCTTCCCTATGAGGACACTGAAGCTAGGAAAGGTAAGTGACCTACCCAGAACACAGCTCTAGTAAGTGTGAAAACCCAGCCTCCACTCCCTGGTGTGTACTTTAACTGGGCTCTTCCCCTGAACTGGGGGGTGGGGAGTAGCAGGTCAGGAATGAGCTCCTGGGGGGCTCCCCCTATCGGGGAGATCTCCCCTTCCTACTTTCCACCCCAACCTTGAGTGCAGTCCATCTCAGCTTAGCCCGTAGCTGGTATAGCAGGACCCCTCAATCTCTTGCCCTACTGGTGACCATGTCCTCTGCCCTGACAGCTTGGGACTGCCCTAGGGCAGGGCCATGGGAAATGGCTCTCCCGTCCCCTTTACTCAACACTGCTCATTGACTGCCCTCCATATTGTCAGCCCCTCTCACTTGGGACTGCCCCTGGGGCCACCCACCCCACCCACCCCTCAGGCCCTACTCAGCCCCTACTCAGCCCCTTCCTCACTTCCCAGTTCAGGAGCTCAGGCAAGCACAGTGTAAATAGTTGCAAATGACAGAAACTGGCTTCAGTGAAAAGGGGTTCATGTAAATGAAAAGTCCAGGAGTAGATCCAGCTGCCGGCAGTGCTGAATCCAGGCTCCCAAATGTGGTCTTTCTCCACATCGATAGCCCAGTGTTCCTCGGGGTTGGCTTCATTTCCAGGCAGGCTCTTCCAAGAAAGTATCAGAATGGCTAAGGTAGCTCTGCGCTTATGTGTAGCTTTGGTGGAAGAAGCCTTCCCCATCCCAAGAATATAAGCAGAAGTCTCAGGATTCAGTCTCATGGCCCAGCAATGAAATACGTTCAGCCCTGAACTGATCGCCATGGCCTGAAGAGTTTCTGCCCACCTTGAAGTGAGGGGTGCTGTCAGCCCCCCAACCCCGCAATCCACATGGGCTAGTGGCAGGGGACTTGTCCCCCAGGAAAACAGGAGAGAGTTCCCGGGAGAAGGAGGGTGGCCGCCACCCAGCAAACAGCACTCATGACCACTGCCCTGGCCAGAAGCCCACCTTTTCCTGGCTCCAATGCAGTTTTAGATTGCAGACCCCTTCCCAGTTATCAGACTGTTTTCTTCTTTCATTCATTCACTCAACAAGTTTTCACTGAGATCCTACATGTACCAAACACTATTCTAGGTGAATCACGTCAGTAAACAAGAGATGAAAATCCTTGCCCTCCTGACTCACCTTCAGTGGGGCTGGGGAGGAGAAAAAAATAACCAACACATTAAGTAAAATGTACAATATAGACAGGGACAAATACTATGGAAAGAAAAAGGGCAGCATAAAGGGGGTCAGGAGTTGAACAGAGTGGGGGTAGGAGGCAGACAGGGTGGGGGCATTGTGACTTTTAGAATAACCTGGAAAACATTGTGCTAAGGGAAATAAGCCAGACACCAAAGGACAAAGGACAGTCGAGACCTACTGGTAGACACTTTGAAGAGGTGGATTTGAGCAAAGACAAGAAAGAGGTAAAGGAATTCATCACATAGATATCCGAGGGAGGAGATTTCCAAAGAACAAGAACAGCCAGTACAAAGGCCCTGAGGTGGAAGTGTGCCTAGCATGTCCCAGGAACAAGGGGAGTGTAGGAGGTGAGTCGGAGAGCAGTGGGGAATGGATGACACAGGGCCTTATGGGCCATGTAAGGGCTTTGGCTTCGTCTTTTGATGACATGAGGAGCCACCCACATTTCAGGGCAAAAGAACTGATCTGATTTGTCTTAATTTTTAAAGGAGCCCTCTGGCCATTGTCCTGGGGACAGATTGGTGGAATCCTGGAGCCCAGGTAGGAAGCTAGTGCAGAATTCCAGGGGAGAGCCAATGGGCCTCCAACCAAGGCTAGTGAGAAGCAGCCAGTTTCTGGATGTTTTGAAGGTAAAGCCAAGAAGATGAGTTGAGGGATTGGGGCTGGGGGTTTAAGAGAAAGAGAGAAGTCAGGAGTGAAGGAAAATTCAAGCACCTGAACAACAAGGGAGTTGCCAGGAACTAAGGTGGGGAGGTGGGGAAGAATGTGTTTGAGGAAGAAAAGCAGGTGCTCTGTTCTGCACAGTGGAGTCTGTGATATCAATTACCCACCCAAGCAGGAATGACAGATGGGCAGATGGACATGGGAGAAAGGTCGGGGCTAGAGATGTGCCTTCCAGAGCAGTGATGAGGCCCCCCAGGGGTGGGGCTGGGTGCACCAAGGACCAAGAAGCAGAGCCGGAGGGTCTGGGCATTGAGAGGTGTGGGAAGAGAAAGGGGAGTGTGGGTAAAATTGCAGTATTTCCAGAATCTCTCATCCTGCCTTAGTGCATCTCCATATCAATAGGCGTTTCCAAGGGGTGGAGAGCAGTAGCCGTCTCCATATTGATTATCTGGGGGAGCAGGGCTTATCTGGACCAGAGAGGTTGGGTGGGGTCCATTTTTGCAGCTGGGTGGGGAGAGACACGGGCAGGCATAAGTGGACAACTGCTTGTAAGCAATAAATGGGTTTCTCCCACTTTATTTCTCCCTCTGACTGATTTTGGTTTCAAAGGTAATTTGCCCTGGAAAAATATTTTCCCCCCAGAGTTACAGGGAGAAACAAGAAAGGACACCGAGGAGGTGAGGCCAGAGAGGCAGAGGAACGCTGGCACGTGCCGGTTCCTACAGGCCAGAGGAGAAAAGAGATGCACAGAGGCAAACGTCCTGGTGGGTCAAGTTGAGAGGAAGGCTAAAAACTGACCATCGGCTTTAGTGACGTGGAGGTCCCTGGGGACCCTGACCAGAGCCTTTTAGTGGGAAGGGTCGGAGAGAACCTGATTAGAAAGGGATTTTGAAAGAACCATTCACAAGCTTCGCAGCAGCTTGCCCACAATAGCCAAAAGGTGA
This sequence comes from Manis javanica, assembly GCF_040802235.1. Taxonomy (NCBI): domain Eukaryota; kingdom Metazoa; phylum Chordata; class Mammalia; order Pholidota; family Manidae; genus Manis; species Manis javanica. The sequence continues at coordinate 86,641,944 of NC_133169.1, read as the reverse complement.
GACAACCCCAGTGTCCATCGACAGGTAAGTGGATAAAAAACGTGTTCTCGACATACAATGGAATAGTATTTGGTGTTAAAAGGGAGTGGAATTTTGACACATGTTACAACATGATAAATCTGGAAAGCATTATGTTAAGTGAAATAAGCCAGACAGCAAAGGACAAATATATTGCATGTTTCCATTTACAAAAAATATCCAGAGCAGGTAAATTCATAGAAACTGAAAGTAAAATAAAGGTTACCTGAGGTTGGGGGAAAGGGAACTGAGAGTCACTGCCTAACGGGCACTGCTTCTGTTGGGATGGGTGAAAAAAAGTTGTAGAAATAAAGTGGCCTTTGAAAAAATAATCAACAAGAATTTGTCAGACTAGTACATGCTAGACTCTGGGCCAAGGCCTGGGGCTCTGAGGGGCCATAGGGTGCCCACCTGCGCTCAAACACATGCCATCCCAGCCCCACCTCTATTCCCTTTGTTCCTCATGCCCCTGGGCAGGGATCTGGAGACTGACTTGACATGCTGGTTGTGTGAGATCCCAGAGAGATATCTGGTGAATGCTGTTCATTCACCAAGGTGGTGAGACCAAGGTGGGGGGCCACGGCTGGTGGAGTAATCACCATCAAAGATTACTGACAAATTACAGAAGGCCGGTGCCAAAGGAGATTTTTAGAAGCCTGCCGCCAAGCTCTGTCCTTCATCCTGGACTTACCTGGCCCATAGGTTTTCTGTCTTTGTTTTTGAACCAATAATTTGGAATGAAGACCAAGAGTCATGCTCAACGTGTTCACAGAAAGTAGAAGATAGAGAAAAATGACATCAGAAGCCAAAAAGAGGCAACAGTTAGTGGTTAAGAGCACAATGTCTGTATCCAAACTGCCTGGGTTCTAGTCCCAACTTATTTACGGCTGGATCAACTTGAGCAAGTAACTTAACCTCTCCATGCTTCAATTTCCTCATCTCTAAAATGCAGTAATAATAGCTCCCTCGCAGCATTGTTCTGAAGTCTGAATGAGTTAGCTCAGCGTCTGGCACATGGTGAGTGTATGTGAATTTGCTACTCTCCTTATCAGGACTGACTGGAGGGTAAAGTCAAAATGAACGAAACGGAATTTAATGAGGACAGATGGAAAAGCTAACATTTCAGAGTCCAACGAAGTGATGGCACAAATTCAGGGTCAGAAGACTTGGCTGGGTGCCCACCCATTCATCTGTCCATGAGAAAGAACCCAAGGGTCCAGCTCATTGCCAGGGCCTCTGCAGCCAGCACTGTTATCACAACCTTCGGCAGTATCCACCAAGGCCTAACATCCAGCACCAAGGAGATGACAACCTCTTCAGGCTCAAACTCAGTGGTGGAGGTCATCCTTTGTTGGTGGGAGTATAAAATGGCAGGACCACTTTGTAAAAAGGCTGAGTAGTTTCTTATAAGACTAAACAATCACCTACCCTATGACCCAGCAATTCTACTTCCAGGTACTCACAAGAAATGAAAATATATGTCCACACAAAGACTTGCACAAGAATGTTCACAGCAGCCTTATTTACAATGGCCCCAAACTGGAAATAGTCCAGGTGTCCTTGAGGAGGTGAATGGGTTATGCACGCATACAGTGTTTTATACAGACTGTTAAGCATGCATACAATGGAATTCTACTCAGCAACAGAAAGGACCAAACAACTGCTGTATGCAATAACATAGAGGAATCTCCAAAACATTGTGCTGAATAAAATAAGCCAGACACACCAACAGGCACATGAAAAGATGCTCCATATCACTAATCATCCAGGAAATGCAAATAAAAACCACAATGAGACACACACCACCTCACACCAGTTAGGATGGCCAACATTCAAAAGACAAGAAACAACAAATGCTGGTGAGGATGAGGAGAAAGGGAAACCCTCCTACACTGCTGGGGTACTGCAAATCCGTGCAACCATTGTGGAAAGCAATATGGGGGTCCCTCAAAAAACTAAAAATAAAAATTCCATTTGACCCAGTCATTCCACTCCTAGGAATTTACCTGAAAAATACAAGATCCCTGATTTGAAAAGACATATGCACCCCATGTTTATCACAGCACTATTTACAATAGCCAGCCAGGATATGGAAGCAACCTAACTGTCCATCAGTAGATGAATAGATAAAGAAGATGTGGCGCATATACGCAATGGAATATTATTCAGCCATAAGAAGAAAACAAATCCTACCATTTGTGCCAACATGGATGGAGCTAAAGGGTATTATGCTCAGTGAAATAAGCCAGGCGGAGAAAGACAAATACCATATGATTTCCCTCATTTGTGGAGTATAACAATGAAGCAAAAACTGAAGGAACAAAATAGCAGCAGACTCAGAGACCAGTGGTTACCAGAGGGGAGGGGTTAGGCAGGGCAAGTGGGGAGGGAGAAGGGGATTAAGGGGCATTATAATTCACAATCACAATATAGTTAGGTCACGGGGAAGGCAGTACAGCAAGGAGAAGACAAGTGGTGACTTTATAGCATCTTATTACTGATGGACAGTGACTGCGTTGGGGTGGTGAGGACTTGATAAGATGGGTGAATCCGAAACAATGTTGTTCATGTGAAAACTTTATAAGATTGTATATAAATGATACTTTAATTTAAAAAAAGCCAGACACAAAAAGAGTAGATACTGTGTGATTTCATTTTATGAGGTTCTAGAATGGCCAAAACTAAGCTATTGTGGAAAGAAAACAGAACAGCGAGAGGAGGGGTTGACTGCGAAACTCTCTGAAGTGGTGAAAATTTCTGTATCTTGACAGGAGGTTGGGTGGACAAGTATCTGCTATTGTCAAAACTCAACCAATGATATACTGAAGATTTGTGCATTTCATTATATATAAGTATTGTTTCGAAAAGGCCAAGAACCATACACAAATACTGAATTCTATAATTGGTGATATGCATGTTTGGAGGGTGAAGCGTACCAGTGCATGCAACTTACTCTGAAATACGGCCAACAACGAGGATGGATGGAGGAGGGGTACATAGACAACAATAAAGCAAAGGTAGTATTTTGCTTTATAATAATATATAGAATATTATAGAATACATAATGTATATGTACATTATATAATGTATATTATATAATATAATAATGTCAATTGTACAGTCTGAGTGTTGGTTATATAAAATTTGTCACTGTAAAATTTGCTCCACTGGTTTATATGTTTCAAATTTTAATAATGAAATATTGGGGAAAGAAGACAACTGATGTTTGAGGTGTGGGAAACTAGGCACGTTCACACCGCTGTCACTCAGTAGGCAGTGCCACCTTTTGGGAAGCAATTTGTCAATACGTATCAAAAGCCTAACAAACATCCCTGCTCTTCAACCCAGCAGTTCCACAGCTAGGAATTCATCTTAAGGAACTGAAGATAGGTGTGCACAAAGATGTAGCTACAAGGGTGTTCACTACAACATTGATTATAATAACAAAAAGCTGTAAACAACTTGCATGTCCTAAAATTGGGCATTGGTTACAGAAATGGTATCTTTATCCACCAGAGTATTATACACAATTAAAATGGTGCATCACAAATATTTGCTGCACTGAGAAGACATCCTCTCTACCTATATAGCTTCTGGGGTTACCCTTCCCAGTCCCCATCCCTGGAGTTCTTGGGGGGCTTTCATTTCTCCTTATCACAGGCTGGCTTTGTTTCCCTATTTCCAGGAAATTCTCCATTTTCCATCTGCCCCTTACCTCCTGGCCCATTTCCCCCCTGCATTATCCCTTGGGACCTGCCCCTCTTACCCCTTCATGCCTCCGGTATCACCAGTTGGCCCCAGAACTCGGCTGGTGCTTAGGACAGGCCAGGGGCAAGGGGCACACTCGTGGTGTCACTGTATCCTGGGGCCCTTCCTCGGGGCTCAGGACGGCAGCCTTCACTCCGCATTCTAAAGGGGCCTCTGCCACTGGAACCTGGGTTTGGCCCGCTCCCATGACACCTGCCCCAGGCTCCGGGAGAAGGAAGGTGATGGAGGGCAAGAGCAAATGGTTGTTGGGAGCTCGTAGGGAAGGCAGGCTCTGGAAAAACTTCCCCAGGTCTCTAACATGGCCCTCGCCACAAAGGGAGCTCTGAGGCCATTCTGACATGGGTGGCAGAGTGAGTGGTGAGGGAGGACTTTCTGGAGGAGGAGGCTAGATCACTGTCCCTCTGGCCCCTCAATCTCCAACCTGTGGATATATATCTTACTATATCCCTTATCTGGGGCCCTCCAGCCCTTTCCAGATAAAAATGAACCGAATCTGCTTTGCTCCATGATCCTGGATGATTCTGGCCCTCTGTTCCATGGTCTCAGCTGAAGCCATGTTTCTTCTCCAAGGAGAGGCAAACGAGCGTTTACGCGGAGGATGGAGGGTGGGGTGTGGAACGCCATCGGTGGGCTTTCTTTAGGGGGACCCTGCTTGTACCCCGATTCACTGCGCTTGGGCCTGACACTCAGAGGACATCCGGCGGGGTGGCAGGGGCCCCAGGGGCTCGGCCAGGTTCCCTAGATGTCCCTCCCCGCCCTCAGCCTGGGGAGAAGGTCCGAAAGGAGGCCCGTGTTGTTGCCATGGTGACATGCTGATGGAACTCACCCCAAGGTCTCTGAACCCTCCCTCCCAGGTGCCTCAGGGAGGGGTCTCAGGTCCAGGGCCTCCCTCTCCAGGCCGCCTGGCCCGGCCCAGGCAGGAGGGTGCTCTCATGAGGCTGGAGTGCTAGGGGCCAGGAAGGCCAGGAGACGGAAGGACAACGCGGCATTCCGCTGTGGATGAACTAATTCAGGGTGGCGCAGTGGTTAGAGCCCAGGCTGCAAGGTCAGCCACGCCTGGTGCTGAGCAACCTTGGGCAGGTGGCTCTACTTCTCTGGGCCTGTGAGGATGAATGAGACGCCAGTGGGATGGCGATGAGCTCATGACCCCATTTTATTCTCATACGCACACAGCTACTTGGAGGCGGAAACAAAGAGCAGAGCCCCGCAGAGGTGCGCCCCCATACCTGCCGGCTCCTTGTCCACCCCAGCCTTCCTCTCGCACCCCTTCCCCGCCCCCTCTCCTCCCTGGCGCTTGTCCCCCTGTCCCCTCTCCCCTCCTCATCTGGACTCGGCGTCCTCGGCTGCCCCCGTGCGGTCCTTCTCGGTACTGCAGCAGCCGGCCCTTCTCACAGGGCCCTTGGTCCCCGCGTCCTTTGCTGCCTAGCAAACTTGGGCGTGGAGTCACCTCCTGGTCTCAGGCGGGCAAGCCCTTCTCCAAACCTTCAAAAACTGGTCGTCATTCTCGGAGGCCGGCCTCAAACCGTAGTCATGGCTCCAGATCCTTTTGGCTGGTTCCAGGCCAGAGGTAGAAACCCGGGAAGCAATACTGCACCCTCCCAGCTGGGACAGCCATTTGTTGGCAGGAATGAGGCAAGGCCCCACGTTATTGAGAGTGAAGATCACGTAATGATCTGGGGCTTCTGGGGATGTCCAGACGCACACACACAACACGTAAGTGTTCACATACCTCAGGCCTCCAAGTGTGCACCCGCACGCAGGCACACGCCCACAAGCACCACGCGCCCATGCATGCACACTGGCCCTGTGCCCACCAACAGCGACATCATAGTATGATGATTCCTCAAAAAATTAAAAATAGAACTACCACATTATCCAACAATTCCATTTCTGGGTATATATGCAAAAAAATTGAAAGTAGGATCTCAAAGAGTCATTCACATACCCAGATTCACAGCAGCATTATTCAGAATAGCCAGGAGGTGGAAGGAACCCAAACACCCGTTAATGGATGAATGGATAAATAAACTGTCTATACATACAGTGGAATATTATTCAGTCTTAAAAAGGAAGGGAATTCTGACACACGCTACAAGGATGAAACTTGAGGACATTATGCTGAGTGAAATAAGCCAGTCACAGATCAGATAATACTGTATGATTTTATTTATATGAAATATTTAGTAGTTGAATTCTTGGAAGCAGAAAGTAAAATGGTGAATGCCAGAGGCTGGAGTCGGGGTGGGTGAAAGGAATAGGGAGTTAGAGCTTCAGTTTTGCAAAATGAAGAGTTCTAGAGATGGATGGTGGTGATGGTTGCACAATAATGTGAATGTGAATTTAGTACCACTGAACTGTACACTTAAAAATGGCTAAGAAACTGATTTTTATGTTATGTGTATCTTACCACAGTTAAAAATAATAAATAAAAAAATACGTGTCAAAACATTTGTTTGCTTGTTCAATCCTTCCTCACTCATTAAACTGCAAACTTCATAAGATCAGGGCTCTGTGTGGTGTACCTACTATGTACTGCCAATCACTGAGGACATGGGCAACAAAACAAACAAGGTGCCCACCCACCTGAAGCTCTCAGCCTGAGGAGAGGGGAGAAAGACATTGAACAAACAAGGAAGCAAAGTTATCACCTATGGAGAAAATTAGAACAGTGAAATGTAAGAGTGACTTCACCAGGGAGACAGCAGCTGGGGTAGTCAGGCACACCATCCCAGAGGGGGTGACATTTATGCTGAGACCCAAGAAACAATAGTCAGTCATCAAGCATCTGGGATGCCAAAGCTGCAGACAGAGGGAGCAGCAAGTGCAAAGGCCCTGTGGTGAGCAGAAGCCTGGTTTGCTAGAGGAACAGCAGAGTGTGGAAAGAGAGAAGCAGGGAAGAAAGGAAAGGAGGAGAACCAGGGAGGGGGAAAGTAAATGGGATGGTGGGCATTCATGGTGGCAGAGGAGGGAGGCCCCACCAACTCACCTACCTCCTCTTCCACAGCAGATGAGTTTCTGTGAATGGCAACCTCTAAGTGCCCAGCTCTGCACTAAATGCTTTTTGTGGATTAGCTCACAGACTGTTCATAACAGTCCTTCAGGCAGGTACAATCATGATCCCTTGGTATAAAGGAGGAAATAGGGTCAGAGAGTGTGGGCCAGTTGGTAGGTCTGGGACTTGAGCCAAGGCAAAGAGTGGGGAAGGGAGTCCTAACTCCCCAGGGTGCCTGCTCCTTTCACCCACCTCAGGGACCCAGTCCGAGGAGGCTCTTTCCTCCCACCTAGCTGCCCTCCCACCTCACTCTCTTTGCCTCAAGACGGCCAGGTCCCTGGCTGATCGCTGCCAAGTTGTTTCCATTCCTCTCTTCACTGCCCCCCAAAAGTAAGCCAAGGAGAGAGGCCACACCTGCTCCCTCACCCAGCGGGAACAGATACCAGGAGAGGAGACAGGAAGTCCACTCCCTCACAACAGCCTGTTTCTGAGGCGGGTCTGCAGGCCCTGCCTCTGGGGAGTCCCACCTTAAAGGGAGGGAACCAGGAAATCCATGGGGCTTGCAGGCTGGGTGGCAGCCTGGTAAGTCACTGCAGGTGCCCTCTGAGGCCAGGAACAGCTTTATCTTCTGGCCAGAGGGCTGGCTTCCCCTAGATGTCCCAAACCCTGGACTGTGGTGCACCAGAAGGGGGCTGGACCCCACAGAGGGTGCAGGTCTTCTATCAGCTGGCAGTATGTTATAGTTCCATTTCCTGCTGCACTCCTAGGCTCAGGGAATCAAGAGCCTCCACCACCACCCTGGCTGCACCAGAGAGGGAAGGCCCCGGGGCAGAACAGCCCCCTCCCTGACCTCACAGCTCCCCCCAAAAAAAATAAACACAGGGGGGGCTTCCACCCTGCCATGGTTACATGGCAGGACCCAGCACCAAATAAAAATGCAGAGCCCCTTACCCAAAACCAAGGGAAAAGTATGCAGTCAAATAAAGAACTAAATATATATAAAGCTTTCTCCTTTCCTATGTGGTCTATTTCTTGACTTCTCAAGACGTTTTTCTGTTTGCTACTTAATGTCATTCTAAGTAAAGACAAATTAAAATTTTAAGTGACTAGCATGAATTTTACCATTTGCCCTTATGTTGTACAGTGCTAGCTTTCAATACAAATGTAAGGGCTTTTCATGTGTCTGCAGAATCACTGAAGTTACACAATTTGTATTTCGCAGCTTGTGCGTGCTCGTGTATTTCATTCTTACATAAACAGTGGAAACACTGCACAAACTAACCAACTGTCTTTGTTTCACTTGATTCCCGCACAGTCCCCGACACTCTCCACCTTCAGCTGAGTAAGGAGGGGCCGACGGGAAAAGGGACTGTGGGTCGCTCTGTCTTTCCCTGTCCTGTGTCTTCATGGTCAGAGTCAGATGCTGGCTTATCCAGAGAAATAATAGTCAGGTATGGGAGGAGCCTTGGCAAAGAAAGAGGGTGGGAAAACCTGAGGAGTTGGGGGGCTGTGATACTCCAGCCTGGCTGCTCCCCATGGAGGAGCCATAAGAGACAAGGGTATGGACATGGCAGGTCACATCATGGAGGCCCTGAGTGTGCTCTTTATTGGGTTTTAGTCCACTCTGGCCTTGCTACCTCTGCCTAGAACCTTCTGTGGCTCCCCAGTACCCCCAGGATAGCATCCACAGCCCTACCCCCAGCACCAGCGCCCTGCCTCCCTCCTACTGCTGTTGATCGCCACACATTCTGCTGCCTCCACAGCCCTACTCCCCCTCAACTCTGGGCCGCAAACAGCCCTTCTCTCCACTTGGAACCCTCTTCCCCACCAGGTCCCTTCTTCTGGCTAATGCATACTCATCTTTTGTGTCCTAACAGGATTATCACCTCCTCTGAGAAGCCTTCCCTCACTTCCCAGGCTGGGTCGGATGCCCCCCTGGACTGTTACAGGCTCTGTGCTCCCCCTATCCCTGCCTGGCGACTCCTCCTCCTCCCTCACCACAGACAGGCCCTGCAAGGACAGGGACTGGCTCCTGTTCAGGTTAACAGCCCCACACCGCAACGCATAGTAGGTGCCCAACAGTGGTTGTTGAATGAATGCATGGGTTCACAGGCATGGGCGCCCTGGCCTCTGAGCTACCTGTTGCCTCACAGATGGGGCAGCCAGGCCAGGGAGGAGGGGCTGACAGACATGACCTGCCTGCTGGTCCAGGCCCAGATGGTAACTTTATGTTCCTGACCTCATTTTTTACTCCCATCCAGCCCAGGAAGGTGGTGTTCTTGTACCTGTTACACAGATGAGGGTGGGACTTGTTCTCTTTCCTTGCCCTCCACCACACACTCATCCAAGCCCTAGCCAGGGTGACCAGACCAACAGCCTCTCGGCCAGGCCAATCCAGATGTCCTCTTTTCCTGGCCAGTCCCAGAGAGAACTCACTCCCAGCCGAGGCTTGTCCCATCCTTCCTCCCTCCCCCACCTTCCTCCCCCTCCCCACTTCCTTCCTTCCTGCTCTGGAGAGTCCCTCTGCAGGAAAGGCCCCATGTTCCAGGGCAAGGCCCCAGGCCCAGCTGCCCAGGCCAGGACACATGCTTCCTCCATCAGCTAGCTCCCCCTGCCCTCCTGGAGGGCCGGAAATCTGATGCAGGCCTAGGGAACATGGGAGTACTGCACATAGGACAGCCCAAGGTCATCTGCTCCCTCCCTCTGCCTCCAGGCCCAGCGCAAGCAGAGAGCATTGGAGCTCATCCCAGAGGCCTGCAGTCGGGCACCAGGCCTGGTAGGGGCTTTGTCACTCTGCTGGGAGCTGGTCAGGACCGAGAGCCTCTTCAGGAAGGGCCAGACCCGTTGTCACCTAGCATAATGTCTTCTTGCATCTCATGTGCTGAGGTACTTTACACAGGGCCTAGCACAAAGTGGGCCCTCAGCTAACAGTGCTTGGGGTCATTATTGTTCTCCCTAACATCGCCATCAGATTTAACCCTATCACAACTATCCTGTAGAGTTTTTATGCTCAAGCTATAAATGAGGAAACTGAGGCTTAGACAAAGGAAGCGACTAGTCCAAGCTCCTCCAGCAAGTATCAGAACTGAGCTCAGGCACAAACCAGTCCAGTGTTCTTCGCCACTTCACTGTTCTGCTGCCCACCCACCCACTCTCGGTGGTCCTGGAATAATTCTTCACCTGCTGGGTGCCTCAGTTTCCCCATTAATGCACTGAGAAGTATGGAGGAGGCATCTCTGAGGACCCATATCTAAGGGAACTCACTCACTAATGCATTGAGCAGAGGCTTGCTGAGTGCCGTCCTGATGCCAGACCAGAGATGGGCACAAAATCACAGATCAAATCTGATGGTCTTAAAGGTCCAGGGCACCCAAATCCAGAACAGACTGCGGGGAGTCTGACCTGATCCCTCCCACTGCAGCTCCATTTATTTCCCCATTAACACAGAGGAGAAGAACCCTGGCATTGTGGGAGGGGGAGAGGGTGCCCCCCACCCCTCCAGGACCGCTGAAGATTGGGAAACAGGTCCCCGCAGGTGGGCGGAGGACTGAGCACTGGCAGGTAAGCAGAGAGTAATGGGGTTATTCAGGAGTTGGTAGACGGGTGGGCATCCCATTGCTAAGGATTTAGGGCCAGGCAGGAGCTGCCAGGCCTAGAATGGAGATGCCTTACCCTCCCACCACCCTTCTAGAGGCAGCACATCCGAATAAAAGCTCCTATGGCTGAATCCTTGAGTTTAAATTCATTTCTTGGCAGACTCGGAGCTGCTCACCACCACCACCACCACCACCACCACCGTTCTGCACCCACAGTCCCTCCACAGGGGCCCTCAATCCCGAGCTCCATAGCCAATGTTCTTCCTTAATCCCAGGCTTCAGTCTGTCTTGCCCCAGAGAGGGGACTGGATCTGAGACAACCCCAACGCTCCTCCTGCCACCCCCCGCGTGCCAGCTCCAGGGCGGACCCAATAAACTAAGACGCTGCGACAGAGGGAAGGAACGCACCGCCGGTCCCCGAGCGACAGCCCAGGGCGCTGCGCTGGGCTGTCGCCACCAGAGGGCGCGCGCCCCCCTCAGAGCCGGAGCCACGACGGAAGCGGTGGCAGCGCTTCTGGGCTAACAGAGGATGAGGAGTGCGGGTGACCGGTCACTCCCGGCGGGACTCCCCCGAAATGCAGCCCCACATTGGGCACGGGCTCACCTAAGTAAGACAGGGGGCTCAGATAAAGCCCCTGGACCTCCACCCGGGCCGCGCCCCGCGCTTTGGTCTTCTGTTGCTCCCTCGCGCGCCCCCTCCTGGCCATGCCGTCTCGCGGAAGTCCGGCTGGGCGGTGGGCAGGGATGCGTAGTGGGAATACACTGGGCAGAACAAGGTTGTGCTAGTGCACTTGGTGAGCCGGAGTACTGGGAACAACACTGTGCGGGGTACCGGGTGGATAAGAGGAGGGCACGAATGGCCACTAGGCAGTTACTGGGGGCAGTGAGTCGTCCCTGGGGGATATTGAGGGGCACCACGCCTGAACCAGATGGTTACTGGCTGGTCGTGGAGGGAAGGGGAGAGTGTTGAAAATATGAAAATACTGAGTAAGATTAGGGGCATAATGGATAACAACTGGAGACACCGGGTGGGTACTTGGAAGTATTGGGAGGCACTGGTAAGATATTAGGTAAGTACCAGAGGCACTGGATGGGAACTCGGGGGGCGAGGTGGGGTCACCGAGCACCGTGGGCAGCACTGAGTGTGTTTCCAAGATGTGGCGTGACTGAAAGGGTAAAGGGGCACTGGGACAGCTCTTGGCAGGTACTCGGGCATGGCGTGACTCGTGAGAGTACAGACGCTGGGTGGGCGCTGGGAGCGACTGGGCTTGTCCTCATAGCCTAGACCAGGGCGTCAGTGCACCCCGCTCAGCAGCCCCTCAGGCCTGGATCACGGTGCATTTTCATGGCCAGAACTTAGGTGAGAGATGTTCTCGGCCAGTGAGGGTCTCCTAACCTGATCCAGACCCGTTCTTGATTTTCTAGTCAGAAGTGGGAAGAAGCGCTGCACATGGGCAGAGCTAAGAGCCCCTATATTGTCTACCTTCCCCAGATGGAGAGAGAAAGACACGTCAGCCCCTCATCCCTAGAAAACAAGGAGCCCCCTCCTCAGCCCCTCTCACCAGGCTCCGGCCTCCTGGCCCGGCTTGCTGGCTGCTGGGCCTGGAGGGGCTGCCAGGCTCGGCCTCCTGCCCACAGCAGGGCGCCGGGGGAGGGCGGCGCGCTGCTCGAGATGCCGCGTTGCCATGGAGACGCTGCCGCATCCTGACTGCTCCTGGCAACGGGGTCCCGCAGCCAGGCAGGCGCTGGGCGGGGACCCCAGGGAGCGGGCGCGCCAGGCTGTCCACGGCGCCGCCAGACCCCCGGGACACGGATACGGCTCCCCCACCCACAGACACCCCTCACTCACGTTCCCACCGCACACACGTGTACATGGGCACCCCAGCTGCAGCAGCCTAAGCAGAACAGCAGCCCAAGCCAGCCCTGCAGCCCCCACTCATTAATTCAGCAAACATTTGCCGACCGTCTCAGTGCCAGGCGCGAGATGGCCACTGCGGCTGCAGCGACAAGTCACACGGGGACGCAGCACCACACACACACACACACACACACACACACACACACCCATCTCATCGCCCACAGAGGAGGCAGACACAGAAACAGTGAGATCAAGGCTGTGACCCCAACAACAGCTCCCCATTGACTATGTGTTAGCCCTCCCCCTCCAGGGTCTCACATAAACTGCAGCACCCTTGGAAAACACTGTGAGAACTCCTTTTTACAGATGGGGAAGCTGAGGCACAGGAGAGCTCATTTATTCAGCCAGACTGCATAGTATGACACAGAGCTGGCCTTCTAACGTGGGTCTTAACAACCTCCCCATCCTACCCCTGCCAGAAGTGTTTCCAGAACATAGATGATGGAGGACCGAACTCATCCGGGGAGATGGCATGGAGAACTTCAGGCTGGGGCTTCGCGCGTGGGAGAAAATGCAGATCTGCCAGGCAGAGCAAGGTGGGGCATCCTTGACCAAAACGACAGCCCATGCAAAGACCTGGAGAATTTACAATGGCAGGCTGGGTGTGGAGGAGAGCAAGGGCTGAAAATGTGGCTGGAGAGATGCTTGGAGGCAGACCCAGCAGGCTAAGTATGCAAGCCAAGGGACCAGGACTCCATCCCTAGTGGAATAGGGAGGTGGGAGCAAGCGCTGACCACAGGGAGGGAGGGTGGCCCAGAGAGCCGTGAAGCTGGGCCTGGGAGACTAGAGAACAGGCATGGTCATCGTCCCAGTGTGGAGCGAGTGATCCGGCCCTGGCAGTGGGTTCCACAGAAGAAGCAAAACACATCCTTCTTGCCTCCCCAAGCAAGGATTCTTCTGCCTGAGCCAGGAACCCAGGAAATGATGCCAGTGCTAGAGGCATGAGAAGGGGGTCCCTAGGGAGAGCAACAAATGGGGACACGCTTCAGAGCGACATGAGGAAAGGCCAGGGCTAGACCCCTAGAAGGACTTCCAAGAAGAATGGGTTTGAGCTTCTGAGAGGGGCCAGGACTCCTTGAAAAAAGAAAAGAGCCCCTCACACATCTGGGCATGGAGTAGGCAAGCTGGCCCTCCCAGAGCCCTCCTGCCGCTGTTGTTCCTGCTGGCCCCTGTCCAGCAGACTGTGTCCCAGGCACCCCTCTGAGGAGGCCCAGCATCCAGCCTTAACCACCCCCTCCAAGGTTAGCCTAATTTTTTCCCTTCCATGGATTCAGGTCATTGCTCCCTGTCCTCTCTCTGAGGCGCCACAGAATGTGACTAATTCCCTCCCTTCATTTATGGGCCCTGTTACCTGGGAGGTATTTATAGTGCCCCAGCCTCCCTCCCCAGCAACTCCACCGCTCTCCCCCCAGGCTGTCTCCCCCCTACGTGGCCAACCTTGGCCTCCCCTCTCCTCTGCTGCTGCTCTGCCACCTCCCCACTGTTTGTCCCCCACTCAGGGGAAGAGAGGCAGGCGGGGGCAGGGGACGGAGGAAGCCCCAACCTAGCCGCCTCCCCAAGTGGAGCACTCCCCAAGGGGAATGCTTCTTCCCTCAACACCCCAAAAATGCCACTGAGGGGCCTGTCCAGGGGAGTGTGACAAGTGGCTGACCCCTCTGCGATCTCGCCATGCAGCCTGATACTTGTACTAAAAATAGGTACAACTGAGCGTGGAGTGCTTACTGTGGGCTCGGTTTTATTACTACCTCCAGTTTGCCGAGATGGAAACTGAGGCTCAGAAAGGCCAAATGACCCCCCACCACGTCTGTATAGCTGGGACGGGGTGCTCCTGCACAGCCACCTTCCAGAGCCTTGCCTGGTGTGTGAGGATACTGGCCCAAAAAGGTAGGCTGGGTCGGGGGGACTGCAGGCTGGCTAGCGGGTGCCTGACCAAACACATGGCCAAAGCCAGCAGTGTCCCAGCAGTCACGGCCACAGATGAGCTGCCCAGGGGCTGCCAGGGAACAGCATCAGATAGAGGCCACTGGGCCACAGGACACTGCCTGTCCCACACACATCCCCTCCTCCAGGCAGGGATCACTGAGGGGCTGGGCTTCAAGGGCACAGATCTGGGCAAAGACAGAGAAGAAGGGGAGCCTGTGCCCACCCTGGATGAGGGAGGAAGCCACAGCAGAGGGGAAGGAAGTTAGAACCCACAGAGACTTACACAGGAATGGAGAGTCGGGACAGGGGCCAGCAGCCCTTTCACATCCCTGGTCTCACAACTGCCCCAGGCCCCTTTTCACAGCTGGCAGGGCTGAACCCCGAAAGGTAAAGGGACAGTCTCAGCTTTCTTCAGATCCTCTGACCAGAAATTCTGCAATACTGATGAAGTGGCTTTGTCTAGATTTCTGGGAGACAGAGGGAATAGAGAAGGAAGCTGAGTTCAAATCCTAACTAACCGTGTATTCCCAAGCTTGATGACATAGAGCAAGTGATTTTGCCTCTTGGGGACTTGGTTTCCCCATCTGTAAAATGGGCTGACATCACGTGCAGTCATGACTACTCAGAGCCATGAAACAGGCAGAGTTCTGAGCACAGGGCCTGGCATGTGGTGGGAGCTCCAAACGCTGGCGGATAATACTGTGATTTGTGTTTTTCCCCCTGCTGCTTTCTTCTCTCTCAGATCCAAGCAAAGGGGCCGCATGTCTTCCCTGAGACTGGGGCATCCTGAGGACAAACGCTATGTTTCACCGTCAGCCTACCATTGACCATCCTTGGGACCAGGAGATCCCGGGCAGGCTGCAGTCAAGAGCGAACACTCCCTGTGGTCACCTCTTCATTATCACCAGTGTATCATTCTCTGTGGGTGTGACCCATCCGCACACAACCAGCTAGGCCTCCTGCCCTTGTTTGAGGAAGCCGTTCCCCTCACATTGCCACAAAGGCAACACTGCAGTCCCTACATGAGCCTCATCCGGGGGGCCACGCTGGGTCCAATCGCCCCCACTGTGCCCCTTCTCAGCACCACCCACCACCGTGGCAGGCCAGGAGCTGGCCTGACAAAGAAAGACACTGAGTCATTCTGATTTCCGCTTCAGGGAGCCAGAGCCGGTGGCAACAGCTCAGCCAGGCCTCTAAGGGAGCTGCCAGGGGCAGTGCCAGGTCCCTGCGACTCTCCTGGCAGCCCAGTTCAGGGGCTGAGCATGGTGGTTACAGGAGCCAGATTTGGGAGGGGGCTGCAGGTGGGAGATGCATGGCTGTAGGGGCTGTGCCCTGACACTACAGGAAGGGGCAGTGGGTGGCATGTATGAGCACCCTTGTGGATCTGGCACTGGGCCAGGTCTCCACACCCTGGGAGAGGGGATCTCCACCCAGTTTACAGGTAAAGGGCACAGTCACACAGCACCTACTAGATGGAGGCAGGCAATGCCTGCTCAGATGCCCACAACCCTGATCCTCATACCCTGAGTAGACGGCCAGGCCCAGGGCTTGGGTAAGGGGATGGAAGCTGCCATAAGCCCCGTCCATGCTGGCAGATGGAGGGTGGGACCAGGCATCATGGAGACTGGGGACAAAGGTCAGGGAGCAGAGCGGTGAAAGGGAGGCACTCTGAGCCAGGTCTTCAGCAGGGCAGTGCACTGGGGTACAGCCTAGGACTGAACCTCACGGGCCTTAGTCTTCGGTCTGGCTCACCCCAAGCTTGCTGGCCTCATCCAAGGCCTGGCCTCTCAGAGCCTCAGTTTCCCCAGTCACACTATCACAGCTCTGAGCTCCAGCATTCTCCCTAGCAGTTCAGAGTCAGGCCTCCCCTGGCATACTGACAGGGTCAAAGCTGTGGGGCCAAAGAGGGGTCTGTGCCCAAGTGGCTAGCCCCTCCCCACCCATGGGCACACAGGGTCCTCGTGGAAGAAACACGGTGTATACAAATAATTAAACAGAAGAATTGGAGTGATTAGGGCAGATGATTATTGTCAAATTATGATTTATCTTGTAGTGGAATTAGTATTCCCCCAAAGGGCCCGGCGTGGCGCGGCGCCCGCCACGGCCCGTGATTAATCGCCGTCTCCAGAAGGTCACCTCCAGCCACTGCAGATTAACTCAGTGGGGAAACTTCTTTCCGTAATTCAAGCTGTTGTTCCCACAACCTGTCATCCGCCGCGGAAAAGGACGATTTCGTCAGGGAGCCCGGGGGCGGGGGCCTGTTAATTCCCCCAGCCCCTCCCAGCTGAGGACATGATATATGGTGCGTCCCGACACGGGTGACCGCGAGGGGGGGCAGCATCCGCCGTGGGGTGGGCAGCAGGAGGCCGGGGCAGGGGGAGCGTGGGGGGACAAGTCGCCGCCAAGCAGAAGTAGGCTGCGAGGGGAGAGAGCGCGGGCGGTGGCAATTAGGAAGAAAATTGGATTTTTCAGCGTCCAGAGGCAGCTGGGATCTGTGGTGTGTGTCGCAGCCATCACCCCCTTCCCAAACACACACAGGCACCCAGGTCCAGCTAGGCAGGGACTCCCCAGGAGGGATGGAGAATGGGGGGCCACGGACCTCCTTCAGGTAGGCAGGAGACGTAGCCAACAGATGGCAAAAAGGACCTGGTCAGGCCTGCAGCCGGGCCCTGCAGAGCCCTCCAGCGGCGAGCAGCTTTCCTGACCTGAGAGGGAGAGCCGAGTTCCCATTTCCCCAGTGGTGGGCACTGCCAAAGCCACATGCCCGCTTCACCTGGGGCTGCTGATCATGGCTGCTTCCATCTGGCAACCCAGACCGGGTCTGGGAAAGCTGAAATCCCTGGACTGTCTCCCTGTGCATGGAGAAAAATGGGACAGAGCCCCCCCAACCCCCAGCCTGTCTGCTCACCCCAGCCTCTGCCCACCCCTTGGCTGACTGAGTGGCAGGGGGGTGCAAAGGCACAAGTGCCCCCCCCTTCCTCTGACTCCTATACCTTCCACCAGGCCTGGGGGCGGGAGTGAAGTCTGCACCCATAGTACAGATGAAAAGGCGGCGCTCGGGTGACTTTCTACTCCGAAGCTTCTCTGGTCCCCAGCCCTCTCAGGATTACGTCCAGGCTCCTTCAGGCTCTGTCCTTCCCACGCCAGCCCCCTGCTCACCCTCCCCACCTCTAGAAACACTCACAGTACACTCTTCTTTCAGGCTGCCAGGCTTTGCACATTCCTGAAATGTGCTTCCTGTCCCCAGCCTTCATCTGGTAAACGTCTATTCATTCTTCTCAGTCTAACTCACTTGTCCTCCCAGGAAGAGAGGGTGCCCCCAGGCTCACTAGGCGCCTGGCCCGTGTGAGCACGGAGCCCTCTTGTGCAGGAGCTGGGCCCTCACCGGCCTCCCCCCCAAGAATGGGCACTCTCTATGGGCCTCCTACCTCTCTCTCCCCAGTGCCAATGCAGACCCCGCCTCAGTGCAGGCGGTGCTCAGGAAGGTGCCAGGGCTCAGGGGCCTCCACTCCCCACTCCCTCCAGCCCTCAGCCCCTGCTTACCAGAGCTCAGATCTGAGGGTTGAAGGATAGAGGACAGAGGTCCAGAGGTGGGGACCCTTGCTTGCTGGCGCCTTCTCAGTCCAAAGGCCTGTTTTTAGTTGAGAACAAAAGCATGTATTATGTATACTGCGGTTTGCTCAGAACATTCTCAGGTCTGAGATATTTAGAGTTGTGAAGACCCAGCACTATTTGGGAAGGAAAATCTGTTTCTCTCCCTCTCAGGAGTGGGGGTAGGGAAACAACTCTCCAGAATCACTGGGACTAAACACTGGCATTTTCTTTGGAGGAGAAGGGGGCTCTCCATCCTCTGCTGGGAGTGTCTGGCAGGTCCCACACCCCCTCCCCAAGTCTTTAGCTGATACGGATAATAAAAATTCCCATCATACTGTATTTTAGCTTTAAAATGTCCTTTGCTGCATTCATTCCCTGACTCTTTAGGGGCAAGCAGAAGAAACCTGTTAAGCCCATTTTACAGATGATGACAGCTTGGGGGAGGTGGCAGGTGACTTGCCCACAGCCAATGGCTGGAAGCAATGGAGGCAGCTGTGAGGCTTGGGGGGAGGATTCTGGTCCCACTCCCCACCAGCCCACTCTGTGGAACCATCACCTCCCACACAGGCAGCTCCAAAACCTTGAGGCCCATCCCTCCCTCAAGGCCCCAGTGCAGTGGGAGTAGAGCAGATAGCTGGGGCAGGGACCCTCCCCCTCCCAGGGAAGGACCCTCTTCCTGGGAACTCCGGGTCTACAAGTCTGGTTCAAAGCCCAACCATGCCCTTCGCCAGCTGTGGGACCTTGCACAGATCACTTTACCTCTCTGTGCCTCTGTTTCTCATCTGTAAAGTGAGTTCCAACCTTGTAGAGCCATTGTGGGGATGAAACACGACTGGTGCCTGGCCTGGCAAATAATAAGTGCTCAATAAATGAGAGTAGCGCTTGTTTTATCATGTTCACCATCTCACAAATCTCTTGTGGAGATTATCAGCTATCAGCTCCCCCATTTCCCAGAGGAGGAAACAGCAGGGCTGCCAGCAGGCAGAGGACATCATCAGAAGGCCAACTGAGATTCTGTCCCTCCCCTCTCGAGGACCCTCTGCTGCTCCACGCGCACGGATGGTGGCACAGCAGTCGAGCCAGAAGAGGTCCCTTCTCCTCCTAACCACCGCTGCTTCCTGCCTCCCAGGCCTTTGCCCAAGCCGGTCCCTCTGCATAGAATTCTGCCCAGGGTTTCTCTGCTTGCTCCACATTTGCTTCCGAAATCTTTCAAGGCCCCGCCTCAAGGCCTCGCCTTCCAGGAAACCATCCCCGACCTCCCGCGCAAGAGCTGCCCGGTGCCCTGCCGGCTGCTCGGTCCGGGCACTGGCCGCCCCGTCCCACGCGGGTCTCTGAGCCCCTCGCAGACTGGGCGCGGCCTGCCCCGCCTGACCCCGGCGCTTGCGCGGGACACACGGTGGGTGCCCCGACCCGGGGGAGCACAATCTGCTCCCCCACTCCACTTGCTCCAGCGCCGCGGCCCGGCTTTGATCCGCCAGCCTCAGCGCCCCAAACCTGATTGGCATCGAATTACGCCGCGCGGCTGCGGGAGATAATGGCGGGAGGCGCGGCAGACATGAAAGGGGGTGGGGGGCGCAGCGGCAGTCCAGGCCTCTGTTAATGACCCAATAAAAAGGAAGAGGGGGGAGAAATAACCCTCCCTCCATCCCCGCCCCCAAGACAGCGGCCGGTGCACACAAAGCCGCCGCCGACTCGGAAATTACCGCGGCTCAGCCCAGCGCAGCGTGACTCGGGGCGCCGGCTCACCTGGCGGGGGCGGGAGGCAGGCCCGCAGTCACAGCCGCACACACCGTCACGCAGGCGTGCACACACACCGACCCTGTCTTTAATACTTTTATGGTTCTTTTTCATTGTGGGTGCTTTGCCTTAATTGTGATATTTGAAAAAATGTTACACTAAAATAATTTTCCTGATTGCTAAGATACTGTGTGCCCACCCTAGTCCCAGCTCTGAGACACAGTCACCCAGCCCTGTTCGGTGACATGCACACACTGTGTCTCATACACATAAAGTCAAGACACAGTCTCACAGAGACACATGGACACACTACCACATGCACTGTCATGCCTAAAGTCACTTGCAGAAACAGACATGGAGCCACGTGGACACATACACCCGGCAGGGCCTGCAGAGACGCTGCATAGAGAAACACCCAGTAGCTGGAACAGACAGACAGACAAAATACACACACACAGACAAATAGGGAGAAACTCACAGAGACAGAGACATACAAACACATTGCACAGGCCGTAGAGAGAGAGACTGACAGCTTGACACACATTGAGATCTAGAGACAAATTCAAACATGCAGAGATAGACAAAGATGAGAACAAACCCGTACAGCATCCCAAAGACACACACAGACACAGACAGGCCTGGCTCACAGAAACACACGCAGCGACGTACACGTCCCAGCACAAATCCCGTGGCTAACAGAGTTTCCGGGACAAACCCCGTGCCCACAGGGCCGTCCATTTCACACCCTCACTCTCAATGCGTGCAAGTGTGTTCAAGTGAGTCTGGGATGACCGAGACCTGGGCTGACCCCCAGCAGGGATGAAGTGGGGTCACTGGGCCACAGAGGTGAGGAAGCATGGCAGTGGGGCAAGGAGTAGAGGTCCATTTGCCTTGAATCTACAAGGCAGGGGCAGATGGTGTTATTTGTCTCTAAAATGGGGTTTAGCTCCTGTCCCATGGGGTTGGGTGAGGCAGTAGGCAAGTGCTCAGTGTTGGCTGCCATTACCAAGTGGACTCCCTCGGGGCAGCCCAGACTTTCCACTGCACATCTCCCCACCACACACATGTACACACCCCTTGCCTCCCAATTTCTTTACTGCCAGGGAGGTTCCACTTTGGTCTAATCTGAGTCCCTCATGCTGTAAGCTGACCCCAAATCTGGGAATGAAGAGGGCTAGCCCTTCTGAGGAGCCTCTCTTGCTCCAAAAAGAACACCCTAAGCACCAGAGGTCTTGGGGCCCAGATGGGGTTCCAGCATGGGCTCAGTCATGCTTTGCTCTGCTGCCTGATTTCTAATCACAGCTGCACCATGAACCAGCTACATAACTTGGGCCAGGACTTGGCCTCTCTGAGCCTTGGTTGCCTTCACTGTCAAATGGGTGAACAGCATCAGCCTCCATCAGCAGGAGGCTGTGAGAGGCTGAAATAGCTCTCAGGCCGAGCTCATGGGCCGTGCTGAAGCTGCCAGTCCATGCTGGGTTCAGAGGTGAGGGGTCAGAATGCATATTTCCCCCAGCACACCAGAAAAAGGGCCCTCTCTGCAGTTCCTTCTTAGGTGGACAAGGGGACTTTATGAGCCAAACCTCAAGGCCTAATTAATGCAATTAATCACAGGCCCAGCCACACAGGCCATGAGGACAGCTGGAAGGGAAGGTCACAGTAGCTCAGTTACCCAAAAGGATGAGGTAACAGGAAATGAGATTCTCAGTGGCTTTCCTTTCTCCCTTCACCCTGAGCCCAGGCTCTCCCAGACCCTGCTGACCAAAGCCCACCCTACCCCCAGCTCACTGGGGAAGTCCCCTTTCATGTCTAAATCTAGTTTCTCCTGCTGCAGCTCGGGAAACACATGGGATCTGCAGTCAAGGTTGTAGCTGTCCGTAGACTGGCCAGTTAGAAAGACTGCGATTCATCTCTTGGTGGCTGGACTCTGTATGCTGGGTTTGGTGGTGGGAGTGCTGGGGTGGTGGGTTGAGTCAAAACCTCCCAGAGGCCAGTGTCTGGCCTGGGAGAAAGGCAAGAAAAAAGAAAGGAGCTGGTTGCAAGGAGAGGAAGGCCCCCTTCTCCCTCTAAGGGGCCTGTGTATGCGACCCTGTGTGAAGAAGATGGGGGGTGGCCAAAGGCCCTGACCAGAGCTGTAGCAGGAAGGGGCAGCCCACTCAGTCAGGGGCACTGCCACATTATAAATCACCCTCGACTCAATTAGAGCCTGTGAAAGGTTGTGCACACCCAGCAGAAAGTGCCGTGCTTGGCAGGCAGCCAGCTCCCCTGGAGGGGCGGGGAGAGAGAGCTGGTGTGTGCCTATGTATGTGTACGTGTGTACGTGTGCCTTACTATGCAACATGCTTGTGTGTCGTAATGCATGTGTCTTTATGGGCCTGTTTGTACCTGTCCTATGTATGCCTGTGGCAGGGTGAGCACATTTATATGCCTGTGGATTCTTGTGTGTGCAATATGCTCGTACATCCTTACATATTTGTCACTGAGTGTGTCTGTATATGCCTGTTTATACCTACTTGTTCTGTGTGTGTCCCTGTGAGTGTGTGGATGTTGGTGTGGGTGTCCTCTTGCCTGTGTGCACTCGAGTATGAGTGTGTATATGGTTGTACACCACCACTTAGCCTCTGTGCATGTCTCCTTGCCTGTGCGCATCCAGGTGTGTGCATGGATGTCTGGAACTGTCGTGTGCATGGGCCTGATGAGCTGAGAGGGATGTGATGGGAGAGGGGCATGTTCTAGTGTGGGGAGAACTCTGGGTATTTGGGGTTGGAACTATGGGCAGGCAGAAAGCGAGAGACAGCCCAGGCCAGTGGGGAGAGGCTGTGACAGGTCGGGGAACAGGTTCCGGAGAGTGAGGGTCTGAGCAGTTTGAGGACATGCCAAGACCGATGACCTCCAACCCTAAGCAGAAAGGCTGGACCCCAGCCAGGCCGTGGAGGGGCTGCCCTATGTGGCCGAGGAGCAACCTGGAGTTCCTTCCTCCCTTTCTCCCTAACAGCATGGTGATGAGCAGTCACCATGGGCTGGGCTCTGGGCTAAATCGTATATCCAAGTTTATCTCACCAAACCCTCGCCAACACTCTATGAAATATGTACTATTAGAATTCCCATTTTGCAGATTTGGAAACTCAGGCTCACTGACGTGCCCGTAGCTCACAAGCAGTAGAGGCAGACTGAACCTGGCTTGGTCTAATGCAAAAGGTCGCCAAGCTCATTACAGCCTTCAGTGGTCCAATGGGTGGGGGTTGGGGGAGTTGGTGTGAGTATGTGTGGGGGAATGTGTATGCCTCCCTATTTGCCTGAGCACTCTCCAGATACCGGGCTGCTGTGACCCTAGCAAGTAGACGCTGAAGAAATACCTATTCATTGGAAGGAGCAGGGAGCCAGGATATCCTGACCTGCTCTGAGGCTAAGAGTAGCTGACCGAGGTGTTGGGGCAGAGGGTACTAGCCACCTCTGCTTCCCTCCCAGGTGGTACTTTCCTGGGCACCAGAGAGGGCTGGGAAGTAGAAGCTGAGCATTTGCCAGAGTCAGGCTGGACTCTGCCTTACCATCACCACCCTCATCCCCACCCAGAGGTAAGACTCCCTGAGTGTCTCTCTAGAGCAACACTATTTCTTAGCAGTCCCTTCTCTACCCAAGCCACCGACAAAGACTTTCAGCAACCCACCCCCCATGTGTCCACAGGAACGCTTGGAGCCCTGAGTTTTGGGACCCCCATGGAAGAGGTCTACACAGGCACCATCAGCCAGGAACCAGTTTGGGACCCCTGACTCAGTTCCCCATCTATAATATAATTTATCTAAGGAGGAGTGTGAGGGATCTAAGCCACTAAGTATGGGACTCCTTGCACAACCTGGAAAACCCAGTCGTGGATATGGCCTTAGATCCACCAGTGTGTCCCCACCCCGTGGAGGGTGAAATGCAAATTCACAGTGGGTTCAGCTTCTCTCCTGCCCTAGATACCCAGGCTCCTCCAGGGGCCCTCCTGCCCCAGTCTCCTGGGAAACCCACTGCCGGAACCATGTTCTGCTCCCATTCTCTGGCCAGCTGCCAGGAGTGGAAGGTAGATGGGCCTCCCTCAGGGGGCCTCCAGGAAGAAACCTAGCCATGTGCCGAACATCACCTTACGTCTTCTGCAGACCCCTGCAGGCCTCACATCTGGAACCATTTCAGGCAGGAGAAGCATAGGACTGAGCTGCGTGCCCCCCCTTTGATGCTGGAGCTGTGGGGTGGGGGGTCATGCCCTTTGAAGGGTCGGGGGTCACAGTGCATGGATGGCACACCTCCTGAGGATAGGAAAACAGAGGTGGGGGAGGCAGGATGAGTAGGAATGGGCAAGATGGGGTTGAGGTATTTGTCATGGTGCTGGGACCTTGAGCAGCAGCTGCTCCTCCAGCCTGTAGGATGGGGGCGTATTCCAGAAAGGATTCCAAGAACGACTAGCATTGTCATCGTAGAGGACGGGGGAAGGCCAAGCTTCACTCTCACTATGCCTCAATTTCCCCACTGGTAAAATGGGAATATTACACATAGGATTCTGGCGAGGACCCAGATTCCGGGGAGGTGAGAGGATGTTGTTGCGTGGGCCAGCACACGGGGAATGCTCGGAGTAGGTCAGTAGCTGCTTCTGTTATTGTCATTATTTTATTTAGAACATAGCTGCTTCCCACCAAATCTTCCCATTCAGCTGAGGAGGCTAGATGAACAGCCCCAAATCGGTCAGGTTATGCACAATCAGACTCTGGGACTTTGGGAGGGGAGGGTGCTGGAGGGCTGGGCAGTCAAGAAAAAGCTCCCAGAGGAAACAGCCGGGGTTGGGGTTCATCCTTCAGAGGTGAGAGAGTCAGGCAAGCTGGAGGGGAAGGCAGAGGGCATCTCAGGGGGCAGATTGCCCTGGAGACAGGAGGGAGCCCTACAGGGCAGGTGGGACTGATGAAGTGAGAAACAGAGACAGGCCAGCCAGGTGCTGTGGGCATGGGAGCTGGCCCGACTCGCCCTGGGGAAATGAACGGAGAGAGGGGACCATATCCTAACTGCCACCTCCACGGAAGGACTCTGCCCCGAGGCCCACCCCACCTCCACCTGCTCTGAGTCCCAAGAAAGCCCTTAGACTCTCTGCAGGGGACCACTGACACCCGCCCCAATGTAGTCCCCCCACCCGGGCTCTAAGAAACCAGGTGGCCGCTCTCTCCTCTGCTTATTTATTCCCCTGTTTTTTTTTCCCTTTTCGGGAGACGATAATTATTCAGATCATCTCAGTGATTTACTCGGCAATCAGAGCCGCTCGATGCAGTGGCCATGGAGCAGACTGAAGAGAAACGCCAAAGGAGGACGAGGCCAGGGGCCCAGCCCTCCTCCCTCCCACCCACCCGGCCTTTGTTCTCTTTGAGGTCTGCACCCGCGGTTGCCTGCCGAGAAGTGGAGGCTCCCACCCTGAGGACACAGCAGCAAGCTCCGGGCCTTGGGAGCCCGCGTGCACCTGTGTGTGGTGGGGGGCGAGGGACTGTGTTCCTCGGTGCTGTGCTGAAGATGGTGAAGCTCCCGCGTGCATGTTAGTGTGGGGAGGCGGTGGGGGTTGGGAGTGTACTAATGCACAAGCATTGAGGTCAGGTGTGTAATCTGAATGTGCGCACCTGTGTGGTTACCACAGGGCTGGGGTACATCTGTCTCCGCAGGCTTGCTCAGAAATGCAATGGGCAGGTGCCCAAATGTTTGTATTTTAGGCACATAGCAGGGAGGGGAGGAGGGGAGGAGTTCCAGTGCTGCAGCTGTCTGAACTGAGGTGGTCTTGTGTGGGACAGGGGCTAGGTTCTAGCTTGGTCTCTCCGACCCTCTGAGGGCGCTGGACAGGTTGCGGGGGAACCGTGATCAGCGTCATATCCAAACGCCAAGTTCTCCAGGGTCAGCGCTGGGCCCCGGGGGTCACATGGATACAGGTGTGACTGTGTTCCCAGGCTGTGTACACACGTGTACTCGCAGGCCTTCGCCGCCTCCGGCCCGCAGGCTGGTGTGGTGACGGTGACCTCATTACTGCCTCCGCAAAGGCCCCATGAAATCCCTGCGCCGTCGCATTTGGCTGCTCTAAGTGATGGGAACGGCCTGCGCTTCCTGATCAATCGCTTAAAATTCAGGGTCGGCTCACTAGCCGGAGAGGGCTGCCTGCCAGCCCCACGCACGGCGCTCTGCCGCCTCCCCCCGCACCCCCTCCTTGCTTTGGGGTGGGGGGGGCTGCGATACTGCCATATTGGAAAACATCCCCGCGCTGGCTGGGGGGCCCGGTGGGGCCAGCGCTGGAAGCCGTTCCACTCTAGCAGATGGCTGTGAAACTTTGGCGGCGAGATAAATTGGGTCTGACGGCGTGAGGCCGGCTCACAGATGGGCGGGATTCTCACGCCGGCCCCCACGTCCGGCCCGGCCACTAACAGGGCCGGCGCCGCTCAGAGCCCCCTTTGGGCACCCGCCTGGCCAGCAAAACCCTCCCGGGAGGCCGCTCATCGGCCAATAGCTTCTCTCTGCCGGGGGCGCCCTCCGTCACACTCCTTTCGGCCCCAGATCTCCCCAGAGAGGGGCCCAGAGGGACAGCCCCCAGCCCCCGCCAGGTCACCTCCGCCAAGCTGGCAGCTGGGCTTTCCCCCTCCTCTGCCATCCGCAGAGGCCTGAAGCGTGAAGGTTAACAGCTGGGGGGGGAGGCTGCGTCTCCCTCCCTCGCCACCTCCCGGCTGCAGCCCCGCCCACCTGCGAACCCTCGGGATGTCGTAAACAGGACTGTGAGGTGTGCATTGGGGGTGGGGGGGTGCTGAAGGGAGGGAGAGAAGAGAGCTAGACAAAGAGAGGAAGCGAAAATGCGCAAGAGGCGTGGAGAGACCTAAGCAGAGACCGAGGGGTAGAGAGAACTAGGAACAGAGACAGGCTGAGAAAGAGGTGGAGACGGGGAGGCAGTGACAGAGACACCCACTGAGAGAGAAGGGAGGGGGGGACTTCAGAGCCAGAGAGGAGACACACAGAGCGGGAAGAAGGCAGAGGATAGGAGATTACAGACAGGGATGGCCTCGAGCTCGGGGACATCATGGAAGGTGGGGAGGGCGAAGGTTGGGGGGCCGGGCGCGGCCCCGGGCTCCCACCGCCCCCGCCGTGGGGGCCGCGGCCCAGAATCGGAGAGTGTCATTTCCCCAGGCCCCGCCCTTGATCCCACCACCACTTCCCGCCCCGATTTCCCGGGAGTGCCGCTGAAGGGGATGGAGACAGGGCGGGTGGGAGCGCAGGCGGTGGCCCAGCACAGCCATCACTCTGCCGCAGAGCCCGCCCTGTCGAGCACACTCCCCAGCGCATCAGTCCAGCAGGCAGATATCGATCCCGCCCAGCCAAGCTCGATACCCGCGGCCTTTAGCCCGCTCTGCAGCAGTCCGACAAAGAAGAGGAGGGGGCTCTCTCGCCGAGCCGCCCCCGCGAGGATTCTGTGCAGAATAAACCCCCGAGAGCCCGGGCGGGGGAGGCGCACCCGCCCCAGCCGTGCCCTAAGCCGTCGGACTTGGTCAGGCAGCCTGCGGCAGGGGGTGGCCCGGGTGACCCCCAGCCCCGCCTCCTGCAGCGAGCGAGAGGCTAGAGGGGAAAATCTTTGCTGAGTTGATGAAGTTGAAGTTTCGTAAAGGGCGTGAAGGAGACAGCCAATCAGCATGCGTTTATTTACATGGCCTCTCTGATTGGTTCTCACGGTGCCACTTTGGAATGTTGCTTTCAAACCTTAAAAAAATGAAAAGTCCCACTTCCGAGACAGATACTGGGACGCTGGGACCCTCAGGTTCATTTAGGTTCCCCCAGGCCAAGCTCGGACGGGACTGTAGAGCTTAGACCCGGTCTCGCCCCTCACGGTACAGATGACCAACATAAGGCCAGAGAGGAGGAGAGGAGGAGCTTGGTCTGAACCCAGGTGCTGGGTTTGGCCTGGCACCCTTCCGGGTGCCCACCTCAGATACCCAGCTGTGTCGTCAGGGTCATTTCAACCTGAAAGCAGGGAGAAAAGGGCTGGCCGGGCCTGGGAGTGGGGTCCTATGTTACCCCGAGTCCTGCCTGTGACAGGCACAGGGCGGGTGATGTCACCAACTTCTGCAAGCCCTCAAACAATGGAGCTTCAAAGACAGGCCCAGTTGGTGCATTGGGGCTGACCCCTAGGTCAACCTGACCTTGAGCTAGACATGCACACATGGGAACCCAGGAACAGGCTGAAGCCTCAGGGGCCTCGAGGAGTGGTTTTGCTTCATTCAAAAGTGGGGTCAGGCCACACTAGCAGCCTCACTCTTAGGTCCAGCAGGCCCTGAGTCATTCTTGGGGAGGGAAAGGAGGTCTGGACATTGGCAGCTTATGAGTGGAGAACAGTTTCAGTCTTGAGGCCTCCACCCTGCCCTCCCTCTTCTGCCCATGCTGGGAAACCGGTCCCCTGGGATTGCCATTTGCAAACCCAGCCCAGCTTCCCGGCCCACGCCCCTCCCTGGGGCCCAGCACAGATGACTCAGTCCAGGGGGCAGAGGAGGGTGTTTGAGAGAGGAGGGGGGAGTGCTGGCTCTGTGGCTGAAGCTGAAGAAAAACCCCTCCACTGTCTGCCTATGGCAAATTGAGGGACAGGTGGGGTCCTCACCCCATCCCAATTCTTTCCCAGTGACAGAGGCTGGAGACCCAGCTCTGTCACTTAATTCCACGTAGGCTTCATCCAAAGCCTGAAGTGTATGTGAATGAGAGGCTGTGCCTGAATCCTGTGTGCAACAAACTGCTCCATGACAGGTTATGCATACAGCCTTGCAGGACCTTGGGCAGCAGCATCAAGTGCTGGAGCAAACACACCTTGTTTGCAGAAGACCCAGGGACCCAGTACCCAGATATCTGAGGGGCTTGGCCACCTGCCAAGCCTCAGAGCTTAGCCTGCCAATGTGCCAAACCTGCTGTGTGACTTTGGGTACAGCTCACCCATCTCTGAGCCTCAGGTTTCTCTGTATGTCCACACTCTCCTGAACACACCATTCCCAGTGGAGGCAGCTGCAAAGAAACCCTAGAGCAGGGGCAGAGTCCAAGAGGGGCCTTCTCAGAGGCCCAGCTGGTTCAGCCTGTGGTCCAGGAGTCAGCTGGGACAGAGATAGGATTGCCAAGTGCCACGGTTCTCACCAGTTCTCAGGACCTCATTTCTCCTCCTGCCTCTCTGCCCACCTCATAAACAGCAGGAGGATGGGATGGGTCTGGGACAGGAGTAGGGAGCTGCATGTACATGCATGCATTTGTGTGTGTGGATACACACACACATGGGAGGGTGTGAGAGCACCCCCCCCCCCACTGCTGTTGCCACTGTACTCTGCGAAGCTGAGATAATCCCTCACCATCTGTCTCATGTTGCTAACCCGCTCAGCCCAGCGGACAGCTGCCCAGGCCACAGCTCAGCAGGCGAGTGGGTGCAGGGCACTGGGGGAGCTAGCCAGCTCCAAGGACCTGGCAGCAGGCATACTCAGCCCTCCCACCCACTCCACCCCACCTGCTGGCTCCACAGGGGAGAAAGCAAGGCCAGAGAGGGGCTGTGCAGGACTTGCCCCATCCTCCTCTGACCATGGGAAGCGATGGAGGAACAGAAAGCACTCTCGGGTCTAGGGCCGGAGACTGGGCCTCCCAGAATGCAGGGAGATGGACAGAACGACCCGTGACTTATGCTCCTAGGAGCCTTCCACATGCGCACACACACATATCCCTCTGATGAGAAGGATGCAACAGGGGCAAGTCAGGAGGCCCTCTGGGCCCAGGAAAGGGGAGGAGGAACCATCTCCTCAGCCTCTGGCAGGCCAGTGGCCAGGCCTCCAACTTGCCAAGCTCCCAGAGCCAGGAGAAGGCAGCTCATGAATTGTGTGGTGGGTAATGCTTAGTGTGCAGACCCTGCACCCCAGGGTCTCATTACCTCATAACCCCCAGTGTTCTGATCAGGAAACCAAGACTCAGAGAGGGAAGCGACTTGCCCAGCTCACTCCAGTGAGTGAAAGAGCTAGGACTTGAACCCAGGCCCCGGGGCTCCAGCAGCCCTAGCTCTGTACCCCGTTCTGTCTGTCCCCTGAAACAATCAAGTCTCTTACCCTGCCTCACCTCCCCTGCAGGTGGCTCCCCTCCTCCAGGGATCTGCGGTTCCGGAGCCCAAGCCAGGCCACCACACTCCCAAGAGCACGGTCTCAGGCATGAGACAGTTTGTCAGGCCATGCCAATGAAGGAAGGCCTGGGGAACGATGAGGGTGTGGGGCCCCCCGTTCCCCTGCCGCCTCTCCCTGTCATCTCTGGACACCCTCACACAAACAGCATGCTTCCACACACACTCTGGAATAGACATCATGCATGCTTATTAGTCACACAAACAGGTACTCACACAAAAACTTGCAGATAAAAACAAGCACAGTGACACATACAGTGACTGTACACAAACTCACAGATCCAAATGCAAACTCAGACAGCCACCCATATCCTCACACCAACACACAGAGCCCACCACTCACACCACACCTCACACACAGTCCACCCCAACGGCCACACATTGCCGCGCTTCCAGTTCCTAAATCCCACCCTGACCCCCAGCTCTCGTCTTTCCACATAGGACAGTAACCTTCCAGGCAGTGCCAGCGCTGTGGCACGAGTGCGGTCAAGCAGACAGAGATCTGCTCTGTCCTTCCTGCCTATGGGTGGGGGCCTTCGGGAAAGAGGGTCAGTGGACTCTGCCCCCTCCGCAGCCCCCACTGAAGACTTGCAGGGCTGGCCCCTGGCCACAGATGCAAGAGATAGCCCCTCACCTCTCACCCACAGGGTTTCTCAGCTCTCCCACACTCTGGGGGGGGAAGGGGACCTGTGGGAGGGAACTGCCTGTCCTCTGAGGGTCTCGGTTGATCAGGAAATGAGACGCACTGGGAATGTCTGGTGGTGGTCTGAGCCCCACAGGGTGGCAGATCCCACGTCCTGTCCATGATCCAACCACTCCCTACCCGTCTTCCCAAACTTTTCTTTCCCCTGCACGCAACCCTTTAGGAACTCAAAATAGAGGTGTGCTGACCACCCCATCTTCAACTGGAATGCGACTCCCAGTTCACTGTGTACTCTTGAGCCAGAGGGACCCCTCTCTGAGCCCAGTTACAGAGGGCCCCAGCTCTAGCCACACACCCCTCCTCCCTCCCGCACAGTATAGCACACTCACACGCCTACACACCTCACACTCACACATTCACGCACACACTGGCCCTCCCTTTCACACATTCACACCCAATCATGCTCACACAGCCACATGCACACACTGCCGCACTCACACACTGCACTCTTGGTCGCCCTCGCATGTTCTCACGCTTGCACACACTGTCACATGAAATCACACTCATGCCCTCACTCACATGCTCTTACCCTACCACACTCATGGGGAGGTCAGCAGAGCCTGGCAGGGGGGCGGGTGGCAGGGGGTGGCCCGAGGCCAGCCTGCTGTGGGTGGCGGAGGGCAGGGGCTGCTCCAGCTCAGAGGCCTGGCAGTTCCTGAATAATTTAGGGTGGTGGCTGCTGTCATGGCGGGAGCCTGTCAGCTGCAGGGAAAGCTTGGTGGCTGGATCGTTGTAGGAAGATGGCTTCCAGTGTTTTGAGGAGAATCGGCCTGATGCGGGCTCACAGAGCTCACAGAGGACTTCTACACGCGCTTTTACTGTTCATCCTCACCAGGAACCTGCACAGCAGGTACTGGAGCCCCACTTTACAGATGAAGAAACTGAGGCTCAGAGAAGGAAGAGATTGGCTCCAGGTTGTAATGCAGTGGTCTCCAGACCCCCACCTGCATCTGTCTCCCCTAAACACACACCCTGGGGAGAGGTCCCTTTGGTCACTGTGTCCAGGTGAAAGGCTGGCAGGCGCTGCTGGGGTCCGGGTCCAGGAAGCACCCTGGCCGAGGACCTGGGCGCAGTGGACGCTCAGCTGCCTCCTGCTGTGCAAGGGTGGCCCACGGTAACCCAAGGCCACGGCTCTACCACTTACACAAGTCACTAGACATTTCTGAGCCTCGGTTTCCCCATCGATAACATGGGCACTGAATGAATCCACTTCATGGGGTGTTGACAAGGACTGACTGGGAAAACACTTGTAAACAATTAGAATGGGGCCTGGCCTACAGAAGAGCTCCACGTTGCAGCTAAGACTGCAACAGAGCCCCCTTGCCACACAGTAGTGGCCTGTGAACACAAGTTTCCCTCCGCCTGGAGCGCCCCCCCACTCTCCTTTGCTGTTGCTACATGTCCCCTCTTTAAGTCTGAGTGCAGCTGCCACCTCCTCCAGGATGACAGCCATGGTCTCCTGCCATAGCCAGCACCCCTCCTTGACCTCCTCATCACCCTCCCTGGCACCCAGGTGGGGTGGCCTTATCTGCTGAGAGTGGGCCCAGCCTGCCCAGCTCAGGGCCAGCACAGGGTAGGTGCTCCCATGCTCTGTGCTGGATGCCATCCCTGCACCGTGTCAGCACACAGCACCCAGCAGTTAGGGTACTTCTGCTGTTAAAATAAACCACTGAGGTCATGGCTCTGTTCTCTGCAAAAACAAAAATACCCAATTGCTGTGTCTGGTGAGACCCACACAGCAAAAGACCAGACGTGATGGCTTCACCACCCAGAGGCCAAATGGCAGGCTCCCAGCCAGGGCCTGATTTGAAGGGGCACCTGCCCAGGCCCAGGGGGACCAAAACTTAGAGGCAGTTGGAACACAACTGTTATGCCCCAAGGGAAAGGTGGGCACTCCGTTGCCAGAGCCCTGAGCTCTGAAGAGAATATGGAGCATCCTCCATACTTGATTCAAAATAAAAACCACAGTAAACCATAGACCCAAAACTTATACGTCGGCTGAAATTAAAATAGCTTCTTGCTACGTTTTCTGGTTTCAATATTCTGGATCAGCTCACGGAAGCTGAATCAGGCAGTTTGTCCCTCCCATTCTGTTTCTGTCGTCGCCCCTGCTTTACTGGATTCTCAGCACACGTGTGGCCCACCCTCAGGAGCAGACCCAGGCCAGGTCTGGGGGGAGTGCTGGCCCTGCGCGCATGGGCCTGATCCCCCACAACGAGTCTGCCAGCACCCCCTGGAGCCTCCCTCTTCCGGGGAACCTTGCGGCTGGGCCCGTGCCTGCGGCGAGTCTCACCCCAGTATTATTTTAGTCGCAGACAGACACAAGGCAGATGGTGACAACATCCCTTCCCCACTCCCCGCGGACGAGCTGCTGCCGCCCTGGAGCCTCGGGGTTCTTCTCCCTCGGGAATATTCCGATCCCGACTCGGCAGCTAAATATGGCTGCTCTTGTGAGACGCAGGCACATCTGCTCCTCCCCCCTGCCCCCTACCCAGTTCCTGGGGCTGAGTGAGAGCTCTAGGGAGGCCCTGCCAACCTCCAGCTCTGCTCCACCCCCACCCCCAGCTGCCCCACTGTGTGCCAGGCACCGGGCCATGAGCATTGTACCCCTGGAGGGGGCAGTGATTGTGCCCACTTTACTGAGGAGGAAACTGAGGTTCAGAGTGAAGCAGGGTCCCATCCCCGATCACATGGCCAGAGAGGAAGTGTCCTCCTGGGGCCCAGTGCACCCTAGGGATACGAGGTGCACCCTCCACTCTCTCCCCACACCTAAATCTTCACCTGACCGCCTTAGGCATAGCCTTTGGGGGCCATCCCAGGCAACCCACTTCCCTGCAGAGCAACTGGGAGCTCACTATTTGGTTGTTGTACCCACTCTCAGGCATCAGCCAATAGCCTGGGGCATGAAGCCAGCCCAGCCTTGCCTGCCCACCCCCTTGGCCTGCTGGTCTTAGCTTAATGAGCACGTAGGCTAGGGCTGTGTGCGTCCAAGGCAGGGAGAGGGAGATTCAGACGTGAGACAGGCCTGGTCTGGAATCCCAGCTTTGCTGTGACTTTGGCAAATCACTTAACCTCTTCGGATCTGTTTCTTCATCTGTAAAATGCGCAGCAGCAGTTCCCTCTCTCTCCTTCTCTCTCCCCAGCCCAGCGAGGTGACTGCTACATTCCCAGCTCTTAAAGCAGGGCCTGGAGCAGAGTACATGTTCAATAAATATTTGCTGAATGAATGACACACGTGATGAACTTAGCATTAGGCCTGGCTCAGCGGGGCTAGCCCTCCCTGCAGCTCCAGGCCTAGGTCTGCCTCAATTGTCCTCTACAAGCTGAAGTTGGCCACAAGGGCCAAATGAGCCATGCCTCTGGCTCCTGCCCAAACCCCAAAACACAAAGTGCTTGGAGCCCTAGGAGGACAGGCCCAGGGCATCAGGCCACCACCACTGGGTCCAAGTGCCAGCAAGGTATGGGAGGTGGGCCAAGGATATTTGGTTCTCTTGTGCCCCCTTTCCAGCCACCACCCCGACTGGTCAGGAGTGGTTAAGCTGGACAGGGGCTCTTTGAGGGTTTGCGATGCCCTCTGTGCCAGAGAGGACATAGCCCTAGTCAGGCCTCCTGGCTATGGGCTCCTTACCCTGGCATAGTCCCCCCCACCCCCAGACCCCCAGCAGGCCTTCTTCTGGGCCTGGGCCAGGGCATACATTGATGAACCATCCCATGAAAACACATACCCACCACAGTGACACTCACACCATCAAAAGATAGACAAAACTATATACACAAATACACACCACCCAATTAAAGACACAAAAACAAACACACACAACTCAACATGCCCAGCAGGATATGCAAGCTCACAAGCCTCTGCATTGCAGAGGACATCATGTGCCACAGTCACAAGCACACATGGCACAAGATGTACCCACACAGTCACACAGTACAGCCACAAACACATGCGTAGCACACCCATACAGGCCCACATGCCCAGCCCAGGGGCCCAGAGGTGCACAGCGGGATGTAGAGGCCTGTCTTGCACAAAAGCTGAGGTCCATCTCCCCACATCAGACCTGGCCAGCATCTGGGCCCCAGGAGCTTAGGGGGAGAAGTTGGAGCAGGGATACAGGGCCATTGGAGGAGGAGGACAGCCGGGCACAGGATAGGGAACGGGAGGCAGTTCCTGCTCAGGATCAGCTTGAAGCTGCTACTTGCATAGGACTCAGGCCTAGGCCCTCATCACACACTGGCAGGTCACCACTACCAATCTCTCTCTTAGATGCCACCTCTCCCAGGTCCCCCTCACATTCATGCATCACACAAGAAACTGGGTGAGACTAGTCACTGTCAGCACAAAGGCAATACAAAGGGAAAGGGAAGCTGACTGTCAGTGCAGAAGCCTCTGGAGACACTCCTCAGCAGGGAATTCTGGGCAGCAGACCACACTCTACCAGTTATGGTCATGAAGGGTCAGTCCATCTGAGGGGCCACATGTCAACCCCACCCTAAGGACACAGCCCTGAAGCTAGCCAGTTTGGGAAAGCCTCCTGGTGAGGACCAGGGCCCTCTGATCTCTGGCCCTCTTCGTCTCTGGGCACATCTCGTTCATTGCTTCCCCCATCAACCCTGCTCTGCGGTGCCCAGTGTCCTGGGGCTGGCATTTCAGGCCCGCAGTCATCGGGCCTCATCCTGTGTTCTTTTCCCTAGGCCTCTGCCAATGCTGTGCCCTCTACCAAGAATGTGGTCCCAGGTCCCCCAGCCCCACTTCTGGCATTCTGCCCATCCATCAAATCAGTGCCACCTCCCCTGAGAAGCCTCTCCAATCCCTGCCAGGAAAACAATGCTCACCTCAGTGCTGGAATGAGAGATGAGAACACATATGGGGCTCTGCTGGGCCTCAGTGTCCTAACCAGTAAAATACGTGAGACTCAGTCCATCACCACTGAGAACAGAATGAGCAGAATAACCTAGTGCAATGGTTTTCAAACCAAGGCCCACAGACCCTGGCAGCCTCCAAGACCTTCACAGCGGTAGGTGAAGTAAAAATGATTTTACCAATAATACTAAGATATCATTTGACTTTATTTTTACTGGTTGAGATTTATATTGATGGTGCAAAAGCAATAATGGGTAGAACTGTTGGTACTTGGCACAGAACAAGGCAGTGACACAAAACTGTACTAGCAATCACTGTGTTCATCACTGTCATGATCTTCCATTAAAAAGAAAAAAGTTTCATTTAACAATGTCCTTGTTGAAGTAAAGCAGTAAAAATTAGTAATTTTATTTCCTCTTAACCCTGTGTGTGATGAATTAGGATATTCACATTAAGTACTTCTATAACATATCGAAGTGTGATTATTGCCTCAAGGAAAAGCATTTGTGCAGTTGTTTGAGTTACAAGCTGAACTAGCTGCTCTTTTTAATGATATACCATTTTTACTTGACATGAAAAATAGACAAACTGTAGACCTGGATATTTGGCAGAATTTTCTCTCAAAAACAAAGTGAGCTTGTCAATTAAAAGCAAACAACTACAGTATTTATTGATGATGATAAAATTCTATATTTTTTAAGTGAAAATTCTAATTTGGAATACTTGTATAAGTATTGAGCCATAAGCTTGACAGCTTCCTGTATACTTCTAATGAAATTGGTGGTGATTAATGGATGTATTTATTTAATATTACATAATGAAGTGTGTTAACATCTGAGAGATCTGCATAACTCAGCGAACTAATGTTTCCTAAATGACCAATGATATTATAAAATCATGTGTGTCCAAGAGAGCCAGCATCATGATAGACCAGATGGACTTTAATGTAACAATATGAAAAGTTCCACTGATGTGGTGTCAGATTGTACATGGCAACTAACCTTTAGGAAATTACTACTTGTTAAGTTTTGGTGTAGTATCAAATTCTCTGAAAAGGCTATGAAGATACTCCTCACTTTTCCAACCAGAGATCTGGTGGAAACAGATTGAAAACAAGAGCAGATAAGAGAATCCAACCCCAGGGGAGCTGTTTGCTCTATTAAACCATTAATGAGAATTGCAAAAATGCAAAAACAATGTCACTCTTCTTGCTAATTTTGTTCTGGAAAATAAAGTTATTTTTCATAAAAATACATTATCTACGTTAATGGTAATGGAATTACTACTGCTTTTTTAAATGAATGAACAAATACATATTTTTAAATTTTCTCAGTTTTAATTTCTAATATGATCATTCTTGATGGATATAACCCACCTATACAAATGCTTTTTGGGATACTCAATAATTATTAAGCCTATAAAGGATTCCTGATAACAAAAAGGTTGACAACTGCTGGTCCAGCACTTCCACAGCAGGAAAGACTAGGGACAGACGTGAAGAAACATCTGGGTCAACAGAGACAGGCAGGGACCAAAGCTAGTTCCCTTGAAGAGATCCCAGGACCCAGGCCTTGAGTCCAGGCAGGTGGGGAAGAGCCACAGGACTTCAGGGTGGGGTTCCCACAGAGGCTTCTGGGAGTCCCTCCTTCCCTCTGCTGCCCCTGTGGAGGTAGTGAGTGTGTAAGGGGAGGCCCCAAACATACAACAGACCTCCCTGCCAGCAGGCTTAAACCCCGCCCAGAGCTCCGGCTCCCCCCATAGCTTCCATCCCCCACACCACCCATGAGAAGGATTGGGGCCTTAAAATCATAGTCACCACTGCACAGCAGACAATACAGAGGGGACATTATGCACCAAGAGAGAGAGGCCTCCTTGTTGCCCTGCCGAGAGAGACAGCGGTGCTCTGTTCTGAGCAGGCTGGGGGCTGTTGGTGCGGTCCAGCCCAGAACCTCACACTCTGCAGCACATCCTCACCCCAGGGCACACTCACAGACTCACCCTGGGGTGCCCCACAGGCACACGCTGTGGCGCCCAGGAGTCCGCCAATGCACCTGGCTCCCCCCGCCTCCTCCATGCACACCTCCGTCCACCAGCTGCCTGCTCTGCGTCCTCACGGCCAGTCCCCCATATACCCTCCTCATGGCACAGGCATCCTGGGGAGCCCTGGTGGGGGTGCAGGTGACACAGGTAGCAACGGTAGGGACCCTGAGGAGGCCCTGTCTGCCCCGCCCTGCCCCGCCTGGCCGGGATCACAGGGCACTGAAACCAACAGCCGCCTCGACTGGGCCAGACCTGCCTAGACCCACAGCGGGACACAAAGGCTTCCTTGTTGAAACCCTGCTGGCTCTCAGTGTGAGGGAGGGACCCGGGCAACTGGCACCCCTGCGCCCAGCTCCTGGGCTGGTCGTGGAGTAAGACTGGACTTTAACCTCTTAGGCCACTACTGTGCTGGGGCTAGAGGACAAGGTGGGGACAATCTAAACTCCCTAATAAAGCCAATCCCAAGAGGGCTCCCAGGCCCAGAGCTTAAACTCCACCCAAGGTCTTTTTGTTTCCCCTCTGAATGGGGACCCCTCTCTCAACATTTGCATAGGTTGTTCCCACTGCCTGGAACTCCCACCCCTCCTCTTGTCTGGGGAATTTTTCATTTTCCTTTAGGGCATTGTTCAGAGGGCACTTCCCCCAGGAAGCCCTTCTGACTCCTGGGCTTCCCCACCAAACGGAGCTCCA
The DNA here is from genome assembly GCF_040802235.1 of Manis javanica. Classification (NCBI taxonomy): domain Eukaryota; kingdom Metazoa; phylum Chordata; class Mammalia; order Pholidota; family Manidae; genus Manis; species Manis javanica. Next base: position 86,603,933 of record NC_133169.1, on the reverse strand, counting down.
GATGCCCACAGGACGGTGCACAACACTCCCTGCCAGGGGCCAGGCTCGCAGGCAGTGGCCGGACCGGCGAGCGTGGATACGTGGGCAGGGCCAGGCCCATGGCCTCAGTCGCATCTCAGACAGAGGCCTGACCGGCCCCAAGACCACACGGTGGCAGTGGAGGTGATGGAAGCCGCATTACCAGCCCACATCTTAGACCAGGCCAGCGATCAGTCACCTTCACCAGGCGACACAGTAGGGAATCCCTAGGAGGAGCCAGCGTGCTCACCCCCGGCCTTTGCTCTCTGTGCCTGGGACACCCCTTCCCATCTGTCTGCTCGCCAAGTCCTACTCAGCCAAGTGCTAGCTGCTTTTAGTTTTTATTTAACACTAACAGAATACTTACTGTGTGGCACTGTTCTAAGGGATATTTACATGTATTAACCATTAAATCCTCACAACAACCCTCAGAAGTAGATACCATTATTATTCCCATTTTACAGATGAGGAAAGTAGCGCACAACAGTTAAGGAACCCATCAAGGTGTCACAGTGAGGAAGTCGTGGAGCTGTAAGTGGAACCCAGCAAGTCACTTCCAACAGCCTCCCCTGGCTTCTCAACCAGATCAGGGCCTTTGCAGCGACCCTGTGAGCTCGCCCCACTGCAGAGCCAAGGTGTGGTCGGCTGTCCACGGCTTTGGCCCCCCCTCCCTTGTTGGTGAACCCCTTGAGGTCTCTCACACGGACATGTTTTTGAGGGGCTCCCAGAGCCCAGCCTCCTGCACAACACCTGAGCCACAGGGGCTCTCAAGAAACACTGTTGATTAAATAACCAAAAGCCCAGAGAGGGTTAGACTTCCACTACCAAAGGGAGGAGGGGGTGGGAGCCCCCAGAGGGCCCCAGGAGTTCTCTCCCCTCCCTACACCCCTCACCGTCTGCTTTGCCCCTCACTGCAGGGCCTCTGTGTCCCTGAGTACATGGGGCTATGGAAAACTGGGGAGGGAGGGAAGGGCCACCAGGCACCATGAACCAAAACCATTGAGCCTTCCTAGGGTCTGCTGCCCTCTTTCTCTCTTCTTCATCCAATTTTCCAAACTACCGGATGGTTTTCCAGTTCCTATTCAATGTTTCCAAATTGATGCTCCACTCCCCCAGCCAGTGGAGAGAGACACCTGGGCACGCGCAGACCAGCCAGACCACAGGGCCTCACACTTCAAACTGTCCTCTGAGGGGTTGCCCTCTGGACAGAGCCTCTTCCTCTGAGAATTTCTATTTTCATGGGCCAAAAAAGAGACACAACCAAGCCCTAGTCCCCCATTGGCTGTCTCTGTTTTTCCAAAGCAGAATCAGTCCTACTCCCCAGAGAAACAGCCCCAAGATGGGGGCTGCTGGCACTTCAGTCTCAGTCTTCCCAGCTCTGAAACTGGGCCGAGAGGTGCCTGAAGAGTGGGCGGGGAGGAGGCTCCACTGGCCTTCTGAGGACAGTCCCCTGCAAGCTCAGACTAGATTTCCCAGCTGCCCCTGGGCCAGCCCATCTGTCTGCTAATGCCATTCAGACCTGGTCTCCTCTGTGAAGGTGACTGAGGAGAACACCTCCCTCTGTGAAAGACGCTGGGGTCTCCCCCCACTCCACCCTACCCCCAGCCACTAAAGGGCAGAGTTTCCAGAGAATGCTTCAAAACCAAAGGAGGGTGAGAGTGGGGGGTGGCTGGACAGAGGGAGCGCCCAGATGGCTCCTCAGGAAAGACTTCAAGCAGCTGTCTCTGGAAAGGAGTTGAGGGCTTTGCTTGAAGCTGTATGTGCAGCCGCTGTTTGTACTTAAATAATAGGTTATGGATCAATAAAACAGCAAAGTTTTCAAAAAGTGTTTTATATGAAATGAAGAGGATGCCAGTTAGTCATATTGAAAAATTAATTACTGTTATCATGATGATGATAGAGATTTTGTGGGCACTAGGTCATTTCCCCTTCTCCCTTCAGGCTGGGTGTGAGGGCTGCCTGGACTGATGAGGCCGTGTCCCTTAGAAATGTGAGTCCACCTCCATTTCAACAGAAGAAATATGCCCCAAGCTCCAAAGCCCTTGGCTGGCCTGTGAGGGAGAGAGAGGTGGTGAATCCCTAGATCTGCCCTCTCCAGCTGGGCACCGACTGACTCTGTGTGCCAGGCATCCTGGAAGCCCTTTGCCATCTCTTATGACCATCCTACAAGATAGCACTGATTTACTCTATTTCCCCATTTTACAGATGAAGAAACTGAGGCTGGGATAGCCTGTGCAACAAGAGTTGCCCTTTATTCAGCACCAACTGGACTCTAAGTGTTTCTAATTAATCGTCTACTTGATCCCCACTCGCCCCACTTAACTAATGAACAATGTGAAATTTACAAAGGGTGTTGCCCTCCCAAGGTCACAAGAGCCAACATGTGACAGACACAAGACTCGATCCTAAATCCTGGTCTGTCACACTCCATTCCCTGGGCACAAAAAATGTGTGTGATAAGGGCTCAGAGAGCAGCCCAAGTTAGAATACGAGATAAAAGGCATCCCCCTTGTTTGTGGGAATGAGCAAATGACGTCATGGAGGAGGAAGAAGCTGAACAAAACCAAGAAGGATGGTTAGGGTGTCACCAAACAGAGATGGGAGGCAAGGAACCCGAGGTGGAAGGAACAGCCAGCGCACCGGTTCTGAGGTGGGAACCTGTCGGCATGCTTGGGGGGCAGCAAGGTGGCTGTCTGCTCGGTCAGAAGCACAGGGTAACACGGAAGAGGGTCAAGAGCAGGTAAGAGTAGGGATGTGGCGACAGGGAGGCAGTGGCGATTAATGGCTCGGGCTGTTCGCTTGAACATTGGCTTTGCCACTAACTGGCTACGGCACCTTGGAAAAGTCTCCTCCTCCCCTCTCTAAACCTCAGTTTCCTGATCTGTAAAATGGAGATAATAATAATATCCACTTAGCAGCAGTATTCTAAGGATTCAGACAGGCACTATGCCCAGCCTAAGGTAACTGCTCACGACCTGAGAACCGTGGTTCTTGTTACTGGGCAACGAGGAGCCACTGAGGGATCCTGACGGACAGAGCGACTCAAGTACAGCTGGAATGTGCAGGGACTGACTCAGCAACTCCTTCCTCACCACGAAGGAGCCCTGGGGCTCAGGAAGAGTGAAAGCAGGCCAGTGGGTCTGGGCCAAAGAAGCCCCACCCAAAGCTTCTGTGACATCTCCTCTTTCATCTTTTGAGTCTTGTGAATTCCCCTATAAGCAATTTACGCTTGCTTCTAATAAAAATGATGTATGAAATTACTGAACTCTCCCCCTAGTAAGACAGACATTCCAGGAAGCAGAGCTCTGTGCCCAGCCTGCCCGCAGCCGCCCACAGAGCCAGGCCCGGGGCTGGGCCGCCCAGGTGGACGCCTGTCAGCAGCCCGGCCTCTCAAGCCGCACACCTCCCCGGGAGTCCCCTGCATCTCCTTTTGCGGGTTCCTTCCCCGGCAATGCACGCTCCTCCCACCCCAGCCCCAGCCCCAGCCCCAGCCCCAACAGGGCTAGATTTTCAGAAAATTTGCTTCACAACTGAAGAGCTATCTTAGTCCCACAACTGAAGTGTCAACTTACCTGTGTCCTCTTCAGAGGTCCTCCCTGGCCCATGCTGGGTGAGTCGGCCACGTCGCCCTATTTTAATGCCCGTGTAGCACTCTTCCTTGTCTGATATTTTCTTATTTATTACTAGTCTGTCTGTCCCACCCACCTAGAAGGTACACTCCGTGAAAGCAGGACTTTGACTATCTCGCACACCAGTATGTCCCTATCATAGAATAGTGCCTGGCACATCAGTAGGTATTCAATAAATACTTACAGAAATAGAGAAGAGGGGAAGAAGGGAGGGAGAGAGTAGAGGAAGAACTAATAAAGAACAAAGTCTGGATTCTTGTTCCCAGGACTAGGAGTGCTATTTGAGACCCCAATCACCCCCTCTGCATAATGGGCAGGGCCTCTAGCCCAGGGGCCCCCCATGGCCACACGGTAGGATCCCACCCTCCCTGCAGTGCTGTCCCAGGCCTGCTTCGAGAGCTGCCCTGCTGCCCTGCCCTTCCCCACACCCCACCTCAGGGAAACAGAAATTAATTTCCCTTTGGCATGAACTGATTTTGATGAGCCCAGTCCCTGGCGATCCATCACAGACCCCTCGGGGAGCGCTGCAGGGAAGGGCGGGCCGCCCCATGACTTATGGGCCTTGCAGCCCAGACGCCCAGCTGCTTCTGATGGCTCCGGACACCTCCAGCCCCCCTAAATCAGCTGCGACAGAGCGACCTGGAGAGCTGCCCAGCCTGTCCTCCAGCTCAGCTGGTGCCCCTGGCAGGCGCCTCCCAGGTCAGGGGGCACCGGCTGTGTGGAAGTGGGTGACTTCATCCAAGCTGACTCACCCCAGCCAGCCACAAGAGATGGACCACAGGAGGGAGGTGGCAGCAGGCCTCTCCAGTTTGGAGCTTTAGGGAGGGAGACTCCCTACCCTCCCTCTACCCCACCAGGGCTTCCCCAGACCAGACTCTGCCCCTACCCCACCCCATACCATCATCCTAGAATCCACTCTAATAGCCCAGGCCCTTAGCTCAGTCCTGGCCTGAGGAGGCGCAGGCCCAATGCCCCTCTTACCAGCCAGGTAAAATGGACCAACCCTGTAACCTCTGAGATTTAGTTTTTTCATGTGTGAAATGCGCATGGGGACCCGCACTTCACCTACTGCTTAGAGTATTGGGCAAATACGATCCATGCGAGAGGGTCTTGGAGATAGGAAAGCCCCATATGGAGTGGGGGCCGGAAGCTGGATCAGTGGACCCCCAGGCCCCAGGGTCAAGGCCAGACTTCCTATCCCTGGTTGCAGCGACCTGAATCCATGCCTTCCCTGTCACCCTCTCACACTCCACCATCTGCCACACTTAGCACCCTTAAGTTCCTCAGGGGGGCTATTCTCCTCCACCTTCAGACCTCGGTGGTTCTAGGCGGTTCCCTCAGCCTAGAACACTTTTCCACCAGCTTTCTTGCCTAGCCAACTCCTATGGGACTCTCAGTCCTCAGCTTAAATATTACCTCATCTGAAATGTTTCCTAGCCCCTCAGTTTGATGCTAAGGATCCCATGTCAGTGTCCCCAAAGTCTAGCCATCCCCCTGTGTCATCAAAATCATCCCACATCTGCCTCCCTGATATTACCCTTGTTCCCTCTGATCTCTCAGGCCCGCCCCAGTGCCTGGTTCATGGTAGGTGCTCATTCATAGTAACTTATTTTAATTGAATTCCTGTGCCTACTCGTGTTGACTGGCAGTGACTTCCAGAAGGGTTGTGTTAAGAAGGATTCTGAGGCAGCATGAATACACATAAGCATCACACCTGCCGCAAAGTAAGGGTTCAATACATGTCAACTGTCAACACTGGTGTTACTATTGGGAGTGTTTCTTGGGAATCTGCATCCTCTCCTTACGTGCCTCTAGCCTCAGTCACAGTTCCAGCAACCCAGGGGTGGGAAAGGGAAACAGAGAGGAGTTCTGTTCTAAAATCACCTGAAGACACTTACCTGCCTCTTGCAGAAAGAATGTCCGCGTGCATCAGAAGACCTGAGTTTGAGACCTGCACCACCCTTCTGATTTGCTTAGGAGGTTGACTCCAACACTATGAATCTTAGGATCCCCATCTGTAAGTCAGGAATAATTCCCACTCTTCTGACCTCACAGGACCAAAGTCAAAAGTATGGAGACAGGTGCTTGATTTGCCTTGTGAAGGGTACATGTAATCATGACTATAACACATCTTAGCCCCTGCCAGCAAGCGAGAGGAGGGCTCAGAGGGTGGACACCCCAGAAGCAGGGCATTGCCAGCCATGGTAGTCTCACCAGGCCCCCACCCTACGACCCCCATTTTCACAACTGCAGGGCTGCTGTGAACCCTAAGAGCAGGATCAATCCTCCACTCCCTCACTCTCCAGCTGTGTGACTTTGGGTAAGTCCACCTCACCCAACATCAGTTTCTTCACTTAGAAAATGGCAATGATAATAGAAACTGCCTCCCAGACTTCTTAGAAGGAGTCAATGAAATAGTTGTGTAAAAAATGCACTTAGCATTCAGTTTGAGGCCCAGTGTGCTCAGCAAATGTTACTCATTATCGTCATCGTCATCATCGCCCTGAATGCTGCAGCTGTGCATGGACTAAGATGGCCTGGTCCTTCTGCACTATAGTAAATCCTGGAACCTTTGCAGCAAACTAGACTGCCTGTCCCACTTCCTGGATAAGTAAAGTGAGGCTCGGAAAGCTAGGACTTTTCAAACAGAACTTCCTGAAGGCAGAGATCATGCTTCCCAAGTCTGGGGCCCCCTTAGGATGGAGACTGTACCTTCCACATCAGACCTAGGACTTTGTCTCCCTCATTGGCCAGGGGCCGGGTCTCATTTTTACCACCCCCAGCCAAGCTCAGAGGGAATGAGGTACAGCCCCCTGGCTCCTTGCAGTGCAAGGAGAGATTCAGGCTGTGGACAAAGGTCAGTATGGAGCCTGCCTGGTCCTGGCTGCCCAGCTGATGCAGAAAGGCCTTGTGACTGCCCCCCCTTCCCACACACTGGCTGCAGCTTCCCGCCTGACTGGACTGAGCACTTCAAAGCCAGCAGCCTCTGAAATGAGGGCACAGCATCGGAGACGGCAGCTGGTGGGGGGAGTAAGGCAGTCCCCCTGGCCCCCTGTGTGCGTCTCCAGGCACTCCTGTCAATGCTAACTTGTCGAGCAGCATTGGACGCTAGGGTCCTGGGGAATGGCTTTGGGTGCCTGTATCACAGCCAAAGGGGCATTACCGCTTACTAGCATGCCAGTGAGCCAGGGCTGCAAAGGGCCAACTCCTTCATGCAAGCAGACACAGACGCCCATGTGCTGAGGGGAAGATGGGGAGCCATGGAGAATGACCACTAGGACGGGGATACACACACCCTCTGTGCCACGCAATAGGATGATACTGTGGGCTCTGGCATTCCAGACCTGGGATCAAATCCTGTTGACCCTACTTCCTAGATGTGTGACCTTGGGTAGCGTTATGTGTTGAATTGTGTCCCCCTAAAATTCGTATGTTGATGTCCTTAACCCCCAGTATCACAGATTGACCTTATTTGGAGAAAGGACCTTTGCAGAGATAATGAAGTTAAAATGATGTCATTAGGGTGGGCCCTAATCCAATATAACTGGTATCCTTACAAGAAGGGGAAATTTGGACAGACACACACAGGGAGACAATGTGAAGAGATACAGAAAAGACAGCCATGTACAAGTCAAGGAGAAAGGACTGGGACGGTTCTTTCCCTCACGGTTCTCAAAAGGAGGATGCCTGGACCTTGACCTTGGACTTCTGGTTTCCAGAACTGTAAGACAATCAATGTCTATGGTTTAAACCACCCAGTCTGTGGTACTTTGTTAGGACGGTCCTGGGAAACTAATATAGGTAGTGACTATTTCTCAGAGCCTCAGTTCCCATCAGCCTAAACAGGAATTATGATAGTACTTCCTCGTAGTTTGCTATGAGACAGGTGAGAAGGTACCCGTAGAGACAGCATTTAGCTTTACAGGATTAGGATTAAGAATGTTCTCAACAAATAATAGTTGTCTTTACTGTTTTGGTTATTATTCACTCATACATTCCTGCACACACCTATTTATTTACTCATCTATTCCAGATAATACTGTATTGCACACCTTCCAAGCACCAGGCATGTGGCCTCTGAGGCTGAACAAATTTCTCTTCTCTGCAGTAGTTGGCGATGACCAAAAATAGCCCTATCCTCAGGAGAAATCCACATACATGCAAATGAGCTGAGGGAAAGCAAATGCCAGGGGTTGCCCATGTGTGCACATGTGTGTGTACATGGGTGTTAATGTATGCACATACGTCTGCATCGGTGTTAATGCATGCATGGGTACATCAGGAGACCCATGTGCATGTCATGTTAGTATCTGCGCATGTGGGTGCCCAAGTGCATACCTGTGCATGTACCCATGCATAGGTATACATGTGTGTGTTGTACATGTGGTGCTTTAGCAAGTATCATGAGAACATATGGACAAGTGTGAATCTAGATGAGTGTGGCTGAGCAAGGGCAAATGTGTGGGCAAATGTGTGAGAACAATAAGGCCCAAAGCTGGTGCCCTCTGCTGCCTACAGCCCAAGAAGGGCCTCTGAGAGGTCCTCTCAACCATCTGCCAGCTGCAAGTAGACATGCACCCCTTCCCCAAGTCGGGCGCGAATGTTCTCGTGCCCAGGGACCACCCCAGGACCCTCCCTGGTACCCAGTATGGTTTTCAGGAAGTCCTTCCAAAATTCTGACCACAGTCCCTGGGTGGCACTTCAGAAGCCAGTAGTCCCAAAGCTCCTGAGTGGAACAGACATCAGCCTTATGTTCCAGGTCCATGTTGGCCCTACACCCTCATTCAGCTCCCCACCACTTACCCTTCCAAAGGTGGGAGGTGGGACCTCACAGTCCTAAAGGCCTCTCCTATCTGGGCATCTGATCCCTACCCTATTCCTGCCCCCAGAATGCCCAATATAACACCCCCTGTCAATGCATCATCCCCTTAGGGGTGGGTGTCCAAGTCACCTGGCCTCTTCCCCACCACCACAAGACTGATGTTTGACAAAGCAGCGTGGCTGGCACAGGTCTAGCAAGAGTGAGGCCTCAAGCACTAACCAGGAGAGCGCCCAGTGGGCATCTGTAACTGGCAGGGCTGTGAGGGGGCAAGACTTCCTGAAGGTGAAAAAGGTCTAAAGCACGAGGGGAAAGACCCACAAATGAAACCACCCCCAGGGGACTGACTTCTACCCCACACCTACTCTTGCCTGCCCATGACCTGGTGGAGCCCCTTGAGGGACCAGACTTGGGGATCCAGAGACAGTTGGGCTAGACTCTCTGCCTTCGAAACTAGCACCTGAACCACAGACCTGGGTTCCAGTTCTGGTTCTAATAGTGATAACAATAAAGGTTCACGTTTAGCATTCAGTTACTAAGTACCTGGCCCTGCACTGACCCTTTCAAGCCACACATTGTTTTAGTGTGTCAGAACTATCAAGGTTACTCCCATTTTATGGCTGAGCTCATCTGCCCTCCAGCATGCAGCTGATTAGTGGCAGGTCCAGGAGAGCCCACACTCTTCACCCTGGGGCGCCTACAGCGTGACCCTAAGTAGCCCCTTTCCCTCTCTCCGTCTCCCAGTCTGTGCAGTGAGGGTGCTAATTGCTGTGACCTCCCATCTGTGTGGGACTCGCAGCTCTGACTCCTGGGCAAGGGGGTCTCGCCTCAGAGTGAGAGCCAGGGCCTCCCCTGGGGTCTTGTGAAACATGCAGACGACAGGACCACCCCAGACCCACTGAATCAGCCTCTCCACCTACTCCTGCCTCCCCTCCCCTCCCACATAGGCAAGATCACAAAGCCAAGGGGTCTGCGGTGGGCGCACCAAGGTTTGAGATTTCCTGGGGTGGTGGGATCCCGGGCTGGGAGGAAGGTGGGGGAAAGTGGAAGGCAAACCCCCAGCCCAAGCCCAGCGGGGGAACTTCAGGTCACAAAGCTGGGCGTGCCCTGAGGCCTGGCTACCACTCCTTCCTCATCCAATGGGCAGTTCTTCATCTAACTGGGAGGTTAGTGGATTCCAGGGATGCCCCCCATCAGGGGTTGGGGAGGAGGGAAGTGAGTTCTGTCCTCCCAGTCATCCCCCCACTCTGCCCCACGCTGTCACACCTGGGCCAGACAGGCACAAGTGTCTGAACAGATGCCACCCCCAAAAATAAAAAACCTTGAGTGGTGTGAGAGCAACCAGCGAGGCTGAGGGAGGGGCATTCTGGGGGCTTGGAGAGGCAGGAAGGTGGGGACCCGCGCAGACAAAGGCCGACCCCAGCCAGGCCGACTGGCCTGCCAGCCCACTCCCACCCCCCTGCGCCAGGCAGCTTGGCAGGCTTGAGCGCCAGCTCCTCGATCCGAGCGGAGCTCCCACCGAGCGTGCTTAATGCGGCGGCAGTGACATTTCTGCCATAGAGGCAAACGCAGGAACCCGGCCATTTTGATGAAGGGCGCTTAGGGTGCGGGAGGGCAGTGAAGGAGGGCGGAGTTCCGACCAACGTCTGCAGCCGCCGCCCTAACCCACCACTCTCGCCTCTGTCCAGCGCCCAAGCCAGAGGGTCACAAAACTAGGGTCGCCAGACAGGGAAGCTACTACCTAAGAATTTCCTGCCCTCTTGTATAGGTGGGGAAACTGAGGCCATGGCTCTGACACTAGCCAGGTCTGGAGAAAAAGAGGGATCGAGAAAAGCCCCGGGGAGGCTTCCATGAGGGACGCTCCAGCGGGAGCGCCCGCTTGAGGAGCCAGAGAGACAGGTCTCCGAAGGGCTTCCGCACCTGGCCCCCGACCTCGGCGCGCCCTCATGGGGGCTCTCGCGGCGCCGCTACTCCTCCGCGCAGTGAGAGGGTTAAGCCTCCCTCGGTCCTTGCCGCAGTAAGTGGAGAGGAAAGAGGTGTCAACTCTGTTCTCACCACAGCGGGGCTGGCGGATGGCACCTCCCCCCGCCCCGCGCACCCCGCCCGGCCTGCTCCCCCGCCCTCCCCTCGGAGCGCGCGCGCACACACCTCCCACCGCTTTGCCCAAATTATTTTCGATCCCGGGAGACTCCGGATGCCAGACGCGCTCCGCGGCGGCGGCGGCCGCCGCGCCTGATTCATTGCGCCAAAGCTGCAGATGCGACCTCCCGCCTGCGCCCTGTGCCCCGGCCCGCGCCGGGCTGCGTGCGAGCCTGGAGGGAGGGGGTGGCAATTTGTAGGCGCCCCCCCCTCCACCAAGAGGTGGGCCCCAGACCCCCGGGGCCAAGTCCCTAGTCCCCAGCTCCCCAGGCTGCACTAATTAGCTTCCTCGGGGGGCGCCACGCGGCGTCAGGGGCGGCGATTTCCCGGCTGGGCTGCGGGGGAAGCGCTCCCACCGCCTGGGAAGGTGAAATGGGAAACTCGATTCAAAGAGCTTTCCTCCCCCCTCCCGCCAAGCGCCGTAGAAAACGGGTTTGAAATTCCTTTTTTTTTTTTTTATTTATAGTGCACCGTCTCCATGGAAACCGCGGAGGAGGTCACGGTAGCTGGGCCCCCGCGCGTCACCCCGCGCCTCGCCGGCTGCAGGCGCCCGGATTGCGGCCTCCCAGGCGCCGCGGCCCGCGTGGACTCCACTCCGAGTTCCCCGCCCCCGCTTCACTCCGCGGGCGGCTCAGGCCATATGACTGTCGGTCCCAACCGGGAACGGCGCACCTGGGCACCAAGTACGCTGGCTACACCTCTGTCCCCAGGCTCTGGCACGCGGGAATGCGCCAAGAAACACGTGCCCAGCTCCAAGATGGGAACATGCGCGGCAAGATGCCACCGAGGGGCTCACTGCACTTGTGAATGCGCTGGGGGATCAGCCTATATAGGCGCACAATTCCAGAGCTCTTGCCAAAATGAGACCACCCGTGGTTAAGACCTCGAGTCAGGTGACTCACCTGTGTAACTAACCAGCTATGTGACTTCGGGCAAGTCACAACCTCTGCGTCTCAGCTTGCTCATCAGCAAAATGGAATTACTGTGAAGCTTGAGACCAAGTACGTTAAACGCTTAACACTATGTTTGGCACAAGGTTCTGAAAAATGGTAGCTCTGTTGGGGTTACTTTCTCCAGGCTGGTAAAACCGAGGCGCAAAAGGCTTTGCTGAAGGGTGCTGTCAGCCAGGAGGCTGGGAGTTACACCTTGAGCTCCCCAGCACCTCAGCCTAGACTCACAGGCGGGAGATGAGGGGACCCCTGCCGGCTGCTCAGGGCCTGGGCCCGCCTGGGGCGCGCGGTGGGCGGGTTGGAGACTCCAGACCTAGCCACATCCGCACCCGGAACCCTGGAAACGGGGCTCCCCGCAGTGCCCGCCCCCCTCGCCGCCCCAGCACCATTAGCAACAGGCCCGCCTGCCCTCCCTCTCTGCGCTAAGACCGCACCTGCCCCACCGGATGGCCGCCCCGGGGCCAGGCCTTGCCCCCAACCGTGCACACTTCCTCCCGGACCCCCAGCGCCCCGTCAAGCACGCTGGGGGAGGGGACCGGGCCACCCCCGCCCCGCCAGCTTCCCACAGCCTGAGCTGCCCGGAGCCGGGGAGGCAGGAAGTCTCAGAGCCGGGGCGTGGAGGCGGGGTAGGGGCAGGAAGTTGGGGGTGACTCTCCCAGAGACCCCAGACAGGGCCCCGGCGTGGGAGCGGGGTGGGCGGGCGCGTTAGGGATTAGAGGGCGCCCCCTCCTCTGTAGCCTTGGGCCATGTGACCCCGGTCGAAGCGCCCAGCGGAGGGCGAAGACCGCTACCTCTGGCGACCCCCAGCAGCGCACACGAGGGAGGGGCCGCCTTTGTCTACTTGGCCGCAGAGGCAGCCCCCCACAACCCCTCCCCCCGCGCCCCGCCGGGCCCTGCACAGCCCGGGTTTTCCATCCGGCCCGGCTCGGCTCGGCAGCTGTCAGGGGACCGAGCTGACCTTCGCGAGCAGGGAGTTTCAATTAGCCGCAGATCAGATAAGCGGGCGGGCCCGTCTCTCCGGGCACCGCGGGGGCGCAGCTCCGCCCCCGCCACGCCGCGCCAAACGCGCTCCAGATGGGAACAAAGATGAGGACGCAGCTCCACCTGCCTCCCCGGGGAGGGGGAAGGAGGAGGCCCCGCCGGGAGGCGCTTCCCACCGGAGGAAGGGGTTGCGCGCCCTCCCCTACCCGTCTAGGATCTCAGGCCGGGGCAGGGATCTCGCCAAGAGGATTTTTCCCGCTCTGCTTGCCTCCTGCCCTGCGGAAAAGTGCCGGCCGCGCTGACCTCATCCCCAGGCGGGCACCATGCCCTCCCTCCCCCAGAGGAAGCCTTTTGCCATGTCTGATCTCATCCCGAGCGCTCCCTGGGAGGCAGAGCCCAACAGCAAAAGGAAACTGAGGTAGAGAGGGCTGGGACTTCTTGATCCAGGTCACACCAACCACAACATTCTTCCATATGTTTATTGAGTGCCTATTAAGTGCCAGGTGCTGTTTAGATTATGGAAAACCGTTTCATCATCAGACAGAATTTAACATTCTAATCCAGGGAGACGGACGGTAATCAAATAGTTGAACAAGATTATTTCAGAGTCTGAAGAGCCATGAAGATGTTAAAATAGGTCGTGTGACACCGACTTCAGGGAGGGGACCATATTAGCTACTGTAGGCAGCGCCTCTCTGATGAGATGACATCTGACCGGGGGCCCGAAAGATCAGGAGAAACCAGCTGAGCAAAGGAAAGTATGGAGCTTGCCACTGTGGGCGTGACCTTAGGCGCAAAGGGGGCGGAGCCTTGCAGAGCAGGTGAAGGGCTAAGTGCCATGGGAGCCTTTGGTTGGTTCTAAGCAGCAAGTGACATGGTCTAACTTAACATTTTTAAAAGGTCCCTCTGGCTACGACATAGATCAGAAGATGGCGGAAGTGCAAGCAGAGAGACCAGGAAGGAGGAAGAGAGGATGGGGCTTCAGGAAGAAGGGGGTAGAGAAGAGGTTACTGGATTAGGGATCCATTTCGGCAGATGTCGTGGGGTGGGGGTGGGAGGTAAGGTAGAGCAACAGACGCGTGGTGAGCGTGGGGTAGGATTTGAACCGAGGTTGACCTTTGGGAGCATGGAGGAGCTGCTTCGAGGTAAGGGTAAAGCTATGGAACAAGAATGCCAGGGTGCATATCTTATACTGAGAGTAATCGGCTGAGTGGCCTTGGGCAAGCGTATCAGCTTCCTCAAGATTTTAAAAAGAAGATGATACTTGAAGTCGTCATTATAATAACGTTTGAATATGATAAAACATGTATAAAGTGTTTATCACAGAGCCACAAAAAAGTAGGTGCTGAATGAATGTTGGCTATTATTATGGGTGTAGCTTTTAGAGGGCAGGTGACATGGCAGGGATCACTGGGAAGAGACCCACCTGGTGTTTGTTCACTGAACGGACTGCTGAGATCTCATCCCAGAACCCCGACTCACCACCTGGAGTAACCCTGCGGGCCCCTCAGTGGTCTCAATATATAGCCTGCCCTCCTTGCCTGCCAGAGGAGTTGGGAGCATTCAGTTATCACTCAGCCGAGTGACCCCGCAGGCTGTGGTGAGGTCTGAGAAAAGCAAAGCAAGGCCTTGCCCTTAGGCAGATGCTTGAACAACTCAGTTGCTGTTGGTCATAGCCTTTTGTGCTCTAGGAGCTCAGAGCAGGGCAGGAGAGGGTGTAGGGGTGGGGTTGGGGGGGCCTTAGGGAAGCAGTCACTACACATTAATGGGTCCTTTACCCAAGGTCGGGCACCACCCCCTGGTCCATACATGTCATTGAGTCCTTACAACCACCCATGGAGTTCAATATTGTTACCTAGTTCTTAATTGATGAGCAAATAAACAGAAGCTTACAGAGTTGAAGGGCCTTTGCCCAAGACCACATGGTGATTCAATGGTGGAGCTGAGAATCAAACCCAGGTCTGGCTCCAGCCAGAATGGAAGAAATGAACCATTCTGCTCTCTGGTTTCATATGCTACTAAATGCAAGGATGTCTGAGAGGCCTTCAAAACCCTGCGGAGATGGATCGTCCCCCTACTTCCCTCAACTTCCCCATGTGCCTGAGTCTTCATCCAAATCCTCAGGTGCTCAAGTACTGCTTGAAAGCACCCTTTTGATGAAGCAGAGATGATGCCTGCCCTCACCTCCATACCTCCCCTTGGGTTCTGGGCCCCCTACAGCCCATTTTAGAGCCTGTCAGAGCTGTTGACTAGGGAAAGAAAAGTTCTAGTTTGCATAATATTTGCATCTGCTTTGCATGCTGCTCACATTACATCAAAATGCACAGAGGCCAGGCCCTGATATCCTATCCTCCTTCTGGTATATCCCCCCACAATCGGTTGACCAGAACAGGGTGGGGGACTCAGGGAGCACCCATTTAAGATCCACCTAAGTTTGTCTGCTTCCAGGGTAGTGATGCTTGCCTGCCCTCACCCCTCTCTCCCCTCCATCCCTTCCTGGGGGAAGTGTGGTGGGTCCAGCAAGGGGGCCAGTGACGCACACTGCCCGACATGACAGTGCAGCAGGAAACATCTGAGGTCTTGGTGCCTGCCGGCCCACGGCAAAGGTTGAGGAGGAGGGAAAGGTGAAGCGATGGCATCGTGCTGCCGTTGCTGACGACGACAACGGCTGGGCCGCCCCCTAGTAGGCTCCTCGCCACCCAGTCTCTCCCCACACAGGGCCAGTCTGCCTCTGCCATAGCCGACCTCACACCTACCCACCCTTCTGATACCTCTGCTTGGGCTGGAGGGAGAGAAGGGGAGGGACAGGAAGAAACAGATGCCAGTGATTGCCTGGTAGTGAGGACTAGATAGAAGGAAACTGGCTCTGTGATCTGAGAAGCACGGGAGAGTCTGTGCACAGCCTGGCCCTTTAACCAGGTTAGGACCTCCTAAGAGACTCATACTTGGGGATGTAGGAGGAGGGAACTGATGGGATTGGCTGATGAGGTGTGATGCACATGAGTTAATAGAGGCCAATAACCTGTCCTGATTGGACCTAGACATCATTATAATGAGTGTTTTGGGGTCTGATTGGCTATGAGGCATCAGCAGTTGAGGACTGTGATTTGCTCAGGCATCTTGCAACCAGCACATGCCCCTTTCCCACTCCAGGTTGGGATTTCAGGCTTGGAGGCACCCAGAGGTTAAACAGGAACCAGAGATACAGCAACTCAGAATGTTGCACTTACCTGGGGGCCTTGGATGGATGAGAGGCAGCAGGATACTGCCTGAGTGGCTTTGTGCCAACCACATAATGGGCACTGAGGGTGACACAGGGTGCTGGCTGACTGCCTGGCAGAAATCCTCAGACCTACAGACAACCACTGCAAAAACACTGCCCAGGAGCCCTTCCTGAAGGAAACACATAGGGCTGGGCTTCAAAGGATTGGTAGAGAAAGTGACAAGATATGTGACTGAATGCACAGCAGGCAGAGGCTGCTTCAGGATGTTGGGAACAGCAGGGAAATGTAGGCAAGAGCTGGATTATGTGAGGCCTTGAATGCCAGGCCTAGGAACCAGCTCTGACAGGCAAACTGGAATATGAAAGGTAGATCCAGCCTGGCCACCCTACCTCAGCTCACATCTTACCCCTCCTCTGGGGCAGGGAAAGTGTCAGCCTGTGTGAAGTTGGTGCATCATCAGCTCTATGTGCCCACCTGCCAGCACCCCTGTTGGGTTCTGCTTCTGCAATGGACTGGGTGTCTGTGTCCCCCACCACCACCAAATTTGTATGTTGACATCTTAAACCCCAGTGTGATGGTATTAGGAGATGGGGGTTTGGGGAGGTGTTTAAATCATGAGGGTGGAGGCTTCATGAATAGAATCAGGACCCTTATGAAAGGGACCCCAGAGAGCTCCTTCGCCCCTTCCACCATGTGAGGAAACAGGGAGAAGATGGCCAGCTGTAAACTAGGAAGCCAGGCTTTACCGGATGCCAGATTTGCCAGTACCTTGGTCTTAGACTTCCCCTTCTGCAAAGCTGTAAGAAATAAATGTTTGTTGTTTGAGCCACCCAGACTGTGGTATTTTTGTTATAGCAGCCCAAAGGAACTAAGCCCCCATACCTGGGGGGGCGCTCCCTAGGGTGCACCAGTTGAGCTACCAGAGGAACCTGCCACCCTGGTGTGGCTTCTCCCAGCCCCTGGCCTCTACGCTTATGCATACCCCCTTCACCAGCCTGGGCTCAGCTGAGTGGCCAGGCCAGCAGAGCCCTTCACAACCATCCCCACAGACCTTACACCTGTAGTGCCACATAGTCCTGGGGGTAACTCCAGAATTAAGTTGGATGAAGTCAACAGAATGCCTGAATTTCATTTATTTAATCATTCTCTATTTATTGGATGCCTTCCATGTGCCAGACACTGTTTTAGGCACAGGGGTTTCAGCAGTAAATCTGAGACAAGGTCTCCTGTTCTCAGGGGGTTCCATTCTACAGAGGAAGAATAAATATAAACCACAAATATGTAAATGAGAGAATTTCACATTCTGGTAAATGCTGTGAAAGTATAAATAGGATAACGTAATAGGGTGACATAACAGCATAACTAAAGGAGGGGGAGGGTGGTTTTAGAAAAGATGATCAGAGACCTTTTCTCTGAGCTGTTATTTGAGCTGAGGCCTGAATAATGAAGAGTTAATCGTGCTAAACGGTAGAGGAAGGGTGTTCCAAGGAGCAGAAATAGTAAGTGCAAAGGCCCTGAGGCAGGAAGAGCTTGCCTTGTGGGTTGGCTGGTGTGGCTAGAGCAGGGAGGGCAGAGGCGTGGGTGCTGGGTCCTCAAGGATCTTGGAAGGAGTATGGCTTTAATTCCAAGGGCTATAGAAAACCTTTGGAGGTTTCTGGCAGGCAAGCTGGGGACTGATTTACACAGTAATTGCTCAATAAAGGCTAGCTGTTGTCATTATGAATAATACTAATATGAAGCCCAGAGAGGAATAGCAATGTGCCCCCAGTCACAGAGTCCCCATCCTACAGCCCCTTCCTCCTTTGATTGGCCTTCCTCCTCCCCTAAGGAGCCCTGTAGATCAGCCCCAAGCCTGGCAGGAAGGAGGCGAGGGCAGCCTCCCTTCCCTCGTTCTGGCTCCTTCCCTCCGGCCATTTCCCGTGCTCCTGGCGCCTGCGCCCCAATTAGCCAGGGAGGCTGACGGCCTCGGCTCCGAATGACAGACACCTCCTGTCACCCCCTGACGGGAGAGGAGATTAACTCAGAAAGGCATCGGCTCCAAGGGACCACAGGGAGCAGAGAGGAAGGGAGAGGGGATGACCAAGCCTCCCCCCACCAAAGGCCCACTGTGCTTGGAAGGAAGAGGGGCTTTAGGGAGGGGAAAGCTAGCAGGCTAGGGAGGACTGTCCTCTTCCGATTGGCCACTCTGGCTGAGGCCACTGCTGCAACTTCCATCCCAGCTGTTCTGAGGGCAGGGATGGTGCCATGCCTGCGGGTGCTTCACAGCTGAACCCTCAGTTCTGGGCACAGAGTGGGTGGGTGCCCAATGAATATTTTTGGCCTGAGTGCTAAGTGCTTTTTCATGCAGACTTATTCAAACTTCACAACATCCCCATTTTAAAGAACAGGAAACTAAGGTTCAGAGGTGGAGGCACTGGTTCAAAGATCACACAGATGGGCTAGAACTTGAACTGAGGCTGCCAAAGCCAAGAGACTAACCACTGTAGCGCCACTCCTTTCCCTAGGAAGAGAAGCGGCTCATTCCTTTTGGGAATTTACAATCCACTATGGAGCAACGAGACACAGTCCTAGAAAAGGGACTTAACACAGCAGTTCTGGGCATAGGCACTGAGTGCCAGGCTAAGGGTCAGAGGTCCCAGGGAACACTCCCAGGACAGAGTAGCCTGGAGAGATGGGTACAGAATGGAAGTGAGTTTCCTAGAGGAGAAGAGCTGAACTGGACTTCAATACACAGGTATGACTAGTCGGGAGACGGCGAGAGGAAGGCTCTCTGAGCAGAGAATTGCATGGGCAAAGCCCTGAAGGCAGCAACGGGGTACGGCAGGCACTAACTCTTCAGGACTTGAGTTTGCAAGTGACAGAAACCCAACATGCACTGGCTTAAGCAAAATCAGAACCTATCGGTTCACTCTGAGGCTCAAGCAAAAGAGTTTGGCTTCAGATACCAGGGTCAGTTTCCTTTTGCTGGCTTCATTCACAGACAGCTCCCCTCAAGCCGTGGTGGCCTCAAATTCCCACACTACCAGATCAGCCAACTCCCGCTCCCAATAATTCCAACCAAACCCTGGGATTCAACCCGACGTGCCAGGCCCCAGTCATGAGTCCATCCCTGAACTAATCACCATGGCCAGAGCAGGTATGTGGAGCCCCTCTGTGCCCTAGGGGTGGTGCAGGAGAGGGAGGGAGGTCCTTGACAGGGGTGGTAGGCACCAGAGGTCATCAACACCAGGAATCCCCAGTTCCAGGGCTGGATTCTGGGCCCTGGATGACCCCTCCACTGTCAGCCTGGGGATCCCTGCTCTCCCCAGTTCTAAGAGTTGCCACCTACATAAAGGACATCCCCAGCCCCAGGAAGTCTCCTGATCCAGAACAGAGGGACTTTGCGGTTCCTCCTGCCTGAGCTTTCTCTGGTGTCTCCTTGGGCCTACGTGATCCCTCCACCCATCCTTCACCCTTGGCCCACCTTTAAGTTGCCCCTAGAATTTGTTTCATTATCAGCA
Source organism: Manis javanica (assembly GCF_040802235.1). Classification (NCBI taxonomy): domain Eukaryota; kingdom Metazoa; phylum Chordata; class Mammalia; order Pholidota; family Manidae; genus Manis; species Manis javanica. The sequence goes on along the minus strand of NC_133169.1, from coordinate 86,584,673 downwards.
TGTTTAATTGCCTTTTACAAAGTTTCCAGCTCTGACAGCCAAGAAGGGCAATCTATGGCCAGGTGCCCGGAAGGACTTTTATGGGGAGAGTGTTTCACCGTGTAGCCAGGGCTGGACGTGGCTGTCAGGGTCAGGAAGCAAGAGACGGGCAACAGCTGGGCCAGCCCCCAGCTGAGGGAGAGCTACTGCAGCTCCTCCTAGAGCGGAGGACTCTGGGAGTAATGAGCTGCGCTCACCAGGAGAGAGGGAGGCACTGTACTCCTGGCAATCATGCTCAGGGTCTGGAACCTGGACTTGGACGTCATAATGACAGAGATTTGAATTCTGGGTCAGCTGAGTGACCCTGGGCTTGCCCTCTCCGGCTGTGGTTTCCTCATCTGTAAAATGGGGATAATGCAAGGCCTGACCTCAAGTTCAAAGTTGAAATGAGATATTGCAGCCAGGTGCTGACACCACTCCTGGCACAGCAACTTTCCATGAAGGGGCAGCTGTTACTACTATTCTTCTAGCTCTGTCCAAGACTGGCCCTCAGCCTAGAGCTCCCAGCCACTCTTTCTGGACCTCAGTTTCTCTGTTTGTACTTCCAGCTCCCAGAGTGGGTGACTCGGATGATCTCACTGAGGGGAGGACCCCTCCCACAGTCAATCCGTGGGATGGGGAGTTGGGGGTGGGAAGGCAGCAGGCGATGCCCAACCAACGTTTTCACCAGGCTGGGCAGGCAGCGCCAGGCAGGCGGGAGCTGGTCAGGTTTTTAATTGAACGCGATGCAAATGAAATGTAAATACCATGCAAATAAGCTTTTGCCAGGAGGCGCAGGGCTGGGAGCAGAGGGAGCAGGGAGGGGACTGCTGAGCAGAGGCCCTCCCCTATCCCCCTTTCTCTCCCTCCTGTGACTGCCCACGACCACGCCCGCCCCCCGGTGCTGCCCACCCAGCCAGGCCACTCCATTCTGGGACCAGCGGCACCGCATCCCCCACAGCTCCTTTCCTGATCCACTTCCCTTACCCTGTGGCTCCTGGGGTGATGGTGACAAGGGTGTGCAAGGGGAAGCCATCCTGTGGATGGGGCCAGGCTGACCCAGACACAGTCACACAGGAAGACCCACAAGGAGATGTAGAGGGGAGACACAGACACAGACATGCAGAAACCCACGCTTCCTTTCAAGCGCCCTGTGACACTGAGAGCCACACAGACAGCCAGTCACACATAAATATACACAACTGCACTTTCAGTCAGAAATACACACAGCGTCACAAATAGGCCTAGTCACAGGGGTGCACGCATGTACACACACACGCACATACTCAGAGTCCGCCCTGCCACGAGGATTGCAGACTGAAGTCCCTGTGCTGGCCTGAGGTCAGGGCTGGGGTGGCCAGGTGGGGATAGGCACCCTGTGTGGTCAGAGCCTGGGGGTCTGCTTGAGGCCAGATGGGCAGTAAGGGGTTGAGGGAGTGCTTCCAGGCAGCCTGGGCCCTTTGCCCACCCCCAGCTCAGGACCCCCGGCACCATACCGCAGGGCTCACAATGACAGATAATTGTTGGTTTGTCCCCCAAGTCCTGGGGTACTGTGTCCCATCCTGAGGTTTAGAAGCCCCTGTGGCTCTGCCCCACCCCCGGAAGGCAGTCAGCCATTTGGAGGGGCTTGGCCCAGGTAAAAGGGCTAATCTGCTAGGTCGGGAATCCATGTGCCAGTCTGCCAAGTGGTAGGGGCTGAAGCACAAGGGGCTGGGGAGAGGCTGAGAGGTCTGGACCAACCGTCATTCCACCGAGGATCCACAATTGGAGGTGGTTCCAGCCACCCCCCCAACCCTGACGTGACTCACACCCTACATTTAACTCTCATTAGCGCCTCTGAGCCCAGCTGGGGGGACAGCCGCCAACTTCCTCCAGCAGACAAAGATCTCTGGGTGGGCCACCCTCGCAGACTCAGTTTCCCCCCAGGGACCTGGCCCAGCGACAGAGGCTGCGTGGGAGAGCAGCGGCTTCTGGTCCCCTTCCTCTGAGCTAGGGCTGTCCTCCATCCAATGAAATGAGGGGCTGGGTGTGGCCTCTTCCAGGAACCCCGCCCCAGTCCCCCACCGGATGCACCGCAGCCCCAAGTAGGCCCCCACCCCGACCAGGGCCCAAGGGTCAGGAAGGAGGGGAGGGGGCCGATGGCGTTGGATCTGCCTAAATTACGGATGATCCCACCGCGCACCGGGCCACAGCGCCCTCCAAAAACCCTCTTCCTCTGCCAGGGCCTTACACAGGGCCGGGGAGGACGAACGGGGGCCAGAGAAGTAGGGACGCGGCCAAGGACCCGTAGACATGTCGGGCCTCCTTCCTGCCCTCGCTTCACTGGCCCGACCCTGTCTCACTTTGAGTGAAACTGCCCTGTTAGTCGCGGGTGGCGCCGCGGCTGCCCTGGGCGCTGGTCTCTGGGAGGCCCAGCCGAGGACCCCCTCCCACCCGAGGAGAGGCCAGTCCGCCTGCCTCCGCCACACTCCCTCCCCCCGTCCCCTCTCCGTGGGAAGGAGCAGCTGGGGCGGGGGTGGCCGCGGGAGCGCCTTGCCCGTGTGATCGTGCCGAGCCGGGAATTCGGGGCCATGTGGGAAAGACATTAGTGCCGGCCGCCCTGCCAGCCAGGAATGCGCCCCCCGCTCCGCAGCCGCCGCCTGCCTGGCCCAGAAGCGGTGACTCACCCGCTCCGTGTTCCCACCCCCTCGCCGCTCACCCTCCGCAGCCCACCGCAGGCCGGGCCCAGGGCTTTCCAGCCTCTGTGCCTTCACTCTGGCTGGTCCTGCTACCTGCCTTGCCCACCACTCTCTGGTCTCTTCCAAACCACACTGTCCGCCTGGGAGTCCTCAGAGCCCCTCCCCAGCCCTGTCTACTCCCCGGACTCAGTCTCTGGTTAGAACACACCTTTGGGACTTAACCCCTCGGGCTGTCTCCCTTGAATGACTCACCTCTGGGTCCCCACGCCCAGGGCGGGGCCAGGATCCTGCACAGGGCAGGTGCAGAAAAAAGAAAGGAGTCAGTGGAACCAATAAAGCTTGGGAAACAGAGCACTGCTCCTCCCACGCCCCCTGATCTTGGAGTAATCAACAATGCCACCTGCTTCATAGCTTCATAGACGTGTGACCTTGCATCCCTTATTCCCTTGTCTAGCCTCCCTTTCCTCATTTCATACAATGGATGACAGTACCCACCCCATGTGCCAACAGGAGTGACCTCACCAGAAGCTTTTGTCTGTGAAGTCCTCAGTTCAGGGCATTAATCACGATGTTGGTGGTCACAGCTACTTAATGAACACCTACTATGTGCCAGGCCCCAGTCTGGGTACTTTCTGGACGTGATCTCATATCACCCCTGCCTCAATCCTGTGAGATCGGTTCTGTTATTATCTTTTTACAGATGGGGGAACACTGAGGCTTGGTGAGGGGATGGCAGCGACTCAGTCCCCAAAGCAGCAGAACCTAGACCCACACCGAGGGCTCAGTCCCAGCGCTTCCAGAGCTCTCCAGAGGCTGATGCAGGGGCATCTCCGAGGTCTGACTCTAACAGAGACCGAACTGGGCTCCGATAGGTGATCCCTTGCAGCCCCATCCACATCGGAATCCTGCAACCAGCCTCCCACCTCACCCAGGTCCACCTCTCGTAACTTTTAATAATAGGGAATAGCACCAAGCAGCAAGCACTAGCTTCATTTTTAATTATCTAATTTACATATAATTTTCCCCACCAACGTGATGCAGTTTATTAATGTTTTACCTAAGAGCATCCGTTTATGGGCTGAAAATATGTTCACAAAACTAATGGGCAATGCTTCTTTTTCAGAGGCCCCTAGTTAGGAGTGGGGGACCCCAGGTAAGGCCTCAGGCCCTGAGACCCAGCAACCAACATAGTTTTTGACACTGGATTAATCAATGAACAAATGTCCCAGAACTCTTTCAGAGCATGTTCTTCCTTCCCAGCCTCCGGAAGGAATGATTATTGAGTGCTTACTCTGCTAGACACTTTATGGGAATATCTCATTTAATCCTTGCACCAACCCTTAGTGACAGGTACTGTTAAACACCTGTTCTACAGATGGACAAACAGACCCAGAAAGATAAGGTGTCCTGCGCAGAGTGACGCGGTAACCGAAGGGAAGAACTGGCATTGCAAACAGGGTACATGACTTGAAGCCCACTCTCTGAGCTGCAGGATTGGGTGGCCCCTCAGAAAATCTGTGTCCTGGTCTTGTGGACCAGGGGTCTGTGGGAAGTGTGTCCTCTGGTTATCAGATTGTCAGTGGGTATTGGGTGACAGGATAAGTGGGGACGAGTGATACCCAGTGACTCAGGTCTTACAGCAGAGTACCCCCATGGGTCCCTAAGATCTGAGTCTGGTTTCCCAGGCTTCTCAGTGTCTGATGGCTGAGATTTCCATGGACACCAGGGGGGTGCTGGAAATAGCAGAACCACCCATCTCTCTTCTCCTCTTGGTCCCCAGATATAACTGGGCCCCATCTAAAGCAGAATAGATGAGCAAAAGTTCTGGTTCCCAGGAGGGAAGAGAGAATATGAAATCCAAAATGAAGTCTGAGCCCAGGTCTGGTGGAAAGAAGATGTAGGCCCTGGGCAAATGGGCAGAGCACTCACCTTGACCTCAGCTCCTTGTGTGGACTGGCAACTCAGCCTCAGCCAGGATTGGACACACAGGCAATATGGACACCGACACCAGCCTTGTTCAGGCCCAAGTGGACAAACAGTATAGACAGTGACCCTAAGCCTTGGCCAGGCCTTGGGAAAATGGGCAGTGTGGACACTTACCTGAACTTCAAACTCATCTGGATGGGCAGAGTAGGCTCTCACCTCCAGACTTAGCTAGATCCTGGCTGGAGGGCGGTATAGACTCCTCCACAATCTTGGGCATGCTCTCACAGAACCGGGAGTTCTTTTGAGATTTGAGGAGCTGACCCCTACTATGCCTTACTGTCGGGGCACAGACCTCTTTTTCAACCAATACCTGGGGGTCCCAGAAGCTCAACTTCCCATTGCAGAACCAGAGGTGGCCACCCTGGAACCCAGGTCTGATTAGCACCCCTTAAGCTACTCCTACATCTCCAGCCTTCCTGTGCTCATCTAGAAATGGGAGATTATGACCCAGTGCATATTTCAGGGAGCTGCCAGGACTGCTTTGTTAATAAATGAAATGGAGCAGCCAGGGCTGACCATCTACTCCATTCCTGAGCCTCCCCTCTTCTTTGTAGCTCCTTCATTACACAAAAAGGGATACCAAGGCCCAGAGAGGCCAAGACCTACTCCATGATCACACAGCAAACTGGGAACAGAGGTGGAAATGGAACATAGATCTGGGTCTCACACAGGGTGAGACTTCAGGCAACTCCATGGACCATAGGTCTTTGTGAGTAAAGCTGCACCTTGGCACCTGGTCCAGGCAGGGTGTGTGTGCATGTGCGTGTGTGTGCATGTGCGTGTGCGTGTGTGTGTGTGTGTGTGTGTGTGTGTGTGTGTGTGTTGTTGGCGGCGGACAGGGTGTCAGGGGAGCTGCCGCTTCCGCCTCCCTGGTATTTTTAGCCTCGAGAATGAGCTGAGCTCAGGGCTCTGAGCAACCATCAGCAGTGAGAGAAACGGGAAGGTCCCCACCGCCACCCCTCCCTATCACCACCAGCCTGGAGCCAGGTTTGGGAAGGGGAGCCAGCCTAGAAAAGGGCAGGGACCCCAGGGGCTGGGAGCAGCCAGGCCCCGAAACCACGCACCCCAGGCCACCCCCATCTGGATCATCTTTCCAATGCCCCCTTCCTGAGGGATGCATCAGCCCTCAGCCAAGCTAGCAGGGGCAGGCACCCCCATCTCACTCATTGCTACCCTCAGCTTCTCCTGCTAGAAGCTCCTGGCCAGCTCTAGCCTGCACCACCAGGTCAGTGCTGCAAGGTTCCCATGACAACAGATGACAGCAGCAGAGGCTGTTGGCCACAGGGTCAGGGGTGAGAGGTTTGTGAGTGACAGAACAGGAGAAGGGAGGGCACCCATAACAGGGTTGGGGAGGGGCAGGGGTGAAGGACAGTGAAGTTACAGCTCCTCCTGAGGCCTGAGGCCCCAGGGGAGAACTAGAACTTTGCCTGATTGATGCTGGGAGTGGGGGACCCCATTTCACTGATTAGGAAACCTAGACACAGGAAGAGTGGCTATCCCTTTGGTCATGTGATCACAAAGCCAAATGGGGTAGCATTTGGATGGAAATCCTAGCCCCTTGCCTCCCAGACTGGGACTCTGCTGCCTCTAGACCAGGGTCTTGGGGGGTAAGAAGTGGGGCCCAGATGTCACCTTATCCCCATCTCCACGAAGTGAATGGGTCCTGAAGCCCTGCAACCAGCCTGGCCTTTCTGTAATTTGGATTCCTGCACCCTGTAATGAGTGGTCAAGGCCCCAAAACTGACAGATCACTTCTTGTCAAGCCTAGCCTCCCAATTCCTAACACAGGATATGTTGTGGTTCCCCTGGAAGGGGACTCCTGCTGATTCCCCAGAGTGGAGCTGGGAATTCACTCTGCATGCCCAGGCTGACTGAAAGTCTCACTCTAGGTCTAAGTTCCTCCAAAGGCTGACCAGATTCCAGAACCATCACTGGCTCCCACTGACCCCGAGAGAAAATACATCGTTTGTCCTGGAGCTCGAGGTTCACCCCACAGTCCCCTGGGCCCACTCCAGCACGGTATCCTCATTGCCCCAGAAGCACCAGTCTCCAAGTCTCCTAGGGAAGCAGCAGGATCCTTTGAGACTCCACTCCACTCATACCTCCTCCAAAAAGCCTTTTTGGCTCTTCCCATCCACATAGACCCTTGCTCACCAAGGGCTGCAAGGCCTGAGTTCATAAGGCTCTTTCACACAGGATTCTCATTCCACCCTCATTGTATCTCTGGGAAGTGACGTTACTTGCTGATGAGTAAACTGAGGCCCAGAGTGAGGAGCCTCTTACAGAAGGTCATGCAGCCTGTGAGCATGACCACGGTACCCTGCTGCAGACCTCCTTCCTCTTGGGGCCCCTCCTGGCAGTCACCAGCCTGCAACACTGTGGTTAGGGCTCTCAAACACAGACCCAGCCATTTCTTCCTCCAGCTCCTTATGTACAAGTGGCCAACCCATGTCTTCCGCCTCCAATTCATCCATTTCTTCAGCATTATTCAGCCCCTCACATGCACCAGCTACACAAGCCCTTGGCCCTGGGGCTCACCTTCTAGCTGGGAAGACCAGCATGATCCCAGCAGGGTTGTGATGGGGCACCAGGAGTGTGTGCATGGAAGAGGGTTCTCCAGCCGACCTACAGAGCCCAGGCAGACTCCAGCCACAGCTCAGCCTCCCTTAGGTCTTGCCTGTCTGGGGAACTATATTCCTATGTCTAACCTCAATACCACTAGCTGCAACCCCTAAAAGACTTCAAGTGGGTGACTGGCTGAGGAAGGCCAATACCCAGGTCCCTGACCCCACTGCTTTATCAGCCCGCAACTCTGTCTGCCAAATGTTCCTCTCCACTGTCTCCACAGACGCACTGGGATGGTTAGAGAGGGCTGGCTGTGCAGCAGGTCCATCAGGCCCACAGCCAACAGGTGCATTGCACTTCTCTGTGAGCCCCCACCCCTCAGCTCTGCTTTGGGGACCTTGCAGGCCGGCGGGCCTCTGGGAACCAGCGGGGCCAGCAGGAGGTAGGTAGCCAGGCAGGCAAAGGTCAGAGCCGCCCCTCCTTGGGCTGCCGAGCTAAGGCAGGAACAAAGGAGAGAAAGAGGCCATAGGATCACTGCTTGGTCCTCAGAGTCCCCGAGGGCCACTAGGAAGGGAAGAGATAATGAAAAAGGGACTCAGTCTCAGCTCCCCAATCCTCCCACCAGCTGGACTAGGGGCTAAGGGAGCTGCAGAAGGCAGGGCCAACTCCCAACATGGGATCCAGCGCCCCTCCTGGGGGTGGGGGTGGAACACTGGGCACCCTCAAGATGAGGCTGGTTGCAGGGCAATTAATCTCCTGAGGCCCGTGCACCAGCTCCCACTCCTCAGCCTGCCATGGTCACCCCTGCCCGCGCCGTGCTGCTCGGGAGTTAATCTCAGCTCCGGGGGACTTCGCAGCCGCTGTCACGGCTGCATTAATTCTGAGGTAGAGGGAGGCAGGAAGGAGAGAACACAGATGGGCGGGCTTCTTCCTTGGGAAGGTTTCACCGTCAGCAGCTGGCAAGGAAGGGTCCCTCCAAGGCCTGGCCCTGGATGGGGAGTCGGGGGGATCCACATGCATCCCTTGGACTGTCGAAGCCCTGGCACCCCTGGCCTCTAGCCCTTGGCCACCAGCTGAGCCCCGAATGCAGTTTACAGTTTTGACAGCAGATGTCTCTGCTATTATGATTTATCAAAATGCTTAAGGTAAATAATGCACCCATATTTATAGGAAAAGGGGGACACAGAAGGCGGGAGGGACTGAATGGAGTCAGGGGGCTTTAGGGCGGAGGTGTACTCAGAGCACCCTCTCCTCTGTACTCAGCCCTCCCCACTCAGAACCAAGGCTTGACCCCGGCCTGGCCCTGGGGTGACATTGAGCCTGCAGAGGCACCTGCCCAAGCCTGGCTCCCAGACGGCAGGGGATGGGTGGACCTGTCTTGCTGGGCTCCTGCCAGGCCTGGGAGGTGGCCACCTGGGGGAAGTGGCTGAGCCAGCCTCACACCTCGGCCCATTTCCATGGCTTCACTGCTTCCTGGCTCCCGAGGGCTCCGTCGCCTCATCAACGGTGGGCACTGCCCTCACTCTCACCCTTGAATTCACTCTCACCAGACTCCAGAAGCTGCCCATGGACCCACTTCGGCGGAGCCCCAACGCAGCTCCAGGAGGTGCCCCTCAGGGCTGGGAGCGAGGGAGGAAGACCCCAGAGAGCTGAGGAGCAAGGCCTTCGGAGACTCAGGCTGGGCCTCAACCTGTCGTTCCAGGGGAGGGAGGGGGCATTGATTCTGGGCCATCCTTACTCCAGTGTTTGTTTCTAAACCTCTCTGGCTTAAGAACATTTATTTAAAGAACTTTATTGGGTTTTATGATTTGAAAAGCAGTATGTTTACTGCAAAACAAATGTCAAAAACCAGAAAGTCAGAAAGTGCAGAAAAGTTTAAAGATGCAAGTAATGCTTGACTCTCATCCCACATCTGGGCACGATCACAGGCAGCATGTGGGGCAGGCACAGGGGGTTCCTTCCAGCCAAAGCGTGACACATAACCAGGTGTTTAAGGGCCAGCTTCTGAAACCAGAGGAACTGGTTGTGTGACCTTGTGCACGTCTCTCCACCTCTACCTCACTGAACCTCAACTTCCTCATCTGCACAATGGGATCGCTGATCAATGCCCTCCTCACAGGGTTGTTGGGAGAATTAAGGGAGCTGGTAAGTACGATGGTCTGACCCAGTGTCTGGCACCCAAACCACAGCTATATCCCTTGTGAGGCGGGGAATATCACGAGCACCTCTACCTGAGGGTAAAGATGCAGAGCCAAGGCTGCAGGGAACCAGGGAAAAGGTGTTCTTTCAAATAAGTTTCCCCTCACCTGTGGACAGCACTTGAATCAGGGTTGGAAATGTACAGGAGGAAAAAAATGCCCAGAAAGAGAAGATAACGTGTTCATTTGGCCCAGAGGTTTTCTGGTGTTGGTGCTGCCCTCGCTGAGCTGCAGGCTGTGGGCCTGAAGCTGGGCCATGTCCCCCCAGGGTGAGCGGTGCAGTGATGGGGTGGCCCAGGGACACTAGGTCTGGCCTGCAAGGGTTAAGAAGGCTTGGGAGGAGCTGACACCTGAAGGGGCAGGAAGACGTCAGTCAGGAGGGAGAGGACAGCAGGAAACACCTGCTCCTGACCGTGGGGGCTGGAGCATCCGGAGGCCGGGGTGCCACCACGGGCCCCAGCCAAAGCCCCCCACCTCAGCCCAGGCACTCAGCACCGGGGCCCAGAGCCCCAGCCGACCCAGCTCTCCTCCTCTGGGCCCGCCCTATCTTCACGCCCTGCTGCCCAGAATCTGAGGCAGCCCTTGTTCTCCGGCAGGAGGGGAATTTAATACTGCTGAGGGATGGCAGGTCGACAGGCGGAGAGAGAGGGAAGTGTCCGCTCTGGCAGCCGGGTCAGTGGCCTCGGGGGACCCTCCTGCACTCGTCTTCCCCAGCCATTCTCCACTCAGTGTGGCAGAAAGAGCCCCTAAGGGGCCCTCAGGGGAGATATGGATCTCTGGAGACAGGACTCCCTACAGGGCTGTGTGACCTTGGGGGGCAGCTGGGCCTCTCTGTGCTGATTACCTGCCTGCAGGGTTCCTGGGCCAAGGTCTGTATTATCAACATGCTGGGGGCTGCCTGTCCCTCCCCCACTTTGGCTGTCGTCAGCATTGCCTGTCAGCACAGGGCCGAGGGTGGGCTGCAGGGGACTGGGGCGAGCTGCACAGTGACCTCCATCCATCCATCTCTGGCACCTGGAAGGGAGTGGGAACTGGTGCTGCAATCAGGTCAGGCCTAAGTGGCCTTGACTGCAGCCGAGCCATGCGGCCACGGGGACCTCCTCTGTGACAGCTCAGAGCTAGGCTGACCCTGGGAATAGAGGCTGGGGCCCCAAGCCAGAATCTGCCCTCTGGGCCACCAGCCCCATGTCTCTGTTATGGGACGCAGTGGGTCTCGGCACTGTGAGGTGACCTTGTTCTGCAAAGCAGCAAGCGCCCCACCCCACACCCCCTGGTTGTTACCCTTCTTTCTTGGGAACAAAGAAGCAAGGGCATTTGGCCAAAGTCATCCAGCAAGGACACATGTGTATACACACACACACACACACACACACACACATACACACACGCTCAGAGCATAGCTTTGACACGTGGTGACCAAGAATTGAGGAGGAGCCATGTGTCCAGACTCCCTGGCCCCCTTTCCTTTCCACAGAGGCAACTGGTCCTCCCAGAGCTGCCCGGTGCAGGGGTCTGGCAGCCTGGAGCCCAAGTTCTAATCATGTTACCATCTTGCTCTGTGACTTGGGCATGTCACATACTCTCTCTGGACTTCAGTTTCTCATCTGTAAAATAGGTAATAATCCTTATCATGATGAAGCAAACCTACTTGACACATCGAAGCCATCCCAGATTGAAGACAGCCTCCAGCTAGCCTTGGACCAGGGGGAAGTACCCATACAGAGGGCTGAGCTCCTGGCCCTCAAACCCCCAGTACACCACAGGGGCTCCCCGCTTCCTTCGTCCTGTACAGCATGACCACCGCCAAGCTCATAGCAAAGGGTCAAAGGCCCAGTCAGGAGTTCTGAGTCAGGCTCAGGGCATTAACAGGGGCCCCAGTCCAGGCGGGGGGAAGAGGGTGGCAAGGGACTAGGTCAGGCCAAGCCCCGCTGCTGTGGAGGGGAGGGGGTGCCTGGCAGACGCTGGGCAGGCTGGGGTTGAGGGAGGCCTTTGGCGGCCACAGAGAACAAAGAGGCTGGGGTTGCCAGGATATTCTGTAGAGCTGAAGCTGGCAGTGGTGGGGCTGGGAGAGGGGCTGGGGCGGCCGTGGGAACTGTGCCTGCTGCCCCCACGCCAGCTCCCCCACCCAGACTGGGCCTCAGGGCTAGGCGGGGGTAACACGGGCTGTCGGGGCCCCACTGTCCTGAGTTGCATGGCTGCCGGGCAGAGACCTAGGAAATGCTGTAGACAAAGACACACACAGCACACAGTGTCATCACTGAGAGGATCACAGGTGCACAGTGACACACGCCATGGGCGGACACCCAGGGTTATACAGGCAGCGTCACAGGGTCACAGCATGGTTATAAGCCAGCATCGTACACTCAGAGAATCCCTGATGTCAGTCCCAGGGCTGCACACATGATGGTCACACACACACAATGTCACCAACCGCATAGAATCAGCCAGTGTCTGTCACAGAGTCACACATGCCATACAATATCAGTGTTGCACATCCAATGTCACACACACACACAATCTTCCAATGTCCGCATTCAATTGTACCGCCTGGTACCACACTGGGTCTGTTACAGGATCATACAATGTCACAGAATATCCCAGAGTGTGGCTGCTGACATCATGGCCACACGAGGTCTCACATCACAGTCTACCACACACTATCACAGACGCATTTTCATAATGTCACACTCCATGTCACACATAGCCACATGATGCATAAGCCTCACATAGTTGTTAGGGCCTTGAAGCATCACACACACACACAACTGGGGTTGTCTCCAGCCCTGTGTGCACCTCCAGCCTCTCAATTCAAGGCGCCTGGGGTAAAGCCTCCTGGGCCACCAGGTTAGGCTCCCAGCTGTAGCCGAGGGGAGCTGAGGGCACCCCGGGGCAGGGGAATTGGACACACACCTCCACAGGGGAGCCCACCTCTAAGTATTTCCGTCACATGGGAGAGCAGCAAGGGTGAGCCTGCAACAGAAAACACAGGGAGACAGAGATGAAGAGACATGAGAGGTACGTGGATTCTCAGATGTGGAGAGATGACAAGTACAGAAACACAGAGAGTCAGAGACCGACAGAGACCATCACGACAGAGATTCTGAGACAGTGAGCCAGAGAGAAACAGGCAGAGACAGACATGCTGGAGCAGGGCAGAAACCCGCTGGGGTGGGGGGCCAGCCAGCCCACCCTACGGAGAGGGGAGGGGCAGGAGTTTCAGGGAGGACACATGCCCTGGGCACCCTGATGAGATTTAGGTGAATGGGTTTTAAATAGCAACACCAGCTGCCCTTGACCTGGCGGCTGTGAGCCAGGCCCTTCCCTAGTGACCTCATTTCATCCTCAGGCACCTTTATTGTCCCCGTTTCTCAGATGAGGTAACTGAGGTCTCATCACGTGTTCACCCTCACTGCCATCCCCACCGAGCCTGGGCCTCCTCCAGGGGGAGAGGCTGACCTGTCATTTCCACCACACAGAGTGCAAGAGGCTGAAGTTGGAAGAGGTAAGGGGCTTCAGGGTTAGGGCTTCTTTGTGTCGGGGGGTGGGCCCAGGAGTCATGGCTGGGCTGTGGGCTGGCACACTAAAAGGTACAGGCTGGCTGAGTCACAGCAACCCCCTGCGGGGCTGGCACTGGAGCCGTCCACCCCACACCTGTAGGCATGCCAATGAGGGCTGGCTGGGGCCATCTGCGGCCTGTGTGTTGCCAGCAGCCAGGCGGGGGCAAGCAGGGGCCTCCTGCCTGAATGCCCCCAGCTGACCAGGCCTCCCACCCCGAGCCCCCAGGAGGACCCTCCCACCTGCTCAAGGTCCTGGAGGTGCTGCAGTTTGCCTTGTGTGGGGTGCCCCAGGCTGCAACACCTCCCCCTGCTCCCTGCTGGATGCCACCCTTCAGCAGAGCCGCCTGGAGAGATCACAGGCAGCTACATGAAAGGGAATTTTTCCCAGGCAGAGATGGAGTTGAAAGCTGCCTCCCACCACCCCTGCTGTGCCAGGCCAAGCTGCTGAGCTCCTGGTGCTCTAAGGGAACCTGTGACACCCAGGAAGGGCTTGGGGGTCAGAGCCCCCACTCAATATAGCTGCTTTTTCTCCTCCTGGGAGCAATGGTCGACAGCCCATCTCACCACCCACAGCTTCAGAAGCTGCCCCTTCCTCAATCCCAAACCCTCACCCACCTGAGGCCAGGACCCAACAAGCTAGCCTCTGATGCGCAGTGGCGGACATGCGCTGCCACGTTTAGGCTGCCCTGGCCTAGACCATGACTGTGGTGATTTCCCCAGACGTCTGGCCTGAGGTCCCAGACAACCTTGTGTCAACAAACTTCCTGGGGGTGGGATAGTTACACAAAAGGCAAAGCCAGGGACACCCCCAAGACCCCAGACTGGCAGCCCTCAGGCCTGAGGAGGGGTGTATGTGTGTGTTGGAGGTCTCTGAGTATGTGCTGGGCACAGCCAGGTCCCCATGAACCTGGCAAAAACTGCTCTCTGGGGAACCACCTCAGTGACGGGGGCACCAGATCTCTGCAAATACAAGAACCTAAGCAGGCGTTCAGACACCACTCTCAGCACTGCACTGCTAGCTGCTTGGCACAGATCAGGTGACTAGAGAAGGTGGCCCCAGGCGAGTGAAGGAGGTCCAGGTGCTGAGGCAGGGGTGCCACCAGGCAGGCCAAGTGCTCCAGCACCAGTCACTTTCAGGGTAACAGCATTTCCATCCTGTCAGCCAAGCTAGCTGCTCCTGCTTGCTCGCCCCACTTCTGGACCCAGAGGGCCTCACTTCCTGAGATCCCCACTTTAAATGTCCCCAGGCCAGCCTTCTGTCTTCCCAAGGTGGTCCCAGAACAACCTCTGCCCAGCAACTGCCCCCAAGCCCAGAGAGCAAGAAGCCAGCGGAGCTTCGTGACACAAACATGCATTCGTTTTATTCACAAAACAGCCTGGTTTCCTAAAACAATACAAACAGCATGTTCATCAGCAGGAAGCTGGCCATGGGCAAGGGGGGCTCAGGCCGCAGGGGGCCCCCTGGGCACCCAACCCCCACTGGCAGGGGTCACGCAAAGGAGTCCTTTCTTCTGTTGCTGTCAGTCAGCAAGGCCAGAAAAGAAGGACTTATTTCCTCTTAGGGAAGTAGCCAGGATAGGAAATATCAAGACACGGGCTTCCCAGATCTCAGTGGATAAAGGAACAGAACCTTCATTTTTGCAAACTCATCATTGTTGGAGTGGTGGGGGGGGTCCCATCCTGGGGACTGTGGGTGTAGCATGGCTGGTCTGGGCCCGGGGGTGGGTGGGCTGCTCCCTCCCACTCTGAGCTCCTCAGGGCAGCTCTGCACGCATGGCTGGTACAGAGGGGCACTGACACGGCGCCATCAACATTCTCGTGTGGATTCTCCAGGCAAACTATGCACTATTTCGTGGTCGGAAAGAATCAAAGGAAGTTTAAATGAGGGTGGAGTTAAACTGTGCTAAATTACAGTAGTGCTTATTAGTAACTAGATTTCAAAAGGTTACAGAAAATTTACATTCTCTACACAAAAACTGCATCTCCTGCACAGACAACATCGACATCGACACAGGAAGGAAACTGATTGTCCATTCTTTGCCCAGGAAGTCTCGGTACTTTATAGATTCGTCTTTACCTCTTTTTTGTTGTTGTTCTTCCGAAAAAGCACTTAAAATCTTTTTTTTTTCTTTTTCTCTTTATACTAGGGACATGGAGATGTTAAAACGACAACAAAAAATATATATATAAAAACAGGAATGAAATCTGTGAGAATATTTTTGGTTCTAAAGATGGGTGCATCCGTTTGTCTTCGCCCGAATCCCTTGCCGGAGACCACGCGAGCAGTGACAATTGCACGGAGAGGGCAGCTTTGGGTTCCCGCCGCCGTCACTGAAACCACCGGAAGGCGGCTCCCGTCGGAAGCATCACCTTCTGGCGGGGGCGGGAGACAAAAACAAGGAGAGAGTTCAGTCAGAGTCCGGCTGCGCCTGGTGCAAAGACGTTCCCCCGTGGATGGCCTCATGGCGGAGGGATAGGCATGGAGTGAAAGCGGCCACCCTGTGGAGTTCCTGACATCCTGGCCAGGCAAGAGCAGGAGCCTTGACCCGACGGGCTGCTGAAGGGCCCGGAGCACCCTGAGGCCTCCTGAGCCGCTGTGCCCAGGAATCCTCCTTCCAGGCAGGAAGACCCATTCCCCTGGTCCAGAGGCCACAGCGCCAGGTGGCTATGGTGCATCCGGGAGCTGTGTGCACTGGACACATATATGGATATGTGCCTGGAACCATGCCATAGTGTGGTGTGTTTGGAACTGTGGTGGGAAGGATACTTGCTGTGTTTATTAAAAGGCTGCATCTATGGTAAGACTATGTGTACTGGCAGGAGTGTGCGTGTGTGTGTGTCTACACTAGCTGAGAGTGTGTACATTTGGGTGCATATAGGTGTGTTCTCTGGGCGAGAGAGCAGATATGCAAGGCCTGGGGCTCATGGGTGGGAAGGTAACCAAGGCTGGGGTGTCGTAATATTGTTTTCCAACCACTCTGGACATTTGTGTCAAGCCCACTCACAGAGGGGCAGGGATAGCAAGCTGAAAAGATGCTTTAGTACCCAGCCAGGCACCACACTAGGCTGCCATGGCTGGAGGCACAGGGACAGGCCCTGCCATGAGGGTGGAGAGAAAGCAGCCTGGGAACCCTCTGCCTTCTCTAAGCTAATCCCATGGTGGACAGGCTTTGCCCATACCCCAGGCTCACAGCCACACACCAATCCTAGGCCCACACGACCTCTGGCCATTAGCTGTACAGCCAGATTGACCTTGGGGCACCAAGGCACCCTAAACCTAGACCCAGGGTTCTTCGAGGCTTCAGAGCTCGGCGGTCTGGAGCTGTTCTATCCTCAGGTGGCCTTGGGTAAAGTCTGGGTTCCGAAGGGGCAAGTGAAGCACTTATCCCTTAAAGCTGTAGCATCCACAGGAAGGAACCCTTCAAATGGGACAGAGGAGAGTCCCAGAATCTGAGGCCATGGGCTGGAAGCTTTGGGACATGTCTGAGAGTCAGAAGCTCAGGACCTGTAGAGGGGTCTCAATACCTGACCTAGAACTCCAGCTGGAGCTGGAGGGTCAGAGTCCTAGGGCTGGGCTGGGAGTGCTCCACCCCTGCCTGGAATTTTATGTTTGCCTTGACAACTACAACCTAATGGGATGTCAGGATGTGGTTCTTGACTTCTGGGGTCGTGAACTGGTGTCTCAGAGCCTGACTAGAACCCCAGAGCTGAGACATTGGCAGGGTACCCCTCAGACACTTGTTCAGGCAAGAGAGGTGGGGCTGGGGTCGGGCGTGGGTTTGGACTGCCAGACAGACGCAAGAGCCCACACACCTCCCTCTAAGGCGCCGTTACCTCCAGAGCAGCGGAAGGCTTCTTTTTGAGTTCCTCACATTTTCTGAATTTGCAAATCTGATGGCCAGTCTTTCGGTTCCTACAACTGCTGCATTGCTCGCAGTTGATGCGCCGCCGGCAGGGCGCACACATGCCACAGCGTTTCCGCTTCTTTTTGCCCGAGCTGATGGCGGAGGCCAGCTCTCCCTGCATGGGGTACTCGGCCAGGCCGGCCATGTGCAGTGCACTCTCGGCCAGGAACACCCCCGCTGGGGTCATGATGAAGAGGCCTGGATTGATGGGGAAGGCGCCCAGGTAGGGGAAGTCGGACTGGCCATTGAGGGCTTCAGCACCTGCCACGGCCTCCATGTCAGGCAGGCCAGTGCCCGCCTCGCTCATCAGCGGTAGGTGCTCCTGCACCACGCGCTTCAGCATCTCCGTGGATTGCGCGAACTGCTGCAGCGTCAGCTGTCCCTCAGCTGCCAGCTCCGTGGCTCGCTCGGCCTTGCTCAGCAGGCTGGCCACAGCACCACTTTTGTGCTTTGAGGTAGGGTTGCTTTTGTCCACAACCATGGCCGCCGCCAGGTCGTGCCCATTGACCAGCAGGGAGGCGGCTGCGGCTGCGGCTGCCTTCTCGGCAGACTCCCCGCCCATCATGCTGCCACCGCCACTGCCCCCACTGCCCCCAAAAGAAGAGTAGTGGGAGAGAGGACGGGAGCGGCGCAGACTCTTGTTAAGGGGTTCGCTGATGATGCCGCTCTTGTTCCGACGCTCAGGTGGGGGTGCGTCATCTGCCACTGAGGCCTGCGTGACAGCGGCCGCTGCTGCACTCTTGTCGGCCACTCCCGCCTTTGGGCCGCTGCCACCTCCGCCACTGGCATTGCTGCTGCTGTCGCCAGTGTCTTGGGGGCCACTGCCGAGGCTCGACATGGTGGGTCTGAGGCCCAGACTGGGGGAGCCTGGCAACTGCGGGAGGTCCACAGACCAGTGCCGGGCCCTGCTGCCCACAAATGAGGTGCCTGCTGGGCCTTGATGCTCAGGGCAGGCACATGGCCAGGTGTCCCCGTGGAAGCGTCTTCACTCTATAGGGAAAGTAGATACAGGGTCAATGCAGCAGTGAACACCTTCACCAACATCACCATCAGCACAAACTCTATGACCATTGTAACAACCACAAGCCTGACCAAGCATTTGTGAAGTGCCAGGTCCACATGGGTTAGGAATCTTTTTTCTCTGTTAAGACTCAGAAAAACCCTACTTAGCAGTGGCTAGTAATACCCTACCTTATAAGGTTTAAGAGGAGGATTGACTAAGCCCATGGGTGCACAGCTACCAGCAGGCGTGGTGGATGCTCAGCCCGGGTCCCCAGGGCCCACATCTGCCCTGCTAGAGCCTGGAAGAACTGATGGAGGTAGCCAGTCCTTCCTGGCCTTGGGGTAGGAGAGAGCTGGAGATAATTATCCCTGGAGGGTTAGAGAGTCACCTTTCTCTTCGTAATCTTCCTTCCCTGGCACCTAAAAGAAGGCTCAGAACAGCCTCTGAAGGGCTTGAGGGTGTAGACCAAAAAGTCTGGGAAGTTGCCTCTGGATTCTCATTTAGAGATTCTTAATACACATAAATTATCTCAAGGCTCTGAGAAGTCCTGCAGGTAAAGGAAACTGACTTTGTTCAACAGTTTACCAAATAGAGTACAGAACCTTTATTTCAAGGAGCACGTATCCTCCTGCTAGAGGGCAGGCAGCACTGCACCAGAGGATAAGCCTTCTCCTGCGAGAATAGGGCTGGGGGCAGTGGCAGGACACGCTGGGCACACACTGGCATACTCTCCTTCCTCACCCTCAAGCCACAATCTCATCACCTCAGACCTCATGCTTGTCTCTGCTCAGGCCCCACTGCTGTGTTCCGGCCTGGCTCCCAGATGGGTGCGGACAGGTGGCGGTCCCAGTGACAGCCTAGAGCTGGGGTGGGCTGTGGGCAGGAGGGGCCTCTGGCTGGGACAAGCTAGGACTGAGAGCACACGCGACCCTGCAGGGGATGGAGCCTGTTCTTCAGCCACATCCACGTTTCTGAGATGCCCCTTCTCAGGACGGAGCCCGCTCTGCTCAGGCCCCATGACTAAGGCACACGAGCAGCAGGAGCTCTAGAAGGAACTGGTCCAGGTGGAGCAGGGCAGCAGTTTCGTCATCAGCCCGGCTCTACTGTCTCTTCCCTGCCTGCCTGCTGCGGCCTAGCAACCTCTAGGAGGGGGTGCTGGGGCGGGAGGACAGAGCCCAGCCCAAGCGGCTGGCTGCACAAGGGAGAGGAGCACATCTGGCTGGGCCTGTCCGGCCCTAGGCTGGGGGCGGCACACACTGCATCTTTGTCTCCAGGCAACACTGCCATCCCCCAGTCACAGGACTCAGCCTGTTCCTGGGAGGTCATCTAGCCCAACCCTCACACTCAGAGGGGGATCTCAAGGCCCCAGGCAGGAGGAGGCACCTGCCCAGAGCTGCTAAGGAGTAGCCCTGAGGAGCAAGAGCAGGAAGGGAAAAGCTGTCCCTTGGGCAAGATGAATAGCAGACACCAGCAGGCAGCCAGATGCCCCCTGGCCCTCCCAGCGGGGCGCTGGCCCACCTAGGCTCCTTCTTAGTGAAGGTGGGTGGGTGTTAAGAGAAGCTCGGCAAGCTGGCAGATTCCACCAGGACACACCCAGGGGCGCCTGGCAGGGTATCCAGGCTGGGGTGAGGGTGTCACAGCGGTCAGACTTGTAGTGAGGAAGGGGGTCATGTGTGCCCAAGGATAGCTGTGCTCCATCCCATTTCCCCAGGGCTAATAAGCCCAGGCTGGCTCTTGGGCCCATCTCCTCAGACCAGTACCCCTCCCTCCAGGCATCACTGGCCCTGGCCCGGTGTCAGGAACAGGGCCAGGGACCATCAGCCTGAGTCAATTCACCCAGCCCCTGCCCTTCCGAGCTCAAGTGCCCTGCCCCGGACCACAGCCCCAGCAGAGCCATAGACAAGGTGAGGGGAGATGGGAGAGGACAGGCGCCTGCAGGTGGAGGGGTGGGAGGGGAGCAGTCTGAGCCCTAGCCCCTGTGTGTGTCCCCCGCCTCTGCGGCCTGCTGGCTGGTGGCAGAAATCGATAGCTGCATTAACGCTGCTTGTGCTCACCCCCTCTCCCCCTCCCAGCTCCAGGATCCGGCTGTGCGTGCGGGGCGGCAGGTCAATTAGAAGTCAGCTCCCTCCAGCAGACGCAGACACAGCCCGGCCTGCTCAGGGCTGGCGCTCTGGCTGAATCTCTCTGCTTTTGTCTCCATCCTGAAGCTCTTGTGGTGGGGCCCAAACCTATGCTCTGAATGTCTCTGATCTTCTATTTTTCTGTCCTTCCTCAGGGGGCACCCTCTCCCAGCACCGCCCCCAGCCCCTGCCCCCAGGTCCTGGGACATGCTGAGCTCATGGTATGTCATCGAACAGGTGCTGCAGGCAGAACACTGGTTTGTCAGCCACAGAAACTGAAGGCTGGGGCTACACAAAGGGGCCTGGCACACAGGGTAACTCTGCTCTCAAACTCCAGAGTCGGTAGATACCAACATCTAGTCCCCAAAGACTGGTCCCTAAGCTTGTTTCAAATTTGCCCCTGTATCTGGCTCATCTCCTTCAGACCCCAGGAAAAGCTGATGCCCTGGTCCCAAGGGACCTCTGACCAGAAGGCCTGTCTGCCCTGCTCATGGAAGGAGAGGACATAAGAGAAGACCTTTCCCTAGGCCCCAGCCTTCTACTGCAGGGCACACAGCAACCCCTTTCCAGGCCAGCAAGGGCCTGGCAGTGCCCAGGCAGCAGGGGAGGAGCTGGGGCTGCGTTGAAGCGGAGCGGGAACGAGCGGGAGGGAAGCTGGCGGGCAGGCGGGCGGCGGTGGGCGCATCCATCATCGGCCCTGCCAGGAACGCATCCAGCCCCCAAAAAGAAATACTGCGCCTGAGGAGGGACAACAAAGGGCTCCGTTTCATCAGCAATGCGGAGCCAGCACCCCGCCGCCCCGCCAGCCACGGTCAGCCCACAAAGGACCCCTTTGTCCATGCCGGAGCCAGGCCAGCCAGAAGCTGGGACCAGGGGCTGACGGGTGGGGAGTGGGGGGAAACCAGTCATGGAAAGCTGGGGGGCAGAAGCGGACATGAGGGCAGAAGAAAAGAGACAGGTGGTAGGGACAGAGGATCACGGGACAGAACTGGACTGGAGGGTCAGAGAAAGGGGGACTTCGAGGGGACAGGGCACGGGGTCAGCGCCAGAGGACAGAGCATCATGGGAAGCAGAGATTGGGGGACTGACCTTAGAGACCCCAGGGCACTGGCCTAACTTGGGCACTTGAGGGTCCGAGAGATATGGAAACAGCCCCGAGGAGGGCATCCCAGGCCCTAGACCCTGCGGGCAGAGAGGCAGGCAGTGAGGGAGGCAGAGAGGCGGGGGGCCACCTGGGCGAGCCCCAGCCCACTCTGGTCTTGGCGTGGGAAGACACATCTGGGAGGAGGGCTGGGGATCAGTGGGTTCCCGGCCTCAGGGCCTGGCTATGGGGCTCGACCTCCTGCCTCCTACGGGCGGGCGTGGGCTCGTTGGTGTGAGCTGGGAAGGGAGAGGGAGTGTCAAACTGGGCCACCCCCTGCCTCTACCGCCCTCAGGCCCTGGCCAGTCCCAGAAGGTGCAGGCCCTGCTCCTCTAACCAGCCCCCACCACCAAGTGACACTCAGGGCCCTCTACTAACCCCATTAGCTAGCATTTATTGAGCACCTACTGTGTCCCTCGCCCTGTGCTCTTACGCTTTACATGTCTTCTCTCTCTCCTCGACGCTTCCACAGAAGCCGAGGAAACAGAACTGTTAACCAATTTCAGAGATGAAGAAATTGAGTCTCAAAGAGGTTCAAACTGTCAGTCCAAGGTCAAACAGCTGGTGCCCAGGACAGGTAGCATTTGAACCCAGAGCCCAAGTATCAGTCACCCTGCTCTGTGACCACCTTTGTTCTACCTGGACAACTGACAGAGTAGCCCAGGGCAAGGTGACCCAGTGGCCACGAGGCTGCCCCCACCCCACAGGGGTTGTTACCGTGCCTGTCACCTTTACGTGGTCAGGGGAGGGGGACAAGCTGTCAGGCCCCAGGGGAGTACCACACCTGGGGGGCCTGGAGATGCCCAGGCAGGAACCTGGAATGATGGGCCAGTGACATCATAATGCCAGCTAGCAATGAGGTCACCAGCAGTGGTGGCAGGGCCCTCAACCCACCCTGAGCTGCAAGAATTGTGCCCCCAGTGGGGCTGTGCCCTGTGCCCCAGTCCGAGCAGCACGAGGGCCGTGATCCTGTCTGCATGTAGACATGCACACGGTGAGAGGTCCTGGATGTGCCGCTGTACACATGCCCTCCCATCCCCTACCCGACAGCCCCAGGCCCTGTGGTGCTGGGGAGATGGCGCAGGAGAGGACTCTGCCGAGGCCCCGGAGCTCAGCCATGGTCACGTGGACCCACATGAAAGGCGGAAGGGGACTGCGTGGGGCGCAGGGGCCTTCCTGGAGTAAGGGACTGCGGGCCTGTGAGTGAAGGCTAAGGAGAGCTTACCCAAGGGGACACAGCCTGAAAGGGTTCCTAAGAAATGGGGAAGTGGGTGTGAGGTGTGGCTGTGAGGCTGGCAGAGTCCCAGTTGGGACGGGCCTTGAGGCCAAGAGCAGAGTTGTTTTGTTTTTTTTTAACAGCTTTACTGAGGTATAGTTTACATACTATAAAATCCACCCATTTATAAGTGTACCAATTCAATGATTTTTTAGTAAATTTACAGACTTGTACAACCACCACCACTACCTAGGGCAGAGTCTGAGCAAGGCACCTTCCCTCGCCTGCTCCTTCGCTGGCTGTGACAGTCTTGCAGGCTTGCCTGCTGAGGCAAGGCCCCCTTAGAGGCGGCTGCATTCTGGAGGGGTCTTCAAGACCCTGAGGCGCTGGCCCTGCGGAGCCCACCACCATCAGGCAGCCTAGCTTTGCAGACTTGCACGCCCTGGCTCATCACACCCTCTCATGCTTCCACATGCACTGCTGACATCCCTGCTCCACGCCCCAGGGTCGTCCCTCCACACCCCCACCCCACCCGACCTTGGTGGGTTGGTCTCCTTGGCCTCCAAGGGAGGTGAGATGAGCAGACTGATGGTGGGCAGGCCAGGAGTGGTGGAGAGCAGACCACAGCCTATGGCAGTTTAGGGGTATGTGAGGGGGTGGGGGGGGGTTTCCGTCTCTGATTTCCATGATTCAGCCTGGGGAGTTTCCAGAGGGAAAAAAAGCCCTACTCAGGCCCAAGGAGACGCACACAGGGACACTGGTCTTGGAGGCTGGGAGAAATGCAACCTCACTGGGCAGCACAGGGCACACATCAGGCTACAGATGGACACATACAAGGACATACTGACCACTACTAGCGCCCAGCAGATGACCTGCGTGGGACGTGCCCCCAGTACCACTAGAACCTCTCCAAGACCAACAGCCAAGGACAAAACAGGGGCTGCAATCCTCCTGACTCCACACACCCGGCCCTCTATGCCCCTCTTCTGAGGGCAGGCACAATGCCATTGCCTAGAACTGAAACACGATGCTAAGAAAGCCCCCGGAGTACTCGGGGCTCTCCTCTCTTATAGAGCTCCCAACATCAGCTGGAGGAAGGGATCAGCCCGTTTCATGCACAGGAACACTGAGGCCCCAGGCAGGAGGTATGACTTGACCTGAAGCTCCAGGGAGTAAGCGTCAGAGCCTGGGACACCTCTGATAAAGGCAAGTCCTTCCTCAACAGGCACCTCCTTCTGACCAGATTCCTTCCCTGGAAGAGTCAAAAGATCGGGGGGCCCTTCTGTGCTGTGTGACCTTGGCCTATGGCCCCTGAGCCAGTCTCCCCATCTGTAACACGGAACCACGAGGACAACAGCTAGCGTGTATGGAGGCCTTGTGTGCCGCACGCTGTACACGCCTTGTCTCACTGAATCCTCATACGTACCTTCTGAAGGAAGTACTACGATTGCCCCACTTAGAGCAGGCATTTGATAAGTGAATGTGATGTACAGAAAATGACGCCCTCCCCATTTGGGACCCCCTGGATCCTAAACTAATTTTCCAAAGTGTTGATATCTGAGCTGAAACCATCCTGAGATCAAAGCCACGTGCTTCTTGGGACATCCCTCCCGGTGGGCCTCCCCACAGGGGCAAGCCAGGGAAGGCTAGTTCAGACACTTGGGCCGAAGAAGCGGGGGGCGGGAGGCACGTCATCAGGACTGGCCAGGGGACCCAGAGTCCTAAGGTCTAGGCCTGTGGCTCCACTCGGTCTCTTCCTGTTGACTGTGACCAAGCCCTTCCCCGACGCCTCAGTTTCCCAACTGTAAAATGGGAGAGAATGGTCTTGCTCCTCACCCTAAACTGCAGGAGTCATAATCCCAGAGGCACCCATGGGGAAGGAGGTGGAGAAATACAGCAAAGCTTCCAGACAGTGATCCCCTCCCACTCTTGGACACCCAGGAGGAGGGTCCCAGAGGGCCTGCATCAGCCTGTCATGTGATTTGCAGAGAGGGAAACCGAGGTCTGAAGAGGAGGGTTTTGAGCAGGATACTGAGCTGAGACCAAGCCTCAGATGATGTGAGGCTTCTTGGGGTGAGAAGCACCCAGAATACATGAAAACAGCAGACCCTAAAAATGAGCACTCATTCTCTGCCAAGTATTTGCTATTTTATACACATTTTCTCCTTGAATTCTCTCTGTAACTCTTTAACTAGTATTATTCCCATTTACAGTGTGGCAACTGAGGCTCAGGGAAGTCAAGTCACCTGCCTAAGGTCACAGAGTCATGAAGCAGCAGAGCCAGAGTTTGAAACCAAGTCTGTGTGACTCCAGGGTCTGGCCCCCCGACATGGGCCAAGGGCTCTGAGGCACATGGAGGGATTCTGGCTGGAGGATGAGGTCTAGTTCGGCTCAGCCTAGAGGAATCCCCTAGGTTTCCCATGGGTCCTCAGGGGTGGCTCTTGCGTTCTGAGCAAAACACATTTAGGGTACTGCAGCTGTACCCTAAGGCCCAGGAAAAGACAGGGGAAGGGGCTGCAGTGGGCCAGACAGGGCAGGCTGGGCCAGGGCTCCGGGCATTCCGGCGGCCTCCGCAGGAAGCAGAATGGGACGGAAACCGGCTCCTGCCTCCTCCCCCAGAATCCTGTGGGCAGCCCAGCCGGCCACACAGAGGCCCTCTTTGTGCCTGCCCCAACCCGCTACCCGCGGCTGGCCCAGGGTTTTGAGTTTCCTTGGGGGTGGGGGCCCTGCGACCGCTAAACCTTCAGCTACCTCCCCCCTTTCAAGGACGGCCACAGCAGTCCACAGCTGGAGGACTTAGCGAATGGATGACCAGGGCTACCCCAGAGAAACTAGGGGGCCTAAAGTCTACCCACATCTCATTTTCCCCACACTTACACACCCTAATCAGGGGCTAGAGGTGGGCAGAGGGACCCAGAGACAGAGCCTGCCCTCTCTGCCAATAGCCACCAGGTCCATGTGACCCACTGGGAACCGCCCCCATTCCACTCCATCTGGGTGCTCTTGGGCCCAGGGTGGTGTACATAAAGAGGCTGGTCAGGTGGGTAGGGCAGTCATTTATCAACCATGATTCCTCACGCTCCAGGAGCTCCCTGGACACACAGGTTGCATCAAGGGGGAGGCCTTAAGCTCACTTCAGCAGTTCAGGGGACAAAAGCCCCTTGGGCAGTGTAAGTGTGCTCAGGGAACACTGGACCTCAGGGAGTGAACTCCAACTGGAATGGGTGTCATGAGGAGCAGCGCCACAGCCTAGCACATGCGCATGAGTCCACCTGGAGGCGTGTCAGGTGCCTGTGCATGCTGCATAGGTGACTGTGTGTGTGTCTGGGGGGCTGTGGGTGTGCCCAGGTGTGTACAGTCTCAGGTGTCACTCTGAAGGTTTGAGCACTGATGTACGCAGCAGTCTTACATACCAGAGTAGGTGAAGGTCTGGGTGATCGCCCCGTGTACAGGTGCAGTGTGTGCTTATCTACATCCATGTGTTTATGTGAATGCCTATGTGTGAACATGTGTACACATACACTGGTTTACAGGTGGCTGGATGTTTATGGGTTCTGACCCATGAGTATCAACCATCTTTGTCACGTGTATACCAGGTGTACGTTTGTGTGTGTATGTGAGTGCAAGCATTCTGTGAGCTACATCAGGGCCTCTGAGGGGTTCTGGGATGTGAGTGTGGGGCCCACCTCGGATGGGATGGTGCAGACAGGAACTGATGCCAGCTGCTGGGGCCCCTGTGGAAACAGGAAGCTGCCCACAGGTGTGCTTGCGCTGTGGTGGGGGCTGGGCTTCACTAGCCGAGAACCTGTCCCAGCCATGAGGGAGGCACCTGCGTTGTCTGCTGTTCAAGACGCAACAGCTTTGGCCAGGGTTTACCAGCCTGCCTGGACTGAGCTCGGAAAAAATTGGAAAACAAAAGCCCCCAGCCCGCAGCCCGCAGTCCCTCCCTGCAGAGGCATGAGGGAGGCAGGCAAGAGGCGGGAGGCTGAGGAGGAGGGTGGGGGGAGGTGTCGCCGCAGCCCCGGAACACAAAAATAATGAGGCGAGAGGGGCCATGGGGCCGAGCCGGCTGGTTCCGGAGTTGCTATCTGACCTTGACAGATGCCACAGCTGGGCGCCTGGAGAGGAGCCGCACCACACTGCTGCAGAACCAGCCCCCGCCTCCCCGAGGCCAGGTCGGTGGAGGTTCAGGCAGGCCCCAGCCACAGGCAGCCACCCCACCAGGTGGGAGCAGGAAGACCTCAGAGGGCGGCTCAGTTGGAGGAGGGGTGGGAGGGTATGGAGGCAAGGGAGTGGGGGCAGGGCACTGCAGGCAGGGGAGGCAGCAGTGGGGTCGCCAGAAAGTACCCTGGCCCTCGGGTGTGGATATGTGCGCAAGAATCACACCAAGTGTACCATTGTGCTTGTGTAGCTGTGAGGCTGAATGTGTGTGGGGCAGGGAAGCAAAGGGTGACTGTGAGAGTGACAATGATAATACGTGTGTGCATGTGTCCTGGGGTCACACGAGGATGGAGAGGATGGGAAGTCAGCTCCTGTCCCTGAAATGGGAGGGGCAATCACTCAGGGGTGGGCATGGATCACTCTCCTGCCCTGCTCAGAGCAACAGCTGTCCTGGTGGGTGTGAGTCAGGCTGGGGCCAGGGGAAGAGGGGAGACAAAGAGAGCCACAGGCCCCAGCCTCCACCAAGCTCTGTCACTTGCACACAGAGAGGTGCCCTAGTGGCCCTTCCTGGCCTACCCACTCCCACACTGTGGCGGTGATCTGGGGTGTCGGTGATAGGTGTGGGACTGGGCACCAGCACTCTGGGGACACCCATGAGGGGCTGGGGTGTGAGCTGCAGGAGGGGACACTGGGCTGGAGGCGGATTAGCAATTCCGAGCACTGGCTGCATAATTAAAAAATCATTACGGCAGGCAGGCGGGCAGAGCCGAGTGTGAGCTCACGCTCAGAGCGGGCGGGGACGCTGCCATGGCGCTCCCCCTCCCACTGCCTCCCTGAGGAAAAATCCCACCTGCTAATA
This sequence comes from Manis javanica, assembly GCF_040802235.1. Taxonomy (NCBI): domain Eukaryota; kingdom Metazoa; phylum Chordata; class Mammalia; order Pholidota; family Manidae; genus Manis; species Manis javanica. The sequence continues at coordinate 86,557,266 of NC_133169.1, read as the reverse complement.
TAATTATGGAAAAACACAAGCACAGAAATTCGGTTTCAGCAAACAACGTGCCTGAGTGCCCAGGGCCTGCCTGGCTCTTAGCACAGCAGAGCAGGCTGGTCACTGGTGCCCAGGGCTCATAGCAGTGAGGCTGGCTCTGCTGGGTTCTTCTCCAGACGCTGACCTCCACCCTCTCAGCAATCCCCAAGAGAGGGGAGTGGGGGGCACGTAGAGTCCAGCTCCCCAAATCCCAAACCTAGGAGAACACTGGAGGGTCCTGACAGTTTACAAATGGGGAAACTGAGGCTAAGGAATCTATAGAAGGTCACTGTGTGGCGAAGCTGAGAAAACTGTTGGATCCGCTGCACCTATGCAACATCTCAGGAGCTCAACACGCCCATCCCATCTCTTCCCCCGTAGCCCCCCCAGCTCCCTCCACTCTTGCTGGGATCTCCCTCCCTGAGACAGAATGGGATTGTCCAAGCCATGTACCCCAGCACCACCCAGAACCTACCCATGCCGTACCCAACGGGGGGCTGTGGGGAGCCCCAGCCTCCCAGTTCAGGGACGAGGCTCCCCGGGCTCATCTCGGGTAAGCCGGGCGGCAGGGCTGGCTGCAGCCCGGAGAAGTGCGGCCAGCTCGGGGGCACAGGCCCCAGAATGGCAGCTCAGCCGCCATCACCTCGGGCCCGGCACAGGCAGCGCGCGGGCGGGGAGGCGAGCCCGGCCTAATTAGTCGGCCTGGGACCCGCGCGGGCGCCGGGGCTGCAGGCGGGGCAGCCGGAGCCGCGCAGGCACGTCCGCGGCTGGCCGGGAGGCGGCGGGGCGCCGGGCGGCCGCGGCGCCCGGAGACGCGGTGGGACGGGCGGCCCAGGCCTTCCCAAGCCGAAGAGATTCCGCACTGAGCAGGCCTGCCTCCCCTCATTCCTCGGTGCCACCGGGCGCAGCAATTAGAGGCTTTCAAAGTTTGTCCTTAATTGGTTTCATTTTTGCCTCATAAATGATTCATGGCCCCAGAGGTCGGGGAGGCGGAGGTAGTGGCAGGGGAAATTTAGGAAGGCTTTTGCCTGGATACAGACCCCCTACCTGAGGCTAGGGAGGGGGGGCCGCACCCCGGATTAGTAGATGACAGGGGCTGGGGACACCTTGGGCAGGTGGGACCCCCCAGCAAAACTAGAAGCCCAGGCCCTCTCCTTGGGAGCTAATTAGGAACTCCAAGTCCTCTGCAAACCAGAGCTCCTGAGCCAGGTCCAGAGCCCAGGCGGCTGCGGGGCCCTGGGGGCACGAAGGATAATGTAGAAATAACAAAATAACAGTGTCAATAATAACAATAGAGATGGTGAAGACTCAAAGAGTTCTTACTAAATTCTAGGCCTGGATCTAAGAACAACATATACATTATCTCTTCCAACTATCCACCACCCCCTGAAACCCTACGCAGAAGAGGTACCTGGATCTCCATTTCACAGATGAAGAAACCGAGGCTTGGAGAGATTCAGGCCTGCCTCCGATGCCAGAAATCCTCACTGCCCATGCTCTCAGGAGCTCGGAGTTCAGGGCTAGACTCCAGGAACATTGCCTGCCAGGTGGGTCAGGAGGTACACGCACGCCTCAAGGAAGTCCAGAAGTCCTGAGGCCTGCAAGACCCCAGAGGACACCTGAGCCAGGTTAGCTCCGCCCCTCAAAGGGCTGTGTGACCTTGGCTGGGCAGTATCTTCATGGGGCCTTAACTGGCCCATCTGTACAATAGGAAAACAGGAGCCACCTGCCAGGAGCACTATGTCTAGAGCTAACTGTGCTGGGCATGGGATTCTGACAGATGCCATGGGCCCCACCCTCAGGGAGCTCCCAGTCAAGGGGGATGGACAGACACACACAGAAGGGCTTGGCAGAGTCTGTGCAGAGACCCCCAGCTCTCAGCCAGTGGCCCTACATGCTGGTGGGCAGTACCAGGGAATGCTTCTTGGAGGTGAGGTGGGCTGAGGAAGCTTTGTCCTCTGACCCTATACACAGGATGCTCAGGGAGAGGGTGTTGCCCATCTAAACCCAAGCCGAGGGGTCAGATCTTGAAGATGCCCCGTACTACAGACTGCATCGGAGTGAGGTGGGGTGCATAGTGCCCAGCTCAGCCTGCCCATGACAGTCACTTTTCTTCTGAACAATGAGACGCGAGGCCTACATAATTAACTTCAGGGCCTACATGGACCCTGGAGATGAGGGAATGCACTAAATAAATCCAGGAGGTAATGCTGTATGGACTGACTCCCCCTAGAGGAGCCCAGGGCCCTGGGCCGCTAGCTGTTGGTTCATGGATGCCCAAATACACCCCTCTCCAGGTCCTCTGTCCCAACCGCATAAACCAGATTCCCCTCCAAAAACCTGCTGGTCTTCTCAGTCCCTGGCACCAGCAGAGTCCTATCAGCTCCTGCTCTCCCACCCAGGCTGCTGCCAAGGCCAGACACTTCAACTGGTTATACCTCCCTGCACCTCACCACAGCCCTCTGATTGGCATATGTCATCATCCCCCATTTCCCAGATGAGGTTCATGAGGCTCAGAGAAATCTGCCCAAGGCCACACAGCTGGGAGGAACCCAAGCCCCTTCAAGTCCACGCCCCTTAGCTCGCCAGCCTCCTGCAAGTCAGTACCCCTAACCTGCGCTAGGGGTCCATAGGGCTCCCGTTCTCCTATTTTTACAGATGGCCGCTTCTCGCCCCAGCACTGATCCCTCCTGTCTGGACAAAGACTGTACTGAGCCCACAATCCTCTAGACACTAGAACATGGTTGGGCTGTTGTGGTCAGAGGCCCTAGGAATGGGGTCCTATGGACCCCAAGAAGCCCAAAGGCATGGGGTCTTATGCCCCAGCCCAGCTGAGTCATCTTGAAGATTGGGCAGGGCAGTGAGGGAAGCCCCTACGCGCACATCAGGGTACCACAAACGTCTGAGGTGGGAAGAGACACAGTGGTGCCAGTGGTGCCAGGGTGTAGGGGGTCAGCCATGTCCCTGGCCCCCTCCTTAGGGAACAGAATCAACTGAAATGCCCCTATCACCCACGCCCAGGAGGGGGCTTCCTGTAGGAGCATTCATCCCTTGGGAAGAAGCCTGAGCTTTACACACCCCCCATTCCATCCTGATGGAGGATAGAGCTCAACACCTGGGCAAATCCTATCCTCTGTGAGGCCTGGTTGTTTCATTGCACAGTGGGCCCAACAGCATCCCTTGAGCCCTTTAGAAAAGCTTTTGGGTATAGGTTTAAAAGTTTTCCTTGAGAACAGGGATTTGGAAGAACGAGACAGAATATTCAGTGCTCTATGTTGGCCACAGGCACTTGAGACCCTGAGGTTTGATGATGGCTTCTTGAAGATGCAGACAAGAGGTCGAGTTCTCAGGATGCTGGGTTCACATCAGCAGAGCCAGTTAACAAACCTTTCCCAGGTGCGCGCTCTGGGCCAGAATACAGCTGGTCTGCCCCTTCCTCCTCACTGCCCAGCTGCCCAGCCAGGTCACCAGGGTCCCTCTCTCCTCCCCGCCTGCCCAGGAAGCCGCACCTCAGGCAGGTCAGCACTAATGTCAGTCAGACCAGCTGGGCGTGGGGCCCGCCACCTCTGGAACCATCAATTAATTAACTTTTTCAAATTAATTTCCCAAGCAAAATTCCATAATTACATCTGTTTCTGTCATCCTGAGCTGGGCAGGCCAGAGGGCCCTGCAGTGAGCTGGACTATGGAGTCAGGGGTAACCACACCAGCCCCAGGACAGGTCAGAAAGGTGCTGGGGTTGGCTTGCAACCCAGCAGGGAAACTGCCTGGCACCCTCGTGGATGCTGTCTGGGAGAAGTGGGGGCAGAGAAGCCAGAGCCCTCCAGCCAGGAGGTAGGGGCTCGGGGACACCCATGCCTGCCCAGCTCATCCTACGGTCCCCATGCCCCCAAATCACAGTGGGTCTTGGCAGGGCCCAGCAGAAGCAGAGGCACTGCGAGGCTGAGGAGGCCGCGGCCGGCTGCGGCGTTCTAATTTCCCAAAGGGGCTGAGATTAATTAGCTCACACACAGGCGCGGTGAGGGAGAGGAGTGGGAGCGGGGGCGGGCAGCACCCGGCGAGGAGCTGGCTGGCGCTCCCCTCTGCCCGCCCACCCCCCCGGCAGGCAGGCAGGCAGCCTTGACTGCCTGGGTGCTGAAGGTCAGTGGCCAAGCCGGCTGAGCCAGCAGACTGGCACTGTCTCCTTCCCAGAATCCCTGAGACCAAGGTTGGGGGACAGTGACCACGAGGGTGGCCCAGGTGGGGTGGGGAAGCTCCACTGTCACTACCATAAAGTCTGTGCCAGCTGCTCCGTCCACACCATCTTGTTTTATCCTCACAGCAGCACAAAGAGGTAAGCACGACAGTCTACCCATTTCACAGATGAGGACCCTAAGGCTCGGGGCTGAGTGGGGCAGTGACTGGTCAGTCAGCCAAGTTGCAGATGGTGGAGGTTGAGACTAGAACCCAGCCTGGCCCAATTCTAGAGCCTGCCTTGCATCCTGGGCCTGGGGGACCTGGGAACACTGGCTGAACGGCACATGGGTCTGTCTGGCTGTGACTGATCCCTGCCTCAGAGAACCTGCAGGGCAGACTCTCAGTCATTTCACAGATGCAGAAACTGAGACCAGAAAGGGGAAGTGACTTGCCATATGCAGCATACGGTCCCAAACACAGAGTCTGTCCCTCCATTTGAGGCCAGCACCAACTTCCAGCAAAATACAGTCGACTCAGTGACCTTTAGTGAGCCCTAACCCAGGGCCCTAGTGTGCCTGGTGCTCTTTGGCTATCCAGCACACTGATCAGGGCATGGGGGGTCACTGCTGCTGCTGCTGTGTTCGGAAAAGGAAAATATCTCCAGCTCAAGGGCACTTTCTCAACTACTCCCTACAGGGTTCCCTGGAGAGGGGAAAGAAACCCCCAGGAAGGTGGGGCTTGGGAGATGGGGGAGGTGTGTGGCCACAGGCCAGGCCCCTAGATGGCTCTCACAAGCCTAGAAATTTAGTTTCCCAGTACTTGACCGCAAGGAGGTCCCCGAAACCCTAAGGGGCATCCCCTGGCCCCCTACCCCACTCCCAGTGAATCACTTTCCCTACACCTTCCCTACCCAAGGCCGGCAATGCTCACCCTCCCCAGGGCTAAGGGATCAACAGTCCCAAGGCCCTTGGGTCCAAACCTGGGGAGTGTCTGATACAGCAGAGGGCACAGGGACAGTCATGGCGCTGGGCACAGGGAGGGAGGGGACTGGCCCAACTAGGAACATTACTCATCGTATGTGACTACAGGGGATGGGTGGGAAACCCCCAGATGCACAGGCTCAGGCCATGAAAAGGTCCAGGCAGGCTCTGGAGTCAGAGTCCTCTCCCGCCCTGCAGACCCCAGCCCAGGGAACCTCACGCAAGGCCATCTGCCCTTGCCGAGCCCATCCTCTGGTCTATGCAATGAACACGACGGCAGCCCCGCCCCCAGCAAAGTCTGAGAGGACCACATGAAGCTCTCAGGGCAGGGTCAGCATGCAGGAGGCTCTCAACAAACCAGAGCTGGGTTATTTTTACTGTCATCATCAACCAGCATAAGAGACAGCCATAACGGACGGCTCAAGCCACAAGTGCGGGCTTACCTAGGTTATGGCCCAAGTTCTACTACTGTTGGCTCTCAGTCTGAGCCAATCCCTTGTGCCTCAGTTTCCCCAGCTCCAAAGAGACCCCTCCCCCAACCCCAGCCCCCTCTTACCTGCAGGAACATAGGGATATGAGCACATGGGGTCTGAAGGCTACAAGGAAGCGGTCCTCAGCTGTCCAGGTTTGCACTTCCTTTTCTGGCCGCTACAGAAGAACCCACCTATACTTCCTCCCCACCTCCTACCTCCCCGGCTCCCTAGAACTGCCTGCTCTATACAAGCACCTCCTGCATCTCCCACAGTCCCGACAGCCCCTCACCACCCTGCAACACCCCATCTGCCACCTGAAGTCCGTGCTTGAGTCTAACTTTTGGCCTTGCTATGCTGGGGAATAGGAAACAAGAAAGCCTTGGGACTATGGTTTGGCGCTTTCGGTTTCTTCCCATGCTGCGAAGCCCCCAGGAATGTCTAGACACCCAAGGACCCTGAGCCCAACCCATTCCCACCCCTCCCCATCCCCGTGGCTCCAAGGCCAACCTCTTCGGAGAACAGCCCTAGAGAAGGCGAAATCCAGGACATTCTGATGAAGGGGTCCTGTGAAGTGTCACTCCCAGGAAAGTGTCAGCGTTGGCGGAGCAGAGGCAGCAGGGCTGGGTGCACCTGGAGATCCAGGTGTGACATGGTGGGAGCCGCACCCCATCACTGATTCAGGTCCTACAGCTTTGGGACACAGAGATAAGGTGCATCCCCATTTTATAGGTAGCAAAAGTGAGGTCAGAGAGGTCGGCAGACTGGCTGGTGATTACAAGGCAGGCAGTGACCAAAGCAGGTTTGGAGCCCAGGCCCATCCAACTCAAATCCACGGATCAGGGGACATTGAGTCCCCCTGACGGGCCACTGCCGTTCATTTTCCTCAGGGTACTTGGGCCCCTCTGTGCTCCCGGCCCACTGTCCAGGCCTCCCTGGGGGAGACCTGTGGGGCCAGCAGGTGGAGGCAGCCTGGGCCGGAGTTCTTACAGCCACCTGCCCCTTGACCCCTGCCAGGCTGCCTCAGTCCTGTGAGCCCAGAACATCTGGTGTTAGGTGATTAACTAAAGCCTTTCACGACCATGAACCCGACCTCATCAGACTCAATTCCCTCATCTTAAAAATGGTGTATTTTAAAGTGTATAAAAAATAGATATACCCCGCGTTCTGCCCAGTCCGGGGAAGACAGCCCCTGTCCCCAGTGCACAGCAGAAACTAGAGGCTCCCTGAGGGCATTCCTCCCACCCAGCAGCCCAGCCTGCCCTTGTACCCAGGCCAGCTCTCACCCATTCTGCAGGCCAGGAGACTACGAACCAGGGGCTGTGTCTGAACTCTAAGTCTCAAGGTGCTGGTGGCAAGGTGAGGGGAGATAGGTAGGGGCTTGGGAGCCAAGGGAACAGAGAGCAGGTACCAGGGTGAGAGAGGGCGAGCAGTGAGATCCCACTAGATAAAGGGGGTCTCATTCCTTCCCTAGTAACTGGCACCCCCAATCTCCCAAGGACCCCACCCCAAGTGAGGGGAGCAGCTGGCCGCTTGGTGCCCCCAGGAAAATCGATTTCCACAGCTGTCCTTCTCCAGCCTTCCTTCTTCAGGCCTCCTCTGCATCTCTCCCCCATCGCTCCCCATCTCTCCTCCATTGCTCCCATCGCTCCTCCTCCCCTCTGCCTGGGCCAGAGCTCCCCACTCTGGGGAGCAGGATGCATCTAACACTTCCATGCCTGACTCTTGGCCCCCCTCCCCGAGAGGGCCAAGCCAGCCCAGGGGGGTGGGGAAAAACATCTCCTCCCTTTCCGCACGGCCTTACAGAACTCAGCGGATTCTACCGGCCTGGGTCGGGATTCCTTTGTGTGAGCCTAGACAGAGGACTCTGGGTAAATGGAGCCCCTGCCATGCACGCACGTGTGTGTGTGTACATCCATGTGCATACCAGGTTCCATTCGTTGGTGCTCCTGGCCCAACACTGTGGTACCATGTGGGTGTGAACTTCGGCCTGCACCTGTGACAGCCAGGATGCAGCAGGCGGACAACTGCCTGATTAGGGCAGTGTACGGGGTCTCCCCAGGGGCACGGCACACCCATGTGTGACCGTGTATGTCCATTTGCCTATGTATGTGCCAGTGTGTGTGCATACCAGAGGCTAGGGCTGTGAGGACAACAGTAGTTGTGCTTCTGGAGTGTCCATGGCACATGTGACCAAACCCACATCATGCATGTCAGTTGTGTGTGCTGCGCTGCATGGAACTATGTGTGCTGACTGCCCCAAGTGTGCCCTGGGTGTGCCGCGTGGGGAGTGCGTGAGATGAGTGCACTGTGCCTGCCAGGCCATGAGGCCTCGTGGGGCTGCTGCAGATGGGGTGACTCACGTCTCCTGAGCTCATCCCGCCGCCTGCCTGCCCAGCTCACCCTGCTCTGCTGGGCTCGAGGCCGCCAGCACAAGAGGTGTTGGGGGGAGGCGCGGGCAGACGCGGCGGGGAGGCTGGCTTGATAAATAACCTGCTGCTTCCCCAGGCCTCTGAGAAGGGGAGGCTGCATCATAGGGAGAAGGGGGGGAATGGGGGAGGGCAGCCCCGGCCCCCACAGCCCCGGCTGGGGCTCCGGTTCCTGTTTCATCGAAACCTGAGCTGGGAAAAGCCTATCGGGTCATCTTGCCTGTCCCGCCGGCCGCCAGGCCCAGGCAAGCTGCCCCTCAGGGGACAAGCCCGCAGCCTGGCTGCCCAGCCAGTGGGTGGGTGGGTGGGGGGAAGATATTTCTGTCCAGACTAAATGCAGCTCCAGGCCTCTGTCTGCCCCCCCACCAACAGCTGTTCCCAGGGGCCCCCTGGCTCTGCAGGACTGACTAAATATGGCCCCCCCCACAACACAGCAAACCCCCAATGTTCACTTCTTCCTGTTGGCCCCACCCACATAAGGGTAGGGAGAAGGCTTAGGGAGTCCACTGTGTGACTTTGGGCCAATATATCCCCCTCTCTGGGCCCTCAGCTATGAAACATCAAGTATTATTCAGCTCTAGGCCCTGACCTGCCTAACAGGCACTATTAGAGAGCAAACCACGAAGATGACTAAATTGGGGTCTTTGTCTAGGGAGATAAGGGCTGAGGTACCCTCCTCCAAAGTGACTCCAACATGCTTCAGCCAAAGGGCTGGGAGAGACCCTCCTCAGCACCCCAAGTACCTTTAGGCTTATAAACATGGCACCCTCCACCCTGCATGTTCATTGCCCAAGCTGGGCAATACCAGGCTCCTCCAATCTGCCCCAGCCGGACCCTGGCCAGGAAACAAGTTGTGCCAGGCTTGGGGGTTGGGGGGAGCACGGGAGCATGACAGCTGCTATTTCCTGGAGGCCACAGGCAGGCACAACCCGGATTCCTGCCTGGCTCCACAGGCCACCAGACAGCCTCTCCCAGGCTCTGGCCCTCAAAGGGCACCCCATTCCCTGGTGTCAGCGCTGTCACTGGACCCAGCCGGGGTCAGAGCCCGGCTCCCTACAGCACTGGCACAGACAGGAATTCGGTGCTGAACACACCTTCTGGTCTGGCCTGGGGAGAATGGTGGTCTCTGCAGGGTTCAACAGGCAGAGGAGGCAGCCCCAGCCTCCCTCCTCCCGCCTGCCTGCCCACCCGGCTGCTTCCCCCAGCCCCACACGCACCAAATTCCCCACATGCCTGTCTGTCTCTGACAGCTCGCGCAAATACTTGGCTGCGCGGGCACCCGCTGTTCTGAGCCCGCTGTGCCTCCTCCCCTGCCTACCCCGGGGGGCTCTGCAGACACAGCCAGGGACGGGAGGGGGCCGCAGCCAAAAAGCCTGGTGGGCAGCGGGGGAAGCGAAGGCAGGAGGGACCAGTCTCAATTCCAAAGCACCACCCCCGGCCCCCAGGCGCGGGGTACTGAGGGACCCAGGAGGCCACTGGGAGCCAGCCCTAGCTGGGCGGCAGCTGCTGATGCCCCCGCTGCCCCCCGGAACCTCCCAGGAGGACCTTCCGGAGGCCTCCCACTCGCCTCGGCCGATGAAACAGCATCTGCCACCCCCGCGCCTGCAGTTCAGGACAGGGCGGAGGGCACCACGAGGCCCCTGGGGAAGGCTTTGAAATCTGGACTATGGCCCAGCCTCAGAGCAGGGGGGGTGCATTCCAGCCCTCCAGCGGTGTGAGGGGCACACTCTCCCAGCTGCCAGCCTGGGAAGCTCCACTCCGGCTAGCTGGGGGGCCTCATGTACCCCCAACTACACCCCTTCCTGCTCGCCTTGCCTCCCTCCCAGGAGCCTAGTGGAGGAACCACTTCCTGAGAATGGCTGGGATACTCCGAGGGCCGTGCCTTGAGGGCTGGCTCCTCATCTGCCCCCTACCTCACTCCTCCAGACTCACCCCTCTGTGAAATCACACTCCACCCCATGGCTGCAGCCAAGGAGCAGCCCTCCTGCCTGCTGCTCTGCCACTTGCCTGGGCACCCCAAGCATTCAGCACATAGCCAGCCACAGAGTAGACACTGAGTTGAGTAGACTCTGAATGAGACCTCATGGACACCACCTTCCATTTGGCAGATGGGTAAACTGAGGTCAGTAAAGAATCCCATGAGTTGGGGCTGCCATCTAGTGTTCTTCCTAAAGGAGAGTGACCACAAGTCCCTTCTCTACCCTTTTACTGCCCACCACACTTTCTGCCGCAGGAGCCAATTCAGCACCCCCAGGCTCCTGCAGGCATCAGGCGACTCCAAGCAGGACTTCTCAGTGCTTTGAGTCCAAATGCCCAGCCGGCCATTCTGGATTACTCTCCTACAGCCTAACAGTGGTCTTGAAAAGAACCCCATCTGTACTGTCTTTGTGACACTGGACTGTGGGATAGAGCCTCCTCTCCCCATTGCACAGATGGGGCTGCTGAGGCCCCCAAGGGAGGGGGGAGCTGCAGGCGGCCATGAATCAGAAGGGGAGCTGGGAAGCTGCCCAGCCCTGCCGGCTGTCGCTGGAAGCAACAGCCTGCATTTCCTCCTCACACTGGTGCCTCAGGAAGCGTGGGCAGCACCGTGAGGACCCCTCCCGGGCCTGCAGGCCAGCCTCAGCCCCTTGCTGCCTGACTGGGCCCACCAGCCCACCACCCACTCCCAAAGGGGTAGACCAGAGGCAGGTACATACTCCTGTCACTTGAAGGCACCGCAGGGAAGCCCCTCCCCTCAGATCCTCACTGTCCCCTAGCATCAAATAAGATTTGAAACATGACCATTCAAGCTTCCTCCAGCAGGAAAGCCCACGGTTCTGTCGAGTCCCAGCCCAACAAGAATCCTGATGAGAATCCCTCTGCTCTAAGCATCCTATGATTCTAGACTGTTTTGGCTAAAAATTCTAGGCCACCAAGATCTGACACTCCTGGGAAAAAAGGGGGCCAAGCCCGTCCTTGCCTGCTGCTGTGGGCCCAGCTAACCCATTTCCTATCTAGCTTTGGGGGAGGTGGGTCAGGCAGGAGAGGGGCTGGGTCTCTTCCATCAGGGTCAACCGGAACTGGACGTGAGGTGGTAGGTGGAGGGTGATTATGGGCCTGGGGATAGAGATGGTCTAGTCCTGGACAGCAGGCCAGCTCCTTGTGGCACACACAGCCACTGGTGCTGCAGGCGGCAGATGTCAGGAAGCCCAGCTCTCACCACAGTGCAGCTAGGGGTTTGTGAGCCTGCACCCCAACTCTGCAGCTTAGAGGCAGGACAGGCCTCGGGTTAGGGCTGGTCTCCCTGCTTCTCAGGTTCCAAGCCAAGCTCCACGCTTCATCTTCCTGTCTTCACCACCCACTGCTTCCTCCTTCCCACCAGTCCCCTTACCTCAGGCTCCCAGGCCAGCCCCAGCCTAGGCCAGCTGGCAGCCAGCCAGGGCAAAACTCTCAAGCCCATTTGATAGAGAGAAAAACTGGTCCAGAGAGAAGATATGACCTGACCTTAGGCCTCAGCACTGTCCCCTACCTCACTTTCTGGAATCCTCTACAGGGCCAATCTCCACATACCAGTCTGATCACCAGCACAAGCACTCAGTGCCCTTGACAGCACTCATTCCCACAGCCAATCATCTGGTCATTCATTCATTCATTCATTCATTCTTTCATTCACCCAATTAGCCAATTAGCACAACTCCCCACCACATGCCGGGACCCTTGCCAAGGGTATGGGGGCCTCAAGAAGGAAAGAGAGCAAGACTTGTATTCAGAGAGCACTTTAGGGAGTCCCAGCTCTGTGCCGAGCCGTGTGGAAGATGCAGGCAACACCACGTGCAGACCAACCCTGAATGTGCTATTGGTGTTCACAGCCAATCAAGGGCTCTGCTAGGACTCAGTCCCACTTGTCAGTGGGAAGTCCTAGGGCAAGTCCTAAACTCTCCTGCCTTAGTTTCCTTATCTCTAGACAGGGATGCTAACAGCACCCAGGTCATTGAGCTACTGTGAGGAGTAAAGTGAAGGCTAGAAAGCCTTTAAAGAGCTTGCCCTCAGTAAGGGCTTAGGATGGGTTGGCCAATGTCATTACCACTGTTAGGACATATTACTAATACAGTAATAATCTGTGCACAGCAATTGATTAGAGCAGCAGCCACACTCTTCAAACACTTAGCTGGTGCCAGGCACTGTGGGTACGGGGAGGAACCACTGCCATATCCCATTGCAAGGCTGGCAGGAGCAGGCTCAAAAAACCCCATAAACATCTGGTGAATGATGGAATCAATGACAGGAGGCATGGCCCTGCCTCCGAGGACGGTCTGCTCCCATGTGTTCATGTGTGGTGCATATGTGTGTGCAAGCACTTAGGTGTGCACATGTAGTGGGTCTGTGGAAGGGACCTGGGAGGTCCAGCAGAGAGCAATTTATGGGGGCGGGGGACAGCAGAGCAGGGAACGCAGCTGCTCAAGCCGGCTCAGGCCCCCAGCCCACCCCAGGCCTGCCACAGACCTAAGCAACAGAGCCGGTCACAGCTGGCCGCCAGATCAGATCACACACCTAGGCTAGGCTCTGCTGGGGCTGTGGGGCTGCCAGGCGCCGCGCTGCGCAAGTCAGGCTCTAGAGCCCTCTTTATGCCTGAACCGGCGTGGCACAGGAGCGTTCCTCCTGCTCACAGGCTGGCCAAGTCCGAGGAGGTCAGAGGAGGTCACGGAGAAGGGAGGGAATGGTGGGCCCGAGGGCTGTGTGGGGTCTACTGGGCAGGGAAGGGTGGATACAGGGCTCCCCAGGGGCCACCAGGCAGGCCTGGCTCTGTCCTGCTGGGGCCGGCAGCTGGAGGGGAGTAAATATAGTGCGGGGCGTCCCAGCCACATTCCTGGGAGGCCGGCATGGCCCGCCTGCCCGCTGCTCTCGGCAGAGCACAACAGCCAGGGCCCAGAACTGCCACTGCCCTCTTCCCAAACAAACAGAAAAATAAATAAAACCAGCTCTCATGGCCAGCGCAGCTGGGCGGGGCAGGGAAGGGTGCAGGAAGGGCTGGATGGGGCACAGGCAGGCGGACCAGTTGCTGAGGTTTCTGTTCCACTGGGAAGCAGGAGGCCAGCAAAGAGGAAAATGGAGGAGAGGGGCAGGAAGATGTCAGAGACGGGGAGAGGTGCGTGGCGTGAGATGGAGGGTGCGGACAAGTAGAGGTGAGGGTGTGCATCAGACCAAGGGGGCCATGTAGGCTGGGGCAGGGGGCTGGCTCCCAGGGCTAGGCAATATTAAAGAGCCTCGGCCAGTAAGTGACAGAGGTCATAGAAATAGGGAGAACCACTGGAGAGATCCAGGGACCCTGAAGCGGAGGGCTGTCCTCACCATATCTCCCCCCTGCTGCCCCGTCCAGCCCCCGCATCCCACCCCACCTCTAGCAGAGCCAGTCTCCCCAGCTCTCCTTTCTGTTCCCATCCACAAGGAGGACGGCTGAGGGTGGGAGGGGTTGTGGGGATCAGTGATGGCAGGGGACCTCTGTGCTTCCCTCTTCCCTCTGGCTGATCTGTGCGCAGCCAGCCACCCTAGCGAGGCCAGGAGGCCTGTCAGCACAGCAACTGCCACCGGCACCTCCTGGGGAAGGAGGGGGTAGACATCCAGCTTCCCCTCCATAGAAAAAACCCGCCAAGCTACCACTTTTCAGACACCAGCAGGGAGGAAAGGCCATGCCTCACAGCTCAGTTGAGCCAGAGTAGACGGAGCAAGCCAGCCAGCAGGTCATTCCCCAGCCTTCCCACCCCACACAGGCTGCATTCCCAGCCTCATGACCTTGGCCAGTCCCCTTGTTCCAGAGCCTGTGTCTTCACCAGCCCCACCCCATCCCAGGCTCCATGTGAAGAAAGAAAGAGGGAGTAATATATTGAAAACCTGCTGGGGCGGCTGGGGCCACGCATCTGCATGCAGATAACCCTCCCATGCATCCTGTGAGGTTAGGCCTATTATCAGTCCCATTTTACAGATGCGGAAGAGAAACCTGAAGAGACAAAGTGATGCACCCAAGGTCACACACCTGGTCATTAGCAGAATGGAGACAGAAATGCTAAGTCGTGAGCTATGAGTTCTTTTCTTCCTTTTCACTGGGGGACATGACGTCCTTGTCACCATAAAAGCCAACTTTTGTTGAATGTTGATTATGGGTTAGCCACTGGTGTTGGGCACTGCACAACTACCCCTGTGTCCATCTGAAAATGGCGTGGTGAGGCAAGCACTCTTATTATCACATTTCAGGGATAAGGAAACTGAGGGTCATAGAGAGAACACAAGTTACCCAAAGGTCACATATCCAGCTAGAGTGACATAACCAGGATTTGGAGCCAGGTCTGACTCCAGAGCCAGTGATCAAACACACCTGTCTAGGTGAGGTCAAGGAACAGAGGGGTCCTACCGACCCTCAGAACAGACACCATGAACAGGTCAAAAACAAGGCCACAACAGGGGGTGGCCAGAAACTGCTGTGGATGCAGGAATTGGGCGGAGTCTTGGGGGGTCAGAGGTAATGGCACTGCTTAGGGGTCTGGCCAGTGCTCTGGCTGTTCTACCCAAAGCCCATGGACCAGGTAACACAAACCCCTTCCCCCAGTGTGGGGAGACTAAGGCTGGTCCAAAAAGGGCCAGCCAGGCCCTGTCCTGTTGGCCCCCAGGGTTCCAACTTGCACGGCAGGCAGGGCCAGTGTGCCAGAAACTAATCACACACACCCCAGTTCTGGTGGAAGGGGGGCAGGATCCTCTCCCTCCCTCCCAGGCTCTGTGAGCCCAGAGGGAGGCCGGCATCAGAGGCAGGAAATGAAGAAGAATTTGCGATCTAATTGAGCTGGCGGGGGATTAGGCGGCAGAATGCAATTACAGGGGCTGGAGCAGGGCCAGGGGCACTGACACCCCAGAAGTGGCCTGGCCTAGGTGACTGGGCCCAGCCAGTCTCTGGCTAGAGACACCCCCCTATCGGGGGAGGATGGGTAGGCAAGGATTGGGGCCACACACAGAGAACTTCAGCACAGAGAACTGTAGCGTTCCAGCTCCTTGTAATATGTAACACCCAGAAGCAAGAAGTTTCCCCGGAATTTTCCCCCAAGGCACAGCCCTGTGGACTCTTGAATGGGGACCAGGCAGATAGGTACACAGGCTCTCACAGACTGCTCATGCATATAAACACACGTGCTCGTGCTCCCAGGAAAGCCCCATATATCCATGTTCACTTGCATGGGGACAGACTCCCAACTGCAGACACACAGCTCTGGCCTTTTGCTGCCACTGGCTCCATCCACCAAAGGTGGGGAGAAAACAAAACAGCAACAAAAAAAATACACCCATGACCTTAAAATCCTTTTATTCCCATAATCACAGGCTGCCATCGCCGTGGATACGCGCTGTCACCCCGGCCCCAGCCTGTCTCCCTCCACCGCTTCCAAACTCCCAGCAGGCAGGCAGACGGGGAGGCTGCCCAGTTACTGCCAGGGAGGGCAGGGGAAGGGAAGGATGGGGTGGGGGGGAGAGGTTCGATGCTACCACACTCACACTCAGGAGGGAGAGATTCAGAAAGACAAACTGGCAGACAGACAGAAAAGGAAAGGAATGCATCCACCAGCCACCAAAGAGATGCAGACCACTGTCCACACAGCTCAGATATGCCCACTTCCAGATTCACACACACTTTCCCAATTCAGATCCATCACTCAAGGAGTCAGATACTCCCAGACTTACAAACATACAGGAAACAGACACAGACTACTCCAAAATTCTAAGCACACACAACTGAGAATATACACATTCCCAGATTCACAGGGACAAATCCAACTTTCAGATATATACTCTCAGATTCACACACACACGTACATATGCATGGCAGACACACACAACTCCCAGGTCCACAGATATACATGCCCTGATTCACAAATATACACATGCTTAGGCTCTGACACACATTCAACACACACTCACAGATACACATTCTGAATCATAAACACACACACCACCCAGATTTCCCCATCCCACCACACATCTGAGACTAGACCCACACACCCTCATCTAGCAACTGACAGTGCCTTTGGTTTTAGGGGGTTGGTGGAGATTTCTGGGTCTTTGAGGGGGCAGTCCTTTCTCATTGCCCACAGCCTGGGAGGTGGGGCTCTGAGCTGGGGGGAATAAAGGGGGAAGTAAGAGAAAAAAAAAAAAACTTGAGTGGGATATTCTTGTTGGGCAGCAGCGCGTGAGTAACTGGGGAGGCTTTTTGTGGTCTGGTGAGTTCCAGCTATGAGTGAGTTTAACTATTAATACACTTAATCAAGGACACTACACGCATGCACACATTGCACACATACACACACCCACCCACTGCGATAGGACAGGGTAGATGGTGGGGTTAAGGGAGCCCAGATAAAAAAAAAAAATGGGGAAGCCCCAATCAGAGCCCCAGGGAACTGGGAAAGAGGGCGGAGCTTCTGTCGGGGACCAGCCTCCTCGACAGGGACAGAGTCAGTGATTCATTTCTGCACTCCCAGGTTGGGGCTTGACACACAGTAGATGCTCAATAAATGCGTATTGGGCCAATGAGTGAATAAGCGAATTACAGACAAAGAGTGGGCAATAATAAGATTAATCACAGTTAAGTGAGCCTGCCCCATCCTTGGCCAATCAAGGCATGCTCCAGAACACCCTGCTTGGGAATTCTGCCTTAATGATCACCCCACCAGACAGGGGGTTCTAGGAAAGCACGCCTGGATCTGGAGCATCAGTATCCACCCCCATTCTCCACTCTAACCTGCACCCTGGAAAGTTTGCTGACCTCAGCCCAGCCCTCTCCCTCCCATGGGGACCCCCATCTCCATTGCATCCCTGCATAAAATAACTAGGTGGGGTCCTAAAGAAGGTGGGATATTTAATTCTGAGACTTGGTTCTTTATCCAGATATAACTCTGTTCCCCACACACCTCAGTTTCACATTTGCCAAAGGATGGAAGACAAGCAAAAAGCTGGAAAGAGGCAGCAAGAGTTGGGGGTCACAGTGGGAGCCCATAGAACACAGGCGTGTGCAGGCCTGGGCCCTGAATGCAGAGTCCTCCCCTCCTCCCATCCAGCCCAGCCCCGTCGGGTGGACATTCCAGGCCTCACGTGATAAAGACTAGGCCGCTGGCCCAGGGGTAAGTCAACAGGCCCTGCTGGGGGAGAGATAGGAGGCCCCAGCCAGGGTCACCTGCTGAGCCAGGAAAACAGCTGGGGCCCAAATACACACATAAATAAGGCGCCAATGGACAACGAACTGGACACGGGTCTGTCTTCTGCAGAGGAACCTCTGCCTGCCCCCCCCCACCCCCTGGAAAGGGAGATGGCATAGGAGAAGAGCACAAGGTAGACAGGGGCTTCCCTGGGAGAATCCCAGCTCCTGCCAAGACTCGGGTGGGGTTGCTTCCACAAAGCTCCCCAGGGCTAACTGAAAACTCAGAGGTCAGCCTCCCTCAGCTGCTCCCACCCTTTCCCAGGACAACAAAATCACCCTCTCTCCCTCCTCTCCAAGGAGAGAGGACAATTTCCGTTCTGGGACGGGGGTGACAGCTGCAAAGCAGGCCACTACCGCGAGCCCCCACAACTCTTGGTTGAGTACCATCCAGGGAAACTGCTAAATCAACACGACGTGGTAGTAGGTAGCACCGGCCTCAATCTTCCCGCATTGATCTCAAAAAGGGTTTGGGAGGCGGCTGGCTGCAGGCCCCAGTTGCAGGATTTCCTGCGGCGGGTGTAACCCAGGATACTGGGGTCTTTAGGGAAGGAATCAGGTCAAGCTTAGGCCAGCACACCCCCTAAAAACGACTAATTTAAATGCTCTCCGTGGCACGGACGGAACCCCCCCGATTCCCCCCGCACCACTCGCAGCCCGGGGCAGCTGAGGTGGCGCCGGGCGTTCAAATAGCGCTCCAAACAGTCCGCAGCGACCGCGCACGCAGCCCCCCGCCAGGCGGCCCCAGCGGAAAACTTGAAAGGGACTCTGTTTGCCAGCCGCCCAGGGCGGCTCCAGCGGGGGCGAGGGCCGAACGATCATACACGCCCCCTTCCCCAGTGCTTCCTGAGCAAACGGGGGTGGGGGAGGCAGGCTGGGCCCACCACAAAACCGAGGGCTCCGGAACAGTGCCCGCGGCGCAGGAAAAGGTGGAGGTCAAGAGGCTGACTCGCCGCACCCCCCCAGCACCCCCAACCCTCAGACGCGACTCTCAGACCACCCAGGGTCCATAGGGCAAAGTAGGGTGCGGCTGCCAACCCTCAGACCCCCGTTGCAGGAGACAAGAGGAAGGGGCGAGTCTTTCGGGAGGAATCCCTACAGAACCCCCCAAATCTACTGGTGCCTCCCTGCAGCCCATGGCACCAGCCCAATTTCACGCATCCCCTCTGATTCCTGAAGAGGAGTGTTAGCGGTCTTGCTCCCTCATTGGGCGCTTCAGCTCTTCTGACAGGTTCCAGGGGCGGCCCCCCGTTTAAAAACTGGGGTCACTTTCTGTCGATTCTACAAATAAACAAAGCCAGGCGCACCCCGCCGGAAAGCAGCCCATTCCGGGCGAGGACAACTTCCCCCAGCAAGAAAATTAACACATTCTTCTCGTCGCAGGTTCAGCCCCTCGCCCTAGGGAAGCAGAGGGGAGGGGGGACTCGGGGCCGAACTTCTTGGGTAAATCTGGGGCCTGAGCATCTAGGCAGGCTCCTGGGACACCCACCTCCCACACTCCGCAGCTAGAGGAACACCCCCAATTCTCCCTTCCTGGCTTTGCACGCTTCTTGGCCACGCGGGGCTCGGGAGACAGCCTGAAAGACTCCCCAAGGCTGGGGAGGAAGAGAGGGCAGCTGTGGGGAAAGGTGGTGGTGAGGAGGGGGTGACACTTTGACAGAGAAAAAAGGTCAAACTAGATCAGACTACCAGGCACCCCGCGGGCAGCGGGGGCGAGGAGCCGGAGGGGAAACACAAAAGTGGCCCGCCCCCTCCAAGTAGAGGGGGAGACTCAGCCATGCGTGATCCAGGGCGCTCAGGGCGGTTACCGTCGCCCCCAAAACACAGGGCTGCGAGCGGGGTCTCATGGGGAAATGCGCGCCGCAGATCTCCGGTCAGCCGCCCCCGCAGGGGGAGCGCCCGCCCAGCACCCAGAGGTGAGGACCCGGGCTCCCGCCGCTCCCAGCACCCTCCGGCTCGAGCACTTGGGGAGGGGACGGTACCCTGCGGGGAGAGCCTCGGCTCCGACCTACGGCGCCCAGCCCGCCGTGCCCGACCCTAAAACCCTTCTTTTTGTCTGAACTCAGTGATCTGCGACCGAGCCGACTGCGGCTTGGGGAGGCTTGGGTACAGCGGCGGCCACCGAGCGATCACCGGCGCTGGGTCTCCCGGCCTCCCGGGCTCCGGGGCTCCGGCGGAGGGCGGCCCCAACCCCTCCCAAACACGGACCCCTCCTTCCCCGTCCCCGGCTCTCCGCACCTGAACTTCGGGGGAGCCCGCGCCGCCAAACTTTCCGCCGACTTGGAGCGAACTCCGGCCCCGGCCGCGCACCGGGCCCCGGGGGAGGAGAGGGAGGGAGGCGGGGAAGGGGAGGGGGCCGGCCTCGGGGGGGGGATCGAGGGAGGGCCGCGGCCCGACACCTACCGGCTCTCAGAGTCGTCCGGGCCGCCGCCGCCGCGAGGCGAGGGGGAGGGGCGAGGCGGGGAAGCCGCGCTCGGCTCCGGGCGCCGCCGCCGCGGTGCGCTCCGCTCCAGCCGCGCCGCCCGCCGCGCCGGGGCCGGGGCCGGACTCACGCCGCCGCCGCCGCCGGCCCGAGGCGGGGAGGAGGGGGAGCCCGCAGCACCTGCCCCTCCTCCCCCTCCCCGCCGCCCAAATTAAAAAACAACAAAAAGCAACTAATCACCCCCGAGCGCAGCGCGGCGCGACGGGCGGAGGGCGCAGCGTGAGGCGCCCGGACTCAGCGGGCGGCGCGCATGGCCGGGCACGGGCTGGGCAGGGCTGGGACGCGGGGCCCGGCTTCGGGGGGCAGGGGTCGGCCGCTCTTTCCGCTCGGCTCGGGAGCCTGCTCTCGCCGCCGCCGCCGCCTCTGCCTCCCAGCCCCGGCTGCCGCCTCTGCCGCCGCCGCCGCCGCCGCCGCGCGCCCGCCCGGGCAGGAGCTCTGAACGCTGCCCGGGGGCTGCCGGCAAAACCCGGACCGGACTCGCCGCGCCCGCCTCCTCCCCCGCCCCCCACCTCGGCTCCCCTCCCTCCTCCCTCCGCCCCCCGCCCAGCGCGGCTCTGGCCACTTGGACGCCGCAGGCTCCAAGGCCGGAGCCGCAGCCACTGCGCCTCGAGCTCCCCACGCTCCGACGAGGCCGGCCCCGGCTCAGCTCCCCAGCGTGCGTCGTCTTCTCGTTTTTCCTCAACTTTACTTAAAAAAGGACCTCGCCCGTTCTGTGAGGGGTGCTTGGTCTTGGAGACCCACCTTGCAGGGAACTCTGCCGGCCCTCTGCCCCTCTCTTCAATAGGCCGCAAAGCTACAAGGACCAGTAGGGAGAATTTGGGGGCCCAGCCCCGCAGCTCAGGTGCACACAGGGCCGGAAACTCCTAGCTGTGGGCTCTTTGAGCTACACGCCTGTTCAGAGACCACCCCCCCTTACTAGAGTGCTGACCTGGATTCGGTAGGAGAAAACAGGGATTCCTGTTCCCATTTCACAGATGAAGAAACTGATCTGAGAAAGGACATTTGGGTGCCAGCCCATGCCATGCATCCTGGGGCTAAGGCGACTACACTGTGGTGCCCTGAAACACTGGCCTATGAACTGGGAGCCTGAAACAGTGCCTGGCACACAGCAGTGCTCAATGGACAGTGGCTGAGAGAATAAAAGCCCAGATATGGGCCACATATAGTCACCCTCACTCAGTGACCCTTCTATCTGCCCAGCTTGAGCTAATCCTAGGGCTTCAGATGTCATCCTGCCACCTCAAGGACCCATAGACCGAGCCTAGGCTCATATAATCCCAAACTGCTGACTGTGGAAAGTTTCTCCAATTCTGCAAAATTCCTGGGGTTGGGTTTGTGCTTCCTCTGCAACGCAGAGAAAACAGCCCCAAGACCCTAGCAGGGGAGGGGCAGGGCAGGGCAGGGCGGTTGGGGAAGGATTGCCTAGGGTTAAACCTTACAGCCCCAGATCGATTGGGGCCCAGATAACAGGGAGTTAACTGCAGGGACCTGGGTGCCTCCAGCCACAGGCCAGGCCTTGGTAAAAGAAGCGAAACCAGCTCCCACCTCACTGCTTCCTCTCCTCCTCTGTGCCGCCTGCCTGTCTCCTAGGCAGGAGGGAGCCTTGGGGCCTGAGTCTCCCCTGAGCAGCTGCTGACGCCCACCCTCCAAGCCTTGTAAAATTGGCTTTGGAACCTTGACCCAGTCAGGGGGTAGGGGAGTGAGGGAGGTGTCAAAGGGCAGAGTTCATCTGGAATGTGTTGCCTCTCTACCCCTCTGGACCTCCCAGGTCACAGGGAGTGACCCCTCCCCAGGCATCATGGACATGCCCTCTCTTCTACAAACGCTGAGAAGTGTCTGGAATGGCTCCCTAGGGGAGGTGTTTAACCTCTCCTCTCCAGCACCCTTCCTCAAAGCCACTCCAAACATACCATGTGAGTAAAAAGCAAGGTACTTGCTATGGGAACACAGTTCTAAGACAAGTGAACACCTCCAGATTATCACCCCTAAACTGCTTACAGACAGACATTCTGCATCCCACCTTGAGTGTCAGGTGCTGTATTGGGCACTGACCAAAGAAGGAAAAAGGAGGTGGGCTCCCAGGTCTAGATGCTCCAGGATCTCCAAGCACTTAGCCCACCTCCATCTGCTTTTTCTGGGAAAGCTGAGGCACCGACTATGAGGCAAAGTCTGTTCCCCAGGGGTCAGCAGCAGGCTTCAGAGGACTGAGACCCAAGAAATGAAACTCAATCTTGCAGGGCTCTTCAAGTCTAGAGTCAGTGCAGAATCAGGTTCTGCACACCCAAAAAGAACCTCATGCTGAGATCGATGCAGAAGAGTGGGTAGTAGTTTCACCTTAGGAATTACTATTGATACCCACTGTTTTTTTTCTTTTGAGATCTCTGCACCCCCTTCCCCAACTGAGGAAGGTAAAAGCCAAGGAGCTGCAGGCTATAAAGGAGATAAGCCAGGTGATCCCAATGGTGACTTTCTCAGGGAAGGGTGTTGGCATACACCTGGCTGAGTTAAGAAGCGGATCTCGGAGTCTTCCCCTGCCCCTGGAAATTACAATTGGGGGGAGACCTAGACCCTTACCTGTCCAGCCCAGGTCGGGTAGGAACCAAAGAGGAGAGGGGCAGAATGGTCCTCATGGAAAATGCAACACGAACAGGTTCATGTGCAAACCGTCCACATAGATCTCTCCACAACAGGGAGACAAACGGGGGATGGGGGACACCCAGGAAGAGTTGGGTGGCTGGTTTCAGGCCTTGGGGGAGACCATCCCTACACTAGTCCCCTTCCACAAGAAGTGGTGAAGCCATACTTTTCATGATTCCCTTCCCTCTCCCTGCCTCTCAAAAGGAGTATTTAAGTTTCACATTGTTAATCAAGCAAGCAGCTTGTATTCAGCTAGTAAGTTCCTTAGGTTTCTAGCACCTTTGGGGGACTGAGGGGCCCTGCACCCACCTGCCCTGTCTTCTGGGTAGGAGTGTGTCAGTCTAGTACCC
Source organism: Manis javanica (assembly GCF_040802235.1). Classification (NCBI taxonomy): domain Eukaryota; kingdom Metazoa; phylum Chordata; class Mammalia; order Pholidota; family Manidae; genus Manis; species Manis javanica. The sequence goes on along the minus strand of NC_133169.1, from coordinate 86,534,517 downwards.
TGGCTCCTGCTCCCCTGAATTCTGGTTATAATATCCATGGTGGCATTTCTGAAGCCCATACCCTGGCAGGGCACCATCCTGAATAGCTAGGGTACATTATCTCGTTTTTATCTTGACATCAGCCCAAGTCCTAGTGGTATCACCCCCATTTTTCAGATAAGGAAACTGAGATCAGCACCAATGTTGTCCTTTCCCTGAGGAAAGGTGCTGCCTTTCCTTGACCTGGCTTCCTTAGCTTCCTTAGCTTGACCTGGCCTCCCTAAACCCCTCTTTTCCTCCCGGCAGTCCCTGGCCTCTGTTCACCAACACCACCCAACACTGGCAGTTCCCTCAGACACCCAAAAGCTCCCCTTCAAGTTTTCACAACTTGATGTGTACTGTTCCCTCTGCCCAGACAGGCCTCAATCAGTCTCATGTCACGAACTCCTCACTGATGACCAAGAGCATGTGATACCTCCACTGGGAACTTTCTCTGACTTCTACTCCTAGCCTCAGTTTGGTCCGTATTTACAGGAACACCACCAGGCTTTGTGCAAATTAGGAAGTTACCCCCTTTTGGCAGATACAGGTACCTGTTTTTGGCACAGGTCATGGACTCTTTCAGTCTTCCTAGCTCCCTTTGCCAGGTGCCTTTTTGCAGTGCATGCACTGAACAACTGTACTCTGTGACCTGGCTTTGGAGCCCCTCATTGTCCCCTCCTATGGCCACACTGACCTCATTGCACAAAAATAGCTTTTATTTGGTCATTTGTCTCCCTTCCCCTCATTACCACCACCCACGAAAATTCTTTGATGATAAGGGAGAGTCTCCTACCTGCCCTGGGCCTGAAGCCTGGCACTAAATAGGCACTACTAATAACAATTGTACTGATATTTTTCTGAGCACTTACTATGTGTCTGCCACCACACCAAATGCTTTCTGTGTATACGCTTATTTAATCCTCAGACTCAGACACCTGTTTAAAGTTACAGAATAGCAAAACCAGGAATTAAACTATGCCTTGCCTGAGGGATCTGCCTTTTTCACACTGCAGATCAGCTAATGGCAGTCATTGACGAAACATGCAGTGACTGGGAAATGGCTGCATGGAGAAGAGTGTAGTTAGGGTTGCTGATGAAAGGTGGCCAGTCTGGAGCCTGGCCTAATGTCTACCTGTCTCTGGGCCCCGGTTTCCTCACCTGTATCACAGAGGGCAGGGTGCAGGAGTCTTCAGTAGGGTCACATTGGACTGTGACCTCAGCCAAAATCGCAGGGCAGGCCTGGGGGTGCAAACATGGGCAGAGAAGAGAGATTAACTGCCCAGACACTGGCCCAGAACTGTGGAGTCTCAGCCCTCACACACTGACCATTGACCCTTAGGTCACTGACCCCATGACCTTTGAAGGAACAAGAAAGCTGTGAAACTAAGGGGAAAATTGGGAAAAGCCAGGTTTGTCTCTTAGGAGGCCAAGGCCAGCCCATCTTTGAGAAGTCAGTTTGGTGGCACAAGCCTGGCCCTGAGTAAATAGGGGAAAAAGAGGGGAGCAGACGGGGGGACTCCAGTCCCAGAACAAAATGACTCTGGAGTGAGGCTGGGAGGGAGCAGAGACCAGGCGAACACACACTCGACGCTTTGTATTTCCCCTTGCCCTGGCACAACTACACACATGCCACAGACAAGCAGACATCTCCCTTCTCTGCTGGACACAGGGAATTCAGCCTGCGTGTGGATGTGCGGGGGAGAGAAGTGGGGACTGTGTGGGGGCATCATGCCCCTGACAGTAACTGTTTACTTCCCTAGGCACACTCGTGGTTCTGCTCTCTCCTAGGGGAGTGGGGCTGTGTGCTCCCAGAGGCCAAAGCTGTGGCCCCGGGGCCCCCAGGTCAGGAGGAGGGCGGGGCCCAGAGGTAACCGAATGGGTCTTGCGGGTGGTGGAGAGCCCAACAGCCCAAAGCCAGAGGCCCCGGAACAGGGCAACAAAGCCAGCCTGGCCTGAAAGTACCCTGCCCAAGACCTGCAGGCCAGGGTGAGGAGGTGTGGGGCAGGCCTGCTCAAGGAGGGTGGGCACTTACTGCCTGGCTCCAGAAGGCAGAGCAGGGCACACATGCCCCTCATACTGGAACTTTTGAGAAACAGGCCCCAGCCTCTCTTCTCAGACCAGGGAACCCCACCCACCAAGCCATACAGTGCCTTTCCCTCAGACTCCAGAGAATGAGGTGCTCAGGCAGTGCCTAGGGGTGGGCCCAGGAGGAACTGCTCTTTGAACTGGCGGGACTGGTTCTGTGTCTAGCCGCCTGGGCAATCACGGGTTGCCTGCCTGCCTGCCTGCAGGCCTGGGAGGAGGGAAGCCTCAGGAAGAGGCCCCCTGTAAATCGTTAACTCCCAGAGGCATGGCTGGGTACCCTGGGCCCCACCCGCATTAGTAACTCTGGCTCTCAGAGAGTCCACCCCCAGGCCAGATGTCAGAGGTTAGAGGGCAGAGCCAGAGGTCCCAGCACCTGGGCCACTTCCTCCCCCAACTGTCAGGAGCGCAGTGAAGGGAGTGATGGGGAGGATACTATGGGGAAGGCCCTTCTAAGTTCAAAGCTTCTTACCCTAGTTTGCCCTCCAGCCCTTCTGCTATAGCCCTGAACTTTGCCCCCTAGAGGAGATAGTCAGGAGCTTTCTGGGGCAGCCCCTGGGAAAGTCCCAACCCCACCATACCCTTATTCTTCTTAGGGAGATAATTATGCCAGTCCAACCCACTCTAGCTCAGGAAGTGTAGAGTAAACTAGGACTGGTAATGAATGGGCTGGGGAAAAGAACTATAGTATTGTGAATTGGCGTAGGACCCTCAGCACTGTTCTAATCCTGCTTCTGGGTGCTGGGGCCTCCCACGTGAAACTATAAAGGCCTTTCTGGAGGCACTGAACTAAGTAAACCCCTTTACCTGCTTGGTAATCCGGTTAGCAAATCACATTCCCGTTTTGCAAATAAGTAAACTGAGGCTCTGAGAGAGGAGGTGACTTACCTGGAGTGTGGCAGCTGTATAGGAAGGAACAGGGCCAGGATTTTAACATTTTGTGCTCTTGAGTTGAACCCTTGAAGGATTCTTCATCTCCTCAAATTCCTAAGTTACAGGTGAGGAGACACCCTGGACATTCCCCTCCACCCCCCAGTGTAACACTATCAGGGGGGCCCTGATATGGGGCAGGTAGAGGAGCATTTGTGGGCAGGAGACTGGTGATGTCCCCCTCCCCGACCTCTGTGAGCCCCTTCCTGCGGGACATTTTCCCCTCGGGCCACATATCCACAGTGGCTACCCCGGGGAGCCCTGGCTGCCATTGCCCTGCTCCTCAGGAAGAACTCTGCCCCAGAGAGGCTAACGTTGGGGGGTAGATTGGTGCTACCAACCTTTTACTAGGAAGGCACTCAGAAGCTGAGACAGAGACCAAATAAAAAAGAAAAGGAGAAATCAACTGTTAATCGAGATTACAGATTCAGAAAAGATTCATAAGTGAAATGATTCCCCAAGGAAACATAAGGAGTGACTTAGGTACGGCTAAACTGGGCATGCTTCTATCTGGGCATGCTTCTATCAGGGGCTACTGAGAAGTCCGAAGATGGACAGGACTCCTTTAGATGTACGTGAGCTCCATCAGGAGGGCTGGACATTGCTCCGGCCAGAGGGGATCTGCCCCGAGCTGGCTTGTCCTCAGGTGTCCCCTCCTCCCACTTGGACCCATGGCTGGGGGAGAATCCCTCTCTGCCAGCTCCTGGGGACCAATGCCTCCGGGGGCCCAGACACTCTCTAGCAGTGGAGAGCAGAGCGGGAGGGGTCACGTTCAGATGGGACTTGTTATTGCTTGAAGTAGCTTTCCCTCCCTTTCCGAAGGCATTATGGGGTACAGCAGGGCTTGAACTACCTACTCGAAAAGCTAACGAGGGGAGCCCTCACCATAAGCCCTGAGCCCTTCCCTATTCCTTGGGTCAGCCGCAGGAGGTGGGCACCGTGCTCGGACACTGAAGACCAGGTGCCCTTTAAGAGCTGGGTCTGAGGGCCTTGCTTGGAGAGAGGGGGGCAGGTCATTCTGCTTGGCCCCTCTTTCCAGGGAACACTGGGCAAGGGGACCACCCTGGGGAGTTTTCAAGGCTGATGCCGAGTTTTTGAGAGCACATTCTCCCCTCCCGCTTGTAGGGAAGGTCTGTGACGGAAGGCTCACCTCAGGTCTAACTCTACTCTCTTGCGGAAAGGGGGTCTTATTTCTGCCTCTTGCTTTCCCCATACCCAGGCCTTTCAGGCTGAAGCTAGGCCATCAGGGGAACACGGAGGGCTCTGCTGAATACTGACCACCCTCCCCCTCTGTTGTACTACCCCTGGGAGCCAGGACTCCTGGGGCCTGAGTCAGAGCCAAGGCCTTCCTCACCTCCACGTTCTGTCGAGGACCTGGTCCCTAGTCAGTGTCAAACCAATGCTTACTGAGGAAGAGGGAGGGCATAGGGATGCAGCAGAGGCAATCCGTCCCATGGGGTGGGCGCGGAGAAGGGAGCCGGGCCAGAGCCTGGTCAGGGGACTACAGTGGCAGTGCCTGGACCCCTTTTCTTGGGCCCATCTGCTTAGGTAGCCGCCGCCTTCATCAAATCATCAAGGAAGGCAAGAAACCTGAGCCGGATGGTGGTGGCCACGCTGCCTTGAGGGTGACCCGAACCCGATCCCCCCAGGCCGAGGCGCTATTTTAAACTCCAGCCCCAAGCTGCCGCCTTTGCTGGCCTGGCCCATCTCTGGTTACAAAACCACTGCCCACCTCCTAGCCACTTCCTCCTCCTCCCAACTCTACGACCCCCTAGGCTGGTTCTGGGTTCAGTGTGTCTTGGCACCTTGATCGATCAGCTGGCAGCAATGCCCCTTTCCACCCCCTCAGCCTAGCCACTTAGGCACCCTCATCCCTCTACCCACACAGGGACCCCCGGCCTGTATTCTGACTGAAATTTTCCCATAGATGAGAGTTCTCTTCCCCAGGAATAAGGGCACACCCTGGCCAGAGAACCTGAAATGCTGGTCCCTGACCCTGCTAGGGCCAGAGCATGCAGGCCAGGATAGGGTGGGTGCTACAGAAGGAAAGGAAGTAGGTTAGACATAAGTAGGGACTTCCCAGCAGAGAGATTTTGCACTAGAGAACTTTCCTTTGCCCCAGTGCTTTGCCTGCCTGTTTGGACAGGAAGAGGTAGATGACTCCAGGGGGAGACCCCTCTCCAGGCCTCTGGCTCAAGGGCTTGTGGATTGGAAACTCATTTAGCCAGTCCGGTCCCTTCCTCCCTCTGCCTCCTGGAGGGGCCAGCTCTGCACTCAGGTGGCCCAGCTGTCAGCTGGCTGGGCCTGTTGGGCTTGTGTCCATAGTCCTTCTACTCTAAGCAGTGGCTCCCTCTGGCTCTGAGGCCTGTCAGCCCCTTGAGGGGGGCGGCAGAGACACCGCCAGGACACCAAGGGAAGGGAGAAGGCTGGCCACTTGTGCTGGCTCCCCCTACCCAGGCATTCTGAATCCCCCAGGACCGCGCCCGCTCCCCCATCCACATGCCAGGGTCTCAGCAGTGAGGGATTGGCACCAAGCCTGGCGCAGCTGAGCAGTGACGCCAATAGCCCTGCCATCTCAGGCAAGCATGGTTCCCTCCAACCTGGCAGTCAGGCCCATGGGGGATTGGGGAGGGTGTCTGGCACCCTCAAGCCTGAGACGGCTGGGGACAGGGACATTTCGGAAACCTCCCCCTCCACTACTGCAGAGGATCTTTGGCTGGTCCTGAGGTCAGACCAGTGGTTCTCAACTAGGGCTGATTTTGCCTCCCAGAGGACACTGGGCAGTGTGGAGACATTTTTGTCTGTCACAAATGCTGCTACTAGCATCTAATGGGTAGAGCCCAGGCTACAACATCGTACAATGCACAGGACAAAGATTTAAATGGCCCCAATGTCAACAGGACCAAAGTTGAGAAACCCTGGGAAGAATTTCCCTGACTACGCTGGGAACCTGGTAGGAGGCAAGAGACATCACACACACACAGACACACACACACACACACACACACACACACACACACACAGTGCGCGCGTGCGCCCATGATCTCCCACCCCCATGGGCAGAGAAGGTTCTTCTGCGTTCTGACTTCAGAGGCCCCTTGTGGCCTGAGGAATGTGCTAAGCCTCCAGCCTACCCACCTACCCATACCCAGCCTCTGAGCTTGTTAGGAAAAGTGCCTATGCTGCGGGGAGGGAGGGGAGGCTGGCACAAGGCTTCACTCCCTTTGGAGGGGAACTCAGACACATCCTACCTACCAGGCAAGCTCTACAGAGCCCTCCCCTTAAGAGGATTCTGGGCCGATGGCAAAGCACAGGGTCTGTCCTGCCCCCCAAGACCCACCCTGAGAGGGCTGGCTCAGCCTGGGCTAGTTGGAGGCTAGGGCCTCCTCCTCCTCCTCCTCCCCACCGCCCCCCCCACCATTCCTATTTAGGAGGCAGCCATGGTGGCTCCGCTCCTGTCTCCGGTTTCCTAGGGAGCTCTGCTGAAGCAGCCCAGCCTCTGTGGGTCCATCTGTCAGGAAGGCTGTTCCGCCCCATCGATTGCTGTTCCCAGGGGGACATGCTGCTTGAGGGACCCAATGTGGCGGCCAGATAGGAGGGAACCACACTGATAAGAGGGGGTGGGGGCAGCTTGGCAGCAGGCAGAGCTGAGGGGGGCTGACACTTCAGTGAGAAGGAACAAAGCTAGACAGGCATGAGAAATGCAGAGGGCCAGGGGCAGCAAGGCAGGAGGCTGGCTGGAATGACCTCTGAGGCCAGCTGGCAGCCTCAGGACTCAGTTTTGCCTTTAGACACACCAAATTCCCACTTGCAAAGACAGCAATAACAATAGCTGACATTTATTGAGCAGGAAGTGTGCTCAGCACTGGACTGGGGGCTTTGCACACCTCTACTTTCATTTGAGGCTCAGACCCATCCAAAGCAGGTGCTATTAATTCTCTGACAGGACAGGAAGAAGTCCAGAGAGGTCGCAGCACTTGTCAGCAGACACACAGAGGAGCTGAAGCTAGACTTGGGGTCAGGTCAGCCTGGCCGATGGCTGTGCCCCAGCCCCAGCCAGCCAGCCAGCCAGGCCTGCGGGGAGGAGACAATCTCGGCAAGCAGGAGGCCCTGCCCGCCCTCCCCATGGAGCCGCCTCCTCCCCTGGGCTCTGTGACATCTGCCCTGCTTCCCGGCCCCAGACAGCTGCCCAGAGCCACGTCAGCACTTCCACTGGGGAGCCTGGAAACTAGCTCTGCCCTGAGCGATGGGGAACCAGCTGGGTTTCAAGTCCCCAACAGGGTGGCTCTAAGTGAGGGCGACCCTCTCAGCTCAGCAGGCACTGGGTCAGAGTAACCTTGGGCTGGGCTTCCCTGAGCCTCAGTCGTCCCTGCCTGTGGTGGGGCTGGGGGTCGGGGTGGGGCTGGGGGAGGCTCTGGAGAGAGGCTCCGGAGCTGGATGCAGTGGCATCCTGGGTGGATAGGGAACAAACCTTCCCACGCAGAGTTCTGGGGGCACCCCGGGGAGCCTGCAACCCCCACTGTCCATTTGGGTCCAGGTGGTAATTCCACGGGGCTCTAGCGGGTGAGGACGTATCTGTGCCTGGCCCAGGCCCGCAATGGCTGGCTGGGGCCAGAGATAACCGGCGACTCCCAGAAAATCATTAGCATCTGTTTGGGCCACAGCAAACTTGGCCCGCGGGCGCCTCCGCCCGCCGGAAGCGGCCCGCGCCCCCACCCGGGTACACAGGCACGCGGACTGAGAGCAGCCCCTCCTCAAGGGCCCAGCCCAAACTGGTGTGAGGACAGTATCCACCTACCCAGGGAAGCGGGGGCCTGGGCGGGGCCAAAGGCCGGCTGGCAGGAATCCGGCCGCACCGTCGGGGGCGTCCTGGCGCCGTGCGGGCGGTCCGGTCCGCGCTCTGGGCGGTCCAGGCCGGCTTTTGGCGACGCCTGCGCTGGCGGCAGCCCAGGGAGTGTGTGGAAATGACACCGCCAGGGCGGCGGAGATCCCCCCTTCTGACATTGGCTGGAAAGTGGAGCAGCTCGTCAGGGACAATCAATGGCGATCGATCGACGAGGAGCGCAGGCGGACGGTGGGGGGGAGGGGTAGCAGGGCCAACGGGGGCTGGGGCATCCGCGCTGAGGTCAGACAACACAGACCCGCAAGGGAGAACGGCGGCACAGAGGGGTCACGTGGACACACGACTCACCCCGGGGAACCCCACCATGGGCCACCGCCACCACAAAGGAGGCACACCCGGTACCCAGAGTTACACCGCACCCGGAACAGTCTCTGACACAAGTCACAACACAACAGGGTCAAACAAATGGCTCTCATGGACACACACAACAGGGTCACAGACACAGTCATACAACCAGTTCACCCCACGACGACAGGGCCCCACACTACCATAACAGATGACCCTATGCTTACACCCATAACATCTCCAGGACACGTCGTACTGGCTGGGACCATCCATCCAAGAGTAGCAAGTTACATACACTGGCTGTACAACGAAGCAAAAATCACACGGCCAAATTATTCATCACCACCACTACCTCAAAGAACATTGTCAAACTGGGTCTCACACTGTGCAACACCGTATGGACAACACAATGGGATCCAGAGCACAGGTGTTCAATGGAGGCATACTCCACCCCAGCAACTAAGACACACATGCAGCCCTAGCACAGCCCCCAAACTAAATATACGATGGCACAAAAAGCACTGCGGTACAGGCAAACGGGCATTAACTGCCTTCTGACAGAAATGAGCTACTGCAGGTGAGGTGTTTGGCACAGGGCCTGGCACATGGTTAAGCATTCAAAACACAGATGGTCTTGGGAATCAGTATTAATGGTTATACACTAGTTAAGTCATATCAATATAATGACTGTAACTACTTAATAGCATCTGTCTCTCCAGATAGGTCCATTCCTCTCCAGGAACCTGATTTACTCCAGCAGCAAAACTAGTTCTGCCATGACACCTGGGAAACAACTCAAGTGTCGCAAACACAACGCACACTGCTGCACTGATCGACATAGTGGCCACACATTATCACTTCCCCTAGCACACAGCCATGACAGCCATACACATTCTGGGGCTTCAGTGGGGAAATCACCCCGAATCTCTCACCAGGTGCAACTCAACTAGTGCATGGCTACTGGCCCTATTTCCTGCCACTCTCACAAAGCTGTAGAACACAAAGCACCTCCCACCTGCCAGGGATCTACTCAGTTACCCAGGGTCCTAGAACCTTCTGCATAGCTCCTTAAGGACCATCCCTCATCAGTCTCCCTCTCCATTCCTCCATTTCCCTTTTGCAGAAACTGAGGCATCTGTCCCAGAACCCTCCCTGCTATTGCAGGTCCAAAGCAGGAAACAGGGCTGCCCCGATCTCAGCTATCTCACCACCCCTTTCCATTCCCAGTTGTTGCATGTGCGTGCAAACAGGGCCAAGATCTGTCATTCCTTCAACACACCCTTATTGGCCACTCCTATGGTTCCAGTGGGGAGCCAGCTGGGCTGCAGCCTTCGCTTCTTCCAGTTAAGGCCTGGGCCTCCCAGGGGCTTCCAGGAATTCTTGCAGCCAGGGAGCTCCCCCTGCAGATTCTTCCAACACTCTCTAGTTTTGCCTTCCTGTGTGGTGACCTTGGCTAATTCTCCACCCCGTGTGTGACACATCCTAACCCAAGTTCTGCCTGCTGATCCAAGACTCCAAGCACCACCAAATGTGTGCATGTGTGACCACTAGGCGGCCTGTGACCTAGGAAGGAGGAAGTGAGGATCCTGGGCTGTGGGCAGTGCTACAATCACCCACGGCTCATCTCTCTCAACCTTCAAGTAGGGCTGGGAAACAGCTGGGGGTCTGGCCTCCTTCTACAGCAGTCTCACACCCCAGGTGGATGGAGGCAACTCTTCCCACCATCCCCATCCAGAAGGGATAGCTGGACTCTCCTTTTGTCCTGAGAGAAGCAGAGGGACGGAGTGACCCTGTGACACACAGACTGGCCAGGCATGTCCATCCAATGCCTTCCCATTGTGCACATACTCTTACAGGCCTTGCTGAGTGTGAGCTGGGCCCTGTAGCCTGCCCCACGTCCCTATGCGTCCCAGGAGCTTGTCCTGCTCAGAGGGGCAAACTTCTGGCTTATATAGGAATCCAAGAAAGATGTTCCACTGTCCATGCCTACCTCCCCGCACCAATAAGCACCCATAGCACAACCCCTTTATTTGATAAAGCCATTTTCCACCAAGTATTGCCTATGGGCCAGACTGAGGGCCAAATGACCATCTTCTAGATGAGAAAACCAAACAAAGGAGAGATAAATTAGTTGCCCCAAATATACAAGTGAAAAGCAATAGGCCTGCCTGTGATCCAAACCAAGATTTGACTGTTTCTCAAAGGCTACACAGCTTAGGTTCACACCCATATGCATAAACACTAAGGAATGTTCATGCTCACAATTCTTTCACACTCTCACAAGTTCCTACACACATGGGCAGCCCCCTCCCACATATACACACACAAGCAGGCCTGCACTCTCCCACGCTTGGGGCCTGTCAGCCACATTCTCCATGGCTCCCTCCCTCCAACAGGGACAAGGGCAGGCAGGGAGTCCACATTCCCAGGTTTCCGCCCTGACCCTGACCCCCCCTTCCCACTCAGAGCACACATTCCTCCTGCTGCCGCCAGATAACCAGCCCCAGGGGGAGGGCCTGGGGAAGAACAAGGCATTCTGGGGGACAGGCTGCAGGCCCTACTCTGGGATGCCTAAACCCCAGCCCTCCCACCTGGGTCTGGCATGGAAGAAGTCAGGAGCTTTCCCGGTAGGTAGTCCCCACCCCTCTAGCCATCATAGATCCAGGGCTTCTCTCTTCATTCCAAGGACTTTCTCAGGTCCAGAGTTTCACACTCCAGAAAGGGCCCCCAGGCGTCTCCCAACTCACCTTTGGATGCAAAATCCCTCACATAATTAGGAACTAGAGCAGGACCTAGGGAGCCCACAGGGTCTCCCTTTCTTAGTCTCTCACCAGGTAAAAGCCTGGGTTCCAGGCACAAACAGCCCCTAGGCAGCTTTCCCCATCTGGGGGTTGTGGTGGTGAATTCGCACAGCTCTGCCTTGCAGCCACTTGGGGGCTCAGCAAATCTGGAGATATTTGCATACCCAGATGGCCAAGCCTGGAATTTCAAAGAATTCCCCAAGAAGAGGCAGCTGGCTTCAGGGTAGTGGCCCTGGAGGCTCACAGCTGTTGGGCTGTAAGACTGGGGAACCCTGAGCCCCCAAACAAAAGACAGATTGGGCACAAGAAAATTTCCCAGGCCTTATCACGAGTCCCTAGCTCTTTCCTTCGGTCTCCAGGCTCCTTTCTATTCCTCAGTATGAAAGGCCATGTCTTGGTTGCCCAGAATAGCTGGGCATGCAAATGAGACTGGGCTAGTTGGCCAGGGTCACAGGGACTGCCTGTCTGGGGAAAGGCAACTGTGGGCTTCAGGCAGAGAGCAGCTGCCAGAAATATGAGATCCCCTTGTTCACACGAAGCAATGGACAGGTCTGTGCCCCTGTGCAACCTGCAGTCAGGTGGTAAAGGGCCTGGCCTGGGCCCTACTAACCTGTCCACATACAGCGATATGGCTACTATACCAATAGGGAGGGGAGAGGGGAGCTGGCCAACTGACACTTCTGGCAGGCAGTGGGCTAGAATACTGACCTGTTCCCTCAAAGTGATTAAGACTATGATGGAGTTAGGCACTGGCCCATCCAGTTCTGGACAAACTGTAAACAATGCCAAGCCTAACCAAGCTTCCCTACCCCAACAAAAGCCCCTCTCAGTTTCTGTCCAAGCGATTTATACTGACCACGCACCTCACAGTTGTTGCAGCTGTGGGTCACCATTGCCCTCTGCTGGCCACTCAGACACTAGCATCCACTGAGACACCAACCAGCTCACTCCCTACCCCAAGCAAATGCACTTCAGTCACCTCCTTCTGTGGGCACAGAAACTGAAACCCATTCTGTCACCTCAAGTCAAGGAGTGGCAGGGGACAGCAGAGACAAACTCAGGGACACAGTGTGTTAGAGGGGAAATCAAAGGAATTCTGCTGCCCTCCCCCAAATGTACATCTGAAGCTTCTGAAGTGTCCTTTCTGTGAAGCTTAGAGGTTGAACCCTTTCTCATGGAAGCAGTACCTGCCCAATAACTTGTTACACAGCGCTAGAACCTCCTCTCACCCCTTCTTACGCCTTCTTTCTCCTCCAAAGGAGGGCCAGGCTGAGATGACCTGGAGCCATCCTTCCAAAAAGCTCAACTTTTCTGGCAGGTCTGAGTCTTGGCTTCCCCGTTTCCTTCTGTCACACTGTAGGAGGCAACTTAAGTCCTGAGCACCCTCTGAAACAAAGCCAGCTCCCCTCAACTCTTGGTGCAACACCATGCAAGCAGCCATACCTTTCAAAGATGGCACTGGTGCTGACTGGAGGTGGCGCAAACTGCCCAGAAGGACCTAGCCAGTAATGCCCCTTAATTAGGTGGAAGCTCCAGGCACCTCTACAGTCAGGTAGGTAGCTCAGCTTTCGCCAATTACCTTTTAAGCAAAGAACATCTCTTTCACCTGAGACAGTACTGGCTCTGGAGCCCAAATGTCAGATTGTATTTGTGAGTTTTTAGAAACCTCCAACTCGAGGGCCTAAAAAGGGGCTTTAGAGCTTCCAAAGCTACAAAACTTCAAAACTGGCAATTTGGTTCTGAGGTCAGCAAAACTAAACCCCTTCCCACTCACTCACATTCTCTAGGGGCTCTACAATTTAGCGCAGGCAAATACCCTTTAAGAGTCAAGATTTTTTAAGTACTTGTGAAAAAATTCAAATAAAGAACAAGATGCTCAGGGCAAGGAGAGGTACCTGGAAAAATTAAAACTGTCACCTCTCATATCATCAGAATTCTACAAAGGTGCACAGCACACTCACTAAAGCTGGTACTGCTCTTCCCTGGACTGTGGTCACCAGAGGCCCAACCTGGGTGCGCAGTGTCTTCTTCCTGGCCTTTCCAAACGTGACCAACCGTTTGCTTTCAGAGTGCCCTGTAGGGCAAATAGAACGCCAGCCCTGGAAATTGCCCTTCTGCCAGTTAACAACTTGCAAATACCCCACTCCGTCAAAAAATACCAAGCTACTGTTTTAGTGCTAAGACATTCACATAGTTCTGTTTCTGCTGAGAGACAGATTACAGTATGTCTGCTCCGGTACAGCTCTGAAAATAATTCAATGATAAAAAGTGACCAGTGGTCACAAAAATGTCTGCCTCTGCCTCAACCAGCCTAGGAGCAGTCACTGAGAAAGGGCAAAGCTGGGTGGTGATTATGTTGCACATTCATGCACTGAGGCCAAAGGCATTAAATGCTTTAGTCAGTTTCAACCTTTGAGCTTTCTCAAACTAATATAAACTATGGCAACAGTGGAAGAATGTATTTGTTTCATGAATATTAACCCTAACAAAGTGACCCCACAGCCAGTTTTCATATTTCTAAACCCATCCTAGGAAATGGCCTAGAAATATCGAGGGGCTTCAGTATCAACCACTTGTACCAGCCTGAGCTAAGTAAGGTTAGGAAAAGGCTTTTAAGGAAGACTGTTGTAAGGTACAGAGAACTCAGAGCCACTTTTCATCTAAGTGTATGCACAACATAAGGAAAAATTAAATAGGGAACAGGCTGCAGGAGTGTCCTAAAGGAATTTTATTTTCTCTTCTTGGATGTATGTGAATGTATACTCTGAGAGTTTGCTACCTTCAGTTATTTTATTAAAAATCTGCTTTGTCTTGTATAACATCACACTCACCAAAATAACCCATCACTTGAAATAGTGTTTCACAACAGGAATCAAAGGAGTCAGGTCCTTAACACTGGTGACAATTTTCTGCAGGGATGATAAAGATGCTTATTCCTGAGTAGGAAGGAAGGAAAGATGTTCCTAACTCAGAAGACTCAGGAACTAAAGAAAGTTCTATTAAAACCTAGCCACTGGAGACAGACAGTGACTGCAATGGGGTATGGGCAGGGGGACTTGATAATAAGGGTGAATGTAATAACCACATTGTTTTTCTTGTGAAACCTTCATAAGAGTGTGTATCAATGATACCTTAATAAAAAAAATTTAAAAAAGAACCTAGTCACTGGGTGTTAAGTGGTATCGTACAGCAGACAGAGAGAAGCCAGTTTCTCCTAATTTTAAACAAGGGACAGTTCATATGCATTCCAACTATAATTTAGAAATACACTTTTTTCCCCCCAACAACCTACCTATGGTTCAAAATAACTTGTTGAGACAAAGAGAAGTGATTCAGAAAACAGAATATTACAGTAGTTGGGAGTGTAAAGGAATGCCTCTGATGTTAAGTCAGAGCAGAGAACGCAGGTCTGTATGACCACCACCACATCCTTCTCTCTCTATAGGCCCCCCTACTGCTCCTACCCCAACGGCCCTCCTTCCAAGTCTTTGTACTACCCCAAGGGGAGAAACTGGAAGGACAATGCTACCTTTGACCACTGGCCAATAACAGAGCACGCAAGTACCTGAAATCATGTAGTTTTACTAAAAGAGACTGTTCCAACCATAACTTAACCAATCAAGCAAAGCAAAGGAAACCCCTACACTTGACCTTCCCTTATAAACACTAACTTAGCAAGATAATCAAGGTTACTGCAAACAAGCTTTCACATGTGATGAAGCCAGAGACACTCCTGTAAAAAGCGATGTGATCCCAGGTGTGAACCATCCTGAGTGACACTTGTTTTGTGAGGAATGTGGCCTCCATCACTGAAGCTTTCATTCTGGCCAAAGTATATGCATGTAGATTGGGACAAATATACTCCATACTTAAATGAGCAAGACCACTTGAAAATACTTAAGAACGCTCTTGTGAAAATATCTACATTATGACCTAATAAATAGGAATACACTGGCTGCTCTCTAAGCTGACAAAGAATGGACTTTTGGGATCTGTGCAACTGACCCGTAGTCACCAAGAGAGTTAACAGCAAGTCAAAAATTAATTCCTCCTCCTCCATGCCCCCCTGCCCCAATGATACTGAGAACACAGGGTAATTTTAGGTTAGAGCTCAATTCTAACTCCTCTCCCCACAACTGTTAACAGTGAAACCTATGTAAGGTCAAGGGTGCTAGAAATGCTAATAAGTAGCCAGCAGCTAAAGTGCAGCACTTTAAGAGGTTTCAGGTTATATTAGACTTTAGTTCTGAGATGGAGGAGTAGTAACACTGAGAGATAAGACAAGTTAAAACAACTTTAAAACCAAAAGCAGTGGACATTTATTCCTCAGTTTTTATGAAAGAGTGTAAAGATGCATTTAGAACCTGCTGGCTAAAGAGCATCAGCCATGGCCTTCAGGCTGGCCTGGTTTACAATTACATTATGAAAAGGAGGGGAAAAAAGGTAACTTGCCTAGTTCACACGAAGTATGTTTCTGGCAAACAAAGTTGTTTACAAGTTTCAAACTACATTTTACTAGAGTCAAGGGAAGACTTCAAAAAGCCACATACAGTACAATTTAAAATTGGATGAACATCCTGCAATGTTAGTGCAAAGTAATTATGTCGACTCTCCAATACAAGATTGTGCTCATGTTTCCCAGGTTTGGTCAATGTTGCTCTTTTACAATCACAATCACAGAAGCTTAACTTACCAAACAGCAATGCTTTTGTCTTATGTCCTATGTACCAAGGGAATGTCACAAGGTTTTGGTGAAATGCAGCTTAGTTTCATTAATAAAGCAAATTCATTACTTAGCTTAACAGTCATGTTCCTGGAATACTGCACATGTAAGTTTCATGGAAATGTTCTTAAGCTTATGCCTGTATCTTGTTCGGTAAAATTACTTTCAAGATACTCTTTTTACTATGTAAACCGGAATAGCTTCATGATTTAAAAATGCAACCAGTATAAATGAAAACATTTCATGAGTGGGGGAAAATCCACCACTAATCTCAGCTAGACAAAGTTCTTAAAATCAAAAAGCCTATTCACACAAAATTATATGTAATGACTGTAGTAATCAGTTTATTACACAGATTAATCATTCTTGAACGTACAAGCTCCAGAGGAGCAACTGGGTCTTTAAATATACACAAGTATTTCCATCAAATGAATTTTCACCCTTACATCCAGATAGACCTAAGCAGTTAAAAACATAAGAAAAATAAGAGCTATTAGCTATGTATTAACTGAGAAACCACATACAAACCAATGAATACGTATGGAACAGAGAAAGGGGCTGAGGACGAAGGTTGAAGGGGTGGGAAGATGTAAAAGTGCTGGGAACAAAGCCCATCACACTTTATGTACTAATAGCTCCAATCCATTTAAATGTTGACCAGTTAAACTTAGACCTTAAAATACAGGATGTGGGTAGAGTTTAGTCTGGTTTGTCATAACTTTCACCTACAATGTAGGTCCTTTGGAATAAAATGAATACAGAAACAGCTTCGTGTTCTTCGCCTTGCTTTTCATAACTGTTTTTGAGTTTAAAAGGATTCCACTTAAAAATAATCTCCTACAGGTCAGTGGAACTTTTCTTCCCCACCCAACCACATACCATACCCACCATCCCTCACCTTGCCATTATCCAAATTTAATCAATAAGGAAAGCTTTTAGTCTCACACCTAGGTTACGCCTGGAGAACTGGCTTGTCACACACACACTTCTCTGCTAGGAGGCAATGTTGGTACAGAAGTACAGTATTTCTAGTTTGTTGTTCCAAGTATGTACAACACGCAGCACTGCTGTATCAGGTAAACATGTGCACAGGGGAAGATGAGGCGTGGGCTCATAGAAAGCAGTCAAATGGAAATCAAAAGGACTTTCTCTTTCAGAGTTCCCCTATCTTTATTTGTAGAGGTTATCCGATAATTTCTTTAATTACATCGCATACTTCTGAGTCCATTCCCGAGCTATTCTGTTGTACCTGTATACACAAAGAGAAGTTGGCTTAATATAGGTGAATTAATCACTTAGAAAACAACAGATTTCATTCATTATCCCGTCTAGTAACTTGAGAGGAATAACTCTCAAGCAAAGCCATCTTTCTACCCCAAATTTCTACTAAGCATTCATTTACTCAGTGATAGTGGGAAAAAGCTGTAAAATACAAAACAATGTCCTGTAAATGCTACTTATACAGGATTCTGATTGAAATTTAGCATTTGCTGGCATATCCTTATTCTATACTTGATTTACCTATTTCTAAGAAAGATCTTCAATCCTTGACTAACTTAGAGTTCTTGAAACTATGTAATTCTACAGTATACAGTTCTTGAAATCATATACTAATAGTGATCAAGTTGACATTAACACTCTCCTCTGTAGCATAAAACAACTAGTTCTGGCAGATTTTATTTTAACAACTTGGCTGCTAAAATGAATAGGTTTACTGCCCCAGAACAACATTCTAGTTAGTAAATAAGCAAGGCAAAAAGGGTCCACAATTCTTTGATTAAAAAAGGGATTCAAGAAAGTTCTGTTAAATATTATCACCACAATGACTTGGGAAATGCATTTTGATAGGCATTCATGCCCACAATTCTGGATATTGGACAAAATGGTTCTCCAGTCAAAAAAATTTGTGAATCAATTCACAAATAGAAAAATACATGTCTAATATTCTTCTGAATGCAACCCAAAATATATGACTATAGATATCATTCAGACCTAAACACAGATAAAACTAAACCAAGCACCAACACTGTTACAATCCCATCCCTGATAGCTCCATTTAAAAATATCCTGTCTATCTGCCTCTCTAACCTAAGAGCATTTTAAAGGTTCTTAATTCATTTATAGTTTAACTGTAGAAAATTATCCATTCCCTTCCATCTATTTCCTCCTATATTACTGAATGACATAAAAAGTAAAAAAAGATTCAAACACTTTTAGTTACTAGGATATCCTGACTACTCTTTAATAATTTATAGTATAATTCTAAAATATGTAAATTCTTCATCAAATTTTGTTTTTAAAGGAAATTTGGGCTTTCATGTCTTGTGGCAGTGTTTCTCTTTCTTTTTTGATTCTGCCAAATAGTAGAAAATCAATTCCTTTTTCCCACTGATGTACAAATACCTACCTAAGACAAATGGGTTCTTCATGCAAAATGCTTGTACATCAAAGGCAAGCAGAAAGCAGAAAGCTGTTAGAAAATATACTGTAGAAAAGTGTTTCTAGACAGCAGGAGTCATATGAAACAATCAGGGATAAGATCAGCATCATCCACTTTTGGTGATACTTGATACAAATACCCCTCTTTCCTATTCCAGGTGACTATAATTAGGACTTCATTTAAAGTTATTTCTGACCCATACTCAGCCCTTAGGTAAGAAAGATTTGAGACACCAACCTCTCCACCCCAACACGGGTACCTTCCTGCCTGGAAGTCACACTTACTTTTCTCTATCTGTTTTGTAGATCCGCGCAATCTCAGGCACTAAAGGATCATCTGGATTGGGATCACATAACAGAGAACAGATGGACAAGAGTACTGGAATGAAAAAAATGTATAAATTGTAGAAGATTAAAGCAAAGGTTGAAACAAATATGAGATGCCAACACATGAGAAAATTTCTATAATCTCTTTATATTGTAGTGCCTAGCAGCTTTGTAAGCTCTACCCAGCTTCATAGTAACAGTAATCAACAAAGATTCTGATTTCTCTGTGCTTGAACCTCTAAGGAGGCTGGCCCACACTGGTGAAGTGACTTGCCCAATGTCCTTGGTTAGTAATTAAATGTGGAATTAGAATTCAGGTCTTCTAAATCCTAGACCAATAACACTTTTCAGAGCCCATGAAGTTCAATTTTTAGAAGCCCATGTTCAGGGACAGATGGCTTTCAACATTCCAAAGACAACCAACTTCTGAGTGCTCTTAGTCAGAAATGACAACCATGAAATTCAACAATCACTGCTTTCTCAATGCAGGTACTATAATTCAGATGCAATGGATCTGCTTCGTATTTACTTGAAAATAATTCAGTCTAAGAACATTAAAGCCAGTAGTTTACCCCACTTATTACAGAGGATACAACATACTTCTACTAAGGTCTCAATTTCTCTTCAGTGACGATTTACAATCTCATCTAAGCTATTTCCTCATTGACAATCTGGCATGTAGAAGATAAATCTCAAAAGCACAACTTCCTCTGTTCAAATTTGTTGTTAACTTATGCATTCTTTATTGAATGCAAAGAGGCAGCCAAAGCTACTAATTACATTAAATCCAGCGGCCTCTGACATACTGAAATAAATTCCAATCCTTTTATTCTGATGCTAACAGAATTCAGCAATCTTATTTCTTTCCCTAATGTTCTGTAGCAAGAGACAATGATTAATGGGCCCACTTTACTTCCAAAACATCAAACTCAGCAGGAAAAGAATTTATTCATTTTCCTATCAAATCTATTCTACAGAGATCAAGGGCTTCTGGGAGAAAACAAAGTTCACATCCCTTCCTGCTTCGGTTTGTTAACAAAAAAGCTATTTCCTTGCCTTAAGAGTATACGGAAAATAAAAAACATCAGGAAAGATGTTTTCTGACTCTTCATTCCTGTTGCCCACAATTCTGACAGATGGCATTCCCAAAACATCATCTCTTCCCATTGTCAGGTGTATCACCTGATGCCCTCTTCAAGCACAGAACATTCTAACAGCAATTAGGAAAGATTTCATGTATTTCCTGGAAATGACAATAGGGAGTTATAGATGTTTGAATGTTCAGGAAATTATTGACTAAAGAAAGAAGAAACTTGCCTGGCCTATCAAATTGGCAAGAATACAACTTGATTCTTCACCTAAAATTAGACATACTACCAACTTGTATGTGTTAACAATTCCCTCAACTTTCCCAATTAGGCAAGTTCAAAAAGGTAAATTTTAAAGAAATAACTTTTGTGACATTTTTTCCAGGAAAGGAAGGTGGCACCTAGTGAAAAGATTCTTAGAACTCTACTTAGATTCCTTTAATTCACAGACTTATAATGTACCACACCTTCTTTCACTGTAAAGAAATAACTCCTATTTCTACAACCTGAATAGACTCTTCACTGAAGTGACTAAATTTTTACCTTTTTATACATTCTTTGCCAGTATATACATACCTTTGTTAGTGTCATAACCCATAGTCACTTCCAATTCTAAAACATATAATCAAGTGGCTTTATGGCACATGTATCTGCTTCTTTTAAGTTTTCTATATATTTAGGACCCTAACATCTACTTAAATTGGAGAATTTCAGGTCAAAATTATTGCCCTCAAAAACAGACTATGTTAAAGGGATAATTTTTTGTTTTAAACGTTAGACAGTACTTTCCACAAAATAAAATGCTAAAATGTCCAATGCTTGCTTCATTTTTTAAATTAAAGTTATCATTGATATACATTCTTATGAAGGTTTCACAAGAAAAACAATGTGGTTATTATATTCACTCTTATTATCGAATCCCCCCCATGCCCCATTGCAGTCACTGCCCAAGAGTGTAGTAATATGCCACAGTCCCTATTTGTCTTCTCTGAGCTACACTGTCTTCCCCATGACCCCATACATACCATGTGCACCAATCATGATACCCCACAATCCCCTTCTCCCTCCCTCCCCACCCACCCTCCCCCACCCCTCCCCTTTGGTAACCACTAGTCCTTAAAGGGTTAATTAATATCACACACAGGTTTTAGGCTTTTCACGGAACTGCTTGCCTTGACAAAAGGGAATCAAGAGAGTCATTAAAACATTAAACCTAGGTATGCTGATTCAATAAAATTCAAGAAAATGGCACTGCAATTATTTTAAAAGATACCTATCCAGATAGAACATAACAAATCAAATAAACTAACAGCCCTTATGACTGAGAATAATTAAAAAATCAACACCAGGCACAAAAGGGGCAAAAAAACCCTATGTTACCATTCCAGCCATCCAGACCTCCCCACTCCACCCACCCCTGAACGCCACCTCTCTTGATCCCGTTACTAGATTTCTCTCTCTACTGCTCCTTGTTGAAGAGCAACCAGGCCAGAAGTCTCAACAACAGGTATACCTCAACAGCATTTGGTTTTCTTTTTAAAAGACCTTTCACGAGTAGTCCCTGAATTCCAAGGGGGCCTACAAAAAGAAAAAGGGCCACTTATCTGGAAAGCTATTTCAATCATTATTTTAAAAAATGTGGTCCTCTGATTTCTTGTTTCTATTCTTGCTTAGGACCCCAGGAATTTTAATTTAATTCCCCAGGGTTTTTTGTTTCTTTAAAAAATTAATTTGTCAGAGTATACAAGTCTTATCACAGTATAACATTAAATGTTGTAACATGACAAAGTAATCAAAGTCTCCATTAACAGATGAATGGATAAAGAAGACATGGCACATATACACAATGGAATATTATTCAGTCAGAACAAAGAAAAATCCTGCCATTTGCAACAACATGGATAGACCTAGAAGGTAGTATGCTCAGTGAAATAAGCCAGGGGAGAAAGACAAATACCATATGATTTCACTTATTATAAAACAAAACAAAACAAACAAAACAAAATAGCAGTAGACTCATAGACACTGTGAAATGATTGGCGGTTACCATGAAGGACGGGTCGCAGTGGGTGAGGAGGGTGGGGGGGTAATAAAGGGGCACACAAATTATCAGTCATAATCTAAGTTGGTCACGAGGATGGTAGTACATACAGCCAATGATTCAGTAACATGTCCCTATGTTGACAGAGACTAGCTGCACTCGTTGGAATGAGGATTTAATAATGTGGGTAACTGTTGAGCCACAGTGTTATATACTTGAAACCAATATAAGATTGTATATCAACTATACTTCAATAATAAAAAAGGCTGTAACATGACAAATATCCAGCACATTAAATAGTGCCTTTATCTCAGTTTGGGTGCTTACAAAGCACATTAACTTGCACATTTTAATCTTCCTAATAACAATGAAATAGTTATTATTATCATCCTTATTCTACAGATAAAAAAAATCCCTGAAAAATACAGAGGCTAATTTGTCTCAAGCCTTATTTAGTAAGAGGTGGAGCTGAGATCTGAATGAATACAGTCAGTTGGATCCAGAATCTATGTTCTCTACCATGCTGCCTTCTATCTAAATGTACACATTAAAGAAATGATAAAATATAGAAAGTATTTTCATACAACAAATTTCACCAACTACCCAAACTCATTCTAGCTACGTAACATACTTTTCTATACAACTCAAGTCATAATATATACAAATTTTATCTCTCTTCTGCTTTTTTCAAATATATTTTTCCCATTTTTCATATGTGCTGAACTGATTAATTTCTTTCTTTACTGTTGGACCTCTAAGTAATTTCTAATTTTCAGAAATAAATCATGCTGTCAAAAATATACTTGCACACAAAGCTTTTTTTAGCATTTGGGGCTGTTTTCTTAGTACCAGTGAATGAAACAATAATCACTGGGTCAAAGGTCTTAATGATTAAGGTTCTTACCTCTTAATACATACTTGCACACTGGACTATACAAACCTATATTTCTATATGTAGTATGTAAGTACTCATTTCAATGTACCTCAACAGCATTTGGTTTTCTTTTTAAAAGATCTTTGTTAATTAGAAAGGTGAAACATGGTAACTTATTTTAATTTTCACTTCTTTGATTATTTTGTTTATTTCTGTCCACTCTTCTACTGGGATATAGATTTTTTTTTCTCTTCTGATTTATGTGTGTTCTTTGTATTTTAAACATACTAGCCCATTATGTTTGCAGCCTATTTCTTGTAATTTTTTTTGACAATTTTTAATCCACTTGTGATTTCATTTTGGTATGATGTTGAGGGGTTGTACAATTTCAAATTAACACATTAGAAAATGTTTAATTTACCCACACTTGATTCACTGATAAAATAAAATCCCCAATCTATTCATGTAGTTAGGTCTTATTTAGAAGTAGTACTGGATGTTTCACCAAAAACTCAGCAACTAACTTTGTCTATACATTTTCTCACACACACACACACACACACACACGACTATATACCAAACATTGTTAAGATGCTCCAATAAATCTTGATATCAAATACCCATTCCATTACCTTTTGAAATAGTTAGTGCTGGAGACCACTGTGACCGTAGAATATCAAGACAAATGCTGCCATTACTGTTGATATTTGGATGATAAATTCTTGTTGTAAATGCAACCTATAGAAAAAAGGAAAACTTTTTGTAAATTGGTTTCTTAGTATTGCAGAAAAGCACGTAAAAAAACCAATTGCCATATCCCAATTACCTTAGGTGGTTTGAAGGGGTAATCTGTTGGGAAATGAATTGTCAAGAAAAATACTCCACCCTGATAGGGACTGTCATTCTGTTGATAACAAGAAAACGGTATTAAGTTAAGTGAATTTCATGAACTATTTATTCTAAAATTAATCTGAATACTTACTGGCCCCATTATTGTAGCTTGCCAATGGAACACTGAAAAAGAACAACAGAAAATTACCATGAAGCAGAATCTACATTGTACCCAGACAATAACAACACATCATTCCATCTATTCAAATTCATTTATAAGCAGTATGATGAGTCCTGGGCAGGATGAGGAATCAAAAACAGGTTTGATTTGAGTGTGGAGAGAGAGAGAGAGGGAAAAAAAAGACTAGTTTGTCTAGAACAGTGATAAGGTGTTCCATTAAAAGGTATCTGGGCTAAAACATTCTGAAAGTTAATGTCAGGGAGACAAATTATTTTCAGGGTCCAAAGTTCCACTTTTAAAGAGGTATTTCTTACCTCAAAAAGTAAAAAAGAACCAAAAGATTCCAACTCTTTGATGTATTATATCATTTAAAAAAAATTTTTTAAGGTATGATTGATATACACTCTTATGGTTTCACATGAAAAAACAATGTGGTTACTACATTTACCCATATTATCAAGTCCCCACCCATACTCCAATGCAGTCACTGTCCATCAGTGCAGCAAGATGCCACAGATCCACTATGTGCCTTCTCTGTGCTACACTGTTCTCTGCATGATCCCCCACACCATGTGTACTAAACATAATACCCTTCAATCTCCTTCTCCCCCGCCCGCCCACCCTCCGACACCGCCCCCCTTTGATAACCACTAGTTCTTGGAGTCTCTGGGTCTGCTATTTTGTTTTGCTTCAAGGTTATATTCCACAAATGAGGGAAATCATCTGGCATTTGTCTTTCTCCGCCTGGCTTTTTTCACTGAGCATAATGTCCTCCAGCTCCATCCATGTTGTTGCAAATGGTAAGATTACTTTCTTTCTTATGGCCGAATAGTATTCCATTGTGTATATGTACCACATCTTCTTTATCCACTCATCTACTGATGGACACTTAGGTTGCTTCCATATCTTGGCTATTGTAGAAGTACTGCGATAAACATACGGGTGCATATGTCTTTTTTAATCTGAGAAGTTGTATTCTTTGGGTAAATTCCAAGGAGTGGGATTCCTGGGTCAAATGGTATTTCTATTTTTAGTTTTTTGAGGAACCTCCATATTGCTTTCCACAATGATCGAACTAGCTTACATTCCCACCAGCAGTGTAGGAGGGTTCCCCTTTCTCCGCATCCTCACCAGCAATCGTTCTAGTTTTTTCGATGTTGGCCGTCCTTACTGGTATGATGTCATATCTCATTGTGGTCTTAATTTGCATTTCCCTGATGATTAGTGATGTGGAGCATCTTTTCATGTGTCTGTTGGTCACCTGAATTTCTTCTTTGGAGAACTGTCTCTTCATATCCTCTGCCTATCTATTAATCAGGTTATTTGCTTTTTAGGTGTTGAGGCACGTAAGTTCTTTATATATTTTGGATGTTAACCCCTTGTCAGATATGTCGTTTACAAATATTCTCCCATATTGTAGGATGCCTTTTTGTTCTGTTGATGGTGTCCTTTTGATGTATTGCATCATTTCCCCAACACAGTTACATAGATATATACTTCTTTCGTAATACTGCTATAGAGAGTTCAAAGTCAAAGTAGGTAATACTCAAATTAGGAAACAAAAAAAAAAATTTCTAAAATGTCTTAAGTGTATGTTCTTTAGAAGTACTGATTCTTCAAAAACAACTGAGAGATAAATACTATGACTCTTGTTAAAATGATCTAGAATCTATATATAGTACAGAAGAGAAAGACAAACTGCTAAACTATAAACACATTAAAATGAATTTAGTTGACAAAAGCATTTGAAGACCTACCACTTAAATCTCTGTAAGAATACTTACAGAGAATCATTGACTTAGCCATCATCCCCACCCCTCAACCCCTTGGAACTCTCTTACAAAAAGGAGGGAAGATGGTAGTGAAAGAATATTTAACCTGCCTCAAATTACAATGGTTTCATAATCAGTTCAAGAATCACTACAGGTTCCCAGTAGAAAGAACTCCAAATATAATTACTGGGTGAAATACTTGGACATAGCATAACACACTGCTATATTTTATATGAACATTTATTTCAAAAATCTTTAAGGATCAATCTTAGGAGCTATTCGAAATAAAAATTCATGATACTGTATTTAAAATTTTTGATTGTCCAAAAACAAACTTAAACAACAAATAAAACCTCCCACTACCACCTCGGTTTGATGCTGTCAAACCAAATTACACAAACTGAAAGCTACAATTTCTTTTATGAGAGTTTAAATGTGAAGTTCACAGCTCAATGATTACTCTTTAGTACCCTCAAGGATGAAAAGTCTTTTGAAGCTAAAAGGGATAGAATATTTGTTATAGTTGGAGATTGATTCTCAGGAGACCTACATTTGAATTCAAGTATTGATCTCTAGAGAGTCAAGTCACAGTCACCAAGTGTTCAAAACTAAAGAAAACAAAGCAGATCATATAACCAACAAGTCTTTGGCTTATTTCTCCTTTCAGGAAGTATACTACTACTTCCTGCTTACCAGCTCTTTGCAGAAAAATGGGAAAAAATTTATTGGGGCAGTAAAATCTGGATATTTAAAAATAAAGCATTTTATTACTAAATTTATTATTAAATATATATTATTTAAATATAAAATAAAGACCACTTTATTCTTACATTAAAAACCAGTAACATTTGGTACTGAGAGATTTGAGGGCTAAGATAGTCATAAGGAGCTCAAACAGTTTCATTTTGGCCAACAATTTCTTTCTTCCTAAGATTAAATTCTGCTTCATTGTAACAAAAAATGATCAAAGTGCATTTAGCCATCCAATTACTTTGCTTTATCCTTATGTGGTTTATCACAAGACCTGATCAGTCTTCAGGTCTTGACAGTAATCATCCTCAAATGTTCTCAAATATCCACAAGATTTTTTTTTTTGGTATCATTAATCTACAATTACATGAGGATACACAAGATTTTAAAGTATATCAATAAACTCCATCTAGATGACCAATTTTAACAATGTAAGGAAGTTATTCTGCCCTTAAGGAGATTTTCCTTATTCTCTTTCAGAAGGTAGGTACTGCTGAGTTTAGTAGCATGTGACTCAAAGTTGAATAGGAAGGTCAGGAATTAAGGGAGAGGTTATTCTTTTTTAAATAGCTTTGAGAGAGAATGTACATACAACATAAAGTGTACAATGATGTTTATTAACATGTTCACAGTTGTGCACCCATCACCATAAATTTTTAGAACATTTTTATCACCCCAAAAACAAATCCATATCCATGAGCAGTCACTCCCCATTCCCTGCAACTCTCCAGGCCTATGCAATCATTACCTACTTTGTCTCTAAGCATTTGCCTATTCTGGACATTTCATATAAATGGAATTATACACTCCGTGGCCTTTTGCATCTGGCTTCTTTCACTCAGCATAATGCAATGTTTTTAAGGTTCATCCATGTTGTAGTATGTATCAGTTCTTTGTTCCTATTATTACTGTATAATATTCCACTGTATAGATATACCACATTTTATTTCTCCTTTCATCAGCTGGTGGGCAGTTTTGGTTGTTTACACATTTTCGCTGTTATAAATAATGCTTCTATGAATATTGACACAGAAGTTTTTGTGTGGATGTTTTTCTCTTGTATATATACCTAAGAGTGAATTCACTGACCATAAGGTAACTATATTTAACTTCTTGAGGAACCACCAGACTGCTTTTCAAATTCCTTCTTTTACATTCCTACCAAAAATGTAAGAAGGTTCCAATTTCTTCACATCCTCGACTGTTGTTGTTAATTGATTTTTTGATTCCAGCCATCCTAGTGGATATAAAATGGTATCATTATGGTTTTTTGTTAATTTTTTGATTCTAGCCATCCTAGTGGGTGTAAAGTGGTATCTCATTATGGTTTTGATTTGCATTTCCTTGAGGACTATCATGTTGAACATCTTTCATGTGCTTATTGGCCATTTGTCCATCTTCTTTGGAGAAGTCTATTCAGATCCTTTGCTCGTTTTAAAACTGGGTTATTCATCCTCATATTGCTGAGTTACAAAGGTTTTTTATTTTTATTTTGGTATCATTAATATACAATTACATGAGCAACATTGTGGTTACTAGATTCCCCCCATTATCAAGTCCCCACCACATACCCCATCACTGTCTATCAGCGTAGTAAGATGCTAAAGAGTCACTACTTGCCTTCTCTGTGCTGTACTGCCTTCCCTGTGCCCCCTCTACATTATGTGTGCTAATCATAATGCCCCTTATTCCCCTTCTCCCTCCCTTCACACCCCACCCCCGAGTCACTTTCCCTTTGGCAATTGTTAGTCCATTCTTGGGTTCTGTGAGTCTGCTGCTTTTTTGTTCCTTCAGTTTTTGCTTTGTTCTTATGCTCCACAGATGAGTGAAATTATTTGATACTTGTCTTTCTCTGCTTGGCTTATTTCACTGAGCATAATACCCTCTAGCTCCATCCATGTTGTTGCAAATGGGAAGATTTGTTTTCTTCTTATGGCTGAATAATATTCCATTGTGTGTATGTACCACATATTCTTTATCCATTCATCTACTGATGGACATTTAGGTTGCTTCCATTTCTTGGCTATTGTAAATAGTGCTGTGATAAACATAGGGGTGCATATGTCTTTTTCAAACTGCGCTTCTGCATTCTTAGGGTAAATTCCAAGGAGTGGAATTCCCGGGTCAAATGGTATTTCTATTTTTAATTTTTTGAGGAACCTCCATATTGCTTTTCACAATGGTTGAACTATTTTACATTCCCACCAGCAGTGTAGGAGGGTTCCCCTTTTTCCACATCCTCGCCAGCATTTGTTGTTCTTAGTCTTTTCACAAAGGGTTTTTTTTAAAGTACACTTTTGGATAAATATTCATCAGGTATCTGACTTGCAAAAATCTTTCCCATTCTGTTTTTTTCACTTTGTTGATAATACCATTTGCAGCACCTAAATTTTAAATTTTGATGAAGGCTAATTTATCTATTTTTTTCTTTTATTGCTTATGCTTTAGGGGAGTCTTATTTACTATCCAGCCTAACAACTTTCCTATACGAGAAAGAAATGTGATAGTAACAACTATGGTAGAAGCAAGGGCAAATTATTTTAGCACAACAGAGAACTTCAAAAATGAAATCTAATCCTCAGACTTCAAACACTTTTAAAGATCAGCCACTCTCAACTTTGAGGAATTTACCAGAAATAAAACTGCTTTTTCAATGAAAAGATCACAGGATGCAGGTGGACTATATGACACTATGGAATCACAAAACTAGAATCAGAAAACTTGAGACTGAGTCCACTTTGGGAACCTTCACAAGTCTCTCACTAAATTCTTCTCTAAAATAGCTTACAATTTCTACTCCACTCACTAAAAGAATTGTTGTGGTGCTTAAATGAGATACTGTATAGGTATGTGGCCTGTCCTATTTAGTGTCTCATAGTTACTTCTACTGGACAGGTCTGAATATAATCATGTAAACTGAATTTTTCATCACATTTAGTCAGTCTTATGATTTATAATATCTGTTTATTTGTAAAGCAATACTCGTGAAAGGGCCTCACTTTGATTCTTAAGGATTTAGCAAACAAAAAACAAAACACACACATACAAACCCAAAACAAACACAAATCTTAGAAATCACGAAAAAATATTTTAATTTAAGCTAATATAACCTCATATTTATGTTTTGTCTTCTTATTCTATATACTTCTCTTACACAAATGTTTCCAAGTATCCTCACTTTTTCCTATTCGCTAAATGTTATATTTTTTTGTGAATTAGTTTTGTGTCATAAAGCAAAGCCTTGTTCAAATATCCTCCCTTTAAAAAAGGCTAGATGATGGCATAAAGGGGAAAAGCTGTGTTGGGACGCAGTAGAACAAAAGGAAAATTATTATACAACATGTGCAATAAGATCTAATTATTTTAGACAGGCTTAAGCAGATAAATTGGACATTAAAAATGAACAAATTGAAACTGTCTTCTCAAGTATAAGCCAGCAGAAAGACAGACATCCCATAATCTTTAGCATTATTTTACTTAAAGAACAAAAGCTAGTTGTAGGTAAAAGCTCAAATATTTTACCCCAGGAAAATACTCAGAAGGGATGAAGGATTTAGCAAACAAAAAGGCCAATGTACAAAGAAGCCAGAACAACTATAGAGACACTATCTGGCTGAAGAGGTTCAAAATGTAATGAACAATACAGAACATGGTAGGATAGGTACAAAACTAAATCTTTCATGGGAAAGTAAGGGGTAAACACTGCCTGTTCCCTACAACATAATTACCTCTTCATACAAAATAACCTTAAGAGATATACATTAATCAGTCCCAGAGTTTCTCAAAGGCAGACTATTATACTGTTTTACTCCATCATTCCTTTTAAACACTTACTATCATCTCCAACGGGACCTGCTGAACACTGTGCTGGGGGGTCTCGTGCCAGGTCATTCAATTCCTTAAGAAAGGAGACAAGAAAAGAAATGTATTCAACATAAATGAAACTTTTTCCATTAATAGAATTTTTATTGTTATTATTCTCTGTCCCTCCACTAAAGCTCGTTGAGAAGCACTCCTTCAAAGTCAGAGAAGGGTAGATTCATGGATCTTTCAAGTATTTTGGATTCTTGAATGCAAATAAATGTATGTTTAAAAGAAGTGGGTCATTTTTGCTTTGTTCAGAGTTTAGTAGGTAAATGCAAGGAAGATCATCATTATGTACTAAAGAGCCACAAAAGCTGTTCTAAATAAAAATTGCTTAGTTTTCAAAAAAGACTCAAGGCCAGTTTTTGCACTGCAAAAACTATTAGGTTATCTTGGGACAATCTCTTAAAATCATAAATGTTCCAAATTACATGGTACCATCTGGTAAGATGTTGATGTTTTCAGCTGATATGTACTACCAGGGTTATAAAAGTAGTAGAAGATACTTTAAAGAGGATATATTAAAAAGGCTGGCTGACATAATAAAACCAATCATAAAGTTTTATAATCAGAGACACATCTACCTGTAGTAATGCTCTACAACCAGATGCCAGTTTCCTAGCTATTTTAACAGAAGAGCCCACAAACTTTGAGATTTGTTCTGGGTGGGGATACCTGAAAAACAAGGCAGGAACTCACACTATATTCCTCTTCCCTTTGCTTTGGTATGTGAGGTAAAAACAAGCTCTGGGGAAGGACTAGTGTTTGATTACATTTTAAAACCACAATAATAAAAACAGTAAAATCTACTATTTTTAAAGTACAGTAACTATTTTTAATTCTATTAAGTTATACCAAAGTTATTATTTGAAAGAGAAAGCATCATATGTGATGGCCATATGATCTGACAATGTAGATATAACCATAAAAACAGGAGAACAGGGATAGCATTTGCTAAGAAAACTCTTAAATCTGTTTTCAGTAATCATAATTGGAGGTGATATTACTGGTTATTCTAAGACTAGTAACAAAGCAAATGAGTAATTATGAAATTTTTAAAAGTATGATTTAAATAATCTACAAAATACTATATACTTTTTAATTTGCAGCACATACTGATTTAAGTCCCTTCCTTACTCAACCAGTCATTTTGATACACCAATTATTCTGTTTTATCCTATCTGTAAGCACTGGGGTATGTCATCTGTACTTCAATATAAACAATTTAAAAATAAAATAGTATTCATAATTTCTTTAAAGTGCTGGGATTGAGATAAAGATTTAACAATATTTACTTCTTCAAGTATCTCAATTTTTGGATTTTTATCACTCTACAACAGAGATTTCTTGCCCATCTCAAGAAAAAAATAACCTACTGTACAGTTCCCATTCCCAAATGTTGTCTGTAACACAGGTCAATGCAACTAAGAATGCTTATTTGATTTAAAACACAAAAATTATCTATTTTTTTTTACTGATATAGCAAGAGGTTGCTATTAAAATATAGTATGATTGAATAAGCTATTTTGAAGTCTGTGGTATTCATTAAAGATAATTTTGTGATTTATCCTTAATACTTTCCTCTTTTCAAATTAATTTTCAAAAAGCTCTTTGCTTTTTTCCATGCTGAATGACATCATGCTTTAACATACAGAACTAAGATTTATCTTAGCTGAATATAAGATCCTTCAGTCTTATATTTCATGAGCTAGCCTGGTAATTTAAAAAAACCTAACCTGAACTTAGGCTAGCAGACATTTAACACACTATTCAATACTTTCTTGGTTCAAGGCACTGATATGGAGAATCTCCAAAGCATAATGCTAAGTGAAAAGAAGTCAGACATAAAAAGACTACATTCAGTACAATTCCACTGATACAACTTCCTAAAAAATGCAAAGTTCCAGTAATAGAAAGGAGCTCAATAATTCCAGGGACTGGTAGGAGTTAGAGACTGACTACAAAGGGACATGAAGAAATTTTGGAGGATGACATAAATGTTCTCTATCATCATTTGGTAGTGATTATACAACTGTGTATATATTTATCAAAAAAACTATACTAAGATTTGTTGAATTTTATTGTATAGAATAATATCTTAAAGTTGTTTATTTTAAAAAGCATATATTTAGCCATCTTTGTGTATGCATAACATATCTCTGAAGAATACAAAAGGAATTAGTTAACAGTACTTGCCTTCTGGAAGTAAAGTTTGCTTAGGGTGAGATGGGAACTGTTTATGTATTCCTTTCATACCTTTGAAATTTTGTAACAAGTGTATTTATTGCTTATTTGAAAAATAAAATTACCAGTTCTGACTGTATATCTGGAACTAAAATAAAATAGCTACTAAAAGTTGTAACCATCTGGAGGGCAATCAAAATAGTAAAAACCCAGTTAGACTGGATAAATGAGAAGCTACAAAATCTGATATCTTGGCATCAAAGATGAAAACTGAAGTTGAATCTTAGTATTTAATAAAGGCACTGATCTAGACAGATCACTTGGCAGAAAAAAAATGATATATCAAGCTGTTTTTTAACAGTTGGCTTTATACTTGGCTTTATACCTATACATTAATTTCTTTAATTTTTTACTCTAAGTTAAACAGTATTCATATTGTCTTGTATATCATATACCAAATATACATCACTGGGATTGAGATGAGGCTTGGACAAAACCCAACACCAAGGAATTTATTAAAAAACTTCTTTTCTGTAAAAAGAGCAATAGAGAAATAAAAATATAAAAGTATACATAATTAAATTTAGAAAAAAGGAGGTAAGTTTGATAGTTAAGGTAGAGGATCCTCAATGTCTAAAAATATTTTATATTCTAACTTTATTTGAAATCTAAAAAAAGGTATTAAAATAAAGTTCTTATTGTGGGAGCAAACTATAGATTTTAGCAAATAGTTCTCAATTTAAAGATTTTCTTTGATGCTGTATATTCCCCTTGTTTGTAGGTATATAGCAGAACTAGTATTTTTTGAAGATTAAGGGTTATGAAAAATTTTGATTTTCTGTACTTTTCTGAAGTGTTTCTTGTTAGTTCAAATAGTCCTGAAACCTTTATACCAATTA
Organism: Manis javanica; assembly: GCF_040802235.1. Taxonomy (NCBI): domain Eukaryota; kingdom Metazoa; phylum Chordata; class Mammalia; order Pholidota; family Manidae; genus Manis; species Manis javanica. Next base: position 86,501,522 of record NC_133169.1, on the reverse strand, counting down.
ATGTAATTATTTCAAGTAAGGTTTAATTCACTATGGACTTTAACATTCATTTAACATTCATTTCCTACTACTATCTTTTGGGCTCAGGATAATAACAATGTCTTATATTATTTCTTAAGAAGTATTTTCCATAGGATTAGTATTTAAAAGAGACCACTATTAAATAAAATAGAACAGTAAAACCTCTGAAAGCCTCATATTTCTCTATCAAAGCACTATAGCAAAAAGAAAGAAACCTTCCTAACTCTGAAAGGAGGGGGTCCTGAATGGGATATGTAGATTTTCCTTTCACTGTATATACCTAAGGACTCAAGTTGGGCCATTAGTTGGTAAAAATTAATGTTTCTATTAGTTATTTCAAAATAACCCTTTCCCCCAACTAACAATGATGAAACAAAATACAGATGGCATAGAATACAGATTCATTTTACCATTTTAGTTCTCACCCTATAGTATAAGATGAAAGGAACAAATAGGAAAATGAGAGGTTGTAGAAAAGTGGCTTAAAGTAAAGTTTTAATAGTTCTGAATATAGCTATACAAATCAAATCTTTGAAGATGATGATCAGGATATGAGAATATTTAAGCAGAGATTAATATTCACAAAATTATAATTTCAAAGTCAGAAAAGATAATCTAGACCAATTCCCAATTCTGTAACAAAACAAGATACAAACTAACTCAGTGAAGATAGGTTATTACTAGTAATCAGCAGAGTAAGGATGTGGTGTCCTTACTGGCACATGCTTCTCTAATCTAGATCTAAAACATTAGAGATGCGCAAGTTAGAATGTCTGAGAATCTACATGCTGCCCAGGAAATTCAGGTGAACCTTCTTAAAGATGATTGAACTGCAAAGAAAGGGCAGTAGTTCTTAAAACTGAGATCCTGACACCGAAGCATCAGTTTCACAAGGAAACTTACTTAGAAATGCTAATCCTCATGCTCCAACCAGACCTACTCAATCAGTCCTAGAGTGTAGCCCAACATGTTTTTTAAACAAGCCCCCCAGGAAATTAGGATGCATACTAAATGTCAATTACCTTTATGATCAACAAATTAATCATCAGAGACAAAAGGCAATGCTAGAAAACACTACCAGCAAGATTGTAGGGGAAGGGAAGGTACAGGGCACAATAGCAGCACTAAATGAAGATATCAAGAAAGGGGTGAGACTTAGAAAAATAAGATGTTTCACATTTTCAAGACACACTGAAGGGAAGCAGTCTATTACCATAGTACTGCATTCTCCTAACCCCACTATTTTACCAGTTGGAACAGGGTTAACTTAATTTTTATTACCCACTTATGTGTTCAGCATAATACTTGAAGCTAACAATTGAAAATAATTGCTAGAGTATTTAAAATTACAAATATTTTAAACTTGAGAAATATTAAGTCATAGTTATCCTAGATGAATTTGAGAAAGAGTGTAATTTCTGACAATATCAAATTATAAAATCTCAAATTATCTGGTACTTATATACTTAGTCACTTGGCACTCTCAAATATTTTCTATTTCTCTCTTAATAATGCTGCCCTCTATTATAAAGATAAATTGATAAAAACATGTATTAGTATCAATCTTTCCCTGAACTGAGTCTAAGCAGTAGTATCCTTATTTGAGTTTAGTCTATACTCCCTTAAAAATTTTACATCAATTAAAAGTACAGAAAATGCTTACCACAAAACAACCCAGCTTTGCCAAATCTTAACATTGCCATATTAATACTGAGTATCCTCCCTGAGGTATGATTACACTGGATTTACTATTTATCATTTCCTTGCATTCTTTTATACTTTTCTATGTGTCCATAAACAACGTAGTGTTACTTTTTTTTACTTTTAAGAAGTATTACATGGCATGTATTCTATACTTTGCTTTTCCCTCAACATATTGAGATACTTTTCCATGAAGATACACAAGTAGATCTAATTTATTTCTTTTCACTGATGTTTGTTCATTTTGTACAGCCCCTTTCTAACCATGCAACAATGGTCTTTTACTATGCATGGATTTTAAAAATTATTTCAATTCATACACACAGGCAAAAATAACTGTAGTGTTCAACACACTGGAACTTGCAAACTTGATCACTGCCCAGAGAAAAGAAAATTATCCCTAAAACATGCTTAATCAGGAGGCCAATTCATCTACCAATCACCAAGACCATGGAGATGAATATGAAAGACACTGCCCCCATCTGAACTTTCATTCACTACCATTCAGTAACCCTTCCTCAGGACCGGATCAGCAGCATATTTCCTGCCAACAATTATTAATGTCCAAGAAGATTTCCATCATCACCTTCTACTATGGAAATTTGGGATATATGCTTCTTAGGTAACACCAGAAAATGTGTTGGTGCTTGAGGGAACCCCTTTTTAATTATAATTTTGTCAATTCTATAGTTAATGTTTCATATAAATGATTTGCTATTTATTAAACTTTGTTTAATAAATATATGTAATAAAAATAAACATTGTTTAATAATAATGTTTAAAATGGAATTTTCTTTGAAATGCTAAATGGATGGCTATTTTTAGTTTATTAAAAAACTGTAGATGTCCTTCATTTCAATAATTGGTTCTACCAAAAAACTGCATAGAGATTTTTATGCTGCATATGTTGAAAACTTAACATCTTATGTGCAAGTATATTAATGAAAATAAGTTTCCATAAAATTATAATGTTATTCTATAACCTGTTTATGCTCTTGCTGGTATCAGTAGGGGCAACAGGCAGAATTTAGGTTTTCTAAGACTTAATATTCTTTGATGTTTTCTTATTATTCTGCTCTTAGGTAACTTTAAGCAAGTCATTCAACTTCTCCAGTTCAGTTTTCACATCTGTAAAACAAAGAAGTTAAACTAAAATAGAAATTTACACAGCAGTTTGGTCATAGGTTTAGGGACCAAATAAATTTGGGAAAAATTATAATCCACATCCTTACAAAAATATTTAAGGTTGTAAAGAAGTCCTGTATAAAGAAAACACTATTGTTTGGACACAGAAACAGGCTTTGCCTCTTTCCTTGGCCCATTTTTCCTATGCCACATTCCCACTTGAGATTTTATTCTCACAAAGTGCCTTATATGTCTGTGGGAAAGTCAGAAATAAGTCTGAAGGAACCAAGAAAATAATTTTTTATCCCAGACCAAGTCATTATTATTTTAGAGTGAAAGCCTTTTAAGCATGACATAGAGAAATCTACAACATGGCTTAAACTGTCCTATAGTTATTTCTCATAGCTATATCTTGTCTATCAATCACTTCAATGTGTTTTTTTTCTTTCTTTTTTTTTTTACTGTGATAAAGTTCAAATAAGATTCACCATCTTATCCATTTTTAAGTGTATAGTTCAGTGGTATTAAATATATTCATAATGTTGTGCTCAAAGTGTATTAAGAGAATGTTTACAGCAAGAGAAAGCTCATGTATGAGCAGCTTCTCAGACAGTTAATGAAACATAGATTTCCTTTCCAAGGCAGATTACATGTTTCTATTAATTTTCAAAAACAGGGATTTTTTTTAGAAAGTTACTTTCGTCAAGTTGATAGCTTCCAGTACTGATCAAATATACAGCTACTGTGTTTCTGGCATAAAATAGCTTTTCTAGGTAAAAATGGGGGACAATATTTTTCTCATGAAGCACATACCTTTAAAAAGGGAAATGATATGCTATATAAAGATATTAGCAAAATTTGTCATAATCCTATTTATTATACTACATTAGTTAGGTAAATACTGAAAGCTTATACTATCTATATCACCACCCCAAAAGTAAAGCTAAACAAGGTACCTTATTGTATTTATTTTTATAAAGTATGATCCAAAATTCTGTGTAACAGAGGAGATCCCGATTACCCTAAGGTAAAACAAAATAATTAAAAGAATTACAGAATTTTAAAGAAAATTCTTTAGACTCATTATTGACCTTAATTTTATAACCAAGGCTACACTTTAAGAGGGTAAGGCGTGGAATCAGGAAATCAAGAATAATGAAGCCTCTCACCATCCAGCAAGTAGGAAAAATCTACTGTGTGAAAAAAGTTTTAAATAAAAGTGAATTCAGACTTGTAAGATTTATATAAAACACATTGAAGTTTAGTTACAAGGCATTCAGAGTTCCTTGGCACATTTAAAATTTCACCAAGGAGAAACCAGTATGAAATTCTGACAATGCATATGATTAACCCAATTATGAACTTGAGGTTAAAATTGTGTAAAAAGCAGTGACTGCAATGGGGTACGGAGGGGGAACTCCATAATATAGGTGAATGTAGTAACCACAGTGTTTTTCATGTGAAACCTTCGTAAGAGTGTATATCAATAAAAAACAGTTGTATAAAAAGGCTAGACTCCCTTTAACTTATATCTATTTCCACAATAGCAGTTATGGTTTTGAAACACATTAACACTAAACACTTCCACTTAAAAAGATTGGTATTCACATGCTACTCTTTAGGATGACAACATCTTTTTTTATTCCCCAGGGACATACTTCTTTCTCCAAGTACCTATATTATTCATTAACTGTATTAATACATATCTAGTAGCATATATGGTACTATATGATAAATTTCATGTTCAATTTTTTTGTCCACAACTATTAGCAATCCACAACTTTTGTATATCCTCACCTCTTGAATGCTTAATTATAAATTTCTTGAGTGAGAGACAAGACGTATCATATTCTTTATTGCATTTCCCAGAGACTGGAACATAAGAGACACTCAAATGCCTGAACAAGTGGATGAATGCTTAGCACTGGATCAAGCAGAATTTGTGCTTAAACACTTGCAAATGCGAAGATAAACAAAAACACACAACTTCCAAGGGGAAGTCCATTCCACTTGGTCTGATCATCTACAGTGTTAGGAAATAGAAAAGTTAGTATATAGCGACATACGAAATATATTAAGATTTGATTACTGAACTTGAATGGAAAAGGTGTTTTGGGGTGAGACTGGATAATATCAGAGAGAGAACAAGGAGTTTCTTCCTTTGAGCATTTCAGCAACAATCACTTAGATGGAAATATTCTGTTATAATTAAACATGATATTCTTTGTTCATTACCAAATATCAAGAACCTTTCCTAGATCTTATTTTCCCTATAAGAATTACCTTTTACTCATTTCAAAACTTTAAAAAAATGTATTAGCTTTCAATTGTAAAACAGTCCAAAACTCTAGGGTAAGTCTGCTTGGAATACTCTTCTGCACCCCACCTCCATGACCTTTAGGCTTCATTTATGTGTTGACATTAGAGAGGGGCTTGTAGGGAGCCTATTTCCATTTGATTCCCTGTTACATAAAAAAATAGAATGGAAAGTGCAAGTTGCCTTAACAACTCAGCATAGTTCATATTCATGTGATTATTAGATGTCACTTGCCCCAGTGACAAATAGGGACCTGAACTCTTAGCTCTTGCACAGTGCCTGGTCCAAGGAAAGTGCCCAGTAAATATCTGTTGAAGAACAGATAGTTGTAATTACACACAGTAATTTTAAGTACCTAGAGAAAGATAATGCCATCTTTCACTGACTGTAAGATACTTTAAAAAAATACAACTGAAATCAAGCTACATATTACAATCAACCGGCATGTCAGCTTAACAGGCAGCATGTTTTCTTAGTAGTACATACTATTAATGGTACATCTTTGAATTAATAGCATCTTAGATTCAATGAAGGTACCTGGAAAGTACATTACACTACAGTCTTGGGATCATATATCTAACAAAGTATAATTTTGGCAATCAGGGCCAAGGTAGATGATGACTGAGTGTAAGTGACAGAGGTAGGACAAGAAAATGCCCAACTCTTCCAGATTACTTCTCTAGTAGGGGAACAAAATATTAGGAAGGTACACATGGTACCCAAAGCAAAACAAACTGCTGTTCCTTGGTAACAACGCAGAGCTGCTGAGCAGTGGTAGCTAAGTTGTGAGGACAGGTTGAACCCCACATAGGGTCTCTGTCAGGATCTCACATTCCCTCCCAGTTCAGTTACTGAAGCTGTGGTCAGTGCTCTTCAACACCTAGGTCCAAAATGAAGATGGAACATAACCAAGTAGATAGGAAGAGCCTCTGCACTAAAAGACAGAGAGGGTGGAAGTTAGGATAGCCACCATCCAAAAGACAAGGAACAACAAATGCTGGTGAGGATGCAGAGAAAAGGGGAACCCTCCTACACTGCTGGTGGGAATGTAAATTATTTCAACCATTGTGGAAAGCAATATGGAGGTTGCTCAAAAAACTAAAAATAGAAATACCATTTGACCCAGGAATTCCACTCCTAGGAAGTTATCCAAAGGAAACAAGATCTCAGATTCAAAAAGACATGTGCACCCCTATGTTTATTGTAGCACTATGTACAATAGCCAAGAAATGGAAGCAACCTAAGTGTCCATCAGGAGATGAATGGATAAAGAAGATGTGGTACATATATACAAAGGAATATATTATTCAACTATAAGAAGAAAACAAATCCTTCCATTTGCAACAACATGGATGGAGCTAGAGGGTATTATGCTCAGTGAAATAAGCCAGGTGGAGAAAGACAAGTACCAAATGATTTCCCTCATTTGTGGAGTATAACAACAAACCAAAACTGAAGGAACAAAACAGCAGCAGACTCACAGACTCCAAGAAGGGACTAGTGTGGGGGCCCAGCCTACGGCCGAGGCTGAGCCCCACTCTAGCTGGACAACGCCCTCTTCCCTGTTGGGGATTGGCCCAGCATACTTCCGTACCCGTGCACAGCTCGTGCTGCCCGCTTAGAGTGGCGCGTGACACCTATCCGCTTAAAGGTCACGCGTGATACTGTCCCGGATTGGTTGGGTGACTGAATATAAGGGAGCCCGCCGGGAGGGAGAAGAGCTGCCCGACAACTGCTGTAACCACCGTGAGAGATTAGACAATAAAGCCTAGAGAAGAATCAAGACCTTGGGCGTGTTGCTTCGGTCCTTGAAGGGTCGCGACAACTAGCAGTTACTAAGGGGAGGGGTGGGGGAATGTGGGTGGAGGAGGGAGAAGGGGATTGAGGGGTATTATGATTGGTACACATGGTGTGGTGGGGGTCACAGGGAAGACAGTGTAGCACAGAGAAGACAAGTAGGGACTCTGTGGCATCTTACTATGCTGATGGACAGTGACTTCAATGGGGTACGGAGAGGACTTGATAATATGGGTGAATGTAGTAACCACAATGTTTTTCATGTGAAACCTTCATAAGAGTATATATGTGATACATTAATAAAAAAATTATTTAAAAAAAGAGGGTGGAGCACCCATTCCATCACTCACTAAAAGAAAAAGAAAGATTCTACCACTCTCTAAGCTCCAAAGAAAATACTGAAATGCTAGGAAAAATGCACCTTTCCTGGGATTTGGGTAAGCAGGATCTTCTACACCAGTAGATTTCAACTCAGTTAACCAGTATATAGTAAACCAGAACCCTAATGAAGTTACTCTGTCAAGAGTCACTGCTACACTTTTCTATAACAACAATCACCATGTATCCTAGTCTCAAGCTTGAGAAAATGGTGAAATGAATGACTATTAATATCATTATCTTAGTGTATTTCTGTGCTACCTAAGGTGGCGGGACAATGGGGACCTCAAAAAGAGGTAAAAATGACATCCTATTTCCCATTGTACCCTGTAGAACTATGCCCCCACACCCTAAAAAACCCACATGTACTACTTTTCATAAGTAACATATCGCTAAGTTTTGGTACTTTAATGTTTTGAAACACATAGAAACTGTTAACCTAGAACTATAAATCCTTGAAATCTAAAGGAGTCAAAATGATGCATCTGCACACAGTTAAATCAGTCATCCTGTAGACTGACCACCTCTATGATATAAGATAGGTGGACCCATAGCCAAGTAAGCTGTTAAATTTTACTGTGCTTTATGACTGGTTATGTATTTGCAAAGCTACCTCTTGTAATAAATCAAAGCATTGAAAATACAGTTCAAGTTAAAAAGGAAAAACAAAACAACCAAGTCTCAAGTCTGGGATTATATTTTAGAAGAATTAAGAGTAGAACTGACAGAAAAAAAAAGATTTTGCATCTCCCTGGAAAAGTCTAACCTTCAAAACCAGACATCAGACAGTATTAACAAAATTGTGAATAGATACATATGAAGAAATGTCTTCAAAATTACATTTGATGTAAACTTAAGAGATAGGAACTCTTTGTCCACATTAAAATAACTTGAGATGCCCTCTAATCAAGTATCTTCTACACAGTAATAGAAGCATTTACCAGTGTCATGGGGAAAGATATTAGTGTAATGACAATAATAAAAATGAACAGTTTCTGTTTTCCTGTGATGAAATTCACACTCTGAGAGGATTTCCATTATACATATAGCAAGGGTTGGGGGAGAGCCAGACAGGAAAATTCAAGTCCACAGTTTGGCTGAGGAAAGGTCTGGTACCAACAAGTATTACTTGTCTTAAAAACATTTTATACTTCCTTGTTTTACGAACAAAGCTTAACTCTTTTAAGCAGTTTTTAAATTGGTGGCCCTGACCAATTAACTACAGGGAATGATTAACCCATACAATCATTACAGTGGTGATAGTTGATTACTGAGAGCATTTTTGAGATTAACAAAGAGGAAGTGGCAGAGAAGCAGTTCTTTGGTATGATAACAGGAAAAGTATGAAAAATTATGAACCAAGTAAAAAAAAAAGCACAGCCTAGTCTGCTCAAGTTTCTTAATGCATGTGTACTACCAAGACCATGAATTATAAGTGAGTCATCTAGGTAGGAACAAGACTAGCAGTATGAAATTCTTCCTGTGAAATTTTATCTGACACTTTCGAGAACAAACAGGCAACCAAGAAAGCCATCTCCCTGATATTCAGGCTTTTAAAGTCTTATAGGACAAACTTGAATACAACAAGGTAAAAATGCAAAAGAGCCTAGCAATTACATTGTAATACTAAAGAAACAAATAGCTTAATCCCAATACATATATGGCTTTTTAGAACATTTATCTTTTAGTATCTTTCCTCTTTTTAATTCCTCTTCCTTAGACTCCCAGCACTAGACTAAACAAATAACTTTAAGCAGAGATGGGGGAATTTGGGAGATGCTGATCAAAGAGTACCAATTTCCAGTTATAAGAGTATGTTCTGGGGTCTAATGTACAGCATGGTGATTATAGTTAATAATACTGTATTATATTCTTGAAACTTGCTGAGAGTAGATCTTAAATGTTTTCACCACAAAAAAGAAATAGTAATTATGTGATGTGTGGAGGTATTAGCACTATAGGAGTAATCATTTTACAATATGTAAGTTGATCAAATCAATACTGTATACCTTAAACTTATACAATGTTGTATGTCAATTATATCTTAATAAAGTTGGAGGAAAAAAGAAAATAAATAAATAGACAAAGGAACTTAGGAAGTTCTTCTGACAGGTATAGACCAGGCCCCAAGTAAATGGCTACACTTCTCAAATCAATCACATTTTTAGGTTTCACATCCAACAGGCTTTTCCCTTCTCTTCTACACCTCCTCCTACTGATTAGCCAAGCAAATCTTCAGAAAAACTTCTGAAATAACATTTGGAAAAAAATGTTAGTATTACTTAATCATTAGAATTATTTTTAGTGACTCCAAAGAAGAAAAATTCTACTACAAAATTAGATTTACAACACATGACCTTATTCAAGAAGTGAATATATTATAAAGACATTTAATACATTTCCCCTGCAGTAAATAATCTCCAAAGATGGCTGCCAACAACTCCTCAACATTAAGAACATATCACTCCTCTTATCAAGTAGTAGTCTATTTCCCTTTCCTTTGAATCCAGGCTGGCCTTACCTTTTGCTTGACCAAGAAAATGAAGCAAATATGACACTCTGTTAGTTACAAGTCTAGTGTTTTATTTATTTAGTGTTAAGTTTAGGCTTAACAGCTTTTCTTTGGCTCTCTCAGAGCTCTGAGCCACGACATAGGAGGTCCAGGCTATCTTGCTGGAAGGTTGTTTGGAAGGTAGGGGTGAACATTCCAGTCAGTAGTAAGCATCAAGACCCCAGACATGTGGGAGGGGTCTTCTTGGACTTTCTAAACCAGAAGTCAGCTGAATACAGACAGCCACAGGATTGACTGTGGCTGACAACATCTGAATCAAAACCTCCTAGTAAATCCACAGAATCCTGAGAAATAATAAATCGTTGTTTTAAGGCAGTAAGTTCTAGAGTCATTTGTTATGAAGCAAAGCTAAATAATAAATATTCCATACAGTTTCTAAAGAGAATATGTCTCTGACTAATAGATCCTTCCAAAAATTACCACACCAGTTCCTCAGCAGAGCAAAACAAATTTCTACAAATTCCTAATTCTGCTAAATACTAAAAACAAAAACAAACACACAGCTACCCTATTACTGAAAGCTACTGACGCAAGAGAAGTATTTTTTTTTACATTAGTTTCAGGTGTACAACAGTGATTTAACATTTATATACATGATAATTCTAGGTACCAGCTATCACCATACCAAGTTGTTACAATATTTTGACTGTATTCCTTATGCTATACATTACATCCCGGTTACTTATTTATTTTACAATTGGAAGTGTGTACTTTTTTTTTTTTTTTTGTGAGGGCATCTCTCACATTTATTGATCAAATGGTTGTTAACCACAATAAAATTCTGTATAGGGGGGTCAATGCTCAATGCACAATCATTAATCTACCCCCAGCCTAATTTTCGTCAGTCTCCAATCTTCTGAAGCATAATGAACAAGTTCTTACATGGAGAACAAATTCTTACATAGTGAATAAGTTGCATGGTGAACATTACAAGGGCAGTCATCACAGAGGCTTTTGGTTTTGATCATGCATTGATCATGACTGAACTATAAACAGTAAGTTCAAATATGAATATTCATTTGATTTTTATACTTGATTTATATGTGGATACCACATTTCTCTCTTTATTATTATTATTTTTTTTTGAGAGGGCATCTCTCATATTTATTGATCAAATGGTTTTTAACAACAATAAAATTCTGTATAGGGGGGTCAATGCTCAATGCACAATCATTAATCCATCTCAAGCCTAGTTCTCATCAGTCTCCAATCTTCTGAAGCATAACGAACACGTTCTCACATAGTGAACGAATTCTTACATAGTGAATAAGTTCTTACATGGTGAACGAATTCTTACACAGTGAATAAGTTCTTACATGGTGAACAGTACAAGGGCATTCATCACAGAAACTTTCGGTTCTGATCACGCATTATGAACTATAAACAATCAGGTCAAATATGAATATTTGTTTGATTTTTATACTTGATTTATATGTGGATCCCACATTTCTCCCTTTATTATTATTATTATTTTTAATAAACTGCTGAAGTGGTAGGTAGATGCAAGATAAAGGTAGAAAACATAGTTTAGTGTTGTAAGAGAGCAATTGTAGATGATCAGGTGTGTGCCTGTAGACTATGTGCTAATCCGAGCTAGACAAGGGCAATAAAACATCCATGGATGCAGCAGCTTTCTCTCAACACAGGGGGGGGTGAGGTTCTAAGCTTCACCACTGTTGTTCCCCAATTCAAGAGAAGTATTTTTAATTATTTTAAAATACTTTTAAGGGGGAAAAGTCATGAAACAAGTAGTTTATTTGAAGTGATCCACATCCATTCAGATTTGACATCCTAATATATTGTTGTCTGGGGTCTTTTACACCACCACTTAATTTTAGCAGGTATAAATAAATATTACCTAAAACCTCAAGTGAAGTAAATAATGGGCTAGTTACCTTAGCTAAATTTGTAAGTCAACCACTTTTAAATGTTACATATTGATCTAGGAAAAATCACAAACTATTTTTAAAACACTTGAATATCCAATACATTCATCAGCTACATGAAAGTAATTAGATCAGGGGTTTTATATTTTATGATTTTTCAAGTGCCTGGTCTAGGAATTTTTCCTAGGAATGCAAATTTTGGTATAACACTAGAGCATGTGTTTAGAAATATATACAGGAAGAACCACTGAAAGTATCTCAGATTTCCAAGCAAAGTGACAACTTGAACATGTAACTCTTACTCTCTCCGAAAATCCTATTAAAATAAAAGTTAATAGTTGGTTTTTTTTTTTTAAGGTTTAAACCCACAAGTACAAAGAACGGGAGAGTAAACAACAGCAACTAAATATTGGAAGCTAAAAAGTAGATTGATGACTGATAGTGACTTAGCAGTTTCACCAAGAAGGCGAATTCATGAGAAAAACCAAGTAGCCCAATTTACAAAGTCTCATAAGTTGATGGCACTAGCCAACTCCTGGAAATAAAGCTAACAACAGGAGGCATGCTACAAGTTCTGTTTAAGCAGATGAAGATACAACCAGCAGTACATAGAGTATGTGGGCCAGGGTAGAGAACAAGGGATCTGCTTCAACAAAGAAAGTATAAGAATAAAAGGGGGGCGCTAACCATATCAACATAGACTTAAAGACCTCAACCAAGTCATCATTAGTTGACTTCATTTAGATATTGACGCAAACAAATCAAATGGAAAAAATAAAACCTTCTCTGAAAGAGAAAAAGTTTAAACTGATTGGCTATTTTATACCAGGAAATTAATGTTTACACTTTTAGATGTAATAACTGCATTGTGTGTGTGATTTTTATAGAGTCCTTATCTCAGGGTTTCTCAATCTGGGTACTACTGACATTTTGGACCAGGTAATTCTTTGTTGTGGGGGCTACATGCACTGATGGATGGCTATCAGCTCCCTAACCACTAACTATTAGATGACAGTAGCAACGCAGTAGCCTCCTAGTTGTGACAATCAAAAATTTCTACAATATCAAATGTCACCTAGTAGGCAAAATCACCCTCAGTTAAGAACCACTGCCTTATCTCTTAGCAATACATTCTGAATTATTTATAGATAAAATGATATAACATTTGGAACTGGCTTCAAAATAATCCAGAGAAGGTGGTAAAGGTAATCAAGAATTACCACAAAATGACAGGTGATGGGATGCATGGGAATTTGCTCAATATTTGTATATGTATTAGACACCTGTTTTGTGTATTATTCTAGTGTGTTATATTCATAAAGGAAATTTTAAAAGAAATAGAAGTTAATTAGAAACTCACATGCTATAGTTGGGTATCTAAAATCTTTAGAAAACAATTTGGCAATATTTTACAAAAATGAAAAGGCTCACACTCTATAACCAAACAGTTTTACTGACTCTAAAGAGAAATATTCACCTATGTGCATTAAGAGACATGTATGGGGGTGTTGATGCTTCAGTGTCTGTAGCAGCAAAAACTTGGAAACAAATGTCTATCACAGGGAAATACATTTAAAAAATGTATTGTTGGTATATCGGTATTCATTGAAAATACATGTTATTTTAAAAATATATATTGCTGTAACATCTATGTAAATTTTGACAACATCCAAAACCATACTATACATATGTTGTTTATGGATAAACTTCTTAAGACTAATAATGACTTAGAAGACTTAAAACTAATGAAGTGATATCTAGATCACTGCCCTGACTCTGGATCATCCAGTGAATGCCCTCTAGATCCTAGCACTAGGCTGGAAATTCATTCTCTGGAGAGGATAAAACAGAGGTTCTCGGGACTGAGAGACACTAAGCACTCAAGAGCATGAATGATGTATGGAAAACAAGAAGGTTCATACTCACTTTGTTTCCAGTGGTGCTGAGAACACTGGAAGCTTGGCCTGTACCTTTCAGCCAGGAGATTAGAAGATATTTCTCAGGAAAATCTGATCAGCTTAAGATAAAGAGCTCTACAATTCATTGACATTCAGGTTTAACCAGAGAAAAGTGCCCAGCCAGTAAACCATAAACTGAATTTTACAGTTGCCAAGCCTCACACGCATATGCTCAGACTTTTTATTCAGCTTTTTAGTGCCCTACTCTTAAATAAGGATAGACAACTGACAATGAAGGAATCAGCATCACCTTCAAAATGAAAGATAAAAACCAAAAAAAGGAATGGGAGAAAACAAGGACCATACACGGAGGAGGAAAAGTCAAAACAAATGAGAAACTACTATGAATATCCTTAAAGGTAAGAGAAGCTATTGCTCCAATGAAACAACAGCAAAATCCTTAAAACAAATAAACATTCTAAGAATGTGAATCTTCCAGAAAGCAGATAAAAGACAAAGAAGGAAAAAAAGAAAAATTGGTCAAAATACTCCCCAAACTGATCTACAGCTCCTATTCAATCTCTATGAAAACTCAAACAGCCTTTTTTTTCTTTTTACAGAAACAAGAAGCTAATTCTAAAATTCATATGGAAGTGCAAGGAACCCAAAGAGCAAAACAATCTTGGAAAAAGAACAGTTGAAGGACTTGCAAGTCCTGATTTCAAAACTTAATATAAAGTTACAGTATTCAAAACAGTATGGTACTGGCATAAGATCATATAGATCAACAGAACAGAACTGAGAGCGCAGAAATAAACCCATACATCTGGCTAATTTGTTTCTGACACAGCTGCCAAAACAACTCAATGGGGGAAAGAAGAGTCTTTCAACAAATCCAGACATTCACATGCAAAAATAAGAACTCAGACCTCTACCTCATACCACATACAAAAGTTAACTTACAGTAGATCAAAGACCACCACCTCACACCCATTAAGATGGCTACAGAAACAAAAACAAAACCCCAAAAACAAAAACAAAATAGCAAGTGCTGGTGAGGATGTGGAGAAATTAGAAGCCTTGTACACTGTTGGTGGGAATGTTAAATGGCATAAGCACTGTGGACAGTATGGCAGATCCTCAAAAAATTACAAGTATAATTACCATATGATCTAGCAATTCCACCTATAGGTGTATAAAAATACGAAAATAATGGAAAGCAAGATCTTTAAGAGTTATCTGTATATTCATGCTCATAGCAGCATTATTCAGCTAAAGCTAAATAGCTAAAGCATGTTAACATTCCACATATGCATCAGCAGATGAATCGATAGGCAAAATGTGGTGCATATACAATAGAATATTATTTAGCCTTAAAAAGGAAGGAAATTCTGACCACATGGATGAACCTTGAGGACCCTAAGTGAAATAAGTCAATCACAAAAAGATAAACATCGTATGACTTCACCTACATAAGGAACATTGTCAAAATCATAGAGACAGAAAATACAATGATGGTTGCCAGAAGCTGGGGGAAGAAAGGATGAGAAGTTATTGCTTAATGGTATAAAGTAAAGTTTGTTTTGAAAGATGAAAAGAATTCCAGAGATGGAAGGTGATAATGGTTGCATAACAATATGAATGTACTTAATACATGTGAACTGTACATTTAAAAATGGTTAAGATGGCTCCTTGGGCAAGGGAAACAAAAGCAAAAATTAACATATGGGACTACATCAAGCTAAAAAGCTTCTGTACAGCAAAGGACACCATCCGCAGAACAAAAAGGCAACCTACAGTATGGGAGAATATATTTGTAAATGACATATCCAACAAGGGGTTAACATCCAAAATATATAAAGAACTAACATGCCTCAACACCCAAAAGGCAAATAACCCTTTTAAAAAAATGGGCAGAGGATATGAACAGACACTTCTCCAAAGAAGAAACTCAGATGGTCAACAGGCACACGAGAAGATGCTCCACATTGCTAATTATCAGGGAAATACAAATTTAAACCACAATGAGATATCACCTCACACCAGTTAGGATAGCCAACATAGAAAAGACTAGGAACAACAAATGCTGGTGAAGATGCAAAGAAAAGGGAACCCTCCTACACTGCTGGTGGGAATGTAAAATAGTTCAACCATTGTGGAAGGCAATACGGAAGTTCCTCAAAAAACTAAAAATAGAAATACCATTTGACCCGGGAATTCCACTCCTACGAATTTACCCAAAGAAAATAACTTCTCAGATTCAAAAAGACATATGCACCCCTATGTTTACTGTAGCACTATTTACAAAAGGCAAGATACAGAAGCAACCTAAGTGTCCATCAGGAGATGAATGGATAAAGAAGATGTGGTACATATATACAATGGAATACTATTCAGCCGTAAGAAACAAATCCTTCCATTTGCAACAACATGGATGGAGCTAGAGGGTATTATGTTTAGGGAAATAAGCCAGGTGGAGAAGGACAAATATCAAATGATTTCCCTCATTTGTGGAGTATTACAACGAAGCAAAACTGAAGGAAGAAAACAGCAGCAGACTCACAGACTCCAAGAAGGGACTAGCGTTTACCAAAGGGGAAGGGGGAGCGGTGGGGGGAGAGAGGAAGAAGGGGATTGTGGGGTATCATGATTAGTGCACATGGTGTGTGGGGGGTCACGAGGAAGACAGTGTAGCACAGAGAAGTAGGGACTCTGTGGCATCTTACTACACTGATGGGCAGTGACTGCAATGGGGTATGGGAGGGACTCAATAAGGGTGAATAACCACAATGTTTTTCTTGTGGAACCTTCATAAGAGTGTATATCATGATACCTTAATAAAAAAAATTAAGATGGTAAATTTTATATGTATTTTATGACAATTAAAAAATCTGGGAGAAAAAAATCAAAGACCTAAATGTAAGAGTTAAAACTACAAAGCTCTTAAAAACATAAATATAAATCTTTGTATCCTTGGATTAATCAAGTTTCTTTTTCTTTAATTTAAGTGTCATTAATAGTTTCCTAGACATGACAGAAAAAGCACAAGTGACAAAAGGAAAATTAGATAAACAGATTTCAAAATTTAAAACTTCTGTACATCCATTAAGTGAAAAGGCAACCCACAAAACAGGAGAAAATTTTGCAAATCACTTATCTGATAATGATTTAGTATCCAGAATATGTAAAAAATTCTTACAGCTCTATAATAAAAAGACAACTCAATTTAAACATAGGCCTAAGATATACATTTCTCCAAAGGGGATAAATATATATATACATATAGCCAATAAGCACATGACAAAATCCTCAACATCACTTTGTCATTAGAGAAATGCAAATCATAACCACAATGATACAATACTGGACACCTACTATGAAAGCTATAATCAAAATAATAAAGTAACAAGTGTTGGTGACAATGTGGAGAAACTGGAGCACTCACAAGACTGCTGGTGGGAATATAAAATAGCACAGCCAGTTTGGAAAATAATCTGGTGGTTTCTCAAAAAATTAAATAGAATTACCACATGACCCAGCAATTTCACCCCTAGGTCTATATCCAAGAGGAATGAAAACATATGATCACACAAAAATTTGAAAGTAAATGTTCATAGCAATATTATTAATAGTTACAAAGTGGAAAACTACCCAAATGCCCACCAACTAATGAATGCAAAAAGAAAATATGGCATATCCATACAATGGAATAGTAATCAGTCATAAAAAGCTTAGATAAACAATGAAAACACTATGCTAAAGTAACTCTTAAACATCAGCATTAGTTATCTTTTTCCAGTTATGTCTCCCCAGCTAACAGAAACAAAAGCAAAAATAAACAAGTGGGACTACATCAAACTAATAAGCTTCTGTACCACAAAGGAAATCAGCAACAAAATGTAAAGGCAACCTACTGAATGGGAGAATATATTTACAAATGTTATCTGACAAGTGGTTAATTCCAAAATACACAAGGAACTCATACAACCCAACCCCCCAAAACCAAATAATCCTATTTAAAAATGGGCTGAGAATAGACAGTCTTCTAAAGATACACAGACAGCTAACAGACACATGAAAAGATGCTCAGTATAACTTATCATCAGGGAAATGCAAATCAAAACCACAATGAAGTATCACCTCACACCAATCAGAATAGCTTATACCCAAAAAGACAATAGGAAGTGTTGGCAAGGAACCCTTGTACACTGCTGGTAGGAATATAAACTGGTGCAGCCACTATGGAAAGCAGTATAGAAGTTTCTCAAAAAACTAAAAATAGAAATACCATATGACCAATTCCACTTCTGGGAATCTACCCAAAGAAAACAAAATCACCAATTCACAAAGATATATGCACTCCTATGACTGCTGCAGCATTATTTACAAGAGCCAAGATATGAGAGCAATCAAAGTGTCCATCAATAGATGAATCTGTAAAGAAGATGTGGTACATATAAACAATGGAATATTACTCGGCCATAAAAAGAATGAAACACTGCCATTTGCAACAACATGGATGGACTTACAAGGTATCATGCAAAGTGAAAAATGCCAGGCAGAGAGAGACAAATACCATTTCAATTATATATGGAATCTAAAAAACAAAAATGAACAAACAAAACAGAAATAGACTCATGGACAGAGAACACACTGGAGATTGCCCAAGGGGATGGGGTTATGGCATAGGGGGATATGGGAGTGGGTAAAGGCGATAAAGGGCTGCAGGCTTCCAGTTATAAAATAAATTAGTCATGGGAATAAAAGCATAGGAAGTATAGTCAACAATATAGTATCTTTGTATGATGACAGTAACTATACTTATTGTAGTGAGAATTTAATAATGTAAGTCAAATCATTATGTTGTATACCTGAAACCAATACTGTATTATCAACTATACTTCAATTTAGAAAAAGAAAAAAATTACATACAAAAAAGAAAGAAAACATAGGCTAAACAAAAGAAGCCAGACACTGAAGTCATATATTGTATGATTCCATTTATATGAAATGTCCAGAATAGGAAATCCATATAGATAGAAGGGGCAGGGGAGACTAGTCCAGGAACTCCAACATCCAGTAATAGTTTATAAAAAGGGAGAAGAGAGAAAATTGAAGTTAATAAAACTGTGAACTAAAATGATTGGATTAAATTTCTTAAAACTTCAGGACATGGATTTCTGGCTGGAAAAGAGCAAATGAACATTGAACAAATTAAATGAAAATTGACCTACACCACATGTCATGAAATTTCACAACACTGGGGACAAAGAAAACTACAAGCTTCCTCTATATGGTCATATACACAGGATCAGAAATCAGAATAGTTCTGGACTACTTAACAGCAATACTGGTAACTAGAAGACAATGAAAATACTGACTTCAAAAAGTGCCTCACTTGTGGTCCTGTCTCAAGCTCTGAGATTAGAAGATCAAGTCATGTTCATGTCCCGCATAAGAAACTAATACCTCCTTTCCAAATGCCAATAAGCATTATTGGCTTCAAGTTGCTCCCAAAAGTCCAAGCAATTTTCTTAACTTGCATGCATATTGCATGTGAGCTCATACAATTTAATTTCCACATCAAGTTATAGATTCAACAACAGAGGAACTAAAATAAATATATATCCCCCCAAAAGTTACTGAATAATTGTTTTGGGATTGCCACTGTGTTAGATTTTATTTATTAGAGATCTGTCCTGTAGTGATTAAAATAAAGGATGTAACTATTGCTCTTTTGAAAAGGAATTCAAATTTTTGTTTTAAAGCAATTTAATCAGTGTCCTAAACATTTGGGAAATGGTTTCAAATTCCCTTGAAATGGAAATTCTAAAATACCATGGCAATTCACAATTTTAAAAAGAGGGCACAAACATGTATGATACATTCCTGGTAAGCTCAACAATTGCAAAATGGATTTTATTATTTCTAGTCAACAAACATGAAGCACAATACTTAAAGATACAAAACGCTTTTCAATGGACAGGAATCTGGCCTACGACTAAGCTCAGTGATGATACATTATTGCCTTGATGCAACAGGTGACATAAGAGAGGTTCCACAAGTAATTCTCTATCACCTATAACAATGCAACCTTACCAAAACATGAATATTTCTAAATATGCAAAGACACCAAGCTCATAAATTACTAGAAGAAGCTTCTGCTCTTTATTACTTTAACACTGAAGCTTAATTAAGTCTGAACGTTAAATCTGGGTAGTAAGTACACAGGCGTTGGTCACATCAGCTTCTAAAACTTTTTGTATTTATAAAATATTTCATAAATCAAAGGTAAGTTACAGGACTTTTAATTATGGTTGTTTCCAACCACTTCTCAGATTAGAGCCCAGTTTACAGGTTACTAGAGTTACCAAAATTGTCTCAGAATAATACTAAACTAAAATTATACTCTTAGTTTTCTATAAAAATGGGCTACAGAAAATGCCCTATTCCCTAACTGGTAAAAACACTAAGTAGTCACAACCACTGGGTTGAATTTCCTGTATTTGTTTTTGTTTTAAGTAATGTTCTACATGACTAGCACTATTATTTTAAACAGTTCTTATCTAGATATTTATGTCAAATAAGAAGTCCTTTACTTTGTTTTTCCAAAATGTTGAGGATATCGACAGGGGGATGGGTATGACCCAGTGGAGGATACTGAGGTCAGAAGAGAGTTAAGAAAGGTGTCCCAGGGCAGGGCAAGAATATCTATGCAGATGGGAGCACACAGGTATGGGAGCCTGATTATATACAGGGGA
Source organism: Manis javanica (assembly GCF_040802235.1). Classification (NCBI taxonomy): domain Eukaryota; kingdom Metazoa; phylum Chordata; class Mammalia; order Pholidota; family Manidae; genus Manis; species Manis javanica. The sequence continues at coordinate 86,481,066 of NC_133169.1, read as the reverse complement.
ACTGATGAAACAGTAAATATATTAAAAATAACAGAAACCATATTTCTCACTGCCAGAAAAAGATACCAATATTGAAAGGAAGAAACACAGTGTGAACCCTATGTATGTGACTGGTAAGGATGTTAGCAGTGTGAACTCATGGTTTTTGATATCTAGAAATTAAAATAAATTACACACATGGAAATTGTGTGTGTGTGTACACACACACACACACCCCTTAGCTATATCCACTGATTACATTGGTTAAGCTTGTGTATATTATTATACACACACATACACACACACACACACATATCCCTTTGCTACATTCACTGATTACACTGGGAAAGCTTGGAAGCAGTGAAATTCCAGGAGCCATGAGTACACCTAGCATCCAGATCTTGGTATCTAAATATTATTCTCTACTAAAAAGAACTAGGGATCTTTGGAAAAAAAAGGTAATTACAGGGCTAATTCAGGGTAAGCAAAATAAAAAGCTAAAAACATCTTTTACCAGATATAAAGAAGTGGCCAAAGAATCATGGGGAAAAAAGAGCAAATCTGGAAGAATTTCAGCACTAAAATAAATTTTATAAAATATTATAACCCACCTGAGTAAAACAGTAAATGAGTTCATACAAATGTAAATTTAAAAGTGAGTATTAAAAAATTTGAGTAACAGTGTGGTACCAGACTCCAAGGGCTCTTAATGATCCTTGACACATAGTATTCACACCTTTGTGTAGTCTTCTCTCCCACTGTACCAGGGGTGATCTATGAAACCAATACAATATGGCAAAAGTGAAGGTATGTCACTTCTGAGATTAGATTATATATAAAAGGTAGTGTGGACTTTCACTTGGTTGCTGGCTCTCTCTGGGTTCACTCTGAGGGAAGCTAGCTGCTACGTTTTATGCATGCTCAGGTAGCCCTACATACAGACCCACATGGGGAGGAAATTGAGCCCCTCAATCCAACAACCCACAAGTAACAGATATGCCAGCAATCATGAATTTGGAAAGGGATCCTGTAGCAGACTTCAGAGAACTGCAGCCTGAGCACAGTTTGGCCACAACCTCCAGAAAGACCCTGCGCCAGAACCACCCAGCTATAAGCCATTAGCGGATTCCTGATCTTCAGAAACTATGTGATCATAAATGTCTGTTGTTTTAAAGAGCTAAGTTTTGGGGGTACTTTCTTATGCAGCAATAGATAAATAATACAAACTGGTTAAGTACATATTCTCAAAGTGTCTCTCCACAAATTAATAACTGACCCTTGAATAATGCAGAGGTTAAGAGGGCAGATGCTCCCCCAGTTGAAAATCCATGCATAACCTTTACTCCCCCAAAACTTAGGAGCCTACTGTTGACCAGAGCCTTAGTGATAATATAAAGAACCTATTAACACATATTTTGTATGTAATATTATGAGAAAAAATGTTTTTCAAATTATCACAAATGTCCAATAACTTTTCCAATTTATTTACTGAAAAAAAAAATCCATGTACTCAGTGGATCTGCGCAGTTCAAACTAGAGTTGTTCAAGGGCCAAATGTACTATTCGTTATAAAGGAAAAAATGACAACTCTATAATAGGGAACCCTGGTAAACACCACCTTAATCAAGTAATGGAAGTGAAAATTCTCAGAAATGGGTCAAACTGAAACTGAATACCACCTGACAGGATGCAATGAAAAGAGCCCAACCAAAATCATGCACCACTTGATAACATGCAGAGAGGGACGCGGCACTAGTTACATGACAGATGTATAACCTATATATGATCATGAGGAAACATCAAACCCAAACTGAGAGATATTTTACAAAATATCTGGACTGCAATCTTTTAAAAGTATCAAGGTCATGAAACCAAGGAAAAACTAAGGAACTGAAGGAGACTAAAGATAAATAACCAAATTGAATGAGTAACTCTGGACAGGATCCTTTCCCATAATAGACATTTTTGGAACAATTGGCAAAGCTTGAATGGGGTCTGAGGATTAGATGGCAGTAAGATCTCAATGGAAATTTCCTAATTTTGATGGTATATTGTGATTATGTGCACAATGTCCTTTTTTGTAAGAAATACATATTAAGGTATTTGGGATTGATGAGGCATGTTCACAACTTTGAAATGGTTAAAGAAAAAGATGTTCTAGGTATTTTACTCGCAACTTTTCTTCAGGTCTGAGACTGTTTCAAAAATATATAAAGTTAAAAAACCAAACAAATAAACAAAACCCCAGAAAAGCCCATAGACAATTACAGAATGTGTTGATCAGTTGCCATATTGGATTGAATGGTCCCCCCCAAAATATGTGGCACATCTTAATTCCTGGAACCTGACATGTTTACCTTATTTGGAAAAAGGGTCTTTTAGATATAATTAAATTAAGGATCTTGAGATAAGATAATCCTGGATTACTTGGGTAGACCCTAAATTTAATACCAAGTGTCCACAGAAGAGACGAAAGAGAAGACACATACATACAGAAGGAAATGTGAAGATGAAGGCAGAGACTGGAGTGATGTGGCACAAACCAAGAAAGCCAAGGAATGCTACCAGAAAGCTGGAAGAGGTAAGGAAGGATTCTTCCAAAAAGTCTCCAGAAGGAGTGTGGCCCTGTTGATACAAATATTTATCTGACATAAGCCCTTAAGAGGTTGGCAAAGGAGTACTATCACTTACATCAGCATGATGCTCTATAGGTAGTGGGGGGAAGTGCTCAAAAACAGCAGCAGACACTTAGGTTATAAGATGATATTAAGAGAACTGTTTTTACTTCTAGACCTACACAAACATCACATATACTAGAAACATACTAAGGTGACGATATTTTGGAGTTTGTTGAAGAAAAGGTTTGGAATTCAGTCCTTTTTTCTATTTAGAAATATTACAAAACACTACTTCTACAACATCAAGGTACTTTTTTTCTCTTTTGGTTGGGGTGGCAATGGAGTAAAATGCTAAACAGACACTGAAACACTAACACCTAAGATTTCAAGATTCAACCAATGGGTCAAACTTACTGGGCAGTTAAGCCACAGTGATATATTTAAAACTACCTTTTATGTAGTCCATATTTTCTTTCTATTCATCCCCCACAGGCTTGCAGGGTCTGTGACACTCACCCCATTCTACAGACAAGGAAGCTGAAGCTAAAAAAGAAAATTATAGAAGTGACCTGCCTAAGGCCACAGGGTTAGAACATGACTCAGTAGGTATATTGCTTCAAAATCCAATTTTTCCCATCACACCACTTGCTGTTGGCATTTGTTTACTGCTGCTGGCAAACACTGAATGCCTACTATGTGTCAGGCACTGGGAATGTAACTAATAAGAAAAGGACTTTGCCCAGGAGAGCTCAGTGAGGGCTCTGTGTGCATGTGCAATCACATCTACATACTAAGAAACAGTTCTACAGTGGAACCCGACTGCCTGCATGCCTGGGGCATGCTTCATAGAACAGTCATTTTTGTTGGGTCTCTAAGGATGAATAAAGAATTCAGATTTAGAAGGAGAATGGGGTGGGATCAGAAGACATTCTCTGTATAAAGAAAAGCACTAAAGACTAAAGGAAAATTATTCTGAAAAGGATCAACAATTACAACTGTTTCAATTACAGTAGTACTTCTCATGAGATACCAATAAATACTATAGAAATAAAGGTGACAATATTTTTGTCCTAAATTTTAACCACTTTTAATACATGTTTTTAAAAGAAAGACTAATTTCTACAGATTTAAAGCAGTAACTTGCCTTGAGAAGCATACACCACAAAGCAAATGATGTCCATCTGTGTTTGATATGCAAATGGTTTAACCACGGGCATATTATTGTCTACTTGACTCCACTGATCTATCCTGTTTCTTACCATAATCCAATATTTATTTGAGAAGTTATTTAATTAAAGGCTATTTTGTATGTTAAATATTTCTATTATGCTAATTGTTTCCCTATGGACTTATAACTAGAATATGTACATTTTAAATGAAAATCAGAGTCCTTTAATTTATAAATCAAAAAGTCAGATGATTTAAAAATAAACATGAGCTAAGGATAGACTTCTATTTTTTTTAATTAGGTGAACTGTCTGCCCATGAAAAATTAGTAATGTCAGTAAGCAGCCTAATTGCATGAATATTGCAAAATATGTAGTGTATATTCTTTTGCTACGCTACACCTATTTGAAGCAAATTCTCATACTATACTCTAATGAAAACATACAGTAACATTTAATGCAGCACCTGAAAGGATCTCTTTCACTGTGCAAGAAAAATACCATTCTTTAAATGCATGTAACCTTACAACAAAATGACAATGAATGATGCTTCATATTAATATGTTTTTAAATAATTTATCAAATTTTCTGTTTGTGATATTATATTTTAGTTATTTACCTGGGACCATTTGTACTGTCAATTTTAATCCAAGTATACATTATTTTATGAACTCTAGCTTGTACCCATCGACATTAGTTTAAAAAGCATCCTAATAAAGTTCGGAAACACTAGATATGAGGAAGGACATAGCAGGTTATCAGAAGCTAAGGGAGATAAATGATAACCACATTAACTGTTACAAAAGTTAAAATAAAAACTGAGGTATCCATTGGATTTGGAAATTAAGCAATCATCAGTGACCTTACTAAACAGTCCTAGAACAATGAACAGACTATTCTTTCAAGAATTTTGGCACTGAAATGCCAGAGATGGGAGTGATAAAGAGGAAAGAAGTAGCTCTGGTGGTGGAAAGAGGTTAAAAAGCTTTGTTTTCCTGTTCTTATTTTTTTAGGAAAGGGGAAATCTTGGATAAGCTTGGATGGTAAGGGGAGTTAGTGAAGAGACTGGAACTGGGGAAGCAGGGACAATTACTAGAATGCGAGGACCTAGAAGAAAGAAAAGACTGAAAGCAAAGGTTACCTTGGCAAAGGGGAAAGTACAAATTCTCCATGGATGAGAGTGAACAGCGATGACTAAGGTAAATTTGGAGCAATGGCTGGCTCTATAGTCAAGACCACATGCATCTGAATCCTGGCTCTTCCTACCATAACTATATAATCACTTGCAAGTGTCAGTTTTCTCATCTAACCTAGGAGAACAGAATTCTCATGGGGTTGTTTCGAAGATTCAGTAATTCTGATATAGAGTGAATACTCTAAAGATGGTAGCAGCGTGGTTTTATTTTGTTTTGTTTTAAAAGGGCTCAAAGGAAATCTGAAAGGATTCACACATAAGATTTCTATTTTCTCTGTGGAATAGGTAATTGGGTCACCTACTGACATTAAGGCAGTGTTTAAGGAGGCAGGGTAGTGATTCTTGCTCTTTTGGAGAGATTAAAAAATCCATTTGACTATGATGAAAGATGGAGGACAGAAAATCCAAAACTGCAGTTTTAAGGGAGTGCACAGACATCTATCCAAGGATAAAAAGAGATAGTAAGGAAAAAATCTTCTGGTTCCAGGGCAGTTTCAATACCTAATTGAACAAATACCTAACTGGTATGTAAGGATGTGTGGCCTGCCAGAAAAGAAACTGGACACAGTCAAGAAATCCAGCTTCTTGATCCAGCCCTAGTAAGTTGCATAGCCTTTTCAGACAGTAGCTGAGATGTGTTGCAGTGCTAATATTTTTTTATTCTATTACTTGAACTCTGACTTGACTCTATACACAGAACAAAGGGCACTTTATTTTCGGATATCACAGTTTAACATGCTTTTGAAGGTTAGCCTGGGAACCTAACCACCAAAACTTTGTTTCTACAGAAAAATACAAGTGCATGCCTGCATTTCTGGGATGAGGCTGCAGAAGTTCCTGGCAGCATCAGGGATGAGTCAGGTATTCCTATCCTGGGAACTGCCTAGGATATTTTAGCAGCCCTCTCACTCTGGACTAAAATATCCAGAATTGGACTCTATCAAAACTTTCTCTTTTGTCAGTCAGCAATACAGTAATACACATTAGGAGACTTTAAAGAAAACCTTGATTTATTAAGTTATCCTTCAATGATGGCTGTTTAAATTATACTTAAATAGCAACCTGGAAGACTAGTGGTTACGAAAGGGGAGGGGTGTGGGAGGGTGGGTGGAGAGGGAGGGAGAAGGAGATTGAGGGATATTATGTTTAGTACACATGGTGTGGGGGATCACAGGGAGAACAGTGTAGCACAGAGAAGGCACATAGTGGATTTGTGGCATCTTGCTGCACTGATGGACAGTGACTGCATTGGGGTATGGGTGGGGACTTGATAATATGGGTAAATGTAGTAACCACATTGCTTTTTCATGTGAAAACTTCATAAGAGTGTATATCAATAATACCTCAATAAAAAATTAAACAAAAAAATAGCAACCTGGAAGAACCAAAGAAAGTTTCCCAATTCAATGAACCTTTGTAAAACAAAGAATCATTTTCTAATAAAAAAAATTTTTTTTTAACTTTCCAGAGATTTCAAGAATTTTATCTTTTGGAGTAAGAAGGTATGTCTGTTTTCCAAGATAGAGCTAATTCAAACAGCCATCTTCAACCAACCACTTATTATGTTAAAGTTCCCAATACTCCAAGGACTATCTTCTAATATGTTTCATCATTCTGACTGTAATCCATTCAATCCTTACCTCTTATAATATTAATGTAATATATGGTATTACACTTCTAGTACAGTATTTTTAAATAATTTTTTTAAATTTAGTATTATCAGTGTTACAACTCCTTTCTTATATCCTTAAGTATCATCCTCTGGTAATCTCCTAACCTTAGACATTCTGAAAGTATGTAGTCTACAGAAAGATGATTCATAACATGAAACAGATCATAATGAAGGGTAAAATGTAAATTTGTACTATGGGATCAATGTATCTACTAAACTGATTTTCCCTACAATCTCACACATAAACAATTAAAACCTCAGCAAAAAAAGTTAATTAGCAGTTTACAAAAAACTTAACCTTGCCCAGCTACATAAAGCAATACCTTGAAACTTTTAAAAAGACAGAAAGTATGGTTTAAGTGATTTAATCTTTATACTCCCAATTACTAAGAGAACCTCAATCTTATTTTTAATTCACACTTTAAACTAGAACTTAACAACCTATCAAAAAAGTGTGTTTTTTAAAAATTTGAGCTAATCACCAAAAGTCTGGATTTGTGGCTTCCCTTTAAAAAAAAAAAAGCAAGATCTGGCAATCCTGGGCTGTAGATCCCAGCAACAGCAACATTTGGAGGGAGCTGGGTAGCAGCCGCCCTCTTTTGATAGCACATTCAATTTCTAGTTTCCCTGAATTTTGTTTGCTCACTTAGTCGCTGCTATTAGAGTTTGAAATTTTTTTTTTTTACTTCATTTTTTGTGTCTTGAAGGGTCTTAAAAGAAGCCATAAAAATATTGTAGAAACACCATTTTTTTTCATTTTTTATTAATACCACATCAACTTGCAGTTTCACAGGAACCAAGATTCAAGTTCTTTAGGTGCTATTGTATTTTTATGTTGCATGCCCATACATGCACCCAGAGTTTCATTAGTAATTTTTCACCTATAGGTTATTCTATTAAAAAAAAAAGAAATCCTGTAAGGCACAAATATCCAGCCAATTATCTAAACACAGAAGAAACAAAACAAAAGAGGTAGGTGTGAAGGCTGAAAGTGCGGAAAAAAATCTAGTGATGATTCAGGCATTAAAGCTACGTATCCCAAATGTACAATACAACTAGCAGGACACCACTAAAATGTACAAGGCACTATTACTGTTAAGAGATTTTAGTATTCTAACTTTGGTCTGTCTGCAACTTCTCAAACAATCAAGATATTCAAGTTTTACCCTTTTATCCAAGAATAAAGAAGTTAACCCTGCATAACGGCACCAAAAAGCCTCCTCCATCTGTAAAACACAAGAAAAACAGGAAGCAAGAAAGGTCTCTGATGAGCCAAAGAGGCCACACAGCTCACAGAATACATGAAGCCCTCTTCACTCAGAGCCTACTTGGTCTTATTTTAGACATAATTTTAATAAGTTCCCTGATCTGGTTTCCCAGCCCACAACAGATGAGATGCAGCCAACTAGAGAAGGGCTGGGGGTGGTGCTGCTAGAAACACTCAAAGCATCAAAATTAAAGATGAAGACCTATAAAGTCAGCAGAAAACCTCAAAACTAACAGGCTGGGACCAGTTGGTATAGATACAAACAGACCCAAAGGGTCCCAATCCCTGCAACAGAACTATACTGGATGCTTATAATGACCCTCCTTCTGTGGTACACTCTGTAGAGCACGGGAGGTCAGGAGACCTTAAAGTGTGTATCATAAAATCCATCAAAAGCTTTTCCCAAAAAGAGACATGGCATTTAAAAGACTGTCAAATTCACAGAACACTATTTCCCTCTGACAAAAAACCAAGATACTGAATTCCTAAAGATGCTACACGTCAAATGTATTTATTCTTAAAATTTTACTGGAACACAGATGCAGCTCATGATATCTAAAGCTGAAAGGGTGTAAGTAGAACAACTTTTTCAGAGAATAACTGGGGAGGTTCAAGACCAAGATTATATAAGCCAAGTCTTTTGGGGATTCCATTGTAGATATATTATTACCATTAAGGGTAAGATAGGATGGATCCTACCGGTACCTAGGTAAGTCTGTATTCAGCTTAAAGTTGATATCATATAAAATGTTATGGGGGAAAAAAAATACCAGTTTGTTTTCACATATTATTGACTAGTATAAAAAATTTATTTACAAGTACTAAAAATTTTTATTTTTTTAATTACTGTCAGTGTCAGAAGTTGAGTCATACTTTGAAGAGGGCTCTAGGTTATGAACTGGAAGGTGGGAGTGGGAATGGTTAAAGTTCAAATAGTCTTTGTCTAAACTTGATTTTTCTTATTCAAAATTTTGTAAGGGAGCAGGTATATTTTAGAGAAATTCTAGGGAATATGTAATAACTCAAAAGAAACCATTTTACTGGGAGCAAGTACACTAAAATTAAAATTCAGGCTTTGAGTGCTATTTCCCTCTCTAAAAATAAATCTCTATAACATATCAATCAATGCAGAGATTAAAAACTACATTTCTTGATCTGTACATTATAACATTTTATACTCACTCTTCAGGTTTTAAGATAACTGCACAATTTTCTATGAGTATAATCTTATACTGGTAATTACCCAATTAGATTCTGTACAAACCTAGTACTCCTGAAAGCCTTGAAAATGCGTATGTATTTTTACTGGGATGACCATGCCTCACTGTGTGCCTGTCCCTTAAATAGTTCTTTAAGAGATCTTTGCTTAAGATTCAAGCTTCTTTTAACAAATAACCTGCTTCATTTCAGTAAAAGATTTACCTTGTCTAAAATTTGCCTTTTTTCACTTTCAAAGATCAAAGAATTCCAAGGAAGTTGATAAGGATCTAACCTAATTTACAGTAACTATTGGGATTAATTCTACATCAAAGGATCAAGAATGAAATGAGGACCAACTTCTTAGCTGAGGTGTTTAAAAGGTCCAACAATCTACATGTTCACTGAGTTTAAGGCAAGGTGAAAATCGGTTCTCTTCCCATCATCCTTCAGAGTGGGTAATCCCAAGATCTACTTCTCAGTAAGTAATCAGTGGTTTAAGACAGCCTCTCTGGATAGCCAAGTGACACACCAAACAAAAATCACTAGTGGTGCTTCCCCACTTCTAAGAAAAGAACATGACAGGGAAAGGCACTAGGTTATAATATTAGAGGGAAATAAACCCTAAATTTTAAGCCAATCCCATACTCTAGAAGCAGTATAAATAAGACCTACATATAGATAAATAAATAACCTTTCGTCTTAAAGGGCAAAAAAATAAATATTTTCTAATGGAAAGATCTAGCAAAATCCCTTCCAAATTATAAGGGTCTCCCTGAACGTATCACCTAAAGGGTTAAAATCCATTTTGTGCAAAGACTGAAAAAGGACACCGTGTAATTTCTCCAGAGGTGTTCAATGTTCAAGTTTCTATACCTCTAAGCCCTGTCAATTTAACAGTTTTTCTATTCAATCCATTCCTGTAAAACTGAGCGTCAGTTTCTGACTACAGTTGGCAATCTCAAGGAATGAAACGCTTCTCCCCCTACTTCCCTCCTCCCTCGAGAGTCAAGTTTTTTTTCCTCTGCATTCCCTACTCTTAACAGTTTCAGGACGAGTAGAATGGACCGAAACTGTGGCCGCCAAAAGGTAACTAAACTCAAGAAATACTTGCCGATCGGACAAAACGGCTTCCTCCGTCTGCCTGAAACAGGGACCCCAAGCTCGGGCGGTTCAGTGGAGGGAGCCAAGCAAGGCAAGTTGGGGAACCGGCAGAGATGGGGCGAGGAGCTCTTTCGACCTCTGTCGAGGGGGCCGCCCAAGGCCCCAGCCCCACCTCCCGGGAGGCCCGGACAATGGCCCTCTAGCGCAAGCGTCCCAGGCCGGGAACAGGCCCTGGGATTCCATACCACGCGGGGCCTAGAAAGGAGGCCAGCGAGCGCACCTCCGGCCTAAGCGCGGGCCGCGCGCCGGAGCCTCCGTGGGCGCCATCACAGGGAGTGGGGTGCCGGGGCCATCCCCGGCAGCCGGGTCTGAAAAGACCGCAAGCCGGGCAGGGGCGACGGCGGGAAGTGCAGGCCGCAGCCTGCTCAGCTGTCCCGCCCAGGGGCCGGAACCCTCAGTCGACCCCCGGCCGCTTACCTTGTGGATTCTCTTCAAAGCCATCGTGGGAGGCGGGTGGCGGTGGCCCCCGGGGCGGGGGCGGGGGCAGGGGAGGGACAGGGGAAGGGGCGAGGGGACGCGAGGCCGCCTCGGTGATCGCGGGTCGGCCGAAGACAGGGAGCTCGGGAGCGCGGGTCAGGCGGGACCGACTCAGGGCCGGGGCCCACTCGGCTCCTGAGCCTGCCGCAGCGGTCACCGCATCACCCGGCGGCGGCCCCTTTACGCGCTGCCGCCCGAGCAGCCGCAGCCGCCACCGCCGCCGCCGTAGCTGTCTCCTCTTTCTAAGCTCAGCACCGCCCCTCGGCCGCCGCAAATCCCTCCGCCGGGGAGCAAAAGCCCAGGACTCAGCCGACCGGCGCCTCTAGACTGGACAGCCAGCGGGACTGCCTGCTGCAGGTGGACTGAGGGAGGGACGAGCGGGCAGCTGGCGGCGCCGCCGGGGTGGGGCCGCCGGAGCGCGGGGTGGGCCCAGGCCGAGGGACAGGTCGGGAGGCACGGGGATTGGCGGGCCCGAGGAGGGAGGGCCGGACCGCGCTAGCGGCGGAGGGATACGGGCCGCCCCTGTGAGTTTCTTACGCGCCGTCGCCGTCGCCGTAGCCGTCGCCACCGCGGCCGCCGAGGGGATGACGCCACCGAGTACGAGGAGGAGGTCTCGCGAGACTTTGGTTCGGATGGGGTGGGGAGCGAGGGGCTGACGGCTGATGGTCGTTGACCGCTGCTCTAGAGTCCCTTCCTCTTGGTTCTCCGCCTCCGCGTCATCGAATATCAATAAACGTTTAAAGGCAATTGTTTGCCAGATCACTTGACCCTCCCCATAGTATAGACCGACTCAGATGGAGCCACTTAGGCCCATTGCAACATGCCTGAAGAAGGAAGGGACCTGTCCAAGGTCACACAGCCAACAAAGGGGCAAAGCTGGGAGTTCCCAGAAGTCGATTATTCTTGTCAGAAACCTTTCCGGAAGCTCCACGGTTAACAGTCTGGTCACCTTCGGGAACGTGGTTCCTCCAGCATGCCATGGGCAGCCCTGGGATTGCTTTTCCAACAAAGGCCCCAGCTGAATGACAACTTGAAGGTCTCTCAGCCACTGGCATGTCTGTCTTAGGGAAGGTGCCAGACCAAGCTCTGCTTGGTGAATTATTACAAACACCAATTACCGCAGAAAAAAAACTTGCAGTGTGTGATCCAGTAGCTAAAACCAACCTTATGGGTCAGATCACCATCAGGAGCAAGCCTGGAAAACATACTGGAGTTGTTACATAGGAGGTGGAGGCAAAAAGCTAATTCACTAGGCAACTACTCTGTGTTAAGCCCCACACCAGTGCCAGTGGAATACAAGACCAGGCCTGGGCTGGAAGGTGTTTTATTATTTGGCTGGAGACACACAGTATAGTAGTACAGAATATTTTCGTGGGTGGTGATGCCCACATTCTCAATTCACCCTGAGGTTTTCTGATTCTAAAGTCTGGAACCATTGATTCTAACTCCCAAATTTAGAGAGGAGAAACTGAAGCTTCCAATGGAGGATTTTGCCAAAACTCACACAAGAGGCCAGTGGCAAAACTTAAACACTGCCTCACAGAGTAGAGAAGGTTGGACCAAAATGGCAGAGCCACCGTGGACCCAGTGAGTCAAAGGTAGGAAAAATTGTATCTAGTTATTCAGAGTGGGTATGTTTGAGGTTGGAGGTGAAGAGGAGCATTCCACAGCCCCAAATCGTTTCTTCCCAAGAAATGTGATGGGAGAGATTTATTTCTCATTGGTCAGATTTTTAAAGTTTTTCTTCAACAATAACTTTTTGTGTTAGACAAGCAATTAATATTTGTTGCCAAAAATGCAGATAAGCAAAAGGAAATAAAAGTCAAACACAGTCTTTATCATCCAAGGATTAGCTGTTTTTGACATTTAGTTTATGTTCTTCCAGTCTTTTCCTTACATAAAATACATATTTTTCTTTTAAAAAATAGGATTGTGCCATAATACTATTTGGCAATCGACCCTTCTTAAAAAATACAAATATAAATAAAATATAAATACAAATTGTATATATTTAACATTATTTGATATACATAAACAGTGAAATGGTCACAACAATCAAGATTTACATCTCTTGCCTCACTTTTTCTGTGTGTGTGGTGAGAGCAACTGAAATCTTAGGTAATCTATTTCAAAAATAAACAATATATAATGAATTTTCCTGTGTCAATACAAATTTCTATCATATTTTGATGGTAACATATCCTATCATATAAATGTACCATGTTTATTTAACTGGTCACACTTCAGGGGATGTTTCTTTCCAATTTTTATTATTAAAAATATTGTCCTGTAGTTAATCTTTGTACAACTCTAAGAGTGCTTCTTTAGGATAAACTAGAAGTGAAGTTGCTGCATCAATGAGTAATCAGATTTTTGCATACATGTTCATGAGAAATATTGATTATAATTTTCTTAAATACCTTTATCAAGTTTTCATATCAAGATTATTTTGGCCTCATAAAGTAAATTTAGAACTATTCCCTCAGTGTTCTGAAAGATTTGTGTAAGATTGTTATTTTTTTCTTCTTAAGTAAATGTTTGATAAAATTCACCAGTGAAACCATCTGGTCCTGGAGTATCCTTCGCAGAAAGAGTCTGATAATAAGTTGAATTTCTTTAGTAAGTATGAGGCAGTTTAGATTTTTTTTCTTCTTGTGTCCCTTGCGACAATTTGTGTTTTCTCTATTTTGGACAAAGGAAATTATCCATTTAAGTTGTCCATTAAAATATAGTTATTCATAATATCATCTTATTTTTTCTCTACCTGTAGCATCTATAATAATGTCCTTTTTTGTGTGCCTAATGTTGGGTTTTTGTGTTTTCTCTATTTTTTTCTTGATAACTCTTGCTCTTGATTTATCAATGTTATTAATCCTTCCAAAGAACCAACTTTGACCTTGTATTTTCTCTGTTTGTCTATTTTATATTTTATTGATTTCTGCTCTTATTTTTATAATTTTCTTTCTCCTGCTTATTTTGGATATAATTTATTCTTTTTCTACCTTCTTAAAATAGTAGCTTAGATCACTGATTTTATACTTCTCCTTTTCTCTAATATAAGTACTTTCTAATAAAGCATGAAAAGCACATTGTTTTTGCTGCATCCACAGCTTTGTTTTAATTTTCATTCAGTTAAAATAGTGTCTAATTTTCCTTGTGATTTATTCTTTGACCAAGGGTTATTTACAAAGACCTGGAATTAATCAGTCATCAGAGAAATGCAAATTAAAATCATAATAAGATACCATTTCATACCTACTGGAATGACTAAAATTGAAAACATTGACAACAATAAGTGATTTCAGGAAAGTACAGCAGTTGGAACTCTCATACATGGCAGGTGAGTGTAAAATGGTGCAACCAGTTTAGAGAACTATTTGGTAATATCTTGTAAAATTAAACATACATCTCCAAAAAATTGGACAACCTAGAAGAAATGGACAAATTCCTAGAAAAATACAACCTTCAAGGTTGACCCAGGAAGAAACAGAAAATATGAACAGTCCAATTACCAGCAGTAAAGTTGAACTGGTCAATCAAAAACTCCCACTGAATTTCCAGGACAAGATGGCTTCACAGCTGAATTTTACCAAACATTTAAAGAGCTAATGCCCATCCGTCTTTAAGTATTTCAAAAAGTAGAAGAGGAGAGAATACTTCCAAACTCATTCCATGAGGTCAGCATTATTCTAAAACCAAAACCAGACAAAGACACTACAAAAAAAGAAAATTATAGACCAATTTCCCTAATGAATATAGATGCAAAAGTCCTCATCAAAATATTAGCACACTAAATTAAAAAATATATCAAAAGGATCATCCATTATGACCAAGTGGGATTTATTTCAGGGATGCAAAGATGGTATAATATTCATAAATCAATCGATATGCACAACATTAATGAAGGATAAAAATCACATGATCATCTCAATAGATGCTAAAAAAGCATTTGACAAAATTCAACATCCATTCATGGTAAAAACTCTCATCAAAATGGTATGGAGGATACGTACCTCAATATAATAAAGGCCATATATGACAAATCTACAGCTAACATCATATACTTAATGGTGAAAAGTTGGAAGCTTTTCTTCTTAGATCAGGAGCAAGACATATTCAACATAGTAGTGGAGGTCCTAGCCACAGCAGACAACACAAAGAGATAAAAGGCATCCAAATTGGCAAGGAAGAAGTTAAATGGTCACTATTTGCAGATGACATGATATTATACATAGAAAATCCTAAAGACTCCACCAAAAAAAAACCAATTAGAACTAATAACTGGATTCAGCAAAGTTGGAGGATACAAAATTAATACACAGAAATCTGTTGTGTTCCTATGTACTAATAATGAACTAGCAGAAAGAAATCAGGAAAGCAATTCCATTTATAATTGCATCAAAAAGAATAAAATACCTAGGAATAAACCTAACCAAGGAGGTGAAAGACCTATACCCTGAAAACTATAAGACACTCATGAGAGAAATTAAAGAAGACACAAATTAATGGAAATCTATCCCATGCTTATGGATAGGAAGAATTGATATTGTCAAAGTGACCATCCTGCCCAAAGCAATTTACAGATTCAATGCAATCCCTATCAAAATACCAATGGCATTTTTCAATGAACTAGAACAAATAGTTCTAAAATTCATATGGAACTACAAAAGACCCCAAATAGCCAAAGCAATCCTAAGAAAGAGAGGCAAAGCTAAGGGTATTATGCTCCCTTACTTCAAGCTCTACTACAAACTATAGTAATCAAAACAGTATGGTACTGGCACAAGAACAGACTCATAGAGAAAGGGAACACAATAGAGAGCCCAGATATAAACCCAGGCATATATGGTCAATTAATATATGATAAAGGAGCCATGAATATACAATGGGGGAAAGATAGTCTCTTCAATAACTGGTGTTGGGAAAACTGGACAGGTACATTCAAGAGAATGAAACTGGATTACTGCCTAACTCCATACACAACAGTAAACTCCAAATAGATCAAAGACCTGAATGTAAAATATGAAAACATAAAACTCTTAGAAGAAAACATAGGCAAAAACATCTTGGAACATAAGCATGATGAATTTTTTCCTCGACACATCTCCTTGGGCAAGCAAAACAAAATAGAAAATGAACAATTGGGACTATATTAAACAAAAAACCGATACAGCAAAGGACACCATCAGCAGAACAAAAAGGCAACCTACAGTATGGGAGAATATCCTCATAAACAATTTATCCAATAAGGGGTTAACATCTAAAATATAAAGAAGTCAAATGCCTCAACACCAAAAAATTGAATGACCCAATTAAAAAAATGGGCAGAGGACCTGAAGAGACATTTTTCCAAAGAAGAAATACAGATGTCCAACACGCACATGAAAAGATACTCCACATCACTAATCATCAGTGAAATGCAAATCAAAACCACAATGGCATATCACCTCACACTAATTAGAATGGCCACTATCCAAAAGGCAAGAAATTATAAGTGTTGGAGAAATGGGAATCCTCCTATGTTGGTGGGAAGGTAAATTGTACAACCACTAGGGAAAGCAATATAGAGGTTCTTCAAAAAACTGAAAATAGAAATACCATTTGACCCAGTAATTTCACTTCTAAGAATTTACCTGAAGAAAACAAGATCCCTGATTTGAAAAGATATGTGTACCCCTATGTCTGCCTCTGCATTATTTACAATAGTCAAGGTATGGAAGCAACCTAAGTGTCATCATTAGACGAATGAATAAAAACAAGTGGTTTAGTTTTTTTTTTTTTAACTAAAAGGTTAACATTTTATTAAAAATTTAAAAAATTGAAGTATAGTTGATATACAGTATTATATTAGTCTCAGGTGTACAACATAGTGATTTAATAATTAGATACATTATGAAATGCTCACCACAATAAGTATAATTACTGCCTGTCAACATACAAAATATTATGACAGTATTCCTGGGTACATTCCCTATGCTGTACTTTTCATCCCTATGCCTCATGTATTTTATTTTAATTAATTAATTAATTTTAAATTAAGATATCATTGATATACAATCTTATGAAGTTTTACATAAGCAACATTGTGGTTTCAGCATTCACCCATATTATCAAGTCCCCCCCACCCCATTGCAATCACTGTTCATCAGCGTAGTAAGATGTTTTAGAGTCATTACTTGTCTTCTCTGTGCTGTACTGCCTTCCCTGTGACCTACCTGTATTGTGAGTGCTGATTATAATGCCCCTTAATCCCCTGCTCCCTCCCACCTCACCCACCCTCCCTAGCACATTTCCTTTGATAACTGCTGGTCCCTTCTGCAGAGTAGTTTTAAAACATAAGATTGTCCCCAAACATCCCAAACTCTTTCAGATAGTACCAGCATTAGAGGTTATTAGAGGTTATCTATTAGAGACTAATCTCTTCCATTGAAAAGTGAGACTTTGTGAGTTTGAAGTAGCTTTTCAAGGTAAAAAATCAGAACAATCGTTTATCAAAGGAATTGTACTCAATTTTACATTCTTTTTGTGCACCACTCTCTCTTATTATATACAATTTGGGGTGTGTTCTGCCTACAATTGTTGGGGTCAGCCCCATACCCTTTCTTACCTCATAGGAATGGCTGAGTAAAGAAATGATACTAACTTTGCCACCTTATTCCTATAATACTTTGCTGGTAGTCTAAAAGTCATCTTTCAGGACGCTTTCCTGACCAGTCACCTCAGACTAGGGTAGGTGCTCTTAAGAGTCCTGCCATCAGTGATTGATCACACTTTACTGTAATTGTTAGACAGCTGTCTCAGTCAGTAGACTGTTAGTTTCTGGAGAGCATATATGTCTCTTTTGTGTGTTAATCCTCAGAGCCTGGCTTATCAAATAAATAAATAAATTCATGAATGGCTGAATAATGAGCAGCTCAAGAAAACCTTTATATTCACAAGTTGTTGGATAAGACAGCAGTTTCATTAAAAAAAAAACAAAATCACTCCAGATATTCCAAGATTTTTTGTCAGAACAACACTCTAAGCCTAGTGTAGAGAGGCTCAAAGAAAGGAGAAATACTATCCCTACTCTGCCCTTAAAGATATCATTGTGCAATTGTGGACTTCCTCCCGGTGAAATAGTCCAAAAGGAGGAGATGGTTGTGCACACTTACACTTCTTCACTTACTGAGGTCAGTGGTGCAGAGAGGTAGTGTGGTACAGGGACAGTAATTTAGAACGATGGCTTTATACTCAGTGGGTCCAAGCCCTACTCTGCTATTAACTCATAGTGTGAAGTTTGCAAAAGATACCTGACTTCTTGAAACTCAGTTTTTCTCATTAGTAACAGGGGATAGTGTCAGCATCTTCATAGCATTGTCAGATTAAATAATAAAAGGTATGTCTGAAGCTTCTGGCTTGAAAGAAGTGTTCATCGATTATTAGCTATGATGATGATGATGACGATAAGTTTTTCTGAGAAAAGTGGTATTTGGTCCCAGCCAAACTTTTGCCCTTGAATAAAGTCTGAAGCTCAGTCTCTATGAAACTGGGATTGGTGTCCTGTTTGGGGTTTCCAGAGCCCTCAACCACTTCTCTTTCCCCTGGACCTTGTGGCCAGGATAAGAGTGCACCAGCAAAGGGCAGATCACTTCCAGTAGGCTTAGCCCACACTCCATGTGGTGGGAATCTTGGGAGCTTTTGGCCTGGAAAACAAACAGCATGCCATTCAATCTGAAGATAGTCCCCCAACCTCCCTCTGTATCCTGGAGAGAAGGTGGGAAGATAAGGCACTCTTGACTGGAAGTCTATGCATATACAAGTTGTCAACCAAATTTGTTAATCCTTATTATTTGGTATTATTCAAATGGAAAGGTTAAGCAATTTAAAAATGTGTCTGTTAGTTATTAAGCCTGCTGCTTAAATAAAGGACTTTCCTATCTGGAAAAGTGATTTATATAGCAAAGGATGTGGACAAGGCATGTATTTATTATGTGTGTATGAGGGGGGAGGGAATTTGTAAAGATAAAAATAGAAAAGGACTCCGAGTTCCAGAGGAGTATGGGGCCCTTGGAGAGGACAGGATGGGAGGTGAGGGGTTTGCCAGGAAGGGTAAGAGGAAGATCTAAGAACAAAGAGGCAGAATGGGTGGCAGAGCAGTGTAGACAGAAAGTGAAGTCCCTATTTCTGATGATTTGGTGGTTCTCATAGTCTATAGCTTAAAAGGGCTCAGCCTCGTCACTGTTGGTAAGATGAGGACCCAGAATTCAAAATCCAATGGCTTCAGCAGCAAACAAGATGTATAGTGACCCTGATTGTGTTTCCAACAGTGTATACAGACTACACGGTATAGGTGATAAACGTGATGTATGCATAGAATAACATCTGTACTTGGTGGTTATCTGAGGGGATTATGAAGGACTTTTGCTTTCTGAGCCATATATTTCTGAAATGTTGAATGTTTTAGGCTGAATGTGTATTATTCTTTTTTTTTTGAGAGGGCATCTCTCATATTTATTGATCAAATGGTTGTTAACAACAATAAAGTTCTGTATAGGAGACTCAATACACAATCATTAATGAACCCCAAGCCTAATTCTCAACAGTCTCCAATCTTCTGAAGCATAACGAACAATGAACGTGTATTATTCTTACGTGAAGAAAAAAGTTTTAAAGTTTTAAAATCTAATAACATGTAATAGCAAAAAATTGGATACAATCTATTCATCAGTTGGGAAAGTTGAATTAGAATGCTGTTGTAATTCATACTATGGGATACTATGCCACCAGGAAAATAAATGAGTTAGATCCGTAAGTCCCACTATGGAAGAACTCACAATATTGTTGAGTTAAAAAAAAAGCAACTGCTGTGAAATGTGGTTGATATAATTCCATTTTTGTGGGTTAAAAAAAATCTCAATGTATCCATATATAAAAATTCTTGGAGCTGTGTACTTGAGATTGGTGCAATTTATTCTAAGTTCTATCTCAATAGAAGTTGTTTTAAATTATGAAATTTTGGTCGTGTGTGTATGTGTGTGTATATGTGTCAGAATGCATGGGAAAAGATGTAGTCGGATGAAGATCAAATTTTTAACAAGTGATTATTTATTTATCCCTGGGGGATTGCATGGGCAACAGGAAGGGAAGGTCTTTTCATATTTTGCTTTACATACTCCTACATTATTTACATTTTAAAATAATAAGCATGATTTCCTTTTGTTATTAAAAACAAACAACAAAGAAATAGAAAAAAATGTGTGTCTCCAATTGGGTTGGCTCAATCACTCCACTGATTTTAAGGGCATTGCTGCTGCCTTCCGTCCCTCTCAGTGGGTAAGGAAAATGAACTGAGAACATACCAACGGCTTCAGGCAAATTGTGCCCGGTCCAGATCATGGCAGTGCAGATTTCCCTCTATTAACTCTTGGTTGAAGTCGATCCTGTTTAAACGAGAAAGCAGGTGACCTTTAATGCTGTAGTCTCACGACCTTGTAACATGAGCACTGCTCTTGGGAAAGAATAGGGGCTTGGCGGCGAAGCTCCGCGAGAACGTTATCACTTTTTAAACGTCTATTTTTACCGATGCCCTAGAAGCATTGCTTTGGAAAGGTTCTTGTTCCAATAAAAGTCAGCTAATGGGAAACAGGCACAGGGACTGGAGAGGCGGGGCTGGTTTTAAGAAGCTTCTGCCGCGAGCCAGAAGGCAGCCTCTGCAGCAAACGGCCTCCGCGCAGACATCGACCCGAGCACTCCCGGGGCAGGTGCCGCCCTCCCGGGGCGGTAACCAACCGGAACCAGCCCCACCTGCAATCCACATCCACATGGATTTAGAGGGACGGTTGGGACCAAAGGAAGCAGAATGGGCAGAGAGAACTGAGTAGGGCGGGGAAAGGACGCCCCCCACGCCAAGCTTTCCCTCTCAGAATATGTTGTGACTAATGTAGATAGATCCATCGTTAGGGCCTGGAGGAGGGTTTCACCTTTTTTTCTTCCAAAATGATAAAAGTTTTTAATATTTTTGTCTAATTATAAAAGTAACATATGTTTGTTATAAATTAGTCAATATAGAAACCTATAAAGCTGTAAATTAAAGTCCCTTCCCTAATTCTACCTTCCCAGGAATAACCACATAACCAAAGGTGTGCGTCTGTCTAAACTCTTTAATGTAAATATACATTCGGTATGACGTGGTTAAGAATACAGTCTGACAATCAACCCTTAACCTGCACATCATATATAAAATTAATAATAACTTCATTTTTTTACATAGGTGGATTGATACTACATATGAGGTTCTATAAACGTTCCGTTTTACACATTATTTTTAAAATATTTACAGATTCACAGGAAGTAGCAAAAATGGTACTGAAAGTTCCATTGTGCCTTCATCCAGTTTCCCCCAGTGGTTACATCTTACATAGTAATGGAAATAAAACAAAACCAGGAAACTGATGGTACAGTGTATGTATATAGTAGAATCACATGTGCAGATTCCTGTAACCACCACTGCAATCAGGACTGTAAGTCCGGGGAGAGGAAATCCCCCGGCAAAATACCTCTAAAAACCAAAATCAGTCAAAGGGAGAAATAAAGTTTAAAATCCATGTACTGCTCAAAGACTGCAGTCCCAGGCCATCTCTCTTTCCTGCTCCAGCAGAAGTAAAACCGCACCCCCCTCACCTCTCACTCTCTTTGCCCAGGTAATTATCCATTGATATGGAGATGAACTTCTCTCCACCCCTGAGGAATGATGCAAATGCACTAAAGCCATACTTCTTTCCACCTCTGAATGCCTATTGATATGCAGATGTACTAAGGCCAGGCGAGATATTCTGGAAATATTACAGTTTTACCCACAGGATGCAGAACTATTCCATTGCCACAGAGATTGCCTTCATGGTACCTCTTAAGTCACACCTACCACCTGTCTATCATAGTATCTTTAACACCTGGCAATTACTAGTCCATTTTCCACCTCTGTAATTTTGTCATTTTGAGGATGTTACATAAATGGAACCATACAGTGCATGACCTTTGAGACTGGGTTTTCTCACTCAGCAAAATGCCCTTGAGATCCATCAAAGTTGTAAATATATCAACATTTGTTCCTTTTTATTGCTGTATGTAACGTCCTTAATTTTTTTAGAATATCAGCATTTTGCAACCTCTAATGAATGAAATGATTGAGGCATGGAGCATAAAGGACCACTAACTTTCTAAGAAAGAGACAACCAGACACTATGTGCCTTCTGTTAGAAGTATCCCACACCAATGGTGGAGTGGTCTTGCTGCCCAATCCCTACATCCAGCTATAAAGGAACAGGAAATACAAAGGACAGCATGTCAAAACCACACCTTGTAAACGCAACTAACAAAATCCAGATTGTGAAAAACTATGGGATAAACACAAGTTTCTTCAGCAAATAAGTTGCAAGTAAGCACGCTCACACACACAGAGGAAACATAATCAAAAGATATTTAAGAATTCACACCAAAAACTTGCACAAAAATATTCACAGCAGCATTATTCATAATAATAAAAAACAGAAACAATGCAAATGTTTATCAACTAATGAATGGGTAAGCAAAATGTAGTATATCCACACACTGGAATATTATTTGGCAATAAAAAGAAAGGAAGTATGGATACATGCTACAACACACAACACAGATGAATCTTGAAAACATGTTTAGTAAAAGAAGCCAGTCAGTCACAAAGGACCACATATTGTATGACTCTATTTATATGTAATGTCCAGAATAGCAAATCCATAGAGACAGGAAGTAGATATGGGCAGGTGGAAGATTTGGGGCATGATGGCAAAGGGAAGGAGGATACTTTTGGGGGGATGAAAGTGTTCTAAAATTGTGGTGATGAATGTATGACTGTGTAAGTACACTCTATATATACTAAAAACTATTGTACTCTTTTAAATGGGTAAATTCTATGGTATGTAATAATGTATCAATAAAACTTTAAAACATTTAAGAAGCATATCAACAATCCCAATGTGTGGACCGTAGTTATATTCTGATTCAACAAACTTAAAAAATGTAGTATATCCACACACTGGTACCATTGGTAATTTAAATACTGCCTTCTGTTAGAAGTATCCCACACCAATGCCTTCTGTTAGAAGTCATTTATGCATTTATGGTACCATTGGTAATTTAAATACTGATTAGACATTTGAGGGTATTAAAGATATTACTATTTTTTTAAATGGGATGGTTAATTTTTTAATAGAGTCTTTTTCTTTCACTGAAATACTTACAGACAAAATGATGCCGGTATTTGCTTCAAAACAATGCAGGAGATGAGCAGGTGGAGGTACAAACGAAACAAGACTACCGATGATGTAGGAATTGTTAAAGCTGGGCGACGGATGCCTGAGAGCTCATTATACTCTATTCTGTCTACCTTTGTATATGCTGGGAAATTTCCATAATAATAAAAATACATACCCATAAACATTTATGTGCCAATACATGTCAAGACATACTTCATTCTCTTTAAGAGCTTCATAGCCTTCCACATATATCCAATTTCCCATTTGGGTTATTTCCAAATATTCAGTATTCTGAACAGTACTGCAGGAAATACCCTTGTACAAATGTTTCTGCCTTAGTAACTGGCTATTTCCTTAGACCAAATTCCTAGAAGTACAAATACTAGGTCAAAGGATGTGAATGTTTTGGATTTTTGTATATATGGGGAGATTGTCCTCTAGAAAAATCCTTGAGGTTACTTATTTCCTGATACTTCCAATAATATATTGGTCATTAGCAATCCTTTTCTTCTTTTAAAAAAAATGTATTGCAATGTAACTGAATATCATCAAATTCACTCATTTTAGTGTATGCGTCAATGAATTCCCATATAGTTACAGAATTATGCAACCATCACCACAAACTAATTTGAGAATATTTTTATCATCCCATATACAGCCATTCCTCAGTCCCACTCCCAGTCCTATATAACCACTAATCTACTTCTGGTCTCTATCAGTTTGCCTTTTCTGGACATTTCATATAAATGGAATTATACAGTATGTGTTCTTTTGTGTCTGGTTTCTTTCACTAAGTATAATTAAAGTTCATCCATACTGTAGTATTTACCAGTATTTTGTGTTTTTTGTGTGTTTTTTTTTCTCCTACTCTCCTTTCTTTTCTTTTCTTTTCTTTCATTTTTATTAAGGTATCATTGATATACAATCTTTTATTTTATTTTTTATTTTGGTATCATCCACAATTACATGAATGACATTATGTTTACTAGGCTCCCCCCTTCACCAAGTCCCCCCCACATACCCCTTCACAGTCACTGTCCATCAGCGTAGTAAGATGCTGTAAAATCACTACTTGTCTTCTCTGTGTTGCACAGCCCTCCCTGTGCCCCCTTCCCACTATACATGCTGATCATAATGCCCCCTTTCTTTTTCCCTGCCCTTATCCCTCCCTTCCCATATGTACCAGTATTTTGTTCCTTTATATTTTTATTCCCACCCAACCTATGTTCCTTTTTATTGCTAACCAGTATTCCATCACATGAATACACAGTATTTGTTTATGCATCCATCTGTTGATTGATGAACCCAAATGCTGGTTACACTTTTTGGCTATTGTGAATAATACTACCATAAACATTCACATACAAATCTTTGTGTGCACTTATGTTATCTCCAGGGTAGATATCTGGGAGTAAATTGTTGTGTTGTATGAAAATTCTATGTTTAACATTTTGAGGAACTAATAAAACATTTCCAAAGCAGCTGCACCATTTTAAATTCCTACCAGCAGTGTATAAGTATTCTAACTTCTCAACATTGTCACCAAGATTTTGTTAGCTGTTTTTTATTATTAATATTATTATTATAGCCATCCTAGTATGAATGAAGTGGTTCTCATGGTTTTGATCTACATTTTCCTAATGGCTAATAATTTGAGCATCTTTTCATGTGCTTATTGGCTATTTGTGTATCTTCTTTGGAGAAATATCTATTCAAGTCCTTCACTCACTTTTAAAAGTGTATTATTTGCCTTTAATCCTTTTATTCTGTTTGAGTCTGTGAGGTGAAAACTGGTTTTTGTTTGCATTTATTTAGTTACCAGTGAGTTGGACAATTTTTCACAACGTATGGGCCATTGTATTTTTTTATTTTGTAAGTTGCCAGTATTTGTAATTTTCTTATATGAAAAAGTTAATTTTTTTAATACATGTTAAAAATATTTTCCCAAACTTTCTGTTTGACCACAGTCACTGTACATGCCACCTTCATACAAATAACCCAAATAGTTGAAGCTGGTTAGGTTATGGACAAAGTACTTGATCCTCATCAAGAGCACATAATAATTGGTCTTAAAGCTCAGCTGATCTCCCCATCCTCTGCCCTCTGGCCAACCCAATGGAACAACTGTCCCTTGATTGTGGTATCTCAACCCTGTTACCAAATAATCCCCTGAAAAGAGACATAGATAATAAAGCTTTTACTCCCAACTCACACCCTCCTAACAAGAACCTTAATAATATAATTTCTTGAATACTTATGAAGTATACCAGACACTCTGCTTCAGCACCTTATGCAGATCATTATCTCTACTGTTATATTCCTCATGTTACAGATAAGGAAATCAGGCTGGGGGAGGTTTAGTAACGTGCCCAAGACCACACTAGTTGTGTGGCTGGGATTGAAATACTTCCAAACTCATTCTATGAGGCCAGCATCACTCTAATACCAAAACCAGCAAAGACACCACAAAACAAAAAAGAAAATAACACACTAGCATCCCTGATGAACATAGATGCAAAAATACTCAACAAAATATTAGTAAACTGAATTTAAAAATACATCAAAAAGATGATTCATCATGATCAAGTAGGATTTATTCTAGGGATGCAAGGATGGTACAGTATTTGAAAATCCATCAATACCATCCACCACATCAACAAAAAGGACAAAAACAACATGATCATCTCCATAGATGTTGAAAAAGCATTCAACAAAATTCAACATCCATTCATGATAAAAACTTTCAACAAAATGGGTATAGAGGGCAAGTACCTCAACATAAAAGGCTATATATGACAAACCCATAGCCAACATTGTACTTAACAGGAAAAAGCTGGAACTTTTCTTTTAACATCAGAAACAAGACAAGGATACCATTCTCCCCACTTTTATTCAAGATACTTCTGGAGGTCCTAGCCACAGCAATCAGACAACACAAAGAAATAAAAGGCATCCAGATTGGTAAGGAAGAAGTTAAACTGTCACTGTTTGCAGATGACATGACATTGTACATAAAAATCCCTAAAGAATCCACCCCAACCTACTAGAACTAATAACTGAATTCAGCAAAATCACAGGATACAAAATCAATACACAGAAATCTGTTGCATTCATATATACTAATGATGAACTAGCAGAAAGAGAAATCAGTAAAACAACTCCATTCACAATTGCATCAATAAGAATAAAATACCTAGGAATAAACCTAACCAAGGAGGTGAAAGACCTATACCCTGAAAACTATAAGACACTCATGAAAGAAATTAAAGAAGACACCAATAAATGGAAATACATCCAGTGCTCACAATAGGAAGAATTAATATTGTCAAAATGGCCATCCTGCCTAAAGCAATCTACAGATTCAATGCAATCCCTATCAAAATACCAATGGCATTCTTCAATGAACTACAACAAATAGTTCTAAAATTCATATGGAACCACAGAAGACCCCGAATAGCCAATCAATCCTGAGAAGAATAAAGCTGGGGGGATTATGCTCCCAAACTTCAAGCTCTACTACAAAGCCACAGTAATCAAGACAATTTGGTACTGGCACAAGAACAGACCCATAGATCAATGGAACAGAATAGATAGCCCAGATATAAACCCAAGCACACATGGTCAATTAATATGCAATAAAGGAGCCAATGGTATACACTGGAGAAAATGACAGCCTCTTCAACAACTGGTGTTGGCAAAACTGGACAGCTACATGTAAGAGAATGAAACTGGATTATTGTCTAACTCCATACACAAAAGTAAACTCAAAATGGATCAAAGACCTGAATGTAAGTCATGAAACCATAAAACTCTTAGAAGAAAACAAAGGCAAAAATCTCTTGACTATAAACATGAGCAACTTTTTCCTGAACACATCTCCTTAGGCAAGGGAAACAAAAGCAAAAATGAACAAATTGGACTACATCAAACTAAAAGGCTTCTGTAGAGCAAAGGACACCATCATAGAACAAAAAGACATCCTACAGTATGGGAGAATATATTCATAAATGACATATCTGATAAGGGGGTTAAAATCCAAAATATACATAGAACTCACATGCTTCAACACCCATAAAGCAAATAACCTAATTAAAAAATGGGCGGAGGTTATGAACAGACACTTCTCCAAAGAAGAAATTCAGATGGCCAACAGGCACATGAAAAGATGCTCCACATCACTAATTATCAGGGAAATGTAAATTGAAACCATAATGAGATATCACCTCACACCAGTTAGGATGGCCAACATCCAAAAGGCAAGGAACAATAAATGCTGGAGAGGATGCAGAAAAAGGGGAACCCTCCTACACTGCCGGTGGGAATGTAAATTAGTTCGATCATTGTGAAAAGCAGTATGGAGGTTCCTCAAAAAGCTCAAAATAGAAACACCATTTGACCCAGGAATTCCACTTCTAGGAATTTATCCTAAGAATGCAGCAGCCCAGTTCAAAAAAGACATATGCACCCCTATGTTAATCGCAGCACTATGTGCAATAGCCAAGAAATGGAAGCAACCTAAGTGTTCATCAGTAGATGAATGGATAAAGAAGATATGGTACATATTATTCAGCCATAAGAAGAAAACAAATCTTACCATTTGCAACAACATGAATGGAGCTAGAGGGTATTATGCTCAATGAAATAAGCCAGGTGGAAAAAGACAAGTACCAGATAATTTCCCTCATCTGTGGAGTATAACAATGAAGCAAAACTGAAGGAACAAAACAGCAGCAAACTCACAGACTCTAAGAAGGAACTAGTGGTTACCAAAGGGAAGGGGTGGGGTAGAGTGAATGAGGAGGTACAGGGAAGGGGAATGAAGAGCATTATGATTGGCACACATGGTGTGTGTGTGGATCACGGGAAAGACAGCATAGCACAGAGAAGACAAGTAGTGACTCTGTGGCATCGTACTACGCTGAAGGACAGTGATTGCAGTAGGATGTGGGGGAGACTTGATGATATGGGTGAATGTAGTAACCACAGTGTTTTTCATGTGAAACTTTCATAAGAGTGAAGAGTGACCTAAAGGTGCTCATGGTCAAGCAGGACTGTGATATACAGGAAATTATAATCCTATGGGATAAACGCTGTAGCAATAGCAAAAGCAAAAATCACCATTTTTATTGAACCCTGAGTTTTGCCTCATTTAAATCCTCCCAACCACCCTATGAGATAGATACTATTTTTATTTTATAGATAAGTAAACTGTTGCTAGGTGAAGAAGTTAAAGCTTTGGTAGGAATAGGGACAGGGGCTGTGTAGCACAAAGGAGGGGTCCTAATCCAGATTATGGGGTTCAGGGAAGGAGTCTTGGAAGGAAGACATCTCATTTGAAGTCTGAATTACAGGTAGAAGGTGACCAGTCCTAGGTAAAGAAGGGTTACCTTTCCAGGCAAAGGAAAAGCAGGAACAAAGGCCTGTGAGTTAGGAGAAGCAGTTGTGGCCCCCCTTTCCCCTGCACCAGTGACCATGGTTCAAAAGACCAGGACAAGTATCTGTTCTGTGCTAGCTCTTCTCACTTTCCCCCAGAGACCTTGTTGTCACCTTGTAGACCAGAGCCTGCAACCAAACTGCCCTTTGGGGGTGCCAGATCACTCCAAACACAGCCAGGCTCCTGGAATGGGTGGCTGAACTGAGACCTGTCACACTAACAGGGTCGTCAGAGCAAGATCAGTATAGCCACCTGCTCACACTGAAGCCAGACAGGAAGCCAACCATGTACGTTTGTGAGCAGGGTCCCCTTGGTGAGCCACAACATCCCCTAACCCCTGAATCTCCACCTGAAGGTTTACTCCTGGTGATCAAAATTTCCCTTCTAAAATGTAAATGGCCCTTGCAAAGGGGTATTTTCAATCCCTAACACTTGAGGACCAATTGTATCAGTTATTTACTAGAGAATAAGGGCAGAGACCCTGTTTGTTTTTTTTTTCAGTCAACAATAGTATAACTCCTTTTGTGTTCCCGGACCAGATTCCAGTGTGTGTGTATGTGCGGGAGGGGGTCTTCCCACACACAACACCAAGCAATTCTCGAACACCAGCAGGGTGTCCAAGATCTCAATTAAATTTTGATGCTGTCTGCAGACAGCACCAGATTCCCCAGGTTAAGGGCCCCATCCTACAAGACTGCCTTTCACCCCCACTCCAGACACTAGTTGCAAGCCCCAGGCTATTCCCTGTGCTTCTGACCTACTGGCTGGTACAGACTGGAGGTTCTAACAACCTCCTCTTTAGGCTTGATTAGTTTGCTGGAGCGGCTCATAGAACTCAGGAAAACACTTTTACCAGTTTTATAAAAAATACAGGTTAACAGCCAGATGAAGAGACACAAAGGGCAAAGTCTCAAATAAAGGAGTTTCTCTATCTTCATGGAGTTGGGGGCCTGGCCTGGTGGCACATGGAAGCATTCTGGCTCCCTAAGCATGAAGCTCTCTCCAACAGAGAAGCAGGATGCTAAAGGGGACATGTTCTTCTGAGGGGCTTTTGTGAGGGCTTCAATGCATAGTCGTAAATGACTAAATCATTGGTCGTTGGCTGATTACACCTCCAGCCGCTGCCTTTGGGTCCAAAAGTCTCTCATTAACATGACCAGACGCCCATTTCACCTTTAAGGCTCTGAAGTGTTTTCAGAACTGGGTAAGAAGACCAAATATACCGATATCCATCTTAATGACCACATATGTGTTTCTTATAACTCATTATATCACAGATACATTCTCCCATTCCACAAATTTTCACGGAGCAGTTTGTGCTACTGTATGCGAGCTCCTGTGCTAGCTCCAGGGTATAAACTAGATAAACTGCAGCCCTCATAGAGCTCACATTCTGATGGTGGAGTGTTCCATTATTATGGCTGTGTAACTAATTACCCAAAAACTCTGCTGTTAAACAACTGCCCTACCCTGCCTAGAGTCTCAGCTGAAAGACTCAGACAGGAGCCTGGAGTTCTCTGAAGGGCGGCTCACCTGCGGGCGCGGTGATTGACACTAATGTAAATGACTGTGGCACTATAACAGCTCGTGTTTATTATGTACCTACCACGTGCCACGTGTAGGGAAAACATTACGCGTGTAACCCAGGAGACTGGATGAACAAGCAGCATCAAGGGTAGCGGAGAAAGCCAAATCAGACTGAGCTAATTATGACTACAAATAACTGTCATGTGAACCGGACAACAACTGTGTGTGTGTGTGTGTGTGTGTGTGTGTGTGCACGTGCATGTGTTGCGTAGGTGTGAAGTGTCTAAAATAAAGTAAAAATTACACCGTTTGCAAATATCCCCTGAATCCCACTGCCTGGCACATTCATTGTTACTAGTTTGGTGTGAATCCTTCCAGATCCTTTTCTCTATATTTTTGTCTTTCTGTATAAAATAGCGGCTCACTTTTACATACATGGAATGGTACTTTTTTTCCTGAAACTTGCTCTTTTATACATCAGAATGTCATGGGCATCCGGACTACAGTGTAGTCATGCAGGACTACACTTTTCTTTTTAAAGAGCATCAAGTATTTCATATTAAGGATTGTATTACAACTTATTTAGATAATCTCTATTAAAGGATATTTAAGTTGATTCTTAGCACATTCATAGAATGAACTCCTAGATGTATTGTTGCTAGGTGAAGGATATGAAGATTAAAATTGTCAATAGACATTGCCAGATTGTTTACTAAGGAGGTTGTAAGATTTATGCCCCCCACCAACAGCATATGAGATCCCCCGTTTCCCCACAGGCAAAGACATCTCTCATCACAAATGAGGTCAGGCATACCTTTCATATACTTTTTGGCCACTTGTATTTCTTGCTCAGAAACGTGCACTTTTTATCTTTCTGAAGTTTGGCTTCTTCATCTGTAAAAACAGGTATGTAGATTCCTGGGACTGCAGAGCATGAGAATCACAGGCTCCAGGCTGAATGGCAATGCTCGGGCAGTGTTGGCCTCCTACCCATACTTCCATGTGTGAGAGCCCTGCGCATGACGGCCCCTTTTGAAGAAGGCCTCTGCCCTGAAGGGAGGACACCAGGGACTTCTATTCTGAGTGGCTTTCAGCCCTTTCTGTAGCTCACGGGAGGCCTTCAGCTGACGGTAGTCAGGGACTAAGAGCATCAACACCCATCTGTGATCCCAGGTGCTGCAGCCTTAGAGGGGTGGCCAGAGAGTCCACAAATTAAACAAGAATCGTTGAAAGGCATGGGAAAAGCTCTAACTGGGGCCCACCCAGGCCCTTCCTGAAGGCTGGTGTCCAAGAGGCAGACTTTTCCGCTGGATGGAGGCTTCTGGCAATGCCGTTTACTTTGCTGAATAATACCAGGCAAGTGACGTCCCTGACTCTTGAGTGCAGTTTCTTTATCTGTAAAATGGGATAATATTAGCAATTACCCAGTGGGATTGCTGTAGAAATTGGTGGGGTAATGTATGACGGCACCAGGCAACTGACCAGGTAGGTATTATTCTCATGAATCTTCCAGACGGTTTCCAACCTCTGTAAGTAGCTCACTTACCATTGCAGGCAGTAGGTGAATAAAACCTCTCAATCTCTTCTACTGTCAGATCAGCTCCTTCACTTGGATTTGGCAGTGGGGAGAGATCACTTTAAAATCCCTCTGTAACTTTTTCTTTTTTCCCTTGGTTCCAGGCACAGTCTGTCAAACTCTGTTGGGGAGGGAAAGAGACAGGGGCGGGTGGGGAAGGGCACATAGGGGCACTCCCACACACATACTCTCCTTGCCCTGCACTTTCCTCTGGAGACCCAGGTGCTGTCTGCCAGCATGGGGAAGCCGGCAACATTCTCACCTGGCCCAGCTTCTGCGTGAGATCTTCATACTTCTCCTGCCAAGGCCCCAGGGGGACTATTGACCCCTTCCAGAGGAGGGCAGGAGGTGACTGGGCCAAGTTTGGGACTGGGCCCCCCGAGGCCTTGATAATCGGCATGAAGGCCTTGCAGGCTCGGGCACTCAGCCTTGGAGCCTCCCAGGGGCTTTCATATTCAAGAGCCTCAGGCCTCCTTGGACCCCCTATCTAGGCTGGGGGGCCTCCAGAGGTGGCCAGGTACTTTTGTTACCGGGCACTTAACGCACAGAGGACCGTATCTGCAGCGCTTGGTAATAATAACAGCTGGCACTTATCGAGTGCTTATGAGGTACCAAGCCCCTCACAACTGTACTGGGAGGAAGATATTGTTATGGAAAAAGAAAAGAAGGCTGAGGGTCCTTAACAGCTCAAAGTGACAAGGCAACAAAAAGACGGTGCTGGTGCTGGAACTCCAAACCAGGGCTCTCCACCTTCAGGCTGGCTGCACTTCCAAACCTGTCACCCCACCCCTCCTGCTAGCACCTCAGTTTTCCCTGCCTTCCCTGTATCAGAAGGTTTTCCAGGCCCCACTCTTCCTTCTGGGCCCACCTACTCGGATTTCCAGTAACTCCATCATTAATCATTGTCCCTCCAACTATTTAAGACCCTCCTGGGGTCACAAAGGAATTAGCTCCCCATCCCTCTCAGTCCAGCCACCTCCCAACCTTTCTGAAGCTTGGCAACCCACCCAAAGGTCAAAGGTCACCAGTGCCAGGAAGATGCTCTGTGGAAGTCTCCCTCATTCCAGGGTCAGCTCCTGGCTCTGGCCAGAATGTGGTTCCAGGAGAATGTTGGGGGGTAGCCCAGGCTGAAGCTTCAAGCCCTCCTTTGTTAATTTCCTCCTTCCCAGGGCAGTCAAATCTGGATCCAACCTGGGCAGCCCACCCAGCAGGGCCTAGGGTAGGGGAAACTTAGTATCTTCAGAGCTCTGGCTCTGCGGCCTCCTAGCACCACGACCTTGGCCAAATCACTTAGCACTTTCATGCCTCTGTCCTTTCCATAAATTGGGAACAAAAATAATACCTAACTTCCTCAGGCTTTGGGAAGAATTACATAATGCCCGCAAATCATTTAGCACAATGCCTGAAGTTTAATGGTTTAGGTGATTGTTTTAGCACCTGTGGCTCCAAATGGGGACAGTCTTGTCTCCTAATCCCTCACTCCCCAGGGATAGATTATCCTCCCCTGCTAAAGAATCCTTTGGTAGGCCCTGGGTGATGGGGAATTGGGACAGGAAGCAGGGAAGCTGGTGTAGGGTGGCTAATTGGTCCCCTGGTTATTTTCTAGTTTTACCTCCCAGGGCTCCTTAGGAATAGCTGCAAATCCAGACTGGCTTCTTCTCCGATCGCCCACCCCCTCCACCTCCCAACAGCTTTATCTCCTGACTTGACTCTCAGTATCTGACACTAAGTAGACCTCTCTGTATTCGGCAATATAGTCAAAAGCATGGTCCCTTTGACCCAGCAAGTCCGCATCTAGAAACATATCTAGAAATAACTAAGAGCTTAGAAGGATTTTGTTATAAGGATGGTCCTCTCAATGTTATTTGTAAACAGAAACAACCTCTATATCTAATGATAGGATATTGAACACACATACGCATCTCTTCAACATAACAGTCTACAGCCACTACAAGTTGTTCTGCAGAAGGTTTTAGTGACAAGCACAAATGTTCAGAATGCATTTTAAGTGTTCATTTTTTTGAGGAAAAGGATAAAACTTAAATAAAATATTTCTTATTACTTATCTATGGTTTCTCACTTATTTACAATGAGCATGTATTTATCCTGTAACAAAGGGGGAAAAGCCCATATTTTGAAAAATGGGTAGAGATGGATGAACTTTGATGGCCTTTGACTGGCTTTCTGTTTAATC
This sequence comes from Manis javanica, assembly GCF_040802235.1. Lineage (NCBI taxonomy): Eukaryota > Metazoa > Chordata > Mammalia > Pholidota > Manidae > Manis > Manis javanica. The sequence goes on along the minus strand of NC_133169.1, from coordinate 86,447,328 downwards.
CTGGATGGATTCCTGTCTCCCTGTGGCCCAAGGAACTCCAGAGTAAGAGGCCCCAACAGATCTAAAAGAATGGGTTAAAAGAAAAACAGAGGCAAGGAAAAAGACCCAAGCACTTCTGTGGTCCCCTTTTTGGTACTCTGGCATCTGCCCAGCTGGGTGTTTTTGATGCTTTGGAGAGTTGGGGACTTGACCCTGGCAGTGCCGAGGAGGGCTGGGAGCCCCTTCTCTTTCTTTGATATAGATAATTGATGCTTTCTTATTCTAATGCAAATGAACCTCTAAGACTAGTTCCCAGGGGCCCCTTAGACCAGGTGAGCCCATTGGTGCTGCTCCCTGGCACCCCAGATGCCTGAGCTAACTCTCCTAGAGGTGGCAGCCCCTGCCCCAGTCTTTCTCCCATTGTCCTGCCCCCCACCAGCCATTGTCCGCTGTTCAGGTGATAAACCCAGGCTGTCTGTGAGGTGGGGGAGAGGCTTAGCTCCGGGAGACGTCAATGACAACTACATATGTTTAATGCGGGTAGCTCACATGTGTTGGGGGAGGCTAGGAATGACATTTGTTGGACACCACACTTTTGCATCTTCAATAGCCTCTTGGGTGAAGAGCATCAGGTAAATGCTTTTGGATCACCCTCTCGCTGTCATGTTTGGCGCTGAGCACTTTTACAGCATCATCAGGTGCCACTCCAGGCCTCTAACGTGCACCACATTGCCTGCTCCTGGTTCACTCGGTCCTCTTGCAGCACTTGTCACATTTGCCCACGTGGTTCACTCATCTCCCTCACTAGACTGTGAGTCCCGAGAGAACAAGAATGACATTGTTCTATCTGTCCCATCTAGTCAGCATGCCCAGCCCAGGGTCTGGCACTCACATTGGTAAGTACTGGGGATGGATTAGAAGGTTGGAAAGAGGTGTTACAGGGTGTGCCCTTCACCTCCATGAAGTCAGCCCAGTTGAGTGGAGCTTCAGATGACCTGGCAGGGAAGCTGAAGGACACTGGGCATAGGCATGGGCAAATGGGATTATTTTCAGGGGTCTCTTGAGGTCCAGATTCCCCAAAAAGGCTGCCAGCTCAGACCTTCCATCAGCTTGCCTGGCCTCAGCTCTGGCTGGTTCTGTGCTCGCCTCTGGTGTTCAGGACATCAGATGCAAATGGCCAGGCGACTCAGCGGCATCCATTCCCACCACTGGAAAAGCTGCTTCAGTGGGTGGGCAGCTCCTACATCCAGGAATCTATAAACCAGAGCTGTCTGGAGACCTGACCTGGTTCCCAAGGAGGCGGCCTCCTCAGGGCCTGGACACCTCGTGGGGTCAGAGGGGTAAAAGAAACTCTTTTTCTTTTCTCCTCCCTCATCCTCTTCTCTTCTAATATTCCAGCTCAATCACCTCCCCCGCCACTTTGTCCCTAAAACTAAGCACAGAGGGCTCAGACATATTTATGACCATGACATGTTTTTCCTTAGTTCTTCCATTTCGTTTCTGATAATGTCAGTTCTGGGCACCTTAAAACTTGACTGTTGGGGGCTATTTGACAAGAAGGCTTTTGAGATGAGTCTCACATGATGAGGGGAGTTTCAGCAGAGAAAGTGGGAGAAGGATACTCAGGCTAAGATGCAGAGGAATCTGCAATAAAGCCACCAAGGGCTGTGAGGAAGAGATAGGAAGTGACGGAAGACAAGACTGAACGGGCCTTGCAGGCCAAGCTAAGGGTTTGGACTGGATCCCAAGGGCAGTCAGAAGCCATTGAAGAGTCGGGGCCGGGGAATGCATCCCGGCAACCCAAGAAGTGTTATCCACTTTACTGACCACTTGCTTCGTAATGAAAAAGGTGATTGCATTTAGTCCTCCCAACAAGCCTATGAAGTAGCACTATTTCCACATAATTTTAAGAGAAACCAGAGCATGGGAAGATTGTTACCTCAAGGTCCCAGCTGGGGTGTTGGTCCTGGAGTCTATTTCTTTCACCCTCATGCTAGCGGGTGGGAGAGAGGGCAGGCGTCAGGGAAGGGTTCTGGAAAGGCATGGGAGACGGTGTGGACACCCAGCCTGCACAACTGCCTCGACGTGGGTGGGAGGGGAGTGCTCTCAGGGGTGGCGTGAAGGGAGCGCTCAGGCAGGGCGGAGGAGGGCGGCTGGGAGCAGGACCATGAGCGGAGGCCAGGGCCTTGGCACACCTGAGCCCTGTGGGGCCACAGCCGGGAGGCATGCCGGGAATGGGACAGAGGAAGGGCACGAGACCAGCTGTGGTCTGGGCCTCGACCGTCTGGGGACCCGGACGGTCACGGTGGTCTGCTCCTCTCAGACCCCTCGGCCTCCACATTCCATCCCTTCCTCCCCTCCTCACACTCATCCGACCTCCTCCGGGGGCTCTGGGCTCCTGGCCCCTGTCCTCCCTCTGGCCGGCTCCCTTCCGTTACCTCAAGCCAGCCCATTACTGGGTCCTGTGGATTCTCTGTCCCTGCTCCTCTCCCAAGTCTGGCCACCTCTCTGTCCCCACTGCTTCTTTCTTAATTGCAGCCAGCATCCACACCAGGCCAGCACTCCAGTCCCCTTCAGCCCATTTCCTGCACCTCAGCTGGAAGAGGTGGCTTTGATTCTGCTGTCGCGGGAGGAGTGCTCGCCAGTGGCCTCGCCATTCCTTTGCTATAAAGATCAAACTCTCCCCGACGCACCAGCCGTTCACAGCCTGGCCCCCGAGACCTCCAGCCCATCTTTCACAATGTCTCCCTCGCATGTTGCGCCACAGTCCCACCAGCATCAAAACCACTGGTGGAACTTGTTAAATGTCCATATTCTGGGTCCCCACTCCGGACCCACCAAATCAGACTCCCCGGTAGTGGCACCCATGTTTAACAAGGCTCCTGTGGTTGAGACCCACATCTTGCAGCTCCTCAAAAATACCAGGGCTCTCTTCCCTCCTGGCCTGTACACGGGTACCCCTTGCCTGGACACTATACCTCCTCCCCTTCCTTCAGACTGAGTTTAAAGGTCACCTCTCACCTGCTCTCCCCAAGCCTGGGGCTTACTCCTTCAACAGCACTTAGTAAGTGGAGTTCTGCCCGTCTGAGTCTTTATCTGTCCCTCCAGTTAGAATGTAAGCTCCAATGGCATGGGGCCTGGCACAGAGAAGGAGATGAATAAACACCTGCTGAATAACTGAACAAGGGGGTACCTGGGCATACGCTTTAGGACCTGGTATGGTCTGGTGAGAGAGAAGGGCAACCCAGAAGGAGCCAGCCCCGGAGGCGGGGAGAGGGAGCCATGGGGTAGTAGCCCTTCCAGTTACCCTCAGGCTACCACCCACAGGGATCTGGTTTAGGAGCACACCTCCTCCCAAGGGTGCCCAGCAGAACCTGTGCCTGATACCAGCTTTCTTTTCTGTGGTCTCAGGGACTCAACCCTGCTCCTCTGCCAGAGATTTTGAGACCCCCTGTGCCATCCAGGGCAGCCGGGAATGGCATCTTTATATTCCAGCAGCACCTCCTCTCTCTCTATTTTTTGACCCATCAGAGAAATCCCAAGCCCATTCCAGACAAATGACTACAGCCTCAAGGAATGGAGCCAGAGAGCCAGGCTCAGACAGTGGAGCCAGCTGCTGCCCTGCCTGCAGGGATGGCACTAGGGGAACCAGCTGGCAGATGCCTCCTAGAGCCAACGCAGATCAGCGCTGTGTTCTGGGTCTTCTCTGGATACCGAGTCAGGGGGCCCTAACTGCTGCCTTCAGGGATACCTCCACCTGCTTGGGGGGTGTGGGAAGAACTTGAACTGGGTCTTAATTACAGCAGCAAAGGTATTAGCAGGTGTGATTCTTACTGAATGCTTACGATGTGCCAAACACTGTTCTAAGAACTTGACATGGAGCCTTTCCCACACCTCAAGCAAGCCCTTTGCAGATCAGGGAAGTGAGGCTCAGGGAGGTTCCGCCCCCTTCCACACAGCTGAAGGGGTGGGCATACAGCAGAATGGCTTGACAGGAGGACTGGGGGAGTTGGGAGTGGATACGCATTCGTTTCAGGGCAGGTGGTGCTGCAGCTCTTCAGCTGGAGGGGAAGGCACACGCTGGGGGTGTGACACCGGTGCTGGGTGGGCCTTGCCCGCCAGGCTCCGGCCTTGTGCTGGCTCCTTAGGCTCTACACCAACTGCTCCTTCCCTCTGTGCTTCTGTCTTAGGTGGTCAAATGCTGCGATGTGACTTAAGGAACTGGAGCTGGGAGTCCTGCCCCTGCTCCAATCCAGCCTTGGGGCCTTCAGCAGGTTCCTGGCCTCTCTGGGCCCCAGTGTCCTCTCTCTGAAGGGAGCCTTACTCAGGCGCCTCCACCCCAGGGCCTGGTCTCTATTCACAGCTCTAGACCACAGTTCAGCTCAGATACACGAGCAGCTTTTAATTAACTTCGGCCTTTTCCCAAAGTAGCTCCTTCTCCTACCTCACAGGTGCCCCTAGGACACCGGACAGGCACAAAGGAAGGAGGCAGGAGAGAGAGCACAGCCCCTTCTGCTGAGTGGAGCTATGTCCCCGAGTGGGTGAACTTTCAGCCCCCTCCCACAGCTCTGGCTGGTCCCCCTGGTTAGGTTCCAGGCCCAGGGAGATACAGTATTTCTTCTTCCTCCTCCTCTTCACAGTCTGTATTCATTCATTCATTCCTCAAAAGTGAGGCCTCCTCTGTGCCAAGCACTGTACTAACCCGAGGGATACAGCCATGAACCAGATGGACAGGTAGGTGATGGGGCTGCCTCTGTCCTAGTCCTAGGACTGGCCACCAGGTGTCACCAGTGCCAGCCATACAGCCTCTGTCATGCTGTTCTCAGCAACAGGTCTGGGAAAAGAAGGGCTGGTGTCGGGCAGGGTGCATGGATGATCTTGACCAGCTCTGCTCAGCCAGCCTGAATCAGAAGCAAGTTCCTCAAGTGGGGAAAAAAAAAAAAAAACCACCTTCTCATCCCTCTTACACCAAAAAGACACCCTCATGAATTCCTCAACAGCCCAGCCTGCCTGGAACTTTGGAAACTCATAACCTCTGTCCAATCAGGAATTCCCTCAGCAGCCATCACCCTCAGAGAAGACACCAGGCCTCTTGTAAACCCCTTTGGTGACCACAGCTTGCTACCAAACAGGCAGCCTATGTTAGTAGAAGATTTTTCCTGATTTAGAACCAAGATATGAGGCTCAGATTTGACTTGTCCTGGTTCTGCCTTTTGTGGTTACAAAGAGGAAGGCTTTTCTGCCTATGGCTGAATAACTCAGCTGTGCGATCCCTCGATGGGGACCCTCTGGCCTCCCAGCTGCTTGACTGGAGTTTCCTTGAGGGCTTGGGACACCCACAAGTGTACCGCAAGCCATCAGAGGCTGCCTTCCTGGGCTGTGTTCACGGGAATGCAGTGTCTGCAGCAAGGGAGGAACCTCAAGGTTCCCCCAGAGCCCACATCAGACCAGACATTTGAAGAGATTGCTCATATCTCCTAAGTTTGTTTATTTGTGGCTCATCATTCATGACTATATACAGAGCATTGACTGTGTCAGGCCTCGGGACCACAGCAGAGAGCAAGCAAAGTTGATACCTGTCCTCCCACAGCTTATAGTCTGTTCAAGAAACCAACATTGAAACCAGCAGTAACGCTGAAGCATGTACAAGGCCAAATAGGAGAGATTTGGGCTGACATGAAGCAGGAGGCAAGGTGTCACCCAGCGTGGAGCCTGGGACGTCTTCCCGGGGAAACCACTCTGTGGTCAGGCAAAGGCTGAGCAACTTTAATTCTGATCAAACGTCAAAGTTTTTAAGAAAAACTGGGAGAGTTTTGCTGGTGCCCTGAGCTTAGTCTGGTCATTGGGAAATGCAGCATATTGGGGAGGGGTGGAATGTTTGGGGGATGGCACAGGGGACAGGAGGAGCCATCCAGGCCATGGAAGCGTGGTATGAGATGCTGGCAAGGCCCAGTCTTGCTGGAGTGCACAGCTGAGGGAGGAGCTCTCAGGAAAGGGGACCAAAAGGAAGGACAGCTTCTGGACACCAGTGTCAGGCCCCTCGACAGCTTCTGGACACCAGTGGCCAATGCCCAGATCTGGTCTGATGTGGGCTCTGGGGGAACCTTGAGGTTCCTCCCTTGCTGCAGACACTGCATTCCCATGAACACAGGCCAGGAAGGCAGCAGCCTCTGATGGCTTGCGGTACACTTGTGGTTGTCCCAAGCCCTCAAGGAAACTCCAGTCAAGCAGCCGAGAGGCCAGAGGGTCCCCACCTAGAGTCAATGAACTATAGGCTGAGCTGTATTTCCATTGTTCTCTTGCTCATTTTCTTTTTTCCCAGTTTTGATTACACTAACAACGTGTGTTCATATTAAGGAAGATTTACAAATCCAGTCAATAGAATGAAAATTAAAAATTACCTTGTATTATTGTATTTATCGCTGTTTAACAAATTAATCCAAAATTTAGTAGCTTCAAACAACAAACATGTATTATCTCACAGTTTCTCAGATTCAGGAAATTTTAGAGTGGCTTAACTGGGTGGTTCTGGCTCAGAATTTCTCATGAGACAGCGATCAGGATGCAGGCACGAGCTGCCATCATCTGGGGGCTTGACTGGGGTCGGGGTGTCACTTTCAGGTTTTCTGCTTATTGGTAGGAGGCCCCGTGGCTCACTACTTGGACCTCTATATAGCATCTAGAGTGTCTTATGACATGGCAGCTGACTGTGCCTAGACCCAAGAAAGAGACCAAGGAAGAAGCCACAATGCCTTTTATGGTCTAGTTAGTCCTATACTTGGGAGGGGAATTAGGCTCCACATTTTGAAGGGAGGAGAATCAAAGATTTGTGGATATGTTTTTAAACCTCCAGATACACCAATTCCCCTTCCAAAATAACTATTGCGAATATTTTGTCCTTTTTACAACCAGAATTTTTTCATGCAAATATATACATCTACTTTAAAAAATAAAAATAGTATCATAGTATACATACTGCGGTTTATTACTATTTATTTCATGTTTGAAAAGGTAAGGATGCATGCAATATAAAATTTAAGAAGTACAAAAGCACAAAAGGATACACAGTTAAAAGTGAATCTTCCTCCCACCTTTGCTCTCAGCCACTCAGTTCCCCTTCCTGACCTCCTCCTCTTTCGCCAGCTTCTTGCGTATGACAAATACACATGCGCAGCCACCCCTGCTTCACTCACTGTTCTGCAGCTTTCTCTTTCGCCTCACCCTATTACCTCTCAGATATTTCCATTCCAGCGTGTAGGGAACTGCCTGAATTTTTAAAAAGCTGCTGAGTATTTCATTGAATGGAAGTACCAGAGTTTATTTAATATGGACTCTTGCGACTTAAAAATATACTCTAGATGTCTTTCAGTGTCAGTAAATCTAGTGCTACATTTTCCTTTGTTGTGGCTACTCACTCGGCCACCTACGGATGCACTGTTATTATTTTAACTGATCCCTGGTACTGAAAGTTTGGGTTATTCCTGTTTTCTCACAGTGGCTTCTAAAGCCCAGAGCACTCATCTAGTGAGCCCTCTGGGAGTACCCACCCGAAGCCTGAAAACATACTCTATCTTTGACCCAGCAATCCCACTTCCGAGCATCTTTCCTAATAATCAGAAGAGTAAGTGCATTAAGATGCACCTTCTTACGTTTGTTGCAAAGTTGCTTATAGAAGACAAAAATTTAAAAGAACCAAAATGCCCTATAATAGGTGACTGGTCAAATCGTGATTCATAGTTCTATACCACAGAATGCTGGGCCTACACCAAAAATAGTGTGATTTTATTTTTATTGACCCACAAATATACTTATATGTTCCTTAGTTAAAAAAGAAAAAAAAAGGCCACAAAACTGCACAGTGAATGAAATTTTTAAAAAATTCCATTTATAATAGCACTAAAAAGAATAAAATAGAAAAGTTTTCTGGTTCCTCAAAAAGTTAAATGTAGAATTACTATATGATCCAAGAATCCCACTTCTAGTTATATGCCCCAAAGAACTGAAAACAGTAAGTCAAACAGATACTTGCATGTGAATGGTCATAGCGGCATTATTCACAAGAGTCAATAGGTGGAAACATCCCAAGTGCCCATCAACAGAAAAAAGGATAAACAAAATGTGGTCCACACATACAATGGAGTATTATTCAGCCATAAAAGGAATGAAGTTCTGATACCTGCTTCTACATGGATAAACCTTGAAAATGTTATGCTAAGTAAAATAAGCCAGACACAAAAAGACAAATATTGTATAATTCCACTTACATAAAATATCTAGAATAGATAGATTTACAAAGACCAAAAGGGGAGTAGAGGTTACCAGGAGCTGAGGGAAGAGGAAAATGGGGAGTTATTTCTTAGTGGGTAACGTAGCTTCTATTTGGGATGATGAAAAATTGTAGAAATATGTAGTGACTGTATTAATACATTGTGAATGTATTAATGTGACTACATCGTACACTTAAAATGGTTAAAATGACAAATTTTGCTATATATATTTAACCACAGTAAAAAAATTCCCAAAAGACATAAAATACTTATAAATAAAGTTAACAACAGTGTAGAACTTGTACTCTAGACATTATAAAACATTGCTGAAAGGAATTAAAGAAGATCTGAATACGTGGAAATGTAGCTTATGTTTATGGACTTAATATTAAGATGGTGATACTGTCCAAATTGACATATAGATTCAGGGCAATCCCTATCAAAATCCCAGATGGCTTCCTTGCAGAAATCAACAAGCTGATCTTAAAAATTTTATGGAAATTTAAGGGACCCAGAATAGCCAAAACAATCCTGAAATAGAAGAGCAAAGTTGGACTCATACTTCCTGATTTCAGAACTTACTCACAGGTGCAGGAATCAAGACGGTGTGGACTGACATAGAGATACATGGAAAAGAACTAAGAATCCATAGATAGATTCTCACATTTACAGTCAGTTGATTTTTGACAAGAGCACCAATACAATTCAATGGAGAAAAAAAAATAGTCTTTTCAACAAGTGGTGCTGGGACAACTGCATAGCTACCTGAAAGAGAATGAATGTGAACCCCAGCTCACACCACATACAAAAAAAACTCAAAATGGACTAAAAACCTAAATGTAAGAGCCAAAACTATTAAACTCTTAGAAGAAAACATAGACCTGAATCTTTGTGACCTTAATTAGGCAATGGCTGCTTAGATATCGCACCGAAAGGACAAGCAGCAACAGAAAAGATACATAAATGGGATTCCACTGAAATTAGTAACCTTTGTCCTTCAAAGGACGCCGTGAAGAAAGTGAAAAGACAACCCACAGAATAGGAGCAAAATTTTGCAAATCATATATCTGATAAGAAATCTGTGTCTAGAATATATAAAGAATTCTTATAGTAATTATAATAAAATTATTATTACAATAATAAAAAGACAGCCCAATTTAAAAATGGGCAAAGGGTATGAATAGAAGTTTTTCAGAAAAGATATTCAATGGCAGTAAGCACATAAAAAGATGGTTAACATCATTAGCCATCAGGGAAATGCAAATTAAACGCACAATGAGATACCACTTCACACCCATTAGGATGACTATAATTGAAAAGACAGATAATAAACAAGTATTGGTCAGGATGTAGAGAAATTAGAATGATCATACACTGCTGGTGGGAACATAGTGCAGCCACTTTGGAACACAGTCCGGTAATTCTTTGAAAGGTTAAATATATACCATATGACCCAGCAATCCCATTCCTAGGCATAAATCCAAGAGAAATGAGAATATATGTCCACACAAGCACTTGTACATGAATGTTCATAACAGCATTATTCATAGCAGACAAAAAACAACTCAAACACTGTCAGTTAATGAATAGGTAAATAAATGTGTGTCTATACAACAGAATATTGTTCAGCAATAAAAAGAATGAAGTGCGATACATGCAACAATATGGATGAATCTTTAAAACATAAGACAGACACAGTCACCTAGTATATGATTCCATTTATATGAAATGTCCAGAATACTCACATCTGTGGAGCAGAAAGTAAATGAGTGGGTGACTGGGGTGGGATGGCGGGGTAAGGTGGTCGGGGAGTGATGGCTACTGGGTTTCTTTTGGGGCAATGAAAATGTTCTAAATTGATTGTGGTGATGGTGGCACAACTCTGTGAATATACTAAAAACTACCGACTTGTATACTTCAAATAGGTGAATTATACATGCAAATTATATCTCAATATAGTTGTTATCAAAACAACTATAGATTTCTCCATCCTGCTAGAAACTTCCTTCCAGGAGGATATGGGTTCATTATTCACTCCCTGAAGATAAAGCACCAGCTGTGCTTCCCCACCCGCAGCCATGCGGCATCCGGACCCTCTTTCTCTATCACATTTACTAGGATATCATCCTGGCCAGGAAAGACCAAGACACGCTAGTTGACCCCATGGAGCAGTGGATTATAGCGAGGAGGCGACCAGGATCAGAGCCACCCGCAGATGAGACACCGAATCTCTGTGTCTGCTGGAGAGGTGACTTGAGCCCATGGGTAAAGCCAAGATGACAGAGGCTGGCAACTTCAAAAGTGTGATTGTCAGAGGGGATGACAGTGGTGGTACCGGTGACTTGAGGTAGCAACTATCAGGCATTTACAGCAAGCCAGGCCTACAAGTGTAAGGTTTCTTGTCATCCTCATGACACTCTTACGAGATACAAGGCATTAGGATTTCCATTGTAGGTATGAGGAAACTGAGGTTCAAGGAAGTTAAATAACTGGGCACAAGTCACACAGCAAGAAGAGGCAGAGGCCAGAATGGATCCCAGGCATACCATGGCCAATGTCAAAATCCCCCTGGTGTCCCAGTCCGAGCAGGATTCAGGAACCTTTGCACATGAAAGGGGTTGTGTGGGCAAAAGAATGGCTCCCCACTCGCACTCTGTCCAGGCCCAGTGCCCCCCAAATAAGTGCTTAGAGGTTTATTTCTCTCCCAAGAGCACTGATGATGAGTTTCAGGGGGAATCCTGGGAGCTGTAACTGGGCTCAAAACAGAAACGAGAGCTGGCCCAGACCAGCACGTGTGGGGTGCCTGGAGGGAAGAAGCATCTACCACGAAGTGAGGAGGAGGCGCCACCCGCACCGACCCAGGCAAGTAGGTCGTGCAGCGATGTTGACATTCAGCAACATTGGCCTGAGAGCAACAGCCTTTGAGCTGGGCAACCTGGAACTTGGGCCTAACTTCCCTCTGTGGCCCTTAGCTTCTTCCTTGGATGCCAGATGGTCAGTCTGGAAGTTCCCTGCCCGTCAGTATAGCTGGTCTGTCCGAGTGTTGAGGACAATCCTATACATGTGCTCCCTAGGTCCTGATGCCCTGGTCACAGCCTACAAGGCTCTGACCCACTCTCCAGTCCCCTTCCTACACCACTGACCCTGTTGTGGGTTGAAATGTGTCCCCTAAAAAATATGTTGGAGTCCAAACCCCCAGTACCTGTGAATATGACCTTATTTGGAAACAGCGTCTTGGCAGATGTAACTGAGTTAAAATGAAGTCCTTAGACCCTAATCCAATATGACCAGTGTCCTTATAAGAAGAGGAAATGTCATGTGAAGACAAAGACACACAAGTTCAAGAAAACCTTGAGCTAGAGGCAGAGATTCAAGTGCTGCTGCTGCAAACCAAGGAATCCTGGGTCTACCAGAAGGTGAAGAGGTCAGGAAGGATCTTCCTCTAGAGGCTTTGCAGGAAGCATGGCCCTGCCAAAGCCTTGATTTCAGACTTATAGCCTCCAGAAAGGTGAGAGAATAAACTTGTTGTTTTAAGCCACCATGTTTACAGTACTTTGCTTTATCAGCCCTAGAAAACTAATACTTCCCTCTGGAAACTAGTAATTCCATCTGGAGGGAGGAAGGGAACATGCTTACATGCTCTGGCCACACCAGGCATCTCTCTGTTGCTCCACAGACCAGCTCCCTCCCACCCCAGGGTCTTTATGTGTGCTGCTCTTTTCAAAGGTTCTACATCTGCACACTTCACTTCCCACCCCCAAAGCCCCCACTGCTCCTTCCAAACTTGACTTAAATGGCACTCCTTCAGGGAAATCTGGACATGAGTATTCATTCCAGCTTCCCCTCAGAGCAGCAACAGGAATGCATTCTTCGAAGCCCTCCCCACGTCTGCAGTTCATCACTTACTTGTTCCATTGTGCAATGCCAGCTGTATGTGCAATGACCACAGGGCCTGGCCCGACACATTTACCAGCAGTCTTGTCCCCAAGGCCCCAAGGCTGAGGCAAGCTTGGGATTTTTTCTCTGTACATCATATTCTATGCTTTCAAGAACCAAGGTATGTTCAATGTCAGGAAAAGAAAACCTAGAAAACATAATGAGCAAAAAGGGGAAAATATACTAAAAATCTCACTGTACAAAGTAATCCTTGTTTAGCATTTTGTCATACATTCTTCCAGACCTTTTTTCATGCAATGTCTATTTCTTAAAATGCAATTAAACATTTATTGTTATCTGGCTATATACGAATATGCTACAGATTTATAGTGTACTGACCATACTAAACAAAATTATGATATAATAAAGAAAAAATTATCTTAAAAATGCAATTATACTGTTTTGCACACCCCTTTTCTTCAATAAGAAATACATAATGAGCATTTAAGAGTGAATAAATACAAAATTACATCATCATTTTTAGTGACTGCTCAACATTCTAGTGCAAGATGAACCATGATTTAGTTATTACTCTCCAATTGTAGGGCATTTAGATCATTTTTAGTTTTTCTCTGGCATAAACAACACGGCTACAAACATCTGAAAACCGGGTATCTTTGTGCCCTTGTCTACTATTTCTTACTGGAAGATTCTGTAAGTGGATTACTAGGTCCATGATTTTATGTGTTTTTGAAGGCATCTAAAGCATAGTGCCAACTTGGCCTTAAAAGAGAGGAGCTTCCCCAGGAGAAGGGAAGAGACAAACAGGGTTGGGGGAAATGACGGCCAGCGAGGAGTGCAGAGCTGGCAGCAGTGGTGCCCCCCTGGGGGAGTTGGTGCTGGGCAGCCAGGAGGATCCCGGAGGCCCTGGGCTGCTCGGCTCAGCGGACCTGGGGGCAGGTGTGGAGACCCCACTCCAGGAACTCTGCTCAGGCCTTCTCTTGGGCATCCTTAACTTCCTTTGGTTCTGAAGGAGCTGAGGCCTTGCCCACCTCAGGGAGGCCCTTCGTGAGCCAATTGAAGGGGAGAGAAAGTGTGGGGAATTCCCTCTATTTGTAGGAAATGATTTTCACACATGCAAGCGTTTTCAGGAAGCCTCCTTACTGCCGGGAGGCCAGCAGCATTGAGGAGCATGGTGTGTCTTGTTGATGCCGGGGTTTCTTGTGTGCGGGAGTCAAAGAATGAACTTCGCAAACACTCAAGGTAGGGAGAGGCTTTTATTTAGAGATAAAGTGAGAGGACAGAGCTCCTGGCTCATGCCAGGAGGGGACAAGAGAGCCCCGGGGTGGTGCCTCGTTTACGGGTTTTATAGGTGGTTGAGAGACAAAGAGCTAGGGATGCACACCTGCTAAGTGGTCCCAAAATGTTTATCTTTGAAGAGACATTAAGTTTCTTATTAGTCTTCCGGGTTATTTACAAGAAATTTACTGCTCTGATTTCCTCCCAGGATAGCGGCTTCCTGGTCTGGGGGCATATCACTCAAGACTGCCTGCTTTGCTCCCAAGGTGGGCTGAGTTATTGTCTGTTTGTTAAAGAGTATGTTAAGAAACTTACTTTTTAACTAGTTGAGTTTTAAAATGCAATCTTATCTTCAAGATGGAATCCTTCTTGCTTTTACTATGTTATTTTGGGCTTGCTTGTTAAATTGTCCAGGTTGCATATCACTTGATTAGGGCTGGAGGAAGAAAAGCTGCACCTGGGTAAAGTCAGAAAAATAAGCAGGGCCCCCCAGCAGGCCAAAGCAAATCTCACAATGGATTATCTTGCTTCGTTTTTTTCTGGAGGCCCTCACCATCCTCTGCCTAAGCCCCTGGTCCCTGTCTCTCTGTGAGGTGGGGAAGGGTGCACGCAAGGACTCTGACCTGGGCAGGAATGAACTGCGACACCCCAATCCCACTCTCCAGGCCCAGCCCAGCCTGAGACTGAATCAGCTTATCAGTTTGCCAAGGAGCAGCCAGAGACATTCCCCACCCCGAGGGAAACCCTAAGCACCACACCTGGTCCTGGCACCTTCTACCTCTTCCTGTGAAATGAACGCAGAGAGTAAGCTGGGCTTTGGGGCAATCCCCCTGACTTCAAGTCCCAGGCCCTCATGAGACCTTGGGCAAGTAAATTCACCTCACTGAGCCTCTGATTACCCATCCGGATACTGGATGGGTACCCTGGTTACCAACAGGGATAGTATTGTACCTACCTGGCAGGGTGGCTGAGTGGATTAAGAGAAGTAATATATACACTTGGCATAAAGTCTGGAGCATGGTGAGCACTTTTATTACTACTACTGTTATTATTGTCCACCTGAAAGCCCTTTTGGCTGGAACCACTGGGTTTTCTCTGAGAAGTCACAGGCGTGGCCCCTTCCTGTGGACAGCCAAAACCTCAGTCCCTGTAGGCTTTCTGCTGCTGTCAAGCCCTTCACTGAAAGCTGTTGTTACAGGAAATAACTTCATTTTCCCCTCCTCCCTCCTGGTATCACAGTCTTCAGAAGAAGAGGATCTGCATCTGGACATCAGAATAAAAATGCCCAGGCAGGGCCGGTGGTGTGATGCGAGTGCTGTCCGTGGTGAGCGTGTGGAGCCCTGCCCGGGGTTGGCAGAGGGTGTTCGGCCCAGAAGCTTGAGAGGAAGCTGGAGTTCAGGGGAGTGTGGGGGATTTCTGAACATCCTCAGTTTGGGGTAGCAAAGGGGAATGGACTGGGCTTCTCAAGCTTCCCCCTGCAGCCCCAAGACTAGGGCATGGCCCACCAGGGCCTTGAGAGTTGGGGCAGAAAATATTTCCATCACCAGGGCACCCCTGGCTGTGCTCTGGTGAGATGCCAGCGCTGGAGCTTTGCGGACAAAGTTTCGACTGCTTTTTAGCGTTCATTTCCAGGCTGCATCCAGAGAGGCTGCCTGTGGTCAGCGGGAGCCACAGCGCTGGCCTTTCCTCTCTGTTGTCTTTCGGAAAGAACCTGTGCTCTGCAGGGGTTGGCCAGCCAGAGCCCTGACACTGAGGTCCCCGGGGACCCAGCCGTGGTGGCAGCTTTCTGGACGCTCCTCCCCGACCCCGGAACTGTGGTTTGCAGCTTAGCCAACGAAGGTCCTCCCTGTGGTGGATTCGGGGAGAGGGAAGCCCAGGTCCCCAGTGGTCCCTTAGGTGGGTGGCACCTCACAGGACACTTTCAGGTCTGGGTCTGGGACAGTCTCTGCCTTCTTTCTTCACCACACCTCTGGTCTCACTGGGGCTGGGTGGGTGTAAAAGTGTGAGCATGTGCCCTTCTCCACTTGCTCTGTTATCAACAAATCTCTCCTGGACAGGAGCTCGGAGATGTCGTATGCCCAGCCTGGTCCCTAAAGGTACATCCACGAGCAGCCTTGGGGTATATGGCTGGACACCAGGGAAAGACCCAGCTTGGGAGAGGACCTAGCCAGGGCCTTAGTCCAGAGGTGTAGGAGCGTGAGGGGAGCACAGCCCTGCACTTCGTCGTGCCCGCGGATGCCTCACTCCAGCTGCACCCACCCGTCCCGTGGCCCTCGGGTCGCTGAGTCCAGAAGACAGCCTTGATCTTGCTGCTGCGTGTCTCTGGTGGCCTTTGGGGGCTGGGGAAGCCATCACACCACCCTCTCCGATAGCTGCTGCTTCACCTGGCCTCCCTGCAGCTGGACCTGCTGCTCAAGGGGGTCCGCCATCTGGTCGAGGAACTGTGGCACGTCCACTCCAGCTGGCTCCCTATGGGGCACCCATGGCGACTGGGAACCCAAAGCGTCTGACTCCCTTGACCCCCAGCCCTGCCCTGCCTTGAATCTTTCTAGCTGAGTTGGGCTGGAGTCTGGGGTTTGACTGTCACCTGCAGGTGCCAGGGCATCTACTGGAGGGCTGTGCAGGCCTGCCTGGAAGCCCTGCTGCTGCCGCCCTGGTAGTTCTATTGTCCCTTCGCAAACATGGCTGACTGCCCATCACTTGGATGCTTGCCCTCCTGGGCCTTCAGGTATGGTGCAGAGGGAGGTGGAGGCTGTGGCTAGTGGGACCTACTCTGAGCTCAATACTGCGCGTGGGACCAGTCCAGAGGTTGGTCTTTAGAGTGGGGCCTGTAATATCCTGGAATAGTGGGTTCAGCAATAGCAGGGAGGGGAGCAAGTAGGCAGCAGTTTGGGAAATCTTGGAGGAGGAGGACTCTGGTTGTTTTACCTGGAGGCCCCCAGCCCCACCCTGCTGTCCAGGGTCCGGCCCCAGCTGAGGTCTCCACAGTCTGAGAGAAAGGAACTTCAGCGTGGCCCACGGGCTGGCATGGTCATATTACATCAGGTTCCTGCAGATGATCCTGCCGGGTAGGCCATCCTCTACCCCCATATTTCCAGATCTGCAAGACAGACAGTAAGACACATAGCCTCTTGTGTTTCCACTAGTTTTCTTTTTCAAAGAATTTTCGTGTCTAACAAATCATTTGATTCTCCGTGCAATCCTGTTGGCATGAAGGATGTTATTGTTATGCCTGGTTTACAGGAAGGAATATGGGGCTTAGAACCATTAACTTATAATGACTTGTCTGAGGTCACCCATGAATTCTTTCAATAAATATTTACTGCATGCTGTGTACACTTCATGTGCATTTTCTCTTTTTTGTATTCATACTCTGTGAGGAAGAGATAATCATCATCCTGTTTTAGAGATAAGAAAATTGTGGTTCCGAGAAATAAAATGACTTGTTCAAAGTGACTCAGTTCAGTGAGAGGAAAAGATGGGATTTGAACCCAGATCTGTCCAGCGTCTGGATCCTTGATGACTCAACTGCGAGCCCATGAGTGGTGTCTCATTCTTCTGACTTGCTGGTCAAGACTGTGGTTCTCCCATGTCTCACTGCTGTCCTCCCGAACACTGGGGCTTCTGCTAGGAAATGGGTCTGGAGCTAGAGGCGTGGCTTGGTGCACCTGGAATGCCAGGAATGTCAGGGCTTTGCCTCCTCCTAGAGCCCGGAAATCAGTGGTGGGGAGTGGGGCTGATGGAAATCTTGACACAGGATAAGTGAGAGGAAAAGGGATGGGGGAGTAGGTGGAGGTACTGGGAGGGTTGCTGGCTACTCCGCCTTTTCTGGCCTCCTGGACAATATGAGTAGACATTGTACCCACATACTGAGGGGACCAATGACCTCAGTATCTGTCCTGGGTCAGATGGGAGACAGGGTTAGTGGGAAGACTTCTTGGTCCTCTCCACCCCAGGGCTCCAGGCTCAGATGCAAACTTAAAATAGTCTCCCCCAAAACATACTATGGGGGCAAGGAGCCATTGGCTGCAATCCTCGTCCCACTGCACTGTGGGGTACCTGACGATCTGAGTGCGGCTGGCCTCAACATTTGTTTCCTGCATGAGATGCCCCAGCAAAGCTTCGGCCGTGCTGGCATCAAGGGCCAGTTTACAGCAATAGCATCTATGAGCTTCTGAGACCAAGTAGCTGTGAGTGTGCAGGGAGGTGGATGCTGCTGGGAGCTCTGGCCCCTCACCAAACACTGGTACAAATTCACTGCTCTTCTCTGAGCAATTAGTCCCAGAGCTGGGCAAGATTCAGCTCTGGCAATGATAATTATAAGTAACATTTATTGAGCACTTACATGACAGATGTTGTTCTAGGTGCTTCATCCGACCACCTCACTGAGTCCAGGGAGGATTATGACCCCTACTTTACAGGTACAAAATGAGACTCAGAGGACCAGCAAGAAAGGGGGCAGCTTCCACCCGAGTACACCACGCTCCTGATGATAAAAGTGCCCCGATGAAGGCTGTGAGTACATCCGAGGGACTTTCCCCGAGGGGGAGGGGGCCCAGACCAGCTTGAACCCCACAGCCCAGCCCTCAGACTCAATGTCCAGCTGGAGAAGTCCCAGGCCAAGCACACAGCCCAGACCCCATCGGGGTGGCTGTCTCCCAGAACTCCATCTCTACCGACTGGGGGAGTGGGACTCAGCAGTGGCACTGGGGACCAGGGTCTGCCTGGTCCCTGGCTGAGTCTGGTCTTTCTCTCACCTCCTATAGGCAATAACCTGTGTCCTGGAGTGTGCCAGCCCTGGCAGACCCTGTTTGCCATGTCACAGGTGGCCAGGCTGGCTTTAGTTAGCAGGATCGGCTTGAGCAGGCCAAACTCTTCTGCCGGACATTTGAAGACATGCTGGCTGGCAGATGCCCCTGAGTCTTGGAACAGCTGCCACCTCGTCTACCAGGGTGAGGGGATAGGCTGGAGGGCAAGAAGAGGAGTCGGGGGGCTCTCCAGGGGGTCAGAGCTAGATATGGCAGCACCATGCCCTGCGCCTTCCTGAGTGGTCATGGCATTCAAGCCCTGTCCCTTCCTCCCCTGGGAGAGGTCCCTCCTCCCTGGGACACTTGATTTCTTTCTGGGTCTTTGGTTATGGGTTCTGGATGGAGCATGAAGAGATGGGCTTTAGAGGCCCCTTGCTTCATCTGGGGATGCCAGAAGCAGCCATGAGTCAAAGACCAGAGCTGTGGCTTCAGCTCTGCCACACCTTCGCTGTGTGACCATGGGCAAGTGTCTGCCTCTCTCTGGTCATCCTCTCTAAAAGCGAGAAGGTGAAATTCTGTTATCTTGAAAATCCCTTCTAATTTTAGGAATCCATGAAACTAGCCCCAGTGGCTACGGATGGGGAGGGGTGCAGGGAGGTGGGGGAGAGGGAGGGTTGGAGGTTGTGCCAGCCAGGTCCTCTGGGTGTGTTGAAGTGAGAATGTGTGAGGGCCTCACCCCAGTTCCCCACCCCTTCCCCACCCCCATTCCAGAACCCTCCTAGAAGAGGGAAGCAGCTTCTCCCTGTCACCACAGACCCTCCAGCACCTGTGGCAGGAGGATGGGGAGGTCCCTGTGGGCAGCGTGGAGACCTCGGTAGTGCCCAGTTCCTCCGCGTTGTCCCAAGAGCCATAGCTCATCAGTAGCATGGAACAGCCTCTCCCGCTCTGCAGAGATGTCTTCTGAAGCCCAGGGTCCCCTAGCTGAGCCCCCAGCAACCCCTAAGACTGTGGACGGGGGGAGGTTTCTTCAGCAGCTAGATTCCCAGCAGAGCCATTCCCACCCAAAGGAGGCCTCGCAGCAAAGGTCTCTGGACTTGATACCTCAAGATGAGCCCTGTAACCTTCAGCAAACGGTTTCCCCTCTCTGAGTCTCAGTGTTCTCATCTGTGAAAGGGGGTTATAGTCATCGAGGGTTGTTGTGAGGACATGACTGTGTGGAAGTTTACCTAAGTGCCAGGAAAATTTAAGGATCATGTCAGGGGTCTTTCGCTGGCCTCTCTGGACCTATTCTTCACTCCTCTCCACCTCCTTTGCCCTGGGATGGCATCAACAGGCTCCCCAGCCCTCTGTCCTCTGGCTTTCTGCTCAAGTTCCTCACTGGGGAGCCCTAGTGGGAGAATGGAGGGAAGGAAGAGGATGAGGTTGGGGTGTTTGCTCCCCCAGCTCCCTCCCTGCAGTATCGAGGTCACTGGGGGCTCTCTGCGTCTCTCCGTCTACACTCATGGCTCTGGGACCTTCTCAGAACCCTGTCTGTCTCCAGGTTCCATTAAGGGCTCCCCACCCCCGCCCCCCAGGCCCAGCAGGGGCTCCCTGCTGAGGGCCATCCCAGAGCACACATCCCATTTGCCATTTCCCTGCACCTGCCCTTTCTCAACAGTCCCCTTGTTTAAACATTCCTCAGATCACCCATGTTTTCCTGGCTGGACTCAACCATAGGAGCGATTGGCATTTATTATCTTCAGTGTCCAAATCTGCTTGCCCAGACATACTTCTCATACTCCTCCTCAGCCTAGCACAGGATGTCGGGGGTGGGGAGCAGGTACCGCTTCAGTGTGGACAGGACCCACCAAGTCAGGCTGAGGGCCTAGAGGGGGGCAGCAGAGTCCCCACTCCGCCTGTCCTTTCAGGGTCCTTGTCTCTGGTAGAGACTTGGTGGGCAGGGGGAGCCTAAGCCAGCACTCGATGCCATGAAGGGTACACAGCTGCATCCTGGGCACGGGGCTGCTCAAAGGAACAGGGGCCACTGAAGAGATGTCCCCGATGAGAGAGCGTGCAAAGGGACAAGGTGGAGAGAGGGCTTATGTGAGGAGACGGCATATCCTCTGGGGGCCGTGGGCAGCGCGGCCGGCCACCTGCCGCACCTTATGCCATCACTATTAGAACTGAGTTGCTGCAGCAACACTGTGACGGCGAAATTTTCCCACCTAGGAGGGCTGGTGGCCCGTTCCTACCAGTTCAAGCTGCTCCACCCAAGAATGGATCTCTCCCTCCCCCCTTGGTTTTGATCACAAATGCTCAAAATGAATTTCTGAGAACAGCATCCCTGTGGAGAAACGCTACATACACACGCACACACACACATGCACATACACACACACACACACACACACACACACACACTTGCCAGAAGGAACCAAATGCCCCCAAGGAAGATGACCAAGAGTGTGATGAGGGATCCGCCCCCCATCCCTGCTGTCCCAGCCATTCTGCCACCAGGCCCGAGGTACCTCCAGTCACACCAATCACTCCTACACCTAGAAATCAGCCTGGAATCAAGGGCTTCCCTCACCCATCCAGCCCCCACTGTGCTACTCAGGCTGTGGAGTCTGACAAGCCCACGTTCAAATCCCAATTCACCACTTAGGACCTGTGTCCACAGGGCCGACTTGATGTCCCAAGCTGTTGACTCCTCCTGCCAAGGTTGCTGAGGAGTGAGAGGTATGACTGCAGGCCCACCAATGAGCCCGGTGCCCTGGGTGCAGCTGGCCTAAAAGAAGGAGCAGCTATTAACAATAAAGCTGCCTCTCACCAGTCCCAAAGGAGGCAAGCCAGTCCTCTGCACACATGACACTTTCTACCTCTGTTCCTCTTCATCTTCTGTTATTTCCCAGCCTCCCCAACTGTGCTGGGGTCCCACCGAGGGCAGTCTCCAGGGTTGGCTTGTTGCCCCCAGGTGTTCCCCAAGGTAAAGTACCCAGAGGTCCCTCCATAAAAGTATCTCTGCATGTTCTTGATTGCACGGAAGTGAGGTTCAGAGCTGTCAGGGAAAGGGATGCCTTTCTAGAGAGCCACTAGGAGGCTCAGCTCTGCCTTCCTGGCCTCCTGCATCTTCCCAACCTCCGTGTCCCTCCCGCTGTGGGTCCTCACCCGCTCCTTCCTCCCGCAGACAAGCTCCAGGGAGCTCCTTTTCCTTTCCTGTTTTCCCACCAGCTGGAAGGTTCTGGGAAATTTCCAGGGGTTTCTAGACTAGTTTCAACAGGCCCGTGCACACAGAAAGTAGGAGGTAAGGAGAGCCGCCAAATCTCCTCCATCCCATCCTGGGAAGGCAAGACAGAGCCTCGCCCCAAGAAAGCGGGAGCCATTCAAGAACAACTTGGGGAGTTGCAGTTGGAGCTTGAGGCTTTGCTAGGGCCTTGGAAGTTGTTGAGAAGGCCCAGGCCCTGACAGCCGAAGGATGTCTCTCAGTCGGGGGAAGGGCACCTTCTTTTCCTGAGTCCCAGAGGAGGCAGACCCCGGGGCTCCTTGCCGGAGCCTCTGACATCCCTGCACAGGGCTAGGGAGGCCGGAGGAATCTTCCAAGCTGGCACCCAAAGCAGAGGAGATTAGGGATGGGAGGAGGAAACAGAGACTGAGAGAAGGAGGCAGGGGGCTCGGGGCTCTGGGGGTCCCTGAAGAGGAGGGAATTCCTTTGTGAGGGCGGCCTTGCGCCTTGGGAATGCTCACAGCAGCCCATTTCTTTTATTTCTTCTGTCCACAGCCACAGGGCTGCCCCTAAAAATGTTCTGCGGAGAGGGCAGCTGCAGCTGGGTCCGTGTATGCCCTTCGGAAGCATTGATGCCAGACCCCAGTTTGCTCTCGCCTTAATCCTCTGTCCATTTCTTGTTCTGAGCCAGGTCAGTCCAACTTTCCAAAATGCCCCTCCTAAAGATATGTCACTTCATCGACGCTGAGCCTAGGCCCATCTGGCCCAGGGCAGGCGCCAGGAACCGGAGGTCCCTGCTGGGTGTCCTCAGGACCGTCCTGGGGACCCAGCACTCGCCAGTGGATGAGGTAGATGCCGTCCTCTGGCTTTGGGGCTGGTGGTTCTGTGGGGAGAGCCGCATGGCCGTGGTGTAGTCTTGGCCCAAGGCGGACGGCCACCACAATACAGACTGCCAGCAGCACAAAGACAGCAACGATAGCGGTGAGCAGGGGCAGCCCGTCCCCTGGAGGGAGCTCCCGGGCTCCGCCCAGCACCTCCGGGAACTGCCGCTGGGGTTCCTGGCCCGCCGAGCCGGTCGCAGTGGGAGAAGGCCAGGGGTAGCGGCCAGCCTGGGAGGGATGTGGCAGAGAGAGGGGGTGACTTGGGCATATGCACAAAGAAAACGACCAAAATAGAGAGGGACGGACACCCAAAGGGAACCGAGAAACAGCACCTCAGGAAGGGAGAGAGAGGAACAGAGACACAGAAGGAGAGAGAGAGAGAGAACAGAGAGACAGAGAAACAGAGATACACACACACATGGCAATAGAGAATAAAAGAAAAAGGCAGAGAGTAAGAGAAGAATATAAAAAGAAAAAAGAAAGAAAAGGAGATATAAGGAAAGAGACAGAAGTGAAGACAGATACAGAGAGACAGAGAGAGAGGAAAAAGAAACAGATAAGGTGATAAAGGTTGTTCAGAAAGGGACAAAGAGAGGGGCTTCACTACAGTCTGGCAGTAGAGTTTGGCCCCCAAGTCCCCTCCCACTACTCTCTCTTCCCAGGCCTCCGTCAAAACTCCTAGGTGGTCATCTGTCCTGGGTCAGCACTCACAGCACCCCAGGGGCTGCTGCCCCACATCCGGTCCAGCAGCAGCAGGCAGCTGATTCTAAAAGCCCCGGGAAAGTCATTGCATCCAGCATCTTCAGTTCTCACTAATGGACCACGGATGGGTGATATTGTGGGGGAGGGAGCGGAAGAAGAGATATGAACCCCAGAAGCTCAGGGTGAGGCAAGGGGGACACCTCACCCCATAACATCCCCCCTCAAGGTCTCAGGATCAGGTTTGGGGGTGGAGGGAGAGGGGTGCCCTGTGTGGATTGCTGGCTCTGTGCAAGACAGATGGAGGACACCCTCTGCCAGCCTCCACCTCTTTTAGGACCCCGAGTTTTCCTCCAAAACCTGGGGGCCACAGTCCTACCTCTGACCATCTCTACCCTGCTAGGTATTGAGTGGCAGTCGTGGGGTCTCAGCCTGAGGGTAGCAAACCCCCAAACTGTAAACCCAGGAGCGGGCCAGGTCACCACAGGCTCAAGGAACTTCTCCTCCCTAGCATCCCCTTTCTCAGCTGGACCCTCAGAAGCAGACTGCGGGGAGCAGCCCCTCTCCTAACCTGAGTCCCCAGCCTGGCCCCCCCATCGGTAGGCAGGTGGGGTCTAGGGAAGGCTGTCCAGGACAAAACCACTTCCTTAGGTTCCTCAGTCACACTGTCCACCCCATCCCATTCCAATACTGTCCCTTCGCGTGTGGAAAGCCCTAGACCTGCTGCACTGCTTGAAAGCCTGAGACTCTCTGGGGCCCAGGCCACAGAGCTCCCAGGCTGGGGGTGGGGAAGCAGCTCCGGATGTGCAGGGGAGAAGGGAAGCCCAGGCTGGTGAAAGGCTTGGGGTCGCTGCAGGGAGTCAGGCCAGCCTGGCAGGAGGGCGTGAGAGTCTACCTGGTACATCGTCCACCCGGCGCAAGGCTCCCTCGGGACTGCTGGCCAGCAGGGCAAAGGAGAGCCTGCCACCCCAGCTGAGCCCCTACCCTGACCTGCCACGTCTATGGGGCTCACCGGGCACACACCCTCTGCACACACACCCTCTGCTCTCTCCTGCGCTTTCACTTCCGTGAACATCGGAACAACTCCGTGCCCAGCCCTTAACTCTGATAGTGCTTTAACCTTACTCCTTGGCACCTCCTTCCAAGCTCCCTGCCAGCTTCAGGAGCCTGGCTCTGCCTGCCCACCCCTCTTCTACCAGATCCCAGACAATAGGCCCCGCCCCCAACCAGGACACGCCACTCCCACCCCAACTGATTTCCTGAAGTTACTCCTTTCACTTTATTTTTAATGCAGTATCTCAAATACACTAGCAAGTGTGGACTCCAAGATAGGAAATCTCTCTGGCCCAACCACCAGCTCTGTGCATCTCAAGAGTTTCACATTTATTAAAAAAAATTTTAAGAACAAAAATATCACAAATAAAATAGAAGCTCCCCTCTGACCTTTCCCCTCCTCCCCCACCATAGGGATAACCTCTTGTTGAATGAGATTATTTTAAACTTCTTTAAAGTGTATTTTTTATTGATGTATCATTGATATACAATATTATATTGGTTTCAGATCTACAATGTAATGATTCAACAGTTATCTACATTGTTAAATGCTCACCCCAGCAATTGTATTTACCATCTGTCAACATAGAAAGACATAACAATATTGACTATATTGTCTACACTGTACTTTCATCCCCGTGACTCATCTATATTATCATTGACATTTTGTGCCTCTTTATCCCCTTCAACTATTTCACCCCACCATCCGCAGCCCCTCCCTCCTGGTAACTACCGGTCTCTTCTCTGTTTCTATGAGTCTATTTCTGTTTTGTATGTTTGTTTGGTTTTTTAGATTCCACATATAAGTGAAATCACATATTATTTGTCTTTCTCTGCCTGCTTATTGCACTTAGCATAACACCCTTTAGGTCCATCCATGTTGTTGCAAATGGCAGGATTTCTTTCTTTTTTGTGGCTGAATAATATTCCATTGTATATATATACCACCTCTTCTTTATCTTGAATGGGATGTTTATCATTCCCATGCAAGGCACTCTTTTCTCTTAGGGTTATTTTCTTCTTTGTTTTTACAAATGTGAATTTTGTATGTCTTTTTGCATTTGTCTGAGTGTTACTTCATTTGAGAATATGTGTGCTTTAATGTGTCCAGGACACAAAAAGTGCCTACCAGTTTCTCCTTTCTCTGGAGACAGTCTGTAAGGATAACTCTTGATCACAACTAACTCCATGGGACCAGCCATCCCTCATTCTGTTCCTTGCTGCACATCCTCCATTCCAGTCTCACGATCAAGAAGCCCCCAGTCACTCCCTTCACCCAGTGACTTGATCCCAGGAGGCAAGATGTGGCTTCCTGATTCCTTGTGTATCAACTAAGCTGCTCCACGCGCTGACATTCAGCATTCAGGGACCTCACTTAGGCTCAGGTCGCTGGGCTGCTTACCTGACCTGCAAAGTGAGCAGGGTCAGTGGCAGGCAGGCCGTGAAGCCCAGCGAGGAGGCTGCGCCCTTCCTGATGTGGTCAAAGGCCCTGGTCATCCTCTCCTCCTCACCTTGGTTTGCTTAGACCTCAGCCGAAGGGAATCTGGATTCTGCCACAGTCCAGGGCTTCAGCCACTGCTGTTTGCCTCCTGCCTCCTTGAGACTCACATCCCATCACTCTCACAGGTACTACCTCTGGGGCTCCAGTCCCTGAGTCTAAAAGTCCAGTTTCTGAAACTTCTGATGGCTAATTCTTCTCTTTCCATCCCTCATCAATCCTGGATCTATCTCCTGAAGGGCTTCAGAAAGATAAGGGGGGTGGAACTTCCAGGGCCGGGCTACTGTCCCAGCCTTCTCTCACTTTTCCATCTCCATGCTCACTGTTGTGAGCTACTCATCCCCCATTCCTACCTTTTAAACCTTAACCATCTTTTATAGCTTAGTTCAAGTGTCACCTCGTTCAGGAATGTATTCTTCAGGTTGCTATATGGAAGTAGCTTTCTTTTCCTTAAACCCTATAGTGGTGTTTCCCACCTTGCTCCTGACGTCTGTCACACTTTGTCTTATGTTACAGGTGTGTGGGAGCTCCCTTTTCTTCCTACTCTTCAAACCCTGCAGGACATTCCTGTCTGTGTCCCAAGGTCTATACAGTGCCAGGTACTATAGCAGATGTAGGACAAAAAAGTTTGCTGAATAAAACCAGGACATTGCAGACTACCTGCCCCCCTCCACCCCCTGTCCTGGAGGCTTGCAAGCAGCCATCGTTCATGCCGGGAGGGCTCTTCTGAGCCACTGGAGTGCTCACAGACTCACCCCTCTGTCTCTTTTTGTTGTCATGGAGCCTGTCAGATGGTTTCTAAACTGATCAAGAATCTGCTCTTATTTCACAGAGAAGAAGAGCCCTGGCTTTCGAGGTCTGAGCACTGGAACCAAAGATGAAAAGAGTCTGGAGGCCCCCGACTCAGTTTTGCACAGGGGGTCACTTCTGTTTTCCAGTTCCCGGGGAGGTGGAAGTGGTCTTGTGGGCCTAAGGAAGAAAAGCAGCAGCCTTTCTTCCTTCACTGTCCCCACTGAAGGAAGGCAGGGTTAGAAGTCAGCAGAAGGAGCTGAAGGAGGGGGACTCGTTGAGGCATTCGGAGCAGGCGAGCGGGACAGCGCCATGACGGGGGTGGGGGAAACCTGGCTGCCTCCAGGACTCACTCCAGCTCTGGGTCACTGGGGGTAAGACAAGAGCAGGGCAGCCCACCTCTTCACGCCCTACTTCCAGCCTTTTTATTAAAAGCTAGAGGTCTGCAAGGGTGTATGATCTTTGTGAAGTAATGAAAATGTTCTAAAATTGATTTTGGTGATGGCTGCACAGGGTTCTGAATATACTAAAAGCCACTGAATTGTACACTTTAAATGAGTAAATTTTATAGTATGCATCTTAGTCTGTTCACGCTGCTATACAAAAATACCATAAATACCACTGAGCTTATCAACAACAAAAATTCATTTCTCACAGTTCTGGAGGCTGAGAAGTTCATGATCAAAATGCCAGATTTGGTGTCCAGCAAGCCCACTTCCAGATTCACAGATGGTGACTTCTCGTTGTGTCCTCACACGGCAGAAGGGGCAAGCTTGCTCCCTGGGGTCCTTTATTTTTTATTTTATTTATTTATTTTGGTATCATTAATCTACAATTCCATGAGGAATATTATGTTTACTAGACTCCCCCTGGGGTCCTTTTTATAAGGACACTGATCCCAATCATCAGGGCTCTCCTCTCATGACCTAATCACCTCCCAAAGGTCCAGCCTCCTAATGCCATCACCTGTGAATGTACCTTACTTGAAAAAAGTGTCTATGCAGATCTAACTAAGTTAAGAACTTGGGGATGTGGAGGTCATTCTGTATTATCCACATGGGCACTAGATTCAGTGACAAGTGTCCTTATAAGAGACACACAGAGGAGAAGACACAGAAGGAGATGTGAAGACAGAGGCAGAGATTGTAGTGATGTGGCTACAAGCCAAGGAATGCCCAACAGCCAGCAGAAGCTGGAAGAGGTAAGGAATGGCTACTCCCCTAGACCCTGTGGAGGGACTGTGGTCCTGCCAACACCCTGATTTTGACTTCTGGTCTCCAGAGCCATAAAAGCATAAATTGCCATCTTTATAAGCCACTAGTTTATAGTAATTTGTTACAGCAGCTCTATGATACTAATACACTAGCAGATACCACCTTAAGCGAGTGATCAAGTGAACATCCTCAGTAAGGGAACAAATCAAAATCATGCACCAGTTGATAAAGGCAAAGACAAGGTCATACACCCTAAATCTAATCAAAGGGAAACATCAGACAAACCCAAATGAGGGATACTGCAAAATAACTGGATGGTAACCTTCAAAATAAGGTCATAAAAGTCCAGGAAAGACAGAGAAACTGTGCCAGGTTGAAGGGGACTAAAGAGACATGCAGTGAGTAATTCTGGACTGGACTCTTGTTCTGAAGGACATTATTGGGACAATTGTCAAGATCTGAAAGAAATCTGAGAATTAGATATTAATATATCAAGATTAATTTCTCAACCTTGATGGCTACGTTGTGATTATGAAGGAGACTGTCTTTGTTTTGATTGTAGAAAGTATACACTAAAATATTCAGGGGGGATGGGGCAATTTACTCAAGTGGGTCAAGGAAAAAATGTTCTGTGTAGTGTACTTCGAACTTTTCTGTACATTTGTGATGCTTCAAAATATAATATTAATTAAAAAAATAAAAAATAAGAGAAAGTCATATAATGATTGCAAATATATGAGCACATTGTCACAGGCTGGAGGGCACAGACTGGGAGGAAATCCACAACAATAAAATTCTACTCCCTGCTCTTAAATCTTTTTATTTAGTTTGGCAAGTCTGTACGGAGGACCTGCAGTATGTCAGGCATTGAAGTGGCAACGTGGTCTGTGTCTGCAGCAGAGTACCAGTACAGTAGGACTTGTGTTGGGTGGATGCCCAGGGGACACCTGACCCTGTGAAGGGAAGGGAGGGAGGTTCCAAGAACGTGCTCTTGTTTTTTGGTTAAGATTAACGATAATGTTTGTAAGGCTTCCCTGAAAGATGCTGGGAATCCCATCTGCATTGGGAGCCCTGATGGCGGAGAGTTCAGTCCACAGAGCGTGGGCAGTGGTGGTAGGCAGAACCCCAGGGCTCAGTCATGGGAGAGGAGGACCTGGTGGGACAGTACAGGAAGCGAGTGGAGTTTGACTCCAGGGAAACTTCCGGGTGGTGGTGGCGGGGGGACCTGGCCCTTCGAAGAGGAAGAGAGGGGCTTGGGGACAGGCCGCCACCACTGGTATCTGTGCCCAGGCCCTGGAGGAGACCACAGTGGCTGTGGCCCAGGCCACGCGGAGCCCGGTGCCTTCGCTGCTCCTTCAGCCCTTACATCCTCATCTGTGCTGCCTGCTGAGCAGGGCCCCTGGAGCCGGTCCCAATCTGTTTCCTTCTATTCTTTAACAGGAAGCTCCTGGGGAGCCGGCCCCCGCCCGCACCCGCCCCAGCACTCCCTCTCTCCGCTCCACTATGGACAGAGCTACGGCGGGGCCGCTGCCTCCTCTCGCAGGCGCGGCCGCCATGGGGACCGGCAGAGCGGTGCAGCTGTGCTGGGCGATCCTGGGCTTCCTCCTGCTCCGAGGTAAGCAGCACCTGCCCCTGTCCTGCAGCGGTTCCTCTCCCTGGGCGGCCCGCCCTCTCCGGGTCACACGCTCACCATCCAGAGCTGTGGGAAACCCCAGAGCCCTTTCAAGAGGGGGATCAGATGGAATGGGATGCGGTCATTCCCAGGCAAGGGTGAAATAGAGATATGGTTAAACCCTTTCATGGAAAATTTCCAGGGAGAACTGGGGTCTCCATAGAGGCTGGCCTCCTGAAACGTGGCAAGTGACTGTCTTGGTGTGAGTGCAGCCAGCAAGCTCCTTTCTGGGTGTTCTAGCACAAAATTGGCTGCATTTTGGGCTTTACAGGTGATTTTTTTTTATTCTTTCATATGAGGAGCAACAATCTGGGAATACCAAATATTGACTTTAAGCTCAAATCACAACAAGAAGGACTCAGATTAGATACAAAGAACCTTGGTATCTGCCAAAGAGGATGTACACAACCGTCCTCACGCAGGGGCCCGGAGGAGATGATCTGGAAACAGCACCTCTCAGATGGGCTCTGCTAGCTGATGGGTCTTGAAGCAGCTTCTGAGGGGTCCTCTAATTAGGCAGCAGTTGCTGGGAACCATGAGAAATCCAGGAGATTCTGACTCACAGGGCAGCAACTTCCCTTCGGTCGTCCCTTCCTCGCCCTCTCCCCCTCCCTGAGCCCTCCGTGGGAGATGTAGGAGCCTGTGCTAGGTGTGGTGCAAGAGACCAGGAAGAGTGCTCAGATGGGAGGCAGGAGGGCCCTTCCTCGGTGGCGGTGCGAGGACCTGAGTAGCACAACACTCTGCCTTTCTCTAAAAGCCCGTGGGCTGCAGGTAAAACTCTGATGACCCACATCTTCCCCCCCACCCCCCAGGATAGAGCTGCATGTTTGGTGTGGGCCTGGGGGACTAGGCTGTTGTAGAAACCACAGAAATGGCAGCGGAGACTAAAAGGTGACACTTATAAGGTGGTATTTTCACAGGTCCAGGCTTCTCCCAGCTTCCCTACCCACTGTCCTGTCTCAGGCAAGTGCCAGAGCTAGGAAGGCCCCAGGGAAATTCTCCCTAAGCCACACTCACCTCTTGACTTTCCTAACCTTGCATCCCAAGATCTCAGAGCACTTACCGCCCCCTCCATTTGGTGGACAGAGCAATCCTTTTGGGGATATTCAGGCCCACAGAGGGACTTGGCTGTGGGTACACAGAGCCTGGGCAGACTTGAGATTTGAAGGATTTGAAAGAATGGGGCAAAAGTACAAATGTCTAGCATTTATTGAGCATGGCCTATCTGTCAGGCACCATGTTCAGTGCTTTATAAGCACTTCATATCCTCACGATGACTTATGAGGTAGCAAAATCACTTGCATTTAAAAAAAAAATGGAGGCCCAGGTCAGACTAAGTGATCTTGAGTCAGAACTTGAACTCAAGCCTCACTGACTCCCAAATTCATGATTTTAACTACTAAACTATGCTGCTGTGGAAAACAGAGTGGTGGCAGGAGGGGAAGGAGAGAAAGGCTGCAATGAAGCAGGTCGGGATCGGGGAGGGGCTGCAGGAAAGTAAGAAATCCCTGTGGCCGATGCTCTTTGTCCTTCGCGTGACCACCGGCCCAGAGATCAGAGGCACCCTGGTCTGCAGAAACTGATGCTCCGTAAGTCCCTCCTCTAGCACAAAACCCTACCAGTGACAAAAAGTTCTGGTAAGAGGAAGGGGCAGGAGACAAAGAGTGAATAGGCTACCGGGACTTGGAGACTGACTCTGGAACTCCTTCCCAGACACTAGTTTTATTTCTATACAAAGTGCCCTTCCACTAAAGGCTAAAGTTATAACCTAATAGAGCTTAGACAGTTCGTTAAATATGCTTCATTCTTAACTGACAGACGTCTTCAGGACGCGTCTTGGATGGAAAGAGTTCTCCCAGGGTTCTCTCCAGCTGGGAAGAGTTCTCTCTAGCCTGGGGCACCTCAAGTTTTAACCCCCGTCGTGGCACCCCACCCAATAAAGGGACAGAGCTATCAAATATGGTGACCTAGAAAAACGGCCACGGTTTGGGCAAGCTTGGGCTTGGAAACAATTAACTACACACTATCCAAGTGATAGCCCCATGGAGGAAGGCAGTGGCTAAGGAAAATAAACAGCCCGGCAGGCTGCCACAGGCTGGGCAGGCCCCTGACCCCCAGTGGCCTCTGTTCACCCAGGCTGGGACCGGGCGCGTCCCTGATGACGAGGGGCCGAGGGCAGCATGAGGGCCAGGCTCGGGGCTGCAGGCCCAGCCCGACAAGCAGAGGGACGGAACCCAGTGGGGCGGCTCCACTTCCCCACGTTGTTTTCCTTTCACATTGTTCACAGGTTTCAGGAATGATTTCATTGTGGAAAATGAGCAAACACAACCTGACCTTTCAGGTCACACACACACAGGGGACACATATATGGGCACACAAGCACACACACACATCGGCACAGAGGCTCACAGGCATATGCGTGCACATCTGAAAAAGCTAATGGGTCTTCTGACTGGAGCCTCCTGGGAGCTGACTTGTCTCTGGGTTTGTCCAACAACTATTTCTGAAGTACCTCCGCCTGTAAGAGTAAACTGGTCACTAGCTGTAGAGCTTCCCTGCCTGCTGTATGTCCTGCAGAACTTGCCTCCTGTGTAGGCCCCTAACTCCAGCCCAGGTACCAACTGCCAAGCCTAATCCATAACCCCATCTATTCACCACATTGTCCACCCACTTTCCTTGGGGCAGGGCCAGGATGACTGTATTCACAGGCGGAAATGGATGGCTCAGTGGTGTAGTGAGAGTGTAGCCTAGAGCCCTGGAGCCCTGGGTACGTGTCTAGATGGTGGCAGGTCACTGGTCCTCTGTCCTTGGACATATCACTTGTTTGAAAGAACCTTCTGTGACCTTGTGTCAGGTTGGCATAAAACCTATGTGGGATTGAAGAGACAAGAAAGGACTCTGGGACACACAAGGTGGTAGTGATGGTGCTACTGAGTCACAGTCTCGGGAAGCCAGCACCGCAGGCTGGCGCCACATCCTTCAGCCCTCGGCCGAGTGTGTCTGCTTTCCCACCGGGGAGGCTCGGAAAGCCAAAAGGCCTGGGTTCTTCTATGGGCTCTGTGCTGGGCAAGGACCTCCCAAGATGGTCAACGTGCTTTGCTTTCTCTTGCAGGCCACGAATGCACAGTGCAGCCCTCCAGCCCTCAGGGTAAGACCAAGCACACACGGCCTACTCGGGCATTTAGGCCTGGGGCCCGAGGAAGGGCAGCAGGAGCTCTGGGCCTGTTTTCCAGTGACCTCAGGTGATTAGGGCCGAGGCCAGAGCATTGCAGACATCTGGGCAAGCTCCTCTATGGACTTTTTTTAGAGTGGCCGAGTCCAACATGCCTTAGAAGAGGAGAGAGACGAGTGGTTGGGGGTAGAAGGCGGTAGGGAGAAAGACTATAGCAGCTATAGGGATGAAGAGAGGGAGACAGAGCACCTGTAGCCCCGGATGGTCTGTTACAGTAGCCTTCAGTCATCTAAACCTGACCACACAGTCAAGTTCTCCCTACACAGCTGAGTGAATGTGGTTGCCAAGCTGCCAGTCCTGGCCCCTGCCCAGCCCTTCAGACCTGCTTGCAGTCCAAGTGTTCGCAAATGGGGGGATGACTGTGAGGTCACCAAACCTGACCCCCCTCCAGCTCGCCGTCTACCTCTGTCCTTGCAGGAGACAGGCTGTCCTCAGAGCCCAGCAGCCCAAGCCCTCTGCCCAACGCCAGCACCCCAGGTACTCGGCTGCTCAGACCATGCCATCCAGGGAGGGCGCGGTGAGGAAGCAGATAGTTTCTGCTCTAAAGGAGAACACGGACCAGTTTCTGCTCTAAAGGAGAACACGGACCAGTGGGGCAGTGGGGGAAGTCAAGTGAGCAGGGCCTCACTGGCAATAGCAAAGCAGGGTGGGCAGGGCTGTGGTGGGATTAAGGACAAGGTGCCCTCAGAGCCCAGATAAACTGCAGCCACTTCAGACTTGGGGACCAGGGAAGACATCCCAGAGTGAGTGACCTCTTAAGCAGAGGCCCAAGAAGGAGTTAGCCAGGTGAGGACTGTGGGCAGAGGGCGGCAGGGCATATTCCAGGCAGACGGAGCTGCACAGGTTGAGGCCCAGAGGTGAAAGAGAGGATGGCTGCTGCTGCAATCGAAAGCAGTAAAGAAAAGGAGGATTGGTGACTAACGGGCCCTCCCAGTGGACATGCTGGCTGAGGCCCTAAACAGGCCCATGCGTGTTTCCTAATCCACAGCACCTCCAGAGATAGCCTCACAGGTCCCCACGGTAGCCAGTAAACCCATGGCCCTAAGGCCAGGCACCGTGCCTGGGCACTCCCCGCCCCGGCTAGGCCAGACTCGGCCCCAGCTACAGAAGCACGCACGTGCACGGTGGGCACCTGGGGCATGTCTGGCTGGGTCCCTTCTTCCTCTCCTCAGCGGACCCATGGCCTGCCCCACAGGGAGTGGTCTCAAGGCCAGGACCCCTGTCAGCAGCACCCCAGTTTGGGAGAGGACGAGAGAGCTGGTGGGGAGCAGAGACAGGGGCTTGGGCCTGTCTCACTGAAGGTGAGAGGAGCCGGGCCTCAGGACTGATAGAGGCACAGAGGGGACAGGCAGGAGCAGCAGAACGCAAAGTGACGGAAAGGGAGGCAGGGAAGGCTGGGAAAGGGCTGCACACTCCGCAGGGCAGTTGGCCTTCTCCCAGCAGCGTGGGAGAAGGGGCAGGCGGGCCCGCCCACCCTCCACCTTGGCCCGCTGTTGGGTGGAGCAGGCCCAGGTGTCCCAAGCCATGGCGGCAGCAGTGGTGGCACTAGGGGAGGTCCGCCCTGTTCTCCCCCTTTCTCTCACCCCACTCCTTGGCCCAGGCGTTTTTTACACTCCCAGACATGAGGTGGGCAGGGGGTGGGCGTGAAGGGAAGCAATGGAACAGCGATCGGGCCTGCAGTGCAGTGAGTTGAAGAGGGGACGAGATGGGTGGCTGTACCACTTCTAACAGGGCCGGAAACGTGTGCCCCTTGACTGGCAGCCTGGCTTGTTTGATCAGGGCCTGGGCACAACCATCCGGTGCCCTTCTTTCCTCCTACTTCAACCCCTGGCTAAACATTGATGGCTCTACCTTGACCCATCTGGCCCCCTCTCTCTGCAGCACAAATGCCTTTCCTCTAGGAAAAGGGCCCCTAGGGGATGGTGGGAAGAGCATAATGAGGGAAGCATCCTGACCTTTCTGGAGTCCCCTGGAACCAGTAACACGAGCAACCAGCAGTGCCATCCCTGTGCCCCCACATCACCCTGTTCCGCCTCCATCCTCACAGGATCTGGCCGAGCGGCAGGGAGGAAGTCTTTTTTGTTGGGCACACACTCTCTGTAGTCCCCTACCCGAGGACGGTGGGAGGGCAGCTAGCCAGGCCCTTCGCTGATGCACCCACCCCCACTCCATTGTAGACACTTTTCAAAATGTTACTCCTAACTCAGCCACCATGAGCCTGAGGACAAGAGAAGACCCAGCCATCCTGCCCAGCCCCACATCAGAGACAGTGCTCACTGTGGCCGCATTTGGTGAGAGGGAGGGGAAGGGGGGACGTGACAGGGCACCCCACCCTGCCCTGACCTGGACTCTGGGTCTGGAAACACAAGTTCAAATCTCACTCATTCATTCTAGAGGGTTTGGCTGATGAAGAAGCCCTGGTGGGGAGGAGCTTCCACTGACCCCCGTCAGCTCCTTTGGGCTCTGCTGGGTCCCGTGTTCTCATGGGGGATGGGGCAGGGCTGGGGAGCCCACTCAGGCCAGGCTGAGAGCGCCTTCATCCGGCAGAAAAGGGGAATTCACTTTGTTCCCTGTCTGCACAGCATGTGGCTGAGTGGGGGATTTGGACCCCTACTGCCCCCTTTGGCCAGCCCCCCTTCGCCCTGTCCTTTCCCCGCTCAGGTGTCATCAGCTTCATTGCCATCCTGGTGGTCGTGGTGATCGTCCTAGTTAGTGTGGTCAGTCTAAGGTTTAAGTGTCGGAAGAACAAGGAGTCTGAAGGTACATGCCCTGACCCTCAGGGCCCCATTTTGCCCCTCTGAGGGACCCACAGCTAGATTCTGGGACTGACACCCAGGCTGGAGTTGAGGGAAGGAATGGCACCCCCCTAAGTGAAATGGGAAGGTCCACTTGGGTGGGCTTTGAGGGGCAGGTTGGGTTTCTGAGTTACAGTATATGACCCCAATCTGTGCCTTTGGATTTTTACAGATCCCCAGAAACCTGGGAGTTCAGGGGTATCTGAAAGGTAAGACTGTCAGAAGGGTAAGGAAGGAATCACCTAGCTGAGCCCTCAGTCGTCTACTCCAAGAGGGACCCAGTACTGCCTGCCTCCTCCACACACACACACACACACATAGATGCACACACATGCACGCACACACAGAATCCTGACAGCCTCCACTGAGGCCAGGGCTAGGGGTGGGTAGGACAGGGCTGGGCCTGAAAAATCAGGTGTTGGGAGAAGGCAGGAACTCCTCAGCCCAGAACTAAGCCTCTATAACCCCTTTATGAAACGGCCAGGAATTTAGATTCTGCTATACCCCTTAAATAAGAAGATATTTATTTAAGGAATCACTTAGTCAATATCTTGAATGTGCCAAGCTCCGTGGTAGATATTTTTAAATATTATTTCAAATCATTAGAGCAGTTCTTTAAGGCAGATATTACTGCATTTTATACATTAAAAAAAAAGAAAGAGACTTAAAAGAGAGGTTGTAACTTGGTCAATATCACACAAATAGCAGGTAGGAAAACTAAGATTCAAATACATGTCCTCTGAGCTGCAAAGCAGTCTCATTTCATTTGGTCCACCACCAAAATACAGGTTTATCCAAACAAAGGTCTAAGTTTGAACAATCCCCCCGTCCTTTGACCCCTACCCTGCCCACCCCTGCTCCTCCCGTCTATACCCATGTTTCCTTCCTACCCCCAGCTGCTCCACAGCCAATGGAGAGAAAGACAGCATCACCCTCATCTCCATGAAGAATATCAACATGAACAACAGCAAAGGATGCCCCACAGCAGAGAAGGTGCCTTTTTCCTTGTTCCTTCTTCTCTCCCGCCTTCTCTTTCTACCTCTAGGTCCTAGTTCGTGAATCAAAGATTCTCCCATATTCTCTCCTCTTCCCTACCCCACCACTCCCAAGAAATTCACCCTTTTTCATCATGTATTTTATTTTGCAGGTTCTTTAAAAGCAACCTTGGTTCCTCATGGGTCTGAGGATGATGCAGCTGCTCTGTGACTATAAGGAGGAACTGGATGGCGTTGGTAGAAGCAATGAACCACATATAAATTATTTATACTGTTTCACATCTACTCCCAGGTCTAAAGGATATGAGCCTTCCTCCAGATCTGGGAGCAGGCTACCAGTCTGACAGACTCTTTCCATGACCTGCTCTTCCCACCTTCTCAAGGTCACAGGAAGGAGGAATCTGTAGAGCCAAAGCAAGGAAAGTGACAGAGTGGATTGGTCCTTTCTTCTTGGCATTAAAATTATTTTCTGGTCTGCCGTCTAATTTCTTTTAAGGTCTATGCCCCCCATACACATTTCTTAATAGAATGTTCTAGCAGTTTTGGAGCTTTCTAGGCAAGGCATGTATGCAAGTTTCTGCCCCTGTGGCGAGCTCATTGAGAAGCCTGGGAGGTGGAATTTTTGTTAGGTTGCCTCAGTTTACCTGGTTTATTAAGTAGGGATGAGATGACTGACTAACCACTCCAATAGAGAGGAGAGAAAAGGAGCTGTAAACAGTGACCAGTTATTACCAGTAAAGAAGTTAAAGTCTGGAGAGTGAAAACATGGGGGGCACAGCCCCCTCTAACTAGGAAACTCCAGTGGTGAGAGCTGAATAACCTGAGGGCCATTGTCCTCTGAGGCAGGCATGCGTCACTTTGCTCCTGGCTGCAGGAACAAGACTGGGAAGGTCTGGAGTGGGGATGGGTCTGTGACTTCATAGACCAAAAACCCACCCACTTTACCTCAGACAGATACCGTCTTTGTGTCCTAGAAATAGAATAAAGGATTGCAAATATTGTCAAGTCATTTTAAGAGAAGGAGGAAAAGAAAGCAGTTATCTGTTTTCTTCGAAATCTCTGCCTGACTGCTTTGGAAATGAATCTTGCTAGGGGGGAGTCAATGGAAGTCATCTGTGCACGTCTGCATGGAGTGCTAACTTTATAAGCATCTGTCAGTTGACAGTTTAAAACACAGAACATGGATTACCTATTCTGAAGCCACAAAATGCTGTTTTCTTCTGGACTGTGACTGTGCTAGGCGATATAAGAAAGCAAGCCTAGAATAAAATGTTTCACTTTGTCTCATGGAAAGTATTCAAGAGGACTGAAGAAGCAAGCCTACTGGACTCTGAAATCCTCT
The DNA here is from genome assembly GCF_040802235.1 of Manis javanica. Lineage (NCBI taxonomy): Eukaryota > Metazoa > Chordata > Mammalia > Pholidota > Manidae > Manis > Manis javanica. Next base: position 86,409,787 of record NC_133169.1, on the reverse strand, counting down.
AGGGCTGGGCCTCTAACCTGCTCATGTCTCTACCTCTTATGTGGTGCTCTGTGCCTGGCATATCAGAGGTCAGGAAAACTGGTTGTGAGTGCAGGAAATCTAGTCACAAGGCTGGGCTGTGCCACCGACTTGCAGCTTGACTTTGCTGAAATCACTCCCCACTTCCCAGCCTGTTTTCTTACTTTTAAAGTGAGGTGGCTGGACTAGCTGGCCTTCTCTTCTGGTTCTTATATTCCACAGTTCTATAAAGTCTAGATGTAGAAAAGAATGAACCATCTTTTGAGTAGAGATCACTCTAGGTGGGAGCCAGACACAAGTCTTAAGTGACTCTGGGCAAGTCTTTCACCTTCTCTGGACCTAGATTTCCCTGTGTATTAGTGAGGAATAAGGGAAGAATGATCCCTACCGGCCTGTCTACCTCACAGGCTAGTTGGTAGATAAAATAGAATAGTAAATGTGGAGATGCATAGGAAGTAAAAGTCCTCGTAGGCAACTGGAGCAGACGACACGGAGCACCACCGCCAGGTGCCACTTCAGGATCAAGGCCGTTGTGGCCCCAGCTGCTGGTTGATGACTGGGTGATGGGAGTTGGGGTGATGACCTGGACCTCTGGCCCCAGTTTCTTTCTCTGTCCAATCCTACTTCCCTTACTCCTCCTAGCTGTTGTTCCCAGAAACACTCACCAGTAAACCTCCAGGATGCAAATCTGAGTCTCAGAGCCTTCCTCTGGAGTACTCAGCCTATGACAGCAATACTATAGCATTAAAAAACAAAAACTGCAACATTAAAAAAAAATTCAGACGTATCTTATTAAAGCTACACTGCAAAAAACACACAACTTCCCAACCAGTTTCAGTTCAAAAACCCATCACTGGGGTAGGTAGAACCCTCCAGATGACATAACAATCTCTAGAAGTACTGAATTCTGTTTGAATTGTTATTGCTATTCTGGCTGCCATGGGCAGTTAATTCAGCTGCTTATCACACTGACTAATGGAGTCAAGGACTGGGTTTCACTCCAGGTAACTCAGCTGACATCTCCATTCAAGGCCACAAGCTTCTCCCTGACTCTGGACAATGTCCTACAAATATGAGCTTTTAGTCATAAGGTATTTTTAAGTGGGGGAGAGGGTTTGAACTGGTATTGATATGAGACTGAAAGGCTTTTACCCTGAAACTGACACTGTAGTATGAATTAGCCATGTTGATTTTCCTGTTGCTAAGTAACTCCTTTGAGAAGAGGCTGAGGAGGAATTCACTTAATGATGAATTCTGCTCTCTAGCAAACTATATTAGAGGGGATTCTGCTAGAGGATCGTACTATTTACACAAATACAAGTCCCCGCCTCTCAGAGGAAATCCAAATGCAGCCTTCTGCAGCCCCTGCAGCTTCCCTGAGACTGTATCTCTTCCTTGATGTCTAGACAACAGGATGGTGGCCATTTACAAGGCAGCTTCCTTCCTCTTCTTAACACAGGACTACAAGGCCCCTAAGCAGGAACAGGTGGCTGGGGAGGGTAGTTTCTGTACAGTGTCCTCTGGCTTCTTTCCCCATCTGATGGGAGGGCAACCAACAAACCAGCTCAGACACACAGGCGTGGATGGACAGAGGGATCATTTATGCAGCATCTTTCTGCCAGGGCTGAATGGGGTGGTATCTAAATCATACAAGGCATGTGGCAAATCTCAGTATCACCAGCCAAAATTCACAACAGTTTAACAACTATTTCTAAAAGTGAGCAGAGAAATCTGATAGAAATCTGAGGCTGGCTCTAGGTAAATAATTTAGCAGATGAAGAATCGCTGCAAACCCCCTTGGCCTGGGTCTTGTACACCATTTCCCAAAGCCGGGCTAGTACTATTCAATTCGATCTGAGTTTGCTGGAAAACATTGTGTGGCTCTGTCTGTCCCTGGATTTGTGGAAGTCCTTTCTTACCTCTTTGAACTTCTTTCTACATATACCTCCTTCTCTTTGAGAACTGCCTTGGAGACCCCAGCTTATCTGCTCTTATTTCCTTCCCAGGCGCTCTCTCCCGCTTCCTGATGGTTACTTTCCCCCCGGCACCTCTATCCTGAGCCCTTAGAGCCCACGGCTTCCCCTTCTATCAAACACAATTGAATTTGACAGTAGGAATTATTTTTGTTGAGAGGTCGGTATACCTAAACAAAACTGGCATAGAAGCATTCTAAATTGAGGTTTGGAGTTCTAAATTAGTCCTTCTGAAACAATCATAGAAAAATTCATCCGGAAGTGCTAAATGAGGTATAAATGAGCTGAAGGGCACATTTGCAGGGCAGTATATGAGAAGATTACAATGCCGAACCTTCGTTACTGATCTGGGCGTAAATGAGTTATCTAGAAAAGAAGGGGGAAGCGAGGCTTCAGAGGATGATGGGAAAGGTTGTTGAGGTACCAAACTTTTCCAAGAGGCCCCAGCTTCCCAAATCTTCTCCGGCATTCTTGAACCTGGACTCTACTCCTAAGTAGCCTAATTCACAGTACTCCTTACCAGTGTAACTACCCTGACCCCCACCCCACCCCACCCCATGAACACAGTGCTCCAGCAAGTCCACTCTCAACCAGTACACCAACTTCATGGTACTTCGACATCTCTGAGTACCTCCCGACCTTGGCCCTGAGTCCTGGACTCTAGGGCACACTCTACCTTCCCCTGTCCATCTTCTAGAGCAGTCTGTCTAGTCTCCAAAAACCAAAAAACTTCATTCTTATATTAAACCACCTAATAGATGTCCCTGATGAGTCCCTTGTCCGCAGAGCCCAAGGGGCTTCCCTCAGGACCCAGCCTTCTGGGAGCACACTGATGCTCATATACCCCAGGGTCATGACTGCAGGGGCAGGAGGGCACTGCATAGCCAGGGCGGCGTCTACCCTTTCAGAACATCTCTTCATCCCGCCCCACCCCAACTTCCCAAGTGGCTGTTGCCGGACATCATAATTGGCCTATTTGATTTGGTCTTCCCGGGTAAGATCTCAATGAATCCCAAGACATTTTTTGTTTGGGGATGAACAGAATCATTTTTCACTTTTGCAGACCTGATCTTTGGCCATCCCAGCTCACCTGCGGGTGAGTCAGGAAGGACACTAACAGCACTGTCCACATCCACTTACGAAGAGTTGTTTTTACTCATTGCTAGGCTCCATGCAAACCTGAGTGGAAAAAAGCAGGAATATTTCTTCACTTCCTTTTACCTAATCTCCTAGGGCTTGGTCTTTAAGAAAAGACGGGAATGGGCCAAAGAAACGGCTGAGGTGGATGGGAGAAGTCTGAGGGGCCCTGGAGTAGGATGGGATGGATGACGGACAAGGAGCAGCAAAAAACGGGCTTCTACCGGCTCTAATACCTGCCCTTTTTTTTTCTTTCTCTACACCTGACCTTGTGCCATCCCTTTAACGAAGCTGTGCCAGAGGAGCTGGGGGAGGACGGGCATACTCAACTGCCTTATCATCACGTAAATCTACCTCATTTTTCTATTTTCTTGGCTCTTAAGTTGCCAGGATTGGGTTCAGCATCCCCCAAACCCGTCTCCGAATCTCGAGGACATACATACACTTTGCCCAGAACATGCATATTTAAAAAGGACATCCCTGAGGAGAAGATAGTTTGTAAAGCCTTTCCTTGGGCAGGATCTCATCTTGTGTCCTTGAATGTGTCCCCCAGTGTTAGGCAAGGCCGAAGCCTGTGTCCCCACTCCACAGATGAGGAAAAGCGGGGCCCGTAGCTGCCACAGCCAGTTGCTTGCCGTGAGCCCTAGTCGAGCAGCGGTCAACTAGCAACTCCTCCACAGGCCTCGCTTCCAGGGGTTGAGCCCCTGAAACAGCAGCCCCTGACAGCCCGTTGCGTGGAGCCTGCTGGGAGTTGTAGTCCAATGTCCGGAGCCCCTATAAGTTGGACTACAATAACCAGCATGCCTCGCGCATTGGCCCCCCACCTGCGCTTTCAGCATCGGACGCGGCCGAGTCTCCGCAGACCAGATCACTAAGAAGGGATATGGCCGCGACTCTGGGCAGCGGGGAGCGCTGGACAGAAGGTACCAGGTCTTGGCCGGAGGGTGGGACAAGGCGGAGTTCGAGAGAGATCAGGGATGGAGCTCCTGATGGCGCCTGAGGCCTGAGATCCTGGGCTTGAGGTGAAGGATGGAGGCCTGTGGGAAGATGCTGCGCCTCAGTAGGGCTCCAGAGGAGGTGGGGGCCCGCCCCGGACAGCGGCCGGGATCCGGAAACCCGGAGCGCTGGCCCCAGCAGAGGAACCGGCCGAGGGCCCAGTCACCCGGGATGACTTGTTGCCTCCGGCCCCCAGCCCCACCCCAGCCCACGTCCCATCCAGGGCCCTTAGTCGTCAGGCCCCGCCCGCCCCTGGGTGGCCGGAGGGTCGGTGCTGTGATGCGGTCTCCCATTGCTTGCTTTCCCTGTTCTTATTCTCGCTGCCACACTGGGCTGCCTGACCCTCAGTCTTGATTTGATCATGTCCCTGCAGCCCGCATCAGGACCTGTAGGCCAGCATGTTCCATCCTTCAGTAAGGCAAGGAGTATTGATCCAATACCTGTGAGATACCCGGCATTATGCCGATCCCACAGCGGGGATTTGAGAGGCATGGGCCCCTGAGATCACAGAACTCTCAGCCTATCGAGAGAGTTTGATAGGTAAACAGCCAATTACAAAACAGGGCCAATAAGTCCTGGGCTACACAGCAAGGTCGTCGGTTTGGGAAGCACACTGACAAGGCACCCATCACAGCCTGGGTGTCAGGAGAGGCCTTTTGGAGAAAACGTTACATATGATGACCTGAAGGATGCACTGGAGTTAGGCTGACTTAAAACGGATGGTGTTACAGGCCCAGGCAACAGCATGTGCAAAGGCACAGAGAAAAAAGACAGCACAGCTGATCTAAAAGGAATTTGGTATAGCTAGATCATAGACTACACAGGAGCATGTGGTGAGAGATTCAACTGGGAAGGCAGGCTGGATCCACGATAAGAATTGGATAAGGACCAGTGGGTAGTCATGTAGGGATGTTTAAGCAAGAGAGAGATGTTTTTAAAGCCTTTGCCAGATCCTCCAGACGTGAGTATTCTGCTCTCTTTCACTGGATTGCTATGGCCCTTTTTACATTCTACAGGCATTATGGTTAATTGAATCCTCTCCCTGTAAACTTTAACCTCTTTGTGCTCAAGAGTAGATCTTACCTGTACATGAGCAATGTCACTTCTGACCACAGAGAAATAAGTTTTCCTCTTGCACTAAAAGCAAGGTATTAAGCAAATGCCTCTTGAGCCCTTTTTCTGGCTTTGAGGCAAAATATTTTGCTGAATGACCACTGTAGGTATGATGGATATTATTACGCCTCATATTTCTGGCATTATAAGTTTTTCATAGTTGCCTCCATATTTTCTGTATTGTTTTCTCAAGGAAGATGTTTTTTCAGTTTTGTATGGTTGCTTAAAAGTCGGCATGATGTTAGTAGCCCGGCCCTCACACTCATCTGCTCACACCTACAAGCAGCTGCCCAGATAGCTGAGGCAGGTAGCAAAGTTAATTTGCAGGTGAGTCTGAGGCCTAATGGAGGGGCTGTTGCTTTGCAGCTTACATTGATGCAGTTAGAAGAAACAAATACCCAGAAGACAGACCTCCTGAAAGTCACGACCCCTGTGGCTGCTGTAATTGCATGAAGGCACAAAAGGAAAAGAAGTCTGAGAATGAATGGAATCAGACCCGGCAGGGTGAGGGGAGTGTCACGTATACTGAGGAGCAACTTCTTGGGGTACAAAGGTGAGCTTATGGTGGGATTAAATGAGTGATTTTATGTAGAAAGCCTGTCACAGACAATGTGCTAAGTATTGACTATTATTATTTTTTTATTAAGATATCATTGATGTACAATCTTATGAAGGTTTCACATGAGCAATATTGTGGTTACTATATTCACCATATTATCAAGTCCCCCCAACACCCCGTTGCAGTCACTGTCCATCAGCATAAGATGCTACAAAGTCACTCCTTGTCTTCTCTGTGCTGTATTGCCTTCCCCGTGACCCCCCTACATTATGTGTGTTAATCATAATGCCGCTTAATCCCCTTCTCCCTCCCTCACCACCACTAGTCTCTTGTTGGAGTCTGTGAGTCTGCTGCTGTTTGTTCCTCCAGGTTTTTTTTTGTTGTTATACTCCACAAATGAGAGAAATCATTTGGTACTTGTCTTTCTCCACCTGGCTTATTTCACTGAGCACAATACCCTCTAGCTCCATCCATATTGTTGCAATGGTAGGATTTGTTTTCTTCCTATGGCTGAATAATAGTCCCTTGTGTATATGTACCACATCTTCTTTATCCATTCATCTACTGATGGACACTTAGGTTGCTTCCATATCTTGGCTATAGTAAATAGTGCTGTGAGAAATATAGGGGTGCATATGTCTTTTTGAATCTGGAGTCTTGTTTTCTTTGGGTAAATTCCTAGGAGTGGAATTCCTGGGTCAAATGGTATTTCTATTTTTAGTTTTTGAGGAACCTGCATATTGCTTTCCACAATGGTTGAACTAATTTACATTCCCACCAGCAGTGCAGGAGGGTTCCCCTTTCTCCACATCCTCTCCAAGATTTGTTGTTTCTTGTCTTTTGGATGTTGGCCATCCTAATTGGTGTGAGGTGATATCTCATTGTATATTAATTTGTATATTATTTGTATATTAATTTTATTGTATGTTAATTTGCATTTCCCTGATAATTAGTCATGTGGAGTATCTTTTCACGTGCCTCTTGACCATCTGAATTTCTTATTTGGAGAAGTGCCTGTTCAGATCCTCTGACCATTTTTTAATAGGGTTATTTGCTTTTTGGGTGTTGAGGTGTGTGAATTCTTTATATATTTTGGATGTTAACCCCAATTGGATATGTCATTTATGAGCATATTCTCCCATACTGTAGGATGCCTTTTTGTTCTACTGATGGTGTCCTTTACTGTGCAGAAGCTTTTTAGTTTGATGTACTCCCATTTGTTCATTTTTACTTTTGTTTCTCTTGCCCGAGGATATATGTTCAAGAAGAATTTGCTCATGTTTATATTCAAGAGATTGTTGCCCATGTGTCTCTTCTAAGAGTTTTATGGTTTCATGACTTATATTCAGGTATTTGATCCATTTTGAATTTACTTTTGTGTATGGAGTTAGATAATAATCCAGTTTCATTCTCCTACATGTAGCTGTCCAGTTTTGCCAATACCAGTTGTTGAAAAGGCTGTCATTTCCCCATTGTATATCCATGGCTCCTTTATTGTATATTAATTGACCTTATATGCTTGGGTTAATATCTGGGCTCTCTACTGTGTTCCATTGATCTGTGGGTTTTTTCTTGTGCCAGTACCAAATTGTCCTGATTACTGTGGCTTTGTAGTAGAGCTTGAAGTTGGGAAGCATAATCCCCCCCAGCTTTATTCTTCCTTCCCAGGATCACTTTGGCTATTTGGGGTCTTTTGTGGTTCCATATGAATTTCAGAACTATTTGTTCTAGTTCATTGAAAAATGCTATTGGTATTTTGATAGAGATTGCATTGAATCTGAAGATTGCTTTAGGCAGGATATTATTATTATTGAAGCACAATAGCTCTTGGTCTCAGAGGCAAGACTAGGTAGAAGAGAAGTATTAGGGTGTAATCTGGGGTGACCGCCCTGCTTCTGCAAGAGAGGCAGGGAAAACCAACTAGACATAACAGATATCTATACAATATCCTACCCAACAACAGCAAAATACAGTCTTCTCAAGTATATATGGAACAATCCCTGGGATAAATTTAAAAGGATTAAAATCATAAAGTGCATGTTCTTTGAAATCAACAACAGAAGGAAATTTGGGAACTTCACAAATACATGAAAATTAAACAGCATATTCCTAAATAATAAATATGTTCCAGAAAAAATCATAAGGAAAATTAGAAAATACTTTGTGATGAATGAAAATGGAAACACAATATACCAAAATACATGGGGTGCAGCTACAGCAATATTTAGAAGGAAATTTATAGCCATAAATGTTTACATTTATTTCTTTTTCTTTTTTGCTCCTTTTAAAAAATGTAAATATAGTTGATATATAAATGTTTACATTAAAAAAATTAATCAATAACTTAATCTTCCTCTGTAACAAACTAGAAAAAAGAAGAGCAAACTAAATCCAAGCAGGCGGAATGAAGGAAATGATATAGAGTGGAGATAAATGAAATAGAGTACAGAAAAACAACACAAAAAATCAACAAAATTAAAGTTGGTTTTTTGAAAATATCAAAATTGACAAACCTTTAGCTAGACAAATCAAGAAAAAAAGAAGAGTCAAATAACTAAAATCAGGAATGGAATGAAAGAGGGGACATCACAACCAATCTTAGAAAAAATAATAAGGGTTATAAAAGAATAGCATGTACATGATGTTGTTGGGAGAAATAAGTGCTGTCCATGTGGTTCCACCATATGGCTCCAACCAGAAGCTCCTGCCTGGCCTCTCCTGGACCCTGCCCTGTATACAATTTTCCTTTGCTGATTTTAATCTCTATCTTTCTATTATAATAAACAATAAACGAGATTAGAACAGCAAAAAAAAAAAAGAATAGCATGTACAATGGTATGCCAATGAATAAGTAAATTTAGGTAATATGTGCAAATTTGTAGAAAAATACAAACTACTGAAACTGATTAAAGAAGAAATAGAAAATCATATAGACCTATAACAAATAAAGATATTGAATTAATATTCAAAAAAGTTCTCACAAAGAAATCCCAGACCCAGATGGCCTCACTGGTGATTTCTTCCAAATGTTTGAAGAAGAATTAACTAATCTTTCATGAATGGTTACAAAAATACAAGAGAAGGGGGTACTCCCCTGCTTATTCTATGAGGCTAGTATTACCCTGTAACCAAAATCAGGCAAAGACATCACAAGAAAACAAAACTATCAACTCAATATCCTTTATGGATATAGTCCAGTAACATATAAAACGTATAAAAAGGAACATATGCCTTGACCAAGTGGGATTTACCCCAGGAATACAAGGTTGTTTAACATATGAAAATGAATGTAATCCACCATTATTACTTGAGTAAAGGACAAAAGCCACATGATCATTTCACTAAGTGCTGAAAAAGCATTTGACAAAATCCAACACTCTTCCATGATAACAACACTCAGCATAGTAGGAACAGAAGGGAACTTCCTTAACCTGATAAAAAACCATCTACAAAAAATCCACAGCTCACATCAGCTTAATGGTGGATGAGGAGATGCTTTCTGAGATCAGGGACGGGATAGGAACAAGACAGGCATCTTCAGTGTAGCCATTTCTATTTAACATTGTATCAGAGGTTCAAGCCGGGGCAGTTAGACAAGAAAAAGAAACAGAAACCATCTAGATTGGCAAGAAGTAGTAAAACTTCACAGATTATATGATCTAATGTAGAAAATTCTAGGGAATATATACATACACACACATAAACTACTAGAACTAATAAATGAGTTGAACAGAGTTGCAAAATACAAGACCAATATACAAAAATCATTGTTTTTCCATACAGTAGCAATGAACAATCCAAAAATGGAAAAGGAAACAATTTCTATTTATAACACAATCACAAAAGAATAAAATGCTTGGGAATAAATTTAACAAAAGAAGTATAAGATTGTACATTGAAAACCACAAAACTCCATTAAAAGAAATTAAAGATCTAAATAAATGGGAAGATAGCTTTCATGGATTGGAAGGCTTAATATTGGTAATAGGGTACTACTCAGATTGGTCAACAGATTCAACACATCTCTATCAAATTTCCAGCTGCCTTTTTTGCAGAAATTGCCAAGCTGATCCTAAAATTCATATGGAAACACAAGAGACCCAGAAAAGCCAAAACAGTCTTGAAAAAGAACAAAGTTGGAGGACTCGCACTTCCCAATTTCAAAACTTATTACAAAGCTACAGTAATGAAGACAGTATGGACCAGGATAGGACAGAGTCCAGAAATAAACCTTCATATTTATGGTCAATTGATTTTTCACAAGATTGCCAAGACAATTTAATGGGGAAGGAGCTGTCTTTCACAAATTTTGGGACAATTGGATATCCACATGCCAAAGAAAACTTGGACCACTTCCTCACACAAACATAAAGATTAACTCAATTAATCAGACCTAATATTAAGACCTAAATATAAGAGCTAAAACTATAAAACTCTTAGAATATGTCTTTGTGACATTGGATTAGGTGATTTTTTAAATTGACACCCAATGCGCAAGCAATAAAAGAAAATATAGGTAAATTGGACTTCATCAAAATTTAAAACTTTTGTACTTCAAAAGATACCGTCAAGAAAGTGAAAAGTCAAACCAATATTTTCAAATTATTTATCTGATAAGAGACTTTTTTTTTTGTATCTAGAACATATAAAGTACTCTTACAACTCAACAATAAAAAGACAAATCACCCAATTGAAAAAAGATCTGAATAGGCATTCCTCCAGAGAAGACATACAAATGGCCAATAAGCACAGGAAAAGTTACTCAATATCACTAGTCATTAGAGAAATGCAAAACAAAGCCATAATGAAAAACCACATCACCTCATACTCACTAGGATGGCTGTAATAAAAAAGATGGATGATAGTAAGTATTGATGAAGACATGGAGAGATTGGAACCCTTGTATATTGCTTCTAAGAATATAAAAGGGTACAGCAAGTTTGGAAAATAGTATGGCAGTTCTTCAGAATATTAAACATATGACCTAGCAGTCCACTCCTAGGTATATACAAAGAGAAATAAAAAATGTACTTCCACACAAAAACTTGTACATGAATTCATACAGAATTATTCATAATAGTCCCCAAATAGAAATAACGTGGATGTCTGTTAACTGATGAATGAACAAAATGGGAATACCCACACAATAAGTACTTTTCAGTAATTAAAGGAATGAAGTACAGGTACGTGCTACAACATGAACGAACCATGAACATTATGCTAGTGAAAGAAGTCAGACACAAAAGACCGCATATTATATAATTCCTTTTATATGAGATGTCTAGAATAGGCAAACTTAAAGAGACAGAAAGTAGATGAGTGGTTGCCAGGAGTTGGGAAGTAGAGGAATGAAGAATGACTGCTGAGTATGGGGTTTCTTTTTGGGGTGATAAAAATGTTCTGTTATGATTAGTATACATGGTGTGGAGGGGATCATGGGGAAGACAGTGTAGCACAGAGAAGACAAGCAGTGACTCTGTGGCATCTTACTACGCTGATGGACAGTGACTGCAATGGGGTATGGGGGGGCTTGATAATATGGGTGAATGTAGTAACCACATTATTTTTCATATGAAACCTTCATAAGAATGTATATCAATGATACCTTAATAAAAAAAATGTTCTGGAGTTAAGTAGTGATGGGTGCACAACTCCGTGAATGTACCAAAAAAAACCACTGAACTGTACATTTTTAAAGAGTGGCCTTTGTGATCTATGAAAAGAAGAACAAAGTTGGAGGACACACATTTCCCAATTTCAAAACTTATTACAAAGCTCTTACTTTGTAATCAATAAAGCTCTTACTAAATAATAAGTTTGTAAGAGTCAGGCAGAGAAGTATCTGCCATTGAAAAATATACCTGGGATTGGAAACTGGGCTGCTTCCGGGAAAGGATCCTGACTGACATTCCAGACCGTGCATTATAGTCCAGCCTGTATTACTGACTTCCTATGATGTCTTCAACAGGGCTCTGCATCTCTGCCTGGCTAATGGAATTGTATAGTAGCAAAAGACCGGAGACATTCTAAATGCCCATTAGTAAGGGATGTATATATATATACAGAAAACACAAAAATATGCAGCTTTTTAAAAGAATGAGGTAGATATATAATAGCCAGTATTTATGTAGTGTCAGATGCTATCAAGCACTTTGATGAATATTTTGTTTAATCATAATAGCAGCTCTGTGAAATATAGTTATAATTAATAGCCTATTTCAGAAGACAACACTAAGGCACAGAGATTAAATAAATACACAGCAAGATCAGATCTTAGCCAAGCCATTTGACTCCAGAGTATATGCTCTAGTCTAGCAGTTCTCAAAGTATAGTTTGGGAACCCCAAAACTCTTTGAGGGGGTCTGCAAGTGTTAACTATTTTCATAATAATACAAACACATTATTTGCCTTTTTCATTCTTTTTCTGTTATGATTATACAGTGGAATTTTTGAGAGGCTACCTGATATGGAATTATATCATCACTCTGTTTTAAAAATTTTTTGTTTTTACTTCTAGTATGGTAAATATTGATTTAACTCACAAAAACAAAAGATCTTTTGGGGTCCACAATAATTTTTTAAAGTATAAAAAACTTCTGAGCTCAAAGAGTCCAGAATTGACACTCCAAATGATTCTATACTTCTCATCTCTGTATGTTGTGGGTCCATCTCTAAGACAAACTGTTAAAAAAAAAAAAGCAAGATGTAGAAAGTTGATTATAACATGCATCCATTAAGAAAAAAATGGAGCGGTCTCTCTACATATACTCACTGTGTACATAGCATTCACAGAAAACTTCTAACTGGTTGTCCATAGGGTGGGAGACTGGGGGACAGGGAATGGGGAAGATTTTTCACTGTATATTGTTTAGCCCTGTTGGATATTTTTCTTTGCCATGTGTATTTTAAAACACATCAATTGGGTTATTTTAAAACACTTTTTAAAACAAAGTTGAGAAAAGATAGCCTTAAGGAAAAGAAGAGAGAAAGAAAAAAAAAAAAGAGGGCGATTAGGTGTTTCTTCAAGCATTGCTGTTCTGTGGTTCAACTCTCAACCTTAGTCTGTACTTTGAGTAAAGATTAGTATGTATGTTCTACCCACTTGCAAGGATACAGAAAGAATAAAATATTAAATATAAAAATAACTGACTCCAAGAATGAACTAGTGGTTACCAAAGGGGAGGGGTGTGGGAGGGTGGGTGGGGAGGGAGGGAGAAGGGGACTGAGGGGTATTATGTTTAGTACACATGGTGTGGGGGATCATGGGGAAAACAGTGTATCACAGAGAAGGCACATAGTGGATCTCTGGCAACTTGCTGCACTGATGGACGGTGACTGCACTGGGGTATGGGGGGGACTTGATAATATGGGTAAATGTAGTAACCACATTGTTTTTTCATGTGAAACCTTCATAAGAGTGTATAGCAACTATACTTTAATAAAAAATTTAAAAATATATATATATATATAAATAACTGAACGGCATTAAGCTCTTAGTGGGAGGAGGACATTGTTAATGAATTTGAATATGTCATTAACGTGATCACCAATTTTCTTTAAGGTTTGTTTTGGGGCTCACAGATTGGAGGGAGGGTCAGTGTACTATTTTACAGTAAATTGTATTAAAAGGGGCTTTGTAGACAGATGTATTTCTGATGTGTGTTTTTAGGATCAAGAAATGCAGAAATTACTATGAAATTCTGGGAGTTTCTCGAAATGCCAGTGATGAGGAGCTTAAGAAAGCTTACCGAAAACTCGCCCTGAAATTTCACCCTGACAAGAACTGTGCTCCTGGAGCAACAGATGCTTTCAAAGGTCTGATCCTGAACTAATGCTTAATTCTGCCCTTCTTGTGATGTTTGGTCACAACAAATTGTTTTCAGCCTCCCCTGTAATTGGTTTATAAAGCCACAAGCAGGGCTCTATTTCCTGCCACACTTCTTAAATAGTGATTATCAGCAGAGCTCCCTGTCTTCATTCACTTACCTTAATTCTTTTGGAAAAAAGTATTTGGTTTATCTGTAATGAAACAGATCTGTGTGCCAGGTGCCACAGTAAATAAGACAGACATGATTCCTGTTGTGGAACTTAAAGGCTGGTGGACACTTGCAAGTAGTGTCTAGACAGCATCCCCAAACATCTTTGGCCATGGAACTCTTTGTTTATGAAACCTCTGTTGTTAACATCTTCACATGGAAAAGCTGTGTATAAAGGCTTGTGTAGAAATACAGTTACAGATCAAATCTTTTTTCCATTGATTTCTATGATACTTTTAGAACTATATTCTTCAAAAATATTTTAGACCCAAAACATAAATAAAACTCTTACTAAGTACTACACCCCCAGTGAAGTTGTTAATTCAGGCAAAGATTATCAATGGATGCTAAAATCACTGGGTGATAGGTTGTTGTTGAATAGGATATTCACATGATGTCCAAGTATCACTCCACAGAATACTTACTGCTTACAGAGGTAAAAAAGCCCTTTATAATGGAGATACCTAGCTGTTACCACTTTAACCAAGTGATCCAGCTTAACCATCACCAGTACTGGAACAACCTAACATTATGTGGTATAGCACCCATGTGGTGTTCTGCCAGAGTGTTTGACCTGAATGTAATAATGAAGAAACTATCAAAATATGGGACATTTTATAAGCAACAGTGACCTACTCTTCAAAAAATTCAACATAATGAAAAGCAAAAAAGGTGGGGAGACTGTTCTAGATTAAAAGAAACTAAAGAAATGAAAACCAAATGCAATACATGAACCTTGCATGGACTCATTAGGTGATAATGAATGGATGTTAATATCCTTTGCTGTGATAATGGTATTGTCATCATGTAGGAGAAGGTCTGTTGTTTTTAGGAGATGTATGCTGAAGTATTTAGGGGTGAAGTATAATATCTGTGGCCCACTTTCAAATGATTCAGCAAAAGAAATGTGTGTACAGAGAGTTAAGGGAAGCAATGTGGTAAAATGCCTACAGTTGTTGAATCAAGGTAAAGGGTATGTTTGTTTATTGTACTATTTTTTTTTCAACTTTTCTGGAGATTTGAAAATTTTCAAAAGAAAAAGTGAAAAACGATAGATCTGAAAAAATGTTGAAGTCAATGTTTATCTCAGAGGACAATCCACTTTTTGTGATGTGCCCTTGTGAATCTAGTTCTCCCAGTTTCTACAAGGAAACAGTAACTCACATTCCCTTTACACATTCATGTAAGGTATCTCACAGACTAATGCCATTTCTTTGAAAAATATGACAGATTTCAAGGTATGTGAATGTTTAAGCAACTCTGTTTAGGTTTTTTGTTTGTTTTTTCTACTTAGCTATTTTATTGCTATAAACATTTAATATAATTCCCTAGCTAGAAGAATAAAATGGAAATGCTCTTTGTGACTGTATTTCTGCTAGTGTTGGCTGAATTAGAGGTAGGGGGTAGGGAATATCTTAAAATGTGTTTTTGAGGTTTCTTCAGTTGGCGGTACTGATGGCATGTTTAAATGAAATTGGACAAAGTTTACACACTTGTGCATATGGACAGGAGGTGATAGAAACATACATAACCTAGTCAGTCTTTGATCCCTCATTGAGACACTGGAGGTACATTTCTTAATTTCTAAAGACCATATTCTAAAGTAAACTGAAATAAGACTGTGATGAGTAAGGACTTTGCTTTTAGCCAAGTAATAATTTTACAGATTCAGGAGATTCTTTCTGACTTCACGTTAGAATGCCCCTACTTATGTCTGAACTGTTTCCAATCATAAACTACTGCTCTCAAGTGAAATGAGAACACATTTTTGGTGAATGAGAGAAGTAGTTCTTAGTTCATCTTCAGTCCATTGTTGTTTCTGGCTTATCAAAATGGAAAATCCCAAAGGCAAGCACTTTGGTGAATTTACTAAGCCCAAGGACCTCTTCCTGGGGCCCCCAGAAAGTATGCAGCACCAATCAGCTCTGAGCTCTTCATTGCTCCTACTGTGTCACCCTCAGGCTGCAGCAAAGACTGTATACTCAGGTGCGTTCTGGTTCTGGTTACAGCAATAGGAAATGCCTTTGCAGTCCTGAGCAATCCTGACAAGAGACTCCGCTATGATGAATATGGAGATGAGCAGGTGACTTTCACTGCCCCTCGAGCCAGACCTTATAATTATTACAGGGACTTTGAAGCCGACATCACTCCAGAAGAGCTATTCAACGTCTTCTTTGGAGGACATTTTCCCACAGGTTGGTATCTCAAAATTATCATTAAAAAATTATATAGAGATAGATAGATATCTCAGCAAGCTCCTGTATGAGGATCTGAATAGAGGGACCATAATATGGTGGAAACAGCTAGAATTTGGAATCAGATGAGCTGAGGTTTGAGGCAAGTCTCTAGTCTCCTATGAAATCACTTAGTGTCTCTGATTCTGTTTCCCCACCTAAAAAATAGGGCTGATAATACCTATCCCACAGAGTTGCTGTGAAGATTAGGTATGTTTAAGTCTTTCTAAACAAGTGGCAAAATGCCTACTATTAACATTTCTGCAAAAACAGTAGCCATATAAAGATAAAATTTAGAAAAGTACTCCCAGGAATTGGAAGTTGGGATAATTAAATGCCCAAGAAGTAAACTGAATTTTATGAGTTGCTATTAAAGATACTAGTGACATAATCTGATACTGGGCAAGGAAGCAGACGTAAGCATGTCAGACAGGATTCATGGCCCAAATGCTCTCTCTCTTTACTAGGCTTTTGGGGTTTTGTCATTCACTAATTACAAAGGACTACTTAAGTAAAGGCAGGAGAGCTAAGCATGTTCCATTTGTAGATGATTCACTTATTTTTCTACTGGGTAAAATGGGACAATACTCTACCCTTAAAGAACCTAGTTGGGAGCAAGGACCTTGGAAAAGTCAAGGAAAGAGTGTTTACCATACCCCATATTAAATGTTTTTCTTTCCCAGGAAACATTCATATGTTTTCAAATGTCACAGACGATTCCCACTATCACCGCCGGCGGCACCGACACGAGAGGACACAGGCACAGAAGGCAGAGGAGGAAGATAAGCCTCAGGTACCTGCTCATAAACACTTGTACTGAGGTGACCACTATGGTGTGTGATCAGGGTTTAGAAGTTCACCTTGAGAGATGATACTAAAATGTGCTTTAGGAGAACAGGGGCAGTGGTAAGAAGAGCCTGGATAGTTGGCTCAGAAAGGCCAGAATGGTACCCCTCTTCCCCACCTATTTTTTAGTGACTGTCCCAGGAAATTAGTTCCCCTGTGGAGCTGTCTTGATCAAAGTTCCCTTGACTGAAGAAAATAGGAACCCCCTTCAAAGTCATAAGAACTAACGGGGTTTTAAAGTAAGGGATCAAGGGAATCTTGAGCAGCTCAAGGGCAGGAAACACAGTGGGCCTCATGACAGACCGGAACCAGGAACTGCAGTGCTGTCCGCCCCCCACGCGGATGCGCTCCCCGTGACTCACTGGGGCCAGATTGTCTCCAGTTTTCCCATCTCTCTCCATCGCTTTGTTCTCTCTAACCAGCCTGGTTTGTTCTCCTTCCCTCTGCAAGTGGCCAGTCTACAGTGCCTAAGCGTTATGTGTCCTTTCCTCAAGTGACTGTCTAGAAGTGAAAGTTGATGAATCTCAGTCCCGAATTCCCAGGAAGAAGAATGTGTTGATCCTTTCTAGGCTTAGGTGTCCCCCAATCCATTCAGCTGTGGCCAAGGCAACAGAGCTGCACGATACTGGTAGGACCCCATGAGAGTCACAGTCTGGGTAGGTTCCCCCAGCGGTATCTGCTTCATTGGTCTTAGGAAAGGGGGCTGCCCGAGAATTACTGGCTGTCAGTCCAGGTTGTGGGTGGGCCTTCTTCAGCCGTCTCAGCTGAGAGAACAGGAGTTGTCTGGTACTTCTCAAGTACCAAACTCACTACTTGCGCAGTGCATTATTGGTATTTGTGTTTTCTCTGGGGAAACCATCCTATTTTCTGTAAGCTTTCTATTGCTGAAGAACACTTACACCAAATATTTTTTCTTTTTCAGACTACGTATTCTGCATTTATTCAGTTACTTCCAGTTCTTGTGATTGTGATTATATCTGTCATTACTCAGCTGCTGGCTGCTAATCCCCCATATAGTCTATTCTATAAATCGTAAGTTTTTATAAATCTTTCTTAACGACAATCTGGAGGTTGAAAGACCTGAAGCTTTTACCAGTACATTACTAACATTTCATTTCAGCTTTTGTTGTAGAAACACTGATTTTGTGTTTAAAGGAACAGCTGGATAGTAATAGTCCCAAGATTGAAAAATACTCTTAAGTTTCCTGTGAGCTTAGGAAATGGATTGTTTTGTTCTACAGCGACACCATCCGGTCAGCTACAAAACAGCAACACCTGGTTTCTGAAAGATTAACAGAAGAACCATGTTCAGATTAAATCCTTATCACACCATGTCAAAGTTGGAAAGGGCCTTATTGAGTTTGTGATAGGATCACTGGACCCCTGTGGGTCTGGGAACCTACTAATGGAGATATGGTGATTATTTTCAACTTAAGAAATTGCAAGAATAGGACATTTATTTGCGATAAGGCTCCATATATAGTCAAACCATAGTATCACATTTTTTGCTTTTCTGAAAAATACAGAAATTCATAGAAATGTTTGTATGACATGCAAATTATGAGCTTTGAAAGGCATTTTTAAATTTCTTCATTATTTAATTAAGACAGGTGTCAAAGTTTGGTCCCCAGAACAGCATCAGCAGCATCAACTGGAAATCTATTAGAAATGAAAACTCTTAGGCCTCGTTTCATATCTATTGAATCAGAAATTCTGGGGATGAGAACCAATTGTAAATTCTGAGTTTTAAGAAGCCCTCTAGCTAATTTTGGTCCATTCTAAAGTTTGAGAATCACTAGGTTAATTTTTTTTTTTAATTAAAAATGAGAAATGAGTCATTACTCATTATTATAGTTTAGCAGATAGAAATGTTACAAAATGTGGACTCCGTGGGGCAGTGCATACCAGGAAGAGTCTTTGTAGATGATCACTACAGAGTGAAGACCATCATTCTAGCTTGATGTCTTCATTTTACAGAGAAGATAGCTGAGACTCAGAAGTTATTGCTATCGGGTCAGCCTGGCCCAATTCCCTCTATTTCCAGAATTCCCATGTTTCTCCATCTGCTACTGTTACCTCTTTACTTGTCAGGCCAGTGGAGCAGGCAGCAACCTGCCCTTCCCAGAGGGAGATGGGAGCAGTCGTGGCCTGAGCTCTTAGACATTCAGTGAGATCCTTAGGTAGAGAGGTCAAAGGAAAAGTCTGGGAAATGGTCAAAGTCGCTCATTTGAAATGGAATTTTTTCCAGTTTAAATAAAATCTGCTTGTAGTTTGCACATTGCTACTACACTGTTTTTTAACTTCAGTTTCAGCTCCCTTCTATACCTCCTTATCATTAGAATTTTGTTAACCCACACCCATTAATGTTTCTTAGTACCAGATGCCACTGAATATCTTAGACCCACAGAGAATTAACCCAAACACTTTCTTGAAATCTTTTGCCTGAGTTTTTTGCAGTTCTCATTTAGCAGCTGTGCATGAATTACGTTTTATCCTGTCCTAAAAATTGGTGCTAGGTTGATGTAAGCTATCTGGTTATTTGTAAATAATTTACTGTAACAATCAGTTCAGTCAACCAGCATTTACCAATAGCCTATTCTGGCCAGGTACCATGCTCTAGGTCCTACACAACATGAAATTATTATTTTAAGCATTTAGCATTCTACTTCTAACATAGAAAGTAGTATAAGAGAGAAAACCTTTAAGAGACTAAAGTAACTATGCTGAGGCCAAGTCCCCAGTGTGAATGGGCCCACATAATAGCCATAGCAATGACATTGCACTTACTGCATGCTGGGTAAATAATAAATGTTCAGTGGATTAGAAAATGAGATCTGCATCTGCCCTGGGAAGAGGGGGTTGTGATCATGATATCCTTGAGGCTGATGCTAAGAATGATAATGCTTACCTGAGCCTCTCCTTGTTTCAGGGCCTTGGGCTACACCATTTCTAGGGAAACCCAGAACCTGCAAGTGCCTTACTTTGTGGACAAAAACTTTGACAAGGCCTACAGAGGAGCCTCTCTGCATGACCTGGAAAAGACGATAGAGAAGGATTACATTGATTACATCCAGACGAGTTGTTGGAAGGAGAAACAACAAAGTAAGATGCTCTAAAGGGGGCTTTAGCTGGTGGCTGTGCTTCCGGCATCGGGCATCCCCAGCTTCCTAACCCCTCCGCTCCCCTTATGAGTCTCACATGTTTGAGACGTGTAACAGTGTCAGGGCAGAGGCCCATTCAGGATCCTACCCATACACCACTAGATGTTTAATAATACCCAGTAATAAGGTTTATTGACAGGATGCACATGGCCAGGACTTGGAAATCTTAGGAACTTAGGAAGGCGGCACTAGCTGCCTGTTTGTCTGTCTCTGCGGCTCTACCTCTCTTTGCCTATCTGCCCCCCTCTCCCCTCTCTGCTACCTGCCCTCCTTTGCCTCATCAGGCTCTCCTCCTTCGTCACCTTGTTTTGCCATGGTTCATTTTGGCTGCGACCCTCCTTGTCACTCTCCACACTTCCACAACCCCACCAGTCAGTGGCCCCTTTCTGGTCGATTGTGGCCACACAGAACAAAAGTGGCCCTCCCTGAGTCGGCCTCTTCAGCAGAGTGGCTGTGAGCAGGCCTTCCGGTCCACTCCCCATCCTGGAGATATTGGGGTGATGGACGGTGTCTGCCACTTGGCTTACAGCTCCGGGGAGTGCTGACGGGGGTGCCGACAGCAAGGGGGGCCTGACTCTCAGCCAGCAAGCTCAGTTTTCCTCCCACTTGAGTTACATACACACGCGCCATTAGTAACTCTATCTTACGAAACTTAGCTTTGGTTAATTTTTAAAAAGTAAACACCAACTCTTTTTTTAAACCTTATTACTGGGTATTATTAAACATCTAGTGGTGTATGGTAAAATTAGCTCTTCAGTCACAATGCTGCTAAGCCCGTGCTGACCCATCACACGTCCCAACCCCACCCCCAAATTAATCTCTCCTTCCTCCATGTTCTTGAAGCACCTCGTTCATCCTGCTAGCACAGTACTGTCCCCACAGCTTTAGTGTCCCACAGGAACACCCCAGTCTCCCTGCTGGACTGGCTGAGGACAAGAACCACATTATACTAACTTCATGTCCCAGGCCCCTGGTGCAGTCCCTACTTCAAGAACAGGTGCTTGACGCATGTCTTTTGAACAGAATATTCTCAGGACTGGAAAACAATGAAAATGCTGAGATTAAGTATCACAGAGCAGTGTTAATCGTCCTAACCCCATCCCTTAGGGACCTTTTCTCTAGCCTCTACTGCTGTAGGTCGGAGCCCAGATGAACTCTCAGGTGCATTAGGAGCTTGGTGGGCAATGACTCTTGGATGTCAGGGGGGATTAAGCAGAAAGAAGAAGTTGCTTTTCTTCTGAGAGATCAGGAAGTACCCTACTGTCTGCCAGTGGGTTCCAGCCCCCGGCAAGTTTGCTATGGATTCAATGTGACCAAAGAAGTTGACAGCAAAACATTCTTTGGGGTGAAAGGGTTTATTACCCGGCTTGTTCTCACGGGCAGTAGGTCGAGCAGTAGCATCTCTGCCTCCGCCCAGAGCACTGGGCCGAGCTCTCTATATAGCGCGATGATAGCCTATTGCCTACAGATGTGGAAGCGGTAGCCTAGCAACAGGCCAGTCACATCATCAGGTGGTTTAAGTTCAGTGAGGATCCTGGCCATAGGAACCCCAAGTTTCCCACACCTACCTTGTATTAAACTAGGTTTTGCAAGTTCCAAAAATCAGGAAAGAATTTTGGAGCAAGATGAAGGCCTTAGACTAAAAGGTAGTATATATGTGAATCCAAGTCAGATGAAGGGCACAGTGTGTGTCCTAAAGTCTCCATTGTTTTGGGCCCTGGGAAGGTTCTGCATTTGTTGCTTTCTGCAAGTCCCGGGTGAAAATCTGCATTTCGCGTTCTTTGAACACCCCCACACACCCCAGCTGGGACTGTACAGAGAGTTCATGGTAAGGATTATGCCTAAGGTGGCTTCTAGGCTTTTGTCCCCATCCCCATGAGGCTTTGGCACTCTCCAGGATAGAAATCCACCGGGTACGTATGATGTGTGTGCCCACAAGTTCCAAACAGGGTCATCAGCACCCACCCCTAAAAATCTCTTTCGGGCATTTAAGCGTGGTGGCTGCCCACAGCCTCCACACAATCCAAGTGCCATTTGAGAACCAGCAGCGCCTGCCCTCCGGACCAGCAGCGCCTGCCCTCCGGATCCGGATCCAGCAGCAAGTGCAGCCAACAAGGGTAAATTTAGCACTTGGAGGTTGTAAAAATAAACCCACTTGAGAACAAAGTTCACTCCTGGCAAAATACCAAATGGAAACTTTTTAGCAAAGTTAGCCATTGTCTTTCTAAATCTTTGTTCATTTCTTTTCATTGCTCTTCCTTAGAAGGCTTAATCTGAGTGAACTCCCCTGAGTGATCCCTTACTTTGAACACTAATTGCCCTGTTTACTCCTTCACAGCTGCATCTAGATAATACATTAATGCCCAGGGAAGTGGCCATGCCTCTGGGTCTGGGATGGACAAAAGTAACAGGCAGGAACTTCCTCCTGGCCTGGCTGAGCTAAGCTGAGCTGAAGTCCTGGGCCTGCCTGGCAGCGGAGGACTCCTTTGCATGCCCTGGAGCAGGGGAGCAGTGTGGTAGTTCAGGCTTTGAAATGGGGATGAAATGAACTTCCTCCTAGAGGGGTGGTATAGATTAGAGAAGATGGTGTGGGCAGAACGCTTAGCGGTTCCTGGTGGGATCCAGGCCTTGCTAGACTGGATGCAGTGCTGTCTGTGGGGCTAGATCATGAGGGTGGTTGGGATTTTTGGGGTTTCCCAGCTGTCAAGGCTCCTGTCTGGGCTCTTGTGCAGTGTTCTCGGGAGAAGGCTCTAGGGCTCACTTCTCTTGACAATTCGCCTAAGTCAGTTTACCTAAAAGGCTTAATGTTCTATTATTCAGGCATTCAGGGCAAGGAAAACATTTGCAAAGAAGAAAACATGTTCTCTTGAGTCTGCACCTCCCAAGGATTTTTTTAAAATTAGAAATTACTGAATATTAACAGAAATTGTCAAAAGTAATATATTCATTGAGTTGACCTTTCGTTTATCAAGGGTGAAAGGATTCACTGGCAGTTTGAAGAGAAGTTTCTCTAAGCATGGTTAGCAGGGAGTGCAGGACGTGGCTTCTTGAAACTGACCTTGTGCAAGGTCATTGCTCTGGAGCACAAGTCTCAGTCTCTGGGGCACTGACACCTGGTTTTAATGAACTTTATGAAAAGCAATGTCCTGTTTTGAGAAAAGCATTCATATATTTGCAGCTATCTTTCTTTAACTAGCTTGTTACACTAGAAAATGGTAAGAATCACTAGCCTTTAATGTTTTCTGGAATAAGGTTTCAGACAATGAAGCATTTAGGTAAGTTCAGTAAACAAAAAACCTAAGGAAATCACCTCAAGGAATCTGTTCCATGGACTGGTGTAACTGTGACTGCAGAAGGCCGAAAGCATAGACTGAGTTTACAGAGGCCTCTGGGACAGGGCTCCCGCATGAAGGAGCCAGAGAAACGGAGTTAGTGCTGAGCTCTGGGCAGGACGCGGGAGCAGAGGGCTTTCATTTGGGTGCGGCACGTGATCATGAAGCCGCATCACCTGCAAAGACGACTGTGCCAAGGCGTGCTCTGGCTAGCAGGCACAGCAGGCACCCGTGCCCAGGGCTGAGAGAACACCGTTCTGGAGCCCAGGAGACCCACTGCTTGCCAAGCAACTGCTGGGCTAGGGCCCAGGTGCTGAGCCCCCACTGCAGAGGGAGGGTTTTCATGCATACCCACCTCTCACCCCGGAGGCCCGCGCTTCATCTGCACTTTGGGCCTTACTTGGTGTAAATAGAATCATTGTGCACAGAAATGCCAGACAGCGTTTTGTGTTGATAGAAACTTAGAAACCAATGCCCATTGTTCCCCCGGGCTAAGTATTAATTCCTGTTTCCAGACAATTTGCTGATTAATCAGACAGGTGCCTCTTGTTCCACCAAGAAAAACAAAATCTGTCAGCAAGACGATTCCAAATGGATAGACATATTTCAAAATGATTAAAATAGCATTTCCTCAAGTATGGTCCTTGAAACACTGAGTAGCTGCCTGCTGTCAGAGGCTTCCAGAAGCCACACAGCCCATCCCAGCATGCCATCCTGGTGGTACACAATGCGTCTCTGGAGGTGCTTTTCAGGCATTACCTCCGAAGAATGTGTCTGCAACTTTACAAAAGAATGAAAAATAGAGGCGGCCAAACCACTATTGAGTCAGGAAAGACAGCAGAGATTATATTCTGGTTAAAAATAGAATGACCTTCTCCACCATGAGGAGAAAATGAAATTCATTTAGTCAAGGAGACAAAGGTCACTGGATCCAGATGATTTCACTTTTAAAAGAGCCCAGCTGCCTTAGGCCTTTGCGTTAGGGGCCCCACATGTGGTGAGGGAGTGAACGAAGCCACCGGCAACCTGGCCTTCTGTACAAGGCCAGCCCAGGGAGGCAGGCTCTGTTCAGTTAGCATGTGTGAGTTACGATCCAGCAATGCAGGGGGAAGAATGAAGCAGCTGTCTTTGTTTCAGATGACAGGAACGGGTGATGGCACTCCATTCCCTCCCAACTGCCATCTGAATACCATTCATAGGAAGGCCATGAAACAGTCTCCTCTTACTGCGCGCGTGCAGGTTTCCTAAGTCTGGTGCCAAGTGTTCTAATGATAAGAACTAAGTCCTTTTATAATAGAGCACAGATACTGGAAGGCTCCCGATCACAGGTGTCCTTTAATCCTCAGCACCTGGTGTCGCGTAGCAGCCCGATGCATGTGTCCTCAATAAAGGAGTGTTTCTTAAATACGATTGAAATAAAACGCATTAAAGAGGAGCTTTGATTCCAGTCATTTCGGAATGAAACACAGGAGCTCAACTCTGTTGGTGAATTGGTCATCTTTTTATTTTTCAGAGTCGGAGTTGACAAATTTGGCAGGATTATACAGAGACGAACGATTGAAAGAGAAAGCAGAGTCGCTGAAACTTGAAAACTGTGAAAAACTCTCCAAGCTTATCGGCCTGCGCAGAGGTGGCTGACAGGATGATAGTCCTATACAGGGTTGGGGTTTTGCTACTGGTTCCTATTGATGTTCCTAATTCCATTTTATAATACAAAATTAGGAAATGATGAACACTTTACAATTTGCTAACTTTGGTGGGCAGAGTTGGAGGCACTGGAGCCTGGAGCCAGGCTTGTCAGCAGGACTCCTTCCCGGGGACGGCGCCAGGGGCTAGGAACAGTTCATCTAGATTGGATGAAAGGCAGAGCTTTTGATTCAGCCCCCCTGCTCCGTGCCTGCCGGCCTCTGCCTCGAGGAATGTAATTCAGGGCATCCCAGAGCAGGTCCGCGTTTTCATCCTTCCTGCTTTCTTCAGTTAAGTCTCAGTACCCAGTCATCCCTAGGCGTAGCCAAAGCAGCTTAGCATTAGCTGTTTACAGCATGCACCGAGAATTATGCCTCCCTTCACTGAGTCACTGTCTTCCCCAGGATTCAGGGGACCTGCTGCTACTCACCTTTCCATTCGCTAAGGGCAATCTGGAGAAATGTAAACTATTGTAGTCAGTAGTCTTTTATTTGCCTAATCTCTGTTCAGAGTTAACCTGCATTAGCAAGCTGCCTGATTTGAGCTTCTTTTATTTCCCTAACCCTCTCTCACCTGTAGAGGGTCCAGAAATTAAAAGCTGTTGAGTGAAACAGTTCAGTGGTCAACTTAGCAGCAGGAAGCAGGGACAGGGCAAAAATTAAATACAACACTGAGTCTCAGCTTCTAAGTGCATTCCCCGGTCCATCAAAGAACCCAGAGAATGTCCTTTTCTGTCATTTCCCCTTGCAGCATCACACTTGAGCTGAATCCCTATACCCCAAAGAGGTACTGTGGTCAGACCGAAGAGGAGGCCTTGCCAGCCAACTGGGCTGTCTGCTCAAGCCTAGAGAGAGGGGGAGAAAGACCCTCTTTCTGTGGCCATGAGGGTCTGGTGTTGGCCCCAGCAGTCACTTTGTTTAACCCTGTGCCCTGTAGAGTATGATAGGAGATGCTCTTTCATATAGTCAACATTTGCTGACTGCCTGGTGTTAAGCAGGGGCGCTCACGTACATTTTCTTAACAACTCTGTGAAGTAGACATTTGCCCCTGTTTCTGTGAGTGAAAACATGGTCCCAGATAAGGTGAATGAATGGTTGACCTGGGTCACACAAATGGTACCGGCATAACTAGATAGTAGGCTAATTATCAAGTACAGGTGTGAGGCCATCCCCATTTCTCAGGTGATTCTAACCAGATTGGTAAAGAATCTGTCCCAAGGATGTCCCTGTCCCCCCAGACTCTTTGACCCTGTGTCCTTTCTATGGCAGTCTTACATTTACTCGGGACATCTTCTCTACTGGTCTTTAGAAAGCAAGATCCTGTCTATACTAATTTTGTATACAAACAAGGTCTGTCAAAGACAGGCCACTGCTGACAAGGAAGAGGTAAGTTGTTACCTGGGCTCCGTGATTCTGGGCCTTCCTGCAAAGGTGAACTGCCGCAATTGAGCTGCACAGATTATCATGAATCTGAACCTGGAGGGATCAGTAGGGGACTGTAGTCTACACTCCATGTTTTCTTCTGAATGGAAGAAAAGTTCCTAGTGGAAAGAGTCTACATTAAAACTGATTTCCAAAATAGAGTTTCTCCTTTCCGATGCACAGCCATGTGTCTAGCGTGATTCACTGTGGGCGTTCTATAGGCTCGGGAGAGGGGTCCAGAGCTAAAGAATAGGGCTTTGGTGACTGGTAGCAAACAACGGCTCAGCTGTGGGGAGGGGCAGCAGCTCCAGAGGTAGCCAGACTTTGCTGTCCAACTAGACCTATCATCCTGGGTTTTGGGGGGTTTGCTTGATCCCCTCTGAGTGAATGAGGGGATTTATACTATAAAATGTGCCTATGAGCCAAACAGGCTTATGGAAAGTTTCCTATACCTACAAAAATCAAAGCTCACCTCTCCCCAACCCCAACCTCTGACTTGACAGATTAAAAGACCCTGCTGTACACTAAACTATGTTTTCTACCTTTATCTTGCATCTACCTACCACTTCAGCATTTTATTAAAAATAAAAATAATAATAATAATAGAGGGAGAAATGTGGGAGCAACATATAAATCAAGTACAAAAATCAAATGAATATTCATATTTGACCTGATTGTTTATGGGTCATAATGCGTGATCAAAACCGAAAGTTTCTGTGATGACTGCCCTTGTACTGTTCACCATGTAAGAACTTATTCACTATGTAAGAATTCGTTCACCATGTAAGAACTTGTTCGTTATGCTTCAGAAGATTGGAGACTGACGAGAATTAGGCTTGGGGTGGATTAATGATTGTACATTGAGCATTGACCCCCCTATACAGAATTTTATTGTTGTTAACAACCATTTGATCAATAAATGAGAGATGCCCTCTCAAAAAAAAAAAAAGACCCTGCTGTAGATGCCCATGAATAGCATAGTCGTACATTTTATAGATATCACGGCAGAAGTGAGTTATCTATGATGCTAAATAGAAGCAACACCAACTAACTCCATTAAATGGCAGGTCTAGTGTGTTTTTATAGCACTGATGGTTCTGTTTTATTTATCACCTACTAAACCACAACATTCACATCTGGTTTTCCTCAAGGGCACGGTATTTGCTTTTGGTTGAAGGACAGTTTATTCGGTATGGTCCAGAATATTGTTATTTCTTGGGTTAAATTTTAGATGGGTTGCCTGCATGGTGATAAAATAAGCATTTTCTTCTTGCCTACATCCTGTGGGAGGTTTCCTGATAAATATATAAACTCTTAACGTAAAGCTTAGTCTTGCTGTTAGAATCTGGCATGCAGCTCCAGACCGTTTCTATGAGCATTCATCAGACTGAAGGTGTGTGTGATGGGATGGCGCTAAGACCAGGGCAGTGGCTCAAGCTGAAAGCGAAGCTCTCACGGATTAGAATGAAAGTCTCTCTGCACTGCATGCTCAGCCATGAGGGAAGGAGAATGAAAATCCTTCTCTCCACAATGGACAATGCAGTTTGAAGGAAGCTGTGTCCCCAGATCAGCAACCGTGGCATCCATCTGCTCAAATGAGAGAACTCCTGGACTTCCTTGATCTGCTGCAGGTTTCACAGCTTCAGAGAAGCGACTAATAAGAAAGAGTGTCATGGCCAGGCTTTGTGCTGGAAATGATCAGCAATTACACTGAGCTCCAACCCCACTAGAACATGGGATCCAGAAGCCTGGCCAAGCTATGTATTATCTCACTTTCATCCTCACCCTCAAGACTGGCTTTGTTGAGGAGACGCTGCTGGGATTCTAGGAGTTTTCTGTTACAACTGGCCACACATGCAAGCTGATTATCTCTGCATGCACTGTTCCTCACAGAAGCTAGAATTTAATTAGTATTTGTTTTGGATTCATTTAAGGTGTCAGCTTAATGTCCTAATTATTTTTGGAAAGGTCCACGTTACGAAACATCTTATTTTTTGAGCCTGCAATGTTGATACCTCGTGTGGTGACCACCAAGTAACTATAAACCCATGTGTTAGATATTATGACATCATTTGCATCCCACTCAGTATTTGGAATCAGAGGTGTGGCCAGAGCCAGGTTGAGTACGAATCCTGAAAAATCTGGTCACCTGATCCACCACATCTGGATTGAGTGTATATTAACAGAGAAAGAAATTAAACAATTTTACATAAAAAGAACAGCCTTCTATTTTTCCTTTGTTCTTTTACCTTCACCCATGGCACCCGTAGGTGCTGCATGCTGCCTCCCTTGGAGCCACAGGATGAGAGAAGCTACTGACCTCTGCTCCCGACCTCCCTCATCCATCAGTGGAATTATCAGTGTTCAGAACAATTGAAGCATACATAGGTGGCATCACCAAGTGCAGCACGGGATAGGCAGTGTTCAGATCAGACTACTTAGAAACTGAAAATCAGGTGTTATCTCAGTTCCTTAACGGCTGTGTCCCCAGAGGCCCATATTTAGGAAAGCCTCGGTTTAAAAATACAGTACATGGTTCATTTGGCTCTCCAGAGCCCACATGGTCATAACATCTTTCATTTGGAGAAAGATTGAGATGAGATTCAATTCAGCAAAGATGGAGAACTTACTGTGTCAGTCAGAACTTACTATGACCTAGGATGGGGGTCAGGGAGCAAGAAAGACCCCAAACCAAGGCTCCTGGAGCTCACATCTAACTTCAGACAATGCTCCCCAGTGGGATGAATGTCAGAGGGAGACCAGAGAAAACTTGGGAAGCTTATTACAAAGAATTTAACCCCGGATGAGGGATTAGAGCAACACTCTTCTCCCATTTCCACGAAAAGCACCACCACCCATCCAAGTATAAAAGTCAACCCAGGAAACTGTGTGATGGACATGATTTGGGGTCCCCCAGCCAACCACGCCTAATCATGCTCTTGGGTAGTCCCCTTTCTCATCTAGGTTGGCCTTTGATCTTTAACCAGTAGATGTGGCAAAACTAGCAGCTTCCATTTTTGTACTTAAAGGAAACCAGCTGCCATGTAAGTTCAACCACCCTGAGACCACCAAG
Source organism: Manis javanica (assembly GCF_040802235.1). Taxonomy (NCBI): domain Eukaryota; kingdom Metazoa; phylum Chordata; class Mammalia; order Pholidota; family Manidae; genus Manis; species Manis javanica. The sequence goes on along the minus strand of NC_133169.1, from coordinate 86,380,202 downwards.
TTAACCACAGAAAGAAGCCAAGCAGAGGTGAACTAACCAACTGAGCTGGCAGCAAGAACTGACAACTGGACATATAATCCAAGCCAAACTGTTTAGGCCCCCCCGCAGCCAAAGGGCAGAGCAAAAATTAGCCGCTCCACCAAGCCCTGTTCAAACCTCAGAAGGAAGCAAATAGTTAAATGGTTGCTGTTTTAAGCCATTAACATTTTGTGGTAGTTTGCAGCAGTAGACAGAACACCTCGGCTCCCTTTTGTCCATATCCGTCATAAGTCCTATCAATTTTACCTCCAGGGCACCTAAACCCATCTGCTCTCTCCATCTCTGACGTTGACTCCCAAGCTACCATCTGCTTTCTCTGGTAAAAACCATTGCCACAGCCTCCTGAGTATAAGATGTCTCAGTGCATCTATTCAGGGGCCCTCCAATCTGTACACCTTGCTGCAACCAGGCAGATCTTTTCAAAGCATAAAGTCTACCATGCCACCCTCTGGCTTAAAATATTACAGTAGCTTTCTTTTGCTCCCAGAGTAAAATTCATCAAAGTTCTCAGTGGCCTAATGCTTAACAAGGCTCTACCAAGTTTCTGCCCTCTACTCCTGCTTGCCCTATACATATTTTTCTTTTCTGCTCTTCTGGCTTTTTAAATTACTACACTTGTGCCAACCATTTTGCCCCACGGACCTTGTGTACACTGTCTCTCTTTCTGGAAACCTTTCACAGTCACCCATCCCTACCCACTTTGCGAAGTGCCTCCTGGCCATAGAAATAGGTTTCAGCTCATACCTCACTTCCTCACAGAAGTCTTCCCTGATACCTCGACTGGGCTAAATCTCCCTTTAAAATACTCTCTTTCTTAGCACCTGTCATAGTTATGCTAGTACTTAATTGAATAATTACTTAATTTGGGATTTATTTTGGTATTTATTTGATTATTGTCTGTCTCTCCTAAGACTAAGCACCAGTCTGGTTTTACCTGAGTTGAACGTTGAAGGGAATGACATGCCATCTTCCTCTGGAAGTACAGCCCAAATTCCCTGAAACTGCCTCCACCGAGAAGTGGGATGTTTCCCTCTCCTTGAATCATCTGGACTCTGTGGCTCCTTGACTAATAATAGAATGCAGCAGAAATGACACTATGCCGGCTTTTAGGCCCAGACCTTACAAAAACTGGCGTCTTCCATTTCCTGCCCCTTTGGGTGCTTTCCCGTGAGCCCAGTCACCACGCTACGAGAAAGCCCATGGAGAGAAACCAGACCCTTGGTCCGCAGCCACAGGTGAGCTGATGGCACGGACCGGCCAGCTGTGTGAGTGAGCCATCTTGGAAGCAGAACTTCTAGCCTCCCTGCCCCCCTCCCAGCCCCAGCCCCAGCCCCAGGCCCAGCCCCAAAATCCACAAACAATCCCAGCTGATACTATGTGGAGCAAAGATGAGCTTTTATTATTGAACCTTGCCCAAATTGAAAATTCCTGAGCAAAATTTTTTTGAAGCTGTGAATTTTGGGTGGTTTGTTATATAGCAGGAGATCCTGGGACACCAGCCAGGGTTATGACCCCAGACAGAAAGGCAGCCCTTCCCGGGCCAGGAGCGCAGATCTGTTTGTGATGTCAGGTTATCCTAAGCCGGGCTGAGCCCTGGTTGGCCAGGAGCCGGAACTGTTTGTTGACCTAGAGTGGGAGTCTGTGGCAGTCCCCAACCAACAGGACCTTCCCTCATGTCCACGCTGGTAAGCAGCGTGCAGACCTGGGTCCAGGGTTCTCACTTGCTCATAACCTCGCCTCCCAGGTGAACTGGCTGAGAGAGCCTCCTATACCCCAGGGTTTTGCCCTGAATGTGGAGGGCAGCCACAGCAGGTGGAGGCAAATTCAAGTAACAAGGGATGTCAGGCAGCACCTCATGCAAGACCCTAGAGGGGCACACAGTTCAGGAACTGCTGCTCCAGAGGAACATGCGCTTTGCCCAGGGTCATTCAGGTGAACATTCACATTTGAAAGACAAAGCTCCAGGAAGTCTCTGTGCGGAGCCACGCAACCTACACAGCACCCTCCAGGCCTCAGATGTCCAATGCAACGGCCACTAGGCACACATGGCTATTTGAATTTAAATTTTAACGAATTAAAATATTTAAAAATTAAAAAAAACAATTCCTCAGTCACATGAGCCACACTTTCAGTGCAGAATAGCCACGTATGGCTAATGGCCGCAGCACTGGCCAGTGCAGATGCAGAATACTTCTATTAGAAGTTCCATTGGATGGTGCTGCTCCAGGCCCTGTAAGATTGAGCAACAGAAACCGCCTTGCTCTCAGGGACATGGAAACAGACACAAGAAACAAGATAAAACCAGGGCTACAGGAATGGCCACATTTGTCATACAGCCCCAAAAGATGGCTTACCTGAACTTTGAGCTTCCCTTCCTGGTCACTGAGAACATTTTTTCCGAACTCCATTTAAATATAGCTATTTCCTGCTTGGGGTATCAAATTCTATAACTTCAGTACCCATTACGTTCAACAAAAATGCAGCATAGCGTCATGGCTAAGCACATGTACTCGGAATCAAACTGCCGTGTCAAAATCCAGTTCCAAGATTTAGCTTGGGTGACTTTGGGCAAATTATTCACTCTCATAGAACCTGCATTTCCTCATCTGTAAAATGGGGATAGTAGAACCTTTTTTCCAAGGTTATTATGATCACAAGAAATAACACTAAAAAGGCATAATGGTGTCATGAAATAGTGAATACTCAATGAACAGCTCTGATTTTCCACGGGCCTAATCTTATTTGGGTTCCAAAAAGCCCTCAAGCAGGATTTGGTGAAGGCGTGTGATTATCTCCTCCTTCCCTACCTCCATTTTAGAATCCCCCGCATACCCCTCTTCAGTTCCGCTGATCTCTTCAGGCTCCTCAGGGCTCTCGCCAGCACCTGACGCAGTGGTTTGTGGCTCCAGGATGGCTGCCCAGAGCCGGGTACCATAGTGAGGCGCTCTGTCTTGGGTGAGGGCACTCCCCTCTTCTGTTCTTGAGCTCCCCTTCAAGATTGCTTCGTTCGGTTCAGGCCCCCTAAGTACCAAGTGTGTTCCTAAGATCAAGAGCGGTAACAGGAGGCTGGAGTCCCATACTGTGGGGGAAATTCAGAGATTCGGGTGGGAGAAGGAAGCATATAAAGCTAAAGATGCGGAGGTTGCCTTGGCTGGCTGCTGCTTCGCGGTCTTACTGTTTAACAGGCCCTGGGTGCAGACTGCGGGCCCGTGTCTGAGAGCTCTGTTCACTGACCCTTACAGGAAGTATAAGCCGGCCCAGCCTGCTCTTCAGGACTGCTTAAGAAATACAAGATAAGATAAACGTGCAAATTCCCTATAAACTTGAATTCCTATGGGTTGTTACAGTTCCTTCACCCCAGGCGCCCTTTTAAAAGAGAGGCTCCTTTAAGAGGCGGGACCCATCGCCGCTAAAAGTGGAATCCCCGCCCCCTGTAGCTGGGGTGCTTTGTGGCGTCGCATTCTCATTGGTGGGTGACGGTGGCGAGTCACCCAGAGGCAGCCATTTCCAACGAGCTGGCGAGGGCGGAAGATGGAGACTCCCGTCGGGTGTCCGCCGGGGGGGTCTGGATCGGTGTGTCTCGCCTTCGATCAACTACGGGACATGATTGAGTTTCAGGAGGACCTGATCCACCAGCTGAGGCACGTGGTACGCAGAAAGAGCGTGGGGGAGTTCAGATTGGACTACGTGGTGGGGGCGGGGCCAGGGGCGTGCCGCGAGCACATTGCCAATGGCGTCATTAGGAGGCAGAGGGGTCCAGATGTGTTTGGCTGGTGGGGGTGGAGCCAAAAAGGGGCAGGGTTTTCGTGAATATTTAACCAAGGAATTTTAATAAAAATCGAGTAGATCTATACTGTCTGCCTGGCTGGTAGATGTGTCCTCATCTACTTCTCCACTTCTCCACTTCAAGTTGGAGATAACTTCACTGACTTCCCAAGGCCCTTGTGGCATGCAAAGTCTAGAATATTTTATATATATATATATACAATATATATATATTATATATATATATATATATATAAAACATATAACATCCTTCCTGTTGTGGACAGCGCCTCTCCAGCGTCTAATGCAGTGCCAGGCTGTGTGCAATAAGCACAGGTTTGGCTCTTGTACACATTAACTCCAGGGCTTCCAACCCCTTTATGTCCTCCTGCTGTTTCTCAATCAAACCCCAGTTCATGGCTGCCAGGTATCGGAACTACAGATTACCTGGGCAGGCAGGGTAAAATCCTGGCCAGCTGGAGTTCATGGTTTTTATGTTTTTGTTTTCTATCTTGACAGTAGATATCTCCATCTCGGGAATAAATCCAACTTTACTTCTATTTTTTACTCTAATGGCTGTATGCAGCTGTATTACCTTCAGTTACCTGAAGGTACCCAGATTGTCCCTGCAGCTGGCCTTTGCATTTGAAACACGTTTCTCTTCCACCCTTTTTCTTCTGGCCCGCCCCTGTGAAGCATCTCTGCCCCTTCCGCAGGCCAGATCAGGGACCACCACTGAGCACCACAGCCCCTTGTGCTTCAACATAACACATACCATGTCAGAAGTGCTGGTGATGAGCTATCTCCTCCATCAGACCAGTTGCTCGTTGATGGCAAGACCTGAAGCTGAGCCTCTGTGAATCTTGTGGAACTGAATTCTCCCTTCGCAGGGCCTGAGTCTCATCCTAGGTGCCCTGGGCATCATCCCATTATCTATCCTTGGTCCTGATCCCCAGAGGACACCCCTTTCACCCCAGCCCCAGGCCCTCCCTGAGCCAGGCTCTGTTGCAGATGGTTCTCCAAGATGAAAATCTTGTCAGTAAAGAAGAGTTCCAGGCAGTGGAGAAGCAGCTGGTGGTAAGTAATGGCCTCTACAGGCTCCTGCTCCTTCCCCATTTCCCAGGGTCCCTTGGTTGGGCAGAGTCACTGAGTATTGGCCTCTGAGAGGCTCCAGCCCCGATAGTGAGGACAGAATCTTCCTGTGTCCTGGCTTCCATGTGCCTCTTCCAGAATCTCCCTGTGCCTCTAAGAAATAGGGCTGTGTAAGGGAACCCAGGAGACCCAGAGTGCTTTGCGGTAATGAGGTCACTGCTGCTGCCCCTGCAGGAAGAGAAAGCTGCGCATTCCAAGACCAAGGTCCTCCTGGCCAAGGAAGAGGAGAAGTTGCAGTTTGCCCTCGGGGAGGTAGAGGTGCTATCTAAACAGCTGGAGAAAGAGAAGCTGGCCTTTGAAAAGGCGTGAGTGTGCCTTAGTAGAGGGGATGAGGGCTGGGGGTTCTATCTGCCCATCAGCCTCTCACCTTTTGTTTATCTTCTCCACCCAGTCTCTCCAGTGTCAAGAGCAAAGCCCTGCAGGAGTCCAGCAAGAAGGACCAGCTCATCACCAAATGCAATGGTAGGCGGGAGGTCCGTGCTCTGCCCCATGCTTGCTTACACGGGCACTTACCTAACAGCCCAGTGCCCGTGTCCAGGGCAGGCTTTCATCCCAACTTCTGTTCCCGGATGAGGATACATGCAAGCCCAGGCGTGCCACACCTTCGCAAATGCCTCCAGGGACCATGCAGGCCACGGAAATGAGGGAAGCAGTTGGTGTACAATATTCCTCACGGCCATAAAGGAATGGGCTCACTCCCGTTTTCTTGAAACACACAACCTTTATAGTCCACCTTTTGTTTTCCCACTTTTGGTGGGCATTAGAAATAGTGTACTTTCCTCATAACTATTACAAGAGCAACAACAGGGCAAGCACAGTTCTGTTTGGGGGTTGACCCTTAATGTTGGGTTGGGGACCAGTAGGTAGCAGTAGGGACTGCGGTGATACAGAGAGCCATGCCTCCTCTCCGGGGCTTAGCACCTTTGCTGTGGGAATGGGAACCCATTTTAGATCTTTAAAAAAGAAACTGGAAGCCAGGTTTTCAATAGATGGTTTTCTGACTTGCTAGCGTTGCCGACTGATTAAGGAATTTTAAAACTGTTGTATGGGCCAAGTAAAATATGTCTGCGGACCATTAGTTTTTCAGTCTGCTCTGTGCAGATGTCTGCGGCCACTTGCTGGTCAGCTGGTGCTGCAGGTTGTGAGACACTTTCAGTCAGCTGCACAGCACCCCTAGACCTTAGGAACCCCTTTCATTTTCCCAGAATGCCAAACTCCCCTTACCTAGTTTAAGAAGTAGATCCAAATCCCATATGGAACATCTGCTTCCTGCACTGCAACACATTTTGAATAGGCCAGAACCCAAGCCCAGGATTCCTCCTGATGGGCTCCATCCAGAGCACTGGGTACCCCCAACCCACTATTTGGCCCTCTCTCTTGCTGAGTACTCGCACTGGTAAGATGCCAGCAGGCTGACATCTTGATCTGGCTAGGTAGGCTGACGGGCTTCATGGTGGTTTGGTCAGGGGCTCCCTTAGGGCCTCCTGGGGCCCAACAGGCAGTCATTGCCTCCATACCCCAGTCCTTCCCCTCTCCCTGGGCTTCCGCCAGCCTCCCTAAAAGGAGCCTAGGGTTCTTCCCTGGTCATGCTAGAGACATCCCTATTCCAGGGCATTTCCTGGAGAGCAGCTCAGGCTGCAGGGCTGTGTCTGCTTGTGGAAGGTGTGTGTGTAAGTCATGGAGATGGAGCCTGGCTGCCTCTCCCTCTGAGGGGCCTGGACCCCTTCACTGGGGCAGAAGCCCCCACCTGAACAAATCTGGTGATACACACCAATTTCTGGCGCCATTTTCTGAAAGAACATCACAAGCAATCTGATCGGCTGCATGACCAGGGGGAAGAGGCTCTGTAGTGCTGTGCCTCTAACCCAGTGAGCTCAGGCATCATTCTCCTCCTTCACTGGGTCTCTGTCTCACTCTTTTCCATGCTGCGCCTTTTTACCATATCATTTCTTCTGAAACCTTCAATGTTTAAGCATTTCTGCATTTTCAGAGCTTGTGTCCTAGCTAATCTTTTTCTAACCTTTAAAGGCAGTGAGGATCAGAATTTTCTAGGGTTCCCCAAGGGATAGTATGTAAATGAAGCACCCTCGGATCCCTACAGCTGCATGGGATTTTGACCCAAGACACACAAGCATCCTTGCATCTCATGAGCACTTCATTTGGGGGTAGGCTTTGCCGCCACTATTTCCCGGGGTCTACCACACTGTCCTCATCTTACAGAAGAGAAAATGGGTCTGAAAAAGGAGGCAGCTTGCCCAAAGGGGTAATTCTGTCTTATCAGTATTAACTATTTAAATGTCACCTTGTTGTGTTCTCTGACCAGTTCCTGAGGCTTAACTCTACCCGGAGCCGCCTCCTTGAGGGCAGGGACCCTGTCTTCTCCCCTGAAGCTCAGGCCCGGGGCCACAAATAAATTTATTGTATACCTACTATGTGCCAGATACTGTTTTAGGCCTTAGGGTTAAAGCAGTGAATAAAACAAAAATCCTCATCTTTGTGGACCTTACATCCTTAGTAAGGGAGAGACAAATGAGTGAAATATATGGTATGTTAGATGTAAATACTAAGAAGACAAATATTGGGAAGGGTTATAATTTTAGATTAGGAAGGGTCTTGCTGAGAAGGTGATATCTGCAAAGATCTGCAGGAGTTGAGGGCAGGAGCTTGTTCCTCCCCCTGCCTTTGGATAGGGTTGCCTACCCTCCTTCAGGAGCCATCAGCTGCCCTTGTGTGGGTCACATGGTCCAGAATAGAGTTGTGAAGTCACTACACATTCATCAGATATTGTGCCCCCCATCAGGAATCCCTAATCAACTCATTCTTACTAAGGTATTAGCAGCTACTCGTGGAGAACCCCTGGGTGGGGGAGCCAAGTTCTGAAAGAATCCTGAGGAACGCCTTACCTCCTGAAGGGCCGTGTGGGGTGGGCAGCGCCCCTCCCTGCCTCTCTCCCCACAGAAATTGAGTCTCACATTATAAAGCAAGAAGATACACTTAGTGGCAAAGAGAATGAGATTAAGGAGTTGCAGCAAATTATCAGCCAGCAGAAACAGATCTTCAGGTGAGGGGTCTGCACCAGGCTGGGGGTTGTCGATGGAAATAGGGAGCCAGACCTTTGGCCCCTACCCTGGGCTGTCCCCAGCCCACGCCCACTGGGTCTGTTGCAGGAATCACATATCTGACTTCCGGATCCAGAAGCAGCAGGAGAACTACATGGCCCAGGTGCTGGCCCAGAAGCATAAGAAATCCGCAGGGATGCGTCAGGCCCAGAGCCACCAGCGTCCCAGGGAAAAATAAAATGTTTATCGTCTTCCTGTTCTCTGGCTATAATGTCCTAACCCTACCTTCTCTGCTCTGGGGATCCCCATCCCAATCCTTCCTATCCCTGTGAGTCCCCCCAACATAGGTCTCACCAGTGGCCTGGCCCTTGGAATGGGCAGGGGAAGAGACAGAAGGTACCCTCCTTCCTTCCTGCCTCAGGAACCCCAGTGAGATCAAGTTACAAGGGACTGGGTGGAGGACAGGCCTTGGACCACACCTTCCAGGCCCCTTGCTGGCTCAGAAGAGGATGCTGCCCAAGCCCCCAGCCCCTGTTATTTCCCTTGGGCAGTAATAGGGTTAAGGGGTTGTAGCTTAGGGGAGGACTACTCTGTTGTCTAATAGGCACTGTCACTTAACTCTGGGTATGTAATCCCTCCCTATATAAACAGCCCTGGTTACTCCAGTAACACTCCACCGAGAGAGAGACACAGAGAGAGAGACAGAGAGAGAGAGTGTGTCCTGACCAAAGACCCCAGGACCACAGTAAATTTGGGAAGTCAGTTTTCATCACATAACAAGAATTATACCTGTGAATCACATTTGCACCTGCTCACACTTTCCCCCAGCAGAAACCCATCAGTCTGCACAAATGGGAGGAAGGAAAAAGGACAAGACTATGTCTGTCTTTAAGCTGGAGAAACAGTCTGAAGAGGCTATGACTTCCTCAAGTTGCACATGCAGGGCTGAATGTGATGGACAGGCTTGAGCCCTTTAGAAGCCCCCACTGATGGCCAGGTGCTCCTGGGGACACTCTGAGCTGGGGGACCCATGCAGGGGAGGCTGAGTCAGATTCGTCAAGTCCAGCCCTCCCCGGGTCAGTGTGAGGATGAGTGCGTGCTCTTACTCCAAGGCCAGCTAGGACCTGAGTCATAGCAGGACCTTGAAGCCAGACATTCAAGGGCAATTGGTGCCCATTTCATTATCCAAGACAATGACAGGTTGTGGCTGCTTCCCCACCAGCACCTGTTCCCAGAGCAAGTCCTAAGATGGTGGGGGACGAGTGAGGACCTTGTGAGGGCCTGGGGGAACACAGAGCTATTTCTGCCTCAGAGCAGCTCTAGAGAGGGCACCACAGCTGCCCCAAACGCATCAGTTCCAAAACGCAGTTCCTAAGAGACCCCCCCATCAGCATCCAGGGCTTGTTCTGGGTGCCAGAGGTGCCTGTGAAAGCTGAAGCTGTCCACTTGCTTCCAGTAGGTTCCCACTAAAGGCAGTGGGTCCAGCCAAGGACACCTTCCTGAGGCTCCAGCACAACTTTTTAGGAGTAGGGGAGCCCTGTAAGCAATGCACCTCTAGCAAAGATAGTGGGGTGACAGGTCAAAGAAAGCGGTGGGTGCACCCTTCTGAGTGTTAGCAGAAGCAGGCCAGGAGGGCAGGGAGGAGTGCGCCGCGGGAAGACCCTGGGGGCAGAGGGGAAGATGAAACTGGTAGCAAGACCTCAACTGCCGGCCCTAACGCCTGACCCTAGGCAAGTTCCTGCTCAGCCTGTTTCCTCGCCTAAGAGGGGTGGCCTTGGGCCTTGCCCCTGGCTCCAAGTCGGACGCCCATCTTTCCCTCACCTTCCTATCAGCCTCAGCTTGAAGTGCCACCCCAGGTGCTGCGGCCTGCGGGAAGGGGAGACGGGATCGGGAGGGCAAGGCCCAGGGCCCGCATCTCCCCTGCGGGAAACGCCTCAGGCCCGAAAACAGACGCGGCCTCTTTAAGGCCCGGTGACCCCGCGGCATTCACGGGCGGGGCGGGGACAGTGCGGGCGACCGCAGCGCCAGCCGAGGGGAATGCGAGGGCGGTAGTGCACGGTGGCTGGCCCCACGATGCTGCCCGCGCTCGCCCCGCCAGCCCGGCCTGGGCCCCCAGGGCAGCTGCCCGCGGCCCCCACCCAGCGCCAGGACTCCTCCGGTTCTTCAGCCTCCTACCACACGGCTCCGGGTTCTCCAGAGCCCCCGGACATCGGGCCGGACACGGAGGGCCAGGCGCTCTGGCCTGGGGTGGCCCCTGAGGTGGGGGCGGGCGTGCAGCCTTGCCTGTCCGTCAGCGCCCAGAATAGCAGCCGGCAGCTCCGGACCGGCTCGGGTTTCCCGCGGGGCCGGGGCTTGGGCCCGCCGCCACCGCGGCCCCAGCTGCGCATGCTGCCGTCGGGGGAGATGGAAGTCATCTTCGGCGCCGGGGCCCTGTTCAGCCGCCCCGACACGGCGGACGGGGAGGTGCAGCGGCTCCCCGCGCGCGCTTTCCGCAGCATCTCCCCACCCGGGCCCGCGACGCCTGTTCCCGCCGCCCCGCAGCCCGAGGCTCCAGACGGTGGTTCCCGCTGGGCCACCTACTTAGAGCTTCGGCCCCGCGAGCCGAGTCCTGCCACCCCAGCGCAGTTCGAGTGCGTGGAGGTGGCACTGGAGGAGCATGCTGCGCCCGAAAGGCCCCGGACGGTGCCCAAGCGTCAGATCGAGCTGCGTCTCCGACCCCGGAGCCCCCCGCGAGAGGCCAGCGCATCGCGCCCCCGACTACTTCTGCGCACCGGCTCCCTGGACGAATCACTGGGCCGTCTGCAGGCCGCCGCGGGACTCGTGCAGACGGCGCTGGCCAGAAAGCTGAGCCCCGTGGCCGCGGCGCCCGGCAACGCCACCTTCGGGCCCACAGAGCATCCAGAGCCAGCGACCCGGGAAAGGGACCGTAGTGCCCGAATGGTCCCGGACGAGGCCGGGTCTCGGCCACCGCGCGTGCAGTACAGTTCAGCCCCCGCTAAGGCCCCGAGGCCATGGCCCAGCCTCCGCGAGCGCGCAATTCGGCGCGACAAGCCCGCACGCGGGACCGAGCCGCTGGGTCCGGTCAGTTCCAGCGTCTTCCTGCAGTCAGGGGAGAAGACCCGAGAGGCACAAAGCCAGGAACCCAGTACTCGGTTCCCACCAGAGACTCTGGGTCGCAATGCCCTGAGGTCAAAGGGTCCACCTTTAGAATCTAAGACCCTCTGCGACGTTCCGGGTGAAGCTGCGAGGCCGAGGAGCCCGTCCCCGCTGTTGCAGGCTTCAAATGGGACAGTGCAGCGTCCTCACTGCCCGTCCCCCCAGAGCCTGTCACCGAGGGATCGGGTTATTCGAAGGGTGAGTAGCCCTTCGTTTCCTGAGGCATCCTCCGCATGGGAAAATCAGAATCCCGCCGTCAAGGAAACTGTAAAGAGAATGAGCCCTTCCCCTCCCACCCTTTCCCAGTGGAATGAGGATGTCACCAGGGCAAGAAACCCGTCCCGCGAAGCTCTTCCCCTGTGGGAGGTGGAGCGCCCGGCAGTCGAGGAGACCACAGAGGGGAGGAGGAGCCTGTCGCCGCCACCCTTGTCCTCATGGGAGGCTCCAGTTTGTCCTCCTGGGATGTGCAGCCCGTCGCTCCAAGAGACCTGGGAGCCCACAGTGCGCGGCCCATCGCTAGCATCTACGCAGGAAGCTCAGAATGGCGTAGCCCAGGAAGAGCTGGCACAACCCAAGAGGTCCGCACCCGGGACCCCAGAGTTAACAGAGGCGCAAAGTCCGTCCACGCTCGAGATGCGGGATCTCGCTTTGCAAGGCAGGCAGTTGTCCCCAGAGGTGGCTCCACCCGAGCTGCCCCTCAATCGCCTCGTAGGCACCCTGGATTCGGATGCGCGCCCGGAATCCTTGAGCCCGGGAGAAGCGTGCCCGATACGCCCTCGCACAACCATTCCGCGGCCCCGCGACGTGCGCAAAATGGTGAAGACCACATACGCGCCAAGCTTCCCGGCAGCGACCCCAGGCTCAGGGTTGTCCGAACCTCCTGCGGACACCCGCGGAGAGGAGGGCGGTGCATCCAAGACGCAAGATCTCCAGGCCCTGGGGTCCCCCGCCCCGCCTCACTACACTTCCATTTATCTCAAGGACTTCCTGCCAGTCGTGTCGCACCCCTACGAACCCCCAGAGCCGTCCTCCAACACAGTCCTCCGGGAAGCTTCGCAGCCCAACGGAGTCCCGCGGCGGAGGGCAGAAAACAGCACCGCGAAACCCTTCGCGCGCACCGAGATCCGACTGCCGGGTGCCCTGGCCTCGGGCCGCCGGCGGGAAGAAACCTGGGGCGTCCGTGTGCGCGGCGCTGGTGGAGAGAACCAGGGTGTGGAGGCCCAGCGCCTTGTCCCCGACGGCGAGGGTCGGACCAGCCCTCTAGGCGGCGCTCGCACCTCACCCCAGCGGTCGTCCATGGGGTCGACTGAGGCCCAGACACCCCGACCGCCCCGCCCCAGCTCCCCTCAGGCGCACCCTAGCTCGAGCTCTGGGATAGGACGCAAATTGGAGACGCCCCCTTCGGGACCCGAGCGCGCCTCTGCGGGTCAGCCGGCTCTCCCGCGGGAACCCCGGGCGTCAGCCGCGCCCCAGCCCCGCGCGGCCTCGGCGCCTCCGACGGACCGATCCCCGGAAGGCCCCTCCCAGGGGGTGCGCAGGCCGCCCGGAGCCGCGCCCCCGGGGAAGGTCCTGGTGGACCCCGAGAGCGGCCGCTACTACTTTGTGGAGGCGCCACGGCAGCCTCGGCTACGGCTGCTCTACGACCCCGAGAGCGGGCAGTACGTAGAGGTGCTCCTGCCGCCCTCGCCCCCGGGGCCACCCCGCCGCGTCTACACCCCGCTGGCCCTGGGCCCCGGCCTCTACCCGCCAGTCTATGGCCCTATCCCTGGCTTCTCCCTGCCGCCATCTCCGGGTCCGCCGGCCTTCAGTGGCCCCCAGCTACCCTGGGCCTCTGAGGCAGGGCCCCTGGACGGGACGTACTACCTGCCAGTGAGCGGGACCCCCAGCCCCGCACCTCCTCTGCTCCTCTGTGCTCCACCCACCAGTTCGGGCCCCACCCAGCCCGGCAAGGGCTCCCTGTTCCCGGCCTGAGCCCCACATTGTTGAGGCCCGGCTTCCGTTCCTCACCCCTCCTTTCCTTCTGTCACCTCTTGCTTTTACCCATCCCATCCAGTCTTCAGCCCGGAAGTTACCTTCAAGGACTTTATCTGAGACCCCCGGGCTGAGGGAGCTGGAACTGGGGGTCAGGGAGTGGCTGCCTACTTCTAACCACAACAAAACCGTACGCCCCTTTCCCAAGCATTCCCAGCGTGTAGTGTGTGTGTGTGTGTGTCAAAGTGAAGAGTCTCAGGACTTGTCCCCAGGGGCCTGCCTGAGTGAGCCCGGTGCTCCCTAGGGGCAGTGGGAAACGGGAGCAGCAGGGGACGGGGCTGCCGCCAGGGGCAGTGGGCTGTCTGTCCCTCCCGGAAGGGGAGCAGTGAGCCGCTAGTGACACGGGTGGCATGGAGGGAGAAGAGCTCTGGCTGTCAGACCTGTGTCTCAGGAAGAGGATCTGAGCCTTGGCCTGAGGAGCTGCGGGCTGGGTGGCTGGTACAGCTCCCTGGCCAGCCTGGGTCTGAGGAAGGGAGCTGTAGGCACAGCAGGTGGAGGTGGAATAGGGAGGTAATATGGGAGGGACTGTGGAGGGTCAGCCTGGAATTGGGGTGGGCTTACTGGGCAGGGAGGTGGGGAGGTGTCTGTAGTCTCCAGCTGGGAAGCCCACTCCTCATGCTCCCCGCAACCCCAGCATCTCTAAGCCCTCAGAGCTGAGCTGGTTCATCCTGGGGCCAGGAGTGGGGGGTTCACAGCCATTCCAACCCAGGGAAGCGGGAAGGTAAACTGAGTCAGCAGGAAAGACAAGCAGGGAGGATGGTTGAGCTATTGTCCCAGAGGAGCCTCTGGACCCCTCTGGGTGGGGTGGAGGGCGGGTTAGGGCTGGCAGTAGAAGGGACGCCCTCTTATGGGGCAGGCCAGAGAGACTTAGAGCCCCTAGCTGGTTCCACTCCCTCTGTAATAGATGTGGCAGCCATGCCCAGGGAGGGGCCAGCTCTGCAGGCTGACCGTAGCATAGGAAGGGTCAGGGCCCAGAGTGTGTGTTCTGGGAGCCTTCAAGGAGGGCAGAGGGAGGTGGCATGGGGTGGGAGGTGCCCTGCTTACGGGTCTGTGTATAATTCTGAGCTCGAAGTGGCTGGCCTTGTGGGACTGGTATGTGATGTGATAGGTTTGGAGAATGGTTCTTATTAGATGCAGGGTTGGGATGGAGTTCTGTGACTGCCTTAACTCCCAGGTTTCTGGGGAGTCTGGGGCCCGGGGAGTCCCTGTCCCCCTGCCTCGGACTGGCAGCTGACCAGGGGAACTATGAGTCAGAATAATCTAGATATCTTTTTGTGGCCAAAGATGGTGGTTTCAAAGGCATGAAAAGTCCTGGGCCCCTCACCTCATCCTGTGGCTGTGGCTGGGGGCAGGTGTGCTGTGCATGTGTGCACTGGTGTGCAATAAATTGCTGATCCAGTGAACCATGATGGCTGGAACAACTGGTGCAAGGTGTCTGATTTCCTGCCGCCGCCCCTTAGCACCCCCTGAAATGCCCTTCCATGCCTGGGTGTGGCCTGGGTGGAGGGAGCCCTGGGGCTCAAGGAAGGAGACTGTGTTGGCAAACTCCTCTCCTGGGGATGAAGCCCCGGGCCGGCAACACACCGGTGGCCTTATTCCTCCTGAAGGCTGAGTGGCCAGTGGCTCTGGGATCAGGCGGCCTTGGGTTCCCGTTTCAGCACGTCCTCTCTGGCTGTGTGGCCTCGGCTCTGTCACTTCTCTCTGAGCGTTCGTGTGCTCAGGGGTAGAATAAAGATGACAGCGACCAGCCAGTCCCTCCCCCAAGGTGCCCAGCACAGTGCCTGCCTCACGGCCAGGCCCCAGGCTGTGGGAGGGTTCAGCCCCCAGGGGCCCTCGCCCAGGCCCAGCTCCTCTCCTTGCCTCTTTGTTCCCTATCTGTGAAATGGAGCTGAGCTGGTTGGAGCGGTCCACTAGAGGAGGTGCACACGTGGCATTACCAGGGCCCTGGAGGCAGAGAGAGAGTGGGCGGGGTGAGGTGTCAGTTCCCCATTGGCCTGGGTCGGGGTACCAGGCGGCCATCACTGCACACATGCACAGCACACCTGCCCGCAGCCACAGCCGTGCTCCCCGGACCATGAGGCTGTCGCTGCCCCTGCTAATGCTGCTGCTGGGGGCCTGGGCCATCCCCGGCAGCCTCGCAGAGAGGGCCCCGCTCACCGCCACTGCCCCGCAGCTGGACGATGAGGAGAAGTACTCAGCTCACATGCCGGCTCATTTGCGCTGTGATGCCTGCAGGGCTGTGACCTACCAGGTGAGTCCCACTCCAGCAGTTCCCCTGCCCCTGGCCAGGCCCCTCCATCTACCTCAGATTCCACCACTGGCCTTTGATCCCCAACCCCTGTCCCAGGGCATCAAGCCAGACTCCGCCTTCCAGGATGTTGCCATCTTCACCTCACCCAAGCCTCTACGCTTCAGTTCACCCATCTGTCTGCCCACCAGACAGCAATGATCTGGGATACCCCGCAGTATCTTGAGACCCCAGGGAGTCACCAGCTTGTCCTCTCACACTCCTCCCCTCCAGGCCCATCCTCAAGTCTGGATTCCTTCCCAAAACGTGCTGGGAAGCATTGATATATGTGTGCGCATGAGCTGAATACGTGAATATACGAGTTTCTATGGGTCTGAGTTCACATGGCAACCTGTCAAGTGTGCCTGAGTAACTACTGTGTGGGGAAGGGGACCTATGAGTACACGTGTCATTGAAGACTGGGGTGTTCTTTTTCCTTCTTTCCTTGTTCCTGTGGTTCAAAATAGCATGTGCCGATAGGCAGGTGTGCCCTGGGGCAGGGGGTCCCACCTCAGTACCCACTCCCAACCCCATCTCAGGGAAGTAGATCCTGTCTCACAGGCGCTTCCTGCTCAGAAGACTCCCCTGCCACCTCATTCTCCCCCAGAGAACCAGGCTCCTGTCTGCCCTTCCCCACCACTGAGCAGGCCCAAAGCCCAGGCTCTCAGCCCCTGCTTGTTCCAGATGTGGCAACACCTGGCAAAGGCAGAGGCCAAGCTTCACCCCCAAGACTCTGGGGGGCGGCGGGAGCTGAGTGAGTCGGTATACACCGATGTCCTGGACCAGACCTGCTCCCAGACCTGGCAAGAGTGAGTTGAAAATCCAGCTCCTACCTCCCTCCTCCGGGGGCAGGGTTGATGGGTGGGGGTTCCACTCTCAGTCTCGCACCACGCACACGCTCCACTGGGTCTCTGGTCCAAGGTAGGGTGCTGGCTGGGACGAAGTCTGAGCTCTGGAGCTGCAAAAGGGTAGGTGGGTACCAGGAGACAAGGTTGCTGTGTGACCTCGGGCCAGGGGTTTCCCCTCTGTGGTCCCCAGTTTTCCATCAGGGACGATCAGAATCTGGGTACTACTACACTCAGCAAATGCAAAGGGTATCCAGCTCCACGTGGAGATGCGTCCCTTGCTGGCTGGGCTCCCACTAATCCCTCTTCTCCCCACCGCCTCAGCTACGGGGTCCGAGAAGTGAACCAAGTGAAACGTCTCAGTGGCCCAGGACTTACGAAGGGGCCAGAGCCCAGCATCAGCGTGATGATCATGGGGGGCCTCTGGCCCGCCAGGTGATGATAGGAGGGTGGGGATGGGATGGAGCCCTTGGAGCCCTGCGCTGCCTCTCTGTGGTCATGCTGAGGCTGAGGTTCCTGCTGGGCTCCCCCAGGCTCTCCACGACTTGTTTGCACTACCTGGGGGAGTTTGGAGAAGACCACATCTATGAAGCCCACCAACGAGGCCGCGAGGCTCTGGAGGTGCTGCTGTGTGGAGGCCCCCGGGGGCCCTGCTCAGAGGCGGCGCCCATCCCGAGGGCAGAGCTCTAGTGCACCTTCCTGGCCAGCCCCTGAGGAGAACTGGGGTTTCCTGCGGCTGCCCGGACCACAGGGACGCCATGCGAGAGAGATTCACCACTCTCCCTTCCTCCTCCACCTCCTGCACCCCGGGGCCTGGGCGCGGGCCAGGGCCTTCCCCTCTGGACTCAAATAAAACCCAGTGACCTTGATTCCTTCTCTCTGCAAAAGGTGCTCAGGGAGGCTGGGAGGACAGATATCTTTGGCTATCCCGATGTCGCTCCTAAAGAGGGGCAAACGCATCCCCACCATTTCCCAGTTGTAAGTGAGATCTGCCATGACTGGAAGTGTGAGCAAGCTGTCAAAGGCATATGGAACCAGTTTATACGAACAGTGAAACCCAGATCTGTCAAGAGAGAAAAGCAAGCCGAGGCAAATTCCCTCAGCAGGCCACCGTGTGGACATGCCTACTGCGACTTCTCCATGCTCTCTGCCCCACAAGGACACTAGTCTTCCTGGGTCTACACCCAGCAGCCACCCATTTTCTCCACTCTGCCTCTGACCCCAGCTGGCATGGTTGGGCTCTAGGTCCCCGAGGCGGAGAGGGCAGGGCAGGGTTTTTGGAATGGGCTAGATTCCGCACTTGGCTCAAGTCCTGCTCTCCCCAGAACTTCTTCTGACCTAGCAATGGAGAAAAAGGCCCCACCTGGGCCCCACCTGGTCTTGGAATCTGGGGTCAGGTGGCTACAGCTTGCAGTTTCCTTTATGATTGCCTCTCGGATCTGCTAAAGCCTTGGGAGGTGGACAGAACACCCTTCTGATCCCTAGCTGACGGATGCAGAAAAGCCAAGGCTTAGACCAAAGAGGCTCAGGCCAAGTTCCAGGCAGAACGGTGGCAGAGCTGGGAGGAGATTCAGTTTGTGAGGGTGGGGGATGGTCATTCCTGGAGGAATAGATGCGCCCTTGGCAGGCCCTGACTATGCAGCCCCACCCCCTCATCCGTGGCCTGTTCCTGGTCTGCCTGAGGCCCCTCCTCCTTGGCCCTCACCCCAGGAGAGAACCCCTAGGCACAGGGAGGAGTGCCAGGACCCAGGGCACCACCTGGCTGAGCCCTCAAGAATGGAGGGGTGGAGCTGGGAGCCTCGACATGGTCCTGTGGAAGGACTCAGACAGACTGTAGCAGAGTCGGGATGTTGCAGGTCCAGTTGTGCGACTGTGTATCTGAGACGATGTGCAATTTCCTGGCTTTATCTCTAGGTGTGTGGCATGTGGTTGGGTTGACTTAAATGTTCAAGGGGACTGTGCCTAAGTGAAAGGGGTGGGGCTCCCTCCACAGCCCCCTGGGGAGTTCTGGGGAGGAGAGAGCCGAGGAGAACCTCGGAAGCTTTGAACTGGTCAGACCACTTTGGGAACCTGGGAGTAGGAGCCAAGGAGCGAGAGAAGACAGGCGGAGAGAGAGGCCGGCTGGAGGCTGGACAGGCTGCTGCGTCCAGGGCTGGGGCATGAAGCTGCTGCCCAACTGGAGAGCGGTGCTGCCCGCAGGCCCTCGGGGCAGGGCCTGGACATGGGCACGGCAACCCAGAAGTAGGTGGGCCTGGGGCGGTTAGGGTAACGGCAGCACAGAGGGAAGCAGGGCCTGGGACCGCAGGCCCAGCTCCACCTGCTAAGGAGCCCAGTGCTGGGGCCCTGCACAGCCCCCTGCAGCCCCCTCCAGAAGGCAGGCCCGGCCCAGGGCTCCTAGCGTCAGGGCCTGTGTGACATGGAGTCCCAGAGATGCTCAGTTTAATGTTCTGCTTTTCTGTTTTAAAATTCATACTAGTTTTGGAACAGGGACCCCGAATTTTCATTTTGTGCTGGGTCCCACAGATTACATAGCCAGTCCTGACTGAGAGGGGAAGGGGGTCTGTGCCGACACAGGAACACACACGGCTGGGCCAGCCCGGGCAGCTCCTGCTCTGAACGCGCCCAGCTGTCGCGTGCCTCCAGCACCTGAGGCTGAGCGGTGGTACAGGGAGGGCAGTGCCTCATCACATTCAGAGTCTGATTGACAGCATGAGCTCAGGAGCTCAGGCCAACCCGAATTTTTGGGAAGAATGTTCTAAAACTTGCTACCTGTAAAGACTTGTTCACCTCACATCTCCCAAATCTTTTCCCTCAGCTGTGAAATAGGTTAATCCCCACCCAGCACTTGGGGTTAAATGTGACGGTACATGGCTGTGGCTTGGCATGCAGTCATTCCTCAATAACGAGAGTGGCTGTGATAATAATTAACTTGTTATTAATAAATAGGGAAGAGCTTCCTTCAGCGTGTGACCTGATTACTGCCCATTTCCACTTCCTTTCCTCTCACCACGGCCGGGGCTTGGTAATTTCCAAGACTGCCCACTCCTCACCCCTGCTGTGGCCTTCTCTTGGAACACAAGACCAGGTCCCGTGCCCAGGCTCACGTGCTGGCAGGGGGCAGGGAAGGGAGCGCTCAGGAGCGAGATATGGCAAAGACTGGGGCAGCCTTCACCGCACGGTCAGAGTTAATACATTACCTCCGCCGGGCCCTCCTTTCGCAATCAGGCCTGGGGATCTGGTTACAGATTTACTTTGAACAATGTCTGATGTGTGGAGTAAAGTCCTCCTTGGCCTTTGTAAAGCCATCCCCTCTTCTCCTCAGGAACTGCTCACACCTGTGCCCCAAAGATGAGGGCTGAGGAGGAGCCCGAGGGCCGGACACAGGTGCAGGGGAATGGGTGGGAGCTGGGTGGGGGCCGGGAGGGGTGGGGGCTGGAGGGCCTGCACAGGCCTTGCCCCTGGGGGGCAGAGACAAAGGTTCTGATGAACTTGATCAAGAGTGACTGTCCCCGGCTGAACTGGGGGATGGTGTGGGGTGGTAGCGAGGGCGAAGACGCCTTCAGCTTTGGGACTGGCTAAGGCCAGTCTGAGGGCCACCAAGGGCCCAGCCACCCTCCAGGCCCCCACCAATGACCTCCAAGGGGCAGAGGTGGGACCACAGTGGGCCCAAGATGGCCTGTCCACAACCGTCAGTCCTCTGGGCCCCCTCTCCTGGGCACCCCCAGGCCTTCTGACTTAGGGCCCAGTCCCTTGACTATATGCTTGGGTCCTGAGCCTCCCGGAGCGGGCACAACGGATCCTGTCCGCACAACGCAGCGTGAGGTGGAGCCAGGTGTAGGCGGGCGAACGGAGAGCTGAGTGGGTGGGCCCTGAGGCGGAGTGGGGATCCCAGGCTCAGGCCCCATTCTGAGGAGCTGACAGTCCACTCAAGCTACCTGATTAATTCTGGGGCAGAATGGACTTTGTTGGTTCTCATCACTCAACCCTGAGTTTCTTCTCTCTGCTGCCCCCAGCACGAGTCCCTGGGCTCAGCACCGACCTCCACAAAGGACCCCACTATGTCCCTACCCACAGAATCCAGGTTTGACATGTTGTATAAGATCGAGGACCTGCCACCCTGGTACCTGTGCATCCTGTTGGGCTTCCAGGTGGGCTTCCCCACCAAGGCCTTCTCATACCCCCCGGCATGTTCCCCAGGATCCCAGCCCCCTCCCTGGCCAACAGTATTTTGGGCAGCAGGAAGAGAAACCTGAGTTCAGCAGCGGTGACTATCACTAAGCAGGGGCGGGGAAGAGGTTCTTGGGGCTGAGAGGGGATTGACCCCTTGGGGGGATGTATCACTATGAGATACAATATTGGTGGCAGAAGCCCCTGGAATAACTTGGGGGCAGTTTAGTGACCCCCGGAGAGGTGAGCAGTAGCTCTCCGGGAATCCCTCATGGAAGCATCAGTCCTGGGTGGGCACAGTGCGAAGGGTAGCACAGGTTCAGGCCCACCAGGCAGGCCTGAGGGCTGTTAGGGTGCCCTCCTTTCCCTGGGAGCTCCCTAGGCCCAGATGCATGTGCCCGCTCCCCGCCCCCAGCACTACCTGACCTGCTTCAGCGGCACCATTGCAGTGCCTTTCCTCCTGGCTGAGGCGCTGTGTGTGGGCCGCGACCAGCACACGGTCAGCCAGCTCATAGGCACCATCTTCACCTGCGTGGGAGTCACCACCCTCATCCAGACCACGCTGGGCATACGGTGAGTGGCTCCACCCACCCGGGGGCCCACACAGCACGGCAGGTGTTCTCTCTCAGAGTACTTTTATGGAACAAAAAAAGCAGCTATCTGCTCCCACCTGCTGTTCCAACTTCCAGGCCAGCCTGAGAGCCGGGCAGCTGGGGTCCTACTATGGGCCCCTGGTGCTCCTCGAGGACCAGGAGTCTGGGTTTAAGGGAATGTGCCCCAGCTGGGCTCTCCCCTAGTTAAGCCCAGCCATGGGTAATCAGCACCACCTGCTTCCCTCCTTTGGGGCCTGTGTGGGCCTCTTCAATGAATGGCTCGTCCGTCTCCAGGGCGCTCTCGCAGCCCAGGCCTGGGTGGCCAAAGGATGGTTGTTTGTGTGGTGGGGATGGAGGAAGGTTGTGAGTGGAGCTTGTATGCCAGAGCTGAGTTATCTACTTCCATGCATGTGGCCCCTTACACTGAAGGGGCTGCTGATAAGAAGGCAAGGGGGGCATGTTATGGACGGAGGGATCCATTTCCTTCCTTAAACCCCATCAATGTTAGAGTCCTGCCTGGGGCCCCAGTGACTCCCCTCAGCTCGCCCCTGCTGTATCCCTTGGAGTTTCTGTCCCTGTGTATGATTCTTTCTACTCCTCTCTACCCATCCCCCCTGTCTGTTTCCCTGCACCCCCGCCTCTGCCCTGCTCCTGTTGCTCTGTGCCTCTCCTTCCAGGCTACCACTGTTCCAGGCCAGCGCCTTTGCATTTCTGGTCCCAGCTAAAGCCATCCTGGCCCTGGAGAGATGGAAATGCCCCCCGGAAGGTGGGCACACTTTTGGGGTCTGTGCTGGAGAGGGGAGGCCTTGGAGCTGGAGATCTGGACGACTATGTCAAGTCCAGACACCAGGGTACATTCATGGCAGCATCTTCCCTCCCTGTCTGTTCCGTGTGTGTGTGTGTGTGTGTGTGTGTTCCTGTGTGTGTGTGTGTGTGTGTGTGTGTGTGTGTGTGTGTGTGTGTGTGTGTGTGTGTGTGTGTGTGTGTGTGTGTGTGTGTGTGTGTGTGTGTGTGTGTGTGTGTGTGTGTGTGTGTGTGTGTGTGTGTGTGTGTGTGTGTGTGTGTGTGTGTGTTCCTGTCTCTGCCCCCAGAGGAGATCTACGGTAACTGGAGTCTGCCCCTGAACACCGCTCACATCTGGCACCCACGGATACGAGAGGTAGGTTTATATATAGGGTAGAAGAAACCTGGACCTGAGGAGGGGGCTAGATGGAAGTGAAGCCACTGCTGGGTTGTCCAGGAGCTGTCATAGCCTCTACACAGTGACTTAGAGCTGATCTTTGCTCTTCCAGGTCCAAGGTGCAATCATGGTGTCCAGCATGGTGGAGGTGGTGATCGGGCTGACAGGGCTCCCTGGGGCCCTGCTCAGCTACATTGGGCCTCTCACGGTCACCCCCACTGTCTCCCTCATTGGCCTCTCTGTCTTCCAAGCTGCTGGTGACAGAGCTGGCTCCCACTGGGGCATCTCAGCTTTGTGAGTGGGCACCAGGCCTGATTCTTGCCCAGCCCCAACCCTTTCACCTCCTTCATGTTCTGCCCCCTTAGCCCTGCCCTCTGCCCCCAGCCCAGCCTACCAGCCGTCTCTCCCTTGTGCCTCTGCCCCCAGCTCCATCCTCCTGATCGTCCTCTTCTCCCAGTACCTGCGCAACCTCACCCTCCTGCTGCCCGCCTACCGCTGGGGCAAGGGCCTCACTGTCTTCCGCATTCAGATCTTCAAGATGTTTCCTGTGAGGAGCTGATGAGCAGCTTGGGCTGGGACTAGGGCAAGGGCTGGACCTGTGTCCAGGGCCGAGGTGGGGAGCAAGGGCTGGGACAGCTGGGGGGGCTTGAGCCAGAACAGAGATAAGGTCCCAGCCAGGGGCTGGAGCAGGCATTGGGGCACAGTCTGACCTAGGGCTGGGGCATGGCTGGCGCTGGTGCTAGGGCAGACGTTGGGGCTGGTTAGCCTGGACTGAGATTTCCGGGGCCCTCAGTGTGCCCCTTGCGCCACCCCACCTCAGATCGTGCTGGCCATCATGACCGTGTGGTTGCTCTGCTACGTCCTGACCCTGATGGATGTACTGCCCACAGACCCCACGGCCTATGGCTTCCAGGCACGAACAGACGCCCGCGGTGACATCATGGCTATTGCGCCCTGGATCCGCATCCCCTATCCCTGTAAGCCTCCAACCGAGAACGTCTGTGAGGCTCCTGGTGGTCGTAGTCCAGCTGACGGTATAACCAGTGGTAGCGGCACATTCACAGTGGCCATGCAGAGTGGTGTTTTACGTGGGCAAAGCCTCAATCCCACTTCATGACTGAGGGACCCCAAATAAGCTCCCGTGACAGCGCAGCTCCTGTCTCAGCTTGAGATCCCTTTACCCACACTCACCCAAGTGCTGCCACTCCCCACCCAGCAGCACTGCATCCGTCCTCCTGTCTCATCCCGACCAGGTCAGTGGGGCCTGCCCACAGTGACCGCGGCTGCTGTCCTGGGAATGTTCAGCGCCACACTGGCGGGCATCATTGAGTCCATTGGAGATTACTATGCTTGTGCCCGCCTGGCTGGTGCTCCGCCCCCTCCAGTACATGCTATCAACAGGTATGCCCACCTGCACTCCTCAATATCTGATCCCCTGAGGAAGCAATGGTAGGGACAAGATTGAGTCCAAAGGTGTGGACTTGGGCAAGTCACTTACACTCTCCAGGCCTGTTTTCCTTGCTTTTGAACTGGAGATGCTCTCATCATGTACTCTGAATGTTGCCAGTAGCTGAGGAGATAATGAAATCCAAGGGAAACTACAGTCATTGACAACCTTCCACGTGCCTAACTGGATGTGCATCCTGATGCAATTCACTGACTGTGAGACAGATACCCTTTTATTCCCATTTTACAGCTGAGAAATTTGAAACCCAGAATCACCTAAGGGAGTTAAGTACCAAGGCTCTGGGACTAACACTTGGACCTGAGCTCCTGGCTCCCAGACTTACCTTCGGCCTGCAGTGGGCAGTACTACGGGGCAGATAGTTGCACTGCACACAGGTCCCAGAAGGCCAGCCGCCCGGCCAGGGCGGTGGAATGACACCATCTGCAGCAGAGGCTGGGCGGAGCCCCTCACTCGCTCTTTCCTTACAGGGGAATCTTCACCGAAGGCATCTGCTGCATTATCGCTGGGCTGTTGGGCACGGGCAATGGGTCTACCTCCTCCAGCCCCAACATTGGCGTCCTGGGGATTACCAAGGTGCAGCGTGTAGCCCGAGCAGCACAAAGCCCACCCCATTTGGGGCCACAAATCTGTCCCCACTTTAACGTAGCCCCACCCTGTCTGAGAGCCACTGCTTTGCGTCAAGCCCCGCGGGTTTGTGCCTGCTCTTCCCACAAGCCACTCCTGCCTCGCCCCCTTGCTCTAGCCCCTTCCCTGGCTCCCTGGCAGGTGGGCAGCCGGCGTGTGGTGCAGTACGGTGCGGGCATCATGCTCGTCCTGGGCACCATTGGCAAATTCACCGCCCTCTTCGCTTCGCTGCCTGACCCCATCCTGGGGGGCATGTTTTGCACCCTCTTTGGTGAGTGTGGCGCGTGGGCCCCGGGGTCGTGGTGGGTGGAGCCTGCCCTGCGCAGCACCTCCAGAGGTTCTCCTGCACCCTCAGGAATGATTACAGCCGTGGGGCTGTCCAACCTGCAGTTCGTGGACATGAATTCATCTCGCAACCTCTTCGTGCTGGGGTTTTCCATGTTCTTCGGGCTCACGCTGCCCAATTACCTGGAGGCCAACCCTGGCACCATCAACACAGGTGCCTGCGCCTGCCTAATGTCTATGCAGATCGGGGAGGGGTGGTGGGCCTGATTCTGAGCACAGCCCCTTCCCTCAAAGGCTCCACACAGCTAGGGCCCTAAATCATGCCCAATTCTGGATGTTAATCAGCACCTGAGAAGCTAATTAGCAGCTGTCCTTTACTGTGGAAAGGTATTGAGTTTTACACACTATCGTTTTTCACAATAGAAACTGTATGAGGCAGATACTGTTATCATCTCCAGGATGCAGGGGAGGAAAGTGAACTTAGGTTAAAGGCTTGAAAGCTGGGGCTTATACCACTATTCCATCTCCACACCTGCTCATGGAAGTCAGGAAGATGCACCAGTGGGGAGAAATCCCTAAGCTCCCTCTCCTGATGGGGTCACTATGTCCATTGGCCCTTGGCCTCTTTTCCCACAGGCATTTCTGAAGTGGACCAGATTCTAACTGTGCTGCTGACCACGGAGATGTTCGTGGGTGGGTGCCTTGCTTTCATACTGGACAACACAGTGCCAGGTATGGGTTCGCCTTGTGAGGGAAACGCAGAATGAAGCTGGGCTCATAGGCACTCCAACAGATGGCCTCTGAACTGGAGCTGCGGCCTGAGACCCTGCAGGGAGAAGCAGGTAACAGATGGGCGAGAGGGAGAGACCACTGGCTAGACAGAAGCAGACGTGCCTCATAGATCTTGAAGAGGTGGGGCCAGGAGTCATTCTGGGCCCTGTGAGTGGTTTCCTCTACATTGGCTTGGCTCTTAAGGGGTGCCTTTGCTATTCTTAGAGTAGGACAGATACAAGGCAGCATCTGTTTGTTAACAAAGCCCACTCCAAATTTGCCAGGAACAGGTCATGCTGGCTACTAGAAGAGCCCCTAACATTTCTCTTTTGTCAGAGCTTTGTGCAGGAATTGTGGGGGTCCCTGAGAACCCTCCTAGTTCACATTTATGTGCCCAGTAAATATATAAAAAGTAAATGTCACCAGGCTCTCTACTAAACATCTACTATGAGTCAGGCATGGAGCTAAGTGTTTCATTTCATCCTCAAAACTATCCTGTGAAGTAGAGACTATCAACAACATTTTATATGAAGAGATAGAATAAGAGCGGTTAAGTGACTCACCAAAGATTGTTTGCAGATTTAAGATATTGCAAATCTGGAATTATAACGAAGTCTGTCTGATACAGTGCATGGCGTGTCCCAGCCACTGCACCATGCTGCGTCTGCCAGAAGGTTTCAGGGGAACTGGAAGATCAAGGAAAGCCTTGTGGGAGCAGGGGTTAAAGACCACACCAGTTCAGGCTGACGGAGTAGCAGGATGATGGCCTTTCCTCTCCATTCACCAGCCTGGACAATGCAGCAGGCTCTATCTGCTCCCCTCTCTGAAGATACAAGTATCTACTCAAGGCACAGGAGTGAGGCTGGATGTGCACGTCTGATGGGTGGGAGTGTGGCCAGGGAAGGGCCAGGGCACCCTGGTACTTTTGGGAATTTTAGGCAATGATGGAGCTCTGGGTAACGGCTACCCCTTAGATGAATGAGTGGCACCTGATCATGGTACCCATCCCTCCCCGCTTAGAGGAAGCTGGGCTGTGGCCAGAGCAGCTTGTCTTGCAGACCTGACATAGGGAACTGGTGGCCTCAATGCCTAGGGAATCCTGGGATATGGAGGGCATTGGGTAGGCAGGTGTACACTAAGGGGCTTCGTTATGATTTGGGTAGCTGGATTCAACTACCCAGATGTTTTTAACAACAGCCTCAGACTGCCTCGGTGAGCCCCTCACCTCCCCATCCTTCAACATATGCTCATCAGCAACCGTTAGTTGCTGGAATCATAACATAATAGGAATCATTATGTTAGTCCACATAATCTTCAACAGTCCTTCAGTGTGCATCGATATGGAATCTGAAACTCAGAATGGTTAAACCACTTGCCTAAGGTCACACAACCCACGTCTGGCTGGTTCAGAACCCTTCATCGTGTACTCACACAGCTTTCTTCTCTGTGATGGGCACACTCTGCCGATGGGCCACATTGCATTTGTTCTCTACCCATCCACAGTGCAGTCTTAGAGGGGCAGGTGATTTAACTCAGCAAACACTGCACTATGAGGAGCTTACCGGCCTGCCGCGGGTTACAAGATACACAAAAGGAAGCAAAGTCACAATTGGTTTTGAGGAGCTCCTAGCACAAGATAGGAAGTAAAACTGGGTTTGCACAATTTAGAGCAACAAGGTCATTGAGCCAGGGCTGGAGTCATCTAGAGAGCTTTCTGGATGTGGCCTAGAATGGAAAGGACTTGGAGGAGACAGCACTGCACGCAGAGATGTGGAGGCAGTCACCATAGTCCTGTGCCACATCTATAGCTCGTCTCCCTTCACTCTGCCTGTGCTCTTGGTGCAGCCAGGCCCTGCTCAAACACAATCTCCTCCAAGAAGTCTTCCCGAGGATTCCAGCCCTCCCTCCCTCCCCAGTGCCCTCTGAGACTTTGGGACACATTTGGTTTGCACTATTCATAGGATTCTTTGTCTAGGCTGCTTACACTTTTCATTAGATTTATGCTGTCACAAGTCTGTGTTAAACCCAGGCCAATATCCTGTAGGGTTCCCTAGAGCTCTGGCCAAGTTAGGAGATGAGAAATCATAGATTCAACTTCTTAGGACGAGAAGACATGTGAGAATCGAGACACTGACGCTGAGTTCAGAAGTCAGTTTCAGGACTAGGTTATGGGAAGGTGAGGTAGCAGAGGTGCTGGTCCTGTAAGTGATCCCACTGTCCCCCTCCAGGGAGCCCAGAGGAGCGAGGTCTGACACAGTGGAAAGCTGGGGCCCATGCCAACAGTGAGATGTCTGCTGGCCTCAAGAGCTATGACTTCCCCTTTGGGATGAGCGTGGTACAAAGGATTGCCTTTCTGAAATACATTCCTATCTGCCCAGTCTTCAAAGGATTTTCTTCAAGGCCAAAAAACCAGCTTCCAGTTCCAGAAGATACTCCAGAAAATATAGAAACTGTATCTGTGTGCACCAAGGTCTGAAAAATTACTTCCAGGAAAGGTAGGACCTGTGTTAAGTCTACGGCTTTGGGGGAGGACTGACAAATCACAACATTCCTGTGCTTTAACTGAAGGAAAGCCACACTCTTTTTGTGACTTGTTTTAGTGTCTTCAAGGGGAAGGTAGACTGGGTAAAAAAATATATGAATTTTGAGTGAACTCCTTAGCCATTTCATAGTGCGTGAACTTCCCACCGGGGGACTACTAAGAGGTCACAAGTATGCTGAAACATGGACCCCTTTGGCCTTCTGGGTATCTGGGTGGAAAGTGAGTCAGTGGAGCCCAGGAGCCATGAATCCCAGCCACAGCCTCATCCTTGCATTCCAGTATGCTCAACAAGTTAACATTATATGAATGGAAAAGGTGGAGAAACACTGACAAAGAGCACAAGAAAAGCAAAGTCTTCTCATGTAAGTTGACTTGTTTCAACTGTGGTCATAGGATAAAAACAGAATGACTTCAGTTACCCCAAAACTATGTCATTTAGATCCTGATGGGGTCAGTAAATTGTCCCAAGAGCTTCAAAATGGAGTAGCTGATTCTCTGAAACTTACCACCTGTACTCAGAATACGGATGTCCGGCCCTCTAGTAGCTTTAATATGTAAGTTCCCTCAAACAGACAAGTCCCAACAAAATGAGAGTTTAGTCTAGATGACTCCTTAATAGTACTAATAACTTAAATAGAACTTTCTATGTGCCAGGGACTATCTTAAGTGCTTGATGTATATTAACTAATCACAAAATCCTGAGATACTGTTATTACTACTATTTTAAAGAGGTAGAAACAAAAGGCAAAGAAAAGTTGTTTACTTGCCCATGATCACTGGACTCACACCAGGAAGTACAGCTAGTCTTTGCTCTTAACCATTAGGTTACCTGCCTTCTCTACCTCAAGTTGATAATCTGCAATTACACTGCACTATGATAATTTGTCTGAGCTGTCTGAGCTCAGAGAGAAACGACTGTAAACCATATATATATGGCAGTCTGATGTGCCACTTGATCTGGACTATTAGAGAACAGAGGGCATCAGTTGTACTGTGGCTCCAAAAAGAAAGAGTGCCAAGCAGCAGCATCTGTTTCAGGTTCTTAAAAAACAAAACACCTGATTAGTTTGTTACGATAGCTATTAAAAATACTGGAGCACAACTGCTCACACCAAAGCCCCCCCACCTCACCCCACCCCCACTGCCCATCCTGCAAGGACAATGTGGCAGAACTGACTACATGGCCTTCTTCATCTTGAGCCCAACAAAGCTCAAGCACAGGATATTATCAACAACTGAGTAGGGCCATGAGGCAGAACTGTATGTGGGATGAGGAAAGGTTGCTAGTTGGGTGACAGCCTATCTCAAATAAAGATGAGCCATAAACATATTACAAATAAGTTGTGAGAGGGG
Source organism: Manis javanica (assembly GCF_040802235.1). Classification (NCBI taxonomy): domain Eukaryota; kingdom Metazoa; phylum Chordata; class Mammalia; order Pholidota; family Manidae; genus Manis; species Manis javanica. The sequence goes on along the minus strand of NC_133169.1, from coordinate 86,350,885 downwards.
AAGAGGGGAAGGTCCAGGATAATCAAAATAGAAAACCAGTTCAATCAGACAATGAATGGCCTGTGAAGGGCAGAAGCCAATGGAGTAAGGTCACTATGATACTGGTCAGCCCTAAAGTTTCTCCACATGGTTGTCTATAATTGCCCTGACTGTGCAGCCTGAGGTGATCAAGATGGATCATGGAGAGGGAAACAGGGTTTATTTTAATGCTGCATTTTAGAAGACAGCTATGCTCATTACATACCACCAACGCTGCACAGCTAATGCTGTATTTTGGACAGATACTTGTATAGCAGTACGGAATCTAAAAAGTCTGCTAAGAAAATCTTGCCAGCAGGGTTGTCCTCAAGTACTGAGCCCACACTAAAATAAGTATCGATCACGACTGGAGAGTCTGCATTCCAGCACCAGTAAACACAACCAATAGCTCAGTTCTACTATTATTTATTTTTTTAAATATTTTTGAAAAAATATAATTTTTTTACAATATTTTCAACTTAAACACTATTCACACTGAACACGTATGGCAGCTTAACCTACCCAAATATGAAGTTTAAGAAGCCAAAACTGTTCTAGCTTTGTTAAAAGAAAAATTGTGCTGCAGACTATTGTAGTGATGGTTAACAAAGCAAGGAAAACACCACTCAAATCATGTTACAATTTCTTTGTTCAGTTGGATTACAGGTTGGTCAAATGTTAGACTTCACCAAGGCATAGCTAAGATGCAGTGACTCCTCAGAAGATGATGCAATTCTCAAATCACATACTTCCTCAGATTTAAAATTAGGAGAATTCAGTATTTCTTAGATGATAATGTACCATAAAAGCCTGGACTGGTTCTCATCTGATCACTACTGTATCCTGGTAACCAGAGACATACTTATGAATTATTTAAATAATTTCAAATTATTTAACAAGCCTTCTGCAGAAAAAGATTCTTTTTGATGGGGGACAAATGCAAATTTAAGTCTGAACTGAGAAATTTGCTCAACAACTAGAATTTAAATCTAACTCAGTAAAAGTTCAGACATTAACAAGTGTTACATAACCCTAAGGGACCAGTTTAGCCTCCAAAAAAGACAATTCACTAAGATTTCCAGTTCATTTAATTTGATGCTTTATCACAACTTGACTGGTGCCTCTTTCCTCACTGTCTTCACATCAAGCCACGGGGCCAATTCTATTTTCAGTAAATGTTTGACAGCTTTTTACTTAATAACAGTCTCAGCACTTTTATTAAGCATGCAAGACTAACAAAACTTTGGCAATGCATAAGTGTAACACAGTGACAAGAGAGAGCTTTTACAATTAAGTCTTCTAATACTGCCTTCACAGTGTGGAAATTGTGCTACATCCACCAAAAGAGGGCCCCGTCTACTCAAATATTTTAGTACTTCACCCCAGGAACAAACTCCTTTGCATTTGGATTCAGATTGCTCTTGACCTGGAAAATAAGTACATAAAAAGCAAGTTCATTAACAGATGGCGTCAGATACTCAGAAGCAATCAACCTAGATCCACATGCAAAAACATTTCCAAAAAATAAATGACAAAAGCAAACTCAGATTGTAAGGTTAAACTTAACCCAAAAAAACCTATGTTAGGAAAATGGAAGAACCAGTTTGAAGTTATCTATACAGTATACCAAAATTTATCAACTTGCTAATGAGAAACTGGAACTAAAATTCAGTTTGCTTAGTGTAACCAGAAACCCCTAAGTTCACATAAACTAAAGGAGTGTCACAGAACAAGGAACTCTGTTCATTTTAACTATGATACTTGACTTTCTTTAAACAATATTCTGTGAAAATTACTACAGTGACTGGAGAATTGTTTACGGAATAATTTTACTTTATGATCCTCAGTAAAAATATGGCCTTGTCTTTCTACAACTGCTGTATTCTAATTCCCACAGGAAGCACGGTATATAACAGGAAAAGAAAACTACATGGGGAGTAAGAAGACCTAAGTTGGAATCCCAGCTCTGCCCCTGACTTCCTTCCTATGTAAGCCTAAGTAAGTCACTCTATCTGGGACTGTTTTTACATCAGACAGTGGAAGAATGGGCCAAAGCCTCTTAAGAGACGTGCACCACCATTATTCTGCATCTCTAAATTTTTAATTTCCTAAGCAGACATGTCAGCATATAGGCAATGGCTGGAAAATTTCCTCTACCACATCTTGGAATCCAAGCTGATAACAAGAGAAAGAAACCAGTTCGGATTCCAGGGCCTGAAATGAAGGCACGCTGGCCGGCTTTTCAGATTGAATCCAAGCCCCCCTGCATCACTTATTTCAAGACCAAAGCATATCAGAAATGTTGGAGTAATAATAAAACCTTAGTTTTATAATTCATATACAACTATTTCCTTGGACAGGACATATTCTCCTTTCTCTCAAGGGAAATGTATGTCTCAACTTTAAGAAGTGTAATTGTTTGGTGCAATTGTTTGGCAACTACAAAAGAATGAAAAGGAATTAAAGTAATCTAAAATAGAGTCAAACAGACCAGTTTCTAGACAATGGAATTATACTGGGTCCAGATTAAAGTTATATATTATGCCCAGCAAAGGGCTTTACTCATTAGTGCAATCAGGATTATCTGTGGAGTGACTAATGTAGTCATAAGCAAGCACATCCCAACATATTACTCAGATCACACATCTGCTCAATTGCGTTGCTGTCATTTACTGCAACAAAGGCTATATACCATGATGTGAATTTCAGTGTGTCTACACAGTCCTTTAGAAAAATGGTTTCCAAATGTCTAATAGGACAGGCTGGCAGTATCCTCGGGAATATTTTTAAACAAATTAACATGCCTAGATGATTGATATGCAGGTTTGGATTAAGCTGAGGGACTTATTTTTGTTTTTAATGGTTCCTAGGTAATTACCATGTACAGCCAGGTTAAGAAATCACTGCAAAGTAAACCACAGACAACTGCAAAAATACTTCAGAGTCTGGGGTAAATTCCAGAGAACTACCTTGTAAAAGCAACTACAGATTATCAATATGGGCATAAAAGTTAACATTATGACTTTAAATTATTTTATTTTAATTTTAGTGAAGGACTCATCAGGTTATCTACTCTAGCACTGATGCTTAGTTATCACAATTCCTGAAAAAACTTTTCACTACAAATATGCCACCAGCAATGAGATACTGAGAGTAACTAAAAATGCAAATAGGCTTGTGTTCTTTCTCTGTCAAGAGTTTGAGTCCTTATTAAGTCACAGTTCCAAATCGAATTAAGGTGACTCAAGGAAAATCTCCAAATTTTTACCTTTCAGATAAAAATTTGTATATTTCACCAAATATTTAAGATAAAATTAAAGAGCAATACCTCTCCATTAAGCTACTTTTGTATAGACAAGTCACAAGGACATACTGTGTACTCTTTTTGGATTAACACTTTTAAGACACTGAAGTATCCTTGGTATACTTATCAAATTAACAGCAGTGACAAGAAATCTGTTATTGGTCTCAGACTAGCTCCGGAGTGTTGCCAGAAGTCACTCCACGTCATAAGTAATACTGGGAGGCCTCTGCTTCCATAGTTAAGCAGCAGCACAATTTCTGAAGGGGAAGAGATGCAGAACTCTTCTTAAACAGATGGCTGTTGACTTTTCCACCTATGGGAAAGATGAACTAGGTTTTAAAAAGATGAAAAATAACTTTTTACCACAAGATCTTCCAGAGAAGAGCCATCGCTGATAACAAGGTCATTGAATTGATCTTGGATTTGGTCCATAGTTTGTGGGAGATCTCGAGCTGGAATAAACCATTCATGTTCTTCTTCTTCTTCCAGCATTTCTTGGAAACAGCGTTCAATAAATTCTTCTTCCCATAACTCCTCTTCTATCTGGATTTATAATAGAGGATAATTTATAGTACACTTGATAAGACATCACTAGGGAAGGCTTAAAATACGTTGAACTAAACCACTTTAAAACTCAGTATTGTACCGTCTCCTCTGCTTCTGTACTGAGGGGAAAAAAAATGTTCACCATAAGACCTGGGAAGATCTGTTTAGAGTTTTGCTGTGTCTTTGTCTTAGAATATTCTTTTTTCCACTGAGGGTGGCAGGGAAGAAGTAACAAATAAAGGAGTGCTCTTATTGAGGAATGCATATCAGAATTACTTGTACTACTTTAAAACTATACAAACCCTAAACCTACCCAAATATGATTGGGAAAAAAAGAGATCTTCAGAGCATACAGTCAGGGCACTGGTAATTAAACAAAAACAACCCGACTGATTCTCACTGAACAAGATCACACTATTTTACTCTTAAAATATCCATCTTTGGATGTGGTGAAATCAAGCTGGCTCTTGATTTACCAAAGCCATTATCAGGAAGAAAGTAGATGGAAGATGGGAACAGATTCATGAAATATGGATGGCAATAAAAGACAACATTTGTCAATATATGAGAATTCTCTAAAGAGAACAGTGGCATAAGATTTTCAGGCTGATCAGATTGAGAACCTCAGGTGAAAAACCTCACAAGTCTGCACCCTAGTACCTGTGCCCCTCTGCTCCTGATTCCTATTCTGACCTGCACTACAAGCAAGCAATCTGACTGGTGTAAGGCAGTGGTTCTCAAACCTAACCGCTCACTGGAACTATCTTGGAATTTTTAAAAAACAAGTTTCCCAGGTCCCACTCTAGTCCTTCTGAATCAGTTTTCTCTGGGGTGGCACTCTGAAAAGCTGAATCATTTCAATGAGCAGTTAAACCTGGCAGTAATCAGCATCCAATAAGGAGTGGTGGCACATAAACCCTTGTTTCATATATAACACCAGATAAAAAACACACTTCAGGGACAAGTACAGTTACATATTTGGCTATTATAGGCTATGTAAAGGAGCATGTTTGAACACAGAACTAACTTGTCTGTTGAATTCCTCTTCATTTTCCATCCACATGTACTCTGCAAACGGATTGTCATCTTCATGCGAATGACCGTTAATAATCACATCTTCATTGATGATGCTTGGGCTAGTACTGCTGCGACTAGGGTCTTTCATGGTTGGCGCTAGTTGTCGTTTTTAACCTTGGAAGAATAATAGAGTTAATTTAGTCAGTCATTCTTTCAGTTCTTGGTGAGCAAGAACCATTCTTTCAGCCTGGTAACAGATGCTCTACCAGGCATCCTCGTTAGGTGTTAGATGCATGTGATACATTACTGCACGTGATAAATTGAGCTAGTACGAAGATTCACTTTTTTCCCAAATGATTTTAATGTTTAATAGCCGAAAACAACCTAGACTCATCTAATGTTTCCTGATAAGGCAATGAAGGTAATCAACTGTTTAAATGGAATCTTCAAACCATCCAATTTTTTCTTCTTATATTGGATATCCCTTGCTTTATAAAACAAGCATGGTCTGAAGACTCAAGTCATCAAGCGCCTTTGGTATTATTGCAGGCTAAAAGTTCAAAGCATAAAGTTGCAGATTTTACAATATTCTACCAATTCATTAAGTCTGAATTGCTAAAAACGGGTTTACATAAAATAGGAGTCACTTGTACATAAATTCAAATGGTAGTGTGACTTGTGCCAAAGGAAAGAAACACCATAGCTGTCAAAAAAAACCTGCAGGCATTCTTACTCTGAAGTTACCATAATCAGGTAAAACACTAAAACTGAAACCTACTAGAAATAATTTTTCCCTTGGGTTAAGGTTTGGGGAGAGAATTGCTCTATGTATGTTGTTTGACCCTTTAAATTCATCTTATGGACTTATCCTTAAGGGGACATAGTATGATACAAATTCATAGTGGTTTATATAATATGAATTTAGTCTCTAAATTGGGTAAAGGGGATTGATTTTATACTGACACACACAGGTATTTTCTCAAATACTGAATAGTAAGGACAGTAACATCATAATGGAGATATTTTTAGTTCATAAGTCCTCAACTAAAAATTACTGTGATCTTCTGATCTTTGTTGTATATATATATGAAAGAGAGGCAGAGACGGCCTATGAGGTTTATATGCTAGGGTGTGGGGAGAAAGAAAACATAATTTGAGTCACAAAACTGAGGCACTGTGAAAGCAGTCAAGACAGAAAACAGTTAGCATCTTTGTTATTTTTATTTATCATTAATCTTGGAGGAAATAAAGCCCTTTATTTTGATAACAAGTTTTGACTAAAGAACAATCTGTTCCTCTAAAGAAAATCAAGTAATCTATGTATCAGGCTACAACCATTCTAAGCTCATCTTTAAACAAGAATTACATTTTAGATTAGCCTCCAATATTATGAAAAGCAGGGGTCAATCCTGCCTTACAACTAGATGGAACTTTCTTCACTGTATACGAACCAATCGTTCAACCATGTTCAAAGAAACCCCAGTTTATATAACAGTTTTTCATTATTATATTCCCAACATGTATCTTATCCCAACTTGTATCCATTAAATCCTACCTTTCTATAAACAAGTGACTTTTATCTTTAGTTAAAAACAGCAACAAATTAATGTTTAGCAGAGCACAGGATAGTCAATATTCAAATGGAACTGAATAGTTAAGTTGCAACTACATGCATGAGACATGTCCATCTAGAAATACTTCTAACTGGTTTTTAATATGCTTTAGAGACTAAAGTATATCTATATAGAAATACAATCTTTTTTTTTTTTAAGAAAAAAGTATTTTCCATGCATTTTATGAGCACAACCTTGTATAAACAATGAAAAATTTGCCCGAGCAAATTCTGGAGTTTGGGATCCCAAGGGACTCCCTTTCTCCTTGTTTGACGCCAACCAGTAACAAATACAGGCATACCTCATCTTACTGTGCTTTGTAGATACTACAAATTTTTACAAATTAAAGGTTTTTGGCCACCCTGCACAAGCAAGTCTATTTGCCACTTTTCCAACAGCATTTGCTCACTTCTTGTCTCTGTGTCACATTTTGATAATTCTCACAATATTCTGAACTTTTTCATTATTATTATATTTATTATAGTGATCAGTGATTACAACTTGCTGAAACCTCAGATGGTGGTTAGTGGTTTGAAGCAATAAAGTATTTTTAAATTAATGTACATACATTTATTGTTAAGACAATCCTACTGTACACTGAACAGACTACAGTATAGTGTGAATGTAACTTTTATTCACAGGGAAAACAAAAACCTCATTTGACTCTCTTTATTTCAATATTTGTTTTATTGTGGCAGTCTAGAACCGAACTTGCAGTATCTCCAAGGTATTCCTGTGAAATATAAACAGTGCTTGGCAAAAAAGGGCTGAATCCTTACATTTGACAAGGCCCTAAAGCCAGCTTTTTGCCCATTATCACAACTCATCAAACAACCTGTGCGATCCCAGTGAAAGAGTCTATAAAGGACAGTTAAATGAAATTAATTTGTCGAGCAATATTTGGGGAACAAATAATAACTGAAGTCAGTAAGAATAACTGGAGCCTGGTCACTGATCTTATACCTTTGATAGTTGTTGACTAACAACTGTTGACCAGACTTCTGGCTACAGATAACCAAGTGAAAACCAGAGAACTAAGGATAATTTACTTTCAGAATATCGACAGACCTACAGATACCAAACAAGGTAATGCATCAGATTTTTAATTTTCTTCTGTGACCTGTTTTTAACCTTTCTTGGATGACACTCTTTTTTAAAAATTTGGTATCACTAACATACAATTACATGAGCAACATTATGGTTACTAGATTCCTCCCATCATCAAGTCCCCACCACATACCCCATTAAAATAGTCACTACTTGCCTTCTGTGCTATACTGCCTTCCCTGTGTGGACCACACACCACTCTTTTTTTTTTTTTTTTTTGAGAGGGCCTCTCTCATATTTATTGATCAAATGGTTGTTAACAACAATAAAATTCTGTATAGGGGACTCAATGCACAATCATTAATCCACACCAAGCCCAACTCTCAACAGTCTCCAATCTTCTGAAGCATAACGAACAAGTTCTTACATGGTGAACAAATTCTTACATAGTGAATAAATTCTTACATGGTGAACAGTGAAGGGCAGTCATCACAGAAACTTTCAGTTTTGATCACGCATCATGAACTATAAACAATCAGGTCAAATATGAATATTTGTTTGATTTTTATACTTGATTTATATGTGAATCCCACATTTCTCCCTTATTATTATTATTATTATTATTATTTTTAATAAAATGCTGAAGTGGTAGGTAGATGCAAGGGCAATGTAGATGATCAGGTCTGTGCCTATAGACTAAGTATTAATCCAAGCTAGACAAGGGCAACAAAACATCCACGGATGCAGATTTCTCTCAAAACAGCGGGGGTGAGGTTCTGAGCCTCACCTCTGTTGATCCCAGTTTCTCACCTGATGGCCCCCCTGCGACTGTGCCTGTCTTAGGTTGTTCCTCCCTTGAGGAATCTTACCCGTCTCTGGCTAACCAGTCATCTTCCGGGGCCATACAGGGAAATGTAAAGTTGGTAAGTGAGAGAGAAGCAATATTGTTTGAAAAGGTTAGCTTTTTACTTCTTTGCAGATTTATGCCCTGTGGCTTCTATGCCCAGCATTTATCTTGAGGTATTTTTACCACTTGGAACAATTATGATACTCGGTAATTTCGATATGAGGCACGGACACACCACTCTTTGTAGTACATCCTTTGTGTGTTTTATTTTTAAGAATTGAACATATAGTTCAATATCATAAAATATACTATTTTAAAATGTTTGACTGGCATTTGTTGGGGCAAACAATAGGCAAAACAAAAAGCCTGGGAAGAAAGACTGGTGATGGAGATGCTTTGGGAATAAGGGCATCAAAAAGCTCCTGCATATTCTGGGAAACCCAGAAAGCTGTGGGCATGTCCAGCGCTAGGAATATGCTCAGAGGAGACCTGAGAAGGTCCTACATTCTCACCTCTGGTTGACCTTCAGGCTCTACACATAAAGTGAAAGCTAAAAAAGAGTTGTCAGCTGCCTGAGTGTTGAAGATGTGCCTCAACATACATAAGAGCCCAACTGCACAGACTGGAGAGTTTTGTTTTTTACTTACAGGTAGTTCAGGAAATCTCTTTTAAATAACAAGCTGACCACTAAGCTAATGAACAGAGACTTCATGGCCACACACAAACTTTCACAAAATTAGTTTAGAAAAGTCACTAAACAACTCTGGGGAGAATGAAGAACCTGATTTCTGGAGTTGCTACATCATAATATTAAAAATGTCTGGTTTCAATAAAAAGTATCAGGCTTGCAAAGAAATAAGAAAGTATAGCCTATACACAGGGAAAAAAAGAGACTAACTGAAACCTCCTTTGAGGAAGCCCAGACACTGCACTTACTGAACAAAAGACTTTATATCAGTATTTAAAATATGTTCAAAAAGTAATGGAAACCCTAAAAACGATGCCTCATCAAATGGAGAATATCAATAGAAATTATAAAAAGAAACCAAGTAGAAATTTTGGAGTTAAAAGTACAATAACTGAAATGAAGAATTCACTAGAGGGTTTACTGCAGATTTCAGCAGGGAGAGTAGGCAAACTTCAAGATAAGTCAACTAAGATTTATTTGGCTTAAGGAGCAGAAGAGAAAATAAGGAGGAATCAACAGAACTTCAGAGACCATTAAGACACCAGCAAATACACCAACATATGCATAACGGTAGTCTCAGGAGGAGAAAACAAAGGGTCAGAAAGAATATCGGAAGTAATAATGGCCTCAAGCCCCCCAAACTCGATGAAATCTGTAAATGTTTCTCTGTACATCCAAGAATGATGAACTCCAAGGAGGATAAACTCAAACTGATTCACTCTGATCTACATTATAACCAAATTATTTTAAGACAAAGAGTATCCTCAAAATAATAAGTGAGTCATCACACACAAAGGAGCCTTAATAAGAGTAATGGCTAATTTCACATCAGAAACCAGAGGCCAGAAGTCAGTAGGACAACTGAAAGAAAAGTTGTGCTGAAAGAAAAACCTGTGCACCAAGAATTCTATATCCAGCAAAAACCTTCTTTCAAAAATGAAGGAGAAATTAAGACATTCTCAGAGCTGGTCACTAGAAGACCTGTCCTAAAGCTAAAGCTAAACTGAACCTTTCAGGCTGAAACAAAAGAACACTATTTATTAACTTGAATCCATCCAAAGAAATAAAACACTGGTAAAAGTAACTACATAGGTAAAGACAAAACTCAGCAATAATGTTTTTTATTTTACTTACAAGTCCTCTTGTTCCTCATATGATTTAAGACAAACACACAGAATAAGTATATTATCTATGTTAATGGACACACATGCACAAAGATGTATTTTGTGACAACATAAAGGGAGGATGGAGGACACATAGCTATATAGGAGCTAAATTTTGGTATACTCTTAAGACTAAGTTGGTATTAGTTTAAAGATGTTAGTTGTAATCCCCAGAGTAACTGTATAGCTGAGGTGTATCATCCCATTTGGAGGTAAGAAACAAACAGCTGTAAGACTCCCAAGATTCAATGATCTCAAATCTGTATGTTAGCCTCCTTTAGCTGGGGGAAAAGCTTTTTTTCAGAACAAAAACAATAAAAACTTAAGAGGAAATGCTGGAAACCCAACAAAAGCACTTACTTTCCTTGAGTGATGTTTGAGGGGCACAAAGTAGACACTGACTTAACAAATACAGTAAAAAACAATCTGGAAACTAAACCATACCAATCTGCTGCTATCTCATCTTTGCTCATGTTCAATCTGACCCACTTTAAAAACTGGCCAAAATGAACTGAGAAAGCCAGTAATTTCTCTTCAGCTTTTTAATGTTCACTGTGTACTTCAAACCGTGTTTATTATTCTTTAAATCCAAAAATTATCAGAAATTTAAAAATTTTAACTTTTAACATTAATCTCATGCAAAGGATTTCTGAAATAATACAGTAATACTCAGAACAATAGTTTAATATATTTAGTAATTGTTAGAATACAAGTAATAAGATTTCCCTAAATGAAAAATCACAAAGTAGTAAAACAGTAACAGTAGTAGTAACAAGTAAAACACCTTATAGCATTTTCAATAATCATTTTAAAACTTTTAGATAACGGGTGTTTGTACAGTTAGGATATTGTGCCAGAAAAGGAAGCATTAAGTAAAATAAATTTATGTACAAAGTAAACATTATGTAAAAAAGAAAATACAAGTTAGATGTACAAAACAGGTCTAAACATAGAAATTTTTTTCTTCTCCAGCTCTAATCCTACCCAGAGGCCATCAATGTTAATACCCTTATGTATTATTTCATATTTCTTTATGTTTTATTCCTGGGATGCTTCATGGGGGAAAAGGCACTTAAGTCAAGGTGGGAAACTAAATAGGAGATTGTTCCCTAAAGGGTTGTATGTTCAGGATAAGGGTGAACCAAAACATAACCCGCACTCCCCACTAAGCAAATCAAAGGGAAAACTGGGAGAAGACACAGACACTATGACTATGGCTTGGTCCTCCTGTGGAAAGAAGAAATAAATCCTCATCATCTGGGAGGTCCCAGACATCCCAAGTCATGAACGGAGTATGAAGTGGTCCTGAATTAGTAGTGCCCCCAGTGCCTGGTAAAAGCAAATCAAAAACTCCTTGAGAGGAAGAAATCTTCATTCTGGGCCTTATGGCCCTCCATAAATAATTTTTTAAGGGCTATTAAGAATATTATGAAGGATAGCCAAATCCAGAAAGAAAAAAAACACACACAATGAGCAAAGCAGCGCAATTTACAGAAAGCATGATCAGGAATCACTTAGTTTTCCTGGGTCTCTTCCATGTGGAGAGGAGGTATACATGTTATTAAACTTTTGTTTTTCTCTTGTTAAAAAAATAAAATAAAAAAGCATACGAATAATCATATCTGACTTGATTGTTTATAGTTCATGATGCGTGATCAAAACCGAAAGTTTCCGTGATGACTGCCCTTGCACTGTTCACCATGTAAGAACTTGTTCACTAGGTAAGAACTTGTTCACCATGTAAGAACTTGTTCGTTATGCTTCAGAAGATTGGAGACTGTTGAGAATTAGGCTTGGGGTTGATTAATGATTGTGCATTGAGTCCCCTATACAGAATTTTATTGTTGTTAACAACCATTTGATCAATAAATATGAGAGATGCCCTCTCAAAAAAAAAAGAAAGCATAACCTTATCTATACCAGACTTCAGGTATTGGATTATATAGCACAGATGACAAAGCAAATGATTACACAGCAAGCTTGAAAGTATCTTCAGAGAAGAGCAAAGTATAAAAACTACAGAGCAGATTTGGAAAGGAGACAAATACAGAAATCACAACATAAATAAAAATGTAACTGGTCTGGCAGAAAATATGATATAGATAGAAGAGCTGGAAGATAAAAGGTTTCCTTCTGTAACTTCATATATGTAGAAAAGGAGTATCTGTGTGTGCTCATGGCTTCCAAATGCATAGAATCTCTGAAAAGATAGTAAAGAAACTGAAAAGCAAATCATGTATAAGGTAGTTGTATCTAGAATACATAAAGAACTCTTACAGTTCAATAATACAATTCCTTAAAAATGGGCAAAGGACCTGAATTGATAGTTCTCCAAAGGCCATACAAATGGCCACTACAATGAAAAAAATGCTCAACGTCATTAACCATGAAGGAAATGCAAATCAAAAGCACAATGAGATACCACTTTAGACCAGAATGGCTATAATAAAAAAGACAGATAATAGGTATTAAAGAAGATACAGAGAAATTGGAACCCTCAATCACTGCGGGTGGGAATGTTAATGAGGCAGCTGTTTTGGAAAAAAGCCTGGCAGTTCCTCAAAAGATTAAATATGGAATTACCATAAAACCCAGCAATTCCACTCCTAGGTACGTATCCAAGAGAAATGAAAACATGACTACACAAAAACTTGTACACAGATGTTCACAGCAGTATTATTTTTAATAGCCAAAAAGTGAACCTAACCCAAAGGTCCACCAGCTGTTAAATGGATAAATACAATGTGGTATGTCCAAACTACAGATTATTCAACAATAAAAATAAATAGCTGATACATAATGTATTATGGATGAACAACGAAAACATTATGCTAAGTGAAAAGTCAGTCACAAAAGACCACCTAATTGTATGATAGCTAAAGAGTACAGGGCTTCTTTCTGGGTTAATGAAATTGTTCTAAAATTGGTTGTGGTGATGGACGTACAACTTTGTGAATATACTAAGAACCATTTTACTGTACACTTTAAATGGATGAACTGCATGGTATGTTCATTATAGCTCAATGAGAGCTGTTAAAACAACTGAGAATAATGGTTGCCTACAGGGATAACTAGGTGGCTAGAGATATTTTTCTTTTGAGTTCTGAATGACTACCTATTAAAAAGCTCAACTGTAATGAACAGTACCCCTCCTTTTGGTTTTATCTTTTACTTATTTAAGTTTTCTCACAGTTTTCCCCTCTTCTCTACTTAATTTCAGCCAATTTCCACTTTGTTTTTTTAAGTTGACAATCATTATTTGATTACCTTTTGATGCCCTGATTTCTGGTTTTATTTTATTATGCTATAAAATGCAGCCAGAAAAACCTTCACTTTGGGGGATTACCGTTTTGTGTGCAGACACAACAGTGACTGATTTTTGGAAAATGTTCCTTGGGGCCTAAAGAGAAAAATGTGTAATTTTTATTTTTAAGATATATATATTAGGTTGATCTTTTTTATTTGATGAAGTGCTGAAAGTGGTATACTAAAGTCTTCTATTATAATAGTTGAATTATTTGACCCAGTCTGAGAATTTGTCTCATAAGGAATTACATTTTTGACAAATGATGTTTGGTTTTATGTTTTCCATTATAATTTCACGTTTACTTTTCTGAGGTTTTTTTTTTTACATTCTATTCCTCTAGTGCTTTTTTACTTTAAATACATGTTTTTAAATATGATTTATTTTCTGTAACTTACAAACTACTGAGGAATCTCAGATTTTTTTTCTTCTAGTTTGAGATGTAATTGACATTAGCATTATATAAATTTAAAGTGTACAGCATAACCACTTGACTTCCATCTATTGTGAAATTAAATAGCTTAGCTTCCTTTCAATTAGAAATATACTCTATACACCACCAACCAATTCAAGACATTTAGAATGCTTTTCCTTCTTCAGTATACTCAACCCAATCCCTGGTCCCAGACAAGGCAAGACCTTTAGAATGATTTCACTTATCCACCCACCCCACCCTCCTCCTGAGTTTTTTGGAAATAACTTAGCACTTTTAGATCCAAACTATTAGGTTTTTCCTTTATAGTACAATCTTTCAAAATAATTTTTAATTGAACACTTACAATTCATATTGTCATCTTACATTTTATCACTGCTCATCATTGTTTCCTTTATTCATTATCTTCCCCTAACTTGACACCTTTGTTTTGGTCTAATATTTTTTCAAAACGTTTCCTGTGGATATATATTTCTAAACCATTGCATTATCTCAAACTGTCTTTTCCCTTCAAATTTTAATACTCATATTAAGTGGGACAGATTTAGACTTCTGTCCTTTCTGTCAATAATCTACAAATATTCCAGCTTTCATTGTTGTAGGAAACTAAGTTTTACTTCTTTTGTAAATAGCCTGTTTAGCTGACAACCTAATATTTACAAGTCAGGAATTTCACCAGATTTTGGTTAGGTAAGAGCAGTTTTCTCCTATTAATGCTGCCTGGCACTTTCAATCTACAAACTCTTATCTTCAGCTGTTTTTCTCCTCCTGAAATGCCTCCACATATACTGGTTTCCAGCAGTGTCTATTCTTTTATATTCTCTACCAAATTTTAAACTGTGAAAATCTTTTAAGTTTTAGAAACTTCCCCCCTAGTTTCACCTCTTAAGAATTCTCTTCTCTTTCATTAATCTAAGTCCACAGACACAACTTTTTCTAATTTCACTGGACTCTACTTTGAACTACTGTGACTCTTTAACCTTATTTGCAATATATGTGTATATATATTTTATAATAACTGTTCTCTCTTCATTAGCAGTTAGTGAGAGAGGAAAAAAGAAATTTTGTATCAGCCTGTTTTCCACTCAGAAGTTTGTGAACAGCATCGAGGTGTTTTTTTTTTTATTGTTTGGCAGTATAAAGTAATGATTAAAAGCATGGGTTCTGGAACCCATAGGAAAGTTATTTAAAAGTATGGGTTCTGGAACTCATAGGAAAGCAATCTTTTTTATTTGATCTAATGCCGAAAGTGGTGTACTAAAGTCTATTATAATAGTTGGATTATTTGACCCAGTCTGAGAATTTGTCTCATAGGGAATTACATCTGTGCTCTGTCTCAGGCTCCTCATCTGTAAAATGGGTAATAGGAGTATCTAGGCACAGAGCCTGTTACATAATAGTATCATCTATCTTGGTGCTTATTAAACAGGCAATTAAAGGTTGCTAGAGAAAGGTAAAAAGTAAAAATCTGTAGGAACGAACAATGTCACAGAAAAATCCCAAAGGCTATAACCCAAATCTCTGTGGTAATGTAACAAGGGTAGAACAATGAGTAAGGATGGCTAAGCACTACCTATCATCACTACTGATGAAAGCTCTAAGCACATCAGAAACATCATCCTTTTTTTAAATTAAGGTATCATTGATATACACTCTTATGAAGGTTTCACATGAAAAACATTGTGGTTACTGCATTTACCCGTATTATCAAGTCCCACCCATGCCCCATTGAAGTCACTGTCCATCGGTGTAGTAAGATGCCAGAGTCACTACGTCTTCTCTGTGCTACACTGTCTTCCCCATGACCTCCCCTACACCAAAAAACACCATTCTTATTTATAAAAACTGACATAAAAAATGAGAAACAGAGGCAATTCAAACCTCTAAACCCACAAGTCCAAAGTGGCAAACACTAGCTACTTGTGGCTACTTGAATTTAAAGTTCAACACAATTAAAAATTTAGATGAGATGAACTTCACACTTCAAGTGCTCAAAAACACATGTACTCAAGGATCCTTACTGGACAGCACTGCTCCAGTGAGAAAACTTAAGAAAAAAAATTTTTTGAGTTAATGGAACTGAACCTTAGGCTGTATCGAACGCAAACTATTAAAGCGTGTGTGGGGAGGTCCAGATCGTAAAGGCAGTAACTTGGACAACTTTAATCTTGTACTGAGTTCAAATGCCAAATATGCCACTAACTACTTGCAGGATCCTAGCTATGTCACTAAATCTTGGGCAGCACAGTATAATGGTAAAGAGCATATAATCAATCTCTGGACTACTTGGATTTCAATTCCAGCTGTTACTAGCTGTATAACATTGGGCAAGTTAACTTCACATCTCTTGTTATCTTTTACAGTAATACTTACTGCCTAGAGACACTTAAGATTACTTGTACAAGCGCTTAGAACAACACCTGGCATTATTAAATGCTACAAAAGTATGTCCCTAATAAAATTTAAAAAATCTCTCAAGCTTCTATTTCCCCAACTTCAAAATAGGTAAGATAAAACTTACTCTATTTCACAGGTTATGATAATGAATATGAAAATAGTATGTAAATTACAGTATGTAAAAGCACAAAAGGAAGGGGGTAGGAGCTTTATTTTCCACCTTCTTTCATCTCCCACGAAATCCATAAAATTGTTGTGCTAACAGACATTTTACAAATGTTTATATTTTCTAATACAACTGGAGCATTACTCTCTAGTCATAAAGGGGTAAACCTGAATAAGGCATAGAGTGCTTATTGAAGGAAAAGCTCAGAGTAGAGATTACCTAACTCGATTTGAGGTCTTAAGAAGCAATATGCATTATGCTGTAATAAAAACGACCAAGATCCCAAGCCATTAACCATTACAGTAAGCCTCCATGCCTAAATCCTATCCCTTAATAAACAAATAGACTTTGTCATAGACACTTATATTTGTGAGAACAAAAACTGCTCAAGTTTACAATTAACAGGGAGCATAAACAGGCTAATTCGCTTCAAATATCCTCTTTTACAAGCCGAAAACAGAAGCACAAACCAGCAAACACTGGAAATCTCATTAGAAATCTTTATATAGAGACCCTGTTCCCTGTAAGGATGACATCTGAAAGGCTATTTGATAAATCGCAAACCAACACCTGATCAATTGCTCAAATGCAATTTATGAAAAATCTTGCCACCAGGGTGCAGGACAAGATGATCCGGCACACACAAAATGGGAATTTGTCTTCTGCTGAAATAAATGTCAGCTGTTAGAACTTGTCCCACGGGAAACTGGAAGCCAAATTCTTTCTAGAGTTTGCGGTTTCTGTGAGCTGATGGGATGGCAAAATCAAGGAAAGACAGTAAAAGGAAACAGAAAAGGCCCCTTTTTGGAATCACTGGAAAATACTACGGTTGCTCCAACAAATGTTTTAAGTATCTTCACCAGAAGCCATATATTTTCGGTAGTAGTAGACAATCAGCACAGAGTAGAAGACTGAAATTAAAAGAGGACAAGAATCAAAGAATCTGAGTTGGATGGAACCTTAAAATTCATCAGGCTCAAAAACCCCTAAAACAGGGAGTTCCCAGTACCCCAAAGGTCCTCCCATCCCGATCACGGGACACATTGTAATTTTGGGGTAGGGGAAAGCAAAAAAAAACGAGAAAAAGGGGATCAGAAAGGTACTGGCCTATGGACAGTTGCAGAATACTCCCCTAGGACGCTCGCCTGCCCACCAGTCCCTCCGCCCGTCTCTTCCCCCACCCCAGCCTAGGGAGGAGCGCGCACGCGCAGCAAGTAGGTGCTGCGCGTGGCGACGCGCAAGCGTAAAGTACGGAGAAACAATGAGCTTTGTTGCCGAGGCGGCAGTGGGGGGCCGAAGAAAAGGGTACAGGAGGGTGGTGAAGGGCCTGGAGGGACGGGGGAACAAGAGAAAAAGTGCTATCCCGGCAACCCTCGCGCGCACCACGGAAGACCCGGATAGAGTGCTGCGAGATCCAAATCATAAATAATAATGACAATGAGAAAAAAAGCGACGGCCATTTCTCAAGAGAAGAAAGACTAGGTCGGTCCAAGTTCATCCCTCAGACTGCTGAAAGAGTTAAGGAATAAAGGAGACAATACGGGGCTTGGTGGCCAACAACCCGGGGGGCCCGCTAGGCCTCTCAGCCGTCGCCGAGGTGCTGCCCCTCGACCGCCAGGGCCGCCGCACCCTTCTCGCCGCTCCACCCGAAAGAACCCCTCACCCAGTGCACGGCAGCGGGACGGCAGCCAGTAAATCCGGTCGGCCTCCGCGGATCTCCACAGGCAATGCCGCTCCCCCACTCGACGCGCGCTTCGCCCGCCGCCTCCCTTCTCCAGTCCAAACAAACACCCCAGCCCGGAAGTGACTTCACTTCCGCCGCCGTCGGCCCCCGCCCTCTAGATCTGTCAGTGCTGCCATCAGAGGCCACTAGAGCGCGCGACTGTACAAAGTTCTCTTCGTCATTCGGGCTGCACACGTGTGCATGCACAACGGCAGTACCTCTGTACCCTGGTGGCCGCAGGGTGTACTGGGCATCCTGTCTAGTTCTCTCTGGAGACCCGAATGGGGCCGGGCTAGTGCCCCCACCCGCCCATCCTTCAATAATGACGGTCAGTGAGTCGGGGAGCTGTGAACTGAAGACCCTGACAAGATGCGGCCCTTTACAGATCTCAATGATTACCTCACACACACTGACACCAAGTAGACATCTAGGTAACGACAGCGCACTTACCACACCGGGGCACACACCAAACATGATAGTGTAACCCAAACAGTGACATGCACCGAGTCACACACAGAGATACAAATCAATATAAGCACAGAAACAATAAAGACACAGAGGTACACTTAACTGATGTATAAGCACTTGCACTCAAGACACATTCAGGCACAGACATTTTTGAAGCTAGACCGTCACACACGCAAATTATGAATATATGGTTTCTAGGCGGTCTGTGGAACCTTTTTGTGACTAAAAGGGAACACCCTATCCAGATATAGAATTAAACCTCAGGGTCCAAGATTTCCTGGTCCATGATCCTGGATGTACCGCCTCCCATCTCCATTCTAATCCATGCTTCCTTGCTTTATAACTGGCAAGCCCCAATACATGTTTTTAGTGACACTAATCAAGGCAGTTTACAGCATATTAAAAAACGTTTTACTATGAATATGCTATATTTGAAAGGGGACACACTTCTTCCCTCTGGGGAAGGAAAAAGGGACAAAAATTTACCTTTTTACTCTCTTGCAAAAATTGAATTTAAAAAGAAACCACATGCTTTTAATATATACTTAAAAAAAAATCCCTCCATGGAAAGGATTGAATCCCCAAGAGTACTCCCCTTTAGGGCCACTTCGTTCACTGCAAAGTCAGCTTTGAGTCAATCCAAAGAAATGAAGAACACAGTTGCTCTGCCATAGCCCCTGGGTCAACCACTTGGCCACATTTGCAGGTCTGTATCCTAAACTGGGAGGAAGGGTTTGGCTTTGCTGACCACTGAGCAAACAGCTCTGGGAGGAGGTGGTGTTTTACCAAGTTTTTGGAGTATGATTCATCCAAATAACTTGGAAGATAAGCTATCAACTTGAGACTGGAAGCACGTGCAGGAAAGAGAACAAAATTAAAACAGCCATTTAGATCTGTAGCTCACCTGAACACTTCTAGAAGCTAATCGTGAGATAAATAAAACTGGTTGCTTCGAAACACAAACCAGTTAGTTTTATCAAAAAATCTTTGATAAATCCTATTTTATTTTATTCTAAATCATTCAAAGGCTCAGGTTTTTCCCAAAGGGGCTGATCTCAATTCCTAGCTCAATTGTAAAGCAGTGAGTTTACTATTTTGGTTGAGAAAGGTTTATGGGCCCAGAGTACTTCTTTGGTATCCTCTGGATATCCTTTCTTCCAAGGATCCTCTGCTCACTTACAAAACGGGGTTCATGATGTTCATGCTATACCTGGATGGTAGCAGTGATGGTCTACGACGGGAGAACTGTCCATAAAGGCTGACAACAGGTTGCCAATGATGCAGTCACTGCAACAGAACTGTCCGATACCCAGTTTAACCCCTCCCTGTAGACCAGAGCTATTGTCAAAATGTGAACTGTGTAGACCTGACTCAAACAATCCACATATAGGAATCTACCCAAAGAAATTGGACTTTAGACAGATAGTTATAAACAAATAAAATACCTAAAAGCTTTTTAATAGGGAGTTGGTTAAATAATTGCATAATAAAACATTAAAAAGATGCAGTCACTAATATGGGATACTTTTTTTAAAATGCTGCAGAATAGCACCTTCTTCTAAAATTACAGGAACATGTTAGATTTCATTTGAGGTGTGACTTTTCAATTTTATAAATGCAATTGAATCTTTAATGGAAAATTCAGAAATAGGAAAGTGTACAGAAGACAGTAAAATCCTTTAAAACCTGACCACATATACTATTACAGATAATGCTGTTCTATCAGGTTCCTGCATTTATACCCATACATGCCTGTTTATATAATGTAATTTGGTAATGGCCTTGTCCCTATGTTCATTTGTTTCAGTGTGGAAGCTGGGCAGAGCATGGACCCCAGCACTGCTGAGTACTGAGGAAGAGCCTAGCACTGTAGAGTAAGCATCAGTCCCGCTCAGTGTTTACAGTTCAGGTGAGGAGACAAAGCATCAACGAACTTGAGTGCCTGACATGCACCAGCACTGATCTAGACACGGAGGATACGTGAGGTAGTAACCGGCATGACCGTTTCATATATTCTAGTGGTTTAAACAAGATATACCGCCTTTCTCGTTAGGACAGCTACTATCAAAGTGCTGGAAAGGCTGTGGAGAAAATGGAGCCCTTGTGCAGTTTGTGATAATGTAAAATGGTAAGTCACTGTGTAACAGTACAAAGGTTCCTCAAATAATTTTAAGTAACATTACCATATGACCCAGCAATACTACTTCTGGGTGTATGTATCCAAAAGAATTGAAAGCAGGGTATCAGATTTTTGTACACCTAAGTTCATAGCATTATTGACATTTAAAACATGGAAGCAACACGTGTCTATCAACAGATAAGTGGATAACCAACATGTAGTCTACACATAAAATGGAGTATTTAAGCTTTTAAGGAGTAAATTCTGTAATGCAGTATCATTAATGAAACTTGAGGACACTACGTTAAGTGACTTAAGTCTCAAAGACATACTGGGTGGGGGGAAAAGAACTGAGTTATTGTTTAATGGGTGGTGTGTTTTACAGATCCAAAAGTTGAGAATAAATCGTGATGGCTCACAATGTGAATACTATTGAGCTGTATGTATATTTAAAAACGGCTAAGATGGTAAATTTTGTGTATTTCACACAAAAAACTAGCTTAAGAGGGCCAAATTTATACAGGGTTAGACAGGATGAGCAGGCTTTAGAAAGTAAGGTGTAGATGCTAAACAAGTCAAGCTATAGTGCACAACTGCTAAAGCCTTTTGGTATTTGTTGCCAACTCTTAAACTTAAAAAAATCTCAAAACAGCCAATGAGAAGCCACCGCTTCCAATTTAACAACCTTAGCAAAGCTGGGCAAATAGGAACTAGTCCTGCTTTTTTGATAGGCAGGTACAATGATTGAAATTTGTCCTAATCAAACATAGGACATTCCTTCTGCTTGTTATATATGCCAAATGGATCAGGTCCTTAGCACCAATACTTCACCCGACACAGTACCACATAAAGGGCAATGATATCACAGTTCAGATAATTAAACCTCTAATGCCTGTTTTCACCCTGAACCTACATGCTATTGGGGTAGGCATGTTAACTTGTCTACTGTACCCAGTATTGTCCCCTTTTCATTTTCACATTCCTTATTGTACATTTGGCTTTACAAAGTTCTTAAAATTGCATGGAAATTATAAAAGTGAACCAATTATGAAGTTTATCAACAGGTTAGACGTGATAGCTATTTCCATTTTGTTCACTCAAAAACTTCAGCAAACTAATTATCAAGCTCCTATGTTGTGATTAAGAATGGTACACAGCAAAAGAAATCATCTAGCCACAAAGAACAAACTCCTATTTCTGCCCCACTGACTTCCCTTTAAATGTCTGATTGTATCAGGTCCTCAGAAAACTTTTCATGTTCTGAGAAGATGCAGGGTAGAATTTGGAAAGCAGTATCTGAAATGGGGTGTCCCCTTTTGATTACTTTTTAAAAAATGCCTTACACAGGCTCCCAAATGGCAATTATTTTCGGGTTCCCCTTAGTTTTAAGGTTTGGAAGAGAATCATCAAATCCAGGCACCTGCCTAGAAAAACACTTTAGCGATAGGTAAAGCAATTATTCTAAGTGTAGCCTCCATCCTTAACAGCACCATCACCTGTTAACTCTTTAAAAATGCAGTATTATTACGACACACCTTAAATCTAGCCAATTGTAAATTCTAGGCGCAGGGCCCAGCAATGTTTTAACAGTCTCCAGGTAACTTTGATGCTAACATTTGAGACCCACTCATCTCAAGAAAAATAATTCATAATCACTTTGTACACATGATGGTTCTAAGAATCTTGGCCTTACCACCCTTGACAACCATATGGGACTTGCATCAGAGTGGAGGGGTGCTCTGACTCCAGCCAAACCAAAAGCTCAGGGTGCTTGCCAGGGAATTTCAAACCCATTATACCATTCAAGACTTTAGCTTTCAGCTATATCAACAAGCTGTATTCTATGATGGAGACTGAGGACACAAGAGCTGTTCTTAGTCCTAGTGCAAATTATTTTAACAAGTTACACAGACCCTACCAAATATTTCTTATTCATCTTTTAAAAAATGTTCTGCAGTCTTCTTGCAGATTTCCACTACACACCATGACCCTGTTTTGTAACAGTTTTTATTCATGGTGATTTTATATCAAGTCAGTAATAAGGCTAGCCAACTCAAGCCTTAAGCAGGGACACTCTCAAACCCAAATTTATCGGCAACAGGTTAAAACAAGTAACTGTAAAACTCAATATGTTCCTTTAAGTTTCCACCATGCAGGATTAAGATTAAAGGCAATGATAGTGGTGGGGAAAACATTCTTAGACTTTACAGTAAATTTAAGAGGAAACATTCCTATTAAGGTTTGCCATAATTTTGGAAATAGCAGTTACAGATTTATCAATAGCAGCTCATTTATAAGAAATTTCTGCTTTCTAAATGTTGTCACACAAATGAAGATACTAAATACTCTAGCAAACTGGTACATCCAACAAAGTAGGACCTACCAAAAAAAAAAAAGGTAACACCAACAGCAAACAATTAGTTATCCTGTTGTATACATAATCATTTGTATGTATGTAGCTGCTGTTAGTTAAAAGCTGGAATTAAACAATAGTGGTAATTAGTGAAGGCCAAAATTAAACTGCAGGAGTAAACTGGCAAGGATTTTTTGTGCATGTTACCTTTAAAAATGTCATCTGCTCTTCCGAGACAGACTGTATCTATTTGCTATATCCTTTAATACACGTGGACCCAAGAATCTCAAAGAGAATTCCTAAAAAGGCATTTTTTAAATTAAAAATTTGCTTGACAACAGATTCCTCCTATCAAGAATCCCAACGTATTCTGAATGACTGATAAGCTAATTCTTGCTATTCCATGTCATTTCCAATTTTATTGTTAAATACTGAGATGGGTCTAAATAAGAGCGTTTTGCTATTTCTTCACCCTTAGCATTTTAAACTCCCAAGGTTTAAAAACCCATTTTTAGTTATGTAACAAGAACAAGAAATCCACCAGCACAAAAAACATTTAAAACTCAGTTCTTTAGTAAGCAGTCTTTAGAACACTCTAGATGAAAACAGCAATAATTTGTTAAAGCATGCAGAAGTGTAACAGTGAATAAAAACCATAACCAACGAATATGTTAACATTCCAAACATGTATAACCAATAAACATGACCTAGATTTTTCTTTTTTTATTGGTATTCACTTCAGAAACTTGAATCCACAGATATAAGCAGTATATAACCAGAAAGTTACAAGTAAACACAGATTATACATGCAAATTTCTGTTCACAAAAGTCACATGTGCAGGTATACGAATTAGAAGCGTGCGTCTAGATTATGGCCAAACTTTTTAAAATGCAGAAATGTAAAATTACATCTTGAAAATATGAAGAGATGGTCTACACACTTCAAAAATCAAATGTTGCTTATACCAGATGTATGACAACTACAGGATTCAAGTGACAAGCAGTAAGATCTCAAGAAATTAATACTGGTCAAAGAGAACAGGAATATTCTTACATTTCACTGAAAATACATTTGACTACTAGAATACAAAACCTAGCAGGAATTTAGGGAAAAAAAATTACAAAATCTAAAGCCATTTACTTTTTATCACCTAAACAACAGCATGACATTAAAAGAAAACTGCACCTGCATTTTAATCACCAATCTCACATCAACGAAGTTCTCCAAAAATGAAACTCAATGAAAAAAAGCTTCAAACTCCAAACAAAAAGTCTGCAAGGCTCAGATTGAAATGTGGAATGTTTCAGATGAAATAAAAATACAATTGGTTTTGTTCTTTATTGAATGGAATCAAAAGTTTTGACATTTCTTTGAAGCTTGGAACTACTAAATTTCATTTCTCTTAATGGTTCTACATTTCTTAGTGGTGCAAGTTGTCCTAAGTAGCTTACAAAGTCAGTCTCTACAAAGTACTTCTGTCTGTTACCATTCTGATAAAACAAAAAACAATTCTTTATTAACTTAACCGTAGGTATATTTTTGCTATAACACTTAACACATGAACAGACATCTATTATTTTTCACTAAAACAAAAGAGTACAATAGTTTTCTTCTAACTATCAATATTGTATTTAAAAAAGGTTAACATTAAAAACAAAGAACCATTATTTTCTTTGAAATCATTAAGCTTCTTGCACATCTCAAGCTTCCTTCTTCTGCCTGCGTTCTTCTGCCAATTTATTCAGAAATTTCTGGAAAAAAAAATTACAGGGATGAAGTCACCTATGAAAAACAGAAAGGGACTAACTCCAAAATAAAAAAGTTCTATCCAAGTTTAGGGACTTGAGTGTAACTTAACCATAACCTTATCAATATTTAAAGATTCAGTTATTCTTTTTAGTCAGTATACAAAAAACTTAATTGGTTCAGAGGACACAATTAAGGCATGGGGGAAAAAATGGTAAAATGTGAAAAAGTTATTTAAACATGCAACTTACAGATAGGAGAACAACAAAGGCCATGGATTAGGTTAAAATGACATGCATTTATTTATTCAATGCCCCTTCCACTAAAGTAAGTGGGCACTTTCTTAAAGGGTCAGTAGTGAATTATTTTAGTGGGCCATACTGGTCTTTATTTCAACCACTCACGTCTGTTGTTGTAAGTGGTAAAACCAGCCACAGACTATACTTAAATGAAGATCCTAACTATGTTCCAATAAAACTTTATTTACAAAAGCAGATGCCTGGGTCACAAATGTACCTTACTGACCTCTATATCAGACCTCTAAGTTATAGAATTCCTGGACATCAGAGATCTGTTAAGACATTAATGGAATCACTCCCTTCACCCCAGAAATCAACAATCTAACCTACATCAAGTTTCTTTACTTTGTGCTAGAATTAATCATCCATAGTCATTGAAAACTGATGAGAGGGTTACAGTCATTATATCCTCAAAAAAGGGGGGAAATCCAATTAGTTAAGTATCAAGTCATTTATTATTAGCAAGATACTGTATTGCTTAATTTTTTAAATGAAGTTGACATAGTTCCTTTAAAATAGAAGGAAATAGAGCCATCTCCAACAGACTACCTAGAAAAAATTACAATAGCTAAAAAATGTTAGAAAGCATTATACGACTGTATCAAGCACCCAAACAACTTTTGTATTAGTTAAGTACTCTTCCAGGAAATACAATGTGCGCCCCCAAAAAGTTAAGTACTCTTCCAGGAAATATAGTGTACGCCCCCAAACAGCTGAGTATCAAAGTAGATTAAATATTTTTATTAAATTGCTGCTACCATTGAAATTAACCACTTTTTCATGTATATGATGCTAAGATACAAAAAAACACAGTGAAGAACCCTTAAAATAAGTGATACAGCAAAGAACTGGACTTAGTTCCTAAATACCATCTGTCTAGTCAACACATAGAACATGTCTGATGACTCCAGTAACTCAATACTATATGAAGTAAAAACTAGGTTATCCACAGTAAGAACTCCTACTTTCAAGTTTTTTCCCATTATTTATTTCAATACTTAGTCCTTAAAGAAGCCACTAAGACAGGAAATTTCAAAAGATCGGAACAGGAATTTGTTACTCTTTATTCTGTTGTATTTTATTCACTTTACCTTTACCCTTACATCCTGTTGGTCATAAAGCTTACTGAAGAGTGTCATCACTAATAATTTAAAGTCCATGTAAAAATCAATTAAGTATGAACAGACATGGCACTTTATATAGTGAAGTTGAAAAGCTTTGTATTATTCTACTTAGCTTTCAGGCCTCCAGTATCTTCCAAACTAGAGAAATTACAGTCCAACATCCATCTGAAAATACTTAAGTAACTAATTGTATCAGCCAATTTATAACATGGTTAGAAATTGCTAAATTATCATCATTTAGAATGTACTAGAGAGGCTCAAAAGATGTTTCTAGGATTCATTAAACTGCTTAAGGCCCATCAATATATAAATAGGAAAATGTCATCTTGAGGATAAAGCTTTGTGCTGGGTGCACAAAAGGTCCTATACACATTTTACTTTCTGTAAACTTATATGATTTGTTAGTTTTCACAATAGAACTCTCTTCTTTTAGATTCAGCCTTACCTTTAATTTCTGATAATGAGGAAGGCTGCTGCAATGAGTATTCTTTGCAACTTCTTCATTTGTATAAAAGAGTGAACACAGCTTACAGTAAAACCCTGTTTTAGGTATCACATAGTCTACACCTAGAACACAAACATACATTCTTACAAATTCAGTAAACTGAAGATTTTATTAGTGCTCTCACATCTTTTTTCCCTGTTAAGATAATCTCAATGAGAACATGTGTGAGACGTCCAATATGGCCTAAGCTAAAACAAAAGAAAAACCATGGCATTAGTTGATAGCTTGTACTTAACTGATGTTTAAGGTCCCACCTAACTGTACTCTTTTAAAAAAGGAAAAAATACAACAGGTAAATAAAACAAAAAGCAATGTGAAAATCTCAGAAATCTTCATGAATAAAGAAGAGAACATATTGTGGAATGGTACAAAAGATAATACAAAACCAGGAGATTTGGGCAAGAGAAGAATTAAAATTTTAAAATTGTTATGCACAGAAATAAATTTAAAATACTGAGGAAGCTTATGTAAAACCCTTGTTTAATAAGAGTTTGGGTAGGGTGAGAGGGAGAGAACAAAGCCTTAAATCTCACCAACAGGAACATTGGGCTGATATGGTCCAATTCTATACTCATCCGGGATTGTATAGTCCTCCTTGTTTTCATCACTTTGGCCATCTGCATTTTCACTTGGGTCTTTGTTGGGATCATCAGCATTCTCAGCAGATTCAGCTCCTGGTTCCGTATTTTCCTCATTTTTAATTCCATTTTCCAGCGCAGCTTCGTTTTCTTGATCAAGTTCCTCGATCTTGTCCACCTTAATTTCAACCAAACCATCATCATTTTTGTCACCAGATTTAAATGCCATGCCTGATTTACGAAGTTTCTGACGTTCCGAATCTTCCTCATCACCAACCTCATCTAGAGTGACAAAACCTTCCATATTCCCTGGGAAACGACGCTGTTAAGAAAGACAAATTTACTCTGCAACAATTATCCTGCAGCATCCCTTCCATCTGCTTTACTTGAAGGAAAGGGATAGCGTCTTTGTCTTTACTCATTCTCTCAAAATAGTGAGTTTTTTTCCCCAAAATCACTGATTAAAAAAACAAAAAACCTTGTCTTATTTCAAAACTAATTAAAGGCTTACCTCACATAAAGAGGAGAAAATAAGTACACTGACATTCTATACTTTCTGTGACTATTATACTGCTGGGAATGGATCAAAGAACTGATTTGATAAATGTAGTCAAATGATATTCTTTGGAAGCAGTATTTTGTAACTGTTACTTAGGGAACACTCAGTCTAAAATAGTGTAGTGGTTAAAAAATCAAGCTCTGGAGTATGTTGGTGTAGGTCTAAATTTTGGTTTTGTCACTTATAGCAGTGTGACCACAGATTAATTCATTAACTTCTCCATGCCTCAAATTTCTCATTCATGAAATGGGGTCAGCAAAGATATTCATTGCATATTGTTATTGTGAGGATTAAGTTAATTAGTATACACAAAGAGCTTAGAAAAATTCACAGCATGAAATAAATGCTATTATCAATAATTATCAGCTATTAAGGGTGCAAACTTCAGCTGGAAAAATAACCTTAAGACTAAGTTATTTAACCAAATGTGGAGTTAGAAATTAAGTTTTCTAATATTTGGATGTTGCTGAGGAGGAAACAATGGACTAGGATTACAAAAATACCATTTCAAGAGCCACTTAACAGGAGGGGCTTCAAAGGGTTTTTAATGTTCTAACCCTTACTGTAGGTATAGTTAGCACACCATGGGTCTTTTGCTATTCTTTATACCATGTATGTATTTTTATGTTCATATTCACCTTATATGCTTTTTTATTTGATGTGTTCTAAGAAAAAAGCTTAAAAAGCTTATACTGAAGTAGCTGATCTTATGTTCCTCAAATAGGGAAATTCTTTAAGTTTGACAATTTCTGAATGAGTGACTAATATTTTAAATATCTTGGATCAGTTATCTTATTGAAAAATCATATCCCATCTTTTAAAAATGAACTGGACTATAAGACTGTCCTACCTACTAGAACTTAAATACTACCACTGACAATACAGAAGTATATATAATTTTAAATCTTTCTCCTTCATTACTAAAAGGTTTCCTTTGTACTTTTTTTGCACCTATAATAAAAAGTCCTATTTAAGCTATTATTGCAGAGTTTAAATAGAAATGTTTATATTATGGTTCATAAGATTTTTTACTTATATAAATTATTTCTCCTTACTCTGACCCTGCTAGGATAAAAAATTTGACACATTTATCTGATCTAATTTTCTATTATAAGAGCAATATACAATGTTCCTTTACCTTTTTCAGCTTCTTCTTTGCAGCTGCTGAAGCACTGGCATTCGCATCCTTTTTCACAGCTTTGTCTGAAGGTTCCTTCTTCCCATCAGAAGCCACATCACCTAAATTGGCAAGATCTGTTTCATCTCCCACTGAACTGCCACTTTCTAGCAGTGCTGCTGCTTCCTCTTCATCTACAAGTAGCTCATCTTCAGATTCAAGAAGCATGTTAGGTTCTTGCTCCGCCTGGTCATCCTTTGTATCTTTCTCACCATCTTCACCTGACTTCTCTTCTTGTTCTTTACCTTCAGTTGTGTTTTCAGTCTTCTGAGAACCATCAATTTTGGATTTCTTATCACTTGGAGATTCTTTGCCATCTGGAGAATAAGACCTCTTTCTGAAATAAGAAGGATACTCTTCAATTAATTCTCCTGAGTCGGAAAGCAAAAACAAGTTTCACGTACAAGTATATACAAAATGAAATTACCGGGATTTATCTTTCTTCAGTAAGTCAATGCCTCTATTAGGGATCTAAAAGACAAAATTTTGCAATAGTTAGATAAATTTATTAGAATATATTTGAAAAATTAATAACTATCCAGTTAAAGCAACCTATGACCATCCTCTAATCTAATCTAAGCTTATTAAATCCTGTAACCATACATAGTAATTTTAACTGCTTATAGTCAGCAGTTCATTACTATCAACATTTCAATAAAGCATAATAAACATTTCAATAAAGATAATAAACATTTTTGGTAACAGAACTCCATTCAAATAAAATCTTAAATGAAACAGATGAAAGGAATACAGGCGCTTTTTAAAAAGAAGTTGTAACACCAGTTAAGAAACTTCCTCTACCAATGAAGAAAACCAAAACAAATGATGTCACTCCTTTCAATAACCAAATCATATATTCTTAGCATTAAAAAATGTTTAGAAGAATTTTATGGCTTGAAATTCTTTATAATGAAAAAAGCAAACTTTATAATGACAAGAAATCAAGTACCACATACCCTCAGTACCAATTTTTTATATTTTTCAGACAGGTCAACTTTCACACATCTCCCCTGAAACCAAAGGGCCTTTTTCAAACAGTGGTCAACCATTGCCATTGCGTCTTCTCTGGTCTCCATCTCAATAAAGGCCTAAAAAAAAGGAAGGAAGGAAAAGACAGGACATTATTTTTCAGAGAACTGTATAAAACTCTAGTGCTCTAAATCTTTTCTAGTTTTTTGTTAGAAAATTCTCTCTCTAGCAGAGACAATGGTAAAAGTTAAACATCACCCAATGAAATAAGGACAACTCATCAGATTTACAAAGTAGAACCACATATTAAACCACCTTATATGCAGATTTTCTGCAAAAAAAGTAAAGTAATAAACTTAAAAGCTATTACTCAAAATACTATAAGAAAATTAATTAAAAAATGTCTGGAAAGATACAAACTCAGAATGCAATATTACAAAAGGGTTATCAAAAAGAAAAGATGCTGCTCTCCTTACTCTTAGTTTTTAAAATGAAAAAGTGGTCTAAGTAGGAGATAAATTGTGATTAAGCCTTCTCACACAATGCTGGTGTGATGATAAATTAGTCTTTTTTTTTTTGAAAACCAATTGGGTAGTATCAAAGTAAAGAGATCAAGTATCAGTATCCAAAATTCCAATTTTGAAATTTTATCCTTCCATTATATGCATAAAAATATGCAAAATCCACATGCTGCAAATTCCATACAGAGCAACACCAATGGTACAGCCAAGAAACTAGCAACTTTAAATACTGACCAACACAGAAGTTAAAATTTGCTACAGTTTACTTAATGGAATCATGTATAAAGTGGGAAAACAGTATAATATAATCCCAGTTTGTTTAATTAAGGAAAGAAGTACACTTAAACACATACATAGGAAGATCTTTGGAAGCAAACCCTGGAAACAAAGAGCTACCAGCCAAAGCAAGATAAGTTATCTTTAACGCCCAGTTCATGCTTTTTAATATTTATTCCATGTTTTATCTCAAGCATCTACTCTTTTATTTTAAAAATCACCATTTATCTTTGGCAAAGAAAGTTTATTTGTATGAGAAGATAAAATTACTCCCTCTGCTTTCTTCAGTGAAAGTGAGGATATACAAAAAAATCTTAGAGACCTTTGAGAAATAATCTTTCTTAAAACCTCCCCTCCTCATGTACATTACATTACCTGACTTTTCATCCTCATCAGTATATAATTCTTTATTTTCCCATAAGGCTCAGCAAGCTTGAGGACAGCACTGTCAGAATAGCCAGAATGAGGTAAATTGCTGAGATGTATCACACGTCCAAGCTCTTGCTTTTGATCAAACTTCTGGTCTGGTTTCCCTTCAGGTTTCTTTAATTCAATAAACAGATAAAGTCAAATGTTGTTAAGTATACTATGATTATTAGTTATTAATAGTTAAGATTATCCAAGTTATTAGCAACAATTTTAAGTTAGTAAGTACTAAAATGATGTATTAAGTGGTTGGTGATACAAATCTGGAAAAAATAGGTATTACCTTTATTCTTTTATACTTCTGGGATAAATGAACTCTCACTGGCTTGCCGAACACTAATGCTGGTGTGGTTGTATAGTAATCCACTGCAGCCTGAGCATCTTCTGTAGTTGCCATTTCAATAAATGCCTGAAAAACAAAAAAATTATGTTTACATTTATGTAGGTGTATGTATATATATATATATATATATATAGATTACCCGAAGTCTTTCCGGATATAGTTAATGACTAAATGAAACAGCATTTTTAACAATTTAAAAGCAGAATAAAAGCCAAGAGCTGTTAACCTGTTTTATTAAAGGTCATCTCATAATTTTATTGCCTTCATGCTACTAAAACTATCATTTGTTCTACCTACTGGGTTTGAAATAATGATTTGGAACCACTTTGGAAAAGGGTGAAATGGCTTTCCAAAGAATTATCCTTTTATAGCCCTTACTGCAGCATAATAACAATTTTACTACTTAAGGACTGTAACTTACAAAGTTACTAACAATCCATTAGTACTAAATGTTGTATTACTGACATACTTCAACTATTACCATTTTCCTTAGTTTCATATTGATTTAAGATTACACATTTTTTTCCAAATACAAATTCTGTATAAATCCCTTTAAGAAATATTAGTGAATAAATACTACCCTTATTTCAACTCATACCTCATTAATTTTATTTAGAATCAGATGATTTGAAATGACCCCAAATGGTTCCACCAGCTGTAACAGTTGATATCTCAAGTTTTTCCCTCGCTGAAAATCCATGATGTGAACAACTCGACTAGTTTCCTATCCATCAGGGGGAAAAAAAATCAAGTCAGTAAATGTCCTTTAAAAGTAGTATTCAACAGGTTATGCATTAGAACTTTTATA
Organism: Manis javanica; assembly: GCF_040802235.1. Taxonomy (NCBI): domain Eukaryota; kingdom Metazoa; phylum Chordata; class Mammalia; order Pholidota; family Manidae; genus Manis; species Manis javanica. The sequence goes on along the minus strand of NC_133169.1, from coordinate 86,318,347 downwards.
GTCTAGTGTTAACTGGAACAGATTAGGTACTTAAAATAACATTCTAGAGAATTTAAAAGCTATATAGGAATCAAATGTAACTAGGAGTAAATTTCAAGTTTCAGACAGTCTCTGCACAGATTTTGAAATTGAATACCAGTACATATAACTGAACAGCAAAGTTCTTGAGACTCTGAATCAAGGTGAGATCTCTAGGGACTACTACTGGCATAAAAAAGTTTTAACTCCTGTCAGTCATAAAGCCTGATAGTTTTCACACTACAAGCAGTCTTCCTACTGTAAGAATAATGACACATTCAATTAGGAAGGACTTACATCAAATCACCCTGCCCCAAATAGCAAATACAGTAAGAGCAATAAGTATATATACTACTGACCACTCTGCCTTTCTGCATGTGTCTTGGTCCTTGCAGGTTCCCATTTCCAGCACCTTTATGAAGAAAAAGGATTTTTTCAGTCTTACAATAATTATAGTTGCTGTAACAACTTTTTATAAAAAAAAAAATAAAGTATCATTGATATATAATCTTATGATGGCTTCACATACACAACACAGTGGTTCAACATTCACCCGTATTATCAAGACCTCACCCACTCCATTGCAGTCACTGAACAGATTTATTTTAATTAAAAAACAGACACCTTTCAAACACAAATCAAAGGCTATTATTATAAACATCAAGTGGACCATGTCTTTTCATGGAATATTTTTGACATTTCAGTGGGCCTACTTTTGCTTACAATTACTGGACTTAATTTTCATGGTAAATGCTTTTAAAGAAAGGTAACACGGATTTTATAATCACCCAAATTTCCTCTTGGTCCAACTGCTGGTCCCCCAAGATGAAATGAGGGAGGTGGAGGTCCCAGAATTCCTGGTGCTGGGTTTGTAGACTGTTGCAACATGAATGGATCACCCCTAGTAATGTGAAGACATAAAATATAAAGCATGATAAAGAGGTCCATCAGAAGTAATTAAGATTTACTGTTAAACACCCCTTGTATAAATCTTTAGGGGCATTTATGTGTGAAGAAACTAGGAAAAATCTGTAGTAGCAATAAAATAAAAATTACCAAAAAGGTCTCTAAAAAGTCTTTTTTACCAAACTGTAATATTCAATAATGAAATTCAGAAAATAATTTGTTTACAAAACATTGGAAGTTTAACCTGAATTCCTTATATTGACCTCCGTAACAAACAACAGCTTAAAATTTTTAACTTACATTGTGTGTCCTGTATCATTGTCAGGATTCCATTCTGGGTAGCTTTAAAAAGACCAGAAAATTAACTTTAAAATAAAACTGTCCTTTTCACAAAGTAGCCTTGTTTGGCCTTTAAAACAGAGATTATTAGTAAAGTTATATGAGGATCTAAGGGTTAGAAATATCACAGTTTAAAACATGTCATAGGTATTTCCGAAGGAAATTCAGAACTTCAAGTTAATCCAAATGAATGAGAACTTATTCTGTATTGCCTGAAAATGTAGGTAATGTATGTTGAAATTAGATTTTGCTATATTTGTTAAATTCTAAGGAGGAAAAGTGCTGCACGAGGAACTGGAAATGTGGGTTACATAGGAAAACAAGAACCAACCAAAGATTACCCTTCTCCAGTATTAAATACCAAGAGCAGAGTTGACCTGTAGCACCAGAAAGAAAGGATAGCCCGAAGAGAGCTAGGCATATGTGAAAACTGCCACTCCGGTGAACTATGGGTGTGTGCATTGCCTAGCCAGAGAGGCTTCTTTAAGAGTTCAATTTCATTATAGCAGCTTAAACACAGAACCAAAAGTATCTCAAAAGCAAAAACTACCTCTTGAAGGTTTTTGCTTGACAAGTAACTTGTACCTTCTAATGCCTTTTCTGTATATTCTAAAATTTTAGAGCACATTATTATATAGACAGAACTCTAAGTCCATTAACATGGACTATCTTTAAGTCTATTAAAAATCCTTCAATTTGTATAGAAAGAGCCAATGTTTATTCACCTTTAAAAATAGTGTTAAATAACAAAGTACCATTATCACTGCATCTAATAGTCCATGTGAGACTGCAGATACGAACATTTCACTTGTAATTAGTATTGCCTAGACAGTATCAACTATGCAGTAGTAACAACGTGGATATTACAAGCAAATGATGAACTCCCCAAAACCAATCAATGGCTGTTTCTCATTCACGATAAAGATGCTTTAAAGGTATTTCAAACTCCTACATTTCAAGAAGAAGCTGGCACCGACGACTGTGACTTGCTCCATTGATATGTTGACTCCACTCCTGCAGCAAAGTAAATTAGTAGAATTAACAAAAATAAAGCTAAAATACTTTCATTTGAACCATTCAAACTCTAGGATGTTAATCTATATGCAATATCATAGCCTATACACATACCTGCCCATTCACTAATCATACATTAATTTAAAACCATTTTTCTGAATCCTTGTAGCTTGATCCTGCCCTCAAATACGCCATGCACATTCTTGGAAAAACTGGTTAACTTGGTTAACATACTAACAGACTTTATAAGGAAAAGATATAGAGTTAATAAAGATCAAGAATAGTAACTGACTCTGAGATCAGCTAGACATATACTAATTTCTTTGGACCAAACAAAATTATTCATGTTCTATCTTTAGAACTGCTTTTTAAATAGAGCTCTAAGTATGACAAGACATCCATGCTTTTATCTACTTCTCTAGAAAACATGCTGTAAATGTGAACAATTAGTTAAAAAAGGAATCTTTTCATTCCATCCACACTTGAGGTATGCTCCATTGTACTACAGCCATAAAAAGCTAAGATGAATAAACAGGAATGGCTTTTTTAGAAAATGCTCCCTTACTGATCAAAAAAACTAAGTTCCCATGTATTTCCAAAAAAGATAAAGCAGCGTAACTTCAGGAATGTCTGTTTCCATATTTCAGGGAGGGAAATACTACAATCCATTAATGTTTGTGACTCTGTTATTTTAAGTTTGAAGGGATTAAGTTTTTTCCTGTTTTATGCAGTTTCCTTTCTCTAGCTAAAAATCCACATGTAAATTATTAATGTTTTAGGCAATATAAGAAAGAGGAAAAGTAGGCTCTGCTGTCAAGACTGTCCAGATCCATTCCCAAGGTGCCATTTAGTAGACTGAATCCTTAGTACAAGTTAAAATTCACTGTGATTCAACATTCTCCTGGGGTTTTGTCAAAAGCAAATGATTTAATAAAGGTAAACTGCTTATCAGAACATTGCCAGGCACAAAGAAAGTGCTCAAAAAAAGTGAACTATTACACTGCTAATAAAACTATCTTCTTTTACAGTTCCTCCTTTACAAATGTTATTGTTGCACAAATTCCCACAAAATTAGGCAACTTTTATTAACATCCACACTACCTAACTATATTCAGAATATAAAATATGATCAGGCAATGTTTTTAAAAGGGGGTCTCAACTAGAGCTGAATTAAATAAAGAACCAAAATATAAGAGATACCTTTTTGAGAAGCTTCAGAATGGTATTTTATAAACAGGATCCTAATTTTGAAAAACTGATTTATATCACAACAGTTTACATACATTCCTCTGCCCTAGTAACTAAAATTGCATAAAAGAACTAAGAGCACAAACAGAAACATACTTCTCAGAACTTGGGGAGCCTACCTTTCAAAGACAGATTGTCCTTTGAAGATAATAGCTAATAGCTAAGGAACTCGAGATCTCTTCAGCTGGCTCTACAACCAGTATTTGGGATATAAAAAGTTTACACTTGCAAAGCAACAGACCATTGACTTGTTTAAAGCGACTTTAAAAATGGCTCCAAAAAAGTGGTGCCATACGTAAAACTCACAAAATTCAGAAGAGGGATTAAACAAATACCTTAACTTACAATTTTCTTAAATAAAATGAATTCATATTTAATTAAAAATGTCCTTCAGAAGCAGTTTGTGAGAGAGGAGTAAAGTTACCAAAATCAGGCAGGCTTTCAATCTACAGGAGATGGAAAGGGTATCTAGTTGAACAGAAATTGTTTATATCCAACCCCTATGCTCTTGCAGGGTTCAAACTTACTGATTGTTTTTTCAAAGTACTAGAAGGCAGGCCAAGATCAAAGGATCAGTTATGCACCTCCTAAACCCACCCATTACTTATCTCCACTACCACACCTAGTCTTTTACTGTTTGGTTTAAGATGAGGATTAAGAGTCAAAAAGGTTTTTAAAGAGCCTATTATCCTTGGATTATACATTGATTCTCAAATCAGATTAGTAAGAATAGGATTCATTTTTTTGAATTCAAAGGTTCTAGAGGAAAAACTACATTCATCTTGATGTCTTTGAGATATCTATATCATATTAAAGAAAGGATAATTTGGAGAAACACTTCAGGAATGGTAGAATAAAGAATACCTTAAGGGCTTCTACAGTAATACTAAAAGGAAAAATATAAATTCAAATGACAAGACAGCAAAAGGGAAGTAGTGGGCAGTTTTCTTTAAGTGAAAGGAATTTGAGGGAACTTTGAGGTTGGGAAAGCAACTTGACATTCTAAAATGACCTAGAAAGAAATAAAAGCAACACCATCACTAAAAGTCACTTAAAGTATCAAAAATAATGACAAATTAATGTTTTTCACCTAAAAGTTTCTTATTTCATAGTAAGAAATAGTTTTGACCATGTAGACTATTTAGTGTAACCATTAAGTGAAAAGAACAGATTTTCCAAGTTATGCAGCAATACCAGAGAGCAGGATTAAATGTTTAAAAAATTTTCATTATCTACTTTCACCAAAGGAATTTTCTCTTAAAGTCATTGTTTATAAACTGTATAATGTTTATATGTAAACATTATAAAATGAGAAGGCATGAGAAAGAACCACTGCTAAAAGCTAATATTTAATTATTTTTCAAAAATGCAGATACCCAGAAAACACCAGCTATGTTAAAGAAACTGTAATACATTAAAAGAATCCAAGGCTTAAACTTAAAATTGGTTCCATTCACAAATATGAATTTTGTAAATCAAACAAAAAGGGTCTCTAAAATAATTCTTAAATGTTCCCAATGTGACAAAATATTGAAACTAGGGCCTAAGAACTCTTACAGATTTAAAAAAGTACCTCTTGAACTAGAGTAGGTAGGGTATCTTACTCTTGAAACCAAAGCTTCGTATTTTTAAATTTCTTTTGTTAATTTAGATCCATTTACTATCACTATTTATTAATATTATTGTTCATGAATTAGAAGGTAGCAAAATTTGGAGAAAATAATAGCCATATATAAAAAACAGAAGAAAATATAACCATACATAAAAAACAAACTATTCTGATTAAAGCCCTCTCTTGGTTTTCTTGTGTTCCTTTACTGAAATCTTCTTCAATGTTGTTAAATTACTGCTCAAAGTCAGGACAAGGAGACTTCCAAGAACAGCTGATTTGATGACTCAATCAGCAAAGATTTTAGCCACTTACAATCACTTTCATTTGAGACACGGTAACTAGCTATTTTCCTTGGAATTTAGAGATGCTAAGAACATTTATCATATTGCCTGCCATTTTTAGAAATAGGCAAGAACAGAAAAAATTTTGACTCACCAAAATTTTATGGACATTTTCATTAAATCAACTCCCACCAGACCTCAAACTGCAGTACTGAACAAAAACTAAGTTCCATCTAGTATATCCAACAAATTTGTAAAAAGACAACACCAAACACACCTAACAAAATTTCTTGACTTTTATAAGTTTGAGGTACTGTGTCTTAAATGGAAACTAATCTATCAACTTAAATTTAGCATTTGATGTTTTTATTTGTATTAAAGATTAAAATATTCCTTGTTTGTGTAAACTATATATTAATTCAATTTTTATATTATATACATATATTTAGTTAAGAATTACTTTTAAAAGACATTTTTCAAAGTCTTCTGTATATCTGAACAGTAAGTCTCCTCTCTCAAATATCTGAGACAAAAATACTTGAGACCCAAACATAGAAAAGGGAGTGATTTGTAATAGTTTATTTTCAGAGTACTAAAAATAAATCTCTAATGAGCCATGTGATTTCATTTGTTCAAAATCACTACTCACTTAAAAATGCACTTAAAAAGGATAGATATGAAAAGGAAATGACCCTTCCAGATGTTACTGTGATGAAAAAACCCTGTAACAGTAACCATCACATCAATTTCATGGCAGCAACTTGTTCCAGTTAACTAGAGTAACTATACAGCACACCAGGAAAAATGGAAGGTCACAGATTATAGATAAGTGGAGTGCTGTAATGTTGACTTTAATAGTCAAGTGCCCTGTATATTAAGGAAAAAAAACAAGTGAGAATGAGTAACACTGAAAACATTGAAAGAGAAAGGACAACATATTTAAAAAGGGCATTTTGAAAAAGTTCCCATTTTGCCAGATGAGATAATTAAAGCAAAGGAGAATTAGATTATTTAATTTTTTTCTCAAATGACTATACCAGAAGTTTAAGCCTAAGTCAGAAAAAGAATATGCTTATGAGGAACACAGAGCAGGATACTGCAGTAGTTGATTTTTCCAAGTCTCTAAAGGGATAGATGTAATATGGGATAATAAAAAGTGAGTTCTGATGTTTAAGAAAGTCGTGGAAAAGGAGAAAAAAAATGATGAAAAATTTCAGTCATAGTATGAGAGTTTGTGTTAAAGGGAAATTAAAAAAGGAAGAATGAACTAATCTAAAATATGAACATACTGAAACAAACACCAGGGCTCTACATTAACTCTTTCCCTGTAGCCACAGATAAGGAAAAAAAGAGAATTGTTCAAGAATACATCTTTACTACATACAAATCAGCAATCAAGACAGATGGAGAGCTGAAATCTAGCATCCTAAATGGCAGAACACATTGACTGCAAAAAAAAAAAATACTTAAAACAATTCAACAAAGCAGACAAAAAACCTGCTTAAATATATGATTAAGAAGAACATATTGATGCCAAAAACCAACAAGATAATCCCAGTGGATGACAGCTTTGTGGCCAGAAGTAATCTAGGCAGATTGTATTAATGTAAAGCCCTGGTTTAAAATGCTCAAAAACAATTACCTTCCAAATAAAGTACTCTCAAAAGTATAAAAATTCTTGATCAACTCAGTGTCATCAGACTACAGGATTAGAGTAAAAGATATAGGTAAATACAGAATAGGCACTACAATGTAAAAGAAATTAGAAGTATCTGTTGCATTAACTCACCTTATTAGAATGAACTGGCAAATCACATATAGAGCACAGATGGGGATAACCCTTCGGTAAGAGTCCATGGAAGTCTTCAATATTGCTACTTGGAGGAGCGCCCCTCTTTTTCTCAAAGAGAGATCTCTCTTGTAAGGGGCCAGGACCACGCCCCATTCTCTCATACTCACTGTCAAATTTATGATAGTTATGCGAGGTCTCACCAAAAAAAGAATCATCCCTACACCTTTCTCCATCTCTTAATCTGTCATCTTCATAATCCATTCTCTCATAATAACCAGATTCTTGAGAACGACTTCCATGGTCATAATCAAGCACTGGATTCAGACTAGGACCACGATCATCAAAACTATCTCTTCTAAAATGCCTTTTTTCTTCCCAATCATCCCTAGGTACTCTGTATGGTGGCTCCCGTGTAGCAGATCTGCCATCTCTACCATAACTCAATGTAGGGCCTTCTTCAGTTCTCCTCCTTTTAAGCTGTAGAAGGATTTGGGGCAAATTCTCAGGAGTAATCTTGTCCTCTGGATAACGACTCAGTTCATCTAAGTCTCTAGCAGACAGACCAAAGCTGGCCAAAATGTTACTGGCCTGGTCTGCATCTCCACGGTGTTGAGAAGACAAAGGGAGTGGACCTCTACTTCCAATGTTAAATATAGACTGCAAATTATGGGAAGAAGTACTAGCAGAAGACAGTGCACTATGAGCTCCTTGTTGATTCAATGAAGAACTCATTCCAAGATTCATTAAACTAGCAAGGCGTGCAGTACCCTGGTTCATCCTTCCAAGAGATGCTGGCATACTTAAAGACTGGGTAGCAGCAGCAAGAAGGCCTATTCCTGCTGCAGACAGGTCACGCCCATGACCCTGTGAGTCCCTACCGAGAGATGACTGCTGGAATGACTTGGACATTGTAGAACTATCTCTTGTCTAGTTTATAGGTTAAAAAAAAAAAAATTTTTTTAAGATGGCCAAAAAGAAAGCTCAAACTAGAAAACTAACTTTGCTTCAAAAAAATGGTAACGCCAAGAAAAAGGATCAATAAGGACTGTAGAATCTTCTTCAAGCTGAGAACCAGCAGACAACTCTGTAGAAAAATAAGCAATTTTAGTCATAAATCCCTTTAAGTAGATGCTGTTTTTTTAGAAAAAAACTTATGCATCATTTTGATTTAAAAAAAAACATTCAAGATCTCAAACTTACAAGGAATTTATTACATATCTTAAACAGATTCCAGAAGTATGCAGAGCCTGCATATAGATATTTAAAAAGTAGTCTTTCATGCTAAAGTTTAACTATTAAAGGGAATTTCATACTGAATTCAAAAACATTTCAATTGAAGGGTTAGATGTCTGAGTACATCAAAATTTTAATAAAAATATAGATGGGTCTCTTCTTTTAGAAGAATAAAAATACACCCTACATATGATGCTTAAATTCTAGAAGACTAAAAAAAAAAATCAAGGTCAGCAAGTCAAAGATGAATCAGTTGTATTCTGCTTTAGAAAATGAGACCTATTATCACTATCAGAATGAACCAAGTAAAATCACAAGTAAATGAAGCTTAGGTGTCAAGTACCTAGTATAAGACCTAAGACCAAACACAACAGTTGAGACCTTCATGCCACCAAATCAATCCGAGGTGCCTGAGGTGAAGACAGATGTGAAGAAAAATAAGTGACTTCCTACCGTTTAAGGATTTCTGCACAAATTTAAGCCATATAAGTAACTGCCTTCTTACTGCCCATCCCATAGGCAGTGCTTCTTTCATTTCTAATTTTATAAGGCAAGGAGAAGTATGGTCAGTACAGACATAGGAGATCTCCCAAGAAAAAAAAAATAGGTACAGGAAGTATAGGTGATTTAAAGAAGTGAAACTCCAAAAGTTAGCATCCACCAAAGCTCATTTAATGCTCAGGGCTATATCACCTCTAGAGCTCAAAACAGGTAAAAATGAAAACAAGATCTTGCTTACACAGATTTCCATAAACTTTTCACAAGAACACCCCAATCCACCTGGGAAATTTAAATTCTGAATACAATCCCCAAAGATGTGTTTCTGGATGAAATTATTTTCATTTTCATTCTTACATCATTATTTTACCCAAGAGATTGTTACATAAGAATTTCCAAAACATTTACACGATTCTCATAAAATATTAAATGACAAATACAACAAATGTCCTTGATGAAATAATTTTTTATAACAACTACACACTGAAGTGTTAAATTGTTTGCTACAGAATTCTATTAGGAAGCATTGCTAAGTTTTATGTTTGCTCACCCATTCACCCAAGCTTTGGTAGTTTAATATATTAAACTTTATTACTACAAAAACCAGGTAATATTCAATAGTTACAAGTCCATTATGGGACCAATTCCACCAATGATAGAATAAAGTAAGGAAACACTGGACGAGTACAGTGGCAGAGGAAGTATAAAAAAAAAAAGTTGCAGGCAAGACTTAGATTTTACAAAAAGGTGTAACAAAGTTAAAAAGACACAGAAATGCTATCAATGGTGACTAGAATTACAGAGGTTGTTTTTGCACACCAAGAAAGATGAATTTGAAGACACCAAAGAAACTAGTTCTAGATGAGACCCACTATGTAAACTACTTAGGCTTTAAGATAAGATTAATAAAGACAAGAGTAAGTGAACTTTGGATGAGTTTCTTTGGTAGGTCTTATAAATGCCATACAGAATGGCAATTGAAATACTGTTTAAAACATTGGTAGGACCCTCTAAATTTTCATTAACCTTTCTTTATTTTAAAAGATCAAAACCCTAGAGGGTTTTTCAAAATCAGTATTTCAAAAAGGTTATTACTAATTGCAGTTTTGCCCTTCATGTTACAGCCAAAGCTTTCATTCAGGAAAAGCCCGTTTTTCGAAAGACTGTTTTTTTCCCCTCAGATAAATCATACAATAGTATAATGATCATGTGTAAATTTTTAAGTTGATTTTATAAGAAAGGATTGTTGGATTGCAGAGATCTCAATTACTTTTCCTTGTAGTGTATATGAAAAATGGGTGGATCTGCAAAAAGGAAAGGGGGAAGAGAAGTAAAGGTAAAAGATGATAATCAAGACAAAACAGAAAATGGATACCAGAAAAACTCAAGAGAAAGGGCAAGACAAACAATGTAAATCCCATGACAACTTGTAATTTCTTAATGACCTTAAAAATTTCAATCCAGCCCCACACAGACACAATCATCACAGGAAAGTTACTTCAGTCAGACTTTTAAACACAAATGAAATTCTCAAAATTTTTTATTAGAACAAAGAAACTGAGAGCAATCAGACATGACAGCACTGTTCAAAGAGCATTTATGAGAACGGTTTCCTTTCAGTGTCTTTGGTCAGTGGTGAACATAAGATGACAAGCCACTGGTTCATTTAAAAGCAAGACCTACCTGCCTTTTATTAAAGTCAGCATAATACTGAGATTTTTATTAATATTTTTAAAAAATTAGCTTCCTTTACTGTTTTCCCTATTATAAAAATGCCTTTTCATAGACATTAAGTTGTAGTAGTTCCTTTGAGATAACTAATCTACAATATAACGACAAAATCCAATTTTCCCCTTTAAAATCTTTGTGAAACAAGTTCTAGGTGCCCATCAGTACAGAACTTTCACTTCCAAAAAAGAAAGTATCCCCACTTCAACCCCACATCAAGATTCGTTAAAAAAAAAAAGAAAAAGAATTAACATTATCCATAATTAAGCTTCACAAATGCCATTTACTACGAACTGGTATACAAATTCTTAACGAATAGGCTTAGACCTCGCTTTTATGGACAATTCCAAATAATTAACATGGAACTTAAACCTAGTTCATGACGTTAATTGTAAATGCTACTAAAAACGTTAACTTTTCGTTCCACATGTGATTATCTGTATGCATCATTAAGAAGTAAGTTTCATTTATTAACATTCAACCCCCATTCCACGATTAGCTACCTAATATTCTTTACTGGATTTATTTTCTTCTCCACCTCAAAGCGAAATGCTAAAATATTTTAGAAAGTGAATAAAGCTTAACACATCCAGAAAGTTTGTAACAGAAACAAAATATGGTTGCTCCATATATAGATGTCCTCTTATAAAATCGAAGATAACCCATACAATTATGTCAATTAGTGCTATTATTCATTCTTTCAGAGGGTTATTTAGCATGATTACTAAAATGAAGAACCAGACTTTTGTTGTTCTAAAGATATTGCAAAAAACTCTTCGGCTTCTAATTCAAAAATACTAAATGCTATGTTCTAAAGGTATCTATTGACTACTACTATATCGATCTTTAGCTATATTCTCAATTATGTGAAATAACTACTTGGGAACAACTTATTTTAAGATGATATAATCATAAAAGCTTGTAGAGATACTCAAGAACAAGCATTTTCACGCTGACATTATTTTAACCCTCTAATCTCATATTAAGAACTTACAAGCAAAAACTAGAACAGTGGTTTCTTACAGTATTTTCCCCTTCTGAATTAAAAAGTTATAAGGGTGAAAGAAATGTTCACATTTTCCAAATGTCTGTCAAGGTCAAACACCACTGTAATTTGTTAACTTACATGTGAAAATGTGCCAATAAGTTTAAGATAGCAACTAATACAGTAAAAATGTACTAAGCATGTCACTGATAGATGGCAGGGAGAGGTCATTATTAGAAATTTCAAAGAAGCATCATCTAGAAAGTTAGCTGCTTCATTTTTGCCATCAATCACACAAAAGCAGTGTTTCTTCTGCTCACAACTTGTAAATCAAGCACCTGACTCATTTCCAATTAAAGTTAGGTTAATTATTCCTTAAGATTTTCTCACTTTCATTTTAATGTTAGTATATACCACTATGTTTTCTCAATATATTTTATAACATATTAACTGTTTAATTTAAAATGGATTATCTGAGGAACTATTCAATTTTTAAACACAGAACCTGAGCCACTTTCAAGCCTTATTCTATAATCTGTGTTCTTCAGTGCCAGCTCATCTTTAAATAACTTACAAGGTTTTTTTTTTTTAAAAAAAAATCACTAGTGCAAATAGTAAACCCCTTAGGCAATACAAATTGCAGCTCTATTAGTTGGTTTTGTATAAAGCAGGTATGTGGCTCATCACACAATAAGAAAGCTACAACATTATACAATACAGTGTCAAAAAGACTGAATAATATTAACTTTTAAAAAGTGCTTAAAGATTATTGCTCTTAATCCACTTCACAGACCTGTATTCAACTTCTAGCCCATTTCTTGATCCTTAGGCTAGTGATAGAAGTGTTGCAGTGCCTTCAGCTGCTAAAATAGAAAACATGTTAATCAGTAGAAGGGATTCCTGTTCAGACTTGAATATTTTTCTTCTTCCTAGGTTTAAAATTTTTTCCTAGTGACTTTCAATTAGACATTTAGTATTTTCAGATTAAAGCAATAAAGGAAGTAAACCCATACTACAAGGATAGAAAGTTATTTTATTTACTTGACAATTTTGACTCTTGATTCAATATACTCTCTTTCCTACTTAAAAGCAAAATTAGTGGTTTTCCTCAAGGCACCAATCTGCTCCCTTAAGATTTTCCCTTCTGCTCTATGTTTTACTCTCCTGGCTTCCTCAAACATTTGTACAACTCTGTGTAATTTGGTATATACTGATATTTTTGGAGTCCAAATGCCTTGATGTGAATTCAGTTTTACTATAAAATGTGTGGCCTTGAGTAAATTAATGTTTCTTCATATGTAAAATGGGAATAAAAGTAATGCCTACTTCATTAAGGCTGTAAAAATGTAATAAATTAGTTGGCATAAAAACACTTGAAATGGTATCTGGCACATGATAAGCACCATAGTAATCACCTACTTTTATGTAATCTTAACTTCACAACCAATGAGAAAACAAACTTCAGAGGTAAAAGGGGTGGCCTGAGATATAGGAAGAGCTTATAAACCTTTCACTTGTACTGTAGCTCCTATTTCATATGTCAACTTTAACAGCCTATCCATTTCCATTCAAAGCCTGAATTCATATCTGAGCTTTGTTGTAGAACAGAAGTCAGCTTTGGTAGTAGTAACTAGACAAGACTGAAGTGGATTCAAGTGAAAGTGGATAAATTAAGCCTCTTCCTTCTTTATACTCTATTGCTTTTAAATTACCTTCTTCAATATAAATTTCCTAAACATCACTCATTTTTTAACTCTCCTGCTCAAAAACATACTACTTCCCACATGAAACCCACATTGTTTTTCAGTGCCTTCCATATATTGGTTGCATCCTGCTTCTCTAAACCTATTTCCCAACACACCCAACACCTTATGAGAACATTTTATTAAGTGACACAGATTGCTCAATACTTGTGCAAATTTAATTACCTGGAATGTGTCTTCCCTGTCTTCCTTTACTACTACTAAGTCTTCTATGGCCCAGCAACCACTTTCCCAATATCATGCATTATATAAATCACAGTGTCTACAAACACCCAAGTTTAGAAGCAATGTAACAGAACCATAGATACCTTCCACCTACCAATTTCCAATGCATTCCTCCTCCTGTACTGCAGTTCCTTGTTTTAAAGTTGTACCACATAATATGCATTCTTTAAAAAGTGTTAATTTTGTATTTCTGAATTTTATACAAATTGATTTGATATGCATGTATTGTTTTTGCTTTTAAAAATTGATTTAGACACGAGTTAAACCTACATTTTCACTGCAATACAGATAACATTATGGCACATATATATATATATACTTATTTATCTTCAAGATGATAAATATTTAAGCTCTTTCCAGTTTATTGCCATTACTAAGAATGCTGCTATAAATATTTCTTGGTGTCTCCTGATGCTTAAGTGGAAAACTCCCTCCTCCACGGTGCTTTCCCAACACCATGACCCACACAAGGATACACAGTTAAGCATTAAAACTGTTCTGTTGCTTCACATATCACAAAAAAATATTTTAAGTATTTGCATTTCTTTGATAATACTGTTCCTTTCCTCCACTACTGCATCAAGTCAGGTGTCCAAACACTTGACTAAATTTTCACATACTGGGATAGGCTCTGTCTTATGAGCTACTATATCAAAGGAATATGTTTAATATCCTAGTAATCTCCACAAAGGGGACAACCATACAATCACCTGGAAACTTCAGAAAGTTACCTATCTTCACTAGCAACACATGATACTGCAAATCAAAGATCCTATTTAGACTTCTTGTTATCAACTGATTACTTTCCATACTTGCTACATTTACTGCCTGCCAACTATGACATTTATCATAGGCACTTTCTCACTTTACTCTTCTTATCCAGCAGCATATCCAACAGCAGTAGCTGGGAAGAACTACCCCCCACCTGCCACCGGCACTCTCAGGATATTAGGTAAAGAGAATGTGAGAGATACCCCTTTTAAAAAACTTACCCGAAAAAATCAAGTATTTTATATCAATCAGCCTTTAAACTCTGGAACAGCACTTTTTAAGTTTTCAAAAAATCATTTTCTTAATTAAAAAAAATATTTTAATTTAAACATAAGCTTTCACTGCTACTTCATTTAGATTCTGAGTCCTGAGCCTTATTTATACAAAGAACATCCGAGGGCTTGATATACAACTGGAAATGTATATGGACACTGTGCCACATCAAAGGCACTCCATTCACTCAGACCTGCCACAGTAATAAGTTATATTCAGGTCAGGAAAGATAGCTAAACACTTATCATATAACTTCCATATTATTACAACTTATATTAAGGTTACAACAGATATGAACTGCAATAAATTTAAAAAGCTAAAATACTGAATTTTAAAGATAACTTACAAAAATCTCTTAAAAGCTACATAGCTACAAATCTCGTCAATCCACTGGCTTCTCTCTTGGCTCCAACTTTTAACTATATATTAAATTGTTCTATACATGAACTTTTTAATTAAGAATTTCAGAACCCTCTTAAACCTAATGATCCAGTGAAAAGGCCCAGTACATAGCTAAGAATTACATTTAAATCCTGAACAGTGTTAACCTTGTTATAACCATGTACAGGTGACTCTTGAATAACTATTTAACTGACACCCCCCCACCAAGTTGAAAAACCCATACAACTTTTGACTCCCCAAAAACCTAGCTACTAATAGCCTAGTATTAACCAAAGCCTTACAGTTAACAGTTGATGGACAAATATTTTGTATGCCACATGTATTACATGCTGCATTCTTACAATGAAAGCTAGAGAAAAAATGTTTTTAAAGATTATCTCAAATTTTCAATATATTTATTAACAAAACTCTGCATGCAAGTAGACCCGGGCAGTTCAAATCTGCTGTTCAGGGATCAACTGTACATAAAAAACTGCCAAACTGTCCACCCCACACTCAACGAACTTAGTTCATATCAAAGTTAAGTCAGTCAAGTACACTCAGAACCTGTTGCCCCCAGTGTGGGACGTTTTAATGCAATTCTCAAAGTAAATAAAACCAAAGTACTTTTTAACTAAAGGATGTGCTAATAACTTCTAACAAACCATTATCCAATTTTTTGATTTTGATCATTTAGTTAATGGGTACAATTTCATATTGCAACTTAGTCAGCATTAGTTTATATTTTTACGTAAAACGGCAAATTTAATGTTATCTAAAAATGCCTTCAGATTCCTGTTTGTCTACACATAATCAGAATATCTTAAACAACAAGCACTACCTTTTGTCACCTTTAAATACTCTGCCCTTCAGATTTCAAGAAGTTGGCTCAATTCTACCTCAATTTCCCTCAAAAATACATGAGACCCTAAAAAAAACAAGACAACACGAGATTGTGGTCTTTAAAG
This sequence comes from Manis javanica, assembly GCF_040802235.1. Classification (NCBI taxonomy): domain Eukaryota; kingdom Metazoa; phylum Chordata; class Mammalia; order Pholidota; family Manidae; genus Manis; species Manis javanica. The sequence continues at coordinate 86,302,312 of NC_133169.1, read as the reverse complement.
CAGTTCAAGCACTTACGGAAAAAAAAAGTTTAATTTCCCCCCTCTTCACAAAAGTAAATATAACTTCTTGTGGAAATCTCAGAAAAACACAAGGAAATAAATATAAATCATCTACAACGCTAAATAACATCCAGCGCTAACAGTTTTTGGTCTATCTCTTTTTATTTACACGTCCCTTTAGAGGAAAAAATACCAAATTTGACACTAGCAGAGTTTTATTAATTTTCTATACAATACTGTATTCCATTATCATTTCCCCATTACTCTTCTCTTAAAACATTGTTTTAAATAGCTGTATACATTTCCATTTGAAGGCCATACTGTAAGATTTTCAAACCTTTTAGTTTTCAGAACTCTTAATAATAATCGAGACTGACATATATGTACATGTATCTTTGATATATTATTCCCTTAGGATAAATTCTGGTAAGTATAGTTCTTCCATTTTTAAACCTATTTACTGTAACACAAAGAGTCTGAATCAAGCATCCATTCAAGCTGCAAGCGTTCTAGAACACACTGGCAGCACTGCCACTAGTTAACCATTTTTTAAACCTTCTTTGACATTTGGGGTTTTAATTATATTTTATTTCTAAAACTATTTTAAGACACTTTCCTTGCATTTCTCAGTCGTTAAAATTTTACTTATCATTAACCGACTTGTAATTATTTAACGTTTACATTTCCCTAAAAACACTAGTAAAATTAGTGTTTAAAGACTCCTTTAAACATACACAATCGTTCAGATCAGAAGTGTTTTACATCCTTCCGAGTTAGTTCAAAATGCAACTTAAAAGCAAATCCACTTAAGCACAGATATGTAAAGGTAACAAACAACACGGAAACTTTCCGCCTGGGTAAAATATACACTAATGTTAAAACCATGTGATGTTAAGTGCAATATCATCTAGCTAAATACCTTTTTTCCAAATCTTACATAACCAACCAGAACCTTCACGTAGTACTTCAATTGTGTTTAATTTCAAGTCTGCAAAAATGAATTTAAGTGGAAAAGGCAAACAGCTTTTTTTCCAAGTTATCTTCCCCACCTTTTTAGTTTCTAAAGCAATGCTAACGCTGACAAACTATGTATAAAGACTGCGTAGATAATTGAGCCACAGAGTTCTTTAATGGAAGTTTCATTTTGAACATTTATGAAAATAGCCTAAAATATAATTTTTGTCCATGGAGAACAGCTGAAATTTACCTGGGAGAAAACTGTCCTACTATTTAAAAATCTTAAACCAGGCCCGGTTTAACACGCAGAACGCAGCATCAATACAAAATCTCACGACAACCACTTGGGAACTCAGTGACTCTCTCACATTATTCCAGCGCGCTTGAAAAGACTAGAAATTTCGGAATCGCCATAACCGTTCTCGAAATACCTAGCTGAAAAACTGTGATCCAACAGGCCTATTCCACGGAAAAGGACCACAGAGCACGATAACCATCTAGGAGATATTCTTCCAAGGCAACTGGTAAAAATCCCTGCAGAACACAGAACATGGCACAGCGCTAGCCCTGGAGAGAACAACGATGCGGAGCCTACACCACGGTCCTCAAAGCCCTTTGTCTGGAAACCGGAAGGTCCCACACCACACGATCCTCTAGCCTGGGAACATTTTGATAAAAAGAAAACGAATGTGCATTGACTCTCTAAAAAAGAACACATCTCCTGCCTCGCAGCGTCCTGCAGAAGCCTTTACCCACGACGCAACACGAAAAACAGGCGTTAACGTTTCTTTTTTTTTTTCCCGGCCATTTTTACGCGGTGGGGGATGGGGAGGGATTGTCTGAGGTCCGGCTAAAACCGCGCGCCTGCGTGCGGGCGGGGGACGGGGAGTCTTAGGGGGCGCTCTGGTGCGATGGGCGAAACACTAGGAGAGGGATCGGTCCCCAAACGGCAAAGCTCTTCAGCCTGCGAAATCCTCCATTTTGGGGCACGTTTTCAGGCGCAAAGAGGGAAAAAAAACAAGCGTATCTGGTGATGGCGCTCTCCAAAGACGTCGCCATCTTAACTCTCCGCCCCACACAGCAGGCCCCCTACGGACAATCGCTCCCTCAGGCCCCGGGTGCTCCTCCCTCCACCTCACCGCTGCGGCCCGCGTGTAACGGGCTCGGCGTCCCGCCCCCGCCCACAGCAAGCTCGGGACGCGGTGTGTGCGGCCGATCGGCTGCCTGCGGCGCCCCCCGACTCTCCCGCCGCGCCCTGGGGCCCTTGGCCGGCCGTACGTCTTCCTCCGGGGCTGCTCACCTCCGCAGCCCGAGGCTGGTTGCGCCGCCACTGCGCTCCTAACATGGCGGCCGCCGATCAGGCGGCTCACATACGCAGCGCGGAGGGAGGCAGAGCGGGCGAGCGGGAGCGAGCAGAAAAGGCGCGCCGCCGGCTCCCCGAGGCCCCCGTCGCCATCGCTGCCTCCTCCCGGCGGACGCAGAGGGCCCCCGGCCACCCCACCCCGATTCTTACCCGCTTCACGCCTACCTTAAAGGAGAGGGAAAAGGAGAGGTACCTCTCTCCCAGCGAGCGGGACGCGGAGGCTCCCACAATCCCCCGCACCGGCGCTGCTAAGAGGTGGCAGCGGCGGTTGCAGCCCAAGAACAACCCCACTCTCGCGAGAGTCGTCCTTCTCTCGCCCCCCCCCACCCCGCCCCCTTGAGTCCCGTTCGGCGCGCGCCGGGCCTCTCCCCAACCCCAACTCTGCGAGCACGCTTACTCTCGCTGTCGGCAGTTGCCGTTGTTCTAATTCCTGAGCCTGCCTGTGGCGGGAATGCAGACGGCCACAGCCTGAGAGTTTGAGTCCCATTCCTACAAAAAGGTTTCCCCGCCCCCGCGCCCCCCCCCCCACGACAGCCCCTACATTGCACTGTGCAAAATTTAAATAGGGTATGCGTTAGAAGCTAGTCACGGGAGTTCCTTTGACCCGATTTCTGTCCTCTCTGGTTATTCTGATCATTTGCCGAGGGGTAGGCTGCGCTACGAAGGGGTAACCACTACGATTTTGACTGGGCTTTAATCTCAGTAATTCCGTAGGAGGGTCATTGGGGTGTAAAATAGCGAGCCCGTCCCAGCGAAAAGTCAGACGCCGCCACTCGGTGAATTCGACCGAAAGTAAAACACTTGAGACGGACAGGACCCTGCATAGCCCGTGTGAAAACCCCGAGGTAGATTTTTGAGACATTGCTTAGATAGGGTTGAAGGAAAGTTTTAAACTCTGGGGTTTCAAACTTAAATGCAGATGTGCGGGCAGTCAGCCTGAGGTATAAATCAGTGAATACAAGTACTGATTAACAACACTCAAGTTTTAAAAATCTGATTCAGTGTGTGCTGAACCAGATGCGCGTCATTCTGGTTCCTCTGCGAAGGTAGGAAAGGGGGCAAAGATGGAAACTACCAGAGACAAGAAGAAAACAGATCATTTAGGACAAAAAGAAGCAAGTCTTGTTAATTTGGATGTGGAAGATGAGGGAGTCAAGGATGAATAACTATGGTTAATGGAACACTGGAAGGGGATCAGTGAGACTTTATTAAAGCATAACTTTTTCTCTTTTAAAATACTAGTGCCTTTATTTTTTTCCTTTTAAATTAAGGTATCATTGATATACAATCTAAGGCTTCACATGAGCATGTGGTTACAACACTCACCCATATTATCGAGTCCCCCACCCCATTGCAGCCACTGTCCATCAGCATCGTATGATGCTAGCTAGAGTCATTGTCTTCTCCGTGCTATACTGCCTTCCCCAGCATCAAAGGAGTGGTATTTATGGGCCTTAAGTTCAAGTGAAAAGGGTGTGGGTTATGACACATTTTGAGTTAATGATATAAATGAAGCAATGGGCATTGAAAGATGAGTTGGTATAATACGGTCAACGGCCACAGGACCAAGCCGTAAGAAACTCACCAGGTAGACTGAATGTCAAAGGAGGCTGAGTATATAGAGGTAAGGGAGAAAAGCTAAAAAAAAAAAAAAAAAAAAAAAAAAAAAAATAAAATAGGGGAAGAAGCGAAGGCAGAGACATCGTGTTGCCTTGTCAGCCAAAATACCTCAAGGACAAAGCAATCAACAGGGTCAAATACTATCAAGGGATCAAGATCAGACTAGAAACATCTACAAATGACTTAGCAACAGGGACATCATCGTTTAAACATTATTGCGTTGCTCCCAGTCAAGTGGGAGAGGAAGTCCGACTGAGATGCTGAGTGCATGGAAAGTCGAAACTACCCCAAGGCAGAAAAGGTTTGGGTATGGAGACTGGAGAAAGCAGGGTTGAGGAAGGTTTTTTTGTTTACCACGGGAGTTTAATGCTCAATTAACATGTTAGCAGTTAGGTCATCTTAGGAAAAGATTGATTGAAAAAACAGGGAAGGATTCACAATATATGTTCCTAAAAGAATGGGATCCCAAGACAGGAGGCCTGCCCTTATTTTAATGGGTTTGGAGGACAGTGCTGAATGCTCATTAGGTTTGGCTGAAGACATGGGAATTATAGTCAGGTGACTTGAGTTTTCTCTGTGATTAAGTGTAAGTGATCTGTTGAAGGCTAGACTTGCAGGAGGGAAAACTTCTAAGATAGCCATTCTGAAGAGTGGTACTGCAATCACACATCTCCATGCATGTCATGATTTTCTACAGGCTTTGAGAAGGATTTCAATACAATTCATCAAGGACCGGGGCTCCCCTGAATAAGTGATGTTTAAAGCCCACTATGGAGTTAGGTTTCAAACGAAAAATTGAATCCTAATTTTTAAGTGAATCTTGTATCTTCCTTTCATTTGAAAGCAGATCTGCTCTCAATTTTGTGAGCCTTTGATTCAAACTAACCTTAGCTAACACTTCCCCTTTATGTTGTCTCCTGCTTTTAGATGAAACAAGAGGCTCTGCTATTTATTCTGGGGGAAGTAACACGAATGCATCATAGTTCAGAGGCACTTACCCACGCTTTTGTACAAGGCTGTAATGCCATCTGGTGATCATATGGAGAAGGAATGTCAAGCTTTTTCAATTGAGTAATTATTTATTGAGGATCAACTTAGTGGCTCATTAGCAAAAAGGCACATTGGAAACCAATGTTAATGTAAGATTTCAGTCATCAAATGCCTGTTTCATGAAAGACATTGTACAAGCATGGGGATACAATGATGGGTAAGACAAATCGCCAGCTCTTGAAGATCCTGGTCTGATGAAGGAGACTGGACAAGGAGTCTGGCCTCAAGGTGGGCCTGGCTGTAAACAGAGATGATCAATTGTTCTAGTTATATTTTGGTTACTTGGGAGAGGGTGTGATGCAAACCAGAGATTATAAAGAATGAGGCTACAAAGCAAGAATTTCTGCTGAGACTTTGAAAGGTTTAAGTGACAAGTTTGGTACAGCTTTAAACACCAGGATGGTACAAATACGAGCTCACGGTGAGACCTTCTAGTTTTGAGCAGAGGAGACGTGACAATGTGTAGATAGATACTACACAATCGCTGAGCAGCTGATAATGCATAATCATCATGATTTTGAGAGTAATGTACCATTATTCCTGTATTACTGAGTGTTAAGAAGCTTAAGGTGACACAGCCAAACAGTGACAAAACCAGAATTTAAACCCAGTTCTATATACATCCAAACCCAGAACTCTACACTGTACTGCCCTTCAGCAGAGTTGTGGTCTCAATCTCCTGGCAGTCTACCATCTAGTTATTTCTCAATAATTTAACACCCTGAAACCAGGTCATTTCTATACTTCAGGTTATTTAAAAACAGAAAACTGTCTACCAGTGGCTCTTTTAAGCAGTGCATCTGGAAGGGCTGTTACTAGCTTTGACCAATAGAATGCAGATGTGACTTTTAAGATCTGCTTTCATCCACTTGGAACCCAGATACCATGCTGTGAGAATTCCAATATGAAAAGGCCTATAGAAAGAACCAAGGCGCTTCAGTGTACAGCCCTAGGTGAGCTCCCAGGTGACAGCCAGTACCAAGTGCCAGCCAAAGTGAAGATGCCAGATGGCTAGAGCCCCAGCCAAATCCACATGTAACACAACCACCCAGCTGAGCCAAATCAACCCAGATTTTTAATACCACTAGGTTTTGAAGTGGTTTGTCATGCAGTGATACATTAAACTAAGACTTATTTTCTAAAGCTATGCTGTCCACTGTCCAATTCCATAAACTACATTTAGCTAGCTGACAGCTTATAGACATTTGTCATTGCAGAAATTTTTATTATACGGTGCTGTTCTAGAGCAGGGGTCAGGCAAAATTTCTGTAGAGAGCCAAATATTTTCAACTTGTGGGCTTTACAGTCTCTGCAATTATAGTGCAAAAGCGATCAGACAAATGAGTGCCTGTTCCATTTCTTTGATAACTGTTACCAAATCTACTTGAAAATCTGCTGGAAAATGGAATTCCAAATGTGAATTTTATTTGCATTAGCTGTGGTCAAATATCTTTGAAGTGTTTATTATCTTTTGCCAATTTACTGAGTTGATGAACTTTCACTTTTTGATTTATAGGAGCTGTATTAAACAGAAAAAAACTAGTTGTTGGCAAACATCTTTTAACAGTTTTGGTTTTTTGTTCATGGTGTTTTTCCATACTGAATTTTAAAAATTTACTCAGATCATTTATTCAATAATTCTTCATTTTGATTTTAACTTAGAAGGCAAAGCCACTACACACAATTACATAAAGAAAAAACTGCATGTTTTCTTCTTGTACCTTTTAAATATAACTTGGGTGTCAGAGTTTATTTCTGGACTTCCTTATCTGTTTCCATCCACTGAGCAATCTATTTGGGTGCCAGTACCCTGTTTTATCCTTTCTGTGATGTTATATCTGGTAGGGCTAGTTTTCCTTTATGACTCTAAATTTGCACAATGTTATTTTTCTATATGACTGTTAGAATCAATGTGTCTAGTTCCAAAAATAATCCTATTTCTTTTAAGATTTTTATAAATTTACCATTTTCTTTAGGATTATCTTTATGTTGACATTTCTTAGGCATGGTATGACTTATTTACTACAGAAGGTCTCATTTTGTCTGTCAGTATTTTGTTTTTCTTCATATGTAACTTATACAAGGCCGCATAACTATTCCTTGCTTCATTTTCTTTCCAATTCACCTTCAAATCGAAAACTTGCTATTTCAATGAACTATTTATTTTCAGTTTACACCCACAGTCATATTTCTAAGTAAACTCACCATCTACAAGTGATTTTTACCTTTCTCCATTTACACATTCTCTTGCCTAATTACCTTTGATGGTACCACTGAACAAAAGCTCTTTCTCTTTTCTAAAAAGAATATTTTTGGGGTTTCCACATTAAGTAACACACAGGCTTCTGGAAAAGATACACTGAATAGGTTAGGAATGAATGTTGACTCACCAATTTTAGCAAAGGACATTTTAGCAAGTAGCATTATGTAATTTTTATTGAAATCAGTTCATTGCAAATAGTCTTGAAGTAATCTATGATTCACTTTTCTGTGTTGTATTATTATGGAATGGTTTGTTTACAATGTGTATCTATTGTAAGTCTTTAACAGGTACGCCACTATTTACAGGAAACTATAATGGGAACCCAACTTCACTCTTCTGAACATGTAAATCTTTGAGGAATTTTTTAATGTTTTGATACTCTTATTCTGACCCTCACTGAACAGTTTAGAAGGGCACACATTGAAGAACTATAATAAAATGTGATAAACTCTATCAAAGGGCAAGACTGGGTGGGGGATGTGTGTGACCTATTAAGGCCTTCCAGGCCTTTGAAAAAACCTAAGAGACTCATGGGTGATATGAGAGAAAGACTCAAGAAGATGGGGACTCCTTTTAAAGCAAGGCTAAAGGCTATGTCTGCTCTGTGTATGTTAAGAACAAAAGAAAGCCTTCTCAAGCTATAGTAAAAGTGGCCAAGATACCGATGGCCTGAAATAAGGTATTTGGCATCTGGCATAGATTTAAGAGACCAGAAGTAAGAAGACAGGCGTTTTGGCCCCTGAAAGATGTTAGTCTGAATGAAGCTGATAACTGAAGAAGCAAGTATTTATGAGAATTAGTTGGGAAGACTTGAGGCACCATACATGCAAGCCCCAAACCAAACACTAGCTTTGGAGCCAGATTAATTAAACACCACAGTAGTTCCTGGACCTATTCACTGTGTGACCTTGACTAAGTAACAGCCATCAGTCATGTACCTTGTAGAGCTGTTGAAAGGACTGAGATACGTAGAATGAATTCAGTTCTGGCACACTGGTTAACATGCAGTAGATTTTGTCAATGTCCTATGGTGCCACATGCCCAACAGTATATTTACATGAATATCCTAAAATGACAAAAGTATAGTTTCAAAGGTTATTCATTTCTATAGTCCCAGAATATCTTAAAAATTATCCACTTAAGTCTAGTTATAGCCTAAGTTTTAATCTAGCACATACTTGTCAGTGTAATGACTGCTAATAAGAAATGTTCTGTAATTTAAATTTTTAGATGTTTTACAAATTTTCCTAACTATAGACATTTACAGATTACCAAAAAAAGTAACAAAAGCTCACACATATAGTTTAGTTAACAAATGCCTCAAGTTTGAATAAACCCTCTGCAAATCCATTATTTTAATTTAATACTTCTTGAGGCTAAATTTAGTTTCTAATAGCTGTGCAGTATGTTGTATCTCTAGTGCCCACTAGCAAATAATTTGGAAATTGGACACCTTTGCTTTTATGACTTTTTGTTTCAAAATGTTAAAGAAAAAAAAACAGCACTTTTGTTACCCTTACTTACTGGGGTAAGGTAACACTGAAATTATTGAAAAAGCAAGCTATGCCTAAGGCCTTAATCTATTTTGGGTACATTATTAACATTTACCAGCTGAGGGTCTTTAGTCAGCTGTCAGTAGAATTGAAGCTGCTTAGCTGTATTGGAATAAAGCGGGTAAATAATACCTTCAAAGGACCCTTACATGGCATCTGTCTCGCTCTGTGGTAAAACATGGTGTAATGACATATATAAGCATTCAGGTACTCAGACCAAGTGGCTTCTCTGCAGAAGTATGGTCTGAGCTGGGATCTCAAGGTAGACAAAGTGAAGAAGATGGAACCAGGAAGAGAAACAGCACGTGTAGAGCCCTAGCAGCAAAACGCTTATCAAGGACTGACAGAAACCAGTGTGGCCAGAAGGGAATCAGGGTTGTAAGGATGAGGAGGTGAGAGAGGTAAGGGCTAGCCCGTGCAAGGCCAGACAGGCCATGATAAGGTGAGCAGGGCTGGGTCTTGTTCCTAACTTATCCCTAATGTCTAGCATAGAGTTCAGTTAGTAAAAGCAATAAACCCAAAGGGTGAGTTAAATGACCAGCCCTCCGACCAGAGATGTGATCAGCATAGGTTACTGTCTCTTCCTCTAATTCAGCCCTGGAGATATTAGACAAGTAAGAGAGAAGTTAGGGTATGAGCAGTCCTCTGGAAGAACGGATCTCAAGTGGGTCCTGTTACACAGGGATAAGAATTGGAAGCCCAGTGTAGAAAAGAGTAGACGGTGCCACAGGAGCTGGGGTAGTATAGGCTGCGACAGAACTTCTCTGTTTCATCTTTTCCCCTTCCTGTTCACTGCCTCATGTCCAACCCACCTCTGGCTGGGGTGGCCAGCACACTGTAACCTGAGCCCCTCAAGTTCTCCTCTATAGAGATTACACTGAGGGGATGGCGAAATTCCACTGTCTGCCACTCTGGTGAAGTTCAGATCCTAACTCAGAGGCTCTGTGCCTTGAGGGGATCTTCACTCTCCAATTCATTAGGACACTAGGGCCGGGGCTTGGCTCCTTCCTTCTAACAGCAGCTGATACCTCAACTGTGAGCTCACAGGATAAAAATAATCAGTTATTTAGGGACTATAGCATCTGCTACAAAACAGTCTCAACCATTATTCCAGACGAAAGAGAGTAAACAAAGACCATGGAATAAAATGTGTTGAATACTGAAAATATAATATTTATAGAATATAGGGGACAGTGAACTAAGGATCCTGGTTAGCATACGTACGTATTTCATTGTTCTGTTAGCGGATAGGGCCTTGAAGCCACAACAAAACACCTCAGTATCAAAAGCACATCTAGTGTCCAGACCTTGGTTCTGGTACCATTCTCCAATAAAGGAACCAGTGCTCCTTGGATGAGTAGTTGACTCTGGGATTGGAACAGGAAAGATACAAGATGAGCCTGGAGCACGTTATAGTGCCATAAGGCGCCTCTCAGTGCTTAAAAACAATTCCACAATGAGTCTACGAAGAGTTCCCAATGGCCAAAGCTGGAACAGTGAACAAAGTATTATTGGATTATTTCCCAAGGTATAAAATAAATATCCATGAGTCTATAGTGGCATAAATAAATGGAATAAATGGAGAAAAGACCAATTATTTCTGAAGAGTTCCAAGTAACTTATGTAGACATTCCACCCTCAAGGAAAGCACAACTCCCCTCTCAAGTGTGGGCTGCACATAGTGACTTCACTACAAAGAGCACAGTATGGGGGGTGGGGAGGGAGGGGAGAGAACTTAACAGTGGTGAAACACAGGAAATAAGACTTCAGCCAGGTGATCCAGGTTATATCTACAGTAGGCAGTCATGCTAATAGTATATACACTGGACATGTGATGAGAGTGGCACCTTAATTCTGTGGTCTTCCTCTCAAAATCCCTTAAGCCTAGCGTAATCATGAGAAAAACCCAATTCTAACTGAGACTTTCTACAAAATACCTAACTCAAAACTCAAGGTCATCAAAAACAAGGAAGTCGAAGAAGTTGTCGCAGCCAAAAGGAGCCTGAGAAGACATAACTGAATGTATAGTATCTTCAGTGGGGTCCTGAAACAGACAAAGGACATTAGGGAAAAACTAAGGAAATGCCAGGGACTTTAGTTAATAATAATATATTGATATTAGCCCATTAATGGTGACAAATGTACTGTACTATAATTATGAGTAATTAATAGTTAATGTATTAGTATCAATATTAGTATGGGGGAAACAGAGTGGGGCACACGGAAACTATTATCTTAGTGACTTCTCTATAGATCTACAACTATTCTAAAATAAAATAAATGTCAAGGTCCCTTTCATCACCTCTTTCCCAGGCGGTAAAGTTACCCTTAACAGCAGTACACAACATCTTCATACCTCAAAGGGCTTTTTTACTGGAGAATAGGGAGGCCCAGAGAAACAGGGGTTCCTTTTGAACCAGATCTTAGGATACTAAATTGACAAATATATGACCCAGCAAATTGGCTCATTAAGTGTTCCTAAATAGTAGTAAAGAGAAAGATGCTGCTAAGCAGACATTCTAAGTATTACAGTTGATTTGTTAATTCAGTGAAATTGTTTTCCAAGAGAATTATCGACAGGTCCATTAACTGGAGCTGTTCATAAAGCACCAATTAAACAAGATCCACAGGAGTCACTGTCACTCTTTTAAAGTTCTTAATTAGTTGCTCTTACCACGTTGTTTTGTGTGAACTCCTAGGCACTGATCCACCTTTTTGTGTCCCTTTGGGGCCAGTAGAATTTATTCCTCTGGTTTCGTTCTCCTCATTAAAATTTGAGACATGATCCAAAACTTCAATGCAAAAGTCTATTGACAGCAGTTTCTGTCAACCCTGAAAGAAGAGAAGTAATTTTGGTGAGGGTGAGGATTTAATAATATGGGTAACTGCTGAGCCACTGTGTTGCATATTTGAAACCAATAAAAGATTGTATATCAACGATACTTCAATGAAAAAAACAAAGGGGAAATAATCTATTGACATGTACCAGAAATAGCATTCAATACTTGGGGACCCCTACTCACCCTGTTTTAGTTTTTCCTTTTACTATGGTTATAGGACTGGGGCCTGAAACTTCAGAGTAATGAAGAGGGGAACCTGTGTTTACTAACAGCCACCTATTGCAGGTGGTGGCAGCTTGGATATTTATAGACCAATAACCGGGCCAGTCCAATTTCAGTTTCCATCACAGCATGGGAAAAGGATAATAGAGAAAGGGAAAGAATTACTAAAAAGCTACTTTGAAATATTTCACTTCATCTTCTTAGACTCAACAGGAAATAAAAAAATCAAATCAACAGGGAGTCATAGGTGACTAATTAACTTCACTTATCAAGTAGGAAATCCCATTAAATTATTTTAATGTGGATGATTAAGCCATTGAAACCTCTTGGGGTACTAAACACAGGCAAACACCAAATGAATTATCCCTTTTCAAGTATAGCAACATGGCAGCCTCTATCTGCTCCTGGGTAGCCTTACCAGGGTCAGGAAGGTAATCTGTATGCTCAGACGACCTGAGATCCCAGATTTTAAACCCCAGCTACTCATATCAAACATTTTCCTCATTCCTTAGGAGCCATTTCTACTTCACTACCTAGGACTGAGGTTGTAATGAGGCTCTGCTTGAAACTGAGGACTGCTGTTCATTCACAGAACCTCTCCCTTTGGTGTAAAAGTGGAGAGAACCCCTATGATAAAAGTAACCCATGCAAAAAATATACATACCAACCAACCAAACTCAGACTATTCTACTACTGATAATTTACTAAAGTCACCTTAGTCCTCTGAAAGATGCAGAATTTAAGTCTGTATGATAAAACTTGCTACAGGCACGGGTATTAATAACATGGAATTTTTCAGGGAGACATGTTGGTACTGGCCACGAATCTGTCACTGAAGAGCTACCAGTTCTCAAGGCTTGAGTTTCATTCTCTAGAATAGGGATTAGCAACAGCCCACAGGCCACTTCTAGCCTGCCATCCGTTTTGGAAAGGACCTACAGCTTAGAATGACTGGGAGAAATTTTTTCATTCTGTGACACTGAAGATGTTACGGAATCCCAATGTCAGTGTCCATAATGTTTTCTTGGAACCCAGTAATGTATATTTGTTGGCATACTGTCTATAACTGCTTTCACACTGCAACTGTAGAACTGGGTAGTTGCCCTAAAATATTATCTGGTCCTTTATAGGAAGCTTATGAACCTCTGCTCCAGAACAGCCGTGTGTATTAACCTTCTGCGTTGGTGGAAATGTTTTCTGAGCTGTCCAGTATGATAGATACCGAGACAAAGAAACTGATTTTATTTAATTTTTGTTAATTTAAATAGCCATATGTATTGCAGAGCAGAGTCTTAAAAAATGAGGGTTAAGTCTGGAACTTTAGGTCATGCATTCTTCTCTAAAAGTCTGATACCCTCCAAAATTTTTTGGAATTTTAAGTTTTTCTACCCATGAAGAAAACCTCATTCCTCCTTTGTTTTTCCTTTCCTGTCACATTACTACCACACTCTCAACAATTCTGACACCAGGTATGTGTGGGTTTTTCTCATACCAAGCAAATCTGTGTTACCAATTGTGTGTCCTATAATTTAACTCAATTTTGACACCATCTACAGCCGGAGATGCTGTCAGATCCCCCAGGTTCAGGACAGAGTCCAATAAGATATCTCCATGTCCCCCCTTCAGTAGCCAATCACAAGCCCAGGTTGCCTGTGCTTCTGACCAATCAGCTATAATCAGAGGGTCCCACAACCCCCAACTTGAGTTTAATTTGCATAGTAGCTCATAGAACTCAGAAGTTTACTTACTGTTTACCAGTTTATTATAAAAGGATACAGATGGATATCTACATGGAGGAAAAGCACAAGGCAAGGCATTTGGAAAGGGGTGCTGAACTTCCATGCCCTCTCTGGGTGCACCACTCTCCCAGCACCTTTGAGTGTTCAACATCTTAGAAGTCCTCTAACCCCATAATACCTAGATTTTTATGGAGGCGTCATCATGTAGACATGATCAATTAACTCTATTTCCAGCCCATCTCTCCCCTTTCTGGAGAATGGAGGTGGGCCTGAAAATATCAAGTTTCCAACCCTTGCTTCATCTTTCCAGTAACCAGCCTCGTTAGAACAACAGACATTCCTATCACCAAGGAAATGCTATGGTACTTAGGAGTTCAGTGTCAGAAACCAGAGTCAAAGACCAAACATTAGAAAAAAATATGTTCCTAGTACTCATCACAGGAAATTACAAGGGTTTTAGGAGCTCTGTGTCAGGAATGGGAGCAGAGACCAATAATATGCTTTTTCTATTATTTCACCCATCTTTGCAGAAGCAAGTTAAGTAGAACTTACATGACAAAAAAATACACGTTACTTATCCTGATGTCACACGGGGCTGTCAGACATCTGAGGTCCTGATGGAGCAAGTTCGTCACTCAGGTGAAGGCATCTGGGATTCAAAAAGGAAAGGAATGACAGGCTGTCCCTAATATAGGGCCCTTTTCTTTTCCATTTTTTATTAAGGAATTTTTTTGTATCTTTAATATACAATCACATGAGCAACATTGTGGTTTTTAGACTCCCCCCCATTATTAAGTCCCCACCACATACTCCATTATAGCCACTGTCCACCAGCGTAGTAAGATGCTATAGAGTCACTACTTGTCTTCTCTGTGCTATACTGCCTTCTCCGTGGCCCCCCTATGTCGTGTGCTAATTGTAATGCCCCTTATTCTCCTTCTCCCTCCCTTTCCACCCACCTTCCGCAGTCCCTTTCCCTTTGGTAACTGTTGGTTCTGTGAGTCTGCTGCTGTTTTATTCCTTCATTTTCTTTGATCTTATACTCCACATTTGAGTGAAATCACTTGGTACTTGTCTTTCTCCGCCTGGCTTATTTCATTGAGCACAATACAGGGTCCTTTTCTTTTCTTTTTTTTCTTTTGATATCATTAATGTACAATTACTTGAACAACATCATGGTTACTAGACTCCCCTATTATCAAGCCCCCCCACCCCCACATATCCCATTACAGTCACTGTCCATCAGCATAGTAAGATGCTATAGAAATACAGGGACCTTTTCTAAGAGAAAAAATTTGTTTGCACCCAGACTAGGACCAACTCCACAGGAGGAGTTACTCCACTCTCAGAGGTACAAAACACTGCCCAAAGGTACGCAGCCACAACACCAAAACAGTGCTTGAAGCCAGCCCTCAACAAAGGCAGCATTTGCTCTTCCAACAGTGTAACACCATCCAAGGCATCATAGCAGCCTGGACAGCTGACAACCGCTGGATGACTCCTAAACAGCTTTATTTGTTTCAGATACCCAAGCACCCTAGGTAGAAAACATAGGCAGATATCCCCATAAAATGAATGTTAACTGCAAAACAGAGACCTGGAAGCACTAAGTGCCCCTGCTGCCAAACCCTTTAAACAAATACATAACAGGAATCTTTCCCGTGCCTTCAGTCATTTTATATCCAACATTCAGAATTCCTGCCATGTGCCAGTTGCTACGCTTGGGATCTAGCAGTGAGCTAGGCAGGATACATTATCCTTTCCTTTGCAGAATATACAACTCCTTATAAATTTCTCAGATGGAATGATACAGATAATCTCCAAAATCCTAAATGCTTTCAGACTATAACTGCCAAAATTCCACTCAGCCTTTCACTGCCCAGAGCCTGAATTTGTGTGGGGGCAAATATAAGTGATTTTACCTCTGAATTGTTTCCTGATGGACACCAATTAGCAAACAGGCCTGGCATGAAGGTAGTCAATGTTGGAATGAACAGAGACATTTACCTGAAAACTCCATATACAGACGGCCACTTGCCACTAATTTCCTCTCTTCAGGAGGGCCAAGGATGCCCTCCTTTCAATTCATCCTAAGAAGAAAAAGATTTTACTGTTCAACACCCCAGATTAAAAAACAGCAGCTTGTAAGGCTGCTTTTCCATAGTGATGGAAACAGAATGCTCTCTGCCATTTATGATTTAACATATTTTTAATACCCTCAAGATTTTATTTCCCATTTTGCCTTTTTCTTCCCCACGATTACCATTAAAGCTAACCATCACCCAAGCTCTCTAGATATTGCTAGTCTTAAGACCTGACATGTAAAAGGCTCTTCACAATGAACATGAGGTATTCACACAAAGCACTCAATACTTAGCTAGGAGATCCTTTCAAGGGAAAGCCAAATGATAGAACAAAACCAGCTCTGATAAATAACTCCCCCACCTTCCAACATCCTCACCAGTTCTTCCTATGGAAACTAGCATGTCCCTTTTCACAGAAGCAGCAACTAAGTCAGCCCTATTGGGAGTCTCCAGCTATCACCCTGAGTGATAAATGTTTGCTTAGAACTGAGAAGCATCTCAGAAAACTAGCAATCCAAAAGCAAAACCACTACAAAGGTGACTCAATACCTACTGCTCCAAAAGGGCAATACCTCTGCTCACTTCTGAAAATCAGTGAAAGACGAACACAAATAAACTGTCAGCCTTAAGCAGAAATCTGTAGTTGTTGCTACGCCTACTGCCTAGAGCCCACCAATTGGTGCTTTTATATTTTATTAAAGAGCCACAGAAGAATGCCCATACTTTTAAAGCAAATTCACATCAACATTTCCCAAATAAAGCATTCCTATAAATATAACAGCTTTGAAATCCTTCTGCCAAGCTTTCATCTTGACTAACTTTATATGATGGGGGAGTGGGAGCCATGCACTCTAATTTCAGTGAAATTAGCAAAAAATCCCATCAACTTCCCTCTGTAAGGCCTCTTGTGAGCACTTGCTGGGCATTCAAAAAATAAGAGCCTGACTTTCCCCCTCTACTTATAATTCTTCCATGGCTTTATTTACTTTTGCTGTTTCCAAGGTGTGATTCAAGTAACTTCATACTAGTCAAACCTGTTCAACCAGAACCACTCAGAAGGATCTGGATTTTTAGATTTCTCCCTACCAAGTCATGCTCTTTAGGATTTAACCTTAATGGATGAACAACTATGCTGGCATCCTGGTATAGTTAACAAGAGAGTCGGCATGAACCAAGCCCAGAATGCCAACCAGCTACAGGCTGCTGTTCTCCCAGCAGTGTAACACTTGCCTAGGTACAAGGCAACCTAGGCAGCTGCCTACGGCTGGGGCCAAAGATAGGCTAATGGAGTTGTACTCACCTGGGGCTGCATCTGTCCAAAGTACACAGCTGGCCCCTCTGCAATCAAAGCACTCCAAGTTAGAGTCAGCCAACAGTCAGTGAACACTTGTGAGGAGTTCAAGACCCCTGCCCTCAAAACCCTAAAATGTGGTGGGGCCTGAGCCCCAGAAATATGAGGGCAGGCAATAAAATAAACAGCTTCTTGGAAAACTTTTTTTGTCACATGTTATTATTTCTGTGCCACAGCAGTTCAACAGGGGAAAATTGGTGGTTTAGTGAACAAGGGCCAGGAAGCTTCACTTTTATCACTTAAAAGCCAAGCGCACAAGTAACTTAACCTCTCTGTATCTCAGTCTTCTCACTTGTAAATGGGTATGTTGTTATTAATAGTACTCTGTACACAGGATGTTTGGAAGATTTAAATGGAATATAAATTAAGCCCACAGGATAATAAGTGGTATAGAATGGGCACTCAGAAAACTTGCTGTTATCAGGAGCTACATTCCAGGCAAAGAGATGAATAGGGATGAGAAAAGAGGGACGATTACCCTGGGAGGGGAATGGGCAGTAAAAACTGCAAAGGCTGGTTAAAACTAGATTGAGGGCCTCAATTATGGGACCTCTCAAAGAACAACAAAAGCAGCACTTTAGAAAAAATAACTGGATGCAATAATGGGTGTGAAAGGAAAGGAGGTTGCCATTTCTAGCAACCACCTCAATTACTGATTGAAAGCAATAACCAGAATGTTTGCAAGAATGTAAAATACTCCTACCCATTCACCCTTATAATTTACCCTATTTTTTTGAAGGTTACGGTATTATCTGAAGATCATGCCTTTTCTCAGTCATCCTCTAATTTCACTCCTAACCGCCTCCAAACAATTTAAGGGAAAAGGAAAATGAAAGGGACTTCTTATTCAGGTCTAAAAAGCAATCTAAAATAGCCTGCCCCTTCAGGGACTTGGGCTGAGGGGGCTGACCAAGCTCCACCCTGATACGTGTTCACCACCAAATCTTCTGAAGTCCGTGGCCCTGGAGCAAGGAGTTCCGATCTGAGACCTGCTCTAGGTGACTTCAGGGACAGGAGGGATGGTAGAAAACTGGGGAAGGCCGACTCCTGGGCTGCGATGTCCCAGCGTCTCTCAAGATGCCCTCCAAACCCGGGATCACTAGGGAACGAACCCCAGTTTCGTCCCGTGCTTCCGAAGAAGCCTCCCCACAGCTGCCTCTCGCCAGGGGCTTCTAACCTCCGAGGCTTCTCTCCACCTGGGCCTTACTCACCCGCACGTGTCCGGAGCTCGGCTTCGGCGTTCCGGCCCCGGCGGAGGCCGCGTGGGAAAGGACGGCCGCGAGCAGGAGAAAGGTCCGCTCCGGGGCCAGCGGGCGGGGCTTAAAGCGGGCGGGGCCCCGGAAAGCCCCGCCCTGGAAAAGGAGAGTTGAGAAAACTGAGCGCAGCGGCTGGAGAAAGCGTGGTCCGTGAGAGAGCTGGACGCCGCAGGGGAAGGGGTGGAACCTGGGTCAGGGCTACATATATCTGAGTCCCCATCCCACTTGTTCTCTACTTACGGAAGGAAGGGGCTCTGCGTGCGGAGCGGTAAAGAAACCCTGGTGTGTCCTACTCGTGCCGCGCTTGCTGCCTGCCCGCACGGAGCGCCCCGCCCCCGGGACGCCGCTTCTCACGTTTGTGGCGCCTTTCGGTTACTGCAGGCTCAGCCCACGCTTTCTCCCCTTCCCACACAGATTCTCTGGCTTTCTCCAGCAGCGCTGTCACTCGCTAATGGATCGTCCACCCACGTAGATCGGCTTGGTTTTCGCGACCTCTCTAGGAGGTTTTGGGGTGTATTATGCCCTTCACTCCAATAGTCTAACCCTGTGGGAACACTTTTCTAGAAATTTCTAGAAAAATTTCCCCGTAGTTCTTACAGCACTAAATTGTTTTCTACCTTTGTCTTGCATCTACCTACCACTTCAGCATTTTATTGAAAAAAATAAAAATAAAAAATAAGGGAGAAATGTGGGATTCACATATAAATCAAGTATAAAAATCAAATGAATAATCATATCTGACCTGATTGTTTATAGTGTATGATGCGTGATCAAAACTGAAAGTTTCTGTGATGACTGCCCTTGTACTTACTGTTCATCATGTAAGAACTTATTCACTATGTAAGAACTTGTTCACCATGTAAGAACTTGTTCGTTATGCCTCAGAAGATTGGAGACTGTTGAGAATTAGGCTTGGGATTGATTAATGATTGTGCATTGAGTCCCCTATACAGAATTTTATTGTTGTTAACAACCATTTGATCAATAAATATGAGAGATGCCCTCTCAAAAAAAAAAAAATTTCCCCGTTGTGGGATCTTTAGCTGAGCTGCAGCAGCTAAAGACTACTGGCGTTCTCTGCCAGATGTGACTTGCATCGTGGCACAACCAACCAATGAGGCCACATCCTTAGTCTGCACAGATTGCCCACCGGTCACCAGCGTCTTTTAAAAACACTAAAACTTCCCTCCCCCACTAGATGGTGGCAACATGGTTTTGTCCTGCTGAACAGTTGGTGAAGCTGGGGCTTAGACGGGTAAGGCCTGGCTGCAGTGATTCCTAAATTCATTCCCAAACTTTAGAGCATCACCCTGCCTAGCTCCCCCAGCATCCTACCACTCTGCTGATCTATTGCATCTGGCACCTTTGCCAGGTGAGCCCCTGGAATCAGCCACTGCCCTTGGCATCTGCTAACATGTTTTATTATCTTTTCTCAGCTATTTCATAATGAAAAAAATGTGCATCTTGTCAATCTCCCTACCAAGTCATGCTCCTTAGGATTTAACCTTAATGGATAAACAACTATGCTGGCATCCTGGTGTAGTAACAGTGTACCCTCGAGACCTCTGCTGAGAAAGCCCAGAGCCCTAAATTAATTCCATCAAGAGACCCTAGGCTCTAAGGCCAGGGAGCCACTGAAGAAGCGGTATGAACAAATCCTCTCCAGTTTTGATGGAGCTGTACACAGGCTGTGGCTGGGAAAGGCTTATGTAAATACAGTAATTAAAAAAGTCACATGATCTGTTTTGGGCTGGTAGGCAGGAGCTCTGCTTTGCAGTTAAATAGAAATGTGGCTGCAGGCTGCTGCCATAATCAGTGCCTGCCTCCAGCTGTCACATTGTGTTCATAAAGGAGGGTTATGAGAGTTATAAAACCAGGCAGATTGGGTGGGTAATTGTTCTGTGGAGCTCTGCTGAAGGAGAAACTGCAGTGGCATCTCATATATTTTGCTTTCTTCCCTTCCAAACGCACAAAATGGAGCAGGCAGAGATACCCCGAGGATTCATGAAAAGGAAAGATAAGGTTTGTGTGAAAGTGTGCGTGTGTGCTTTCAGAGAAGAGACAGGAAGTGACTGAGGTTGGGAGATACAGGGCCTTACAGGAGAGAGAGACAACTAACCTAGTGACCACTGGATTCACAGATTAGTTCAGGTAGAAGGGAGGATTTGTGTGGAGGGAAGGCCAGCCATTATGAGTAAGGCTAAGCAGTGGGCCGTGTTCTCATGTCATATTGAAAATGAGGTCACATTTTTTAGGTATAGGCCATTCCGTGTCCTTTGAAGGAATACCTAAATTATGATTTCTTTGATCTATGATATCTATTTTTCTTCATTAAAAAAATCATTCACAGTCAACCTTCTTAACCTCCATCCTTTTAAAATCCGACTTCATTTTGGTAAGTTAATTTATGTGGTCTTTTACCTGTAATACTTTTCTACTTTTTTGTTTGTCTCCTATTTTTGCAAAGACAAATTGTTAGAAATAATAACAAAAAAAGAAAGGCGAGAATTTCTAGAAAAAAAAAATGCATCCAGATGAAAGGCAAAGGATGAGGGTAGGTCCATGAGTTCTGAGTTGACCTCGTAATTGAAAGGCTGGCCCCAAGTGACACTAGGTCCCCAACCTTCTTGCCTGCTTTTCCCTTTCTCCTCCATGTAACCTCTCCTTGCTTCTTGATGCATTTTGCCTGTGACTGCTCTTTTCCTCTCCTCCCTAGACAGGAACTACTAGTAGAGAAATATTTAATCATTTGTTCAGTCAGTCAATCAACATTTACTGAGCATCTTGCATTTGCCAGACCCTGTCAGGCAGGAGCTACAGATCAAGTCAGAGCAATAGGGATCCCTGCCCCACTAAAGCTTACAGTCTCTGCGGAAGAAAGACAGGTATAATAGGTATCCTTGGGCATATGTCAAAGGGCAACTAACTTAGCCTGGGGAGCCAGGGAGAGTACTAGAGATAGCAGCATTCCCTCTGGCCAATCCTGAGCGCTTCGGGTAGAAGAGGGACCTCTCCTTCACCCCTTGCCCCTCTTGCCCCTGCTCTGTAGTAGCTATCTAAGGTAGAGTGGAGCTGGCAGTAGCCCTTGTTATTTCCCCTAAACACGGTTGGATTTGCAAGGATATAGAGAAATTGGAACCCTCATACATTGCTGGTGGGAATGTAAAGTGGTGGAGCTCCTCTGGAAAACAGGCTGGCAGTTCCTCAAATGATTAAACATAGAGTTCCTTTATGACTCAGCAATTCTACTTCCAGGTATATACCCAAGAAATTAAAATGTATGTCCACATACATGTTCATTGCAGCACTTTTTGTACTAGCTAAAAGGTTGAAACAACCCAAATATTCATTCACTCACAAATGGATAAATAATGTGGTATAACCACATAGTGGAAAATTATTTGGTCATAAACAGGAACAAAGTACTAATTCATACTACAACATGAATGAATCTTGAAAGTATTACATTAAGTTAAAGAAGCCAGCCCTCACATTGTTTGATTCCATTCATATGAAAGTGCAGAATAGGAAAATCTATTGAGACAGAAAGTAGAGGGGTTGCTTAGGCCTGAGAGCAAGGATGGGGTGAAAGCCAAAGATTTCAGTTTCTTTTTGAGGGGGTGAAATGGTTCTATAATTGTGGTGATGGTTACACATATCTGTGAATATAACAAAAACCACTGAATTTATACTTTAAATGGGTGAATTGTATGGTCTGTGACTTATTTATTTCAATAAAGCTGTTGAAACCATGACAATGAAAAGCATACTTGGGAACCTGAAAGCTTTGTAATTTTGATTAAAATTGTGGTCTTCATCATCAATGCCAGTTTTAAGCATGAGAAAGGACTTAATTCTGGGTGCTGTGTCCTCTCAAACCTCCTTTGTGTACAAAACACTTAATGCATTAGGATGGGCAGTACAAATAGCTGCAAAGGGGTGGACTGTGCATCCCCATTTTTCCCTTTCCGAACTTGTCTCTCTTTTAACTCTTTAGTTCAACATTTATGGTAGAAGGTATATGGACCTGAAAGAGACCTCCAAGGGTTGAAATTGAATTAATATAATGCCCTTTATATAAACAAATAAAGCTCTTTAGAAGACAGTCAATGTGGTACAAAGAGTAGTTGTAAGGCATCTTGGGATTCTAGGCTCCCTTTATAGCGTGTAGGAAAACACTGTCATGACGTCAGCTAGAGCAAGACCAATTCCCAGTCCTTCCTGATGTTGAGCAAGTTCCAAGACTTGGCTCCCTCCTCACATGCCTCTAATCATCCCTCTATTTGACTTCTAGGCTCAGTTAGTCTATTTCCATACCCCTCATTTTCTCACCATCCCACCCCCACAATGGCCAAATTGGCCCTCCAATCCGGCAAACATTTGCTAGAACATTTGGGAAATTACAGAGGAGATTTCACTTGTCACTTAGGCTCAAATATAGAAAGTAATTTTAAAAGGACAGTGGCGAGAAGCTATTTTTATCTTGCTTGTTTGTGCTGAGTTTTCTTATCTTGATGATTCTCATTTTCTTCCTGGCTACTTCTCTTTTTGCCTTGCTTCTTTAAATTAAACACTGGCCTTTGTAAATCTTTGTCTTAGGTTCTCTTATTTATTTATAGAGTCTTCCCTTTCCATCCTCATCATTCATTAATTTAACAAATATTGAGTATCTACCATGTTGCAGGGCCTGCACAAGGCACTAAGGGGGGTGGAGCGATGAATAACACAGACGTGTTCCTTACCATTATTTTTATTTTATTTTATTATTTTGGGGTTTTTTTAGGAGAGCAAGGCAGAGATTTTTATTTAGAGAAAAAGAGGACAGAGCGCATGGTCTAGGGGTTTTATCAGCAGTTGAGAAACAAGGGCTAGGGATGTACACCTGCTCAGTGGTCTCAAAATGTCTATCTTTGAAAAAACATTAAGTTTCTTATTAGTCTTCTGGGTTATTTTCAAGAAATTTACTGCTCTGATTTCCTCCCAGGATAGCAGCTTCTTGGTCTGGGAGCATATCACTCAAGGCTGTCTACTTTGCTCCCAAGGTGGGCTGAGTTATTGTCTGTTTGTTAAAGAGTATGTTAAGAAACTTACAACTAATTGGGTTTTAAGATGCAATCTTATTTTCAAGGATGGAATCCTTCCTGTTTTTACTAAGTTGTTTTGGGCTTGCTTGTTACATTGCCCAAGCTGCAAATCATTTGCTTATGGCTGGAGGAAGAAAAGTCTGAAAAAAAAGCTGGGCCCCCCAGCAGGCCAAAGCAAATTTCACAATGGATTATCTTGCTTTGTTTTTTCCAGAGGCCTTCACCCTACTCTGTCTAAGCCCATGGTCCCTGTCTCATTCCCCCTTCTACAGATGGAGACCCTAGCTGCTGCTAGGGAAAGGGGGCGATGACCACTCTGGCTGCTTCATGCTGAGAGGGGGTGCAGTAAAGGGTGCAGTTAGGTCTCCATCACTGGTCAGTCAAGAGTCCTCAGATGATGGGCATTTTCATCCTGGGTTCTATTTCCATCACTATTTGCAGTTTCATGGCTTCAAAAGGATTTAAAAAAACCAGCTCCATATTGTAGTAGTCCATGGGACTTCTGGGCCTAACATAGCTTGGACTAGCTTTTGGAGGTCCTGGAGTGAATCAGAGACATTTTGTGAATAATTTGGAATGTACACACAATACTCAACTTTAATCATAGCACAGGTCCCACCTGTGCTGCTGTTAAAGATGTCTAGTGTCATTCTATTTTGTATAACTGCTAGGTGCATTAGTTTTACTTCAGTATTAAGGCCTTTTGAGTGAAAATGGTTAAGAATTTGATATGCCAGATTGCGTCTTCCAAACCAAGAGATGGTATAAAAATGGAGGCTAGGTGATCATACCAATGAAAAACATTCCTAGTCCATCGATGTTGGAGGCTTGGGAAGTTTGCAGCATGTGGGATGTTTTTAAATCCAACATCCTTGCAGCCAAAAAGTTCAGTTACTACACTTATTTAGTTCACTCATTCTTAACAACCATGCTAGATTACTTACAAAACCTTCACTAAACATGACAAATTCTTTAAGCATTCTTCTCTTTTGAAAGATTTAAGCCAGGCTGTATTGCAGAAGATTAATTTCTGTCTCAGGGAGTCTAGTTTAAAGACCTCCCAATTTTTTTAGGGTAATGATGAACCCAATAAGTAGAATAGATTTCCAATAAAAGGATTTAGAAAACCAGTTTTATATTATAGTAGTCCACAGGACTTTTCACCATTTTCCTTCCTTGTGGCAAAATTAATATAGCTGTATAACCTTATTTATATTGCATACTTCTCTCAGAGGCCAAGCCTCTCTAATCAGAGAGTTTGTATTGAGGCCAGGCTTGTGTGCAGAAGATAAGGCACTTTTTTTCTGGGTTTGGGGATCAAATTGCTCCCAACTCTTTAGAATGCATGCCAGAGGCATGTCTGGCTTTAAACTTGAAGAAGACGCTCCCATCTGGAAGAGAGAAAGACAGGTGTGCAACACCTGAGGTCGGCCTTTTCTGTGAGGGCACCTTGGAGCCTGGGTGACAGTGGTCAATCACCTCTTCTGCCAGGCCTACTGGACTTAACCACTCCTTACCAGCGTGGCCTGCACCTTGCCTTGATTTCCCTCTTGCCTTCCTACTAGGCAAGAGTCGCCTCAAGCTCTGGATTTAGTGGGACCTCACCAGTGTGCTCCTACCTTACGCCTTTTGGGAGTTCTAATCCAGACCCTAATTTCTTCTGCACGGACTTTAGCATAGTACACTCGGGACCATTCTTTGAGAGGCCCCTGCCTGTCTGATATGTGCAGGAACTGTGTGACCTCTCGTTGCCAGAACAGTTGCTGGTCAGAGACACAAGCCTGTTCCTCTTCCCTGGGGTTGCGGAAAAGGAAATGCCATACCCCAGGATGACTGCCTTTAAGGAAGAGAGGTCAATAGAATAGAACCATTTACATGTTGGGCACAGTTTTCAGCTTGACTACTTCACCAACCTCATTTACGCTACACAGGAGAAAGTGGCACAGTCCCAAGAGGACTGCTTCAAATGAGGAGAAGGGGAACTTTTTCTAAGGCCAACGATAAAATTTAGACAGAGGCTGCCATGGACAGTTATGAAGGGGTGGGTGGGGTCTATATTCTCAAACACCAGTTTCTGCCACTGCCTGGGAATTATCCTGCTAGTCACCCACTGTAAGAAATCTGACCTGTCAAAGAGGTCAGGGGGTCATCTGTGACTCTTGTGTAGGCAGCAGCCTAGCCAGAGGTTCACTCAACACCATCAGATCAATCGGCCAGAGCTGAGATCCAAGAACCAATGTCCACTAGTCCAGTCTGCCTTCGGAGTCCACAGATTAGGAGAGGAAAGTGGGAAAGCAGCCCAGCCACTCCCCGACATTCCCGTCTGTCTGAAGGCGGGGGATCAAGGAGCGGCAGACACCGGGAAACCTTTCACCGGAGACTTAAGACTGGTAGCTGACACTAATCGTCTTTTAAGTGGCTAATGGGCACCCAGACACATTTTTATGAGATAAAAAGTACAGCATTTAGTCAAGAATAAGAGCGAAGCATAGATCTACCTTGCGGTGGTACGCATCGGGTTCCGTGAAACTGATGAAGTTAGAGGCACACAGAGAGTGTGTAAAGGAAGTAAAGAGTGGCCCTGCCTCACCCAGAGGCCGGGGTGGCCTGAAGCAGCAGGCTGGAAGTCAGAGAGACAGAGACAGAGACAGAGACACTCATGGATACCCAGCTGGGCTGTTGGGGTCTGATTCCAGACACGCGGGCCTTTGAGAAGCCGCTGAAGCGCAGCCTCAGCCTGGACTCTCACAGGTGCCCACGGCTTTCCTTGGTCCCTCGCATCCAAGGAGAGGCCTCTGAAAGGGAGTCCTGGCCTCCACTCAGGAGACTTTCCCGGCTTCTGAGGGAGATGGGGGATCCACTGAGGGAGACGCAGGGAACCTGTTGCTCAAGACTTTGAGATCGGCAGCCAGGCTAGTCCCATTTAAGTGGCTGACGAGCGCCCGATGTTGTGTGCCACAGACGGCTTCCTTCTATAAGGACAGTGAAAGAAAAAGGCAGGTTTTGGATGCCGATACTCACCTCTGAAGTTATCCCGGACGAGCCCTGCAAAATGATGCCAGGGTTCTTGTTCATGGAGTCGAAGAATGAACTTTGCCAACACTCAAGGTAGGAGCGCAAGGTAGAGATTTTTATTTCGAAAAAAAGCAAGAGGACAGAGCTCCTGAGAGCCCCCACCCCCATGGACCTTACCATTATGGAGGTTACAATCTGGGAGGCCAGTGGGCAGGATGAGTTCAGATTTGGTCACATAAAAGCCTTGAGAGAGTTGTTTGCATGCACCTTTCTGATGTTAAGTTTACCTGCAAGTAAGTGGGCATGTGAAAATAGCCAGAATCCCAGCATGTCTGTGGGGTTAGAGAATAAATCAGATGTATCACAAGTAATACAAGGAAACCAAAGACGCAGTTTCTGTGTCATAGACAAGGCCCCTGGGTAGAGAAAACATGGATTTGGGAGTCACTCGTGGATCTGATTCTGACTCCACCACTTATGTATTAGCTGTTTAAGTGACCTCTGGACCTCAGTTCCCTCACCTGTAGAATGGGAATTGTAATCTCTACATTTTAAGTTGTTGGGAAGATTAAATGAGATATATATAAGGAGCCAGGCAGGTTCCTCACTGGGTGAGGAACCCCTAGGTTACTTCCTTTCCCATTACCTCCCCATCCCACCTTTGAATCACACAATTAAAGAAAAAAAGCCCAGTCTCCCCAAGGAAATGAGGCTCCTCTAATGGCATTATCAGTCATATACCCAGAGAGATGGACTGTAACTATATGTGCAATTTATGACAGTCAGACCACTCCCTTCTTCTGGGGTGAGGGAAAGACTGCAAAAAATGAAATTACAGAAAAAAGACAGAAATGAGGGCTGGAAATGTGCCTGGATGCTAGTGAAAGCTACAGAATCTCCTTTCCTGACAGTGTCTGTTCAGAATCTCATAGTATCTGGGGCTGGGGCCGGCCTGCCTGGCGGTCCAGAATAAACCTGCGGACATCTTTGCTTTGCGTTCCATTTAGGGCATCTTTGCGGGAGGAACCGCTGTTGCTTTTTCTTTTCCAAGCCAGGCGTGCTCTGGGGAGGTGGATATCGCCAAGAAGGATCATTACTCAGAAGGAAAGGAAAAATGGCAAGCTGCCATTTCAGGCACTTCATAAATACACTAAATTGAGAGGCTACTCATTGGTTTTACCTGATTCCTCCTCCTTGATAAAGGAGAAATCTTTTCAGTCACAGGTTCCTTGAAGCTGAAAAGGAATCCTGAGCTCCAGCCGTGGAAATTGGCAGAGGCAACAGTCAAAAGAATAAACTGGCTCCGTGGGCAGCACTAGGTTCCCGGATTCCCTTCCCTGCCCCCATTTCCCACCAAAATGGGAAATTTCAGGTTGCCTTGGTCTGCAGTTGCCTTCGAAGGGAATGAGATTAGCTGTCCTTTTCTCCCTCCCCCACCGTATTTATCCCTCTCCCTGATTTCCTTGTTCTCACTTTCCTTCCCTCCTTCCAATCAGCTGTTGGGTCTCATCGTCCACAGCACTGGGATTTCTGTTTCAAGAGCTTTAGAATTCCTTCTTCATCTAAAGTAACGATAGTGTCCTGATCACAAAGGCAATGATCTGTATTTGTAATTTTTAATTTTGCTCCAAGGGTAGTCAGGTGTGTTGGGGAAAGACCTTTCCTGCAGGATTTTTCAGAGCCTTTCATATGCTAATATGAATTGTGAATGTCCATAATATTAGAATATGGGAATCCACATATCCCAAACGTCTTTGGTCTTTTCTTGCCCCCCACAGACCATATTCTGAAACACATGGTCTTTGGAATACACATTCCAGAAACACATATCATCTGTTAGATTCAAAAAAAATACTGTAACATTCATCATTATTTGATTTTTACAAATACCCTATGTATGACAGGGAAGTTTTAATGACCTTACTTTACAGATGAGTAAAACCAAGGCTAAGAGAGGTCACGTTCCTGGCCTATCGTACCATAGCTAGCCAGCAGACAACGAAGCAGGTCTTCATTATGGCCCTGCAGCCTCTGCCCTGCCTTGCACTGCATTTAAATATAAACATATGTGACATCATAATATGATGTGGTATACGATATGGGATCTAGGAGATATCCATGCTATTATTGGTGAATTATTATATTCATTTTCCCCCATGCAACTAAATATTTATTGCATATCTGTTATGTGATTATCACTATTATAGGTGCTGGGGATACAGCAGGGACAAAAATAGACAAAAACACAAATTCTTGCCTTCATGGAGCTTACATTCTACTGGGAGAGAGAGAAATTACAAGATAAATATGTAAAATATATTTAATGATATGTTGTAGAATCATAAGGGCTAAGAATAAAAATAAAGAAACGCATAGGCAGATGTGGAAGTTGCAGTATAGAAGTGTAAAGGGGGCTCAAAGGAAGGCTGCACTGGAAAGGCCACAGGTGAATATAGGCCTGAATGCGACCGAGGAGAGACCACGCGGAGATAGCTGGTGGGCGAGAGGGGCCCAGCAGAGAGAAAAGCAAATCCAAAGGGTCTGCCTGAGGCAGGAGTGAGCCTTGGGGTGAGGCTGAGCTAGGGGAGTAGGGGCTGAGGTTAGAGACATTGAGGGAGTGGGGTCCAGATGCCAAATTTTAGAAGGAAATGAAGTGAAACATGCAGATGATATGCCATGATATAAAAGTAATACGATGGTTTTTATTGTGTTGTACATTGCACATTACTCCCCAAACTTTAAATGAATTATCTTACACAGTTTCTGATGGTCAGAAACTGGGAGCAGCTCAGCTGAACTGGCTCAGGGTCACTCATGACATAGCAGTCAGGCTACCTGCTAGAGCGTCAGTCATCGGAAGGTTCATCTGGGGCTGGAGGATTTGCTTCCAAGGTCACCCATGTGGGAACTGGCTTCCCCCAGATCTAGTGATGAGAGAGGGAGGGCAGGGGAGAAAGAGAGAGACAAAGAAGGAGACAACAGCATCGTTTGTAACCTCATCTTGGAAGTTACACACAGTTGACTGAAGTCAACATGACCTGGGTGTTAAGAAACAGTTTATTCGGTGTCACACTGAGGATGTGGCCCAAGAGCAGCCCATCTGCTTGTTCTGATAAATTGCTCCAAACCTCCTTTGTTGGGGAACATCTTGAATACTTTTTTACAATAGGGGGTAGGTGCAGGGAAGAGGTTCTGTCAATCAATACCACAGGACAATGTCCTAAAAGAGCAGACAATGAGTGTTCTGATGCTATCTATGTGTGAGAGGAAGCAACAATTAGGATTGCAAATTATTCTCCTAAAAGATTCTACTAGGGACACAAGAACCAGACGGGTTTATGTATTTTTGAGCATTCAGGCTGGTTTTTCTTGGGTCTGGGGTGAGGGGTGAGGGGCATTGAGTCTTGTGACACAGGCAGGAACGGTTGCAGGCTATGGACACAGCACAGCAGGAGCTGAGCTCTGCCGACTGGTACCTCTGCAGCTTGCATAGTCCTTTGCCTGTGGGACCACCGTGGGGAACCTCAAATTTTCATTTTATTTCACAGACCATTATTTCTGTCTCTATTGGCCACACAGATAAACCCCTTGCACTATGTGGGAGGGGACTACAAATATGTGACTTTTGGGAGATGGGGATCATTGGCGATCACTTCAGAGCCTGGCCAGCGCAACTGGTTTGCAGGCAATTTCCTCAGACTAACTATTCCTTCCATACGTATCAACAAATACATTCCAGGCATTAGTGCGACCCTTAAAACATGGGAGTTCACAACCCCATCTGGGTTGAGGCTTGACAGGGGCAACACAGAGAACAGAGCTTCAGAAACCCAGTGAGAGTCGAAAGGTCTTATTTCAATTCTACATGAGCTGCTTCTTTCTTCAAAGCCCCACTTCCTCTAGGCCTGGCCTCATTATTTCATCCACCCAATTAATACAATTTGGAATAATCTTGCTTAAACCTGCAAAGAAAAAAACAAAGGAAAGCTGTAGAACTTCAAAGGCAGGGTGGGAACGCCCCTGGGCAATTCACCCTTGAGATAAAACTGGACTTTTATGAAGGGCATAGCCAATTACCCATCTCTCTATAATCTTAGATACCTCCTTGTGGAAGAGAAACATCCTACCTAATTTAGGAAGAATGACAATAGGGACTAGAGCATTTGATCCCTGAGGCCTAGTACTGGGTCTGTCCAGAGACAAAGACATGGTTTTCCAAGAGACGCAGGCCCCTGCCCAACTCCCGCCAGGCTCAGCCTTGGCTGTGCAGCCAGAGTCAGCTAGTTTCCTAAATTGAGCAGCAGATGGCATCATAGCCTCAGGAGCGAGCAGCGGAAGCTGCTGGCAAGAGCAGCAGCTGTCAGAAGCTCAGGCTTGTGCTTGGTATCTGGGGGCTCCTGGGCTGGGGTTGGGGGCTGCTTCCTCAGCTCCCAGCTCAGGGAAGTTTCTGCAAATTGAGATACTGTCAGGCCACGATCTCAGAGAGTAGAGCCTAGAGCCCCCGGTTAGGAAACAGATGATGAGCACAGGGTCTTTTCTAGAATCTTTTCTGGGCTCTTTTCTGAAAAAGATTAAAATCAGGGGTTGCTGTTGCCAGAGCGACTGTGTTTTTTCCGTCACTGCCTATCCCTTGCTCATGAGGATCTGCGTGTAGTATATCCTGGTTTGGGGTCTGGCAGGTCGCTAGCAGGAGCCTTCTGGGACGGCCAAATGGGACCAGAGACAATCTGAGGGATCATCTAGGGAATCCCAAGTGCTCGAAATTCAATCCTCTTTTTATCCCCAACGACCCAAATGAGCCAGCCAGCTCTCAGTCCTGCAGGCTCTCTGTCTTTGCCTCAGTCTCTTTCCCTCCCCTGTGGTTCTGATTTCTTCTCCTCCTCTCTGTTCCACTTTTTCTCTTCTTCCCCTTCCCTCTGTCATCATTGTCCACTTACGCCTTTCCCTCTGCAGATCTCTTTCTTTTCTCTGTTCCAGGGTAGAGAAGAAAGCCAATTACCAAACTGCCTGGGCACAGGGGTTGTAGGCCCTGGATTGCAGCTCCATTGCCCGTCTTCAGGGACACAGCCCCTCTCCACTGGGCCCTTCCCTTTCCTTCTCTCCCTCGCTCCTTGCTTCCCCGCTGCTGCTTGATGGCTCGTCCCATGGAGGGAGGCCTGGAGTAAGGGAGGCCCGGAGGTCACCAGGAGAACATGTTGTTCCCCAGAGCCTGTGCTCCTTGCTTTGCAGCTGTGGATAGGAAAGCACTTAGGGACTTCCCAGTGGGCCTGAGATCCCCTGGCCCCCCTGTTCACTAGGGACCCACATATGCCCCTAGAATGTGAGCTCAAGGGCACGGCCCCATCTCCCTTGTTCACTGCTGCATCCACAGTATCTAGTCAAGTAGATGCTCAATAAATATTTGTTCAAGATAATGAACAGCTGAGTGGAAGGATGATTGCTGGCCGCTGCATTAGGCTGAAGTACACGCATTGAAGGTGCCATCCCAGTCCACAGAGGGAGAGGAGCCAGAGGAGCCATCACTTACAGTCCAACATAGTGACTGTGAGTATGGTGGTGGCAGAAACCACAGTGCGTGCCTGAGTCTGTACCGTGAAGACAGGGAAGGCTTTGTTCACTCACCAATTCAAAAACTGTCCCCAGAGACCCTGAGCTATAGAGCAGGGAATGAGGCAGGCTCCCACTTGCGTGTGGGAGGCATAGCATGAAACAGGTAGGTAGGAACAAGCAGAATAAATGCAGGGCAAGCTATGGGCAGTGAGGGCAGTAAGCAGAGGCAGCTTGCCTAGTCTGGGCGTGCTCTGCATGGCTCTGCGGTGAGGTGAGTCCAGCCTGAAGGTGAGCAGAAGTCAGCTGGGGAGGGAGGCAGGGAAGAGAGTTCCAGGCCAAGGGAACATCGTGCGGTCAAGGAAGAGCAGGCGATTAGTTTCAAGTAATCAAGTAGAAGTGTCGGGAAGTGTGGCTGGGGCGCCAGCAAGGTAGTGGGGCAGGGCTGGAGGACCTGAGGCAAGAGAAGTGGGGAGTGGGGTGGCAGGGCCTCCGAAACCCAGTGAAGGAGTAGTGAGGACTTTAGTTGGGGCATAGGAAACCATTTAAAAGTCTTAGGAAGGGAAGTGATAGGGTCAAATCTATATTTTAGAAAGATTACTCTGGGAGCATTGCAGAAACCAGATGGTGAAGGGCCAGAGTGGCATCCCAGAAACTAGGGAAGGGGTAGTCCAGGCAAGAAATGATGCTAAGTGATGGTGACATCAGTGGGGTTAGAGGTCATGTTGGAGCCAAGACTGAGGATAAATACAGGTTTTCCTGGTGAAAAACCTGAAGGAGAGGGGACACTGGCATTCCAGAGAGAGGAAATGCACATGCCAAGGTTTCAAGAACTTGACGTGTTCTGGAAGCCCGTGTGGTTATGTGTTTTCAGCTTGGGAGAGGGCCCTAGGGGTGAGTGGAGGAAGATGAGGCGGGGAGGAGTCAACCTTTGCTGAAGAGCCTTGGAGCCCAGGGTAGGGCCAGACCTGTTTCTCTAGAGTTGAGAAGGAGAGGGGGAAGTATGGCCATCCTCTCCGGGTATGTCAATTATTTGGAATCCCATTTTTTGGAAATCCAGTCATTTTCAGCACAAAGGCATCACCCAGAACCTGAAAGACAAGGGCAGACAGTATCCAAGGAGGGGAAGGAGGGTGTGGGAATTGGAGCAGCAAGTGGACCAAGACAGGGAGCAGGCAGAATGGGAAGCGACTGGGCACAGAGAGGTGAGCAAAACTAGGTGACAGAGGTCCCATCTGTACCTGGAAGTCCCAGTTCCAGAATTGTCCAGCCCCTGTGTCCCCTCTTCCTGGTTCTGCTTCCAGATATCACAGACCTCCTTACAGACATTTAAACTTTTCCCCCAGAGATGTGGGAAAGGGTAGAAAGCACAGACCAATTAGTGTAATAGTTAAACTGGACTCTGCTCCTTACTGGATTTGCAATTTAGGGCAAATCATATACCAGAGCAATTTTCCTCACCTTTCGAGTGGGAATAGTAATAATGCCGACTTCCTTATTGCTGAAAGGTAAAAATGAGGTAGTGTGAACAGAAAGCTTACACAGTGAGGGTGCTCAGCATAGCTTTGGTGTTATTAATGGGACGGGTGTAGAGGACGGAAAGCGACAGGCAGGGATGTAAGGAAGCAGGACGGAGGGAAGGGAAGTGCGTTCCATTGCTTCAGGGGCTTCTTGGCCTATGGGATGAAATTCTCCACCAAGGCTGGTACCTGGCTACTTGTCCTGCCTTGTCTCCCACTTTACAGACTAAACCTAACACCACCACCTGCGACTACCGAACATACCAGGTTCTTTAAACCTTTACGTCAGCTGTTCTGGAGAGAAAAGGGCCCCACAAATCTGTCTTCATACCAAATAACAGGCAGCTTTCAGAGAAGAGCTGGAGTAGATGTTGGGAAGGGACCTGGGTATACATATTGTGGGAAGGACGCGGGGGTCAAGGCAGGGAGAAGCAGAGGAGAGTTCATATAGCTCAAATAAATGACTTTTGACCCAGTACTTAGGTGAGACAGAGGGGCAGGCAGGCCGATGGGCATGTTTCCCTTGGTAGTGAGATAAGACTGGAGGAGAGGAGGGGACGGGGACAGGCTTACGGGGAGTATGTCTGGTCTTCCCTCCCTCCCTTGTCTTCTCTTTCCTTCCTTCCTGTAGGGTCCAAGTTCCCTGGGAGGGAATTGCAAGCCTGAGTGTTGCCCAGGGGACTAACTTGTTCCTGTTAGGAGCTAAGGCCCACAGAATACAAAGGTCCAATTATAATACAATATGGAAAGTGCCTTATAAAGATTTGTGCTAAGGGCTCTGGATGCCTGAAGACACCACAGAGGTGG
Organism: Manis javanica; assembly: GCF_040802235.1. NCBI lineage: Eukaryota > Metazoa > Chordata > Mammalia > Pholidota > Manidae > Manis > Manis javanica. Next base: position 86,268,041 of record NC_133169.1, on the reverse strand, counting down.
GGAGCTGGGCCTCGGCACAGGAGTAGATTATCAAGTGGGAAAGTGTTACCAGGCGGTCAGCACGGCACAGACAGGTTCTGCCTGGTCCCTGTGAAGGCGGAATATAGTCTCCCCTCCCCTCCATTTTCCTCCATCTCCAGAATTGAGCTCCTGTGCCTGCTTCTTCCAGAATCCACTCTTAGAATCATCAACTATTAGAACTGTAAGAAATCTTGGTCACCTTGTAGGTCATCCCAGTCTTTCGAATTTTATATCTGGGGAGCCAGAGACCCAGAGGGAGGAAGTGACTTGTCTCGGGTCTCTCAGTGGATGAGGACCTTAGAACTCATGGTTTCAGACTCATCTCTGGTCACATTTCCTAGCGCCACATTGCCTCAGCCTCACCCTCTTTGGCCCCATCCTCCACCCCCCACCCAAGGGTCTGGTTTTTTTTTTTTCCCCCAGGTGGGACATGGAAGGAATTTTTACTTAACCCTCTATTATCCAATAATAATAACTGTAAGAACTATCCTTTATGGAACATTTGCTATGTGTCAGGCACAATTCTAAGTGTTGAGAACATACATAAAACAAAGTTTCGACTGGTGGAGACAGAAGTTAAATAAACAAACTTAATGTGTCTCATGGTAAATGCTATGAAGAAAATTGGTCAGAAAGTGAGATTGGGCATGACTCTAAGGAGGCTCTTTTCCATGGGGGCATGTACTAGTTGTCTATTGCTGTATAATACATTAGTCTACAATTTAGAGGCTTAAAATAACAAGAAATAATTATTGTCTCACAATTTCTGAGTATCAGGTATTTTGGAGTGGCTTAGCTGGAAGGCTCAGGGTCTTTCTTGACATTGCAATCAAGGTGTGAGACAGGATTACAGTCACCTGAAGCCCTGACCAGGGCTAAAGGATCCACTTTCAAGATGGTTCACACACATGGCTGTGGCTGGAGGCCTCAGTTGTTCACCATATATGCAGCCCTCCTTGTAGGTCTGTGAATGCCCCTTGGCATGACCGCATGTAATCCAATAAAGAGAGCAAGGAGGAAGCCACACTGCCTTTTTTTTAAACTTTTTATTTAGGAATAATATTAGACTTACAGGCAAGTTGCAAAAATAGTACAGAGAGTTCCCATATATACTTTACTCAGCTTTCTCTAATATTAAAATCTTATATAACCATGGTACATTTGTTAAAACTAAGAAATTAACATCGGTACACTATTATGTACTAAACTACAGACTTTATTCAGATTTCACCAGTTTTTTCCTGAATGTCCTTTTTCTGTTCCAGCATCCAAACCAGGAGATCATGTTGCGTTTAGTCAATCATGTTTCCTTAATGTTTTTTAATCAATGACAGTTCCTCTGCTGTTTTTTTTTCTTTTTCATAACCTTGACAATTTTGTAGAATGTCCCTGACTTTGGGCTCGTCTGATATTTTCTCATGAGAAGACTAGGGTAGTCACCATGTTTTTTATGACCTCGTCTTAGAAATCACACACTGTTACTCCCACCACATTCTGTTCTGCAGGAAGCAGTGACAAGTAGACCCAACACTCAAGGGGAGAGGAATCGAGTTCTATTTCTTGAAGGGAAGAATATCAGAGATTTGTGGGCATATTTTAAAATCATCGCAGAGGAGTCAAGGAGGGTCCTCTTGATAGAGTGACACTTGAATAAAAATTGAATTTAGCAAGGGAGCAAGCCATGGAGGCATGAAGATAACGTTTTCTGGGCACAGAAGACAGCCAGTGTGAAGGGCCTGAGGCAGGAGTGTACACAGCAATGTTTTGGAAGCCAGTGTGAGCAAAGGAGACAGTGGGAGGGTATGAGGCCATAAAGTTTGTGGGCTGGGGGTTAGGGAGGTGATGTAGGGCCTTGTAGAACACAGGAATGATTTTGGACTTTATGCTGAGTGAAATGGGGAGTCATTGAAGGGTTTTGAGCAGAGGAGTGACATGATTTTAAAAGGTTCCATCTGGCTGCTGTGCGAATAGACTACAGATGGCAAGGGCAGAGGTTGGCTATCAAACGCGAAAGAACTCAGTGTTCTTCCAGAAGGAGGCTCTTTCCTAGTGGAGGTGAGAGACAATGCTTTTTGTCTTATTTAATCCCTAACTCAAGAGCTGTTTTGAGGATTAAGGAAGATACTATATTTAGGGTGCCTGGCACACAGTAGGTGCTAAGTCTTGAGGAATAGCAGCATCTAGAGGAAGAAAATGAGTATCTGTGGATCTGGACAATATCCTCCCCCACCCTCTTTTTTTTTTTTTTTTTTTAGTAGTTCTTAGCATTTTTATTAGCTTAAAAATGACTGTAGCATTGACATTTTGCACAGTGTAATGAAACACAAATTATAATTAGAAAACATCTTGGTGTTCATTCTCAAATTCATCTTTTGCAATTCCTGGTTTTCTGACAAATGCTCAGCCACTGGGGCTGAGGGACAATCAGCCTTTATCAGCCTTAAACTTAACTTCTCATCCGTCTCCTTCTACATCCCACACTGATCTGGTTGGGACAGCTTTGCATAGGCCACTGAAGTCTAAGCTTCACCACTTTCTAAGTCTAAGCCATCACTCACTTTCAAGGCCCCGGACCTAATTTTGTGAGTTTTTTTTGGTAAATGGGTCCTCCCAAATGTTTATATTTCTAGCCCCACAAAAACTGCCCTGGGTAGAATGGATGAGCCTTCTTTAAGAATCTGAGCCAAGATGGACAGTGGCTGCAAAGGGGTATGGGAGGGGACTTGATAGTATGGGTAAATGTAGTAACCACATTGTTTTTTCATGTGAAACCTTCGTAAGAGTGTATAACAATAATACCTTAATAAAAAATTTAAAAAAAAAAAGAATCTGAGTCAAGTCATGGACAGTAAAATGCCAGCCCTTCCTAATCTGGTCAAAACCGGGCTATGGTTCTGACATCGAATCACAGGCCCCCACCCTCCTTTTTTTATTGAGGTACATACAAAAAAATGCTCAAATCTTAGTGTCTAACTCAATGAATTTTGACATGTGCATACATTCATTTAACCATCACACAGATCAAGATATCAAACATTCTATTTTTTCCCCTTTCACCTCCTCCCTTGCCTCTTTATAGCAACCACCAGTCTGTTCTCTGTTTATGAGTCTACTTCTGTTTTGTTTGTTCTTTTGTTCATTTGTTTTGTTTTTTAGATTTCACGTGTAAGTGAAATCATATGGTATTTGCATTTCTGACTTATCTCACTTAGCATAATGCCTTCTAGTCCATTCATGTTGTTGCAAATGGCAAATTTCATTATTTTTTGTGGCTGAGTAATATTCTTCTGTGTATGTATATATATATGCACCATATCTTCTATACCCATTCATCTATTGATGGACACTTATGTTGCCTGCATATCTTAGCCAGACAATGTCTTTCTTTTATGCCCAGCATGTGGTCTGGCTCTAAGAATACAAAAAAGAAAAACCTGAGCCCTTGACTTTGAGGGGATTGGACAACAGTCCCAACTTGACTGGCCAAGTACTACAATTGATACGGCACCAGAGGCTCTGGTGGTCCTAGGAGGAATGCCTGATTTGGGGGAAGTACCAGAAGACTCATTTGACGCTCAGTTTCCGCCCCTGAGAGCTGCAGTCTATTCACACAGAAGCCAGGCTTCAGACGCAGGGCTGTCAGAATCTTGAGGCCCACATTCCCAACCACTTTGATATATTGCCAACCCTGTGTTGATGTGGTTCTCCTACAGTTGATCCACGGTCTTGCCATTTATGCCTTCCGCAGACCCTGCTATACAATGGATTGAGGAATTTTCAAAACCCTGGAAAGAGGTAGAAAGCCAGGCTTATTATCTCCTGATTTACATTTACTGGAAGGAACAGTAATTAGCACCTGCAGTGGGAGAGGAGAGCTCTTTTGGGTATGGGTCTCCTGTGGCCAAGGCTTTGGTGAGGCTGAGGATTCTCCGAATGTGGATGGGGCAGGTCAGTGCTGTGGTCCTGAGACACCTCCCCCTGCATCCCCACCCCCACCACAGGCCCTCCAGCACTGATTCAAAAAATGCTGCCAGATCTCTGCCCATTTTATAGATGGAGGAAACAGGGAGATGGCTTTGGCACAAGACTGAACTTCTACTTGGCCCTGAAATCACCAATAGCAATTCAGCTGGATGAGCTTCCTCTCAAGAGAGGCAGGGAAGTGAAAAGAAGGAGAACGAAAGTGAGACAGAGAAATTGAGGAGGATGCAATCAGAGAATGTGGGATTCATGGCGGGACAGGAAGGGGCAGGGCATCTGAGGGAAGTCAGAGAAAAGAAGAACACTGAAGAGTAGGAGGAGAGAATGCACTTCTCTTCCTTGCTGAGTAAACACCAGCTGATGACAGTCCCCTCGTGTGCAGGAAGTGCTTGGGCACCCCCAATGCCTGTGTGGGGGCACGGTGGTGTTCACTCCCCATGAGCTTCTCATCCGTTCCTTCCTTCCCCAGATAGTTATGAGGAACCTGCTTGGGGTCAGAGACTGCTCAAGGTGCTGGAGATACAGCTGTGAACAAGGCAGTAGGCAACAAAGTGAGTTAATACGTCTGTTGTACATAGTGGCAAGTGTTGTGAAGAAAATAAAACAGGGTAACGGAATGGGGTGTGTCAGGGAGGCTGCCCCAACAAGGGTGTTTCCTTCTGTGTGTGCTGCGGGGATAATAACAGGACCACAGGACCGTTCTTCCTGGGTTGCTGTGAGCACAAGACGAGTTAATACATGGACACACTTAGCCCAGGGCCTGGCCTGGAGGGAACTCCGTGGCTGTCATCCTCCACGGGGCAGGGCCTGTTTCTCAGAGGAAGTTTTTTTACCTTCGTTGAATTGCGCTCTCTTTGAAGGCAAGGGCTATTCTGTCTTGTTTTCTGTGGTGTAGACAATGCCATAGCATGCTGCCTGGCATGCAATCAGGGAATACTTGTTGGGTGGATGAGTATATGCCCATTTTACCAATAAGGAAACCAAGGCTCAGAGTTTAGGGGATCAAAATCATCCAGCTAAATTAATGGCAGAGCAGAGGCTGAAATAGAAGCCTCTGGATTCCAAAGACTTCAGGCCCAGGGATTCTTAGCGCCCAATCCTGATGCCCCTACAGCCCCCCTGTTCTCTGGGTGTAGGCAGATGGGGGTTGGTGAAATGTGACGGGAAGAGGTCCGGAGACAAGACCTGAAGTGCGTGAAAGGAGCCCTGGGCCCTGTGACTCCCCTTACGCTCCCAGCCTCTCCTGACCAGCTATGAAGGTGAGAGCCTGTCAGCCACCCGGAAGACTTCTGAATCTTTTTCACCCCCACCGCTGTGGGGCTGCCCCCCAGCATCCAGCCACACTTGGTGCAGAATCATTTCTTTCACCACTACACCTCTGACTGCTGAGACAGCTTTTCTTCCTCCCTCCCTTCCTCTATCCACCTTGCCTAAAGCTCTCCCCCTCCTGCTGTCTCTACCCCTCTCATTCAGCCCTCTCTTTCCAGACTTCTGATTGTCCCCTTTCCCTTTCCCCTTCTTGCCCTCCTCTCCTCCCTCCCTTCATAAAGCAATGGCCTTGCTCTTTCCTCCCTAAATTGAAGGGCAGTCGTGTAGTAAAACAAATCGCTGTCAACAAAGTACATTTCCATTGTATGCATCCCCATGCAGAGAAGATTTATCAGGGTCTCTCACCCTGCACTGTTATGTAAATGTGGTAATTCAGTGGAAATAGGATATCTGAGGAGTCTGAGGATAAAGTCACCATAAAAACTATCAATTACCCACTGAGGCTTGGCTTTGGTTAACTGGCTGCCTTGCCTGCCTCTTGACTCTCCCCCCATGGGGGGAAACTTGACAGATGGTGACAGCTTATAAAACATGTTTTTTTTCCTCCTTGGGTCCTAGGAGGTCATCTGGAGGATCAAATGTCTGTAAAGTGCCTGAGAAATTATGAACTGCTACATAATTCAAGGGTATTATTATTTCTATTGTCATGTGGGTCATCTCTGTGCATCTTCTGCGTGACAGATGTCTGTTCTGTCGGCAAACCTAGGCTGACCCCACGCTCCGTGTCTGTAGCCTCCTTCTGTTGGCCTGTATCTATAAGCAATGCTTCTGTTCCTCTTTCCCAGTAGTCCCTGGGCACCCTAGAATCACACTGATGTTTGTCCTAGAAGTTTAATAGGAAGATAAGCCCTTGATGCAGGGCAAGAATCCTCTAAGCGGCCCCCACATTCCCACGCCTCAGGAGTGGAGAGGGGGCAGGTCCACTAGGGTTATGGGGAACCAGGAGAGACACTAGGGACAAAGCCCTTACCCCCAGCCAGACCTCAGGGCAGCTATGCCAAGAGCCTCAGGATTGCGGGCACTGTCCCTAGGTTACTCAGAGTCTCTGCTCAAAGAGATCTGCCCCTGCCCTCCGTTCCCGAAACTGGCAGAAGAGCCTGGTGGTTGTAGCCCAATATCTGAGTCCTGGGTTTGAGCCCCAGTCTGCTACTTTCCAGATTAGCTCTCCTTCTCTCACTATTGTTAGTGATAATAGTATCTGTCTCACAGTCTTTGTGAGGAATAAAGAGATAAAGCCTGAGAAGCATTTAGCACGTAGTAAAATAATTTTGTTGTTTTAAGTGTTGCCCACAATGCTTTCTGTATCACGGGCCCTGCCCTTCAAAAGTCCGGCTTGGGCTTGTCTAGCTTGGATTAATACTTAGTCCATAGGCACACACCTGATCATCTACATTTGCCCTCTTACAGCACTAAACTATGTTTTCTACCTTTATTTTGCATCTACCTACCACTTCAGCATTTTATTAAAAATAAAAAAAATAATAATAATAAAGGGAGAAATGTGGGATCAACATATAAATCAAGTATAAAAATCAAACGAATATTCATATTTGACCTGATTGTTTATAGTTCATAATGTGTGATCAAAACCGAAAGTTTCTGTGATGACTGCCCTTGTACTGTTCACCATGTAAGAATTCGTTCACCATGTAAAAACTTGTTCGTTATGCTTCAGAAGATTGGAGACTGATGAGATTTAGGCTTGAGATGGATTAATGATTGTGCATTGAGCATTGACCCCCCTATACAGAATTTTATTGTTGTTAACAACCATTTGATCAATAAATATGAGAGATGCCCTCTCAAAAAAAAATTAAAAAATAAAAAATAAAAAATAAAAAAAATAAAAAAATAAAAAAGTCCGGCTTGGGGGTACTGACCTTGCCTGGCCACCTCCCCAGGAGACATCCCTAGGTCTAGGCTGTGCCTGTTTCTCTGGGGATCAGGCTGTTTCAACGCCTGGGGGCCAGAGCTGAGGGACTGGGGGAGGCAATGGAAAGGCAAGAAGAGTTTGGGGGAGGTGGGTGTCTCTTACGTGGAAATGTCAAGAGTCAGAGCGGGAAGTAGGGGAGGTGGTGGGGGTGGGGGGAGGAGGGAAGAAGACAGGCCGTCTCCAAGCTGCGGGAATCCGGATGGGATCGCAGCTCTGGGGCCCTGGCACTTCCTGCCGCCCTCTGTCTCGGGAATGAGTCACTAGAGGGCGGAGTGATGGAGGCATCACGCTCTGCCCCCAGACAGCGGGGCTGTTCCCCAAAAGAGGGCTAATGGGAGGGAAAAGGCATCCAGAGGCTTAGGGGCTCAGAGGACCTCGGAACAAGGGGCCTATCGCACGGCCAGGGAGGCCCCCCATCCTCCACCTCTAGTGCCTGGAATCATCAATCCAAAATTGCTCCTTTGACCCGCATCTCGGCCTGTGCTCGGTGGGATCCAGTTTTCTCCACAGCGGGGTGCCTCAGCCCTTTGGGTCACCGACAGTGGGAAGGGAGTGGAGTCTGCTTGCCTCTTTTACACCTGGCCGACTCTAAAGCCTCCTCCCCTTTAAAAGCCTTCCCCTTGCCCCTGAGCAGCCTCTCCATGTCTCCATGCTAGCACTTGGCTCATTTTTTTGGATATACATACTTTTTTTTCCAGGAATGCCTGATCCCCGGTTGAGAGGACCCCTGGTTGAGACCTTCCAGCTCCTCAAAGTCAGAGACTTCTTTATGTTCCTAGAGCCCAGCCAAAGGGCTGGCTCTGTGGATGTGCCATTGACCTACAAACACTGATTTTTCTTCCCTCCTTCTTTAGTTGCTACTGTTCCCTGACTTTTCTTTATGGTTTCCATTTACCAAGCACCAACTATGTGCCAGATGTCTTTACATGTTAGTTTATTTAATCCTCATAATGACCTAATACCTATTTTACAGATGAGAAAACTGAGCTCAGTGAGGTTAAGTAACTTGTCCAAAGTCAGAGTCAGCAGGTACCAGAACCCAGATTTGCCAGCAAAGTCCTCAGATTTTTTGTTTGTTTTAAGAATCTTTTAAAAAATTCAACAGTCATACCTCTTAGTCGTAACAACTTCATACAGAATTTTTAGTTACTTTTTGAGTAACTGTTGTTTTTCTGCATATGTATGTATATGTGCACATATATCTTTATTGAGATAATTCACATTCTAAATTCATCCATTGAAGGTGCACAATTCAATGGTTTTTAGTATATTTACAAAGTTGTATTACTATCATCAAAATCAATCCTAGAACATTTTCATAACCCAAAAAGAAACTCCACATCCATTTGGAGTCACTTCCCATTTTCCCTCAACACCTTCGGCCCTAGGCCACCACTAGTCTATTTTCTCTATATAGATTTGCCTTCTTTGGGCATTTCGTTATGAACAGAATCATTAAATATGTGGTCTTTTGTGACTGATTTCTTCCACTTTGCATAATGTTCTTAAGATTCACCCATGTTGTAGCATTTACCAGAACTTTATTTCTTTTCATTGCCAAATAATATTCCATTAATATCAATGGAATGGAATAGTGGTATTCCATTGTGTGGATATTGTATGGAAATAGCATTCAGTGCCATGTTGTACTTATCCATTTATCAGTTGTTGGATTGCTTCCACTTTATGGGTTTTATGAGTAATGTTGCTATGAATATTCATGTAGAAATTTTTGTATGAACACCTGTTTTTAATTCCCTTGGGTATATATCTAGGAGTGGAATTTCTGGGCCATATGGCAACTCTATGTTCAACCTTTTAAGGAAATGCCAGACTGTATTACAAAGCAGCTGCACCATTTTACAATCCCACCAGAGGTGTATGAGGATTCCAGTTTCTCCATGCCCATTCTACACTTGTTATTATCCATCTTTTTCATTGTAGCTGTCCTAGTGGTGTGAAGTAGTATCTCACTGTGGTTCTATTTTTTGTTTCTCTGACGACTAATGATGTTAAACATCTTTTTATGTGCCTAGTAGCCATTTGCGTATCTTCTTTCTTTAGTGAGATGTCTATTCAGATCCTTTGCTCATTTTAAAATAAGGCCGCCTTTTTGTTATTGAGTAGTTAGAGTTCTTTATATATTCTAGATTCAAGTCCCTTATCAGATATTCTGCAAATATTCTCTCCCATTCTTGGGGTGTCTTCACTTTCTGGATGGTATCCTTTGAAGCACAAACTTTAAATTTTGATGAAGTCCACTTAGCTTTTTTATTTTCCTGTTGCTTGTGCTTTTGTTGTGATATCTAAGAATGCTTTGCCTAACCCAAAGTCATGAAGGTTTACTCATAATTTCTCCTGAGAGTTCTATAGTTTTAGTTCTTACATTTAAGTCTATGATCCATCTTGAGTTAATTTTTGTATTTGGTATGAGGAAAGGGTCTAAGTTAATTCTTTTGCATGTGGATACCCAGTTGTCCAACCATCATTTACTGAAAACACTATTCTTTCACCATTGAATTATCTTGACACCTTGTTGAAAATCAACTGACTATAAATGTGAGGGTTTACCCTGGAGTCTCAAGTCATTCCATTGATCTACATGTCTTTCTTTTTGCCACTACTACACTGTCTTGGTTATCATAGATTTGTAGAAAGTTTTGAATTCAGAAAGTGAATCTTCCAGCTTTGTTCTCTTTTTCAAGATCCCTGTGGCTTTTCTGGATCCCTTGCATTTCCATATCATTCTTAGGGTCAGCTTGCCAATCTCTGCCAAGAACCCAAGTGGGATTTTGGTAAGGGCCATGTTGAATCTGTAGGTCAGTTTCGGAGAGAAAGCACTCACTCTTAAGATGCCATACCATCATTGATCCCAGTGCAAAAGGAGATAGGAGGAGCGTACAAGAGGAAAGAGAGAGAGAGAGAGACGATGAAGAAGGAGAAGGAGGAAGAGGAGGAGGAGGAAGGGGGAGGAGGGGGAGAAAAAAGGAACAAGAATGGTCATCCATATAGAACAAGCAGAAATTAATCCAGGCGTAAGGAGGTCCCAAGCCAATCAAGAGGCAAAATCTTGGGAACTGAATTTCTTCTCACCCGACACATTTATTAACCCCACATTTGAGTCCATATGTTGGTAGATGGTATGGACATTTGCATGTGGATATTCATTTGTCCAGTTACCTTCCCAAGGTCATTCCTTTATATCCCCTAGGATTGCTTCCAAATACCTGTAAGTTATGAGGATGCCTTATATGCCATGGTTTGCGGGATTTAATGAAAGCTTCCTATTGTAAAACCCCAGAGCTTAATAATAGAAGGAAATGAAGCAGAAAGTGTTATGGCCCCTTCTTGTTGAGTATTGGGGAAGTTGACCTGCCCTAGAGCCTCTATTTTGAGGAGGCTGGAATATGAGGGTGTTCAGGGTGGAGAATGGAACTGCAAATCTCTAAAAGCCTCGTGATCTGGTGAACTCAGCTGGGCCCCAAATGTCATGCTGCAGTGTGTACCTCCTTGCTGCTCAGAGCTGGTGAGGGAGTGAGAGTTTGGGAGGTAGTGAGCTTAACTGGAGATGTGAGCTTAACTCCCTCCTAGTGGATGGAGAAGGGATGATTGAAATTCCTCATTTAGTGAAAGATTTAGCCTGCTGTGGGAAATCCTATTAAATGACAATTCTTATCTTAGTCCCCGGTGCGTGGGAAGAGCGGCTCTGAGCTTTATGAAGACCAGGGCACAGTCTTTCTGAATCTGGTGAAACAATCATAACCAATAGGAAGCTAAAACTGAGGGGCAAGGAAAGTTCACCAGGTTTCCCCACCTCTTTCCACCCCTTGACCCGAGTCCCTCATATCATCCTTCAATTATCTGGTTAGTTGAGCCTTTTCTCTGCCCGTTGTAATATAAATAGCAAGCATTTTATGGGTCCCCATTAAGCAATGTGATCAGCATCAATTACCTAATGAGACTCCGGGAAGTCGTGATCTAAAATCCTGTCCTCATTTGTGACTTGGCTTTGTCTGAAGCCAACGTGATTATTGCAGCGGCATCCAAGCTAATGGCACTCCAGATGTGGGGCCTCCACTCTCAGCCTGGCTTTGGCCCTGGGGAAAATTCACCCTCTGCCAAGGGGGCTGACTTCTGTACTTTGTTTTAAAAGGGAGAGTTTTTTTATGTCCTACCAGTACTCAGGGGTGATGTGTAGATCTGCCCAGTTCTGCCCAGTAGGTTCAGGGCTTTGGGCTTGGAAGAAAAAGGAATGGACTAGAGGAAAGTGCAGGGGCACAGGAGACTATGCACTTCAAGGCGAGGGAGTTTTGTCTGTTTTGTTCTCTGCTGTTTATAGACTACCTGGCACCTGGTAGGGGCTCCGAACATACTTGATGAATGAAGGAATATCTTGACATGGTCCCTGCAACCAGCAAGCCCTTCTGTTTGTAAGTTTAGATGTAGATCCCTTGAAGACAAAGAGAGACTTCTGTGTTTAGTGATGTTCTAGCCTGAAGATTTAGTAGTTGCCCCATTTGTACTGTGACATTTGATGTTGACAAGTGTTAAATGTTGATAGTATGGAGGGCTTCATTTTTCTCTCTAAACATTCCCACCCCATCCCTAGACACCTTGGTTACCTTAATTTTATTCTGGCTTTGTTTCCAGAGCAACACAAATCTTTTCTTCCTTGATTTTCTTAGCCCCTACCTTGGATAAGAAGCAATTTGAAATCACTTGCCAAATCCATTTGTCCATTTGTCAAATCCAGTCCATTTCAGTTATCATTCATTCTGTGTCTCAGCTGCACTTGACCTAGTTGATCACACGCTTCCTTTTGAAACACTGTCTCCACTTCCTGGACGCTGACACTCACATGGTTTTCATCGCTTTCCTGGCAGCTCCTTCCCCCATCTTCATGCTCCCTAAATGTTCAAGGCTCCAGGTACCTGTCTTCTATACACATTTCTGTGTGATTTTCTCTAGCATCAAGCTTTTAATACTTTCTATTCTGAGGATGCCTAATTTACATCTCTAGCTTGGCCCTCTCTTCTGAGCTCCAGACTCAAGTATCTGCTGCCTACCTGACATTTCCACTTGTATGTCTAATACGAATCTCAAACTTGATCTGTCCAGAAGAGAATTCTTGATTCCTTGACCCTCCTTGCCCACCATTCCCTGCACAATCCTAGGACCCCATTCCTACCAAGTGACATGTCCATTTACTTTGTGGCTTGTCAGATCCACAGTTGGCACTCTTGACTCCTCTCTTTCCCTTAGTCCCCACATTCAATCTATCAGTTAGCTCTGTAAGATAGGTCTTTAAAATTTATTCTGCATCTGACTACCTCATACCAACTTTATCATTACCAAGCCATCATCCTCTTTCACCTAGATAACTGTAGTTAACTTCCTAACCAGTCTCCCTACTTCCACTCTTGCTCCTTACTTCAAAGTCTACTTTCAACTCAGGAGCCAGAGTAATCTTTTGAGACTGTTAAGTCAAATCATGTCTCTGTTTTGCTTGAAGTTGTCCAGTGAAAAGATGCTCAACATTATTATTCATCAGGAAAATGCAAATTAAATTCACATTGAGATACCATTAAACACCCACTAGAATGTTAAAATTCTATGACAACACCAAGTATAGGCAGGGTTGTGGAGCAACTGGAACTCTCATTCACTGCTGATGGGAATGTAAAGTGGTAAATGTACTTAGGTGAACTGTCCGTTTCTACTAAAGCTACACATATACCTTCCCTATTATCCAACAATTCCACTCCAAGGTATATGACCAAAATAAATGAGAACATATATCCACAAAAGGGCATATACAAGAATGTTCATAGCAACCTTATTCACAATAGACCCAAACTAGAAACAACCCAAATGTGTACCAACAGGAGAATGGTTAAATAAATTGTATATTCATTCAATGGAATACTACACAACAATGAAAAATAATGGCATATGACTATATAAACTGATGTTGAACTTCTGGTCTCCCAAGTTGAGAGAATAAATTTCTGCTGTTGTAAGTCACCAAGCATGTCATGGCAGTCATAGGAAATAAGTATACTTGCTACGGTTTGAAAGGTTACACATGATGAGTACAGCATTTCAGTTTTACAAGATAAAAAGAGTTCTGGAGATTGGTTGCACAATAATGTGAATGCAATTAGCACTACTGAGTTAACTTAAAAATAGTTAAGATGATAAAATTTATGCTAGGTGTATGTGGATAAAGGGAAGGTTTCTATGGCCAGGATCCTCACCTGAACCTTAACTACTTAATAATGGAACTGGCTTGCTGCTAGGCTACTACTTCCACACTCCTGGGCAAAAAGCTATTATTAACTGAGTCACTATATAAAGAGCTCTGCCCAGTGCTCGTGGCCGAGGCAGAGACAAGGAGGATTACAGACCTGCAGACTAATTCTAGCGCTCAACCTATTGTGGGGAAAACAAGCCAGGTAATAAACCCTCTCACCCCAAGAACATTCCATTGTCATTCCTCAGTCTCACTGAATCCATAGTAAACTTGTCTGAGGCTGAAACCCATTGGTCAGACAGTGTATTTTACCACAATTAAAAAATAAATAAGAGAAATAAAGTTTAATTTAATTTAAAAGTCTCCATGTCCTCCTTCTCTAAGCAGCTTTGTCCTTGCCTCCTTCTCTAAGCAGCTTTGTCATTCACTTTGTTCCTGGCTCACTGATCTTGAGCATATCAAATGTACCCTAATCTCAAGGTCTTTGCATTTAATGATCTCTCTGCCTGGTAAACTCTTTCCTCTAATATCTGCAGGGCTCACTCCTCACTTCATTCAGTCTCTGCTTTAATATCACCATAAGGAAAAATGGAAGTTCCATGGCCAGGATTCTCACTTGACCCTGGTCTGCCTGCCCACTGTGCACATGCAATGCTCGCAGGCCCAGGCTTGCACGTATGTGGGCCATAAATTATTACTGACCCCATATAAACAGCTCTGCCCACTGCTTTGGGGTTGAGAGGTGGTGGAGAGGCTGGCAGACAGAGACCACTTGCTGCATGCAGAATTTCCCTGTTGCAGGGGGGATTCTAGCGCTTGACCTGCCACCATGAGAATAAAGCTGGGTATAAACCTCTTTACCCACAGTGTTCCGTTGTCATTTTTCTGGTCTCAGTGAATCCAGAGTGAACTTGCCCAGAGCTGAAACCCTCAGGTGAGACAATCACTTTAGAGCCTTTCTTGGTCACCATATCTAAAATAGGCACCATTCTATCACTTATCTTGTACACAATTTCATTTTTCTTTAAAGCACTTTTTGAAAAGTAAATTTTAAACCAGAATACTTTAAGACTTCCAGAAAAGTTGCAAATACAATATAGAGTTCCCATATATTACACACACAGGTCCCCCATTAGCAACATCTTACTTTAGTATGGTTCATTTGTCACAGCTGTGGAGACATTATTGCTATGTTATTGTTCACTGTTCAGAGTTTTGTTAGTTTTTGCCTAATGTCCTTTTTCTGTTCACATTTCATTTAGTTGTCTCATCTTTTTAGACTCTTCTTGACTGTGACAGTTTCTCAGACTTCCTTCGCATTGATGACCTTGACACTAGAATGTCCCTCAACTGGGATTTGTCTCAGCTTTCTTTTCTCATGATTAGATCAGGGTTGTGTGTTTTGGGAGGAAGACTAAAGAAGTGAAGTGCCGTTCTCATCCTCCTCACATCGTATCAACCAACATGACTCATTACTGTCAATGTTAACTGATCGCTTATAAGTCTGTGAGGTTTCTCCCCTGCACCCCCAAACTGTACTCTTTGGAATGAAGCCCACACTCAAGGAGTGGGGAATCAGATGCCACTCCTTGAAGGCTGAGTATCTACATAAATTATTTGGAATGCTGTAAGGGAGGTTTGTCTCCCTACATTTATTTGTTTGTTTAGTCAATTAATTTATATTAGTATGGAATCATGAACACTTATTTTACATTTCAGGTTGGAATCCAATAATACTTTATTTTGTTGGTCAAATTGTTCTAATTTTGGTTACTGGGAGCTCTTTCAGTTGGCTCCTACGTCCCTTTGACATACCTCCAGCAATGTTTTTTTTTTTAAATTTATTTTAGTATCATTAATCTATAATTATATGAGTAACATTATATTTACTGGACTCCCCCCATCATCATGTATTTTTGTTTGAATGCTTCCTTTCTTTCTGGCTCTGCAAGATGCTCCAGGCTCATATTATATATTTCTTGCCCCAGCCTTAGATTCAGTTATTTCTCCAAGGAGTTCTGGTTTCTTTTATTACAAAGAAGTTCCACTATTTGAAATTTTATTATTTCTTTGCATTCTATCTGTATCTCCCACTAGAACATTGGTCCTTAAAAAGGATTTTTTCTGCTTGTTCACTGCTATATCTCCATTACCTAGAAGAGTATTTGGCAAACAGAGGTGTATCAATAAAAGCTTAGGAATGAATGAATAAATGAATAAAGCCAAGTACTATGCCTTTTTGCTTCTTTTTTTTAAAATTTTATTTTGGTATCATTAATCTACAATTACATGAAGGACATTATGTTTACTAGGCTCCCCTCTTCACCAAGTCCCCCCCACATCCCCATTCACAGTCACTGTCCATCAACATAGTAAGATGCTGTAAAATCACTACTTGTCTTCTCTGTGTTGCACAGCCCTCCCCGTGCCCCCCCCCCACTATACATGTTAATCGTAATGCCCCCTTTCTTTTTTTCCCGCCCTTATCCCTCCCTTCCCACCAGTCCTCCCCAGTCCCTTTCCCTTTGGTAACTATTAGTCCATTCTTGGGTTCTGTGCTTCTGCTGCTGTTTTGTTCCTTCAGTTTTCTTTTGTTCTTATACTCCGCATATGAGTGAGATCATTTGGTACTTGTCTTTCTCCGCCTGGCTTATTTCACTGAGCATTATATCCTCTACCTCCATCCATGTTGTTGCGAATGGTAGGATTTGTTTTTTTCATAGGGCTGCATGATATTCCATTGTGTATATGTACCACATCTTCTTTATCTATTCATCTACTGATGGACACTTAGGTTGCTTCCATATCTTGCTTTTGTAAATAGTGCAGCAATAAACACAAGGGTGCATCTGTCTTTTTCAAACTGGAGTGCTGCATTCTTGGGGTAAATTCCTAGAAGTGGAATTCCTGGGTCAAATGGTATTTCTATTTTGAGCATTTTGAAGAACCTCCATACTGCTTTCCACAATGGTTGAACTAGTTTACATTCCCACCAGTAGTGTAGGAGGGTTCCCCTTTCTCCACAACCTCGCCAACATTTGTTGTTGTTTGTCTTTTGGATGGTGGCCATCCTTACTGGTGTGAGATGATATCTCATTGTGGTTTTAATTTGCGTTTCTCTGATGACAAGCGATGTGGAGCATCTTTCCATGTGTCTGTTGGCAATCTGAATTTCTTCTTTAGAGAACTGTCTATTCAGCTCCTCTGCCCATTTTTAAATTGGATTATTTGCTTTTTGTTTGTTGAGGTGTGTGAGTTCTTTATACATTTTGGATGTCAACGCTTTATCGGATCTGTCATTTGCGAATATATTCTCCCATACTGTAGGATACCTTTTTGTTCTATTGATGGTGTCCTTTGCTGTAAAGAAGCTTTTCAGCTTGATATAGTCCCATTTGTTCATTTTTGTGTTTGTTTCCCTTGCCTGGGGAGATATGTTCAAGAAGAGATCACTCATGTTTATGTCTAAGAGATTTTTGCCTATGTTTTTTTCTAAGAGTTTTATGGTTTCATGACTTACATTCAAGTCTTTGATCCATTTCGAATTTACTTTTGTGTATGGGGTTAGACAGTGATCCAGTTTCATTCTCTTACATGTAGCTGTCCAGTTTTGCCAGCACCATCTGTTGAAGAGACTGTCATTTCCCCATTGTATGTCCATGGCCCCTTTATCGAATATTAGTTGACCATATATATTTGGGTTAATGTTTGGAGTCTCTATCCTATTCCATCGGTCTGTGGCTCTGTTCTTGTGCCAGTACCAAATTGTCTTGATTACTGTGGCTTTGTAGTAGAGCTTGAGGTTAGGGAGTGAGATCCCCCCCACTTTATTCTTCCTTCTCAGGATTGCTTTAGCTATTCGGGGTCTTTGGTGTTTCCATATGAATTTTTGAACTATTTGTTCCAGTTCATTGAAGAATGCTGTTGGTAATTTGATAGGGATTGCATTGAATCTGTATATTGCTTTGGGCAGGATGACAAGTATTATGCCTTTTATGTACATATATTCTTCATGGCACTTTGACACTTGTAAAAATTTTATCAAAGGACAGATGCATAGATAGAAGGACATATGGATCATAAATTGAAAAATGAATGAATAAATGACTAAAGACAGTTGTACAGATTATTGGATGTATGACTGAACTGAGAAATGGATGGAAGTTGGTGTTACCACTATGCACCAGTTATTCGTGATAAGAACTGAGTGGTGAGGGGCCTCATTCTTGATTCCTTTCACACTTTCTTCTCCCGCATTTGATCATGCCAATTTAACATCTCAAATATTGCTTAAATCCATTTCCTGTTCTTCATGTCAACTGCTGTTGCTCTAGTGCAGGTTCTCTTCATCTCTGGCCTGGATGCTGCTATAGCCTCCTAACATCTCTCTGCTATCAGCCTTATTCCCACCCCCACCACTGTCTACATTCTTGCCAGAGGGATCATTCTAAATACAACTATGCTTGTGTACTCCTCTGCTTAAATCCTTAGGATAAAGTCTAAACTCCTTAGCATGGTATAAAGCACCTATGACGACCAGGCCCTTGGCCATCTCTCTAGGCTCTTCTCTATCATTCTGTACCTGTGCTGCTGTGTATGTCTCAGAAATGCCAAACTGCCTGTAGTTCCTAAGAGGGATCATGCTGTTTCCCTGCTCTGTCCCTTCCTCATATTTGTGCCTCTGCCAGGAACATCCGTAGCTTAGAATACTTACTTGTTTCAAGTTGTTGAAAGCATGTATCTTTGCAGTTGTGATTATGCATATTAATGGAGCCAGGGCTAGGGGGCAAAATTTAAGGACAGCTGTGCAAGAGAGAGTGAATATATCCTTAAATTCTGTGCACTAGGTACCTCACTTGACTCATCCTAGTCCCAGTCCTAGACTCTTCTCTTAGACTGGGAGCTTCTTGAGCGCAAGAATTTTGTCTTTTACTCCTATATCCCCAGCACAATGACTGGTGCCTAGCAGGCACTTAATAAATGTGGGAGGGAGTGACGTAGGAGGAATCAGAGGTCCACTACCTGGGCCTTCAAATCCAGACTCTTCCCCTTACTAGCTATGGGAATCTGAACAAGCTCCTCTCTGTTCCTCAGTTTCTTCATCTGTGGAAAAGAAATAATAATACTGTTTCCATTATAGGATGATTTTTCCATGTTAATGGAAATTGTCTATTTCATGCAAAATTTAACATTTATTGACCCAATGTTCTTTACAGTATTCCCACATGGCCAAATTTGCTACTGTATCTTTAGGTAGGTCCCCTGTAACATTTTTGATATTGTTTATTTGTGTTTTCTTTTTTTCTTGCTTGAGCTTATCAGAAAGTTTTCTTGATCTGCTATGGTATCTGTATTATCTAATTCATTATTTTTTGCCTTTGTCTTATGATTTTGTTCTCCTATTCCTTTTTGGATTAGTCTGTTCTTTTTTAACTTCTTGAGTTGGATGCTTTTCAGCTTTTACTTTTCTTCTGTAAGAAGAAATCCATACATTTCCCTATAAGGACCACTTCATTTGCCTCCCACAGCCAACTTTCATTTCTAAATATCCCATTTGGATTGCTTTTTCTCATGAGTCTAGAAGTGGTTCCAAATGCATGGAGCTCTTGTTATCTTTCTGTGGTCATGTTCTATTTTAATTAGAGAACATGGTCTATTGATTTTTTTTTTTTTATATTTGATGAGATGTGCTCTCTGGCCTAGCAGGTGATCAGTTTTTTAGATGTTTCATGGGCACTTGAAAGGAGAACTGTTGGCTGCCTCACAGGGTTATTGTGAAGATGAATGTTAGATAATATCTATAAAGCACTTAAAACAGTACTTAGCACTTAATAAGATCTAAGAAGTGGTGGCTGTCGTTATTGTTTTGTTATTATTGGTAGATGACAATCTCAGTCATTGCTCTTCTTGTCACTAGGTACTCTGGCAGTCAGGGAAATTAAGCCCTTTCCTGCAGGTCGGTGCTCTATAGTTCAGCATCTGCACTGGCCACAGGGTCAATTAATCTTTGACACACACAGAAAGCACCGCTCAGCTGAGTACAAGGGAAACAGTTCGGAGTTTCAGTCAAGCTGACCTGCCTTGGGGCCCTAACATGGCCCCTCACCAGTTGTGTGGCAGTTCCCTCCCCCCCACTCCATTTTCTTTACTTGGATGTGATCTTGGACTTGCAGGATTGTTGGTAAGATTAACGTAAAAGCCTTCAGCATAGGGCTGCAGCAGACAATGTGGACACACAACATAAACCTTTTATGGTGGTGGTTTATTTTCCTTTCCTTCCACTGGGCCTGCAGGGACAGGCAGGACGGCAACGTAGAGCAAATTACTGCAGCCATCTCCATGCTCCTTTCCCGGACTTCTCACCTTAGAAGGTTCCTTCTCATCCCTATAAGGCTGCACTTCTCTGATGCTCCTCCCCAGGGAGCAGCTTGAAACCAGCCAGGACTGAGGGAGAAGGTGGGGGAAGGGAAGAGGTTGCTGACATATGCAAATCAGCACCCTGCCTCCTGCCAAATTAGTATGACACCTGCTTGGACAGAATTTTCTTTTTATCTCCTTTTATCTGGAGCAGCCCAGTTAATGTTTCAGGCCACCAGTTACCATATCCCGTAGATGACAGCTCCTGAGACCCTCAGTAAGAGCAAGGTCATCCTCCTTGGCAGCCCCATGAAGTTGGGATTTGCTTCTGTTCATCCTGGGGCCCCACGTGGGCTGAGATTAGCGGGGCACCTCTGCCTGGCCCTGGAGCTGATGCTGGGCTTCTGTCAACACTGACTTCCACCTCTCCCACCTTTACTCCTTTAAGCCTCAGTCCCAGTGTGCAAAATGGTTGGCTGATTTTCCTACCTTTGAATCCAAGGGAGAGGAGGGGTGAAACACAGAGAGAGCAGAGCTAGAGGGGGCAGGATAAGGGAAACCCTGGACGAGGGTGTTTCAAAAGCACTCTCAGACAAAGGTAGTCACTTTGCCTCCATTCTCACTACAACCTCTAGTTTCTTTGCCTCCTGCCAGTTCGTCCCTCCCACTCTAGTTCCCACACACAGATCAGACGAGGGTCATTTTCTCTGCTCCTGCCCCCACAGAACTGTGCTCATTGGCTCCAGGGCCAAATTTCCAGTTGTGGTCAGGCCTTCAATGCCCCTTATTAATTATTATCATCATCCCCAGTCCTCAGTCTCTTTGATTCTCATGTTAGGGCCACTTGGGCTTGTTTCCAGTCTCAGCTGTTATGAATAAAGTTGCTGTGAATATTCTCATACACATCTTTTGGTGGACAAATGTTTTTATTTTTCTTGCGTAAATATTTGGGAGTGGAATTGCAGGTTATAGGGTAGGTGTATAGTTAACTTTATAAGAAAGTACTAGCGATTTTCCAAAAGGTGTACCAGTTGGGGCTTTTCTTAAAGAGATCCCTGTGCTTATGCTGGACTTCTGAATCAGAATATTCCAAATATAAAGGTCAGAAAGTTGTATTTTCACAAAGCTCCACATGTAATTTTAATGAAGCTAGTTCACTAACTGGCATTTGGAAACCACTGGACAACATTTAGAATCTTTACTTTCTTGTTTTTCCATTCCCTCCTCAATAAATGTAATTGTGGCTTCCATGTCCACCATATATAATGATTGCAAATAATGAAGTAGTTGACTAACAGTGGTTTAAACAGTAAGGGCTTTTATTTATCTCATATAAGAATAAGTCCAGAGGTAATTTGCTTCTAGTTTGGTTAATTTAGCCACTTAGTAGTGTCATCAAGGATCTAGGGATTTCTCATATGCCATCCTCAGGGTCCTAAGATAGCTGCCACAGCTCTGAACAGCATGGGCTCACAACACAACTTCCAAGGCCGAAAAGAAAGGGGTTGAAGTTACCTATTGTATTGCGGGGGAGAATCTTTTCCAGAAAGTTCGACTCCCAAGTCCCATTGTCCAGAACTAGGTCACTGGCCAACCCTTAGGGTAGGGGAAGGGGTATTAATGAAACATCTGGCATTATTGAGCTCCTGTAATGGGAGAAATCCTTACATTAAGGAAGAAGAGTAAGCAAATAGCTTTCGGGTAAGTGATCAACAGCGCTGATCTCACTAAAACTGCTCTTAGAAGGTCACCTTAATTGCTAAATCCAATGAATTCTCTCCAGTTTTCCTTGTATTTGACCTCTGTTATGTTTTACATCTCTGGATCCCTCTTTTGTTTACAGCCCCCTCCCCATCTCTCTTTGCTTGAAACTATTGTTTTCTGCTATTCATTCTTTCTGTCACTTTTCCTTGGGCTCCCATCCATTACATTTCTCCTCTTTGTAGATTGGTGTTAACCCTGGGTTTTTAACCAGGTGCTGTTTGGCTACCTCTGAGCATCTAATTCACTGACCCACCATAACCGTGTGACCAAGACCTGGTGAGGGCTGTTTGTGGCCTACCCCTTGAAACTTTGTGTTTGTATGGGCTTCCTCTCCCCACTGCAGTCCTGATTCTCTCTCTCTCTCTCTCTCTCATGTCTCTGTCTCTTCTCTCCATTACAGAGCTTTTGCTCATGGTAAGGTCTGTACCAGCTTTTTTTTAAGACAGACTTTTACAAAAAGTTACTTAAACCTCCTGTAGGGTAGGTCTTGAACTGAAGGGCCCTTTGTTTTCCCATATTCCCTGAGAGTTTGGAATAGAAGCTGAGTTGTTCCAGAAAATAAAGAGGTGATGAATTTGGAATTCCATAATTTAAAAGATCAGGAAGAGAGAGTCTAGAGTCAGTTGAGAGCTGGATGATGGAAAAGTTGAGAAGGACTACCACTTATGGCTGCCTAAGAAAATTTGAATAGACATGTCTAGAGTGGAGTTTTCAAGTGAAACTATGTGTATTGTGACCCCTCCCCTGTAGCTGCACAAATGTTTATTGCAAATTTCTGAAACCACCATGTACGTAGTATGATACAGTTTTGGATGGACATCAGTGAGGGCGCCACAGGTTTATGGGGCTGGAAATGTGAACAGCCCCACACCTGAGTCATACCCAGGACTAACTAAGCCTCTCTGATCTCTCAGCCTCTGGCCTTGAGCTGCTTCAGCCCGCCCTTCACTTAGATGCTAGAGTGAGCTTTCTAAGATACAACCCAGGTCATTTCCCTGCTTACATCCTTTACTGGCTCCCCAATCAGTGTATCTCAAACCTGGGGTTCATGGACCCCTGGGGACCCACACTGAGGGGGTCTTCAGTACTCTTCAGGAAAGATATTATTTAATTTCAGGATTAATTTTTTTTTAATGTAAGCAGAGTCTATAATATCCAGATGACCACCTTATAACCAACTACTTTGAGATTTTGGTACTGGTTTGCTCTCATATTTATTGATTGGGTTGGTGCCAAGTCATTTTCTGAAACGATAGCATTTAATTTTTAATGCTGTACCTATTTTTATGTCAGCATTCACAGATATGTCCTAAACATCTAAAACAGTGCCTGGCATATTGTAGATGGTCAGTACAGATTTGATGATTAAATGAATGAATGAAGTGTCTCAAACTGGGTTCTGATATCCTTGGGGATTCTCTATGGGTTGAGGTCTCCCAGCATGGCATATGAGGCTCTTCACAAGCTAGGAATTCTCAACTAGCAATTTCACCAGACAGTCTGGGCAGGATGTGGAGGCGTAGTCTTTTTTTAGAAAATAAAAAAGTGAAAGTATAAAGGATTTACGTACATTTTGACAGGGTAGATGTGATATGCAAATAACTTGCAAATATAATGCAAATGACATGCAACTCCTCATGCAAATGAGCATCCTGTCTTTGGAATCAACTGCTGGGGTATTCACTAATTTGTCTGTGGTACTGGCAGTAAATCTTTAAAGGACTTAGGAAACAAGTTTCCTGATGGGGATGTGTGTACTGGGGAGGAGGAGGAGGGACCTCTCAGGAGGAGTCAGTGTGGTGCTGTAAGTATACAGCTTAATATGAAGCTTAATAAAGTATCAGTTTAACATGAAGTTATCCTGCTGTGATATTTCAAAGGCTGGCCTTTTGTAATTGGCAAAGGGTGGGGCGACAATGAAATGCATCTCCTTATCCCCCTCAACTCTTTGGCCACCCCTTATCTTCTGTCCCCTTCATCTCAAGCCATCCAGGCTCTGGTCTCCCAGAGTAGGGAGTCAGTGATCCCTGGCCCTAGATCTCCGTGGGGACCACAGAAGAGTCTGAGATAAAAGCCCTTGTAAATCATATCTGAAGGAGGTTAAGAGCATGATGTGGAGTTCTGCATTTCCTAATCTCATGACAAGAAGAATTTAGTTGAATTTCTGCTAAACCTATTAGTAAAAGATGGGTGGTTATAAGAAGCACGGAGGCTTTCTGAGAAATAGAGCTGCTTAATCTCAATGCCAATGATGTGCTATCTGACAAAATTGAATGCTTACTTGGAAAGGAAAAAAATGTCAACTACGATTTTTTTCATTATAAAAACCTGTCCCTGTCCTTGATGTGAAAGGAAATTTTGGTTACACAGACTCTTCTCCAATGATTATAATGTTGGGCAAATGACATACAAGAGCCTCAGCAGATAAATTTTAACATAACTTGGAATCTTTTTTTTCTGACATTTTGCTTTGCAGTCAGACCTGGGTTCAAATTTTCACCTCCCAGCTATACACACTTGGGAAATTTATTCAACTTTTCTTAATCTCAGTTTCCTTATCTGTAAAATAGGAATAATAGAATCCTCAAGAGGTTGCTGTGAAGGTTAAATGAAATAATGCATGTATTTAGCACTGTGTCTGACTCACAGCAAGCATTCAATAAACGTAGCTATTTGCAGTGGTCATCTGTGGATTTGCTACCTAGAGTCCATTCACCCTCCATCTGATAACTGTACCCCATTTCCTTCTGGTGAACCATTTTTTTCTTCTTGGTATATGGTTCTAGTGAAACTGACTCTACCATCAGTGCCAGAAGTAGAGCACATGACTTAAGTTTAAACCAATCAGACCATTCCATCCTTCAGACCACAGTGTTTGAATTAAAAATAGGGACATACATAGAATTACCATTCAGCCCAGCAACTCCACTCTTAAATACCCAAGGGAATTGAAAGCAAGTCCTCAAACAAAAACTTGTATACAAATGTTCATAGCAGCTTATTCCTAACAGTCAAAAATGGAAACAACCTAAGTGTTCATCATCTGACAAATAGATGAACAAGATATTGGTATAGACATATCATGGGAATATTATTCAGCCATAAAAAGGAACAAAGTACTGATTCATGCTACAACATGGATGAACCTTGAAAACATTATGCTAAGTGAAAGAAGACAGTTATAAAAGGCCATATGTTAAGTGATTGCATTTATATGAAATATCCAGAATAGGCAAATCTATAGAGCAGGGAAAGTAGCTTAGTGGTTCCTAGGGACTAGAGGAAGGGGGAGGAAGAGGGGCTGCTAGTAGGTAGGGGATTTCTCTTTGAGGTAAACAAATGTTTTGGAATCAGTGATAATTGCACAACATTGTGAATATAAACACTGGACTGCCTACTTTAAAAGTGTGAATTTTATAGTATGTGAATTATGTCTCAATTTAAAAAAACTAAATTAAAAAAAAAGAATTGGCCCATGACTCAAGCAGGCCAATGACAGCCAATAAGTCTCAATCTGATCCTTTGGCACCACAAGGGAAATAAACTAGCTCCCTTCGTGCAGGCCTCCAACCTGAGAGAATATAGGTTCTGGAGTTGCTGACCTAATGCCATGTGCAAAGCCTAAGACTGAATCCTCCAACCTAGCTGGAAGCAGAGTCAAGAAATAAAAAGACATCAAGACCTGCTTGAACACTGGAGTAGGAGTGACTTCTCGTCCTAGGTTTCCTGGGACATCCCTGATGTTAGCCCTGAAAGTCCCGTGTCCATGTTGGTCACCCTCGTCGGAGCTCTGAACCTACCTCTGCTGCAAACTCAAAACTCTACCTGAGGACTTGCCCATGATACGAGTCAATGAATCCCCTTTTATTTTAGCAAGTGTCACAGTGGTTCTCCAGCGGCAGGCACTAAGAAGATAGCGTTTAGGGTTCAAGATCAGGGCACAGCACCTATGAAAGGAAGGAAGCAGAAGCAAGATTGGGCAGAGGAAGAAGTTAAAATGTGATGTAGGCCTTGGGTAATCAGCAGAGAGCTCTGCAACTAGTACTGCCCTTCAGAAGGTCCCACCCTGAGGCAAAACGGCTGGGCCATATACTCTTCCCTGCTTTTCACCTGCAAAATTCTAATCATTCTTCCTCTCAGCCTAGATGTTGCCTTTTTGGGGATAACTTTTCTAAAGCCATCAATGACATTAAGTCCCAAGGCGTTTGGCCTGTCTCCTTTATGTGTAGTTATCTGTCTAATATTGATTTTGTTTGTTTGTTTGATGTCTGTCTTCCTTGCATTCTGGAGGAAAGGACTGCTCTAGTTAGCTATTGCTAGGTAAAAAATGATTTCCAAACCTTAGTGGCTTAAAACAGAGTTTGGCAAAGTAAGGCCCAGGTGCCAGATCCAGCCCACAGTCTGTTTTGTATAACTGGAAGATTAATTTGTTTTACACTTTCTAAGGGGTTATAAAAAAGGCCCCTCAATATAAGAACATTATGTGATAGAGACAGCATATGGCCCACAAAGCCTAAAATATTTACTACCTGGCCCTTTATAGGAAAAGTTTCTCTGACCATGAATTAAAACCACAGCCATTTTGTTACATCTCATGATTGTGTACATCAGGGATTTGGGATGAATCTTCTGCTCTATGTCTGTGGAGTGAGATGTCCCAGAGGCACTCCGCTGGAGGCTGATCTGGTCTGGAAGGTCCAAGAAGGCTTCACTCACACGACTGTTTCCTGAGCAGGCTGGCGAGAAGACTGCGCTCAGCCGAGTCCTCCATGCCAGCTATCCACCAGCATGGCTGGGCTTATTACAGAGTGGCTCAGGCTCTAAGAGACCAAAGTGGAAGCTCCCAAAGACTGGGCTTATGACTGGATAGCATCACTTCTGTACTCTACAGTCTAGATTCAGAGGGCACCCTAGATTCAAAAAGAGGACTTATATATCCCACCTCTTGGTAACAGGAGTGCAAAGAAGTTGAGGGCATATTTAATTTACTAGAGCATTAAGCTTGCTCACTCGCTATTACCTGCCCAGCTGTTAGCACAGTATCTGGCACATGAACTCAATACATTTATTAACTAATGGACACACTCTGTAGGTGGAATCTGACCTATATGAAATATGAAAGTATTAGATTTGGAACTAGATCAAAGCTGAGGACCACTTGGACCCTTAGAAGCATTTCCGTCTACATGTTCCATTTCAGGGCTACCACGGGCCCAGCACTATCCTGCATCTCTGACTATTTGAACTTCAGTTTCCTTTTTGGTTACTGAAGGACAATAAAACCTACATCTCACAGGATTCCTGTGAGAATTAAATGGTATAATAAATGTAACAAAGCTTTATAAACTATAAAATTCTGTTTAATGTTGTTATTATTCTCATTACTGCCCAAGTTGGGGAATGGACAAGCCCAAAGCCCCTAGATTCCCTGCCCTGGAGGAGGGCCCCTCAACCTTACCCTACTCTTACCCTGCTAGTTCCTGAGGAGCAGGCATTAGGAGAATGAAGTGGGGTCCTATGGCTATGCAATCCAGTTCTAGCCAGGGAAGATTGATTTCTCCACAGTGGCCCTAATGATGTTTCGATGGGTCTCATAATTCCGTAATGATCTTGATGCCAATGCCTCCTTCTCTGGGTGTCTCTGCAGAGGCTGTGGGGAAGTGCGAAGCCACAGGAGCTAAACAAATAAGAATGATTAGTTGCATGTGGCCAGCCCCTTGTTGCCTGAGCTGGCCTATTGTGCACTCTAACATAGGGAATAATAAAGATGCTGCTGAGAAAAACCACATTCAACTTGTCAGCTCACCCAGCTCCGAGAAAGCAGTATTCCTTTCCTCCAAAGAGCACCTGAAACCCTCTGTCCTAGAGGTACTCCCATGGCTTTCATTTCCTGTATGTTTCATTTTTGACTGGACAGAGAGTTTGTCTGCCTGAGTAATACTTCTTCCAGGCTTTCCACAAAAGCTCCTATAAAACCTGGACATGATGTATGACGTGTGTGTGGCGTGTGTAGGTCTGAGAGTGAGATAATTACTTAGAATGTTAAATAGGGATATAAAGCAGGATACCCTGTGTGAATATGTAAGTACCCACACTTGTATTTGTGTGTGATTTAACTTTGCCTAGACTCTAGCACAATGTCTGTTTAGCTAACAGGCATGGAAAAGAATAGTACTAATAGCTAAGACCTATTCAGCACTTACTTGCGCCAGCCACTGGGCTGAATGTTTCATATGTATCATCTCAATTTCCAGAATAATTGTTGAGATGAGTAATAACATTATTTCCATTTGACAGAAAAGGAAACACCCCTCTAAGCTTGGTTAGGGTTAAAGCAACTTGTTTAGCTGGGGAGTGGCAGTCAGGACTTGAAGGGTCTGTCCGATTCCAAGCCGTTGTTCTTAAACTGAACACAATTCCAAATCCAGGCTCTCTGCTGACAGTAATACTGGATTTGAAGGACTAATGCCCTGAGACAAGCCAATAAGGCCAGCCTTATTCTCATGTGATCTCCCAAGGCTTTGGTGCTTGGGAACCTTTATTAGGGACAGTGTCAGAGGAGGCAAGGGTTCTCCCAGTACTGGCTTGCTGCCCCAGGACTGTGCTGGCATGGTCAGTCACTGCACCTGCCATGTTCAGGATTCCCTCATAGCACACACCATCCCTTCTGCAGCTCCTGTGTATAGAAGCAGCTCTGGCCCTTGTGTAGGACTAAGTATAGACTGGACCAGAAGACAGTCTACACAGGCTGCCCTACTACAGCCCTGCAGTGGCCTGGTTCTTAGGGTTCCAGCTCCATTCTCTGCCTTTATCAGCCCTTTTTCATGGGTCTGGGCAAACCTCAACTGCTCTGTATGATAATGTGGTAAGGAATTTGGAAGCTTGAGGGAAAACCCAGGAGAAAGAGATGTGAATGGTGGCTGACGGGGTACAAGCAAGGGAAAATAAAAGATTAAGAAATGATCCATGGAGGCAATATAGGTAAGAAAGGGACCTGGGAGGAAAGAACTGCTCAATTATGTTGTCTTTCAAGTTGTCTGCTTCAGGGTGTGTGGAATTAACATTCTTCTCCATCAACCCTACAACTCCTTCAATAAATTCTGCATGTCATACTGAAGCTTTTGCCGGTGTGGGTTCTTGGTGAGGAAATGGAGCAGGGTGAGGGGTCAGCTGGCATCCAGCTTATACTCCATCTGTCCCCAATCTGGTTCCCTTTGGGCCTTTGATTGGTTTTCAAGTCTACTTTATACGTGTATGTCACATGCTTCACTAGACACATCTAACTGTGTAATTATGTAAGAAATATATTTGTAACAGTGTGCATATCATTGTGTGACAGTGTGCATGTATGTGAATGCAGGATGTTTTCATTAATCTACACATGTAAACGTGTCTGTGTGTGTGCTGTATTTATGAGTCTGGATGTGTAAGCTGTGTGCACAAGTGTAGGTGTTTGTGCCAGGATGTGTGTGTGTGTGTGTGTGTGTGCGTGTGTGTGTGTGCATGTGTGATTGCAGCCTTTTGTGGGTACCTGCAGGCAGTGCATTTGCATCAGATGTCTGTGTACCTGAGTGGATGTGTGGTTGAAGATGTTTCTGGAGGCAGAATCATAGTTCTTGGGGTTTTTCTTTGGCCTCAGTGGGAGCTGTTGGATGAGAATGCTTTGAAATCTTGTCTGTCTTTTGGGTCTCTTCTTTTCAGTCCTTTTCCTTTGAACCAGACAGGCCTGTTTAGAGAGCAAACATAGCTTAAGTTTACAGACCTTTTCTGGCCAAAGTCCTGTACAGCTGCCAAGGCCTTCCAGCAGGCAGGAGGCTGCCATCCAGAGATCTCACATCCCTTTCACAGGGGCTGAAATTTTTTTATTTTTATTTTTCCTTTTTTTGCTGCTGAGGCCTCAGAAATGAACCAGAGACAGAACAAAGCACAGTCACTGGGGTCCTTGGGGTCTCCTAGGGCGAAGAGACTTAGAATTCTTGACTGCCACCAAAGAAGCTGCTCGTATGGGCTCGGTGTGCCCAGATCCTAGGGTAGATCTTATCTGATCTCTGCCCTGTTTTGGCTGCTGCCACCCATTCCATCTGAGTGCAGCCCAGGAGGGAAGTGCAGGACCATGGTTCAGAGCACCACTTCCTCTTGGCTTCCTTGTCAGTGCTTTTTCCATGTTGGCAGCTTGACTTAGCTTTCTTGGAAACACTGAGAGCTCTGGCTTCATACTCTCCTTGCACTGCCTCTCAGGGTCTCTACAACACTGTTGTCCAATAGAGCTTTCCGCCATGATGGGGATGTTCCATACTCTGTGCTCTCCAATATGGTAGACATTAGCCACATGTGGCTCTTGAGCACTTGAAATGTGGGTAATGCAACTAAGGAATCAAGTTTAATTTTATTAATTTAGATCGAAATATTGGATGTGGCTACTGGCTACCATATTGGACTGCACAACTCTGAAGCGTTGAGAGAGAAGAGTATTTACTTGTAAAACAGGGATAAAAACTGCCCTATCTGCCTCACAGGGCTGTCTGGAGCAAACAAGATGATGAAAGTGAGTTTTACTAACAGAAAGAATGTGGAAAGAAGGACCACAGTGTGAGCTAAGTGGGCTTATTCTTATATCTGTTTGTTAATATTTTTGTTTTGTTGCCCTTGCTGTACTGTTTTGATTTGATCAGTTTATATTTTGGTGTCTCTCATCTGACCCCTGAGCCCTTTGAATATAAAAACCCAGAGGGACTATTTCACAGCTGTATCCCCACAGCCAATGACTGGTATGGAGCTTGGTACTCATGTTCAAGTGAATAAAATGTCTGGAGTCCAGAGGGGATTCCTGGCAGCAGGATTTGAAGTGTATGGTGAAAGCTAGGGGTGCAGAGAGGAGGAGGCGGGACAATATGGTGGTGAGAAAGAGCTAGGGCTCTTGCTCCCACACTCAACATTCTAGGCCCATCCAGAGAGAGCAAGGGAGCTAGTTATTGATGCTGGAAATGCTTTTACATAACTGGTATCAAGCTTGTGGGAGATTAATTGAGAAAGGCTGATCAAAAGAGAAATGATCTACTCACCACATTCTGCTTGTTGAGGAAGGCTAGATTGATCTTATAAATCTTCACCTAGCCAGGGCTCTGGGGGTGGGTGCTATGGTTTCCTTCTGATTGATGGTGGCAAGGTTGAAGGTGATTCCTCAGGCAATCCACCCTTTCAAGCTTTGCTCTTCTGTGGAGTGGAAGAGAGAACTTGGAAGCTCTCCAAAAGAGCTACAAGGGAGAGATGGCTTTTTGATGGTTGTTTACTTACTTAAAAGGAAATTAAAAACTTACTTGTGCTCCATCCCGAGAGTCACACAGGGAAATAAGAGAAGAGACTTCTGTGATCCTGCCATCGACTCTGATTCCTGGATTTCAAACTTCCCACTTTTCCAGTTGTCCTTCTTGTTTGCAGGCCATAAAAGTAGAGGCTGTCGGCCTAGGGCTGGCCCTGCACACTGCCTTTAGCTGCTCAGCAGAGTTGAGCTCTGTTCGTTTCCAGTCTAAGGTGGTTCTCAGTCATGGCTTTTCAACGTTTGGGTCCTGAAGGCACAGAATTTCTCTCCTCCACACACTTCAGCTAGTTAGATCTGTCTCAAGAAGGAAGCCAGGCTCCTGTGTGTGCTGGTAGCTCTGTGTCCAGCTGGACTCTTTTCTTGGCCTCGCATTTGTTTATTCATTCTAAGATTTGGGCTTAAGCTATTTTAAGCATCTTACTCTTGAAGCACTTTATTAATGTCTTTTTTATAACCTGTGTCAGGCTCCACTGTAATTTATGTGTTCCTTCTGTAATCTATCACTGATGTAATAGATATTTATTGAACATTTATTATCTGTCTTCATGGTACTAGACTGTGACACAAGCTAGAGTTATTTCTGGGCCCAGCTACTCTCTCTGGTCTCCTGGGTGTTCCATGGGAAAAGTGAGCTGTTTTCTGTCCTCTCCCACCCAGCCTCAGGGAAGTGTCCTGTGCAATCCTTTCTAATAAACTGACACTACCCACTCAGCTATTGTCCAGCCACCTGTTTTCCCTCCCCAGGCTACTAACCAAAGTTTGTTCATAGTTTCGAAGTCAACCTCCCACCTGTCTGACGTAAACATAATAAAGAAGTAAACATAGTATTATGCTAGAAACTCACATAATACATGGAAAAGGGAAAGGAACTCCAGAGATAGGCTGATTGCTCTTGGGGAGTATCTGCTGCTTGGGGGAGGTCACTGGATTATACCCTCCTCCTTCCTGATTGATCAGAATCTCTCTGTGTTTGAAATTTGAGGGCTTGAGGGAGCACCCCATTTTATTGGTTAGGTTAAACACCTCTAGGCAAGGGGAAAGTCTAACAGAGTGGTATCCTGGAAAAACAGGACTTTCAGAGGCATGCAGATCTGCCTAAAAATCCCAGTTCTACCACTTCCTGACTGTGAGAAATACTCTTACTGGTTGCAACTCAATAAGTGGACCTGGAGACAAAGAGAACAGCAGAGTGATGCTTCAATGGCAGTCTTGCAAGATCCGTTGTCTTTACCAGGCACACTCAGGATGGTTGCAACAAGCAATTTATTTCTTAGTATTCCAGACCCTCCCCTGATTCCTCAGTGGCTGAGTACTACAGGGTTCACATTCTTTCCTGGATGTAGCCTATGCAAATTATATCCATAACAGGCTTTCTTTACATTTGTCTTAATTTTATTGGCTGGTTCAAACCCCCCCTATCCCCAAATACAGACGACCTGTTGCTTCTCTTTCCTTCCCCCTCCTAGCCTGAGCAACTTCCTGGCATGTGTTTCACCACGTGCACTTTTTAACACCTTGTTATTTAAACGTTTAAACCCCCTGGTGGGAATAAGTCACATTTAGATTTTATGCTTTTTCGGGCGTTGACCGTATGCCCTTATATAAGTCCTTTAACTTCTTTGAGCCTCAGCTTCCACATTTGCAAAAAGGGGATGACAGTTCTGATTTTAGGAAGTTATGAGAAGTAAATAAAATGTATATGCAGCACTTAATAAAAGATTAAGTGGTAGAGCATTAGAGCTGCAGGTGATTTTTATTTTTAAAATAATTGGTCGTTGTCAACTCACACAAAACACAAGTATATAAAACAGGTGACTTGCAGGTGGTCTATTAAGCATGAATTTTCAAAGGGCTATTATTGCTTGAGATTCTCAGCTTTATTCCATACTGAGTCACAGCAGTTTGATTTATTCTTACTCCCCAACCTCCTCTGTTTTCTTTCTGATGATCTACCGCTAGAAAGAAATTAGGCTATTGGGAAATCAAAGTCGAAATTTCTTTGTTCCATTTAGGTTAGCTTGTAAGCAAAACCAGGCCCACGGGAAGCTCTTTCAAACACCGCTCGCTCGAGCGGAGGGATACAGGACAAAATGAAGTTTCGGAAAGCTGCGCAGGCAGACGCTCGGGGGCGGAGCTAACGGAAATCAGAGAGAGGCGGAGCTAACAACTCCGAGGGAGTGAGGCGACCGCCGGCCTTTCTGGAAGACTGCCATTGGCTGAGGCGGCGAGCAACGTAATAGCTGCGCGCTCGGGGGTTCAGACGGTCGCCGCCGCGTCTGCGCACCGGGAGCTGCTTGCCGTTGCGGCCGCCTGGAATTCTGGGGGTTGTGTCTGCCCCTTGGCTGCGGGCGGGAAGCCGAAGGTAGGGGGTGGTGAGGGCCGCTTGGCCCTGGTGCTGTGCGGGGGGCTCAGGCCGCTGCCTGGGCCTCGTGCCGCCAGCGGCCCCGGTGCCTTCCCAAGCACTGCCCCGGGGTCCCCACACATCCCCCTAGAGTCCCCAAACCGGGACGTCCAAGTAGGTCCTGGGCTCGTCATATTGTCTGCAGACACGGCCTCTTAGCCCTAAGGGCCGCGTTCTCTTCCTTTCCCACCGAGAGTGTCTCCAATAACCCTCATAAATGCCAGGAAACGAGGCAGTGGGGGTCCGAGACTGTCTTTTGGCTCCGCGTCCGCTTTGTTTCCTTCTCCCACCCTTAGTTTCTGCATCTGTCAGACCGCTTCTTTGGGGACATTCTGATTTGACCGTCCTCTTGTTTTTCTCCACCATACGGAATTGCGCCCTACTTGCGTCGTATTTCTACTCCTGTCTGTTTTCCTTTGTCCTGGTAGATGGAAGACTCGCCTTTAAAGCAGGGGTTACAGATTTTCGGGTGTCTCACTACCTAGGAGGTTTTGTGTTTCCATGCAATATACCCACAGGGATTTCGAATAAAGTGGAGCATAGGCACCTGCAGTTCTACCCAGGTGGTTCTCATTCAGGTGGTCCAGTTATTCTCGCTTTGAGATTCTCTGCTTCAGAGGAGAGAATCAGGTGACATATGAGCCCCTGAAATGGAGATCTAAGTGGGAAAGACCAGGATTCAGAAAATGCCCAACACCTGATTGCCAGTGGGTGTTTTCTTTGCACTGTGGGAGCTAGAGGGCTATTTGATACCTTTAAATAATTTTTATGTCTGTATGTATACACACACACACACGTAAGATCAGTTTTCTAATAAGTATTTTTAAGTGCTTGGCATCAATTCAAGCCCATCTGTTTTTCCGACTTCAATAAAACAAAACAAAACAAAACCACAACTGCTTTGGGTGGTTGAGGGGGTTAGATAAGCCAGACTAGGTAGGCAAGAGAATGAATCCTCCATGTTTGCTAAGAGAAGAAACTGATGTGTTTATAAACACTAACAGGGTTTGTTTTGACAGTGTGAAAGATGTTCTGTATCTGTTAGTCTTTTTAGCTCTCACCTCACCAAGCTTTTCTCTTTTGTGATAAAAGTATACCAGATTTAAGGATTGGATAGGATTTTGATGGAAGCCAGGGCATGAGGATATTAGGACTGATGTCTGTATAACATGGATTGGGACTTGGTCGCTAGTTCCAGTTGAGAACATGACCCTTAGGTTATTAAGAAGGTGTTGCCATAGCAGATATATCTCAACCTTTTTTTGGGGTGCTTAATGAAAATAATCTAATTAACATATATGCTGTTCTAATGAAACTGACTACAGAAAAGACTGACTTCATTTTACAGATAGTGGGAATGGGGAATATATTAGAAGGGATGTAGTAGCCCAGGAGTGAAAAATTACCTTGTTCTTTCATTTCTGCTTTCTTCCCCTCCGCTGTTGTCATTGAAGCCAGGTATTTTCTGCAGAGACTACTTTGAACCCTGGTGTGTTTCATTTGCAGGAAAAAAGGCTAATTGAGTGAAAATGAAAAGCAACAAAATGGGTTTTAAAGTAAATATGCCAGAACTTTCAGAGTGTTCTCCTTTAGAGGGGTATGTGTAGGTGTGGTGGGAGTTGAGGGGGGCATGATTTAAGTGATAGGGCCATTGTCCAAAGCAGTTTTGAAAACCCATCTCTGAAACTGCCTTCAGAAACATGTGAGAGATCACTTTCATTTACACATGATACCATACTGTATTATTATTATTTTTTTAACCTCAAATGGCAGTGTTAAGCAACCTTGTCACCTGACTTGTCTTCAGAATAGTTAACAGTTCTTTTGAAGTGGCTAAAATGGATTTTTGGTGTGTGGTAAACATTGATTCTCAGTCTGTCACTTTATCTATTAGCCATATGACCTTGGACAAGTTATTGCATCTCTTTGGCTTGGTTTTCCACTTCATAAAAATGGGAATAATACTTCAAAGAGTCATTAAGTGAGGTAATACTCATGAATGCTCTTGGGACATAAGAACATAATAACTTTGTTTTCCTTCTCAAAGAATGAAGATTTGCTGTTAATGAGAATATTAAAAAAAAAGACAGTCTCTTTAAGAGAGGTTGTACTTTCTTCTAAATAGGTGGATGCCTTCTAATTCTTTTCATTATATTTGTGGATTTATGCTCAGACCTCACTCTGCCTTCCATCTTTTTCTTCATTCATTTTCTATCTTTTCCTGAGTAAAGGCTTTCCTGCAGAGGCTGTTTGCTAGTCTCTTGGAGTAAGTCTCTTTTCAGGAGAGCTAATCTGCACATTCTTACAGTGCCAGCCCCTTGGTCATGTATTCCTGAGAGTATTTCTCTGGAGCCTCAGTTGGTGCTTAGAATACACTCTGTAGCACAGGCATCTCTAACCCCGGGATTTGGTGTCAGTTTGGAGACTTGTCCTTGTGGAGCTAATCTTTTCTCTTTCTGAGTGAGGATGAATACTTTATCCTCTGAGTCGGCCTTAAGCTGCAAGCCTTAGTCTTTCGCAGCATAGAGCTTCTCATTTTAATTATATGTGGTCTAAAAGGGGAATATCCTGCCTTTTTCTTCATTTACTTTCACCAAGGGTTTCACTGCTGAGTAGGAGAGAAGAGCCTGTTGCCATTCAGGTGGGGCTTTGGGTAGCCCCTGATCCCTAGCATCAGTAATAATTGGGTTTGTCTTTAGGACAAAAACCTCATGAAAGATTTGAAGTGCTCAGGACACATGTGAAGAACCCCCCAGAATTTTTCTGCCTTGTGAAGACTTTTCACCTGGCATCCTCACTTGTACAGGTTTCTACCTTGGAGACAGTGAGAGGCCAGGAGCAGCAGAACAATGTTCAGCCTAGAATTGTAGTCCCTTCAGGTTCCACCAGGTAGCATATAGATAAGAGTGAGATTGTGTTGGCTGGCCATGCCCGCCTTCATTCTCCTACTAATGCCCTGGGCCTTGATAGTTGAGGTATTGAGAAGTGTCCCAATAGATTGGGACATAGATTGGGTGGCTTGACAAAAATTTCTGAGTTCTGGAGGCTCGAAGTTTGAGGTCTGAGGGCCAGCATGATCAGGTTCTTGTGGAAATTGGGTCAGCCCTTTGGACATCTAATCAAGTATTTCTCAATCTTGTTCATTATCACCTTTTGAGACTTTTTTTTCCTTAATTGTCCTCTTCCCCCATGGAATTTTAATAGCACAGGTACAATATGTATCTGTACTATGGCAGTTTGGAGGGCCACATACTGTTGTAATGTCTAAGATTTTTCTTCCCTGAGAGTCAGTTTTTACCACCTTGGGAGTGGCATTATGCTCACTGAGAATGCATGGTCTTATCCTATGAACTCTGTCTGATGTAGTCATCAAGGCTTGTTCTCTGTCTAGATGATCCAGCTGTTACTACAAGCTTTTTCAATGCCTCAAACACCAAACTAGTAAAAGTAGAAGAATATTATCTCATCCAATCCTCAAATCAGTCTTCTGAGATAGTTGGTACTATCCCCATTTTACAGATGAAGAAACTGAGGTACAATGAGTTTAAGTGATTTGACCAAGGTCAAAAAAGTTTGGTGCAGCCAGACTTTAAATCCATCTGTGACTCCAGAGCTATTTCTGTTGCACCGTGCTGCGTCCACTGCCACCCCCACCCCATGAGTCTGCAGTCATCAGGACATTTGACCATTCAACTTATATTCTCCAGTTCCTTCTAGGTGCCCGGCTCAGTGAAAGATGTTGGGGACACTAAAGTGAAAATGAGTTCTGTTGAAGAGCTCATTGAGTTTTTCTAGGGTGGGGCTGTCCTGGGGGTAGCACCCTTGTTACTCTCTCCTGTTGGGGCCTTTTGTGAGATGGTTGGTTGTAGCTAAATTCTATCATAGGAAGATTTGAGCACTAAGTTGGCCTTTAGGAGGGTCAAGCTGTAAATTTGTCTTTACTAGTTCCGTTTTCCAACTAGCTGAGCTATTTCTAATTGCTTAGCTTGTTGCATACAAAATATGACCAAAAAGATGTAGCAGGCCCAGTGAGCTCCTTGGCGATTAGCTGTTTGTGAGCATGAGGAGGAGTGAGAATGATGTTTTTGCTTTGCTTATTGATATTCCTAATCATTTAGAGCATAAGCTGTTTGACCCTTTCTGAGGTTATTCCATATTGTCTGCTTCAAAACCTAATGCGTTAAAAGAGTTGGATAAGCGATGTGAATATGTGATGTTTCTTTGTGGTAATTGAAAGGCATAATCAAAAACACTTTCAAATACAAAACCGAAGCTTTGGGCAGTGACAAAACTAGGTCTCCTAACACTTGATTCATCCAAGGAACCACAGCAGAACCAGACCCAGCCCTCGTGTTTGCAAGGAAATTGCTAGAAAGACCCCTAGGATAATGATCTTTTCCAGCCTAGAAGCACCATGATTTTAGACTTTAATAGCTGGGCCCAAGGATGGAGACTTTGCTTCAGGAATACAATCAAACCCAATTCCCCATGAGTATGAGATGGGGAGGGTCACAAAATCGACCTTAAATACCTTGCTTAG
Source organism: Manis javanica (assembly GCF_040802235.1). Lineage (NCBI taxonomy): Eukaryota > Metazoa > Chordata > Mammalia > Pholidota > Manidae > Manis > Manis javanica. The sequence continues at coordinate 86,230,143 of NC_133169.1, read as the reverse complement.
GAGCTGGTCCCTTAAGCTTCCCACTTTCAAAGCATGACCAATCAATGCTGTCTGTAATGACTGTCCTACTTTATGATACTTCCACTGAACTGAAGCCTGATAGTTTACTTGAATTTGGTCAAATGGCTGCTGCCCCTGTTGGGAGCCTCACAGAAATGAGAGGTGAAACTTCCCAAGATGTAAAGAGACGTCCATTTAAAAATCCACTGGCATCAACCTTCCTTACCAGAACTTTGGGATGCATATCTGATTCTTCTTCCAGTTTCTAGAACTCTCCTTCAGAAGACAGAAGGGGCAGACTACTCACAGAAAGGAAAGAGGCTGGACATGGACCCGTGACCATCACTGCCCAATTGCTTCAGTTTTGCATTCCATGGGTTCATATTTTACTGATGACAAAACTGATCCCCAGAGAAGTGAAATGGGCTCTATACCTTTTTTAGGGCCAACAGCATATTAATGGCAGAGCTGAGACTTAAGCCAGAGGGCTCACAGAGGGTGGCCATAGAAGTTAGAATTATTTAAAGCCTTGTAAAGATGCTATTGCAGTTAAAAGTCTCCAGGAAGGGAGCAGGCCCCACCTCCACAAACTGTCTTGTTCATTATTTTATAACCCTCACTGGTGAAGTTTTTGGCTGCTATGCGGATTTTTCTCCTATTCATGTTGAAGTGCGTTTCCTCTTGCTCTCACCCCCGGGGAAATAGATTTCAAATTTTATCCCTGTTTTAGAAACAAAGAAATAATGCTCAGGCCAGACTGCTGTGAGTGTATTCTGTAAAGAGTGGGGCCCGTGCACCAGTGGACCTTATCTGGTGATCCAAGTAAACTTTTAATATATCTCTAGAAGAAAAAAGAGAGTGAAGGAATGAATGATATGTCAAGATGGTTTAAAAACACTCCAGAGTCAGCTCACTTGGTTTCATATTCTGCTACTTACTTACTAGATGTCAGATCATGAACAAGTTACTTATTTTCTCTAAACCTTAATTTTATTATCTATAGAATGGAAATAGTAATAGCTACTTTTGTAACTGTCTTGAGAATTAACTGAGAGAAAATGTATGGAAAGTGCTTCTCTGGCACAACGTGAGTGCTCTATTATCAGTAATGGTAACAGCAGTTTCCAGGGCCTGTCCCTAGACTTGGTTGAGAGTAAGTTATGCTGACCAAGCGTTACTTGAACCATCACATCATTGTCTGTCTTTGTTAGTTGGTTTATTGTTCATGTCAGTAGTCACTCATAACCTCATGCTGAATAACTGAAAGTTGTGAATAGTAAGGTACTTCTCAGCTTCTCTGATATCTCTTTACCTGGCTTAGTTCTCATCTTTCCCAACTCTCTAACAAGCTGCCCCAGCCAGAGGGTCCTGTTTCCTGGGCAGTCTGACAAGGGGATTTTAATGGGGAGGAGGGCTGGCTGGTCCAGAGCCTGCCAGGGGCTCTCTGACAGTGTGTTCTCCTTGCTTCTTGCCTTTTGCTCTTCAGCCAGACATGAAGCAATTAGCTTGTTAAGGGAACTTTGACTTCTCTCACGGCTTTCTTATGATTTGTGTGCCCATACCTGCTCCTCGTGCAAGGTCAGGGAGGCACAGTCAAATACACTGACTTGGATTTTGTGTTCAAGTTGACTCTCTTTCCCCTTGAGATTTACAGCTGGAGCAGTGTGGCAGTGGGCATGGGAGTGTGGAAAAAGCTCGTGAAGCCACTACCCTCCATCTACTGATCTCAAGTTGACTTTTTAAAAATCCTGAGCATCGTAACTATAGTCTCTGCCTCCTTTGAATGAAACAGATAGGGCAAAAGCTCATTACTACGAGGAAGACTAGTTTGAATTGGTAAGAAAATCAAAATTAAAGAGTGTTTCAAAGAAATGCCATTGTCTTAAGTTCTTTGGCAAGCCTCTACAGTGTGTTCTCTAGCCTTACGGCTTTCCCTCTTCCCTGAAACTGTTCCTGAGTTTTTATGGGAGCCTCCTCCTGTCTCCTGCTAAGCTTCCTTCAGGACATACCGTGCGGATCAGAGAACAGTCATTCTTAGAGCTTTCAGTGGCACCACTGGCCGCGGAATGAATTCCCGATGTGTGGGTTGTCCTGGTGGTCCATGCCTGTCATGTTGTGTCCCTTCCTACTAATTTAATTCCCACAGATACCCTTTGCTCCTGATTAACTGGGCTATGTGGTCCTCTAAGCATGCCTTGTGTTTGTGTCTCTCCCAGTTCTTTTGCCCAGAGTACTTTCTCCTTAGGTTCCTACTTTGTGCTGCACAGCCAGCACCTTCAGCAGGCCTTGCCTGATTCCTCCTCATCTGTGTCCCCATAGATTTGTTTTGATTTTGATTATAGAGTTCACTTTGATTATAGAGTTCAGCATACTTTATTCTGGTTAGTTGTTTTGTCTCTTATTATATGAGCTTCTCAAGGACTTCTCTATGGGCTGTGTTTATTTTGTGTCTCCAGCATTATTGCTGAGCGTAACATGGACACTGTAAATGCTTGATGAATGAATAAATATGTGAAAGATTGTGAAATAACAGTCCTGTTTAAATACCTGTTCTTTCCTGAAGTATTCCTTGATTTCTAGTCACAGTGAGTCTGGCGTGCTCAATTCCCAGAGCCTTTTGTGTCTGAAGCAGTCAGATTCATTAGAGTAAGTCTTCCCAGCTGGATTAGAAATTCCTGGAGGGTGAAAGTTGCATCCCTCATTCCTCTATGTACCCAGCCCCCGGCACAGTTCCTGGCACATAGAGAGTATTTAAAAATGCTTGGGAATACAGGGGACCTGCTATTTGTTAGCTGATGTGCCTATTAGTTGATCAACCTCCTCTGTCACTCATTGACCAAGATCTACAAGTTAAAATCTGTTGTCAGGGCCAGGTAGGGAACAGTCAGTATGAGGCAACAGGGAATTGTGGTGGCCGGTGTCAAGGTGGAGTGTTTATGTGCTCCATGTGGGGCAGCTGCGACTCAGCCTATTGTTGTCATACTGCAAGAGAAGCCCCAAATCCAGATTTTTAGAAATCCCTGGGGATTACAAAGTACATCTGTGGTCCAGGTTTGACCTATAGGTTGGTTACCCATTTGTGACATTTGGGTAGAGGCTGGAATTTCACACACCGAAGTTTCTCATGGAAGAAGAAAGGGAGGAAAGGGTATAACCTGAAAGCTTTTGAGGGGGTTTTGTTGGAAGCCTGGCTTTGTTTGAGAGTGTTCTATAATTTCCTGTGGGTAGTGACTTTGCCTCTGGGGCCGCAGGGCTGAGGCCTACAGATAACCATCTGTGGTGTGGGCTTCATCCTCCCTTGTATTCTGTCGCTCATCTGATGGTGACCTAGGGACTTCTGTGATTTTTGGTCTTTTTGCCCAACCTCTGCTGAGGTGAGTTTGATGTTTGTCCTTGCTTCTGTCTAGTAGTGTGGGTCTGGTGGTTAGGGTGGCACAGTGTGCAGGCTCAGAGACCATTCCTGTTAATGGTTTCTCTGAGAAGGAGTTCTGGGTGAACAAGCAAAACCGAAAGGGAAATACACTGCACAAAATCATTGCCTAAATTTGATCAGCCAAGGGGCAAATGAGTGTAATAACCAGAAGGAAATCTGTACCTCCGTGGAACCTTTCGCAGGACAATCTTATCCTCTGGCTGTCCTGTTCTTCCCATTGTCCTTAAGGGCTCCTGGCCGTGCTTACTTGCTTGGCACTACCTTCTGGGTCTGACAGTGTTGCCACCAGTGGTATCCCTATCTAAGGCAGAACTGGCTGATTGGAGCGTCTCCGGAAGAATACATGAGGAACTGCAAAGAGTGGTTGTTGCCTTGAGGGGCCCTGGGTGGCTGGAGAACGGGGAGGACACTGACTTTTCACTGTATACCTTTGTGTGCTTTTAAAAATTTGAACCATGTGCATGTATTGCTGCTATTATTTTTTAATGTACCTAAGCAGACCCAAGTGTGGTCTCCTCTTCAAATTCTACTCTGTCCTCATTCATTCGTAAAGTGTGGGTTTCTCTGCAGATATCTGCACCCAGTCACTATAGATTGCCCCCTCTTGGTGGAGACAGCCTTGTATCTCTGCTTCCCAGAAATGTCTTAGGATTTCTCACCCAGGGGTCTTTGGAATAACAATCAGGCCTGAAGTATTTTACTGTTTTGAAAAGGGCTTTCAATATTTTATGTGATCCTTACAACATCCCCATTCAAAATTGAGGTTTGGAGAGTCTAAATGACTTACGTAGAGTCATACAGTTGGACAGAGTAGAGCTGTGACTAATCCAAATGACCTTATTTCATATTCATGCCCCTTGCCCTTAGTTCTTATGTCAGTGAGGAAGTCTTCTCTTTCTGGAGTTTTCGTACACATTTCCAGAGCTTTTCCAGCTGGGGACAGAAGTGGAGCTGTGGTCTTCCCTCTTTCCTCTTTTGGTTCTAACCTTCCCCTCTTTGGACTCTCAGTTACACAGGCTTGTCTTCTGTGGAAAAAAGGGGTCAGTAGTAGGTTTCTCCATTTTCTAGATAGGGTAAATAAGACTCCACTGGGGCAATACCTTTTACAGAAGCTTGAATTGATAGTCTGGTTTCTTATTCTTTGCTCAGTATTATTGCTGCCATTAGGCAGAAGGTTTTGTTTCCAGGTTACAAATTTTTTTAGCAAAGAGCTAAGTGTGGAATAGAATTGAAAGGACTCATGTAGTTCTCAGATATAATTTAATGCTCCACATCCCAGAGAGAGTAAACATTGTAAAGTGTGCAAGATGGGTTTGGATTAATATTCTGACAACATGTGGCTTGGTGTGTAGTGCACTCCTGGGAGATCCTCCTCACCCTGCGCAGCCTGCCTTTGCTGGGCGGCCCCTTCCCACAGGTCTTCCCACAGCTGTTGTGCACATGGGTGAATCATCAGCTTCCCTAAGCTACAGAAAAAACAATTTTAACTGATGAAAGCCCTCATACAGGAGGCGAAGTAAACAGACAACCCTGAGAGGCAGTGTGTTTCACTGCTATTTAGCTTCCCCTGCATTTGTCCAGGGTACTCACTTCACCAGAAACACTGGCTGATCCTCACCACTGGTCTCTTCAGAAGACATTGAAAATCAACTTGCTTTTTCTACTCTGCTGTCCCTGCTGACATAGGCGTGGAAGGTCTCTGGAAGCCTCAGAGAGACAGTGAGCAACATGGAGGGAGGGCTCAGTTGCTTCTAAAGACAGCAGAAATCCTAGACTTTTTACCTTTTCTATTCCTACTTATATTAGAATTAGGTTGCCTTCAAAGAGAATTCTCTGTATTACTGACACAGCCCAAGGTGGGAGAGGGTCCTGGTACCACTTCTGCAATCTCTGAAGAGAATTTGAGGGCATGTAGAGATCATGCTTAGGTGGTCTTTTCCTCACCCAGTCCTGACCTGTGCTGTGCCAAAGAGACTTGTCCCAGAGAGAAGCACCAGCTGATGGCTTAGTCAGGGTCTCACTGGTTGGCAGCTTTGTAGGTCTAGAAACTCAGATAGTTCACCCAGGTTTAAACTCCCCTGGGCTGTCTTAAGCACATGAAATTCATGAGACCATCAAGCCAAAGTTCCAGTTAACTAATTAACTCTAAGAAACATGACCACCAAATTGATTTGTGTGGACAGGTAGGACCATTGTATCCTCTATAGGAAAATTAGCTGGGAAGTCAGCTCACCCCTGGAGGAAATCAAGGTGACGTGTGGTGGAAACCCCTTGGCTACAGTATCAGATATACCAGATTTAACCATATACTACTGTGAGTCTTCAGATAAATAATTTAACCTCTCTGATCCTATTTCTTCATCTGTAAAACCACCTGGGGCTTTCACCTATGTACATAGTAAGCACTCTACATGTTTTGTCCCATTTATAACTTTCTGGCCTCCCCCGGCATTGTCCTTTTAGGGCTTTTTCTGTAGTCTGACCACAATACACTTGTCAGTCTGTTAGGCCAAAGGGAATGATTTGAGAGGGACTCATTTTTTTCTCTAGGTTTCCTCTTATGTATTCTTTGCAGACCACAGCCTTTCTTTTGCACAGGTTACAGAGGAAGAGCTAGATTCTGACTCTCATCAGTCCTTTCCAACCCAAGGAATCTTTCTTGTTACCATTCAATCTACACTTCTTTGCTGCGCACCGAGTATGTGTCAGTTTCTACTTGGCCATGGAAATACAATGGTGAGTGAGACAGATGTGGTCCTGCCCTCCTTACACCTCTCCAGACCCCCTCCTTAGATGGGTTATTTCTGTGGATGACTGGGCTTCTTCATTCTTTGTTGCTTTGTTCTGATTTCCTTCTGAGAGGGCATTCCTCTCCCTAGGCCTAGAGGACAGTGCCCCTTGGCTCTGCTTGCACCCTGCCTGCTCCCAAGCGAAGAGGGCAGTCCGCTGAGGCTGAAGGAGAAAGCTCCACAGGCTACTACTGCCTCGGCCACGCATGCCCCTAGAGCCTGGATTTAGCACTCTTGAGTGTTCCTTTTCTCCTTGCACACAGATTATAGTGTACTGGTAATTTAAGCTCAAATAACCCTCCATCCCCTCTCTGCTTTAAAACAAACAAACAAACAAAAAACGCCCTGTATTACAGGGTTGAGAATAAAGCAGGCCAGCCCTGGTCTCCTTGTGGGGTTTGTTTTATCATGTGTGTTTTTTATGTAGCATTGCTGTGGGTTGCCCTTGCTTTTAGTAAGGCTAATGTGTAATTCAGGCATATTGATATTCTGCAATCATAGAATCTCACATCTTTCACTACCTTATAAATAGTGTGACAGGTAGATTCAGGGGCTCTGGCTGCCAGGAAGTGGGACTGACTTCTCCACTTTGGAACCCAGATGGCATCCTGGCCCTTAGTGGGCCCTGCGTAAAGAAGGCCTAGTGTCCGGTTGATGGGTTTCTCAGCTTCAAAATAATGGCCTGAACATAGCCTTCTGTTCCCTTCCCCTTTTTCTTTTGCCAGTTTTACCAGCAGTTGCCAAGAAGGGTGTGTGGAGAAGCAGGCAGAATGGCTGTCTGGGAGCCATTTATTTGAGAATTCCCAGTGGAGAAATACATTTTTCTCTCCCTCTCTTGCTGTGGTGTGTGGCGTTATGACTTGGTACTGCTTGTCCCTCTGCAATACTGAGGCCAGTGTTTGACTCCTCCAGCTCTGTTGGGGTTTTTGACAATAAATAGCTTGCTGGTTGGTGTTTCCCCCAAATTCCATCACTTTCCCAGAGGTGGGGGAGTATGTCAGCAATTAGGGACCTAGTTGAGCCTCTGTGTCTGGCACTGTGACCACTGAAGGCGTCGGGGCTGAGCCCATATGAGCCATGTTTCCCACTGCTGCTGGGGCTGAGCATTTGCTACAGTTGGATTTAGCTTTTAAGATTCACACTAGAGGCTTGGTTGGAAAGGAGAGCGTGCTGCCTCATCATTGCTATGGTACCAGGTAAATCTATCAGCCAACAGATGTCAAGTGTAGGAAAAAAGTGCAATAATGTTATTATAATAGTTATCATTATAATAATCAGTTGGCATAGCTTTTGATAAGAGGCAGATCCTGAAATGAGTGCAGGGGGGAAGGGTTAACCCTGAACTACAGCACAGGGAATGAGTGCTTAACCTTGCAGGAGATGCATGTGGAGCTACTACTTCTCTGCACAGCTAGGGGAGCTATGGAGACTTCAGCTGGGGTCCTCTCTGCTGACACCGTCTTCCTCATGGTGTGATAGAGCACACACTGTCCTTTAATTTAAGGTGCTCTGGTTGCAGGATTACCATCCCAGCACCCAGCAGCAGTGGGTTCTTAAAAAGGCAGAGAGTCATCCCTGAGATCCCATTTGGGACTTTCAGATAATCCAGCCCCATTGCCATAACTACAGATGATGAACTCTACTTCCCATAGGCGAGTTCTGTTCCTTACTTAGGGAGTGGTGGCATAGGTCAATCATGTGTGTACTGATTGTGGTGAGCTGTGCTCATTGAAGACAGCTTTTCCTTACTCAGGGAGTTTGCTGGAACTGCAAACTCCGTCCTGATTAGGAAAGTGATAATGAGGTGAGGAGCAGAGCTGGGCTTATAGGTTGCCTGCAAAGGTAGCATTCGGGAAGGAAAAAAGAGTCTTTAGATTCAAGCAGACCTGGGTTTGCTCTTGAACTTGCCAGTTACTAGTTATTGGACAAGTTGTTTAACCTCACTGAGCCTCAGGGGCCTGTCTGTGTATGTTTTCATCTATTTTTTATTTGTTTTTCACTGACAGCCTGAAATACCTTTCACTAAGTAGTTCCCAGTAAATGCTCCTTCTTCGCCCACCTCTCCTTGCATACCCTAAAGACCAGAGGGGCAGGACAAGACCCTTCCGCGTTCATAGGGAATTTTGGCCTCAGTCAGTACTTCATGTGAGCTTCTTCAGGGAACGATGTTGTGTCTCTGAGCCACGATCCTATCTGATCCTCCTCTGAAGCTACCTTATCAGGGGAGGGAGACTTTGATAGTTAATGTTGGGCACATCTCTGCTTTATCCAAAGAATTAAAGATAGGGTTTAATATCCCATGCAGGGAACAGTGTACCTTCTGCTTCAGCCCCTGTAGCCTGTTCCCATCTCCTTTTTCCTTTGGGTGTGTCACTTGCAGGCACCATGTGCCCTGGGGAGCACTTGTTTCTTGCAGAGGATGCTGGTTGTTTGGCTCAATCTCTTTACTGGGTAAAGGTTTTTGGGTTTTTATCTGCCTGGGACTTTGCTGTGGACTTATTTTGGAAGCCTGGAGCACTCAGACAAGGTGATGTCTTTTTAGATAATTTCTGGCTCTAGGTCAGCTTATCACTATGGCTACCACCTGCCTGAAGAATGGCAGGATGTAGAAAGTAACTTCTGTAAGAAATTTGGGTAAGAGGGATGTGAAAGGGGAAAGAACAGTTCGACTTAAGGTCACAAGGGGAGAATAGCTTCTCTAAGCAGAACCATTTGGTTTGACAGAACTTCATTTCCCTTCTCTGAAATTTTGTTCTTTCAGACCACAAACATATATAGAACATCTGTTACCTTCTAGATACTCTGGTAAGCCCTGAGATATAGTCGTGTTTCCTGCTCAGAGTGTATTGTGAATGTAGATATTAATCAAATTAACAATCATACACATAAATGTAAAATTACAATTATAGTAAGTGTATAGAAAGAAAGGAATATGGTACCATAAGAAATGTGAAAGACATTTGACTTAGTCTTGGGGTTAAGAGGGTATTAGGGAAGGCTTCCTTGAAGAACTGATGTTTGAGTTAAATTGTGAAGAACAGGTATTTGCTAAGCAACTTGACATGAGGTTGAAATCAGTTCAGGCTGAGGGCCTAGCTTTTACAAAGGCTCTGGTTGGGGGCAGGTGCGGCAAAGAAATTACTTCTTTGAGGAACTGATGGAAAGTGGCCAGAGCACAGAAAGTGAAGGGAAGGGGGTACAGGCTGAGGTTGGAGAGATTGTCAAGGGCAGGCATGGTCAGCCGTGGCAAGACGTTTTGTATTTACCTGGAGAGCAGGGGAAGCCTTTGGAGCGTTGTTAGTCATGGTTGCTGTGGTGAGATGATTGGATTTGCAGTACGACCAGATCAGTCTGTCAGATGGTACATTGGATGGATTTTGACGAGGGAGTGAGAATGAACATCAGAAAAGGAACATTACTGTAATAGGTTGCTTGTTTTCTTTCAGTCAGCTAAATGGTGATCTTGAGACCGACCCCCTGAAGTGTTGCCTTGTTTGTCCTTAGGTCCTTCCTTAGTGCCTGTAGTTAGTTTTGGAGCCACCTTGCTACTCAGACATGGTCACTCAGGTGCTGGCATTTGGCATCTTCCCAACTTCCCAGAGAAAGGCCTGGAGGCTTCAGGCCTGTTACTTGTTAATATCTGACAGCTACAGAGCCCTTTTGTAACCTGCTGTCTCACTGTGCCTTTGTTGGCTGTCCCTACTGGGTGAGTGCTACCCCTTTTACCTTGGACCACTTAAGCCACTGACGTGGGCAACTCCCTGAGATGGAATATGCCAAGCTAGCAGAGCCAGCACCTGCGGTTCGCATCACATTCGGTCCTGGTTGCTGTAGGCGTGCACATGTGCTTTCTTGGTAGCAGCCGATGTCTGGAGGACCGGAAATGGGTTGTAGTTATTCTTCCCACTGTGTAGCCAGGAAGCCTGAGGTATAGGAGAGACCTGTAGAAGTTATTTATGAGGCGTATATGTAAATAAGCCTGGGTCAGAGTTACCCGGTTAGACCAAGTGCATGGTGGATGGTTCTAGACCCTAGACCAGAGCCCTTCCTCAGCAGTACTGTGGCCTTGCCTACTGCTTCTTTCACTTAGCTGGAAGGCTGTGTTGCCCAGTGGTCAGGAGCATGACCCTTGGACTTGGGCAGACTTGACTTAGAATCTTAGCTGCACCGCTTACAAGCTGTGTGACCTTGGACAAGTTACTTCACTTCCTTGACCCATAGTCTTCTTGGCTCTAACTGGGAAATAATAATACATCTTCTTCAGAGGGTTATTGTCAAGTATCAGTGAGAATATATGAAAGGGGCTTAGGTTCCTTCACAGGGTAAATACTAAATAAAAAGTGGCAATGATTGTTGTTATGGTTTATTTGGCTATCTTTTTTTTTTTTTCACATGTCCACTATGTTCTGGGCTCCATGCTGGGATCGTATAAAGATGTTGTCCTGGCCTTGAGGTGCTCTGTCTTGTGGTCACCTTTTCTGCTATTTGTCTGTTCTGTGTGGTCATGCTTCAGTAAAACAAGGAGATACCCAGGGAGTCTCCTGGGGGGACCCAGACCAGGTGTCCACTCTGTGACTCTCTTACTTCCTCTGGGCCTTCTCTTCTGCAGCCCCCAGCCTCTAGCACTTGACTTGGTCCCGAGGTTCCAACTGTACCCTCTGCCTGGAATACTCTTCCCTTACCCTCACTTGATTGGCTTGGCATTCAGATCTGAGTTCACTGTTACTTAGGAGGAAGGTGTGTAACTACTCATGTCACTATAATGTAGCCATCTGATATTTTTATTGTTTGTTTGCTTCTTGTTGACTCAGTTTTCCTCCACCAGAATATAAGTTCCGTGAGAACAGGGACCATGTCTGTCATGTTCACAGCTGTATTTCCCGTGCTGGGAACAGTACCTGGCTTATAGTAGATGATCAGATAACACATATTGAATGAATGAGCTCCTGGATGAGAATGAATTCTGTTATTACTTAGAACCTGGGTACACAGGTGTTCACATTTGTACTACTTTGTTTCCAAAATATGCTAATCAAGATGGTTTTCTTGTTCATTAAGTGTCTCCCCCCAACCCCTCCTACTAATTGGAACCTTCTGAGGAAGGGTGATTTTTTTCCCCCCTAGTTTCATTTCATGTGGCTCTCTTTCTGGCATTTTGTTATTGGAAAGGGGCATCTGTGCTTGCTGGATTTTGGGCATTGATTTTTAGATTTTCTGTTATAAGGAAGCAAATTTTAGTGCATTTGCTCGGAATAAAACAAACATAAAAACTCACCAGGACATGGTAAATTCATCTTACTCTGATTTTCTACCAACAGTTTTGGCAGTACATCTAAGTCCTTAGACAAGAGCATTAGACAAGAATTGACAAGTTGACAATAGCCAGATAGAAACAAATTCACAGAATGTGAATGAGTAGCAGGATGACACCCGAGAAGTCTGAGAGAATAGTGCTGCTTTCGGGCAGTGGCCTGGTTTTTCATGGCAAATATTAATTGTTTGAGTGAGACCTGGGCCAGTTAACTGTTCCTCTTGCAGAGGATCTGCAACCTAGGAACCTTCAGAGACTAACTGTGGGGGTGGGGGAGTGCTCAGTGCTGGCGTTCCCACCTGGTGAGGCTAGGCAGTCCTTTTTCTTTGCTTTGTGAGGGGAGTGCTCCCAGCTCCCTGGTCGAAGTTGATGAAGTCACCCCCAGTCACCTTTGTGAATGTTTGGGTCCTAAATGTTGTTAGTGCTCAAAGACCTGGTTCTGGTCTAGAATAAAATCCCAGGCATGGATATGAACAGGAGAGGTTGTCTGGAGCAGGTGAGCCAGCAGAGATGGACTTAACATTCCTTAAAAGAGTCTGTGCTTATAGAGAACCGTACCCCTGCATATACTGGTCTCCACTCATTTCCAAGTCTCCCTTCCTCCCAGAGCTGCTTCTCCTCCTTCCTCTAAGCCCATGGTCATCTTAACCTGCCTTAGATATTGTTGATTCTTTACTATTTTTAAGGCTCTGAAAGGAAGTATATTGGACAGCCTCCCTGTCAACGCTCTGCTTATTTTCCTCTTTCAAAGGGCTTAGCCTTGTGGCTAACTCAGGATATTTGTTTACTTTAAAGTCAGTGTCTTAAACTTGCTATAGTTACTGACCATTCTCGATCCATTTGGGTGAGCTTTGTGTTTAAACTTATCTAGAAGTCTACTTTTAGTGAAGCACTCCCCTCCCCCCTTTCTATGCAAGAATTTCAGCTGTAAGTCAGCAAAACAGGTGTTGAGGATTCTGGGACCTGAAGGTGGCTATTTGGTAGAACAGGGAGTGGCTCTCAAGCAATTTTCTCTGGGTTCAAAAATCATTACTGAGGTGCTCACTTCTTTGTTCTCCCCTATTCAGTCTTTTCTGAGCTAAATGATGATCTCCGTTCTTTAAATCTTGTCTCACTTGCTCTATTTTCTGGCCTTTGTGTTGTTTCGGCAGTTCTTGTTCAGAGGAGTGTTTTCTTTCACAATCTTTTTCAGCTCTCTTCCGGCTGGCATTACAGGTAACACGTCAGACTCCATGTCCCCCGCCCTGCAGCCTGTACCATGGCTTTCTGTGATTGTAGAAATGTGGTTGGGTGGGTAAGGTGCACTGTTACATTCTTCTACCCCATTTTGACTCTCATCTGTGATTCTGTGTCATTTAAAGGTGGATCAGCTACTGAGTTCTCAACCTGGAGACGCTCTTAACCTTTAGGGGTGGTGATGCCCTAAGTTTCTGTGATGCCTAATCAGGCTACCTATTCTTTTTTTTTTTGGTTACTGTTGTTAGAAAGTAAACAAACTTGCATCTCTTTTTGATTAGCCTTGATCATCTTTTCTTCCTTAAATCCTGAGTGAGAACTTCTTCAAAACTAGTTGCCCATCTTTGTGTTAAGAATTTGAAGGATCAGGCCTTCCAACCTGCTCCTGTATTCTTCACCTATGCGCCTGATAGAATACTTGACTGGTATAGAAACAGCTCTCAAATGTCTTCTCTTAAACACGCATGCACATACACAAAGCACATTCATTTCCTAGGGAATGGACACCTCTCTAAGAGAAATTCATCCTGTTTCACAAATGCCTCCCATTACAGCAAAATTCAGAAGACTTTGTAGAAGGTAGAGTTAATAAAGTTTCCCCACCCCAAAAAGCCTCAAAGCTCTTAAACCTTAAAAAACCCTGCTACTCAGAGCTTCAGTTTTGAAAGCAGAAAAATGGCAAACCTGGTGCAATAAGATTTTCCTGCTCTCTTCTGATCTTTTTCCTTTTTCTTTCTCAGTTTATTTTAATATCCCTTTTCATGGTCTTACCTTTCTACAAAGTTAATTCAGTCCTGTTTTGCCTGCTCTTAGCAGGAGAAGCAGCAGGACTTCTGGCCCTAATTTATGGTTTACGTTTCTTCTCCATTCCCTCTCTTTGTTGTCTCAGTTCCTAACTTCCTAGTGTCCTGCTGATTCCTCCCCCATCAGAATGGACAGTGTCACATCCAGTGATACGTAGCTTTGGAATCTGATGTTGTCAGTGCTAGTGTAGCGATTTGGGAAGAATGTGGGAGCCTGTTTTGTGCATGTGTTGCTAGGTGAGGAAATGGGGGCTTTTTCTCTTTTGGTACCATCTACTTTCCCCTTGCCTGCTTAGCCCCCATGAGTCCTGTTGCCAGGGGAAACGGAGAAGTCTTCATGATTAATTCTGGACATTATCCTCTGAAGTTATGAAATAACATTTTATAGCAAGATGTCAGGGAGTCTCCCTGCAGTTCCCATGGAACAAGTCGACCTTTGAGTTACATTTTCCAACATCTTTGGGGGCCCATTTGAAGAGAGCTAAAGCAATAATTAGGATGAGGCAAAGAAAACTAATTTGCAGCCGGAATATTTTAATAAGGAGCTTAAAAATCAGAGCTTGCTGATACACAATAAATGGGAGTTTGAGTTTTGTTCGCTTTTTACTTATCCCTTCCCTTTTTTTTTTTTTTTTTTTTTTTTTTTTTTTTTTTTTTTTTTTTTTTTTTTTTTTTTTTTTTTTTTTTTTTGAGAGGGCATCTCTCATATTTATTGATCAAATGGTTGTTAACAACAATAAAATTCAGTATAGGGGGGTCAATGCTCAATGTACAATCATTAATCCATCTCAAGCCTAATTCTCGTCAGTCTCCAATCTTCTGAAGCATAACGAACAAGTTCTTACATGGTGAACGAATTCTTACAGAGTGAATAAATTCTTACATGGTGAACAGTACAAGGGCAGTCATCACAGAAACTTTCGGTTTTGATCATGCAATATGACCTATAAACCATCAGGTCAAGTATGAATATTCATTTGATTTTTGTACTTGATTTATATGTTGATCCCACATTTCTCCTATTATTATTATTATTTTTATTTTTAATAAAATGCTGAAGTGGTAGGTAGATGCAAGATAAAGGTAGAAAACATAGTTTAGTGCTGTAAGAAGGCAAATGTAGATGATCAGATGATCAGGTGTGTGCCTATGGACTAAGTATTAATCCAGGCTAGACAAGGGCAGCAAGACATCCACGGATGCAGAAGATTTCTCTCAAAGCAGGGGGGATGAGGTTCTGAGCCTCACCTCTGTTGATCCCCAAATTCTCACCTGATGGCCCCCCTGCGACTGTGCCTGTCTTAGGTTGTTCCTCCCTTGAGGAATCTTACCCGTCTCTGGCTAACCAGTCATCTTCCGGGGCCATACAGGGAAATGTAAAGTTGGTAAGTGAGAGAGAAGCCATATTGTTTGCAAAGGTTAGCTTTTTACTTCTTTGCAGATTTATGCCCTGTGGCTTCTATGCCCAGCACTTGTCTCGAGGTATCTTTACCACCTGGAGGAATTATGATACTCGGTAAATTCGATATGAGGCACGAATTCTATTTAAAGTTTGTAATTAGGAAGGAAGAAGAAAAGCTATAGATGTAGCATATGAAGGAAACTTGGGAGGATTGATTATTTCTTTGACATATCTTCTTGTATAGTACCTTAAGTATGTATAGGTTTTAAACTACTAACTAATTTGCACACACATATTGACATAATAGGAATACGGTGACATAAACAAAGCAAATCTATAATTACCAGCCATCTCCAGTGAAGCCAAGAAAACCATTTAGGCACCCTAGGCATTTGTGAAAATTTATCTATGATATGATGGATATTTTCCAACTGTACTTGAACCATCAGACAAATTAAAGCAGCCCATTTCTGGGATCTGTTCACATCCCATATGTTCTTTTAACCATAGATAGTCTATAGTCATGAGATTTTGGGGTGCTACAACTTGCACCCCTCCCAACTCCTGGTTGAGTTCCAACAGTACAGATCCAGTCAAATTCGTTGTCTCACTGTATGCACATGCCAGCCTAGACATCTCCCTCCTCCTTCTTATGGCAAGTCCAGGAGATGGTGGGCTGGATGCAGCCACAACCGCAGCATCGTCCGGATCCCTGTGGAGGCTTTTTGATGATCATCCCCCGGCACGAGTCCTCCAGAGAGTGCTGATGCCGGAAGCTCCTCCTCATATCGTATCTTAGTTCATTTTCTGGGTATCCAAGCTAGGCCTTGATCTTCTGCGTAGAAACAAACAGACCCTTTGCCCACACTTTGACATGCCCTCTATACCACTGTGCAGAACTCATTGGAGGTCAGCACACAGTAACTGCTTTTTTTTTTTTTTTTTAATTAAGAGAAAGGAATATTATCAGAAAAGAGTACCTCCATAGCTGATCATCTGACACCCTTTAAGTGATCAACATTAAGGATATTTAAAGCATGCGTTGATCTTTGATTTACCAATAGTTTTATCCTATCAAGGAGTAATCCCCCTTTTCTTTCTTTCTTTCTTTTTTTTTTTTTAAATTTTTAATCTACACTTACCTGAAGAATACTATGTTTACTATGCTCTCCCCTATATCAGGTCCCCCCTAACAACCACATTACGGTTACTGTCCATCAGCTTAGCAAAATGTTGTAGAGTCACTACTTGTCCTCTCTGTGTTGTGCAGCCCACCCTCCCCTTTCTCCCTCCCCCCCCATGCATGCTAATCTTAATACCCCCCTTCTTCTTCCCCCCCTTATCCCTCCCTGCCCACCCATCCTCCCCAGTTCCTTTCCCTTTGGTACCTGTTAGTCCATTTTTGGGTTCTGTAGTTCTGCTGCTGTTTTGTTCCTTCAGTTTTTCCTTTGTTCCTATACTCCTCAGATGAGTGAAATCATTTGGTATTTCTCTTTCTCCGCTTGGCTTATTTCACTGAGCATAATACTCTCCAGCTCCATCCATGTTGCTGCAAATGGTTGGATTTTTCCACTTCTTATGGCTGAGTAGTATTCCATTGTGTATATGTACCACATCTTCTTTATCCATTCATCTACAGATGGACATTTAGGTTGCTTCCAATTCTTGGCTATTGTAAATAGTGCTGCGATAAACATAGGAGTGCATCTGTCTTTCTCAAACTTGATTGCTGCGTTCTTAGGGTAAATTCCTAGGAGTGGAATTCCTGGGTCAAATGGTAGGTCTGTTTTGAGCATTTTGATGCACCTCCATACTGCTTTCCACAATGGTTGAACTAATTTACATTCCCACCAGCAGTGTAGGAGGGTTCCCCTTTCTCCACAGCCTCGCCAACATTTGTTGTTGTTTGTCTTTTGGATGGCAGCTATCCTTACTGGTGTGAGGTGATACCTCATTGTAGTTTTAATTTGCATTTCTCTGATAATTAGCGATGTGGAGCATCTTTTCATGTGTCTCTTGGCCATCTGTATTTCTTTTTTGGAGAACTGTCTGTTCAGTTCCTCTGCCCATTTTTTAATTGGGTTATTTGTTTTTTGTTTGTTGAGGCGTGTGAGCTCTTTATATATTCTGGACGTCAAGCCTTTATCAGATCTGTCATTTTCAAATATATTCTCCCATACTGTAGGGTTCCTTTTTGTTCTATTGATGGTGTCTTTCGCTGTACAGAAGCTTTTCAGCTTAATGTAGTCCCACTTGCTCATTTTTGCTGTTGTTTTCCTTGCCCGGGGAGATATGTTCAAGAAGAGATCACTCATGTTTATGTCTAAGAGGTTTTTGCCTATGTTTTTTTCCAAGAGTTTAATGGTTTCGTGACTTACATTCAGGTCTTTGATCCATTTTGAGTTTACCTTTGTATATGGGGTTAGACAATGGTCCAGTTTCATTCTCCTACATGTAGCTGTCCAGTTTTGCCAGCACCATCTGTTGAAGAGACTGTCATTTTGCCATTGTATGTCCATGGCTCCTTTATCAAATATTAATTGACCATATATGTTTGGGTTAATTTCTGGGGTCTCTAATCTGTTCCACTGGTCTGTGGCTCTGTTCTTGTGCCAGTACCAAATTGTCTTGATTACTATGGCTTTGTAGTAGAGCTTGAAGTTGGGGAGTGAGATCCCCCCTACTTTATTCTTCTTTTTCAGGATTGCTTTGGCTATTCGGGGTCTTTGGTGTTTCCATATGAATTTTTGAATTATTTGTTCCAATTCATTGAAGAATGTTGCTGGTAATTTGAGAGGGATTGCATCAAATTTGTATATTGCTTTCGGCAGGATGGCCATTTTGACGATATTAATTCTTCCTAGCCATGAGCATGGGATGAGTTTCCATTTATTAGTGTCCCCTTTAATTTCTCTTAAGAGTGACTTGTAGTTTTCAGAGTATAAGTCTTTCACTTCCTTGGTTAGGTTTATTCCTAGGTATTTTATTCTTTTTGATGCAATGGTGAATGGAATTGTTTTCCTGATTTCTCTTTCTATTGATTCGTTGTTAGTGTATAGGAAAGCTACAGATTTCTGTGTGTTAATTTTGTATCCTGCAACTTTGCTGTATTCCGATATCAGTTCTAGTAGTTTTGGAGTGGAGTCTTTAGGGTTTTTTATGTACAGTATCATATCATCTGCAAATAGTGACAGTTTAACTTCTTCTTTACCAATCTGGATTCCTTGTATTTCTTTGTTTTGTCTGATTGCCGTGGCTAGGACCTCCAGTACTATGTTAAATAACAGTGGGGAGAGTGGGCATCCCTGTCTGGTTCCCGATCTCAGTGGAAATGCTTTCAGCTTCTCGCTGTTCAGTATAATGCTGGCTGTGGGTTTATCATATATGGCCTTTATTATGTTGAGGTACTTGCCCTCTATTCCCATTTTGCTGAGAGTTTTTATCATGAATGGATGTTGAATTTTGTCAAATGCTTTTTCAGCATCTATGGAGATGATCATGTGGTTTTTGTCTTTCTTTTTGTTGATGTGGTGGATGATGTTGATGGATTTTCGAATGTTGTACCATCCTTGCATCCCTGGGATGAACCCCACTTGGTCATGGTGTATGATCCTTTTGATATACTGTTGAATTCTGTTTGCTAATATTTTATTGAGTATTTTTGCATCTACGTTCATCAGGGATATTGGTCTGTAATTTTCTTTTTTGGTGGGGTCTTTGCCTGGTTTTGGTATTAGGGTGATGTTGGCTTCATAGAATGAGTTTGGGAGTATTCCCTCTTCTTCTATTTTGTGGAACACTTTAAGGAGAATGGGTATTATGTCTTCTCTGTGTGTCTGATAAAATTCCGAGGTAAATCCGTCCGGCCCCGGGGTTTTGTTCTTGGGTAGTTTTTTGATTACTGTTTCAATTTCTTTGCTTGTAATTGGTTTGTTTAACTTTTGTGTTTCTTCCTTGGTCAGTCTTGGGAGGTTGTATTTTTCTAGGAAGTTGTCCATTTCTTCTAGGTTTTCCAGCTTGTTGGCATATAGGTTTTCATAGTAGTCTTTAATAATTCTTTGTATTTCTGTGGAGTCTGTCGTGATTTTTCCATTCTCATTTCTGATTATGTTGATTTGTGTTGACTCTCTTTTTCTCTTAATAAGTTGGGCTAGAGGCTTATCTATTTTGTTTATTTTCTCAAAGAACCAGCTCTTGGTTTCGTTGATTTTTGCTATTGTTTTATTCTTCTCAATTTTGTTTATTTCTTCTCTGATCTTTATTATGTCCCTCCTTCTGCTGACTTTAGGCCTCATTTGTTCTTCTTTTTCCAGTTTTAATAATTGTGATGTTAGACTATTCATTTGGGATTGTTCTTCCTTCTTCAAGTGTGCCTGGATTGCTATATACTTTCCTCTTAAGACTGCTTTCGCTGCATCCCACAGAAGTTGGGGCTTAGTGTTGTTGTTGTCATTTGTTTCTATATATTCCTTGATCTCTATTTTGATTTGTTCATTGATCCATTGATTATTTAGTAGCATGTTGTTAAGCCTCCATGTGTTTGTGAGCCTTTTTGTTTTCTTTGTAGAATTTATTTCTACTTTCATACCTTTGTGGTCTGAAAAATTGGTTGGTAGAATTTCAATATTGTGGAATTTACTGAGGCTCTTTTTGTGAGCTAGTATGTGGTCTATTCTGGAGAATGTTCCATGTGCACTTGAGAAGAATGTATATCCTGTTGCTTTTGGATGTAAAGTTCTATAGATGTCTATTAGGTCCATCTGTTCTAGTGTGTTGTTCAGTGCCTGTGTGTCTTTACTTATTTTCTGCCCGGTGGATCTATCCTTTGGGGTGAGTGGTGTGTTGAAGTCTCCTACAATGAATGCATTGCAGTCTATTTCCCTCTTTAGTTCTGTTAGTATTTGCTTCACATATGCTGGTGCTCCTGTATTGGGTGCATATATATTTAGAATGGTTATATCCTCTTGTTGGACTAAGCCCTTTATCATTATGTAGTGGCCTTCTTTATCTCTTGTTACTTTCTTTGTTTTGAAGTCTATTTTGTCTGATATTAGTACTGCAACCCCTGCTTTCTTCTCACTGTTGTTTGCCTGAAATATGTTTTTCCATCCCTTGACTTTTAGTCTATGCTTATCTTTGGGTTTAAGGTGAGTTTCTTGTAAGCAGCATATAGATGGGTCTTGCTTTTTTATCCATTCTATTACTCTATGTCTTTTGATTGGTGCATTAAGTCCATTTACATTTAGGGTGACTATTGAAAGATATGTACTTATTGCCATTGCAGGCTTTAGATTCGTGGTTACCAAAGGTTCAAGGTTAGCTTCTTTAGTATCTTACTGCCTAACTTAGCTCGCTTATTGAGCTGTTATATACACTGTCTGGAGAGTCTTTTCTTCTCTCCCTTCTTATTCCTCCTCCTCCCTTCTTCATATGTTGTGTGTTTTGTTCTGTGCTCTTTTTAGGGGTGCTCCCATCTAGAGCAGTCCCTGTAGGATGCCCTGTAGAGGTGGTTTGTGGGAAGCAAATTCCCTCAGCTTTTGCTTGTCTGGGAATTGTTTGATCCCACCATCATATTTAAATGATAGTCGTGCTGGATACAGTATCCTTGGTTCAAGGCCCTTCTGTTTCATTGCATTAAGTATATCATGCCATTCTCTTCTGGCCTGTAGGGTTTCTGTTGAGAAGTCTGATGTTAGCCTGATTGGTTTTCCTTTATAGGTGACCTTTTTCTCTCTAGCTGCCTTTAAAACTCTTTCCTTGTCCTTGATCCTTGCCATTTTAATTATTATGTGTCTTGGTGTTGTCCTCCTTGGATCCTTTCTGTTGGGGGTTCTGTATAATTCCATAGTCTGTTCGATTATTTCCTCCCCCAGTTTGGGGAAGTTTTCAGCAATTATTTCTTCAAAGACACTTTCTATCCCTTTTCCTCTTTCTTCCTCTTCTGGTATCCCTATAATACGAATGTTTTTCCTTTTGTATTGGTCACATATTTCTCTTAGTGTTGTTTCATTCCTGGAGATCCTTTTATCTCTCTCTATGTCAGCTTCTATACGTTCCTGTTCTCTGGCTTCTATTCCTTCAATGGCCTCTTGCATCTTATCCATTCTGCTTATAAATCCTTCCAGGGATTGTTTCACTTCTGTGATCTCTTTCCTGACATCTGTGATCTCCTTCCGGACTTCATCCCACTGCTCTTGCATTTTTCTCTGCATCTCATCCCACTGCTCTTGCATTTTTCTCTGCATCTCATCCCATTGCTCTTGCATTTTTTTCTGCATCTCTGTCAGCATGTTCATGATTTTTATTTTGAATTCTTTTTCAGGAGGACTAGTTAGGTCTGTCTCCTTCTCAGGTGTTGTCTCTGTGATCTTTGTCTGCCTGTAGTTTTGCCTTTTCATGGTGATAGAGATAGTCTGCAGAGCTGGTACAAGTGACCGCTGGAAGAGCTTCCCTTCTTGTTGGTTTGTAGCCTTTTCCTGGGAGAATAGCGACCTCTAGTGGCTTGTGCTGGGCAGCTGTGCGCAGACAGGGCTTCTGCTTCCTGCCCAGTTGCTTTGGGGTTTATCTCCACTGTTGCTGTGGGCTTGGCCTGGCTGGGGCTGTTCCTCCAAAATGGTGGAGCCCCGTTAGAGGGGGAGCAGCCAGGAGACTATTTATCTCCGTAAGGGGCCTCTGTGCTCCCTGCTGCCCAGGGGGTTAGAGTGCCCAGAGATCCCCAGATTCCCTGCTTCTGGTCTAAGTGACCTGTCCTGCCCCTTTAAGATTTCCAAAAAGCACTCTCCAAACCAAAACAACAACAGCAACAATGAGAGAGGGAACAGAAAGGAAAAAAAAAAGAAAAAACACGCGATTTTTTTTTTTTTCCTCAGGTGCCAGTCCCAGGCACCCGCGCACTGGTCCTGCTGCCCTGTCTCCCTAGCACCAGGGTCCCTGTCCTTTCAAGGCTTCCAAAAAGCACCCACCCACTGGTCCCGCAGGGAAGGAACGCTCAATATTCTTGGTCCTCAGGCACTGGTCCCACGCACCCGCTCACCAGTCCCGCCGCCCTGCCTCCCTAGCACCGGGGTCCCTGTCCCTTCAAGGCTTCCAAAAAGCACTTGGCAAAAAGAGAGAAAAAAAAGGGGAAAAACGCGCGATTTCTTCCGTCCTCAGGTGCTGGTCTCAGGCACCCACCCACCGGTCCCACAGGGAAAAATGCGGGATATTCTTTGTCCTCAGGTGCCGGTCCCAGGCACCCGCTCACCAGTCCCGCCGCCCTGCCTCCCTAGCACCGGGGTCCCTGTCCCTTTTAGGCTTCCAAAAAGCACTCGCAGAAAAGAGAAAAAAAAAAGGGGAAAAACGCGCGATTTCCTCTGTCCTCAAGTGCCGGTCTCAGGCACCCGCCCACCGGTCCCGCAGGGAAAAACGGGGGATATTCTTTGTCCTCAGGCGCCGGTCCCAGCCACCCGCTCACCAGTCCCGCCACCGTGCCTCCCTAGCACTGGGGTCCCCGTCCCTTCAAGGCTTCCAAAAAGCGCTTGCCAAAAAGAGAAAAAAAAAAAAAGGGGAAAAACGCGCGACCTCCTCCGTCCTCAGGCACCGGTCTCAGGCACCCGCCCCCAGGTCTCGCAGGGAGAAACGCGGGATATTCTTTGTCCTCCGGCGCCGTTCCCAGGCACCTCCTCACCGGTCCCGCCACCCTGCCTCCCCAGCAACGGGGGCCCGTCCCTCTAAGGCTTCCAAAAAGCGCTCGCCAAAAAAAAAAACTGCTCCAGTTTCTCTCCACCCGCCGGGAGCCGGGGGGAGGGGCGCTCGGGTCCCGCCGGGCTGGGGCTTGTATCTTACCCCCTTCACAAGGCGCTGGGTTCTTGCAGGTGTGGATGTGGTCTGGATGTTGTCCTGTGTCCTGTGGTCTCTATTTTAGGAAGATTTTTCTTTGTTATATTTTCATAGCTCTATGTGTTTTTGGGAGGAGATTTCCACTGCTCTACTCACGCCGCCATCTTGGCTCCCTCCCTTCCCTTTTTGTTTGTTTCTTTATATTTTTGTTTTCTTCCCAAGACCTTGGAACTCCCCATTCTTCCCCTGGTGGTGGGATGAGGGTCTTGGTGACAGCCTGCTGAGATTCAGGCAGGTGGGCTCAGGTACTGCTAAATCCAGGGTTTTGGTTCATCATTGGTTTTGGTGAGGTAAGCTTGCTTTCATTTCTAGATCCATCTACATTCCCCCAAGGATTCTTGGGGGACTGTATTTTCCATATGATTCTCTCTGAGAAATGAAGAATAAAAGACATTTCTGAATGGTTCTGAAAGTGTTTTTGCCAGTCTTTCTTCTGAGCAGTCAGAATTTCAAGCCTTCAAACATAGGTGGATTTGTCTCTTTAAGGTCTTCCCTGTGTGACGGTAGTAAGGCCCCCAGTTCATTTGAAAGGGAGGCAGTTTGATAGAGTAGTTTAAGACCTTGGGCTTTGGAGTCAAATCTGCTTTTTAATTCTGGCTTTGCCACTGATTAGCACTGCAACGTTGGAAAAATGACTTAATGCCTCTGAGTCTTAGCTTCCTTGCCTGTAATGGGGGATGGTGATGGTTCCTATGACTTTGGGTTGTTGTGAGCCTAATATATAGTGAGTGAATACTTTCTAGATGTTAGCTGTAATTGTTATTTTGAGGTACTGACAGGAAATAGTATTGAACCTTCTTGGGAGGAGAAAAGAAGGTAGGAAGTTGCTAGAAGAACCTTGAGGGAAGATACAGGATTAAGGGAGAGAAAAAAGTATCTAGCAAGACATTGGAGAACTCTGGGTACTCTAATGAATTACCTATTGTTTTACACACTCTTAAATCCCAAATCTTCCCCTTTGCTAATCTACAAAGCTGATTGTTCTCCAAGAAACCCTGAGATGGTCACTGGCTCCTCAGCAAAAATTAAATAGCCACAGGAGCCACAAATGTCCTCCATTACCAGGTGACCTCTGTCATTATTTTTACAAAACATCCTGCTACATATCATCACCTACACTTAGAAGTGTTAGAAAGCTGAACCATGTTTGTCAGTGTAGGTTCAAAAAGTGCATTTTGGGGTGCTGTGCCTTTGCCCTGACAATGTGTATATTAGCTTGTTTGTTAATTCCAGGATTAGTCAACTCAAGGCACCTCTGGGACAGCCTGTTCATACCAACATTCATCTCGAGGACCTGAAGAGAGGGGCTCAATGTGACTCACTCCTTCTTTCTGGGTCCCTGGGAAGTCATCGAGTGGTGAATCAGGGGGCAGGGGGGAAACCGAACTACTTGTAACTCATGCTCTTCCTTAAACACGTGTGTGTGGGAAAGAATAAATTGTTGGTTGGATGGAGCAGGGCAACAGAGGTTAGGAGCTTCTCCGTGTTCTGGAAAACAGTCAAGTACAAATAGATTAGGTGGCAGCCTTTGTTAGACAGTTTGGTTTGGTTTTTCATCAAGATGTTGGACTCTGGGCTGTTTCTCTCCCTACCTGATAATTTGAACACTAAGATATTGGTTTGGCCTCTGATAAGCCTTGGCTGTGATTTGGGGGAAGGAGAGAGGCTTGTCTGGGGGCCCTGCAGCAGAAGAGCTGTTAGTGCCAACTACTCAAATCTTGGCAGGGTTGCCCATTAGGGCACAGGTCTGGCTTGGTGAGGCTGCATGCAGAAAGGGAGCAAAGCACAGGGCTCAAGACTGCAGGCCTGGAGTCACAAGGACCCAGGTTCAGATCCTGGGTTTGCTGCCACTATCTGGGTATGTTAATTTCCTGTGGTTGCTGTCACAAATTAACACCAACTTGGTGGCTAAAACAGCAGAGATTTTTTTCTCTCCTTGTTCAGGAGCCCAGAAGTCTGAAGTTAGTATCACTGGGCTAAAATCATCATGTGTTGGGAGGGCCACACTCCCTCCAGAGGCCCAGGGGCAGAATCTGTTCCCTGCTTCTTCCAGCCTCTCCTGGCTGTTGGCATTCTTGGCTTGGGGCTGCATCTCTAATCTTCAAGTTCAACATCTTCAAATCTCTGCTGTCTTCACATCTTCAAATCTTCCTCTGCCTCTTTCTTATAAGAACATTGTGATTGATTTATAGCCTATCTCAGGACAAGATCTTTAACTTAATCACATCTGCAAAGACCTTTTTTCCTTAAAGGTAACATTTACAGGTTCCAGGCATTAGGACCTGATATCTTTGGAGGGCTGTTGTTCTGCTTAACTTACTGGGTGTCTTTGGCAAGTGACTTTCACCAGTGTGAGTTTTTCTTATCTGTACAATAAAAATGGCAATCACATCTTCACCTCATTTTCATGAGACTTAAATGAAACCTTGTGTGCCAAATATTTGGCACAGTGCCAAGTATGTAGTTGTTCCCTATTATTATTTATATCCATATATTACTACTTACATATATAATACATATACTATTGTTATTTAACCACCTTCTGTGAAAAGTAGAGGAATAGTTCTTTAAGAGTTTGACCTGGGACAGTCTCCCACATACCCACCATGGCCCTCATAGCCCTAGGATCTTTGGCCATCACCCTCTACAGTCAGCAGCTGTGTCCTCAAAGCCATCCTCTTACCCATCTTAGATTTTCCTTTTGCAGTGCATGGGCTTGTCTTTGGGAACAGGCCTCACCCTTCAGGGGGTGTTACGGATTGAATGTTTGTATCCCCTCAAAATGCGTATGTTGAAGCCAGAACTCCTCATGTGACACTATTTGGAGTAAGGAAGTAATTAAGGTTAAATGAGGTCATAAGAGGGGGGCCCTGATTTGACAGGATTAAGGTCCTTTAAGAAGAAACACCAGAGAGCTCCTCTGTTTTTCTCAGCACCCATGCACTGAGGAAAAGCCATCTGAGGACATAGGGAGAAGGCAGTTGTGCACAAGCTAGGAAGGAAGAGAGCTTTCACTAGAAACCAAATCAGCCAGAACCTCGATCTTGGACTTCTAGACTCCAGAACTGTGAGAAAATAAATTTATACTATTTAAGCCACCCAGTCTATGGTATTTTGTTATGGCAGTCCTTGCAGACTAACAACAGTGGGCATAATCTGGCCCAGACTTGTGCCCAGACACTTAGGGAGAAGCTTGGATTCTGGAATCATGCCCAATTATATCATTCAAGACAGTTTGCTGTGGTGCTGCTTTCCCATGGATAATTGTAACTCCATAATGAAGTGTGGAAGAATATTATTTTTACAGTGGTATTTAGTCTCTGATAGCTATTAGCCAAAAGGTACGTGTCCCCAGTGAGGTACTAAATACATTTTATCTGTTCTGTTACCTGCTGTTTCACAAACACATCCCTGAAGCATTTTAATCTTGTTTTTCATACTTGTCTGCAAGTGAGGAATTGTTCTGATTTGCAACTTCGGGGGATAATTACTATGTTCATTAATTTCTGTTCTTTTCTTCCTCTCCATTTATTACTGGTTTCTTGAGAAAATTTTCCCCTAAATCTACACTAACTGGCGACAAGTCACTTGATTAAAAGGGTGTTTTGCAATACTGGTTTCCCTGGCTCTCTTGGCACACTGTTGGGAGGGCTGTGTCAGCATCTTCTTACCTGGGGTGAAGGTCTCTCTAGTCAGGGCTTAGATGAGTAAGAGGCTTTTAGGGGGCTTTTACTGCAGGCTTCATTGCAGGATATTTTTGCACTGGGGTATTCCTGGGCAATGGGCAGGGGAAGCTCGCCTGGTTTTCTTCTCAATAGAGATTCAGTCACAGACATCAGTCAAACATGTTTTATATATAGGACATTGTACACAGCATTGTGTGGCACATGGTTCTTGGCTCACAAGGGTATTTAGTTGATTAAATGAATGTGTGGCTAGATAGTGGCCTGAGCATTCAGAGAGACTGAAGCAGTAGGCCAGGGGCTCAGTTTCCGGGGGCTTGTGGATGAAGGGTGTTGTAACTTTCCAGGAAATGTAGCAGAACTGGGAGCATCCTCTTGAGGGCCATGATGCCCTAGCAATTGGAACAGTAGAGGAAGCAGTAGAGGTTTATTTTGCATTTAATCTTTTCTGCTATTTCGGCCTTGTGAGCCCCCTCTTCTTTTCATTGTAGACAGGGACTGTTATGTATGTTCCATGTAAGTGCAGATGTTTCATAAATGTCAAGTCATCACCCCAGACAGTTGAGTGAGGAGATGGACAAATGATAGTTTAGATAAATTGGTTCAGGCTAGGGCAGAGGCAGGGATGTATGTGAGTGAGAGGCCTGGGGAAAGAACTGAAGGTGAGAAAGCAGAAGCCAGGAAGGATTTGAGTTAATCTGGAACTGAATGGGAACCCAGCCTAGTGAAGTCTGATCGGGTTAGATACCTGGGGAAAGAGTGTTGGTGGGATTTCTGTATGTGAGAATGAGGAGGGATAGAGAGTAGTTAGTGGAGATACTGGGGGAAAGAGAATACTAGGAAGAATGGTTTAATTCATCTCGGCAGCACCCCACCCCACGTATCTCTGCATTATGACACATATCATATCATGTGGCAATTATTTGTGTGCCTTTTCTTTTCCTAGAAGGTAGGAGGAGGGGCTCAGTCATCTCTGTATCTTGGTTACTTGACACTGTGTCTGTCACATAGTAGGTGCTGCACAGATGACTGATGAACTTACTAGAGGCTAAGGCCTGGGTAAGCTGTCCATTAAAATGGACTGAAATGTGAGGGATTGGGGTGGGGCAATGGGGAGACCAGCATATAACTATCTTGTGTATGTGTGTGAATTGAAATGTCACTGAGAAGTGAGCCTAATACAGATCTGAGTCATCCTTCAGGAATTTACAGCATTTCTTCTGTGTCATGTGTCAAGCTAGCTGGGTAAAATGGACGTGGTCCTTATCATTACAATGCTTAAGGCCTGGCAGAGGAGAGGGACAGCTGTTAGTGTAATAAGTGCTATGATCAGGGAAGTGTGGGTGCTGCGTGCTAATCTGTTCTGGTGGGGAGGGTTGGTGAAGGCCTCCCAGAGGAAGTGTCTTTTAGGATGAGTCAGACTTTGCCAGATAAACAGGAGGGGCAGGAGTTCTGAGCAGAGGGGATGCCATGTGAAGGCCTGGTATAGGAGACAAGATGATGTCTTAGAGCGTTGGAAAAGCAGTTCCATAAAGCCAGTTGTAGATAGGGAGAGGAGAGAGAGAAAGCTGGAGACGCTGAATCCCGGCTGGGTGGTGGAGGGCCTGGGTGTGGCATTTGGCCTCTATCCCGAGGGGTGGAAAATCATTGAGTGGTTTCAAGCAGGTGAGAATAGGAGCACATTCATGCTCTGGCTATAGAATAATCCCTCTGACATTTAATCAACGTATATGATTATAATTTGCTGATCTTTTATGCCAAGATCCTTTGATATCCAATGAAGCCTGCCCATTTGCTCTAAATCAGAGAGTCTAGGAGCCTGAAGTACCGTGGTGGAGAGGGTGGCTTGTGCAGGCCTGAGTCCCTGGTGTTTCATCGCAGACCCAGAGCCCAAGGCTGTGTCACTGAGCATGTGGGGGTCAGGACTGTAGCTCCCCCTCTTCTATAGCTCTTCTTTCTCTCACCTCAGTCCCTTCACAGCGGCTTACAATTCCTCAGCCTTTGCACGTTCCTGTGCTCTGTGCTCTCAATAAATTGAAAAATTTTATGACAATGTCAAATCAATGCAAAAAGTGTTGAAAAGTGGGTTTGAGAAATAATGACCTCTTTGCCTTTCCTACCTGCCAGGGAATTGGAAAAAATGTAGAAATTCTGAGTTATATGTTAAATATCCTTGGGGTTTCTTTTCCTTTCCTTTTGAAAGTTTTTTACATTAACCAAAAATCTGGCAGAGATGCCTGTGGGAAGATAATTCCTTTTGGGTGGAGCTTAAGCTCCACATTGTGAGCTTTTTAATTGTCTTGCATTGCTGGTGGGTTAGGACCCAACTGTGCAGTCGCTAGAGCTCATCACAGTTCTGTTGCCGTGCATGTTATCTTTGTGAATCTGTATGTTTTCCCCTTGTACCTACCTAATGTAAGCCAAATTAAATCAATTTTTAATCAAGGAAATGAATGATGCGTTTTTCCTTCGAAAGGAACGACAAGGCCCCAAAGTCCTGGATACAATAAAAAGTAAAGTTTTTATTCGCATGTGTGCCGTTAGGCATGGCTTTAATGTCAGGAAAACAGGAGGTTCTGTTAAAGTAGTATTTGGACGTATGCCATCCCAGGGAGATGCAGGAGAATGCGTTTCTCTGTCCTCACTGCTTCCGTAGTCGGTGCATGCCTGTACGTTTCCAGCTTGCATGGGTATAGTTCATAGGCGCTCGGAGACATCTGAGTTAATGAAAGGATGTGTTTGAGCAGGTTCTTCTTTCTCTCCTTTTGTGCCCTCCCTCCTCCTCAGCCTACCGTTTGTTCATTTCTTCATCCATTTGTTCTTTCATTTAGCATATGTCTATTCCCCTAGGCTGGTGTGAGGGCTAATGGTAGGAAATGGGATGAAGGGAAGTTTCCATTGAATTGAGGCTGAGAGGCATGGCCAGATCTTTCCTATTTCAGTACCTATTTTGTCTTTTATTTTGGGAAACCATTATCTAAGCTACTATCAGCACTATCCTGAAAATCGCCTTCTCCCACCTACTTTGTAGTAGGAAATGCCTTCCCTTGTGGTAAGTAAGGATGGCAGAGAGAGTATGGTTGAAGACTCTTCAGCTCAGTGGCTGTCCCTATAGTGTGTCTCCATGCCCTGCGAGGGGAGGAGCTGTGGGGAGCTAAGCTTGCCTCGCCTGGACTTTGATTCCTGTAATCATAGGGTTTGGCTTCGGGCTCTGGGCTCCCAAGGCATTGGCATCTCCAGAGGACTCGTGCAAAGCACCAAACCCTCCCTGCAGCCCCTGTTCTGGCTTGCTACTGCGTTTAAATGGGCTCCCTGAGTGCCACTCATCATCAGAGGAAGATGAGAGCCTTTTGGAAAGGCTCAGGAGACTGGATTTTGGGTGTTCTAAGAACCTTGGGCTGAGCAAATAAGAGATTCACTAAAGCTGTGTGTCTTCTCCCTCATTGTGCTACTTGGCTTGGGTATGGCCTCTTTGAAAGCCTGCCTAGGTTGCCCTCACCTGAGAGGTGGAGTGGCTATAGCAATTTGGGCATGTGAGCAGGAAGGAGATATTAGATAAAATTGACAGTAGTTGATGGGTGGGCAGGGGGCAGAAAGCAGGGTGTGGGGAAGGAGAGGGATATGTTGAGAGATCCTGGATTTCTGGATTTTACAATAGAGCTAGGCAACTCTAGCAGAGTGTGGGAGGAAGGGCATGAGTTTAGCTTTGGAGTTGAGTGGGAAACATAGGAGAGGGGAGCAGAGCAGGCATATTCTTCAGGGAAGGACAGCACAGACACTGTTCCTAGACTCTAAGGTTGCTTTACTGTTCAGGTTACTACTGGGGTTTTAGGCCACTGTTGGGGGGTAATAACAGTTCAATTCCAGATTCTGTTTACTGGCTCTTTCTCTTAATAGATGCTGAGAATTTGCAAGAGCTAACTACTGAACTGCAAGGCAAAGGAATGAGTTCACAAAAAGCAGTGACCCTCTTATCTTAAGAGGTTTATAGCAGGCTTTCTTTCTCCCTCTCTAATCTCTTTTCCCATAGTGCAGTTCTGAAAAGAAGAGATTCCAGAGATTGTTAAAAGACAGTGCAGTGAGCAATGAGAAACTCACCTGGTCTGAACTCATCTGGCTGTCTCGCAGAGAGATTCTTGTACATCAACACACCACTTCCCATAAGCCTGTCGTTGCCCCAGCTGTTGAAATAAATGCATGTTCCTAGTTTCGTGCTTTCAGGCCTTCAAAAAGCACTCTTGACTCTGCTTGCGATACCTTTCTCATTTTCTTTGTTTGGCTGATACTTTTCTTCTTTTAATCTTTAAAGCTCACCTCTTCCAGGAACTCCTCCCTAGACCCCATCTCCTGATGGAGATATCGGTTCTCTCCTGCCTCAGAGCCCTCTAGCTATCTCTGTCAAGGCTCTTTCAAAACAGTTCCTACTTTAACTGTCGACTTACTCATCCATCTCCACTGCCTGTCTAGAAGTGCCTGGAGGTCACGACCCCTATTTACTTAATGTTCTTATCCCAAGCACTTGGAATGTGCCTGAGATGCAGCAGGGTTCAATAAGTATGGGTTGAAGGGTGAATAATCTGCTGGTTGAGTGTGGTGGGCATGGTGGCAAGTGGATAGTTGTTCCCTAGTAGGAAGTAAGGGTTCTTTTATCTTTTCATAGTGCACCAATTTTGTTCTTTTAGTAGCTCTCCTATATAGGAGAGTGAACTAGGTCTTTGCGGAAATATTTTTCTGGATTGGCATGGGTATTAACTGCTCATCTGGGGTTGAAATGACTTTGGCGTGGGTGTGAAACTGCAGGTAGTAAGTGAGCAGCATGTTGGGGCTGTGTGGCTGTATCACTCTTCTGTTTTTTTGAATGTTCTCCACGTTTTCATGAGCCCAACATAGCCCAAACATCTGCTGTCCCTGAAGCCAGGGCTTATGCCTTGTTGTTTATGGGGGTCGTTGCCTTTCAGGGTGAGGATCTGTAATATCAACCAACCTTCTTTTACAGTGCTTTCTGTTGGCATTACCAGGGGCTGCAGTGGCTGTTTTGAGGAGCTGCCACAAGAGGAATCCCTGAGGAGTGAGAGACAAATGGAATAATTGGAAAGAATTGCCTACTGCTTTGTGGCAGGGCAGATCCTTTAGGCAAAATAGCAGGTATGGGGAAGGTGGTGAGTGACAGAGACAACTGAGAGATGAGGTGGTAGTTCTCTAAGGAAACTAGAAAGAATTAGGGCTCCTGCTGTAAGAGTGGGGCACAAGAGGGCAACATGGTATCTCTCATACCCTTGCTGCTCTTAAAATGATATTGTCTGACTCCTGACCCAGTGGGGTTGGGTTCAGAGCATCTGCTGCCTGGTATGTAGGCTCCAAATTCTTATTGATCCTTGGCCAAATGTGCTCTGCCTGGAGGCCAGTTGTGAGACCAGTTTTACCTGGACAGTCACTCTCTTTCAGCAGATCTGGTACTGTGAGAAGGCTAGCTGGCACGTTGTCCTCACGGAGGCTGCTGTGGCAGGAGAGACATCGTGGAGTCCCACTGGCATCCCCATCACAAGTTCATTCTCTGGAACCCAGAAACCCTTTGCAGGTTCCAGTCTAGGAAGCTGCTGTGGGCTGAGCTGTACCCTTGTCAGTTGCAGGCTGGTGACTCTTGGCAGGCTGGGATTTGGTTAGTGGCATCTTGCAGAGCCCCGAGACCATGCCTGCTGTCATGAATCCTGTTGTAGCCCCCTTGTATACATGCTTGAATGTTTCATGATATACCACTCATAAGAAGAACAGATACCAGATGGGAAAGTGTCTCTCTTTATGGGTGCCTTAAAAAAAATACATTTAAGAAAATAAATTGTAGCCTGTTTTGGCAATTTTCCATGCTTGAAAAGTGTCATGTTCTTGCTGCCCTTTGACCAGCAGAGCTGTGAAGAGGAACCGCCTCATTAGGAGACTCCAGAAGAAAACTGGGCTCTCCTGGCACTTCCCCAGGGATATGCGCCCCTCCCCTTCCACAGCCTGCCAAGGCCAGCACCTGGGAATGGCTCCCCAGGGCAGTGTGCTCTGTGCCAGTGTCCAAGGATCTTAAAGAATTTAATTAAGTAACTCAGACTAGGGGATGTTTAAAGTTAAAGTGTGATCTTGTTGACATTAAACACAGTTAATTAGTGCTTTTTAATATTGCTCCTTGAACTCAAGTTTGGTTGCTGCAGTTGACATAGATACTTGCCAAACCCAAGTTCACTGTGGAGGCGTGGGACACAGTTGAACGTGGACTTGGAGGAGGATAGGAAGAGAGAACACATAATTTACAGCTGCTGAGATAATTCAGCTGTTTCCCTTGCTGATTGCTCTCCTCTCCTGTACTGCTGATGCAGTGAATTGTTAATGGGATAGGCTCTTGCTGTGCCAATCAGGGTTGGGATGAGGCCATTTTGATTGTTGGGAATAAACTCTGAGACTGATAGGAACACTGTAAATTTGAATTTAATGCCACATCCCCCCTCTAACCCAAAACATTATCTAATCTTTGTGATATGTTTTGGTATGAGAGCTGCATCCTGTGGATGAAAGCAGGCACTGAACTATGAATGTTGTTTGGGTAATGAGGGGAAGTAGGGAGATGAGAGTCGAGGTCTAGAGTTCAGCTTACAGAGCCGCAGGCAAGCTGAGTTGCCCACAGACAGAGAAGACACTTCTGTGGAGTGGTTGACCTGCTCTTGGGAAGTCTCCCTGCCTGAAAAATCTGCTGTGCATATCTGCCAGGGTGAATGTCAGTGTTCTGGATTAAAGTGTTCTTCTTTCTACCTACCCATTTGTTCATTTATTTATGAGCCATACTTTTATTGAGTGCCTTCTGTGTCCTAGACCCTGCACTAGGTAGGGATGGAACCATGGATGAGGAAGGAGTCTTTGCCCTCAGGGAGTTCATATTTATAATATAGTTCGGTGGGTCTTAAGGTACCTGCACAGAGAGTTATGGGAGTACGTGGAGGACCAACAAAATGTGGCAAATCAAACCCAACAGGATGTCAAAACAAGCATCTGGCTGAGTTGGGTTTATCCTAGGAATGCAAAGGTGATTTCACATTAGAAAATTTACATTTTAAATTTGTTACTTTAATAGTTAAAGGGAAAACTATATGATCATTTTAGTAGATGTGGAAAACGTGATAAAATTTAACACACGTTCATGATAAAACCTCTTAGCTGTAGAAACAGAAGGGAACTTCTTTAACCTTGATAAAGAATGTCTACCAAAAAAACTATAGAAAACATAATTTTTTTGGTTTCTTTCTCTTTTTTTTTCTTTTTAGAAGAGAGAACAATATAATTAATGCATCCATGTATCCATTATCCAGTTTCAGAAATTACCAGCTCATGGGCAATCATACTTTTTTTTAGTGTGGTAAAATACATATAGCATAAAATTTGCCATTTTAACCATTTTTAAATGTACAATTTAGCATTAATTACATTCAATATAGTTGTTGCACAACCATTACTACTATCTACTTCTAAAACTTTTTCATCAGCCCAAACAGAAATTCTGTGCTCATTAGTAATAACTTTGCGTTATGTACTCTCTCTCCCTGATCCTTAGTAATCTCTAATCTACTTTGTTTCTAAGAATTTGCCTATTCTAGATATTTCATGTAAGTGGAATTATATAATATTTGTCATTTTGTGTCTAGCTTGTTTCACTTACAATGTTTTTGAGATTTACCCATGTTTTAGCATGCCTCAGAACATTCCTTTTTATGATTGAATAATCCATTGTATGCACATACCACATTTAAAAACTCTATAAAAAATCTGTTCATCTTTTGATAGATACTAAGGTTGTTTCCACCTCTTGGGTATTGTGAGCATTCATATGCATATCTAAGTCACTGTTTTCAGATATTTGGATATACTCCTAGAAGTGGAATTGCTAGCTCTTATGATAATTCTGTTTAGCTTCTTGAAGAACTTTTCCTTAGCATAGTGGCTGTACCATTTTACATTCCCACTGGCAATGTACGAGTTTTCTACATCTTTGCCAACACTTGTTAATTTGCTTTAAAAAAAATTATGGCCATCCTAATAGGTGCCAAATGGTATCTCATTGTGGCTTTGATTTGCATTTCCAAACCACTAATGATATTGATCATCATTTCATGTGCTTATTGGTCATTGGTATATCTTCTCTGGAGAAATGTTTATTCCTTTGCCCATTTTCAAATTGGGTTACTTGTCTTTTTGTAGTTGCAGGAATTGTTTATATATTTTGGAATAATAAACCCTTATCTGATAAGTGATTTGTAATTATTTTCTCCCATTCTTTGGGTTGTCTTTTCACTTTCTTGCTAGTGTTGAAGCACAGAGTTAAAAATTTTTGAAGTCCAATTTATTTATTTCTTTTATTGTTTGTTGCTTTGGAAATTGTTGCCCAATCCAAGATCATAAAATTTTTCCCTTGTATTTTATTTCAAGAATTTTATAGTTTTAACTGTGAAATTTAAGCCGATCCATTTTTAGTCAGTGGCACCCTTGTTAAAAATCAATTGACTCTAGATGTGAGAGCATATGTTTATCATTATGTCAGTACCATGCTGTTTTGATTACTGTAGCTTTGTGATAAAGTTTTTAAATCAGGTTGTGTGAATCATCCAGCTTTGTTCTTCTTCAGAAGAAATATCTAAAAGAGGCAAATCTTGGGTATTCAAATCTGTTGGGATTTTGACAGAGATTTCATTTAATCTGTATATTGCTTTGGAAAGTATTGTCCTCTTAACAATATTAAGTCTTCCAATGCATGAAACCAGAATCTCTTTCTAATTATTAGGTCTTTCGTTTTTTAGCAATGTTCTGTAGTTTTGAGTGTATAAGTTTTTCATCTTAGTTAAAGTCTTTCCTCCTTGGTTACATTTATTCCTAAATATTCTATTATTTTTGATGCTTTTTAAAATGGAATTGTTTTCCTAATTTCCTTTTTGGCTTATTGCTAGTGTGTAGAATACAACTGATTTTTGACTGTTGATTTTGTACCTGCAAATTTGCTGAATTTATTAGCTCTAACAGTTTTTCATAGATTCCTTAGAGTTTTTAACATCTTAGATCATGATCTGTGTGAATAGAGATAGTTTTCCTTTTTCCTCTCCAATATGGATACCTTTTTTTTTTTTTTTTTTTTTTTTTTTTTTTGAGAGGGCATCTCTCATATTTATTGATCAAATGGTTGTTAACAACAATAAAATTCAGTATAGGGGGGTCAATGCTCAATGTACAATCATTAATCCATCTCAAGCCTAATTCTCGTCAGTCTCCAATCTTCTGAAGCATAACGAACAAGTTCTTACATGGTGAACGAATTCTTACAGAGTGAATAAATTCTTACATGGTGAACAGTACAAGGGCAGTCATCACAGAAACTTTCGGTTTTGATCATGCAATATGACCTATAAACCATCAGGTCAAATATGAATATTCATTTGATTTTTGTACTTGATTTATATGTTGATCCCACATTTCTCCTATTATTATTATTATTTTTATTTTTAATAAAATGCTGAAGTGGTAGGTAGATGCAAGATAAAGGTAGAAAACATAGTTTAGTGCTGTAAGAAGGCAAATGTAGATGATCAGATGATCAGGTGTGTGCCTATGGACTAAGTATTAATCCAGGCTAGACAAGGGCAGCAAGACATCCACGGATGCAGAAGATTTCTCTCAAAGCAGGGGGGGTGAGGTTCTGAGCCTCACCTCTGTTGATCCCCAAATTCTCACCTGATGGCCCCCCTGCGACTGTGCCTGTCTTAGGTTGTTCCTCCCTTGAGGAATCTTACCCGTCTCTGGCTAACCAGTCATCTTCCGGGGCCATACAGGGAAATGTAAAGTTGGTAAGTGAGAGAGAAGCCATATTGTTTGCAAAGGTTAGCTTTTTACTTCTTTGCAGATTTATGCCCTGTGGCTTCTATGCCCAGCACTTGTCTCGAGGTATCTTTACCACCTGGAGGAATTATGATACTCGGTAAATTCGATATGAGGCACGAATTCTATTTAAAGTTTGTAATTAGGAAGGAAGAAGAAAAGCTATAGATGTAGCATATGAAGGAAACTTGGGAGGATTGATTATTTCTTTGACATATCTTCTTGTATAGTACCTTAAGTATGTATAGGTTTTAAACTACTAACTAATTTGCACACACATATTGACATAATAGGAATACGGTGACATAAACAAAGCAAATCTATAATTACCAGCCATCTCCAGTGAAGCCAAGAAAACCATTTAGGCACCCTAGGCATTTGTGAAAATTTATCTATGATATGATGGATATTTTCGAACTGTACTTGAACCATCAGACAAATTAAAGCAGCCCATTTCTGGGATCTGTTCACATCCCATATGTTCTTTTAACCATAGATAGTCTATAGTCATGAGATTTTGGGGTGCTACAACTTGCACCCCTCCCAACTCCTGGTTGAGTTCCAACAGTACAGATCCAGTCAAATTCGTTGTCTCACTGTATGCACATGCCAGCCTAGACATCTCCCTCCTCCTTCTTATGGCAAGTCCAGGAGATGGTGGGCTGGATGCAGCCACAACCGCAGCATCGTCCGGATCCCTGTGGAGGCTTTTTGATGATCATCCCCCGGCACGAGTCCTCCAGAGAGTGCTGATGCCGGAAGCTCCTCCTCATATCGTATCTTAGTTCATTTTCTGGGTATCCAAGCTAGGCCTTGATCTTCTGCGTAGAAACAAACAGACCCTTTGCCCACACTTTGACATGCCCTCTATACCACTGTGCAGAACTCATTGGAGGTCAGCACACAGTAACTGCTTTTTTTTTTTTTTTTTAATTAAGAGAAAGGAATATTATCAGAAAAGAGTACCTCCATAGCTGATCATCTGACACCCTTTAAGTGATCAACATTAAGGATATTTAAAGCATGCGTTGATCTTTGATTTACCAATAGTTTTATCCTGTTAAGGAGTAATCCCCCTTTTCTTTCTTTCTTTCTTTTTTTTTTTTTAAATTTTTAATCTACACTTACCTGAAGAATACTATGTTTACTATGCTCTCCCCTATATCAGGTCCCCCCTAACAACCACATTACGGTTACTGTCCATCAGCTTAGCAAAATGTTGTAGAGTCACTACTTGTCCTCTCTGTGTTGGGCAGCCCACCCTCCCCTTTCTCCCTCCCCCCCATGCATGCTAATCTTAATACCCCCCTTCTTCTTCCCCCCCCTTATCCCTCCCTGCCCACCCATCCTCCCCAGTTCCTTTCCCTTTGGTACCTGTTAGTCCATTTTTGGGTTCTGTAATTCTGCTGCTGTTTTGTTCCTTCAGTTTTTCCTTTGTTCCTATACTCCTCAGATGAGTGAAATCATTTGGTATTTCTCTTTCTCCGCTTGGCTTATTTCACTGAGCATAATACTCTCCAGCTCCATCCATGTTGCTGCAAATGGTTGGATTTTTCCACTTCTTATGGCTGAGTAGTATTCCATTGTGTATATGTACCACATCTTCTTTATCCATTCATCTACAGATGGACATTTAGGTTGCTTCCAATTCTTGGCTATTGTAAATAGTGCTGCGATAAACATAGGAGTGCATCTGTCTTTCTCAAACTTGATTGCTGCGTTCTTAGGGTAAATTCCTAGGAGTGGAATTCCTGGGTCAAATGGTAGGTCTGTTTTGAGCATTTTGATGCACCTCCATACTGCTTTCCACAATGGTTGAACTAATTTACATTCCCACCAGCAGTGTAGGAGGGTTCCCCTTTCTCCACAGCCTCGCCAACATTTGTTGTTCTTTGTCTTTTGGATGGCAGCTATCCTTACTGGTGTGAGGTGATACCTCATTGTAGTTTTAATTTGCATTTCTCTGATAATTAGCGATGTGGAGCATCTTTTCATGTGTCTCTTAGCCATCTGTATTTCTTTTTTGGAGAACTGTCTGTTCAGTTCCTCTGCCCATTTTTTAATTGGGTTATTTGTTTTTTGTTTGTTGAGGCGTGTGAGCTCTTTATATATTCTGGACGTCAAGCCTTTATCAGATCTGTCATTTTCAAATATATTCTCCCATACTGTAGGGTTCCTTTTTGTTCTATTGATGGTGTCTTTCGCTGTACAGAAGCTTTTCAGCTTAATGTAGTCCCACTTGCTCATTTTTGCTGTTGTTTTCCTTGCCCGGGGAGATATGTTCAAGAAGAGATCACTCATGTTTATGTCTAAGAGGTTTTTGCCTATGTTTTTTTCCAAGAGTTTAATGGTTTCGTGACTTACATTCAGGTCTTTGATCCATTTTGAGTTTACCTTTGTATATGGGGTTAGACAATGGTCCAGTTTCATTCTCCTACATGTAGCTGTCCAGTTTTGCCAGCACCATCTGTTGAAGAGACTGTCATTTTGCCATTGTATGTCCATGGCTCCTTTATCAAATATTAATTGACCATATATGTTTGGGTTAATTTCTGGGGTCTCTAATCTGTTCCACTGGTCTGTGGCTCTGTTCTTGTGCCAGTACCAAATTGTCTTGATTACTATGGCTTTGTAGTAGAGCTTGAAGTTGGGGAGTGAGATCCCCCCTACTTTATTCTTCTTTTTCAGGATTGCTTTGGCTATTCGGGGTCTTTGGTGTTTCCATATGAATTTTTGAATTATTTGTTCCAATTCATTGAAGAATGTTGCTGGTAATTTGAGAGGGATTGCATCAAATTTGTATATTGCTTTCGGCAGGATGGCCATTTTGACGATATTAATTCTTCCTAGCCATGAGCATGGGATGAGTTTCCATTTATTAGTGTCCCCTTTAATTTCTCTTAAGAGTGACTTGTAGTTTTCAGAGTATAAGTCTTTCACTTCCTTGGTTAGGTTTATTCCTAGGTATTTTATTCTTTTTGATGCAATGGTGAATGGAATTGTTTTCCTGATTTCTCTTTCTATTGATTCGTTGTTAGTGTATAGGAAAGCTACAGATTTCTGTGTGTTGATTTTGTATCCTGCAACTTTGCTGTATTCCGATATCAGTTCTAGTAGTTTTGGAGTGGAGTCTTTAGGGTTTTTTATGTACAGTATCATATCATCTGCAAATAGTGACAGTTTAA
This sequence comes from Manis javanica, assembly GCF_040802235.1. Taxonomy (NCBI): domain Eukaryota; kingdom Metazoa; phylum Chordata; class Mammalia; order Pholidota; family Manidae; genus Manis; species Manis javanica. The sequence continues at coordinate 86,190,529 of NC_133169.1, read as the reverse complement.
CTTCTTCTTTACCAATCTGGATTCCTTGTATTTCTTTGTTTTGTCTGATTGCCGTGGCTAGGACCTCCAGTACTATGTTAAATAACAGTGGGGAGAGTGGGCATCCCTGTCTGGTTCCCGATCTCAGTGGAAATGCTTTCAGCTTCTCGCTGTTCAGTATAATGCTGGCTGTGGGTTTATCATATATGGCCTTTATTATGTTGAGGTACTTGCCCTCTATTCCCATTTTGCTGAGAGTTTTTATCATGAATGGATGTTGAATTTTGTCAAATGCTTTTTCAGCATCTATGGAGATGATCATGTGGTTTTTGTCTTTCTTTTTGTTGATGTGGTGGATGATGTTGATGGATTTTCGAATGTTGTACCATCCTTGCATCCCTGGGATGAACCCCACTTGGTCATGGTGTATGATCCTTTTGATATACTGTTGAATTCTGTTTGCTAATATTTTATTGAGTATTTTTGCATCTACGTTCATCAGGGATATTGGTCTGTAATTTTCTTTTTTGGTGGGGTCTTTGCCTGGTTTTGGTATTAGGGTGATGTTGGCTTCATAGAATGAGTTTGGGAGTATTCCCTCTTCTTCTATTTTGTGGAACACTTTAAGGAGAATGGGTATTATGTCTTCTCTGTGTGTCTGATAAAATTCCGAGGTAAATCCGTCCGGCCCCGGGGTTTTGTTCTTGGGTAGTTTTTTGATTACTGTTTCAATTTCTTTGCTTGTAATTGGTTTGTTTAACTTTTGTGTTTCTTCCTTGGTCAGTCTTGGGAGGTTGTATTTTTCTAGGAAGTTGTCCATTTCTTCTAGGTTTTCCAGCTTGTTGGCATATAGGTTTTCATAGTAGTCTTTAATAATTCTTTGTATTTCTGTGGAGTCTGTCGTGATTTTTCCATTCTCATTTCTGATTATGTTGATTTGTGTTGACTCTCTTTTTCTCTTAATAAGTTGGGCTAGAGGCTTATCTATTTTGTTTATTTTCTCAAAGAACCAGCTCTTGGTTTCGTTGATTTTTGCTATTGTTTTATTCTTCTCAATTTTGTTTATTTCTTCTCTGATCTTTATTATGTCCCTCCTTCTGCTGACTTTAGGCCTCATTTGTTCTTCTTTTTCCAGTTTTAATAATTGTGATGTTAGACTATTCATTTGGGATTGTTCTTCCTTCTTCAAGTGTGCCTGGATTGCTATATACTTTCCTCTTAAGACTGCTTTCGCTGCATCCCACAGAAGTTGGGGCTTAGTGTTGTTGTTGTCATTTGTTTCTATATATTCCTTGATCTCTATTTTGATTTGTTCATTGATCCATTGATTATTTAGTAGCATGTTGTTAAGCCTCCATGTGTTTGTGAGCCTTTTTGTTTTCTTTGTAGAATTTATTTCTACTTTCATACCTTTGTGGTCTGAAAAATTGGTTGGTAGAATTTCAATATTGTGGAATTTACTGAGGCTCTTTTTGTGAGCTAGTATGTGGTCTATTCTGGAGAATGTTCCATGTGCACTTGAGAAGAATGTATATCCTGTTGCTTTTGGATGTAAAGTTCTATAGATGTCTATTAGGTCCATCTGTTCTAGTGTGTTGTTCAGTGCCTGTGTGTCTTTACTTATTTTCTGCCCGGTGGATCTATCCTTTGGGGTGAGTGGTGTGTTGAAGTCTCCTACAATGAATGCATTGCAGTCTATTTCCCTCTTTAGTTCTGTTAGTATTTGCTTCACATATGCTGGTGCTCCTGTATTGGGTGCATATATATTTAGAATGGTTATATCCTCTTGTTGGACTAAGCCCTTTATCATTATGTAGTGGCCTTCTTTATCTCTTGTTACTTTCTTTGTTTTGAAGTCTATTTTGTCTGATATTAGTACTGCAACCCCTGCTTTCTTCTCACTGTTGTTTGCCTGAAATATGTTTTTCCATCCCTTGACTTTTAGTCTATGCTTATCTTTGGGTTTAAGGTGAGTTTCTTGTAAGCAGCATATAGATGGGTCTTGCTTTTTTATCCATTCTATTACTCTATGTCTTTTGATTGGTGCATTAAGTCCATTTACATTTAGGGTGACTATTGAAAGATATGTACTTATTGCCATTGCAGGCTTTAGATTCGTGGTTACCAAAGGTTCAAGGTTAGCTTCTTTAGTATCTTACTGCCTAACTTAGCTCGCTTATTGAGCTGTTATATACACTGTCTGGAGAGTCTTTTCTTCTCTCCCTTCTTATTCCTCCTCCTCCCTTCTTCATATGTTGTGTGTTTTGTTCTGTGCTCTTTTTAGGGGTGCTCCCATCTAGAGCAGTCCCTGTAGGATGCCCTGTAGAGGTGGTTTGTGGGAAGCAAATTCCCTCAGCTTTTGCTTGTCTGGGAATTGTTTGATCCCACCATCATATTTAAATGATAGTCGTGCTGGATACAGTATCCTTGGTTCAAGGCCCTTCTGTTTCATTGCATTAAGTATATCATGCCATTCTCTTCTGGCCTGTAGGGTTTCTGTTGAGAAGTCTGATGTTAGCCTGATTGGTTTTCCTTTATAGGTGACCTTTTTCTCTCTAGCTGCCTTTAAAACTCTTTCCTTGTCCTTGATCCTTGCCATTTTAATTATTATGTGTCTTGGTGTTGTCCTCCTTGGATCCTTTCTGTTGGGGGTTCTGTATAATTCCATGGTCTGTTCGATTATTTCCTCCCCCAGTTTGGGGAAGTTTTCAGCAATTATTTCTTCAAAGACACTTTCTATCCCTTTTCCTCTTTCTTCCTCTTCTGGTATCCCTATAATACGAATGTTTTTCCTTTTGTATTGGTCACATATTTCTCTTAGTGTTGTTTCATTCCTGGAGATCCTTGTATCTCTCTCTATGTCAGCTTCTATACGTTCCTGTTCTCTGGCTTCTATTCCTTCAATGGCCTCTTGCATCTTATCCATTCTGCTTATAAATCCTTCCAGGGATTGTTTCACTTCTGTGATCTCTTTCCTGACATCTGTGATTTCCTTCCGGACTTCATCCCACTGCTCTTGCATTTTTCTCTGCATCTCATCCCACTGCTCTTGCATTTTTCTCTGCATCTCATCCCATTGCTCTTGCATTTTTTTCTGCATCTCTGTCAGCATGTTCATGATTTTTATTTTGAATTCTTTTTCAGGAGGACTAGTTAGGTCTGTCTCCTTCTCAGGTGTTATCTCTGTGATCTTTGTCTGCCTGTAGTTTTGCCTTTTCATGGTGATAGAGATAGTCTGCAGAGCTGGTACAAGTGACCGCTGGAAGAGCTTCCCTTCTTGTTGGTTTGTAGCCTTTTCCTGGGAGAATAGCGACCTCTAGTGGCTTGTGCTGGGCAGCTGTGCGCAGACAGGGCTTCTGCTTCCTGCCCAGTTGCTTTGGGGTTTATCTCCACTGTTGCTGTGGGCTTGGCCTGGCTGGGGCTGTTCCTCCAAAATGGTGGAGCCCCGTTAGAGGGGGAGCAGCCAGGAGACTATTTATCTCCGTAAGGGGCCTCTGTGCTCCCTGCTGCCCAGGGGGTTAGAGTGCCCAGAGATCCCCAGATTCCCTGCTTCTGGTCTAAGTGACCTGTCCTGCCCCTTTAAGATTTCCAAAAAGCACTCTCCAAACCAAAACAACAACAGCAACAATGAGAGAGGGAACAGAAAGGAAAAAAAAAAGAAAAAACACGCGATTTTTTTTTTTTTTTCCTCAGGTGCCGGTCCCAGGCACCCGCGCACTGGTCCTGCTGCCCTGTCTCCCTAGCACCAGGGTCCCTGTCCTTTCAAGGCTTCCAAAAAGCACCCACCCACCGGTCCCGCAGGGAAGGAACGCTCAATATTCTTGGTCCTCAGGCACTGGTCCCACGCACCCGCTCACCAGTCCCGCCGCCCTGCCTCCCTAGCACCGGGGTCCCTGTCCCTTTTAGGCTTCCAAAAAGCACTCGCAGAAAAGAGAAAAAAAAAAAGGGGAAAAACGCGCGATTTCCTCTGTCCTCAAGTGCCGGTCTCAGGCACCCGCCCACCGGTCCCGCAGGGAAAAACGGGGGATATTCTTTGTCCTCAGGCGCCGGTCCCAGCCACCCGCTCACCAGTCCCGCCACCGTGCCTCCCTAGCACTGGGGTCCCCGTCCCTTCAAGGCTTCCAAAAAGCGCTTGCCAAAAAGAGAAAAAAAAAAAAAGGGGAAAAACGCGCGACCTCCTCCGTCCTCAGGCACCGGTCTCAGGCACCCGCCCCCAGGTCTCGCAGGGAGAAACGCGGGATATTCTTTGTCCTCCGGCGCCGTTCCCAGGCACCTCCTCACCGGTCCCGCCACCCTGCCTCCCCAGCAACGGGGGCCCGTCCCTCTAAGGCTTCCAAAAAGCGCTCGCCAAAAAAAAAAAACTGCTCCGGTTTCTCTCCACCCGCCGGGAGCCGGGGGGAGGGGCGCTCGGGTCCCGCCGGGCTGGGGCTTGTATCTTACCCCCTTCACAAGGCGCTGGGTTCTTGCAGGTGTGGATGTGGTCTGGATGTTGTCCTGTGTCCTGTGGTCTCTATTTTAGGAAGATTTTTCTTTGTTATATTTTCATAGCTCTATGTGTTTTTGGGAGGAGATTTCCACTGCTCTACTCACGCCGCCATCTTTCTGCCCTTTTATTTCTTTTTCTTGTCTGATTGCTCTAGCTAGAACTTCCAGTATTATGTTGAATACAAGTGGCAAAAGCAGGCATCCTTGTACTGGTCCTATCTTGGAGGAGCAACTTGCAGTTTTCACCACTGAGTATGATGTTATTAGCTGCAGGTTCTTAATATATGACCTTTATTATATTAAGGAAGTTCTATTCCTGGTTTATTGAGTGTTTTTATCGTGAATGGATGTTGGATTTTGTCCAGTGCTTTTTCTGTATCAACTGACATGTATCATCTATTTTTCCCCTTTATTCTATCAATGTAATATTTTAATTGGATTTATTTCCATGTGTTGAACCACCCTTATATTCTTGGGATAAGCACCACTTGATTATGTTGTATAATCCTTTTATTATGTTGTTGGATTTTGTTTGCTAGTATTTTGTTGAGGATTTTTGCATGTGTACTGATTAGGGATATTGGTCTGTAGTTTTTTTGTAGTGTCTCTGTCTTACATTGATATCAGGAAGTTCATGGCCTCAGAATGAATTACAAAGTGCTTCCTTTTATTTTTGTAAATTTTAAGTATCGGCACACTGCTACCCTTCTTAACAGGTACTTTGCTGGCTAGTAGACCCTAGGCTGTGTGGCATTGTGATACCTGTTTGGAGCTCTGGCCTTGAGGCTGGGCCCAGTCAACTTTTCCATACTTTTTCGTGTTGACATCTCCGTCTTGACCACCTGTCTAGGGAGCCAGTCATACTAATGATGCAGACTGGAAGATGCCCTCGCCAACAGGGTTAAGTTGATAAGTTGGACTTTAAGACTGCAGCTTTTCCCTGTGCTTTCTCTGTCCTTGGGATGATGGATGGGTGGTCTGTTCTTGGCCTGGCTGAACAAGAACAAGGCCTCTGAGCCATCTAGGGACCAGATCAAGTCAGTGGACAAGGGAGTGGGTTCTATGTTGAAAATGATATTTAAGTGTTTTCTCATGTATCTAACATTTCAGGAAGAAAGACTTCATTGAGCATAGCTTTCCATAATTCTGATTTCATAAGTGATCATAGAGGTGGCCACACACACTTTTTTCAAAATAGTAATTCTACTGAAAATATTTTGTGAACCTGTTTTCATGTATTAACTACAATCTATATTTTCACTCATTTTAATTGTTGATTTTATTCAATCAACAGGTATATTTTCAGTGCTAGGCACAGTGCTGTGCAATAAGGATACAGAAATGGTGAGGTTGGACAGTTGTCCCTTCCCTGTGGAGCTCCCAGTCAGGTGGGTTCTACTTGTTATAGGCCCGTATGAAATGGAATGTCACTGGCCACCTACGACAACCTTGGAGGGATGAGGAGGTTGTGTAGTCCCTAGCTATGGCTTCTGTCACTGACTTCTGAGAAGCAAGTGAGGCATCGGCAGGATGGTGGCAGTTCTGCTTGCAGCTGGGCTCCCAGTGAAGCCCAGGATGGGGAGCCCTGGGACCATGGCAGAGTTGGCTCTGAAACGGGCTGCTGCAGCAGGGAGGACTGCTGTTTCCTAGGCAATACTCTGCTTAATATTTTTAGTGTGTGGTTGCAGCAGAACTAAATGTGGTTTCTGATCCCAAATTGGTAATGAATGTAGACATATTTAGAGTCAGAAACAATGCATTTAAAATCCTTTGCTCCTTAATTGTCCTGCCAAGTGCTGAGTTTAGATTTCTTTGTTTCTTGGCTACCTACCCAGCCTCCCACCATCTTTCAAAGAAGGCGCCTGCATTCTCTCTGAGGTTTAGGTGGGTTTGTGAAAGCCGTGAGTTATGTCTCCCTGAGCTGTACTGGGAGGCATCTGATTTTTGTGTTTCTGCCCACGTATGTAAATGTGTACACTTCAAAATTCATCCTCCTTTCAAGTTTTTAAGGATCTGGAATTATAAATAGTGTTGGACTCTCAGGCATGTTAAAAATAAAATATGATGTTTCCATTGGTGACTTACCTGGAAGACACAGTCAGTGCCAGTGTGGTAGTAGAAAGTTCTGAGCCTGATAACCCATCCTCATGCTGCCACCCACTAAGTGTTTTATAAGTAAATGCTATTTTCTTAGGGTTCCTCAGTCAGTTTAAGGAATACCCTAATTGTTGCCCATCTCATCATTTCATAGCTGTGATTTGTGTCTCAAGTTGCCCAGAATAGAGTCCATTTTCTCATGGCATATTCCTTACAAGGAATATTCCTTTTAATAATTCTACTTTCTAAGGCTCAGATGTGGAAAGCCATGTCATCCACAGATTGTGAACAGGACATGAAACACCTGAGGGCAGTGATGGTATATTTGTGTGCATCATTCCACAGTGTGGTGCCCCATGTGCTCTGAGACCAGTGCTTAAATATCTTTGTTAGGTCCCTGTTTGTCGAGTGTGAAAGCTGCCAGAGTGCCAGAGTGGCTGACACAGAATAAGGGTTGGTGTGCCTGCTGCTTTGCTGATGGTCTGTTTGGAGCTATGGACTGGAAGTTATGCCCACCCCCCATCACAATCTCACTAAGGCCCTGACCTTCTCTGGAAGCTTGGAGGTAGCAGGTGGAAGGGAGAAGAACTCGGATCCTCCTTTGCCCCAGACTGTGTGTGTGAGTGTGTGAAAGTCCCTGGTATTTCTTGGGAGCAGGCTGTTAGAGAGCCCATCATGCCTATTGTCAGGAGATCCAGTTATTATTTTAAAAGAAAGGGAAGGAAGAGGTGCTGGGCCCATACTCTGGATGTCAGCTGACCCTGTCTGGGGTGGGCCTAGCAGTCAGGTGTGCTGAAGTTGCCTCTCCTCCTCCTGCCCTCCCTGTTCCTCCTTGATGTATTGGAGTTCGGAGATAGGCTTGAGTCACCAGGAAGCTGGGCTCTGCAGTGGCTGTTCTCAGTCAGTTCTTCAGCGGGCACTTTTGGAGTGCTAGATGCAGTGCTTCAAAGTGTCTATGAAATGCCTCTGCAGCCATCTAGAGTGTAGTCCTAGTGTGTGGACAGACATATTGCTTAGGGAGGCCGGGTTCTGAGGAGAGGCTTGGTTGTCAGAGCAGAAGACAATTCTATATGGGGATGAAACCCTCACTGCTTGTTTATCCTATGCTTCGCTCAGATTTTTCTCTACCATAGTGAGAGCTATAAGCTCCTTGAGCCATGTGCTATATGCACTATAGCATGTAGGCACTGTGCTGCGTGCTTCATACCCTCTCACTTAATACTGACGACTATACTACAAAGTAGTTACTATCAAGTCCCTTTTCAGATAAGGACTTGGAGAGTTAGCAGCTAGCCGAAAGTCTCACAACTACTTGGGGAGAACTGGGTCAAAAAACCCAGAGCCCATGTTCTTTTCATTACACTGGAACTGAGATGGAGCTGGGGTAGATTGGAGCATCTGGTACCCTTGCTCCAGCCATCAGACACAGGCTGGTAAGGCAGGGGCAGGGAGCAAGTACAAAGCAGTGGGTCTGTTTGCCTGCAGGGAGCTTGTAATCTAGGGAGTGAAGTGCATTAACCAGGTCTGGGGTTTTTCTCTAATTCACCTGGCCACTTGCTAGTGTGCTTAGGCAAGCCCCATTCACCTTTCTGGGCTCCTTTTTCTTCACCTGCCATCTAGAAATAATCCTGTTGGAAATGAGCTTGGATATCACCTTGGCCAACTTCTATCCAATATAGTTCTCCCCTCCCCTTTGCTTAGTTCTTGCAGACAGTTGGGTGTATATGAGGGGAGGGCTTGGTGTTGGGCTCTGTGATGGGGAGCAAAGATGATTTTTCTTTTTGCACAGCTGGGAAACCTGAATGATGGGGGAGGTTAAGAGGTCAAGCCACACAGGGTGCCGGTGACCTGGCTGCAGTCTGAGTCAAGGCTGTTCTTCCTCTGTAATGTGTGTGCTTCTGCCACAGGCTGGGCCAAGTGCATTCAGTATTCCAAGTGTGTGTGCATGCACATGCGCATGCGTGTTATGTGTACGATGTGCAGAGTTGGATGTGGTAGAGATGGGTCTCTCCACAAGAGGGCCCCAGTAAGCTCATTTAAAAATTTCTTTTCCTGACACAAAATGTATGCCTTTTTATTCACACTGTTGCAGAACAAATAAAATGAATCCCATTTCTGTGGCCGATTTCATAGACCACTGGAAAGGCAGCATGGTATATGGAAAGAGCACAGGTTCTGGGGACAAACTGGCTTTGAATCCTGACTGCCTCTCTCTGGCTGCATGAACTAGGGCAAGTTACTTAACCTCTCTGAATTTCAGTCCCCTCTTGGGCAAAATGAGCAGCATATTAGAACTCTGTCAGAGGATTGTTGCAAAGAATAAATGAGTTTAGAACTTTGCTTGAAACGTGGAAAGTGCTCTGTAAATGATGATTATAATCCTTGACAGAATTTGTTTTCCTGTGGGCTGCCAGATAGTGCATTTTAATACTGGGGGACCGAGTGTCACTGGGGTATTTCTCTTCATCCCTCACTCCAAGTACTACAATCATGATTATTACAGCCCCGCAAAGTGTAGGGCTTCTGAGCAGTCCGAGGCATGGCTGCGAGCTCAGAGGAGGTAGAGTTGTGTCTGAGGGGAGTTTGTTTATGGGCCGTGCCTCCCTCCCTTCCTCCCTTTGCTGGCGTGATTGTGCTTGACACCACCCAAGGATATGTGTGTTGTGGGGGTGGCTCTACACCATCATAGGAACCTATTGTATGGCTTCAGAGAATTCCTCTTTAGGACCACTCCAGTCAGCTTTTCTCTGTTATCATTAAAACTCTAGAGAAAATGTTGAAAAAATTGGGTCTAGAGAAATGGCCCCAGAAATCCATACTTTAGGACCCACTCAACCTTTCAAAGTGTTCTACCCTCACACCACTGTTTCTTCATGTGTGCCTTTTTATGAGGGAGTCCTCTGGAGCTCCTCAAAAAACCCAGTGGATTTTCTCCTCCTTATTCTGACTGACTTCTTGACGTCATTGCCCCCAGCTCGGTTTTCCCAGGACCCTCTGCTCTTGGGCCCATGTAGTTCTCACTGTCCTTGCTCCTCGTCTGGCTCCCTTGCTTGCTCCTCTTTCTTCTCCTAACCTCTGGCTGTGACTTGAAGACTGTTCTTGGCCCTTTGTTCCTTTCTAGCTAAGGAAAGCAACTTTCTCCCTCAGACGGACTCTTTCTTAGTATTTTGGTTATCACCTCTGTTCAGATGGAACCAGAGTTCTTGCCCTGCCCTAGCCTCTCTGTCTTTGTCTTCAACAAGCATGAAGCCGTTGGAGCCTTCCTGGACCCATTGACAAGCTCCCAGCCCAAAGGCATTGAACTCCGGTTATTCCATATGTAGCTATCGAGTGCCTGCTCTTTCTTGATGAAAAATGAATCTTAAGCTCCGTTCCAGCATTCCGATTTATTGAAGGGTGTGGCTGAGTAGGATAGGTCTAGAGAGGGCCATGCTGGGGTGCCTTTTATTCGGTCACTCTGCTTGTCACTTGATTTCTTTTAGATGGAGCCACTGTCTTCTGTCTCTGAGATTGCAGGGTTTTGCTAATGTGCTTAGCTACCTTCTTAAAGATCTGTTCTCTTCCCTGCCAGGGTACGGATGGGATTGAAAGTCCTTTCCCCTACCTGTTGGAGCACAGTACTGCAAAGGGGTAATAAATTCCCCCTTCCTATTTCATCTCATCCTGTGTTGCCCTTCAGGGCTCCAGTCCCAGCTGGGCCTGTGGAGCTAGGACCTTCTTGGTTCTGTGTGTTCTCTGCTGGGGCCAGAACTTGTCCCTGTATTGTCACCGGAAGGGCCTCTCTTGGGGTTTCCCTTGTTGGCTGCATGAGTGGATTTTGGCTTTGTAGTTCTTTGGTCAGGCGGAGGGTTAGGTTCTTTGTGAACCTTCTACCCTCTAATCTCCTTCCTTCTTGGGTACCTTGGGTTTGTTGAGAGCAGTCCCCATTTGTTTGGGCCTAGGCATGATTTCAATAGGGGCAGATACTGTCTCCATTACACAAATGGTCAGCAGCTAAGGATGTTCCAGGTCCAGCCTCCCAGCCAATTAGGGGCTGGACTGGAATTAGAAGTCACATTTCTTTTGTTGTTCAAAGGCTCATTTAACTGCTGTCTACCTCCCGGCTTTTTTAGTTTATGTCTTAGGGGGAGAAAGCTTGTTTGCCTGACTACTTCAAATTTATTTCTCTTGTCCTTCAAATTATTCCTTAAAAACCCATTTATTTTCTTAAGCCTGTACACATTGTTTTCGCTTGTCAGGGCTGTCCTTTCAATGTCCTCTTTGCAGTTTCTTCAGCTTCATATTTGCTCAAATTAGGCAGTGAGCTTCTGTTTGTATAGAGGTGAGTGTGTGTGCAGCCCATAAATAGTAATCAATGTGTGTCTGTGGGAAGAGTTCATCCTCTAACCTTCAGTTTGTAAAGCTGAAGATTGTTTTACAGCTATTCCTGCAGCTGGCAGTTCTGTATGAAATGGCCTGGCTCTCTGGACACTAGCATGCTGGGGTAAGCACTGAGTGGACTGGATCTGCCTTGGGGCTCAGCAGAAGACTAGCTTGGGTCTGTGCATTTTCAGTGTAGGGTTCCTCCTCTAACATCTGTTTCCTTTACCTCCTGGGAGTAGATACACACCAAAGGTTTTGGTTCCTAAAGTTTGAGGTGGTCCTAAAGCGAGAGGGTGTATAGCTCCCATAGGTGGCAGGAGCTCTGGAGAGTGGTTACAGGGTGCCTGGCCTTCACTGACTGCCCGTGGGTCCAGGGGCAAGTCAGCACCCCCACGGTAATGATGTTGTTAGGACTGCTGTACCAAGCACTTGACATGCACTGTTTTGTGTAATCCTCCCTAACACGCTTTGCAGTAGGAGCTTCTATTCCCATTTCACAGATGAGAAGACTGAGGCCTAGTGAGGTTATGTTCAAGATCACATAGGTGGGAATTGGCAGAGCCAAGAATTGGTCTTAGGGCTGTCTGACTCAATGTTTTTATCTCTTTGCTTTAATTTCTTCCTTATAAGACGGGAATAGGAATTCTTGCCTTTTTAGTTTTTCCACATGATTTGGGGAAACAAACACATGTACCTACACTGTAGGTTAAGACTGTGAGCATTTTATAAGATGGGGTTCCATGTGTTCCCAGGCAGGCTGCAGAGGTGGCTCTGCCTGCCCGGGACAATTGTGACCTTTTCCTTTCTCCCTGTGCTCTGTCCTTAGACTGGAGAGCAGCCACTGTCTGCGGGGCCTGCCAGTCATGTCAGAGGCTTCCAAGATCCAGCAGTCCCATTCTTCCTTCCTCTGTTGGCTTCCTGCCATCTCCATCCCATTCTTTTATTTTCCTGCCTTAAGAGAAGACAAAAGTACAGGAGGATGGCTTGTTTACATAGGGCCAAGTCCTTTCCCCCAGTCCTGTCTGAGTCAAGTGGAAGACATGAGGCGCTAAGGTAGGCGAGGGCTAGCGAATCCAAGGACCTCCTCCCACATGTGCCCCAAGCATTTGTTCTGGGCTCATTAAGCTGGCAATACCGATTGCTCAGAGCATCCGACCTCTATTTGAGCAGAGGTACAGCCTATAAATGGCCAATTTTGATAGAAAAATTGGCATCTCAAGTCATTATCTCTTCTGTCCTGAAGCCCAAGGATACATACAGAGTTAGTTCCTGGTAGAACACTGAAGTACGTTCCCCTTTCCCAGACTGAGTGATGGTGTTTTAGGTTGGAAGAAGGCTCTGTGTAAACGTGTAGGTCTGTCCTCCATGAGAGTCAAGGCTGATGGGAAGACTTGTTCTGCAGGGTGTGCAGGGGCATGTGGTCAGGTTCGCCTGAGTTAGTGGGTGGCATGTGGTGTGGGCAAGGGTACTAACTTCAGGCCAAGTGTGCCAAATTGCCTCAGTGGGACGCCGTGTCACAGGCTTTACTTACACAGGTTTTCCTTTGCTGCCACTGTGGCCTCAGTCCCTGCTTGTGATGGTAGGTCATCTTGGTGGCATGACTGGGTGCCACATCCCCCTTTCCCAGCTTCAGCACAGAGCCCAGGGAAAACTATGCCTCCTTGCTCTCTACCTGCCACCTCTTGAATAAAGACCAGGTGGCATGGCTGCAGGCCAGGCCTTAAGGGGACAGAGGACACCACTACCCAGGCCTGGGTGCTGCAGAATTTGCACTTGCTTTCTGGGTGCCCCTGCAAAGCCCGGGAAACTGTTTCACACCAGTTGTTTTTCTCCCAGCCTCACTTTTCTTTGGGCTGTCCCCAGATATCTGTCCCCTCCCCCATGTTCTCTCTCTCCCTGTTTCATGGGAAAATACATGGAGGCAATAAATAGGTCAGGTGTGTGGTCCACATGGAATCATTGAGGGCGAATGAAGGATCCACTTGCTAATCAATCTCTCATCCTTAGTATTGGCAGGAAATGCTTCTGAGGGTGCTAGTGTGTGTGCAGAAGGTGGAGGTGGCCGGGATGCTTGGGGGAGCTGCCATGTCTCCCCCTCACTCCCTACTCCCTTCCCGCTTCCTGTTTGTTCACCACCTGTCCCCAACCTCTTCTTCCTCAGTCTCTTCGGGGCCTCCTGCCCGTTTGTCATCCTTGCCCTTCTTCATTTTCTTTTGCCTCTTCCTCTCATCTCTTCCCCAGCATCAGTGGCATCAGTGCCTGTGTTTATCCCTGGCTGTAAAGAGGGAGCTCTCAGTGTGTGTGTGCGCGCGTGTATGCACATACACATGAACACTCTCATGCAGGGAAGGGAAATCTGTGGCTTTGGGGGTAGTCTTTATGCTCTCTTATTGTATGTTGTCTTCATAATGCTGTGAGTACCCTGGGTATATTTCTTATTCCTCTTTGCCCCGCAGCCAAGGCTGCAGGTATCAGAAAGATCTGTGGTATTAGAGGAAGCTCCAGGGCTGTGGCCTCTTGGGGCCCATCTCCCCGGGCCTTTCCAGCCTTCTCACTCCTGATGTGGCAGCCCCTGCCCCTTGTTTCTCCTCATCGCCTGGTCCCCTACCCCCATCACACCCAGGCATGGCCAGGCACCTGTCCAGAACCTAGTGCTGTGCTGTGAACTCACTCCTTGTCTTTCAGTGTGATTGGTGCCCCAGGGAGCCAGGCTGCTGGGGGAAGCTCAGTCATTCCATTTTGCCAACAGAAAAAGAGGGAATAAGCTAGCAGAAAGCAAAGACTTTTGCTGCTGGGTGAGTGTAGCAGCTATTTTTAGCACCTAAGCCTTTGCTTTTCCATTTGGCTGTGCTTTTTTAGTGCAGTGCTGGTCCAGCAGGGCTGTTTTCCTTCATGGCTCCTGATGTCCTTAGGGAAAGTTTCTGTCTGCCCCTGAGAACATGAGGCTGAGCAAGGGGTAATACCTTCTGAGAGGGGGTTCAGGCAGGGCTTTGGGTTCCATTGCTATCATGTCACGGGACCTATTTCCTGAGGTAGAAAATGGGATGTGGCAGGAATAGGAAAGAGAAAAGCTAAACACCATAGTCTCCAGAGATGTTCCCCATGATTCAGTTAAGCCTCTTTTGAGTAAACTGCCTAATGAGGTGTACTGGGGCTGAGTGATCAAACTATTTATAGGAGTCTGGGATAGCCCTAACACACGAATGAATTTTTCTAGAACTTTCTTTTTGCTTGTTTTGTTTTCTGCCTTTCTTTCCTACATCATTTGTCAATTTGTATTAAGTTCTCAACTTTTGTTGTAGTTGACTGACCAATTTTCACTGCTCCAAACAGAAACTCTGTATCCATTAAGGAATGGCCCCTGACAACCTGTAACTACTTGTCTCTCTGAGTTGGCCTATTCTAGATATTTCATTTAGGTAGAATCATACAATATCTGTCCTTTTGTGTCTAGCTTATTTCACTTGTGGTGTTTTCAAGGTTCATTCATGTTGAAGCATGTACCAGAATTTCATTCTTTTTATGGCTGAATTATATTCCATTGTATGTATTACCACATTAAAAAAAATCCATTCATCTGTTGATGGATACTTGGGTTGTTTCCACCTTTTGGTTATTATGAATAATGCGGCTATGAACATTCACATGGAAGCCTCTGTTTGAGTCACTTGTTTTGAGATCTTCTGGGTGGAATATACACCTAGGAGTGGAATTGTTGGATCATATGGTAAATCTAAGTTTAGTTTTTTGAGGAACTGCCAAACTGTGCCCCTCAGCAGCTGCACCATTTTACCTTCCCACCAGCAGTGTACAGGGTTCCAGTTTCTTAGCATTCCCATTAACATTTGTTAATTCCATTTTGTTTTTTTTTCTTTTTAATTATAGCCATTGTAGTGGATATAAAGTGGTATTTCACTGTGGCTTTGATTTACATTTCTTTGATGATTAATGATGGTGCGAATCTTTTCATGTCCCTTTGGCATTTGTGTATTTTCTTTGGAGAAATGTCTGTTCAAGTCCTTTGCCCATTTTTTATTTAGATTGGTTGTCTTTTGTTGTTGAGTTGTAGGAGTTGTTTATATATTCTGGATGTTAAGTCCTTATCAGGTAGATATAGATAGAATATATTCTATCTTCAATTCTATTTCCTATGTCTAAGCTTATGCCAGTGCCACACTGTTTTGATTACTGTTAACTTTATAGTAAGTTTTAAAATCAGGAAATGTGAGTTCTCCAACTTTGTTCTTTTTCAAGACTTTTTTGTCTGTCCTGGGTCCCTTGAAATTCCCTGTGTATTTTAGGATGGGTTTCTCCATTTCTATAAAAAACACCACTGAGATTTTGATAGGGGTTGTGTTGAACCTGTGTATCACTTTGGGTAGTATTATTATCTTAACAGTGTTAAGTCTAACCCATGAACACGGGATATCTTTTCATCCTTGTGGATTTTAATTTTAACAGCTACTAGGGCCCTGCATTTTGGTTTATCTGGCTGTTTGAAAAGTGATGTGAGAGGCTTTATAGCTTGGGACTATTAAACTTTGCTCATTTATGGGATCTGATGGCATCAGTCTTCAGGTACAACATGTGGGTATGGTTTAGAAGCAAATGGTTGTAAAGGTTTATGCAGATTTGGGCACATGTCTGTTCTCACACAAATCAGTTGGTTAGTTTCCTTCTCTCATTACCACATCACCATAGCCGGTACCCTGCACAACCTGATAAGCTGATAATGAGGTAGGAAGCAACCAGGGCTGTTACAGCCCATGCAAGAGTATTGGTTGGCTGTCCACTTCTGGGCAAGGCATATCTCCCCTTTGGTGGCTGGACTCCTCATGGGAGATGGAGGCTTACTTCAGGGTGACCTACCCCTGTGTAGAAGGCCTATGATACCCCCTTGCAGGAATGTCTGACATCTGTTGAACAAGGAATCATGGGAAACATGATCCTGGGGGACCAGGCACCAGCTTCCTGTTGACCTTTTGTTTTCTGTGTTTATGCTCCTCGGGTCTCTAGACACCCCCAGGCCCTGCTGCAATCTAGGATGGCTCCGTTGGGCATGCTGCTTGCGCTGCTGATGGCCTCCCGCTTCACCTTTTGCCTCAGTCATCAGAACCTGGTAAGTATCTTATCACAAAGAGAGGGATTTCTGTTCCAAGAAAGCTTCCATGCAGTCAGGGCTGCTGTAGGCGTTGGGTGAGCTTGTGTTTTTCTTACTGGAACGTGGCTAGCATTGGGTTCTGGTGTATGTGTACTTCCACTGCCCCCTTCATCCCTGAGTCCTCTGGCCTCTGTTTAATGCTGATGGCATATTTTCCCTTTGGGGAAAAGAAGTTGATGTGGTGGTGATGGTGGTGGTATTAGTAAGCTTACCATGTAATAAGGATTGTATTAAGTGCTTTATATGTATTCTTATTTAATCCACCCAGAAACCCAATGGAGTAGACAATTATGATTCTCATTTTGAAAAGGAGGAAACTAAGGCTCAGACATATTAAATAACTTAGCTAAAATCCTATAGCCAGTTTGTGGCAACGCTGGGAGGTCAGGGTTCTCCCCAAGAGCTGGGTGCCTGTGTGGTGAGCACCAAGTGATATCTGCTGTTTCCTCTACTCCCCTCTTCCTTGTGCTTTCTTAGTCGGCCTGTATCTCTGTGTCCTCTTTCCCTCTGTCCTTCTTGTTTTTCCCAGACCTCTTTTCATTAACCTAGACCTCAATGCTGAGGATTTCTGTCATTGCTACAGGCAGGAGCAGAATGCGTGGGAAGGCCCTGAGCTTGGCCTGACTGCAGCACGCTAGGTTCCTGGCCCCATTTTCCTGCCTGCCCCAGCAACAGCCTGCCTGCGACCAGCTCCCAGTGCCCTCTCTTTCCCCTCTTGAGAAGCCTCAACTGTCAGCTGTCTGACAATTTCAGCCTCCCCTGCCCATCTTCCCCAACCCCAGGGGCTCCCACTAAATGTTGGATAAAGTGCTGGAAGCTTTGGAGCTGGAGGGCTTTGAGGTGCAAATTACAATTGTGATGAATTTAATAACAATTCAGCTCAGTTGAGGTTCACCTCTGTCTCATGGCAAGCTTCCACCTTTTCTCTGAAGTCATTTGTTTTCTCTCTGCCTTTCTCACCACTTTGTGGAATAGGAGAGAAAGTACAGTTAGGAGTCACGAATCCTTTTGAGCTTTTAATGTTCTCTGACTAAGATCTTGTTGGTGTCAGTTTTTTGTCCTCTTCTTCAAGGACAGTGGGAATGAGAGCCCATTGGCCCCAGAGGTGGGACTGGCCACAGCATGAGGTTGGGGCTATCTCTGGCATAGCTTGGCCCAGAAAAGCACCCAAGTGTCTTGAGGGACTGGGGAGTTGTTCCCCACCACCTCTCAACCCTCCTGCTCATGAGGATCCGGTGCTCCCCATTGTGAGTGTTAGCAGATGCACAATTAACAAAAGCATGCTGATGAATTTACTTAAGGACCGTGTGTTAGTAAGTCCCTTTTGGATAATAGTCCAACCAAATAGACGAGCTTTCAGAGCCATAATTATTCTGGCCCATTTATATTAGCTCTATTGAGTCTAGTCTCAGAAAAATGTTAATACTGACTGTCATCAACAGAAGCTGCTTTTATCCTCATGTCTGTTCCTAAGCTGTATCCATTTGTCATTCTCCTTCATCATGTGCTAAGCACAAGGAGTTGAAGCATCTTTTTTCTCATACCATAAAACTTGCTGCCCTGATGGCATTTAAAATCCAAATTATGTAGCCATCTACCTTCACAACAGTGAAAATGGGTCGGGGAAGGGGTGTTATGATCCTCTCTTTAGAGCCTGGAGTCCAGGCAACTATTCGTGGTGGCCTGGAATTGTCTTCCCCTGGAGTATTTGTGCATGTTAATGGTCACCCAGGAAAGGCTGTCTCTGTGTCTCAGGGTGTGATCTGGAGCCAGCCTCCCTTCCTGGCTCCTGTTGCGGCACCTCCCTGGGATGCCACATCTTAGGAGCAGGGTGGATGCTGAAGGGGCGTGGTTGTGTCGTATACTGGCCCTCAAAAAAGTGGTGAGCAGTGAGGAAGGTAGCGGAACCCGGTGGAAGGAGCACAGACCCTTGGTGAATTCCCTTTTGCCACCTACTTTGGCAGTTTGGCCATTTCTGTGCTTTGTTTTCTCATTTTAAAAACAGTTGGTATCTCCCTCTTAAGATTTTAGTGTCGATTAAATGTGATTATATATAGAGAGAGCACATAGCATTGGGACTGACACAATGTGGTCAATGGATGGTCAATAAATGTCAGCCGTTATTTTTAGTTAGGGGGTGGATGCTTCTATCTTTTAATTTAGGGCTCTGTTAGGTAGGCTCCTGTCCCAGAATGTTGCCCTGGCGCTGTCTCTGTCACAGCATCTGTCAACCTACTGTTGGAAATTCATTCATTCTCTGGTTCTTGAAGGTTTTGGTCTTTAGAATCTTTTATTCAGATGCAAGCACAAGAAAGTAAGACATGGTAAGCTGTTGTCAGCTAACACCTTAGTTGGGATTTCTTGCCAGTCAGTTGAGAAGAAATTGGTGTTTGAGTGATGCTGTGGAGAAGAGAGTGCTGAGAATTCATTTCAGAAAGGAGCCCTGAGAGGCAGGCTGCAATGGCCCAGAGCATGGGATTTACTTCAGTGTTGACCAAGGGCTGGCGGCTTCTTTGCCTCTCCGTCTTTCTCTCTTGTTGAGGACACTGTTGCGGCGGAGAGGCTCTCCTTGCTTGTCCTTTCTCTGGGACTGGTTTCTCACCCGGTCCATGAATGCCTTCCCTTGGAAGGGGGGATGAGCTGGCAGATGTGCTAAGGTGATCCCATCACCCCTGCTTTATTCCCTCAGCATTCAGAGCACCATTTAGGACACATGACCAAGAACAGAAACACGGAAGTGAGTTGAAATCCATACATGGGCTTTGGAGCCACGCAGGCCTGGACTTAAGTCTCTGCTCTGCTTTTTTCAGCAGTGCGAGTTTGCACAGGCCCTGTATCCATCCTCATCTATGAAATGGGAATAAAAGTATTTGCTTCATGAAATTTGGCTAATTTTGAGAGGCATAGAAGTCATTTTAGCCCATTGCCAGGCATATGGTGAACGTTAATAAAAAGTAGCTGCTGTTACCGTTACAACATCACCCTTGTGGTACTGCTTTTCCTCAAAATATTTTCTGAAATTCCCCTTTTGAACTGACTGTCTAGCTTGTGGTATGTTCATTTGCCTGAACCTCCCTCAGTACTTGCCAGATGTGATTTGGGCAAATAGTCCACAGTCACTCAGAGCCAGATTTGGTGACACAGGCTGAGCTGTTCAAACAGGGGAACACCAATTTTGTATCACCCGCACTAAAAACTGAGGTGTACTGTAAAATAATGGCAGATTGCGTGTCTGTGTATATGTGTGTATGTGTATCTTAAACCCTGTTCAGAGGTGATACAAAGAGGAGGCTCAAAAACATTCTGAGCAGTGATGGGATTATTACAAAAGTGTTTAGCTTTCCTAAGGCTTGAAGCATGTGGCTCAGTGGTTCATCTCCTCCTCCTAATTCCTCTTGAACCTACTCTGTTAACCTTGTTAAAGAAATCCAAAAAGGGGCTTCCCCAACCCCTAGTCATCAGAATGAACACTAGCCCTGCCTAGGATTTGAATGACTTCTTGCCATGTTCTCATCATCACCATCCCCCTGGCCTCTTTCTGCTTCTCTTGATGGGAATTTGGTTGCTTGCTTATAGCCACAACTGCCGAGAATTACCTGGCTGATAGATATACTAATGCAGTTTAAATCTTAGAACTGTTTAGTTTGGCCTTCTTAGTGTTCTAAAAGTAAGAAAATTTCACATAAACATCTGGTTTCTGTCTTCTTGGTAGCAGTGGTAGAGCAGTTGAGTAGCAGCTGTGTTCCTCAGTCAAGGCGGGAGGGCTCTGTTTGTACAGCCCCACCACCACCCTGCTGTTGTTTTACTCCTGGCCACCTCATTCATTTACATCCACCCCTGCCTGGCCCCTGGAGGTATTTGCCTCATCCTAGTTGAGGTAAATTCTATTAACATTCTTCTGGCCCCACGGGCTGGTGTGTGGTGCTTCTGGTAGAGGCCGACTAGCATGGCTGGGCCCTGGAGTGCATAGGCTCTAGATACTTACTTAGTGGACACGGTGGTCCTTGTTCTGGAACGTAGGGCTAGTGCCTGACTCCAGCAGACTCAGCCACTTGGGTTTTGCCTCCAAGCATCCAAAAGACCTACCTGCCTGCGGGAGGGGGGTGTTCTTTCCTTTGTTCTGCGAGTACAAACTAAACGTGTTCTGAGCATGGAAAACGGTGGTGAAAGAGACTGATGCAGACCCTGCCCTCGGGAAACTCAGCTGTTGGAAATTCGTCCATGCCGTCAGAATACAGGGTGCCTCTCCCCTCCTGTGCTGGTACAGGTTCCTCCTTGCCCTCCCAAATGTAATTTCCCGGAGCTCTGAAACCCTCTGGTTCCAATTTCCTGAGGCATTACTGCTTTTATGCAAGAGCAGGTTTAAAAATGGGACAGGAAGGATGGGAGGCTGGGAAGGAACAAAATGAATAATACTTTGTACTTATCTTGCATCTCCATCTCCTGAGCTCAAAGTGCTCTGTAGACACCGTGTCATTAATCCTCCGCGCTCTCCATGGGATAAAGGAATACAGGCTTTAGGAAGAGGTGTCCAACCTGGGCTTCTTCCTCAGCCTGGTCAGACTCCCAGCTTCCCACTTGCACCCCCTTCTCCATAGACTGGAGAGTCCCCAGAGGTCATTTTTGCCCCATAGGCACCCTGGGGGAACTCCCAGGCCCTTACTGCGCCCTGCCGGGCTGCTTCGGAATCAGGCCTCAGCTGACAGCTTTTGTACATCTGGATGCCCATTTTGAGGCCTTATTGTTCTGTTCATACATGCTTTTTCTTTTATAAATACATTGTTTTAAATTGTAAGAGTAGCAAGTTTTGAGTTTTTAAGCATCAAACAGTACAGCGATATATCAAGTAAAAGGCTCTTACTGTCTTCCTTTGCCAGCCCTCCTCCCAGTGTATTTCCCCCGTGATAGTGTGGAACTCTGTAGACTTTTTCTGTATGTATAGACAAAAGTGCTGTCTGCACACATCACATGCTGTGTTCCTTTGACCATAGAACCTCACTCACATTTTTTCCGAGCCTAACTTAGTGAAAAGTCTAAAC
The DNA here is from genome assembly GCF_040802235.1 of Manis javanica. Classification (NCBI taxonomy): domain Eukaryota; kingdom Metazoa; phylum Chordata; class Mammalia; order Pholidota; family Manidae; genus Manis; species Manis javanica. The sequence goes on along the minus strand of NC_133169.1, from coordinate 86,169,406 downwards.
ATAGCTGGGGAGGGGAGAAGGGGCATGGAGGAGAAGAGTGCACCTTCCTAGGCCATTTTCTTTCTGCTTGCCTAGTGCCTGGCTGTGGTGGGTCATGCCCTGTTTTCTTTTCTCTGAAGGAGTTTGCGCTGACCAACCCAGAGAAGATCAGTGCCAAAGAAACAGAGAGAAAGCAAACCACGGCAGAGGAGGAGCTGGACCCCGCAGTCCTGGAGGTGTTTCACCCGACCCATGAGTGGCAGGCCCTTCAGCCAGGTACCAAGCCCAGCCCGGTCCCCATGAAACACACTCTAAATCTGAATTCAAACTGCTTATGTCCTTTGTCCCCACAAGGCTGCTTGGAAGGAGCAGTTACTCTCTAGACTGCTGGAGGGGAACGGTGTGGTCCATCAGAGTGGTGGCTGCTGCTGCAGGGCTCAGGGACCTTCATTCTCCAGCAGAACACAGGTCGTGCCAAACATAGCTGGGGAGGGGAGGAGGGGCATGGAGGAGAAGAGTGCACCTTCCTAGGCCATTTTCTTTCTGCTTGCCTAGTGCCTGGCTGTGGTGGGTGGCCGAACTTCCTGAGCAAGTGATTGAAAACTTTCTTTCCTTGCACTTCTGAAGCACAGGAGAGGCAGTGACATGTGCCTTGCTCTGCAAATGCTATTTTGGGCTCTGCTGCTCGGCTCAGTGCTGCTGAAATATTGTTCACGGGAGAATGCTGAGCACCGGTGTGGGGCAGGAGTGGTCTGTTACTAAAGGAACCTGTGCCAAGAAACGGGATGGTCCTGGCCTGGTTTTTAAATGGAGCGACCTCAGAAGGAACAATTTTTTTACCCTTTTATGAGCCTGGGCCCGGGGCTTAAAATAATAATGCGAGTAGCCAGCAATTGTGTAGTATTTACCATATTTAGGTACTGTTAAAGTGCTTCTTGTGCATAATCTTGTTCAATCTTCACAATAGTAACTATTATTATCTTTATTTTCCTATGAAAACACTGAAGCTCAGAGAAGTTAGGTGACTTGACCTATGTCATTCAGCTAACTTGTCCTATGTCATTGACTCCAGAACCTGGACCCCCTTCCTCCTAGAGCCCTACTATAGTAATACTTGGGTGTGTTCTCAGGAGTAGGCTGTTTGTATTCTTTAAACAGCAAGGTGGTAAGGTGGATGGCAAGCCCTGGCAGTTGCCACAGTGTAGTTTAATCGGCTCCTTGACGATATTCATCACCATGTCCTCAACTGCCCCCATTACTGCTCTGCTGGCAGGGGCAGTATTTGCCGTGCCAGCCAACTTTGTGGTGGTGGTATCAGTCCTGCCGGGCCTGCATACAGGTAGTTGCTGCACAGAAGAGTAGTGAAGCACCAAGGAGGCTAAGCGGAAGCTAACGGCATTGGATAGAGCGAGGTTTTGGGAACAGAGAGAGGCACTGGGTTTCATAGATCCAACTTCGGGCAGCCCTTCCCCAGCTTCCATGAGAACTGAGTTCCTGGCCTTTGAAGACCAAACCTACAGGGGCTCGCAGGGATGGGGAGTGGAAGAGATGTGGGCTGTATCCACTGGTTTTATGTGGTTAAAAGTGCTTGTGGCACTTCTAACCAGGCAGGTGCCCGATGTAGATGGAGGCCAGTGTCCTGTTGCTCTCACTCCTACCCTCTCTTCCTGTGGCACCCTTCAAGGCCCTGGTCCACACTGCAGAACAAGCCTGGAGGTTCTGACCTGGGGCCCTTGCCCAGCCCTTTGGGCAGTGGAGCTGTTATTGGTGGCCAGAGCCTGCGAGGGCTCTGAGTGACTCCTGGAGAATTAGAGTGGAGCACTGATTTTTACATCTAACTTGATGCCCTAGTGACAGTACCTTCTGCCTTTTAGTTTCTCAAGAGCCTCTTGTAAATTCTGTCCCACTTGATAATATGGGTGAATGTTGAAATCACAATGTTGTTCATGTGAAACCTTCATAAGATTGTATATCAATGATACTTTAATAAAAATAAATAAATAAATAAATAAATTCTTCTGTGCCCAATTCTCTCTAAGCTGCCGCAACGGCTGTCGTGTTGCAGTAGAGCACAGACACTCAGGCCCCACAGCTCAGGGGGCAGAGCAGCTCGAGCTCCAACCTGAGTGTGTTTCACCTACACTCCTCCCCAAAGCAGGACTGGTGAGAAGAGGTCAAGTGAGAGACTGGTTCTGGCCTCAGTGTCTGATGTGAAATGGCGCAGAGTCTAGTACTAGGGAGTCATGCTAGTGGAGGCAGACAAGACTGTCTTGGACCCCTCCTGTTCAGGAGTGAGGTGTTCTGTGTGTATATTGAGAAGCTTTTGAATGTATGTCTGTTGGTAGGAAATTGACTTCTTAGTGGTCTGTGTAGATAGCTGGCACTTGCCTTCAATCAGTATAATAATATTTAATTCACCATTTTCTGAATGCTACCTCGGAGGTCTCCAACATAGCCACCTAAAGGTTAAAAGGAATGTAGCCAGTCTTGGGAACTTGTTTGGTGGGTAGATGAATGGGAGAAAGTATAATTTAGTGGTTAAGAGGACAGACTTTAGATCCAGCCAGTTCTGGGTTCAGATCCTAACTTTGCTACTTAGGGAATCTTGGGCACTGAATCCTTCTGTCCTTCAGTCTCCCCATTGGTGATGTCAAGGAGATGTACTGCCTTACCTGCTGCAGAGGCTGTGGTGAGGATCCTTGACATGAAGACATCACTCAGTGCACACAGTTCTGATTTTAAATGGTAAATTCTCCATTTGTGCCACCCCTTCAACTTGATTGCAGAATTGGATGCCAGTGAGGGTGCATGAGCATGTAGCTTTCTTGTCCTTTCTGGCCTTAGGTGGGGAAGGGATCTTACGGTGAAAAGGAGAGATTTCCATGGTCAGGAAATGCTCCCTCTTCCTCCCTCCACAGAGATTTTTGATGAGGGAACAGAAGTAGTTAGCACAGCATTTCCTGCCTGAGAGTTAGGGACTTGGCACAGGAAGATGGTGGAGTATCTTTTGGGGACTTCTGGGAAAATGACTAGTTTATGTTGATAGTTACCGACCCTAGTTTGGTACCTTCTGTCACCCTCGGGTCTCTGGAAGGAGGATCTTAGCTCTGTTCTCAGGCCTCTAAGGAGGTACAGGGATACATGGTGTGGCTCATCTTTAGGCAGATTCCCAGACTACCCGCTGTGGCCTGGAACAGCAGGGGACCAACTCATGACAACATGGGTTCTCCCACCAGGCCAGGTAGGAATTGGGCCCCAGCTGCTTAGCCCTGGAGCAGCTGCAGGTCACTCTCCTGAAGTCTGTTTGCCTGTTATTACTGTCAGCATCCTCACTGTGAGCCGCTTGTTCCTGGAAGTGATTTTCCTGTCTCTCTCTCTCTTCTGGTTTATTTTGGGATCTGTCTCACCTTATGGAGGCACAGCAAGTGTTTCAGTGTGGAATCAGCATCAGCTGTTCACAAGCAAGCAGAGGAAAGCTGTTTGCTGGCAGGTCCTATGGGTTCTGGTCAGGGAACTCAGGAATTTGTCCTGGGGCTGAGGACCCCTGAAGCCCAGAACTTTATGCCTGTGTACTCATTATTAAAGAAAGCTGGTCAGTCAGGTATGGTGCAGCCTCTGCTCCTTGGGCATTTTCTGAGCCCTCACTTTGTGCCAGGCATTGCACTGTAGCTAGAGATACAGATAATAGGTCATGCATATTGATCATTGACTGTGCCAGGTGTTCTTTGCGGGCAGGTGCTATAACTTCCCTCATTTTTGAAGACAAAACTGAGTCTCCAGAGAGAAGTGACTTAGCCAAACAGCCAATAAGTGGTGGAGCCAGAATTCAAACCTAACTTAGTTTGGTCCTAAGCCTGAGTTCTTAACCACTGTGCCAGACTATCTTTCTGGGTAGCAAATGGGACGTGAGGCAGCTTCTAGCAGCTAATAGTCTCACCAATGATGCAGAGACAGAAAAAGGCACCAGAGTGTTTTGGATATCCTGGTGGAAGTGTCTTGTGCTCAGTGAGGGCACAAAGCGGGCTGTGGGGAGGCCTGGACCTTTTTTTTCTATCCCTAAGATCTCAGTGGACAGGTGTCGCATTTTATGATGCTAAACTTCCAGTCCTACTTTCAGATCTCTTTTTGAGCTGAGTGGCTTTGGCTAGGTTGATTAGAATCTCTGAACCTTGGTTTCCTCATGTAAATAATCTACTTTACAGAGATAATGTGAGACTGAAACAAGATTAATATTTGTAAAATGTTTCACACAAGGCCTGGCACATTAAGAAACATTCAATAAGTCCCTGTAAGTTGTCACTGAAAAAAATATGCCTTTGCTGCCTCCCTTTCCTTGGGGGCCTGAAGGAGAAGTGGAGGTGACAGGGCAGCCTGGGAAGACCCTTGTCTTGCCCAGTAGCCAGTGCTGCACGTTGGCTGTATGTGGGGTCAAGGAAGTGCAAACCTGGAGCTCCCTACTGACCTGAGCTGACTTCTAAGAGGCTGTGAGAAGCTCTGAAATATTGGCATTATCACAAAGAGCCCTTTGACGGGAGCTTGCAGGAAGCCTGTGCAGAAACACATTCATGTGAGGGGGTTAAAAAAAAAAAAAGGGAAAGAAAAAAATCCAAATCATCAACAACTGATGAGAGCAATCCAAGAATTATAGAGCACCAGCCATCTGGTCAGATCATTTCAGATCTGCATAAGCAATAGCAGGGAATTGAATTTTAAAAACCTCATTTATAGTAGACCAACTACTCTGTTTCAAGTATTTAAAAGAGGAGTCTGATTTCCTGCAGGCCCTGGACATCTGTCTGAAGGAACACCTGCCTCTGGTTTGGGTGACTCTGTGGGACTGTCTGTCAAGCCTTTGGCCCCTTTGGCTGTGTGATTTTCCAATCCTCCAACACCAACTGGGTGTCCAAGAATTCAGCTCAATCCTAATACTGCCTGCTGGGGTTAGTGTCAGATCCTGGTGTTAAAGGGCTCAGTGCCTCAGCCTCTACCTCAGATGCCAGTTGAAAGTTCTAGGCCACTCATACTTCTTTTTTTTTTTTTTAAACTTTCATCTTTGTTTATTCTTGTTTTTTCTTTTATTAAGGTATCATTGATATACACTCTTATGAAGGTTTCACATGAAAAACAATGTGGTTATTATATTCACCATTATTATCGAGTCCCCCCCATACCCCATTGCAGTCACTGTCCATCAGTGTAGTAAGATGCCACAGAGTCCCTATTTGTCTTCTCTGAGCTACAATGTCTTCCCCGTGACCCCACACACACCATGTGCACCAATCACGATACCCCACAGTGCCTGCCCTCCTCCTTCCCTCCCCAACCATCTTCCCCCACCCCTCCCCTTTGGTAACCACTAGTCCCTACTTGGAGTCTGTGAGTCTGCTACTGGTTTCTTTCTTCAGTTTTGCTTCATTGTTACACTACACAAATGAGGGAAATCATTTGGTATTTGTCTTTCTCTGACTTATTTCACTGAGCATAATACCCTCTAACTCTATCCATGTTGTTGCAAATGGTAGGATTTGTTTCTTATGGCTGAATAGTATTCCATTGTGTATATGTACCACCTCTGCTTTATCCATTCATCTACTGATGGACACTTAGGTTGCTTCCATTTCTTGGCTATTGTAAATAGTGCTGTGATAAACATAGGGGTGCATATGTCTTTTTGAATCTGAGAAATTGTTTTCTTTGGGTAAATTTCTAGGAGTGGAATTCCTGGGTCAAATGGTATTTCTAATTTTAGTTTTTTGAGGAACCTCCATATTGCTTTCCACAATGGTTGAACTAGTTTACATTCCCACCATCAGTGTAGGAGGGTTCCTCTTTCTTCACATTCTTGCCAGCATTTGTTGTTGTTCACTGAAGAATGCTGTTGGTATTTTGATAGGAATTGCATTGAATCTGTAGATAGCTTTAGGCAAGATGGCCATTTTAACAATATTAATTCTTCCTATCCATGAGCATGGGATGTGTTTCCATTTTTTAGTATCTTATTTAATTTCTCTCATGAGTGTCTTGTAGTTTTCAAAGTATAGGTCTTTCACTTCCTTGGTTAGGTTTATTCCTAGGTGTTTTATTCTTTTTGATGTAATTGTGAATGGAATTGTTTTCCTGATTTCTCTTTCTGCTAAGTTCATCGTTGGTATATAGGAATGCAACAGATTCCTATGTATTAATTTTGTATCCTGCAACTTTGCTGAATTCAGACATTAGATCTACTAGTTTTGGAGTGGATTCTTTAGATTTTTTTATGTACAGTATCATGTCATCTGCAAACAGGGACAGTTTAACTTCTTCCTTGCCAGTCTGGATTCCTTTTATTTCTTTGCGTTGTCTGATTGCTGTGGACCTCCAGAACTATGTCGAATAAAAGTGGAGAGAGTGGGCATGCTTGTCTTGTTCCTGATCTTAAAGGAAAAGCTTTCAGCTTCTTGCTGTTAAGTATGATGTTGACTGTGGGTCTGTCATATATGGCCTTTATTATGTTGAGGTACTTGCCCTCTATACCCATTTTGTTGAGAGTTTTTATCATGAATGGATGTTGAATTTTGTCAATGCTTTTTCAGCATCTGTGGAGATGATCATATGGTTTTTGTCCTTCCTTTTGTTGATGTGGTGGATGATGTTGATGGATTTTCAAATACTGTACCATCCTTGCATCCCTGGAATAAATCCTACTTGATCATGATGGATGATCTTTTTGATGTATTTTTGAATTTGGTTTGCTAATATTTTGTTGAGTATTTTTGCATCTATGTTCATCAAGGATATTGATCTGTAATTTTGTTTTTCTTTCTTTTTTTTTGTGGTGTCTTTGCGTGGTTTTGGTATTAGAGTGATGCTGGCCTTGTAGAATGAGTTTGGGAGTATTCCCTCCTCTTCTACTTTTTGGAAAACTTTAAGGAGGATGGGTATTAAGTCTTCACTAAATGTTTGATAAAATTCAGCAGTGAAACCATCTGGTCCAGGGGTTTTGTTCTTAGGTAGTTTTTTCATTACCAATTCAATTTTGTTCCTGGTAATTGATCTGTTCAGATTTTCTGTTTTTTCCTGAGTCATAGGCCACTCATAGTTCTGTCTGACCAGCTGTCAACTGGGGATTTCCATAACCCTCTCAGGTTCAGTGATTTGCTAGAACAGTTCACAGAACTCAGGAAAACACTTTATTTATATTTACTTATTTATTGTAAATAATATAACTCAGTAACAGGCAAATGGAAGAGATGCATACAAGGTACAATATGAGGAGGGTGGACGGAGAGCTTCCATACCCTGTCTGGGCACAGTACCCTCCCAGCAGTTCTCTGTATGTGGTCACCACCTCTCTGAACCTCATTGTTTAGGGGCTTTTATGGAAGTTTCATTACACAGATATAATTGATTAAATCACTGACCATTGGTGATTGAACTCAATCTCCAGCCCTGCCCCCCTCCATTTCTTGAAGGTTGGTGGATGGGGTAAAAGTTCTAACCTTCTGATCATGGCTTGGTCTCTCTGGTGACCAGCTCTCATCCTGAAGTTATCTGAAGTCCCCTGTCTAGTAAGAGTCATTTCATTAGCATAAACTCAGGAATAACAAAAGCATAATAAAGAGCTGTTGGATGATCTTTTACCCTGGCTCAAGTGCAGTGCTGGAAAGGTGGGCTAGGGGCTGGGTAGAGGGAGCAATGTGGTTTTTATGTGGTGGTCTGTCTCCTCTCTTGAACACAAGTTGCTATCTTTAGCCGCTTTTCTGTGTAAGTGTTCAGCAGAGCTCATCTTTGGTGCTTCCTCCTCCACTTTGAAGCCTTTCCAGTCTTTTGGAGATTCCCTGAAATCTTCATTTGTTTCTCTCCTGCCTATACTTCTGGCCCATTTTCCCCATTACTGCCACCTGCCTCGCCTTTGTTAAGCATTCTCCACTCTCAGCGTCTCCTTTGCTCCTTGGTAATAAGAGTTTGTTAGGGAAACTGCTTAGGGGCACGGCAGGATACCAGGCATCTTGAGGCCTATAGGAACAATTTCTTTGGCTCCAAATTACCCTGTACCAGGAGAGAAAAGAATGGTGGCTGGTATACATGAAGACCCCAGAAGGTTCCATGAGGGCAACTTATATCTTTCATTTCAGAGAGACCTCACTTCCCATATGTGGAGTCTCCCAGGATGGCTGGCTACTTCCCATCAGCAGCCAAATTCCATACCCCACTGGGAGAATAGGTGGAGGCTAGGGCAGGTAGCCTTGTGACCACTGTGGCAGCCACTGCCAAGGCTGAGGCCAGTTTGAGACTAGCTGGCTAAGCTCTGTCCTGGCACCAGAGTGTCTCTGCCTGGGCTTTGGCCTTCATTACCTGGGTGGGGCAGGCCAGGGTCCAGTTTGTACTCTGTGGACTTGAATGGTGATGGAGAGCAGCTGTTGGCCGTCTGCTTTCTAACAAGTGTTTGTAGCTTAATGCTCTCGCTAGGCCCTTATCCTCCCCTTTCTCTGCTTCCTCCATGCACGTTTTCTCTCCAAGGCTTAATAAAGAGTACTTAGCAGAGTGGCACAGCCTCAGCTCTCAAAGACTGGGACACCCAGACTGGCTGAAATGAAAAGCATAGATTGGAGTAGGGATAATGGAAAACTTGCTGCCAAAACCAGTCCCAGCTCTCATGCCCAGGGCTTCGCTTTAGTTCAGAGAATCTGTGTAGCCCTGAATTCCCATCTTTCTCTAATATTGGCATCACCCTGCTAGGTAAGACTGTGTGTAGGCCATCTCCAAGGTTGGGACTAACCAGGGCTGTGAACAGCACTCAAGGCTGGCTTGGACCTCGAATGAGAGGCCCTTTTCCGGAACTAGTTCTACTTTTAGTTTTGTCACAGCACTCGAGTTAGGAATTGGACAGTAATTTAAGAGGAGATGATATTTGACTAGGTAGAGAAGAGGACAGGTTGTGAATAGGGGACGGGGGAGTGACATGAGCAGAGAACTAAAAGTAAGTCCATCTACCTGGCTAGAGAGGCAGAGATGCGTAGGAGTAATGGGATGATGGTCGTGGGCAGCATCCCCTCTGTCAGATGGGACGGTGGAAGGAAGGGAGATACGAGAACTGACAAGGCAGTAGATGTAAAGATGGGAATGTAAATGTAAGCTGTGAGTATGTGGTTGACTCTTCTCAGGCTGTGTGTGAATGGAAGGTGAAGAAATGAAGAAAGATGGTAGATTCCTGGGTCTCAGGGGTTTGAGAGTAAGTGGAAGGAGAGAACTTAAGTGGTGATTTCAGATACAGTCACATCAAAAAATGTGTTTATTTCATGTTACATTTGCTGAATTCTAATAATGTTCCAGGGTATTGTGCTTGATGCTGGAGATACCATGGCAGGCATGACAGAGACTTGCTTGCCTGGGTTTATGGTATAGGGGCGCCCCCAGACAGGAATATAACTCAAGAGAACGCAGAGAAGGGGCCCTGAAAGGAATGGCTTCTGAGAGGCAGGGTCATTGAAAGGAACCGACGTTGACAGAGATTTGAAATCCTAGAGAGGAGATTGATGAGGCAAAGTTGTTTAGGTGGCAGATAGAAAGCCTTGGCCTCGTGAATATGATGAACCTTGGAAGTAGAAGCTTGGAAAAAAACAAGGAAAAGTGAGAGAGATAAAGAGGGAATTGAGAAAGCTTCCATTAGATGTCTTCAGTTTTCTGAGCCAGGCTGAGGGTGGGGCTTCTCCTTTGGATGATGAAAGAGAGGGACTGGCTTGGGGGCCTGAGGGCTGGAGAGGTTAGGAAGAACCACCATGAGGAAGGTGCTTAGACAATCAGTAGGTTGGAACTGAACACCGCCATCATCAGGAAGGGCCCAACTGACATGTGACAGCCTGACTTTGTGACAGGCCAGGATCAGGGGGTTTGGTCACTCCATAGCATTCTGAGGCCTTGACAGGGGATAGCTAGAGTGTGAGAAGTACTGGGCAGGTCATTCAGGGTACTGCTGGCTTGGCTTTGGGGTTAGTGAGGGAGACCTTGGTCCACCTGGCCTGTGAGGCAAGCTGGAGCACTTTATCGGAAGCTCCTCTGAACCTGCTTCAACTCTGCCTTCTCTGAAACAGGTTCCCCACCAGCCACTGGTCTGGCAGGCAGGCCTGAAAAAGTCCTGAATGAAGCAGAGCTTGTGTGCAGGGGGCTCTGTAAGCCTTTTGTTGCTTGTGCTGTGATCAGGCTGATTGTATTTCTGTTCATGTTAGAGTTTTGTTACTGTTTATGAACGAAATAGGTTGTTGGTCTTGCCTTATTTCCCATAATATGTTGATTTGGGCAAACAAAGATTAAGTTGTTTTTAATTTCTTTAGTTACAGAACAGTCTGTTTCTGGTTTGTATAAGCAGTTTGAAAGGAGAGAACCATTTCTTTGGATTAAAAAGTTTTCAGATTTGATTAGTTGTGGCCATAATTATAGCTTATCTGGGCAGAGGTTGAGTTTTTATGGACTAGTAATATGGTATATTTCTAACGTTTTTTTTTTGCTTAGGGGGAAAAAAAAAACTACCCTTGTGTCCCACCCCAGCAGCCCTCCCAGTGTTGCATGAACATCATCTTGTTAATCTCTGTTCTTTCGTCCTGGCTTTGCCAAGTCAGGCTTTTGGACAGAGGTTGAAGTCTTTGTCTAGTATCTCCCGGCCAAGAATGACTGATGAAGACTAGGACTCAGAAACTCTAGTCTAGCTGTTGGGGAAGGGAGGAAAACTAACATTTTGGGGGAATTCCCTTGTGCTTGGTGCCTTGTGTGCATGATTTAAGGTGTTCCATAAAGAAACTACCTCTGCTCTTTGTCTCTTGGGAGCCTGTGGTTGGTCAGTGATGGTCCTCAGAGCTTTTCTCAGGATTTCCTTTCTTTCTTCCGAAGATGGGCACTGCAGGGTCATTGCTTAAAAACAGTGCTGTTTGAGGTCTATATGGGAAAAAAATAATGTGAATTTTGGAGGTCATTCACATTGAGTGGAAATTATTCAAGAGGACACAGAATTATTCAAGCTGCCCCATTTTCATTTCCTAGATTAGATCTTATGGATCGTAGGAGTTGGACCCCAATGTCCCTAAACACAGTGGAGTAAGTAGTCGTGCGTGCAGTGTTATTTAAAGGCTATTCACTGGCTTTAGTTTCTACTGAGTGAGACTGCAGATTGGGAGACTGGAGGAATTGTTCCCTAAAGACCATTAGCATTTCAACCTCCTGTATTTGATCAAAATAGCTCACTGAGGATACTGTGGAGTTAGGGTAGAGGATGGTAGATTTCAAAGGGGAGAGGCTCTTTCTTGCACAAAGCTGGCAGTGGGGAGACCAGATGTAATGTTTGATTTACAGGAGTCCTTTTAATGATGGGGTTGGGGGTACACTTAGGGGAGGTGAAGGAAGGTGGGGAGAAGTAAGAAAAGGACAAATCAAAGGCAGGCAAGTCCTTTCACTTATAAGTTGGCATCATCTAATCCTGATTTTGCATGTTAATGAAGTCTTGGTTCTATAGTTACTCAGTTTGAACAAAATATCTTCTTTTTCTCTCTTTGTTCCTCATTTTCATGCCCTCAGCCCTTTTCCCTTCCATCCTCTCCCTCTCCCTCCTTTCCTCTCTTGCTGTAATGGCCTGTACCTGCAGCTGAGTGGCAGGTGGCAGGGATGGATAGATGTGGGGGTGTGTAGCTGGGGGAATATTTACTCAATTCTGCCAGCATCAAAAAAAATGACTTCCAAGGCAATCCTTCCAGCCACTTATTTCGCTGATCAGTCAGAAAGAGAGGAAAAACACATTAGCATTGCCAGAAGGGGATTTGGGAAAAATCAAGTCTGTGGTGGAACTGAGTGATCTAAAGACATAAGCATTAAAAACAAATCCTGGAGTGCAGCTGGAGTTATTCCCAGCCTGTCTCCCACAGTCCTGTCTGTTGACAACCCCTGACTCTCCCTGTGCTACATGAATGGGTTGTGCCTCAACTTTCCCAAAAAGCCTAATGCTAAAAAGGAGGTACCAGCTTGTTTTGCCCATCATTGGATATTTCTGGGCATGACATGGAAGAAAGAAGCCATCTCAGAAAATGTATTATGTTTTATTTTTTATCCTGTGACTGCGGTGTCTCCATGTCTTTGCAGCAGCCCTTGGGAGAGAGTACTCTTGAGCTGAGCATGCGTACATGCACCTGCCTTTCCTCTGCCTGGTGCTGGTCTGGAGTGAGGTCTCAGGAGAACAATGGCCTCTTCTTTGTCCTTAGGCCAGAAGGTGCTTCTTGTCAAGAGAAAGGAATTTCTGGTTATATGGGCAGAACTTAGAAATTAAACTGAAGTAGTTTTGTCTCCTTTGGGGAAAAAAAACAAGAGTCTAAAATGCCCTTTCTTTAAAGAGACATGTCCTTCAGAGAGGCAGTGGAGGGCCAGGTCTGGGCTGTATTTTGGCTTCTGGTTGTTTTTACAGTGCCTCGAATACCATGGACAGCAGAGCTGTAAAGTCAGTGTACACACCTCAGCTCTGCCTTTTATAGCTGGGTAGCCTTGGGCAAGTTAATTTCCCTGAGGTTTAATGAAATATCCTGTAATGAAATACCATCTGTAACATAGGGGTAGTAATAATAGCTCTTCCAGAGGATTGTTTTAAGTAGTAGTTGAGATGAGCACGTGAAGTGTTTGCCATGGTGCCTGGTCTGGTCCTGCGGCAGTGCCATACTGACCTATATGAACTACATTGCATTAGGACTCTCCGCAGGGCTGAATGATCAGGCCGCTTGTCTCTGCTCTTGGAATATAAATGAAATTCTGCCTGTTTCATCCCTCTGTCTAAGCACCAATCACTATGGCAATATGTTTGTGGATCTTGATGCTACCCCTACGCTCAAGCTCACTGTTTGATCATCCAGAAGAAAAAAAATTAGTTCAAATCTAGCTCTGCAATAATTTCTTTCTTTCCTGTTTTAAGTGCCTTGCGTTTTTGCTCAAAGCAGGTGTTTTGCTTGCTCTTCTTGGGTGCAGAAGGTACACATGCTTTCCTTATGACTGATGTGGCCATCTCTGTCATGCTTAACAGCAGGGTTTGTAGAAGAAAGCCATTATTATCATTGGAAGAATGTGAATCTTGGAGTTTTTATTTTTGCATTGAAGTCAGCATTTGGGAAGGTCTGGAAAGTATAAAGTCTATTCTAGGACACAACAACTTCGTAAGATTTACCTTTGGAAGCCTGTATTTTCTAAGTTAAAAAAAAATCAGTGTCAAAATACGTTCTTTTGTATTTTAACTCAGGGGCTAAGGTGTACTGCTTTTAGCTATTGATTTACAAATTTTATTGTCAGACCCTTGGGATGCATGTGGATTACTCAATAGTGTGACAAATAGTTGGACTCTGAAATAGGTATTGTATCGCAGTGGAATTCATAAACCATATTTCTCTATAGGTTATTTTAGGCATAAAACTAGTGAATTGTCATTTCTCTTTTAGTCACATGTGACTTAAAAAAAAAAAGGTGGGGGTTGGTGGCGGAAGGGAGAAGTGTCTGGCTCAAGATTGAACAGTCAACTACTCCGAAGGCTTGTGAATGTGAAGACCTGAAGTGGACAGACCTTGAGTATGAATGGGGAGGACCGAGAGCACCTCGGCTAGAGGAGAGACTCTGCTCCAAATCAAACCTTTGCTGCCCCTTTGCTTAGGCTAGAGCCCCAGTGGAAAGATGAGGGGCATCTACTCTCCGGGAGCTTCTGTTCAGTGAAATAACAAGTGTTCTGAGGCCAGAGAGTCCAGCACTATGAGCGGGCCTTTTACGCTCTGCTCCCCTTCCTGCACAACAGCCGCCTGCGCTGACGGATGTGCAGACCCTTTCCAGGCAGTTGGGCACTGCTCGGCTTGTGGAGCTCATCTGTCTCTTTTGAATGAGCAACTTTATATTTCCTGCTCCTTTCTCCTGCACAGAGAAATTGCTTCTGCCTTCTGATGGGAATATTTACCTTCCCTAGGGAAAGGCACTATTCTTTGGGGGTAATGTCTGCCGGGGCTCCCCACCCCTGGTGGGAGCATAAGCAGATACTGAAGGGTGGACGGGAGGAGGCGGCTGTTGGAGCATGCACAATTGCCACCGGGGCATCCATCTGCCGGTGTCGTGGCTTGAAGCCTGCCTCTGAGCTGGCTGCCGGGAGGGAGTGTTTGCTCTCCCAGGCCTGCATGCATTATGCACAGCCTATTCCCTAAATGAGCTTGCTAACGTGTGTATAACTCCTTTCTACCCTCTTCTTTTATGGTCTGCCTCAGGGCATTGTTCAAAATCTCCCCTAATTATGCTGGAGCTCAGCTTCTAGTGTCGCATTTAGAGTTTCTGGTAATAGCTAATTTTTTTTTTGAAGAGGGGGTGGTAATAGATTTCTAAAATTCCAGAGAGGGATTGATTTTTGGTTATAGGAAGATTTGCTTCTTATAGGAAAATTATCAACACTGCGTTGATATAGTTTCATGGCAATAGTATTTTGACCTTCTCTAAAGCCACAGTCTAGCCTTCCTTGTTTCTTCCAGAACAGACCATTTATAATCTGAGAAGACTGCTCTAGCATTAGAATGAAATCCTGTGCTTCTAATTGCAGACCATCACCTTCCTTGAATATTGTCCCCCTTCTCCCCACCTTCTTTTCCTGATATGGAGGAGTTTTTGCACATGCTGCTTAGAAAAAGGAGATACATAACATGACTCAATCCTCGCCCACAGATCTAGGACTCCTGCCATCCAGTGAATTCTGGCAGGCAGGCTGTGTATGGAGAGCATGTCCTGCCTCCGTATCGCCGCACTATTCCATTTTGTATGTCTCTTGCGTGGAGTCTGGGTGTTCAGCTTCTCATCTCTTCTGTTTTTCCTCCCAGGCAACCCCTGCTCCTCTTGTAGGGCCTCCGTTAGGTCTGTGTGGCATAGGGGATAGTCTCTCACATCCCAGGGACTTTATAGAGAGACCTACGGAAAGAATTCAGTCCTGAGGTGCTTGAGTGCTTGCTTTGTTCCTGCCACTGTGCTTTGGCCTTGAGAACCAGAGCCCGCTTGGGAATCCATTTGAACCAGAAGGCTGGCAGTTGTACCCCTCCACTCACACATCTAGATGTACAGGTGTCTTTGTGTCGGTCATTAAATGACCTCTTAAGTCATTTAGACCTCCAGGCAAGTGCTGATGACACTGTTGACAGTGACTTACTGGTGATAATGGAGCAGGGGAGAGGAAAAAGGAGCCTTGGGTTCTAGAAAATCCTTGGCTATGAAGACCTGGGTAAGTCAGAAGAACCTAAGGTAACAGAGGAGAGGGCAGAATGGGAATTTGGGGTGCCAGAGACAACAAAAAATCTGTAGGCAGAGAGCGCGAGATCTGCTGGCCCACCAACCTGTTAGAACAAGGAAAAGGAGTGCCTTCAGCCTGGCCAACCAGGGTGACCCCTGCTGGGCTCACTGTTGGCACAGTCTCAGGGGGAGTGGGAGCCCCTCAGAGACTGCTCACTATTGTTGCTGCCTCTGAGGTACCCGCTCCCCTCATCACATAGCCACGGGAAGGCAAAGGGTCCTGAGTCGGCAAGGAGACTGACCACATGCAGAGAGACTTAGGGCAAGTCTGGACCAACCAGCTGTGGCTTCTTTTTAGCATAGCCAGTGGGAAGCTCTTATTTTAGGAACAACCTTCCCACCCCCTGCGTCTTTTGTAGATATGTCTGGAGCAGAGCCCCTCCCTTCTGTCCCATCTTTGTGGGCTTTCCTCCCCATTTCTGGCCTCAGTGATCTGACCTGCTGGCAGGTTCTGGAGCCTTCCCAGGCCTGCGTCATCTAGGACTTAGCAATGACAAGGTCTGTTGTGGGGCCGCGTTTATTGGATGTCCTTTGAAATTAACTTTACTGTCCTCAGTAAGTACTCCACAGGGGCCTCTTCAGGGATCTTGGCTTCCCTGAACTTCATGCTTGTGCTGACTCCCACAGGCATTCCTGTGTTTTTTTCATTTTAAAAACATGGTGATGAATGGGGGAGGGGACTGGGGATTTGCTTTCCTCTGCACCAGAAGTGCAGTGCTGCTAATTTCATTCTCTGCACTCAGTCTCTGAGATGAGCAGGGTCCTCTGTGCCATGTTTAGTACCGCTGTGTTGCTGGACTCTCCTGGCAAAAATTAGGCTAATGTCTCCAACGACTGCATTAGCCACTGAAATGAGGTTCTAAATTGAAGGTACTATACCAAGTCTCTCTCCAAGGGATCGCCTTGTTCTGGCTTTTATTATTCAAATTCATTCTCTCAATGATTCTCTGCAGACTGACTGGCATGCTGGTTCAGTGAGGAGCATTGTACTAGCTGAAAGGCAAGATCACCTTTTAAGAAGAGGGAGAAAGGAGAAAAAGAGCAAAAGATGAATGCTGTGCTGTAAGGAGTCAGCAGGTTGTTATGTGAGCTGCTTGGCTGGCCTGTGCAACACCTAGAGATAGGAGAGGAAGGGACCAGACTTGGGCTGGGATGGCAGGGGTAACCTGGGGTCAGGGTGATGTCACTGCGTTAGTGGCATCTGTGCCTTACAAGTTCACCACACTTCCTCCTTCCCCTTTGTGTTTACTGAGCACCTAAATATGCCTTACAGAGTGTGAACTCCGCACTGGAGACCAAAGGTCAACAAAATAGGGTATTTCCTTCAAGAAGCTGTTAGTCTTAAAGTTTCACTGGCTTTCTCTCTGTCTTGGGTGTGTAGATGGGGGTACGGGAGATGAGGGGGAGGGTTTGAGTTTATGATTCTTTGCATTTTACATCAGAAGTAGGAGCTTTCGATCAGTCAGATGCTTAGAGAGTTGAGAATTTGGCTCTTACATGTTTGTTTTTAAAATATATATATATATTTTTTGCCTGCTGAAAAAGTAGTATGTTTTCAAAGCAGAAAACTTAGAAAACATAGGGAAGCACAAAGGGAAACAACAAAACCACCCATATTCCACTGTGAGGATGTGAAGATAACATTACGGCTTATGTTCTTCCAGTTATTTTTACAAAAATGCTGTCATTCTATATATAGTATTTTGAGGCTGATACTGAAAACTGGGAGCTAATTTTGCAGTTTCGAAAACTAGAGCCTCCAGCACATAATTAGGCACACAGTGAACATTTTCCAGGTGCTGGTCTTTCTCAGCTATATGAATATGCCAAATTGTACTTAATTGATTATTATTATTATTATACTTCTGGGCGGCTTCCGGTTTTTCATTGTTATGCAAGTTCTATAGTGAACAGCCTGTATATATTTTTATGTTCTCCCTATGTTCTTAGAAGAGATTTGCCAAAGAAGAAGTGCTTGTCTTTTCTTTTGCCCTGCATCTCAGCTGGGACAACCTCTTGTCTGAGCTGATAAGATAGCACCATGGTTTTGGGTGTCCCTCATCCCTGTTCAGCGATCACATCAGATGCCCTGGGATTTCCTTTCTCTGATCCCTGGGTACTTCTCCCTTGACTAGGAAATAGCTGGCTTCACGGGAGACAGGGCAGCAAGCAAAGAACACACATTCTCATGGTTTTGTGTCAAGACTATAGGATCCCCAGGGACAGGGACATTGTCATCAGCCTCTTTGATGGTAAGAGATACTGAGTGCCTGCCCACCTGTGTCCAGCCCAGTGCCAGATGAGGGAGTGATACCAAATAGGCCCCTACCCTCAAGGGGCTTACTGACTGATTGGATAATGGGAGTGGTGAGAAACCCTCCCCACACATTTTTGGATCACTTGCTACATGGTAGATACTTGTGCAAGGCTTCTGTTAGAGGGAACAGAAAAAGCTGAGGTACTGTTCTCCTTAAGAGAAGCTGTAGTACATATAAATAAGAGCTATTTACAGGTAAAGTTAACTAGTCATACAGGTCAATAAGTGATAAATATCTAGTTGTATGGATAGCAAGTGTTAGAGAGATTCAGAGATTGGCTGCTTTGGAGATGAAGGTTATTCATTGTAAGTTGAGTTGTTAGAGCTTAGAGAGAAGGTAGGACACTAGTTAGGGCTTGAAAAAGAGCTGGCATTTGATGAAGTGGAGTGAGAAGGGCTTTCTAGGTGGGAAGACTAGCATGCGTGCAAAGGATGGTGGCAATAATGATTATCTTAAGATGGAGACCAGTTGCACAGCAGCCCAGGAGCAGATTGCGGGTGGGGAGCTATAGCGAGACAAGTGAGGGTGAAGGTTGCACACTAAGACTTATGGGCTTTGCAGTATAGTGCTGGTACCTGCTGGATAGGAAGAACTTGTCAAATTTGTCTTTGATTACAGGACAGGTAAGAAAGTCATGATTTTTCTCAGTGCCAGAGGGCCCCCAGCCTCAGTCCTCAGACCTCTACTTATCTCTACCTGCACTTATGCCCTTGTTAATCTCATCTAGCCTAATGACTTGACATTTCATCTGTATGCTGACGACTGCCAGATTTTTTTTTTTTTAATCTGTAGGCCGTATTTTTCTGAACTCCAGATCCATCTGTCCATCTGCCTCTTAGATACCACTATGTGGATATTTAGTATACTCAAACTTAACATGTCTAAAGCTGCACTGTAACTGTCTCCACCTCAGTTTAATGGCAACTCTGTCCTTTCAGTTACTTAGGCCACAATCCTGTAGCCATTTCTGAATCCTTTCTCTCTCAAATCCACTTTCTACCAGCAAATCCTACAGCTCTGTCTTCAGAATATACTGAGAATCTAACCACTTGTTATCACCCCTGTGACCACCATTATCTTTCACCTGGATCATTGTAACAGGTTCCTAACTGGCCTTCTTCCTTGTGCCCTTACCACCTAGAGTCAATTTGCAACATAGCAACTACAGTGATCCTTCTGTTGTGTCTTCCTGTGCTCAAAAATTCCTTCGCTTTCTTTCTCACATAAGGAGTCAGAGTCCCTTCTATGGTTTGTGTAGCCCTATGATGTGGCTCACCGTTACCGCTGTCGTTTCATTTCCTATCACATTCCCTCTCCTCTAGCCGCCGTGGCCTCCCATGTTCCCTGAGCACACTAGGCTGGTCACACCTTGGCACCTAGAATGCTCTTCTCCCAGATAGGTTTGGGGCTGGCTCCTTCATTTCTCCTAGGTCTTTACTCAAAAGCGACCTTTTCTTCCAGTGGCCCAAGCTGGAGTGATTTAAACAACAAAATAAGTAATGTAGTATTGGATTATAACCCAAATATAAATATACATGAATCTGAACTCATATAAACAAATGATTGAATGAATGAATAAATAAAGATTTATCTCTCTTACAGAAGAATTCTAATAATATATATATAGATGTTTGTTCCTCCATGAGGTGGAGCTTAAAGGTCTGGATTTAGTGACTCACTTCCAAAGATTAGATTATGGAATGAGAAAAATAGTAACTTTACAATGGAGAAACCTGGTAATCATTACCTACGATCAATGATAATGTCACCAGTGCTGTCATGTGGATATGACAGACTCTCTGAGATGATGTGAGAACAAGGGCTCTTCATCTCTTGTGTATTCTTCCTCAAAACCAGTAACTCCAGCCTAATCATGAGGAAAATACAGACAAATCCAAACACCTGACCAGTATTCCTCAAGCTGTCATGGTCATGATGAATAAGGAAAGACCAAGAAACTACCATAGACCAGAGAAAGCATGACATCTAAATGCATTGTGGTATTTTGAGTTGTATGCTGCAACAGGAACAGGATATTAATGGAAAGACTGGTGAAATATGAAGAGTGTAGTGTAGTCACTAATAATGTACCAATGTTGGTTTCTTGACAAATGTACCACAGTAATGTGAGATGGTTACGGAAACTAAACTGGGTGAGACGTGTATAGGAATTCTTGGAACTCTGTACTATTGTAAGTTTCCTGTAAATTGAAAATTATTCCAGAAAAGAGGAGAGTGACCTTCTCAAGGTCTTTCCTCACCATCTGAAAAAAGTTTCTTTCCCTCTTTGACACTTCAGATCTCTTCCTCTGCATTAATTATGTTGTTCTATAGCTCTTATTGTCTATATTTTACTAATGTTTATTGTCTTTTTCCACATTACAATGTAAACTCTGACACAACAGGGATTTCAGTCTGTCTCTCTCACATCTGGATCTTCAAGGCCCAAAACTATTCTTAGCTCATAGCAGGTATTCAATAAATCTTTGTTAATGAGTGAAAGAATGAATTCCTTCCTATCACCCTTTTGTTCTTAAGCAGCATGAGGATTTTGTGGTTGGGCCTTCCTTTCTCTTCTGAGATTTCTAGTGGTTTCCTATTCCAGCAGGGGAGATGACACCTGTTGTTTCTTTTCTACTTTATTTAGCTTACAGGAAATGAGAGTCATGTCAGAAGTGGGTTGTATTCTTCTAATGTGTTTACCCACCAGCAGGAAGAGCAAGTAAATGGAATCATTTACTACTTTTGTGGCAGAAATTGCTCTTCCTAAAGGTGAGGGCAGGCTTATGAGAGACACTGCTTTCCCTGTGCCCCAGGGCTGGCTGGCTCAGCATAACAGATGTGGAGTGTGTATGGGTGTGAGGGCAGTGAGAGAAGCATGGGACTCTGTGATCTGGAAAAGTGAAGCCAGTGAAGGAAAATTCATTTAATCATAAATATGTTTTGAGCGTCTCTGTGCCAAGCATTGAAAACTTGAACCCGAAGATAGTGGGAAGGTGTACTGGTTCAAGAAATCCTGGACAGGAGAAACTGACAAAACTGCTCGACCTCAGGGGGACTAAATTTAGGACAAACTAAAGGAAACCTACCTCACGCAATGAAAAGGAAATGTATGGTTAAAAGTATATATTCAAAAATACCTTAGAAAAATGTGTGCATGATAGCAGTGTAATGGGCAAGGGATGGAAAGAGAGTCTTGAGGTCCTCCACTGAACGTCATAGAGAAGGACCAGTCTCTTCACACTCAGGGACCGTGCCTGGAGGTTTCCTCTGATCTTCGATGGAGGTGCTGTTGGGTGGAGAATTGTACTGTCAGCACCTTTGCAGGTGCAAGAAGCAGGGGAGTGTTGGAAGAGAGCTGGGCCTGACTGAGCTCTGATTACAGGCAGCGCATGTTCAACAGCGCCTGTTCTCTGCTGAGCTGGAACTTGGTATGTCTCACAATGTACTTTAAAGCCATAGACTGCTTTCCCAAAGAATGGAGTCGCACTGATGTGAGGCCTACCAAAGAATGGAGTCGCACTGATGTGAGGCCTAAACAAAGTCATCAGCAATAACAAAACTATTGATAAAAGATTTTTCCCTTGTGTCCGACACTATACATTTCCTGTTGTTTTCAGATTCCCCTTGTCTTGAGCCCTAAAATGTGACAGTATTGCTTTCTGTTTTTGGTGCTGTGCCCATCACACCTGTGGTGCTGTCTGAACAAAGGCCTGTTTCCTGTTGGGTACAAGAATTGGGCCCAGGCCTGGGGCTAGATTCCTTTTGGAGACAAAAAAGCAGGGTACCTTCCATTTTGCCCATCTTAAGGAGGAGGCCAAGGGTGCCCTCCCTTTGCAAGTAGAGCAGAATGTACTTTCCTAAAACTATTCAGATATCACGGTTGGGTTCAATTATCTGCAGAAATAGACCTGTATAAAAGGAAAAGTTACAAAGGAAAAATTTGTACCAAATAATGGGCTACATTTTTGTTAAAAAATTTTTCTTTTTCAAGGCCATCCAGTTTAAAGTCTGAGTGTCCAGGAAATAATTTTTTTAAAAAAAGGAGAAGAAAGGAAAGAAAAAGAAACCAAAGTATTTAAAGATTCTTGAGTGTAAATCTGAAGTCTGAATAATCATATGCTCCTCACCAGCATTGCAGCCTGCCCGAGGCTTCCCTTCTCTGATCTTTTCCTCACCCTCCACTCCCCTACCCTCACTGGATGGTCAGACAAGGAGAACTGGCCTCAAGAGCATTAGCTGTTCTAAGGCCCTAGCACTGCTAAGACCTGCTGCTCCAGTTGACTTAGATGGCCTGAGGTCTCACACACAATAAACTGACTTATTCCCTTCCTGGGTCTTGGTGTGAACCTTTTCTCCCATCTGCAGGGCCATATTGCAAATTATACCCATGTAACAAAACAAACTTAGTGGCATAACTCACAGTGGTACAGTGGCATATCTCATATCTTAATGGCTTTCTCACAATGTATGTAGGTCAGAAGTCCAGGTACTAGTTAGCAGGATCTTTTGCTGAGGCCTCATAAGTTGAAATCAGGGTGTTAGCCAGACTGTGTTCCTTTTTGGAGACTTTGGGAAAGAATCTGTTTCCAAGATCATTCAGGTTAATGCTAATATGTCTTTAGAATTTAAATGCAATTATAATTTTATTAGATTGTTGTCAAATTCTTTCCAGAGGAGTTGTAGCATTTTGCATTTCCATCAGCAATGTCTGCAAATGCCCAATTCCCTATAGTCTCATCTGCATATATGTATTTACCAATCTGATAGGTGGGAAATGGTTTCCTACTGTAGTTTTGTTTTACCTTTCTCATATTCTGAGTAAAGTCAAACATCTTTTCATGTGGGTAAGAGACATTGTATTTATTTTTCTGTGAACTGTCTGTGCATGTCTCCAGTCCTTTTTTTCTATAGTGTTGTCTTTTTCTTCCTCATTTTTAAAAGCTCTTTATGATTAGGGATATTAACACTTTGTAATTTTTTTTATTAAGGTATCATTGATATACACTCTTATGAAGGTTTCACAAGAAAAACAATGTGGTTATTACATTCACCCTTATTATCAAGTACCCCCCTTCTCCCACTGCAGTCACTGTCCATCAGTGTAGTAAGATGCCACAGAGTCCCTATTTGTTTTCTCTGAGCTACACTGTCTTCCACGTGACTGCACACTTTGTAATATTAAATTGCAAATATTTTCCCAGTTTGTCATGTGTCTTTTTACTTTGCTTATGATATTTTCCATGCAGTAAAAATTTTTATAAACTTTATTTTTTGCATAATCACATTAATATTTTTTATTGTTGCCTCTGGATTTTGGATCATAATTATCAAAGTTAAACATCACATCCAAATTATAGAGGAATCCATCTATGTTTCTTCTGGTATTTATGTAGTTTCATTTTTTACCTTTAAATATGATTTGTTTGGAATTTACCCTGATGTGTATAGGCATAAGGAATGGAGCTGATTTTATCTTTTTCCATATGTCTGTTTAATTATCCTAACAACACTTATTAAAAAGACTATCCTTTCCTCACAGAGTTGAGATACTACCCCTACTGTGTACTAAATTTCCGTATGCAGTTGGTCTGTTTTTGGATTTTCTTTCCTTTCCTATTCCATTGCTAATTCGTGTGCTAGCTACCAAACCATTTTAATTATATGGACTTCACAGTATGTTTTATTTTATTTTTCTAGTAGATCCTTCTAGCTTTATTTCTGTGAGTGCGCGCATGCGTGCGTGCGTGTGTGTGCGTGTGCGTGTGAGATGAGCCCTAGAAGAGAACCAAGGACTGACTGACTCCTGAGAAATTTCAACTCTGAAAGGTAGGTCGAACAGGGTAAGCTGGCAAAGGAATGTGGGGAAGGAGAGACTCTAGAGGTAGAAGGTAATGAGAGGTGTGCAGTCTTGAGGCAGTCGGGGCAGAGTACTTCAGGACTCAGATGCTGACCTCATGTCAGGTGCTGCCATGAAATCTCATGAGATGAGGAGTAAGCAGTGGTGTAAGAGTAAGTGGTTGTGTAGTGATTCTACAGCATCTTACTACGCTGATGGACAGTGACTATAATGGGGGTTGTGGGGGAGACTTGGTGAAGGGGGGAGCCTAGTAAACAATGTTCCTCATGTAATTGTAGATTAATGTTACAAAAAAGAGTAAGTGGTTGTGACTGGGCGGGAGTAGAGTGGAGTAGGCTGTTGAGTGAATGGGAGATGACGAGGTACATTCAAATGTAGAGAATCCTTGAGAAGTTTCTCAGTAAAAAGGAAAGGAAATGAGAAAAAGTACTCAGAAGGGGTGTAGGGAAGTTTTTCTTTTCTTTACGCCTTTTTAAAAAACTGAGGTAAAATTCACATAAAGTTAACCATTTTAAAGTGAGCAATTCGTAGCGTCTAATACATTCACAATCACCACCTCTGTCTAGTTCCACAATGTTTTCATCACCCCAAAGGGAAACCCCTTACCCATTAAGGAGTTACTACTCCCTGTTATCTCCACTCCCTATTCCTTGGCAACCACCAAACTCATTCCTGTCTTTCTGTATTCACCTGTTCCAGATAGTTCATATTGAGTCATACAATATGTGACTTTTTTGTTTGGTTTTGTTCACTTAGTATAATGTTTTCAGAGTTCATCCATCTGTGTTGAAGAAATTGAAGAACATGTATAAATGCTGATGGAAAGACTCTAGTACATAGGGATAGGTGGAGGATTCAGAAGAGAGTGGCTAAGAGGTAATGCAGAAAACGTGGACTCCTTCCATTTATGAAGTGGAAGGATCTCATCTGATAGCTTCTGTGTGCTCTCTGTCGGAGAAAGGCAGGCTTCCACTGAGAGAAAAGAGTCAGTTTCCAGGGAGGGTAGATGATCTGGTCAATTGATTGAGTAGAGAGGGAGAGTGTGCTAACTAGAGAGATGTGGGTATGATTGGTGGGTTATTAGTCACTGTTAATCTTAGTTTGCTGTTTCTTTCAGTTCACAAGAGGTCTTTCAAGGGAATCCTCCAAATGTTGCACAGTCTCAGAGGGAATATTTGCTTGCTTCTGCTTCCTTCTTCCAAGACAGTGTTCTAGCCATACCAGATGTTGGGGCCTGCCACAAATAGGATCCACAACGTGTACAGTAGCTTCACAAATTTGAAAAGTTTTTGGCTAGGTTCTCCTGAGGCGATACTGAGATAAAGGCTAAGGTGTAGTGTGTTTATTAGGGTTCAGCCCCTGTGAAAGGAAGGGGAGAAGGAATGGACAGAGAAAGAAGTCAAACTTTGTGGCCAGCCTAGCAGCGAGTTCTGGGGTGAGTGTTGTCCTTCAGACTGTCCTGCATTAGGCTGGAATGGTTTTATACCCATGCCTGGCTCAGTCACCTGCCCCAGAAGGTCATGACCTTGACCAAAGTAGCTTTTTGCAGGTGAGACAGACTCTAAAGGCGCTGACTTTAGGTTGCTGACTAAAGCAAGTTTTCTTGAAAGGGGGACCTGGCCTATCTGCCACACTATAGGCAGTCTTGCTGAGAGCCCAGCTGGAGTAGCTTGGAGTTGGGGCATGTGGGAAGCAGGCCTTTTCAGTACGACTCTTCCCATCATTGCCCTGGAAATTGCTCTTAAAAACTGAGCTGATGGACAGGAGCTGGGTGGGCTGGTGGAGTTGGCACCGGAAGTTATACTCTGCTTCTCAGGTAGAGTGAACTGAGCCCTGGCATCTGAGGACATGGGCTTGTGTTCCCATGGGGAGTAAATTCTCATTTAATAGAAAGACTTTATTCTCAGCCAATCAACTGACCAGGAGTGGTTTGGATTTTGAAAGTGTTTCATGATGCTTTTGACTTCACTATTCTTTGTCAGAGAAATGACAGAAAGGAAAGGGCGCTTACCAGCAGTCAGCAAGTGTTTGCTGAACTAGTGAATGAAAGAACTGTTGTGGGCTGAGCAGCAGCAGGAAGCAGAGGGTCAGAATTCTGTGTCATCTTTTCAGAGGAATCTGTGCTGCAGAGGGAACAGCTTGACAGGCATAATAATAGCTCAACAGGGCAAGAGAGGGTGAAGCATAGAGCCTGGAGCAGAGGCTCAGTGATCCAGGATGGGGTAGGGAAGTTATGGTGGGTATGGGTGCCAGCTGCCTCCGCCGGCTTGTAGAAAGAGAGTGGGCACTTGAAAGTGGGCAGGTGGCTGGATACTTGCCACATGTAGCCATTTGGGTCATGGAAGGGGTGAGTGGTTTGGTGACCTTTTCCCTGAGGAGGCTCTTCCCTCCCCATGGTTTGAGAATTGTGTGGCCTTCTCCCTACTTGCGGCAGCTCCCTCCCATAGCCTCACAGCCCTACCCACTCTATCACCTCCTCCTCCAGGACGTCAGGCAATGTGATGCCTCCCACTGTGGGAGGCATTGATTGCCCCTCGATTCCCATGAGCAGATTTTCAGGCCTGTGATCTGTCAGCCCCATCTTGGTTCTTCGAGTCTCCTGGTGTCCTGTGGACTCTCGTCCTCACACAGCGTAGACCTATATGCCTGATGAGGTTGATCGATTCGCCTTTAATTCATTGCCAGCTTCCTGACTAGGATCCCAATGATAATGATTGGTAAGGATGTGATTGGAAATTTTGTTTGTGTTCTTATGATCCCTAGAGGAATCCATTCCCACATTGCAACCTAGGCCCTAACCTAGCATTAGATAATTCAATTCAGCAATCCATCAAGACACAAAGTAATTGAAGTGTGGATTAGTGCCCGCCAAGAATAGCAGGAGGAAATGATGGAAGAGTTTTGGCCAAGCAGCTGCGCTATCCAGCCCCTAGGGAATCCATTATTTTACCAGCCCGCCAATCCTCTTTTGCTCTTTAATGATGTCTGCTTTGCAGTGATTGCAGGTCCGAGATCAGCATAGATTCTGGTCTTTGCATGGAGGGACGTGTAGCACATAGTAAGAGACTTTTCTGGTTAGCCTCAGTGTACTTTATTGGTGGGCAGGCCGTGGAGGTATTGACAGGATTTGGTTGTTTCTGAAGTGCTGTCAGACTCAGCATGTCCTCAGCCTGGCTCAGAGACAGAGGGAGGTAGTGTTGGGTGGTGGAAGACCTGCTTGCCAAGTCAGTCGGGCCCATGTTGGAAGCCCAGCTCTACCACCAGCCTGAAGGCTACTCTGGGCAGGAATCACTGTGGATTGCAGGATGCAAAGTGCCTGATAATTTGATATTTGGTAAATATTTGTTGAGTTGGACTAGCAGTACAATCAAAATATTCTCATCTGTAAAATGGGAATACCTACCTTATAAGATTGTTGTAAAAATGAAATAAAACATATATAGTAGCTATTCTAGTATCTAGCACCAAGAGATAATTAGTAACTGCTAGCTTCCTCTTTTCTGCTCTCCTTATACCTTTAAAGGTTAGAAATCTTATGACTTACCATGTTAATACTTATAGGGCTGCAATAAGAATGTCTTGGGCTGGTCTCATTTTTTAGCAGGAAGCCTCTCTCCACATCTGGGTTGTCTTCTGTGGTCTTTGTAGCATCCTCACAATCTACAAAGCCTCTTTTCACAGCAGTGGCTCATGACATAGCAGAATGGTACACTGGAGAGAGCACTAGGGCAAGGTACCTGAGTTGTTTGTCATCTGTTTTCTTATCTCTGGAAAAATGGTATTAGCCTTATGTAGAGTTTATATTGCATTCCAAATCTACTTCTCTCTGAGAGGGCATTCCCCTACCCTTATTGTCCCTGAGAGACGCTGTGCCCTGTTGCCTGCTTCCCTTCCTGTTGCCCTGCTGGTACTCACTTCACTTCTATTGACTGTCTGCTTAAGAGAGGAATTTATCAAGTGAACTATCATATGTGATAACAGTGGTTGATACTGTGCTCATAGTGTAGAAGTAAACTCTTTCATGAGTCTGCCTGCTAATTGAAAGTAGCTTTTAGTAAGATACATATATAAAAGACTGCTTAAATATAATTTAAATGAATTTAGACACTGTGGGTGTGGGGTTGGGGAAAATAAATATAATAACTGAGTACTTTGGCTACTTTGGTTATAGGATCTAGATATTTAATGTTATTGTGAATGTCCTAGCAGCCAAGAAAGAAAGGGAAATATGATAATCACATAATTACTATCTAATAAAATAGCCAAAATTATGTTGGTTGTCTGCTAAGAAAGAAGTTTTTTCCTGGTACTGTAAAAACTGATCTAAAAGCCTTTTTATAGTAGATGTTAAACCATGTACTAGACAATGTCTTTGATAAGATTTTTTCATAAAATGCAGAACATTTTTTTCAGTTTGTTCCTTATATAGAACCTCAACAAAATCTGAGGGGAATACAAGAAAGCAGGGTTCAGAGAATTTGTCTTGTAGAGGGCAAATCGAGTGAGCAGTCTGCTAATTTAAGTAGGACACAATATAGAATCTCTTAGAGTGGAGAAAGCCTGTCTTTTAGATTGCCTTCTTCAAGTATCTGCTGTCAGGTTGTTTTTGGTAGGAACTTGAATAGTAGTCAGATTGAGATTGTGCCAGATCCTGGCCAGGGTTTTCACTCTAACTAGCCAGTGTTTCATCTTTCAGAGCAACCTTAGCCCACAGCTCTTTATCTGAAGTGGTTATTTATGCTCATACTGTATGCATTATGACAATGTGAAAATGAATGGACACATGTTGACTTTTTAATAAGGAACCTAATAAATTGTTCAACTATTTTTATTATTGTGTCCAATGGGTGGTAAAATATGCTTCCAGCAAGTTTTGTGTTTATGTATAGCTTTATTTAGAGAAAAATACATCATTCACAATCTATTGCCAAGTGCAATAACAAGCGTCAAGTCCCCTATCCCCCCAACCCTTCTGAAGATGGTACCTTTAGTTACATAAGAAATTCTTTTGTGTGAGATCAGAAGTGTACATATAGGCGTAGGAGACTTGTTGAGAGATGTTAATTGTGGCTACATAACAGAATGTAGAAATCCCAGGCTTTCCTATCTGTTCCCTTTGGTTTTTCTCTTCTTGGGACTTTGAACTTTGCATGGGGAAGAAAAAAGTTGTTGGAAAAGGTTGGTGTAGCCACTGCACATTTGCTGATGGCGACTATTCTTCAGACCTCAGAAATGGAGGAAAACTATAAGGCTATATATGAATAAAGTGATCAGGAGGTGGTTTTCTTACCTTTTGATTTCAGTTAGTCATAAGAAACTGTTCATTAGGGTTTAATTTTCCATTTACTTCTTTTTGCCACCTCCTGAACTAAAGAAACCCAGAGCAGTCCATGATACCTTTGCCTCTAATTAGTAAGTTATGTTCTATCCTGTCCCCCTCCATCTCTGAAAGGGTTACCTGAATTGTTTGGGAGGGCAGGGTATTCTGAACTTGTTTTCATCCATTATTTATGTTTGCATTTAGTTATACTCAGCCTTCCTTTCAATTAGGGAGATGGCACTTGAGCATTTTTGTTTCAGGGAGTAGGTATCTTACAACAATTAGCTCTGGAGAAAGGGAAATGACCCCTAATTCTTTTCCTCAGAAGAGCTACAGTACTCATGGGTCCCTGGCCTCCTACCTGACTCCTCTGGGGAGCCCCTGCTCTTGTTTAGTCCTTGGCTCAGAGTTTCCTGAATTGGAACTGGCAGGAGGTACTCAGTATTGTAAACCATATTTGAATTCCCTAGAGGGGCCTCTGTTGCAAGGCCCCAGGATTCAAGCTTACATTGGTGCTGCCCATCATACCTCTCAGAGCCCTTTCTATCCAGTGTTTAACTGGGTCCTCTCAGTACTCCAGGGATTGGGCCATTTGTGAAATGCAGATCTACTTCTGTTCTGTTTATTGTGGTACTTACTAGCCATTTGAGACAGCTGAAATCTAAATTAATTAAAATTAAGTGAAATTTAAAATTCAGTCCCTTGTTTCATCAACCACATTTCAGTTGGTCAGTAGTCACGTGACCAGGGGCTATTGTAATGGACGTTGTGGATTTGGAACATTTATGTCATCTCAGAAAGGTCTATTAGACAGTGCTGGCCTAGAAAGTGGGTGGCTGATGCTAGCCTGCCTTATCTGACTGCTGATGTGGGAACACAACCTCTTCTACATTGTCTCTTAAATAGCTGCTTGATGATCATTAATTATTTTTCTGCTTATTAATTTAAAGTCATCAAGTGAAAAGTGCTAGATATTGCTAGCTAAAGCCATTGGCAGCAGTGCCACATTCTCTGCTGCTTGTTACCTGGCATTTTATAAGTGTGCCATGTGATAGTTCTCTATCCACTGGGAATGGTGGGGAGTTGACATGCAGATTGTGAGGCTAAGCTTCTCAGCAGAGCTGTACCTGATATGTGGTACAGGTATGGATGCAGACTGGATCGTGCCTTCCGCTGCTCTGACTCTCCCCAGCACGGAGGTATGGAGAAAGTAGGTCTGATGAAATCTGGAGGCTCATGTGGGAAGGTGCTTGGCTTTTAGGACCTGTAGTGTGAAAATCAAGTGCAAAAAGTTCCAGAGGATGATTCCAAAAACGAAAATTTTATTACTAGAAACCTTAGAGATTAGGAAAGGTTTTGTCAACTACCCTTTGTCTACAATATAATTCTTTGTTATTTGTTTCAGGCAAGGTGAGGTTAGCCAGATGACAGAGACACAAAAGTATACAATTCCAAACTTTTTGTTGTGTGCCCAGAAATGTGGGTGTGAGCTTCTACATGAAAATAATATAGCCACATTGCACAAGTGGCCCAGAAGGGACATCTTTGCTGCACTAAGAATCCCTGGGCCTATACAAAAATCTTTCCAAATCCCAGATCTAGATGTGTGCTTCCTTCCTCTGTACTTTAGTTTGTCTGGGGTGTGTTAGAGGGAAGGCGCATTCATATATGCCACTCCTCCTACCCTACCATCCCCTCTTCCAAAAGCTCATTCAAGTATATAATTTGTCCTAGAATGAGCTGATGATTGATCCCAAGAGTTGACTCTAACAATGGGATTTGGTTAGTAGGATTTTGGGTGTATCGGGATTGTAGTGTGTCCCTGATAGCTCTCTTATACCAACACATCAGTGAATGTGTTGGTGTCTGCTGCTCTGTTCTTTCAGTCTGAGTCAGATTTATTCAAAGAAGAGGCTTTTGGGAAAGTTGCTTTTGTTGTGTGCCAAGGCCTCAGTTTCTGGGCTCTGGAAGGTTTGGTGGTAGCTATTAGAAAAAAAGCTATGAGATTAAATAATAAATTCCCAGAGGAATTAATATTGTTAGATTGGAATCACAGTCCAGACAAGAACAGTTTGGGGAGAGAGAGCTGTTGTAGGTTGGGACTCTGGCCTCCTTTTCTTGGATTTGGGCCTGTTAGAATTTCAGTCATGAAAGCTGATGAGAGCTCAGAGCAACACCAGTCCCACTCGATGGGTGCTCTCTCAGCTGATCATTTTCCTTTTAAGCTTCAGCAGTTCTCTGTAGATCGCAGAATGCTCCCTCCATTCCATTGAGCCTGCAGTCCGCTGCTGCCCTTTCTGGGGACATGCTGCTGTGCTTGGATCTGTAAAGAAATTCAAGTTTAAAAACCATTGTCCCTGGCTAATGTGAGCTCACAATTGAAAGTTATGGAGAATATTTAACTGGTGCCTATGACCAGATACATAAAATAGCTAAAAACGTGAAATAATCAGCAAGTCTTGGGTATTAGAAAATAGAATTTTGGAGGAAATCAAAATACATGTCACAGTTTTATACTTTTTGTGGATTTTAAGTAAATTATTTGTTTTGGAAACAAGGAATTACATATGCATTTTGTTCATAAAGGTATCATGTATTTAACAACATGAAATATCAGAAAAATTTGGGAGAAGCCTGTTTTAGATTGTCAGGAGAAGACTGTTAAGGAATGAGAATTAGCCCTGGGAGGGGAATAGCTTTTTTTGTTTCTTTCTGGAGGCTCTTTTGCTGCTCAATTTGGGTCACAGTGGTCTTTGAATAAGATGACTATTAGGCATACAACTGAGGGAGATTGGTTTCTTAGTCAGTGTGCTAGTGAAATAATGGGGTGGCTGTAAATCTGACCTTTTTAACATCATGTCCCCAGTTTTTCTAATGCCTACCCACCTATCATAGGCCCTTGGAATAATACTCCTTTACTTTTCTAAATGGAGATGTTCTGAGCTGATTGATGGGAGCATGATTTAAAAATAATTTCACACAGCTCAGAGACTGATCACAGAATGGGACAATATGCAAATAACTGTAACAGTATTTTGCTGTTCCAAGGTCTGTATATTCAGGCATTTTAGTGGCTTTCCATGTAATGCATTTGACTTTTAGTTTCTGTTGCTAAAGTAATGGTAACATATTCTGTTTTCCATTTGTTTATTTATGGTCTTGTTTTCTACCCTTGCAAAACTTGATATAGGTACAAAGCTTCAGAAATATACACATACCAGAGTAATAGATAACTCTGATTTGGTTACAAGGTAATAATTTAAGTTGACAGGTTTAGCTGATAACGTAAAACACAAGAGAGAAGTAGGACCAGTTTATAAATGTCAGCAGAACCCCTGAGAGTGAGTTGCTGCCTCGGAGCTGACTCTAGTACTGTTGTTTTGTCTAATATATTATAAAGCGAAATGTGAAAATCTGGCTGACCAAGATTAAAACAATAGGGCTGTAAATTAGCTGCTTCCTTTATGTCACTTTTAAGCAACTTTCAGAAAGTACTAAATGACAGGACATAAGGGTCCTTGGAAAGACCTAGGGTCCAGCTTCTCTGCAGTGCCAAGAGGTGAGGAGAATGGATGGGCCTGTTTGTATCAAGTCCTGCTGGGAATCACAACTTGCCAGTTCTCCATACCCGCTATGTATCTGTCCTGGGGAAATGGAACTTTATAATAGAGGGGGTTCTGAAGTCCCTATGTCTGGAAACTAGACCTTCTGGAAGGTCATTATAGGTTCTGTCAAACAGCCATAGCCATCCAAAATGATGTGAAATATTTTAGTGATTTGTAAAAAATAAATTCAGCATAATAAGGCATTGACATACAAGATCACCGTCTCCCTCATGGAAAATAAATATTCCAGCTTTACCTTGACATTTATTCCCCATAAATGCACCAGTGTTTATGTAGCATTATCTTATGGTTGTGTTTTATTCCCTGTGACGTGCTCTGTTATTGATGTCTGCAGAGCTGGAAGAAATGGGGGGGACAGCTTAGAACGTCCAGGAGTAGTTGTTTTTTAGGGAACTCATTTCAGTTTTGTATAGTTAGTAGGAGTGGACAAAAAACTAAGCACACATACCATTTTTGTGCCTCTCAGTGGCTGCCACACATTCAAGTCCTTGGAGTATGGCTTTTACTCTATAGAGCAGTTTGTTTTGAGATATCTCATGCTGCAGAGGAAAGATAAAGTTCCAGGGGATGGAAATTTTTTAAAAATCATGCTTCCATCCATCTGCTTCAAGTCTTAATTGCACTAAATGCTTTCTAGGTTAGTCAGGATATTCTTCTTTCAGAAGTTTCTGTGGACAATGCTCACAAACTCTGGTGGCTGATTTGTGCTTTTCAGTCATATATGGACATTTAGCATTGTCTTAGTCTGTTTGGGCTTTTATATCAAAATACCATAGGCTGGATGGCTTATAAACAACAAATCTATTTCTTACAGTTCTCAGGGCTGAGAAGGTACCAATATGAAAAGTACCAGCAGATTCATTGTCTGATGAGAGCTCACTTCTGGTCCACTAATGGCTGTCTGCTTGCTGCAGCCTCACTTGGTGGAAGGGGCAAGGGAACTCTGAGAGGCCTCTTTTATAAGGGCCCCACCCTCATGACCTAATTACCTCCCAAAGGACCTTCCTTCAAATCCCATGATAGTGGGGATTAGGTTTCAACATACAGATTTTGAGAACACAAATATTTAGTCAATAGCAAGCATTAATGTAACTCAGAGATGCTTGGATCTGAAGGCAAAAGGGGATGATGAAGAGAAACAATTTTAAAAACTATTTAAAAACTCCTTAATCCTCTCCATTCCCTTGTTAACCACTACTGCCAATGTGGGTACAAATCCTCCTGAAGTGTCCCTCTTCCACTTTTGGTTTCCCTGCTTAAGCATTAAGGGGCAGATTGGCTGCTTGAATGAGGACTCTGTTCAAAGTCATTTGGGAATAAAGGCACTGAAGTTGAATCCAGCATCTTGTTGTTGTTTTGTGTTTGAGCAAGGCCCTTGTTCCCAACCTATTGGACTACCTTCTTGTAAAGCTACAACCCTAGCAAAATACCTGTCAGGTACTTAATTGTAAATAGGCAATTTACATATGATTGGTTAGATTCATCTTGACTTAGGCAAAATGTTAGAATGCTTAATATGTTAAAATATGTTGATTATGACTATATGGTATTCTGAGTTACTATTACTCATTTTAGAATATGTGTATATGTTGTAGGAATATTATTTATAGATAGATCCCAGTTATAACAGTATATTTCAGGGGAGCCCAGATGAACCCATCCTATAGCAAGAGGCATCAATTGGTTGGTTTGTTCTTTCCAGATCCTTCCCTTTTTTCTTTTTTAAATATATTTTTATTTAATTTTTTAATACTAAAAGTAATACATGCTATTAAAGTCATAATTACAGAAATGTATAGCATAGGAAGTAAAAGTCCTTCTAAGTCCAGTTTCTTCACCAGAGGTAACATTGATGCACATTCTTTTAAAGATTCTTTCTATTGTAAAATTAAATACAAATACAGAAAATTCAAGAAAAATGTATCTTAATAACTTAATGAGTTTTATAAGGGGTATACTCTTGAAATCCTACCTTCATCAAAAGATGGAACATTATCACGCATCTCGGAAGCTCCTTCCAGACCCCATCTCAACTACATCATCTCCCTCCCACCAAATGTTATCCTGAGTTTTGCAGTAATTGCTTGCTTGCATTTTTAAATTGTACATTACCCAAGTGTGCACCCTAGGCTCTGTAGTGTTTCTCATTTTAAAAAATTGTTACATCCCTAAGTTTATTTGAATCTGTAGGTTATTCTTCCATTTCTTTCATTTCCTTATGATTTGTTGAAGAACTCAGGCCATTTCCCAGATTAAATTTTGCTGATTTCATACTTATGACGCAGTTCAACATATTCTTCAGATCTCAATGTTTTTTACATATTGTCACCTGGATCCAGAGGCTCAATCAAACTTAGGTTATATGGCAAGAATATAAATAGTTTAGGGTTCTTGTCTTAGAAAATACAAAATATCTGATTGCCTCTCTTTTTGTGGAGTTAAAAGATGGTAATATTCAAATCTATCATTTCCTTTTTATTTTTAGATGCATTACTTCTATAAAGAGATACTTTCCTTCATATGTTATTTGGTTACCCTGTGGTATATAGATCATAAAGCAACGACAGGACAAAGCTTTTAATTTATTTATTAGTTTTCAAGGTAATGAGTTGGCTCCCAGTCATCCTCTGAAAGTGGTTAAGTTTTTTTTTTCCTTTATGAACTCATGGAGTTAAGCCCATTGATAGTTTTTAATCCATTGCAATGATCATTTTCCCATCTTTGGTCTTTTGAAGGTTGTCAAATAAGCCCTTTGGTGTTACTCTGGTAGTTATCAATAGCTTTCTTGCTATCTGGTGTGACAAGATATTCTAGACTCATTTTGTTCATTTCATGATCAGTACTGGAATCAGCCATTGTTCTAGGAAGCCCTGGTTTCTTTTAATAGGAAATGGTATCTTAAGACTACATTCTGGCCACTAGGGTGGCTCATTGCTACTGTGTTAATCATTGTTTCTAGGCCTTTTCAGTTGACAAGAGCTAGGAAATATATGTTATAATATACCTCATGCATTCAAATGGATATTCATATTTAGGAGTACAGGATTTTTATTTAAACTCTTTGACATTGTATTTTTTTCTTCCACATAGAATCGTGGTCCTAGGATACAGGGGAATATATAGTTAGAATATCTAATAACGACTTATTTGCTCTATGTCATATTATACATATTAAGTTTCAGAATGGCAGTACTACCACCAGGTATGACTACTGAAAATAGTTTAAAACATTTTTTTGTGTGTATATGTTCTCACCATTCTTAAATAGATGTACTGTATCTGCATTGTCAGAGCATGTAGTCGTTATATACTTTATTCTTTTAACCCTTGCTTAGTCTTATTTCTGTAATAACTATTTAATACCACCCATCCTTATGACAATGTCTCTCTAGTTATTTTGGTTGTCTGCAATGTGTTTTCTAGTAGATTCTCAGGGAAGGACTTTCTGAGTTCTTATGTGGTGGTGTTGATCTTTACACCCAAAGTCACTTTGGTAGATGTAAAATCCTTGGCTCACATTTTCCTTTTTTGAGTATCTTAAATATGTTACTTCATCTTCTGCTGGCAGTAGACTTTGCTGTCAAAAACACCGATAACAATCTAATTTTATTTATTTTATAAGTCATTTGCTGTTTTTGCTTAGGTGCCCAAATGTTCTTTTCTTTTTCCTTAAAAATGCAATAATTTTCCTAGAATACATTTTTGCTGTTGGACATCCTGGTCAGTATTCTCAGTACATGTGGTATGCTCTCTTAATACATAGTTAAAAAAATGTATTTTTATTTTAGGAAACTTTTCTTGAGTTACAGTTTTTGGTATTTATTCCATTCCCTTGCTTGGGCTTTCTTCTTTATCTAATGTTGGTCTTCTTTGTTTTCATTGTTGATCATTTCTGAGAAATTTTCCATTTTTTCTTCATTTCTTTTGGTTTCTAAATACTCTTGGTTTCAACTTCTGTTTATCTTAAGGCATTTTCTGTTGTGACAATTTGTTCTTTTATTTATAATTCTTCCTTGAGTTATGGCATTTCATTTCTTATTTTCTTGAATATCTTATATATTTAAAAAATATATTTAGCTCATTTTGAAATAGGAAATTACAGTTTCGATCTGCTTGGCTATGTCTTTCTGGCTTGCTTCATTGTCTGAAGGCTGTTCTTTTTTTCTTCCTCATGACTTTACTACATAGTAAATACTTTTATGTTTGCTCTTTTTTATATGAAATTAGGTTTCTTGAACTGTTAGAAAGAAGCACTGCCTTATGTTTTCTAAATTCACAGTGCTCCCCCTTCTGTTGTTTTCATGTAGTGTTCAAAACCCTGGCTGCTTGCTTTCTGAGATTTCCTGGCACTGTTTTCTTCCCCCACTTTTATCTGGACCTTCTCTTTCCTTTATTTCTATTCCATTTCTTCTAAATTTTGGTTCTACTCAGTAGGGGACCCAAACCTGGTAGGGAGCTCTGGTTGATTGATAGTTCAATGGAGTTAGATTACTCCTGCCCCTTTAATTTACCACGGGTTTCTCGCACTTGCGCCCTACTGGACTAGGTTCAGCTGCCGTTCTCCCATTGCCTTCTGGGTATTTTAGTGAATACCTATTGACTACTTTGGAGTTTTCCTTTCTCAAGTCTGTCAGGTACCTCACTGTTTTCTGTGTCCTCTTGTACAGAAACTGATACCATACAGATTTGATGTCATTTGGGTGATTTGTGTTTGCCTGCTTCTATTTTGGGATTCATAGATATCTGTTCACTTAGTTTTGATATAAATGTTTCTTATAGGTTTGGTTTGGCTTTCTAGTCAGTCTGCTTTTGTGTGGGAATTTGGATAGATTTAAAAATTATGCTGCTGCCACATTAACATATATGTCCTTTAAAAAGAAAGATGAAATCATACATTTGCAGCTTTTTCTTTTTGCTTAGTCTTACTCATCTTTTTAAGTCAGTACAAGCCTCCCTCCTCCTTGTTGAAGATTACTGTGTCCCCTGGAAGGGATATACTGTATTATATGACAAGTCACCTACTGATGGACATTTGTATGTTTCTCATTGTTTACAATTGTTCATGAATAACAGAAGTAAAACCAATGAATCATTGAAGTAGTAATTAATAAGTTTCTTGTGCACACAGAAAAAAGACAGTTTGCAAACCAGGAGCATCGAAAACAAAACAAAACATGGAATATGGCTCAGGGGTACATTATCATAAAGCAGCTATACAGTGAGAAAGCAGCGGCTGTTTATTCTTCACAGTTATTGGTTATCATAAAATTTTCTTGAATGATAGGGAATTGGTCAGGGGTTACCTCACATTGACTTTGGGAAATAGTTCAAGTTTTGCTGAATTACAGAGCCATAAGCAAGAAATAACCCAGGTCAAGTTAGTCCTGGAAAATAAGCTAAATTAAGCTTTGTTTGTATGGCTAAACTGGTTTTGTCTGCTCAGGAAATTTTCATGGCTGGTCTCTTTATTTTTGATTTTAACATAATTATTAAAATGCTGTAATGAACATTCTATCCATATATCTTTGTACATTCTGTGAATGCCTCAGGACATTTTCAAGGCTGGTTTCTGTTTTTTATTTCTAACACAGTTATTAAAATGCTATAATGAACATTCTAACCATATATCATTGTAAACTTCTGCGAATGCCTCTATTGGATAAATTCCTAGAAGTGGAATCTTCTGGGTCAAATGGAACAGTTATAGTTTTAATAGATATTGCCAGATGCCTAAAGGCATTACACTAAGTTATGTCCGTACCTACAGTGTATGAGGATGCCTATTGCTGTCTGATCTCGCCAGTATTGGCCTAAAGGCTCTTCAAGATCTGCATGTGTGTTTGAAGGGTGATTTACAGACCTCTTTCAGAAACTGATGAAAGCTAAGACCTTCTCAGAAAAATATAATTGTATACTTAAATATTTCACATACAATTTCACAATTTCAGAGTCTTCATCAACTGGTCTCAAAGGTGACATTATTCTTGTTGTTGCCCTCCTAACTACCAGTTCTCTCCCTTGCTTCTGCTTGGTGCAGTTGGGAACCCTTGAAAGTCTGAGGATAAGGAGCAGCTGTGGAGCTATGGCCAGGAGTTCATGTACCAAAACCTGTAATCAGAGATGATAATACTCTGAAGTCCACAGTGAAGTCTGATGTGTGTGGTTTACTACCAGTCAAGAACTAGACCACACTTTTCTTCCATTCTATTTCGACCTCTTATTCTGTTTCTGTCTGTGCAATTCTTAGTATTTGTACCTCTCTTTCATTTTCTTTGTGGGTTGAGGAGTAGTATTGTGAAAATATAATGCATTTATAAAAAATTTAATGCATTTATATGTGTTATTTGTTAAATTAAGTTTTATTTTCCATTGGTCCCAAATTAGAGACTGTCTTTGCAACAATGTATCCTTCTGCCTCACATTTTCAAGAGAGCACATTTTTACTTTTCTCCCTCTAAAGCTCATTCACTTTTCATTTGGAACATACACACAATAGACATTTACTATGTACTAGGCACTCTGTTTAGCAATGTAAGGAATGTAAAGATGTCCTGACTTCAAGAGGAATATAACTTACTGGGGAAAATTGACAAGTATCATATTATTATGGATTTGTTTCCCTTACTAAACCTGTGATTTCCTTAAAAGTAGAAAGGTCATGTTTCATCTTTGATCTCCCTAAAACCTGGCATATCATAGGTGGTCAGTAAATGTCTATATAATAAATAAGAAGAATCCAAATGACTAAGAGAAAATGAGTAGAAGAAGTGCCATTGGAGAGGAATAAGTAAGACACTCTGGAGACTGAAAAGAAGGGAGGACAATGTATAAAGCCTCATGCAGTTGTTCAAGCAAGGCCATTGAAAAATGAATTTGAATTTGAAGGTTAAAAGCAAGGAAAGAGGCAGTATCCAGCATCACAGAAAGCCTGGTGCATTTGGTCAGAGCATGGGGTACCTGTGGATGAGGGGAGCTAAGGCGGAGAATATCAGGTAGGGACCTCATTGGATGAGGTAGTCGTTAAACACCAGCAGAGGTGTTGGTGCTTTTGTGGGCAGCAGAGAATCACTGAAGGTTGTTTGTTTTGTTTTGTTTTGGTATCATTAAAGTACAATTACATGAGCAACATTATGGTTACTAGACTCCCCCTATTATCAAGTCCCCACCACATACCCCATTACAGTCACTGTGCATCATCAGTGTAGTAAGATGCTATAGAATCACAACTTGTCTTCTCTGTGTTATACTGCCTACCCTGTATCCACACCTCCGCTACATTATGTGTGTGCTAATCGTAATACCCCTTTTCCCCCCATCCCTCCCTTTTCACCCATCTTCCCCAGTCCCTTTCCCTTTGGTAACTGTTAGTCCATTCTTGGGTTCTGTGATTCTGCTGCTGTTTTGTTCTTTCAGTTTTTCTTTGTTCTTATACTCCACAGATGAGTGAAATCATTTGGTATTTGTCTTTCTCCGCTTGGCTTATTTCACTGAGCATAATACCCTCTAGCTCCATCCATGTTGTTGCAAATTGTAGGATTTGTTTTATTCTTATGGCTGAATAATATTCCATTGTGTATATGTACCACATCTTCTTTATCCATTCATCTACTGATGGATACTTAGGTTGCTTCTATTTCTTGGCTATTGTAAATAGTACTGTGATAAACATAGGGGTGCATAAGTCTTTTTGAAACTGGGCTGCTGCATTCTTAGGGTAAATTCCTAGGAGTGTAATTCCTGGGTCAAATGGTATTTCTATTTTTAGTTTTTTGAGGAACCTCCATACTGCTTTTCACAATGGTTGAACTAATTTACATTTCCACCAGCAGTGTAGGAGGGTTTCTCTTGCTCCACATCCTCACCAACATTTATTGTTGTTTGTCTTTTGGATGGTGGCTGTCTTAACTGGTGTGAGGTGATATCTCATTGTGGTTTTTATTTGCATTTCTCTGATGATTAGCAATGTGGAGCATCTTTTCATGTGCCTGTTTGCCATCTGAATTTTTTCTTTGGACAAGTGTCTGTTCAGTTCCTCTGTCCATTTTTTAATTGGCATATTTGCTTTTTGTTTGTTGAGGTGGGTGAGCTCTTTATATAATTTGGATGTCAACCCCCTTATCAGATATGTCATTTATGAATATATTCTCCCATACTGTAGGATGTCTTTTTCTTCTACTGATGGTGTCCTTTGCTGTACAGAAGCTTTTTAGTTTGATATAGTCCCACTTGTTCATTTTTGCTTTTGTTTCCCGTGCCTGGGGAGATATGTTCATGAAGAAGTTGCTCATGTTTATGTCCAAGAGATTTTTGCCTATGTTTTTTTCTAAGAGTTAAATAGTTTCATGATTTACAGTCATGTCTTTGATCCATTTTCAGTTTACTTTTGTGTGTGGAGTTAGACAATAATCCAGTTTCATTCTCTTACATGTAGCTGTCCAGTTTTGCCAACACCAGCGGTTGAAGAGGCTGTCATTTCCCCATTGTATATCCATGACTCCTTTATTGTATATTAATTGACCATATATGCCTGGGTTTGTATCTGGGCTCTCTAGTCTGTTCCACTGGTCTGTGGGTCTATTCTTGTGCCACTACTAAATTGTCTTGATTACTGTGGCTTTGCAGTAGAGCTTGAAGTCAAGGAGCATAATTCCCCTTGCTTTATTCTTCCTTCTTAGGATTGCTTTGGCTATTCTGGGTCTTTTGTGGTTCCATATAAATTTTAGAAGTATTTGCTCTAGTTCATTGAAGAATGCTGTTGGAATGTTGATAGGGATTGCTTTGAATGTGTAGATTGCTTTAGGCAGGATGGCCATTTCGACAATATTAATTCCTCCTAGTAAACATAATATTCTTCATGTAAGTGTAGATTAATGATAACAGGATATATTTCCATTTATTGATCTCTTCTTTAATTTCTCTCAAGAGTGTCTTGTAGTTTTCATAGTATAAGTCTTTCACTTCCTTGGTTAGATTTATTCCTAGGTATTTTATTCTTTTTGATGCAATTGTGAATGGAATTGTTTTCCTGATTTCTCTTTCTGCTAGTTCATCTTTAGTGTACAGGAATGCAACAGATTTCTGTATATTAATTTTGTATCCCACAACTTTGCTGAATTTAGATATTAGACCTAGTAGTTTTAGAGTGGATTCTTTAGGATTTTTTTCTTTGAGAGGGCATTTCTCGTATTTATTGATCAAATGGTTGTTAACAACAATAAAATTCTGTATAGGGGACTCAATGCTCAATGGACAATCATTAATCCACCCCAAGCCTAATTCTCGTCAGTCTCCAATCTTCTGAAGCATAATGAACAAGTTCTTACATGGTGAACAAGTTCTTACGTAGTGAATAAGTTCTTACATGGTGAACAGTACAAGGGCAGTCATCACAGAAACTTTTGGTTTTGATCACGCATTATGAACTATAAACAATCAGGTCAAATATGAATATTCATTTGATTTTTATACTTGATTTATATGTGAATCCCACATTTCTCCCTTATTATTATTATTATTTTTAATAAAATGCTGAAGTGGTAGGTAGATGCAAGATAAAGGTAGAAAACATAGTTTAGTGCTCTAAGAGAGCAAATGTAGATGATCAGGTGTGTGCCTGTAGACTAAGTGTTAATCCAAGCTAGACAAGGGCAATAAAACAACCACAGATGCAGAAGATTTCTCTCAAAACAGGGGGGTTGAGGTTCTAAGCCTCACCTCTGTTGATCCCCAATATCTCACCTGATGGTCCCCCTGTGACTGTGCCTGTCTTAGGTTGTTCCTCCCTTGAGGAATCTTACCCGTCTCTGGCTAACCAGTCATCTTCCAGGGCCATACAGGGAAATGTAAAGTTGGTAAGTGAGAGAGAGACAATATTGTTTGAAAAGGTTAGCTTTTTACTTCTTTGCAGATTTATGCCCTGTGGCTTTTATGCCCAGTATTTGTCTTGAGGTATCTTTACCACTTGGAAGAATTATGATACTCGGTAAATTCGATATGAGGCACGAATTCTATTTAAGGATTGTAATTAGGAAGGAAGAAGAAAAGCTATAGGAGTAGCAGACGGAAGAAAACATGGGAAGATTGATTATTTCTTTGACATATCTTCTTGTAGAGTAACTTAAGCATGTATAGGTTTTTAACTATTAATTAAATTGTGTACACACATTAACATAATAGGAATACAGTTACATAACCAAAGCAGACCTATAATTACCAGCCATCTCCAGTGAAACCAAGAAAACCAGTTAGGCACCCTAGGCATTTGTGAAAACTTATCTATGATATGGTAGATATTGTCCAGCTGAACTTGAACAGTCTGAGAGAAATCAGACAAATTAAAACAACCCATTCCTGGGGACTGTTCACATCCCGTATGTTCTTTTAACATTAGATAGTCTGTAGTCATAAGATTTTGGAGCGCTACAACTTGCACTTCTCCTAATTCTTGGTTGAGTTCCAACAGTATAGATCTAGTCAAATTTGTTGTTTTACTGTATGCACAGACCAGCTTAGATATCTCCTTCTTCATTCCCATGGCAAGTCCAGGAACCGGTGGGATGGATGCAGCTACAACTGCAGCATTGCCTGGATCTTTGTTGAGGTTTTTTGATGATCATCTTCTGGTATGACTCTTCCAGGGAGTGCTGATGTTGGAAGTTTTTCTTCCTATCATATCTTAGTTCTTTTTCTGGGTAGCCAAATTAGGTTTTGATCCTCTGTATAAACACAAACAGACCGTTTGCCCACACTTTGATATGCCCTTTATACCATTGTGTAGAACTCATTGGAGGTCACCACACAGGAACTGTTTTTTTTTTTAAGAGAAAGGAATATTATCAGAAAAATGTACCTCCATAGCCGATCATCTGACAACCTTTAAGTGATCAAAATTAAGGATATTTAAAGCATGCATTAATCATTGATTTACAGTTAGTTTTATCCTATGAAGGAGTAATCCCCCTTTTCTTTTTTTTTTTGTTATCATTAATCTACACTTACATGAAGAATATTATGTTTACTAGGCTCTCCCCTATACCAGGTCCCCCCTATAAACCACTTTACAGTCACTGTCCATCAGCATAGCAAAATGTTATAGAATCACTACTTGTCTTCTCTGTGTTGTACAGCCCTCCCCTTTCTCCCACCCCCCATGCATGCTAATCTTAATATCCCCCTTCTTCTTCCCCCCCCCTTATCCCTCCCTACCCACCCATCCTCCCCAGTCCCTTTCCCTTTGGTACCTGTTAGTCCATTCTTGGGTTCTGTGATTCCACTGCTGTTTTGTTCCTTCAGTTTTTCCTTTGTTCTTATACTCCACAGATGAGTGAAATCATTTGGTATTTCTCTTTCTCTGCTTGGCTTATTTCACTGAGCATAATACCCTCCAGCTCCATCCATGTTGCTGCAAATGGTAGAATTTGCCCTCTTCTTATGGCTGAGTAGTATTCCATTGTGTATATGTACCACATCTTCTTTATCCATTCATCTACTGATGGACATTTAGGTTGCTTCCAAGAGGATCAAAGCCAATTCTTGCTATTGTAAATAGTGCTGTGATAAACATAGGGGTGCATCTGTCTTTCTCAAACTTG
Source organism: Manis javanica (assembly GCF_040802235.1). Taxonomy (NCBI): domain Eukaryota; kingdom Metazoa; phylum Chordata; class Mammalia; order Pholidota; family Manidae; genus Manis; species Manis javanica. The sequence continues at coordinate 86,125,409 of NC_133169.1, read as the reverse complement.
ATTGCTGCATTCTTAGAGTAAATTCCTAGGAATGGAATTCCTGGGTCAAATGGTAAGTCTGTTTTGAGCATTTTGATGAACCTCCATACTACTTTCCACAATGGTTGAACTAATTTACATTCCCACCAGCAGTGTAGGAGGGTTCCCCTTTCTCCACAGCCTTGCCAACATTTGTTGTTGTTTGTCTTTTGGATGGCTGCCATCCTTACTGGTGTGAGGTGATACCTCATTGTAGTCTTAATTTGCATTTCTCTGATAATTAGCAATGTGGAGCATCTTTTCATGTGCCTGTTGGCCATCTGTATTTCTTTTTCGGAGAACTGTCTGTTTAGTTCCTCTGCCCATTTTTTAATTGGATTATTTGTTTTTTGTTTGTTGAGGCATATGAGCTCTTTATATATTTTGGATGTCAAGCCTTTCTCGGATCTTTCATTTACAAATATATTCTCCCTTACTGTAGGGTTCCTTTTTGTTCTATTGATGGTGCTTTTTGCTGTACAGAAGCTTTTCAGCTTAATATACTCCCACTTGTTCATTTTTGCTGTTGTTTTCCTTGCCCAGGGAGATATGTTCAAGAAGAGGTCACTCATGTTTATGTCTAAGAGGTTTTTGCCTATGTTTTTTTCCAGGAGTTTAATGGTTTCATGACTTACATTCAGGTCTTTGATCCATTTTGAATTTACTTTTGTATATGGGGTTAGACAATGGTCCAGTTTCATTCTCCTACATGTAGCTGTCCAGTTTTGCCAGCACCATCTGTTGAAGAGACTGTCATTTCGCCATTGTATGTCCATGGCTCCTTTATCAAATATTAATTGACCATATATGTTTGGGTTAATGTCTAGAGTCTCTAGTCTGTTCCACTGGTCTGTGGCTCTGTTCTTGTGCCAGTATCAAATTGTCTTGATTACTATGGCTTTATAGTAGAGCTTGAAGTTGGGGAGTGAGATCCCCCCTACTTTATTCTTCTTTCTCAGGATTGCTTTGGCTATTCGGGGTCTTTGGTGTTTCCATATGAATTTTTGAATTATTTGTTCCAGTTCATTGAAGAATGTTGCTGGTAATTTGAGAGGGATTGCATCAAATCTGTATATTGCTTTGGGCAGGATGGCCATTTTGACGATATTAATTCTTCCCAGCCATGATCATGGGATGAGTTTCCATTTGTTAGTGTCCCCTTTAATTTCTCTTAAGAGTGACTTGTAGTTTTCAGAGTATAGGTCTTTCACTTCTTTGGTTAGGTTTATTGCTAGGTATTTTATTCTTTTTGATGCAATTGTGAATGGAATTGTTTTCCTGATTTCTCTTTTTATTGGTTCATTGTTAGTGTATAGAAAGCTACAGATTTCTGTGTGTTAATTTTGTATCCTGCAACTTTGCTGTATTCTGATATCAGTTCTAGTAGTTTTGGGGTGGAGTCTTTAGGGTTTTTTATGTACAATATCATGTCATCTGCAAATAGTGATAGTTCAACTTCTTCTTTACCAATCTGGATTCCTTGTATTTCTTTGTTTTGTCTGATTGCCGTGGCTAGGACCTCCAGTACTGTGTTAAATAGCAGTGGGGAGGGTTGACATCCCTGTCTTGTTCCCGATCTCAGAGGAAAAGCTTTCAGCTTCTCGCTCTTCAGTATAATGTTGGCTTTGGGTTTATGATATATGGCCTTTATTATGTTGAGGTACTTGCCCTCTATTCCCATTTTGCTGAGAGTTTTTATCATGAATGGATGTTGAATTTTGTCAAATGCTTTTTCAGCATCTATGGAGATGATCATGTGGTTTTTGTCTTTCTTTTTGTTGATGTGGTGGATGATGTTGATGGATTTTCGAATGTTGTACCATCCTTGCATCCCTGGAATGAATCCCACTTGGTCATGGTGTATGATCCTTTTGATATACTGTTGAATTCAGTTTGCTAATATTTTATTAAGTATTTTTGCATCTACATTCATCGGGGATATTGGTCTGTAATTTTCTTTTTTGGTGGGGTCTTTGCCTGGTTTTGGTATTAGGGTGATGTTGGCTTCATAGAATGAGTTTGGGAGTATTCCCTCCTCTTCTATTTTTTGGAAAACTTTAAGGAGAATGGGTATTATGTCTTCTCTGTGTGTCTGATGAAATTCCGAGGTAAATCCGTCCGGCCCCGGGGTTTTGTTCTTGGGTAGTTTTTTGATTACTGTTTCAATTTCTTTGCTCGTAATTGGTTTGTTTAACTTTTGTGTTTCTTCCTTTGTCAGTCTTGGAAGGTTGTATTTCTCTAGGAAGTTGTCCATTTCTTCTAGGTTTTCCAGCTTGTTGGCATATAGGTTTTCATAGTAGTCTTTAATAATTCTTTGTATTTCTGTGAAGTCTGTCGTGAATTTTCCGTTCTCATTTCTGATTATGTTGATTTGTGTTGATTCTCTTTTTCTCTTAATAAGTTGGGCTAGAGGCTTATCTATTTTGTTTATTTTCTCAAAGAACCAGCTCTTGGTTTCATTGATTTTTGCTATTGTTTTATTCTTCTCAATTTTGTTTATTTCTTCTTTGATCTTTATTATGTCCCTCCTGCTGACTTTAGGCCTCATTTGTTCTTCTTTTTCCAATTTCGATAATTGTGATGTTAGACTATTCATTTGGGATTGTTCTTCCTTCTTCAAGTGTGCCTGGATCGCTATATACTTTCCTCTTAAGACTGCTTTCGCTGAGTCCCACAGAAGTTGGGGCTTTGTGTTATTGTTGTCATTTGTTTCTATATATTCCTTGATCTCTATTTTGATTTGTTCGTTGATCCATTGATTATTTAGGAGCATTTTGTTAAGCCTCCATGTGTTTGTGAGCCTTTTTGTTTTCTTTGTAGAATTTATTTCTACTTTCATACCTTTGTGGTCTGAAAAATTGGTTGGTAGAATTTCAATATTGTGGAATTTACTGAGGCTCTTTTTGTGAGCTAGTATGTGGTCTATTCTGGAGAATGTTCCATGTGCACTTGAGAAGAATGTATATCCTGTTGCTTTTGGATGTAGAGTTCTATAGATGTCTATTAGGTCCATCTGTTCTACTGTGTTGTTCAGTGCCTGTGTGTCCTTACTTATTTTCTGCCCAGTGAATCTATCCTTTGGGGTGAGTGGTGTGTTGAAGTCTCCTAAAGTGAATACATTGCAGTCTATTTCCCCCTTTAGTTCTGTTAGTATTTGTTTCACATATGCTGGTACTCCTGTGTTGGGTGCATATATATTTAGAATGGTTATATCCTCTTGTTGGACTGAGCCCTTTATCATTATGTAGTATCCTTCTTTATCTCTTGTTACTTTCTTTGTTTTGAAGTCTATTTTGTCTGATATTAGTACTGCAACCCCTGCTTTCTTCTCGCTGTTGTTTGCCTGAAATATGTTTTTCCATCCCTTGACTTTTATTCTGTACATGTCTTTGGGTTTGAGGTGAGTTTCTTGTAAGCAGCATATAGATGGGTCTTGCTTTTTTATCCATTCTATTACTCTGTGTCTTTTGATTGGTGCATTAAGTCCATTTACATTTAGGGTAACTATTGAAAGATATGTACTTATTGCCATTGCAGGATTTAAATTCGTGGTTACCAAAGATTCAAGGTTAGCCTCTTTAGTATCTTACTGCCTAACTTAGCTCGCTTATTGAGCTGTTATATACACTGTCTGGAGATTCTTTTCTTCTGTCCCTTCTTATTCCTTCTCCTCCATTCTTCATATGTTGGGTGTTTTGTTCTGTGCTCTTTTTAGGAGTGCTCCCATCTAGAGCAGTCCCTGTAGGATGCCCTGTAGAGGTGGTTTGTGGGAAGCAAATTCCCTCAGCTTTTGCTTCTCTGGGAATTGTTTAATCCCACCATCATATTTAAATGATAGTTGTGCTGGGTACAGTATCCTTCGTTCAAGGCCCTTCTGTTTCATTGCATTAAATATATCATACCATTCTCTTCTGGCCTGTAGGGTTTCTGTCGAGAAGTCTGATGTTAGCCTGATGGGTTTTCCTTTATAGGTGACTTTTTTCTCTCTAGCTGCCTTTCAAACTCTTTCCTTGTCCTTGATCTTTGCCATTTTAAGTATTATGTGTCTTGGTGTTGTCCTGCTTGGATCCTTTCTGTTGGAGGTTCTGTGTATTTCCTTGGTCTGTTCGATTATTTCCTCCCCCAGTTTGGGGAAGTTTTCAGCAATTATTTCTTCAAAGGTACTTTCCATCCCTTTTCCTCTCTCTTCTTTTCTGGTACCCCTATAATACGGATATTGTTCCTTTTAGATTGGTCACACAGTTCTCTTAATATTGTTTCATTCCTGGAGATCCTTTTATCTCTCTCTATGTCAGCTTCTATGCGTTCCTATTCTCTGGTTTCTATTCCATCAATGGCCTCTTGCATCTTATCCATTCTGCTTATAAATCCTTCCAGAGTTTGTTTTATTTATGTAATCTCCTTCCTGGCATCTGTGATCTCCCTCCGGACTTCATCCCATTTCTCTTGCATATTTCTCTGCATCTCTTTCAGCATGTTTATGATTTTTATTTTGAATTCTTTTTCAGGAAGACGGGTTAGGTCTGTCTCCTTCTCTGGTGTTGCCTTTGTGATCTTGGTTTGCCTGTAATTTTGTCTTTTCATGGTGATAGGAATCGTTTGCAGAGCTGGGACGAGTGACAGCTGGAAGAACTTCCCTTCTTGTTTGTTTGTGGCCTTCCTCTCCCCCTTTGCAAGGCGCTGGGTTCTCGCAGGTGTGGATGTGGTCTGGATGTTGTCCTGTGTCCTCTGGTCTTTATTGTAGGAAGAGTTGTCTTTGTTGTATTTTCATAGATATATGTGGTTTTGGGAGGAGATTTCCGCTGCTCTACTGACGCCACCATCTTAGGAGCCAGTGTCTTTAGGATTTTTTATGTACAATATCACGTCATCTGTAAACAGCGACAGTTTGACTTCTTCCTTGCCAATCTGAATGCCTTTTATTTCTTTGTGTTTTCTGATTACCATGGCTAGGACCTCCAGTACTATATTGAATAAGAGTGGGAAGAGTGGGCATCCTTGTCTTTTTCCCGATCTTAGAGGAAAGGCTTTCAGGTTCTCACTGTTAAGTATGATGTTAGCTGTGGGTTTGTCATATATGACCTTTATGATGTTGAGGTACTTGCCCTCTATACCCATTTGTTGAGAGTTTTTATCATGAATGAATGTTGAATTTTGTCGAATGCTTTTTCAGCATCTATGGGGATGATCATGTAGTTTTTGTCCTTTTTGTTGGTGTGGTGGATGATGTTGATGTATTTTTGAATGTTGTACCATCATTGCATCCCTGGGATGAATCCCACTTGGTCATAATGGATGATCTTCTTGATGTATTTTTGAATTTGGTTTGCTAATATTTTGTTGAGTATTTTTGCATCTATGTTCATCAGATATTGGTCTGTAATTTTCTTTTTTTGTGGTGTCTTTGTCTGGTTTTGGTATTAGAGTGATGTTGGCTTCATAGAATGAGTTTGGGAGTATTCCCTCCTCTTCTACTTTTTAGAAAACTTGAAGGAGGATGGGTATTAGGTCTTCACTAAATGTTTGATAAAATTCAGCAGTGAGACCATCTGGTACAGGAGTTTTGTTCTTAAGTAGTTTTTTGATTGCTGATTCAATTTTGTTGCTGGTAATTGGTCAATTAAATTTTCTGTTTCTTCCTGGGTCATCCTTGGAAGGTTGTATTTTTCCAGAAAGTTGTCCATTTCTTCTGTGTTATTCAGTTTGTTACCATATAATTTTTCAGAGTATTCTCTCATAATTCTTTGTATTTCTGTGGTCTCTGTAGTGACTTTTCCTTTCTCATTTCTGACTCTGTTTATGTGTGTAGACTCTCTTTTTTTCTTGATAAGTCTGGCTAGGGTTTTTTCTATTTTATTTTCTCAAGTCTTCCTTGATTCTTTCTATTGTTTTATTCTTCTCGATTCTATTTATTTCTGCTTTAATCTTTATTATGTTCCTCCTTCTACTGAGTTTGGGCCTCATTTGTTCTTCCTTTTCTAGTTTCATTAATTGTGAGTGAGTTTAGACTGTACATTTGGGATTGTTCTTTCCTGAGGTAGGCCTGTATTGCAATATATTTCCCTCTTAGCATGGCCTTTGCTGCATCCCACAGGTTTTTGCGGTGTTGATTTATTGTTATCATTTGTCTCCATATATTGCTTGATCTCTGCTTTTATTTATCATTGATCCATTCATTATTTAGGAGCATATTATTAAGCCTTCATGTGTTTGTGGGCTTTTTAATTTTCTTTGAGTAATTTATTTCTAGTTTCATAACTTTGTGATCTGAGAAGCTGGTTGGTACAATTTCAGTCTTCTTGAATTTACTGAGGTTCTTTTTGTGGCCTAGTATATGATCTATTCTTGAAAATGTTATATTTGCACTTGAGGAGAATGTGTATCCTATTGCTTTTGGAACGAGTGTTCTGTAGATGTCTGTTAGGTCCATCTATTCTAATACATTGTTCATTGCCTCTGTCTCTTTATTTTCTGTCTGGTTGATCTGTCCTTTGGAGTGAGTGGTGTTTTTGAAGTCTCCTAAAATGAATGCATTGTATTCTATTTGCCACTTTAATTCTGTTAGTATTTGTTTCACATATGTAGGTGATCCTGTGTTGGGTGCATAGATATTTATAATAGTTATGTCTTCTTGTTGGACTGACCCCTTTATCATTATGTAATGTCCTTCTTTGTTTCTTGTTACTTTCTTTGTTTTGAAGTCTATTTTGTCTGATACAAGTACTGCAACTCTTGTGTCAGAAAAAGTAGGGCTTTTTTCTATTAGTTGCATGAAATATCTTTTTCCATCCCTTTACTTTCAGTCTGTATGTCTTTGGGCTTGAAGTGAGTCTCTTGTAGGCAGGATATAGATGGGTCTTGTTTTTTTATCCATTCAGTGAGTCTACATCTTTTGATTGGTGCATTCAGACCATTTACATTTAGGGTGATTATTGATAGGTAAGTACTTTTTACCATTGCAGGCTTTAGATTCATGGTTACCAAAGGTTCAAGGGTAATTCTCTTACTGTCTAATTTAACTCACTTTGTGTTCTATTACAAACACAACCTAAAGATTATTTTGGGGTTTTTTCCCCTCCTTTTTCTTCCTCCATTCTTTGTATGTTATTAATCATATTCTGTACTCTTTGTCTATCCCTTGGGTGACATCTGTTTAGCCTTAGGAATATTTCCATCTATAGGAGTCCCTCCAAAATGCACTGTAGAGATGGTTTGTGGGGGGTAAATTCTCTCAGCTTTTGCTTATCTGAAAATTGTTTAATCCCTCCTTCAAATTTAAATGATAACCTTTCTGGGTAGACTATTCTTGGTTCAAGGCCCTTCTGCTTCATTGCATTAAATATATCATGCCACTCCCTTCTGGCCTGTACGGTTTCTGTTAAGAAATCTGATGATAGCCTGATGAGTTTTCCTTTGTATGTGATCTTTTTTCTCTGTCTAGCTGCTTTTGGTCTGTCTTTATCCTTTATCTTTTCCATTTTAATTATTATATGTCTTGGTGTTGTCTTCCTTTGGTCCCTTGTGTTGGGAGATCTATGCATCTCCATGGCTTGAGAGACTATCTCCTTCCCGAGATTGGGAAAGTTTTCAGCAATTACCTCTTCAGTGACACTTTCTATCCTTTTTCTCTCTCTTCTTCTGGTACCCCTATTATGCAAATATTGTTCCAGTTGGATTGGTCACACAGTTCTCTCATTATTCTTTCATTGCTGGAGATTCTTTTTTCTCTCTGTGCCTCAGCTTCTTTGTATTCCTCTTCTCTAATTTCTATTCCATTTACTGTGTTTTCTGCTACATCTAATCTGCTTTTAAATCCCTCCATTGTATGTTTCATTTCAGATATGGAATTTCTTAATGATTGAATCTCCATCTTAAATTCGTTTCTGAGTTCTTGAATATTTTTCTGGACCTCCATAAGCATGTTTATGATTTTTATTTTGAACTCTCTTTCAGGAAGATTGGTAAGTTCACTTTCATTTGGTCTTTTCTGTGGGGTTTGTGAGATTTTGGTCTGAACCATGTTCTTTTGATGTTTCATATTTCTGTGTGGTGCCCTCCAGTGCCCAGAAGCTCCAGTCTCTGGAGCTGCTCAGCCCCTAGAGTGAGGTTGGGGGTTATAGGGGAGAGGAGCTGGTGCCCTGTTTCATGAGGTCTTCTCTCTTCTTAAGGTCTGTATGCAGTCTGGTGCAGCCTTCTTTCCTGTTGCTCTTTTGGGTTAGTTGTATTAACTGTATTTTCACACTATCTGTGGTTTTGGGAGGAGTTCTCTGTCTCACCTCTCACTCCACCATCTTGAATTGTCCCACTGAGGAAGGGGAGTGTCAACAGAGTTTTTCTTGGCTTCAATGGCAGGAGTCATGGCACAAGGGGGAACCATTTATCTGTCAGTGGAGGTTAGGTCTCATGATGTCTTAAGGTTCCTTTGAGCTCAGGATGCTAGTGTCCCTGGAGTTCTGAGGGATTTACGTTCTTTTATAAATTTGAAATGGGAGTTGGAAAGAGGATGTCTTGTAGATGATTTTTAGAGAGGTGATTTCTACCAAAAGGGAACCGGACCAGAAGTACTCAGTAGGGAGTGAGTCCACTCATGAGTGGGAGGAAGCACCAAGGGCCGAACTTCCAAGCACTGCCTGTGCTCCTGTAGGGGACTTGAGAGTATATAGTGGGTAGATTGTATATAACCAAATGACAGGTGCAGAGTTCACATTAGGTGCTCAGGACTGGGAGCATTGGAAGGAGGCACAGCTGGGGGCAGCATCAGCCGTTGTGACAGCAGGGTGGAGATGGGGATCAGGCTGCTTGTCGAAAGTATACACTTCAGCAGGTTTGCTGGAGCACCAGCCTTGTGCTCAGCAACCCGAAACATCCACACCTCCTTGCCCATGCTTGGGTGGGCACCTGCCAGCACAGTTCCCTGAGGAGCAGGAAGCCAGAGCAGGGCAGCTGCTTTTGTAAGCTTTATGGTGCATTGCTACAAAACTGGCTTAGATCTGTGATTGACTTAAGTTTATCAGGGAAACCTTAAACCCATCTCCCTGGTTGTTGGCGAGCAGTTGCTCTCATTTAAATCTCTCCCATGTCTGCCTAATTATGCTGCTGGCTATAGCCTAATTTGTTTTCTGTTCTGATATCTTAGGGAGTGGGATAGAGACTACCCCCATCTTAAATAGGTTTGGTTGGCCTGCTGGTGGCCCCAGCCAAGGAAAGCTGTCATGGGTGTTTTCAGTGTAGTACAAGCCTATTGAATCGGCTCATCTACTGCCTTCTCAATTTGGATGACCCAAAGCTTTCATTGTTACTTAACTTTTGGAGCCTTAACAGGGTGTTCTAACATAAAAATTCTACAAAAATCGTACTCAACTCTTCTTTACAGAACTGAGTCAGGTATGTACTATGCCTATTAACACTCTGTCTGACTATCTATCAGGGTACTGGTCCTTGTGCCATACCTGGGAAAATTGAACAAATCACAGAAAGGCAAGAGCCAGGCAAACACCATTCTAGAGCACTCTCTGGAGTTAACCCTAAGCATCTCACATGCATTATCTCTTATTCCTTACAGGGAACTCTGTGAAATGGGTACTCTGAGCCCCATTCAGCATTTGAGCTAAGAGGTTATTTTCCCAATACCTCAGAGTTATCAGGTGGTGGAACTGAACCTGGAACCTGGGCCTTCCTCAGCCTGTGTCCTCCACCACTGTATTGGACAACTGTCCAGGTCATCCAAATGCCATAGGCCATAGCTCCCTCTGGTGAAACTAGCAGTGCAGGTGAAGAAAGCAAAGCACAGCACTACTTAGTAGGTCTCTTAATCCTAATGATCCAATTTGACAACAAATTGGAGTTGTCATTGTACTTTGATAGGTGAAAGAAGGCTCAGGTGACTGACCTCATTTTGTCATTCAAGTTGCCTGCATTTAAAGGAGGCACTTTCATTATGGGAGGCAAGGATTTGGGAGTAGTTAATCCTTGACTGTCTTCTCTACATTGTATCTGTTGTTCAGTCTGCTCTTTTTCCCACCCTGATTTGCATTCTGTTTCCCCTCCCGCAAAAAGGAGAGACTTAAGAGTTCTATCCTTCAGAACTAGTTTGAAGAGAAGTTCTGCCCTAAGAATTTTGCTCTTCTTATACCTATGGATTTCCTCTTTCCAGTGTAGGCAGCACCCAAGCTGAGGGGCTTTTGCAGCAGGCACTGGGGAAATTGTAGATGTCAGGTGTTGCTGTTTTGAAATAATTCATAGAGCCATGTTTGGCTGTGGAGGTAACAGGTGCTGTAAAAGAAAACAAATAGAGCCAATTATGATGTCAGGATCCCTGGGGACTGGTGGGGTGGGCTGGACAAGGGAAGGATTAAAAATTACAGCACAGTATCTTAGCACTTTGGTTTTTTAACCCCCTTATTAAATTATAACCTCTGTCTGAGGAAAATAAATGAGAACAAGGGTATGTTTAGAATACAGTCTTTGTGTTTTAAATTTGACTAATGAGTGGTTTTAGCATTTCCATTTGGTTCTCAGTCAACCTGTGTTCAAAGTGTCTATTAACCAATAAATATCACAAAAAAAAAAGAGTCAGAAATGGTTGCCACTCCTGCTAATAAGCTACTAATGAAACTGTGCCTGGGTGGGAAATGCAGGCACTCTGGAATCCCCAAGGGTCTTCTCCAGAAAATGAGCAGGAGTGAGCTAAGGCCCCTGGCCCCTGGGAAAGAGGCACATTTAATACCTTCACTTCGAATTTGCCATTCCCCCCTGCACCCTGCTCCTGTCGTTTTTGAGTAACAGTCATTGCTAGTATCTCTTGGTTAACATCAGTTATAGTGAGACTTTAAAAAAGTTTTATTTGACTCAGTAATTCCTAAGTGGGTTTGGAGAGCTGGAAGAACAGTAGCTGTGCTGTGCTTTATTTCTGGCTTCTTAGTCTTTGGTCTCTTGGCGATTCCCCTCTTCTTCTAATTTTCTTTAAGCCTTTTCTCTATCTCTGCATCTCTAACACACACATGCACAATTAAAAATAGGTTGAAGTCTGAATATGTTCAAGATTTTGTAGGGTTGAGAGAATAGGGGGTGGGTAGGGAGTATATCTTAGAAAAAGAAGTGACCAGAACTAGTAGACCATAGCAGTCAACCGGAAAACCGAATTCCCAGCATGGATGTAAAAGCCCAAGAGCTCTGATTAAGGGGCTGTGCTATACTTACTAGTCTCATTTACTGGGTCTTCTAAGTTAAAGATGGACATGGGACACATTGAGGGTAGAGATAGAAAAGGGAACAGAGGCAGGGAACAGGGCTAGCAAACAGTGTGGGCTACCCATCAAGGGTCTCTGGGTGAAAGCCCCTCTGTCCCTTTCCCCTGTTCTCCTTTACTCCACCTCTGGCATTATTAAATTTGGAGGCTCTGACAGGTACCCTTGGGAGGTGGGGGCGGTGTCACTGCATGTGCTTAAAAGTCTGGTGCTTTGAGGGAAGGAGGACCAACACAGAGCCATGATAGGATTCCTAGTTTTTCTGGTCAAAACACATCATTCTTTACTGTCTTTCTCTTCCCATTCCCTACCTGTTCCCCTGGTTCAAGCTATATTATGTCTGATTAGGACAAGTATAATAGATTAACACTTGGCCTCCTTGCTTTCTGTCTCCCTATTTTATATGCTGAGCTCCAAGTGCTTCCATTGGAGTTACTCATGGCCGCCTGAATATGTCTACTTCGTTGCTTGCCCGAGAGCTGTTCTCTGGACTTGGAGCTCTAAATGTTGCTACCCTTGTCCCTCATTCACTTTATAGTCCTCAATGACAGCGGTTGGGCTTGTTCATGTGGTGTCCTCCCCAGTGCCCAGTGCACAAGTGGCCCTCAGTGGGTGGGCAGTGAGCTGCGGTAGAAGAAGTAGGGAAGGGCAGACTCTTTCCCAGTCCTCAGTAAATGTGGTTGACTAGTTAGTTGTGGAAGGAGGCTCTCTCGGTGTCCTAGATCGGGTTTCTTTAGCCTTTGTCCTGACGGCTATTCACAGTACCTTTCCAACGGTGACGCAGGGAATCTAAATAGCATTGCTAGTCCTTGTCCTTGAAGAGTACTGCTTTTTTGAATTCTGTATACAGAGGGTGGAGACCACCTGTTGTCCTCGAGAACTGGGAAGGAAACATTGGTTGGTTACAGCAGATGAGATTTCAGAGGGTAGTTCTGGAGGCTGGTGGGAGCTGTTAGGATAGCTGTTCCTGAGGACGCCTGTGGGGTATCTTGTTTTGAGGGCTTTAATGCAGGTGAGGAATTTTCTCCCTTGCTTGGAAGCCAGGCCAGAGAACTGCTCTAAGGTCCTGCCAGATTCTAAATCCTATGACTCAGAGTGAAAAATTAGTTTGGGGAATATTTGTATTTGTTCTCATTATGTTATTATTTAGTCCTTTTAGAAAATGTATAAATAAATATAACTACAGTCCAGACTGGTTCATTATATGTTTTGCTGTTTAAGAAAAAGGTTTCCATTTGTGTTTTCCTTAAAAAAATAACAACATTAAGCTTTGGTTCAGAGTTCAGTACTCTAGAGAGTTTTGTGTACATTTTTTGTTACGGATTCAGTTCAGCCCTGCCTTGAAAACAGGATAGATGCTCATTTGTGTGAGGCAGGGATCTTGCCAGGACTTGTTTGGGGGTTTTGAATAAAAAAGCAGAGGGCTGTGGTAGTCATGGCAACTGAGCCTGCAAAGTCGCAGCTCTGACCAGCCCTGGTTCAGAGCTTCGAGGCCAGTGAGGTGAGTGGCGGTGCTTCCTTTTCCATATTCCTCCTGTTCCTTCTTGTCTGAGGAGTGAGGGGCAGGGTGCTGGCATTCAGGCCGACCTTTCTGGAGGCCTATGTATTGAGCCTGAGCTTATAGGCACAAGTAATTGGTCCCTGCCCTTCAGAAACTCAGCATAATCAGAAATTTTTACTCTGGACACATACCTATAGGACTTGATAAATAAAATGTCTTTGTTTCATCCTGGTTGACATTTACCTTTTTGAGGCTGTATTTCCTGAGGCACTTTTAACTTCTTCTGAGCCCTGACAGAGCAGTTTTCTCATTTGTACAACAATCGAACACATTAGGAAAAGCTGACAGGATAGATTCTTTTCATTCAACACAAGGGCATGAAGATTCAGAAAGAAAAAGGAATTTGGCTAAATTCACCTGGCTCTCAAAGACAGAGCTGAATGGGTAGCAGAGTTCCAGGGCTGATGGTTGTATTGGCTAGTTCTGGTCGGAACAGGCTGTGCCAGGGCAGCCCTTGATTTTCTGCCATTGCATCCAGGTATGGCTCGAAAGAGCCTAGAAGTCCCTGGAGGGAGAGGTTCCAGGCAGGAGCCTAGTTATTCCATACCTCTCACTCCTCCCAGAGCCATATAACTACTGAGGCATCTGATACCATGACAAAAATGAGAACACCATGACATCCATCTCAGTTGGCCCTGTCTCTGCTGAAGCAGGGCGGCCAGGCTGCCCAGCCGTCTCCCTGCAGGCACTAACCGAGGGGGACGCTGCCACTGTTGAGTCTGGAGGTGCAGGTGTCTAATTACCAGGCACTGGGATGAGTTGGAATGAAGACTGAGTCAGGTAAAATTTGCCAAAAGGTAAAAACGTCTTTTTCAGCAGTCACAAACTGGCTGTGGGCTGAATTCCACTTACAGTATGTTTTGTTTAGCTTTTTTATATTTAAAATTTTTAAGGCTCTTAGAGGGGGCATTTTTCTCAGCCCTTGCCACTCCCTGTTGTCTTACAGATGGCCTTCCTCACTCATCTCTCTTGCCTGCCTCCCGTGGGCATTTGTGTCGGCTCCTGCCCCTTGGAGCACTATTTCTTACCTGCCAGGGTTCTTCTTGCACAGGTGCTTCATGGCCTCAGTTTTCCTAGGCCCATTTTCTCCTTTCTGCCCTACCCAGAACTGTCCTTCTGGGGATATATGTAGGCTCTGAGATTAGCTCTCTATTCTGGTCCCTAGAAATACTTGCTGTTGCTTGGACAGTATCTAATAAACTAATGCTATTCCAGGATTCAAAAGGAGAAGGTACTGCTTTATCCAAGAAATGAAAATTTTTAAACAACTTTGAGATAAAATTTATATATCATAAAATTTACTCATTTAAAGTGTACAATGGGAATAATTCTCAAGTATCCTAGGAAAGGATGGTGGAATAGATGGGTGGTTTCTAGACTATGATGTTTCATGGATCAGAAAAACTTAAAAAGAAAATTTGGGTGAGCAAAGGCCAACTCTTTTTTTTTTTTTTAGGTATCATTGATATACAATCACATTAGCAACATTGTGGTTACTAGATTCCCCCCATTATCAAGTCCCCACCACATACCCCATTACAGTCACTGTCTATCAGCGTAGTAAGATGCTATAGAGTCACTACTTGTCTTCTCTGTGCTATACTGCCTTCTCCGTGCCCCCACTACATTATGTGTGCTAATCATAATCGAAGGTCAACTCTTTTACTTTGTTGAGTTAAGGGCCATAACATAGAAACAATTCACTATCTCCATCATCATCATTATCTCATTTTATACAAGGACTTTTTTTTTTTTTTTTTACTTTTTCTAGTCTGTGTTTATTGAGGAATTTTTCAATTTCTTCTAAGCTTTTTTTAAATTTTGTTATCACTAATCTACAATTACATGAAGAACATTATGTTTACTAGGCTCCCCTCTTCACCAAGTCCCCCCCACAAACCCCATTACAGTCACTGTCCGTCAGTGTAGTAAGATGCTGTAGAGTCACTACTTGTCTTCTCTGTGTTGCACAGCCCTCCCCATGCCTCCCCTCCACATTATGCATGCTAATCGTAATGCCCCCTTTCTTTTTCCCTGCCCTTTTCCCTCCCTTCCCACCCATCCTCCCCAGTCCCTTTCCCTTTGGTAACTGTTAGTCCATTCTTGGGTTCTGTGATTCTGCTGCTGTTTTGTTCCTTCAGTTTTTGCTTTGTTCTTATACTCCACAGATGAGTGAAATCATTTGGTACTTGTCTTTCTCTACCTGGCTTATTTCACTGAGCATAATACCCTTTAGCTCCATCCATGTTGTTGCAAACGGTAGGATTTGTTTTCTTCTTATGGCTAAGTAATATTCCATTGTGTATATGTACCACATCTTCTTTATCCATTCATCTACTGATGAACACTTAGGTTGCTTTCATTTCTTGGCTATTATAAATAGTGCTGTGATAAACATAGGGGTGCATCTGTCTTTTTGAAACTGGGCTGCTGCATTCGTAGGGTAAATTCCTAGAAGTGGAATTCCTGGGTCAAATGGTATTTCTATTTTGAGCTTTTTGAGGAACCTCCATACTGCTTTCCACAATGGTTGAACTAATTTACATTCCCACATAAATATGGAACACTTCACGAATTTGCATGTCATCCTTGCGCAGGGGCCATGCTAATCTTCTCTGTATCATTCCAATTTTAGTATATGTGCTGCCGAAGTGAGCACTACAAGGACATTTTTAATACTACAAAGATAGAAGTTATATAATTTTTAGAAAAAATAACTGTTCTTTATATTGGACACTTTTAAATTCCTTGTTTCAGGACCATTGGAATGAATTGCCACAAACTGCCTTAAAACTTGGCTCAAACCACTAGTACTTTTTTTTTGTATAGCTGTCTTAAAGCTGTAGTAATAGTTCACATACCCTTCAGATGCCCTCAAAATAAACAATTAACCCAACCAGGTTGTGGAGGAGTATGAACCACAAAATGGAATGTAGACACTAACAAATGAACCAAGCATTACAAATTATAATCATATTGTAGGGGGTAGAGAAGAAAAGAACTAATAACCTAAGTGACTTTGTGGAACAATATCCTGACTAGATACCACAAAACTGAAGAGAAAAGAAATGTACATAAATGCTGTAATCTAGTTTGATAACTGTTTCTCAAAGGGGTTTGGGTTAGCAATTTTGAAACTACTTTATTTATATATTGAAATTGAGCAATAAATGTATTGCAGATAATAAAAGCCAGATTTCTCATTGTTGTGAAAAGAAGTTACAGATAATGAGATGGGGGGAACAAATGAACTCTGTGGCATTAGATTGGAATCTGACATAGCAGTATAAACTTGTAGGTCTTTTTAAATTTTATCAAATGTACATCACAGTGGTTCCACAGTACCCCTCCCCCTTCCCCCTGCCCCCATCCACTCCCCTCCCCCTTAACCACTAGTCACTTCTCAGTGTCTATGAGTCTAATACTGTTTTGTTTTATTGGTCATGCTTTGTTTTTATATTCCACAAATGAGTGAAATCATACAGTACTTGTCTTTCTTTGCCTGGCTTATTTCACTGAGCATAATACCCCTCCTAGATCCATCCATGTTGTTGCAAATGGTGGGATTTCTTTTCTTTTTATGGCTGAATAATATTCCATTGTGTATATGTACCACATCTTCTTTATCCACTCATCTCTTGATGGACACTTAGGTTGCTTCCATATCTTGGCTATAGCAAACATAGGGGTGCATATATTTTTTCAAATAAGGGCTTTTGTTTTCTTCAGGTAAATTCCTAGGAGTGGAATTACTGGGTCAAATGGTATTTCTATTTTTAGCTTTTTGAGGAACCTCCATAGTGCTTTCCACAGCAGTTACACCAATTTACAGTTCCACCAACAGTTGTAGGAGGGTTCCTATTTCTCCACACCCTCACGAGCATTTGTTATTTCTTTCTTATCTTTTGGATAGTGGTCATTCTAACTGGTGTGAAAGCTCATTGTGGCTTTAATTTGCATTTCCCTGATGATTAGCAATGTGGAGTATCTTTTCATGTGCCTATTGGACATTTGTATTTCTTCTTTGGAAAAGTGTTCAGGTCCTCTGCCCATTTTTTGATCAGGTTAATTGTTTTTTAGGTGTTGAGGCATGAGTTCTTTATTTATTTTGGATGTTAACCCCTTATCAGATGAGTCCTTACAAATATATTCTCCCATACTGTAGGAATGCCTTTTTGGTCTGCTGATGGTGTCCTTTGCTATACAGAAGCTTTTCATTTTGATGTAGTCCCACTTGTTCATTTTTTATTTTGTTTCCCTTGCCTGAGGACATGTGTTTGGAAAAAAGTTGCTCATGTTTATATTCAAGAGATTTTTGCCTATGTTTTCTTCTAAGAGTTTTATGGTTACATTCAGGTCTTTGATCCATTTCAAGTTTACTTTTGTGTATGGAATTAGACAATAACACAGTTTTATTCTCTTACATGTAGCTGTCCAGTTTTGCCAACACCAGTTGTTGAAGAGGCTGTCATTTCCTCACTGTATATTCATGGCTCCTTTATCATATATTAATTGACCATAGATGCATGGTTTTCTATCTGGGCTCTCTATTCTGTTCTATTGACCTATGGGTCTGTTCTTGTGACAGTACCAAATTGTCTTGATTACTGTGGCTTTGTAGTAGAACTTGAAGTTGGGGAGCATAATCAACTCTAGCTTTGTTCTTCCTTCTCAGGATTGCTTTGGCTATTTAGGGTATTTATGGTTTTACTTGAATTTTAGAACTATTTGTTCTAGTTTGTTGAGGAATGCTTTTGGTATTTTGATAGGGATTGCATTGAATGTGTGGATTTCATATGTGGCTTTTTGTATCTGTTTTCTTTCAGTTAACATAATGTATTCAAGGTTCATTCATGTTGTAGTATTTAGCAGTATTTTGTCCCTTTTAATAGCTGAATTCCACTGTATGGGCATATAGCATTTTGTTTAGTCATTGTTAAGTTGATGGACATTTTAGCTATTATAAACAACGCTGCAAAGAGCATTCACGTAGAAGATTTAGTGTGAATGTATGTTTTTAATTTTCTTGGATATATACCGACATGTGGAATTGTTGGGTTCATATGGTAACTATGTTTAACTTTCTGAGAAACTGCCAAACTGTTATTATACTTGGTTTGTTAGTTTGCTATAATTTTGTTTACTACAGTGGAAAAATCTCAGTAGAGATTATTTTTATTAGTTGATCAAAACCAATATCACCAGTAATAAGACATATTGACACCACAAACTTTGTGATATGAAGCACTGAGAAGAACATTGCATCATTTCTGTGATGCTTTTGTCAAGGATGCATGACCTCAGTTTAATCATGCGAAGACACCGGGCAATCCTGAATAACTGATCAGTATTCCTCAAAGGTGTCTTGGTCATAAAGACAAGGGAAGACTGAGGAATTGATGTAGACTGCAAGAGACTATGGAGAAATAAGAACCAAAAGGATCCATGTGGGATCCTGGAATTAAAAAGGACATTAGTGGAAACACTGGTAATGTCTGAAAAGGATCTTTGGTTTAATTAATAGTATTGTCAGTTTTGCAGTTCTGATCATTATCTAAGGCTATGTAAGATACTAATGTTGGAAAAGGCTATGTGTGCAATATATGGAAGCTCTCTGTACTGTTTCTGTAACATTTGTGTAAGTTTAAAGGTAGTAAAAAGTAAAAAGTTTAAAAAGCAAACCAGTCCTTTATCCTTGCTCACGCGGCTGCAGATCAGGTAAACCTGGCTAACCACAGCTGGGCGTGGCCAGGCTTAGCTCCAGTCTGCACTGTGGGTTCAAGTCTGCTCCACGGATCTCTCATCCTTCTTGGAACAGAATGCTAGCAGAGCATGTTCTTCTCATGGTGGCAGAATTCCAAGAGGTAAGCCAAACATACAGAACATTTCAAAGTACTGTGCAACATTTGCTAGCACCCCACTGGCCAAAGCTTATCATAAGTGAAGCCCATAGTCAAAGGGTGGGAAAGTGCATTTTAACTAGTAGGAAGGACTGCAAGGTCTCACGGCAAAGGATGTGGTTATAGGCAGGGTGGGGGAGGAAAAATTGGTGACAGTAATACGTCTACCACAGATCCCTACCCAACCCCCGCCCCCAATTCCTACCCTGGAAAAGCAGGAATTATTACGTGAATCTTAGCCTGTGACTGAAGTCAGTGACCGAGTCCCAGTGGAAGTCAAAACTTAAGTGTGATGTGTCCTTGTTTGATTTGGATAGAGCTTCCACTTAAACTCATAGACAGGTTTCCTCAGGTTGCAGTCTGTCTCTGGGGAGCCAGTGTTAGAGAAACATACACTGTAGGCTTTGCAGACCTGTTTGCCTTTCTGATTCCTGTTATTATCTGCCTGTCCCTTTGCTCTCCACCTCCCAGTCACTAACTCTACCTGCATGTGGCTTATGACTGGCCTCTGCTCTGCTTTTCCCATGTCCTGGTCCCTTCACAGGGGCCCTGGAAGGATGCAGGCCAAATCACATTCTCTAACTTGGCATTTTTCCCAGAGGGGTGGAAACATTTGAAATACTGTATTTTTTGCCTTTGCCGCTGCTGTTGCTATGGCTGGTTTCATGTATTTTAAATGAGCGTAACCTGTATTTTAAGTTAATGCTATTGTGCTGCTTTTGCCCCCTGTGGTGGCTTATGTAAAGGGAGTAATTTTGGAATTTTCCCCAAATAAAATAAATTGATTCACATAAAATCCTAGTTTCTTCCTTGCCCAGCTTAGCATGGTAGAATCTGTTATGTTTTGAAATTTGTAAACTCACATACTTCTTTTTTTTCCCATTTCTAATTTTGATTTTAAAAATCTGAAAATTCAAGATGCTATTATTAGTAGTATTAAACATAACTGTTAATATGCCTACTAATTGTTATGAATCCACTTTCCCTAGTGAAAATCTTGTTTGCCTTTATACACACCCTTAGATCAGCAAGAATTTTCTCTATTTCATTTTTAATTGTTCACTCAACAAATAATTATTGAGAATTTACTATATACCAGGCCATGTGATAGCCTAGGGATCAAATAGTGGATATTTATATTAACCAGATAAATTCTAAAAAACGAAAACATAACTACTCATTATGGGAAGTCCTTTAAAGAAAAGTTCGTGGTGCTGTTGAAACCTTAAGGGAGCAGCTGGATCTGGTCTCAGAAACAGAGGATTTAACTCTTAGCTGGGATTGGAAGGACGAGGAGATGGAGGATGAGGCTGGAAAGAGCATTCTGGGCAAAGGGAGCAGTAGGTGGAATGGCCCCACGGTAGGAGGTAGCCTGCTTCTTCCACGGACTGGGAGAAAGCCTGTGTGCCTAGAGCACGGGGAATGGGGCGCGCCCAGGGCTGAGGAGGCAGGCAGCAGCCAGCCGCTGAAGGACCTCACTGACCTGCAGGAGGATTGTAATCTTTATTTTAAGAACAGTAGGAAGCCATTAAGGTTTGAAGCAGGGGAATGATGTAGTCTTTGTATTTTGAAGAAAAAAATGATTCATTGTGAAGAACAGTGAGCTCAATTGGGAGGTGAGAGGAGATAGAGGAAAGTTGAAAGTGTCCAAAAAAGAGTTGGAGATGGTTTGGATAAGATTAGTAGTGGGGAGGACAGAGGGAGGGTATGAATTCAAGAGACATATAGTAAGAAAAACCATCATGTTTTAGAGATAGATTGGGTATTGCGGGGGGTGATAAAATGGAGTATCAAGGATGACCTACTTCACATTCAGCCAGGAAGATACTCTGTTGTTTTGTCATTGGACTCGTTTCACGTGCGACAACCTCTCTCCTTCGCACAGTCACAGATGAGATTGATGCTGAAGAAGTTATGCCTTGTGACCATGGGAATAGAAGTTGCGAGTTCTTTGTTGTTCTTACTAGTATTGGTCCTTCTCTCCTCCTAGAACCGACTTCTTCAGCCATTAGCTCTATTTTCCTACGCCATCCTGGGCTTCCTAATGGCACACCACAGCTCTCCAAGTTCTTCCTGCCTCTTTTGGGCCTCACCTCCTGAACGCAGCTGTCAGTTTCTGTGTCAGCCTCCTTTGCGTGCAGGTCTCCATCTATTTGGGGTTCCCCTTTGTCCCAGTCTGTGCCTCACTCTTTGCTTCACTTAACACCCAATTTAACCTTGCTCAGGAAGTCTCCCCAGAGAAAGGTTTCCCTATTTTACTCTGAACAAATGTGTACTTTTTATCTTTGAAGCATTTTGGATAGTTTTGAGGTTAGAAGAGGATCATTATGCACAAATACTCATGTACTTAAGTTCCCATTTATTCTTTAGCCAAATCTGCTGAAGTGGGGCAGCAGGAACAGAACAGCATGTCTTGGCATGGTGTTTCCCTGGCTTCTTGGTTCTATGATGGAGGCACATTGGTTGGTGGAACTTGGAGTTCATTATGCCAGGGTTGAGAAAACTTGAATTCTTGCTACATAATTACCCTTTTATACTCAGGGTTTACCCAGTCGTTCTGAGAGAACTTGTGCTATGTACTTCCCCTGAAGAAATATTTTCAGATTGTTAGTCTTTTTTGATTCTTGACTCAAACTCAGCATCAGCAAGGTAGTGCCATCCTCTGCCAGGAGAAATCGGAGTCAAAGTTCAGATGTCATAGTAGCATCTCTGCTTCTAGATTTCCAGCGCCCTGAAGAACCCTTGAAAGTCTCTCTCCCTGCAGCCCTTAACATTCCTCTTTTTATTCCTAGAACCCACCCCAGTGGCCTGATGTCTAGTAGTTGCTTGGTAAATATTAGGTGGGTGAATGAATAAGTGTAACATTCCAGTTGTAGTATGTGATCTTGCACAGTTGCTTTTTAACAATCCTATGGTGATTTTTTACAGTATATATGAATAGCCCATCCATTTACAACACTTTTTTGACAAGCCAACATCAGCTCTTCTCAGATAGGTGGGCACAGGCTTTTAGTTTCTCTTGGTTCCAATCCCACCGTGCTTGGCTTGCTGTGTCCTCCTGCCTTCCAGTCTCTTCCTTGTCCCTTCTCCTTTCTTATAAACATCAAGTACCAAAAATTTTATGTGTCAAGCTCTGTCCTAGGGGTTTGGGAAATAAAAAGGACGACGTATAATCCTGTGCCCGGGGAAGAGAAAGCTTCATTGAAAGAGCCTGGTTAACAGATGGGGGTGGGGAGGTATAAGCTTGCTGGAAGGGTAGGCTGCTGGGGTTCTGTGGGACTGTCAGGAAGGATGTCATGGAGGGGACAGTGACATAGCCATGTCCTGAAGGATAAGTAGGGATTCGCCATTCATCTACACATAACAAAGAGGCTTATTATTGTTCGATTTAAAGAAAACATGATAGTTTAAATATGCAGATTCTAACTGGGGGGCATTGGTTTCTGGATTTTAATGCAGATGCCCTGGCCCACTTTGCCTTAGACCCTCATTCTCTATGGATCAGCAGAAGGAAAGTATGTGAGTGGTGTGTGTATGTTAGAGAGATGGATGGATTCAGATAACAGCACAGCAGTCTGTTCTCCATGACCTAGTCCTGTTGGCTTGTTAGCCATCCCATCACAGTGTCCTTCCAAGGACCATGTATTTCATGAACCTTCTCTCTTCTTGGTTTTTAGGTCAGGCTGTCCCTGCAGGATCCCATGTACGGCTGAATCTCCAGACCGGGACAAGAGAAGTGAAACTCCACGATGAAGACAAGTTACAAAATAAATTGAAAGGGTCAAAAAAAGGCAAAAGGTACAGTGGTAACCCTAGGTAGGAACTGGGAAGCTGACTGATTTTGAAATACTGGAACTAATGATAATGATTTTTACCCAAATTCATGTGGCTTTTTAAAATGTTTGAAATAGCCCAGAATTTGTGACATAGGCATACCTCATTTTATTGTGCTTTGCTTTATTTTTTACAGATTGAAGCTTTGTGACAGTCCTGCATTGAGCAAGTCTATTAGTGCCATTTTTCCAATAGCATTTGCTTACTTTGTTTCACATTTTGGTAATTTTCACAATATTTCAGACTTTTTCATTGTTATATTTGTTGTGGTTATCTGTGATAGGTGATCTTTCATGTTACTATTGTAATTACATTGAGGTGCCACAAACCACACCCATATAAGTCAGTGAACTTAATCGATAAATGTTCTGTGTGTGTTCTCACTTCTTCACTGACCAGCTATTTCCCTGTCTCTCCCTCTCTTTGGGCCACCCTGTTCCCTGAGACACAACAATATTGAAAGTGTTCAAGGAAAAGGTAGAGTTGCACATCTCTCAATTTCAATCGAAAGCTTGTGTTAAGCATGTAAGAAGTGCCAGATGTCAGAGCGGCATCTCTGCTCTAGATTTCCAGTGTTCTAGATTTCTAGGCCTGTTTTGCCAAACCATTAGCCAAGTTGTGAATGTGAAGGAAAAGTTTTCCAGTGAACACATGAATGACAGGAAAGCAAGCAGCCCTTGCTGGTATGGAAAAAGTTTTAGTGGTTCTGGTTAGAAATACACAATCCACAACATTCACTTAAGCCAAATTCTAATTCAGAACTAACTCTTCAATTCCTCTGAAGGCTGAGAGAGGTGAGGAAGCGCAGACAAAGAGCTTGATGCTGGCAGAGGTGAGTTCACGAGGTTTAAGGAAGGGAGCTGTCTCCAGATTGTGGGAGCGCAGAGTGGGGCAGCAGCAAGTTATCCTCAAGATCTGGGTAAGAGTGAATGAAGGTGGCTGCACTGAACAACAGATTTCCAGTGCAGAGGAAACAGCTTTACACTGAAGAAGATGCCATCCAAGACCTTTATACCTAGAGAGAAGTCAATGCCTGGCTTCAAAGCTTCAGAGGATAGGCTGACTCTTGTGAGGGGCTAATGCAGCCGGTGACTTTCAGTCAAAACCACTTCTCATTGACCATTCTGAAAATACTATGGCCCTTAAGAATTATGCTAAATGTACTCTGCTTTTGCTCTATAAATGGAACAACAAAGCCTGGGTGACAACACATTTGTTTATAACATGGTTTACTGATTATTTTAAGGCCACTGTTGAGACTTACTGCTCAGAAAAAAAAGAATCTTTTGTTGACAATGCACCTATTCACCTGAGAGCTCCAATGAGATGTAGAAAAGAGATGAGTGCTATTTTCATGCCTGCTAGCATGCATTCATTCTTCAGCCCATGGACTGCAAGATTTGGAGGAAGTAACTGCAGAGGTGATAGAAATATAAGACAACTAGAATTAGAAGTGGAACATGGAGACATGACTGAATTGCTGAAATCTTGTGATAAAACTTTAATGGATGAGGAGTTGCTACACATGAGCAAAGAAAGTGGTTTCTTGAGATAGAGTCTACTCCTAGTGAAGATGCTGTGAAGATGGTTGAAATGACAACAAAGAGTTTACAGTATGATGTAACAGGTTGGGAACATTCAGAAGCTTCAGATGCTCCATCCCCTGGCTGGCTATGCAGCTATGAGGCACTCCAACATGATAAGCAGCCTTCTGTGCCTTCCTCCTGGCCAGAACCACCTTGCAAACTGGCTGTCCCCACCATTGCACCAGGCATGCCAGAGGGCAGCCCTGCCTATGGCAGCTACAAGTGCAAAGCATAGAGGCTTCTGCCTGCTCACTCAGCCCACTGGCCTGGCAGTGGAGGTAGGCACTGCAGCTGGGAAGCAGGAAAGACCTCTTTTCTCCCAACAGGCACCAGTGCTGCTTACCTGCGATTCTGTCCCTCCCACATTACCACAGGGGCTGAACAGCTCCAGAGAGCAGAGCTGCTGGGCATTAGAGGGCACCACCTACAAATATGAAGCATCAAAGGAACCTGGTTCAAACCAAAATCCCACAAACAACAGAAAAGGGGGCAAGTGAAACTGAACTCATCAATCTTCCTAAAAGAGATTTCAAAATAAAAATCATAAACTTGGTCATGGAGGTACAGAAAAATATTCAAGAACTCAGGGAGAAATTCAAGAATGAGATACAAACGTTGAAGAATACAGTATCAGAAATGAAACATACAATGGAGGGATTTAAAAGCAGACTAGATTAAGTAGAGGAGACAGTATATGAAATAGAAATTAGAGAACAGGAATACAAAGAAGCTGAGGCACAGAGAGAAAAAGGATCACTAGGAATGAAAGAATATTGAGAGAACTGTGTGACCAATCCAAATGGAACAATATTTGCATTATCAGGGTACCAGAAGAAGAAGAGAGAGAAAAAGGGATAGAAACTATCTTTAAGGAGGTAATTGCTGAGAATTTTCCCAGTCTGGGGAAGGAGATAGTCTCTCAGGCTATGGAAGGGCACAGATCTCCCAACACTAGGGATCCAAGGAGGACACCACCAAGAAATATAATAATTAAAATGGAAAAGATCAAGGACAAGGACAGCATACTAAAAGCAGCCAGAGAGAGAAAAAAGACCATATACAAAGGAAAGCCCATCAGGCTACCATCAGACTTCTCAGCAGAAACTTTACAGGCCAGAAAAGAGTGGCATGATATATTTAATGCCATGAAGCAGAAGGGCCTCAAACCAAGAATACTCTACCCAGAAAGATTATCATTTAAATTTGAAGGAAGGATTAAACAACTTCCAGATAAGCAAAAGCTGAGAGAATTTACCTCCCACAAACTGTCTCTACGTTGTATTTCGGAGAGAGTGCTCTAGATGGAAGTGTTCCTAAGGCTAAATAGCTGTCACCAGAGGAAATAAAACCACTAAAGAAAGTAGACCAATTAATTACTAAGTTGATGCAAAGTCAAATCAACTACCCCCAAAGTCAGTCATGGGATAGACAAAGAGTACAGAATATGATACCTAATGTATAAAGGATGGAGGAGGAAGAAAAAGGAGGAAAAAAGGAAAAAGAATCTTTAGATTGCATTTGTAATAGCATATTAAGTGATTTAAGTTAGACTGTTAGACAGTAAAGAAGTTACCCTTGAACCTTTGGTAACCACGGATCTAAAGCCTGCAGTGGCAATAAGTACATACCTATCGATAAGCACCCTGAATGTAAATGGTCTGAATGCACCAATCAAAAGACATAGAGTCACTGAATGGATAAAAAAACAAGACCCATTTATATGCTACCAACAAGAGATTCACTTCAAACCCAAAGACATACATAGACTAAAAGTAAAGGGATGGAAAAAGATATTTAATGCAATTAATAGGGAGAAAAAAGCAGGTGTTGCAGTACTTGTATCAGACAAAATAGACTTCAAAACAAAGAAAGTAACAAGAGACACAGAAGGACATTACATAATGATAAAGAGGACATTCCAACAAGAGGATATAACCATTATAAATATCTGTGCATCCAACACAGGAGCACCAATATATGTGAAACAAATACTAACAGAATTAAAGAGGGAAATAGAATGCAATGCATTCATTTTAGGAGACTTGAACACACCACTCGCTCCCAAGGACAGATCAACCAGACAGAAAATAAGTAAGGACACAGAGGCACTGAACAACACATTAGAACAGATGGACCTAACAGACAGCTACAGAACACTCCATCCAAAAGCAGCAGATACACACTCTTCTGAAGTGCACATGGAACATTTTCAAGAATAGATCATATACTAGGCCACAAAGAGAGCCTCAGTAAATACAAAAATACAATTGAAATTGTACCAGCCAGCTTCTTAGACCACAAAGGTATGAAACTAGAAATAAATTATGCAAAGAAAACAAAAAATCCCACATACACGTGGAGGCTTAACAACATGCTCCTAAATACTCAATGGATCAATGACCAAATAAAAACAGAGATCAAGCAATATATGGAGACAAATGACAACAGTAACTGAACACCACAAAATCTGTGGGATGCAGTGAAGGCTGTGCTATAAGGGAAGTATATTGCAATACAGGCCTACCTTAGGAAAGAAGAACAATCCCACATGAACAGTCTAAACTCAGAATTAATGAAACTAGAAAAAGAACAAGTGAGGCCCAAAGTCAGGAGACAGAGGGACATAATAAAGATCAGAGCAGAAATAAATAAAATTGAGAAAAATAAAACAATAGAAAGAATCAGTGAAAGCAGAAACTGGTTCCTTGATAAAATAAATAAAATAGGTAAGCCCCCAGCCAGACTTATCAAGAAAAAAAGAGAGTCTACACACATAAACAGAATCAGAAATGAGAAAGGAAAAATCACTACAGACACCACAGAAATACAAAGAATTATTAGAGTGTACTATGAAAAATTATATGCTAACAAACTGGATAACCTAGAAGAAATGGACAACTTTCTAGAAAAATACAACCTTCCTTGGCTGACTCAGAAATAAACAGAAAATCAGAACAGACCAATTACCAGCAATGAAATTGAATTGGCAATCAGAAACTACCTAAGAACAAATCCCCTGGACCAGATGGCCTCACCACTGACTTTTATCAAACTTTTAGTGAAGACCTAATACCTATCCTCCCTAAAGCTTTCCAAAAAGTAGAAGAGGAGGGAATACTTCCAAATTCATTCTATGAGGCCAGTATCACTCTAATACCAAAATCAGGCAAAGACACCACAAAAAAAGAGAATTACAGACCAATGTCTGATGAACAAAGATGCAAAAGTACTCAACAAAGTATTAGCAAACCGAATTCCAAAATACATCAAAAAGATCATCCATCATGATCAAGTAGGATTTATTCCAGGGATCAAGGATGGTACAACATTTGAAAATAAGTCAGGCAGAGAAAGACAAGTACAGAGGGCAAGTACCTCAACATAGTAAGGGCCATATATGAAAAACCCACAGCCAGCATCATACTTAACAGTGAGAAGCTGAAAGCATTTCCTTTAAGATCAGAAACAAGACAAGGATGCCCACTCTCCTCACTTCTGTTCAACATAGTTCTGTAGGTCCTAGGCACAGCAATCAGACAAAACTAAGAAATAAAAGGCATCCAGATTGGTAAGGAAGAAGTTAAACTGTCACTGTTTGCAGATGACATGGTATTGTACATAAAAAATCTTGAAGAATCCACTCCAAAACTATGAGAACTAATAACTGAATTCAGCAAAGTTGCAGGATACAAAATCAATACACAGAAATTGGTTGCATTCCAATATGCTAACGATAAACTAGCAGAAAGAGAAATCAGGAAAACAGTTCCATTCACAGCTGCATCAAAAAAGGATAAAATACCTAGGAATAAACCTAACCAAGGAAGTGAAAGACCTATACTCTGAAAATGATAAGATATTCATGAGAGAAATTAAAGAAGATATCAGGAAATGGAAATATATTCCATGCTCATGGGTTGGATGAATTCATATTTTCCAAATTATCATCCTGCCTAAAGCAATCTGCAGATTCAGTGCAATCCCTATCAAAATACTGATGGCATTCTTCAGTGAAATAGAGCAAACAGTTCTAAAAGTCCTAGGGAACCACAAAAGATTCTGAATAGCCAAAGCAATCCTGAGAAGGAAAAATCAAGCTGGGGGAATTACACTCCCCGATTTCAAGCTCTACTACAAAGCCACAGTAATCAAGACAATTTGGTACTGTCACAAGAACAGACCCATAGATCAGTGGAACAGGCTAGAGAGCCCAGATATAAACCCAAGCATATACAGTCAATTAATATATGAAAAAGGAGCCATGGGTATACAATGAGGAAATGACACCTCTTCAACAACTGGTGTTGGCAAAACTGGATAGCTACATGTAAGAGAATGAAACTGGATTATTGTCTAACTCCATACACAAAAATAAACTTGTAATGGATCAAAGACCTGAATGTAAGTCATGAAACCATAAAACTCTTAGAAGAAAACATGGGCAAAAATCTCTTGAATAGAAACATGAGCAACTTTTTCCTGAACATATCTCCTCGGACAAGGGAAACAAAAGCAAAAATGAACAAATGAGACTACATCAAGCTAAAAAGCTTTTCTATGGCAAAGGACACCATTAGTAGAACAAAAAGGCATCCTATAGTATGGGAAAATATATCTTTAAATGACATATCCGACAAGGGATTAACATCCAAAATATATAAAGAACTTCCATGCCTCAACACACAAAAAGCAAGTAACCTTATTAAAAAATGGGTGGAGGATATGAACAGACAATTCTCCAAAGAAGAAATTCAGATGGTCAACAGGCACATGAAAAGATGCTCCACATTGCTAAATATCAGGGAAATGCAAATTAAAACCACAATGAGATATCACCTCACACCAGTTAGGGTGGCCAACATTGAAAAAACAAACAACAACAACAAATGCTGGTGGTGGATGCTGAAAAAAGAGTAACCCTCCTACACTGCTGGTGGGAATGTAAATTAGTTCAACCATTGTGGAAAGCAGTATAGAGGTTCCTCAAAAAACTAAAAATAGAAATACCATTTTACCCAGGAATTCCACTCCTAGGAATTTACCCTAAGAATGCAGCAGCCCAGTTTGAAAAAGACATATGCACCCCAATGTTTATCACAGCACTATTTACAATAGCCAAGATATGGAAGCAACCTAAGTGTCTATCAGTAGATGAATGGATAAAGCAGAGGTGGTACATACACACAATGGAATACTATTCAGCCATGAGAAGAAAACAAATCCTTCCATTTGCAATAACATGGATGGAGCTGGAGGGTATTATGCTCAGTGAAATAAGCCAGGTGGAGAAAGACAAGTACCAAATGATTTCCCTCATTTGTGGAGTATAACCATGAAGCAAAACTGACAGAACAAAACAGCAGGGGGCTCAGAGATTCCAAGAAGGGACTAGTGGTTACCAAACAGGGAGGGGTGGGGGACGGTGGTTGGGGAGGGAGGGAAAAGGGGATTGAGGGAAAAGGGGATTGAGGGGTGTGTGTGGGGTCAGGGGGAAGACAGTGAGGCACAGAGAAGGCAAGTAGTGATTCTGTGGCTTCTTACTACCCTGAGGGACAGTGATTTCAATGGAGTGTGGGGGGGACTTGATAATATGGGTGAATATAGTAACCATAATGTTTTTCATGTGAAACCTTCATATGAATGTGTATCTATGATAATTTAATTTTAAAAAGAGGGGAGGCAAAAAGAAAAAAAAAAGAAAATGCCATGACCACCCCAACCTTCAGCAACCAGCACCCTGATCAGTCAGCAGCCGTCAGTATCAAGGGAAGACTGACTCTCCACCAGGAAGAAGATTATGACTCGTTGATAGCTCAGATGATGGTTAGCATTTTTTAGCAATATAGTATTTTTTAATTAAGGTAACAGTAGGTGCATTGCTTTTTTAGATATACTTAATAGATTATGTATACTTAATAGACTGTGTAGTATGGTATAAGCATAACTTTTATATGCACCTGGAAACTAAAAAAGTCCATTTGACTCACTTTATTGCCATATTCACTTTATTGCGATAACCTGGAAGGAAACCTGCAGTCTCTCTGAGGCATGCCTGTAAATCTGTCAGGGTTTTATGGAAGTTCACTCCTATAGTCTTTGGAAAGAAATAGTTTGGAAAAGCAAATTGATACTTTAAAAAGGCTGTAGGGGTATTGCTTAACCTGCTTTAAAAATGAAGCTATTTTTCCCAGTACTTTAAGAGCACCCATTTGAATCCCAACAATTAATGCACTGATTACAGATGAGTCATCTATTCATTAAAACCGGCCTGTTAGGCCTTCTGCTTGCAGTAATACTTCCTTGGTGAACAATAAAATTGCATTTTAGAGTCTTTAATTCAGACTAACTTCTCCTCTTGTTAGTCCATATTAAAACAGGCTTTCTTATAGTATTAAAGTTCTCCAATATTAAGGGATTGCCTTATTTTTTAATAAGATTGATTTAATTATTAATTAATTAATTAATAGATTAATCTATTTTTCTGTTCTTTGCCTTGAATTAACCAAGTCTGCTTGCTATTTCTTGCATGAGGGAGAAGGTGATTGAGACATGGGGTTGCAGGGGCTTTGAATTGTGAACTGTGCAATTTGAAAGGTTATAAATACCAGCCATGAAGTTTCTAATGCAGGGATCCTGCAATAATGGTCTGTGAACCATATTCGGACTGCTGCCTGTTTTTGTCAGTCTCACAAGCTAAGTTGTTTTTAACGTTTTTTAATGACTGGGAAAAAAACCAAAGAATATTTTTGACTCTTGAAAAGTACATGAAATTGAGATTTCAGCATCCATAAATAAAGTTTTATTGGAATACAACTGTGCTTATTCATTTATGTGTTGTCTATGGCTGCTTTCTTAGCAGCTTCTCTACTAGTGCTGCTGGATGTGTGACGGCCATGCTGCTACCTATATAGCTGCAGTGCCTGAGACGGGCAGGGCCCTGTCTGACCTGTCCCAGGAGTTCTACTGGCTCTGCCTGACTTCTGTATTTGGCCCCTAGCAGCAGGTTCCCTCTTGCTATTTAGGTATTAGGCATTGCCATCTCCACAGGTTTTAGTCCATATCTGTCAGTATCCTCACAGCATCTCTCTTTTTGACTGTCCCCTGGAATAGTCAGCTTTTTGAATCACCCTTCTATGTTTGGAAGGATTAGGGAAAACTATATCCAAGTTGCCCCATCTTGGGTTGAGTATTTGCCACGGTACAATATGGTGTAATAGTTAAGGAGGCCTCCAAGGCCAGGGCTGTTTACTGGTATTATTCTTTTGTGTCACAGAAGACCTATTGAGTATCTATGTGCCAGGCATTGGGGTTACAGTAGTAAAACAAAACAGATAAGAAGCCCGCCCTTTGGAGGCTGGCAGGCAGAAAAACAGGTAAATAAACATGCAAGTAAGTAATTGTAGATTGTAATAAATACTAGGGAAGAAACAAGGTTATAAGTCCCTGGGGGAGGCCACTTTAGACAGGATGGTTTGGGAAGTCCTCATCAAGATACTTAAACAGAGTTCTGAAGAATGAGGGTATTTAGCCGAGCAAAGAGTTTTATGGGTGTAAGGGTAGAGCATTCCTAGCAGAGGGAACAAGAAGTGTCCCTGGCTTATTTAAGGAAAAGGCTTTGTCAGGTTCAAGAAACCGGAAAATGATCAGGGTAACTCGAGAGTTGAAGAAGGAAGGAGACTAATAGGAGATGAGATTAAAGAGGTCAAGGGGGCAAATCATGTGGGATTTTGAGGCACATGTTGAGTGTTCTTCATTTCACTAGAATTGTAATAGCCGTTGGAGGCTTTTGGGTGGGGGAGTGATTTAATGGAGTTTAGTGACTCACCCTAGTTGCTATATGCATGGAGGATAGGCTGAAGGGAGACCAAAGGAGAAGCCCAGATAATTAGGATGTCATTTCAGTAGATCAGACAATACATAATGGTGGCTTAGTCTGGGGTGTCATAATGAATGAAGAGTAGACGAATTTGGAGGTAGCACCATCAGGACTTGCTTTTGATTTAGATGTAGGGGTTGAAGGAAAATGTGGAGAGGGATTCAGGATAAAGCCTCATTTTAGGATTTGCACAACTAGGTGCTTGGAGGTACCGTTTATTGAAACAGAAAAGATTGGGAGGGGCACAGATTTATGGGGAGAACCATCAAGTCCTGTGGTTTGGATATAATAAGCTTGAGGTGATTGTTAAACATCCGAGATCCAAGATATGTCAGCTAAGTGTACAAGAGTCTGGTTGGTATTCAGGGGAGAGGTTTGGGTCAAAGATGTAAATTTGGGCACCATTACCTGATAAATATTTTAAAGAAGAGCAATAGGGGAGAATGTAAAGATGGGAAAGAGAAGATCTCTCAGATTGAACTCCGAGGCATTCTGTTTTATAGGGTTTCGGTAAGAGATGAGGAACCAGCAAAAGAATCAGAGTAGTGTGGAAGGGGAAGAACCAGGAGAGTGTTTCAAGGGTGGAGGGATGGACTGTGTTACTGCCCTGAGTGGCTGAGGAACATGACATCACTGAATAGCCCATTGCATCTGGCCATCACTTACTGGTAATTTTGATGAGCAGTTTTAACAAAGTTGTGGGAACAGAATCCAGATTATTGCTACTGACAATGTGAATAGCAGTCAAGAAGGTAAGGACAGCAAGTGAAAACCGTGTGTTCATAAAGTTTTACTCTGAACAGGAGCAGGGAAATGGCACGATAATTAGAGGCGGGTCAAAGGAGTGTTGGTGTGCTGATAGGAATAATCCAGTCAAAGGGAGAAATTGATGATGCAGGCAGGAAGGAATGGGATAATTATGGGAGTTAAAGCTTTTGGGAAAACGCAAGTGAGATCTGGAGCATAAGTTTAATAGGAACAGGAACACTGTCATCCATTACAATAAAAGGGAAAGCAGATTTAGGTGCAGGTTGGTGTGTAGAGCTAATGGTGGGAATATGAGGGAGTTCTCGATGAGAACGTCTCTTTTCTCAGTGATTAAGTGAGAATACTCTTTGAGGATGATTTTGTGTGTATGCACACATGTGTGTGTACTCGCGATTGAGAGTAGGTGATGATGGGTGGCCTGGGAGAGTGAGACATAAGGCAGTAAACAGAGATATGAGGCATGATGGAATCAGTCCTGACCAAGTCTTAGAGGAGGGAGGAGATACTCTGTTCAACCTTAATCCCTAAATACTTAGCTTCCCTCTTAGGGGTAAGGGGCAGAGCAGTAGCGCCTCAGGAAGCTGGCAGGAAGTGATGCTCTGCCAGGAGAGGCTTCTCTCTAACTTGCAGGATTGTGGTGATGATTTGAATGAAGTATCACTTCTAAAAGATTAACACAGTGCCTGACACATGGTTAAATGCTCAATAAATGGGAGTGGTTAGCTATTATTTGGCTTAGGAGGACTGAGGTTTAGAGAATGCAACAGTTTCCCTCAGCGCCATAAGGGGTCTCTAGAAAGAACAAAGACTGAATGAGCAAAGCCCTGAGAGCAGTGTACCTCTTGTGAGACCTGAGGCCTGCTAGGGTCTTAGACTCTGAGAGTGATGTGCTCATCTCCCCTGGTAGCCCCTTCCTCCCTTACCTCTGACCTATCTCCTGGGTTATCCTTAAGCCCCACCCCGCTCCTGCACCCACCCACCCACGCATCTGGGCAGTCCTGTCAAGCAGCCCGCTTCCATACATCTCTTTGTCCTTATCACTCTTGTTCTTCTGAACTGAACTGAACTGAAGTGAGTGCTAGTGGCAAACCTGTCCTCCACTCTACAAATGCCTTCTTTCCAGTTAAGATAAATGGTTGTTGCTTAGATCAGCTGCAGGGGTCTTTGTGAAGATACCACTCTAGTCTTTGCCAGGTTCCCAAGATTGCATCCACATTGGTTTCTTTCCTCCCTTTTCCTTGGAGGCTGGCTAGGGAAGACTGTTGGCCTTGATTCTAATCCTTAATGATCTCAAACTCATTCCTTTGTTGGGTTCACAAATACCTCCTGCATCTACGCTGTGCCCAGGGGTTGGTCTTAAAGGTGTGAATTTATCTAACCTATTTTTGTGAAGACAGGCTGCTTTGTCAGATCAGGTCAGGCACATGCTTGGGGGATCTCTGTCTGTTTCTTCCCTAGAAGAATATAAACAGGGTGCGTGCCATTCCCTCTGTCTGTGCCACTCCCCTCCAGGAGCTCCTGGGCTGGCACGTGCAGACAGAGCTGCCTTGCATAGACATTCCAGACTTGTTTCTGCCCAGGTAGTTGGTTGGCTGGGAGCTTTCTGTCCATGGTGGGCCTCTGGCTGCCCCATCTCTTTTTCTCTGAAATGACCTAATCTTCAGCTGTGCCTTTCCTCCCCTAGCTTCAAGGTAAGATCGTCCTGCTGGACTTCTCACTGCCTGGTGGCAAAGGCAGGATAGTGTGCCCTGATAGAGCTGGCCTGCCTTAGTTCGCCTTGGAGTGCCAGCCACTCAGGGTGTTTTTCTTTCTTGGGAAAATGAGCCTCCCTCCTGACTCTCAACTTCTCTTTGGACAGGCTGGACATCAACACCAATACCTACACGTCTCAGGATCTCAAGGGTGCGCTGGCGAAGCTCAAGGAGGGGGCAGGGACGGGGCATGCGGAGGAAGACAAGGTATGTGATGTCCTTCCCAGACAGTATGTACTAGTCTGCAGGATGGCTTTGAAGGGTGTCACTTTTTCCTTAAGCTTTTGCAGTAAACATAGGGTAATAATAACAATAATCTTGTAAAGAAATTTAAAGAGCAATGAATGCCAAGTAATTAACCCTTTGTAGACTATTAAAAACACACACACACAAGATGCTGAGAGCATTTCTCTCATCTTTATGTTAGGATCCAACTTCCCATTAAATGTTTGCGGAAACTGAGGCGCAAGGCACAAATGGCCGTACTCTCAATTATTAACCGTGAGAAGAATAGAGATTAAAACCCAGATCTCCTCACTTACAGTTGGATTAGACACAAGCTTAAAGGAGGAGCTGGGCAGGGAAGGAAGAAGCCTGGGTCCTTATCCTTTGAACATGTAGCAAATATATTCCCTTTTCTGGGCCTCAGCTTCCTTAAATGTACAACATGGGGCTGGGACAAAAGGACGGCTGAGGTTTCTTCCAGCTCTAAATTTGTCTACGTGCTACAGGAATGAGAAGGAGAAAGATTCAGAATCACAGCCCCTTAACTATGCTTCTGATGTCTGGGAGGGCTCGGAGGTACAGACCTATACTAGAAAGAAATCTTTTGCTTAGATGGATCATGAGCTCATGTGATAGTCAGAGATGTTAGAAATCATTTTTACTTTTCCAGTTGAGTCCTGTTCTTGAAAGAACTTCCTTTGATGGCCACCTTGGACACCTTTCTAAGCTCTCCCGCCTTCCTTTCCTCCTCACAGTCCCCTCTGCTTTGTCTGCCTTTCTCCCCTCATCCCAGAATTCTGGCCATGTTTTGGAAGGATAGCATCAGGTTCTAGACAGTTGGTATGTTAGTGGAAGAAGCCTTAGGTCCCTCATGTCCTTGTCAGCTAATTGTTTCTGAGACAAATAAATCTTTTTTTTCCTTCTTTTTTTGGTGTGGGGTAGGACCTAATTAGGATGTGTTAATATGCAGGCCAAGTATCCATGTCTTTAGGCATTTCACCAGTCATGTCTCCCAGCATGGAGAGTATATGTGGTGTGAGAGGTGAGTAGCAGGAAAGCAATAGCGGATGAAGGAAGGTGATGCATAAAATTCCATTCCACCACAGGTATGTTGACTGAGAAGGGTGAGGAAAAGCAAACCCCCTACCTGGTAAGGTGAGGCTGGCAGAGGAGAGCAGTGTGTGCCTGGTGCTTGGTGCTCCTGTGGCCAGGGGTTCGGCTCATTCCTACTCATTATCCCCTCTACAGGTGGGCTGCGGGTGGGCTGACGGGAACATAGAAGTCAGTCCTTATTCCATGTCTTCTCTGTGTACAGAAGACTATACCCCTCCCGTTGACTCTTCTCTGTTCTCTTTAATGACATTCTTCGCCCATATTTCAGTTCATGTAGAAAAGCATGAATGTTATGAAAATATTTTTTAAATGTGAATGTAAGGGATTATTTAAGTTTCCAGTTAACTTTTTTTTTGCAATAAAAAATAATCCTCTTCCCTTGCAAGGGGAAATTCCAGTCCAGTACCCACATGCAGAATCCTTGTACCACTTCTGAGTCAGCTGCCACTTCTGAAATATGTCTGCCACACTCTTTACTTCTGTGGAGCTTAGGATATTAGCTCCTTCATTGAGATGCTGGGTCCTGGGGTCTTTCTCCCACTTTCCTTTGGACCTGACTTGGACTGGCTCAGCTCACTCCCAAGGCACTGGGACTACAAATAAATTGACTAGAATTAGGTTGGGCGGTTCTTACATGTCTAAAGCTCCTGGCTTCAGGTGCCATCATACTTTTTGTTTATCAATCTTTAAACCCAGATTGTTTGGTGGCTTGTAAATACAGGATAGTGCTTTTGCTATTTATAAAGACAAGCTGTGCTGTCAGATAATGTATCATATCCAGTTAGTCAAGTGAATGCTTTTTTGGACTTGCTTTTTTTGGAGGGAAGGTCATCAATTCCGTTGTGTCCATTGGTATCTTAGATTTAAGTGAATCAGTCCTTTCCAGTGTCCCTTGCTTTGTGTAAAAGCTTTGTTTCATCCAACAGACTTGGACGGTTATTGTTGAATCTTATCCCTTTTTCCCTCTATTACCATACAAATTACTTGATACTTCATTTTACCATGTCAGCTGTTGTTCACTTTATGAAGTGCTCTGTTTTAAAAAATGGCCTTCTTCAAGTTTTGATTCTGGACATGAAGAATTCGATTCATTTCTCCCAATTCACCTGATAACAGCTAAAGACTCTGGAAATAATCCTGAAAGCAAATAAAAGAAGACTCTGAAAGGTGGCAAGAAGAAGGCAGACTGCCTAGAGACCTTGGGATTTTGAGGAATGATGTGGCAGTGAATTCCTTGGGCTTTCATTTTGCCCTCTAGTACTGAAGGCACTCCTAGAGTACTGAAGAAGCCCACCTCCTGGAAATGTCAACAGGTACAGATAGAAAAAAGCCCTTAAAAAGGCCTGCTCTTTCTAGGAAGAAGACCAGAAAAAGGGCAGCCTAATAAGACAAAAACCTTTTTGACAATATCTGTCCTACTTAAGCCGAAGATCATGGAAATCTTCCCTCCCCACCCTTAGTGCCAGTGGAAAGTTCAGTGGGGAACCTGTATTTCCACCTCCCGGTTGATGGTAACAAGCTGCACTCTCATTCCTTCACCAGAGTGGTACCAGCAGAAACAGAGTAGGGAACCTGAAATTGCACCCCCTTCGGGTGGTGATGAGATGGTGTGAGGTCATGCTCTGCTAGGTCCACCAAAATGGTGTCAGTGAGAGTTGAGCAGAGTCTGAATTTCTACCCTCTGCCCAGTGGTAGGAGACTATCTATTTCCCCTGCTGCTGTGGTACCAACAGAGACCAAGTGTGGAGCTTAGTTTTCTACCCTCCACATGGGGGTAGCAGGTTGCTTCTCCTGTTAGAGTGGTGTCAACAGAGGCCAGGAAGGGAACCTGAACATCTGCCCCCTGCCTGGCATCAACAAGGTGGTTTTTCACTTCTTCTAGCTGAGGTGCTGCTAATTGGGGGGTGAATGGAGAGTCTGTACTTTCAACCTCTACCTGATGGAATGAGGCAGTTGTAAGGGAGCATTCTGCTCCCCACTCAGAGGTAGTGTCTGGATGGGGGGTGGGGGCGGGTAAGTGAGGAGCCTGAACTTCCACCTTGAGACTGGCAGGAATGAGACGGTGCTTCAGTTCCCTCACCAGGGTGATGTCAGTAGGGGCCAAGGAAGGACTTGCATTTCCAGTGCTCAGTGTATAGTGGTGGCAGGTGATGCTCTTCCTCCTCCCAGCTAGAGAGAGGGTGGGATTTGGGGGAGAAGGGAACTAGAGAAAGGGATTTTGCAAATGAAGTCCTGGGCATACTTCCTAGTGATCCACATGAGAAACTGACCAGAATTAACTCAGCAAAGTTTGAGAACTGAATTGTAGGGTTGAATACCATCCAGGTTTTTTGATTAGTGTGAGTAGCATACAAAGGAAGCAGACCAAACAACACTGCCGAGGCTCTGGAAACTAAGTTGCTTGGAGTCACAGCCACATGAGAAGGCCAGCCAGCGTGTTAACCTAAACAGTGTGATTGCCTATTGAAAAGGAAGATTTGATAGGATTCAGAGCCATAACTTAATACCCAAAATGTCTAGGATACAATAAAAAAAATCACTTATCATATCAAGAACCAGGAAAATAAAAATTTGGAATAGGAAAGATGCTTAACAGATGCCAGCAAGGAGATGACTCACTGTGAGAGCTGAGAATAGTGAGAAGCTGTAATTACCTGGCAAGGGTTTTAAAGCACCTATCATAAAAATGCTTCAGTAAGCAACTATGAACACTCTTGAAACAAATGATGAACTCAGCAAAGAAATAAAAGATACAAAAAAATGGAAATTTAGAACTGAAAATTACAACTAAAATTTTAAAGCAATCATTGGATGGGCTTACTAGCAAAATAGAGATGAGAGAGAAGTGAATCAATGAACTTGAAGACAGATAATAATTACTTAAATAACAGAAAATTATTTAAAAAGTGAACAGAGACTTAAGGACCTGTGAGACTATAAAAATGATCTAACATTTATGTCATCAGTGTCTCAGAAGGAAATGAGAAAGAATATGGGACTGAGAAAATATCAAATGAAAATGGAAAAATTCCCAAATATGGTCAAAGGCATAAACCCACAGATTCATGAAGCCAAGTGAATTCTGAGTAATGTAAACCCAAAGAAATCAACACCATGAAACATCACAGTCAACCTTCTGAAAACTAAAGACATAAGAAAATCTTGAAAGCGCTAGACAGAAACAAACATTATCTTTAGGGAACAATGATTGAATGACAGCAGATTTTTCATTTAAAACCACAGAGGTCAGAAGCATGTGGCAAAACTTTCTTCAAGTACTGAAAAAAACTGTCCACTCAGAATTCTATAGCCAATGAACATATCCTTTAGCAGTGAAAGGGAGATCAAGACATTCTCACACAAAAGAAAATAAAAAGAACTTGTCACCAGCAGACCTACTTAAAAGAATGACTAAAGAATATTCTCCAAATAGAAAATAATAGCAGAAAGAAACTTGGAACATGAGGAAGAAAGAGCAATGAAATAAATAAAAATCAGGGAAAATATAATAGATTATTTCCTATTGAGTTTTTAAAATTATGTTTGACAGTTGAAGCAAAAATGATGATACATGTAACTTAATATATGTTCAATATGGATTTCACTGACAGAGTTACCACTTTTTGTTTCTTTGCTGCATTTTCATCTTTTTTGGCCAATTCTCTCTTTTGGTTATTCATTTTCATGAAATGTTATATAGGTTTATCATTGGGGCCATACAACTACACACTTGACATCTGTGTATGAACAAAATAACAGGTGACCAGTGACTGACAGACTTTCAAAGAAGTGAT
Source organism: Manis javanica (assembly GCF_040802235.1). NCBI lineage: Eukaryota > Metazoa > Chordata > Mammalia > Pholidota > Manidae > Manis > Manis javanica. The sequence goes on along the minus strand of NC_133169.1, from coordinate 86,085,737 downwards.
GTTGTCAGCCACCGATCATGATGGACATTTATGTTATATGTAATGATTTATGGACTGAAGAGCTAGCATCCAAGTTGGCACTTTGTGCAATTACAGTTAACATACTATGGTATTTGAAATTTGAGTTCATATTGGGGGACTGGCATTACTAAAACTATGGTATTTGGAATTGGTGCATACCAGATCTGTGCAAAGTAAGGACTGTCTTTATCTGATGACTTGTATTTAGAATATATAAAAGACTCTCAAAACTGACAACCTATTTAGAAAATGGGCAGAGGACATGAACATTTCACCAGAAGATATGTGGATGGTAAATAAACACATGAAAAGATGTCTAATGTCATTAAGCACTAGAGAAATGCAAATTAAATCTACACTGCAGAAGCCAGAGCCATCACTATTTATCTATTAGAACACCTAAAATAAATACTAATATTTACTAAATATACTAAATATTAGATAATACTAAATATTAGAGTGAAGAGAAAATGGATCTTTTATACATTATTGGTGGGAATGTAAAATGGTACAGCAGCTCTGGAAAATAGTCTGGCAGTTTCTTATAAAGCAAACATACGCTTATCATATGACTCAGCAGTTACTCTTGGGCATTTATCCCAGAAAAAAAAGAACTTCAGTTTATACAAAAACCTTTATACAAATGTTCATGCAGTTTTATTCATAATGGCGAAAAAACGGAAACAAGTGTTCTTCAACAGGTGAGTGGTTAAACAGACTGTGCATCTATACAGTGGAATATTACTCAGCCTTAAAAAGAAATGAACTGTTGCTATGTGCAATAATAACTTGAATAGATCTCAGATGCATTACATTAAATTTAAAAAAGCCAATCTTAAAAGGTTACAGACTGTGTGATTCCATCTGTATTACATTCTCCAAATGCCAAAATTATAGAGATAGAGAACAGATTATGGTTGTCAGAGCATAGGGTCCGGAGCAAGAGGGTGGACAGATGAGGAGCAATTACAGAGGGGTAGCAGTTATGGTGGTGATGGAGCAATGCCAGAGCTTGATTGCTCTGGTAGGTACATGAATCTATATACTGAGTAAAGTTTTATAGAATAATATGCATACATGTGAATATATACTAGTCTAATCAATAGTACTGTACCTATGTCATTTTCTTGGCTTTGATATTGTACCATTGTTATATAGGATGTTACATTGGGGGAAGCTGAATGAAGGGTACAGGGCACTCTGTATCATTTTTGTAACTTCCTGTGAGTTTATAATTATTGCAAAGTAAAAGGTTGGGGGAAAAAGTCTTCCTGAGGGCCAGGCACACACCATTTTTGTGAGGCAGAGATGACTAGTTTCTTGTTCTGCTTGCTTGCCTGCCATCTCACAGCTCTGGGAAGTGACTCAGCTTTCCCAGACCTCTTTGGCCGCCGTCCAGAGCCCTCTAGCTGGGGGTAAGGAGAGCACTTCGCTGTTGTTTTAGCCCAAAGAAGCAGTATGTGGCCTCCCATAGATGTGATTGCACTGCTAGGAGCTTTCTTTTTTTTTTAAGAGAGGCTGATTCATTTCTTTGGATGGTGTTTCTATGGAGTGCTTGTAACTGGGGAGAAAACCCATAGGTAATAGATGAGCAATTTGGACCTGACAGCTGTTCATCATTATGCTTTTTAAAAACATTCATGCCTTTGATTTTTCTTGGAAGATAGAGACACAAACCACTGTAACCTTTCAGACTCTTTTTGTAGGCACTTTCCTCTAGAATTGGGAGGAAAACAGTGAGTGTCACATGTATAAAATATCTAATTAAAGTCTTTTATTCACCTCCAACGTAACTTCATTTTAAAGATCTTCATATGTGTGTGGGGTAAGGAGAGTTGAGAGAAAATTGAGACTTGAGAAAAGTACATACAGTAATTTAGCCACTGCAAACAGTTGAACAAATTGTACACCTGTAGTTAGATTGACAGTGATGACAGTGATTTAATTTTCATCAGCAAATTGCTCCCAGTCTGACAGCTCTTCACCTACAGTTTTCTACTTAGGGGTTTCCCTAAAATGTTGCTGGATTGGGCAGGACAAAGCCAAGATATTCTGTGATTGTAGAAGATAGAGAATCTGGGTGTGAATTATTCTACTTAGGCCTCACCTCCCCATGCGAGGTTAGGGATTGAAGGTGAGCTTGCATTGCATGACTTCAGTGATTGCAACAAGAAGACTTTGCCTTCTTCCTGAACACTGGAAGCCTGACTGGGTAAGTGAACTGTGGAAAGTCTTGAAAGTGTGTTTGGGACAGAGGACTATGAGTAGATTCTAGGAGCTCTCTTTTCTGGATATCTTAGAAGGAATCAGGATTTTTGATAGTATGGATTAAAGATTTGGGGCCCTTGAGCAGCAGTACTTTGAGGGTGGGTATCCCTTGTAGACTACAGACATCTTGGGGAGATGTCTCCAATCAGTTTAACTAATCATCTCTTTGCTGCTTTACGTAGGCAAGGCAGGCGGAGGTTAAACGACTTTTCCGCCCCATTGAGGAGCTGAAGAAGGACTTTGAGGAGCTGAATGTCGTCATTGAGACAGACATGCAGATCATGGTACGGCTGATCAACAAGTTCAATAGTTCCAGCTCCAGCCTGGAAGAAAAGATTGCTGCACTCTTTGATCTTGAATATTATGTTCATCAGGTATTGCATTTCCTTGTCTTTAAGTGTGACTTTTCAACTGCTAGCTCCAAAAATAAACCTTCCTGCCCTAAGCCCTATGAAAATAGACAGTATCTTTACCTCTCTCCCAGGGTGTACAGTATTTTTAATCCAGTCCACTAGCTATTGTAGTAAGATACATTCGTAGAAGCCAGAGCCAACCTCTTTTTCACCTGGAGTGTTACCTCCTTTTTTTCCCCAATACTGAGAATACAGGGGTAAAATAGACCTGGTCCCTGTTCCATGTAGCTTATAGTTTGGGAGAGAAAACAAATAATGAATAGTTGAACAATGAAGAAATCAACAATTTAATAATGAGATAATTTAGGATTGTGATAAGGGCTCCAGAGGGTAACAAAGGAGTATATAACGGGAACTTAGCCTAGCCAAGGGCATTGGGGAAGGCTTCTCTGAGGATGTGAAATTTAGGCTGAGCATTAAAGGGCTAAATGTGGTCCACTGCCTGCTTTTTAAAATAAAGTTATTGGAACACAGCCACACCTAATTCATTCATGTATTGTTTTATTGTTTTTGTCGATATTCATGCTACAATGGCAGAGTTAAGTAGTTGTGATAGAAGCCAAATGGCTCACAAAGCCAAAAGTATTTATTATCAGGCCCGTTGGAAAAAGTTTGCCAATCCTTGGATTAGAGCAGTCCAGGCAGAGGAAATAGCATGTGCAAAGATTCTGAGGCAGAGAGGAGCTTGGTGAGATTGAGAACGTGAAAAAGACTGGTGACTGGAGCTCAGTGATCAAGGGATGGGGTAGTGTAGATAAAGTGGAAAGGTTAGGGAGTCAGAGAGGTGAGGTAGGGAACATCATGCTCTTTATGTTTTATCCTTGATCCTAAGAACCACTGAAGAGTTTGAAGCAAGGAAATGACTGATCAGGCTTGTGCCATAATGATAATAGTATTTATCGATCATTATCATGTACTAGGCACATGTTCAAGTGATTTGTACACACTAACTCATTGACTTCTGCAGCTGCCTCAGGAATAGGCACTTTTACTAATCCCGTTTTATAAATGAGGCAAATAAGGCACAGGTTACCCTTGTGATTGCCCAAGGTCACCCTGTGTGGGAGTTCGTAGAGCTGGGATTTGCAACAAGGTCTGAGTGACCTTAAACACTGTACTCATAACTTTTTGGCCACTCTACCTCTCACAGGATACTGGTACTGTTTGAATGAATTTCAAAAGGGAATAGTTGGATCTAAGGAGAGGAAGCCAAGAGAGGCCCTTAATTTATTCAGTAAGTTAATTTATTGTGTGCCTGTTAAGTTCCAGCTGCTATTCCAGGCACTTAAGATACATTTATGAACAAGATTGAAAGCTTACCTTCTAGTAGAAGGAAATAGACATTGAACATAGCTAATAAGCAAGTTGTAAATGATATGTGTGAAAGTAATAAATACTGTGGAAAAATAAAAAGTAGAGCAGGATAGGATTCGGAGTGTTGGAAAGGAGCGTTCAGGCAGAAGACACAGCCACTACCAAAGCCCTGAGTGGGAGCGTGTCTAATGTGTTTGAAGAACTGCAAGGACCTCAGTGTGGCTTGAGCTGAGAGGAGAGAGGGAGAAGTAGACGAAGCTCAGAGAGGTAATGGGAGGAGGATCAAGGAGCACCTTGTAAGCCATGGAAAAGGATGACACTGGACATTATTAGAGGATGTTGAGCAGAAGAACATGATCTGCCTGGCTTTTAAAGGAACCTTCCACTTGCTATGTTGAGAATTAGACTGGAGGTTGAGGGGCTTGGGCAGAAGCAGGGAAACCAGGTAGGTCAGTAATCCAGACTAGGGATGATGGTGGCCCAGGAATCAAAGGCTTGTTTGAGATTCTTACCAAAACAGAGATCTTCAACATCCTCCCACACACGACAGCATCCTTGTTCTCTATAAACTAGGCTAACAGACATTCCTTTTTTCTTTAAGATTTTGCCAGCCTTTGTGGTGAAAGGGGATGGGTGTGTACTGTATCTGCAGGAATTATGGGGCAGCCTCTTCATCTTTTCTCTCTGCTCATAACTCTTTCTCAAGCCTCAAATAGAAGGTCTGTGATCTGCCTAGAGAAAAATGGACCTGGATTCTCTTTCCTCTTTCCAGGATAAAAAACAAAAAATCTAACAGCTTTTCCATTTTATAGATTTTTAAAGGATTAAGGATCCTAAGGGTTATTGGCCAACTCAGTCCTGCTCCGATATTGGCAGTGTTTATTGGATGGCTCTTTAGGTATTTGGTTTCTGCAGGCTCTTCCGTTACGTGCCATAGAAAAGGCCAAAATGGCTGGAAAGCGTATCATACCTAGAGGGGAATGAGTACACAGGAGGCTAGTAGGGCCCCAACACATTTTTTTTCCTGAAAGCCTGCCAGTCACCTGGCAGTGTCATCTCTAGGGTGGCATATCATTCTGCCTTCATGGCTCAGTGGGCGGGGTAAACAGTTTTTTGGACATCACCAAACTCAGCCTGAGGTCAGCCTAGGAACCAGTGCCCTGGTGGAGGCCAGACTTGCTCTATTGGCAGAAGAGCCATAAATGTTCTGGGTCACTGGCCTTTTCCTTAGAAATATAAGGTCCTTGGTCTGGGCTGGTGCATCAGGCTTTTGTGCAACACTGTTAAGTTGTGATTTCACCGGAGAATGAAAGACAACAGTTTGGCCTTGAGTTCCGGTTGCAGTGGGGAAGTGGGGTGATACAGAGCTAGCCTCGAGGAAGATAGGACTTTTCTTGCAGAAACTTCACCAGTCCACTCCTTTTCTAGATTAGAGGTTTTGAGGAGCCATAGGCTTCAAGGACCCAAACTGGATCTGCCTGAGGATTCCTCACAGCCATATCTGAATTATTAAACAGATTTTTGAAAAGTAAAACCATGTGTGTGGAAAACAGTTTATGAGTAATTTATGAGGAGAGGCCTGTGTCTGTCCCGTCCACCTTGGGGCCGGGTGTTTGCCCTCCCTCCCAAGACTCCTCAGTCAGTCACCATCCTTTCCCCCTTGCTGTGTGTCCTGTCCTCTCCTTGTCTGGCGGTGCTCTGGTTCTCTTTCCTTCCTATTACCCCTTCCCTTATACCCTCCCTCCCTCTACCTTGAATTCCCCTCTGCCTGTCCCACCCTATCCTGAAAGCAACCTGGGAATGGTCCTTCCCCTGACCCAGATGGGGAGAGGCAGACCTGGGCCCTGGTCATACCTTCTCCTGTGTGATGCCAGGCACGCCCCAGATTATGAAGCTTGATTTTCTGGGTGTGTGGTGGGCAGGATGACTTTCTTCTTTCTCAACTCTGGTGAAATAATAAATGAGAAAACATCTTGAAAAGTCTGAAGTGCCTATATAAATGTCAGCATTTATAACAACCTGAATTATCTTTGTAGTAAAAACAGATGAACTGAATCTAGAGTAGAGCCTCTGTGATTCCAGGCTGTCTGGCTTTGGGGCTCCGAAAGTGGCAACTGCTCTACTTGGGACGCATACCAGCTTTGGTAAATAACCATGGCAGACATGCAGTGAGAGGACTCTGAGCCATGGTTTTGTATCCAGAAAACCTGGAGGGAAGAGAATCAAAGAAGCAGCAGTGAATTCTTAGATTGTAAAATCAGAGTATATGAATAAGGAAGGCTCAGTGGGTATTATCTGTGCTTTTGTCAGCAAAGCACCCAGCTCCGAGTTTCCTTAGTTAGCTGAGCTCTAGTCCAATCATCATTCCTCTTCACAGGGACAGACTAGGGCAGGAAAATCCCAGTCCTGGCTTGGGACCCTGTGGCAGAGCAGACTCCATGCTTACTCACAACCCTGGCTTGGTCATCTGCTCAGGTCTGTGATACCAGAGACCCATCTATTTTGTTGGCACAAATATGCCAGATGGCCTTTTTTGCTCACAGTGGAGTTTATTTCAGTAACGTTTCTTTCTAATGAAATTCATCCATTGGTATGCACTCTTATATCTATTTCTACATTATTTATTATAGCCAAGATATGGAAGCAACCAAAGTGTCCATCAATAGAGGAATAGATAAAGAAGATGTAGTACATAAGTACAATGGAATATTATCCAGCCATAAAAAAGGAGATCCTGCTATTTGCAACAACGTAGATGGACCTAGAGTGTATTATGCTAAGTGAAATAAGCCAGGGAAAGACAAAGACAATATGATTTCACTTACATGTGGAATCTAAAAACAAAACAAAACAAAACAGCAGTAGTCTCAAAGACACTGAGAAGTGACTGGTGGTTGCCATGGGGGAGGGGTTGGGGTTAGTGAGTAAAATAAGTGAAGGGAATAAAGACACAAAAATCTGAATTAGTTACAGGGATGGAAATACAACATAGAGAATATAGTCAATAGTTCTGTAACATCTTTCTACACTAGTTGGGGTGAGCATTTAGTAATGTAGATAATTGTCAAATAGCTGTGTTGTATACTTGAAACCAATGTAATATTGTATGTCAACTACTTTAGTAAAAAAAAAAAATTCATTCATTGGTTTAACAATTATTGAGCTCCTGACTATGTGCTCAGCACTGTTATAGTCACTGGACCTGCAGTAGCAGACAGACAAACCCCCTGCTCTTGTGGAGACTTTCAGTATGCGTAAGAGTGATCTAAGTGGTGAAAACAGACTAAGGCCCACCCAAAAACACAGGCGGCGTCAGGTACAGCCCTTCCAAGTTGATTTCTCTGTTAGAGCCCTCTTCCAGTTTGGAAGGACACTGTCAGATAGGAAAAGGCTCTACGGCATCTCGAGGAAAACGGTGTGTAGCATTAACATTACTGAAGCTGTAGCCTCCCGAGTTTTCCTGATGTTTTGTAGAATGGGATCAACCTGTGGGCAAGAAGCAGCCTTTGTTCCCACAAAGATGTTTTCAAGGGAGACTGTAGCAACCGCATGGGGAAAGCAGGGTCCAGTGACCTCTCTGAGGAAGTTGAGTCTTGTTCCAGGATGCTGATGAAGCTTATAGAATGAGAGCTCCTAGAGAACAAAGGACAGAGAAAGTCTAGAAAAGAAGACATGGGGCTTGGGACCTTAAATGGTACCCTAGACCAGTGCTGTCTAATGTAACTTTATGTGATGATGGAAATGTTCTGTATTGTCCAATAATGGCCACTTGCCAGTAGCCCAGGCCTAGACTAAAGCCTTTGAAAGAGAGACCTTTTTTTTGTATAGATTTTATTATGTCCTCAGATTCAGTCAACCTTAGACTGTATGAAGTGAGGAAGAGGGAAGAGGAGGGTACCATTATTTTTCCTCTCCTAGCTCTCTTCCAGTTTCCCCTCTTCTTGCAACAGGGTTCTTATTATAATCACTGACTTCTAATTAAAAATCAGCTTTTTTTTTTTTAAGTGTCTGTTGCTTCTACTGCCCCATTGGAGCTGGACATCAAAAGGAAACATGGCATCACTTAGTAGTGCTGATGATACAGATCTTCGTGTTAACAGCTTGTCTGTTAGGAGTAAGCTTTGTGACTCATTGTGGTATGAGTATTTTCCAGGACATGTTTGGCATAAGCAATAGCTAGGTGCCATTTCTGCCAGTTCCCACGCAGGTGCACATAAATCACGTTAGATGAATTAGGAGTTTTCAAATTTAAGACTATTTAAAAATTTAATTTGTTTTCACAAATACTTCCCTAGTTAGAAGGGCCACCATTGCTTTATACTTGATTTTTTCATTTGTTTTTGAATAGTCTCTAAAAGAAAGGCTATAAGAAGAGCTCTTCCATCTTGATGGCTGCACTGTACTAAGCAGTGCGTTTGTTGCAGATGGATAATGCACAGGACCTGCTTTCCTTCGGTGGCCTTCAAGTGGTGATCAATGGGCTGAACAGCACAGAGGCCCTGGTGAAGGAGTATGCTGCGTTTGTGCTGGGCGCTGCCTTTTCCAGGTGAGCGGTGCGGATGGATGTCCCATTGGCCAGGGCCGTTTGGGCCCCTCAGGTGAAGTCTAGCTTTACTCTTGGCATGACCGGCCTGCAGGTCACACTTGAACTCATCCCTGTCCCTATCTACATTTCAGTGTCATCCCGATGAAATGAGTAAGAATTTGATTCTTCCCCTATTTCAAGTAGATAAGAACTTTGACCCACGTTGTTACCCTCTATGACTGTTTGCCCTCATCCTATATATATATATGGACATTAAATAACATATTTTAGATTACATTCTCTGTTTTATTCAAAGCTGAAGAAATTAGACCAACCATAGGTAGTTGAGATGGAGGGAAAGAACTCCCAAGAGTTGATCCTTTTGTCAGTAAAGCTACATCTGGTGATGAATAAACGATGAACTGGACCAAGGAGGGCCTTTGGGAGGAATGCGTCTTCTTCCGACTGTCTGGAATCAATCAGCGTGCAGCCAGGTTATCACACTCGCTAGGTTGGGAGTTATGTACCAGTTAGTCTGTCTTATGCTAGAAGACTGATCAGGCATGAGGAGTGTGGAGACAGCATCTCCAGAGTAGATGCAGAAAGATATGTAGGCACCACATCATTATATTCATCCTTAAAATGTCAAGATGTCTTCAAGCTGCAATTGTTCTATTGGAGCTATAGTTCCTTCCATATTGGAAAATCTCCTAGGACCATTTGTGCCTTTAAAGCGGGAACCAATATTCTGATTCTTGCTGCAAAGGCACGTGTGGTGGCTATTAGTGGCTGCCCTGCTTGAATTGTGATGTGCAGGAGAAAGGCTATTCTGAACGTCTTTTAGCAGTAGAGGCTTTGTTTTGAAAAGATTTCCTTTGCCTTTTGTCCATGCTTATCTTTATTTAATCAGGATCTCAGTCTGATGCCTTCTCATTCTGAAAGGCTTCAGCATCTTTTCTTAGTCAATTGAAGAGCAAAGCTGGCCTGAGAGCACTGTAGGCCTGTTTCGCTTATGACTAACGTGCCTTGATCTTCAAGCCCTGGTTGTCCTGTGGTTGTGCTGTTGACAGTCAAGGCTGTCACTTCCAGGGCACTCCACCTCCCTTGGTCTCACCCACCAGACCAGCCTCCAGGCAGCCCAGGGAAATCTCTGCCTGTGTATCCACTGAGAGGTAGAGAATCCATCGAGAGGTAGTTTGTCATTGGCAGCTGTCATTTCAGCCCTGGAGATGCCTAGGGTCTTATCCTCATAGGGCTTTAGAGGCTTGAGACTCACTGAGGCTCACTTTTTGTTTCTCAAAGCCATAAAAGAACTAAATCAAACATTATTAACCTCTCTCCCCAAACCCTTTTTGGAAATCTTTTCCATAATCCCAAGTACTTTCTTTCCATTCTCAGTATGAACAAATCCTACATGTTGCTTGCCATTGCTTCTGGAAACATATTTTTTTGGGAAAACAGTGTAGCATCTTGATGTCATATCTTAGTTAAAGCGGACCAAGTGACTTGAGAAGCAAGCATTGGGCCTGTTTAGCAGGCCATAACTCACTGGGGGGGCTGTGCCAATATGTAGTGTTATTAAGACTTTTCCATGATTATGTTAGTATAAGACTGTTAACATTTATGCAGCATCACTAAAATTTAAATAGAGATAAATATAAAATATTGCAATTTAGTGTTTTGGTGGCAAGCAGACTGCTGTATTCAAAATGTTCTAGCTGGGGTTTTGATGGCTCACTGGAGGGCAGTTACAGTGACAGCATGGTATGGCGCCAGAGCTTTTGGAAGTCAAAAGCAGGCTCCTGAACGTCATGAAAATGTCAATATATTATGCAAAGAGGAACTTGATACAAGGTAAGAATACTTCTATGCAGAGGCAGGTTTCTGTGCCCTAGTCTAATATTCATTACTTACTCTTGGTGTCCCAAGTATTGATTCTGTAGCTCCGTACCTGCCCCCAGCATACAGGTGTGCACACACTCACCCCACATGTGCATGTACACATATACACACAAACACAACAGTGACTGGATGAACTTACTCTTTGTCAAGAGGACATTTAAAGGGTAGTGAGCACATTGTAATCATGGAGTCCCAGGGTTTGGCAGTGTTATTTAGAGGTCATTCCTTCCAGTTTTCTGCTGATGGGCAAGAATACTGCTCAGTCAGTCTAGAAGTTTGAGTATCTGGGAAGATGAGGCAGACCACTGTACCTAGAGTCACAAAATCCAGTCTCTACCATTCCCTGGCTGTCTGCAAGTGATTTCACTTTTCTAAGCCTCATCTTTCTCGTTTGTTAATTAGGAACAGTAATAGGTGTCCTTTGTATTTCGTAAGGTTGAGTGCGTCTGAAAGTCCTGTGACAGTGGTTACGAAGCACCTGTCAGTCATGGGGTATCACATCATCATGCCCATCGTGCTTCCTTTTTACTATGAGTTCGCACTATATGGCAGTTCTTTTGTTTTTATCTTTATCTTCCTTTATCTTCCTCATTTTGTCTCTGTCAAGGTGCTTATGTTCTACCACGTACATCTGTTGGAGCTGGTCTTGCTGCTTCATGAGGGTGTTTATTTGCCTACCTGGGTTAATTGCTTAATAAAATCTCCAAACACATTTCTATGGATGAAGAGATCTCTTAACGTGGCATAAAACATGAAACAATTATCCTAAGATCAAAAATAAAGAGTTGACATAAATGTAATTGACATGGTCACTGAATATTACATAGCCACTGAAATAGTATTTTCCCTTCTCTGTTACTCACACTGATGGATCACACACACTCACGTTCTGCTGTTTTTTGCCCATGTATAAGGCAGGTCAAGATCTTACATAAGAAGATATGTGAAACAAGAGAGGAAGTTCCTTTGGGCAGCTTCAGCTTTTCATGGTTTCTTTTTTTCTTTAAGATCTCCTTTCTTCTTCTTCTTGTCATTTATTTTCACTGGCATTTTTATGACCTGATTTTGTCTCGCAATGGCACCTGTGTGTCTGTCTACAGTCTGACCTATCAGGAGTCTCTGGAGTCCTGGACAAGTCAATTGTGTTACTGTGTATGGGGAGTCTCAGAAAGACTTTGTAAATTTCAGAGGCCATGCAGCCTTCTGTAATCTGGTTTTGGTTTTATTTCTTAGCAAACTGGCTGCCTCCTTTTTTCCCCCCTCTTATCTCCCTAAAAGTAGCCTTTACCTTTTAACTGTCAGGAGTTAAATTATCAAGAAATGCTTACTCCAGGGAGCACAGGCTCTTGCTGTTCTCGTATCCCTACCTTAGTCACTTTTGGTGTCCTATATCCATTTTTAATCATTCACATTCTCACCTGCGTGTGTATGGTTTATTACGCAATTACATGGGCCTGTAAGTGCTCATTCTATGCAGTACTTTTGTTTGAACTGTCCACGGTTTGCAGGGTGTTATTGACTTGCACCAGTAGAAAAGGGAATGTACAGGTGCCATCAGTTAGTGTGATTATGTTCTTCGCTTGTATTTTTCATAGTGTTTTATTTCTTTAAACATATTAAAAGAATTATATTCTGTACCCTCAGAATTTTAGTATCTATAGTTTTGTGGGACTGATTATGTTGCTTCTGTTATCTGTCACAGGTGATGCCATCTTTTTTGTCTGTGCTTTGTGATACTTTATTGTGAGCTCATGATCATTGGAAATTTTTTTCCCTGGAGAGATGCTTCCAGGCCTGGATTTAAGATGTGTTCCTGCAAAGAGGATTTATATATGTTTCCATCAATACCCTGTAAATTCTGCGGATTTGGAACTACATTTTAAAAAACCTTTTTCTTATGTAAATTTTCACTTATAGACTAATGTAGAGAAAATAATATAATATTCCTTGATCTGTCATTCAGCTTTAAAAATTATGAAGTCATGGCCAATCCTGTTTTATCTGTTTTATTTACCCACCTACCCACTTGCCCATCCCCTCCAGGTAAATATAAAGCAAAACTCAGACATCCTATCATTTTACCTGTAAATTTTTCAGCGTGTTTCTCTAGAAGGATTCTTTTTTAATAACATAACCACAATACCATTCACATAAAAAATTTTTAACAATACCCTCAATATTATCAAATACCAAGTAATTGTTTAAATAGCCCCAATTATCTCAAAAAATTTTTAACAGATGGCTGACTTGGTTAGGATCTAAATACAGTGTGATTGGTTGATATTTATCTTAAATATTTACTTTATAGGTTTCATTCCTTCCGGCTTTTTTTTCTTGTAATTTATTTGTTGAAAAATACTGTAGTTCTGTAGTTTACAACAGTCTGGTCTTTGCTGATTATGACCCAGTCTGTTGTTTAACATGTTGCATATCTCCATTATTTCTTTGAAATTGGAAATTGGATCTTGATCAGATTCAGGTTTGGTTCTTTATCTGGAGGTAGCTCTGAAGAGAGTTAGGATGGACTTTCAGAGTAGTCTCCTTTGAGGCAAGGGTAGAAACCCTTTGACCCTTGCAAAATGTCATTGGAAGCAGGCTGCTCTCAGGAAGAGATCATAACCTTAGGCAAAACAGCTTCCTTCGGGATTTCTTCTTGGAGGAACTGAGTCTTGAGCCTTGAGAAGCCAACACTCCCAGACCTGGGGGAATAAATGCCTTGGTCTTGAAGGGATATTTGCATGTGTATCCCTTCATTCACTATAGGGAACATAATGTGGCCTGGTTGCCTTTTTTTGATTTGATTCGATTTTCTTTTTTGTGATGTTAGCAGCCATTGATGATCATTACCAATATCCATAAATTCATTAAAGGTTACAAAATGGTAATATTCTAATTGAATCATTCTTCCTTTTTTAGCTGGAATTTCTCTATACAGATAAACTTTTCCTCATCAACTATTTGAGTACATTGAGGTTCAGTTCATATTAGAAAGGTAGGAGAAATGCTTTGTTGTTTCTACTTATGGGGTATTTTGATTATGAATTTGTTTCCTATGTATAGTGTTCTCCAAAGATGACACAGATTTCATCTTCTTTTAAGTATCATTTAAAAATTTTTGATTTAAAATTTATTTGATTTGCTTCAATTCATTGTAGTTATTATCCGTCTTGAAACTCAAAGTGTCCCAGCTATGGCCAGTGGGAACCTTTTCAGGTCGACTCCTGAGTCCTTTACACCAGACCCTACTAATCTTTGAGAGCTTCCTTAATTTCTATTATGATAAAACGTTCCATATCATTTTGTGCATGTCTTACTCCAGACCTGAAATCAGCCATTTTTCCAAGATACCACAGTTCCTTTTAGTGGAAAATACAATTTTAGAGGGAAATGGTATTTAGAAAATATAAATCTGGGAGTCAGAGTTGATCATTGTTACTGGGTTTATCTTTTTTTTACACCTTTCCATGAACAAAGCTGAAAAATACATTTTTTAAGAAAAAAAATTCATCATGAATTCATACTAATACTTCCAATTCAAAATCAGAACTAAGGGGGACTTTACTCAATGTCCAGTTGTGTATCAGTATCTCCCTTCTATCATGCTAAAAATCCTGATTCTCAGAGAAACCAGTCTAATTATTCATCTGCTTTATCCCACAATACAGCCTCACAATAACACTACCACTTCCATCAACAATAAGACGTCTGTTTTGCAGGTTTTTTGTCTTTAGGAGTGTAATTCTGGGGGGAAAATCTCAGGGCAAAATACCTTTGAAACTGAAATCAGTCAAAGGGAGAAAAAGTGGGAGAGATCCATTTATTGCTTACAAGCAATTGTCCACTTCTGGTCACCCGTGTCTCTCGTGACCCGGCTGCAGAAAGAGGGACTCCACTCAACCTATTCTGTCCAGATACGCCCACTCCTCCTTTGTGATTACCTGTTGATGTGGAGACAGACTTCTTTTCCCCACCCCTTAGAAACACCTATTGATATGGAGATGAACTAAGGCCAGGTGAGAGATTCTGGAAATACTGCAATTTTACCCACAAAGACACATGCAAATAGAGATGTATAGTCAAATTATTGGATTGTAAAAGCCTCTTGATTTTTATGTATTTTTACATTTTAATTGAGTTTTAAATTATATAAAATATTTGCATGATTAATCACAATATAGGTAGGTCACAGGCAAGGCAGTACAGCACAGAGAGACAAGAAATGATTCTGTGGCATCTTACCTGCTGATAGACAGACTGCAGTGGGAGGGGGTGAGGACTCGATAATATGGGTGAATGTTGAAACCACAATGTTGTTCATGTGAAACCTTCATAAGATCAATGATACCTTAAAAAAAAATTATTGCATGATTAAAAGTCCCTCCCCCTATAGTGTAACATTTTACTCTTCATTTTTAAAAATATAAGCACATGCACGTGACTAACAGAGTTATTCATACTTTTCTCTTTTTTTTTTCATTTAATAATATATCCTAGAATACATCACAACAGAAATATTCTATACTATAAACAAATATTCTACAATCTTTTCTACAACTGTATAATATTCCATGGAATAAATTATACAATTCATCCAATCAGTTTCCTACTGATGGATGTTTGGGCTGGTTCCTGTGTTTTGCTATCACAAATAATGCTACTGTGAATAACCTTGAGCACACATATGTCTTTTCAAACTTTCACCAATGTATTTTATAGGTGGAATTCTATAAGTAGGAATATTGTTTCAAAGGGTAAATATATATGCTATTTTGCTAGATATTGCCAAATTTCTTTGATAAAAGGGTTGTACCATTTTATAGTTCCACCAGCGATGTATGGGAGCCTATTTCCCCACAGCTTCACAAATATGCTACCAACTTTTGGACTTCTGCCAATCTGGTAAGTGAGAAGCAATACCTTGATGTAGTTTTAATTGGTCTTTCTTTTCTGATGAGTGGCCTTGAGCGTTTTTTTCGTGTGGTTAAGCTATTTATATTTCTTTTATTCAGGAAACTGTATGTGTCTGGCCCATTTTTCTATGGTTATTAGTGTGTTTAGTCTTTATTTTTAGATGTCCTTTATATGTATTAGGGATATTAATGCTGCTTCTGTGATACAAGTTTCAAATGTTTTTTCCAATTTATTATTTTTCAAGAGCATTTTAGACTAAATTCTCAGCTTGGAGATTTTCAAGCCAGAAAAGGAATATGCTTTCCAGTCCAAATAGCACTCTAGGGCTGGCTTAGGTGAAGAATTTTCTAGGAAATTTTTCTCCCTTCTATTAAAGAAAAATTGCCTTAATATTCCTTGTGAATGGAAGATTCTCATTTCTCTAATTTTCCTTCTCATGGCTGTAGGCTTTGTCTCCTGTCCCCTAACTTAGAACACCTGTTGAAACCAAAACCTCTCGGTCATTAGGGAATAATAGCGTATGTCTCCAGGACAGCTATAAGTTTCAGAGTTCTACATCTCTTCAGATTTGTGCTTTCCATTGTATTTGTCTTTAGGATTTCTCTTACTTTGTTGCAGAGTCACCACATAAAGAATATGAAATTGTTTTGTTTTTTCCCCTGTAGTTATGCAAAGCAGTGGGCCTAAATTTGTCAGCTGAATTGAGCATTTAAAGGAATGTGTATTTAATCCATCATCCTCAGGTATTCTAAACCAAAAATGCTTCTTGGGAAATGTAAACCACCGTTTACTAGATACAGAAGCCTCCCAGTTCTGTTTTGTTTTATTACTTATTGTTTAAATTCTTATTACAAATAATACATACTCATTGGAAGAAAAATCAAACAAACAAAAAAAGAAAAGATAAAGCTTCCCTATTCTAAAGTGGCTTCATTCCTCCCACCAATTTTTGGCTATTTCAGCTTTTGTTAGACCATTTAGTTTGTACCACATGAAACTTACCCTCTCTAAGTTGCTGCGTGTACCACAGACTTGGGTACCATTTTCAGTCTCCAGAAGCTTTCAGTTTTATTGGTGAAACATGGAAAGAACAGGCATACAGAATTAGAATTAGATTAAAGAGTTGAGTACAGAATTAGATGTATTAAAGAGTCAGTTTAGGATCCAGACAAGTGCTAATAAAGTTGAAAGGAAAGAACTTGTGGGCTGGAGTTATTCAGGGAAGAAATTGAGGAGGTAGTTGATCACAAAGAAAAATCAGAAGGCAGCCACATAAATGAAGTGGAGGAGACAGGGGCATATCACGGAGATAGATGCAAAAGAAATGATGAAGGGACATGTTCATTAAGTAAAGTGGTGCCTCCCTGCCTGGAATGAAGGTTTGGTTTCTGTAATACTCAGGCTGGCTGGTCAGCTTAGAGCTCATTTTCCATTTGTCATTAATTGCCATTTGAAAAAAGAAATCAGACTCTGAATGTATCCTGAAGAGCTATGGCTAGCCAATTGCCCAGGCCAATCTTGGTTAATTAATATGCTAATTAATTTATAAGATACAGAATAGTTTGAGCACCTCCAGTGTCACTGGAGGAGTGTGAAAAATTAGCTCCTGAAGTCAAGAGGTCAGAACTAGCTGTAGGGGTCACATTTGAACTTTTATTCAAATGCTGGCATCTCCAGCGTATGACCTCATCCCAATCTCTAGCCTTCTGTTCTCTGGGCCTCCTGCCAAGGGGGCTACACACTTATTTCCATAGCCTTCAATTTAAAAGCATCAAGGAGTGGTATCTGAATCATTCACTATTACATCACTAAAATAGAGACAACATTCTCCACTCAGCTCCCATATACTATATGGAAAAACATTTCATTTTTTAGATATCAATATATTTTTTTGTTTATTTATTTATTCAGTAATTATTTCCAAGCAGTCAATGGTAGGTCCTTGCTATTATATACTAGGGAGACAGCAAGATTAAGGTAGAAATTGAATCCTATTTTCCTAATACTACCTAATAGCGGTTCTCAGTGGTAAACAGGTAATCAAATGCATGATTGTAAGTCAAGATGAATGCTATGAAAAAGCAATGGAAATTTTAAAAGAATTAAAAAAATCTGGGAGAGATTTTGGAAATTTTATTAACATGACTATGTTCAGTTGTAAGTAACAGAATAAGGAGTAACACTGGTTTTTAAAAATCAGAAGTAATTTACTGTCACATAAAAGTCAGGAGTGGATTGCTCCAAAATCAGTACTGGCTAAACTATATCATAAAGGATCTAGACTCCTGCCTTTCCCTTCTGCTACTCTCCTCAGCATGTTGGCTTTTTGTCCTTGTGCTGCTTACCTCAACTGGTCTATGCTGGCTGCTGTAGTTCCAAGACAGCTGCAATCAAGGCAGGAAGAGAGGGCAGGGTCTCCTTACTATCTTTCTTTCTGTAAGAGAGCAGCAGCCTTCCCAAAAAATCTCTCTTTATGTCTCACTGGTCAGAACTAGGTCACCTGCCCATCTCTAAAGCAATCTACACCCACAGAGGATGGGATCACTGTGCTTGGTTTAGACTATGCATGGCTCATTTCCTGGCATGAGGACAGGGAATCCCTCCCTGAACATGGTGTTGGTGCCTTCACAATATCCAGTTTCCTTAAAATAGATGAAGAAAAGAGAAAAAATTGTTTAGTAGGTAACAATAGTGGAAATAAAAATCCAGAGGATTCATTCACCAACTAAATAACTAAATAGGGAGAAAGAAGACTCAAGTATCATTCAGAAGTTTCAGGTTTGGGTTTAACTACAACAATCATACTGCCAAGAATAGATAAAAATAGATTGTGGGAGGAAAACCTAGTTTGTGAGTAAGACAAAGATGAATTTTACTTTCTTCTTGGGTTTGAGGTGCAATTAGACAGTCTATTAGATATGGAGGATGGGACCTGAAGGAAAAGGTTGGACTTCAACATAGACACAGGAATAGTCTACAGTGAAGGAGGATCTGAAACGATGGGAATAAATAGGTGGAGAAAATGAAGAAAGAAAAGGGACAAGGCTAGAAAAGTCCTGGCAAATAGTTATAATTAGGAGATAGTAAGAAGATGATATTGCCATAAAGGGAAAAAGAGAGGGAGTAATTAATTACAGGCATACAATGGAAGGTTTGAGAAAGATCCAAACAGAACTTCTAGAAGTGGAAAATATAATAACCACAGTGAGGAATTCAGTAGGTAAGGTCAGGGATTGACCAGACACGGCTGAAGAGTAATTAAATGAACTGGACTACAGAATTGAAGAAATTACCCAAGGTGCAGCCTGGAGAGACAGAAATGGAAAAATGAAAAATGAAAAAGAGGTTAAGAGATACAGAAAATAGAATTAAGTGCCAGAAAGATAAAGAAAATGTGGGAGAGGCTATACATAAAAAGGTTTGGTTGATACTTTTCCAAAACTGTGCTATTATATACGATGAAATGTAAGAATTCTGATTCAGGAAGCCCACTGAATCCCAAGCAGAATGATTAAGAAAAAAATGTATTTCTAGATGTAAAATAAGGTCATAAAAACAGAGAAAAGTCAGATTTAGTTAGAAAGTACCAGGAGCGGTATTTGGCAAAAAGACTGGAAACAATTTTGCCCTTGGTATTCATAGGCTAGTCGCTTGGCCTGAGAGCTAGTTAAGCTCTGGTGTCATTTTCATCAGCTCTAGACAGTAGTTGCCATGATGATTCTGTTAGGGGATTGAGTTTGTGCTCCTTGGTTCTTGTCCCCAGTGCAACAAGGAATTGAAGGGCAGAGATACAGTGATGAATTGGAGCAAAAGTTTTATTTGAATACTCTCGAAGTGAGGAATGGACCAGAGTCAAGGTAGACAAAGGCAGGGTTACTTCAATAAAGCAGACAGGAAGGGAAGCTCACTGATGGGAATTTTGAAGCTCAAATCAGAGCTCTCAGAAGCCCGTCCCTACTTATCTGATGTAGGACAGAGAGAGTGAATACTTGTGCTTAAAGTCTGGAAAATAGAACGAAAGAGCAAAGTGACAAAGACACCACTGGAAGATCAGAGACAAAATGTAATAATTTGGGTGGTAAGAAGTGTTTTGAAAATATACACTCCAAGAAAGGGGAGTGTGGGGCAACCTCAGGAGGCACGCTTAAAAGGTGGGATTCTGTCTTTTAAGGATTTTCAAGAATGGGATAAAGGTAAAGAGTCAGAGGATATGTACATTTCATGCTGTAACTCCGGGGAGAGGAAATTCTGGGGCAAAATACCTCTAAAACCGAAATCAGTCAAAGGGAGAAATAAAGTTTAAAATCCATTTATTGCTTACAAAGTACAGTCCAAGGCCATCTCTTTCCTGCTCAGGCAGAAGCAAGTAAGACCTCCCCCTAACCTCTCAGATATGCCCTCAGTCACCCAGGTAATTACTCATTGATATGGAGATGAACTACTGCTCTCCACCCCTGAGTAATGCCTGTTGATATGCAGATGCACTAAAGCCAGGCAAGATACTCTGGAAATATCACAATTTTACCCACAGACTACCCCTCTGGAAATCTTGCCTTACAATCTACTCGTTCCCCCTCTTCTGCAGTGCTCCCTTGGCGAGAAAACTGAAGCGTTGTGACCAGACTAATGACATACAATAGCAACAGAAATAAAATGATAATGCTCAAGCCAGAGGATTCACTTCGGTTCAAAGTCCTATACAGGTTAAGTCTGTAGCTCACCCACTCCATAGGCAGGCAGTAACTGAACAGGTAGAGAGTTCAGAGCAATCATGACGAGGAAGCTGCTGCCAGGGGGCGCATCCAGGCCACAAGGACTATAGGAGAAAATAACCTTAAGGGCAATAAGATACATGTTTTAATGACAACAGTATAGGCAAATCTTGTCCATCAGGTGAGATACATGCAAGACAGTGGTCCTGTGATAAAATAGTGGCAGGAATGGGATCTTGTCCTGGTCTAGTACACCAGACTTTTCACCCCCTCCCTGTGAGAGTTACATATGGGTCAATATGTAAGGCTATGGGAGGTTCATGCACTGCCCATAAAAATAAAACAAAACTTCCCCATAAGATGCTCTTACCTCCTGGACGTTTTTGGGTACACAAGTGTGATCTTTGGGGGCCATTCTGCTGTTACTCCAGGAATACAAATGAGGCCAGCTTTCCAGGCCTTTCCCCCAAGGTGCCAGAAGGGCCACCCATTGCTGGTCCGTGTGTTGAAATGTCCAGGGCCATGTCCATTCAATAGTGTCTCCAGGGTTTTTAATGCAGTAGGGACTGGCAGCAGGATATTGCTCTGCTGGCCATATCCTGGCTGCAATAACTATTCTTTGGTTTGCACATACAGTTGTATAGGAGAGACAGCAAAGTGTGTGAACATATCCACAGAGCTCAGAGCTCCTTTACGTGGCTTCTCATTCAAATGCATAGCACTGTCCATAGGTGAACTGACCAGCCCCATAGACTATTGGTGTCCAAATTCAGGCCATATTTCAATAAACTGTTGTACCTCTCTATCATGCCTGCCCAGGTAGGATTATATGGTACATGAAACTTTGACTTTATTCCTAATTGCTGCACCCATCCTTGTAACACATGTCCAATAACGTGGGTGCCTTGTCAATAGAGAAGAAAGCATTAGCAAGGTGTACTACATACTGATACGTTCCCAGCTCGTGGCTGAGGGTGTCCAGAATGTCTGCTATAGAGGGGATGGCAGCATGCAAAGGGAGTGTGACTTTATTCAATTCCCTGTAGTCCACGGTCATACGCCAGGAACTGTCTGGCTTTTTTACTGGCCACACTGGGGAATTAAGAGGGCTATGAGTGGGCTTTATGATGCCCACCTTCTCCAACTCTTACAGAGTTTCTCTAATTTCCTTGTGTCCCCCAGGCAGTTTATACTGCTTAGTATTTGTTACCCACCAAGGTACAGGCAGAGCTACAGGTGGGTGCTTAGCATGTTCCCTCAGAACTGCCTGTAATCATATGTACCCTCAGTCTGGACTCACCTGCATTGGTCCATAACCACAGGCCCTGCAGGATATCCACCCCAAAAATATATTCAGGGACAGGAGAAGTGTACACGGTATACTCCTCTAGGGGTAAACGCCCTATCTCCAATGGGATTTGGGCTTTCTTCACTCTAATTACTTTAAGCCTATGGCCAGCTATCACCGCAGGGGTCCCAGGACACCATTAAGGTTGCCTTGAATCAGAGAACACTCAGCTCCTGTTTCCACCAGCGCCAGGACACATTGTACATTCACAGGGGACCAATGATTTGCTCATTCTACATGTGGCCTCTGGTCCCCATCATGTCCCCCAAGGTGGGAACCTTGCCCTACCACCCATGAGTCTAACTGCTATGCCCAATCATCCTCCTGTTGGGGTGAGGGCTTACGCAAATCCTGAGTAGTGTCTCCCAGGACGTTTTGCAGGGACACAGGCCGAGCATGAGGCCTTGACTCTGGTTTCCATGTCCTGGACCTCAGCGGCTGGAACTGCTGCTCTGGCTTTAATTGGTGCCACAATTCTACCAAGATTCTATTGGGCTGCCCATCGAGTTTTTCTGTGACTACCCCAGCCTTTATCAAATCAGCCCACAACTGGGTCCTCAAGATCTTCACAGGACCTTTTGCACCTCTCCTTTCAGTCATAGCCTGTACTTCCTTCTGTGCTCTTATTGTTTCAACCTCCCCCAGATCTGCTAAAGTACAGGTAGTCTCACTTATGGGTTGCCCTATGTAGGGGACAAGAGTAGTCACTGGGGACCCAAAGAGAGATGTGGGAGCTGTATGCAGCACCATATTTCTTACTCCTACAGTGAACACCTCATCGGGGCCCTAGGGTCCATATTATAGACAATATTTTTCATACCCAATTCCCGCAGTACCTGTTGAAGCTCTGCATACGTTTTCCAACTACTGGGTAAATATGGCAAATCTTCCTGATTAGGCCAAACTATCCTGATGGCAGCTGTCAGCCATTCCAGGAGTTTCTGATTCTCTGAGGCGCGATGGGCATTTTACAACCACTGCCGGAGGGAAGGGTGTGTTGTCAGGGAAGCCATTGTGCTCATCCCACTACTTGACGTAACGATGTTTTCCACTGCCATATACCAGGGATGTAAAAGCCATGTAGGCAGAGATTCTGATGGCTTCTGCCTGTACTGGACACTCATGTCCACCAGCTCATCCTGGGTATAGGGACGTAGCATGGAGTACTCCATAACCTGGGGAGGCGGCGGCTTCTTCCCAGGTTGGAGCCCACAGTTTCATTTTTATTTTCTTAATTACAGCCGGGCAGGCCTTTAAAACAGGAAAGGATGGAACCTCTGGCCCTGAAGGCAGCACTCTTTCCTCCTCCTCCCCTATGGCTTCCTGCAATATGGCTTTTCCTGCTGCCTTCCCCATCACGGCTGCTAAGGAACCTTCTAGGAGCGTGACCTGCCTTTTCAGTAATTGTCTCTCTTCTTTAATGGCATCCCATAGGTTATTGCCCAGCTCCTCCAAGCGATGCTAAAGTGTGTCTCTCTCCTGCCTAAGTCCCTCTCTCCTCTCTAACCGTCTCGGTAATCATCTCTTTATCCTGTATAACATTTTCCACTATCTCAATGAAAAGAGACCCTCCAGTGCCAGTGGCTACACCACCCCCTAGGGTCTCCAAGCAGTCTTCCAACTCACAGAGGACTAATTCTGTAGCTTCCAATGTTTCCACCCTTCCCCAATTCTGGGGAAGGTTCCACCCCTCTAGGAGGTACTTTACCCTAGACCAGTTCCCCACTGGGGACTCCCAAATTGGAAGCCCCACAGCTGGAGGGATAATAACAAGTGAAGCTGCACCCTCTGCTGCTGTATCCACTGGGGCCTTGCCATCATCCACAGCGGGGGTTCCGGGCATCTCCCCACCATCTCTAGGGGCAGCCCTCCCATAGGGTGTACCCATTTTGACAGATTTCAGGTTTAGAGATCCTGCCGACTACTGCCATATGTAACTCCAGGGAGAGGAAATCCTGGGGCAAAATACGTCTAAAACTGAAATAAGTCAAAGGGAGAAATAATATTTAAAACCCGTTTATTGCTTACAAACTGCAGTCTGGGGCTGTCTCTTTCCTGCTTGGGCAGAAGCAAGCAAGGGCCTCTCCCTAACCCCTCAGGTTCAGATGAGCCCTTAGTCACCCAGGTAATTAGCCATTGATATGGAGATGAACTACTATTCTCCACCCCTGAGGAACACCTGTTGATATGCAGATGCACTAAAGCCAGGTGAGATATTCTGGAAATATTACAGTTTTACCCACACAGTACCTGTTGTCTCATGATGTTTATCTCCAGTGAGAGATGATATGTTATCATCTATAGTTATTATCTATAGTCAGTTCTCCACATAATTCTATATGGTAAACTTCCCGTTGCTCTCCAAGATAGTGGCTACCCCTAACCACTGGGAACATACCCGTCAAGACTGCTTGCCTTCCCTTAAAATAGGTTGTTGGCTGATAACCAAAGAACATGTTAGGAATCTAACTTCCCAACTCTCTCCCTTTAAAATGGAACCTTAGCCCCAAGTCCCTCCTGTTCTTACTATGCTTTCATATCTTGGCATTTTTAGGACAATTAATCATGATGCTTGTCCCGTGTTTTTGCCTTATCTCACCTGCATTAGCTAGAGCAAGTCTCAAGGTCAGCCCAGATTCAGAGCATGTGGAATGAACTCACATTGCAAAACGCATCAACTCTGTGAGTCCTTTCTAGCTCTCTGGCTTTATCTGATTAACTCCCTGAGTTCTTGGTGGGCCCCACCCTCTTTTCATCCCTGCTCATATCTGTTTTTCTGCCTAACAATTCCACTGCCTATGACATTTCTTTTTTGGTTCTATGTGGGTCCCATTAGACATCTGGATTTAAAGTTGGAGGTATTTCAGTTCTGCCAGTTCCTCAGTAAGTGCCTGTTCATGGGCTAGGGTTATTGGAAAGAGGGTAATTCACCTCTTTGAGGAAGGGGAAGAGTAGAACTGGAGTCTTGTAGACAAGCAGCCAGCATGGGGTTTTCTAACTATTTTGTTCCTACTTTCTTATGATACGCCTATCAGCCTCATTTCCTCTTTCTGTTTTCCTTTCTTTAAAGTGTTACTGGTTTTGTGGAGAATATACGTGTCATAAAAGATTTAAGTGATGTAGGAGAGATTGACTTCTGCCATGACTGTAATTCAGTAAGCAAGGCAAGAGTCCATGTTAATGTGAGCCATGACCACTGTCTCCCCCCTACTCCTGCTCAGTGAGGCAGAGACCTTTCCAAACTGCTGCAGCCTGGAACACAGGGCTCCCTCTATCTCCAGCTTCCGGTTGGGGGGCTAGGTGTTCAGCAGTCCCAGTCCTCCACCCCCATCCCTGTTCTGTTTCTCTTCCTCCCGTTGGCGAGCTGGGATGGGAGTAGGGCTTGGGTCCCGCCAGGTCACGGCTTTGGTACGTTACCCTGTTCTGTGAGGTCTGTTCTTTTCTCCAGGTGTATGCAGTCTGGCACAGCCTTCTTTCCTGTTGCTCTTTCAGGATTAGCTGTATTAATTATATTTTTGTATTATATGTGGTTTTAGGAGGAGGCCTCTGTCCCACCTCTCACACTGCCATCTTTAATCTCTATATTACATTTATTTATTTTTGATATGATTAATCTGCAATTACATGAGGAACATTACATTGACTAGACTCTCCCCAATCACCAAGTCTCCCCCGCATACCCCATTAAGACACTGTCCATCAGGGTAGTAAGATGCTATAGAATCACTACTTGTCTTATCTGTGTTGTACAACCCTCCCCGTGCCCTACCCTACATAATGTCTGCTAATACTAATGCCCCCATTTTTACCCCCTTATCCCCCTCTTCCCACCCCTCCTCCCCAGTCCCTTTCCCTTTGGTAACTGTTAGTTCATTCTTGGTTTCTGTGAGTCTGCTGCTGTTTTGTTCCTTCAATTTTTTCCTTTGTTCTTATACTCCACAGATGAGTGAAAACATTTGGTGCTTGTCTTTTTCTGCCTGGCTTATTTCACTGAGCATAATACCCTCTAGCTCCATCCATGTTGTTGCAAATGGTAGGATTTGTTTTCTTCGTGTGGCTGAATAATATTCCGTTGTGTATATGTACCACACCTTGTTTATCCATTCATCTATTGATGGACACTTAGGTTGCTTCCATTTCTTGGCTATTGTAAATAGTGCTGCAATAAACATAGGGGTGCATCTGTCTTTTTCAAACTGGGCTGCTGCATTCTTATGGTAAATTCCTAGGAGTGGAATTCTTGGTTCAAATGGTGTTTCTATTTTGAGCTTTTTGAGGAACCTCCACACTGCTTTCCACAATGGTTGAACTAATTTACATTCCCACCAGCAGTGAAGGTGGGTTCCCCTTTCTCCACAGCCTCACCAACATTTGTTGTTGTTTGTCTTTTGGATGGTGGCGATCCTTACTGGTGTGAGGTGATATCTCATTGTGGTTTTAATTTGCATTTCTCTAATGAATAGTGATGTGGAGCATCTTTTTATGTGTCTGTTGGCCATCTGAAGTTCTTCTTTGGAGAAGTGTCTGTTCAGATCCTGTGCCCATTTTTTAAATCAGATTACTTGCTTTTTATTTGTTGAAGTACATGAGGTCTTTATATATTTTGGATGTCAACCCTTTATGAGCTCTGTCATTTATGAATATATTCTCCCATACTGTAGGATGCCTTTTTGTTCTGTCATTTTCTATACAGAAGCTTTTCAGCTTGATATAGTCCCACTTGTTCATGTTTGCTTTTGTTTCCCTTGCCTGGGGAGATATGTTCATGAAGAAGTTGCTCATGTTCATGTCCAAGAGATTTTTGCCTATGTTTTTTTCTAAGAGTTTTATGGTTTCATGACTTACATTCAGATCTTTGATCCATTTTGAATTTACTTTTATGTAGGGTTAGACAGTGATCCAGTTTCATTCTCTTGCATGTAGCTGTCCAGTTTTGCCAACACCAGCTGTTGAAGAGGCTGTCATTTCCCCATTGTATGTCCATGGCTCCTTTATCGTATATTAACTGACCATATACATTAGGGTTAATATCTGGACTCTCTAGTCTGTTCCACTGGTCTGTGGCTCTGTTCTTGTGCCAGTACCAAATTGTCTTGATTACTGTGGTTTTGTAGTAGAGCTTGAAGTTGGGAAGCGAGATCCCCCCTGTTTTATTCTTCCTTCTCAGGATTGCTTTGGCTTACTCTTTTTTTTTTTGTGGCTCCATATGAATTTTTGAAACTGTTTGTTCCAGTTCATTGAAGAGTGTTGGACAAAAACTTTTAAACAACAATTACTAGTTTCCTATGTGTGTCTGTCTCAACCATGCTGTTCAGGAAAATTTGGATGGTGGATAAATCATAGAAGAGAAACAGTATGCTTTTTATCAAGACAAGCAAAGAAATACTTTAGCTTCCACAGGGCAAAACCCTTGCTCATAGACTTCACAAGTGAAATATATTAAGCAGTTACATTAACATATTCTACAAAGCAGAATTCCTATAATATTGCCATTTAGAATTCTGAAATACTTCTTTTAATGGAGTCTTCTGATGTCTCAGTGAACCCTTAAAGTACTGTCCACTGTGTTCAAATTTGCTAAAGCCAGCCCTGTCACAACTGCCAATACCATCATAGCCACTTCGTCCACGATCATCAAACCTTCCCCTTGATCCACTTTCATGATCATTGAAGTAACTGGGCTTTCCTCTTGAATCTCGAGACCCAAAACTGCAGTATGCATCCTTATCTTTACAACTCCACTCTGATCTGTCTTTACCATCTAATCCTTTAGATGCTTCTCTGTTCTTTAAGAGAGGAGGTATATAACACCTTTTGCTTGTTGTACTTCCTCCTCCACTTTGATTATCAGAGGATTTCAGGTCTAGACCAGCAAACTGCTGGTCCAGCTCGAGCTCATTTTCTACTGCACATGACTCATGCCGGAAGGGAACTGAGAACTCCTACGTTACATTTTAAGAGTATCAATTTTTGACACTTAGATTTTTTTTTCAAAATTTACTTTTCCTGTAATGTGATATATAGATTCACTTTTAGTTTTTATCATGTGGCCAACTAGTTGTCCTGGCAACAGGTAGTGAGTAGTCTGTCTTTTACCCAGCAAATTCTTTTACCACATGCAAGTTCCTTTATTTGTATGAGTTTGTATTCTGATCCATTGGTCTCTTTCTCTATCTTTGCACCAATCTCATGTTTTAGTTAAACTAGCTGTATGTATTTCTCTTATCAAGTAAAATGAATCAATTTTTCTTATTCTTCTTTAAAATTGTCTTGGATATTTTTTACCTTTTACTTTCTAGGCACACTTTATCAGTGTCAACCAAAACTCTGGATATGTCCATTAGAGTTGTAGTGAATTCATAGATTAATTTGTGAGAATTAACATATTTATAAAATTGTGTTCTCATCTATGAACAAGGCATATCTTTCCACATGGATGTTTTTAAAACTTTCTGTAAAGTTTCAAACTTTTTCAGTATATTTTTTGAATCTGTTTGTTGTCCTTAAAGTACCTTACAATATTTTTATTGCAAATAGGATTATTTTCAACAACTCTAATTTGTTGTTTCCAGTGTATGATTTTGTATCTAACAATTTGCTGAAGTCTTATTACTTCTACTTGTTTATGTATGTTTTTTTGGATGTACTTTATAGACAGTCATATCTAAAAATAATACTTTTGTTTCTTTCTAGTCTTTATCCCTCATTTGTCCTTTTCCTGTCTTTAGAGGGAGTGATTCTAATATTTTACCATTATATAGGGTATTTATTATAGGTTTTTAATGGACTAAAAGCATTCTCTTCTAGTTTTACTTAGCTAACTTTTAAAAATTATGAATCTGGTATTGCATTTTCTGTATCTATAGTATGGTGATTATGTGATTTTGCTTCTGTTACTATGCTGATGTGTAATTGCATTAGGAGGTTTTCTAATGTTCCAGGTGACTGTGGTGTATTATTATCTTTAATATTTTGTTGAATTTAATTTGCTAATTTTTAACTTAGAATTTTTAAATCTGTGATTATAAATGATATAGGCCATGTGATTTTTCTTCTCCATTCTATTCTTTTATGGTCTTATGTAAAGATTATAGTAATGAATTAAAAGAATTTGGAATGCTTTCCTTCCTTCTAATTTCTGGAACATTTTGTATAGGATGGAGTTGTCAGTTCCATAAACACTTGTTGAAACTCACCTGTGAAAACCCCTGGGCTTGATAACTTTTTTGTGGGTAGATTTTTAAAAATTTGCTTACTCAATCTCACTCATATTTAAGTCTCTTTAGATTTTCTCTCTCTTCTTGAGTCAGTTTTGGTCATTCTTTCTCTATAATAAAGTTCTTTCATTTAATTTTTTAAATTACCATAAAGTTGTTCAAAGCATTATTTTAAAAATACTTTTTATGAACTGTATCTATAACTGTTTCTCTTTTCATTCCTAATATTATTTAAGAATGAAATAAAAATTCATTCCTTGCTTGTCTCCTTTTTACTTAGTTAGTCTTGCTAGAGGTTTATCTTCTACTAGTCTTTGGCTTCAGTTTTCCTATTTTAATTAAGTGTTCTATAGTTGTTGTTTTTTTTCTTTTTGATTAATGAATTATTTAGTAATGTGATTTTAGTTTCCCAAATGAAGTATTTCCTTCCCTGTAGGTAATTATGCATTTTGAGCAAAGAGAATGGTCTGTATGATAATGATTCTTTAGTATATACTGAGACTTCCTTTTTTTTCTTGCCAGGTGGTTAGTTTTTGTAAAAGTCTTTCTTATAAGTCCTTCTAAAAAATGGATGTTTTTAATTTGTTGGCTATATGGACATTTTTTAAATATATGTGTATTTTGCTTTATATATTTGTGTATGTGACTTCAATTTTGTATGTAAGGTGTTCATGCCCCCTACTTTCTTCCTAATTTGTGACCAGCCTTTCTTTGTTTTCTGAGAAACTAGTAATAATATCTTTCTATGATTACATATTTCTGTTTCTTCCTGTACTTGCTCAATTTATCCTTTATTTTGAGCCAAGGTTGTTAAATGTATATAGGTTCAGGATTCTTTTAACCTGGTGACTTTTGCCTTTTCTCATTAAATTATGATCATCTTTACCCTAATGAGTCATTTTTGCCTTGATATCTGTTTTGTCTGGTATTATATTGTCTACCAGCTTTCCTTCTGTTAATATTTTCTTGATATATTTTTCCATCCCTTTTCTTTCAGTCTTTTTATCACTATATTTTAGATACATCTTTTCTTTATGTAACATATTGCTGAATTTTGTTTTATTAATCCAATTAAATATTTTTTGTTTTTTATTAGGTGATTTAATCCACTCCCTTAGGTTGTGATTTACTGATGTATTTGGATTCATTTCTGCCATCTGTTTCAGTAATTACCTTTAAGTTTTTATGCTTGGTTGGGCTGCTGAAGTGTAAAGTTTTCTACCTCCTCTCAAACAATACAAGAATTATAAGAATGCTTTAACTCCAGTTTCTCCATTCTTCATTCTTCATATTGTTGGCTAGTATTTTGTTTCCACCTAGTTTTTTAACCAACTTCAGAAGTTAGTATTATCATAATTAATGCTAATATTTTACAGTTCATTCCTGTTCATAATTACCTGTATGTTTATTGATTTATTTGCTTACTTTTTTCCTTCTGGGATTCAATTTGTTTCATTATTCTTTGATCAAATGTCTGGGGCTAGTAAACTTAGAGAATTTTTCTTGATACAGTCATCATTTTCCCTCCCTCTTGAATGATAGTATATCTAATTATATACTTCTGGTATATGTTGGTATTGATGAAAAATCTATTGCTAGTCTAATTTTTCCTTGGCAATCAATGTCCCTTAATTGTTTTAAGGTTTTGAAGTTATATTAAATATCAGCAAGTTTTGCCATTATATGTCAATGTAGATTTATTTTAATTTAAGCTGTTTGGCTCTTAATATGCTACCTTAATTTTCAGACTTCAATTATGGAAATTTCCTGGTTCATTACAGTTACCTAGTTCATTGCCTCTCCCCCATATTCTCTTTTCTCCTCTCCCTAAACTTTTATCAAGACTATATTGGACCATGTGTTTCTAACATCTCTTTATCTGTTGTGCTTCTTTCTTGATGATTTCCTCTACTTAATTTTCAAATGAACTGATTCTTTGTTCAATAGTGTCTAATGTATTAATAACATTCACAAAGCTTCATTTTAAATGGCTATATTCTTCATTCCTAGGAATTGCCCCTAATTATTGCTTCAGTGACATCCAAAAGTTTTGATATGTGATATTTAAGTGCTGTTCATTCAAAATATTTAAAAATCTCATCTATGACTTCTTTGATTCATTATTTATATTTAAGTATATTTCTTAGTTTCCAAATATAGTGGGAAGTTTCTAGTTATGCTTTTGTTACTGACATCTATCTTGTGGTCAGAGAAGTACTTCTATTATTTCAGTCATTTGAAAACAGTTGAGACTATCTGTTTGGTTTTGGTTGTATGATCAGTTTTTATAAATATTCCACATGTTCCTGAAAATAATGTACGTTCCCCTTTGACCTTGAGATATCTTGCATGCCTTTCTTTCTCCCTCCCTGTCTCTCCTACCCTCTGTCTCATCTGTATATGGAATTTTTTTCTCTCTCCATCTACTTTTAAGATTTTTTCTATGATTTTCTGTACTTTTTCACAATGATGTGTTGAAGTGAGGATTTTCTTTTTAATTTCCTGCTTGGAGTTTCTTGAATTTATTCAATCTGGGTTTGTGTCTTTCAGCTGTGCTAAAACATTTTCAGCCATTATCCCTTTAAATATTGTTTTTGCCTCTCTTATCTTTTTGAGACTACAATTAAACATGTTAGACCCTTTATTCATTCTTCCATGTTTCTTTTCCTATTTTTCATATTTCCCATCTGTATGTCATATCTCTGCTGAAGTCTAGATAATTTTGTGTGACCTATCTTCCAGTTTCCTTATTTTCCCTTTTGCTGTGTCTAATCTACTATTGAATATGTCCATTAAATTCTCAATTATGGATTTATAATTCTAATTTTTTAGAAGTTTTATTTATATCTTTGTCAAAGTCTGATGTGTCACATTTTTAGTTTCCTATTCACTGCAGATATTTTTTTTCCTCTTGAATTTCTTCTCATGTGCAGCTTAAAAAATTTTTTTTTGTTAAAGTATCATTGATGTACAATCTTATGTTGGTTTCAAATACACAACACAGTTGTTCAACATTTACCCATATCATCAAGTCATCAGTCTCTCCTCACTGCAGATATTTTTAAGGATGTCTTACTTATGCAAATGTTATACAGTTATTTTATAATCCATATTTTATAAATTTCAGGTCTGTTTCTTCTAGTTTGCATCAATGGTGTCTTGTGTATTCTTGGTTATTTTTGACTGTACTACTTAATGATTTTTAAAAATTATTTGGGGTATATCTTACAAGAAAGTGTATCTTTCAGAGAAGACTTGGGTTTTGTTTTGTTGGGTGCCTGGAGGTGATTAATAGTCTGGAACTGCCTCAAATCAAGTTTTTAACTTGAGGTTTCCCAGTCAAAGGGTATGAACCAAAGGATATGAACCTAGATTGTAAACTATTTTTGGAGGATCAGTTAAAAAAATTTTTTTTCCTCTTTTTTTTTTCCCATTGTTTTACCTATTGTCAGTGCAGTCTTCTGGTTTACCTTTAAGCTAGACTCCAAAAGACTATTCTGTCAGGATAAATGTGGGGAGGTTTTATACTTTGAGAGACTCTAGACCTTGACTGTGTCCCCTTCCCCACAAAGCTGCCAAAGCCAAAACCCAAGTTTGACTGAGTCAATGAATGCTGTAGGCCTGCATGG
Source organism: Manis javanica (assembly GCF_040802235.1). Classification (NCBI taxonomy): domain Eukaryota; kingdom Metazoa; phylum Chordata; class Mammalia; order Pholidota; family Manidae; genus Manis; species Manis javanica. Next base: position 86,053,477 of record NC_133169.1, on the reverse strand, counting down.
CTTCAGTGTTCTGTTTACTTTTCTGGGTTCCTCTTCCCCTTAGCTTTTGATCTTACAGTTCCTAATGATTTGTTGTTTCTTGATGCTTTTAGGAAGATATTTTTCATGTTCCATATTTTGTTTTGTTTTCAAGAAATGGCTTTGTCTAAATAATCTAACTCACCATTATTGCAAATGAGAGTCGGCTGTTGATTTTTTAAAAAACATTTTGAGCTATCTTACTAACCTATCTTATTATTTCTGATAGCTTTTCAGTTTATTGTGTCTGTTTTTGACAGGAATCTTTTTGGTATTTCATGATTATGCATGCTACTTGCATTTGATGTGTGTACTTGTGTGTCTGTGTTTTAGCTATTTGTGTATATATTTGTTTATGTTACATGTTAAGTATGTTACATTAATGTTCAATACACACAATACATCAATTTCATTCCCACCAAGGTGATCTAAGAGTAATTTATAGTGAATTGTATCTTTTTACTAAGATGACCATATGATATACTTTTACTGTGACCTTTCTTTTCATGAACGTATTTGTATATTACCTAATAATAATATATTTAATACCAAATAGTAATTTATATTGTATTGAATTTTCTTGGTCATTGTATTAATTATCTATTGCTGCATAAGAAATTACTACAAACTTAGCTGCTTAAAGCAATTCACATTTATTACATCAGTTTCTATGGGTTAGGAATCCAGGCATGATTTAGGGGGTCCTTTGCATCTGTGCAGTCACTGGGGTCTAATCTTAAACTTGACTGGAAAAAGGATCTCTTTCTAAACTCATGTGGTGTTGGCAGAATCCATTTATTTTGAAGGTTGACAGATTAGGGGCATCAGTTTCTTGCCAGTTGCAGCCTGCCTGCTCCTGGCAAGGCCAGGCCAACTCCATAACCAGCTCAGGACTGGCAGCTTGCTTCCTCAAAGCCAGCAAGGGAGAGAGCTCTCATTTAAACAGGTGTTATATTGTTATGTGGTGTGATTACGTTGACATAATCACATACATCCTGTCATCTTTGCTATATTGATTAGAAGGAAGTCACACTCTCCTTCATAAGAGGGGATTATACAAGGGTGTGTCTGGTTTTGATCTAGGCATTATAAATTGGCTGCAAGTGACAGAAAATGCCATATATAAAATAGACATTTATTTCTCTTTCATTTAAGCATTATCTTCAGGTCAACAGCCTAGAGCTGGTGTGGCAGCCCTGCTTCAGGCAGACACAGGAGTCCTGAGTTCCTTCCAGTTGCATTATTCCTAAGGAATAACCCTTCTCTCATCATCCCAGATGGCCAGACCTGCATTCCAGAGAGCAGGGTGGAAGAAAGGACGAAGAGGAGGCAAATGACACTTAAAAGTCTTTTAAGGAGGATCCTAACAGTTGTCAGAATCTTAACATTGGCCAAAATGTAGTCTTTATACTTTACTTGCCCAGCAAAAATTTTGCTACTGAAGAAGAATGGGAGAACAGATGAGGAGGGACCACTAGCAGGTGTTGCGATAAGCTGAAAGTTTGTCTTTTCTCTTTGTTCTGGAATCATTTAGCATAAAATTATCTTTTTTTTTTTGAGATTTGAAAAGATAATCTAAGCAAATACCAATGACTCAGTTGCTTTTCTGTAGAATGGGCAGGACTTGAAGAACACAGTATACCAGAAAAGCCTGGACTAACCTGGACCAGGTACAGTGTGGATATGAGAAAGGCTTGCTGTGGAGAAGAGTGTGCTGGGGACAGGACCTTTACATACATTGTCTCATTTAATCCCTGCAACAACTCTTGGGGAGGATACTAGTATTCTGGCTTCACAGAGGAGAATACTTGCCCAGATAATTTATGGGATGGCTATACTCTAAGCCCAGAACTTTGATGTCAAAGCCTATGTTCTTTCTATAGTTTGAAAGTTAACAGACTCCCTCAGAAGGAGCCATCGCTCCAAGAGTCTTGAATGGAACCCTAGTCTTTTTCTTCATCAGTCACACAAGCTCTTGACTTCGGTATTTTGAGGCTTCTGGAAATGAGATGGGGAGGGAACAGGTGGAAAGGTCTCCTTATTCAGGCTGGCTTCCATAGCTAACAGTCTGAGTGGTGGTCAGGATGTGGCTTGACTCCCTGTTCTTCCATGGTCCACTTACTCAGTATCAAAAGGGCACTGACTAGATTGAGCCTCCCTAGGAATTTCATGCCCACAGGCTTCTTTCTGCCCAATTAACAGAAAACAACGCTGAGAGACATTTCCAGAAATAGGCCTGGTCAGGCTGGGTAAGCATGTTTCAAACTCTGATGCTCGGTTAATTTTTCAGAACAATCAAGCCCCTTCTGAGTGGTTTCTCTATGAGGTTTAGGTCACAAGGTCATCAACAGGGGAAACTTCTGTCATACATCCTCTCTTCTCTCCTTTCCACCAAGCACTTCTGAGTGTTTTGTTTACTGAATTCTGATCGGTTAGAAGTCTGCTCTCCCAGCCTCTCTTCTGCTGGTAACAGTAGCCCATTACTTAAAGAGGAGTCCATACAGAGTAGGGGGAGGGCAGTAATTGAAAGATGGCAGGAAATAACCCCTCCCTCACTGATGGCCGCCATGCTCTGCAGCCTGTGCCCCCTGGGTAGGTGACTGGGGGTGGGGTGGGGGTGAGTCTCAGAGCTTTTCCAGGAGGTCGGCTGCATCCCATTATCTCAGAAATATGCAAAGTGTTTAATGAACAGCACTGGGCAAAAGGTTGTCATGTGGCTGTGGAAAAGAGGGATTTCCTCCTATTGGACCATCCATAACCCCTTTGTTTCAGGGAAATCTCTTAAGACTGATTTCCCAGGCTGCCTCCCAGCCCCCACTGCATTTCATTTGCATACACAGCCTTGAGGTTGGAAGCTAATTTATTTCTATCTCATTTCTCTCAGCTTTTACACTACGGTTAATCAGTTGCTTTGGTCCCACTGCCACTTCAGCCAGGCTTGCCGGGAAAGGATTCTCTCTGGGCCCTGGTGCCCCAGCCTCATCCAGAGCATCTCAGAATGCAGAATCTCAGAGACGTACTGCTCTCTTTGACTGGCACTGGTGGTTTAAGCTACTGGGGAGCCTTCCTTTTGCAGAGCACCCAGAAAATGGGAAGGATAAAGAGGTCTGAAGGCTCTTTTTAAAAGCCAGCTGCAGAGTGTGAAAAATAAAATGCAAGCTACCTGCTCAATTCCCAGGAATCCTCCCCACATTACTTTTTGTGGTCAGGTCGTTTAGATTTCCATGGCAAGGAGTTGGGGGTAAAGGCTGCCCTGGTAGGTTTCTGTCTGGCATTAGACTGGGAGCTCTAGAGGCATCCTGAGGGACGTCCCCTCATAGTGGTCTCTCTGGAACCTGCATTCTGAACTAGTGTCTTTTCAGGATCGTCATCGTTTTGGTGGAAGTCTTTTGGGCTAAGTGTACGCCCATATTGGGGTAGGCACTAAAATTCAAAAAGAAGCAAAGGCCAACCAGAAAGTGGGCACAGGAGAAAACTTGTTGGGCAATTCTCAGCCAGGAAGAGAGGATAGGCATAGGCAAGCCCTGGCACACACCTGTGGCATTTAATACGAATTTCCTGTTGCACAGATGCACTTGCCAAAGAGCTTTGGACAGTGGTCAGTGGCCGAATGGACAAATCCCAGGCAGTGCCTCTGTTGAAGCAGTTTGTTCAAGGCCACAGAGCCAGCTGGCAGCCAGAAGAAAATGAGTCAGAAGCCCTGATTTTTCAGGCTAAGATCTGGCTTTCAGGTAGCATTTCCTACCAAGTCAGAAAACTCTTGGGATCTGGAACAGTGTGTTCCTGAAAGATTCAGATAAAGGCCCCCTCTCCAGCCCTGCAATTTTCAAATTAAGGCAAAATTCAAAACAATGAATTTTGCCTTAAATGAGAATCCGTTTCCCATTTTGCAAAGGTGCGAAACTGTTGGGCTTATCAAGCTAGATTGGTGTCTTCTGGGTCACTGGTTGTCTTACACAAAGTTGTTCAGCCCACCTGCACTCCTTCCTTTTACTGGCCCTCCCCTTTCCTTTGTTGCTGCAGCCTGTCTTCAGATAGTCATGGTGACCACTTGGGTCCCCACATCTCTCGCTCTGGCTAATCTCAGCCCTGTGTTCTTAAAGTCTGTACCTGAAGGTTCACTAAACTGCATGGCTAAGAGATGTGTAAGACTCTTGTTTTCCCTATGGAATATGATCAGACTTCTTTGTAGTATTTTAATAAATGTCCAGATTAGTGTCTATGAGGTGACTTAATTTAAATCTTATGTCTTCAACTCCGATTTGGTAATATATTCACAGTATTCAAAATTCAAAGGGCACAAAAGGGCATGGTGGAAACACTTCCTCCTGCCCTGTCCTTGTGCTAACTTCCCTTCCTCAAGGCAACCAGTGTTGCCAGTTTCTTGTTAGACATAGTTATGCATAATTAAGCATATAGTGTTTTTTTCCATTTTTACACAAAACGTAGGTTACTGTATCAACATGATTCTACAATTTGCTTTTTCCATTTAACAGTGTATCTTTGATATCATTCTTTATCAGTACATAAAGAACTTCTTAGGAGGTGGCTTTTGTTTTAAATATAGAATAACTCAGGTGGAAGCTTTGGGGAAAATGTGCATATTGACCCATGTTTAAAAATGATAGTACTCCATTAATTAGACTTACTACTAGGCAAAATTTATTGCTAAAATGAAGGATATATTTTATTGGTAAGTGATTACCAGTGGCTTTTTAGAGCCAGTATGACTCACAAAGCATCTTTGGTAAGTTTGGAATGACTGTCATTAGTTCTGATAGGGAGTTTGTGCAATCCAGAATTTTAGTTTAAAATCTGTTACGGCAATTAAACAGCTACATGCTGGGTCTCTTTGGCTGCAGTGTCTCCCCCTCCACTGTGTTGGGACCATTTTGTAACCATCAGATATGGGAAGCTGTGCTAGGTATACTGTGGCCACTGGGCAGTTTGGACTCCAGAGATGCCCAGATGCTTTGTTGTTGCAACTGGAAACGTAAAAATAAAAAGGTTATTAGCTATTTGCATTTTTCCCACTGAAACCTGGTGACAAGTTGAGAATGCTTCAGGACGCAGGTGGCTGACCGGTTGGGCTATGGGCTTTTCATGGTCACGTTCTTGGTGAAGAGATGATCTTCAGAGAGATGGGGAGTGAGATGGGGATGGGTAGGAGGGCTCCATCTTGAGCATTTGCCAGCACAGTCACTTTAATGCTTCTGGGAGAGCCAAGCTATTTATAGAAAACAAAAGCCACATTTCTTGCCCTTTAGAGGGATATGAGGGCTTAGAATCCTTGTGGCCAGCTTGAGATGTGTAGTGGTCCTAAACACTGAAAAGATTGTGCATGTAACCACCTCCAATCCCCTCTGTGCACAAACAGGTAATTCAAAATAAAAATAATTTCCAATTTTAAATTAATTCCACTAGCCCCAGGTTAGATGTCTAGTTGGATTTTTTAAAATAATGTATCAAATATCAAATTGACTGAATGTTTTTCCCTCATTATTTGGGTGTACCTATGCTTTGCAGATACCCAAGAACAAATTGAATATCTCTGTTGTATGATCCAACATTGAGAGTTTCTAGTTCTCCTAAGGAGCCCTCTTCCTAGGATTAGGGTGGCAGGACTTACTTTACTATGTTAAGAATTTTGAAGTTTTTCTGCAGCAGACTCACAGACTCCAAGAAGGGACCAGCAGTTACCAAAGGAAAGGGGCTGGGGAGGGTGGGTGGGGAGGGAGGGAGAAGGGGATTCAGGGGCACTATCATTAGCAATCACAATATAGGCAGGTCACGGGGAAGGCAGTACAGCATGGAGAAGCCAAGTAATGACTCTCTAGCATCTTAAGGTGCTGATGGACAGTGACTGTCACAGGGTGGGAGTGGGGGATTGGTAATATGGGTGAATGTTGAAACCACAAAGTTGCTCATGTGAAACCTTCATGAGATTGTATATCAATGATAACTTAATTAAAAAAAGAATTTTGAAGTTTTTAAAAAATACTCTTTTATTTAATAGTATCTTTACTTAAACTGAATGTTAAAATAGCTCTGAAAATTTCCTCCAAGAAATGCATTTTCTTCTTGAGTGCTCCATGATGAAATCAGTCTTAATTTCAGTTCAGCTAGTGTGTAAAAACACACAGTGAGCGATTATTAGTCCCTGAAGGAGGCAAGACAGATGGAGCCCAGAATGGAATTGGCTTTATGATTAATTGAATCCTTGAAGAGTTGAATAGAGTTAGAGCTGATTCGGCCCAATCAGTGCCTTGAGACGACTGGTGCTGTCCTGAGCCTGAGAGAGGAAAGGGTCACAATAACCCAAATTCATCCTCTTTTAAAACGGATTGGATGTATGCACCAGACAGTTCCCATTTTTAAACCATCGATGCAGGATAATTGGAATGGAAACAAACAAGATTAGAGCTAGATTACAGGTATTTGTGCAAGTTGCCTCCTAAATCAATCAGCATTCATGATTTGTTCTGAGAGTGTGTGATCACTGCAGTGAATCACTGGAACTCAGCAGCACATCTGGAGCTGTCCAACCAAAAGGGGAAGAAGAAAGGGGAGCAGAGAGCTGCTTGGGAGTGGAAACTAGGTACAACTGTAGCGTGCTTTTCTGTTTTTCTGGGCAGATGTCTTTCAGAGAGAATTTTAATTTAATTTTCTCTTTTTTCTTTCCTGCAGGGATGCATAATGTATAGGTTTGAAATGACTGCCTCTTCTCCACAATAAATAGATAGATGTGTTCTTTTATAATGTTTGGATCAAATAGTCACCTCGTGCAGCTCCTGCCCGTGGGAACCCTGTGGTCTAAGGAGCAGGAAGGGAGAAGAGGTGGTGCTGTGGGGGACTGCAGTCACGTTAATCACCAGTGCATTAGGATGCTGGCTGGCCTGGTGTCTTGCCAGGGGGCCTGTTAGCGCAGAACGTTGTCCGTGGAACTGGACAGGCTACACTTCCCCAGCCAGGGGCTCTGTGAGGAAGCCCCTGCTCCCTCCTGAGCCTCTGCCCCCACCACCTCTGGTCATGGGTGTGTGGAGAGATGCGGGCAGGGGTCCTTCCTGATCCAAAAGGGGACTCTGATCTAAACCAGGAACGCAGGAATCCGGCCACGTGGATCACAGTCTTAGGTCTCTAGCCAGCTAACTGACATTTTATTTAGACTAGATTATCTGAGGTTCTTTCTGGCTGGAGAAGTGTGCCACTGTCTCTTTCCTTTCTGAGTTGTCTTCTACACACTGGTGCCTATGCCAAGTTCCAGGCACATGCTGGGTTTAAGCCCAAAGAAGCCTTTTCTGATAGGCAAGCCTCCCTCTTACCTTTGAACTGTCTTTTCTTTTTTCCTTCCATTTTTTCCATTTTGAGCTCCTGTGAGTCATGCTGCAGGCAGCTCATTTACATGGGAGTCAGCCAGAAGGCAAGCGGCTTGAAGTCTACTTCATTTTGCCGTGGGAGGTGTTTTCCTGTTGAATAGCTAACCAGGCAGGTCAGACAGAATCATAAGGGATCTCACTCATCCCTAGATGGAAGCAGCAAAGCACCTCTGAAGGGGCGAAAAAGATCTTCCTTGATGACATTTCCCAAATCTGGCATTCTCCAAATTGAACATGCCTAAAAGGCGCCACCCCCGAGGGGAGGAGGGGAGGGTTCTTGGCCCCTCAGTAGAGAAGGTGACAGACACCAAGGCTCATGCCGCACGTTCCGGCCACTGCAGAGCGGGGAGCTGAGCCCTGCTTCTCTTCTCCCCATTGGCACCCTGCCGTGTCTTACCTTGGCCCTGCTAGTTCTCTGGCTCTAGCTTCCAAGGCCGCCATTCTGTTAGGCACAAAAGAGTTTGATTTGTCTATTTTGTTGGAGTCCCCTTTGCGTGGGATGGGGCCTGAGAAGTGTCTGATCCCCGTGCCCGGTGCAGCCTTGGTTGTTGTCAGTGGCAGCCCCTCTTTTTCCGGCTCAGCCTCAGCTGGACATTCTGTACCCCCTGCCTAGGCTGGAACCCAAAAGCAGCACTCAGCAGATTCTCCTTGCTTTTTGTGGGTATGTGGGGGTGGAGGGGAGTAGTGATCCTGCTTAGGGGGCCAGGCCTTATTCCCTGGACCTAAAGTCCTAAAAAATGTATGGCAACGGGAGGAATTAGTGGTGCAATGTCAGTTTTGCATGGGACTAAATAATCCTTGGCATCCAGGGTCTAAGGAACTCATTTCTCTGTCTGTTCTTGAGCCTGGATCTTACCTCCCATGTGCTTAGAGCAGTACTTTGGGAGTCCTAGAAATGCAGCTGCTCTACTCGGTGACCAGAGGACAGGCAGGACACTTGCCCCTGCTGGTTATAGAAGGTGGAAGAGGAACTTAGCAGTGTTGGCCTTGGACTTTCACTCTCCAGACCTTGGTTGGAGCCTGTCCTCTGGGGCAAGGAAAAATTCTAGCCACTTTGGCTATTCCCACAGTGAAGGCCAATGTGACAGGCTCTTATTTTAGCCTCCAGAAGGACGCACACTGCTTATGGTTGTCATGTCCCTCCTCTTTGCCCAGTGTCCAGTGCCCAGTGCTGTGGGCAGGGTATGTATCAGAGAGATGGCTGTGTGAGCTGTTCCCAGCATCCTCCGGTAACAAGCTCTAGTCTGGGAGTGGTTAGGACCCACCTCTGGGAGGAGGGATGCCAGTGAGGCTTGTGTCTCACAGAGACTGCCTCTTTCTGCTTGATTATCAGCGTCGTTCGCATTCACAGTTCCTGCCAAGCCCGCCTGTCCCTCTTCCTCTCTTGGGCGCAGCACTTTCTATTATGACTGGGTAGATAGACAAGCGCTATTGGGGAGGGCGGGAACATGGGAGACCCACGAGGGGGGAATCGGTGGTGGCAGGACGTTCACTCGGACACACACCTCCCTGTATGTGTCACGCAGTACGAAGGGACCTGTCCTTGCCCTGCTCCACTCCTTGTGTGGCTCCCCAGCCTCTGGACGCCTAGGCAAGTGGGATTCTTGATGACAGGCTAGAAGGGGAGGACTAAGCCAGGCAGTAGTCATGGCGGAGTGCCTCCCACCAAGAGGGATGCTGTTCGGAATAGTGACCGGTGCCACTTCGCCGCCACGGGTGTGTTGTTAAGAGATAATTTTGTCTGCTAAACACCCCAAGAGAACCATACTGGGGAGGCTCTGCAGGAAGCAGAGATGCCATTCAGGGATGCAGAGAGACCCAGAGGCTAGCAGCACCGGTGTCCCACTGACTTGCACAGCAACCTTGGCCAAAGCCCTTGGCCTCTCTGTGCTCTTCCATGGAAGTGGGAAATATTCCCCTCTACCTCCTGAGGCCATGGAGAGAGATGAGATGACCATCCTATAAAACGATCTGAAATGCTGTATGCCTGTCAGTTGTTGTTATAAATAGTAACACTTGAAAATAGGTAGGGCATCACCCCAAGGAGCTGCAAATACTGCCCATGCCTGTTTGTGTTCCAATTTATTCTCGCCTCTTCCTAATGAAGGGAGGGGACAGATGCTGCCCACACTGCACACCTTCGCTGCTGGTCGAGAGGATTACCTCCAGGTGGTGAGCACAGCCAGAGCCCGCTAAGGCATCTGGCAGCTATGTTCATGCCCATGGCAAACACGCTCAGAGTTCAGCTCATCTGACAAGTATTTACTGAATTTCAACTCTGTTCTGCTCTAAGGGGATAGAAAGATGTGTTTGGCTTATTCACTGCCCTCAAAATGTTTAGAATCTAGACTAAGGCATGAAGAATGTTTAGAAATAACCAGAGTACCTACAATATTCCAGACACTGAGCTAAGGGGGGTTTATACATTTTCGTATTAAATCTGCCCAAGTAAGTACTATTATGAATAGGTACAATGATCATTGTCGTTTTACACATGAGGAACCTGAGGCTTAGGGAGATTAAAACTTCCCTGTGACGCCATAGCTAATGTGTTAGAGCCAAGACGCTGATCCAGGTAGTGACTCGGAAGCCAGGCTCTTAACCGTTCTGCCACCCTGAGTGATAATGAATCTGAGAGACAGAGAGAGGAAGGGAAAGGGGGAGGAGGGGAGAACGATGGAGTGGGCCAGGCGAGCCGGGAGGGGGGAGAGCTAGATATCTGGGTTCCTGTTGTTTTCTCCGCCTTATTCGCTGCCTTTATGTCCGCATGCCAGGTCAGCGCCAACCCCAGGGGAGGGATCAGGATGAATATCAGGAGCGGGCAGTAGGTACGAGATTTGATTTTGGCGGCCTCGCAATCCCATGAAATGACAAATACTTCCGTCCTGGGTGGATGCTGACTGTTCCCTGGGGAAGGTCGTTCGGGGTTTCTCCCCTCCTTTTTTGATAAATTGGGCCCCGATGCCTCTGTAGTTGAATTCTGCAGTGGGGTTCTCCATTCATTCACTTGCTCCCAGGGGCTCCTTTTGGAACACTGAGAGTGTGAGTGCCCATCTCAGCTTGTGGCCCTGGGCCCAGAAGTTTAGCAGAAGAAATCATCTCCTTATTGCTGGAGGCACAGCCCCTGGGGCGAGCCTCTGATGGAATGGTGCTGCCATGGCAGTGTCAGGCACACCCTACTAGGAGGGGAGCTGCCTGTTGTCACCAGGAGCAGGAGAGGGACCCTGCCATTAGGTAGAGGGTCAAGCACAGTATTTTTAGCAAGCAATCCTGTATCATTTATTCAGCCACTTTAAAAATAGATATCACCCTTTCTTTCTAATTGGTACCATTTGTCATCCTCTGTCCTTACTTTTCACACACTGAACTATTCATAAATATTTATTTACCCTCCCAGAGGCAACTCCACGTATGTGTGTGTATGTGTGTGTATGTGTGCATGCATGTGCCCCTCAGACTTACTTTGCCCCTCCTTCCCTTCCTATCATAAAACATGCCATTGCAGAAGGCAGAGAGTGTAAGGCTGGGCCTTTGTCTTTGGACCCCTTTCTTTGATGCTACAACTGGCAAGGTTACCTCTCCCCTTGCCCTGGCTCTCCAAGTTGTCAGCCTTTTTCAGAACTCATACAGTCTTGACCTCCAATAACAGACCTTCACCCTCTTTGCCTGGCTGGTGAAATGCCTCCCCTCAGCAGGCTAGTCCAGGATTCCTGACGTGTTTTGATGAGGTGCCTGGCTTGCACATTCAGCTGTTCAGATTTTTGTTTTTGTTCTTGTCAAAACTAGGTGAGAGGAGAAGCTTTCTTTTTCTTTCCCCAGTAAAACCCCTGCTTGTCAGCCAAGCGACGCACAAGCCCTAGCAGTCCTGAACAGCAGAGGAGCTGGGAGCCTGCCTCAGGGGTGCGTGCCAAGCTGAGGGCTCTGGAGAGACCCTGCCCCCGGAGCTGGGCCCCGCTGCCTCCGAGGCCCACGTTCCTGAGCCGTTGTTCTGTCCTTGGCTCTCCAGAGTGGCTGAAGACAGGGCGGCTGCCTGAGCATTTAAACAGGGGAGTCTACCATTGATGATGTGCACCCCTTAGGTGTGTTGTTGTCTTGCACCCCTTGATGCTCTTTCCCCATGTTCCTATGGTAGATACTCTCTTTCTCTTAGTATCTTCTCCAGGCCAAAAATCATTCCAGGGGTCATAATATTCACCCCTGTCTCCTAGTAAGGAAGCCCTTTCTCACTGCCCATTCCACCCTTAGCTCTTCTGGTCTTAAAAATGCATTCATTCATTAAAAATGTATCCACTACCTTCTGTGTGCCAGGCACTCTGCTGTAGGGCTCTAGTGGTGAATGAGATACATAGGTCTCGCTTTTTAAATAGTTTACCTTTTAGTTAGAAACTAAAATTTAGAAACCAGTTAATAGATCATCAAAATTAAAAACTTTTGTGCTTCAAGGGTTTCCATTAAGAAAGTAAAAAGACAAACTGCAGAACAGGAGAAAATTTTACAAATCATGTATATGATAAAGAGACTTGTATCTGGAATACGTAAAAAAACTCTTACAACTCAATAATAATAAGACAAATAGCCCAATTAAAAAATAGGCAAAATATATGAATATATACTTCTCCAAAGTAGATATACAGTGGCCAATAAACACATGAAAAGATGTTCAACATCATTAGCCACCAGGGAAGTACAAATCAAAACCACAATGAGATAGCACTTTACACTCACTAGAATGGCTGTTATCAAAAAGACTGATAGTAACAAGTGTTGGCAAGAATGTGAAGAAATTGGAACCCTCATGAACTGCTAGTGGGAATGTAAAATGATCCGGCTGTTTTGGAAGACACTCTGTCAGTACCTCAACTAGTTAAACATGGAGTTACCATCTGATCCAGCAATTCCACTCTGAGATACATACCCTGGACAAATGGTAACATGTGTTCACACAAAAACTTATGCATGAATGTGCATAGCAGAGCATTCAAAAGCCCAAATGTCTATAAACTAATAAATGGATAAATGCCAGGTGGTATATCCAGAAAGTGGAGTAGTACTTGACAAAAAGAAATGAAGTAGTGATACATGCCACACATGGGTGAAGCTAAAACATGTTAAGTGAAAGAAGTCAGCCACAAAAGACCACATACTGTATGATTCCATTTATGTGACGAATTTATAGATCTAGAAAAGAAATTAGTGGTTGCCTAGTCCTGGAAGAGAAGGAGTTGGGGAGAAAAGTGGAGTGGCTGCTAACATGTATGTGTTTTGTGGGGAGGATGGGTGATGAAACTGTTTTAAAATTGCTTGTGGTGATGGTTGCACAACTCTATGAATATAGTGAAAACTATTGAATCGTAAAATATAAATGAGTGAATTGTATGGTATGCAAATTATGGCTTGATAAAAGTCTGACTTTGAAAGTCAGTGATGTATTGTAAAGAAAATAGAATAGGATTATGTAAGGATTTTTTTTAGGTGGGTTAGTTAGGGAGGCCTTTCTGAAGATAGGTCATTCTGGCCTTAACTCAAATGGCAGATGAAGTCAGCCAGGGAGATATTAGGCTGAGAGTTTTCCAAGCAGAGGGACTGGCTGGTGCAAGGGCCTTGAGGCAGTCCCTCCGCCTTCGCCGGCTAGCAGCATACCCATATCCTCCCTTGAGGTTGAGGACAACCTGGAGGGTAAGCAACACAGGGTGCTGTGCTGACGTCCCACACCCCAGTTGCAGGGCTGGAATGAACTTTTTACAGCTCTAGGTAGCTCTTGAGAGGCCAATAATAGTGAATTAGAACATAAGGCAGGAGCTGTGTGATCTGGATTTGAATTCAGACTCTACTACTTACTAGCTTTCTAACCTTGGGCAAATTATTTAATCTCTTAAGCAGTTTCCTCATCTGGTAAAATGGGGATATACTAGCACCTATCTAGGATTGGTTACTGTGGAGGATTAAACATGTTAAAACACGTGAAGCACTTAGAAGAATCTCTGGCAAGTAGTGCCCAGAGAGTGTTAGCTGCTGGAAGCATCTTCTCCTTGTTCACCCAAACATTGTCCCAAAGAGTCAGCTCGGGCTTGGAGGTGCAGTTCTCTGGGGAAGGCAGTGGATGGCACAAAGTCATTACAGCTTTGCTTGCTCTGCATGTATATATATATATATATTTTTTTTTTACATTTTTAAAAAAGTATCATTGATATACAATATTATGGTTTCAGATACATAGCGCAGTAGTTCAACATTTACCTGTATTATCAAGTCCTCACGCCGTCCAGTGCGGTCACTGTCTATCAGCGTGGTAAGATGTTACAGAGTCGTTAACTGTATTCTACATGCTGTACTACCATCCCTGTGACCAACCTATACTGTGATTGTGAGTTATTGTGCCCCTTAATCCCCAACCCTTCCCTTTTGGGAACCACTAGACCTTCTCCATGTCTACTGCTATTTTGTTCCTTCTGTTTTGCTTTGTTTTTATACTCCACAAATAAGTGAAATCATTTAGTATTTCTTTCTCCATCTGGCTTACTTATTTCACTGAGCATAATACCCATAGGTCCATCTATGTTGTTGCAAATGGGAAGAGTTCTTTTCCTTTTATGACTGGTAATATTACACTGTGTATATGTACCGCCTCTTCTTTACCCATTCATCTACTGATGGACACTTAGGTTGCTTCCTTATCTTGGCTATTGTAAATAGTGCAGCGATAAGCATAGGGGTGCATATGTCCTTTTGAATCAGCGATCTTGTTTTCTTTGGGTAAATTCCTAGGAGTGAAATTGCTGGATCAAATGGTATTTCTATTTTTAGTTTTTTGAGGAACCTCCATATTGCATTCCACAACAGTTGCACCAATTTGCAGTCCCACAAACAGTGTAGGAGGGTTCCCATTTCTCTGCATCCTCACCAACATTTGTTACTTCTTGTCTTCTGGATAGTGGTCATCCTAATTGATATGTTGTGGTTTTAATTTGCATTTCCCTGATGATTAGTCATGTGGGAGCATCTTTTCATGTGCCTGTTGGCCACCTGTATTTCTTCTTTGGAGAAGTGTCTGTTCAGGTCCTCTGTCTATTTTTTAATCAGGTTATTTGTTTTTTGGGTGTTGAGGCATATGAGTTCTTTATGTATTTTGGATGTTAACCCCTTATTGGATAAATCATTTACAAATATATTCTCCCATACTGTAGGATCTGCATATATATTTTTTAAATTTCATATATTTATTTCTCCCGATTTTAAATAGTACATGCTCAGTGTAAGCTTTCCAAACATTAAAGCAATATATAATGTAGAAAGTTGAAATTATATCACAAGGATATAGATCAGTTGCAGAGAAGAACTGCCTAGTGGTAGCTTACTCACTCAGGCAACAAATACTTAGTGAGTGCCTATTATGTGCCCCCTCTGAGAATTACTGTGAGGAGTGAGGGAGGTGATGTAAGAAGAATACTAGCACATGCCAGGTACCCAGTGAGTGCTCAGTGATGGTAGCTCTATTATTGTCTTCGTCTTAGTCCTGACTGGAGGCAGAGGTGTGGGCATTGTATTTTCTGCAAACTTTTTCTAGATGGGAAAGCTGAGACAGCTGGGCCCTGAAGGTCATGGCGCCCTTTTGTATAGAGTTTTGGATCTCAGGAGCCCAGTCAGGACATTTGGTGGCGCATGGCCCTGACACCAGACCCCGTTCTTCCATTGATGTATTACTTGCAGGAAACAGTGCTATGTAGTGTCTCTCTCCTCTTTATCTTGTTTTTCAGCCTTATATTACTGTATAACAAATTATTTCCAAATTTAGTAGGCTAAAACAGTAATCATTTACTATTTCTCACAATTTCTGTGGGTCAGAAATTTGGAAGTGTAGTCAGGATGTTGGCCAGAACGTGGGCTGCAGGATCTGCTTCCAGCTCACATGCCTGGCACATCGGTGCTGGCTGCTGGTGAGAAGCCTCCGTTCCTGTCCATGTGAGCCTCTTCACAGGGCTGTTCAGGTGTCCCCCCGGCTCCCTCTGGAGCGAGCAATATAAGAGAGCAAGGCAGAATCGTCAGTGCCTTTCTTGACCTAGCCTCAGAGGTCCACATCGTCACCTACTCTGTATTCTTTTGGTTACACAGATCAGCTGTGATTCAGTGTGGACGGGAACTATGTAGAGGCATATACCAGAAGGCGAGCATCATTGGTGGCCATTTTGGAGACTGGCTACCATACCTAGTGTCCAGGGATCCTTTCCTTGGGCCCTGTGGGAGGGGACCCCAGGCCCCCATGGCCTGGCCTGGTCACCTTGTATATGCTCGCCTGTGAAGTAGGTGGCGCTCACTGTGGCTTGCAGAGCCCGCGCCCCTCCCCCTGCTCTCTGGTCTCTTGGTACTGAGCTCCGAGCTGCCTTTTGGCTGAAGTGGTGGCATGTCAGGGAGAGGACGGTGGTGTCATTTTTCAGTCTTTGATCGTGATGACAGATGAACGAGTGAAGGAAGACTGTGCTGTCTTGCAAGACTGCCAGTGGCTGTGCTCTGGATTTCTTGAAGTGAACTGATCAGCTGGCTGACTAGCCTCTTCCTATGAGCTTTCCTGCTTTGAGGTGGGGGTGGCATTCCTGGTACCTTGAAATCCAGTCATTCTCAAGACGAGGGTGGATGGCATTATACTAAAAAAGAGCTATTTTCATTCCTAATGGTTTCATGTGTTCTGTAAGGAAGACCTTGCCTTACAAAGTGGGAGAGGTAAGAGTTGGGTAGCAGAAGAGCTTCTTGGGTAAGAGCGTGGGCTCTGGATAGACAGACAGCTTGACACTCTATATCCTGGGCAAGTTACTTAACCTATCTAAGCCTAAATTTATGAGAATTGGAGAAGACAAAGGTGCTTCATAGACTCACTGTGAGGATTGAATAGGGTTATGTACATATAGTATAAATCTCCCCACCCAGAGCACGCAGGGCACATGGCAAAGAGATACAATAAGGGCTCTCACTAATAACAGTGTCACTGTCATTCTCATCTTCATCATCATCTCCATATGCTCCTTGACCCTAAGTGAGGCCAAGAGAGGGGCCGTGACTCACCAAGCAGCGCAAAGGGAATCTGGGCCTGAGAGCGAGGTCCCTTTCTCTCTTCAAGCATTCATACTTTCCATCTTCAATATTCTTCCACATGATGGCTGAGCCACAAATAGAAGTTTGGGCAACTCCCAATTATCCCTAGTGTGAATAATTCACTCTGAGATAATCTGTGTGCCTGGCTAGCTTCCCAAATCAGCTCAGTGGATTATTCTCCTCTTTCAATTATTCAACAGTACAAGTAATTGGGAGCTGGCATTAGCATGTGAAGGCTGTGAGGTCATCTCCTGTTGTTCTCAGCTGCTCTGCTGTCCCAGTGGTGATGTTTCAGAGGAGCAGGGAGGCCGTGGAGCAGAGCCCAGGGGGAGAGGAGAGGTGAAGGCGGAGGGCCCTGGAATGCCACGCTGCGGGAGGCGATGATGCCCACGGCAAAGCGGGAGGGCCGGGGAGGACTGGGTTAGGGAGGCTGCCTTCCCTCCCCGGGCTGGAGGGAGAGGCCCTGTCGGAGCCACAGGTCTCTTTCCCTGAGGAACTCTTTGAATTTAAATTTGACTCTGGAATGCTACACTCTGGAATTGGACTGCATTAGGGGTTCTGAGGCGCCTCTCCCTTCTGTAAAGCCGTGTCTCTACGCTGAAAATGGCATGTGTAGTGTTCATCCTCTCATATAAAAAGTAAATGAATGAAGATTTATGTATAAGTTTGTAGTGCGTATGTGTTTTTAAATATATAAAAATCAGCTGTTACCTCTAATAGTATGAGGAATGTGGTTGTGAGAAAGAGGGACTTCTTTCTATTTTGTACTTTATGTACCTTTTTTTTTTTTTTTACTATGAGCTTATATTATTTTCTAGTTAAAAGATAAAATGAAATTAAGACATATGAGAGAAGTTGCTGTTGGATTTTCTGGCATGAGCCCTCTGAACTCTCATGGTTTATAACCTTTAATTTGCTTGAGTTTTAGGGTAGATCCAGGAGTTTGTTCAGATCCCTTCAGGCGGCCAGTGAGGTGTTGTTCGCGAACGCCGTGACCGACCTCTCTTAGAGCCGTGTTCTCCTTATTGGGGCCAGACGAGCCCTTGCCTGTCCCCAATCTCCCGTGCCGTGGCCCCAAATTTGCCTCTTATTACCCCTCTCTCTTCTCCTGCCCTGAAAATCCTGGAACAATTGCCCCAAACCGCTGGACCCAGGGGTACCTTGAAGTTAACAGCATAGTCCTCTATCTGTCTCTGGGGAGGAGGATCAAGCTATTGAATCAGATACTATTTTGATATATGTGGTTTGTCCAAGTTCAGTAGTTTTGAAGGGGTTAATTACTGTTTGAACTGTTTCTCTGGGTTTAGAAATTTACTTTCATTTAGTTTGTGACTTGAGAAAAGTTGTTTGAGTTCACTTTGGGGTTTATAGTTACTGAGGTTCACTCCAGATTTTGGCTGGTGATTGGTTCCCATGTGTCTTAGGAGGGGCAGGAGCAGAGTGGGGGTGGGAGCTTTTTTGTCTCTGGAGCGCTTAACAGCAGTAACAACACTGGTGTGTGTGGAGCAGGGACAGAACTCACTCAAAGAGCTCTGGGCCAGAGGGCCCATCTGTGGGCAAGCTGCTTTTCAGACTGGCTGCAAGTTCTTACATCTGGGCCCAGCATGGCTGTATTGAACCAGACCTTCAAACGTGGCTCTGGAGTTGCAGGCATAGCCAGAGCATTTAGTTACTCCCCATGGGAGCCAAGCTTCATTTTCCTGCATTTCTAGAGAAGCCCTCAGTGGCAGAGAGAACTTGGTAGCCACGTGTTGACAAGAATCAGTGCTGAGGACAGGCCCCAGGTCGATGATGAAGTTGATGGAATTACTTAAGGATGTGCACAGCTTGGGAGCTGATTCCTAGAGATGCCCCTGTGGGGTCTGGCTCCCAAGGGTCCCTGTGATCTCCTGTCCCCAGCGTGCCTTAGAAGAAAGAGACCTCCTGAATGTGGCTTAGCTCTCCCTGAGGAGCCTGACATAGCTCATTCTGGGCTTTTGAGGGAGGGTATGATTGGCGTGGCCTGAAGGAGATCTGAATTCCCAGAGGCCCGTGAGAAGGAAAGCCGCTTTGATAATTAGCCAGAGAGGGGACTGAGGCTGTTGGCGGGACCCTAATGAGGGAGGTAGAAGAGTGTGTGGGGGACCCTGGGGGTAAGGAGGCCTGAGACCTCTCTACCATCAAGCCAAATTAGGGGGAGAACCCCACGGCCAACCCTTTGTGCTAGGTGCTAAGCAAGTGGTGGCTTTTGTGGCAGCCTGGTCAGATGTCCTAGACTAGACATTCATAGTGCCATTTCCTTTTGTACAGTGGCCCAGGGGTAGGCATGTGACAAAAGCAGGGCCAAAGTTCTGCTCTAGAATTCCATACCATTTGAGAGGGAGAAGCCTTTATGCTGGGATTGATGTGTTTAGGGGCTGCCGGTGGCCATCAGACCCATCCCTGCTTCAAGAAAGCATTCTCATCTAGAGCGGGAAGCAAAACCTCAAGAGCAGCCTGAGAGGCCTTCAGTGGTTTGCGTGGGCCTCTGGGCCCCAATGTGCTTTTACTTTTGTCATCCTACTTCATTATGGGACCCAGCAAACCTTTTTCCCTTAGATGAGTCTGAATTTAGTGTTGGTCCCTTAAAGACAGTCCTAATGCAAAACAGCTTCCTGCTAATCTATTTGCTTCCAAACAGCTAATGTCCTGTCCTGGAAATGTGCTTCCTTGGTGGGACCCTGTGCCCAGCACTGTGCTTCACACACCGGGTGCTCAGTGCATGTCTCCCATGTGGGTAACTGCACCCTCGCCTTCTGTTGAAGGCAGAGGCCTGAGCCTGGGGCTCCCCACCTGCCTTTTGGTGTCAGTGAATCTTGTCATCCGTGCATACACTTTTTATCTCCTTCCTCTGCTTCTGCAGATATAAATGCAGTCTTGCTTTGCAGGGGTCTTGCCAAACATGTCAGTGGTGGGGAGTTCATCGGTGTCCCTCAGGCCATCTTCCATGCAGACAGGAAACCATACTCCCAGAGCACTGTTTGATGATCTCCCTCTGAAATTGGCCATACCCTGGTGTCCGCCTTGAGCTTGGTGCTGGATTTATTGTGCCTGAAACATCAGGGCAGTGGTAGGGGTTCCTTGCCCACTGCTTCTTTCCCAGGCTGCTTGTGCCAGCTGCAGGGCCCTCGTGAGGCTGTGAGGTGTCTCTCTCTGGCAGATTCATTGTTCCATATTTTTATTTAATTACTTACTTTTACAGCTCTTAGAATAAATCTAATTATCCATCTGTTATACTACATTATGCCACTGCAGTTGATGCAATTCTTTCTCACTGTATATTTGTCAACTTGACCTTGCCCTCTCCCAGTGTTCATGCTCCTCTGTGTGGCCGTGTGCCACCTCCTCAGTAGGATCCTCAGCATGTCAGTCTGTCAGAGTGGCTCACGGGTGGGGCAGCGGCTGGCGGAGCTTGCGTACTGCAGGAGCAGGAGAGCAGCCAGGGAGCCGTCTTTGATGTCATGCTGACCCGACATAGGGCTGGAAAGTCGGATTGCTATCAGAGTGCCAAAGAAGGGCTGTTGTCAGAAGGGCAGCCAGATGCGGTCAGGCTGAAAGGAGGTGCGGTGGCCACCTGTGGACATGTCTGTGACTACCCTGCCGTGGCTGGCAGATGGTGCCTAACATCAGGATTGAGTCGGTGCTGGTCTCAGACACCGCCGGGGCAGAAGTTACCTTCTAGAGGGTGATTCCAGGAATGATGTGGAGGATCCTTACCCCCAAATCTTTTTTTCCTGCTGTCGCTAAAATCCTATTAATATTAAATTCAATCACAAAATTAAAATTCTATTGTCTTCTTTTTTTTTTTTTCAGTGCATCTGTTAACTCTCCTTGCGGGCAAATGCAGATACCCCCCTGAGAGGTACCGTACCTCGGGGGGTCATTGAACTCCTCTGCTGTATTCCTTTTCTCAAGCAGGCAGGGGATGTGGTGAGAGGGACACATGAGAGACCTGGTGAAGGGAATCAAACTAGAATGGGTGGCGGGTGGGGAGGGCGAGAGGGCAACATTTAGAACCTTGGCTGGGGTCTTCCCTGTGTGAACTCTTGAAATGGGTAAGGTGCAGAAAGAAAGGCAGGTTGGGTGCCCAGCCCGTCCACACACCGATGGGGCAGGGCAATCTGGGCCTCAGTGTCCTGGCAGGAGGGTGGCACTGAGCCAGCCTCTTCCTTTAGGCAGCAGCTGCTGAGTAAAGAGCATGAGGTTGCAGGTGACTAGGCAGCACAGTACAGCCGGGGTCCTTGCGGGACTTTGACCAAGTCTGTTGAGTGTAATGAAGGAATAAGAGGGTTCTGGGGATGCACAGCAGGTGGTGTGTGTGGGGCAGGTGGTTGTGGAGGTTTCTGGGAGGAAACGTCTGGAGTGAGACTTGGAGGAGCAGCAGCTACCCTGCTGTGGATGCGGCAGGGATGGGGGTGCTGGACGAGGGCCCCTCCCGCACGACACAGAGCATGGCACACTGGGGTTGAGCACTTTGGTCCTGACATAGGGTCATTGTCAGCAGAGGCCCGGATGGGAGCCCTGAGGCCGCTGCTGTTGCGGCTTCCGCAGCACGTACTTCAGAGGCCCGGGAGGGCCTGTGTGCGGCCACAGGCCTTCCGTGGTGGAGGCGCTTTGGTCAGCCGCTCGGTTCTGCCCTCCGAGGTGCCCACGGTCTGGGGCGGGGTCTGCTGCACTGGACTGAGGGATCCCCTCCCCTTCCTCCTACCTCCCAGCCACGCGCCTCCCTGCCTCCAGCCCAAGCCCACAACAAAGGCCTTCTGACTTGGATGCGGGCCTGGGTTGGAGCTCATTATAGCCTTGTGGCCAAGCTCTCCATTTTCCTTTACATGTTAAGAGTTGGCAGGCATCAAAGACAGCCAGGAACCCCCCACAGGCCTTCTGCCTTCATGGTCTTGCTCGGGCCCTCAGTCTGTGTGGCCTCAGCCAAGCTTTTCTCACCAGAGCCACTGGTGACTTTTCATAAGCTTTTCCTCATGCCAGCGAGCAGGATTCAGTGACTAATTGCTGGTATTTTTTTTCCTCAAGACTATTTATACAGGCTGTCATGTTGGGGGTGGGGGAAAGCAGGCTTTAGGCTGGGGGGGGGCTGCTGTTCCCTGTCACTGCCACCGTTAGACTGAGGCCTGTGTGGCATCGGTGTCCACGCTTTGTCTTTATTCTTGTATTTTTTTGTCGTTTCAACATTTGGTTCTTTGAACATCTAACATCCCTTTTATGCTTCTCATCTCCCACACAAGATTGTTGTATTTTGTCCACCACCAAAGCTGCGTTTTCCTTTTGTCAGATTTCTCACTTTCTTCTTTATTGTATTTTGATCAGTGCAGCCATGCAGGTCTGGGTTCTGTCGGGAGCTTTTCATCTTGGTAGTGGCCTCAGGGCCTGGGTCTTCTGGTGGAGGCCGGGCTCTGCCTTAGGCCCCTGAAGCAGCCAGGGCCAGAGAGAGCCCGGCCTGTCACCCGCACAGGGAGGCTCTGGCCTGGTCGTTCTCGACTTAAGCATGTGTCAGAAGCACCCGGAAGGCTTGCTGAAATACAGATTGCCAGGCCCCTCCCCTGAAGTTTCTGATTCAGTAAGTCTGGGGTGGGGCCTGAGAATTTTTATTTCATACTAGTCCCCAGGTGATGCTGGTCCTGTGGGTCCAGAGACCACACTTGGAAAACCACTGTTTTAGTGTAATTTCTCCTTTACCTGGAGCCAGCATGTCCAGGGCCCAGGTTCCTTCTCCATCCGGGGTCCAGTTCTTTGGTAGCTGCTGTTGGCAGTGCCATCATCATATTTAGCCACCTTTATGATGATTTCACATGCTCTGTATCATTTGATACTCAGAGCAGATCCATTGGTTAAGTAGCACAGCTTCTTGACAAGTAAAAGCAGGTATGTCAAGGGCTCCTTCCTGGCCATTCAGCTGGTACTTTGTGGTAGAGACGCAGAGGGATTCATGTCTTTTGCTCTTGTTCTGGGGCTTCCAGGCCTCTGCCACGTATTAGCTATGTGACCTTGGGAAACATTACTTTCTGTGACTCCGTTTATTGATTAGTAAAATGGAGGTGATAACAGTGTCTACCTTAGAGAGTTGTCATGAGGATTATGTGACTTACATTTGAAAAGCACTTATTACATGAATTCTTCCAATGACTGTGAAGGGCTGCCCTAAGAGGCCACTAGGGCAGCCTCCTGGCCCATCAGGACAGAGCTCGGTCGCCTTGAAGAGATGCTCCTCCCTGTCGTCTGCGTGAGGGAACTGGAGCAGAGGAAGCCAGAGGAATGGCATGGGCCTCCCGAGCTGACGATGGAGCTGCAGCTGATGGGCTGGGTTAGCGTGTGGAGGTAACCAGGAGCGACGGGGTCATCTGGGGGCACTCCTCAGAGCTGCTGCAGTTGAGGCTCTTCGGGGTTCAGCTTGGACGGAGGAGGAGCTAAGTCTGCCCTCTGGGGTTTTTCTCTCTTCCTGCCTCTCCTCCTCCTGTTGACTTGGGCTCTTATAGAAGTAGCTGTAAGCGGGGTTTTAAATAGACGGCCGGTCCTAGTCATGGTAGTAATATTGAAGCTGTTGAACGTCATATGCCAGGCACTGTTACGTTTGGTGTCTCATTTAATCCTTGCAACGACCTTATGAATGAATCCTCATTTTGCAGATGAGGAAGGTTGGACAAAGACAGATAATTAAGGTCATGCAGAAAGGAGGTCCAAGTTCAGACTGGGGTCTGTCTGGCTCTGGAGCCCAGGTCTTCACCACGGTGCAGCCGCCTCCTTGGACTCTACTTGGGTGCTTTCCTCTGGGGTGCCGTCTTCCCCGCCCATGTGTGTGTAGCCTTGGCCTATTCCCAGGATCCTGTGCCCCTCAGCTCAGTGTCCAGGGTCCAGGGCTGTGCAAGTTCTTTATTCACCTTTGTATCTTCTATAGAACTTAACACAAAGCTTTATATAGAGGGTGACCATATGTTCTGTTTATGCCTCGTGTCCCAGTGCAGTAATTAATCCTTTCACTCTTAAAAGTGTCCCAGTTTGGACAATAAATTATGTGGTCACCCTGCTTACCCATGACAGGTTCTCCCAACCCAGGGGCAGTGGCATTTTAATGGGGACCCTAAAAGACAGACTTATCTGTAATACACAGAGAAACAAATCCCAGATGGGATTTTTATAGCCTGTTGGGCAAGAGGATTTAGCCAAAGGTTCTGCTCGCACCCCACAAACCTATCACAAAGGACTATTTCTGAGTCCAGATTTGGGGCCTTTGAGGGTGACTAGGCCTGTCTCAGGTTTAGCAGGGCAAGAGTCCCTCTGTGGCTTCATGAGAGTGACCAGCAAGGCCAGAAAGGGAAGGGAATGCAGAGCGCTTTTGCTTTCCTGCCTCCCTCAGGCAAGGAGCCCCTGCCTAGCATCCGACTGTCCTCGGGCCCCTTACCCTTCCTGCAGGGAAGAGCTAACAGGGTCGGCCCTTTCCACTGTGCGGAGCCCCAGCCCTGGTGGAAACCTGGGCCCAGCGTGCCAGTGCTTTTTGGTCCAGGGCACTGCTCAGGCTGTACCCCACGCAAGTCACATGCCAGACTATGCCCTTGCCCTGCTTGCAGCAGCCAAAAACTGCTGTGCAGATGCCAGTGCACACTTGAACTAGTTTAATGTTTTTTCTTTTAAGTTGCAATATAAAATTCAGCCAGACAGATTTTAACGAGCACTAAATTGTCAAGCCTTTTGTTTCGCTTGCTATTCAAGCCATAGAGATTTTGTGTTTGATTCAGCAACAATTGCTGTATCTTAAACAAACCATTTACATTTTGACATTAACTATTTTATGAGTGTAAGTTTTTCGTTGGCATTAGAATGATTTCAGCGGAAGGCCTTTTAATGATTTATTAAAAAGAGTTAGAAAAGTCTGTGGAAGGTGATGCTTAACATTTTCATTGGGGGAAAAAAGGTAGATTTTTATCTGAATTCAGTTGGTTAATACATACTGACTTTTAGTGTTTCTCCTCCTATCTGAATCACTTTTGATCTTGCTAAGGTCATTCTTCCAGGGCACCTTCTCAGTCAAGTCCTCCATTTTTCAGTCACCTAATACTGGAATCACCCCGCTTGAAGAATGACTTGTCTAATCGAGTGCCTCTCTGCATGTGTCTGTTGGCTGTTAATTTTGCCTAATAGGGACAAGAACTCTTTTCATTCTTTGCTTCAGCCCCAGGATGCTTAGCTGAGGACCCTGTGCGGTCCGGGCCCAGTCAGGATTTGTCAACCAGCTGACTGGACAAATCGCATGCTCACTCATGAAAGCACCTATCGTTCTGTCTACAGAAGCAGTGAGCACTTGGGGCTTTTTTCTGGTTTTTGAAGATCTCCACAGGATGGGAAGTCTTCAGTTTTGTTTTAGGCCCTTATTCTGGTGTCTGGTGACACTGACTGGTAAGTCTGGCCTAAGAGCCTGGGGCAGGTGAGGCTTCCCAGTTTTGTGCCTGACTCAGGGGAAGCTGGTCTTTCTGAACCTGGAAGAGACCTGCTGAGCCCTGGGTCTGATCAGGGGGTCAGCAGACCATCCCACCCAGTTTTCTCCTCTATTATGATTTGACAAAAGTGGCTAGAGGCAAAAAAGCCCACGCCCTCTTGAGCCCTGAGATCAGCCACCTGAAGCAGAGCTGTCCACGCAGGCCGTGTTGATCCGCCGCCACGGGAAGCCAGGAGCCTGAGGGCCACACTTTCCTCTCGGAACAAAAACTAATTGTTCTTAAAGATTGTCCCAAATACCAATGGCGCAGAATGTTTGGATGGTTCACCATATAGTTCGCAATATCTTAAATATCTGAGCAGAGCCTCAGCAAACCAAGGATATTTTGGGTACTTGTTATGGGTGTTGCACAGCAGAGAGATTTGTAGTCTATCTGACTTCCAAATCCTGTAGACAAAGCATTTCAGTGGCGTCACTTTCCGCTACAGACCATCCCATGATTGTTGCTTTTCTTTTGCTATTACGAGAATGGCTCTGTATGTCGATTATTTCTGAATAAAACTGGGAAAAAAAGAGGTGGCTATTAATAAACATCTTTGCAGTTGTGTGGCAGAAGCAAATCGGCCCCGCTGCATTCCATTGTCTCAGACTGAGCTGAGGTTGGAGGGACAGGCGAGTGATTTCCCAGCACGCATCTCAGAAGTTTGAGAGCGTGATCTGGATGAGCAATGGAGTTCCTGAGCCACAAAGGACCAGTTCAGAAAGTGTATGGCCTGCAGCTTGGAGCAGGGAGTGGCCCGGTGATGTCCCCGAGCCCTCCCCTGTGGGAGGCAGCTGCCCTGCGGTCTCTCAGCCCCAGCACCCGAGGGGTGGGGCTAGTGCTCCACCAGCTGGTGTGGATGGCCTACAGTAACACCCTCTCTGTGTCCTCTAATAAACTGGATACATCTCGCTGGAAAAATCTCTCATATGTCTTAGCTTAAAATTTCCTTCTGCTTAACCTTGCTGCTCCTACCTCGCCTCACTCAGACTGCCTGAGACAATTAATGGGAGATACTCACTGAATGACTATAGGCCACGGATGATTTCTCTTTAGCCCTCTCTTCCATGTTCCCACCCTGTGGTCTCCCTTTAGCCAGTTCTGATTAGATTCTTTGATCCTTCCTCCAAGTCTGTCCCTCCAGCTTGTTAATTACATTTCTCCCCCATGAATTTTTTCTGTACTGGCTTTGTCTGTCTAGCCAGAGTAGCTGAGAATGAGAATCTAGGGCCACTCAGCGGGAGGTGTTATGTTCCTCTTTGTCCCCAGCTGCGGGTGGCCCCTCCCACTTCTGAGAAGCCTGAAAACCCAGGCGTTCGTTCTTAGCAGAAGATAAAACAGCAGAATAAATTATGATAAAACAACTATTACTTGAATGCTTGGTATTTGCCAGAAATTGTGCTAATCTATATTACCACATTTCATCCCCACAACAATCCCATGAGGTAAGTATTATTAATCCCCATTTTGCAGATGAAGAAACAGGTCCAAAGAGGTTTAATAATTTACTGCAGTCACACAGCTTGAAAATGCTGGAACTAGAACTTGAACCAAAGTCTCTCTGACCCCAGAGCAGTTCTTGTTCGCTAGTTTGCTTACTGAGTGTGGGCTCTTCGGTGAAGCAAAAAAGTCCAGATCATTGGCTCTTCGCCCACCAGAAAACTGACCCTGGGATAAGATGTCCGCTGTTTACCCTGAGTGTGGAAGAGGCTTTGTGAGTCGGGATGACGAAACTAGTACAGAAGCGAGTCAGTACAGCGCGGTGGGCCTTCATGTATCTGCAGCTGGGGATCTCCTTCCACAGAAAAAACAAGATGCCGATAAATTCTCGACTTGTTTTAATTCTTGACTCACTTTTCTGACAGTTTTCTCTCTCAAGATTAAGGAAGCCATGAGGCAGAGGCCCTCACTGAAATTATATTCTGAGCAACCAGAAGGACTGACTCGGTGAAGTGAGAGTGTTGGGAGCCTCGGCAGCGAGCGGCTTTGCTTGGGGAGGCCCAGGGGAATGCGGGACTCCCCGAGTCTAGAGGAAAGCAGATTTTCAAAGTTTCAGGAAAAAGTCATTAGGATGGTTGGGCGAGAGCTTTGAAAGGAAGGTGATTCACATCTGAGAAATGAAAGGTGCTTAATACGGTCACGAGCAGTCACTGCAAAGAGCAGAAGAGGGGACACCAAGAGCGACCAGCGTGCTTGCATGGGGAGCAGCTGGAGCTGAGCTTGTGTCTAAGAGGTGAGGCCTGTAACCAAGAACAAACAGAAAAAGAGAAGGGTGTGAGCCTTTGAGAGCACTGGCAGGAATGCCAGGCGGGCGACACCTGGGCTGCAGAGAAAAGGACCCGTCTAAGCAGTTTGTGTTGAGCATGAGCGGAGCGGGGAGAAGGGGGTTGGGCCACCGCCGGTCAGATGGTTCAGTGCAGCAGGTGGGGGGTGGGTATTACCAGCCTCTCTTCTATTTCTGTTTTGCATCTGACCTCTTTTTTTAAGAAGAATGGCCTACTGCCAGAAAGAGTAAAACAAACATGGTTAAGAGGAACTTGAGCCCAAGAGGGTGAGGAAGGAGGGAAAGAGCCACTGGCCTTTCCAGACTAGTCAGGGTCTGAAAAATCAGATGAGAACTTATAAGGACATCGTGAAACTTGCCTGTGTTGTGACTCTTTATGGCATCATGGGCCTGAGAGGGGCAAAAAGACAGGATAGGTAACTTTTCATTTTCTAGAAGCAGGAGACATTTTTGAGATGTGATTTATGAGCATTTCTAAAGAGAAGAGCAGCAGCTATTGGCGCATACATGGGTTCCACAGAAACAGACTAATGCTCAACCCCTCCCTCTTTCTGTTGCTTTCTGGCCCAAGATCTCATTGTCCAAGGTATTGTGCTTTTCCTGCACCAGCACAGGAATCAGCCATATCATCAAGTCTTACACATATCACTTGATGACTTATTAAAAGTGAATACACCCATGTAACTACCACTGGGTTAAGAAACAGAACTCCGTCAGCACCTCCAGAAGACGGTCATACCCCCTTCCAACCTAATGTCCTTTTTCAGAAAGACTTGCCACCCTGGGAGCTTAGACCGGTGTTACAGACACAGAGGAAGTCTGCATTTCAGGAAAGCATTTGGCAGAATCTGATAATAATATAATTGGCCAGGTAGAGAAATGGTGAAAAAGACATGGATTTGTAGTTACTTGAACCATCATACCTGACACGTTTGTTTATAAATGGTTCAGTATCACAGAGCCTTTAATGTTGTGATGTGCCAAAGAGCTCAGGTCAGACTCCGTCCTGTCCGACTTGCATTCAGATTCTCATGTGAGGACAAGGATGCAGATGGCACAGATCGGGCAGGGCCACCCAGCGTGTTGGGTGCAGGACAGAATGAGGAGCCGAAAGGATAGTGACAGGCTAGGATGAAGGACCCAAGTAGTAAAGTGACATTTAAAATTTTGTTACAAAATATTTAATTTTATAAATAACCCATATTCATTGTTTAAAAAAAAAATAAATCTTACCACCTAGAAACCAATATATGGTGTCATGCCACTCATACCATTTGTGACTTGCCTTCTGCCTGCTGTGCTTGTGTCCAGGGCTGTGCTGGGGAGCCCTTGGCAACCTCAGAGGGCCATGTGAACAGCCTCCAGGGGTTCGGCCTAGGCAGACCCAGTGTACCCAGTTCTGCGACTGCCAGAAACCTAGATATTGGCCTGAGCCACTAGGAGCAGAGTGACCCGGGGGGCAGAGGTGGCTGGGCCCACCGGACTCTGGGGGAGTCGGCCTGGCAGGAGCTCTGCAGGTAGGTTTCGGTGCCTCCTCTGCAGGGATTCACTGGTACCTGGAGCGTGGAGCGTTGTCAAGAAAGCAGAGGATTTCACGGGTCACGCAAGAATGGTTGCCAGATCCCATGACCCCGGACTGTGAGAGGAGAGCTTTCTCTGGGCAGTGGGGCGTTCTTAGGCTCCAGAGGCTGGCTTGACAGGGAAGGTTCAGGTGAGCCTCTCTACGAGAGGGCAGATTTGGGGCCAGTGGCTGTAAAGTTGACGAAGCAGATCTCAGCTCATCATCAGAAGACATTTTTCTAGCACTTGGAAAAGTCTTAAACTAGTACAAGGCTACTTGGTCTGATGGTGAGCCCCCTGCTTCTCTCGTCTTCAGGCATTGGGCAGCCTGAGGTGCTGGACCAGATAAAAAGTTGGGCTTTATGTTAGTTATCTCAAATTCTGGTCCCCAGATCGATATCAAGCCTACTGGTAAGGACCATGCGGGGCATTTATGAAAAGTCAGCTTTTTCAGCCTCATCTTCTAAGATTATGATTTAGTATGTGTAGGGCAAGGGTCAGGATCTGTCAGAATTTTCAGGAAGTGCCCCAGGGGCTCCTTGGTGAAATGGCTGATTCCTGTGCTGGTGCAGGAAAAGCACAATACCTTGGACAATGAGATCTTGGGCCAGAAAGCAAAGAAGTGCCCAAAGAATGATGGAAATGTGTCAAAAAGACACAGAAGCCAATATGAAAAAGCTCTCATGATTAAATCAGATAATTTGAGCATTAAAATAAATAACAGTAGAGTGGATTATAACCCGTAGTTTAAATAAGGATCCATACCGATATAAATGAATAGTCACGGAAGAAGGAAAACCTCTCCCAGGCGGAGCACCCTCGGCACAGATAGAGAGGCGATGGCGCAGTGTGGAGAGCACCCTCCGACAAGTGGCAGAGTAGTGATTATTTTAAGCAAGAATTACCGACGAATGCCAGAACTAGTGGGTGAAAGTTTGATGAGGAACAGGCTGTCTTCGTGTATCAGTGCCTCCCCACGAAATATTTAATTTCAAAGGGACAAATAGTATCTTTATAGTGGAGATCTGGCAGATACCACCATGCCCAAGTAATCAAAATGAAGACAACTGGTTGTGGGCCTGACATCCTGTGCCTCCTGATGTGATGCCGAGAGAAAGACAGGACATTACTTTTGTGATATTCCTGCCACATGCATGACCTCAGTCTGATCATGAAAAACATCCAATTCAGACTGAGAGACCTTCTACAATTGGCCTGTTCTCTTTAAAACTGTCAATGTCATAAAAAGACAAAGGCTGAGGAAGGAAGTGTCAAAGTTAAAGGAGACTTAAGAGAGGTGCTGCTAAGTTCACCATGCAAATCCTGGGTTGGACCTTGCACCAACATTATTCTTCTAAAACACATATTGTTGGGACAGTTGGCACAATCTGAATATCTGTAGATCATGTATCAAGGTTACTTTCCTGATTTTGATAATTGTACTGTGGTTATGTTCTTAGGAAATACACACGATACATTTAGGGGCATCATATCTGCGATGTATTCTTGCAAGTATCTTAAAATATGTGTAAATGTATATAGAGAGAAAATGAAAGATCAAATATAAAATGTTAACAATTGGTGAATATTGATGGGAGTTCTTTTAATTTTGTAACTTTTCTGTAAGTTATTTTTCTGTGTAATTTTCTGTATTTTTTAAGCGCCCAGTGTGAAATGACTTAAGAGGGGCCAAGTGCTGCAGGTGACTGAGGCAAAGCTGGGTCTGAGAACTTTACGCCGGCGCGACTGGCTTTTGCTTGGGGGTCACATGATCGGGTCCACTGATACTCCCACCCTTCCCCACTGTCCAGATGGAACCCCCGAGGGGCCCAGTGTGGTTCCCGCCACTCTAAGTGGTGTGAGGCCCCTGTTACAGGCCGGATGTTTTGTTTCTTCTCGGGGCTTCTCTGTCATGTGGTCCAGTTGTATGTAGCATCTGTTTTTTTGGTGAACCTATTCTGTTTTTATTCAAGTTGGTAATTGTGCGTATCTTGATTCATCTGCTGACTGCTTGGCCCCATCAGTCTCTAGATGGCAGGCTGGTCTAGATCCCTGCTGAGCCCGCATGCTTCAGGATGGCACACCCTGCAAATCCTCGTGTTTCACAAATGATCGAGGCCATGCTCTAGGGCACAGGTGAGGCGAGGCCGCCAGGGAAGGGATCTTTCTCTCTGGGCAGGTGAGTGAGCGAGCACAGCTTCATCGGGCAGGCCGCACGTGACGCCCCGGGCCACAGGTCCTCCTGCAACGTGTCCGCTTTCCCTCCTGCACAGCGTTTCCTCAGGGAGCATTCCGGAACAATGGCAGTTTTCTCTTCTGTTATTAAGAGAATGAAAAGAAATGATAATTGTCCTACTTAGAAATACTGTGAGGACTCATGAGGGACCACCTACCGCAGGGTGTCCCCTGTGTCCTGGGGACAGGCCTGAAGTCTCGGTCTGGGCTGGGGCTCTGGGTGACAGCGCTGCGCTTCAGGGGTTCACCTCAGGATTCCTCAGCCCCGCCACCGAACTCATCAGCCTAGTTGGGATTTCCTGTCCTGGGGCTCTGCCTTTTCCAGTTTTTCTCCTTTTTCACTGATTCAAACTCCCTTTCAGCCCTTCTTGTTCCGATTCACCGCAAGCTGTTCCCGGCCCCCTGGTGCCAGCAGGGCCTGCTTTGTGGCCGTGCACCCGGTACAGTCGCGCAGGACCCCACACTGAAGAGGGCCTGCGCTTGGTTCAGTGCGCTCTGCCCTCACCATCTTGAAATTCCTAATAGTTTTTTAACAGGGGCCCCACATTTCTGTTTTGTACTGCGACTGAAAATTATGTAGCCAGTCCTGAGTGCCAGGGATGAGAAGGGCAGCTCCTGGGTCTGAAATGGGTGGCATTCTCATGGGCTCCCTCCAGGCCTGGCCACACACCCTGAGATCAGCCCCACCACCTCCCTTCCCCACCCCAGACACCTGCTCAGCTTTACTTAGCTGAAGAATGACTTCTGACCCTTGGCAGGCGCCCACATGGGTCACCCTGACCCAAACCGTTTGGTTTCTGCACATGCAATCATTTCCATTTCTGCACTCCCCCACCAACCCCAAACAAGATTTGCAAAGTAGCAGCTGCCGCTGTCCCTCTGCACACAGACAGCTGACTTGCCTGCTGATTGTGAACATCCCAGTAATCCAAGCGCTAATGGTATTTATTCAGTCCAGCCAGCTTAGCCCTGAACAAGATTTATTCTCATTTATCTCACTGGAGACAAGCTACGTCCTTAATACCCTTCTGTCGCCTTTGAGCGCATCAGCGCCACTGATGTCACAGAGAGGCAGCCAGGACCCTGCCCTTTGAACACACTCAGACCCCCCCCTCCGGCCGTGCCCCGCAGCTCCGGGCCTGAGTCTGTGGGCTGGGAGTGGGATGAGGCCCGCGTATCTGCGCCCAGTGCGTCTGGGCAGATGAAGCTGTGTTCTCAAGGATACGGTCCTGCCTCTGTGCAGCGGACCCACTACAATGATAGTCTTCAGTCAGCGCTCTACACGCGGGCATTCATTAAGGTAGTTTTAGCTCTGCCTCCCGGGCAAGGTAAGTGAAGTGACAGGACTTGCCCAAGGGCATCCACCCTAGTTCACAGGATTTTCACCCAGGGGTCTCCAGGCCCTGGCCACCACACATCCCTGGACCTCACTCAGTCATTTGGGACATTTCCCCCCAGAGAGCACACGGCAGTGTGCACTCAGTGCCCTGGGCTGAGCTGCCGCCAGCCGGGGGAGAAGGAGGCCTGGCGCATGTTGGTGCCCGCCCCTCCACGGCGAAGAGCTGAAGAAATGCAGCTCTGGCTGTCCCTGCCTGGTGAACTGGGCACCTGCCGGATGCAGGCCTGTCTCCCCTTGCTGTGTTTCCACAGCCCCTTGACTGGGCACGACTAAAAGGCAGTTTTCAGAAGGTATTATATGGAACCCCTGAAGCGTCTTGCAGTCACTGACGCTCTGAAGCCTGGGTCGGCCCAAAATTATGTGGGTGCCCACATTAAGCTGGTCGGGAGGCCAGGCAGGGCGTGTGCACCCAGGGCTGCATTTGGCCACAGGCTCACTTGGCCCATGGGCCTCCTCTGCCCGCCCAGGGCCTCCAGGACTCCAGTGCAGGTGACAAGGTAGTTCCTGCCCAGTGCAAGTGACAGAAGGCGTCCGGCAACTTCTTTTCCTCTGGCTGACTGCTCCTGGGTGTGAGCTCTGCTCTCTGATTGAATGGGCTCCCCTCCTCGGGGACGGGGTGGGCCTGGCTGCCATCGGTATTCGGGCTTACATCAACCTACCTCAGGGAGAAGAGAACCTCCTTCTGTCCCCACTCCAGAGTAGAAGACCCAAGGCTCCGACTGCCCGGTCCTGGGTGGCCCACTGAGGCCATGGTGATGGGGGCCCTGGGGGCCAGCCCTGGGCTGCAGGCCCTCCCCTGTGCTCTGGGGGGTTGGGAGCCAGGGCCACCAGGAGTAAGAGGGGCAGCAGCATCTGGAAGGAAGGAAAGGGGGTCAGTGCTGGGAGGCAGGGAAGAAGGGATGCTGGGCAGAAAAAGGCACACACCACGCGGCCAACCTGCCCTGCCCTGGGAGTGGTGGGCTGTGCCTGGCGTGGAGTGCCCCCCAGCTCATCTCCTGCCCCCAGGGTCCCCGTCCCGAGGCGGGTCCTGCACCTGGGCCCTCTCTAGTGTCTGCGTGCCCCGGAGGCACTTGTTTCCAGCTCCGGTTTTGCCTTGGGTGTGGGCTGTGGAAGGAGAAACAGGAGCAGGCCGCTCTTGCTGGGCAGGGTCTGGGTCCTGCATCGCCCCTCGTTGGCCCCACGACCAGCCTGGCCTCCTAACCTGCCCCGTGGCAGGTGTCAGCTGCACCTCTTGGCCCCCTTGTCCTGAACTCGCCAGGGCAGCCCTCCACGGACAGGTCTCCTCGCCTCTCCCCACACGTCTCGCTATTCCCTGAGCGTGCGCCCTCCCTCCTGCCCATAGGCTGTCTTCCTCACCTACGCGCTAGCCTCCTGCAGTCTCTCCTCTCCCGTGTGGCCTGCCTGGCTCTTCCAGCCCAGGCTTTCCTGTTCTTTCTCTGAACCCCCTCAGACCTTAGTTTGGGGCCACTGGGTCTGGCCTAAAGCTACACAGCCATTAGTTAGCTAGCCATTAGACTGTGAAGCCTGTAAGTGGAATCTGGTGGTGAGGTCTCCCTCGTATGTGGGCACCATGGCCTGTTGAGTGGCAGAGAGCGTGCCGGGCTTCCCCAGGGACCAGGCCTTCTCATGGGGCTTCTCTGGGCAGCTGCCTGTGGGGGGCTTGCCTCTGCACCCCTCCTAGGCAGGGTTCTGTGGCCCCCTGTAACCACACTGGGCTCCCCTGCAGAGGAAGTGCCAAGGAGGCTACATCTCTTAATGGCTTTGGCAACTTTTCTTTACTGCCGGTTGGCTCATCCTTTCTCTGGACGATCCCAGGGATTTGCTTACACGGTACGGCCTCCCCTTTTGTCCCTGGTACTTTGTTTCTTGCTTCTTTATTGGGGTTTTGGTTCCTTTAGGGTTTAGGGTTTGGGGTTTTCTCTTCCCTTCTACCAGGTGAGCCTGGAGGGCGCAGAGCCCAAGTCTTCTGCGTGTTGCCCACCCACAATGTGCCTCATGTTGCTGACAGGGCCGCTGCTCTGGACGGTGCCCAGGTGGTCCCCTGAACCCAGCATGCCCACACCAGGCCTCCTTGGACCCCCTCTCTGTCCCCGAGCTCTGAGCGTGTCTTCCGGAGTGGTCTCACCCCGGGTCTCGTTCCCAGCAGATCTGCGGACAAGGATGCAGCAGCTTCTGCCGTCTCCGGCGGGCCTTGTCTCTGCGCTCCGCGGGCTGTGAGGGTCGGGGCTCCTCAGTGGTGCTCACTGAGGCTCATGTGATGTCGGGCCTCGAAGCCCCCCTTCCTTGGGAGGCAGCATTTGGCGTTTCTGTGAATGTGTCAGTGTGGTCTTCATCTTTATCTTTTCCGAGACCCTGCCTGTCGCGGGGGAGTGTTCCTCAGGCGCGTGATGGCAGACAGCCCTAATTAGCTCGTGCTTGGATGAAGCAGCTGCCTTTCTCAAGTTTTTGGGGGCAGGGGGCAGGGGAGAGGCTAGGCTCCTGGGACCCCTGCATCGGTGCCCACCTGCCTGCCTGGAACAGAGCTGTCAGCCTCCCTTCCCCGGAGACCCCAGCCCATCTCCAGGCTGCTCCTCAGACATGAGCGGAGTTGAAACGGGACAGGTGGGTACCCTCCCTAGGCGTCCTCTTCGGCTGGGAGCGTGCGGAGGGCCACAGAGGGATGAAGGCACCTCCCACTTTACAGCAGGAAACTGGCTCCGCTGGTACATCTGCTTTGAACCTGGAGCCTGATGCTTGGGAGGAATAGAGGGTGGGCCGCCACTGGGCCCCGTCACCGTGCCCCTCAGCCAGGCTCACGGAGCCCCCGCTGTCTGCCGATCCCTCTCCTGTGAGCAGCAGTGTGTGTTCCCTCCTGCTAGCTGCCTCCCCTTTTCCCTGGGCCTCGGACTGTGCCTCACTCCCCAGGATGCCTTGAGGGCCCCCTGCCAGGTCAGGGTTAGGAGGAACAGGTGCTTTTCGGGTGTCCAGGGAGCTGGTGGCTATTGGCCAGGTGGCACGTGGTAAGGTAGCCAGAGCCAGGAAGAGACTTGATGCCCTTTGTGGCTGCGTGCTGAGTATGGCAGCCATTGCCTGGCCTCCCGCTGCTGCTGGCCTCGGGCATTGCCCGTGCCCCCCCTCTTTCTTCTCTGAAGCCTTGTGAGTGGCTGGTGAGGGAGCCTCGACCTTCCTTGAGGGCCTGACCACACCAGCCCCTGCGCTTGGCGCTTGTTCCTTAATCAGTCACTGATTTTGATCTGAGGAAGCAGGGGGTTCCGCTCACGCCCTCCTGCCCTGATCCAAGTCTCCGCCTTCAGGCCCTGCATCCTTCTGCCCAGGAGGGCTGGGCCTGAGCTGCCCCTGTGCATCTCCTCACTCCTCCAGCCTGATGGGCAGAGGGGTTCTGGGGGCTGCTTGTTGGGCAGTTGGTGCAGTCATGGCTGGACCCGTGTTCGTCCTGTTCCCAGGGCCCCGCAACGTGCAGGCTCCACGCTGAGTGCTGGGCATACGGGGATGCTTGCGGTAGCTGCTGTCAGACGGAGGAGAGAGTCACACGGGAGGCAGTGGAGCTGCTCTGTCTCAGGACTCGTTCAGCACAGGGGCTCCTGGATCTTGTCCTTTCTTCCTGCCTTCCTCCCACGAGGTGCTCCGTGCCGGAGAGGAGAGAAAGGACAGGGTTCCCAGCCCTGGCATTGAGGCGCTGCACCCCCAGAGGGGACCAGTCCTCTTAGGAATTGCCCCCCTGGGGTCATGGCAAGAGGGGCGCCCAACACTGGCTTGAGGAGTGTGGGGGAAGGTTCTCCATCAGAAGAACACTAAAGTAACACCTCTAGTAACAGAAGGACCTTAAAACGGTACAGGCGATTTCCCTTCCCAGCCACCCTGGTGGCTGCTAGGGAGTGGGGACTGGCCTGGGGCCCTCGGCCCTGTCGTCTGTGTCACAGACCGTTGTGCCCCTTGGTCCACGCCGGTTAGTCTGATGCCCCAGCTAAGCTCTGGCTTGTCCTGAGTGCCCCTTGCTTCTCCCTACGGACAGCTGACTGCTGTCAGACCCCGAACCACGGGGTCACTGGGCTGGGCTGGTGGACCCCAAGTCGGTGCGTAAGTACAAAGTCATGCTTTCCTGTGCTCCCCCCACAGCAACCCAAAGGTCCAAGTGGAGGCCATTGAGGGGGGCGCCTTGCAGAAGCTGCTGGTCGTCCTGGCCACAGAGCAGCCTCTCACTGTGAAGAAGAAGGTATGTTCCTCCTCCCTTTTTCCTGCCCAGCCCCCAGCACACCTCTGAGCCTGGAAGGCAGGGGTCCAGCCCAGGTCCCGCATGTAACCCTTGGGGGCCCAAGCGATCCTCCTCTGGGTGGCCTAGGGGGAGAGGTTCCATCCCCTAAAGCGGCATGGCAGCACCCCAAGGCGTCTGCAGGCCTGGGTCCAGCTCCCACGGCACGGCCTTGGGTCTCGCGCCCCGGCTCTCTGCTCTGGGCCTCCGTTTGTCTGTTGGGGGACTGTGAAGGTGTATGATGTCTCCTGCAGACCTGGGTTCTGGGGAGTGGCTGGACCTGAGGGTGACAGGTGGGCCAGGCCTGGGGTAGTCGGCACACCTCCAGGCGTCCTTGCTGGGCCTTGGGGCTGGGCCTTGGGGCAGCGCCAGCCGTGTGCGGCCCCTCCCCCTGCACGGCCTGCCTCTGTGCCCGCAGGCCCTGTTCGCGCTGTGCTCCCTGCTGCGCCACTTCCCCTACGCCCAGCGGCAGTTCCTGAAGCTGGGGGGCCTGCAGATCCTGAGGAGCCTGGTGCGGGCC
The DNA here is from genome assembly GCF_040802235.1 of Manis javanica. Taxonomy (NCBI): domain Eukaryota; kingdom Metazoa; phylum Chordata; class Mammalia; order Pholidota; family Manidae; genus Manis; species Manis javanica. The sequence goes on along the minus strand of NC_133169.1, from coordinate 86,016,251 downwards.
GAGGGCTCGGAGGTGCTGGCTGTGCGCGTGGTCACCTTGCTCTACGACCTGGCCACTGAGAAGGTGAGTGCCCGCATTCTGCCTTGTGTGTGCCGCTGGCCTTTTGGCCGTGGTCCCTGCTGTATCTGTCCCTCCCGTCCTTCCGTCCTCATGACCGAGTGCCCCTGAGCACGTGCCAGCCTGCACGGGGCACACAGGACTGCCGAGACACCGGGGTATGCCCTGTGGGAAGTGAGCGCTGAGCTGAGGGCTGAGGGTGGTGGGGAGGGGGAAAGAAGAGGGGCGCTGGTAGCAGTGGGGGCAAAATGCCAGCCGAGGGGCAGCATGAGTAACAGCCAGAAGGAGGCGGGACTGGCCCTTCGTCGGCTGGCGAGGAGCAGGCGGAGGGAGCCCCTGGGAGCCGTCTCAGCAGCCAGGGGCCCTCGGAGCCAGGGCTGGAGTAATGCTGAATCTCAAGGTTCTGGAGACCTGGGCATGCTTCCTCTGGGAGCTCTGGCTCCGTGCAAGGGCTCAGGATGGCTGCCCTCGAGGGCCCCAGGGACTCCAGTTGCCTGCCGCCTGGGAGGAGACTTGGTTCCGGGCCCACTTTGGTCTTTGTGAGCCTGAAAAGTATCTTAATTAAGGACAGAGTAAAACCAGCCAGGCCTGGATTCTTAATTCAGCTGCTGCAGAGGGCACTGGCCGGACTCGGTCGGCTGCCTCTCCCTGGCCAGCCTCTCTTTAGAACAGCCGACTGCGGAGTGGGTCAGCGGGGCTGGCAGCCGCGGGGACCGCTACGGAGTGTTGGAGGCCAGGGGTCCCCCTTCCTCCCTGCCTCTGCCTCAGGCTGGGGGCCAGGGTTGTGGGGGGCCCTCCCTCTGCCAGCATTTGCCCTTGTGTGTTTGTGTGCCTGCTCTCACGCCCTCTGCCTCTGTTTCTCTTGACCTGTCTTGTCTCTCAGTCTGTTTCTCTCTCTCTCTCTGTCTTTCCCTTCTGCCTCCCTCCCTGCCCCCCTGCCTTGTGCTTCTCCAAGCTGCAAACACCCAGTTTCTCAGAACAGCAGGCAGCCATGTGGTCACATCCAGTTAATAAGACCTGGGCACAGTTGACATCTTGGGAGCGGGCCAGTGAGCCTGGGGAAGGACATGTACGTGGGCTTGTCATTTCCCAGAAGAAACCCATCTCTCTCCTCTGGTGTCTGGGGGTCTCTTTGCAGCCCCCAGCCCTGGCATGTCGGGCCCTCTGACATTGCCTCATGGTTGGAGAGCTACCACTGGGCAGTCTCCCCAGGACTGCCCTGAGCCGCTGGCCCCAGGGGCCCACTGTTGGGCTTTGTGGCACCGCGTGGATTGCCCAGGGACTGGTGTGCACAGACAGCACAGAGGCAGCCGTCCTGCAAGGAGGACAATGGCGGTCTTCATCCAGAGAGTTTTAGGGCAGACTCCAGCCATGCTCTGAGCTTGAGGCAGTTTGGGCATTTCTGCTCTATGGTTCCTCAGAAAGAATGGAGAACCAGCCAAACCGAGGATGGGTCCAAAGCTGCCTGAAGGTGGGGGCATGTCAGGTTACCACTGGGCACCATGCAGGGTGGGGGCATTGTGGGGCTGGGGAGCAGCAGCCGAACTGCGCAGTTCTCCTGGCCCCACCTCCCAGATTGCTGCTTCTGCAGAGACGGGATGTGAGCCCGTGTACCCTCGTGCCTCCATAGAGTTGAAGGGCCATGGGGGTGACCCACCTGCCGTTTCCTTCCACAAGTGCTGTTCAGAAGTCTGCCCCATGTGGTGCTGTGCCAGGCCCGTGGTTCCTGGCCTCCTAGTGCTTTCAGGTTGGTCAGAGAATCACCCAGAGCACGTAGGCCAACGAGGCTTACAGTTGAGCCCTGACCTCTTCTGGGGAGTCAGGGGAGGTGCTGAAATCTGAGGGGTGAGTTGAGATCCGCGTGGAGTCGGGGTGGGTGAAGTGGTGACTGCAGAAGTGCTGCGAGGAGCAGGGCGCGTGGGGCGGAGACAGACGGCTGGGGGACCGGGGTGCATCTTGGAGGTGGAGCTGGCGGGACCCGGGGGGCAGGTTCGGAAAGGACTGGCAGATGCCCCTCAGCCTTCTCCGTCTGTGGGCACCGAGGCCGTCAGGGGGCCCGCTGTGTCCCCAGGCTCCTCCTGGGCGCCCCCTTGCCTTCCCTGTGCCCTGTGTGCTTCATCCTGCCTGGGGTCAGGGCAGAGAGTCCCCCTGCGCCTCGCAGGAGCGCTTAGGACAGCCAGTAAGGGCCATGTGCACCCCTGCCTGCTGGCCCTCCGCCTGGGCACAGCCTTCCTCTGCCATCGGAAAGAAGCTGGTGTTTGTCAGGTTTAGGGTTCCCTTTTCTGCCTCGGCAGCCAGGCAGGATTGCCTCCCACCGTGTTTTGCCGATGAGGCTGGGTTTCTGCACTTCAGACACAGGCTGAGCGGGTCCCTTCCTGCTCAAGTTCCCCAGGCCCTTGGCGGGAAGGCCGCCCTCCTTGGAGGGCTGCCCAGGGCTCTGTGTGTTCTGGGCCACGGCCTGAGCTTCAGGCCCCCAGACCCACCCAGAGCCCCCCTTCAAATGGAAGGTGGGCCCAGGCCTGTTACTGGGACTCCTGTGTCCGTGGACTCTCCACCCTCGTCCACTCGGGCAGCCCCCGTTCACCCTCCAGGACCGAAGGAAATGCCGTCCTCCTCCCCACCTGCCCTAACTCCTCGAGGGTGTGGGTCTGTGGGGGCAGCACGGGGCTGACATTTGTCGAGGTGTCGATGGTGTCATGTGACGGTGCCAAGGCTCACGTCAGGCGCACTCTGTGTGCCGGGCGCTGGCTGCATGGCCACCATGCGGTGGCCCTCCCGACGGTCCCGAAGGTGTGATACCATCTCCACACGGGATGATGACATCGGGTCTCAGGGAGGCTAAGTGCCAGCCCGAGGTCATTCAGCTGTCGGGGGTGGAGCAGGAATTTGAACCCAGACTGGCTGCCTCCATGCTGCACTGCTGGACCAAGTTTATCATGTTATTAAGGATTTACTCCTCTAATTTTTATTCTTCTGCGAAACCCTGAGCTCCTCAAGGGCAGAGACCATGTCTCTCTCTTGGGTTTTCAGCACCTGGGACACGGCACAGTTGCTTTGGATGGGTGGATGGGTGGATGGACACATGGGTGGGGAGGGGAGCCCATGTGAGGCCGCGCAGGGCCGTGGAGGCCCCGGGGACGGAGGGGGAGGGTGCCGACCCGGTCTGGTACACGCTCTCCTCCCAGAAGGCAGAGCTGACCACTGTCCGTGTGCTCTCTCCTCCGGCCCCGCCCCCGGTGCCTGGCCTTGTGGATGGCAGATGTTCGCCGAGGAGGAGGCGGAGCTGACCCAGGAGACGTCCTCAGAGAAGCTGCAACAGTACCGCCAGGTGCACCTCCTGCCAGGCCTGCAGGAACAGGGCTGGTGCGAGATCACTGCCCGCCTGCTGGCACTGCCTGAGCATGACGCCCGTGAAAAGGTGCTGCAGACGCTGGGCGCCCTCCTGGCCACCTGCCGGGACCACTACCGGCAGGACCCCCAGCTCAGGAGGACCCTGGCCAGCCTGCAGGCTGAGTACCAGGCGCTGGCTGCCCTGGAGCTCCAAGATGGTGAGGCTGAGGGCTACTTCCGGGAACTGCTGGGCTCCGTCAGCAGCTTGCTGGCAGAGCTGAGATGAGACTGCGCCCCAGCTCCGCGACCGGACTGGGCCCGGCCAGTGAGGCCGAGGGCCACCAGCTCGGCTGGGCTCTTCAGGGGATACCAGTGGGGAGGGAGGACTTCTCTACTGGGCCTGGCATCATCTGGGCAGTAACAGCTTTACCATTAAATGGAGGCGCAAAGGCCATTGTCTACTGTGTGTCTGTGCAGACTGGGCACAGCCCTGTGGCTGGGGGCTGTGTGGGCACCTGGAGAGCAGTTAGGTGGGTCACAGGGTGGCAGGTCCCTGACAGCCCCTGGTGACATGGTGGGTGGTCTGCCCAGAGCAGCCAGTAATAGGCCAGGGGAAAGGTCTGGGCTCGGGCGTTGGTAAAGTCTGGCTGGAACCAGCTCCTTACTGAGGAGCTCTGTGACCTTGGGAAGTCCCTGAACTCCCGGAGCCTGCTGCCTCATTTGTCAAAGGGCAGTGTCCTTAAATGAGAGAAAATGTGCCCAAAGCACTACACTTGTCCCTCCCCGACCCAGCTGCGAGGGACGGGTCTAGGGATCATCTCTCCTCCCGCCTCTGCCCTGTGCCCAGTAGCCCTGAGGCCCCTGGGAAAGATGGAAGCCTGAGGGCATCTCCGCATGCAGGGGTGCTGCCGGGCAAGGCTGGAGTGGCGGTGGTGGCAGGATGGGGTGGCCGCCCGCACCCTGGAGGCCTCAGGGTGTGGGCCCCACTGGAAGGCCCTGCTCCTGAGAAAGTTGCTGTTTGGAGCTCCCACTGCCCGGCCCACCGGAGGGGGCACACACAGGTGCCTCTCCGTGCCCCCGCCCCGTCTTGCGCCCGTGCTGAGCTGAGCCCAGCCCGAGGAGGCGGCCTCAGAGGTGGGGGCAGCCAGCCCTGGCTCGTCTCAGCGCCCACCCCAGAGAGGCCGAGTGCCAGGCTGGAGCCTGCTGCAGGTTGCCACGGCAACCCCAGCCCTGGGCTTTCCGGATTTGGATTCTGGTGCGTTTGTTTTGCAGCCTCTCCCAGTGCACCAGAGGCTCGCTCCTGCTGCTCAGGCCGCTCCTCCCAGCCCCCATCTGCGAGTCTCCCCACCCTGGCCTTGCGTGTAGAAGGCTCAGCTTCACTGAGCTGAGGCCAGAGAACACGGGGTAGTGGGTGGCTTCCTTCCTTCCCTCCCTGCAGTCCCTTTGCTTAGCCACAAAGCCGCTTCTGCCCACCTCATGCCGCAACGCCTGGGGGCTTGGGAGAGCTCTGGCCTGCACCGGAGGGAAGCAGGAGCCTGTTTTGCCAGGGCAGAAGCCTCAGGGATTGGGCAGAGTGGGGACTGGACCTGCAGTCTGCCAGGTGTTGGGCACCTGCTGCCTCACTGCCTTTAAAATCTCCAAATTGCCTCTGAAGTACATAATACCGATGAGGAAACCGTGGCTCAGGGAAGCTGGGTGATCTGCCCGAGACCACACAGCTTGTGAGCGGCAGAGCTGGTATTTGCTTCCACCGGGCTGTGGACGGCTTGAGTGTGCGGCTCAGGATGGTGTTTAATTTGACAGTGACGGGAGGTTCGGGAGAGAGGACAGAGCGGGGGCCGGGCCAAGGCCAAGGGCCGCTTTATTTAAAGACGATGTCAGCAGACTCTGCAGGTGGGTTTGAGAAAGGGGGGTGCGTGCTGGGAGAGGGGCCGACTGGGGGCCGGATGAGCCAGGTCTTGGCCCTGCCCCTGCAGCACCCCTAGGTGCTCTGTGTAAGCGCTGGGGAGAGAGTGCGGAGCAGCAGGGGGAGGCCTCGTGACGCCCTGGGGGTAGTACCAGGCTGGTTTGACCTGGGATATGGGCAGGGGTCCCCGTGGTGGAGGATACCTAGTTGGGGCCTCAGATATCTGGTCACCCTCAGGCAGGCTGCACAAAAAAGCCTATCTGTAAAGCTGAAAGGACACTTCATGCCACCAGCTCTTTGGGGGTCCGTGGGGCCAAGGAAAGGGCATCTGGGGGCTGCAGTGAGGGGAGCCACCCCGCGCCAGGCTGCCACTGATGGGACCGCTCCCACCCTCTCCCCACTCCACATGCACATGGACAAGGCGCCGGGGAGGCTGAAGTTTGGACTGTGGCCTGTCTTCCCGTTGGCATCATCCGGGTTCATCCTGAGCCTCTGGGTTCCTGGTGCCGGGCCCTGAGGCGGACCCTGCCGGGAGACGGGGGCAGTACGACCCAGGGCGGGGCTCAGGCTGCCTGGGCGTGGGTGCTGCGTCTGTTCCCGCAGCCCGCAGCCCTCCCCCTGCCTGCCCATCTTTGATGTGCAGGTATAGGAGGAGCCCTCTCCGCGCTCCTTCTGGGTGCCAGTCCGGCGACTGTTACCAAGGATGTGACCCAGCTCGAGGTTAGGCAGGAAACAGTAATGGGGGGCTGTGGCCAGCAGAACACGGGCCGTGTGGCTTCTTCCTGCCAGGGCCTGGGGGCTGCCTCCCCCCTCTCACCCCACCCCACGGTAGGGCCACAGGGCTTGCGGCCTGGGGGCAAGGACCCCAGAGAGCTGTGACTGGCTGATGCCCCGAGGGCCCTGGATGGGCTGTTGGTTCCTTGCTCCTTGGTCGGGCTGGGAGGGGGGGACAGGAAGGGTGTCCCCCACCTGTCAGGGTTTCTTAGTTTTTATTAATTCCCTTCCTCATTCATTCTTTCTTTCAGCCTGTGTCTGTGAGCCCTGGCTCTGTGTTAGACCCCCGGGTCCCGCATTTATGAATCCCAGGACCTGCCAGCAGGGGCTGCCTGGTGGGGGTGGCAGCCCCGGTGTGACGGACACTCGGCGTGGGCAGGCGGAGCTGAGGAGGCCCTGGCCTAGCGAAGGTCGGAAAGGACTCCCTGGGCCAGTGATGGCCAGGCCGAGGCACATGGAGCACTTGGAGAACAGGCCAGAGGCCGGGGGAGGGAGCAGGGTTTCGGCCCAGGAAGATGGGAGAAGGCCAGGGGCTGTCCAGTCGTCCACCACGCGTTCAGTGTAGCTGGAGGAAGTTGGCGGGTTAGAGGGCAGGAGGGCCCTGGGGTTTCCAGGGCCAGGCTCTTCCCTGCAGCCCTTGGGCAGCCGTGCTGGGGAGCAAGCCTTCACCCTGGCGGAGCGGGCAGCGAGGGCTGGGTCGGGCATTCTCCCTGCTGCTGCCCACCCGCTCACCCATCCTCCCGGATGGGGCACCTCTGGGGCCCGGGCGGTGCTCTCGGGCATGAAGTGGCAAGCGGAACAGCGAGGGGGGCAAACCACGATAAATACGTAAGTGGCTCCGGGCAGCGAGGGCTGGGAGCCCGCAGAGAAGCACAGAACTGTGGCGGGGTGGGGGGTGGTAGATGCAGACGCCCAGGGCTGCCTTCTTCCGTCGCAGGGTCAGGGGAGGCCTCTGGGAGGTGCGGTGGGACCGGAGGAAGCAAGGGTTGAGCCGTGTGGGTCTGGGGAGGGCCTCGAGGGCCAGGGAGTAGCAGAGGCAGGGCCACTCGCCTCGATGAGAAAAGGAGGGTCAGCGGAGGGGGCGGGTGGGCGGCAGGGGGGGCACGTCTTGGCAGCGGCAGTTCGGACTGGGGTCATTTCTTGGCAGGGGGAGCTGTCGGAGGGTCGTGGGCAGGAGAGACCTGGTGTGGCCGCCGCTCTAACAGGCCCACCCTTGCTGCTGTGGCGAGAAGAGCACGGGCGCGAGGGGGCGGCAGGGAGCCTGGGGCGCAGGGAGAAGCCGGGAGCGGCGCGGGCCCGAGCCGGCTCGGGCGAGTGGGCATCCGAAGCACTGGGCTCCTTGCTGAACAGCCCTTATGAAAAATTACATTGACTTACAATTAAATAACTATTAAAAAGCAACGGTTATTTTTTTTTAATTAGTAAAAGCAAATTAAATGCAAAAAAGCAGAAGAAAAGGAAATAAAGAGCAAAAAGCCAATAAAATTGAAGACAGAAAAACTAGAGGAAATCAATGAAATAAAAAGATGGTTCTTTGAAAAGACACAAGTCACCAACACCGGGAATAAAGCGGGGCGGTCCCGTTAGACCCCACGGGCACCGAAAGGGTAATACGGGAACACTGCAAACAACTCACTGCATTTGACAGCTTAGAAGAAATGATGGGCCGATTCCTTGAGAAACACCGTCGTTCGCTGCACTCGTTTCTATTGCTGCTGTAACAAATTACCATGAACCTAGTGCCTTAAAACAACCCAACTTTATTATCTTATAGTTATAGGTCAGCAGTCCGACCCAGTTCTCACGGGGCAGAAACCCCCCCACCAAGACCGCCCTTCTTCCTTCTCACAGGCTCTGGGCGGGGTCTGTCCCCCTGCCCCCCAGCACCTAGAGCTCGCCCGCCCGCAGTTCTTGGCCTGGGGACCCTCCCTCCATCTTCAGAACCGGCAAGAACCAGTCAGGCTCTCAGGTCACGTCACTGTGACTTACTCTCCCGCCTCCCTTTAATACTTTAATGCCCTTGGGCCCACCTGGATAATCCGGGTAATCTCCCTATTTTAAAATCAGCTGATGAGCAAACTTAATTCCACTTGCACCTTTCATTTCCCCTTTGCCATGTAACATAAAATACAGATTCCAGGAACTAGGATGTATGTGGACATCTCTGGGGAGCCATTATCTGCCTCCCATAAACACAAACTACCAAAATTTGCTCAGGAATAAACAGTTAACTGGTATAGTCCTATATCTATTAATGAAACTGAGTTCATAGTTTAAAACCTTCCCACAAAGAAAACCCCAGATGGTTTCACTGGCTAATTCTGCCAAATAACACCAATTCTACACAGTCTCTTCCAGAAAATAGAAGAAAACCCTCCCAAACTCATTTCATGAGGCCAGCATTACTCTGATACCAATACCAGCCAAGGATGTTAAAAGAGAAAACTCAGACCCGTGCCCTCCTGAGTGACAGGGTCTGGGCGCCGGGGAGGAGGGTCTCGGAGGCGATGAAAAGGACTCCAACCTCTAAGGTTCCTATCCAAATCCTCGGTGCAGAACTCAGCAGAGTATCAGCAAACGGAATGTACAGTATATAAAAGGATATTACATCACCATCAAGTGGGGTTTATCCTGGCAATGCAAGACTAGTTCAACGCAATTCACCATATTAATAGACCAATGAAGGAAAAGACATGTGATCATCTTAAAAGATCTAGAAAAATCATTTGATGGAATTCAGTGTCCATTCATAATAACAACACTCAGCAAAATAAGAATAAAAGGGAACTTCTGTTAGTTGATGAAGAAAACCACATAAAAACCTATCCTACAGTAAACATCCAACTTAGTGGTCAAGGCCTACTTTTCCCCTATGATTATGAACCAGGCAAGAATGTCCGCTCACATTTTCTTTCCAACATTGTACCCGAAGTCCCAGGCAGTGAGTAAGGCAAGAAAATGAAGTAAAAGGCACACAGACTAGAAAAGAAGAAATAAAACTTCTCTGCATTCACAGTGCCATGATAGTTAATGTACAAAACCCCATGGCATGTAGAAAAAATCTAGAACTAATACTGAGTTTATCAAAGTCATGATATAAGGTCAACATACAAACATTTGTATTTCTATACACTAGCAATGAACAATTAGAAATGAAAACTTAAAAACTACCATTTACAATAGCATTGAAAAAAATGAAATATATATAAATCTGTCAAAATATGTGCAGGATTTTTATTCTGAAAACTACAAAATACTGATGAAAGGTTAAAAACTTTAATGAATGGAGAGAGACACTGAGTTTATGGGTGGGGAAGTCTCAATATACTGGAAGTCAGTCCCCCGCAAATTGACCTATAGATTCGGTGTAAGCCCAGAGGGAATTTTTTAGATATCAAGGGTCTGACTTGAACATGTGTACAGAAATACAAAGGAGCTGGAATAGCTAAAACAATCTTGAAAAAGAGGAACAAAGTTGGGAGGACTCTACATGTGTTGATTTTAAGACTTACGCTCTGTAGCAGTAGGAATGAAGACAGTGTAGCATGGGGCAAAGAACAGGCAGGTCAGCGAACCACAACCATCAGAAATAGATGCACACAAGTACAGTTCACTGATTTTTGACAAAATGCACAGGTACTTCAGAGGAGAAAGGATCATCTTTTTAATAAACACTGCTCCACCACGGGGCAGCCATATTTAAAAAATGAACCTTGACCTATATCTGTTATCTTATACACGATTCAACTCAAAATCAACCATAGACCTAGATGAAAAATTATAGAACTTTTAGAAGAATACAGGAGAGAAATCTTGTGACCTTTAGTTAAAGAGTTCTCACCAAATGCACAATTCATAAAGTAAAAAACTGCTAAATGGCGGCATGCCTGCACCTCGGGCATTGTGGTGGGTGCAAGCAGCCAGCTCCGGAGGCCTGCAGCTGTACGACCCCATTTCTACGTCATTCTGGAAAAGACAAAGCTAAAGGGGAAAGGTTTTAGGGTTTAGGGTAGGGGGACGTTTCTGCTACATGGCAGGCGATGGGGCTGTCCTGTGTCCAGATTGTGGTGGGTACAGGACACTGGCATTTGTCAGAACTCAGAGGCTGTATACCAGAAAGAGTGGGTTTTACTGTATATACATTTAAAGCTGCACATTTATGTAGTAAATTCTCAAAACTCATCCTTTCCTTGTCACTTCACACGTGACCATTATCTGCTGAGGTGCCGCGTCTGTCCCACCGTGGCAGCGGGAACGCTTCCCAACTCTGCCTTCAGGACATCACCCTGGTGGCTGGACACCTGATGTGGTGCGAGGATTTACACCATGGAAATTGGGAAATGCTACAAATCAAGGTTTGTTTTGTTGAGTGTCTAGACTTAAAGTGATGAAGAAAATGTTAATGCTGATGAAACTGGAAAGTATCACCCATAGAGAGCACAAAAAATTGAGGAAATTGTCTTAACAGTATTTGACGAGTATCTGATTGAGCAAAGAAGTCACCACGGACACGGACAAATAAGTAAAATTCCAATGTAGTTTTGCTGTTTCACTTCGGTCTTACTCCCTCAGGTGAAAAAAACAGCCGAAAGTTATGTCAGGGTGACACACTCCTTTGTAAGTTGCAACACAGGGTGGTTATGAAAGCAAGATTTCAGCAAAAATCAGTGAAAGCCTGTGAGAATCAGTTGGCCAAGGAGAACCTGCAGTGAAGTGTATTGCGTATGTTGTTAGTATTTGTGAAACGCGTGCTGCAGTGCCTTATAGGAGTGAACGCATGATGAAGATCCGTACACGTATGTACGCACGCCTCCTGCCCTGCCCTGGAAGGCTGCTTGGTCAGCACTCTGGGACGCTCAGCCACCGTGGGCATGGCCGGAGGCCAGCAGAAGAGGACCACGGTCTGAGGCCCCGACATCAGGGGTCGAGAGGGGATGAGCTGGAGCAGCCGGGTGTGTGGCCAGGGGCGGCCTAGAAATTGCCCTGGGCAGACTGGCTTGAGCAGGGAAGGGAGGGAGGTGGGCAGCAAGATCTGGGCCCTGCGGGAGGGCCTCTGTGAAGGGGAGGGAGATGTGGATTCAAGGGGAGCTCTGGGCACTAGGAGTGCTCGCAGAGCATCTTCTGTGTGCTGATGGGAAGGACCCAGGGGGAAGGGGAGTTCGGAGAAGCAGGAAACGGGAGAACTGTCGGGGCAAATCGTCACGAGGCCAGGATTCGGGACTGGCCAAGGGGTGGCCTTAGCCAGGGGCCCGGCAGGCCCCCTGGGAGGAAGGCTGGGTGTGCAAGGCCCCTCCCCACCCCAGCTCCCTGCAGGGACGGTCAGAACTCACAGCTTCATGGGACTGGTCCGTGGGTTGGGGGCCTGGCTGGACTGCGTGCCAGCTGTGACTTGGGTGAGGGCCTCCGCCTCTCCTACTGTTTGCTCAGCTGAAGCCCGAGGGGCAGTGATAACTACCGACACCTCCCAGGTTGTAAAGATGAGGCGGGGGCATGTGGGTGTGCCCACACACGACAGGGCCTCCTCTTTCAGTGGGGGCGATCCTGGCTTGGGTGCCAGGTGGCAGCTATAAGGACTGTCTGCAGAGGAGAGGTGAGGCCTTTGAGGCATCTGCCCGGGGGTCCTGGGAGATGCTGCAGGGCGGTCAGCAGGGCAGGGAGGCAGCTGCCGCCAGCCAGGAGAGGAGAGCGGCGCTCTGCAGCCCTTGTGTGCTGGTGGGGGTCACACAGGTGCAGGAGGTGCCCGGGCCAAGCGCCAGGCTGGTGAGGCACCAGCAGGAAAACAGCTGGCTGGCTTCACCTCAGGGCCGTGTCACCGAGTGGTGTCTGCCCGGCTGAGGGGCAGGAAGCCCCGGTGTGCCGAGGGGACCGTTCTCGTAGTGGATGGCAGAGGGGCAGAAGCGAATACCCTCAAGGACACGGGAGCCGAGCGTCCCTGTGCTCAGCCTCTGATCGTGGTCTGAGGACGGAGGAGGCTGTTGGGACTTCTGGGCAGGGCTTTGGTGCCTCTTCAGTTGCCATCTTTTTGCCTTCCAATAATATCTTGATAGATTGGTTTCAATCAATGAATGTTTAAAGTGGTCTGACAATTATTTCTCAAGCACGTGCCAGGCCCTTTGCAGGACTGCAGGGTGACAAGGCCAGTGCTGTCTCGGGTCAGCCCACGAAGCCACCGTGACACCGCAGTGTGGCCGAGGGGCGCTGCGGGCCTGTGCTTCCTCTTGGGGCACGAGGGGAGACTGGGTCATACGTGAACAAACATTATTCAAATGTTATTTTATTATTAGAAAAATATAATTAGCACATCAAACATGATTTCACAGCTACTGCTTAGGAGGAAATAAGGTTAAATGTTAGTCTTTTTAAGTAAATAATGGCATTAAGGTTGGGTTGACGACAAGGCAAAGGCGACCAGTTCATGCAAGTGATGGGCCTGCAGGAAGCATCTGAGGAGCCGCCTCTGGGGGCCCTGGGTGCAGAGGGCAGGGTCAGCACCAGACGCTGCAGAGCTGCTGGCACATCAGCTGGGCAGAGGACAACCCCACACAGGACCTTACGCAGCCTTCTGAGTCTCTGGAAGGTGTTGTCGAAGGTTCCTTTGCTGTTAGGTGAGGCATGGGTGACACGCAGGGGCTGAGGTCAGAGGCCAATTCGGCAAGGGTTGCAGCAGTCCAGGTGCGGGCCTGGGCCTCTCTGAGACAAGTGGATGGGGGCTGCCAGGGTGCAGGGCCCTGGGACACCCAGCAGATCAGGTGACGCAGCTGGGAGTGTGACAAGCTGATGGGAACACAAGCCATGGGAATGTCCCGAGTCTGTGTGGGTCAGTCACGGGGAAGTGCGAGGGCAGGGAGGCCAGTGCCTTCTGGGCCCAGTGTGGCTGGAGACCCAGGAGCCATGTGCTCGGTTTCCTGGGCCCTGGAGAGGCGTTAGTGAACAGACTCCCACTTAGACGGATCTGTGAAGACACCTGAAGGAGATCCTACACAAGTGGTGGCATCTCTGGGGAAGGTGCCTCCCAGGCAGCCGGACCAGGTGCACAGGGTCAAGGAAGGGGAATGGTGAGCGGGGAGGCCGGAGAATCCCCACCAGTTAGGACTTCAGCTTTTACTGGGAGATGGAAGCCGCTGGAAGGTTTGAGCTAAGAGAACAGGAGCCGACTTGATCGGGATTATTTTTGTGACTGTCGAGGGGAGTTGCTGTGAGGAAGCTCGCGGTAGATCACCGCAAAGCTCTGCGCAGAGGACTGTGGGAGCAGCCTGCTGGCATCTGCCTCTCGTGCTGTCCCCTCCCACAGCGTACGGGGAGGCATTGGTGCGTCACCTTCAAGATTAGGCGTTTTGAAAACACTGACTTCCAGCTGGTCGCCACTCTTGGGGCCTTCGCTCCGGAGGCAGCAGCTGCCGCGTCAGAAGCTGCGCCACAGGCAGGCCCATGGCACGCAACGGCCGCGTGGAGGACCATGGAGGTGGAGCCTCCAGCCCGTCAGGCCTTCGGACAGCAGCCCCAGGAGGCCTGATCAGAGAGCTGCCACTAAGCTGCTCCTGGGGTTCCTGACCATCAGAAACAGGTAATAAATGTTCACACAAGTGATGGCCTTGCATTACTTAAAATGACTAACATTTAACCTTATTTCCTCCTAAGCAGTAGCTGTGAAATCATGTTTGATGTGCTAGTTATATTTTTGCTAATAATAAAATAACATTTGAATAATGTTTGTTCACGTATGACCCAGTCTCCCCTTGTGCCCCAAGAGGAAGCACAGGCCCGCAGCGCCCCTCGGCCACACTGTGGTGTCACGGTGGCTTCGGTTGTTTTAGCTGCTAAGTTCTGGGGCAATTTGTCACACAGTAATAGATACCAATACAGTGATGAGGGCTTAGACCCAGTGGTAGTGAACGGAAGTTGAGTCGTTGGACCTGGTGTACATTTTAAAGTTAAGAATTTGCACAGGTCAAGGTTGAAGCATTTACTGAGACATCCAAGTGGAGAGTTTAGGAAGCAGTTATAAGGCGAGTTCCTAGGCATTTGGGTCGTATTCAAAGCCAGGAGTCTGGCTAAGAAGAGCGATTAGTGCCCAAGAGGCCCAGGTACCACCTTGGACGACACAGACAGGAGGAGGAGCACCCGGAAGGTGGACGGAGAACCAGCGTGAGCTGTTCGGGAGGCCAGACGCCCTCAGCAACACGAGGAGGTACCCCTGGGCCGCTTGTACTGTGGGCCGGGCAGACGAACGCGAGCCGGGCTTTGCCGGAGAGGAGGGCGGATGAGGCGGACTGGAATGGCCGGGAGAACACAAGGACCACGCACAGCAGACTCTTCTGAAGGCAGCTCTTACCTCGCTATGGTTGTAAGCGGACGGGAACGATCCGGACTCAAAGAGGTGGTGGTGCCCATGGAGACACCAAGGGCACGACAAGGTTCTGGCCGCACCATCAGGCACCTGCATCCCCAAGAAGGGCCTGGGGCCACGGGTACTTGTCTCTCTGGGCAGCACTGGCCCAGGGCGCAGAGAACCACAGGCACTGTGGGCAAATCCAGGAGACGGTTTACATAACTCAGTTCTACTAGAAAGCAGAGAAAATGACTTTGGCCTCTTGGATGTGGTTTCATAGTGGACTTTATTGGGAAAAGTTAGTGTAAAAAAATTCAAATTCATGAAATTTAAATAGGACAGTAAAATTATACCTTATAGCTACAGTAATTGCTATAGTAATCACAAATAACGTAAAGTCTAAACAGTCGCCTAAGCAAACACTATTTTGTCAGGCTTCTGCTGCAAGCCCAAAGGCAGAAACACTGCAGTTATTAGAAGTGAGCCCAATAATGAATTTGCACTTGAAGTTGAAGGGAAAAAAAGCATGTTCTGATTATGGTATCGCAACTTTCTAGCCCGAAAAAAAGCAACGTTATTAATGTCCTGCAGCAGAGTACATTAGTAATTATAACCATGCATTAATGAATTCTCATTTCATGTCATAATCATTTTCCTCATGATACTGTTTTACTGGACCTAGCATGGGTGGCTTCCCTCTCAAGGCCTTGCAGGGAGCGTCCCTCCCC
Source organism: Manis javanica (assembly GCF_040802235.1). Classification (NCBI taxonomy): domain Eukaryota; kingdom Metazoa; phylum Chordata; class Mammalia; order Pholidota; family Manidae; genus Manis; species Manis javanica. Next base: position 86,001,127 of record NC_133169.1, on the reverse strand, counting down.
AGCGACAGCGTCCTCGGGCTCGAGCTGCTGCCCCGGGTTCTCCGCTCACATGACATCAGCCAAACCACAGGCACCGGAGGAGGTGGAAATGACTCAGACCTGAATGGTGCCCTGAGAGCAGCACAACTTGGTCAGGTGCTACAGTTAGTGTGGGATTTGCTTTGGTTATGAATTTTTACTTGTAAGCTTATAAAAAAATATAGGTAGAAATAGCCCCTGAATTCTAGAAGTGTATTTGACCAACTTAAACAGGTTCTTGCCAAAGTCCCCGCCTGCCCAGGTTTAAAATCTGCCTATTTCCCTGTGAACTCTAACTAATATTGGTGTTCAGTTTAGCAAACGTATTTGAGTGAAGAGCAGTGACTGATCTCTAGGAGCCCCAAGGGGTGGGCAGCCTTAGATGCTGTCCATGGCTTTGAACTCGCTGAGGGCCTGCACAGGGTTCACGTGCTTCTTCTGAGACGCCCGCTTAATCTTGGTCTGTGTCTCGTCCTGTTTCTCTCTCTTCACCAAGGGCTTTTTCTCAGGTGCCTTCATCTTCCATGACACAGCTGGGAGGTTGAGGGAAGCCATACCCTGGGACTTCTGGTATTTGGTGGAGGCCACGTAGGACGCCTTCACTGTCTGCACCACGGCGTTCATCAAGTTCTTGGCAGCCTGGATCAGGGACATGGCGCTGTCCACCTAAGAGGTACAGACAGGGTCAGTGAGGGGCACAGGGCTGAGCTCCAGTCCTGTCTGAGCTGATCCCTAGCAGCTGCCTGTTCCCCAAATGCCCTGAGAATGCCTGTGTCTTCTGAAGAGAAGGAGCACCGCCTTGCCTGCCTGCACCCCTCAGCAGGCTGTGTCACTGCAGCAAGTCGGAGGAGGACCTGCTGCTTCCTGAGTGACCGCAGCTATAACCACAGGCACGGGACCGGCCACGGGGGAAGATGCGTCCAGCCGGCCATCTCGGACAGACCCCCCCGCTTTCGGTCATGACTGGGGTGGGGGGGTCCTCCCCTCAGTGACACAGTGTAACTGCTTCCAGACATGTGGCGTTTATGCCGTAGCAGGCGAGAAAATGATGTAAGTACATCCAGTGTGCGAAGTGGTTCCCTGAAGGGAAATTTGGGGGCATCAGTGGGGCCAGGGCGAGCCCTGCCCCCCCCCGCCCTGCGCCCCGCAGGACCGGAGTCCAGGACCGCGAAGCAGTGCACAGACAAAGGAAGGGAGGTCCTGTGAGAGCACCTGTCCACGTCACCTCTGCTAGGGGGAAATCAAAGAAGATAAAAATACTTTTTCCCAGCGAGTGGCCAGCAAGAGGCCGGCCCTGTCAAGGCTCTCAGTCACCGCACGGGGAGCGGCCAACACGTAGCTCTTGGCCTCCAAGGACAGAGAAGAGCCCTCAGGTGAATTTTCCTCAGCACACTTTCCCAGTGCAGACAAGAGGCTACTTTCATTCTGGACAAAGGCCAGCAGGCTCACCAACCACTTCTTTTCATAGATGAAACTTACCCCAGAGACAACGAGCTCCCCACCAAGGTTCTGCACCTCGGCCTTGACTTTGCTGCAGATGTTGAGCTGGTGGCAGTAGAGGGCAATGCGCTGCAGGTAGGCCAGCAGGTCCTGCTTGCACGCGGAGTCCGGGCACTGATGGGAGAGCAAGTGGCCTTAGCACCCGCATGCCCAGCCCACACGGAGCACCTCGGTGTGCCACTAGCAGGTGTCCCCAACCCTTGCTGGAGCAACAGGTGAGAGAGATGGGCCAGCTGATGACCTGGGGGAATCACAGCCCTGGGCTCGCCCTGCTTGGGCCCCTGCAGGTGAGAAAGCGCCTGAGCAGGCAAGAGCCTGGTCACGGAGGGGCGCTCTGAGCTGGCTGATAAGCACCCAGGCAGTTCTCCTCAGAGACACTGTCTGCTCCATGGTGCTCCCCTGGGTCAGGATGGAGGCTGAGTGAGTGACTGACGAAGAAGAGCACTGGGGGACCATGAGGTCTTGACTGGCAGCGCAGGAAAACTCAAGGGTGGCCCAACTCCTGCTTTGCTGCCAAAGCTCAGGGCCACCTCAGGATTACTGCAAGGAGGGTACACAGAGCACGGCTCAGGTTTTACAGCGAACACCCCCTGCCACAAGGCTGGGGTACAGCGGGTGACAGCAAACAAGGCCCACAGTCTACGGGAGACTGAATCCCAGTCTAAGAGCTCCTGAGCAGGGGGGAGCCTCCTCATCTAATGTGCATCTTAAGCGGACCCCGGAAGCCTGATGGCAGCCGGGACTGAGCTGGGGGCTGCTGAGAGGAAAACCATGCATGGCGTCCAGCTCCCGTGGTCGCAGGAGCCCAGCGCTGGGCCACAGGGGAAGGAGAGGAGTCAAGGGTGACTGCCCAATCTTTGACTTGAGCAATAGGAGCAGCTGTCACTCAGCCTGCAGCCTGGCTGAGAGAGGCTGGAAAAACTTCTGGGGAAAGGGTTGGAAGGGTTTGTAGCTGCAGAGAAAACCTACTGAGAAACAGTGAGTTTGATCAATTTTGCAGGGGGCAGGAACCACACAGTACGTCAGATCAATACGGGGAGGAGAGGGGTGACGGCTGGTGGCTGAGGACCTAGACCTCTGTCCCCCCCTGGGCACGTGAGCTTTCTGAGGTACAAGCCAGTGGGATCCTGATTCTTAAATGGGATGAGAATAGACAAGAAGAGCTCGTATGCCTGTCTCAGCATGGGAGGGTCTGCAGAAGCAGCTCTGCCCAGAACGGACGTTCGGGAGAGAACGGGGAGGTGATGGTGAGAGTAGAGGCGCCTTTAGCTGAGGACACACCTGCACCAGAGAGGTGCTGCCTAAGACTTGTCAAAGAAACAGGAATTCAGAAATCCTTCAAAATCTATGCTGGCACTAATCAAGCAGGTTGGTGAGTCAGGGTTGAGTGCTGCGTCCCATGAAAAATACTATTTCTCCCTCCTGGGAACGGACCAGGCTGGGTGGCCGAGTCTCAGGACGAACTTACACGGCCCCCCGACAGGCTCCCCACTTACATGGTCTGCGATGGTGCGGCCAAGCTTATCCATCCTGGATCCTGCCTCGGCAATTTTCTTAGCGGCACTGATCACGTCTGAAGTGTTTTTGAGTGGACCTTTTCCTCTGGAGAAAAGAGAACAGGGATCACTGCATATTACGCCCTTCATGGTCGGAGATGAATAGGGAAGAGCTGGCCACTGCGAGGCGGACCGGCACCGCTCACCGGGTGAAGTCCGTCATCTCCATCATGATCATGCACATCTGCTTGGCCAGCACGATGATGTCGTTGCCGCTGTCGTCCCACTTGGACACTTCGGCATCCAGCTTGCTCTTCTCCTCCTGGAAGCTGGCCACCTGTTCTGCGATCTTTGCTTTTTGCTCCTGGGGAAGCTGAGCCATGATTGCCTAAAATCAGAAGCCCAGAAAGCTCTCACATAAAGAGAATATGAAGGTCTCCCCGTGCATTAGCCAAGAATATTTCCACCGAGCAATCTATGGCACAGGTAGGATAATGCTTTAATAGGTTTCATTTTGCCCGAAGGACCATTTTTTCTTCTGTACTGACGTTTAAGGCAGCCTGAATTCCAGACGCACTTTCAAGAGCAAGTTTTAGTGTGTAGGAAAACAGCCCATCTGTGACCTGCTGACATGAAGTGTTGTGACCACACCTGTGCAGGGACAGAACCTGCTTCGCTTGATGCTTTAGAAGTTCATCCTCCGCCTCCCACCGTGGGGAGGGGGCTAATGCGGAAGTCCTCTCCTGGCAGGCATCGCAGGTGGCTGAAATACACCTCCAACTTTCCCAAGGTGAACTGGGAGAGGTTTTAGAATGTAAATTTTAAGGAAGGCAAAAGAGAACTTGCTGAGAATATGCATTTGAGCTCCTGGCAGTGGCCTTTAAACCTTATCAAAGCAGCGCCTGGAGGCCTGTTGCCCACCTTAAGCTCCTTCCCTCAGCTTCCCAAAGTGCTCACGAGCAAGTGGGGCCTAGGCCGGCAGGCAACAACTGCTGTTCACAATGATATCTAAGGATTGAAAAAAGACTCCTTAGAAATATTTCTTGGCGTCCTCCCAAAAACAAATACCATTGATTGAAGATTTAAAGACTCAAATGAATGCAATGGCTCTGATTTTCTTGAATGTACCACTGTTGTTTTTTAACCCATGAATAATGAAATAGTTCATACCCATGGTATCATTGAGATGGGCAAAGACAGCAATCTTTTTGGGATTTCACAGTCCTTTTAACAAACACTGCATTGACTAGATCCTTCCCTGACATAGAGCTCTATCCTGAACCAAGCCCCAGGGCACAGCTGATCTCTTCCAGGCGCTCCCAGCTAAGGAGACATTTTGGAGGAATCTACAACTGACCAGCAGGTGCCACAACATAGGTTCTCTGGCAGCAGGACTGAAGTGAGAGAGGGGAGGAAATGGTGTTCTCAATACTGAAAGGGAAGGGCTCTCCTGGAAAAGAAAAAGCCCCGGCCTGAGAGGGACAGGGGAGGCCTGAAGAACAACATTCTCTGACCCCTTACCCGGGCACTCTGGCCGGCTATCAGCTGGTCATCTTCGGTCTGGACGCTGGTCCTACTCCTGACATCGAAGTCTTCCGTCTCAAAGTCGGAGTCATCCAGCTCCTCCGGGGTCTATAAACAAGACAGAGATCCCCAGTCAACGCAACCCTGGGCCTCCGGTTACCCGAAGCCTCTGGGCCCAGAGTCCCCAGGCGTGACGTATGGACACCCAGAACTCTGGATATTCTTATGCTATATTCCAAACAGTGCGGTTAATAAACTTAAAATTGCTCATTATTCTTGAGTCCCTGCCTCACTGATACACATGTAGGGGGTCCTATCCACCACACAGTGGGCAAGGGCCGCAGACCAACACTTCCCAAAGGGCCTCAGGGTTTCTTTAGGGTGGCTGGTGCTTCAACTTCTACCACTAAAGCCCAGATCTGTTTAACTTAAGGTTTTAGCTGCTTAACAACTGCATCTTAAGACAAAAGTGAGAATTGCCCTGGGGTAGAACTTTCCCACTTTAAATCAATTAACTAATACTGGTGTTCTCTTAGGGTACAAAAGGCTGCTTTGAGTAAAACAAGGCAATGTATTTATGTGCGTGTTCATCAAAGGAGAAGAGTATGGCAGGTAAGGTCTGGTTACTGGTCCTAGCTCTTTAATCATGAAACAGTATCTTATTTTGCATAACCTCTAGCCTCTCGTGATTAGGTGCTGACTTGAAACGTAACACCCTCTCCTGCAAGTTATCAGTAACAGGGCAGCGGGAGGAAGGGGCGGGGTTGACTCTTGGTGCAGCCAGCCTGTGACAGGAGGCCCATGAGGCGCCCCCCTACCCTGTCTGCAGCAGGACCTGATCCAAGCCCAGCCCCAGGGCACTGACCATTTCAATCCTCGAGTCACAGACACTGAGCGTTTTGTGGAGCTTTCTCCAAGGCGTGCCTCCTAATATGACCTCCAATCCTGCACCATCCTTGACAGCCCACCACAGACCCAAGAACTGTTCTTGCCAAGAAACCAAATGCCACCAATCATTAGTTCACTGAGTATCCGTGTGCCAGGCACTGCTCTGGGCTCTGAAGGTACAGCAACTAAACAGACAAAAATCCCTGTGCTCACATATGTTCCAACGGGAGAAATGAGTACAGACAAAATGAAAGTGAGTGGGCCGGTGTGCGGTCAGAGCCCCCGGACAGCCTTGGGGGAGCGGCTCTGCAAGGCGGTGGGACTGAGGGCGTCTGGGAGGGGCACCTGCTGAATTCAGGTGAGAGATGCTGGTGGCCTGGAGCAGGGTGGGGACGGAGCGCAGATCCTGTGACAGGATCTGCTGGTAGATCAGACGTGGGGCAGGAAACAAGAGGATTCGAGGGCGAACCCAAGGTTTGGGCCTAAGCAAGTGGAAGACAGCTGCCATCAACTGACACGTCGAAACTGGATGGCAAGGTCACTTTGGGGCATAATCAGCTCGAGGTGCCCATGTACCTTCAGAGAGTCAACCTCTTGATGGTTTTCTCAGGTCTTTACACCCTACGGGAATGAGCCTGGTTAGAAAAGAGATGAGGTCAAGAACGCTGCCGCCGGGGGCACAGGGACGGCAAGAGGAGGGAAAGGTGAGGAGCCTGAGTCGGGGGCCAAGGGATTTTAAGACGGGACAGATGACGGAATGTCTGTGTGCGTGGGAAGAGAGCTGGGCCAGGGCTGGGCCTCAGGCAGGCCGACCCTCCGCACAAACGCAGCAGGGGCCCCGGTGCTGACGAGGCGCAGGCGCAGTGGCAGCTGCGGGGAGCAGGAAGGCATGGAACATTCTGAGGTCCCGATTCAGTGACCCCAGCTGGGGTGGCCACACCTTTCTACACCATGCTCAGCAGAAGCAGATTTCACTATAAGGCAAATATAAGGACGTGAGGACAAAGGAGGCTCCATTGATGAAACACAGACTCAAAGCTACAGAAGGACTGAGGCAGGGACCCGAGGGGCTGAGTGAGGGTGACAGACCGGAGGACCGACCTCCGACCCCGCTGGAGGGAGGGAGCTGACACAGGGACACTGCCCAGGGGACGACGCGGATGCTGGTGAGGACAGGCCCAGGGGAGGACAAGAGGGAGAGAGGCCAAGGCCTGGGGTTGTAGGGTGAGCCTTGAGCTTAAACCTTAAACACAACATGGGCCGAGGAGCTGTGGCACACCAGGCCCGCAGACCTCTCCTCTGGCCCTGCCCCCTGCCCCCTGCCCCCTGCCCGCCCGCCCATGCCTCTGCCATAAACTGCTGCCTCCCTGGCTTCTGTCACACTGCACTTGGCCGGGCCCTGTGCTGAACACATTACATTTCATCTCGAAACATCACCCACCATCATCTCCATCTCTTTGAGAAGAAAACTGAGTCTCAGGGAGATGAAGGAATGTGCCTGGAGTCACAGCAGGACGAGGAATGCAAGCTCTCTGCTGACCCCAGGATGGGTTTCCCTCAACCCTACCTGCTTCCCACAAGGGGATGCTGGCATTCGCAAGCATCTACCAGACTGTCTGCAGTTTCAGCCCACTTAAATCCCCAAAGGTATTATTAACTGTAGACAATGATTCCTCTTTATCAATAAAATTTCTGGCTGTGTTCATTACCACTGGTACATGTGACCTAGGGTCCCTTCACACCACTGACATACGGCAGCTGGATTTGACCTTATGTTGCACCAGGCCAGGCCTTGCTGAACGTGGGTTCTTCTTGAGCACAGCAGCAGGGGTGAAAAAAACAAAAAGCTCCACCAGCTCGCCGCCCCCAGCCCGCATGTAAAGGTGACCAGGGCCTGCAAGAACAGCCGCAGCCCACCCCCAGTCCTTAAACAGCCCCCCTTCCTCCCCACCCCAGGAAGGAAGGCACTCTTGCCTAAGTGTATCTACACTGCATACAAAATGGGTCCAGCCTGATGGAACTGCCTATATCCAGCTGACAAACCAGCTCAGTTCTGCAGGCTGTCAGACTTAGGGTAGAAAGTGGGGCAAAATCCCTGCCTGCGGAGGTTTGACTAGCAAACCATGAAGGTATAAATGAAACTCCCCTGACCCAGCTAGACCAAAGTGCAGCAAAGCAGCCACCTACACAGCAAGCGGGCACTGCACTGTGCAGGGGCCGTGGGCCTGGGGGCAGCTCTGCACAGGCCCTGCTCTCTGTCCAGAGCAACCTGCTTCTATTCAGAACAGCATGTGAGGATCAACTGCTAAGGAAAACGCAGCTGTGAGATCCAGGCCCTGCACCCTAGGGATGCATTCAGAGGGGTTGGTAGTTTTCCAAAACCCCTTTGTTTATGCCAACCCAAAGGGGGCCCTGGCCTTTCCTGCACTCTCAGAGTGGGTGGCACCTGCCTGCGGCTACTGGGAGAGGGGTCAGTGCTTGGCTATGAGCCGGGGAGCAGAGGCAGGGGCTGCCCCTGCCCGTCCGTCTCACCCTGAACACACAGGGGTTCTAGCAGCCTCCTGCCTGCCACCCCTTCAAGGAGACAGATGCTCCATGTGAAGAGTAACTTGAACCTACATGAAGGAAATACTCTTCTCTGAAATTAACTTAGGAGCCTTTGTTTTCTACAGTTTCTCTTCAACTCACACGGAAGCCTCTTATTTGTGGTATCCATCCGAAACTAAATAGCCAACTCATACTAGCTCCCCTTCTCAGCCCAAGTTTGGGCTCTAACTTGCAACTAAAAGTCATTTTAGACAATGTAATTAAATATATCTCATTCTAACAGCTTTTACATTCATGGTCTGAATATACTGTCACTGCATCTGCTGACTCCAGTATGATGCACGGCTCAAGTTTAACAAATGATAAGAAGCCGTTAAAACGTCTGAAGCGCAGTTACTCACCCTTATCATCAACACTGCTTTCCTGATGTCCCGGATGCCATCATACACCAGGCGGGAGGCATCAATAAACTCGTTTTCATCCATGGGCTGGGCGGGGTCTGAGCTAAGCGCTTCCACGGCTGCTTCCACTTGCTCGGTGAAACGTGGCATGACTGCAGGGAAAGAGGTGTGGCAGATCCACTGGGCCTGGAGACACCATCATTCTCCTGGGCCCTAAACCCCTCAGTCAGACAGAAAGAGGCAAGGTGTACAAGGGAGAGTCTCTGCACCTACCTATGTGGAGTATTTACATTTGAAATAAATTAAACGCTGTATTTTACAAAGACATGAAATACATTTTTGTCTCTGACCAGATTCCGCACTACAGGATTGGATGGTTGAGAACCTGAAACGAGATCATCCTGAAGCCTTGCTTAAAGAAAAGGGCCCTCCTTCAGCTAGTATTCATTTACTGAAAGGAGACTTACATAAGAAGTTCATGTTAGATTGTGTGTTCAGAATTATTCCCATCGTTAATCATGGGCCAAACAGCAAGGACGTGTTTCCAAGGCCTTAATTTGGCCCAACAACTACTCACAAGTCTGGGTTCCACCAGAGCTCTTAAGACCTAAACTGAGTCCCGGCCACCTCCTTCCTAGCCACAGGGCCGGCACCCGGTGGACAGTGCGGCCTGCCCAGCTGCGGTGTGTGGGGAGCGGGGGGGTGGGGGGGGGGTCCCCGCACCTGTGTTGGAGAGCAGCTTGGTGGCTTCCAGCACCTTCTCTGTGTAGACACCTGGCTCGTAGTTGTCCATCTCTGAGGTGACTACGTGAATGACCCGGGCTGCCCGGCCTCGAATTGCGCCAGCTGTGCGGTCTAGCCCGTCCACGTCTTTCTCTTGGAGAGCGATGACGCACTTGTTCACATCTTCCAAAATGTGATTCTCTGAGGAAGAAACAGAGCTGAATGAGGAAGGGGACCTTCTGCCGGGACAGATCCTCGGTCGCCACCGTCCATCCACCGAGCGCTCGCTTTGTGGGCGATCCTGCCGAAAGCACTTTTCCTGTAGAGACCAGATTGACTGTCCCACAGAAACTCAACCTATAACCACCTCCAAGAATAACAACCTTCATTCCAGGTTTACAAAAAGAAAGATGCCCATCTTTAAGACATAGCTGTCCTGTAAGTCAAATCACAGGAACCTTAATAGCTTCTTTACCATAAATTCACTGACCTTATGTCCTTAAGTCTAAATTGGAAGAAAAGGTACACTGGAGGGCTTTTATCTTCCCAGTTCCCGACCCCTCCGTCCAGTACCCGTCAGTGGTATCCAATCTACCTATGAAGCCAGGACAGTCTGAGGGGAAGGTGCTGGAAAGCAGGTCCAGGCCTCCTCTGGAAGGCGCTGAGGAGACCCAACCGAGGCACGTGTGGAAACCCCTGAATCCCGTCAGGCTGACAGGTAACTACTACCGGTCATAGAGCTGGGTTTGGAGGGCCCACCCAGATGTCTCTCCTCAAAGCAACACGCCTGACACTGGATTTCAGGAACCTGGGGCAAGGAGTCTGCTTCAATCTCACCCACACCAGCAAAGCAGAAGAAAACAAAAATGTCCACGAGCAGCACTGCCTATAAACTGCAGGCACTGCACGGCCACAGAACCGGATGGGGCTGATCTGTAGGGACAGACCCAGAATGGGAAAGAGAGTATTTCTTACTCAACCAGAGCTGCAGTAACCGCCAGCACACAGCCCAGCTCCGTGGGGTGGGCAGGCAGGAGAGACAGAGGCCACCTTCTTGTGCTCAGAAAGCAGCTTTCTTCAAGACGTGTAAGAACTCTCAGAGAAGCTGTGTCTGTTAAAGACACGCTCACGCCTTTAAAGCGACAGAGCAGCTGGCACAACAGGTTAAAGACTAACAGTCCCTCTGGAAGGGCCAGCGCAGTGGGAACAAATACCATCTGTTTAAGAAACACATCTGGTCATTTTTCTTGCCATCCCTGGCTACCCTGTGCTTTTAACATGTCATTACCCAGGACTGTTTCCTGATTTCATATGATTTCACAAGGCCACCACCCCTTCCTCCCAGCCATACACAGTTAGGTGACACGTGATGGTGTCTGGAAGGAAGGGAAAGAGCACCACCTTGTCAAACACCCACAACAGGGGAGTGGCTACAGTGATCTTCCTCCTCTTGAGGGGGGCCAGAGGCATGTGGCATTCAGCAGATCTAGCAAAGAACAGAGTGACCAAAATGCCCGGCCTTTGGGCTTCAGGTTCCTGGGAGCCCAGAACCAGTGCCCTCCTCTCCACAGATGCCAAGAAACTGCAGGGAGGCATGGACTCTACTGGGGTCTCATAGTGCTGAGATCTCAGGTGTAATGGAATAAGAAGGAAAAAAATTCACAATGACAGAGAAGTGAGCACTGAAAGTGACCTGGTGAAAACATCTTCCATGAAATTAAACAAACACACTCTCACCATCTGATTAGCAACTGTGGGCTTTGGTATTTCCCAAAGGAGTTGAAAACTTATGTCCACATAAACCTGCACGAGGATGTTGGTAGCAGCTTTCCTGGAAAGCAACCGTAATGTCCTTCAGTAGATGAAGGGATAAACTGTGGTACACTGTGACGACGGAGTATCACCAGGACTAAAAAGAAAGGAGCTAGCAAGTCACGAAAAGACATGGAGAAACCTTTACTGCTTATTACTAAGTGAAAGACGCTAGTCTGAAAAGGCTGCCTACTACATGATTCCAACTATATGACATTCTGGAAAAGGCAGTACTGTCTGGAAAAGACAGTAAAAAGGTAAGTGGCTGAAGGGAGGAGGGATGAACAGGGGGAGCACAGAGGATTTTAAGGGCAGTGAATAGTCTATATGATACTGGAATCATGGACCCATTTGTCCAAACCCATACTGTCCACCACCGAGAGCAAACAGCACCGTACGTCATGGACTCTGGGTGGTGGCGGCGTGTCGGTGTGAGCGCGTCAGCTGTAACAAATGCAGCCCTGTGGAGGGGATGCTGCTCGTTGGGGAGATGGTGCATGTGTGGGGACCAGGGACACGTGGGAAACCTGTGTAGCTTCCTCTTATTTTGCAACAAACCTAAAATTGCTGTAAAAGCCTTAAAAATAGGTAAGTAGGTAGATAGGTAGGTAAACAGATAAAACATCTTTCCAGGGAAAGCCAGAATATGGTAAGAATTCCTATTATAGAAGAGGAAAATGAATTACCATAAGATCCAAGACCATAATTTAGTATCTACTAGTTTAACAATTAGAAGATTTGCTAAGGTTTACACCACTTGTACTATTTAACAAGAAAAAGTATTACACTTTCTACATAAACCAATATTAGAGGGAGACATTTGAACCAATTGTAGTATATGAATAAATGGATTTGGAGAGCACCCAAAAGCACCTCTTATATAGAAACCCTCTAAAGTTAATCTAAACTAAACAGTGCCTGCCCACCATGCTAGGCTTTGGGTTAAGAACTGCTGCTTTTACTGAATCTAACACAGCATTTTACACTTATATCACTAAGGAAAGAAAAGAAGTTGAGAGAAGATATTGCTAACTAAACTATGAACCAATATTCTCTCATGTCATCAACTTGAAGACCACCCCTATTTCAGGATTGTTAATACCTGGGGGAGAAACACATACCTTAGAGTCAATGAAGTGTGGCACTCCTTCGTGTTCATTAAACAGAAGTCTCCTGAACGTGAACCTTTCATCTAGATACCTACATTTTTAAAAGTCAACTTAAGATTTTCTTGAATTCACTTCTTCCAGATGTCCCCAGCCAGTGAAGGCTTTGCCACTCTTCAGCACCTATTTCAGGACCCTCAGGTAATATTCTCCACCCTCACTTAACAGCTGTCACCAGGAATGCCCCAGCTGAGGCCACCGCATACTCAGGACACGCATCAATCATACTCTCTACGCTTGAGCCCCAGGGTGCGGTGAGTTTCCACCCACCATGTGCAAACACGGGCGGGAGGTCTGGAGGTACCCACAAGAATTTAACCATAAACTACTTTACCTTTGACTGAATTTCAAAGAAAACAGCATGGATCCAGTAGACACACCGATCTCTACCAATTAAGGACTCTTGTGTAAGACAGTCTTAATTTGTAGGTGTTTCTGACAGGAACACACACACACACACCAAGCTATCTATAAGGGATATTATGGACACTACTTTATTTACTTTTCATTTGAAAACCTTTCCAGGTCTGCCTCTAGAGATCTACCTCGTCCATTTGAATGGCTGCATACTACCCTATTAAAAAGATGGGAGGGCCCTAATTCATTTTCTCTGGTCTTCCTTTAGACAGCTTGGTTGCAGTAAACATCCTTGTACAGGCATTTTGGCAAACTTTCGTGTACATATCCCTGAGAAAAACTTCTAGCATTGGGATTGCTAAGTCAAAGGCATATATGTTTAGTAGCTGTATGGTACCTAACTGCCCTCCAGGAACAAAGCCAACTGGAGCTCTCCAGCAAGGCTGCCTGAACTTGCACTTCAATCCATGATGCATGACAGGGCCCATTCTAAGTCCCCTTTATTCTGGATCTCTTTATTGGTACAACCTTATGCACACATAGGAGACGATAATATTAACACTATATAGGGGACGTAGTCTGTAACAGAAAATATATAGTAGCCATTTTTTTCAAAAAACATGAATTAATGAGGGAACTGGGGCACAGAAGTATTGAGTGAGTTGCCCAAGTTCACACAGCAGGTGGGCATGGGAGTCAGAAATCAAGCCTCACTTCACCATGACTTTATCTTCAGTTCTGCATTTTTTGCTATGAGACACTGAAACAAAAATTAGGTACAATACCCCTTTATTTAATTACTTTCCAATCAGACCCAATTCTTTAGGCATACTGACACTTGAGAAAGAGTACAAATTACCACTCTTAGGTGTTGCCCCAAAGTATCTAGTTCAATATGTTATTGTTTCCAAGAGTATTTGGTAAAGAAATGTAACAAACCCAATTAGAACCACTCTAACCAACCACTTGGCATCTTTAAAAAGGGAACCCAAAAGTTCCACATATAAGCAGGTTAAATGAATGAGAAAATAAATTGCATCTCCATGAAAAAGGATATCAAATGAAATTCAAAGAATCTTTATCACTTAGATAAATTTTAAACCACTGTCCTTAAGGGAATCAGTCAATGTAAATATACTTGTGTTTTGACAAACACTTCCCAGTACCCTAAACCATTGCCAATATTTTACAGGGCAACATTCTGAAACAGCATAGCTTGGGGGAAAGGAGCCCCCATTCCCTCTTCCCTGGGGGTGGCGTGCATATCCCTCTATTTCCAAGTGCCACTGTCTCTTCTTACATACAGGTTCCCTGTCTTGCAGCCTCATGACACACTGCCCTCAGGAGCTTGGTGGCTTACCCAGGTTGTACACCAGATGACCATTCCTTCTGAAGCCATACATGCTGGGTATGACTGTGGTAAGAATGAGGGAACTTCTGCAGCCAATGGGACAGAATCCAGGAACAATAGAGGGAAGGCAGCAAAGGGTCCTCTCAGTTTACTCCCTAAATAACTTGCCCTTGAATGGGTTCTCGGCAAGCAGGCAGGGTTACAGCAAATATCCAGACCCCATGGATTCCAAGAGGAAATCGGAAGGTGGAAAATCACTCCTGGAAATGTTCCACAAAACCTATCACACTGCCGAAGACCCAAGAATACAGTAGGAAGCAACTCCACCGAGTCAAGCAGCAGCCTTACTTTTTCATCTAGCAAAACTTCATGAAGCCCACCAGCCTTAAAATCCCCCTTGCCTAGAGGCCCCTCCTCAGAAACCTTACCGAGGGGACTACCTGAATGCTGCTGTGCCTCAGGGCGAGAGGGAACTGCAAAGGGGGCAGAGAAGGGCAAGGCCACAATGTGGCTTTCTGTCTAAAGACTGCCGTGACCGCTGGCCTGGACGTGGCTCTCCTACCCACCGTGCGCATCCAGAGATGCTGTGAGCTGCCCAGGACAGGGGGGTCCTCTCAATGACAGCCAGCCACTTCCCTCCTGAGACTGAGTGCCAGATGACACGGGGAGACTCTTCAGCCCCCGACGTGAGAAGTGCTAGAGCTGCCTAGGGCGAGGCAGGGGTGTGCGGGCACAAAGGAGGCTGAGGGCTGGAGGCGACCAGGTCAGCCCAGGGCAGCTCTGCACAGGCTTCTGTGCACCTCTTCCCTTCACCCCACCACGCTGAGGCACACCATAAAAATCAGAGGAATTGTGAATACGAGGCTTGCGCTGTTAATTATTAAATTACTTGACATTGCTAAGCTTAGCAAACACACTAGAATTCTAAAATTCAGATGCTCTGAAAACACCACCGACTTTCTGACTCAGAGAACTGTTCCGTGTTTTTATTTGCTGGACACAAACTGTCTAAACTCCTTTCCATCAAGTCAACCTTTGTACTTTTCCACGTTTGCATAAAAATGGAACATACTCACCAGACAAAAGCGTGTCTGTTAAACAATTTGATTTATCTTTACCATTCTTTGGTTCAACGTCATACACCCTAAAGATACTGCCTGGATCCCACTAAATGCTACTGCAGAATCATTATTGTTATCTGATTTGAAGAATGCTACACGGGGGATATCTGATTCTATCACATTTTATTTTGCTGTAAAAAGGGCTGAAAATCCCTTGAGACCAAGCCTGAGCTAAACTCAACCTAATCACAAGAAGTTTAGGAATGTAGTATGTCTCTGGAGGGGGGCTTTGCATTTAGATTTCAGAATTTGTTGTTTGCTTAAAAGTATGCTGTGATGGTAGAATGTTTTTCTCTGAACCTATGAAAAAGAACAACTCAGTACTTCAGTGGGAAAACAACAGAAGGCCGAGATTTCCCAAAAAAGCCATTGCTGCATTTCTGGCACCTGCAAAGATGTGCTTGCAAATAGGTTTTTGTTTTAAGGCACTAGCACCTGCAATTTGCGTCCTGCAGCAGCAGGCTTCACCCCACTCTTTTTGTAGTTTATGGATTGCCTGCTCCCCACTCTCCCAAGCAGAGCCAAAGCTACCAATCCCAAGGAGAGCAGGCAGAGACGGGAACATTGGCATGCGGAACACACTGTCACCTTATATAGGTCACCGCTGGAGGACTGTGCTGTGCATGTACTGAAGCCCCACTTCTGTTTCAAGCCCCATTGCCACTCACATCTCCCACGTTCCAGCCTGTGGTTCCCTGGGGTGACAGGTAGTTTCAGCCCTATAAGTACTTGTCGCTGACTCTGCCCACAGCCACTGGCCTCAGGAAGCCTGGCACCTCCAGGGAGAAAGCAATGTAGCCCAGGGCAGCAGAGGCCCCATTAAAACAGAGAATGCATTTATACTTGCTCAGTTCTAAGGAGATGGATTGAAATTTATCTCTGTGTGATAAACAGTGAATTGCAGTTGACAGACATTTTCTATATGAATGCAATTTACTATGTCATTACCAGTTTTTGTTTATATAATGAAATCAACTGTTTTTGTGAGGTGAATTATCCAGATTTATTTTTTGCAAGTTCATAATTAAATGGCACTTAAATATTTCCTCTCTGTTTTCTATCTGTGCATCATGCAGACACAGTCGTTCAAAAAGTAGACAGTAAACTATGATCATTTCTGAGGAAAAGAAAGGGAGAAGCTTTCCAAGAAGGGAAAAAAATTATTTTACAAAAGAAACGAAAGGGGATGGTGTTGAGAGTCCCTTCTTCTAAGTTCCACAGGCTCATAACAAATAACCACAGGCTCTCCCAGGACACAGGCCAAGGTTGTTTCTAAACACAACAGCAGCCAGAACAGTGAATGGTTAATGGGGCTGTATAGGTCATAGTTGCAAGACCTTCCTCTACACCAACAGGTAAAAACCTCTGCCAGCCAGCTTTCGAATTCAGGCTTCTAAGATGAGACCAACCC
Organism: Manis javanica; assembly: GCF_040802235.1. NCBI lineage: Eukaryota > Metazoa > Chordata > Mammalia > Pholidota > Manidae > Manis > Manis javanica. Next base: position 85,984,812 of record NC_133169.1, on the reverse strand, counting down.
CACCTCCCACTGTGCAGGAGTCAGTAGTAGCTTTCTTTTTGTTTTTTAATTAAAATGAAAACCAGCACATTATTATTGCTAGAATAATTTACCTGCCCAGATCTGAGGGTGTTTTGATTGTCCATTATTGTAACTTGAAAGAAAGTAATTATTTGCATCCTCACATGCTTCTCTGCAGAAGCAGCTGATTACCTGAGACAGCCAGGAAGTCATCGATGGAAGTAATATCATCGACAGCATCTGTGAGAACACGAACTTGTTTTTCCCACTGTTCTTTAAAAAGATCCATGTTCTCTTGAGCCAGTTTACTCTGTGGTTTTGCTGCTAAAGCCAGTGCAGCATTGATAACCTGCAAACACAGTCAAGTTTACTGTCTGCTCTTTCAGAGTCATGAAAATAACCTCGGTGGGACAGCTGGGTCAGAAGAATGGCCACAGCTTTGTCTCACATACGATCACAGGGATACACGACACCACACGTTCCACCATAAACACAGATGAAGTAGAAGGCGTTTTATCTGTGAATGTAGAAGCAATACATTTGAAATACAAAAATACAGCAGAACAGTGAAACTGAACAACTGCAAACAAATAAAAGTATCTCTTAATCTCTCCACTGTGGCAGCAACTCTTTACAGTTTGGACATTACATTCCCAGCTTTTTTTCTCTTCAAATACACACTCACGTATGCATGTGGAAAATACAACTAGAATTATATGCTATATAAAACTATCTTGTTTCATTTAAATACTCCATATCATTAAATATATGCTAAAAACACCAATTGTTCATCATTCCATTTTATGAACATATCACTATTTTCCTATTTGTAGAATACCTAGGTCTGTTCTAGCTGCCCACTATTCTTAATAATCTTGTGACTAACATTTGACATTTCAGGTTCTCAGTACACTATCAAAATACATTTCTGAAAAATAAAATTTTTTCCAATTCTGAGCATTTTTTCTGAGGCATAAAGTGTAAAACTTGATAGGTTTAAAAAGCAATTTCTTTTAAAAGAACAGCTTTATTGAAATGTAATTTATATACCAAACAATTCACTCACTTAAAATGTACATAATTCTGTGTTTAGTACATTCACAATTGTGCAACCATCACTACAGTCATTTTTAAAACATTTCCATCACCCCAGAAATAAACCCCTTGTCCATCCATGAGCAGTCACTCCCCATTTCGTTCAACATCCCTTAACCCAATCTCCAGGCAATCACTAACTTAACTTTGTCTTTAATGGATTTGCCTATTCCGGATATTTCATATATACACAATCACATTATGTGGATTTTTGTAACTAGCTTCTTTCACTTAATGTTTTCAAGGTTCCTCCACACTGATGAATGTATTAGTATTTCATTCCTTTTTATAGACAAATAATGTGTCACTGTATGGATGTACCACATTTCATTTATCTGCTGATCAGTTTGTGGACACTGGTGTTGTTTCCACTTTTTAGCCATTATGAATAATGCTGCTGTGAACATTCATATATATGCTTCTCTGTTTTCATTATTCTGGGGCATAAAATTAGGAGTGGAATTACTGGGTTATATGGTTAACTTTATGTTTAACTTTTTGAGAACTGTCAAACTGTTTTCCAAAGCACCTGCACCATTTTACATTCCTACCAGCATGTATATTCCAGTTTCCTCACATCGTCACCAACATTAAAAAAAAAAAATTATATCCATTCTAGTGGGTGGGAAGTGGTAGTATCATGTGGTTTTGACTTGCATTTCCCTGATGGCTCATGATGTTGTACAGCTTTTCATTTGCTTATTGACCATTAGTATATATTCTTTAGAGAATGTTTACTCAACTCCTTTGATGTGTTTGTTGAATGAGTAAACAATGAAAACATTATGAAAATGAACTCAGAGAATGATTAATAAGATTTCTAGGCACATGGGGTGCTTATGGATTATTAGAAATGAGTTATGTTTATAATAATGTAATCTGGAAGGGAAGCAAAAACAAGAGGAAGCTGGTGTTGATAGAATAGAGATATGGATGAGGCAGAAAAACTGTTATCATAGAGGCATCTGGCCATGTAAACCTGAGGGTAGGAGTGTGGGACTCTTTTAAAATTAGAATTACATGCCTTCAAGTGATGTGGGTAATTCCCAATAATGATGTTATCAACTTAGCCCCCAAAGACTGTGATTAACAAACTGGAGAAGCATCAGACCCACTACACTGGTGCAACTGTTCTTCATCCCTCGTAAGCAATTATAGATTCATAAGCACAAGGCACAAGGCCATCTCAGTTACTAATTAATTGCCCACTACTTTCAAAAGCATATTGGATAAAAAAATTATTTGGAAGAAGAGAGAGCCCATCTTTCTCATGTATTATACTGTGGTATCCTCTATTTCCACCACTTCAAGGTTTGCCCTTTTCCTTTTTTCTTCTTGCCATTCATTTCCCACTGGTGGTTCACCATTGTGGACAACTCTTCATTAATTCGCTCACTAACTCACTAATGCATTAATGAATCAGAGTAGAGCTAGACCTTATAGGGGTATTTGGCTGAAGAAACGTTTACTAAGAAAGCCAAGTAAACACGGACAGGGAACTAATTACATGTTTTGACTAAGATAATTTTCCATTAAAACTGCTCTCTTTGTTCTGTAATATATCTTATAGAGTAAAATGGAGGAAAGGCTCCTCATCTAAGTTTAACTTTCTCATTTTCAGTACAAAAGTGTTTAACAAAAGACAACTGATGAATTACTTCTGATGACTCTTGATAAGTTAGAAATAGAAAGATATTTAACATACTACTTGAAGTAATCATCCAATATGATACATAGTGGGGAAACTCTAATCATTTATCTTAATAATCAAGATACTGATCAGAATAGCTATTATTATAATTAGTTAAATAATAATATAACAGTCTTTCTAGCCATGGAAATAAAAGAAAAATCTGTTAGGAAGAGAACACCAAAATTACTTTTCACTGCAGATGATCTTTGTTTATCTAGAAAATTGAAGTAAATCAACTAAAAAAACTCTTTGAATTAGTATGAGTTCTTGAGGTAGCTAGAGACAATATAAATATATCAAAATCACAGGCTACGTAAAAATTAGAATATAAAATGAGGGAAGTGTCACATCTTCATGAAAGCAATTAAAGATCCCATGTGGAATTAAATCTGTAAATAAACCTAAAGGACTGAAGTAACAAAAAGTGACTAAACTTCTCTGCAGCATTTAACAATACCCAAAGAAAAAGAAATATCATGGAGAGAGGCTTAAACATGGCGGTATGAGAGGTGAGACAGAAACCTCTTCCCAAAACCACATACAATATGAAAATATAGCAAACACATCTAATCCTGAAAGAGCAACAGGAAAGAAGGCTGCAGCAGACTGCCTACACCTGGGGAAAACAGCACACCTCAAGTAAAAGGGTAAAGTACCAAAGCCATGATCCAGACGGACCCAAGTCCTTCCCCCATGCCAACTCACCAGAGGGAGGAAGAAAAATGGAGAGGGGAAGGGGTGGAAGCCTAGGACTGCTGAACAGCCAGCCCTGGAGATCTGCTCTGGGAGCACCAACCTACATTACATGATGCTCTGGAGATCAGTGGGGTTGGAAAACTAAGATAGGCAGAATACTTGCAGAGACTGAGATTCCAGCCACTTGTAGAAAACAGGTATCCACAACTGGCTGCTCTGGGACAAAAGAAAGGGAGGCAGTCTGAGAGATTTCCTAACAGTGAGAGGGCTGCAAAAGGGGCAAGGATTGCACAGAGCTTACTGCTCAGGAGAAAGGACAGGTGGACAAAATTGTCAGGTCAGGTCACAGTCTGCCCAGCAGGTTGGGAAATAAATATCAGGAGTTTCAGGCGCTCCATCCCCCTGGCTAGCTATGTAGCTCCGAGGTCCCCGACCATGATACACAGCCTGCTGCACCTTCCTCTCGGCTGGCACCAGCTTGCAAAATGGCAGCCCCCGACATTAAGCCAGACCAGATACAGGGCAGCCCAACCTACGGTGGCTACAAAATCAAAGCATACTGACTCTTCCCTGTGCTCTCAGCCCATTGGCCCTGGCAGGGGAGGTAGGCACTGTAGCCGGGAAGCAGGAAAGACCTTTCTCCTCCCTTCAGGAACCAGTACCACTTGCCTGCGATCCCAGCCATCACTCCAGGGACTGAGCAGCTCCAGAGAGTAGAGCTTCTGGGCACTAGAGGGCGCCACTTACAAATATGAAACATCAAAGGAACCTGGTTCAAACCAAAAACCTACAAACTCCAGAAAGAGGACCAAGTGAAACTGAACTAATCAATCTTCCTGAAAGAGATTTCAAAATAAAAATCATAAACATGCTCAAGGAGCTACAGTAAAATATTCAAGACCTCAGGGAGGAATTTAAGAAGACAGAAACTTTGAATAATACAGTATCTGAAATGAAACACACAATGGAGTGATTTAAAAGCAGATTAGATGAAGAAGAGGACACAGCAAATGAAATAGAAACTAGAGAACAGAAATAAAAAGAAGTTGAGGCACACAGAGAAAAAAGGATCTCTAGGAATAAAAGAATATTGAGAGAACTGTGTGACCAATCCAAATGGAACAATATTCACATTACAGGGGTACCAGAAGAAGAAAAGAGAAAAAGGGATAGAAAATGTCTATGAGGAGGTAATTGCTGAAATCAGTATGGGGAAGGAGACAGTCTCTCAGGTCATGGAGGTTCACAGATTAACACAAGGAACCCAAGAAAGACAATAACAAGACATATAATAATTAAAATGGCAGAGATCAAAGACAAGGACAGAGTATTAAAAGCAGTGGAAGAGAGAAAAATGATCAAATAAAAAGGAAAACCCATCAGGCAATCATCAGATTTCTGAACAGAAACCTTACAGGCCAAAAGGATGTGGCATGATATTTAATGCCATGAAGCAGAAGGGCATCTAACGAAGAATACTCTACCTGGCAAGATTATCATTTAAATTTGAAGGAGGGATTAAACAATTTCCAGATAAGCAAAAGTTGAGAGAATGAAGCTCCCACAAAGCATCTCTACGGTATATTTTGGAGGGACTGCTCTAGATGGAAGTGTTTCCAAGGTTAAACAGCTGTCACGAAAGGAAATAAAACAACAGTAAAGAAAGTAGATGAATCAATTACTAAGCAAATGCAAAATCAAATCAACTACCCCCAAAGTCAGTCAAGGGATAGACAAAGAGTATAGAATACGATACCTAATATACAAAGAATGGAGGAGGAAAAAAAAGGAGAAAAAAAAAAACTTTAGCATGTGTTTGTAATGGTATACTAAATAATAGCATGTGTTTGTAATGGTATACTAAATAAATGAGTTAAATTAAACTGTTAGATAGTAAGGAAGTTACCACTGAACTTTTGGTAACGAAGAATCTAAAGCCTGCAATGGCAGTAAGTACATACCTATAATCACCCTAAATGTAAATCATCTGAATACACCAATCAAAAGACACACAGTCACACTTTATGTATAAAAAAAAGAGAGCCATCTATCTATCTTTTCAAAGGATCAGCCTTACTTTAGTTTATTTATGTTGGCAGTCTTATGGGTATGTTATCTGTATTGTTGTGGTAGCCAGGTAAAAAACCTATAACTTAAGGTTTTATATGACTGTACAACTAACAATAAACTGGAAACAAACAAACAAAAAGATACCCATCTATATGCTGCCTACAAGAGACTCACTTCCAACACAAAGACATACACAGACTAAATGTGAAGGGAAGGAAAAAGATATTTCATGCAACTAATAGGGAGAAAAAAAACAGGAGTTGCAGTACTTGTATCAGGCAAAATAGACTTCAAAACAAAGAGTAACAAGAGACAAAGAAGAACATTACATAATGATAAAGGGGTCATTCCAACAAGAGGATATAATCATTACAAATATCTATGCACCCAACACAGAAGCACCTACATATGTGAAACAAATACCAACAGAATTAAAGGGGGAAATAGAATGCAATGCATTTGTTTTAGGAGACTTCAACACTCCATTCACTCCAAAGGACAGGTCAAATAGACAGAATATAAGGAGGCGGAGGCACTGAACAACATGTTAGAACAGATGGACCTAACTGGCATTTGCAGAACACTCCACCCAAAAGCAGCAGGATACACATCCTTCTCAAGTGCACAAGGAACATTTTCAAGAGCAAATCATACACTAGGCCACAAAAAAAGCCTCAGTAAATTCAGAAGGATTGAAATTGTACAAACTAGCTTCCCGGACCACAGAGGTATGAAACTAGAAGTAAATTATGCAAAGAAACCAAAAAAGCCCACAAACACATGGAAGCTTAACAACATGGTCTTAAATAATCAATGGATCAATGACCAAATAAAAACAGATCAGGCAATATACAGAGACAAATGAAAACAACTCAACAGCCCAAAAACCTGTGGGATGCAGTGAAGGCATTTCTAAGAGGGAAGTAGAAAGAATCAATGAAAGCAGGAGCTGGTTCTTCGAGAAAAAAATCAAAATAGATAAACCCCTCGCCAGACTTATCAAGAAAAAGAGTCTACACACATAAACAGAATCAGGAATGAGAAAGGAAAAATCATGGACACCACAGAAATACAATGATTTCTTAGAGAACACTATGAAAAATTATATGCTAACAAACTGGATAACCTAGAAGAAATGAACAATTTTCAAGAAAAATACAACCTTCCAAGGCTAACCCAGGAAGAAACAGAAAATCTGAACAGACCAGTTACCAGCAACGAAATTTAACTGGTAATCACAAACTACCTAAGAACAAATAACCTGGACCAGACAGCTTCACTGCTGAATTTTATCAAACATTTAGTGAAGACCTAACACCCATCCTTCCTAAAGCTTTCCAAAAAGTGGTCTATGAAGCCAGCATCACTCTAATACCAAAACCAGGCAAAGATACCACAAAAAAAGAAAATTACAGACCAATATCCCTGATGAACATAGATGGAAAAATACTCAACAAAATATTAGCAAATCAAATTTTAAAAATACACGAAAAAGATCATACACCATGACCAAGTAGGATTTATTCCAGGAATGCAAAGATGGTTCAATATTCAAAAATCCATCAACATCACACACCACATCAACAAAAAGGACAAAAACTACATGATCATCTCCATAGACACTGAAAAAACATTCAGCAAAATTCGACATCCATTCATAATAAAAATTCTCAACAAAATGGGTATAGAGGGCAAGTACGTCAACATAATAAAGGCCACATATGACAAGCCCACAGCCAACATCATACTTAACAGTGAGAAGCTGAAAGCTTTTCCTTTAAGACTGGGAACAAGACAAGGATGCCCACTCTCCCCACTTTCATTCAACATAGTTCTGGAGGTCCTAGCCATGGCAATCAGACAACACAAAAGAAATAAAAGGCATCCAGATTAGTAAGGAAGAAGTTAAAACTGTCATTGTTTGCAGATGACGTGATATTGTACACAGAAAACCTTAATCCACTCCAGAACTACTAGAACTAATAACTGAATTTGCAAAGTTGCAGGACACAAAATCAAGTACACAGAAATCTTTTGTGTTCCTATACACTAATGATGAACTAGCAAAAAGAGAAGTCAGGAAAACAATTACATTCACAATTGCATCAAAAAGAATAAAATACCTAGGAATAAACCTAACCAAGGAAGTGAAAGACCTATAGTCTGAAAACTACAAGATACTAATGAGAGAAATTAGAGAAGATACCAATAGATGGAAATACACCCCATGCTCATGGATAGGAAGAATTAATATTGCCAAAATGGCCATCCTGCCTAAAGCAATCTACAGATTCAATGCAATCCCTATCAAAATACCAAAAGCATTCTTCAACGAACTAGAGCAAATAGTTCTAAAATTCATATGGAACCACAAAAGACCCCAAATAGCCAAAGGAATCCTGAGAAGGAAGAACAAAGCTGGGGGGATTGCACTCCCTGACTTTAAGCTCTACTACAAAGCCACAGTAATAAAGATAATTTGGTACTGGCACAAGAACAGAACCATAGATCCATGGAACAGAATAGAGAGCCCAGATATAAACCCAAGCATATATGGTCAATTAGATATAATGGGGAAATGATAGCATCTTTTAACAACTGGTGTTGGCAAAACTGGACAGCTACATGTAAGAGAATTAAACTGGATTATTGTCTAACCCAATACACAAAAGTAAACTCGAAATGGATCAAAGACCTGCATGTAAGTCAGGAAACCATAAAACTCTTAGAAGAAAAAATAGGCAAAAATCTCTTGAATATAAACATGAGCAACTTTTACCTGAATGCATCTCCTCAGGCAAGGGAAACAAAAGCAAAAATGAACAAATGGACTACATCAAGCTAATAAGCTTCTGTACAGCAAAGGACACCATCAGCAGAACAAAAAGGCATCCTACAGTGTGGGAGAATATATTTGTAAACAACATATCCAACAAGGAGTTAACATCCAAAATATATAAAGAACTCACATGCCTCAACACCCAAAAAGCAAATAACCCTATTAAAAAACGGGCAAAGGATATGAACAGACAATTCTCCAAAGAAGAAATTCAGATGGCCAACAGGGACATGAAAAGATCCTCCACATTGCTAATTATCAGGGAAATACAAATTAAAATCACGAGATATCATCTCACACCAGTTAGGATGGCTAACATAGAAAAGACTAGGAACATCAAATGCTGGCAAGGATGCAGAGAAAGGGTAACCCTCCTACACTGCTGGTGGGAACATAAATTGGTTCAGTCATTCTGGAAAGCAATATGGAGGTTCCTCAAAAAACTAAAAATAGAAATACCATTTGACCCAGGCATTCAACTCCTAGGAATTTACCCAAAGAAAACAAGGTCTCAGATTCAAAAAAGACATACGCACCCCTATGTTTATCACAGCACTATTTACAATAGCCAAGATATGGAAGCAACTTAAGCGTCCATCAATAGATGAATGAATAAAGAAGAAGCGGTACATAATATACAACGGAATACTATTCAGCCCTAAGAAAACAATTCCTACTATTTGCAACAACATGGATGGAGCTGGAAGGTATTATGTTTAGTGAAATAAGCCAGGAGGAGAAAGACAGCTACCAAATGATCTCCCTCATTTGTAGAGTATAACAATGAACCAAAACTGAAGGAACAAAACAGCAGCAGATTCACAGACTCCAAGAAGGGGCTAGCGGTTACCAAAGGGTAGGGGTAGGGGAGGTTGGGTGGGGAGGGAGAGGGAAGGGGAATGAGGGTATCATGGTTAGTACACATGGTGGGGGGGGGGGTCATGGGGAAGACAGTGTATCACAAAGAAGACAAGTAGTGGCTCTGTAGCATCTTACTACACTGATGGACAGTGACTTCAATGAGGTATGGGGAGACTTGATGATATGGGTGAATGTAGTAACCACATTTGTTTTTCATGTGAAACCTTCATAAGAGTGTGTATCAATGATACCTTAAAAAAAAAAAAAGAAATAAACATCCCATGTTTAGGGGTAGAAACACTGACCAACTATTCACAAATTAATCTGGAACAGTAAGTAGCTGAGAACAGCCAAAAAATCTTGGGGATAAAGAGCAAGTACAATGAAGAGAGAGGGTTAAAATATAATGTAAAGCTAAAGTAATCAGAACAGAATTATCTGAAAACAGACCTTATCACAGAGCAGAATTCAAAGATAAAAGAGACATCTCATATTAGTGAGGAATGGTACATTATTTTTACATTTGATGGGCTATTTGGAGAAAAAGTTACAGCCTCTCACTTCAAACTTCTGTTTGTGTGCTAAGATTGTTTCTTGACAATGTTAAATTAACAGTAACAAGACTAGAAGAATATATTATGCTTTTACTGAACACAAACAGAAATAATATTTGTCTTAGAAAACTCTTCTTTATTTCCAAATAACAATGGGAGGAAGTCAATTTATAAATATGACTATGTTATTTGTGTATGTAAGTATACATGAAAGATGGGTTAACACAGTGCTAGGTAAATCAGTAAGGAGAACATCAAAATACCAGTAAAAAATTAGGGAAAGACACGCATGGCTTATCAAAGGTGAACTACACATGACTAGGAAACAAAGAGCAGGAAAAGTTTATTCTCTCAGAGATATGCAAATTCATATAAGTTAATATTTTTGTTCACTAAATTTGCAGAGTCCAAAACTAGGCACTTACCAACACGAATGACAACTTCTAAAACCTCCAGTACCATGTTGAATAGGACATCCTTTCTGAACGTAGAGGAAAAAGTACTCAGCCTTTTCACCATTAAGTATGATGTTATCAGGCTGAGAAATTCTCTTCTCTTCCCAGTTGACAAACTGTTTCTGTCAGGTCTGGATGTTAGATTTTGTCAAGTATTCTGTTTTCTCTCCACCATTCTGGCTACTTCTTCTCTGTCTCTTTTGCTGTCTTTTCTTCCTCTAATGTTAGAGCTCCTCGAGGTTCAATCCTCTGCTCCTTCTCTCCTCGTTCCACACTCCTCCCACCTGTGAGCCATTTCACCGAGCTTCAGGATTTCACATACCACCCATCTGCCAACTCTTCCCACATCTCTTACCTAGACCACTCATGCTAGCCCCCAACTCACAGCCAGCTATATACCCAACAGCTTCACTCAGATGTCTCAGTTATTTCAAAATAAACATGTCCAAAATAAAACTTATGATTTCCTGCCCCCAACCATGCTGAATGGGTCTCACTTTAAAATTTTTCATTTCTCAAATCCTGCAGTGAACTCAGGGCTGGGGAGAGCAAGGCAACTACACTTCCTCAGGCCAGTCTCTTCCTGTCAAGACTAGATTCTAGAAGAGCAATTATTTCACATCTCCGTAAAATCTTTACGACCCAGTGTCTCCATAATCCTTATGTAAAACTTGACTGAGCTGTGAACTTGATACACACTCCATGCCCTTTTCCCTTCTTGAACCAACTCCAGCCAAGCCTCTCCCTCCTACATTTCTTTCGTCCAAGGTCACTTGTAACTCTGTGTTTGTTGCTCAATCCAAGGATTAATTTTCACTTCACAGTCTACAACCACTGACATGAATAATCACTCTTCCTAGAAACACTTTTTCCTCCTTGCCTTCCAAGAATCGGCTTCTGGTGTTCTTCTGGTCTTAATAACCCTTCAAAGTTATTAAGTCTTCAAAGTCTCCTTTGCCCAAACTCTTAAATGGTAGAGAACCCCAGTTTTAGTTTCCAGACCTTGTAATTCAGGTACACTCACTGCACTGGGGACCTCACCCAGGTTCATGCTTTAAGCACTATGTATGTGCTAACGAATATCACATTTGTACATCTTGTCTGAACCTGTTCCCTGAACTTGACTTTGTATCTTACAAGTCTAATAGGTACCACAAAATTAACATGTCCAAAACTGAGCTCCTTAGCTCTTCCCCCAAACCACTTTTTCCTGTCAAAATAAATGACAACTCCAGCCCTGCAGCTAATTGGGCTCAGAACCCTGAAATTTTCCCTCTTCTCTTTCCCCTCCAATTCACATCTAATCTTTCAGTAAATCCTACCTTCAAAATACATCCAGACTCTAGCCAGTGCTCACAACAACCATGGTACTCTTGCCAGAATTAGTATCAGCACCTCTGTTTTGGTTTCCTTTTGCTGCTGTAACATTACCACAAACACTGTCATGATTAAAACAACACAAATATATTACCTTGCAGCTCTGGAGGTCAAAGTCTAAAATGGGTCTTACAGAGCTGAAATCAAAGTGCCAGCACACAACTATTTATTTTAGAGACTCTAGGAGAGAATCCAGTCCTCGGCTTTTCCCACTCCAGAGGCTGCCTGCACTCCACGGCTTTGGGGTCACAGCACTCCAACTCCTGCTTCTATCACATCCCCTTCTTGGCCTCTGACTCCCCTACCTCCCTCACATAAGGAAAGGCCCCATCTGGATAATCTAGGATAATCTAACCATCTGAAGAACCTTAATGTATTCACCTCTGCAAACTCCCTTTTGTCTCGTAAATTAATTTCTCTCAAAGAAATACTCACAGGTTTTAGGAATTAGGAAATGGACATGGAAGGGGTGTGATGTGTGGTTTATTCTGCCTATCACAGTTGCCTGAGGGTTTTCTCTGCTTCTGTCCTTCCTCACAGAAGTCAGAGAGACCTCGTTAAAAACCTAAATTAGATCATGTCAATCCATTATTCAAAAACCTTCACTGGCTTCCCATGCCACTCAGCGCAAAAAGACAAAAGTCTTATTAGCATGTCCCTACACCACCCAAACTCCTGTTAGACATGACAGCCTTCCTCAAAGCCTCTGCATTCGTTATTCCCTCTGCCTAGAGTTCTCTCTCCTCAGACACCCCCCACGGTTTGCTCCGTCATCTTTAGGTCTCTGTTAATGCGTCACTTTCTCTGTGAGGTCTCTCTCAACCATCCCAACCATGCTACTTAACACACACACCAACATTTGTGGGAGAAGCTAATGCAGTGCTTTGAGAGAAATTTGTATCATTAAATGTTTAAGTGTTATGCTGGAAAAGAAGGTCTCAAATCAATGATCCAAAAGGTTCTAACTTTAGAAACTTGAAAAAGAAGGGCAAATTAAACCCAAAGCAAGTAGAAGGAAGACAATAGAGTAGCAACTGCTGAACTACAAATTACCAAAGCTCACTAAAGAATAAACAGCTAAATTCCTGATTTCTATTAAAGAATTTAAATTCATTGTTAAAAACTTTCCCACAAAGAACTCTCCAGTCCAGATGGCTTTATCGGTAAATTCTCCCAAACATTTAAAGGACTAATACCAATTACACACTTTTCTAGGAAGGAGACGGAAAAGCTTTCCAACTTCTATGATACGGAAACCAGATTTTAAGAAAAGAAAAGAGACCAATACCAACATGCGAGCCTCCCAAGGAGACTGCGCTACCTCTGGGGGGCTTGCTATCTGCCCACCCATCAGAGGGGGTGGACAGGAAGGGAGATACAGAAAATGCTGGGAGAAACTTTTAGTCAGAAGCATCTCCTTTGACCATTTCTACAAAACTGCTTTGTAGGAAAGGTTAGAGAAGATCAGAAGTGGAAAAGAGAGGTGAGTCAAAGGCAGATGGTCTTCCGATTGTGAAGTGAGAGATGAGAGACAGCTGAGGAGGCAGGCTGCCCTGGCTGGTAGGTCTTGGCTGCTCGTTAAGAGCTACATACTTTCTCACCACCTACAGGCCAGGCCTGTCTGGGTTAACCACGAAAATGATCAGTATTCCCACAAGCACAATGGAAGCAGCAGCGATCTGGAAGATAAATCTAAGGAGGGAGAAAGAATTGACAATTTCCTAAGTTATTTCCCAATTTAGTTAGTGAGAAGTACAAAAAGGAAAGAGAAATGTAGATAAGTAGTGGCTTCAATATGTAATTCACCCTTGTATAGATTTCCAAGAAAGGCCATGCATTAAACCAGGCTATATGAAATTATAAAGATGCCAAATTTGTATTAATTTAAAAGTACAATGCTCATTCTCAGAAATGAACTAAGAAAAATAAAATATTAAGTGAGATCATCTCCAAAGTGCCCTCCTTCAATTTTAAAGACTTAACTGTCATAAACCTGCTGTTGGCTGGGTTTCCTTTTTCTTTTTCCTTTACTCCTGGGCCAGCACCAAACGAGTTGAAAAACTGAAATATCTGAAGCAGCTAACATGGACTAAGATGTGGGAACATCCACAAACAAGACAATGTCAGGGATATATGGGGTACAGATTCAGGTCTTCCCCCAAACAGTTTGGTTTTCCCCTTTGTAAGTGTGTGAGGCTGGGGCCCTCTGCTCAGACGGAGCGGGTCCCTTTTCTGATGAACAGAATGAGACAGTGCCACCTCCGAGGAGGAGGCCATATAGGGACAGAGCTGACTTACATCCCTTCTCACTCATGGTTAACAGCAGCAAATCACCAAGAATGTGGGGCTTTTTTCCCCAAGTAACAAAATAGTTACTTTCAGCTTACTTCCTTCTTAATTCAACTTTAATATCTCAAGTATTTGAAGGTACAGTCACTTACTTGTTGAAAAATTAGTACTTTATAACAGAATTTTCCATTTATAAAAGTTAATCTGCTATTGGGTGAACTGAAAAATGGGGTAGAAAACTTCTTTAGAGGTTCCATCTGTCATCTCTCCCCTCAGAAAGGTTGTGAGGCACCAAAATAGCCTGGAAAAACCTAACAGACTCCATTCTGTGGACAGACGCTGACAGGAGCCTCAGAGTAAGAGTAAAGAGAGGTCCTCTGAGCATAGAACACATGGGCCAGCCAGGGTAGGCCAGCTGCAGCTCCGAGGAGAGCCTGGCTTATCTTCTTGAAAGAATTTCAAAACTGTACCTTGGTTACACCAATCATTTAAATTTGAGACTTGACAGAAAAAACTGAACTGCTAACTTCTCTTAGAAATTATGGAAGGATCTAGCAGTGATGGGCTGGAGTGAAGCCACAGGTGCCTCATTTAGAAACGGTGCATAACGCCCAGTTTGCCACGCATGCCTGCAAATGCCTGATGTACTCCGGCTGCCACCGAACCTGCCACCCTGTTTGTGAGCAGGGGCAGGAATGAGCCTAGGTGAGAACCTGGGAGAACAGTCACTGCTGAGCGTGGTGTGGACACTGTCAAAGCTCACTTCCCGAGGCCTGTTCGGGAGGAGAAATAAAACTACAAATGAGACAGACAGATGCTGCTTGCTGAAGGCAAACTCAAACATGTGCGCCGTGGCCCAGCCACATATGATCGGTGCACACCACGATTCTCTTTAGGGCCTATTAGACTCTCCCTGTGGTTTTTCCCCCCTAGGCTTTAAGATCACATATATAAATACTCTTGGTAGGTGTGGTCAGTGTATGTTACTATCTGTTTCAACCAACATGTAAAAGCACTGTACTTTTCTAGAATTTCAAAACCAAATGGAGAATCAAAGACATTAAAAACAAAGCGTTGATAGGGTAAAATGGCAAATCTGAGGAAAGAACACCAAATTTTTAGAAATCTACTCTAAATTTGATACAACTTGGTCATCCTTGAATGTTCTGGAGGTAATCCCATCCACTGTGGTTGTTATTCTGTACAGCCACCAATCACTAGCAGATCTCACGACTGATTAAAGCTGGGCCATCACATAATGTGGGCAACTGGCCCATCACACTAGTATTTAGACAAGGCAATTCTCACCGGCAAACTAATCACATGGTTCAGAATGAGAACAAACGCCCCACCTAACCTGTGTACCAGATTATATAACCGGGCTTTACTTATTCTGGTCACCTATCTTGCAATTTATATCAAAGAGCCAAATTACTGGTCACGGTATATTTTATAAGTGGTTGTGGAGATAACTAGAAACTTCACTCCTGTGACTGCCATCGTTTTAGTCAGTTCCTCTGCTTTATTCCCCTTTTATTTGTTGCAACTGCCATCTGGCCGGACATTCAGAGAGGTAAAGGTAAATCTTCAGGGTGTGCCCAGGAGCATTCCTTACTTGGGAAAATCAGAGGGCAGCCTATTCCATCGAGACAGCATTTATACGGCTCAGAAACCCCTGTGACCAGCAAGGAGCTTCCAGCCACACAGACGGGTCCAGATTCCCTCACAAAGGCAGGCAACACATGCACACTTAACAACACTGCGTTCTTCCTCGTACTTCAGTCTTTCTAGACTCCCAGGCACTTACCCTAGCCAGTCTCCCAATATGCCACTATAAATGCGGAAAGGTTCTCAAGCTTTCACTTCAGTAGCTGGCTGAACTGCCTTATTAATACCTGTACCATAAGGCTGCTTTAGGACTTCACAAAGAAGGGGTTCTAGCTTTTGAATCTTGTTCCCTCCAAAACAGAGACCCAAACACCAGGCTTCACGATGGCGCATAGGCAGGTAGTTAACTGCTTTAGGCCTGCAGGGTAACTGCTGTATTCCAGGACTGCCCAGTGTTGCAGATGGCCCTCTCTCAAGGAGGCAGCAGACAGTACAGTGTGGTCACTGCCCACCCTCCGTGTGCCAGCAGTGGAGGGCTCTACACATTTTTAATGAAGGGCAAGGGAGAATAACACACATAACCCTGAGGAAATGACTCTTAAGTTTAAGTTTTTCAAGCTAAGTGAAATCTGGATCAATGTTTTGTCTCTAAGACCCCATCCAAAATTCTAAAAACATAAGTAAGAAAATAAACCGCTTGCCACCCTAACCAAAATCCAATTCGGTGGTACTTTACCTGGGGGCAGAGGGCCTCTAGCTGGCTCGCAGACATTCGAACAAGCTTTACACCTTCTTCATTATTTGAGATGGAACAGGCCAAGTTGGCAACCTAGGAGGAGGAACATCATAAAAAGATTTTTGAAGACTTTTCTCTTTTGACTGCAAGAAAAAACAAACATATGCCAACCCCCACTGTGACCTTTCCAGAATAAATGTCAAAAGTACCAATGTTATTTTACCTCTCACTGACTGATTACATGCCATGAAGATAAGTTTTTTAGCTCCATGTTAAGGAAATTATGCCTTCTTATAAGACAGGTTCCACTGAAGCTGGTGACAGAAATCCGGAAGACCCTAGGGTCTGCAACTCATAGCCTTTACAGGGGCTCCTAACCAGCCCGAGAGCAGTAACTTCAGAAAAAGGTTCTCCTGGTGGGCAGTACTGTGGGGAAAGCTAAGGAACTAAGGGCACCAGGAAAGAACTGTTGGTATCCTCAAATAAAAGTGTACATTGCAGTTGTTCCTGAAGAAAGGAAATGGAAATTCTAAGTTGCTGTTCTTATTTGACAGGTAAGTGGATGCTTACTTTAAGCCAAGATCTGTTTTATTTGAACACAGGCTATTTGTCAAATAAAAAACCAGCATTGACACCACCAAGATGGATCTAAGTCCATCCTCACTCAAAATGGAAAAGAAACAAGGATGACATCCCACAGTTAAAGGCAAAACCATCCTTCAGATGGGCTCTCCAAAGCACCGACAACTGGACTCTTTCTGAATAATGCTGCTTCATTTGAACTAAAATCTTTACCCTCCCAGCCAACTGTCTCAGTGATACTGCTCATGCAGACAGAAACTATCTTTCCAAGTGGCGTCATACATCCTCTGCTGAAGCCCTAGTTGTGCTGAAAATGTAGCTCTTTGGGGACTGCTAGGGATGTGATCACTTATCCATGTTTGTAAATGAATACGCTTGAAAATTCCATTAGCAGTACCACATACCAAATGAATACACGGTGCTGAGACACATCCTTCCCCAGTTGCAAATTGAGTTATGAATGATAGAGGTGTAGGCAGTTGAATATCAGAGGTACTTTCTGAGAATTTAAATGCCAGAGTAAACAAGGGCAATGGCAATAACCTTTGATTTTCACTCCTCCACCCAACGTAAGCACATAAAGGCACAAGAAAAATTACATACTATTATGGCTGTTGTTTGCAGTGTTACAGTTAGGGATTACCAGCTTCTGTAAGACTGCTAACCACCAGAATCCTGCAATGCCTAATCACAAGGAGAGACAAAAGAACTAACACACGATTTAAACATAAAATGTAAGAAAACTGAAAATCAAGTCAGATCTTTAATATTCAGAGGCCTCCAAAATCACATAAAGAAGCACATTTATACTCCCTGAAGACTGTAATCCCACTTTCTGATGTCAAGTAGACCTGGACAAACAGACACTTCTCTTCATGATGATATCTATGGAATTGACTGTAGATTTCTGTTTAAGAATTACTGCAAAATATGAACTAATAAGCTACATTTTGTAGAATATAAAACTTTTTTTTATTAAGGTATCATTGATATATAATCTTATGCTCAAGTTTCACATGAGCAACAATGTGGTTACTACATTCCCCTCTATTGTCAAGTTCCCACCACATACCCCCCAACAGTCACTGTCCATCAGCATAGTAAGATGCTACAATCACTACTAGTCTTCTGTGCTATCCTGCCTTCCCCGTGCCCCCCTATATTATGTGTGCTAATCATAATGCCCCTTAATCCCCTTCTCCCTCCTTTCCTATTCACCCACCCCAACCCCTTCCCCTTTGGTAACTAGTAGTCCATTCTTGGGTTCTGTGAGTCTGCTGCTGTTTTGTTCCTTCAGTTTTTGCTTTGTTCTTATACTCCACAGGTGAGTGAAATCGTTTGGAACGTGTCTTTTCTCCACCTGGCTTTTTTCACTGAGCGTAATACCCTCTAGCTCCATCCATGTTGTTGAAAATGGTACCATTTGTTTTCTTCTTATGGCTGAATAATTTGAATATAAAGTCAAAAAAAAAGTCATCCCTCATATATACGTTTTATACTACACTGAAGAAGCTTAAATTAGACACATTCACGATACTACAACCACTATGCTTCATTTCCTTGAGAAGGCATTTTGAAAAACAAATACAAAATCTGAGGATGATTACTAAAGTAGCAGTTTGGGGACTAACAGAGATCCCTGGGGAGGTGAGCATAATACCAATAGCCCTGCCCACCCTACCATTAGGGAGGCCAGCTATGTTGGATTTGGGAAGATCTGTCACTATGTTTCTGCCTTCTGCTCTATTGGGTCACTACTAGTACAATTTTCTTTCATATTATAGCCTCCCAATTTTATGAATTTGCAAAAAGTTATCATCTACTAGAGAGCAGTGTGTGTGGCTGAGGCCGAATGGCTGACTTCTATTAACCTTCTGTCCTATTTCCTGATATAAATCCTAACAAAACAAAGGTTATGGAAGGCTTATTCTTTACTTTAAAACATATCTTGATGTACTGTTGAAGCAGTAATGGTGTACATACACTGCTTTCTCAGGAGGCCACCATGCTGGCCTGGGAGGAGGAAGTGGGCGCCTGCCTGCCACTGACGGTCTTCTCCGGATGAATGAGCTTCGATTCACCCTCCAGGGACGGAGCTACTGACTTCTCACAATGACGAATGTGTAAATGCAACATCTTGACCACAGCTCTCCAAGAAGCTAACCTCATATACTAGTGCCAGGCTCCACTACAGTGAAAGTGGGGGTGGGGGTACACTTCCTAAATGTCTCCTTCTGGGACGCCAGAAATCTGGGCTAGCAGTTAATGCTGAGACCAAAGAAGATTCTGAAGTTTGGATTTAAAACACTTGAAACAGTTAACATCCAGAGAACCTTGCAGAGCAGAGACTTGTAGAGTGATAAATTGTATCTCTAGATTTGTTCTGGGAATAAATGATTATATCTTTGCTACCACAGTAACTTGTGTATTAACAATTTTAGTATCTTGTATTCCTGCTAATCCAAGAGGTGGGCTAAGGCAGACACTATGACCATCAGCTTTGAATTCATGAAGGCCTTTGCTGCACTATTTCTGCCAAACAGGTATAAGTTTGGACCTTGCAGAAGAGCAGAACATTTTAGAGAACTTTCAGCTCCCTGATAAAAAAACATCCCTGGGTTTTTGCTGGTTTCAGCAGTAGCCCAGTAACAATCTGCTACAGAGGAAAAGCTTGTCACAGCCAGGCTGTGTCAGATGAACACATGACATCTGTCAACAACAGAAAAGGCAACTTTTCAGACATTTAAGAAAGCTCTACCTTTACACTTCACACTAGATTTACTTTACTTAGAAACTTAGGAAGTTCTGTGGTAGAAAAATATCCCATTATGACAGTTTTCCCTCTACTGTACATGTGTTAAAATCTATTTAAGTCAAACACAAGTTGTTTCCCATTGCCCTTAGTAACTGCTCCACTGCCCCATACACAGGAACCTCTGCAGGAAGACAAGGAAAGATTTCCTTTTGTTCTGGGTAATTAATGACCTACTCTCCTAGCAGCCTATACCCATTTTGTGGGAGTCAAACAAGTAAGGAAAACACGGTGGAAACAGGAGCTTTTAGTTCAAGTAGTGATACCGGGCCCAAGCAGCAGGCCATCAGGTTAGGTTGAAGCTCAAAACCTCCATCACTTGTCATCACTTGAGTCAAGCTACCATCTGAGTTTTCCTCTTTAAAACAGTTGAGTCTGCTTAGAACCTCACCCCCTCCTGTGTTGAGAGAAAGCTTCTGCATCCATGGATGTTTTATTGCCCTTGTCTAGCTCGGATTAGCACACAGTCTACAGGCACACACGTAATCATCTACAATTGCTCTCTTACAACACTAAACTATGTTTTCTACCTTTATCCTGCATCTACCTACCACTTCAGCAGTTTATTAAAAATAAAAATAATAATAATAATAAAGGGAGAAATGTGGGATCCACATATAAATCAAGTATAAAAATCAAACGAATATTCATATTTGACCTGATTGTTTATAGTTCATAATGTGTGATCAGAACCGAAAGTTTCTGTGATGAATGCCCTTGTACTGTTCACCATGTAAGAACTTATTCACTATGTAAGAATTCGTTCACTATGTAAGAACTTGTTCGTTATGCTTCAGAAGATTGGAGACTGACGAGAACTAGGCTTGAGATGGATTAATGATTGTGCATTGAGCATTGACCCCCCTCTACAGAATTTTATTGTTGTTAACAACCATTTGATTAATAAATATGAGAGATGCCCTCTCAAAAAAAAACAGTTGAGTCTGAACTCTCAAAAAGCCCAAAATAACAGTAACTCAACTTTTCCAAACTTGTCATAGATTAAGTGAGAAGTCCAAACTGCACATCATATACATGTCAGAACCTCTCAAGAAGTTTCTAACAATTACTCTTAAACCCACAGGGGAAATGGTGATAGAACAGAGGTTAAGCCTCTATCTTTCCAATTTCCAAGGAAGGGTGCTGACTGTCCTATTAGGAGGAACAAGATATCTTACCAAGACAAGAAAAATGCAAGGATGATTAAGAAAAGTTCCAAACCAGATTGTGGTAATGGTTGTATTAGCTCTGTAAATTGTATACTTAAAATGAATGAATTTTATGGTCTATAAATTAGATCTTAATAATGCTGTTTAAAAAAAAAAAGGCAAGCTAACCAGGTAAGTAATTAAGGGGAATATGGAGGCTAGAAATGAGAAAGCAGAAATTCAGAGATGTACACAAAGCACTGAAAAGAGTGTTTATGTGGGGTTGGGGGTCGGGGGGTGTACCATTCTGTGATCAGAACTTGGGTTTTAATTGGCCAACACCAGGGCCCTCACAAGGTGAATCTCAGGTAAGAGACTCTGTATAAAGCGAGCACAACCAAAAGACAACATCTTTAGTGACTGAAAGGATTAAGCAAGAGGAAAGTAGTAGGCTACTTGCCAGTGTAAGCTCTAAACATTCACTCAGGTAGAAGCAAAGACCTCCTTACCCCCAGTTCTAACCAAAAGCTGGTCGTCCAATGGGGTTTAGGCATAGAAATTCGGGTGTTAGTGGTTGGTATTCCTAAACAACTGGCAGAAGCAAATATAAATGGAAATCTTCTCAAATGGAAGGTAATCTGAACCCAGGTCTCAAAGAATTCTCATTTTCAAAATGCCAGTAATGTGAATTCACAATAAAAAAAAAATGCAGGAAATAAGCCACCCTGGGAAAAAGTAAGGAAAAGAACTAACTGCACAGCCGGATCTGTAATTATGGCAGATACTCAAACCAAAAATGGAGTATTTAAAAATGTTTCTTATAGTAGCAGAAATAAAGTATACAAAGTACAGATAACCCAACTTCGAGAACATTAATAACTTCAACAACTTCTAGAAATTTAAAATATCAACTAAACATGGCTGAAAAGAAAATTACTAGCCTATTTAGTTAAGTTGAAGAATTTATTTTAAAAAAAAAAAGAAATTTTCATGATATGGAAACCATGAAAGAAATTAAGAGATATGCAAGTAAGCTGAAAAAGTCTACTATTCAACTAAGAAGAATTTCAAAAGGAAAGAGAGAGAATGGTGGGAAGGTGATACTGAAAGAGATAATGAATGAAAAATTTTCAAGGTGGAAGAAATATGAATTTCAGATTTGGAAGACAATTTCTAAGCAGGATAAATAAAAAGGAATCAAAAACCTAACACGCTGCAGCAAAGCTTTAGAACAACAAAGACAAGACTTTTAAAACAGCTAGAAAGTCAATACAAATTATCTACAAAGAAAGCTCAGTAAGTCTGTTGACTTCTAAAAAGCAATAATGGAAACCAGAGACAGGCAAATACCATCTTCAAATCACTGGAAGGCAGGGGGGAAAAGACATCCTAGGGCTATACATCCAGTAAAATTATTTTTGAGAATCAGGAAACAATGAGACAGTAAGACAAAAACAACAACAACCGAAGAGCATTACTCTAGACAGGTTTTCCCTCTCCCACCTCAAGGAGTTTATAACAAATATGCTTCAGGAAGAGGGCAAGTAATCTCAGAAGGTTGTTTTAATATACAAGGAGAAATGGGAAGCAATGAAAATTTGCCATCAGGTGAAATTTAAGCAAAGCTGAAAAAGTGAAGAAAGCAATTCCAATAGTGTCTAACTTACAGGACTAAAACTTAAAAGAACCAAACACTGGATATAACAGTAATATTTAAGTTTGAGAATGACTGAAGTTAAATATTTATATTGTTTCAGAAGGATGAAAACTTATTAGTTTATTTCAGCCTCTGAGTTAAACATGCATATTTGCTAATATATACAGAATTACTACTAATAAGAGTAACTTCCAAACAAAAAGAGGGGGCAGAAAACAGAAAGAGGGGGGACGACTCAATTCAAAGAGGATGGAGAGTCAGAAATAGAGCAGGAGGGATGGAAGCAGAGGGTTAAGGAGAAAGGACAAAATGCAATGGTAAAAATGAATCCACGTGTATTAACAGTAATGAATGGACATGTACTAAACTCTCTAACAGGAAAAAAACCCTGCTAAACTGGGTAACAGTAACTAAAGATACGCTCTTCACAAGATCCACTTAAAACATAAAGTTGAACACTATTTTAAAAAAGAGGAGAAAGCTCTACTGGGACTATGAGAGGGAAGCATGTGACTGACCCACAGCCCCTCTGTCCCCCCGGTACTGTCACATGGGGGCTAAAGGACACATGCTGGCTTAGCCTCTCACCAGATCACAGCTGTATGGATCCTAACGCAGTGGTAATGGCATGTTATGACTTTGCCTTTTTAAAGGGAACTTACAAGAAAAAAACCATGTGGAATTTGTTGCTGTATTAGGTATTACAATGTTGAGAACTCTATTTAATCCTTTGCTACCCCTTATATAAAAGCCCCACATAAGATTCTTTTTGCATTTTATTTTTAGGATAAGTTTATTTCCCATGAAAAAATGGTCATCCTTCCTCCATTCTGAAGATAAGAACTACACAGATTGTGTTCCACCCTTTCCTCCTTGCTACCAGGAAGTGCAGTGTAAAATCCAAACTCAGGCAATATTATTATTAATACTAGTAAATTATGTAAAATATACAATTAAATGAAATAGTATAATCATTAATGTTGTTATTAATAAAAATGTTAATAAATTAAAATTCTTTTCCTAGATCCTAATTTTCTACATTTACCTTATTTTTTATGTTTTTATTCAAAATAAGCCACATCAAGTCTAATTTAGGAAGAGACAGGTTATATTTTATAAGCATTTCTAATAATAGGATTAGAAAGAATGAATTTACTAAAACATTACAAACTATTTTAAACAGTTTGGCTCTGGTATTGTTTAAAAGGCTTTCATTTGCAGATCACCACCCAGAGGATACAGTAATCATTTCCTTCACCTGGTATCATGGACCACCTAAAAAGTTCCCTATTTCTATCTACCTACCTGAATTATCTATCAGTGAGGCTAGACATTAGTCTGTCAGCTCCACTGATGAGGGAAAAGGAGGGCCTGCACTGCCCTGAAGCAGGGCCCAGGTTGGGCAGCATGCTCCCTTAGTCACTACTACCAGTGTGCCCTGAGAAAAGAATCCTGACGCTCCTTGAGAACAGGGTTCAGCTACTGCCTTCACTTGACCATCCCAAAATTTGACTAGGTGGTTAAATTCAGCCAAAAATGCTGTTTGGGGATAAAGTGTTAAAATGGTGCACGCCAGACACTTCTGTCTCACACAGCCTCATGCATCTGACCTTACAGATCTTTGAAAAATGTGAGAAAACCAAGCTCAATGCTTAGAAAATTCTTCTGGAATCCAAGGTCAGCATTCCCCCCCAAGAATACCTGACCATTTTCATGCAGACATCCTACAATCCTAGGAAACTGAGGCTTCATTTAATTTGCTATCTGCAAGAAGTTCAGTCCACAGCGTTATACAGAGGCACTGAGAAAATACCCAAGATGTCACAGGTAGATTACATAAGGTCAGTGTTTAATTCAAATGCTCCTTACAGAGCCTTCAAGGCCACTTTCCTGCACATTATCAGGACACCACTGAACAAAAATTGTAAGGCAGATCATTCAATTTGCAGTAAAAGTCCACATTTCAAGCCAATAAATCCATACCCTATGAAGTCCTGGATAATAGGAAATACTAGGGTGGAGGGGAGCATTGTGGTAGCGCTGTAAGCAATGATAATCCAGCTCTGAAGTATAGCAGTTACATTGACTTTTTGGTTCTTAATTCACAAGGCAATGAAAGAGATACTATCTTATTGTAGCAAGTTCATTATAATAAGAGGCCTATTTTAACACAATGTCTTGGGCTGAGGGGAAAAGGATACCAAGTGATATATATACAGGCAAGATTTCATGAAAAGTATTTCCATACTTCACCCTCAATTCATGAAACTGAAAAAGGATTCAGAAATGCAGAATTAAAAGGGAAAATGACTGCTCTGAAGCTATTAAGCTGCTTGCAGTGAAAGGAGGTGGGCAAAGAATGAAGCAATTAAGACACATAGGTGTTGCATTGACAAAAAGGTTAATATTTCTGACAAAATAAACTTTTCACCTCAAAACACTTTAAATTGAAAAGCAACATAAAGAATCATTAACTTGATATGAAAAAGTCAGGTATAAAATCTGTATTGTTACCCTGAAGCATAGTCATGCGCTTTTATAAACAAAAAGAGAGGTCTTCAGTGCTATACTCCAGAACAGAAGAAAATGGGGCGAAGTGTCACCCAGATTGCCAATACTGACCTCAGCTCCTGGTCTCTTACTCAGTGACCTTGGGGACACACAACTCTATGTGAAGGATACATAGAGTTTCATCCTTCACTTTAAGAAAAGGGGCTTCACAACCTAAGTGTCCATCAGTAGATGAATGGATAAAGAAGATGTGGTACATATACACAATGGAATATTATTCAGCCATAAGAAGAAAACAAATCCTACCATTTGAAACAACATGGATGGAGCTAGAGGGTATTATGCTCAGTGAAATAAGCCAGTGGAGAAAGACAAGTATCCAATGATTTCACTCATATGTGGAGTATAAGAACAAAGAAAAACTGAAGGAACAAAACAGCAGCAGACTCACAGAACCCAAGAATGGACTAACAGTTACCAAAGGGAAAGGGACTGGGGAGAATGGGAGGGAAGGGAGGGCTAAGGGGCTGGGGGGAAAGTAAGGGGGTATTACGATTATCATGTATAATATGGGGGGGGGGGCATGGGGAGGGATGTGCAACACAGAGAAGACAAATAGTGAGTCTACAGCATCTTACTACGGTGATGGACAGTGACTGTAATGGGGTTTGTGGAGGGGGGCTTGGTGAAGGGGGGAGTCTAGTAAACATAATGTTCTTCATGTAATTGTAGATTAATGATAACAATAATAAAAATAAATAAGTAAATAAATATATAAATAAATAAAAAGAAAAGGGGCTTCAATACCACGTGGGGAGGTTCTGGATTCCACTGACAACCATCATGTGATTCACTCAGAGGACCTAGCCAGGCATTAAGAAAACCTCACGGCACACAAATAAGCTTTTTCAAGTAAAATTACAAAAGTCCTTTAATAAGGATCCAACAGGCAGACAGCACCACACAACCTTCTGCACGGGCACTCAGAGGGTCTAGAGAAAATTGCTTCTGCTCATAAAACATTTAGAGTCAGTATGTGCTTTTTATTCTTAAAACTAACCTTGTATTTCCATAATGTGATATACAAAGAAGGCACCATGAAAGGCTTCCATTTCTAAGTGAGTATTATCCTTACTACTACTCAGAAACTATTAATACATTTGAAGCAACTTTACTGAACACCTCAAATTAAAGCATGACATTTTTATACTATTTTATTTGGTCTGGGGGGAAAGTATTTCTATTAAAGCAATAAATAAGACTTCCAAAAAACAAGTTAGCAAGTGCTAACACATCTGCTCCAATTTTATTTTGGTTACATATTAAAATTCCACTTAAATAACAGTTTTTGATCAGCTTCCATTTCAAACACTGATAAGATGGTTAACTTTTCTTACATATCATCATCTCAGAGACATTTATGCCATATTATGTAAGGTATACACATCATGTGAGTCTATTTTGATTGTCTCTCCCTAGTACAAAGTCATCTTCATACAGATAGGGGTTTTTATTTCAGTCACCACTGTATTCCTAGAACAGTACTGGGGACATACCAGGAACTCTATAAATACCTGTTGTAAGAATCTAATACAATTTTTCCCCTCAACTGAAGGTAAGTTGGTACAGGTTTTTGAAACCTTTGTTCTAACAAAAGAAAATACTTCTCAAATCAGTATCATCTAACCTTTAAAAAGTCTCCCAAACTGTTCCCATCATATCCACATTCCCAAAGATTTTACAGTTCATTTCCTCATGTACACACTATGCAGAATGATATGTTATGACGCTCTTTTGTATAAACACTAGAAATACTCCAGAAGACAAAGCTCACTAACAATGATGTTCAGTCATAACAATGTGGAGCCTTGCATTTCTCAAGGTACAGTCCTCAGACCACTGAATCGGAATCTTTGGAAATGCTGGTCCGCGAACCTGAATGTTGAGATCTAAGTACCTCTAATTTTTACTACTGTTGAGAACAAGCAAACTCACTCAACTAAAGGTTGTGAGCACCAGGCAGGCACTGTGTTGGCTGATGTTCTTAAAGAACTAACATTCTATTGAGTATGGGGTGAGGAACAGACAACTAAGAAAATGAACAAACATCATAGAGAATATAAAACAGGTGATAGGATAAAAAATGACAGAGGGTACTATGATGGAGGAGATGAAGAATCCAGGGAAGAATCTCTGCAGAGGTAACAAGTGAGCGGAAACCTGTAGGATGAGAAGTGGGCAGAGAGCATGCCAGGCAGCAGGACCAAAGAGTGCAGAGGACATGAGCTGGTGACATCTTGGGTATGGTCAGAGCAAGTAGTAGTTAAGCATGAGGGCTAGAAGGTAATGGAGACGCAGTCCGAGTACCTTACAGACCATAGTTAAAAACCTGGATTTTAGGATTTTATCCCAAATGTGCCTAGAAAGCCACGGCAGTCTGGGAAATGGAGTGGTGTCAATGGGCCCTGAAGCAAAAGAATTACGTGATCTGATTTAAAGGGATCATGTTGGTTGCTTTGCAAAAAAGAGACTAGAGAGGGACAAGTGTACAAGCAAAAGAATGAGGTTTTTGGCCAAAGTCCAGGGAGAGATGATGGCTTAGACTAGGGAAGTGACCACGGAAATATAGTGCAGAATGATATGGGGACTTGTAAACTAAATACGGAACATCATGGGGAAAGAAGAATAAAGGATGAGTCCTGGATTTTTGGCTTGAGCAACCTGGTGAGATGGTGCAAAAAAAAAAGTAAAAGGATGTTTATTAGACTATTCTCTGTAATAGTACAAGACTGAAACACCTAAATAAAGTACTTGTCTATCAGTAGATTGGTTAAATAAATGAACCAGTAAGGAATAAATACAAATGCTATAAATGAGCACTTCAAACGAATAAACAGAAAACATATTATATCATAACACATTATTTGCCTCAAAAAACAAATCAATTTATCACTTTCTGTATTTTTTTTAAAAACCAACCCACATATAGATGAAATAAGCATGAATCTACTCCAAAATATGACAGCTGACCTTTGAATAACAGGGATTTGAACTCTGCGAGTCCCACTTATATGTAGGGTTTCTTTTTCAATAAATATACTGGAAAATCTTTTGGAAATCTCCAATATTTTGAAAGAAGTTAGAGATGAACCAAGTAGCCTAGACATCAAAAAAATTAATGAAAAGTTAGCTATGTCATGAATGCATAAAATATATGTAGATACTAGTATATTTTATCATTTACTACCATAAGATCAATAATAGGCTATTAGTAGTTAAGTTTTGGAGGGACTCAAAAAAGTTATACACGTATTTTCAACTGCACAGAAGTTGATACTCCCAATCTCAGCATTGTTCAAGAGTAAACTGTACTTCTTTTTCTTTGTGCTTTAACTTTCCAAATTTTCTAAAATGAACTTGTATCTTTTCAATAGTTTCTTTAAAAAGTGGTATGTTGAACCTAATCTAAACTGGCACTTTTACCGCAGGCACCCTGCTGCATAGAGATGCTTTGCAAGGCTCTTGTAATGTCTCTAATAAAGAAGCTGGGCGAATGAGTCTAAGCGGTGTTGCCATAGAGCAACTGTGGGCAAATTCTGGTGGGTGGGAGCTTTATGTCAAGTACAGATAGATCCCTACTGAGGCAACTGCCCAGCACCCCCCAAATGGTTGTGGGAAGAAGCCAAGCTTCACTTCTGCGTTGAGGAGCACATTTTCTAACATCGAATTCATCAGACTACACACTTTGGGGATCAGATGTGAGAAGAGTTCATATGACCCCAAGTAGTAGCTATCTGATATATTGCAGCACCCAAGAGTTCATGGGGAAAATTAAAAGAAAAAGAAGAACAGCTGAACAGCACATTCATAGAACCTACTTCTGAGGAATGGACAGGCAGCTGGAATCCAAAAAGAAGCTGCAAGAATATAAACTGTGCTTCCTGTAGTTACCCCAATTTTAATGGGGTGATCATGGAAGATATTGAGAGGTACATTAAGGTATTAGTGTAGACATGTTTGACCAAGATAATTTAGACAGCAAGATAAAAATATTCTTAAAAACTGTCTGAATGGCCCAGCTGTAAACAACATAGTAAAAGGCAGGAAAGATTCCATCTTAAAGACTGTACTTTAATACCCAGAAAGTTAAAAATGTAAGATCCTTAACTTACTCTTTAGCAAACAGACAATAGCTCAGCCCAACTTGGGGGCTGGGCAAGCAGCCTTGTTTGATCTGCTCCCAGACCAAGACGGCCAGTATCCCATGGAGAAATCAGACCAGGAACTTCCTTGTGTTAAGTTAATTCTAAGTATTCAAAGACCACTTAACAAGTCTGCACCCCCAGACCTTAGTCACATTCCTAAAGAATCCTTAAAAGGGGGGACTCCCAACCTTTCAGGATGCTTCTCTCTCTGATGTCGCCTGCACTAAGTGCATAACCTTTTAACTTTAAACTCTCTCTTTTCAACCTTTCAGGGGGCGCTCCTCTCTCTGAGGTGGCCCACACTTTCTAAGAATGTAACCTTCTAATCTTAAACTTTCTCTCTCCATCTCCAACGTTTCAGGTGCCTCTCCTTGCTGAGGTTGCCTGCTGCACTTCTTCTCCTTTTAAGTAATTTTAAATAAAACTTTTACTCTGTTTCACTACTGTGTCTCTGCCCTTCAATTCTTTGTCACCGACAAGGACAGAGGAAATACACAACGCTCTCCTAACAGCTACAAAATGTGAGCCACTCCTTTCCTGCCAGAGGCCTATAGCCACCAGCCCCATCCCAACTCTTCACACAGCACTCTTATTTCCCCCTCAAGCCCCAGGAAAAAAGGGCAACTGGCCCCTAAAAGCAGAGTTGGGCTGCAGACATTTACTCCATTTAAGAGAGAACTAATGAAAAGAAAGGAAAGTTAGGATGGCCAATATCGAAAAGACTAAGAACAACAAATGCTGGTGAGGATGCAGACAAAAGGGGAACCCTCCTACACTGCTGGTGGGAATGTAAGCTAGTTCAAGCATTGTGGAAAGCAATATGGAGGTTCCTCAAAAAACTAAAAATGGAAATACCATTTGACCAGGGAATTCCATTCCTAGGAATTTACCTGAAGAACACAAGTTCTCAGATTCAAAAAGACATATGCACCCCTATATTTATCACAGCACTATTTACAATAGCCAAGATATGGAAGCAACCTAAGTGTCCATCAGTAGATGAGTGGATAAAGAAGATGTGGTACATACACACAATGGAATACTATTCAGCCATAAGAAAGAAACAAATCCTACCATTGCAACAACATGCATGGAGCTGGAGGATATTATGCTCGGTGAAACAAGCCAGGCAGAGAAAGACAAGCACCAAATGATTCCCCTCATTTGTGGAGTATAATAACGAAGCAAAACTGAAGGAACAAAACAGCAACAGACTCACAAACTCCAAGAAGGACTAGTGGTCACCAAAGGGGAAGGGTGGGGGGAAGGTGGGTGGGGAGGGAGGGAGAAGGGGATTGAGGGAGGGGTATTATGATTGGCACACATGGTGTGGGGGGTCATGGGGAAGACAGGGTGGCACAGAGAAGGCAAACAGTGACTCTGTGGCATCTTACTACACTGATGGGCAGTGACTGAAATGGGGTGTGGGGGGCACATGATAACATGGGTGAATATAGTAACCACATTGTTTTTTCATGTGAAACCTTCATAAGAGTGTATACAATAATGCCTTAATAAAAAAGAAAAGAAAGGAAGAAACCAGATGAACCTAACACTCACAATGCAATATTTTACCTTTGCTTAAAACAAGCCTCTCACTAGTTCAGTGTATCATTTCAATATAAAAGTATGTGAGAAGCCTTGTCACTGAAAAATAAAATTGTCTTGAGTCAGATATTTGATTGAGGCTTCTACAAAACTTTAAAAACTCATTTCCTTTTCATGCACAGATGCAATTAGTAATATCTCCATTACCATAAATGTAATTTAACTGTATGCAGAATGCCACTACAAAGCCTTTGGTTATGCTTCAAGCAATGAAAAGCTATGTGTCATTTAATGCATATATAATTGCTTTGGGGGTAAAGTGGGTGGAGAGGAGAGAAAGGGGTCAGAACTCAGTTGTGATAGGGAATACCAAACTCTCAACTCTAAGTCCTCAGTTTGTAATGTTAAAAATGAAATAAAAAGTTTAGTATAAACAGAACTCCTGGGGCAAGATCTCCAAAGCAACTGCTTCTCAATGTGCATAGGGCTGTCCACAGACCCAGCAAGCTCGAATCGCAGGCACAGCCCTCGTTGGAGGGATGCAAGCCAGATGACTTTAGGCCTGAGTTTCCTTACCTGAGAAACACTGTCGCAGAAAGTACATGGTATTTGCATATACCTGGTACACAGAAGGTGCTTTGCAGGTGTCAGCTGTGTTGGCTGAGGATGACACAGCAGGCCCTAATAAATGGACCTCCAGCTAGAGTGCAACAAAGGCCACCTTCCGGAATGAGATTCAGCCACGATACAGCCCTTCCCATGCCATCACTGGTACCTGCCATCCAAGTCCTTGGGCTGGTAATGTCCCTGCTTGCTGCTGCACAGGCATACTTTCTAATATGTAGGCTACTTATAGGAGGTTGGCTTCCTGAAGACCATTTTTGTACATCTAAAGGCTACACCTCAGGATGTCAAGTGACTATTGTGAACAAGACTGTGCTTAAAGTCTTCTGATTTTAACTCCAAATGCCAGAATCATTAACCTGAACAGCAGACTGACCTATGTAATCTATACATAATTAATTCAGGTCAGAATAACACATAATGTTCAAAGAAAACTAGATGTAAAATTAGTAATGCATTTAATGTGATTAGTGGTGTTTTCCTTGGAATATATTTGTTGTATTAACCTGGCCTAATGTCACTATAAATCCAAAAGAACAAAACACGTGTTTTACATAAAAAGCCCATTTTCTGTGCTTACATAATGACCAACTTACCAAATGGTCTATGGAGTTATCTTTTCCATGTTTTACATTAATGTTACTAAATCAAGTAACTAGGGTATATGCTTACTATGTGCAAAATTTTTTAAATAAAGTAATAATGAATAAATTAAGCAATAAAATTCTAGTTGTCAAAAGGTAGGAACAAGCCTAGCTTACCTGTAAATTAAATAGCAATTCACTTCTCTTTTCTTCTTGTCACCTTACAAACTAACCACTTAAATGTAGATTTCCAGTTTAAACATTATCTAATTAGCAGCATGTTAGGGCTTAGTTTCTTCAATTTCAACACGCTGATTGGGCTGAGTTTGTGTCACAGCAAAGGGATAAGCACTTGACGTGCATCATTTCTTTTAGACCTCAAAATAATCCTGAAATTGGTGTCATTAGTACCTTCATTTTACAGACAAGAAATGGGGATTCAGAGGGTTGAGTAATTGGCCAGATGCAACCCAGGTAGTGTAACTTCTGAGTCCAGCTCTCACAGCCACTACTCCCTTCTATAGTGTCTTTTGAGTTCAGGCACATCAAGATTTATCTTTATTTCCATTAACATTGAGTGGAAATAGTTCGTGCTCTGGAAAGTCAACATCTATATTTAATCATGTACATAATTAATGTAAACTGACCAAAATGGTAGTCTTGGATAGATGTTAGGTAATAATGAAGGATTTTCATCTAATACGTATTTCATCATTAGGTGAGCTCCTAAAATTTTTAGCTGATTAAATAATGTGATTAAAAAAGCACTCCACCAAGTTACCTACAATTGATGAACTGTTACTTACCTCAATCAATTTGTTGGCATGTTCACGGAAAACTTGGGCATACTCCTTAACTTCCTTCTCATTTCCATTCTTTGCAGCTTCAATCAATACTAGAAGTGGAACGTTGGTTTCCAGGAATGAATCTGAAACATGGTCCATGACAGCTTTGCGGAGCTAATAATGAAATTGTAAAAATTTGATTTTATTTCTACCAAGAATCTAGGTCGCTTTTTTCTCTTATACTTTTAAATCTAAGAGAAGCACACAATATGTTGGTTGTACTTACATGAGGACTTCATGGATATAAGTCATGTAGTTAACATAACCTCCAACTTAGGAACCGTATGATTGTGGACACAATGGTTACACTACAGTTACAGCATTTCAGAAACAGAATCTCAGTTTTCAAGATAATACCCTTTTTTTCTTGGGAATTACAAAAACTAAAGCTTATCTTAAAAGGAGTAATATAAAACTGAACAGAATGCATCTCTGGGTTGAATTGGCATATAGACTGGGAATATATATAATTAGCCTAATTGGCTAAATAAAAATGAGAAGAGGCAGAGGAAAGTGCTTTCTGATTTATATGAATAGGGTTAGCAAACTACTGAACCTTTAAAACTGAAAGGTTATCTTTATACTACTTCATCAAAAGTAAATGAATAAAGATATACTGCATTTAAAAATTTTGCTCCACATCAGATATGAACAATAAAATGCCTCCCCATTAAGTCTGGAAATGGTTTTTATCATTATTACAACTTCTTTTTAAGTCTTTTAATACACTGTTTTTATAAATTCAACCCTACCTTTTCTTTAAGACTGAAACTCAATTTGCATTCCAAAACATTAATGGGATTATTTAACAGTAAATGAACAGGTTTTTTTCCTCTGTAAATACTAATGCAGAAAACTCAGCACCCCAAATCTCTCTATACTCACCATATTTGTACTGGAAACACATACTAGCAAGGATCTAACTACAAGTGTGTAGTCAGATGGGGCAAGTCAAATGATTGTAATTTCTGTCTTTACTGTATGTAAGCTAATGTCATGAGGTATTTCAGGGTATGTTTACAGGTCCCCAAGTCATTTTAAATTTATTTCCTTACGTGTATATCCTTTTCACACTAGAGCTAATTTATGCAGTCCATCTCCACGGGGCTGTTTTATCCCAGGTTCCCAAGAGACCAGATTAGCCATTTAGAAGCTTATTAGCAATAACAGAGATGGTCAGTGTCCTGTGCAAATCCATCTTTTACCCCAATAAAATGTAGGGGTTCAGTATTTATGGGGATTTTGGCCAAAACTACAAAATTGACAACTTGGGAAAGAGACTGGCACTTTCTCTCAGATTACCTGTCTACGCAAGTCCCTGGTCTTCTTGGTCATTTTATCTATTGCTGAATTGAGTGCATCACTTCTTTCTTTACGTCCAGCCTGGAAAAAGGAAATGAGATACACGTTTTAGTAATTCACAAAGAAAGTTAATGATAGCTAATAGCTATTTATGCTTGGATTAGCATGGAAAAAAATGTCAATTTTTAGCCCAAAGTTGGAAAATATATGGGGGAATTGTGGTGAGAGAGCAGCTTTGTTCACAAAAACCCTAACCTTACAATTCTTAGGTTCTCCATTTTCTCATCATGGGAACTGAGGGAGTTTTGCCAAAATGAAAGAAGCCAAATGATAAGATTTTCACTTCAAGTCCTACTTGCAAAATTAAATTAATATTTATATCAATTTCAATATTCAGCATACACCAATTTTATTGATGAACCAGCTCTTTCCTTGAACTTCAAGCAGGAAGGAACAGGTTACACCTGATTCTGATGAACTCTTTTAAGATATGAAGAATGTCAAAATGTGAAAGGTGACACCTGGCACTAAAACAATGTGAAACAGCGATTTTTAAAACTAAGAGGTACCATGATGGATCAGAGTTAATAATATACATTGTGCAGGCTTAACTAAGAATGTTTTAAGATTACTTCAGTTTTTTTTTTTTACACAAGTCTAAGCTTAATGCAAATATATTGCAGAGAAGAGAACACGTTAGCCACTCTGATGGAGGTATGTAAAAGCAGAATTTTTTCAGAAGCCAAGGATGGGTTAAGATTTGCCCCAGGGAACATACCAAGCAAAATCAAAACAGATGGTAGTTTAAAGGGCCAAAGGTAGTTATCCCTGGAAGAATGAGCCACATACTTGGAAATATCTGTAAGACAACCGCTATGTCAAACCATAAAATCTATTCAAAGTTTCACCTCACAAAATGCCCAGCCAACAAATGTGGTTCCCTCTGTAAAACATGTAATAATCACAGGAGAGATACAAATAGACAAAGGAACTAACCCGGTGTTGTGCCTCTGGGTAATCTCAGGACACTGGTATAGATAATGCTATCAGTCATAAGCCAGCACAGCAGATGAATGGTTGGGGACAGGGAGATGTGGCTGTATGTTTTCTGAGTGTCTTTTATGTACATTTGTTACTCACTTTCCCTCTTACTCCCCATCTGTTAAATGGGGCAATGACACTTGTCTCTCTGCCCCCACCTCTGGGCCATTAGAGGGAGAAAAGGAAAGGAATATGGAGGAATATAGGCTTAGCGGAGGACAGAAAGGGGACAAGACAGAACTTACAAATATTAAGAGTTGAAGTGTAAGTGAAAAACTGATATGGTCACTATTAAATCTGGTCAGGATCACATCCCTTACCATTCCCCCAAAAACTTGAAATAAAAAATTAAACATTCCATTAATATTAATGGGTAAAAAAGGAGTTTCACAAAACTGATTCAGGTATGAGAATTTCTACATGCAGGAATAAATAAACTGTGACTCATTCACAGCCATCAGTCAGAAAAGAACTTGACAAGTATAATTAGTTACTGACTGTGGGTAAAATTGTAATTTATCCAGAATATCTCGCCTGGCTTTAGTACATATGTGTATCAACAGGAGCTCAAGGGTGGAGAGAAGTATGGCTTAAGTGGATTTGCATAGTTCCTCCGGGACAGAGAGAAGTTCATCTTTATATCAATAGGTATTGCCTGGGCAAAGGAGGGCTTGTCTATACCTGAGAGGAGAGGGGAGGGCCAGTTTTGCTGCTGCTGGAGCAGGAGAGAGAGATGGGCCCAGCTGCAGTTTGTAAGCAATAAACACGTTTTAAACTTAATTTCTCCCTTTGACAGATTTCGGTTTTTGGAGGTATTTTGCCCTGGGATTTCCTCTCCCCGGACTACACTGACAATCTCAAAGATCAAAATACCAGAATTTAAGGCAAAGGCAGATAAAATTTAATTTAAAAAATCAGACCAACCTCATGATTAATGCTTTAATCAGTAAAGTCCCAGGACATTCCTTAGATACTCAAGCACTCCAAGAAAAAAATTTTAAATAAGCCCAGTAAAGTTTGTCATTGTTTCTAGTCCTGTTTCTTGGATGTTTCTAGCCAACAGATCATTTGTTACAGAAAACATCTGTTATATGAGACCCAAAGGCTGGGCTCAATGACCTTGTGAAAGTCTAATCCCCTGTGACTTCAAGCGCCCAGAAATTTCCTTGATTTGGGGAGAAGGATTTACTTGGAAAGTTATATAAAAGCAAATCTTTAAGCTTGACTTTTGAAGGAATTAATAGTCACAAAGCAAAATTTACTTTTAAGATGCAACCCACACCATGAATCTGCTAACTCTGTATTTGTCAAACTACTCTAGAAATCAATTTGTCTTCCTTGTTACTTTAGGAAATAGAGGTTTATGCCTCACTAATTAATCAGGAGGGGCAGGTCAGAAGCAATCATTAACAGAAGTTTTCAGGTTATACTAGAGGGCCAGCTCTTAAATCAAAGCATCCAAATAGCTACAGTCCAAATAGCAAGTTTAGGGTTCCAATCATTTCAAATAAAACAGGGATGAGTACACATGCATGTACAACTGTAACAATGAGCTTGATGACAGGAGAAAGCTTGCTGATCTGTAGAATAAGATTTTACTTCTCTTTAAAATTAAAGCTGTTAGGATTTTTTATTTCCAGTTTTATCTAGGCCAAAGTAAAGTTTCTCAATTAATCTTAGTAACTCAGCTTTCATGCAATTGAGAGACACTATTCCACTGAGCAGAGACCATCCTAGGTTCACTTGATTTTGATTATGTGTGTCCCTGCCTAGCAGTGACAAAAGGGCTTTCTAAGAAAAAGATAAGGCATGTTTGGAGTTTGAACATTAAGCTCTCCTCAGCAAGTAAATATCAGCTGAGCTGAGGAGAGGCAAAAGTTATTAGCTGGAATGACCTCTGGCAACACAGTTCTGGCTGAGAGTGAAAGCAAAAACCCATCTTTAACAGAAGCATGAAGAAGCTGCTCCACCTTCCTCCTGCATGGACAGACTTCCAGTTATTTAGACACACACAAGCACCTATTCCACACCCACTGGAGTGGGCAGGACTAGCCATAACCCTCTAAAGGGCTTATAATCTGAGATAAAATTATTCACAGCAACACTAAATTGAGCAATATCCTGCATTGGGCTGAGACTGATAAGAGTTCTGAATGACATAATAGCGGGTCAGAGTAGTAAGTAAAAGTTATGCAGGAGGTTACATTTAAATTGGGCATTGATTTTCTTAAAGTATTAAGAACAATAATTTCTTGGAGGATTGTTCCCATTTTGGTGGTAACTACTGAAAGAATAAGCATTTTTTTCCCTGCCAAACTGACTCTGCTCAGACAGAATTAAGCATTCTCCTAAAAAACTCAAAACCCCCACCTTGTACTTTTGCCACAGGCGATACCAGGTGTCACTGCTGTGGCTGGTGCATACGTCC
This sequence comes from Manis javanica, assembly GCF_040802235.1. Lineage (NCBI taxonomy): Eukaryota > Metazoa > Chordata > Mammalia > Pholidota > Manidae > Manis > Manis javanica. The sequence goes on along the minus strand of NC_133169.1, from coordinate 85,947,252 downwards.
ACCAATTCCTCACTCATACACGGCCGCCTGTCAAATCCCCAACTCCACTCCAACCCTTCCCAGTTGGAAAGGGATGAAATACACAGTAGCCAGGAAGGGATCAAATACATCCCCGGCATTGCTGGTGGCATCTCAAGGCCTATTTTAGTTCCTAGAAATAATGTGACAGAGTTCCCAGGTGAGCCTGCAAAAATCCACTCAACCTGAAAGGTAACGGCACAAACTAAACACAGTGATACCAGGGAAAATCACAGTGCAAAGTTCCACAGTGTTTCCAGGGGAAAATGTGCTCCAAGCTGAAGAAGGATCTACATGGCCTCCTCGGGGCTCTCCTGCCAGAGGCTTCCTTCTCTTCGCACTCTGCCCGCTCTCCCTGCTGGCACCCAGCCATCCCCATTGTTTCAATGGCTGTAGTCACTCTGCCATCTTCCATGCTAGGATCCATCCACACATATTTAATTCTTCAGTCATGCCATGCTCTCCCTCACCTTGAACTGCAAGCAGGAAGGAACAGGTTACACCTCACCTGCCTAGAATACCCCACCCCCTGGAATACCCTACCCCCAACTCCTACCCATCCTTTCAATGAGATAATCACACTTCCTTGCAGAAGTTTGCTCTAATCACCCTGGAGTCTGGGTTCGAATCAGATGTCCCTCCTGCATGCTCCCACAGCACCTCACACTCCCTCCATCTCACAACCATTCTCAAATCATACCTGGGATCATTACCTATTAACCTGTCTGTAGCCCACTGGACATGAATGAAATGAGAAACCAGTAACTAATTAGAACCATGTTTAAAAGTCATTGGACTCAGTGTGTGATCCATGTGGCAAATTATCAATCTCCTGCTTTCCTGTTATTAGTGAAAGTATAAGGCTTTCCAATAACCCAAAATACTGCTTTCTATCTTCATTTTAATCTAGAGCAAGGCTGGAAATGGAAAGAGTAGCTAAGGAGGGTAAAATAAAATGTTTTAACCCTAATGCTTAAGGACTCTGTAAAAGAAACACAGTATGATTGAATAGGAAGGTCTAATTAGGTATAATGCCTCCACCAGACATCAGAAAATTAAACAAAATAAAGAGCCATGGCATAGACCCAAGTTAGAATGGGGATCTGAAAGCCAACCCCTCCACACCCTCTTGTCCCCAAGATGAGAGAAAGGAATGAAACATCATCTTCAACCTTCTGGTACAAGAGGGAAAAAGTGAGGCTGTAATTCACAGAACACAGACCTTCAAGGAAAGCAGGGGGTGAGGAACTTTAGAAGGGCGTGCAGTGATACCCAAGATGCTGCTAGAAGGCTTCAGAGAAGAAAAGGGGCTCTAAAGGTAAAGAAAACTCTCCAGAAAAATATTTGAAAGCCAGAGGAGACTGGTATTTACTGAAGAGTCAATCCATGTCTCATGAATAAGAGTAAAATAAAAGGTTTGCTGTGGGCTGGGCAGCACATTATCGTGAAACATACATTGTGTGAACAACAGGAGAAGCAATCTGACCCTGCTAGTTCTGCCTGTCCAACAGACGGCTGACGGGCTCTGCAGAAACTGAGTATGTGTCAAGTCACTGGGAGCCTTAGGTGAAGACTAAGTAGCTCAATATTAGAATATAATGGTTACACAGACCCACATTCCCAAATTCCTTTCAAAGAGTAGCCTCTCCTTAAATTGCAAAGAACACAAGTTTCTGGTCTGCCTAATGTTAACTTATTTCAACCTAAAAATTAAAAAACGATATAGGAAACTCTAATGCTGCATACATATCACTCCACATTTCTTCTTTCCCTCACAGAGAGCAGAAGTTTTGAAATGAGCTTTACTGGTTTATCTGGGTATTTTGTCAGATGACAGCCAGCCTTGCATATCACCTTTAGATTTTTCTCTGCTCAGTGCTGCGTTATACCTGAAAATACATCTGGGCATTTGTCTAGATGTCCTATCAGTTCTAATAAGCTTAAGTATTTTTAGGTCTGGCAACAAACACATTCTAGCATACGGCCTTTAAAAATATCCCACCATAGTGTGACTACACCATGTCCGGACACAAAGCTGCTATATGGCACAGAACTATCATCAGCAAACCCCAATGAATTTGTGGCACCCTTCCACCAAATCCTGGTAGATCAGAATGAGCATGTGAACCATTCCTTTCTCCTTCTGAGGGAAAACATGACAAAATCCATGATGGAGAAAAGTTAGAGAGCCAATATTACACAGAAGGATCCCTGGCACCAACTGAAGCATGTAGCTAAGATGGTCCCAGCTCTTTTTGAGACACCAGATTTCTTCTTTCTAAAACAGATAGTAATCTTCTACTTGTTAAATAACTGCTGTGCGTAACAAGTGGGGAAATTCTCAGAAACACAAACAGGTATATAAGGCAAATAGGTATATATCTTAGAATATAAAGGTCATAGAACAAGACTGTAATTTTGAAGCTAATCATAATCCAGAAAAAAAGAATGAAAGATTCAGCCCTTGGGGATATTTCAGAAGGACTTAAAAATGCTCAGTTAACTGGTAAAACTGGGCTAAGATGTGTTGATAAACAAGGGAACTCTTTTGGTTTCTATGTTGATTAAAAAAAATAAAATTTCTAAAGCACTCTGATCTTCTTTGCCCTATTTAAGATAATTGGTTAAGAGGGAATCTTTACTGAAGATTCTACGGTATCTCATGTTCACCAACTAGTGCTGGATCTTTAGCACAATACAGCAAATGTATGTTCGTTTTAATATTAAGAAAGATTCTCACCAGTTTTGCCGTTCATTAAAATTAAGTATATAGAGCAGAAGCCACAAAACCTTTAAAAGACTAATGATTGAAAGAAATATTTGTCAAGTATTTGGTGAACACAATTAACTTCTTTTCATGAGCAAAAATGCCTTACAAATCTTTAAGAAAATAACCAATTTTAGGAGTGAAAAGTAGGAATGAGCAAATGAAACATACAGTCCACAGAAAAGAACAAAAACGACAATATATCTGCATACAAAATGATGTTCAGTCTCACTCATAATTAAAGAAGAACAAATTCAAGAGAGCATTTTTCATCTATCAGATTCCCAGATGTTTGTAAAGTCTGCTAACTTCCAATATGGTGTTGAGTGGATTGTTTTAGGTGTGGTTAGTACACACTTAAAGACTACTGGGAGAAGTATGAAATGATTTAAAATTTTTTTGAAGGCCAAGTGACAATGTCTATCAACTTCAACTCACTGATTATATGGTTAGGGACTTACATATAACCTGCCTAAAGATACAAAGCTATTAAAAGGATATTCATATTACACTGCCTACAAAAGCCACAAAACAACTTCATGTCCATAAATTTAGTATAGCCATACAACCGAAAAACTATTAAACCATTCATTAAATACATAGTCACACCCACAAATACACACGGGGAAAAAACTATGAAGCTATTAAGCAGACAGTAACCACACACGTGTGCACACACGCACGGAACAAACAGCCGGACAGAATCAGCTCCTGACAGAGCTCAAGCCTTAAAAGGCCCCATGTCAGGAATATGGGGGTTAATGTCTCCACCACAGCTATCATGTTGACATGCTGCTGTTAAGTCTCTCATAGTAAGAAATGATCTTCCTCTCTGTGGGCCAAATTGTTACTGATTTTCTTGCATTGATGGCATCACAAGTTCAATTTTTTTGCTCCTTAGCACTGTCCCTCTACCCAGATGGTATTAAGAAGATTCTGAGAGAATGATATTTCCAAGCTTCACAACTAAGACTGCTAGCATCTAGCCAACAAACATGCAAATTCATTCCTTTGAATTCAGCCAATTGAGTAAAACAGCCCTCCAAAATCAAAAGATTCTTCAAGAAAATATGAATGGGTATCTTAACTCTTAATTCTATCCCATGCATGTGGCTTTGTATAGCCTATGGTCATCTATGTAGGCCAGAAGCAAATACATCTAAATAGAAAGCTACATGAAGAGAGGAAGCACAGGAAGGACAAATCCAAACTTGACTGTATTTCATAATAAAAAACTGAAGCTGGCCACGCAGAGAGGGAGGGGGAAACATGAACACAATGAAAGCATTGGCAGAACAAGAGTAAATCGGTTTGTGCATTAATCAACACTTCAAGATAGTTCTGTTTGGTTGGTTGTCTATGGTGACCAAAATAAAAGATATTCATGGTTTTAATGTACCTCTGCCCAAGAGTCTATGAAGAATTTCCTTCACCTAATGTCTAACTCACGTACATCTCCCCAAAATTTATTACTATTACCTAGCCCTGGACACAGAATGCAATGCCACCACAACAGAATTAGGCTGTCACATGACCCTAGCCTGCCACCCTGCAACAGCAACGATAGCCAAAAAGCGCACGCCTCCAAAAACGAGGAGAAATCCCAAACTCTGCACGCTGCAGCACAAATAGGAATGCAGCTCACCACCATTAGTGTAACCATCATTCCTTCCTACTGCCTCCTCAGTTGTGCGTACTGAGGACAAAGGACTTTGAAATATCACAATCAGTGGAGAGCAGAGATGGGGCAAGCATCCAAAAACTGGAGATTCTGGAGGCATGATGTGGACAGTCTACTGTTCCCAGCGACACAGATATTTATTTACACTTGACAGTGGTCTCCTGCGATTGGACCAAAACTCTAGGAGCCCAGAATTCTGAAGACTCTCAGATCCCCTGGCTATGCTTGGGACTATCAACTACTCTTCAGCCCATCTCCAACATGACAGAGTGGTAGCACCATCAATCCTTACATATTCTATCTGCCTCTGTCAGATAGGTTCTGTTTCTTGGGAAGATACAAGTTAACGTTTAGTGCTAAACTCCAGTAATTTTTCCTTTTTTTAAAAATAGCAAATCAAAGATTTAAAAGAACAGTAACATCTTTGCCTCCAGATACATGCATGTTTGAAAGTGTGAACAACTCTAAGAGCTGTTATAATCTTATCCCATCCTTTCCTTCTTCCCTCCAAAAAAAAGGCTAGTAAAAAACCCATTTACTCTAAAATAGATCTTGATATAACACTGGCCCAAGCATGAGGCTGTCAACTAAGAACCCTAAAAAGTTTTATCCTTTCAAATGTGTATTTTTAGTAAGATTTTTGTTATGTTTACTTGTTATTAATCTGCATTCTGAGCACTAGGAAGCTGAATTACATAGGGAAATAGAAACTAAATTAGTATAAAAAATACTATCTTTATGACTGGTTAGCCAGAGACAGGTAAGATTCCTCAAGGGAGGAACAACCTAAGACAGGCACAGTCGCAGGGGGGCCATCAGGTTAGAAATTGGGGATCAACAGAGGTGAGGCTCAGAACCTCACCCCCCCTGTTTTGAGAGAAATCTTCTGCATCCATGGATGTTTTGCTGCCCTTGTCTAGCTTGGATTAATACTTAGTCCATAGGCACACACCTGATTATCTACATTTGCCCTCTTACAGCACTAAACTGTTTTCTACCTTTATCTTGCATCTACCTACCACTTCAGCATTTTATTAAAAATAAAAATAATAATAATGATAAAGGGAGAAATGTAGGATCCACATATAAATCAAGTATAAAAATCAAACAAATATTCATATTTGACCTGATTATAGTTCATAATGCATGATGATCAAAACCAAAAGTTTCTGTGATGACTGCCCTTGTACTGTTCACCATGTAAGAACTTATTCACTATGTAAGAATTCGTTCACCATGTAAGAACTTGTTCATTATGCTTCAGAAGATTGGAGACTGACGAGAATTAGGCTTGAGATGTATTGATTGTGCATTGAGCATTGACCCCCCTATACAGAATTTTATTGTTGTTAACAACCATTTGATCAATAAATATGAGAGATGCCCTCTCAAAAAAAAAAATACTATCTTTAAAGACACAAAACAGGTATTTGAGTGGACATACATTACTGAGGTCTCAAACTATACTATCCCTGAGAATTACTACATACTAGTAATATATGTTTATGTTTATGGCTGTATTAACAGAAAAAAGAAAAAACCTTTATAAAGTTATCATCTGATATTAGTATAGAGGCATGATGTCCTCGAGAATACTGCATTTAGAATTATAGTGAGTCTGACTTCAGGTGATGGACATTGAAGTGAAATATAGGACACCTAAAAGAAAGATACCATAGAACCTGAAAGACTTTCACCCTAAAAACTGCTAGCACTTTTTGCTAAACGTGAGGAGATTCTCCGAGTAGCAGTCAAGACTAGCAGCGACGAGGTTTATTTTAATACTTCTCCAGAGCACCTTTGTGTAACACTCCTGGTGCTGGAGTAGTAAAATTTCTGGAGTTGGGCATGAGTAAAGAAACATGTGACTTTTTAGCATAAAACAAAGTTGAGCTCCCTCTCTACCACATGTACATATCTGTTATTATCTGTAGTAATGTATTTCTAATTATACTTCTCCAAGTGGGAAAATAATTCTCCTTAATCAGCAATATACATTAAAGCAAACCTTCACATAGAGGAACACAGATGACTACAGAACCTTGGCCCTGCCGCCTGACTCACTTAATTTGCTTAAAACCAGTTACAGGGAGAAGAGATGGGTTAGATTTTCCTTTTACTTTGCTTTGTCCTGAACAACTAAGCAATGAAAAGTTAAACAGATGATAAGGATAGTACCTTCCAGAGGCTGTACCACCACTTTAAGTAAGTCAAAGGCTATGCAGAATAAAGCCAAGAAAAAGTTTAAGTCCGAAAGAACATGGATTTCTATTTAGTCCTTTTATTTGAATAAAGATCAAAAAATAATACAAAATCCCATGGATGAGAACTGTGTACTCCAACACCTTTAAGATAAACACTGTATCTTCTTTAGCTCCACAGCCTCAACCTTTTGAACCCAAAAGGAGGGCAAGTGAGCAAGACGGCTGGTGACCCAGAAGGAATTGTACCTCTGTGCTACTCCAGCCTTCTCCAGATACATCAAAAAATAACTACTCTTGATTGCACAGGTGCTAATGTGGGCAATTTTCCCTGCCCACAAATCTGTTACAATCATACTGGGGTAAATCAAGCATTTTCAATTTGTTAGTATTTAAGAGGCAGGACTACAGAGCAGAGAGGAACCAAGGATCTACAGGCAAGGAGATGCTTTTCCTTCTAAACTTTCACATAACGACTCATTCCTAATGGTGGTTGCTATAATCCAGCTGACGCCAATGCTTTTCTCCACATGGAACTAAAGTGGTTACTTCAGGGAAGAATTTGTTCCAACTCTTCCTGCTTGTCTTTTTTTTTTTTTTCATCAGAAGGTGTCTGACTTCAGTAAGGGCATTTTTAATATCTCAAGGGCTTCTTTTAACAGACTCCCCTGAGAACTTTTGGGAGCAAGTTCCTATAGAACAGTAACTCTAAAACCTAGAATCATAGACTGTAAGAATCTGATTAAACCTTATTCACAGAAAAATGCACAATCAACAAAATTCTCCCAGCCAGTCTATGGACCCGTTAAGAACTTCCAGCCTACAGACTATGGAACGGAGAAAGGTCAGTGAGGGAGTGGCGTCCTTGGAGCCTAAAAACAAGACCTCTTCCTCCCCTCCTCAATCAGCAAGCGGGAGCACAGTGGGAGCGCTAGAGCAGGCTCACTCTTGAGAGTGTAAGAGTTCCACTCAATGGCAACTTGGCTTGGACCTGGAGAAACTTGGAAGCTTTCCTTCACCTCTCCTTTAAGAGGCGTCAGACCTGCCGTGTGGTCTGAATGTTCTGCTGGCCCACAGAGCACTCCTGCTGTCTTCTCTCTCCCTGACTCATATCTCCCTGGCATTTTCTTCAATAAACCTCTAATGCTTCTAATCTCATGTAGGGTATGCTTCTAGGAGGCCTCAAACCACACACCTGCAGTGCTGCTGTTTTCACAGCACCTTTACACAGGGCCCAGAGGAAGGAGCGCTGGACTCTCCCAGTCCTCACGCCAGAGCCACACCACAACACACAAACTGTCCCCATGAAGACAATGACTTTTCAGACTAGTCCAGTTGGATGAAGGCCCTGGAAGCCAACAGGCCAGTTATGTTCTAGTTTCACAGACACCATGGGGAGTTTGCAGTTTCTGCCTGCAGGTTTCAGACAAGCCCCACTAAGCATAAGTGCCAATGCTATGAGAGAAACTGGCATGAAGGCCAAATCAGTAAGGTAAGATGTCTGAAAAGCCTTACCTTTGTCAGGCCTGAAAATATGACCCTGACTCATGACGGAGGTGTCTTTCATGTTTATACAACACTAAATGTGGAGCAGCACATTCATAAACCAAGTTCTAGAAAGTGATCACACTGTCTGACAGGAGAAGACAGTTTGGTCAAGTAAAAGGAGCCAAATCAAAAATCCTATTCCAAAGTATAATAAATGACCTTTTGTATTCACTAGAAAGATTCCAATAGCGGTTAATATGAGGCTCAGAGTCAGTTCTCAAGTGTGCCAGTAGGAGCAACAAAGTGTGCAAATGCTCTTACTTGAATGCCACAATGCCCCAATCCCAGCATCAGCTGAGGTTTTCAACCAAAGGAGTAGTTAAGATTCTGAGGTAAATACAAGGATCATGTCAGAATCCAGCCATATTGTATCACTTGTCCTAAATCATTTCTGTTCTACTGTTAACGATTCAGGGCATGCAATATTAAACAACTGTACCAACCTTTCCTTGTCTCCTAGTAAGACATTAAAAGATCAAATCAGCATTATTTTTCAATTGACATTATGATAAAACACTGTTATAAAACAGGACAGAACACTGTTTGTAGATGACATGATATTGTACAGAAAAAAACCCTAAAGAATCTACTCCAAAACTACTAGAACTAGTATCTGATTTCAGCAAAGTTGCAGGATACAAAATTAATACACAGAAATTTGTTGCATTCCTATACACTAACAATGAACTAGCAGAAAGAGAAATCAGGAAAACAATTCCATTCACAATTACATCAAAAAGAATAAAATACCTAGGAACAAACCTAACCAAGGAAGTGAAAGACCTATGAAAACTACAAGACATTCTTAAGAGAAATTAAAGAGGACACTAATAAATGGGAATTTATCCCATGCTCTTGGGTAGAAAAATTAATATTGTTAAAATGGCCATCCTGCCTAAAGCAATCTACAAATTCAATGCACTCCTTATCAAAATACCAACAGCATTCTTCAACGAATGGAACAAATAGTTCTAAAATTCATATGGAACCACAACCACTAAAGACCCTGAATAGCCAAAGCAATCCTGAGAAGGAAGAATAAAGCAGGGGGGATCTCACTTCCCAACTTCAAGCTCTACTACAAAGCCACAGTAATCAAGACAATTTGGTACTGGCACAAGAATAGACCCATAGACCAGTGGAACAAAATAGAGAGTCCAGATAGTAACCCAAGCATATATGGTCAATTAATACATGATAAAGGAGCCATGGATATATAATGGGAAAATGACAGCCTCTTCAACAGCTGGTGTTGGCAAAACTGGACAGCTACATGTAAAAGAATGAAACTGGATTACTGTCTAATTCCATACACAAAAGAAACTCGAAATGGGTCAAAGACCTGAATGTAAGTCATGAAACCATAAAACTCTTAGAGAAAATTAATTCTCTTGAATATAAACATGAGCGACTTCTTCATGAATATATCTCCCGGGGCAAGGGGAACAAAAGCAAAAATTAACAAGCGGGACTATATCAAACTAAAAAGCTTCTGTACAGCAAAGGACACCATCAGTAGAACAAAAAGGTATCCTACAGTATGGGAGGATATATTCGTAAATGTCATATCCGGTAAGGGGTTGACATCCAAAATACATAACAGCTCAGTGCCCCAACAAACAAAAAGCAAATAATCCAATTAAAAAATGGACAGAGGCGCTGAACAGACACTTCTCCAAAGAAGAAATTCAGATGGCCAACAGGCACATGAAAAGATGCTCCACATCACTAATCATCATGGAAATGCAAATTAAAACCACAATGAGATATCCCTTCACACCAGTTAGGATGGCCAACATCGAAAAGACAAACAGCAGCAAATGTTGGAGAGGGTGTGGAGAAAGGGGAACCCCCCTACACTGCTGGTGGGAATGTAAATTAGTTGGACCATTGTGGAAAGCAATATGGAGGTTCCTCAAAAAACTAAAAATAGAAATAGCATTTGACCCAGGAATTCCACTCTTAGGCATTTACCCTAAGAATGCAGGAGTCCAGTTTCAGAAAGACATATGCACCCCTATGTTTATCACAGCACTATTTACAATAGCCAAGAAATGGAAGCAACCCAAGTGTCCATCAGCAGATGAATGGATAAAGATGTGGTACATACACACAATGGAATATTATTCAGCCATAAGAAGAAAACAAATCCTACCATTTGCAACACCATGGATGGAGCTAGAGGGTATTATGCTCAGTGAAATAAGCCACGCGGAGAAAGACAAGTACCAAATGATTTCCCTCATCTGTGGAGTATAAGAACAAAGCAAAAACTGAAGGAACAAAACAGCAGCAGAATCACAGAACCCAAGAATGGACTAACAGTTACCAAAGAGAAAGGGCCTGGGGAGGGTGGGCTGGAAGGGAGGGATAAAGGGAATAAGGGGCATACGATTAGCGCACATACATAGCGGGGGGGGGAGGGGGGGGGGCACAGAGAAGGCAGTATAGCACAGAGAAGACAAGTAGTGACCCTATGGCATCTTACTACACTGATAGACAGTGACGGTAATGGGGTATGGGATGGGGACTTGATAATGGGGGGAATCTAGTAACCACAATGTTGCTCATGTGATTGTATATTAATGATACCAAAATAAACAAACAAATAAATAAATAAAACAGGACAGAAGGAGAAATCTGTTAGAGTTCCTCTGAAATTCTCAAAGTGCAAATAATCAAATGCTTTGTTTTGCAAGCTCCCCTCCATTCTTAGTTAATGATGTTAAGCTCTTAATGACAAAGAAACCAAGCCCACTGATCTAGTTTAAAAGCAAACCATAGACTTGTTTTAACCAAGCATGACAACAAAGCGATTGAGCAGCTTTCTAAACTGCCAGAGCAGTGGGCACTACCTTGCATAGGCTGCTGTTAAATCAGCACTTCATAAATCCGTGTGGGCTCCTGCCCATTTAGATGATCTCTCTATGCAGAACCGACAGTCTAACACTGGCTCTTCCAAGCACTAAAAATCATCTCTGCTAAGCCAACTCACTGTTCAGACGGGTCCTCTTGAATGCAGCCTTTATTACAACCTCACTGCTGCTTCCTACACTGAAGGAATACCATGTTTTCTAAGTCAGGAGTTCTTCTTTTTCTCTTTATTGTAATCAGGGGTCTTCCGACGACCCCAATACTGTCACAAAGCACAGTGCTTTATAACAGTAAAGCTTCTGGAAAACCCAAACAAAAGACACGTCACCCGGTGACGTCAGCCTATATACAGTTCTGTGTGGCTGCAGCACATAAGCAAATCCATTCTTGTGCCGTTTCTCGGAAAAGCTTTTCAGTAAATGCACTCATGCTGCTACAGGAGCTCTTCTCTGCAACAAGCCGCCCATCTGCCATCAACAAGTTAAGACTGACAGAACTAACGGCTGCGGAACCAAGAGACTAAAGCTTTAACCATCTGAGCAGTTAGAGAAGGATGAAATTATTAACATATTCAAAACTGCTTTAGGCAATCAGAGTGGTCGCAGAAAATGAAACCAATGCTTTCGAGAGGAATATCCTAAGGATAAAACAACCCACCCTGGTGGATTCAATTTTACTCAGAAAGGCTGGGACACAGAAAACAGGAAACTGGTCAAAGGCTCCTGCATGTTCGAGCCTTTTACAGACTCACTGCGTTGAGTCTAACAACCGCGACTGAATGCAGCCTCCAATGTGCTCAGAAGAATGGGTAAGTCCATGCCTTTATGTGTCTTGACAGTCAGGCAAGGAATCATGGTTTTTAAAATAAGCCACTGAATTCACATTTTCTGAGGGAAATCACTATCATATTTTTGGCCTTTGACGTTTAGGCAAAAGCATATACTGCTGATGAAAGGACATGTTTTATCTTTTCTTAATGGTTTAAGTTTTGTTTTCTAGTCCTGTAGCAAGGGTAGTTTATCTGCACCAAATAAAAAATAACTTAGATGCAGTGAAATCTTTCACCATAATGCTATGTTGTTTTTTTAATAACCCATATGTTCTGCTGAAATATATCCTATCTTCTTGTTTTCTTTAAATTATATCCTGCAGGCTCACATTTCAAGTGGCCATTAGGGGCCCCTATGCTGGCAGCAATATATGCAATGAGTATGGTTTTAAAAATGCTGCCTGCCCTGGGTATGGCGTGTCCACCCAAATGCCGCTGCGAGAAGCTGCTCTTCTACTGCGACTCTCAGGGCTTCCACTCAGTGCCAAACGCCACAGACAAGGGCTCTCTGGGCCTGTCCCTGAGGCACAATCACATCACAGAGCTCGAAAGGGATCAATTTGACAGCTTCAGTCAACTTACCTGGCTCCACTTAGACCACAATCAAATTTCAACAGTAAAAGAAGATGCTTTTCAAGGACTATATAAACTTAAGGAATTAATCTTAAGTTCCAACAAAATATTTTACTTGCCAAACACAACTTTTACCCAACTGATTAACCTGCAAAATTTGGACCTGTCTTTTAATCAGCTGTCATCTCTGCACCCAGAGCTCTTCTACGGCCTTCGGAAGCTGCAGACCTTGCATTTACGGTCCAACTCCCTGCGGACTATCCCAGTGCGCCTGTTCTGGGACTGTCGTAGTCTGGAGTTTCTGGATTTGAGCACAAACCGTTTGCGAAGTTTGGCTCGCAATGGATTTGCAGGATTAATCAAACTGAGAGAGCTTCACCTAGAGCACAATCAGCTGACGAAGATTAATTTTGCTCATTTCCTACGGCTAAGCAGTCTGCACACACTCTTCTTACAATGGAACAAAATTAGCAACTTGACATGTGGGATGGAGTGGACCTGGGGCACTTTAGAAAAGCTAGACCTGACTGGAAATGAAATCAAAGCCATCGACCTGACAGCGTTTGAAACGATGCCTAATCTTAAAATACTCCTCATGGATAACAACAAGTTAAACAGCCTTGATTCCACGATCTTAAACTCCCTGAGATCCCTCACAACTATTGGCCTCTCTGGCAATCTGTGGGAATGCAGCCCTCGAATATGTGCTCTGGCCTCCTGGCTGGGCAGTTTCCAAGGCCGGTGGGAGCATTCCATCCTATGCCACAGCCCTGACCACACCCAAGGAGAGGATATATTAGATGCAGTCCATGGATTTCAGCTCTGCTGGAATTTATCAACCACTGTCACTGCCATGGCTACAACTTATAGAGATCCAACCACTGAATATACAAAAAGAATAAGCTCATCAAGTTACCATGTGGGAGACAAAGAAATACCAACTACTGCAGGCATAGCAGTTACTACTGAGGAACACTTTCCTGAACCAGACAATGCCATCTTCACTCAGCGGGTAATTACTGGAACAATGGCTTTATTGTTTTCTTTCTTTTTTATTATTTTTATAGTGTTTATCTCCAGGAAGTGCTGCCCTCCCACTTTAAGAAGAATTAGACAGTGCTCAATGATTCAGAACCACAGGCAGCTCCGATCCCAAACACGACTCCATATGTCAAATATGTCAGACCAAGGACCATATAATGAATATGAAGCCACCCATGAAGGACCCTTCATCATCATTAATGGTTATGGACAGTGCAAGTGTCAGCAGCTGCCATACAAAGAATGTGAAGTGTAATATCTACTCATCATGAAAAATTACATCAGATAAGTAACCTATTTTACATAGTAGGGGCTAAATACATATCTAATTTTTACCAATGGTGACATTAAGCCTAATTTTCCAAACCAAGTGGAGACTTAAGTTTTTGAAGTGTTGAAGTATTTTTAATTTTTTTCAATGAAACCATATTTTAAGTGTTGAAATGAAGCAAGCTCATATTACTTTGCATTCTTGCTGGAAAGTCTAAAAATGCTTACTTCAAAATAAGATGTTTCATGTATGTAATTATGTATTATCGGGTAAACATTTACACTAAAGTCTCCATATGCTATTTTTTTCTACTGAAAACAGTTTGGAAAGAAGCTCCCAAGTAGAAATGGTATGGATCAATACTTGTTTGACCACTGCTCTCCATCCCAAGTACCACAACTGGCTTGCTGCTTAAAAAGGAGATTTAGCAAAGTTCTCTTGTATGATAATTTGGTATTTACTCAAATCTATAATTTACTGCCGGTGTGGGAAGTAGAATTTCATATATACTGAAGACTGGTAAAGATGAAACACTCTTCTTTCAGAGTTTTTGCCTGGGTTAGTAGATATTATCAAAGTCCACATCATGAAACCAGAGCCTTTTATGTAATTCTAATAAGCTGAGTGACTCTCAAAATATATTTAAACAATGAATCCAAGTGATTGTGAAAAAGCTTCATTACAATGAAATCAATACTAAATAATTACACTGATTTCATATACTCTCTAGCTTATAAGGACATTTTGATTTTTGTGGCATTTAGACAATTATTTTTAACTAGTACTAAATTACCCTTTCACTTATTAGTTCACTAAATCCTATATTTTCCATTATATGTAAAAATATTTAGAAATTATTTTGGAGAGAAAAGAGATAAACTGATTCAATAATCCTATGACCTTACCTATTATCACTAGGTTGGAAATGATTCCCACTAGCTGGAAAGCACACACAAAAATACACTCTCTCTGAACTGTCATGATCAGAAATGCCTTGACAAAGGGTTTAAATCTTTTTTCTGCATTTTCCTGATTTTCAAACCTCAAAAAGCCAAATTAAAAATAACTGGCTAGCCGTAGGCATAACACTGATTTTTACTAGAATACATTATAAAGGAACCATGAAAGAAACCACTTTCTAAATATTATATGCTAAAATTTGACCTTTTAATGAAGATAAATTCACATTATAAGAGCAGTTCCTTCTAAGTGAAGGGGACATATTACTGAGGCAGACCTTCTCATGGTAGACAATCTACATGCCTCTGCAGCCACACAGTGGTTAAGCTGAAGGTGGCACGGAGGTGAGGGGATGAAAGGAAAAGGCATCATTTTGAAATCTGACTCACAAAAATGGGTTAGCTGAAGTTAGAAGGCAGCCAAGAGGGAGGCGAATGGGTGATGTACACAGCCTGCATGGAGCAGACCAAGGCCCTAGGAACTGCAGCTGAAAAGGGAGGGGGAAAGTTCTCTCGTGTTAATAAAAACATACATAATTAATAAATAATAATGATGCCACACTTTTCATGCAGAAAAGAGCTACAATTATTCTACTTCTTTAATTACGTTTTCTATGGAGAAACTATGACATATGTGGGATTTAGACACAAGTTACCAATTCATACAGAATTTTTCCACAGACAAGGTTCCATGTTAGTAGCAAAAATGTGAGATTAGATTACTGAGTTGACCTTAGAAGAATGAACATTTTACAAGTGACATTTACTGTATGTCAAAAATGGTATAAATCCTTAGAGAAAACCACTACCATTAAAAAAAGTTATCTTTTCCTTAACATGACCATAAACATGATACCCTTCCCTCAAGGCATATTTTCTTCCCAGAATTGAATTGAAAACATGTTAAGATTACAGTTTAACCCATGAGATTTAATTGTAATTTTTTGTTTAATACTGAGAGGGGTGTCTACCTATATCTCAAAGAAAATATCTCAGTAAAAAGCAGACAAGATCACCAATTACAGTAAACATGTGCTCTCATATTTTTTAAGGTGGATAGATTGAGTTTGACAAAGTCTCAGCCCAGTCAAGTTCAGCTGATCTTGAATGGTGACCACTTTATCTCGTTAAACCAAACCCCAGGCCTGCACAGAGCAGACACAGGAGCCAATTTTACAGCATAGAGCACAGCTCCCTGCCTCCCTAGAGGGGTTGGATCAGGTGACCCCATCACAAATGAGGGCTCCACAAGCTAAAATTTACTAACCCACGTATCAGGTAAACACAGACACCTGTCAAGGGACTGTTTTGCCACAAAACAACTGTGTCCTGAACACACAAGATTTTACTAGCTTTGAAGGATAGCAGGAGTATTTTCCATCATTTCAATCACAACCAAAATTAATCAAAATTCTGAGGAGAAGGATGAGAAATATTGCTGGGGATCCCCATATTAATCTTAAAGACTGCAGTAGGTAAAATAGACCAGTTGGAAAAGCAAACCATTCAGTCATTCAGGAGAACAGCATGCCAAGGCCACCAGAGCATACTTGCCAGTTGAAAAATAACTGATATTTTTGCCTCTGTTTTTTTGGTAATGCTCTCTGAGAAAAGTGAGTAACAGTGCCAAACAGCATTTTCCTTTATCATTTAAAATGCAAGCTTCCCTTTTCAACTGCCTAATAGAAGGCAGGATTCCATATAATGTTGGCCTGTTTGTGTTTGGGTATCAGCACAGGTTTGAGATGAGACTGGTTAGTCATATGACTTCTCTTCACTGACTGGCCAGGGTGGAAGAGCATCAGAGCTTCACTGCAGATCTGTTAACACAATGTCAGGGGCTTCTGTTTTTCTGTCTAGTTTTATCCTGTGCAACGACCCTCTGGTCCCCCACCCCACTTCCCCCCACCCCATTTTCAAGGTTAGAGGAAAGTGACCACTTAATCAAGAAAAAGAAAAATTATTAAATCTCTCTGGAAAAAGGAAAGCTAAAGATGGCTATGATACTGTACCCACTTAGTAACCAATAGCTAGTTTGGAATAATTTACATTCATTTCTGTAGCTTGCAGGGATTTCAATCACCTTTCTGAAATGAGAGTGGGCTGTAAATCTGCATATCTACACACATTCAGAGAATACCCACTGCCAACACTAAATAGCAAAGATACTAATTTTTAAGCCAAAAATCTGCACTAACACATGTAATTTCTTAATGTGCCTGAGTTAATTTCTATACCAATTCAATGAATGAAACTGATTGAACTCCCCAACTCCACTAATTACTAAAATCCATCTGCTTATTCTAATGCTAGTCACCAAGAGCTAGACTTCATCTTTCCAATAAAAATAAGCCTGCATTATGCAGTTATAGCACAGAAAAGACAAGTAGTGACTCTATAGCATCTTACTACACTGATGGACAGTGACTGCTGTAATGGGGTATGTGGTGGGGACTTGATGATGGGGGGGGAATCTAGTAACCACAAAAACCACAAAGTTGCTCACGTGATTGTATATTAATGATACCAATAATAATAATAATAATAAGCCCTATGTAGCACTACGTCTGAATCTAAAAATTCAAAACAGACATGTCATTTTCTTAAACATACTTCCTATACATAGCTAATATCAGGGGAAAAGCTATAAATGCCCTGTTCTCTCTCTGAAGTGTAGATATCAATACAAAATTTTGAAATAGTTATTTTTGGAAGCTGACTTACATGACCATATACCTAATAAGAGCAATACAGTGACAGACCTGTCTCAAAAGTCATGCTTTTCATAGCTTATTGGTTAAAGTGCTTCAGCCAGAAACAAAGATAAAGGTGACAAGGCCATCCATAGATAATTACATATTTCTGTTCCTAACCTAGGGCAAACTTGTAGTACTTGAATAATTTAAGGCCAAAAACAAATAGAAAATGACTGTTGAAGCTTTCACACTGCTACTGCAAATATGTGGAAACATCTGCTGCTCCTTCAACTAACCTATTTTTCTGGAGCAATTAAAAAAAAGTTTGATATATGGAATGTTTGCTGAAACCTTCCTATCAACATTGAGACTGTAAACTAAAAGTACAGTCCAAATATATTGTGTTCAATCACCTTAAGAGCCATTTTTTTTTTTTGGTGGGAGGTGGGCAAGTGGGTTGGGGGTGGGAGGAAAATACTATTATATTGGGTGGAGGGAGGATTGTAACAAAGTGCAGTGTACAGAAAAGTTTTGTTATTAAAATTGTGTATACTGTAAAAAGTGAATGCCTTTTTTTTACTTTTTAGCTTTTCCTTGGTAACCTATCAATTTTGACATGTGAAACTTGAAAGAGCATTTGTGACACAGAAACCTTAAATGAATGGTTGTTTTGTACCATGTTCTCTACAATACCAAATGTGACAGTTGAAAAAAGGGCAGCTACTCACCACCCATCTTCAGAGAGGCAAAAGCAAGCTCAGAACAACATAAAGGTACAGGGAATGGGGAGGCGCCTGACTAAAAACCCACTAAGCCAATAAACAGCGGTCATGCAGTAAGAAGCAGCTCTGTCACAAGCCTTAGCAAGTGCTCAAACAACTGTGCATGGGGTTCATAGGGCCCAGACTGGCCACTGTCCCCCACCTGCCCCAACACAGGACTGCTGCCACAGCCTGAGGAGCTTCAGAAAGGCACTAATTGCCCACACCCAGCAAACAGCACCCTGGCCTCTACTTCAGGGGAGCTGGTTGGGAGTAGATCCCAGCAACACATTGCACACCACTCCTGGGAGGGGGTCTACAGACGCTCACCATGCTGACATCTCAAGGATTCCTACACGACTTACTCTACCCTAGACAAGAGCTCAGTAAGTAAGAATAGGGGAAAGGAAGGTAAGATTTTTAACTAGTGCCCCTCGCTCAGCAAAGATAAACATCCCCAGGACAGGATGCTGTACATGGCAGCACCGCATGGGGTACACAATGGCCCTGGCCTGGAGGACCTCACTGCCAGGAGCTGCCATACTCACTAGGATGCACTTACTGCTTCTCTGGGCTCAGAACAGTGAGGCAGGATCAGACATGTGGGAGAAACAAAGCCACCCCTTTCCCCAACCCCCAGGGATGAAGGGATCAGAGGGCCAAGAGAGCTGTCACACCAGGAATCTCAGCTGTAACTAGGGCAGAGGCAAGGAACATTGAACAAAATTTTACTGTCAAACTTGTCCAGTATACACTAGAGGGCATAGGTGATGGTGGTTTCAAATTGAAAAAAAGAACTAATTCTTATACTTCACATGGAGTTAAAAGCAGAGCTTATTAACATAATTCACATACATTTTAATCTTGAAAATCCCATGTAAAGTTACATCTGGTTTCTTTATCAGTTATTTTAATTAGTTTTGCTTATATGCCACAGCACTCTCAGGTTCCCACTCAAATTTATAATAGATTTCTTCAAGGTCTGTTTAGAGATTTTTCTTTCTTTAAATATATCTAACCAGCTGGGTACTCAAGTCTCCCTTAGAAAGACAAGATGTACTACAAACTGTCTTTTACAAAGAGAGAAGGGAATAAGGTGAAAATCACAGCTTTCCGAACATCTCTCCTTAGCATGAGTTACTTCTTACTAGTCAATGTTTTGGGAACACTCTTAAGGGACAGATGTTGAACCTCCGTTCCCCTACCTGAAGGAGACATTAAAGAGTAAGAAGTCTTCAAAGGCAAGTAATCACCCTATCCTGCAAAACCCATAAACTAAAAATAGCATCCCTTTATACATGGAGGCCCAAGCCTAGCCCATTGCCTCCAACACAGGACCTTCCATTAGAAACCTAACAGCAAGGAGCATTTGTTGAACAACAACCTTGAAGGCAGGGGCCAATGAATCCACCACACCCAAAGAGAGAAGTCTCTTCCCTCACTTGGGAACCATATTTTAAAACTGCAGCACCACAGACAACTCCCAAAGCCTTTTTACAACTTTCATCAAGAGATTTTACCAAGAACCACAGTGAAGACATAAATAAATGTCCTAACTTTAGTGAATACCCACTCAGAATTGTGTTCAGAGCACAAGAACTCCATATTTAGGCCCTGGCATTTGTACACACGCACATACACACACACATACAATCTTAAGGTTGCTTTTTCTGGAAATCCATCACACTCTACAGCCATTTATAATAGACTATCTGTTTTATCCTAAGAACCAAAAAAGTTGCTCTTGTGATCAATGAAAACACTTCCCATGGCCTCACTACCAAGTACAAGCAACAACTTCTCAGCATCAAAAACTATGTATTTATCATTTACATATAACCTACTTTTGTAAAGTCAAGGAAACGTAGCATAATAGATTTGTATGTAGAGGATGGTTGAAATAAGGATGTAAAAAAAGATCAAAAGCAGGGATTTTTAACCCTATGGGGCCAGGATATGTTTCACAGGATGCAAAAACCTCCTGAAATAATAACGCAAATATTGTATGAGTCTAGAGATGTCACCAGATCCCAAAGGGTTTTGTTAAATCCAATAAAAAGCCCGAGCACAGCACTGAAATAATTATTCTAGTACGCACTAATCTGGCCTTGATCTTTCAGAGGGCTAAGGCAGAGAACACAACCAACAGAGGGCTAAGGCAGAGAACACAACCAACAGCTCTTATCTGATAAAGGAAACACACTTGTTTACTAGGGGAGCGGGTGGAGGTGGAGGATGGGGGGGGACTCTTAAATGCAAAAGCCTGTGAATTATTTATAAAATAGAGCCAACCTTTAGGAATAAGGAAACATGTCAGAATTTATCTCCAATGAGGTTTTGGAGAATGGGCACATTTGTTCTTCACATCAACCCTGGAAAAGCTAAGGGTAAGGAGCCCATACAAGCAAACTGCATACTTGAGATGGCCCAAGGCTGGAGACTGTAAAGTTGGCGACAATGAACATGCACGTACTTGCAAGAGCAGTTCATGTTTCCTCTTACCACATCCCTGGAGCCCAAACTACAGTGTTTTACCACTTAAGGGACACCCAGTAAATACTCCCTCACATTACAAATCTTCTAGACTAGAAGGAATACAATTTAAAATTAAAACGTCTTCCACTACATCATGAATGAAGAGAGGCACATTTCATGCATCATCTCTTGCTGTGCTGATGGTAATCATAAATGTTCTCCTTGGGTAAGAATCTGTAAGATGGTAACTAATTTCCTAAGAAAATACATGTTTAAAAAGATAAAGAATTCACTGGCTTGAGTGGTCTCATAGGATCTGAGAAGTGACTAGTGGGTACCATGAGGGTTTGGGGTGGGAGTGGAGGGGATTAGGAGGGAAGGGGGATAAAAGGGCACAGAAATTCTCAATCATAATATAAGTTGTTTACAGGGACAGTAGTACAGCATGGAGAATACAGTCAGTGATTCTGGAACATCTTTCTACGTCGACAGACAATAACCGCACTAGAGGGAGTAAAGATTTAGTAATGTGGGTAACTGCTGAACCACTGCATTGGAAATCTGAAACCAATATAAGATTGTATATCAATAATACTTTAATAAAAAATACATTTAAAAAATTAAGAAGAAATCTAGCAGCCACATTTTAAAAAGAAAACAAATTCACTGGCCTGAACAGCTATCAGAAATTTAACTGTCCCTTTAAAATTCGAAACTCATTCTAGACATCATTAGAAAAAACACTTAGATTTCAACTGGAGCAAACAGCACAGTGATTAAAAGTGTCTCCACACTTGGACCTGTGACCCTGGACAAATCTTTCAACCTCACTGTGCCTTGGGCCTCTCACCTCTAAACATGGAATTAATAGCAGTAACAACCATAAGGGGATTTAATACATGTGAAGTCCTGAGAACAGGATGGCACACAATAAACATTCAATACATGTTTCCTATCTTTAATAGCAGTATGTTGAGAACTAGACACAACAGATCCATCAAACAGAGATACAATCATACTAAAAACATGTCAGACTTTTGTGTTGCTCTCCAAAACTCTTTACTTTCTAGTCTTACTTTCCCCAAGTTAACGCAGAGCATCTAAAATGAAGACTGATAATTAGTGAGGGCTTTTAATAAGCCAACAGTCTAGATACACTTTTTATATCTAATACTGATGCAACACTAACCACATTATCTCATAGTCAAGTTATCTGCCTTATAAAATGTATTAGAATAATAGACATGACATTACTGTGGTTTGGATATAAATCAAAGCTAAATTGCAAAAGATTTAGAATCCCTAATTCAAAAATTCCTTCTGGGTAAGGTAGTCACTTAAAATCAAGTGATGTTTCATTTCCTTATTCAGCAAAATTATTGACAATACATACTACATATATATGTTTACATAGGATACTATTTTTCAAGAGAATTAAGAATCTCATTGATATCTCAGCTTCTGACAATTTTATTTAATTTATTTATTTTTTAGGCAGATTAAAAGTTTTAAAGGTTACTTAAAGAGAGAAGTGCAGCAGCAGGCAACCTCAGCAAGGAGAGGCGTCCTGAAAGGCTGGAGAGAGAATGTTTAAGATTAAAAGGCTACACACTTAGAAAGTGCAGGTGACCTCAGAGAGAGGAGCGCCTGACAATTTTATTTTAGGACAAAATATATGGCTGAGAATTAAGGATCACTATTTGTTCTTTTTTTTCCCCCTGCTTAGAGAAAAAAAAAAAGTACTTCCAGTCTACCACATCTAATTTAGGAAGCAAACCATCCAATTGTGGCAGATTTAGTTCCTAAGCAGATATGCCACAATTATTGAGGTATATGAGCAGAAGAGGTACGAAAATTAAAAAATGCAAAGATAAGCCATTAGCCTTATCTGAGGGTGCACATGTGACAGCATGTCTTGTGATTGCTGGAGTGATCCTCCATATTACCAAAATCTCTATTAAATAAAGCTTGCTTGGAATTAAGCTGCCTTAATGAGTACATGCATTTAGTCTTACCAGAACCTGAAGATCTCATGGCCCAGATTTTCCATACCAAGACCTTCTTTCTTGGCATATTTTTTCAAAGATCATGATGCATTTTATGCAACAAGGAAAATCACTTTATCTCTTCCTTCTTCCACAGCTTTTCTCCACTTTCCCACATTTCTTGACACTGGGCACATGAACAAACTTTTCACATACCTACTTTTCCTCATGGTTTCCCAAATCCAAGAAAAACCACATTACTGAGCAGAAACGATTCTGCTACAGTATATCTACTGCTGAGCAAGCACCAACTAAGAAATATCTATAAATTTAAAATAGTCCTCCATTCCACAAAATTAAGTGCTGATGCTGCAAACTGCTGAAATACTATTATAAAGTCCACACAATTTGGGAAATATTATAAACACAATCAATCACTTATCTGAGTTGTCTTCTCTGTCTACCTTTCTCTTTGTACAGATCCAAGTATCAAACAGTGTTTTCAACTTTGCTTTTACTTTTTTAAAAGACCAGGAATACCAGTTATTTAAGAATGTATCTGCTTTTAACGATTAGTACTCACTAGAGCTCTGTGAGCAAATAAAATCTCCAACACTCTTCACATCTTTAATGTAAATAGCTATTTCACTGTTTTTCTTTGGGGATGGGGAATATGCCTTGGGGTGCAGAGAACATGGGTGTAGAGGAGATGACTGTGAAAATTTGAGAAATGTAGTATTCTTTAGGTAATTATAAGCAGTAATCCTTACATCCCTTATCTACACTCTAAATGTCATAGCAGTTTTGTTAGGATTCCATAGACAGAACTGGCCAAAAAGAGACTGACCTTTCACATAAATACATGTTCTGCCACAGTATTTGCTCCACATAGAAAAAAGACACAAGCATCAGGCAGTGGTCACTGCCCCATGCCAGGCACACACTAAGAATGGTGTTCAGAAGTAACCCTGACAGCGTTACTTCTATCAACTTCCCTAACCTTTCCGTGAAGTTCATGAGAGGTGGAAATGGCAGTGAAAAGAAAGGGAAAGGAGCTGACTACCCTCAGACACTCCCATAGGCATCGGGAAGGCTGCCCTGGCACCACCTCTCCCTGTTTTCTTCTGACAATCCCTTCAGGCCAGTGTGTGTAGAACTGCTGACACTTGCCATCAACTTCTAACAACTAGAGTCCATTTTATTACTGTAGTAAAACTGCCATTCTAAGATTTATCTATTTACTCTACATAAAAACCTCATAGTAGGTGGTCAGGAACTTTCTTCCTTGTTATGCAGCTTTCCCGAAGTGTCAAAAGATATAGTGCATAAGTGGGCATCATCTAATCACCCATTTTATGCTTGCTTAGAATTAGATGTGATGTGAATTACAGATGGAATATGAAGAACCAACAAACTAAAAGGGTTTATCTGAAGTCTAGTTGACATTTTTCACCAAATACATTGCCATAAATTGTTATAAAAATTATTAAACAGATTTGTTAAAAACATAAATCTTCTAGCCTCTCAAAACAATTATCAGTATTCTGAAGATCTTGCCCTCAAAATATTTTATGCCAATTTTTCTACACACACACTCTTCAGTTTAAGGGGAGAGGGGAGAATAGATAAAACCTATGAAAGACTAGACTCTTATTCTGTTATTAACCAGCAACTGAATTCCAAGACTTGATATTAATTGAGATTAAGAACACTGTGGATGGCACAGATTGGGAAGAGGAAGGATGTGAAAGATTAAGATTCAGTTTTTGAGATGTTAAAGTTGATATGTTTATTAGCCATTCAAGCAGAGATGACAAGTCCAGGATAAAGATCTTGACTGGAAATACAATTCTGAAGTCATCATCAGTGAATAGAGGTATTTAAGTTATAAGCCTGAATGAGATCACTAAGGGCTTGAGTGTAGATGAAAAAGAGCCTCACAGAACCACACTTTTCATCCTATACCAGTCTGAGAAATCTTTAAACAGTATCTGTCAAACAGCAGCCAACAAAAAAAGGGTGAGTTTCAAGGGCAGCATCTCCTCAACATCAAAACTACTTGAGCAAAACATGTTCTATCAGAAAACTAATGGGAATAAGGTCTACCTAATTCATGAAAATAACCTAAAACATTACATATCAAAGAAATTATCAATTAAGGGTCTGCACACACAGTGCTTTAGAAAGTGCAAATGACAACCAACATTAACAATCTATCATTCATCACACCTCTGAGTATGGTCTCCATGTCAAGCAGGCGCAAGAGACAGAAGGTCCTGCTCTCAATGAGGTCAATGTAATTGACCAAAATACCAATGAGAGATCATGGGACAAACAAGAAAAGCAGGTTTTAATTGGGGGAGGGAAGGCATGAAGAACATACAGCTTACTTGAACTATGACAGTCATGTTTATGACAGTTTATTACACTTAAAATCTATACATTTCTCTGTGTATAAAAATTACCATTAAAAAACTGAACTCTATTTAATGATATGCATGCTGCAATGTTTAGAGATGAAGTATACAAGTGTCCATAACTGAGTTTGAAATGCATCCAAACAAGATGGATACAGGGATGAATAAGTATGTAATAAAGCAAATGTAACAAAATGTTGACCACAGACTCTAGGGAATGGGTGTGTA
The DNA here is from genome assembly GCF_040802235.1 of Manis javanica. Lineage (NCBI taxonomy): Eukaryota > Metazoa > Chordata > Mammalia > Pholidota > Manidae > Manis > Manis javanica. The sequence goes on along the minus strand of NC_133169.1, from coordinate 85,921,928 downwards.
CACATGTACACACACACACACACACACACACACACACACACACACACACATGCATACATACATGGGTATTCACTATACAATTCTTTCAGCTTCTCTGTAATGATAATTTTCTTCATAAAATGTTGGAAGGAAAAGGAAAAAATATAGTAACAATTATAATGGCACTGGTAATCTTACACCTTATTATTCTCAACTAGACCTAGAGTGTTACATGGTGGTTACAGAGCTTAGATTCTGAAGCCAGGCCAGGTTCAAAGTGTAAGCACATTTACTTACTACCTGTGAGACCAAAAGTCATTTAACCTTTATGCCTTAACAGTACCAAACTCATGCTCTGAAGACTAAATTGGAATGTGTTTAAAGCACTAAGAACAATTCCTGTCACAGAGTAAGTACTAAGGTATGAACTGTTTTATTATTATCATTATTAAATATTTTTAAAGTAATTCTATAACTACTACTTCGACTTCCAATAGCTGAGATGCTAAGGTAATAAGCCCTTGTCTTCAATGTATACTTTAGTTGGAGGTATAACTTGCAATATTCAATAAATACTAATAAAAGAAAATAAGCCCAAAAATGTGAATTGGATGGTACTAGCTAGATTACTGATTATTTAGAGAATAGGAAGGGCACTAAAGAAAGCAGTAGAGAAATTAGCCTTAAATTTTGGTGCCAAAGTACCAGCAGGATTCCAATGTGGCTGGGTGTGGGGTATCCAAAACCATTCATCTGGCAGGTGGTACCAGTAAGGACAGCTACTCACAGCTTGGCCAAAGCAGGGTCAAATGATAAGGTGTTTTTGGGATCCAACAGGAGCAGCCACTCCAGACTTCTGGAGGTCTGACTGGGGTATAACAATCAAGTAGTGCCTTAGAAAACTGTATTCTGGCAATTTGCTTGTTTTGCTGGAAAAAACAAAACCCAGAACTTCCCAACTATCAGAAAAGCCTATTAAAAAGAATGGATAAGGGAAACAGGTTTATTTAAAGGACAAGTAAAGGGTATTAAAGGCAAGCAATGGTCAGCTGAGAAAAACAAATAACTATCTCAAAGAGCTTTGTTCAAGAGAAATGGGCAGCAGGCTGGGACACGAGCGGAAAAGATTTAAGAAGAAATCATTTGTTCACAGGATGTACTAAATAAAGAAAGCAATTATAATGGCACTGGCAATCTAACACACTATTAAATTTCAAGTTTTCACTATTTATCTCCCAGCTGAAACTATATCCTGGAAAGACAGTCATCCATGCTTGCATATTCACAACTTTCTTTTCAAGCATCAATAAGGACATCCTCTCCTGAATTAGACATGGAAAAAGCAGAACCCATTTCTACTTTGTATAGTGTGGGACAAAGCTTTGCTTGGGTCCCACTCACTCTAGTAAAAGCTACCCCTTTTCCCAATCCTGATCATATACTCTTACAATTTTCAAAAAATAAATTTTCAAACTTTTAGAATAATTTGACTACCTAATGTATTACAAATATTAAACAGAAATGCAGGAGCAGTGTAGGAACAACCTGCTAATTTTACTCTCTCATGTAGTACAAAAGAATCTTATATGGTTTAATTTGCTACCTTAATATATAAGAGGTTCAATAATGACTTCTCTGTTGAAAAAAAAAACATAGTGGAACACACTACGTGGCATGGCTATGAATACAATTTTAATAAAAGTCCCAAATGGTTATCTACCTTCCATCTTAAGAACATAAACTATAGATGAAAAAGGACATCTTACGGGTTACACTTCACAATAGCAACAAGTTTCAGAAACTCAGAATCCTTTCATTCCCTACCCAAATTTAACTCTATCATGTCTTTAGTTCCCTCTCCATAATCAAATATTTCATCTTTCTTCAGACTCTTTCAGAAATCATAATTATGAGTTCTTCAATATCTCAAATAAGAACACACATTTCTTTCCACACCTTTTATTACAATCAAGACTAGCTGCTAGATTCCTTAACTTAGGTAAACCATAAAAATTATCAACGTCTAGACATGACATAAGAATTCTAAATTAATTTTGATTAACCAAAGGAGGGAAAAAATCAAATGGGGAGAACCTATCAGAAATCAACTTGTGTTCCTTTTTCCAGGTCTTCTTACAAGAAAAGGGACATGCTTTCCTCACCTCTGCTAAGCGAGCAAGGAAGTGGAGACCTTGTTTCACCCACCACACAACATATGGAAGTGTGGATTCCTTGTATACCTCTAGGCAAGTGTCCACAACAAAGAAACCACTGGTAAAAACAGCATTCTGAGCTTTAAAAGAAGATTAAAACTCAACAAGGTGCAAATTTTTAGCAAACAGGCAGAAAAAAAATGTTTTACCTAGTACGTATTGGATTTTCAGTCATTGCTATTAAAGGGCTTCTACTGATTAATCTACAATTTCCTACATCCACATATATTATTTATTTACAGGAACTGTAAGAGCTGGCTGGTCAGCTTGCTTGGTTAAAACATGAAGGTTAAATAAAGCCAGGCAGGTTTGGTCTTTGCGGACCAGTTTTGCTCTTCACATTCTAAACCCCAACATGTTTTCTCTGTCAAACTGAAAGTATCTGTCCATAGCTACAACTGGTACAAACAGTTAAAACTGTGAGGGATAAATGCAAATGCACTGCCAGCGATAGGGAAAAATCGTAAGGTTTGTCCCGTGAGGTAAGAAATCCCTCTCCTTACAAGAGGACATTATTGCATGAGCCATCATTACCCCATTACTGAATAGTCTCTACACAGAATAAGACTGCATTATAATAAATTAGCCCAAAAAAAGGATATTGGAAAAATGTCTACAGAAAGCCAAAGTGGAATTTTTTTTTTCTAATAAGGAGACCTAGTGAGTAAAATCGATTCTTATAATATTCTATTTCACTGTATCACAAAATGTCTGAGTCTTACACTATCACAGTTAGAGGAGTTTGTCGTACTGTTCTTTCTTCCTCTTCTTCTCACACCAGCTTTCTCTTCATTGAGGCTTGGCAGCCCACTCCTGCAGACTTTTCTTCCATCTTTCCTTATTCAGGAACTCTCAAGCATTTACAGTTTTCACTTAGGTCTATGTAAAAGAGTGTTTGTAAAGTACATGTGTTTAGCTAGTGGAAAATGGAAGCAAAAAGACCTTTTTCTATTTATTTCAAAAGGAAAGCTATTATTTAGTTCATATCTTGTTGAATATTTTCTTTTACACCTTTCGCTCCTTCCTCTGAGTCTTGTACCAGCCATTTTTACTTGATTAGAAAAAGAACCTCTTATTTGAATATGTGTAAAGTCACATTCAATGCTTACATTCAGGAACTTGTATATCCATAAATACAGCGCAGATAGCCACACAAATTTTGCAGATGTGGGTAAAAATAAAAGTTAAATGGACATCCTTCAAACTATTTACAAGTATAGAAATCCTGCAGATGTGATGTCAATGATGAGTGTGAAAGGAAAGTGGACCATAGAACACTACTGAAGGATAGGCTCTGAAAACCTTCACTAACCCAGCTCTGTGACAGGGATTCTTCCTTCATCCATCCAGGTCAAATAAACTTTGATCCTAAACAATTAAAATGGCCTATGTGAAAATAATTTTTATAAAACCTAAAAGCTCAAAACAAAATCAAGCAATTAATAACTACCTTGTATTCAACCATAAAATTTTTGCGAAGACTTCATATTTGGAATGTGTTGTGTGTGTGTGTGTGTGTGTGTGTGTGTGTGTGTGTATATATATATATATATATATATATATATATATGAAACTCTCATTTGAAATGTGAAAATTCTTTCCTCGAACCACTGAGTTAAACAGTCTCTTCTCTACTTTTGTACTACTTTCGCATGTGTTCCATACACACAGCCAGGGCATATTTCTTTTAGATATTTTTATTCAATTCTTCAGCAAGAACTGGGAAGTATACTTTTGCTGTAAGGTGTGTTACACAGGTATGAAGGAGTTTCCCTTCTAAAGAGTAAACCCCTAATGGAGGCTAAGACTCAAGCAGTAGCTATTACTGTCAATAATTGCTGACTTAATAAAAAAACTAATTGAGCACAAAGATAACGAAACACAACAAAGTTTAGACCACTTCCTCTATTTAAACTGAAGCAAGTATTTGCTAGTATAACAATATATGACAAAGTAGTACTTCAATTCACTAGAGGAAAAAAAGGTCATTTATTTAATAAATAGTATAAACACAAGTCACTATCTGGTAGAAATATTAAGTTGGAGCACTTTAACACCAAAGAGATGAAAGATTACGACAGACTTGTGTCAATTTAGTAAATCTGAAACTACATTTCCCAGAGTTCCCTTCCCTGCATATTCCAGGTTAACCTAGACCACATGAGACATCCTGGCATGAGATTTAGAAGTTGGAAATGAAGCAGCAACCACCTTTTTTATGTAGGGAAGGTAGGTGTGGGTGAAGAGTAAGGTCACACATACTGTTGCTTTTCTGCTGGCTCGCTTTGTTAGCATGGGGTTGCAACCATGACCATGACTCCCACAGGATTTTCTGTTAGCTTTTCTGACTTCTGGGCCAGGTGCATATTTAAATCTGTGACAAGGGGAACCACCTTCTCCTTTAGGAAACTTCTAACATTTGCATTGGAGGCTTGGATGTAGTGAGAGGCCAATATGAATTCCAGGCTGTCCTCATGGGGTCCATCTCATGTTCCAGAGTGACCCTGCCTCACATGTACTATCTTCTCTTGCATGCCTGCTATTCTCTAGCTCCGGCACCAAATAATCACCTCCCACAATTGCATGTCAAATTCCTGTAATAAATCCCGTATATCTTTCATAGTTGCTCTGCTTCTGTGATTGAACCCTGAGGGTGTGTGTGTGTGTGTGTGTGTGTGTGTGTGTGTGTGTACTTTGATATGGTGAAAAGAGAAAGCAAGCCTTATGCAATGTAAGATTTAGAAAAACACATGGAATACATGTGGCAGATACTAAGTTAACAGCTACACATATATAATATACAAAGAGCTCCAGCAAAGAAGACAAATCTGCCATCAGAAAAATGGGCACAGATTATGAACAGGTAAATCAAATGACCTATAAGTATATAAGAAGATTGTCTGAATTCAAAAGAAGTCAGGACACTGTAAATTAAAATAATAATGAGCTATTACTTCATACACATCAGATTAGAAAAATTAAAATGAATAATACCTGCTATTAGGATGTGAAGCAAAGGCTATTATTTTCTTACATTGGTGGTAGAACTGCAACTAGTTTATCCTTTTTTAGAAAATATCTACAAATATTAATTCAAATAAAAAAACATATATGCCATTCAACCCAGCAATTTCACAGAAATAAAATCCAGAATCTTATCTCACAGAAATAAAACATCAAACACAAGGCACTGCAACATTTTTAAATGCTTAAAGAATTTTTAAAGCAAATGCTGTCAAGATAAGAGGAGTTGCCAAATAATTTAGGGTATACCATACCATGAAACATTACTCAGCAATTAAAAGAATGAATTCGCAGTAAATTACAACACCTGAAAAGATTCCATGAGGTACTCGTGAACAGTAAGACACAGGTTTGTAAACAATGACCCCACTTTGATCAAGCAAACACCTATCCAAAAAGAATCTTTATGGGGCATGGGAAGGTGGAGACAGGAGATTTGTTATATAAACAAAGAAATGTAGATACTCATATCAGATTGCTTACACTGGTTCTTTGGGAGAAGATGTGGGATGGGGGAGGAATCTGAATGAAAGGAGGGAGCTGAGAGGAAAAGGGAAGTAAGACCCAGTGTGGGTATATAGGTCACATTCACGGAAAAGTTATGTGTATGTGTGAGTGAGTGTATAGAAGTTTAAAAAGAGGATTAGCTTTGCCTTTTCTGTCCTAATAGTTGTACTTGTTAAAAGTGAAGCCTAACTTCTTATAATAAAGGTAATATAGGCTCTAGGAAGGAACTACAATTGAACTGTAATAGTCATTGGATTCACTGGATCTTGGAAAGGAAGCAACAACGATGTAAAAAGAAAATAAAACAGAAATGGAAGAAGAATGAAGGCAGTGCTGAAGAGGCTGGAGTCATTATCTTGGAACACTGCCCAAGACAGAGGTGAAAGAAATACCTCCCTGAGTTAAGCCTGGAAACGAGAAATGTTACTGGTGGAGGGGATTTGACCAGTGACCCACAGCCTCACAAGCAAGGCTCATATTCATGGGAATGCACTGAGGCACTGTTAAAAATGTTGAAATATTACACACACACGTATGTTATTTAACAGGTTGATTAGTGCCAGGCCCAATCCAGGCCTCCAGAATCCTACTCCAGCACTACAGCACTACTGACTGGGTGGCGCCCATTTTAACCAGATGTACAATTCCTGAACATACCCCCTGCTTATTGTCAGAAATCATCCATCCCAAAAATGATAACATCACAGTCCAATCTTACCAACAGGCAATGTAGCATCACTTCCCATGATCACCTGCTGCCATGATCAACTGGACAATCCCCAGAGGACGTGAGGCCAAGGGGCCCAGAAGTCATGCGGTCAGAGATCAGGCACAGTATTGCCCAGCAGGACAGGAAGAGATACTCAGTGACAAAGGAGTCCAATAAAGAAAACAATGAAGGCAATGTTGGTTCTTCTTTCCTGACTGTCCATGTCATGCTCTAGACAGAATATTTTGTGTGATTACCCTGAACCTCAACGTCTCCCATATATCACTGGTAACACTAAATTGCAAGTTTTCTACTGTCACAAGGCTAAAAGTACTTCTTGTTTGTTTATTTATTGAACAGTCAATCTTCTTTCTTCCTAGAGCATATTGCACACCCATTTTACCATGGCTTTAGGAAATGCTCAGTATCACCAAAAAACCCTTATCAGGCAGGGTTTGTTGTTTTATGTTTAATTTTTGTACTGGTAATAGACCTATTTTAAATCTGCTTAGAGGTATTGCCTTTTGGACTCCAAAACCAGAAAGCATCACTCAAAGTTAAGAAAGAACAAATGAAGTTTTTCCAGACAAAAGCCAGGGTCAGGAGTTAAAGACTAGCAAATGTCAGATATGCAAAACTGAAAGAGACTACAGTGAAATGATAAAACCTTCAAACGCATTATAATGAAGATTACTTTAAACCATCTGTGATGAGAAAAGGTAATAAATTATGAAGTGTAAAGAGACCTGACATTCTGGAATAAACATTTCAAAGAGGACAGTAAATGCCTATTAGCTATATAGATAAGATATGCTATCATTAGTAATACTTATTTGTTAAACAGAAGTAACCTTATAGTATACAGAAGTCACTAATAGAGCACATAGCCTCAGGCGACTCAATCTAACTTGGCTGAAAAACAATTCAGACATGAAACAAGACACAATAATTATATTCCAGACATGTGAGGTTTATAGATCTCATTGTAACAAGAAGTGTAAGTTGATGCCACAGTAGAAAGAACAGGAACAGAGGCCTCTGAGATTAAACATCTAAGAAAGAAGCAGGAAAGTAAAAACAGACAGGAAAGAGCTTTCTTGAAAGAAAAAAAAAATGCAGAAGCTTTTGGCCAAAAGAGTGGGATGTGGAATGAAATTTGGTGGCCATATAACAAAGTATGTAATACTTAGGACAACATGTTTAAAAGGAAAAGAATTAAACAAGCAGAAGTCAGCAAATTAGAGAAGCATATTTTACAATCAAATAATATTAACTCTCAATACAGACACACATCATCTTTAACTCATGTTTGTATAGGTTTCTATATGTGTGTGCTTTTCTGTATCTACATAAAAGATTTCTGGAAGGAGATTTAAGAAACTGTATGGAAAGAAACTGTATGGCTAGAGAACAGAACAGGACTTCACATAATCTCTGATACTGTTAATTTAACCATGTAAATATATTACCTATTTTAAGAATTTAAAACAACTTTTTACTAGGTATAAAGAAATAAAGCAGCTGTAAGGATCTTAGGTCAACAACAGAGACGTACCTACTTTTTTCAAAACAAACCTATAAAAGCCAGCAGATGAAACATTTCCCATTACTCTTACCTTTAGTATCATTTCTGAAGCAACTAATAACCATTAATCCAATGAGCAAGTTTACAGATAACATGTGAAGGCAATTGTTCATATTCACTAAGAGTAGATGCCAGCCAGTGCCCCTCCTCACTTGGAAGCCAACCCACTTCAAAGATTTTTTGCTAGTAAAATTTTTCTCTTCATCCTTTTTTAGAGCTCTAAAGAAAAAGACTAACGTGAAACAGAAAGAAATCTTCCAGGCCTCACACTACCTGTCTCAGCATTTTTATACTACATAGGCAATGCCTAAACTTACTGGTTCTGGTTAATTATTTAACAAACTCTAGGATACTTAAATTCTCTTAAACAATGAGCTAATAGGTTTATTAGTAATACCAAAGTCTTATTTGTAACTCCATTTTCCTCTAGTGACAGATGTTTTAATATGCTAGAGAAATATAAACATGACTTGTAGAAAATGAATGAGAAAAGTGTATAGTCAGTTACAATATTCAAATCTTTAAAAATCTATTTCAAATGCAATCACCAAATAAATCCAAAATGGGTTGAAAGAATAATGAAGAGATTTTATACAGAGATGCCTAAACAAAACCCAATTCAGAAAATGAACACTGACCATCAGAGCACTTCCCCATGCCAGATAACTTAGAATTAACTATAAAGAAGTATGCCAGACCCAAGCAAAATATACAGTTAAGTAGTAAAGAGAACATATTATGAATCTGGAAATAAGGCCACCAACTTCGGGCAAGACAGTTAAGATAAACAGACAACAATAAAAAAACCTCTGCAATACAGTCAGCAGGGACACATTTGCTAGAAATTAATACAGTCTTTGGACATTATTACCAGAATGTACATAAAAAAGGGAAAATTCTCCAAATGTATTTGACCATTGCTGAAAAAGAAGAGAAGGGAAGGAATTAAGTTCTTCAGCTCAGCAGAAAGAGAAATGCAACTAATCCAAGAAATCACTGGAAAGCAGGTAAAAACTAAAAGTAGAGGACTGGAAGTTTTAAACCATTCAAAATATTAAAATTTATTAGCAATAGTAGTGGTAAAGTAACAGTGGCACTAACAGCAGGGGTTGTTTTACACCCTTTAAAGCATGCTATGTGTGTGTCCACATCACCATCATCCGCAACTCAGTGGCTGAGGTAACTGACACTTGGGGAACTTAGGTGACTCTTCGTATTCAGCGCAGCTGTCAAGAACTCAAACAATTTCCCTCCACAGAAAATCCTTTCGGTAAGAAATTTACCCTCATGCTCAGTTTATCTTAATTGCATATATATATATACACACATATACATACAAAGCTTCAAATTAGGTAGATTTTCCCACCCCAATAGAAGGACCAGTAAATCCCAGCTAAGATATGCAGGAGCCATATGACTCATCTCCAGAAGCTCAGGGAACAGCCGACGTGCCAACAACTCCTTCTGCGCTGACCAGAGGCACACTAGCCTACACAACCACGGCCATTGTCAGCTCTACCTTCATCTCCTCGGTCCCGCCTCATCAGCACCAAGATCCACAGAGCAATAACACAACTGGGAGCCACCATGTATTTCTTTTCTGTAATTCATAGAAAATTTACTTGGGGCAGCAAAGATATGCTCCATCTCCCAGGACATCAATTGAGAGAGAGACTCTTTCCCCAAAATAGGCTTCACAGCACCTGCCCACACTGATCTGAGGGTGACTGTCTCTACCAAAACACATCTTTCTTACTTCCTGCCTGAAATTCCACCATAGGGCTTCTCTTAAAATTTTCTTCAAAATAATTTTCTTAAAAAGAAAAGAAAAGAAAAGAAAAAAACAGAAAGAAAAAAAGGAATACAAATATCCCCCAAATAAAACAACAGGAAAAAAGTGAGAAAAAGGGATCATACTTGACTTTTCCAACTGACACTCTGACTAAGAAATTATGACAGCTAAAAAGGAATGTTTCTGTTTTCCCTTTAGTTGGAAGGAAAGCTTAAGAATTTCTGAAAATTCCTTCCCTCGGGGAATTTGCTTTTGGTGTCCGTTACAGATAACATACCAGTGGATAAAAGGAATTAACTATACAGCAAGTTAGCATTAATGGAAAAACCTGGGAAGAAGTCATTATGGTTAATTTAACCCTTGTTAGTAGCTGTAATTTTACATTATGTACACAGAGTAGAGTGAGACTGATAAAGCTGTTGCTGGCTTCTATGATAAAATTGAACAAACTTCTGTGATAAAGCCTCAGATCACTAAAAGGTATAGGAAGGCTGTCAACTTTGACCTACACTTCACCACAGAAAAGGTCAGCCCCTTGGGTTCACCGAAGGTGGTCATCTGCAGCTTAGCTCTGCTGGGCCGCAGCAAACCCTACAGTATTAACCATGTTTGCCTGGTAGGTGCACCACAAAGACCAAGAAAAGCCCATATGACACAAACTGAAAATCTATATGGCTGAGCCACAAGTCCCACCCCATAGAAGCAAAAAGAGCAAAAATCTATTTCAGGTAAACAAAGTATTTAATGTTGCTTAAAACAAGCCCCTTCACTTAAACCTCTGCTACATATTTTTTTGCAATTCCTTCAAGTTCAAGTCAGCCTAGAAAGCTGAGATACTATACATTCATGAGCAACATTATTTCAACCAAAATCCCTTCCCAAATCCATTATATTCCTCTGACCTCAAAAAAAATCTAAAAGATTACATCATTAATATAAAAGCTGATTCCTTATCATAGTTCTTAGATTTCTATAATCAAACTCTAGATGATTCTATGTAAAAACCTTCAAATAAAGATTCCAAAATACTTTAAATGCATTAATTTTAAGGACCAACAATATGCATATTGTACAGACTCACCATTTTTTCAGACACAAAATAAAAATGAAAATCAGTCAGCTTGAAATGATACATGTTTAAACTGATTTCTGAATTTTTGAACTATTTTTTTATTCAACATCCCTTAACATATTCTTAACTTAATAGAAATAGCCAAAGAAAATTGCAGGCCATTAGTCTCCTTGATACAAAGCCAGGAGATTAAACAGGCCAACTTTGTGCACAATGTAGGCTTTAATGTAGCTGATGTCATTCCAATCAGTATTATAACAGGCCCCATTTCAAAATGGGGACGAGATTCTTTACTTCACATAGAATAAATACATTGCCTTCACTCCTATAGGAAATATAACTTAAAACACTCATAAATCTGCATCATTAACATACATACATGAGAAAAAGCATGTAAATATTTTTAAGTATTAAGATATACAGTTCACCCAGTTAAAGTGAACAAATGTGTTATTTTGTTCACAGATCTGTGCAACCACTACCATTAGAACATTCTCATCACCTCAAAAAGAAACCCTGTACCCTTTAACTATCACTCCCCTAATCCTTGTTATTTGAATATTTAAGTACTAAAATTTAAATATCGAGGATATGGTGACAACACTTGGTTGTAAGTTAAAGAGCTCTAAATTTGTTGTCCTTTCAGTTTTAGTATTCAGTCTAAATTTACTCTTTGAGCCTCCAGAATCACAAAATTTTCCATTCTCTCTCAAAAGACTCGAGATTAATTCCTGTTTGTGAAAAACAGTAACAAGGCAATCAAACCTCTAAAGTACATCCCCTCACATAATATGAATGCATTATGTTTTAGGCACCTACCAACAATTAAAAGGAAAATAAACAAAACAAAGCTCATAAACACATTTTTAAACGTTTCTATCTATGACCTACATGACAAGTAACTGCCCCTACTCTTTGGCATTTACCTTTCTTGGGTTTAGAGAAGTAGAAACTGGTTCCAAGTCCAACTGTGCTGAACTCAATAGGGTCTTAAAGAATGTTAGACACTCTCTTCCTCCACCCACATTAAATATACACCCCCTAAAACTGTTGATTCACCAGATTCTCAGCTGCCAAAGAAAGTAGACTAGCTTAGTGTTTGACATTTCCTTTTGGCAGTCATTAGTCCTTAATGTGTCACTGTCTAGAGACTAAATGAAATAGTTTTGTTGATTTCTACTTTAACAGATCATCTTCTTAGGCCTGTGGAAATGTTTCAAGGGCTAAATCCCTACAAGAAAGTGGCTAATAGAAGATGTCACAATACAAAAATAATAATTTGATCAAAACACCTCTCTCCACAACCCCTTATCACTAGTCTGAGCAGTAACCTTCTACACAGGAGCAAAGGGGGAAAAAAACAAACATTTCCTGAGATGTTTGACACTATCAGTGAGCCACCCACTAACAGGGAAAATGAGGACTGCTTCTAGCCAGTCTTGCTTGTAAAATGGTTCTTTATTGGTTCTTCATCCCCACCAAGAGAAGAAGTTTACCATCCCCTTTACACGAATTAAATCTGTTCCTCTCCATCCACTCCTCAATGCCCATCAAGGCCAACCTTGTCTTTCTGTCTTTGTATATATATATCCTATTTAATATAGCCTTATACTTGCTGCAATGCTTTAATGAAATAATTCATTTGTGGTTTTATAACCTTCATTGTACCAGCATTATCTCTTCCAAACCAGATCTCCTCATTCTTATTTTTGTTCACCAAAAGAACACAAAACAAGGTAAAAAAAAAAAAAAAAAAAAGAGAGAGAGAGAAAGATAATAGGAGATAGGGTGTTTATATTCAAACAAGGTTTTCTCTAGCTAGAGGCCATGTCTTTTCATAATCAAAAACAAAAGCAAGGAATCTGAAATCATGTTGGCCAACAAACAGTGTTTAAGCCACCTAAAACTGTGTCAAGGCAACTTCTCAGCAGGGAATTCACAAGTAAAACCTCCCCCTCAAAAAGTCCTAAGTCTTGCAATTTATTAAATTCCACTTAATCAAAATCTTGTGAACAACAATGTAAACATCACAAAATTATAGTCAAGCAGATGAGAAACAAAAGTTTATTGCTATACATGGTAGAGTTTTAAAAAAAAACACTATTCAAGGTAAGGCAATGGCTCTGGTAATGCTTAAAGTATTGGATTATGGAATGACCAGATGATTAAGCAATGACTATATTGTCCTTCTAAAAGACTACTTACTAAAAGTTTAGCCAAGAAAACTGCACCATCAATGACTATACTAGTTCTACATCTTTTCAGAGAATCACGGAACTAAAACTGAATCTACTGACAAAAGTTTTACTTCAAGGATACATTTGCACAAGAACCCAAGCACAGCTAGGCAACTGCCCTTAGGAGCAGCGAAACAGGAAGCCTAGGATCCTACTCTTAGAGAAGGGTTCTACCCTTCCCCAATCTCAAATTTCCTGACCTACTATTACCCTCTATTGCAGTCTATCTAAATCATAGCAGCTGCTCACCCACAAATTTACTTTGCCTTGATCCCGCATGACCCTGACTCCACTTAATGGTGTAATTTCCTGTTTCAGTTCACATTTACTAACTGCATTGTTTTTCCATTACTTTCCCATACAATTCCCAAGACACTCTAATTGACCTAAAAGTCATCACAGACCAGCCTATGAACAGGGACTGATAAAGGTGCTGGATGGGATAAATCAATGCTGTGCAGAGCTTTGTGCAAGACAAACACCTTCAGACGGGCTGGAAACATGGCAAGGACTGTGCCTTAAATATCTAATATGCTGACACCTACTCAAATGTGAGGTAGAGATGTCTTTTTTTTTTTTAACTTTTTAAATTTTTTGTTCAGGATTTTCCAAATATATCCAAAAGAACTGAGAATAGTAAATGAACTTCCTTATGCAACATCAAACTTTAACCACCATCAATCAATCCTCTGCTTTCTTGTTTCAAATTTTACCCTTCTGTTAGTTTTTTTTGCTAAAATATCTTAAAACAAATCCACAACATCACGTCATTTCATAAGGGATTCTCTTACATATACCATTCCCCATAAACCTATTTTCATATCTGGAAGTTCAAATCATGTCAAATCTTGAGGTTTAAGAGAACTACAAACCTGATCAAACCCTTCAAGTTCATGGATTCTCAAGATGGTAGCCTCAGAACGGTGGAGGAATCTCCTCCCAAAACCATATATATTTTGAAAATACAACAAATACAACTATTCCTAAAAGAGTGACCAGAAGATACAGTACACGAGCCAGGCTACATCTGTGAGAACCCAACATCTCATGGAAAAGGGTAAGATACAAAGCCATGACCCAGCGGGACCCGAGTACTCCCCACACCCCAGCTCACCAGAGGGAGGAAAAGAATCAGAGTGGGGAGGGAGTGGAAGCACAGGACTGCTAAATAACCAGCCCTAGTAATCCACCCCAGGAGCACAGACACACATTGCGTGGTGCTCTGGATGTTAGAGGAGCAGAAAAGCAAAATCCAAGACTAAGACTGCGAACAGGTTCCCAGAGCCGGCTGCCCTGGGACAAAAGAAAAGCAGGCACTTTAAAAGTCTGAAAGGGGCAAGGGTTTAACAGGTGAACAAAATCATCCTGGCACACTCAGCCCAGAAAGCAGGGAAGTTTAAGGAACTTCAGGCGCCCTAAGCTCCTGGGTGGCAACGCAGCTCCAAAGCCCCTCACGGCAATAAGCAGCCTGCCGTTCCATCCCCCCCTGCTGGCACTGCAAGCAAACCAGCTGACACACCATTGCTGTGGAACAGCTGGGAAGCAACCCCACCTACAGCAACCACACAGCTTCACACAGAAGCTTCTCCCTGCACACGGCTAACTGGCCCAGACCCAGAGGCTGCTCCATGCGTGCAGTTGACCAGCACAGACAGCAGAGACTGGCACAGAGTCGAGGAGACACAAAGGGGCTTTGCTCTTGCAGCAGAACACACACTGCTGGCCTGCGACCCCTGCTATTCTCCTAGGCCATCTTGAAGGCTGCCACACACATGGCAGCTTAGGGGATTAACCCACAGGCTGCTTCCTCTGTGCGGTTAACTAACACAGACAGCAGAGACAGGCAAGGCTACTGGCAGACATGAAGGGACTTTGTTCTCCCAGCTGACACACACACCACTCACCAGCAACAACTCCCATCGCCATGAAAAGGCAGAAGAATCTTGTTCACTCCAAAATCCCTCAAACACCAGAGAGGGCTTGGTGAGACTGAAATCACCAATCTTCCTGAATTCAAAATAAAAGTCATAAGCATGCTGATGGAGATACAGAGAAATATTAAAGAGCTAATAGATTGATTTAGGAGGGAGATAACAGAAATGAAATAAAAAATGGAAGGATTTAAGAGCAGACTGCATGAGTGGAAGAGACTTAATGGTATAGAAATCAGAGAACAGGAATACAAAGAAGCTGAGGCACAGAGAGATAAAAGGATTTCTAGGAATGAAAGAATATTAAGAGAACTGTGTGACCAATCCAAATGGAACAACATTCACATTATCGGAGTACCAGAAAAAGAAGAGAGAGAAAAAGGGATAGAAAGTGTCTTTGAAGAAATAATTGCTGAAAATTTCCCCAGGCCAGGGAAGGAAACAGTCTCTCAGACCATGAAGGTCCACATATCTCCTAACAAAAGGGAACCAAGAAGGACAACACCAAGACATATAATAATCAAAATGGCAAAGATCAAAGACAAGGACAGAGTAATAAAAGCAGCAAGAGAGAGAAAAAAGACCACCTCCAAAGGAAAACCCATGAGGCTATCATGAGACTTCTCAGCAGAAACCTTACAGGACAGAAGGAAATGGCATGATACATTCAATGCAATGAAACAGAAGGGTCTCAAACCAAGAATACTGTATCCAGCAAGATTATCATTCAAATTTGAAGGGCGAATTAAACAATTCCCAGATACACAAAAGTTGAGGGAATTTACCTCGCACAAACCATCTCAACAATGTATTTTAAAGGGACTGCTCTACATGGAAGTATGCCTAAGGCTAAATAGCAGTCACCAAATAAAATAAAACTACGGCAAAGAAAGTAGACCAACCAAATACTAACTAAAAGCAAAATAAAATCAACTATCCACAATATCAGTCAAGGGAAACACAAAGAGTACAGATAAAACACCTAACATATAAAGAGTGGAGGAGGATGAAAAAGAGAGAGAAATAAAGAATCATCAGACTGTGTTTATAATAGCGTAATAAGTGAGTTAAATTAGACGGTTAGACAGCAAAGAAGTTACCCTTGAACCTTTGGTAACCACAAATCCAAAGCCTGCAATGGCAATAAGTACTTATCTATCGAAAATCACCCTAAATGTAAATGGACTGAATGCACCATTCAAAAGACACAGACTAATAGAATGGATAAAAAAGCAAGACCTATCTACATGCTGCCTACAAGAGACTTACTTCAAACCAAAAGACATACACAGACTAAAAGTGAAGGGATAGAAAAAGATATCTCATGCAAACAATAGGGAGAAAAAAAGCAAGTGTTGCAGTACTTGTATCAGACAAAAGAGACTTCGAAACAAAGAAAGTCACAAGAGACAAAGAAGGACATTACATAATGATAAAGGGGTCAGTCCATCAAGAGGATATAACTATTATAAATATACATGCACCCAACACAGGAGCACCTACATATGTGAAACAAATACTCACAGAATTAAAGGAGGAAATAGAATGCAGTGCATTCATTTTAGGAGACTTCACACTCTACTCACTCCAAAGGACAGATCAACCAAACAGAAAATAAGTAAGGAGACAGAGGCACTAAACACATTAGAACAGATGGACCTAACAGATATCTACAGAACTCTACACCCAAAAGCAGCAGGATACACTTTCTCCTCAAGTGCACATGAAACATTTTCCAGAATAGACCACATACTAGGTCACTTAAACATCCTCAGTAAATTAAAAACAACTGAAATTGTACGAACCAACTTCTCAGATCACAAAGTTATAAAACTAGAAACAAACTGTTGAAAGAAAACAAAAAGGCCCACAAACCTATGGAGGCTTAACAACATGCTCCTAAATAATCAATGGATCAATGACCAAATTAAAAGAGATGAAGCAACATATGGAGACAGATGAAAACAACAGCACAACAACGCAACTTCTGTGGGCCATGGCGAAGGCAGTTCTAAGAGGAAAATATACAACAATCCAGGCCTATTTAAAGAAGGAAGAACAATCCCAAATGAAGTCTAAATTCATAATTATTGAAACTGGAAAAAGAAGAACAAATGAGGTCCAAAGTCAGCAGAAACAGGAACATGATAAAAATCAGAGAAGAAATAAATAAAACTGATAAGAATAAAACAACAGAAAAAAATTAATGAAACCAAGAGCTGGTTCTTTGAGAAAATAAACAAAATAGATAAACCCCTACATTGACTTATTAAGAAAAAAAGAGAAATCTACACACATAAACAGAATCAGAAATGAGAAAGGAAAAATCATGATGGACACCACAGAAACACAAAGAATTATTACAGAATACTATGAAAAACTATATGGTAACAAACTGGATAACCTAGAAGAAATGGACAACTTTCTAGAAAAATACAACCTTCCAAGACTGACCGAGGAAGAAACAGAAAATCTAAACAGACCAATTAACCAGCAATGAAATAGGATAGGTAATCAAAAAACTACCCAAGAACAAAACCCCCAGACCAGATGGAGTCACCACTGAATTTTATTAGACATTTAGAAAAGACATAATACCCATTCTCCCTAAAGTTTTCCATAAAATAGAAGAGGAGGGAATACTTCCAAACTCATTCTATGAAGCTAGAATCACCCTAATGCCAAAACAAGGCAAAGACACCACAAAAAAAAGAAAATTACAGACCAATATTCCTGATAAACATAGATGCAAAAATACTGAACAAAATACTAGCAAACCAAATTCAAAAATACATCAAGATCATACACCATGATCAAGTGGGATTCATCTCAGGGATGCAAGGATGGTACAACATTCGAAAATCCACCAACATCATCCACCACATCACCAAAAAGGAGGACAAAAGCCACATGATCATCGCCATAGATGTTGGAAGAGCATTTGACAAAATTTAACATCCATTCATGATAAAAACTCCCAACAAAATGGGTATAGAGGCCAAGTACCTCAACAAAATAAAGGCCATATATGAGAAACCCACAGTCAACATACTAAACAGCAAGAAGCTGAAAGCTTTTTCTCTTAGATCAGGAACAGACAAGGATGCCCACTCTCCCCGCTTTTATTCAACATAGTACTGGAGGACCTAGCCATGGCAACAAAGAAAGAAAAGCATCCAGATTGGTAAGGAAGAAGCCAAACTGTCACTGTTTGCAGATGACATGATATTGTACAGGAAAAAAAAAAAAACCCTCATGAATCTACTCCAAAACTATTAGAACTAGTATCTGATTTCGGCAAAGTTGCAGGATACAAAATTAATACACAGAAATTTGTTGCATTCCTACACACTAACAATGAACTAGCAGAAACAGAAATCAGGAAAACAATTCCATTCACAATGGCATCAAAAAGAATAAA
The DNA here is from genome assembly GCF_040802235.1 of Manis javanica. NCBI lineage: Eukaryota > Metazoa > Chordata > Mammalia > Pholidota > Manidae > Manis > Manis javanica. Next base: position 85,903,458 of record NC_133169.1, on the reverse strand, counting down.
ATACCTAGGAATAAACCTAACCAAGGAAGTGAAAGACCTATACCCTGAAAACTATAAGACACTCTTAAGAGAAATTAAAGAGGACACTAATAAGTAGGAATTTATCCCATGCTCTTGGGTAGAAAAACCTAAAGCAATCTACAGATTCAATGCAATCCTTATCAAAATACCTACAGTATTCTTAAACTGGAACAAATAGTTCTATAATTCATACAGAACCACAAAAGACCTGGAATAGCCAAAGCAATCCTGAGAAGGAAGAATAAAGCAGGGAGATCTCACTTCCCAACTTCAAGCTCTACTACAAAGCCACAGTAATCAAGACAATTTGGTACTGGCACAGGAACAGACCTATAGACCAGTGGAACATAATAGAGTCCAGATATTAACCCAAGCTTATATGGTCAATTAATATATGATAAAAGAGTCATGGATATACAATGGGGAAATGACACCCTCTTCAACAGCTGGTGTTGGCAAAACTGGACAGCTACATGTAAGAGAATGAAACTGGACTACTGTCTAACTCCATACACAAAAGTAAACTCAAAATGGATCAAAGACCTGAATGTAAATCATGAAACCATAAAACTCTTAGAAGAACAAATTACCAACAACATTCTTCAACAAACTGGAACAAATAGTTCAAAAATTCATAAGGAAACACCAAAGACCCCGAATAGCCAAAGCAATCCTGAGAAGAATAAAGTGGGGGAGGATCTCGCTCCCCAACTTCAAGCTCTACTACAAAGCCACAGTAATCAAGACAATTTGGTACTGGCACAAGAACAGAGCCACAGACCAGTAGAACAGAATAGAGACTCCAGACATTAACCCAAACATATATGGTCAATTAATATACAATAAAGGAGCCATGGATATACAATGGGGAAATGACAATCTCTTCAACAGATGGTGCTGGGAAAACTGGACAGCTACATTTAAGGGAATAAAACTGGATCACTGTCTAACCCCATACACAAAAGTAAATTCGAAATGGATCAAAGACCTGAATGTAAGTCATGAAACCATAAAACTCTTAGAAAAACACATAGGCAAAAATCTCTTGGACATAAACATGAACAACTTCTTCATGAAAATAACTCCCCGGGGCAAGGGAAACAAAAGTAAAAATGAACAAGTGGGACTATATCAAGCTGAAAAGCTTCTGTACAGCAAAGGACACCATCAATAGAACAAAAAGGTACCCTACAGTATGGGAGAATATATTCATAAATGACAGATCCGATAAAGGGTTGACATCCAAAATATATACAGAGCTCATGCACCTCAACAAAAAAGCGAATAATCCAATTAAAAAATGGGCAGAGGAGCTGAACAGACAGTTCTCCAAATAAGAAATTCAGATCGCCAACAGACACATGGAAAGATGCTCCACATCGCTATTCATCAGAGAAATGTAAATTAAAACCACAATAAGGTATCACCTCACACCAGTAAGGATCACCACCATCCAAAAGACAAACAACAACAAATGTTGGCGAAGTTGTGGAGAAAGGGGAACCCTCCTACACTGCTGGTGGGAATGTAAATTAGTTTAACCATTGTGGAAAGCTCTATGGAGGTTCCTCAAAAAGCTCAAAATAGAAATATACCATTTGACCCACGAATTCCACTTCTAGGAATTTACCCTAAGAATGCAGCAGCCCAGTTTGAAAAAGACAGATGCACCCCTATGTTTATCGCAGCACTATATACAATAGCCAAGAAATAGAAGCAGCCTAAGTGTCCATCAGCAGATGAATGGATAAAGAAGATGTGGTACATATACACAATGAAATACTATTCAGCCATAAGAAGAAAACAAATCCTACCATTTGCAACAACATGGATGGAGGTAGAGGGTATTATGCTCAGTGAAATAAGCCAGGTGGAGAAATACAAGTATCAAATGATTTCACTCATATGTGGAGTATAATGTGGAGTATAAGAACAAAGAAAAACTGAAGGAACAAAACAGCAGCAGAATCCCAGAACCCAGGAATGGACTAACAGTTACCAAAGGGAAAGGGACTGGGGAGAAAGGGAGGGAAAGGAGGGATAAGGGCGGGGAAAAAGAAAGGGGGTATTACGATAAGCATGTATAGTGGGGGTGGGGCATGGGGAGGGCTGTGCAACACATTGAAAACAAGTAGTGATTCTACAACATCTTACTACACTGATGGACAGTGACTGTAATGGGGTGTGTTGGGGGGACTTGGTGAAAGGGGGAGCCTACTAAACATAATCTTCTTCATGTAATTGTAGATTAATGATAACAAAAAAAAAACTCTTAGAAGAAATATAGGCAAAACTCTCTTGAATGTAAACATGAGCAACTTCTTCAGGAACATATCTCCACAGGGAAGGGAAACAAAGCAAAAATGAACAAGTGGGACTATATCAAACTAAAAAGCTTCTGTACAGCAAAGGACACCACCAGTAGAACAAAAAGGCATCCTATAGTACGGGAGAATATATTCATAAATTTCATAAATGATAAGGGGTTAACATCCAAAATACACAAAGAGCTCATGCACCCCAACAAACAAAAAGCAAATAATCCAATTAAAAAATGGGCAGGGGAGCTGAACAGACACTTTTCCAAATAAGAAATTCAGATGGTCAACAGGCACCTGAAAAGAAGCTCCACATCGATAATCATCAGAGAGATGCAAATTATAATAACAATGAGATATTACCTCACACCAGTTAGGATGGCTAACATCCAAAAGACAAACAACAACAAATGCTGGCAAGGATGTGGAGGAAAGAGAACCCTTCTACACTGCTGGTTGGAATGTAAATTAGTTCAACCATTGTGGAAAGCAGTATGGAGGTCCCTCAAAAAACTAAAAATAGAAATACCATTTGACCCAGGAATTCCACTCCTAGGAATTTATCCTAAGAATGCAGGAGCCCAGTTTCAAAAAGACATATGCACCCCTGTGTTTATAGCAGCACTATTTACAATAGCCAAGAAATGGAAGCAATCAAGTGTCCATCAGTAGATGAATGGATAAAGAAGAGGTGGTACATATACACAATGGAATATTATGCAACCATAAGAAGAAAACAAATCCTACCATTTGCAACAACATGGATGGAGCTCGATGGTATTATGCTCAGTGAAATAAGCCAGGCAGAGAAAGACAAGTATCAAATGATTTCACTCATCTGCGGAGTAGTAAGAACAAAGCAAAAACTGAAGGACCAAAACAGCAGCAGACTCACAGAACCCAAGAATGGACTAACAGTTACCAAAGGGAAAGGGACTGGGGAGAGTGGGGGAAAGGGAGGGATAAAATGGAAAAGGGGCATTATGATTAGCACACATAATGTCGGGGTGGGGGGGTATGCACAGGGAAGGCAGTATAGCACAGAGAAGACAAGTAGTGATTCTATAGCATCTTACTACACTGATGGACAGTGACTGTAATGGGGTATGTGGGGGGGACTTGATAATGGGGGGAATCTAGTAACCACAATGTTGCTCATGTAATTACATATTAATTATGCCAAAGTAAAAAAGAATTAAAAGAATAAAAATCTTGTTTAAAATATATAGTTACTGACATTTATTCTGATAACCCAAAATTAATAAATTCTTGATTCAGTGGTTTTAAGAAAATGGCTAATTTTGCACCAGCTGGGAAAACTTAGTCAAAAAGAATAGCTTGAGTCTAGCTTCTAGAGATGCCAAAATGAAAGAGCAGTAGACAGTAAATAAAAGCTAGGCAAATGGATGTGGTTTTTTAAAACACTGTGATTAGAAATTTCCAACTTTTAAGTTAATTTTTTTCCTGAATGTTACAAAATTTAATGTTGCTTTAAAAAGGCAAAACCCAACAAATATCTTTCTAGCATTTTGAGTCCATTCCTCAATTAAGAAATCTCAATTGTCTAAGTAAAACCAGCTTTGAGAAAGTAAGGGGGAAGAGGATCTTTTATCACAAGAGAAATCACTAAATAGGTTATATATGAATGACCAACTTTAAAAAATCAAACTATTTTCCCATATACAATGGTATCTACCAATAGTCTACCAATAATAGAGAATCTTAAAAGCAACATAAACATGTATGTTCTGTTTCCCAGCAACAAGTGTAATTATTATTATGAGTTTTAAAGATTATAGTTGGGTATCACTGGTCAAATAGTTACATTTTTCTTATAAAATATTTCAGGTTATTTTACATCACAAAATAATAAGCAATGTTCATACAGACACAGAACAAAAGCAATATAAAACATAAATCTTTTCCTTCCTAGAAAATGTATTTCATGTTTGAATCTACAAAACCAGTAATTCTCCCTCAAAGCAGCGAGAAGTAATTCAGGACAAGTATGCTACAAAGTTAAGTTTAAAAGACAATTAGCAAAAAATCTTGAAATAAGAACACTGCATTCTATTTGATAGAATTCTATTACAAACCGAAAAAATCACAAAACCAAAAGTTAAAATATCTGCAACTGGATAAAACCAGAACACTAGGCCAATCATTTCAACAAATCTGAAAAGCACCTGTAAGATAATTTACTGCCCAGATGTTGTTTCAGCCATTATGAAAAGGCCCTATTGTCATTTTCAGATAATAACTAAAGAAAATCAGTTCTCAGCAGTCTTTGGTTCTAAATACTCAATATTCTACTTTAAAATAATGAGCTATTTAGTGCCTGTCAAATATTTAGCAGTCATCAGATGTGAACACAGATTCAACTCAAAATTAACAGAAAGAACATTCACTCAAAGAGAAAAATCACATTCCAGACTTTTGCCCTCTATATTATGACTAAGAAATATGAAAAGCGCAAGGACGATTTGGAGACTGAATGAGTTTTTATTAACTACCCTAAGTCCTCTAAAACACTCAATTAAAAAAATTTTTTTAATGAAAATTGTTTTAAAATATTAGGGTAGAGAGTTATGATTAATAAGCTTCTAGTTTTACATGTTTGTCACATATGAGTATTCTAAATAAAATGAACAGGTAGCCTCCCAAAATGTCTAGTTTGCTACATTTGAGTAATTCCAGGATTTTAAATTTCTTATACTCAACACATGACAACTTTGCCAAAAGTAAAACCTACTACTTAGGCCAAAAAGAAAAAATGAGGAAGAAGAACTATATTATAAATTTCCTAATACAGCAACAATATAGCACTTTATACAGCACTTCATTATCAAATATGGTATTCCCAGCCCCACCCCAAATGAGGGTCAGCTGTAGTTAAGATGTTTGAACTACCAGATCATGTAGGTGGGGACTGCCACTCTGTCTCTTGGCTGTATAGGCAGAGAGCAAGGAATGGACCTGCCACAAGAGGCAGGAGAACAGCCCCAGTCTCTGCCTATCCAGATCCCTGTTCACATTGTTCTTGGTTACACTTACTGTTCTTTTGTTTCAAGGCATTTTGATATTTTTGCAATACCACCACCTATTATCATACCTTCATCATTTTACTTGGTCTTGTTTGAACTGTTCTCTGTGCCCTTTACACAAAATCAGGTAGAAGGGCAGCTATTAACGACTATTCTACAGTTAAGAAAGCAGCTCTGGGGAGGTTACTAGATCAAGTTTTAATGGGTCCTATTGCGTGAAAGCGTAAGCTTTTCGTCCACTGCCTATCACACCACATGTGAAGAGCACCATTAGGAATAGCTCTGGACTAAATCAGAGGCCTCAGTTCTAGTCCTAACTTCTTGCCTGGCTATGATCATGGCCAAGTTCTCTCTAGTTTCAATCTGTTTTGGTGGTTGGGCTTCAGATCTGGTGAAGGTAAGTATACACACCATTTACCCCACTAAACGTAACTAAAAACTCTGGAGAATACACAGAGTAATAATCTGAGAACTGAAATGATGAAGGGCCAAATCTACAACTAGAGCCTGCAATACTCCTTTCTCAGTAATCAAACAAACAAACCCTAAATAAATAAATAAGCAAGCAAGGTATAGAAAAATTGAACCAACTAGATCAACAAATGCCATTAACCAACTGAATCTAACTGATACTAATAGAATACTCCATCTAGCAAGAGAAGAATACATATTGTTTTCAAGTGGAGATAGAACATTCACAAAGGCAGCACTGGGTCATAAAACAAACCTCAATAAACAATTTAAAGAACTGGAATCACGCAAAGTATATTCTCTGACTGTAATAAATTTGAATTAAGCCAGAAATCAGTAACAGAAACATAATAAGAAAAATCTCCAAATATTTGGAAATTAAGTAGCACATTTCCAAATAATCCACTAATCAAAGAACAAGATTCAAAGAAAAATTTTAAATATTCTGAACTGAACAAAAATGAAAATATAATGTATTAAAATTTATCGGATACAGACAAAGCAGGGCTTAAATGGAAATCTGCCCTAAATCTTTTACATTTTAAAAAAGGAAAGGTCTCAAATGATAACCTAAGTTCTAAAAGTCAAGAAACTAAAAAAAAAAGGAAGAGTAGAATAAAACCAAAGGAAACAGAAGAAAGGAAGTAAGAGCAGAAACAAGTGAAATTGAAATAAGAGAAATTAATGAAGCCAGACCTGGTTCTTTCAAAAGATTAATAGACTTGATAAACCTATATAGCCACATTGACAAGGAAAAAAGAGAGCAAACACAAATTACCAACATTAGGAATGAATTAGAAAATATGGCTACTGACTCCCCACAAACATTAAAAGAATAATGAAAGAATGCTACAAACAACTCTGCACATAAAATATGACTAACTATAAAATGGACAAATTCCTTAGAAGCCACAAACTTCCAAAACTTACCCAAGAAGAAAGAAATAACTTAAACAGTCTTATGTCCATTAAAGAAATTGAATTTATAATTCAAAACCTTACAAAAACTTGTTGGCTGGACTAGATTAAGGTTCACCAAACTTCTATAAAGGACCAGATATCAAATATTTTTGGGACTGGTGGGGGCCATTCAGTCCCTGTCACAACTACTGAACTGTGCTACTCTAGAGAAAAGGCAGCCAGAGATGATAATAAATGGGCATGGCTGTGTTCCAATAAAAATGTATTTACAAAAATAGGTGGCAGGCAGACTTGACCAGAAAACTAAAATTTGTCAACCCCTGCACTAGATCATAACATCACTGTAACTTCCAAATTCTCAACTACAGTTATACACTCCTGTGGTCAAAAATCACTTTGATATAGAATTTAAGAAAAGGATGATGCAAATGCTACCACACAGAGATAACTCTGTTTTGACCCAGACTTGCTAGAAATGTGTACTATAGTAAACAAAAAGAGCACACAACTCACCACCACTTAAAACTAGTCTTGAATGAATCATTACCTCAAAAAAAAATGAATCAAGACCTTATTACAATGAAAATCCTATTTTCCCATATTAATAGTGCTCTGGAATTAAACACAGTATATGATTATAAACAAAACCGAAAATCCAAGACACATTAAACTAAGGGTCTAAGTTTATTTTTAAACTTTATATCATTATGACTATAAGAAACATTGTCCAAAATGTGGAAAAACTATAGAAAAATTTGTATTGCTTATCATCCCAACACCTAGCTACAAATACTAATATTCTGATGTTTAGAGGTTATTACCTTTTGATCCACAAGCATTATTTTTAGATATGAACAAGCTTGCCTAACATCTCAAGAGCGTAAAGTAATACCAAGGACAGTCTAACAGCAATCTCATGGAGGCTAAAACCCAATCTGCAGCCTGACACTGGGCAGGTTTCCATGTCTTCTCCATCATCCTGATTTCAGGAGACCACTCCATTACTGATCCACTAGGCCAGCACCATTCGTCTTCTACATAATACACACCTTTCTGCATATAAAAGGTTAAGAACTTGCCTGTTAAATATGGCAATTCATAACACCAGACTAGCATTTAACACTGAACCTCTGGCCAGAAAGCAACACAAAATATAACTGGGGTGAGATGTGTTCCTCAGAGTTAAGGTCTTTTAAACCTCTCATCCTACACCATATGAAAATCACACATTAATTTTTGACATAGGTTTCCAAATGAAATAAATGCTGTTCTGTCAAGAGATACAAGCCCTACATGTGCTCAAATTCTGCATTCAGTGCAACATCTATTTATATTTAAATTCTCCAAAATATGCTAGGCAGCTCACAGAAAAGCTTACACTAACAAATCAATAAAATCATAGGCAAGCAGAGCTCCAGAACTACGGACTACCAATACAGGTACTGCAGTATACTGCAGGAAACCCAAGGCTTCAAAGATGGAAATCACAGCACACTGTGTAACAAAACTTGGCCCCTGTGACTGCACATCAGAGAGCCAACAGAAACATCTGTGACACTCAAGTAGACACCAGAGAGTCTAGCTTGGGAGAACACTCTTAAAAGCTTTCTTGTTCTGCTTACTTCAAGCAGTTCTTCCAGACCTGGGTCTATCTATTTAGTGTGGAATATTTCATTGGAGAACAGACATTTATAAAGCTATACAGTGGGAAACTCTATCATGAAAAGATGATGATGTGACTTGTAAAGATGCACAGTGATAAAAGTATTAAGAGCTCAGAATTTCAGGTCAGAGAGATCTGAGTTCAAATCTCAGCTGTATGTATATACATTTTTGAGCAAATAACACAATAAGGGCTATTATGGGAGTAAAATAGATAATAATGTATGTCTCTTAGTACAATGGCTAGTTTACAGTAAGCAATATAATTGTACAGAAAATCCTTATTTTTATTTTTTAAAAAAGAAAAAAATGTTAAGAACAGATATGTGTGTACATGTACACATATCCAGAATGAAGTATGGACTGCCACAGACCAAAAATAGGTGGCAGGATTACAGGTGATATATAATGAAACAGAACTTTTATAATCAGAATAATACAAAGCTATTCTTTTATTGAAAATAACAAAATGCAGCCACAAAATAATGCAGCAAAAAGCTCTTCAAAGAGTCCTGCAAAGACTGGAAAGCTCTGGCTGTGCTGAAGTGATTCCAGGAAAGCATCTGTAAAACTGAGAAGGGATTAGCATCTAAATTAAGTGCTTCCCTTCACTACAATAACAATATATCTTTGAAAGTGAACATTAACTACATCCTATTCATATATTCCATATCAAACTATTATCTAAATCAAATAAAAACTTTATACCTGACATATTAACATAATCAGACCCCTCAAATACATGCCCAGGCCAACCCAAAGAATGCCTAGTTAAGGCATTCCTCTTTAAGGATCCTATAATCACTGCATCCAACGTTTTTGGGAAAGAAGATAAAATTTATCCTTAAGCAATACCATCCTCACCAAGTCCTAAAGCATACCAATTTTCCCTTGTCTAAAACTACAGTTATAGGTGTTTTGTTTTGTTTTTTAAAGAAAAAAAGCTTTAATGGCTATTCTCTGTGGATTACTGTACTACTCTGGACATTCAATGAAGAAGGTGATGCTAAACCTTTATCTACTCACCTTAGCTGGCTGGCTACCTAGTAGTCAGAAGTATCTTAAAGAAATATAATGTGAGCAAGAAACGTAACTATATAATTTTAAATCTTCTAGTAGCCATAAGTAAAGAGAAATAGGCAAAAATTAAAAAAAGTTTAAATCTAATATATCCAAATATTATCAATGAGGTAGTTTGAGATATTTTTTTTTAGTGTAAACATTACATGGTTTTATTTTTTTTTTTTATTTTTTGAGAGGGCATCTCTCATGTTTATTGATCAAATGGTTGTTAACAACAAAATTCAGTATAGGGGGGGTCAATGCTCAATGTACAATCATTAATCCATCTCAAGCCTAACTCTCGTCAGTCTCCAATCTTCTGAAGCATAACGAACAAGTTCTTACATGGTGAACGAATTCTTACATAGTGAATAAATTCTTACATGGTGAACAGTACAAGGGCATTCATCACAGAAACTTTCGGTTTTGATCACGCATTATGAACTATAAACAATCAGGTCAAATATGAATATTCATTTGATTTTTATACTTGATTTATATGTTGATCCCAAGGTTTGAGATATTTTACATCCTTCTTGTGTACTGAGTGTTTGAAATCTGGTTTGTGGCTTTACTTACAGTACATCTGAATTTGGACTCATCACATTTTGTAGCTCAACAGCTACACACGGCTACTGGCTACCAGACTGGATGGCACAGAGCTAGAGCTATACAAGTACAAGGCCTGTGCTTGCTCTCAAAAATTGTTAAGCCTAACTCCAGGCAGTCAACACACGACCACTGTTAAAAAGAAAGACACAGGCCCAACATGGGGTCACTTCTGCTAGACAAAGTTACCAAACTGGGGCTTAATACCTAACCTAATTGCAGTTTCAAACTCCCCTAGAATGTAGTCTGCAGGAAAATCATCTGTCACACGTGCCCTCTCCAACCCCCAAAGGAAGATGAGGTAATACCCCCCCTAATAAGACTCTTTTGTCTCCAGTGAAGGTGACCTCACCCAAAATAATCCTTTTCTCTGTTCATGACTTCCTTGTCCTGCCTTTAAAAACGTCTTGCTTTCTGTAGCCCTTGGATGCATCTCTCTACTTGCTACATAGATCCTGCTCAATAATCACTTAATAAAGTGAATAGGATCTTCAGATTTACTTGGTTGAGTTGTTTTTTAACACCATGAACTGCTAAGCGAGACTGCTCAGCCCAAAACCAAATGGAATTCTTTTCAAAGATTGCGGGTCTTCTATGTTTCAGACATTGTGTTAGGTGTTTTTTTCAGACTAGGGGTGGGAATGGGGGGGGCTTTGTTTTTTGAGGCATCAGGAGATTGAAGATGGATGTGATGACTGAGATAAGTGTGGTTCCCCCAAATTCTACTATTAGAAGAACAGCTCAAAGCACATGCCCTAATAAAGGGAAAAAGAAACATATTAAGGATCAGCAGATGAATATCCTTCATCCTTCAGCAGAATGAAGAGTCTGAAATAAAGAATTCAGTTATAAGGTACAGGCTCTTCAGAAGATTTTTCACTGGCATTGAAGTAACTTCAGAGAAAATTTTAACACAATTAGGCTCCAAAGTCAGCTACAGATCTAAGGAGCAGAAATTTTAACCCATTAACCTGATAGTTTGATTTAGCCCATTAACCTAATAGTTTGAACCCTAGTCATACGAATATTTTGTTTATATGCAGAGAACATTAGGAGGATTAAAACCATTAAAAATTCTGCATAGAAGAAAAGGAAAAAACTGGAAATACGTATCACTAAAGGGTTAAGAGTAGCGATGGCTTGATTTAATGTTTAGGTATGACTTTCAATTATGTCAAGATAAACAAAGTGGCAATAACTTTTTCAAATTCAATTACATTTCATTTTATTTTCAATCCATTCACTTTTAAACCTTTTAAGATTAGACACTCACACAGCTGTTTTTCTTTCTTTAAACCTTCACAGGCAGAGTAACCTTCAGCTGATAGAAAAAGAAAAAATTAAACTTAACCACAATAACCACATTTTATTTCAAGGAAACCTGGAAATCATTTCCAAGTACAAAGATCCACTGAACTGTCACGCATATGAGGTATTTCCATAATGTTAAGTAAGTAGGGGTCAAATGCATTACTTGTAACATCAATAACTCTTAGATCTCTGAACAGTAAGTTAGCAATAGAGCCAAGACTACCCTTCAACTTTAAACCACAATGCAAGAAGGAGCATTAAGGTTGCTGGCCTCCTAAGCCCTTGGAGCCTTTAAAAGGGAGTTTGGCCCTTGCCTGATTAATTTAATTCCACCCTAAGTAAGGTATCACTTTCACTCACTGCTTATTTCAAGAGTACTTGGTTTAATTTTTTTCTATAAAAATCATCTATGTACTGCAGGATCTATAGAAAGTAGAGTTAAACCATCCACAGCCTCCTCCCCTGTAACTCTGAAGAAGGTAAGGCTTTCAAGGACCTTTCCTTTTTTCACTAATGTATCCCTAGCACCATGACTATAATACTGTTCATTCTAGTCACTCTCCCAAGTCAGCATGGTCCATTAAGCAAATACTGAGTACCCTCTTCTAGCATTTTACTAGACCCTGAAAGAATACTTGTAAAATAGTTTCCATTTCAGAAGCTTAAAACTTGGTTGCAGAAATCACATGGATAAAGAAAATACAATTAAGCAACAATTTAAGGAAGTAAACAATTAGGTCCACAACTTCAAACAGCAAAGAAATAATGTAGAATGTGCATTTTGAAACAGCCTTCAGCAGAGATACAGGTAGTGGAGAGTGGGCCTTGAAGGATAGCAAGTTAGGTTTAAACAGGTGAGAAGGGAATTTCAAACACATAATGAACAATTCCTACTGAAGCCATGAGCAAAGACTGGCCTGAGTAGGCAGAACAGACTGGAAAAGCAAGTAGAGCCTAGAAAGCAGCAACGGCAGTGGAGACAGAAAGGGACAAGTGCAAGAAACCATGAGAGCAGTTTCTTCATCTTAACTGCACTCTGCAATCAGGTGGGGAACTTTTAGAAATATTGATGCCTAGACCTCAATCCAGTGATTAATTGGGGTACACCTGGACATCAGGAATTTTTTTAAGTTCCCCTGGGATTCTGATGTGCATCCAAAGTTAAGAATCATTGCCTTAGAGGAAAAACCAATGGAACTTGGTAAGTGGTCACACAGAAGAAGGAAGACGCAAGAGATTTTAAGAGTCTATAAAAATAATGACATTACTGAGAGAATCCAGGAAATACAAAAAGAAAAAACACATGAGCCCTTCTGGACTTCCCTACTCTGTCTATAAAGCCCTAAGCAGTGAACCAGTTTTAATTACTCCACAGTCTTCAATTCTCCACATACTATAATTATTTGTCTAATATATTTTCAACAGAAATAATCAAAACTGAAAGTGAACGGGTTTTTTTCTTTTCTTTTTTTTATTAAATTATCTTTGGATACAATCTTATGAAGGTTTCACATGACCAGCACTGTGGTTTCAACATTCACCCATATTATCAAGCCCCCCCACATCACCTCCCCACCACCACTGCAGTCACTGTCTATCAGCATAGTAAGATGCTACACAGTCATTACTTGTCTTCATGCTGTACTGCCTCGCCCATGACCTACCTACATTATGACTGCGAATTATAGAGCCCCTTAATCCACTTCTCCCTCCCTCCCCACCCAACTTCCCCAACCCCTTTCCTTTGGTAACTGCTAGCCCCTTCTTGGAGTCTGAGTCTGCTGTTATTCTGTTCATTCAGTTTTGCTTTGTTTTTATATTCCACAAATGAGTGAAGTCATTTGGTACTTATCTTTCTCTGCCTGGCTTATTTCACTGAACATAACATCCTCTAGCTCCATCCATGTTGTTGCAAATGGTAGGATTTCTTTTTTATGGCTAAATAATATTCCGTTATGTATATTACCACCTCTTTATCCATTCATCTACTGATGGGACACTTAGGTTGTTTTCATATTTTGGCTATTGTAAATAGTGTTATGATAAACATAGTCGTGCATATGTCTTTGAATCCAGGATCTAGTATTCTTTCGGTAAATTCCTAGAAGTGGAATTCCTGGGTCAAATGGTATTTCTATTTTTAGTTTTCTGAGGAACCTTAATATTGCTTTCCACAATGGTTGAACTAATTTACATTCTCACCAACAGTGTAGGAGGGTTCCCCTTTCTCCACATCCTTGCCAGCATTTGTTGTTCCTTGTCTTTTCCATGTTGGTCATCCTAACTGGTATGAGGTATCTCACTGTGGTTTTAATTTGCATTTCCCTGATAATTAGTGATGTGGAGCATCTTTTCATGTGCCTGAGGCCATCTGAATTCCTTCTTTGGAGAATTGTCTCTTCATATCCCCCACCCATTTTTTTAGCAGGGTTATTTGCTTTTTGGGTGTTGACGCGTGTGAGTTCTTTATATATTTTGGATGTTAACCCCTTGTCAGATATGTCATTTACAAATATATCCTCCCATACTGTAGGATGCCTTTTTGTTCTGCTGATAGTGTCCTTTGCTGTACAGAAGCTTTTTAGTTTGATGTAGCCCCATTTGTTCATTTTTGCTTTTGTTTCCCTTGCCTAAGGAGGTGTGTACAGGAAAAAGTTGCTCATGTTTATATTCAAGAAATTTTTGCCTATGTCTTCTAAGAATTTTATGGTTTCATGACTTACATTCACATCTTTGATCCATTTTGAGTTTACTATTGTGTATGGATTTAGACAGTAATCTAGTTTCATTCTCTTGCATGTAGCTGTCCAGTTTTGCCAACACCAGTTGTTGAAGAGGCTGTCATTTCCTCATTGTATATCCATGGCTTCTTTATCATATATTAATTGACCACAGATGTGTGGGTTTATATCTGGGCTCTCTGTTCTGTTCCATTGATCTATGGGTCTGTTCTTGTGCCAGAACCAAGTTGTTTTGATGACTGTGGCTTTGTAGTAGAGCTTGAAGTTGGGGCGTGTAATCCCCCCAGCTTTATTCTTCCTTCTCAGGATGGCTTTGGCTAGTCAGAGTCTTTTGTGGTTCCATATGAATTTTAGAACTATTTGTTTTACTTCATTGAAGAATGTTGTTAGTATTGTGATTGGGACTGCATTGAATCTGTAGACTGCTTTAGGCAGGATGGCCACTTACACAATATTAATTCTTCCTATCATGAGAACAGGAGGTACTTCCATTTATTAGTGTCTTCTTTAATTTCTCTCATGAATGTCTTGTAGTTTTCAGAGTATATAGGTCTTTCACCTCCTTGGTTAGGTTGCTTCCTAGGTACTTTATACTTTTTGATGCAATTGTGAATGGAGTTGTTTTCCTGATTTCTCTTTCTGCTAATCCATTAATATATAGGAATGCAACAGACTTCTATGTGTTAATTTTGTATCCAACAACTTTGCTGAATTCAGTTATTAGTTCTAATAGATTTTTGGTGGAGTCTTCAGAGTTTTCTATGTATAATAAAATACCATGTTGTCTCTAAACAGTGACAGTTTAATTCTTCCTTAACCAATCTGGATGCTTTTTATTTCTTCATGTTATGTGACTGCCGTGGCTAGGACTTCCAATACCATGTTGAAGAAAAGTGGGAAGAGTGGGCATTCTTGTCTTGTTCTCAATCTTAGAGGAACACTATTAAGTATATGTTGGCTGCAGGTTTGTTGTATATGACCTTTATTATGTTGAAGTACTTACCCTCTATACCCATTTTGTTGAGTTTTTATCATGAATGGATGTTGAATTTTGTCAAATGCTTTTTTAGCATCTATTGAGATGATCATGTGATTTCTGTCCTTCTTTTTATTGATGTGGTATATGATGCTGATGGACTTTCAAATATTGTACCATCCTTGCATCCATGGAATAAATCCAACTTGGTCATGATGGATGATCTTTTTGATGTACTTTTGGATTCGATTTCCTAATATTTTGTTGAGGATTTCTGCATCTATGGTTCATTGGGGATACTGGTCTGTAATTTTCTTTTTTTTTTTTTGTGATGTCTTTGTCTGCTTTGGGTATTACAGTGATGCTGTCATCGTAGAATGAGCTTGGAAATACTCCTTCCTCTTTCAGAATACTTTGAGGAGGATGGGTATTAGCTCTTCTTTAAATGTTTGATAAAATTCAGCTGTGGGCCAAGGTTTTCCTCTTAGGTAGTTTTATGATTAACAATTTTATTTCATTGCTGGTAATTGATCTGTTCAGATTCTCTGTTTCTTCCTCAGTCAGTCTTGGAAGGTTATATTTTTCTAGAAAGTTGTCCATTTCTTCTAGGTTGTCCAACTTATTGGCTTATAACTTTTTATAGTATTATCTAATAATGCTTTGTATTTCCATGGTGTCTGTTGTGATTTTTCCTTTTTCATTTCTGATTCTGTTTATGTGTATACACTCTTTTTTTCTTGCTAAGTCTGGCTAAGGGTTTGTCTATTTTGTTTATTTCTCAAAGAACCAGCTCCTAGCTTCATTGATTCTTTCTATTTTTTTAAGGTATCATTGATAAACACTCTTATGAAGGTTTCACATGAAAAACATTGTGCTAACTACATTCACCCATATTATCAAGTCCCCCCCATACCCCACTGAAGTCACTGTCCATCAATGTAGTAAGATGCCACAGAGTCACTACTTGTCTTCTCTGTGCTACACTGTCTTCCCCATGAACCCCCAACACCATATGTAACAACCATAATACCCCTCAATCCCCTTCTTCCTCCCTCCCTCCCATTCACCCTCCTCCACCCTTCCCCTTTGGTAACCAATAGTCACTTCTTGGAGTCTGTGAGTCTGCTGCTGTTTGTTTCTTGTTTTGCTTCGTAGTTATACTCCACAAATGAGGGAAATCATTTGGTACTTGTCTTTCTCCGCCTGGCTTATTTCACTGAGCATAATACCCTATAGCTCCATCCATGCTGTTGCTAATGGTAGGATTTGTTTTCTTCTTCTGGCTGAATAGTATTCCATTGTGTATATATAGCACATCTTCTTTATCCATTCATTTACTGATGGACACTTACGTTGCTTCCATATCTTGGCTTTTGTTCTTTCTATTGTTTTATTCTTCTTGATTTTATTTATTTCTGTTCTGATCTTTATTATGTCCCTCCTTCTACTGACTTGGGGCCTCATTTGTTCTTCTTTTCTAGTTCCATTAATTGTGAGTTTATACTCTTCATTTGGGATTGTTGTTTCTTGAGGTAAGCCTGTATTGCTATATACTTTCCTCTTAGAACTGCCTTTGCTGTGTCCCACAGGTTTTGCCCTGTTGAATTGTTGTTTTCATTTGTCTCCATATATTGCCTTATCTCTGTGTTTATTTGGCCATTGATCCATTCATTATTTAGGAGCATGTTGTTAATCCTCCATGAGTTTGTGGGCTTTTTTGTTTTCTTTGCATAATTTATTTCTAGTTTTATACCTCTGTGGTCTGAGAAGCTGGTTGGTACAATTTCAATCTTTTTTAATTTACTGAGGCCCTTTTTATGGCCTAGTGCGTGATCTATTCTGGGAAACGTTCCATGTACACTTGCGAAGAATGTGTATCCTGCTGTAAAAGTGAACTTTAAAAGAAAAAAAATCAAGGTAGAGCTCACCCTAGGGGACATAAAATAAATCCTTGGGGACATAAAATAAGTCTTCTCTGGCTTTCCAGCTAGAAATAATGGCATCCTCTTTGCAATCCCCATGACATCTGTACAGTATCTATGATGGCATTCCCAATAAAGTCCCTGTAGTGACCCTGTCTGTTTCAGAAGTGAAGGATCAGTGCCTCATTCCTCCTCGTACATAGTACCCAGTACACTACTTTGCACGTGAAGCATACTCAATATGAACTGAGTGACAGGTAGACAATGTCACTTAAGTTCTGATTGTCACCAGAGGTTCCAAATGTTTTTGAATGCTTTCTAAGTAAAAAAATCTGTCCCCAGTTGGGACTGCTTCCTGCAGACCGTTCTACTGTTGTAAGCTTTCTTCAAGTGTGCTTCATTCCCCATTTCATCTGCACTCCATCACTTTTTGACAGACTCTACTCCGCTCACATGAATCAATACAAGGAAACTAAATTTTTCATCTTTAGGAGAAACCTGCCCAGAGACCATATTGCGAAATGTATTTCTGAATCCTAATATATTTTCTTTCAAAACCTCCACCATAATCCTTAAATTTCAGCCCAGTGTCAATCATTGTTCTAGTTTTCACTTACATAATAAAATGTTATGTAAGAGCGCTGTTAGGGTCTCCATGTTTTCAGTGTGTTTCCCACCTTTACTTAAATTCATGGCACAAGAGAAAGTACTATTTGTATGACACTCTGGGGAAACACCAGAAGGTTACTCTTGACTAGAAATGACTAGCCCAAGATCAGACAAACTCCAAGACTCAAAGGTTATCTGATAGACTGGTTATGAAGCTCTAGTATGGAAAAATGAGAACAGATTTACCATACATTCTTCCATTAAAGGCCATTTTTTAAGTCATTTCCTTATCATAACTGATTGGACACTTGTAGCACTTCAGTTACATATGATAGCTTTGGGAGCTATTCTTCAAGTTATCCATTTTTTGTATTTTCTGATTTTTAAATGTGTCCCACATATTCACTGTGACTTATCAACCACTTTTTCCATTTGATTTAACTAAGCCTCTAATCTCATTTTTCCAAGGTAGACCACATATGATCAAAACATGGTAATGGCTTAAAAAAAATTCAATATGCTACACTAATTTCAAAATATGGCATAAACAAGATAAACACAGGAAGGAATTCATCTTCACCCTAGGAATTTCATCATGACTAACCATTATACATGCATTTGTATAGGCATGGAAGTGAACAAACAAGATGTACTGCAAATGAACAAATGAAAAAGTACCAAGATCTTTTCCTCACAAGCATTAAACAGGCAAAAATCATTACAGAGAACTAATCCGTATTGTCCCTCTTCCCCCAAAAATGATTTTATAGAATTTTTTTAAAATTTATTCCTTCTTTGCCACAGTAAAATATTGAGTACAAGGTCTATACTACAGTAACCCTAAGTTAGCATTAAATAACTGGAATGAAGGAGGAAGTTATTAAAAAAGAAAAAAGGTAGATATTGACAGTAGAGAAAAAACCAACAAGTACAGAATTTTCTATGGCAAAAAAAAAAAAAAAGGTATCGAATTTCACAAACCTTAAAACTCAAAAACACTGCTCAGTTTACCTAGCACAGCTATTCTCCACAATTACCTACTCTGATAACGTTCTATATGGATCATGAAAAAAACATCAACTATAAATATTTTCAGCATTCCATTTTACCCAAAAGTAGATGGCACCTAGATATGATAATGAATTTTAGGCGTACTGAAGGTTTTAGAGGTGAAATATTTAGAGGTGAAGTGACACAATATCTGTAATTTACTTTCAAATGTCTTATAGAAAAAAGATTATATATGTGTATATATACATATACATACATTTATATACACACACACATGTATTCATGTGTTAATTGATGAATCTAGATAAAGGGTAGAAGGGTGCTCATTTTATCAACCTTGTAAATTTTAAAACTTTCAAATTAAAACGTTAGGGAAAACGGGGGCACATAGAATGCCATTTATCCATTCACTGAAAACTGTACCCCACCCAAAAGAGTCAAGGAGCCAAGAATTTATTTGACATTTATAGTAAGAACCTCTCAAATCCACTACCTGTCATGGAAAACTCCTCTTATTTATTTAAAAAAAAAAAAAATTCTGACACTCACATTGCCCATGTACTCTGAGAGAAGGTCCTGCAGGGCCTGGCGGACAGCATTACACTCTGCCACAATTCTCTCACGCCGGTCATCACGAGTGCAGGATGAGTCAGCCATCAGGGCAGCCCCACTAATGATGCTTTCCAGGCGCTCCTCCAGGGAAGGCCTAAAGCGCTCCTCGCTGAAGCTCAAGGGGTCCACAATTATTTGTTTCTGTAGAGGAAGTGTTATTGAATGTTAATGCTGATCTCTGTTCCCATTACCTAAGAAGGTCAGGAAAGTGCTAAATTAACATAAAAATTCCATTGTCTCAAAGAAAGTTGTACCTCTTGGTGATGAGAGACCATCATTACAAGTTGGACTATGGTGGATAACTTCTCAAAGAAGGCACTAGAAGCAATACTATCCAGCTGAATGGAGCCTGGGTAAGGTATGATACCACAAAAGCAAAAACAAATGTCGGAGTAAAAATCATCCTCACACTACTTACTCTGAACATCTGAAGGTCAGCCAATTCAGTATTAGTAAGTTAAGTTACTAAATGATAATTACAAGGACGATAAGTTAGATCTCTTTTTCTTTTCTGTGTACTAAATATAAAACTGCTACATGACATTAGCAGAACTGTTTCACCACAATAATATTAGTAAATGAAAACAAAATACTGACTCCAAGTTTCAGAATGTATTTCTGACCAATTTCAATCTATTTTATCTTAATGTACACATCTCACCAAATCTTATAATTTATAAAAAAATAAGTTTTACAAAATTTTATGCATTTATAAAAATTTGTAAAATTTATATAAAAACTTTAAATATATAAAACTTTAAAAAACCTAAAATATTTAATAAATAATTCAGTCTCAACTTGATTATTCTGTTATATTTAAACTTTCTTTCCACAAATACCTCTAGGTATTCAGTAATAGATGCAATCTATTTCCAACAAAGTCACTCTGTGAGGTAAAACTGTCCCAATGCGAATAAATTCTTCCTGTCTCTTTACTCCCCTGACTTTACTTACACCTAGCTTTGCCTGTGATGAGGGAGGTGATTAGGTCATAGTAAGCTGTAAGGTACAAGGTCAAAATTAACACTCCCAGAATACTAGCTACTGACCTCCCTCCAACTTCATTTTACACAATTTCTTCACACTGGTAAATGTCTGTGCAAATATTCTGCCTTAGTTTTTCTTTATAGGGACTATATTCTTATTGATTTCAACTTAAATGCCAGGTTTTTTATTTAAAAAGCATGCCATTTTCCAGTAAGTATACATTTCTTCTTTCCCTTCCAAAGAACCCTCAGTTTCGAAATTGAACATGTAATAAATACCCTGAGTTCATTATTAACCTACATTTAGCTAATCATTTTTCTTACCAAAATTAAGTTATTGCAGGATTTCTCTGGTCAAAACTGAATACACAATGCCTTCTGACCAACAGAAATGAGGAATGATTCACAGACTTTTAAAAGAGCTGCAATGGGCCTACAATCATTTAGTCAAACTCCCTCATTTCATGAATGAAGTTTCACTGTAGCCCTAACAGTTAAGTGGTCTCTGGTAGATACTACTCAGCACTCAGGGCAAAATGTAACCCTTACTGCCAAATTTGAGGGGAAAAACAACAGTGCCAGTAAATTCTAAGATGCATCATAAGAGTATGCCATGAAGTCATTTAATATTTAAGATTCCAGGATAAAAATTCAGTCCTAACACCATAGTCTTTATGCTTAACACTGATTCATGAGAAGTCTTAAATCAGCCATGCATATCAGCAAGGATCAGTTACCCAAGCCGAAGTAAAGGGCTGAGACAATGGAAATAAAAGGTAAAGGCAAAGAACAACTATTAAAATGCACTCCATTATATTGATTCTGTTATTTCAAAACATTCCTATTTATGAAAGGATGCTGGCCACTTGGAAGGCAATTTCCCCATATGTTAATTTTAAAAAAACATTAACCCAAACAGTTGGTTTTAAAGCAAATTACAGCAAACACACACACACACATTCACACTCACTCAAAAAAATAAATCTTAAACTGCTGCCATCTACTGGAAGCCATGAGGCATTGTGGGTAGGAATTAAAAAACACAACCCACCAAAAAATAAGATTAGAGTTGATACATAGGACAGTATGTACAAAGAACTGATCTGGGGCATCATCCATAAAAGGTGACTACATAGCATACTAAGGAAGCATTTAATCCCAAATTACTTCCACTTGAATAAATTTTGTCTATTATTACAATTTAGTCGTTGAAAATTATATCTAGACAGACAAATAAGAATAAGATGATGGCACTTCTGTTATAGTCACATTGTTGATGGTCACTTCTGTTATAGTCATTTACTTATCTTCTACTAGACTGTAGGCTGCCGGAGAGCAGAGCCTACATACACTATATCTCTGAATCACCCTGTCTCATATCTGTCAAAAGATTAAAATCTTGGTTGAAATGAACCAAACTCATATCCTCAGTAAAGAATGATCTCATGGGGAAACAAGATGGATAAAGGAATTCAGAAGTTTAACTCATACTAGAAAACAAAAGAAAGAAAAGATAAATGCCACAGGCCAAGTCAAGATCAAGTAGACTGATGATTCATAAAAATTACTTTCAAACTTAGGTTGCAAATCTAAGTCAAAACTGAGCTTTCATCAGAAATCTTGATCACATTTCATCAGAAATCTGTTAACTCTGGGGGATGGTCAAGAGCCTGAAGTTTCCTCCCATGCATAACTTACATCAAAGTTATTGAGAGCATATGCCAGTTCTCCTCCTCCTCCGCCCTGGTGCTGGGAACCATCGTCTGAAGCGGCGGCCTGGGCTGCATTGGAAATGCCAGTGACTGCCTGCTGCAGCTGCTTGTATATAAGGTCTCTGTTGGCCTTATAGGCTGCAACATCAGGGTGCTGTAGGCAGGCCTGGGAGGCGGTATAGAGGATTGGAACGTTTTTCTGCAGGATTCCTCTGGCTGCAGCCATCTGATCGCGATGACCCACATCTTTCAGTTCCTACAAGAGATAAAAAAGACAATGGAAGTCTCTATGAGTTTTAGTCATGTAAAAATTGTCAGTAAATGCTGAGAAGTTAAAATGTCTACTAATTAGACAATATTTTCATGTAAGTCTGGCTTGAAAGTTCATCAAAAAGGAGATGGTATGGCTTAGTGGGTAAAGAGCTCAAAATTTTCCAAACCATGCAGACCTGGATTTGAATCTCCAGTTCTTTTTCCCAGATATTGTGATCTTATTTAAATACTCCATGCTCAATTTCACCTTCTGCCAAACAACAGCAATAATAGTACCTCTCTGGTAATTGCCTTAAGGATTAAATGGGACAATGCATATAAAGCACCTAGTGCAGCAGTAAGTAAAAAGCACAACATAAAACTGACTTGCATCTTCATTACAACTAAATAAAATTGTATATACCTGTTCCCATGAAAATAAAAAGTTCATTCAGAGACACATTTAAAAAGAGTAAGGTTTATTACTGCAATCTCTTCTTTATTAATTTATAAACGTTCATTATGAGAGGTTTGTGAAATTTGGGATAGGTAGATACTACAGGTACACAGACTATGCCAACCAACCACGTGAAGATGTAGCAGGCTATTCTCTCCCCCCTCCTGTCTCCCCTTCTGACCCCAAAGAGCCCCTTAGGACACAGGTCATTAAGGCATAAAACCAAGTGAGGCTGATGTGCTCTATGCCTTTAATCCAAAAGGCCTGTATTTCATAGTAGTACTTTACATTCATGTGATCTAAAGTAAAACTGTCCTTTTTCGAGTTCCTCTACCCTATAATTATAACCCACACTTGAAAATATTTGAGTTTCCTGACACAGTTTCCACTACTGACATTTACTTAGTAGACTGGGTAGTGACAAATAAGTGATACCTGCAATAAACAAGATGAGAAGGGGGTACTTCCAGTATCCCATTGTTACTAAAATAACTCAGAGGGTAAAAAAAAAACCTAACTCTTTAGTAAATGTGGATCACTACCACAGAAGATAAATACGTGATAACCCTAACTGACCACCAGATTGGCTCAAATTCTATTTTACATGTGATTATAGAATTTCAATGTTAATGTTACCAACTGAATCCTACAGCACAAGTGTAAACATTTAAAAAATGAACATTACGTGTGTAAACAGTAAGAGAAAAACTGATTAGCTTAGAAAAGCCAAATTCAATTACCCAATTTAAAGTCTGACTTAACTATTAAATGGCTCATCTTTCTAGATGAGTTCCTAATTAAGCATTAGACACCAAACTGGCTTCCTTTTTCTGATACTTCATTCTGACAATATATTTTAGGTTTGCTTCTTTATTCAAACCTTGTCTAATATGACAGCTTACTTTTCCTTCTAGAAGTCTTTTCTCATTTGAAATCTAAATTTGAAAATAATAGAGCACAGCACTCCAAATGCCCTGTAGCACAGTACATTAGGCTAAATATTCAATAACAGTACCCTGTAGATTGTGAGAATCAGTTTCAAGCTATGACAGGGAGCTGAGGCTAACAATTATGCTTAAACAGCTGGTGCACATGTTCTGTGTGGCATTTTCTAAATGTCCTGCCCTCGCCGTAACCTCAGGGACGTTAAGTCTTAAGGGAGGCATTTGCCTTTAAGCACCTATATTGCCCTGTTTTGTAAAATACTTTGCAATCAGCTTTGACATTCTTCCTAAGTATTTATAACCCAGATCAATACAGCCTCTTGTAAGATTACCAAACACACATGTGGTCGGTCACCTTAAGTGAACAGATGCCAGAATGACTATTCAACACCTGACTTTCCTAAAGCCACTGCCGGGCTGATATGATAAACTTTTTCTTTTCCAAAGACTATACAGTAGGTTAAATATTCAGAAACAGGACCCCTGCAGATTTAGAGAATTGACGATCATCTTAAGACTGAAGCTATGACATGGGTCTGCAGCTAACCATTATGCTTAAGCAACTGGTGCACATGCTGTGGTGACATTTTCTAAATGTCTTGCCCTCACCACAATGTATCTCTGATAGACTATCTACCAAGTATGAGGGATGTATCTTAATCTGTGATGAAAATGACAGCTAAATATCATCACCTGTCCTAACTACTAAAGTACCTACTTTCTCTCTTTAGAACTATCTTTGTTGTATGTAGCACAAAGAAACTAGATTTTGTTAAGATAGGAAAATGGACACTCTCATAAGGCAGCATGATTTATTATAATAATGATCAATCATAAGTATTCTTTTCAAACATGTGCTGATCAGTAATCCAGATTAGGGGAAAAAAGTGAACCATTAAGCAATGTAATAAATTACTTATGAAATTAAGAGTCCCTTGGCCTACTTTGATTCCCTAACTTAACCAAACCAGATGTTTCAAGTAGACTCAAGGACAGTCTAACAGAAAACATAGAGGAAATGACTGCTTCAACGTAATTTGAAGTAATGATCGCATGCAGTGACCAAGGAATAGAAGTTAGCTCCTTCTAAGCAATCTATGATACTCTTCTTTACCCAAGGGCTGGGAATTGAAGTACAAGTTTCCTCTCATTTCCCTTTTAACAATATAAAATTGCAGGCATAGATACATTTAATCAGATTTCTCTTAGATTCAAACGACTATACTTAAACAGATCACGGTCAAACCCAGCCAGTTCACAGGGTTTATAAATACAACACTGGCAATACTATGATAAATGAAGTTTCCATGAGGCTGGGACCTTAGGATATAACAGGTAACAGCTGAATTCCCAAGAAAAATAATAGTTTATAGGAATATATACTAAGGCCCAGTTCCTATAAAAGGCCACTTTATAAACAGGAGGCACACAACAGCCCACAGCCAGTCTACGAAATGGATTCTACTGTAGGGAACTAAGGCTAAAGTTTAAATAAATAGGCCCAGTGAAAACTATAAATGACGATGGCACACTACAAACTCAAGACAAACTTTAAAATGGGTGCATGTATCATTCAAGACATCAGCAGAAAACAGTACAATCAAACTGAGTAATTCGAAGATGGTTTAGGAACATGCTATAAGGATATGGGTAACATGCAGGGAAACCACAGGCTGTTTTAGGGCACTTAGGCCTGAAGAGACACAGGGAGGCAGAAGAACCAGGAAAGCAAGGTGTGGAGACAACACCACTCAACAGGGGCTATGACTTTTAGCCACCCAGGGCAAGCAGCAGGGAGGGAGCCAGGAGAATCTAACTTCAGCCTCACTCTCTGATCTCCATTTTCTACCACTCTCACTGCCCAAACCTAACCAGGAACCAGTGGACAAAGGTGCCCCTGGATGCATCCAGATAGGTCAGGTTCCTGAAGCCAAGAGCAAAGGTGGAAGACAGATATGGACGGGTGAGCAGAAGATCAGCTGGCATGTGAACTAATAACTTCAAGATTTTTACAACATCTTATTTTGGAAATATCTGAAAATTACTAACTTTTTTTTTAATATATCAGGGATCATGTATTCATGGATATCCATGGATTCGTAGCACACGTAATTAAAACTCAGGCAGCTCTACTTTCCAGTGAGTTGTAAGTTTCTTCAGTGGCATACAAAATTCTGAACTATTCCTGTGCTTTATCATCAACCTGTTTATTTCACCATTTTGTAGATATATGTAGTAGTGTCCATCTAAACGTTTTCAGCTCCCTCAAATAACAGTGAGTCTTCATAAACCAAGACCACACTAGGTTTTTAAGACAGTAGGACTACCCACCAGACTTTATTTTTTAATGTAACTAATATCACATATTCAAATGAGAATTTATAAAACATTAAGTGAAATGGCCAGCTTGCCATTATTCACAGAATTACTATACTACTAGACAACAAATTATGCTTCAAATTCAATCAGCCCCAGCAAGAAGAAAAAAAATCATTTATGATTTACATGATGGAGACATAACCCAACACAAGAACAAATGATAAAAGCACACTGAGCCTATACTAACTAAATTACTCAGGCAGTAACACCAAATCTAGCTAAGTCATCATGTATAATATTAAGTACTAGAAATGAAAAACCAGGATATCATATGTGGAGATTCAGTCTGATCACATCTTACAGCATGAAATATGAGCAATAACTACTACTCACCAATTACCTACTGATGAGGGCCTAATTAGTGTCTGGCATTATGTTAAATATTTTACATAATTTTATTTAATTTAATTCTCTCATCCCTGTGTGGTTTTTATACTAATGTAAATATAACCAAATGAAAATTACTAAGACGACTCCAAAACTGAGGCTGTCATATATTGGGACATCTAATCTACAGTATTGATCCCATTTTCCTTGCACATGTCAGAGCTCCTGGGTGATCCTGTCCTCAGGAAGGCTACCCGAAAGACAGACCAGAAGGTAGATCTTCATTACTCTAAGTCAGACATAGTCACTGCTTTTCTCTTAACAATGATTAGTGAGGAATAGGCATGTTACACAATTCAGATTTAGGGCAAATCTGTTAGTGGCTTCTAGAGCATTTGCTTATAAAGAGAGACATATGGAAGAAACAGTCCTTTTTTTCTTACTAGACATACAGATGTGTGCAAACATCATGCCTAGAGCATCTGCAGCCATCTCATACAGGGCACACTGAAGATGGCAGAGCTGGAAAATGTTAAGAACCTGGATCCTTGATGATACTTGATACCGCAAAACCTTTAAGCTTAACAACCCTGAAGTCACTTAATCTAACTTGATACCCTTAATTAATAAAAAATAAATACCCCATTCTTCAAGCAGTTTTGGAGCTGGGTCTTCTGTGAACTGAAGCATAAAATATCCTAACTAATACAGGTACTATTATTAACTAATAATAAGAATTCATCTTTCCAGGGCTTTTTACAAAATAAGAACTAAAAGCATAAGTTTAACAAGGACTGTATAAGCTGCTGTAAGAAGCTGAATGGTGATCTGCGCATTCCCCCTGCAGAGCACAGATCTAACACAGCATCCAACAGAAATGGGCACAGAGAAGGCTTAGAACCCTCCCAACAGCAAAATCGCCAAAGGGCTAGCAAAGCTTGGAAAGTGAGAGCGTTGATCCACATGCCTCATAACACAAATTCCTAACACCATGGAAACTACTAATAATGATTAATAAGAAATAGCTAAAAAGTGACAAAAAAACAGAGGGAGGGGTGAGATAGTTTCTGATGTAGAAGTAATTTCAACATGTTTTAACTGGTTTAAGGTTTTTAAAAATCTGAATGAAACTCCACCACTAACTCAGGTCACTCCTGAACACACGTAACAAGGGCCCATCACTTCTCCAGAGGTTATTGCAAATTGCTGAGCTATTTAAAGTAAAATTTTCAAGAGACTTAAAATAGGAACATAAGATGAAGGCAACTTAATTACAGCCTTATTAACAACACAATACTGAAAGGAAACTTTGGAAATCAAATATTTGAATGGAACCACATTAGAAGAGGGAAGTACTGGTACCATCAGAAAACTTAAGCAAAATGGATTTTTCCCTGTAGATAATAATATAAACAACTTTACTATATGTCCAAATCATAATTGTACCTGTTGTCTTTTGGCTGCCATAATGTTCAGCTTATCCACTTCAGGTTTCAGGGCTTTATACTGTATTCCTAAGTCTTGTTCAGTGCCAGCATTTCTCAGTTTCAAGATACCATCTTCCACCTCCAAAAAAGAAAAATTCTAAACAAGTCTGTACATAAAGAAGATCTAGAAATTATTATTGCTTCTAACAGCTACTCAGTTAGCAATCCAAACTTTCTTTTGGGTTTACATGACCCTCAAACATCTGAGCAGCTGCTACAGGGGAGCTTTGTCAGAGGTGAGAAAGACAACATTATACTGACTTCTATCTAAAAGCATACAATTTAACATATCCTGGTTTCTTAACTCTGGAATTCTACTGATATAAGGAAATGTTTAATCATTACAGAAAAAGGGAAGGAGTCAAAAAACAATACCTTTGCTACAAGTTCTTCGTTAGACCAAGATGACACAGACTCACCGCAGGCCAGCATGATGTACACTTGGAATAGAGGAGTAAATGATCCTCGTCCACTAGATAAACCAAGTTCAAAGCCAAACCAAATCCTATGCTGAACTAAGTATGGCCAGCAGCAGCCTCACTGTGATAGAGAACAACTATAAACACAAGCCTGTACTTACAACTTTCAGTTGAACAAGTAATTTGTAGACATCTGCCATGTCAGCCAAAATCAGCAGCCGGGTGACAGCAGAGAGCAAAGCTCGAGCTGCGCGAACCATGCTGCCGCGCTTCACGGAAGAGCAGGGGTCATCGGCAAACTCACCAGCAGCACTCTTCATCAGGTCACCTGGTGCCCAGAGTGAACACAAAAACTCAGCAGGACTGAAACAAACAACTGATCGACACTTTAAGAACTAAAAATAATCCAAACTTTGTGAATTTAATGCACAGAATTTAGTTTGAAGGTTTTCATTTTTGATATATTTTTTCTTTTGTTTGTTTCACAGCTATCACTAAGAGAGGCACCCTCATGTTGCTGGTCAAAGCACAGTATCTGGAGAGTGATTTGGCACTATCAAAAGCCTTAAATATTTATTTCTAATGACCTAATAATACTTATTTCTAAAAAAGGAGCCTTATATGTATCCTAAGGAAAAAGAATCCAAGATTTGAATGGGAGAAAAAAATGGATCTAATGCAATCTACCCTCACACATCCACAGAATAATACAGAAATACAGCAACCATTATGCAGGACCACCACACTTCATTAACCATCCCAACTATCTAATGTGTACAGCTCTCACAGACGCACTGGTATGTGAAAAAACAGAGTTCAGGCACTGACTCATTTTCCTCATGGTAAAACACTGCCAACATCTCAGATGCTCAACAAAAAGCATCTAGTTTAACAAATTATAGTACAGCCTACAATTCACTATTATGCAAACAGTAACATATATGAAAAACTGTTAAGGCTTATGATGAATTACTGAGCAGAAAAAAGATGAAATAATAATGACATATAGTCTATGTCCTTTAGCAAAAAGAATGGAGTCAAAAGGCAAATAATAGTTACATGAAATTACAATCTGACTCTTCAAATTATTCTATACTTGTAAAAACATTTTCTATAATAAACAATTACATCCATATTTTTTAAGAAGCTAAAAATATATACATTTTACTATCATTATTAGGAATATCCAGCTCATACAGTCTTGAATTCAACAATGCTAAGAATTTATGTATAACATTTCTGGAACTTGTAAAATAACTCATAGTTTCTGTCACTCATTTCTATTAATACTCATATATTGTCCCTCTTTTCTTATAGCTGGGAGCAACTGGAGGGCTGGGGCTGGTCCACCAATACTGACAATGCCTTTATGGTGACATCTGAATTCCAGGAAAAGCAATTCCTCCCTCCCTTGCTGAATGTGTCC
Organism: Manis javanica; assembly: GCF_040802235.1. NCBI lineage: Eukaryota > Metazoa > Chordata > Mammalia > Pholidota > Manidae > Manis > Manis javanica. Next base: position 85,873,779 of record NC_133169.1, on the reverse strand, counting down.
ACTTCACATTAAAGCCGAAAGGTCACTTACTCTCTCATCTCTTCCACAAAAGTAAAAATATTCACTCTCAAAGAGCCTAGCTACTTCTGAAGAGATCTACCAAATTTCTCTAAGCTAGCAAATTCAGATGCAGAATATGAGCTTGGCGGTGGGGCAGTTAGATGCACTCTCAGAACCATATCCTAATTAGGCTTAGAAGTACCATTCTGTACCAAGAGTAAAGACAGGCTCTGACTATCTGTCAGGTCAGAAATGAAGAATTTCATAGTCAAAACTTTTTCCTGGATCTACGATACAAACATAGGAAGATACAGACATATGGCAACTATTATGTGGATATATAACATTAAAAAAAACTATCTTACTGTACAGTAAATACAGGCCTCATTTGGTCATTTATTCATTCAACAAATATTTATTTGAGCACCCACTATACAGCAAGGAATACATTAGGTACCAGTGATAGAACATACAAGAAAAGATCCCAGTCCTCATGGAGTTTCAAGAAAGGGGGAAGACAGAGAAGCAAACAATTAAAAGTTGATGAAGACAAGGCACTTTATATTCAAAGGGCTCACAAATTAGAGAGTATTACAATGCAATCAGAATTACAATGGCCCTGTAGACAAAGTGCAATGAGAAGATAGTAGGAAAAACTATTCACAGAAGAAGTCTCAAAAGCATTGTATAAAAATGTATTTCCATTAAATAGTATTAGTAATAAGAGATATTAAACAAAAGATATTAACCTAAGCAATAAGTTAAATTTCACCTCTTTATTGAGAGTTTACTGGACACTAAAACAAACAAGTCCACTGCGAGGGATACAAAACTGAACAAGGCTCTCACTGTTTTCAAATGGTTTGTAAACCAGAAAAGAGAAATGTACATGGCATTTTAAAATAAAAGCTGTAAGAAAAGCACAAAGTACCACAGGGCTTAAAGGGAGGAAAGGAAGCACTAATTAGACCAACTTGGGAAAGAAGTAATATGCCAAGAGTTTTATGGAAGACATGGTACACTAAAATGGATTCTACCCTCAAAGGCTAAGAAGGATTTTTTGCAGTAGAGTTAAACTAGGTGGTAGTTGCCTTTCTTTACAAATGAGACAACTTGAAGCTTAGACAGGTTAACTAACTTAACCACAGCCACGTAGTATTTAATTATAGTACTACATACTAGAGTAATATATACCTAATATAATACAGTAAATGGTAGAGCCAGGGTTTGTAATCCCAATGTTTATGCTCTTAAGACCACTAATCAAAGTGAGGAACACAGTAGAAGGTATATTTCGGGGCTAAGTTCTCTAGCCTAACTGGGAAGCAAGGAATGCGTACAGAAGCCGAAGATGGGAATGCAAAGGCCATGGACCTGAGCCAAAGAGGGAAGTCAAGTCAGAAGTACACAGGATTAACCTAACAAAAGTACATACATACAATGGAGGTTCCTCAAAAAACTAAAAATAGAAATATCATTTGGCCCAGGAATCCCACTCCTAGGAATCTACCCTAAGAATGCAGCACTCCAGGTTGAAAAAGACAGATGCACCCCTATGTTTATCGCAGCACTATTTACAATAGCCAAGAAATGGAAGCAACCTAAGTGTCCATTAGTAGATGAATGGATAAAGAAGGTGTGGTACATATACACTATGGAATATTATTCAGCCACAAGAAGAAAACAAATCCTACCATTTGCAACAACATGGATGGAGCTGGAGGGTATTATGCTCAGTGAAATAAGCCAGGCGGAGAAAGACAAGTACCAAATGATTTCACTCATCTGTAGAGTATAAGAACAAAGAAAAAAACTGAAGGAACAAAACAGCAGCAGACTCACAGAACCCAAGTATGGACTAACAGTTACCAAAGGGAAAGGGACTGGGCAGGATGGGTGTGGGAAGGGAGGGATAAGGGAGGAAAAGGGGCATTACAATTAGCAGACATAATGTAGGGTGGGGGGCATGGGGAGGGCTGTATAATACAGAGAACACAAGTAGTGATTCTATAGCATCTTACTATGCTGATGGACAGTGACTGTAATGGGGTATGTTGGGGGGACTTGATAATAGGGGAGACTAGTAACCATAATGTTGTTTAAGTAACTGTACATTAATGATACAAAAAAAAAAAAGTATATACATACAATAGGCCTGACCAGAGAGAGAGGTCAGAAAGCCACAGTGAAAACCTGGGAAAAAACAGTAATAAATTATAATGGCAAGGGTCAAATGATAAAACCTTCGATTATGAAAAGCAAGGGAAGAGAAAGTCATCGGAGATTACTTAAAGGTTTCAAGCTAGGGTTATCTTGAGATGGAAAAGAGGGTCAGACTGCTGTATGAGTGCACATGAACTGGGGAAGATTTTTAAAAAGCTGGAGGCCTCAACAACCAAAAACCAAACAACCCGATTAAAAAATGGGCAGAGGATATGAACAGACACTTCTCCAAAGAAGAAATTCAAATGGCCAACAGGCACATGAAAAGATGATCCACATTGCTGATTATCAGGGAAATGCAAATTAAAACCACAATGACATATAACCTCACACGAGTTAGGATGGCCAACATAGAAAAGACAAGCAACAACAAATGCTGGCAAAGATGTAGAGAAAGGGGAACCCTCCTACACTGCTGGTGGGAATGTAAACTAGTTCAACCATTGTGAAAAGCAATATGGAGGTTCCTCAAAAAACTACAAACAGAAATACCATTTGACTCAGAAATTCCACTCCTAGGAATTTACCCAAAGAAAACAAGCTCTCAGATTCAAAAAGACATATGCACCACTATGTTTTATTGCAGCACTACTAACAATAGCCAAAGTATGGAAGCAATCTAAGTATCCATCAGTAGATGATGGATAAAGAAGTGGTACATATACACAATGGAATACTATTCAGCCATAAGAAAGAAACAAATCCTACCATTTGCAACAACATGGATGGAGCTAGAGGGTATTATGCTCAGTGAAATAAGCCAGGCGGAGAAAGACAAGTACCAAATGATTTCCCTCATTTGTGGAGTATAACCATGAAGCAAAACTGAAGGAACAGCAGCAGCAGACTCACAAACTCCAAGACAGGACTAGTGGTTACCAAATGGGAGGGGTAGGGGAGGATGGATGGGGAAGGATGGGTGGAGGAGGGAGAAGAGGATTGAGGGGTATTATGATTAGTACACATGGTGCTTGGGGGAGTCACAGGGAAGACAGTGTAGCACAGAGAAGACAAGTAGTGACTCTGTGGCATCTTACTACACTGATGAACAGTGACTTCAACGGGGTATGGAGGGGACTTGATAATACAGGTGAATGTAGTAACCACAATGTTTTTCATGTGAGACCTTCATAAGAGTATATATCAATGATACCTTAATAAAAAACTTTTTTTTAAGCTGGAGCCCTTGAGACTGGATTTAGGAGTAAGGGGAGGGAGACTATGACAAGAGAAACAAAACAAACCAAGATGATGAACTGTCTAAAACAATATTTTCCAAAAGAAAACTGGTCAACAAAATTGAATGCATACGCATAGGTCAATGGAATAGAAAATGAGAATCCAGAAATATAGTCAATCAATTTTCAACAAGGCTGCTAAGACCATTCATTAGGGGAAAAAAATAAGTCTTTTCAACAAATAGTGCTGAACAACTGGACATCCATTATTTAAAAGAATGAAGTTGGACCCCTACCTCACACCACATACTTTCAAAATAAGTCAAAACCTAAATATAAGAGCTACAATTACAAAATGCTTACAAGAAAACATTGATATAAGCTTTCATGACCTCTCATTAGGCAATGGTTTCTTAGCTGTGACACCAAAAACATCAACAGAAGAAAAAGTAGATCAACTGGACATTATCAAAATTTAAGATTTTTGTGCTTCAATGGACAATATCAAGAAAGTGAAAAAAACCAACAGATGGGAGAAAATTTTTGAAAACCATGTTATTTGATAAGTATCCACAATATATAAAGAACTCTTATAAATTCAACAAAAAGACAAATAGTCCAATTTAAAAGAGTCAAAGGAATTGTAGACATCTCTCCAAAAAGGATACATATAAACAGCTAAGAAGCACACGAGAAGATGCTCAACCTCAGCTGTAAGCACACTGCAAATCAAAATCACAGTGAGATACCGCTTCATTTCTACTAGAAAGGCTATAATCAGGCAGCTAATAACCAAAGTTGGTGAGGATTAGAACCCTCATGCCCCAATGGTGGGAATGTAAAATGGTGCCACCACTTTGGAAAACAGTCTAGCAGTTCCTCAAAAGGTTAAATGTAGCGTTACCATATGATCCAGCAGTTCCATTTCCTAAGTAGATACCCAAGAGAACTGAAAATATGTACATAAAAACTTACATGAATGTTCACAGCAGCACTATTTGCAGTAGCTGAAATGCGGAAACAATCCAAACATCCATCAACTAATGAATCGCTAAACAAAATGTGATATCCACACAATGAATTTAAAGAAAAAAAAAAAGGAATAAAGTACTAATACATGCTACAATATGGGTGAACCTTCAAAAAGCATTATGCTAAGTCAAAGAAGTAGTCACAAAAGGCCACATATTGTATTATTCCATTTATATGAACTGTCTATAATAGGTAATCAATTGAGACAGGAACCAGATTAGTGATTTCAAAGGACTGGGGCAGACAGGAAGAGTGAACACTGCTAAGAGGCACAGGGTTTCTTTCTGAAATAATGAAAATGTTCTGGATTACATAGTGGTGATGGCTGCATAGTCTTGTAAATACCAAAAAACGACTGAACTGAACACTTTCAAAGGTTGAATACCATAGTATATGAGTCATGGCTCAATAAATAAAAACATAAAAAAGAGTATCAAATGCAGTGACCTGAAAGAGCACAGGCCTTGGAGCTGAGGGCAAGCTTACGTTTTGGCTTCACCACTTACCAGCTATGTGACTGGATTCCATAGCCTGTTTCCTCTTCTGTAAAATGAAGAGAATACCTTGTTGTGAGGGTCAAGTAAAAAAAGATGTAAAATGCTTAGTTCATTGTCTTGCACTAGGAGACAATATAGGATTGGTAGAAATTATTATTTGGTAAAACAAGGTAAGAAGGGAGAGAAAAGGTCTTCATTGTGTTTCATGCGTTTTCATTTGTTCAACAATGACTTTCAAGAATATACATGCTTTCATAGCACAGAGAAGACAAGTAGTGACTCTACAGCATCGTACTGTGCTGATGGACAGTGACTGCAATGGTGTGTGTGTGTGTGGTGGGGGCGGGGGGGCAGTTCTTGATAATATGGGTGAATGTAATAACCACAACGTTGCTCATGTGAAGCCTTATGTACATGCCTTTCAGTAAATGTTTACTGAGCACCTTCTATGAGCCAGGCACTATTCTAAACATCTGGGATAGAAATTAACTAACCAGACAAAAATCCCTGGCTCCAAGGAGGCAGCTGATATTCTAATGAGGTCAAGATAATAAACACAAAAAAATTAATCATATAATTTGTTAGACAAAAGTATTTGGGGAGGGACGGGCAGAAACAGAAAGAAGAACAGGGAGAGTTGGGATACAAGATGCAATTTAAAATGGGGAGATCAAGGCAAACCTTGTTGAAAAGGTACCACTTGAGGAAAGTCTTCAAAAGGAAGCAGAGGAGCAATGTGGCTGCAGAAAACATCCAGGCAGAGGGAGCATCAATTCAAAGACTCTAGACCCTAGGGCAAATGCACACTAAATGTTCCTGGAAGGCCAAGAAAGCCATGTGGGGGGCATGGAGGGAAGGAGGAAGAAGAGTTTGGTGAGAGATACAAAAGACAGATTGCGAGTAACAGAACCAGTTAGAAATAAGACTGGTTTCAACAATTCGGCCTGCTCCCAGAAGGAAAGGTCAGCAGCATACAATGAAACTTTTTTGTTTTTATTTTATTTTGTGTAGAGATAGCAGGATAATGTAAGAGACAGGATTATGAACTGAACTTAGAAGTCAAACAGGAACTTCAGCTTCACCATTAAACAGGTTTGTTTCCACAGTTGTACAAGAGAGAGAATACAGGTAATCCTCACTTCGTACAGAAGTGCAGATCAGTAAAAATGACCACACAAGCTGAAACTCTAGAAAATGATCTTAATCCTCAATGGGAAAATTTTAAATTGTCCTGTGCCTTTAAAATTGTTAAAAAGTTAAAAGCTCCTTTATTGTTGATAATAAATGCATAGGGAAGTGGGTGGAAAATAGTATGACTAACATTTATTTAATACATTATAATTTAAAACATTATGAACTCTGAGAATTAAAGTGTTTTCTTTCTTTGTGAGAGAACTTTTCAAAACTACTTTTTGAACAATGCCTGTGTTCTTCAAAATTTGACATAGGAGAGGGAGCACATTCATCTTTTCTAACCCTTGGCAGACTGTCGTGTTTCTTTCTAAATTTGGGTCCATTTCCAGTACTTGATCCCCTGCACTATCAAAGTCATGAAATACCTCTCAAGGGTTCCTCGAATGTGAGGGTTTGATGGCATTATCTGAACACCTCTCGGGCACCATCCTCTTCACCACACTACATCTTTAAGTTTGCCTTCACTCAGTTTCTCTGACTGCTTATCTAGTCTCTTAAACAGCTCTTGTCAACATGTCCAGTCAGTTATTTCTTCTACAACTTCATTTACATTATATTTAAACTTAAAGTTTGGCCTTATCACTTTTTCTTTCTTTGCTTCACTTTCATCTTTGTTAGAAAATTCCGTTTCTAATGATCCCTTTTTGTAAAATGGTTCACACGGGTTTATCATGGGGAGACAAGGAGGCAACACAACTACACACTTGACATAAACTGCATAGTTGCATGGTTACCAACCACTAACAGACTTTGAAGAAGGGACATGATTGGTCAGTGACCTTGACACACATCTGTTACTCATGTAGTGATTTGTACACTTAAGAGCTAGCAAAGTCTGTAACTTATGCAATCACACAGTTAATATACTATGGTAACTAAACTCTGAACCATGTTGTTGGGAGACTGGTGTTATTTAACTGAACTGTGGTAACTGAAATTTGTGCATATTGAAACCATGCAAAAAGTGAGGACTGCCACCATGCACGCCCGCAGGTTGCTACAGAAAGGAAACCGAACATTCAATAGAAGCCCATAACATCCATTACCACTACTGGCATTAGTTACAGATGGAGAGGCGAGAAGGCAAAAAGACACTTTAGACACATAATTAAAGAATGAAGGTTCTACCCAAAAATGGACTAACAGGTACCAAAGGGAAAGGAACTGGGGAGGATGGGTGGGCAGGGAGGGATAAGGGGTGGGGGGAGAAGAAGGGGGGTATTGAGATTAGCATGCATGGGTGGGGAGGGAGAAAGGGGAGGGTGGGCTGCACAACACAGACAGGACAAGTAGTGACTCTACAACATTTTGTTAAGCTGATGGACAGTAACCGTAATGTGGTTTTTAGGGGGGACCTGATATAGGGGAGAGCACAGTAAACATAGTATTCTTCATGTAAGTGTAGAGGGAGGGAGGGACGGAGGGAGGGAGGGACGGACGGAGGGAGGGAGGGAGGGAGGGAGGGAGGAAGGAAGGAAGGAAGGAAGGAAGGAAGGAAGGAAGGAAGAAAGAAAAGGGGGATTACTCCTTGATAGGATAAAACTATTGGTAAATCAAAGATCAACGCATGCTTTACATCTCCTTAATGTTGATCACTTAAAGGGTGTCAGATGATCAGCTATGGAGGTACTCTTTTCTGATAATATTCCTTTCTCTTAATAAAAAAAAAAAAAAAGCAGTTACTGTGTGCTGACCTCCAATGAGTTCTGCAAAGTGGTATAGAGGGCATGTCAAAGTGTGGGCAAAGGGTCTGTTTGTTTCTATGCAGAAGATCAAGGCCTAGCTTGGATACCCAGAAAATGAACTAAGATGTGATATGAGGAGGAGCTTCCGGCATCAGCACTCTCTGGAGGACTTGTGCAAGGGGATGATCATCAAAAAGCCTCCACAGGGATCCGGACAATGCTGCGGTTGTGGCTGCATCCACCCCACCGTTTCCTGGACTTGCCATTGGAATGAGGAGGGAGATGTCTAGGCTGGCATGTGCATACAGTGAGACAATGAATTTGACCGGATCTGTACTGTTGGAACTCAACCAGGAGTTGGGAGGGGTGCAAGTTGTGGCACTCCAAAATCTTATGACTATAGACTATCTACGGTTAAAAGAACATATGGGATGTGAACAGATCCCAGAAATGGGTTGCTTTAATTTGTCTGATTTCTCTCAGACTGTTCAAGTACAGTTGGAAAATATCCATCATATCATAGACAAATTTTCACAAATGCCTAGGGTGCCTAAATGGTTTTCTTGGCTTCACTGGAGATGGATGGTAATTATAGATTTGCTTTGTTTATGTCACTGTATTCCTATTATGTTAATATGTGAGCGCAAGTTAGTTGGTAGTTTAAAACCTATACATGCTTAAGGTACTCTACAAGAAGATATGTCAAAGAAATAATCAATCCTCCCATGTTTCCTTCCATATGCTACATCTATAGCTTTTCTTCTTCCTTCCTAATTACAACCCTTAAATAGAATTCGTGCCTCATATTGAATTTACCGAGTATCATAATTCCTCCAGGTGGTAAAGATACCTCAAGACAAGTGCTGGGCATAGAAACCACAGGGCATAAATCTGCAAAGTAGTAAAAAGCTAACCTTTTCAAACAATATGGCTTCTCTCTCACTTACCAACTTTACATTTCCCTGTATGGCCCCGGAAGATGACTGGTTAGCCAGAGACGGGTAAGAGTCCTCAAGGGAGGAACAACCTAAGATAGGCACAGTCGCAGGGGGGCCATCAGGTGATAAATTGGGGATCAACAGAGGTGAGACTCAAACCTCACCCCCTCTGCTTTGAGAGAAATCTTCTGCATCCGTGGATGTCTTGCTGCCCTTGTCTAGCCTGGATTAATACTTAGTCCATAGGCACACACCTGATCATCTACATTTGCCCTCTTACAGCACTAAACTATGTTTTCTACCTTTATCTTGCATCTACCTACTACTTCAGCATTTTATTAAAAATAAAAATAAAAATAATAATAGAGGGAGAAATGTGGGATCAACATATAAATCAAGTACAAAAATCAAATGAATATTCATATTTGACCTGATTGTTTATAGGTCACAATGCGTGATCAAAACCAAAAGTTTCTGTGATGACTGCCCTTGTACTGTTCACCATGTAAGAATTTATTCACTATGTAAGAATTCGTTCACCATGTAAGAACTTGTTCGTTATGCTTCAGAAGATTGGAGACTGACGAGAATTAGGCTTGAGATGGATTAATGATTTTGCATTGAGCACTGACTCCCCTATACAGAATTTTATTGTTGTTAACAACCATTTGATCAATAAATATGAGAGATGCCCTCTCAAAAAAAAAAAAAAAAAGGAATGAAGGTTCTAGATCCCCTACAGGTACACACATGCTCAGGACCACGGAGGAAGTGAGGAGAGCCATTAAAGGAGGAAAAGGAGGTTCTCGTACTCAGATGAGAGTGAAAGCAGAGGCAGCAAGGCTTGCAAGCAGAATGAAGCTCAGATTGTTGGGGAATCTCATTTTCTCGGACACAGTAAAAAAACTGAGCAGGGTGGAAATGGAAATGAGGGCTTGAGGAAAGTGGAAAAACTATCTGAATCAATTGCTATGGGAAATGAAAAAGGGAGTTAACCTGAGGTAAATGAAAGAACTGTGGGCAGAAGTAAAGGCCCAATTAGGCCAAAGAGGATGAACTTAAGTCAATTAATCCATCTAAATGAATAAACTCTTCAATGATTAGCTTACATTCAAACAGAAGAGTGGAAAGTCCCGTAATTTTGAACTTAATTTTAGTCACTTAACTTCTCTATGCTAATCTCTAAATTTTTCACACACCCAATCTCTTTTTTCAACATAACCTTCCCCTGAATTCTCACTCCCAACCAGGTTCCTCTTAATCTAATGCCTTCTCGGTCAGCTTAACATCATTCCAAAGTAATATTAGGTCAAATGACAACAAATAAGTGGAACTGGAAGGAAGAAGCAAAGTGAGTTAAATATATTTACATTCATCCTAATCTCTTTCAGCTCACAGCCATAATAGCAAATCCTTAACTTCATGGCTAACATATGGTGTAAATAATGAAAAATATATCAGAAACATACAGTATGATGGATTAAAATGTTCTAATTTTCTCTACTCACAAAACTATGAACAAATATGTAAATAAGCCACAAGATAAAAGCAAGGTCCTCAAACTTCAGCTGAACAATTCTCTCTGTAAAAGGAACATAACACAAAGCCTGACTTGAGATGTTTAGTAAGTCAATACCAAAACTGAAAATTCTCTAAATAGTAAAATATAACTATTAATTAGTTTATGTAGCATACTTGTAAGACTTCTCAAAAGTACACTTGTACACGAAGGGGAAACTGAGGCAGACAGGCCCTCTGTCCAGGGTCACATGGTCAGCAGTAAAGGCTGAGAACATAAATGGGTCCTCTGGCCTCATCCCAACAGTCTCCATCATCTACATTACACCTGGTATTAGCTAAGATATCAAGGAGATCAAAACTGAGAGAACCATCCATTACTGTTCCATCTACCACAAAATCAGATCTGTCAGCATGCCCATTCCCTGATGTGTTCCCCTAACTAAGCTGAAGATAAAAAGTTAAATTCCTCAAGAGTTCAAAACAAGGATGATGGGCAATTGTAAAAGAATTAAACCAAAAAACCACAGTCCTACATTAGAACAGGGCAAGATGGAAGCTTTTCTGAAGCATCAAGTATCTTGAGTAAGTTCCCTTCAAAGCAATCCAACTTTTATAAAGTTATAGGGATAGGACAGGTTTGGGAAGGGAGGCGGGGGGCGATGAGAAAGACGAATAAAAAGAAAAAAGCTTGGGCTTTTTTTAACCTGAGCTTAAGAAATAGAAGATATTCTAATATGTTGCTCCTAAAACAAAGACTGTTCCGAAGTAATGTTAATCACTAAACAAACTACTCTCCCAGAACACTGCCAGAGACGAAGCATTGGAATTGCGTCTAAAGCCCAGCGTATTTGGCAGCTGTTGTGGATTTGGGCTGCTTCATCTCTACCTGTTTTCTCTTCTGTAAATTGAGGGTACCATTTCCCGCCACACCTGGTTGTTCTGAAAATTAAATGAGGTAATAAATGCAAAGCTCAATAAATACTTCCATGACCCTTCCACTTCCCTATCTCCTTTCCCCAATTCTTAAAACTATTCAGACCATGGTCATTGTTCACACAGCAACTGTTTATTAACATTGTTAAAATAAGGTCATGCTCACAAAATATGGTTAAGACAAGTGGCAAAATATGGGAGTCATCTGCAGTGCCCCTTATTTTATGTTATTATTTGTGTTTAGTTGCTGTGGAAGTTCAACTATTATAAAGATCCTAGGTAGACACTTCTCAAATAAAACTTTTTGTGAAAGCCTATTGTTATCAAGCTGCCAAATCCAACAGAGAAAGATATTTTCAGACATCCACCTGAATATGCTTTTGAGGACAAGCAAACACCGCCGTGTGTCAAAATAATAAGTTTCCACAAAAAGAGCTAAAAGCCATTTACCATCTTAAACATGTTTAAATTATTTACTCATGCCAGGATCAAATTCATAGCCATTTGTGGCGGAATTCTGATTCTTCCTCTTCACCAACTGATTTGCCTGCTCAGATCACTTTGATCTCTTTATATCAAAATGATTTTAAATGTCTCAAAATTCCTTCTATTTCTCAAATATTTCATACTATACTAGTGAACAATGGCAACCTTCAGTCTTTAAATAAAAAACTACCCTATTTATCATAATCCCTTAAAATTTTTGAATATAGAATAAAACTCTGGCCATAACAGTATTCAGAGAAATCTTTATTTTCTGGTTCTAAATAACCTCCTTAAATCATATTACTTTATAGAATATATTACTCAGCCATTAAAAATTCTGTTGTATGTAGGAGAATACTTAATAATACTAAAAGATGTTCAGGAACCATGAAGTTTAAAAAGTAAATGATATTATCAAGCAAAACACATTTCTACCCACGTGAGTATGTTCACAGAAAACAAATGTATGGGTGAAGACCAAAATGTTAACCACTGGATTCATCTCTGGGTAACATAACTATTTTACCAGGCTAATTTTATTTTCTTCTTTTTGCTCTTACTATCAAAAACATGTTCCCTGCAGAAAATTAATTTTTGTTCAAAGCAAGTTTTTGATTCTACTCAAAAATTAGCCAGAGGAAGGGAAAAAAAAAAAGTGCAGACACGACACAGTTAAGTCTGTTATAAACTGCCCTGTGCTGACCAACCTGGCATCTTTTTACATATTAGAAAGTAAAAAATATCAGCTGTGGATTCTTGTACATAAAACTTCCTTATCACAGGATTCCTAAGTCTTAAAACTTACTTTTTTAGTGCTTTAGTTATACTGGTAAATCTACTTTATATCAAATTATCTTAAATATATCAATTGAAGGATCTCACTCAGAAATAACATATAACTTCCTATTTATGACTCCACCAACTTCCATTTTACAAAGCAATAAATGGACAGGACCAACACTTAAAATTATTTGCTAATTTCAAGATGACCAAAAATTAACCCATTTCCCAACCTGTCCTGTTTCCTCTCCCTTATACTCCCCCTGCCCCAAATTTTTTAATTCACTTTCCATGATCTGGTAATAAAGTAAGACACTTTCCACACTTACCAATGAAGGTGAACTGGCAATACAGTTGCAAGAAAAAACAGATTTCAGAATACAGTTCTTATGGGAAGCAACCAAATAATGGTATGTAGCTGACAGAACCCACCTGCCCTGTGACATGAGGATGAACTTCAATAAAACACTTAATCCTCTCCACCTCCACCTTTCCAACAAGACTCCTAGATACATCTCTATAATCACAGAAAAATTGACAATGACTCAAAAAATTCCTGACAGATGCTTTAAGAGAACTTTTTAATCCACAAAACTATCTATCTTTTGAAAATAAACACAGGAAATAAACATTTAATATATTATTTAAATACTATAAGCCCATCTGAATCAATTTAGAGAGTACATAGTAAACTCTCAACCTACACCCTTCTCCTATTCCATGGGATAAGGACGGGAGCTTTGAAATTTCTACTTTTTCCAGTCAACAAAATGGATTTAAAATAAGAAGAAAAGTCAAAATAGAGTACCACACATATTCATGTTCTCATTTTCCTTACTAATTCAAGTGTGCCCTGCTGCTATTCAGAAACACTTCAAAGAGAAGCACTTACTTCCTGATTACACATTCAAATAAATGCATAACATGCATTTCAACTTGGAATCACTTGCTTAAGAAATTAACTTGTGGAAACCATGGTACTGCAACATCACGGCTGAAGTTATGCCAAAGTCAAAATTTCAAGACCTAAGATAATCTTCCTAAACTACACCGTACAAATATATTAAGGAAGTAACATTACCCACTCAAACAAAGAAGTATTATTGTGCTGCTTAGTATTATTTGTTTTTGTAAATTTAACAAGATAGACTTTAAAAAAAGAGGAGCAATTTCAAAATGACAGGAAACATTAGAATTTAATAACTTCATTCTTCTTTCCTCACTTCCATGCTGGCTCTGCAAAGCAGCATATGCTCACACAAGGACAGTGATCCAGAAGCAGACAGCATCCTTGACACATCCCAAGTCAAAGAAAATACAACCCCCACCCTAGAGACTTACAGTGTAAGTCAGACAGACAACTTTAAGACATAAAATGTCTAGATGACAACCAGTTAATGATTTTCTGGAATTTATATTTTGCTTTTCCTGCTCAAGCTAAATGAGGAGCAAGAGAAAATGGATTAAATGGTAAGAACAGAGGAATGGGGGTCAATAATGAACAAGTTTTAAATTAATCATGGTTCACAGGAACATATGAAGGGCAGGAGTTGGAGTGGGAGTGCTTCTAACAACAGACCCAGCCATCAGGGGATCACAGGAAAAGAGGCATCCTCAAAAATAAAAGAGAAAACAGGATGAAAAATCTACCAAGATGGCAAGGGAAAAAGAAAAAGGCAAGATAACAAATGAGAAGACAGAACTCAAACCAAGTGTATGAGAAAAATCAGCTGATCTTGTTAGGTTTAATGAAGAAAATGATTATACTAACCTGAAAACCTAATTAACTTAACTTTAACCTTCTTCAAAATGTTAAATGTTTTTCTGCTATCACTCTTCCTCAACATCATTAACACTTTTTGAAACCCACACTAACATTCCAGGGTAGGAATATTTTTAATTTTTCACAGGAGAAAAATGACGAGTCCATATATAAGATCAAGCTCATGATCCCAATCAGATTAAAACCACACTAACAAGACCAAACAAATTAAAATGCAATCTATGTCAATACCCACACAACGTTCCTCAAAGCTTAAGTTTCAAGTCTTCACATCATGAACTTAGCAAACTCCAACTCCACTCTGCCTCCTGTCTACTTTTCAAACCCTATTTAAAACAGTCACTGACAGATGCTTTCTACTGATCACATCTGCCTTTGAACATCTATCTCCAGGCTGCCTATATTAGATGTGGGTACATCAGTGCAAACCTGTCAACATGTGCACAGGACAGAAGACCAATTTTCACCTCCTTCAATCTCTCTAGTCAGTTACCAGGGAGAAAATTATGCCTCAAGAACCTGACAGCTTAGGCTCAATATCCTTTTGCCAGGGATAAAATAGATCATTATTTTCCTTAAAATTGCTTTGGAAAGATTCACAATGAAAAATAAATAAATACACACACACACAGACTATATATACACAAACATATATACACTCACATTTTTCCTTCTTCTTACATACCACTCCTTCAAGCTGTACCAAGGAAGATGATATCTATGTCCTCAATTTCACTACACAATTGCTGAGATAAATAAAAGAATCTCTTAATATTAAAAACCCTCATTACCTGTCCCTTAATAATGACAACACCCTAAGAGACCATCAGTTTTACCTGTCTGGGTAATTCTCTTCTTTCCAGATTCAAAAAAGCTTAGAAGATCTCTTGAAACAAGACTATTAAAGAATATTCTCATCTATCAACTACAGTTCCTAAGATCATGTAGATGCTAGCAAACTCAATAATTTTAACTGAACTATTTTCAAAGACTAATAAATACTACTTCTGTGCTCTAAAAGTGACACTTTGTATGGAAAAGATGGTTGTTCTAATGATTGAGACTTAGTATTGAACAATCAATGGATTGCTCTCAATAAACTTAAGTCCTACTTTTGCTCAAGGACATGCACTTGCAAGACACTCAGTTTACCGAAAATGGAATAATGATCTGAAACTCAGAACTTGAAAAGCCTTCAAAGAAATCTTAAGACAAATACTGCCTAAACAGAAAGACAGCAGTGTGAGAGGAGAGAAAGAAACCTCCTCCCAAAACCACATATAATATGAAAATACAACACGTAGGTCAGATCCTGAAAGAGGAACAGGAAAGAAAGCTGCAGTAGACTGTCTACACCTGGGGAAACCAACACACCTCAAGGAAAACAGCACCAGACCCGCTCCCCTGTGACCTCTGCCATCACTCCAGGGACTGCGCAGGTCCAGAGAGGAGAGCTTCTGGGCACTAGAGAGCACCACCTACAAATATGAAACATCAAAAGAACCTGTTTCAAATCAAAATACCACAAACATGAGAAAGATGGCCAAGTGAAACTGAACTCATCAATCTTCCTGAAAGAGACTTCAAAATAAAAATCATAAACATGTTCATGGAGCTACAGAAAAATATTCAAGAACTCAGGGAGAAATTTAGGAATGAGATACAAATGTTCAAGAATACAGTATCTGAAATGAAACACACACAATGGAGGGATTTAAAAGCAGATTAGATGAAGTAGAGGAGATGGTAAGTGAAATAGAAATTAGGAATACAAAGAAGCTGAGGCACAGAGAAAAAGAGGATCTCCAGGAATGAAAGAATATTGAGAACTGTGTGACCAATCCAAACGGAACAATATTCACATTATAGGGGTACCAGAAGAAGAAAGAGCAAAACAGATAAAAGTGTCTTTGAGGAGGTAATTGGTAAAAACTTCCCCAATCTGGGGAAAGAGATAGTCTCTCCGATCTCCCAGTACAAGGAGCCCAAGGAAGACAACACCAAGACATATAATAATTAAAATGGCAAAGATGCAGGATAAAGACTGAGTATGAAAAGCAGCCAGAGAGAGAAAAAAGATTACATACAAAGGAAAACCCACTAGGCTATCATCAGACTTCTCAACAGAACACATACAGGCCAGAAGGGAGTGGCATGATATATTTAATGCAATGAAGCAGAAGGGCCTTGAACCAAGAATACTTTGCCCGCAAGATATTCATTTAAATTTGAAGGAGAGATTAAACAATTTCCAGATAAGCAAAAGCTAAGAGAATTTACCTCCCACAAATCATCTCTACAGTTTAGTTTAGAGGGACTGCTATATATGGAAGTGTTCCGAAGGCTAAATAGCTATCACCAGAAGAAATAAAAGCACAGCAAAGGAAGTAGACCAACTCATTACTAAGCAGATCTAAAATCAAATCAACCACCCCAAAGTCAGTCAAGACATAGACAAAGAGTACAGAATATGATACTTAATATATAAAGAATGGAGGAGGAAGAAAAAGGAGGAAAAAAAAAACCCTTTAGATTGTGTTTGTAATGGTATACAAAGTGAGTTAAATTAGCCTGTTAGATAGTAAAGAAGTTAGTTACCCTTGAACCTTTGGTAACCACGAATCTAAAGCCTGCAATGGCAGTAAGTACATACCTATCGATAATCACCCTAAATGTAAATGGTCTGAATGCACCAATCAAAAGACACAGGTCACTGAATAGAATAAAAAAACAAGACCTGTCTATATGCTGCCTACAAGAGACTCATTTCAAACCCAAAGACAGACACAGACTAAAAGTAAAGGGATAAAAAAAGGTATTTCAAACAACTAATAGGGAGAAAAAAACAGGAGTTGCAATATTTGTATCAGACAAAACAGACTTCAAAAAAAAAAAAAAAAGACTTCAAAACAAAGTAGCAAGAGACAAAGAAGGACATTACATGATGATAAGGCGGTCAGACCAACAAGATATAAGCATTATAAATACTATCGACCCAACAAAGGTACACCTACATATGTAAAACAAATTTTAACAGAATTAAAGGGGCAAATAGAATATAAGGCATTCATTTTAGGAGACTTCAACACACCACTCACTTCAAAGGACAGATCGACCAGACAGAAAATAAGTAAGGAGACAGAGGCACTGAACAACACATTAGAATAGATGGACCTAACAGACATCTATAGAACACCCCACCAAAAGCAGCAGGATACACATTCTTCTCAAGTGCCTATAGAACATTTTCAAGAATATATCATATACTAGGCCACAAAAAGAGCCTCAGTAAATTCAAAAAGAGTGAAATTGCACCAACCAGATTCTCACACCATAAAGGTATGACCAGAAATAAATTAGGCAAAGAAAACAAAAAAGACCACAAACACATGGAGGCTTAACAACATGCTCCTAAATAATCAATGGATCTATGACCAAATAAAAACAGATAAGCAATTTATGAAGACAATGACAACAATAACACCACAAAATCTGTGGGATACAGCAATGCCCATGCTAAGAGGGAAGTATACCGCAATACAAGCTTACCTCAGAAAAGCAGTACAATCTCAATTCACAATTAATGAAACAAGAAAAAGAAGAACAAATGAGGCCCAAAGTCAGTAAGACAGGAGACATAATAAAGATCAGAACAGAAATAAATAAAATTCAGAAGAATAAAATAGAAAGAATCAATGAAAGCAGGAGCTAGTTCTTTGAGAAAATAAACAAAATATATACACCCCAGCCAGACTGATCAAGAAAAAAGTCTACACACATAAATAAAATCAGAAATGAGAAAGGAAAAAATCACTACAGACACCATAGAAATACAAAGAATTATTAGAGAATACTATGAAAAATTATATGCTAAATAACTGGATAACCTAGAAGAAATGGACAACTTTCTAGAAAAACACAACCTTCCAAGACAAACCCACGACAAAACAGAAAATATGAACAGACCAATTACCAGCAACTGAACAACACACTAGAACAGATGGACCTAACAGACATCTATAGAACTCTACATCCAAAAGCAACAGGATACACATACTTCTCAAATGCACATGGAACATTCTCCAGAATAGACCACATACTAGGCCACAAAAAGAGCCTCAGTAAATTCAAAAAGACTGGAATCCTACCAACCAACTTTTCAGACCACAAAGGTATAAAACTAGAAATAAATTGTACAAACAAAACAAAAAGGCTCACAAACACATGGAGGCTTAACAACATGCTCCTAAATAATCAATGGATCAACAATCAAATTAAAATGGAGATCCAGCAATATATGGAAACAAATGACAACAACACAAAGCCGCAACTACTGTGGGACGCAGCAAAAGCAGTCTTAAGAGGAAAGTATATAGCAATCCAGGCATATTTAAAGAAGAACAATCCCAAATGAATAGTCTAATGTCACAATTATCGAAACTGGAAAAAGAAGAACAAATTAGGCCTAAGGTCAGCAGAAGGAGGGACATAATAAAGATCAGAGAAGGAATAAATAAAATTAAGAAGAATAAAACAATAGAAAAAAATTAATGAAACCAAGAGCTGGTTCTTCGAGAAAATAAACAAAATAGATAAGCCTCTAGCCAAACTTATTAAGAGAAAGAGAGAATCAACACACATCAACAGAATCAGAAACGAGAAAAGAAAAATCATGACGGACCCCAAAGAAATACAAAGAATTACTAGAGAATACTATGAAAACCTATATGCTAACAAGCTGGAAAACCTAGGAGAAATGGACAACTTCCTAGAAAAATACAACCTTCCAAGATTGACCCAGAAAGAAACAGAAAATCTAAACAGACCAATTACCAGCAACGAAATTGAAGCGGTAATCAAAAAACTACTCAAGAACAAAACCCCCGGGTCAGACTGATTTACCCCGGAATTTTATCAGACATGCAGAAAGACATAATACCCATTCTCCTTAAAGTTTTCCAAAAAACAGACAAGGAGGGAATACTCCCAAACTCATTCTATGAAGCCAACATCACCCTAATACCAAGACCAGGCAAAGACCCCACCAAAAAAGAAAACTACAGACCAATATCCCTGATGAACATAGATGCAAAAATACTCAACAAAATATTAGCAAACCGAATTCAAAAATACATCAAAAGGATCATACACCATGACCAAGTGGGATTCATCCCAGGGATGCAAGGATGGTACAACATTCGAAAATCCATCAACATCATCCACCACATCAACAAAAAGGACGAAAACCACATGATCATTTCCATAGATGCTGAAAGAGCATGACAAAATTCAACATCCATTCATGATAAAAACTCTCAACAAAATGGGTATAGAGGGCAAGAACCTCAACATAATAAAGGCCATATATGATAAACCCACAGCCAACATCATACTGAACAGCGAGCAGTTGAAAGCCTTTCCTCTGCGATCGGGAACATGACAGGGATACCCACTCTCTCCACTGTTATTCAACATCGTACTGGAGGTCCTAGCCATGGCAATTAGACAAAACAGAGAAATACAAGGAACCCATATTGGTAAAGAAGAAGTTAAAGTGTCACACTTTGCAGATGTACATAAAAAACCCTAAAGACTCCACTCCAAAACTACTAGAACTGATACCGGAATACAGCAAGGTTGCAGGATACAAAATCAACACACAGAAATCTGTGGCTTTCCTATACACTAACAATGAACTAACAGAAAGAGAAATCAGGAAAACAATTCCATTCACAATAGCATCAAAAAGAATAAAATACCTAGGAATAAACCTAACCAAGGAAGTGAAAGACCTATACCTGAAAACTGTAAGATACTCTTAAGAAAAATTAAAGAGGTCACTAACAAATGGAAACTCATTCCATGCTCCTGGCTAGGAAGAATTAATATAATCAAAATGGCCATCCTGCCCAAAACAATATACAGATTCGATGCAATCCCTATCAAATTCCCAACAGCATTCTTCAATGAACTGGAACAAATAGTTCAAAATTTCATATGGAAACACCAAAGACGCCGAATAGCTAAAGCAATCTTGAGAAGGAAGAATAAAGTGGGGGAGATCTCACTCCCCAACTTCAAGCTCTACTACGAAGTCACAGTAATCAAGACAATTTGGTATGGCACAAGAACAGAGCCACAGACCAGTAGAACAGAATAGAGACTCCAATCATATATGGTCAATTAATATTCAATAAAGGAGCCATGGACATACAATGGGGAAATGACAGTCTCTTCAACAGATGGTGCTGGCAAAACTGGACAGCTACATGTAAGAGAATGAAACTGGATCACTGTCTAACCCCTACACAAAAGTAAATTCAAAATGGATCAAAGACCTGAATGTAAGTCATGAAACCATAAAACTCTTAGAAAAAAACATAGGCAAAAATCTCATGGACATAAACATGAGTGACTTCTTCATGAACATATCTCCCCAGGCAAGGGAAACAAAAACAAAAATGAACAAGTGGGACTATATCAAGCTAAAAAGCTTCTGTACAGCAAAGGACACCATCAATAGAACAAAAAGGTATCCTACAGTATGGGAGAATATATTCATAAATGACAGATCCGATAAAGGGCTGACATCCAAAATATATAAAGAGCTTACACACCTCAACAAACAAAAAGCAAATAATCCAATTAAAAAATGGGCAGAGGAGCTGAATAGACAGTTCTCTAAATAAGAAATTCAAATGGCCAACAGACACATGAAAAGATGCTCCACATCGCTTGTCATCAGAGAAATGCAAATTAAAACCACAATGAGATATCACCTCATACCTGTAAGGATCGCCATAATCGAAAAGACAAACAACAAATGTTGGCAAGGTTGTGGAGAAAGGGGAGCCCTCGTACACCGCTGGTGGGAATGTAAATCAGTTCAACAATTGTGGAAAGCAGTATGGAGGTTCCTCAAAAAACTAAAAATAGAAATACCATTTGACCCAGGAATTACACTCCTAGAAATTTACCCTAAGAATGCAGCACTCCAGGCTGAAAAAGACAGATGCACCCCTATGTTTATCACTGCACTATTTACAATAGCCAAGATATGGAAGCAACCTAAATGTCCATCGGTAGATGAATGGATAAAGAAGATATGGTACATATACACAATGGAATATTATTCAGCCATAAGAAAAAAACAGATCCTACCATTTGCAACAACATGGATGGAGCTAGAGGGTATTGTGCTCAGTGAAATAAGCCAGGCGGAGAAAGACAAGTACCAAATGATCTCACTCATATGTGGAGTATAAGAACAAAGGAAAAATGAAGGGACAAAACAGCAGCAGAATCACAGAACCCAAGAATGGACTAATAGTTACCAAAGGGAAAGGGACTGGGGAGGATGGGTGGGAAGGGAGGGATAAGGGCAGGGTAAAAAAAAAGTGATATCCAACAAAGTTACACATGTCTTATCATAAAGTAAATTTCTTACAAAAAAAAAAAAGAAAATAGTAAAATGATATTGAAGCTAGAATGAAGCGACTAGAATGCATATGCACATAGCCAAGAATATGAAAGGACATAAAACACTATTTATAATTATTCAAAAAATTAAATAGTTAATATAAGAACACATGTAAATGATTTAAATGCTAAACACTGATGAAAGAAATCAAAAAAGATCTAAATGGATGGAATCATTCTGTTCATGAATTGAAAACTCAATACCATAAAAATGTCCATTCTCCCCAAACTGATTATAAGTTTAATGTAATTCCTATCAAAATCCCAGAATTTTTATAGATATAGGCAAAATTATGTAAAGTTATTTATATGGAAAAGCAAAATAAGTACAAAATAGCAAACAATTTAGAAAAACAAAATGGGAGGGATTATCTACACAATTCTGACTCACATAGCTACAGTAATAAAGACTATGTGGTATTGTGGAAAGACAGACATACAGATCAATGGAACAAAACAGAGAACCCAGAAATATCCCACACAATAAAGCTGAACAATTTTTAACAAGGGTACAAAAGCAATTCAATGAAGGAAAGGTGGTCTTTTCAACAAATGTACTAGAACAATTGGATATCCATAGGGGGAAAAAATAACTCAACCTAAACTTCACCAGGTTATAAAAAAATTAACCCAAAATGAATCATAGATTTAAATGTAAAACATAAAACTATAGAACTTCTGAAAGAAAACAGGAGAAAACCTTCATGAGCTAAACCTTACTGAAGAATTCTTACACATGACACCAAAAGCCCAATCCATAAATAGGAAAAGAAAACCAAAAAAATTGGACTTTATCAAAATTAAAAACCTTTACTTTGCAAAAGACTGGTAAAGAGATGAAAAGACAAGCTACACCCACACCATGGAATATCCATGGAATACTATTTAGCAATAAAAAGCTACAAACTACTGATACAAACACCAGCTTGTATAGCTCTCAAGAGCACCATGTTGAGTAGTGGAAAAAAGCGGATCTCAAAAGGTCATATACCATATGATTTCATTTATACAATAATTCTGAATAAAAGAATTAGAGACGGAGGCAGATTAGTCAATTGCCTTGGGTTAGGGATGGTGGGAAATGTGAGCAGCATGGGTGTGACTATAAAGGGGCAGCATGAGGGGGTTTCATGGTAATGGAATAATAGTTTTGTTTCTTGACTGCAGTGCCGGTTACACAAATCCACACGTGATAGAACCAGAGACTTAATATATACATACCCTGCCAATGTTGATTTCCTGTGTTAATACTGAACTGTTAGTTCTCTAAGATGTAACCTTTGAGGGAAACTGGGTAAAGAGCATACTGAACCTCTCTGTACTACATATCTGCAACTTCCTGTGACTCAGAATAAAAAGTTATGAGAAATAAACACATGTTTACTTCTTATGAATGTAAATACACACTAAAGCAAATACATAATAGAATTTTTTTAACTTAAAACTGGCACAGCAGAATGTTAATGGCTCTAAGTTGAGGATATGCTAATTTTAGGTAACTCACCTAGAGTTCGTAGTGACAAACACTGCCTCAACACATACCCTAAATGATTCCAGTCACAGGAAAATAAATTACATTTTTTTCACGTATCAGGTCCCTCTGTTATTCCTATGAAGATCGGCCACCTGCACAGGCCAAGCTGGCAGTTAACCTGCCTGATGACAGGCCAATCCTCCCTTTCCATGTCTGTCAAAGCAGTCCTTTCCTCAACAGCTCCACCTCAGGCCCCAGCACTGTCTTGGTCCAACTGTTGGTCCTCCAGGCTGTCCCCTAACCCATTCCTCTTCCTGCACACAGCTCAAGGGACTGATCTCCCCCCAAACACCACTTTTCCTCATATTCTGTGTAGCCCAGATGGCAGAACTTCTTAAAACAGGAAGAATGTTAAGGAGACATATTTCAGTTTAATTTAAGAAAAAAAAAAGCTTTATAAATAAACAAAGCAATGCTGGAAAAAGCTACTTCCAGAGGTAGCAGTTTCTGTGTCACTAGATATATTCAAGCATATGAGAGCCTGAACCTGTAAGATCTAGTCCTGTACCGACCACAGAATTCCTGTGTCATTTCCCTCACAGCCCTCCCTTCTTCACCTGGCATCCAAGTGAACCTCTAACATCTAGCTCCAACCTCTTTCTTTCTAACCTTTCCTCTGAGCACCCCACTCCACTCAGGACCCCCACTGTTCCCCCAGGCACACCTGGCACAGTCTGCTATGTTTCTTACCTGGATGACTTTTTACTCTTCCTTCGTCCACCTTTCAAGATCCATGCTTACCCTCCCAGTCCACTCTATTCCCTGCATGCCACTCATGTTATCAACTTACTTTTCAAGTCCACGTGTCCTGACTATAAGCTCTTGGACAAAACAAGACAGCCTTCTGTCTGCTAGAAGACAATCTCTGTTAATCAAAGACCACAAACAGTCACCCAGCCCTTTCCCCACTTTGATTTCTCCGAAAACAGCTTTTTCCCAGGAAATCCATGTTGCTCAGTACACCCTTCTATTCAGCCCCTTTACTGTGCAGAATATCATTAGAAGCAGTGCATTCAGCCTCTTTGGGCCTTCTCCTCCTTCATCCATCCAGAAAGGCCCATGAGATTATTGGGCAAATTACTGATGCAGCAATAAGTCTCTAATCTTGGCCTTTGAGACCCAACTGTAAACTTTAACAATGGACTTAAAAACTCCGTTCTAGTGGAAACTATTCCTCATCACTCTACTTTCCATTTACCATCACTGGTCCTCCTTCTACTGATGTCTCTCCTTTTTCAAACAAGTTTCATTTAGACTTTTCCATCTCTGTCCCTTGGATGTCCCCTACCCTCTTTTTCTCATCAGAGTCCTATTCAAAGATTCATAAAATACATTTGCTCTTTTCTAGGTATTGTTAACATATATATATATATGAGAAGTGACTACTAACGGGTAAAAGATTTCTTTTTGGGTGATGAAATATTCTGGAATCAGATAATGGTTATAGATGCACAACTCTGTGAATATACTAAAAGCCACTGAGTTACAGACTTTATATTTAAGGGTGAATTTTATGTTATGTAAATTATATCTCAATTTCTTTAGGTTCTCCACTCCTACCTCTGTACTCACATTTGGCACTGGGGAGGAAAATCCATTTTAACTTGTGAGGTAAGAGCCTTTCTCACATATTTCTTGAGAACACAGTCAATTATCTTCCTCAAATACTTAAGTGCCTATATGATAGAGCCACCACAGAGAACTAACCGGAATAGCACAGAACCCACCAAGAGCCTGGAGAGGAGAAGACAATCAATTATTTAATTACCACTGCGATAAGAACTGAGAAGAAAAGGTGTAAGAGTGATCTAATCAGGGGGTGAGGGGTGGGCAGGGTCTGGAAAAGAACACCCCTAAGAGGCACATGTATGTCTCAGCTCATATAAGGTAGATTGTTCAACATAAAAGGCAGCTGCTCAACAATTAGTGTGGGCTGACTGGCAGTTAAATGAAGCCCTTGTTTTTTTCCTGTTGGCTTACTTTTTTTTTGGATTTGGATGCCAGACCCAGTATTAATAACGGGCTCCCAGTCACCACAGGAGTCTCACCTGCCATTTCACTGGTCTTGAGGGAAAGTGACCATGCATTTATGTATGTGAATGTTTTACCCACCAATAGTGTTACAAGGTTTTAGTGTACTCACAAACATTTGTGTTTACTATTCATGTAATCAGGGGCAAATCCAAAAACAAAATTACCTTATGATGGAAAAACTACATACATTTAAGTCTCTGGTTATTGATTATGCTTGCACAGAAAGCATAGGGCTTCTACAAACTTAAAGATATAGAAGGTCTAATTTTTAGCTCTAATTTGTAAGTATTATAAATAAATAAATACTTTTTTGAAAACAGTAAACTCACATCTTTGGGAAAACGCTCAATCAGAGGCCAGCTATTAACTACAGCATAACCTGGCTCACTCCCGTTTTCGTAAGTCTTACTGAAACACAGCCATGCCCCTTTGTTTATATATTGTCCATAGCTGCTTTCCCAACACAACTACAGAGATGAATAGTCTCAACAGAGACTTATAGCCAGTAAAGTCTAAAATATTTAATACCTGGCTCTTAACACAACAATCTGCCAGCTTCTAGTAGACAAAAGTAATCCACACTGATTCAGAAGAAATCTTTAACATCCTTTAGCAATTTAGTATTCCAGGGGATAAGCAACAGAGTGGAAATGCAAAGAACTTTAACTCTACTTCATTAGTCAATCTTCTATGGAGCGCTAGGTAAATCAAAATTACTCAGTGTCTTAGAAACCTGCAAAATTCAGAGACTTAGGTCAGAGTTTTGTGTTAACTGCTCAGGACCACTGAAGTCAGGCCTGGAAGAGATGTTTGTATTTATAACCTTTTGCAGTCTAACAAATTACCCCAAAGTTGGTAGCCTAAAATAATAAGAAATAATTTTAAAACAAATATCTCCCCAAGTTTTTTGGAGTTGGTTGGGGCTGTTATCATCTGAAATTTGACTGGAGCTGGAAGACCTGCTTCCAAGATGGCTTACTCACATGCTTGGCAAACTGGTGCTGAATGTTGACAGAAGACCTCTGTTCCTCTCCATAGGACCTCCTGAGGGTCCTTATAGCATAGCAGCAAGTTTCCCCCAGAATGAATACCCATGAGAAAAAGCCTATCCTTTTTACGACTTTGCTTCAAAAGCAGATAGTATCATTTTCCACCACATTCTTTATAGAAGCCAGAGTCTCTATAACTAACACATTCAGGAGGATCAAAGTTAGGCTCTACTTTTTTAAGGGAGGGGTATTAATGGCACCTCAGGGTTTTAAATGATTAGGAAACAGCTTCAACATTATAAACAACAAGGCTTGCTTGATTAAAGAATATGCTTAGCCATTTTCATAACATTTTGTTCTATTTAAGACAGAAGAGATTTCATCTTTGTTAAAGATTCTCCAAAAAAAAAAAAAGTAAGCCAACAGGAAAAAAACAAGGCACTTTAGCTTTTCATATCTTAATTCAGTAATAATGATAGGAGGCAGTTAGAGTTCTGTTTAGTTTTTTTTCCCCAAAGGACAAGACAAATTATGCTGAGTAGGTCATGGTCATAAACAATTTTAAAGTTGGACTAAGACAAGTACCTACAATTTAGCATCACATAAAAGATCTTCTCAGATATGAACAGTAATAAGAAAACAGAAATTTAGATACGAATTCAAAATTGGGGGAAAGATACATGCATTGTACCATGATTGGTAAAGATCTGCATCAGAGAAACTTCTGAAAGAAAAACAAAGTGAAATAAAAAGTTACCTGAAACAATTTAATGTGCTTTGTAAATAGATGTTAGTCACTAGATTCAGCAAACACTTGGACAAATTCATCTGTTAATATTACTGTGGGTTTCATAACCAGGAGCCAAGAAGGCCTGGGGAGCAAAACTTTCTCACAGAGAACAATGCAATAACAGCCATCCTGATTTCCTCAACAGGAAACTCAACAATTGTCCTTAACTGGACAATAAAACTGCTTTACCATAAGTTCATTCAAAACCCACTACTGGGTTGAATAGTGTCCCCCAAAATTTGTGTCCACCCCAGAACCTGTGAATGTGGCCTTAAGTGGAAATAGGATCTCTACAGTTATAATCAAGTTGAGGTCATATTGGATTAGGGTGGACTCAGTCAATGTTTGATGCCCTTATAAGATGGAATTCTGTACACCTAGAGACACACAGGGAGAATGCCAAATGACAAGTAAGGCAGAAGCTGGAACGAGGAACAAGTCAAGGAACACCAAGGATTGCCAGCGACCACCAAATGCTAGGAGAGAACATGAAACAGATTTTTCCTGAGCCCCCAAGAATCAATCAACCCTGCTGACACCTAGATTTCAGATACCTGGCCTCCAGAACTGAGAGAACAAATTTCTGTTCTAAACTAGCAAGCTTAAGAGTAATTTAAGCTATGACACCCCTAGGAAACAAATACATCCACCCAGCTAGAATTACAGAATTTAAATAATCTCATCATTTATAGTATTAGAAATATTTACTTTCAACCTGAAAACAGAGAAAAATATTTACCATTCAAGGTTTTCAGTTCACAAATTCAGAATTGGAGACAGCACCTCCATTTAATGCACTGTCCCTTTTTGGATACTATCACAAGGATGAACCTGACTAAGACTCCAACACACTATGCACACTGCTACCAACCATGAGAGATCCACTGAGGTGGCCAAAGGCCAGGAAAGCTCTTGCACAGAGTAGGGACTCAGTTCACCTTAGCTGATACTCTACAAAAACCTGTGTCTTTGTTGAAGTCCTCCTTTGGGACCAGAAATTTAACACAAACCACATGTTTAAAGAAGTTAAGGGGGCGGAGCCAAGATGGCGGCGTGAGTAGAGCAGTGGAAATCTCCTCCCAAAAACACATAGAGCTATGAAAATATAATAAAGAAAAATCTTCCTAAAATAGAGACCACAGGACACAGGACAACATCCAGACCACATCCACACCTGCAAGAACCCAGCGCCTTGTGAAGGGGGTAAGATACAAGCCCCAGCCCGGCGGGACCCGAGCGCCCCTCCCCCCGGCTCCAGGCGGGTGGAGAGAAACCGGAGCGGTTTTTTTTTTGGCGAGCGCTTTTTGGAAGCCTTAGAGGGACGGGCCCCCGTTGCTGGGGAGGCAGGGTGGCGGGACCGGTGAGGAGGTGCCTGGGAACGGCGCCGGAGGACAAAGAATATCCCGCGTTTCTCCCTGCGAGACCTGGGGGCGGGTGCCTGAGACCGGTGCCTGAGGACGGAGGAGGTCGCGCGTTTTTCCCCTTTTTTTTTTTTTCTCTTTTGGGCGAGCGCTTTTTGGAAGCCTTGAAGGGACGGGGACCCCAGTGCTAGGGAGGCACGGTGGCGGGACTGGTGAGCGGGTGGCTGGGACCGGCGCCTGAGGACAAAGAATATCCCCCGTTTTTCCCTGCGGGACCGGTGGGCGGGTGCCTGAGACCGGCACTTGAGGACAGAGGAAATCGCGCGTTTTTCCCCTTTTTTTTTTCTCTTTTCTGCGAGTGCTTTTTGGAAGCCTAAAAGGGACAGGGACCCCGGTGCTAGGGAGGCAGGGCGGAGGGACTGGTGAGCGGGTGCCTGGGACCGGCACCTGAGGACAAAGAATATCCCGCATTTTTCCCTGTGGGACCGGTGGGTGGGTGCCTGAGACCAGCACCTGAGGACGGAAGAAATCGCGCGTTTTTCCCCTTTTTTTTCTCTCTTTTTGCCGAGTGCTTTTTGGAAGCCTTGAAGGGACAGGGACCCCGGTGCTAGGGAGGCAGGGCGGCGGGACTGGTGAGCGGGTGCGTGGGACCAGTGCCTGAGGACAAAGAATATTGAGCGTTCCTTCCCTGCGGGACCGGTGGGTGGGTGCTTTTTGGAAGCCTTGAAAGGACAGGGACCCTGGTGCTAGGGAGACAGGGCAGCAGGACCAGTGAGCGGGTGCCTGGGACCGGCACCTGATGACAAAAAAAAAAAAAAAAAAAATCGCTTGTTTTTTCCTTTTTTTTTTTTCTCTTTCTTTCTGTTCCCTCTCTCATTGTTGCTGTTGTTGTTTTGGTTTGGAGAGTGCTTTTTGGAAATCTTAAAGGGGCAGGACAGGTCACTTAGACCAGAAGCAGGGAATCTGGGGATCTCTGGGCACTCTAACCCCCTGGGCAGCAGGGAGCACAGAGGCCCCTTAGGGAGATAAATAGTCTCCTGGCTGCTCCCCTTCCAACGGGGCTCCACCATTTTGGAGGAACAGCCCCAGCCAGGCCAAGCCCACAGCAACAGCGGAGATAAACCCCAAAGCAACTGGGCAGGAAGCAGAAGCCCTGTCTGCGCACAGCTGCCCAGCACAAGCCACTAGAGGTCGCTATTCTCCCAGGAAAAGGCTACAAACCAACAAGAAGGGAAGCTCTTCCAGCGGTCACTTGTACCAGCTCTGCAAACTATCTCTATCACCATGAAAAGGCAAAACTACAGGCAGACAAAGATCACAGAGACAACACCTGAGAAGGAGACAGACCTAACTAGTCCTCCTGAAAAAGAATTCAAAATAAAAATCATGAACATGCTGACAGAGATGCAGAAAAAAATGCAAGAGCAATGGGATGAGATGCAGAGAAAAATGCAAGAGCAGTGGGATGAGATGCAGAGAAAAATGCAAGAGCAGTGGGATGAAGTCCGGAAGGAGATCACAGATGTCAGGAAAGAGATCACAGAAGTGAAACAATCCCTGGAAGGATTTATAAGCAGAATGGATAAGATGCAAGAGGCCATTGAAGGAATAGAAGCCAGAGAACAGGAACGTATAGAAGCTGACAGAGAGAGAGATAAAAGGATCTCCAGGAATGAAACAACACTAAGAGAAATATGTGACCAATACAAAAGGAAAAACATTCGTATTATAGGGATACCAGAAGAGGAAGAAAGAGGAAAAGGGATAGAAAGTGTCTTTGAAGAAATAATTGCTGAAAACTTCCCCAAACTGAGGGAGGAAATAATCGAACAGACCATGGAATTATACAGAACCCCCAACAGAAAGGATCCAAGAAGGACAACACCAAGACACATAATAATTAAAATGGCAAGGATCAAGGACAAGGAAAGAGTTTTAAAGGCAGCTAGAGAGAAAAAGGTCACCTATAAAGGAAAACCAATCAGGCTAACATCAGACTTCTCAACAGAAACCCTACAGGCCAGAAGAGAATGGCATGATATACTTAATGCAATGAAACAGAAGGGCCTTGAACCAAGGATACTGTATCCAGCACGACTATCATTTAAATATGATGGTGGGATCAAACAATTCCCAGACAAGCAAAAGCTGAGGGAATTTGCTTCCCACAAACCACCTCTACAGGGCATCCTACAGGGACTGCTCTAGATGGGAGCACCCCTAAAAAGAGCACAGAACAAAACACACAACATATGAAGAATGGAGGAGGAGGAATAAGAAGGGAGAGAAGAAAAGACTCTCCAGACAGTGTATATAACAGCTCAATAAGCGAGCTAAGTTAGGCAGTAAGATACTAAAGAAGCTAACCTTGAACCTTTGGTAACCACGAATCTAAAGCCTGCAATGGCAATAAGTACATATCTTTCAATAGTCACCCTAAATGTAAATGGACTTAATGCACCAATCAAAAGACATAGAGTAATAGAATGGATAAAAAAGCAAGACCCATCTATATGCTGCTTACAAGAAACTCACCTTAAACCCAAAGATAAGCATAGACTAAAAGTCAAGGGATGGAAAAACATATTTCAGGCAAACAACAGTGAGAAGAAAGCAGGGGTTGCAGTACTAATATCAGACAAAATAGACTTCAAAACAAAGAAAGTAACAAGAGATAAAGAAGGCCACTACATAATGATAAAGGGCTTAGTCCAACAAGAGGATATAACCATTCTAAATATATATGCACCCAATACAGGAGCACCAGCATATGTGAAGCAAATACTAACAGAACTAAAGAGGGAAATAGACTGCAATGCATTCATTGTAGGAGACTTCAACACACCACTCACCCCAAAGGATAGATCCACCGGGCAGAAAATAAGTAAAGACACACAGGCACTGAACAACACACTAGAACAGATGGACCTAATAGACATCTATAGAACTTTACATCCAAAAGCAACAGGATATACATTCTTCTCAAGTGCACATGGAACATTCTCCAGAATAGACCACATACTAGCTCACAAAAAGAGCCTCAGTAAATTCCACAATATTGAAATTCTACCAACCAATTTTTCAGACCACAAAGGTATGAAAGTAGAAATAAATTCTACAAAGAAAACAAAAAGGCTCACAAACACATGGAGGCTTAACAACATGCTACTAAATAATCAATGGATCAATGAACAAATCAAAATAGAGATCAAGGAATATATAGAAACAAATGACAACAACAACACTAAGCCCCAACTTCTGTGGGATGCAGCGAAAGCAGTCTTAAGAGGAAAGTATATAGCAATCCAGGCACACTTGAAGAAGGAAGAACAATCCCAAATGAATAGTCTAACATCACAATTATTAAAACTGGAAAAAGAAGAACAAATGAGGCCTAAAGTCAGCAGAAGGAGGGACATAATAAAGATGAGAGAAGAAATAAACAAAATTGAGAAGAATAAAACAATAGCAAAAATCAACGAAACCAAGAGCTGGTTCTTTGAGAAAATAAACAAAATAGATAAGCCTCTAGCCCAACTTATTAAGAGAAAAAGAGAGTGAACACAAATCAACATAATCAGAAATGAGAATGGAAAAATCACGACAGACTCCACAGAAATACAAAGAATTATTAAAGACTACTATGAAAACCTATATGCCAACAAGCTGGAAAACCTAGAAGAAATGGACAACTTCCTAGAAAAATACAACCTCCCAAGACTGACCAAGGAAGAAACACAAAAGTTAAACAAACCAATTACAAGCAAAGAAATTGAAACAGTAATCAAAAAACTACCCAAGAACAAAACCCCGGGGCCGGACGGATTTACCTCAGAATTTTATCAGACACACAGAGAAGACATAATACCCATTCTCCTTAAAGTGTTCCACAAAATAGAAGAAGAGGGAATACTCCCAAACTCATTCTATGAAGCCAACATCACCCTAATACCAAAACCAGGAAAAGACCCCACCAAAAAAGAAAATTACAGACCAATATCCCTGATGAATGTAGATGCAAAAATACTCAATAAAATATTAGCAAACAGAATTCAACAGTATATCAAAAGGATCATACACCATGACCAAGTGGGGTTCATCCCAGGGATGCAAGGATGGTACAACATTCGAAAATCCATCAACATCATCCACCACATCAACAAAAAGAAAGACAAAAACCACATGATCATCTCCATAGATGCTGAAAAAGCATTTGACAAAATTCAACATCCATTCATGATAAAAACTCTCAGCAAAATGGGAATAGAGGGCAAGTACCTCAACATAATAAAGGCCATATATGATAAACCCACAGCCAGCATTATACTGAACAGCGAGAAGCTGAAAGCATTTCCACTGAGATCGGGAACCAGACAGGGATGCCCACTCTCCCCACTGTTATTCAACATAGTACTGGAGGTCCTAGCCACGGCAATCAGACAAAACAAAGAAATATAAGGAATCCAGATTGGTAAAGAAGAAGTTAAACTGTCACTATTTGCAGATGATATGATACTGTACATAAAAAACCCTAAAGACTCCACTCCAAAACTACTAGAACTGATATCGGAATACAGCAAAGTTGCAGGATACAAAATCAACACACAGAAATCTGTAGCTTTCCTATACACTAACAACGAATCAATAGAAAGAGAAATCAGGAAAACAATTCCATTCACCATTGCATCAAAAAGAATAAAATACCTAGGAATAAACCTAACCAAGGAAGTGAAAGACTTATACTCTGAAAACTACAAGTCACTCTTAAGAGAAATTAAAGGGGACACTAATAAATGGAAACTCATCCCATGCTCATGGCTAGGAAGAATTAATATCGTCAAAATGGCCATCCTGCCGAAAGCAATATACAAATTTGATGCAATCCCTCTCAAATTACCAGCAACATTCTTCAATGAATTGGAACAAATAATTCAAAAATTCATATGGAAACACCAAAGACCCCGAATAGCCAAAGCAATCCTGAAAAAGAAGAATAAAGTAGGGGGGATCTCACTCCCCAACTTCAAGCTCTACTACAAAGCCATAGTAATCAAGACAATTTGGTACTGGCACAAGAACAGAGCCACAGACCAGTGGAACAGATTAGAGACCCCAGAAATTAACCCAAACATATATGGTCAATTAATATTTGATAAAGGAGCCATGGACATACAATGGCAAAATGACAGTCTCTTCAACAGATGGTGCTGGCAAAACTGGACAGCTACATGTAGGAGAATGAAACTGGACCATTGTCTAACCCCATATACAAAGGTAAACTCAAAATGGATCAAAGACCTGAATGTAAGTCACGAAACCATTAAACTCTTGGAAAAAAACATAGGCAAAAACCTCTTAGACATAAACATGAGTGATCTCTTCTTGAACATATCTCCCCGGGCAAGGAAAACAACAGCAAAAATGAGCAAGTGGGACTACATTAAGCTGAAAAGCTTCTGTACAGCGAAAGACACCATCAATAGAACAAAAAGGAACCCTACAGTATGGGAGAATATATTTGAAAATGACAGATCTGATAAAGGCTTGACGTCCAGAATATATAAAGAGCTCACACGCCTCAACAAACAAAAAACAAATAACCCAATTAAAAAATGGGCAGAGGAACTGAACAGACAGTTCTCCAAAAAAGAAATACAGATGGCCAAGAGACACATGAAAAGATGCTCCACATCGCTAATTATCAGAGAAATGCAAATTAAAACTACAATGAGGTATCACCTCACACCAGTAAGGATAGCTGCCATCCAAAAGACAAACAACAACAAATGTTGGCGAGGCTGTGGAGAAAGGGGAACCCTCCTACACTGCTGGTGGGAATGTAAATTAGTTCAACCATTGTGGAAAGCAGTATGGAGGTGCATCAAAATGCTCAAAACAGACCTACCATTTGACCCAGGAATTCCACTCCTAGGAATTTACCCTAAGAACGCAGCAATCAAGTTTGAGAAAGACAGATGCACTCCTATGTTTATTGCAGCACTATTTACAATAGCCAAGAATTGGAAGCAACCTAAATGTCCATCTGTAGATGAATGGATAAAGAAGATGTGGTACATATACACAATGGAATACTACTCAGCCATAAGAAGTGGAAAAATCCAACCATTTGCAGCAACATGGATGGAGCTGGAGAGTATTATGCTCAGTGAAATAAGCCAAGCGGAGAAAGAGAAATACCAAATGATTTCACTCATCTGAGGAGTATAGGAACAAAGGAAAAACTGAAGGAACAAAACAGCAGCAGAATTACAGAACCCAAAAATGGACTAACAGGAACCAAAGGGAAAGGAACTGGGGAGGATGGGTGGGCAGGGAGGGATAAGGGGGGGGAAGAAGAAGGGGGGTATTAAGATTAGCATGCATGGGGTGGAGGGAGAAAGGGGAGGGTGCGCTGCACAACACAGAGAGGACAAGTAATGACTCTACCACATTTTGTTAAGCTGATGGACAGTAACCGTAATGGGGTTGTTAGGGGGGACCTGATATAGGGGAGAGCATAGTAAACATAGTATTCTTCATGTAAGGGTAGATTAAAAATTTAAAAGAAAAAAAAAAAAAGAAAGAAAGAAAGAAAGAAAAGGGGATTACTCTATAACAGGATAAAACTATTGGTAAATCAAAGATCAACGCATGCTTTAAATATCCTTAATGTTGATCACTTAAAGGGTGTCAGATGATCAGCTATGGAGGTACTCTTTTCTGATAATATTCCTTTCTCTTAATTAAAAAAAAAAAAAAAAAAGCAGTTACTGTGTGCTGACCTCCAATGAGTTCTGCACAGTGGTATAGAGGGCATGTCAAAGTGTGGGCAAAGGGTCTGTTTGTTTCTACGCAGAAGATCAAGGCCTAGCTTGGATACCCAGAAAATGAACTAAGATACGATATGAGGAGGAGCTTCCGGCATCAGCACTCTCTGGAGGACTCGTGCCGGGGGATGATCATCAAAAAGCCTCCCCAGGGATCCGGACGATGCTGCGGTTGTGGCTGCATCCAGCCCACCGTCTCCTGGACTTGCCATAGGAAGGAGGAGGGAGATGTCTAGGCTGGCATGTGCATACAGTGAGACAACGAATTTGACTGGATCTGTACTGTTGGAACTCAACCAGGAGTTGGGAGGGGTGCAAGTTGTAGCACCCCAAAATCTCATGACTATAGACTATCTATGGTTAAAAGAACATATGGGATGTGAACAGATCCCAGAAATGGGCTGCTTTAATTTGTCTGATGGTTCAAGTACAGTTGGAAAATATCCATCATATTATAGATAAATTTTCACAAATGCCTAGGGTGCCTAAATGGTTTTCTTGGCTTCACTGGAGATGGCTGGTAATTATAGATTTGCTTTGTTTATGTCACCGTATTCCTATTATGTTAATATGTGTGTGCAAATTAGTTAGTAGTTTAAAACCTATACATACTTAAGGTACTATACAAGAAGATATGTCAAAGAAATAATCAATCCTCCCAAGTTTCCTTCATATGCTACATCTATAGCTTTTCTTCTTCCTTCCTAAGTACAAACCTTAAATAGAATTCGTGCCTCATATCGAATTTACCGAGTATCATAATTCCTCCAGATGGTAAAGATACCTCGAGACAAGTGCTGGGCATAGAAGCCACAGGGCATAAATCTGCAAAGAAGTAAAAAGCTAACCTTTGCAAACTATATGGCTTCTCTCTCACTTACCAACTTTACATTTCCCTGTATGGCCCCGGAAGATGACTGGTTAGCCACAGACGGGTAAGATTCCTCAAGGGAGGAACAACCTAAGACAGGCACAGTCGCAGGGGGGCCATCAGGTGAGAATTTGGGGATCAACAGAGGTGAGGCTCAGAACCTCACCCCCCCTGCTTTGAGAAATCTTCTGCATCCGTGGATGTCTTGCTGCCCTTGTCTAGCCTGGATTAATACTTAGTCCATAGGCACACACCTGATCATCTGATCATCTACATTTGCCTTCTTACAGCACTAAACTATGTTTTCTACCTTTATCTTGCATCTACCTACCACTTCAGCATTTTATTAAAAATAAAAATAATAATAATAATAGGAGAAATGTGGGATCAACATATAAATCAAGTACAAAAATCAAATGAATATTCATATTTGACCTGATGGTTTATAGGTCATATTGCATGATCAAAACCGAAAGTTTCTGTGATGAATGCCCTTGTACTGTTCACCATGTAAGAATTTATTCACTCTGTAAGAATTCGTTCACCATGTAAGAACTTGTTCGTTATGCTTCAGAAGATTGGAGACTGACAAGAATTAGGCTTGAGATGGATTAATGATTGTACATTGAGCATTGACCCCCCTATACTGAATTTTATTGTTGTTAACAACCATTTGATCAATAAATATGAGAGATGCCCTCTCAAAAAAAAAAAAAAAAAAAAAAAAAAAGTTAATATTCCAGATTTAAAGTCCCCTTACCCTTGCAGCATCACAGTGGTGATAATTTTTCTAAGAGTAACTTCTGGTAAACTGTAGGTTACAATTTCACTTTTTATTAATTTTGAATTCCTCAAAACATGATTAGATTCCTTTAAGCCCAGATTTGATTTATTTCAAACTCAAACCCAGTGCACATATGCATGGCTGATTTAACATACCAGTCTGACAGACTGAGGCCATTTCTAGGGTGTTTTTCAGAATGGCTGGACATTTTTGCACTGTATTACCATGTATCCAGCACAAACTAAAAAGGTATTACATAGGATGAAATGTAAACTTCTGCTCCCATTTATTTCCTATTAAATTGTGTCACAACATTTTTAAGACTCAACTATTACTTGGAACATCCAAGAGCAAGAGAAGTGGATTTGGATTCTCCAAAATGATGTTCCTTCATTAGCATCTTTCCTCATTAAAACTTAAGCCAATACAACTTAATACGCTTCCAGTAACAATATTATAAAGAGTTAAGTATAAAAACACTGACCACAAAAAGTCACTGTCAAGAATTACTTTTCTAGAAAGACCTGCCTCTCTGTATATAAAAAACATTATTGACCTACCTTGTTTTCGAACATCTTCTACAGCAGCCACGAGCTCCTCCTTGAGAAACTGGCTCTCCTTTGCAATTTTATCCCCCTTCTCCAAGAAATTCTCAGTTGCTTGTTCAACAGATGCAGCCAAAACATGGGCCTTCTTAGAACGACCTCTCTTCTTATTAGAAGGCCCCTTACTATTGGTGTTTACCAGAGTTGTAACCTAGAAGTTTCATTTTTATAAATTAAACTACAATCAATTAAAATAACAGAAAGACTAACATCTTTAAAGACAGCAAGAATATATTATTGATAAAAAAATGAAAGACCACATTTATGAGATTCTACTAAGCACTAACAAATAACATACAACTCTCTCCATATTTAAGATATACAGCAATGACAGTTTTCAAAATAATTTAGCTATCTTAATGTAAAAGAAATAGAGTATTTTAATTCCTCAAACATGATAATTAGGTTTTTGTAAAATAATTAGTCATTTTACATATTAAAAACTGTGTTAGAAACCAGTTAGACATCAATACTATATGTCATCAAGATCCCAGACAGAAGTTAACAATGAACTTAGCTTTACCTGAAGGTCACATTTTTCCACTGTTTCCAATCTGTGCATAATGTTTTGGAATAACTTGATTGTGAAATCTTTTCAGTTTATTCATATAAATTTCAGCAATTAATTAGTAAAGGCCCATAAGAAAGAAAGGAATAACTGCCCAAAGTAGCCTGTTGTGATGTGTGTTAAGTCCCCAAACACTAACCATCATTAATTCAGATAATACAGATGATCTGCAGGTTGAAGATTACTAAAGATTAGCAGAATTTACCAGACAAAAGACCTACTGAGAGCTGTAAATGGGCTTCAAGAAAGCAAATATTCCTAAGTCTTACCACATACTCCTACATATGCACACATATAAATTTATAATACTAGTTATACTAATTTATATATATGAATTGGAATGGAGTTCCTTAAAAAGATAGTACATGCCACCACATCTCCTTTTCTCTCCCTCACTTATGGGCGCACATGTGTACACATACAACTAAAGTGCCAAAACACTGAAATGAAGTGTAGCTAGG
The DNA here is from genome assembly GCF_040802235.1 of Manis javanica. NCBI lineage: Eukaryota > Metazoa > Chordata > Mammalia > Pholidota > Manidae > Manis > Manis javanica. Next base: position 85,835,226 of record NC_133169.1, on the reverse strand, counting down.
TGCTAACAGTTAATGAAATATCACATTGTAATATTTCTATTTGTAATACAACATAGCAAACCTACACCCTCAAATTAAATGACCTGCTAAGTGATCCTAGACAACAAAAGCTTTGTTAAGCAAAGAGACTTATCAGTCAAGGCTCCATATCCCATCTGTCTCAGATATACCCTCTAAGAAAAGAGTGATGATGCCAAGACAATGTCTGCAAAGTACAAATATTTGGAAAGTTTCACTACATACCACTAGCTCCTATTATTGCCAATAAGACTGAAAAAAATGGCAGCAACTACGTTTCTAAAGAGTTAAGTGATCATGCATCAATATTTAATTAGTGGAGCCAAACTATCTAAGTACTATCAACCTAAACGTAACCACTCAAATTAAGGCTTTGACCTAAATAACCTGACTCTGCGACCCAGGCCTATTGCTATGGAACCACATTAAAACAACTATGTATTAGTTTTCAGATTCTTACCTGTGTAACAAGAGGCTCCAACAGTCTTTCCACTGCCAGAGTCCTGATCTCTAGACTTTTGGGGTCCCATTTGACGTTTATGTTGCCTGTGTGAACAGCAGTCATTTTCTGAAAGAGAAACAAAAACCTAAAGTCAGGCAAATACCAAACACAAATATGAAACAGTACAACAATTCTCCTACATAAGGTCTTAATTTTATCAGGAAAGCTACATTCACCATGAGACAAAAAAAAAAAATTCTTACTAGCTAGCCTCCATTTGAGGCCCCAGTGACTCCCATAAACTCTGAAGATTTCAAGCTTACAAAGATGGGGGCTATTATAAGAGGGCATTCACAAACACAAAGAGCTTTTTTCCCTCTCGGCTTCTCTGACGCCAGACAGTTCTAATTTCAGTTTTTGCATACTGATTTAGAAACAGAATGAAAAGCCTAAGTAAATGAAGGGTAATACAGAAGATTCTTATTTTTCTTACTACACATTTATAGTACAGTACTATCTACTTCATTTTTTGATGAAGTCATAGAGAACATCTTGCCTCACTCTACTGAAACATAAAGCTTAATTAAGCCTGCTGCCCTCTGCACCTACAGCTATTATCACACATAGCCAGAAGAAATTTCAAGTCACACTTAGTCAAATATCACCACATCAGTGTCAAGGTAAACTTCCATTACACAGAGGCTTTAAAACTAGAGGAAAAGACTTCATTGGAAATATGAAGTAGTTAAGTGTTTGCTTCTAAAAGTAGTGTCTTAAAGATAAAAAAAAAAAAAAAGAGAGAGAGAGAAAGGTATGCAGTTGAGGTAAACACTAACATAAACTTAGCAGACAACAAACTGTTGACAAAAATTTTAAACCTTAAAAGGGTGAATACTTATGACTAGAAATTCTACTTCTAAAATTTTATTCTAAAGGAAAAATTAAGGTGCATGTAAAACCTCGGATACAATGATGTTCACAAAGCACTGTACACAATCATTAAAAATTAGAAATGATCTGAATTTCAGACAACAGATCACTACATAATAAATCACACAATCAACCACATGATGGGACATTGTGCTGCTCTTAAAAACAGAGTTGTCAGGGACCATCCACTGCCATGGCTGGATAAGGGGCTGCTTTCCACTGCTTGGGCGCTTTATTCAGAGCCAGGGCATTTTAGGCTTGGCCTCCTACAGGGTGCACAGCACCCAATTCTCAGGTGCCTATGGGAAGGAGCTCTTTGAAAAGGCCAACAAAACACCACTTACACACCTGGCCCTTTTAGGGGTGCCCGACTGCTGAAGGACCCTCTGGGCTGGGTTACTGCTAACCTCTAGAAGCATCTTCTTCTGAACCAACTTTCACTACAAGGCTCTGAGTAGAAGAGACCCCAGCGCACAGACTTTGGCCCTGTGGGAGGAAGCCTGCTATTCCTGGGCAGGCTTGCCTTGGCTCTTTGAGTTTCCTTGTGTTTGATTTCTGGGTACTTTTTTGAGAGTTAGAGCAGAGAGGGGATTAAATGAGAAAGGTGAAAAAAAAAAGTGTTGTCAGAAATAGACTCATAAAAACAAAGAATGCTGATTTCCATAAGGGGTGGGGAAATGGTGAAGTAAAGGGAATAAAGAGGTACAAACTTTGAATTATAAAACAAGTAAGTCACAGGGTTGAAATATACAGCCTGGGGAATATAGTCAATAATATTGTAATAACTCTGGTGACACATGACATGATAACTACATTCATTGTAGTGAGCATTTCATACTGTATCAAATTGTCAAATCCCTATGTTGCACAACGGAAGCTAATATAATATTATATAATATTCACACTTCAATAACCAAAAAAGACAATGTTGTCAAAATATAGGGGTTGGCAAACGGTGTTCTCTCATTGCCCAAGTCTTTATTAATATTAAATGTATTTCCAATTACTGGAGGCCAGGGAGGAAAAGACAGAAGAGAAAAAAGGCTTATTACAGGTCTGAGATACCTATTGTACAGAAAGCTAGGAAAGGCACAAAGATTAAGATCATATCAAAAAGACATAGAAAGACAATGGCTCCACTGGCCAAATTAAAAGGTCCAGTATCAGGAAATCTGATGATGGCCTATAAGATGATAGACAGACAGACAGACAAATATACTATGACCACAAAGATCCTCAAAAGAAAAGAAGGAAATGGGGAGGGAATTTCTTTACCATGAATATAGAAAAGAATTGAAAATGAGACCCCGATCAAAGACAGCAGCATGAGAGGTGAGACAGAGAACTCCTCCCAAAACCACATAATACGAAAATATAGTTAATACAACTAATCCTAAAAGAGCAACAGGAAAGAAGGCTCGCCAGACTGCATACACCTGGAGAACAGAGCAGACCTCATGAAACATGGTAACATACCAAAGCCTTGATCCGGTGGGACCCAAGCCCTTCCCCTACCCCAACTCAGCAGTGGAGGAAGAGAAACAGAGAGGGAGGTGGGTGGAAGCCTAGGACTGCTGAACACCCAGCCCTGGAGATCTGCTTTGGGAGCACAAACCTACATTGCATGGTGCTCTCAAGATTAGTGGAGTTGGAAAGCTAAGACAGGTGGAATACTTGGGAGAGACTGACATTCCAGTGGTTTGTGGAAGACAGGGATCCACATCCGGCTGCTTTGGGACAAAGGAAAGGCAGGCGGTCTAAGAGGTTTCCTAGCAGTGAGAAGGCGGCTGAAGGGGCGGGGATTTCACAGAGCTTGCTGCTTGGGAGAACGGACAGGTGGACAAGGTTGTCTGGGCGTGCTCCGCCCAGAAGGTTGGGAACTTTCAGGAGCTTCAGGGCTCCATCCCCCTGGCTGGCTACTCAGCACTGAGGCACCCCACTGTGATACTCAGCCTGCTGCACCTTCTTCCTGGCCTGCCGGCACTGGCTTGCAAACCCGCAGTCCCTGCCCTGGCATCAGGCCAGCCAGAGGGAGGCCCCACCTACAGCAGCCACAAACACAAAGCACAGAGGCTTACACCTGTGTGTCAGGCCCACTAGTTCTGACAGTGGAGACAGGCACCACAGCCAGGAAGCAGGAAACAACTCTTTTCCCCCCACCCAGGCCCAAGAGCTGGTCCCCTGCAACCCTCAATATCACTGCAGGGGCTGAGCAGCTCCAGAGAGTAGAACTTTGGGGCACAAGAGGGCACCACATACAAATACGAAACATCAAACAAACCTGGTTCAAACAAAAATCTCACAAACAACAGAAAAAGGCCCAAGTGAAACAGAACTCAACAATCTTCCTGAAAGACAGTTCAAAATAAAAATCATAAGCATGTTCATGGAGATGCAGAAAAAACATTCAAGAATTCAGGGTCAAATTTAGGATGAAGATTCAATCATTAAGAAATTCCATCTCTGAAATGAAACATACAATGGAGGGATTTAAAAGCAAATTAAGATGCAGTAGAAGAGATGGTAAATGGAATGGAAATTAGATAAGATGAACACAAAGAAGCTGAGTCACAGAGAGAAAAAAGGATCTCCAGCAATGAAAGAATATAGAGAGGACTGTGTGGCCAATCCAAACAGAACAATATTCACATTATAGGGGTACCAGAAGAAGAAGAGAGAGAAAAAGGGAAATAAAGTGTCTTTGAGGAGGCAATTGCTGAAAACTTCCCCAATCCAGGGAAGAAGACAGTCTCTCAAGCCATGGAGGTGCACAGATCTCCCAACACAAGGGACCCAAGAAAGACAACACCAAGACATATAATAATTAAAATGGCAAATATCAAGGATAAGGACAGACTTTTAAACGCAGCTAGAGAGAGACAAAAGATAATATACAAAGGAAAACCCATGAGGCTATCATCACATTTCTCAACAGAAACCTTACAGGTCAGAAGGGAGTGGCATGACATATTTAATGCAATGAAACAGAAGGGGCCTGAACCAAGAATACTCTACCAGGCACAATTATCATTTAAATTTGGAGAGATTAAGCAACTTTCAAGATAAGGAAAAGCTGAGAGAATATACCTCCCACAAACCACCTCTACAGTGTATTTTGGAGGGACTGCTATAGATAGAAGTCTTCCTAGGGCTAAATAGCTGTCACCAGGAAAAATAAAACCAAGTAAAGAAAGTAGAACAATTAATTACTAAGCAGATGCAAAATCAAATCAACTACCACCAAAGTCAATCAAGGGATAGACAAAGAGTACAGAATATGGTACCTAATATATAATGAATGGAGGTAGAAGAGAAAGGAGGAAAATAAAAAAGAACCTTAGGTTGTGTTTGTAACGGCATACTACATGAGTTAAATTAGACTGTTAGATAGTAAGGGAATTACCCTTGAACCTTTGGTAACCACAAATCTAAAGCCTGCAATGGCATAAGTATATACCTATCAATAAAGAGACACACAGACTAAAAGTAAAGGGATGGAAAAACATATTTCATGCAACTAACAGGGAGAAAAAAGCAGGAGTTGCAGTATTTTCATCAAGGCAAAATAGATTCAAAACAAAGTAACAAGGGACAAAGGACATTACATAATGATAAAGGAGTCAGTCCAAAAAGAGGATATAACTATTACAAATATCTATGCACCCAACACAGGATCACCTACATATGTGAAACAAATATTAACAAAATTAAAGGGGCAAATAGAATGCACTGCATACGTTTTAGGAGACTTCTACACAACTCATTCCAAAGGACAGATCAACCAGAAAATATGTAAGAAGATACAGGAACTGAACAACGTATTAGAACAGATGGACCTAATAGACATGTACAGAACCCTCCATCCAAAAGCAACAGGATACACATTCTTCTCAAGTGCATATGAAATATTTTTAAGAATAGATCATATACTAGGCCACAAAAAGAGCCTCAGTAAATTCAAAAAGATTGAAATTATACCAACCTGCTTCTCAGACCACAAAGGTATGAAACTAGAAATAAATTACACAAAGAAAACAAAAAAGCACATGAACACATAGGAGTCTTAACAACATGCTCCTAAATAATCAATGGATCAATGACCAAATAAAAACAGAGATCAAGCAATATACAGAGACAAATGACAACAATAACTCAATACCGCAAAATATATGGGATGCAGCAAAGCCCATGCTAAGAGGGAAGTATATCCCAATACAAGCCTACCTCAGGAAAGAAGAACAGTCCCATATGAACAGTCTAAACTCACAATTAATGAAACTAGAAAAAAAAGAACAAATGAGGCACAAAGTCAGTAGAAGGAGGGACATAATAAAGATTAGAGCAGCAATAAATAAAATCGATGAGAATAAAATAGAAAGAATCAATGAAAGCAGGAGCTGGTTCTTCAAGAAAATAAACAAGATGGATAAACCCCTAGCCAGACTTATCAAGAAAAAAAGGGGGTCTACATATATAAACAGAATCAGAAATGAGAAAGGAAAAATCACTACGGACACCAGAGAAATACAAAGAATTATTAGAGAATACTATGAAAAATTATATGCTAAATAACTGGATGACCTTGAAGAAACAGACAACTTTCTAGAAAAATACAACCTCTCAAGGCTGACCCAGGAAGAAACAGAAAATCTGAATAGACTAATTACCAGCAACAAAATTGAATTGGTAATCAAAAAACTACCTAAGAACAAAACCCCTGGTCCAGATGGTTTCACCACTGAATTTCATCAAACATTTAGTGAAGACCTAATATCAATCCTCCTTAAAGTTTTCCAAAAAGTAGAAGAGGAGGGAATAGTTCCAAACTCATTCTAGAAGACGAGCATCACTCTAACATCAAAACCAAAGACCCCACAAAAAAAGAAAATTACAGACCAATATCCCTGATGAACATAGATGCAAAAATACTCAACAAAATATTAGCAAATCAAATTTTAAAAAAAAGATCATCCATCATGATCAAGTAGGATTTATTCAAGGGATGCAAGGATGGTACAACATTCGAAAATCCATCAACATCATCCACCACATCAACAAAAACAAGGATAAAAACATGATCACCTCCATAGATGCTGAAAAAGCATTTGACAAAATTCAACATCCATTCATGATAAAAACTCTCAACAAAATGGGTACAGCGGGCAAGTACCTCAACATAATAAAGGCTATATATGACAAACCCACAGCCAACATCGTACTTAACAGCGAGAAGCTGAAAGCTTTTCCTTTAAGATCAGGAATAAGACAAGGATGCCCACTCTCCCACTTGTATTCAACATAGTTCTGGAGGTCCTAGCCATGGCATTCAGACAACACAAAGAAATAAAACACATCCAGATTGGCAAGGAAAAAGTTAAACTATCCCTGTTTGCAGATGACATGATATTGTACGTAAAAAAAAACCCTAAAGAATCTACTCCAAAATACTAGATCTAATATCTGAATTCAGCACAGTTGAAGGATACAAAATCAATACAGAAATCGGTTGCTTTCTTATATACTAACGATGAACTAGCAGAAAGAGAAGTCAGGAAAATAATTCCATTCACAATTGCATCAAAAAGAATAAAATAACCTAGGAATAAACCAAACCAAGGAAGTAAAAGACCTATACCCTGAAAACTACAAGACACTCTTAAGAGAAATTAAAGAGGGCACTAATAAATGGAAATAAATCCCATGCTCTTGGCTAGGAAGAATTAATATTGTCAAAATGGCCATTCTGCCTAAAGCAAACTACAGATTCAGTGCAGTGCCTATCAAAATACCAAGAGCATTCTTCAACAAACTGGAACAAACAGATCTAAAATTCATATGAAACCACAAAAGACCCCAAATAGCCAAAGCAATCCTGAGAAGGAAGAATAAAGCAATAGATCTCACTTCCCAACTTCAAGCTCTACTACAAAGCCACAGTAATCAAGACAATTTGGTACTGGCACAAGAACAGACACACAGACCAGTGGAACAGAATAGAGAGTCCAGTAATAACCCAAGCATATATGGTCAATTAATATACGATTAAGGAGCCATGGATATACAATGGGGAAATGACTCTTCAACAGCTGGTGTTGGCAAAACTGGACAGCTGCATGTAAGAGAATGAAACTGGATTAATGTCTTACTCCATACACAAAAGTAAACTCAAAATGGATCAAAGACCTGAATATAAGACCATAAAACTCTTAGAAGAAAATATAGGCAAAACTCTCTTAAATATAAACATGAGCAACTTCTTCATGAACATTTCTCTATGTCCATGAACCCTCCTATACAGCTGGTGGGAATGTAAGCTAGTTCAACCATTGCGGAAAGCAATATGGAGGTTCCTCAAAAAACTAAAAACAGAAATACCATTTGACCAGGGAATTCCATTCCTACGAATTTACCCTAAGAATGCAGGAGCCCAGTTTGAAAAAGACACCTGCACCCCTATGTTTATCGCAGCACTATTTACAATAGCCAAGAAATGGAAGCAACCTAAGTGTCCATCAGTAAATGAATGGATAAAGAAGATGTGGTACATATACACAATGGAATACTATTCAGCCATAAGAAAGAAACAAATCCTACCATTTGCAACAACATGGATGGAGCTAGAGGATATGCTCAATGAAATAAGTCAAGCAGAGAAAGACAAATACGAAAGGATTTCCCTCATTTGTGGAGTATAACAACAAAGCAAAACTGAAAGAAGAAAATAGCAGCAGACTCACAGACTCCAGAAGGGACTAGTGGTTACCAAAGGGGAGGGGTGGGAGAGGGAGAAGGGGATTGTGGGGTATCATGATTGGTACAGATGGTGTGTGTGGGGTCACAGGGAAGACAGAGTAGCTCAGAGAAGACAAATAAGGACTCTGTGACATCTTACTTCACTGATCGAGAGAAACTGCAATGGGGCATGGGGGGATTCAATAATAAGGATGAATGTAATAACCATATTGTTTTTCTTGTGAAACCTTCGTAACAGTATATATCACGTTTTTCAAACCCCAGTGTAGTGAGTCACTCAGGCAAGGATTACCATTGGATATTAACACCATTAGGTGAAAGGCTATTGGGTTAAGAAGATACTTGTAAGGTGCCAAAGTATCACCTGACAGGCTATTTACTAATGACAAAAGTGGCAAGATGTATTTTTCACAATCTTGAGATGTAATGGTCACCCCTTGAACATTAACTAAACTTAGCATAGCTAATAATGAAACACCTGAAAGTATATGCTTCCTAAATATGATGAAATGAATATGAAGTACATTACCTAGATTCTTGATGAAAATAAAATTTTAAATGTTTTTCAAGAATCTCAGTGTTACTATAAACTGAGCAAAGTTAGTTGTGCAACAGCAAAATTAAATGTTTAGCATCAGTTTAATGAAGCCTCCACATAGATATTCTAAACCTTTATCAATACCTAGAAACAGTCTAGTAAATCAATGCCTCTGGCAGTCTAGTAAAACTTAGAGAGCAATGTTGACCAATAGAAATATAATGTAAGAGAAGACAAGTATTGACTCTGTAGCATTTTACTACGCTGATGGACAGTGACTGTAATGGGGTATGTGGTGGGGACTTGATAACCAAAAAAAAAAAGAAAGAAAGAAATATACTGTGAACCACCTATGTAGATAGATACACTTAAATTCAAATAAACTACATTTCAGGTACACAACAGCCCCAAGTGGCTAGTGGCTCTGTACTGTTCAACTATAGGCCCTTCATCAGAATTTTTTTTTTAATGCATGAAACAAAATTGAAAGGATTACAAAGGAAACACATGAACTGCTAACCCTTCAACAACACAGGGGTTCAGGGTGCCAATCCCCACACAGTCAAAAATCCACATATAACTTTTGACTACTCCAAAACCTTACTGATGGCCTATTGTTAACCAGAGAAGCCTTACCAATAGCATATAACAGGTATTTTGTATTATATGTATTGTATACTCTATTCTTACAATAAACTAGAGAAAGGTTTTTGCAAACTGTCCCGTATCTCCAAAAGCTTTTCCAGTAACTTTACTGAAAATATCTGCATATAAGTTCAATCTTATACTGCAGTTCAAACCCGTGCTGTTCAAGAGTCGAACGTATTGTAATAAAGTCATCAAAACTCTTCATAAACACATGGGAACAGTAATATATGTGCTTCTTTTTTATCATATTAAATACGATTTGACACGAAGTCTGATAACTACTTCAAGCAATAAGGAGCATGCATATTTTTTCAAGATATAATTATTACAGATATGAAATGCACAGGTTCCTACATTACAGGTTCAACTGAAAACTGTAGTTTGTTTCCTACATCAATAATAGAAGGAAATGCTAAATTCCTGTTAAAAGTGAAAACAAAAACAAAAACAAAATTTTTCCAATCCAAATTTACTACAGGTTAAGTAACCCTAACCTAGACTGAATTTAAAGTTTATAGACGTAGAAGTTTACAGGGGAGACAAAAAACATGTTAATAAGCACACCATGAGGAAATAAGCAAATCCAAAATGTAAGGCACTGTACCTCTACAAGACAATGAGCTTTAAGCTCAGAAAAGTCAGCACTTCTGGAGGAGGAGGTTGGAAGACTATTCTAGGCCAAAACACTCAGAAGACACAGAATCTAATGCAATATATGTAACTTGCTTGGACCCTGGTTTGAAACAGCTATTAAGACATTTGAGAAAAAATAGGTAAATTTTTAATATTTGTTAAATCTTATATGGTATTATAGAAGTACTGTTCAATTTCATAGGTATGATAATGAAATTATGGCTGTGCAGCAAAATGACTATTTTGGGGAGACGTATTTCGAAATATTTAGGGATGAAATGTCAAGATGTCTGCAACTTTCAAATGGTACGGTAAAAATATATGCAGAGAGAAGTCAAGAAATTATGAAAAAAAAATAATGATTAAGTCTAGGTGGAAGACAGGTGGGTGGGTATTTATTCTTTTAGCTTCTTTGCATACATGAAATTTCTCATTTAAAAAAATGGGAAAAATGTGGTTAACAGTTGATGAGAAAATATTCAAAATACATACTACTAGAGATGGAAAAGGGATTTCAAAACAAGTACAACTGCAGGAGGTAGAAGAGAGATCTGGATATATAAGCCAAAATATTAACAATGATGTTACCACTAAGAGTTTGGACAAACATGGGTGGCCTTAACATTCTCTTTGCTTCACTGTATTTTCTGATATTATAAAATTACACAGGCATTTAGAAAGTTGTTCTTGTAATTTAAAAAAAAGAGTATTTTTACAAGGTGGATGTTAGGAGGACAACACAATCAAAAGGCATACCTGATCACCACTTAGCCACTTCGAACTTGTTTCCTCATTTATAAGGTGAGACTGCCTTCTGAGGGCTCTTGTGGAGATTAAATTAAATGAAACAGATTGCGAACCATTGAATAAAATAAGAATTCCTAAGTCCAGGCTAATGTGAATAAAGGAGAAGGAAAAGTTCCCCCATATAACAGGAAGCAATGAATATATGTAGAAGGAATAATGTGTTCAGAAAAATCAACATTAGGAACCATCATAATAAATGATTCATGCAACAATGAAGAGCGCTAAGCAGGTGAAAGTGTGCACTGAGAAAGACAAAACAGTACCTTCTGTGGTATTTCCTACCAAGATTACATAATCTCAATCTTGTCATGAGGAAACACCAGAAAACTCAATGTGGAGGATATTCTACAAAATAGCTGGCAATAGTCTTCAAAAATGTCAAGGTGAGAAAAGCAGACAGAAACTTTTTCAGATTAAGGGAGGCTGAAAGACATCACAACTAAATTTCGCAGTGATTCTGGGCTGAAATTGAACTGGGAGAAGAAAAAAGTCAGACAACTAATAATTTGAAGATGGATTCTAAATTAGATAATAATATTTTATCAATGTTAAATTTTCAAATTTTCATCACTATATTGTTATCCTACTGTTATGTCAAAGGGGCATGATGTCTGCAACTTACTCTCATACTGCTGAGAAAGAAGTAATTCATTAAATATATGTATACATAAAGGAATGCAAAATGGGGGGAAGGAATAAAGGGGGGAAGGACAGCCACAAGGTAGAGAGAGAAAGGAAGGACAGAGGGACAGGAAAGGAGAAGGGATGGAGACGGTGGGAGGGTTAGCAGGAGAGAAGGAAGGAAGAATAGAGATGAAAAGAAGAAAGAGAAGGTAAGAGGAGACAGAGAGACGTGTGGTGGAATGGCTGAGGAATAAAAAGACCCCTTTAGATACAGGGCTGAAAATATCAGTGCAGGAATCACCTAACATTTCACCACGACTCAGCTAAGCATCAGAAAATTCTAGAATCACTGGAGATGAGGTGCCAAAAGGAAGCTGGATTTGCTTAACATGGTAAGACAGAAAGCCAGTTTCCAGGAAATTGTTTCATTGCAAGAGGGCAAATTTGCCACTCAACTAGTATTGTGTCATTATTTGTACACTAACTGATCAGGCTTAGGTCAGAAAACCTCAGATGGGAGCAGTGTTCAGACTGCTAAAGGGCTGACAATGTCATCAAGCAGATGTCATCAAGGGTTTCAGAAAAAAACATTTCAGGAGGAGTGATTTGTCCCATAGATCCTGCACTCCTGTATCCTAGCATTCCATAGCCACTGCACCAACACAAATGCAACAGAAAACCTGTTAAGGGTTTTAGAAGGAGGGAGCCAAGATATAACTTAAGTGAAGCTGGCTGCAAGTAGACACGTAGTCACATTTGTGCTTTAATTATTAAACAAGTACAATACACAACAATTCACTTTCCCAAAGAAATACACTCCTCCATTTTTTTCTTGAAATAAAAGCCTTCTTGAAAAGAAAAAGCCCAGGAAAGGACAGTTAGCACAACCCCTGCCTGGGGAAAGGCACGAGGCTGGAGGACTTGGTAACTTTTGAAAACCAACAAATCAAGGGTCAAACAGCACACACATTCCTAAAATGCACACACATTCCTAACGCAACATTCCTACTGCTTTGGGATCCACAGCTTGGGCCAGCTTTTCCTTCAGGAACACAACTAGGGACCAGGACCAGAGTCCTGAGCTGAGAGACAGGGTCTCAGGCCACAGGGAAGCTGCCACATAGGAAGCAGGCTGTGTGTAGACACCTCAAGGGAGAAGGAAGCTGCCCAGGGTGGGCCTGTGAAGACTGGGCTGGCCCCATCAGGTAAAAAGAAAAAAAGGCTTCCAACACTTAGAGAAAAACTAGGTTATGTCTCAGGGGAAGAACAAGAGTCCCCTGAAGATGCAGATACATGTTGATTTTTTTTTAAGTAGCCTCTTGGTCCTTTGTTTTCCTAATTCTGGTACTTTGGGGTAAAAATAATGTCACTATCTTAAAAAAAAAGTCAACGTGTAAGCACAATTAGGAATTATGAATTACAAATGACACCTGACCTCTCTGTGCCTTGGAGGAGCCAGCAAGTGAAAGCATGTGTCCAGCTTCTCACCAGTTCCCATCTTTATCACCCAAATATAACAGATCATCCAATTTTTCAAGAGATCCAGAGATGTATATTTTTACTTGAAATCTCCCAACTTCAAGCTAAGAGTGACACCAAACATTACTAACCTCTACTACAGAGCCAGCTTATGCATTTGATGACCTTAACCCTAAAAGGATTTCAAAAGGTAGAAGTAGAGCATTCAAAATACAATGAGCGTATGTTCTTTGGAATGATGGCTTCTGTACCAGTTTTGTCACCAATTACTCTCTGACCTTAGGCAAGTCACTTTGAGGTTGAGCAGTGACATGGGAGAAGCATCATGATTAATCTTTCCTATGATGAAAAATGCTGATATATAATAGTAAGAACAGGAGGGCCTCCATCTTAAGGTTAAGATTCCATTTTAAAAACAAGGGAGTTAGGAGGTAAGATTCCTAACATATTTCATTCAAGCAGTCCTAAATGGTATGTTTCCACTGCTTGAGGATAACCTCTATTTTGGATAAGAACAGGATCAATAGATTCCTTGCGTTAAGTTTATCTTACAGAGTATCTGGAGGACTGATTATGGATGGTGACATGTCTCTCACCAGAGACAGACAACCTGAGACCACAAGTTAAACCCACACCAACTGGCCCTTTGCTCCATTCCTGAAATCCTTAAACGACATGAATCCTATGTCTTTAAGCCCAAGGCTGCACATACTCCCCTTTCTTTGACCATGTACTTTGCCTTAAATAAAGACTTCTTGCCGTTCAACTTACTGCATTTTGTCTCTGCGCTCTTCCAAGCCAGGATTGCTTTTGAGCAAAATTTTACTATAAATTCAGAAAGGGACCCCTTTTCCCAGTGGTAAGCAGCTTTGTTACTTCACTATTTCATTCAATTTTCTAGACTTAAGCACAAGTCTTCACTTTCTCTGTCCTACTTCAGACAAGCAGGGAAGGGCTACTAAGCTCTGATTTGGACTTGCAAGTTCCTGTCGCCTGGGTGACCCGCACAGGACTGCAGCTGTACAATCATGCTCTTTAGTAGCCTGCATGAAAATCTTTCTTTGCCTTTGGGAAGTTCTCAGAACATAATCTCACTCCATCCAGTAATCTGCAGCTCCTGGATGGTAAGGGCTTAGTATCCATGACCTGCAGATGCAAGTGGACACGGTATGCCAGGTGACCTTGGCAAGAGATTTGCCCTATGCTGAGCAGAGTTCAATGGGCTTCCCTTTCCTCTGTCCTTCTTTGTTCTCTACTGCCTGAATGGTTGCTGCCATTCACTACCACTCTTGCTTTAATGAATTCCTGCCTTACCTACACCCGTCTGACCTGTTCACGAATTCTCTCTTGACCAGAGAAAAGGACCCTCCCCCACACGGGCTGAGGTCTCTCCCCAAACGCAGCTGCCCAACAACTTCATCTTTCTGGATCCTCAGTTTTCTCATCTATAAAATGAAAGGGGTTGAATTCTGAGCTCCAAGGAGGCCCTCCAGCCCTGAAGTTCAGTATTCCTTCATTTATATTCTCTCAATAGCCTCTGAATTGTTTTTATTAAACGCAATTAATTTTTCCCCAGTTTTGCCTGTGATCTTCTTAGCTACATATGTTAAGGACGATAACTATGCTTATGCTTCTTTATATTCCTTAAGTTGCTGACAAGGTGCTTTTATGAAGAGTAGATGCAGTATTAGTTAAACTGAATTTATGCCACCTGACTTTTAAATATTTACAAGCTCACCAAGACAAGCTCCTGCTTTAATCTTAGTCATATCTCCTGCTTCTATACAATTAATGGTATTGCTTAGAGTAGCTAAACAAATAACTTCTAAACTCTTGGCAGTTTCTAGTTTTCCAATTAACTTACAGAACACTCCCTCCAAGATCTATTACAAAACCTACAAGCGCTAGCCAACCTTAATGAATTACAGCAACCCTAAGTTTTCCATGAGGGATCATGCTTAGTGGAACTAAATAGAAAGTTAAACTGTAGTTATTCAGTCTTCATTACCTTATAAATAGCAATCCTGGCTATAGAGCAAAATTTTACTATAAATTCAGAAAGGGACAGAGATGTGGGTGTCTGACTAGCAATCTTTAGGATAGAAATGGAGAAGCAACAAGCAGAAAATAGAAGCATAGTTCCATCAGAACCAAGGAGGCCGATTGTTGGCAAACTGCCTCATTCATGCAAAGAGCTACAGACCTTCTCCAAAGACATTAAATGTTCATTTACAAAAGAATGGCCACATCACTCTTAAAATGTGTCAGCTCCAAAGCTTCAGAATATCCTTTACCAGGCTACAACACCAAGGTTAAGTTAAAGCAGTGTTAGGATGATTCATTTAAATGCAAATCGGGAAATTTAGAAACTAAAAGTATCCACAGTAACATTAACTGTAGCACTGCAAGAGATATAGGAGCGTGAATTACTCAGCAGTCACTGAGATGCCAGGCTGCATCTGCATTAAACAGTTAACACAGCTGTTGAAATTTCAACTCTCAAATCTCCCTGTAACTGCCAAAAAAACCCCACAAGGTAACCTTTATAATTAAGGCCCACTCTAACACCTGCCTATTTTACTAAACTCCCCACACCAAGCCTGCCGCCTTCTTCTAAAATGTAAACTGGCAGGGAATAGGAGGGCATGGGGAAAGGGGAAGGGAGAAGAAAGAAAATAAAAGAAAATAAGAGGTATAAAAACAGATGGTCCACATAAACAAAAAGAAAACTTGTTTTTCCATGCAAAATGCAGTCTCTAACTGTCCCTCACCACCATCAAAATACTAAAAAATGCTTAGCCTTGATCAAACCTGAGAACCAAAACATAATCAGAGTAAAAAATTTCCTATATACTACAGAGTAACTGAGACTTGTATATGATCAACTCATCATATATATATTTTATATCACACATATATATGACACAGAAATCATCACTCTCCTTCCAGGTACACAGACCTATGAGAAAAAGGACACTTACCTAGATCTTCATTTTTTTCAAGTTCATGAATATTATCTCTAATAATTATTTTTAATCATAATAAAACAACCACTCTCATTTTGTTCCTTTTCATATTTTCTTGAGAGCACAAAAGGAAATGCGGAAACAGCTGAATGAAAAGCTGCCATGCCTTAAGTATCAGGAGACATAATGATTACCAAAAGCACTAAGCAAAGATTTTTTTTAAATGTCCAGTGATTTTCAATGTAAAAAAACAATGTTCAGTCAACCATTTAGGCACTCAATCAGCAAATACTTGAGGGCCTTCTCCACATAAACACTATTCCAGACAACACAGAACAAGACCTAAAAAATCTGCATTCATGAAACATACACAGTAGTAATGGCATAAATAAGTAAAGAAAACACTATCAGTGCTAGGAAGAAAATTAAGCAGGGTAATGGTAACGGAATGAGGCATGGTCCTTTACAGACTTTTTGTCTTGATAACATTTGACCTGAAATCTGATGAAAGTCAAGGAAGAACCAGTCAAGTGAGTATGGGTGGGAGAGGGAGACTGCGAGCAGAGAGAACACAGACAGGCGGCATCTCCCAGGACTTAGAAGACCAAGGTGCTGGAGCATAGCAAGAAGCAGTGAGAGATTAAGTGAAGCAAAAAAATTAAAAAACACCAGAGCTGAAGTGACTATTTGCAGTACAGACTGGATATCTATATTCGTTTTCTTAGCTTCCACCCCATATGGCTGAGACCATTAACAATGGACAAGTATTTTACAGAAAGCTGCACTAAGCCCTCATAACAGACAACTGATTACGGATGCACAGGAAGTCCCTATTTCCATAAGAAACTGGATGACTCTGGTCCAAAAAGTAAGATGAAACCAGCATCTGGACTGAGGCAACAAGAGAAAACAGAAACAGGGAAAAAAAGGTTTTTGTTTTACGACAATGGAACTAAAAGGCAGAAAAACTTCAGAAAGCTGAGAAGCCCACAGAAGAGGACTGCACTTTGCTTGGAGAGACAGGAGAAAAGATGCTTGAACCTGACTACAGTCTAGGAAGGTACCCAGACTGAGAAAACAAGAATTGTCTCTAAAATTTGTACTGTAGTTTATGCCTTTGATGACCTGTTTTGTCATTCATCAATGACCAATTATCTCGTCCCAGTATCCTCCCAGATGCCAGAGACCGAGGGACTACTTAGGAATCCCTACAGATCTTCATAGCAATTAATTACTAAGTACAAAAGGAAACAGATGTCTTTACAACTGAGAGATCTGGCAGATAGCACTTAATCGAGTGTTTAAATTTAGCACCACCACCAGTGGGGAAAACTACCCCTGCAACAGCCTGAGAAATTGTCATTACCTTTGCAGCACAGTTGAACAATGTAGGAGTTATTACGGGTGCCAAACTCTCACACAGTTGAAAATTCACATATGACTCTACTCGCCAAAACTTAACTACAAAGAGCCTACTGTTAAGAAGCCTTACCAAAGAACATTTAACACTGAAAGCTTTTCCTTTAAGATCGGAAACAAGATGCCCACTCTCCCCACTTGTATTCAACATAGTTCTGGAGGTCCCAGCCACAGCAATCACACAACACAAAGAAATAAAACACATCCAGATTGGTAAAGAAGAAGTTAAAACTGTTTGCAGATGACATGATATTGTACATTAAAAAAACCTAAAGAATCCACTCCAAAATTACTAGATCTAATATCTGAATTCAGCAAAGTTTCAGGATACAAAATTAATACACAGAAATCTGTTGTATTTCTATACACTAACAATGAACTAACAGAAAGAGAAATCAGGAAAATAATTCCATTCACAATTGCATCAAAAAGAATAAAATACCTAGGAATAAACCTAACCAAGGAAGTGAAAGACCTATATTCTGAAAACTACAAGACACTCATGAGGGAAATTAAAGAAGATGCCAATAAATGGAAACACATCCCATGCTCATGGATAGGAAGAATTAATATTGTCAAAATGGCCATCCTGCCTAAAGCAAACTACAGATTCAGTGCAGTGCCTATCAAAATACCAAGAGCATTCTTCAACAAACTGGAACAAACAGATCTAAAATTCATATGGAACCACAAAAGACCCCAAATAGCCAAAGTTATCCTGAGAAGGAAGACTAAAGGAGGGGAGATTATGCTCCCCAACTTCAAGCTCTACTACAAAGCCACAGTTATCAAGACAATTTGGCACTGGCACAAGAACAGAACAATACACCAATGGAACAGAATAGAGAGCCCAGATATAAACCCAACCATATATGGTCAATTAATATATGATAAAGGAGCTATGGACACACAATGGGGAAATGACAGCTTCTTCAACAACTGGTGTTGGCAAAACTGGACAGCTACACACAAGAAAATGAAACTGGATTATTGTTTAACCCCATATACAACAGCAAACTCAAAATGGATCAAAGACCTGAATGTAAGTCATGAAACCATAAAACTCTTAGAAGAAAACATAGGCAAAAATCTCCTGAATATAAACGAGCTACTGTTTCCTGAACGTACCTCCTCAGGCAAGGGAAACAAAATAAAAAATGAACAAATGGGACTACATCATGCTAAAAAGCTTCTGTACAGCAAAGGACACCATCAGCAGAACAAAAAGGCATCCTATTGCATGGGAGAATATACTTGAAAATGACATATCCGACAAGGGGTTAACATCCAAAATATATAAAGAACTCACACGTCTCAATACCCAAAAGGCAAATAACCCTATTAAAAAGTGGGTGAAGGATATGAACAGACACTTCTCCAAAGAAGAAATTCAGATGTTCAACAGGCATATGAAAAATGTTCCACATTGCTACTTACCAGGGAAATGCAAATTAAAACCACAATGAGATATCACCTCACACCAGTTAGGATGGCCAACATCGAAAACACTAGGAATAACAAATGCTGGCAAGGATGCGGAGAAAGGGGAACCCTCCTACACTACTGGTGGGAATGTAAACTAGTTCTACCATTGTGGAAAGCAATATGGAGGTTCCTCAAAAAACTAAAGATAGAAATACCATTTGACCCAGGAATTCCACTCCTACGAATTTACCCAAAGAAAACAACTTCTCAGATTCAAAAGGACATATGCACCCCTATGTTTATTGCAGCACTATTTACAATATCCAAGATATGGAAGCAACTTGTGTCCATCAGTAGATGAATGGATAAAGACTATGTGGTACATATGCACAATGGAATATTATTCAGCCATAAGAAAGAAACAAATCTTAACATTTGCAACAACATGGAAGGAGCTAGAGGATATTATGCTCAGTGAAATAAATCAGGCAGAGAAAGACAAATACCAAATGATTTCCCTCGTTTGTGGAGTATAACAAAGCAAAACTGAAGGAACAAAACAGCAGCAGATTCAAAGACTCTAAGTAAAGAGACTAGCAGTTACCAAAGGGAAGGGGTAGGGAGGGCGGGTGGGGAGGGAGGGAGGAAAGGGATTGAGGGGTATCATGATTAGTGTACATGGTGTGTATGGGGTTATGGACAAGACAGTGTGGCACAGAGAAGTAGGGACTGTGTGGCATCTTGTTACACTGGTGGACGGTGACTACAGTGGGGTATGGGGGTTACTCGATAATAAGGGTGAATGTAGTAACCACATTGTTTTTCTTGTGAAACCTTCATTAGAGTGTATATCAATGATATCTTAACAAAAAAAAAAGAATAGTTAACACATATTTTGTTACGTGTTCTATGTTATATTCTTACCACAAAGTAAGCTAGAGAAAAGAATGTTTTAAACTGATGCAAATCTCCAAAACATTTTCCAATATATTTATTGAAACATAATCCACTATAAGAGGACCCATGCAGTTCAAACCCATGTTGTTTGAGGGTCAGCTGTATTGTCAAAAGTGGAATCGATCAGACAAATCCAAACCGCAGAATGTCTACCAAACTGGCACAAACTCTTCAAATGCATCAATGTCATCAGGGGAGAAAAAAGAGAGACTAGAAATCAAAACTAAAGAGAGAGAACAACTAAATGCAGTATGTGATCTTTTATTGATTCCTGGATTTCAAAAAAACTGTAAGAGACATCACTGGGACAACTGGCGGACTTTAGTGTGAATATGTACTGTACATGAGATCAGTACTTCTGGGAATCTTGTTAAAAGGCAAATTCTGATTCAATAGGCCTAGAATAGGATATAAGAGTCTGCATTTCTCAGAAGTTCCCAGAGAGAGCTGACAGTGGTTCTTGGGCCATTCTTTAAAAGAAATTACATAACATTGCTATAGTAAAATTTCTTAAGTGATATGGTAGTAATATAAGGACAACATCCTTACTCTTAGGAGTTAACATGCTGTAGAACTTCAGGGTAAAGTACTCTAGTATCTGCAGTTTACCTTCAAATTCCTCAGAGAAAAAGTTTATAGAGAAACTGAGCAAATTTGAAATACATTAACCATTGGTGAATATAGGTGAATTGATGAATCAAATAGCTGTATTACTCTTTCAACTTTTCTATATGTTTGAAGATTTTCAAAAAAAAAAAAAAGTTGAGGGAAAATGCACAGAGTCTAGACAGGAAAACATTACAATACAACACAAAATATAAGTTACAGTGCCCTGTCAGTGCACAAGAGGAGCACACAAGTCCCCAGCTGGCCAGGGAGTCGTCACTGAAGTTCTGACGTACTGGGCATTGGAGGCACATGTTGTGCAAAAGGACGGTGCCTTCAGAGAACTTTGGCACCTTCCAAAATACAGTGTGGGTGAAAAAATAGAAGAAAGTGAAATGGCAGAAGACAAGGTTGAAAGAATAAGCAAAAAAACTAAGAAGGCATCAAAAGCTTGGACTTAATCTTTCCTAACTTAATACTTTGGACCCATTCTATTCTTACTGCTTAATCTTACTTGAGAAATCGTGAAACCCCATCCACCTCAGCCCCAAAAAGAAGACAAAGGAGCAAACCCCACCACTTACAGCTGTCACAGTGAAGTTCAAAAGCGGCCTGCTAAGGGTCTTCCCAGCCAAGGCAACATTTCTCCTAAGCACTTCACACAACTACAGAGCAGAATTCCTCAAATTCCACAAACCCCAAACTAAGCATTTTCCTCCCAATCTGTTCCCCTGTGACTTTCCCCACCTCCACTGACCAGGTTTCCTAGGAGACTCCCCCTTTACCCACACACTCTTCCCTCCCCTTCCTCTGCACCTCAGTAAATATCTCACTCCACTAACCCTTCCCATTCTCAGGGCTCTGGCCTAGGTCCTGGTTTAGAGTATCTAAGAGTCTTCTCATCCAATCCATCTCCAGAGAGCCACCAGTTATCAGTCAGTCAACTTCCTCTGAAAAAAGTTGGGATATCTCCACCAGACCGGATGCCTGGGGAAGTAGAAACGCAAACAAACCTGACCTGCACGGGCCTGTCAGTCTCACCACCTGCCTCCACTCGAGACTTCTCCAGTGTGAGCCCCTGTCCAGAACTTTACACAAGCCTCCCTCTGCCCAAAGCACCCTTCCAGACTCTCCCTTTTTGCTTCAAGCCTCATATAATTGTCCTCTGCTTCCACAGAAAGAGTTGTGCCCTTTTCTGGGATACCCCCAGTCCTTTACAGGTGAGGCGCCTCTGCTGCGGCACTTGCCACACAACACAGTGTCACGGTGTTTCTGTCTCCAGTGAAACTGAGGGCTCTTTTGCATACGGGAACTTTCATCTAATAATATTCTACAAATGACTAACTGAATGGCTCCACTGTTTCAGGTTTCATGTAGCAACACTGACACAGGAGATAATAAAAAATTTCTGTTTCTTGTCACAGATTAGCAAAAATGGGTATAGACTGCTAATTCTTGCCTAACAGTTATTACTAAGGCTACTACTCCCTTTAGTCTGTGAACTTCTTGAGGTGAATGAAGGTGACTAACACATTCTTAACATCTCTCCCACAGCACCTGCTTTGAAAAGCACACTTTCAACAAATGTATTTAACTGAACCCTTCCCACTGAAAGTGAGATAAAGCAAACTAAACACTGCCTTACACCCTGACTCAATAAAGATACCTAGAAAACATCACTTCTTCACTGGTCTTAATGACCCCCAAAGCTTAAATTTCTCTCAACTGTTGCCATCTTCCATTCCCTTGGGGTTTTTTTCCCCTCCTAACATGGGATCAAGCTCATATTTTACTTAGCCACTTCTGTACAAAAAGAGAGGTTTCTAAAGATACATTTCAAAGTCAGTCCAGAGCTTTTTCCGAGAAAATGATGACCCAGGTCCAAGGAATCAAGAAAATGGTAAGAGATGATTATACGAAACCTTTACCAAGTTAGATATCCAGGAATAGAAATCCCCCATGAACACTGCCTTATAAGTAACTAACTTACCCTTTCAGCTTCTGTTCTTATTCACACTCTCATTTTTCCCAACCCTTGATTAAGAGTCTGGATTAATATTGAAGTATTTAACATAATGAAATATTCAACATACGAGAGAATAGTAACAATGCATCTTTGCTTGGAAAGAAAGCATGTATCAGAGTTGCACAGGGCAAGTGGACTATTAGCAAAGGCTCCTATCCTTCATGTCACTTGAAATAGGCCACACAGAATGCATTTTCTGAGTTATGACAGCACTTTCAGTTTCAAGAACACTATGCAGTCTAACCTGGTTAATAAACCAGTACAGGACTATGTAACCTGATAATTAACCAGCTTCCAGCTCACATCTTCAATTCATAATGTCAAATACTTACAAAATAAACTATAGCAACAAAACATTTTCAAATACAATTAATGATCCAGTTATTTATAATAATATTTAATAATGCAATCTCAGAACAAGAATGAGGGAAATCTATAGCTCACTATAATGAAAAGAAAAGCCAAAACTAAGGAATCCAGAAAAAAACTAGCTTTTATATTAGCAATTAAGGAAAAAGACCAAGTTATTTAACACTAAGATTAAATTATTCATTACAAAATTTTAATGCAAATGATAATTTTTTTCTCTGTAAAGCCCCTGAGGTCTTTTAAAGAAAATTCTCACAGTTGAAAATTGTAACTTCTACAATTTAAATCCCTCTCTTAATACAATGGGAACATGGAACAGGTAACAAGAATTTTAAAAATCAAATCACACTAATCATACTTGTTCCAGATGATCAAATCTTTGTTACAATAATTTACACTAGCCCTCAAAGTTGTCTTTTGACCTATATTTACCTTATATGCACTACTCCAAGCTTGCAGCCAGGGGAAAAGCACAAATTAAATCGCAATCAAGAAATACAGCTGACAGATGACAGTCCATCAACAAATAAATAGAAATGCATGTTAATTTCAAGCTCCATTAGAAATGGGGTAGGGGGGGGTGCATGCTTGCACATGGAAAGGAACAAGTTTAATAGTTATGAGAAAACTAAATAATGAACATTAGAGGCCCCAAAAGAGAAAGAGCAATGGTGAAGTTTTACTTTAAAGCATGGTTATTTCTGACACTTTGAATTTTCAGTAGTGAATAAATCTAGTACAGTGCTTTCGCAAGTGAGCAAACAGCATGAGACAGGGCAAGTCAAGCCAGACTGTACACTTCCCTACGCTGTTTGGCCCATTCAACCCATGAGAGGCTGAACAGACCACACCACACATCCCACAAACAACACCCTCAAGGTCTGGAAGCAAGCACACTGGCACCTGCACTAGTTTCAGGAATTGTTGCTCTGTGTGGACTCTTCCAGATGCCTGATGTATTTGACTTTTTTTATTGAGACAACAGAAGATACTAATAAGACTTAAATCTCCAACATGTGCAGTATAACCAAAATTCCTTAAAAACTTCTAAGGATTCGACTTCATAGTCAGTGGAAAAAATGATTTGGGCCAGTAAAGCGGAAAAGAACTGATCTCACGTTTTTCACATTTATCTCTACACAGAAGATCAAACTAGCAAAAAAATGTTCTTAATTTATTTTTTACCTATTTTTTCACTTTTTTATATAATCAAATTCACTGCAGTGTGCTATTTTATGAGTTTCAACAAATTCAAACAGTTGCGTAACCACCTCCATAATCAAGATATAGAAAAGTTAAATGGATTTTTTACTTTCACAATAGCATATACATATAACTAAACCACAAAATATAAATGTACAAAACATTAGCTTCGAGACCTAATTTGGCATCAACTTGACACAAACCTATAGTAATCAAAGGTGTGGTACCAGCATACGGACAGACGTAGAGGCAAACAACAGAATAGAGTCCCCAGAAACAAACCTTCACGTGAATAGTCACATGATTTTCAACAAGGGTGTGAAAACCATCCAATGAGGAAAGGACAATCTTTTCAACAAATGGTGGTGAGAAAACTGGACATCCACATGTAAAAGAATAAAGATGGATCCTAACTCATATCATATGGAAAAATTAACTCAAACTGGAGCAAAAACCCAAATGTGAGAGCTAAAACTTAAACTCAACAGAACAGAGGAAAAGAAAACAGCATAATTTCACGACAATGGAAGTGGCAAAGACTTCTTCCATATGACACCAAAGGCACAGGTAATAAAAACAGCTAAAGTGGACTTCAGAAAAATAAAAACTGGTGTGTATCAAAGGATATATGATCAACAGAGTAAAAAGGCAACCCACAGATTGGAAGGAAATATTTACAAATCACCTATGTGATAAGAGATTCATATCCAGAATATACAGAGAACTTCCACGTTTTAGCTACTGTGAATTATGCTGCTATGAACATGCATGTACAGTATTTCTTTGAGACCCTTCTTTCAGTTCTTTTGGATATATATCCAGAAGTGGAATTGCTGGATTATACGGTACATCTGTTTTCAATCTTTTTTAAATTTTTAAAATTCAACAACTCAATGACATGCAAAGGACTAGAATAGACATTTCTCCAGAGATAAACAAATGGCCAATAAACACATAATAAGATACTCAACATCATAATCTCTGATGATTAAAATGACAATCAAAACTACAAAGAGATACACCACATCACAGTCATTGGGTGGGCTACTAACCAAAAAAAAAAAAAACAGAAAATAACAAGGGTTTGTAAGAATATGGAGAAATTAGAACCTTTGTGTACTACTGGTATATAAAATGGTACAGCCACTGTGGAAAACAGTACGGCAGTTCCTCAAAAAATTAAAAATAAATTTATCATATAATCCAGGAATTCCACTTCTAAGATGTTATCCTGAAGAAATAATCAAGGATAATCAAAGAGACTCAACTACAAACTAAAGCAGCTCTGGAAGCAAACTAAGGATCCAACAGAGGACTAATTCAAGAAGCTAGATAATGGAATAGGAAGAATATCATGAACATGCTATGAAAGCATTGTGTAACTAATCATAGTTCATCAACTGTAAAACATACATAGTTCATACTTTTAAGTCCCTGAAGTCTAGATTTGTCTTACATTGCATGACATTTCCTAGTTTATTTAGCAGTGTTTCTTTTTTCTTAGTGGTACATAAAAGTTAATCTTACACTAATAGGGAAAATGTCCAAATTATTAGTGGGCAAAGATTACAGATACAGAAGTTATATATAACCAATACACATGGCTAGAAAAATGATTAGAAGGCATATACAAAAATGTTAATTATGTTTATCTCTAGGTGACAGGAGTTGTATTTTTTTTTAAACTTTAATAAACTGAATGTAAAGCCATGCCTCCACCCCTATAACAAGTTGGCACAATCCCATATAACGCTTATTGACTGAAAGTAACTCAGTATTTATTGAACAGTATATGCTATGGGTTTACAAATGAGTCAGGTATCACAGGAGACAAAAGAGAACAGTAGAGAGGAAGCCAAGATGGTGGTGTGAGTAGAGCAGCGGAAATCTCCGCCCAAAACCATATTTTTGAAAACAAAGACAACTCTTCCTAAAAGAGAGACCAGAAGACACAGGACAACATCCAGACCACATCCACACCTGTGAGAACCCAGCGCTTCACGAAGGGGGTAAGATACAAACCCCGGCCCGGCGGGACCCGAGCGCCCCACACCGCAGCTCCGGGCGGAAGGAGAGGAGTCAAAGCGGGGAGGGAGAGGGAGCCCAGGACTGCTAAATAGACAGCTCTAGCCATCAGCACCAGAGAGTAGACACAGTGCATGCATGGGGTGCTGGATACTAGGGAAACAGGACAGTAAGACCTGTGAGAAGGTCCCTGCAGCCGGCGCCCAGAGGACAAAGAAAAGCGAGTGCTTTTTGAAAGTCTTAAAGGGACAGGGACCCCACTGCCGGACGGAAGCGTCCTGGGACACTTAGTCCAGCAGCAGGGAACTCCAGGCACCCTAAACCCCTGGATAGCAGAGCAGCTCAGAGGCCCCTCATGGAGATAAACAGCCTCCCGGCCATTCCCCCTCCGACACCACTCCACAATATCGGAGCAGCAGCCCGAGGCAGGCCACGCCCAGAGCATAAGCAGAGATAAACTCCATAGTGGCCAGGTAAGAATCAGAAGCCCTGTCTGCGCCCAGCTGCCCAGCACAAGCCACTAGACGTCGCTGTTCTCCCAGGAGAGGAAGGCCAAAAACCAACAAGGAGGGAAGTTCTTCCAGCCATCACTCATACCAGCTCTGCAAACTATCTCTACTGCCATGAAATGGCAAAATTTGAGGCAAAGATTACAGAGACAATACCTGAGAAGGAGACAGACCTAACCAGTCTTCCTGAAAAAGAATTCAAAATAAAAATCATAAACATGCTGACGGAGATGCAGAGAAATATACAAGAGGTAAGGGATGAAGTCCAGAAGGAGATTACAGACATACGGAGGTAGATTACAGACATCCAGAGGGAGATTACAGAAGTGAAACAAACTCTGGAGGATTTATAAGCAGCATGGATAAGATGCAAGAGGCCATTGATGGAATTGAAACCAGAGAACAGGAACACATAGAAGCAGATGCAGAGAGAGATAAAAGGATCTCCAGGAATGAAACAATATTAAGAGAACTGTGTGACCAATCCAAAAGGAACAATATCCGTATTATAGGGGTACCAGAAAAAGGAGAGAAAAAGGGAAAGTGGCTTTGAAGAAATAATTGCTGAAAACTTCCCCAAACGGGGAGACGAAATAATCGAACAGACCACAGAAATACACAGAACTCCCAACAGAAAGGACCCAAGGAGGACAACACCAAGACACATAATAATTAAAATGGCAAAGATCAAGGACAAGGACAGAGTTTTAAAGGCAGCTAGAGAGAAAAAGGTCACCTATAAAGGAAAACCCATCAGGCTATCATCAGACTTCTCAACAGAAACCTTACAGGCCAGAAGAGAATGGCATGATATATTTAATGCAATGAAACAGAAGGGCCTTGAACAAAGGATACTGTATCAGCATGATTATCATTTAAATATGAAGGAGGGATTAAACAATTCCCAGACAAGCAAAAGTTGAGGGAATTTGCCTGCCACAAACCACCTCTACAGGGTATTCTAGAGGGACTATTCTAGACAGGAGCACTTCTAAGACTAAACAGATGTCACCAGAGAAAATAAAATCACACCAAAGAAAGCAGACCAACCAAATACTAACTAAAGGCAAAAAATAAAATCAACTACCCATTAAAAGCAGTTAAAGGAAACACAAAAGAGCACAGAATAAAACAACCAACATATAAAGAATGGAGGAGGAGGAATAAGAAGGGAGAGAAGAAAGAATCTCCAGACAGTGTATATAACAGCTCAATAAGCAAGCTAAGTTAGGCAGTAAGATACTAAAGAAGCTAACCTTGAACCTTTGGTAACCACGAATCTAAAGCCTGCAATGGCAATAAGTACATATCTTTCATTAGTCACCCTAAATGTAAATAGACTGAATGCACCAATCAAAAGACACAGAGAAATAGAATGGATAAAAAAGCAAGACCCATCTATATGCTGCTTACAAGAAACTCACCTCAAACCCAAAGACATGTACAGACTAAAAGTCAAGGGATGGAAAAACATATTTCAGGCAAACAACAGAGAGAAGAAAGCAGGGGTTGCAGTACTAGAATCAGACAAAACAGACTTCAAAATAAAGAAAATAACAAGAGATAAAGAAGGACATTACATAATGATAAAGGGCTCAGTCCAACAAGAGGATATAACCACTCTATATATATATATATACACCCAACACAGGAGCACCAGCATATGTGAAATAAATACTAGCAGAACTAAAGGGGGAAATAGAATGCAATGCATTCATTTTAGGAGACTTCAACACACCACTCACCCCAAAGGATAGATCCACTGGACAGAAAATAAGTAGGGACACGGAGGCACTGAACAACACACTAGAACAGATGGACCTAACAGACATCTATAGAACACTACATCCAAAAGCAACAGGATACACATACTTCTCAAGTGCACATGGAACATTTTCCAGAATAGACCACATACTAGGCCACAAAAAGAGCCTCAGTAAATTCAAAAAGACTGAAATCCTACCAACCAACTTTTCAGACCACAAAGGTATAAAACTAGAAATAAATTGTACAAACAAAACAAAAAGGCTCACAAACACATGGAGGCTTAACAACATGCTCCTAAATAATCAATGGATCAACAATCAAATTAAAATGGAGATCCAGCAATATATGGAAACAAATGACAACAACACAAAGCCGCAACTACTGTGGGACGCAGCAAAAGCAGTCTTAAGAGGAAAGTATATAGCAATCCAGGCATATTTAAAGAAGAACAATCCCAAATGAATAGTCTAATGTCACAATTATCGAAACTGGAAAAAGAAGAACAAATTAGGCCTAAGGTCAGCAGAAGGAGGGACATAATAAAGATCAGAGAAGAAATAAATAAAATTGAGAAGAATAAAACAATAGAAAAAAAATCAATGAAACCAAGAGCTGGTTCTTCGAGAAAATAAACAAAATAGATAAGCCTCTAGCCAAACTTATTAAGAGAAAGAGAGAATCAACACACATCAACAGAATCAGAAACGAGAAAAGAAAAATCATGACAGACCCCAAAGAAATACAAAGAATTACTAGAGAATACTATGAAAACCTATATGCTAACAAGCTGGAAAACCTAGGAGAAATGGACAACTTCCTAGAAAAATACAACCTTCCAAGACTGACCCAGAAAGAAACAGAAAATCTAAACAGACCAATTACCAGCAATGAAATTGAAGCGGTAATCAAAAAACTACCCAAGAACAAAACCCCAGGGCCGGACGGATTTACCTCGGAATTTTATCAGACACACAGAGAAGACATAATACTCATTCTCCTTAAAGTGTTCCAAAAAATAGAAGAGGAGGGAATACTCCCAAACTCATTCTATGAAGCCAACATCACCCTAATACCAAAACCAGGCAAAGACCCCACCAAAAAAGAAAATTACAGACCAATATCACTGATGAATGTAGATGCAAAAATACTCAATAAAATATTAGCAAACCAAATTCAAAAATACATCAAAAGGATCATACACCATGACCAAGTGGGATTCATCAATATCATCCACCACATGAACAAAAAGGACAAAAACCACATGATCATTTCCTTAGATGCTGAAAGAGCATTTGACAAAATTCAACATCCATTCATGATAAAAACTCTCAGCAAAATGGGTATAGAGGGCAAGTACCTCTACATAATAAAGGCCATATATGATAAACCCACAGCCAACATCACACTGAACAACGAGAAGCTGAAAGCTTTTCCTCTGAGATCAGGAACAAGACAGGGATGCCCACTCTCCCCACTGTTATTCAACATCGTACTGGAGGTCCTAGCCACAACAATTAGACAAAACAAAGAAATACAAGGAATCCAGATTGGTAAAGAAGAAGTTAAACTGTCACTATTTGCAGATGACATGATATTGTACATAAAAAACCCTAAAGACTCCACTCCAAAACTACTAGAACTGATACCGGAATACAGCAAGGTTGCAGGATACAAAATCAACACACAGAAATCTGTGGCTTTCCTATACACTAACAATGAACCAATAGAAAGAGAAATCAGGAAAACAACTCCATTCACAATTGCATCGAAAAGAATAAAATACCTAGGAATAAACCTAACCAAAGAAGTGAAAGACCTATACCCTGAAAACTACAAGACACTCTTAAGAGAAATTAAAGCAGACACTAACAAATGGAAACTCATCCCATGCTCTTGGCTAGGAAGAATTAATAGTGTCAAAATGGCCATCCTGCCCAAAGCAATATACAGATTTGATGCAATCCCTATCAAATGACCAGCAACATTCTTCAACAAACTGGAACAAATAGTTCAAAAATTCATATGGAAACACCAAAGACCCCAATTAGCGAAAGCAATCCTGAGAAAGAAGAATAAAGTGGCGGGGATCTCACTCCCCAACTTCAAGCTCTACTACAAAGCCATAGAAATCAAGACAATTTGGTACTGGTACAAGAACAGAGCCACAGACAGGTGGAACAGATTAGAGACTCCAGACATTAACCCAAACATATATGGTCAATTAATACTTGATGAAGGAGCCATGGACATACAATGGCGAAATGACAGTCTCTTCAACAGATAGTGCTGGCA
Source organism: Manis javanica (assembly GCF_040802235.1). Taxonomy (NCBI): domain Eukaryota; kingdom Metazoa; phylum Chordata; class Mammalia; order Pholidota; family Manidae; genus Manis; species Manis javanica. Next base: position 85,804,790 of record NC_133169.1, on the reverse strand, counting down.
AAACTGGACAGCTACATGTAAGAGAATGAAACTGGATCACTGTCTAACCCCATACACAAAAGTAAATTCAAAATGGATCAAAGACCTGAATGTAAGTCATGAAACCATAAAATTCTTAGAAAAAAACATAGGCAAAAATCTTATGGACATAAACATGAGTGACTTCTTCATGAACATATCTCCCCAGGCAAGGGAAACAAAAGCAAAAATGAACAAGTGGGACTATATCAAGCTGAAAAGCTTCTGTAAAGCAAAAGACACCATCAACAGAACAAAAAAGTACCCTACAGTATGGGAGAATATATTTGTAAATGACAGATCCAATAAAGGCTTGACATCCAAAATATATAAAAAGTTCACCCACCTCAACAAAGAAAAAACAAATAATCCAATTAAAAAAATGGGCAGAGGAACTGAACAGACAGTTCTCCAAAAAAGAAATTAAGATGGCCAACAGACACATGAAAAGATGCTCCACATCGCTAGTTATCAGAGAAATGCAAATTAAAACCACAATGAGGTATCACCTCATACCAGTAAGGATGGCTGCCATCCAAAAGACAGACAACAACAAATGCTGGCGAGGCTGTGGAGAAAGGGGAACCCTCCTACACTGCTGGTGGGAATGTAAATTAGTTCAACCATTGTGGAAAGCAGTATGGAGGTTCCTCAAAATGCTCAAAATAGAAATACCATTTGACCCACGAATTCCACTTCTAGGAATTTACCCTAAGAATGCAGCACTCCAGTTTGAAAAAGACAGATGCACCCCCATGTTTATCGCAGCACTATTTACAATAGCCAAGAATTGGAAGCAACCTAAGTGTCCATCAGTAGATAACTGGATAAAGAAGATGTGGTACATATACACAATGGGATATTATTCAGCCATAAGAAGAAAACAAATCCTGCCATTTGCAACAACATGGATGGAGCTAGAGGGTATTATGCTCAGTGAAATAAGCCAAGCGGAGAAAGACAAATACCAAATGATTTTACTCATCTGTGGAGTATAAGAACAAAGGCAAAACTGAAGGAACAAAACAGCAGAATCACAGAACCCAAGAATGGACTAACAGGTACCAAAGGGAAAGGGACTGGGGAGGATGGGTGGGTAGGGAGGAATAAGGGGGGGGAGAAGAAAGGGGATATTATTAGCATGCATAATATGGGGGGGTGGGAGAAAGTGGAGGGCTGTGCAACACAGAGAAGACAAGTAGTGATACTACAACATTTTGCTATGCTGATGGACACTGACTGTAATGGGGTTTGTGGGGGGAGACTTGGTGTAGGGGAGAGACTAGTAAACATAATATTCTTCATGTAATTGTAGATTAATGATAACAAAAAAAAAAGGGAAAGAAAAGGGGGATTACTCCCTGATAGGATAAAACTAACTGCAAAACAACGATTAATGCATGCTTTACATATCCTTAATTTTGATCTTTTAAAGGGCGTCAGATGATCAGCTATGGAAGTACATTTTTCTGATAATATTCCTTTCTCTTTAAAAAAAAAAAAAAAGAAAAGCAGTTCCTGTGTGGTGATCTCCAATAGGCTCTTCACAATGGTATAAAGGTCATACCGAAGTATGGGCAAAGGGTTTGTTTGTGTTCATACAGAGGATCAAAGCCTAATTTGGCTACCCAGAAAACGAATTAAGATACGATATGAAGAACTTCCAACATCAACATCCTCTGGAAGAGTCATTCCAGAAGATGATCATCAAAAACCTTCAACAAAGATCCTGGCACTGTTGCAGTTGTAGCTGCATTCATCCCACCGGTTCCTGGACTTGCCATTGGAATGAAGAAGGAGTATCTAAGCTGCCCTGTGCATAAAGTAAAACAACAAACTTGACTGGATCTATACTGTCAGAACTCAACCAAGAATTAGGAGAAGTGCAAGTTGCAGTGCTCCAAAATCGTGCAACTACACACTATCTACTGTTAAAAGAACATATGGGATGTAAACAGTTCCCAGGAATGTGTTGTTTTAATTTGTCTGATTTTTCTCAAACTATTCAAATTCAGCTAGACAACATCCATCATATCATTTATAAGTTTTCACAAATGCCTAGGGTTCCTAACTTATTTTCTTGGTTTCACTGGAGATGGCTGGTAATTGTAGGTCTGCTTTTGTTATGTAGCTGTATTCCTATTCTGTTAATGCGTGTAAGCAATTTAATTAGTAGTTTGTTAAAACCTATACATGCTTAAGTTACTCTACAAGAAGATATGTCAAAGAAATATTCTTCCCATGTTTTCTTCCATCTGCTACTTCTATAGCTTTTCTTCTTCCTTCCTAATTACAACCCTTTAGTAGAATTCGTGCCTCATATCGAAAATTACTGAGTATCTTAATTCTTCCAAGTGGTAAAGATACCTCAAGACAAATGCTGGGCATAGAAGCCACAGGGCATAAATCTGCAAAGAAGTAAAAAGCTAACCTTTTCAAACAATATTGCTTCTCTCTCACTTACCAACTTTACATTTCCCTGTATGGCCCCGGAAGATGACTGGTTAGCCAGAGATGGGTAAGATTCCTCAAGGGAGGAACAAGACAAGCACAGTCACAGAGGGGCCATCAGGTAAGAAATTGGGGATCAACAGAGGTGAGGCTTAGAACCTCACTCCCCCTGTTTTGAGAGAAATCTTCTGCATCCGTGGATGTTTTGTTGCCCTTGTCTAGCTTGGATTAATACTTAGTCTATAGGCACAGACCTGATCATCTACATTTGCCCTCTTACAGCACTAAATTATGTTTTCTACCTTTATCTTACATCTACCTACCACTTCAGCATTTTATTAAAAAATAATAATAATAATAATAAGGGAGAAATGTGGGATTCACATATAAATCAAGTATAAAAAAATCAAACAAATAATATCTGACTTGTTTATAGTTCATGATGCATGATCAAAACTGAAAGTTTCTGTGATATGACTGCCCTTGCACTGTTCACCATGTAAGAACTTATTCACTATGTAAGAACTTGTTCACCATGTAAGAACTTGTTCGTTATGCTTCAGAAGATTGGAGACTGTTGAGAATTAGGCTTGGGGTTGATTAATGATTGTGCATTGAGTCCCCTATACAGAATTTTATTGTTGTTAACAACCATTTGATCAATAAATATGAGAGATGCCCTCTCAAAAAAAAAAAAAAAGATAACAGTAGAATGTAATTGCCTTGAGGAGCTCTGCATCCAGCAAAAGAACTTAATGGTCTAAAAGGGTCTTAAGGAAGGTAAATCAGCAACCTAACGCTATTTAAATACCAAACTAGTAGTTCACTGGTTTTACTAATAAGATGACCCACTTAATATGGACAAAAATACAACCTATCCAGCACTCCATAATTGAAAGAATTAGCATTTTATCACATTAGAAGTTAAAAGAAATATCTATCCTTTATAAATTACCTTATTCATTACACAGATGACAAAGTTTAAACTCTAGACTTGTAAGATTAAAAACTCCTAAAAGCTTATTATCATAATGCATCAGATAATAGACATATGATCAATGACAAATTAACAATAGCAGGAAACACCCCACTGCATAACTCCTGATTGCTTTTTAAGACCTTTTACGAATTACACTTTTAAAAATTTCTTTCCCAAAGCTTTTTCTTTTCACCCTGTGCTCACTGTGATGGAAGGTAAAGTGGTTACAACAGTAACTCAGTTCCTGCCCTGAAGGTATCGACAGTTCAGCTGAGGGAAAGAAAAAACATGGGAAAAACTCCATGACATTAGATTTGGCAATGTTTCCTTAGATATGAGACCAAAACCACATGCAACAAAATAAAAACCAGATAAACTGGACTCGAAGAAAATTTTAAAATCTGTGCATCAAAGGACATTTTCAACAGGGTGAAAAGACACTCCATAAATTGGGAGAAAATACTTGTAAATCATATATATGATAATGGGGATTAACATCCAGGACATATCCAACAACAAAAAGACTAGCCCTAGTAAAATGGGCAAAGGATTTCTTCAAAGGAAATACACAAATGGCCAAAAATCACATGAAAAAGAAAAGATACTCAACATTACTGATCATTAGAGAAATGCAAATCAAAACCACAATGAAGTTATCACCTCACATCCATGATGATGGTAGCTCTTATAAAAACAAACAATAACAACAAAAAAACAAAATTAGCAAGTATTGGTGAGAATGTGGAGAAATTAGAACCCTTAATCATTGCTGGTAAGAATGTAAAATAGCACAGCTATTGTGGACAACAGTATGGCAATTCCTTGAAAATGTAAGAAAAGGGTTACCATATAACCCAGATATTTTGGGGTATATACCCAAGAGAACTGAAAGCAGGGACACAAACACTTATTTGTACACCCATGCTCATAGCAGCATTAGTCACAACTGCCAAAAAGTGGAAGCAACCCAACGGTCTAGCAACAGACGAATGGGTAACAGAATTATTATTCAGTCTTAACAAGGAATTCTGACACATGCTACAAAATGGTGAACCTTGAAGACATTATGCTAAGTAAAAAAGCCAATCACAAAAGAACAAATATGTATTATTCTATATATAAAGGTACCTACAGTAGTCAAATTCAAAGAGACAAAGTACAACGATGGTTGCCAGGCAGCTGGGAGGTGGGGAAATGGGAGAGTTACTGTTTAATGGATATGGAGTTTCAGTTCGGAAAAATTTTTCAAGTTCTAGATATGGATGGTGATGATGGCTGTACAACAACGTGACTGTACTTACTGCCACTGAAGTACAGACATAAAATGGTTAAAGTAGTAAACTGCTATGTTCCTTTTACAAAAAAAAAAAACAGGAAAGTGAATATGTGTCATAATCAGGTACAAATTTTAGGATTTCAGATGAAGATCACTTTAAGCAAATGAAGACCAATGTCTCAACGGAAAAAGCATATTAATCAGCCTTCAGAGATGGAGAACATTTGTATCAGAGAAAGAGAGGGCATTCCAGTGCAAATGCCTGGTAGATGCAGAGGACATGTAGCAACAATTTACAGCAGAAAATAAGGCTGAAAGAGTTAATTTAGGGCCAGAACTTAGAAGACCTTGAATACCAACCAACTTAAGAGTCTGACTGTGGGTAAAATTGTAATATTTCCAGAATATCTCGCCTGGCTTTAGTACATCTGTGTATCAATAGACGTTCAGAGGTGGAAAGAAATATGGCTTTAGTGCATTTGCATCTTTCCTCAGGGGTGGAGAAGTTCATCTTCATATCAATGGGTAATTACCTGGGCAACAGAGGGCTTATCTATACCTGAGAGGTGAGGGGGAGGGCTGGTGGTTGCTGCTTGAGCAGAGAAGAAAGAGGGCCTGAGACTGCAGTTTGGGAGCAATAAACGGATTTTGGACTTTACTTCTCCCCTTTACTGATTTCGGCTTTTAGAGGTATTTTTGCCCCTGGATTTCCATTACACTGACTGCAACAATGAGATAGCACTAAATTTCTCAAATGAAAGTACTGCTTTTATGTAAAAAAAAAAAAGGGGGGGGAGGGGGTGTGGGAGGCTAAGAAGAAATTCAACTGACTCTGGCAAACACTTACTGAGCCATAATATTTCCAATGCTGAAATTAAAACTTTAAAAATCAAAAGATTAAAAAAGCAAAAGAAGGGCGTAGAGGAGCAGGCCGTGACTCCAAAGGGACAAAAAGGGATTAATGGAATACTGGAAATTATCTGTTTCTTGGTGTAAAGGGTAGACTGGGGTGGTATTCATGCAATTCACTCTTATGATTTGAGCACTTTCATATACTTTGTTATATTGTAATTTGTTATCCTTTAATTTTTGAAAGTTATATCAAGAATAAAGACCTTAAAAAAATAGACCCCACTTCTAAGAAACCCCCAGCTGGGAGGAAGTCACCCACAAAAATATTTTATAAACAGTATGAAAGGTACAATAGAATACGTACAGGTGGCCAAGAAGCTCTGAGATTCGAGAGAAAACCCAGAGGCAGTGACATCTAGGCTGGGTTTTAAAGAATAAATGACTTAGTTGGATGAAAAAAAGAAGGGTTCTCCAGACAAAAGAGAAAATTATTAAGAAGGCACCAAAGCAAACAATAGAACAATTTATCTAGAGAACTACAAGGAGTTTGGGCAGTTTAAAGATAAAAAGGTAATCTAGAGTGAAAGCAGAGAAAATGGAAAAAAGGCATTTATGTAAAATGAAGACTGGATGGAGAGGATTTCATCCCTAATTAGGTGGTATCAGTAGAAGGAAGAATGCAATGGAGATGATTCTCAATTTGCTCAAATCTGGAATATGGTAATCAAGGACTTTATAATCTGTTGCCCAGTTTGTCATACTTCCACCCACAAGCCAGACTCCCAACAGAAAAGACTCTTTCTGCCTTCATACAACAAGCATCTGATTTGCCCTCCAGGCCAGGAACCCTGCCAAAGGCTAAGGCTATCAGGCCCTGCCTTCAAAGAGCTCACAGGCTCACTTTCTAGCAGAATAGGCAAACAGGGACACTAATAATAAGGCACCATACAATAGAGTACCCCACCTGGTGAAGAAAGGTTGGCTACCAAAAAGTGTGCTAACTTGAGTATTGAGATACAACTAAGAATTCAACATGAAAGTGATGGAATAAAAATATGGGGTGGCAGGGGGAGAGCAGGGTGCATCACTGAGGAAACAAGTCATCGAAGCCTAGGCCCCTATAACCAGTTCACATTTAAGTCCTGTCTCATTTATCTGAAATAATAGCTCCCTTCATCCCACCACCTTCACTTGCAACATCTCCTAGCTCAACTCTCTACTTCCACTTGTACACAAGGTATACAAGCCTTGAAAGCACTAGCAAGAGTGATGGTAAAAAGGAAATCAGATCATGAAACTCCCTACAGTAGCTTCTTACAACTCTTAGAATAAAACCCAAACATGTGACCCAGCATTCCCTGGCCATCTCTTGTGAGGCCTGATCCCCACCCCAAGTATTCAAGCTACAGAGGTCTTCTTTTAGGTCTCTGCAACATGGAGTTCCTTGCTGTCTCAGGGCCCTTACAAAACCATGGAACCTTCTGTCCAGATCTTCACCATCACAAACACTACCTCCTTCAAACAGGTCCATCACTTATACCTCACACTATTACTTTCCAAGGAACTTCCAGGACCCTGCCAGTTAACTGTTAATCATCACACCTGGTTAGGTCCCCAGAAAAGAAAGGCAACTCATTTGGGGCATGTTAAGTTTGAGAAGCACCCTCTTCCTCCGACCCCCGCCCCAGGACACCCAAGCAGCTCTCTGGTGCACAGATGAGTGTGATCATGAGGCATCTGCACTCAAAACGGAAGCTTGGACTTCAGCAAACAAGTCTGATGACAGGGAGGCTGAATAGAGACATGATTCTTCACTTGGTGGGAGAGGGCATCCCTGGGATCTAAGGAATTAGGACGGATGAGAGTTACTGATGGGAGTAAGAATGATGCCACGTCAGTGGTGTGAAGGGCTGAGATATGGTGCACAGTATCTTGGGTTGGGTGAGTTCAAAAAGAAAGACAAAACTGAGAACCAAGAGCCAATGGTATAAGGAAACCAGGAGAGAATTATAACACAATTCCACAAACTCCTTTGTCCTTTTATGCTACCTCCCTTTACAAAACCCTACACATGTTTCATCCAGTTCAAACGCCACCATCTTTTGGGAGCCTTTCTGGACTTACTCAAACTTACTTGCCTCCTCTCCATGCATCCACAATTTTCTTTTACCCTCAGTATTATGTAAGGTTTGACCCACACAGAAGTTTCTCATCAGTACTGTTGTGGCACTTATTAAAGTCTGCCTTTTGTACAAAACCTAGGTGTGTATCTACCTTACTACATTGTGAGCTCTTACGGACAGACACCATAACTTTTTTCTTTTTTTATTAAGGTAATCACTGGCCTAAAGCAGTCTACAGATTCAATGCAATCCTTATCAAAATACTAATGGCATTCTTCAATGAACTAGAACAGACAGTTCCAAAATTCATATGGAACCACAAAAGACCCTAAATAGCCAAGGCAATAATGAGAAGGAAGAATAAGGCTGGAGGAATTACACTCCCCAACTTCAAGCTCTACTAAAAAGTCACAGTATCAAGAAAATTTGGTACTGGTACAAGAACAGACCCATAGATCAATGGAACAGAACAGAGAACCCAGGTATAAACCCACACATACATGGCCAATTAATACACAATAAAGGAGCCATGGATATACAATGGGGAAATGACAGCCTCTTTCTTCAACTGGTGTTGGCAAAACTGGACAGCTACATTGATTACTGTCTAAATCCATACACAAAAGTAAACTCAAAATGGATCAAAGACCTGAATGTAAGTCATGAAACCATAAAACTCTTAGAAGAAAACATAGGCAAAAATCTCTTAAATATAAACATGAGCAACTTTTTCCTGAAGACATCTCCTTAGGCAAGGGAAACAAAAGCAAAAATGAACAAATGGGACCAGATCAAACTAAAAGGCTTCTGCACAGCAAAGGACACCATCAGCAGAACAAAAAGACATCCTACAGCATGGGAGAATATATTCAAAAATAACATATCCAACATTCAACACCCCAAAAGCAAATAACCTGATTAAAAAATGGGCAGAGGATATGAACAGACACTTCTCCAAAGAAATTCAGATGGCCAACAGGCACATGAAAAGATGATCCACATCACTAATTATCAGGGAAATGCAAATTAAAACCACAATGAGATAGCACCTCACACCATTTAGGATGGCCAACATAGAAAAGACAAGCAACAACAAATTCTGGGGAAGATGTGGAGAAAGGGAAACCCTCCTACACTGCTGGTGGGAATGTAAGTTAGTTCAACCATTCTGGAAAGCAATATGGAGGTTCCTCAAAAAACTCAAAATAGAAATACTATTTGACCCAGGAACTCCACTCCTAGGAATTTACCCAAAGGAAACAAGATCCCAGATTCAAAAAGACATATGCACCCCTATGTTTATCGCAGCACTATTTACAACAGCCAAGATATGGAAGCCACCTAAGTGGATAAAGAAAAGTGGTACATAATATACACAATGGAATATTAGTCAGTTGTAAGAAGCAAATCCTACCATTTGCAACAACATGGATGGAGCTAGAGGGTATTATGTTCAGTGAAATAAGCCAGGCGGAGAAAGACAAGTACCAAATGATTTCCCTCATTTGTGGAGTGTAACAACGAAGCAAAACTAAAGGAACAAAACAGCAGCAGACTCACAGACTCCAAGAAGGGACTAGCAGTTACCAAAGGGAAAGGGGATGGGGAGGCTGGGTGGGAGGCAGGGAGAAGAGGATTGAGGGGTATCTTGATTCCCACACATGGTCATGGTGTGTGTGTGGCGGGGGGGATCATGGTGAAAACTGTAGCACAGAGAAGACAAGTATTGACTCCATGGCATCTTACTACACTGATGGACAATGACTTCAATGGGGTATAGGTGGTACTTGATAATACAGGTGAATGTAGTAACCACAATGTTTTTCATGTTTAACCTTAAGAGTGTAAATCAATACCTTAATAAAAATATAGTATCACTGACAGACACTCTTATGATGATTTCACATACACGACACAGTGGTCCAACATTCTCCCATATTATCAAGTCCTCACCCCCCCCACTGAGGTCACTGTCTGTCAGTGTAGTAGGATGTTAGAGAGGCAGTAATTGTATTCTCCGTCTGTGCTTCGTCCCCATAGCCTACCTATATTATGACTGCGAACTGTAGTGTCCCTTAATCCCCTTCTCCCTCCCCAACCCCTCCCCCTCGGTAATCACTAGTCCTTGTGTCTATGAGTCTGCTATTTTGCTCCTTCTGTTTTGCTTTGTTTTGATTACTCCACAAATGAGTGGAATGATTTGGAGAGACCGTATCTTAATAATCTGTGAACCCCTGAGAAAGTGGAAACTACTTTTTTGCTTAATAAACTCAAGAAGGGTAAATAACTGAACAGAGGCTTTGGATAACCTCTCCATTTGTTCCTCCTGTAAAACAAAATAACATCTTAACTAATTTGATTCACAAATTCACACTTCTCAAAGTAACAGATACTTGTATAATCTTTATCTTAACAATCATTGCTTAACAAAAAAATACCCTCTAATCGAAGTGCCTACCCTGTTCCAACAATATGTCACCATTTCCTTCAACATAAAAGAAGTGCCCTTAATTTAGCTGGAGACTTAAAATATCTTTCTTCTCAACTGCTGTAAATTCTGTACAAAACAAACACCAAAAGATGTTCACAAAGACGCAGCAGGACTTAAGAAGGTGTCAATCCTGGATTTGAGCCAACTGCCGCCTGCATTATTGGGAAGCCATTCCTGCCAAGCGGAGGTTAGGCATTTACTCAACATTTTTTCCAGCAAGTGCTACTTCACACTCATGCACGCTCCTTTAAAAGTCAGTAAGAAAGACTTTAATGCCACTCGTGAAAACTACGGAGCAACACGAGTCAAGCGCGTCTACCTAGCAGGACCAGAAGTCTGACTAAGCACACCACAAAGGTTAGCTCGGCACACGCCTCAAGTGCACACGGGCGTGGCGCACCTTCCCGACGAGGGGAAGGGGCGCTCCGCCTGGCACGTCCGCTCGGCCGGGAGTGCGGGGCCGCGAGGTCAGCGAACGTCCCGACCGCCAGACCGCGAAGTTTCGGGGGCGGGAGGGGGGCGCGCCCGCGGAAACCACAAGCCGCAATCACTTCGCCGGGAAACCCAGTCCCCGACCTCCCCGCGCCGGGCCGGCGCGCACACTCCTCGCCGCAAGGAAGGCGGCCGAGGGGCCCAGCGCGGGCCGGCCGCGCGCCCGGAGCCCACTTGGACAAAGTTTAGAAACCAGGAGAAACTTTCCCGAGAGGAAGCGCCGCGGTGCGCGCGGCCCGCCGCTCGCTCCGCGCCCGCCGCCCCGGCCCCTCAACTTCCCGAGCGCCAGGAAGCGCCGGCCGGCCCCGCCCGGCCAGGGCCCAAGCCGGGCCCAGCAAGGGAAGCGGGTCGGGCGCCGATTCCGGGCGGGTGGCAAGGGAGGCCGCGCCCGGCCGGCCCGCCTGACGAGCCCCCCTCGGCCGGGATAGGGGGCCCGCGCCCGCGCGGAGGGTTACCTGCGGCTGGCGGGGCGAGCGCAGGACAAGAGCCGACTCCCGAGGCCGACGGCCGCCGCTTTGTCTCCGTCCAGCCCCGCTCCGAGGAGGAAATGGGCCGCCCGGCGCCCCCGCCCCTCGCCCGCGGCCCGGCCCCGCCCTCCGGAGCGCTGTTCCGGGAGCCTCCCGCCGCTGCCCGGCCTCGCCGGCCCTGACTTTGGGGATAAGCCATCAGCGGAGAGAGCCCGGGGACGCCAGGCCAAGACCCTCAGATACACCTCCTACTCTCCGCGCTTGGCCCCAGAGTTACTTTACCCCACACCCCTAGCGGGCGCTCAGGCCGGGAGCGCGCCCCCTCAACCCCGGAGGAAGGAGGAGCGACGCCTCCTGGAACAGCCGGCGAGCGGGGGCGGGCAGGTGAGTCACCGCTCGGGCGCACAGGTGAGCTTCCGGGTGCTGCCCGCGCGGGCCGCACCCCACGGCCGGTGCCCCGGAGGCCGGGCTCGGCGACGCGGAGGCCTGGGCGCGCCCCCCTGAGATGGGCCACAGGTGTTCCCGAGTAACAGGCGTCCAGGAAAGGGCCCCACCCTGCCCCTCTGGTGTCCCAAAGGGGAAACAGGTCTCTGGCAACCTGAGGCAGAGCGGAACTAGAATCCGACCCCAGGGACCTCACAATGCGCGTGAAAGCCCTCCGAGAAACAGCCTCCCACCTCCTCCCTTGACAGACGGGGAAACCAGGAGCTCTTCTGCTGGAGAACAAGAGGCGTGTCGAGCGGCGTCCCCTCCTGAGATTGCACACACGCACACGCACACGCACACGCACGCACACGCCCTTGGCTTCTAACCCTGTGCCTCTGGCTGTTTAGGAAGTTTTGTTCCCATTCTTCCCTCCTCTAGTTCCAGGTGATTGCTCCAAAAGAAACTACAAAACAAGAACAAACCAAAGATACTACATAGTCACCATCAACCTGGTATAGAACACCTTAATGATGTTTCCTCCATCACGGGATGATGAGCAAGGTTGATTTCAGTATCGGCCTAGACAACAATATCCACTGCTGGCTTGGTACTGAGCATTGAGGGTGCTAGGGAGACCTGCCCTCAGCCTGCTTACCGCCTACCACTCCTTCTGCCTCTGCCCCAGGAGATGCAAACTCCAGGAAGACAGAAGCAATATCCCGTGTAGCACGGGACACAACGCCCATTCCCCTGGACAGCAGCCAGTGAAGTCTGTAGGTGAATGTGCCCACTGTTATTCAAAGCTCTTTGGGTTTAAGAGAGGCTGACAAAGTGCAATAGGACCACAAAAGGAGAGAACAACCTTCAAGAGGAAGACACACCTGAAGGCCATTTTTGTCCGACTCTTGTTTCTAGCTTCAGAGTCTTGGCTCCTCTAGTCTCTCCTGCCTGGAGTAGCCTGGCTTCCTCTCAACCACACTGGGCTAACTCAGAACATAGTAATCAATCAATATTCGTTTGAACTAACAAGAGACAGAGTGAACAGATTATGCTCTATAGCTTTGGATATCCATCACTTCACTCAAGACTAGCTACCAAATTTGTGAAGTCCCTTGTTCAAAAATTAACAAATTCAAAACAGCAACAGTAGAGTATTAACCAAGTGTTGGGCCTTCTAAAGCACAGGGCCCTGCTGTAGACTGAATGTGTGTGTCCCCCAAAATTCATGTTGAAAACCTAATGTCCAAGTGATGGTACTAGGGGATGGCCTGTGAGAGGTGATTAGGTCAAGAGGGCAGAACCCTCAAAAATGGAATTAGCGCCCTTATAAAAGAGGCTGCAGAGAGATCCCTTGACTTTCCATCATGTGAGGACACAAGAAGGCCCTATGAACCAGGAGGAGAGATCTCACCAGAATATGACCATGCTGGTGCTTGATCTTGGACTTCCCAGCCTCCAGAACTGTGAGAAATAAATTTGTTTATAATCTCAGTCTGTTTTTGTTACAGCAGCCCAAACGGATTAGTACAAGCTCTAAAGATGAAATTGCAAGATTTGTTTTGGGAAAAGAGTTAGGTAACAGAAAGAATGTGAAGAGATTCTTGCAGCGTGCCCTCTAAGCCAAGGGGAGTTGCATACCTCTTGAGAAACCTTGAAAAGCTTTCCAGGGAAGACTTGAGTATTCACCACATTCAGGCACTTGCTTTGTGCTGAGGAAGCATCAGTGTACAAAACTGACTTGATGCCTGTTCTCACACAACAGAAAATGTAATGGAAGAGACAGGTATTAAAATAGGCACACTATAAAAAAGAAGGTCAAGTGTGAAGACAGGGGAGAGATGCAGGTATTTTGGGGGGGAAGTTAACCTAGTCTGGGTTCAGTGACCTAAGGATGTGACCTTTATGCTATGACCCACTCCAGTAGACTTTAGCACTCACCTTTCCACCAAAACTGCTCTTACCAAAGTCCCTGATGAAACTCCACGATGCCAAACCCAGTGGTCAGTGTCCATCCACAGCTGACTTGTACAGCAGCGTTTGATCACCCTACTTCTTGAAACACTGTCTTCGTTGGGCCTCCAGGGCACTAGGCTCTTCCAGTTTCCCTCCAACCACCCTGACTGCAACTTTCTAGTCTCCTTTGATGATTCTTTCTGAATCCTCTCAACCTCTAAAGGTTAAGGGAGCAGTTTTCAAAGTGCAGTCTCAAGACTCCTGAGACCTTTTCATGGGGGCAGTAAGATAAGAATTATCTGCATAATAATCCTAAAAATATCACTTGCCTCTTCCATTCCCAGTCTCTCATGGTATTCAGTAGAGTATTCTACAGACTACCTACATGATAAGTGATGGCGTCACACAGAATGCGGAAGCAGATACGAGAATTCAGCTACCTTTCATTAAACCAGACGTTAAAGAGATTTTCAAAAATGCAAAACAATGACACTTCTCCCTGAATATTCTTTTGTTTTAAAAAGCATTTTTTCTTTAAAAAAATGTTATGGTAACATGTAATAATAAAGTAAACATTGATAGATGAGATCCTCAAACATGCTTAAGAGTGTAAAAGGATCTTGAGATTCAAAAGTTTAAAAACTGATGGTAGAGTGTCCCAAGACTCCATCCTTGGACCTCTTTTTCTATCTGCCATCAACCCAGTGGTGATCCCATCCAGTCTTTTGGCTTTTAATGTGCTGACAACTCCAGGTTTATATCTCAACCTGAACCTTTCCTCTGAATTCTAAATTCTCTTATGCAGCTTGTACTTGATATTTCTCCATTTGGATCTCCAGTAGGCATCTAGGCATCTTGCACTTTATATGTCTGTATGTCCAAAACTGATTTGCCAATGCCTTTGTCCAAACCTGCTGATCCCACAATTTTCTTCATTTCATTAAAGAGCAATTCTATTCTGGTTGTTTAAGCCAAAAACTTTAGTTGTCCTTGACTATGTTCTTTCTCTCTCACATTTCCTACCTGATTGCTCAGTAAAGTTGTGCCTCTGCCTTCAAAATTTAATCAGAATCGACCAACTTCTTACCATCTCCACAGTTAACATTCTGAGTCAAGCCAGCATTATCACTTAGCTTAAATTTTACTCTGCCCCAAACCCTTCAAAGGCTTCTGTCTCACTCAGAGTAAAAGGCAAGGTCCTTATAAGGGCCTCCAGAGCTCACCTGTCCCCATGCACTTCTCTGACACACTGGCCTCTTTAGTAATCCTGGAACAAATCAGGCAGGCTCTAGCCTTAGGGCCTTTGTGTTGTGCCTGGAATGCTTTCCTCTAAATAGCTGCCTGACTCACCCTCTCATCTCCCCCAAGTCTTTGCTCAGCTGTCACTTTCTCAGTGAGGCTTCCTCTTGGCCACACTATCTAAAATTGCAACCCCTTCCCCAAGCATCTCTATCCTCTTATCTTGCTTTATTTTTCTGCTTAGGGGAGTATCACCATATGGCATATAAAGTCATGTTCATATTTAGATTTTAATTTATTGTAGTCTCCTGTCTTCTCACTAGAATTTAAGCCCAGTGAGAGCTAGAATTTTTGTCTTTATTGTTCAGTGCTGAGTCCTTGGTGCCTAGAATAGTGCCTGACACATAGCAGGTCCTTCATTAAGTATTTGTTTAATGAATGAAAGAATGAATAAGTGGGATCTGAAAAAGACATTGGCAAGGTAGATAGAGAGGGAAGGAAGGAGTTTAATTCTAGACCGAGGGACTAGAAAGTTTGAAGACACTGAGTCCCATTCCAGGAAAAGAAGTTCTGTGAGCTGGTGAGGTAGGCAGAAGCCAGACTGAAGAGGGCTTTGTAAGGCTTGGACTTTATTGTGAGGGGAGGGAGGTGCTACAAAAAATGTTAAACAAAGAGATAACACGATCAGATTTTGCTTTTAAAAAATTTACTTTGGAAAAAGCATATTGTAAAGCAATGCACACAATATCTTATTTATATTTGAACAATGTATACATATTCATATTAACGTTCCTTTCTCATAGCCACTGAGCCATTAAAACCTATCTTCTGTTCAAAACCCTCCAGTTCTTCCCATCTCACTCTGAATAAAATCTGCACCATCTTGCCCAGTGACCTCAGACCCATCTTAGGCTTTCCCCTTCCATCTTTTTCCTCCAGCCTGCTCAGGGGTCCTAGACATTTCCAAAACAACTCAAGCACTTTCCTGCCTTAGGGCCTTTGCATTTCCAATTCCCTATGTTAGAATAATCTTCTCCCAGATAGCTCCTTAGTTCTATTCATAGCTTCACTGAGATCTCTGCTCAAATGTCACCTGTCCAGGAGGTTTTCCCTGACTTCCCCTTGTCAGATAACACCAGTACCCACTTCCCTTCCCTTCCCTCTTCATTTTATTTCTTTATCCTGCTTTACTTCATAGCATTGTCACCACCTAACACATTATATGATCATCTATTTACCTAGGGTCTGTCTTCCCATTAGAATATAGTGTCATTAAAGCAGGTATTTTCTTTTCTGTTCACTTTTGTAGCTCCAGAATGGTGCTACCTAGAACGGTGCCTCAACACAGCAAAGCACCTAGAACAGTTACTCAGTTGAACAAATGAATAGTTAGAAGTCTGTAAGGATACCCAGCAAAGTGTTACAATGGTTATACACAGGGAGGAGAATGGGGGGTGGGGAGGCTTTTAGGTTGTAAGTCCAGGGAAAGGAAATCCCAGGGCAAAATACCTCTAAAACCGAAATCAATCTAAGGGAGAAATAAAGTTTACAGCCTGTTTATTGCTTACAAACTGCAGTCCGGGGCCGCCTCTCACTCTCCTATTCAGGCAGAAGCAAGCAGGGGCCTCTCCCTAACCTCTCAGGTTCAGATAAGTCCTCACTTGCTCAGTTAATTACCCACTGATATGGAGATGAACCTCTCTCCACCCCTGAGTAATGCCTGTTGATATGCAGATACCCTAAAGCCAGGGAGATATTCTGGAAATATTACAATTTTACCCACACAGGTTCACTGTAAATAAGATAGTATATATAAGTGCAGTGGGATGGAAAGCAGTGGGTAGATTTGGGAGCTCTTCAGAAGGACAGAGGATCCTAGGTCTTGCCAATGGATTGGATGTGGATGTTTCTGACTGGATCAGCTGCGTGGTGCCATTTACCCAGATGGTGAGCCCTGGAGGTAAAGTAGGTGGGGTTGGGGATGGAAAACAATGCAGATGAAGAACTATTTGGGGTCATGCTTAACTTTAGTACCTACCAAATATCCCCGAGGAAATATCCTATAGACAGGGTTATATCCAAATCTGAACTTAAGAAAGGCCTTGAATATAACCAGAGATATGGGAGTCATTTGTACCTGGAGAATGTGTGGCAAGAAGAGTTGGAAGCCCAGCATGGGTATTTGAGAGGAAGACTTCCCTCTACAACCCAGAGTCCTCTTTTCCTTTCCCAAAATGCACCACTTCCTTCCCTGCACTGGGGTCTTGCTGATTGCTAGACCCTGTACTTGGAAAACCATTTGCCCTAACTTTTCAGCTTGGCTCCTTCTTTTTTTTTTTTAATTAAAATGTTTATTTAGTGTCTACTTATCTATTGGTTTTTTTAAGATCTTTTTTTTTTCCCAAAATTTTAGGCCATTTTCTTAAAGACTTTGTTCTTTATAGAGCAGTTTTTGCTTCACAGCAAAATTGAAAGGAGGGTGTGGAGATTTCCCATGCACCCAGTCCCCATGCGCACAGCCTCGCCCATCATCAACATCCCCCACCAGAGAGGTATATTTGTTACTGATGTACCTGCACTGTCACATCAGGATCACCTAAAGTCTGTAGTTCACATTACAGTTCATTCTTAGGGGTGTACATTCTGTGGATTTGGACAAATATATAGTAACGTGTAGTTATCATACAAAGTATTTTACTGCCCTGAAAATCCCTGTGTTCAGCCTGTTCATCCCTCCCTGTGCTTCTCATTCTTGGGGGTCACCTGATCAAAGAGACCTTCCTAACTGTACCCCCCCGCACCCCAGTCACTCCCCACCACATTACTACATTTCTGTTCTTTACAGCACTTGTCCTTCTCTAGAATTGTCTTGTTTTTCTGATGGTTTATTTTCTGTTTCCTCCAAGAGACTATAAGCTCCCTGAGGAAGGAATCTTGTCTGACTCTTTCACTTCCCTGCCTCCATAATTTAGTACAGTGCCTGGAACATAAAAAGCACTTTAAAAATGTTTACAGAAAGAATGAGTATCCATATGTATAGGAGAAAAGCCAAACGTCATTGAAGCCAAGGGCTTGGTCTCTAACGTCAACTAATGACAGTTGGGTTGAAACTTCAGGTTTCAAGTTACTTCAGGTTGTAGTGCACATAATCACAAGGGTTAAGCTGCAGCTAAGAATATTAAGGAAAAAAACTACTGTTTAAAAAGTCAATTAGTGGCACAAGAACAGACCCATAGACCAATGGAAAAGACTAGAGAGCCCAGATATAAACCCAAGCATATATGGTCAATTAATATAAGACAAAGGAGCCATGGACATATACGGGGAAATGACAGCCTCTTCAACAACTGGTGTTGGCAAAACTGGACAGCTACATTCAAGAGAATGAAACTGTATTATTGTTTAACCCCATACACAAAAGTAAATTTAAAATGGATCAAAGACCTGAATGTAAGTCATGAAACCATAAAACTCTTAGAAGATAACATAGGCAAAAATCTCTTGAATATAAACATGGGCAACTTTTTCCTGAACACATCTCCTTGGGCAAGGGAAACAAAATAAAAAATGAACAAATGGGACTACATCATTCTAAAAAGCTTCTGTACAGCAAAGGACACCATCAGCAGAACAAAAAGGCATCCTACAGTATGGGAGAATATATTTGTAAATGACAAATCCAACAAGGGGTTAACATCCAAAATATATAAAGAACTCACATGCCTCAACACTCAAAAAGCAAATAACCCTATTAAAAAATGGGGAGGGAATATGAACAGACACTACTCCAAAGACGAAATTCAGATGGCCAACAGGCATATGAAAAGATGATCCACATTGCTAATTATCAGGGAAATGCAAATTTAAAAAAACAATGAGATATCACCTCAACACCAGTTAGGATAGCCAACATAGAAAAGACTAGGAACAACAAATGCTGGCAAGGATGCAGAGAAAGGGGAACCCTCCTACACTGCTGGTGGGAATGTAAACTAGTTCAACCATTGTGGAAAACAGTATGGAGGTTGCTCAAAAAACTAAAAATAGAAATACCATTTGACCGGGGAATTCCACTCCTACAAATTTAGCCAAAGAAAACAACTTCTCAGATTCAAAAAGACATATGCACCCCTATGTTTATTGCAGCACTATTTACAATAGCCAAGATACAGAAGCAACCTAAGTGTCCATCAATAGATGAGTGGATAAGGAAGAAATGGTACATATACACAATGGAATACTATTCAGTCATAAGAAACAAATCCTACCATTTGGAACAACATGGATGGAGCTAGAGGGTATTATGCTCAGTGAAATAAATCAGGCACAGAAAGACAAATACCAAATAATTTCCCTCATTTGTGGAGTACAACAATGAAGCAAAACTGAAGAAAATAGCAGCAGACTCACAGACTCCAAGAAGGGACTAGTGGTCACCAAAGGGGAGGGGTGGGAGAGGGTGGGTGGGGAGGGAGGGAGAAGGGGATATTAGGGAATCATGATTAGTGCACATGGTGTGTATGGGGTCACGGGGAAGACAGTGTAGCACAGAGAAAACAAACAGGGACTCTGTGGCATCTTACTACAATGATGGACAGTGACTGCAATGGGGCATGGGGGGGTGTCAATAATAAGGGTAAATGTAATAAGCACATTGTTTTTCTTGTGAAACCTTCACAAGATGCATATCAATGATACCTTGATTTAAAAAAAGTCAATTAGCAAGGCTATGGAGCACTCTAAAACGTAATACAAAAGAATGTCAAAATGTCAATAAAGATGAACTATCAGAGATCATGTAGTGATTCTCTACATTATGAGGGCTTCATAATCATCTACATTTTGCTGGTGAAATGTCTTCACAGTCTGCAAAGCACTTGCCTGATGTTCTCTCATCTGAGGACCCCCACAACCCCTAAGGAAAGTAGAACCAAAATGAGGGACAGCCCAAGAATGGTGAAAGTGAAAACTGACTGGGCAGCTTTAGAATGAAAGTCTGGAGCATCTTTACCTCTTGTAGCATTGAAATCATGAGCAGCGCCCCTTCCCCCACTAAGGCCCATAGAAGAGATCGAAGGGGTGCTTGGCTTAGCCTGCGGAAAATCAGCAAAGGGGGTTAGATTTGGGCCACAATCAGTAAAAGCAAAAGTGATGATGGGACCACATCAGGGTCAAAGGCAATTGGATGCCTGGTGGCTCTGGTTGCTTTTCAGTTCATTTTCAGATGGCTGTGGGCAAAGCAGTGAAGCCCTGACCAAACCGGCAGTTTTGTGTGTTAGCTTAGCTAACATCAAGGTACTTCCTCATTTCTGTGTAGCTCAGTAATTCACAATTGTGGGTGCACATTAGAATCACCTGGCACCTGGAGAGCTTGTTAAACGTATGATACCCAGGCACCACCCCCAGAGGCTCAACAGCAGCTATCCTTAGGTAGGGACTGGGCATTTTTAAACTCTCCCTGCATGATTCTAATGTGCAGTCAGAGTTGAGGATCACTGATAACTAGTCTAAGCCTGGGTAGAAAACCAAGTAAAGTACACTTAAAGTCATTCATTAGTCCATCTACTCATACAATAGTAATTATTTTAACATTCGATGACTAAAAATAATCATAGCTCATGGTTAATAAGTCTTTGGTACATGCCCAGCTCCATGCTAAGAGCTCCACGTGTCATCCAGGTCTCTCTGCAATCCTAGGGTAGTTACTACTGTATTCCTCGGACCACACTGGGAGCATGTGGCAGTGCTGGGGCCCAGATTTGCCAGAATCCAGAACCAGGCTCTTAACCACCCTGACTCAGCCTCTGAAATGTCAATGGCTTTGAAAACTTCTTGGTTGAAAAGCCATATTCAAAATAGGTTTCATGTCAAGACTAGGTGGTGATGGAGGTCATTTAAATGCCTGATTGTTACGCTGCAGACATTTTGTGTTTTGTGTAACCAAGCAGTTAAACATGTAGGGCTGGTTGGGGGCTGCGCGGTGGAGCAAGACAGGGACTTACTTGTGTACAGTCGGGCCTCTTCTAATAGAGGATGCCACTGGCTTTAATCAGTGAGTTAAGTTTTAAATAAAAGAACCAAACTTAGGTCCTTGATGAAACATGTGTAAGGTTCCCTTTATTCATATTATTCATCTTCTCTGCAGAAACTGAAATTGAGATTTAGTTCTTAAAGTCAGTCAGCAGTGGGTGTTCATGATTCTTTCCTCTCTGATATGATCAAAGGTGTGTACACAAAAACAAACATTTTCCACCCCTTTCAGACTCATATTTTTGTTGATAACAATGGAAAAAGAGAACCTGGAAGGAAAAAAGTTAGACTGTGACAACCAAGCAAAATTTTATCTAAAAAGAAGTCTTTTAAAAGGTGGAGGGTGTTGGAGGATGGGGTTGTGTTTTATTCTTCTCTTTAAGGTATTAGTGGGTTTTGTTATGGAAACCTAGTTCTTTGTAGTCACCATTCTAAAAAATTCCTTTGTTGTCTAGTATTTTTAGAATGTTTATAGGAATGTGAAAAGTGCTATCAAAATAAGAATTGTTGCATTATAATATAAACTGAGTTAAATGAATACACTTTAGATCTCAGACCTAGTGGTAAATGAGTCACTTGTCTCCATTCATTGCTTCTGCTGCCTGACAACAATTTCTCTAAATTCCAAGAAACTTTGAGAAAACCGTGGGAACACAGCAGAAAGATACATCTGCCAGGAATCTTAACATGTCCTCATAGGTCCCCAGATGGGCATTCTGAATACAGAACTTAAAGGCCCAGGCAGCATTTGTTTTTGGTTTACTAGGCGTGAATTTGACTCTGGGTTGACCAGAGTCAGGCAGGCTGAGTAGGCCCTGGGATTCCTGGACTCCGTGAGTCCACAGTGTGATCCGGTAAACCTACGTCCCATCCTTTCCCCCTCCATCAGTTCTTCATACCAGTCCAGCTTCTTTATTTCTTTAATCACCATATATCACTCTTTCATCGACCTATGAATCTGGCAGGACCTGCTCCTCCATCACAGAGGCTATTATCACATTCATTCATTCATCCATTTGATCAACCAACGAATATTCTGGAGTACTTGCTATGTGCCACACATTGTGCTAGACCCTGGAGATACAGTAGTGGGTAGCTCTCATGAAACTTGCATTCTGGAAAGGGAGAAAGACAGTAAGTAGGTAACAACTAAATGAACAATATGATTTCAAATAGGGGTAAGTGTTAAGAATGATGGGGAGGAGGAATTTTCATTTAGATAGAGGGGTCAAGAAAGGCCTCACTGAAAAGATGATGTTTGAGCTAGACTTGAATGATAAGAATGAGCTCGGGGAAGGCGCAGAACGTCCCAGAAGAGGAAATAGCAAATGCAAAAGCCCGTGGGGAATATGCCTGGGGTAACTCTGGATGGAAAATTCCAGGGCAAATACCTTGGAAACAAATCAGTCAAAGGGAGAAATAAAATGGGAGAATACCCATTTCTTACAAGCAGCCCTTCCACATCTCTCTCCATCCGGCTGCAGAAGAACAGAGCTCCACCCACCCTCTCTGGTCCAGATGAGCCCTCGCTGGCCTTTGTAATTACCTATTGATATGGATGTGGCTACTTCTCTCCACCCCTTGGACACACCTATTGATATGGAGATACACTAAGAGCAGGCTAGAAATTCTAGAAATATTGCCATTTTACCCACACCTGACATATGCAAGAAGCAGAGGGAAGACCAGTATGCTGAGGGGTAAGAAATGAGAAAAAGAGTAGTACTAGATGAGGTCAGAGAAATAGGCACAGGCCAAATCATGCGAAATTTTGTCGGTGAGGTTAAGGAATCTGGGTTGTCCTTTAAGAACAATGGGAAGCCCCTGGGGGATTAAGAAGTGGTGTGGACATGATCTGATTTGCATTTTTAAAGGAAAACATTACTGTATTAAGAATGAAGTGTAAGGGAACTTGAGTGAATGCCTTTCATTTCATTCACTTATTTATATATTCAAAAGTATATTTTTAGTGCCAATTGACAGGCAATTTGCTAAGCATTGGAAAATCATGGTGGGCAAAACATCATTCCTCCCCTCAAGGAGCTTACAAAACAGCTGGAGAGACAAGAAGCATGGAGGTTCATCTATGATGAGTGCTGTGTAGGGAGTAACCTCCATGTGTTATGGGAACCTAGAGGGAGTCATTCAGTAAATATTATGTGCTAAGCTCCTGGGACTCAGTGGCGAACTAAACAGACACGGCGCAAGCACTCATAGTGTTTACAGATGGTGGAGGACAGACATTAATTAAATACTTTCACAGACCTATCATTACCTATTGTGATATGAGTTAAGAAAGAAAAATAATGTGAGAATGTGTAAGAGGCAAGCCTGGTATAGTCTGGGAGGACTCAGGAGGCCTAAAGGATGAGCAGCAGGTAAGTAGTTAAGTAGGTGAAAAAGGAGAGGAAGATTGTCAATCGCACCTCAAGAAAGCTGGGGAAGAAGAGGGCTGTGGGCCCACTCAGCTCCACCCCAGCTCCTCGGGTTGGTACTGTCTGACATCTAAGCTGCCTCTGAAGGAAGAGCAGGAGTGACGCAGGTGGAAGGGAGTTGGAGGGGAAGGGAAGGCATTCCGGAGCAAGGGAACAGCCTGTGCAAAGGCACGGAGGCAACAGAATATAGTGGATTCTGGGGAAATAGGCACTCAATACGGCTGGGCTGTAGAGTAAAAAGGCACGAGATCAAAAAGAATGGAGAAGTGAGCAGGATCAGAATTGTGCCATGTTAATAAACTCTCTTGAACTTCATTCTGAGGGGGTCAGTGAATTGCTATAGGATTTTAAGCAGGAAAATGACCAGGCCAGATGGATTTTCTAGACACACAGAGGACACTGGGCTGAGCCCTCATGTGCTACACTTACAGCACAGCAGATCCTACTGAAAGTGGGTATTATGCCTTCAGTGACATCCTTCTTGGGATTTTCTGGGTTGAGCAAGGGCCAGTTCAGCAAATGGCATTGGCCACCTTATTACTGCCTCTCCCTGCTGTCCGCAGCCCAGTCCAGGACCAGCAGGAGTCATGAATTCAGAAGACATCTGCTTGCTGAACAGCAACTTATCGGTGCCCCGAGGACTGGACCAGGGAACCCAGTTACCTTGACCTTGTGGGCCATAATGCCATGTACAGAGCGAGTTTCCTTTAGATATCAGTGGCTTATTAAAATTCCAAATTTTAATTTGCTTAAAGTGAGGCTGTGACCACCTGACTATTATCATTTGCCCTCAGCATTCTACTTTCACTGAACTTTCAGCCAAACTGGGTCTCTGAACCAAAGCCCTTTTTACCTGGTGGTCACAACGTCTTCTGACTGCCTTGCCCTCCAAGGGCTCCTCACGGTTAGTGGGTGGGAAGGTGTCCGGTGTCTCCACTGAAGCTGAGGCCCGGGAAACCAGGGTGAGATTTCCAAAATGTGGCCTAGGCAGGTCCTCCCTGCCTCAAACGGCTTCTCATTGTTACAGGATGAATCCAAACAATTTATCCTGTCCTGTGGGGCCCTTTGTGATCTGTTCCCTTCCACCAGCTATCCCCCTGCCTAAAGGGCTCTTCCTCCAGATCTCTCTATGGCAGTGCCTTCTTATCATTCAGGTCTCAACTCAGATGTCAACTCCTCAATTTAGCCTCCCTGACAATCCTGACAACTGAGGTAGCTAGAGAGTCACTGTCCCATTGTACTTTCTTCAAGCCTATGGCACCATCCACAATGATTTGTTTGTCTACTTGCTTCGTGTTGGTCTTCTCCCCCTAGGATGTGTCCTGACAGCTCAGACCTTAACTGTCTTGTTCACTGTTTTATTCACAGTACCTAGAACAATGTCTGGCATGTGGTAGGTGCTGAATGAATGAATGATTCTGGCCTATCTTTCCAACCTTACTCCACACCATTCCTGCATTCATTCCCTGAGCTTTCGAGGGATGGAAGTCTATGGAGGTCTTCAGACCTGCCTTACTAACTGAAGTCCCCAATTCCTTCAGCCCGAAATGACTTTCTTCCCCTCCTAGCCACCTACCTCCCTGCTCCCACACTTATTCTCCCATTTCTTCCAGATTCTGAAATCCTCCCAGATATTCAAGCCTGTTACACACCTCTGTCAAGACTCATCTCACTGTATTGCAATGACATGTTTACCTGTCATCTACCCACCTGCCCATGTCTGTGAGCTCCTAAAGGAAGGCGTCCTTATCCCTAGCACATGACACAGTAGGCAGCATACTCAACTCATGTGTACTGATTCACTAGATAGAAAATTCAGAGAAACATGGATTAGGAAACCATGGTCATTTTTATGGCTGTGGTAGGAGGGATTGTCAGAAATCTAAACCTACAGCAGAGAGGCAGCCCTTCTTATGGGCCAGTCCAGGAAAGTAACACCCTATTAAATTCTGGTAACTAAGCAAAAGGGGATGGGGATGGGTAAAAAGACCCTGCTTCGCACCATCCGTGTGTTCCCAAGTGGGCATGCATAGTTGATTCACGTATGAGAAGTACAGGAGCGTTCTATCAACTCTGGCAGGATCAGTCAAAGAGGCCCGGGAGAAGTGCCAGCTAATGTTTGTACAGAGCCTCCCACTCCCCAAAGCACATCCTCAAACCTGATCTCACCAGGGCCTGAGGGGAAGGAGAGTAGGTTTTTCCTATCAGTGAGGCTCAGAGAGGCCCAGCAGCCTGTCCAAGACATGCCACCAGTGGCGAGTTGCCCTGTAGCTGTGCCTTTATTCTGCTATTCAGGAGCCCTTAACTTGCTCATCCAAGCTTTTAGTTGCTAAGCTCCTAGAAATCTGTGTAATTATTGTTGTCTAAAATACATCTATAATTAGATGCTTTTAATAAAGTCCTTTTGGATGATGTTGCTGCTGCTGCTGCTGAAGATGATGGCAGTGTTGATGATGATGATGATGATAAAGATGCTATCCTGGAAGACAAAGGCCAGGAAGGACACCTTCTCCTAGAATACAACCAGAGCGAGCCAGGCCACAGGCGAAGGACTGATCGGGGTGTAGTACTGCCTAGCAGCTGATCTGGACTCTTGAGCTGGGCCACCGATGACCTAAGGGCTCCCCTTCTAATCGGCTGTGTGGCCTTACTGAGCCTCAGTTTCCCCATCTCTAAATGGAGAGAGTATTACCTGACTCTTAGGTTGTGGGGAGGCTCTTTTGAACTAATCAAACAGGCTCATTATCATGGAGCCTGTATCACAGTAAACACCTCATGATGACACTAGCAAAGTCTTAAAACCGCACACTTTCTGACAGGCGATGTTCTAAGCACTTCACATATATTAGCTCATTAGTGTAACACCTTGTAAGGTAGGTACTAACATCATCACCTCTGTTTTATAGATAAGGAAACTAAGGCATACACAGGAGGTTGAACGATTTCTCCATAGTCTCAGAGTCAGAAAGTGCCAGAGCTGGTGCTAAACCCAGGCAATCTGAGTCCAGAGGCATCACACAGCTGTGGTAGCCATGGAGATATGTGCTCAAATTTCACTTTGAAAATACTGTTGTAGCAAAAAGGTTGACTGGCCTTGAGATCCACCGCAGCATCCACACCAAGGCCGTGCTTCCCCTGGGCCACTGTCAATCAGCCTGTGACTGAGCAGAGCAGGGATACCAGCCTTGGGCCAAACCTGCCCAACATGGGACTCCTCTGATGGACAACTTTTGTGTGTGTGCGGTAAAATACACATAAAATTTACCATATGAACTATTTTTAAGTGTACAGTCCGATGGCATTAAGTGCATTCACATTGTTGTGCAACCATCACCACCATCCATCTTCAGAACTTTTTCATTCCTCTCAAACTGAAGCTGCATACCCGTTAAACAACTCCCCATTTCCCTCTCTCCCCAACCCCTGGCAACCACCATTCTACTTTCTGTCTATGAATTTGATCACTCTAGGTGCCTAATATAAATGGAATCATACAATGTTTGTCCCTTTGTGACTGGCTTATTTTGCTTAGCATAATGCCTTCAGGGTTCACCCATGTTGTAGCATGTGTCAGAATTCCTTCCTCTTAAGGCTGAATAATAATTTTGCATCATATGTACAGACTACATTTTCTTTATCCATTCATCTGATGGGCAGGCAACCTTTGCTCTGGACTCTCCATCAGCTTGGCTGAGACTTTCTCAGGACTGCCCTTCAGCCTGAAGCTCCTCCTGCCCAGTCCTGCCTTACTGCCATCCCCTTTCTGACTGTCAAACCTGCATCCCTGACAGAAGACTCTCACCATCTTCCCCAGCTCCTTTTCCCGTCATCCTTCTCAGATGCTCTCCCATTAATCTCTTGCGTGCCGAAGTTCATCTTGGAGTCTATTTCTCAGAGAACCATACAATACAGCAGCCCCTCAATAAACATTATTTATCTTATTATTTCTTGGGAAGGGGAAGATGCATTTAAAGCAAAATTTTAAAAAGAATTTAAACCAGTTATACAATATAATTGTATGCCAGTGATACATTCTATTTTGGATATATATATATATGTGTGTGTGTGTGTGTGTGTGTGTGTATAGTAGAAAGTCTAGAAAACACATGCAAGTAAAAAGAACATTAAATTCACCTGTCATTTTACTACCCAGATTGTTTTCAACCATTATTGTCCTCACTGTTTTATTCTGGGGTAGATCTCTCTAGATGTTTATTTCTACGTATGCAATATCAGTTTCTTTTTAAGAAAGTTAGTTTCTCCCACGGGATGAATTGGATAAAGATGACTATACATTCTTGGATTCAATAAACTGACTTAGTTTTGGAATGTAATCATTCATGCATTCATTTAATACAATTTAATGAACTAAGTATCAGGCCCTGCTCTAGTAACAAGGGATATCAGACAGACACAGCTCTTGCCTGCAGAAAGCATACAGTCTGGTGGAATTGTAGACACATCTCCAGGCAATTACAATGCACTGCTGTGTGGACTCAGAGCAGGGCCACACAGTCCAACGTCGTTTCTTGGAGAGAGTGGTGCCTAAGTCAAGACCTGAGGATTGGCAAGGAGTTGGCCAGGCAAAAGAAAGGAAATTTTAAGAGGTACTGTAGGGCTAGAACCTAGGCAAAGGGAACTGTGTATAATAGATTTGGGTGCCTAAGGAGCAGCTGACTCTGCCCATAGCTGCCAACAATGATTCACAACTCTGTGTGTGTGTGTGTGTGTGTGTGTGTGTGTGTGTGTGTGTGTGTGTGTGTGTGTGTGTGTGTGTGTGTGTGTAGCAGCAACTCAGACTGAGCAAGGAATAAGACTTCGACCAGTCAAGGAATCCAGGGCAGAGACTCTCATGGAGAAAGCAGATACCCAGGAACTCACCAGGGGAGAGAAGCTAAGTGATCCTCAACCTTAGATTGGAAATAATGACCAAGTATTAAGCTCTCTGATGGCAAGAGCGGTGGCTCCTCCACTTCTACGGAGTCCATAGCCCACAACAAGGCCAAGTACAAAGAGGACCCTCAGTTGTAACTGATGCCCATGGTGTCATTTTTTCTGAGCCTAAAGAGGCTTCAGGCAGCAGAAAGGTACTCTGGAAGTTCTGGCACCATCCCAGGCCACCTCCTGTGCCTGCAGCTGCTCCAATAGAGTCTAGCGCCTGGACTCCAAAATATGAACTTCATAGTTTAAAAAATGACAAAATATGAAAATATGAAAGCCCAGTGTTCCCCTGAGCACATCTGAATTATTTATCAATAGCAGTAGCACTGCCTATCACAGTTTCCAAGAGAGGCTGTAGTTCAGCAGAAAGTATGGTTTCAAATACTGTTTTGATACTAACTTTTTTTTGATTGGCAGCAGTTGACATCTTATTTTCTGCATCCTATAATTCATGTTGGCCAAGTTCTATTTCAGCATATAGGTATAAATAAAATTACTCAATGACATAATACCAAAAGGGCTTGAAGTGTGCTGATAGGCACTACCATCTCATTAAATGTGAATATCTTTAATATGTAACTTCGGTTTTTTGGGAAAAACAGAAAAGCGGTAGACAACCATGCTGTGGTATTTTTAGGTATATAGGTGAGGCAGGCACCCACACATGCCACCACATCCTTGTGAACAGTTCAGACAGCTCCCTGCTTCTCCCATGCTGGGAGGAGATGGGGGGAGATGACCTGTCAGTGCTTTCTCAGGGTGACCTTCCTTAGGAGTCAGCAAGCCCCCCAACTCCCAGCTGCAAATTCAGTGTGTGGCAAAGCAGCTGCCAGCAGGTGGCCTAGGGATTCAAGGCCCACCCCCATGTTCAGTGAGGCCTTGGCACTGAAACAGACAGGAACATGCCCAGTCCTGGCAGCTGGACCCCCAAGACAAGCAACCACAATGACTAGAACCAGCCAGGCATCTGCATGTCCCGCCCATGGAAGAAATGTCACCACCTCCATAAGGGACAGGCCTGGGTGGGGGTGTCACTGGGTGGGTGAACACCCACTGGTCTTCTTAGCCAAATTGACAGTCAGGGTAAAAATAACACCAGCCACATCATTTTCTAAAATTAAGCACGATGCTATAGCAAATGTATGCAGATGTATACAGACACAGATGGGAACAAGTGTATTTAATTGTAAATGAGTCAGAACAGAGCAAATGAGATTTCCCTTATATTTGGGTTCCAAAAATTACAGAGAAAATGTGCTTGAGGCAGAAACAAACCAAAAAAAAAAAAAAAACCCCACAAAAAATAAAAAACAAAATGGGGTAGGTTATTGAGACAGGAGCCACATGGGAGGGAACCTTAGGCATCCAGAAGGTGGGGTGGCTTTGGTCTCCTCTGGGGCTTTGGTGCCCTAGGTCCCAAGAGCCTGATCCCAGAGGCCCTGAAGTGGCCATGGTGCTCCTGGGACAGACACAAGCACAGGCGGCAGGACCCACAGTCCCTCAGCATCGTCTGGCCTGTAGGTGCCAGAGAAAACGGGGGAAGGAACGGAGGCCTGTGATGGACTGTCCCCAAGAAGAGAGCCAACAGCCAGCTTTTGTGACCTTAGAGAAATGAGCTGAGGCAGAGAAAAAGATAGAGGGAGCCCCTCTCTCTGCCTGGCTCCCTGTGGTCAGAAAACGGAATGACTGAACATAGTATTTCTTGTCTGGAGAGCACCATTTCTCCTCAACAGCTTTAAGCAAGGCTCCAAGTAGAGTGCCAGGCTCTTGGTAAACGCTCAGTAAATACTAGAAGAAAGAAAGGGAAGGAAAGGATGGGAGGAAGGAAGAATATGTCAGCCTGCAAGACCCTCCCATTCTGTGGACTGAAGAGGCAAAGAACTGAGGAAGCAAAAAGGCAGATTGCCAAGTAAAAGCACACAAGTGTGCCCCGCCTTGGGGCCCAGGGGAGTGTGGGGGTGGGCAGGAAAGTGAGACGCACCAATCCCACCAAGCCTCTTACCCTGTAAGCTTATCTCCTCCACAGGCAGCAATCTGGAATTCCTACCTACCCCCTGTGTCTGAACAATTGCAATTTGCTCCTCAGAGAACAGAAAAACATTGGTTTCACTCAAGCGGCGAGCATTCCCTGGGGGCAGCAACTTGACACGCATGTCAGGAAGCTTTGTGCATCTGGGCGGCCTCGGAGCTCCCACCTCCTAGGCCTCTAATAAATCCCTGCAAGTGGATGAATGTATGAATTAATGCATGCATGCGTGAATGGACACAACAGAGACTTTCCCCACCCTGAGATGGTCTCACTCTGTGGGCTGAACGCTTTACCTCTCCCTCCCCAGGCTTGTTTCCTCTGTGTACTGATGACTCTCTGCCTCCCAACTTGGAAGCACAGCAAACCTAGGCTTTTTTCTCACGTCCAGCTCCCTGGCAGGAATATTCCAAACGGCATGAAACACAAACACTTCTCTTGGATAAAGGGCCAGGGGAGCTTTCATCCCAGCCACGGCTGCATTCTTTGTCCATCACACACGCAGTCCCTGCTGTATCACCCCCAAAGAGCCCAGAGGGCTAGTCTGGCCTTGCCGATGTTTGCCCCAAGCCTCCCACCACTCCCCTAGCCCCACTCTCACCCTTGCCCCCCACCCCCGGGATTTCAGCCTGGAAGAAAGCCCATACTGTGCGCCTGGTGGTCTGCAGGTCAGCTCCAGAGCCGGGTCCTTGTGCACCGAGAGCCACACATCCCCGAAAGCACGTGCCTCGATTCTGCAGGTTCTCGGAGCCCCCCCCCCTCGGTGTGCACCCTGCTAGCCCTGCCAGTGGATACAGAAATGAAACAGGAAAAGGAAGAAAGACTGCTCAGCTATCAGTAGCCCAGCATCTCACTGCAGCTCATCTGCCACATGCCAGCCTGGTAGAGGGTTTACTTAAAACGAAGTAAAGGAGAGTTGAAAAACTGGCTCTAAGCAGAAGCTGCTGTCTGCTCTTCACAGGCTTTGTTTGCACACGCGCTTCCTACAAAAGCTCAGTGCCCGAGCTCTGGCCACTGTAACTCACGTGCCCTCACCCTGACCTTGCCTCCTGTGCCTGACTCCGCGTTGCGTGTTCTGTCCTACAGCTCCTCCATCTTCCTTCATGTTGTTTTTCTTCTCTTCCTTACCTGTGCCATTTGCTCAGCACCTTACAGTTTATGAAGCTCCTTCAGATACATCAGATGTTACAGGATGAGTTCAGTGGCATATGTGACAGAGCAGGAACTGTGGCATATACCCCACTAGACAATTGAAGGCAGGTTTTGAAAAGATGGGGAAATGAGACAGACTCTGTTAGTATAACAACCGTCAAGAGCTATGCTATAAAAGAGAAAAGCATCTGTTCTAGACACTTCATCCTGACATTGGGCTTTGGGAAACCAGTGTCTATCTTTCAAGTGCTCCAAGCAAGACCTAAAGACTGACACCTAAGCTCCTGCTTTGTGAGATATCTGTCTTGGTTTGGGTTCCCCCAAAACAAACCCTAAAACAGGGGTTCAAACGCAAACAGTTTATTTGGGAGGTGATACCAAGAAATACTGGTCAGGAAATGAGGAAGTGAGACAAAGAAGGGAAGGAAGCCACTAAAGGGTGTGTTATAAAGGGTCAAGTTACTACATGGACAACTGCTGGCAGCTCCGGAAGACAATGTGGCAGGTGCCTCAGGATCGTCCCCACTGAGGGGAGAGGAAGCTGGGCTACACACACACACTTCTGTCATGCGATTTCCAAAGCTGAGCCATTAATTCCCTGGCACTTCCTGCTTACCTGGGCAGAGGACAAAGCCCTCAGGCTGGGTCCCAGGTGTTTGCAGTAAGTGGTCTCTGGGCATAGAGGTGGGCACTGAGGATCTGAGCAGGGCACCAGCAGTATCTGCTGCAAACCCCCGTAGTCCTCCAGTCAGCGTCCTCTCACTTGGGCCAGTTTGAAAGAGTTTCTGTCCCTTGAAACTAAACAGCTCCTCACAAAGATATCCTCTCTTCCCCTTACTCCAGGAAGCTAGGCAAGGCAGGGTAGAGACCCCCCGCCACCCCCCTTCCTTTCCTCTTATCCCTATGGCCTGAAAACGTCCCGCTTCCCCATCTCGAAATGTCTTTGAATCATCCTGCATTCTTTGTTCCTTTGCTCTGGACTTGGAACATTTTCCTTCCACCGGAGCTTTTGCGCGCGCGCACACACACGCACACGCACACCCTGCTTTCTCTTAGACTTTGCTCTGTTACCAGTTCTGCTCCTTGAATGATGAGCAGGAAGGAGTTCCAATGAGAGTATTCCAGGCAGCAGAAGCAGCAAGAGCCCGCCCGTAAACTGCGTCTAAGGCTGCCCTGCCCAAGGGCTTCCCCTCACCCACATAGAGTCCACATTCCCAGGCCTGGAATTCAGTACCTTAATCCAATTTACCAATTTGGGTTTTTTTTTCACTCTAATCTACTTCTGTCTTTTCCCATGCATCTCATTAGTCAACAAACATTTATCTAGGGCTTTACTATATAACAGGCAAGGGCCAGGCTCCACGGAGGAGCAGTGAGAGGAACAGTTACATAGTCCCTGTCCCCATAGAGTTTACAGGCCTAGGGGTGAAGAGCGAGATGGCGTGGAGGTCATAAGAGGGCTGCCTTTCTCCGAACTGAGGAGCACTCAGGGGAGGAGCCCAGAACCACCCTGCCTCCCCATCTGCATCCAGCCTCCAATAATTCCTACCTCCTGGTATGCACACCTGGTATAGTTCCTTCCCACACTGTGCCAGAGTCAGTCTTTATGACCAACAGAATACAGCAGAGGTAATGGTGTGTCATGTCTGAGATTAGATTATAAAAGCACTGCGGCTTCTGTCCGGAGGTTCTCTTTTTCTTTCTCTCATATCATTTGCTCGAGATTCAGTTGCCATATCATAAACATGTCTGTGGATTAACTGAGACTTCCAGCCAACAGCCACTCCGGTGACTTACCTCAGAAGTAGATGGTTCGGCCCTAGTCAAGCCTCCTGAGACACCCTGAGCCAAAACCACCCAGCTAAGCTTCTCCCCAGTGTCTGACTTTCAGAAACTGTGTGGGATAATAAATGTTTATTTTTTAAAACCACTGTATTTTGTGGTAATTTGTTACACAGCAGGAGATAACTAACATACCACTTTTCACCCTGTCACCTTCCCCTTGATATTCGGGGCCTTTCTGCCTCTCCCGCATGGTTCTCACTGCCCCCTGCGCACCAGCATCTCTTAGTGGGCCCGACAGAAAGCATTACAACATGACTCTGAAGAGGGTTTCAAAGCCTCGGAGTTGGCTAAAACCCTACATACTTTTCTTTCCCTTAGCAGTTTCCCTTAATTGATGTTCCCTTATACAATTTAAGGGAAAAAAGCCATAAGTTTCTGATTGCTTTACACTCACCTCTTCCCCGTGGCCTTGTGAGAGTGATTTGGTGTGAGAGAGGTCTTTCTCTGAGCCCCTTAAAACTTCTACTCTCTCTGTGAATAAAAGAAGTGAGCTTGCCTAGAGCAAATGGAACTTGGACCTCAAAAGGCTGGCGTTGGGCTTTAAATCTGGAATTTGAGTTCTCTGAGTGGGCTCAAACCTGGGAGCTTCCTTGCTGATTCAGTCTCTCCGCCTCCCTGGACTGCTCTCCCCATAATGTCTCCCCCAGAGATGTACAAACATTTCCCAGGGTGGCTTCCTTGAAGAGCATGAAGCAAGCACCCCTCACATACAGGATCACCTTAGAGCTGTGTCACAGGGCTTGAACACAGAACTGAATCACAGGGCTGGCTTTTCTACCAGCCCAGGATTCAAGTTCTAGACTTGGTTTTCTCCTTCTTGTTTTAATTTCCTATTCCAAAAAATAGCTCTGGAAATTCCCAAGGGACATTAAATCATCTACCTGACCCAGGTCACCATGCTTAGATTTGGCAGTGAGGGGCACAGGCTGTATGCAAGGGCCGGACCGAAACATTTTCAGGCAGATCCTGACCTTCAGGCGACGCTCTGAGTGAGCACCTCTCTGGGACCAATCAAAACCCTTTGAAGCTTGGCCTAAAATATTCTGGGTCCACCTGTGAGGTGGAGGTGAAAAGGTAGCCCTCTGTCTCCTGTAGAGAGGGGATATGGGGTCTGGTCTCCCCTCTCTCTTCCCTGTTACAATGGTGCTGAGGGCTTCATTTCATTAGTTTCAAAAGTCCCTGTTGGGTGTCAGGTGCCAGGTGCTATAATAAGTGTGAAATTTAACTACTTTTTTATCAAGGCAAAAGACCCAGTCTCAGAGATTCAAGTGCTGGGAATCTGCTTATAAAAGGCAGAAACCCTATTATCAACTTTAAATACATTGCAACTGAAGCATGATCAGGCCCCGAGTTACCACTACCTGTCCTCTCAGGAGCACCTGCTCTCTAGTAAGGGACGGACAGTAAGAACTCGGGCCAGGAGGGGGGCCAGGTGGAACCCACAGGCCTGCTGTCTCTCATGGCTGGGGGCTTCCAGTGGCCCATCTTTTCTTCCAGAATGTATCATTCTCTATAGAGGCTCACCATTCCGTGGATCTTCAACACCCTCCCCACATCCTCTGAGCCCCACCTCCCTGCACAGTAATTTCTGGTGAATGCTATAGGCCGAGTTTTCCAAAGGTACAGCTCTGGCCATTAACCTTTAAAGAACAAAATGCCAATAGTGCTGCGTCATAGGAAGCACACTTTCTATTTACAGCTATCTTTTCAGATCACAAGGTACTAGGCAAAGAGAGAATTTTGCTCTAATAACAAGCAGGAGCTTAGAATTAATGCAGTGGAGAAAAAGCCATAAAGGGATCTGAGCAAGCCATGGAGAAACCAGGTCAAACAGAGGAGACACCGGGTAGCATACCCAAGAGGGTTCTGGGGCCAAAGCTATGGGGAGCCACTCTGGATAATTTTATAGGGAAAAGAAATTAGCATTTGCTGACCTCTCACTATGTGCCAGGTGCCACGCAAGATATTTTATATATATTATATTTTCCTCATTGCAAACGTGTGAGGTCCCATTATATAAATGAATAAACTGAGGCACAGAAAAAAACTAATTAACTAACTGAGGTTAATTGCCCCAAATCACACAGCTAGGGTGGCAGGGATCTGGGATTCAAACCCAGAGTTGGTTACCCCACATTCTTTATTTTACCTACTGCTGGAGAGAAGTATTTATTATCCTTGCTTTGGCACAGATATCCCCGTGTATGACCCACACCCTCCTCAAAATGAAAAAAGAAAAGATTAAAGTTCTTCCTAACATGTTTATAGAATGACCTGAATGAATGGATCTTTTATACTATTTGAGAAGGTCCCTGAAGAAACTCTGAACATTAACTATTAGACTCAGACTATGGAATCTATGCCATAGAAGCCCCCACCATCCCTGACGCTGCCCCCAAGCTCCCTAAGGTCCCTCATAACAAGCCTAAACATCAGTCCATGCACAGTGCTTCTCATGTACCTACACTTCTTTCTCTTCTTTACATTCACTTAAAGATGACTCCAAATACCCGCCCTCTGAGGCTCGCAGAACACTGATACCCACCCATTTGATGGCCCCTTTGATACAAAGCCCAGCATCTGAGGCGGGGGCGCAGAGGTTCTTTCCCAGTTCAGCCACGCAGGCCGCCACTGACACATCCACCATCCCAGCCTTTGTATCAGGAAGCTCTGCTGCTTTGGGGTCAGACTTGAGGCAGGGCCTCTGGGGGTTCAGTCTCTCTGGTGTGCTCCCTCAGAGATACTGCCAAGGAGTGGGGTTCAGGCTTGCACAGCTCAGAAGACCCCTGACTTTAGACTTCTTCCCAACCTGGCTGCCCTCGGGGCACCCTCCTCTCTCCCGCCCACTTTAGGACCCTAGTGCAGTTCCATCAGTGAGCTTGGGTTTGGGGGAAAGAACTAAAACACACAATGGAAACATTCTGCTCATGCCCCACTATTTCCCATGGCGAGAAATGAAACCACTATTCATTCAGATGCAAGCCAAAAATTTAAGAACCATTTTCAATTCCTTTCTTTCTCTTACACTCTGTAATATTCAATGCACCAGCCCGTTGCCTCTATCTTCAAGATACATCGGAATCCAACGCTTCTCACCGCCACTCAGTCTGAGTGCGCATCATCGCTTATTTGGACTACTCACTGCTAACTAGTTTTCTGCTTCAGTTCTCACTCCCTTTCAGTATACTGTATGCACAACATCTGGAACTGCACTAATACAGAAATCATGAGCCACATGTGGCTATTTAATTATAAGCTTAAATAATTTCATTCCATTAGTCATACCACATTTAAAATGCTCAGTAGCCACATGTGGCCAATGGCTACCATATTGGACAGAGTAGATATGGAGTATTTTCATCATTGAAGAAAGTTCATTGGACATTATTGGTCTAGAGTGAGCCTTTTAACACTTCAGTCAGATCATATCTCTCACCTGTCCAAAATGCTCCAAAGACATCCCATCATACTTTAAAAAAAAATTCACAGATATTATGTATCCAGGTCGCCTGCTATGCCTCCTATCTTATTTCCTATCACTCTGACTCATGCAACCCCTGGCCTCAAATGTACCAAGCACGCTTCGTCCTCAAGGCCTTTGCACTTGCTGTTCCCTTTGCCCTAAACACTTTTCCCTTAAACAATCACATGGTCCAGTCCCTAACTTCATTTAGAGCTCTGCTCAAATGTCTCCTCTCCCATGACTGCGCCAGCTGAAAAAGGAGTTGTGTCCTTTCCCTCCACCCCAGGTCCTCCCAAGCCACTCACTCAGCTCTGTATTTCTTTACAGCTCTTCTCACTGCCTGACATTCTATTACATATTTGTTTATCGTCTGCCTCTCCCACCAGAATGCATGCTCCATGAAGACAAAGGCTGTAAGGGTTTGTTCACTGCTGTAGCCCCTGGTGCCTAGAACCTTGGTGCATAAGAGACTCAGGAATGTTTACTGATTGACTGAATGACTGCATGTTTTCTGTTCTGCAGCTGTCTGTGAGGCAAAACATTACAAACGACTTAGACACCTTCTTGGAATGGGAAAGAGGAAAAAAATGCAGAGAGAACAAATGAATTTAGTATCTTAATAAATTATCTGTTACAAACCTATATTGTGGAATTTGGTAGATACATATATATATTCTTAAGCTTCTGTAAGACTTGTTTTGAAAAAGTGAATTTGGTCCAATGTGATTGATGTATTGTTAGGGAACAATTTAACACAAATTTCCCATTTGCTTCTGTACTATTTCATCCCCAAGAAACCCTAGGTGAACACAGAAAAATGCCCCCACTTGAACCAAACCACACAGAAATACACAAACACAACACACACACCCATCCACTTCCGGTGTTACAACCTTCTGTCAAATTTCAGGTAAGCCTCCTTCCACCACTTCACAATAACTCACCCGCTCCAACTTTCCTGACAGGCACTTCTACATGCAAACTTCAGGTCTTTTTCAAATCAAAGTGCCACGTGTACTATAGCATTAATGTTCTCCTTAACCATTTAACATCTGTAAAGCTGTTACCATTTTTACTGGGTTCCTATCCTTTCTTCATGTGTCACTGGTAAAGTTTTTACTGTTGTGCTCCAACCCCATTTTCCCCATAAGTGCTGAGGGTTTTGCAAAGCTCTGTGATTTTTAGGGGCGCACATATTACCATATAGCAGAACTAACAGTCCTTGAGTACATCCTTCTCTTCAGTCCCTGAACAAGAGGAAAAGCACCTGAAGGTCAGGAAATGCTTTTTATTCCTTTTTTAAATCCCCCAAACCCACCTCTCCCCTCAAGACAGCACAGATAATAGATGCTCATGAAATGTGTGGTGCTCAATTATGCCACCATAACTTCCTGAAGAAGGCACCCAGGGAAGGTCTTAGTTGGCAGGTAGCGTTGCCCTCTCAGAGCTCCAGGGCTCCTGCTGCAGGGAATCACGAACTTTGATCTGAACAGACAAGAAGCTGCACAACCTCCCACCCACGCCCTCGACAGTGGAGAGTCCCCAGGCGGTGGAGGAAGGGCAGGCACAGGGCCCTGGCAGTGGGGTGGGCAGGCAGCCCCCCGTGCAGGCCCTCCAGCATCCAACAGATGCCTATGCCGCAGCCTGTGCAGTGAGGAGGCCCCCTAAAATATATTAACATCACAAAATGTAATGGACCAGAAAGGGAAAAAATTAACATAAATTACCTTGGGTTGAAATCCTGCCTTCCTTGGCAGCTACTGAAAAAGTTCAATGTGGTGCCAGCGGAAAGCCAGGTCTTGAGAAGCAGAGGCGTTAACGGACTGAAATACCACCTGCAACCCTCTCTAGAAAACAATAACTCCCGGGTCATCTGGGCCTAGTAACAAATTATACAGACCAAGTGGCACAAAGAAGCTGGTTTTACGTAAGCTGCTTTCTGGCCAGTGCTTTTTGCGCGCAGTGTGGGCTTTATGTAGCTTTTGCTGGATGTGCAATGCTTTCGTTAGAGGGAGCTAGTAACTTCTCCCTATTCAAGGGACCTTGGGGGGTGTCCCTGGCCCCCAGTGGGCCTCCTTAAGTCCTAGTAATGAGAGAACCATCTTTATTAGGAAACTTTCTCCAAGGCTTCTTCCCCATGGACCCCTGCCTGACTCAGGCAGTGAGGCTCAGTAAGAGGACAGAATTCCTCCACATGAAATCGTGAGATTCCAGGGTAAGGGGCTGAGGAAGAGAGAATATGTGAAAAGGTGCTGATGGCCAATGGGTGCACGCAGCAAAGCAACAAGCTGGCATCAGAGAAGAAAAGTTGGACAGCGGCTGAGATGCCTAGTGGCAGGAATGACTAGGGGCTTCAAATAACAGTGATGTCCAAGGCACAATTTTAAGTTATTGGCTGTGTGATATGTGGCTCTTTCAATTTCCCTCAAGCTTTTGGTAAAAATCTACCATGCACTGTCTTGAATTAGGAATGTTTTGGACAGTAAAGAGATGCAGACAGCATGAAGAGAAAGGAATGAGGTTCATACTAGGTCAAGAATTCAGCAGAAACAGGTAATAAGAACAAGTCTTTCTATAGCACTTAAGGAGTGGCAGATACAGTTCCAAGTGCTTTATAATCATGTATTACTGGTAACTCATTTAATGCTCATACTAGCCCTTGGAAGAAGGAGCTTTGACAATCCCCACTTTATATACAAGGAAACTGAGGCACAGAGAAGTTAAATAACTTGTCCAAGATCATACCACCAGTAAATGGCCGAGCTGGGATGTGAATGCAGGCTCCAAGGTCATTCTCTTAAACACTACACAGTACTGGTCTTCAAGAGTTCCCATAGACATAGAGTTTAGGACACCGGGTTTCCTATTGTACCTGGGGGTGGGGGCAGCCTTCTAGTTGAACATGGTGGGAAGGATAACCCCAGGAGGCTGGGAGACTTGGGTAGCACTAAGGGTCTGATAGATGGGCTATATGCAGATTAGGAAGGGTGGTCCAGGTGATGCCC
The DNA here is from genome assembly GCF_040802235.1 of Manis javanica. Lineage (NCBI taxonomy): Eukaryota > Metazoa > Chordata > Mammalia > Pholidota > Manidae > Manis > Manis javanica. The sequence continues at coordinate 85,765,126 of NC_133169.1, read as the reverse complement.
AAAGTTCTTTCCTGCATTAAGGGTCTATTAGACCAAAACAGGGGGCTTGTCCTAGATGAGGTTGTAGTGTCATTGTGGGGGGGTCACATATCTGAAACAAATTAAACAGCTCTCTATGAAACAGTCAGAGAGCCTACAAGGCAGTAAAGGATCCACTGTGAGGTTTTCGGATCAAAATGGTGTATGTTGGATGAAAAGCTTCAGAGAAAGGAAAAACCAGGGATACTTCATGGAGGAGGTGGCCTCCTGCAGAACTGTGGGCTGGGATCACATTGCTTTGGAGTCTCATTTCAAGTATTTCTCAGTCTCCCCTTTCTCCAGGCCCCTTCCTCTCTCTCTTTCCATTTCCCAGGCTTCCTTTTATCAAATCATCAAAACACTAGAGAATGCATTGTGGAGAGGTGGGAAAAGGACTGTCAAGGGCTGGATTGGTCGGTCAGTCAGTCAGTCAGTCGGGAAATGACGCACAAAGGCCCTGGTTCCTGAAAATGGCCCATAGGCTGAATCTGAAGGGAAATTTGGACTTCTCATCTCAAATCATCTTTGATTCACTTTTGTTTTTAATTGAAATATAATTCACACAGCATAATATCCACTGTTTTAAAATGTACAATTCAGTGGTTTTTAATATATCCACAAAGCTGTACAACCATCACTACTATCTGACACTAGAATGTTTTCATCACCTCAGAAAGAAACTCTGTGTCTGCTAGAAATCACTCCTCACTTCCCACTCACCCACGCCCTGGCCACCATTAATCTACTACCTGTTGTCTCTATGGATTTGCCTACTCTGGATATTTCATATCAAGGGAATCACATAATATGTGGTCTTTGTGACTGGCTTCTTGAAATAATAATATTAGCATAATATTTTCAAGATTCATTTATTCTGTAGTGTGTGTTAATACCTCATTCCTACTGGCTTCTGGCTCTAGCAGCTTCTACTTCAGATAAACTGATCTGTGTTATCTGTATTCACCTGTCTCTCCAGTTCTCAGGGCAGCAATTTCACCTATGACCTCAGTTTCTGATGGAGCTAAGAAAAGTTGTTAATTTTGTTTATTCAGCTTTTTTCTTGTTGTGAGGCATCTGGGATGTTGCTAGGAATTGAGTTGAATCTGTAGATTAATTTGGGGAGTATATTGCCATCTTAACAATATTGAGTCATCCATGAACATAGAATGTCTTTCCATTTATTTAGGTTTTCTTTAATTTCTTTCAACAATATTTTATATTTTTCGGTGTCCCTTTGCTTAACTTTTGTCCTTCCCTGGCTCAGCTGCTGTAGAGCTTAAGGGTGAAGACGTGAGAAGTGGTAGGGAGTGTTGTCATTGTTTCTCAGCCATGGGCAACACCAGAACTCCCCCTGGATGACCAGTGCTGGCTGCTGGGCAGTCACCATAGAGCTTTCTTGCTTAAGTGCTGGGCACAGCTGTTGGTCAGCACATACCTGGAGCTGTCCCACTCTGGGGCACTTACTGACTCTCAGTTCTTGAATGCTGAGATGGGAAATCTCTCAGGCTTGTAATGCCGGGAAAACATCTTCTTCTTGGTCAGCATTGGAGCAGCAGCCCCAGTGACCCTGTCGTCAGGTCCCCAGCAACTATCTGCCCTTCAAATTTCCCGTGCCAGGAAGGACAAGGTGCCCTCTCCAGGAATGTCATTGGCAGAGAGGACAGGAACCATGCAAATCATATTTCCAAGCTTTTTCCTAATCACATCAAAGTCTTTTGCAAGGAGTCTTCTGGCCTAACCGGAATTTGATAATTACAAATTATTTCTAGCAGAAATGCTGACTGTGAGAAAGTAGGTTAGAGCAAATTTGATTCATATTAAAGCCATGTCAGATCATCATGAACTTTCGGGGTATTTATTTTCCCATTAGCTCCTCCCTAGTTCCCCTACCTCCCTCTTTGGCCTTACTGAGCTGGAGACTCGCCTAATACAAGTAACAGCATTAAAATAAAATGATGGGAAAGCTCAAGGGAGCACTCCTGAGTAATGGAGGAGATAATAAGCTTGGACAACCACCCCAGTCCTCTCCTCTTACTCCCTCAAGGCAGGTGAAAGTTCACGACTGATTTGGGATCCCGTCTAACAGTAAACAGGAGGGAAACCAGCACTTAAGTGGTTCAAGAAAAAAACTGTAATAATATTAGATCACTGTGACTTCACTGATACTCAGGTCCCTTCCCCTCTGAAATAATGATGGAAGAACTGTGGGTGTTGAACAGAACAAAGAAATAAAGCCATGAGAAACAAACCAACACAGAGATCGCTTGGTTCATTCATTCATTCATCAAACATTTGAGAACTGACTGTCGGAGGCACTATACTGGCTGCAGGAGATGCAGAAATGAAGAAGATGGAGCAAACCGTCTCTGCCTCCTGGTGGCTCTCAGTGTAAGTGGGAAGGCATATGTGTGGCCAGCTAAACCACACTACCAGCAACCAGCAAATAAAAGATTATCCAAGAATCCAGAGCTTAGACTCTTCTCAGTTTGGGTTAAGTCACGAAAGGTGGGAAGTGGTCATCTCACCTCTGCCTCTAGGGGCTAGACTTTATGGTTGCTAATTCATCGTTTAAAATAGAAATGAAGAAACAAAAGAGAAAGAAGGGTGGGAAGGACAGAGGAGGGAAGAGGGTGGTCATGCCCTAAAGGAGGGCTTTTCCCTTGATCTAGCAGCCTTAGAGGGTTCCACTGGTCTCAGAGATTGGACTCTTGGGATTTAGGGTCTGGCTTGAGGGTTGAAGGAGATGTTTAAAAGATAATGAAGAAAAGCTATTGGGGGGAAGCCAGTTCGGAGAGGCAGGGAAGTCAGAGTACAAGGTGAGGAAATAAAGTATGAAAGTAAGAGTGCCGGGGAATGACAGACAGAATGATAAAGGAAGTCCATGGAACTAGTGCCCAGCATGGGGCACATGCCCCGCTAACTCTGTAAGCCACGATCATTTGGTGTCTGGTGTCTGCTTGGATCTGCGCGGTGTGGGAACTGAGTCCCTACCGCCCCACGATCTGGGGAGCCCCAGAGCACTGGATGGAGTGAGATTATGTTCTGTGAGCTTCTTAGAGGCAAAGCAAGGAGACTTTCAGGCAGGCCACTGAAGAGCAGGACTGTGAGCTGCAGTTCTGTCTGTGTCACCCAGGCCACGGTAATTTGCAAGCCCAGATCTGAGCTCTCAGGAGGACCCCCCTACTTAGCTGAAATGGGACTGAGAGAGTGAAGGTTTGAGCTGAAATCTGGAGGATTAGAATGAAAAAGCAAAGTAACAAAGACACAATGAGTGCTTTCTAGTGGGCTTTATTGACCTTATTCTCTTTCCACCTCGCTCACATCTATTTTCCTGCCTAACAAAACCAATGAGAGTCTGAACCTAAAAGCTAACATTTGGTAGGAGCTGCTGCCCGTAACATGGAGTTCCTCCCTGCTTGCTCTCCCAAGAAATGGGGAGAATAAGGAAGAGGATACTGAGAAGGGCCTTGAGGAGGAGAAGGGCCAGGGTCACAGCTCTCCGCCCGCCCGCAGGAGCAGCGTTCTGCTGTGGGCCAAATCACCAGGGGGCAGCTAGGGCTGCTTTACCTTGTTACCACAAAAATTTTATGGCTTTTTATTCTCGGGCACAATGGCCATGTTTTCAGCTCCTGCAGGGCCTTTGGTGAGAGTCATCCCTCAAAACCTCTCTCGGTGTGAAATGGATTGCCGCATTTCCAGGGCTTAATTGTCCGCACCAGCTAAAAGCACTCTGCCAGTAATGAAAATACATCCACTCTTTTTATCAAAAAAAAAAAAAAAAAGGAGAATAACTCAGCCAGCTTTAGCTTCCATATTTTTGAACATCAGCCCAGCTTGTTTCTAAGGACATCTCTGACGTGAATTACAGGAGGCCGCTGGGCGGGGGAGCGGGGGAGGCACCGAGGAAAGGCCTGGGGCAATGAAGGGCAAAAGGGTGCCCACGGCTCTCCTCTTTGACCCCTCTGAGTACCCAGTTTTCCAGACGACAGCTGTCTTTCCCCAAGGACTTGGAGCACCTGACTGCTCAAAATGTAAAACCCCTTCGTTTCTCCTGGAAGATGAATGACAGCAATGGCTATAATAATAAGTATGGCACTTTGAGTTTTCTAAGGACATGCAGCTCCTCTCTCATCTGATCCCTACAACCTCCCTGAAGGGCTAGCAGGACAAATGTTACTGCGTCATTCCTACAGATAATGAAACTAAGACGTAAGGAGGGGAAATGCCTCCCCCAGTGCCATCAACTAGTGTTAGAGTCGGTGTGTGACCCCCAAGGAGGGCAGGGGTGGCACGGGGGGGGGGCACTGGTGCAGAGTGGGGTAAGGCCCACAGGGACCGACACAGTTGAGGAAGATCACATTCGAAGAGCCTCAAAGGATCCCTGCATTCTCCCAATTGCATCTCTGTAGCCTCCTGGTGCACCAGTGCTCCAGCCACAGTAGCCTCCAAGGTTTTCTTGAACTTCCCTATTCCTGAACACCAACTTAACAGCCAGCCGTTTCTCACTTCTTCCTTGCTCACAAAAACCTACTTTTACTCTCAGAAGCCTTGTTTTTGTAAGAAATTGGGAACACTGTTTTTTTTTAAATTGAAGTACTGTTGATATACACTCTTACATTGGTTTCAAATGTACAACACAGTAGTTCAAGTTACCCATATTATTAAATCCTCACCCCCCTCTGGTGCAGTTACTATCTATCACTGTAGTCAGATGTTACAGAATCACTGGCTATGTTCTTCATGTTGTACTATCGTCCCCATGACGAACTTATAGTGTGATTGAGAATTACTGTGGGAGCGCTGCTTCTGAAGTTTAGTAGAAGCTAGGCTGCTTCCCTGCCCAACTCTAAGCCCACCCGAGTCATTCATTCCCCCTGGTACATGACCAGTTAGAAGCAGGCATGTAATTAAATTGTTATGTTATGAGATGTGAAGGGAAACCTGCAGAGTCAAGGGAAGGGTTTCCTTGTTCTGAAAAGACAGGGTTGGCCCTCCCTCTCCCTGCCTCTGGACACTGAGATGAGGAGGTTGTATGAAGTTGGAGCTTGGCAGCCACCTTGGCATCTGGAAGGAAATTAGCACAAGACGGTGGCTGAGCCGAAAGAAGAGAATAGCCTGGCGCTAAATGATGTTGATCTGCTGAATTACCCAGCCTCAGTGCCCTACTCCCTCTGCCCCAAACTTCTTTATGTGAGGTAATAAAATTCCTTCTTTTGTGCCATTTTGAAACAGGGCACTCTTTTCCACTGAAAGCACATTCTAACTGATGTACCTCCTTTGGCTTCTTCAAACCTGCCAAGCTTATTCTCATTTCAAGACTGTTACCACAGTCTGGGATATTTTTCCACACAGATTTTCACATGGCTTTCTCCTTATCATTCAGGCCTCAGCTCAAATGTCACTTTTCCAGGGAGACTTTCTATAAGCTACCCAATCTAAACCAGCTCTCCAGTCACTGTTTTCATCTTAGCACTTGTTATATCAGAATCCATGCTTTTATTTATGTGTTTACTTGTCTGACTCCAAGTGCAGTCTCCTATCCAGTTATCCACATGACCCACTAATGTGTTCACTTGTTTACTGTCTATTTCCCCTCAGTGGAATGTAAGCTCCACGTGAGTAAGAATTGCACCTGGCTTGTTCCCTGCTATATTCCCAGCACCTGGCACAGAGCCTAGACATAGCAGGCGCTCAATAAACATGTGGTGGATGAATAAACGAATCCCAGTGACAATGTCACCAAGCTGTTCCCTCGTCTCCCTCTCCCCTGTGGCTGTTGGGGTTATATGTCTCTCTCCTTGGCCTTTCATCAATTCCTTTTATAAAAATCTGTATCTCAGGACCACTAAGAAATAAAGAAGGCAGCAGAAAAGAAAAACATCATAAAAGTGAAATTATCTCAGGCTTAAATGTAAAAGGAGAGCAGACTGATTGCATAACATATGCAGATCTATGCAAATTACCATGCAAGTTAAATGGGGGAGAAGTTTGAAGTGGTGGGAAGTCCAGAGTCCCATGTGGGGTGTGTTTTCCTTCTCACCAGGAAGTGGTATCAATTTCTTAGGCTTAGAAAGTAGGGATGCTGACATACAATGAGAGAAAAATCAATTGAGAGTTATACAAGTAAAATAACATTTAATTTAGTTGTTGGGTTTCCTAAAAGATAGAAACAAAAACATTCCACTTATCCACTTTAAAAAGTAGAAATCAGAAGTATAAAACCCTATTCGGTTTTGAATGATGGTCAACTAACATCACAAAGGAAGAAGAAAGGAAACAGAGAAAAGAAGAGGAAGGGAAAGATCGAGGAACAACTTCCCAAGTTATCCAAATCCTTTAGAGGCAATAATCTGATCTAGGTAACTGTGGGTAAATTCGTAATACTTTCAGAAAATCTTGCCTGGCTTTAGTGCATCTTCAGACCAACAGGTATTCCTCAGGGATGGATAAAAGTAGCTCATCTCCATATCAATGGGTGACCAAGGGCGTATCTGAACCTGAGAGGTTAGGGGGAGGGCTGGTTTTACTTCTGCCAGGGAAGGTAAGAGAAATGGCCCCAGACTGCAGTTTGTAAGCAATAAACAGGTTTTAAATTTTATTTCTCACTTTAACTGATTTCGGTTTTAGAGGTATTTTGCCCCAGGATTTCCTTTCCCTGAAGTTACAGTAATAATAATTCTTTAAATTCACAGAAAACAAAACCAAAAAACCACACACACAAACAGTCCTCTGGGCTTAAAAATAAAAAAGATACTTATTTCCAGAGTTTATTATTAAAACTGTTCAAATTCCTACCTAAAATGTGGGAGAAGGGTACTTACTCATTTACTTGTTCAAAAACTGTTTTTGGGGTACCCACAAACTGGGCCTTGAAATAGATGCTGGGGAATATCTGAGAACAGGATGTGGGCACAGTACTGCCCTCACGGGGCGTGCATTCCTATCAGGTTCTCCGTGGGGTAAACTGCAGAATTTCCAGAATCTCCTGCCTGGCCTTAGTTCATTTACATAACAATAGGTGTTTACTGCTGCAGCCTCCCACAGCCTCCAAGGCAAGGGGTGGAGAGATAATCACCATTCTTTCCTCCCCTCCTTTGCTGGTACGTGTTAATTTGTGTGGCGTCTGCCAGTCATCAAGGACCTGCCAATGGAGTTCCTCCCGGAAGGGGCAAGAGGAAGTAGAGAGGGTACTGTGGGGGCAGGGCACAAACTATGGCAGAGGAGATGGACCGGCAAGTTCAGACAAGCTATGAGCGAGAAGAAATGGTTTCTCCCAGCCTATCCTTTTCCTTGACTTATTTCGGTTTCACCAGTTTCACAGGGAATTCGCACAGAGCTGGGAACATTCTTCTACCCCAGAGCGACATTCTCTATTTTAATTTTCAATGGGGGAACACCTGCTTTCTCTAGAAATAGATTCTCCATCTCATTTTACAGAGGAAAAGGTCCACTTTTTGGAGACCACACTGTGGGTAGTCAGGGTGCTGCTATTAAGGACTTAAGGGCCCTGTCATGATTTCCCACAGCTAAGCACCAATGGAATTGTCTTTTGGAAAAGATCCCAAGGGGATGCTCACCTTTGGAAAAGATCCCAAGGGGATGCTCACCTCGCATGCTGGATTTCCTAGGATATTACCTCTACAAGCATTCCGAGCCAATTCCCTCAGCTCCTTTGCTCTCACTGCCACCACCACACCTCACTTCAGTTACCACAATAGTCCCCTGTCTGGTCTCCTTGCTCCCTGCCTTGCCTTGCTTCTGTCAGCCATCCTGTTAAAACTCTCAAACACAGCTCGCCTCTTCTCTCGCTCTTTATGCACCGACTTCCTGTTTGTGCAAAGAATGGTCTGCAGTGGACCGCAGGCCTACAGTCCTACTCCTTCAGCCTCTTCTCCTCCTCTTCTTCCTGCTCACTCAGCTCTAGCCACACACCACATACAATCCCACATTAGTCTTTGCACTGGGCATTCCTCTGCCTAAGGGCTGCCTCCCACATTCCCAAATCCACACGGCTCACTCCCTACCTTTACAGGTCTTGACTCAATTGAAATCTTCTCATGGAAACCTTCCCAATTACCCTATTTAAAATTGCAAATCTCTCTGCCCCCCACACTCTCTATCCTCTTTCTTGACTTTATTTTTCTCCATAGTGCTTACCACTCTCTAATTGATTGCATATTTCACTCATTTACCTTGTTTATTGTCTGTCTCTTCCCCATAGAATAAAAGCTCTGCAAAAGCCAGGACTTTTGCCCATTTTGTTCATCACTATGTCTTCAGTCCCATCAAGAATGACCGACAAATTAAACACTCAAAAAGTATTAGTTGACAGTTCTTTATCTTGAATTGACTTGGTTTTATGGCAAACATGACTACATTCTTTTCATTTTTGGCATTTTGCGGAGAACCAGTGAAAACTTCATTGAACGTTCAGCCTAGTCCTCACACCCATGATTTGGAAGCCCTGGCCCAGAGGCTGTAAGTCCCAGGAGACAAGCCCTGGCCCTGAACCCGTATCAGTCTCAGAAAGAGTGGGCCCTCTTTGACATTCAACTCCTATCGGCTAGGTGCCTGAACCACAAATGCCAGAGCCTCCTCCTAAACACAGGCAGATTTACTTTGCAAACAGTGAGGGTGCATTTTAATTTGTTGATGTGAAATCTTAATTGAACTAAACTGCTAGAGGTAGTCTCTGTTCTCTGTCATAGTCTTAATTTAGTTGGCAAAACAAGATTCATCAGAGGAAAATCACAGGCAAAGACATGCCCAGAGGGCTCGGGGAACACCCTTCTGTGTTTGGAGGTGGTCTGATGTGTGACTGGCACAGCAGCTCAGGATGCCAGCTTGGATCTCCAGGGGTAATCAGGGGGCATCAGAAACATGGGCCCTTCCGAAAGCAGCCAGGCTAAACAAACACTGCTGCCTTCCTTTAGCCTGTGTTCTATTTTTCGTATTAGAGCAGGATGGGGAGGGGAAGATTTCTCACCTGAAAGTGCAGATGCCAGCTCTATCACTCACTTGTTATGGGACTTGAGCAGGCCACTTCCCCGACCTGGGCCACAGTTTCTCCATCTGTCAACAAGGAGACTGGAATCCATGTCACTAAAGGCTTCATCGACATGCCATGTCTGACTCTCCCAGGACCCTCAGGCTTCTATAAGCATCCGGCCTGAGGCTCCCAACTCTTGCCCACCAAATCCCTGCTGAGTTCTTGGCTGTGGCATATGCTCGCACCTCTGGCCTCCCTGCCTCCTACAGGGGTTGAGGCTGCAGGCCTTCCACTAATGTAGCCTCATCCCTGACCCATGGTCTCAGCTTGCTATTCTGGTTTAAATGCTGGGAGGAAGCCTTAGGAATCAATTTTCTTGCTGACAGATGCCTACTCCACCCCCTTCCTAGGTACCTCCACCCCTAGGGACCCTCTCTCTATACACACTACTTGTCTTACCCCAGCAGCTTCTATTTAGTAGGCTTGTCCATATCTGGAGAAGTACCTGCTGGGGCCTTGTTCCAAGCTCACCCTCACTGCAGCCACCCAAACCGGCAGAGACAAATTGCCCTTGGCAGCTGACAGGGATCAGCCCCTAGGGCAGTTCAGTTCAGATTCCTGCATTATCTAATTCCAATAATAGTCTCTGCAAGGGCATTACCAGGGAATGACTCAGGCCTTGGTAGCTCCCTCTGAAGCACAATGGTAGAAGGGTTGGGGCAGCTTCCTTGATGGTCAGATTCCTGTGCTGGCAGGTCCTCGCTGGGATGACTCACTGGCTAGATCAGGAGAGTTGCCGGTGTCATACCTACATTCAGTCACACTGGGAATCAGTTGCCAGAAGGTTTAGCAAAGAGGCAATGCCATGTAGACAGAAGATCACAGTTCTGCAGTAGAAGCCACCTGGCAAGTCCCTTCTGCTCACTGAGCATTTCTTCATCCGTGAGATTGGGCTAACAATACCTACTTCAGAGAACTGTTGGGAGAATAGAAGCTCTAATGTTTCTAGAGTGCCTAGCACTGTGCCTGGACCAGAGACTGGACTCCCCAGACAGCTGCAGTTGAAGTATTATTATTATTAAAGTCTTAGCATAATGCTTGGCATCCAGAAGGTGCTCACTAAATGCACGTGTGATTATCATCCACGCAGCCACGCAGTGCTGCGAAGTCCTTTCAACTCTTTGGATGTGGTAGCAAACTGCAGATCACAGACACGTCCCTGCAGTTCTTCTCTCCCTACATCATTCTGTCTTACTCTACTTCCCCCTCAGTCTGTGAGGAGGCCAGGGTCCAAGCAATGTGACAGTGGGTTGGTGAGATGATGGCATATGGGAGGTAAACTGAGCTCTGTCTCCCTCTGTGCTTGGTGGAGCTGGAAATGGCCTCTTCCCATCAGAGGAAGGGAAGCTTGGGGAAGCTAATATAAGCCAGCAGGGCATCTTGCACAGGAAAGGCCTGGACTTAGGAGCTACCTCCCTTGGGTTGGGGTCCTTTGTAGAGACTGGGCTCAGCCTTCGATTAGATAGGACTTTTTCTACTGAAAGGATCAGAAACCTCCCTCAAATTCTAAAGCAAAAATTGAATGCCTTGACTCACAGACTTGAGGAGGATTCTCATCAAAGGGTCAAAAGTAGCTCAGAACCAAGGCCGCAAGGACTGGAACCAGGGACTCTCCACGCAGGGACATGCATTCCCATGATGGACAAAGATGTGGTGGTGTGGTAGACTGGGCCCACTTTAATTTGGGAGGTCAGGGAAGGTCGGTTATTGGCAGATCTGTGGATGGGGCAGCTCCAGGCAGCGGTAGCATAATTGCCAGTGCACAGGTGTTAAGTCAGGAATGAGCTTGTTGAAGGAACAGAAAGAACCTAGCATGGGTGGAAAGCAGTGAGCCAGGAGAGAAAAATAAGGTACCAAGAAGGAGGCAGGGTCCAGATCACACAAGATCTTGTAGGCAACATACGTATTCAAAAAATTGTATGCAGCTTTTAGAGGGTTTTAAACAACAGAAGGAGGTCATCTGTAACTCCAGGGGAAAATCCCAGAGCAAAATACCTTTGAAACTGAAATCAGTCAAAGGGATGAATAACATTTAAGAAATCCATTTATTTCTTATAAGCAGTTGTCCCATCTCTCTCTTGACCCGGCTGCAGCAGAGGAGAGCCCCACCCAACCTCTGCTGGAGGATGAACCCTCGCAGCATGCTCTTGTGATTACCTATGGATGTGTAGATGGACCACTTCTCCCCACCCCTTGAAACACCTATTAATATGCAGATGCATTATAGCCAGGTGAGCAATTCTGTAAATACTGCAATTTTACCCACAGCCCACCAAAAATCTCGCCTCACAATCTACACATTCCCCATCTTCTGCAATGGCCCCTGTGTGAGAAAACTGGAGCATTGTAACCAGGCTAATAACAAAATAGCAACAGCAATAAAATCATGATAATCTTCAAACTGGAGGCTTCAGCTAGGTTCAAAGTCCTAGGCAGATAAAGTCCATAGCTCACTCATTCCACAGGTAGTCAGTAGCTGAACAGGTAGGGAGTTCAGAGCAATCAGCACATGGCAGCTGCAGCCAGGAAATGCTGTAAGTTCAGGGAGAGGAAATCCCAGGGCAAAATACCTCTAAAAACCCGAAATCAGTCAAAGGGAGAAATAAAACCCATTTATTGCTTACAAACCGTAGTCCAGGGCCGGCTCTCTCCTCTGCTCCTGAAGAAGCAAGCCTGCAAGTAAGCCAGCCCCTCCCTTTAAACTCTCAGGTTCAGACACACCCTCAGTTACCTAGGTAATTACCCACTGATATGGAGATGAACTTCTCTCCCCCACTGAGGAATGATGCAAATGCCCTAAAGCCACACTTCTCTCCACCCTTGAGCGTCTGTTGATATGCAGATGTACTAAAGCCAAGTGAGACATTCTGGAAATATTACAATTTTACCCACAGACCCATCCAGGCCACAAGGACTGTAAAAGAAAATAACCTTAAGAGCAATGAGATACATGTTTTAATGACACCGACATAGGCAAATCTTGTCCATCAGGTAGGACACATGCCTGAGAGTGGTCATGTGATAGGACAGTGGCAGGAATGGGATCTCGTCCTGGTCTATTACACCAGACTTTCACCCCCATCCCTGTGGGAGTTACAGATGGGCCATTATATAGAGTTATGGGAGGTACATGCACTGGCCATGAAGATAAAACAAAATTTCCCCATAAGATACTCTTACCTCCTGAACGTTTTGGGTACACTACCATGATCTTTGGGGGCCATTCTGCTGTTACTCCAGGAATACAAACAAGGTCAGCTTCCAGGCCTTTCGCCCAAGGTGCCAGAAGGGCCAGTCATCTCTGGTCCATGTGTCAAAATGTCCAGGGCCACGTCTATTCAACAGTGTCTCCAGGGCTTAATGCAGTTGGGGCTGGCAGCAGGATGTTGCTCTGCTGGCCGTATCCTGGCTTCAATAGCTCTTCTTTGGTTGCACATACAGTTGTACAGGAGAGGCAGCAAGGCGTGTGAGCACATCCACAGGGCTCAAGGCTCCTTTTTGGGGGCTTCTCATTCAAACACCACAGCACTGTCCATAAGTGAACTGACCAGCCCCGTAGACTACTGGTGTCTGACTTCAGGCCAGATTTCAATAAACCATTGTACCTCTCTATCATACCTGCCCTGGTAAGATTATATGGTACATGAAACTTCCACTTTATTCCTAATTGCTGCACCCATCCTTGTAACACATGTCCAGTGAAGTGGGTGCCTTGATCGCTCTCAATCACCTGTGGCCAACCATAGGCTTCAAAGAGACGCTCTAGGCCCCTCTTGGTGGTTTGCTGATCTGCACAATGTGCAGGAAAAGCCACCAATAGTCTAGTAGCTGTGTCCACACAAGTCATGGCATACCGATATCCTTCTGATAGGGGCAGAGGCCCGATATAGTCTATCTGCCACCTGACAAGAGATATCAGCCCCCTTACTATTGCCCCATGTTATTGCAGGACTTGGTGTAAGTCCCTCTCAGAGCACAAAAGGCACTCCTTCCAGGCTCTGCTGACTTCTTCAAAGGTCAACAGCAAGCACCAATGGGCTACAGCCCACATTGTCTTTCGCCCTGCGTGCAAGAAACGCTGATATAACCACTGGGCTACATCAGAGGCAGGCTTTTCTTCTAGCCAGCACACCTGGGCCGGTGTGTCTGCTTCATCATTCCCTGGGCATGCCAAAGGCAAATGGCTAGTCACATGATATACGGTAACAGTCTTGGTCTGACCAGAAGCCCATAGGTCTTGTCACAACTTTCGCCCCCAAAGAGGCTGGTGACCAACCATCCGGTTGGCATGGTACCATGTCAGTAGCCACAGGTCAAGCCCCAATAGACAGTCCAGCTGTCAGTGCACACAACTATAGGAAAGGCTCCTGGATGATCATGAGCCATACTGCCCGCAATTCAGCCCATTGGCTGCTCTTCCCCTCTCCATCCTCCATCCATATGGTCTCAATCTTAGGATGGAAAGCCACAACCCTCCACTTTGGGGGCTTCCCATGACTAGAGCTGTCTGTGTACCCAGCATCTTCAGGTATAGGGGCTTTTCCCTCCTGATAAGGACTCTCAGCTACTAATGGCTCAAAGCAAGTTCTTCCTGCTTTCCACTGGTACACATCACTGGCCCCAATAAGCACTGGAGTTCTCCACTTAAGGGGATAGTAGAGAGGGCACTACACTGCTAGAAATATGCACCCCATTTGGCCAGTGTAGGCGTCTGTGCCACACCACTCGTGGCCTTTGGGCCCAATCTTGCACCCACCCTGCAATGGTATAGGTGGTTATTACCTTCCTTGGAGCTTCTCCAGTGATGGGCTCTATAGCCAACAAGGCATGGTACACAGCAGCCAGTTGCTTCTCTATCAAGGTGGTCTGGACCTCTGCTCCTTTCCATAGTTGTGACCAGAACCCAATGAGTTGTTGTGCTGATCAAGTCACTGCCAAAGACCCCATCCCTAACCATTCTCGGTCACGTGAACATCTAGCTCAGAGGACCTTGATGAGTCCATTACACTCAAGGCCTGTATGGCCTTGACTACCCACTTGGCAGCAGTAAAAGCAGCTGCTCATATCTCATCCTAGTCCCACCTGATACCCTTTCTTACCGACTGGTATAAGGGCTTCAGAATTTGTGCCAAGTGTGAGATAAACATTCTCCAGTAGCCTAAAAGACCCCAAAATTCTTATAATACTGCCACAGTGGTAGGGGTGGGGAAAGCCTAGACCTTGTCTATAACTGCTTCAGTAAAACTTAAGCTTTACCCGACCAGACAACCCCCAAGAATTTTACAGACAAACCAGGTCCCTGAACCTTGGTGCTGTTCACAGCCCATCCTTTTTCCTGTAGATGTTGCAGCAGTCTAGGAACTGCCTCTGCTAAATCTGAAAGAGAATCAGATGTGAGCATAATATCATCAATGTAGTGATACAGCCGCACCATTTGAGGTTTCTTCCATGTGGCCAAGTGCTGGGCTGCAAGTCCATGACAGATGGTGGAACTGTGGAAGGACAGTGAATGTCCACTACCATCCTTCCCATGTGAAGGCAAACTGTTCCTGGCTTTCCTGTGCTATGTCAGTAGAGAAGAAAGCAGTAGCAAGATCTACAATATAATGATATGTCCCCAATTCATGGCTTAGTGAGTCCATAAGGACGGCTACTGAGGGGACAGCAGCATGCAGAGTGGGTGTGGCTTTATTCAATTCCCTAGAGTCCCAGCCATATGCCAGGAGCAGTCTGGCTTTTTTACTGGCCACACTGGGGAATTAAAAGGACTATGAATGGGCTTTATGATGCCCACCTTCTCCAACTTCTATAGAGTTTCTCCAATTTCCTTGTGCCCCCCAGGCAATTTAAACTGCTCAGTATTTGTCACTTGCCTAGATACAGGTAGAGCTACAGGTGGATGCTTAGCATGTCCCCTCAATACTGCCAACACCCTATCCTCAGTGGGATTCGTGCTTTCTTCACTCTAATTGTCTTACCCTCATAGCCATCTATCACAGCAGGGGTCCCAGGTATTCAGCTCCTGTAACCACCAGCATCAGGACATATGTTATATTCACAAGGGACCAATGAATTGCTAATTCTACATGTGGCCTCTGGTCCCCATCATGTCCCCCAAGGTGGCAGCCTTGACCGTCCTCTCAGTCGAACCATGACACCCAATCATCGTCCTATGGGGGTGAGGGCCCAGGTGGAGCCTGAGTACTGTCCCTCAGGAAGTCTTGCAGGGACACAGGCTGGACATTGGGCTTTGCCTCTGGCTTCTGTGTCCTGGACCTCAGCGGCTGGAACTGCTGCTCTGGCTTTAATTGGTGCCACAGTTATAATAAGATCCTATTGGGCTGCCCATTGAGTTTTTCTTTCACTAACCCTGCTTTTATCAAATCAACCCACATCTGGGTCCTTGAGACCTTCACGGGGCCTTTTGCACCTCTCCTTTCAGTCTTGGCCTGTACTTCCTTCCAGGCTCTTATTGTTTCAACCTCCCCCAGATCTACTAAAGTACAAGTAGCTTCACTTATGGGTTCCCCTATGTGGGGGACAAGAATAGTCACTAGGGACCCACAGAGAGATGGGGGAGCTGTATGGAACACCAGATTTCTCATTCCTATGGTGAATAACTCCTTATCAGGGCCCTGGGGGTCCATATTATAGATTATATTTTTCATGCCCAATCCCCACAACACCTGTTGGAGCTCTGCATACATTTTCCAGCTAGTGGGTAAGTATGGTAATTCACCCTGATTAGGCCACATTGCCCTGATGGCGGCTGTCAGCCAATCCAGAAGCACCCGATTCCCTGAGGTATGACAGGCACTCTGCAACTGCTGCCGGAGAGAAGGGTGAGTCGTCAGGGAAGACAGCCTACTCATTTCAGAACCGGACATAACAATGTTTTCCATCCCCATATCCCAGAGATGCAAAAGCCACGTAGGCAGAGGTTCCGATGGCTTCTGCCAATACTGGACGCTCATGCCCACCAGCTCATCCTGGGTACAGGGGCGGAGAATGGAGTGCTCCACAACTTGGGGAGGGGGCAGCTCCTCCCCCTCAGGAGCCCCCAATTGTTGTGTTTTTACTTTCTGAATTACAACCAGGCGGGCCTTTAATATACAGGAGGCTGGTACCTCAGGCGGTGGCCTCAGCAACAGATCATCCCTTGGCCCCACCCCCTCACCCTCTCCCAACACCTCCTCCACCATCTCTGGAACTGAAGGCACCCCTCTTGCCTCCCCCTCCCCCATGACCTTGTGCAAAGTGGACTTTCCTGCTGCCTGCCCCCACCCCGCTGTTGCTTAGGAATTTTCCAGAAGCGCGACCCATCCTTTCAATAATTGTCTCTCTTCCTAATTATTCCTTTCAATAATTGTCTCTCTTCCTTAATAGGTCACCACCCAGCTCCTTCAGGCAATGCTGAAGTGTGTTTCTCTCCGCCCGAAGTCTCTCTCTCTCTCCTCAGTAACACTCTCCACTATCTGGACAAAAAGAGATCCTGCAATGCCAGCTGCTACACAGCCACTCAGGGCCCCTAAGCAGTCTTCTATCCGACAGAGGACTAATTCTGCAGCTTCTGGTGTCTCCACTCTTCCCCAGTTGTGGGGAAAAGGCCCCACACATCTAGGAGGTGCTTTACCCTAGACCAATTCCCCACTAGGGGCTCCCCAATAATGGATGCCCCATATATGGGGCATTCTGAATAAAGCTGCACTCTCTACCACTGCAGCCACCGGGCCC
The DNA here is from genome assembly GCF_040802235.1 of Manis javanica. Lineage (NCBI taxonomy): Eukaryota > Metazoa > Chordata > Mammalia > Pholidota > Manidae > Manis > Manis javanica. Next base: position 85,748,325 of record NC_133169.1, on the reverse strand, counting down.
TCCCCATCACCCCTAGAGGCAGCCCGCCCAAGGGTCACACCCAGTTAGACAGATTTCAGGTTCAGAGGTCCTGCCTACTACCATCAGATGTAAGTCCAGGGGAAAATCCTGGGGCAAAATACCTTTGAAACCGAAATCAGTCAAAGGGAGGAATAAAGTTTAAGAAATCCATTTATTTCTTACAAGCAGTCCTCCCTGTCTCTCTTTTGACCTGGCTGCAGTAGAAGAGAGTGCCACCCAACCTCTCTGTCCAGATAAACCCTTGAATGTCCTTGCAATTACCTATTGATATGTAGATGAACCACTTCTCTCTACCCTTGAAACATCTATTGATATGCAGATGTACTAAAGCCCAGGCGAGAGATTCTGGAAATATTGTGATTTTATCCACATAATCCAACTTATGTTTTTAAAAGAACACTCTGATTAGTATATGGAAAGTAGACCAGAGGTCATGGTATGATGGTTTGAGGAAAAGACTAGGGGAAAAGCAGTTTTGGGCACAGGTAGGGATAAGAGTTGTGTTCATGTTAAATTTGAGATGCTGATTAAATTAGTTTCCTAGGGCTGCTGTGATAAATGACCACAAACTGGTAACTTAAAACAAAAGAAATTTATCCTCTCACAGTTCTGGAAGCCAGAAGTTGGAAATCAAGGTGTTAGCAGGGTTGGTTCCCTCTGGGTACCCAAGGAAGAACCTGTTCTCTCTCCTAGCTTCTGGTGGTTACCAGCAATCCTTGGCTTATGGACACATCGCTCCAATCTCTACCTCCATATTCACATGGCATTCTTCCTGTGTGCCTCTTGTCTCTCTGTTTTCTCTTCTTATAAGGCCAACAGTCATATTGGGTTTAGGGCCCACTCTAATCCATTATGACCACATCTTGGTTTGATGATAACTGCAAAGACCCTATTTTCAAGTAAGGTCATATTCACAGATACAAGAGCTTAAGATTTCAAAATATCTTTTTGGGAGACAGTTCAACCAGTAACGGACATCAAAGGGGATGTCAAATAGGCTGATAGTATACAAGGTAAAGTTCAGAGGAGAGTTTGGAGATGTTAATTTGGCATTCATAGAAAAACAGCCATGGGACTAGATGTAAATAAAGAATAGAAGAGGTGCTAAACTGAACTCTGGGACTGCCTAGTATTTCGTAGTTCATGTAGGAGAAGAAGTGGTCAGGGAGGCAGAAAGCTGGGAGGGTATAATGCCCTAGATGCCAGGAGGAGGTCACTTTCCAAGACGGAAGTCGCAACCAGCCTTGTTGAGAACCCAGCAGCATGCTGATCACTGGTGACCCTGACACGACTGATTCCAGCGGAGTGGTGGGGCTGGAAGCCCACGTAGAGGAGCCACGGAGAGAATGTGAGGGAGAAAGTGGAGGAAGATGGCAACTATATACAATGCTCTCAAGATGTTTTGCCATGAAACACAAGAGAAAAATTAAGTGGCAATAGAAGGGAATGTGAGGTCATAGGAGGGTTGTTTATTTATGTTTTAAAGCTAGACTATACGAGAGCATGTTTGTATGACACTGAGGGTGTTCTGGGGTAGCAGGTGGCCACTGACGGGAGCAGGGCCACTCATCCCCTTCTAAAGGGGAAAGGCAAGTCACATGAGTGGACATATGTAGGTGCATAGAAGTAGTGCTAGGGAAGTGTAGGAGCCCGGCCTTGCTGCTTTTATCTTCCCCACGAGCCTTGAGGCAAGCTGAAAGTGAGGGTTGGCAAGAGTGAAAGATGTTTGAAGAGACAAGAGAAGTCATGAAGCAGGAGTTCTGAAGATTGGGGAAGTGGACATATCAGAGAAGTACAGGAGTACTGCAGACAGTCAGTGTCCTCTAAGATTCCCCATTCATATTGGGACTCTGTCATACTATCTAGACATCTTTCTACTGGGACTGCACCTCCTCTCAGGATATGGACCCTATTTAGGTCATATGCCTACCTTGGGTCCAAACACTGTATCCAGGAATAAGATCCTGGGATTGGACAGACCTGGGTCACATGCCTACCCTGTGACTACAGGGACTAGTGTTATGATGGCAGCCCCAGCAGAGCCACGTGGCCTATGGGAGTGGTAGTTTGCCAAAGAAAACAGGGATATTAGATAGACAAATGGCAACAGACATCTGCTCTCCCCAGCTGCTCTCACGGGGTTGTTGTGAGGCCCAGTGAGACAGTGTCTGTGAAACTGTAGAGGATTGCATAGTGCCACACAAGGTTAAGGGATTATTACAGTAGCACATAGTGAATGATGGATTTATTCGTTCACTCAGCAAACAGTTACTGGCCTGTAAGTAAGGCTTTACTAGGTTCATGAAGGAGGAGAGACAGACCATAAGTCAGACGCGATCCTCCCGACGAAGGGTCGTGCTGTTTAGTAAAGCTGTGTAAGTCAGCTTTTGCCAGGTTATGCTGCGAAAACAAACCATCTCAAAACTTTGTGGTTTATACCAGCAAAGGTTATTTCTTGCTCATCAGCTTCAGAGACCCCGGCTCTGCTCTACGAGTCTTCTTCATTCTAGCACATGCCATTCTTGCGGCAGACGGTAAAGATACTGTGATGGCTCCTAAAGCTTCTGCTTTGATCACTTCTAGTTTCATTTGATTGGCCAAAGCAAATCACATGACCAAACTCAATAACAACACGTTATGTTATCCTCTTCCATGGGGAGGTACTGAAAAGTCACATGGTAATATGTGGCTATTTATAATACTTTTACAAAGAGGAGAAATGAATAAGTGGGAAAATAATATAATCATCACAAGGGGTAGAAGTACATGAATGCTCATTATACCACAGAAAGTGATCAGAGTCCTATGATCCGTAGCATTAGAAGTTCAAAGGGGAGAGCAATCCTCTCCAGTTGGGGAAATCAGAGGAAGTGGCTTTGGGCTGGGTCTTGATAAGTATAGAAGAAGGCAGGGCATTCGGACAGAGGAACAGTGTGAGAAAGCCATAGAAGAGGGTAAGTAGGGTGCTTAGATAGGTAGGGTATGGTGAATGGTTTAGTTAGTCTAAAGCAGAGAAATTAGGGGAATTTAATGGAAAGATGGTAAAATAAGTATGTCTGTCGGCCTCAGAGAGCATACAGAGGCTCTCATTCCCACCCCATCCATCTGCCCGGGCAGGGGTTCCTAGACTCGGGAAGTACCTACGATTGCTGGTAAATGAACCTCGAGCAGGCCAGGCTCCTCTGCCCGTCCCAGCTTGCTCAGGCCCATGTCCCCGCCCCCACTTTCATGCCGCTTTCAGTTATGTTCGAAATTGTAGTCCTAATGTTCTTACAAAGGTTTCTATGGATTTTCTGTTTGTTATCTCTGCACCAGCCAGCCTGGTATCCAGAGGATACTCCCAAACTAGATGTTAAAACCAAAATAGAGGTCTTCCTAGAGGGATGGACAAGATGGCCTGGGAGAGCACCTCTCCTTGCAAAGAAAGTCTTCACCCTGCAGGCTTCCCTCTTCCACTGCAGCAGTAAAGTGTGTTTATGTTTTGGTTTATTTAGAGTAAGGTCCCATAATTTATTTTGTTCATGTCATAAAAGAAAAGTATAATGGCTCTTTATAGTTGTATGCATTACAGTATGAATTTCATTGTCTTTTTGGATTCAGCTTATTATTATAGCAATGACTTGGGCTAAATGTTTATGTAACAGAAACTTTCTGCTGCTTCTTATGTGATAAGAAAGTGATCAGCAAAATTAATTTTATAACAGTCTTGTTTGTTCTCTTTATAGTTATCAAATGCAGTACACAAATGGAAAAGGCTTTGTGAGAGAGAGCCCTTGCTTATTGGAATTAATGAGATGCCCACATTGTGGGCATGTGGTCTAATTGATACTGGCCCTGGGCAGGTTTGCACTTTTAATCATTAGTGCCCTGCAGCCTGCTGGAGGCATAGAAAAAAACAGGCTGACTAGGAGATGCCAGAAGACAGGGGCAGCCAGAGGAAGGCCGCCCACCTGCCTGGAGGCACAAGTAGAGCTCAGGGCCCTGTTGCTGGGCACAAACGTTGGTGGTCCTGAGTCAAGGGAGGCAGGGAGATCTCTCCCCTGGTAACCTCCAATGTCAAATATCTCAGTAGATGCCAGGGCACATCTCAGGGCTGAGGGAAGATGTGCCTATCACTCATTCCATCAATGGTTCACTCAAAAATGCTTATTAATCTGTGCCAGGCACTGGATACAGTAGTAACAAGACAGTCTGCTCTTTCAGAGTTTCATTTTAGTCTGGGAAGCAGACAGTAAACAAGTTAAGGAATAAATCAGCAGGATAAGGTCAGTTAGTAATAAGTGCTAGAAGGCAATACAAGGGTGATGTGATAATGGTACCTGGGTGTGGGGCAGGCTCACTCTAGACTTCCGGTCAGAGAAGGCTGCTCTGCAAAGTTGACATTTATGTTGAGACTGTAGGCATGGGAAGGAGTCAGTTTTGCAAAGTGCTGGGGTAAAAGTGTTCTAAGCATGGCAACAACAGGTGCAAAGGCCCCCAGGCAGGAAGAGGTTGCAATTATTTGAGGAACAGAAAGAAGACAAATGTGGCTAAAGCATTGTCAGCAAGCGGGAGAATGATTGGACTTGAGGTTGGAGAGTTGAATAATGTTTAGGTTATATAAACTTTTGTAAAGCCAGGTGTATTAGTCAAAAGATACTCAGGGAAAATCAGAAATCACCTAGATATTTCCAGCAGGAGGAATTTAATTTGAGAAACTGGTAACAAACATGTTGGAAGGGCTGGAGAGCAAAAAAAAAAAGGGAGATGAAGTTCTACAAAGATGAGTAATTACAGGACTTCACTATCAGCCCTGAGGCTGAAAGAGCCAGATAGGAAACGGCAGCAACCACAGTTGAAAATGCAGTGCGTCTGAGGCTGCTGTGTAAGAACTGAACTATGTGAGCAAGAACCCAACAGCAGTCAGTGTGGCCATTGCTAGATCTCTCACTCCTGCCTTCCAGTCTCCTGCCAGTGGCCTCTTTTGGCAGAACCTCACAGGAAGCCAGCCATCAAGGTAGTGTAGGAAAGGTGGATTGTAGGCTCCCAGGTCTAGGGCATACAGTACAGAGGGCAGTGTGAAACTGGACGATAGCCCTCGTCAGGGCAGTAGGATGACGGATCTGTATGTCATCCTACAGGTCTTCCTCCATGAGCCCTGCATTCAATATGCAGAAATGACTGCAGGGGCGATTTGATCACCTCACTTCACGTCTATAAAATGTGAATAACAATAGCCATGAGCTTGTGATGAGAATTCTGGGAGCTAATATATGTAAAATACTTAGCACAGTGCCTTGCCTGGCACTTAGTAATGTCTCAGTAAATGTTAGCTATGTATGAAGCTATACTGCAAGTACAGCCAACATCATGTGGTGGATATCCAGCCTTTTTGATGAGATAAAGGAGGTTGAGCACTTGGATGTTTGGGAACCAATGGTGTTAGGGGAGCTCAGTTTAGACAGATTGACAGGATCAGAGAATCTGCATTTCCAGTGTGCTCCCACAGGGCTCACATGAAAACTTTGCAGACTCTGTTTGAGCCTAACTGGGACATCCAGAATACATGGAGAATGACAGAGCTTGAAGGAGTCTGGTGGGGGAGTTGGATGTTAGAAAGACAATGAACATTTTTCCAGTTATCTATTGCTATGTAGCAAAACACTTGAAAGCTTAGAGCTTATGCAATCATTTTCATGTATATGACTCTTTCGATCAAGAATTTGGATGGAGTATGCATAGGCTCGCTTGTTTCTATTACGCAGTCAGGGTCCTCGGCAGGTAAGATAAGAAGGATGTGGGTCTCTCAACAGCTGGGGACTGGAAATCATCAAAGGCTCATTCACTCACATTTCTGGTGCCTGGGCTGGACTGACTTGAAGATTAGGACTGGAAGCCAAAGTGCCTACATGTAGCCTGGCTAGGAGGCTTGGCTTCCTCATAATACGGCAGCCACAGGGTAGTCAGACTTCCTATGTGGTGACTCAGGGCCCGATCATGAGTTTCTCAGCTAACAATGTGGATGTTGTATCACCTTTTAAGACCCAGCTTCAGAAGCTTCTCAGCACCACTTCTGACCACTTCTGCAACCTATCAGTCTATAATCTATGAGGGAATCACAAGCTCACTGGACTCAGGCGGAAGGGAAGTATACTCCACCTCTTGATAGGGGAACGACAAAGTTCTAGAAGAGCATGTTGGGGTAGAGATATGATTGTGGCCATTTTGGGAAATAGAATGTGCCGGAGGCCTGCAGGTTAGAACCCATACTTCCCATGGGCTGGGACCTTGCCGGTCATCCTAGGAAGACAAGGTCTGAGGCCCTTGAGCAAGCATCCAAAGGCACACGCCCCTCTCTGTCCCTGCCTCAGCCTGCAGAGGAAGCCTCCCAAAACCCAGAAAGGGAGGAGATCTGCGGCCCAGACTAAGTCCTCAGAGAGTCCCCTGGTGAACAGTCAGGGAACGTATATCACATCAGAGAGCAAGAGAGCTAGAAACGGCAAGGGAGTCTCATCACACCTGACGCAGGAGAGAGACGATGCTGGTGATGGTAAGACACTTACTGAGGGCCTATTTGGGAGCAGGCATTGAAATATAGCTTTTTCATTTAAGCCTCCAAAAGGAAGTGCAGAGCTTTAAATGCACATCTTTGAAACGAAAAAAGATTGAAAATTAATGAGCTAAGGATCTATCTTAATAAGGAAAAAAACACAGCAAAATAAACTCAAAGGATGCAGAAGGACGGAAGTAGCAAGATGAAGGATAGAATTGAAGAAATAGAAACCAAATATGCAACAGGGACAACCAGTCAAGCCTGATGATACTGATAAAGAAAAAGTTGAGAAAGACAAAAATAAACAATATCAGGAATAAAAGGGAAGATATTATAGATACTTCAGGTATGAGAAAGAAAATAAGAGGATATTGTGAAAAATTGTATACCAATAAAACTGAAGATATATGTGAAGTAGACAAACTGCTTGAAATATATAACTTACCAATGTTGACTCAACCTGAAATAGGAAATATGAATAATCCTACAACCATTAGAGAAGTTGAATTACAAGTCAAAAATCTTCCCATAAAGAAAACCTAGGCTTCACTGGTGAGCCCTAATTCTTTAAACATCCCACGAGAGAATTAAGATTCCCTTCCTGAGATGAGGAAACTGGAACTCCAAGAGTTCAAGAAACTTGCCTAACAGCCCAAAGCTAGTAAATATCAAAGCCAGATTTTGAACCCTCGCTGACCTGGCTTCAAAGCCACGGAGTTTAGCCATTACCCTTCCTAACCACCTCTACAAATGTTATAATTAGCAGCATAGGTGTGAAGGTGAAAGGATAAGATCCTGATGCCCAAAATGTAAAAACAGATACCAGATTTACGGAGATGGAAAGCAAAGCACGTCCTGCTTAGGGAAACCCTAGCAAGGAGGCATCTGACTATGTCCAACACAGAGGAGGACCCTAGAGGTCACCCCCAGGACCTCACCCCACCACACTTCAAGACTTACTCACATGCTACCACTGCTTCTTCACATTTTCTGCTGTATATCATTCTCATTAATGTTTTCCAACCTTGAAAAATATATGGCTTCCTAAAAACACAGACCTCAGTTTGAGAAACCTGCATTAAAAAGTTAAATACTGGCACTCTAGGTGATCACTGGGGCTCTGAAAATTTTAAGACAGCCATCACAGTCATCCAGACCACCTAGAGTATGCTTTTGTTAATAGGCATTTTTAAGATTTTTCACTAAAATAAAAACTAAAAATTTAAATGTTTGCATAGCAAACTTTGTGGTCTCTGAAGATAGATATTTCTCTTTGTACAGGCAAGAACTGTTCCATAATATAATAGAGGATTTCATTATCTCTCTAAATCAAAATGAAGTCCAGCCTAACATCTGTGGAACACTAGATTATTGTTCCATCTCTTCACTTCCTCCTAAGTAATAGGATTATACATCCACATTCTTTGCCAGGTAAATTTGCAGGTCTTTCCTGTGGGCAGAGTGTATTTCTCTATCCCTTAACTCTGGGCTTGGCCATATGACTTGTTTTGACCAGCGGTATTTAGCAGACTTGACATAAGCAGAGGCTTACAATGGGCTTAAGATGCACTGAGGCTGTTACTCGTGTGCTTCTTCTGTCTCCTCAAGATAAACATTCCCTGGCTCACTTGTCAGTCCTGGAAGCAGGATGAGAGACACATGGATCAAAGCCAAACTACCCCAGCCAGAGCCAGCCTGCAAGCAACTGGCCCCCAGTTAGTCCCCAGATACGTGAGCTGAATTGATGGTTACTGGTGCATGTACTGAAATTTGGTGATTGGTATACAGCATTCTTTTGGCCACAGTTTATTGATATAAGCCCCTTCTTACCAAGATTACCAGGTCCTCAGCTAATGCCAGTTTCCACAGCTATACCCTCTGCCTGGGCTGTGAACTACATCTAAAGGTAGGGGTTCTGGGGCAGCTCCATTCGCTCAGTGACACATCCAGCCATTGTCACCTTTAGCACAGCTCCCCAAACTGTGGTCCTTTGTGCTCAGCCCTCACAGTCACTCATGGCCCTCACTGATTGACTGGTTTTGATTCTCAGATTCATAACCTTGGGCGACTCATTTAATTTTTCTTTGCCTTGCCTGTAAAAGGGAAACAATAAAGGAATTTACTTCATAGAGTTCTTATAAGAAATAAGTGAATACATATAAAGTGCTACCACAGTGCCTATTACAAAATAATTGTGGGAAAAAAGTGCTGGCTGTTTCTATCATGTATTTGTTCACCCAAGTATTCTTCCTCCTAGGTCCTCCCCATCTCAGAGAACCTGAATTTACATGCGTTCACATCTCTGCTCTGATGGAATTCATACTTTCCTTCCCTTTCTGGTCTTGGGAGTTCAACTAACTGTCCTAGACTGGGCCCATCCCTCCTCAATCTGGGATGTATTGAACTTCCAGTCTTAACCTCTGTGAAGAAAGCCTGTGTGAAAGTTGTTTTCTGGGTAACCTGCTGCTTGCAGCTTTTCCTTTCTTCTTGGAAACACATAAATCCTCATGGGGTCAAGGAAGTCCAAACCTTAAGGACACAAAGTTTGGCTGTCCCCTGAGGAGGGGTGGAATGCCTTTCATTCCTTTGAGGTGAGCCTGTGCTAAGAAAAACTAGGTGAGGTTATTTTCTTAATCGGTCATGCTGCTACATCCATTGCTCAATAGATCTGCACTACTAGACTGAATTTTTTGGCTTGTTTTATTTGCTCTGTACCTCCAGAGTAGCACAGAACCCACACTTAGTCGGGGTTTGATAAGTGTTGTATAAATGAATGCATGAAAAATATGGGTTATAGGACCAAGACAATTTCCAAATGAGGGGTGGAGAAATAAACATGAGCACCCACTGTGTGCACAGACTCATGTTCAACACTGAGGCCCATACAGGAAAGGCACCAAGACCCCTGGAGCCCCTGTTCAGTCCTCAAAGACTTAAATCTATAAAGGAAATAAAGCTCAGCCACATGGATCACTTGCTCTGTCCCACAACAGACAGAACCCCCTGAAGTACTTGGTTCAGAAACTGCTGTGGGCTTGACGGTGCACAGGAGGCTCAGGAAAGAAGAGGATGTGGCTTAAGGTATGAAGGTCTGGCTCAGACACTCAGCAGAGGCACCGGCGTACGAGGTGTCCAAGAACATCATGAGCGAAGGCACACTGCAGGAATGACTTCGCTATTTGTGGGAAAGAACAAGACCAGACCGACCTCACTAGAGGGCTTGCGATAGGGAGTCACGGGAGATAAGCTTGGCTATTTCAGGCCGTGACCTGAGTGTGGACATCTGGAAGTCAGGCTGGGATTGGGTCCTGATGAGTCAGGCAGCAGTGAAGGGCTCCTGAGATGAGGACCAGTAGCAGGAGCTCTCACTCCAGGACAGATGAGACCCGAATCCAAGCCAGAGCTCAGGTCCGCTCACCAGAGGGGCAGGCTCCTCTAAGAAAGGGAAATTGATCTCAGTGAGGATGCCTAGTTGCAAGCAACAGAAAAACTCTAGCTAACAACATAAACAAAAAATGATTACACTAGAAAGAAATGGGGGTGTGTAGCTCTTGGTGGGGAGCGGTGTTCCCGGCCCAGAGCAAACAAACTGGTGTGATCAAAATCAGTGTAAGCAAAGGCTAGACTGCGAGAAACCCTTTCACTGCTCACAGCGAGGCCCAGCTCTGTTTGTTCCCTCAGCTGCCACTCTCATCCTGCGTCCCTCTAGCCAGGCACCCACTTGCTTCCCCAGCTGCCCTTTCCGGGAGAGACTCAGCAGGCAGGCCCCCGACATCAGGGACATGAGAGGGGAGGAGGGAACAGTGTTTCTCCGCTACTTCCCCACAGGCTGAGAGGCTGCAGCGGTACATGTAAATGGACAAAGGCCAGGCAGGAGATGCTGGCAATACTGCAATTTACCCCACCGGGTGACTCACAGAATCAAGGAAAATACTAAAGAAGCCGTCCCAGGAAGATGAGGAACCCGCAGAGGGAAATCGGAGGAACTGAAGCTAGGAATAATCTCTTCATGGTTCTGCCTTGGGGATAATTGAATTCCATTTCCATGTCATTCCATTCAAGATTCAGGGAGAAAGACCATCTGACTGGCCTAGCTTGGGTCATATGCTAATCCTCTGGCCAAGGAACGGAGGGAGTCTGCATTAACACGTCACCCAGATTATAACTGCTGAGGCAGTGTCCCCAGCCAAACTCCCAAAGCAGCTAGGTAGGCCAAAACAGACAGTAGTTACCTACTACCAGGTGTGTGTGCTGGGAAAACCTAGGGCCCAGCCGGCCTTGGAGGCAGGGGAGGGAGACAGTATGGAACAGTTACCCGAACTGGTAGATAAATGATGGCAAATTTTGTCACAGGATGCCCAGATATCTAGTTACGCATTATTTCTGGGTATGTCTGTAAGGGTGTTTTTAGAGGAGATTAGCACTTGAACTGGTGGACTGAGTGAAGCAGATTGCCTGCCCCAGTGTTCGTAGGCATGTTTAACCACATTCCAGCCATCCCATAGCCCAGTCAAATTGGCACAATTACCTAATCTTCTGAAGGCCTGAATGGAACCAAAAGGGGGAGGGAGGTTGGAATCTTTCTCTTCCTGACGGCATAGCTGAGCTGCCCACGAGAATGGGTCCCCTCCTCTTCAGCCCTGCCTCGGCTCCTCCTGCTGTCTCAGCCTGTTCCTTGCTCTCTGCATGGACTCCTGCCAGCAGGGAAGCCAGGCCCCCCTTTATAATCCACCCCTAAACTTCAGATGTCTTCAACTCGCTTCCTCCTTTGCCCAGAGGTAATCCTTTTTCCTGTCCTCCCAACCCTCAGAGTATGGTGGAGAGCAGAGAGGAAGACCGGGCCCCTTCTCCAAGCCTTACACCCCCATCCCAATCCTCGATGTTTTTAGGAAGCAGCAGGCGGGCGGGGGGGGCCTGACTGAGACTGAAGACAAGACAGCAGCTCATTAAGGAAGCCGAGAACCAAGGGAGGTGACTAACGGGGTCAGCCGCAGAGCTCAGCATGAAGAGCGGTGAGCAACAGCATGAGGACTGACTGGGAGCAAAGAGGAGAGGAGAGGAGTCGCGGCCCAGAGCGGGCAGGGCTCTCACTCCTGGAGAATTCTCTCGGGACACAACAAAACCAGCCTGACCTTCTCCCTCCTGGGAGCTGTCATCTCAGAAAAGAGGAAAAGAGGACTACTCTGTCAGCTTGTGCAGGGTGAGCACCCACTATGTGCCAGGCAGGATCCCAGGCACACAGCAGAGTTGATCAAGGGCACCACAACCCTTGCCCTCATTAAACTCACATCCCGGTGGGTGACATGCAGACTCGGTGCATGTTCCATGTGTGTTTCAGTGTGTACATGGTACAGGCGAGTGCTATCTGACGAGGGCCTGCAAGGCTACTGTGCTTTCTGGGCCATCTGGACCCTCCCCACGCCTGCCCCTGCTCCGCCCAGCCCTACACCGACAGCCGAGGGCAGGCACATGATTCCAACCCCCTTGAGCTGGTGGGCAGCTCGTTCTCATTTCTCAGTTAAGTTTAATTTTGCCAACAGCCAAAGGCAATGACAGCAGCTCTGGAAATCTGGCTGCAGGCACTCTGGCTGGGATAGGCAACCCAGAAATAATTGCCTCTTTGAGTGTTTTATTGGAATGCCCACGTGCTTCCTGCTGCTTACGGGGACTACTCCCTCCCAGGGCCACTAGTTGACATGAGGAATGAACCAGGCCTGTGAGGCTGTTCGGGGCTGCTTCAGGGAGGGGGGCGGGTGGGTAGGCCTCTGGGCTGTACTTTGTCCATCCTCCTTTCTCCAGAGCCACCTTCTTCAAGTGGGAGTTTGGAAAGCACTCGCAATCCCGCCTGTCATATGCACCAGAGCCTCACCACCTTGTGGATGCAGTTTCCTCCCAGGTCTGCCTGGAAGCCCCCACTGCCCTGGAAGCCCCTTGCTGTGCTGGCTGAGGGTGGGTGGGGCCCTGAGACTCGAGCTCTGAAGGCTGCTTTGCCCTTGGAGTCTCCCCCTCGTCACTGTCTCCAGTGCAAGACGCCTGCTTCTCCTTGGTCTGAATAGGGGAACAGGATGTTAGTGACGACAAGACCAGATTTTCCCAGGTGTGGAACCAGCCAGATGGACCCTAATGCTATACCCTGGCTCAGTCCACTGGACCTGCAACTGCACCAAGATGGCCACCTCCTGTGTGGCTGCTGTCGGGGTGAGGAGAGTGCGCAGGCAATGGGCAAGCGTGAAGGGGGAACGACTGCAGTGATGGGAGAGGTTTCACTTATCTGCCCCAAATCTGGCGGCATCTTCTCCAGTCACTGAGACTATCTCCCTGCCTCCAGCCCTGCCAGGGCCTCCCAGGCTCCCTGAGGACCCCACCCCACATCCCTGACTTGGCTAGTTCAGTGGGCAAGTGGAGAGAGGTTCCATCTCCACGCACTTACTTTAGCCCTGGGCCTTGGCTGAAATCCTCTGGGATTACATGCCTGTTGACCATATCCTCTCTAAAATGATCACCCTTCATCTAGATTATGATACGGCCTTCAGGGACATGAGGGAATGGCTGCCAGTGTGGATGCAGGGAGCCCCAGCCCTGTGTGTGGGGCACAAAGACATACACGTGCAGGCAACTCCTGCTGCTGGTGCCTGAAGCTCCAGTCCCCCAACATGTCAGAGGGGCTGCATCATTCAATTCCTTCCCCATCTTGGCTCCTGGAAAACTCCACTCATTCTTCAAAGTCCTGATCAAACATCACCTGTCCTTTAGAGGCTTCCCTGATCCCTTTTCAGGCAGAACTGATTACTCTCCTTCCACTCAGTATTTCACTCTGCAAGTGGCCTTGCCTCGAGCAAGTTACTGCTTATTACATGACTTTTGTGAAATCAGGGTGACAGAGCCCTTTGCACAGGTTAGTGAGGAATCAAAGATAATGCAGCTCTAAAACCTAGTATTGTTCCTGGCACATGAGCAGGGCTCAGAAAACGACAGTTCCCAGAGTGATGGTGGCAATGATCACACTTTTTCTTCTTTTTTCTTCAAATCAGACAGGTAAGGTGTCGACATCCTAACAAGTTTTGAGGGAGGCACACGTCATGCAAAGAACAAACACCCAATCATCATCGCATTCATGAACTACAAAAGGGTCAACAATCACACTTCTGCAGGGGGCTGTGTACACACGCCGTCTCTCATAGGCTGCGGGCTCCTTAAGGACAAGCGCCACAACTGAGTCACTGCTGTCCCACAGCTCCCTGACCGGCTCAGAGTGAGTACCCAATAAAGGGAAATAAATACCAGCATTATCATTAGGATACTTAAACAATACCAACTGGACTTTAGTGCATGTTTACCATGTGCCAGGCACAGTGCCAAGCAATTTACCAGACCTACTCAATCTTCGCAACAACCTGGTAAGGTAAATGTTACCATCCCCATTTCACAGATGAGTAAGCTGACGCTTCTCGAGGTTAGACAGTTTGCCAGAGGTCACGTAGGGAGGAGTGAGGGATGGAGGCAGTTTTTGAACCAGGTCGATCTGACTCCAGTTTTTGAACGACTCCATACTTGACCGCTGAGCATGCTCGGCACTGCAGCCCAGTCCTCAGTCTAGCTGGAAACAGGAACTGGGTTTGGTTTGCTTATGCAGCCCCTGATCCCCACACAGACCCTGGCATGAAGGAGGCTCCCTGGTCAATGTTTCTTGGATTAGATGAGGAAAAAAGATAAAAGGAGACGGAGAAAGGAGGTCAAGGTAGATGAGGCCAGAAGGGGCTGGAGAGGGCTGTGCCCTGGCCCTCAAGTTCACATAACTTTTCCAGGACCCCTTGCCATTCCCACCATCCCAACTTCCAAATGTGTTTGAAAGGGGTTCCCTTGGAAACACACTGAAGCTCAGAAGAATGGGAACCGAGGGCTCAGGTGCTCCCTCCATCCCAGACAGGCCCTCCCCAGCCCCAGGACCCCTGGCCTGACTTGTAGGCCACAGAGAGAGGTTTGTGCTGCATGAGGGTGCCAGCATTTGGGAGAAGAGGAAACACATGTAGACCACAGCACCTTTGTGCCTCCAGGGAGTCACCCTCCCCACCTCCCCTCCCCCCACCAACTCAACATTCAGGGCCTAACCTCATCAGCAGGGGCATGACCGAGGGATGACACCCTTGATGGGGGTGACTCTCCGCTGTGAGTGGGTGGAAGGTGTCTGCTTCTTGTCCTGTCAGCACACTGGGGTGGGGGGAGGCCTGCCTGCGCATTTGACCTCAGAGCCAGGGTCATGGGACTTTGACCAGCTAGCCTAGCCCTTCCTGTAAGCCCCGCTGGTGCGAGGGAGGGAGAGGGAAATTTTAATTTACATGTATTCCCTCAATTCAGAGTCTGGACAGCTATTTTGACTGCTTCACTGGAATATTCTTTAATTCTGAGTTTCTTTTTCTCATTACGGCTTAAAAATTAAAATCCCTCTGCCTTGGGCAAGTGAAGGCGGAGTGAGGGGTGGCTGCTGCCACCACACATTTCTTATTTAAGTGAATTTGGAAACATCAACTGCTTTCTCTCAGGGCAGGTGGCTGAGAGAAGAGGACGGGCAGACATTAGCCTCCCTCCTTCCCGCGGCCTTGGCATTGAGCCCCACAGTTCCTGCAGCCCACCCACCAGGCCCAGTCACACACCCAGTAACACTGTGCTAGTAAAGCTCTTCCCCGTGCATCGTTTCCAGCCGATGCTCACAAGGCCCTGCAAGGCAGGCAGGCAGGTGTTCTTGATCTTGTTTTTATGAATGAAGGAACTGAGTGCCCAGCGCATTTTACAGATGTGAGACAAGCCCGTGAAGCCCTTGGGCAGGGGCCGCAGAGTGGGAGTGGTCCAAGTCGTGGCCCTGCCCCTGCGGATCTCCTCTCTTCTGAGCAGACAGCTGCGCAGGGCTGTGTCTGCTCTTTGCCCCTGGAATACTGAGAGACTCACTCAGGAGCGTTGTGATCTACGGCAGCTCCTGTCACCTCCTGGAGCTTCAAATTCCTTCTGTTTAAAAGAGGGGTCACCCTAAATTATGCCTACAGTCCCCTTGCGGTGGATGTGCCCAGAGCCCTGGGGAAAGGAAGACCGTGTTCTCTGTTGCAGTTGCTCCATCTCGGGGATTCTGGTTCCCTGTCCTTGGCTGCTTCTCCCTGTGTGGGAACACCCGGCTTTCTTTTTCCTGCTCTTTTCTTTCTGCAGATCTCTCCCTGATTTGCTTGCAGAGTCTCACAGGGGTATGCGGTCCACGTGGGGTCTCCCACAGAGCTCCAGAACCTCCCCTCTGAGAGGGGCCTGGAGGAGGCTGGCTGGCCTCAAAGCCAGTTTTCTCGAGCACGTGGAGAGGTGCCTGGGGCCTTCCAAGGTCTGGAACAGGTTCCTTTCACTGGAGGACACAGGGTCTAGGAATGCAAGCGGGGCTGCCTCTCAAGCAGCATTAGAAGTTGTGACTGACTGTCCTGTCCGAAAACAGCAGCACCAGTACCTGCGGGGGACACAGGCTGTGGCGGGAAAAGGAGTTTCTTGTCCCACCTCCGCCCGCATCCCCAGCTCCCCTGAGGACCTAGTAGTTTGCCACATTCTTCTATCCCTTTTGTGGGACTGGACAGCCAAGGGCCCTAAGTACCATGTGACCCTAAACCTGTCCAACAACCTCATGTTTTTGTTCCTGGTGTGAAATGACAGCCACTCTCACCCTGCCTCCTCCCTGGGGAGTGGGAGCAGAGGGCCTGACTGTTCATTCATCACCGCTTCACCCCCAAGGGCCACAGAGGAAATTCCAAACCTGACCTGGGCCAGCAGGAGGGCATCTGGGCAACCAGGGGCTTCTGAGGCTGAGGGGAGGCAGTCAGTGCTCCCTGGGGTTGAAAGCTTAGGATTGCAACTCAAAACCCAACCTGAGGCTGTATCGCTGAGGCAGGGGAAAATCAGGTGGCTCTGGGCTCAAATTTCAGCTGCACCTCAAGCTGTGAAAGCTAGACGACCTCTGGAACCCCGTTTCCCCCTTTGCTTTCCAAAGGGGTGATTATCCCACAGTGTTGTTGCAGGACTGAAGGAAATAATGTACATAAGACACTTACCAAGGCCTCCAGCTTATATTAGGTACTCAGTAAAAGGTTCTGTTATTACTGATGCCAGTATTACTGTTGTGACGGGAGTTAGAAAGTGGAGATGAGAAACAGACATTCTTGTTCACAGAGACACAGCCACAGCAAGCTGTCGGGGGGGATGTCCCCAGAGGGCATCCATCAGAAGCTCTCTGCAGTCTCAAGAAAGCCCAGCCTTACCTCTTTGGTGCCATCTTGTTGACTCAGACATAGACCGGAAGGCTTCTGTTTCCTTGTGACGGCTCACTTACGCTGGGAACAAACCGCATGTTGGGACATTAGAGTCACAGAGACTGGGTAGCCGAGTCGCTCTCCATCAGATAAAGGGGCCCCTGTTCTTATTCCCGTCAGTGGCAGGGGATGACGCTAAGGCTGCACTGAGCGCAGGGGCCAGGCCAGAAGGAACAATGGCTGGGCAGGTGCCAAGGCCTTGGGAAAAACCCCAGGTCCCAAGAAAGAAACCAGAGCTGCCCCAGGGAGCACTGCCTCCCCCTTTGTACTTCTCCCTCTTTGTTCCACCCCCTCCCCATCTCTAGCACCCCCGCCCCCCCATCTCTGACAAGGAGGGTGGAATGAAGCTGAGATAACACAGGGTAGGTGGTGATGTAGACCCTGGGCACCTCTCCCACAGGAGGTAGTTCGAAGTGTTGAGATGATCCCATCGTTAAGGGACCCAAATACAACTGGAGGGCCAGGAAAACGGAGTAGCGATTCCAAGATGCTACCAGCTGTCAGCGTCACCTCACCCCGTCTCTCTCTCCCAGTCCCAGCCCCCTGATTTTCCCTTCTCTTCTGACTCTCTTTCCCACTCTCTGTTCTCTGCCTCTTCCTCCTCCTGTCCTTCTGCACAGGCTGGCTTTGCAAGTTTTCAGCTTCTGTTCCCAGACCCGCCTCTACGCAGACAGGAGGGTCTCTCTCTTTGCTTTTCGTGTTCCATCTCTTCCCTCTGATCACCTCACCCAGAAGTAGGGATCCCAGCCTCCTCTGATACAGGCTCAGAGGAGAGCTGAGTCCCTGGGCTGAGACAGTTCGGGGACCTCTGGGGCACATGGGGGGCAGGGGCTGGGCTGTGGGGAAACGGGAAGCGGGAAGCGGGAATCGGCTCGGGAGAGCATGGAGATGGCGGCTCAGGAGAGCATGGAGATGGCACAGATAAATGAGATGCAGCGTTGGTTGGGCTCTGGCTGACTCGCCACCTCAGAGGAGGGACCTGGGCGGGGGACGTCACCGCTGGAGCTGTTGCTGACACTGACGCCAAGCCCAGTCCTACCCTAAGGCCTCTCCCGGCCGGCCGTGCTAGCTTTTCTTGGCCTTCCCATTAAGGGGCAGGTCTAGGGAAGCAAATTTCATCTCTAATGTCACTTAGAACACCAATGTGGTTTTCTTAGACTGACATCCGCCTTCCTACATCCTCACCTCTGGTCTCACCACTTGTCTTAATAGATGTACTAATGTGCACATGAGCATTCACTGTCTTACACGTGGGTGCATACTTTTTATATGTGTGTACAGCATATATGCACATGTATACACACACACGCACATACACAACTCCCACCTGTCATCTGTTTCCACCAGTCAGAGGAATAAACTGGGCTTCCAAACAGTGGGAGGGTACTCTAGGGAGGTGACTCGCTCTGGGGGTGGTACGAGGAAGAACTTCGGTGTGCTCTTGTCTGCGGGCACCTTAATGCCATGTGCCTCTGGACTTCAGGGACCACACATTTGAGCCAAAGTAAGCCCAGCATTTGGACAGGCATGTGTGTCCTTGAATATGTGCATTTCCAACTTCATAATCACAGAGAAAATGAGAAGGAGTGAGGTTGGCAGGCAATATGTGGAGGAGGACAATTTCAGTAGGGCCAGAGTCTTTAAAAACTGACTCCAAGAGAAATGTCATCATCACCCCCCTCTGCCATCTACCCCCAAATTGAATGTATCTTTCCCTCTTCATACTAGGAAGAGTTGAAATCTCACTTGTTACCTAAGTCCCAGGAATCCAGCTAAGCTGGGACAGAGGGAGGGTTCCACGTGTGAATGTGAATACTAATGCCACGTAAAGCACATGCAAATGAGTTGGAAGCAAAAATAAATAGCTTGTGGGTCTTGAAAATGAAAAAGAGCAATTAGCCTGAGGTGAAGGCAGTGGAAGAGCCACAGCCTGTGTAATGGGTGGAGGGTGACCCCACTCCAGTCCTCTGAGGATCCCGGCCTGTGACGTGGTTTGTCTGGGTCATAAGCAACCAGCTGACAAGTACTTGTCAAATGTCCACCTGACATGGTGGCAGAGGTGGATTTTCTATGAAGCCAATGAAGCTTAAGCTTCACGCTTCTCATTTGCACAGGCCCCTTCCAAAGACTGATCTTGATTTTATGTTTATAATTTTGTATTCTTTTTCTTCAAGAGGGCTTCCCCAAATTGCACAAGCTTTGGGATCCACAGAAACCTCTGCAATGAGGAGAATAAACTCTCTATTCTTAATTAATTAGCAGCCTCCTTTGAAATCATCTCTCTGTCAGAGATGCCCACCTGTCCACATGGCCTTGTATGTCCCTTCCTCTGGCTGGAAGAGGACCAGATGCCCTCCAAGGCTGCTCCTGGCTCCAGGACTCCACAGTCTTCTGCCTTGAGGCTGGTGGAGGAGGAGGATGAAGATAGCTGGTTTGTTGTTAAAGGTAATATGGCCCTCCTGCCCAAACCCTGAGGACTTCAGGGAGCGAGGACCTGATAATAAAAATCATAGCTTACATTTGTAGAGACTTTGAGAGTTTCTAAAGGAATATGTCATTTGATCTTCACAACAACCTTGAGGCAGGGAGATGTATTATGGAGATTTGTTATAGACAAGGAAACTGAGGCTCAGAGAGGTGAAATTACAGTAATAGCTCATACTCCCAACACTGTTATAACAGCAGGAGATTATTTATTATTACTATTATTATTAAGGTATCATGGATGTACACTCTTATGAGGTTTGAAGGTTTCACATGAAAACCATTGTGGTTACTACATTCACCCATATTATCAAGTCTCCCCAAAACCCCATTAAAGTCACTGCCCATCAGTGTAGTAAGATGCCACAGAGTCACTATTTGCCTTCTCTGTGCTACACTGTCTTCCACGTGACCCCCCACACACCATGTATACCAATAATAGTGCCCCTCAATCCCCTTCTCCCTCCCTCCCCACCCACCATACCCCCATCCCTCCCTTTTGGTAACCTCTAGTCCCTTCTTGGAGTCTGTGAGTCTGCTGCTGTTTTGTTCCTTCAGTTTTGCTTCATCATTATACTCCATATGAGTGAAATCATTTGGTACTTGTCTTTCTCTGCCTGGCTTATTTCACTGAGCATAATACCCTCCAGCTCCATCCATGTTGTTGCGAATGGTAGGATTTGTTTCTTTCTTATGGCTGAATAATACTCCATAGTGTATATGTACCACATCTTTATCCATTCATCTACTGATGGACACTTAGGTTGCTCCCATATCTTGGCTATTGTACATAGTGCTGCGATAAACATAGGGGTGCTTATGTGTTTTTGAATCTGGGATCGTGTTTCCTTCAGGTAAATCTCTAGGAGAGGAATATCCGGGTCAAATGGTAACAGCAGAGGATTACCATTGTACTCATTTAATCTGCACAATGACCTTATGAGGTAGGTACTATTATTATCTTTATTTTAACAATAGGGAAACTGCCAAGAGGTTAAGTAACTTGCCCCAGTCAGGCTAAAGTCGGGTACAGCCAAGATTCAAACTCAGGCAGTTTGGAGGCAGAGTCCATAATCTTAATCGGTTCACTACTTAATAATTTGTGCATGGTCACGGGTCAGAATTCAAATCTCCATCTGTCTGATCCCAGATGCTTTTCTCACCACTACTAAGCACTTACACCTCCCTAAGGAACCAGAAAGTGCTAGC
This sequence comes from Manis javanica, assembly GCF_040802235.1. Lineage (NCBI taxonomy): Eukaryota > Metazoa > Chordata > Mammalia > Pholidota > Manidae > Manis > Manis javanica. The sequence goes on along the minus strand of NC_133169.1, from coordinate 85,727,748 downwards.
CGCTTGAAGGGAGCCTGAAGGGAGAGGCAAGGGGATTGGTGGAAAGGCAGAGTTGGTCTAAGGACCCGGACGTGGCTAGGGAGGGAAGAAAGGGTACCAGTGCTCCTCCCGGGTTGACAGTTCAGGGTGGGGGGTGAGCCAGCAATCACCAGCCTGCAAAGGGCCTGAAGAGACTCTTCCCTGCGGGCCCTCAAGAACCTGAAGCCTTTGACCATCTCTCCCCACTCATGCCAATTCCCGGACAAATGAACTAAAGATTATGGTCAGAGGCATGTTTAGGGAGATCACCATGGCAACAAAGTGAAGGATGATGGATTGGGGGTGAGGGTGAGTTAGGAGACAGCTGCAAAAATCCAGGACAGAAGTGATAAGGTCCCAAAGGAACCAAGGTAGTGACCAGAGTACAAAGACGAGAGATGCTGCAGGAACAAGTGAATGCAGAGTGGACACGGATGTCCTCCTGAAACGGCACAGCCCGCATTCAAGCCCCAGGGGAGGAGGGGAGACAGAAGTGTGGGAAGTGTGGGGGGCAATAAACAACGAGGTCTGTAGGATGAGCAGCCCCGGGGTCACCTGCTGGAGGTGACAACATTTCATCTGCCTGCTTTCTGGGTCTGCAGTCTTACTGGTTCCCCTGGGCTGTGTGTGTGTGTGTGTGTGTGTGTGTGTGTGTGTACACAAGAGTGTCAGCCCTGGGCTCCAGGGCCACATCACAGGGAGGTGAGCTATGGGGAGCACCAGGGAAGCGTGATTCAGAGTCTCATTCCCACTGCCCTTCGCTGTGCTGCAAGGACAGTTTAATGTAATATATGATTACCGCTGCCCAGCAAGGCTGCGCTGTACACAGAGCTCCCGCCTTCCCCCTGCCCCCTCCTGCCTGCCTTCAGACTGTAAATCAGTTTTCAATCCTGAGTGCTACCTGTGAAGTTCAATCTCAGGATCCTTGCCTCGTATTCCTGCGTCCCTGGCGGGTAGTTCAGGCTCTGAACGGTGCCTCTTCCCCTAGTCCTGATTCGGACAGCCTTCCGGTCCCAGCTGATGGTGGGAGGGGCAGTGGGGGAGCTGGAGTAGGCTCTAGGGGCCCTGGGGCCCTGGCTTGAGGAGTGGGAGTGGGTGGTTCCGCGTCCACCTGACTCAGCCAGGCCTGACCCAACACAGTACAGCCCTGTGGACAGAATCTGGGTTAACTGGGCAAGAAGGCACTGAAACTGACTCCTCCTCCCAGAAGGGCAACTTTCTCCTAGTCCTGCAGGGTGTGCCGGAAGGAAGCAGGTGGGCACTTTCCCTGGAGAGTCTCCAAAAACAGTGCCTCCACCGTAGGCTGATGTGGTGATAGAGGCACCAGTCATGGCTTTGCCCTGAGCTGGGGTGGGAAAACCCACGGGGGTGGTAAAAGGACAAATCTTGATTTGTACCTAGAAGGTACCTTGAGGACTTTGATTCTCCCATTTTAAAAAAGTTGAATGTCTTGCCTCTCCCTTCCTGCCCCTTTTTACTAGGATGACTGCAATTGCCTCCTCGCTGGTCTATCTGCATCCACTAGGACCCTTCTAATTATTCCTTCTGCTGAGTGGAGATCAGCTCATGCCTCTTATTTCCCTGATTAAACCTCTTCGTGAACTTCTCTCTTCCCTCAGGATAATACCAATTCCTCACCATGGCTCACAAGACCTTAACCATCATCAACCTCATCGGGTACCACTCCTCCCCTCATTGCCTCATTGATTTCTGTTTCTCCAACACTTCTGCCACAGGGCCTTTGCACTGGCAGTTCCTGAAACCTGAAATGCTCTTCCCCTGGCTCCTACTCTTCCAGGTCTGTTCCTGTCACCACCCTTCCCTGATTACTCCATCTGAAGTAGGTTCCCCTTTCCATCTCAAAACTTTGTAACTTTATAATTTGTAGCTTTGTAACTTATATAACTTGTAATTATGTATTCATCAGCTGGTTTCCTCATTTTTGGTGGGTTTTCCCCACTAGACAAGAATCTGTGAGGGTAGGGACCACACTGTCTTATTCACTACTGTATTCCAGTTGCTTAGCATAAAGCCTGGCACATCGTAGGTATGAATTAAATATTCTTTGAACTGAATATATGGGAGATGGCTGCCAGCAGAAGTCTTGTAAATTGAGGCTGACTTCACCTACCCATATCACACCCTCACTTGCAAAAAGCAAACAGATTGGTCCATCTTTTCCTAGGAGATTAGGTTTGCACCTGCCCTGGAGGAAGTAGGTTTCCCCCAGGGCGTCAGCAATCTTTCCTCTCCTCTCCTTTGGGAAAACTTTCAGCTATGGCCCCTTCCAGCTGTACCTGGAGCTGCTGCTCCAGGGACAATGAGTCAATGGCCAGTGTTCATGACCTCTTACTCCCCATCAGGTCCCTGGGTCTCTGCAAAGCATGGCCCAGCTCAAACAGATACTTGTGCCCACTGGTGGGGGCAGGGGAGAGGAACATGAAAGGAAGAGGGAGTGTGGGGGCCAGAAACTCAAAAAGGAGGCAGTGAAGGGAGACTGAGGAGGCAGCTCTTCCCTGCATTATAATATCCATGAAATAAATGCAAACGAACTGAAAGCAACTTTTGAATAAGCAGCTTTTATTGAGGGAGCTCCTCTAATCCCTAAATGGCTTTATTGACTGAGAGGAGCTTCCTAGTGGAGGGAGTGGGAAATGTGAACTCACTGTCAGGAACCATTCTGCAGCGCCCGTGTCCCTGTGCTTTCAGATTCCAGACATGCTCCTGTGGCTAATGGAACTCGCAGATCTGCAGCCTCTGCTTCCACACTCCCCTCCCCTCCCCCACGCCGAGTCTGGGAAGCCTGGCCTTTGGGTTTGTGGGAGGCTGAGGCTGCTGACGCTGCAACGCAGTTACAGATGTTGAGTGAATCTCTGAGACTGTAAGCAACTGAGTATGGCTACCATGATACAGTTCTCTGGGCTCTCTGGTATAACACCTGGGCTTGTAAAACTTCCCTGTGCCTGTGTGCAAAGGCCTGCGTGCTGTGTGCACTGGGGAGTTTATGTCCATGTATGCACATCCCTGGGAACCAGCATCACGGTGTTTGTCTGTACATCTGTCTGTGTGTGTCTCTTCCTGCCACTGCCTCCAATGTCCCCATTTGTATTCCTCCTCAGGTTATAGGGTGCTGGCCTCAGATGGGAGTCATGCTTTTTCAAGGACTAATGACGTTTATCAGAATGGTAAGGAACTAATGACACATGAAGGCCCCTGGGCTATGGAGAAAAGCCAAGATAACACGTGGGGACAGAGTGGAAGCTTGGGGACCTTGGGGTCTGTGGATAAAATTGTAATATTTCCAGAATATCTCGCCAGGTTTTAGTGCACCTGCATATCAACAGGCGTTCCTCAGCAGATGGAGAGAAGTACCTCATCTCCATATCAGTGAGTAATTACCTGGGCAACCGAGGGCTTATCTGAACCTGAGAGGTGAGGGGGAGGTCTGGCTCACTTCTGCCAGAGCAGGAAAGAGAAAACGGCCCAGGACCACAGTTTGTAAGCAATAAACGGGTTTTAAACTTTATTTCTCCCTTTGACTGATTTTGGTTTTAGAGGTATTTTGCCTGGGATTTCCTTTCCCCAGAGTTACAGGGTCTCAAGGACCTTGTCCCTCAGAAAGGCATTTTGGTGCTGTTCCGATTTTAGAGGGTGGGTGGCTGGGGACAAGGAAGGCCCAGGGGATGTTGGAAATATATCATCAATATTCCTGGCCTGGCCTGCCTACCTCTTCTGGAACCCTCCATTCCCTGCTTTGCTGCCACCCTCCCAAAGGACTCACCTTGGCTATGGAACTGTGAAGGGTAAGGCTGGCTGTTCCACTCTCCCAGCCTCTGCCGCTCCGGCCCTTACCCCAAGCTACGTCCTGTCCAGATATGGAGAGGGGGCTGCTCCTTGGTATCAGACAACACAGAATTCTGAAAGGGACAGGGACACATACACAGGCCTTGGAGCACTAAAACCTGGAAAGTTGTCTCGTGGATATGGAGCCTATCAAGACTAATTGGCCTCAAACATTTTTCTAAATGGATTCAGGGACAGATGAGTTGTCACTGGAGGAGAGGAGAGTCCAGAAGCCTGCAGACCATCCACATTAGAGGGACCTGGAACTCCTTTAGCAAGAACTCCTTTCATTGGTCAGAGAAGATAAGGGATAGCCTCATCCTAGAGGTTTCAGATATCTCTGCAGTCCTGGGCTTGCAGCACACTGGGGCTCACTTCACTGGAAAGATCTTCTACCCAACCCCCCGAGAGGCAGCCACTTCTCCCCACACTGGAGCACTCCGCCACCTTAGCACTGCCTGGAGCACAGGAAGTGTCCAATAAATATTAGTTGTTGTGAATATTAGCATAATCTCCTGCTGGGAAGTCTCTGAGTGTGGTCCCTGCAGAGAGGACTAAGCCTCTAGGACCTAGGAGTCAGGAAGGGTGGGAGCGGTGCAAAGCAGGCATGGTGCCAAGATGCCCAGCTGGAGCCCCCTGGCCTCTGTGGGGGCCTCTCCTTCCCTGCCCTGGCTTCCCAGCCGTACTCTTTCTGGGCTCTGCAGGGAGTCCTCCCTCTGCCCCAGGCAGGCCCAGTGACCTTTCGCTCAAGTCTGCAAATATATTCTTGGCGAGTCTTGGAAATGAAATTGTGCTCAACATTTGTACAGGGCTTTTCTGCCGCCCAGCCCTTTACAGACATTAGTTAATCAAATGGAGGAGGTGGAGAAGGAGGAGGGCCTGGCCTCTGTAGTCAGGATGCTAGGCCTTCCTGCCCTGGGCAGCTCCATCCAGTCTCATTTCTCCCTTGGTCTTTGCCTGCAAGGCAGGACTTACTCGGAAGAGGAAGTGACTCCCGGGGAGGTGGCCACCGAGGCAGAAAGCAAAGGGAGCAGGGAGTTTAACAATATACTGAGTAGGTCAGAGGCTTCCTGCGGGCATCCTGTCCCACCGCCAGCCACGTCCGGCAACTGGCTCCGTCTCAAAGTACAGTTTTGTGTCTGCCGTGAATGGGTCAGCCCTCCATTTGGAGGACATGAGGACGGACAGACAATAACTAAAGCCAGAACAGTTGTCAAGGTTCCTTCCCAGAGGGCTAGGGGAACAGGGCACACAGCTGTCTGGCCTGGTCTAGGGACAGGTTTGACCTCTCAGCCCATCTGGGAGTCACAGACCTGGACAGCAGAAACTAGCCTGGAGAGAAGTGCATGAACCTCTTCCCTCCCTGCTCTTCCTGGGCGCTGGGGTTGGAGGGGAGCCATTCCAGCCCCAGCGGAGTCCTATGCACAGCCCGCACCCCAGGAGTCAGTGACTGGGGCTGCCCTCCAAGGGGCAGCAAGTCAATCCCCACCGGGGCAGAGAGAAGGGGCGGGGGTGGGAGGGATCAAGGGCTAGGCCTGGGGAAGCCCAGGGAGAGAGACGGAGACCAGTTACAGAGACGGGCTAAGGAAGAAAGAGACCATATTCCAGACTGATGCCTGTGGGAGAAAGGAGAGGAAGGAGACTGGAAGGAGAAGGGGAGAAGCAGCAGCTTCACAGGCTACAATGGCATCCAGAGCGAGGAGTCCTGGCACAGCCAGGGGCAGCCCTACATAGGAACCCCCCCAAGGAGTCTGAGGGCTGCTGCAGGCCCAGGAAGAGAGCCACCCGCCGGGCCCTGGGGCCGCATCGCGGACTCCCACCGCCGGGGCTCAGGCTCCTCCAGGAGGCAGCGGTGCTCATTCTCCCCGTCTCATCACAGGCACCACCAGCCTGGAGACCTGGCCCCTCCGCCCATGAAGAGTGTACCCCCCAGGCCTGCCCCTGCGCACCCCGATCCCATCAGTCTGACTGGGCAATCAGCAACACTGGAGGCCCTGCCAAGCCTGGCAGAGGAGGGCCTGACCTCCCCTTACCATAATTATCTGTCTTATAAAAATAGGCATTGAACTTCACAAAACCAGTAAAGGCTTCAGGGCCAGAGCAGAGGAGCAAGCAGGAGCCCAGGCACCTCTGGTGATACTCAGGCCAGCTCCAAGGGCAGAACAGCACCTGACAGCTCCCTCCCCGCAGGCCCAAACCCAAAGGCTGCAGAGCTCCTGAGCATGCAACAGGAGAGGCTGGAGTCAGACCCAAGGAAGGACTGGCTGGCTGGCAGGCACAGGAGCCCTGGGATGGTTCCTTCCCTTCTGTGACGGGCAGCCTAACGGAGCCTGCTCTCTCCCTGCACAGCCCTCACTGGTTCCAGAAAACCTCAGGATCTTCCCATCGAGTTACCCAGGCAACCACAGCCTAGCAGTACTCACAGTGATGATGGAGAGAGAGCGCTGACAGCAGGCCCAAAACAGGCTGCCAAGGTAGGGGCGCACGTCTCAGGGTGAGCAGAGGTGAGGGAGGCAGAGGCTTCAGGCCAGAGCAAACATCCCTTGCCTCCCTGTCCAGCCTGTTCCAGGATCTGTTTTCCTGTAATCTGTGGGTTTATATAGCCCAGTCCCAGGTGGGTGAGCAGACAGCATCAAAGCTTCCCTCACTGTCAGGAGGGACTGGGGGGCTCCCCAACAGCTTCCCAGAATGGCAGATGCTGAGGCTACTAGCCCAGCACATGGGCCAGTGGTACCCCTGCTTTCAAAGGTTAGTAGGACTGTCTTCCTTAACCACACTTTCTCTCCATGATGGTCCCCTGGGAGGTGGTGTTGTTAAGGGATCACTAGCATGGGCTGCTTTGGAATCGGACCAAAGAGGGTTTGGCTTTTGTCTTGGTCTCTTTCTGAGACTCTGTGACCCTTGGGCAAGTCATTACTCTCTCAGTCTGTTTTCCTAACTGAAAATGGCGATAATATGACGAATTCCCAGGACTTAATAATATTATACATATAATATGCTTGTGCAAGGCCTGGCACTGGATCAGTTTTTCAAAAATTAACTCTTTTAAAATTTTATTTTTATTATCATTAAGAGTGCCTCGGTTTACTCATCTATAAAATAGGGATCATGATTCAGTGGATTGTTTGAAGACTACACAAGATAAAACATGTGAAATGATTAGACTAACACCTTATTCGTAGAAAGTGCTCAGTGTGATTATTATGATTCCTATATCCCCCTTATGCCCCCAGTCCTTTGATTATAAACTGGGGAGCATCTTTCTCATCCAAAGTCCTAGTTTCCTAAGCAACAGAGGCTGTGAAAATGAGGCTTCTGAAATTTAGGGGGGAGGTCATTCCTAATGTCCCTATCAGTGAACTTCCAACGGGACCAGGAAAAAACCTTTGACCTCTGCACCCTCCTCATTTCCACCTCAGGAGCCTAAGCTTCCCTGAGCAGACTGATGTTCAGCTAATGCCCAGCATCCTGGAGAAAAAGGGTAAAGGATCATTTAGAATGGAAAATAGTTGTCCCTACACAGAGGGTCAGATGCCTGGCAGGGGGAGGGGACACAAGGAAATGGATGAGACGACCACATGGGTGTGCCACACAATGCCTCAAACGCTCCCATCTTTCACTGTTGCAGCTGAGATGTCATTTCTGCAAGGAGATCTTGGCTACACCTGAGCAGCCGCTCCCAAGCCTACACGGTCTTCCTCCCTGTAAACCCCAACACTCCTCCAGGACCCAGTCACACTTCTGACACCGAGACCCGTGAAGGGGCTTACTTGTGACACATCTTCCTTATCCTCAGCCTTTTCCACACATCTGTGCCTCACAGGTCTAATCGCACATGAATTGCCAGATGGGAGTCCCAGGGGTCTCTAGGGTGTACCACAAACTAAAGTGTGGGCTAAAACTGCTGCCAGAAGAACTTAGGTGAAACCTCAGGGAAAATGTCCTGGTCAAGCATGCCGGGAGACACAGGGAAAAGGCTGTAAGCGAGCTATGGAATCTGCTTCTCTGTGGACTTTCTGAGAAGGCCCCACCCCTGACCTCTACTGCCCTGGAGAGCTTGCCAGTTAATGCCTCAGTCAAGGTGGACTGGGGCTGAGACTGTCAGGACCCTTACGACGCTGAGGAAGGTGAGGCAGCCCTCATTCCAGACCTGGCCAGCGGCCCCACTGCTGGCCTTGTCTCTTCCTTCCCCTAAGCCCTCGCCTCAGTTGCCTGGAAGACCTGCCACCTGAATGCCCACAGCAATCCGAGGCCCTGTGGGATGAGGCAGGGCTCCTGCAGACCCAGAGTCTAGGGAGAAGCAGTGACTCCAGGCTCTGATGTCAGGAACCAGGTCTGAGGATGACGCAGACACGTCTTCCCCCAGAATAAATTCATAGGCTCGGGCCTGTGCCCTCAGCTGTGCTGGCAACAAAACCACTGTCTCCAGCCCAGAGACCTGATCCTCCACACCAGCCACCATGCCCTGGACTCTCCCCATTCTTTGAACAGAGAGAACTTGGAGGTGCTAGAAGCCCAAAGCCAGGCTTTTCCTGGGACTGTGTTACCTGACTCGGCATCTTACCCTTCCTGTGCCCATAAATCAATGCCCACACAGGCTCTGTTACTGGAAAGGAAGAATTCCTGAGGGTCTGTAGCTCTGGGGTGACTGGGTGGGGGATGAGGAAGTATGAGGGAGAACTGGGGAGAAAGCAGGAGCATGGCCTTGGGAAGCCTCCCCTTCCTGGGCTTTCCTTTAGGGCAGTGGCTGCCCAGAAAGCCCCAGCTGTGTCAGCTCAGGGCAGGAATGTTCCACACCCCACTGACCTGCTCAGCACTCCCGCCCCACCCCATCCCCGTCTGACGCCCAGACGGTCCAGGAACAGTCCCAGAGGAGTGTGTTAGATCTGGAAGAAAGAACAAAAGGCTTTTCTTTTCCATGGTGAAGAACCTAGTGGGCCAGGCATGGGCAATAGCAGCACAGTTTAATCTGGAAGTCATTCCGGAGAAGATTCAGCTCCCCAGAGACAGCCAAACCACAGACAGCTGCTGGGAACTGGCAGAGGGCCAGGAGTCGCACTGTCCCCAAACTGGGACCCACCTGGCCTTGGCTGTGGCCCCCAGGTGGAGTCCTGCCCGGCTTGCTGATCTCCCAGAGGCAGAAGGCAGTTTCCTTCCAGCCCAAGGAGTCTCAGGGACAGGTCAGAAAAGCCAATTTTATCTCAAGTCTGCCCCTGCCTGCTAGAAAAAGATTGCTTCTAGTTCTCAAAGGGTCTGCCCTGCTCAACTCAGATTGACAGGTGGACAGACAAAAATTTCCACTGTTCTCAGAGTCCAACAAGCAGCCCAGAATCCTCTCCCGGGATGACTCAGGAGCGCCCCCTGCTGTCTGGTTTGGCTGAAACCAATCAGGAAGCAGAGGAAGCAGGGCTAAAGCAGATTCTCGCTGCCGCCGCAGAAAGGGAAACACTCTATGCCGGCCTCTCTGTACACTGCCGGAACCTGAGTCAGAGCTGGGCTTACCCAGGGGTCACCAGAGGAGGGGATGTCCAGAGAGTAGTTGACCTGGCCGATGGACAACACACTGGGCTCTGCAGCCTAGCCTCTGGGCCCATACCCACAGCTCTGAGGAGGGCTGTCCGTCTGCAGATGTCCCTGGCTTCAGGAGAAAAAGTCATGTTCTAAGAAGCAAAATCAGTCACCTCCTCTGAGCCTCAGAGAGAACAGGCTGTGCCACGCTCAGTGAATCATCTCAGTGAATGTGTGGCGGGGTGTCTGCCAGGCTTGGGGAGCATAGGAGAGACCCTGCTTCTCCCCAGCAACTCCCCCAAATGCCAGTGGGACACATCCACATGTACCATTATAAGACAGATAATAATAGCTGTTTCCAAAAGGACCTGTGGCTCCACGTGCCTGTAAGCTCAGGAGAACTTGAAGATTCTTCGGCTCTGTGGAGCCCCAGCAGTCTAGGAGCCTACAGGATTCCACAGCCCATCCCAGGGGCTGCCCTCGCTTCCGACCACATACTACTCCCCACTCCTAGTTCATTCTTCAATATGATTTAAATCCATCTTGCTGCATCCTAAACAGTGGCAGCTAGAGGGAAGGATCTTCCTCTAACACTTACCATTTTCAAGATCAGACACAGGAGAGAGGGAGGGGGAAAGAGGCCAACACTGAGAAACCAAGAGAAGAGGGAGCAGCGGCAAGAATAACGGGTGAAAACCAAGTAAGACCCAAAGAAACCATCTGACAGGCTAGAGAGGTAGGAAACAAGCCTTGGCATTATCTCCAGTCATTCTCCCTCTAAACATTCCAGAGCTGCATCTCTGTACTCACATTAGATGCAACTGTGAGTGTGACACACATAATACACGTACACACATACACACTCATGTGCTTAGTTCGTGGGACAGGCCTGGCTTATGTGGAGCTGGGGCAGCCAGTAGTGTCTTTTGGCCCAGAGAGTTCTGCCCCCACCTGCATGGTTATCTTCCCCTCCTCACACCGCACTCCCTGACCCCCAGCCTCCAAGCCTCACAGCACTAGTTCTTTGGGCTTCCAAAAGAGCTCCCTCCCTGGGTGCCACCTCCACGCAGTGCTGAGCTGCTGGAATGGGGGGACGGAAGGAGGAGAGCGGGTTCTCTTCCTTCCAGAGCACCAGCCCAGCAAACAGCCCCACTTCCCCCCACTCCACTCCACCTCTTTCATCCCTGCCAACGACAGCCGCAGAAACAGCTCTCCTCACCCTGAGCAGTGGGCTGCAGGGGACATACCTACTACCAGGACAGGAGACAACCGGGGCTCGGAAGAGCCTGGGCCAGCAGCACTTCCAGCAATGCCAATACTTTGTCTCACTTTCCTGCCATCATTTAAAAAACAAATGGGAAAGCCCTCCCAGTCAATCCCTACAGCCACTTTTCAGCCACCTCAGCTTCCCCACAAGTCCCCACCCAGGCTGCCCCCAACCCTACCCTGCCTGTATTTCTCAGACCATGGAAAGCCACTCCAGGATATCCCACCCTGAAAGACGGATCTGCTCTTGGAATTCAGAGACAGGGACGGATTTGGCCACACACTAGCAACCTGCTTCCATTAACTCCTATGTCCAAATAATATCTTTAAATCACCAGGGATGAGGCTGGGGGAGGGGAAGGCCAGTCTGTGACATCAATCTTCAGCCCACTTCAGCGAGGATTCCTCCTTCAGACCTGGCCTGGGCCAGGCAGGAGAAGAACCCTGCACACACATACTCTGGGGGCTTCCGGGGCAAAGCAATGGAAGTGAGACCTCCCCTCCCCACCCCACCACACCCCTGCCCCACCATGACTCTTCTGACCCAATTCCTTTGCACCAGCCCCTGGGTTCTTGGAAAAAACAACATGGACATGGGCTCAGGCCGCCACTCCTGGAAGTTTCAGAGGTCTGGATGCTCCTGGGGGCACCCTGACCCCTCGGCCTTCAAGGAGTATCTCCTGCATGACCAGCACCCAGAGGCACCCAAAGGGGAAGGGCATGAGAGGAAAAGAAAAATCTTCACTGCAGTTTCAGTTGACTCATTCCTCCTCTAATCATCCTACCTGGCGCCCTCATTTTACGGATGGGGAAGTGGAGGCTCAGATGGGCTGGCTTGCCCAAAGGCACCAGCTAAGAAAAGGAACAGATCTGAGTCAAGCAATGCTTTCCATAGCACAGGTCTTCTGCCCCTAAAACCTGCTTCAGGGAGAACATGTACTGGTAGGCAAGGGAGCCAGGGAGCAGGTGACATTTCAGTTGCTAAGTGCGCCCTCCTAGGTGGGGAGGGAGAAGGGGATTAAGAGGCGCTGTAATTCACAATCAAAGTATAGGCAGGTCACAGGGAAGGCAATACAGCCCGGGGAAGACAAGCAGTGACTCTATAGCATCTTACTACGCTGATGGACAGTGACTGCAATGGGAGGGTGAGGACTTGATAATACGGGTGAATGTTGAAACCACAATGTTGTTCGTGTGAAACCTTCATAAGATTGTATCTCAATGATACTTGTATGAAAAAAAAAGAAAAAAAGAAAAAAGTGCCCTCCTACCCTTGGCCCTGGAACACAGAATCATCGGCCCAAACTATAGTCTGGGCTGTCCTGCACACGCTGCCTGTCTCTAAGCCAGCCCCCAGCTGGGAGGTTTGCACATCTTGGGGATGGGCCAGGTGGGGCCTGGAAGGCAGAAGGGACAGAGAAGGAAATGCTGGCACTTCCCCAGGACCCCCAGAGCAGGAGAGGGGATGAGGGCTGGGCAGATGGGCCTGAGCAGGCCGTGGGGGAAGGCTGGGCCGCAGGGAACGTGAGGGCACCATGCTGCCTGGCTGACACATGGCTTTGCCCAGCTGGGCACCTGAGCGCGCCTCCCTTCCTCCATGCTCCCTGCCCCTCTCTCTCCAAACTGCCTGCTTCAGATGTGATTCTGTCTAAATGGCCCTCCTCCCCCCACAAAGGAAGTGGCGTGTGGAGGGATGCTGTGGACTGATGACTGACATCACAGACCCCCCCAGCAGCAGCAGGCTGGGGAACTGGCAGCCCAGACCACAACGGGAGCAGCTTGCGATGCTCTGTTCCAGCAGATTGGAGAGGGTTCCCCAGGGCTCAGACCTGAGGCTGAGGAGCCAGGATGGGAAAAGCAGGAAAGAGGAGGCCCCTGAGCTCTTGGCCAACCAGACGGTTAATTGGTGGCTTGGAACAGGGGGCCCATCTGGGCTCTTCTGCCTGGAAGGGGACAAGTCAGCATTATCCAGCCCTGTGATTCTGATGGCTGTTGGGGCTCAGTGTCGGGATCCCCATTAGAGGTGCTCGACCTGCTCCAGGCTCTGGAGTCCCCAGAAATGAAGGGAGGGTGAATATGAACCAGTCACTGGCACTTGCTGGCTCCCCTCACACCTCTTCATAGCAGAAACTCACCTCCTCTCTCAAGTGCTTCTTTGAAGCGGGTGGGGGACACCTTTGCCTTCAGCGTCTTGTGGAGCTGCAGTAGTTTGAGTAGCCCAGTAGGACCAAAAGCATCATGAGATGTCAAGAGAAGCAGGAGACAAATACTTTGAGATTGGATTCAAGGCATGGTCTCCACTCTGAGAACATTATCTGGTTGATGCCTTAAATGAGGGCATTCCAAATAGTCCCTCTGTAGATCAAAGCCACAGAACCTTACCTCTTCAAGAGCAGCTGCAGAAGTGGATAACACGGAACTACAGAGTCCTAAAGCTCATCAGTCCTCAGGGATGCCCTAGATTTCATGGTGAAGACCCTCACTAACTATTTTGTGACAGAACAAAGTATGAGCTTTTGGATTTTGAAGGGGGAAGCAGGGGATAAGAGAGAGAGAGAGAGACTTTCATGCATAGAGGCATTCAATGCTGGATGAAGTCCACTGGTATAGGAATGTGCTTCCAAAGGAGCCCATTGTCCTCTCAGGTGAGAAGAGAGATGGCTAGAATAAGAGTAGGGGTCTTGCTATTTCAGTCAAGGTGACCAGGGGGTCTGCTCTGGCATCTCTGCCAAAATGGAGGTGGGAGGACAGGTTACCATTAGACAGGCCTCCCACACTTGCATGAATCATCCTCAGGACACTTCTGAGCCTATACGGGCTCTGCTCTTTGTCTAGCCGCTTCTTTCCAGCTGAGGCTGGGAAGCTGGTGCAGACACTCACCACCTCACTCTTCACAGCACTGCCATTAAGGAGCCTGATTAGCAGAGCCCCATGCAGGGCTGCTAATGGGTTGAGGACATTAAGCATAAATGGTTTCCCAAACATGGGCATGAGCAGAGCCCAGGAAGAAGCAAATATTTTAATCTCAAAAAAACAAAAGTATAGGAGGGGAGGGAGCTCCCTCTGCGTACTGTGCATCTATTGTTCACCCATCTTCCACCTGCAAGATTCTACAATTCTCAGGCCCAGGGATTGCCTATCCAAGGAGTGGGGCCGAGGGCTGGGTCGGGGGACAGGAACAGACAGATGTTCACACACTCAGACATATGCAAGGGGAAGAGATTCTCGAAGATTTACAGGGAAGTAGATTCCTGGGACTGACGTGGCCAACAATCCCGATGGTCAGGAAATCCTCGACGTCCAATTGAACTAATGTTGTGATAACTCAAGGCCCACTTCCCCAGGGTTTGGAGAATGTAGGGAAAGGACTGGAGTGGATGATCAGGGATGGGACACCTTTAAACCCAAATTAGTTGCTCTGTGCCAGTGGTTCTCCCAATGTGGTTGGGACCAGCAGCAGCAGCAGCAACTGATAACTTGATATAAATGTAAATTCTCAGATCCCGCTCTAGATCTACTGAGTTAGTAAATTCTGGGGGTGGCAACCAGCAATCTTGCTTTAACAAGCCCTCCGAGTGGTTCCAATGTGCATTTAAGTTTGAGAACCACTGCTCTTGACTGTACCTCTGAGATGGAAGGGGAATGTCAAGAGAAAGAAGAATTAAGAGGGGATGCAACAAGCAGCCTCATTCAAAAGGAAAAAAAAGGACTTTCCCCAATCTTGAAATCCAAAACCAGGCCTCAGAGGAAGCCTCTGACCCCGGGCTGTAAATGTCAGGGCAGTATCTAAGCGGCCCCACACGGAAGAGTCTCAGGAAAATAACCAACCCTGACCCTCTGCTGAGGGCAGGAAAAGATAATAGAACAATCATTGCATGTCATACATCTCCTACTCAGCTTTTCTGAGCTACCTTTCCCTCCAGCTGCACCCCCTGTGACTCCCACCCCTCCCTTCCATCTCCCTAGCCCTCTGACTACCCACTCATATGCTTTCCCCTCATCCATTGAATGAGAGCTGGTTCAAACTGTTTCTTAAGCAGACCAGCTGTGAGGGAGGCCCTATTCCATAGGGAGGAAGAGAAGCCCACCATGACCCAGAACTATAATCTACAACGGAGCAGCCTCTCTCCATACTCTCCCCTCTTCTCCCACCCAGGCCTCACCAGTTCGTGTTGCTGCCATTAAAAAAAAAGAGGGGCACTCTTTTCCTGATCTTTTATACCCTATCGCAATAGGGTCATCTCTGCAAAGAAAGAACACAAAAAAGGACACAAAAAAGGGCTCCTGAGCAGCCCATAAGTTTCCTGAGGGCCAGGACTGGTTTATATCTTATTCTTCTTTTAAATCCACCATAGTAGATACCTAACACACCGGGTGCCTAATGAATATTTGATAAATTAAACTGAAAAGAGCACCCAGAAGCAAGAAAATAATGAGTCTCTGCTTCCAACCTGGAACTATAACAGATCAAGAAATGGGTCATCCCTGAAATGATTAGGAAAGAAGCCCCAGCCTGCCACCTTTGAGTCCAGACACTGCCATCTTCATCTTCATTCATTCATTCAACAAGCATGTATAACACACGTGCTATATGTGGCCTCTAGATCTTATGTTCCAGTGGGAGAAACAGATAGAAAGTAGATAAACATCTAATATTTCAGATGGTGTTAACTGCCTTAGAAAAAAAAACAAAGTAGGGTAAGGAGACTAGGAATAGTGGGAATAGGGGTCGAGAAGAGCTGCTCTGAGGTAGCATTTGAGCAAGAAAATAATAGTTAGCTGAAAGAAATAAAGGAGCTAGACTTGCAGCTGTCCGGGGGAAGAGGGTTCCAGGCAGCAGGAACAACTGAGGTGGGACATCCTGCAAGAAGTCCCGTCTGGCTGGAGCAGAGCAAGCAAGGGGGAGAGAGGGAGGAGATGAGATCGGAGAGACATGGGTGCTCAAATTACACCGAGCCTTGGAGATCATGGTGAGCATCTTCCATTTCATTCCAAGTGAGAGAGAAGTCACTAGAAAGTTCTGTACAGAGAAGTGACGTGTTCTGACTTTACAGAACTACTTTGGCTGCTGTGTTGAGAACAACTTGTAGAGGATAGAGCAGAAGCGTGGAAACCATTTATGAAACTATGGTAGAACCCCTCCAAATTCATCCTTTCCTTCCACATTTTAGCTGGGCACAAGGCTGCTCAGAAAACAACACACAACAAAAGCAAAAGACTACATTTCTCAATCCCCCTCGCAGCTAAGTGTGGCCATTTGACAAAACACTGACTGATGGGATGAAAGCAGGAGGGATATCTGCAAATTTCAGTTTATACTCTTAAAGGAATGGGCCTGCCCTCCACTTCTTTCTCCCCTTTCCACAGGCTCTCGCAGGCATGATTGTGGCAGCTGGAGCAGCTATCCTAGGCTGCAAGATGGAAGTTGCATGTTGAGGATGACAGGGCGGCAGGACATGAGAAGCTGGGATCCCTGACATTATGGAGTGACTGTATCAACCCTAGACTACTTATGCACGGACTCATATCTGAAGAAGAAGCGATCTTCTATCTTGTATTAAACACTGTATTTTGGAGACTCTGATACAGCAGCTTACTCTATATTATAACTGATTCAGAGTCTAGGCAAGTCATGATGGGGGCTCCGAGGAGGGTGGGAGTGGTGTAACTAGAGATAAATGACCAGATTCTGGAGATAATTTAAAGGGGAGCTGACATTTTTCTGAGGAGTTGGATAAGGGGGTGTGAAAGAAAAGAAGAGATAGGATGACTCCCAAGCTTGCAGACTGGTAAACAGCTGCTTTTGTTGTAGAGGAGAAAACAGTGGACCAGTGAGTTTGAGAGGACTATGGGTGACATTCCCATGGTTGTTAAGTAGTAGCTACACATGAGTCTAAAGTTCAGGGGAGATAAATGGGCTGAAGATACCCATTTGGGATTTATCAACAGGTAGCTGGCTTTAACGTCCTGAGATAGATGGGACTACTTAGGGAGTGAGAGTAGATAAATAAAGAAGTATGGAGAAAAACAAAAAGCATTCATATTGGTAAGGAAGAAGTAAAATTGTCACTATTTGCAGATGACATGATACTATATATAAAAAACCCCAAAGACCCCACCAAAAAAACCTATTAGAATTAATAAATCAATTCAATAAAGTCACAGGATAAAAATCAATATACAGAAATCTGTTGTGTTTCTATATATAAACAATGAGCTAGCAGAAAAAGAAGTTAGGAAAACAATCCCATTTACAATTGCATAAAAAAGAATAAAATACTTGAGACTAAATCTAACCAAGAAGGTGGAAGACCTATACTCTGACAACGATAAGACACTGATGAAAGAAACTGAAAGTGACACAAATAAATGGAAAGATATTCCATGTACATGGAATGGAGGAATTAACATTGTTAAAATGGATATACTACCAAAGCAATCTACAGATTCAGTGCAATCCCTATCAAAACATCAATGACATTTTTCACAGAACTAGAGCAAATAATCTAAAATTTGTATGAAACCACAAAAGACCCTGAATAGCCGAAGCAATTTTAGGGAAGAAGAATAAACCTGGGTGTATCACTGTCAGTGATTTCAAACTATACTACAAAGCTACAGTAATCAAAATTGTATTGTACTGGCACAAAAATAGACACATAAATCAATCAATGGAATTGAATAGACAGCCCAAAAGTAAACCTACACTTATGTGGCCAATTAATATATAACAAAGGAGGCATGAATATACAATGGAGAAAAGATAGTCTCTTCAATAAATGGTGTTGGGAAAACTAGTCAGCTACATGCAGAAGAATGAAACTGGATATACACAAACATAAACTAAAAATTACATTAAGACCTAAATATAAGACCTGAAACTATAAAACTCCTAGAATAAAACAGGCAATAAACTCTTGAACATCAGCATTAATAATTTTTTTCTGGATATATCTTCCCAGGGAAGGGAAACAAAAGCAAAAATAAACAAGTGGGATACGTGAAACTAAAAACTTCTGTACAGCAAAGAAAACCATCAATGGAAAGAAAACCAAAAATGAAAAGGGAACCTACTGAATGGGGGACGATACTTGCAAGTGATATATATCTGATAAGGGGCTAATATCCAAAATATATAAAGAACTCATATTACTGAACACTAAAAAAATCAAAAATCCAATTAAAGAACAGGCAGAGGACCTGAATAGACATTTTCCCAAAGACAGATAGATGGCCAACAGATACATGAAAAGATGCTCCACATCTTCTGTAACCATCAGGGAAGTAAGCGCAGGTCAAAACCACAGTGAGATATCACCTCACACCAGTCAGAATGGCTAATATCAAGATAAGAAATGACAAGTGTTGGTGAGGATGTGGAGAAAAGTGAATCCTTGTACACTGTTGGTGGGAATGTAAATCGGTACAGCCACTGTGGATAGCAGTATGGAGGTTTCTCGAGGATCTAAAAATAGAAATACCATAGAATCCAGTAATTCTACTTCTGGGAGTTTACCTGAAGAAAACAAAATCACTAATTTGAAAATATATATGCATTTCTATGTTTAATGCAGCATTACTTACCATAGCCAAGATAGGGAAGCAGACTTAGTGTCCACTGATAGATGAATGGGTAAAGAAGATGTGGTACATATATGCAATGGAGTATTACTCAGCCACAAAAGGGAATGAAACCATGCCATTTGTGACAATATAGATGAACCTAGAGGGTATTATGCTAAGAGAAATAAGTCAGAGAAAGACAAATGCTGTATGATTTCAATTATATATAGAATCTAAAAACCAAAACAAACAAACAAAACAGAAAGAGACTCATAAACACAGAGAACAGACTGGTGGTTGCCATGGCAGGGAGCGAAGGGGATACAAACTTCCAATTATAAAATAAATTAGTCATGGGGGTAAAAGTACAACATAGGGAATACAGTCAATAATATTATAGTATCTTTTTATGTTGACAGATGGCAATTACACTTAGTGTGGTGAGCATTTGGTAATGTATACAACTACTGAATTGCTATGCTATATACCTCAAACCAATATAATATTGTATATCAAATTTCAGTCAAAGAAAAAAAAGAATAGAGGTATGGCGACAGTCCTGGGGCACCACAGAGATGGGGAGATGAGGAAAAGTCAGCACAGGAGACTATGGACACAGAAGAACAGAGAGAGGAGTGTCTTGGAAGCCCAATTAAGAGAGCATTTTTTTTTTTTTTTTTTTTTTTTTTGAGAGGGCATCTCTCATATTTATTGATCAAATGGTTGTTAACAACAATAAAATTCAGTATAGGGGGGTCAATGCTCAATGTACAATCATTAATCCATCTCAAGCCTAATTCTCGTCAGTCTCCAATCTTCTGAAGCATAACGAACAAGTTCTTACATGGTGAACGAATTCTTACAGAGTGAATAAATTCTTACATGGTGAACAGTACAAGGGCAGTCATCACAGAAACTTTCGGTTTTGATCATGCAATATGACCTATAAACCATCAGGTCAAATATGAATATTCATTTGATTTTTGTACTTGATTTATATGTTGATCCCACATTTCTCCTATTATTATTATTATTTTTATTTTTAATAAAATGCTGAAGTGGTAGGTAGATGCAAGATAAAGGTAGAAAACATAGTTTAGTGCTGTAAGAAGGCAAATGTAGATGATCAGATGATCAGGTGTGTGCCTATGGACTAAGTATTAATCCAGGCTAGACAAGGGCAGCAAAACATCCACGGATGCAGAAGATTTCTCTCAAAACAGGGGGGGTGAGGTTCTGAGCCTCACCTCTGTTGATCCCCAAATTCTCACCTGATGGCCCCCCTGCGACTGTGCCTGTCTTAGGTTGTTCCTCCCTTGAGGAATCTTACCCGTCTCTGGCTAACCAGTCATCTTCCGGGGCCATACAGGGAAATGTAAAGTTGGTAAGTGAGAGAGAAGCCATATAGTTTGCAAAGGTTAGCTTTTTACTTCTTTGCAGATTTATGCCCTGTGGCTTCTATGCCCAGCACTTGTCTCGAGGTATCTTTACCACCTGGAGGAATTATGATACTCGGTAAATTCGATATGAGGCACGAATTCTATTTAAAGTTTGTAATTAGGAAGGAAGAAGAAAAGCTATAGATGTAGCATATGAAGGAAACTTGGGAGGATTGATTATTTCTTTGACATATCTTCTTGTATAGTACCTTAAGTATGTATAGGTTTTAAACTACTAACTAATTTGCACACACATATTGACATAATAGGAATACGGTGACATAAACAAAGCAAATCTATAATTACCAGCCATCTCCAGTGAAGCCAAGAAAACCATTTAGGCACCCTAGGCATTTGTGAAAATTTATCTATGATATGATGGATATTTTCCAACTGTACTTGAACCATCAGACAAATTAAAGCAGCCCATTTCTGGGATCTGTTCACATCCCATATGTTCTTTTAACCATAGATAGTCTATAGTCATGAGATTTTGGGGTGCTACAACTTGCACCCCTCCCAACTCCTGGTTGAGTTCCAACAGACAGATCCGGTCAAATTCGTTGTCTCACTGTATGCACATGCCAGCCTAGACATCTCCCTCCTCCTTCTCATGGCAAGTCCAGGAGATGGTGGGCTGGATGCAGCCACAACCGCAGCATCGTCCGGATCCCTGTGGAGGCTTTTTGATGATCATCCCCCGGCACGAGTCCTCCAGAGAGTGCTGATGCCGGAAGCTCCTCCTCATATCGTATCTTAGTTCATTTTCTGGGTATCCAAGCTAGGCCTTGATCTTCTGCGTAGAAACAAACCGACCCTTTGCCCACACTTTGACATGCCCTCTATACCACTGTGCAGAACTCATTGGAGGTCAGCACACAGTAACTGCTTTTTTTTTTTTTTTTTAATTAAGAGAAAGGAATATTATCAGAAAAGAGTACCTCCATAGCTGATCATCTGACACCCTTTAAGTGATCAACATTAAGGATATTTAAAGCATGCGTTGATCTTTGATTTACCAATAGTTTTATCCTGTTAAGGAGTAATCCCCCTTTTCTTTCTTTCTTTCTTTTTTTTTTTATTTTTTATTTTTATTTTTTTATTTTTTTTTTTATTTTTATTTTTTTGAGAGGGCATCTCTCATATTTATTGATCAAATGGTTGTTAACAACAATAAAATTCAGTATAGGGGGGTCAATGCTCAATGTACAATCATTAATCCATCTCAAGCCTAATTCTCGTCAGTCTCCAATCTTCTGAAGCATAACGAACAAGTTCTTACATGGTGAACGAATTCTTACAGAGTGAATAAATTCTTACATGGTGAACAGTACAAGGGCATTCATCACAGAAACTTTCGGTTTTGATCATGCAATATGACCTATAAACCATCAGGTCAAATATGAATATTCATTTGATTTTTGTACTTGATTTATATGTTGATCCCACATTTCTCCTATTATTATTATTATTTTTATTTTTAATAAAATGCTGAAGTGGTAGGTAGATGCAAGATAAAGGTAGAAAACATAGTTTAGTGCTGTAAGAAGGCAAATATAGATGATCAGATGATCAGGTGTGTGCCTATGGACTAAGTATTAATCCAGGCTAGACAAGGGCAGCAAGACATCCACGGATGCAGAAGATTTCTCTCAAAGCAGGGGGGGTGAGGTTCTGAGCCTCACCTCTGTTGATCCCCAAATTCTCACCTGATGGCCCCCCTGCGACTGTGCCTGTCTTAGGTTGTTCCTCCCTTGAGGAATCTTACCCGTCTCTGGCTAACCAGTCATCTTCCGGGGCCATACAGGGAAATGTAAAGTTGGTAAGTGAGAGAGAAGCCATATTGTTTGCAAAGGTTAGCTTTTTACTTCTTTGCAGATTTATGCCCTGTGGCTTCTATGCCCAGCACTTGTCTCGAGGTATCTTTACCACCTGGAGGAATTATGATACTTGGTAAATTCGATATGAGGCACGAATTCTATTTAAGGTTTGTAATTAGGAAGGAAGAAGAAAAGCTATAGATGTAGCATATGAAGGAAACTTGGGAGGATTGATTATTTCTTTGACATATCTTCTTGTATAGTACCTTAAGTATGTATAGGTTTTAAACTACTAACTAATTTGCACACACATATTAACATAATAGGAATACGGTGACATAAACAAAGCAAATCTATAATTACCAGCCATCTCCAGTGAAGCCAAGAAAACCATTTAGGCACCCTAGGCATTTGTGAAAATTTATCTATGATATGATGGATATTGTCCAACTGTACTTGAACCATCAGACAAATTAAAGCAGCCCATTTCTGGGATCTGTTCACATCCCATATGTTCTTTTAACCATAGATAGTCTATAGTCATGAGATTTTGGGGTGCTACAACTTGCACCCCTCCCAACTCCTGGTTGAGTTCCAACAGTACAGATCCGGTCAAATTCGTTGTCTCACTGTATGCACATGCCAGCCTAGACATCTCCCTCCTCCTTCTTATGGCAAGTCCAGGAGACGGTGGGCTGGATGCAGCCACAACCGCAGCATCGTCCGGATCCCTGTGGAGGCTTTTTGATGATCATCCCCCGGCACGAGTCCTCCAGAGAGTGCTGATGCCGGAAGCTCCTCCTCATATCGTATCTTAGTTCATTTTCTGGGTATCCAAGCTAGGCCTTGATCTTCTGCGTAGAAACAAACAGACCCTTTGCCCACACTTTGACATGCCCTCTATACCACTGTGCAGAACTCATTGGAGGTCAGCACACAGTAACTGCTTTTTTTTTTTTTTTTTAAATTAAGAGAAAGGAATATTATCAGAAAAGAGTACCTCCATAGCTGATCATCTGACACCCTTTAAGTGATCAACATTAAGGATATTTAAAGCATGCGTTGATCTTTGATTTACCAATAGTTTTATCCTGTTAAGGAGTAATCCCCCTTTTCTTTCTTTCTTTCTTTTTTTTTTTTTAAATTTTTAATCGACACTTACCTGAAGAATACTATGTTTACTATGCTCTCTCCTATATCAGGTCCCCCCTAACAACCACATTACGGTTACTGTCCATCAGCTTAGCAAAATGTGGTAGAGTCACTACTTGTCCTCTCTGTGTTGTGCAGCCCACCCTCCCCTTTCTCCCTCCCCCCCATGCATGCTAATCTTGATACCCCCCTTCTTCTTCCCCCCCCTTATCCCTCCCTGCCCACCCATCCTCCCCAGTTCCTTTCCCTTTGGTACCTGTTAGTCCATTTTTGGGTTCTGTAATTCTGCTGCTGTTTTGTTCCTTCAGTTTTTCCTTTGTTCCTATACTCCTCAGATGAGTGAAATCATTTGGTATTTCTCTTTCTCCGCTTGGCTTATTTCACTGAGCATAATACTCTCCAGCTCCATCCATGTTGCTGCAAATGGTTGGATTTTTCCACTTCTTATGGCTGAGTAGTATTCCATTGTGTATATGTACCACATCTTCTTTATCCATTCATCTACAGATGGACATTTAGGTTGCTTCCAATTCTTGGCTATTGTAAATAGTGCTGCGATAAACATAGGAGTGCATCTGTCTTTCTCAAACTTGATTGCTGCGTTCTTAGGGTAAATTCCTAGGAGTGGAATTCCTGGGTCAAATGGTAGGTCTGTTTTGAGCATTTTGATGCACCTCCATACTGCTTTCCACAATGGTTGAACTAATTTACATTCCCACCAGCAGTGTAGGAGGGTTCCCCTTTCTCCACAGCCTCGCCAACATTTGTTGTTGTTTGTCTTTTGGATGGCAGCTATCCTTACTGGTGTGAGGTGATACCTCATTGTAGTTTTAATTTGCATTTCTCTGATAATTAGCGATGTGGAGCATCTTTTCATGTGTCTCTTGGCCATCTGTATTTCTTTTTTGGAGAACTGTCTGTTCAGTTCCTCTGCCCATTTTTTAATTGGGTTATTTGTTTTTTGTTTGTTGAGGCGTGTGAGCTCTTTATATATTCTGGACGTCAAGCCTTTATCAGATCTGTCATTTTCAAATATATTCTCCCATACTGTAGGGTTCCTTTTTGTTCTATTGATGGTGTCTTTCGCTGTACAGAAGCTTTTCAGCTTAATGTAGTCCCACTTGCTCATTTTTGCTGTTGTTTTCCTTGCCCGGGGAGATATGTTCAAGAAGAGATCACTCATGTTTATATCTAGGAGGTTTTTGCCTATGTTTTTTTCCAAGAGTTTAATGGTTTCGTGACTTACATTCAGGTCTTTGATCCATTTTGAGTTTACCTTTGTATATGGGGTTAGACAATGGTCCAGTTTCATTCTCCTACATGTAGCTGTCCAGTTTTGCCAGCACCATCTGTTGAAGAGACTGTCATTTTGCCATTGTATGTCCATGGCTCCTTTATCAAATATTAATTGACCATATATGTTTGGGTTAATTTCTGGGGTCTCTAATCTGTTCCACTGGTCTGTGGCTCTGTTCTTGTGCCAGTACCAAATTGTCTTGATTACTATGGCTTTGTAGTAGAGCTTGAAGTTGGGGAGTGAGATCCCCCCTACTTTATTCTTCTTTTTCAGGATTGCTTTGGCTATTCGGGGTCTTTGGTGTTTCCATATGAATTTTTGAATTATTTGTTCCAATTCATTGAAGAATGTTGCTGGTAATTTGAGAGGGATTGCATCAAATTTGTATATTGCTTTTGGCAGGATGGCCATTTTGACGATATTAATTCTTCCTAGCCATGAGCA
Organism: Manis javanica; assembly: GCF_040802235.1. NCBI lineage: Eukaryota > Metazoa > Chordata > Mammalia > Pholidota > Manidae > Manis > Manis javanica. The sequence goes on along the minus strand of NC_133169.1, from coordinate 85,703,398 downwards.
TGGGATGAGTTTCCATTTATTAGTGTCCCCTTTAATTTCTCTTAAGAGTGACTTGTAGTTTTCAGAGTATAAGTCTTTCACTTCCTTGGTTAGGTTTATTCCTAGGTATTTTATTCTTTTTGATGCAATGGTGAATGGAATTGTTTTCCTGATTTCTCTTTCTATTGATTCGTTGTTAGTGTATAGGAAAGCTACAGATTTCTGTGTGTTGATTTTGTATCCTGCAACTTTGCTGTATTCCGATATCAGTTCTAGTAGTTTTGGAGTGGAGTCTTTAGGGTTTTTTATGTACAGTATCATATCATCTGCAAATAGTGACAATTTAACTTCTTCTTTACCAATCTGGATTCCTTGTATTTCTTTGTTTTGTCTGATTGCCGTGGCTAGGACCTCCAGTACTATGTTAAATAACAGTGGGGAGAGTGGGCATCCCTGTCTGGTTCCCGATCTCAGTGGAAATGCTTTCAGCTTCTCGCTGTTCAGTATAATGCTGGCTGTGGGTTTATCATATATGGCCTTTATTATGTTGAGGTACTTGCCCTCTATTCCCATTTTGCTGAGAGTTTTTAGCATGAACGGATGTTGAATTTTGTCAAATGCTTTTTCAGCATCTATGGAGATGATCATGTGGTTTTTGTCTTTCTTTTTGTTGATGTGGTGGATGATGTTGATGGATTTTCGAATGTTGTACCATCCTTGCATCCCTGGGATGAACCCCACTTGGTCATGGTGTATGATCCTTTTGATATACTGTTGAATTCTGTTTGCTAATATTTTATTGAGTATTTTTGCATCTACATTCATCAGGGATATTGGTCTGTAATTTTCTTTTTTGGTGGGGTCTTTTCCTGGTTTTGGTATTAGGGTGATGTTGGCTTCATAGAATGAGTTTGGGAGTATTCCCTCTTCTTCTATTTTGTGGAACACTTTAAGGAGAATGGGTATTATGTCTTCTCTGTGTGTCTGATAAAATTCCGAGGTAAATCCGTCCGGCCCCGGGGTTTTGTTCTTGGGTAGTTTTTTGATTACTGTTTCAATTTCTTTGCTTGTAATTGGTTTGTTTAACTTTTGTGTTTCTTCCTTGGTCAGTCTTGGGAGGTTGTATTTTTCTAGGAAGTTGTCCATTTCTTCTAGGTTTTCCAGCTTGTTGGCATATAGGTTTTCATAGTAGTCTTTAATAATTCTTTGTATTTCTGTGGAGTCTGTCGTGATTTTTCCATTCTCATTTCTGATTATGTTGATTTGTGTTGACTCTCTTTTTCTCTTAATAAGTTGGGCTAGAGGCTTATCTATTTTGTTTATTTTCTCAAAGAACCAGCTCTTGGTTTTGTTGATTTTTGCTATTGTTTTATTCTTCTCAATTTTGTTTATTTCTTCTCTGATCTTTATTATGTCCCTCCTTCTGCTGACTTTAGGCCTCATTTGTTCTTCTTTTTCCAATTTTAATAGTTGTGATGTTAGACTATTCATTTGGGATTGTTCTTCCTTCTTCAAGTGTGCCTGGATTGCTATATACTTTCCTCTTAAGACTGCTTTCGCTGCATCCCACAGAAGTTGGGGCTTAGTGTTGTTGTTGTCATTTGTTTCTATATATTCCTTGATCTCTATTTTGATTTGTTCATTGATCCATTGATTATTTAGTAGCATGTTGTTAAGCCTCCATGTGTTTGTGAGCCTTTTTGTTTTCTTTGTAGAATTTATTTCTACTTTCATACCTTTGTGGTCTGAAAAATTGGTTGGTAGAATTTCAATATTGTGGAATTTACTGAGGCTCTTTTTGTGAGCTAGTATGTGGTCTATTCTGGAGAATGTTCCATGTGCACTTGAGAAGAATGTATATCCTGTTGCTTTTGGATGTAAAGTTCTATAGATGTCTATTAGGTCCATCTGTTCTAGTGTGTTGTTCAGTGCCTGTGTGTCTTTACTTATTTTCTGCCCGGTGGATCTATCCTTTGGGGTGAGTGGTGTGTTGAAGTCTCCTACAATGAATGCATTGCAGTCTATTTCCCTCTTTAGTTCTGTTAGTATTTGCTTCACATATGCTGGTGCTCCTTTATTGGGTGCATATATATTTAGAATGGTTATATCCTCTTGTTGGACTAAGCCCTTTATCATTATGTAGTGGCCTTCTTTATCTCTTGTTACTTTCTTTGTTTTGAAGTCTATTTTGTCTGATATTAGTACTGCAACCCCTGCTTTCTTCTCACTGTTGTTTGCCTGAAATATGTTTTTCCATCCCTTGACTTTTAGTCTATGCTTATCTTTGGGTTTAAGGTGAGTTTCTTGTAAGCAGCATATAGATGGGTCTTGCTTTTTTATCCATTCTATTACTCTATGTCTTTTGATTGGTGCATTAAGTCCATTTACATTTAGGGTGACTATTGAAAGATATGTACTTATTGCCATTGCAGGCTTTAGATTCGTGGTTACCAAAGGTTCAAGGTTAGCTTCTTTAGTATCTTACTGCCTAACTTAGCTCGCTTATTGAGCTGTTATATACACTGTCTGGAGAGTCTTTTCTTCTCTCCCTTCTTATTCCTCCTCCTCCATTCTTCATATGTTATGTGTTTTGTTCTGTGCTCTTTTTAGGGGTGCTCCCATCTAGAGCAGTCCCTGTAGGATGCCCTGTAGAGGTGGTTTGTGGGAAGCAAATTCCCTCAGCTTTTGCTTGTCTGGGAATTGTTTGATCCCACCATCATATTTAAATGATAGTCGTGCTGGATACAGTATCCTTGGTTCAAGGCCCTTCTGTTTCATTGCATTAAGTATATCATGCCATTCTCTTCTGGCCTGTAGGGTTTCTGTTGAGAAGTCTGATGTTAGCCTGATTGGTTTTCCTTTATAGGTGACCTTTTTCTCTCTAGCTGCCTTTAAAACTCTTTCCTTGTCCTTGATCCTTGCCATTTTAATTATTATGTGTCTTGGTGTTGTCCTCCTTGGATCCTTTCTGTTGGGGGTTCTGTATAATTCCATGGTCTGTTCGATTATTTCCTCCCCCAGTTTGGGGAAGTTTTCAGCAATTATTTCTTCAAAGACCCTTTCTATCCCTTTTCCTCTTTCTTCCTCTTCTGGTATCCCTATAATACGAATGTTTTTCCTTTTGTATTGGTCACATATTTCTCTTAGTGTTGTTTCATTCCTGGAGATCCTTTTATCTCTCTCTATGTCAGCTTCTATACGTTCCTGTTCTCTGGCTTCTATTCCTTCAATGGCCTCTTGCATCTTATCCATTCTGCTTATAAATCCTTCCAGGGATTGTTTCACTTCTGTGATCTCTTTCCTGACATCTGTGATCTCCTTCCGGACTTCATCCCACTGCTCTTGCATTTTTCTCTGCATCTCATCCCATTGCTCTTGCATTTTTTTCTGCATCTCTGTCAGCATGTTCATGATTTTTATTTTGAATTCTTTTTCAGGAGGACTAGTTAGGTCTGTCTCCTTCTCAGGTGTTGTCTCTGTGATCTTTGTCTGCCTGTAGTTTTGCCTTTTCATGGTGATAGAGATAGTCTGCAGAGCTGGTACAAGTGACCGCTGGAAGAGCTTCCCTTCTTGTTGGTTTGTAGCCTTTTCCTGGGAGAATAGCGACCTCTAGTGGCTTGTGCTGGGCAGCTGTGCGCAGACAGGGCTTCTGCTTCCTGCCCAGTTGCTTTGGGGTTTATCTCCACTGTTGCTGTGGGCTTGGCCTGGCTGGGGCTGTTCCTCCAAAATGGTGGAGCCCCGTTAGAGGGGGAGCAGCCAGGAGACTATTTATCTCCGTAAGGGGCCTCTGTGCTCCCTGCTGCCCAGGGGGTTAGAGTGCCCAGAGATCCCCAGATTCCCTGCTTCTGGTCTAAGTGACCTGTCCTGCCCCTTTAAGATTTCCAAAAAGCACTCTCCAAACCAAAACAACAACAGCAACAATGAGAGAGGGAACAGAAAGGAAAAAAAAAAAGAAAAAACACGCGATTTTTTTTTTTTTTTCCTCAGGTGCCGGTCCCAGGCACCCGCGCACTGGTCCTGCTGCCCTGTCTCCCTAGCACCAGGGTCCCTGTCCTTTCAAGGCTTCCAAAAAGCACCCACCCACCGGTCCCGCAGGGAAGGAACGCTCAATATTCTTTGTCCTCAGGCACTGGTCCCACGCACCCGCTCACCAGTCCTGCCGCCCTGCCTCCCTAGCACCGGGGTCCCTGTCCCTTCAAGGCTTCCAAAAAGCACTTGGCAAAAAGAGAGAAAAAAAAGGGGAAAAACGCGCGATTTCTTCCGTCCTCAGGTGCTGGTCTCAGGCACCCACCCACCGGTCCCACAGGGAAAAATGCGGGATATTCTTTGTCCTCAGGTGCCGGTCCCAGGCACCCGCTCACCAGTCCCGCCGCCCTGCCTCCCTAGCACCGGGGTCCCTGTCCCTTTTAGGCTTCCAAAAAGCACTCGCAGAAAAGAGAAAAAAAAAAGGGGAAAAACGCGCGATTTCCTCTGTCCTCAAGTGCCGGTCTCAGGCACCCGCCCACCGGTCCCGCAGGGAAAAACGGGGGATATTCTTTGTCCTCAGGCGCCGGTCCCAGCCACCCGCTCACCAGTCCCGCCACCGTGCCTCCCTAGCACTGGGGTCCCCGTCCCTTCAAGGCTTCCAAAAAGCGCTTGCCATAAAGAGAAAAAAAAAAAGGGGAAAAACGCGCGACCTCCTCCGTCCTCAGGCACCGGTCTCAGGCACCCGCCCCCAGGTCTCGCAGGGAGAAACGCGGGATATTCTTTGTCCTCCGGCGCTGTTCCCAGGCACCTCCTCACCGGTCCCGCCACCCTGCCTCCCCAGCAACGGGGGCCCGTCCCTCTAAGGCTTCCAAAAAGCGCTCGCCAAAAAAAAAAACTGCTCCGGTTTCTCTCCACCCGCCGGGAGCCGGGGGGAGGGGCGCTCGGGTCCCGCCGGGCTGGGGCTTGTATCTTACCCCCTTCACAAGGCGCTGGGTTCTTGCAGGTGTGGATGTGGTCTGGATGTTGTCCTGTGTCCTGTGGTCTCTATTTTAGGAAGATTTTTCTTTGTTATATTTTCATAGCTCTATGTGTTTTTGGGAGGAGATTTCCACTGCTCTACTCACGCCGCCATCTTGGCTCCCGCCTCCAAGAGAGCATTTTTAAGAAGAAATCAGTAACCATCTGTGTCAAATGCCACAGCCAGGATGCGTAAGGTGAGGACTAAGACATGATCACTGAAACTGGCAACAGGGAAGTCATCAGTGACATTGATAAGAATTTTCATGATGGACAGTGACTGTGATGGGGTATGTGGGGAGGACTTGATGATGGGGCGAGTCTAGTAAACATAATGTTACTCATGTAATTGTAGATGAATGATACCAAATTAAAAAAAAAAGAAGAATTTTCAGTGGAGCATTGCGGACAAGAATGAGAAGAGAGGCTGTGGAGACAACTCCGAATTCCTGGCAAGCGGAAATCATTCCAGCAGTTTAACTTCCACCCTTCCTGTCACAGTTCCAAGCACTCTGCAGGTCACGAGGGTGACCAGAAACCGAACCATATCTAGCTCCCCTTGCACAAGGGTCTGAGCAGCCCTGGAGTCTCTCCTCTCCTGGGTCCCCAGGCTTCAGAGCCCAGGGCTCCCCGCAGCTCTGTGTCTGCCCCGCCGGACCCCAAGGCCGCCCTCAAGGACTGCCTGGCAGCTCGGGCAGCTGGGCCTGACTCTCCAGGGTCATGATCGGCGCTGCTGCTAATGATGTTTGGCCCCTGTGCAACAGCGACCAGGGATATCCTGATACTTCCAATTTTGCCCCTCAGTGCGTTTCCCGGTGCCATTTCCCAGCCAGTGCCTGTGGTGCAGCCATGGGCTCTCGCCACCTCCTCCCCACGGAGAATCACGGCAGGGCCTTGGCTGCCACTCCAAAGCACCTGATCAGTTAGGTGAGGTCATCTCCTGACTGTCATCACGGCATCACCATATTAAAACGGGCACGCTTTGGGTAGGGCAGGGGGGGTGCGAGAGGAAGAGACGGGGCACCAAGTCAGCCCCACAGAGCACCCGAGGAGCACTGTGGCGTTACGCCTGGGGAACGGGAGAGCGGCAGAGGGAGGACAGCGCCTCCAGGAGCTCTGGCATTTCCAGCAGAGATGCAGCTCCACCTTCCACCCTCAACCATAACCCCGAGGAGGAGGCTCCCTAGTGCTCCTCTCCCCAGGAGAGAGCGCCTCAGAGCCCGGACACAGCCCCCGGAGTCCGGCATCCGGCGGCAGGGCCCCGTCAAGCCTCAGACCCAGCTCCCTCTGCCCGGCAGCCTCAAGTCCCGGCCTCTCGCCCAGGGAGGTGCTCAGCTAATTGCAGTCCTGATAGCCCAGGTCTGGGGTCTCTACTGCATCGTGCTAGTGGGCCTTGGATGAAAGGCCAGGAGGTTGCTTTCAGTTAAGGACACTAGGATTGACCAGACTTTGGCTTTTGCTACAGGGGATGAAGACAGAAACCAGCATTTATGGGAGACCAATGTAAAGTCTTTTTTTTAGTGTAAAATATATATAACATAAAACTTACCATTTTCAAGTGTATAGTTCAATGGCATTAAGCACATTCACACTGTGGTTGCAACCATTCACACCATCCCTCTCCAGAACTTTTCCATCTTACCCAACTTAAACTCGGCACCTATTAAACCCAAACTTCACCCAGTGTCAGGTCTTGCATATTTATTTTTTGAAATCCTTATTGTGAGGTAGGAATTAGCCCCATTTTTACCAATGAGGACACAAAGAAACAGAAGGAGAAAGTAATGCTGCTTTTCTCAGGGACAGAGAAGCAGGAAGAGGATTTGAATCCCAGCCTGCGCAATTCGAAAGCTCTTTGTAGGTCCCCCCTCTAGACTGCCCAAAGTCCAGGGCCACTGCGGGAAAGGCACTGCTGAGTGACCTTTCTCTAAAGTTGACCACGTTCGTTCCCAGCATGTTGGGCCCCTGGCCCTGCTCAGGGCCTCCCCCAAGGCTGTGCGGTCAGGTGGGCTTGGGTTTGGGTTCTGACTCTGTCACTCTATAACCAGTGGAGTCCAGGACACCTGCTCAAGTTAGCTCAAGGACAGCAAGTTGGTGTCAGAATGCATGAGGAGCCATAAGGGGCCTCTCAGGACATGCCAGGGGCAGACGCTGTGGTCGGGAAGCAATCTAGATTCAAGACTCATGTTGAAGATTTTGACCTTCATCCTGAGAGCAATGGAAGACCACTGAAGGGCTTGAGCAGGGTTTTGGCATCATCAGCTCTCTGAGGATAAACTGAAGGGGGGCAGCTGTGGAAATTCCAGCAAGAGATAACAGTGTCTCTGACTTTGATAATGGTGGTGGTGGTGGAGACAGAGTTACGGACTAAAAAGATATTTAGGAGGTGAAATTAACAGAACTTGGTGATTGGTTATGGATATGGGGGAAGGCAAATGCGCTGAGGACAAGGATTCCAGCTTTGATGACTGGATGGAAGACAACAGGGAAGAAGAACACAAGTGAAGTCTTAGACACGCTGCCCTTGAGGAGACTCTGAGGCATCTACTGCCGTTGTTGACTTGGCAGTGGGATACATGGTGCAGAACTCCAGGGAGAGGTCAGGGCCGGAGGTGCCAGCTGTGTGGGTCACTTCCTCAGAGGAAGTTCAAAGGCAGTAACCTGAGCTCACCTACACAGAGAGCAGAGAATAAGAAAAAAAGGACCTAGGCCAAACCCCGAGGAACATGTCACTGAGGACAGTGGTTCTCAAAGTGTGATCCACAGGCCCCTGAGACATCCCCAAGACTAAGAGCCCACAAGATCAAAATTATTCTCATGACACTAGAAAGACATTCTTTGCCCTTTTCACTCTGTTGATATTTGCACTGACGGTGCAAAAGCAATAATGGGTAAAACAACTTGCATCGTAGCACAAATCAAAGAAGTATGCTCAATTGTACTAACAGTCCTTGTGCTCTTTGCTGCCACATATATGCACAAAAAAATTTCACTGTCACTTAAGAATGTCCTTGATAAAACAGTAAAAATTATTAATATTTACTAAATACCAAACCTTGGGTACATCTTTCTAATATTCTATCTGACAAAATAGAAAATATACATGAAGCACTTCTCTTGTATCTCAAATACAATTTTTGTCCCCAGGAAAAGCACCTCTGCAATTATCTGAGTTTCAAGCTGAACTAGCCTCTTTTTTCATGGAATATTATTTTTACTTGAAAGAATGACTGAAAGACAAACCAAGATTATTCAGATTTGAGTTTCTGGCAGACAGTTTCCCAAAAAATGAACAAAGCAAGCCTGTCATTTCAAGAAAAACAACTGACAGCATTTATTGTCAGTGATAAAATTCAAGCTTTCAAGAGAGAATTAGAATTTTGGAACACTTGTATCTGCCACCATGAACTTGACAGCTTCCCAGTATTTAAAGACTTCTCTGATGAGATTGGTGGTGATGTAATGAATGTGATTTTTAAAAATATTTTATAATGAAATGTATCAACATTCAGAAGATCTATATAACTCAGAGAATCTCTATTTTCCAAATGACCAATGCATGATGTTACAATATCTATTCAAAGCATAAGATCAGCTAATGGAATTTAATGTGTAATAGAGTAGAAACTGATTGATGTTTTCAGATTTCACATTGCAACTAACCTTTTAAGAAATTACATATGTCGAGTTTTGGTGTAGTAGCAAAGAAAAATATACACAATTTTTTGAAAGCTAAAGTACACCTTCTTTCTCCAACTCTCAGAGGCCATATTTTCCTCATATACTTGAACCAAAACAACATATTGAAACCAATTAAATGAAGAAGCCGAAATGAGAATCCAGGTGTCTTCTATTAAGGTAGGTATTAAAGAGATTTGCAAAAATGCAAAACATGCCAATCTTACCATGATTTATTGTTGTTTAGGAAAATATAGTTCTTTTTTCACCAAAATATATTTATTTTTGTTAACATATGGTGGTTTATTGTCGTTTCTAAATGGATCAATAAATATTCTTTTAATTTCTCAGTTTTAATTTTTAACACAGTAAGTGTTTGTCTCGCCAATGGGTTTCATCCCTGGGCAAGTTCACTATGGATTCAATGGGACCAAAAAATGACAACGGAACGTTCTGAAAGTGAAAGGGTTTATATCCAACTTTATTCCCACGGTGGTAGGTCAATCACTACAATCCCGTCCACTCAGCGAGTCTGCAGTCAGCAAGCCGGTCTCTGCCTCTGGGCCTCTGCCCACACAGCTCTCTCAGTCTCTGTCCTCGGCCCTGCCTCCAACCTCTGCTCTCCTGCAGCCGTGCAGCCCTGCAGTCATGCCACCGTGTCGCCCAGAGCACTGGGCGGAGCTCTTTAAATAGAGTCAATAGCAACATGTTGCCCACACTGTAGTGAGCTAGCCGACCAGGGCCAGATGAGAATCCTGGCCACAGGAACCTTTACTTTATCCACAATATTGAAAGATAAAGCCCATGTAAAACAAAAAGCTCTGAGAGACTCTCAATAATTTTTAAGACTATAAAGGAATCCTGAGACCAAAAAATTTGAGAACTGCTGATTTATAAACAGCAATCCCTCATTTAACAGGTTATTCTATCCACTTCTATAAAAAAACAACTTGAAACAAGTTCTCTCCCCTAACTCATAAATCTCTCTAGGGAAAAGGAAACATTACAACTCACTTTAGTCACAATACTTTGGAGCTGCAGAGATGGACCCAATCAGTCCCAAAAAGGACTCAGGAAAAGTCCCCACACTGGAAAGCCCCTACCATCATTCTCACCTCCCCCAAAAAGTAACAGCTCAAAATGACTCGGTCAAACCCAACCAGCATCTTAGTCCATCAGTGCCACGACCTCTCCCCACCAGCACATCCTACCCTTGGTTTTTCAATCTAAGGCTGGTCGAGGCAGTGCCGGAGGTAGGGAATATAAAGGGGCAGATAGGGTCAGATGTGTTTCTGAAATGCCAGCACATTCAATTTGTCGTGTGTTTTGTGTGAATTTCCTCTTGAGTTTACAGGCTCCTAACTCAGCAGAATTAAAATGGAATGAAGTAATTAGAGCAGCAGGCTGCAAAGATGTTCTGGGCCTGGCTCACACAGGAAATGTGGAGCAGGGGGAAAGTAAGGAGAGAACGGAGTCTTTAAGCAGAAGGCCAAGCAGAGACCTGTGCCAAGGGCCAGATCCTTAGGAAAGCCTCCCCAGGCTCCCTTAGTCCGTGGATCAACAGCTCTCTCCTCGGCAACCCTCACAATCTGCTCCTGGTCTGGTCCCTACAGTCAGTGTCCAACCTCCCTCTCTAGTTCCCTCTTCACGTCCCCCAGATGCACTTACCTCTGCTCATGCTAAGCTCAGTGTTCTCTCCCTAGACCATGGTTCTTCGCGACTTTGTACATACATTTAGTACACTGTGCTGAAACAACTGCTTACGTGTTTGACTCTCCCCTGAGACCAGTGGCTCCCCAACCTCTGGATTTCAAGAGGCATTGCATCCTACTCACCTAGCAAACTGCCACCTCCTAACAAGACTTTCTCCATTTGGTTCTCAGACTGATTCCTAAATTAGTTTAAACCTACCAGCCCTAAGTTATAAAGAGGATGATGTCACCTTGTTATAGTGCAGTAGTTTGAATTTAGGTGCTAATGCTTTGTGGATAGCAGGAGTGTGAACCGGCTAAGCACTATGACTGCAGGGATTGGTGGGTGGGCTCTGTGTCTGGGCCATGGACAGCCTGAATACCTGGCTAAACTGATAAAAGCTGGTGATCACATTCCGTTAACCCTTAAAAGACAGGGCCAGAGGCTCCTCATTCTGGGGCATCCCATTCCTGTTTCACCAGCTTTTCCTGTTACACTTGCTGGATATCTCTGTAGAATTGCTATCCTTCCCCCAATAGATGGACTGATGGACCGAGATCTGGGTCCATGGGCTCCTGGATCATCAGCCATCCCATCTACGCTGTCCTGAGGGGCAGCTGCTCTCTGGAGAGGAAATTGCTGAATCCTGACTCTGTTGCAACCAGAGAGTCAGGTGAGAGACTCCCCTCCCCTATTTCTGAGTCTAGAGAGGGTGGGAGGGGGCATGAGAATCTGCCTTTGTCTCAGCTGTCTGGTAAATCCACTTTCCCTCCACAGGTCACTCCATTGGATGAAAAAAGCCTTCTCTTAGTCTCACTGTTGGAATGAGGAAATTAACTTTTAACCGGCAAATTTCCCTCACACACCCAATTTTTGAGATGTGACAAAATATTGCTGACTTTTCATTTCATCAAGTAAACTTAAAACAAAAAACTAACATCTTTTTGGCAAAGTACGGACATACAAGCACAATCTCACATTAAAGAGGAGAAGCCTTGTATTGAATACATTCAGCTCTATTTAGAGCCTTGCTACACTGTCCTTGTTTTTCCTCACTTCACCTTGGTTGTGAAATGGACCAGTGAGAACTCTCACAGGGACTTCGGGAAGCTCTCAGCCAGACTATATGTGCCTCTGAATGGGGAGTGGTTTTTATTAATTTGTGTTTTCTCAGGGCCTAATTCAGAGTCTGGCTTAGAATAAGTGCTCGCCACATTTTTGTGGAAAAAAAAGAAGAAAGGAATGGAGGAAGGAAAGAATTCTCTGGTTGAGGACCATGAGACGAGACAGCTGTCAGGCCCTCTCTCATGTGGGACCTTGGCACAAATTGTTTCTACCTCAACTCTACTCTGTGACCTCTTTATGAAGCAAGGAGCTGATTACCCTACTCCCCTGCTGAACAGTCTTCAGTAGTTCCCCACTGCCTCTGTGATAAAGTCCAAACTCAGAAGAGTACACCAGTCCCTCCACAACTGGTCTCCAACTTCCCTTTCTAGTCCTCTTTCCGGACACTCCTGCAGGACGTCCCTTACCTCCCTTCCTACTAAGCTCCCCATTCTCCCATTTACATGCTCCTTTGCGCCTTCCTGACTCCTGTATGTCCCCTCCTTTCAGACTGGCCAACTCCCAACTCGTCCTTTAAGAAGATCCAGTCTAAGTGCCTCTTTCACGTTAGCTGTTCCCTCCTTTGGGGTCACAAGTTACCTGTACAATAGCAGTGACTAACCTGAACTATGGTTATTTCTATGCTTGTTTCCCTCACAAAACTGTGCCTCTTGTAGGGCAGGGACCCTGACTTTTTCCATCGTCACATCTCCAGTGTCTGGCACTGTTTGTGAATAAATTCATGAATGGGGAAATAACAACAAACCAACCGGCTCACCTCCACTTTTTGCTGGATGTCTAGAGGCAACTGTGGATTGGTTCCTTCTCTTACAGGATAAGAAAAGCCATTTAAGTGAAGCCCACTCCCTAACCAAAACCCCAATGTATCCTTCATTACCTTTAATGCCTGAGGCATTGCTGAGGCCAAACAAGGAAAATTCAGGTGTCATTTCCTCAGAGTCACTTACACAAGCCCGCTCAACTCTACCCTGAAGTTACTAATTCTAAGAGCACCCACAGGAGCCTTGGTGCACAGCAAAGGAAAAGAGAATCTGTGTTGATGGCTTCAAATTCAGGTTTTGTTGAAATTGAAGTTGTAGCTGACGAGTGAGTGGAATCCGGGTGTGTTGATCACTCCCACACACTCACCAAATATAAAATGTGGGGAAACATAATAGCTCACCCATGAAACTATCCTTTCCTAGGGTCTTTCTTGCTTGTTCCTAATTATTATTATAATTTTAATGAGTCTTCCCCCATCAATTCTACATTTTATTTGTTCCACATCTTTTAGCTATTATACTTAACAAGTGGGCGCAGGATGGGCTTCTTGCCACATATCTTTAATATAACTTGGGCATTGCTAAGACTCCTCTGGCCCAGGTGCTACCTGTGTCTGACAGGTTAGTTCATTGAAGCAATTTCTGAAATCTGGGAAATCAGGAATATCCGGACCTGTCCAAGTCCAGACACACTAGCAGAACCACAGAATTTTAGTCTCCCCTGGGTCCCTACAGCAAGCTGGAGCCAGCAGCTCAACCAGCTTCTCACCACCCCAGGGCAGGAGGGGAGACGGGAAAACCAAAAGACGAAGTGCCCAGAGGTTAGGGAAGGCCGAATGGGAGAGGCACAGAACAAAGATGTTCAGATAGGAAAATGACCAAAACTAGTGGAAATGGCCAGGAAACAAAAATAACAAGAAGAGGAAGAGTGTAGAAGTAAATGGTCACACAGGTCAAAACAATAAAGAGGAAAAGGGATGAAGGAGGAGGGGCCAATCCCATCAGAAGCACGGTAATCTCCTCAAGAATAGGAGCAGCTTCATCCTTTATCTCCCATTCGGCCGTCAAGTTCCACAAGTACTTACCGATTCCAGCACTTTATGGACCAGGCTTTCAACCGTATATAAGTGTCTGATCCGGCAGAATCTTGGGACTGTGATTCTGGCATTCATAGCTCCCTCTAATTTCTCTTTCCATCCCAGACTCTCAATATCGTCTGTTAGAGGCAGGATTTCAGGCGGTGTAGAGTTTGGATTAGCACCGTCTACACGGGGGCCAAGCCTAGCCTAGCCTGGGCACCCCCAAAAGGAGGCCACAGACCTTAGTTAACCCATCACGTTGTAATATTTGCCCTCTTCTCCCAACTGTTAATAAATAACTCCTTTTGGTTGGATACAGAGGAGATTCGAATGCGGAATTCTTAAGGAGAATGCCTGGTCTCCAGTGCCCAGTCTGCCTGTCCCCCCTGCGGGCAATGAGCCTTCACTGAAAGCTCCTCAGTTTCCACAGAGGGGCTGCTTTCCCGGCCTGGGTCCTGGGGCCAAGCCTCTCTCTCTCTCTAACCCGTTCAGGCAGCTATTAGCTGAACTCCTCTCCCCTGCCCTCCGGCCTGGCTTCCTCCAGAAAGGCCTGAAGGCAGGATCGCTCCAAGTCTTTCCTGCTCGGCTAGGCTCCCCAGCCGCTGTTTCCAGCTCTTCCCCTTCTAGCCCCCCAACCAATCTATTCCTAGAGTTATTTTAGTAGAGATCCCAGCATCTGATAGCCTCCTCTTCTATAAATTCTTACTTGATCTCCCTTCATTTTTGCAGTTAAATCCAGTGGTAAAAGTGAAATCGCTCATGTAAAAGTAACAGAAACAGCTATAATCCTTCTGAAAAAAGATGAGTAGTCCCCAGCTTCCAGCCCTTTTTTCTTATGCCCAAAATGTCCTAGAGTCTTTGGGTTTTCAGTACAGGCCTCACTGGAACTTCTTTGAGCTCCACCATTTATCTCTAGAAAAGCACTGATTACAGCAAGAGGCTAAGGGCACGCTGACATCTGCTCATCAGCAGGCCAGAAATGATGGCTTCAATTTCCTTTCTTGTTTCATTTATTTCCAGTCTGTTCCCTCCCCACCTTCAAAAGCCAGTTCTTATTTCAAAAAGTCAAAGTAGCAAAGCTGTTCTCCATTATTTATTGGGTGGCTCGCTTCCTCCCTGTCACACATGCCCTCCTTGCCCTCTCTGCCCCCTCCGCCCATCACCTCCCTTTTCTCCCTCTGCCTTCTCTTCCTCTGCTCTTCCAGAGGGAACTCGGGGTTATTTCTCTTCCTCAGAGTCCTACACGCTCCCCAGCACCCTTTCTGAGTGAATTCTTAGCTGGGATGGTGATGAGAGGGCTAAATACATCCTTACAATATGCTTTGTATTTGCTGATTTCCTCACGCCGATGTCCCAGGCTAAAGGTCTGTCAGAGAAGACCCTACAAAACCCAGCTGCCCCAGGAAGAACTGCAGAATCACAGGGGAGTCGTGGGCCATACCCACCCAGCTGAGTTTATTCTCCCTCATCCCAACAACAGGGATTATTATCACCTGTGAGTTGGGCGGACCTCAGAATACCAAGGCACTGGACTGCAGGCTGGGACTGGACCAGGAGCCAAGGATCCTGTGGGGGCAGCCCTTTCGCAGGCCACTGCATAGTCATTCCCTTGGCCAGCATGCTTCGACATCCTGGGCAGTAAATAAAAAGGGATGCATTAGAGCATGTGAGGTAAGGTACAGAACTTTGGAGTTGAAACCTGAATTTAAATTCTGCCCTGACAATTGCTACCCACATGAATTTGGTTAAGCTATTTACCTTCTTTATGCGTTAGCTGTGAAGCAACATACCTCCCTGGTTGGAAGGATCAAATAAGAACATGTATGTAAAGCATTTAATGAAGTGCCTGTATACTGATGAGCACCCAATAAATGTGAGAAGTTATTATGATAATATATGAATAGATAGCAGTAAGTCAGATAAACCGTTCAAAACCATTATAGGCTTTTAAATAAAGAAATACAGCCTTACTATTTTTTTAAAGTTTTGCCTTTAGGAGTTGCTGGAATGAATTACTAGAAAGGAGTGATTTATAAGTACCATATCGTTGGAATGCAAATAGATACTTGGAAGAGGAGAAAAGTAACTTGTTTTCTTGAGTGGGATAAACATTCCCCTTGGGATCTTGTTTACAAACTCAAATACTTTGCAAGCAAATAGTGCTCTGATGAATTCCAGCCCTCATTTAGGTGAAATGGTCACAAAACTGTATGCCTGAGCTTTAAGTAAATGAGGTTTTCACCCCATTGAAAAGGAGCAATTGCTCAAGTGAATGCCCTAATCTCAAAAGCATGAGGAAAAATGTCCATCTCGAGGTTTTTCCTTTTACAAATCTTTATTTTAATGTTGCAAAATATTGGGTAATGACCAACCTACTGCTTAAATACAGTCAATTATCAATTATTCATTTTCACATTATGAAGGCAGGCATCTCACCAATTCTGTGTTTGCTTCTTTCTTTCCTGTCTGCCCTTTATCTTTACTGCCCCCCAAACACACACATATATACACAACATGTACACATTCACACACGCATATACTCGTAACACACTCTCACACATACTCTCTTTCACACACACACACACACACACGCATGTGCACGCACTCCCCTTTGCCCAAAGCAAGCAGAAAGCAGAACTTCCTATTCAGGTGGCTACATAAGCTGTGTAAACTATCGCTCCCTCAGAATAACATCTGTGTTCCTTTTCTCCCCTCCCTGCAGGTCTCCCTTTCCTGGATGTCACGTGAGGAGGGAAGAGAAAGGGAAGGGAACCATGGTGTATGTCCCCCAGCCCAGCAGGCAGGCTGAGAGAAACAGAAGCCTCCTGCTCCCTGGGTGCTGGCACCCTCTCTTGCCATTTTACTGAAACTTCGGGGTGTTTTTCTCTCTGTAGCACCCACGCTTCCTCCTTTTCTGCCAAAGCTTCTCATTGTGACAGAGTGAGAGGCTGGTGGGCTCGGGGGAGGGGAACGCAGCTAGGTGGTCTGGGGGCTGTTACAGCTCTCCCACCAGGGGCAGGGAAGGGGGGGAGACAGCTACAGACAAATCCGAGGAGTCCCCCTGCTGCTGAACCTCATATACGCCCAGAGCATCTGTGTACACACAGCGCCGTGCACCACCCCCAAGCCCACCCATACGGACACACACACATGCACACACACACACCTGGAATTAGCAGGCACGGCTACCCAATCGGTAACACTCAGGCGGGAAATCCCATGTCACATTGGCACAGATCTGTGCAAAGTAGCATAGGTCCCCCGCCACTGATCCCTCTGCCTTCTGAAGGGCCAGCAAATGCTGCTGGGTGCTGGACATACTTGTGGTATAAGAGGGTGGCAAGTATTGAGGGCATGGGCTATGTTGCCTCTCAGCACTGCAAGCAGAGGGACCACGGGTGGCAGCGCCAGCAGATTGCTCAACCCTCTCCTCCGGGGTCTCCACTCAGAGCACCTATTCAGGTGGTTACATAAGCTGCGTACCTATTGGTCCCCTGGAAGAGCACCCAGTGCCCCCTCCCAGGGCTCCAGCAGCAGGTCCTGGGAAGCGCAGACCCCAGCCCTGGTTAGGAGGAGAGGAAGTGTGGGCGAGGGCACACAGGCTGCAGTCTCCTCTTAGCCCGCCCAGCTACTGTCCGGGGCTTGTCCGAGGGAAAGGCCCCTCTCTACAGGAAGGAAGGGAAAGGGTTCAGAAACCTCTCAGAGCTTCAGAAGAACCAGCCAATGAAAGCCAACTGACACATCTGACAACCAGGCTGACATGTAAAGGGCCCAACACTGCCAGGCTAGACCTTAATCAGCAAAGTCAAAAGCACAATCACTGCGTGAGGTGAAGCTTCACGAGCTCAGCTACAAGTAGCCAGTTGAAGATGGACCCCAGCCTTCTTCCTGACCACTGCTGGCCGAGGACAGTGCCTTGGACACAAGGTGTTATTGTAGAGAAAGCTGAGAAAGCTTGGGGTTCAGGGATTTCACGTGACTTGAACAAGACTGAACAGCTAGCAAATGAAGGAGCCAGTCAGAATCCTCCCTCATGCCTGGGTAAGTCCAGCAACTTTGCCCTCACCACTGTTTCTCACGAGCACTGCACAGGGAGCCCTCCCATCTGCCTCTGAGTGAGCACAAGAACCTATCTGGTGGTGAAGAGTGCTGGAGAAGACAGAAGAGGAAGAATACGCCTGTTGACCTCTTTCCAAGGGAGGAAACGGGCAGTGCGACCTGGCTCTCTCCTAACCCTCCGCTTGACCCGCAAGCACTGCAGCATGGAACCAGTTCCTCTGCAGCAAGGCCCTGCTCTGGGCAGGCAGTGCCCAGTGGCATGGGTAATTCATTCCATGCCATTTTTCCTTCAGTGCCTCATACTTTTCTGGCCAGTGTGCTGCATGGTTGCAAAAAGCCCAGCCCTGGACATGCAGAGAATGTATTGATTCAGAAACATTTAAAAAATTAAACAGGACATGGTGAGGCAGGCTGTTTGGTAAGTGCCAAACTCCCTCTTTCCCTTCCTCCAGCTCCTCTGCCTCCCCGGGTCCTGGCTGTTACCCCCACCATCCCTGCAGTCAGAGTCCATTCCCTCTTCCCTCACAGGCAAATGTTTGCAAAGCTCAGCTTGCCAACTGAGCCCTCCCCAGGTGTGTGTATGCATGTGCGAGGTGTTTTCTCTTCTTCCTGAACCAAAAAGTGGTGAATCCACTGGTTTCTCTACCTTCTGGAACATGTCCTAGGAGGACAGGTACTCAGTTTTGCATCTGCTTTCAGGAAGCAGACTTGGGCAGCCATGCCTAGAGGCAAGAACTACAGGTTGGGCTTTTTTGTTGTTGTTGTTTATCTTTTATTAAGGT
This sequence comes from Manis javanica, assembly GCF_040802235.1. Taxonomy (NCBI): domain Eukaryota; kingdom Metazoa; phylum Chordata; class Mammalia; order Pholidota; family Manidae; genus Manis; species Manis javanica. The sequence goes on along the minus strand of NC_133169.1, from coordinate 85,685,260 downwards.
ATTATTGATATACACTCTTACGAAGGTTTCACATGAAAAAACAATGTGGTTACTACATTTTACAGGTTGGGCTTTTTAAAGGATGAGCAAACTAGAGATTATTCCTCCTAGAGGGGCTGCCATTAAAAGTTTGTCTCATTTTCGGGTAAGATTCCTCAAGGGAGGAACAACCTAAGACAGGCACAGTTGCAGGGGGGCCATCAGGTGAGAAATTGGGGATCAACAGAGGTGAGGCTCAGAACCTCATCCCCACTGCTTTGAGAGAAATCTTCTGCATCCGTGGATGGTTTATTCCCCTTGTCTAGCTTGGATTAACACATAGTCTACAGGCACACACCTGATCATCTACAATTGCTCTCCTACAACACTAAACTATGTTTTCTACCTTTATCTTGCATCTACCTACCACTTCAGCATTTTATTAAAAAATAATAATAATAATAATAAAGGGAGAAATGTGGGATCAACATATAAATCACGTATAAAAATCAAATGAATATTCATATTTGACCTGATTGTTTATAGTTCATAATGTGTGATCAAAACCAAAAGTTTCTGTGATGAATGCCCTTGTACTGTTCACCATGTAAGAATTTATTCACTATGTAAGAATTCGTTCACCATGTAAGAACTTGTTCGTTATGCTTCAGAAGATTGGAGACTGACGAGAGTTAGGCTTGAGATGGATTAATGATTGTACATTGAGCATTGACCCCCCTATACTGAATTTTATTGTTGTTAACAACCATTTGATCAATAAATATGAGAGATGCCCTCTCAAAAAAAAAAAAAAAGTTTGTCTCATTTTATCTCCTTCCAAATAGGGCTGCTCTTCCCTTCAGCCCATTCAAACATAATTCATTCAAATACTCAGTCATTCAACACGTATTTGTGGAGCACCTACTCTGAGCCAGAAATTGTTCCAGGTAAAGGGATGCTGTGGTGGTAACAACACAGAAAAACACCCTGCTTTCATGGAGCTTACATTGTAGTGGGAGAAGGCAGATAAGAAACCAATAATCAATGCCAGGATCAATATCAAATAAGATGATATGATAGAGCAGGGATCTGATCAGCAAACTATGGCCTGGCACCAGTTTTATAAATAAAATATGTATAATAAATACAAGAACACTCAGCAGGGGACTACTTTATTTTTTTTTGTATTTTTTAATTTTTTGAATAGGTAATATATTCAATGAATCTAAATTTAAAATAAAAAATAGACAAGAATATGCAGAGGTCTTTCTCCCAGCCCTATTTCCCAGCTATCCAGTATCACTCCCCATAAGCAACAAATGTTAATTTCTTATGCATCCTTCCTGAGAAATTTATTCATATAAAAAGCAAATGCATGGGCATAGTCTCTGCTCCCCCAGCCAAGGAAGCTATTTTAAATTGGGAGATCAAGACAGACTTACAATTTAGGCTAAGACCCAAATGACGTGAGGCTGCCAGCCAGCGGAAGCTCTCTGAGCAGCAGTATCCAGGCTATGAGAACAGTAGTACAAAGGCCCTAAAGCTAGACCAGCCATGGCAAGTCCTAAAATGAGAAAGGAGGCCCATGTGTTTGAGGCACACTGGGCCAACGGGCAGTGATTTGAGATAAGCTGGAGAAAATTTAGGAAGCAGGGGGATTCTCTTCTTAAGGGCTCTGTAGTGTCAGTAGTGTCCTTATATCCCTGTTCCTGACTCTACACACTGGGGTGGGAGGGAAGTCATTCTGGTATCTACTCTAGTCTTCTTTGCTGTCTTTTTGAGATTTAAAGAGCGGCCACTCTGTCTTAATAATAGAATTCATCTGTCTATATGTGGATAAAATGAAAGTTCCTGTGGCCAGGATTCTCACCTGGCCCTGGCTGGCTAGCTCACTACACACATGTGGGCAATTTGTTGCTACTGACTCTATATAAAGAGCTCTGCCCAGTGGTCCGGGCGACATGGCGGCACGGCTGCAAGGCTGCAGCAGGGCAGAGCAGAGGCTGGAGTGGTGGCAGCGCTGAGGACAGAGACTGGGACAGCTGTTTGGGCAGAGGGGCCCAGAGGCAGAGACCAGCTTGCTGCACGCAGACTCGCTCTGAGTGAACAAGATTTTAGTGACTGACCTGCCACCATGGAAATAAAACTGGGTATAACCCTTTCACCCCCACAGGAATGTTCTACTGTCATTTTCTTTGGTCACATTGAATACAAGACAATATGCTGACATGGAGAAAGTTATGGAGAAGGATAAGGGAATGGAAAGGGGAGTGAAGGGTAACAGGATTAGTGGCTCTAGAGGCAGGGCCTGTGATCCGAATTCTCAGTCTAGCAGCTCAGTAAAGGCTTTGTAAAGATGTGATGTTTTCAACCTGAATTGAGCAGATGGGTCCTTTCCTGATGGCAAAGTCAGAGAGCAATAACTAACTCTCCACCCAGGACTTTGCTTTGCAAAATGTAGGGAATTCTCAGTTTATGCAATAGCTACATGGCCAGAAATTCTCAGTCTCAGGTTTCCTAGAGCACCTACTATGTGTTCAGTCTCTTTGTGAAGGCAAGTGAACCTATCCCTACCTTGAAGGAGTTTATCCAGCTGGGGAATGAGAATCTGAGCTTGAGAAATAGTGGCAGGTTAACCTCAACGGTGCAAACTAGTTCAGAGAGGCTAGGAACCAGCATGAGCAAGAACTGTCAAAGCAACTCTCGTGGAAGGTGAATTGTGAGTTGAGTCTTAAAGGATAGGGAGGATCTGAATAAAAACTGACATCTCCATGAAAGGGGGATAATGAGAATACGGAGGACAGCAAATTGGCACAGTAACCCCTCAACAACTGCAGCAGCTTCTCCTCCCCCTCCCCCTCCTTCCTCTCCTCATTATTATGGCTAGTTACAGTTTACAAAACACTTTCTCATAAATTATTTCATTTGATATTTACAATAACCCTGAGATTGGGTAGGGCAGGTGTTTCCATTGTATTGTGAAGAAACCAAGAGGGAGGCAAGACAGCACAGGACGGTTGAATACATCGCCCTAATCCCAGAGCAGACACCGAAACCCAGGCGCCTTGAATCTACACAGTGCGGGCTTCCCGCAGCAGGCACTTCAAGCAGGCAGAACAGCAGGGACAAGAGGAAGAAGCAGGGAGCCTCGGGGAACCGAATCACACGTCAGTTGCACCAGCAGCTTGCCCTCTGTCTTCAAAGGAGTCTGCACCCTCTCTGCCTTCTCGCCTGGATAAGCCCCGCATTCCCAGGTCACAAATCCTAGCTCAGGAAAAGGAGAAACTTATTGTTGGACAACCTCACCAGGAGGAACATTAGGAGAAAGAGGAACTCACCACTTCCACAGTCTCATTAGCACTGCAGACCTACACACGCATCAGACCTGCAGGCGGTCGATGCTAAGTTACTAAGCCTGAGGCCTGAAGTAAATTAAGCCGTGTCCTAGAAAAACAGGTTATGTTACTTATATTAAGTATTAGGTATTCTTATGGCTCAAAATGCCATCTACTGTTTTGTGAGTTCTTCTCGGGATGCTACTAAGCGGCTAGAAGGACCATCCTCCATACCCTTCACACAGACCCACCTGAGCATGCTGGCCCTGTCCTGTCACTTCCCAGGGGGACTGGCTGAGATGAAGCACCTGCCTGTTGTCTGTCAGAGCCAGGCTAGGAGGCCCGGAGGCAAGGGGCTTCAGTGACTGCCTTTGGAATGAGGCTGCCTTCCAGGTTGCCCCTGGCAACCAAGCTGCTCAAGTGGTACACATCTCTTAGCGGTGACTTGGGAGCTGGGGTAGGTTGCTGAACCATAGAATGCAGGGAGTATGTCAGATCTTCCCCCTTTCCTCCTCCCAGCCCAGACCCACGCCTGTGATGAGTACAAGGGCTTTTCCCTCACCTGCCCCCAGGTCAACAGGATGAGCCTGAGATTCTCCTTGAGGACAGGGAGCTTAGGGAGAACCTGTCCAGTTTGCAGCAGAGACCTGGGTGCCCAACACTACCTTGGCTAGTTCCCAGCATATCACTGCCCTCAAATGACTAATACTGTTCCGCCCTTTAAGCATCAACCTCCCTTTCTCCAGAAAGCCTACCCTGACTCGCCTCCTGTGCCCCAGACAGGGATAGGTGCTCTAGCCTATGAAACCCTGAGCATCATTCTGTCAGAGGACACATCACCCTGCGTGTATTTACCTGTTTTTCTTAGCAACTTGAGGTTAAGGACTGTGTCTTATTCTAGCACAGGATCTGGTATATAGGAGGCACAAAATAAATGCTTACTGACTGGATAAATGAATGAATGAGAACACAAGATTCTGACAGGAGGAAATAGGGGAGGTGGTGGGATGCTTCTCAAGCACTGGCTGGAGTAAGCAGTTTGCTTACGGAATTAATTCCTGAAGCTGAATTAATACATTGGGACAGGAGAGTGGCAAGCTTGAAGCAGGGTTTTAGGAAAATCTAGCCAGCTAGGTGTGCAGGATGGACTGAAGGAAAGAGCAATCTGGTAGGGAGACTAGTCAGGAGGCTGTTTTGACAGTCCAGACTAGACATGCAAAGGGTCTAGACAGGAGCAATGATGAGGGGAAATAAAAGCAAGAAATAAACTGCCCAACTCTGTTCGATGGCTTCTTCATGCAGCCTAGGAAAGTCAGCCACTGCCTGACCTTAGTGATTAGCAGCCTGGGCCGCCATCTGAGCTGACTGGCCACTGAGCACGCAGCTCCCAGCAGAAATCTAGCTGCCATCCTGAGTGCAGCTGTCACTCCAGGCCTACAGAGTAAGTCCAGGGGAACGCTTCCCAAATCAGTAGTTCCAGAACAGTGATCTATTATGTATTAGTGGGCATCTTACAAAGAAAAAGAGTTCTCTGCTCAAATATTTTGAGGAATTCCAGATGCAACAAAGGTCAAAGCCATTTTTTTTTTTTGCTGTAATATCTCAAGGGGATCATATACCTCTACCCCGCCCCCCCCGCCACAAGTATTTATCAGGGAGTCTTTCCCACCATACCCGTTCACAGCTCCTAAAGGAGCAGTCGCAAAACAGCTGGGAAACTCCGGAATCATATCTGTTTGCCTTGTCTCCTGCGGGATGCGTGTGGACTACATCCATAGGGTACACTGCCTGCATGCTCACCACCCTTGCTTAGAGGAGTGACTTCACCCACAGCTCTTCCTCCAAAGCAGCACAGAAGCTGCTTACAAGCTCTGGCTCTGAAGCCAGTCTGCCTGGACTCAAATCCTAGCTCGACCAGTTAATAGTCATCTAGCCTCTCTGTATTTCAGTTTCTGTATCTACGTGATGGGGAAAATACTAGAACTAACTTCAGTGGGGTTGTTCGGAGGATTGGATGGTGAGATGAGCCCTGGAGAACATAAGCACTGTGCCTGGTGCAGAGGAATCCTTCAGTAAATGTGAGCTACTCTTCTAATCCTATTCAGCTGCGTATTCTGTGATGCGAGCCCAAGCCCTCCAACGGTAGCCCTGACTGAGGCAACCTGCTGAGGCCTGCTGTGAAATGGTGGGGGGCGGGGGGTCAGCTTCTCTCTGTGGACTTGGGAGGGGAACACACAGCCAGTGACTAACAATGGGAAGGGAAGCTGGAAAGACCACAGACCGAGGGGCCAGCACCTACGGTGGGCATGAAGAGTCACAGCAGGCAACTGGGTCTGGAGTCTGCCCCTCACCCTCCACGCCACGATTCCCATCCTCTGGTGTCCCTGCTTCTCCTTCCTTTACTCAGGCTCCTCAGATATTTCCAGCCAGTGGCTTCCTGGCTCGTGTACCACTACCAAGATCCGTCTCTACTGACAGTACAATTCCAATATCAAATGTACAGTTTCTCAACAACCAATTCTCCAACTCTCTGGACACCAGTTGGGGATTCTACAACTTAATTCAACATTAACTACCTAAACTTATAAAAAGCCTCAGTCCACAAGACTGCCTCCCAATTCAGATGCCAATTGCAAGTCCCTGGCCTCCTCTACTTTGACCAACCAGCTATAAACTGGAGGTTCCCATAACCCCCTTCAGATGCAATAATTTTCTAAAACAGCTCAAAAAAACAAGGCAAGCACTTTACTGACACTTATAAAGGATATTACATAGGATACAAATCATAGCCAGATGGTGAGGTAGAGAGGGCTAGGCCCAGGAGGGCCTGAGTGCTGGAGCTTCTGGACTCGGGGTGCACCACCCTCCTGGCACGGGGATGCATTTACCAAACTAGAAGCTCTTTGAACTTTGTCATTTAGGGGCTTTTATGGAGGTTTCATCACATAAGCCTGATAGATTTACTCAGTTTCCAGCTCCTCTCCCCTCGTCAGAGAGTGGAGGGAGTAGGAAGGAAAGTTCTAGACTTCTAATCAAGGCTTAGTCTTTCTGGTGACCAGCCCATCCTGAAGCTCTCTAGAGTCCCAACAGCAGTCTCCTCATTAGATCAAGAGATGCTCCTATCACCCTGGAAATTGCCAGGGATTTAGGAGCTCTGCACCAGAGCCAAAAGATGCTGCTATCACCCCCATCACGCAGGGCATTACAAGGGTTTTAGGAGCATTTGTCAGAAACTGGGAACAATGATCAAATATGTATTATTATGGCACAGGCACCAACTCAGTAGGTGTTTACAGACCCTTACTGCATGAGCAAGGAGCTCAGGACATGTCCTCCATGACTGCAGGGGACACCGCGTCACTGCATCTTCTCCTCTCCCTTCACCTCTCCTTGCCCTCACCGTACACATGCCTTTCCAGATGCTTCCTTTGAACCCAACAGCTTTCACACATTCCAAGGAGGGGCCTTTGGGTTTGGAAGACAGAATGAAGGAATGGAGAAATAATTCCTTCCACCAATAAAGCATTTTACAAAGTACCTTCGTGCTTATTACCTGATTTTGATAATAGCCCTCTGAGGCAGCTATTATCCCCATTTTAGAGACAAAAAACTAAAGTTTGAATAACTCAAATAATAGCTGAAGGTCACAAGGCTACATGGAATAGAATCAGGACCCGAAGGCAGAAATTTTGACCTCTAGTCCAGGGCCTGTTCACTATACCCTCCAATACGATCTTCACCTCAACTCAAGACTCAGGGTCAGGCCCACATACTCAAGAATCACAGCCTTGATCTGACCAAGAACTTGTCTCTGGGCAGGTCAGACTCACTTCTGTGGGCTTGCGGGTAGGCAGCACCCAGACGCCTGGCTCTGACTCTGGAAGTGACTTTCGAGTCGGCCAGGGCATTCAGGGATGTCGGGATCAGTCTTAGACCAGAACTGCTTTGCGCATTCTTGTCACACACCCTCCTCTGGGGAAATCTCCAGCAGCTGTGATATGATTGGATTCAATATTCTGCCCTGATGTGATCCGACAGCAGCTAAAAGGCTGGAGTGGGAAGATACCAAGACAGAAAATCCCTCAGTGGAAACATGGTCTCCTGTTACTACCCTTTGTATTCTCTGTGTGCCAGGAATCAGTAAGTGTCAGGTCCCATGACTGACAGGTTTGGAGTCTCATTCATTAGCCATGATAAGAGGCATCTCACCCTTCTCTAGCCTCCAGAGAGGACCTGAGCCTGAGCACCCTCGGGCAGATCCTGGTGTGTCTGCGTCCTGTGTTTCCTAAACCTGTCCCTTTTCTCTTGCAGTGGGAATTATTTTCTTCTCACTCAAGAGCCAGTTTCCGGATCCTGGGACTCACTACATCACTCCTCTCTCCTCCCTCATCCACCAGCATTATCACAGAATCTCTCAGAGAGCACCCCAAAATCCACGTTTTTATCTTCTGAATCCCAGGACCTACCATCTCTTCATCATAAGGGAAAAGGTTATATTCCTTCTCATCCTCCCTGTCCTGTGGGGATGAGAAGGCAGGTAGTCTGAGCCCTTGTTCTACTCTATCCAAATTGCCACCTTTCCCAACTCCACTTCAGCTGTCAAAGCCTGGATGTCACACAGATTAAGGAAACCACACAAAGTTCCCCCAGGGGACTTGGACAAAAGCTCCAAGCTTCTTTAGTTTCTCCCAACACACACTCTCACCTCCCCGCTACCCACTCTTTCCTTCCCTCCATCTAGGGAGATATTAATGGAATCATCTGTTAAATGCAGCAGCTGCCAGACTGTTAGGCTGACTGGGCAGAGGGCCTGAACCCATTTATTCCAAACTACGCCCCCATCACATATCTCAGGTTCTTAAGTTTTCATTCCCACTTGTGCATGAGCCAGGTCGCTGAATGCCAACTCTCGGTCTGAGAACCCACATGCTCCCTGGAGCACCCACTGATGCCTGCCTGTCTACCAGCCACAGGAGTAGTGCATGGCGACATGGGGGAGAGAGAGGGGTAAACCAGCACAAAGCCTACCCACGTCCAAGAAAATGTTGCTTTAAAAGCCCTGATTGCAGAATCTTTCTCTGACATTTGTCTATAATTATGACAATTTACTACAATGTCACAAAGTCTAAAAGCCATTCTCAAGAGGAACACTGTCTGTTTCCGAAGACCCTGGACTTGAGACCAGCATTCACCTGCTATTTTTATCTGGTACCTGCCCTCTCCTCCATTGTGAGTTATTAGGAAGTCAGATACTTTACCACTGTTTAGAATAAAGACAACAAAGCAATAACTTTAATTATAGTATGGGAAAATCCTAGAATATCAGCTGTGTAAAATCTGGCAAATTGTGGGAACACAGCTTGGTCAAAGAGTAGAATGCTAGCTTAGCACAGCAGGCTGCCTTAAGCTCGGGATTCTTCCTATTTCTCCCAGATTTCTCTTTGACCTGTGATTCTCAGAGAAGCTGTTCCACAAATATTCACATAGTGCTACTATGTGCCAGGGTGAGTCTTCTGGCATAGCGCTTGCGTTCATGGCAAGACTGCCTACTCCTTGTGGTTCTCCAACAACACCAGCTGGTTCCCTGGACACTATGACCAGAGGCTCCTCAAACCAGCTGGACACATTTGATCCTTCCCTAAGCTGAGTTTGTGTGTCTTCACACCTGAGTATAGGAAGCACCATTCACAACTGACTGCTGAACCTATACTTAGTGTTTCACAAACAGTCCTATTTAGATGAGCTAGGTGTACTCTACGAAGAAGAAAAGAGACAATGAGTGCTGTAGCAGACATGTGTTCCTCCCCAAGCATCACTTCCTTAGGGATCAGTCCCACTCTCTAGTTATTCCAAGACCACATGGTTCTGAAAAGGCAAGATCCTCCCCACAACTTCAGAGGTAAGACCTGATCCAGGCCTCGCCCATCAGATTACTCCACATCTGAACACAGCAGCTGTCCTTCAGAGAAGGACGTGACTCAAACCACACACGTTACAGCCTTCTCTGGGCTTTCGTAGGAGCTATGAGAAAAGGCACACGCTCTTACCCTCAGGAATGGTGAGCGCTAAGGGTAGCCCTGGTTTGGGGCTGCTGATGGCCATTCGGCTGCTGTGTGTAGAGAGCCTAAGGATGAATCAATGCAGCAGGAAGCAAGGCCAGGTGATGGAAAGAGTCCACACCTTGATGCACCATTTGAACTCATGGATTTAGTATTTCTGAAGCAGGTCTACTCTTTTCTGGAGATGTTTGTAAAGAAAGTGGAGAGCTGCCTTTCAGTCATCTGATGTAAGGTCCTCATACCTCCTCTATTTTATTCCCTCCAAAAAAATGTGTTGGGAGAAAAGTTCTGGAAATGGGTTAAAGTTGTCCAAAATTCCCTTTTCCAACTCTAGATCTAAACACAAGATTCCAGGTCTTTTGAGAACAAGAATCAGGAGCCACTCTCATTCTCAAAATAGTGAGTCAACAAAGTACCTGCTAAAGAGGTTAGGGATATTAGAGGTGTGTCCCTAAATCTTTGGCAGCATCTGGATAAACGTTTACTGTGCTCTCTCTCACAATTTTTCCTAGTGCTACTATCAAAGTATATGGGCCAAGGTGTGTCAGTGGCGTGCCAGGACCCAGAGGCCTATCAAGAGAGGTCCCTGCCCCTCTGCCCACCCCATCCCTTCCTATCCTCACTGCCGTTGGAAAGAAGTTAAGCTCTAAGAGATAACTGGAAGCACTGAGGAATTATCTTGTGGAGGCTTCCTTGGAAGAATGTAAGTATCCATCCTCAGCCTCCCAAAAAGGAGCCAGCTCCCAATCTCACAGGCTCCGATAATGAGGCCTGGACTCATAGGGACGCAGGAGGCAGAAAAGGAAGAGGAAGGGAAATCAAATGGAACTATTACAAAAAGAGTGAAAAAAATATCTCTCAAGAAGAAAATAGCCAACAGGCTAGGCAGAGAGGTAACAGGACCTGAGTACTCAAACCTCCCCATCAAAGCAGGCAGTTCCTGGGCAGGTGGGGCTTCTCCTTTCAGAGAACTCTGGACCCTGCCCGGAGGAGTGTGGAGCTTGGCTGGCTTCCAATCAGAGCACAGACATGCCCAACTCACTGGCTGTCTAGTAATGGCTCAAGGGTTCCTGCAGTCAAGATGCTTCCACGAGTGGGTAAGCCTATGGAACCTCAGCCTGTGGCTCTATGGTAGCAAGACTATTTAAACCCTTGCTGGCGAGGAAAACACAGCAGTCTGCCAGATGCCTGTTAGAAAAGCTATCTGTTACTAGAAGAACACACCCTCATCTTCTTTCTCAGCGGACCTTTATTTCTCTACACGTTTGGACACAAGAAGAGGGGCTGTTGTCCCCATGTTCATTGTCACTGGGCACTAATCATTATCACGGTAGTCACAGAGTTCTGTACCCTCATTTGGGTAGCTCTATACTCAGCCACTGGGAGAGGTGCTGTCTTAAGTTGGGCTCCCCAGGAGCAGAGCCTGAGACAGGATTCAGGTGACATGATTTACTGAGGTGTGCCCTCTGAAGAAAGAGATGAAGGAAGCAGAAATCGTAGGAAAGAGGTTCGTGGTCACAGCCTTGCGTTTGGTCTCAGCCTGATCCCACAGGGAAACTCAGGAGCGTGAACAGCAACAAATAACCGATCCTTCCTTGAGGTAAGGGGCTAGCTTTGGTGCCCCCTTGGCTGAAAGCTGTAGGGAAGAAAGAAGGGGCCTCCTGTTGAGAAGGGGGCATCTATAACCTGCTGGAATCCAATACAGCAGCTGGGGGAAATGACACACTGGTGTGGAAAAGGGGATTTGCACAGGGTACCAATAGCATCCAACTAGAGCTACTGTATCAGCTGCCATGACAAAATACTATAGACTGGGTGGCTTAAATTCATTTTCTCACAGTTCTGGAGGCTAGAAGTCCGAGGTCAGGGAGCCAGTATGGCTGAGTTCTTGCAAGGGCGTTCCTCCTGATCTGCAGATGGCCGCTGTCTTTTTATTCGCTCACGTGACAGGGGCACCTCTTTGATGTCTCCTCTTATAAGGGCACTAATTCACATCAAGAGAGTCCCACCCTCATAATATCATCTAAACCTAATTACCTCCCAAAGGCTCTTCTCCAGATACTATCACCTTAGGAGTCAAGGATGTAACATGAATTTTAGGGGGAAACAATTCAGTCCATAGCAACTACCATTTTGTCAACAGGGAAAAGAGACAACTGTTAGCCAGATTTGCTCAATGAGAGCTATTTCCCTAGCACCTAAGCTCTTTCAGAATCCTATTTGTTGACCATACTGAAGATACAGATTAAAACGTGACCAGCTGAGCCAGGCCTCAGATCTCCCGACAGTTCTCTTTTCTGAATCTCAGTAGGCACTGCTTCTTGCCCTGGGACAGTCAGACTGCAACTGCCGGCAGGCCTCAGCCCTCGGTGAGCATTCTGTAGGTGACAGCAGAGGTGTCTGTGTGCAATCCTATCCAGCTTAGGCTTTGAAGCTCCGGAGCAGAGCCATTAACATTCTCTTCAGCTGAAGACAGTTCTCTTCAGCCCTTGTTAGTCTCATTTTCTTCCCTCTCGACTATTTTTTCATCAAGAACAGAAGCTTCCTTGTTCCTAGAACCTATTCTTCTCTTCAAAGCACTCTGGGCTCCAGTGAGGCCTGCGGCCAAGAGGCTGACCTGACACGTCTGGATTCCCAGTGAAGAGCAGACCACGCCGCCTGCTGTGCAGCTGAGAACCCCAGCACGCCGACTCGCCCACTTCAGGACTAAACCAAGAACAGGCGAGGAGCGTGCCTGCCCTCGGGCCTCCTGGGAGTCTGTGGTGGGCAGGCCTGGGGTTATGGAAGCTCTCCTCCTGAGTTCCCCAATCTACCCCTGCTTCTGGATTTGGGTTATTTCTGTACAGGAAATCAAGGGGAGAGTCACAGGCACTGCCCTGGAGAGTAGGAATCCACCCACTGCCCATCCTTCATTTAGGCGCCCCATTCATATGAAAGGAGATGGTGAAGACTTTCCATTTCACGAACGGGTCCTATAGGCCTGAGTGGGGCAGAAGAGAATTCTCAGTGAGAACACTATTCATGTCTCCATTACTTATTAAGAGCTGCCATATACCCAGCTGTGTGGTGAGTCCTTAGAAAATAGGAAGAAGTAATCTTGGAAAGCTTAAAATTTACTACTGGCCCCAAAGTAAATTTCTTAGGCAATCTACAGATTTTAGCAAGAGGAACTCCAGTGCCTGCATTCAGACAGAGAAGAGTGAGGTAGGCAGACGATCATTCAGTTTCATTGTCAACACTTTCCTCTTAAGGCTGTTCTTTCCCACCAAGAGCTGCTGGTTATATCCCTGTGTAGCTCCCCCTTCAAGGTTTTACAGTGGTGATGGGACTGTACCATGTTTCCCCACTGCCAGGTCCCCAGGACTTGATTCTGACATCTCTATTTCTTCCCTTCTGTGATGCCTTACAGTTATCTCAGGCACACAAGCATTCATTCCTTACAATTGCTTCTGCAGTAATTCCAGAGAGACACATGAAAACATCTTTCCCAGGATCATATTTTACCAAACTCCACTGCAGACAAACAGTTATGGCAATTGGGTGCGATCGTTTGTATTCATTTCCCTGTCCCCTCTGGCCCCAGAGCTGGGCCCAGCATCCCCAGGCATGTCAGTGCAGGTGGACCAGAGGCACGCAGAGAAGGCCTGCTACTCCATCTGCTGGCCTGACTGCAGCTCTGGGTTGCCGCCCTTGAACTCCTCGCAAAGCAGGCTCTAGCTCTGACCCAGGAGACCAAAGTGTCTTTTCATCATGATAAAGTAAATATATTCAGCCATTTTGTCAACAGTGATGACATCTACCCGCTCTCCTTAAATCCACATGCCCAGACACAAATAGGGATGGAAAACACAGAGCCATGGATTTCGATCTAACAGGAACTGGCTTTGCTTTGGGCAAGCATTGTTTTGGGCAAGCATTGCTTTGGGGCTGTAACGGGGACGCACAGAACAAGAAGACGGCTCCAAACCAAGGCAGGGGTGGGAGGGGTTAGGATGGGGTTTAGAAAAACACTGATGACATCGGACATTTTCTTTTCTTCTTTCCATATCTACTTGTCTTCTTTATGAAAAACGCTTCCTTCACAGAGTATTTAACTATTTCCCAGAGCCTATGGTCCATGCAGAATCATTTTTACACTCAAAATTTATTTTTCATCCACCCTTCCTGAGGCAAAGAAAGGATGGGGGTCTATTTTATAGATAAGGATAATTAAGCTTTCCTAGCAGAAGAGAGGAGAAAATATCACCTACCCTTACTCAGAAATTAATTACTCGGTTCCTGGAATCCCTGAAATCCTCAGTTAACTTTATGGTGTTATTTGGAAGTTTCAACAGAGGCTTCACTATGTAGCATCCATGTCATACCAAAGTGAGGTGCCAGCAAAGATGCAAATTTTCACAGAAAACAGTTGAAAAACAGTTACGAAACTCTAAAATCTTGACCCATATCAAGGGTAAAAAAAGAAGTCTTTGGATATTAAGAGAGAGTTTTTGCCAAGGATATTTTTGGTGAGAAGTGTTACTGTGCTGTGGGTACCACTCCAAAGAAAGTGGGGTACCTACATTTCACCACAGGCCTAATGAGAAATACTTCAAAGGGATTGCTCAGAGAGCTTGATATGTATGTGTCTCTTGAAGTTAGAGGAAGCAGAGTGGACTAACTTAAGACTTCACGTCAAGAAATGTAGGGGCCACTGAATGGGCTAGCAGCTGCTTTGCAATGCTGGGGTCTGCCCATGGTCTCAGAGCTTGTGTGAGCAAAGAATTGGTTTCTCACAGAGAAATTGGACCTGGACTGTTGAATTCTTAGTGGCTACAGAGTAAGAGAAATATCAACAGAGGAGAATGTATTTGCCCAGATTTTGTGTTTGTGTGTATGTGTGTGAGTGTGTGTGTGTGTGTGTGTGTGTGTGGATGGTAGTACAGATCTCTGAAGAACCCACAAAAGTGCCCCTAGAAAAAGCAATATCTAAACATTAGCCACTCCTAGTCAGCACAAAGCCACCTTTAATAACATGAGTCAAGTACAGTACTTCCTGCCACTTCTTACTTCCTTGTTCTGATCCTGGAAGGGCCAGACACTTCAGGAAAGAAACAATGCCCACACTCCCTCTTTTCGCTTGCATCAAGCCCCAGATGGGGAAAATCAAACAGCTTAATCTTGAAAAAATTTGGAAACATTGACAATACCTGGGCTGGAGATGTTAAATATCTAACTGAGACCATGTTGTACTAGGTAGAGTAACTGCAGGGCTTCCTAATAACTGCACGGAAACCATTTGTCCAGGAGCAGAACTGACCATTACCACTGAGCAGGTTTAAAGGAACAGTGGAAGCCAAAAATAAAGTTTCTTTCATGATTACACCCCATGAGTCCTGCTTGCCATTGTTCCAGCTACAATTGTAAAGTGTGTCTCAACCTTTACATTAAACAGTAATAAAAACGATAAAGGAGCCATGAATATACAAAGGGGAAAAGACAGCCTCTTCAACAACTGGTGTTGGCAAAACTGGACAGCTACATGTAAGAGAATGAAACTGGATTATTGTCTAACTCCATACACAAAAGTAAACTTGAATGGATCAAAGACCTGAATGTAAGTCATGAAATCATAAAACACTTAGAAGAAAACACAGGCAAAAATCTCTTGACTATAAACATGAGCTACTTTTTCCTGAACACATCTCCTCAGCAAGGGACACAAAATAAAATATGAACAAGTGGGACTACATCAAACTAAAAAGCTCTGTACAGCAAAGGACACCATCAGCAGAACAAAAAAGGCACCCTATAGTACAGGAGAATATATTCATAAATGACTTAACTGATAAGGGGTTAATGTCCAAAATATATAAAGAACTCATATGCCTCAACACCCAAAAAGCAAATAACCCAATTAAAAAATGGGCAGAGGGACTTCTGGCTTAAAGACAGTGGCGTGAGAGATGAGACAGAAACCTCCTCCCAAAACCACATATAATGCGAAAATATACCAAATACAACTAATCCTGAAAGAGCAACAGGAAAGAAGGCTGCGACAGACTGCCTTTCATCTGGTAAAAAGAGAAGACCTCATGGAAAAGCGTAAAGTATCAAAGTCACGATGTGGCGGGACCCAAGCCCTTCCCCCACCCCAGCTCACCAGCAGGAGAAAAAGAAATGGAGCAGGAAAGGGGTGGAACACACCAGCCCTGGGATCTGCCCTGGGAGCGCGAACCTACATTACATGGTGCTCTGGAGATGAGTGGGGTTGGAAAGCTAAGGTAGGCAGTATACTTGGAGAGATTGAGATTCCAGCCGCATGAGGAAAACAGATACCCACAACTGGCCACTCTGGGATAAAAGAAAGGCAAGCATTCTGAGAGACTTCCCCAACAGTGAGAGGGCTGCAAAAGGGGCAAGGATTGCATAGAGTTTGCTGCTCAGGAGAAAGGACAGGTGGACAAAATTGTCCTGGCGCACTCAGCCCAGCAGGTTGGGAACTTTCAGGAGCTTTAGGTGCTCAATACCCCTGGCTGGCAACACAGCTCCAAGGTTCCCCACCACAATACACAGCCTGCTGCTCCTTCCTCCCAGCTGGCACCAGCTCGCAAACCTGCTGCCCCTGCCATTGCACCAAGCCAACCAGAGGGTGGCCCCATGCATCTATAAGTACATAGCATAGAGGATCCTCCCTGCGCACTCAGCCCACTGGCCCTGGCAGTGGAGGCAGGCACTACAGCCGGGAAGCAGGTAAGAGCTCTTTCTTCCCCAGAGGCACCAACACCACTCACCTGCGATCCCTACCACCACTCCAAGGGCTGAGCAGCTCCAGAGAGAAGAGCTTCTGGGCACTAGATGGCGCCACCTACACCAGGTTATTATTACAAATATGAAATGTAAAAAGAGTCTGGTACAAACCCAAATCTCACAAACACCAGAAAGAGGGCCAAGTGAAACCAAACTCACCAGTTTTCCTGAAAGAGATTTCAAAATAAAAATCATAAACATGCTCATGGAGCTACAGAAAAATATTTAAGACCTCAGGGAGGAATTCAAGAAAAAGAGAGAAACTTTGAAAAATACAGTATTTGAAATGAAACATACAAAGGAGGGATTTAAAAGCAGATTAGATGAAGTAGAGGAGACAGTATATGAAATAGAAATTAGAGAACAAGAATACAAAGAAGCTGAGGCACAAAGAGAAAAAAGGATCTCTAGGAATGAGAGAATATTAAGAGAACTGCATGACCAATCCAAACAGAACAATATTCGCACTATAAGGGTACCAGAAGGAGGGATAGAAGTGTCTTTGAGGAGGTAATTGCTGAAAACTTCCCCAATGTGGGGAAGGAGATAGTCTCTCAGGCCATGGAAGTGCACAGATCTCCCAACACAAGGGACCTAAGGAAGACAACACCAAGACATATAATAATCAAAACAGTAAAGATCAAGGATAAAGACAGAGTATTAAAAGCAGCTAGAGAGAGAAAAAATATCACATACAAAGGAAAACCATCAGATTTCTCAGCAGAAACCTTGAAAACCAGAAGGGAGTAGAGTGATGTATTTAATGCAATGAAACAGAAAGGCCTCAAACCAAGAATACACTATCTGGCAAGATTGCATTTAAATTTGAAGGAGGGATTAAGCAATTTCCACATAAGCAAAAGCTGAGAGAATTTACCTCCCACAAACCATTTCTACAGTGTATTTTGGAGGGGCTGCTATAAATGGAAGGGTTCCTAAGCCTAAATAGCTATCACCAGAAAGAATAAAACCACAGCAAAGGAAGTAGACCAATTATTTACTAAGCAAGTGCAAAATTAAATCAACTACCCATAAAGTCAGTCAAGGGATACACAAAGAGTACAGAATATGATACCTATTATATAAAGAATGGAGGAAGAAGAAAACAAAAGGGCGGGGGGAAGAACCTTTAGATTGTGTTTGTAATAGTGTATAGTGTACAAGTTAAGTTAGACTGTTAGATAGGAAAGAAGCCACCCTTGAACTTTTGGTAACCACAAATCTAAAGCCTGCAATGGCAATAAGTACATATCTAAAGATAATCACCCTAAGTGTAAATGGATTGAATATACCAATCAAAAGACACGGAGTCACTGAATCAATAAAAAAAACAAGACCCATCTATATGCTGCCTACCAGAGACTCACTTCAAACCCAAAGACATATACAGACTAAAAGTGAAGGGGTGGAAAAAGATATTTCATACAAACAATAGGGAGAAAAAAAACAGGAGTTGCAGTACTTGTATCAGACAAAATAGACTTCAAAACAAAGTAACAAGAAACAAAGAAGGACATTACATAATGCTAAAGGGGTCAGTCCACAAGAGGATATAACCATTATAAAAAAACCAACATAGGAGCACCTACATATGTCAAACAAATACTAACAGAATTAAAGGGGGAAGTAGAATGTAATGCATTCATTTTAGGAGACTTCAACACACCACCCACTCCAAAGGACAGATCAACCAGACAAAAACAGAAAATAAGTAAGGAGAGAGAGGCACTAAACAGCACATTAGAACAAATGGACCTAACAGACATCTACAGAACACTCCACCCAAAAGCAGCAGGATACACATTCTTCTCAAGTGCACATGGAACATTTTCCAGAATAGACCACATATAAGGCCACAAAAAGAGCCTCAACAAATTCCAAAAGAGTAAAATTGTACCAACCAACTTCTCAGATCACAAAGGTATAAAACTAGAAATAAAATTGTACAAGCAAAACAAAAAGGCTCACAAAAACAAGGAGGCTTAACAACATGCTCCAAAATAATCAGTGGATGAATGACCAAATTAAAATAGAGATCAAACAATACATGGTGACAAATGAAAACAACAACACAATGCCCCAACTTCTGTGGGATGCAGCAAAGGCAGTTCTAAGAGCAAAGTATATAGCAATCCAGGGCTATTTAAAGAAGGAAGAATAATCCCAAATGAATAGTCTAAATTCACAATCATTGAAACTGGAAAAAGAAGAACAAATGAGGCCCAAAGTCAGTAGAAGGAGGGACATAATAAAGATCAGAGAAGAAATTTAAAAATTGAGAAGAATAAAACAACAGAAAAAATTAATGAAACCAAGAGCTGGTTCTTTGAGAAAATAAACAAAATAGATAAACCCCTAGCCAGATTTATCAAGAAAAAAGAGAATCTACACATATAAACAGAATCAGAAATGAGAAAGGAAAAATCACAACAGACACAACAGGAATACAAAGTATTATTAGAGAATACTATGAAAATTTATATGTTAACAAACAAGATAACCTAGAAGAAATGGACAACTTTCTAGAAAAATACAACCTTCCAATATTGACCCAGGAAGAAACAGAAAATCTGAACAGACAGCAATAAAGTTGAATCAGTAATCAAAAAAACTACCCAAGAACAAAACCCCCAAACCAGATGGCTTCATCACTGAATTTTATCAGACATTTAGAGAAGTCATAATTCCCATTCTCCTTAAAGTTTTCCAAAATATTGGAGAAGATAAACACTTAACAAATTTTTACTAAAAAGTAGTTTAATGAATATAGGTGCACAAAATGCAGTGGAAGATAATATTCAGGACTGATCTGGGCATTACAATATACAGGCATACCTCAGAAATATTGCACATTAGGTTTCAGACCACTGCAAGAAAGCAAATATTGCAATAAACAAGTCAAATTAATTTTTTGGCTTCCCAGTCAATATAAAAGTAATGTTTACATCTATTAAGTGTACAATAGCATTTTGTTTAAAAAAAGCAATGTACATGACCCAGTATTTCCACTCCTGGGAATTTACCAGGAGAAAACAATATCCCTGATTCAGAAAGATATATGCATCTCTCTGTTTATCACTGTACTATTTGCAATAGTCAAGATATGGAAGCAACCTAAGTGTCCGTCAGTAGATGAATGGGTAAAGAATATATGGTACATATATACAATGGAATATTATTCAGCCATAAAAAGAAAAGAAATTCTGCCATTTGCAACAACATGGATGGAGCCAGGGGATATTTTGTTCAGTGAAATAACCCAGGTGGAGAAAGACAAATACCATATGATTTCACATATTTGTGGAATATAAAAACAAAGCAAAACAGAATGAGCAAAACAGCATTAGACTCATGGACACTGAGAAGTGTCTAGTGGTTACCAAGGGGGAAGGGAAGACGCAGGAGTCAAGCAGGGGAACAGGGAGGGGAATAATAAAGCACAATAATTTGCAATCACAATATAAGTCGATCATGGGGACCGCTGAACCACTGTGATGTACATTTGAAACCAACATAAGATTGCAAATTAACAATACTTTAATCAAAATAATAATAAATTTTATTGGGAAACAAATTTCAAAAATTGACTCAAAAAGAATGCAAATATCTAAATAGTGTAATAACTTATAAAAGATGACCCAAAACAGAGAACCACCCACTAAAAAAGGTACCAAGGCTAGCCTGTTTTCTGGATGAGTTCCACCAAATCTTCAACAAAGGATGTCCTAACTCATCCTGTGAGGGTAGCCTAATCCTGATACAAAGCAGAGCCAGAATTTTAGCATTCTAAATTCAGCAGTGTATTCAAAGAAAAATGCATCATCTTGCTTGAGTGAGGTTTGTAAGAAGAGTGTTTCATGATTTAGCATCACGAAGGCTATCTTCATAATATGCTACAGTAAAATTGAAATGAGAAAAAAATCTTGATTTTAAAGCTTAAAATTCAGTTGACATTTAAAAAAAAAAAGTAAAATTCAGTAACCATTATGTATTTTTTCAATTCTTTCCAAAAGAAAAGTTGTAAATGTATAAGAAACATTTCACATAGTCAAAAACAATTGAAGATGTCCTCTATAAGTTGCTAATCCATAAAATAAAATAAATATTTTAAAGAAAAAAAAGCAATGTACCTACCTTAATTTGAAAACATTTTATTGCTAAAAAATGTTAACTGTCACCTGAACTTTCAGCAAGTCATAATCTTTTTGCTAGTGGAGGGTCTTGCCTTCATATTGATGGCTGCTGATTGAGCAGGGTGACAGTTGCTGAAAGTTGGGGTGGCCGTGGCAATTTCTTAAGACAACAATGAAGTTTGCTACACTGATGGACTCCTCCTTTCATGAATGATTTCTCCACAGCATGTGACACTGCTTGATAGCATTTTGCCCAGAAGCAGAGCTTCTTTCAAAATTATAGCCAGTCCTCTTAAACCCTGCCACTGCCCTATCAACTAAGTTTATGTAATATTCTAAATCCTTTGTTGTCATTTCAACAATCTTCACAGCATCGTCACCAGGAATAGATTCCATCTCAAGAAACCACTTCCTTTGCTCATCCATAGGAAACAACTCCTCAACCATCAAGGTTTTATCTTGAGACGGCAGCAATCCAACCACATCTTCAGTGAGCTCTACTTCTAATTCTAGCTTTGCTGCTATTCCCAACATCTCGCAGTTCATTCCTCCACTGAAGTCTTGAACCCCTCCAAGTTATCCATGAGGGCTGGAACCAACTGCTTCCAAACTCCTGTTCATATTGGTATTTTAACTTCTTCCCACAAATCATAAATGTTCTTAATGGCATCTAGAATGATGAATTCTTTCCAGAAGGTTTTCAGTTTACTCTGACCAGATCCATCAGAAGATTCACTTTCTATGGCAGCTATACCCTTACAAAATGTATTCCTTCAATGATAAGACTTGAAAGTTGAAATTACTCCTTGACCCATGGACTGCAGAATGGATATTGTGTTAGCAGGCATGAAAAGGACATTCATCTCACTGTACATCCCCATCAGAGCTCTTGGGTGACCAGGTGCATTGGCAATGAGGAGTGATATTTTGAAAGGAATCTTTTGTCCTGAGCAAAGGTCTCAACAGCAGCCTTAAAATAGTCAGTAAACCATATTGTAAACAGATATGCTGTCACCCAGGCTTTGCTGTTCCATTTATAGAGTAAAGGCAGAGTAGATTTAGCATGATTCTTAAGGGTCATAGGATTTTCTGAATGGTCAATGAGAGCTGGCTTTAGCTGAAAGTCACCGGCTGCATTAGCCCCTCACAAGAGTGAGTCTATCCTTTGAAGCTTTGAAGCCAGGCACTGACTTCTCCTCTCTAGCTATGAAGGTCTTGGATGGCAACTTCTTCAGTATAAGGTTGTTTCCTCTACACTGAAAATCTGTTGTTTAGTGCAGCCGCCTTCGTGAGCTATCTTACACAGATCTTGAGGATGACTTGCTGCAGCTTCTACATCAGCACTTGCTGCTCCACTTTGCACTTTCATGTTCTGGAGACAGCTCCTTTCCTTAAACCTCATGAACCAACCTCTGTTAGCTTCACATTTTTCTTCTGCAGCCTCCTTACCTCTCTCAGCCTTCATGGAATTGAAGAGAATTAGGACTTTGCTCCGAATTAGTCTGTGACTTAAGGAAATGTTGTGGTTGGTTCCATCTTTTAGCCAGACCACCAAAACTTTCTCCATATTAGCAATAAGACTGCTTCACTTTTTTATCATTTGTGTGTTCACTGGAATAGCAAGAACTTCTCCTTTGCCTTCACAACTTGGCTGTTCAGTGCAAGAGGCCTAGCCTTTGACTTCTTGGCTTTCAACATGTCTCCCACACTAACCTGAATCATTTTTAGCCTTTGATTTAAAGGGAGAGACAAGCAGCTCTTTCTCTCACTGGAACACTCAGACGCCACTGCACGATTACTGACGGCCCTAATTTCAATACTGTTGTGTCTCGGGGAATAGGGAGGCCTGAGGGGAAGAAGAGAGACGGGGAACAGCCTGTGGGTGAAGCAGTCAGAATACTGATTATACAGGCATAGTTCAAGGCACCCCAAAACAATTACAACAATAATATCAAAGACCACAAACATAATAATAATGAAATAGTTTGAAATATTGTGAGAACTGCCAAAATGTGACACAGAGACACGAAGTGAACAATGCTGTTAGAAAAATGGCGCCAATATATTTGCTCGTCACAGGGTTGCCATCAACCTTCAATTTCCAAAAAGCACGTTATCTGTGAAGTGCAATAAAGTGAAGCACAGTAAAACGAGGCATGCCTGTAATATAGTCTGGAGGTTAGAGAAGCTTGCCTGCACAAATGACATTTAAATTGGGACCTGAAGGCTAAGTAGGGTTTCACAAATGCCTGGTGGAGAGAAGAGGGACCTAAGGAGAAGAAAGGTCATATAGAAAGGCAGGAGCAACATATTCAAGGAACTGAAAGAAGGCGAATGTGGCTAAAGGGAATCTGTCAAGTGGGAAAGGGGCCAGGATGAGGAAGTTGACAGGATCAGTAGGAAGCCCGGGGATTTTAAATGTTAAGAACAAAGCAAGTGAAAATTATAGGATCAAAGATTCAAAGGATTGGAAGAAACTTAAAAGGTTTTCTAGTCCAGCCACCCAGATGACGTTGGAATCCTCTTTGCTCATTCCCTACCCCTGGGTCAACATGAATGGAGGCCAGAAGGACTCGGCATGGGGTCACAGGAGGCTGGTGTAAGGGACCACGTCAAGTACCCACAGAGCCCAGCAGGAGGGCCCTTAGATTCATTTGTCTGTCCCTAGGGTATGAACTGGACCTGCCTGTCTGGTCAGCCTGCCTATCTGTGTGAAGGTACCCTCACAGGGTCAGCCAAGGAGAAGCAGATGGTAGCCATTCATGTTTATTAATCATAGCTTGGAGGGAGAAGAATTACTTTGAGCGGGGTCAGGAAGTTGATCTGTTCAAGAGGCTTGGCTAGTTTGCACTCATGACAGAGAAACCTATTGTGGAGGTCCAGGCAGGGCAGCCGGTGGAGAAGCCAAAGGACAGTGAAGCCAGGGTGCCCCGCCCACAGGAGGTCTGGCCCACTGACTCTGATGGTGGAATGTGTTCGTCATCGTTAGGGCGGATGCTTCTGTGCTGGAGGCAGGACAAGGCTACCCCTTTGTTGATACAAATCAAGGAAACACTCATGTTTGCATGGCAGTAATGAAACCTAACCCCCTTTCCCTTCAGTTTCCTGCTTCTCACTACATGGCAGGGCTAGATGTGCTCAGGAAGGGTCCCATGTCCGTGTCAAAATCATCATTATTCAGCATTTAGTAAGCACCCCACACTATGAAGAGCCCTGTGATGGTTCGATAAAAGAAAGTGGGAGTCTCTGTACTTAAAAGGCAGACAGATCTAGATGAGGAAGGTAGAAACATGCACCAGAAAATAAACCATAATCTCAGGGACCAAATGGATGTACAGAAAGGAACTAGGCTTTATGGAGGACCAAATCACCGTGGAATGGGTTAACCCCCAAGCTTTCTGAAGGAGCCGGCTCCTGATTGGGTGTCACATCAGAGTCAGGTATGCTGAGGAGGTGGGAAAGCTGGGGGATTGGGAGAGTGGGTAGAGACATAGGGTTACCCCAGCTGCTTCTGACAAAGGAGTAATGGGAAGTCAGATCTGAAAGACAAAAAAAATCATGAAAAGCTCTAATAGTATATTAAGGAGCTTGGAGCTTTGATTTTATTCTGGAGACAACGAGACGTCACTGAGGGTTTCTGGGCAGGAGTTTTAGAATAACTATTCTGATTGGAATGTGGAAGGAGGGGGAAGGCAAGGAAGCCAGTTAGGAGATCAACATATGGCAGGATCTGATAACTTTTAAAACCTGGATTACAGATATTTCCTTTAACCTCCTAGGGATATTTAAGGAAAAGGGAGTAAAAGTTTTGGTTGTAGCATAAGAGTTTGGGATTTAAAAGACCATTAAGATTACCATAAAAGAGTAAAACAGAAGCTAGAGCTGGAGGAAAACAGCCTTAGAGCACTGTGAGCAGACCAGAAAGAGATTGCCCCAGGTTACAGATGAAGATGGTTTGCAGGGACCTGGAACAGAGGGATAGGTACTGTTTCCGGGCAGCACCTAAGGAGGGAATGCTACCCTAGGAAGACTGGCTGCATGATGCAGTTAGGAGACCCTAGGCTGCAGGATGTACAGTCTCACAAAAGATTTCTGTGAGTCAAGGATGAAGAGCAGACACTCAGTCCCTGGAAGGGATGGTGCAAATGACAGGACAGCAGGTGTCTCAGCAATAACCAGCAACTCCAAGCCCTTCCAATGGCTCATGGAGAAATAGAAGATCCTGCAACCACAATTCAAGTCTAAAGATGAGAAATAAGTGAGGTTAAATTTCCCACCAATCAGATGGGACAGGAGCATATAACTGGAGTTTACCTTTATTTAAGATTATAAATAAATGTGACATGAATTTATAAACAGACTCATACCTGCTGTAATTGCTATAGTTCAAGTATGAAAGGATGATACCTAGATTAGAATGATCACAATGAGAAGACAAAGACATCAAAGTCCTACAGACATTATGCAGGGATAAAGAACAGGACTTGATCAGCCCAGAATCTACAGAAAATCCCAGGACACATTGAGAATGCAGTAGGTTTCTCCTTGCCTCTCACTCTTTTATCCTTAGGCATCCCTATAGGGGATTCAAGTAAACGCTTTATGAGTTAGTCTTAGCATCCATAAATTGTAATGAAATGCAACTTAAAAAAGCTTTGTTCTCTCCCAAGGCTGTATGTTAGTGCTCAGGTAGCAGAATAATAAAAAAAAGGATGAGATTTAGTCATGGAGTTTCTACTTTGTGTCAGATACGGTGGATACTAGCAATCTCTAGATTAATAAAACTGTTTTTACATGCTTATAATCTACTGGTAGGGATAGACATACTGACAATTAAACTAAAAAAATCAAACAAATAATTAAACCTTGTGTGTGTCATAACAGAAGTGTGGATACGTGTTGTAGAAACACAGAGGGTCAAGAGACAAGCTCGGCCTCAGGAAGTCAAAGAAGATTTATGGGGAAGATGAGATTTAAGAGGGTTTTATAGGATGAGTCGGAGCTCAATATTGGGATAAGAAAGACAAAAGCATTCCAGGTAGTGGGAAAGGTATACACAAGGCATGGAGGCATAAAGAAATAGTGAGCTAGAGGTGGGGGAGGACGAGAAGGGGGAAGAAAGAAGTTGGAGGAATGAGATTCCAAGTATTTTCACAAGATTAATTAAATTACAAGATCACATAAGTGATTTTACAAATTCACTAGAAAATTAGGACCTATTTCCAAGCCTCAAAGTTGGGATTCACAGGGTTAAGTGGTATTATTGTGTCAAAGAAGAAAACTTGATTGCACTCAGTGAAAAAGACGTTCTGCCTGGAATCAGCCCCTATAGTCTTTGACCAAGGGCAGGCTGTTCACATCATGAGCACAGGACGGGTAGCTGTTCACATATTCACCCCAGAGGGGCTTCTGAGATACACCAAAGAGAAGTCACATGTCATCTGGTGTATGGCCCTGTGATGGAGACAGATAGTACCCCTTATAGAAGCTGATAGTCTCAGACAAAACTTCATTCTTCTCTCTTGAGTTCTCTTTGAAGACTTCTCACCAAAAGCACTAACATGTTTCCTTCCTCAGTAATATCCAGCCTCATAGCCTTCTTCATAGACCAGATGAGCAACTTTCAGAGAAACACTGCAGTTTAAGATCCATACTCCAGGAGTCAGGATAAAACCTGGGGACGTGGAGGGGCATTTCACAGCTTCCAGCTTTCTGTCCCGAGGGTCACTTCTCTTTGGGCTCCACTCCTTCCTCATCTTCGGCTCAGAAGACACAGACCATGTGGAAGGAAGGTTACGCTTGTCTACTATCCCTGTAACTTCATGTAAAATATGGCACAAGAAGAAAATACCCCCAAAACTTCCGAGTTTCTTCCTAATAATGTACCTCTAGATTTATTGAGACATCTGAATCTCATTTTCTGCACATTAAAGATCTGGGCTGAAATGTACAGTTATGTATTTTGTGATGTATTTCTGATAGAATTCAGGGATCAAGGAAAAAAAGATAGTATTATTGATAGATTCTTTGTGGGTAAAGGAAGGGTCTTAGAAAACTGACTTCAACTAAAAAAGAAAGATAATTTAGTTTTACTCTTCAAATAAAAAAACTGCATTTGATTTTGAAAAATAATCACCGAGACTCACATTTCTGTATATAACAACCACCTTGAAATCAGTCTCCCTCAGAGGACAGCATGATTCTAGGCTGCCTCAGCATGAATGATTCATGACATTCATGAACTTGGCAACTACATCAGTTTTTCTAAACCTGGCACCCAACACCACCTGCATATTAAGTGAAGATTTATGATTTATAAAACTCACCTCATTATGCAGAGGTGCATGACTTGTCTTATATGTGCAGTCTATAACTCCCAAGATAGATATCAAGGCATCTATGTCACAGAATTTATGGCTCCTTCCTGGTAAAGCTGAAGTTTTGGAGAAAAACTAAAGAATTAACCAGCCCTTTGGAGAAAAATAGCTTTAGCTAACCATTATAACCCCAAATGATGAACCGGCTATAGCCTACCACTGTATCTTACAGGATCAAAGAGGCTAACTGTGAAAGTCACTTTAATCACAGCATTGAACTATATCTATGTTTTGGGCACACTGCAGTAATAGACAATAATAGACTCTTTGGAAATACCAAGCCCTCTGCCAGTTTAATTTTTTACTCAGTTTGGTATCTGAGACCTCTTGCTGAGATTTCCCATCAAGCAGCCAGCCAGACCCCCAGACATGGACTTCAGAGACGGGAATTCGGTATCTTGGTGTGCCCAATGGCTTCCGGTGTGCACCCTCAAAGTGAAGAAAAGCAAATGCTGGTTAGGTTCTGAAATGCAGCTTGTTTTCAGAGATATTTTAGAAATGCAGCAAATCTCTCTCTATACCCTGCAAAGCAGAAGCACAGAGGATTCAGTGGAATGAACATGAATCTCAAAAAAGAATACGAGTAAATAGACAGCCATTAAAAATGACAAGTATATGGGACCAGGTTGACAAGCAGATATCTTTAGACAAGATAATGCTAAGCATAAAAAATAACACAAAAATGGTAGGCACACATGCTGACTGGAAAAAGGCAAAGTGACAAAAAAAAAATGGTGTTTTCAGCCAAGGGATTTTCAAGAGTATAAAGCATAGCAAAAAACACAAAAGTTCAAAATAATTTATTTTCAAATATCCCTATCAATCAATCAAGAAATAGACACATATACATGACGACTACTGCCCTGATCTGAACAGCGTTCCTCCTTTGAGAGCACAGAACACCAGCATTCGAATACCCGAGGCGACAGAAGCAAACTGGGAAGATAAAGAGTCTTTCGAGTAGGGGTAGGAAAATCACTTGGAAAAAAGAAATATGAGGAACCCACTTCCCACTCTAATCATGAATTATTGTCACTTGATTTTTAAAATGCACCTAGGATTTGTCCAGTTCTGACCGTGGGCTCTGATAATGCCTTCTGCCTGCTTGTCCCAGTGTGGTTGCTCTAACTCAGGGAGACGTGCTTCCCTCACAAAACGGGGCCTTAGGCATAAAGCAGGATCAAAGGACCACAAATAAGTATCAGGGAAAAGGAAGCCTCTTTGGCCACTGGGAGCACGTCTAAGAGCAGAGTAGAAAGAAGAAGTGCATTTGGGTTTCGGCACTCAGTTACTCCTTTTCACTAAGCTACCTTTACACACTTGGCCGCTCACACTGCTGCTCTCTGGGGCTCTTGGTGCTGGCGTCTTGTTGGCTGCTTTCAATCCTGCGGCGACCTCCCAGCTCAGGCCAGGGAGGTGTGCTACAAACGGAGCGAGAGAAAAGTAGGCAAGCACTATGCATACACACACACAAACACATATATCCTGGCACAACAGCCCAGGGCGACAGTCCTCCTCCTGAGAAGCCATGCAAAGCTGTGGTGAGCACACACTGGGTGGCATCACCCACAGCCTCTGTGGAGCTGCCTTTGCACTTTGCCAGGCTTAGAAACACTTCATGCTTCTGTGGTGGAAGACGGGTGTTCATGAGACCATGGCACCATCGTGCTCACAGATTCCCCCTCCCTGCTGAAGAAGGGGTCACAGGGCTCTTCCAGGTAAACCAATTTGCTTCACATCATGTCACATACACACAGTCACCACCCTCACTCACAACCACTAGTCAAATAAAACAGGGAATTGGCACCTAAACCAAAGGCCTGTGAGCTGACCCAGTGACCCTTGAGACAGCTTGGCACTTTTCTGTGCTTTTACTCTGCCCAGTAAAGGCACTCCATATGGATGGTATAGTTCAAGCCACACAGAAAGGTAGCAGGGTGGTGCAAGTAGCTCCCAGCATACACCGGGATATGGGAAGGAAATAGTCAAATGTCTTTATATTTGTTCTTTTCTTTTCCATTTTTACTTTCTATGTTTGCATATGTTTAATAATAGTACTCTATACATATATGTAGTTTATAAATAAATATATACATAATGGAGGAGTGTGCTCAAATATTTTTCCAATAGGGATGTGTAATAAGAAAGTTTGGAGAGCAGAAGACACATGCTGGTGGGGGTATTTCTAAGTAGTGGCACTTAATCTCCACCCCAGCCCCATCAGAGTCCCCTGTGGAACTTGTTAAAAATGCAGATTCCTTGACCCACCTCAGGCCTAGAGGATCTGGATCTTTAGTAGGAGTGGGATGCTTAAAGAGCTTCCCAGTCTGATGCCCACTGAAGTTGGAGAACTGCTGTAACAGAAGAATTAGAGAAGCAGATATAATGCAGCTGAGCTATGGAAAGGGCAGAGTCAGTGCAGACAGGAACGTGAGAAGCCCATTTCTGAGGGGAAGACCAGTAACTGGCTGCAGCAGCCTGGTCCTGCTGGGGCCTGCTGAAGGAGGAGGAGCCACCTTCCATGCTCTTCCAGAACTCTGGCTCAGTGGCACAATGCCTGTACTTCCCCAACTGGCCTTCAGTTGAATCCTTATCACCTAAGGAAACCTGAGCACTTCCGGTCCTGATGATTGGGGAACAAGGGTGAGGAGCCTTAGAAACCAACAGCCCCTCACATAGAAAGAGCATGTTTTCATTGGGCATGCTCAATCCAGGCACAATGAAAAGACAGCTGACATAATTTCACTAATCATGTCCTTTAAGGAGTGACAATGAAATAGGAGACAGTCCACGATCCAGATTTGTCTGTAGACATTTGAAAAAGGTTCTATACTGACTGAACATGTAATCCAAAATCATGTGGGTGATTTCTAAAAAGCATACCAAGAAAAAAGGAGGCTGCAGAGCAGAAGCTAATACTGTCTGTGTGACTTGGGGCAACTCACGTATTCTCTCTGTTCCTCATCTATTAAAAGTTAGACTTTAAATGGTATCTAAGATCTTTTCTGTGTTTCTAGAACCCAAGTTTAGACTCAACTCCTAGTTCATGGTTCCTTTCAGTATCCCATGCCGATCAAAATACATTAAAATTCTGGCCCTTTAAACTAAAAAATTCAGAGGATGTTTCTACATCCCTAAGAATAAAACGTTAAATGGATCTTTATGAAGAGCAAATTTCTGCTTTTGTCAGCCCTACCCCTTCCCCAAATAGCACTTTATACAGAGGTCCTTGACCTATCCAATAACCAACTGTGTTACAGACCTGAATGAAAATCCAGAGCAAGGTTAATTGATTTTTAACTCTGTGCAGTGAGAGACTGCATTATCACTGGAATGTAAATGTCCTATCTAATAAAAGTGACATCTTATTTTGATTTATTGCTGCCTTACTTTTCTTTCAGGGTCATCCTCTATGTTTCTTTTCTATTGGAAAGGGGGCTGGTTAGTGGGTTACCAGGCATTAGCATAAAATGAAACCTGCTAATTGTCACCACCCCTGGGGATAGAGACATTGCCTGACATAATACTTCCTACACTTCACTGGTGCAAGCTCTGTTGAATCAGTTTTGAGTGGCGTGACACTGTGTAATATATTCCAGTATAGTGTAGCTAATGCTAAAACAGAAAAGTAGGAACTGTCTCCTGAAATCTGCTGCAGGTACATGAAAATATTCCAAGGAGAACAAAAGTGACAAATCCCTACAGTATGCCACATTTTTATTTCATGAAGATGGAAGATGCCTCGGCATGATATTCATCTTCGGGGAGACTGAATAAAATGTCATCTGAGTCACCAGTTTAAAGAGATTTTGCTTTAAAAATATAAATTTGATCCTATGAGTTATATTACAGATTGAACTTTCTTTATAGTTGTCCTAGAACCTACATTTAAAAAAATGTTTAAGTATTTCCAACTTTATTCTGCAGCCTAAAATAACTGCTGTTAACAATGGATAAGGCCAGTATTATAAAACTCATCTTCTGTACATATGGAGATAAAAGATCAGACCCAGTTTGGTTATAAGGCAGCAGAGCCTACTGATTAGCATAGGTTCTGGAGTCAGATTGCCTGGCTTCAAATTCTCGCTTTACCATTCAATGACCCGTATCTTAACCATTCTAAGCCTCTGTTTCCACATCTGTAAAATGAGAATAATAATGTATTTACTGGAAACCATTGTTGTGAACATTCGATTAGATAATGTATATAATGCATGTAGGGAAGTATATGGCACTTAAGTAACATTTTTTGGGGGGGTATCATTAATACACAATTACACGAGCAACATTGTGGTTACTAGATTCCCTCCATTATCAAGTCCCCACCACATACCCCATTACAGCCACTGTCCATCAGCGTAGTAAGATGCTATAGAATCACTACTTGTCTTCTCTGTGCTTTACTGCCTTCCCCGTGACCCCCTGCTACATTATGTGTGCTAATCGTAATGCCCCTTATTCCCCTTCTCCCTCCCTTCCCACCCCCCTACCCCCAGTCCCTTTCCCTTTGACAACTGTCCATTCCTGGGTTCTGTGAGTCTGCTGCTGTTTTGTTCCTTCAGTTTTTGCTTTGTTCTTATACTCCACAGATGAGTGAAATCATTTGGTACTTGTCTTTCTCTGCCTGGCTTATTTCACTGAGCATAATACCCTCTAGCTCCATCCATGTTGTTGCAAATGGTAGGATTTGTTTTCTTCTTGTGGCTGAATAATACTCCATTGTGTATATGTACCACATCTTCTTTATCCATTCATCTACTGATGGACACTTAGGTTGCTTCCATTTCTTGGCTATTGTAAATAGTGCTGCAATAAACATAGGGGTGCATATGTCTTTTTCAAACTGGGCTGCTGTATTCTTAGGGTAAATTCCTAGGAGTGGAATTCCTGGGTCAAATAGTATTGCTATTTTTAGTTTTTTTGAGGAACCTCCATACTGCATTCCACAATGGTTGAACCAGTTTACATTCCCACCAGCAGTGTAGGAGGGCTCCCCTTTCTCCGCATTCTCACCAGCATTTGTTGTTCCTAGTCTTTTCAATGCTGGCCATCCTAACTGGTGTGAGGTGATATCTCATTGTGGTTTTAATTTGCATTTCCCTGATAATTAGCAACGTGGAGCATCTTTTCATGTCCCTGTTGGCCATCTGAATTCCTTCTTTGGAGAATTGTCTGTTCATATCCCCCACCCATTTTTTAACAGGGTTATTTGCTTTTTGGGTGTTGAAGCGTGTGAGTTCTTTCTATATTTTGGATGTTAACCCCTTGTCAGATATGTCATTTACAAATATATTCTCCCATACTGTAGGATGCCTTTTTGTTCTGCTGATAGTGTCCTTTGCTGTACAGAAGCTTTTTAGCTTGATGTAGTCCCATATGTTCATTTTTTATTTTGTTTCCCTTGCCTGAGGAGATGTGTTCGGGAAAAAGTTGCTTGTGTTTATATTCATTAAGTAACATTTCTAACAACAGCTACTTGTTAGAACTATTAGTGATTACTATCTAATGACAATTCCTATTAATGGCTGGGAGTTAAATACTTAAAAACAAACTGCTGCCTTCAAGTATACTAAAATAACAATCATGCCAGCTATAATTTAAAAGATAGCATGCACAGGTAATGGACAGCTGCCTGTTTTGTCTGGAAAACATTTACCCACATGCAAATTACATACCAAATCCTTTCCAGTGTGACACGAAATGAAAAGTACTGTGGTGTATGGTGAAGAATTATACCACCTGGCTGTGAATCTAACCATCAACTCTTATTCATTTGCACCCAATTTATTTTTACACTCAGGCTTGTTTCTTCAAGCCTTCAGGCTGTTGGCCATGCTAAATTGCAAAGCAGTCCAGAAGCCAGTCCTTCACGGTGGCAAACAGAATTCAGCCCTCTTCTCAGGCTCCGGCTTTCGCTATCCAGAGCCGCCATGTCCCCCTTGTGGCCATCAGGAATATTTGCCAAGCTCTGCGGGGAATCACCAGCAACGTCCATCATACTGGTACCTACAGAATCATGGTCTCAGACACTTTTGTCTGAGATTAGATAGTTAACACTTTTGATGAACACTTTGTGGACTTTAATTGTATGCAACAAGAACCAAAAAAAAGCTCTTAAGAGAGGCAACTGAAGAGGGAAGTGATGAGAATAGTTAACTCTGATTGTTCCACTTGCCCTCCTCCCAGTCACACACAACATAAGGATGTAAAATTTTCCATTTCTATATTGCTTCAATGTTTAATATTGTCATTTTTCTCTATTTTTTTTGCATCAGTATATTGTTTTAGGATATAAATCTCTACAAACAGATTATAACTATGATGGAACATCTATCTCTGAGGGAATTTGAAAAACATCAATGAAAGTGTTAGTTACATAGACTAGTGAGGATGACAACAGCTCATACTTAGAGTGGGGGGGTTGTTTCTTTTTTTACAATCTGTATAATCTATAATTAATGTTATATTTGACTTATTTTCTTACTCCCACTTCCATTCCTCACAATGTAAACTCTCCATTTATCTTTTTTCTCTCCCAAACTGCCTCCAATGTTTCCTTCACAACTGCAAAGTGATCACTCAAAGGTGGACTACCTTTTAATAGGACTTTAAGATTTTAAGGACAAACTGCATCTTGACAATCAAGCTCAATCTTACTCTCTCAGTGAATTCAGATTTCATTTTCACTTTTATTGTATTCCCACTAAAACAGTGACATACGGTAGGCATTCCAGTACACACTTCCTGACTCAAATGAATTTTCTTAAATCTCTTAAACTGGTCACAGCACAAAGGCCACCGACATCGTTACTGAACCCACGGCCTCTGTCCCTATGAAAGGGCAAGCTCCCAGATTCTATTTCAGCCAATTGGGACTCGGATCCTACCTCAGCCAATCAGGACCTGGATCCTATTTCACCCAATCGGAGCTTGGTCTCTCTCCTCTCCATTCAGCAAAGAGCTCACCCACCACCCTTAGACCCTGCCAATTGACCAGAGCCGCGACCTATCACCCCACCAACTACCCCTAGATCCAGCCAATCAGCCAGAGCCACGACCTATCACCCCACCAACTGCCCTAAAACCCCATAAAACCTTTGTGGTGTTGAAACTCGCTCTGTCTCTGGCATCTTGCCACTGCGTTGGTGTAGATGAGAGATTGAGAGGTTGAGCTCGAGCTAACTCGAATAAAGGCTCTTTGCTTTGTATCGGTGTTGGCTCCTTGGTGGTCTTCTGGGATTTGCGACTTTAGGCACAACACCTAACAAGCAGTTTAAGGTTCGAGATGTGCCTCAGTGAGGCCCCAGCCCAGAGGGCGGGAAAGAGCCTGAGCTCGGATATTGTTTTTTGGGGGTTTTTTTGTTTTCTTATTTTGGTATCATTAATCTACAATTAACATGAGCAACATTATGTTTACTAGACTCCCCCATCAAGTCCTCCCCACATAATCCATTACAGTCACTGCACATCAGCATAGTAAGATGCTATAGAATCACTACTTGTCTTTGTCTGTGCTGTACAGCCCTCCTCATGCCCCCCACACCCTACATTGTGTCTGCTAATAGTAATGCCCCTTTTTATTCCCCTTCTCCCTCCCTTCCCACCCACCCTCCCCAGTCCCTTTCCCTTTGGTAACTGTTAGTCCATTCTTGGGTTCTGTGAGTCTGCTGCTGTTTTGTTCCTTCAGTTTTTTTCTTTGTTCTTACACTCCACATGAGTGAAATCATTTGGTACTTGTCTTTTTCCGCCTGGCTTATCCCTCTATCTCCATCCATGTTGTTGCAAATGGATGTTTTCTTCTTATGGCTGAATAATACTCCATTGTGTATATGTACCACATTTTCTTTATCGGACATTATTTTTTGCATGATAATTCACGCAACCCAAAGCGGTGTGAACGAAAGACTGCTTTACTAGTTCGAAACTAGAGATCCCTGTGGTAAAACGGCATCAATTTACCCAGCTGCATTTAATTTACTGCAATAGCAACAGGTACCCAAAAACGAACAAAGGACAAAGTGGAGCAACAAAGGTTCTGAGTCCGAGGTGTACACTAAACAAAAGCACAGAATAAAATGGCGTCTCCCCACACCAAGAAGCGGGAACCGTGAAAGCGACAACCGGAGCAGAGTATGTACGCGCCTGGGCTCGCCTAGTGAGACACGCGGGCCAAACTCACGTGAGTCGGGGCATCCAATGAGTACTGTAGTTAGACTCCAGCCCCGTTTTCGCCACACCCTGCGCACATGCGCTCCAGGCGCTTGAGAGAGAGGACAACTGCGCGGGCGCAACAGGTCCCTCCCCTCACGCAACTGACGCAAGGAGCCTGCAATCGGTTCGCAATATATCCCCTGCGACCTTGAGTCTTTCCTGTCTCCGAGGACCGGGTCTGTCCAAGGCACTGCCTTTATACCCCTCATAGCCCCAAAGCCTCTCACTGAGCCCAGACGTGCTGCAGCCAGAAAGGAAGGACACGCTTTTTCCAAGCACCATGCTTTGGAATGTAATAGCCGTATGCCCTGACTCCGGGAGCGGAAATTAAGTAGTCTTGGATCAGGCAGCGCGGGCAGTGCTTCAGCGGATGAGCGGGCCTCCAGGCTGCCGCGACCAGCCCCGCCCCCCACCCCACGTGGTTGGAGGTTTCCAGAAGGGCTACCATCAATCCGCTGCGCATCTCCCGCTTGTAGAAACGCTTGTTTGCTGCCTTTTACTTCCACCATCTAACCGCCATGATAAGCGCCAGCCGAGCCGTCGTAACCCGTCTTGTCGGTTCCGCAGCCTCCCGGGGCCCCACGACCGCTCGCCCCCAGGTAAGGAACTGCCGGGCCTTCCCCGAGGGGCTCACGGCCTTGGGCCTCAGTGCTCCAGGCTGCGCCCTTCGGGCTCAGAGTCCTTCGGGGTCAGAATCCTTAGTTAGAGATCGGTAGGGAAGGAAGGTAACAGGCTTCCAGAAATGACCTCTGCCGTTTCAACGCCTAATTCAGGGTTTTTCCTCCGTGTCTGGGGCCCTGCTGAGTCACACCTCGCGAGCTTAAGAACCTTATTTCACGAGGTAGAGGATAGTAGTCCTCCTAGTGCGTTTTGTGGCTGATTGGACAGGTTTGGCCTTGGGGGCGAGGGGTGCAATTCTAGTTGGGAGGGTACCGCTATTCTAGTTGTTAATTTTCACCTACGAGTGGAAGGACCAGCGTCCTTCCTCTCTCTACAGGGTGCTGAGATCCCGATGTGATGAAACTAAGGAAGAAAAGCATCTTAGTAAATAAATAAGCTCCCTTCTCTTGCTTAGGAACATTTGTCTAGTTAGTCCCCCAGAATGTTTGGTGTAAGATTGTCCTCCTCTCTTATTTTACAAAAAATAAGCAGATCAGGGAAAAATACTGGAGTAATTGCAACCATTATCGTGTGAGACCTAAAACAGGCATCTTTGGAGAACAGATTGTGTGTGCGCCCAACGTGGGGTTAAAGGGAGGGTTGGAAGTGGCTTGAGGTTAGGTCTTTGATCCTGGTTGGAGCCCACTCCTGAAATTTTTTCTGAACTTTGACTCCACCACAAGATCAGTAATTATATAGCCTAAAGCATCTTTGGGGCAAAGTCAGGGAAAATGGCTCTGGATAACTTAAAATTTGTACCTCCAATACACACATATTGTGAGGCGTAGGTGTGCACGGCTTCTGACAATGAAATTGGGAGGTATCTTGAATAGTATCTTATAATACGGTGATTCTAAAACAGGGGCAGTTTTGCCCGCGTCCCCACTGCCCCACGTTTGGCAATGTCGGCAGATAATTTGGGGAATCTTGAAACTGGCTTCTAGTGGTAGAAGCCTAGGATGCTACTACATATTCTACAATGGACAGAACAGACCCCCTTCCCCCGTAGATATTTGGTTCAGAATTAAATAGAGCCATGGCTGAGAAATACAATTCAAGGTAATTTTATGTCTACTTCGTTTTATTTGACATGTTTGGAAAATTCATACTTCGCTGTTTCAGTACCAGTATGCCCATTGATGCATAGTACTTACCGACCGTTTCAGTATATATTATACTGTATGTATGATGACCACTCCGTTTAACAGAATGAAAGCCTCAAACTTGCATGTGTTCTTCTGAAGAATAATCGGAACAAGCCCACGTTTTAATATATGAATTGATGGCAGGTGCAATTTTTCTTTTTTTATTTTAGGATGGCTGGAATGGCTTTAGTCATGAGGCTTTTAGAATTGTTTCACGGCGAGACTATGCGTAAGTTAACTTTATTTCCTTTCAAAGATAGTATTAAACCCCAGAGCAGTGGTCTCTATAAATCTATGATTATTCTCAGAAAAAAGTGTGACATATATAAATTTATAAATCATGTAACATACTGCTATTCCCATGATAGAAAATATTTTTTTTATGCATTCCTGCAAATGTTATGCAGACTACTATTAAGATAACAATGCCCAATGCATTGTTTTAAATGTCTTACAGATCAGAAGCAATCAAGGGAGCAGTTGTTGGTATTGATTTGGGTACCACCAACTCCTGTGTGGCAGTTATGGAAGGTAAACAAGCAAAGGTAAGCATGATTGGAAGCCCTGGATCATTAGTGGTAGGTAGCGCCCAATCCAGAATTCCACGTTCTTTGGCTTAGATATAAGACATTTTGTAAGCTGCCTTCAAATTCTTAAGAATCTTGTGAGGTGAACCTTTGTACTTTATTGCATGGTGCTGATAATGGAATGGATTGAACTTAATTAACCATTAGGAACCGTTAGGATGACTTGCACAGTTGATTACTTCTGAAATAAGTAGTCATTTTTGTAAGACAGTTGCACAAAGGTAGGATGTGAAGTAGCCTCCTAGAAGTAAGTATAGCTCCACATGTGGGCTGCATCTTAAATAAAACTTGTTCTTAGGAGCTTCCTGCTATAGTACAGGCTGTTCTTCCTGAAGCCTCCTTTATGAAACCTTTATTCCCACTGAGTTCTTAAGATTTAGAGCAGCTGGGATTCTTGAATTACTTAACAATTTTTATTAGTAAGTCTCAAACTTGTACCCAACACAAAAGAATTCAGAAGTACATGTAATTCTTCATATGAAAGGAAAGATTACCTTGTCCCAGTATTGAGTATGAAGGATTTGATTTGTATTTATCCCATTTTTTTCTGTGGTTTCAAAGTTAAAAACTAAAGATAATTTAAATGTCTACAATAGTGAGGGCTTAACTATATCAGCATTTACTGAACAGAAAAGCATGCCCATTAATTCGTACTGTTCTTGAGCATTTATTTTGTGATTATTTTGTGATACAGATATATATCTGTATGGTGTCTTAAATGATAGTTACAAAGACACTGGTGGTTACTGGAACCTCATTTTCTGTCTTTGGAAATTTTAGGTGCTGGAAAACGCTGAAGGTGCCAGAACTACCCCTTCCGTTGTGGCCTTCACAGCAGATGGTGAGCGACTTGTTGGTATGCCAGCCAAACGACAGGCTGTCACCAACCCGAACAACACATTCTATGCCACCAAGCGTCTCATTGGCCGGCGATATGATGACCCTGAAGTACAGAAGGACATGTGAGTAATAGCAAAACTGTAGATATTTGTAAAAGCCACACAGAAGAATCTTGTCAGCAGGATCCCTGGAGCACCTTACCTTAGTAATTTTGTGTTGTTCCCAACATCAAGCCCTGTCCCTGCCAAAAGAGTATCTCCTTCAGAAAAATTCACTTTGGCTTTCACAGATTAGCTCGTTGTTATGTATTGACATAATGATATAAAGATTTGGCTACTCTTATACCATATGAATTGCTGTTAAACTCATAAGGCAAATAATGGCATGGGTTCCATCATGTGCTAATTGGATATATTTCCTGTTTGTCCATGTCATTAGCATGAATCAGTACTTTTATTCCTTTTTATGGCTAAATATATTCCATTTTGTGAATATATACTAAATTTTGTTAGTTAATGGGCATTGACATTGCATTTTTTGGCATATTATGACTTGCTGCCATGAACGTGCATAGGTTTTTGTGTGGACATAACGTTTTCATTTCTCTTGTGTAGATAGATACCTAGTAATGGAATTACTTGGTTATATGCTAATTTGGTAATCATTTTTCCAAAGCAGCTGCATAATCTTTTGTTCAGTTGGAAGTAAAGAATGTTTAGGTTTCATCAGAATGTTTTTGTGTGTTAATGATTGTTTTCTCAAAGTTTTCATTAAATAAATAACAGGTGGTTATTTGTTGGCCAGGGATCTCTTGGGATGCATGATGGACATTCCAGTGTGGGATAACCTTGTGGTAGGTTGCACTGGCATGTTTTCTCAAATACAATTTTTGTGTCTTTCAGTAAAAATGTTCCGTTTAAAATTGTCCGTGCCTCTAATGGTGATGCCTGGGTTGAAGCTCATGGAAAACTCTATTCTCCAAGTCAGATTGGAGCGTTTGTGTTGATGAAAATGAAAGAGACTGCAGGTGAGCAGGTTCAGTTCACATCTGGGAAAGTTTGTGAAGAGCTGGGTGATACATCTGAGATTGCTTAGCTTCCATACCCCAGCGCTCCTCGGATGAGTGTCATGGCTCTTATATAGAAAACATAGGAATGGCAGAACTTTGTTATTCTTCATACGTTACCTGCAGATTGAATTTATTTTCCAGCTTTTCCTAATGGTGACTTGTGGTGGTGGTCTATTGGGGGAATAGTGTTCTATCTTAAAGCCAAAAGACTACACATTAATCTTTGGACTCTGTTAGGTAAAACTTAAAACTTGCCATTTGAAGAGATGAGTGGCTGTTAACAATTATAAAAGTAGGTCACTGAACTGGTGAATCTTCCTCACTAAAATGTTAAAGGTGAGATCTTGGGTTTTCAGTCAGTGTCTTTGTTTTCCTACAAGGTCTCTACATGTTAGGTCACATGCTGAAAAATTGGTGTGTTGTTATGGCTCCAAGAAGATAACACGGGTTATTAGGCAACATTAGTGATTCTGTTACCTATTTTTCTGATAGAATCTCATGAATGTTATTCTTCAATTCTTTTCCAGAAAATTATTTGGGGCATACAGCAAAAAATGCTGTGATCACAGTCCCAGCTTATTTCAATGACTCTCAGAGACAGGTGAGTTCAATTGGTATTCTTACTTGGCAGGTTAGTGGGACTTAGGACACAGGGTGTGGAAAATGCTTTTTTTCTTTCTTCAGGCCACTAAGGATGCTGGCCAGATATCTGGACTAAATGTGCTTCGGGTGATTAATGAACCCACAGCTGCTGCTCTGGCCTATGGCCTAGACAAATCAGAAGACAAGA
Source organism: Manis javanica (assembly GCF_040802235.1). Lineage (NCBI taxonomy): Eukaryota > Metazoa > Chordata > Mammalia > Pholidota > Manidae > Manis > Manis javanica. Next base: position 85,645,286 of record NC_133169.1, on the reverse strand, counting down.
TGTAAGTTTGTGTAGTAAACTCCACCTAGATGTGTGAGACTTCCGTTCATGGAGCCGTGAGACTTACGCTGAATTACCATCTTGATTTCTCGTTGATCAAGTCTTGTACTTAGACTAAAAATGTGCTATGTGGTCTGTTTTTCATAAGTTTACTTTTTTTTTTTTTTTTTTTAAGTACAGGGCTATGGTCATTTTTTTCCCCTTGGTATTATGCATATTGGCAAGTATCCATAAAAGTAGTTGAGTACTATCAATTTTGCTTCTAAGAATTGGATTTATTTCAAGTAGATGTGTTTTTTCCATGTAGCTGTTACAGCCCACATGTTTACACACATGTTATTTAGGCAGTTGTCAAATTTTACAATTATTAACACTGGGAGATAATAGCCAAGTTTATGCTCGTTTGGTTATTGAAATTCATACCCTTGTGATACATTTTGTTCCTTAAGGTTGCCTTTTTCTTTACAGCATTGCTGTATATGATTTAGGTGGTGGAACTTTTGATATTTCTGTCCTGGAAATTCAGAAAGGAGTATTTGAGGTGAAGTCCACCAATGGAGACACTTTCTTAGGTGGTGAAGACTTTGACCAGGCCTTGTTACAACACATTGTGAAGGAGTTCAAAAGAGAGGTTGGTTACCAGTGTGGTTAATACGTAGACATTGAAATAGTGAGAATTGATTGTTCAAACGGCTGTTTGCTTTGTTTACAGTTTTTTTGCCCTTAATAGAGCATTGAATAGAGCACTGAAATAATTACGTTTCAGTTTCTTGGGTGGGCTGAACTCTTCTGGTATTTGTGCCGTTGGTTGGGAATAAGCAGATTAGAAGTATATGGCTGGCACTCTGTACGGCAGGGAAAAAGAATTTTGGTAACTCCTTTTTTGAGTTGGAAAGAACTGAGACTGTTCGTTTGATCCCTTTGACTCTAGGCACAGATAGCTTTTTCAGTATAGGTTTTCTTTTCCCTATAGATCTTCAAGGGCAATAAGTAATTCATGCTTGTTGATAAAGGCTTTGCTTTATTTTGTGTTATTGACTCATTGTTGCAATTTAAATAGTATTCGTTACCTCACTAAGACTGGTATTGCATTTTTACCTTGTAGACAGGGGTTGATCTGACCAAAGACAACATGGCCCTGCAGAGGGTTCGGGAAGCTGCTGAGAAGGCCAAGTGTGAACTCTCCTCATCTGTGCAGGTGAAGTGGGGACAAAAATCCCAGCAGTCTTGATGGGTTTTTTCTAGTCTAAGTTTATTTGAATAGCATGTTCTGATTGGCTTGATGTCTATGTAAACTTTTTTACAGTTTTCACGCTGGTGGGAAAAGCTTTTCCATGAGTAAAGAAACAGTTTTTTTTTTTGTTTTTTTTTTCCTTTGGAAACACAAGCTGTAATTTGTTAACTACCCAGATCAGAGGTTACATCCACTGGAACTACATAATGATTATATCAAAGCCTGAATGGCACTGGATACACGGATATGCCTTACAGATAGTTTTAAAATCCAGACTAGCAGATGCAAAATTAGGATTCCTAGCCTGAGAATGCTAGGAGACCCTCAAAACTGCTGTTTTCACTTAACTCCAGACACCATTTTGTGAGTCTCTTATTTAATTGTTTGAATCACCAATCTAGAAAGTGAGATATGAAACGCAGCTACAGGCTGGGGGTATTTACATCTGTGTAAGTTTCCCTCTGGGCATCAGATTTGTTCAGCATCTGTTTAAAATCTGTGTTGCTCTGGTTCTGAGAGGTGAAGCTTCTCTTTCCCTTAACCGCGAAGGACAGAATTGTAGAAGGCATGTTAGGGCCAGGTCAGAGACTTGAAAGATGGAAGGTAGGAGATCTGTTTCCTGTTCATTGGATAATAGCAGGAAAGCAGAGCCTATGATTGCTTTGTTTGATCACCCACACTGGGAAAGGAATAGGTAATTAATTCTTCAGTCAAACCTGGGTTTTTGTTTGTTTGTCACATTGTACAGTCGTCATGATGTTGCCTTGCCCCTGCTATCAAACAGAGCGGCAGACTTGCAGCATGAGATTAAAATGGGGGCTGAAATACATGACACTGCCAGAGGATAGCTTATAACCCCTCCCAGGAGTTTGATACGAGTGGTTTTGGAGGGAGGTTGGTTGGTTTTAGTGTGGCTATCTCCTATTGATAGGCATTTAGATTGTTTTCCAGTAATTTGCTTTTATAACAAGGTGTGTCAAGCAGCCTCTTACATTAATGTTTTTGTGTGTGCATGGTTGCAGATTTGTGGGATAAATTCCCAGAAGTATAAACCCACATAAAGTTGGCAGGGTGGTTTGAGAAGGTAGACATTAATAAATGTCAAACCAGAAGTAATGTAATGTGGAGGTTAACAGTGGCTCTGCAGGCAGACTGTTGGGTTGAAGTCCTGTTTCATCCCTTACTGGCTGTGTGACCTTGGATAAGATTTTATCTATAAAATGAGAATGATAGTGCTATTTTCCTTTTTTTGTGTCTTTCCATAAAAATGTTAACTGAAAGTTGTAATAATACAACTACTAAGTTGTATTAATACACATAACATGCTTAGGAGAATGTGTCAAAATAGTAAGCTATTGATGTAAAAAGGGAGAGAGAGATTTAGAATGATAATAGAGGAACCTGGAGGTGTTGGACAAAGATAACTTGATCAGGAAAAGATAGAGTCAAATAAGAGGTTCTGGGCGAAGACCTGAGAAAGGGCCAATGTGGCTGAAGTGCAGCCGGGCAGGTGCAGCATGCAACATGAGGCTGCAGGCTTCACAGGTTGGGGATTCGGTGCTTATCCTGAAATAGAGTATAAACCACTGAAAACTTTTAAGTTCGGTTCAGTAATACGGTCAGATTTGAGTTTATGAGAAGCACTCCAGCTGAAGTGGACTGGAGGTTTGTTTTTGGTGGGTAGGGGGCCTGTGTCATAGGCCAGCCTGAGTGGATGCGTGAAATGGTTGAGAGGCTACTGCTGTGGCAGAGCTGATGGTGAGAGAGGAGCGGACTTGGACTGGAACGTGGTAGTGAGAGGCTTGAATTTGAGTGAGGGGAGGGATAAGACTGTAATGCATTGTTCAGAGGACTGAGAAAGGCCTGATGTTTTCCAGATTGTCATTAACTTATAGCGTATAGAACTATACTAGTTCAGTAGCCACTTGTAGGTCTTTAAAATTAAGTAAAAATTAAAAATTCTGTTTTTCATTGGACTAGCCATATTTCAAGAGCTTAGCTTAGGTGGCTAAAGGACCGCTGAATTGAAAAGCACAGGTAATGGAGTGTTTCCAGTATCGTAGGAAGTTCTGTTGGATTGCAGTGGATGGCAGTAATTCTATTTATCAATTAATATTTTGCTAAGAAAGAAGGGAATATCAACTTTGTTCTTTAAAGCAATACCTAATATCACTTCCTGCAGAAGGTGTGTTAAGTTTAGTAATAAGCATTTAAATGTCCAGAGTTCTTTACCTAAAGAAAGGGGTTGAGGATTTGCTCCCCTCAGTCTTTATTTCCTGCTGGCTTGCTTGGATGTGAAGTTAGCAGGAAGGCATAAGGTAATTCTGTCCCTGAGAATCCACACCTGGGACACCTGTTTCAGGGTGTTTAGTAATTAATTTTGTTGGTCTAAATATTCTTAATTCATGCCTTATTAGGATCTGGGGTTTATTAAATACTGGATATCACACAGTGTGACTATAGCAATGTTAGCTGCTCTCCATGGATGTGATAGCAGTAAAGTCAGTCCTTGTAGTTCTTTTCAGTATTTCTGTTGTAGCTTTCTTCCCATCTCCCTGAAACTTAGAAAGCCCTTGCTTAGTGACAGATAATTTGGTTCAGAGCGTTCCTTTAACATTTTTTTTTTCTGTGCATGGAATTTTCTTAAACTTCATGAAAGAAAACAAGTGTGGTTCTTAATGTAATGCTAATGGCAAGATATTTCCTATTTGTGTCCTGTAAGGGGATTTTTTTTCCTGCTGCTCTGTTCATTACAACAGATTCTAGTGTTTATCTCTGGGAAAATCATAGATCGAATCTTAGTCACTGTCTTCCATGGCTTTTCACTTAAAGTAGGTCTAACCTGACCCTTTGGCTTTCAAAGTCTTCCTGTCTTAAAGTCTTACTTTGAAATACTAAAGAAACCACTACTATTGGTCTCCCCACTTCTTTGCAGACTGACATCAACTTGCCGTATCTTACAATGGATGCTTCTGGACCCAAGCATTTGAATATGAAGTTGACCCGTGCTCAGTTTGAGGGGATTGTCACTGATCTAATCAGGAGGACTATTGCCCCGTGCCAAAAAGCCATGCAGGATGCGGAAGTCAGCAAGAGTGACATAGGAGAGGTGATTCTCGTTGGTGGCATGACTAGGATGCCCAAGGTACGGACACATGGAATGCTTGGCATGGAAAACAGGGAGAGCCCGACATATTTTCTTGAGACAAAGGGTTTATGTTGTGTGGGGACATGAATATGTGTTCTTTCTGCTCTGGTGACCTGAACGGGGGAAGTGAATTTGTGCCCTCACTAAAGTATTCCTTTCAATTTCTTTTTTAAAGTGAAGATTATAAGGGAAAGGATTATGTCTCTTGGGTGGTAGCAAGGAGGATTGTGAACTTCACTCTTGCAGAATTTTCAGAAATGAAAATTTGAGGTCAGCAGTACCTTAAAACCTTGATTCAGATGTGTCTTTGCAGCATAGCTTTTGGGGTTTCTAACTGCATCTCCAACAAAGATGGGTGCAGTGATGCATTTTATTCATCAACACATCATTCTGAAAAGGTGTGTGGAAAACTAATGACTGAGCACAGAACCTGTTGAAGATGCAGTTTTTACTTGATAGCTTGAATGGAACTATCTTGGGTTGTTTATTTTGTCTGAAATGATCCTGGATCTTGATGTTTTCTTAATTTTTCCTTTGGAGTATGTGAGCTTAGGAAAATATGCACAGAATAAACCTGGAGGAAAAAACAGAAGCTTTAGACCAGGAGGGTGTCTTAATATTGACAAATTATCCCAGAGGCTAGTCAAATAGCACTTTTTCCTAGCACTAACAAAATAGGCAGGAGGGAAGAACATGCCCCACTTAGCACTGGTATCGAATCATTGCATTATCATTGCTTCATTTAAGTTGGTTTTCAGTTAGTATGTAGAAGAGGACTTCCACTGTACCGTTTCTAAGTCCCTTTGCCTTGCACCCTATGTTTGTGATTTAATGTGTTGTATGGGAAACGAGATAACGAGACTTAGGCAAATTCTTCCCAAATTTAAAAAGGCTGTGAATGAGATACTTGTGAGTAAAGTAGCTGAGTGTTACCTACTCAACAATGAAATAGTAATTTGAGTAAACGTTCTTGGATCTGAAGCAGCCTGTCCTGAGATTTGCTGGGACACACATGTGCCCACTCCCCTTTTTGAGCAGTTGCCCTGAGTAGTGAGTGACAGGTTCTTTTCTCTGCAGGTTCAGCAGACCGTGCAGGATCTCTTTGGCCGTGCCCCAAGTAAAGCTGTCAATCCCGATGAGGCTGTGGCCATCGGGGCTGCCATTCAGGGAGGTGTGTTGGCTGGTGATGTCACAGATGTGCTGCTCCTGGATGTCACTCCCCTGTCTCTGGGTATTGAGACTCTGGGAGGTGTCTTTACCAAACTTATTAACAGAAACACTACTATTCCAACCAAGAAGAGCCAGGTAAGAGCTACCTTTCCCTGCATTGTCGCAGATATACTAGCTCTTTTTGGGGGGATGCAATTACAGGCGTTTCTGTGAGCTTTTCCCAGAAAACCTCCTTTTTGTTTTGCAGTCCATACTACTTGAATGTGGGCGGTAATAATCTTGTCTTTCGTGCTCTTCTTTTTTGTTCCTGGAAAAGTTCTCTCTACCTGTCATCTCATGGTGGTGATTGTAGGGAAGGCACTGATAGTCTGTCCTTCATAGGATAAAAATGACTTGCCAAAAGGAGCCTTGTCATCTGGGACTGAATTCCCTGAACTCTTCTGTTACCAAAGACAGTTAGAAGAATGGGCTGGCCGAGATTAGGGGAGTATGCTTGTCTTACGGATGGATGGTGGGGTTCCTCAGATACCAAGCAGGGCTTTTGGGACAGTAGCTTGGTTTTAGATGAAGAATTATTTCCTGGCCCTACCAGTTTTGATGTTTTCCGGAAAAACTGGCTATTGCCATATATGTTCTGTGGTGTATTGCTAGCACATCATTCTGAAGAAGATGGTGATTTCCTATGACCAAGTACAAAAACACATGTCCTGTATTTGACCCATTTCCCCAGATGAGCATGTTTCAACATCTCATTTTTTAGCTCCTTCTCCCAAGGCCTTCTGTGCTAATGTTGCATCTTTGTACAGTGCATTTGCTTAGCTGAAGCACTGTCTATTGTATGCCCTTTTGCTGTGCTAATCCTACTCTTGTTTCCTGCAAAGACATAAGCCTTTGTTCTGAACACAGTGCACATTACGACTCTTGCAATGTTGGGATGTGAATGTCTTTATTTGGCTTAACACTTTGTGTAAGGGGAGTAGCTTAATCAGACTGCCAGCCCGGGAAATTTCCTTCTCCCTAGGTGTTTTCTACAGCTGCTGATGGTCAGACTCAAGTGGAGATAAAAGTGTGTCAGGGTGAGAGAGAGATGGCTGGAGACAACAAACTTCTTGGACAGTTCACCTTGGTGGGTATCAGGGATCCTGAATATTGTGCTCCTCTTTTCATTTCACTGTAGACTACTCTAACCCTAATAGTATTACACTAAAATATTAAACACATAGGCATAAAATCTGTGTTATCTTATAACTTAGGGCAAACACAGGCTGGACACCCATGCCATGACTTCAGTTTTTATCTCAAAGCCTTGCTTGTTCCTTGTGCCTTAGGAACTTCAACAAGAAGTTTGCAAATGTAAGAGCCAGGGAAGTATTCATTAACAGTGCTAATCAAGAGAAAGTCCTGATAGTTAGCTTAAAAGACATATTACTGGCTTTGAGTCAGCATCGCTTGTTGGTTCTTAGTGAGTTGAACAATAATAGGTCTGCTATCATTCATTGTGTTCCCAGGTGCATTCAGCCATTACGGTTACTTGTTCTAGTCAAGCTTGACTGGTACGAACCCCGTTTATTTCAGGTAGTAGTGAATATGAACTTGTACATTTAATTGAGTGAAGGTGTCACTCCTCCCAGGAACCAAGTGACTCATTTCCCAGAAGACCATGTAGGTTTGGAGGTAGAACACTGGAATTCTTGGAGAGAGGAGCTTACTCAGTATTTATTTATTTTAGATTGGAATTCCCCCAGCCCCTCGTGGAGTCCCTCAGATTGAAGTTACATTTGACATTGATGCCAATGGGATTGTACATGTTTCTGCCAAAGATAAGGGTACTGGACGTGAGCAGCAGAGTAAGTGCTCTTTATATATCAGACTATAAAAGTGAGATGAGAGAATTTGGAGGCCTTTTCTTTTGGAAGCTAGACCTTCTAGGTTGTGCATGTCTTTTCTCCTCCAGCATCAGGGCGAGGATGAGTCCTTATTGTCCCGTTTCTCCTCAGTTGCCAGATTTATATTAACAGGTGTGATATTTATTCCTAAGAGTGAGCAAGCACTGAGCCTGTGAATTTTTGAAACTCTGGTAAGCAGGCAGAGTAATTAGTCTTGGTATATTTCCACACCCTTGTTTTCTTTTTGCTTAGTATAGACAATAGGGTATTCCTCTTCTAATTCACATCAAGACTGGCTCTTCTCAACAGGACTATTCTTTTTCTTAATAGAGGATGAGGCATATAATTTTACCTGGGAAGTAATGAGATGCCTTCTTTTCACTATAGTTGTTATCCAGTCATCTGGTGGATTGAGCAAAGATGATATTGAAAATATGGTTAAAAATGCAGAGAAGTATGCTGAAGAAGACCGGCGAAAGAAGGTGATTACTCGCTGCTTCTCATCTGGGTGGTAAAAGAGTTCGGACATGGGTCATTGATCTCTCTTGGCCCTCATTCTTTCTCCTCCCTCTTTGTTCGTATGTCTGGAATGCCTTATTTTCAGTCTCCCCTATCAAAATTCTCATGTTATAGCCAAAATCTCTACGTCCCAGACTACCTCAGACCACAGGGATTTCCCCTTCTTGACTGTTTTTTCTCTGTAACTGTATGGAGCAGTTAGTTGTCTTGCTCAGTGAGAATATTGGACCAACTGGTTAATTAGGAAATCTTCATACGAAATTTCTCATTTCTCTTAGGAACGAGTTGAAGCAGTTAATATGGCTGAAGGAATCATTCATGACACAGAAACCAAGATGGAAGAATTCAAGGACCAGTTGCCTGTTGATGAGGTGAGCCCTCTATTACAACAGCTCAAGAAGTTGGGAGGCATTGTCACCAATGTCCATGAAACTGAAGTTCATTTTTTCTGTGTGGATCTCAATAGGAATTTAGTTTTGGAAAAATGTTTCTATCACTGCTAGGTGTACTTGAGTTTAAAAAAGAAAACAAAAAGGGTTTGATTTTTGTTTTGAAGTGCAACAAGCTAAAAGAAGAGATTTCCAAAATGAGGGAGCTCCTGGCTCGAAAAGATAGTGAAACAGGAGAGAACATAAGGCAAGCAGCCTCTTCCCTTCAGCAAGCATCACTGAAGCTCTTCGAAATGGCCTACAAAAAGGTACAGGGGCTGGAGGGTGTTTGCTTAATGAGTATTTTGATCTTGATAAAACTGCTCTTGATTACTGTCATTTTTGCCTCTCTGTATATTTAGAATTAGGAGTATTAGAATTGGAAATATCCCTCCTGCCTCCTTGACTCTACTTTGGGAGGGAGGATGAAGTCAAAGGGAAGGAATAAGGAAACACATAGTATACAAGTGGGGAAGGGGGGTGCAATAGGCAAGATAGAGCTCCTTCATGTTTTAGTTCATCCAAGAACAAACTGTCAGCTCTCAAATGTTTTCCTAACAGATGGCATCTGAGCGAGAAGGCTCTGGAAGTTCTGGCACTGGGGAACAAAAGGAAGATCAAAAGGAAGAGAAACAGTAATAGCAATAAACTTTGGAGCTGAAAGGACAACATACTATGATGCTTGGGAGTAAAGGGATTTCCTGAGCAGAAATGAGCAAACTTCAGACTTTTACTGTGTTTTTGCAGTATTCTATACATAATTACCTTAGTATATAAAATAGTGACTGTTAGCTAATGATCATTTACTGAGTAATAATTCCAACAGTACAAAGTTCACAGTGTTCTGTCCCTAGCCTGTCTTTATTTTTCAGCTGCATGTAAAAGGGGAGAAGATGATTTATTGATCGTTTGAAAGATTTGACATTGTTTTGTGCTGAAGTAGCCATATTTTCAAGGCGTGAAACCATCTCACACAACAGTGAAGGTAGTCAGCCATAAACCTGGAATGAGACCAGACAAAGAGATCGTCATAATTGGCTGAGTACTGCTGTATCAGCCTGGTGTGTACGTGGGATTCTTCTACTGAGGCCTGGCAAGTCAGGCCAGCTGTGCCACATGGGGAGGTAGGGCAGAGGGAGCCAGATCAGTGGAAAACTAAGCTAGCTGTGTTAGGTACCACTTTAAAAGGAAGGTAATAAGGCTCCCTAACTTCTCCCAAAGGCATACTTTCCTAGCTGCTTTCTGGCCTGTGTCTCGTACCTGTATCCTTAATGATTGTTCTTTTTGATCCACTCTGGATTTTTTTAAAAAATAAATATGAAAAGCATTTTGATCTCTTGTTTGTGAGGGATGAGGCTCTGGGACTTAGTTTTAGAAATAAAACATGAATTATACTTCTCAGTTCCCTGATCTAGAATCACTCAAGTGAAAATGAGGATTTTTTTAACACTGGCTAAAAGTGTAAATTCAAGATTTGGAAGGCTAATATAATGAAATAAGCTTGATCGACAAGAAAAAGCCTGGTTCTGAGCTTTTTTTCTTACACCCCATCTTCTACTTGGAATATTAAGACAGTCTAGATTTCTATCTAGCATGAGAACCAGGGGTACTATATTAAGGTTGGTTTCAGCTCTAAGAAGCAAAACTTCAACCAGAATTGGCTTACAAAACATGTCTAATAAATCTTAAGATACAATTTTTTTCAGTGGCTCAGTAATACCAGGAACTGATACTTTTCATATTCCTACTTTCATCCTTAGCAAGATGCCCTGTGATGTATGGTGACATCTTTAAAACCTCTTTCTAGTATTAAATGTTGAGTTATTTTCCAGAAGTCTCCCAATAGACTTCCCTCATGTTTGATGGATTACAATCAGATGCTACGCCTGAAGGAGTCTGTTAATCAAGAACATGGGCCTAGACCCCCATCAGACATAATGGGGTCTCCTTTTATAATATTTTGTGAAGATACCTATAAATGAAATTCTTATGTACTTAAATACAACGTCAAATGGAAAAGAGATTATTTACATAGTAATTCTATTCCTAGAAAACTAAAGTGTTCATTAATACCTGTGTATACACTTGTTAAAATTTAATGTGAAAATAAATTCTAGGTTCAAGTCTTAAGCCACATGAACATTTGAAATCTTGTGGGATGTGTAATGATTTTCTGTGAAAGATGGGTTTATGGTGCGCTGGAAGATACTTAGCCTCTCCAGCTGGCTGGCCCTTGCCCACTAGATGCCTCTGCTGCCTCCTGGCCACTGTGATAATTAAGCCCCTTAAAGTTAATTCCGAAGTACTCCACACAAGTACTGGCTTATATTCATCTTTGATCTTGAACCCCAGGGATCAGGGAGAGTAGCCAAGTGTTCCAGAATAAAATGGATTCTTTCAGGAAAAGACTGCTTAGGCGGGTGCCCAGAGCTACTGCCTCGGGCTGCCTACTGTGTAGTAAGCACATAGTAGTATTCCAGTTACATATTGGTAAAACATTAGTGCAAACAGTCTTGAAAGGCAAAACAAAATGGTCAGTCTCCCTTTTATGACAAGTGCTTCATAGGTCCCAAAAGGAACTGATTTCCCTTCCTAAGTGGTTGTTCCAGTTAGTAAATGTGCTTATGGTTACCCAAATCAAGCCTGGAATCAGATCTTAGCAACGGTCACAGTACATCCAGAATCATCACGTCCATTGTTTCTACTTGGTGTACGTCACTAATTCTAAATAGTCTTCCCCAGGTAAAATGACAGACACCCTTGTTACTTTGGTGTTTCCCCCGCAGCAGTCTCATCACTCCCCTGCTTAAAGCTCTTCCTAGGCCTGCAGGCTTCACATGATCCGGCCCCTCACCACCTCTTCCTCTACTGTCCAACTACTATTTTACCTGTGGGTCTTTGCCCTTGTTGGAACAGTCTTCCCCAGATTTCCACCTGATTCACCCCTCAATTTTTTGGTAAGATTTGGAATGTCATAAAGTAGCGGCCCTGTAAGTCCCTATCATTTCCCATCTTCCTTACCCTTCTCTGTTTATCGTAATTACCACCACCTAATTTGTCCTTGCCCCACCACAATGGTCTCAGTGTGTCCTCCCAAAATCCATGTATTGAAATCCTGTCCCATAAAGTGGTATTAGGAAGTAGGGCCTTTATGAGTGGTAGTAGTGCCCTTATAAAAGGCTCCAGAGATCCGTTGTCCCCTTCCACCTTGAGGATACAACGACACCTAACTTAGAAGACCCTCACACCTAACTTTGCTATCACCCAGCTTCCAGAACTGCAAGAAATAAGAGCTTCTGTTACCCAGCCTGTATTGCTTTTGTTATAGCAGCTGAAAAGGACTAAGAACCTACCATGTAAGCTCCCGTGTGGCAACAAACTTCTTTGCCACTGGTATTTCCCAACACCTACAACAATGCCTGACAAGCAAATCTTTTGTTGATGAATCCCTCCCACTGTCCAAAACTGGGTGGTTTAGTTTTTCCATTTTAGAGATTAAGGTCCCTTATTTTTTAAGTTCATGTGTAAATTACATTCTCAAAAGTACTAGGAGCAACTTGCACCAAACCCAGAAACTACAACTTAATTGATAAAAGACAAACATTTTTAACTAGAAAAAGACCCCAAGGAGAAATTGATAGAAATGTTTAGGTAACTAAGAATGTGGCATGAGGGTTTTCTGGGCCAGCAAAAGTGAAGATAGGAATGAGCAGAACAAATTTGCAACCCTTTTTTACACTCCTAGGTACACGGTCCAATTCTGTTGTTGACTTATTCTATGTGATCTTGAAAAAATTTATGTTGGCTATTTACCCAGATGGAATTAACTTTTTCCTCCCATTTTTAATTAGCATTTTGCTAATCTGCACTGTAACCTTGCTCTTACATTTTATATACACTTACACATATTTGTTTTCTTAATGTAATATTTGAATCTAAATATTTCAGCATGCATCTTATATAAGAACAAATTTCTCCCCACAACTACTAAAATTAGAAAATTTAACACACGTTATTACCTAATATAGGGTCCATATTAAAATTTCCCTAATTGAATCAATAATATTCTATAACATTTCATCTAGGGTCAAAATCAAAGACCCATGGCAGCTACTACAGTCCCTTTCATGTGAGAATAGTTCATTTGCCTTTGTCTTTCTGTTGATATTTTCTGAGGGTACGAGGCTTCTGTTTTACAGAGTGGTCCTTTGAATTCACTTGATACCCTCATGTTCACAGTCATGTACACATTGGTAGGAATAACATAGGTGGTGAGTAGCAATGCATCAGTTAACCAAGGAGAATGAGGTCAGTTTTATGCTTTGCTCCACACTTCATTATAAAGGTATCTTTAATAAGTATGTGGAGATGGCTTAATTTCAAGTATAACAATTACTCTAGAGATTCTATAGCAAAAAGAAGCAGTAAAAATAAAAGCAGGTTCTTACAGATAGTGCATGACAAGACTGGGTGTGAAGAGAGGGCCCAACTTTTGGAAATAACTGCCTCAGGCAGAAACTCTTCACTATTTCAGGTACTACCATGACTCCATTATCCAGTCCTAAGGCTGCTCCGTAAGGGTTATGTTTTCTCCTTTCCTGTCCTCTAATAACAACAATAAATGAGCGAAAGCTCAAGATAGAGGAGCTATAGGGTGGCATACATTACTCAGTCTGAAAAGCATGGAGGAGATAATTTAGCAGTTAGAGAAAGAACCACTGAAACAGCCATTTCAGTAGGTCAAAAACAGCTGAGTATCAGCAATTGAATGGCTACACCTAATACAGTGCACCATCATCAAACCCACTTCTGCTGCAGCAGGTTAGGAAACAAATACGTCTTCACACTAAAGAGACCACTGCAGCTGAACTAGCTTTTAATAACTACAAGCTTCAACCCTCAGTGAGATAAGGCAACAGGAAAATAAGATGTTTCACCAAAATTACAGGCTCTTAAAGAGGTTCTTGTAGTCCGAACCCAGAGGGTAGAGATTTGGGGCAATGGTGATGGAGGATGAGTCCACATGAGTGGCCTGAAGGGGTCCATAAACCACCCACTATAAAATGCAGAACTGTGAATAATATTAATTTCCTGGGGAAATGGTGCATTACCCTTACTGATTTCTTGAAGGGATCTGTGACCAAAAAGGTGTTAAGAACCACAGATTTCCTAACAATCTGGTCCAACTAGCTTAGTCATAACTTCCTGGGCCCTGTCCTTGCCATCTGCCATCTCGTCAATCTTGCCTTTCTTTGCATTTTACGCATCCTTGGTCTCATCTCTTCGATGAAGCCTTCCCTGCTCAGCCCACACTGGCTTGTTTCAAATTGTGACACAACTACTTTTCAACTTCTTAATGTTCAATTCAGCAGCTTCTTACAGCTTTTATTATATTTGACCCCACCTTCTCTTGGATTATTTTGGAGCAAATTCCAGAAATCATAATTTTATGTAAATTTACATTTCAGCATGTACCTCTTCTAAAAGGATTATTTTACAAAATACAATAGCATGACCACATCTAAAAAAGTTAACAACTCCGTAACAGCAAATACACGTTCAAATTTTCCCAATTGTTCCATAACTTTTCAACCACTAAAGAGTGAGGAACTACATAAAGGCCACACGCTACATTGGTTGGTATGTCCCATAAGTCTCTTTCAAACTCAAGTTTCCCTGCCTCTCCCGCTTTGAAATGTGCTGAATAAACTAGGCCACTGGTCTCCTACATTCTACATTTTACTGACTGCATTCCTGTGATGTACTTAACATCGTCTTCCATCCCAACTTGTAATTCAAGTTCAGAGTGTGTATCATAAGACGGTACATAATTCTGGTTGGCTCTTCTGTGATGTTAGCAGCCACTGATAATCATTACATAGGCTTCTAATTTCATTAAAGGTATAGTATTCTATCTTGTCTTCATTTTTTAGTTGAAATAACCTGTATGGTGAGAAACTTCCCCTTAACATTTACCTAGTTACTGTGGAGTACAGTTCATATGGGAAATGTTTTACATGCTGGTTTTTAGAATGAGTCGGTCCTGTAGTATTAACCAAAGGTGAGACCAGTGCAGTTTCTTGGGTGTCACTGTAAACTCATAGATTTTTAACTTATTTTATGTGTTTCAATTCACTGCAGTTGTTCTTACTGATGCTCAAATTGTTCTAACTTTGGCCTCAGGGAACCTCTTTCAATTGGCTTTTAAGTTCTTTTGACAAGACCCCAGTAGCCGAGGACAGTCTCATCAGTAAACAATGTTGCAAAAACTGGACAGCCACACACAAAAGAATGTAACTGGATCATTGTCTTACACTATACACAAAAATTGACTCAAAATGGATTAAGGAATTGGTCTTTTCTTGGATTTGACACCACAAACAAAAGCACAAACAAATGGAATTACATCAAACAAAAAAGCTTCTGCACAGCAAAAGAAACTCAACAAAATGAAAAGGCAACCTACTGAATTGGAGGAAATATTTGCAAATCATGTATCTGATAATGGGTTAATATCCACAATCTTTATATTAAGAACTTGTACAACTCAATAGCAAAAACAAACAATTCAATGAAAAACATGAGCATTTGATCTGAATAGACATTTTTTAAGAAGATATACAGATGGCCAACAGGTACATAAAGTGCTCAACATCACTAACCATCAGGGAAATGCAAATCAAAACCTCACAAGTTAGAATAAGTATTATCAAAAAGAAGTTAATAACAAGCATTGGCAAGGACTAGAAAAAAGGGAACCCTCACGCGCACTGCTGGTGGGAATGTAAATTGGTGCAACCACTATGGAAAACAATATGGAGACTCTTCAAAAAATTAAAAATAGAAATACTACATCATCCAACAATTCCACTTCTGGTTATTTATCCAAAGAAAATGAAAACACTTATTTGAAAAGACATGCACTCCTATGTTCATTGCAGCATTATTTACCATAACCAAGATACAGGAACAACCTAAGTGGTCGTTAATGGATAAATAATACACACATACATATATACACACACCACAATGGAATATTATTTACCCATAAATAAGAACGAAATCTTGCCGTTTGTGATAACATGGATGGACCCTCAGGGTATTGAAAGTCAAAGACAACATATGACTTCATTTTTATGTGGAATCTTAAATAAATACAATAACAAAACCAAGCTCATAGATACAAGGAACAGATTACTCGTTGCCAGAGGCAGGGGTGAGGGAATGGAGGGATGGGGGTGGGAGAAATGGGTGAAGGGGGGGATCAAAAAGGTACAAACTTCCAGTTATAAATGTCTTGGCAAAGACATTTATACTTACTGCATATTTGAAAGTGGCTAAGAGAGTAAATCTTATTAAAGTTCTCATTACAAGAAAAAGTTCCATAACCACATGTGATGGATGTTAACCAGACTATCATAGTGGTCATTTCACAATATATACAAATATCAGATCATTATGTTGTACACCTGAAACTAATAAAACGTTGTATGTCAATTACACCCCAATTAAAAAAAGACCCCAGTAGTCTTTGTTAAATAAATTCCTTTCTTACTGATACAACTGTTCCAGACTTATCTTGTTTATTTCTGCCTCAGCCCTGGAAACAGCTACTTCTCCTTTTATACTGTTAACTGTTTAACATTCCTATGTCTCTACATCTTTTTTCCCCCAAAAGGCACTGCAAATTTAAGGACTGCACTACCTCTAAACCTTTTCTGCACTCACCCCAGTCCTAGACAGGAAACTGGTACACAGTATTTATGGAATTGAACTAAAAGATTAGCATATATATAGAGAGAAATACGGTCAATAATATTCTAATATCTACAGGATTATTACAATACTGTGGTACGTTGACAGATGGTAACTACACTTATTGTGGTGAGCACTTAGTATTATGTATAACTGTCAAATCACTATATTGTACACATGAAACCAATATTCTATATCAACTATATTTAAATTAAAAAATTTAAAGAGGTAAAAGATTAAGACTCTGGCTAGCTATTCTGCAAATATCTCTATTGCACCAAAAAAGGCACCACTAGAAACATTAAGCATTCACCTCCTCCCACGTGGTCCAAGGGCATGTCTCAATCTTGCCCTGCTAATTATTCTTTCATGTTATGGGAAGACCTACTCTAGCTAGTGAGTACTCCCTAGTAGGATTCTTAAACATAAAAATTTTTTTTCTAGAACTGAAAGAATGAAAAAAAGTTTAGACATTATTATAGGGTAAAGCATTTGATGGTCAATATATGCCTAATTTAACAAGACTACAGATTCTGTAAAGATATTAGGTCATCTAGAAAGGAAACTGCTGTCATTTCTTAGTTGTAGTTCCCCCTCCCACTGAAGTGTTACATTTCACCACTAGATGTCCACAGGGGAGTAAATGATAACCTTACACTTCCCCATTTCAAGTCACTTTCACACACATACATACTCCGGTTAAGCATCTATGCCTTATGTCAATTTACACAAATCTTAAATCCTTTGAGTTTTATATTTCACCACTATGGCTTAGGTGTTCTTCATTGAGTTTTACTTACTATAAGATTTCTTTAAAGGATGGAATCTACAGAACTGCATTCCTCAAGTTCATTATGGTTAAGTAGAATCAGGAACTTGAGGGAAGACTAGACATGCCTTTATCGATCTCCATCTCTATTTCATGAAGTTGTAAGCACTTTAGAGAAAGTCTAGTCCAGAGATTTTTTTTAAACTTGTTTTATTTTTCCAGGCACATTTTTGTTCCTTTCTAATAAACTTTGTATGAATTATTTGATGAATCAAAGGAAGGGAAAACACATGTGACTATTAAAGTCACTCATTCTACTACTACAGTTAGGGTATATAAATACCCAATATTTCAAACTCCCAACTCTGAACAATTCTAAATTTCTAACAATAATTAACACACCAACTACTGAAGCAGGGGAAAAGATCTCAAAGAACTATTTCACTAACTCCCCACTTTCCACCCCTGAAAAAAAAAAAAGCCCCAGGAAGTGTACTTTGGATCTGCTCTACCAACTTTATTTTAATCTCTCAACTTTACTTTCAGCTGGAGAATGATAGTGTCACAGGTTCTCAAGAAATGAGTACAGGAAATAGTGAAAAAGGCTAGAACAAATTAGGAGAAACTAAAAAGAGAACTAACATTCACTGATGACACATGCTTGCTGTGAATGGTACTCAGCACAATTTATTCAATCTAAAAATAGTCCCTCAAAATAGTTAGTATTCCCATTTTACAGATAAGAAAAGAAGATTGTGAGATTTAAGAAGTGCCTTGTCCAAGATAAGGAGCAGAGTCAGGGTTTAACCCTAAGGCTGCCTAGCTCCAGAATTCTTTCCTTTAACCACCCCACTGACTTCCATTAGAGTCAAAGGGTATATAGCCTCCACGAAACCTTCCCACGACCATCCCGTGCCTGCCTGCCTTCACCTTGGCTACTTGAACTGGCCTCCACATTAGCAACCAGTTACCTCATTCTGTACCTAATAGCGCTGTGTTCTCAAGATGCTTTGGTCTTTTCAGCATCAAAACATGAACCTGAATCAACACTATAAACATAAAAATCAACAGGAAAGATAGGTCAAGGCAACCTAGTGTAGAAAATAAGAACTAGGGCAAGGGGAATGAAGTGGAGAAAAGCTTGGGACATGGTATCATCTAGTCAGTAAACAGTGTTTAAGACCCCTAAGCACAGTGAATGGCACAAAGAGTACAGTAAATATTATGTAGGGAGTGAACATACACGAAAATTACAAAACAGAACCTAAAGAAGAGATTCCTTACTGGGAATTCACTTTGCTGGGGGCCAGAAAACTTTCCTTAGTAAGTCTGGGACTTAACCCCACGGAAATACAGGTAGCCGGATTGCCGCATGATAAAATACACTGGACATTGAACATGAGGTTTAAAAGCTATAAGCTATCTGTGTGTCTCTGAGCAAGTCCCTTTCACTGTTCTTTGCCTCCTTTTCCCAATCTATGAAATGGGAGTTAATTTCCCCATCTTCAAGGTATGTACAAAATTGAGATAACATGCAAAAGGATTCAAAGCCCACACAAATGCAATTGCCTGAGTGACATCACCACTTCCATGTCTCATAAGCAATCTCAGACTTAACAGTTGCAAGATGAAATGCTCAGTCATCCTATAAAACCTGTTCATCTTTCTCATCTCAGTAAATGTAACCTTTTCAGTACTCTGGAAGCCATTCTTGCTCTTTCTGCATCATCCAGTCCTCTCCGTTCTAACCTCCAAGCTACAATTATTTCTCACATGAATTACTGCAGCATTCCAAAGATCTCTTGGCTTCCACTTTTGCTCTCTCCGATCCAAGCAGAACTGTCTCCTTACCTTAAACGTAACTATACCTTCATATCACCTTCCCACCTCCAAACTCTTCAAGCTTGTTCTTAAGAGGCCAAACTCCTAAACCTGGCTTTCACGGCCCCTCGTATCTGCCCACTCTCCCCTTCTCAAGTCACTCACCCCACTTCTAACTTCTGCTCCAGCACACTGGCCTTTTGCTGTTCCTTAAACGTGTTGTGCTCTCTCGCGACAAACTCCTACTCATCCTTTGCGTCTCATTCCAGAGTTGGCCCTCTTTCATTACACTTCACAGCATTCTGAAGTAATCTGTTCAATTATTTTATTACACAAAGGTATAAAATCACAAACCGTTATAAACCCAACTGAACGGAAAGCTCCGCGAAGGTAGGCACTGTTGTACGTTTGGTTCATCTCAGTATCTTCCGGAAAACCGAGTCTAGCATACAATTTGACCCCAAATATCTGAATAGGTCCAACAGAGGTGAAAAGAGATATAAAGTAGCCAATTAAAAATCCGAACTCAAAAAGATTGTTTATACGGCTACCCATTTTGCTTCAAAACTCTCCCCATATCCATTCTCAACAGCTCAAACAATTCAGGGGATCGGATAACGCAGGCCTCCAACCTTAGGCGGCGCCCTGCTTCTCCCCTACCCCTCCCGCAGAGTTGCAGGTCCAAAGTGAACCCATCATAGCAATGGAGCGAGAAGGAACGTGCCTCTTTTGCCCCTGCAGGTGGAGGAGTTCCGGACTAGTCCGGAGCAAGTTCCCTAATCCGGACACTCCGGCCGATAGTCTTGAGTCCGCGCAGCCGTGACGTACGCAGGCACAGCACTTCGTCAGCTGTGAAGCCTCGAGGCACTTCCTTGAGGCTTCTCAGGCGCAATTCAAACGCAGGTCCCGGCCTCAGTGCCTAGCCGCGCGTCGCAGATCCTCAGATGTCCATTTCATCCACAGAGAAGGGACGGAAAAGACAACGACCCGTGACCGTCTCCCTGTTAGAAACACCGCCATTCGAGCCTAGCGGGGCTCTGCGTAAATTCTCGCGAGATACACCGGCTTCAGCCCACTTCCTCCTCTTGGCTTTCTGGGCCGGAAGGAAGGCTGTATTTCCCCGCCCCCTGGCCTTACCTCACAAGGCAGCGCGGCCACAGCTGAGGCCAATCGGCGGGTTCATTGTAGGCCGTGGCTCAGAGAGCCAATGGAAAGTCGCGGGGCTCGCAGAGCTTCTCCTCTTCCGCACCGGCCCCCTCCCTTCCGCCCGCCGACTTCCACTCAGCCCCTGGCGGAGGAAGTGATGTCACAGGCCCCATGTGAGCGGATTGCAACACATGCAGCTGCCTGGAGAGAGGGAGCCGGTGTCCTACGTCAGAGCCGCCGCCGCGGAGCCGCCGCCGGGGAGGAGCAGCTGCTGCCGCCCAGGACTGGGCCCTTAGGTAAGCCAGGGTAAGGAAAAGGCCAGCGACCACCGCGGTGGGCCGAGCGGGGCGGAAAGAGGAGGGCCTCTCAGGGGTGGCAAGGAAGGGGGCCTCTCTGCCCCAGCGGCGGCGCTAACTCTGTGGTCTTGGTGTCTCCGGGCCCCGCCGGGCCGCTCTAGGGAGGAGGAGGCGAGAAGATGGCGGACGACCCCAGTGCTGCCGACAGGAATGTGGAGATCTGGAAGATCAAGAAGCTCATTAAGAGCTTGGAGGCGGCCCGCGGGTGAGCGCCGCGTCCGGCCCCCCCGTGCCCTCTTGGTTCCCGGACCCCTCAGGATGGCCGCCCCCGCGCCGCATGGCCGGATGAGGAGAACCAGGCACTAGCCAACTCCCGCCTTCTGGACTCTGGGTAGTAACCCCCGACCCAGAAGCGAGGGTCTACGCGGTTGGCCCAAAAAGGGGTCTTTACCCCTTTGGGGGATAAAGGGCCCCACTCCGGAGGCTCGGACCACTGCTGGAAAGGCACTGCTACTTTTGACTCCCTCCCGGGCCTTTGAATCCAACTCTTCTCTCTTGGAACTCCAGGTGCTGCCACCCGACTCGGTGCTGTTGGAGGGAAGGGCTCGGTCTTCCTTTCCGAAGGCCCTTCCCTGATCTTTCTTTTCCCCTCCACGTTCCTCAGCCAGGCCTCCTTAAAATGGCCTCCCCCTCCTGGGCTTCTGAGACCCGGGTGGGGGAAGTTTGGATGGGGCAGGAAGGAGAGGTGGTTAGGGACAACCTGTTTCTGTCTTGCCGTGGGTTCCCTGAGTCTTATAACTCTCCCAAGATGACTTCCAAGTCTTCTAATTACCCTGGAGCTTCCTGGTTTTAGCTGTTTCTGGACTCTCCTATGAACTAAAAATGACAACGTGTGCGGAATGGGAGAGTAGGGGAGGTTTTAGTTGACGGATCTACATCTGTATATCCAAGAGCAACCCCTATTATGGGGGCTTTGATAGGAACTGTAACGACATGGTCATTTCTTCGCCTCTGTGGAACTTCTGAGGATAGAGGTGCCTGATGTACTAATGCATGTTGAAATTCGAAATTCAGTAAGGTGGACTTTGAGTCTCCTTTAGTAAATTTTGATGAGAAACTCTAGCTGTGTCCATTCTGGGAAGGGTGGGCTAGATTAAAACTGGCATTATATGCTCTTTTTAAATTAAACTTGTTTAGGGAAGGTGTGTCTGAGGTATTTCTGTATTCTCACTTTATTGCTTTATTTTGTTCCTTTCCCAGTTGTAGGAACTTTTTACTTGCAGGAAGTGGCCAAAAAAAAAAAAAAAGTCTTTGGAACATTACATATTTGTGTGTCTGAGCATTCTTAGAATAGCAGGGTGGCTTGCCCTGGGCCATGTTGAAAGTTGTTTTCAGTGCAGGAATTGGACATTCTGGTTTCCAGCCCCAGTTTGTCCTTGATTGGATAGATTTGCAATGATAGGATTAATGAAGCTCTCAGTTGTTACTACTTTATGAAATAAGGTATGCTTAGTTCCACAGAAGGCCCGGGGTTAACAGACTGGTGTTTGCCATTGTGTGTTTTTAAATTAGGAATAGATCTGCTTGGTATGAAGCTTCTGAAAGTTTGGCTCTATTCAGTGACTTGGGCCTTTGCCCACTCTCTAATAATGCATTCAAAGGTAGCACCTTACTTTTTTTTAATCCTTCAGATTCGTTTTCTCTTTAATTCAATAAAATATCCAGGCCTATTTAATGATCTACAGTAACCTAAACACAGATAGTTCTGTGCCATGTAGAATGAATAATTTTCCCCAAGTGAGAATAACTACAGGAGTGGTAATACAGGTCATGACCTATTATGATGCACTACCAAGAATTAGCCAGGTTCTTTTGTTTCACAAGGATCTGTTGTGTTACTTGAATCCTTCAGTTGAGTATGGCTTTTTTTTATTGCTTTTGTTATGGTGTTGTTTAAAGTTGGATGTGACCTATAGATTTGTTCTCATATCACTTTAATTTGGAGGCAGATTCACACATTAGAATTTGCATACATTATAGTCTCTGAGGAAATCTGAAATACAAATTCACAGGTGTAATTTGCCTATTGGAGTGAAATAGCATTGAAGATACCTGCTTAATAAGTAATGGCATTCCATGCTACAGCTTGTTGAAGGAAGCTCATTCTTAAACTTGTTTCAAGCCATGTTACTTACCCACTTGGAATTTTTAAGCACCTCTTTAAAGCTTTTAAAGGCTTTACCCTATTGGTCAGCAAAGTTTAAAGCATGCTAAAAATGAATTTCTTACATACAACTGTTCTTCCAAAGGATGGAGTTCATTTGGACATTTTAGAATCAAGCTGTCTAAAATAGCTAAGAAAGTAGTCTTCCTCTAAGCAAACAATGTGGTTGATAATCATGTCCTACTTGGCTTTTATTTGGGATTTGGTTGCATCTTGATCCCATGAAAATATTAAATCTTAGCCATCTCTGAGTATCAGTAAGTGAGTCACAAGTTTATTCTGTTTGGCTCAGAAGTTTCTCAGTACATACCTGTTCCTTTTTGGAAGTAGCAAGCATGTGTTTTCCACAGCTGAGTTGAGTTAGTTAGATTCATTGGATTATCATAGTGTACAGTGAGAACTGTTTCTTCTTTACCTGATACTAAGGTATTATTTTAAGGAGAAATGTAATGGACTTTAAAGACAAAATAGATGGCAGAATGAATCTGTGTATGCTGGTTTTTGGGGGGCAACCTTTGGGTTTCAGGAGAAAACACGTTGCATTCAAGCATTGTCATTAACACTAGATAGTGAAACTTTCTGATGGATTAATAGAATTGTGGAGATTTTTTGTAGAATCTGGGGATGAGAATCACATTGTTTTTTTTTAAAGTAGCTGTTAAAGTATGCTGGGATAAGAGTCATTTGGAAATTGAGATAATCAGTATGTGATTAATCTTGATAATGACACAAATGTAATGTATCTTTAAAAGGGAACCACCTACAAAATGGACTCACTATGTAAGTACATCTAAACAGTTAAATTTCAAAGCATAATTACTTACTGAGCATTTAGTATATTACAGACATAGTGTTAAGCACAATACATTATTTCATTTAATCCTCACAGTAAGTATTGCCACAGTTTGATAGGCAAAGCAGCTGAGGCTCAGAGGCTAAAAACTTGCTGTCTGACACATCACAGAGATAAAATGTAGCAGAGCCCAAGATACGAACTGATCTGCTTTAGTGCACAGTGAATATGTTTATGTTTTCAAAACAAATAGAAGACAGACTGGATTTATTCAAAATGTAACCTGAGCAATATAACGGACTCTGTTTTATGTTAGATCCATAGAAGAGCTTTTATAGGAGCTAAAATGACTAAAATGGGGAACTTACTAGGAGTCTGTGTAGCCAACATTATACTTACTTTTCTGAGTTAAAAAGAGTGTTACATATATAACATGACTTACAGTTGGGTGGAAATTAAGCTTCATATAAGCCTGGTTGAATGTTAGTTTCTGTGTGTGCTGGTAAAATAACCAGGCAATTCTTTTGCTGCGCATGAGTCCCACTTAAAGTTTATGTTAGTTCTTCCCAGTTTATGGTTGCCCCTGGTATATCCTCCACAGTTGGCTTAATGAGGATGAATGTATACATAAGCCAAAACTGGAACTAGGGCCATGAGAATGGAACTGTGATTGCTGGTATTCTGAGTAAGGAACTAAAGTAGGTGAACATATGTTAGAGGAAAGGTAGGTGGGAAATTCTGGTTTTTCCTAATGTTTTCTGAGCCAGCAAGAGGTAGGCCCCAGAAATAGTATTGGAAACTATAGTTTCAGGTAATAAAATCATAAACAGAGCCTGTTTTAGCCAAGGGCAATGGCGAACGTAACAGGAACAGACAAGGTTAGTTTAGGCCAAGTTGTGTCTGTGGGTGTTTTTTTTTTTTTAAGCAGGGAGCTTTGCATATTTCATATATAATGAGGGCTCGGTCACATAACCCATGTTTTAATATCATCATGGTTTGTAAACTTCGTTTGGGTCTTCTACTGTGGTCTTTGAGCCTTTTTTAAGCTTATTGTTTAATTAAAAATAACTTGTAGGTACTTTTGGTGGACATAGAAATTACTGGCTGTACATGATTGTTTTTGCTGCCCCCAAATATAGTTCTTGTGGGGGATTACTTTACTCTCACTAGTTCTGATACCAGATGTGTGTGAGGTTTACCCACACCAAGTCGTTGTCCATTTCTCAGTGAACACCAGTTGAGCATTCTACAATTTTAATTCAATTTTTATGCTACCTGGAGTTAGTACCAGATATCCTGCAAGGTAACGTGCTCACTCGCACAAGGCTGCCCCCACTTCAGATGTCAGTTGCAAATCTGAGCCTCCCCTGCTTCTGACCAACAGGTTATATAAATTGGGGTTCAATAACTTGTTAGAATGGCCCACAGAGCCCAGGGAAACATTTGACTTCTGTTTAGTGGTTTATTACGAAGAATATTTGAAAGGATACAGATGAAGGGTACATAGGGCAAGGTCTGGAATGGTCTGAGGTTCAGGGGCTTCTGTTTACCTACCCAGGGGTTCAGTAAATCTTGTTGAAAAGTTTTTATAGAGCTTAATATGCAGCCCACCTTTCCCCTTACCAGAGGTCCCTGGATGGAGCAGAAAGTTCCAACCCTCAATCACTTAGTCTTTCTGGTGACCGGCCCCATCCTGAGGTTATCCAAGGGCCCAGCCTAAGTTACTTCGTTAGCATAAACTGGAAAGTCCTCCAAGGGCCTCCTTGTGAATAACAAAAACACTCCCATCACTCAGGAAATTCTAAGGGTTTTAATCTCCACAAAATTACTCATTATACTGAATTAGAAGTAATTTTGTGAGATAGTTAAATAGGTTTTTTAAAATCTTAGAGACAAATGATAACAGACAAATTATTAATAGGATTTGAATAAATTGAAGTATGTCAAATGCCTTCTCCAGATAAAAATTGTTGACTAATAAAACATTCACCTAAATGATACATGGCATGTCCTTAAAGCCTTGAATTTCAGGTGCTTAGATTTTTGCTTTAGCTCTCCATGTCCTTAAAGGGCTGGTTTTACCTGAAGTAACACTTTGTAGTCTTTCGTGTGGGTCTCTGATCGTTAAATGGGTAAGAGACCCCTGAGAGAAAAGTCAAGATTTGGAATATTTATAACTTCCTGTGAAGAAATAAGTGTAGACCAAGCAACTACAGAGGTCTTGGTGATGTCTCACTAAGGGGTCAGGATACAGATGTAACTAGCAGGTCTGAACCCTGAGAAGAGAAGGAAAGGAGAGAGAAAAGAGGTAGCAAAGGAAAGGGGGAGATAAGAGTTTGCTTAATTGGGTGTGGTGGTGACCCTTAGTCTACTCCAGTGTCATAGGCTACCTGCCTCAACTCAGAACAGTGGTTGTATTCTGGTATGGGATTCTAGCACTGTGAACCTAGCGAACAATTACTGTCTTTGAATTTCAACTCTTGACAGACTTCTCATTGTAATAGCAGATACACTTATCCTTCCAGGAAAGGAAGACTTACTCTGGACACACTCCTAGGTAAGCAAGAATGCCTAATTAGAATAACATTTAAAGCTGAGTACAAGAGGGATTATAGGTGTTTCATTCCCACGCCCCCACCCCACACACACACCAATTGGACACTTTTAGAAAAGGTGCTTTTTTTCTTTGAGCTCTGAGTTAAGATTGTGCTCGATGTGGCCTTTTGTGCTGGGAAGATGTTCTATGGTGAGAGAACTTAAGATGTAGTTTTGCAGCAAAGCTAAATGATTTTAGGTCTTGTTTAAAGAGTCAGGAAGAGAATTTTGCCACTTTTCCTAGACCCACTGTTGCAGCTGTCCAGCTGAGAACTTACTTGGACAGCAGGAATTTCTGAGTCCAGCCTGTTCTCTGGGGATCTCAGAATAGAACTTTCTCCTGGGATGCATTCTGTAGGTCACTTTTAATTCTCCAGTAGCCTGCTATCTTAATGAGGTGAAGGTATTAGGAAGGTCGAGGCCCTTCCCAGCAGGTTGGAAATTACGAGGTCTCTCATGGCACATCCCCAGAGAGTATAAAGTTCCTCTGATAACAGCTTATACCACATTGAACCCTTCCCTGCTGTCTATTAGGAATGGATCTTCCCTTTTGTCTTTTATTTGTCATAGATATATTTTGAACAGATACCTTTTTTCTTTTAGTCTAAGTGAATGATGAAAAATGATTTTGCTTCCCCCCCAAACATAATTGTGTTTGATTAAGAGCCATTTCATTATTCTTCTCTTATAGATACAAAGATGAAAACAGACTTGATTCTTTTACATTGATAGGCTGATCAAGCTTTCTGTGCCTAATCCAGCTCTTTGCTTTCATCTGCTTACTTTGTATACAACAGGAGCTTTATAAGTGCTTATGTTTGTCCTTTTTTAAACCTCCAAACTATTTTATATCTTTAACACCAATTTTCAGATATTTCATATTCATCTAGTGTATGTATGCTTTGTCTTTTTACTCTTGTCACTGTCCTTCCTTCCCAGTTCAGAGAATTTGGCATTTTCAGATGCCTGATAAATGCCTCCTATCATTGCTGCTAATTTGGGGATATTTGGCCTGTACTCATCCGTTTTCATTTGATTCTCTTAAGGTCTCCTTTAAAAGAATGATCACAGTCAAACAAAAGATTTTTTTCTCTGCCTTATCTGTGGTCTTAATTAGATTTTTTTTCCCAGTGTGAAAAAAAAAAGTCTATAAGTGCATTTTCACTATTAACCAGTGAGCTTATAAACTTCATCAGACCTGTGAGTTGGACGCTAGACTTTTTGGGAGAAATGTGTAATACAGTGAGAACGTGGTCTGACACAACTGTGGAGTGTCAGATAGGAACTATTTACAGCCCCGTATTAATGACTACAGAAAAACAGTACATGTTGAAGGGCTTGTAGTGTAAGCAGATGCTTAGGGTCTTAAACAGGTATTGGACGTTGTCAAAATAAAAAAGAGATTGTGTAACTACTCAGCATATTTCCTTGGCGAGGCAAGTGTTCTTAAAGAATGTTACTTTGGGCATTGGGATTATTTGGCCAATACAATATTTTTGATACAGTGGTGAAATGGAACTATAACTGATCTGCAGCTTTGAAATTGTAATGGAAATTCATTCTTGATTAAAGACTGGTTAGCCTAAAATTAGATCCAAAAGCTTTATGTTGGTTGATGGTGAGCTGTCAGGGTATTGAAATAATGCGGAGCATTTGCACACTTGTGCGTGCTTGGTAAAGTTGGCATGGCAGTGCTTAAGACAATCCCAAAAGCTTTGCCTTTCAACCTAAATGAACTTTAGTTTGCAAGTAAATATACTGACTTTCAAACATTAATTCCTTAATACCTCTGGATATTTTTATTTTTTACCTTTTTTCAGGACAAAAAGTTTTCTTCCCTTCTGGCTACCCCCAATTTCTGGCATCTTCTGGCTTTCAGGACTCCACTTAAGCAAGGGGGATCCTCAAGAAAGACAGTGTTAAAAGTTCATGGCTGAGATGGGTTTTAATCAAGTAACGAAACTAGTTTTCTGAAGATGAATTACATAATGTACATTTTGACTCCTCACTATATCTCTGGGAGAAAAACTTGCCATTTCATGGAGACGAAGAGATTGAAGTACAGAGAGATTAAGTAGCTTGTCTAATATCCCAGCCTAGTGAGGGGCAACATTAGATTCTTTTCCCACTTCTCTTATTTCAGAGCCTGTGATCCTAACCGCAGTGCCTTGCTTTGATTGGCACTTCTTTTGCTGAAGAGAAACATCTCCCATTCCTTCCTGATAGGAGGACTCTTGTCCTAGGAGATGTGCAGTTTACTAGAGGGAGCAGGTGTGCTGAGACCCAGGAGCAAAGATAAGAGAATGATTATGCTATTTGCAAATCTACCCTAGAAAGAACTTGGGTGAAAAACATGTTTATTCTTAATGAGCATCAGTGGTGAAAGAAATTACTTGCTTTTAAATCCCTCCCCAGAAGCTCATTTTTGTGTTAGGAAAGAGATGAGCAGGAATGCTATGGCTTTTGTTTTATTTGAAAAATACTTGCATAGTCAAGATTAAGCTTCGAGGTGGACTTTCTCATTTATAGGGTCCTGTGTAGAATACTGTTAGTGAGTCCCTGCTTCTGGTTGTGACTGATGTCTCCTGGCTTTGCACTGATGTGAGAACACTAGAGAAATTTTCCACTGTCTGCTGCTTCCTGGTGGAATATTCCACTATTAATTTTGTGAAGTTGTTTAAAAAAAATGTTTCTTTTTAAAACAAACTAAATACCTGTAATTGTCAAAAAAGTAGTACTCCACCAGGTATATACGTTTTTGTTTTGGATGAGTGATCCTAGTGCTTTTAAGAATAAAATACTGAAATGAAACTTACAAACTTTCTGCTGAAAATTTTTGGGACATTTTGAGTTACTCTTGTCTTCTAGAATAGAGGATGCTTTAATGTCTCAGCATGTTCTGATCTTGGTCCTTCTCACATCTAGTAAATAACATCTTATCATAGGTCAATTGCACAAACCAACTTCAAGTAACTTTGTCTAGCTAGCTTCTTTGAGCAGTAACAGAACTCCGTCCTAGTTTGGTGTTCTACAAGTTGTTTATAGAAGGCTTCCCCACCCAACCTCTAGCCTGCATTATAGCTGTTATGGGGGTGGTACATCAAGTTAAGGATGAAAAAAACTGAGGGTGGCAAAAGAAGACACTGTAGAAGTGTTGGTTTTTAATGATCAAAGACTAACAAGATAGTTTGAGCTTTTTTAGTGAAGTTAAGGCTGGGGCAGTGTGCCCTTGCCAGGCGCATATTACTTCCTCTTCAAAGACTTAAGTCTTAGTAGCTACTTTATTTGGCAGTTTAGAAAGGATCTGTGGTGTTTACTTTGAAGAGATACGTAGAGAGGACCTTATTTCTAATGTTAGAAATTAACCATTCTTCATCAAATGTTTCAGCATCCTGAACACTTAATGTGGATTTCTGCTCTCAAGAATCTTATATAAACCTAATCAATGCAATGTGTTGTTGTGCTGTTTGTTACTTGGTAAAGGAGAAAATGGGTAAGATCTTTGAAGTGACTGGTAACCAGATAGAAGTGACTGTTGCTGGGTTATTTCAAAATACTGAATCCATATTATAGCTGTAGAATAAAGCCACTTAAGCTTTTATATAATATAATTAAAGTCCTAGAGAAGAATAAATTTCTGTATTTCTTCCTTAGAGAAATTGCAAAACAGCTCCTAGTGTTCTGGCCATGTGGCTTTAAACTGCATCTTTGGTTTGGTTCTTTTTTTTTCTGTTAGTTGGCAAGACTTGTAATCCCGTGAAGGTGATCACCTACCACAAAGTCAGTTCTTACCTCCCTCTTTGGACTTAGTCAGATTCAAATAAGATGTCCACACCACCTAAAAATGCTGCTTTTTCCCCTCTTCTAGCTGAGCTGTGATGTAAATTCTTTCTGATTTCTGCAGGGGGGCTGGGTAGGGTACAAGGAGCTCTAGGGTTCCATCTAGTTACCATTTAGTGAGCACTTACATTCTGCTCTCCATGTCAAGTATCTGGCATGTATTATCTTAGAGAATACACGTGACCTTGTGAAATTAGCAGAAACTGAGGCCCTAAGGGGTTTATGTGATGTGCCCTAGGTCATGTAGGTAGGACAGTACCTGAATCCCCCCCCTCTGTCGTTCTAAAACCCATGCTTGCACCACCTTCCATATTAAAACCCTATCAGAGAGAGAACTGTAGTCTCAAAACTTTACACTTCGTTTTGTGTGTTTTGTTAAAGAAGAGAAATGGAAAACCCATGGTAAATTTAAAAATACGGATGAAGTAGAAATTAGACAAGAACTGGTTCGTTTTCAGCTGCTGATTCATATAATGTAGCTAGCTTAGCAACTCCCAGAAATCTGCCTGAGATTTAAGTAAAGTTTTGTGAGCTTGAAAAGGGGTGGAAACCTTGGCCATCCATATCCCAGGCAGAACCTACCCATTAACATTGAGATGAAAACTGCTTGGGGAGCATGTACTCTAAATGCCTATTAGAGAATATAGTAAGCAATCTCTCAAATGTTCCTGGTCCCAACCTGAAAGTAATTCAGTTACAGAGGGTTGATGAAAAGGATGGCAAGCCATTTGCTGGAGAGTGGGTATTCTGTCTGGGAAAAGTCAGGCTTCTCAGAATTCATTGTGGTTGTGTTACTGCTGAGGTAACAGCTTGCCTGCAGCAAGTGGACTCTGAGTTTCTTTATAGGTGGGGGTGAGGTCATGGAACTTGGCTGGCCAACAGGTCTTGCTTAAAGGTGTAGAAAGCAGGCCAGACAGTGATTCTCAGCCCTAGGTATGCATTAGAATTTATCTGACACTATTTGAAATTTGACACTCCCTCTTAACCCATAGTCTCCCTATGCAAGAGCTGTTGAATCAGAATAGAGAAGGTGGGGGGGATCTGTTTGTATCTGGGCATTATTGTTTTGTTTTGCTTTTTTAGAAGCACTCCAAGGATCGAGGTTCTCATGCAAATTGGTCAGTGAATAAATTTGTGGGAACCACTTTTTTTCTTTACCTTTCTAAAGTGTTCTTGAGCACTGTTGATGATGATAATAACTTTGGTAAGATCTTTACAAGTCAAACAGAGCCTAGATAGTCTTGTTTGCCTGTCATTTTTATGACTGCATCAGAAGGCACCTTGAATCCAAAGGTTGGAACTCTGCAAGCCCTAAAGAAACATGCACGGCCACAGCCCAGGCTTTACTGATTTCCTTGAGTTTTCTTCCTTAGACACATTTCATCCTGGCAGTTTGAGTGACCTCATAAATGCTTTCCCTGTCATGAGTGCTCGGGGACCATGAAACCTTAGATTGGAGACTGGGTACTACCCTAGTCTCCTATTCTAGGGAGATAAACTTCTCCCTCAAAAATCTGAGAGAAGGAAAAGCTGTTGGCTGTTTCTTTAGATTCTCTTCCTTCCTGAGTTTTGTCTGGTTTTATTTACTGTGTGTATTTAGTCTATACAACTACTGCTTTCTCCTGTCTCCGGTTTTATTTCTTAGAAGCTAGTCCCCCTGGGTGGAAGCCTTGTTGAACCCTTCTTGATAAGGGAAAGTGCCACCAAAATGATGAGAATAAGAAGGAATCTGAGAGCAGAGGCCTCTGGAAGCCTATGAGGTGCGCTGTATGCTGTATCCTGTGTCACCCAGTTTTTACAATGGCATATGAATCATCTCTGTACGTCATAATGCACTGTCAAGAGCCTTTTGATTCTGGAAAAGGGATATAGTGACAAAGCAAAGTGGATGAAAACTATTAAGATTAAATATAGGTGTAGTTTGCATATGTAGCTAGCAGCTCCTTACGTGAGCTTTTTATTTCCCATTCCCCCCATGGGGGTTGTGTGTTCTACTTTAAAATCAAATATTCTTTATTTTATTTTGGTGTCTATACACACTGGTCTAACAACTTTGATTGGATTGGGGGAAGGGAATGGTGTGCATGAGTGTGTTTTGTTTGGAAACTTCCCTGGAAAAACTTTAATCTACTTGTATTGAACCCAATATACAAAACATCAGAGATTATAAAGTAGCCTTTACATTTCTAAAGTAGAAACTGTCCATTTAGTAATCCTCATTTCCTCTTTACCAGTCTTCTAATCCAGGTGAATTCAGAAATTTAAGGTTCCCCCCCCAGATCGGGTAGGAAGAGGCACAAAGGGAAACTAGTGAAAGCTTATTTTTGGACTTTAGTCAGAAATCAAAAAGAGGCCAAGACTAACTTTCATGTAGTGATTCATATTTAGCAACTTGGTAGAAATACCAATTTTTTGACAAGGTACACTTTGCTCCATTTTTAAAGTAGAATCCTATAACGAGATTATACTCTTAGGTGTCTCCACTGCTTTGTCCTCTCCAGCGTGTTACATGGACGTTTGAGTGTAAGGTTGCCCAACTCTGCTGCTGTACTGCGAAGTTGCTTAATGAATGCTTATCATCTTAACCTATCTGCTGTGGAAAGTAAATAGCTGCTTATCTTAAGGTCATTGCTTTGTCCTACCCCATGATTATCTTGCTTTAAGGATTTCCTTCAGGCATTTTGGGTTCACTCAGTTAATTTGTCCCAACATCCTCTTTAGCCTCAAACTTTCCATCCTTTGGTGTTTGGTGCCTGTTCATTTCCTGGACTCTGAGCCTTCACCCCTGCTATCCTTGGAGCCCCTACTTCATTCCATCCCCTACTGATTTCCTCTTTACTGCTAGTTCCATCTTCTAGGAAACTACTCTGTAAATCACAGCATGTCAGCTCTTAAAACCTGAGCCCTTCTTTTGAGAAATAATTATCTTGGTCCCTAAAGATGGCAAGAGCCCCTAGGGTGGAGAAATACACTCATGAGAATTGTTCATTTGGAAACAAGCAAAGGCCAGTAAAAGTCAGTATTCAAACATATCTTCTTTTTTCCCCATCTTGTATATTTTCACATTATGTTTGTACATAATTAAGTTAGCAGCCCCTGTGTAGAGATTGTAGGTCGCACGTACATTCTACATCATGTTTGAAGCTAAATTTACTTGCTCAGTGTTTGCAGCCTCTCCCAGAGCAAACTCATTTTCTACTCCTTGGCCTATAGAGTTTGACATAACTCCAAAAAGAATCATCAAAAAGGTTTTTGTTTGTTTGTTTTGAAATTCCTCTTTAGAAGCCTAGCAAGATAAATTATTGGAAGAAAAGCACTTTATTGCATTTGATTTCTTAAAAATAGGATCCAAAGAACTCACTTAGAGCATTTTTCTCTTTTTGTAATAGAAGGTAAGTTTGTTTCATTTGAGAATTCTTTTTCTATCCAGTTCAGAAACTGGAATGGGGCCACAAGTAGAATTGTATGTGTGTCTGATCTTTTGATTTCTAGGCACCTTGTCCCGGTTTGAAAAAGTTCCTTTTATGTGTTTGTGCCATGAAAATTAAAAGGAAAAACATTTTAGAGAGTAATACACCTGATAACATAAGCTCAAGCGTGTGTGTGTGTGTGTTCGCTCAAGCGTGTGTGTGTGCGCGCGCGCGTTCTGAACCACTCTGGTTTTCTCAATACTGTTGAGATTTTTGCTCCTTTGAATAATGGGAATACACACCGTTCAGGTAGATGAACTAACTATGGGTCAGGTGTGGTGTGTTGAAGCTTTATTTTATTTGAGGTGTATCTTGAAAGCACATTGGTCTTGTCACTTTGCATATATTGGTGATGACAGCTGAAGCTGATGATAAATTTGCTTGGTTCTCTAGTTTGGCTGCAATAGTTGCTCATCTATCCATGGGGTGGCAGTAAAGCACACACCATGTACTGTTGTTTATCACCTTGTAGTTCATCAGAGAAAGTACTGCAAAGGTTGTTAACCAGCGATCTAGGTTTTGAGTAGAAACCTCAACAGAAATGATGCTGGTTTTGGAGATAAAACTTCAGCTGATGGTCTGCAAGCAGCTCTTTTGATGGTGGAAGGGCTAGATAGCAAACTGGTTTGCTTGTAAAGAAAACTTGTCTGTGGACAGATGTTAATGACACTCTGGTGAGCATTTAGTAATTATGTAATTGTTGAATTGCTATATTGTACATCTGAAACCAGTATAATACTGTGTTTCCACTATATTCCAAAAACAAATTTTTTTTTTTTTAAGAGAAAGTGGAAGAAGAAAACTTGTCTGATGGAGGACCTGAGGAATTTATCACTAGGAGAAAATTTTCAGAGAGCAGTGTCAGGTGTAAACGAGGTCCCTTTGCAGTGCTAACGCTGAGGAAAAACAAATAACCATGGTGCACATTTGTAAAATTAATTTTACTATATGCAGATGGGTGTCCAGACATTTTCAGGTTTCAAACCCCTGTAGTTTCATAGCTCCTATAGGGGTTTTCTCTGCTTTTGTCGTTCCCCGCACTGTGCCTCTGCCCTCCTTTCTTACTAGTCATGTGGCAGGCTCATAAGCCCACTTGACTTGACATAGTACCATCTTGCTAATTGCTTTTTCCTGTCAGCTTTCACTGGACACTGAATATGTGAAATTGTACTTATTGAAGTTGGCATGTTAGGCTACTGTGAAACTTTGCAAGCTCAGTAATTAGGGGAAAATTTAGGATTTGTGGCAGTCTTCCCAATTTATCTAAAGACACATCCCTCCCTGCCAATTCCCCATGACACTAACACTTGAACCGCTAAATTTGTCATAGCCTTTAAGGGCACGATCTATAGGAATCTCGAGGAGCACCTTTCTCACAGACTTGTTAAGTATCAAGTAGCAGCAGTTTGTAAAATGATAACACATTTCTTAATATACTTCTGCTCATATCTGATCAGCTTTTGCCTTCAAAATAAAAATCTGCTCAATTTATACCATAGATACTGTAAGAAAGCCAGCCATTAGATTCCTGGTCAGGGCATATTTCGGGCTTATGATTTCCTGTGTATACATGTATTATGGATTCAATTTTGTTCATATTTCCACTCTCTGTCCTTATAAAATTGATCATTTATAGATCATAGTTCTTTTAACATTATTTTTTGTTAATTTAGTAAACACAAATTAGCCTTTCTCAGGAAAACCATTCTTTGGCTTTTCTAATATGTCAAGTTAAGAGACCATAAAAGGAATATCCTACTATGTACTATCTGAGTCTTCCCCATAGATGTAAGTATAGCTTTATTGAGATAGACTTTATATAGTACAAAATTTTACTATTTTTAAAGTGTACAGTTCACTGTGGGGTTTTTTTTTTCCCCCAGAGTTACACAGCATCACCACTACCTAATATTAAAACGTTTTTATCAACCCACAAAGACCTCATCAACTGCCCCATCCCACCCCTGCCTGCCCAACCTCCATACCCATTACCAGTCACTCCCCATTCCATCTTCACAGTCACTCTCTGTCTCTAGGTTGCCTGTTACAGACATTCCATACAAGTGTAACCATACAATACGTGGTCTTTGTGACTGTTTGTCCTTGGTGTAATGTATCAGTATGCCATTCCTTTTATTGCTGAATATTATTCCCATTGCGTAAATATACCACATTTTGTTTATCCATTCATTAGCTAGACATGGTGTTTTTGTTTTCACTTTTTGTTTTCTGCTTTTTGACTAGTATGAATAATGTTCCCAGTGAACACAAGTTTTTATGTGTACATGTGTTTTTAGTTTCTCTTGAGCATTATACCTAGGAGTGGAATGGCTGGGGCAGAGGGTAACTAACTTAGCCTTTTGAGGAACTGCCACTCCTCTGAGTATGTACCATTTTACATTCTCAACAGCACTGAGTAAGGATTTCGATTTCTCCACACCCTGTATCTTGGAAAAATGTCTGTTCAAGTCCTTGCCCATTTTTTATGTTCAGTTGTATTTGTTGTTGGGTCGTATTCTAGATGATAGTACCTTATGAGACACATGATTCACAAATATTCTCCCATTCTGTGAGTCCTGTCTTTACTTTCTTGATACTGTCCTTTGAGAATCACCAAAGTTTGTAATTCTGGTGAAGTCCACATGATTTAGATAATCTGATATTTTAAGTAGTAATTTTCCATTGGGTAATAATGAGAGTCTGTTACATTTGCATTTCCTAAACTAAGTAGAGAGTCAGAGATGACAAAAACACCTTTAACTGTAAGGAATGAAACTTACAGGACCCCCCCCCTTTTTTTTTGCAATCATTGATATACAATTACATGAGCAAAGTTGTGGTTACTAGACTCTCCCCATTATCAAGTCCCCCCCACATTCCCCATTACAGTCACTGTCCATCAGCATAGTAAAATGCTGTAGAATCGCTACTTGTCTTCACTGTGTTATACTGCCTTCCCCGTGCCCTCCACCCCCACATTATGTGTGCTAATTGTGATGCCCCTTTTTCCCCTTCTCCCTCCCTTCCCACCCATCCTCCCCAGTCCCTTTCCCTTTGGTAACTGTTAGTCCATTCTTGGGTTCTGATTCTGCTGCTGTTTTGTTCCTTCAGTTTTTACTTTGTTCTTATACTCCACGTATGAGTGAAATCATTTGGTACTTGTCTTTCTCTGCCTGGCTTATTTCACTGAGCATAATACCCTCTAGTTCCATCCATGTTGTTCCAAATGGTAGGATTTGTTTTCTCCTATGGCTGAGTAATAATCCATTGTGTATATGTACCACATCTTTTTTATCCATTCATCTACTGGTGGACACTTAGGTTGCTTTCATTTCTTGGCTATTATAAATAGTGCTGTGATAAACATAGGGGTGCCTGTCTTTTTGAAACTGGGCTCCTGCATTCTTATGGTAAATTCCTAGGAGTGGAATTCCTGGGTCAAATGGTATTTCTATTTTCAGTTTTTTGAGGAACCTCCATACTGCTTTCCACAGTGGTTGAGCTAATTTACATTCCCACAGCAGTATAGGAAGGTTCCCCTTTCTCCACATCCTTGCCAACATTTGGTGTTGTTTGTCTTTTGGATGTTGGCCATCCTAACTGGTGTGAGGTGATGATGTCTCATTGTGCTTTTAATTTGCATTTCTCTGATAATTAGTGATGTGGAGCATCTTTTCATGTGCCTGTTGGCCATCTGAATTTCTTCTTTGGAGAAGTGTCTTTTCAGATCCTCTGCCCATTTTTTTTTAATTCATTTTGTTATCATTAATCTACAATTTCATGAAAAACATGTTTAATAGACTCCCCCCTTCACCAAGTCCTCCCCACAAACCTCATTACAGTCACTGTCCATCAGCATAGTAAGATGCTGTAGAGTCATTACTTGTCTACTCTGTGTTGCACAGCCCTCCCTATGCCCCCCCCCCACATTATACATGCTAATCGTAATGCCACCTTTCTTTTTCCCTGCCCTTGTCCCTCCCTTTCCACCCATCCTCCCCAGTCCCGTTCCCTTTGGTAACTATTACTCCCTTCTTGGGTTCTGTGATTCTGCTGCCGTTTTGTTCCTTCAGTTTTTCTTTGTTCTTATACTCCACGTATGAGTGAAATCATTTGGTACTTGTCTTTCTCCGCCTGCCTCTGCCCATTTTTTAATTGGATTCTTTGCTTTTTGTTTGTTGAGGTGCGTGAGCTCTTTGTATATTTTGGATGTCAACCCCTTATCAGATATGTCATTTATGAATATATTCTCCCATACTGTAGAATGCCTTTTTGCTCTGCTGATGGTGTCCTTTGCTGTACAGAAGCTTTTTAGTTTGATATAATCCCACTTGTTCATTTTTGCTTTTGTTTCCCTTGCCCATGGAGATATATTCATGAAGAAGTTGCTCATGTTTATATTCAGGAGAGTTTTGCCTATGTTTTCTTCTAAGAGTTTTATCTTACAGGAGCCTTTTTGAAAAGGAACCACCTAGAATAAACTCTCCAGGTGATTTTAATGTGCAACCAAGCTTGAGAACTGTTTTAAGGGAAATGTGTTTTAAAACTTTTTAGCATATAGATGGACTTCCTAGTTAATTCATAGTTTTTTTTTTAACTTTTGAGTATGGCAAAATGCAATATAAAATTTACCATCTTAAGCCTTTTAAATGTATGGTTCAGTAGTGTTAAGTACATGCACATTGTTATGCAATCTCCAGAACCCTTCATCTTGTAAAACTGAAACCACATACCCATTAAACAGCAAACTCCCTGTGTCCCCACCCCCACCCACCTCAGTGTCCACCCTTGTTTCTATGAATTTGACTACTGTAGCTACCTCATACAAGTGAATCACACAGTATTTGTCCTTTTGTATCTGTCTTATAATGTGTCAAAGCTAATCCATATTGTAGCAATGTGTCAGAGTTTCCTTTAAGGCTGAATGATATTCCACTGTATATATCACTTTTTACTATTATTATGTATCCACTGATGGACATTTGAGTTGTTTGCACCTTTCAGCTGTTGTAATGTTGCTGCCTGAGCATTAGCACACAAATATATTTGGTTCCTGGCTTCTACCCTGGGGTATATGCATAGAAGTAGAATTGCCAGATCATACAGTAATTCTATGCTTAGTTATTTGAGGGACTGCAGGCCATTACCCATAAGGGCTGTACCACTTAACATTACCAGCAGCGGTGCATAAGGGTTACAATACCTCCATATCCTTCTTAGTGTTACATTGTTTTTTTGATAGTAGCCATTTTAATGGGCATGAAGTAGTTTTGTGTTTTGATTTGTATTACCCTAGTGATTAGTTTTGAGTTGATATGTTTTCATAATACAGTTTTATGTTTGCTTCAAGTAGGATTAGGAATACTGAAATGAAGTATTTTGTAACATAGTGCTAATAAGTATCTTGAATGTGAAGGTTTAAAAAATATGTTGCTGGCATCAGTTACTGAGGTTAGAGAGTGGTTGGCAGCTGCTCAGAAGGGGCGTCCCCTATGGTGTCCTCTGTAGTTCAGATTGATCCTGGTATTTATTTATTTAGAAAGAGTGTGTGAGAGGGAGAGGGAAAGGGAGAGAGGAATATTTCTTAACTGGGATATTTGTATGAATTTCAAGGCTCTCTTCCCATTATTAGGGTACTGAGGATGCTAAATTAGTGATTGTAAATTTTTGTGGTGACCCTGGAATTTAATGAAAAGGTGATAACAGGATATCAAGTTGGTATTTCATCTAGACTTTGGAAGGACTTGTTGAATTGTCCTACGGTGGCATCTGCCACTGAAGAACTTCCAGATTCTGAGCCTCTACCATGGACTCCCTGTCAAATTCCAACCTGTTGTCACTCCCTTATCAAAGCTTCTCTCTTCATCTTTGAGAATGTTTCCCAAGCCTTCCTTAAAGTGCCTTCTTCACATAACTAGTATATCATAAGTAATAATATTCATTCAAGTAATTGAACACATACAATATTCTGAACACTATTCGTAGTTCTGGGTACTTTGATTACCCTGGTGTTAGTCTTTAACCTTCGTGGGCACTTTGAGAGTGATCAGTTTCTCCTATTGTAGGGGCATCTCACTCTATCTCCATTTAGTAATGATAAGAATATTAACTCTTTACTTACATGGTACTTGAACTTCTAATGTTATTTTTCCACAGCAATGGGACAAGCATGATATCATTGATCATTCCCCCCAAAGACCAGATATCACGAGTGGCGAAAATGTTAGCAGATGAGTTTGGAACCGCATCTAACATTAAGTCACGAGTAAACCGCCTTTCAGTCCTGGGAGCCATTACATCTGTACAACAAAGACTCAAACTTTATAACAAAGGTAATCTGGAGCTTGATTGTTTTCTTCCTCTACTTTGTCTTGGTTATATTTTCCACTTTGATACTGTCATGATGCTTTTGGTCACTAGTATTCCCTTAATTTATTTTCTGAAAGTTAAGTAGTATTTACTGTGCTGAGGGAATAAATCCTCCTTAAAACATCTCAGGAGAAAGTCTCAAAATTAGGAAGAGAATTCTGCTTGGAAGATTTACAGATATTTCTGCTTTATTTAAATTATATTTTAAAGGGGCAAGAACAATAGGTTATAGGAACATTTTCTATTAATTGAGGGAAATTAGCTGTGGATTTAAGTGGAGAAATTATTTGTGTTCTTTGCAGTACCTCCAAATGGCCTGGTTGTTTACTGTGGTACAATTGTAACAGAAGAAGGAAAGGAAAAGAAAGTCAATATTGACTTTGAACCTTTTAAACCAATTAATACGTCATTGTATTTGTGTGACAACAAATTCCATACAGAGGTAAGAAGTTAAAGCCCAAAATAGTTGATCACCCCAAAAAGAAACCCTATACCCATAGCTGTCACTCCTAATCCTCCCACCCCGACCCCCAAGATCTCTCAGCTCTAGGCTACCACTAATCTATTTTCTGTCTTTGTAGATTTGCTTACAATGGGCAGTTCATATAAATGGAATCATGCAATGGGTGGCTTTTTGTGGCTGGCTTCTTTGACTAAGCATAATGTTTTCAGGGTTCATCCACGTGGTGGCATGTATCAGTACTTCATCCATTTTTATTACCAAATAATATTTGTCACATTTCATTTTATCCATGGATAATGCCATATTTTATTCATCAACTGATGGACATTTGTGTTGTTTTCACTGTTTGGCTTATTACGAATAAGGCTGCTTTGAAACATGTTTTTGTATAAACATCTGTTTGGGGGTTTCAGAAATAGAATTTCTAGGTCATATGATAACTGTTTAACCTTTTTAGGAACTGTCAGACTATTTTGTAAGTCACTGTACTATTATAAGGCTGGCTATTTTCAAAAAATGGAAATTGACATTTATTATGACACAGTGAATGGCATCATCCTTTAGCATGTTTGAGGAACATGCCAAGCTGGGTTTGGAGAACTAATTAGAGGTGAAGAAATAATTGGCTACCTTATCCCCATCAATCCCTATGTACCCATCATACTTGCCTATATTCCTTGTGCCTTTAGTTTTTACCTCACAAATGGTAAAATCTTCAGTAGCAGGGCTGTAAGCTTCTTTTTCCACAAAACTTTTGAGTGACACAGTTGCCATAAGATGAACTTCAAGGGTGGAAAGGAAACCTCATTAGAGTGACCTAAATCAGTCAACAGTAGAACAATCAGGAATTCACAGCTGGCTCCTAGTTTAGTTTCTTGCCTTCCTTCAACCTAGGGAAAAACCTCTACAGTGGAATTAGAACTGACATGTGTCCACACAGTTTACAATGGATGATTTTTGCCAACTTGACAGGAAGTCCAATTCCAGCTGGATGGATCTTGGTCAGTCGCATAGATGGTTGAGACTCTTCTCTCGGCTATCACAGCCGCCTCCTTCCAAAAGCTTCATTGGAGAGGCCCTTAGCTACCCTGTCCCACTTAATGTATTTGGTTTTTTGAAAGCAGATTTTGAATCTTGGTGATCTTAACAGTAACTGGTACTCATATTATCCAGCTTAGGCTTGTTAAGTTAGCCTTGTTGGTTTTTCTAAACCTTAACAACTCTTCCAAGATATCATTTAATCTTAATAGCCATATGTACTTCGGCTTTAATTGATATGTCAATAACTAGGTGTGAATGGACATGCTGTACAATACAATTTATGTCCTGTTTAATCAGGATAATTACACGTTCTTATGGGGGATAAGTATATTCCCTGATTAACAGACTTGTTGAAACTTAAGCTCCTACCTAACAGATCATTATGATACAGTGTCAGATTTTTAGCATGTGCAGTATTCCTGTCTTAGTGCTGATTATCAGATAGGGTTTGGTGAAAGATTGATTCTTGGTGATTAATCTCCTGCCTAGTCAATTCTTGAAGGAGCTATTTTCTTCCTTAGTTAAAATAGAATGAATGGGTAATGATTTCTTAGCTCGAAAGAGACTGCCACCTAGCAGTTAGTCATCTACCAGGACTATTTAAATATTTGCTCTTTGAGGAGATAGAAATAGGAGAATATAATGCTAACCCACAAGGAGGGTTTTCCCCCATAAAAACTCAGAATCACTGATATAATGCCTTTAAAATAAAATTCAATTCTATATCCTGCTATCATTAATGATTCTCAAGACAAAGGAGTTAAATGAAATATTTGAAACCTAGAAGATCTTTTTATATAGACTGTTCCTGAGTTTTATATTCATGTACTCCTATTCTAGAGTTGATTTACAAGAAATTTGCTCTATTGAATACTGCCTATTAGTGCCGGAGTTATTAATGGCAAGAGAAAGTCAACTTTTGGTGGTTAGACTTAGTGTGAATGTATGTTCCATAGGCTACCGTCTGTCTAAATCACATAAAGGGTTAGGAAGAATCTGAACCCTATAACTCCATATTGGTTGTGTGTTCATGTGTTAAGGTCAGGTTTGTTAAAAGGCTTCACATCAATGTTGGGTTTTTTTGTTTGTTTGTTTTTGTTTTGCATCAGGTTCAGATTTGTCTGTATGAGCCACATACTTAACATGGAAGTCTGTAAATTATTCCATGAAATGTTTTGTAGTACTCATACTGTTCTGAGTGGGGTGAAGGGGCTCATGTGCATCCTTTCAGATTTTGTCTTGACCCTAGCAGGGCTTTGGGATTGACCGTGTGGTCCTTGTGTTTGCTTTTCAGGCTCTTACAGCACTACTTTCAGATGATAGCAAATTTGGCTTCATTGTAATAGATGGTAGTGGTGCCCTTTTTGGCACACTCCAAGGAAACACAAGAGAAGTCCTGCACAAATTCACTGTGGATCTCCCAAAGAAACACGGTAATATCAGAAGAGAACATGAACCCATTCACTTTTTATCTAGCAATAAGAAAACAAATAGTATAATGGGGGAAAGTAAATCCAGGTGATAGGAGAATCATCATGAAACGAATCGTGACTCATTGGTGTTTGTGGCTTTTCTTTCAGCAGGAGAATTAGTAGTCACTCTCTGAAAACAAGTAACAATTTATGCCAAACATTGAGTTAAGGGAATAGTGATTTCTCTCTTTGTCTTTTCTTGGGTAAAAGCATGACTATTTAAGTTACTTTTTAACTAGCAAGGAATCTTGAACTTCCTAATAAGCCCCTTTATTTTTTGCCACTTTTTTTGTGTCAAAGGTAGAGGAGGTCAGTCAGCCTTGCGTTTTGCCCGTTTAAGAATGGAAAAGCGACATAACTATGTTCGGAAAGTAGCTGAGACTGCTGTGCAGCTGTTTATTTCTGGGGACAAAGTGAATGTGGCTGGTCTCGTTTTAGCTGGATCAGCTGACTTCAAAACTGAACTAAGTCAATCTGATATGTTTGATCAGGTAAGTGAGAGTAGGTGCAATGTGCTCCATTTTGTAAGTTTCTAGGTGTGGAAGTAGTAAGTGCTCTGAGCACTGGAGCATGCATGTCTTCTTTGCTGTATGGTGATAGTCTGTGTTAAAAACCTAGCTCTGATTTGGCAGAATCCCAGGTGTTTGTTAGAAAGCATCCCCCTTGCTTTTCTGGGCCTGTGGAGGCCTCTGGTTGAGCGGACTGCTATAATTGGCTTTAAGATGGAGTTTGGTTTCAAAAAACTAGGAGCTGGTTTTTCTTTTTTCTGATTTTTTTCCATGAGGTAAGTAAAAACAGTGAAAGTCAGCAATATGACAGAGCCAGTTAAGCCTAAAACATCAAATCCAAAAAGATCTTTTGGTTTATGACGTGGAATCAGCCATAACACATTCCTAAGGTGGTGTTCTGGAGGAAGGTTGCATTAAACAGTAGAAAGCTCACCTAGGAAGCTGTCTTGTACTCTCCCACCTTATAGGGCAGAAATCCATGGTTCCCCCTTTCCTTAAAAGAAACTTGGTTTTGTTTGTGTTTTATGAGTTAGCCTCTTATAGGTCAAATAGAATGTGTGATGCAATTGGCTGGATAAGTTTACCCTAGTACTCTTGCTCACTGAGGCCTGCTCATGAATAAATTGGGCTGTTTCCCCATATTCTCCCCCTTTAGACTTCAGTGATCATGTTGCTGAGCTTTGCATGCCATTAAGACGTAGTGGGTATTGATACCAAGTACTAATGATGCTTTTCTTGTGTGTCAGAGGTTGCAGTCAAAAGTTTTAAAATTAGTTGATATATCCTATGGTGGTGAAAATGGATTCAACCAAGCTATTGAGTTATCTACTGAAGTCCTCTCCAACGTGAAATTCATTCAAGAGAAGAAATTAATAGGTATATCTGAAATGCAACTTACTCTGTTCAATGTTTTGTATTTATATCTGTATATACATGTTTATCTAT
Source organism: Manis javanica (assembly GCF_040802235.1). Taxonomy (NCBI): domain Eukaryota; kingdom Metazoa; phylum Chordata; class Mammalia; order Pholidota; family Manidae; genus Manis; species Manis javanica. Next base: position 85,601,393 of record NC_133169.1, on the reverse strand, counting down.
ATGAAACAAGATGCCAGAAAGGTCAAAAGAGGAAGATTTGGCTTTTTTATTAAACTCTTCCTCAGTGAAGTCATTATGTTTAAACTTCCTTTAGTCATTAGGTCTAATAAATGTGTTTGTATTTCCACTGTTTTTACCCTTTGGCAATAGGAACCAAACTTCAGTGTTTATTTCCCACGTGAATTATCCTTTGCAATAGAGTGATGAATAGAGAGCCCAAATTAGAGGTTTATGTGGCTATTGTTTGGCTGTTTCCAACTTAACTGGGCAGGCACATTTCCAGAAGATTGTGTGTTTGTCCCAGTAGTTACCTCTTCAGAGTCCCATTTCTGGAGCTTCTAACAGTGGTGTTTTTTTTCACTGACTTCTGGCACTTACTCATTTTAAGTTATTTTTTTTCCCCCTCCCCTTCTCTGATTTGAGTAAGAGGGTCTGTATATACAAAGGAAACTTTAATATATGTTCTTATGACCTATCCCTGATCACAGGACGATACTTTGATGAAATCAGCCAGGACACGGGCAAGTACTGTTTTGGAGTTGAAGATACACTAAAGGCTTTAGAAATGGGAGCTGTAGAGATTCTAATAGTCTATGAAAATCTGGATATAATGAGATATGTTCTTCATTGCCAAGGCACAGAAGGTATGAGAATTAAAAATAAGATTGCTGTTTTTTGCGACCTATGTATTCAGGAAGCCTGGGGTGGAGATTGGGAAGACGGCTGATGACAGGAGTAGTCAGAAGGCAGATTGATACCTTGTTCACCACACCTTCAATCTGTAGCGCATTCTCGCGTAGATTGTTCTGCTTAAACTGATACATGTCTGCTTATGATCAAACTTCCTGAGCACAAGGACTGAAGGTTGAATGTCTTTGGGGCTCACGGCAGGAGCAGTAGACACTCAGTGCGTGCTGATATGCTTATAAAAAGGAGGTTGATAGAATGAGATCAGGAGCCCTTTCATCTAACCTAACTCATCTCGTGGGACTTAAACCTGTTAGTATATGAGAATCAGTTTAACACATCTTTTTTCCCCAATACTACAGAGGAGAAAATTCTCTATCTAACTCCAGAACAAGAGAAGGATAAATCTCATTTCACAGACAAAGAGGTATGCGACTGTTCTTTTCGGTTTGGTGATACATGCAAAGACACATAAATCCATATCTTAGAGCACTGGCAGCATTGAGTGTCAGCCTTGGGAAACCAAGCCTCATACTCGTTGGCAGTGAGGGTAGCAGGAGGTGGTCAGCTCTTATGTACCATGTACCGTTCTGGTTCCAAGGAAGAAGGCCAAGTCATGATTACTATGGTTCCTTGTTTTGAAAGTCGTTCATTCTCCTTGAAATAGTAGAGAAGCTTTAATTGAAACTGCTTAACCTGTGCTTTCTTCACTCACCGCATCAGCTTTTCTGCTGAAATGGCTTCTGCAGGTTTGACCTCAGTACATCCCCACAGCTCAAAGTGCTACCTGCCTGGTGCAGATCCCTTTTAGTGGTGGCTTTCTCAAATTCTGAATTGAAGGACTTTGTTTTTTGACAGGCCTTCTCCAAAAATCAGTTCTGGCATGTCTCTTAGCGGCTGTTGACTGAGTGCTGCCTAGAGATGCTTAAAACAGCCTGACTTCTAGAGACAGTGGGAACCTTAAGTTGAAAAACTGCTAAGTGTGTTTTGACATTTCATTACTGAGGCTAGAGCCTGGGGAGGAAGGTGGTTTGAAATGATCAGAATTTCTGTTACATTTATGTGCTGTTACAATTATGTCACCAGAAACCAGAATTCACTTAGAAAGTTTTACACCTAATACGGGACTCTGAGAATGATGGCGGCCCGGGGAGCAACTATTGCCAGGTGTTGATATGTCCTAATCCCATTGTTTCTGTATCTCATGGCCGCCCCTCTAGACAGGACAGGAACATGAACTGATTGAGAGTATGCCCTTACTGGAATGGTTTGCTAACAACTATAAAAAATTTGGAGCTACGTTGGAAATTGTCACAGATAAATCACAAGAAGGATCCCAATTTGTGAAAGGATTTGGTGGAATTGGAGGTGAGTAGCAAACCAGAAAACTAGACTTAAAGCCAGGGTCTCGGGCCAGTTTTTCCTGACTGTCCCAAAAGAAAGTTACTGCAGGTGAGGTGTGCTTATCCACTGAGGCAGGACGGCTACAGGGTCCTTGGTTGGGACCATTTTTTTTCATCACCTCTTTGCTTTATATAATTCTGCAAAGGGGTTGGGCTTCCCTTATGAAAGTAAATCTTCTCTGTTTTGTGAACACGGGTGATGACACTCTTTGTTTGTTTCCCAGGTATCTTGCGGTACCGAGTAGATTTCCAGGGAATGGAATACCAAGGAGGAGACGATGAATTTTTTGACCTTGATGACTACTAGGTAGTCGACACGGGTCCGGCAAAATGTGCCTCACCCTCCAGCATCCAACCCAAGGAGCATACCCGCGGTGGAATCCAAACAGATCCCTGCCTTACGATTGGAACACTTCCAGAACTTAATCCACGAGCATTGGATATTGGATATTGAAAAGAAAACCGAAACAAAACCAGACCCAGCCCTACACTTTGGTTTGTCATGGTGTCAGCGCAGCAGCCTACAACTAAGTTCCTAAACGGCACTTTGGACTAATTTAAAAAAGAATCCCAGTTTTTACTTTTACTCGATGGTGAAATTGGTTGCTCTTGTATTTTATGAAAAAAAAATGATTTTTTTAACCTTCATACATAGAATCAAAAATACTTTAACTGCTGTAAACCTTCAAAAGTTAATAGAAATGAGATCATACTGGTTTGTTACTTTGATTGGAGAAAAGTTAAATTGCTGCATTTCGCAGTGACCCATTTACATGGCATTCTCAGCTTAGACTGCATAAGAAGAAATATATGTGGTGAAATGTTGGAACCATTTCTCTCTTGGTCTCTGTTTAATGTTGAAAGGGTGAGCGAGCTAAGGCAATTTCAACCGCACTCCCTCACACTCCCCCTCCCCCTCCAGACTGTCAGTTCCAAGGATGCAAATTGCACAAGTCAAACTGACACCTGAAGCATTGGGGCCAGTGCACTGTTTGCTTTCATCTGTTTGCAGGCGCATTTGTGCCCAGGGTTTGGGAGCCCTTAGCGTTAGTTGCATTGACAAGGGTTCCTGTAGTCAGCCTGCTGGATATCAGTTTGGGATGGATGCGATGGGGTTTCTGTGCTATTGCTGGGATTGGGAGAAATAAAACATGCAATTTAAGTAGAAGCAAAGAAATTTAAAGAATATTTAATTTTGCTTGGGTCTGTCCTTGGTAAAAGGGAGGTGGTCGTGTTTTCCTTGTGTTGGATGGCATGAGATTACGTGAATGTTCTGATTTAAAAAATGAACTGCAAGGTTTTTCACAGGAACAACAGACATGTATGACTGTGCATGTAATTATAAACCCCTGACCTCCTGGTGGGGTTGAAGCATCTGTTTCAAAATAAGGGACTTCAAAGGACCTCTCATATGAGAAATTATGGGAGGGGGGTGGGAAGGGCAGGGGCGGGAAGGGATAGGACACAGCTTCTGGCACCAAGGACTTAACCGTGTTGGATCCAAAAGTGGGCCTGACAACCTGAAGCTTCTGCTTCACAGCTGGGCTATAAGTGGGACTCGACCCCAGCTGACATGCAAAGTCATGGCGTGCCCGAGGTGGTGACAGTGAACAAAGTGTATAGGACGTGCCCAGTGGTAGCAATGGAAGAAAGTATACCAAATGGACTTTGAAGGACCAAAGGTTTTAAAAGTCGATTGGTATCACCCCCACACTGATAGGGTAGTGGGGTGCATTTGGTTTTCAAATTGGGTACTTTTAACACTTTAGTGCCTGACTGCTGTTCTTCACTGACTTGACTCAGTCACTTGTAGCTTTATTGGTCTGAACCAGCTCCTTGTTCCCAGGTTGCAGACCTGCCTATCGTTCCAATAATCCTGTTTCACTTGAATGAAGGGAGTATGTCTTAAATGTAAAGTTTCTGGTTCTCACACTGTACTGAGGTCCAAATGACTGTCTGTCGCTGTATATAACCTTGATGTCTCAACCCCCCAGTGAGAAGAGTCAATTCTTTGGTATTCACCGATATGGGAGGCTTCACCGGAACAGGCTTTTTTGCTTTGGGCTCTGCTGTTCGTTTGCAGAACACCCAAACGCGAACAAACATGCTCTCTTCACAGCAGTACCTTAGGGTTTTGCCATTGTAAATGGGTCTAATGTGATATGACAAGACCAGAGAAATTGGATGTAAATTTACATTTTTGAATATGCTTGTTGTTTCACATGATACATTTAGGGTATGCAGCTCCTTTTGTAGTTTTTATTTTTACTATTTAAGTTTGGAAATGATGCCAAATTTTTGTATTTCTTTAATCAATGTGTTCTCTTTGGTGATATATATTGCATTATATATTGATGTGTGTATCAATATATACTGATATGTATTACACTTACACATACAAACACATAAATAAGAGGGGGTGAAAACCGTAGCCTTTGCATTCTCTATAGCCTCTACAGAGAGATCCTAAGCAGCAAAATCTTGGTGTTGTGATGTACAGAAATGGAGAAGAGTATTAAACCATATTTAAGAATACACTTTGTGTGCTTGAGATTCTTTAGGACTGTTCCCTAGGAAGGCCTGAGCCGTGGAAGCTTGCGTGAGTGCTCCCCAAGGCATCTGTCAGTTTAGTCGTGGCCAATAATTTTCAGCCTTCGACTTTAGTTGTCTTGGCTAAATACGCCTATTGAAGGATATAGGCAAAGGATGTCTTGAGGTCATGATCCCAAAGTTAAAGCCAAAGGAATGAAGTTCACGTTGCTGGGGACAGGTGAATGTGTATCTTGCGTGGTTGCATGTGCACCAAAGGAAACCTGCCTTTTTTTCTTAACGTGTTTCAAGGATGTCACCCCATGTACCTCAAGGTTCCATGGAAGCAGATGGTGCAGCCCAGGTTTACAGGTTAGCAAACAGGTCCAAAGGGGTTAAGTAGTGGCTCTTCAGTGGCAAAGCTAAATTTTATCGCAGACCTGGTTCCAAAGTTGATGATCTTTCTGTATTTTGTTGCCTTTGGATGGTTCAGGATGAAGAGCGGAAACTAAGCTTCCCACTCCCCTTGACCTTGGCATAGCTGGCAGACTGGGAGAGTAAACCTCATAGAAGAGCAAATCAGAAGCCAGCCCAGTGGAGCAGAGTGGGCCTTCTGGGCCAGGTCAAGGCAGAAGAGGGTTTGTTCTGTTGGCTTTCCCCAGAGATGAGGGCGCACAGAGATGTTTGTTAGGTGAGGAAGGCTGGTTGAAGAACCAAGGTGGTGTGTGGTTTGCTTACCCAGATTTAAGAAGAAAACGCTTTTAACAAAATGGGCCAGTAATGACACCCTGTCACTGCTTTGTGCATGCTTTTGCCTATTTGATCTAGATGGGAGCCTTGGTGAAACCCAATCACTGTCTGGGAAGGGGTAGACATGCCTGGGCATGGCAGAGCTGGGTAACTTTCCCTGCTAACGCTTCCCTCGGTGCTGTTTGAAGTCAAAAGTCAGAAGCTAACACGGCTGCGCTGGGCATGTGAGGTGCCGTGCTTGCCTGTTTGGGCCTGCAGTCCTTGCCATCTTTAGCTCTTTGGCTCCGGTTCTTATGCCACCATGCTCCCAGACAGCACGGTAGATTCAGGGCTGAGTGCCAGTGTGGAATTTAAGCCTCATGCCAGCTTCTCCCTTGCTGCCAACTTGGGTGAGCCCTGCTAGGAGTCCCACCCTGATGGGTCTGTGCCTCCAGGGACAGAGGAACTGAGAGCCAGTGAATGTGGAAGTATTGGGTGCCAAAGTTGCTGAGGACGTGGCTGAACAACAAGAACTAGAAGTACACGTAAGAACAATTTGCTTCCAGAGTTCCCGGATAACTCCAATCCCTGTCTGGGAACTGTGTTTCAAGTAGTGTCTGAAATTGCATGGGTGGCTTATCCCAGGTCTCATTTCAGAGCCCAGGACAAAGAACTCTGGGCAAATGGTAGAGCATTCCAGCTCTACCATTAGCTGGGTTTGTGATTTCAGGTAAGTCCCTTCCTATACCTCAGTTTCCCTTTCAGTGTAAGAAAGGCTGAGAATCTTGTCTTCCCAGCGGTAAACCTACCAGAAGATCATGGTGAGCAGGAGATCCAACATCTGACTGGGATAGAAATTCTGGTTCTGCCAGTGACACTTGGCAACTTATTTAATATCTCTGAGCAGCACTTTGCTTATCTGTAACAATGCCTGCTCCTTAAGGACTGTGGTGAGGATTAAATGCAATAAATCATGTGAAATGCATAACAGTGCCTGGCCCTTAGGGGCTCAGATGGGAGCTGCTTTGCTGTCCCGCTCACCAACCTCGGTCCTCTGGAAGTGGCCAGGGTGAGTGCACTGGCAACCACAAGGTGGTGCTAGAGGTAAGGATACTAGCTGCGGAAGAAATTAGCTTCTGGTGGGGAGATTTCGGAAGAACACTAGGGTGCCTGGAACGGCTTCCTTACCCTTTAACTTGGGAGAAATGGAGAAGGCCGACTACCAAAGGAAATAAAGATGAGTGAACAGAAAGGAGCCCCAGGAGGCTCAGTCTGGGCTTTGAGCGATCCATCTAAGATACCGGCAAGCGATAGTATTTGCTGGACAGTTTCCATATGCAAGCCATGGTGCATCATCTCATTTAATCCTTAGAAAAGCAATAAGGTAGATACTGTTTTAAGTCTGCCTGTCCAAGTTCATAAGCTATTAAGTGGCGAACTCTGGGACTCAAGACAAGTCTGGTTGCAAAGCCGATGCAAACGCAGGTCATTCCTCACACAAAGGGAAAGAGCAGTTGCTGCCCCCGCTGAGAAGATGGGTGGACTCACCTCACCAATCCTTGTGCTTTCAGAGACAACCAACAGCGCCAAATGCCTCCGGAAGGAGCCCATCTAGCAGTTCCGTCCCATCCTTCCCCAAAAAATACACATTCTGACTGGTCAGCCCAGCTTAGCCACAGCCACACTTGAAGATGGATAAAAGGAGCTGCCGTGGACTCCAGAGGACCCTGTGACTCATCCAGCATCTTCAAAGAAGAACGTGTACACATAATGTACACAATGCACAGACGGCATCAGCCCGTGCTAAGAAATGTGTTGTCAGTAGGACAATTAAGGAAATTGGATTGTGGACTACAGATGATTGTATCGATGTTAAATCTCCTGAATTTGGTAACTGTACTGTGGTTATGTTAAGAGAATAGCCTTTTTTGGAAATGTACATCGAAGTATTAAGGGGTTTAGAATAAGCTATTGAGGAAATTTTAGAAATACAGAAGAAAAACAAAAGCCTCATTTAACTGTCTTTAACAGTTTAGGGCCGTCCATCACACAAGTGTGATGGCGATTGTTCAGGTTCCTACTGGTTCACGATGTATTTAAAACAACTTTGGCTTGACTCTTCACTCGAGTTTGTTTTTACTCAGAATGTGGGTTTGACTCAGTGGTCAGCATTTAGAAGAGTTAGTTCTGCTGCAGGGTTTGCAGCTCAGGAGAAATCCCTACTCGGAGCCAACCAGGGGCCTGGAGGCTGAGCCTGGTAGTTGGGCCCAGACTGGGGGGAAGAGAGCAGAGGCGGGGCCAGGACAGGAGCTGCTGCCACACCGCTCAGGACGTCAGCTTGGGGGTTGGTCTGGCGCCGGGTGGATGAGGTAGTATGAAGACAGCTTCTTGTGGGGCCTGAATTCCTAGTTCACTGAGCATCCCTGCAGATAATGGGCAGAAGGCAAAGCTGTCCCTGAGAGCCTAGAGCCCATTGCAGGCAAAGGGTGTCATTAGACCGCAGTCCTTCGTCTACAGCCACACCCTTATATAGCTTTTCTGTTGCCCCATAGATTCACTTCTTAAGGAATCATCATAACTAGCTCTTGAAGGGAACCCTACTATTCCAATCACCTCAGTAAAGAAAGAAGAAATGGCAGCCCTAAGAGGAGCACAGTGCCCTCTGGGGCACATTGAGAACTAACATGGGGGCCTGATGTTACGACTCCAAACTCAGTGCTTTTAACACAGGGATGGCCTCCTAATTCTTCATCGAAGCCCTATTCTCCCCCTCCTTAGGGATGAGAAAAGGGAAGATAAGGTGAAGTGCGTGGCCTGAAGCCAAAGACAGCTGGGAGGGGAAAGGTGGGCAACATTTGGGTGGGGTCACGAAAGCTGTTTTTCAGTCACTTCGCTGTGAGTCTTGAATGTGGGTGGATTAGCTTGCGTCTCCAGCGCCCAGGGTTCCAAAGGAGCCGCGTCCGCATTTCCCTGTCGGACTTCGGGCCCTTGCCCCGCGCGGAGACACCCTGCCGGGCTCAGCCTCGTCCTGGCTACCCGTCCCCACCCGAAGGAAACCCAGAGGGCAAACCTGGAGACCGGGAAAGGAGAGTGGAAGCGTCAAGAGGGGCCCTCCGAGCCCGAAAGGCAAGGTCCTGAGGTCAAGGCACAGACGCGGGCGCTTCTGCGACGTGGGGGAAGAGCGCGGGGCGCAGGTGGCTGGGCTCGAGGATCCGGAGACACGCGGGCCTGATGCGGGACTCCGGCCCCGTGCTGTGGCTGTCCCGACCCAAGGACCTCCCCAGCGGGCGGGAGGGGCCGGCCGACCCCTCCTAAATCTCGCGGAAGGAGCTGCAGAAGGGGACCGACAGGGCAGGATGTCACCTGGGGAAGAGCAGTTGCACCTCCCTCCTCCCGACGGAGTCGCGTTCCCGTGCCCAGGGCTGGAGGCCCTCCTGCCAAACTCCGATCCTGCAGAGAGGTGGCTCGGAAGGCCCGCTGCCCGCCCCGGAGAGCGGGGCCAAGGTCCCTCCGAAATCCAGTCTCCCCCAGCCTTCGGTGTTTCCACAGACACCGCCCATGCGGTGTTCCTGAAGTTGGGTTAACCTTGGGTCGACCCCCGTCCCATTCTTTAATTCAGCAAGCATTTAGGGACACTTCCTAGCAGCTGGATGCAGTGATGAACAACGCAGGCACCGTCCCTGCACCTCAGGCTCTGGCAGCAGAGGCAGCAAGGAATGACTGTGGCGTGAGGTGTGCTAAGGGATAAGGGGTGGGCAGGTGGATCCCACTTCGTTTGGGGGTGCCCGACCTGCCTGTTGAGCAGGGGGTCAGCCTGGAGATAGGTGAATCTAGAGAAGATGGTTTGGTCTTGTCTTGATCCAAAGGTCGGAAGCCACTTGGATTTCAGAACACTTATTTTTTTCGCCCTATCATTGTCATTCATTAACAGCTTTATTGAGGTGTAAATTACAAACTATAAAATTTACCCCCTTAGATGATTTTTTTGAAAAAGTCGTACAACCGCACAAACGTCACCACATCCGGTGTCTGTCACCCAAAAGGATCTTTGGTGGCCCTCTGCAGTCAATCCCCGCTCCCATTCCCAGCCCTAGGCAAACCCTGAATCCGCTGTCTCTATAGTTTTGCCTTTTCTAGGAACTTCATATCACTCGAATAGTACAATAGGTAGTCTTTTATGTCATCAACTTCTTTACTTAGCTTCTTACGTTTAGATGAATTTTTGAGATACATCCATATTGTTGAATGTTTGTTCCTTTTTATCGTTGAGTAGCGCAAATAAGAAATAAACACTAAGTCTTTGTCCCCAGTTCCTAGCACACACCAACTAAAACCCTTGGAATCTCCGAAATGATGAGAGTGTCTTTTGTATGCTAATAAGATGACGTCGCTGGGGGGGCCCTAGATAGCTTCAGGATGTTGGTTGGTTGCTTGGAAGGCAGATAATTGGAACTTTCAGCCCCACACTGAGGGAGGTGAGAGGGATTGGAGGTAGGGCTACCTACCAGTGATTTAATCAATAATGCCTACATAATGGCGATTCCATAAAACCCCCTGAATTATGGGGTTCAGAGAGTTTCTGGGCTCATGAATACATGAGGTACTGGGGGAGTCCTGGCAATTCCATATGAATTTGAGGATTGATTTTTCCTTTTCTGCAAAAAAAGGCCATTGTAATTTTGATAGGGATTGCATGGACTCTGTAGATTGTTTGGCGGAGTATTGTCATCCTAACAATATTAAGTCTTCTAATCCATAAGCAGGGAATGTTTCCATTAATTTAGGTCTTTACCTTTTTTCAACTGTGTTTTCTAGTCTTCTGTGTACAAGTCCTTTACTTCCTTGGTTAAATTTATTACTAAGTATTTTATTCTTTGGGATGCTATTGTAAATGGAATTATTTTCTTAATTTCCTTTTTGGATTCTTCATTGCTGGTGCCATTCTAGTCTTGATTTGCATTTTCCTGATGACTAATGAGACAGCATCTTTTCATGTGCATTAGCCATTCAAGCATCTTTTTTGTTAAAATGTAATCTTTATTCTTAATCTCCAACTGCATTTCCGTGAGTGGAGAGGGGGGGAGAGTACCTTTGTCTCTCAGATTCCTTTCTTCTCTCCTTCCCTTTCTCTTTACTTTTCATAAGGAAGTGGAGGGGTAGCACGGTGCGGGGAGTTTAACAGATGTCTGGTTCATACTCTGCCCCCACTAGTTGTATGACCTTTGGGCGTGTTATTTCTCTTTGAATTTTTTCAAGTTCAAAATAGGGTGTTTTGTTGAATAAACGGTTATTTCATTTGTTACATAAAATGAGCCAAGGTGCTAGACCCTAAAATACCATCTGGAGCAAAAGAGACACCAGTTGCTAGTCCCAGTAGGCTTCCCTGCTAATGGCCCTTTCCAGTGAATGTGAAATCCCTACTGGAATTAACACCTGAGTGGGGGGAGGGAGGCCACACAGAGAGTCTAGAGCACAAGAAATTGACCAGAAGCCCAGAGAAAGCTTTTCTGATGCCCCTGGGGCTTGAACTGATCGCAGATGTTAGCTAGGCAGGCAGGTGAAGAGCATCCCGGGGAGTAAGAACAGCGCGGGGGTGGGGGTGGGGGCGGGCTGTGGGGGTGGAGTACAGCAGAGGACAGGTGGGTTGACAGCAGTGTGAATGAAGGTCAGAGGGCAAACGGGGAGTGTTTCAGCAGAAGGATTACAGATTCACGTTTATTTTTCAAAGAGGTCCTTCTAACAAAGTGCAGTTTAAGAAGAGAATGTGGGGCTGAGTCTTGAAGTACTGGAACACTTACTGTCCACCTACATGTCTATCAGGATGTGTAAGCAATGACAGAGAGGGGCTCAAGAAGAAATGATCACACAGAAGTCAAAGGCTGCTGAAAATTACTCAAGGAAAATGAGGACTGAAAAAAAAGCCTGGATTCAGAGACCAGAGGCCCTTGACAACATCTGAGGAGCCCCCAGCCCAGCTGCCCAGCTCTCAGAGCCTGCCTGCCAACTCCCAGCCCCCCGCGGCTACCACCTCAGGACTCCTCTGCTGGCAGATCCGAGCAGTTCTCTCTCTTAAGCTTCTTAGGAGGATCCCTAGCAGCTCTCCTGGCTGCACGCACTGCATCATGAGTGCAGGCCACCTCAGCTGACCCACCTCACCCACCTGGCTGCTTGGGAGCCAGAGGTACCTACTGGGAACCAGCACGAAGGCAGCCTCATGCCGCAGCTAGGTGCTACTCTTAAGTCAGACACCAGTTCCTTTCACAGCTCCATGACTTATCAACATCTTGGTGAAAGATACAACGCTGTTTTCCAATCTGTTCAAGTTTGATTAAATGTGACAGTGAACCATATATCAAATCTCCCACCAACAGTATCAGCTATCATAGGTTCATACACATTCATTCAGTACTTGTTTATTGTGCCAGGCAAATGGGGAACCCAATCAAGCAAAGAATAGATGTTTTGATGGGAAAGGTAGAGGGCACCGGGTATAGAATTGGACAGATGGGGAAACAAAAGTCGTACCCAACCCAGTCTTGGTAGGGAGGGGTTAGTTGTCCTTTTTGGCAAGATCACTTGTTGCCCCGTGAAGATGGTTGCTGCCCCTGGCCAAAGAAGGCTTGTCCTGTCCTTAAAAGAGAATATAATTTGGTTGAGAAGGCAAGCACAGAGAAACAGTAAGAAAAATGCATAGAAATACTAGGCGACTGTCACACTGGCTTTTTTTGCAAAAAGTTCTAGCTTGTCAATCCCCAGTTTCCAAATATCCCCATTGTACAGAGGCCCAAAAGCCACCCCAGGACTGCTGGAGTATCTTGTTCCTCTCAAGGCAGGGGGCAGCCCTGGACCCCTGCTGCTTCATAGGGCCTTCAGAGGCTGAATGCCTTCTCACCCTGAAGAGAACACAAGTCCTGACCAGCAGGGGCCTGGGGACTCTGCAAATCCTGTAGCTGGAGAGGTGGCTACTAGGGAGGAGGCTGCTGGAGCTCCCCGGCTCCTCTCAGGCCCTCCCCCTCTGCTCAGCTCGGCTATAAATAGCTTGCTGGTTTCCAGCTGGGGATCTCCCAGCCCTGCAAGGAGCAAGCACCGCCTCCTCACCCTGTGCTGCCCTCAGCCTGAAGTAGAAGCGGGTGGTGGCTTGGGTGGGGGGGAGGGGAGGGCAGGAACCAGCACCACGGGGAAGCTGCCCTCTGGACTACATTACCCACAGTCCTAGATCTTAGCTGGGAAGAGGCTGCTGGGGACTTGCAGCCTAAGGTGGGAGTATGGGGCCAGAGTCGTCGTAGGCCCTGGGTGTGCAGCCCGAACGTGTCACCCAGTTTCTTCCCAAATCTAACCCCTCAAACCTTCAGTCTGGGACCTTAGAGATCATCTCTCCATGTACCCAATCCGCAGGCATTCAGCCAACCTAGGTATTTTTTGGCCTTATTAAGTGTGTGTGTGTCTGTCTCCACAAGTGCACACCACCAAAAACTGGAAGTTGATGAGTGATTTTATTCTGGATCAAGCCCAGAGACTACCTGGAACTAGAAGCCCCTTACCTGGCATATTCCAGACTTGGTTTCAAGCTCTGAGCTTTGCTTTCCCTGCCTCACTGAGGCAGAACAATTAAGACTGGTCCAACGGAAGGACTGCACCCTGATGGCAGTTGCCTCTGGAAGAGCTGAGGAGCGGGTTTCCAGAGCTGCTGCCGGGTAGGCTCCGCTGAAGTCTGGTCTCTCTCTCTCTGACCTTTGTTCATCTCTTGGCACAGAGCAGGGTAACCACGTGGCTGGACCAGGTTTAAGTCCCTGGAGGCGCTGCAGAGAGGGCCTGTGGGGGCTTGCTGGTTCCTGCAGTGGATAAACCAGAGTTGCCAGGCTGAGCAAGGGAGGCCGTTGTTGCTGGTGGGGGTACCTGATGTGTGCTGCTTCAGGCCCCAGCCCCCAGCCCCCAGCCCCACTGCGGGTGTACACCTGCCCCAGCTCTGGCTGTCCCCATGCCATCCCTCCAACTTTTCCTACAGAGTCAAACTATGCATGTGTGGTTCTGGGGTTCATAAAGCTCTGGACCACAAGCAGCAGCACAGGTGTAGACGTTCGGGGCCTAAAGTCAAGGACCCTTGTCCAAGGTGAAAAGGCTCTGCAGTTGGCCTGAAAACGGAGTCCTTTCCTCTCCCCTCGCCCAGATTCCGCAGCTCTCACCGAGCGAGGCACAGGAATGCAAAGATGGGTAAGACGGCACCGCAGTCTCAATACACGAACGCTGTGGTCGGCGCACGGCAGGCCTGCGGGTGGGGGTGGGAAGACTGTCCGGCCGGCCAGACGTCTGGTCGCGTAAGGGGTGAGTAGCAGTTGTGCCAGATCGGCGTGGACGGGTACTCCGGGAGAGGAGCCAGTTTGAGGAAAGGCAGGAAGGACCGAGGCACAGCAGGGGGCGGGAGGTACCCGAGGCCAACGCGCGATACCCAGGAGGAGAGGCAGTAAGGCCGGGGCAGGAGCGCCCGGGCCGCGCGTTCCCAGGGCCGCCGGCCGCCCCCTCCTTGGCGGCGGGTCCCCGGCCGCCGGCTCCCGCCCACAGCAGCCCGCGGGCCGTCTGCCAGGCGCGCGGGAAGGAAGCGCCTTGTATGGGCCTCGGGCAGGGAGGAAGCGCCATGTAGGGTCCCGGAGGAAGCGCCATACATGGCGAGGGGCGGGCCGCCCGCCCGGGATAGAGCCGCCTTCCGTCGCCACCGCCCACGCCCCCCGCCCGGGCCTCCCGGCCCCTCCGCGGCCGCGGCCCGTCCCCAGCCCACCGCCTCCCCCACCCCCCAGCTCCTGCCCTGCCGCGCCCTTCGCTCCCGGGCGCCAGAGCCGTGAGGCTGTGGGGGCGGCCGCGCTGCGGGGCTGCCAGCCCGGCCTGGGCGCCTGGTCCACGGAGTCCCAGCTCCCACGCACTCTCTCTGTGGCCTTGGGTGAAACACTCTAGTCTCTGACCCTCGGTCTGTCTGCGAGGGTTGTGGGAACAGAAGGACGTCGTACCCGAAAAGCGCCTCCCGGACTCGGCCCCTGGGGAACCTGGATGAAGATCTAAATGGGAGCTGATGGCTTTGGAAAAGAACTTTCCAGAAGAAAATAGGGCAGCCTTAAAGTCTGGAGTTTTCCCTTCCAGGGTTCAGATAGAGGGGGTCCAATCCACCTCCTTCCCTTACTAACTGGTTGATGCTGGGAAAGGTGCTTACCGCCTCTGAACTCGGGTTCCTCATCAGTGAAATATGGTGATGACCCTTATCTGCAGGGTTATGGTAATCAAATGGAATGGGGTGTGTGTGTGTAAAGTGCCTGACATGGAGAAGTGCTTAATGTCAGTTGCTCAGTCCTCTGAGCACTTGCCCAGGTGTGGGGGTGGAGAGAACGGGAGGTGAAGAGCTTGAGTGTTTTGCCTTTCTTTCTGGAAGGCCTGCCCGCCTGGGGGAGACTCCGCCTCCTTTGGCATCTCTGTGGCCTTATTGACAAAATTTGATACCTTTGCCAGATGTGGGTGTGTGGCCCTGATACCCCTTCCTCAGTTCTGCCACCGCCCCCATGAGCCTCCGTCCCTGCCGGCTGCTCTCCTCGGCCTGCCCCGGAGCGCAGGGGACCTGGACCTTGTGGCACGGGCACAAAGGACCTGCAGGGAGCTGAAGTGCCATCGCAGCCAGAGCCTGGTATCTGGGGCACCGTCCCCTCCCACGCCTGCTGTCGGTACCACACCCGCGCAGAGGTGGGGATCAATCTCCGAAAAACATTTACCAATCCTCCCTTGTTCGCCCTGCGCCACCCTCATCAGTTCTGCCTGTCCTGGAGTCCCACTTAAACCTAACCCGAATCTTCCTGCCTCAGTTGCAGCCCATCCTGCTGAGCTGCAGTTAGCAGCTCTTAAGAGGTTCCAGGCAAGTTTGTGGACACACACAATAGATGTGTGTCACCCACGGCCTTGTTCCCTTTCATCCTTGTTGGGCCAGGAGGCTGTCGTTGGCATGGTAACCTTCCCTGTAAAAGTTTCAGCCCTCAAGGATGTTTTTCAATTCCAGCAGGGACATTGCTCCTTCCCCCCACTGTAGTTCACAGGGTGACATGTAGCTGTGTCATCTGGCCTCCCCCAGAATGGGGACGTCTTACTGGTGGCACAAAAGGACTGGTTCATGGAGAGCAGCAAAGGGCTTAAGGGAGATGCTGATCAAATCTCTGAGGATCAGGCCCCTACTGCCCTGTGTGCTGATCCCCCGGCTGCCTGGAGAAACCAGTTCTGAGTCCCAGAATATTTAAGGAGCCTCTCAAGATCTCATGTTGAATGATAAACACACTTCTTTACTAAAACCAGGCACCCAAGAAGTGGCATGATGCCTGGTCCTTAATTCTGTAGAATAACTTGAAGCCTCCAGAATCTGGTGATTTTTCTTCTCAGTCCCTCTGTGGAATAAATATTTATTCACCATCTCCCATGTTCCAGTTTCCCATACATTCTTTCAACTAATTCTTCCCAGACTCCAGTGGAGCATTCTAAGGGGGTATTAGAACGCTCACTTTGCAAATAGAGAAACTAAAATTTGGGCAAAGATCTTAAGCAACTTGACCAAAAGTCACCTGTCTGCTGTGGCTGGTGGCATCAGGACTGGAGCAAACGCCTTCAGAGTTCCAATTCCATACGCTTTCGACTAGGTCCTGTGTTCCTTTGTATCTGCTACTGTGCTGCTGAGAAAGAAACCCTTCCCACCAGGTCCCAAGGCATTGCCTTTCTAGAAGGTCCTCAGAAGAAAATGGGCATCACCGTGAGGCATCCATCTCCGTGGTCGTGGCCTCCTGGGTGGCCCTGCATGACAGCGCAGCGGCAGCGTCCTGAAACTTGAGGCTCCCCTTGCCAGCTGCCTTGTGCCATCACGGAGTTTCCCCTGCAGAGGGCAAGCTGAGGGGAAGTGGCTCCCAGCTGCCAGCTTCATCGAGGCTGAATTGCATTACAGCCAGCCCAGCTTCCCTCGGTCCCTCCAGAGGAGCGCATTAGGCTCCCCCGCAAGAGGGAGGGGGAGAGAGACTCCGAGGGAAAAAAGGAAACTTCCATTTCTTTCCCTGGCTGGGAGCCACTTGCCTTCAAGCTGCCACTCATCTTGTACGTGGGGGAAATTAATACAGATCCTCTTGAGGTTACAGAAGTCTCTGGAATGAACCCTGGGGCAAAAGCTTTGCCAGGTAGAGGCTCAGGTAGGAAAGCCCTGGGTTTGGTGTGTGGCAGGGAAGGAGAGGCGGGTCTCAGGAAGGAGAGAGACCCCTGGGTCTTCCCCTCTCCTTGTGTGCTCTTCTCGCTGGGTGTCATTCTTTTTTCTGCAGGATTTCCATCCAAAAAGGTGAGAAGAGTGGAGTCCTGGCAACTGGAACAGGGTGAGGACTAAAGCAGCAGGAGGAAGGCGAGATCAGGCTGTTACCTCAAGCCAAACAGGGGGGGTATTGATAGTATTACTAATACGTATAGTGTGTAACTGCACCTCATTTATGTCATTCCATCACCGCCCTCAGGTAGATCCTGCTGTTATCCCTGTTGCAGAGGCAGGGAGACCAGGGTTTACGGGCCCCTCAGCATAATAGCTCCCGATTAACCGGAGTGGCTGGGCACTTACAGACACTATCTCATTTAATCCTCACAACAAACCAACGAGATAGAATCATTATGCTGACTTTCTTTTTTGTTGTTGTTGTTTGATACATTTTTTATTGAAATATAGTTGATATACCATATTGTATTGGTTTCAAGTATACAACATAGTAACTCAACAGTTATCCACATTAAATCCTCACCCCAACTAGTATAGTTACTATTTGTCAACATAGAAAAATGTTACAGAACTAATGACTATATTCTCTATGCTGTACTTTCATTCCCATGACTAATTTATATTGTGAGTGAGATTTTGTGCCTCTTTATCCCCTTTACCTATTTCACCCACCCACCCCAAGCCCTCCCCAGTAGTAACCACCATTATGCCTACATTCTGCGTTCTGCCAGTGAAGACTGAGGCTCAGAGAACTAGGGGACTTGTCTGTGCTAAGTAAGTAAGTGGCAGAGTGAGGGACTAGAATTCCATGTGAGATTCCAGAGCACGTGGCCTTGACCACTTGGTGGCCACCAAGGCTTCGCCTCTCCTTTCGGAGTTCCTGCTAACATAGGCGCAGACCACACAAAAATCTGCCCGTGTGCTCGCCACACAGGTGAAAAGCCAGCCAGGAGTGTTCACTGCATTTAGTTCAGAACTTGCCAACAGAGTGTTCTTAGGACCTAGACAGATGGGCCTGGGTGGCACGGGCTCTGTGTCGTGGAACTCTGGCACTCCCCAGTTCAGAGTGCCCTGGCTGCCAGGTGCTGGGAGGTGGGTGGAATGAGGAGTGACTGCTAGCAGGTATGGGGTTTCTTTCGGGGGTGATCATAATGCTCTGGAATTAGTGACGATGGTTGTACAACTTGAGAGGGCTTCAGTCCTTGAGATTTCCCTAAGAACTGCAGAAATGTATACACTGAACAGCCCTCAGGAGGTCTTCTGAAGACCCAGGGAAGTGCTCGTGGAGAAGGGGATGGGGGCCCAGGCATTTCAGGCAGGGCCACCAGAGAGCGGCAGCCTGTGCAGCCGGCCAGCAGCTCCCAGGGGCCTTTCTCAGAGGCTCTGCGCTGTTCCAGGCACAGCCTCTGCCTCCGGGCTCTGGGCGTGGGGCGCCCTTGGAATCCTGAGTCAGAGGCAGGTTCCACTTCACTTTCCCTGGAATAGTGAGTCAAGGATGCAGCAATCAGTTCATCTGGAGCGAAGGGGTCCTGGAAGGTGAAAAGGAATCGTGCTCATTTCCTCCCCTACCATCCTTTTTATATTTAAAACGTTTTATTTATTTTTTTGTTCCACTATATGTGATGCATGTTTGTTGCAGAAAATGCATGTAATGGAAATAAGATTGATTAGTGTGAGCATTCCTTCCTTTCTTCTCTCCTCTTACCCATCCACCAAAATGTTTCCAACCCAGCCCCCAATCCCTCTTTCCAGTTTGGGGAATTTGCTCCTGGCCAGCCCAGTTCCTGGATCTTTTGCCTGTAGAATCAGAATTGGGATGGGGAGAGGGCACTGGTGAGAGAGAGAGAATGAGATGTAGAGCCTCACAGGCTGGGAGAAGGAAGGACACGGGCAGAGAGGCTGAATCGAGCTGTATAATAAAACAAGGAAGCAGGGCAGGGAGAGGAGAGACAGGAGGAATTTTATGAAGCATTGCTGTGGGGCACTAAGTGGATTCCCTGTAATTCCCTAACTAGAGATTGGAATCACTCTTTATTTTCTGGCTCCAGGATCATAATTTATTATTTGCATCTTCATGTAGAGCCTTGACCATGTAGAGACCCAGAATTCATTAGGGTTCCATACAGGAAAGTACAAAATACCATTATTTGACAAATCAAAGGAACAGTGAAGTATTTATCTTGCCTTTTTTTTTTTTACAGCTATGATTTACTCTAAATTCTTTATTGAAAAATTCTGGCTCATAAATGCAAACGGAATGAGAGAATTACAAAATCACCATTTTGTAACCTCTAATGAGATAGTGGATTTAGGTTAGCATCATCAATTATCAGGGATTCCTAAAACTATTGAGTGAAAGAGTGAGGACTTCATAATGCCAATAATATTTGAACCTATCAATTAATTCTAACATCCCAGCAAGACCACCCAAGAGAATAGAAACCTATACATAATGTTCACAGCAGCAGCATGACTCATTGTAGCCACAAGTGGAAGTAATCCAAGTGTCCACAACTGATGAATGGATAAACAAATGTGGTATATCCGTACAATGGAATATTATTCAGCCAAGAAAATAATGCAGTACTGATGCAGGCTACAATATGGATGAACCTTAAAAATATTGCACTGTGTGAATGGAGCCAGGCATAAAAGGTTACATATTTTATGATTCCATTTATATTAAATGTCCAGAATAATCAAATCTGTAGAGATAGAAAGTAGATTAGTGTTTGCCAGGTGCTGGGTGGTGGGTGGGATAGGGAGTGACTGCTAACAGGTGTGGCATTTATTTGGGGGGTGATCATAATGTTCTGGAATTAGTAGCAATGGTTGTACGACATTGTGAATATATTAAAAAACATTGAGTTGTACACTTTAAAATGGATAATTTTATGTTATGTGAATTATATTTCTGTTAAAAAATCATATCTAGGACATAGACAATCAAAAATGATGTGCCTCTCGATACGTTGCAATAGTAAGCACATAGCATCACTCAAAAGGCAAACCTGAAGCTGGTCTATCTTAGGTGCAACAACCAGTTTATAGAAAATTAATGAGCTAGAAAGACATATTAAACATCACATGGGGGGAAAGAACAATACATTCTGCCGAATTCCAAAAGTGGGGAATTCTTCAGGACAAATAACCTGGCTTCTTCAATAAATAAATAACAAAGGGAACTATTATGGATGAAAAGAAACTTTAAAGACATTATCAGCCAAATGCAAAATGTGGTCTTTTTGGGGTCCTGATGCAATCAAAGAAACCTTTGAAATACTTATAATGATATATGCTTAAGTATTTAGAGATGAAATTATATAACGCCTGGAATTTGCTTCAAAACAATCCATCGTGTGGTGGCAGAGAGGAAAGAAGGTAGGACAGACCTCCTGTGATCACAAGATCACCTGTGAATCAACAGTCACTGAGCTGCTGTGATAGATGCAGAGGGGTTCAGACACTATTCCCTCCTACTTTTGTGTTTGAAAATTGACACAATAAAAATCAGGACACTTGATTTATCCATGAAATTAGAGCATATTTAGAAGTTATATCTTATTTGAAGGGAAATGGAGCTAAGGTCAAATAATTGAATTTGAAATGGCACCTAATTAATTGAAAGCTGAAATTAAAGAGCATGTATAAAATCTGAAGTTGACCAGCCCTTATTATTATTATTATTATTAACATTACTGTTTTTATTGCTACAGCTAAATTAGAAGTGGAGTGGGGGACACCACGACCCTCCCGAGGAGGCAGGGAGCAGTGCAGCCTTTCAGGCACCCGGAAACCTGGTCAAGCTAAGGCATCGGCCTTCTCTCTAATGCCGATTGAGTCCCTATTGCCAAGAGGAACAGCGCAGCCTCCCCAGTCTGGCCCTGACCTGCCTCGGCCGCCGTCCCCTCCTCTCCTGGCTTCTTGGCCAGGCCGCCACTGAGTCACTGGCTCCAGAGCAAATTGACTCCGTTGCCTTTGCTCTCTGCCTGCAAGTCCTTCTCCCGTGGGCCCCCACCCCAGCCTTCCTCACCCTGTTCCTGTCGGCTCCTCCTTGAAAGAATGTCACTCCCCGCTCTGCGCGTACTTCTAATACATCACACTGTACGGTAATTATTTATTCTGAATCTCCCACCCAATCCTGTGCTGCCCCAGACTCTACTTTGTTTATCTCTGCATGCTCAGGGCCTGACGTAAAGTTGGTATTAGATGGATGTTTTTTTGGACAACAGGCTGAGGAGGCGACTGAAGGAGCAGCATAGACTTCGGGTGGCCCTGGGCCAAGCAGCCCCAAGAAAGGTGCCCATACTTGGGCTTTTCCTTCTGAGGTGTGCCCACTGAGTGAGGGTGCCACAAAGCAAACAGTCTGACCCACAAATAACCAACAAGACCTCCTGGTTAACACCAACCCAGTAATAAGAAGAAAGAAATTTAAAAGAAAGGCTTTGAGTGCACTAGTATGCATGAATTTCATATTGGAAATGGGCTAGAGAGAGAATTCAGTGATGGGGGCAGATCTCAAAGAGTTCTCTAAGAGCTGGTTGATGGAGCTGGGAGAGCTATAAAACAATGACCTTTTCTGATTTTTAAAAAATCTAGCCTCAAAATTTAGAAGCTAGAAACAGTTCACTGGTGCTTTTATCCTTCCAGCCCCAAGACAATCCACCTACAGGGAATATTAAACAGCCAACTTGTGTCCATTCAACAGAGAGCCTAGAGCCATGAGGTTTAGAAAACCTTGCACTCTTCTTTAACGTCTTATAGTCAAAGGGACAGATCCCTGCAGAGGACCTTCCTAAAGACCCCTGAGATTCTAGAAGATAATTATTTGCTTATCTAGTCATTTCTTCTCACAGACTCCCTGTGCACCTCCTGGGCCAGCTTATCCATAGGAAGCACTCTGCTGATTTGTTCAAGAGATGAGGCCCAGTCTGATTCTCAGCAGTCTGGTTATTGTGTCTGAAAAGGTTCTAGACTGAGAAGCTACTTCTGAGGAGAAATGGGCTTCCAAGGAGACTGAGATCATTTTCTCTGAGGAGGGCACCCACGGAAACATTGTGGAAATGGCAACTTTGGGGTTTGTTTGGGAGCCATATAGGCACCCTGGCCCAGGTGGGCAGCCTGATTCACCTGGGTCACAGGGATGGGAGAAGACAGTTCAGGATATGAATATATCCACCCATTTGCCTCCCCAGATTCCTTAAGATCCTCCCTCAAAATAAGTCTTGAGTGAGAGTCTTAGGAAGGCCTCCACCCCGATGATCCCAGGGCCTGCTCTTCAGCCTCCGGTTTACAAATAAGCACCACAATCTTAGAGGGCTGTGTCCTCCAAACAGAAGGGTGGTCGGAGCGCAGGCCTGCGCAGCTAGCAGGAGAGGGGGCCCAAGAGGGGCACCTCCAGGGATGGAGGACAGGTCTGCAGGACGGATGAACGCTAGGAAGCCCACCTGGAGAATGGGCACTCAAAGACAGGGAAGGAAAAGACACTTTAAATCTAGCTTTATTGAGGTATGAAAGACTTAAAAATAGCTTTGTTGAGGTATAATTTACCTACTGTAAAATTCATCCATTTTGAGAGTACAATTCAATTTACAAAGTTGTTCAAGTATCACAATCCAGTTTTAGAACATTTCTATCTTCCCCCAAATAAGCTAATTTTCAGTCACTACCTACTCTTACCCCCAGCCCCTGGAAACTACTAATTTGCTCTCTGTCTTTATAGACTGCCTTTTCTGAACATTCCAATATAAATGCAATCCTACAATATGCACCTAACTTTTTATCATAATATTTTTGAGGTTCCTCCATGTTATAGCCCACACCTGCATTTTGTTCCTTATTATTGCAGAACAGTATTTCACTGTTTGATATGCTGCATCTTATTTATCCATTCACCAGTTGAATAGACATTTGGATTGTTTCTGCATTTTGACGATTATGAACAATGCTGCTATGAACATTCATATACGTATCTTTGTGTGAAGATATGTTTTCATTTCTCTTGGGTAGCTTACCTAAGAGTGGAATTCCCGGGTCATATGGTAAATGTATGTTTAACTTTACAAGAAACAGCAAAACAATTTTCCAAAGTGGCACTTTTTGATATGCTCACCAGCAATGTATGAGGGTTCCAGTTCTTCCACATCCTTACCAGCATCTGGAAAGGATTACTGTTAGGGATAATTTTCTAAATAAGTGAAGCTGCCTCTCCCCACCCCAATCCCCACACAAAGCGAGGCAGGCAGCTAGTGCCAGTTTATCAGAATCGGGAACACAGACCAAGGCCCACCCTCTGGTCTCAGCTGCCCTTTGCCCTCTCAGGCTGCTGCCCATCCCAGGCTCCCTGGGCCCAAAGAGGAGAGAGGAAAGTTGTAGTGACAATACTATTGCAGAGCTAAGAGGTGGGAATACGGTAGGATAGGGTTTGTAACAACTAGAGAACAAGTGGGGCCCATGTTCTAGAAAATCCCTCTGGGGAAAAGCCCACAGGAGATACTAATAAAAGTCAAATGTACAGGTTAACCTCTCAGGACTGGTCTCGGGGCAATTCCCCACACCATCTGAGTTTAGTTCCCTCCTCCTCTTGAGGTAGGAGTACCTCATGAATGCATGGCCATCCCACCCCACCATGTACCTGTCTTCCTTAGAAAAATACCACCAAGGACTTACATGCATTTGCCAAGCTGAATAGATAATAACAGCATACCTTTCTTAGCACCAGACATCGCATTACCAGGAAGGTATAAACAAATGGGAGGGAGTTTGAAGTAGAGTGCTAAAAATGACAAAGAGGCAGGCCCCGTTTACATGAAGAAAGATTGAATGAAGCAAATTTTTCAGGAGGATGGGCCTGACTCTGTGAGTGTGGAGGGGTGATGGGTGATTATTGCTTTGAGTAAGAGTGAGGTGAGTAAATGGGATGTGTGGGAAGAAGGAACCCCAGTGAAGGGCTTTGGAGTAAATGGGAACACCCCCACCAAAGACTGGTCTTCCGATGTTCACAGCGGCTTTATTTATAATAACCCCAAAGGGAGCCAACCCAAATGACCCTCCACAGGTAGAAGGGTGGACCAATCATGATATTGCCATACAGTGGAATACTATGCAGCAGGAAAAAGGAGCGAACTATTTATACTCACTACAACACATGAATCTCAAAATAATGATGTTAAGTGAAAGAACCACCCAGACCAAATTAGTACTTCCAGAATTCAATTTACATGCAAATCCAGAAAAACGCAAACTGCCCTATAGAGTGACAAAAAGATCAGTGGTTGCCTGGGAACAGACATGACAGAAGAAAGATTTCTAAGGGGCACAAGAGAAGTTCTGGAGGTGAAGGATATGTTCATTATCTTAATTGTGGTTATGGCTTCACTTGGGGACACATATGTCAAGACTTATCAAATTGTACACTTTGCATATACATCAATTGCACCTCAATAAAGTGTAATAATAAGAAGACTAAAGAACCTAAGTACTGAGGAGGATGGCTTGTTGGAGACAGCACACTGAGAAGGGGGATGAGATAGAGTTTCTTGGATCCAAGGAGCTGAGTCACCAAATTGCCCTAAGAGAACTTCTCAAGTAAACTCTGCCTCAGAAATCTTTTCTAGATTCTAGCAATGGGAAAAGGAATATGGGAAGACAAGTCACTGAAGTGGAGGGCTAGAATTGCTATTTGGGTGCAAAGATCTTATTAACATCCAGAAGCTTCTGGGTAGAATGTTGAAATCTTTTTTGCTTGGCACCTGATTCTTTTACACCTGGCCTCATTTCCCTTAGGACTACTGGGACCTCACGCTGCCCAAACTTCCCCTCTCAGGGCCCAGAGAAAAACAGCAGGGATAGGGAGAAAGGTAGACATTGCAGGGAATACCTCTGACCCAATGGACCCATTTCTGACTCCACTGCTTCCTAGGGTTGAGGGGCTCTGAGGGAAGGGGGATGGGAAGAAGCGCACCTCAAACCCAGCCTGGCAACAGGCTAAGTAAGCTCTGCCTTTCTGAGTGCTTAGAATCTTTCAAAATAGAAGAGGCTAAACATTCCTTAAATTCAAGAGAGGGGTACTCTCCGGTACTAGGAGTCCTTTGGACCTGGTTCTTTCTTCAAAATCTAAACCTGCCCTTGGTTGGCTGAGTTCCGGCCCCTCTCCTCTTCCACCCACTCCTCTCCGTCCTTCTGCGCATCCCTGCAGCCCTAGACAGCGTCCCCAGGTATCAGTCACTACCTGGGTCCTTTCCCAAGTCAGCATTTACAGTGATTGTGCTTTCGTCACTACTGCCCTGTGCTCCTGGTTTTAGATTTCCCTCACAGGAGCAGGAGTTAAAATGAACACTTTCCTTTCTCTTTATACCACAGGATTCTGAAATGGGGTGATTTTTAAATCTTTGCCCTATTTCAACCATGCAAAGAATCTTGAGTTTCTACTGTCAGAACCTAAGAAACCCTAGTGACAGGACTAATAAAAATTAGCTAGTAGGCTTGGTAGAATTTCTCAACAAGCCATCTGCATCAGACACACCTGGCATGCTTGTTATCAAGACCCATTCCAGGATCCTGTCCCAGACCTCACGAATCAGATGCTCTGGGAAAGGGCTTGGGCATCTGACTCTGAGGCACTGTAATAGCACAGAAGACCTTCTGCTTTAAAGGAACAGTCTCTTTGCTCCTTGTTTCATATTTTATTCTTGCCATGTTTTGTTTCTTGGGAGTCTGTGGTGAGAAAGAATGTGTAACAGGCATAGGCTTGCGTTTCTGGGCCTAGAATAAGGTGGGGAGGGGCAGGTGGGGCTGGGAAAAGTGTGCCAATGCAAATATTGTCCCATCAGGACCTGGTAGTTTTGCTGCCAGGAGGCTTGCTGGGATGTGTGCTTTGCAGAGAAGGTGGCTTGGTTTCCCTGCTGCAGACTGAGGAGTCTGGTGTCATGGGAAAGGGCAAAGCTCAACAGTGCTGGTGGTTGAGGGCTGGAATGGACGACAAAGACTTAGGCCAATGCTACAGGACTGCTGGAGTTCCACTGGCTCCAGGAGAGGCGGGGGTGGGTCACCCGGGAGCCTTCAGAGGCAGGAAAGGAGTGGAGGCAGGTTAGACCTTGACTTCCCTCAGGCCTGATGACCATCCTGGGTAGAGGGGATACTTCAGTGTCCTTGATTTGGGGGATCAGAAGTTGGGAGGAGACCCAAGGTTTGACAATCCCAGGGCAGCAAATCTACTGCACCATCTGACCAAGGAATGGTGGCAGCTGACCAGTTCCCAGAAGACTCACATCCGAGTTGGAGGTAGTGCGTCCATTCAGTGACCCATCTGGCCACCAGCACCCTCCCTGGTTTACACACAAAGCATGTCTCAGGTTGATTCCTATTTACCCTTTCCAACTCTTTTTCCACCTTTCCCAAGCCCCTAGGCGGGTTGGGTGTCCTCTGCACTCCTGTAGAGAGCCCTATGCTTGCTCACGTTCTATAATGTAACACCATGTGATGATTTTAGGCTTACATCTCCGTCCCCCGACAATCCGCATTGTTGCAGCCAGCTGCCCACCTCTCGCAGTGTAGACAGATGCTCCTGAGCCCAGGACTGCTCCAGCAGCGAGTGCAACTCAGGGTGCCGGGCCAGAGGAATCTAGCACCGCAGGCCTCCTGCACAATGGGGACCGACTTGGTCTGGATGGAAACCCTAGACGCCAGGCCAGCCTCCTGCCCACTGTGCCCTGTGTCCCAGGAAGCTGCCAAGGATCACAGTGCCAGCTGGCAAGATGTAAGATTTCTTCTTGGAAGGATTCTTGGCTTGAGAGCTGGCCCTCACCTCTTCCAGCCTTCTTTGGTGCCCTCAGGTGTCTGGGGAATGGAGGATGGGAGGGAGAAGCTGGGTCAGCCCAGCTTTGCTGCGGTCTCCCAGAGCCTTTGTGCCCACTCCTTTCTCCCTGAAGGATACAAGTTTTCCTAACTTGGGTAGAGATGGGAGGCAGCTGGACATCTGGGCACAGGACCGTTGCACTGCCTCTGGCCTTTAGCTTAACTAATACAAGATAAGGCAACAGCCCACCAGAGCAGGCTCACTATCAAGAAGGAGACCCACACCGAGTTGTCAAAAAATTCCCTCCACTGACAGTGGTCATGACTCTGAGTGGAATACCCCGTGTCTCTGTAAAAACCCCTCGAATTGCTTGATAGAGGTGGCTACTGCAGAGCCCTCCCCTTAGCCCAGGAAATACACACCCAACCACAGCTATTTATTTTCCTTTTAATTTTTCTGAAGGATATACACCACATATCCCATGGGCAATAAAGCGCATTCAATGTGTTTATAAGCCAAACAGTCACTTTGTTTAAGCAAACACAAAGTAAAATAAAACCACAAAATAATGAACGGCATGTTCATAACATACAAAAATCGCCGCCTACTCAGTAGGTAACTACAACATTCCAACTCCTGAATATATTTATAAATTTACATTTTCAGTTAAAAAAATAGACTTCTGAGAGTTCAGATTGTTTTAGATTTTGTGTTCTTACATCCTGGAGAACCAAGACTCGGCTTAGCCCTCTCCCTTAGTTCCCTCCCAAAGCCTCTCCCGAGTCATCACTCCTTGCCCCCCTTTTAAGGCTAGGGGTGAGCACATCCCTCACGATTGCACATGTCAAGCCATCAGAGCAAGGTGCATCACACAAAAGGCACCAAGACGTGAAAACTTTTTAAACCAAAAAGATGAAGAAAAAACTTTCAAAAAAAAGAAAAACCAAACCATATTTTGGCACATGTGAGAGTATAGTCAGGCAGTATTTACAAAAAGGTTAACGGAACATCACTCTAACACATGCTCTGAAATACCGAGGACTGCTGTTTCAAAAAAAGCTTCAAACTTAATCACAGCATCATCACAAAATAAAGGATCACCATTGGTTTGCTTGGCTTTTCTTCACCGCCCCCCCAAAGTAAGGACCTAACTCCAAATAATACAATAGAATATGCAAATTATCTTCACATCAAGAGTACCCCAAGAAAAACAAAATCCGTGGCACAGACACTGTACAAGGGTGCAGGGCTGGGCTCTGAAGAACCCAAACCCCGTTTTGCCAACTCGGCTTTCGAGTACTGAAGGGATCGAGGGTCAGGCAGACGATGGAGATGATACTGAATGATACATCCAATTCCATGCAAGTCAAGTTCTTTGGCTGGAGGTGGAGAACTTGGACATGGCTGTTCCAGGCAGCTGAAGTCAAAGGTAGTAGGAACCGGGGAGGAAGGGGAAGTGGGCAGAAAGGATCGCTGGCCAACAGGCCTTCCACACCGACCCTGGGGCCGAGCAGGGGGAGGAAGGGGCTTTGAGAATCTCCATCTGACCGAGGAGGATCTCCCTCCCATGGCCGTCTCCTCGCCCTGTCGTCTGTCTCTCAGGTTTCTTTTTCTCCAGTTTCCCTTTCTTCCTCCTTCCCTTTAGCAAATTTCAATCGTCCTGGGAGAAAAGGTGGTCGACATGTCCGAGAGCCCTGTGGAGGCGCTGAAGGAGTTGGGGACAGCTGAGGAAGGGAAGCTGCTGACCTGCGCTGGGAAGGCAGGGGGGACCGAGGAGTACGTGGCGGCCACCGAGGGCGAGGGGAAGCCGCTGTGCACAGGGGACGGGTAGGTCGAGGAGCCAGGAGAGGAGTAGGAGGTGGGCACAGGGGACGGGTACGAGGTGGTGGCTGGGGACGGGTACGAGGTGGCCACCGGGGATGGGTAGGAAGGGAGGGACGAGGTGGTGGGAGAGGCCACCACAGCTTTGTCCGCTTTTTTGTCCTTCTGCCGCAAGTGAATCTTGGTGTGCCTCTTGCGCTCGTCGCTCCTGGCAAACTTTCTCCCGCAGATGTCGCAGGCGAAGGGCTTCTCGCCGGTGTGCGTGCGGATGTGGGTGGTGAGATGGTCACTGCGGCTGAAGTTGCGCATGCAGATGCGACACTGGAAGGGCTTCTGGCCCGTGTGGATGCGGATGTGGCGGGTGAGTTCATCGGAGCGGGAGAAGCGTCGGTCACAGGACTCCACGGGGCAGGCGTAGGGGCGCTCGTGGGGCGGCGTCTTGCTGGGCCGGTTGGGGTACTTGCGCATGCGGCTGGGTTTGATGAGCTGGGACTGGTAGGTGGTGTTGAGGGCCTTCAGGTCCTGGGAGCCTGACTGTGTGGCAAAGGCCTTGATGGTAGAGAGCGGTGTGAGGGAAGGCTGCTGGGCACGGCTCTCCAAGCCCTGGAAGGGCTTCTGGTCTGCAGTGCCCAGGCCCAGGTCCCCCTGCTGCTGGGGAAACAGGTAGTCAGGGATCATGGGGACTT
Source organism: Manis javanica (assembly GCF_040802235.1). Classification (NCBI taxonomy): domain Eukaryota; kingdom Metazoa; phylum Chordata; class Mammalia; order Pholidota; family Manidae; genus Manis; species Manis javanica. Next base: position 85,572,479 of record NC_133169.1, on the reverse strand, counting down.
GGAAGCCACTCTTGGCAGCAGGGTAGGCAGGAGGCGGGTACTGGAGCGCGGTGCCTGCTGAGCCGGGAAACGCCTGGCTTTGGGGCTCCGGGAAGATGTCGGTGTTGGGTGTGGGGAAGGTGGGTGCTGCGGAGTATATGGGGCTGCTCTCGTTGGACTGCACCGCGCAGCTCAGGGGTGGGCTCTGGGAGGCAGAGGAGGCGGCGGAGGCCGCTGGAGACGGTGCTGAGGACGAGGTGGCAGGTGGGTTGGTCATGCTCACAAGGCCGCTGACCAGGCTGAAGAGAGGCTCAGGCCACAAGGTGTTGCCACTGTTGGGTGCAGGCTCCAGAGAGAAGCGGCCCGTGTAGGTGATGGGGGGCAGCCGAGTGGTTTGGCTGGGGTAACTCGTCTCCACCAGAACCTTCTCGTTATTCAGAGAGATGTCAGGAAAAGACTCTGGCAGAAGGGAAAGATGGGAGAGGCCTGGTTACCGGAGAGCAATCACCGGAGGCGGAGGACCCAGGTTGCCAAGCAAGAGGTCAGGCGGGCTACCATCGACTCTCGAGCCGGTTAATAATTGATAGCAGCAGATTGCCATGTTCCTGGACCCGCTCCAGCGACAGAGCCCATTACAACAGCAGCTGACGCAAATACGGAGAATCCCCCTCCACTGCAGCGCCCAGCACTCCGCAGCGGCGGCTGCGCGGGCGAGGGATTCCCGCCAGCACGCCCTCGGCCGCCGCGGCTACTGCGCGCCCCCTACCCGGGGCTGCCGAGGCAACCCTGGCCGCGGATCACGGCCCTTCCTTTGGGACAACCGGCAGGCAAAGCCACCCTTTCTGGAGGAAAGGGGTGCTCAGCCCTGCTCATCAAAACAAGCCCTCCCCCCTCGCCACCCCACCCACCCACGCAGCCCCCGAGCTCTCCATCCAAAACGAAAGCTCGGTCCTCCGCGTCCCGCTAGGGCCGGGAGGGTGGAGGTGGGGGAGCATGTCCCGAAGCTTCCCTCTAGCACATGAACCGGGAATGTGAGGAACAGAAGGGAAACCCCACCGGCGCCCCCGAGGTCCAGCAGCCGTGCTGCGGTGATGGGGCGCTGCAAAGGCCGTGGGGGTAGAGCTGGACGCCAGGATGGTGACCAAGGGGCTAATCCGAGGCGAAGGCCACCGCTTACCTGCGGTCAGATGCTCGTAGGGCTGCTCGCCCGCCTCCCCCTGAGAGTTGAAGGCGCCGCTGCCGTGGCTGCCGCCTCCTCCACCTCCACCGCCCCCGCCGTTGCTGCTGGTACCGCCGCCGCCCTCCGAGGCTCCGGTGGCACCGAGGAACTGGGGAGCCCCGTTGCTCAGCAGCATCATCTCCTCCAGTTTGGGGTAGTTGTCCATGGTGGGCGAGTGAGGAAAGGAACCGAAGGGGTCGGAGATCTGCAGCGGGGACATCAGCTGCATCTCGGCCTTGGCTGCGGCCATCCCAGGCACACAGGCTGGAGAGCTCGTGTTGGGGCGGATAGGCGCAGCCCGGCGCCGGAGCTGTGGGGGGACACTCTCGGGGGCCTTGCCGGGTCACATGCGGGGCGCGGGGCACACTGTGGAGAGCGCAGGTAGGGTCCCCAGGCTCGCCTTCGCCGCCGGCCGGTGTGGACGCGACGCTGCAACCCAGGTTGGGGTAGGGGCAGGTCCTGCGGCGGCGGCAGCTGGCGGCGGCGGCGGCGGCAGCTGGCGGCGGCTCCCCGAGTTCTGCGCGCTGGGATCTCTCGCGACTCCCCAGATCCGCCTCTATTTGAAGGGTCTGGAACTGTACGGGCCCGCCCCCGTCGTGACGTACATGGCCATATATGGAAAGCAGGAAGCCCTAATATGGCAAGACCGGCCGGGAGGACCCGGAGTGACGTGCAGTGCCCTGTCTCAGAGAGATGGACACTGCCGCCTCTCATCCCAGCCCTGAGCCGCCTCCCTCACCCTGCGCACCCGGGCCTCGAGAAAGGTTAGCGCTCGAGCCGTAGAAGGGGACTCCCAGGCCCGGGTGGCTCCAGAGTTCCCGGAGTTACCCCCGCCCCTTCCCTCCGCCTTCTTCCCTCCTCCCGGAGCCGGAAGCCGCCGGGCCATATCGGGCAGCTCCAAATAAGGTGCTGCCCAAATTAGGGTTGTTCCGGCGGGGGATCCTTCCTGCTCCTTATATGGCGTTTCCGGGTCGCTGCTTGCTGCTCCCGGGCTCCCTCCCTCCTCGGTGGTTGCCAGCCGGGAGCCCAACGCTCGCAGGAGCCGGGGACACCCAGACGGAAGGCTCGGGATGCCTGGCGCTAGGCACCCGCTGCTGAGGCGGCTCCGCGGTGGGGACTGAGCTGGGGAAGCCCGGCCCGGGGCGGGGGCGAGGGCGAGTCAGGCCGGATCTTCGCCGCAGAGGCCTAGGGCCCGCCCTCCCACCTCTGAGACCGTGGGAGAGGGGCGGGAGCGCAGAGTTGGGGCGGCCGGGCCTGCCGGGGCAGAGGCCGCCCAGGAGAGGCGGAGCCTTGACCCCTGGCCTCGACCAATGGCACTGTGCCTTTCCAGGTGTCACCGGGGAAACTGAGGCTAGGAAGTAATAAACCAGATAGTTTCTAGGTCGTCGTGCACTGTGTTGGGTTGCCTGCTGCTTCGCCATCTAGCAATGAAATGGGTCTCTTGGGGCCTGGGGATCCCTCTGCACCACCCAGAACTGAAAGGCTGTTCTCTGATGCCCACTGGGGAAGAACCCACATGTGGGTGACCGGATGAGGGAACCTGATTGCCCTGGGAGAGACCAGAGTCCCCTTCCCACCGGGAGCTGGTGGTCCTTGCGGTGGTGGGAGATTTCCCCAAGTTTATCCAGAGCAGGTGGAGGTGGGGCGGGCAACGCGGGAATCTGAGAAGGGGGCTTCCCTACGGGCTGCTTGGGGACCCCAGCCTGGCGCGGAGAGGACCTGCTTGGTGCTGCCCCCTGGAGGTCCTCGCTCCATCTCGTCCCCCGGGCCCCTTCTTGCTTCCCCTCCCGGTTCTGGCGCTGGGCGCGGAGCCAGGCCGGGAAACCTTCGATGCAGTGAGTGCGAACTGAGCAGGCGCGGGAGCCGGGGCTCCTCCCGCAGCCCCCGGGGAGCCGCCACCACGCGGGCGCCGGGGACCCAGGCGGGGTCACACACCACCCTCCCGGGGTCAGGCCGAGGGCGGGGGCGCGTGGGAGTGGGGAGGGACGGGCAGGCGGAGAGATTCCCGCAGGTGAGGCCGCGAACGGGGAAGCCCTCCCCGCCCGGTTCCTGCGCCCCAGCCCCAGCAGTCAGGTGCGCACCCCAAAGAGACGAGGATTCCGAGACGGAAAGACTCCTGCGCCAGCTCGGAATCCAGGGGAGGTGCTGTTTTTCTAAATTTAAAAGGAAAGCAGAAAGGGTGGGGGTTGGGGGAGGAGAGTACTGACACCAGGAGGGAAGGGAGCGGGTCAAGGTCTCCTCGAACGCAGCCTCAGGAGGTCCAAGTTGGGAGTTTAAGTTGGGGGTTCTGTCTCTCCTACACACACACACATTCTTACAAAAATATACGTAAATATTCCAGCAGTCAACCAGTACCTCTTTGTATCTGTGCTCTAGGTCTGAGCTACCGACCCCAAATTCTCCCCACCCAGACAGGGTAGGTGTCCTTCAGGGGCAAGAGTGATACACTGCGCAGAGGCCTCCTGCTGGGCAGGAGGGCCAGACCCGTCAGGGTCAGAGGGCCTTGTTTCTGAGTGCCCATTCTGCCACTCCCTGGTGGCACCACTGCTTTTTGCATCTCTGCTTTCTTCAACTGCAAAATAAAACGAATGTTAATGGTACCTACATGGAAGGACTGTTGTGAAGACTGAAACTTATATGGGCTGCCATCTGTGAAGTTCCAAAGCAGTGCGCCTGCCTTGCAGTTGGCATTCAATAAACAGTGGCTATTGTTATTTTCAGGGGCCTACAGTTCCACCCATCCTCAGCCTCCAAGCAAATCCCAGTGACCCTTTTCTGAAAACTTGTACAGAAAGGGAGAAACATTCCAGTTCTAACACAGGGACATTGTCCTGAAGAGCTAATCTGACTCCTTGCTGCAGTAGAACATAACTTTCTAGAGCAGAATTTTTCAACCTTGACTGTGTAGCCACTCTGAGCCACTCATGCACCCTGGAGAATCACCCACCTGTGGAGCTCTGACCAAAAAAAAAGAGGTTTAACTTTAGACGAACTGAATCATCTTCCTGAGCTTGAGATTGCCAGAACTGAGCAGGTACCTGGTCCTAGGAGACTTCCTCAGTCCCTGGGAAGCTCCCCAAACCCCAAGAGGACGTCTTCCTCCCCAACCAAGACACACTGGTCCAAGGTACAAGTTTACCTAAGGTATCTTCAGTTCCCTGCTGAAGCTGGGCACTGGAAATTCTTATAGTCTCCATCTGTTGTACATGCCCGACATCAATTCCCCTATTTTTTTTCATAACTGCGCCCCAGCCAGTGATTTCCTTTGGGAAACCACCCCAACCCATGTGGCTGGGGAAAAATGACCCCATCCGAGATCTAGGAGAGGGTATGTTGGCTACACCTGGCCACGCATCGAGATAATTCGTTTCTGAGCAGTCCCTCTCCCTTGCCCCGGTGGTTGAGTCACGATGGGCACACGACCCTAACCAGGCCAATGAAAATCACTTCTAGGACTTTTCCGGGAATTCTTGAAAAGGGGAGATTCTCTTTGCCTGTTGGCAGAAGCCAGTGGAATGTAAGTCTGGGGGCCATGGGGCTGGAGAGCCTGCCTGGGAACGAAGGCAACGCAGAAAAAATCAGAAGAGATCTCTAGGCAGAAAGGAAGTCTCTGGAGACAGCCTGGGCCTTTTAGTTATGCAGGCCATGAATTCCTTTTCTATTTGATAAAACAAAGTAAGCTCATTTCAGTTTTGTTACGACCCAACAGGTTCTGATTAATACACCCATTATCCACAACAACAAAAACCTTTTCTGAGGACTTTCTATGGGCAAGGCGCGGCCCCTAAGGGCCTTAACAGTTGCTTACAACTGGGTAGAAGGGAGCCGGGATTCCATGTTATAAGCAAATTAAGAGTAAGAAGCAGTGCTGTTAACCAGTTATGCTAAAGCACAGAGGGAATAAGAGGAGGAAGAGATTCCAGAGGACTGGGAGGGGGGCAGGGATGATGGAGAGATTTTGAAGGAGAAAGAACACGAGAAGGACCAAACTTTGTGGTGAGGAAGTGAGAGGCACTTTCAGGCTGGGCTTGGGGGCGCCGTGGCCAGGTGAGTCCATATGTGGTGAGTGTGGGAAAAGTGGGCTGGACTAGAGAGGGCTCTTGTGGGGAAGCGGGAGGAGGTAAGGTTGAAAAAAACATTCATTCTGTTCAAAAAAATAAAGGTTTGTTGGCCACTGCTTCTATCAGACACAGTGCTAAGTTTTGGGAACTCCACAATGAAGAAGGGAGATGTTTTGCCTTCCTGGAAACTGTCACTCAGTGGGATAAACAGAACTAAAGGGCTACAGAAGTAAAAAGGATAATTTCAGATGTGGTAAGTATAACATTCTAGAGAGGTGAGGGAAGCATCTCAGAGGAGGTGACATTTATGCAGAGATACAAAGGATGGGAGGAAGCCAGCTCTGCACAGAGGGGTGTAAGTGGGGAGAGCCTTCCAGGCAAAGGGGACAGATGTGCAAAGGCCTCCAGAGGGAGGGAGATCTGACCATAACCAGTCTTGGGCCTCAGGCTAAGGTGTGGGCAGCAAGAATGTTCAGGGCTAAACTGGACCAGCACCCTTCCCCTCCCTCGTCCTGCCCTCTACAGCTCCTGCAAAGGAGAAGGCGGCCTTCTCAGCCATGCTTCGCCTCCGTGGTATATACCCCTGGAGGGCAGCTTCTGCGCAGGCACAAGAGGAGCTGGCCCAAAGCCCCTACGTGCTGCTCGTCCCTGAGCAGTGCCTCTTCTGTCCTGGGCTGCCAGGGAGGAGGAAGGCCTTCACATCTCCTTTCTAGAGAAGGTTAGCTGCTGGCCTGTCTTCTCAGCAGCAGGGCTGGGGGCATCTGGGTTATCCCCATCCTCCTCTGGTTTTTTGGCCAATGACACACTTCTGTTTGCTGGGACTTGAGAGACAGGAAGGGGAGGGGACATGGTGAATGGAGTCGGCTCTCTCAGGGAGCTGAATCTCAGTTTGAGCTCATGAGCACCCAACTTGTGACCAAGCGACAACTGGCCTGGGAAATCAGGCTGTGGGTAACGGAGCCTCTGAGCCACTCATGCACCCTGGCCTGCATCTACAGGGCCTCAAGGGCTCATTTGGGCTGAGTCTGGGACTGTCGGACCTTGCTCCCCAGGGCGACTGATGCCAGAGGACCTGGAAAGGTGAGGGGGGGCCTGGGAAGGTCTGCAGGCTTTTATAGCAAATGGGAGAGGAGGAGGGGCTGGAGTGAGAGCAGAACTGAGCTTATCCCTCCGTGGCCACCGGGGCTGCAGGGGAAGCCGGCGGGAAGCACCATGCCCCCAAACCCGCCCCAGGCCTGAGCGGGCTGCAGCCCTGAGAGGAAAATAAGCCTGTTTCCATTGCTGCTTCCTCCTCCCCACCCCGGCTACGTCAGCACCTACATGTGCTGCTCAGACCGTGGTTTGCCACGGCTGTGACCAGCCTGGGGCTCAGGAAGTGATTGTGTCTTTGGTTCGGTCTGGGGCGCCTGTCACACTTTCCGTCACTGATGGGTTCTGCCGGAAACATGGTAGGCCTGGCAGTCAATATGCCTGGGGGCAGCTCTGCTCCCACTGCAGGGAGGGTCTCCAGGGGCGAGAAGAAATCTGAAGAAGCCAGGTACGGGGTGGGGCAGAAGGGGCACTGAACAGGGAGAACTGGGGAGAGAGGCTGGGGGAATAAGAGGGAATCACCCCAGTGTTGGAGAGAAGCCATCTGTCCACTTTCATTGCAGCCAGTTACAGATGGGGAAGTGGGCGCCAGAGGAGGACAGGTGGGGGAGGGCCCATGCAGAGAGATGCTGAGGTGAGGCCGAGGCCGGGGGGGCTCCCCGAAGCTCTGAAGCGGGTGGCTGGCACGCTGCTGGCAAGGTCAGGGGCCAGAGGGAAGAGCCCGCAGAGGATTTGGCCCAGGTGGGGGGTCAGACTGAGAAAGCTGGTGCCTGGCCTGTTGTCCCCAGAGTCTGGCTAAGGGGCCATGTGGCAGACAGGCTTAGGTCAGGCCTGGAGAGGAAGACACAGGGGCAGTACTCGGGAGGTGGTACAGGGTGCCTGTTAGGGGCAGAGGCAGTGGGGAGTGGTTCGTAAACACCTCGGTGGGGCTCTCTGGGTCCTCTCTGCCCCAGAGTGCCCTGCAGATGCGGGAAGAGTTGCTGTCTGTGGTCACCAGTCCTTCTGCCCTGTGCTGGGCAGCCCGTGTCCCAGGTCCAGAGCTGGCCGGACCCCGGGCTTAGGACAGTACAGCCTGTTGTGATTTCTTTGCTCTCCCCACTCCCAGCTGAGTGTGCGGCAAAGCTGGCTGCAGAAATCTCTGGAAGCTCTCTGGGCAGGCAGAGGGAGGGGAACGTTACATAAGAGCCCACTGATGTGCAGGAAGTCTAGAGCAGCCTTTAGATTAGAAGGGCAGCGTTCCCATCCAGCCCAGAAACGCAGGAATAGCAACGGAGGTTATTTCTGGCCCCTCACCGCCGCCCCAGCCCAGTGCCAGGGCTGCTCAGCTGCACGGTGGGTGAGCTTGGCCTCAGCAGACCTGGCCGGAGGGGGAGGGAAGACGGGGCAGGCAGCCCCTGGGGTTACCCCTCCTGGCACTGGCCTCCCTGGCTCCCCCACCCCAAACTCCAGGATGCAACCATCGCCGGTGCGCTTGTTTCCTCTGGCTTCTTGAATCTCTGGATGCATTCTCTACCTCCACCCCCGTCCCCACGGCACAGTTACACGTGACAGGCTCTGTGCTGAACATTTGACAGGCATTTGTCCTCACAATGCCTTATGAAGTAGGTACCATTCTCACCCCCATTTCATTGATGAGGAAACAGGTTCAGAGAAGGCAGTTAACTGGCTCAAGGTCAGAGAGCCAGCAATTCCATGGTGGAGCCAGAATTTTAATTTGACAGTTTGGCCTCAGAATCAATCCTCTGACTGAATCCCACTTCACACTAAGAACTGGTTTCTGGGGTCCCAGAATGAATGGGAAAAAGCTTTCACCCTGCAAGTATTCTTGAGTCATGTGAGCACATCAATTCCTTCCTTCCAGTTATTTTTCAAACATCTGCTCCTCCAAGTGTTAAATATACAAAGAGAAATCAGGTGGGTACTTTCTCTTTTGCAGTTCACAGCCTAGTGAGGAAGACAGACAAGTAAACAGGCAATTACAGCAGTGTGATGGGCTGCTGAGGAGGAAGCACCCGACTGTGGAGCCCCTGAGGCAGATCCCGCCCCCTGAAGTGGTTCCCAGGCAGAGAGCTAACTCGCCCTTTTATTCACAGGAGGCTGGGGAAGGTGGTGGTTGGGGTTCCATGGTAAGACTAGCCAGGAAGCCATGCAATTGTCTGGAGAGGGGGTGAGGGCTGCATGCATCAGCACCAGCTGTCACAGAGATTCCCTCCAGGGATCCCACCCAGAATCAGAGAGCAAAAAAAAAAACAGAGTATTTTTTTTTTACTGGCAGGCAGCTTGGCCCAAAGGTGCATCTATTTCCCTTGGTACAGAGGCAATCAGGTATTTGGAGAGGCTGGATGGAAGGGTCTTCTTTTCCTCCTCTAACCATCCCCCTGTGTACTCCATCCACATAGGGACCCAGCTGTAAGGCAAAGTCAAAACGAGAGATCATAGACGAAGCTGGCACCCGGAACCGGGAGGAAGAGCTTCCATCCGACAGTCACACTGACAAATCGTGATGAGAGAAGGGGCAGTTGGCCTCTATCCCTGCAACATTCGCAGGGGGAGCTTGTTTTCTCTGGGCAGAGGCACCCCTCCTAGTCCTATCAGTGAAGAGAGGGGATCTTTGGAACTTAGGGGACCCCGTTTCCCTCTGATGGACCCACAGAGAAAGTCATTTTGGAAGGATGATGGTGTATGGAAGCTGACAGTGGACTCAGTATCTTTTTAAAAATACTTATTGCGGTAAAATACACACCATATTTACCATTGTAATCATTTTTTAGTGCACAATTACACTTAAGTGGCATTAAGTACATTCACAATGTTGTGTAACCATCACCACCATTCATTCCCAGAACTTTTTCATCAGTCCAAACAGAAACTCCGTCTCCGTGAAACTGTCACCGCCCACCCTGCTCCCTGCCCCCAGCCCCTCGTTACAGTTTCTGTCCCTGTGAATCTGTCTCTTCTAGGTACTTTATGTAAATGGAATCAGAACTTGTGGCCTAATGTGACTGGCTCATTCACTTGGCATAGTGTTTTCAAGGTTCATCCATGTTATCGCCTGTGTCAGAATTTCCTTCCTTTCTAAGGCTGAATAATACTCCATTGTGCATATATGCACATTCTGTTCATCCTTTCGCCTGTTGATGGGCATTTGGGCTGTTTCCACGTCCACTACTGTGAACAGCGCTGCTATGAATACTAGTGGGCAAGTATGTGTTTCTGGACTGTGCTTTTATTCCCCATCCATTTCTGCTACGCCAAGAGGGATTACAGTCAGATTCAAGAAGGACTTGCTGGTTTCCTACCCCCAGCAGCCAAAGCAGCAGTATTTCCCTCTTCAGAGAGTTTTAATAAACAGAGTCTCCTCTGCCTCTCCTCACCCTACCCCTACACCGGGGTAAAGCCGGAATGGCTGTGCTGCCACAGGAAAGGGGCTTTATAGGGGTCACTCTGGAGCCATAGCTCTGCATGGTTTATTTTTAGGAGCCCAGAGGGGGTGGTTTCGTTGTTTTCATTGTTCTTAGGCTCTGGGTATGTTTGCCACCACTCCCCACCCCAGACCCAACTTTCTCCTTTCCCTGGCGACAAGGCTGTCTCCCTTTTTCTCTCCCAGGTTATATTGGGAGTGTGAAGCTGCTCTTCTTCCCAATTTAGCTTTTGAATTAAAGTGAGAACTGAATGTGGCTGGAAAGCTGACTCCCATCTGTGTGTGAGAGAGGGAAGGAGAGCACATGCTCACATGCAGGGGGAGTTGGGGTGAGGGTAGCCGCCCAGGCAGCTGCTGGTTAATGCAGACACCCATCCTCAGGCACAGGTGAACTGCTCGGCAGAGAGATGCCGAGGTTTGAAGCCTGGTGTTTTTCCAGGAGTGGAAGAACACTGCAGGGACACCATGTGAACATTCCACAAAAATGTGCCATGTACTTACCGTGTGCCAGGCCTCGTACTAGATGCCAAGGAAACTGGTGAACCGGGTAGAGCCAATCGCCTAGAACCCAGCTTTTAGTCCAGTGGGGAAGCAGATGATGACCAAACAGGGAGGGTGACCTGTGTTGTTGGGGAGGGAGGGCAGGTGTCACAGGGGCCTGAATGGGGTGTGTGTCGGGGCTGCGTGTGAGCTGAGACTTGAAGCACACAGTTGCTGAGTGTGAAGCCGGAGATGAGTGCCAGGGCAGATGTCACTGTGTGCAGTTTGGTTTGAGTGGGCCTGGCTTCTGCCAAGGAGGGGGCTGGCACCGGTGAACTGGGCTCAAGACAGCTCTACAACTTGCACTTCCTTGCCCTTTTCTAGGGAGAACAAAACCAGATGCCAGAGAAATCTGGGAGCACATGAGTCCCTTCTGCTCAGGCTCTGAATGGTGCGGGTGGGGGCAGATAAACTGAAGGCTACTTTCTGAGTAGCCACTCAGAAAAGTGGGCCTGGCAGGTCCAAGATGAACCTGAAACAGAGGAAATGGGATCTCCATCAAGTCAAAGGAGACAAAGGTTTCAGGAGGAGTGTCTGCTGGCCTAGCTCACCCGGTCCTTCTCTGGGGCACTGGCCGGCTGCTCTCTGTTTGGACCTTTCCTCTTCTTGATGGGAACAAGTCATGATTCTGGCTGATAAGAGCAAGTCCAAATGCTGACACAGACAGACCCCCTGTTGGCAGAGACTGGAAGGAGCTCTCTGGGGGGCCGTGCATTTCTCTGTCTGCTCTCTCGAGTTCCCTGAGGGCAAGCACAGTGGAGGGAGGGATGCCGGGGTAAAACTCGCCATCAGTATTTCAGATGGCATGATTTATTGATCACTCATCTCGCTATAGGACAAAAGGAGGGTGATTCATTAGGGAGGCAGGGCTGGGGGGGCCACTTGGGGAGAGAGGCCAGGGAAAGGCAGGTTACTGAGGAGGCCAGCCCTGGCTCCCGCTGGGATACCCTGGGGTTCCTGGGCGTGGGGATCAGGGTCTGTACCCCAGAGGAAAATAAGGGGAGGGGCAGGGGACAGGGAAAACTGGGGCAGGCCTGGCTGCACTGCGGCCGTCGGGGAGATGGCATCAGGGAATCTTGCAGCTGGGTGAGCTTCACTCCTGCTGGGCCCCGCCAGCCCTGTCCAAGTTCCTTCCCCCTTGGCCTCTTCTTGACACCCTCGCCCCACACGACCCTGAAATCATCTCCAATAGCCTTTGTAGATGCTGTTTTAGAAGTCTAGGTGGGGTCCCTTGGGCCCCATGGTCAGTTTGGCGATTTCTCTGGTCCCAGGAGGGTGCCTGATACTCGCCCAAAGGTAGTTTGCCCATCTGAGCACGCCCATCTCTTTTCAGGGCTGGGCAAGGGGTGTGCACATAGGCTGGGTTTAGGAACCGATTAGCTTGAGAATCCACAGCTGTCCTGTCCACCCTCCAGCTCCAGGGAGTGGGGCATGGGGCATCCTGTCACCAGACCTTAAGTGGACTGGCTGCAGAGGCCAGGGAATCCCTCGCTGGGAGTGAGCTGCTGCGCCACCTAGTGGCTCTTTCTTCCTTGCAGGCATCCCTCCCACCCGTGACTTCCTCCTGCCTAGTTATGGGACAAGCTCTCAGGTAGAACCCAAAAATTTCCGAAACTCGAGGTACCCTCTTCCAGCAGGCAGGCCTAATCCAACGCAGAGAGGGCATTTGGGAGGGAGATGATCATGTACTGGCTGAAATTTAAGGCAGTGGGGAAGCCAGCAGTGTCTTTAGGTTTGGAATCAGTTCCTCCCTATTATTCTGGGTGTGACCTCCACGGCCCGGGCTCCCAGGGCCTCCCCCTCCTCTGCCTGCCCTCCTTTCCTCCAGACCGAGCAGGGCTGGGCTCAGCTCTGCTGATCAAGGAGGAGCTGGCGCAGGCTGGAGCCCTGGCTTTCCTCTGACGTCACAGCCTGGAAATTCCCATTTTAAGCAGGCTCTCTGGGTGCGGGGCTCACACAAGAGAGGGCGGGGGAGCTAGCTGGAGCCGCACCGGGCCCAAGGCCCTTCTAGCACGGATCTTAGGCCTAATGTTCCCAGGATGGTTTGGGCGTAGGACGCAGGGCTGGACCACAGTCCCCAGTCCGAAGCTAACTCGCTCAGTGTCCACTGCGGACCCAGGCAGTGATCAGACGCCCTCCTAGCTCCAGCCGTACTCCTCTGTTCCGGCATCCCTTCTCCACTGCCCTGGCCTAGAGAGATCTGCTGAGGCAGGGGGAGAGAGTGGGTGGTCTCAAGGGGTGAGCTGGCGAGGGGTCACTGAGACCCAGATGTGTCATGCCACCCTCCCCCCACGAGCCTTTGCCCCTTGCTTTTTGTTTTTGTTTTTGTCACCTTCCATCTCTCCTCTCCTCCCCTGCACTGCAGGGGCCAGGCCCTGTGCCCGAGTTCTAGGAAACTGCATGTTTCCATGGCGACGGACCAGTGAGCTTGGAAATCGGAGCATGTTCCTGCTGACATAGGGAAACCCAGATGTGCATGGAAAGCCTGGCAATTCGGAGCATGGCAGTGACCTCCTCAGCCACCGGGCACTGTGGGTGTGAGTGTGTATCTGAGTGCATATGTGAGTGTGTATCTGCATATCTGTGATATGCAGCAGAGGATTTGGGTTAGAGAGGGCCTAACCTGGTTTCCTGGCCATATGGTAGCTGCTAGCATGAGACTGCAGCATCTTATTCCCTGGAGATCGTTCTAGAACAAGGGAGTCTCTCTCCTGAATTCTCCTCTGAGCCTTCTCTCTGTTATGATAGAGAAAGGGGCCGATTTGCTCAGAGGCTGACAGGGAAAGGAATGACCTTCAGAGGGCCGCCGGCTGGAGGATTCCAGGTAAGAGGGAGAGGGCCTCTCACACCCCACCCCACTGTGACCTCATTCAGGAGGTTCGCGGCCAGGTGAGCCCAGCGTGGCAGTAGGACATATGCTATGATGCCCGGGAGGGGAGAGGAAGGCCTGCAGCAGGGCCCTTCCGCCAGCCTTGGGCCCAGAGCCCGGGGCTAGGGCCTCACACGCAGCCGGAGCTCTGCTTCCTCCGTTCCTGTCCAGAAGCCGAGCTGAGCTGCTGTTTCTCTTACCTGCCCCACCTCTCCTCCTTCCCCTCGCCTTCTCCTGCATTTCTCTCTGCTGACGCTGCCTCTGCTCGTCTCGGAGTCCTGCCTTCCAGGGACTTATCCCCAGGCTGTTGTGCCCTCGGGCCCCAGGACCCACGGCCTCCTCCTCCTGCCCGTCTCCAGCGCAGCCCAGTTCCTCAGGGCTGGACGGCTCCCCCCTGGGCCCGTGTGGGCTGCCTCTGGTTTCCCGTCTCGTCCCTCGCCAGGATCACACGTGCACCACGGGGCCACGTCTCCACGGCCACCCCATCCTTCAACCTACCCCCGTCCTCCTGTCGGGGCCTCTAGCTTGAGGCCCCCCTCCAGCACTTTCAGCCCTTCCAGGCACTGTGGCCACTCAATCAACCAGCCCGCCCAGCAACGCCCACATCCCATCCTTTCTTCTCTGGAGGCCTCATCAAGGTCTTTGTCCCCAGAGCTTACACCTGGCGCTTTCTGTGAGATACCGTGGCCACTGGAGGATGGGTCCCAGGGCAGGATTGGGTGGAACTGGACCGCCCTTGAGGGTTGGGGCCCCTAACCCTTCTTAACAAGTCCTGGTCCCGCCTAGTGCCCTGGGTCTATCTTAAACCCTAAAACCACTTTCCCAGACTGAACTAACTCCACGCAGCCCACCTCTCACCTTGGAGATCAGAGCACCTGGGGGTCAGTGTGACTTCTGTCCCCCACCCCCACAGCTGGGCCCTGCTTCTCACTTGATGTCCTTCCCACTGGGTGCGGCAGGAACAAAGCACAGAGGCCGAAATTAATGCGGTGCCAGGTTTGGTTTATTGGCTCACCCAGTGCCAAAGGTCCAATGGGCACCCTTTTCCACAGAATTGGGAGTCCCTTGGCTCCTAAATTAATTTTCTTCACACATCCCTCCTGGCCCTGACTGAAGCCACGGCAGGGGCTGGGGCAGGGTGCGCGGCACAGGCTGGGCTCTGGCGGGGGCTGCTCACATGGGGCCCAGTCTGCTTGGCACAGGAAGAGGACCCTGGGAGAAAGGAGCTGGCTCAGCAGGGGCTCTACAGGGGGCCCTGAGGGGGTGCAGGGGCCCAGCTCAGGGCCAGGGCGGGAGTGGGAGAGGGCGAAGGGGAGGGAGGGCAGGCAGTGCGGAGGTGAGAGGCCCTCGGAGCCCGACTGTCCCATGGGCGGCGTCCTCTGAGGCCCAGAGTCTAGGAGGGAGGGCTGAGGGGGAAGAGCCAGCTGGCAGTGGGACCCAGGCGGGGCGAGGTCACTGCTGGGGGACAGTCCCTCACCTCGAACCCCCAGCTCGCGCTCCAGGAAGGTGCGCTCGCACGCGTACACAGTCATGTGCACACACCCCCACCTGGTGCCTCGGCCCCAGCTGCAGCTCTGGCCTGGCCACGGCCCACTTGGGCACTCATAGCCCCTCTGCTCTGCCCCCAGCTGCGGCCTGCACCCCTGCCCGGCTGACCCCTCCCTGGGCCCTTCCTTCCCCAGTGCCTTCAGGCCGTCTCTGGTCAGCCTGCCCCTCCCCGACGTGACCAGGGGAGAGCAGTGAGGCATGTGGGGACCTCAGGGAGGGGATGGCCGTGGTCCTCAGCAAGGCACTGGGTGGGGAGGACAGGCAGAACGGGGAGAACTCTGGCTCAGGCTCCGAGCGGCCCCACCTCCTCCGCTCAGTCCTCAGCTCCCGTCCAGTCTCTACCCTCAACCCGCCCACAGCAAGGTCTCCCTCCTCTTTTCCAAGCTTTCCAGGGGAGGGGTCACTGGGCAGGCACTGGAAACAGCCATGTGAGGGGTCCTGGGGCCTGAGATTCGTGGGTACTGGCATGGTGCGGAGCTGCGGGCTCTGCAGCTGGTGCAGGACTGGCACCTCATGCCAGGTCGCCCCCGCCAGAGGCCTTCTTCTTGGGCCGGCTCTTCAGTGTCTTGGAAGCTGGTGGCTGTGGAAAGGAGGGAGGAAGACGGAGGCCTGGGCCTGGAGCCACGACCCCTCCCCGTTTCCCCAGGCTCTGGCGCGAGCTCTCACCTCAGCTTTGGGCACTTTTTTGTTTGATTTGACCCTCTTAGGAGCCTTGTCCCCCACGTCCTCCTCCGAGGTCTCTGGCCGGGCTTCTGCCTGGTTGGTGCTGGGCCTCGCACTCGGGGCAGGGTCGTCTCCTGGTTGGGGGAGGAAAGGAGAGCCGGGCTCCGGCGGCTGCCACCTGGCTTCCCTGCCCTGGTGCCCCACGTCCAGCCCGAGGCCCTGCCAGTACCTAAGTCCTCAATAGTGTCCAGGAGGCTGCCGGGGCCGGGTCGGAGGCGGCTGTCAGGCCCCTGCAGGGGCAGCGCGTCCTCGTCCCGGATCAGGGTGAGGTCCTGCATGCTGAAGCTTCGCAGCTTCTCTGACAGCACGCCCTGGCCCTGGGGTCACCACCACGCAGAGAGAGAACCGGATGGAGGGGTGAGGTGCAGAGAGGTCACCGTGGGCCACTGGGCAGCCACTGGACCCAGTGCTTCCCCCACACGTCCTCGCCCAGTCCTACAGCCGCACCACCAGGCTGCAGCCACACTTTTCCTTTGGGTAAGTCAGGAAGCCGTGGCTCAGAGACTGGAAGTCACTTAGCTGGAGGGCACAGGGCCAGGCATGGAACCCTGAGCTGCACAAGCCACAAACCTTCACGGCCCTGAGGACCAGCCGAGCAAGCTGGGGCCCTGGGAGTCTGGGTGTGCCCCTGCCTCACCTTGGCCGCGGCTGTGACCGCTGCGTTGGCGGCCAGGTTCAGGCCCCTCTTGCCCACCCTCATCATGGTCTCGTAGCTCTTGTCTCGGGCCTGTGTGATGTACTCGTCGATCTCCTGAGGGGTTGGAGGGAAGGAAGAAGGGTGAGGAGCAGGCCCTGCCCCACCTGTTTGCACCTGCACGGAGGCACTGCCTGCCCCAGGGGGCTGGGCCTGGCCAGGTCAGGCCAGGCTTGGGCACCCCCAGGGAGAGCCAGGAATGTGCGTGGCTGAGGCACTGGGCTGCCTGGGCCCGGGGCAGGCTGAGAAGCAAGCTCAGAGTGAGGGCAAACCTTTTCCTTGTTGGACAGTGTTGGGTGCACGAACTTGCGGTAGAGCACGCTGGAGCCCTTGGTGTAAGGCGACAGCAGCCATATCACAAAAGCGATCTTGAGCTCAAAGTAGAATGGGAACCTGTCAAAGTACACAGAGGCAAGTGGCAGAGCCCATGGCAGGGAGTGAAGTTGTGCTGATACACTGCAGGACCCTGGCCAGCCAGCCCATTCCTTCGTGCTAGGTCCCCACATGGCTCAGGAGACTGGGAGGTGAGACGTGACCCTGGTGGCAGGGCCCCTCACAGTAGCTCTTCTTGCCCCGTGTCCTGAGAATCCCAGCCCTGTCACTCCGGGGCCCTGGGGACCACACTGAGGTGAGCTCCCTGCCATTCCAGGTCCCCTTGTCTTCCCGCCCTTCCTTCCCTGAAGGAGACGGGGGCTAGCCTAGCTGTGCTCTGGATCCCAGCCATCCCTTGCGGCCATAACATGCCCCTTGCTTTGAGGGACTGTCCTCCATTCCCCATGGCTCCTCCTCAGGCCACAAACTCTTCAGGTCTCCCCCCAAAGTGCTCATCAAAGCCCTCGCCTGTGCTGTGTCAAGATGCATCTTTATCCACTGTCCTTAATTTTTAACCCTACAATTACTCTTTCCTGATCTGATCCCAGGTAACTTCCTCTGTGAAATCTTTTTCTCAAAGGCCATAAGCCCTTTTAGTATTGTGTAATGATCTTTTATGATCTATCTCTCTGTAAAACCTTGTCTTGACTCCCAATGTGCAATGTTAGTCCTCTCTTCCAAGAGGCATCTGCTCATTCAATAAACATTTTTGAGCTCCTGCTGTGAATATACAGGTGATTAAGACATCCCCTGTCCTCAAAGTGCTCATACTCTAGTAGTGCCTGGAAAATGTCTTTGGAATACAAGCATCCAGTGTTTATAAGACATGAGCCTAGGCCTGTTTCACAAATGGGGAAAGTGAGGGCTAGAAGGCTGTGACCTGCTCAAGGTCACGTCACATTAAGTTTGGCAGAAGCAGGTTTCCTAAATTCTATGGTGGTGCCTTGGCTTCCACCAGAAAGAAATGCATGGGTTATGGCTGTTCATGTGCTCATCAGCCCGGCCAGCATGGGGGAGGCTTCCAGAACTCCGGGGAACTCCACCCCGGGTCTCAATCTTCTGGCTGGCTGGCTGGGGAGAGAAAGTCAGAGGCTCTGCAGGGAGATGCTGGACCTCACCAGGAGAGCACGATATCTGTGAGCGTCTCGGCTGTGGTGAAGAAGGCAAAGACGATCCAGTACATCATCCACTTCACCTGAAGGGAGGGAGGGCGTGTCGGCCGAGGCGTCAGGGGAGCACCCGGAACCCGCCTCTGCCTGTCAACTACGCTGGCGGTGCTGGCAGGGAGGGGCATTCAGGCCTTCAGCTTGGCCTGCCATCACACCAGGGCTGGGGAAAAGGACAAACACGAACCTCCTTTGAAACAGGGTCTCAATGCTGACAGCATTGGTACCAATCACTCCCATCTGTGATGTGACCCACTGTCCTCTCCTATCTGCCATGTGGGTTGGGTGGGAGATGAAGATTCATACACTCACATATTCCTTCACGTTTTTTGTCTTCACGGCCTTGTAGGAAGAATAGGCTGGGTACAGGGTGCCAAAGATGAGCCTAGGGAGGCAGGCAGGGTTACTGCACTTCTGGACCAAGAGGCCTCTCCCTCCCAGCTCTGCATCAGTCAGTCCCTTGGTAGGAAAGGGGACAAGGGACAGAACTCTAGAGTGCCACATCAGCGGGACTGATGACCTCGGCTCAAAGCAGTCAAGCCTCGGGATACACGGGCATGGAGACTCCAGCCAGCGAGGGTGATGCTCCTTCCCCCTCTATTATTCAGTTTTTCTCCAGCCTCTGAGGCCAGAGGATCCATTGTGGTAACTTCAGCTACGATCCTTGCTTATGTGTAAACTTATCAAGGGGAGTGGGGCTCTGGTCACTGCACAGGGATGTATTCCTTCTCCAGGTACCATGTCCACTCGTACCCACCCACCCTTTCCCTCCACCTCCCTGTCTCAGAGCCAGGCTGTGTCGGCCCAGGTCTGGAAGGGAAACCGACACTGCCTAATAGACACTCTGCCCGGCAGCCAGAGGCACGCCTGGGGCACTGGGGAGCAGAGGGCCCTGGGAGGGGCAAAGAGGTTTATTCTCCATGTTGACACTCTTGGGACCAGGCTCAGGCTGGAGAGGGGCCATTAGAGGCCACTTGCAGACACAGGGGAGGGGAGGAGACCATTGCCTCTCAGGGAGGGAGGTCGTCCGGCCAAGAGAGGAGCAGCCACTCTGAAGGCCACATGGAGGCATGAGGCCCTTGGGCCCCCCTAGGGTGGGGTGGGGAAGAGGAGGGAGGGCGACTCCGGCGGGTCCAGAGGAAGCCACACCACAAGCACAGGACGGCACTGAATGGGAAGAAGGCAGGGAGGAGGTGGCTCTGGGGTGTCAGGCTCCCATGGTGGAGGCTGACAGGTAGGGTCCTGAGACAGGGCAGGGGTTGGCTGAGGCATACGCAGAGCCCCCAGGCCCAGTGTCTTGACAGTGTGCGGGCAGTTTGTTCCCACATGGACCTGATTCACAAAGGCAGGACACGTCCCGACTGTCCTGTGGAGATGCGGTGGGGCGTGGAATCCTCAAGGACAAGGTGTGGGGCTGTGGGGACAGGGTTTCCTCCCGGAGCCCGGGGGAGGCGGTAGGGGCAGAGCCGCACAGGGTGGCCGGCAGCCTGGAATGACGGCCGCCTACCGCCCTCACCAAGGCGCGCACGCGTCCCCTCCGGCGGCCTCCTGCACTTTGTCCGCCAGCATCCCTGTCCCCGACACCCAGACATCCTCCCTGGGGGTCTTTCGGAGCCTGCACCCTCACCCCCAGTGTCCTGAGGGTCAGTGCGAGAGAGGGGAGGGACGGGGCTCTGGGGAGGCCCCGGCTGCTGGCTCTGCCCCCGAGCTACGGAATGAGGACGTCCTGCCCTGCTCCCCGCTCTTCCGCGAGCCCTCTCCCTGCCGGCGGTCAGGGCCGCGCCCGAGGGGCTCCTCCAGCCCACAGCAGCGACACGGGGGAGGGGACACGCCGCCTCCCCTCCGGGATCACGCCGTGGAGCCCAGCCCCTAGGATGACAGAGCAGGGACATCAGCAATAGAAGCGGAGGGAAGCCAGGCCTGCGCTCCCCCTCTAACATTCCCTTCTCCGGCTCTGGGGGACCCCCAACGGGGACGGCGTGCCTGCGGGGGACTCTGCGGGGCGAGGCCGCGGAGGGGCCGCCCCGGGCCCCAGCCTCCAGCCCGGCCCCACCCCCGCCCGGCGCGGCCCCCGCCGCCGCACTCACACCACCAGGCGAGAGATGATCCAGGACACCATGGCGGGACCCGGCCCGGCCGAGCATGCGGCTGCCGGAGGCCGAGCGGCGGCGGCAGCAGGAGCCGCAGGAGCAGCCGCAGCCGCAGCAGCAGCCGCCGCGGGGGCCGCGGAGCGCGGAGCCGCCGCGGTTAAAGGGGAGGTCCTTGTCGCAGCGGCGGTCCGTGGGCGGCGGCGGCTCTTAAAGGGGAGGCCGCGGCGGTGGCGGCACGCCCCCCGGCACCTGCTGCTGCCGGGCATGCGCCTTTGACCCTCAGTGCCCTGCCCTCCAGCAACCGCGCACACGTCTCTCTTGGATTCCAAGCCTGGGGCCGAGGTCCTCGAGGGGCCTTCATGGTTCCATCCTGACATCCCGGCCCGTATCCTGCCCGCCCACATCAGGCTGAGAAGCTTACACATCCCGCGAGGAATAACAGCCATGACTTATCTGTGTGCCAGGCCCTGTGCTAAAAGCTTCACGTGCATTATTTAGGTGAATCCTTATGACCATCCTGGAAGGAATAGGTTATAATTATTTTCATTTTGATGGTAAGAAAATGGGAAGCTTAGAAAGGTTCAATAATTTGCCAAGGGTCACAAAACCGTTAAGCCAAAGTGCTAAGATACAAACTCTCTCCAAGTCTACTTTAAACAGGCTGCTTCTCCCAACAGCTGAAACGCACCACCTCATCACAGGCCCTGTAGACACTGAAACCCATGTAAACCCTCTGAGCATAAGGGACTCTTGTTTTGGGACCATAATTTCATCCTGCTTTTTAAAAAGAAACTACTCTAGACCATTGAACTGGATGGGCAGAGGCATATGACTTGCAAACACAACTGCTGCATCTGCATTCCTTACAAAAATTGGGACATTCTGCACAAAGCACTTCCCTAGTTAAGTGACAATCATACTTAGAAAACTGAGGAATTACAAAATGTAATTGTATCTTCCAATTACAATTTTTGGAAATTTGTAGTTTCCTAATACTTCCACGATTTGCTAACAAAAACCCCCTAGCTTTTACTCAAAAAGACACAAATGGGTTGCTACCCAAATCTGTTTCCTAAATTGCAATTCTGAGATCCCAAATAAATGCTTTTTAATTTTTCCTCTTTTTTCAGTTGGCAACGCCCACCCAAAAACCCCTGAAGTCAAAAGTATAACTGCACCTGTCCACCCCACCCACCCTCCACCATCACGGATCACCTCAGCTGGAAGAGGACTTAGCCCCCCACCTGATTTGCTTTTTAAAATCACCAGCTCCTAAGTTTTGCAGGGAAACAGGAAGCCCTATGCTCTCAAGGAGGTTACCCTGGGACTGGGGAGTTACCCTTTTGGGACAGAGGGGCTGGGAGAGAGGCTTGGGGTCTAGATTGGATATGGAGCCCGCTGCTTCCATTCCACCCCCATCAGCAACCTCTGCTGGCAGCGTTTGCCCTGATTCCAAAGACAATTATATCCAGAATGTAGGCTAGCCCGCCTCCTGACTTCCACCAAAGCAACAAAGCTCCAACCTCACAACCCCCCTTTTCCCTGCACTGCTTTCCATTCCTGTCCCATTTCAAAAGCTTCTGCATTCTTTATGTGAAAGTGTAATCCTTCTGGTGATCACAGCATTAACTTATGTCCAGTCAGGCTGAAAGGACATGCTTAGAGCTCTGTATTTCAGCTCAGGTCCTATTCAAACTTGGTATCCTTGAACCACACAATGGTCTGTTTCCACCCTGATAATTGTACTTCCAGGCTCAAACACTTTAGAAGATGTTTTCCAACAGGTTCCAGAGAAGCAGCCTCTGATGACCTCTCTTGATATTCTTTACAACTTCCTCTTCAAAAGGCCTTTTCTAACTGGAATGCAGTCTGTCCTCACCCCTCAAGCCACTTTAATTGCTGCTTAATTAAAAAAAAGCAATCCCATTTGGGTTTTCTCCCGCAATTCCAAGGTGGACCTAGGACCATGTTCATGTGTGCTCTGAGGAGCCCAACCACTGATGCCCCAAACCTTGCTCGGGCAATCCCCCAGGACCCTTTCCCCTCAACTGCCCCAGGAATACAGGAGTCCCCCTTTCTCACTCTCTTCACAGAGCCTAAACTAAGAAAATACATCTCTCCTCCTATCCCCCAGAGCTTCTGCACCCCTTCCCCTCACTCCCAAGCCCTCAAACCGCAATGACCTGGCACTTCCCTTCCCAATTGGGCACAAACTCAGGAAGCAAAGAGTAACTGGATGTAGCAATGTAATGAAGATCTGAAAATGAAACATCCTCTACCTCGAACTTTGCCTAAATGTCGCCGTGCTTTTTAGAATGGCTGGCAAAGGAAGAATTTAGTCCACTCCAAACAGATTTGTTAGATTTTTAATAAGAACATGGAAATCCCAATCAGCCCTTCATCAAAATTAAAATACAGAAAGTGAAATTAAAAGTATTCTACAGTAAATGACTTTTATTAAAAAAAAAAAGTAACTGTGAACATATAAACAAGCCTGCAGGGCACTACAGTACAGCTGGAAAGTAGATACATTTTCCAATGTACCTATGGGCCAATTAATTCCATCATTTCCCGATAAATTCTTAATAAAACTCCACTGAGTTGGAAAGTTTTCTTGAAAATATTTCTGGACAAAAAACCCAAAAAACAAAAGCTTCGTGTAGGAAATCAAACTTTCCTTTTGCATTTGAAAGTGTACGAGGAGCCCCAAGGGAACGCTGGTAACGGGGAAAACGGCTCCTGGAATCACCAGTGTGCATACGCAGAACACAACCACAGCTCAGACAGGACAAAGGTCTTTCTCAGATGGCTGTTCCCTCAAGATAGGACTGAGATGGGAGGGGAAGAAACGAAAAGAATCCTAAAAAGCCAATTCTTTTAAATTCTGCTTTGGCTGATTTTGTGCTATAATGGGCAGCTGATTTCTATAAATCATGTTTCTTCAAGGAGTTTTATTGAAAGGAAGACTAAATGTAATGTGCCTTTCCTCTTAATCCAGGAAAACAACTGTGGTATTTCAAAAATTCTAAAAATATCTACTTTCATGAAATAGTAACTATTTCACTACAAACCTATTTTTCACTAAATACACACACTTCCTAATCCTGGAGCCTCCTGGGAAAAGCAGTGGGTTCCCCCTGGGTCCTGCAAGACTCCAGTGTTCGCGGGAGAGATTGTGGGGAATGGCTTCATCCCATCTCTTCGGCTGGGCGATGTCAGAGGTCATGTGCAGAGACACTTCCACCAGACATGTTTAACCCATTAGTCCCTACTTGTACCAGTTATGTGATTCCCCTACTTCCAAACACATTCCCATTAAACTAGGCACAATAGAAAAAGAAAAGAAAAGGTGTGCCCACATTCCCAGTTTCCACAAATCTCAAATCATGAGAATGTGCAGGGAAGCCCGGTGATGTTCAGGCAATTCGGAGTCCCAAAAGGCCAGAGGACGGGGATGTAGAGTCTGAAACCGTGTCTGTGTGAACAGTGCGACCTTCCTGTGTCAACCTTCGGTACTGAGGCAGCTTAGAAAAGAGTGGCTGGAGAGTCTGTAATACTGACCACACTGGCTCCAAGTGAAGGGCCTCTGCTCCAGCAGAGAACCCTGCCATTCCCTGTATGTGTTGTGAGTGAAAGACCTGCTTCACAGGAGAGTCTGAAATTTCTCCATGTCTAAGACCTTGCCAGTTTGGATTCATGAGCCTTGAGGGTGCCGACAGCATCTTTCACTGCATGATAAATGATGTTCTTCACCTGGAGAGAGCAATCAGCACAGTCAGTTCATGGCAGCTCCATACTGTGTTCTGTCAATGAAAATGTATGTTCTACGTGGACTACAAGCGTACTGGTTAGTGAGAAAACCCTTCTACAAGGGCTGCATGCTTTCCCAAATCAATCCCAGAGATGATTTACAAGTCACATAGGATCTAACGTCTATATCAAAAAAGAATGGCGAATCACTTGAGAAGCTATATAGTCATCACCATCTGTGTGCTTACTATGTGGTAGGCACTATTGCTAAGCTCTTTATGTAGACTTTAATCCTTACTATAATCCTATAAGGAAGACGTTATTATTACCCCCATTTTACAGATGAGAAAGTGAGGAAACCAAGGTCCCGTGGTTAGGAACCTCGCCTAAAGTCCTAGAGTTAATAAGAATGCACTAAATACAAAGTATAAATAAGTCATGGGGATGGAAAATACAGCATAGGGAGTGTAGTCAATAATATTACAATAGCTTTGTTTTGTAAGGTGACAGATGATAACTACGCTTACTGTGATAGCATTTGCAACGTATGTCGAATCACCATGTTTTACTTCTGAAACTAATATAGTATTGTGTATCAACTGTACTTCCATAAAAAAGAATGCCCTAAAACAGTAGTGGGCAGGTAGGATTATTGGGTATTTTTTTCCTTTGTGCTGATAAAATATTTTCTAAATTGTCTAAATGGAACACGTATTACACGTGAAGTAGAAAAATACAGTAAAAGTTATTACAATTAAGTGAATAGGCTAAAGACAATTAAAAATAAGCAGGCTAAATATTTAAATCAAAAAGGTGATTATTTCTGGGGAGGGAAGGTAGGGAGAGGGAAAGGGGAAGGATGCATGGAGGCTTCAGTGCGGCTGCGGCACATTCTACATTGTTTAGGTGCATGTGTGTGATGCTTTATTTTTTAAGATGACTGATGGGCACACAAGCCCCCATATGCCATTCTCTATTAAATTTTTTGTATTAATTCAACAAATATTTATTAAGTACACGTTATATATCACATATTGTGCTCGGGAAAAGGAGTGAATAAAACAGTAAAATCCCTGCCTGCGAGGAGCTTCAATAGCTTAAATTCCAGTTCTAGTAGGGATAGAAACAGATAAAGTAAATCTGTTAGATGGTAAAAAATACTACAGAAAAAAAATAAAGCAGCAATAGAGGAGTGGGGGTGCTGGGGTGACATGTTACAAGTAGAGACCTGAGGCAGGTGGGGCCTGAAATATGGATGTCTAAATATTTGTACCGTATTACAACATCACGGGATGTATTTATCAATGTGATTGTATTTTATGAGAACTTTATGGTTGAAATGTTTCATACTTTTGAACAAGGAACAGCAAAAGAGATCAGACACAGGGATGAAGGTGCTTGAATCTACCAGCAACCAAAACATCTCCAATCCTACTGGTCAGTGATCAAAGATGACACACCTGAGCCACAGGGACGACTGAGGAGAACAGGCCACACAAGGAAGAGGCGGGGAGAGCGAGTACTGGGCCTGCCGAAGTCCTGCCCGGGGGTCTTGCTCTCTCCTCCTCTGCTCTTTTTATGCTACTAAAGCACACAAGTGTATTAATGAAATTGTGCCCTGAAAGTTCTAATCCACGGAGGAGCAAGAGGAAAACCCAATCTGTTGTCCACCTTAGATCTACAAAGGGAAAATAATTCCTAGGGACACGTTTTGCTGTCTCCAGCTGGGCTCTAAGTGACTGAGTCTGCACAAAAATGTGCTGTGAGAAGCAGCTTCAGGAAATACCCTTTCTTGGAAAAATGTTCGGAACACACGGCCACAGTCCTCTTCCTACCTGACTGGGGCAGTCAGTCTAGTCAGTCATTGACACTGGAACACCGTATCTCCCAGGGGCAGAGGAACAGAAGACAGAAGACTCAGAAGGCAGAATGTGTCTCCTGTGTATGCAGCCGAGCAGGGACGGGAAGCGGAAGTGATTTACCTGCAGCTTATCCTCATGGTTTGTGTGAGTGTTAGACAGATGCCTGAATTCCTGGGTCAGTCGGAAACAGTGCTTTACATGTTCTGGAGATACAAAGTCTTCTGCTACTTTTATGCAACTGTACAAATTGTGTACCTGGGAGGGAAAAAGTACAAAAGGAAAACATTGGGCATTAGAGAGTCAATAATGTCTGTGATAAAGTTAAAAAAAAAGTTTTTTTAGAAATACTTAAAATATTCCATTTTCATAAAAACAAAGGCAGAAAAACTATTAAGTATAAACTTACAAATGAAAGCATCAGTATTTGAACAGAAAAGGAGCTGGAAAAACATTCCCCAAACTGTTAACAGTAGGGAACTCTGGGGGAAGGCAGGATAAGGGCACAGAACAGAGGTATGGCGCAGGTGGCTGAGCTGTGATGGTCACTTTTTAAGTTTCCCTTATTTAAACTTTTAAAAAACAATAAATTACAAATACACAAAAGAAAATAAAAAAGCAAAAAATAAGTCGTCGCTTAAGAGCACTCAGTCTAATCTAGCCATTTATATCTACTGCCACATAAGCAAGAAAATCAGAACTAAGGAAGCCCATGAACTGCAGAGCCCAGCCCCAAGATGGAGCCCACCTGGTGTGGGGCTCCAGCAGGAATGAAGACAGCATCCCCCAAGAACTGGACAATGGCCCAGCCTTGCACACCATACTCCTCATAGAGTCGCTTACGGAGGGTCTGGTCCAGGTACCAACTTTGGTCATGAATTGGGTCATGATCAGGGGGATTCTCTTGGCCTTGCTCTTCACCAACCTGAAGCCATGACCGAAACAAAACCCAGAGACAGAAAAATCAATAAATGCGTACAAAGTATTAATAGCATAAATACAACTTGCTGCATCAATGTCCCTGGTGGGCCAAAGCTTCTACTTAATTCTGTTGAATATCCTATAGTGTGGATCCAGGCCTTTGGGGCATTTTGACAAAAGTTACAGGTCTTTAATGCCAAGGGACTCCAGACGAGAAACCCTAGGCAGGCTGCATCAGCACCTGCCACCCCTTCACGCGTGATCTGGGAGCGCACCCAGGCGCATACCTTTCGGAGCAGCTCCCGGATCTTCTCTGCATCCTTGGCTGCATAGATGTGCCACAAAGCACCAGGCTTCTCCTTCCCATCGTGAATCCTTTGCTTTGTCACCTCATCAGCATCTCCTTCATCAATTGTCTTGAGTACCTCTGAAAAGAGCAGAACGACACACTTCAATGTAACCAGCCACTTCAGTACCTCTCAGGGAGTGAAGGGTCCAGTTCAAACAAGTTTAGTCTCCACTATTTTCCATCTCTCTGGAGTAATGTAAGGTAGAGTCTAATCAAAACTCATATTGGTCTAAGCCTCCTATATACAGGAAGAGCAAAGCGAACATCTTCCTTAAGAGACTCCACATTTTTTGGAGGTACATATTTCTTGCTCAAACTGTGTTGCCATGTCTTATGTTCAAGTTGTAGGTTGTTTCCTGCTCTAAGTAGAATGACTTAAAAGCTTTCTCAAGAACTCTTCAAACTAGGGTTCTACGGATTTAAGACCATGAAGTGTACAGCTTCTCCGGCAAGTTTAAGAGGGTCAGCTTCTAATGATTGTTTATTATAATCCCTTAAAGGACAACATAATGGAAGGAACCGCAGGCGTAGCCTCAAAAGCAATTATGTGGCAGGAAGTATGCCGAAGTAATGATATTATCCTTGAAACTTGATTTTTTGAGTTTCTTTTTTTCTTGTTTAAAATTTTTTGTTTTCTAAAACTTCCATAATTAGCCCATTAATTTTATACCAAGATGGCAGGGAGTGCAAATGCAGCAAAAATAGCACTTTTTTGTTTCATTTCTGTACAAGTGACCTGGCTTTATCATCTGCCACCTCACAGCTGCTCTGGTTGATGACCAGGTGGGCAGCTTTGCCCCTTCTTCTTCATCCCTCTCTGTGATGTCACTACACACTCGGTGGAAAAGGGCCACAATCCCAGAAACAGAAGGACTCTGGTCAAAAATACACAGGTACCACCACCCTTCTCTGCTAGAACCTTCCTTGTGTAGCAATATCCATTGGCACCTACTATGCTTTAACCCTGGTAGAGATATAAGAAAAAGCCACCACTGGTCCTGACTGAGGAGAAAGACATCCAATTCTACTTCTGGGGATGAGCCTCACCACCCTGAAGCAGTGGGTTCAGCAGATGAAGTCGTACCTTCATCATGAGCACCCTCCCCGATGGGGATCCCAACATACACCATCACATTGACTGCATCAGACACATCTAAGTGGAGATTTGTTGTGCCAACTCTTCTATCTTCTGTAGTTATCAAGCCTAAAGGTAGAAGGAAGACAGGGTCAGTGAAAGGGCAATATTCTGAAGAATCCACACAGGACCTACAAGTGAAAACATACTCAAACCTGTTCTTAAATGTGTAACATAACATTGGGGGAGTGAAATAAGTGTTATCAAGAAATCACTCTCCCCATCTCTTTTCTAGTGTTTTAAAGCTGAATTCCAGCACAGTTGACACTATCATTATCCAGTTCCTCCTGGAAAAATGATCTCTTTTTCAAAAGCAAAACAGATGCAGGCATTACTGACATTCAGATAAAGCGTGGTGTTCAGTGGTTTAGGACACTACCGCGACTTCACAAAGAGCTGGTTGCATAGCACTGTACTTAGACTTCTTCACTCTTATCAAGTCTCTTGAAAACTAAGAATCATGTCTCCTTGGATAGAATTTGAGAGGAACTTTCTAGCTCCTGCAGATACATAAACTTACTGACTGGGCCCATATGATGTCACGTAAATCACTACGACAAAAGCAAACATTTAAAACCAACCACCTTGACTTCTCCAGGACCCATCACTTTGTCCTCTATTATCTCCCTTCATATGCAAAACAGGGACAATCATGTCCAAAAAGGGTGATTATGACCTGTCCCTCATACCGTAGGCATTGTACATCTTAGGGCCCAGGTCGGGCCTTACAAAGTAGCTGGGCAGCCTAGAGGCCAGATTGAGCCTGCCATCTCGTTTGGTATATTCCGGCAGAGGGAGGTTCTCCATCAGATCTTCAAACCTATAAAGGAACAGGAAAGAGGATTTAGCTTATTAACAGGAACAAAAGCAAAAAGGCAAAATCCACTCTCCTGGGATTACTCCGAGACGGCTTCAGAAGGCACAAGCCCCTCACGACGGCGCCACAAAAGGTCACTGACCTTGTTGGCATCATGTCCCGAAAATCTTCCCCAGGAGGCCAGTCCTTGAGTTTGAGCACCATGGGCTGCCCATCTTCGGACCTTAATCGCTCTGGAACAAAGAAAGCACCCTCACAAACACCGTGCTGGGTGGGCTGCTGCCTGACTCTGCAGTGACTACAAAGCTTTAGGAGACCAAGCTTTTATTTCAGACTTGAAAGCCCCATAATGGACGAGGTGGACCTTGTTTTCCTCGCCCACCACTCCAGTACATGCTGTTTTTCCATCTCACGGAATTCTAGCCCCGTTCCATAGAGTGAGAGTGCCCCACACCCTGTGGGATCACATGCTTAGGCCCAGGTGTGCTCCGACTGCCATGTGATCACCATTTGAGCTACCTGGTTAGCACCAGGACAGAATGCTCTCCCACCAAGAGGACAGATTTTGTTATTCGAGGGCTTGCCATAGAGAGGCTTACTTTCCAGTCTGCCATTACTGATCTAGGTATCAGAGTTACTTACTGCATATGATCTCGAAGCCGTCCCAGAAATCCCGAACTTTCACATCGGAAATTATAGCACAGTTCCTGCAGTTCACCAAGTCCACATCCTGGTCCCCAAATTCCTGGCTAAAGGCTTCTGGCTTCCAGAGTTCAGACTTGAGCTTTTTATGTACTCCTGAAACCAGCACTGGCTGTGGAAACAGAAATATCCCAATCACAGCCACCTAGGAAATACTTCAGGCTCAAGGCTAAGAGACAGAATAGGAGGGTTTCTGGGGAACAACCTCTTCTTCCCAACGATTTACTGTTTCTTCCCAGTTTCAGAATCTATTCACTCATACATTTCAGCATGCCAGCCACAGCAAATGTAAACTACTTTTACTCCATTATTAGGCTTGATTCTCACGTAGAGGGCCTGCCATAGACATCACTTCGGTTGCCTCACAGCTACCACTGTTTTCAGATGAGAGGTCAAGAAGCTGACAAATGCACCTTTGAGAACACTTCTTTGCATCTAGAATGAAAAACTATCCAGACAGTTCTTCAAGCACATGCTAAAGTATAAAAACCAGGAAGTGTTATCACACTATCACACAACTTCTGTGGCTTGGAAACATTTACCTAGAAAAGTACCACTCATTTCCACCCACCTTCCCCTTGCCCCAAATCACACTTAAGGATTTTCCTCTAAAGGTGTGGTTAATGCCAGATCACCCCCTCATAGGAATTTCAACTGACCTTTTAAGAACACAAAGCTACACAACTTAGAAATAAAACGATGCACAATGTACTGAGGGATCTTCTAAATTGTAAAAATCCAAGAAATCTCAATGTGGCAAGGCTGTCTACAATGAACTTACTATGCCTAAATCTCCCTGGCAAAAAATTCCCAGAGAGAATTGGAACTATCCTGGTAGCTGTGCTGGGCAGACAGAGAGCCAGCCAGCCCTGGGAACTGCTTACTCTTGTTTACCTGGCCTTGTTTCCAACACTCCCGGAAGATCTTCCAGTTGTTTTTGTTGCTGGGGTCGTGGAGACACAGAAGTCTCCCATCGCAGAGCCAGGAGTGAGAGGTATGGGGATCCAGCACATTCAACCCCATCACCATCTCCTTCACCTCCTTTTGGGTATCAGTCAAGTTACAGGCCCGCTTTGCAGCATCTGAGGTTTTCTTATTTTCTACCACGGAGGCAATGATGTGGTCCAGGAAGTTGGGTAGGCTGGCCTTGTTCTTCACTCCCTGTCGGAAACAAATCCTTCAGGTAAGTCTGACTGAGGCCCCATGAATGCAGCATTCAAATCACCATCACAGCCGCGTTCACAGGAGCGCTGATCTCCTGATTAGATTTCATATGAGCATAACTGGAGGGGAGAGCCTGTGAAGCCAATTATCTCAAATTTCCGCCTCCTTCATATTTTGCTTTATATTTATGAAAGAAAGTACAGAAAGATCCTCTCTGCCTCAAGAGGTTTGGGACCTAAGAAGTACCTTCGGCATTCAGCCCTATTTCAAGCATAACGTATAGACTGTGGAGATCAAAACGCTGTACCTGAGTGAGTGAGGTCACTGACTCTGAGGGTCACATCACCAACTTTTCTGGCCAAGATGGCCAAGGGACACAACACTTCAATTAGGCAACTGAAGTGACTTATCAAGGCAGTGGTTTTTAACCAGGGAGTAGACCCCAGTACAGGGGTACCCCAGAGTATCCCAGAGAACTTGGTTCTGTGAAAGCAGTCTCCTACCTTCTGTATCTCCCCCCGTCCAAGGGCGAGAAACCTCGTATCTTTTCAGGGATGGGAAAGCCTAAGCCCAGGGATCAAAGCAACATACCTACAGAGGGAGGGGCAGCACTTTCATAGATCTGAGTATCTGATGCCTGAAGTATCATTAATCTTTATAGAGTACAACATATAATCACATAACACCCCAGGAAAATTGAACAAGAAAAAGAGGAACCAGGGGTCAGAGCAAATACAAATAAAACAGAGCCCCAAGTAATTTCTTGAAGCGACTTATCCAAAAGAAAAGAATAACCCACATTGTATAGGGCTCAACCACTCACAGGTCATCCAACTTTAGCCACTAATCACAGAATGAGAAGCATGTTTATATACTTGTTTGAAATGATCTCCAAGATACATAAACTGAAAACAGAAAAGCAATGTGTAGAACATCTGTAAAAAGAGGGGAAAGAACAATATCCATATGATAATATCGCTGAAAGGGCAGTCATGAAACAGCAGTGACCCCCAGAAAGGGACACAGGTGGCTGGGATCACGGGTGGGAAGGAGATTTTTACTGTACCTTTTATACCCTGTGAATTCAATCATTCAGTAAATTCTTAAAATGCCTATTATGTACCAAACACTGCAGCACTAGGAACATAGTGGTGAATAGAACAGTCAAAAACGCCTTTAAGGAGAGGTGAGACAATAAACACACAGTAAATCAGATGGTAATAAATGCTACGGAAGAAGTAAGTGCACAGAAAAGAGATATGAGTGGTGGGTGGGAGTCGGGTGGACGTGTAAAAAGGTGATCTAAGAAGGCTGCTTAGTGAGGAGATGACATTTCAGGGTGGATAAAGGTGATGAAGCCAGCCATGTGGTAACATGGGAAAGAAAAGTTCCAGGTGGAGGAAAGGGCCAGTGCACAGGCTCTAAGGAGGTGCTCGCATGCCTCAAACAACATGTCCAAATAACAAGAAGGTGGGTATGGCTGGAGCAGAGTGAACAAAAGGGAGACAGGCAGCTGAAGTCAGAGAAGTGAAGGGAAGACTCACAGACAGGACTAGAGTCTTATAATCCACCGAAGGGGCTCTGCTTCAGCACAGAGGAAATAGGAAGCCCTGAGAGGACTGTCTGGCAGCAGCGATATGCTCTGACTTGTATTTTAATAGGATCACTCTAGCTGCTGTGTTGAAAATTGACTGTAGAGTGGAAAGGAAGAAATAAA
Source organism: Manis javanica (assembly GCF_040802235.1). Taxonomy (NCBI): domain Eukaryota; kingdom Metazoa; phylum Chordata; class Mammalia; order Pholidota; family Manidae; genus Manis; species Manis javanica. The sequence goes on along the minus strand of NC_133169.1, from coordinate 85,540,294 downwards.
GGGGAACTGCAAGTAGTTCACTGTGAGAATTCAGGCAGGAGAGGATGCTGGCTCACACCGGAGGGGAAGCAGTGGGGCAGATGAGAAATGGGTAGAGTCCGAATATATTTCGAGGAGCAAACTGAGAGGATCTGCTGAGTGATCAGGTATTTGAGTGGCGAGTCCCAGATGACCCCAAGCAACAGGAAGAATGCAGATGCCACCGACCAGGAGAGGAAACCAGAGAGCAGGTTGGGGCAGACCGGGAGTGCGGCCTCGGGTGTGTCAGGTCGGAGGCACCTGTTAGCTATCTATGACAATGTGATATGAATGTACTGCCTAGGTCTAAACAAATTTAGTGTCTGTTATTATTAGGAAAATAAAGTGATTTCTGATGATTAGAAATCTCAATGTCTCAATTTCTATTGACTTCCTACCATGGCACAAAAGGTTCATTACTTAAAAGGATCTCCAACAGTCCCACAACTTCATGTAAAGAATGATCTTGTCAGATGGACAGACAACGTAGAGAACACGTCACCCATATGCCCGCTAACCCATGTATCAGCTCTCTGATGGTTCTTCCACAGAGAAGCAGTGAAGGCTTGTGTTGTGAAGAGGACACTTACTGCTGAGGATGTAGAGAAGACCGGGGGGAAGGGTATGCCTGTGTCCGAGGGGGTCTGAGGAAGCTTTCCGGGCCCAGAGTGAAGGAGGTCTCGAAGGCTAGAGCCTTCAGTTTTGTTGTTGGAGGCAGCGGGACCCAGTAACAGACTGTTGAAAAGCTTCGGAGTCAAAGGAGAGACCTTTGCAGTGGAGTTGAACGAGTCCAGCCCAAAGGGCGAATGAGACTCTTTAGTGAGCACCGACCTCAGGGACCCTGCTTCTGTAAGAACATAAGTGGGAATGGAATTAGGCAACAAGCAATACCCAGCAGGCCACTGACTCAAAGACCAGCCACGCGGGGGAGGAGGGAAGACTCTCCCCTCCCCTGCTCTCAAACTACCTACTGTTTGTCTCAGCCAAGCCTGTGAGCTCTGACTACAGCAGGTTCATGGCTAAGGAGAAGCTCTTCTACTTCTTTCTCTCTTTTCCAGATCTGGATTTCAAACTTCCTTCCCACCCATCTTTGGTCTCCCTCACTGTCTAAGACAGTGTTTTTCAAGTGGGTCTCCAGAACACTTGTACTGGAATCACCTGGAATGCTTGTTAAAAATGGAGATTCTTGGTCTCACTCTAAGAGCTGATCTCATAGTTCTGGCTGGGCACAGGATCTGCATTTTTAATGATTCCCCAGGTGATTCTTTTGGTCACTGAAAACCAAGTCTAACCCTCAACCCTGGCTGCATAACAGAACCATCTGGGGAGCTTGTTACATAATTCTGACTAAAGAGGTCTTGGGTAGAGCCTAGGCATGTGCCTTTTGTTAAAAAAAGAAGCTCCACGTCTGGGAAGAAGCTGAAAGAGGTTCCTTTATTTTACGTGATAAGCTAGAGAAAGCAAGTGGCATGTTTCATAAATGTGGATGGTAATGTGTGAGTTTGAAGAATCCAAGAATAACTCAAGTGTTCCACCCATAAGCAGGGCAGAGTCTTGTGTTCACCTCACCTTTTGTTTCCTCTTTAGCCTTCTGAGTCGCTAAGTCCGCCAACCAGTGCAGGGCAGAGGAGGGGGGAGCTGTGTCAGGGCAAGGGGGCCTGACGGCTCTTAGATCACTGTTGCTATTCGATCCCGAACCGTCTGCTTTCAGAAGCTCCTCAGGTCTGATGTCGGTGCCGTCAGCTTTGGGAACATGGTTGGTCTCTGGGGCTGGTACCGTAGCAGCTCCTCCTCCGCCTGAGAAGGTGGTTTCATTTCCAGACGAGGCACTAGGGTTCATGCTAGGAAGCTAAAGCACAGCCAGCCAACATGGTTAGAGTGCTGTCCTTGTGCAGAAAGAATAAAACACAAACAATAATGGCTGCTGGTACTAAATAGGTTTGGGAAAACAATCTGAAATTGTTCTATACACTGCTATGTCATTCATTTATGAGTTTAAGATATTTAGTGAGTCCTAATGTGACACAAACTATACTAGGTTCCATGGAAAGAGCAGTAAACATAAATAAAATAAAAAACAAAATATACTTTCAGGTTTTATTAAAATGTATTTATTTAGCATGCCTGATGCTCAATTTTGCAATGGCAAATTGGTGATTAGAACTTGACCTCAGAGAGCTGTTCTGATGATTAAATGAATAGGATATGCAAAGAGCTTAGCATAGTGTCTGGCACATACAAATGCTCAATAATGTTTATTATTCTATTACTGAATTCTCCAGATGGTTTGTTCTAATATGTCAACTATACTAAAAATATATCTTGAGGTCCCTCAGCATTAATCCCTGTGCCTTTTACTGATCCTGTGTTAGCAGCCCTTCAAATGTGAGCACAGAGTTGTGTGTGATTAAAAAAAAAAACAAAACCAGCCACTTCTTCACAATAGCCACTATCAAACCAGAATGACCTCCCCTTCTGAGAGAGCAATGAGAAAACCCCTGCCTCTCTCTGGAGGCTTGGGCCTGCTTTCTGGTCAGTGATTCCAGTTCACCAGGCCATCACATTTCTTTCCTTAGTACCTAACACGACAAGGATAGGGACCATGCACACAGACAGGACTGCATTCCTAGTAACCTCTTCTATACTCTTCACCTACACAAGGACCTGGGGGTTGAAACCTTGACAAGGTGCAAAGAATTTCTTTCTCTGTGCTATTTATCAAACAAGTTTGAACTGGTTTTAAAGATGAATGAAGAGAAACTTGTACCGGTCAAGGGGAATTAAAATCCCTTGAATAACTTTTTTGGGGCTCCCTCTAGAAAGGCTTCTCTGTCCCAAAGAAATCCTTCAGTAGCCAGGGACAACAGAGATGCAAGCGGAGCATTTCCTGGTACTAAGAACTTAAGGTTCTTTCCATTACACCCCCACAATCCACCTTACCTGTGACATCCCATTGGTGACAGCAGGTCTCAACACAGATTTGTTCTGCCGACTAATACAAGGGCAGTTTGCTTTAATTCCCCACTTGCCCCGGGCAGCATGTACCATGTCTCCAATATTGTAAAGAGCTGGAAAAAAGACAGGAACAATATCTTAGAAATCTTGTGCGTGCCTGGTATTGTGCTAAGAACCTTATTTACGTTATCTCCCTTAATCCTTATCACATTTCAGTGAGGTAGCAGCTTTAACCCTCAACTTGTGATGAAACTGAGACTCGGAGAAATTAGGTCATTTGCTGAAGTACCTGTATATATAGTTGGTAAATGGAAGTACAAAGGACTTTAACCCAGGGGTATCTAGCCCTCAAGTCCTGTGTACTCTTAACCACTAGGCTACACCCTTCTCCTCTCAGTCAACAATACAAGGTATTTTCTAAGAGAAACTTAAGGGGTAGTATCCTTAATGTTCAAGAGTGTACAAGCATTTTGAATTGTGTACTTGAGATCTTGTGTACTGTAAGTTATACCTTAAAAAAAGAAGAGAGGAAAAAAAAATAACCAATGTAGACTTTACATAAACATTTAACCAATAATTGGGTCAGCAGGGAGCAGCCATCCTACTATGGTATTTGTGGAGCTTTTCTGCTTAGAAGCACTGGGGTATAAAGGATCCGGAGGTGCCCCACCAAAGTAGAGGAGAAAATAGGCAGTAAATTTGCCATCTTCAATGCAGGTATGTTACCGGAAATGTGGAAGATGGAAATAGACTTTGGAGGAATCACAGAAGTAAGCCAGGACTGCGACACAAACATGACCATTCGTTCCTACGGTTAAGCGGCCTTCCTCATGGATTCAGGAGATTCGATTAGCTTCAGCTGGATTTTTACAAGCCTAAAATCAAACGGCTTTCTGGAAGTGTGGGGGAACTGGCTTTCTCTATTCTGGTCCTGCCAACCACAGAAACGTAAAATGGTATCTGGAAAAGTAACCAACCTGTCCTACCAGAAAGGTGAAGCCAAGTGTGTGCCCTGGCTGCACACACATATTTATCTAAGATTCAAATCTTCAGAGAAATCTGGTGAGGCCTAAAAAAAAAACCAGGCCGAGATAAACCTTCACCCAGTTTTGTGTGTGTGAACTGTACCTCCATTAAAAACACTTCCCCCCTCCCCGCCACATCAAACCAAAAAAAATTATTCCCTCACCTGTGCCAGGGATGATCTGTGTGGGCATGAGATTCTCTGGTTCATGGGATTGCCCCTTTGCACACTTCAACCAGGAGAACACTTCCTCATCACCCATCTCTTCCGTCTCTGAAACAGAAATGAAACGACTTCACTTACTTTATGAGGGTTAGCAGATGTATCCCTCTGTGATTTGGAGTTTTAGTCCTTAGAGGCCAATTTTCTCCTGGGCCAAAGAAGATAAAAAATCTGCTTCAATGATTTATCGTATTTTTAAATTGTATTTACATACAACAAATACAACAACTTAAAGTGTGCATGTCAATGACTCTTGACAAATGGCAAATGTCTACAGTTGCCTAAGCACTTCCAGAACCACAGTACCGAACATTTCCATCCTCTTTCCTAAGGTTCTGTTGCCAATCAATATCCTTTCCATAATGCCTGGTCACCACTAATAAACTGTAACACTGAAGGTTTCCTTTTTCTAGGATTTCACATAATTGGAATCATAGTCATCTGTGTTGGGCTTTCTTCATTTAGCTTGAATTTGAGATTCATCCATATTGTTGCATGTTATCAGTAATTCATTCCTTTTTAAGGCTGACTACTATTCCGTGGGAGGGATGAACCACATTTTGTTTACCCATTCATTCATTAACTGGTGATCAGTTGGTCAATTTCTAATTTTTTATTATTATGTATAAAGCTGCTATAAACATTCAAGTACCAGCCTGTGTGTGGACATGTTTTCATTTTTCTTATAAATACCTAGGAGTGGGATGCTGGATCATTTAGGTTCAAAAAAAATTTTTTTAAGGTATCATTGCTATACAATCTTATGAAGGTTTCACATGAGCAACATTGTGGTTACTACATTCACCTGTATTATCAAGTCCCCCCAACACCCCACCACAGTCACTCCCGTATATTCATCACAATATTCAGCATAGTAAGATGTTATAGAGTCACTACTTGTCTTCTGTGCTGTACTGTCTTCCCTGTGCCTCCTCTACATTATGTGTGCTAATCATAATGCCCCTTAATCCCCTTCTCCCTCCCTTCCTGCCAGCCCTCTCCAACCCCTTTCCCTTTGGTAACTGCTAGTCCTTCTTGGAGTCTGAGTCTGCTGCTGTTTTGTTCCTTTAGTTTTTGCTTTGTTGTTAATACTCCACAAATGAGTGATATCATTTGGTACTTGTTTTTCTCCGCCTGACTTATTTCACTGAGCACAATACCCTCTAGCTCCATCCATGTTGTTGCAAATGGTAGGATTTGTCTTCTTCTTATGGCTGAATAATATTCCATTGTGTATATGTACCACATCTTCTTTATTCATTCATCTATTGATGGACACTTGGGTTGCTTCCATGTCTTGGTTACTGTAAATAGTGCTGCGATAAACATAGGGGTGTGTACATCTTTTTGAATTTGTGATCTTGTTTTCTTCGGGTAAATTCCTAGGAGTGGAATTCCTGGGTCAAATGGTATTTCTATTTTAGTTTTTTGAGGAACCTCCATATTGCTTTCCACAATGGTTGAACTAATTTACATTCCCACCAGCAGTGTAGGAGGGTTCCCCTTTCTCTGCATCCTCTCCAGCATTTGTTGTTCCTTGTCTTTTGGATGGTGGCCATCCTTACTGGTGTGAGGTGATATCTCATTGTGGTTTTAATTTGCATTCCCCTAATGATTAGCGATGTGGAGCATCTTTTCATGTGCCTGTTGGCCATCTGAATTTCTTTGGAGAAGTGTCTGTTCAGATCCTCTGCCCATTTTTTAATCAGGTTATTTGCTTTTTGGGTGTAGAGGTGTGTGAGGTCTTTATGTATTTTGAATGTTAACCCCTTGTCGGATATGTTGTTTGTGAATATATTCTCCCATACTGTAGGATACCTTTTTGTTCTCTGATGGTGTCCTCTGCTGTACAGAAGCTTTTTATTTAGTTTGATGTAGTCCCATTTGTTCATTTTTGCTTTTGTTTCCCTTGCCCAAGGAGATGTGTTTAAGAAAAAGTTGTTTACATTCAAGTCTTTCAACCATTTTTAGTTTACTTTTGTGTATGGAGTTAGATAATAATCCAATTTCATTCTCTCACATGTAGCTGGTCTGGTTTTGCTAACACCATTTGCTGATGAGGCTGTCTTTTCCCCATTGTATGTCCATGGCTCCTTTATTGTATACTAATTGGCCATATATACTTGGGTTTATATCTAGGCTCTCTTTCTGTTCCACCAATTTATGGGTCTGTTCTTGTGCCAGTACCAAATTGTCTTGATTACTATGGCTTTATATACTTGACAACACTTTAGATTTTTTTAGATTGATTTTAAGAATTTTTGCCATCCTAGTGGGCATAATGGTTTCTCATGGTTTCAATTTGCATTTCCCTGATGAATAATAATTTTTTTTTATGTGCTTATTTTCCATTGATTTATCTTTGATGAAGAACCTGTTCAAATCTTTTGCCCACTTAAAAAAACTGGGTTGTTTGTCTTTTTGTTATTGAGTTGTTAAGGTCTTTATTATAGATTGAAGTCCTTTAACAAACATGTGATCAACAATCTCTTTCTCGCCACCTGTGGCTTGTTTTTTAATTTACTTAACAGTGTTTTTTGAAGAGCAAAAGTTTTCAAATTTGATACTAATTTTTCTTTTACTTTTTGTGTCTTATCTAAGAGAGATTTATCTACCTAAGGAACAAAGGTTTTCTTTTTCCTGTACAAGTTTTATAGTTCTAGCTTTTATGTTTAAGTCTATGATTTACTTACATGATCTAAAGTTTTTTACACATGTCAGGTAAAACAGAAGTTCACTTTATTTATTTGAGTATGGATATATAATTATTCTAGTACCAATTGTTGAAAGGACTATCTTTTCCCCATCGAATTGGCACCTTTGTCAACCAATCAGCTAACTGTGAATTTGTGGCTTTACTTCTAGACTCTCTCTTTTTTACCAGTGTTTTAAGTACTACAGCTTTTAAAATGTCTTAAAATGAAGTAATATAAATCCCCTAACTTTATTTTTTTAATAATTGTTTTGGTTATTCTAGGTACTTTGCACTTAATATGAATTTTAGAAAAGGCCAATTTTCTATTAAAAAGCCTATTAAGATTTGACAGGAATAGCATTATTAAATGATCTATAATTATAAAGATCAATTTGGAAGAATTGACATCTTAATATTCAATCTTCTATCCAATGGCATATAGCACATCTTTCCATTTATTTAGTCTTCTTTCTCTCAGCAATATATTATTGTCTTCTGTGTATGTGTCTTTTACATATTTGCTAAATTTATCCCTAAGCACTTCAATTTTTTACCGTAAATTAATTTACTTTAAATTCAATTTCTATCGATTTCATTTTTGTTCTGTTGACTTTGTATCATGTAATCTTGCTACACTCATTTATTAGTTCTTGTAGTTTTGTAGATTTCTTGGGATTTTCTTTATAGATGATCATGTTATCTAAGAATTAAAAAACACTTTGCTTCTTTCCAAACTGTATGCTTTTCTTCTGTTACACTTCTGTTTGTCTTTTCTTTCTTCAAGCTGACTACTAACTCCAGTTCAATGGTGAATAGAAGTGGCAAAAAGCAGGCATCCTTGCTTTATTCCTGATCTTAGGAGGAAAAATTCAGTCTTTCACATTATGTTAGATGTTCCTAGCCATACCTAGTTCAGTGTTTCTCAATCTTTCTTTCTTTTCACACACACCCCGCCAGCAAAGAACCTTTTAGACTTTCTGTAATTGTGGTATCCACCCCAAGAAATTTGAGTACAAGATACACCATCCATCCCATTTTTTTGTTTTACTTTTCTCCTCCTTTTGAATTAACTATTTTTTATGATTTGATTTTGTCACCACTTTTGGTTTACTAGCTATATACCTCTTTATTTCTTGGTGTTTGCTTTAGGGTTTGTAGTATCTTTATCATCAAACATTATACCACTTCACATGTAGTGTAAGATCCTTACCGAACTATAATCTCTCCCTCCTTTCCTTTTTTATTATTGTTATATATTTGAATTGTACATCATTACAAACCCCACAATACAGTTACTACCTTTGCTTTTCACTTTAAAAAGATTAAAAATAAAAAAGAATATTTTTTATATGTACCTACATATTTACTATGTAAGATGTTCACTGTTCCTTTAATGTAAATCCAAATTTCCGTATCGTTTATCATTTCTTCTGCCTGAATAAACGACATTTACCCCTGTAGGAAGCATCTGCTGGTGAATTCTACCAGCTTTTCTTGGTCAACCAAACTATTTTACTCTCATGTTTGGAATGCTGGGTTAACAGATTCGTTTTCAGCACTTTAAGATGTTCCACTGTCTTCTGCAATGCATGTCTCTGACCCATAGGCCAGTGTTCTTTGTTACTGTGTACATAATATGCATTTTTTCCAGTGGTGCTTTTCAGAATTTCTCTTTATCAGTGTTTTTCTGTAAATTGGTTAGTATGTGCTTTGGTGTGGTTTTCTTAATGTTTCTTCTGTTTGAGGTTTATTATTGGATTTGCAGTTTAGTTTTTTCATCAAATTTGGAAAATTTTAAGCTTTATTTGTTCAAATATTTTTTCTGTCTCTGCTGTCCCGCTCACTTTCTGGAACTCCAGTTACATGTTTGGTAGACTGCCTGATGTATTTCCTGTAGTTCAACAAGGTACTCTTCAATTTATAAATTCAAGTCTTTCTCCCTGTGCTTACTTTTGGATGATTTCTCTTGCTGTCTTCGAGTTCACTGTTTCTTCTGCAGTGTCTAATTTGCCTTTAATTCCACCTAGTTTTTCATCTCTATGTTTCATTTGGGTATCTTATATTAAATTTTGTTTCTCTCATGTTTGTGTTTTCCTCTATGTCCTTAAGCTTATTTATAAATTTCTAATAGCTGCTTTAAGGTCCTTTTACTATAATTCCATTGCCACTGTCATTTCTGTATTTGTCTCTATTGATTTTTTTCTAGATTACTGCTCATATTATTCTGTTTTTGCATACTTGAATACTTTTTTTTAAAATAAAGGTAGTATTGATATACAATCTTACGAAGGTTTTTACAACATTCACCCATATTATCAAGTGCCCCCCACCCCCCATGCCCCACTGCAGTCACTGGTACTTGACTACTCCTGACTGATGCAGAGCTTTATGACTTTTAAGTTTCACAGTATTGGATTTTGTGGTAATCCTTTAAAGAATGTTTGCGTTTAGCCTGGCACATAATTAAGTAACCTGCAGATCAGCTCGTTCCTTCCAAGACTCGCTTTATACTTTTATGGCAGCTCCAGAGCAGCCTGTACTTTGGGAGAGTATGAGTCCCAAGGTGTGACCCTCTGGAAGCTCCACAGTCTCACCACTCTGGCTGGTAGGAAGACAAACTAACTCTTGAGTTTGGTGAACTATTCGGTGGGCTGCTTCTGTAGGATCTTGTTTGGGCCTTGCAGAGTTTCACCTCTTGAAGTTCTCCCTCCACAGACCTCTCTGTGCAGCACTGTTCTCTCCAGTGCTCCGCCTCACCCTTCTCAGATCCTGAGCTGTCTCAGCTTGAGATCATCAAGCTCTGTTTCAGGTGCCTTTTCCTGGCTACAGTTTGGCAACGGCTGCCAAGCAATCAGCTGGGACATTTATAGGACTCACTGTGTTTCTTCCTTCTCTTAGGAATCACAAACTCAATGCTGCCTCTTGTCTGGGGTCTCAAACCATAGTTTCATATATTTTATCATTTTTTTTTTGGTTGTTTTATGGCAGGTGAACAATTCCTGCATAAGTGAATCTTTCATGGGCGGGAGCGGAAGACCTAACAGCTTTATAACATGTAGTACTCTTAGTTCCTGTGCAGACCACTTCTCATATATTAACTCCATTAATTCTTCCAACAACACTATGAGGATAGTACTCTTATCTTGCTTTGTTGACAAGGAAACTGAGGCTCTGAGGGGTTAAGTAATTAGCCTGAAATACTATAACAAAATATTGAAGTAGGTTTCAATTCCCAGGAACCTAAGCTCTAAACCACTGTTACAATGGTTACAGTGTATATCTGACAAGGGACGGAGGAGGAGGTCAAGGAGCAAGGATTCTTGACATATTACGAGATAAAGCAAGAACAAAAGGAAGCAAAGTATTTGAAAAGATATTTCTCCAAAGAATATAAATCACAGAGTGTATAAGCTCATGGGAGGATGCTCAACATCATTAGTCATCAGCAAAGTGCAAATCTAAATCATACAATGAGATTCTACTTCACAGCCACTATGAAGGATATAATAAAAAAGGCAACAAGTGTTGGCAAAGATATAGAAAAATTAGAACCCTACACATTGCTGGTGGGATTTAAAATAGTACAGCACAAGTAGTGACTCTTATGGCATCTCACTACACTGATGGGACAGTGACTGCAGTGGGGTATGGGGGGGACTTGATATATGGGTGAATGTAGTAACCACATTGTTTTTCATGTGAAACCTTCATAAGAGTGTATATCAATGATATCTTAATAAAAAAATAAAAAATAAAATGGTGCAGCTACTTTAGAATACTGTGTGGCAGTTCCTAAAAGGGTTAAACATAGAACTGCCATGTGACCCATCAATTCTACTCCCACATACATACTTTAAAGAATTGAAAACCATGTTCACATAAAACCTGTGACACATGTTCACAGTGGCACTATCTGTAGTAGCCCACAGTGGAAACAACCCAAATGCCCATCGACTGATGTTGGATAAACAAAATATAGTATATCCATAAACTGGAGTATTATTTGGCAACACAAAGGAATGGATTACTGATAAGTGCTGTAACATGGGGCAACTTTAAAACAGTACGCTAAGTCAAACAGCCCACTTACAGTAGGCCAACTGCTGTACAACTCCATTTATATGACATGTACAGAGCAGGCAACTCTAGAGACAATAAGGTGGTTACTGGTCACCAAGGGCTGATGGGTGGGAGGAATGGGGAGTGGTTGCTAATGGGTACAAGGTTTCTTTTTGGAGTGACAATGGAATGAGACTATTGTGATGATTATACAACCTTGAGACCATACTAAAAACCTGTGAAATGTACATTTTAAAGGAGAATTGATCTCAATAAGATATTATTAGAAAACCAAACCAAAACAAAGGAAGATGAAAAATAATGCTTTTTGGCTTGTTTTAGCCTTCCCAATTAGGTTGGAGTAGTGGCAATTTTAAGGCCTTACAATGCAGCAAAGATGAGTGAAGCTAGGCAGCTAAAGAGGGGGCACAAATCCATTCCTGCTTCAATTTCTAAGTCCTATACCTCCACTGGCCGGTTACCTTTAGAACTGCACAGGACAATATTTGCTCACCACTGCGTGGACGGCTTTTCCTGAGCCTGTAACAGTCAAGGCAGACCCCAAATCCACATTTGCGACAAACCCAATGGATATTGAAGAGAGTTGTTTCACATACATCACACATCTCTCGTACACCACGCACTGCTCGCTTCCATGCCACTTTCTCTGGTGGAAAGAGGAAGAACAAGTATGATTGGCACTGACCATCCTGAACGACAACAGAAGACCTCAGATCCACTGATTCCTACTCAAGCTGCTTTGTCCAGCAATAAAACTCAAAAGATTCATGAAGTTTCTATAACTGTAAGAAAAACAGAGTATATGGAATTTCTACTTCTGAACAAGTGTCAGTGAGAATAGTGCTGCATGTTGTCACTTAAGATACTATAAAATATTTAATTTGGGGGAGTTTGAAATAAAAAAATTCTCTTCTTGAAATGTAGGGCATAGTTTCATAGTACAATTTTCCTTGGCCTAGAAAGAAGGTAGAGTATGTCACAGATATGGAAATACACAGGTCTGAATAATGTGGTTCTAGGTGTGGAAGATGGCACCCAGTAACACTCCGTCTAGTCACAAACTGGTTCAAAGCGAACTGAAAATATTCAGAGCGAACCAAGTCCAAAAAGGGATCAAAATGCCTCTTTTGGCAGCTGCGCTATGAAAATGAAAAGCAAGCAGGGAGTTTTTGGTTTGTTAACTGCCAAAAACAGAAAAAATGAGGTCTGCTGGATATAGTTTGGCTATTTAGTTATTTAGTTAGCTACAAGTTTTATCAGCACGAATTCAGCACAGACAATGCCATCTGCCATGCTGTCCATCCTCTTTAAGCAAGAGAGAGCCAAAGCCTCCCAGTAGGGGTGACCAAAGACAAATAAGAGGGTGCCTTACGGTGTGGCTCCACCATCATCATGGCCTCCTTCTCAGACATTACAAGCTGGCAGAACTGGTCCCCGACATTGGCCAGGATGTACTTTGAGGTTTCTAGGTCTATCCCCTCTGCTAAGGAGGAAGAGGGAATCCACAGGCTCATGGCATCAGGGTCACTTTGCTGGGGACTCAGAAACCCCTCCACACGAAGCACCCCCTTTCGAGTGAAGATCAACCTGAGACAGAAAGGCAGAAAGTTAAATACATGGTAAACAGCAGAGCCAGCAAACAAACTCACTCTTAAAATCCTAGGACCTACAAGAAATTAAATGAGACTTAAAATACCTATCAGGTTCTCCACAACTGTTCCACACCTGCACCCACACCACTGAATATGACCAGAGAAAAACACAAAGCCATGTTCACTGTCATACTTGACATTCATGTTTACCTACTCATGTGGGCCCTTAAATTGCCTGGCAGTCACATTATAGTTCCCTGGTCCATTCCCTCTCCCAGGTGCCTGTCTCGTATCTTCTCCTTTCTTTTAAATTTTATTGATATACAGTCTTTTTCTTCTCCTTTCTTTTCAAACCTCAAACATTATTTTCCCCATGAAGACCTTGCTAAGTACTCCACTGAGAAAATGAAAGGGGCTGGAGGCTCCCACCACACCACCAACCTTTGTGCAATTGGGCCCGTATGTTCCATTTGATCTTCTGCTACTATGAATGAACTAGGTAGGTCCTGGCAAAGACCAGTATCTTCTCTTACGCTCTACACATCCTATCCTCTTGCATAAGAATGAATCCTTCCACTAACTCTCTCTTCTGTATCATCCATTTTCTATTCTGCAAAGAGTTGTCTATACTGATTGCTGCTCATTCCATTTTTTCTCTTAATCTACTCCAATCAGGATTTCCCCCACTAATCTATCAGAACTGTTTTGGTCAAGGTCATTCCCCCTTGTTAAACACAATGGTCACTATGAGTCCTTACCTTTCCTGACACAACTACCACCAACTGCCACAGTTCATTCCTTCCTGGAACTATTTCTTCGGTTGTCTTCCAGGATACTCACTGGCTGTTTTTTCTGTCTCCTTTACTAGTTCCTTCTCATCTTTCCCATCTCTTAAAGTTGGAGAGCTCCAAAATGCAGTCCTTGGACCGCTTCTTTTCTCTCTACACTGGATTCCTTATGTGATCTTAATCACTCACAGCTTTAAACCTGGACATCCAAATTTTTATCTCTGGCTTGGACTTTTCCCCTCAGCTCCAGAGTTGTATATCCAATTGCCCTTTCAACATCTCTATCTGAAAACCTAACAGGCATCTCAAACTTAACATGCCCAAATTAGAACTTCCCACTTTCCTCCCGAAACTTGATTTTCCTTAAAAAATCTTATTAGTAATGGCAACTGCATTCTTTTGAGCTTTCAAGGCCAAAAGCCATAGACCCATCTTTGACTCCTTTCTTTCATACTCCACATCAAACCCATCAGAAAATTATGTGGTCTACCTTCAAAATATACCCTTTAGCCAATCAGACTTATCACCTCCATCGCTGCCTCCCTGCACTAAGTCACCATCATTTCTCACCTGGATAATTCCAACAGGCTCCTAATTTCTCCCTGCTTCTGTCTTTGCCTCAGTATAATCTATTCTTAAGAAGGTAGTCACAGTGATTCTTTAAAACACTGGTAAACTTAAAACCTCTAACAACTTCTTATTCAGCATAAAACCAAGGCCCTCAGAGAAATCCTTAAATCTAGACCCGTCATTAACTCTTTGACTTTAACTCCTTCCCTCACCCTTCCTTGTTTACTCTGTTTTAGCCACCCTAGGGCCATGAACACACCAGCAACATTCCAGCGTCAGGACAGTTGTTCTTGTGTCCTCTACCTGGAATACTTATCTCCCAGAAAAACCTGTGGCTCATTCTCTTACTTCCTAGAGGTCTTTACTCAAATTTCACTTTCTCAAATCATTCTATTTAAATTCAGCCCCTTTATCCTTCCTGCCCTTCAATCTCCTTGCCACCTTTTTTTTTCATAGTTATTTTCAGCTGACATGCCAAATGTTCAACTTTTTTTTTCTTATTTACTATCTGCCTCCCCAGCAAACCTCCTGAGGACTAGAATTTGATGGTTTTGTGCATTGCTCAATCCTCAATGCCTGCAACAATGGCTGGCACACATTAAGTGCTCCATAAACATTTCCCAAATAAGTGAATCCATACCACATGGATAAACCATTTGGATTTATTTTTATTTTATTATTATTTTTTTCATTTGGATTTATTTTAAAAATTAAGGATTTTGAAAGATTGTTTAGAAGAAACTCCTCATCTTAGTTTACTAAGCAGAAGAAAAGTGACTAAGTAGCTATTGCTTGGTAAAAGCAGAGGACAGTCCTAGGATTTCATCAGTTACATCTTTATCAAAGATGCTTAATACTATCTCCTAATCTTTCTCCCTCTTCTCTCTATAGAACTCAAGTTCCTCTAGCACTGAAAATGAGTGCGTGGTCAAGCAGATCCATAATACAAAATGGCATCTTCTTGTTTGTATCATTGGTTTCAAATGAGACCCGTTAGGAATAACTCGATGTAGCTTGGGGGCCAGCAGCTGAGATCATTCAATTCCCCAAGGACAAAGCCACGTGTTATTTCACAAGTCACTACCACGGCAGAGCCTCAGCACAGACTCTGAGAGCAAAGGGGCTAAAGAAGACAAGGAAAGAGATGGCGAGCTAGTTTACAGACTCAGAGAAAAAGAGGGAGTTACGCTCACAAATGGAAACTGGAGAAGAGACAAAGGAAGGAGTTTGGGCACCTCCGGAAGTGAAAGAAGCGGCAGGCCACAGTGGAATCATCCTGCTCCTGTTCCTTAAACTTCCGGTACCGCTCCAGGCGGCACTCGCGACACTTGTGCAGGTGAGGGGCTACATTGATGCATGACCCGTCCTGCAGGAAGGGCTCTCCGGACTGCTTCAGCTTCTTCACTTTGCTCACATCCTTCAGCACCGACTGCCCAACTGTGGCAAGGCAGGGAAGACAAATGGTTCATCGTGAGGTGTAAGTGACAGTGACATGACCCTTTCTGGGTCAGATACTTATCCTGACCTGGGTTACTCCTCCTTGCACTGGTTGGGCATGTGCCCACTGGGTCCATCTTTGACAGGAAGGGAAAGGAGGAGGCAAAGAGGCTTCAGTTGGGACATAAGGACCATGGAGAATTTGTGGGAAGTGCCCCATTAAAGCAAACAACTGTGCGCACGGGTGAGGAAAAGCCCAGAAGGCAGAAGATAGACACTTGCTTCCAGCCCCTTAGGATATGACTGTTCTACTAATAAAGGCCTCTTAGGCTCCCATGGGATACCAATTCCTAATGAGAACAGCTACTTTTACCACTTGCCCTTACACAGTTCTGACCATAACCTCACAGGAGTTAGTAATGGCTTTTGGAAGAGGTGTTAAAACCTTCTATACGTGACAAAGGAGCAAACCGAGGGGTGACTCTCTTTGCTTCATCGAGTCTACACAAGGCTGTGAGAATGGAGACCAGTCCTCTGCTCCCCTAAAGTAAATGGAAGAGGCCAGGCCAAAGGGAAGCAGAAAGGGATGAGAAAAACACAAGCAAGGAGCCCTTGACTGAAAAAAATACTACTAAGGAACATCAAGGGCCTCTCGCTATACAGCACAGGCACCCTCTTCCGTGCTGATTTGATGCAATCCTGCCTTGGACCAGGTCTGATGAGGGACCTCTCCTGGGCTACGCGAGTCAACGCGCCTCTGCCACCCAAGAGCACAACAGTCATCTGAGGCTAGTTCCAGAGCCCCATGTATAACCCCAGCAGGATCACCTTTCAGGGGGGCGGTTCGCGGCCGGCCCTTGGGGGCCTGCTTCCCTTTGCCTTTGCCCAGCAAGAGCTCGGCACTGCGCTCCCCATTAGGGCCCAGCTTCCCCATCAGGTGCTCCGGAATCCCCTTCAGGCCAGTCTTAGCCTGCAGCTGCTCCTCAGAGTCGCTCAAATCTGACAGGTCACTGTTGGTGCTGGAGTCCGAATCCTGTCTGCAAGCCAAGCTTCGCTCATCCAGTGAGAACCTTTTCACAGCTTCAAAAGGAGCTTTGTTCTCCTGTGAAAAATCTGCTGGGGAGGACAGAAAGCTGCCTGAGGGCCTGCCAAAGACGCTACTGAAGGTTCTGAGGAGGGGATTGTCCTGCTGCCCAGGCGCCACAGCTGGCCTCTCCTCCGTGGGGCTGGAGGAGAGGGTAGGCATCTCAATGGGCTGGGTGAGGCTGCTGGTGGGCGAGCTGGGGCGTCCGTTCCCCACGGCAGAGAGGCTTGGGCCCCCGGGGGGAAGTGCAGAGCCCAGAACACCAGACACCAGTTTGGAGGAGTCAGTTGCGATGAAGAGGGTTTTCTTCTTTGCCAAAGCTGCTGAGTCTGTAGAGGAGTGAGACTCGGGCCAGCCGGGTGCTGCCTTGGAGGTGACAGTGGTGGCAGAGGCAGAGCTACCTGAGGCCTGAGACGCAAAGCTGCTGAAAGGGCTTTGTTCAACTTTCTCCACAAACGCCAGGAAAGGGTTAGAGGGCTCTTCTCGGGACAGTTTAGGGGGTTGTAAAAATAGATTTTCATGACTCTCTGGGGTGCGGGTACTCAGGAGGCTCCGTGGAAAGGCTGGCGTAAGGGTGGGCATGGACTCTGCAGGCACTTTCCGGTCCACAGAGCTGCCAGCCTTAGAGCCTGATTTAGTCTCTGCTCCAAGAGCGGATCTGCCTTTACATAGGCTCTCAAGGCTTTGTTTGAATGAGTCTCGACTGGAGGAATCATCAGCCAAACTCTCTGAAACTGTAGTGAAGTAGTTACTGGTGGGTAAAGTTTGGGACATGCATTGAAAAAACAAGTTTTTGGAGAGATCAGAGTCTTTCTGAGACTCTGGTGTAGAGCTACAGCCAAAAGAGAAGCCTAAAGATTTGTTCTCTGCGGCCGGAACCCCATTGGACTGGCTCCTCCCACTTCCGAAGGTCAAAAGTTGCGATGAACTTGGGAGAGACGCTCCAAATCCAGAAGAGGCCAGAACAGAGTTTCTTGAATTCTGAAAAGAAGATGGCCTGAATTAGTCATGCTGGCTGGCTTCTCTAAGCGACCTTATGATCTCTCTCCTGGACTGAGACCAACATTTCTTGTGGTTCAATCAACTTTTCTCTCCTGCAATTCCATGAAAACTGCTCTTGTACTGGATTTCACTGCATGAAGAAGAACCTTGCCTCAGACCACACAGAGGGCAACTTTAGCAAGGTGAGCTCCTGATAGCAGAGTATCATTAATCCTGCCACTCCCTTTTATTTATTTATTTTTTTGAGAGGGCATCTCTCATATTTATTGATCAAATGGTTGTTAACAACAATACAATTCTGTATAGGGGACTCAATGCTCAATGTACAATCATTAATCCACCCCAACCCTAATTCTCGTCAGTTTCTGATCTTCTGAAGCATAACGAACAAGCTCTTACATGGTGAACAAGTTCTTACACATAGTGAATAAGTTCTTACATGGTGAACAGTGCAAGGGCAGTCATCACAGAAACTTTTGGTTTTGATCACACATTATGAACTATAAACAATCAGGTCAAATATGAATTTGATTTTTATACTTGATTTATATGTGGATCCCACATTTCTCCCTTATTATTATTATTATTATTTTTAATAAAATGCTGAAGTGGTAGGTAGATGCAAGATAAAGGTAGAAAACATAGTTTAGTGTAAGAGAGCAATTTTAGATGATCAGGTGTGTGCCTGTAGACTAAGTGTTAATCCAAGCTAGACAAGGGCAATAAAACATCCACGGATGCAGAAGATTTCTCTCAAAATAGGGAGGGGTGAGGTTCTAAGCCTCACCTCTGTTGATCCCCAATTTCCCACCTGATGGCCCCCCTGCGACTGTGCCTGTCTTAGGTTGTTCCTCCCTTGAGGAATCTTACCCATCTCTGGCTAACCAGTCATCTTCCGGGGCCATACAGGGAAATGTAAAGTTGGTAAGTGAGAGAGAGGCAATATTGTTTGAAAAGGTTAGCTTTTTACTTCTTTGCAGATTTATGCCCTGCTGCCACTCCCTTTTTTAGCCAACTGATTGTCACTGCACTAGGAGGCTGTGTAGGCTACTATTTGGACATGAAGACTCCATCAGGAGACTGAAGAAAAGAGTTCTGACAGACATCAGTTTTTGTTTTGCAATATACCTATTGACCCTCCCTGTAACATTAAGCTACCTTAAGGACTTCAGGGCTCTTGTTTTAAAGTTTTATTTAAACGACTGCAAGTTGCCCATCTTACAAAAGTGACTTCAGACCCATGACAAACCCACTGTACATTTAAGGAAAAGATTTCTCTTTATTCCTAAGTCCCTAAGATGGACCCTATTGGAATTTGGCCATATATTTGTGGTTCTAAGTCAACTTATAAGTTGAATATCTGTTTCAATTAAAGTTAGACCTAAAGATGCTCAACTAAAGAAAACTAGTCACAGGACCTTTTTGTTATCATTAGGATCTAGCAAGTCTCTAAATAGGGAAAGTGTATTGATACATGCACCAAAAACATTGCACAACAAATTGGAGAACAGAAAACTTTCCTTTTCTTGGCCTCAAAAATGTTAACGTCCATATGTGAATACAGGTGTGCATAAAGAGCAGGATAGCTTTCATAAATATTACACACCCATACTCATACCGAGAGAAACACCCACAGCAAGGTATGAGCGCTTGTGTACAACCTATTAATTTAATAAAACCCAGGTCCCTAGCACTTGACTTACAAACCATTACAAACCGAAGATAATTAAAAAAATTAACTTTCAGGTAGTAAAGGATGATATCTCTGAACATTTAATTTAAAACACTGGGAACAAAAAACTACTCCATGACTGCCTAATGGATATGGGGTTTCCTTCAGGGGTGATGAAAATTTTTGGAACTAGGTAGTGGAGATGGTTGTACAACACTGTGAATGTGCTAAATGCCATAGTATCGTACACTTTAAATGGTTAAAATGGTAAATTTTATGCTACATTACTTTACCACAACTAAAAAAATATTCCAGATAAAGAAAGCGCTATTGTTAAAAAGGGGGAAGTTTAATCTATTTAAAGTATTTTTTAATTATGCAAGAGGAGTCTACGGACTTTCTCTGCGGGCAGCACAGAGACAAGAGGCTCCGGCAGGCCACCTAGGGCTTGCCTCCAGCTCATATTGGCTACAGAGACTGCTTCAGGGCATTTTAACAGTTAAAAACTTGAAGCTCATTATTCTTTTTTTTCTTCCCACTAACCAGCAAACCATTCTCTTAAGCCCTCTCCCAACAAAAAAGAAGAAAACAGACACAGCCTGGAGGCTTTGCTGTTGTTTCACTCCCAGGACTTGACCAGGGGCCTTGACACCTGTGTGACAGCAAAGAACCAGGATGGGGAGCTCAGGTTTCACTACTAAAGTTACCCTTTAAAAATAGATACACACATGAATGAAAAATAATTTGGATGGTCCTTCATATGATTAAATTCTAAATCCTTTTCTTATAAGAAAGTGATGACAAACTGATTTCAACTCAATTTTGAGGACAAGAAGTTTCCTGGGGGCTAGTCCCTATTTTAGATTTCACATTAGTAACGGAAATACTCATTTCTGTACTTTGAAATATCCCGGGAGAATACTTAGGCTGACACATAAGTAAAATTACTGATACAGTCACAGAAATTTCTCCAACCTGTCTGGAAAATGCTCTGGAATCTGCATTTCATCTGCTCAGCTTTGCTACTCTAAGTAACTGCATTCCTATAGCATGTGGAATTTGGTCGATTTTATAATCCCCATTGACATTCACATTGCCTTTGATGTGGAGCTGATTTTACTTAATTTGGGTAATATGCTCACTTACAAACACTATAAATCCACATAAGATCCTCACCTAGTTCTTTTGGGAATGCTGGTCAACTAACAGAGGATAAACCGTGAACAGTGTGAAATTTGGATTTACAGGCCTTCTCCTCTTCTACCTGGACATTTCACCTTCCTCCCCATCCTTGCACACTAGGGATTCACAAACTGCATTTGCTAGGGAGGAGAAGAAGTCAGATGAAATGTATATGCCATGTTTTATCTGGCATTGTTAGACCTAAAATAATTTCATTTCAGGATATGAGCTCTTTCAAATAGAAATTTCAATTCTTTGTTCATAATATACAGTACTTAGCACACAGTAGTTTTCTACACATAATTAAAAAAATCATTTAGTGCTTTATCTTTGTATTTCATATTCCAGCTTAACAGTCAGTATGAAAAAAATATGACTAGCATCATAAATCATACTTTGGTGACCCAAAAGAGAGTCAAAAGAAGTGGTTTTGATATTATTTTCAAATTTGACAAGGGAGCGAACTTGACATTAACTTTTAACAAAATTTCCATTTCAGCAACAATAAATGCATATTAGATAAAGAACACAGTAAACTGGATACTACTGTGATTAATTTCATGAAATTTTCCAGGTAAGGCTTAAAAAAGATTAAGTTAGGACAAAAAAAAAGAAAAGAAAACTTTTACGGCCATATCAAATCATGGAAAGAAGCCCAGCCTAAAAAGAAAAATATCATAGAAAATCATGCACTGAAAACAGGTTGGTAACAGTAGCTTCCACACAGCCGTAATTATAGTGTTCACCACTACCAACACTGGAATTCCTTAACCTTGCCTCACACAGGCCTGGTAGAGGCTCAACCACTATGTGAACTAGATAACTGAATTAAAAAGTTTCCCCACCACATCTATTTTAACATCTCATTAAATTGGGTATATAATCAGTTTTTGATTAGCTCAAGTGTTCAGGTGACTTGTAAGAGCTGACACAGTTACTATAATATACACATTTGCCCAATGGGCAGTAAAGGACTACCCAGAGTACAATTAAAGCACATCTTAGACGTACTCCTTCCCTGTGGCATCTGAGATGCCTTTTAATGTGTTAACAACAAAGTAAGGTGAAAGAATGAACCCAAATCTTGCCCTGAAACAACTCACCTCTCCTGGGACCTGCAACCGGCTGCCTTTCTGTTTTTCCGGCCCAGTCCCTGCTGCAAGGCCAGTGTCTGAGATCCTCACCGTGGCTGGGGTGGAGCTGGCGGTAGTGACCACAGCTGCTGAAGCCACCATGCCCTGGCCAACTTGTTCCAGTGTTTTTCCTGCCTCTTTATTTTCAGCTCCACCCACCTCTGGGGCCAAAGGTGTCTGAGTCTGACCTGTGGCTGTAGAATATGGAGTGAAATGTACAGGTGTGTCCCCACCCACAGGCTCATCCTGTACCACCAGAGTCCGGCCATTTTCTTTGGTGTAAGTGGCAAAGCGGATGTTGCGGTTAATCTGGGGGACAAATGTAGTTGGTGGCTGCTTGGTTCTCTGATCGAGCCCTGGCTCTCCACTGGCATTCCCTCCTTTCCAGGGCCCTCGGCCTGCCTCACCTCCATCACTCCCATTACTGTCTACTTCACCCCTGTCTCCTTTTAATTTCTTTGATGCAGGGTCACACCCAGAATCCGAAGCACTTTTCCTCCTCCGGCCATCTTTCCCCTCTATGCTCTCTCTCTTCTTCTTTCCTTTGGAAGATTTTACTGCTTTTAACGTACCCCCCTACAAAACAAAATTCAAAAAAGATTTATTACAAGGGACCTTTCATCCTGTGGAAACCATAAACCATCAGCTCTACCCCATCTCTAGAAGCACCCAAAGCAGGTCCAGGTCGCCCACTCCCAATGCTAACTCTAAGACAGCCCCTCTGTCAAAAAGCTCCAATCTTCCTGTGACTCACATAGACAAGATAACAGTTACTTAAGATTAATTAACTTGGCAAACCTTCTCTTAAATAAAATGCACTATTTCCTCAAATGGACTTTTTTAAGGGTTTTAAAATTTTGTGGAATTTCTTTTATAAAACAGACTGCTAAAGCTAGGCTGGGAGCTCATTTGTCCCTTGATGAAAAAATCAGCTTTATTTCATATTTATCTCCTGTTTGACTGAAACTAGGATTTCAAGTATTGAAATATACAATTTCCTCTATCCAGAAGTCACTAAAAACTGGTGACAAAAGGATTCGTGAGCTGTGACCAAACCAACAGTTGTGAGCTGTGACCAAAGGGAAACGTGAATCCAGCAAAGCAGGTTTAGACTGCTCTTATGGACACTATAAAGATGCAAACTATCTCCAGAACTTATTTCAAAGCATTAAACAGAGGAAAGCAAAAAAGCAGACTACTATAGACCAAATTGCCAAATCTCTTAACTCTTCCAGTAAGTTCAGCCTATCTCATGAAATCTTACTTGTGCCTTGTTTGAGAGGCCGAACAACCTTAAAAGATACAGATTGGAAGGGGCAATTCCTATCTCTGAATACACTCCTTTCCTGAGAAGGACCAGGGGAGTGGGACTTGGGGCATAGTTAACATTCTTGCAGGCAATCTTGTACAGCAAACACTTATATCTGGAACACTCTTAGATTGGTATCCCACCATGAAGGTTTTCTTTTTAGTTGTATTCCGATAACTTTGACATAGTTTTATTCAGATAAGTGTTGCAGTGGCAGTGAGTGACACAGTTATTTAGCCGTTTATTATTTACCAATTTATTTACCCTTACTGCTTTTGAATATTTACAGATCTTTGTGCAGATCTGTTATCTTTGTTAATCATGATTATAGCTGTTATCACTGAAACTTTTTCAAAATTTATACTTCTTTCCAGTTCTTGTTTTTTTCTCTTTCTCTCTCCCTCTTTGTTGGCCTTCATTTCCATCTTTTTTCTCTTAATTTCCTTCTACAACTCCTAACCAAAGCTCAAGATTTATTTATGTTTCGCCCATAATTTTGGGAATATTAGTCTAAGTTCATAAATCTTTTATTCATAAGATTTGTTTGCTAAGAACTGTTTTCATTTGATCCTTTTAAAACTGTTTTATTCTTTCTCCAGTTTCTTATGGACACTATAAACCACCCAATTTTCAGTGTTGTGAACTACAGAAACATGATCAGTGAAATATCTCTTCTTTCTTGCTCATTCAAGGAGATGAGGTGACATTGGACCTCTAAGAAGGGTCACTATAAAACCTGGCAGAAGTGTTAATAATAATTGTACTTAGCTAGCTAAGAAGATAGTCTCATCATGGCAGAGCTGAAAAGAGAAGATTAACAACTGCTGCTGAAAACCACAGATCTCACCGCTAACTCATCCCGCCAAGTTGCAGAGCCTGGCTTATAGCAACCTCCTTGAGCAACAACTTCCAAATATGTCCTACTTACAGGGAGCTACTCAGATGTGAGTAGGTATCTTAGGACACAAGAGACCAGTCAGTACTCTCCAGCTATATCTGGCCAACTGAACAGTACCTGGTATATAATAGGTGCTTAATGAATGAATGAAATAAAGAAGGAAATAAAAAAGGGCCCAACACACCATGAAAGTAATGGGTGTTTTCAGCCATGTAAACACAGTCAAGAGACTTATCCTATTTGTGGTAATATAATAGGTAGTAAAAAGCTATTAAATTTAACATGACTCCTTTTTTCCTACCCTGATCTTGTTTTATCGAGTAAAGAATGACTGGATAAAGAAGATTAGGGAGAACTATACACATAGCACAATGGCCAGGACAGCAATATTAGAGGTGCTAGGAGACTATGAGGAGTATGTGGACAGATGCTGTCCTAGTCAGTGTCCTACTGAAGGAAATTCACACAGGATTCCTTGATTGGTTCAGATACTGATTTATAATATATCTTTTTTTGGGTATGACAATTCTGAATGAATCAAGAGTTGGCCTGATTCACAGTAATTATGGAGTAATCCACTGTGTGCTGAGCACTGAACTAGGCACCTGTTTGATTTGATTCTTCTTGGGATATGGAAATTCAGACTCCCTTGGAGCTCACTACTATCTAATGGAAAGAAAAAGAGGATATAGCTTCTACTCCATTTCTTATTGCTGGGTAGGTCATGAATATTACTACTGCTTATTATAGCTTTAACTGACTGCTGTATCTTTCAAATATACCTGTCTTGAAATAATGTAAGAAGAAATAGTTAGGCCATGGATTTAAAAACAACTAGGCAACATAGCCATAATTAAAGGGGTCTGCTCAGACTAGGTCTCTTTCTTGAGACAATCTTCTCTTAACTAGACAACACCATGGAGAAAGCAAGAAATATACAGTGGCCAGGGCTGAAACTCACAGGGCATCCATGATACCTTAAACATACATAATCTACACAACAAGATAATGCAAGCTTGTAAATCTGCTCAGAGACTCAACATCACTGTACCTCGCTCTGAGGTGTTGAATTATCCATCAGCATCACATGGATCAGTCTGGGATCTACGGACTTGATCTCACCACTCTACAGTAGGAGCAGAACAGCAGAAAATATGAAAAAGGGGGGAGAAAAGGTTTAATGCCTTATTTACCAAAGACATAGTTAAATATTTTTCTAATCTATGTAATTATTATCTCTTTGTTTCTACTCCCCTAATACAATGAAAGCTTCCTTAGAGCAGAGATCTCTACTATCTTACTCATTGCTAGAACATCTGAAACAAGTCTAGAATATGGTAAGCACTCAAGTATTTGTTGAATGAATGAATGGAAGAACTGAACTTGAGGCCCAATTTTCTCTTTTAGGATGTTAATTTCAAATTCTGCATCTCTAAAACCTTCCTATTTTGTATTTTACAGAAACCCAAAACCTTTAGAACCAAAAATCATTAAAAGCACCACTCTACTAAGGAATAAAAGCTTTTGAGAGATGCCAATGACAGACAGATGTCATATTTATGTGCATATCCTTTGACCTAGCATTACACAGGTAGGAATTTATTACAATAATATGAAAGTGTACAGTGCTATATGTTCAAGAATATTCACTGTGGCATTATTCGTATTAGTGAAAACACTAACGACTGAGATGTCCATCAATTTTAGATTAAATTAGTTATGACACATCTATTCCATGTGCAAAATATGCATCTATTTTAAAAAGATGAGGCAGATTTCTATAGTTATACAGAAAGATGTTGATAATTTACAATTAAGTGAAAAAGGTTAATTATAAACTGTATGTATTGTATGATCTCATTTGTTAATGAATTATGATTTATGTAATCATCACATAAACAGACAATATATAAGTATTATATACATAGAAGATATTTGGAAGAACATGGAATATATACCAAACTCTTAATGGTGGTTACCACTGCAAGGAGTGATATTTCCCCAGGGGAAGGGATGGCTTTCAATATCTACTTCATATATGAGTATTGTTTGAAATTTTAAAAAGAAGATTAATAATTTTTTAAAAACTCAATAAAGAAATAAAATCATTTATGCTTACATTTATACATGAAGGCTAAGGGCAAGTCTGAAACCAATTCAAAGATATCATAAACACACAATTGTTTTCCTCAAAACACTCATTTATTATTTTTCCTAGACTATTCTCCAGGTAGCTCTAGATGTTATGTTCTTTGATCACTTTATTAGAAACAACTTTTTAAGCACTAAGAGAGAGTGGCATAAATATTACCCAAGGAAATGTTGTCTGAATTTTTAATTAACTTTTACGAATATGATAAAATAATAATACCATTTCACATTTAATTATGGTTTTACAGATTTCAAACACTTTCAGATATCTTAGTTCTCAATAGGATGCTGTGAGGTTAGGTAGACTCCACCTAATTTAGACGAAAACATTGATAAGAAAGTTGAACAGCCTTCTCAAGGTCATACAGACATTAAGTGATTGAGCCCATGGTGGAACCCAACTCTTCTTACACACAGTGAAGTGCTCCATTCCTTTACACCACCCTCTGTAAGGGAGAAATGAACTTTAGATGAAGTAACACAGAGCCTCACCTCAGTTACAGACACCTCCATAAGACGCGTGATGGAGTCTTGATGGCTTACAACACCATAGAGCCAACTTTCTTCCCCCTCTGGTTGGTATACTTTGACCCTGTGACCTTTAACACTGTAGGGACCTAAAGGAGAGATCAGTTAGTATTAATATTTTTGGCTAAGCTATATTTGATGATGTTTTCTAAAAGCAGAAGGAAAATAATATGGTGTAAATATTTGGCACTTTCTGTCCTCTTGTATGTAACTGAATAATTAATTTCAGATTTACATACTTAGCAATTTAAAAACAAAAGTTTTCCCAGTGACCTTTATAAATTATGTTTATTTGGAATCTTTCAAGCTTCCGACTCTACCTTATCTTAATGTTCCAACTCTAGAAATGATACAAGGAAGAAAAGGAAACTTACATCAAAAATGACAGGCAAAAAAGTAGAAATGTGTAAATGTGACCACCTTTTAGGGAAAAAAAAAAACCAACCAAAAACCAAAAAATGACAGATAATGTGAAAATGTACACAGATCGGACATAAACATAAAAAAAAGTGAGAGGCCAGTAAGCTGACTGTACTATTTTGTTAAGCGACCACTGGAATGATATATAACCATTTACACTCTGCTATCTGACTTACAGTAACAGTAGGTGGAGAGTTCAATTTATGAGGTTTCTAGCCTCTGCACTAATAATAGTCTGAACAAATATAGCACCTGTCTTGCTAGGAACACAGAGTTTCAAAGATATTACTTTATCAGCAGGTAATGTTACCCTGCAATTTCATCTGGCTCTCCAAGGACAGTTTCTCTCTTCTGCATGTCTTACATGTTTGCCACTATACAGCTAAATCGTTACTTATTTTAAATTATCACCTCTCAGAATGATAACTCAGCCTCCTTAATTTTTCTATATATTCTCATACACATCTCTCTCTCTCATCCTGTCCACTTGATTTTCTTCTCTCCACTATCAATTTTTCTTTACATCCTTTCATCTTCCATACCTTTCCTTATTTAAACATCATTTTATCCTGATACTCTCCTTCTCCAAATGGGCAAGCTTTCCTTCTTTTAACTATTTAGATTTAATTTGATAAAAAAGAACCGAGGGAACTATTTTACTGAAAATCATGATTAACATGAGGTTCAAAAACGAAGAGGAGTGGATGTATGACATGAAAGAAAGGATAAGTGAAGCGAGAATCTACCGTTTATGTAAAATCTTGGGCAAAATCTGTACCTGAACTGGAAAAAGCTAATAATTATTTATTGTCATTCTTAAAAAACATGCCGTTAATGTGAATGAGGCTGTGGACACCTTCCTTTATGAATATACCTTGTACTCTAAGTTGTTTTTTGTTGGTGTTAACAGTCTTTAGTCCTTGAGAACCTTGTAGACAGTAAGCTCAGCAGGGGCAGAGATTTTTGTAGCTGATGGTTATACCTCCAGTACCTTAACACTGTGTCTAGTACAAGGTTAGTCCTTAATAATTACTTAACAAATGAAAAAAAAAACACAGAACAAGACACAATAAACCTTTGTGTTAGGAAATATATAAAGAGGAACCAGTGGTCTGAGTGAGATCCTGTTTTCCCAATCTATTCCAGAGATCCAGCTGACAGGAGAAACTCTTAACTCTATCCACACACAAAACACAAGCATATATGTTTATAGCTGCATGGTGTCCTCCCCATTCTATCACTTTCAAGATTGACTACACACTTGATTCAGAATTCAGGGGCTGAAGACTACCTGTTCTTACCTCGACTGAATATTTCTTGTAGTTTTTGGTCACTGATCAAAGCATTAACTGTTTCTCTCAGTGCAGTGTGTTCCAAAAGAATCTGGTTTTGGCTATCTGTTCCCATCTGGTAACGATAAAAGAGGAGAAGTGAGTATTAAAAAGAATAGCAGTATCTACCCAGATAAGAAAAAGCACCCCCCCGAGGAGCTCTTTATCAGCTTTGCCAGAGAATGTTCTGTAGAACCTAGCCTCACAAGATGCTCTGTGAAAAATAAGTATGCTAGGATCACTTAGATTTAGGAAACATTATATACTGTATCTTTCTACATATAGTAGCATATTTAAATGCTCTTGGAAGATATGTAGGGAAAAAAGTCTGTTTAGGTCAGTGTTTCTCATACTCATTTGACCACAAAACATTTTATTCCATGTAAATCGTTTTGCATATTTTAATACTTATCCAACATTTACTGAGTGCCACTCATAGAAGACTAGGACTACAAAGATGAATAAAGCAAGGTTGCTGAGAGGGAGTAAAACATATCAACATGGAAATCATCATTAATATTTCACAGAACACAGGTAAGGAGATACTGCCCTTGGCCGCCTCAGTAAGCAGCAAAACTTGAAAGTCTCCTAATCTTTAACTTTCAGACAGGAACCCTTACAGGTGAAAAGTAAATATTGCCATCCATAAATTCTGAAACTTTAACCCAGATGTCAGTTTGTTTACATGATTAACTTTCCCTTTTCTCTGTAACTGAAGCTATACCTAAGCTCTTAATATTTAATGGTGCTTGGAACCAGCCCACCTCCTAGCCTCCCTGCCAATGACGTAAGATAGGCCTCTCAGACTCAAGTTATAGAAGCTGCCACCTCTGGGAAGCCACCTCTTCTGAGACCCTTAGAATTGTGGTCTTAAGTGATTTTAGGTCTGAAGTCTTAAGTGGGGTAGGGCTGTATACCAGAGAGAAAAGCTTCAGCCACCAAATGTACTTTTCAAGGGAGCAGAAAAACTTTAAAACGCACAGGGAATTATTGGGAGAAAGAACTTCACTGCTAAAAGAAAAGGGGAACACCTTACTTTGACTCAACAAAGAAATCAGCAAGGAGAGAAATTAGCTAGGAATAGAGCAAGTCATACGTACCTGGAACAGATGCAAACCATTCGCATCTGACAGGAAACGAAGCTCTCGATCCAAAAGGTATTCAACTGGAACCACGGAACCCAAACCGAGTTTATCTACTAGGGGAGTGAAAGTCTATGAAGTACAATGACAGTAAGTTGATTAGAATTTGGAAAAGAAAATACGTAACAATTCAATTGAATCTCTAACTTCAGAGAAAATACTCATTTTTAATTTATCTTTTACTGTAGTAAACACAGAGAAGCTAAAGCACAAGTCCTCTGAAACATACTCAACCCAGCACCTGCCCCTCAAATAACCACAGGAAGCAAACTAGAGCAGAAAGCCGGCTCAATACTCTTATTTACAGCTAAGAAGGACAAAAAGAATGAGAAATTTCTCATTCTTTCTAGGGATCTGACTAATCTTGCCAGAGTTCAAGAGGGCTAAAGTACAGTAAATTCCTAGAATAAACAGTTACATCATTATCATCTCTAAAACTCGTGAAATTGTTGAGATTTCTAGAATAACCGCTGTTATGATAAATTCATTACTGTTTCACAAACAGCCTACAAAAGTCACCAGCCAGGGGCCTGTATTCATTTAAGTGTCTTTTATAAGTTCAACTGAAGCATGGCCTTAAAAACAAAGGCAAAAAGACAGCTTTGTAAGGTGATGATATGTATAATTAAAAAGAAAAATATTTGGTTATAATTTAATTTGGTTACCCACAGGAGAATTAGATTAAAAAAAATTAACCATTTATACCTATAATTTGTTAATGAGATAGAAACAAACAGATACTTTCAGAATTAAATTTTATAGCACTTAATAACTTAAAAAACCTTTAAGCATAAGCAACAAAGCAATAATAAACAAGTGGGACTACATCAAACTAAAAAGCTTCTGTACAGCAAAAGAAATGAAGAACAGAATGAAAAGTCATCATAAAAATGAGAGAAAATATCTGCAAGTCATATCTGAGAAGAGGTTATTATATAAAATATAAAAAGAACTCAATTCAATAGCAAAAAAAACCAATCTCTTTAAAGAATGGACAAATCACCTGAAAAGACAATTTTCCAAAGAATATATACATACAAATGGCCAGCAGGTACATGAAAAAGGGGCTCAATATCACTAATCACTAGGGAAATACAAATCAAAACACAGTAAGGGATCATCTTATACCTATTATAATAGCTATCATCAAAGATAAGAGATAACAAGTGCTGGCAAAGACACAGAGAAAAGGGAACTCTTGTGCACTGCTGGTAGGAATGTAAATTGGTACAGCCACTATGGAACAGTACAGAGGTTCCTCAAAAAATAAAAGATAGACATACCATATGATCCAGCAATCCCACTTCTGGGTATATACTTGAAGGAAATGAAATCACTACTTCGAAGGGATATCTGCACCCCCATGTTCACGGCAGCATTATTTACAATAGCCAAGACATGGAACAACCTAAGTGTCTGGTGATGGATGAATGGATATGGAAAATGTGGTGTGTATGTATATGCACATACACAATGGAATATTATTCAGCCATAGAAGAGGAGGAAATCCTGTTATTTGTGACAACATGGATGAACCTTGAGGGGGTTATGCTTACTGAAGTAAGTCAGAGAGAAAGACAAATACTGTATGATCTTAGAGGTGGAATAAAAACCCCCAAACTCATACGTATAGAGTAGATTGTTGGTTGCAGGGGTCACGGGAGTGGGGACTTGAGTGTAGGTGGTCAAAGAATACAAATTTCAGTTATAAGAGGAATAAATTCTGGGGAGCTAATGTACAGCATGATGACTATAACAATACTGTATTGTCTACTTGAAAGTTGCTAAGAGAGTAAATCTTAAAAATTCTTACTACACACACACAAAAAGGTAACTGTGAATCAATGGATGTGTTAACTAACCTTACTGTGGTTTCATTCTGCAATATATATGCCTATTAAATCATCATGTTGTACATAAATTTATACAATATTATATGTCAATTGTATCTCGATAAAGCTGGGGAAAAAAAAGAACATCTATGAAAAAAGACTAAGGATTACAAACACTGTTTCATAATCTTACTATAAGAAAAGACTAAAGGTGAAAAAATTCTTTAGAAACAAAAAGTATAAAATATTATCTAATATAAAAAGTTTCAAAAGACACAGGATAAAAGAGCTTTCCCAATTTTTGCTTTGGTAACTTCAGAATAGAAGTGTGTTAGGAATAAAATATGGAGGTCAGGGAATTCTAAAGAGTTCAGCTACTGGATAAACACCACAGTCATATTGTAAGAGTAAAGCTCAAATACGTTCCTAGCCAATAAAGTCACTCACCAGGGCTGGCCATTGTGCAATTGAGACTCGAGTGCC
This sequence comes from Manis javanica, assembly GCF_040802235.1. Lineage (NCBI taxonomy): Eukaryota > Metazoa > Chordata > Mammalia > Pholidota > Manidae > Manis > Manis javanica. The sequence goes on along the minus strand of NC_133169.1, from coordinate 85,508,746 downwards.
CTGGATAAGAACAGGGTCCTTCCGGGGTGCCCATACCAGAGACCCTTCCAGCAGAAGTACAATAACTTCTTCAGCATGAACTTTAACCCAGGAGTGTTGCTTCCAGTTACAGCCATCAAATTCTACAAAGATCTGCAAAAACAGATAAAAAGAAGTTTGAAGGTCACATATGGAAAAATCTAACACTACGATATATAAGCAGAGATAAACCCCTTGTTTTGAACAACTAGGAAAATTTTTAACTTGTTTTTAAGTTCTTTTAATGGATTTCAATAAAAATCAACCTTACTTCAGAGCCAGGAAGCTGGTCTCAGACTTAACTCTGAAAAGGGGGAACAGAGTTAAGGGAGCATGAGTTACCCATGTTCAGTAATTTTCAGCCTTGAATCTACTGAAATTTGTGACTCTCAGTTTCTAATTCCCATGTAGGCACACTAGCTGGGGACTTTGTACAAGGCTCTGTGGTAGGTTTAGGAATACAGAGAGGAATCTAGCACATTTTCCAGTCTCAAGGAGCTCATGGTCTAATAGATAGGAAGAGACATTTTTTACATTTCCACTGAAAATGACTGTGAACTTTTCCTTACCAGTAATTTTTGGAATAGGGGACATATATGCACATGGTGCAAAATTCAAAAGGATAAACTCTGGTAAAAAAATTATTAGGGAAATACACATCAAAACACAGTAAGGGATCATCTTATACCTGTTACAATAACTATCATCAAAGATAAGAGATAACAAGTGCTGGCAAAGACACAGAGAGGACTGGGAGGTCCTCCAGTTTTAGGAGGACCTCCCAGTCCTCCTGAATGTGGACTTTTTAAGTACCACTTTCTGCAGTGATCTCATACCTGCTAACAGAGGCATGTTGTCGTCACAACAATGCTTTGCTTCCTCCCAGAAGGGACACTCCACTTTTTAAGATGTACTTAAGTAGACACTGTAAGTTTCTGAAACCAATTCATTTTAAATGAAACTACATTTTTCTAATAAACAATATGGTTAGGTTTGGCTTTTCTATATAAATTCTGACTTCGGACCATGTTCGATAGAACAGGAAGAGCAAGACACACACATATAGGCACCAACATTTAAAAGAGCTACATTCAGTCCCTAAAATACAAAAGAAGGGCTAGAGCATTTATTTACATCCCAGTTCATTTTCAAAGAATGTTAGTTGGCTTTTGGGAAATACATGTAATACGATAAAATATAAATTTAAAAATCAAATCAGAGCCAAGCAAACCACAACAGGAAGTCGCTATCAAAATGTAAAAAAGGGAAGACTTAAGTAGGCAATAAGGATCTACACAGCGATATGACTGAATGATACATTTGGTCCTGAACTTCCTAAACCTCAGGCTGAAAATGGAGACATCAGTTGCATAGCTCTGTCTGAAAAGAAAACAAAGTAATTACTCAGGGAAGGAATGCTTTTCCAACCATTTGCCTCGGTAAGAAACTTCTCACATAAAGGTCTTAAGCGCCATGTAGAACTACGTCAGAATCCGCATAGCAGAGACACCCAACTGGGGAACCAAGGAGTTACCAGTTAGTTAGATCTGTAAATACCGGGGGCACCAAGCATGTCTTTTTGACTGAATAATAGAGGCCTCATACTGTATGTATTATTTTTTCAAATATATAGATGATAAAACAAATAAATTTCAAATCCACTAAAATTGTTAATGAATTCTTAACAGCTTTTGTTGGTATATATGTTCTCATCTAATCAACATAGAAATTATTACAACTATAAAAATCCAGGATACTTAACACTTGCTATGTAGGGGACCTTTGCTTAGTAGTAAGTATAGCATTAGGCTTAAATCTCTGTACAGGCAACAAACATTTGTGAACTGAAGTACGCTGCTGAAAAGTTATCCCAGTAATTAAGTTCATTATATAAAGCTCTAGTTTTATTATGTATAATATGCCAAGGAAGTTTCATTTCTACTTAAAAAATAAAAATAAAAACATGATTGGGAAACAAGGCTCAGAAGGGGAAAGCATACTTTTTACAGAGAAAGGGAACAATGAACTGCACCATATTTAATATAAGCATGGAAAAAAAATATATATATATAAGCATGGGCTCACTCATATTCATATATATGTTCTTGGGGAATAAAACACAACTTCAGGTAATCTGCAGGTAACTGGAAAGACATATATTTAAACTTCCATTTAAAGTGCATACTCTGAGACCAAGAAAGGTACTTGCAGCATAAAAAACAAAGCTTGGGGCTTAATGTTCTAGGAGGCTTGGATGTGAGTCTTAGCTCCACTCTGTTAGTTACAAAACTTGGCAAGTCACTCTTCCTTCCTCAAGTCTTGGCTTTCTGCCTTGTGATATGACACATCTGTCTTACTTCACAAACTGGTTGTTAAAATTAAATAAAGTAATGGATTCAAAAATACTTCGGTCAACTGCAAAGCACTACTTGGGCAATAATATGTCATAAGATAAACAGAAATAAAGTAGAAGAAATACTGGGGATGTTCAGAGGCAGAAGAGGTCATTCTTGGTGTACAGAGGGCCAAGATCAAAGAAAGCCCCAGTCAAGTCCTAGGGTGACCAGGAGCTACAGCACACTGTGGGAAAGGGGTGTGAGATGAAGCAAAAAAGACTTAATAGTCAATGTGGAAGACCATGAATTCTGGGATAAAAATGTAGGCTTCATCCAGGAGCCAATGGGAGATGTGGGTATGTGTGTGTGTGCATAAGAGCAACTGCCATTACAAAATTGATGTCTGGAGGCAATGGCTGAATTTTGGGATAAAAAATTGGAGCCTGCAAGCTATAAAAAGGAACATGGAGTGTTAAATGCCCAAGCTGAGTCTGACCCTGAGCGATGCAGTACTCTACAGGGTATCACTAAGAAAACCAGAGGTTAAGGCTCCAAGGTGCCCAATGGCTAGATGCCACGCTGCAGTTCTAAGCGGTTAGGCCCTTTAAAAATCAACGAGTCACAAAATTCTAAGTCATACCAACACGCACATACAAAGACAATACTACAAGAAGTCACTGTACTAAAGTTGTAATGACTTTTATTCTTTGTATATAAGAACTTGAACATTTAGAAAGTTAATATTTAGGAACTCTGTCATCACATATCTGAAAACATCAGGGAAAAGCTGAAATACCTGAAAGCCAGATTTCACCTAACTTTAATTATATCTTAACCTGCCTGGGCAAAAGATTTCGAATAAAGTATTTAACTTGACAACAACCACAGTGCTATACATTCTGGGATCCAAGCAACAGCTCCAGGCTAAGAGTGTGAATTTGTTTTGAGAGCAATACAGAATGTGGACCCACGTAAACATGTTCCCCCAATGGTAAGGCTTATTTCTGGCCCCAGCACTGTGCTTTACCTCTTAGCTAGAGTAATGGAAGGAGTTATGACATATAAGGTAAAGAATCATTTCAGATCAAAGGACATAGAACGTCAGTTCTTAAAATGCTAGTGGCCAGGCCATAGGACAGGAACAAGGGATATAAACTAACAAAAATCAGTGGTAATGGTTGGACTGAGTCAAGACTGACTGATAACCTGAACAGGAGTATGAGTTTATTTTAAAAAAAAAAAGTTTATTTTTTTTCAGTCTTAAAAAAATTTATACTATTAGAGTAAAAGTAGCAAATAGTCCTATGACATGTTACAGCTGGAACCCAAGGACAAGGTCTAAAAATATTTCCTTAGTTAAGGAGAGTTGGTGGTAAAACTCTTGCTTTTATTTCAAAATTCTTTTTATGGTCTATATGTGATTTACATTCATTTTAGTGACATTGAAATGAAATAAATTCTTAAAATCAACTAAGTTTGATAAAATCAGAGGGTAGTAATCTGAGTAATATAAGCCTTCATATTTACCATATAATAATCAGTTTGGATTCTGATTCTCCCTAAGGCCATTCTTAATACAATTAATAAAATTATTCATTTATTCACTCCCTCAACAGATATAGAACACCTCTCATATATTAAGTTTTCCACTTGCCAGGGCCAAGAACATCAAGGTGAATGGGGTAGCACTTGGTAGGACCCACACCCTAGATGAGCCAACAGAGAAGTACAGAAATTATTACAGAGCTATGTGACAAAGACAGTCATAAAGATTCTATCATGCTCTGTTAGGCTAGAGAAGGCATGTGCCTTGGGAAAGCGGAACAGTTTCACAGAAGAGGTGGCAGTATATACGCTAAGTCTTAAAGAACAAGCTGCATTCTGGCAGAGAAGGGGCAGAACAACTTTCCAGCAGGTGCAAAAGCAGATTGAATTCTAGAAGGAGGCAGCTTACTACGAGTAACTGTAAAGGGCTGCCTGGCGTGTTTAAGGATGATAAACTGAAACCTCATGGTAACAGTGTCGTTCGGCTAGCAGAATTGTTCTTGGTTGGTTGGTTTGTTTTTAATGTGGTCTTGAACATTTTCAGGAAGTGTCTGTACTCTCCAGTTGTCAATCCCCCAGACACCCTTTGGTCTGTCACCCAGCTCTTTTCATAAGCCTGGTCCCTGGACACATGTGAGTTTATGTTGCCTGCTATAGGTCTTATGAGGCAGCCACCAATAGTTTTAAAGAGGGAAGAAAGAGATCTGGTAAAATGTTTTTTAGAAAGATAGTGACATCTGGGGGGGAAATCTTCTTAATACTCAGTTTAAACAGGAATTCAAAAGAGAGACTAGAAAGTATTTTATACCTAGGTGAATGAATAAACACACTTTATTAAACTGTAACATAAGGAAGTTTTAAAAAATGAACTATATCTAATAAACTAATATGGAAAGATCTCCAAGATATATCACATGGAAAAAAGCAAGCTGAAGATTATTTGGGGGAAGGGGAGACAGGAGGAAGATTGGGATAGGAGGGGTAAATAGTATTGTAGACTTAGAAAATACTCCGTTTTTTTCTTTAAAATATGTATTCATATATAATTAACATTTTTCAAAATGGAAGAATTAACTTTAGTGTCAGGTTTGGAAGACAATTTAGAGAGAAGAAACTGGAGGCAGGAAGACCCATCGAAAAGTAATGAGAACCCAGGAAAGGAGATGAAAATGGACTAAACCCCTAAGACTGTATGAATGGAAAGGAAAGGAAATCAGAGATTTAAAAAATAACAGGATATGGTGATGATTGCAAGCGGAAAATGGAAGACTAAGTCCCAAATTTCCTTTTCCAATTTCTTACCTATATTATGTTAAAAAAAAAAGAAAACAAGCCCAAAATGGAGTCACTTGGGCTAAATCCACATCAACAAACCAAGATTAAATACCTAACTTAATTACAGTTTCAGCCTCTCCCAGGAGTGGAATCTTAAACCAGTCAATCTGGAATTACCTGGCCAGCACTAATGAGGTAATCTGCTCAAGAGACCCTCCCCCTTCCCCTACCCCCCACTTCTCCTACCCACCACCATCTCAAAGAAAGGTGACCTTGCCTGAAACAATTAGCTCTTTGCCAGCAAAACTTGTCTTGTCTCCTGCGTACAGGTATCTTTGTTTTGCACAGCACTTTGGAGCTCCTGTTTCCTAGATGGGATGCTGCCCTAATTCACTAATCAATGAATAAACTCAGTAAGATCTCTGAAATTTACTCAGTTCAATTTTATTTTAAGCAATTGTTAACAAAATATGAACTGTTACAAATGATTTTTTTACAGAACTATGGGATATCTTGACAAGGTGGGGAATTTCTAGAATACTGCTATTTTCAAACAAAAAAGAATTTTCTCCCTATGGTTCCTTTCTTCAAGAGGTAGCTTTCTAACAATTATCCCTAATTTTTTTATACTTCCTAACATCCTCAATAAATTAAATGCTAAGTACTTCAGTACCTCAGGAATGACCTGAATAAAAAATTCAAGCGTGTAAATAAATAGTGGTTTTAGAGGCTGTGGAATCACAAAGATCTGGATTTGCATCCCAGCTTCCCCATTTCTCAGCTGTGTAGCCCAGAGCAAGTTACTTGAGCCTCTTTGAGCCTCACTTCCTTTGCCTATAAATAGGGACAGTAAGTACCTCAAAGGATTGTTGTAGGATTAAATGAAATAAAAACTAAAAAGCCTAGCAGACCACAGGCTCCTGATAACCACGCATTCCTTAAGCAAACTCACACTAATAGATTATACATTGGTATGATTTTTTAAAAAGAAAAAAATTTGCTGTGTGTCTAGAATCTTAAATATGTGTATATGCTGTGTCTCCATAATACCACTCCTGGCACTAGTCCTACAAAATAATCCTAAACACAGAAAAGGCTTTATTCACAAAAATGCTATCATAGTACTATTAATAAAGCTAAAATCAAGTAATTTCAATATCCAATGAAGGGAACAGTTAAATAAATTATCCAGCCAATAAAGATTGTAATTTTCTTATAGAGCATTTATTGTTTTTTTCAGTTATGAGTGCAATATGTTAACTGGAAAATACAGAAAAGAACCAAGAAAATTAAAATCACCCATAATACAAAAGTTCTTAGTAATATGGGAAAATAACTGCTACATTAAGTGAAAAAGCACAACTCAAAATTGAAAAGATAGTATGAATTCAACTTTTAACAATTCTAAAAAAGATTAAAAGAATATGTATCAGAATATAAACAGTAGTTTCTAATGGGTTGTGATACTATGGGGGCTCTTTTCTTCTTATTAAAATAATTTCTACATTTTTAATAATAGGCATGTATTACTTGATAATCAGAATAAAACATCAAATGTTTCTAACAACCCAGATGTAAATCACAAAATACAATGGACAATGTACCTCAGTTTGGGTTCCCAAATATTTTTCCAATAATGTCAAGACAAAAAATTAGTAGGGAATCCATACTAATAAAAATATATAAAAGAAAAAACACTTCCAAGTTCAATTATAGTTAGGCAGAAAGACAGGCAGGAGTAGGGTGGAGAGAACTAAGCCAGTAAAGCCCATTAAAAGGGACTCAAAGAGTTAACCCCATAAAACCAGAGCACTAGAAAGGACTCACAGAGATAATCAGTTAATTAGTTGAAGTTTCAAAGGCCAGGACTGACTTGGAATGTCCGGATATTCCCCAGATAAAGAAAAACATCAGAGCGCAGCCCACGTCTTCATTGTACCAATTAGATCAGGCCTCCAAGGCCAAAGATTGTCAATCAAGGACTTCTGTGCCCTGCCTCATGAGGCACAGCAGGAAAATGGGACAAGGGTCATGCCAATGTAAAATCTACTTAGCCTGTGAAGAAGGCCCAGTTTATTTTTTAACTTAATCTATATGCTGTTCTTCTTCTTCTTTCCAGCCCCTTAATCAATTAAGTAACTTTATAACCAGAACAGGAGATAGACCTCTGAAGTGTAAATGAACCTATGTGGTTAAAGAATGCTGCGATCCAGACCAACAGTCACCTAAATAACCCTATTTTTTAAGACAAAAGTTCAAAGGAATTATAAACACCTGTATACATCATGCCTCATGCTGACCCCTTACCCAAAAGGCCCTATAAAACCCCAAGCCCTAAACCCTTAAGGGAGTCTCCTCTCTGAGGTTGCCCACACTCCCCTTTCTTCCAGTATGTACTTTTTGCCTTAAATAATCTCTGTCCTACTTCAGACAAGTAGGGAGGGGCTACAGAGAGCTCTGATTTGGACTGCAAGTTCCCGTGGCCGGGGTGACCCCGACAGGACTGCAGCTGTGTGATCATGCTCTTTAGTAGCCTGCCTGTATAACCTTAGGCAGGCCCACTCAGCTACTCTATTACAGAGTGAAATAAAACTTACTTTGCTTTCTTGACTTTGTTTTCACTCTGACTTCCTGTGACTTGGAACCAAGTTCCCTCCCAACATTATGAATACTTTATAAAGGGGACATAGAGTAGATATTACATATAACTCAGAAGTGAAATTAACCTAATACTGGCTTCTCAATATTCTACTTTTTAAGATAGGGTGGTCAGAGAAGACCTTTTAAAATATTAGAATCGAGCATTTGTTTCCTGTTCTTAATGAATTTACAATCTAGTAGGGTAGGTAAACTATGTATCTGGTTATATATGTCACAAGAAAAACTAATATTCCAAGAGGTATCCACAAAGTGCTAAAGAAGGAAAAAAGAAACAAAAAAAAAAACAATGTTGGGGATTCAGAAAGGCTTAGAAAGGTAGCAGAACCTAGACTGGACAGGTTTTCTTTTTTCTTTATAGGATTTGCATGGATGACAACATTAAAAGCAAAAGGTAAATGAGAAACAAAGCAAGGAAAGTCAGAAAGTACTAGGAAAGTGGAGAATCACCCAGTCAGGGCTGCTTGCTGAAGTATCCTTTCGACAACACCCAGTTTTTCCTGACTGATTTCTTTGCACATCAAGGATCCTTCTCAGGTGTAATTTGGTCTCTTGAGTAGACCTGGAGGGGGCTCTATGCAGATCTCCGGATAGGTTTATCTCCCACAGTAAATTAATAACCTTACAAGTGGATTTATAAATAAGTCTCCAGAGAGTTTGGTTAGTGTGATTCAGTCCCTGTGAGCCTGATTACCCCTGAATACACACAAAAAAATGGAGTTTCTGCCCTTGTAAAACTGACAGAGGTCACACTATGAGTCACTGCCAAATAATTAGGCAGGTTTTACCCTACAGAACAAGGGTAGGAGACCCTGGCAGTAGGCACAGTGGGGTGGGGAGAGCTTAAAAACCACTAACCAGTCAAAGGCAGTGAAAACTGAGAAGCAGCAACAGGTGTTGTGCCCCCCAGGCCTTCTGAAAGCCGTGCCTACAAGAACCCACCCCAGCTGCTGTTGAGAAAATCATTTAACAACCAAAAATGCCATATTCCTTACCTAACATTTCAAGGGGCAGAGGGGAACCTAAACCCAACATTTTAAAGGGTAGCTTGGGATGAGAACTGGGCAAGTGAGTATTGAACGATGGAATGAGCCCTTGGCAGGTAGCAAGTAAATCAAGCAACTCTTAAAAACAAATGGGTAACTAAGAAGAAAGATCTGATTGTGTATTAAAGAGGATGCTGGACAACTTGAAATGGGATCTTTTTTTTGGCTTTTAATGATTATCCTTACATTTCCTTTACTTATAATTCCAAAAGTTCAATAAAAATCTGAGTGATACCATATGCTGTTTATTAAATAGAAGTGAGACTGTACAAAGAATACACAACATGGTAAGTGTGAGTCTCTCTAAGCACACTTTTCATCTTAATTCTCCTTTTACAACAAGGGGTCTATTTTTGAAACACTGAGACACTGTTGAGTTTTGGAGGCACTCAAGTGCTTCCCATAGTTCATTTTTCAGGCTTAAGTTCTGTTTGAACATAGGATGAAAATAAATAATGGGTTGTACACTGGAAACATGGTACTATTCTGGACCTGACTAGTGATTATATTATCTAGAAACAAAAAGGAGAGGTACTTTAAAGTCCACCTCACCTGTGACAAAGAGAAAAGGTTGGAGAAGGTAAAAAAAAAAAATAGGGCAGATATGCTTTCACTCTTCTTGGAAGACTCCCAGATAGAAGAAGCATGGTACTAGCCCAGACACCGCTACAATTACTACATTATCTCCAATCAACGGAGTACTTTAGAGTCTACCTTTCCCCCAGATAAAGATGAGAGATGGAGGGATTAAAAAATAAAGCAGATAGGCTTTCACTCCTCTTCCAAGTTCTGGATAGTAGAGATACTAAGATACACATTCAAAACAAACCAGCCACTAAAAGCATCATTAAATTCTACCTTACAGCAAGAAAAAGGATGATTGATGTAATAAAATTGGTGCTGCTAGCACTACCAAGTAACAACCGATTACTCAGTAGAAGAAAAATTAGATCCCCTACCTCACAAGCCATTTACAAAAATATTCCAGATGGACCTAATAGCTGAAGGTAAAAATTAATAAAATATTAGAAAGAAAATGTGAACAATATTTATATAAGCTCAAGATAGGGGAGCTCTTCCCAAGGAAGTAAACCCAGAAGCTATTAAAAGTATAAGAGATCTGATTTTATTTTTCTGCATGGCAAAGCAACCCATAAACAAAGTCAACAGAAAATATATGCAACACACTTTCCAGGTAAAGGGGTTAATATCCCTAACATGCACAGAACTTGTAAAGAGCAGTAGACAACTCCCGTTTTTTTCAAAGGGGCAAAAGATAACTCATTAAAAAAGGGCACAAATAACTCATAAAAATATGTAAAAGGCCAACAAACATAGAAAATGACTAATAGTCATGAAAACACTAGCTACTATTTTTCACCCATCAGATTGCCAAAAATATTGATGACACCAGTGACAGCAAACAAAGGAAAACAAGTATCGCATGCTTCAAGAATAAAATGCTACAGTGTTATTGGAAACTAACTTGGTATTACCTAATAAAATAAAAGATACATATACTCCTTAACCCAACAGTTGCACTCCTGGTTGGCTAAGCTACAGAAATAAAACCATGATTACCCAAAAATATATGTACAAGTATATTACCTGCAGCACTGTTTGGTTTTGAATATTCATTATAAGGCGGAATGATTGAATAAGTTATGGAACACACATCCTATGAAATACAATGTAGCTACCTAAAAGAATGAGTAAGATCTATAAATATTGATGCCCACATCGTTAAATGGACAAAAAGAAAAAAAAAGCAGGCTGCAGATATTGTGTAGTAAGAAGCAACCCTTTGTATATGGATGAATGCTTTGTATTTTTTTTTGTACCAGTATTAAGAAAGATGAGCAAAGCCTTCTTTGGCAAGTGGAAGCTGGTGAAGGATGGAGATTGCTGGGCTTTTCCCTTGTATTCTTTTGGTTGTCTGACATTTTGCAAAATATAAACTTTGCTTTTACAACAACAACAAAAAGGAAAACCCATTTATTTTTTCTTGTCTGTTCGTTTTACCTACCACATGTATGAAGGTCCAAAGGTCTCTGCAGTTTATATGAACCAATGGTGACTCAGGACACAAAAAGGACGACACCAAGTTAGAAAAGAGACATAAATGCATAAAAATCCATTAAACTGACTTTATAACTCCTTTTTATCCTTTTCATATAAGAGGACTATTTTGAAATAAAAATTAAGCTACTATTCCACAGGAGAAGGAAAAAAAGCTGTTCTCCTACTTTGTCTAAAAATACCTCAGTAGTTATTTGTCACCATCGCTTTGATGGTGAATTTGCCCACCTGCCAAACCCTTATCAACTCCCAATCAGTAGGACGCTGACTTCTCTTTTTTCATTTTTCATCTTAAGGAAGCGCATGGCTTTGTTATTTTTCCAAAAAAGGGTTCATTAAGTGGATCAGGACTAATTTTGAAAGATGTCTGGGTCAGAAAGTATTTAGAAAGAGGATACTAATGGAGCCTAAAATTGATAAGTGTTTTCTTCCAATCACTTCAAAGTTTTTACTCATTCATCCAACCCTCAATTACTCATCCTTAACAGGGGGCGCCCTGCAACGCGTTACTCAAAAACCAAGCATGCCTGAAAACATCTTAAACATAACTGAATGAAAACCTGCCCAATCACAGACCAGCTGCTTGCAAACTCCACCCTTGAGTACAGGAAGAACACTTTTGATTGGAAGACAGTTGTGTTTACTACGGTGTGTGGTGCAAATTGGAAAGGCCCACATGTCTAGGGTCCAAAGGAACTCTCTTTAATGAAAACGGAAAACAAACGGCCAGTTCTGATTCTACACTGACGGCCAGTTCTGATTCTATACTAGTCATTGTCATTATGAGAACTTCATCATAGCAACAGCAATTCTTGAGAAAGCTGGCAAAAATTTATCAAGGCTCTGAGTTTTCTTGTGGTTTTCTCGTCCATGTCCCTTGATTTACATACAAAATAAGCATAAGCTTATTCTCCAAAACCCAAATTTGCCTTTGCTTCTACATACATAAGCTCCATGCAAGACCTCAACAAAGTTGTAATGTACACTTCGCTTTAATTTACAAGGATCCAAGAATTTTACTTGATCTGAGAAACCACTTCCACGGGTCCAGTGGTAAAATTATTCACTACTTAGCTCAGTGGGTGTCCAGCATCTCAGTGAGCTTCAAAAACCTCTGCCCTAGGGAGCCGAGCAAACAACAAAGTGAATGGGTAGCCATTTCAGGTGCAGAGCTCATTAGCGATTCATTTGATGGAGGAAAAAGCTAGAATATAAAACTCTGACTGAAAAGCTAGGGCAGGACTAGGCCTTTGGTCAAAGTATGCATATAATGGTGGATCTTAAATATGTTTTACAGTTAAGGGGGTAAATTACTGGCTCTGCAAGGGACACCTCTCCCCCATGCCAACCTAGCAAGCAATCTTTTAAGAAAGCACAGAGGAATTTAAATCCAAATCCCCTTCTTAATAACCATCCCCTGCTATAATTCCTTATTATCTTTTTACAAATTCGCCCCATTGAAGCCTCATAAATATCCAAGCCTTATAGAGCACAAAGATCAAAGCAAGTGAACTCAAGTAGCAGAAGCCTAATCAACCACAAGCCAAAGAACTTACAAAGCTTGCACATCAGGAAAAAAAGCTTAATACTACTGATCAATAGGTAGAAAAACGAGTATCGAAAACCTACAGTATCTCACAAAACTATCAAATCTCACAAAATGCGTCCCCGCTTATAGTGAATAAAATATCTGCAAAAGCAAGTTCATCAAGAACACCCACCTTCTGCCTGCTGATCTATTACAGTTCAAAAGAATCCCTCTATTTTTCAGTCTTATCTCACGAGAAGCTAGGGCCGCTATCAGAACGAGGAACTACAGAGGCTTGGTAAAGCTCAAAGACAGTATTTTGCCGCCACATTAGCAAAAATAACACATTACGGTCCCGAATGCTAGTTAAGTTCTATTTTACTCAACAACTTTAAATTACAAAATACACCAAGGCAAGTACTCAAGAGGGGCAGAGCCCCAACACAAAAGTTTAAAAACAAAACCTCTCCCAGGGTTGGGGGAGTAGCCGATCTGGGAACAGAAAAGCACCCCGCAGCAGCTCCATTCGTCTGCTAAGGCAGATCCCAAACTTATCAAAAACAGCCACAACTGCAGCTCCTGTCACCATGAAGCGCAGAGAGGAGCCCGAAGAGAGAGTTCCCGAGAGCTGGCCTTTCTGGAGACCGCCAGGCCGAGCCCGGCGCAAACAAGGAGGAAGTAACTGCCAGATAAAAAAGCCTGAGCAGCTCCAACTGCAGCTTCTGTGCCTCCCACAATCGCCCACATTCCCGCCCCACTCGGGGCTCCGGGAGGAAGGGAACAGGGCGCAGGTCTCCCGGGAGAGGCCGGAGACTACAGGTCCGCGTTTTTCAGGAGGCAGGGACAGCACCGGCCCAACTCTGAGGGGCCCAGGAGCCGAAGGCTGCGGAGCCTCCTCCGAAGGCATGTTTGGGGGGGGCACCCTGAGAAAGGGGTCGCTCTGGAGGCGGGGCCTGCCGGATGGAGGCAGCAGCTTCTGGCGCCCTGGCCTCCCCCCGGGGGAAACCGGGCGCGCACCCCGACGCGGAAGCCATGCGGGCCAGAGCTCGGGGTGCTGAGGAGCCGGCGGGGGGCGCTGAGGAGATCTGGGGGGCGCGGAACTGGGTCACCCCCACCCGACCGCCCCCTCACAAAGGCCCCCGGGGAGGCCGCCCGCAGGCCCAGCAGCCCCGGCCTCGAGTGCCCGCCTCGACCGTCACTCACCGCTAGGTCCTGGGGCACCGCCCCGCTCATGGCCCGCACCGTGCCAGCCCGCCAGGCCCGAGTGCGCAGCGCAGGCCCGGGATCTCCGCTCGCCGCCACCGCCGCCGCCGCCCCGGGGACCGAGGCCGAGGCCGAGGCCGCGGTGTCCGCGAAGAGAAGCAGCAGCCGCTTGCCCACTGGGGAGGCCGCCGCGTCCGCCATCGCCAGGCCCGGCCAGACCCGCGCTCCCGCCCGCCGCCTCCCACCACCTCCGCCGCCGAGCGCCCGATCCGCCCGCAAGGCCTCCCTCCGCACCACCCGCGGCCGCGGCTCCCCCCCACCCCCCTCCAACAGCCACCGGCGCCGCGCAGCGCCCCCCGTGGCCGGGAGCGGAGCCGCAGCCCGGGCCCCGCACAGCGCCCCCCGCGCTCCGGAGTGGGGCGGCAGCTCCGGGCCCCTCGCAGCGCTCCGCCCCAACCTCCCTGGGGCCTGCAGTGCCCCCTGCGGCAGGGAGGAGAATTGCAGCTTCGGCTGGGGTAGGGAAGTGGGCGTGTCCTTCAGTCCCCCAGGGCACCATCCTGGTCCCAACTTTCCTCAGTGGGTACCCCAACTGAGGCGGCCTTAGCTTGCCTCACATGGACACCAAAGATTTTTACTGGGGTGGCGGGGCTGAGGGGCAAGGTACTTAGACAGTTGGGTATTTTGAGCTAAATAGTTAACACACCAATACCCTACTGATTTCCTATCCTGAATATATGTACCAGTCTTCCTGTCATCTTGTAGGAGATTCTCCCTGTTGGTCCATGGGACACAGTATCTTTCTTCTCACTGGTCCACCCCATTCTATACTACCAGTACTTCATAGACTCCTTTCCAATTGACCAGTATGCTACATCCATTGGGCGTGATAACTACCACTTTTTCCACTGGCTAAAGGCCAACATGCTTCCAACATCCTGGTTTTGACTTAAACCCATGGAGTGTGTTCCCCTTCCAAGTCTGTCAATGTTAATAGGTCCAGCTGTTTCTCAATTCAACTTTTAGGGGAACTGGAAAGAAACTAGGAGTAAAGAGTATTTTCTCTGGTACAGGAGCATTTCATCTTACCACAGAAGTAGTAGGGCTGGAGGCAAAGAAAACCCTGCCACTCCTCTATCTTAAGTTCATTTAATATAGGCATGGGAGATTGATAGCTCCTGTCAGAAAAGGGGCTATAGAGAAGGAGAGATACTGATTTTTTTTGCCTAGATTATTCACATCAAGCAATGGGAAAATCTCAAATCATTAATGTTGGTAATGTCAGATACTGAGTATATTAATGAGAACAGATACAAACCAGAAAGATAAAGCATCTAGAAATAATCCATGACTGTTACCCAAAAGTGGCCATTTCTTTCACTCATCTGGTCTACAGACAGGAAAGAATAGTGGGTGGTTCTTTCTTCAAGACTTAATGTACCTACCTAGTTGTCTCCCATCAATAGCCTTTTCTTTACCCTTGACACTTCTTGTAGCAAACGTTGGGAATGGAGATGGGGGTGGGCACCAACTATTGAGTTTAGTAAAAAGTACAAAACATCTAGAGAGGTTATTCTAGAGCCAACCCTGTGGAGCACACCAAGGCAACATTTTGACTTTTTTTCTCCATATTCCTTGGGACTTGTATCTCCCATAGCTAACCTGAGGGTTGGATTCAGAATGCTTTCCTGGGTCGAGACACATCTCCTAAAGCATGTGGCTCACAAGTTATAGCTGGTAGGAGAGGAAAAGGGAGAATCCATAAGGGACTTAGCAGCTTTGCAGCTATCCTATTGAAATTCACTGCTAGGATTTTCTCCCATATGGAGTTTGAAGTACTGCCCCAGTGTCCAAAGCTGGCTTCTCCCAGCATCATAGAAAGAAGTGTGTCTAAGCTCAGGGATGGGAAGGCAAAGATGAGAAACTCATTCAACAAATATGACAGGGACTTTCCATGTGCCAGTAATTTTTCGAAGTGTTGGGGGCACAAAACTGAATAAAAACCCTTTGCCTCATGATGGAGTTTACATTCTTTCCTATACTAGCAGGATACTTGGCATCACAGAAAATAAACAGTAGAAAAACTTTAAAAAAATGAACAGATAGGAAAGGGTGGGAGGGAACCCTTTAAATGTTCAAACTTTACCCCTGCTCAAACAGGTGAAAAAAGCAGTTTTGAAGAAAAAACTGTTAATTATAAGTTTAACCATATGTCATTGCCCCACTGCCGCCCACCCCCCAACTGCCCCTCAAACACCTTTTGTTTCCAAGGCAGGTCACAACCCTCTTTTTAGAGTGTATTTTCATCCCCTCAAAGGTTCCTGCTCCAGGTAGTCAAGCCAATCCTGTCCTCTTGCATACTTCATTGGTATTCAGTGCGGAGTGTCACCAATTTGAAGCAGGAACCTGGGATGGAGGCTAAGCAATTTGACTCTTCTTACCACCTGGCAAGCCAACACCACAACTGGTAAAGAACGGCTATGCCTTAGGGACAGAGGCTCCTGCCTGGATCTCTAAGCAACTACACCTCATCCATACAAATTGGAAGAATGCTAACATAGGGAGAAGGGAGGAATAAAAAGGTCTAGAGAGAGACAGTGAGCTGGTTTCTTTCAACAAACGAACATTCCATATTAAAGCATCAGGGAAAATACCACCTTTCAGGGCAAAAGAGAAACTCTGCTATTAGGGTAATTTTCTAAAAGCAGTATTTTTAGGATGGAGAAATGGCCTAGGTCTTTGGAATCTGAATTCTGATGACAATCTCCCAACTCTCCAGGATAAAACATGTGAAAACTTAAGATTCCTGATCAAGTCTCTCTTCCTGTCTTCTCCCCCCTTTCAAAAGCCTACAAACCAATCTATGCAAGTTCTTGACTACACCATCAAGCATTTTTCAGAGAACTAGAATGTATTAATCCTTGACTTCAACCTGCTAGAAGTGAGACTGACTATAAGGAAGAGGAGACAGGTATAGTTAAGTACCAGAGAAACGGAGACCATATTAGACTGCCAGAAATAACCAGATCATAACAGAAACCTGGACCGTAAGACAGGACTGCTGTGGTGACAGAGGGCCTAGGGACAAGGTACTGTTCTGGAAGGGCAAAGACCCAGCCATGTCCTGAAGGAAGAGGCCTTCTCCTTGCTTCCTCACTGCCCTTCTTAGTGAGGAAGGGGAGAAGACACTGTAGTACACAAAGTTGCTTGGGAAAATGTATTATTCTAATAAAACTTTATTTTTTCAAACACAGCCACAGAGGCAGGACCTCATGTTTAACACACACAGACTTATGGATTTTTTTTAATATAAAACAAAGTTTACGAAAAGTTTTTTTCCACTTTTTTGTATTTGTAATCCCATTAGCACAGGGACTTTGGCAGCAGGTGGGAGTGAAGGGCAGCTGGAGCTGCCACTGGGCAGTCACCGGGCACAGGAGGAGAGCACCAGCCTGGGAGTGGCTTCACTCACACACGCAGGAATACTCACCTACTGGTCAGCCACACCACACACACAACACAGATGCAGATGTCTACCCAGCATCGACCACAGCCCTGGAGGGGCATGCTCAACTCTGGGTAAGTCCAATATGTGAAAAATCCAAAGAGTCAAAACAGCTAAAGTAGAGGGAGGTTGCTTGCTTTACAAAAGCAGCAATCACAGGTCAGCAGTCCAAATGCATCGAAAAATCGCATTTGGTTTACACAGAACTGTTGAAACAGATCTATTGTGTAAAACAAAATGAACCACCTTCTTGAAAAGGCATGTCCCAGGGCCACGGGTGCTTAGACTGGGAAGCAAGATGAAAGTTCCAACTAGTTAAACTTTCCAGATCTTAAAGTAATGGAGATATGGTATCTGGAGAACTTCTCCTCTAAAAATGGGGCCTGAGGGTTTTGAGGAAGCCAGAATGGAGGCAGAATTATTGCCCTCACTTCTTCAGCTAAGTGCCTATGGAACCCCATTGGCACTGTTGGTGGCCTACTGGAAACTGGCTAAGCCAATCTCCAGCAGATAGCCCAGTGCAGTGACGAGGGTGTCACAGAGGGGAAAGAAGCTGGCACCAGAGAAATTATGGCCTAAAGAGGGAGAGGAGCCAGGGTAGGGATGAAACCAAGGATGGGACACTCCTGGGCTCACTGCCTTGGATTCTCCAGAGAGCCTCTCTCAGGCCCCTTACAAACCTGGTAGCTCAACGGTATTAAAGGTAACTGGGAGAAGGGGAGCCTGGTAGAGGCTTGAATAGAAATGGCCATCTCCCTGGAGTAGAGGCTAGGAGGCTGGAGCCTCACTGACACTCCTGACACGTGGGAGACCCAGAAAATGACAGGTTCAATTCCATACGGAAGAAAACATAGACTCCTTCCCTGACATGAGGAACTGGGTCCCAAGTCCTCCTGGAAATGGAAGAGAAAAATACCTCTCTTCAAGAAGGGCAGGTTCAATTTGGTCGTGAGGTCTAACCAAAGCTGGATAAAGCCTCATAAACTATTGTGGTGGCAGCTTCAGTGTGCATCCCCACTGCTGAGAGTTCTACCAAGGCTACTGCAGTTCCTAAACCCATCACTGTGGCCACTGGGACCTGCTGCTCTGGCTCAAGTTGTGGGTAAGACACGAAAAAGGAAACTCAGTCCAACAACAACGAGGAGCTCCCAGCTGCTTCTCCCAGCCTTTCCCTCCCCGTAGCCAATCCCTCAGTGAGCCCCGACCTCCATGAGGTCTCTCAGGGCCAATTAGAGGCAAACAAACATTTCCTGGCAGGAGTGGAAGACAAGCCAACTACTAAATGCTGACATCCCCTTCCTTTTTCTCAAGCCGGTCAGAAAAGAGGCTGGGCCTCAATCTTATGACAGTAGGTTTCCCTACAGTTTGCTTCCAAAGGGCAGTGCTGGGGTGGGCTTACCCATGCCTGCTGGGGACTGGATGCTGCGAAATAGGTTCTGGGTATCAATATTGGGCCTTTCTTCCTTGTTCTTAACCCTTGGAGGTCAGAGGGCAAGGGGGAAAGGTCCCATCAGTAGGGAGGGAAAGAAAGGGATGGAGCCCTTCAATTCTGCTTTCAGTTCTCCACATGTGCTTGTATCTACTTAGAAAGCGACAGGCCGCTGTACACAGCCTAGGCAAACTATGAGAAGGAAAGGCCAGCTCGGAACCAATGTGCAGAGATCTCTTCAGCCCCCAATACAAGGTCTACGGGGTGGGGTGGAGTGGGGTTGTGGGGGTGGGGAAATGCTGATAAAAGACTCTTAGCTGAGGTCACAGGGCTTAAAAGACCCTCCTGTACCCCAAAAGAGAATCTTTGACGGGGACAGGGATGTTTATGGATTACAAGTCTGGTTCTGGAGCTACTTACAAAAAAAAAAGAAAAACTTGGTGCTCTCCTTTTGACTGCTTGAACAAGCCTGCTATCCCATGAAAACCCAAGATCCTGGGGGGTGTCGTGATGCTCTGTTAAGGAGCAATGCTTTCCTTCCCTAAGGCTACACAAACACACCTTTCAAGTACACTCCCATGCACACACACACACTCTCACACAATTTCTCCAAGGAGGCTGAATGAACCCCCCACCCTGGCCAAATTCTAAGACACAAGTGCCCTTTGAAGCAAAGGGGCTGGTGAAATTCCCCGAGCTGGGGCCAGCAGACCCCTTCCTGCCCTGCCCATTGCCTTTTCGGGGGCAGGGATACTCACACTCAGGGCCGCCATGGGAGGGTCTGCTCTGGGGCCGTCCCTCCCGCCACCAGCTCCGTTTATCTTGTCCTGGCCAGTCTCTTGGCATGGTTGAACTTCCTGGAGCGAGAAGATTTCCGGCTGCCCTGAGTCGGAGCCCTCCACTCACCCCCATTACCAGGCTGGGCCCCCAGCCTTGGGGCCTCGACACTTGTTAGTAGCCATAAGAGTCAGTCTGTGTGGCCCCAGGAAGTAGCCTCTCAGTTTTAATTCTCTTCAATCAGATTCAAGTCCAGGTCCCCGAAGTCCTGCTGGCACAGTGTCCGCTTGCTCAGCGCCTGCCGCCCCCACCGCACAGCCCCCTCCTCCTCCTCTTCGCTTTCACTCAGCACCTGGGAGGAACCCCCAATGGGGCTGCAGGAAGCAGAGAGGGGTGGGGGGCTACAGGCCATGAACCACGGCGGAGAGATGCTGCTGCCTTCCCAGGCTGTCCCTTGGAGACAGACACCTCCTGCACCTCCTGAGTATGGTTTCTGTCAAGTAAACAACAAAGTTAAAGAGGCAAAGAAAGATGCTCACTTGCCAAAGCACCTTGACCCGAGCTTTCACTTTGTATTTCAAAGTGTCCCTCTTTGTTCCCCTTGAAGGCAGGAGGATGAGGTTTGTGGACTCCCTAATAAAACTTAAAGATTTCAGCATACATGCACATTTCTTTGGGAAAAGAGCCCATAGTTTCTATCAGATTTAAGTTTAGAAACTTGTTTAGAAGCTTCATGTGGGCAGGAATATTGTCTGAGCCTGATACATCACAGGTGTTCAATAATGCCTACTGGTTGGTATGAACGACTCTATGCATTAGTTCTTCACGAGCTTTGTAACCCAGTGTTCTAGAAGGAACATAAAAAAAGTAGCCAAGTGCACAGAACAACTGCATTCACACTGGGAGGTCAAAAAACATTCGTTGAACAGGTGAGTGATGCAGCGGACTTCACAGACCCACCAGTGAAGGGCAAGTGACAAAACCAGCCTTCAGCACAAAGACGGACAGGGCCCTGATGAATGTACTTTTGGGGTTTACACATTCTCAGAGAGGAGAAACAGTGCCTTTAGCAGGACAGTCTGGGGTCCCTGTTGGAAGGGTTAACATGGGTCTCACCCCATTTTCTCTGGAACCCCTTGGACTGAGGAGTCTCACAGGACACAGCAATTTCAGTGCAAAAACTGGGGAAGTTCTGGGCAAAGCAGATCGCCCTAGTGAAGGCTCAAATAAGAGAGTCCAGGGAAGGCCCTGCCGAGGGGGCCTGGAGCTAGAAGGCAGCTCAAATATGAAACAGAGTTGAATCCCCAGACTCCCACCCAAGCTTCCCTAGTCCTACTGGTCCCACCTGATTCATCTTGTCAAAGTCCAAGGAAGGCCGAAGCCGCCGGGGGTCCTCCTCGTGGCGCCGCTTGACCCCAGCCTTTCGGGCATCCAGATCACAGGGCTGCGAGCGGCTTCGGGGAAGACTGCGGAGGCCTCGAGGTCTCCAAGGTAGCTCTGGGGAGGAGGCGGGGGAGCTCCGGGCAGAGGGCAAGAAGCGGCTTGCTTGTGGGCCCAGGCTGGGTGACAGGGAGAAGCGGCGCTGGGGCGGGCAAGGCGACAGAGACTCGGCATCACTCTCCCAGGAGCCACTCTGGGGGGAGGCAGCGCAGGGTCGAGAGGAATCTTGGGCCAGGGCCAAGCTGAAGAAAGGGGGGCTATAGGGTCTGTGGGCTGGGGCACATTGAGAAGAGGCACTGGGAGCTTGGAGGAACCTGAGGCTGGAAACCCGCTTTGGGGGGCTCTGGTGAGGCACCTGCGACCCACCCCCTCCACCACTGCCCCGGTGCTTGATGGGAGTCCACAGCTTGGAGGGGGCGGGCCGCCACACCGGCTGCCAGCGAGACAGGTCCACGGGCACTGAGAGTGAGCGGCAGTGCCTCTTGGATGGTGGGGCAGGGGGCACAGGAAGCTTCTCTGGGTCTGGGGGCTCAGGACTTAGGACTTGGGACAGGGGCTGCTCCTGTGGAGAACCTCCCGGGCTGGGTAGTCGGAGCTGCAGGCTCAAGCCTGAGGGGTGGTAGCTGAGGTTGAGGCTGTCCTGGAACTCGGCACAGGAACAGTGGGGCAGGCCCCTCCAGGAAGCACCTTCTGCAAGCCATGCATAATAAGAATAGTATTAATGATAGCTAATATAATTTTAAGAGCTTACTATGTGCCACACAATGTAACGAATACTTTACGTGAGGTTTCCCCAAAATCTCAAGAAGTAGGTACTGTCATTATCTCTATTTCACAGATGAGAAGCCTAGTAATTTGCCTAGTGTCACGTAGGAATCAAATGACGAAAGCAGGAGTCAGGCTCAGATCTGTCTAATGCTAAGGCTACATCTTTTAACCACTAGGCTATACTGCCTCCATTATGAGGAACACTTTGACATTGAAAGTATAGTCTCATATACCGCCTGCCACTCCTCCTCACCAGCAGAACGGGTCAAGAGCAACAAACACATGTGGACCCTGCTCCTGCTCATCCCTCTTCCATCCCACCCAGCCCTACATTGCTCCCCCACCTCCCAGCCCTAGGCTGTGAAATGCAGGCTATGTTTTCCTTCCTTGGCCATTCCACTTCCTACGTGTCAACAGGCCAAGATGGGCGTTAGGGCTGTCAAGGAGTTAAGAGGTTATCAAGCAGAGAGATCATTTTTACTCCTAGTGAGGGCAAACAGGTGGCAAAGACCTTTGATGGTGGAAACCTTAAGACCGCTTGTGTTCCTTTGGTCTGCCACTCACCAGGAAACGCTCAACATAACATACTAGTATGGGAAGATATTGCAGCTATATTACAGTTGAGTAAATTTTTAAGAAGTACCAACTAACTTACATAGCATGCAACCCTTTGTAGGAATAAAAAACATTTGTATTTGCTTCTATTTGTATAAAGAAACTCTGGTTGGATAAATAAGAAACTAGTAACAGGAGTTACTTTTAAGGAGGTGGTGGGAGCTGGGTGGAAAGGAGACAGGGAAGAAAGGGAGACTTTTCTCAGTATCATCTTTTTGCTGTTTAAAAATTTTTGAACTATGTGAAATGTATTATTTGTTCAAAAAAATTAGGTTATGAAAGTCTCCACAAGGCTAGAATAAAAGCAAACTAAACAGGTAACTTCCATGCTGATGCAAGCAAAATGGAGACAAGCGCCAATCTCAGGAGACCCCAGCAAGAAGCTGTAGAGGTAGGCTAGCTAGTTCTGGTCACTGGGAGCCAGTGAAACAAATATATGGACGAGAACATGGGCATACGTATATATACACAAATACACACCCCACACCTTACCAGACACAAGCTGGAAAGGATTCCCACAGTTGGAGATGTCTGCATGATCGGGCAAAGGCTGAGAGAGAGAGAGAGACTCTGTCATCGTTCAGGTTCAGGACACAGAATTTCCAGGAAGCCATGTTCACCTCACCCCTGCAAATCACGGGCTATAGGGATGTTAGGAACTTGCGCGTGTTCTCTTCTTGTTGTCTTCCCAATGTTAGTGGGTAAAATAATCCACAACTTCCAACGTCTCAAACCCTTCTCCACCCAACTTCTTGTGTCCCTTCTCTACCAGTGGAAAAACGCCTGCCCCCTTCCTTTTGGGCTGGGTTTCGAGCCTTTAGTGGCTCTTCCAGTACAAGTACCATGACTCACACAGCACAGGACAAGGGTGAAGTAGCAATAAACAGCCTCAGAAAAAAGGGGGAGAGGGCTGTGGAGAAGCAGGAAGACTGGTCTTTTACCAGACTGATGCTGAAGCGTGTGCATTTCAGCTCATCCAGAGTCTGCTTCTGCAGCTGCTCAGTGATCAGGGTTATCATGATTCTCCCCAGGATCTGACTTGCACACTTTGGAGCAAATGATGGATGTCTTCCCTGTCGTTCTTCGAGACCTCACTCGTGAGCCGTCTTCTGCCACTGCAGCACCATTCTAGCACCATTGGGACTTCCCTCTCCAGTCATGCCTGCTGAGTCTGCCAATTACAGAGGGTCCAGCCCCAAGTGACATTAGAGATGTACCTGGTCCAGAAGTGGAAAACGTATGGCACACATACCACAGCATCCTTATGCCAGGCCTCTGGCAGACATCATTAATTGATCATAGCTCTTTTCTGCTAAGCCTAAACAGAGCCTCAGAAACATTCTGATCTTGGCTCTCCAGATAACCAGTAAAATGAACTGGAGTTGGCAAGCAAGGTGAAACCTATTTGCCACTCCTAACCTTGTTTATGCTTTGCTCTGTCTACCCAGAATACTAGCAGCACTTAAAAAACAGCTCAAGTGGGAGAGGGATGCCCAAATGGTTACTTCCATCTTGATTAGCCCAGTATTTTATCTTCCAGCAGGAAGCAGAAGAGAGGTACCCTTTTCCTAAACTACACAAAACGGTAATAGGGAACAGGGAGAAGCAGTGGTTGTAGGAATGACTTTCTGCTTCAGGCCAACCAGAACAACACGCTTTTATGTTTTCCCTTAGCCTGAACAGCTGATATATTATTGTTTTCCAACAGATAATAAATGTATTCTCCTATGAAGTGGTAAGAGGATAGGGAAATGGTACCAGGATAATTCCAATTACATTTCAACTCTATAGATGTTAAAAAACAACTTTGTGACTTCATTTCACTAAGTTTGTGGCCTAACCCGACCCAAAGAGCATAATTAATCAAGACTCCTGGTCAATTTTAGTAGAAGCAAGCCAATTCTATCAGAGAACAGGCTTCAAGCCCACACAATTGCCTGAGAGGCCCTGCTCAAGGGAGGAGGGGGAGATTAACCCACTGCTTCCATACTGTTCTGCCTATTCCCAGAAATGACTAGTAGGCAGACAGCTCACCAGTAGAAAGGACAAACTATCAAGAAATCTAAATGACCCAGTTTGCTGCTACAGTTTTGGGAAATCATTTAACCTTTCTTGGCCTCAGTTTACCCATATGTAAAATGGGCAGAATGATCCCAACCTATCACAGGGACAACATAAGACAAAAGCATCAAAATGTAAAAGCATACCATCTGGCATGTACAAATCAGGAATCCACACAGACTGCCATTTCTCACCCCTCCTGTTTGCTGTTCTACCAACTCAGACTGTCACAAATGATGATATCATTAAGGTGAAGAAGGCAATTGGTTTTTCTATTTGATTGAATACCAACGTCCCTCACCTACATAGGGAGGGAAGCCCAAAAAGGCTCTTCTGTGACTTTGTGGGCAGAACACCTCCTACATTTGCAAAGAAGGGAATCATCTCTACCCCATTCCCACCTCAGAGGAGGCAGGCCACCATGAAGAGCAAAGAAAGACACGTGGATGTACCTGGAGTATTTTGGAAAAAGGTGTAGGAGAAGTTAATCATTATAGTCAACTATCCTTTTAAGGTGTAATTATTACCACCCTGAATGAAGTTCCAGCGTCCTGAGAGCTCCCTTCAGCTGCTTCCACTACGTTGTGGGAGAAGCTAAAGCTTCTATTGCTTCTGCTCTTGGATTCTTAACACTGCCCCCAAAGATCAACCAGAGAGGGAACCTAACTGCAGGCTTTTACTCCAGAGATCCCAGGCCTCAGGCTGACTAGCATGAGGAGCAAGGAGTGAAGCAAACTCTTTCAGGCTCCTCAAGAGGCATTTGGCCAAAGAGCAAACTCCCAGCCCTCTCTGGGATCAAGCAAAGAGAGTGATTTTGTGTTTTTCTGCATTTTAATTGTTGGGATGTGGCCACACACAGCGGTAATTGGAACAATGCAACTACCACCAAGCAGCTGATACTCTCAGCCTGAGTTTCCTAAAACAGGCCAGGCTGAGAGGGGGAATAGAACGGAAGCCATAAGGAATCAAACCAGGACACAAAAGAAGGCAAACCAGCTCCACGAGGGGCCTCCTCTTTCCCAGGCAGGCATAGAAAAAAGTGTAAGAAACCCTCTTTTGCCGCCTTCCTTCCCCTTCCATTTTGTGTATCTGAGGAACAGAGACAGCCCTGAACGTTCACTAAACAAGTTAAAACTTCTCAGCTTAACAACTAGCACGGGGTTCAACCCTTCACAGAGCAGCAGGCCGCTAGGCCCTCCCCACAACCCCACCAGGCCTGATTCTCAATCCAGGCTTTCCCTCCACCATAGGCCCCCTGAAAGAGAAATTGGACCCCCACTCTATCTCCTATTGGATGGCAGTTGGCCCTGACATTCGGGTTTCAGGGATGCTGAGGTCGTGCCGAAACCTGCAAAACCTAGGAGCCAAGTCAGGCCAAAGGGGAGGAGAACCACAAATCCCCTGGAAACCTTCCCTCCAGGTCCCAACCCCACACCTCTGGGGGTAGACTTAAGGAAAACATGAGGGAGGCAGGGAGGTGCATGAACAGGTAAGTGAGGACATGACTGCTCCTCCTCCATATGGCTCTGGTGGGGATAGGAGTGACAAGTGGGGGCACCCCTCCCCCTACACCGATGAAGAAGCAAAAGGCTAGGCCCCCCCGACCCCCCAGTCTTCAACCTCTCCCTCCCTTGCCCTGCTTGTCCCCGCGGGGTGGGGCATGGAACGACCGCTGGCCCCTGGGGCGGGGTGGGGGGGGCCACGAGGGCTCGCTCAGTGGTGCTACCACTCGCCTTTTCCCAACCAGCTTCCATCATCTGGCCGCGGGAAGCGAACTCGGGACGCAGGGGATGGAGAGGGTCTGGGACTTAGCACTCCGCCAACCCCTCCCCCATCGGGTCCCGTGCTCTCCCCGCGGAGGTGGCCAGCGACGCCGGGCCGCGCGGGCGGACGGACTGGGGGAAGGGAGAGAGGGAAAGAGGGAGGGACGGTCGAGGTACCCGCCCCGAGGCCCCAGCGCCACCTGCCCTCCGCCACCTACCGCGGCTCCTCCAACTCCCAGGGCCGCGGCCAGAGCAGCTCTGAGCGCTCCGTTCGCCCCACGGTGCCCTTAAAAGGCGCCGGCGTGAACCAACGGGCCCCAGAGGAGAGTGCGGGGATCGCGCCGGTTCGCAGAACCCCCCTGAGCCGCCAGCGGAGGCTCGAGCCCCGCGTCGTTTCTCTCTCAAGGTCTTTCTTGGACAGCGCTGTCGTGAACAAGCCCGGCTCTTCAATTCAGAAATGAAAGTGGTCTCCTCACTATCGAGTCACCCCCTCCAAAATATTGCAGAAGGTGGACAGGCCCAGTTGGAGGCATATCTCGAAATCCGCAGGGGAGGCCGTCTCGGACGAAGGTAAACAAAGCCGCCGCCCCTGTCCTCCATTCCTACATCGGCCCCAGTATAGCCCCCTACTCAGTTCGGGCCGCGTAATATAATTAGCCGAGGTTCCTCTCACCTGCTCTTCTGTCCCGCCCTCTACGGTTGCCCCTCCGAAGGGATCCCTCTTCCCCCCGCAGAGGGCCAGTCCGTGGCGTGAAGGCTTCTGGGAAGTGTAGTCCTAGCGCCGATTAAGGCCTTCTTTGAGTCCCAGGAGCCCCTCTTCCAGCTGCCCGATCGGCTAGCACCTTATAAACCCGGGATTTATAACGGTTGCGGCGCCGTTCCTACTTGGTTCCGTAATTAGCCCTCACCCAAAACACTGTAAAGCTGAGGAGGGCCCAAGGCTGTTCACTCCTTCTCCTCCCTCTACGCACCCCCCAACCCCAGCAGGATGAGGTAATGGGATTGTGATTATGACATCATAGGCGGTTCAGTTGCTTAGGGGTGGGGGTGGGGAGAGGCGGGGAGTATGGTGATTACAGCTTTCCTTAAAACGGACAGGGAGTGATGGAGAAAAGATGTTGGTGCTGTATTTCCTCTTCAGGAAGAGGAAACCACCTTTTATTAAATCTACCACTACCACCACCTCCCACCTCAACCAAGTTTGAAGTCCCTTTTGAAGATAACGAATATAGACGATAGTAGGGAAGAGGGTTGGGGAACAGCTAGATGGTTTCTGGCTCCTGTGTAAATTTGAGTATCAACTATCAGTGAAGGCTTAGAGAGACGGGCAAAAATGTAGAAGAAGGAGAAGTTTTTAACCAATACCTTCGCGTTTTGACCACTTGTAGGGCAGAGTTTAAGATTTCTTTTTTAATTGATTGGAAAGTAGCAGTCTTGTGGGTAATCTTCACTATTAGACTTAGCAACAAGTCCCCTGAAAAACATCTGTTTTCTTTAAATATTTTGTGCCCCAGTCATGTCTGGGACAGATAAGTAACTGTCATCAGCTAGAAAGTAGAGCCAGTTGTAGGGATCTTCCTCACAGAGCCAGGGAAGTGGGGAGGCAGGAGCCATGAAGTCTGCAGACTGAAAAAGAAGAGTAGAGGGAAAATGAGGTATCAAGAAGATGGGGGTGGAGAGAAGATGCACTGCACACCTCCTTACCCTGCACATTTCCCCTTGGCGAAAGGAGGATCAGGGGCACAGGCCATAAGTTTAGGAGATATGGTTTCCAATAACTGCTGCTATGAGGCACTTATTATGTACCAGGTACCATACTGCACACTTTAAATGTATATTCTTGTTTTTGCTCACAATCATCAAATGAGACAATGCCTTGAGCAGCTGGAGAGGTTAAGTGACTGCCCATGTGGTGGCCAAAGGTAGAATTAAAAAATAGTCTGAGGCTCTAAAGCCTTTGGTCTTTGCCACTAGGTGATCTCCCTTTTTATTATTAACCATGCTTACTAAAGTTAAGTGATTAGGTATAAGAATTAACATTGTCTCATCTCCAAAACACTGAAAGACACTGAGACACTTAAAAAGAAAAGACCCCAAAACCCTGCAAGTCAGAATTCAGGTCTCATTTCAAAGGAAGATTACACCCTTTTCATCAAGTCTAAAATAGCCCCCAGTGTAGTTTAACCTCCCCTCAATTACTAAGTCTAATTAAATCTCCTTATACCACTTTT
The DNA here is from genome assembly GCF_040802235.1 of Manis javanica. Classification (NCBI taxonomy): domain Eukaryota; kingdom Metazoa; phylum Chordata; class Mammalia; order Pholidota; family Manidae; genus Manis; species Manis javanica. Next base: position 85,480,472 of record NC_133169.1, on the reverse strand, counting down.
AGTTCTCAAGGTTTTTTTACTCAATTCCTGCAGTTTTTTCCTGCTACCCGATTTCCCTTCTTTGTTCTTGGGCTACTATCTTGAAGCCCACTTTAATTGTGATTTCAATGCGCCAGATCCCTCTGACCCTGCTCCAGCGGATTTCAGCAGAGGATACTACCTGGACTCCCTTCTGGTCTCCATCCAGATTCTCTGAGGGTTCCAGGGCCTGGAACCAGTCACCCAGGAGGCCATCCAATGGAGTGGAACCCATTGGCTGTAAGAGATATTCCATTCCCTGCCTAAAAAGGCAGCAGAGTCAGAAGAACATGCACCTCATTCAGACTCTCCCTTTTCAGCCAGTGAACGCTAAACCTCTCAAGGAGGGAACCAGGAATACAGCACAAACCCCTCAACTCCCCTGTCCTGCAGAGGCTGTCTGGGGGGGTCCCAGGAATGTAGGACTCTTCTCCACTGTCTGATCTGGGCATCCCAGGAGCGACGACTGTACTTCCTCTTCTTGTTTGGCGTTTGAGGGTGAAGTCCTGGCTGTCGTTGTGCCCTGCAATAACAAATGTGTGTCAGACTGAGGTCAAGGTGAAGGGGCACACTGCTTATCACAGTGAATCAGGAGACTCATTAGGGGTTCCCTGAGAATGAGGTAGGATCAGTGCCCTCAATCCCATAGAAAAAGTAAATCTTCAAATCAGATTAAATACCTCCCTAATATTCTTTCTTCTGGGAAGGATAAATTAGATATTCCAACTTCCTCAGAAGTCAAGATAGACATAAGAGATAATAATTGACATCCCTTTAAAATACATTCTACCTTCTCATACATTTACTTTGTATGTGTGCATGTAATTAGGCAAGTAGGTTGCAATTAGCCAAATCAGCTGGAGGAATAAGTTAAAAATGGTTGGAAGGAAAAAACTTCATTAGCAAACATGGATAGAGATTTTAAAAGTCTTATGGAACAAGTATGATTTGTTTCATTTGAAAAAAATCTTGGAAGCTTATTTTTGAGGCTAGATTGCAGGAGAGTTAGTTTTAATAAGGCTTTAACTTTGTGAAAGCACTCAGACTTTACATCACTTGACAGTGAACCAAAGCCACTTGGTTGACACTCTTTTGATTACTCACAACAGCACTCACTTGGGGACCTGCTGCAGAAAGCACTGGTAACCAGGTGTGCGCTTGCCATAATCTATCTGCTTTTGCCGCCGCTGTAGAACAGTTTCATTTGTCTCTACCTCCCACCTGCAGGGAGGTAGACAGTGACCCCATGAAATGTGATTTTAGTGATCAAAGCAGAAACCACTTATCCCCCACTCCCTTAATAACCTTAAAAAGGTGATTTTCATACTCACCTGGCATGGTAGGGTTCTGTGCTTACTCCCACACTCACCATTTCTATCTCAGAGGATAAAGGCTCTGCACACATCTCCTTTCTGGGGAAGCAGATTCTACAGATTAAAATGATACTAAGATAAAACCCAGCTGACTACACTGCACATGTCAGCCACTACCACCACCAATAACCTGACACCAGATAAAGGTGGTATTTCTGACTTACTGTTTCTCAAAGTGTGGTCTGCAAGCCATTAGCTTAAGTAGCTCCTGCGAGCCATAATTCCTAGGCCCCACTCCAGACCGATTGAATCATTTTAGGGACTTGCATTTTAAAGAGATTCCAAGGTCATCTTAAATTTTTTTGTGTGTGTGGAAAATTTCAAATATACAGAGAAGTGAAGATAATAGTTTAAAGCTTTGCTACCAAAGTATGATCCCAAGACTGAGCACATCAGCAGCAGCTGAGATCTTGTTAGAAGTGCAGAATCTTGGGCTCCAACCCAGACCTACTGAATCAAAATCTGCATTTTAACAAGATCCCCAGGTGATTAATGTGCAAACATTAAGGGACTCCATTTACCCACGACGCAGTACTCACAGCCAGTCTTGTTTCATCTATACCCACCACCACTCCCACAGGATTATTTAAAGGCAAATCCCCACATTAAGAATAAATTCTTAATATCACCGAGTCAATGTTCAAATTTCCATAAACAACCAAAGTTTGGGACCCTTTGGACTGTGGTAAGGATTATGCCAAGAGATGATTCAGCCCCCCTACTTTCTCTGAAAAAGGAATTTCCCTTACTGCACATAACCTAGTGTCTCAAAGATGCTGCGCGCTAAGTGACACGAAACAGAAAGCTTTTAAAGGGTCACTGCTGCTCAGCATAAAAACACACCTGTTTCGCTCCAACATCTGCCACACCGGTGGCTAATTACTCCATCTCCAGCGGAAGGTTAGCAAAACTAAGATGGAAAGGTCCCCGTAACGACACGAGAAAGAAGCAAGAAAAGAGAAGCGTTTAAAACATCCTTCCACCCAAACGAGTCTCTCCAAGTACTGTCCTAATGAGTGGTCGTTGCTAGTGAAGTGCAATTTAAATCTCCCGGGGTTAGAGGGGACTGAGGGATGGGAAAGCTCAGGAAGGGTGTGGCGATTGGCCAGAGGGAAAGCCAATGGTGCTCCAGACTCCCTGTGGGGCGGGGCTTATCTTTAGCTGCCTGTCGAACGCGGATAGGCCAATCGGCACCCTGTTCTGGCTGCGGGGCGGGACAAATCGTAACTCTTGCAGAGATAGCGCACGCCGGGGGTGATATACGAGCCAAACGATTGGCCGAGGGAGTCTGGGCGGGCCCGCGAAGATAGGCTGACTCGGCCTGGCGGCCAGCGGGATAGGTTTTTGGGAAGGCGGAAGGTTTGAATGGTCAAGGCCAGTAGCTGCTGGTAATCTTGAGTAACGTCTGTCCTTCACGGAGAGAGAAACGAAGCCCGACGCCCGCCTACCCTGTCGAGAAGCAGAAGTGTAGTCTGGTTAGTTGCCTCCTTTCCCCAGATTTTCTTTAATTCAGCTGAGTCTTCGATTGTGACTGATCCCACCCACTTCCCTTTCTCCTGAAGGTAAATTTCAGATTCAAACCGAGGTAAGTCCCCTCAGGCTCCAGTCGGAGGCACACAAACGGAACTTTAGGGAACCTAATAGGTATCGCGAGTTAGGAAACTTGAATTCCTTCTGGTCGGTAATCACGAGCTGTGTAGCCCCAAGCAAGTCAAAGCCCTCTTTTCATTTACTCTTTAAGGTCTCGGTAAGTCCAGGTTCCGAAGAAAAGGCCAAACAGCTTCGGGCAAGTGCGATTTAACTTTCAAGCGGGGTTGCGACTCACCGTTTGAAGATGCCGCTCCAAGACGGATCCGCCTGACCGCCGCTGGGAAGGGCGGAGGAGCTTGTGAAAGCTGTGCCTACGCAGGTGACGTTCTCCTCTTAGCCAAGTTTTTTTTTTTTCTTAGAAGTCGGAGACCATGTCTGCAGAACTCTGTTCATCCACAAGAAAGGAGGGAAAACCTGGCTCAGGACCCAGTTTTAGGTCTACTCAGAGGAAGATATTAAACCAGCTCCTGGAGAGAGAAACTTCCTTCACGATGTGTCCCGATCTCTCTAGAACTCCAGTGGACAAACTCTTTTGTGATTCTGCAAACCTAAGCATTTCGTCTGGGTAAATCCACTTTTTTCTTCATACCTTATCTTCTTTGCTTTTCAAAACAGTTTTTTGGTTGTTTGTTTTTGAAAAATTATCCTGGCTCAAAGATGAGGGTTTAAGTCTTAACTCTGCCCTTGACTAACCCTGTGACCCTTTTGAGTCTCAGGCTGCCGCTTCTCTGTGACAATAATGTCTTCCTGTCTTACTAGTATCTTCTGACAACCAAATGATGTGATTTCTGGGAAAAGTCTTAGAAAACTATCACATTAGAAGAGTTTGTCACTGTATTAGTATTAATATTGTACTTTAAATTCTAATCATGTCATGGCCTGATGCTTCAACTAGCAAACAAAGTTGAAGAGTTATAGATCTGAAAAGTACTAGATACTTCAGGGAGAAATCAAATCTGTATGCTCATGGTGCGCAGGACAGAAGATGAGGGATCAAGACCCACCTTTGTCAATAAACTTTGGTCGTCAATTAAAAAAAATTGACTCTGTCTCGGTATGTTGGTGATGAGAAAATGAGGTGTAGATTATTGAAGTAGAGAAAGGGAAGATTTTTCTCAGCCTAGTCTGAAATATTTCCAAAAAGCAATTAGATTTATTTGGACACTGTTTCGATTATGTAATAATAGTGAGGGGGTGGGGGGTTCAAATGAAAAAGATAACGTGAGCTTTGCCTTTTTTAGGATGTTACAGCCTAATGGGAATCTTGATGTACTATGTCTCAACAGAGGAACCCCCAAACGTTGCCTTGATCTTTCGAATCTTAGCAGTGGAGAGATGTCTGCCACTCCGCTTACCACTTCTACAGACTTTGATGAGACTGGTAGGGAGAAAGGAGGTAAAGTCCTCAAGGGAAATAACTTTTAAGGAAGAGGAGAGGGTAGTAAGATAGAGGTGAAAGGTGGTAAAAGTAAGTAGAGAGCCTTGAAGTTGGAATTCTGTGGGTACCTAGGGCATTTTTGAAGAGAATGATTAAATATTGTTACTATAATAAGAGTAGGAGTGGCTTTGCATTTGAAAAATGTAGACAGGAAGGAATATTTTATTTTGTTGGCCAATGGTGGGAATTAAGGTAGTAATTAACTTGAGAAGTTTATGCCCCAGTCTAATCTCTGCGGAGGCAAAGAAACCAACATAAAAAGAAATACTTTGTCAACTAATTCTTGCATATGTAGAGTCTGAGCCCAAAAGGAATATGTTTTACTAGTCAACCATTTTAGTATTTTTTTCTAGTTTCAGATTTCCTCAGTGGTAAGCATCCTTTTCCACTCTTGAAAAAAATCTCTATAGGTTAGTGTAGCACACTATTTCCCAGCATTTTTTCTTTTAGTCACACATGTAAATTCTTCACTTTTCATGAACTTGTACCTTGTACCAGGTACTTTGTACATGAAATTGGTACATATCAAGAGCCTTTGTGTTCAAAAGGTCAGCTTTTGAAATTAATATGGCTTACTGGTAATGAAGAAAATCAGAGGGTAAGACAGGATGCATGGACAAGAATAATTCTTCATATCCAATTGCAGGTCACTTGGATTCTTCAGGACCTCAGGAAATAAAGTTAGTTGGGATGTAAGTTTGTTAAATGAACCCTATGCTAAAGTTTTCAGCCCTGGCATGGGGATTTTATCTTATGCAGACTGCAGAATATAAGATGTTTCATTTTGGGTATAAGTGTGATTGGAGGCTTACTTCCTTTCCTTGAAAGGTTTTTTAAGTTTCCCAGATCTAAATAGTGTTGTGAAAATGAAGGCTATTCATTTTAACCATAACACAGTAATTACATATTATATATTATAACATTATATATATATATGGTTATGCAGGTGAATTAGGGCCTTGTCTCTAGGATGTTGCTCAACATCTTAACATTTATCACAGAGAGCACCTTGCATAGTGTTATTGGAAGAGACATATCAACTAGGTATAGGGCTCCCAGAATGGAAGAAAAGAATAGTTGGGATGTCCGTAGAATAACCACTGAATAGCCAAACAGTGTTTGGGGCTTAGCTGACTGGCAGTTTTTTTTGATCTGCAGGAATCATTACCAGCACCTTACAAAATGCAGCCCAGTGAGTAGCTCCTCTATCTTGGATTTGGGTTTGATTCTCAGGTGGGAGGCAGAGGCTTCTTTCCAGCTCAGCTGTGGCTGCGAGATGCTGCTTGTTCTTAGAAAACCATCTTTTGTAGGCACATCTGCTTTGTAGCACTCCAAATGCTTTGGACCACGGCAACAGGAAAGAAGATGCAATATGTAACTCATCCGCAAATAAAGAGAATGTGAGTGTTTAATGGAAATCTAGATACATTAGCAGTTTTCTTCCTTCCAGTAGAGCAACTCATCAGTATCATTTTGAGACCTAGAACCATTTATGCCTCAGTATGCTAGGTAAGTAAGCTGTATCACTCTCGGAAAAAAATTCTTTATGGTTTGTTTTGCTTTGTTTCTCTTTAGGGTTTGACCCTAGGACAGAAATGTAGCTCCAAGTCTTCCACAGCAGGTCATCATTGTAACTTACATTCAGTTGGTTGGTTTAAGGACAAAAATCTGTTACTATAGTGTTAGGAATTTAGGACTTTTTTTTAAACAGCAAGGGATAAAATACATAATTTGATCGCATACTCTGCATGGCTTCACATACAAGTCTAGGTTTCTTAAGTCTTATTTCTCCCTTACTCTAGCTTCTTAGCCCCTATTCTGAGAAAGTCACGGTCCTTTTTGTCTGAGCCTCAGGCCATCCTTCAGTTTCAAGTTGAAACGGGTCTCTTCAGAGCCACCTGATCACTTAGCTAATTCTCTAACGAATCCCCTTTTCTAGCTTTGTTTTTCTTTTCCCTGCCTCTCTTCCTTTCCCTGAGGTCAGTATCTATAAAAGATAGCTGCTATTCTTCTTTTTTCACATTGTCTAGGTTATGCCCATGTTTCTGGCTGTTCTAAACAGCTTTTGCTTGATTTAATACTGTCCTTCTAATCGCCTTTTATACTCACTTTTTAAAAATCTCATCATCCCTTCCTCAGTCTGGCTGCCTTTTTCCTTCCTTCCTTTGGATTGTGATGTAAAATTGTGATCTCCCTACTATCATCAAATCCAAACCATCATATGTATCTTCAAGATATAGGATCAACCTTAATTACATTTAATGTGTTTCCTGGGGGTTATTCATGGCTTCATGAGATGAAATGATTTTGGCATTGCCTGCTAACACTTCTCTTCCTCCAGCCATTGTATTTTTTTATTATGCAGGAAAATAACACTTTGAAGCCCTCGGAGTGGTGGGCATCCAGGAACCTGAGGTTTGAAAAGAGACCAGGGAGGCCTTACATGTCTCCTCTTTCTCTGCTGGTGAGTCACTGCACATCAGCATCAAGGGGCAGCTGAGGTGGTGTGGGGTACGGGATGGCAGGTCTGGAGTTAGAACCCTTTAAATTTTTCTGAGCTGGTTTGGGTGTGAAAAATGGTTAGAGAAGTAATGTTGTTTAGGCAAAGGGGAGAGAGATGTCCTTTGATCTTTTGATTTGTTCAAGTTAAAAAATTTCTACTTTATTCTTCAAGGGCTTTCCCCTGCCTCCAATTTGAAAGCACTATGTGCCCATTGTGAAAATGGTTTAAAAGTATAGGAAAGTATCAAAAAGAAAATTGCTGCCTCATAGAGAAAAACAACTATTGACGTTTCACCTCATTTCTTTTTACTCTCTTAACTAGGTATATAGCTATACAAAGTTCAAGTCATTTATATATAACCTTTCAAGTTAATATTGAAATTCATAGTAAACATTATTTTTTAATAGATATTTTTATTCTAATAATGGACCATAAGTTATGTAAATACTTCCCTAATGTTAGATACTTAGTTGGTATCCAAACTTTGCTTTTACACATAATGCTATCATGTAAGTTCTTGAGCATGAATCTTTGCCTACATTTCAGACTTTTTTCTTTGGGATTATACCAAGAATTATAATTACTGGGTTAAAGGGTATGAATATTTCTAAGACTTGATACATATGGCTAAATTCCTTTCCAGAAAAGTTGTCAGAATTTACGTTTTTATGAGCAATCCATACCTCTTTTGGATAAATGATTTACTATTTCTTTAAAGTTGCTAATTAGATAAGTAAAATATTTTATTTTATGTTAAAAATAATTAGTAGTGGCTTCATGTAAAAATTAGCCACATTTATTTCCTCTAGTGAATAATTGTGTTTTTAGTCCATTTTGCTACTGGATTCTTAAGTTACCCAGGCACTCACTAGCTAATAGACCATAGATTCAAGATACTCCAGAAATTTGGGGTCTAATTTTAACCCTGTGGAAAAGTAGTTTTAACATATCCTATTCCAAATTGATAAAAGTTGATCATGTTTCCCATTTTTGATTTCTTGGAGGAAGGGAAGACTTGGAGAATGGTAAATCACTGGATAGTCTTTTGTTTATGTGTGTGTGATCTTTTAATGTAAAATATCCATAACAAAATTTACCACTTTAACCATTTTTAACTGTACAATCCAGTGGCATTAAATACATTTACAGTGTTGTGAGATCATCACCACTACCCATTTCTAGAATTTTTTTCATCATTCAAAACAGAAGCTCTCTGTCCATTAGATACCCATACTCTCCACTCCTTCTTCGCCCAGCCCCTGGGAGCCTGTAGTCTACTTTCCGTCTCTATGAATTTGACTACTCTAGGTACTTCAGCAAGTGGCATCATACAATATTTGTTGTTTTGTGTCTGGCTTATTTCACTTAGCATAATGTCTTTAAGGTTCATCCATATTGTAGTCTTGTGACAGAATTTCACTCCTTTTTATAGCTGAATAATACTCAATTGTAATATATAGACCACATTTTGTTTATCCATTAATCTGTTGATGGACATTTGGGTTGTTCCCACCTTTTGGCTATTGAAAATAATGCTGTTGTGAACATTGATGTACAAATATTTGTTTAAATCCCTGTTTTAAATTCTTTGGTGTTTATACCCAGAAATGTTGGATCATATGGTAATTCTGTATTTAATTTTTGGGAGAAATGCTGTACTTTTATCCATAGCAGCTGTACCATTTTACATTCTAAGAGTGCACAAGGGAGAATACTTTCTTCATATCCTTGCCAATACTTGTTATTTTCTGATTTTTTTCTTTCTTTTTTTTTTAATAGCTACCCTAATGGGTATGAAGTGCTATCTATTGTGGTTTTGATTTTCATTTCTGTAATGACTAGTTGTGTTGTGCATTTTTTCATGTGCTAGTTGGCCATTTGTACATCGTCTTTGGAGAAACGTCTTTTCAAGTCTTACTTATATTTGTAGCTGTTGTTATTGTTGAGTTGTAGTTCTTTCTATATTCTGGATATTAATCCCTTATCAAACATATGATTTGCAAATATTTTCTCCCATTGTGCGGGTTGCCTTTTCACTTTCTTGATATGTTCTTTGATGCACAAAAGTTTTAAATTTTGATGAAGTACAATTTATCTGTTTTTTCTTTTGTTGCCTGTGCTTTTATATTATATCCAAGAAGTCATTACCAAATCCAATGAAGTTTTTCCCCTATGTTTTCTTCTAAGAGTTTTACAGTTTTAGCTCTTACATTTAGGTCTTTGATTTATTTTGAATTAATTTTTGCATATGGTGTAAGGTAAGGGCCATGCATGGTTTTTAATATTGTCAGTATACTTGATAGGACAATGGAAACTTGGTGGAAAATGAAATGCAATACTTGGGCAGCCCTGTAACTACAGTTCCAAAATTGGATAAAAATCTGGAATTAGGAGAAGACCAGGCAGAGGAGATTTCAGATGAACTGATGGAGTTTTCTCTGGAAGATCAAAAAGAGACCAAGGTAAAGTGCTCTCTGATGGCATCTTTGTATTTTTCATTTTCATTCTTGAACAAACAATATTGTATAACTAGTATTTGTTGCAGCCACTATGGAAGTGGTCGGTCTGCAAAGATGAAAACGACATGGTGTCTCCACTCTAAGGGCCATCTGACTGACAGGGTATCAGGTCACCACAAGACTCTTATTACTGCTGGATGGGTAATAAGGTTGCAGTTAGCAGTTTGAATAGATCACTGCCAATGTAACCTGGTGTTAAGTGATGCCTCCAAAATAATAGTAATAAATGAAATATGCCTAGCATGATTTTTCAGTATATCCTTTCATCTTCTTTTATCCTCCCTGTATCACTGGGAGGAATATCTGAAGCCTGTGGCTTATTGGCTATGTACTCATATATCAAAGATAGTTTCTGAAGCATTTAGCATTTTTGAATCAACTTCATTTCTTTGAAACAAATATGTGTAGGGGTGTGTTTTTAATTTATTCATTATACAAGACAAATATGATGCAGTTGAGTCAGAGCACTTGTATTCTACTCTTCATTCTCTTACTGAGCTTTATAACCATGAGCAAGACACTTAACCACTCTAAGACTCAGTTTCTCATTTATGTAATGCAGAGCACAATAATAAAAAAACCTAGAGTTGTTGTGAATATGATAAAGTATTAAAAGCAGTTTATAATATTCCACATACTTTTTGTTACTAAAAACTAAATAAACTGTAATAATATTGAATGAGGACAGTCCTCATTAAGACAGACGAGATTACTAATTTTTGCACTTTTATTTTTCTAGTCAAGCAAATAGACAATATAAGTAAATAAGCCAATATACAAGAAAATGACAGATTGTCAAAAGTGCTCTGACTGACAGAATGATTTGAAAAAAGGACATAGGAGTTTAGGAGGGAACTACTTTTCATTTTTACTTGAGTATCTGGAGAAATGATGACACTGTAATTAATTTGAAATGAGGGGTGAATTCAAGGGGAACGAGATATATTCTGTTTTGGATATTTGAGTTAGAGGTGTCATAGGAAACTTAAATGGACATACTGAATAAGACATAGGAGTTATGAGGACTGGAAATGTATATTTCAGGACCATATCAAGAGGCAAGGCTGCCTCTCACCTCATTTGAGATTTTACTAAAAAAATTAAATGGATGCTTGGTAGCCAAAGAGCAAATGACTGTCATAACAGGCAAAATAATTTGACTATTACAAATTGTCCAAGTGTCATGGAGGAAACAAAATGGGGACTGAGGTAGAGACTAACAGAAGGGAACCTCAAATAGCAGAGGTTGGGAAGGACTTCTCCAGCAGGTTGATGAACTGTCCCAGTGTGCCTGCAACTGAGGAGGATCCTACGACCTGGGACTTTCAGTGCTAAAACTGGGAAAGTCCTGGACAAATTGGGGTTAGTCACTGTAGTTGTGAAGGAACCATGTGTGACCTGAGTAGAGACAAGCATTCCTTGAAGAGGAAACATTGTGCGAGCAAAGGTCTCAAGGTTGAAAGATCTTGGTGTATTCAAGAAAGTGAGAAGCCAGTGTGAGTGAGCAGAATTGCAGGAGGTGGGAAAGAAGAGGTCGGCAGGAGATAGATCATGCGGGGCCTTTAGGCTATGATGAATATTTGGATTTTATGCTAAAAGCAGTGGCAAGCTATTGGAAGGTTTTATTTATTTATTTATTTATTTACTTATTTATTATTAAGGAATCATTGATACATACTCTAATGAAGGTTTCACATGAAAAGCATTGTGGTTATTACATTAACCCATATTAAGTACCCCATATACCCCATTGAGGTCACTGTCCATCAGTGTAGTAAGATGCCACAGAGTCACTACTTGTCTTCTTTGAGCTACACTGTCTTCCCCTTGACCCCACACACACCATGTGTACCAATCGTAATACCCCTCAATCCTCTTCTCCCTCCCTCCAACCCGCCCTCCCTCACCCCTCCCCTTTTGTAACTGCTAGTTCTTTCTTGGAGTCTGTGAGTCTGCTGCTGTTTTCTTCCTTCAGTTTTGCTTCGTTGTTCCACTCCACAAATGAGGGAAATCATTTGGTACTTGACTTTCTCTACCTGGCTTATTTCACTGAGCATAATACCCTCTTAGCTCCATCCATGTTGTTGCAAATGGTAGGATTTGTTTTCTTCTTATGGCTGAATAGTATTCCATTGTGTATATGTACCACATCTTTATCCATTCATTTACTGATGGACACTTAGGTTGCTTCCATATCTTGGCTATTGTAAATAGTGCTGCAATAAACATCGGGGTGCATATGTCTTTTGAACCTGAGAACTTGTTTTCTTTGGGTTAATTCCTAGGAGTGGGATTCCTGGGTCAAATCGTATTTCTATTTTTGGTTTTTTAAGGAACCTCCATACTGCTTTCCACAATGGTTGAACTAATTTATATTCCCACCAACAGTGTAGGAGGGTTCCCCTTTCTCCGCATCCTCTCCAGCATTTGTTGTTCCTAGTCTTTTGGATGTTGGCCATCGTAACTGGTATGAGGTGATATCTCCTTGTGGTTTTAATTTGCATTTCCCTCATGATTAGTGATGTGGAGCATCTTTTCATATGCCTGTTGGCCATCTAAATTTCTTCTTTGGAGAACTATCTGTTTATAGTCTCCACCCATTTTTTAATTGGTTTATTTGCTTTTTGGGTGTTGAGGCATGTGAGTTCTTTATATATTTTGGATGTTAACCCCTTGTGGGTTATGTTGTTTACAAATATATATTCCCACACTGTAGGATGTCTTTTTGTTCTGCTGATGGTATCCTTTGCTGTACAGAGGCTTTTTAGCTTGATGTAGTCTCATTTGTTCATTTTTTATTTTGTTTCCCTTGCCTGAGAAGACACGTTCAGGAAAAAGTTGCTCATGTTTATATTCAAGAGAGTTTTGCCTATGTTTTCTTCTAAGAGTTTTATGGTTTCATGACTTACATTCAGGTCTTGGATCCATTTTGAGTTTACTTTTCTGTATGGAGTTAGACAATAATCCAGTTTCATTCTCTTACATGTAGCCGTCCAGTTTTGCCAACACTAGCTGTTGAAGAGGCTGTCATTTCCCCATTGTATATTCATGGTTCCTTTATCGTATATTAATTGACCATATATACTTGGGTTTATATCTGGGCTCTCTATTCTATCCATTGATCTATGGGTCTATTCTTGTGCCAGTACCAAATTGTGTTGACTACTGTTGCTTTATAGTAGAGCTTGATATCAGGGAGCATAATCCCCCCAGCTTTATTCTTCCTTCTGAGGATTGCCTTGGCTATTCGGGGTCTTTTGTGGTTCCATATGAATTTTAGAACTATTCATTCCACTTAGTTGCAAATTGTCCTTGGTGTGTTGATAGGGATTGCATTGAATCTGTAGATTGCTTTATGTATTATGGCTATTTTGACAATATTAATTCTTCCTATCCGTGAGCATGAGATGTATTTCCATTTATTGGTGTCTTCTTTAATTTCTCTCATGAGTGTCTTGTAGTTTTCAGGGTATAGGTCTTTCAGCTCCTGGTTAGGTTTATTCCTAGGTTTTGGTTTTTTTTTTATGCAATTTTGAATGAATTGTTTTTCTGATTTCTCTTTCTGCTAGTTCATCATTAGTATATAGGAATGCAACAGATTTCTGTGTATCGATTTTGTATCCTGCAAATTTGCTGAATTCAATTATTCTAGTAGTTTTGGAGTGGATTCTTTAGAGTTTTTTTATGTGCAATGTCATGTAATCTGCAAACAGTGACAGTTTAACTTCTTCCTTACCAAACTGGATGCCTTTTATTTCTTTGTGTTGTCTGATTGCCATGGCTAGGACCTCCAGAACTATGTTGAATAAAAGTGGGGAGAGTGGACATCCTTGTCTTGTTCCTGATCTTAGAGGAAAAGCTTTTAGCTTTTCACTGTTAAGTATGATGTTGCTGTGGGTTTGTCGCATATGGCCTTTATTATGTTGAGGTACTTGCCCTCTATACCCATTTTCTTGAGAGAGTTTTTATCATGAATGGATATTGAATTTTGTCAAATGCTTTTTCAGCATTTGTGAAGATGATCATGTCATTTTTGTCCTTGTTTTTGTTGATGTGGTGTATGATGTTGATAGATATTTGAATATTGTACCATCCTTGCATCCCTGGAATAAATCCTACTTGATCATGATGGTTCATCTTTTTGATGTATTTTTGAATTTGGTTTGCTAATAGTTTGTTGAGTATTTTTGCATCTTTTTTGTCAGGGATATTGGTCTGTAATTTTCTTTTTTTTTGTGCTGTCTTTGCCTGTTTTTGGTATTAGAGTGACGCTGGTCTCATAGAATGAGTTTGAAAGTATTCCGTCCACTTCTACTTTTTGGAATACTTTAAGGAGGATGGGTATTAGGTCTTCACTAAATGTTTGGTAAAATTCAGTGGTGAAGCCATCTGGTCCAGGAGTTTGGTTCTTAGGTAGTTTTTTGATTACCAGTTCAATTTTGTTGCTTGTAATTGGTCTGTTCAGATTTTCTGTTTCTTCCTTGGTCAGCCTAGAAAGGTTGTATTTTTCTAGAAAGTTGTCCATTTCTTCTAAGTTATCCAATTTGTCAGCATATAATTTTTCATAGTATTCTCTAATAATTCTTTGTATTTCTGTGGTGTCTGTAGTAGGTTTTTCCTTTCTCATTTCTGATTCTGTTTATGTGTGTTGATTCTCTTTTTTTCTTGGTAAGTTTGGCAAGGTGTTTATCTATTTTGTTAATTTTCTTGAAGAACCAGCTCCTGCTTTCATTATTGTTTTATTATTCTCAATATTATTTATTTCTGCTCTGATCTTTATTATGTCCCTCTTTCTACTGACTTTGGGCCTGATTTTTTGTTCTTTTTCTAGTTTCATTAATTGTGAGGTTAGACTGTACATATGGTATTGTTCTTCTTTCCTGAGGTAGGCCTGTATTGCAGTATTCTTCCCTCTAAGCATGGCCTTTGTTGCGTCCCACAGATTTTGCGGTGTTGAATTATTATTGTCATTTGTCTCCATATATTGCTTGATCTCTGTTTTTATTTGGTCATTGATCCATTGGTTATTTAGGAACATGTTATTAAGCCTCCATGTGTTTGTGGACTTTTTTGTTTTCTTTGTGTAATTTATTTCTAGTTTCATACCTTTGTGGTCTGAGAAGCTGGTTGGTACAATTTCAATCTTTTTGAATTTACTGAGGATCGTTTTGTGGCGTAATATATGATCTATTCTTGAAAATGTTTCATGTGCACTTGAGAAGAATGTGTATCCTGTTGCTTTTGGGTGGAGTGTTCTGTAGGTGTCCATTAGGTCCATCTCTTCTAATGTGTTCAGTGCCTCTGTCTCCTTACTGATTTTCTGTCTGGTTGATCTGTCCTTTGGAGTGAGTGGTGTGTTGAAGTCTCCTAAAATGAATGCATTGCATTCTATTTCTCCCTTTAATTCTGTTTGTATCTGTTTCACATATGTAGGAGCTCCTATGTTGTGTGCACAGATATTTACTATAGTTATATCATCTTGTTAGACTGACCCCTTTATCATTTTGTCATGTCCTTCTTTGTTTCTTTTTACTTTCTTTGTTTTGAAGTCTGTTTTGTCTGATACAAGTACTGCAACACCTGCTTTTTTCTCCCTGTTAGCTGCATGATATATCTTTTTCTACCCCTTCACTTTTAGTCTTTGTATATGTTTGGGTTTGAAGTGAGTCTTTTGTAGGCAGCATATAGATGGGTCTTGCTTTTCTATCCATTCTGTAACTCTGTCTTTTGATTGGTGCATTCAGTCCATCTAGATTTAGGGTGTTTATTGATATGTATGTACTTATTGCCATTGCATACTTTAGATTCATAGTTACCAAAGCTTCAAGGGCAGCTTCTTTACTATCTAACAGTCTAACTTAACTCACTTAGTATGCTATTACAAACATAATCTAAAGGTTCTTTTTTCTTTTTCCTCCTTTTTCTTCCTCCTCCATTCTTTATATATTAGGTATCATATTCTGTACTCTTTGTGTATCCTTTGACTGACTTTGGTGGTAGTTGATTTAATTTTGCATTTACTTAGTAATTAATTGGTCTACTTCCTTTACTGTGGGTTTATTTTCTCTGTTGACAACTCTTTAGCCCTAGGAGTACTTCCATCTATAGCAGTCCCTCCAAAATATACTGTAGAGATGGTTTGTGGGAGGTAAATACTCTCAATGTTTGCTTATCTGGAAATTGTTTAATCCCTGCCTCAAATTTAAATGATAGTATTTTCAGGTAGAGTATTCTTTGTTGGAAGCCCTTCTGTTTCATTGCATTAAATGTATTATTCTATTTCCTTCTGTCCTGTAAGGTTTCTCTTGAGAAGTCTGATGATAGCCTGATGGGTTTTTCTTTGCATATGATCTTTTTTCTCTCTCTGGCTGCTTTTAATACTCTGTCCTTATTCTTGATCTTTGCCATTTTAATTATTATATGTGTTGGTGTTGTCTTCCTTGGGTCCCTTGTGTTGGGAGATCTGTGCACCTCTGTAGCCTGAGAGACTATTTCCTTCCCCAGATCAGGAAAGTTTTCAGCAGTTACCTCCTCAAAGACACTTTCTATCCCCTTTTCTCCATCTTCTTCTTCTGGTACCCCTGTAATGCAAATATTGTTCTGTTTGGATTGGTTCCACAGTTCTCTTAGTAGTCTTTAATTCCTAGAGATCCTTTTTTCTCTCTTTACCTCAGCTTCTTTGTAATCTTGTTCTCTAGTTTCTGTTTCATTTACTCTCTCTACTTCATCTATTCTGCTTTTAAATCCCTCCATTGTACGTTTCATTTCAGATACTGTATTTTTCAAAGTTTCTATTTCTTTCTTGAATTTCTCTCTGAGGTCTTGACTATTTTTCAGTAGCTCCATGAGCATGTTTATGATTTTTATTTTGAAATCTTCAGGAAGATTGGTAAGTTCAGTTTCACTTGGCTCTCTTTCTGTTGTTTGTGGGATTTTGGTTTGTATCAGGTTCTTTTGGTGTTTCATATTTTTAATATCTTGGTGTAGGTGGCACCCTCTAGTGCTCAGAATCTCTACTCTCTGGAGCTGCTCAGCCCCTGGAGCAATGGCAGGTGTTACAGGTGTGCCGCACTGGTGCCTGTCAGGAGGAAAGAGCTCTTTCCTGCTTCTTGACTGTACTGCCTGCCTCCATTGCTGGTGCCAGTGGGCTGAGCGTGCAGGGAGGGGTCTCTGTGCTCTGCCCTTGTAGGTGCCGTAGGCATGGCCGCCCTCTAGCTGGCCTGGCGCAATGGCGGGGGCAGCAGATTTGCAAGCCTATGCCGGGAGTAAGGAGTGGCAGGCTGTATATCATGGTGGGAGCCTCAGAACTAACTGCCTTGCCAGCCTGGGGGATGGAACTCCTGAAGCTCCTGAAAGTCACCAACCTGCTGGGCTGAGTGCACCGGGACAATTTTGTCCACCTGTACTTTTTCCTGAGCAGCAAGCTCTGAGCAATCCTTGCCTCTTTGGCAGCCCTCTCACTGTTGGGAGGTCTCTCAGAGCGCCTGCCTTTCTTTTATCCCAGAACAGCCGGTTGTGGGTGCCTGTTCTCCACAAGCAGCTGGAATCTCAGTCTCTCCAAGTATTCTGCCTGTCTTAAGTTTCCAACCCTACTAATCTCCAGAGCACCATGTAAAGTAGGTTTGTGCCCCCAGAGCATATCTCCAGTGCTGGGTGTTCAGCAATCCTAGGCCTCCACGTCCTCCCCGCTTCATTTCTCTTCCTCCTGCTGGTCAGCTGGGGTGGTGGAAGTGTTGGGTCTCACTGGGTCGTGGCTTTGGTACTTTACCCTTTTCCGTGGGGCCTGTTCTTTTCTCCAGATGTAGGCAGTCTGTTCCAGCCTTCTTTCCTGTTGCTCTTTCAGGATTAGTTGTATTTGCTGTATTTTCATATTATATGTGTTTTGGGAGGCGGTTTCTGTCTCACCTCTCACACCACCATCTTTAACCAATCCCGTTTGTAGACAATCTTATGACAGTTTCACATACACAAAACAGTAGTTCACCATTCCTCCATATTATTAAGCCCTCACCCACTCCACTGCAGTCACTGTCTATCAACGTAGTAAGATGCTGGAGAGTCATTAATTGTCTTCTCTGTGCTGTGCTATCGTCCCAGTGACCTACCCATGTTGTGCTTGTGAATTATAGTGCCCCTTAATCCTCTTCTCCCTCCCCACCCACCTTCCCCAACCCTTCCCCTTTGGTAACCACTACTCCCTTCTCAGTGTTTTCAATTATTTCTTAAAGAATGAAAATGACTAATGTTCAGTGCATAAAAGCCAGTTGGTCCTGGGATCTCTCAAGAGCAGCTTCTGGGAACTGTGAAACTTCTGACTAGCTAGACAAAGCTGAAGTATCATCATTATCATCCCTCCATTTACTAGTATTTATATTCTTTTCTATAAGTTGACATTTGTTTTTATATAAATCTATGGGGAAGAATTTGTCAGAGTAGTAGTGGTTATGTCTATTGATTAAGATAGTTTTCTGCTATCATTTATTTCTGGCTTCTTGTCCTTGGACTACGTGAAACCCAAAAAGATGTTCATCACATTCTTTATCACCATCATAATAGCTACCAAAAGCCTAATGCATCAATGCAACAGAATAGAGATTTGAGAACTAGAACCAGAACCAGGCATATATGGTCACTTGATGATTGGACCAAGATACAAGAACAATTAAATGGAGAAAACATAATCTTTTCAACAAATTATGCTGGAACAATTGAAAATACATATGAAAAACAAAACCAAAAACCTCAGCCCATATTTCACACCATATATAGAAACTAGCACAAAATGGATCATAGATCTAAATATAAAACTGAAAACTACAAAACATCTGAAGAAAAAACACAGGAGAAAATTTCTGTAATCTTGGGTTACACAAATATTTCTTATAATACTAAAAAAATGAATGTTTCACTTAGTAGCTAATTAATTCCAAGCTCTTTCAGAGGAACACTTAGCTTAATAACATGTGTTCCAGAGAGGCTCTTTTGGCGAAAATAAACAAAGATTGCACTAAGGCCAGCACACTGGAGATTCTGATCTGGCTTGCTCTTGACGACTTCTCAGGGCAAAATTGAAGTTATATGAAGGGTAGTCTATCATGGAGGGTGGGTAGCCTGCTCCTCAATCCTTGGCCACACATCCTCTACTACTGTACCTTTGGTTCATCCATCCATTCATCACTGGCCTCATGGCCTTGACTGTATCTCTTGGCTTCTTCCTTTAATCTTTGGCTTCTGCTGCTGCCTAATTATTTTGCCATTTTCCAAGTTAGACTCCCAGGAGAGTGAACCTGATTGGCCCAGTTTACTTTTACTCTATGCCACTAAATAGGTATGTGAACCAGCAGTGTGGGCCAGTCATCAGTGACTTGGGGTAGGATTATGGGGACAGGGAGGTGACTGGCAGGGTTCCAAGGGAAAAGGCAGGTACAGAGTATTAGTATATAAAACGTGAACTGTACCTGCTGCTAGTACTTTGAACAATGGAGTTTCCCTCAGATGGGACCATGGATGTGACAAGCATTATAGTAGGTATAGTTGTTATAAAGTAAAATATTGGCATCTCACAGAAACCATTGACTGTCAACCTGTCTTCCAGTTATGGCTCTTATTGTCTACCCCCCTTCTAAGTTAACTCATAGCAGTTAGTGAGGTGAGTGTGTAGAGAAGGAACTTTTGCTTTTTATCTAGGCCGGAGGTAAAAGGTATCTGGCTAGAGAGGATAAGAAACTTGGATTAGTTGGAAGTTGTTCTCAGGGGTCCTTTAGTGTATCCCCTTGCTTCTGGGTAAAACACTCAAATCATTCCTTTCAAAGAGACAAGTCCATCCTCATACTTTAGCCTAGTCTTCGGCCAGCAACTCCCAGGGGTAATTCTTTTGGTATTTAATCAATTTTTCTTCCTCATGGGCCTCACAGTATCAATCCTTTAACAGTCATCCTGATATTAGATTCTAATGTTTTCTTTTTCCTTGCATAATGCTTGTTTTGCTATTTTTTTCTTTCCTGTTAACAACCCCCTTCATAAGAAGACTGAATGATATTTTTTCTCTCTCACTCAAAGAAACTGCTCCCAAAAAAGTGACATATACTCTTGCTAATTAGTATTTTTCACCCAGAGTAACTCTTGGGCTCATCAACTTCATTTTTTGGGGGGACCTTAAATCTTGATTATCAGGGTCTTAGGATTCCATAGGGAAACTATGGGATCAGGCTTGTTTTTTTTAATCACTTAGGACTGGAAGAACTGAGCTCGTATTTGCTTTCTACTACAGGAGTTGGTACACATAAGGTAAGGTGGAGAATTTGGTTTGGCTGGAGTGTCAACGTCTGGGAAAGTTAGAACATCATGCTTCTGAGGAGAAAAATGTTAATGAGGAAGGGAAGACAGTTTGCTCGCCTAGGGCATTGCTTCTCACACTTGAGTGTTCCTAGAATCATCTGGGCATATTGTTAAAATGCAGATGTTAATTCAGTAGGTCTGGGGTAAGGCCTAACATCCAGGATTCAACATTTCTAACAAGCTCCTGGGAGATGTTCCTGCTGCTTGCCTGCAGACACACTTGGGGTTTGATATTCCCAAACAGGTATCTCTGAACAAAGGCAGCCTGTATCGCTCCCCTTCGTTGCCGGAGAGTTTGAACAGGCCAAGACTGACGCAAGTGGTACAATTCAAGCACAACCCAGTACCGGATAAAGTGAAAAAGAAGTATCGTTCTAGCCACAAAGAGCTCAGGAAAGTAAGAGCTTTTCAAGATGTGAATCTGTTTAATCTACATCTCATTGTCTTCACTGCTCTTCTGGTGTGGGGACTGCTTTAGTATATACATATTTTTTGTCTTCCTCTTTACTTTTACTTTTATCTTTTTGTTCTTTCCATCTTTCCTCTTGTGTTTTCTTCATCTGCATCCCTATATAAAATACTTAACAGTGACTATCTATGTTACATTATGCTTTTGCAAATGATATCATCACAGTCTTTCCAAACCTCTTTTTTAACATCTGAAAGAGTACAAGGGAACTTTGATTAGTAGGATACCAACTGCTGTTTTACCTGCATACTGACAGAAACAACACCACACTGCCTGGGTGGAAAGCAACTTCTGAAAAACTTAGCCCTTATCCCCTACCCTACCTTAAAAAAAAATTATATGTATTTGGCTGTTTTGTATGATATAGAAAATACAAATCAGCAAAAAGAAGTTGTTGCAAAATGCCTGTAATCCCATAAACCAGAGATAATTACTGTCAACACTGGTATCGTATGTTCTTCAACACACTTTTCTATGCAAATGTTTTTTTCTTTTGTTAAAGTAATATTACAAAGTATATATTTTCTAACCTATATAAGGATATCACGAACTTATTTTCATGTCAATGAAATTAGTTTAAAACATACTTTTATTGCATAATATTAATCTATAATGTGTGGAATATTATTTGTTTTACCAAGAGCCTGTTATTGAACATTCTTTTCTCCTATAAACATACTGAGCCATCCATCCTTACTACCAAATCTTTGTGCAGTAAGTATTTATTTATTTCCATAGTAAAACAAGTGGAATTATTAGGTCAAAGGGCATGCTTATTATTAATGAGTCTCCATTCCTCCATCCTCTGGTTTTTACACTTTTAACATGAGAATTGGGGGTGGGGGATCTTGTCACCTTCAGGGCTTTTATCTAAGGAAAACCATCTCTCTCAGTGATATTAATATCACCGAGATGCTGGAGGAAGATGCTAACCAGGGGCGTCTGATTGGTGATTTCTCCAAGGTGAGTGTGGTTATATCCATCCTATATTTTAGTGAGTCATTTTGAAGCTGAATCTTTCCTCTGCTTGCAAAGGATTCTACGTATAATTGAGCATCCTCACCAAATATGCTTTGATAGCCTGAAGGTGCTATAGTGGTAGATCCAGGACTTAAGCCTTTCTGTCCTTATTCATTCTCGGAAAATCCAGAGCAGTGGAGAAAGTATGAGGCTTTTAACTTTTTTCTTTTTAAAATGATCTTTGAAAATTATATGAATAGTATTTGGTCCTCACAGAAAAGGTAGAAGATGAAATCCACCTCAGACCTTATCAGAGCATTATTTTTAACAGCTTGGTGTACGTTCCTCCAGACTTTTTTGTATATATTTTCAAAAACACGTGCACATATATACAAATACGTTTTTTATTTTTCCACAAAAAATGATTTATACTGTCTTGTGATCCACTGGATTTTTTTTACCCTCCTTCAATGTATCAGGAACACCTTTTCATGAAAGTCAATAAACAGTTCTGCTTTATAATTTTTAATAGCAGTACAGTATTTCTTTTTTTGACTACTCATAATTCTTGATAAATCCCTTCTTGTAGGATATTTGTTTTTACAGTTTTTCCTTATGAACTATACCAAGATGGACATATTTATAGCTAAATCTAAAACTTTGTATGCCTCCTTAATTAGTTCCTTAGGATCAGTTCTTGAAATGGAATTGCTGTATATGCACATTATAGAGACCACATATGGGTCTTCGATCTCAAATTTTGGTATAGAAAACTTGCTCTTATTTCAGCTTTTGGGTATTTCTAGGTGTGTGTGCTGCCAACCATGTCAGGGAGACACCAAGATCTGAAGTACGTCAACCCAGAAACAGTAAGCAGATTTCTGGAGATCGTAACTGGTTATATAAGCTGCCATCTGGTCTGTTCTTTCCCTAAAATTCCCACTTCCATTTGTATTTGTTTCGCGGTGTTCACCCACATAGGCTCCCCATTCAACTGAAGCTGTATTAAAGGAGTCCCTTTTCCCCCATTTTTCTGTCACCTTTATTTTTAATTAAACAAATGATATATAATTGTTATAAACTCCTTCCTTTCATTTATAACAATTATATATCATTTGTTTATATGGAAGGAAGGGAAAAGGTAAAAAAAATTACCCAATTAGGATGATGTTACATACTGGTTTACATGTTATAATCCCATTTATGCCTAAATGTGCAAAGTAGTTATTAATAGTGTTCTCTTTCACTCTCAAAGTATCCCAGTTAGGTGCAATATTTGGTCACCCTACCCATAATCTCACCACCAGAGATAACCACTGGTAATAATATTTTCCTTATGGCCTTCCAGATTTTATTCTGGCATATGTTTTTACAAAACAGGATTGTAATGAAATGTGCTGTTGCAGTTAGTTTGGTAAGACATTGTAAACATCTTTCTATAGCAATGAAAAGATATCTATAGTATCTTTTAATGGCTATGTAATATTCTCTTATACTGTCATGTATAAATTATTTAAATACCAAACCTCTGTTATTGGATATTTAAGTTATAACATTTTGATGACCTAAAACAATGAGATGAATATTATTGTGTCACATCTTTGTGTGCTTTTCCTTTTACTTAAGATGTTAGAAAAGAAATTTGCTGTATCAAAGTGTAATTACATTTATTTTTATATGTATTTGCAGAGTTCCCTCCAGAATGGTTGAACCAATTTAACACTCCTACAAGTAGCTTACATTTCCTCCTCTGGGCATCAACCCCTTCCTTCCATATCCTTTTCCGGAAGACTTGCTTTCTTCTCTTACAATAGAGGGTGGAGAACCATTTTCCACCTCTTTTTGTAAAATCGGAATCCCTAGCTGCTGCCTGTACCACTGCAGAAGTCCTTGGGCATCTGCTGAGATGCTGATTGCAGCCATGCCTGCCTCTGATGAGTAGCCTGAATATATATGGTTTTCCCTGGTGTCCTGGCAATGCCAGCTATTTTGGTTCTCTGAAAAGACTATTTCCTATTTTATCCTCTTATGTAGGGTGGGGCTAAACCATTGCCACATTTCAAATACAGGGGGACTTTGGAGGCTGAGCGTACAGTGGAATCCTAGGTGACTAAAAGGAGTGTAAATCAGGAACTGTGTGACAGTCCCAGGTGATGGGCAGGGTATTCAATCGTAGTTTCTATGCAGGTGGCTGCCTTACTGGCAGGAAAGTTCCAGGATCTGATTGAGAAGTTTTTCATCATTGATTGCCGCTATCCATATGAGTACCTGGGAGGACACATTCAGGTGAGGTTACATTGCAGAATTAGTGGGGAGGGGCTGGAGATAGATTTTTATTGAGAAGAGTCTGTGGACAGAGGGTCCTATGAACTCTAGAACCAGGGCAGGGATTGTACATTTGGAGCACATGAAGGCTGGAAGTCCTCATTTCTCTTCTAATTCTTTATACCTTGAGCAATTTACCTTTCCTTTCCCTCCTAGACCAATCTCCCTCTTTTCTCTTGGAACCAAGAGTTCCTACCTAGCAGTAAAAACTAATCCAAGGACTGAGAAGCACTTTGTAAACACTTACAGACATGTCTCTCAATGATTCCTACACTTCAGGCAAACAAACATTTTATTGAGTACCTACTACATACCAAGGTCTATGCCAGGCCCTTGGGGTAGATAGGGAGATATCATTAGATCTCTGCCCTGGAAGTACTTAAAGTCTAGCTTTCCTGGCCCACATATCCCAAGATGGTATCCCAATTATTTTTAAGTATTGGAACTGTCCACAGGCCCTTAAGGAAATACTTATTAAAATTCTCCTACAGGGAGCCTTAAACTTGTACAGCCAGGAAGAACTGTATAACTTCTTTCTGAAGAAGCCCATTGCCCCTTTGGACATTCAGAAAAGAATAATCATCATGTTCTACTGTGAATTCTCCTCCGAGAGGGGTCCCCGAATGTAAGTGTCTACATGGGGAGGGCGGCTGATGGACATGGACCTTGACTTGGGACTTAACAAAAAGGGAACCTTCCCAGACCAGTCTAGTCAAAGACTGAAGTGAATGAATGCTTTCCACTGCAGTCTGAAGAATGTTAGGGAGGTAGAAGGAAAGGGTTTGTGCATTTTAAAAGTTTGGAGCAGTGAAGGTAAGTATTGGGAGTGAGACACCAGTAGAGGAAAGGGGAAAGAGTGGTGCTACTTAAACCTTGTTTTGCAAAAACAGATCTGGAGGTCCTTCTGGGGCTCTGTAGTAGTCTGTTCTTCCTCCCCCTCCCCAGTGAATGGCCCGTGGAGTCCTGACCTTGCTCCTTCTCTCCCCACCCATTTCTGGGTTTTCTCTAAAGGTGCCGCTCCCTGAGAGAAGAGGACAGGGCTCTGAACCAGTATCCTGCACTGTACTACCCAGAACTGTATGTCCTCAAAGGGGGCTACAGAGACTTCTTTCCAGAATATTTGGTAAAGAATGGGGCGTGTGAGGCAATGGTGGAGGGCTGACTTGGGAAAGCCCACTTCAGCATGCAACTCCCAGGGCCTGCAAAGCCCTCTGAGAAAAGAACTGCTGCTCCTTCATAGCCACTATCAGCAGCATCTGTATTATACTCAGGGGTCTAGAGGATCCCTTACTCTGTCCCCTACCTTTCAGGAGCTGTGTGAACCCCAGAGCTATTGCCCTATGCATCACCAGGACCATAAGGCGGAACTGTTGAGGTGTAGAAGCCAGAGCAAAGCTTGGGAAGGGGAGCGGCAGCTGCAGGAGCAGATTGCCTTACTGGGGAAGGATGTGAGCCCATGATGACGTATCAGCCACCAGCTGCCTAGGAGTCGCCAGGAGACACCAGAAAGCCCGGGCAGAAAGAGACTGTCTTCTCTGCAGCTACGCCCAAGGTTGTCACAAGATGTGAGCAACCAGCAGGCAGCCAAACTAATGAAATGCCTAAGGATTAGTTGGGTTTCAGAAGAACTGCTGCCTGGGGGCTAATTCCTGGAGCTGGCTCTGCAAGGCTGAAGCTTCAGGAAGTGGTTGCATTCTCTTGCCAATTACTTGTGTCATCTCACAAGCCAGCCAGCAATTTTTCTACCTGGGCTCTGGCTATGCAAGCGTTGTCCACCTTCTTTCTCTGTATTTTTCTTGTTTTCCCATCTCTCTTTTTCCAAATGGGAGAATAAACATTGCAGAATTAGAGATGTGATTGTGAGCCCCGTCTCCTCCTAGAAAATCTGTGCAAGGATGTGATAACCAGATTAGACTCCTTCAGACAAAAGATGTGACCATCTCCATTCATAGCTGAGGCCAAGCTTCTCTGTAGACTAGCGGTTCTCAAAGTTTGGACCATCAGCATCATCTAAACTTATTTGAAATGCAAATTTTCAGGTCCTACCGCAGACCTCCTAAATCAGAGCCTCAGAGGTTAGGGCCCAGAATTCTGGGTTTTAAAATCTCCCTTTCAGGTGATTATGATGCATGCCACGACTTGAAAACTGCTGCTCTGGAATTAAGGCAAACCTTTTAAACTGCATTCTTCAGCAATATTCCAGGCTTTCCTTTCCTAGACCATTCCAAAATAAACATTGCCTAAGAGTGTGACCCAAACTCAGCACTCTGGTATCTATGCTCAGAAAACCAAGATGATTGGCGTTCTAAAGCAGGCTCAAAAGGTTCCTTGTCTACAGCCTCAATGGAGTTTTGACTTTGCATTTCCCAAACACTTTTCTTTTTCACTTTACATCTTAGAGAGACAAGTTTGGAATTTAGGTTAGTTGGAAGTTAAGATTTGTGCTATATGAAAATAGGAATAAAAGAATATAAAAATACCAAGCAAGATCAGTTAGACTTAAGGAAGACCTTTGAAACTATATTCTTCAGCAATATCCCCAGCTTTCCTTAGAGCTCTTTAAGGCAAGTAGGCTTCCAAAGGCGTGGTGAGATACAGCCCTGCTTAGCCTGGGGAGGCAGTGGAATTGACTGAACATTGTCACTCTTCAGCATTAACTTTGTAGTAGTGCTACCCCAGGACTGGACAAGGACGAAGGGTCTGAAGGCTGTGATAGAATAGAGACCAAAGCGATTATCTTCCCGGGTTCTGGACCAGGGAGACTTTCTAAAAAGTGAGTGGGAGGGAGGGCGGGCAGTAGCCGGACAGATTTTTGCAAGGTCCGTAAGAGCTCTTCTCCTGGCGTGCCACATGCGTGCCTCACAGCAGAGGGCACTCCTGTATTCCTTACGTAGCCTCTGGAACCTGCAGCCTCCACTCCCAGCTCCTGCCTATCCTGACAGAGGGAAGCTTTGCCTCTGGCCTCCCTAAACCCTTGAGCTAAGAGCTCAGGACCACTGGGAGTAAAGAGAGAAAAGCTGCTGCTACATTAGGTGGAGATGGTAGAGGGAAAGATGCTGCTCCCGTGCCTGCCCCCACCAAGCAGGAACTCCCCGTAGCCTGAG
This sequence comes from Manis javanica, assembly GCF_040802235.1. Lineage (NCBI taxonomy): Eukaryota > Metazoa > Chordata > Mammalia > Pholidota > Manidae > Manis > Manis javanica. The sequence goes on along the minus strand of NC_133169.1, from coordinate 85,453,835 downwards.
AATGAAACTGGAGCACCGCCACTTCTAAGTGTCAGGAGGAGTCCCCAACTCACTGCCTGCCCAGTGGGTCATTTCTTGATAATTCTCCCCAGAAAAGTAGAACCAAGCCCCAAACTGGGAAGAAACTGTGTTCGTGTCTTCACATTTGAGCAATCTTAATCAAATGGAAATTCTGAGTTGCAAAAGAGAGAAGTTATCTACTTTGTGAAAAACTATTTTCCGAAGAAACAACTTTTTTCCCACATAACTTCTTGTAGCAGTCTCCTGCTCTATAGGTACCATGTGATTCGATTCATTATTTTCAGAAATGACAGTAGCTAACACTTCTGGTGCTTACTGCATGCAAGATTTTTTATGAACTCATATATATGTAAACTAGTTTCATTTTCACAACAATCCTGTGAGGCAGGTGCTTTTTGTTATGCAAGTTTTACAGATAAAGACATTGAGGACTGGAGGGATTCAGTAGCTTGTTTAAGATCACACAGCTAATGGACAGCAAGAGTTGGGATCTCAACCCAGGCAGTATGGTTCCAGAATCTGTACCCTTAATGGATTTTGCTGTTGCCAAATCCTCATCAAAGAACAATGTGCTTTTCTAGAGTTGGCAGTATATTAGGAGTTAAAATAGTAAGAGCCTTACCTGTAGGTTCTTAAGAAGTCAGGGCCATAAGGGTTGCCTGCGCTTGGGAGATGAGGCTAAGGGCAGGTAACTAAGACCCCAGCCCAGAAGCCATATATGGGGCCACACTGGTGTCTGCACTGACATCATGAAGTCAAGAAATAAAGAATGGAAACCTTTCAGTCTAAAAACTGCCTTTTGTTGTCAATCCCAGCCAGGACCTGGCTGACCTGACCTCTGCCACAGAGGGGGAGGAGCATTTTCCTTCCCTTATTTGGAGTATAAAGTGGGAGGCATGGAAGATTCTTTATTCAGTTCAGGCAAATGTTGATGTAATTCCCTTAAACCCATATCTAGGGTTATCAATTTTAAGTACCACAGGTATTCAAATAGCACAGTCCCTGCCCTGGAGAAACTGACAAGGTAGAAAATGATTCTCTTTCTTCCCATCCCTACGAGCACTTTAGCCTACCTAGTATATTCAGCAAAAGGAAGAAAACCGTAGCAGCTGGTTCCAAAGCAGCAAAGACAGGGGTTGGCCCAATTCACAGAAAAATTAACTCCTGCACGCCACCTGAGAGAAATTCAGTGCTTGCTATATGCAGGGCACCGTTAAAGCCTTTACTCAATACATACGTGTATAGTCCTCACAACTGTTATATGAAGTAGATGCCGCTATCATTCATTTTACAGATGGAGAAACAAGCACAGAAAAAGTAAATGACATGCCCAAGGCCACCCAGCCTGTACTGGAAACAGCATTTGAACCCAAGCAGTCTATGAAGTTTATGCTCTTCCCTATTCACTGTACTGACATCCAAGGTGAGGGCAGCAGCAGCAAGTAAACCTCAACAGTAAGAGAAGGCTTGACAGAGGCAGAAACCAAGATTACAGACGAAAGTGCAGTGAGATACAGGGTCTTTGGACCTTTGAGCCCCAATCAGTGGATTGCAAGGCCTCCCAGGGCAGGGTTTGTGTCTTCATCATTTTTGCACCTGGCACAAAGCTGGACCTATAATCAGTCTCAAAAGACATTACTGAATTGAATTATGGCTGAGTAACATCATCGTTGTAGAAAGGACTGGCTCATTTGTCATTATCCACGTGGTTCCCAACGGCAAAGCTGCTTATCTAGCAGGTGTTGGCAGTCACAGAGGACATGGTTGGTGGGGAGAGTGTGCTGGACGAGCTGTCAATATTAGTCTTGGAGTCATATTTATTTGCAGAGGCTTCCTCAGCCCTCTCTTAGCCTTGGTTACCAGTTGTCATTAAAGTCCCAGTGGTGTTAGTCTCTCCACCCCAGTGCTCAGACAGAAATATGGTCCAGGCATCTCCTTTACTCTCCCAAAGAGGCTGGTCTCTTGCGGGTGGAACTGGGCACCGCTCTCCATTTCAACCTTGTTCCTGCCTTCCTGGTCCCTTCCACGGGGAGAGCACCGAGTAAGGCACGCTGAGCAAATGCCTTTTCACAAACTACCCGCCTACCCCAAACTTGATTTGGTTTGGTTGCTGAAGGATGGGGAGGGCAGAGGTGATGCCCTTGACCACCCATACATTGATTCACAGGTCTCAGCCCTTTCCTAGCATCCCAACCACCTGAAATCATTACCTTTTGCTTTGTAAGTTCCGTTTTGAAACGACTACCAAAATGGAGTGGAAACTGGGGGCTACCAGCTCCCCAAGTATGGGTTTTCTCGCCTTACTGAAGGGGAGGGCTTGGGGAAATACTCACAGAGGTTAGTGGAGCTCAGGAAAAACAGACCCTGTACAAAAGCTGAGTAGCCAGATGTTCCCTTTCATAGCTCTTCTACAAGAGTGGCAGGGCAGATATGGATTAGAACAAAGCACAAACTCCATTTAAAGTGCATTACGGCTCAGGAACCAGCTCCCCGTGGGCAGGAGAAGAGAGGAAAGGGCACAAGAGGCCACATCAGTCTTCTTCCTTATCTAGGGCCACATGTCTCTCTCCAAGCTTTGTGAAGGTTGATTTACACCCGGGGCTGGAATGACTCTCTTTCAGGGTTGATTACATCGGCAAATGCCCCCCAGAGGCCACAGCAGGATGGCCATATTCACAGGCAGCAGCCAATAAATCTCGGAGGTTTCTATTGCACTCCTCAGTACCCTCCCTGCTGGCCCTCTGCCAGACTGGCTGTGCAAGTAAGAGAGGGCTTGAGCTGGAGGTGAGGGGCAAAACCCTCTACTTCTTTTCTTTCTCCTGTTCTCTTTCTAAACACTCCTTAGTTCTCATTCTTCGAAGTCATTCTGTCCCCAGCTTTACGCCGGGAGCAAGTGGGAGTCAGCCCTAGGCCCAGTACCCTTACGCCTCTGGGTAGAAATTGTGGGTTTTGGACACAGCTGTGTTTCATCCTATATAATCTTGATGGAGTAGCTTGCTCTCTGAAACATCTCAAAATGATGAGGCTCCTCCGTGGTCTCTCTAGCCACCTTCCTCAGTGACCTTGTCCGTCCAGGGAAACCTCAGCTATTTAGTCTGAGAGGGTTTCCTTCCTCAGCACACCTAAGGCGCTGATTTTGGCGTACAGTCTGGCCAAAGCCCTGGGCACTGGCCTCAGGTCTGCTCCTAGCAAAGCCATTTCACCTGCCTGGGCCCCATCTTGCAGAATCATGGGGTCAACGACAACAGTCGACTCTTAGTCTTGAAGATACTTACGAGGTGAAATGAAATCATAGATGTGCAAATGCTAAGTGGAAAAAAAATACTGGAAATGCAACCGCCCTTGCGCTGGTTTGTTCACGTTTTGTTCCAAGATTTCATTTGTGGTGCTTGTCCCTGGGGCGCAGGGGGTGGCTGGAAGGCGAAAAGGGCTGCCTTTCTGGTTAAATACTTGGGTGCCCGAGACGGCGCGTCTCCAGCGGCCGCTTCCAAGTGTCCCGGGCTGAACGCCCCAAAGCGCAGCCGGCAGCGACGACAGGTGGGCCAGGGCGCCCCCGCCCCGCCGCGCCCCGGGACGAGCGGGAGAGGCGGCCCGCATGGCCCGCCCGCCCCCGAGCCGGAGGGCGGCGCCCAGGACCCCGTGGCGGCGCCGCGCCCGCGAGCGGGGCGGGCGGCGGTGTGCAGCGCGGCGCGCAGAGCTCCGGCGCGGGGAGCGAGGGCCGCGCGGCGCCCGGCGCAGGCAGAGCACCCCCCGCCATGGCGTGTCCCCCGAGCCCGCGCCCGCCGCCCGTGCTCCTCCTGCTGCTCCCGCTGCCGCTGCTGCTCCGAGCCGGTGAGTGTCGTCGGCGCGGACGCGGGGCCGCTCGGACCGCGGCGTTTGGGGGCCGCAGGGGGGCGTGGGGGCTCAGACGCCGCACCGCAGCCTGGTCCCCGGCGTCGGGCTCTCCGAGCCTGGGAACTAGAGCAGGAAGCCCGGGGCCGGGAAGGGGCTGGGTTGCACTGCAGACGGAGTTTCTCAACTGTTGTCGATTGAGTGCCAGCAACGGCCAGGGCGCCCAAGCCTCTCCTCGCTCTGGGTTTCCCTTCTTCCCTCTTTTGAGGTGCGTCTACACAGTCAAAGAACAACCCGCAGCTCGGCCGTTTCCACGACCGCATCTCTAGGAGGCGCGGAGAATCAGGAGCCAGACTGCCGTCTGCTCCGCCTGGGCTTCAACTCTTCCGCCCCCTGTAAGGTCCGGGGAAGTGGACATTAGGGGGAGATGAAGAAAGAGAAGTGTTTGTTAGAACTGACTTGTCACAAATTAGGGATGTAAACTGCTGCCAGAATTTGCTAACATCATTATTTGGTTGTGTTGCTGAGAATATTGCTCACCACCAACCTACCTCCCTCCCGCCTTCAGGATATACTTTTTATTATTTTAATTGGAGCAGAGAACTCGCTATTGGGCAAGGTGGCCTTTCCCTGCAAGCTGTCCAGCACAGTGCCTTGACTTGTTACAGATACACAATAGGTGTTTTGTGGAATACATAGCTCAAGGCTTGACTTTAGAACCATGTCAGTGCCCCACAGTAGGGGGCAATTCCTTGATCCTGGGGAACATGCCCATGATCGGCAGGACTGGCATGGGAGCGTGGAATGTCACTGGGGAGCTCCTGTCCAGGGCCAGAGTGGGGAGAATCCTGAGGCAGAGACAGATCACACAACGACTTGTGACTTTGGTGCACAAGGCAGTACTGCAGAAATGCAGTCTTGGCTGCAAGACAGATGCGGAAAGGAAGGAAGGAAAGGACTAGTCTAGGTTGATTCCATCAGTAAATCAGGGCAGCAAGACATAACCAATTAGATTTGACTGCCCGAAAGCTTCACTCATCCTAATAACGGTGCGGCTGCAGGTCAGGATCAAGGGTTAACATTAAACACCTTCCTCGGTACCCAGTTAAGTGGAACAAGTTCTACCCTGTTATGATGAAATTTAACCTGGCTCTCATCTTCTTTTCTTGATCTGCAAGTCCCCTAACCCAACTGCTGCTCAGACTTGGTGAACTATCAGTTCAGAAATTAGAGAGGCTTTTGAAAATTGTTACAACTCAATATTTAGTACAGTTGAAGCAATGAGACTCGGACCTGTTACATTTCTTTCAGCGAGCACTTACTGAGTACCTACCAGAACTTACATCTTAAACATTTAGTATTTCACACGCTGTTTAAACCCATGTGCCCCTTTTGGTAAAGATAAAAATCTCATGCCTTCCTTAAATATTTTTTGAAATTTCAAAAGCTTTTTTTTTTCATCTTCCACATATAAAATTATCATACATGCTTTTTAAAATCATGTATTCCCTCTGGAAATTCTGGTGTGCCCCTAAAGGGATCCTAACCTCTCTTTTCTCCATGCCCTCCAGTGAAAAACTCTGGTTTAATCCAGTCCCTTCATTTTACATTTGAGAAACTAAGATCCCAGATGTAAATTGTCCTAAGCAGGGCTGGACTAAAGTGAGGTGAGTGAAGGGGGTACCCAGAAACCCAGTAGTCAAAGAAAATTTTAAAGCAATGTATTTAAAAAAAATCAAAATTAGTGCCCCCCAAATCCATGATGAACAAAATATCAAAAATTTAGATTAAAAGAATAACACTGCTATATTGGAGCCTGAAACAAAAGGAAAAATTGGTACGACTGATCCTGTCTGTCTTTATGCATTGGCTATGGCACTAATTCTTAAACTCTAGGGTGCATCCTACTTTCCAGTGGACTTGCTCAAATTCAGGTTCCCAGGCTTTATTACCAGAGATTATGATTTCAGTAGTTCTCTACCCGGTGTCCCTTCCCCAGTCCCTACAAGGGGTGGAAGAGTTGACGCCCAGGTGGAGTGAACGGCATTCCTGCTTCTGATTCTCCCCACCTCCTAGAGATGAGGTCGTGGAAACAGCCTGGCTACGGGTTGCTCTTGACCGTGTAGATGCACCTCCAAAGGGGGAAGAAGGGGAATCCAGAGCGAGCAGAGGCTCGGCCGCCCTGGCTGTTGCTGGCACTCAGGCTACAACAGTTCAGAAACTGCATTAGCAGGCTCAGAAACCTAAGTTTTAACAAGTTATCTAATTGATTACCATCATGATTGGAAGAGAGGTTGGACTAAATAAACTCTGAGGCCCCTCCTAATTTTGGGACTCTGATTGTAAGTAGATGGAAGGGGCCCGGAAAATTGACAGAGATGGCTCACAGAATGTCTTTGTTATCTGGTTATTTCTTAAATATTAGGATCTCACAAAGAGCAAGAGGCACTGGCAACGGTGTAGTGATAAGATAGACACAGAAGTCTAGAAGGAGAGATCAAAAAAATCAAGTGATGATACATGCTGTGCAGAGAATTGGGGTAATAACGTGTTAGAGTAGCAAGGGGGTTATTTTACATTGGTTGGTGGGGTTGGCCTTCCTGAGATGACATTTAGAATGCAAACAATTCTGAATTACCAGAAAGGGCCAGTCCTGTGAAGATCAGGGGAAGAGCATTTCAAGCAGAAAGAAAGGCTAGGGCAAAAACCCCAAAGTGGAACTCAAGCTGTCTTGTTCAGTAACAACCAGAAAGAAGGCCAGTGTGGATGGAGAGGAAGAGAGGGCTAGCAGGTGAGGTTAGACAGGTGGGCAAGGACCACATCTTCAGGGTTTTATAAACCAGGGTGTATAAACTAGATCCTAACCTAAGTGCAAAAACAGAAGCTGTTGGAGAGATTTAAGCAGAGAAATGAGATGAGTTGATTTATAATTTTTAAGAAATGATCCATATAATGCCAATCAGCATTAGAATTATGTTGTATGTATTCCACACAATGGAATGCTGTACAGCAATGAAAATAATATTTTTATAGCTATACTTAACAGTGTGGATGAATTTCATAAACACAGTACAACACAATACTGAGCAAAAGAAGCCAAGACTAAAAGCGCACGTTGTATGATTGAAAAACAGACAAAAATAATCTCTCAGCTTAGAAATCAAGATACTGGTTTCCTTGGATGGATGGTGACTGTCAGAGGGCTATGTGGTGCTGGTAATGTTCTGGTCCTTTATTTGGAGGTCTGGTTGCACAGGTGTATTCTATTTGAAATTCACTGAACTGTACATTTTTTAATGTACTTTTCTGTATATTATACTTCAAGAAAAACTTATTACCAAATATGATATTGCCAGTGGCTAACAAGCACATGGAAATATGCTTAAGGTCATTAGTTATTAAGGAAATGCAAATGAAGCCATAATGAGATACCACTTCACACCACAATGATGGTTATTTAAAAAAAAACTGGAAAATAACAGGAGATGGCAAGTATGTGGAGAAACTGGAACCCTTGTACTTTGCTAGTGGGGGTGTAAAATGGTGCAACCACTGTGGAAAAACAATCTGGTGATTTCCTCAGATAAACATAGGATTACCAGATGACCCAGCAATTCCGCTCCTACATATGCACCAAAAATAATTGAATATAGGTATTCAAGGAAATACTTTTACATGAATGTTCACAGCAGCACTACTCACAATAGCCAACAGATGATAATTCAAATGTCCATCAACTGATGTGTGGATAAACAAAAGGTGTTATGTCCATACAATGAAATGCTACTCATCCATAGCAATGAATGAAGTAGGGGTACATGCTACAAACTGAGGAGCCTCAAAAAACAGTATGTAAGGTAGAAGAAGCCAGAGACAAAAGATTTAATATCTTATGGTTTTATTTACATGAAAAATCTAGAATAGATATATCTGCAGAGACAGGAAGTAGATTACAGGTTGCCAGAGACTAAGGGGAAGGGAGAATGGAGAACTCTTAAATGGTACAGGTTTTCTTTTAGGGCGATAAAATGTACTGGAATTAGAAGTGATGGTCGTACAACATTGTGAATGTACTGAATGCCACTTAGACCCTTTAAGATGGTTTATTTTATGTTGCATGGGTTTTGCCTCAATAAAAGTGTTTTCCAACATAAAAAAATTTCATTTAAAAAGATGGCTGCACCAACAAAATGGTAATTATGTGAAGGATTAGTGTTAACTAATCTTACTGTGGCAATCATTTCACAATATATACATGCATTAAGTCATCGTGTTGTACACCTAAAACTTACACAACGTTGTATGTCTGTTATACCTCAATAAAGCCAGAAAACAAAAAAAGATGGCTGAATGGTATGGAAGAATATATTTGGAAGATGGAATCAGGGAGACCAATGAGGAATCTTATCAGCAGGACAAGACTTGATGGTGGCTTGAGCTAAAGGAAATGGCTAGAGATGTGGAGAGAAGCGGACAGTTTCCAGATATGTTGTGGAGCTGACAGGACTTGTTGGATTGAACACAGGATGTGAAGGAAAGAGAAGAGTTAAAAATGACTCCAAATATGTTGCCTTGAAAAATGGATGATGATGGTGTTGTTCTGCCAGCCCTTGATAGGGATCAGGTCCTAGGATGCAGGCTGAATCATAACCAGCTTTGGTATTCCTGAGTGGGTGGCAGAATCAGCAAAAGCGCCCACCCCAGTCCAAACCAGTTCCCATTACAAGGTATTTTTGAGTGACTTTTAACGGAAGACTCAAGAGTGGTTGCTCACTCTCATTTATTACTCACACACATGTGCTCAACTTTCTCGTTGTGATGCTAGTCCTGTCCATGGCACAGCTTTGCCCAGGGCCCTCCTCCCTCTGCCTGGCACGGTCAGCAGACTCAGCTTCAGTCAGCTGGGCCCCTCGCCCTTCCAGGAGGCTGAGCTGCCTCTCTTCAACTCCCACCTCTTCTTGGGCCTGAACTGTTCTGTCTGGATGCGACTCTCCATGCCTGCTGGGCTTCTTTCTTCCCCACTTACTCTTAAAGGCCTTCGTGCCACCCTAAGAATTTCCTGCCCAAAGTTTCATCCAGAGTGCGCCCACCCTGCCTTACAACCTGGTACTCCCAGACAGCTACTCTGACCTTCTGTGGGCCTCACCTGCTCTCTCCCTTCCTAGGGGACCTCCTCCCCACAGAGGGTCGGCTTGCGAATAACTGTGTCCAGGCCAGGAAGAAGTGCCTGGCCGATCCCGCCTGCAGTGCTGCCTACCTACACCTGAATTCCTGCATGTCGAGTGTAAGTACCCCCTCATCCGCAGAGGAGCCGTGGGTCCCTGCAGACTGTGTGGAGGCAGCACAGCTCCTGAGGAACAGCTCTCTGACGCGCTGCACCTGCCACAGGCGCATGAAGAACCGAGCTGCCTGCCTGGACATCTACTGGGCCGTTCACCCTGCCCGCAGCCTCGGTGAGCCCCTCGCCAGGGCAGATGAACCTAGGCACGGTGGCACTTGCCCGTTGTTTTTTAATCCCACAAGATAGGGCCCAAACTGTAGATTCTGGTGGGGAATGATAATGCAGCTCTGCTTTTGATGTCAGTAAGAAGTGGAGTGGGGGAATTGGCAGCATCCTTCTGGGCGCCCCCAACACTGCCATCTCTTCTCTATTTCCCCCTTTCTTACCTGGCAACATGGAGCTGCCTGTTGACAGAGCTCTGAACAAAGCTGACGCCCAAACTGGGAGCTCTTGGAACAGAAGGGTGTGGAGAGGAGGTAGAAGAAAACGGTCTTACCCCATAAGCAGTTCCAAATACAATGTCGTTCATAAATATAGAGACAGTGGGAGCAGAGTCCTGGTCCAGCCTTTAATAGAAAACATACTCATCAACCAGAAAGGAGGCGGTAAGGGAGAGAAGGCAAGGAGGGCCCAAATGCTGCAGTGGCCGTCTTCCCTGGGAGTACGGATTGTCTTTAATAAGGCCCTGCTTTTGCTCCAGGGGAGGGTTGCTGTATCCACTGTTCTCCGAGGCTCTTGACCCAGCCTCTGGGAATTCCTTCCTTTTCCGTTATTTTATTTGGCCACGTCTGAGAAGCGCATTAAAGACTAGACCTCCTTGGGGATGGAGCAGCACACTCAGCTTGCTTCCTACCTGAGGAATGTTGGAGTATTTTAAGTCTCCAATAGTCACAATCTCTTAATTCAGATTGGCTCTTAATTCAGGTGGCCCTTGGCAGTGCAACTCTCTCAAAACACAATTGCTTTTTATATTTTTTATTTCTGTTACCTCCTGTCCCAGTAGCCTTTCCTATAATCCTTTTCAAGACATGCATCTCTTTCTAGACCCAGTTAGAAGTATCTTGCCCTTATCAGCCTTCTGTGGGAGAGCCATCACCTTAGTCTTTTTAACTTATGCACGTTTGTCCAACTGGCAGGGTTTATTGGATACCGCCTCAATCGGTGAGAGGTCTCTACAGGGACATGATAGCCACATACTTGAATCGGTCTTTGCCCCAAGGCTAAATTATAATTGACCTCATTACTCAAAGCATTTTCCAATTATCATTTCACATTTGAATATGAGAAGCAGTTGTATCATTTCATCCTGCAAGTCCTGGAATTTCTGGATTCTCTCTTGTTTCCTCCCTATTTGCAAACTGCCCCATCCTCCAAGCCTCTGTTTTTCCTGTAGCACCTTGCCAAATGCAGCCAGTAGCAAGTAAGACCACTAGTAACCTTCTACTTACCAGCTTCTTCCCCTTGAAGTACAAACTCAGTCAGCACAACCTCATCCTTCCAAGTTATTGCAGGCAACAATGTTGCCAAGCACTTTGCCCCTGCAGAGAAGGCTGCCATCTTTCCATTTCCCAGTAATGGCTTCTTCACCACCCACTTGCCTGTCCCAAAGCTGATCCTACACGTGCCGGATCTTTGTTTTCGTTGTTGTTACTGCAGCACTCCATTTCTAGATACCACGTATATTTTTAGTAAGAATTCTCCAGATTATGCTTCAGTAACAACAAACCAACCAACCCCCACATTTTTAGCTTTCCACAACAAAATGTATTTTTTGCTTGTTATTCAGCCCCCGTGGGGTTCCTGGAATTGCCTTTGTCTTTGCCCCCCCTCCCTTCACGTGAGGACCCAGGCTTGTTGAGGGAAGAGCAGCGGCAGGACCATGTGGTGGTTCATAAAGCTTCTGCTCAGATGTGATTCACTTGACTTCAGATCACGCTCCACAGGCCAAGGTCACCCAGCCAAGCCTTACAGGGGGGTAGGGAAGTATACTTCTCTCATAGGAGGCCTCAAAGTCACATGGCAACAGCCGGGCGTGGGGGTGGAGGGAATGTACAATCCTCCCTCAAGGTGGGTAGCCAATATTTGGGAACAGTAATACAATTTACCACACTCCTTGTTCCCTGGTTTCCTTCCTCATGCTGATCACTTCTCTTTCAGAACTCCCCCCGAGGCTTCTTGCCTCCCTCTCTTTCCCCTTGCAACTCGCAGGTCTTCTTAAGTTCCAGACCATCCTTTCCTGGGGGCTTGACATCATCCCTAGTCCCTCCCTCTTAATGATGGGTTCACAAAGGTTTATCGGGTGACACCGTGCAAGCCCACTTCTGTCACCTCTTTCTTCCACCAAGATTTATTAGCCAACCTTTATTGAGCACCTACCATGAGTATGAGCTATGCAGTGACTTTATAAGACCTAGCACATCCCCTTAGGGGCCGCACAGCCCCCGGGGGTGACTGAGAGACATGTGTCCTCTGTGATCATTGTCTCTTCTTTCTCTGCTTCTCTCAGTCAGGTTCAGTCTGGGGCCCTGGCCTCACCTCCGTCGCCTGGGCGTGTGATGCATCTGCATAGCTAGGTGGTCAGGCCTGCAACAGAGCCAACTGCTGCTCCTTCCCCAACTGCAAGAGAAAACAGGACAGAGTCCTCTTTCCTGCTTATGTGCCCACAGGCGGCGTGTCAGTTAGGAGCAGAGACTCTGGAATCAGATAGTTCAGGTTTCAAAACCCAGCTCTGCTTACTAGCCCGTATGAGCCTGAGTAAGTGACTTAACCGCTGTCAGCCTCAGTTTCCTCTTACCCACTCAAAGGCCTTAGGAGGATTAAATGAGATTGACTATATATATATATATATTTTTTTCCTTTCACTTATACCACAGTGACCAGCACACAGTGGTAGTTTTATTGTTCTTATCATTAAACCAGTTTATTCATCAAGTCCAGCCTCTACCGTTCCAGCCCTGCTTTTTTTCTCTCCTCTGCCTAGCTTGCAGCTAGTTAGGTAGAGGCTGCACCTTTCCCTTCCTCTAAAGGCTTTGAGATCTGACCCCGCAGCCTCAGCCTGCCCACTCCCACCCTCAGCCCCTAACCTCAGGATTCTGGGACTCTCCGCCTTGTCTCTAGGTGACTACGAGCTAGATGTCTCCCTCTATGAAGACACAGCGACCAGAAAACCCTGGAAAATGAATCTCAGCAAACTGAACATGCTCAAACCAGGTGTGGAGGGCAAGCCAGGCTGGGGTGTGGGGGCTGGCCTGGACCCTGCGGGAGGGGTGGCTGGGGGAAGAGTTCTAGCCTGCTCAGGATGGGAGTCTGAGCTCAAGGCATGGTCTGGCCTCACGAATCCGCAAAGATGTAATAGTTATTAGGGAAGCATTTGAAGGGAGCCCATTAGGCCTCCCTGGTTCCAAAAGGTGGGTCTCTGCAAAGGGTTTGGTCGAGTGGCAGCAGTCCCAGAGAAAATGTGCTGAAATGGAGTATTTACCCTCATTCGAGGCAGCTAGGAAAGTAGTTTTTTGTCCCTGAAGACCAGGAAATTGCTTGTTTTCAACCATTCTAATGGGATGGGTGAGGTGTTGGGCAGGGAAAATGGTGAGAGAATGTGACCTCTCAGGGGTGATTCAGGATGGAAGCCATCTGTCTGGCAAAGACTATGATGCACATTTTTTGGGAAAGTGAGCTGCTTGTGTTCAGTGGAAAGGAACCGCACACATGTGCACTGTTTTTGCAAAAGATGTGAGTATTGTTGTACCTCCAGTTCTGTATATTAGAATTCTGAGAGAAAAGCTTATTTGTATATAATGAACTCTAGCTACGAGGAATCTGGGAATAACCTGTTCCAGTTATTCCACTGTTTTGACTGCTGAATATTCTGTTAATAGAAATCACCATAATTTCCCAAGATCAGCGTATGGGGAAATTTTATGCATGCATCAATTGATGAAAGATGGTCAGGTGATAATAAAACTGAGGAGAGTAGACAGATGTGAAACTAAACAAAGATCCTAAATAGAATTTGGTTGCATTTGTTTTGGACCGTTCAGAAAGTGCTTTAGAATGTTATGATTTCCACCATGGTTTTCACTCACTGCGTAGGACTGAGGAAAGGGTTTTGTTATTTGAGCTTTCTGGCTGCTTGAATTCTAGATAAATGAGTTCTAGATGTATATGGCTTTGTTCTGTTTTGACCTAGTCCTGCTGAGGAGTGATGGGGGCCGCTCACCCACGAATACCAGATAGAGTTTATGGGTAGAGAGAAAGCCCTGCGTCGGGAGTGGCCGTGTTTGGGGCTGTGCACCCCTTCCTCCCACGCCCACTAGTCTTTGTTAAACCAGAGGGCTTCGGGGGTCAAATCAGAGACCGCTCGGTTCTTTGAGAGGCTGGGCTGTGGGTTTGCAGAGAGGGCTGGTGACGTTGTGTCCCTCTCTCCCAGACTCGGATCTCTGCCTCAAGTTCGCCATGCTGTGCACGCTCAATGACAAGTGTGACCGGCTGCGCAAGGCCTACGGGGAGGCATGCTCGGGGTCCCGCTGCCAGCGCCACACCTGCCTGGGGCAGCTCCGCGCCTTCTTCGAGAAGGCGTCAGAGCCCCACGCGCAGGGCCTGCTGCTGTGCCCGTGCGCGCCCGCCGACCAGGGCTGCGGGCAGCGCCGGCGCAACACCATCGCCCCCAGCTGCGCGCTGCCGCCTGGGGCCCCCAACTGCCTGGAGCTGCGGCGCCTGTGCCTCTCGGACCCGCTGTGCAGGTGCTGGTGCGGGACTGGGTCTTACCCGCCGGGGCCTCTGGACTGACTTCACCATGTAGCTCCCTTCGATATTTTCTGAACCCTTTTCTAAAAAGAATATCTATTCTTTGTGTAAAACTTAGAAATACAAAAACAAACTAAAATATCACTCAAAATCATCACCTGTAGGTAGTCTACCATACTTTGGGGAGCATTTCCTTCAAGGCTTTTTCGGAAACAGATAAACAAAATTTGAATATATCTGGGAATGTATTTGTATCTTGCTTTGTTTCACTTACGGTACATATCCCATGAGCATTTTCCTGGGGAGGCAATATGGAATAGTGGTGAAGACAGGCTCTGAAGTCAGATAGATGTGAATTTAAACCTGGGACTGTATGACCTTGAGCCCATCACTTAACCTAAAATTCCATCACTTAACCTAAGGTTCCATTTAGTCCTCTGTAAAAACTGCAGTGATAATGCAGGCCTCCTGGGATTCTGGTGAGAGTTAAATTACATAATTTATGTAGAGTTCCTAGCTTACTGGTGCAGAATAAGTGCTCAATAAATGGCATATTTTGTTATTTACTGCCCTTTGACAACTTCCTTTTTACATGCCTACATTGTATTCAATCTTATAGATGCCCCATATTTTACTTAATCATTCCTCTATTATTGAATATTGAGGTTCCTTTCTTTATTGCTGTAGATAGTGCTGCAATAAGTACCCCTCTTGTTCATTAATCTTTGTGCACAAATCTAACTGTCACTTAGGATGCATTGCTGTGACTGCCATTACCAAATCAAAGGACATGAAGATTTTGTAAGGTTTTTGGTACATATTCTCCGACAAATTTGAAATTCTGATCTGGCTTTCCTTGCCTTCTTAGGACAAAACACTTGCCAAACTGAAGTTATCATCCCTTCAAGTGGCATTTGTTGACAGTGAGAGCCATGCCAACCTTGTTTTGCAGCCTGGGTCTACCCTTCTCTGTAACGTTGGGCAAGTTACTTAACCTCTCTGCATCCCACTTTCCTCTTCTGTAAAATACTACATAGTCAGAGCTCTCAGTAATCATAACACTAATACTCACAGGGTACTTACTCTGGGCCAGGGACTGTTTTAAGTACTTAACGTGTATTAACTCATCTAAACCTCACACGAACCCTTTAAGATAGATGCCAATATTTTTTTCTAATCTTCAGTTTAGATGAAGAAACCCACAGCAGAGAGGTTAAGTAATTTGCTCAAGTTCACCCAGGTAGTAAGTCAGGTTGGTTAAGAAGGTTTGGAATGAAGAAGTCTAGCCTAGGCTTTGTGCTCCCGGTGGCTCTGCTCTAGTGCCTGTTACGGTGCTGGTAGCTGTTCCCAAGACTGTTACATACCAAGTGCTGGGCTTGATGCCTGAGATATTGTCCCTTCCTTCAAGGAGTTTGCAATTAGTGCGGGTGATGGGAAGTAAGCTACTAATGTAACACAAGGCAAAATTTAAGGAAGCCTGCAGAAATACATACAGAAAACATACTCATAATTTCATTACCTGAAGACAACCAGCCTTACCTATTGCAGGTTGAGTGTTATAATAATATCTAACCAGGCACTGTGCTAAATGCTGTCCATGCGTTCTCTTATTCCATCTTTGCAAAATCCATGAGGTAGTGCTGTTTTTTATCTCATTTACAGTCACAGAAACTGAGGTTAAAGAAGCTGCCTGAGATCTCACAACTAGGGACTGTGGAGCCCAGATGCAGTGATGTGCTGCAGGGGCTGGGCTGCTGGTGCTTTAACTGTGACAGTACCAGGCCTCATTCACTGAGGAGGAAGGCAGAGGAGTATCGGCAGTGGAGAGGGGCATGTCTGCTAAAGGGGCAGCAAGGGAAAGGCTGACCCTTGATGGGGACTCTTGAAATTTCCCTTCTTCTAGATCACGCCTGGCAGATTTTCAGACCCACTGCCATCCCATGGACATCCTAGGGACCTGTGCCACAGAGCAGTCCAGATGTCTGCGAGCCTACATGGGGCTGATTGGTGAGGCGGGGCGGTCGGGGTGGTGGTGCTTGGGTTGGCCAGCCCTGGGGCTGAGAATGCTCTGGAGATTGAGCCCAGATGGAGTGGTCCTGAGACAGGCGGAGAGGTAGGAGCTGAAGCTGGGGTAGGCCCAGGCCCTGACAGTCTTCTCTTCACCCTGCAGGGACTGCCGTGACTCCCAACTTTGTCAGCAGTATCAACACCAGTGTTGCCTTAAGCTGCACCTGCCGAGGCAGTGGCAACCTGCAGGAGGAGTGTGAGCGGTTGGAGGGGTCCTTCTCCCACAACCCCTGCCTCGGTGAGCGTCTGCCCCTGCTCCCAGCCCCTGGTCAGCCAGGCCCAGGGAGAGGCGAAGGGTCAGCTCTGCGGTCCACACTGGGTCTGTCCGTCTCCTGCACACAGAGCAGCCCCCTCCTCAGCATGGGCCCGCATCTGCCCAGCCTGGCCTTTCTTCCTTCCCCCGCTCTGTGAGTGCCCCCCACGCTGCCTGTTCAGCCAGGCCCCAGGGACCCTCCTCAACTCCAGGAATGAGCAATCAGGACAACCAGTATCCTGTCCCCACTTGCCACCCCCTGCCGCCCCAATATTCCAAGGTCCCTGAGACATTCCCTGTCCTCCTTTGGGAGCCTGAGAAATCTCCAACATCTGCCTGCTTCCAATCTCTCCTCTCCCCAGCGGAGGCCATCGCGGCGAAGATGCGTTTCCATAGCCAGCTCTTCTCCCGGGACCAGGCAGACTCTGCCCTTCCCGTGATGGAACACCAGGTACGACCTCCTCTGTTACACCTCTCTTAGCTTTCCTGGACTGGCTGAGGAATCCCAGACAGAGCAGACGAGAGGATGGAGCGGGGGACCTCCTGGTGGCCTCAAACACTATAGACCTCTGATGGGTACTGTGGGTGGGGGACGGACCTTGACAGGCTGAGGTGGTGAAGGGGGTGTGGCTGACTCCATTCCGTTTCTTCTACAGAACAAAAACCCTGCTGTGAGGCCTCAGACCTGGGTGCCCTGTGGTTTCTCTTACATGCTCACCTTCATTCTGCTCTGGAGCCTCTGGTAGCTGCACTTTCCCGGGGACCCTCTTCCCTTCTACCACACCCAGCCTGACCTGCAGCCCGCAAGGGGTGAGGAAAGGATAGCATCGGGAAGGGGGTGCAGTAAACAGTGTGGCAACCTTGACCCCAACCCACATAACTTGTCAACTCCAGATGAGGCCACAGTAGAAGCAACTAGCTGAGTTCTCATTCCCTCCACTTCTGACTTAGGCTGCCTCTCCTTAGCACTCAGTGACCATGGAGCAGCCACCTTAGCACTCAGTGACCATGGAGCAGCCACCTTAGCACTCAGTGACCACGGTGCAGCCACCTTAACACTCAGTGACCATGGAGCAGCCACCTTAGCACTCAGTGACCACGGTGCAGCCATGCTCTTCTAGTGTGTCCGGCTCTACCAAGTTCTCCCCTGATCCCTTCCTTCTGCCCACCAGGATCGCCCAGGCTCTAAGAAATCAGTCACTCTCTATTGCAGCCTCCTGGTAGGCAGGGATGGGTGCTGTGAGGCAGCCTAGAAAAATATTCTTCAATGTGAGAAGGGCTGGGGCAAGACTCCTGTCCCCTTGTGTCCTCTGAGTGGGGGTGGGAGCCTGCTGCCTGTCCTGCCTGGGGATCTGCAGAGCATTTCGGCGTCAGGAGCCAGAGCATCTGAGCCTTGCTTTCTTCCTGCTACTGTCCCCCAGTCCCCCAGCCTCTTGGATCATGATTAAACATTTGACTCAAAACTTTTCTCTTTTCCCATTTTCTCACACTGTATTTATATAGAACTAGGGGTGTTATAGGCACAAGAGCACAGGCTGGGTGATCAGGAGACACAGCAACCCTGCCACCAACTGCTGTGTGACTTTGGGCAAGTCTCTCAGCCTCTCTGTGCACTTGACTTATGGCTGTGGACTTGGTAGCTGTCCCAGCCCCAGCCATTCTGGGGATACTGCGTGGATCTGCCACAGCAGCTGAGGGGGGTGGCTCCTTAGTCAACCAAAGTATTTATTGAGCACCGGCTTTGTGTTATTGGTCTGCTCCAGATCATAATGGGGGCCAGACGAAAGGGGGGACTGGTCTTTGATCTCATCTGCGATCCTGTTGGATAAGGAAACAGCTACTCGGGCAAAGTACTTGGGAGAATATATTTACAGAGCTGTGGATACTTGTCAATGAATTCATTCACTCACTCTTTACCTGAGGCGTGGCAGCTCTGCAAGCAGCCGAGCTGGGTGCCCGAGACTCAGGTAATAATCCTCAGATGCTGTTTTCACGCCTTTCACACACCAGCGCAGGGGAACAGAGAAGACGGAACAATGCAGTGTGATGAGTGCTGTGCAATAATTAGAAGAAAAGCCCGCATTTGTTGAGCCCCTACTGTGTGCAAGTTCACGCTTTAATTCATCTACTCCAGCACGTTGGACCTTGTGAGTCACTAGCTACAAGACCTTGGGTTTAACCTTTCTGGACTTCATTATCTCCATGTGTAACATGAACAAGCACAGAGCCCACCTCACAAGGAATTTGATAATAAACTCCCAAACTGCTCTCTGCACATCTATGCACATGAGAATCTATAGGTATGTATAAATTTTAGTAAGTGGGATCAGATACTGCAAACCGAAGTGTAAGTCATGGACATCTTTCCAGAACCATGAGTAAGCTTGAGCCACATCATCCTTCTTATTAGCTGCTGCATAACATGGACTTGTCTATGTATATTCCTACATATGCAGTTTATTTAACCAGTTCTATATTGGTGGATATTTAGTTGTCTTCACATTTTTCTCCAAGCCAAGGTTTAAGGCCATGAGGCAGTGGCTGGGGATGGGATGCGTGGGGCAGCTGCCAGAGTGATGGGTGGAGTAGTGACGCCTCCCGCTCTACATTCTTGTATTCCCATAGCCCACCGGCCCCAGGAAATGCCCAGCCAGCCTGCCTCCCGCAAACTCTTGTGGGGCACTGGGTGGACCTTCCCCTTCCTCCCTTTCAAGGAAGATCTCTGAGCCTTCTAGTCTCCATTTGTTTTGGTTCCATTAGCCTGGGGCTGGGGGTGTGAATGGTACAGTCATTCCTTGCTAAGTGCTTGAATTAGACAATAGGTCATCTGTGCTTTTCTCTGAAGAAGGTCCAAATTCCTGGTAAACAACCAGACCACTCTCCCAGCCCAGGGCCCAGAGCCAAGATCCAGAGTGGGGGCACAGTGGCTAGACTGCAGCTTTTAGTGGTGTCCTGGCTGACTGGGATGGTTAATGCCATTAGACTAGGTCTGTGTAATGAAGTGGAGAGGGCTGCTGGCAGCAGTGGTAAATGGAGAATGCTGAATTACAGGCCTCTGTATGGTTGGGGTGGAGCAGTCTTTTAAACAACCATCTTCAAATTCATCCATTCAATCATATATTCATTCAACAAACCTTTAACAAGCACTTGTTCTGTGCCAGGCTGTGAGTATTTTTCAAGGTCTGTCCCTCCCCATTCACGAGCTACCACTTCAGCTTAGGAGCAACCCAGGATTTGGACAGTTGGACTACAAGTTTGGGCAGTTGGGACTTTTCAGTGACCCTGTTTGGTTATAATGCTCAGCTGTTGAACCTTGGGAAATAATCTTTACCCCTCTGAGCCATCATTTCCTTCTCTGCAGTGGGGATGCCAATAGGAAAACCTAACTTAAAGGTTGCAGTTTTTGGTTTTTTCTTGCTCTTAAATACAACACCAGCAATTTAACTTCAGCCAAAAAATGAATTGGCAATATCAACTAGTGTTAATATAAGCTATTATGGTTTTGACTGGTAATTTTTAGGTTTTTAGGCTTCTTCTTTCTTTTTTTTTTTTGCTATTGCAAAGGTTTAACAAAAAAGTTAAATATGAAAATGTACACCTGATTTTCATATTGCAGTAAAAACACATAGCTCTAGAGAGAGGACAGACATGTGGAAACAGCTGATTTCTCTTGTGAACACAGCCATTGTTTATACTCATTCCAAGGCTTCTGACATGATGATACTATTTCCTTGTATTCCCACTATTCCAATCGTTCTGTTGACCACTAGTTGCCGTTGCCACACATTCATCTATCACAAGATTCATAAAGGGATCAAATCCCCTCAATATTCCTTGGACACATCTACCACCATTTAATTTCGAGGATAACTTCTTGTCCATAAATGTTTTCAATTCCTGAGGGTGAGCTTTGCTCATGGTGTCTACTTCACAAGCTCAAAGATGCCTCCCGGCTTTTTACTTCTATAAAATCTTATAAGCATGAGGAATTTATGCTTGTTTTCACCTCTGTGTATATTTACATTAGAAAATAGTAAAAGTATTTCAAGCCAACAGGGTTGTTTGAAGGACTGGAAATAATTATAACACTTAACACAGTATCTCACAGAGAATGAACACACAGTAGGTGGCAGCTATTCTAGTCTTACTTCTGGGAGGGGATCTGTGGGTACCGGGTGTTCTGCCCCCTACCCTGGAACAGTGGTGAGAGTGCTGGCTCTCCCTCCAGTTGGGGGTGGAATTCTGGGTGTGGCTGCCCTTGGGAGACTCATTAACGAAGTTCTGAGGATGGAAGCCAGAGCTCTCAGTCTGTAGCTCAGGTCTTGAGGGACCTTGGACAAGTTGTGCAGTCAAAGTGTCTTAGTCGCAGGTCTTTTGGCTGCAAGCAACAGAGACACTTAGTAGAAGGGGAATGCCACGCAACCCAACCCCAGGAATTCAGCCAGGCCTTGGGGGAACTGGTGAGTCAGGAACCAATCTTGAACTCATCTCTGGGAGGCCTATGCATCTTGGACCATCTATTTCAGCCTCTGCAGAACTACTTCCTCTGCATGACGTTCCAAGTCCAACAACTTCAGCTAAATGAGATCTGATCCCAATTCCAAATTCACAGAAACTCTCTTTGTACACGCACGTTCTAGATTGGCTTTTCTGGATTGAGAGTCCCTGCCAGGCCTATCAGTTTTGTAAAGGAAGTACAGATCCACACACTACTAAGGTAATTACAGGGTCTCAGACCTATGAGTGGACGACAGTTCTCAGAAAAGGCAGTGTAGTTCAGAAGGAGCCCCTAAGCCATAGACTTGTCAGGGAACCGGTGTGGATCAGAATCACCTGAGGTCTAGCTTTCCTGCTTTTGTGGCTTCCTTCCTGGTTTAGGAGTGCCTTCTCTGAGCTTCCTTCTTGGGTGCCCTGGAAGAATAGGTATGTAGGAACACAGGCCAGGTGTTGTGGCTTCTTTGGGTCTGAGACCAGCCTGGGAGCTAGATCTGAGTGAATGTTCCTTTTGGCTGCAGAATGGGACTTTGCTGCCATAGGGCTTGCTAGATTTCCAGTGTATGGAATACGCCACCCCAAAATATGCAAAAGGTTTATTTTGACCCAAAGGCAATTGAGAATGAACGGATGTGGGAAGAGTTCTCTGCCACCCAGGTAGAACTGAAAATGGGGAGTCAACCAAAATGAGTTTATATAAACAGACCTTCATAAATTTCCCTTATCTTTCAGTAGTTTCCCCCATATATTTCCTAGTCACCTCCCCACAATTAATGGTCCTTTGAATAAACTTTGAACTTGGTTAAAAGGGCATATTTGAGTTGCTAATGTAACCCCAAATCTTATTTGAGTTTCTCTGGTTTCTTGTAAACTCCCATGCAGGTTAATATTAAAAACTGTGACTTTTCTCCTGCTAATCTCTTCTGTTAGCTTAATTCAAAGGGTTATAGTTACTGAATATAAGAGGGAGGAGGAAAAGGTTTTTCCTCCTCAACGAAAGCATCATTTTCTTGGCTGACAGCCCCCGTCTCCGTCTGTGCCCCCCATCTGACCAACAGCACAGACTCTTACCCTTTTCCTACTCTTGGGATCTCTGGTTCTCAGAAATTCCAGTCTCTTTTCAGTGCCTCAGCTTTTCTTAGGAGGAAGCCTATTTACATCTGGAACCTGGGAGACTTGGTCCAATGAAACGCCACCTTCAGATACTGAGCTGGTTGAGGCCTTATCTGACATAATGTGGATGGTGTGGGGGTGGAGGAAAGACAGAGACAATAATAATAACTAACATTTATTAAGAGCTTAATGTGTGCAAAGCACCATGCTAATGGCTTAATGAGCATTCTCTCATTTACTTTTCAGAACTATCTTATTTTCTCTATTTTATAAGGGGGCATGGGGAGGCCAAGCAACTTGTCCAAGGTTATAGGGCTAACACCTAACTGATCCAGGAATCAAACCTCAATTTTCCTGACTTCCAGGTACAATTTTTGATCCACATCTCATTTGTCCAGTGTTGGGGTGAGACGCCATGTCCTAAATTACAACAGAGGCCGAGGTGAGCCAGGGAGTCAGAGGGAGCTCTTTAGGGGCAGACATGGTTTCCTAGAAGAGAAGGTATTTGGGCTGGACCTTGAAGAATGAGTAGGCCTTATGAGGCAGAAGTGGAGAAGGGGCACCCCAAAAATCAAGAGTGAACAGATGCAGAGACTGGGAAGGGCAGGGAGTGTGGGGGTTATGACATAGTTTGCCATGATTGGAGCTCTTTGAGGAAGGTGCTTCCACGTCTTCCTGTCATTCGTCTCCCCATCCCACTGGCCTGGGGGGGAGTCTCCTCTGAGGACCACACAACTACAGAGCTGCTGCTGTGCGCGCCAGGCCCTGGGGAGCAGGCAGATGTACTGGGGAATGAATGTGCACAATTCTTGTTTGGCATGTTTGGCATCTCTGGCCATGGGGAGCTCCATGGCCCCTTGACCTCTCAGTGACATCCAAGGGTGCAGAAGTCAATGTGTGGGGTGTGAGAGGATGAAGTACGCCTGTGTCTGGGCTGGGAACAGTGACAGACAGGAAGAGGGAGCCCATCTCCCACTGAAGGATGCCAGCAGATAGCCCTGCTGCTGACCCTGCTACCAGCTGCTGTGGTCAGCTGAAGTGTCAGGGCATTTGTTCTGAGTGCCTGGCCTTCCAGGACATTTGTTGGCTCTGGGGTTCCCATGGAGACTTCTTCCTGCCAAGTGCCTACCGTGGGCTAGGTAGGACAGGACATAGGTCGGCACAGAGATGACAACACATTTTCTGATGGAGTCAAGTAGACAAGTAACAGACATCATTATTTGAGTACTTGGTATGTGTCAAGCACGGCCCTGAGAGCTTTACATGGGTCTCCTTTTTAAAGGTGAGCTGCTTCGTGGGCTTGTTTCCAAATGGTATCAGTCTGGCATCCCAATATTTGAGAAAAAAATTTAAATAATTTTGCAGTCTTTTGAAAAAAATACCCAGCAAAACTTGCAGTCCTCTTTATCTGTTTCTCTGGATAGTATGCACAAAGCAGCCATCCCCACAAAGTTTCTTCTCTTTCTCCATGCCCCTCAGAGAATTTATACCATGACTCTATATAGTTAATATTTTTTCTTTATCTCACATGTATAATCCAGTTTAAACCTCCTCCTGGCCCTGTGAAGGCAGGCACTATTACCCCATTTTACAGATGGAGACACAGATATCTAGAAGCCAGTCTTGCTCAAGGTCATAAAGCTAATCATTGGCAGGTAGATTTGAAGCAGGCTCTCTGCTCGCTGTGGAAGTGCCTGTGGGACCCCTGGGCATGGGGCAGTTGATTGATTGTGGGGGAGAAGACAAAGAGATGACATTTGAGTAGGACATCTAAGGATAAAGAGAAGCTCAACAGGTAGGGATGGGCAATGGAAGTGTCTCCTAGGAAGGGAGGGAAGCCCCAGAAAAGAGCACCTCACACAGTAGGATGTCAGAAAAGAGGCCATCTCGCCTCCCTGTCTCATGCCTCCCTCTCAACCGTGGTAGGCATGGCATTTAGGAGACTTGCCTCATTGCCCAACTTTGCCCCAGGCAGATTCTGCCTGTGCCCTTTAACAGCCTCCAACACAAAGCCTCCTTGTGTCTTCTGAAAGAGACCATCTGATTCAGGCTGCCTCCCAACCTTCTCCCTCTTTAGTCCGCAAAGGGGAAGAGAGGGAGATCTGTGGTGAAGGAGCCCACAAATGAACTCCCTCCTGGGCCAAATCAAATACACTTAATTCCTCAGGAATTACATGCCAACACTGTTTTGGGGCATATAGTTCTCTAGCTGTTCAAGGAAAGCATGTTGTGGTGAAAAGAGCACAATGGAAAATGGATCCAGCCTGATCTGGGTTTGAATTTCAGCAAAAATTGGGTGAATTCAAGCAAATTGCTTCATCTTGCCAAGCTTCAGTCTGGATCTAGAAAACGATGGGTCCAATTGCTAAAAGGTGGTGCTTGATGGGCTTGTCAGAGGGGAAGAGGAGGGGGCTGGCTGGGGATATACTGATCCAATATTTACTTCAGGGTGGGGTGTCAGGGACTTGTCAAATCTAGGTCTCTCCTGCGCAGGTGGACAGTCTGAGATCCCGGGAATTTGGGTGGGAAGGTGACTCCCAGCAAGCGAGGAGGTCGTGAATGAAGCACGGACAGAGAGGTTCTAGTCCTGAGGTCTTGTCACCCCGCAGGAACAATCCCCTGAACCTCCCTCGGCCTCTTTCCTCACCTTCAAATGCCGATTCAACTTAATGACTGTTGGCCAGACACTTGAATTGCTATTTCATCTGTTTCATTTTTAAATGTATTTTTTTCATATTTTGCCTCATCCCGGAAGAGATTTGAGGTGGCGTATGAAAATACACAATACACACACACACACACAAATACACAATACAACAAAATGAAGATAAAGGCATGGAAGCCAGGTTGAAGAGAGAATCAGAGTAAAACAGTGTGCGAGAGCCAGATTATTTCAGTCATCTACAATGCATGTGAAAAGGTCCTGCCCCTACTAATACCACTACCACAAGAACCCAGGATAGCATGCTTGCAGGTAGTAGGAGTTACAAATTGTCTTAGAAATAAAGTAATATTTCTGTTTTGCAAATGAAACTGAGGTTAAGTCCTGCCCTGGTTCCAGCATATAATGTGCATGTGTGAAGGGGAGGAGGAAAAATCCTTCGTATACAAATGACAAAGTTTGGGATCCTGTGTTTGGCAAGAGACCACAGGCAGCTACCTCTACTTTCTCTGCTGCCCGGGGAATTACAAAACCTGACCACTTGGTTGAAATGGACATCCAGGAGAGGAGAGGCAAAGGAGAATACACCCAAATTAGTATTTCAGAAAGTTATCCTGCCACACTAAAATTTATTGAGCACTTGACATTTTGTATATTTCACATTTAGTATTGTCTAAAATGCAGTTGGAGGTCGGTAGTCTCGGAGTTAAGGCCGGGAGGGCTGGGAGTCCGCCTGCCTCCATAGATTGCTGCATAACCTCGGTTGTTGCCTGTGTTCCTGCACCTGCAAGCCCCACTTTGCTTACCTGCCTCCTGGGTGTGAGCTAAAGCTCGTCCAGCGCCGTGCCCAGTGTTGGCACACAGTAAACATCAGCAACGACATAAACAAGGGCAAATATACTGACTGATAGGGATGACAGGGGCATCCAAACCCTGAAACTGCAGCCCCCGGCCTCCCAGCCCCGCGGCAGGGTCCCGGGTTCGGTTCGGGAGGCGACGGCAGCCGCGACTCGCACACGGCGCGGGCGGCACCGCGGGGGGAAGCCGCAGGCGGGTGCTGGGGAGGCGCGCCGCCTGGTGCGGTTGTCAGTTAATTAGGGGAGAAGGTTGTGTCATTAACGGCGGGATCGATGCAAAGGGAATTGAGAGGCTCTGGCAGCGCCGCCGCCGCGCGCGCTCTGCACGGGCCGCGGGCCGAATTCAACAAAAATTCGATACGCATTAGCAGAGGCTCCGTGCGCTCCCGGGACGTGGAGCTGGGAAGGGCCGGGGGCCGGGAGTCCCTGCGAGCGCGGGGTGCGGGCGGCGGGCATCTGGGCCTGACCCCGGGAGGCTGGCGGCACGGCGGCGGGGTAGACGTTTAAACATGCCTGGGAGGAACTGGGGCTCTTGCCCCGCGCACTGTGCCCGGGCTTCTCACCAGGCCCGTCCCCACTCATCCCGTCAGGCCCGGTGACTTCAGCCCGCAGAAAAGTAGCCCTGACTGCCCCAAAATAGCCCAGGCCACCCTGTAGCCCACCTCCCAGTACGTACTGTTCCTTCCTGGCCTGTCGTTATATGAGATCTGTACAACTTTTTGGGCCAGTTCTTTCTCCTGACCGGATAAACTCTCGGAGAGCAGGGTTCTGTTTACCTTGTTTACCTCCACCCAGAGAGCCTGGAAGGTGGCGGGTGCTCAGTAAATATTTGCAGAAAGAATGATTCTCCTCAGCAGCCCAGTGAGTTGGTAGGATAAGGAAACGGAGGCTCAAAGAAATGAAGTGACCCATCCAGGATGACACTGGTCTCCCAGCCCCCAAATCCCTTCTTTGAGCAAATCATCTAATCTAATCTGTCTGAATCTTACCATCTAGGGAAAAATTAAATACAGCTGCCTTTGTACTATGTACCAGGGACCATGTTGACATTTATTTAGATTTGTTCCTTTAATTCTAACAACAGTCCTGTGAGATAGAAATCGTTTTATAAAGGAGGAATTTGGAACTAGCAAGATCTGGGCCTATTATGTGCCTGTTGGCCCGCAGATCCATTCTCCCCTACTGTATGGTCTGTAACAGGTGGGCCACTCCCACCCCTTCACCCCCATCCCACCTCTCAGCAGGCCGCATTTCCCAGGCACTTGTCCGCTGGATTTTGGTGGGGTTTGGCCACTGAGAGCCACTGACACAAGATGGGAGGGCTGAGGAGCCAGGATACCTCCAGCAGTGGCAGTTTTTGGGCCTCCAGACCAGGGATGGTAGTATTTTTCTGCTCTTGCTAGTCTCTGAGTTACCTCGCTTTCCCTTATTTGGCTTCTTTCTTCTTCTATCCCGAGTGACCACAGTGTAAATTCTCTGTATTAAATTCCCTGTTTGAAATACCTAGAGTGAATTAATTTTCTTGATTACCGTAAGAGCCATGGTCTGAACACAGATCTGTTTGACCACAAAAATGCGCTGAAGTTTTGTACAGAAGATGAACTAATGTATGCCAAATACCTGGCATGTGATAGATGTTCAGTGATAGCCCCTCTGCCACTCCTTTAAACCTGAAGAAGTCTTAGTATCTTCAGTGTTCTCAGTTCCTTAATCCTGGAGTATGGAGGACAGCGCTCGGTTCATTCCCTAGCATTCCCCTTATTACTTTGGAGATTCACCTTGCCTGTGGGACCAACTGAGTGAGAAGTAGTAATCAGATGGCTGGCCTGGCAGCAGCAATACACAAAAGATGCGTGCAGTGAATGTTAGATCTGAGCGAATGCTCCTAAATCAATTGGACCACCCCAGAGACTTGGCTGGCAATGAATGAGAGTGAGAGGTGCTTTTGACACATGCATCCAGGATCTGATTTGAGCAAAGATGTCTGCTCAGTAGTCCCCAGGGCAACTTTCTCCTGATTGATTTGCAACTTCCAATCTTAATGGAAAAGAAGCCAAGTGTAGACGAGATAGTTTTCTCCTGAACGAGAAATCCTGGTTGTGCTTTCCTTTGTGAATTTGGGGTGGGGATGTGGGGGTATGTACCATCTCCTATTATCTGAAAAGGGACTGCAGAGGCCAAAGTTTGCTAGGAAAGGGTGTTTAAGGGGAGATGGGTGGGAGACGGAGAGAGGAGCTTCTTAACCTACACAATCCCTAGTGACTTGGGAGAAGCAGGAGACCAGAAACTGCCCTTGATGACAGAACAAGTGCACATAGCTGATTGGGTCTTCAGCCTCCACAGCCTGGAGCCTGGGGCTGAGAGTCCTACTGGTGCACTTGGACAAGGCAGTTAGTTTGAGCCTGCCCTGAATACTGCACAGGTTGCTGGGGGCTCATTTGGAGTCATTGATGTAAATGCAATTTAAGGAAGTTTGTAGACCTTAACATATATTTGAGGTTATGGTTTTGAGCTAGGTCGGCAGCTAAAAACTGCTTTTTACCATAATAACATAAGCATCCTACTTCTAGAAGTTAATGGCACAGGATATGTAGTCAGATAGACCCAGGTTCCAATCCTCACTCATTGTGACTTGACTACTTCTCGCTCAGTCTCTGAGCTCCAGCTTCCTCATCTGTAACACAGAAATGATAATGTCCATCTGGCAGGATTGTTGTGAAGATTAAATTAGTTATTAGGGTGAGAGCTTAAGAAATGGTAGCCATAATTAAAATTATTCACAAATTTATCGGCCACCTAATATCTTGGACCAAAATAGGGAGCCAGGAGCATGGTCAACTACGTCTTCAGAACTCTGCAGTACACATGCTTTGATTTGTCATCCCGTGGTCCACTTCTCCAGGAACTGTACCTACTGATAGTCCCTGACAAAAAGCTAGCCTTGAGTGGCCATGTGTGTACCGTGTGCCCCTGTCTCCTTGGCCGCTGTTGACTGGACCCAGGGTGAACACAGTCTCAGCTGGACAGATCATATTCCTCTCCTGAGAACAGAACCAGCCTGTTGTGAGGAGGCAGGGGACTCCAGAACTAGTATCGCTATTTTGAGGTATGTACAGTTGATGGATGTGCTGAGGAAATTGAAATGGAGGGGTGCAGAAAGAAATGCAAAGAGACTTCAGCTTTAGTCTGTATGAAAATAATGGAAACGGCCCCGTTCCTGATGATTTTTCAATTTCATGAGGCCTACCTGTGCTGATTTCTGGCCCTTGCAGTCTGTGCTGTCAGCACCCAACCGCCAGTGCCCACCTTTCCTTGTGCTGGCAGGACTGCATCTCTTTCCCTTGCAACCAAGGGACTATGCAAGGATAAGGACAATGGTGCTCCTTTATAAGGTAAAAAGGCTTCTTTAAAAACTTGAGTGGTCTTTTTAGAAATGAGTTTATATAAAACACACCCTTACCTCAGTAAACTGGTAAGCACAAATTGGTCAGACTAGTTATACGGCAGTGTCCACCACAAACTAGTTAAGAAAATTTTTTCCATGTTTTCTTGGGCATTTTGTCATTATACTAAGAATATAATGTTTAATCTGCAACAGTTTTCAAAAAATTGCATTGCCTGATCATGTGGTTAGTTTCTGAAAGGATGCTGAAAACCTAAGGGTGGGTGGGGTTTGAGGACTACCCTGAGATAAAGAAATGGAAAAAAGGGGGAAGGCTGTCTGAGTGTATGATCCGTAATGTCTATTACCCCCATCAATAAAATGGGGACAATAATGTACCCACTTCATATCATGGATCTGAGTATTAAAAGAAATAGTGTATGCAAAAGTATTTGCCTGGTGCCTGGCGTATAGGCTGAAATTCATACATGTTTTATTAGCTACTCTGATCATGAACATGTGACAAGACTTACTGCTGGAGCCAGATTTTTTTAAAAATGCTCTAAAATTAAATTAGAATTAAAGGAAATTCTCTGGTGTCCACTCAACTGAGTAGGTTTGTGAGGGTAAGGCCTGAATCTTGGGCTTTTAATTTTGGATTTAAAAATTAAATCCAAAATCTATGGTTTTCTCAGAGCTTAGTGACTGTTCAATAAATAATTCTTTGAATAAACATTGAGCCCTCAGTGTGGTCATCACAGGACTGAAAAGTAGTTTGAAAGCTTTGGGAAGAAATGGTATTTTTAAGAGGATTCTACTTCTGGGGAGGAAGTATTGAAAAGTAGGTAGATGAGATGGGTGGAGAGAAGCTTAATATGGCCACAAGAAGAAACATCCAGAATTTCTTCAGTTTTCAAAAATTTGAGGTTGTGAGCTTAGTCAAGATGTGCTAACATGTTATGGGTTGAATTCACTCCTACCAAATTTATATGTTGAAATCCTAACCCCCAGTACCTCAGAATCTGAGCTTATTTGGAAATAAGGCCATTGCAGATGTAATTAGTTAAGGTGAGGTCATAATGGAGTAGGGTGGGCCTCTAATCCAATATAACTGTTGTCCTTATGAAGAGGGGAAGATTGGACATAGACAAGCACACAGGGAGAAAGTCACGTGAAGGTGAGAGCAGGCATCAAAGTGGTGCCTTCTACAATCCAAGGAATGCCAAGGATTGCCAGCAAACCACCAGTTAGGAGAGAGGCCGAGAAGAGATTCTTTCTCACAGGCTTCAGAAGGAACTGACCCTGCTGACACCTTGATTTTGGACATCCAGCCTCTAGAATTGCGTGACAATAAATTTCCATTGTTGAAGCCACCCAGTTTGTGGTACTTGTTATGGCAGCTTGCAAACTAATATATGAAGCAAACAAATCCAAAAATGTTGCCCCTCTGGCTCTCCTGGTCGTAATTCATGCCCAAGCCCAGAAAGTTCAATCTATATGTGCTTACCTCCAACCATTTCTGTTATAAAAGCTCCTGCCAAGTATGTTTCCAAGCAGAAGGCAGAATGAGGTGGGATGTGGAAAGTCTTTGACCTGTTAGTCCCAAGGAACATAGTAATTTAAGTCCAATCTATAACCATGCAATTAAAAAAAAATTCCTGCTTAGGTCTGAAGAACTTTTTTAAAAGTTTGGAACTATTTAGCTATTTCATCTAATGTTCTTTTAATAAGTAATAATAATTGCTGTACACTTGATCGATTATTGTGGGTCAGGGAGTTTCTAAGCACTTTATATACATCATGTCTTTAATCCTTTCAACAACCTTAGGAGATAACTGTTATTATTTACATTTTATAGATGAAGAAATTGAGACTCAGAGAATTAGCTGTCTATAAATGCACAGCTAGTCAGTAATGGAGCTGACCTCTGACCTGAGTTGGCCTGAGCCCAGAGTTCATGTTCTTTGTAACCATGCTCCTGTCTCCTGAGAGGGTCCTGGGCCTAGCACATGGAGAAAGCTCTCAGAATATTAGATCCCCTTCCCTTGTCTAACTTAGGCTCCTCGTAATTGGCATAAAAGCACTGCCTGCATTTTCAAGCTCAAAATGAAAGAAAAAGTGGCACATAGTAAGTGCTCAGTACATGTTAGCTGTTACCACTATTAATATTGCATTGTACATGTTCCTCTCTAGCAAGGGGAATGAATCCCTAGTCTATTGCTAATAGTGGTACTTAGAAGTGTTCTCGAATGAACAAGACCAGTGGGGTAAGGGCCTGGAGAGTAAAGTTGATCTAGGGAAAAATGAGATGTGAGGGTGGGGAGGCTACAGCCAGGAGTGGGGGTGAGGGATGGAGAAAACCTTTGGCAGAAGGCCAGACTCCACTTTGCCTTGGGTGTGGCTGCCCCTGGAGGTTGGGGGGCGGTGTAGCCCTTCTGTTCTTGATTGGCCAGCTCACCTTGCTTTATCTTCTGTTTCCTCCCTTTTGGGGCGATGAGGAGGCTGCAGCTTGTGGTTACATAAAGCTTCCTGGAAGAGGAGGCGTGTGTGAGGTCCTGGCAAACAGAGATTCCAGGAGTAGAGAAGTGTGTGAGCGAGAGCGACCGTGTCCAGGCCGTCAGCGCCTGGTGCGGCAGGGACAGCAGCACTCATGTAGATTTAGTTGTCAATCACAGCTCTCCCATTTTAGCACCGGGGACCTTGGCAGGTAATTTACCTGCCTGAGTCTGATTTCCTCTTCTGTAATTAGGATGATAATAGTTCCTACCGAACAGGCATTGAAGTACTTAGTACAATGCCTAATAAATAATTGCTATTGCTCTTGTTATTGTTATTTATTTTAAATGTTAGGATTTGTTGTCCTCTCTGCCTGAACATACAGATTCTCTAGCCTCCTCCACTCCCTCCTGTTCCGTCAGTCCTGAAAATTTGAGTCAAATACCTCTGAGTGCTTCTTTATAGCTCCGCTTTCCCCTGGGCGTTCCAGTGGGGCCAGGCCTTCGGGGACCCTTGGGTGGCCCCAGAACAGTGGAAAATGTCCTTCTATGACTCTGAGATGGTCCTTTTTCCCCACAGCCCAGGAAGGGTTGATAAAAGCCTTATCTGGGTCACAGTCCATTATGGGATTAAATCAGGCTTGCTCTGGGCCCTCCTGGCTGCTGTTCCAGGCTGGATGCTGGCAGCTCCTGGTTATTGCCTTTGGCCCAATCTGAGGTCATCATACTTCTTTGGGCCCAAGGGACCCTCAGAGGAAGGAGCTGAGGAGAGGCCCTGGCAGTCGTTTGAGATTAGTTTCAGTTAGCAAGCACCGACTAAGCCTGGAGGCCAACAGCCAGGCACACGCTAGCCTCCAGGTGGTGGTAGTGGGCGTGCAACCGGGAGGTGGGACACCTCCCCAGCGAGCTCCCATCAGAGGCAACAAATAACAGGAGGGCAGGCAACAGGGATGAGGGAGATTAGCAAAGGAGAGTTAAAGGGGCAGAGGCGTAATGGTGTGATCGCAGACAAGTTGCTACATTTCTCTGAGCCATAGGGCAGTGTGGATGGGAGTGGGTTTAACCTTGTCTGCCCTCCCAAATTAGAGAGGCAAGTGAGAAGATGCAGTGGCCTTGCTAAGGCTGTGTGTGTGTGTGTGTGTGTGTGTGTGTGTGTGTGGGCAAAGTGACGGTTCCTATGGCCGGGTTTCTCACCTGGCCCTGGTCAGCTTGCTCACTACACACATGTGGGCAATACATTGTTATTGACTCTATATAAAGAGCTCTACTCAGCACTCTGTGCAACTGGGTGGTATGGCTGCAGGGCTGCAGAAGAGCGGAGGCTGGAGTGGTGGCAGTGCCGGGGACAGAGACTGAGACGGCTGAGGGGGCAGAGAGGCCCAGAGGCAGAGACCGGCTTGCAAGACAGTGTGTTTTGGCATCAGATGGTAGGCTATGTGTCTTTTCTTGTCCCCTGGCAGAAGGCTGGGCTGAGCCAGATGCCACCTCAGCATGAGGTCCCCTCTGTAGAGATGTTATCTTGCCAATGGGTTTCAGCCCCGGGCAGGTTCACTGTGGATTCCATGAGATCAAAGAAATGACAGTAGAAGGTTTCTTTGGGGTGAAAGGGTTTATTACATGGCTTGTTCTCCTGGTGGTAGGTTGAGCACTATCGTCTCTGCCTCCACTGAGAGCACTGGGCCAAGCTCTATATATAATGCAGTAATAGCTTCTTGCCTACAGGTGTGGAAGCAGTAGCATAACAACAGGCCAGTTACGTCATCAAGTGGTTTAAGTTCAGTGAGGATCCTGGTCATAGGAACCCCAACTTCCCCACACTCCACCCCTCCAGGATTCTCACTTTACAATCTACATACTCTCAATCTTCTGCAACGGTCCTTGTGCAAGAAAGCTGGAGCACTGTCACCGGATTCCACAACAGCAGCAGAGGCTAACAAAAACCTAGAGAGAGTAACAAAAATTAAGATACAAAAAGATTAAAAAATTTTTTTTTTAATTTTGTTATCATTAATCTATAATTACATGAAGAACATTATGTTTACTAGGCTCTCCCCTACCCCAAGTCCCCCCAACAAACCCCGTTACAGTCACTGTCCATCAGCATAGTAAGACGTTGTAGAATCACTACTTGTCTTCTCTGTGTTGCACAGCCCTCCCCTTTCCCCCACCCCCCACATTATGCATGCTGATCATGATGCCCCCTTTCTTCTTCCCCACCCTTACCCCTCCCTACCCTCCCATCCTCCCCAGTCTCTTTCCCTTTGGTAACTGTTAGTCCATTCTTGGGTTCTGTGATTCTGCTGCTGTTTTGTTCCTTCAGTTTTTCCTTTGTTCTTATACTCCACATATGAGGGAAATCATTTGGTATTTGTCTTTCTCCGCTTGGCTTATTTCACTGAGCATAATACCCTCTAGCTCCATCCATGTTGTTGCAAATGGTAGGATTTGTTTTCTTCTTATGGCTGAATAATATTCCATTGTGTATATGTACCACATCTTTATCCATTCATCTACTGATGGACACTTAGGTTGCTTCCATTTCTTGGCTATTGTAAATAGTGCTGCGATAAACATAGGGGTGCATCTGTCTTTTTCAAACTGGAGTGCTGCATCCTTAGGGTAAATTTCTAGAAGTGGAATTCCTGGGTCAAATGGTAAGTCTATTTTGAGCATTTTGAGGAACCTCCATATTGCTTTCCACAATGGTTGAACTAATTTACATTCCCACCAGCAGTGTAGGAGGGTTCCCCTTTCTCCACAACCTCGCCAACATTTGTTGTTGTTTGTCTTTTGGATGCTAGCCATCCTTACTGGTGTGAGGTGATATCTCATTGTGGTTTTAATTTGCATTTCTCTGATAACTAGTGATGTGGAGCATCTTTTCATGTGTCTGTTGGCCATCTGAATTTCTTCTTTGGAGAACTGTCTGTTCAGTTCCTCTGCCCATTTTTTAATTGGATTATTTGCTTTTTGTTTGTTGAGGTACGTGAGCTCTTTATATATTTTGGATGTCAAGCCTTTATCAGATCTGTCGTTTACGAATATATTCTGCCATACTGTAGGGTACCTTTCTGTTCTATTGATGGTGTCCTTTGCTGTACAGAAGCTTTTCAGCTTGATATAGTCCCACTTGTTCATTTTTGCTTTTGTTTTCCTTGCCCGGGGAGGTATATTCATGAAGAAGTCACTCATGTTTATGTCCAAGAGATTTTTGCCTATGTTTTTTTCTAATAGTTTTATGGTTTCATGACTTACATTCAGGTCTTTGATCCATTTTGAATTTACTTTTGTGTATGGGGTTAGACAGTGATCCAGTTTCATTCTCTTACATGTAGCTGTCCAGTTTTGCCAGCACCATCTGTTGAAGACACTGTCATTTCCCCATTGTATGTCCATGGCTCCTTTATCGAATATTAATTGACCATATATGTTTGGGTTAATGTCTGGAGTCTCTAATCTGTTCCACTGGTCTGTGGCTCTGTTCTTGTGCCAGTACCAAATTGTTTTGATTACTATGGCTTTGTAGTAGAGCTTGAAGTTGGGGAGTGAGATCCCCGCCACTTTATTCTTCTTTCTCAGGATTGCTTTGGCTATTTGGGGTCTTTGGTGTTTCCATATGAATTTTTGAACTATTTGTTCCAGTTCGTTGAAGAATGTTGTTGGTAATTTGATAGGGATTGCATCAAATCTGTATATTGCTTTGGGCAGGATGGCCATTTTGACAATATTAATTCTTCCTAGCCAAGAGCATGGGATGAGTTTCCATTTGTTAGTGTCCTCTTTAATTTCTCTTAAGAAATTCTCTTATAGTTTTCAGGGTATAGGTCTTTCACTTCTTTGGTTAGGTTTGATACAACAAGATTTTGATGCAGGTAAAAAAAATATAATAATTCCCAAGTCAGAGGAGTTTCCCAGTCCACAAAGACCTTAGGGGCGATAAGACAGATGTTTTAATGACACCAACATAGGCAAATCTTGTCCCTCAGGTAGGATGCATGAAAGAGAGTGGTCCTGTGATAGGACTGTAGCAGGAAGGGGTCCCTTCCAGGTTTAGTATACCATGCTTTTACTCCTTTCCCTGTGGGAGTTACTGAAGGGTCTATATATAGTGCTACTGGAGGTGAATGCACTGGCCATAATGATAAAACAAAACTCCCCAGTAAGATGCTCTTACCTTCTGGCCATTCAGGATATACTACTGTGACCTTTGGGGGCCACTCTGCTGTTATTCCAGGAATACACAGGAGATCAGCTTCCAGGCCTTGTCCCCAAGGTGCCAGGAGAGCCAGCCATTGTTTGTCCGTATGACAAAAGGTCTAAGGCCACGTCCACTAAATGGAGTCTCCAGGGTTCAGTGCAGTTGGTGCTGGCAGCAAGATATTATTCTAGTGGCTGAACCTCGGCTTCAGCAATTCTTCCTAGGTTTTTACTTGCAGTTGTATAGGGAAGGCAGCCATATATGTTAACATGTCTACGGGTTCAGGGCTCCCTTTTGGGGTCTCTTATTCAAACACTGTAGCATGGTCCATAAACAGAATGACCATCTCTGTAGACTATTGGTATCTGATTTTAGTCCGGATTTTAACAAGCCATTGTGCCTCTCTATCATGCCTGCTCTGGTAGGATTGTACGGCACATGAAACTTCCATTTGATTCCCAGCTGTTGCACCCATTCTTGCAGTGTATGTCCAGTAAAATGGGTGCCCTGATCACTCTCAATTACCTGTGGTTGGTCATAGGTGGCAAAGAGATGCTCCAGGCCTCTTCTGGTCATCTTCTGGTCTGCACAATGGGTAGGAAAAGCAACCAGAAGTTCAGTAGCTGTGTCCACATAAGTCATGGCATACTGATATCCTTCTGACACAGGTAGAGGCCCAATATAGTCTATCTGCCACCTGACGAGGGGTATAGGCCCCTGAGCTATTATTCCATGTTGCTGTGGAACTCGGTGTAAGTCCCTTTTAGAACATATGACATGCTCCTGCCGGGTTCTACTAACTTCTTCAAAGGTCAAAGGCAAGCCCCACTGACAGGCTACAGCCCACATTGTCTTTTGCCCTGCATGCAATAAACACTGATGTAGCCATTGGGCTACATCAGAGGCAGGGTTTCCTTCTAACCAATGTATCTGGGCCAATTTATCTGCCTCATCATTTCCTGGGGTTGCCAGTGACAAATGACCTGTCACACGGTATACTGTAATTATTTTAGTCTGACCAAGGCCCATAAGTCTTGCCACAATTCTTGCCCCCAAAGGGGTCAGTGACCAATCAGCCAGTTGGCATGGTAAGATTGGTAGCCACAGGGTCAAGCCCCCATAGACAGCACAGCTGTCAGTGCAGACAGCTATAGGGGAAGGTTCCTGGCTGATCACAAGCCACACGGCCTGCAACTCTGCCCATTGGCTACTCTTCCCCTCACCATCTTCCATCCATATTGTCTCAGTCTTAGGATGGAAAGCTATGACCCTCCATTTGGGGGCTGCCCATGGCTGGAGCTATCTGTGTACCATGCATCTTTGGGTATAGGGGCTCTTCCCTCCTGATAGGGACCCTCTGCTACTAATGGTTCAAAAGCAAGTTCTTCCTGCTTTCCACTAGTATATGTCACTGGCCCCAATAAGCGTTGGAGTTCTTCACTCAAGGGGCTACTAGAGAGGACACTACGCTGCTGTAGGTAAGCACCCCACTTGGCCAGTGTGGGCGTTTGTGCCACACCACTCCTTGGCTTTTGGGTCCAGTCTCGTACCCACCCCAAGATGGGATATGTGGTTATTACCTTTATTGGGGCCATTCCAGTGTTGGGTTCTGTAGCCAGCAAGGCGTGATACATGGCAACCAGTTGTTTTTCTATCAAAGTGTATTGTACCTCTGTCCTTTTCCAGAGTTGTGACCAGAATGCAATAGGTTGGTGAGTTCATTCAAGTTGCTGCCAGAGACCCCAGCCATAACTGTCTTCAGTCACATGAACGTCTAGCTCACAGGGCCTTGAAGGGTCTATCACACTTAATGCCTGCACGGCCTTGACTGCCCTTTTTGCTGTAGTAAAGGCAGATGCACATGTCTCATTGCAGTCCCACCTGATGCCCTTTCGTACAAACTGGTATAAGGGCTTCAGAACTTGTGCCAAATGCAGGATAAACACTCTCCAGTAGCGTACAAGACCCCAAAACTCTTGTAGCAATGCTACAGTTATAGGGGTAGGAAAGGCCTGGACTTTGTCTATAACTACTTCTGGTATAACTTTGGTCTTACCCAACCAGATGACCCCCAAGAATTTGACAGACAAACCAAGTCCCTGAACCTTGGTACTGTTCACAGCCCATACTTTCTTCTGTAGATGTTGCACCAGTCTAGGTGCTGCACCTTCTAGATCTGAAAGAGAATTGGACATGAGCATGACATCATCAATATAATGGTATAGCTGCACCATTGGCAGTTTCTCCCATGTAGCCAAGTCCTGGGCTACAAGTCTATGACAGATGGTGGGGCTGTGGAGGTATCCCTGTGGAAGGATGGTGAAAGTCCATTGCCATCCTTCCCATGTGAAAGCAAACTGTTCCTGACTTTCCTGCTCAGTGTCAGTGGAAAAGAAGACATTAGCAAGATCTACCATATAATGGTATGTTCCTAGTTCATGGCTGAGGGTATCCATCAGGCCTGCAATAGAGGGGACAGCAGCGTGCATGGGGGTATGACTTTATTCAAATCTCTGTAATTCACAATCATATGCCAGGAGCCATCAGGCTTTTTTACTGGCCACCCTGGGGAATTGAAAGGGCTATGGGTGGGCTTTATAATACCCACCTTTTCCAGCTCCTGGACAGTTTCTCCAATCTCTTTATTCCCTCCAGGCAGTTTGTATTGTTTGGTATTAGTCACCTGCTGAGGTACAGACAAAGCTATGGGTGCCTAGCATGTCCCCTCAGAACTGCCTTCACCACATGTACTCTCAGTCTGAACTCACCTGCAATGGTCTGCAACCATAGACCCTGCAGGATATCAATCTGAAAAATATACTCAGGGATAGGAAATATATACACAGTATAGTCTTTGGGGTTAGATGCCCTGTTCCCAAAGGGGTTTGGGCTTATTTCACTCTGATAGCCTTACCCCTGTATCCACCTATCATAGTGGGGGTCCCGGGGAATCACTCAGGGTTACCAAATCAGTGAACATTCGGCCCCCATGTCCACCAGAGCCAGGACACGTTGTATGTCCACTGGGGACCAAAGGATAACTATTTCAACATATGGCCTCCGGTCCCTGCCCCCAGTCCCTCAGGGCAGGTACCTCGACCTTCTCCTCAGTTGATCCGTGTTCCCCAATCACCTTCCTGTGTGGGCTCGAGTGAGGTTGGCTCGCTCTCCAGCAGGAAGTCTTGCAAACACACAGGCCCGACTTGTGGCTCTGTCTCTGACCTCTGCCTCTTTGGTCTTAATGGCTGGAACTGCTGCTCTGGTTTCAGCTGTTGCCATAGCTCCAGTAAGATCCTATTTGACTTCCCAACTAATTTCCTTCCATCTGCTCCTGCCTGTATTAAGTTAACCCACATCTGGGTCCTCATAACCTTCATGGGGCCCTTTAAATTCTTCTTGTGAGTAGCAGAACTTACTTCTTTTCATGATCTCATTGCTTCAGCCTCTCCTGAGTCTGCTACTGTACGTGTCACCTTGCTTATGGGCTGCCCTAAGTGAGGAAAAAGAATGGCCACTAGAGACCCAAAGAGGGATGTAGGAGCCGTTTGACACAGTATTTCTCATCCCAGTAGTGAAAGGCTCTTCACCTGGGCTATGATTCTCTGGACTATAGATGCCATTTCTTATGCCTAGCTCTCATAACACCTGTTGGAGCTCAGCATAGATCTGCCATCTAACAGGAGAGGATGGTAAATCACCCTGATTGGACCACATAGCACGAAGTGCAGCCATAAGCCAATCGAGGAGGGAGTGATTCCCTGGGGTCTGATGTGCACTTTGTAATCACTGCCTCCAAGCTGATACTGACTCTGAGGGCTTTTGCCTACACTGGGAGCCCAAATACACCAGCTCAGCCTGAGTATAGGGGCGAACCATAGAGTGCTCCATGACCTGGGGAGGGGCTGTGCCTCTCCTTGGGGAACTCTCAGCTGCTGGGTCTTTATTTTCTTTACAACCACTGGGTGTGCTTTCAATACAGGAGAGGCCAGTGCCTCTGGCACCACCCCTTCATCCTTCCCCAGCTCCTCCATTTCCAGGCTGATGGCACCTTTCTTTCGCCTCCCCCGAGTGCCTCCTCTGCTACGGTGCCTCACAGCAATGCTACCTCAGGCTTTAGCAGCTCTCTTACCTTCAGCTCAATGCTTCGCAGCTGGCGTTCTCATGCCACCTCCACCTGTGCTTCCCTCAGGAGTTCGTCTTTTTCCTTTATTGCCTTTTTCTCCTTCAGAGCACCTGGCAGCGCTGCCGTCTCGCTCTGTAAGCAATCTTTTACCTCTTCGGTGGCACCTCGCTGCCGGTGTTCTCGTGCCGCCTCCTCTCGCATCAATGCCATTTCCTTCAGTGAATCCACAGCAATTTGCAGCTCTTGTTCTTGTGCCACCATTTCTTGGGTCTTTTTCAGGAGCATGTCCTTCTCTTCATTAGACTTTTTTAATACTGTGAGAAGCAGCCAACCTACAGTCTCCACTGCCTCACAGGCACTCTATTTCTCAAAAGACCTAATTGCTATACCAAAGGCCACCCCTACTGCCTCAGGTAGCACCTCCACTTTCCTCCAGTCCTGGGGTGGGGCCCTCTAGGAGGCAAGCCACCTCAGACCACATACCCACTGGGGACAATCCACTGTCTCCCCATTCACAGGGGCAGCCTGCTGAGGCACCCCTCCCATAAGGGCAGCCTGTCTCTTTCCTTGGTCAACAATGAACCCTGCTGACTTCGCCAATTGTCTTGCCAATGGGTTTCAGCACTGGGCAAGTTTGCTATGAATTCGGTGTGACCAAGGAAAATGACAGTAAAATGTCCTTGGGGTGAAAGGGTTTATTCCCCAGCTTGTTCTCCCATCAGTAGGTCGAGCACCAGCATCTCTGTGTCCTTCCAGATCACTGGGCCGAGCTCTCTATATAGTGCCATAATAGCTTATTTATATAGTGGTTTAAGTTCAGTGAGGATCCTGGCCATAGGAACCCCAACTTCCCCACAGCATCCCATTCAGTTTGTCTGGTTCTAAACCTATGATTCTCAAATCTAATTCATGAAATGACAAGTTTTGGAAGTTTAAAAGAGCCCAAGGTGGCCACTGTAATTGTAAATTGTTTTTGACATTTCAGTCTACTGGGACAAAAATTTAGAAGAAGGACTGTAGTTCTTAAATGTAAAACCAGATGTAGTCCCTGAGGGAGGAACCTTTGAAGGAGACTTAGAAAAAGAGAGTCCCACAATATAGAAAAGTATGCAAATGATAGAGTGCTCAGTGAACAGAAAGTCCTTCAAGTAGCAATGGCCATGAGCTCGCTCAAAGGGACATCATCACCATGGCAACTGCCCCCATGTGGGGAAAATGGAAGCTCCTATGGCCAGGATCCTCACCTGACCCTAAACTACTTGATGTAACCGGCCCACTGCTGGGCTAATGTTTCCACACCTGTAGGCAATCAGCTAATATTGACTGAGTCTCTATATAAAGAACTCTGCCCAGTGCTCTGGGTAGAGAGAGAGACAGAGGTGGATTATGAAGACTGTTGGATGCAGACGTGATTCTAGTCCTCGACGTACTGCTGGGAGAATAAAGTTGGGTGTAAATCCTTTCACCCCAAGAATGTTCCATTGTCATTTCTCAGTCTCACTGAATCCATAGTGAACTTGCCTGGGGTTGAAACCCTCAGGCAAGAGACCCTAGATGCCAAAGAAAAGCTATGACCTTGACCAAAAGGAGGCAGGCTGGAGCCTGAGAGTACTCGTGGTTAGTGAAGATGGTGGCCCAAGGAAGTGGCAAGCACAAAGAGCTTGTGTGGGTAGTGCACCCACTTCCAGGGAATGATTTTCCACGAAGGTGAGTACAGTTAAGTTCTCACTTCTGACACCAGCAATGTCAACCTTAAAAAAAGAAACCAGTTCAATAGGCAAAGCGTTTATTTGGGATCAAAGACTTGCAGTTTGGGGTACACAGATTTGGGGAGAAACTAAACAGTGTCTTGATCATAGGAGGAGGACTCAGGAGTTTTATGGAAAAAGAAATATCAAGTAAATTATTTTTAAGAAGAGTTCAATGGTTCTGACAAGCAAGGCTAGACTTGTATTTCATTCATTGGTCAGGCGAAGTGGTCACTAGGCAAAAGTTCACTTTTGTCTGTATTTGCAAACAGGATTTTCTCATTCTTGCTGACTTCTTGGGATGTTGGTGGTTTGACACATTCAAAGATTTAGAAAACAGGAGGTGCAAAACAGTTCCTCTGAAATGGATGCTTCAGCTTTATCTTAAAAATAGCTCTACTTACGTCATTTTTCATAATACACTTAAGATCACATTACTATTCATATGTGAAAATGTATATTTTCACATTTTATTGTATGTATCATAACTGAAAAAACAAGAACAAGAAAAGCAAAAGGAAGCTTTTGTGAGTCAGGGTTGGTAAAGTGAAAGGCTCATATTGAAAAAACAGTTTACTGCCTAAAACATAGGGGAAAATGTATTATGGATGTAGGTCAGGCAGTTAATTAATAAAAGCATACTGTTTTTACCCCCAGATTTTGTCATGCTTGTGGGATTTGTCAGTGTTCTTAAATGTGTCATTTTTTATGACTTCTTTTGTAATTCTAAGTACATGCTCACTTTTGTAATTAAAAAAATGTAATCCCATCCCCCACCCCCTGCAATTTGGTAGGGCTTAGCAGTGGGATATTCTTCCTGAAAGGAGAGAAAGTAGGTTGGATCCTTATCCACAGAGGCACAGCCAGCATGCCTTCCTCCACCAGCCAACCGGAACCAAACGGCTGCCTGGGTGTGGGGTCCTTGGGAGAAGCCTGCCTGATAGGAAGCTGCTGTGATCAGGCTCAGCCTGTTGCCCCTGCAGAGGGGGCCCCCACTAGGTCATCTTCCCCGAGATGAAGACACTGAGCAACAGAGTGATGTCATCCTGATCAATTGTCTCTCTTCCTAACGGTTCTTAGCAGTGACCTTGGAGGTGAGGCATCCCTAGAGGAACCTTTTGGAGTAATAGGGATGAAGGACACTGAGAAGGGGGGTACTGAGGCTGTAAGCCCCTGATAAGCAGGGCTGGTAGTGAGGCCTCCTATTACATTCTGGGGCCATTACCTTGGGGAAATGGAATTGGACAATCTTGCCTTTCCATTATGCAAAGAAAGGGCTTTTCAAGTAAATTTCCATCTAAGTATGAGCTTAGATCAGTGAAGGTGGGGACATAATAGCTTAGATGGTCATCACAGCCATTAAAAATACATTTATTTCCCCTGTGCTCAGGCTGCCTTGTCATCTTCATATCGTTCATTTCCAGAACTGTGACTCAACCTTTCCCAAACTTCTGTGAGGCAGGTTAATGTCCATCTGCATTTTCTACTTTTTCATTTTTCAACGTACATGGTAGATGAAATTTACATGCTTGACACCGCCCATGGGCAATGCAATCCAGAAGGTGCTAAAGAGTCAGTGGGCTGCAGATGGGTGGCGGGTAGTGAGGAAGCATTCCACACGTTGGGCATTGCCTGCGAGGCTGCCTTCGCCTCTCTCTTTACAGCGCTTTGTGCTGCCCGTTCCCCGCTTACGTCCTCAGACACACATAGTGCATTTTTAACTCAAGGCCTTCTCCGCTGCCTGGTTCCTTTTCCTCAACACTCTGCCTGGGTGACTCCCGCTTGTTCTCCAGGTCTCACCTTGAACCTGGTGTCTTCAAGGAAGCTTCCCCTGGCCCACTGCTCCCACCCTACAGACCAGGTTAGGGCCTGGAATTGGGTTTCAGCCTCTGGGAAACAAACCACACTCAACTATATATTTGCTCATGATTCTGCAGTTTTGACTCATCCCACTCTTGCCTGGGGTGACCTCTGTTGGGTTGACTGGGTGGTGGCTGTTCCCGTAGAGCCTCACTCATATGTCAGGAGCCTCAGCCGGAATGGTGGGAACAGCGAGGACAGCTGGAGAATCTGGGACAGCTAGGAGGCTAACCTGGGGCTGACATGGTGGCTTCAGAGTAACAAGAGGGCAGGCGTAGAAGCTGCAGGGCTCCTTGAGGCTGAGGCTCAGAAGTCACATAACGGTGTCACTTCTGCATTCTGTTGGTTAAAGATAGCTGAAGGGCCAGCACAAATTCAAGGACAGGGAAACAGACCCATCTTTGCTTTGATGCAAAGTCATATGCAAAAGGGCACATATTGAGGGATGGAGGGACTCTGACCACATTGTAGCACAAATATAGCTCCCTAAGATTTTCCTTCATTGTTCTGATCATAACTTTATTAAATGATTCCTTGTATGACTGTGTGTTTATTGTTT
The DNA here is from genome assembly GCF_040802235.1 of Manis javanica. Lineage (NCBI taxonomy): Eukaryota > Metazoa > Chordata > Mammalia > Pholidota > Manidae > Manis > Manis javanica. Next base: position 85,410,148 of record NC_133169.1, on the reverse strand, counting down.
TTAATCCTCCACTAGACAATAAGTTCTGTTGATTGGCTACCTTGTTCATCAGTCTGTTTCCAGAGCTTGGCACATGGTGGGAGCTAAGCAGGTTGTTAAATGCCTGGATGGATGGATGGATGAATGAATAAGTTAATAAGTGAAAGATAAGGCTCCAGGAGTCTCAAAGTTGTAGCATAAAGCTTTGGAGATCCTGAGTTTGAATCCCAATTCTATCACTTCCTTAATCTCTTTGAGCCTCAGTTTCTTTATCTTTAAAGTTGGGATAAAAAGAAACCCCATCTCAGTCCAGTCCTAACCAGGAGGGTTTCAACACTACAGCTGCTCTCTCCCTTTTTCTTGGAGACCCTTTTAGTTTCTCCAACTCATCATGTGAGGCCTTCTGGTTTCCTGTTTCAGGGGTCCCTTCACACACACACACACACACACACACACACACACACACACACACACACACACACACACACACACACACACACACACACACACACACACACACACACACACACACACACACACACACACACACACACACACACACACACACACACACACCCCAATATCATTAGTGGCTGTGAATCAGTGGTTCTTAATTAGGGGTGATTCTGCCCCACAGGGGACACTTGGCCATATCTGAGACATTTTGGGTCGCCGCAGCTCGGTGGAGGGGCATGCCACTGGCATGCAGTGAGTAGAGACCAGGGATGCTGAACATCTTACAATTCACAGGACAGCCCACCACTGGCCCCAACAAAGAATTAATGGGTCCAAATGTCAGTGAGGCAGAAACCCTGCTTGGAACTGTTTTTTCAGTCCTCACCGGATTAGATGTAATAAATTCTTCCTGGTAGTAGTCAACTCTCAATCTTGTTTAGCCTCGGGTGTCTGGTGATGGCCGCAGTCCCCACTCCATCCCTGGACCACACGGAAAAGCACTAGCTCTTCTGCTTAAGCAATTTGAAAAGATGGGAGGGAGGAAATGGCTCCACCTGTTGGCCAGAGCCGGGATCACAGAAGAAGTAGGCAACAGAGTTTTTTCCAAAAAAGACCTCAGGTGTGTCAACCTTCACTGTATTCCGCACCCCAAGAGTGTCACAGCAGGGGGAACGTTAGATGGGACAATGTGTGACTGGATAAAGTTGTTACTGAAGCTGTCCTGTGTGACAAGTTGGGGTTAGGACCTGGAGTTGTATTTAGCAACTGGCCATTCTTCTTGGAATGCTTTCTTTCTTACTCTCTCTTTTTGTTTTTTATTTCTTAAAATTGTGAAACATATGACACATTCATATTATAAACAATATATATGTGTGCTTATACGTACAGTTTAAAGAATATTAAAAGAAAGACCCCTGACCCCACTACTCAGGTTAAGAAACAACACATTGCCAGTTCTGTAAAAGGCCTCCAGCGGCGCAGTCACCCTGTTCATCAGCTGTTTCCTTCTGCCTTCCCTCCTTTCCCTTTGCTTTTTCTCCTTTCCTTTCCTCCTTTTGTATATTCTTTCTTTCATTCTGTTCCTTTTAAAGAATTCCTTTTCTTTTTCTGTCTGCACTCTGTCGTTTTATAGCTGTGAAACCTAAAGCAAGATACTTAATTTTTATCCATAAGTATCCCTAGCTATAAAACGGAAATAATAAGAACAATACCTGCCTTCCTGGTTTGTTGTGAGGTTTAAAGAGGTAACGTCTCTGTAAGAATTAAATGAGGCGATCTATGTAAAACCTTAGCACAGACCTTGTTATATACTTGGAAGTCAATTAATAGGAGCCGTTTATATTGTTACAATCATCTTCAAATAATTTCTTCTCTGTTAGAAGAACTCTGTGGTATAATGGAAAAAGGCATCCACTTTGGAATCAGAGAGTTCAAACGGTGGTTCCATTATATACCAGCAGCGGCTTATGCAAGTCACTAAACCTCTTCATGTGTAAAAATGGGATGATGATACTGGTGGTCAGTAATTGACCATAGAGGGCTCTTGTGAGGATCAGAAAAATGACACATAAAGTACCCAACAAGGGTGTTAAAAGCATCTGTGTGCTTGTACAGTTTCTTCTAAACTCTGGATTCAGTTCAGCAAGTGTTTATCAAGCACCCACTAGCGGCTACAAGCACCTTCCTGGCTGGTGTACAGTTAAGTCCAGGACACTAACTCCCTTGCAGAAAATGAAGTTCTTGGGTCATCTCCCTTCCTGGGCCTGGGCCGTGGGTCCCAGGGTATCAGGATATAGGTGCAGCTGTACTCTCAGAGACCCATCCCTTGAGCTTGGAGGCTGCTTCCTGGGCTAACTGGGCTGTGTGTCTTTGTACAGAATTGAGGAAACATCCTGACCAGTGAGTAGACACAATGGAGCTCATAAACCAGTGAAAATACAATCTTTGACTATAGTGCAGAGATCTGCAGAGGGGCAGGAAACTGGAACACTGGTCTTTTTGCACCTCTTCTCCCCTTCAAGGGATCTGTCTGATATTGTACAGAGGAAGAGTCCTGGTTTAAAGTAGGTGAGATGCCGGGAGATGGGTCTCTGACTGTGGATGGAGCCTGGTTTCTGGAGGGCACTCACAGGCTTCCACTGGGAAAGGGACTGTGCATCCCAACCATAACTGAGACTTCTTAATTCCTCATTACATCATTTATCTTTTGATTAATTTACTATTAATAAACCAAAATCAAGGAGGTCACTTCCTCTCTGCTAACTTTCATGGAGGCAATCTGAGATCCAGAGCAGAAGTATTCTTGGAAGTCATTTTGCCTAATGATGTCATTTTATAAGGGGGAGAATTGAAGCTCAGGGGGAGATGGGGTAGAGGAGAGGGAGATTTTCTCATGTGTGTCTAGATCACGATGGGCTTCAACTCTTCTGGACCCAATCCCCGGCTGCTTCTAGATGGCAGCTGTACATGGGAAGGGGCTCGGACTAGAAACATTGAGTCCTGTTTCTTTACCTGTGAATGGTTGGATGATGCCTAAGCCATGCCATCTGTCCCCTCATGGAAATGCAGTGCCTACTAAGTTCACAGATCTCCAATTGTCATAGCAACTCTATAAAGTATATCTTATTATCATCCAAAAGGGAGGTAATGTCTACTTCACAGGATTCAATAAGATAACATTTGAAAATGATTTATAAATGGGAAAACATACAAGTAAGATGAATTATTAATTTTCTTACTCATTATGAAAATGTAGTAGAAGAGTATGGATTTTAATTAGAACTTGAGGTCACCTCAGCTAAGGTGCCTGAGTCTCTATTTCTACCCTGTAAAATAGAGTAGAAATGCCTGATTTACAGGGTTGCCATGAGGATTAGTGGACAGATATGCAAAGATCCCAGCAGAGAGGAAGTGTTTGGAAATAGTGCCTTTTATGTTCAAAATTGTTCTAAGTATATTACATGGATTATCTCATTCAGTTCTCACCACAACTGAATATCAGGGATTGTTGTTACAATTCTCATTTTATCAACGAATGACTTACAGGATATAGAATAAATGATATTCCTCAGATCTTGGGAATCCTAGTAATGGTGGAGTTATTGTTTGAGCTTGGGTAGTATGGCTCCAAGCCCACATTCCTGAGTCTCTACTCTACTGCCGCCCAATAAAGAACTCATTATTAACACCATTCCACCTATGGAATGAGGAATAGAAAGGTAAAAGGATGCTTCACGTCAGCTAGGAAATGAAACACCTTTAAGTTGGGCTGAGATTGATAGTTCTGGAGGAGCAAGTGGAGTTCAGGGGTTCACATGGGCTTAGGGGGTCAGCTTCATTAAAGATGGTAATTATGGCTCTCATTTTTAAACACTTAACAAATAAGATAGTTATGCAATAATTTTCCTCCTGAAGAAAGGAACAGGTTGAGTTTTGAGTGAATGGAAGAATGAGTGTGAGGTGCTTCCTGGTTATTAGATGAGCAAGAAACAGTCAGCTGAACACTGGAAACCGATACGGTGATTTTGACTCTTGTAGTGTTTTATTCAAAGTTGTGTATACATTAAAAATTTACCCACAATGGATAATGGTTAAAGACTCCAAGCATAAGGAACCCTGATGTTGAAATACTAGTTAATGAGGAAATTACAAATGGCAAGTCTGCAAATTTGCCTTAAGGCACTCTTCAACATATCTCTGAATTTTATTCATCTAATAAAAAATCATACCTTGCATATCAAGAAATCTCTGGGGTTTCAGAAAACAATGTTACAATGAGAAAATACAACCAAGGCCCGGGGGGGAGAGGAAAATGGGAAGTGACTGCTAATGGGCATGGGATTTCTTTTTGGAGTGATGGAAAGGTTCTGAAATTAGCCACGATGGTTGCGTGAGTACATGAATATATTAAAAACCACTGAATTGAATGCATTGAAAGGGTGAATTTTATGGTATATAATTATCTCGATAAAAAAGTAAATGAAAAAGTTATTTTAAAAAGTCATTTGAATTTTGATTCTAATCAATAATGTATGTTTACCTTTATTCATAAGTACTTTTTCCACCAAATTGTTCAATAAAATTGACATTAGGATTCACACTTCACATTAGGAGTCACACTTCAGAATGAAAAAAATCCTAGCATTATTTCAAGGAATCTATTCTGCACAATCTTAACTATTAAAGAAAAAAAATCACTGTGCACAAAGATGCTCAATTGTATTATAATTAAAAGCAAAAAGAAGTCAGTAATTATATAAATATGTGACAATGAAAAAATTGAAAATTAAAGATGCTATTTCTGCTCAATTGAGTATTATATAGCTTTAAAAATTACAGTTATGAAAATTATGATTACAAGATACAAGTCCAACACAAGGGACTAGTTATGTATATGCAACCTTTAAGGATCTGCTGTAGAAGAATATTCATTAACATGGGGAAATGCTCATAGGGAATTAGCAGGTGTCAAATGTGGGCAATAAGACAGTATGAAGCTATGTACATAAATGGATGAAAAAATACAGAAGCCAGTGATTTTGTTAGGCACTAAGGAGCCGCGGCTGCACGTCAGGCAGGCCCTTCCATTTCAGCCTCCAAGCCTGTTGAGTGGAACAGGCCACTTATGGCCCTTTAGTCCTCGAGGAGGGGCTCACAGCCCACCTGGTAGGGCTTGGCTAGTCCCACAAGTGCTGCCCCAGCCTCCCATCCCAATGAGGCCATGGAGGCTGAGGCGGGGTGGGGGGGCCTGCCTAACAATTTCCTGGGATGATAATATTCTATTTATTTATTCGTTCATTTAATACACAGAATCTTTATCACAGTTTTAAGTTCACAGCAACATTGAACAGACATTTCCCATGTACTCCCCCACACATGCATAGCCTCCCCATTATCAACATTCCCCACCAGAGTGGTACTTTCGTTACAACTGTGAACCTACATTGATACATCATTAGCACCCAAAGTCTCTAACTCACATTAGGAGTCACGCTTGGTGTTGAACATGGGTTTGGACAAATGTATAACGACATGAGTATACCATTATAGTATCATACAGTGTCGTAACACTGTCCTAAAAACCCTCTGTGCCCTGCCCTTTCATCCCTTTTCATCCCATCTTCCCCCGTTAAGACCAGGCAACCACCCATCTTTTTAGTCTCCACAATTTTGGCCTTTTCAGAATGTCACATGGTTGGGATCATACTATGTAGCCTTTTCAAATTGGCTTCTTTCACTTAGTTAAAAAGTACTGAAGTTCCCTTCATGTTTTTCCTTGACTTGATAGCTCATTTCTTTTTAGTGCTGAATAACACTCAGTTGCCTGGATGTACCAGTTTATCCATTCACCTAGGGAAGGACATTCCGATTGTTTCCAAGTTTTGGCAATTATGAATAAAGCTGCTATAAACATCTGTGTGCAGGTTTTTGAGTGGATATGTTTTCAACTTAAATATTAAGGAACAAGATTGATGGATCATATGGTAAATGTATGTTTAGTTTTGTAAGAAACTGCCAAACTCTCATCCAAAATGACTGTACATTTTGTGCTCCCACCAACAATGAATGAGAGTTCTTCTTGCCCCATATCCTCACCAGCATTTGGTGTTGTAAAGTGTTCTGGATTTTGTCCATTCTAATAAATGTGTAGTAGTATATTTATTTTCTTTTATGGTTACTGTGTTTTTTAAGTTTTCTGCATTGACCACACATTACTTTTGTAATAGAAAAAATGTGTTATAAAATAAAAACTACAAAGTCATTGTAGCAGGGAGTGGGGAGAGGTAGAGTGGAGGAATAAATATTATGTAACATTATTTTGAGGAAAATATCATACAAAGTAATGATACCAGAACAACTACAGTTTTTAAAATGGTAAAAAAAATTGTGTGACAATTATATCCAATTTAGCTTTTCATTCACTGGGACAAAAGACTGGCTACACCCAAAATGTGTTTGTAGAGAAGTACTTGCAAAAAGCATCTTGAAATAATGTCTATTTTCTTGTTAATTAAAAACAAAACATAAAAATTATAAAGTCACATACAATTATAAAAATTAAGTTTGATATTTAAAGGGCAAAATGTAAGAATTCTAAACAGTAAGTCATAAAAGCAGTATTTGACTACCTTTAACACATAAACAGTTAAATTTCATCCTACTGAACAGTACATACTCAGTTTATATTCAGTGTTTACAGGTATGACATAATGTAATTTTTGTATTTGCTAAGAAATCCTTTTTTTCTTAAATCATAAATTTTAAATAAATACAATGTGCATCACTTGTGAAACAAGAAAAAAGAATTTTGCCTTTGTATACTGTATGTTACAACACAATAAAGTTGCCTTTTAATACAATCTTTAATATACTGTATTGATACAAAACAATATGCTACCTAAAATCGCTTCTCTGTAACACCCAAGGAATGACAAAATGGTTCATAAAATTCCCAAGGAAGTTGGTAAAATCATATAGTACGAAAAGGTCAAAACCAAAAAGAGTTGACAACGTTCATGTATTGTTTAAGAACGCTGGATTCAGAGCCGGGTTATAAAATAGGCTGACTTTCTTCCCGAAAAGGTGATAGAACCTCTCTGAGCTTCCGTTTTCTTATCTGTGTTAATTGGGATGATTGGAATATCATAGAGAGGTTTTAAGGGTTAAACCAGATCATACTTGTAAATGTACAGAATCTGTCACAGGGTAAGCCCTCAATAAATGTAGGCTATCTTTCCACCTCTGGGGTGGATAAAGAGGAAGGATTCTCTCCCTGCGGCCATATATCTTCCTACTTTAAAAACCCAGAGGATACCTGGCACCTGCCAGACAAGACACATCACTTTGTCATCCAGCGGCAGAGAATCTGCCCACAAACTACAATCTTTTTTCCAATCACATCACCCCCAAGGTGCTCTCCGTTCCGCACCTTTCTTGTCTCTACTCCTACTCGCAGCTTCCCAGTCCACTTTTCCCAGTCACTCATCCCGCCCCACCCAGCCCAGCGCCAAAGGTTTTCCCCCACCTTCGGTCCATTTCTGGTTCTAACTTCCCGCCCTAGTGGCTGTTGGCCAATCGGGGATGCACCTGTCTCTTCTTTCCCGGCCTCTTGGTGACGTTACGAGAAATAAAATATATGATTGGCTTCTTTGGAGCCAAAGATCACCAATAATAGGTAGACTTTTTTGGTGCAGACGGACAGCTAGTATTATGGCTGGTGATTGGCTGGAGTGGCCGAGACGGGAAAATGGCTTCGAACCCCTCCATCGTCCCAGTGGCCGTCGATGCTGCGGTGGTGCCGGCCCTGTCAGTCAGCAGCGATTTCTCAAATTTGCGGGAAATTAAAAAGCAGCTGCTACTTATCGCGGGCCTCGCCCGGGAGAGGGGCCTGCTGCATAGCAGCAAATGGTGAGATGTCGGGATCGGAAGGGACCGGGCTTGGACCCTTGGCCTTGGGGCTTGCGGAGATGATCCGTTTGTGTGGGTGTTGCAGGTCCGCGGAACTGGCCTTCTCCCTGCCGGCGTTGCCGCTCGCCGAGCTGCAGCCGCCTCCGCCTCTTACAGAGGTAAGAACTTCTTTCCGAAGAGGGCTCCCCATCAGCCGAGAGGTAGGGCGCCCCGTCCCTGGAGGGGAGCGACCTGCCCAGCAAGAATGTGGAGGGAATCCAAGCATTGAAAGAGCTGGGTATTTTTTTTAAGTCAATATCAAGTTTATGTGTACATGGCTGAGCTAAAACTTGAATGTTTAGTTGCAGCATTTTGAAACACTTTTGAAACACTAACCCCAGGGAATACCTTGCAGTTCTTCTTAGGAAAGTGAAATTATTTGTGAAAACAAATATACAGGAAATAATCTTGATGGTATGTAAGAAGCAATTTCAAATGAAGAATAACAGTGGGGAAAATGTCACAAGATTTTCATTTCTAAAAGAACAGATTTATCCACAGGTTGAACGGGTAATGAAGAATTCTGTTAATGATGTTAATCCAGCCCATTTTCTATCCCTATTGGCATTCTCGGAAACAGAAGCACCCTGCTGGTTCCCCCAATAACACATGTCACAGAAAGTGTGGAAGAATGTGTGAGACTTTTAAGTCAAGTGCCGAGAAGAGGAAAAATGTGTTCCAGATTTTTGCAGATGCTCTCAGATCAAATTATGCTGTTAAAAAGTTGTACAGTATGTTCAATGGAGCATCATAGAAAGATGAAAAGACAATTCAGTGGCTCTGTAATCTGGAGAAGAAGAGAATCTTGGAGCTGTGCTTATGTAGGGTGTAATTCGTTAGTTCAGAACTGTCGTGGTGGAAGTAATGACAAGGAAGTTAAAGCGCTGGACTTTTTAAATAAAGAGCTGGGTATTTTAAGTGATTTTATCTGTGCTTTTTTGTTGAGCTTTGTGAAGATTTGGTGGTGCTCTTAATTAAACTGGGGAGAATTAGTGAACAATCCTTGCTTAAGATTTCAGCCTTTGAGGTTTTGTAGCCCAACTTGGTGTTCCTAACGATGAGAGGAATCAACGTTTTTACAACACTGTGAAACTGGCTTTGGATTCAGACAGCTCTGGGCTCAAATGTTAGCCACAGTAGTGATTTTTGGTGACTTCCTGAGCCACAGTTTCCACATCTATAAAATGTGGATAGTAATAATATCTACTTCAGAGGGATATTGAAAGAATTAAGCAAGAGTATATTTTATGTATGATCTACAGTAGGTATTTTTACATAGTCTGTGTGGTCTGAATGAGTTTCATCATAATCCATTTTCTTTTTCCTGAAGATGCCATTTCTTGATCCCTCTCCCGCCCTGTAAAAAAAAAAAACAAAAAACGCACAAAAACCGAGTCTTTCTTACTCCAAAAGGTATAATGCAGGTGGTGGGGGGAGGGGAGGAGAAAGAAGCAAATGCTGACTGGGTTTGAAAAGGACCACCACAAACCTAAGCTAATGGCCACATTTAGGATATGTTGATCCACAGAAGAGAATACTGAATATGTTTTGGTTCCAGTTTTGTGCTGGTAGTATTTGGGGCAAGAAGAATGAGAATGAAATTATCTAAGTTTTGATAAACTCATTCCTAGCATATGAGGGGATTGTGTATTTTTAACTTCAATGTGTATCATGTCATTTATTTTCATAGAATTATGGCTGTGTTCTGTGCTTTTTACAGTAGTAACATGTTAAAACTTCCTTGAAGTACAAAACGTGTAAGTCATTGCACAGAATATTGCGTTTATGTGTTAAAGGCCTGGAAAAGAAAGGGAATATCAGATATTAATGCCAGACACTTTTCATGACTTTTTCTCTTTTTTCCTCCTATCATATCTGTATTACCACTCCATTTTACAGATGAAGAAGTGAATATTCAGAGAAGCTAAGTAACTTCCCTCCTAATGTCATGAAACCAGGAAATCTAGGAGTCAGAATTTGAATCCGGTCCCTAATGCGGAAGCCCATGCAACTTCTCACTACCTTTGCAAACCAATACAAGTTTTTGAGTGCATTAGCTTTTAAAAGTTTTATTTTTTCCCCCAACTTTTTATTTTGAAAAAAATGTGCTATGACCTTTCTTCATAATAAATATATAAAAATAATTCACATGTATATGCATGCATATATATTAGGCTTTTTGGAGGAGGAAAATAATTATTTCCTCTTACACCTTGAAACTAATGAATATGCTTCTTGGATGTGAATTGTTTTTTGTTGTATTCCCAACCATTTTATGTAAACTTGTCTCTTTTCTAGGAGGATGCCCAGGATATGGATGCTTACACCCTGGCCAAGGCCTATTTTGATGTTAAAGAGTATGATCGGGCTGCACATTTCCTGCACGGCTGCAATAGCAAGAAAGCCTATTTCCTGTACATGTATTCTAGATATCTGGTGAGGGCCCTTTTGAGATGTCATTCTACTTTCAGTGACGCTTCCGTATTTAGAACCACATGGAAAAGTTTACTCTTTTATGTAGCTTAATAGTAGGCTAGTTGGTGTATGTACTTTATAAATACTGAACAATAGTAAAGAAGATATAAATAAAGTCAGAAAATGATGGTATGGAAGAAAATATTAAATATTGATAATATTCATTATTGAAAAAGGTGTGGGGCAGTAGACCCTCTATTTTAGGATTAAATGTTCATATAGCTTAGAAGCTAATTTTGTCATATTATGTCAACTTGAAATACTATGACCAAACAATTCTACTTTAAGGAACTTGTTCAGTAGAAATACTTCAGTATGTGCACAGGGATATATTTACAGGGCTGTTCACTGAAGTATATTTTTATAAGCCAGAAAATGTCAACACCTAAATCTAAATATCCACTAGTCAGGAAACTCATTGTTAATTCTTTCCTGAAGGATTTATTATACTGCTACAAAATGATGATTTTTCCACTCCAGCACTCTCTCCACATTTACTACTCACCACTTCACAATCTACTCCAAGCAAGAACCTTTCCTCCCCTTCTCCATTTATGTATCTACTACTTAATATCATTATGGACTCAAGGATTCCCATATTTTTAATTATTTATAATTTATTACTGTACTTAATTATTTTGTTGCTCAAATCATTCCTGATGGCTAGCGGGAGCCCTGAACAGTTGTTTAAAATTAGTGACGTGCTTTGGTTGAATTTGGGCCCTTTAGGCAGTTTCAGAATGAGTTTTGGAAAAAAGACCTGTCATCTTGTTGATTTTTCTCTTACAGTCCGGAGAAAAGAAGAAGGATGATGAGACAGTTGATAGCCTAGGTATGGCTTCCTGTTGCCTTCTGCAGTGAAGCACACTCAGGTGCCTCCAGGAGCCGGGTAGCTGATGTAAATGCGCGAAGTGGACCGAGGAGCGCCGTTGCAAACGGAGCACAGCTGGCCAGTTGTCGCCAAGCTTTGGCCGAGGGCTGCCTCGCGGGAATGTGGGCCTGACACTGTCAGGGCTTGCTTCCCTGGGCGCTGCGCTGTTCCCTGTACTCTGAAGCTGGAAATTCAGATTTTTAGTTGACGCTTCTGATTTTTAAACATTGATAACTAATTCCAACTTTATAAAACTTGTGTGGCTCTAACAAAATATGACCACAGAGCAGGTATCAATTATGGTCTTTGGAATAAAGTGAGCAGATTGTATTATTGGCCATTTGTGAGTGTTTGCTGGAAGCTCCAGGTATACTTTCATTGATGCGAAAGGGAATATCTAGATCTAGGAAAGGAAGACCAGCAGTCTTCTCTTAGATTAGAGAGTTTGTTTCTTTCCCAGGCCCCCTGGAGAAAGGACAAGTGAAAAATGAGGCCCTTAGAGAATTAAGAGTGGAGCTCAGCAAAAAACACCAGGCTCGGGAACTTGATGGATTTGGCCTTTATCTGTAAGTGTTAGAGTAATTTGAAACTTTCTATAACATATGCTCTTAAGTAGAAGGAAGGTGTTATAAAAATGTTAATTTCTTCTGTGATTGTTTCCTTTCCTAGCTATGGTGTGGTGCTTCGGAAACTGGACCTGGTGAAAGAGGCCATCGATGTGTTTGTGGAGGCTACTCATGTTTTGCCTTTGCATTGGGGAGCCTGGCTAGAACTCTGTAACTTGATTACAGACAAGGAGATGGTAAATTGAGATAAGCTATGTGAGGAACCCTCTGCTCCAACCCTTATATAATGCTCTAATAATCGGGTGGGAGGAGAGAGGTTTGCTAGACCTTTGATTGTAGCTAGCTTTCTGCTCTTTTTGTCTTTCACTGTTGGGAATTCTTCATTTGAAAGGCTAAGCTCTAGTTCTTACCTGGTAGCTGCTGTTTTGGATTTACATCCAGTTGTATTAGAATATCTTTTTATATTCATGTTTTCACATTCAAGTTTTACTATACCTTGTTTTATAGATTAAATGCTATTATATTTCTCTCCTAATTTCAAAGATGCATAGGAAATGTTTCTGATATATTAAAAACATTTTTAAGGTCTCTTCTGAACTGTCGTAGGTCCCTGTAAAGATTTAGGTAATTGTTAATTAATGAAACAGTTCCTGTTAATTAATGAAACAGATCTAGTTGATGCGTGAACAGGAACAATGCAGCAGTTAGGGGCGCCAACTCACTGTGCAGTCAAAAACCTGCTCACCAAAAATTTAACTACCAGTAGCCTATTATTGACTGGAAACCTTACTGATACCATAAACTGTCAGTTAACACATATTTTGTATGTTATATGTATTATGACTGTATTCTTACAATAAAGTAAGCTAGAGAAAAAATGTTTTTTCAAATTGTCACAAGTCTCCAGGAAATTTTCCAGTACATTTATTGAAAAAATTCCATGTGTAAGTGGACCCGCACAGTTCAGACCCCTATTGTTTAAGGGTCAACTGTATATGAAATTGCTTTATAAACTAATAGTGATCATTACTAGAGGACATTGTCTATAGCGTTTATTTTGCTGTTCTTCTCTAGTTAAGGGAAGCAATATACATTTCCTTTTGTTGGCCCTGAAGAGCCAAAGGCTGGTTGATTTCCCCAGTAAAGATACGTGTTACTAAATCTATGTCTGAAATCTTATATTGGTTTTCTTGTATTCACCTATGTTTAACTGCCTATTAGACTTTCATTGAAAGTTTGTTTTATCACTGAACTCAGAACATGCAAAACCAAATATCTCATCTTGCCTGATAAATTTTCTTTCTTCCTCTCAACTTAATAGACTCTCAGTAACATCACTGTTTCTCAAGACACCTAATCTTGATGCCTCAGTTGTATTTGTCTCTTCCGTTTGTCTCATCACCCTTTAGGGAGTCACCAAACATTGCCATGGTTTCCTTCTTATGTGCATCTCTCTCTCTCTTGGTTTCCTATGCCATCTTGGTTATCATCTCAAACTTGGGTGACTTATAAGTAATAGATACTTTCTACTTAGCTTTCCCATTTTTATATACCCATTTCCAGGCCATCCTGCATACTATTTCTAAACTTAGTCTTTTTTTTTTTTTAATTTTTATTTAGGTATCATTGATATACACTCTTATGAAGGTGTCACGTGAGAAACTTGTGGTTACTACATTCACCCATATTATGTCCCCACCCCACCCGCCTGCAGTCACTGTCCATCAAGGTACTAAGGTGCCACAAAGTCACTACTTGTCTTCTCTGTGCTGCACTGTTTTCCCCATGACCCACCCACACCATGAGTGCCAATCATAATGCCCCTAAATCCCCTTCTCCCTTCCTTCCCTCCCCACCCATCCTTACCCCGCTCCCCTTTGGTAACTGCTAGTCCCTTCTTGGAGTCTGTGAGTCTCCTGCTGTTTTGTTTCTTCAGTTTTGCTTAATTGTTTTATTCTACAAATGAGGAAAAGCATATGGTGCTTGTCTTTCTCTGCCTGGCTTATTTCACTGAGCATAATGCCCTCTTGCTCCATCCACGTTGCAAATGGTAGGATTTGTTTTCTTATGGCTGACTAATATTCCATTATATATATGTAGCACATCTTCTTTATCCATTCATCTACTGATGGACACTTAGGTTGCTTCCATATCTTGGCTATTGTAAATAGTGCTGTGATAAAGATAGGGGTGCATATGTCTTTTTGAATCTGGAAAGTTGTTTTGTTTTGGTAAATTCTTAGGAGTGGGATTCCCGGGTCAAATGGTATTTCTAGTTTTAGTTTTTTGAGGAACCTCCATGTTGCTTTCCACAATGGTTGAACTAATTTACATTCCCAACAACAGTTTAAGAGGACTCCCCTTTTTCTGCATCCTCGCCAGCATTTATTCTTCCTAATCTTTTGGATGTTGTCCATCCTGACTCGTGTGAGGTGATACCTCCTTGTAGTTTTACTTTGCATTTCCCTGATGATTAGCGATGTAGAGCATCTTTTCATGTGCCTGTTGGCCATCTGAATTTCTTCTTTGGAGAACTGTCTGTTCATATCCTCCACCCATTTTTTAATCAGGTTATTTGCTTTTTGGGTGTTGAGGTATGTGAGTTCTTCATATATTTTGGATGTTAACCCTTTGTCGGGTATGTCATTTATGAATATATTCTCCCATAGTATAGGATGCCTTTTTTTCTACTGATGGTGTCCTTTGCTGTACAGAAGCTTTTCAGTTTGATGTAGTCCCGTTTGTTCATTTTTGCTTTTGTTTCCCTTGCCCAAGGAGATGTACTTGCTAATGTTTATATTCAAGAGATTTTTGCCTGTGTTTTCTTCTAAAACTTTTATGGTTTCATGACTTACATTCAGGTCTTTGATCCATTTTGAGTTTACTTTTGTGTATGTAGTTAGACAATAAACCATTTTCATTCTCTTACATGTAGCTGTCCAGTTTTGCCAACACCAGTTGTTGAAGAGGCTGTCGTTTCCTCATTGTATGTCCATGGCTCCTTTATCATATATTAAGTGACCATATATGCTTGGTTAATATCTGGGCTCTCTGTTCTGTTGCATTGATCTATGGATCTATTCCTGTGCCAGTACCAAATTGTCTTGATTACTGTGGCTTTGTAGAAGAGCCTGTAGTTAGGGAGCATAGTCCCCCCAGCTTTGTTCTTCCTTCTCAGGATTGCTGTGGCTATTTGGAATATTTTATGGTTCCGTTTGAATTTTAGAACTATTTGTTCTAGTTCATTGAGGAATGCTGTTGGTATTTTGATAGGGATTGCATTAAATCTGTAAATTGCTTTAGGCAGGATTGGCCATTTTGACAATACTAATTCTTCCTATCCATGAGCATGGAATGTATTTCCATTTATTGGTGTCTTCTTTAATTTCTCTCATGAGTGTCTTGTAGTTTTCAGGGTATAGGTCTTTCACTTGCTTTGTTAGGTTTATTCCTAGGTATTTTATTCTTTTTGATGCAGTTGTGAATGGAATTGTTTTCCTGATTTCTCTTTCTGCTAGTTCATCATTAGTATATAGGAATGCCACAGATTTCTGTGTATTCATTTTGTATCCTGCAACTTTGCTGAATTCACTTACTAGTTCTAGTAGTTTTGGGGTGGATTCTTTAGGGTTTTTTATGTACAATATCATGTTATCTGCAAATAGGGACAGTTTAACTTCTTCCTTACCAATCTGGATGCCTTTTATTTCTTTGTATTGTCTGGTTGCCGTGGCTCCAGTACCATGTTGAATGAAAGTGGGGAGAGTGGGTATCCTTGTCTTGTTCCTGATCTTAAAGGAAAAACTTTCAGCTTTTTGCTGTTAAGTATGATGTTGGCTGTGGGTTTGTCATATATGGCCTTTCTTAGGTTGATATACTTGCCCTCTATACCCATTTTGTTGAGAGTTTTTATCATGAATGGATGTTGAATTTTATCTAATGCTTTTTCAGCATCTATGGAGATGATCATGTGGTTTTTGTCCCTTTTGTTGATGTGGATGATGATGATGGATTTTGAATATTGCACAATTATTGCATCCCTGGAATAAATCTTACTTGATCATGATGGATGATCTCTTTGATGTATTTTTGAATTCTGTTTGCTAATATTTTGTTGAGTATTTTTGTATCTATGTTCATCAGGGATATTGGTCTGTAATTTTCTTTTTTGTGGTGTCTTTGCCTAGTTTTGGTATTAGAGTGATGCTGGCCTCATGGAATGAGTTTGGAAGTACTCCCTCTTCTTCTACTTTCTGGAAAACTTTCAGGAGGACGGGTATTAGGTCTTTACTAAATATTTGGTAAAATTCAGCGGTGAAGCCATCTGGTCCAGGAATTTTGTTCTTAGGTGGTTTTTTGATTACCAGTTCAATTTCCTTGCTGGTAATTGGTCTGTTCAGATTTTCTGTTTCTTCCTGGGTCAGCCTTGGAAGATTGTATTTTCTAGAAAGTTGTCCATTTCTTCTAGGTTATCCAGTTACCATATAATTTTTCATAGTATTCTCTAATAATTCTTTGTATTTCTGTGGTGTCTGTAGTAGGTTTTTCCTTTCTCATTTCTGATTCTGTTTATGTGTGTAGACTGTCTTTTTTTCTTGATAAGTCGGGCTGGTGTTTACCTATTTTCTCAAAGAACCAGCTTCTGCTTTCATTGAATCTTTCTATTATTTTATTCTTCTTGATTTTATTAATTTCTGTTCTGATCTTTATTATGTCCCTCCTTCTACTGACTTTGGGCCTCATTTGTTCTTCTTTTTCTAATTTCATTAATTGTGAGGTTAGACTGTTCATATGGGATTGCTCTTCTTTCCTGAAGTAAGCCTGTATTGCAGTATACTTCCCTCTTAGCATGGTCTTTGCTGCGTCCCACAGATATTGTGGTGTTCAGTTACTGTTTTCACTTGTCTCCATATATTGCTCAATCTCTTTTTATTTGGTCATTGATCTATTGATTATTTAGGAGCATGTTGTTAAACCTCCATGTGTTTGTGGGCTTTTTTGTTTTCTTTGTGTAATTTATTTCTAGTTTCCTACCTTTGTAGTCTGAGAAGCTGGTTGGTACTATTTCAATCTTTCTGAATTTACCGAGGCTCTTTTTGTGGCCTTGTATATGATCTGTTCTTGAAAATATTCCATGTGCACTTGAGAAGAATGAGTAGCCTGCTTCTTGGGTGGAGTGTTCAGTAGATGTCTGTTAGGTACATTTATTCTAATGTGTTGTTCATTGCCTCTGTCTCCTTACTTATTTTCTGTCTGGTTGATCTGTCCTTTGGAGTGAGTAGTGTGTTGAAGTCTCCTAAAATGAATGCATTGCATTCTATTACCCCCTTTAATTCTGTTAGTATTTGTTTCACATATTTAGGTGCTCCTATATTGGGTGCATAGATATTTATAATGGTTATATCCTCTTGTTGGACTGACCCCTTTATCATTATGTAATATCCTTTGTCTCTTGTTACTTTCTTTGTTTTGAAGTCTATTTTGCCTGATACAGGTACTGCAACTACTGCTTTTTTCTCCCTATGAGTTGCATGAAATATCTTTTTCCGTCCCTTCACTTTTAGTCTGTGTATGTATGTCCTTGGGTTTGAAGTGAGTCTCTTGTAGGCAGCATATAGATGGGTCTTGTTTTTTTATCCATTCAGTGACTCTGTGTATTCTGATTGGTGCATTAAGACCATTTACATTTAGAGTGATTATTGATATATATTATCAATATATACTAATTGTAAGTAATGGTACTTATTGCCATTGCAGGCTTTAGAATCGTGGTTACCAAAGGTTCAAGGGTAGATTCTTTACTATCTAACAGTCTAACTTAACTCACTTGGTGTGCTATTACAAACACAATCTAATGGTTCTTTTTTTTTCCTCCTTTTTCTTCCTCCTCCATTCTTTATATTTTAGGTATCATTGTGTACTCTTTGCCTATCCCTTGACTTACTTTGGTGGTAGTTGATTTAATTTTGCATTTGCTTAGTAATTAATTGGCCTACCTCCTTTACTGTGGTTTTCTTTTCTCTGGGTACAGCTCTTTAGTCCTAGGAGTACTTCCATCCATAGCAGTTCCTCCAAAATACACTGTAGAGACGGTTTGTGGGAAGTAAATTTTCTCAGCTTTTGCTTATCTGGAAATTGTTTAATCTCTCCTTCAAATTTAAATCATAATCTTGCAGGGTAGAGTATTCTCTATTGGTGGCCCTTCTGTTTCATTGCATTAAATATATCATGCCCCTCCTTCTGGCCTCTGAAGTTTCTGTTGAGAAGTCTGATTGTAGCCTGATGGGTTTTCCTTTGTATGTGATCTTTTTTCTGTCTCTGGATGCTTTTAATACTCTGTCCTTATTCTTGATCCTGCCATTTTAATTATTATATGTCTTGGTGTTGTCTTCCTTGGGTCCCTTGTGTTGGGAGACCTGTGTACCTCCATGGCCTGAGAGATTATCTCCTTCTCCAGACCAGGAAAGTTTTCAGTGATTACCTTCTCAAAGACACTTTTTATCCCTTTTTCTCTCTCTTCTTCTCATACCCCTATAATGTGAATATTGTTCCCTTTGGATTGGTCACACAGTTCTCTTAGTATTCTTTCATTCCTAGAGATCCTTTTTTCTCTGTGCCTCACCTTCTTTGTAATCCTGTTCTCTAATTTCTATTTCATTTACTGTCTCCTCTACTTCATATAATCTGCTTTTAAATCCCTCCATTGTATGTTTCATTTCAGATTCTGCATTTTTCAAAGGTTCTACCTCTTTCTTGAATTCCTCCCTGAGGTCTTGACTGTTTTTCTGTAGCTCCGTGAACATGTTCATGAATTTTATTTTGAAATCTTTTTCAAGAAGGTTGTTGAGTTTAGTTTCACTTGGTCCTCTTTCTCTTGTTTGTGGGATTTTGATTTGTACCTGGTTCTTTTGATGTTCCCTATTTGTAATGACTTGGTGTAGGCGTTGCTCTCACGTGCCCATAATCTCTACTCTCTGGAGCTGCTCAGCCTGTGGAGTGATGCCAGGGGTCACGTGTGAGTGGCGCTGATGTGTGCCGGGAGAAAGAGCTCTTTCCTGCTTCTCAGGGGCAGTGACAGCCTCCACTGCTGGGGCCAGTGGGGCAAGCACACAGGGAGAGTTCGCTATGCTATGGCCTTGTAGCTGCCACAGTCAGGGCCACCCTCTGGCTGGTCTGGTGCAATGGTGGGGGCAGCAGGTTTGCGCACATATTCTAGCTGGGAGGAAGGAGTGGCAGGCTGTTTATTGCAGTGGTGGTGCTGCCTTTCTAGCCAGGCAGATGGAGCACCTGAAGGTCCTGAAAGTTCCCAACCTGCTGGGCTGAGTGCGCCGGGACAGTTTTGTCCACCCGTCCTTTCTCCTCTGAGCAGCAAGCTCTGTGCAATCCTTGCTCCTTTAGCAGACGTCTTGTTTTTGGGAAGTCTCTCAGACTGCCTGTCTTTCTTTTGTCCCAGAGCAGCCAGTTTTGGGTACCTGTTCTCCACAAGCAGCTGGAATCTCAGTCACTCCAAGTATTCTGCCTGACTTAGCTTTCCAACCCCACTAATCTCCAGAGCACCATGTAATGTAGGTTTGTGCTCTCAGAGAAGATCTCCAGGGCTGGGTGTTCAGCAGTCCTAGGCCTCCACCCCGTCTCCACTCCATTTCTCTTTCTCCCACTGGTAAGCTGGGGTGGGGGAAGGGCTTGGGTCCTGCTGGGTCATGGCTTTGATACTTTATTCTTGTCTGTGAGGTCTGCTCTTTTCCCCAGATGCAGGTGATCTGTCGCAGCCTTCTTCCCTGTTGCTCTTTCAGGATTAGTTTTATTTGCTGTATTTTCATATTATATGTGGTTTGGGGAGGAGGTTTCTCTCTCACCTCTCATGCTGCCATCTTTAAGCCAGTCCTCAATTTTTCTCCAAACTTATTCTTAAAACACCTATGTCATTGTGTCATTCTATTGCCAGAAATGCAGTGATTTTCTGTTGCATCCCATTTCCTACTGCACCATAGGATCCACCCTAGGAGTTCTGTCTTATTTTTCCAGTATTTCCCAGCACCTAAACTAAGCTGTTTTCTTTATCCTGTTCACCCACACTCATTAGGACTGTTTTGCTTCTATTTATGTTGTTGCCCTTGCCTAGAATGTTGTATTTTTTCTCTTCTCCCTTTTTTCTGTTCAAGCCCTACCCATCCTCCAAGACTCACCTCATATTCCATCCTTCCTTGAAGCCTTCTCCAACTAGGCTGCTCTCCCTATTGTGCTTGAGGTTCCTGTTCACTCAATTGAACTGTCCTGTATTCGTTATTAGGTGCTTTAATAAAATTTTGGTGATAAGTTTCTTTAGGCAATAAAGATAGTTCCTTGATGTTCATTTGGGGGAGAGGTCCAAATATATTAAGTATTTCCCTCTCTCTCCTGCTACCAGCTGAAGTTCCTGTCTTTGCCAGACACCTGGATGAAAGAATTTTTTCTGGCTCATATATACACAGAGTTGCAGTTGATAGAGGAGGCCCTGCAGAAGTATCAGAATCTCATTGATGTGGGCTTTTCTAAGAGCTCATATATTGTTTCCCAAATTGCAGTTGCCTATCACAATATCAGAGGTGAGTGAATAAGGATAATGAAATACCATCAAACCCTAAAAGTAGCACTGTATTATTTTCTGAACTCTTTCTGTCTCCTTCCTACAGATATCGACAAAGCCCTCTCTATTTTTAATGAGCTAAGGAAACAAGACCCTTATAGGATTGAAAATATGGATACATTCTCTAACCTTCTTTATGTCAGGGTGAGCTGCTTCCTTTGCTTGTGATTAAGCACTTTTGTGCTTTAATCTCATGGGTTGGATTGTTATCCAGTTGCATTAGCTACAAGAAAAATAATTTAGGGGGTTCCTTTTTCATGCTTAGCTTGTCTTTTTCTTTTCTTCTAGAGCATGAAATCTGAGTTGAGTTACCTGGCTCACAACCTCTGTGAGATTGATAAGTATCGTGTAGAAACATGCTGTGTAATTGGTAAAAGTCACTGTTTTTTTCCTTTAAGATTTACTTTTATTGTAAGTAATACAAACATAAAAATAACAATATGTATGTGTCAAAGTTAACAAAGTTAACACACAATAGAATGTGAAAACTCACTGTAGTCCCACCTCCAAAATTCTTTGGTGAACACGACTCCAAAATATTTTCCTGTGTGAATACCAAAAATGTACATGTGTGTGTATACAGTTGGCTTGCAAAAATTGTGTCATTATACTGGCTGCTTTATAACTTCCTTTTTCAAAACTTAACAATATGTTTTTTTCCTTCTTTTCATGTTAGTACCTATATTTGTATTATTTTTGATGGCTATTTAGTGTTTTATTATATGGATTTACCATCTTTTTTTAAAAATTGAAGTGTTGTTGCTATACAATCTTTCAAATATACAACACAGTGAGTGGTTCAACAGTTACCCATATTATTAAATCCTCACCCCCTCTAGTGTGGTCACTGTCTATCAAGGTAGAAAGATGTTACAGAATCATTGACTATATTCTCCATGCTGTACTACCATCTGCATGACTAATTTATATTGTGATTGCAAATTATTGTGCCCCTTTATCCCCCTCACCCTCCCTGCCCACCTGCCCCAGCCCCTCCCCTTTGGTTACCACTAGTTACTTCTCAGTGTCTATGAGTCCACTGCTGTTTTGTTCCTTCTGTTTTGCTTTGTTTTTATATTCCACAAATAAGTGAAATCATAGGGTATTTGTCTCTACCTGGTTTATTTCACTGAGCATAATACCCTCTAGATCCTTCGATATTATTGTAAATAGCAGGATTTCTTTTCTTTTTATGGCTGAATAATATTCTGTTGTGTATATATACCACATCTTTATCCATTCATCTGTTAATGGACACTTAGGTTGCTTCTATATCTTGGCTATTGCAAATAGTGGGGTCATAAACATGGGTGTATATATCTTTTCAAATCAGGGATTTTGTTTTCTTTGGGTAAATTCCTAGAAATGGGATTACTGGGTCAAATGGTATTTCTGTGTTTAGTTTTTTGAGGAACCTCCGTACTGCTTTTCACAGTGGTTGCACCAATTTACTTTCCCACCAACAGTGTAGGAGGGGTCCGATTTCTCCTCATCCTCACCGGCATTTATTTCTTGTCTTTTGAATAGTGGCCATTCTAACTGGTGTGAGGTGGCATCTCATTGTGGTTTTAATTTGCATTTCCCTGATGATTAGTGATGTGGAGCATCTTTTCATGTGCCTGTTGGCTGTTTGTATTTCTTCTTTGGAGATACATTGGTTCAGGTGTTCTGCCCATTTTTAATTTGTTTGTTTTTTGGGTGTTGAGGCATAAGAGTTCTTTATGTATTTTAGATGTTGACCCCTTATCAGATGAGTCATTTATGAATATATTCTCCCCTACTGTAGGATGCCTTTTTGTTCTGCTGATGGTATCCTCTGCTGTACCGAAGCTTTTTAGTTTGATGTTGTCCCACTTGTTTATTTTTATTTTGTTTCCTGTCCCTGAGAAGATGTGTCCAGGAAAAAACTGCTCATGCTTATATTTAAGATGTTTTTACCATCATTTTTATTTAATCATTTTATATTATTTAAGTTGTGGCCAGTGTTTGTTAAAATTGCTTCAGTAAACATCTTTGTATGTGTACATTTATTTTTGTATGTTTATGCAGCTATTTCTGTGTAATATGTTCCCAGCAGTGAAAGGCTGGATTAAATTGTGTATATTTTAAACCTTAATATTACTAAACAGTTTGTAAGAATTTCTAGTCCTATGAAAAGAAATGAGCATACCTGTTTCTCTGTATCAGAGTGCCTAATTTTGGCACTATTGACATTTTGTGCTGATAATTTTTTGTGCTGATAATTTTGTGCATTGTAATGTGTTAGCAGTATCCCTGTTTCTACTCACTCAATGCCAGTAACCCCCTTTCTCCATTTGTGACAACCAAAAATGTTTGCAGGTGCTGCCAAGTAAGCTCTTGGTGTCAGAATTATTCCAGATTGAAAACCCTGTGTACTTGGCCACGTAGTGTGGCCTGTGCATCAATTGACATAAGCAGATCAGTGGCCACTCCTGGGTAGAAGTAAGCCTGGTTGGTTGTGATTAGGTGTTTGGTGACACTGCATCAAGATCATGCATTCCTTCATACCTTTCTAGGTCAGGTTGTTGTTCATTAACTGTTAGAATTTCAGCTCATCAATTGTTCAAGGGATGTTTCCAACTCTTGAGGCAGTTGTAGCCTAATATGGGCAATAAGCATTTTAGAAATTAGTATGTACGTGTGGGAACATAGGTAAGAGTCAGAACAAAAGATCTTTTCAATATCAGATCATTATGAATATAGAATAAAGTCCATTAAGGTGAGGGTGGAGCTACAGTTTATTCAGAAAATACCTTCTGAGTGCCAGGCACTGGGCTTTGTATTGCGGTCCCTACCCTAATTGCCAGTTGAGGAAGACCAGTAAGGAAGCAGCTAAAATACAGTGGGTTGAGTGTTATGACTGAGGTAAATATAGGATCTTAAGAGAGTAGATAGGAAAGGTATCTATTCCAGTCTGAGAGTAGGAAAAGCTTCTTGAGACAGTAATGTTTGAAGAATGGGCAGGAGTGAGGGTTCAATAAGGGAGGCCTGAAGGATTTTAAACCAGAGAGTGATGTAAGTTTTCAGAGTTTTAATTTCGATTGAAACTAGAGACAGTGTGTTGGGGGGATTAGAAATAGGGCAAGACTAGAGGCAGGGAGACCAGCTAGGAGGCTTTTGCAGTAATCCAGTGTAGGGATGACTAGAGCCTAAACTGAGGTATTGGCCATGGAGGAATGGCAAGAGGTAATTGGACTTAGAAGATATTTAGGAAGTAAAACACACAAGAATTGGTGACTGGGTAACCAGATGGGTAATAATGCCCTTTACATGAAGAAAGGAGATAGAAGTAGGGGAGATAATGAATAGTTCTTTTTTTAACCTATTGACTTAAAGCCAATTAAAATCAAAGGAGACACATAAAACTAATGATTTAGGAGTTTGTTGTTTTTTAAAATAATCATTTGAGGTGAACTCGTTAATGAACCGTGTTATTTTTCTCAGTGTATCTGGAATGCTCGGCAAAGTTCCTGTCATATGGTCAATAAATGTTTGTTGAATTCAGCCCTCCTACCTTAGATATTAATAAGGAACATTAGGTATGATAAAACATATACTTCAGCTTTCACATTATAGCTAGTTCCCATGAAGTGGAAGGAGACAGTGTGGAGAGAAGAGAAACTGAGGACCTGAGACAGAATGAAATAACAAGAATAGAGTGAATTGGTTGCTTTCTTCTGCATCTTTTCTGGTGTCCCAGTCTCTCAAGAGGCGGCATTATGTATAGATACATAACATAGATGTATTTATAATATATGTTTATTAATATAAATTATATACACCTATGTATATAAGCAGCATATCCTAAGTATAGCATAGTTAAGGTTTGGACTCTGGAACCCGACTGCCCAAGTTAAAATCTGGGTTCTGTGACTGACTAGCTGTGTGACCCTGGATCTAACCTCCCTGTGCTGTAGTTTCCTCATCTGTAAAGGGACGATAACAGTACCACCTTCTCTCATGTAGTTGTATTGAAGATGAAGTACATACATACAAAGTACTTATAACAATATGTTTGCCCATCACATTGTAATCATTTAACTGGTATTTGTACATTGTAATTGTTCCAACTGGCCAAAAAAAAAATCTCATCTACTTAAACTTGCCCAGAACTTGCCAGTTATGACTTCCTTAAAATCTCCTTTGTCATCCTGACCCCTTCAGCAGCTAGGGCTTATACCCCTGCTATCACTACCCCACTTTTCCTATTCAATTACAAAAGGCAACCTTTGGACACTCTGCCTAGATAGTCTGTTTTTTTGTTTGTTTGTTTGTTTTTGTTTTTAATTAAGGTATCATTGGTATACAATCATATGAAGGTTTCACATGAGCAACATTGTGGTTTCAACATTCACCCATATTATCAAGTCCCCCCCCCATATACCCTCCCCCATTGCAGTCCCTGTCCATCAGCGTAGTAAGGTGCTACAGAGTCATTACTTGTCTTCTCTGCTATACTCCCTTCCCCATGACCTACCTATATTGTGTGTGCTCATTATAATGCCCCTTAATCCCCTTCTCCCTCCCTCCCCACCAATCCTTCCCAACCCCTTCCCTTTTGTAACCACTGGTCCCTTCTTGGAGTTCGTGAGTCTGTTGCTGTTTTGTTCCTTCTGTGTTTTTTTATTATTTTATTTTGGTATCGTTAATGTACAATTACTTGAACAACATTATGGTTACTAGACTCCTCCTATTATCAAGTCCCCCCCACATACCCCATTACAGTCACTGTCCATCAGCATAGTAAGCTGCTATAGAATCATTATTTGTCTTCTCTGTATATGCTGCCTTTCCCGTGTCCCCCCGCACTACATTATGTGTGCTTGTTCCTTCAGTTTTGCTTTGTTTGTTATATTCCAGAAATGTGTGAAATCATTTGGTACTTGTCTTTCTCCACCTGGCTTATTTCACTGAGCATAAAACCTTCTAGTTCCGTCCATGTTGTTGCAGATGGTAGGATTTGTTTTCAAGTCCGTTTATTCTTCTGGCTCTCAGTCTGAGTTAGGGGCAGAAGCAAAGATATCCTTGTGTAGGACATAAAGTACTCCATCTTGCTTTTTTCCCGTGTGAATGTGAACTTGAATTTGAACTTAAAATGATCAGTTACATGGTGTAGACAACTGTTATAAATGATGTCTCCTGAATCAAACAACTGAATCTAGACAGATTTATATTTTGTTAATTGTTCTTGACCAAAATTGAATCATGTTATATAATTTTTCTGCAAATTGCTTTTTCCACTTGATGGTATATTATGATCTCTACAAGTTAATATATATACATCTAAAGCCATCTTTTATCTAGTTTATTTATGTATATATATACAATTTATATTTAAAGGAGATGTTTTGAAATGCAGGGTTTTTTTTGTTTACTTGCTGACTGCTTCTCCCTTTAAAATACTTGTGTTAGCATGTTCCATACCAGATAAAAATATATATACATGTATGCAGGATTTAATGGGCTGTACAAAAATAGATTTGTACTGTATACATTTTTCTGCATTTTACTTTTCTCATTCAACAATATCTCATGAAAAATCCCTCCCAGTCTTGGTATAGCTCTAATTCATTCTTTTTTTTTTTTGAGAGGGCATCTCTCATATTTATTGATCAAATGGTTGTTAACAACAATAAAATTCTGTATAGGGGATTCAATGCACAATCATTAATCAACCCTAAGCCTAATTCTCAACAGTCTCCGATCTTCTGAAGCATAAAGAACAAGTTCTTACATGGTGAACAAGTTCTTACATATAATTCATTCATTTTTAAAAAAAATAGCTTTATTGAGATACAACTTACATATCATAAAATTTATCTACTTTGTGTTTACAGTTCAGTGAGTTTATTGTAAACTTATACAGTTGTGTAACTATATCCGTGACCCAGTTTGGAACATTCTGTCAAACCTAGAAAGTTCCCTTAGGTCTATTTGCAGTCAGACCCTGTCATCCCCCAGCAGCCACAGATCTGCCTTCTATCTCTATAATTTGCCTTTTCTAGAAGTTCCATATAAATGAAATCTTGCAATATTTAGTCTTATTATCCAGCTTCTGGTTTTTGAAGACCATCCATGTTGTACTATGTATCAATAGTTCTTCCCTTATTATGCTGAGTAATAGCCTGCTGTTTGGATATATGCCACATTTTGTTTATCCATTTAGCAGTTGACATACAACAGATGGCCTTTATACCCTTTCTTCAAATTCTTTCACAGAATCCTGAAATCTTTCACATGCTCCTTTCAAGAACAGTGATAATAGAACTACTTTGATTCTTGTGGGAGAAGGGAGCTCAGAGCTTTACCTTTTTAACTCTCAAGGTACCTCAGGAGTCTAGGAATATAGTTGGAAATCCAGCCAGTCTAAAGCATACTCTAGAAATGCCCTGCCCTTTCTTAGGAAAATGTGTATATCAATGCTGTATCCAGATAAAATAAAATGAAGGAAAACTTGCAGTGGTAGGGAACTCTTTTTTTTCTAAACCACATTGTTTGATACGTAAAATATATTTCCCAAGGGAATGATGATATTTTCCCTTATGTACAATTTGGCTTTTCTGCAAAGATTTCGGGGGACTGGGTTATGGTTTCATGCCCACTTTATGGAATGTGGTCTATTTTAGTGGGCTTTTATTTTTACCTTTCTAGTTACTCATATATATTTTTTCCTTTTTTAAAAAATCAGGAAATTATTACAGTTTGCGTTCTCAGCATGAGAAAGCAGCCTTATATTTCCAGAGAGCCCTGAAATTGAATCCTCGGTATCTTGGGGCCTGGACACTGATGGGGCACGAGTACATGGAAATGAAGAACACATCTGCTGCTATTCAAGCTTATAGGTAAACTAGTTGTAGGGGTGAGGTGGAGCTGATTGCTCTGATGTTGGGAGTCTATTGAGCCTGCAAGTTGCCAACCTTGATTCTGCCCTCTTACCAGTCTCTCCTTCATTTCTTAGGCATGCCATTGAGGTCAATAAGCGGGACTACAGGGCCTGGTATGGTCTTGGGCAGACCTATGAAATCCTTAAGATGCCATTTTACTGCCTTTATTATTACAGGCGGGCCCACCAGCTTCGGTAAGTCTGGCCAGGTGATGATGTGCTTGTTGTGGGGAGGGCTGATACCTTTCTTTTTTAATAGCTACCGAAGAATCACATAGTTTTGCTTCTTAGTGACCTGAGTTTAAACTTGCCATGTGCTGTTTGGTCATTTTCATGTAGTGTATTCTACTGATGGGTTAATAGTATAATTGTGAACACAAAATAATACAATTATATGAAGCGTTGGATTAAAGACCAGTCCTTGCATAGATCTGAAATAGCTGTGGTGGTGGTTCCTCAAGGGAGTACTTAAGTTACCTATAAAGTCTGCTCAGATTGCCTATCCCTCTTCTCCCTCAGGCCCAATGATTCTCGTATGCTGGTTGCTTTAGGAGAATGTTATGAGAAACTCAATCAACTAGTGGAAGCCAAAAAGGTACCTGAAATTGGGTCCTAGAGAATTTGAGTAGAAACCTGCTGTTCTGATGGAGGGTTAGGCTATCTGTGCCTTAGTTTTCTTTTATTCTTCTCTATCTATGTAGGAAAGTCTGGGTATTTATAGGTGCATAGGCTAGAAAGTGCAGCAGGGCTGACAAAATCAGTGGGAATGTCAGTATGCAGCCTGGCCCTGTGAGATCTAGTACAAATGCTAGGAGGCTTGCAGGACCTGAGCCTTTATGATTAGTCGTGGTGCATAAGGCAGTGGGCAAAGTGACCGGTTTATTTCCTTGACAGTGTTATTGGAGAGCTTATGCCGTGGGAGATGTGGAGAAGATGGCTCTGGTGAAACTGGCAAAGTGAGTGAAAGGAGTGAAATGCTATTGTTATTTCTGTTGGCTTCTCTGGGCTGTGGTTCTGCATGCCCTACAGCCTCCATCCATCATCCTGCATGAGTGTGGGGAGGGGATGTAGCAGTGGGTATGAATACTGGTCTCGAAAGTTAGCCATTTTGACTTAAACACATGCCTCTTCTCTCTGAAGGGGAAATTGCTTTCCTATTAGGCAAGGGATCAAGAATGAACTAAAAGGAATGAATGAAATTGTCATGTCAGAGCAGTCTAAGAAAACTACTTTAAGTTCTAATCTCCTGATAAGGCTCAAGAGAATAAGGAGTAACTCAGAGATGGCAGGCAAAGAGGTTTTTAAATGCAATTTCATTCCTGGCAATTCTTTTTTGGATTCTTAGAAAAAAGTTTGAATTGCTCGGTATCTTTTTTTATCTGGCTCAGGATTATTACCTGAGAATTTTTGCAAAGGTGTGTTATCCAGTTTAGGTGTTTACTAATGCTTCCTTCATCACAGTAGCAGAATAATGATTCTAAGCTTTCACAACTAATAGTATTCTGGCTCCAGGGTGCCATTTATGTTGAAATGTGTACTTGTCTGTCTATGTATTGTCACTTTTTGGGTCATGATCCTGTGCTTCTACTTTATATCACTAGCTTGCCTCGAGATGTGATCTGTACTTAAAGACCAATTTTTTTTGTAGGCTTCATGAACAGTTGACTGAGTCAGAACAGGCTGCCCAATGTTACATCAAATATATCCAAGATATCTATTCCTGTGGGGTATGTGTCATGAGCATGAGAATTGGGTTGCTGGTCTTACTCTTATCACCTCAGTCATTCCCGCTTCCCCGATCTAGGAAATAGTGGAGCACTTGGAAGAGAGCACTGCTTTCCGCTATCTGGCCCAGTACTACTTTAAGTGCAAGCTGTGGGATGAAGCTTCAACTTGTGCCCAAAAGTGTTGTGCGTTCAACGACGTGAGTATCAGTTCTTTAATAAAGGGTTTGAATTTTAGGCTTGAACATACAATTTTTTTCATGATCTGGGGGGTGAAAGGTGGGTAAAAAGGTAAGTGGAAAGGTTCTTTGATCTGTGGAACTTATATATTGTATCTTAGAATCCGATTTTGAGAATAGCCTTGGACATATTGAAACAGTTGCCTGCCTTTGTTTCAGACCCGAGAAGAAGGCAAAGCCTTGCTCCGGCAAATCCTGCAGCTTCGGAACCAAGGCGAGACTCCCTCCACCGAGATGCCTGCTCCCTTTTTCCTCCCTGCTTCACTGTCTGCTAACAACACTCCCATACGCAGAGTTTCTCCGCTCAACCTGTCTTCAGTCACACCGTAGTCGGCTCCTTTCAAGCCAGCACATTGCTAGACACATATTAAGCCTTATCTCTATAGAAGGAACAGCTACTTCTGTTCTTCCAAGGACCTTAGCTCTATTGTTTGTACAGGTGGAAACAGCAACTTGGGGGCAGTTTATAGTATGACCTTCAGAGTGCGCTGACAGAAGAATCCTGGCAGGAACAGTCACTGTCTTCGGTCAAGGAGAAGCACTTCTATTTCCTTTCTGTTCAGAGTGGCTATAGATCTTGGCCTTCTTCCTAGACCTTCCCTCACCAAAATCATCCCTTTAATAGCACTTTAGCACAGGCAAGACTACAGGAAAGTTTTAATGCTGGTGGGAGTGGAAAATTGCTTTAGAGAGGCAAAGAAGGGAGAAAAGTGTGTCATTCTGCCTTGTGCTGGCAGTAGGGGCACTGGATGCCCTAGGAGGATCAGGGCCCCGGAAAGACATGACCTCACTCACTGTTCTTGGATTCGCTGAACGTGACTATCCTGATGTCAGAGATTAGGTTTAAATGAATGAAGCTATACCATTTGTTCTTACTATAGGGAGACATCCTTCCAAAACAGTTTTGAGGAGTTGCCTAAAAGCTTTCAAATTGGAAGTTACTCAAGTTGAACTAAAGTAGGGGCAAAAGATTCTGAGCAAGGAACTGCTGACGACCTCTATACAGTCAGCCTTACCCCTCCTAAAGCAAAGCAGTCATTTCATGGACATTTGGGAATGGTAACTTTTGTGACTCTAAGGACAAGAATAAACTCACTTCAAGCTGTCCTGTTTTAGTATTTTTGATGTAATTATATTTCTTTCCTCCTCTATCTCCAGCAATGTTTTCCTCAGCCTTCATTTGATTAGCCAAGGTAAAGGGGCTCATTCTTGCTATACTTGCGGAGGGCTTCAGGTCTGCGCACGTGTGTTCAGTAGGCGGCAGCACACTGACGATAATGTCTGCCATAACGAATGTGTATAGTAGACACTGGATGACTTGGAGGTGAGGGACCAGCTTTTCTGTTTCTAAAACAAGATTGTTACTCATTCACCTCTTAACGTATGACACTTCGTTTTACATTAAGGAAGGTTTAGAAAACCTAATGTCCCTTGAATTCATTTCTTACCAAGCTTTCTTAGGTTCGCTGTACACAAGTTACTGGTCTCTACTGCCGTTCCTGTGCAGGGTTCCCATGGGCCTGAATGATGTTTGACCTTCAACTTTCTGCCCTTTTTATAATTTGTTTCAGATCTTGCTCAGCTTGGAATTCAAATAAAAATGTGAATAATACCTTTATTTAATACTTTTTTGTGTGCATAGAAACCATATAAGTAAAAAAACATGAGATTACATAGGTGATTATATTACAAAAGGGAAAAACAGCTAGTGTCTGAATATTGCATTCTGGTTAGAGTTCCAGGTATATGGTAAAGCTTAAAAGAGATCTATTTCTTGAGCTGGGCAGCTGACCCACCTCAGGCTCTCTTCTTCCCCACAGACTCGGTATGATACTGTTCCGCGATGCATGCTCTCTTCTTCCCCACACTCAGTTTTTCTTGCCAAAAGGCCCAGATTTGAGTAAAGGGGAGCGCCGTGAGCGCAGGATCCGGGCATAAGGGCTGCAATCCACTGAGCTTTGGCAGGTGGGCGTTCGGGGAAGTAAGTTCCGAAGAAAAGGTTTCTTCCCTGGGGGCTGTTGGTTTGGTTGCTGGTTTTCCTGGCTGACACCAAGGCGCTTTTTGGTAGAAGAAGCCTGGCCTTGGAGTTTTAGCACGGTATGATACTGTTCCGCGATGCATGCTGCCTTCTTCCGAAGGTCCAGTTTTACTAACATCATGTTATTCTGCAGCTCAGCCAGGGTTTGATCCTAAGGAAGATCAATAAAGTTATAGAAAACACTAAGTCTGGTATATTAAACAAGAGGTTAAAATCATACATGCCGTCCACTACTAATTGCTAACAGTTGTTTCTACAAAGATTAACTCTTTAAGGTCAGAGCTTATAATTGCATAGGGGATATTTTCTTGAAGACCCAAAGACACAGACCAAATAGATGTTTTCTAACACTTAGTGTTATGAACTTGAATAAGTTTATTTAACCTCCAAGAGCCTCAGGGCCTAGGTATCAAATTAAGATCTCTGTTTAATATTTTTTTTAACATCATAATATCTGGAATCAGGATGCATTTACTGATGAAAAATGTCATAGCTTAATTGTGCGTGTTTTGTCTTAGTGGTTCATAAAGTAATGGTTTCTTACAATCCAAGCATCTTGGATGAAATGTGATAGTATCTGTCTCCCCAGGGTTGTAACAAAGAAGATGCCTATAAATTACTTTGCACAGTGAATGGTTGGTTATTTTTATTTTGAAAGGAAGAGAAACTTCCTTCACTATAAGATTAGCCTAAAAATCTTTACCTTTCTCTTCAGCTCCTCATTCCCCTTCTTACATATACTTGAGTGGGCTGATGGGAGAGAAGAGGCTGTCCTAACCTGTTTGATTAAGATGTCATCACAAGTCGTCAAGGCTTGCCGAAGCTTGCCTGCCCCAGTGCTGTGGCAACAGGCTCTTTCTGCCGACTGGAGAGATTCACCAAGTTTCTGAAGCTCTGTCCGCAGCAGCCTTATATTCTGAAAAGGAGGAGTAGGAACCAAATTGTGGCCCAAGATCAACAAGATAATGATCTGGAATCGGATGGCTATTTGAAGAGAAGTAAAATTAGAAAGGCAAGCCAGCTGAATGAAATAGCCATTGCCCAGGAATGCAGAGAAAACATCTTGTCCTCAACATGATCCAGGGACACAGTGTTGTAAATTGCCGTAGGTAAGAACTCCGGTAACAGAGAAAGCTGATTTACCTTCTGGCCCTCCTCTAACTTCTTGTCCACATCAGTGGTGAAGGGTTTGGCTGAGGGTGGCGGTTCTAACATTTTCTGATACTTCTGCAGCTCTGAGGAAAGGAAATAAGCATGTGGGCTTCCTAGCCTTGGACTTACCTCTTTAACAGTAACTTGCAGCAAATACAAAACACGAGGCCACATGCATCCTAGAGTGAACTGTCAGGGAGATGTAGCTCAGGGTTGATGGAATTATGCTGAGTTGGTGTCAGAAGGCCCCCGTGTGAAGAATCTCTCTTCCCTGAGCCACTGTTATATTTCCTGCCATCTTTCCTTCCTCACCTTCAGTGGTGGAGTTCAGCTCTGCCCTGCACTGTTCCAATTTAGCTTTAACGTCCCGGAGCTGCTGGGTAGAGGTGGAAGCTGCCAACCTTTGTGACTGCCGCAAGGACAGTTCAGACCCTGACTGTTGACGGGCCACTGGCTGCTGTCTGGCATCCTGCAGAAGAGCTTCTAGCTCTTCGATCTTCTCATCCCGCTCCTAAGAGGGAAGCAGAGAGTACAATTCTGTTCCAAGTCAGACAAATCCTGCAGGAACAGAAGACTGAACAATGAATAAAACCTTCCTGGTACTTACACTTCAGAAGACTGTTTCTTAGCATTTACACCATTTCCTGGCTAACCAAAACCTTAAAATTCACCAAACATAGTCTGACACTTACAAAGCACTAAGGAGACCAGAGAAAAGTGAGTTACTTATTGCTGCCCTACCAGAGTTTATAAAATCTGTTTACCTCAGGCAAGCTAGTGATGAGAATCTGAGGAGCTACCTGGGGCTGGTTTGGGGCAACTCACCCGAAGCTCTTCTTGGTAAAAACTTGTCAGCGACTCCTTAAGGATTTTTAGTTTCTCCTCATACATTTCCTCCAGTAGCTCCTTTTGAGTGTCCAAATGTTCACTGTCAAGAAAGACGAGAAAAGAGAAGTGAATGAAGATGGCGAAGGACAGATCTTGAGCCACAACTCCATTCTCATCTCCTATTTCCATCCTCTGGTTCAGGTGACAGACCAAAAGGCGTCATATAGCTGGTACCTGCACCACTGTTCCCGTTGTTGCATCTGCTCCACCATCTCATTGCAAATTTCATCACGGAGCTGCATCTCCAGCTGCAGCTTTTCCTGTCGTTCTTTCAAAAGCAGTTCTTTCATGGCTTCCACCACCTGTAGTAGGTCCTAGGAAAGGCAATGGGTCAGAAGTTACCAATGTCCATGACCTCAAAGGGCACAGGTTCACCTAGAAGGTACCATGGACAATGTATAGCCATCGAACTGCTGCACCAGTTTTCTTGCATTCTCACCTCCTTGCCATACATGGAGATGTCAGCTTCATTTTCAATGTCATCAAGGCCTGGGTCTGTCTTAGCCCCTGTTTCTAAGCTGGGAGATGCCTGGAGACTGTGTTCCTTGATGAGTGAATGCAACAGTGGGAATCCCAGTTGCACAGGTGGAGCATGCACAAGCTAGTGTGGGGAAAAAAATCTTAATTGAATCTATAACTAGTTTCTAGTAGCTTCCTTAAATAAAAGTACCAGCCCAAAGTGAGCACGACCATCACACCTACAGTTTCTCACCTGACTGGCAATGGCTGAGAACTTGGCCACGTGAAGGGTCTCATCATAGGTAGAGGCACAGGGGTTCACATTAACAATCATGCAGGAACGGCCTCGGCCTGTGAAGAAGCCTTGGAATACTCGAGTCAACTTGCTGTCACGGAAGGGAACCAGGTTCTGCTTTGACCTGGCGGAGAACCAGAGAACAGAGCTGTGAGCAGAATTCCAGTCCTTAGGGTATCCTAGCACCACCCCCAGTGGTGAGCAGGAAGTCTTAGCAAATTGCAGAGCTCCAGGCCGTACTGGCCTATGGCTTACAAAAGCTCACCGATTCTGCTGGTTTTGGCGCAGGGCGGCAATACAGCGGCCTAGGGTGTGCAGAGAGGTGTTAATGTTTCCTGCTTCCTTCAGCCGTTCTCCACTCTTCTGATCTTTGCAGCGCTCTGAGCCAGCCAAATCACACAGTGACAACCTTTAATGATGGACAGGAACCCACATGTTAAGAGTTTTCCAGCCTGTCATTTAGTTCTGGGGAGGGGAAGACCCACCATGAATCTCTGTCCCCAAGGAAGGAGAGCAAGAATCTAACAGAAGTAAATCCTCTGAGGACCTCCTTTCAATTTATGGCCACGAAGCCCACATTTCTAAATCGAAGAACTTACTCGCTGATCTTGGGGACTATATCTCCTTCCCCCTGAAGGTGCAGGATCCGAATTGAGAAGATGCTGTGACTGGAAGTTAAGAAAATGTCACTGTACCTCTTTCACAACCAGGTGGAGAACTAATGTTTCCAGGAACACAGGGAAAAGTTGACTCTCACAACCCACTCACCTGCGGCTAGAGTTCTGATTCAGGTGGGTGCTGGCAAAGCTCTGGTTTTTACGACCCATTTTCAGAAGTTTCCAGGCCTCCTCAGCATCTTGAACATGAATCCAATTGAGATCTGAGGCAAAGGAGAGAAGGGCATACATAAGATAGGAGGACCTAACTCTTTCCTAGTCTTTCCCCAAGTGCCCTCCACGGTTCATACCAGCCAGTCTCCCGCCTTTTCCATACCTTTCACATAGGGATTGCCATTCTGGTCCTCACACAGCCGCAGAGTCTGCCGCTTGCGCTGCTGGCTAGGTGGTTCTAACAGGTCGTAAAGCAATTCATTGTAGATTTCAAAGAAGGAGATCCAGATAGAGAAGCGAATGTCTGCAGGGACACTTACAGGGGCAGTATCCGGCTGTGCCCACTGGTGCCTCGTTTCTGGGGAAGAAGCCAATGTACAGGGTGTCAGTCCTAGAGTAGTGCATCTCCCTTTCAGCCTGCAGGGGTCTCAGAAGGCAGAGCTCAGGTTGCAGCCTCGGGTCTGTACCACCTGGCAGCTGTTGGGAATGGGGAGTGGGTTCCTACTGTTTGGCACAGAGCCTAGTCATGGTACATACCATCCAGCTGGCTACTGCTGGTAAACTGACTGGTAGATGAGAGTCCAGCAATGCCACTGTCAAAGCTGGTGCTTGTACCCATCCGACTTTCAATGTAGACACTCCTCTTCAAGGAAGTGGACAGCTCCTCCTGGAGGGGCCCAAGAAAATATAAGCACAAAATTTTCCCAAGATTTGTCCTCTTGTCCCCATCTCTGTGAGCACCAATACTTCACCTCTTGGAGGCCTCCATTTAGCAGGGCCAGTTTTTTCATTTCCTCCTGCCGGATCTGCTTGTTGTCTAGCCACATCACCTCGTTAGAGAGCAAGGGCTTCAGATCAGGTGTTGGATGAAGTTGGCCTTGGAGGCTATTGAAGATCAGAGCCAGGGACCGGGGTAGGATCCCTCCATCCTTGATAGTACCTGGAAACACGTGAGAAAGATGGGCAGCTGAGACAAGTACTATTCCTCAACTCAGAGCATCAAAAGGCAAAGACATTACAGGCCAGTCAGCAATCCTATGAGGCATATGACTCACCCTGAATTGTGTGGGTTTTTCCTGAGTTGGTAACTCCATATGTGTAGATGAGCCAGTTCTGCCCTTTGAGTACGTCCTTTACCATCTCCTTCACGGTCAGATTGAAGAAGGATGCTTGTCCCACTTCTGGCCCAAAGATCTAGAGAGAGATCCTGTTTCTCAGAGGCCCATCATTCATTTCCCACTTGCCTCCTGTGCAGAGCCAGCAGGTGCATCCCTTCCTGGGCAGTTGGCTCTGGAGCCTACTCAACCAGCTTCTTCCTGCAGTGCTGCCAGCTGCTCCCTGAACACCGAGGACTCAACTACTCTTTGCCAGTCCATCTTTTACCCAAACCAACAAATACTCATGGAAAGCTGTCCACTAAGTCTGATGCTGCACACACAGTGGGACAACATAACGGTCACAGCTGAGGGCTTTGGAGATGGTTGGATCGAGATTCAAGTCCTACCTCTACCAATGACTAGCCACATGGCTTAGCAACATTGCCTTCATTGAGCCACAGTATCCTTGTCATGAAAATAAGGACAATAATCATAATGATAAAGTTGTTGGGAATTAATGCATATAAAGTACTTGACACACTGACTATAACAAGACAAGGGGGCCCACAAATGTAGACATGCATACATAAGGAACTCACAGTTAAGTAAAAAGCTTTCCCTCCAAAGAAGGAATAAAGTTGCCCCTACATATTGGTCCCTTGTTCACAGACCAGAACCTCCATACCTGGGAAAAGGTGAATCTGTGGGTGGCTTGTCCAATTCCCCGCTCATTGCTTTTCTGGGCAAAGGAATCCTTGGGTGCCTGTAGAACAAGGGTCTCCATGTTCTCTATGTGGACACAACCCTGAGAAGGGGGAAACATAGTTGTCTGTTACAGAAAGGAACTAGGAACCTCTGCTGTACTGCATCGTTCCACCTTGAATCCTCCCTCCTCAGAAACATACCTGATCCTCCTGTCGTTCCAACTCTGAAGGTAACAAGGGCCTGACTCTCAGGTATACTTTGACCTTCTCTGTACTATCCTCAGATGGAACCTGTGTCAGAATTCCAGGCCAGAACCACAGATTAGTCTCAGCAGTTACTTCTGAGCAGAAGGGCGCACAGCACATAGTTCCAGGGAGTCATGCTATCACTACCAATATTGCACCTCCATTGTCTCTGTGTGGCCACTCTGGTTCTGAAATCATTCCAACCCACATGACTTTTCACTACATTATCACCCTTCCCTGTCTCTTCAGTATCCTGAAAACCTGACTTACCTCACTGATTATTTAAATCAGAAATGGCTGACTGGTACACAAATCAGCCTGTGATATTATGGCAATGCCCAGTGTAGTTCAGCACCTTGGAGGCTGGTACACCTGAATTTGAGCCCCGATTCCATCATTTAGTAACTATGAGACCTTGAACAAATTCTTTAAATTCTTTGCCTCTGTTTCCTCATCTGCAGAAGGGGGGGGGTTAATAATAGCACCCACCTCATTCATTCAACATATATTTAGAGATCTTCCTGCTATGGTCCAGGAATGCAAAGAGCCCCTGGTAGTGCACAGTGGGGCATTACCAAGGCTCCTGCTTTCATGAAACTATAAACGAGGAGACTTCTGAGTAGAGTTGTTCTCAACCAGGGCCATTTCCCTCCCAAGGGACATTTAACAATGTAAGGAGGTTTCCTGGTTGTCACAAGTGGGAAGGAGCTGTTGACATCTAGGGTGTGGAGGCCAGGAATGCTGCTGAACAGCTTACAATGCACAGGACAGCCACCATAATGAAGAATTATCTGGCCCTGAGTGTCAGTAATGCTGCAGGTGAGAAACCCTAGCTTAGCAGAAAGAAAAACTCCATAAATGAAAGCTATGGTTGACATTAACACCAGAGTGTACACTCCACCTGCTTATTAGCAGTATGACCAAGTGCGAATTATTCAGTATGTATGAGTCTCATGGTGAAGGATACAGAAATAGTAGCCTTCCCTCAGAATAGTAACAAAAGTATGCACTTGAGGGTGTTTTTTTAATGCAATGCTTTACATTGTTCATCTTATGGACACACAACTCTCCAGTTTTTATTTGTCATGCTCTCAATTTTGGATTAATTTCAGACCCTCAGGATTGCTGGTTTTTGACCTCATGCTTCTGTGTATGGACAACTAGTAAACAGGATATCACTGCCCCCAAGCCACCCTCCAACTCTTACCTGCTGTTTGTCTTCCAGGGAGGTAGAGATGACAGAGCAGTCTGACAGCAGGTCCTTGCGTACTACAGACCCCAGATCTGCAGCTGTGGACTCAAACATGGGAGAGACTGCGACCTCCTCATCCGACAGCAAGCCGGCTGGTGGAGAAAGGATCCCTTGCGACATGACAGCAACGGCAGCTTTTATCTAAAAAGAAACGAGTGGGTAGAGAATCTGAAGAAGCTGCAAATTCTAGGTAAGAATTCCGTTGTCCAGGACATCTTGGTCTTGCTGCCTAAATTCCTACTCCCTTTCTCTTCAACGTCCAGCAAAGGGGATGAGAGGAGTTAACCATTTAATACAGTCGGAGGCTGGATTTCCGACCGCAAACGGGTGTGAACCGATATACGGCTCCAAAAGCAAGCCACACTCCAAGTAGGGTGTCAGACTCACCGGTGTAGCGGAAGTGGTGTCAGTAATGCTGCAGGTGAGAAACCGTAGCCGTAGGCTCCTTCTCTAACCTCGCCCCCAGGCACGCAGTGAGAACAGAGGTATTAAAAAAAGAGAAGGCGGCAGCCCGGCTTTCTGAAGCCTGTTCAGCGAGGGTAGCCCAGCTGGGCTCAGCCAGCTGTACGCTCACCCGAAGACGCGACACTTCTCCTCCGGTACCGGTTCAGTTACACCCCGCCGCAGAAACGACTTCGCCGCCTCCTGAGAGCACGACTCCGCCCACAAGGCACACTTTTGTTACTGATACAATGTTTTAAATTACGCGCTATGTTCGTTAGGCCAATCACATAGCGAAAGTTGCAGGAACCAATCAGCGCAAGGAAAGGGGCCGGAAGAGACTGGGACACTGTTGGCTCCGGCTTGACCTTTCCACTACTCAAATTTGGATCCGGGTTACCAACTGTCCGAATTTGGAGTTGGGTAGCCTGGAATCATTCCTGCCTAACGCTTTTCCTTAAACCCTAGGCATTTCTTTTCTTAGAAGCCTAAAGGAAATCCTAAGGTTTCAGCCGCCATCCGCTGTCCTTCGTTTAGCATATTATTTTCCAGGAGGGCACTAGATCTGGCTTCCAGGGCTTGTTCGTCTGGCTGTGCTGGGTGGGAGGACTACGATTCCCAGGAGGCGCAGCGAACTCTATTTCCCAGAGTCCCCCGGGTTTCGGCCCTACCAGAAGGTCTTTCCTCGGGGACTGGGGACCTCGGGGCCAAGATGGCGGCAGGAACGGGTAGTAAGTATGTGCGTTGTTTTAGAGTGGAAGGCCTTTGTAGAGCCTAGGCCGGGTACTAGATTTAGGGAGTAAGAGCAATGATTTGCTGAGAAACCAGGCCCTCCGGAGATCTGCTTTCGACGGCGTCGTGAAGGCCAACGGTTGACGGCCTAGAAGTTTATGGTTTTGTGGCGCAGGGAGACCGCGGAGATTTAAAAGCCGCAGCTCAGCGAATCCTTGTGTGGTTGGGAAGTCCGTGGGGTGAGAGAGAAAAGTGCTTTAGAGACTCGGTCGTGCAGACGAAGAGATGCTGTGAGCCGTACGGTGTGGTCGGCATCTCAAAAAGCTGTTCGTTTTCTGACCAACGCTTGTGAGGCCCCTACTCCTAGAGAAATGGGGCATTTTAACCGTGAGCTTTTGCTGCCTTTGGGGCATTGCGTTTCGTGCATCTCAGCCATTTTCCTGTTTTACGGATAGAAATGGCCTTTCTCAGGCTCAAAGTTACTGGTGGGAGGGTAACTGAGGGAAGTAAACAAGTTTATGCTAAGGAGGAGGCGGGACAGTAGGAGGAAGGAGGGTGGCCGCTCGGAATCCTGGGAAAAAAGCCCTTGCATTCAATTTGGAATTAAGTATTCTTAAAACTGGGCTTTTCCGGAGAACTGTCTTGTCTTAATGTGACATTCCCCAGTTTCTTTTATTTATTCTTTCCTTTTTTTTTTTTTTTTGGAATAAAGCAGAGTAGTCATGGAGTTTGAAGAAATGGTTTGCCAGATACTCAGAGCGTACTCAGTGAATAGGTGTGAACCTAGTAGTGATATTTTACTAGAGAGGTGAAAATCAAAGATTTGGTGAGAGCAGCTTACTTTGTCCTTACAGGTTGGGATGTTTTTATTAGGCTTTTAGTCTTCTCTTTGGGGCTTAGAACTAGTGCCTGAATGGTTGCCTCTAAGCCCTTTCTTTTTTCAGAACACAAGCTGCTGAGTACT
Source organism: Manis javanica (assembly GCF_040802235.1). Classification (NCBI taxonomy): domain Eukaryota; kingdom Metazoa; phylum Chordata; class Mammalia; order Pholidota; family Manidae; genus Manis; species Manis javanica. The sequence goes on along the minus strand of NC_133169.1, from coordinate 85,369,764 downwards.
GGCCCCACAGAGCCCTGGTCCATCCGAGAGAAGCTGTGTTTAGCGTCTTCTGTTATGAGGAGTGGAGATCAAAATTGGTAAGGTACTTAGTATGTGTACTTTCTTGGGTCTTAGAAACTGTTGGTGTTTTTTTCTTCTACACTGGTGGGTTTCTGTAGTTAATCATGCAAGCCTTTAAGTGGTTTCTTTTTTAAAACTTTTTGAGATTAAGTTCGTATACCATATAATTAACCCATTCACAGAATTTAATATATTCAGAGTTGTGCACCCATCACCACAGTCTAATTTTAGAACATTTTCATTACACCTAAAAGAAACTCTTACCCTTTAGCAGTCACTCCACAGATTCCTCTCCACCTCCCTGCCCCCTGATCTACTTTTTGTTTCTCTAGATTGCCTGTTCTAGACATTTTATATAAATAGACTCATGTGATTTGAGGAACTGCCAGACTTCTTAAAAGCCACTTACAGGTTTACATTTCCACGAGCAATAAGCGAGAGCCCTAATTTTGTTGCTCTGCAATCCTTAATGTCTGACCTTTTGGTATAGCCACACTGGTGGGTTTGAAATGGTATCTCCTAGTGGTTTTGATTTGGATATCCATGATGACTAATGTTGAGCATCTTTTCACATGCTTAGTGGCCATTTGTGTGTCTTTGGAGAAATGTCTTCAGATCCTTTGGATAGTATCTTTGTTTTTGAGTTTTAAGAATTCTTTTTATATTCTGAAAACAAATTCCTTGTCAGATTGATGATTTGCAATAATATTTCTATTTTGTGTGTTTTCACTTTCTTGGTATCATTTACAGCACAAATATTCTTAATTTTGATATGGCTAACGTATTTTTTCTTTTGTTTGTGGTTTGATGTTATGAAACCATTTACTTCTGTTTTCTTCTAAGAGCTTTATAGTTTTAGCAGTCACTCTACACATTTAGGTCTTCAATCCATTTTGAGTTAATTTCTGTGTATATTGTAAGGCAGGAGTTTCAAAAATTTTTTCTTTTTTTTTAAACTTTTTTCCCTCAGGATCTAAGGACACTTTATTGTCTTAAGCCTATGATTACTTAATATATGAATTTGTGTTTATATGGTAAATCTCTACTACTGTAACCATTCAAATGAATTTACAAAAGTACCATTACTGGTCACATTTACTGCAACTTTCTTCAACTTGTGTGTTTTTCAAATAACTTTTCAAAGATGAAACAAGGATATTCTAGGTAGCAACTGCCCTTGAGCCAAATTATGTCATACATTCCAAAACAAAATGAATCATGGTAATTTGATAAATCTCAGACTTAAATATACAACTCACTGGTTTGAAATAGAATCCAATCTGTATATTTCCTTCTAGTTTCATTAGAAAAATTGTATAAGGATACCTAAGTAAAACTTTGAAATTTTAAATTATATTTATTTTTTGAGGAAGTACTAAGTCATAAGATTTAAAATTGAAAATGGTACACAGTGTCTCCCATCACTGTACCTTATCTCCCAGTGTTGATAGTTTTTTGTGTTGTTTCTCTGGCATTAATATTGTATACATGAGCAAATACATGTTTTCTTTCTCCCTCTTCTTTTTAAACAAAAATGGTTGTATACTATATATACTGTTCTTTGCTGATACCGCTTTTTTTATGTTGTACTGTATCTTACAGATTGTTGTATATCTCTGTATATGAAAGATCTCTTCTATAACAACTGTTTGGTATTTTATAAATATATCTGTTTATTTAATTGGTACTTCAACAATGTACATTTGCTAATATAAATACAACCTTACACATTGATGTATACCGAGGGTAGGATTATTGGGTCAGAGAATATATGAGTTTATAAAATTTGATAAATATTTCAAATTTCCCTACTCAGAGATTGTTTCAGTTTACACTCCCATTAGTAATATATCAGAGTATCTGTTTTTCTATGCTCCCTGCTTCATAGAAAGTGTTGTTAGGTGTTCTTGTTCTTTTGTGTTTATCTTATGTGAGTGAGGGTGAGAGAGCCACTTGTATTTCCTTTTCCGTAAACTGCTTTTATCCATTTTCTATTTGATTATTAGTCTTTCTGTCTAATTTCAGGAGCTCCTTGTATATTAGGGAGATTAGCCATTTGATCTATGAGATGTACTTTTTTTTTTTAAACCATCTTGACATTTGACTTTGCTTATGGTGATGTTTTTATGTGAAGACTTTTAAAATTCAATTTATTTATTAATTTCTTTTACAGATTCTGGTTTTTGTGACATTACTAGAAAGTTCTTTCCTAGTCATAAAGTGATTCTCCTGTGACTTCTAGCACTTTCATGGTTAATTTTTTTAAACGGTTGAATCTTTGATCCATTTGAGGCTTATCTTGCTGTGAAGTATGGATCAAACTTTATTTTTTGCTGATAGCTATCCATATAACAATATTCAAGTAAACTTTGTATAAAGGAAAAGAGCTTTGTGATACCATTATCCCAATACAAAATTTTAAAACTTTTTTGTTTTCAAAGTTATGAAATACTTCAACCACATAGAGAAATGTGGAGAATAATATAGAATGCCCATACACCGGTGCCTGGATTTTTAAAAAATCTTAATATTTGTAATATTTCCTCAAGATATTTTTAAGGAAGTAAACACACAGTTGAAGCCCCTTTACTCTCTTTTTTTATTCCATTCCAGTCACTCTATTTTCATTTTTGCCTGTTTGTTTCTTTGTTTTTATGCCTGCAGCTCCTTAAAAGATTGTCTGATTGCATCAAAGCAGAACATTGTGCCATCTTTTTTCAGTTAATATAATGTTATACGTACATTCCATATCAACACACATATATCATTATTATTTTTATGGACTGATGAATATTTTGTAGGGTTGAAGTGCTGTAAGTTAAACATCCTCCTGCAGGCGTTTAGGAAAAACCTAACTTGATCAGTCTGATCAAGTCCACATGGTGACTGCTGCTTTGTTAGATAATTTTCTTATATTACATCCCTAGCAGCTGTATTAGTGGATCAGAAGATAACTTTTGTAGTTCTGGAATATATGACACATTACTTTTCAAAAGGCAGATCTCTCCTAAAAGAACCAAAATCAACATAAAAAATATTTCCCCAAAACAACAGAAATGATACTTTTGGTTATATATCTTCACTTTACCTATGAAGTATATCACCTAGGAAAGCTGTTTAGCAGTGAATGTTTCCCTCTAAATGACGTTTAAAAAGTTGTATCATTTTCTTTAGGCACATGTTTCAGAATACTTCCAGTGGTATTTTTTTTATTTCAGAATTTAATCCAAATCTTGAACTCAGCATACCTTCCTTCTTTTTGCTGTTTGGTGTGTAATAAGGCTTTTCTCAACTTTGTTAGGGTATCAGTTAGCAGAGCAATCAAGCCCTTTGCAGAACCCGGCCGCCCTCCAGACTGGTTCTCTCAAAAAGTAAGTTCTCCAGCCAAGTGTTCTCTCAGAGCAATCTTTAAGATGAGAAGCAGGTTCCCTTCCAGCTTCTGCCCTTTAATCAATCACAAGGCTTTTACCACCATGAAGAGAGAGAATAGTTGATACCTTTTCCTTTCTCCTACTGTTTGTCAGTCCATCCATATATGTTTGTATTTCAAACTATACTTGCATAATAGTGAAGAGCCCAAGCTTGGAAGTTAGATCTGGGTTTAATTTGACTTCACTTAAAAACTTTGGACCGTGACCCTCAGTTTTCTTACTTGAAAAATAAAGATAAAAGCTGCTTAATTCTTGTGAAGATTTAGTTGAGGTTATAATAGCCATAAAGCATTTAGCACAGTGCCTTGCATGTAGTAACCACTCAATGGATGTTAGCTGGAAGTATTGGCTCTTAGGTGTCTTAACCCAAATACACAAACTCCAGGCCAGTAGACGCCCTTTTCTGTGCCTGGGTATTGATTATTTTGAGCTGACTTGATTTCAAAGTAATTTGCCCTCCTAGAAATTGTATCTTACATGTAGTAGTAGCTCTTCTCTCTAAACCTTAGTGTAATCTGTTGAAACTTTGAAGGGTTATTCATTTCCAGGCTTGCCTCTCATGTTTTCACTGTTTCTCCCATAGCATTGTGCTTCCCAGTACTCGGAGCTTCTAGAGACCACTGAGACCCCAAAGTGAGTACAGAGCCACTGAGACCCCAAAGTGAGCCCTTAAACCCAATCTCTGTAATAGAGGTTGTTTACTGAGAAAGTTCGGATTATATGTATTACTGGGAAATAAAAGCATAGCAGAAATTATCGGTCGTTAGGTGGTGGAGAAGGCTCAGAGGAAACAAGTGGGCGTGGAAACAAATGTTCTGTTACTCAAATGTATGTTTCTAGTTTTTGGGTTTTTTTTTTTTTTAAATCACAGACGGAAAAGGGGTGAAAAGGGGGAAGTGGTGGAAACTGTTGAAGATGTCATTGTTCGGAAATTGACTGCTGAAAGAGTTGAGGAATTAAAGAAAGTGATAAAGGAAACCCAAGAAAAATACAGGTACTTATCAAAGAGAATGCCACGTGGTTGGGAGACCCAGAGGGGGTTGATTGCTGAGACTTGTCAGAATTTAGCATATTAAAAAACCCAGTCTACCTATCTTTTCTTCTTACAGACAGCTGAAAAGAGATGCAGAACTAATTCAAGCTGGGCACATGGACAGCAGACTGGATGAGCTTTGCAATCACATTGTGATGTGGGTTATTTTATGTTATTCTACTTATACCCCCTTCTCTTTTCTCTCTTTGTTACTCTCTTTCCTCCTCAGATAATCTGGCTTATTCCCTTTGCTACCATTCCTTTAGACTTGAGAAGATTCTGGAAGGGGAAAACTGCAGAGTGGCCTGGTAGCTGGGAGGGGGGAGTGAGTCCTAGAAGGTAATGTGATGGAACATTCCAATGTGGAAACATAACTTCTAACTTAAAAATGCTCTAGTTTGCCTGGGTGAAGCACTGGCAGTTAGGCAGTACACTCAATTCCCTGTTTTGCTGATAAGAATTCATGTTTAGATCTTCCCTCCAGAGAGTGCCAGCCTGGCAAACTTCTTGGCAGAGCCCTGAGCCGTGGGGGAGCTGGAGCTGCCTGGGATCCGACCCTTAATTCCCTTTTTAGGAAAAAGAAATTGGAGGACGAGGAGGCGGAAGTAAAGAGGAAGGCTACGGATGCTGCCTATCAGGGTAAGCTGAACCTGGTGCTGGCTGTTCAGCAGTTACCTACACTACTGAATGCTCGGGATGACCGTTGAAGACGATTTTTAACATAGAACCCACTAATTCCAATTTACTTGCATACTTCCCTCTATCATTTTCTCTCTTACCCAGAATAAAAACATCCCTTTGTTTTCAAGAAGAAACTTAGAAAATGAGCTCTGCTCATATCTCACTAGACCTTGAGTCCCTTTAGGAAACAAAGGCTTGATTGTAAGGTTTTAAAAGTAGAAGACCTTTAGAAAGATGGCTCAGTCATTGGATAGGAGGAGGAACTCAAGCATTTGTAACTCTAGGAATACATGCTCTGAACCAATAAAGTCTTTCTGTCTTGTTCAAAGCGAAATCCTAATTGTTGAAGAGGATATTGAGGGGCATTTAAAGCAACTTTCCTACTCCAAGGACCTCTGAGATAGTGAAATAATTAAATGAGTTTGTTTAGTGTGAGAATTCCTCTTAAGAAGAATTAGGCTAAAAGGATACTATCTCCCAGAAGTCAATTAAAGCTTTCTATTCCAAACTCATGCTGTTTAGCAATCAGCATCCTCATTTGTTCTGTATTTTGTAACAGCAGAGTAGTGTCTAGTTTTTTATTTAATCTTGAAGACTTAGAAATTGTCCTCTTTTATATTCTAGCCCGTCAAGCAGTAAAAACACCCCCACGGAGGTTACCCACAGTGATGGTCCGCTCGCCTATAGATTCGGCCTCTCCAGGAGGTGATTATCCACTTGGGGACTTGACTGCAGCCGCTATGGAGGAGGCTACCTCTGGGGTGAGTATATTTCCATCCACAGGAATTGATCAGCAAAGGGACAATAAGCCAGCAGAGAGCCGAGTGATAAGAAAACCACTTCTGGCCTAGAGGAAACTTCCTCTCTTGGTCTGAATGCTAAAAACTTAATTTACCGTGTTCTGTGTTCTGAGATAAGGATGGACCTAACAACATTGAGGCTTTTGACCTTTTGAGAGAGAGGTCTAACGATACCTGAAGGAATTGTTCTGAGTGTACTAGTCTTATGAAATTCCTGCTCAAATAAGGGACAGTTTTCCTTGTTAAATACATTATTGGTAGTGGGTAAGGAGTTTGTAGAAGGCAGGTTGGGTGGAATGGTTGGATCATTTTGGGTTTGCGTGGGTGGCAGAGAAAAAATTGTGGGAAAAGTGTGGCTGAGAACAGGAGAGGTAGAGGTTTTCTGGGTAGTTCCACTCAGGCTTAATAAAGTAATAGATGCACTAACCCATCCAGATGAGTAGGGAGCCTTTCAGAGTTTGAGAAGTCAGATAAAGGTTCTCTGTTGTCTCTTAGGTAACCCCTGGGACTTTGCCGAGTACCCCAGTCACCTCGTTTCCTGGGATTCCTGACACCCTTCCTCCAGGCTCTGCACCCTTAGAAGCCCCCATGACCCCAGTAACAGATGATTCACCCCAGAAAAAGATGCTTGGACAGAAAGCAACTCCACCCCCCTCCCCTCTGCTGTCAGAGCTCTTGAAGAAGGGCAGCCTCCTGCCTACTAGCCCCAGACTGGTATGGAGACTTCTGTGGGTGTTTGAGAGCTGTGGTGATTTAGTACTTTGGAAGGGAGTGCCTGGGACCTAAAATACGATACGGAAAAAAAAGTTCAAAAGAGGGAAGAGATATCCTAATTAAATGTTAATTTAAAGCAAAGCAAAACAAAACAAAAACAGTAAGTCAGTAGTATCCCTGGGTCCTGCAGTATCTGAAACCACAATTATTTGGTTCTCTTCTCCAAAGAACTCTTGTCAGATAATTTTGAAAACTAGAATCTCACTTGGGTCTGAAATTACACTCTTTGGATATTAACTTGTAGTTTCATGAGGTCTGGTCAGCTGCTGGAGCATTTTTGGGAAGTGGTAGTAAAGAAAAGCTTGAGTGTAGCCTTCCCCTCTGTTCTTCCCTGGTAGGTCAGTGAGAGTGAAATGGCTGTGGCTTCTGGTCACCTGAACAGTGCAGGTGTCCTCCTGGAGGTAGGCGGGGTCCTCCCCATGATACATGGTGGGGAGATGCAGCAAACCCCCAACACTGTTGCAGCCTCCCCTGCTGCCTCAGGTAAGTCACCACTTTTCCATTGTCTGCTTTACTTCAGAGGTTGAACTTTTTTTTATTGGCTACCCTTGGTTTCCAGCCTTTATTACTAAGCTGTCAAGGCTACTTTAACTGTTAAATAATAGAGTGCCCCAGATTGTAAATCCATCCCATCTTCAAAATACTGATATCCCTGGATGACCACGGTATAGTTATTAATGAGCGAGGAATAGATTAATAGTGAAGCTGTTTCTCTGGGGCTTGCAGAATCATGGCAGGGTGCTAGAGATAACCTGAGATGATAGAGTAGGGGGACAATATTTGGAACCAGAGAGCTAGACTTGAGGCTCAGGCCTGCCATGTACTATTTTATGACCTTGTGTAGGTAACAACTGTTGAACCTCAGTTTCCTTTTTTATTAATTGAAATGTATATGCTTCACAAGGAAGTACTGAGAATTAAATGAGGTAGAAAATGTAAAGCAAAAAAACCCCAGCTTTATAAAATATCAAATAAGTATTAGATACTGGTCTTTGAGTGGTACTGAAGATGGGTGGTTTACAGCATGCTTGACTTTAGCAGGAGTGACAGATTTAGTCATACCAGTGTGTATATATGTGTGTGTGTGTGTGGTTATTGTTTCATTTTCTTCTGGGAAAAATTACCATCCATTTTTCATGTATGTTGCATGTTCTAGTGCTTTCCTAACTTGGTTCAGTCCTAACTTGGCAGATTTTAGGTGAGGTTGGAGAAAGTAAGCACATACATAATGAGTTTATTCAACAGAGGAGTTGCTTTCATCTTTTGAGAGTAAATATTTTCTTTTTGAGTCTTGAAGTGGCTATTGATTCTTTCTCATGTACGTTCCTCTTCCCTCATTTTGTGTACCTCTTTGTCTGTTAGGTGCTCCCACTCTTTCCCGGCTTTTAGAAGCTGGTCCTACACAGTTCACCTCACCTCTTGCTTCCTTCACTACTGTTGCCAGTGAACCTCCAGTTAAACTTGTGCCACCCCCTGTAGAGTCTGTGTCCCAGGCTACCATTGTCATGATGCCTGCACTGCCAGCACCATCCTCTGCTCCGGCTGTCTCCACTCCTGAGAGTGTCGCTCCAGGTGCGTTCCAGACCCACACCCTGAGCAGCCACTAGTTAGAGACAGAACATCAAAAGCATCAACTCCAAATCAGATGCTTCTGTTCTGTTTTCCATTGGCATGTGCCATCTTTATCCTTAGAAAAACCAAGGGTATGAGAAGAGGTGGGTGGCATTTATTGTTGGGGGAAGAAGGTTGTACATATAAGTGGGCTTGAGAATGTGTTCTCACTTTACTTTCTGGATAAAAGTGGGGAGAAGAAAATATAGGCACATGTAAGATAACTTTTTCTGAGCTTATGCGGGTATTTGCTATCTGTGTATAGCCTTGGTGTGATCTTCAGGTGGTCACCTGGTACAGATAAGCTTCTGAGGTGCTTTTCTCTTCCTGTTATTCAGTGAGTCAGCCTGACCCCTGTGTTCCTATGGAGGCTGTGGGGGATCCGCACACTGTGACGGTTTCCATGGATAGCAGTGAAATCTCCATGATCATCAATTCTATCAAAGAAGAATGTTTCCGATCAGGGGTAGCAGAGGCCCCTGGAGGATCAAAGGCTCCAAGCATAGATGGGAAGGAAGATTTAGATTTGGCCGAAAAGATGGATATTGCTGTGTCTTACACAGGTGAAGAGCTGGACTTTGAGACTGTTGGAGACATCATTGCCATCATTGAGGACAAGGTAACTATTGAACAAAGCCCAAAAGAACGTCTCATGGGTCCAGCGTAGGCTTCTCTCCTCAGCCTCTCATCTCTAGTGCCAAAGCCCTTTGGTGCTGATGTACTAATCATCTCCCCAGCCACTCCCTGTATTACTGGTTTTGCAGAGGACAAGTGCCTATCCATTGGCTGCTTCTACTGCATGGAGAAGCTGGAGAGAGAAGCTGCAGATTCAGCCCCTCTCATTTGCTGCTGACAGAACTGAGGGACTTGGGCTTCTCTCTGTGACTCAGCTGTGTGTTTTATGGGACAGGTGGACGATCATCCTGAAGTGCTGGATGTGGCAGCAGTGGAAGCGGCGCTGTCATTCTGTGAAGAAAATGATGATCCCCAGTCCCTGCCTGGCCCTTGGGAGCACCCTATTCAACAGGAGCGGGACAAGCAAGTACCCCTCTCGGCACCTGAGATGACAGTCAAACAAGAGAGGCTGGACTTTGAGGAAACCGAAAACAAAGGAATGCATGAACTAGTGGACATCAGGGAGCCCAGTGTCGAGATCAAAATGGAACCTGCAGAAACAGAGCAGGGCACTTCAGGGCCTGAAATAGGAGCTGGAGTTGTTTCTGCCACTGGTATGGAGCCACCAGAACTCAGGAATCAGGACTCAGACGAGGACACCAGAAGTACTGCCATCAGAGAGATCGTCGCAGCAGATGTCACCGGTGGGAAAAGTGAAGAGACCGCACTCACAGCTGTGAAGACAGAGGTATTTAAATCGGGCTGGGAGGGTGGAGGGTTATACCTTAGTTAAGAAGTGACGAGTTAGGCCTTCCGTTTTCCTTTTGCATTCCTGAGTTCGGATGTATTTGGTACATCCGGAGCCCATAGATGTGATCCTTTTAAGGTGACCATTAGAACCATGTTAACATGGGTAGGATTTAGAATTTCTTCCGTAGTTGCCTTATGATTGAAGAATAAAGTTATGTAAGCTGTAGTTGATTTGCCAGTACTTAGGGTATTTGTTTTTTTTTGTTCTTCAGGCATCCCCTGAAAGCATGTTGTCTCCTTCCCACGGCTCGAATCCTGTTGAAGATCCTTTAGAGGCAGAGATGCAGCACAAGTTTGAAATGTCAGGTAAATAATAAGGCCAGGAAATCTTCAGTCTGTAACTAACTTGAAATCATTTGCTTTGGCTTCTGAGGGACTGGGGGTTGTGGGCGAGTAGAAGAGGTAGAATAGGTCAGCATGGAAAGGAGAGCTGCAGGGTATCATTGGCCGCAGGAAGGGGAAGGCTGAGGTGAAAAAATCTTCAGGTAGTCTTTCTCTCCTCTGCAGACTCATTGAAAGAAGAATCAGGGGCTATTTTTGGAAGCCAGATAAAGGTATTTCAGACTTTTCTTTATTCCTCTTGCTGTGTGACTAGATTTCCTGTAGCACTACCTTTTTAATGAATTTCATTAAACTCACATTTTTATTCTCTGAGATGAGACTGGTTAAGAAGCTGCATGGGGAGAAGCTGTAGTGGATAGTCAGGCGTGGGAGTACTGTGGCAACATGTGCTTCCCATCTGAAGGAATTTGTGAACATCACACATCCTTCTCTGCATATAATGCCTCAAAACCTTTGATACATCCAGAGTGATTTGGAGTGAATTAAGGATATCAGAGCAAGGGAGAACATAAAGAACTCAGATCATTAATTATGTATACTATTCTGAGAAAAATCATCAGTGTTTTCTTTTTAGAGTGATTAAAATAATAGTAACAGACTTGAAGTAATGCGATGTGAGCTTGCTCCATCAGATGAGACACAAAATAAAAACTATTTTTGATAACTTTGTATCCAGGGTCAGAGTTCCTCTCCAGAGCAAGGGGAAAGAAGGAACGCCTCTTAGCTTAGTCTTAAGTAAGTAGCTTTTTTTTTTCTTCCTTTTAAAAAGATCCTGGGTCTTAGTCTGTCCAGGTTCTAAATTACTTGATCAGTCAGTGTCTGTAAGTAGACAGTATTATAAGTGATAGAGGGCTCAGTCAGAAAACAGCGTGAGGCCATTTTCTAGAACTGATCTAATCCGAAAGATAGATTATGTTTAATGCCGCTTTGCTGGATGGCTTTGCTTGCGCTTGTTGACCAGAGCACACTGTGTCTAAGGATGCCCCCGGTGAGGAGGATGAGGAAGATGGAGCCAGCGAGGTGGCCAGCCTAGAGGAGCCGAAGGAAGAAGACCAAGGAGAAGGCTATTTGTCAGAAATGGATAACGAGCCCGCTGTGAGCGAGAGTGATGACGGCTTCAGCGTACACAATGCCACGCTGCAGGCCCATACGCTGGCCGACTCCATCCCCAGCAGCCCTGCTTCTTCACAGTTGTGAGTATCTGACATTCTTCTTTGAGGTCAAGGCAGAGAAGGTGAGAAGTTGGAAGGTCTTTAATCTTGCTTCTTTCATCCCTTTCTTGGTTTCCTCCCTTTCCCTAACAGGAAATAGTTAGGACTTTTTTTTTTTTCACTTAGGCCTGGTGGGACTTCTGTATTCCCTTTATTTCAGCTCTGTCTGTAGTGAGGATCAGGAGGCGATTCAGGCACAGAAAATCTGGAAGAAAGCCATCATGCTTGTATGGAGAGCTGCAGCTAATCACAGGTGAGTGGGCTTTGCCGTCAGTGCAGACATGCTCTGTTTCTCCTCGTTGGTGACTAGAAAAAAGTCTGAGTAGGCTAATATGGGCGGCATTGACTTCACGACCTTCAGCAACTTGATAGCAGGTTCTCTCGTGTGATTCTGGAGGTCAAATCAGTAATCAGCACCTTACTCTCTTTGGGCAGGTATGCCAATGTCTTCCTGCAACCTGTTACAGATGATATAGCGCCTGGCTACCACAGCATCGTGCAGAGGTGAGCCGTGATGCGCTCAGCATGCTTACTTGCCTCTGTTGTAAATTGTCCGGTTGTAGTGGACTTTTACTTTAGACAGTAAATTTAAAGCAAATGTTTTTGGTATGAGTAAGGGTGACCAAGTGCTGAAGCGATCATTTCAGTGGCTGGATCACCAATGACAGTTTAAAAGAATTAACCTCCTTTATTACCTTTCTTAACCAAAACTTTCTATACAGGCTGACTTTGGTTTTTGGATTAAGTGCAAGTTTTGGGGGCGACGAGTTGGTGTTTGAATCCTGTCAGCTGAAACAGAAGGGAAATAGATGATCTATATGTTAATAGTATATTCAGAGATCCAGTTGGGTCTCTTCCCCTCTCTGCCACCATTTACCTGTTATTTTTTTAGGCCTATGGATTTGTCAACTATTAAGAAAAACATTGAAAATGGACTGATTCGTAGCACAGCCGAATTTCAACGTGACATTATGCTGATGTTCCAGAATGCTGTAATGTATAATAGCTCAGATCATGATGTCTACCACATGGCAGTAGAAATGCAGCGAGATGTCTTGGAGCAGATCCAGGTACCTTGAAGGTCCTTAGTGTTTTTGCTAAAATGAAATGAAAATACTCAAGAGAAGGTTTCATGCTGATGTTAGGAAGGGGTGCTGTGGCTTTTCCTTGGAAGAGCCATCAGGGACATAGGAACATAAAATTTTGTTCTTGCTAGATTCATGTTGGTTTGGTCAAAGAGTTGTGATAGAACGTTCTGCCTTTCTTAGTCAAATAACTTGTGTTCTGAAGTTTTTGAATGAATTTTTATGAAGTGGACAATGTACATTTTTAATTATGTTAAATAAGCATGTACGTAACACAATCAACAAATAGTTTCTTCTCCCTTTTCATCACAAATAACCTACTTTTAATGTGTAGTTGCGTTACTGGGATATTGAAGGAATGTTATTTATCTACAGAGTCTGCCAAATTACTTAAATTGCTTAATGACTTTTGGTTCACCTAATACTTTTCTTATTGATTCATAAAGCATAGAGATTTTAATCCTATATTTTAGCCAGAAAATGTTAGAGCCATTGGCATTTTAAGATTCTTTAGCATACCCAACTAGAATTAAAACCTAACACGCTAGATGTCTAATTAGTCAAAAAGTATTTGAATGATGTTTGTAGACTGGTGCTATCCAAAGTCCCATTTACAAAGCCTACGGTGTCATATAATTCTTCCCTACTGGATTGGGTCTCCAGGGCCAACCCTGTTTCTTCTCCCTACAGCAATTCCTGGCTACACAGTTGATTATGCAAACGTCTGAGTCTGGGATCAGTGCTAAAAGTCTTCGAGGGAGAGATTCTACACGTAAACAGGATTCTTCAGAGAAGGTGAGGAGGCCAAAAAGAGCCAGTGTGCCAGTGTGCCAGTGCTAAAAGTCTGAAGAATCTAAGGAACCTTAAGTTTCTACTTGGTATTGCTGGGTTTCTACATTCCAGTGGTGAACGGACATAAATCTTAGAATGGTGGTTGTTTGCTCTCATCCAAACACTGAAGGAAACCTGCTGTGACTGGAAGGCCCAGTCACATGGGGAGATTGTGAGCTGAGTGAGTGAATTAAAAATTCCTCTGGGAGAGTGCTCATGAGGTGGGGAAATGACTTATCCAGAAGCATTTGGGGACCATCAGTTCCTGTTCCAGAGGCATAATGGCCAGACTGCTTTTGTATCTCTTTCCTCTTGTTCTTAAGTTTTTAAATTTTGTCTTTGTGTGTGTGGTGCTTGTGTCTCTGTCCTGAGGTTTGGGGTGCTTGGAGCTGAGAGTTTCCATGGAACCTGATCAGTGTTTGTTTGTCCTCTAACAGGACAGTGTCCCCATGGGCTCCCCTGCCTTCCTTCTCTCTCTCTTTGTAAGTATTGAATGGCTGCAAGGGATGGTGTTGCCACAAAGATTCTTAGCTCCTGCTGGGGGTGGGTGGCAGAGGGAAATTCAATGTGCAGACTGTGGCAATGTCTTGAACTTCTCTTTATTCAGGTCATTGAATAAGAAACTGTCTCTTCTTCTGCATTCCTGTCTTTCTGCATGTGTGTGTGTGTGGGCTGGGTAGGGACTGTTTATGAGTTCACTGGGCTGAAATGAGATACTCTTGTTAAGGATCTACGATGCACGGCTCCTCATTTCTTGACTGCAGCTTCTGCCAACTCCTTTCTTAGAGAATTGCTCAGAGCGGCAGTTGCTAGCTGGCTTCTTAAAAATGTTCCTCATACTGGCAGATACTCAGAAAAGTTTTTTTCTTTTCTGCTAATATTAAGTTGCAGGATGATGGCCGAGACGCAAACACTCAGTGAAATTTAAGGATCCTAGTAACAATGACCACTGCACATAGTAGTGGCTGGTGCAATCAGAGACAAACTACCAAGCCTAGCCTAAAGAATTTTATTGTTTTCCTCTGTGAATTACATGACCCTCTGACTGTGTGGCGTTCATTATGGGGCACTGAGGCATGATGTACTGGAAAGGCATCAGGGCTATAAAACCACATGACCTTAAGTTCACTGGATTATCTCTTGTAACCTTGTTACCCTCATCTGTGTAAATGGAGCTAATGTGAGATATCTGTCCAGCCTACCTCACAGGGATGTTGTGAGGATAAAAATAATAGGTATCTGAAACTGGCTTGAAAAAAAGATGAAACTGTTATACAAATGCAAGGTGGTATTTTTATTTTTACTGTTGCCTCAAAGGCAATTTGTGTTCTTGAGCTCTAAACACTGTAGAGTCCTTGCATGTGAGAGATGTAAAAATGGCCTGGCCCAGCAAAAGTGTTCACTAGTTCATCTTGCCCACAGGCCTCAGCCTGTATCACAGACAGAACACTGTAATCTCCGTTCTTCCTTACTGGCTGCAACAGTGACTGGATCCCCAAAGCATTTGGCTGGCTGTTGCAAGGCTGGTTAATAGGATCTTTTATCTATTGAAGACAGCAGAGTATTGCACAAGAGGAAGGAGCTGGGCTGCAGGGAGAGAGCAGCAGATGGAAAGACGCCTTCTGATTGTCCTGATCTCATGGAAAACAACTGTCAGGAGGTGCTAGGGAACTAGTGCCAGGGTCAGTCTGCAGGAAAGGCCTTTCTTATAGGGACCAACAGCTGGACAGGTATGTTAGCCAAGAATCTCACTATCCACTGCCCTTTCTGACTCTCCCACCTTTCTTTTACTCTTCCTGTTCCTTTGCACATGATTTGGGGCCTGGGTGGGATGACTAATAGTCATTCTGTGGGACCCCAGGTGAACTCCAGTGATCTCTGTGGTGGGCAAGAGCAAAGTACTCTGTGCTACATTTCCTCGCACGAACTACCACCAGGTGCCTTTTAGCCCACTCTGGGGGAAGACCAGTAATACACTCCTCATCTCCTGGATTTTTCTGCTGATTCTCTCCCCACTCCCCCAAGAAACCAAATCCCCAGCATTGTTGCACCTTCTGACCAACTCACTCAAGCACCCTCTCTTTGTCTGCCTGTCATCTAGGATGGGGGCACCAGGGGGCGCCGCTGTGCCATTGAAGCGGATATGAAGATGAAAAAGTGAAGCCTTAGAGTACCCTCACTGAGCTGAACCTGAAACACAAGGAAAGACGATAGAGCTTGGGCTTGTGGGCCCAGGTCCCGGAGTGGAAGTCACGGAAGAGGAGGCACCTGGGCCATGTCACACGAGTGGGGAAATCTCTCTCAAGAGAGTTGGAGGAGTATCATTGCCTGTTTAAGGGCAAAAATCATGGGCTCTGTTAATGTCCTAATGTGTAGCTGGCAAATTGTAGCTAGTTTGTACTGTCTTGTGAAGTGTACAGTTTTTAAAAAAGAAAAATTTGTGAAGTGTGTGTACACAATAAACTGAAAAAACTCTAGCCTATGGTGTGTTCCTTGTATGTTTGTGTGTGAGAAACATAACGATTTCTTCATGATAACTTTATTGGTGGGAATAAGAATGTTAGAGGGGGAAAGTCGTCTTATAAAATGAACTGTTCAGCTACAGCTCAAAAGCCAAGTAACTTGAAATTATAATTAATGTTTTAAAGTGTTGCATTGTGCATTAAGGACTGTCTTGCTCAGCTTAGTTAAATGTTTGGGAAAACAATGTTTTCAGAGTTCTGTTCATGGCATTGCTTAAAGAAGATGAAAGCATAAACACAGGTAGCACCGACCTTTAACCCAGGCTTTTGTCCTACTTAATAATATCTTGGTACAAATACTATTGCAAGTGGTATTTCTAGGACAGTGCGTTACTATTTTCCTTCCTATTCTATGTGTAGGGTACTTACGTACTTGAGAGTTCATAACATTGCTATTTGAAGGCTAAATTCAGTTTGAGTTTCAAATTTGTTACCTGATTTTATTCTAATATTTGTTATTAAAGAATTAGTGAAATGAACTAGTTATGAGTCTTTTAAAATAGAGAGATGGAAGTTAATAGCTATTTGAGCCTTGACAAAGATGGTTTTAAGAAAGATGGTAATTCCTAGGTCTTTTGGGCTTAAATTATAAAGCTTGTTAGACTGCTAAGGAAGTAGAAGATACAGTCTTTGTGAGTGATGAATTCAAACAAGGATTTAGGAATTAAGTACAGTATATTTCAAAGCAATCCACAAACATGCATGTAATACAAGCAATGAAGCCTAAAAGTGGAGGAGTCCGGGAGAGGTCCGTTAAAGGACATAGATTCTGGGTTGGTAAAAAAAAAATGCTTAGCAAGTCAAATTGAAGGCGTAGGGGTGGGGGTAATAAGGTGACAATGAGAATGGGGATCATACTAAGGCCTAGTGAAGTATAGGTACCAGGCCAAGGAGACAAATAAGGCTCAAGACTGAGTGACAGATGAGGAAATTTATAATTTAGGAGATAGTGTAAAGCGTTGAATAGGGAGACTCTTTGTTCAGAGTAGATTGGATTAAAGAGAGAAACTGACCAGGAGACTATGGCATTTATTCAGGAACAAAGAATGGGCATTGAGAAACATTGTGGAAGAAAAATGTCAAGTTCATGCTTACTGAATCTAAGGAGGAAGAGTCCAAACAGGGTTAAGAAAATAGTGTAGATCATGGGGATAAGGAGCTGGAGAGTGCAAGTGATTTTGGAGATACTTAAGAAAGTATTAGTTTTAGAAATTTCGAGTTGAAGCAGATGATAGGGTACCTGAAGGGAATTGACCTTTGGGCAGGCATATGGAGAAATGGGACCAGAATGCATGTAAGGAAAGGTGGAGAGAGTTGGGAGCCACCTGACTTCAAAGTTGAAACCTCAAAGCATACCCATTTTTTAAAAGAAATACTAAAGCAGAGGCCAAGTGAGAATATAAAAGACAAGGGTTATTGAAAGTTGCAAAAGGGAGAGGATAAAGGGACAAGAACAGGGTAGTGTGATGAAAGCAAAGCAAGATCTTTTTTAAATTTGGTATAGCAGTTATTCTGAGAAGCGGGAGCTAAATATGACCCGAGGGGAGCCTCAGGTAATCTTAAGGTGTGTTTTGAAGGTAGAATGGTTGATAGGTTAAAAATGTCTATATGCCGCAAAAAACATCCCTCGGCCCTCAAATTTATTGTCTTGCAATTGAGATTAAGGGTGATTTGGAACGAGTTCTGTTCAGCTAGCTGCGCTCCACTTCCTTCTTTTGGAGTATGAGGAAATCCAAGAAAGTTACTGCATAATCTCTCTGTTACATTGACAGTGGGGCTTTTTCATTTTATTCTGAGTAGAGATGATTTCATTTCCTTCAGCTAGCTTTCACTCTTCCTGAGATGGGTAGAAAGAAATTTCTGGCCCCTTACCTTTTTCTACCAAACTTGGGGATGGATTTTAGGAATATCGACTGAATTTAATGCATTTATTTTTCTGTGTATTTACAGATGGGGCCTGAGTGGGCTTGGTCGGACTCTGAAGAAGAACATCCCACTGACTCTGAGTTGAGCCACGACTGCAGGTCGCTCTTCAGCTCATGGGACTCCAGTCTGGACCTTGATGTGGGCGGCTGGAGGGAAACTGAGGCGCCAGGGTCTGAGGAACTAGAGGAAAGCAGCCCAGGGGAAGAACGTAGTGAGCTGCTTGTGGGGGACGGAGGCAGTGAGGACCCTCAGGACGAGGCAGAGCAAGTCAGTCGCCAGAACTTCCTCCACTTTCTGTCTGAGGTAATGGGGAACCATTATTTCCAAAGTGGGAAGAGTCCCAGCTTTTTCTAGGACAACGCTTACCGTACACATTTCTACCACTCTTTAATACTGTTTACTAAGACATAAACTCCATAGTGGAGGGACTGAGTTCATTGCTGTATCTCCAGCATTTGGTGCTGATACAAAAGCTCCAAATACGCAGTTTTTGACTGAATGTTCTAAGATCGCAGTCATTAGGAGCTAGTCACAGGCAGTGGAATTTCTGTGTGCACGTGGGGTGCATTATGAGTATCCTTGCAGTTTATTCTTTCAGAGTCATAATGCCCAAACTCCTTGATGCTGGTCGTGTTAAGGCTTTAAGGCAGTATTTTACTGTGTCCTTATTACCTTGGTTAAGGGCTGAGGACGAGACATACACAGAACTGGACGGAGAATTTATGTTTATGTGGCAACTTCACATATTCAGGTCAAAGTCAGCAAAAATCCAGTTCATATGTTGGCAAGTCTGTCGGCATTGTGTATGGCAGACAAAATTTTCAGCAGTGTTCTAGAGAGCCACTCCCAGTTGATGAGAATTGACACTTGAGATGAAAAATTAGAACATAAGCTCCTTGAAAAGGCAAGAACCATTATCTGTCTTGTTTACTGTCGGGTCCCTAGCAACTAGTCCCTTGCGTGTGTATGTAAGATATTTGGTAAGTTTTAAATGGTTGAATGAATGAGTCTACTTGTCATCTCAGATTTAGTCACAGTGGCAGTGTAACCATGTGGCCTTATTGATAGTGTAGATGATGATTTCCATTGGTGTTCCTATGTATCTAAGAGTAAACTACAATTGCAGGTAGCTTACTTAATGGAGCCATTGTGCATTGGCAGCAGAGAATCAAGTGAGAGCTGCTGCCCTTCATCCGGTAGAAGACCACAGGAGGGAAGGGAAGTTGAAACTACTGAAGGAGAAGGGGAGCCCTGCAAAGAGCCCGAAGAGCGATCAGCCGAGGCAGAGCCCTTGGTAGTTGAGGCGTCACTGGGAGAAGATGGAAGGCCAGAGGTGGGTCCAGTTCCCTCAGGTATTTGTACAGCTCCGGGACTCACAGAGAGAGAAGAGGTGAGTGAATGACTTAAACCAGCTGTCTGATCCTCTGCACGGGCAGGCAGAGCGGAGTGGTCAGAGCACAAGGCTGCCTCTAGAGCTCTGCAACCCAGGTCCAAATCCTGGCTTTAGTACCATTTAGCTGTGTGACCTTAGGCATGTCAGTGGATATTTTAGCACCTAATTTTTTTTCTGCTGTAAATGGAATAATAGTGCTTTCCCTTATAGTTTTGTTGTGACATTTAAATGAGACAATTCATGTAAAGCACTTACCTTAGTACCTGGCCCATAGTAATCAATTGGTAAAATTTAGAATGCCATTATCAGTATTACCTGACTGGATAGACTAGTAGACTCCAGGGCCACAAGTGATAATGACAGTTTGCAAAGAATTCAGCATTCATCTAGAATTGGGTATGTTGCTGTCTTGCCATGGGTTTCAGCCCCAGGCAAGTTCACTATGGATTCATTGTGACCAAAGAAATGACAGTTGGATGTTCTTGGGGTGAAGGGGTTATACCCAACTTTATTTCCATGGTGGCAGGTCAGTTACTAGAATCCCATTCACTCAGAATGAGTCTGCATGCAGTAAGCCGGTCTCTGCCTCTGGGCCCCTCTGCCCTGCAGCTGTCCCAGTCTCTGTCCTCGGCACTGCCACCACTCCAGCCTCATCTCTGCTTTCCTGCAGCCTTGCAGCCGTGCCACCATGTCGCCCAGAGCACTGGGCAGGGCTCTTTATATAGAGTCAATAACAATGCATTGCCCACATGTGTGTAATGAGCTAGCCAACCAGGGCCAGGTGAGAATCCTGGCCACAGGAACCTTCATTTTATCCACAGTTGCTTTTGATTTTTTCTTGGGGTACAAAATTCTCCAGCCAAATTGTTACCAAGAATTCATTGGCTTAGGTCTAATTAAGTCACCTTTTTCTAATTTCTCTTATAGCTTTCTGTGGTTGGCCTCTTCTCATCTTAAGGTCAGCCTTCACTTTCCCCATGCAAGTAAACTTACATTGCAGGTAGTAAATCTCTTTTTAAAGTGTCCTTTGTTTCCTGACATTCCCAGGGGGAGGTTGAGCAAGAATGCAAAGAGGAGGACCGGGGCGAAGGGCACGTGTCGGAGATGGAAGACTGGCCCTCCCCGGGGGAGTGCGATGAAGCCCTCAGCGCGCAGGGGATACCCCTGGTGGGCATCCTTCTCAGCTGTGCTGCCTCCTCAACGTTGTGAGTATAGACTTTTGTCTAAGGCTGCTAAGATGCAGAAGATTTAACCTTTTGTTTATGGCTATTTGAATTGTTACTATGGACATAGATGACTTTTATAAATTAAAAAAGGAAATTAGAGTGGGGAAACTCAAGAAATAGAATTAAATATAATTTTATCATATAAGCAAGTCAAAAAGTCTGTTTCATTACCACTAAGAATCTCTTTCCTAAATAATCCTCTCTAATTACTCTTTTCAGGAAACATTGGTGAGTCAGATTGTCCTTCAAGTCTCATATTATACAAACTGTACTTTTTTAATATATTGAAATGTAGTTGACATACAATCTTACTTTAGTTTCAAGTATGCAAAACAATGGTTCAACAGTTAACCACACTATTAAATCCTTACCGAACTAGTGCAGTTACTGTTGTCAACATAGGAAGATGTTACAGAATTATTGGCTGTATTCTCCATGCTGTACCACTATCCCTGTGATCAGCTATATTATGATTGAGAATTTTTGTGCCCCCTTTCCCCTCACCCTCCCAACCCACTCACCCCAACCCCTCCCCCATGGTAACCACCAGTCACTTCTCAGTGTCTGTGAGTCTACTGCTATTTTGTTCATTTTATTTTGTTTTTAGATTCCACAAATAAATGACTCATATGCTATTTGTCTTTGTCCACCTGGCTTATTTCACTTAGCATAATACCCTCTTAGGTCCATCCATGTTGTCGTAAATAGCAGGATTTCTTTCTTTTATAAGCTGCATAATATTCCATTGTACCACCTCTTTATCCATTCGTCTATTGATGGACACTTTGGTTGCTTCCGTATCTTGGCTATTGTAAATAATGTGGCAATAAACATACGGGTTTACATGTCTTTTCGAATCAGGGATTTTGTTTTCTTTGGGTAAATTCCTCGAAGTAGAATTACTGGAACATACGGTATTTCTATTTTTAGTTTTTTGAGCACCCTCCTTAGTGGTCCATATGCTTTCCATAGTGGCCGCACAAACTTACATTCCCACCAGCAGTGTAGGAAGGTTCCGTTTTTTCTCCACATCCTTGCCAGCATTTGTTATTTCTTGCCTTTTAGATAGTGGCCATTCTAACCAGTGCAAGGTGATGTCTCATTGCGGCTTTGATTTGTATTTCCCTGATGATTAGTGACGTGGAGCATCTTTTCACCTGCCTGTTGGCCATCTGCAAACTGTACTTCATTTAAAAATACTAAAACATCTCCTGTTGACTTGAAATTAAACATTATTTTGAAGTTATGATCTCCCTGGTTCCTTTTCACAAATCTTGAGAAATTGTAGAATTTCTCATCTTTTTTTAAAATTAAGGTATCATTGATATAAGTCTTACGAAGGTTTCACATGAGCAACATTGTGGTTACTACATTCACCCAAATTATAAAAATTTTTCATCTTTTTATAAATAATTATGAGGTTAAAGGGAATATTTTCAAATCTTAATTTTTTTTAGTAAAGTGGATCTCTTTTTAAATCAGAAAAACAAAGTTGTTTTAGTTATGGTACCAGAAGTTCCTTTTCTGGGCCTGGTCTTGTATCTATTGAGAGACGATAGCATGACCTGGTTATTTCTCTTCATTGCATCCCAGATCCACCCACATCATCTGTAGGAAGGCAAAACAATAATTATTCTAGCCTTTTTTTGTTTAAGGTATACAACTGAACCATGCATGTATATGTTTTTAAATACAGATTTAAAAATGTCCTTACTCAGTAGAGTTTAGCTTAAGACCTAGATCACTGAACAGTCGCTTCCTTTGCTTTTCTGTACTTCTGTGTATATATGAACAGATGGCATATGATGACCATCCAAAGAAACAGGCTGTCTCTAATAAAGATACTTTATCTCATGACATTTCAGTAATTTGATGGTAAACTCCACACTCTTATCTTAGGATTTAGGTAAAATGTGAAGTCTTTATTGGAAAGCAATAGATACTATAATTGAGTCTGCATGGCCAGATAGTTTAAGGGGCAGTAAGTTTAAGCTGAGTTCTTGTGTTATCATCAGGGAAGCTTAAAACTACCTTGAAAGGTAGACATTCTCCAGGCTCCTCTGTGTGGCTTTTCCCTTCAGTTAGTCTCCCTTCCCCTACAGTTAGTCTGTACTAACTCTCAGGAATGAATAAAGACGTAGAATGTTTGGAACACCACTCTCAGTCCACAGGTCCTTTTCACTCCCACACTTTCACTTATCATTGCTTGGTGTGCTGTTCCAAATAAGTGGAAATCAAGGTAAGTAAGGGATCGTTTCTTAAAATATTGCAAAGGTGATTGATTATGAGATTACAGAATCTAACACAGTACCTTTCAGATAATGGAAACTTACTTTAAGTATCTGTTGTGTAGATACATTAGTATAATTGCACCAGTACCAAGGAACTATTGCTCATTCTGTTGACTGATGAGAAACAAAGAGTTCTGTTTTGGGCTTTAACTGCCTTGTTCTTAAAGGGTTCTGAGCTTTAAGTTGATTTGGGTAAGTTGATTTTTGTGGTATGTAATTTAGATACAGGTAAGATATTGCATCATGAAAATGAATAGTTACATGGAGCTGCTCAAATTAGAGAAAGACATAATGAGATGTCATCAAGTGGATACATACAATATGGTACATAAAGTAAAATGAGGGTGTGAAACCTCAGAGAAACCATGTAGAGAGAACAATGCAGTGTATAAAGTGGGAAGTGTAACATGATGTTTTAACTTTGGAGAAAGTAGAAAATGTGCCAGCTGGGAAGATTATAAAGTGAAAATACTGAACAGCTGTACCTCCGAAGAGGAACTAAGTAGGTGAGACAGTTTAGCCCAGAGAAGGAGGAGCCATGAAGAGAAATGAGATTTTCTTTGGTATTTTGAAGATAACTGTATGAAGGAGAGTGAAAAAGAAAAATATTTAAATTGCATAGCATTCAGATGAGCCGTAAGATAATTCCTTGGGATATGAAATCCAAGTATTTTCTTCTCTGGAATTATGGAAGATATACTTATTAATGTGGCATATTTCTGCATAAAAACAAGACCAGATTTATTTATCAGATACTTAACTGAGCACCTATAATGTGCCCGCCACTTGGAAAACATCACTGAGCAAGGACTACTTTCACAGACCAGCTCTTTAGAGTCACATATGCTAAAGAACAAATCAGCAAGAGTCCAAAAGGCACAGGCAATTGTAGACTTGTGTACCTTACAAGATGGTAACCACTTCATTGGGTAATAGTGATCCATAAGAAAATATGTATAGAGTTTGGGGTCCCTTATAGAAGCATTATATATGTTTTTATTCCTATGGTGTTACTTCCTTCAGATGTTAACTAGGGAGCGCTGTATGTTGAGAAAACTCTATTTCCCACCATTTGTGGGAAGCTACTGTTTGTTTCCTGTTCTGTTCTATCCCAAAGGTCTGATCTAGGCCAGAGTGACCCTGTTCAGGATCACTTGCTATTCAAGAAGACTCTCCTGCCAGTCTGGAAGATGATTGCCAGTCACCGGTAGGTCTCCAAGCCACTCTCAGTTCTCACAGTTACTCTTTTTGTTTAGAGTAACTTCTCAGGGTTTCTTCATCCCCTCTGGATTTGTGCCTTAATAGGTTCAGCAGTCCATTTCTGAAGCCTGTATCAGAAAGGCAGGCCCCAGGATACAAGGATGTGGTGAAAAGGTCAGTGGAAAAGGGGTCAAGAAAGGTTGGTTGCTTTAATGTCTGCCTTTCATACTATTATTTGATTAGACTATTTCATTTATATTACTTATAAACTCAAGATATATTTTACAGGCTGAAAAAGTTTTTAAAGTTATGGGAAGCTCAGTCTTAATTTGAGAAGGGATGCAGGGAATAAAAGGATAATACAGGCTTTTATTCAGTATTTTTAAGTAATATGATCCATTCATTACAATGTTATATTAGCCTTTAGTAGTTTTTGACATTGGTCTTTTGAAGCAAAACTTTAAAAGGAATATTGTATTCGTTTCAGGCAGTTACAGGTGTGCTAAGGCAAAGATGATAAATCCAAGTGGATGTAACAAACATTGGTTGCAGTGTTTTGGTATTTTAGAGCATCGTTCATCTAAAATGCTGTCATACACCAGTATTGGTTAGTAGAGTATAAAAGATCAGGAGAGGACCTTTGGAGACAGACTCTTTCGTTCTGTAGATGATAAAATTAAGGCTTAAAGGTGGTCATGACTTGTCTCTGATCAAGAGTGAGTAGCAGAGCTAGAAATAAACCCCAGATTTTTACCTTTCAGTTGAATCCTCTGTCTGCAGTGCTGGTGCCTTCTCTTAAATACCCACTCTCTGTGTTTCATTAAATTATTGTTTTTCATTCACTTGATTCTCATGCTTTTCATCACTCTTTAATCATAAAAGGAGAAAAAAGTTCTATGCAATAGGCAAAGAAGATTAAGTCAATAACTACCATGTGACAAACTGATCATTGGAGTTCTCCACAACTTTGGTACCTGGGGCCAGCACTCCTACAGTAGCAGAGTGTGGTGGCTGGGCCTGTGGGCTCTTGAGTCAGGCTGCCTCTGGATTGGAATCCAAGCTGTGTATTGGGCCAGTACTTAATCTGTTTAGATCTCAGTTTCCTCCCTGCCAACTGGTGATAATAAGGTATCTATCTACCTTGTAGGTTTATTGAGAGATCAACTGAGTTAATATAGAAAGTACCTAGCATAGCACTTGGCCTACTATAAGCAGTCAAATTTAGCTGCTATTGCTGTTTTATTATCCAATGGGGATTGTTATCTTTACAATTTTCATTTAAGAGCTGATTTGTTCCCAAGAGAGCATATTAGGTCACCACATGTTGCACATGAAGTTTTGATTTCCTCTGGTTTCTCTTGGCCACATGTAGACCCATGGACTTAACTAGCCTGAAAAGGAATCTGTCGAAGGGACGGATTCGTACCGTGGCTCAATTCCAGCGGGACCTGATGCTAATGTTCCAGAATGCTTTGATGTACAACGACTCTGATCACCACATATACCAGATGGCTGTGGAGATGCAGCGAGAAGTCTTGGAGCAGATTCAGGTACCATACGGGAAGAGCTGCAAGAAAAAGGAGGCTAGCCTCTGGAATCATACTTCCGAAAGTCTATGAGCAGAAGGGTAATGTTGAAGTGACCTGTGTTCCCAGTGTTTATGTTCAGAGATGATTTAGGGCCTTGAAGGATTGGCATTGTACCTGCTGCTCTGGAAAACCCTGAAACTATTAGGACCAACTTTAATAGTGAAGTAAAGTAGGCTAGGAAGGCAGGCAACAGTGAAGTGCTCTTAAGAGGGCAGGGGATAGATAAGTAATGGGAGCTCCTGCTGCCAGAACCTCAAGTCAGAGGGCTAAACATAGGCTGGAGTCACAGTTCATATTTTGATTGCTACGCTTGTTGATATTAACCTATGTTCACACTGTCCTCATCTGAGGGAAGATACGGCAGCTAGAGAGAGACATGAGAGGGTTTCATTTCTGTGCAGCATTTTACAATACAGAAAAAAAACATAAGTCAAATCTTCGTGAGGGAAAAAAAAGTTGTATTCAAACCTCTGAAGCTTTAAGATTCAAAGCTTGACTCATCTATCTGCCTTGACTCTACAGGGGCTGAATATTTGGTCAAACAAAGGAAGAGACTTAAATAGTCTAGACTGAGCACCAGTCAACCCGTGGATGATGGAAAACCTATTTTCTTAACCTAGAGCTGCTACCTTGACTTTTTCTGGAATTTGGGCCTCTCATTCAGACTCTGACCCAGAGAAGATCCCCGTACCTGTTTACCACTTCTCTGTTGTCTTTTCTTGTAAGAATAATGCCTTAACTCACAACCAAGGAGTCAAAGGTGCCTGTGAACATAATATAAAGAAAACAGGGGAAAGCTGTGATTTGGAGTTATTCCATAAATGTTGCCAATATTTTTGTTGCATAGGCTAAATTTAGCGGTAACTGGGTTATACCTCTTATTACTGCTCTATAAATAAAGGCTATTTCACAAGTCAAAGGTTGCTTTTTAATAATTGCAGAAGCTGGGAATATAGAAGGGACAGCAGCGTCTGGTGAAATGAGGAACGTATCTGACGGGTCTCCGTACAAACGCCCGGAGAATGTCGATGATTTCTCTCACCATCTATGAAGTGGAGATAATTGAAGCGTCCTTTAAACGGGTGGGAGGATGAAACAAGATAAATTTTGACGAAATGTTAGAAAACACCTAGTGCTCTTAAGATTCCCAAGGGGAATAAAAATGCCTGTGGTAGTTGCCTTTTTTGGCTCAACGAACCGGTCAGAGACGGTGAAGCGGTCCGCTGGGACTGGCCCTCCGCAGCCACCGTCTCCGGGCGGGGCTTCAGGTCTCCTAGCAACAGACGCGGCCGGAGGAGCAGGCGCTCCGGTAAGTGCCCGGACAAGGGCGGACTCGGAACCTTCCGGTGCAGCCCCTAGAGGCCCAAGTGACCCAGGGGTCCCACTTCCCAACCGCGTGTGACCCTACGCGAGGTCTAGGCCCTGCGGGGCGTCCGGCATTCCTGCGGCGGGGGCGGCGCGGGGGGTCACAGCCCGCCGCCTGCCGCGGCCCCGAGCCTGCGCCCGCCCGCCTTTGGGCTGCTCCGTGGCCTCGCCACCTCGACGACCGCTCGTAGGAAAGCACAGGGCACACCTTAGACGCAGATGAGAAACCGTATTATTCAGCTACTGCTTCTAGGAAAAGATCCAGCATGTTCTAACTTCCTAAATTAATAAAATCAAGCACCTGATAATGCCGTTCTTAATCACAATTAGGTTAAATTTGGGGTGGGGGGAATGCGTGTCATTGCAGTTGATACCTGTCAAGGATCTCTTAAATTGTACCCTGAAAAGCCGGAATGGAGATATCCATGCCCCCACCTCAGATCTATGTAGAAAAAACTCTGGCCATTATCAAACCAGATATTGTTGACAAAGAGGAGGAGATAAAAGATATTATTCTCAGATCGGGATTCACCATTGTTCAGGTAACTATGGACACAATGATCGTGTTTTTTCTCTCTTTGCTCCTTATTTTTATGTTCATGTAAATGTGTTAACCCATTAATTCCATAGTAAAGATTAATTTAGGTTAATTCTTCTAAGTGTAAAAATTATATACGTTTTTAAAAGTTTTTTTTCTCACACTTTGAAAGGATATAAAATGAGAAGTGAAATTCCTTTTTCCTCCAGTTGTCCTCTCCCCCCCTTAGTCCGAGTCTCCAGAGAGAGGCAACCACTTAACACTCTGTTCTTCCAGGACTTTTCTATGCTTTGCAAACATTTTCCCCCCATAAAATTAAAATAATCTCCCTCCCCCAACTCCTTTACAAAGTTCCTCAGGTAGCATTTGGGGAATGCTGAATCTGAATCTGTCAAATTCTTCCTAATTTCTGTGTAAGATGCCCCCGTGTGAATGAGCCACAGTTTATTTACCTGGTCCTCTACTGATGTGCTTTTATTAGACTGTCGGTATTTTTTTCAGCTATTGCAAACATTTAATGTTTTAAACCTTATTCTTGTTCTGCAGTTGTTAGAGATTTGAAATGAATGTAAAATGAGTATTGTCAAAGATCGTCAAACAGAACTGAGTATTTTTAATCTTTTTTGTACTATCCTTATTTGAAATTAGTGTTTTAAAATTCTCATGTCTATACACTGTCATATTGCCTTATTTAGTGTTTTTAAAAAGAAAAAAGAAAACTTCAGTCTTCAGGAAAGATAGAGGCTGAGGGTAGGGATGGTACAAGAGAGCATAAGAATATATTTAATATAACTAGAAGACTCAGGTAAAGGTGAGCTTTTAAATAAATGTTGTTTAAGAAAACTAGGCAGCCATTTAAAAAAAGTTGCATTCAAGTATAATGTTATATACACCAGGATAAACTCTAAATGGATCTGAGACTTAAATATTAAAAGTTAAACCATATAAATTCTAGAAGAAAAGCTGGATGAATTTCTTTTTTTTCTTGGAGTGTTGCTGCCTTTTATTACTATGACTTAAGTCCAGGAGCCATACAAGAAAAGACTGATAAGACTATAAACATACGAAGCTTCTACATGACCAAATAAGCATCATAGGCAAAGTCAAAACACAAATGACAAACGTGGAAAAAAGATTTGCAATTCATATCACAGAGGGCTAATCTCTTTAATGTATGAAAAGCTCCTAGAAAAAGAAAAATTCAGTTGAAAATGGGTATAACTGTGGATGGTCACAGAAAAAAAATGCTTCTTAAACATTTGTGAATGAAACAATTTCTTAGACATCAGTGAAAAGATGCTCAGTCTTTTTTAAATTTTTAAATTTTGCTATCATTAATATACAGTTACATGAGCAACATTGTGGTTACTAGATTCCTCCCATTATCAAGTCCCCCCCACATACCCCATTACAGTCACTGCCCATCAGTGTAAGATGCCATAGAGTCACTACTTGTCTTCTCTGTGCTGTACTGCCTTCCCCGTGTCCCCCCCCCCACGTTATGCGTGCTAATCGTAATAAAAGATGCTCAGTCTTTAGGTGGGGAAAAAGCAAATTAAGATGGTACTGAAATACTATTTGGCAAAAATAAAAAGGTAAAAGGAAATTATCTATCAATATTACAGATACAGTTACCCTCTCACCCAACAGTCCTACTTTTGGGAATCCCTCCTACAACCCACATAGTATGTGAAGTAACTTATACAGGGTTTTTTTTGCAGCATTGTTAGCTTACCAGCAAAAGATCGCAAACACCCCAGCATTAGAAGATTGGTTAATAAACCCTGGTAAATCCACCAAATTGAATACCGTGCAACTAATTGTAAAGCAAAGAATGAGGGACCTCTCTGTCCTGTTATGGAAAAAAGCAAGATGCAGAACAATGTGTAGCAGCCTTTTGTGACAGAAAGTAATATATATTCATGTTTGCCAATATTTGCAAAATGAAACACTGAGATAAACATTTTTTTTTTGAGAGGGCATCTCTCATATTTATTGATCAAATGGTTGTTAACAACAATAAAATTCTGTATAGGGGGGTCAATGCTCAATGCACAATCATTAACCCATCTCAAGCCTAATTCTCGTCAGTCTCCAATCTTCTGAAGCATAACGAACAAGTTCTTACATGGTGAACGAATTCTTACATAGTGAATAAGTTCTTACATGGTGAACAGTACAAGGGCAGTCATCACAGAAACTTTCAGTTTTGATCACGCATTATGAACTATAAACAATCAGGTCAAATATGAATATTCGTTTGATTTTTGTACTTGATTTATATGTTGATCCCACATTTCTCCTATTATTATTATTATTTTTATTTTTAATAAAATGCTGAAGTGGTAGGTAGATGCAAGATAAATGTAGAAAACATAGTTTAGTGCTGTAAGAGGGCAAATGTAGATGATCAGATGATCAGGTGTGTGCCTATGGACTAAGTATTAATCCAGGCTAGACAAGGGCAGCAAGACATCCACGGATGCAGAAGATTTCTCTCAAAGCAGGGGGGGATGAGGTTCTGAGCCTTACCTCTGTTGATCCCTAATTTGAGATAAACATTTTTAATGGTTGCCTGTTGAGGGCAAGGAAGAACAGGGTGGATTAGGACAGGGATGGGAATGGGATTTTTTTCAGTCTATACCTTTTTATAGTGCTTTGAATTTCTTAACCCTGTAAGTGTATCATCCATATATTTTAGAAAAAAAAAGTATACAAATAAAGATAACCCATTTAAGTTTTTTTAAAGTCCATATTTTAAAAATAATTTTCAAAAAGCTTAATAATTAAGTAGCTAATGTTAATTATAAATTTAAAATAGTATAAACACTAATATTTAACACTTCCCTTAGCAATAAATTTCAGACCAAAGAAAGCCTTGGTATACTGTGTGCTTCTTTTTCATTTTAATTGTAAAATATGCATAAAATTTGCCATTTTAACCATTTTTAAGAGTACAGTTCAGTGACATTAAGTACATTTAACCATCACCACTATCCATCTCTAGAATTTTTTCATCATTTCAAACTGAAATACTGTTTAAACCTCCCTGTTTGCTCTTTTCCCCAGCCCCTGATAGCCTTTATTCTACTTCCCGTCTCTATGACTTTGACTAGTCGCAGTTATTGCAATACACTATTTATCCTTTGTATTGTATGTTTTTAAATTATTTAATGTAATTGGGAGTCCTTGAACTTGAGGCCTTCTTGTCCCATTTAAGGAAAACCTGAAAAATTATGTATTCTTTCAGTAGGTGGCAGTCTTTCCTTTGTTACGAAGTAATGGTTCCTTTTCCAATATTATTTAATAGCCCTGCTTCTCTTTGTGCAAATATTTATCTAAATTCCAGAAAAATTTACCTGATCTAATTTAATAACAACCAACGGAATCACTGATTTAGTATCAACTGTAGTTTAAGATTAGCCCTTTTTATGATCATGCTGCACCAGCTAGTACACCTGCAACAGGCTGCTTCCCCCACTTACCAAGGGACATGTGGCACATAAAGGCTTACATTGCGACAGATGAAAGTTTTATTTTTTAGCCCAGCAATAAAAAAACTCCATACTGATATGTATAAGAATCACAAATACTGGCATGTCTTAATTTTAAATAATAGAATCAAGGATTATATTAAATCAGGTGCTGTTGTAAATTCTCAAAACTAATCTATTTCTTGACAATATGAATTTCAATATAAGAGTAGATATCAGCACTTGTTTTAGATCATTAAATTTAAAAACTCAGAAGGCTAAAACTAGGTGAAGTTGCTCGTCCTTGACTGATGGGAATGTTTGCCCAGTAGACCCTGTTCACAGCAGAGCTGACCCACCCAGGTTAAACATCTTCCCAAGCTTTTTGCTCTGGGCAGTTTAGATCTCTGGCTACAAACCAAGCAATTTTGCCAAGTTTATACAACCTGAGGACACATAGTTTGGGAAGGGGCTTTAAGAGGTAGGTCATTTGATAAAATTCACACCGTCCTCTCAGGAAAATCTAACCCATTTTCGACAGATGGATTTCTATGCATGAAGATTTTTAGCCTTCACCTAGTGACTTAGTCTCCATGTTTTATCATCCTTACTCCTTCAAGAAGTCTTCCTGGATGTCTGCTTTGAATCCTTCTATTATATTTTGAGCCTTTTCCTTTATGATCCACTTTTAGTGGAATGAAAAACAATAGTAATGGGTGATTTTTAAAGAACACTCAAATAGTTGCCGTTAGGGAAGAATTATGCTTTCCAAATGGAAGAATGACTGACTCAGCTTCTGAATTTTTAAATTTAACGATTCATTTGTAAAGTGTCTCCTTTGTGAAGAAAATAGCATTTATTTGTCCTAAACATTTCATATACCTTAAAATTGAGAAACAATGCCAATTTATTTTTTCTTAAGGTCACAGTGAATTAATATATTTATCGTGGAACCAGAATAAAAAATACACAACTTTCTCTTTCAAATGGAAAGCTTGTTTACTGCGTCCTTACACTGCATGTTATTTCTAAATGCCATAATGAGACCAGGTTCCTAAAATAATGTAGGAAAATTTCACAATAAATAGGAAAGTATCACAAATACATAAAGTTGAATTTGGAATATTCTAGAGTCCAATTTTGTGACTTTACTGTATACAAAATATAAGCCAAGTATTGATGATTGGAGTGTTTTTATCTTAGAAGGTGATGTGATGAATTTGTCATTAACAAACCCTATGCTGAAGGAGGCTGCCAAATAGGAATAGTGTTTCTGAAGTAGGTCAAATAGTTCTCACAATTTTATTTACAGCCTACATTTAACTTTCTTATCTCACCCTTTCTTCATGATACAAAAATAAATTTCAAAATTTTGAGCAGATTGGTACTAATTTCAAGTTATTAATGACTTAATGAGGTATTTTTGAACTGTCATTTTAAATGCTCTTGTTGACTTTGTTTCTCTTATAGAGAAGAAAACTACGTCTCAGTCCTGAGCACTGTAGTAACTTTTATGTGGAACAGTATGGAAAAATGTTTTTCCCCAATTTAACAGCTTACATGAGTTCCGGACCCCTTGTTGCCATGATATTAGCTAGACATAAAGCCATTTCGCACTGGAAAGAACTTTTGGGACCAAGTAACAGCATAGTAGCTAAGGAGACCCACCCAGACAGGTAACTTTTCTCGGGGGTAAAAATGGAAATCCAGTTATAAGAATGAAAGAAAAATATTCTGATTTCGTTGTAATAGGAATTTCCTTTCATTTGGAAGTTTTCCTAAATCTTCTGTTTGTTTTTTAGTTGGGGACGATCCATTTTATGTTTTCATCATTTAAATGTCTATCTTAATACCAAATGTCACATAAGGCCTCAGATAATATCTGATTTATGGTTGATGAGATTTACTGTACTCTCATCCTTGAATTAAGCTGCCCCGGAAGTTGGATTTCTGCTGGGAAAGTTGGTATGGTATTTTAAAACAATATTGGTAATACAGGACCAGAAATCCAGATTCTCTGTCATTAATGTCTTGAAACCAAGGGACAGTGAGTTCTTTTTTTTTTTTTTTTGGTATCACTAATCTACAATTACATGAGCAACATTACGTTACTAGACTCCTCACATCATCAAGTTCCCGCCACATACCCTGTTACAGTCACTGGGACAGGAGTTCTTGCACTTTTGGATATGCATTGCTTTTTCACTTCTCACAAAACAACACCTTGTTTTCACCCAGAGGCTTCTATTTTCCCAGTGTATCCCTCCTGCAGATTTGAATATATTTGACCCTCATCTAGAGATTTAGACTTAAATTCAAAATAGATTAAAACCTCCATATGTGAGAAGTGTGGCAATGCTTCTGTAAAATCCCTAAGTAGAATGCATATGTAAAAAATAAGGAAAGGATGTGAAATTGGATGGGTCATCATCTCTAACTTGCTTTTAGTTTAAGGGCAATTTATGGCACAGATGACCTGAGGAATGCACTTCATGGAAGTAATGATTTTGCTGCAGCAGAAAGAGAAATTCGATTCATGTTTCCTGAAGGTGAGCTATGATGAGTAAGTAGTCAGTCAATTGCGTCTCTTTATTGTTTGCCTTTTATTTTGGGGTGTAGCTGGGAAGGGAGACAACAGGGCTTTTCTCCAATGTATTTTGTCATTTTCAAGGTAGTAGTTACTTAAACATTTGAAACTTTAGATTTAGTCCTACTAGTGAAATAGACTTTTTCTCTTTAGCTTTTAACTAAATAGGATAAAAACTCACTTTATCTTAAATAGAAGATATATTTGGAAGCTCTTCTTACTCATAGGGTTATATCTCTAAAATGTTTAGATTGCCTTTGGTTTGACCTATTAATTAATTCTCTAGACATGAGTTTAAGAGCTATAGTTAGACATTTGAGAAGCAGCATTTGTAGGATGAATGTAAATTACTAGTAACCTTCCACACTACAGATCTTTTGTTGTGGGGATGTGGAGTTCTTTGGAGTACTCAGAGTTTGTGGTATCCCTCCTGCTTAGCGGTCAGCCAAGAGCTATGTGCAAAACTGTATGATGAGTCTCTAAAGTAAGTTATAAGGATATTCAAAGACATGTTCCTAATGCTTGAAAAAAGTAGTGCTCTTTCCCCTTTTAATAGGGATGACTAATTCAAAGCTTTGGTATATTGCATTCTTTCAACAAATGTATCAAGATACCTATTATGTGCCAGAAATACAAAGATGATTAAGATGTCCCTGCTTTCAAGATGATATTTTTAAAGTCTATATCTATAAAAACATATATAATGTCTAAATTATACATGTCATTAAAAAGCTTTAAAAAGTACAATGAAATCTCATCCATGTAAGAAACATGAAAACACTCTATTTTATCATTAATTGATCCAGCCCTAGTTGCTACAAAAAATCAATGGCTAGCAGAAAAAGACAAAGTAGAAACAATCCAAAAATAAAGTTAAGTAAACATTTTGTTCATAATAGCATTAAAAAGAGAGATTTAGGAAAAAATTTAACAAAAGAAGTACAATTCTTATGCTCTGAAAATCACAAAACATTGCTGAAGGAAATTTAAGGATGTCTAAATAAACAGACATCCCATGTTTAAGAATCAGAAGAGTCAATATTGTCAGGGTGGCCGTTCTCTCCAAATTGATCAGTAAATTTAATGCAGTCTCTATCGAAAGTCCATTCATGCTTTTATGTAGAAATTTGACAAGCCAATTCTAAAATTTGTTTGGAATTACAAGGAATCTAGAAGAGATGAAACAAGTTTGAAAAAGAACAAAGTTAGAGGACTTCCACTAACGTAATTTCAAAACTTACTATAAAGCTGCAATAATTAAGACAATATGGTACTAGACATATAGATCAATGGGACAGAGTTAAGAATCTATAAATAAATCCTTACATTTATGGTCGATTATTTGCAACACAGGTGCCTAGACAATCTGATGGGGAAAGGATGGTGCTTTCCATCAATCCAACAAATGTTGCTGATTCAATTAGATACACATATGCAAAAAAATAAAACTTAGACTCTGTTTCACACTACACACAAAATTTAATTTACCATGGATCATAGGCCTAAACACAGAAGTATGAAACATCTAGATGAAAACAGAAAATCTTCATAATTTTGAATTGGACAATGGGTTTTTATATATGACATCAAAAACATGACCCGCAAAAGAGAGTATTGATAAATTGGACTACATCAAAATTAAAAGCTCTTGTGTTTCAAAGTCATCAAGAGTATGAAAAGGTAAGCCACAGACTGGGAGAAAATATTTGCAAATCATATATCAGATAAAGGACTTGTATCCAGAACACATAAAGAACTCTTATAACTCCATAAGAAGACCACCCAATTAAAAACAAGCAAAAGATTTGAGTAGACATTTCACAGAAGATATATGAATGACTAATAAACACATGAAGAATTGCTCTACATAGTTACTGAGGAAATACAGATTAAAACCACAATGAGATACTACTACATACCCACTAGAACGGCTGTAATCAATGGCAAGGATATAGAGATACTGGGATCCTCATACATTATTGTAAAATGATACAGCCACTTTGGAAAACAGTTTGGTGATTTTCTAAAATGTTAGTCATGTACTTACCATGTAAATTCACTAGCGATTCCACTCAGTAGAGTCTACCCACCCAAGAGAAATGTAAACATACATCTACATAAATACACATGTGAATGCTCATAGCATCATTTAATGTAACCCACAACTGGAAACAATACAATTTGTCCATCAATAGATAACATTTAGTACAGCCATACACTGGAACACTACTAAGGAATTAAAAGGAATCACCTGCCAATACATGCTACAATATGGGTGAACCTCAAAACACTATGCTAAATGAAAGAATCCAGGCACAAAAAGTCACATATGATCCATTTATAGTAAATGTCCAGAAAAGGGACATTTTTAGGGCCAGAAAGAAGCTCAGTGGTTGCCAAGAGCTAGGGGTGGGAATAGGAGGGGGACATTGCAAACTGGCACAAGAAAACATTTTTGGGACTTGTGGAAGTGTTCTAAAACTGGATTGTGGTGATTTTTTGCACAAGATTTATTAAAAATCATTTGTATACATCACTAGGTGAATTTTATGATATGTGAATTATACCTCAATAAAACTGCTTTTTAGAATATAAATTTTTAAAAAGTGGATGAAGTCCCTACTCCTGTGGAGTTTACAATCTAGTGTTCCAAATAATTGTATAGTTATTGTGTGGCAAGTGCTATATAAGGCAATTAGAAGGTATCATGAGAGGTTATAATAAGAAAGGCCTAGCTGAAGAAATGATAGTTTTGCTGACATCCAAGCAATAATTAATGGTTCACCAGAGTAAAGGGAAGAACATTCTAGCAGAAGGAACAGCATGTGTGCTGAAGTCATGAGCAGGAAAGGACATAGCCCATTCTATAAACAAAAAGTATTGGAGTTGGGAGGGAAAGAGAAATGTAAGATGAGGTTGGAGAGAGAACGATTGCCTGGTAGTCTTGTGGGCCATGGGGGGGAGTGCTCCCTTGACTAAGAGCAGTGAGGAGCGAGTGGAGCATCTTAAGGATGGGAGTGACATAATCACATTTTCATTTTTAAAATACTACAAAGGGCCTGGGCATAGAGAACAGTGAACATGATACATGTTTTTCACTTTCATGGAACTTTCAGAGTAGAAGTGAGAGATGGCAGAAATATTTATATAACCACAACAAAATTATAGTGATGAATGCAATGAAGGGTGCTATAATGGAATGAATAGGACAGGAACCTTTGATCCAAGACATGAGAGATTTCTCCCAGATTTCCCTGCATCCTGGCAAAGAACGCCCCCATTGTTAGTCCTTGTCTCATGGAGACTGAGCCTGTATGTCTGTCACACAGAAATCTATCCTCCCAATCATCCTTTCCTTGAGCCAGTGAGGATTTAGGTCTGAACACATGAGATCAGTAACTTCACTATCTCAGCTTTATTAAAAGTAGCAAATTGATAAGAGATAAACCTCAAAACACTAAGACTTACAAAATACATTCTTGTGTAGCTTTAATTGTATTGCAAATCTGGTTTACTTGTATAGTGTTCAAACAAGGCTGAAAAGGATAAATTTCCCTAAGTCTTACATGATTTATTTAAAAATCTGAAAAATAAGACCAGAAATATTAAAGCATATTATATATAGAAAAGTTGATTTTGTGTGTGTATTCAGTCTATAACAAATACGTATTTTTCCCTGTTGTATCTGTACCATTTTGCAAAGTGCTCACCATTTTGTTGGCAGGAATTAATTTTTGTAATGAATCAAGGTCCCAGATTTTACATGTTCATTCATATTTTTCTTCTTAATATAATATACTTAATCTATTATTTACTACCAAAATGGAAATGCAGAAAAGGATATAGTTGAAAACATAATCAGAATCTTATACATGATCACTACTAGCATTTTGACGTTCTTGCCAATCTTATGTAATCTTATTTCTCTGAATGTGTGTGCTTGTGTGTTTTTGAACAAACTCTAATGCTATATATCTAGTTATTTTCTTTAAAAAGAAAAATACTTTATTTCTCATTCCATTAAAAATTTCTTTCAGGGTATGCTTTATGATGACTGTATAATATTTCCTTATTGATGCTAGCTTTAATGGGAATACATTTGTCTTTGCAGTGATTGTTGAGCCCATTCCAGTTGGACAGGCTGCTAAGGACTATTTAAATCTATATGTAACACCAACTCTGCTTGAAGGACTCACAGCACTTTGTAAGCAAAAACCAGCAGATCCTTTGGTAAGAGATCTTTTTATTTAAAAAAATACTGTGTGTAGTTTTCATACTTAAAACATTGTATTCTTTGAAACAGTAAAAGTATTGAGAGCTGTTTTTAAAAACTAATTCATGTACATTTTAGATTCTTATGTATAATTTGTTTACTTTCTTGCTGTGTTTTAACTTTTAAAAAACATTGTCTCTTAGTACATTTTTAATTATTGCATCCTTCAATTGCTAAGCACTGTTTTTGTGTATGATTTATATAATCAGGTGGTGAGATGAGATAATACTTGAATTTTGTTCATTGTTTTTATTTCCCATTATATCTAGTTTTTAAAATAGAAAACATTTATTCACATCCCTAGATGACTCAGCATTGCTCAGTCAGGTGGAGGAACGGTTG
Organism: Manis javanica; assembly: GCF_040802235.1. Lineage (NCBI taxonomy): Eukaryota > Metazoa > Chordata > Mammalia > Pholidota > Manidae > Manis > Manis javanica. Next base: position 85,331,755 of record NC_133169.1, on the reverse strand, counting down.
AGGAGGAGGAAGCGGGACTGTTGTCCAGGGCCACGTGTCACGCTGGGCTCTTCTCTACCCATCTGAAGAGCCTCACAGATAATCAGGGAAGGTTATTTTAATACCAGTCCCACAAAAACAGTATCTCTAGCCTCTGTTACTATTCTTAAAGGGAATCTACTTTGGAAGACAAAAGATTTAATCTCTCTTACTAACTTTGTCATTTTTTTTTTTTTTTGGTATCACTAATCTACAATTACACAAGCAACATCATGTTTACTAGACTCCCCATCATCAAGTCCCCCCCACAAACCCCATTACAGTCACTGTCCATCAGCGTAGTAAGATGCTATAGAATCACTACGTGTCTTCTCTGTGTTGTACGGCCCTCCCCGTGTCCCCCCTCTACAGTATATGTACTAATCGTAATGCCCCCTTTTTCCCCCTTATCCCTCCCTTCCCACCCACCCTCCCCAGTCCCTTTCTCTTTGGTAACTGTTAGTCCATTCTTGGGTTCTGTGAGTCTGCTGCTGTTCTAACTTTGTCACTTTTACCAAAGAAGAAAAGATAGGTCATTTCTCTAACAGTCTTTTTCATTGTGAAAATAATACATTTTATTTAATAAGAAACCTCAAACTACTGAAAAATGTAAAGAAGAGAAGAAAAAGATACCTCTGGTTCCATTTTCTAAACATGGTTTCTAAAGTCATCCTGCTTGGGTTCAACTCTGACTCCAGAAACTTAACCTCTCTCTGAGTTCCTCTATTCTCATAAGTAAAATTCAGATATTAGTACCTAGCTATCTAGGAGCGGTATTGTTAGGATTAAATGTATAAATGCATGTGATATTCTTAGTCAAGGCATCTGATGCATTAAGTTCTCAAGTATTAGCTGCTATTACTGCATTTTTCCTAGTCCTTTTTTTTTTCTTTGCTCAGGTTTTATTTTTTATTTGACTAGATATAAACATATATCCTGTAAATATATTACTATATTTACTTTATTCTTTTGCTGTTGTAGCTGTTTGCTATTATAAATACTGTAACAAAAAACATCTTTGAGTATAAAGTTTTTCATACATTCATATTATTTCATTTGAAAAGAGATCAAAAAGTAGAATTATAATTCAAAACATGAAATTTAAAGTTTTCGGTCCTTTATTTTTTAATTAAATTTTTAAAAAGTAATTTCAAATATGGTATAAAATTCAAAAGTTATGAAAGGATGTATAGTGAAAAGTAACTGTCCTCCCGGTCCTGCTCCTCAGCCATCCAGTTGTACTACCTGGAGTCAATCACTGTTACCAGCCTCTAGTATATAATATCTATGGCCTTTCAAAGAAAATCTGTGCACATGTAAACCTGTATATTTATATGTAGTTAAAAATGTAGATATACAAATGCTAGCTACTAAGCACACTATTTGAAACTTTTTTACCTTATTTACTTAATATACATTATAAATTATTAAATAGCACCACACAAAAAATTGCCCCATTTTAAAAGAACAGCTTATAGCATTATGTTGTCTGGATATTCTAGTTTATTAGTTACATATAGGTGATTGTTTAGGTTGTTTCCACTCCTTTGTTACTACAAACTGCTACAGTGAATGTCCTCATTCATATGTCAGTGTACCATAGATCAGGATAAATTATAGAATATCTACAGAATAAATTCCTACAAATGGAAATAGTCAAAAAGAATGTTATTTTGATATTTGTGATATGTATGGTTTTAATTTGGATAAATCTTGCCAAATTACATGTTTTAGTGGTCATACCATTTATTACTCTGATCAAAAATTAATGAGAGTACATGATGATTCTTTAAGCTTTGTGTTTTTCGCCAGTCGAATAGGTGAAAAGTCTCTCATTGTTAAATCTGTATTTCTTTTGTTAGAATTTTGTGTTAAAACCATTCGTATTTCCTTCTCTGTGAACGTCCTACTCATGCCCTGTGTCCATTCTTGGCGGGGATGGGGTGGGTTCTAGATGTTTTCCTTATTGCGTCGAAACTCTGTTTAGGAAATCAACCTTTTGTGGTTTACTAGATTTTTCACAATTTATCACTTATAAATTATTTTCCTGATAAATTTTAATTTTAATGCAGCTGAATTTCCTGAGCTCTTTTATGGCTTCGGGTTTTTGGTGATATTTAAAGAAGGTTTTCTGCTGTAAGATTATAAATAACATTCTCCGGTGTTGCCTTTTACTACTTTTTATGTTTCCCTTCTTTTGTATATGTATCTTTGATCATCTGGAATTCATTTTGCTCTAGGGAGTGAGGCAGGGAACCACATTTTATTTTGTTTTCTACTTGGTTACTGAACTGACCCAAAGCATTTATTGAATGATCCACATCATTTTCCTCACAGATTTAAGATTCCACTGTCAACACATACTCAGTCTCTGCAGGCATTTGCTTGCTTTCTTTTCTTTCTTCCTCTCTCTTCCTTCTTCCCTATCTTCCTTTCTTATTTATAATGTCTGTTTATTTGCAAATACCACACTGCTTCAATTATTGTAGCTTTATATTTTAAAAACTAGGTAGTTTTAAACCTCCCAATTATTATTCTTTTACAGAAATTTCTTGACTTTTTTTTCCATTTTCATTTCTAATGGAAATATTTTCAGGTAACAATACATACACAGTCACAAAGCTTTCTTAAAAGGGCATGCCACTTTACACTAATCACCAATATATAATTCTCATGCCACTCCATCCATTAGTATTAGACGTAAGTTAAAAACACTGGAATGGGAGTTGAACTAATTTGATACCAGGCAAAATAGACAAAAGATGATATTTCATTGGTTTTAACTTCAGTGTATATATTACTGGTGAAGTTAAACATTTTCCCTGATATTTAGCTGTATTTCTTCCCTTGTGAATTACCTATTTATCTTTTGTCCACTTATCTTTAGAGTTTTGTAAGATTTCTTTATATATTAGTTACACTAACCTTTGATCATATTTGCTACAAAAATATTTCCCTTTTTAACTTTCAGTTTTGCCCTTTAAATAAAATCAAGTCAACTTTGATTTTTTTCCTTATTGTGAGTTTTCCTTAACCATCTAAGTTTGGAAAGTCCCATCCCACTAAAAGTTATGCTGAATATTCACTTTCATTTTCTTCTACATTTTTTATATTTAATTTTCCCATAATCTGGAATTTATTTTTATATATAACACAAAATGAAGATGTAAATTGATTTTTTTTTCTACCAGTTGTCTTTATAGATTGATTTATGAAGCCTCATTTATCACATATTAAATTCTGTATCTGGGCATCTTTTCTGTTACATGAATCTGTATATTCCAAGAACAGTACCATAAGTTGCTTTTCTTGTGCTTATTGGCCATTTGTATATTTTCTTTGGAGAATGTCTATTTAAATTAAAATTCTTTGCCCATTTTTAGTTATTTTTTGTTGAGTTGTAGGAGTTCTGTGTTTGTTGTAGATATTAAAACCTTGTAGATAGATAATTTCAAATATTTTTTCCCCTTCTGTAGGTTGTTTTTTTGTTTTCCTGATAATGTCCTTCAATGCACAAAAGTTTTACAATGTTGATGAACTCTACCTTCTCTACTTGCTTATGCTTTTGGTTCATACATAAGAATCCGTTGTGAAATTCAAGGTCATGAAGATTTACTCCTATGTGTTTTTAAAAATTTTAATGGTTTCAGTTCTTATATTTAGGTTGTTGATCCATTTCAAATTAATTTTTGTATATGGCGTGGGTTAGGAGTCCAACTTCATTCTTTCTCATATGGAAATCTAGTTACCTGGTACAATCTGTTGAAGAGACTACACCTTCTCCATTGAATGTCCTTAGTAGCATCATCAAAAATCAAATGGCCATATATGTATGGGTTTATTTCCAGACTTTTAATTCTATTCCATTGTTCTATATGTCTATCCAGTATGCCACTGTTTTGATTATTGTAGCTTTGCAGACAATTTTTAAATCAAATTAAAACTTCTTTATGATTCTATTCAGAGCCCTTTGAAATTCCATATGAAGTTGAGGATTGACTTTTCTATTTATACAAAAACAACTGTTGGAAATTTGATAGGGGTTGTGATGAATCTGTAGATTGTTTTGGGTAGTAGTGACATCGTAACATTTAACATTGTTACAAGTCTTTCTATCCATGAATATGGGCTGTCTTACCATTTATTTAGGACTTTTAAGTTTCTTTTCAGCAGTATTTTATGGTTTTCAGTATACGAGTTGGTTAAATTTATTCCGAGTTTTTCTCGTCAATGCTATTATAAATCAAAGTGATTTCTTTTTTTCCTTTTTGGACTATTCATTGCTGGTATATAGAAACACAGATGATTTTTGTGTGTTAACCTTATAACCTTCAACTTTGTCATATTCATTTATTAGCTCTAGTACTTTCTTGTGGATTCTTTGGGATTTTCTATATATAGGATCATGTATCTGTGAAAAAAGATAGTTTTACTTATTCCTTCCCATTTGAATCTATACTTGACTATCTTGCCATAATGTAAAACTGAGTGCTTCAGTTTTTAATGGTCATTTTCTCATTCTTAAGGTGATTTTGAAAACTGTTTTAATTGGTATAGTATTATTTATAGTATATATTTATAGTACATGTTTATTATTTATAGTATATATTTAAATGTTTAATAACTTAAGGCTTTTTTTTTCTTTTTTCCATAGATTTGGATAGCTGATTGGTTACTGAAAAATAATCCCAACAAACCTAAACTTCGTCACCATCCAATTGCAGAAGAACCATATTAAAATAAAGTCTCTCAGAGGACAAATTATGAACTATCTTATTATAAAAGTCATGCATCTACTAAAAAAAACAAACATGATTGCTAAAGGTTTAAGTAACTACACGTGAAATAAATTATTTCTTAAAAATAAAATTTAAGAGGCTAACTGTGTTTTGTGCAGCAGGTAACATTATCTAAGGTAAAATGTAGGTTTAGGGTATGATTTTTTTCTAATAAAATTATATTTACTTGGAAGCATTTATAATGTCAATGAAACAACTATACCTTTATTTTTGCTATTAGAGTGGTATTCAAAGTGAGTATTAGATGAGATGGAAAATTTATTGTCTTGGAAGGTAAGGATTGTTAACTGAAGAAAGCGTGTTATAAAGCAGTATGTACAGTGAGATCTCACTTTGATTAAAAAATACATATATGTGTGTGTGCACATGTAGAATAAGATGTAAAAGGATAACCACTCAAATGTTATTTATTATATAATCTCTGGTGGGTATATGCTGCTTTATTTTTATTTTTGCTTGTCAGTATTTAAATTTTGTCTACAGTGTTCATGTTACTGTTCTATAGCTTTTTTTTTTTCTCATAGCTTTTTTTTAAGGCTTGAAAAAATAAATGTCTTAATGGATGTCTACATTAAAGGAGTTGGAAGTGCTCTTAAAAGGATTAAGCTGTCTATGGTGAAGATAGGTAAGCTGGAAAGTTCTCAGTGCTGGCGTTTATCTGAATTTTGGGACATATTCGTCCTGACACTTGTGCACTCTGCCCATTGTATTTCAAAGCACAGTTACCATCAGTGTTGGGAAGACAAATTAAAATCTTAAAAACAGATAAATAATAGATTGCTGTATTTTGAGCAATGGTGAAGACCCTATAGGAAAAAGCAAATCGTTTTTACAATGGGATTCCAGTGTGACAGCTTCCAGAGGTCATTTCCACAAGAGCCTCCTCTTGTGTTAAGAGACAGCACTGTGTACAGAAGAAAACTCCATACTAGAAGTCCGCTCCTGTCTCTAGACCTGCCATTTGTTTATTTTTAATGGAGAGAAAGATGGAGAAAACAGACTAATTTGAGATGGAATAGACAAAAACACATGCAAATGGAAAATAATACAGTTAGCCGTAGGAGTCTTTAATTTTGGATACATTTGAGGTCATTATTTCACGGGTCAGAACTGGAAAGTATAGCATAGGGTGAATAGGAAAATAAGACTGCCTTCTTATTTCCTTCCTAGGTAACCAGAAAGGGGAGAAAGACTACCTTCTGACATACCCGTTCGATGGTACCAAAGTACTGTACACACATTTGTCATCATTAAGTGCTGGTGATTTAAGGCATTTCTCACACTGAATGAGCATGTGGTATCCTTATTAATCAAGATAACATCACTTCACTTGTTTCCTTTCTCCAGGACTCAGATCCACCGAAGAAGAAAGCAAGCAAGCATGCAACGCTCTTGTGGCTTGGAACCAAACAGATTAGGTTTTCCTTTCCTTCTTCAGAAGTTTGGATCTGGGATGGCATCTAAACCCCACCGTCTTCCCAGGCCTCTCACCAGTCTTCTTATACTTAGTCAAGAAATATATAGTACATGTCTAACTTGGGCCTATCTTTCTCGGCTTCTATTGAAGGGGTGTTCAAAGAGTAGAATAATGCTTGAAGAACAGAGCTGAGGTCAGTTTATCTGCCCTGGTTTCGGCACCGCGGATTAGCTTGATTTGAAAGTGTCACAGATATTTTGGAGAAATTCTTCCCCAGCTCAGAGATATAGCCATTTCTCTTAGGCAGTTAACTCTGTAAAAACTATTTAGATTAAATTTTGATTTTTGTTTCAGAAATGGCCAATTCTTCTTTCTTTGTTATTTCTGTGACTTTTTCTTGGATTCTTTACTTTTGTTAGTCCCCTCACTAATAACATTCCCTATACTAACTTTGCACCTTTATTTAAGATCCATAGTTGCTTTTCCAACATTAATTAAATCTCAGCAATTCCTAGGCTTATGAGAGCCTTTAACGGAGATGTTTACTTCTAAAGGTAGAGTCCAGTGATTTCTGGCAATTTCAGGTAAACACTACAAATGAGATAGCTTTCTCCCAGTTCACCAAAAGACATGACAAAATGAAGCTTTTTATGGAGAAGTTATGCATAGTTTTCCTATTAAATTAAGTAGGTTCTTTAGTCCTTTGGAATGGGGGAGATGACTAAATAAAATGATGCTGTCTGTTCCTTTCCTGCTTCCAAGGTGACCCAGAAAGTTCTCTCCCCCCATCTAAATCAAAGGTTGATGACACTGCTGTGATTGATGCCTTTTGTTCCCAGACCAAATTGTTTTTTATAGTGCACCCCCTGCTAGCACTTTACAAAGTACCCCTGCCATCAGCTCCAGAGGGAGCCCCCTCCTCAGGCTTCCTGACCAGCAGCTGCACCGCCATGGCGGGGGGGCATGGAGTGGGAGGAGAAAGCGGTTTGCAGACAAATGGGCAGGTAATCTGACCAACAGCCCCACCACTAGAACCATAAAAAATTCCTTTTTTTTTTTCTTTCCGCTTGCCTCATCTGCATTCCTTGGCTTAGGTGGGGAGGAATGCCCTTCAGAAAAGTCACGGCTTCACGCGCTCTACCGAAGCAGCCTCGGAATTTCTCCCTTTTTTTTTCTTTCTCAAAGCAGTTCAGCTTATTCAGTTCAATATTGTCAAATCACTATAGCCCTGAAAGATATTAAAAGGACAATAAGAGAATATTTTGAACAACTTTATGCCAACGAATTTGGCAAAGTAGATGAAATAGAAGAAGCCCTTGAAAGAGACAATCTATCGACAATGTGTCCATTTAAACTGTAATTTCTGGATCCTTCTTTACATTTTCTGTCACCAGAGGTTGGATCTCTCTCAGGGTTCAGCTTTTCTATTTTGAAGCAACTCCACTGAGTTTACTTAATTAGCATTCTCAACTGTTTTACTAGAATCTGGTTACTTTTGAACACAAGATTTCTAATTGTGGAATAAAGTTAAGCTGTTTTATAAGAATAAGCACCTCAGAGCTTAATAAATCTTAGGCAGGATTATAAAATCCTGGTCCTTCTGGGTGGCCTTTATGTCGGGGCCTGAATGACAGCCTCTCTGGGCTTTATCTAGTGCTTCTGGTCCTTGCCAATGTGAGGACATGTCAAGGAGTCTTTAATGTGTATGTGTGGTTGGAGCCTCTTGCACCATAAAATGGTTAGACAAGGACCAGTATAAAACAATCGTTCTACAATGAGGGCGAAGCTTTAGAAACAAGCGCCTCCTTTTCAGTGGCGCTTGTTTTTATAATGTGTCATTTGACAAACGGACTGTGAGGAATTTGTCATGCCAAACTTCTAACCATCCAACGCCTGGCTTCAGACCAAACATGCCAGACTAAGATTTTTAGACTTTAAAGCTTCAGTCTTTCAAAGTTCAATTAAAATAAAATACTATATATAATAGGACCCCCAAGTTCTAGTCAGGTTTAATTTGTTTGTACCTTTCAGAGGGACAGGTTCAATGCATAAATGGCAAACCATTATGAGTTCCTCTCTTCTTCTCAGGGATGTAAGAATGTAATACGTGAAACCTTTGTGATACTGTGGTGAGAAACACAATATACTAAGTTAAATAAAAATGTAATATTGTTAGGGTTTTATCTGCTTGGTGAAATCACACTGTTACCTCTTCTTTCTGTTGCTTTAGATGGTAGGACCTAAACTGACCACACTATTGGACACAGAACGCCTTTGTCCGGCTTCCTGCAGGTCCGGTGCCCCCACCTGCCCTCTGCTCTTCAGCGGTCCGGGCTCTGAGGCCTCCCCGTGGGCTCTCCTAAGCCATCTGAGCTGGCCTTTTCACTGATTAAATGCCCTGGCATCTTCTTACAATACCTTTCTTCCTCTTTATAGTTATTTTAAAAGTCTCATCTTTTTTCCTGCCCTCATCAGTGAATTTATGATTCCTGACCTTCACATAAACTGTCAGAAAGATTTTTATATGTCAATTGTATCTCAATAAAACTGAAAAAAAAAAGATTTTGAAATATGAAGTAAAGCACAGAACAGAATGAAGTTACAAACAGTGGACCCATCTGCTTTTTTCCTGTTCTGGTTGGCAGGGGACTCAAGTTGAGCAGACACTGTCCACATTGGAAAATGAGTTTTCTTTTTTCCATTAGATAGCTAGGTTTGAAATTCTCTCTGCTTTGTGACGATCAACAAATACTTATTGAGTATCTCAGGTGTACCTAAAACGGTGAAGAGTATTTCCTATATGTCAGTCTGGCGTCCAGGGCCCCCCCGCAGACCGGCCAGCACCTTCCTTTCCCACCTGGTCTCAGCGCTGCCCTGACGATCCTCTTCTAGCTGGAGCGGTCGGCTTGCTCTCCTGCCCTTTCCTGACTCTGCACATTTGCTAAAGCCTCTGTCTCTCCCTTTCCTCCTGCTTCCCCACATCACAGACGCCCGAGGGCCCTCCTCCTCGTTTGTGCTTATACAAGTCCAGCCTAAGAGACAAGTCCCTGCCATTTTGCTCTAATGTGTGCTTGTTTCTTGTGCCTGTGAGCTGCCCACGCTTTATTCTTGACTTCCCCGGCACTTTACGCTCCTCTGACGTACTGTAGCAGATAACATGGGAAAATGATTTGGCATTTATTTGGCCTTTGGAAATAGCAAAGCAGTTTTGTATCATAACTCCGTGACTTCCTAGCTCTGTGACCACGGGAAAAGTTGCTTAATCTCTCTGAGCCTGTTTCCTCGTCTGGGTAGAATGATAGTACCCACCTCCCAGGGCTGTTGTGAAGATTGAATGTAATAACGTACGTAAAAGTCCCTAAGAGTGCTGGTGGCACGGAGCAAGCCCTCAGTCAGTGCTAACTATTCTTACTTACCTCATGTATTTTTAGCTTACTTATACATGGATTACGTTCTCATTATTGGTGCAAGGATTCCTATGTATTGTTACCTTTTATGTGCCAAGCCCTGTGCTCAGCACTTCCACTTACATTATCCAATTTTATTATCACAACAATCTTGAGGCTAAAGTGATTTGTTCTAGAGGCCATATCTAGAAATGATTAAAACCAGAGTTTTTAACTTAATTATGTATTTGAAGTTGTAAAGCCTCCCCATTATTTCATGGTGCTTTTTTACAAATGTGGGAAACTTCTTGTTTTTCTCATGGGGTCAGCTAAGTGTTGTGTACAAACCAAGTTCATTTATTTAATGGATTTATCATATATAAATGGATGGAGTTGAATTTAGAGCTTTACTTGGTTTATGCGGTCGCCTTTCGTGGCTGGCCGTCCCGGGTTCTCTTCCGTGCCTCCAAATCCCTTTTCATTCTCTGTGTTACTAAAGGCATGAATGCCTTTCTGTACATTTACCTACTACTTGCTATGCTCATCTACTTTGCCAATTAATGTTAAATTACCTAATACAATCTCTTCATTTATAGTTGAAGCAAAGAGGCTCAGGGCAGCTAAGAGACATGCCCAAGGTCACACATCAAGCTAATGGCAGATGGTCCAGGTTCCTGGCTCACACCCCGAGTGGTACTGATGATGCCAGGAGACTTAGAGAAGAAGCACTTGAAAAGACTGTCATCAAAACAGTTAAAAACCTCCCCCTGCAGTCTTATTTGTAGTGTTAATTTAATAGTAAACCCTTTTTGAATGTGATATACAAGTAAGCTTCTTGCAACACAAAATTCAAATTAATGAAGTCTAATAAGATAATGTACATGAATAACATCTGGCTCTTGCTATTTTTCAAGCTGTAAGTTTCTAGAAACCAGAAGTAGTTCTAATTTATCCTGTATGGCAGTTGGCCTAGGACATCATATGAAGGCCAGAACCGTCAGGACAGAGAAACAGAGGCTCAGAATATAATTTTAGAATATGAAAAAACTTTGTGAATATCTAATGTAATCTAATCCAATACCCTTCTTTCTGTAATAAACATTTTAAAGCTCAGAAAGTGATTGCAGAGCATTATAAAATCTGTGGCAAAATCAGCAGCATTTTTCCTGCAATACTGGACGCCTCCCTTGATTACCTGAAAATTAACATGTTGATAGTCACAAAGACAGTGGGGATAAATCCTTTTGGAAGAATGTACGACAATCTTCAGGGAACTAAAATTAAACAATTCCTTTATTTCCTTTTGGAACATGAACCCTATTAATTATTCGGGCAACTTCATTGCATGTGCAGATTTTCTTGGCTTTTGGATGGTCCTTGTGTGTTACTGTGGAATTGTTTTTTTTTCCACTAGAAAATCATAATTCAGAAAGAGAGAAAACGGAATTATCTCAGCTGAACAGGAACTTTCAAAGCTTTAGATGGTGATCTATTCTAAAGTGGCCTCAGTTTTTCCAGTCGCTTCTGGACATGAAGAGGAACCAGAATGGGCTTGGATCATCTAAGAGCCTCAGCGATTTTCTAAAACCACAGAGGCAGCAGGAATGCCTGGCTGTTCCTTCTGCAGAGCTTTAACATGTTCAGCAGAGCTTTAACAAGCCGCCTCATTGTTTTATTCAGGTTGTGGGTTGTGTCAGTACACCTAGTAGAGCCCAGGACTTGAGAGAAATTTTGTATTATTCCCAATTTTTAAAGAGAACTTGATTCTTCCCAGTTTGTGCTCATATAGATTCCTGCCAGATTGTTCCTGTCACCCCAGACTACTCAGCCTGGGCCTGAAGCAGTCAGACGGAGGAGGAGGGTTATGTGACACAGTGGGAGAATGGTTCCAACCCTCATCTCAGCCCTGTCCTTTAAACTGCAGATTATTCAGTCAATCCCAGGACACTGGTGCGTGTGGGAAGCTCATGGAGGGTGAGGAGTTGGGGGGGTGCCGGGGCCTGGGAGATCTGTTGATGCTCCCTGCCACGCTGTCCTGGGATTAACCCACCGCGTCCCAGCCAGCGCTGTCCCCGCAGTCCTGCTTTCCGGGGGCCTCTCATGTTAACTATGGAGTTGACCGACTGAGTTTGACCGTGACTGCCTTTGTTTTGCAAAATAAAATTGGTAAGGCAGGCCTCACGCTGACTAACTGAATGGTGTCCTCCACCCAGTTCAAGGGGTGCCACAAAAGCAGGGAAACGAGACTTCAATTTCCTCCTCCCGTTAAATGATAGCTTATCATACCAATGATGACCCTTACACAGCTCAGGGAAAGACATTTTATTGCTTTTTTTGTGAACAGCAATAAACCACTCCCTTCTTCCACTTTTTCCTCTAACCACTGCTTTGACCCGCACCTGATTAAGGCTCACTGGAAAGGGCTCTTCTCTGTTGTCGATAGTCAGAGAACCAAAATCTCCTTTTTATCCCCTCCAACCAGTCATGATTTTACTTATTGTAGGAAGCACAAGATTTATTTTAAAACAAACACAAGCAAACGCGGTGGGGGGTGGTGGAGGAGAACATTCTGGCTCGAGAGCACCCTTGTAATGTTCAGCTCCTCTCACTACTTGGATGAGTTTTGCTTCCTTTCTGGACCAGGTAGACATTGTTTGCATCCGTGTGTTCCCACTATCTCTGTTAGAATGTTTATCACACCAGATTATTTTGGACAGAAGTGTGCTTTCCTTCTTGATGGGGAGACCGTGTCCCTTCATTTTTATGTCCCAGACAGGCACCTCGCATAGACCCTAAACCATGGAAGGCTTTCGCTGAAAGAGTAGATTGATGGAGGCCCCCGCAAAGGTTAGTTCATCTATTTCCCTACCTGCCAGCAAGTCTGTCCTATCTGTTCCCAGACTCAAGAAGAGGTTGGGTGGCTCAGCTTCCTCACTGGGTGTTTGTGGACACAACTGGGAGAGGGGTGGTGGTTCTTTGGGCTTGAACGTGTGCCCTCTTCCTTTCACTTCCTACTCTCTTTAGGAAATCTCACTTACTCCCATGCTTCAGAAGCCCTTCGTATCGGTGACTCCTACATTGGCTTCTCCACCTAAAATTTCTTCTCTAATTTAGCCAGATCTCCCACACTGAATAGCCAATTGTCTGCTTGATATCTCCACCTGAATGTCTCAGAAAATTTTCAAAGTTAACATGCTTAAAATAGAAATCTTGATGCCCATTTTCCCATTAGCCCTACCTGATCTTCTCTTGTTTTGCCCATGTCTGTAAGTGGCACCACCTGCCATTCAGTCACTCATACTAGAGAACTGGAAGGCACCCTAGATCCCTGCCCTTCTCTCACTACGGTCCATCAGCTGATTTTATTAGTTCTCCCCCTTTTATACATACAATTGCCTCCTTGTCTTCAGGCTTCCGCATGTGCCTCTCTCCAGTCCATTTTCTGTACAGCGGCATTTTAATTTCTCTTCAAAGTAAGTAAGAAATCCTATCCCCACACCATTTAAAATATTTTAATGGCTTTCCATTTCTCTGGAACAAAATTCAGACTTTCCTATGACCCCCTGGATCTTTCATGCTCTGGCCCCTACCTGCATCTCCAAGTTTAGAATGCGCCGCCACTTACAAAGCTCCAGTCACATGGGACCTGGATCGCTTCCTGGAATTTTTCAACCTCTTTTCTGCTTCAGGCCTTGTTGCTTGTTAATGCGTTTCTCTGGAATACGCTTTCCTGAAGCCCATATAATTGGTTCCTGTTCATCCTCTGGTGGCAGCCTAAATGTCAACTTCACAGAGAGCCTTCTCCAGCCACTTTTTCTAAAAATGTTGCCTCCTCATTACAAGAATTCTACTAATTTCTTAGATAAGTCATGACACTTAACTCAATTTGTAATAGAATTTATTTTTTTACTTGTTCATTTTATGTGTCCATTAGAACGCCAGTTCCACGAGGGCACAGCCTTTTTTGACGTCATGAACTTCTGCATCCCTCACATTTGTGCTATGCCCATAACAGAATAGATACTCAATAAATATTTATTAAGTGAATAAATGGATGAAGTGAGGGGGGCATATAATTATCATCAAACCGGGATACTTTTTGGACTGAAAAGAGAGACAATTACAATTATACTTGGGATAATAGGCATAAGCCACGCAGTAACAGAAAGAACACTGGGTTTCCAGAGAGACCAGAAATCCAAGGTGGCCCTGACTTTGTGCCCTGCAACATTTTTATTCAAGTGAAGCCAAGTTAAGGTGAGAACTAAGGAAGGGGAGAAGAGGCGCATGCAGTGAAGGGTAGAGCGGCAGGGAGAATGGGCTGACCTTTTCCTTTGCCTTGGGCTGAAGTGGCAATGGTGTGTTTGGGAACCTCATATATTCTTCTCGTTCCTTCTTTTTTGTTTTTAAATATCACATAGCATATCCAGGTCCTCCCCCATCAGTTACCTGTCTACACTCCTGCCCCCATGCTTGGTCCTGAGGGTAGTAGTATGGAGACCCCAGACAGCAGAGGCCCGAGGGGCTGCTTGAACTTGGAATTAGGAGATCTGAGAGCTGTCCTCAGCTTGACCTTTAACTAGCCAGATGACCTTGAGCAAACTGCACTCCTCTTCTGCAAGGTGAAAGGATTGTAGGAGGTGACTTCTAAGGTCTCCTTCATCTCTGAGATTCCATGATCTATATACTTATACCACCTTCAGGCAAAACTGGTTTGATGTCAGGAGGACACCGGTCACACACCAGATGTAGAGTGAAGGGAGAGGCTTAGAGAGGCGTGGAAGGGTAACAGGATCCTGCCTCCAGGGGGAGACTTGTCAGCCCTGCTGCTGAGACGGACAAACACGTAATGCCTAGACATCGTAGGCAGTGACATGTAGATTTTACCAAGTAAAAGGCAGACAATTTGAGGAGCAAATAGACTTGAAGGAGGGAGTGCTTGGAGTTGGAGAGGCAGTAGTTAGGGCCAAGGGAAATGCACTCAGCTGGGATATCAAGGGTGAGTGGGAATCACATGTGAAGGAACTGTTATGCCCTGGCGTGGCTGGCGCTGCAGAAGCAGGGGGGACATTGGAAAAGCAAGGTAGGGGCAGTTACTTCTGCGAGGGGCAGCGTGAAGGTGACTATTCAATTTTTGTTCTATTTACTTACAAATGTTGGAATTTTTATGAGAATGTATTCATAGAAAAAAGTTTCATGTTTACAGTAGGATAGTGTCATAGTTAGGAGGCCTAAGATGTCAGGTCAAAGAACTGGGATCTTATTTTCTAGGACACTGCCAGTTTTTGTTTTTGTTTAAATCAGGTGATGATGAATTGAATGTGTATAAGTAAGATGAATATAATAACAATATATTAGGTGGAGAGTTGAGAGGTGTCTCGCCAATGGGTTTCAGCCCCAGGAAAGTTCACTATGGATTCAATGTGACCAAAGAAATGACAGTAAAACATTCTAGACAGTAGAATAACTTTATTCCCATTGTGGCATGTCAGCCACTAAAATCTCGTTCACTCAGAGAGAGTCTGCAGGCAGCAAGCTGATCTCTGCTCGCACAGCCATCCTCTGGGCCTCTGTCCTCGGCGCTGCCACCACTCCAGCCTCTGCTCTGCTCTCCTGCAGCCGTGCCACCGTGTTGCCCAGAGAGCTCTTTATACAGAGTCAATAGCAACGTGTTGCCCACACGTGTGTAGTGAGCTAGCCAGCCAGGGCCAGGTGAGAATCCTGGCCACAGGAACCTTCTTATCCACAAGAGGCAAAGTACCAGACTGATAGCAGTTAGGGCAAAATTCAGGTATGAGATTACAACAGTCTTAGTCCAGAGAGGAGGCAAAGGTAACAGTGAGCAAACCAAAGGGAGACACTAAATATGAAGAGTTGAGCAGAGGGAAGAGTGACGGATGAGTGAGGAGTAAGCCCCAGTCACACAGTTTCTTAAACCACCGTTGAAACGGAGAAGTCATAAGAGAAATCCAGTTCTGTCACCCACGTTGGAATGGCCAGTGAAACACCAGAGCTGTGCTGCCCAGAGCTCGGGCCAAGATGGGAGCCAGGGGTCATCAGCTGGGAAGCCAAACTGGGATTTTAGTGCAGTTACATCCTCCACAGGTGAGAGCAGAGAAGGGAGTGTGTCCTGACTGTCAGCTGCGTGTTCGCACCGCCGCAGCACCGCCACAAGTCCCTGGTGCAGGGCCTTGATGACTGAGGTCCCAGCTGGTGGGGCTGGGAATCAAGGCTGTGTGACCAAAATGGAGGAATTTAGAAATGCGCCTGGACCAGGGGGAGACACAGGCTGGGCCTGACGAGGCAATCAGAGCCCTGTGACAGCTGAGAATAGGTGGATTCTTTAGGTACTTGAGGGCAAAGAAGTGACGGCAGCTGAGGCTTGATCAGGGTGGGTTCCTGGCTCACATCCCACCTGACTCCTCACAGAAACCCAAAGTTGGTGCATTTGAAGACAGTCTAGGCAAAAGAATATGAGAGAAAACTAGTGAAAAGCTGGCATAATTAGGGTTTTTTAGCTTGGAGAAAACAAGTGTTCGAAGGCCTGAATCCATAATTATCGGTCCTAGGTTTGCTAGGCTTAAACTATAGCAGCACTGACTCAGGCTACACGTGCCACAAGCATCCTGATAGCACTCTGTCCCAGGCAGGGAAGGACTGGCTTCCCCCTCCCTGACCGTCCTTGGAAACAGAGCGCCCCTCTCCCGCAGGCCGCGGGGGTAGGGGCGCTCCTGTTAAGTGGCAGGTGCTGAATCAGGTGGTCTCTCATAGACTGCAAGAAGCTCCCGGTGAAGAAATGACAAGAACCTTCTCAAGATCACCAAGTCCCCTGAGAAATCTGAACAGGTACCTGGGGCTCCGAGAGCAAGGTGGGGATGGGTGTGCATGTGGCGGGCAGCACCGGGCTCTGCTCACGCTCAGGGCCTCCTGCTCTGTCACTGGACAGGCACAGTCCAAAGCCTTGGCCCAGTGTCCTCAATGCTTCCATTGGCCATCACGCACCCATTTCCCGATGAGAAGGGTGGCCTGGCAGGCTGTGCACAGCACCAGCCGTGGAGAATGTTTAGGGCCCTGGGGTCAAGTCCACTCTTCAGCTGTCCCACCTGCTGGTGCTGGGCAGGACCCTCCCCTCCTCTAAACCAGCTTGCCTCCAGTGGAAGGGAATGCGGCCCAGAGGTGGTCTGCAGCTCTAGGCCTGCCCCTGCGTCTTCACCTTCTCCGAGAAGCCTTTGCTCTGGTCCCTGCATTTGTTTCGTTTTCCTCCAACCAAACACCTGTATCTGGCCCTGGGTCACTGTCTTTTTATTTATTTATTAAGGTGTCATTGATACACACTTACGAAGGTTCCACATGAAAAACATTGTGCTTACTACATTCACCCTTATTATCAAGTCTCCCCCTACACACACTGCAGTCACTGTCCATCAGTGTAGAAAGACTTCACAGCATCTCTATTTGTCTTCTCTGTGCTACACTGTCTTCCCCGTGACCCACCCACACCTGGGTCACTGCCCTTTGTGATCAATGATTCTGAGTAATTTGTGATTTGAGGCTAAAAATTCGTCTTTCTCTGGATCCTGTTTTTCCTTCCTCTGTCCTCTAAAATAAACACCCCTCCTTTGACATTCCTTTGAAACTTTGACCTTTAATATAGACCATAACTATTCTTTGAGTGCCCCCCCGAGAACCAGGATTCTGCCCTCCCAAGTCAGCAGGAGGCAGGCTGGCTGCTTTATCATTCTAAGGAAGGCCTTTCTTTGCAAGTCAAAAGTTAGGTTTCTTCATTTTGGAGAAGGGCTGAGAAATGTGACTCTCCTACTTGCCCAAGAGGGAGGAAGAGGACACCTCTCACTGCATATGAATGGCAGGCCTTCTACAATGCTGTCGTGACGGGTTAGGAATGTCGCCAGAGATCCCTGGGCTCCCGCAGTGGGAGTGGTATTAAGAAAGTGTACGGATTTATGTGGCAGCAGCCTGAATTTAAATCCACCTCCTTGTGTTTAATTTTAGGTCCGGAACCAGGAACCACAGTTTTGTCAGCAGTAAGAAGTGACTAATTCTAACTCTTTAATTGGGTTGTTGTGAGGACTGAAGGAGATAATATATATTAAGCACCTGACATTATTATTAATAGGTACTCAATTACTTCCTTTCCACCCTTACTATTACGAACCCACCAGCAAGCCCTAAGGGAACTCTAGGAACAGGCGTATATGCTCTAGGAACAAGCAGATTTTCCTTTTTAATTTAGGCTGAGAGAATGCAAGCTTCTATTCTCCAGGCAATGTGAAGCAGCGCCTGAATTTACTGAAATATGGGAAT
The DNA here is from genome assembly GCF_040802235.1 of Manis javanica. Taxonomy (NCBI): domain Eukaryota; kingdom Metazoa; phylum Chordata; class Mammalia; order Pholidota; family Manidae; genus Manis; species Manis javanica. The sequence goes on along the minus strand of NC_133169.1, from coordinate 85,313,813 downwards.
AGGCTCATGGACAGGTTTCCCTCTGAGTTGATTTCTTTTCAGCAGATTTTCAAGATCCACCATCAGATTGTGGCCAATCTGCCTGTCTTGGGTGCCTGAACCTACTGAACGTGGAGGTTTCACTGTTCTGTCACCGTAGTGAAAGCTAGTCTGTTAAGGATGTGCCGAAAGGGAAGGGGCTCAGGGTGGTGGCTAATGAATCTGCATGACACTGTCATGGCTGGGAATGAATCCCTGACGGGAAGGTGATGGATGTAGAGAAATCCAAATTCCTTTAGTTTCTGGCCCAGGGTCCGTGTGGGAAGATTGGTTGATGTGATTGATTGCCATGAAGGTGAGATGAATGAGGACGAAGAGACTTGGAAGGAGTGAGACAATGAGCTTTTTGGGGAAGTAGGCACACTTTTCATGAAATTCCCAATTACTTGAACACAGCACAGGGATGGTTTTGTTTCTGAAACCACCGCCCCCCCACCCCCCACCCCACCTCAGCGCCGGGCCCAAGATGGTCTGGGAAGATTAGCAGGGTCTTGGGAAAAATATCAGAACGTCAGGTACCTGGGCTCCTTGGACAGAGATGCAGTTAGGAGCGAAGGGAGGAAATCTGATTTGTTCATTTCCCGAGCACAACATCTCGACTCAGGTTCCACGGCGGGAACTCCGGCACCTGTGTTGATTAAGGGCTAAAGCCCAGGCCAGATAATTTTATCATTTTTTTCCTCTGAGACTCAGGGAAATAATCGTTTGGTTGCCTATGTCTTCACCACAATTTTTGTGCTTAGATAGTGTCTCTTCCATTTTCCCTTCCACTACCACACACACTTCCTCTCCCTGTCACTAACTGTAGTGTTTTTTTACCTTCCTTAGAAGGCGGGAGGTAGAGGAAATCTTCTATTTCTTTGACGTAGGCTGCACCTTTGTGGATTCTTCTTGTCTCTGGTCTCTGGGACCTGTGGTAGTTGTAAATGCACCAGAAGTAACAGACCAGAGGGACTCTGAAGGCACCTGCTACATTTTCTCTTGAGATGCTAACTTTATAAACATTTCACCTTCCTTTTCACTCAAAAAACAACGACAACAACAAAACCCAAACATCAAAGGATTAGTTATTCCCTGTGGCATTTAAAAAAACAATTTATTCTTTTGATGAGAAAAATATTTGTTTACTGTAGATATGTAAAAACACAGAAAAAAACAAAGAAGGAAAACAAACCACTCTATTTCAGCATTACATGAGAGCAAGCATTTTCATATATTTTTTTAAAAAATTGGGTTCATCTTGATCATGCTGTTTTATAATGAACTTAATTATATCATGAATGGTTTTCATGTTACTAAATATTTCTCCAGAATATTATTTTATGCCTGATATTCCATTGTGGGGCCATGATTTAACTAGTGTGTCCTACGTTGATCATTTAAATTGTTTTTTAATTTAAAATATCAAGCTGGGGGTGTCCCCACTCTTGGTGCCTAGTCATTTCACTTGTCCATTCACCATATCTGAAACGCCGTCTGCCTGCAGGGCGCCTGGCCTTCGCACAGAGGGGAGATTCCCAAGGCTGAGCTGCTTAGATTTAGGAGCCCAGGGACTGGGCCCCCAGGGCTCTATTTATGGGAATCCACTCCTCCCCCAAAGATTACCAGTGAAGACGTAGAAGTGCAAATGAGGAAAGCAGAATCCACAACTTTCCTAGTCTCTGGCCCTGGGGGTCAGGTTGTCAGTGTAGGGACACCCCAGGAAGTCTAGGTTAAGGCAGCAAATACACTTTGAATATGGTTCAAGTTCAAGGGGCTTCCTTCTTCCTCAAAAAGTTGCTTAGGTGGTCTTAAAATAACAGCACCCAAGTCTGGGAGTCTGGATTCTTTTCCTATCGGCCAATTCCTGTGTCTCAATTTTATTATCTGTGAGGGGTTGTGATCAAGGGGGTGGATGTTTACAGCTTCTTCCTTAGCTTTGTACATAATTGGGATATAGAAGCATGGTTTCCTGTTGCTTTTCTGATCCTAAGTTTTCTCTCAAATAGAAAAAGAAGAGGTCTCGGCTGTGTATAGATCTAGAACAATTTATTGCAAAATGAAGTTGAGTTCCCACTCTGGAAAAGTAACAAAACATTGTTATTTTACAGCTTTTTAGGGGAAAATCCATCCTGGGGGCCTCATCTGGATCAGTCATAGTCGGTGGTCCACATATTCCGACCACCCCTTCCCTGTAGCTCCAGAGGTAGGCTGTGAACTGCTAAAGTCCTCGGGGTATGCCGGGTCCTTGTTTCCCCATGGTTGGGTGAGAACTTTTCAAAAGTGCATATTCAGCCAAACCTAACACTCTAAAAACCTCCCCCTAGGCAGGTCTGTGGTCTCTGCCCCACGAAACTCCATGCACTTGTAGGTGGCCAGAACAGGGCCAGGCCGCTGCCTCAGGAGTCCCTGCCGGACTCTTTCATTGCTGGCTTCCATGTCCTCAACAGCTCAGCCAGGTGAGGTGTTGTCGGAAACTTACAGGGATAAGCACTCTGAGGGTCCTTCTGGATATGAGCCCCAAACCAAACCCCCCTTTAGCGAGCTGCAAAATTACAGGCACAAAGACTAGGAAGTAATTTGCAGGACCGATGAAATAGGGTCTGTCCAAGTTAGGAGGCCCAGGTTCCAATTTCAGCTCCATCAAGAATATGCCCTATAGTCTTGGGCCTCCATGTCCCCATGTATAACACATACCGAGAGGACTGCAGAGCAGCCCTGTGATTTTCAGATTGTCTTTCAGTCTACTCTCTCTGAGAGCTCTGTCCCCTCCACTGTCATGCAACTAAGCGCGTGAGTTTGGGGTGCTGTCGGGCGCTGCCTGGGCCCCGGGACCAGGCCCTGCCTGGGGAGCGTGTGCAGTAGTATTTGTTCACCACATGCCTACACTGCTCACACCTGACTGTACAGCACCACTGGAATCTGCAGTTGCAGCTGCTGATGGCCTCAGTTCTCCTCTCTTCCACCTGCAGGCCGCACTCCGTGCACAGGCGCCCGCAGCTGCGTTGCTCCCGTCTGGATGCGTTGTGGCTATTCTGCCGACACTCCCGACCCTCTGTGCCGTAGACGCCCAGGCTGGAGTTGCGGGTACAGTAATCTGGCGATTCCTCTAAGAAGATGAGCTCGGCCTCTGCACTAGGAAGGAAGGCCTCAGCGGGTGTCCAGTGGCCCTCGGCACTGTTCCCGGCTCTTAGCTGCCGCTTGTCCATCTCCATTTTCAGTGCCCGGCCGTACTTGGCCTTCAGGTAGTCCCCCATCTCCCGGAAGTCGGCCAGCTGCAGCCAGCACGTCTGGATGCTGCAGCTCCCCGAGATACCATGACATTTGCAGGTCCTCTTCATGGTGGCTCTCACTGCCTTCAGGAGAAAAGAGAAACAAGTGGGAACAGCTCTGGGCAGGGAGATCAAAGGCTAGCAGTTAAATGGAATGTTTTAGAGTTCTTCTTAACTTGGGAGGAACATCGGAATTACTGGGGAGGCCGGCAAAAAGTATTTCTTCCTGGGCTTAGTTCAGATCTTCTCAATTAGAATGTTCAGGGATCTTAAGACCTGGTGTTGGTGATTATAAAGCTCCCCTGGGTGATTCCTGGAAAGCCAGGCATATGTTGAGAAGGTTACCTAGGCTCAAGGCCCAACGTCATCACTCACTGAGCCTGCCCATTGGAATAAAATGATCAGAAAGTCCTTCATAAATTGAAAAGGAAAATGTGTTTGGCAGTGTTATCATCTTGAAGCTAGGGGCTAGAGTGTTTTGGGGTTCGGACGTGTCCTCTGGGCCCTCTCCCAGAGGGAAGGAAGCTCTGGGGGTCTGACTCTCTGACCCTAAGGCTGTAATTGCCTTGAAGACCTCTTCCCCTTGCCCTGGGCAACCAGGACATGTAGGTATCGGTTTAAAGGGAAATTTCCATGCTCTTAGCTCTAAACCTAACTTTCTTCCAGATTTGATTCAGAACACTGCAGGGATTGCTACCCCAGCAGAAGTCTTGGGGGAGAGCAGACCCTCCAGAGAAACCTAGATCCATCCCAATCCCTTGAAGCCCAGACAGAACTTAGGACACAGGTTGGATGATAGAACCCTGTTAATTTACTAGAACATGCAGTTGACATGGTTAAAATTTAGGTGATGGAAGCAAGGCCTTTGTTCTGTATTGTTCTGTGTTCTCAGAAATCTGCCCTGGAAGAGGCCAGCACATAAGGTTTAGTGATAAGACGAGACCAGAATATCTGAGTTCACTGCCTGGTTCTGATGTTTATTGGTTAGACTGCCTTAGCCAAACCACGTGGCTCATCCTCAACCAGCTTTGTCATCCAGGGAATGGGGTAGTCATTGCAGTCCTGTGGGCGGTGTGGGGATGAAACACGCGGGTGAGACAGTCTCGCTGAGTTGAGAGGTGCTGTGTGGGCGGGAGGCTGTCGCCAGCCCTGAGCCTGGTGGCTCCTGTCACAGCTCCACCTACCAGCCGGCCTGCTCTGTTGTTGTGAAGATTCACCAGGGCTCTGGCGTCCTTTCCCTCCTCCAGGCTGTCCACAAAAAGTTTGGAGATCCTCTCCCCAAATTCCACATTGTCACTGCATCCTCCCCAGATCCAGCCATGGCCCCCTGCACAGGAGAAAAGAGTTAAGTTCTGCATATGGCTCCTTGCTAAGCTCCCGGGAAGATCCAGCCATCCCCAAGGGCCTTAGCAGCACAGAAAGCTATAGCTGGAGACAAGACGGAAAGAAGGTGCTTGGGTGGGTGGGCGGGTGGGAGTCCTGTTCCCAGAGCCAGGCCTCAGGCACCTCCCAGCTCTAGGCAACAGTGTATACCCAGCTCTCTTCTCCCAGTAACAGCAGGCACGCTGGGGCTGGCCGAGACGATCTCAAAGGCCCATTGCCGCTCAGACATTCCGGAATTCTGTGCTGTTATCTTACAATAGTCTTGTTGGAGCTACCCTCTCTCTCACAGTGACAAATCTGAGTAAGTCTCTTAGGTGGTCTGCAAGTAACTGAGTAGCTCTGGATTATGGACCAGCCACTCTAAGCCTGCAATAGGAGGGGCACTTTAAGCTCTGTGCAGCTTTCTTTCTGCTAGGTGCCTTGCTGTTCGTGGAGCTCAGAGCTACCTGCCTGTCCTGGAATCCTGGACTCAGGCTCTGCTCTCGGGGGGTGTAGGTCGAGGAGCTCCCGCCAGTGAAGTTCCTGCCGGAGTCCAGGGGTGTGAAGGAGCTGCGTCCCTCGCCTTTCCCTGGGAGCCCTTAGCCTGCATTCAACTCTGGTCCCTCACCTCTTCCCATCCCTATCAGAGAGCACAACTTACCTGTTTTTCCCTTTTTTGACTCATCACAGCCGCAGTTTTCAAAGTCGCCCATGCTGCAGTTCTTGGTGATGGTGTGCATGACTCCAGCAGAGCTGATGGCGTGAATGAAGGACGTCTCCCTGGTGGCTTTGGGGAGAAAGAGGGCGCTGGGACCTTGGTGACCCGAAGCACAGGCTTTGGAAAGGCAATGCCGTTTCTCTCCCTGGCCCCCACCCCCTTGGGTTGAAGGGATGCTCTTCTTCTTGTCTGTCCAGTATCATTACTTTGTCCAGGAAGGAATGAGCATCCCTCTGCTACAGATGGGGAGGCCAAGGCCACGCCCCTCACCAGCTGCGGGGTGGTGCTGGAACAAGGACCGTCATTCCTGACGTCCAGCCTAGGCCTCTGCTTCTGGGCCTCGGGCAGTGAGGACGCAGGCCGTGAGGCTGGCTGGCTTAGGAAAGAGTGGAGGACCTTTTCTTCATCCTGGCATGAAGCTGGAGCCAGGTAATGATCGTAATGATCATGGCTGCCACTTACTTACTCTTATCTTAAACTCTTTAAAAACACTGCCCCTTTCATTTCCACACATTCCCCATTCCGCACTTCCCCATGAGAAGATACTTCTTTTTGTCCCCATTTTTGTGCCCTTCCCCGCAACCCTTCTCAGGCAACTTTTTATTGTATCTACATAAAAGACTTTTATGCAGACTACCACACACGGTTATAAACAACCGCACAGGTGTGCTCGTACACACGCGCCCACCCCCACCCCCACCACGACAGGAGGGGCTCAACGTGATCTCGGCTTCTCTGTTGGGATTTTCGGACAGCTGGGCAGATGGGAAACTCCCTCAGGGGCCTCAAACACAGACCTCTTCCCCATTTTTAATTCATGCAAATCAGTGCAAGATAAGTATGTACAGACACAAATATAGGCATGCATTAAAAAAATAGAGTCAGTTATTACATTTGTATAGAGATGCCTCTGTATTCACCTCATGTGACCCTTCTGAGCTAAACAGAGCTGGGCTTACGGACCCACCTGACGACGCTGGGCTGAGAGGAAGGAGGTAGTCCGCTCAAGGTCACAGGCAACGAAGTGGCATGTCAGCAGGTCACTGCTAACTTTCTCATTCCACGGTGCACATATATGTTACATGCACACACATGCTGTAAGCCCGTCTCCATTTACACGTACCCCCTTGTGCAGGTGCACACACTTACCGCTTCTCATCCTGTTGTGAGTAGAGAGCTGGAGCGCATTTTCGGGGCAGTTCCAGCGTTCCCACGCAAACTGGAACTTACACTCTTCAATGCCACTCTGGGCACCCATGGCCACGCTGGCAGTGTAGGTCAAGTAGGCCTGGCAAAGGGAAAAGGGTCGCAGGCTTCAGCCCTGGCTCAGCTCAGGCCATCTGGGGAGGGGGCGCAGGCCGGACTCAAGTGGGTTAGCTCTCCAGGAGGGAGCAATCAGGGGTTCTTCTGGGTGGGGGACTCCTGGCACTTTTTCCCCCTCCCCTCTTTTCCTTCCCCAAAATAGTTCCCTTAGGAACCCCGAAGGGTTAAAAACAGGAGCCGGAAACCATCCTACCTTGGGCCCTGTTACCAGGAAATTGTTCACTGACCTACCAAAAGAGAAAAAGTGATGCAGTGGTGACCGGGGTGAGATAGTGGCAGCTTCTGTGGCAGGGAGTGCGGGCTGGGGGAAGGACTTACCAGGCAGAGGTGCTGAGGGTGGCAGAGCAAATGCCCACAGCCACCCTGAGCATAAACAGGCCCCCCATGGCTCTGTCCAGCCCAGGGGACAAGGTCCAGCCCAGGGCCAGCTCCAGAGAAGTGAGGAGAGGGCAGGGGCTGGCTCAGTATTTATGAATGGCCAGGGGGGAAAAACCAACAGCACTTCTCATTTGTCCCTCTCTGGCAGGGCTGCAGGAGCCACCGACCCAATGGGGGGCCAGGGAGGAGGGACCGGCCCCAGGCCTCCGGGGAAAGCCCTGCCCCGCCCCCCCTCCCCCCCCCAGCCCTTCTTCCCTCCTGGGCTGTCAGGGCGGCTGAGGCCTTAACCTACAACTCGAGGTTTCTCTCCTCTATGTCAGACTTCTGTCTTTTCTGGCTCGGGGGCTTATTTCTCGAATCTTGTAGCCCAGAGCTGGTAAGATTCCTAACCCTGGGGGTTACCTGTCCCCTGGATTGGGGGTTCCTGGGGTTCCTGAGGGTTACCAGGCCACCCGTCCCTCAGGAGCCACCGTGTCATGTGTCAGTGAGACCCCGCGCCCTGCCTCGCCTTCCTCCCCAAGGTGTTCCCAGTCACAGAGGGATTCCGCGAGGGGACCTCTCCTGCTCGTTTACCAGGGGAAGAGAGGGCACCATCCCTGCCTCTTCCGTGGGGACTGCAAAGTCGTGGAATCGTGGGGCCACGAAGCGGACCTCTTCGAAGGCCGTCTCTGCAGCAGCCCCTCCTACACATTCTACCAGGCAAGTTATGGTAAATGCCCTCCATTCCTAGTAGTCTATCATTTTGTATTTGAGGGTTTGATGTCCAGTTTGTTGACTGCTTGTATCGGCAAGAATCACACTCTGGGCCACCCAGGGCTATATTTAAAAGACTGATGCCTTTCTGACACCACTTTGTTGCTGGGAATTTTTTGTTTGTTGCTCCTCAGGCAGGAATCTCTTTTAGATTCACTTTGTATTCTTAGTGCTTAAGAAGATGCCTGGATGAGTATACAAATGAATGAAAGAAGGAATGAATAAAAGAACTTGGGGCAATGGGTGGCGTTGGGGACTACAGTGAAGGGGTGGCCATCTCTGGCTGGCGGAGAGGGTTACGGAAGGCAGGCTGGAGAGACTGAAAGCACAAACTGCAAGTCACGGTCCTGATTTACTAATCTGTGACCATCAATATCCAGATCAATTCCCAGCACCCTGGACCTGGTTTGGATGACAAAGGGAGCTCAGACATCCCCCTACCAATGGAGTTCCAGGGGCCAAGGAGTCCCCAGGCCTTTAGAGGGCAGTGCACCCAAGGACTGGGCCAGCACTGGTATTGGTCTGCAAGGTACATTTCTGGGACTAAGTCCAGAAATGAAAGCGTTTTGAAATTCGTATAGCAATTTGTCAGAGTCATTTTAGATACGCTGAATCTAATAATAAGACATTTGGTTTCCTATTTCGTATGTCTTTTTCTGTTTTGTTTTTTCTAGGAGGGTGGGTGTGAACGTCACAAATGCAGTATGTCAGACTGAACCCGACCGCTCAGCAAGCTCTCTTCCTCTGCTTGCTGTGGGCACCTCTCCTTGGTCAAAAGAGGGCCCAGACTTGAGCCACTTGGGGAAATACCGCTGAGTTTGCCTCAGTGGCCTTTTCTCTGTTCTCTACTTTTCTCAATCCAGAATCTAATGTTTAGTTTTCACTTCCTGAGACAGCAGGGTTGATTTCCATGCCACTCACTGTGGGGTCAGAACATGGTCAACAGTAGCCCAAGGGATACCCCCAAACTCCTTGAAAGAGTTTTAGGAGTGACTCCACATTCACTTCCTGTGTATGAGTGATGGGGTCTTCTTCTGCGTCTCCGATAGCATCTGGCATTTAGTTGGTGCTCCATAAAAATATTCTTTTATTTTCTAGGAAGCTGGGGGTAAGTAGTGAGCTCTTTGTGGGCAGGCTTTGTGCCTGCTCCTGCTCAGATTCTCTAAAGTTTGTGTCATTTCTCTACAAGGTTTTTAGAATGTTAAGGCCTCTGCTCCCGGTATTAGGACCCCTGGGCTCTGGCCACTCATTTGTTGTGTTACCTTGGGCAAGCTATTTACTACCCCCGGACTCCGTCTCCTCACCTGTGAAATGCAGGAGTGGGGTTGAACACTGAATGGCCTCTAAAGACATTCCCAGCTCTTTTGCATGCTGTATTCCTACTGTTAAGACTTTCACAATTTATCAATCCCAGAGGCTATTGCAGGCCAGAAGTGGGAAAGTCTTGTCCTCTCTAGTTGTCAGCATGGAATCATTTTGTTTATCTTTGAATCCTTCAGTTGGCTATCAGGGTAGGCCTGGAAGATGGATACCTGGGGGGCCAACCACCACCTTCTTCAGAGTCCTGTGGGGCTCTGTCTGCATAAAACCCCACTGCTGGACCGATCAAAGTCCCTCACATGGACAGAGGGTCTCCAGGAAGGAGAGAAGAGTCAGAGACAGGCATTCCACACTGGAGTCCACAAAGCCTTCGCAGCCAAACCGTGCATCCATTTCCTTAACCCCAGCTCTATTGTCTCATTAGTTTTTGAGTGATGATTCAATTCTTGGTGTCTGCCCCAGGAATGAAAGTTTGAAACTGGGGACTAGAGCAAAAGTGACAGTGGAGGTAGAGCCAGGTCTTTGACAAGACAGAGTTAGTGAATCTACTCAGTGGTGTGCCGGAAGATGTTCAACAACCAGCTTTGGTGTGATGGAGCCACAGTCGGCCATATTTGCTGATTTTTGTGGTGCAAATACTCCCACTAAGGCCAATATCAACCTACCAGTGTGGACCTGAGAGAAGATAAACAGTAGCACATTATTATACAGTACTCCTATCATACAGGTAGAATAGATGTAAATAACCTTGAGAATGTAGATAATGGTGAAAGCTTGTAAATATTAGGAAATGATGAATTTTCAGTATTTGTTATCTTTGTTTTTAATGTAATTTAATTGTAAGATAACATGGTTTAATTAAAAAAAATTTTATTTTGGTATCATTAATCTACAATTACATGAAGAACATTATGTTTACTAGGCTCCCCCCTTCACCAAGTTCCCCCAACAAACCCCATTGCATATAATTTAATTTTTAATGATGGCTGTGTTTAACAACCAGTTTGCAAAATATCTGAAAGCTTAATCATTGGCTCTCGGAGCCAAGATAAGCCACCTCCCAGCAGACCGCCGAGGGAGGCAGGGAGGCCCTGTTTCTCCCTCCAGTGCGCTGGGAGATAAAGTGCAAGAGGTTTCTCTGTGGAATTTAACATCAAATGTTTGTTCCGGTTACGTACAAGGCTTTAAACCTTGCTGAGTCAAAGGTCTTGCTACCTGCCCTCAAGGAACTTGGTATCTAGTAAAAAGGAAACGAGGTGTGTAAGTGTAAAGTAAGGCAGAAAGTGGAATACAGTATACATGCATGTACCTCTGGAAGGACACTCATAGAACTAGAAAGGACGAAGGGCCACATAATCCTGATGTCCCTTCCACCGCAATCTCCAGGATGTTGAGATTCCAGGAGTCCTAGGGGAGCCCTGGGGGCTGTAGTCCACAAGAAGTCAGAGTCACCCTCGCTGCGTCCAACTTGGGGAAACTTGGAGGCCATTCATGGAACAGTGTGTCTAAGCTAGAGGGTCCCATTTTATAAGGAGGTGACGAGGCCCGGAGGGGGAGGACTTACTCAGGGTTGCACAGTGAGTTTGGACCTAGAGAGCCTGGATCCTGCCACCCTGGTCTGCCCATAACTAAGCGATTTCCCAATGCTGTGGCAGGTTTACTGCTTGACCCAGGACAGTCTTGGGCAAATGGGATGGTTGGTCACTCTGCAATGGTGATGGTGTGTGTTCCAGGCCAGCGCTTCTTTCCAAATGCTTCTTTAGCTTCACTCAACTCCCCAAATCTCTGGTTTCCTCATATTTCTTTTCTAGGCTCCTTCCAGGGCTCTGAGCTTCAGGGGCTGCTTAGACTGTGGAGCAAGTTGGGAAAGGGGGGAAGTGGAAGGGTGAAGAAAGGGTAGAGGTGCTGGAGAATGCCAGAAGAGAAAGAGATAGGATTTCTGACTTTTTACACTCCTCTGCTAATTAGATAAGGGGGGCGAGGAAGGGGGAGAATGAGTCTGCGCATATGCTTCTGAGCTGTGACCCTGAGCAGAGCTCGGTGGTGGCTTCCCGTCTCTGGTCTCCACCCCTCCTCCCTGGAAGTTTGTCTCTTCCCACCCCCTGGGGATACTTAGCTCCCAGTCCAAATGCCACAGCTGCTTGAGCTCCTGACCCTCCCTTTGACCCCCCCAATTTAGCCTCAGTGACTTGCAAAGTTCCTCAACAATATGCCCAGGGAAAGGAGAGGAGAATACTTCAGTTTCCCCTTTGAGATCCAGGGTTCCAGGTATGGGGAAGAAAATAGGAAGCCCTTTTCTGTGTGGAAAATGGGAGCAGTTGGTGGTCTGTTGAGCACATGGGCCTGTGAGGTCTGGGGTACATTAGAGGGGATAAATCTGCCAGCCATGACTAGATCTGTTTCATGTTTGAAGATGTATTTCCTTCATCAATCCAGAAGTCCCTAGGCCTTGTCAGTTCTAACCAAAAAGAGCTCTCTCCAAAGATAGCAGCATATTTCTCCAGTCAGACTGAGGTGCCCAGATAGCAGAAGGTGCATCTTCACCTTTTGCCCAGGAAGGTTTGGAGCTGGAGGAACTCATCCTAGGAGACACTTCAGTTGGCTAAAACCCCTTCATTCTATTTTTTATTGTTTCACTGTTTAAACTCCCATCTCTGGACACTGCATAGGACAAAGAAGTTCCCAATTAATGTTTCTTGACTGATTGTTGGGGAAGAAAGTATGGAGATGATTGTGGGATTTTATTAGTTTTTGGAGAAATATGCATCCATCTAGCCATTTGTTCATTCTAAAAATGTTTACCTACCAAGTTCAGGACAGTACTCAACTTACGGGTCAAAGATGAATTATCCTTAATTGATGTTTTAATCCTGGAGGAGCTCTCAGTGTGGCCTGAGAAAGAGAAGCTTAAACGGTTTATAACAATACAGTGAGACAAAGAACTTTGGAAAGGTCGGAAAGGGAGTGGGGATGAGGAAATGTCCTAAAAGAGGGCTTCTGGTAGAGATCTGCCATCTGGTGGCAGAGACTGGTACAACAGGCTCATTGTTGCACTAACGTAGGATTCAGCCCTGCGATTTCAGCCTTTTTTGAGCTCCTGCCTAGTGGGGTAGCCAGCCCAGTGGTTGGCACTGTGGTGTGCACACAGTAAAGCTTCTAAGATGGTCTTTGTCCTTGCAAAACTTGCAGTGTGCTTGTGGACAGAAGGCCCAATTGAGAAACCAAACAACAAATATTTGATGTGCACACAGGAACAAATGAGCTTTAAAAAAGGAAGGTACGTGATTCATGTTTGTCACTAAAACAAATTAAATAAAACAGAAATGCATAATGTAAAAAATGAGGGACTTCCCCATCCCACTCCCTCCCTGTAAGTAACCATTATGAACAGTTTAGTGTGGATTCTTTTCTTCGAATATACAAATGTGTATATATATATATTTAAATAGAATCATGCTGTTATTCCTCAATTTGGTTTTTAAACTTTATATCATGGACCCCTTTCTGTGACACTACGTATCTAATATACCTTGTCTTTTCTTCTTAATTTTATATCAAATCAAAGTTTAGTATGCTCATAAGAGTTCATAGTTCTTTAAGGTTTGTTAAGAAAAACAGCAGCCCCCTTCAACTATACCCCCATTTTCCTCTCAAGCAACAGCTTTCTCTTCTTTTATCTGATGCTATTAGTATTAAACCCGTATTTCTAAAAAACCTATTTGAATTCTATTCATTGATTTTTTTCATTTTTAGGTATTTCTGTTGAGTTCCTACAACAGAGGATGAGGATTTGCCTCTCTTTTCTCCCACCCAACAAACACAAATGCATCTTTCTCATCCTTCCATCTTCCAATATAGTTAAATTGTAATTTTATTTAGGTCAGTATTCAGCGTTTACATTATGATCATGTAAATACTATTCAGAGGAGAGTCATGTAGGAAACCAGGGTTCTTTTTTCCCTACAAGTCTTTCTGTTTTTCCTGGAATGAGTAGTTATATTTTCGTTTGTTGTTTGCTTAGTTTTCTGTGTAGTTATCACCCCAAACACTACAACCCCAAACGTTGCCACTTATCTAAAACACCTCTTAAGACATTTAGCTCTCAGACCAGCTCCAATCTGGCCTAGTTATTCTCTATATACTGCACATTTGTAATCTTGTACCTTCTTTCACCATCAGGATGGGGTTCATTTTGCTTCTCTGCTTTTTTACATATCCTGTTCCTTAAATTTTATGTCTATCTCTCTCTGTCTCCTCCTTAATTTTGGTGGGTGACATATTTCAGTAGCTTCCCGAGAAAGGGTACACAGGAAGCAAATTTTATGGGACCTTACATGTCTAAAATTCTTTATTCTACTCTTACTTGATTTATATTTTTTAAAGTTTTTAAATTAATATTTTGATAGGGTCTAAAATTGTAGGTTGGAAATAATTTTCCTACAGAACGTTGAGGTCATTGTTTCATATCTTCTAGTTTCCCACGTTGCTGTTGACAAATCTTATGCCATTTTGGATGCTGGTCTTTTATAGGTTACCTGTATCTCTCCCCCTCCATAGGAAGCTTTTAGAAACTTATCTTTAGTCCCAGCATGCTGAAATTTCACAATGATGTAGCTTTCGTTTAGAACTTCTTCCTTTCTTGTGCTTAGTACTCATGGACTCTTTTGATCTGTAAACACAGCTCTTTTTGTTCTAGTAAACTTTCTTGTATCACTTCTTTGAAAATTTCTTTCCCTTCATTTTCTGTTCCCTTTTTCTACATTTGTGTGTGAACTCCTGAACTGATACTCTCATCTGATCTCTTCTTTCCTATTTTCCATCTCATTAAAAAAGTTTATTTTGTTGTCCTATTACCTAAGAGAATTCCCCAACTTTATCTTCAGAACTTTATACTAATTTTTAAATTTCATGCATCAAATTTTTAATACTGAAGTTTTCTCTTACTCTCTGAAAATTCTTTTAAAAAAATAGTATTGTTTTCATTTCATGACTGCAGTATCTTCTAACTTCCAAGGATACAATTTTTAAAAAGTTTTGTTCCCTGCATTGTTTCTTCTTTCAGTTTCCTTTCCTTCCCAATAAAACGTCTCAAAGTCTGGTAATGTTAGGCTATCCGTTCATATCTTTAAATCTTTTCTCTATGGCTGGTCAGTTTTTCCGGAGGGAAGTTCTTCTTCCAGTCTCGTCAGAATTCCAGGAACTGCATAGAGAAAGGGACTATGAACTCTCACCATTCAGACTTATTTAATGGCTTGCTCTCTGTTGTGCCTGGCGTCCCTGAACCTAGAATCTCTCTGATTCAGCTATTAGAGAAGAACATCTCCAGTCTTCTGCCGGATTGGGGAGGGAATATGGGATTTTAATCTGTTTTCTAATCTGACAGTCAACCTACCTACTAACTGCCTTCAGAGGAACTAGACTTGTCCAATTTCTGAGCCTCTCTGGAAGAGCTCTCAAGGCTTCCCTTGAGCAGACATTTGGGTTTTGGTTTCTCACGAATTTAAAATCCAGTTCCTGTCCACCTTTCTGGGTTTTGTTTTTCATCTGCTATCGGCTTCTCTTTTGTTCTCTTTGACTGCAGAGTTTCATGCTTTAAAAAAACAAAATAAAAACCTTTACTGTTTTGTGATGGAGGGGTTATAGATGCATGTATTCAATCTGCAATGTTCAACTAGAATACATGTACTTTTTTGTTTTATGTCAGATTTCTTAAAAATAGAATTTAAAATGGGGAAGGAAAATGCACCTGGGATGGTCTGAGTGAGACCAATTTCTGCCACAGTCTAGCAGAGGCCATCTTCCCGCAGGTGCCTTCATCTCTCTCTGCCCAACCCAGGGAACAGAACCAAGAAATATTAGGACAGATAATGAAGGGCTCATTCTTAAATACTTGGAATTATTTTAAAATAGAGGAGTAGGTGTAGTGTTTTAGATTGACATTATAGTGGACAATGCTTGTATCTAAATTTTTACAAACTTCTAAAGCTATCACTAAAGAATAAACCCTTAGAAATGGAATTTTCATGCTAGGAGCCCCCTTCAACAGAAATCAAAAGGGAGTTGGCATGTTTGGAATCAGTCTGTGCCTTTGCAGGCTACCGTTGGCAGAGGATGGCCACGTTTTCAGAATGAGACTGCTCCTATGCTTGCCTCAAAGCCTCCCCCACAGAGGTCAAGCAGAGCACCTATGCTTGGGGAAGACTGTTCTTTCATGGGACCTTCTGCTTCCACCCGCGGGTATCAAGTGGTAGGTCCAGGAAGCTAAGTGTTTCTGGCAGGAACCCAGACCCCTCTCTCCCACTAATGCATACTGTGGTGCCAAGATCTGCCTTGGTACCATCATGAATAATTTCATTATGCTGTTTATCCTTGTCAATCAGTACAAGAAGCCTAAGAGTCTCAATCCTCAGACTGTGACCCCCATTGTGCTCATTATATCTTCTTTTCTGGCTCCATCTCCTTTCTGCTCCTGTCTACTGAAACCACTTCACTGAATCCTCTAGATTTTGCAGTCGATCATCAGCATATTTCCCTTTATCCTCAACCTTTTTTTAATGTCCCTTCTCTTTCTTGCTTTAACTGAACTCTAGCTCAGTACAGAGGGCATTTATTCCCTGCACCCTCTCCTGGAGCGAATGTTTTCCTCCACTTCTCATGCCACTTAAGTCCTCCTTGCTACACCGACACTTCCAGACTATTCTTCCTCTCTCCTCCATAAAACACCCAGCTTTGTATCATGTGTCATTCAACTTTATTACTCATTCCTCCTATTTTTTGTAGTTATTATCCTCTGTACAGCTCTACCTCCAATCTATTGAAGATTTTAGGTCCTGGCTCACTGTCAGTCTGTATTAGTTATCTATTTTGATGTAACAAATTATCCCCAAGACAAGTGGATTAAAACAACAAACACAAGTACCATCGTCTCATAGTATGTGTAGCTCAAGAATCTCATAGTATCGAGAATCTGGATGTAGCCTAGCTGGGTGCTTCTGGTCCGAGGTCTGTTAGGACTGCTTTACAACATGGCAGGGGCCTTCCCCAGGGTGAGTGATGGGGTGGGAGCAAGAGAAATGTGTGCTGAAGACAAAGCCACTGTCTCTGTGTAATTTAAGCCCAGGAGCAACATCCCATTTTTTCTGTATTTTATTTGTTAGGCGTAAGTCTGTAAGCCCGGCTCACACTCAACGGGATGACTTACACAGAGTGTGAATACCAGGAGTTAGGGGTCTTTGGGGATCGTCTTGGAGGCTGCTAACTACAGTCTGCTCTCTGGCTTCCTAAGGATTCAGATCCCTCCAACATTTAAAATACACTTTCCTCTAAACACAACTGTGAACACACCTTGAATCTTATAAAAGGGCCTTATGGGTAACTGATTAGTATTCTGAGGCCCCTCCTTTAATTTTTCTACGGTTTTAACAAAAGCTTTTGCAGTTCTAAGCTTCATCTTTAAACCATATTTTCCTTTCAATGTCCCGGATTTAATCTTTATTTTTTAGAGCAGTTTTAGGGTTATAACAAAATTGAGAGGGAGGTATAAAGATTTCCCATACATGCTCCCTGCCCCCATTACCCATTACCCACACTGCATTACCTCTCCCAATATCACTCACCAGAATGGTACATTTTTACCAGTATTGACACATTATAATCACTCAAAGTCCATAGTTTAGTTTGGGGTTCACTCACTCTTGGTGCTGTGTGTGCATTCTATGCATTTGGGACATGTAACCATCATTATACTGTCGTACAGAGTATTCTCACTGCCCTAAAAACCCTCTGTGCTCCACCTCTTCATCCCTGCCTTGTCCTCTCACCTCCCACCCCTTCCGATCCTCAAGCAACCACTCATCTTTTTACTGTCCCCACAGTTTTAACTTCTCCAGAATGTCATATAGTTGAAATCATATAGTATGTAGCCTTTCCAGATTTGGCTTCTGTCTCTTAGTTTCTTTCATGTCTTTTCATGCCTTGATGGCTCATTTCTTTTTAGCCCTGAATAATATTCCATCATCAGGACATACCACATTTTATTTATCCGTTTACCCACTGAAGGACGTTTTAGTTGCTTTCAAGTTTCGGCAATTATGAACAAAGCTTCTGTGAACATCTTTCTGCAGGTTTTCAACTCCTTTGGGTAAATACCATGAGGAGCAATTACTGGATTATAGGGTAAGACGATGTTTGGTTCTGTAAGGAACTTCTTAACTGTTTTCCAAAATAGTTTTACCATTTTGCATTGTCATCAGCAATGAACGAACATTTCTGTTGTTCCACATCCTTGCCAGCATTTGGTGATGTTAGTGTTCTGGATTTTGGCCATTTTAATAGGTGTGTAGTGGTATCTCTTTGTTGTTTTAATTTGCATTTCCCTGATGACATATAACATGGAGCATCATTTCATGCGCTCATTTGTCATCTGTGTATCTTTTTTGGTGAGGTGTCTGTTAAGGTCTTTGAACTATTTTTAAAATTGAGTCATTTGCTCTCTCACTGCTGAGTTTTAAGAGTTCTTTGTATATTTTGGGTAACAGTCCCTTATCAGATGTGCTTTTGTAAATATTTTCTCCCACTCTGTGGCTTGTCTTCTCATTCTCTTGTTATTATGCTTTTTCTTTTAACCACAATTGAAAAAAATTATAAGAATTGTTTTATGAAAGCTTGATAGAACTCACCAGTAAAACTCTGTACCTGCTGTCCTCTTTAAAATAGGTGTTTGAAAACCCTTCTAATTTCTCCTATGGTAAGTGATCTACACAGGTTTTCTACCTTTTTCCTCAATTTTGGCAATTTATATATACCTCAAAAACAATTGACCTTACATAAGTAAAATTAAAAGATGATTGAAAAACTGAGGGAAAAGATTTGCAATTCATATTACAGATAAAGGCTAATCTACCGAGGACTGTGTGAGCCTAGAAACTGAGAAAAGATCACAACTCAATGGAAAATGGGACAAAGAACATAGCTGGACCTATGTTCATTGGCCAAGAAATAAAAATGGCTCTTCAACATGTGAAAAGGTGCTCAAGCTCAGCCATAAGAGGAATGCGAGCAGAAACTACACACTGAGGTACCATTTCTTACCTATTAGACTAACAAAAAATCCAGGAGTTTCATAACATGTTATGTTAGCATGACTGGAGAAATAGACTCATTCCCATTGCTGAAGGGAATGCAAAATGCCACAAAAGGGAATAATTGGAAGATACTTATGAAAATTATAAATGCATATGCCCTTTGATCCAGAATTCTACTTTTGGGAATATATCTGCAGATACAATTTATACAAGTACAAAATGACATATGTATGAGATTATTCATTAGAGCACTATTTATAATAGCAGTTGCTAGAAAGAACCCAGCAACAGGGAATGGGTAAAATAACCTATCCACCCAACGGTATAATGCGCAGTCCTAGAAAAGTACTCAGGAATATCTCCTCTCTGTGTACTGTCGTGGAGAGATCTGCAGGACATACTGCTAAGTGACATATGTGAGGTGCAGAACAATATGAAGAGTGTGTCCCATTTGTAGAAATACAAAATGGCCTCAATTTCCAGATCTATAAAATTGGAGTGGTACCTATGGCGCAGGTCTGTCGTGAAGCTGGAGTGAAACAGTGTACGTTCATAGTTCCCAAACTGTGTGTTCAGGATCCCTAAGGCTCTGCACTGATCTCACATGGGTACCACCATGGGATTTTCAATTTTTTTAGGGCAATACAGGGACATATGTTGAGTACTAGAGGTAGTTCATAGCTTCAGCATCAGATTGTGCTAAGTTCCTTGACACCTCATGTCACATATTCACAAAGCTGGGTTTTCAGTGTGGTAAAAAGCAAGTACCATGTGAAAATCAACATGGGACATAAGATAAGGGTGGTGGTGTCCAATCAGATTAAGAAGTTGAGCAGTGTGTAATATGTGCACATACCCCATTGATAAATAATTGTTTTTTTAAGAATAAAATAAAAATATTTTTTATTCCATTTATATGTATCCTTTCGTTCAAACAACTACTAAGTTGTTAGTATAAACATGCTCTTAAGTTGTTTGGATATAACTATTTAATAAATGGAACAGTTAGGTATTTTTTTTTTTTTGGCCTAAGGGAATGGTGGAAAATGTAATAAGACGCTGTAGGCCCTATGAACAGAGGACGTTTGGGAACCTCTACTATATGGACAGTGCTCAGCACACAGTAGGTACTCAACAAATGGTAAAAATTATTAAAGAGCTTTACACAAGGGTAAGTGAGAGATGTCTTTTTTTAAAAAAGTTATTTATTAAAGTATCATTGATATACAATCTTTTTTTAAATTCAAACTAATTTATTCAAAATCATGTTAAATTGTTCAAAATTACTTAAAAATAATTTTAAATGGAAGTAAATGGAGTGGACCTTGTTCCCAAAGTCTCCTCTCCAAAAGACATTTGATTTTTTTAAATTTAATTAAATTTAATTTTTTTTGAGAGAGCATCTCTCATGTTTATTGATCAAATGGTTGTTAACAACAATAAAATTCTTTATAGGGGACTCAATGCACAATCATTAATCAACCCCTAGCCTAATTCTCAACAGTCTCCAATCTTCTGAAGCATAACAAACAAGTTCTTACATGGTGAACAAGTTCTTACATAGTGAATAAGTTCTTACATGGTGAACAGTGCAAGGGCAGTCATCACAGAAACTTTCAGTTTTGATCATGTACATTGATATACAATCTTACAATGGTTTCACATAAACAACACAGTGGTTTCATCATTGACCCATATTGTCAAGTCCTCACCCCTCTATTGCAGTCACTGTCTATGTGAGCAATCTCTTATGGCTTATTTCTGGTAGTGGTAGTAGCCAAACTTGAATCAAGAGGAGTTTAATGCATTTTTATAATAACAGCTCTGGGCACATAGAAGTGCTGAATAAAATGTTAGCTGAATGAGTGAAAGTATCACAAATAAAAGGTTTTATCAGCACCTGGGACATGACCACCAAAGTGAGTCATTTTTTCAGGATATCTTTGTCTCTTCTTCACAGCCTATAACCTGCACAATTCATTTCCCAAGGATATCCTCAAGTTAGAATCCATTCTCTTCAGAGGATTTTGGTCTTTAGTCCTGTTTTAATGTGATTATATCCCTCTGTTGTAGAATCCACTTTGAAGACTTTGTCATGGATTCTGATGTGTTTGGAACCTGCTGGGTGCAGTCTGGGCCTGGCTCAGGCCACAAAGGGTAAGAGGTCTTGAGTGTGAGTTAGTTACACTGCAGCAAAAGTGAATCAGCCATTGGTTTAGCCTAATGCATTAAAAAATAGCTATTTTTAAACCCTTAGGAAAACATTAAAAAATAGCTGTTTCTAAACCCTTAGGAAAACAAACCACAACAATCCTGCCCTCTATATTCTCTCAATTTTAAGTTTAAATCAATTTAGAATAAAAGCTATAATTATGTTCCCAAATTGCCTCTGTCTGTAGTATGGGAATAGGACTCCCTTTGTTAGGCAGAAAGATCTCAGCAGGATGAAAAGATGGTGGGGCCCACCAAGAACTCAAGAACAGAGGAGAACAAATTCACCCCCCCAAGGTATTTGGTGCTGTGACTCGGATTCCTGCTCCAGGTAAGCCGCATGTGCCTTGCCCCCTGACTGGAGGCACTCACCATCTGCCTATTCTCTGGGAATCCTTCCCTTCCTTTTTGTCTCTCACAGAATATGTCCATGCAGAGACTTCCTTTTCTGTGTTCTCAAATTTCTCCTACTCACTGCATTTTTTTCTTCCCTTCCTCCAAGTTTTTTGTTTTTGTATTATCTGCATGTCAGCTAACTGGGGTAGCCCCCTGGAGACCCCTGTATCATGATCCCCTCAGCAGTGAGATGTCCACCCAGTCTGGCTTAAGGCAGTACCTGCTTGTGCTCGCCTTGTGGGGACCCCCTCCCTAGAAGGCAGGTCACCATTGGGTCCTTGAGAATGTTGCCCAGAGCAGCCAGGAGATCTCTCCTGTTACCCTCTTCTTCACCAGTGGCTCCCCACGGCAGCTAAGAGCCTTTCACTCACCTTGATTATATGACCCTTTGTCCCTTTTGTGCGGAGTTCTATCATCAAGTCTGCTCTGTTGGCTCTAGTTTCCATTTAGAGGGGAACAGACTTTTACTGTGATGGGATCTGTAAGTCTGACCTAACTGACTTTCCATCCCAAACCACCTCTCCTGCCTGGCAGGCAGCCTGAGGGAGCAACATAGCCTAGGGCCAAAACCTCTGCCCCTCACTCTGGGGCCTGACTTCCACCCTCCTTGTCTCTCTGATAGCAAGCTCAACTTCCCGCTTTCTTTTCTGGGAATTTACCCATCTTTCCCACCTTAATGTTAAGTACCTCCTTCACTGTCCCCCTCCTATAAGCCCTTCCCCCTGTCTGCTTATTATAAGTCCACTCCTTGTTATTCTTCTCAATTTTTATTTATTTCTTCTCTGATCTTTATTATGTCCCTCCTTCTACCTACTTTGGAGCTCATTTGTTCTTCTTTTTCTAGTTTCATTAATTGTGAGTTTGGACTGTTCATTTAGGATTGTTCTTATTTCTTGAGGTAAGCCTGTGCTGCAGTATGCTTTCCTCTTAGAACAGCCTTTGCTGTGTCCCACAGGTTTTGGGGTGTTGAGTTGTTGTTTTCATTTGTCGCCATATATTGCTTGATCTCTGTTTTTATTTGGTCATTGGTACATTGATTATTTAGGAGCATGTTGTTAAGCCTCCATGTGTTTGTGGGATTTTTAGTTTTCTTTGCATAATTTACTTGTAGTCTCATACCTTTGTGGTCTGAGAAGCTGGTTGGCACAATTTCGATTTTTTTGAATTTACTGAGGCTTGTTTTGTGTTGGCCATGAATTCTTAATCTCCTTGTCAAGCTTGTTGCTTCAGAACAGGAAATCCAACTCCAGATGTGCCTCAGACAAAGATTTCAACCTCTCTTTGACAAGCAGCAAAGAAACTAGCTGATCAGGTTTCTCAGATTTATCACTGGCTCTCAGAATCATGGGGAGTTTAGTCCCACTTTAGGGACAGAGCATTCTACTACTTTTTGTTGGGCCCCTACTATGCTTTTCCTAACCACACTCTTTGAACCATGCTTACTAAATCTCTTAACTAAATTTATTTCTTAGAGACTACAGTCCCTCAAGATTAAAGTTCTGTTATGAAAATTCAAGCCCTTACCTACTGATGAATTAGCCAATTTCCTGAGACCCCAGATGGGCACCCTGAAAGAAGAGTGGGAACTCAACAGTTCAAGCAGGTTTATTGCTGAACCTGAGAGGGACCCCTCTGTCCTGGCCAGAAGAACAAAGGAAAGAGAGTCTCTAACAGGTCAAGAGGATTTTTATTGTCAGGGTTTTTGGCAGTGGGTGGGGGGGTGGTCAGGGGAAAGGTGGGCTTGTGGCTTGCTGATGTGTCCTCTGGAGGATGCTTGTAGCCTAAGTAAGATGGCACCTACGTTTCTCTGAGATGGTGGAGGGTGAAAGGTGGTACTCAGGTCCAGATTCTATCACACCCTTACTGTCCTAATCTCCACCATCGCTGCTGTCAGCAAGCAGAGGGGCCCAAAAAGACTACACTGTCCCTCACAAGCAAGAAGTAATGAGAGTGGTCATCACCCCTCACCCCAACTGGTCCCAACTGCTTGAGGGGGGAATGTTAGGCAGAAAGACAGATATGAAAGGGATGAAAGAGGGTGGGGCCCACCAAGAACTCAGGGCGTTAATCAGATAAAGCCAGAGAGCCAGAAAGGACTCACAGAGTTAACACCCTTTGCAATGTGAGTTCATTACACATGCTCTGAATCTGGTCTGACCTTAAGACTTGCTCCAGCTAATGCAAGTGAGATAGGACAGAGACATGGGATAAGATCATATATATCCCATAATGTTTGTCATCCAGCAACCATGGCTAGCAGTGTGTCACTTCTTAACCCTCTTTGGCCCAGGAGCAGTGGTGCTGAGGCAGACTGATTGCCTCTGTAGCTCCACAAACCTGGAGGGTTGATGATTAGGGAAACTGGGGCTCCTTCACAGCCATCTCTCCTCTGCCAATGTCTAAAAGAACCTGGAGAGCCATTGGCCCTAGTTTTATATGAAATCTGTCTAAATCTCCTGGGAAGGTGGGAGGAAGCATCTGATTCTAGGCTATGTACAAACAGGGACATTGAGGCAGGGAGGTTGAAGTAATTGAGTGGGGAGGTGGTAACAGGCAAGTGCTTGTCTCTGGCAGGCTAGTCTTTGTGCAATGAACTTGGGCTCCTTTTCACCCACTAAAGAATCAGACAACAAAGAAGCAAGAAGGTATATCCAGTATGGCTGGACTCGAAAGAAGTTTTTCAGGGCAAACTGGTTAAGAAGTGGACATGTGTGCACATGACCAGGACCAACCCTATAACCACATGGGGAAAAATCAGTAGGAAGAAACTTCCAAGAGAACTGAAGTAGGACATATTTGGTGGACTCGGATTCTGAAGGTGACAGCGGTCCAAAGGGTAAACGGGTTAACTGGGTAGCTTTGTGGGGTAAGTGATCGATCAGATTTGAGACAGAATTTAGTTGTAAGCATCAGTCCTCTGCCTTTCATGGTTGGGCTTCACAGAATGAGATTCTGGGAGCTGAAGAAAATGGAATTTTACTGTTTCGCTATCTAATCCTGGGAGAGTGGCTCTTTTTCTACGACCTAGTTGAACTATCTTGAAATAGGAGAATTACCCTGAATTCAAAGGGAGATTCTGTAACTGAAATGCTCATTTTGAGTGTTTAAAAGCCTGGAGATGGCATTTAAGGTTCTAAATTTTGTCTAACATATCCTGAAACTAACTCCACCCAAGGCCCCACCCATAGGATAAAGGTCTTCTCTGGTCTTGGGCTCACTCACTCCTCCCACTCCCAACCAGATTCTACCTGTTAGAGATATGGCCTTCCCAGATTAGATTTATCAGTAAAAGCAAAGAAAGACCAGGAAGAAAAGGAAGAATAAAAAGTAAGTGACTTCCATGTTGAATTTGCAGTCATAATATGTATTTGCAGGATGAATCGGATAATACATTTGAAAGTGCTTTGTGACATGTAACATGTTAACATGATAATGAAAGGGATTATTGCTCCTGAAAAGATCAGGAACTATGCTCTATTCAGTGCTGGACCTCTAGGACCTAGTCCAGTGTCTGGCACATGGGTCTTTTTTTTATTTAATTTTTTATTAAGGTATTGATATACACTTTTATGAAGGCTTCACATGAATAAACAATATGCTTACTACATTTACCTATATTATCAAGTCCCCACCCATACCCCAATGCAGTCACTGTCCATCAGTGTAGTGGGTCTTTTTTTAAAATTAAACTTTCAATTATTAAAAGTTTTTATTATATAAAGGTAGGAAGAATAGCTTACTGCACCTCCATGTATCCAGCTTCAAACTGTTAGCAACTTATCACATAGGCATTTCATTAATGCTTTTCAAGGAGGGAGTTTGGCAGTTTCTTAGATATAATTTACTCCATCCTTCTTTTCTTTAGAAGATAATGATCAATATGAACAATAACATCAGAAAACACATTTCCTATACTTCTCATTTAATCCCATATGAGAAAAACAGGTGAAATTCTTAGGGACACTTTTTATTCTGGGTTATTTCATAAAAGAACCATATAATGAACCCCAGTAAAGAGCAGGACCTCAAACTATTTGCTATTCATGCCTGTGATTGTCCAACCTCAGAGTTAAAACATTTTAGCATGACAGGTGAGTGCTGGGAGGCGGCTAAAAACAATACTAGTCCCTAGGGCTGACTTGTAGGGCCATCGGCCCTTTGCTTTGACCGTGATGTGGATGGAATCGGGCCAAAGTTTCCATGTTTCTTGGTGTTTCTAGTTTATCTTTGACCTTTGTCCTGCAGGTAGGTTCTCTATCTCCAGGGACACAGATATCAGGTAGGCAAGTATGATATATTTGCCTCAACAGCCTTTGGCAATTTCCAACCTTGTTTTCTGGGAAGACCAGGGTGTTGAAAAGCCCTCCGGTGGTCTGGATTGCGATGGACATCTAGCCATGAAGCTGTGAGTGTCTGGGTGAGTCACTTCCCTTTCAGGTTTCTACATTTGGGTTACATTTTTGGTGTAGTGACATAGTGGAGAAAGTACAGCCTTTACAGTAAAAGAGACCAGGGCTTGAATTCCATCTCTACATGTTTCCCTTATTTCTCATCTGCAAATGGAGTTTTTTTTGCTATCATTAATCTGCAATTACATGAAGAACACTATGTTTACCAGGCTCCCCCCCTCACCAAGTCCTCCCCACACCCCTTACTACAGTCACTCTCCATCAGTGTAACAAGATGCTGTATAATCACCACCTGTCTTCTCTGTGTTGCACAGCCCTCCCTGTACCACCCCCCCGCAACACTATACATACATGCTAATTGTAATGCCCTCTTTTTTTTCCCTGCCCTTATCCCTCCCTTCCCACCCATTGTCCCCAGTCCCTTTCCCTTTGGTAACTGTTAGTCCATTCTTGGGTTCTGTGAGTCTGCTGCTGTTTTGTTCCTTCAGTTTTTCTTTGTTCTTATACTCCACATATGAGTGAAATCATTTGGTACTTGTCTTTCTCCACCTGGCTTATTTCACTGAGCATAATACCCTCTAGCTCCATCCATGTTGTTGCAAATGATAGGATTTGTTTTCTTCTCATGGCTGAATAGTATTCCATTGTGTATATGTACCACATCTTCTTTATCCATTCCTCTACTGATGGACACTTAGGTTGCTTCCATATCTTGGCTATTGTAAACAGTGCTGTGATAAACATAGGGATGCATATGTCTTTTTGCATCAGGGATCTTGTTTTCTTTGGGTAAATTCCTAGGAGAGGAATTCCTGGATCAAGTGGTATTTCTATTGTTAGCTTTTTGAGGAACCTCCATATTGCTTTCCACAATGGTTGAACTAATTTACATTCCCACCAGTAGTGTAGGAGGGTTCCCTTTTCTATGCATCCTTGCCAGCATTTGTTGTTCCTTGTCTTTTGGATGTTGGCCATCCTAACTGGTGTGAGGTGATATCTCATTGTGGTTTTAATTTGCATTTCCCTCATAATTAGTGATGTGGAGCATCTTTTCATGTGCCTGTTGGCCATCTGAATTTCTTCTTTGGAGAAGTGTCTGTTCATATCCCCCACCCATTTTTTAATAGGGTTATTTGCTTTTGGGTGTTGAGGCATGTGAGTTCTTTATGTATTTTGGATGTTAATCCCTTATTGGATATGTTGTTTATGA
Organism: Manis javanica; assembly: GCF_040802235.1. Classification (NCBI taxonomy): domain Eukaryota; kingdom Metazoa; phylum Chordata; class Mammalia; order Pholidota; family Manidae; genus Manis; species Manis javanica. The sequence continues at coordinate 85,287,360 of NC_133169.1, read as the reverse complement.
ATGTAGTCTCCCATACTGTAGGATGCCTTTTTGTTCTACTGGTGTCCTTTGCTGTAGAGAAGGTTTTTCTTTTTTTTGAGAGGGCATCTCTCATATTTATTGATCAAATGGTTGTTAACAACAATAAAATTCTGTATAGGGGACTTAATGCACAATCATTAATCAACCCCAAGCCTAATTCTCAACAGTCTCCAATCTTCTGAAGCATAACGAACAAGTTCTTACATGGTGAACAAATTCTTACTTAGTGAATAAGTTCTTACATGGTGAACAGTCCAAGGGCAGTCATCACAGAAACTTTCGGTTTTGATCACGCATTATTAACTATAAACAATCAGGTCAAATGTGAATATTCGTTTGATTTTTATACTTGATTTATATGTGAATCCCACATTTCTCCCTTATTATTATTATTATTATTATTTTTAATAAAATGCTGAAGTGGTAGGTAGATGCAAGATAAAGGTAGAAAACATAGTTTAGTGCTGTAAGAGGGGAAATGTATAGATGATCAGGTGTGTGTCTCTAGACTAAGTATTAATCCAAGCTAGACAAGGGCAATAAAACATCCACAGATGCAGAAGATTTCTCTCAAAACAGGGGGGTGAGGTTCTAAGCCTCACCTCTGTCGATCCCCAATTTCTCACCTGATGGCCCCCCTGCGACTGTGCCTGTCTTAGGTTGTTCCTCCCTTGAGGAATCTTACCCGTCTCTAGCTAACCAGTGATCTTCTGGGGCCATACAGGGAAATGTAAAGTTGGTAAGTGAGAGAGAAGCAATATTGTTTGAAAAGGTTAGCTTTTTACTTCTTTGCAGATTTATGCCCTGTGGCTTCTATGCCCAGCATTTGTCTTGAGGTATCTTTACCACTTGTAAGAATTATGATACTTGGTAATTTTGATATGAGGCACGAATTGTAGAGAAGGTTTTTAGTTTGATATAGTCCCATTTGTTCATTTTTGCTTTTGTTTCCCTTGCCCAAAGAGATGTGTTTAGGAGAAAGTTGTCCATGTTTATATTCAAGAGATTTTTGCCTATGTTTTCTTCTAAGAGTTTTACGGTTTCATGACCTTACATTCAGGTCTTTGATCCATTTCAAGTTTGCTTTTGTGTACAGGGTTAGACAATGATCCAGTTTTATTCTCTTACATGGAGCTGTCCAGTTTTGCCAACACCAGCTGTTGAAGAGGCTGTCATTTCCCCATTGTATATCCAAGGCTTCTTTATCATATATACATTGCTAAACTTAAAAAAAATTTTAAAGTTGTGAATAATTTTAAAGTTATATATATAGTTTAAAAATAATTATGAAAAACCCCACATACCTTCCACCCAGCTTGAGAAGTAGAATATTATACAACCTCTGAAGGTCCTTAGTGGAGCTGCCATCACTGTGGAGCAAACTGGGCGCTGCGTGGAGACCCTCGCCAAGGGGAGGGAGAGTTCCCTCTGGAGGGCGGGGTTTTTCTTGGGCACAAAGTCACAACCTGCTGCTAGGCAGTGGACACACTGGGCTGCTGTTTTTTTAATTCATCTGCCCAGAGAATGTTCCGTTTTCATTTCCATAGAGGCCACTTGTAGGCTCACGCAGCCCTGTTCCTGGGGAGGTTGTGGTGGCGGGAGTTTCCCACCTATATGCTCCATACCCTCCATTAGAAGTAACAAGTATACTGAATTTCGAGTTATTCTCTTATTTTAGCATTGCTAAAAAGAAAAAGCAAGCCCCAAATGGAGTCACTGTGCTAATCCCCACCGAGACTTAATACCTAACTGCAGTCCAGGAGTGAAATTTTAAACCAGTCAGTCTGCTGCACTAGTGAGGTATTTGACTAATGAAATCTCTTGCCTTCCGCTAAAGGAAGGTAATTTTGCCTGAAATATTCCACTTTTTTCACTTTGTCCCACCCATCTTCTGCCTATAAAAACTTTCCATTTTGTACAACTCTCCTTGGAGCTCCTTTCTACTTGTTAGATGGGATGCTGCCATAAATTGTTGAATAAAGCCAATCGGATCTTCACATTCACTCAGCTGAATTCTTTTAACATTTTACCATATATGTACGTATCCTCATAGATCATCTACCTCTCTTTTTTCTCCTAAAAATGTCATTTGCCATTGCATTAATTTTTTTAGTATTGCTCTACAAAATTACCACAAACTTAATGGCTTAAAACAATACAAATTCATATGTCGGGGAAAGGAGGATATGGGAAGTCTCTGTACCTTCTGCTCAATTTTGCTGTGAACATAAAACTGCTCTAATGTCTATTTTTTTTAAAAAGGCATTAAATACTAGCATTAAGGGAAGCTGTGAACACTCTGATCTTCACTTTTCTATGAATCTAAAATTATTACAAAATAAAAAGTTGTTTGAAATAACAACACAAACTATCTTACAGTTCTGTAGGTTGAAAGTCTGACCTGGCTGTCACTGGGCCAAAATTAGGGCTCCTGGGGAAAATCTAGGGGCTTCTAGGGAAGAAGCTATTTCCTTGCTTTCCTTAGCTTCTACAAGTTGTCCACACTCCTTGGCTCCTGGCCGCCAGCCCTCTTCAGAGCCAGCAATGGTGGGCTCAGTTTCACATCTAATCACTCTAATATTTCCTGCCTCCTCTCCCATTTATAAAGACTCTGTGGTTATACCAGGCCCATCCATATTGTCCAGGGTAATCTCTCCATCTCTGTGTCAATTGATTAGCAACCTCAATTCCCCTTTGTCATGAAACCTAACACATTCACAAGTTCCAGGGAGTAGAATGTGGACATCCCTGTGACCTCATCATTCTGCCTACCACAGCCATCTTTGTGTATCCCTTTATCACGCGATTGCTCTACTTACCATCTAAATAACTATTATTTCCTTGTTACAAATAGCTCACTCCGTTTATCAAGTCTGAGTTGTTCTCTGAGCAAGTGGAAAGGATAAATGCCTTTATTTTGACATAGTGACAGTGTTTGGACACAAAGTGACTATTAAATCTTTCTCTGGATATCAAACTCTGGGTATTTATCAATAGCTTCAAGTTCAGCTTCAGGAGAAAATAAGGTGATTCAGATACTACCACTTAAGCTTCCCATTGTTTCCAGCCTTTTAAATTGCAAAATGAAGACTTGTAAAAAAAGGACAGAAACCATAAATGCGTGGTACAAAAAGGAATTCTAAAGCAAATATCTGTGTAGCCATCACCCAATTCAAGAAATAGTGCATTGATCACACCCCTTCCCCAGAGTGTCCTTTATGGACCTTGTCATCACTTACCTCCTCTCTCCTCTTAGAAATAAGTCACTATCCTAACTTTTGTGGTAATCAGTTCCTGCTTTGTCTCTGTAGTTTTACCTCCAATGCATGTATTTCCAAACAATATAGTTGAGTTTCTGATTTTGAATTACATAAAAGAGCCACACTGTATGTTTCTTTTGTATTTTATTTACCTTCTATATTATAAAATTCAACCATGTTGTTACCTGTAGGTTTAGCTTTAGTTTACTTATTATTCATTGCTGTATGTATTTCATTGTATGGGCCATTCTTCTGTGGCTGGAATTTTGTGTTGTTTCCATTTTGGGGCTATTATTAATTGGGGCTACTATTTAATCAATGCAGCTAACTTTTCTGTCATGTATTCTGGTACCTAAGTACACAGTTATCCAGGGTTATACTCCAGAGGGGAATTAGTTAGAATTTTTGTCTTCAATTTTAGTGGGTAATGCTATTTCTTATTCACCAATAGCAGTGAATTAGATTCGTTTTCCGCATCCTTGCTAACACTCGGTATTGTCAGGCATGAATTTCAGCCATTCTGGTGGGCATATTGTGGTGATGTACAGTTGTATTTCATTTTAGTTTGCTTTTCTCTGGTTGCTAATATAGTTGAGTATTATTCATACATTTATTGGCCATTTGGATTTCCTCCTATGTGCAGAAGCTATAAAAAAGTTTTTTTGGGGTGAAATTTCACATTGGATTGTATTTTAAAAAATTTTATTGATTTCTAGGAGTTCTGCATATAATATGGGTAACAGTTTATTGGGGAGTTGAATGCTTTGTAAGTAAGTTCTACAGTTCTTTGGCTTGAGTTTTCACTCTTTTTATGGTGTCAAATATAATTTAGCTGAATTTATCAATCATTTCCCTAGGGTTAGAGTGTGTTTTAAGAATAATGAAGGCATTCTTGTATATTATCTTTTTTAAGCATGTTTTAAAATATTTTTTGTGAAATATTCATATAGAAAAATGCCCCAGAGAGATATACAGCTCAATAATAATTTAATACAAACACTCATGCAACTACCACTCAAGTCAAGTAATGGAACATTGTTTAGTGGTCAGACAACCCAGTCTTGCCCCTCCTCCCCAAAGGAATCAGTACCATGACCTATGTTAATCACTCTTGGCCTTTTCTTTTTTTTTTAGGTAATTAATATTTATTATAGAAAATACAGAATAAAATTATAAAGGAGAAAAAAATCACATAAATTTCATCTAACAAGAGATGACCATTTTCTCTTACTGGGTTGTTTTCTTCTAGGTTTTGTTTTTTGGTCTAGACATACATATTAATATATACCAATTTTATAAAATTCGTAGGGTATTCTATTGCCTCCACAACATCCGCTGCAGTCCACATTGTTTGACAGGCTTCAGGAATGGGTCCCAACTGGGTAAGGCAATGAGCACTTCCTATTTCCCTAGGCACAGGATTGGGTCACGGACATACTACTGAAATATAAGGAAACTTTGGCTGAGATGTTTTGAGAAAGTAAGCTTATTTCCTCCCATGAGGACTCTTGGCCTTTTTAAAGAAAAAAATTTTCCACCTAAATATGTACCCCTAAAACATGATGGTTTAGTTTTGCTGGGTTTTTTTTGAAAAACATTGTTATATTTAGTTAAAAAATTTTTTTAATATAGGAAGTTAGTTTTACTTAAAAATTTTTTGGAGTATAAAGTACATATGGAGAAGTATATAAATCATAAGAAGATAGCTGGATAATCAACCCTAAGTGAATATACCCATGCAACCACCTCCCAGGTGAAGACAAAGAATATCCCCTCATGACTCTTTTCCCAATCACTGACTCCTTCCTTCTCAAAAAAGGCTTCCCTCCTTAACTACAATCCTGATGTCTAAAGCCATAGTTCAGTTTTCCCTGATTTTGAAAATTATTTAAATGAAATCAGAAAGTATGTGTTTGTACCTGGCTTCTTTCATTTATATTATTTTTGTGTGATTCATCACATTGATGCTTATAGCTATAGTTTGTTCATTTTCATTGTTGCATATAAGTATACTAGAATTTACCACTCCTTATTCTATTATTGATAGCTATTTGCGTCTCCATTTTTTTGCCATTATGAAAAACGCAGATACGTACATTTTTGTACAGGTCTTTAATGCATTTGTGCACACATTTTACTGGGTATGAGTAACACTGATAAAGTTTAGGGTACGTGTATATTAAACTAGTCTGAATATATACTTTCAATCTTTTAAAAAAACCTTTAACCTTTCCGTATTCTTATGTATGCAGTAAACATTTGGCTGCATTCAAAAAATTTGATTTGACATTTTTTTGCCTTTTCATTGAAGAATTCATATACTTACATTGATTGTGATTACTCATATACTTGGATTTATTCTACTAATTCTTACTATTTGTCCTGCCTTTAAAATCTCTTATCCATTTCTTAAATTAAGTTCCTCCCGGTTTGTTTTATTCTCTGTAATAAACTGGAAATAAACTTTTATTTATTTTAGTGATTACACAAAGTTTGACATGAATATTTAACTAAACTGTAAACAATATATTTAGTATCCTCTTAAACAGCACAGTTTTATAATACTTTAACTTCATTTATACTCCCAATATATGTAAAATTATTCAATAATAGTCAAATTTAGACATTATTGCTATTAATTTTGGACAGTTTAGATTTACAGTGTGTTTACAATTAGCTTTGGTCACCATTACTTCTTGTATTTTGGATCTCATGGTACTACTACCCTTTTTCCATATGTACATCCTTTAGCATTTCTTTTGATGAACATCTATTGGTAGTAAATTCTTTTTTTAAAAATCTGAACTTTTTTCTCATTTTTCAAGCGTTATATAGTTTGTCTGAAAATGTTTTTATTTTGCTCTTGTCCTTAAAATATAGTTTCACTGGATATAGAATATGGAGTGGGTTGATGGCAATTTTCTAATGTTTTGAAGATACATCCAGTGTTTTCTGACTTCCACTGTTGGTGTAGAAAGGTCAGTTGTAAGCCGAATGTCATTTCTTTTAAGTTTATTGTCTTCTTTTGCTGCCTAATTGAAGGATTCCCTCTTTCTCTGATGTCCTGAATGTTCACTATGAAGTGACTAAGTGTGGATTTCATTTTTTCAGCATGGCAGTTTTTGGTATTTCAGAATGTAGTATATTTATCTTCAATTCTGGAAAATGTTCAGCCATTATTTTGTTGAATATTACCTTTCCTCCATTCTATAATCTCTTTCAATTCTAATTAGACATTTGTTGAATCCTTTTACCCTATCCAGCATGCATCTCAACTTCTCTTTCATATTTTCCATTTCTTTGTCTCTCTGTGTTATATTGTACAGTTCTTCAAATGATCTTTCAATTAACTAATTCTCCCTTCATCTGATGGTTAGCTTATCCTTTGGGTTTCTAATTTCAAATATTATAATCTTTATTTCTGCAAGTTCATTTGGCTCTTTTCCAAATATGTGTGGTCAATTAAAAAAAATTTTGTTATCATTAATCTACAATTACATGAAGAACATTATGTTTACTAGGCTCCCCCCTTCACCAAGTCCCCCTAAGAAACCCCATTACAGTCACTGTCCATCAGCATAGTAAGATGCTGTAGAATCACTACTTGTCTTCTCTGTGTTGTACAGCCCTCCCCATGCCCCCACCCCACATTATACATGCTAATCATAATGCCCCCTTTCTTTTTCCCTGCCCTTATCCCTCCCTTCCCACCCATCCTCCCCAGTCCTTTTCCCTTTGGTAACTGTTAGTTCATTCCATTCTTGGGTTCTGTGATTCTGCTGCTGTTTATTTTTATTTTTATTTTGGTATTATTAATCTACAATTACATGAAGGACATTATGTTTGCTAGGCTCCCCCCTTCACCAAGTCCCCCCCACATCCCCGTTCACAGTCACTGTCCATCAAAATAGTAAGATGCTGTAAAATCACTACTTGTCACCAAGTTCATAGTCACTGTCCTTCAACATAGTAAGATGATGTAAAATCACTACTTGTCTTCTCTGTGTTGCACAGCCCTCCCTGTGCCCCCCCAACACTATACATGCTAATCGTAATGCCCCCTTTCTTTTCTTCCCGCCCTTATCCCTCCCTTCCCACCCGTCCTCCCCAGTCCCTTTCCCTTTGGTAACTATTAGTCCATTCTTGGTTTCTGTGCTTCTGCTGCTGTTTTGTTCCTTCAGTTTTCTTTTGTTCTTATACTCCACATATGAGTGAGATCATTTGGTACTTGTCTTTCTCTGCCTGGCTTATTTCACTGAGCATAATACCCTCTAGCTCCATCCATGTTGTTGCAAATGGTAGGATTTGTTTTCTTCTTATGGCTGAATAATATTCCATTGTGTATATGTACCACATCTTCTTTATTCATTCCTCTACTGATGGACACTTAAGTTGCTTCAATTTCTTGGCTATTGTAAATAGTGCTGCGATAAACATAGGGGTGCACCTGTCTTTTTCAAACTGGGCTGATGCATTTTTAGGGTAAATTCCTAGAAGTGGAATTCCTGTGTCAACTGGTATTTCTATTTTGAGCTTTTTGAGGAGCCTCCATACTGCTTTCCACAATGGTTGAACTAATTTACATTCCTACCAGCAGTGTAGGAGGGTTCCCCTTTCTCCACAACCTCACCAACATTTGTTGTTGTTTGTCTTTTGGATGGTGGCCATCCTAACTGGTGTGAGGTGGTATCTCATTGTGGTTTTAATTTGCATTTCTCTGATGACTAGCGATGTGGAGCATCTTTTCATGTGTTTGTTGGCCATCTGAATTTCTTTGTTGGAGAACTGTCTGTTCAGCTCCTCTGCCCATTTTTTAATTGGATTATTTGCTTTTTGTGTGTTGAGGTGTGTGAGCTCTTTATATATTTTGGATGTCAACCCTTTATCGGATCTGTGAATATATTCTCCCTCTGGTCAATTTTGATAGTCTTATTACCTCATTATTTTTATTTCCTATAATCCCTGTATAATCCTTAAAAAATGTTAAACATACTAAAGGAAAAACTGTTTTCTCTACTCACTGCACTTCTGACACCAGAAGTGTAGGTTTTTCACATCAAACAAGTCTCCTAATTCTCTGCAGACATAACTAATGAGGTGACTTAGGGTGGGACCCCTAGATAGTTGGTTCCAGAAAGATTAAATGATTAGAGGGTCAGAAGTTTTAGCCCCACCCCTGACCTCCTGCAAATGGAGAGGAACTAGAGATAAGTGTCCTACAGTTTAATTCAATTCTGACAGTAATTTCTTGGAGTTAGTGCAGATCCTGCAGGGTAAAGGCTCAGTCTCATCAGACTGTCCCCCACTTCAGATACCAACTGCAAGTAGTGGGTCCCTGAGTTATCCACACTTTTGTCTGACTTTGACTACAGACTAAATCAGGGGTTCTCATGACCCTCTCCTTAGGTTCATAGATCCCAGGAAAACACTTTTCTGTTACTGGTTTATTAGAAAAGACATTATAACGAATACAAATGAACAGCCAGATGAAGAGGTACATACGTGAGGTCCAGAATGGTCCTGAGCTCAATATAAGATTTGACAGTTGAAGGGAAAATTGGTTAACTGAAGGATTGTCTGAAAGTGATCAAATTTATAGTTTTCAGTTCAGGATTTTCTGGGTGACACAGGTAGTGTGAAATTCTGGCCCCTCCACAGTATAATTATAAACTTGTTTAGGAATTCTCAGAGGAGAGTTTTATACTTTTGTACTCCATCCCCAGGTAAGGTGGAGACAGTCAGGTATCCTTATCCTTTCCCTCAAGACTTTTTACTTGTTCTTGCACTGGGGATGTAGCCCTTCAAGGACCTTAGTTTGGGGAGGTCACCAGTGTGGTTTACGGGCAAGATGACAGGGGCCCAGAGAGCAGGGATGCTGTGTTCAACCCAGATGAGGTCACGGAGGCTGCCCAGATAAAGGGACACTTAGGACACTAAAACTGAACTTAGGCTTATTGAACAATAAGTGAGTCTGCTGTGTAATGGGCATAATTACATTGTGTTCACCACAAGGCAGAAATTATGTCTAATGTGTTCATTGCTGTGTCGTTAGCACTTAGCACAGTACCTGGCACATACTAGGTGCACAATAAGTATTTTTAAGTGTATGAATGAGTAATAGGTACCAGAGTATTCCAGGTGGAGGAAAACAATATATACAAAGAAAACACGAATAAATAAATAGAAAACCCTTATTAAAAAATAACAAATTTGGTTAAACAAAGGGCCATTTGTCTTTTCAACGTGTTTTTACAGTACTTGTTTTTGGTAAGACACTTATTTAGGATACAGAGAGTGCCATCCTGTAATAGGGACAATAAGACACATATATAACAACTATCCCACTTTTCCTGTGTACCAAGTTTGATTTCTCTCTTACTATGAAAGCCTAAAATAAGGGTGTGAGCCTTCATGCTTCAGAGCTTCTCTGCCAATAAGCATGATGATTGGGAAAACACTAAATGCTTCTGCAGATCATTATACCCTTGTCTTTAGTGGAAAAGAGCAGTCGGTTGTAAATGTTTGTCAAAAGTTTGTCAAAAATAAGATTGTAGTTAGATTGTGATCTGCAAATATTTGGGCTGTCAGTTTGCCATAGGAGGTGCGGTTCTAATGAAAGGAATCTAGAAGGAGCCTCGCTGGTAAAATGGTGGGAAGGCCAAAAGCTTAGGGCTTGTAAAGAAGAGTCAGGATATACAGACCGGAAGGCCCTGCCTGGATTTCTGGCTAAAGGGGCAGGAGGCCCATGGTTTTCTGATCATAACTTCATTGAATCTCTGAGCATATTTTTCTTTCCCTTATATGGATATAGAAAAAGGGAAAAGGAGAATGTGATATCTATTCTTTTTGTTTTTTTTAACAATAGAAGTTCTGATTGTGCAAAAAATATCTAGTTGATTATAAGGAATTTAATCAAGAAGTCAAAACAACTTAGTCTTAAAGCGGATGATCTCTTTGGCTTATGTTATTGTCTGAATAACACTGAATTCCAAGTAAGCAGGCTAAAAATGTGGACTTGGCATAGATGAGAGTTACTGTTAATTGTTCCAGCTCCTGAAACTGGATGGCACCAGTGGCTGTGAGTGAATATAGAAGCATTTCAGTTGATTTCTCAACATTATGTTAACTTTGGTTTTACTCCAAAAATATTCTATTCTTGAGATATGTAAAATGAAGCTTTTTCAGGGCGGAGGTCATAATTATATCTCCTAACAGTGCCTGGTCCATAACTGCTCAAGAAATATGTGTTGAATAAAAAAATGGCACAAAAGTTACTTTGGGTTGTTAAGATCAGAACAGTATTTGCCATTATTTTGGATGCTGGCGTGGGATTTGTACACTCTGGAACAGTTTCTTCTCTTTGCAGCTAGTAATATTTTTTGTTTATGAAGAACACGCATTTTTACACAAATGGCACAATGATCCTGGGGAAAGTGGCAGAGATTTCCACTGCATTCCTCAGAAGAACCAGCAACAATGGTGAGTTGCTTATCAAAATATTTTAACTTTGTTGGGTTTTTAGTTCTTTCTTTCTCCCTATAGAGATGAGCACTTCAAGAAAGAGAAAATTATTTAGCTGAGTTTGGTTGAATTTGATAGCATTTTACTGCTGTGTGGGAGACAGGGTAGTTACAACTTCATCTCCTTGTGCAGTAGTTTTTACTGTACACAAAACTGTATATATTTTCCCATCATTATCTACACTTATGCCTTATTCTGTAAGTGTGCAGTATAAATTTGCTTTTAACTAGGGAGGAGGTGTCCCCATATTTATTGTAACTCACAAGGTTTAGAAGATCTTAAAACTGTACCAAGAGTTTAGGGCTATTGATTTTCATTTCAAAACAAATGTATAAACATTTAGCAACTTCTGCCAAGTAAGGTTTCCGCATGGGGCCTCATTCAGAGCCATAAAAACCCACATACGGTGGCAAAACATTTCCAGAGACTTCTTTAGGCCTCTGAAAGCAGTATAGGAGAAAAGAGTGAAAAAACTGTAGTATATGGCTTATAAAACACTTTTATGCTTACCAATACATTTCAGTATTATTTTTCCTATTTTGCCAATGGGGATTCTAAGGTACATTTAGGTTAAGTACCTTGACCAGAGTCACATGGCTAGAACTTGAATGCAGGCTTTCTTATTACAAGTTCAGTGTGTTTATTCCAAGTACATCATTCATAATTATTAAATGTTTGCTGCATCTACTTTACTTTTTAAGTGATAAAATTGGTAGGGATGGGATATGTCTTTTTGGTTCTTGGTGGCTCCTGTTTCTTATGAATATTGTATTAAAAAAATAGCAGCTTTGACTGAAAAAAAGTGAATCTATAAGCTAGTACTCAAAATAGCCTTGGTCAGAGATGAGATCAGTAGGAGTGAGGAGAGCTGAATAGTGAGGTTTTCCTTACTGATGGCAGAAGAGAAGGGCTCAGCATCCTGCTGCATCCGGAAAAGCTGAGTTCAAACTAGTTTGCGGTAGGGGTGGGGTGAGGGGAGAAGTCCAGTGACATTGGTGGCCCTTGGCGGGGGGCCGGGCATGCTTAAGTCCTCTCTAGAATCTAGGGCATGGTCTGCGGTTGCAGCAAATATATATTCCTTCTATAGTGAACTGATGCATGACTTTACTTCTGAGAGGCATAAAGTCTTTGCTCAGATAAGCTGGGTAAAATGTTTGTGTCTCTGGGCTATAAAGTTATCTTGCAAAGAAATAACAAAGAAAAAAAAATCACCTCAAGTGATAATTTTCCTGTCAGGCCTCACCTCCAGCGGAAGTTTAGAGACACACCAGTCACTTCTGATCCTGGTCAAATAGCTCTCTGAGATGCTGTTTTCGATATTAGTTACATTAAAAAATGACATCTACATTGAAAGGTAGACCATTTGTAGGAAAAAGGAAAAAACAGTGTTATAATTTTGAGGTATTCTCTACAGTGACTGCCAAATGTAAGAGTTCTCTTTGTTCCAAGATGTTAGTTACATTTTCAACCAGATAATCCTTTGCTATGGAGGGGGCATCCTGTGCATTCTACGATGTTTAGCAGCTTCCTTGACCTCTACCCGTTTGATGCCAATAGCACCTTCTCAGTTTTGACGACAAAAAGTGTCTCCAGACAAGACCATAAAAATTATTCCTGGCTGAGAACTACTGTTTTAACCAAAGCACCAAGATGTTATAAAAAAAAAAAAACCCAACCACTGACCCCTCGAAAAAAATTCAGTAAAGTGAGCTCTGACATGGACTCCCCCTGTGAGTGAGAGGATTTAGACAAAATCAGGTACATAACTGTACATACGATGTCATAAAAGGTCAGGTGAGAATTACTGAGGATTGCTGTGGAGACCATTGGCTGCTCTACTGTGATTCTTACACAGATGCCTGCCTGCATTTTACCTCAAGCTGAGTGAGAGAGACCTTCAGTGGAACTTCTCAGGAGTACTTGAGATGTGTCTCTTGTCGTTAGAGAGGCACAGGGGACTTGTGTCTGCCTCCGGCCTGGAAAATACAGAGGACAAGAGAAGGGCGGGCAGCACAACAGAGGGCTGCTAGAGCTCATGAGATTGGTCTGTCTGGCTATTAGGGTGAGAAGTGCGTGAGAGCTTTGTGTGGACCACACAGAGCTGTCACTAGCCTAAACAGCACCATCAGAAAAAAGCTCTCCTTCCAGATACTTCAGCTCCATAGACTGGAAAATAGTCACACTAATTTAATTTGGATAAAACACTTTACTGCCACCTGCTGGAAAACTGTCAAAACCAATATACAAATCTACACAGAGGATGACGTAACGGACACTCCCGAGGATATGGAGCGTGTAACCTTGCACAACAATGTTGGGTGGCCCCAGGGCCGCTTGCTTGTAAGTGGGCCAGTGTAAAGGCTGTCTTAGATCCTACCTGACAGATCCTAAAGACCTTACCGACGAAAACAGCTTTCAAAATACAATAAGTTGGAAGCAGATCTTCAGATTTCTAGGGGCTAAAAGAGGGAGTAAAGGACTGCCAAAATAGAGTGCTTTTGCTCAGATGAAGGGAGCTCTGTGTGAGAATGGGGATGGTGGTGGGCTGACGTAGTAAGAAAGTATACAGCAGAAAAAAAGGCAGCTTTAAACATCTATCAGGTCCAGAGGGTTAAACCATCACATGGAAGCGAAAGTTAAGCACTTTCCTGCTCTTTCTTTTCTTCTCTCTGCCATCCTCTGCCTCTGGTTGGTAAGCTGAGAGACAACAAGAAAGACTAGGCATGATGCCTCTCCAGGGCAAGCTCTGAGCCAGCTGTCCCTCGCTGAAGATGGAGAAGTTTCACTCTTTGTGACTCAATGATTATAGGACTTCCTATTGCTAAGGGGACCATCGAACTCACAGGACTTGCCTGAATCAGATGTGCGACAGATCTCCCACTGCACAGGTTTAAAGGGATGTTTTTCAGAATTATACCCCTGCATCCTACGTGTTGAACATATCGATTACATATTATAAAGTAGGATCTGGAAAAGATATCTTTCAAGGAGGTCTTGGGTTTGAGAGAGGAAAATGGTCATGAAATCAATTCATTTGTTTTTTGAGAGCCCATTCTTTGGGAGTAGGGCATGTAAGTGCAAGAGTCCCTGTCCTTTGGGTGCTTTCAGGCATGGGTTTCATACTCAGAATAATGTACCTATTACACTCACTTATGTAAACAGCCTGTGTTGCATAGGTGGGGCAGGTTTAGGAGTGTTTTTACTTTTAACGATTACTCTCAAGTGTTTTACTTGCTTGTGATTAAGCTTTAGAGGCAGTCGTGTTGTTCCTGTTCTTCAAGCATGGAATCATAGGTAAAACTTCCATTTAGGATGTTTAAGGAGAGAGGCAAGGCTAATGCATAGGCTGCATCTTGACTGGGCTGCTATGAAACCAGGGGTCATGCTGGTCCTCCGTTTGGCAAATTCAGAAACATATTTCACTTCACTCAGGCTTAATGAGGTTCTGAGAAATTAATTTGGATAAAACAACTTTATAGTTCAACACAATGCACAGAAGCTGAATTTATTGAGGAAGACTGTATAGGTAGTACAGCTAGTACTGGTCATGTGCTTTGGACAACTGCTACTTAGTGGGTGTGCTTATTTATTTGAGACCCCTGGAGTGATGGGAAGACTACTGGATGAGAATCAAATCAGAGCATGGGCCTGTGTATATTCTTAAGGATATCCAAAATTTTAGTTTGCCAGGATATAAACTCAATAAAGCCAGGAATCTTATTTGCTGATGTATCCTGAGACAAAAATGTATTAAGCGTTCAGTAAGTATTTGTTCAGAGAGTTAATCTGAATTAAAGTTTTAAACTCCCAATAATGGATATTGGTCCTGGCCATCAGAATCAGTAGCCTCTCTTCTGGACAGAGTGGGAGCCCATAGTACATTCTTAGTCAGATTAGGCTGCTTCTAGAATCTTTATGGACCCCACCCTTCTTTTATGACAGCATCAACTGGGCATATGACACTTAAATTATAGACAATTTATTTTCATCTCTCTGATGAAATTTGGGAGCCACCCTGGCCTCTGTAACACATCTCTTTGGGTGACTTTTTGTTTTCTTTTTTTGAAAAATCTTGACACAAGTTCTATGAAAGTTTTACATTTTCCGGGTTACTGACTTCCAGCTCAGGCAGGTAGGGGACAACTGAATTGTGGTGGTTTGTATTTTTACAGATACTCAAAAGAGTTCTTTGTGTAGGTCTGGCTCTACCCGTCGTCAAGGAGTCCAAACGCAGAGCGCTGCGGTTTACTCAATGCAGGATCTCAAAGCCCTTAAGAAGCTAAAGCAGAGAAGAGATGGGCTGAGTATTCCTACCTCTGCGAGCTCGTGGGAGCTGCAGGGTCGGTCTGCGTGGCTGTGCAAGTACAGTGTCAGGCTCCTCAGTCGGCCTGCCTCTGAAAGTCTGGTTTAGTGTAGGACGCTCCCAGTGAACATGCAGCCTATCTATTTTTATATTCCCTGACGCTTTGGGCACCAGAGGCCATCTATGTTTCCTCTGGAGTCTTAGGTCACGTCCTTAGGTGAAGAGGAATTGGGGAGCCAGGCAGGGTCTCCGATCAGATCCCCATTGGATGGTGGATGTGAATCACTGCTTCGCTGTAACCGGGGGTTTTCTGTTAAGGTCTCCATGCCCCTCACCTGGATAAGGGCACCCAGGTTTTTCTGGCCTTCTGCAGCGGGGCATGGCCCCCTCCCTCCGCAGAGACGAGGAGCAACCTTGGTCTTCCGCATTTGCCCTTTATTCCCCCTACGTCCCCTCCCCAGTTTCCTCTCTTTCCAATCCTGCAGACTCAGGCCCGCTCCCGGCTTGTCGCATCCTAACTCAGGGGCCCAAATTTGGGGTGGGAGAAGAGCCGCGTTTCCAAGCCCACAGACTCCAAGGCAGTAGCCAGAGGTTGCGGGGCCCTCGCCCGGGCGGCCCGGGCGGCCCGCTCGCCCCGCCCCCACACGCGGACCCACCCCGCCCCCTCCCACGCACGTCACGTCCGGCCCGGCCCCCGCCCGCCCTCCGCCTTCCACTCTCCTCTCGCTCGCCTTTAGGGAGGGTCTGTGCCTCAGCCGCTGCCTCAGTAGCCGCTCCCGCCCCCTCCGTGTCTCCGTCGCCGCCACCGCCGGGGGCACCCGGGGGTCGCTAACCGGGCTGGCCCCGCGCCACGGCCGTCGCCTCAGCCTTCCTCCAGTGGCTGCCGAAAGAAAAGGCTCGCCGGTCGCGGAGTCACACGAGGCCTCAGTTCTCGCCCTCTTGTCGTTGCCGCGGGTCCTGGAGAAGCGGCCGCGGCCAGGGAACTGGGCGTCGTGGTTCCAACGGTAGGCGAACGGGCGGTACCCGTACCTGCGCATGCGCGGGTCGCCCATCGCCGCAGCCCTCCCCCCCTTTGACGCCCCCCAGTGTTCCCACCCGCGCGGTACTCAAGGGCCTTGTGCTTTGGGGCGTGGGGGATCGGGGGCAGTGCCCTGCAGGTGTGGCTTCCGTAGATCGGGCCCCCTTCCTGCTCCAGCTAGAGAAGATGAAGCCGTGCTCCGGACTGCCGAGGGTGGGTGGGGTGGGGGTTGGGGGGATCCCGGGAGGTGTGGCAGTCTTGGATTTTTCAGCCGCTGCAGTGCGCGTGAGCGAGTGTGCCTTCTCACCTCCTAGCTCCCCCAAACTAGAAGGCCCAGCAACCCACGCTAGTTTGCTAGCCTCCCCTGCACTCCCGACCTGCGCCACCTCCCTGCCCACTTCCTTCATGCTGGGCAATGAAGTTGATGCAAAAAAAAAAAAAAAGTGTTTTTCCGGGTTCAACTGCGCCCCTTTTTAAGATCACGTGAGATGGGTGGTTACCGACTTCCTTAAATTGCCCAGAGAATATAGCCAAAATCGGGCCGTTGGTACACTGGGGACTTGTCTAGAATGCGCTCTGCATATAGGCTAGGCTAGAGGGAGTATATAGCATTAAGTTTCAGATGAGGCGACTAGTTTCCGAGGAAGGTTATAGGGAATTAAATTGGTCGGCGCACTTGGTCACTGGGAAATTGGTTACCCTTTTGTAAGCAATTAAAAAAACTAACTTGCAGAGAGGCATTTGCAGTATTTAATTCGGTTCCGCATTATACCATCTAATCAGTGAAAAAAACTCAAATTTACCGTAGGTTCAACAAGGCTGATCATATAAAAATGGCAACTGGAACCACCGTGATGCAGACTGTAGGCATTAAATAACGGGTGCACTTCTAAAGGCAGACATTAAAGGATAGTTCTGAATTGCTGACTTTCTGGTTTAAAATGAGATTGTATCTTCAACTTTTCTTTTTGTAACCTTGCAATACTTGTTGTAACCTTGCAATGGGTTTTTCACAGGTACTGCGCATTTAGTAATTGTTGATTGGCACTGAATGAACTGGTCATTATTATATCCATGGGGAGTCCCGTACTTTATTGATCTCTGCTGCTTTTAAAATTGGGGCAGTATTTTCTCCAACTTAATTGTTTTACCAATTAAGGATCTGTGACACAGCTTAAGTCCTGGGGAAATTGTAAACAGGCGTATCATTGTAGAAAGGCCTATCACAATGCCATAAAATTCTTCCTTGGATGAAGAAAATGTTATAGTGTGGTTTTTATTAGACTGCCATTGTTTTAGGACAGAGAAAATAGTTGAAATGAATACATTGTGACTTGTCAGTTTTTCCCCACCAGTAAAATGACAACTACATTTATTGTCATTTATGAATAACCTCAGTCTGTGCATGGCTCCCTCTTCATTGTACACTAACACTGGGGAATATGATAGTATAAATTGCTGTTGATATACATTAAAAAAAAGTTTTAAATATTACAAAATTTACCATTTTAATCTCTTAAGTGTACAATTCAGTGACATTAAGTACATTGACAATATTGTGCAAGCATTACCGTCATCCATTTCCAGAACTTTTTCATCATCTCAAACAAAAGCTCTGTAGACATACCCCATTCCCTGTTCCTTCCCAGCCCCTTAACCTCAGTTCCACCTTCTGTCTGTATGAATTTGCCTACTCTAGGTACCTTAAGTAGGTGGAATCATATAACATTTGTCCTTCAGTGTCTGGCTTATGTCGCATGTTTTCATCTATGTTGTAGCATGCATCAAAACTTTTTAAGACTGAATAATATACTCCATTGTGTGTATATACATCATGCACGTATGTACACACCTGTTGATGGACAGTTGGATTGTTTACAACTGTTACAAAACTCAACTGAGTAAATTTTAAATATCTTCCTGGCTTTGTTCAACCATGCGTGAATCAGGCAGCATCCCATCTAACAAACAGAAAAGAGCTCTGAGGAGCTGTACAAATGGAAGACGTTTATAAGCAGGATGAGACAGGACAAGGAAGTTACCATTAAAAAGTAGGCTGTTTTAGTCAAGGTCACCTTTCTTTGGGGCCAGCCAGTAGAGGGGGGCGGTCTTTCGTCAGAGGGTGGTGAGCCTGGCGGGGGTGGAGGATGTTTCTCCTTCAGATTACCTCACTAGTGTTGACCACTATTCCAGACTGACTGGTTAAGGTACCGTTCCTGGGGGACGCTGAAACTGTAGTTAGGTTGGATAATAAAGTCTTGGTTTGGTGATGTGGGCTTAGCATGAGTGACTCCATTTTGGATCTGTTGTCTCTTTTTTAACACACCTTTTGGCTTTTGTGAATGCTGCTGTAAACATTGGTGGTCAAGTATCTGTTTGAATTCCTGTTTTTGATTTCTTTGTGTATGTACCTAGGAGTGGAATTACTGGTCTTATGGTAATTATATGTTAACTTTTGGGGGAACATCCTGTTTTTCAGGGCTGCTGCATGCCCATTAGCAATGCCCAGGGATTCTGGTTTCCCCACATCCTCTCCAGCAGTTGTTACTCTCCCTTACTGTTGTTGGTTTAGTTGTTTGGTAATAGCTGTCCTGGTTTAACTGGATTAACTGGCATCTCATTGAGGTTTTGATTTTCACTGCCCTAAGACAGTGATGTTGAGCATCTTTTCATTTGCATATTTTATTTGGAGAAATAAGTACTCAAACTCTTTGCTCATTTTTGAATTGGTTTTGTTTGTTGTTGAGTTACATTTTTAGAAAACTATTTAAAAATAATTTATAAAGTTATATTTTATAAATGTTTAATCTTTTATCCGAAAACCTTAATTTTGAAAATAAATGAAATACTGAAATTTTAAAAATAGAAAATTTCTGCTTCACAGATGGATAACCAGCAGAGGGACTGATTTTATATCTAAAAAAGGTTTCAGTTATTTAGTAGGTTACACTATATGTAGATCTCAACTAGAGGTATGTCAGTGCAAAGAGCTTATTTCCATCACTTCACTATTACAAAGGTTCATCCATTATTTGAAGACCTTATCCTCACCAATGAGTAAGTTTACTGCTCCTGAACTTTCTTTTGTTTATAAGGTGTTTTATTAACATGGCTCCAAATAGCTCGAAGCAGAGGAGGGGGTTACCTGAAGGAGAAAAAATGTAGTATGTACACACAAACTTGACCTGAGTCAGGGTTCCTGAAGTGAGGCAGTAGGCTTGTATGTGAGTGGGTTCATTCTGGGGCCTTACAAAAGAGCCTGCTTTGATTGGAAATGAAGATGTGAAGGATATTTGTAATGGACTGTAATAAAGGCAGTTTTAACACACCAATGCAATCATACGGTACATTAAATATTAGTAATGGGATTACAAGAAAAACTCCTTATCAGATTGATTTATTCATTCTAGAGACAATCTCTTATTTTTTTTAAAGTTATATTTATCTCTCTCTAAATGCCAGAGATAAATTGAGGAGCAAAACTCAAGCAATCACTTGGTGATGATTGTATAACTTTGTAAATTTACTAGACATCATTGAATTGTATATTTGAAACAAGTGAATTTTGTTGTGAATACCTGAATAAAACTGTTCTTTGAAAAAACAAAAAAAATCAAAACCACCAGTGGACCTCAAAGTGTTTACACTCTTGGTAGAAAGAGACATTAAACAAACACAGAAAAGAATATATGGTGAATGTTTAGGAACCAAGGAATGATAGGTGGTAAGAGAAATTAACAGGTGAGATAGTGGGATTGAGTGAGTTGGACAAAGCCTCTACAAGAATGGGACTTGAGTGGGAACTGAAGATGAGGAGAAGGTGGTGGGGGATGTAGGTAGGTGAACCAGAATATGTAAAAGTGTTAGGTTCAGGAAAATGCAGTGAGTTGACAAGATAATTAAATGAAATTTACTGGATTTCTACTAGAGGGAAATTACCCAAATTATTCCTGTCAGGTTATTACCTAGCTCTGGTGTATGTTTTCTTTTCCTTGTGAATAATAATTATCCCTTTCGTTTTAAACAATTTTCAGAGATGTCTGATGGGTTTCTGTTGTACTTTTCAGGAATAGAAGGAGAAAAGTTGTTTTCTTATTCTTAAGATATTTTTGCTTTTGTGTATTAAACTGGTTTTTCTTACAATTGAAAAGGAAAAGTAGAAATAAAACTGAAAACCATTGTTGACTGACATAGTAGATGATTGGTATTTTTGGAGAGAGGGCAGAGGGTGGTGCTTTGTGGTCCTAATTTTGAACACACACAGTCACAGTGGATTAAAAGTTTGGAAAGACAGAGTCTCAAATTTAGGATCAGATAAGATGAGGAAGAGCAGGTTGGTTGTAGAATCACTTTTGAAAAGATACATTTTTTTCCTTTTAAGGAATATTTTAGTTTTCAAATGATTTTTGACTAGCAAGTACAAAATATTTGTTTTATGAGTTACCTTGTGTGGCTTCATACATTTCAATGCAGTTTTAAACAATTTTCAGTTATTAGTGTAGTCATTTATTGCCTGAAAGAGCATCCACCTTAAAGACAGCAGATTTTGAGTTCTACTCAGTAGTTCAGTGACTTTGGACCAGTTTCTTCACTTGTGAAATTTTTTTGTTGCTGTTCATCTTCTGAGGAAGGGAATGGTAATCTCGCATCCTGTTTATCTTGCAGGGTAATCGTGTGAGGATTCAGTTGGATAGTCAAGTGTGGAACATGCACCAGAATTGATAGCATCAGTGAGATACTGGGCTTCTGCTATTGTTCACTGTGCACAACTGGGGAAACAAAGATGAAGTCATGTTTTTTGCTCTCAAAGTTCACAACCGAGTAGGAAAGACAGATACAGAAATGAGTATAATTGGTACTTTTTTTGTTCATGTGCCAACATCCTTTTTTCCCCCAAGAGCAGTTTTTACACAAGTTTGTGCAAAAAGAAAAATGTCCTGGTTTACAGGGGGCGATTTGGCTAGAACCAGTTGTGGAGTTGTCCATGGTACCCTGTACATCAGTAGACCAGTGACATTGGAATGCCCGTGGGGGAAAGGGACCTGCTGGGAGCCATCTTGCTCTAGCATATTACAGGCTTACCCTTTAATCAGGAGCCAGGCATTTAAAGTGTTACCATTCCTCATACTTTCGTAAGTAGGATTAAACATCGCTTTATCACTCTTTCTTGTTTTTCATGCACTGATGTGTGAACCATATAAAACTGGATCTGACTCCTGACACATACCTCAAGAGGTCATCCTCTAGGGAAGTTCCTTTATCTGACTCCAAGAACTCCATGGTCTCTGGCTTTTTGAATCAGAAATGTGGCTGGTTTCCAAGTGAATGTGAGAGAGCCAGGTCTTTTGCCCTTGTAATAGTGCTTGTTTAAATGTTCTGGTTTCTTGTGATTGAAATTGCTTTCATTAGGGGGATTTGCAGTTAGATCTAACAGCACATTCTAGCATCACTATGTATGAACTTTGTTTTGCTGAGTGTCCTGAGGCTTACAACACTGTTTTTATATATACAAAAGGGGGAAGAGTGAGAAATGACTTGTAAAGTGCTTATAAATATTCCATAAATGATGGTTGCTTTCCCTTCTTGATTCAGTAATCTTTGGTATTGCTGGCAGTAGATATGGCATCCATTTTTGATATTTTTTTTAGTTTTTAAACACTTAAGGATGTGCCCCTTTATCTTCTTCACTTTGGCCAATATTTGTTTTCTCATTTATGTCTTTATTCGACATATTTTAAAAACTAGATTACATGTCAAACATTGTGTGAGGACTTTGGTGATACAAAGTGACAGGGTTCTTGCCTTCAAGGATTCTCTTTATTGAGAGACACATTCTTGTAAATTCTATGGGATAATTGCTAAAAAGGTAAGAGATGCATTAGGAGCAAAGAAGGAGAGCTGTTGGCCTCAGGAAATTAGGAGAGGTTTGACAGAGAAAGTAGGAGTTAGACTTGAGGATCAGTAGAAGTTGGGGTGAACAAGAAGGGGCTGGTCAAGGGGGTGGTTAGTTATGGTGTTGAGTTAGGGGTCCAAGCTCAGAAAACAGTATGTGCAAAAGCCTAGGAGGGATGGACTGTGAACTTCAAGTAGTTAAGTATCGTTGAACACAAGAGTGAGGGAGTGGCAGGAAGGGAGATTTTTCTGGGAAGTGAAGTATTTCCTGTATACCAGAGGTTCTTAAAACTTTGCATGCATTGTGATCATCTGAAGAGCTTGTTAAACATACAGAGGCCTAGCTGGACTGGGGTTATGGCGTCACAGTTTGTATACGGAGCAAACCACTTCCCACCCCCATACGAAGTTAGAGATCCAGGTTCTAGATCGTGGGTCTCAAAAGTGGGGTGCTGGCACTTTGGATGGGCAGGATGATATATTAAAGTGTGTGTGTATTAAAATACTTGTTTTTCTGTTTTTAATCCTAAATTGTTAATTTGTGTTATGTATATTATGTACATAATATGCTTGTATATTTCTCACTATCTGCTTTAGAAATATGTGTACATGTATGAGGGTGGTGCTCAAAAATTTTTCATGACCCAAGATTTTGGATTCCAGGGTTTTAAGTATTGAAAAACAACTGAGGAATTTTGTACAGGGGAATTTAGATTAGATTTTAGTATTGAGAACATTGAGAATAGAGGAGGGGACTTTTTATTTACCTCCCTCTGGCTTCATTGCCTTTGATTTGAAAAGCTTGAAATCACGGTTGGAGGTTATAAAATAGTTGACTGTGGCTGCAGACCCTTTTGAGAGTTTCTTAAAATGAGTCAGGCTATTTACCAATAGATTATCTCTAGGGGCAACCAGTTTTTGCCTGAATCCTTAAGTAAGAGAGGAATAATGAGCTGTCTCAAAGTAAAATGTTTATATTTAGTGGGTTGCAGTCTGTGAAATATATGTGCTACGTTTAGTACCACGATTTGTAGTCCTACAAAATATGCTTGATTGCATTGTTCATTGTAGTTTAGTGGAATCACCATGGAGGAAGATTGTTCCCTCAAGTAGTATGTTAAAGTGCACTGATGAAAAAATTCTCAGGCGTAGGGATAGTAGTTTTTGCAAGAAATACTTTATATTCTTTTTTTAAAATTATTAAGGTATCATTGATATACACTCTTATGAAGGTTTCACAAGAAAAATAATGTGGTTATTACATTCAGCCTTATTATCAAGTCCCCCTTCATACCCCATTGCAGTCACTGTCCATCAGTGTAGTAAGGTGCCACAGAGTCACTGCTTATCTTCTCTGAGCTACACTGTCTTCCCCGTGACCCCACACACATGATGTGCACCAATCGTGATACCCCACAATCCCCTTCTCCCTCCTTCCTCACCCACCGTCCCCCACCCCTACCCTTTGGTAACCACTAGTCCCTTCTTGGAGTCTGTGAGTCTGCTGCTATTTGTTTCAGTTTTGCTTCGTTGTTACACTCCACAAATAGGGAAATCATTTGGTACTTGTCTTTCTCCACCTGACTTATTTCACTGAGCATAATACCCTCCACCTCCATCCATGTTGTTGCAAATGGTAGGATTTGTTTTCTTCTTATGGCTGAATAATACTCCATTGTGTATATGTACCACATCTTCTTTATCCATTCATTTACTGATGGACACTTAGGTTGCTTCTGTATCTTGGCTATTGTAAATAGTGCTGCAATAAACATAGGGATGCATATGTCTTTTTGAATCTGAGAAGTTATTTTCTTTGGGTAAATTCGTAGGAGTGGAATTCCTGGGTCAAATGGTATTTCTATTTTTAGTTTTTTGAGGAACCTTCATATTGCTTTCCACAATGGTTGAACTAATTTACATTCCCACCAGCAGTGTAGGAGGGTTCCTCTTTCTCTGCGTTCTTGCCAGCGTTTGTTCTTAGTCTTTTTGATACTGGCCATCCTAACTGGTGTGAGGTGATATCTCATTGTGGTTTTAATTTGCATTTCCCTGATAATTAGCAATGTGGAGCATCTGGTTTTATTTTTTTAAGACAAAGAAGTTCCTAAACTTTTGAGTATTAGAGCTCCCTTCTATTAAAAAATTTTCTAGTCCTGAATTGTTTAGTTATACGGTGATAAATTATTTAATGATAAGTCAGTATGAATTTAATAACATATTTTAATAACTTGATGGTTTCCTGATTGAAGTAACATCTATGACCATTTGATGGGTTAGTTTATATGCTTTTGAAACATTTGTTCAGCCTTCCTAATTGCTTGATTCTCTTAAGGATCCCTGACAAATTAATGCCTTGTCATTTTCTCAGGCCAGGAAAGAACCACTGATTAAGCATATTAGGCAACTTTTGTAGTACCATTCTTGTTTAGTTGGAATAAAAGATGGCTTTTTCTTTGCTGTGGTGAATTATTTAGAGCTTGCTAATGAAAAGAATGTATGGAGCAGGGGTAAGTTTATTTTCCTTAAGCCTTGGTTCACTAACTTAGAGTCAGACACTGCAACTGTTTGCAGACTTAAATCTCTTTTCCCAAAGTTTCTCATCTTTATTGAGACCCATCTCCCTGTTGGCTTTTTGCTCTTTGTATGCTAGTAATAGAAAAAAATTTTTTCTTTCTGTCTTTAGCAATTATTGAGGTAGTCCTTTTAAATTTTCTTTCTGTGTGAATTGTATACTATTTTGTCAGAATCTCACTTTAGAGCAAAAGTGAGTTTTCTTGTTTCTTTATATTCTATTTGAAGGTAGACCTTTTTCACATGAAAATGGCAATTTATGTTGGTAGTTGCTGCTTAGCACAGGTTACTTATTAGTATAATGATAGAACTTTATTAGTATATGCAGATCTAATCTTACTACTATAGTGTTCTGTTAAATTGTTTGCTTCGAAAAGCTTTGTACTGGCGTTTAAAATTTATAATGTCCGTACTGCAACTTGAATTGTTTCTTTGTTAGAAAATTTAGTAATTTCTGGGTATGTCGGATAACATAGTAAGAACGAACAGGACAAGTCTTGAAATGGTTAAAGGAAATGTTTTATTATCCTTTTGTGGGTGGAAAAATATATTTTAAAAATGTCATCTTCTAAAATGAAAATAGTATTAGTTAATCTATTAAAGTGAAGCTATGCCTTTATTCATGTGATTTCTTTCCCTTTTTTCAGTTTTATTGAAGTATAATTTCTATACAATAGCATTCACCAATTTAAAATGTCAGTTCAATAAGTTTTGACAAGTGTGTCAAACATGTAACAACCACTACCGCCATCATGACATAGACACTTTCTTTCCTCCACAAAAAGTTTGTATGCTTTCTAGTTTTCTTATCAGTGAAATGGATATAATAAAAGTACTTTAAAGGATTTATTGTGAGGATTAAATGAGTTGATACATTTAAAGCCCTTAAAGTAGTTCCTGGCATGTTGTAAGAGCTCAGCTAATGTTTTCTGCTGTGGTTATCCATAGTATAGATGTTGGTGTTCTATCCATTCTTAGAAGCCCTTTACTACTAATTTTTTTTTTCAATTAATTTTTTTATTTTGGTGTCATTAATCTACAATTACATGAAGAACATTATCCTTTACTACTAATTTTAGTAGGTATTAAAGACTTTATGTTTAAGAAAGGTGTTTTTTGTTGCTATCATATATATGTATATGTAAGGAGCTGAATGGAGTGCAAAAGTACCTGGGGCCTTAGCAGAGCTTTGGTTCATAACTGGTACATGAAGGTATACTCACCTGAATGTACTTCTCACCCAGCTAGCTGTATTGGAATTTAATTGCATTGTTTTTATCGCTCTTGTCTCATGGTGAAGTTTGTGAGTGTAAAATTCAAAATGATTTCTTATTCGCTGTCAGTACCACTATGCTAGTCAAAATCATTTAAAATGATTTTGTTGTTTTGATTTGTAATAAAATTATGCTTTTGGAGACACTTGGTTCTTTTGAAAGTCTGCACATTGTAGTCTCTTGTGTCATGCTTTTATTTATTGACTGCTTTCTTTGCATTTTATTGATGCAACTGCTAAGCCATTTTATTAGATGTCTTTGGGACAATTTTCTGTGGTACCTGATGCTGTTTGCTTTTTCTTTTTTTTTTTCCTTTCAGAATTGGACATTGTAGCTTAGATGTTGTGTTAGTTTTCTAGGGCTTCCGTGACAGATTATCACAAATGGGACTCTAAAACAATGGAAAGTTTTCTGTCACAGATCAGGGGGCCAGAAGTCTAAAATTAGGGTGTGGGCAGGGCCATCCCCCCCCCCTTAAGTTTCTAGGGAAGAATCAGCTCCTGCCTTTTCCAGCTTCTAGTGGCCCTGGTGTTTGTTGTCTGTATGCTGTCAAAGACAGCGTAACTTGAATTTCTGCCTCCATCTTCACATGGTCGTCTTGCCCTCCATGTCTCTCTTTTGTGTGTCCTGTCCTCCACTCCTCCTCTTATGAAGATACTAAGTCATTGGATTTAGGACCCACCCTAAATCTAGGATGATTTCATCTTGAGATCCTTAACTAATTACAAAGACCCTATTTCCCAGTGAGTCCACATTCTTAGATTTTGAGTGGAAATGAGTTTTAGGGGATATTACTCAGCCCACTACATGTATCAAGGGAATAGTTAACATGATTGAAGCTCTGAAAAGGGGTGGGGAAACAGGACTAAATAATGTCAGAAATTCCTTTGCAGTTTGCAGAAGTGTTATATTGGGCCACTCTCCAGCAGATGCTCTCAGCGGTGTGTTCTAGATAGGGCTTGGGGCGTTAAGTACCTTTTAGCAAGCTAGTAATAACTGACCTCTTATAATGTATATAAGATTCTTTGGGTAGTTGAATGACAAAATGTGAGTTTCTGTGGTACTTTAAATCGTGAGAATTTACATCGAGTGATACTGTAGGATAGTGATTAAGAGCAAGGACTTTGTGAGTCACACTCTCTGGGTTTATATTCTGCCTCTGACCCTTATTAGCTGGGTGGACTGTGGATAAATTGTTGAACCTGGGCAGTGTCTCATTAAGGGTTATAATAATACTTTATTATAAAGCACATGTAACTGCCTGGCACACGACAATAATTGCTCATTTAATGTTGCTGTTGATGTTTGCTTCATCATCATTGTCATCATCATTGATGCTCTTCTTCAGGAGAGAGAGACTCATCACTTGAAAGAGTTATGCCTTTGTTTTCCCACTAGGAGGAGTGCATTTATACTGATGAATGTGTAGCTTCCTACCCAGTATTGTCTTAGAGAAGGGGAATGCTATCAGATTATCTCGTCAGAGGTTGAGAGCAGAAGAGGACACTGGATGAGACAACTGGTTCCTGGTTTCATTAATAAGACACACTAAACATGAGTAGCCGTTTTAGTGATATTTGGAACTTGCTTCTGAGATATTCTAATGAGTCTTCATTTTATTATACATAAAGCAAAGCTTTCTTTAACATTGTAAAGTTGTCAACCAGACTTAATGTAAATTCATTAAACATCTTATCCCTGAAGTTAACTTGTCTAACAGGTCTTATATAACTTTACTTTGAAGTTTTTCAGATGAGTAGAGTACATGTTTTAGCAGGCATTGCAGGATGTTTTAGAAGTAACCATCTTCTAAACATTTGTAGTGGGAATATGGTTTTCCTTCCCCTCAGTTTTTTTTTTTAATTAAGGTATCATTGATATACACTCTTATGAAGTAATCATCTTCTAAACATTTATTGTAGGAATATGGTTTTCCTTCCCCTCAGTATTTTTTTAAATTAAGGTATATACACTCTTAGGAAGGTTTCACATGAAAAACAGTGTGGTTACTACATTCACCCATATTATCAAGTCCCCCCCATAGCCCATTGAAGTCACTGTTCATCAGCATAGTAAGATGATATAGAGTCACTATGTGTCTTCTCTGTGCTACACTGTATTCCCTGTGGGCCCCCCACCCCCACATAATGTGTACTAATCATAATACCCCTCAATCCCCTTCTCCCTCCCTCCCCACCACCCCTCCCCCATCCCTCCCCTTTGGTAACCGTTAGTCCCTCTTGGAGTCTGTGAGTCTGCTGCTGTTTTGTTCCTTCAGTTTTGCTTCGTTGTTACACTCCACAAATGAGGGAAATCATTTGGTACTTGTCTTTCTCTGCCTGGCTATTTCACTGAGCATAATATCCTCCAGCTGCATCAGTGTTGTTGCAAATGGTAGGATTTGTTTTCTTCTCATGGCTGAATAGTATTCCATTGTGTATATGTACCACTTCTTTATCCATTCATCTACTAATGGACACTTAGGTTGCTTCCGTATTTTGGCTATTGTAAATAGTGCTGCAATAAACATAGGGGTGCATGTCTTTTTGAATCTGAGAACTTGTTTTCTTTGGGTAAATTCCTAGGAGAGGAATTCCTGGGTCAAGTGGTATTTCTATTGTAAGTTTTTTAAGGAACTTCCATATTGCTTTCCACAATGGTTGAAGTATAATTTACATTCCCACCAGCAGTTTAAGAGGATTCCCCTTTCTCCTCATCCTCGCCAGCATTTGTTGTTCCTAATCTTTTGGATGTTGGCCATCCTAACTGGTGTGAGGTGATATCTCATTGTAGTTTTGATTTGCATTTCTCTGATAATTAGTGATGTGGAGCATCTTTTCATGTGCCTGTTAGTCATCTGATCTGAATTTCTTCTTTGGAGAAGTGTCTGGTCATAATAGGATTTTTAAATTTGCTTTTTGGGTGTTGTGGCATGTGAGTTCTTTATATATTTTGGATGTTAACCCCTTGTCAGATATGTCATTCACAAATATAATCTCCCATACTGTAGGATGCCTTTTCTACTTATGATGTCCTTTGCTGTACAGAAGGTTTTTAGTTTGATGTAGTCCCATTTGCTCATTTTGCTTTTGTTTCCCTTGCCTGCAGAGAAGCGTTCAGGAAGAAGTTGCTCATGTTTATATTCAAGAGATTTTTGCCTATGTTTTTTCTAAGAGTTTTAGGTTTAATGACTTACATTCAGGTCTTTGATCCATTTTGAGTTTACTTTTGTTTATGGAGTTAGACAATAATCCAGTTTCAGTCTCTCACATGTAAATGTCTAGTTTTGCCAAAACCAGTTGTTGAAGAAGCTGTTATTTCCCCATTGTATGTCCATGGCTCCTTTATTGTATATTAATTGACCATATATGCTTGGGTTTATATCTGGGCTCTCTATTCTGTTTCATTGATTATTGGTCTATTCCTGTGCCAGTACCAAATTGTCTTGATTACTGTCGCTTTGTATTAGAGCTTGAAGTTGGAGAGTGTAATCCGCCCAGCTTTATTCTTCCTTCTCAGTATTGTTTTGGCTATTCGGGGTCTTTTGTGGTTCCATATTAATTTTAGAACTCTTTGCTCTAAGAATGCTGTTGGTATTTTGATAGGGATTGCACTGAATCTGTAGATTGCTTTAGGCAGGATGGCTATTTTGACAATATTAATTCTTCCTATCTGTGAGCATAGGATGTATTTCCATTTATTAGTGTCCTCTTTAATTTCTCTCATGAGTGTCTTGTAGTTTTCAGGGTATAGGTCTTTCACTTCCTTGGTTAGGTTTATTCCAAGATATTTTACTCTTTTGGATGCAGTTGTGAATGGAATTGTTTTCTTGATTTCTCTTTCTGCTAGTTCATCACTAGACAGATGTGTATTCATTTTGTATCCTGCAACTTTGCTGAATTCAGTTATTAGTTCTAGTAGTTTTGGGGTGGATTCTTTAGGGTTTTTTATGTACAATATGATGTCCTCTGCAAACTATGAAGTTCAACTTCTTCCTTACCAGTCTGGATGCCTTTTATTTCTTTGTGTTGTCTGACTGCCATGTCTAGGACCTCCAGAACTACGTTGAATAAAAGTGGGGAGAGTGGGCATGCTTGTCTTGTTTTGATCTTAAAGTAAAGGCTTTCAGCTTCTTGCTGCTAAGTATGATGTTTGCTGTGGGTTTGTCATATGTGATCTTAGGTACTTGCTCTATATACCCATTTTGTTGTGAGTTTTTATCATGAATGGATGTTGAATTTTGTTGAATGCTCTTTTAGCATCTATGGATACGATCCTGTGGCTTTTGTCTTTCTTTTTGTTGATGTTGTGGATGATGTTGATGGATTTTTGAATGTTATACCATTCTTGCATCTCTGGAATAAATCCTACTTGATTATGATGAATGATCTTTTTGATGTACTTCTGAATTTGGTTTGCTAATATTTTGTTGAGTATTTTTTTGCATCTATGTTCATCAGGGATATTAGTCTGTTATTTTCTTTTTTTTGTGGTGTCTGTCTGGTTTTGGTATTAGAGTGATGTTGGCTTCATAGAATGAGTTTGAAAGTATTCCGTCCTCTTCTACTTTCTGGAAAACTTTCAGGAGGATGGGTATTAGGTCTTCACTAAATGTTTAATAAAGTTTTGCTGTGAAGCTGTCTGGTCCAGGGATTTTGTTCTTAGATAGTTTTTTGATTACCAATTCAATTTTATTGATGGTAATTGGTCTGTTCAGATTTTCTGTTTATTCCTTGGTCAGCCTTGGAAGGTTGTATTTTTCTAGAAAGTTGTCCATTTCTTCTAGGTTATCCAATTTGTTAGCATATAATTTTTCATAGTATTTTCTAATAATTCTTTGTATTTCAGTGGTGACTAGTGATTTTTCCTTTCTCATTTCTGATTCTGCTTATATGTGTAGACTCTATTTTTCTTGATAAGTCTGGATAGGGGTTTATCTCTTTTGTTTATTTTTTCAAAGAACCAGCTCCTGGTTTCATAGATTCTTTGGCCTTTTATTCTTCTCAATTTTATTTATTTATGCTCTGATCTTTATTATGTCCCTCCTTCTACCTATTTTGGACCTCATTTGTTCTTCTTTTTCTAGTTTCATTAATTGTGAGTTAGGCTTTTCATTTTGGATTGTTCTTCTTTCTTGAGGTAAGCCTCTATTGCAATATGCTTTGCTCTTAGAACAACCTTCTCTGCATCCCACAGATTGTGGGGTATTGAGGTTTTGTTTTCATTTGTCTCTATATATTGCTTGATCTCTGCTTTTATTTGGCCATTGGTCCATTGATTATTTAGGAGCATGTTGTTAAGCCTCCATGTGTTTGTGGGCTTTTTTGTTTTCTTTGCATAATTTATTTCTAGTTTCATACCTTTGTGGTCTGAGAAGCTGGTTGGTACAATTTCAATCCTTTTGAATTTATTGAGGCTCTTTTTGTAGCCTAGTATATGATCTTTTCTTGAAAATCTTCCATGTGCTCTGAGAAGAATGTGTATCCTGTTTTTGGGTGGAGTGTTCTGTAGATGTCTGTTAGGTCCATCTGTTCTAATGTGTTGTTCAGTGCTTCTATCTCCTTACTTATTTTCTTTCTGGTTGATCTGTCCTTTGGAGTAAGTCTCCTCAAGTGATGTATTACATTCTATTTCCCCCTTTACTTCTGTTAGTATTTGTTTCACATTTGTACGTGCTTCTATATTGTGAGCATTGATATTTATATTGGTTATATCCTCTTGTTGGATTGACCCCTTTATCATTATGTAATGTACTCCTTTGTCTCTTCTTACTTTCTTTGTTTTGAAGTCTATTTTGTCTGATAGAAGTACTGCAATTCTTGCTTTTTTCTCCCTGTTAGTTGCATGAAGTATCTTTTTCCATTCCTTTATTTTTAGTTTGTCTATGTCTTTGAGTTTGAAGTGAGTCTTTTGTAGGCAGCATAAAGATGGGTCTTGCTTTTTTATCCATTCAGTGGCTCTATGTCTTTTGATCAGTGCACTCAGTCCATGTACATTTAGGGTGATTATCGATAGGTATGTACTTATTGCCATTGCAGACTTTAGATTCGTGGTTACCAAAGATTGAAGGGTAACTTCCTTACTATCTAAGTGTCTGAATTTAACTCACTTAGTATGTTATTACAAACACAATCTAAAGGTTCTTTTTCTATTTTTCTCCTTTTTCTTCCTCCTCCATTCTTTATATATTAGATACCATATTCTGTACTCTTTGTCTATTCCTTGACTGACTTTGGACATAGTTTATTTGCTTTTGCATCTGCTTTGTAATTAATTGGTCTGCTTTCTTTGCTGTGGTTTTATTTCCCCTGGTGGCAGCTATTTCACCTTAGAAACACTTCCATCTATAGCAGTCCTTTCAAAATACACTGTAGAGATGGTTTTTGGGAGGTAAATTCTCTCAGCTTTTGCTTATTTGGAAATTGATCCCTCGTTCATATTTAAATGATAGTCTTGTGGGTGGAGTATTCTTGGTTTGAAGCCCTTCTTCTTCATTGCATTAATTATATCATGCCACTCCTGTCTGGCTTGTAAGGTTTCTATTGAGAAGTCTGATGATAGCCTGATGAGTTTTCCTTTGTGTGTGATCTTTTTTTCTCTCTCTGGCTGCATTTAATATTCTGTCCTTATCCTTGATCTTTGCCATTTTAATTATTATATGTCTTTGTGTTGTCTTCCTTGGGTCCCTTGTGTTGGGAGGTCTGTGTACCTCCATGGCCTGAGAGACTATCTCCTTCCCCATATTGGGAAAGTTTTCAGCAATTAACTCCTCAAAGACACTTTCTATCCCCTTTTCTGTCTCTTCTTCTGGTACCCCTTTAGTACAAATATTGTTCTGTTTGGATTGGTCACATAGTTCTCTCAGTATTCTTTCATTCCTAGAGATCCTTTTTTCTCTGCCTCATCTTCTTTGTATTGTTGTTCTCTAATTTCTATTTCACTTACTGTCTCCTCTACTTCCTCTAATCTGCTTTTAAATACCTGTTTTATGTTCTTGAACATTTGTATCTCATTCCTGAATTCCTTCCTGAGTTCTTGAATATTTTTGTGTACCTCCATGGGCATGTGTATGATTTTTATTTTGAAATCACTTTCTGGAAGATTGATGAGGTCAGTTTCGCTTGGTCCTCTTTCTGGTGTTTGTGGGATTTTGGTTTGAAACAGGTTCCTTTGACATTTCATATTTGTAAGTGGCGCCCTCTAGTGCCCAGACTCTCTACTCTCGAGCTGCTCAGCCCCTGGAGTGATGTTGGAGGTTGTAGGTAAGCAGCTCTGGTGCGTTGGGAGGAAAGCGCTCTTTCCTGCTTCCTGGCTGTAGTACCTGCCTCCACTGCCAAGGCTAGTGACCGAGCATGCAGGTAGAAGCCCCTACGCTTTGCGTTTATTGCTGCTTTAGGCGGGGCCTCCCTCTGGCTGGCCTAATGCAAGGGCGCAGGTAGCCAGTTCGTGAGCTGATGCTGGCTGAGAGGAGGGTGCAGCAGGCTGTGTATCACAGTGGGGGGCCCAAGAGCTTTGTAACCATCCAGGGGGACAGAGTGCCTGAAGCTCCTGGAAGTTCCCAACCTGCTGGGCAGAGCGCACCCACTTTTGTCCACCTGTTCTTTCTCCTGAGCAGCAACTCTATGCAATCCTTGCCGCTTTAGCAGCCCTCTCACTGTTAGGAAGACTGCCCACCTTTCTGTTGTCCCAGAGCTGCTAGATGTGGATCCCTGTTTTCTACAAGCAATTCGAATTGCAGTCTCTCCAAGTATTCCACCTGTCTTACCTTTCCAACCCCACTGATCTCCAGAGTACCATGTAATGTAGGTTTGTGCTTCTAGAGCAGATCTCCAGGACTTGGTGTTCAGCAGTCCTAGGCCTCCACTCCCTCCCCGCTCCATTTCTATTCCTCCCTCCAGTGAGCTGGGGTGGGGGAATGGCTTGGGTTCCTCCGGATCATGGCTTTGGTACTTCACCCTTTTCCTTGAGGTCTGCTGGGTTCCCCTGGTTGTAGACAGTCTGCCACAGCCTTCTTTCCTGTTACTCTTTCAGGATTTGATGTATTTCCTGTATTTTCATATTGTATGTGCTTTTGGGAGGAGGTTTCTGTCTCACCTCTCATGCTGGTATCCTTAATCTGCCCCTTCTCAGTTTTTAATGTTCTTCCTTGAGGTATATTTTACTAATAAGACTTTTGAAAACCACCTGAATGATAGTACTTTTATGCGTACCTGAATCCTCTTGAGCAGAGTGTAGTTGTGTAGTTCACTGAACTTACTAAGAGATTTTAAAATAGATTACTAGAATTCAGAGAGGATGATGAAACCAAATGTTAAACACATTGCCAAACAGGTTTTCCCTCTCTTCCCAACCGATTTGTTAGTCCTTTAACATTAATGCAAAGAAGAGAAAGGAAACTGATTCTTCATTGCATGCTAATATTATCTGAGTTAAGTTTAACAGCTGTTTGGACTTACTCTTATTTCATATAAGGAAACCCAGGCTTGGAGATAGGGAACTTGTTCACAGAATGGTGGAATTGACATTCAAATGTCAGCCTTTCTGGTTCTGTCAACTGCTATTTTGCGTCATGTGCTATTGCCTCTCCAAATCAGAAAACTCAAAGTATGTTCTGCTAAGAAAGCATTTGTTACATACAAAGAAAACAGTAAAGTACATAAGGGCAGTTCTAAGCTTAAAATCATGTCTTTGATTCTTTAATCTGAAAATGCCTCCATGTTTAGTTCTGAGTGTATGAGGACAGAATGGAGCTGAGTGGGGTGCATGTATGTTCACATGGAGGGTCCATTGAAGAAAATGGGTTGAATAGTATAATCCCTGAAGATGTGTACTGTCCAAGATTCTCCTGTGCAATTTATTTATTTTTAGCAGAAAGATTCTTATCTGTCTCACCTCTCATGCTGCTATCTTTAATCCTCCCCATAATTTGAAAATCATAACTTGAAAATCTGCAAATTTTGTGCAAAGATTTTGCTTCAAACTAGGTCACAGATTTTTCAGGCAAAAGAATGCTTTTCAGCATAGGTGCCCTCCTGCATGGACTAACTGCTTATTTTCTAGTCTTTTCTCACAGATAAAGATGTTTTGGGAAATTGAAAGAACTATTTTTTTCTTTTGTAGATTAACTGCTGAAGTACTGATCGAGTTCTGTGTTTCTTCAATGAGGAACTACAGGCTGATCTTCTGCCATAATCTCAAACAACCATAAATGACAAAAGAATGCTTGCTCAGTGAGGGTAGCTGGTGCAGAAGCCATTTTTTAAACTTAGGCGTTTAAGTACTTAAAGGTAAGTTTTCAAAATGGCAACTATTCCATATTGTATAAATCCATGGGTTTTGGAGTTTATTCCTGTTGCTGCTATTTGATTATTAATTTGAGGCTTTGTACTTACTAGCTAGTGCCAGATGTATTGAAGAATGAGTCTTGCTTGTTTAAAACTAAATTTGTGCCATTTTGCTGAAGTTAATTTCTGTTTAGTTGGACAGATTGCTTCCCAGTCATGTTGTTTCCCAGTCTCTTGATCCAGTGGGTACAACTACTATATACGTGGTGCTTATTTTTGTAAACTTTACAATCCTGTTTAGGTTTATTTTTTTGCTCTGTTATCTTGCTCTTAAGTGAGAAAGGAATTGTTTCTCTAAGATGATGAAAAAGGCCCACTGGGTGTCATTTTGTTATCAACTTTGAAGAAAGTTTTTCTTTCTTTTAAAAATAGTCCTTTCCCACATAAAGTGACTGTTTTATTTTAGAAAATGAGTCTTTCTTGGGATTGCTTGTTCTTTGATGCTTTAGATACTTGAAGCATCATTTTCTCCCACTGCTTTACTGATCACAATTCCTACAAAGTTAAGACATATAATTTATTTTTTTAAACTAAAGTGACTGGAATTTTTTTCTTTTAGTATTGATAAAAGAACAGTCTTATTGAAAGTTGATGTCTAGAACTGAAAAATTTCCTTCATTTATAAAAACATGACTGCTCTGTTACATGGAAATAATAACTGATTAGTCAGCAATCAACTCAGCCAGCTTTATTTGTGAAACGGAAATAAAGACTTTTCAAAAAAATTAAAAAACTGATTAGTCTTGCCTTATTAGCCCATTATTTACAAAAAGTGATTATTGGTCCATTTGTTTATAAAAAGTGATACTCTCCTGTTTTGGGTGCTTATGAATTAAAGGGTGAGATGGGCTTCATATAGCAGAGTACAAAGATGATTGAATTTGGCCTTTTACCTACGTCATTAATAGTTTGGTCAGTATGAGTCCTGTGAGAGGCATGTTTGTCCCTTAACTTGCCTTTGGGACATTAATGTCCTTTGCCAACTTTAATGGTCAATTTTGACATTGTGTGATAAATATGCAAATACTGAAGGGAACATTAAGAAGTAACTAACTATACATAGTATAGAAAATGCTTAGATGCTTGTATTGAGCTTTATTTGTAGAACACACTGTGGGCTTGATAAATGGATGAGAACACTTTTAGGTCTAAAGCATTTTTCTTTAATGTATTTAGTCATACTGACACCTGTTGGTCATTGTAGTCTTTTTCTTTAATTTTTTTTTTGTCTTTCATTTGGCAGAAAAGACAGCTTTGATTTCTGGCTGCAAAAAGATATGAGGAAGAGCTCCTCCCCTTCCTTGAGTAACTGCAACTCCGTTCTTGCTAGCAAAATATTTGGAATTCCACTTGATGAGCTGCAGCAGGGAGGACATCCAGACAGTGAAGTTCCGTTCATAGTCCGCCACGTTGTGGACTATATTGAGGAACATGGTATACATTTCCTTACTAAGAGGGCCAGCCTTTGTTAATAAACACAACTTATCCCTTTTGCCTTGGATTTTTTTTTGTATGAAAAGTCCAAAATACAATGAGGAAAAACAATAGTTCTTTCCGTGTATTTTTTTACTTAAAACTCATAGACTTTGAAATGCCTCACAAAGTCTTTCTTAGTTGGGGGAAGGGTGATAGGAATATATATATAAGGGTGATAGGAATATATATATAGATATAGATAGATAGATAGATATTAATGTACAATTTCTTGAACAACATTATGGTTGCTAGATGATAGGAATATTTTTAATGGGTACTACGGGATGGGATAAAATAGAATATTCCTCAGGACAGAGACAGTGTGCTTCCAGATGTGTAATTTGATGCTGTTTAGCCTGATCAGGAGTCAAGAATGGCTTTCCAAAAGTATGAATATTTTAAGTTGCTTGGAGAATGAACATATATGGCCAAGTTGAAGCTTATTTAATTTTTGCCTTGAACTAATGTAGGAGGTCTGGAGCAACAAGGACTTTTTCAAGTCAACGGAAATGCTGAGACAGTGGAGTGGCTTCGGCAGAGATACGACAGCGGAGAAGAGGTGGATTTGGTTAAGGAAGCAGATGTTCCCTCAGCTATTAGTCTTCTTAGGTTTTTCCTTCAAGAACTTCCCGAACCTGTTATCCCCGGCAGTTTGCATATTCACTTGATGCAGCATTCTCAAGGTAGCATGACTTGATTCTTACCAATCAGTCATTTAATATTAATTTCAAAGTCCTTAACCTTTTAGAAATCTTGACATGTAAACGCTAATTATACTAGTTCTGAGTTTAATTTCTTACATCCCTGTTTGGGGACGTATACTCTTAGGGGCTGTATGGTCTATCTAGTCAAAGGAATGGCAATTTCTTAGGCCCCTGTAGTGCTGTTTACTTTTTATTATTGGTCTTAGTAAGCCTATGGCACAGGGTGAGGAGAAGGAGGAAAAGCAGGAGACAAACAACAAGGAATAGGAGCGTAGGGAAAGAAGAAAAAAAAATGTAAAGTAATAAGTGTGGCAGGATGTCCAATCATAGCCAGTGATGTTGCTTAGTGGTAATGTTACTCTTAAGGTGTTTGTTGGTTTGATAGAACTTTCTAGCAGAAACCAGAAGACAACTTTGATTCTAGGTTTGGAATATACCTAAAGCTTGTTCTTGGACACCTGCCTGGAGGAAACAAAATATCTCCAAGCCAAATAAAGAAAAACAAAATTGATTTGTCCTTGTTGGGTTAGTGTTTTGGTGGTGACTTAGCTGGAATGGCATAGTGACAGGAAAAATAAAGGTAAAAGACCCAAGAAATGAGGAATTATTTTTCTGTTCCTAGAGGCTAAATAGTATTCAGTGTATGTAATGGAGCAACATGTTCCATTATATAGGAAAATTTGTAAAGTTTCCTTTTAAATTAAAAAAATTTTAATTATGTATTTTTTAATTAAAAAAGTTTTTTTCTGGCTTTTCTCTTTGTATTATGGAATCCCTCTAAATTTTTGAATTGAAGCTTCAAGAGGGACTCAGTGCTGTTAAGAAATTATAACTACTTCCTTAATGCCTATTGCTGTTGTAGCTGGACATTTTAGAATATGTGGTGTGTATTCTTAAGCAGTATGTAGTCAGAGAGTCAGAGAAGGAAGATTTCCTTTTAAAAGTATTTACCCATCTTACTTTTTCTTAAATTTTAAATACCTGTGAGCCTAAATTGGTGGGTGCCTCTGATTTATGTGTAAAGTCAATACATAGATACTTTATGACTCTCTTATGTGTTTTCTTTTGTGGAGCTAGATATTAGGGCTCATTTTAAATTTGCTATGTTCAGGAATGGTTAGCCTGAATCAATTTTGTTCTTTTATTGTGCTAACTGGATAAAAAAAAACTTGGTTTCAAAATGAAGTGTCATCAATAATGTCATCTTTTTTTTTCACAGGGTAGCTATTTTTTTCCTCCCAACAAATATTACATCTTTTGAATTTCTGAATCCATTTCTTCTGGAACTTTTTTCAAATGTTTATACTGAGTCACCTAATAAACATTTTGCGCCATTAAGTATGTGACAAAACTGGAATGTAATGTGTTAGTTTTCTGAGCCCTTTTAATGACTTGAGACCTTCTTTTTGTTTTTATAGTGGTAGGGTTCAATGTGTCTGTATTTGCCAAATTGCAGACAAGTCTTTAAAGTTTCTAGAATCAGATAATTTAAGTGTGGAGTAAAAACTTATGAATGAATAATTGAAATAAGATTTAATGGTAATAAAGCCATTGACTCTCATCAATACTAGCTATCAGAAACTATTTTGTCACTAGGATTGTCGTTTTGACTGGTGTTCATTTCAAAGTATAGTGTCATGCACTGTGTTATCATTCATGGAATTACAGTATGTATCTTACTAATTATTCTTAACATTAACATTCATTTGTGAAGGAATTTAAGCTATGCAAAAATGCTAGAGGCCCATAAGCCCTTCATTGTTATACCATGAGAAATCCACCATTCTCCTGCATTCCCCACTTCCTTACCTTCGCACATGCAGATATGCATGCACACACACATATGTGCCCATTTCTTTAATACCTATGCAGACAGGCATAGCAGTACTTGAGGCATATTTGCATTTCTGTTGTGATATAATCTGCTTTACTTTGTTCATCCTTTAATCATTTTTGGGAAGGTGTCTAGGTCTCTGGTCAAAGATTTCTTTTTCCATTTATTGTATATAAATATTTTGTCAGTATTTTATATGACATTCACAAATACAGGAGGACATTATTGCTTTCAGGGTCATGGAGGGAGCATTGTTGCAGTTGCATTTGAGTTTGTGTTTTTAAAAAGTGCTTTTTATTTTCTGTGGTAGCAGGATACTGCAATGTGGTATTTCTGGTGAGGTTAGACCTTTTATTTGACCAGGACAAGGTTTCACACCCATGGCACTGTTGACTTTTGGAATGAGTAATTCTTTTTTACAGGGGCTGTCCTGTGACTTGTAGGATGTTCAGCAAGATTACTGGACTCTACTGACTAGAAGCTCCTGGCACCCCTTTCCCCAAGTCATGACAGCCATTCTACTCATTGTCAAATGTTGATAACCACTGGTTTAGACTGTAATGATTTGTCCAACTACTTAGACATTACTTTTGGTGGAAAGCAGAATTCCCAGTTTTGTGAATTTGTTGTGACATATCCAAAAAAATGTTACGGTGAAAGAATTGCTGGTCAGGGGAATCTTCTTTGATAAATTTAAGTAGATATGTGTTGTGTGTGTGTGTGTGTGTGTGTGTGTGTGTGTGGGTGGGTGGAGGGAGAGAGAGAGAGAGAGAGAGAGAGAGAGAGAGAGAGAGAGAGAGAGAGAGAGAGAGAGAGAGAAATGGCTTCTCTGCCTTCTTTGAAGACTTTAGAAGCAGCCTGTTATAAATATTTTTGTGGAGTGGAAATGTGCACAAACGATAGTAGAGCAACATGGACAGTATTTCAGGTAAAAATGGATTGCCCACAATTTTACCCCACCCCATCAAATCAAATGTTTTAGGAATCCATCTTTTTTCATTTACTATGTATTCATTCAGCATATTCAACTAATATTTAATGAACATCTGCTATATGCCAGGCACTGTTTTAGATTGTGGGAATGCAGCAGTGAACAAAACTGGAAAAAACCTCTGCCACCATAGAGCTAATCTAAAGGGCATTTAGCGAGATAGAAGAGAAATAAATGATAAAGTAGATATAAGGATATGTTAGATGGTTAAGTGCTATAATTAGAGATGTTACATGTAATTTGTCTGTGTTGCTGCAGTCATATTGATAATATTCCTTGCACATGTTCTTTTGAGTTGATGTACATGGTTTTCTTAAATAGTCCTTTTCTGCTAAGTGCTTAGTTGTTAAAAGTTGCCACCAATTAATTATAGGCCTGGTGGTTTAAAAAACTTAATCCAGTGACTGTTCATCTACTGAAATCAAAGTACTGGTTCATTTAACGGACAGTTGATAATATTACAAAATACAGAATAATTGTTATTGTTTGCATTTTAAATTTTAAATGAAACTCACTTAAGTGACTATAGACTTTGCTGATAAACATCCTAGATTTGTGTTGTTTTGCAGAGATGGCCAACATCATGACCATGTTACCTAGAATTGTTCTGTAAATCAATTTTAAGAACCTGAAGAAAAACAAAATGAAATATAATGGGTTGACTTCTACTCTTGAAGCAATAAATTACTTAATTTTTAAGGTGCTTCTGAGAAAAGATCTCTACCAAGTGGGGTCCTCACCAATGAATGAGGTTGATACAGGTCTAGTTTCTGTTAAAGAAATCTCATTGCCATGTTAAATACAAGGTCTACCTTCTGCTACTTGAAAATTCACTTGGTAAACAGAAGCCAATATCAGTTTAGAGGAGAAAAACGAGTGGAATTCCTTCTTATTTTGTTCTCTTGCTACTGCTGAAGTTAATTGTTTTTGTGATGTTAGAGGAAGAAGGAAAGTCACTCACCCTAGACCTTACTTGTTTTTCCAGTCATCCAAGTGGAAACGTATCCCTGATAATATTAGCTGGTTAAATTGCTTCTTTGCTTACTCTGGTTGGTGTTGACTAGCACTGGCCAGTGTGTTTTGATTTGCTGTAACTTATTATGGTACCACTAATTTGGAAACACAGGTACGGTCATGCAAGAGTGTGATGGAAAAAAAAAAATTGGAATAGTGGGGCCAATGAGTAATAGATGGGGAACACATCCTCCAGCAATTGAGGGGGTTGAGTTCCTTCTTTCTGACTCTTCTCTTCCACTTAAACGAAATGCAGAGCCCTAAGGCATTTGGCCTCTGGAGGAGGAAGTGAAGAGGTTTTGAATTGTTGTAGTAAAAAAGTGATGACTGTGGAGTAATGTG
Source organism: Manis javanica (assembly GCF_040802235.1). Taxonomy (NCBI): domain Eukaryota; kingdom Metazoa; phylum Chordata; class Mammalia; order Pholidota; family Manidae; genus Manis; species Manis javanica. The sequence continues at coordinate 85,245,792 of NC_133169.1, read as the reverse complement.
AACCTGGCAAAATGTCTGAGCTTTGCTTTTACTTCATGTAAAAAAAACCTTTATGTTTTATAGATTATAATAATGAAGATGAATTTGGAAGAAAGTTGAAATTCCTCTTGCAGCAGCTTCCACCTGTTAATTACAGTTTGTTAAAGTTCCTGTGTAGGTTTTTAGCCAACGTAGCATCACATCATGAAGAAATTTGGTCTGCAAACTCTTTGGCTGCTGTTTTTGGTCCAGATGTCTTCCAGTAAGTTTTTACATAAATTTTTGTTTAATTAAAAAAAAAAATCTGTGAAATAAGAACCATTATACCATCTTCCAAAGATAAATTGCTTGATAAACCATTATTTTTTATAGTAGATCTGATTAATCCAGCATTACTGTGAACAGGGTACAAATTAGGTAGGCTTTATAGATGGGTGAACTGAGGCACAGAATGATGACAAATCCTCAGGTGTATAAAGTGACTCATTGGTTGTATTTCTTACCTTATGTGTGATTGATTTAAAAACTCTCAGTTAAATTTGGACTTTCATTCTTAGCATTTACACAGATGTAGAAGATCTGAAAGAGCAAGAAATAGTGAGCAGGATAATGGCTGGACTGCTGGAAAATTACTATGAGTTTTTTGAGAATGAAGAGGAAGATTTTTCATCTAATGATCTGAGTTCAATTACTGAGCAGGTGGGAATATTTTAAATATTTTACTTAGAAAATTAAAAGAAATATATGCTTACAAGTGCTTGGCACAAACTTAAGTAGAATTTTTAAGTACTAAACTGGAAGCAATTCTCTTGGTTATTACATGTAATCAGTCATAGGTGACACATCCATGTAGTATACAAATACAATATTTTTTCTGAACGTCTTGTTCTCAATTTGGATATTATGGGAATAGCATTGAAATCAGAATATATGGTAGAGATTTTGTGGGTTTTTAAATGTTTTTCTTCTGTTTACTTAAGCATTGTTTATTTTAGTGTGTTTTGTTTTTATGAAGAATCTGCTAGCATAGAGGAGTGTAGGCAAAGGGTGAGAAACAAGTAAAGGGTAAGATTCGATATAAGTTCACTAAGTTTTAGAACAAGGAAATTTTTCTTGATTAAAGTAGTATAGCAGTGTACTCATTGTCACTAATGGGAAGCATCAGGAGGGTAACAGTTTAGGTTGTGGATAATGTTTAGACTCTGGGGCTCTTGAATATAGAATCCATTCCTCAGACTACATTATATTTTGTTGTTATTATTACGCCTTGATGGTTGAGATTGTTCAGGGATCCTAGTTACTTTCTCCTTTATGAAGTGAGAATATTGATGGGAAGCAATTGTAATTTATTGTAAAGCCACATTAATTCAGACTTCTTGGATTTAGAATTTGTGATTTAGGTCTATGTAGTGGTTTTTCTTTTGCACTTAAGTGAAATGATTTGTCAAGCAAACTCTTATTAGGTAAAATCTATAAAGTTAGTTATATTTTGGCCATGGGTTGGGGCTGCTACTTTTTTTAAATGAATAAATAATTTAATCAGGCAAATTGTTAAAAATGTTTTACTCTTTACCCATACACAGTCCCTCTCCCCATTGTTTTTTATGTTTTCCTAGAGTTGATGCAAATACAAGTAAGTATTTCCTGGCAGTTTTTTTAATAGGAAAGTGGCATACCGCACACACTATTCTGCACCTTGACTTTTTAATCATTTAACAATGTATCTTGGAGATCTTTCATTGGAATATTGAGAACATATTCTATTGTTTTTATATCTGCATAGTTCTCTACTGTGTGGATATAAAGTATAACTTATTTGATTTAGTGTACCAATTCCCACTTGAAAAGGTGATTGTCCTGGTTTATATCTGCTTTATGATATAATTATTAGTAGCTCCCCTTGTCAATCTCAGAATTCTCTAGGTTTGGATGATAAATTATATGGTCACACTATTTATCGATGGACATTTGGGTTGCTTTCCTGCATTTGCTCCTAGATTATTAAGCAGTGTCTCTTGAAAGGTAGTTATTCATACAGATTTTCATGAATTCTTATAGAGTTTTGGCTCTGATTATATAAATTACAAGTTTTATTTTCTAGGTAGCCTATCTTTAAAAAAGAGTTTATATACTGTTGTGAACTTTTATGGATGTCTTTGTAATATTTGGGGTTCATACCTTCCTTGGTTTTTCATGTTTTCTTCATGTAAACATTTTTATCTTCATCTAATTTTTCTGCTCTTCCTTTCTTTTTTCCCTTCCTTCCGCTCTCCTCTCTTCTCAAATATCAGTTACTTTAAGGAGATAGTAACAACTGCCAGATTGCAGCTTGCAGTATGTAAACTGAGGATGAATCAGTGTGCATATATATATATATATATATTTGTGAGGCAAATCAAATAGGTAGAATTTGTAGCCTGAATCAGTGATCCATGGAACTTTTGGCATATTTTGGAAGGTTTCCAACTATCACATACTTAAAAATTGTTAAAATATAGAGTTGACACATCTTTTCAAAATTACTCTTGCTTAAAAGAAAAATGACAGGAAGAGGACAAGTACACAGATATGCCTTAAATCTTTGATGTCTTTTGCTGCCTCTAAGAAATCCCACCTTTCTTTAAATTATGTTTTAGTTGGGGAATTTTAAAAAATATAATTAATGGCTGCTCAAAATTGTGTGCATATATATATAATATTTATATAATATTGTTTGTGTTACATTTCCAAGATGATTTGACTTACAAGAAACTGATGATGCCAGTTTGACCTAGTGTTTATACATTGATGAATCTAAAGTCTGCAGGGTATGCCTTGATTATATTTTATATTGTGGTGTTAGTCTCTAATGTTTCTATTATTCTGCAGCTTCCTTATGTATGCTGAAATATATCCATATCTCACATACATTGCATTTGTATTTTTTTTTAACTGCTAGAAAAAATTGACTTAAAATATGTTGTGCTTCACATTAAATGGAATGGTGGTTAATTAATACCAGGAAATAATGTTGAATTCTGAATATTTGTGGATAGAAAAGAGGATTTTGGCATGTTGAACAGAATATGCTCGATAAATGGGATAGTGCAGTGAGCCCTGAGAGAAAGTGTTGTATATTTAATTTACGCTGAGCTGTATTGATAGTTAGCAGAATCCGTTTTCTTATATTTTTATTATTTCTGAATTATAAGTGGGTTGCAAGTAATAGAAGAACAGATTTCTGAAAGCTTGTTTTCTTTAAAGCAGATTTGGTGAATTCAGTTTGACTTGTGAGGCTGAATTCATAAAGTATTGAGTGAAAGTAAAATCTCCTCAAATTCAGCACAATTTGTAGTTTTAAGTTGGTCAACTTAAATGCTGATTTCTTATCCATATATTTAAAGATCTGAGCAAACCTGGCCTGTTCTGGCAGTGCTTTGATTTTTCTCCTGATTTTAACATTTGAAGGAAGCAAAGTTTATTTACTGCGCTTTTCTATTTTGGAGTTTCATCCCGTTAATGCAAGTACTCATCTGTTGGAACCATTTCAGTGTAGTAGGTATTTTTATTAATAATACAAGAGAGATGACTGGAGATGGTGATACATAGGGAGTGTTTGAGAAATGACCCAGGCAATGGACAGGTTCTTTGTATGGGATCCTTAAATGAATACGAATCCAGTAGAGTGGTTTGAAGATGTAGGTGATAATTATGTTTCTTTATACATTTGAGAAGGCAGGTAGCAGCGTTCTCCACAAGCTGGAGTCTGGAGAGCAGGCAATTCACGAGGCCCTAGAGAAGGGAATTACAGCAGTCAAAGAAAGAAGAGATGTAAGTATGGATGAGGGTTTTCCATAAGTAGCATTGAGGCAGCTACATATATAGGGCAAGTTCACAATAGGTACAAACAGAATAGTGTTGATAAGCAGAAACAGAAGGTCAAAGTTGACAAAGAGGACTTTTGACAAGAAGAACTTTTAAAGATAAGTGTGGGGAGAGAGGGTGTTTTTTTTCTGTTTTATTGTTTATTCTTACCCAAACTAATTTAGTCAATTCTTACTGCAGAAAGTTATGCTGGGAGACCTGGGAACTGGAAGGAAGGAGGAGAAAAACTATGGACTATCATTCATGTCATATCTTAGTTGATGATTATTGGTGAAAAATCCTAGAGAATGTTAGTTAATTTACATAAAGCTCATTGAATTGAATACAATATATTCAGTAATTGAGTGGAAGGTCCAAGCTTTTATTAATCAGCCACTGTAATTCCAATGATATACTTCTGAAAACAGTGTTTTCTTCCTTGGGTTACCAGCAAGATTAAGTATAATTAATATGTTTTTGACTCCAATTTATTAAATACATAGATGGAAAAAGAGAATAATTTTCTATTTGATCCAGTATAAAAAATGATCTGTCATTTGAAATTTTCACCTTTGTGTGTAAATCTTACCTCCCAGTTTATCCCTTAAGGCCTGTGATTGTGATTTTTAGCCCTTTTCATCACTATTATATATGGTAGGAGGTAGAAGAGGGATGGCATTTATAAGCACAACAAAATCAACAGAATCTGCTATGTATGTTTTATATGTAAAGTAAATGGTTCACAAATTGAGGTCATTAAGTATTAATGATAATGAATTTTTAGTGACCCATCTGGTGACTTTGATGTATCAGTAGTTGAGAGCTCCTGCTTTTAGGTAGTTTGGATGGCAGATACTCTCTTGATTTCTTATAAAAAGCAATGTTTCATGTAGAAATCAGATCTGTGCTATATAGAAAAAGATAACAATTCTAATTAATAATGATAGCTATTATTTATTGCTTATTCTATATAGATAGAGACACAGCTGAAGAGTTTATATACATTATTTAGTCTTTTCAGCTAACCCTGTGAGGTAAGTAGTTTAACATTTCCATTTTATACCTAGGCCTAGAGAAGTTAAGTAAATTGCCACAGATAGTTGTTACATTAGGGATGTGTATTTCTGGGATCTTTCTGCCTCCAAAGTCTGGTTTTAAAGTACTTCATATTATACTCGGAAGCAGGTAATCTGTACTTGTTAATTAGGAGTATGATAGACTATCACACTGTAACTACCTTTCTTCTGGTTGAAGTTTTACCTTTTGAGAGAATTCTAACAACTATTTGCCTGTCCATCAGGAAAAACACTTCTGTTACATGTAGAGTTAAATGTATTCTAGGTATTTCCAGTGTATTGGGCTAGAATGGACGAAAGTTTACTTTTACTGCTCAATATTTTTAATCACTAATGTTAATTCATGAATTATATAGGATGTTAAGACCACTAATGGCTAGTTTCTTCTTTGGAATAGCTTAAAAAAATACTTCTCATTTGAGAATCTTTTGTTGGTTTTTCTCTGTATTATTTCAGTGTCTTTTTGTTGGAGTGATTATGTTTGTAGCCAATTTGATAATGAAAGATGTTTATAACCTCTGCCAGAAAGAGACTTTTACCTTGAGTTGTGGTTAGTGGTCAAAACAATGACTGCCCCCTTGTTATAAGGTTCTGTCTTCATGAAAAATTCACTCAGAATAATTTAGAAGTTAGTTGATATTTTCTCAAATATGGTTAAACATCTTAAAGCAAAATTTGTGCCCTTCTTTTTTCCCACTTGTATTAAAATAATTTGTGTGATGCACCTGGAATTAGGTCAATCAAAAGTCTTTGTAATATTAGATTTACAAAACTGGTTAGCTGGTTAGGAAATGAAGCTTTTTTTTTTTTAAACTAACTGCAGTGTGCAGATTTTTTTCATAGCTTGCAGTCTCATATTCATATAAATGTAATCATCATTTCATGCTTTAAAATGTTGTCTGTCTGGTTCGCCATTTTATTCTAATGTGGAAAAGTTGGCAATTACTCTGTAAGAAAAATTGGTCCTAGGAAGTGAGGTAAAAAATGACTTGCTTATATTTAAAATTTTCTTAGAATAGCATATCTTAGATAATTAACAGTTTCATTAAATTTTAATTCTCAACTTATTATTTATAATTCTTTTTTATTCATATAGGTTAATGAACTTTCTGAAGAAGAAGAGGAAGATGAAAAGCTAGAACATATAGAAGAACTTCCGGAAGAGGGTGCAGAAAAATCAAGTGACATGCCAGAGGTGGTACAATTAAGGATGACTGAAAATATTCTGGAACCAAATGGTATTACAGCATCAACAAGGTAGTATTTCAGTGAAAGAAGTTTAGCTTTTGAGCATTTCATTCTATATACAGATTCATTCAAGCAGTATACCACACAAATTATAACAGTATATGTAAGATTGGTTTATGTTTGAAAAAGAGCAACAAGAAAATTTTAGAACAACGGCCTTGCTAAGGAATTTTCAGTTACTAGCACTTATGCCTTTCTTTAAAAATATCACGCCTTACATTCATTTCTTAAAGTTTACGTTTTCTAAAATTATTAGTGTTGAGTTGGGTAAAATTTCAGAACCTTTGCCAGTAGCATTGTTAGAGGAAGATACATGCATCTTCACCAGCATTTGTTCTTAGTTTTTTTCGATGCTGACCATCCTAACTGGTGTGAGGTGATATCTCATTGTGGTTTTAATTTGCATTTCCCTGATAATGAACAATGTGGAGCATCTTTTCATGTGTCTGTTGGCCATATGAATTTCTTCTTTGGAGAAGTGTCTGTTCATATTGTCCACCCATTTTTTAATAGGGTCATTTGCTTTTTGGATGTTCAGGCATGTGAGTTCTTTATATATTTTGGATATTAACCCCTTGTCAGATATGTCATTTACAAATAAATATATTTTCCCATACTGTAGGATACCTTTTTGTTGTGTTGATGGTGTTCTTTGCTGTACAGAAGCTTTTTAGTTTGATGTATTCCCATGTGTTCATTTTTCCTTTTATTTCCCTTGCTTGAGGAGATGCGTTCAAGAAGAAGTTGCTCATGCTTATATTCAGGAGATTTTTTGCCTATGTTTTCTTCTAAGAGTTTTATGGTTTCATGACTTACATTCAGGTCTTTGATCCATTTTGAGTTTACTATTGTATATGGGGATAGACAATAATCTGGTTTCATTCTCTTGCATGTAGCTGTCCAGTTTTGCCAAAACCAGCTGTGGAAGAGGCTGTCATTTCCCCATTGTATGTCCATTGCTCCTTTATCATATATTAATTGACCATATATACTTGGGTTTATATCTGGGCTGTCTAGTCTGTTCCATTGGTCTGTGGGTCTGTTCTTGTGCCAGTACCAAATTGTCTTGATTACTGTGGCCTTGTAATAGAGCTTGAAGTCGGGGAGTGTAATCTGCCCAGCTTTATTCTCCTCAGGATTGCTTTGACTATTCGGGGCTTTTGTGGTTCCCTATGAATTTTAGAATTGTTTTCTCTACTTCATTGAAGAATGCTGTTGGTATTTTGATAGGGATTGCATTGAATCTGTAGATTGCTTTAGGCAGGATGGCCATTTTGACAATATTAATTCTTCCTATCCATGACTGCAGATGTGTTCCCATTTATTGGTATCTTCTTTAATTTCTCTCATGAGTGTCTTGTAGTTTACAGTGTATAGGGCTTTCACTTCCTTCGTTAGGTTTATTCTTAGGTATTTTATTCTTTTTGATGCAATTGTGAATGGAATTGTTTTCCTGATTTCTCTTTAGAGGAGTGCAACAGATTTCTGTGTATTAATTTTGTATCCTGAAACATTGCTGAATTCAGACATTAGATCTAGTAGTTTTGGAGTGGATTCTTTAGAGTTTTTTATGTACAATATCATGTCATCTGCAAACAGTGACAGTTTAACTTTTTCCTTATCAATCCAGATGCCTTTTTTTTTTTTTCTGAAATAGTATTTTATTAAACAGCAAAGCCAACTTGCAATACAATCTTAAATGTTTGTGAATTAGGTCACAAAAGGGACACAAAATGTTTGCAGTATTATTATTATATATTCATACATCTAAAATCATTCATTGAATCTTACACCAATACAAACATGATTATTCCATGATTAAAAGTAGCCCAAATCTACATTAGTGGATCTTTTTAGCATTGCTTCTGATACTAAGTTTCTTACCAAATGGAACCTACAAACTAAAATTTTTTAAATTGTTAAAGAATGATTAAAACTCTGCAAAGTAGGTGGATTTACAGAAAATTCTGAGAGAAGTAGCAAGATAAAATACTGAGGAAGTATCAATTAGACTACATGTAAAACTCTCCTATTTTATTCAGGATTCAATACTAATACACTCAAGGGATTTAGCAAAAGTTGATCTGCTGGGTATTACAAATAAGCCTTGAGACCAAACTCTTTGTAATCTAGATATGGTTTATATAAAGTTAATCAAACTTCACCTACTTTCACACATATTCTTTAAAAGATCTAATTTGTGCTAAAGATAACACGGATCTGGAGTAAAAACATTTGGAGTTGGTCATTGCTGTATACGAAGTACTTTTTCTATCCTATTTCTATTTTTCCTTAAAATTTTCTGTTTCACACACACATACAACCAGAGCTTTTCAGATACCAAATGGCTTATTTTGTGCAAAAAGGTTTTTAACAAATCTTCTCAATTTCACAATTCAGTTTCAAAGAAAAAAAATTGATTTTTATAGCCTCTGTTTTCAGTTGATTGAAGAGAAACTAACAATCCTGTCTTACAACTAAATACAAATAAGCCCTAACTGAGAAAGTATTTTGGTTAAGTTTCAACAATTATGGTTCAGTTGACTCTCGTAGATGATTAACTACTGAAATTACTTTTACAATGTGAAATAATTATTTTCCTTAGGAGAAGGGAAATGGGAAGGAAGAAACAAATGGAGAAGAGGCACAAAATGGTGGACAGGGTACATAAAGCTGTGCATTCAGTACATGATTTTGGTCACTTTTTCACAACATGGTGATTATTTTCTTGTATCTCTTACTATGCCTATAATAAATGACAGTGTTAAACTTATAATTCAAAGGAAATTCAGTAAAACATTCATTTTCAAGTTTCATAAATATATGTATTTCTAATTATAAAGATTCTACAATACATTTGCACATTTTCATGGACTAACATAATACACAAACTCATGGAAGTTTTCTGTTATGCTCTAATTTTGTCTAATCTGACATAATCTTCATAAATACTCAATGAAGCCACAACGAAAAGTACTCTAACTTTTGGAACCTATCCAAATTTTAAAGAAAAAAGCAGCAGTAATTCCATTAAACAAGGGTTATCAATCCCTTACTTTCTGTTGCTTTTTGTGTCAGTTGTTTGAAAAACACTGGAAGCTGACATGAGGTTTTCTGTATACTGTCCAAGAACTTGGTTTTCTGATTTTAGCTTCAGATTTTCTTCCTTAACTGCATCCATTCTTGCAGAGAGATCTTCAAGTGTGTGTTGGAGTTCCAACACTTGGTTAATAAGTCGTGTTTTTTCCTCCAGTTCCACCTGATTTTCAGCATCAACTGCATCCACATCAGCATTCATCATCTTAGGCAACAAACTTTTGGGCCTTGGATACAAAATCCTTGATGAATGTTCTGCAGTCCCTGAGCCAGATGCCTTTTGTTTGTGTTGTCTGATTGCTGTGGCTAGGACCTCCAGAACTATGTTGAATAAAAGTGTTGAACTATGTTGTCGTGTTCCCGATCTTAAAGGAAAGGCTTTCAGCTTCTCGCTGTTCAGTATGATGTTGGCTGTGGGTTTGTCATATATAGCCTTATTATGTTGAGGTACTTGCCCTCTATACCCATTTTGTTGAGAGTTTATATTATAAATGCATGTTGAATTTTGTCGAATGCTTTTTCGGCATCTATGGAGATGATCATATTGTTTTTGTCCTTTTGGTTCATGTGGATGATGTTGATGGATTTTCGAATATTGTACCATCCTTGCATCCCTGAAATAAATCCTACTTGATCATGATGGATGATCTTTTTGATGTATTTTTGAGTTTGGTTTGCTAATAGTTTGTTGAGTATTTTTGCATCTATGTTCATCAGGGATATTGGTCTGTAATTTTCTTTTTTTGGGGTGTTTTTGCCTGGTTTTGGTATTAGGGTGCTGCTGGTCTCATAGAATGAGTTTGGAAGTACTCCCTCTTCTACTTTTTGGGAAACTTTAAGGAGGATGGGTATTAGGTCTTCACTAAATGTCTGGTAAAATTCAGTAGTCAAGCCATCCGTTCCAGTCTTGTTCTTAGGCAGTTTTTTGATTACCAGTTCAATTTTGTTGCTGGTAATAGGTCTGTTCATATTTTCTGTTTATTCCTGGGTCAGCCTTGGAAGGTTGTATTTTCTAGAAAGTTGTCCATTTCTTCTGGTTATCCAATTTGTTAGCATATAATTTTTCATAGTATTCTCTAATAATTCTTTGTATTTCTGTGGTTTCCGTAGTGATTTTTCTTTTCTCATTTCTGATTCTGTTTATGTGTGTAGACTCTTTTTCTCTTGATAAGTCTGGCTAGGGGTTTATATACTTTGTTTATTTTCTTGAAGAATCAGCTCTTATGTGACTGCAGACAGATTTAAATGTAAACAGCAGAGGGGAGAAAAAGGTCAGAGAATGACTACAGTCTTTAACGTTACACTTAAGACTAAGATATGTATGACCATTACAATCTGTTGTTTGTTCTTTTAATATGGTCTTGTCTGGGGGTTTAATGAAAACAATTAGCATTTTAGGTGGTCTTTTTGGAATTTCTGTAGTTACCTAGATAATTTGGCCTTAAATTTGTCAGCAGTTGTTTTTGTGTGTCTGTGAGTAGCAGTCAGACACTTATGACATCGGTGCTGTTTTGCTGCTGCTGTGGATGCATAAGTATATTGATAAATCTTTTTTATGGCCATAAGTGTGTACTTGCTTTGGTTTGTGCATAAGCGCTTTTTATCCACAGAAGTTGGCTTAAGTCTGAAAATAATGAATAATTAAATCCTGTGATATCTGAAAACTAAATCAGTCCTTTGTCCTCCAGAAGCTCAGAGAATAAAATTGTACAGTCAACTTTGTAGCTTGTGGGTGACAATCTGACTCATAATATAGAAAGTCTATTTGACTTTTTTACTGTGGCTTTTTGGGGTGGGGAGAGGGTCCTTACTGAAAGGAGCTGTTTATTTGATTGTCCCAGCACATATTTCAGGGCTTAAGAATCTTTACTGTTACACTAATAACCTAGTTTGCTGTTCACCACTCTTTCTATATTTGAGATTTACTTCTAGTAACATTAAGGGTAGAAAACAAAAATATCAGCTCCTGTTTAAGGTCTCCCCATCTAGTTTAAGGCCATCAGAATTTTGACTCTTTCTGGCTCCGTTGGATAACTGGAATATCTTATTGAAAAGTTTAGTCTTTTTGCAGGTTGGCTATATAGATCTAGGCCAGTGGTTCTTAAACTTACTATGGACCAGAATCATCACTGGTGCTTATTAAAAATGTGGACTTTGGGGCTCTGCCACAGAGGCTTGGGAAGAGACCCAGGAATCTACTTTCTTAAAGCTTTTTTTAAAATCGGGAAATAAATCATATATGAGAAATGATATAGAGATACAGAAATGAGCCTAAACAAATACATAGCAAAACAAGTTAGTGAAAAGCACATATCCATGTAACCATCACCCAAATCTAAAAATAAACACTGATAGTGCACCAGTAGCTCTCAGAATCCTGATCTCCCTACTCTCAAAGGTAGTCTACAGGCTGACTTCATGTCAGTCACTTCCTTATGTGTTTTTGAGCATTGCTTGAAAATTACATCTATATTTTTGATCCAACTTCTTTCACTAAACATGATTTGTGAGATTTTCCATGTTACATGTTAACTGTGGTTTGTTCACCTCATTGCTATAAAGTATTCCATTATGTGATTATACCACAGTGATCCAACTTACTGTCGGTGGACAGTTGGATTGTTTTTACTTTTTGAATATTGTGAATAGCTTTTCACAGTACACAAGATTCTTGTACAGGTCTTCTGGTGCACGTGCATGCACGTGAAGACGTAAACCTGTCTTTCAACTTCAGTGAATACTGCCACATTATTTTCCAAAGTGCTTACTCCAGTTCAGACCCTCACAATTGGAGAAATATATGTATGATTTTCCTAATAGTGTATGACCCTTGTGATTTGTTGTTTGTTCAGTAAATAGTATATGAGTATTCTCATTGCTTCATATTCTTGCCAACACTTGGTATTAACTATTCTGGAGGATGTGTAATAGTATTTCATTGTCATTTTATTAATATCCATCTCCTTTTGGTATGTGTATTGGCCAGTTTCTTTTGCTAAATGCTTGTTGAAGTCTGTTCTCTGTTCTTCTATTGAGTTGTCTTTTTCTTACTGAATTAATTGTAGGAGGCCTTTAAAAATATTTGTTGCAAATACCTTTTCCCCATTGTACCTTGTCTTTTCCTTCTCATATTGTGTCTTCTGATGAATAATTACTAATTTTATTTCAGTTTATCATTCTTTTGTGATTAATGCTTTTTGTGTCTAAAAAATCTTTCCCTAAATATACAGTCTTATATTATTTCGTAAAAGCAGTATCATTGTACCTTTTACGTTTAGGTCTTCAATCTACCTGGAATTGACTTTCATCTCTGGTGTGTGACAGGGGCCAAGATACCTTTTTCAGTATGGGTACTAAATTGTTCCTGTCCTCCTCTTTGAAATGGCTGGCCTTCGCTGGCTTCCTCTAGTGCCACCTTTGTTGTCAATCACGTGCGTTTGCATGGGTCCCTTTCTATCCTGTTTGTCCATTCTGGGGTGCCAGTACTTCAGTAGCTTATTTACTACCATTTTTATGGTCATCTTAATTGACATAAAAAGGAATAACATTCCTCTGGGAGAATAATAGATGATTAACAATGGCAAATTTGAAAAAGAACAGAGAGAGGTTATAAGCCCTAACTTAAAGGTAAAACACGATATAAGGCTTTAGTAACAGATGGTTGGACTGTCAAGTCCACGTAAGAAGTTGAGAATTAGACCTTTTTGAGAATTTGGCATAAGATAAAGCAAAAGCTCACCAGAAATCACAGATTAAATGGTGAAGGGAACAGTGCTTGATTTATGAATTTTCTTCACACCATTCAATATACTATGCTGTCACTGGATTATAGTTAGGTATTGAAAATAAGATGAAATTTCTAAATAGGTAAATAAGTAAACTTAGATTGCAAATATTACTGAAGAAAATATAATAGATCACACCATGTAAAGATTTAACTTTTATAATTAAATAGCAACTCATAACCAAAATAAAGAATATAAAGACTGGATCATTGCAGCAAAATATAGAAAAAGCTCTCTTCTGGTTGACATTTAAACACTCTTTAGCTAAAGCCTCATTTATCATTCTTGGCTTTTGTTTCTTAAATATCTGCAGATACTTAATATTTAAGTTTCAGCCCACTTGAAACTACTAGAAATAGACCGATGACTACACTCTTCTTTGTGTGTGTATATGTGATTTTTCTTCCCACCTTTTCTTGAGTTCAGAAATGAAGTTCTATAAAACTTTTAAAATATGAAAATGTTATTAAGTACTTCCCTTGAAGGTATCAGCGTGAAAGCCTTTAGGGCTATAAATAATCCACTTGTGAAAACTGACATAATATTGGCAATTAAAAAATTTTTTTTGGAGCTAGGAGAGGTTATGTGTGCTAAATCAGGATGGTTTACTGTTGTATATAAAGCAGTTGGGTAATTTGCTGTTAATGTGTTTGCTATAAGGGAGACCTGAAGATTATTGAATGAATGGTAAATGATTTTCATTTGGTTTCCTACAGAAAATTCTGAGAATATTAACCTAATAGGCCCTGTTCCTCAAGTTGTTTAGTTTGTTGGTACATTTTATGGAGGAGTTGCATAAAGCTAATTTAAATTTACTTTTTAAAAGTGACTATTGAAGAATCACATGCATACAGAAGAGTTCATGAATCATAAGGTGGTTTAATTAAGTCAACTCAACTTGTGTAATCACCACCTGGGTTACCTGTTCCTGTCCCTCCTCAAATGCTACCATCTCCTTGTTCCCCAGAAGTAGCCACTGTTGGGGTTTTATCATTTTAGATGAACTTCTGTTACTGATTTTTTTCCTTCAAAAAATCAACTTTGAGGTATTATTTTCACACAGTAAAATGAACTCATTTTATAAATGCACACACACATGTAACAACCACCACCACAATCAAGATGGAGAGTATTTCCACCATCCCACAAAATTAAGAAATGCTTCTTTACAGTAGATCTTCCCCTGCCCCAGGCAGCTGCTGATCTGCTTTCTGACACTGTATAAATTAAGTTTTGCCTGATTTAGAATTTCATATAAATGGAATCTCATATAGTAGGTACTCTTTTGTGTCTGGCTTCTTTTGGTAGGTGTAATGTTTTTTGAGATTCATATTGTTGCAATCATCAATTGTTATGCCATCTATAAAAAAAGTGCTCACAGTGAAGACAAGTAGTGATTCTATAGCATCTTACTACGCTGATGGACAGTGACTGTAATGGGGTGTGTGTGGGGGACTTGGTGAAGGGGGGAGCCTAGTAAACTTAATGTTCTTTATGTAATTGTAGATTAATGATACCAAAACAAAAAAACAAAAACAACAACAACAAAAAGTGCTCAGTACATTCCATTGTAAGGTTATTCCATACTTTGTTCATCCATTCATTTGTTTGGGTTGATCCTGTTTTTGGCTATTATGAGTAAAGCTACCATACTTGTGCACTCTTCCTGTGGACTTATGCTTTCATTTCTCTTGAGTAAGTATCTAGGAGTACAGTTGTTGGGTCATTTGGCTAAGTTTTTATTTTTATTTTTTTAGATTTTATTTCTCTCCTCATTTGGTTAAGTTTTAAAAGAAACTGCCAAACTAGTTTCCAAAGTGGTTGGAACATTTAACATTCCTTCCAGCATTATATTAAAGTCCTAGTTACTTCGCATCTTCACCAACACTTTGTAATTTTAAACGTTTTAGTGGTATCCACATCTCATTGTGAGTTTTAAGTTGCACATTTGTTAACTGGTAAAATGAGGCTATTTATATTCTTAAAGGTATCAGTAGATAACTGTGGTGCAAAATTTGCTAAGGAAAGCCTGTTTGCGGCACAGTGAATGAGGTGGTCTGAATTTTAGTGTCCCATTTTGTCTTTTCTTTTTGTAGTTTGAGAACATCCTTTGAGTAATAACATGTGCTATTACATCTGGCAAGGAGTACAGGGCCAGCATTGAGACCTTCCTACCTTCCTACTGTCCTACATAGGGCGTTTTTCTTGGGCCACTAGTCATTTTTTTTTTTCCTTCAGCCTTAGAATAGATGAGCATCAGATGAAGTAGTTTGCCACACACACATACACACACTGTGTATTTAAAGGTCTTTTTATGTAAAAAATAATTTCTTAAGAAAATTAGAATCATGCTCTGCTACAGATGAACAGAAACCTTAGTGCATGCTCTCCTAGTTGTGTCAAGGTAGTGCAAATGTGGCAGTTTTTGGCACAGTTTGTTGTCAATTGGTATTGAAAAATTTTACAGCTGATTTCTTTCTTTGATTACAGTGCCCATATATCTCCTATCAGCATCTTACCGGCCTCTGCAGAGTAAGTAGTATACTTAATAGAGACAATTAAAATATTTTAAAAAATATTACTAAACTGTAGCAATTGAAATTGTGTATTTATTGTGCCCGCTTTAGAGCATTTTGTGTAGTTCAATGAAACTAGTATTTTATGTACTGCCAAAGGAACATATGACGAAGCAACACATCGCAGTAAGTTAAAAAACAAAGACGAACTTTCTTCAGATCTTACTTATCTTCTGAAATGATTGGAAAGGGTCAGTAGAGTTTTTTAAAATTAAATTTTCTCTGAGAAGACCTCACATAAAAAATATGGACAGTAGTACCCTTATAGTTTATTTACCTGAGTATTGGTAAATTATTTTGCCTTATAAACATATTTTTGAAAAGTCTATTTAAATGGCTTTCTGTATAGTAGTGAGGAATCTCAGTCGGTTATTGGACAACTAACCCTTTCCATCTCAGTAGTAATAGTAAAATTATGGTTGATTTGTACAATATCTATTTGGACAAATTTCATTTTAAAATTTTAAGCCAGGATTCCTTTAATGTATTTCTTTTTATACTCTAGCTTATCCATTTAAATACCATAATAATTGGTTTACTGGTTGTGTTTTAACATTTGTATTCATGTGGCCAAATACCTGGTTAGAGTGACTGCTTCTCACTAAAATATGTTGTTTTGTAGCATTTTAGAAAGAACAATTAGAGCGGCTGTGGAACAGCACCTGTTTGATCTGCAGAGCAGCATAGATCATGATCTTAAGAATTTACAGCAGCAAAGTCTGGTGTGTAATAATGAAGCAGGAAGTATTAATTGTGATGGGGAAGGATCTAATAACCAGTAAGAAACTCTTAAAACATTTTACTGTTGTTTATTAAGAGTTACAAAATTGTTTTGTTTTAAAAACTGTATTTTTAGTTGAATAATGGAATCTCATCTTAGTTGGAGATTTCTGAAAGTCAGTGCAAAAAGTGATCTTGTATATATTTGTTTGTAATTTGTGTATACTTAAACTTAATTAACACTGAAATCTCACAAATCTTCCACTAAGGTAGTAGACAATAAGTCCAACACAGCCAGGTTTTCCTCCCTGAACACCAGATGAACTGTGTTTAGGGACTATATCATATGAAAAATAGCTTTAAAAACATTAGAACCATACTCTGTGCAACAGACAGACATCGTGAAAGACATGCAGTGATCTGAGAAGTATAAGGACAGCTGATCGATATCACTCTTAGTGCATGCATGTGGTCATGGGTGGAATGGTGAGCAGAATCATCCTTTACTATTTAAATTGTTATCCCTTGCCACCAGCCTCTGTTCTCCTTATGCGCTTTCTTTAGTTTATCTGTTAATAGTTGAATTTGTGTAAGTTAAAAGTACCTCTTTGTACTGTGTGATGTGTTATATTACTCCATTCTCCATGTGACTTGTTATCTTGTGGGCAAAAGCCTCATCTTCTTTACCATTAAGCTCAGCCCTGATCTTCAAGATAACATAGGTACCTTCCTCTGAGACCACAGAGCAGTGTTTTCATTATCAGTTTTTATTTTGGGGACAGATGAGAAACAACCCAAATTTGGAGGATTTAAAGGAGGGTAAAAAAATAAATGATTGGGTAAAGTGATCTTTTTTTTTAAAGAATTAGATTTTTAAATGGGCCAAATATGTCTAGTATACTAAAATCACTATTAAATATGAAATGAAACTAAAAAAAATAATGCCTAGGAAAACCACTGGTTGGAATATGTTTGCTTTAGGAATACTGTATTATACAGCTGCTTTAGGTGTGCCGTGTAGTCTGTGTGGATGGTGTCACCAGCTTGTACAGCTCTGTGTGGTGGCCTTGGTGTCTGTGCTTTGCAGGCATTATTAGAACTGATACAGCTGAATCGATAAAGGAGTATTTAAGTTTAACAAGGAAAAAACAGTGTCTCAAAGAAGAAAATAATGGGAAAATGTTTCAAGGGATAGAATATGAGCTGATTCTTTGGAGTTTGTCCTTAGCTTAGCTGGAGATCCTGAAAACCTATGCCCATGCCCAGACAGTATACTTATTTTTACTACTGGGGAAATAACTCATGTTCTATCATGGATTGTCATGGTATAAACAAAAATCTAAAGTGTTTTGCATATTATAAATTATGTAAGGTGGAAAATCTGCAGTAGGAAGCTATTCGTGTTGTATTTTGATAAAGCGTTGGACGTATCAGTGTCTAGTGCTATATACGCTTGTATTTTAATCAGAACAAACAGATCATTATTATGATTGAGAGCATGGTTTTATAAGGAAAATCACTATTTCTGGTACATAAATTTTTTAAAGCCATTCATTTGCTTTTGAAAAATTTCAAAGGGGTTAACAAGCAAGGTAGACTCCTCAAAGCATCTTAATGGAGAGACAAAAAAAAAAGTGTTTAATAATCTAACTTGGCAAGAGAAAGAAAGTAGATTTTTATGAAAAGGACATATTTTCTTAAACAAAAGTTTCAGATCATTAGTAATATTTATTTTAAAGGCATTACATATTCAGCATTTGGCCTGATCTGATTTTTTAATCTTCATTACTAGGGTTGATATTGCTGATATTATTAATGCCAGTGAAAGTAACAGAGACTGTTCAGAACCTGTGGCTAGCACTAATTTAGACAATGAAGTTATGCAGCAAGATTTTGTATTTGAGGATGAAGAAAATAACCAGGTAAGAAATGTAAACACTATAAAAAATCTCTGTGTTTGTTGTGCTAGATGTATAATTCTGATTGCTTCATGTGTTCCTTTGATATTGGAAGCCATAGTTCATTATCTTTGCTGACACACATATTTGTCTTGATTATAAGCCCCAAGAACATACATTCTCTCAGGAGAGGTCAGGAAGCGTCATTGGGTGGAGAAGTAGGTATAAAACACCTTACTTTAAAATATTTTCTTGGGAAGAAACAAATAGATGTCCGCTGAAGTGGTTGGTGGTTAAATTTTTGTTCTTTTAAAAAGCTCTTTTGTATTTCCCAGATTTTTTCTGAAGAACATGGGATCTTTTCATAATTAGAACATCTTTGTAAAAAATAAATTATTTCACTGTCATAATTGTTAGTAATAATATTAAAAAAATTATTTCAATAAATGTACAAAGCATCTTTCTGAGACATGTTTCAAAGTTTAGTTTTGATAACACTTTTTAAATAAGATACCTAAGGGATAAGTAAGTTTTCTTTAGCATGTTTTCATTCATTCTGAACCATAAACTGAAGTAGGTGTCATAAGGGTTTTAGAATCAGCCGACTGAGATTTGTGCTCTGTCTTGGTCTCCCAAGCAGCATGACTTAGGGCAGGTCACCTGACTTTTCTGAGTTGCTATTTGCTTTTTTATAGATAAGTGGGAGTTGTACCTGTGTTAGATGATTATTATAAATATCAAAAGAAATAGAAGTATAAGATTATTTTATAAACTGGGAAATATGTCACAGACTTTACTTTCAACTGGACTTGTATATTTCTCATGTATTGATGCTGTTACTTCCACTGGTGTATCAGGTTAATCCCTTTTCATCTGCTCATGGTTAATGCTTCTGTAGTTGTCTCCATGCCCTTTGCTGGATTATTAATGTCTGCCTGGCTGCTGGATCATTCCCTCAGTGTAAAATGTTTATACTGTAAATTCTCCCATGTTTAGGAAATAACACTCTCTCAACCCTTCATCCCACTCTAGCACACCCTTATTTCTCTGCTTCCTTTTATAATAAAATTAAACAGATGGTTTGTGTTTGTTTACTTCCTCTCCTCCCATTCTCTTTTGAACTTCAGGCAACTTTGTGCCCCTACCATTTCCCTGTAACTACTCTTGCAAGTCACCAGTGATGACTGTTGGACATTTTGCTTGAGCTAAGAGCAGAGTTTGATTCAACTAATTACTCCTACTACCTTGATATGGTTTCTCCACTTGGCTTTCAGGCTCTATCAGTCCTCTGGGTTTTTTCCTACTTGACTAGTTACTATATCCCTTTGCTGATTGCTTTTCATGTTCTGAACCTTTGAAATTCGTAATGGTCCAGGGCCCAATTCTCAGATCACTTATTTTCATTCACTCCCTTGGTAATCTCATTTAGTCTAAGGGTTTTAAGTGCCAGCTCTATGCTAATGGTTCCCAGATTTATATCTCCACTCCAGGCCTTCTCTTAACTTTAGATTCCTGTATATAGTAGCCATTCTCCTCAGCATTTCCACTTGAATATCTTACAAGCGTCCTAAACTTAACATGCACCAAACTGAACTTTTAATCTTGTCAACATATTATCTACTGTTCCTTTTGTCTTTAAAATCTCAATAAAGGCTTCTCCTTCCATATGCGCAGGCCAGAAACTTCGGGTCATCCTTGATTTCTTTCTCACTGCGGATCTAGTCCTTTACAAAGTCTTGCTGGCTATACCTTCAGTTTATTGAGTCTGATCACTTTTTGCTGTTTCTTTTGCCACCACGTAGGTCCAGGCCAACATCATTTCACCTAGATTAGTATTCTCCTAGCTAATCTCATCTTTGCCTCTCTTGGGGTCTGTTCTTATGAAGCATGCAAGAATGATCCTTTTAAAATGAAGATTAAGTCATCTCAGTTCTCTTTTCAGAACCTTCCAGTGCCATTTAGGTATAAAAATATATAGCAAAATGTGTAACAGAAACACTGACTAATAGACAGTTGTGATTACAACAGCCCAATCTTCAGGTTTTGTCTGGATTGCCATGGTTTACTTCCTCATCTAATCCTACAGATCTTTCCTCAATTTTACCTTCTCAATAGGGCCAAATCTCCTGATCAGTTTATATGTATTAGCATGCCTTCCCACTGACACACCCCTCCCCTATCCAGTCCCTGAATTTTCTGTCCTTCTTCCTTTGTACCCCCTCTTTTTGCTAGTGTTAGCACCGTCCCACATCTTTTTTAAAATTAATTTTTAATTCATTAAGGTATCATTGATATACAATCTTATGAAGGTTTTTACAACATTCACCCATATTATTATCTCAAGTTACCCCTACACCCCACTGCATTCATTCCATCAGCGTAGTAAGATGCTGTAGAGTTGTTAGAGAAAACTACTATGGATCACTGATGGAAGAACCAAGTGGCGCTTGGAGTTCTTGGAGGGTGGAGGTTTATTTTATGCGGTGGGCTCAGAGGAGAGTGATCTCCAAAGGTTTGAGCCCTGAGTGCAGCAGGGCCATGCCTTTCATGTATTTACTACAAAGCTAAGGTGGGAGTCAGCACCCAGAAACTGTTGCAGTGGGAACTGTTAGGTCACTATAAGTGTATTCAGAATGTTGGTTGTATTTTAATCTATTTCTGTAGAGGTTACCTGGATA
Organism: Manis javanica; assembly: GCF_040802235.1. NCBI lineage: Eukaryota > Metazoa > Chordata > Mammalia > Pholidota > Manidae > Manis > Manis javanica. The sequence goes on along the minus strand of NC_133169.1, from coordinate 85,224,893 downwards.
CCACATTATAAACTAATGGGCTTCCATGGTTATGATTAACAAGCTGTTCCATACCACTGAGTCCTGGTGGGGGAGTGAGGGGAGGGAGGACGGTAGAATACATTGTTAAATTGTTTCAATTCCAAGCACCTTGTGATGCCTCTATATTTCTAAGGCCTCAATAGAAACTCTGTTTCCTTGGCTTTCTTGGCTTCCCACCACATTTGCCAAGAGGGGGAGGGATTTGAGAACTTTCTGAGTATTTCCTCATCAGAGTCACTACATGTCTTCTCTGCATCTCATGTATCTTTTAAATTAGTGATTTTTGCCTGTCTCCTACCATTAGACTACAAACTTCATGAGGGCTGAGAGTTTCATCTGCTTTGTTCATTATTGCATCCCCACTACCTAGAACACTTAGGGTACTCACTAAGTATTTGTGGAATGTATTACCAAACAAATGAATAGCATTTGCACATAGTAGGCAACTCTGTAAATTTGTTGAATGAAACTGGTGCATCCACTACTTTGTTAGAAAAGTAGGAATTCTTTTTTTTCAATTTTTGAGACTTTATCTTCGAGAGCAGTTTTAGGTCTACAGCAAAATTGAGAGGGAGGTACAGAGATTTCCTATATGCTCCCTGTCTCCACACATGCATAGCCTTCCCTACTACCAACTCATTTACCAAAATGGTACATTGTTTTTTTTTACAAAGGATGAACCTACATCATGATCATTCAAAGTCAGATTTACCTTAGGGTTCATTCTTGTTGTACATTTCATGGCTTTGGCAAATGTATAAAGACATATATTCATTGTTACAATATCATACTGAGTTTTTTTAACCAGTCTAAAAATATCTCTATCCCCTGACACTAGGAAAAACTGATTTTTTTATTGCCTCCATAGTTTTGTCTTTCCAGAAGGTCATATAGTTGAAATGATATGGTATGTAGTTTTTTCAGACCGGCTTTCTTAGCTTAGTAATATGCACTTAAGGTTCCTCCACATCTTTTCATGGTTGATAGTGCATTTCTTTTTAGTGGTGAATAACATTCCATTGTTTGGATGTACCACAGTTCTATCTCTTCACCTACTGAAGGACATCTTGGTTGCTTCCAAGATTTGGCAGTTGTGAATAATGCTGGTACAAAGATCTGTTTTAGTGTAAACATAAGTTTTTAAGTGCTGTGGGAAATACCAAGTGGCATGATGGGTGGATCATCTGGTATGAGTTTTACAGTAAAACACGGTCTTCAAAAAAGTGGCTCTACCATTTTGCATTCCTTCAAGCAGTGTTATGTGTATTCCTGTTGCTTCACAATCTCATCAGCACTTGGTGTCTTCAGTGTCCTGGATTTTGGTGGGAATCTGTGTAGTGGTACCTTTTGTTTTAAGTTGCGTCTTCCTGATAACGTATGATTTGGAGCACCTTTTCATATGCTTACTTGCCATCTTCATATGCAAAGAGGTCTATCATCTTTGGTGAAGTATCTGTTAAGTCTCTGGCCCATTTTTTAATTGAGCTGTTTGTCTTCTTACTGTTGAGTTTTAAGAGTTTTGTGTATTTTGTACAACAGCCCTTTACCAGATGTGTCTTTGGCATATTTGTTTTCCCAGTCTGTGACTTTCACTCCAATCTCTTGATAATGAATTTCACAGAAGTTTTTAATAAGCTTATCAGTTATTTCTTTCATGGATCATGTCTTTGGTGGTATATCTAAAAAGGCATCACATACCCAAGGTCATTTAGGTTTTCTCCTGTGTTAGATTTCAGGAGTTTTATAGTTTCATATTTTACATTTAGGTCTGTGATCTAGTTTGAATTAAATTTTTTGTGCAAAGCATTAGGTTAAGGCCTAGATTCATTTTTTTACATGTGGATGTCCAGTTGTTTGGCACCATTTATTGAAGAAGCTGTCATTGCTTCATTGTATTGCCTTTGCTTATTTGTCAAAGATCAGATGACTGTATTTATGGAGATCTGTTTTTAGGTTTTCTATTCTATTCCATTCGTCTATTTGTCTGTTCTTTCATCAGGATCACACTATCTTGATTACTGTTACTTTATAGTGAGTCTTGATGTTCTCTAACTTTGTTCTTTTCTTTCAGTATTGTGTTGGCTATTCTGGGTCTTTTCCTTCCATATAAATTTTAGAATTAGTTTGTTGACATCCATAAACAATTTGCTGGGATTTTGATTGGGATTGCATTGAATCTGTACATCAAATTGGGAAGCACTGACATTTTGTCAATATTGAGTCTTCTTACCTATAAACAAGAGTATCTATCCCATTTATTTAGTTTTTCTTTGAGTTCATAAATCAGAAATATGTAGTCTTTCTCACATAGATCTTGTACATAGTTTTAGATTTATATCCAAATATTTCATTTTTTGGGAGGCCAGTGTAAGTGGTATTGTGCTTTTAATTTCAAAAATCCACTTACTCATTGTTGGTATCTAGGAAAGCAGCCAACTTTTTTTTTTACTAATTTTGTATCCTGCAACGTTTCTATAACTTCTGTTTACTAACCTTGTATCCTGCAACCTTGCTATAATCACTTAATAGTTCAGGATGTTTTTGTCATTTCTTTCACATTTTCTACGTAGACATTTGTGTCATATGTGAACAAGGACAGTTTTATGTCTTCTGTCCCAATCTGTATACGTTTTATTTCCTTCTCTTGCTTTATTGCATTAGCTAGGGCTTTCTAGTACAGTGTTGAAAAGGAGTGGTGAGAGGTGACATCCTAGTCTTGTATCTGATCTTAGTGGCAAAGCTTCAAGTTCTCACCACTGAGTATGATGTTAGTGTAGATTTGGGTAGACAGTCTATCAAGGTGAAAAAATTCCCCTTTAGTCCTACTTTGCTAAGAGTTTTTATTATGAATGGGTGTTATATTTTTGTCAAATGCTTTTTCTACATTTATTAATAAGACCATGTGATTATTCTTTTTTAGTCTGTTGATGATTGTTAATTGATTTTCAAATACTGAACCAACCTTGTGTATCTGGGATAAATCCTACTTGGTTGTGTATGTAATTCTTTCTGTACTTTCCTGGATTTGATTAGCTAATGTTTTGTTGAGGATTTTTGCATCTGTGTTCATGAGAGATACTGGTTTGGAGTTTTCTTTTATTGTAATGTCTGTCTGGTGTTGTTATTAGGGTAATGCTAGCCTTATAGAATGAGTTAGGAAGCATTCCCTTGGCTTCTATCTGCTGAAAGAGATTGTAGAGAATTGGTGTAATTTCTTTCTTAAATGTCTTGTAGAATTCACTGGTGAACCCATCTGGGCCTTGTACTTTCTGTTTTTGAAAGTAATTATTGATTCCAGTTATTTAGTAATATTGACCTGTTCAGATCATCTGAGTTCCTTTTTAGGTGAGTTTTTGCAGATTTTATTTCTTAAGGAATTGGTGTTGTCAAATTTGTGGGCATAGAGTTTGTAGTGTTTTTTTAATTATCTTTTTAATGTCCATTGGATCTGTAGTGATGACTTCTCTTCCAGTTCTGTTATTAGTAATTTGTTTATTTTCATGCTTTTTCGTAGCTAGTTTGGCTGGGGCTTACCAATTTTATTGATCTTTTCAAAGAAGCAGCTTTGGGTTTTGTTGATTTTTCTCTTTTGATTTCCTGTTTTCAATTTCATTGATTACTGTTCTAATTATTGTTTCCTTCATCTCCTTATTTTTCTTATTTTCTTAGTTTATTTTTCTTATTTTTCTAGTTTCCTGAAATGGAAATTAAGATTATAGATTTTATATCTTTCTTCTTTTCTAATATATGCATTCAGTGCTATAAATCTCCCCCTAAGTACTGTTTCATTGTATTCCACAAATTTTGATAAATTGTGTTTTTATTTGGTTCAAAATATTTTTAAATGCAGTTTATTCTTTGATCCATGTGTTACTTGAATGTGTTGTTTAATCTCCATGTATTTTTGGATTTTCCAGTTAGCTTTCTGTTAACTGATATCTTGTTTAATTCCATATTCCATTGTGGTCCAGAATCCTTTTTAAAATTGATTGTAGGAACCTTTATGGATGATTTGTTGGTCTTAAGAAGTAAGTTGGCTAAGATGTAGGCTGATACTCTCTTTATTATTTGAGTAAGTCACTTCCATTCAGCATGTGTTTACTTAATGCAATGTGTAATACGTGGTTACTTGGATGTATAAATAGAAAAACACCAGATTTAAGTTTTCATTGATTTGATAATCTAGATCGCAAATGAACACAGTTTGTAATACAACATATCACTAATGCTGTTAGAGGTAGAAATGAAGCACTATAGTTTTACAGAAGAAAGGAAAAAATTTCTGGCCAGGAAATTATGGAGGACTCCTTGGAGGGAGGAGGATTTTGGACTTGGCATTTTTAGTGGGTTGATTTTCTTAGGGATTTGTGGAAGAGACTAAGGGAGCAGTCTAAGTAAAAGTCACAGGGAAACATTGGATGTTAGCGATGCAGCACTAGTCACAGTGTTTAGAGCATTGTGGGAGGATATGTTGTGGAAGGTAATTCTGGAAACTTTAGTAGATTTCAGTCATGCATAAAGGCTGGAAAACTATTTTAGGTATTGTGAATTTTCTCAGTAGAGGAAATTATAGAAAAATTTGGAACAAAGGGAATATATAATCAGATCCGTGTTTTAGGAAGAAGGCTGTTGCAATAGAACTGTATGAAATAAACTGAAGGGAAGATGAGATGCAAGGACAGCAGTTAGTAGGCTTTTGCTCTAGATTTGTTGAGAGCTAATAAACTGAACTAGTGGCACAAAGAAAGGGAGGGAGGTTAAAATTCCACAGGTGAAAATGATTTATTAGTCAAAAGGTTGCATATGAAAGATAGGTGCTAGGAGAGTAGAAAATGCAGTTTTGCATCAGTAGGCTATTGGTGCATGTAATAGCAGAAATTTGGGTTCTGAGCTGTGTCTGGTGGTGGGAGCTTGTTTTGGCTGTGAGTGAATGGAATTGCCAAAAAAGTTATGGTGATTTTACTTTTTTCTTCATATACTCTTTTACATTTAGGTTTGAATAAGAGGAAAAGTGGATTGAGGGGAACTTTGGAAAATGTTTATATTCTATGACTTTGGAGGAGAAAGCAGCCATGGCCATAAAAACTAGTAATGTCAAAAAGTGTTTTTTTTCCCTAAGTCTGAAATTATGTCAAAATAGTTAAATGATGGGAGGCAGATGTGTAGAAATAAAACAGTAGCAAGAGTAAGTGTAATTTTCATGTACCTGCTTGCTGTTGAGGTTAAAGTCCCCCCTTTGCTGCTCCTCCTCACCCCCAACCTTTGCCTCCCTGTTGAACAACAGCAGAATCCAGGAACAATGTGTTTCCTGCTCATGAGGGTAAACTGAAATAGGCAGTCTTGTACACAGACACTGGGAATTTAAACTGCTACAGAATTCTTGGAAAACATGTTGACAATAAGAAGAAAAGACTTTAAAAGCTTTGCTTAGAAATGTCAAAATCTAGGACGGTGTCATAAGAAAATACACACAGTTCAGAGACACATGCATAGATTGTCTTACTAGAATTCTTACTGGGGGTTTATTTGCAGTAGAAAAAATGGAAAGCATTAAAAATTTTCATTAACTTGGGAGATGGTCAAGTTATATCCATGTAATGGGGAATTGTTGAGCCACCAAAATGACGTTTTAAAGGCCTGAATAGTAGTCATAATGTAGCGTTATAATGAAAAACTCCCAAGTGTAGATTGCTAGCACTAATGCATTCCCAATTTGTGTGGTAGTAACACATAGAAGTCTCAGAAAAAATGAAATCAAATATTTACACTGGCTATCTCTGGCTGATAGGATTATGAGTGACTTTACTTTTCTTCATACTCTTTCACATTTAGGTTTCTGTTTCTGTTGATTTTTAATCAAATAATTTAAACAAAAAATTAATTCCAATTAAAGAAAATTCACTGAATTTAGGGATAGAAATTATTATTGGTAAAGCAAGGGGAGCTTTGGCAAGGTAGTGGATTTTGACGCAGAAGACAGTTATTAAGGGTTGGGGAATGAGTATCAAATTGAGTAGGTAGAGTCACCATCATTCTTAGCTTATTGACCATTAAAAAAACTGGCAGTGGGCCGGATTTGGTTAAGAGTTGGCTAACCCCCAGGCAGGAGTATTGTAAAGAGGTTAAGAGTTTAGTTACAAAAAAACATTCTGAAGATAATTTCTCTGAAATAGACTTGAAATAGAAAGACAACCGAAAGACACCTTTTTAACATTTCAGGTAAACTAAAGAGTACTAGATGCTGCTAGTTAGACCCTAGTTCCCCAATGATTGTTGATTAGCCAGTGTGGCTAGATTGAAGTATATTTATATTCTATTTAGTAAGGATCTGCTAAGCAAATGAGATGTGCAGAATGGCGTGGGAGATATTTAGTCTGTTATAACTAGCATGCTTGAGCACAACTAGATGGGTGGATTGGGAAGATGCAGAACTAAGCAGTGTGGAAGCACCGATTATGGATGGCTGAGGAAGGGATGGAGACCAGAGGAATTATTGGAAATGCCCATCAAGCTTTAATTAGCGCCTAGCAGTAAGCCCTGACAGTCCCTAAGACATTGGCAGTGTGACTGTGCTGTGTCTGCTGCTCCCATGACTGCTGCCATTTCCTCCACCACCACCACCACCACCACCACCACACCTCTTTGTCTTACCTGGATTGAGATCAGAGTGCCTTAAACCTACTTTTGAGGACCCTGATGTTTGTGGAGAAGGGAGGGCAGAATGAATAGACTATTTTGCTAGCTGGTATTCTCTACCCTTACACAAAGGAGTAAATGTTTTATCTAGAATTAATTCTGAGGAAGTAAAATTGCTGTAAGTGATGAAATACATTTTAGTTTCTAAAGACGGTACCATATAATTGAAGTGTGGCCATATTATAACTTTAATAGTTCTTAATTTTCTTTGTCCTGGGACATAATAAAGAGCACAAGTTCCATTCCTGACTCTAAATTTCATCTACATTCTTCACTGCTGGACTGTCGTCTTTGTCTTCTGTCACCATGTCTGTCTTTTATATTGCCTCTATAGTTGCCTTTTTGTTTACTACTTTTCACTGTTTATTTTAGAATTAGGTTGCCTGCACCTGGCTAGAGGGTACGTGGCTATTGACTATATCAGTCTTTATACTTTGTTTCAGTTATTTCATAGTAAAAAGAATTGCGTATTAAGTAAGAGTTGATATAATAGCATGTTTTTATAATAGAGCTTTCTAGGTTTTCTTGTAAGCTACTTCTTAGATTCTCTCAAAATAACTGAAAGATAGGCAAGTAAATGGTTATTTTGATACTTGTGATGAGGATGTTAGAGCTGAGACTTGAATTCTTTGAGTAAAACACTAAGATTTATTTTTAAATATTGGGTCTGGGTAATGGTTATTTTATATGTTTAGAAACCTTAATATTTAAGAATCTAAAGCTGTATTCCAGAGCATAGAAGTTGTTGAAGTCTAATTTCTAGTTCAGACATTTTGGGTCTCAGGACCTCTTGATATTCTTAAAAATTATTGAGGAACCCAAAATGCTTTTTGACTGCATAAGTGTAACAGTTTTTTGCCATATTAGAAATTCAAACTGATAAAGTTTATTCACTTAAACATAGCAGTAATAGACTCAATCAAGGTAACAAGTAAGGTTTTTTTCTTCATAAATTTTTAATAGATTCACTAAAACTTTAATAGACTTTAAAAAATTTATTTTGAGGAGTGGCATTGTTCTACATATTTACAAATATTGTTATTGCCTGTCTGACTTAATATGAAGAAATCAGCTGGATTCTCATATATGCTTCCACATTCAGTCTGTTGCTATAGTTCCTTTTGTTTGAAGTATATGAAGACAGTTCAGCCTCACAGAGATATGTAGTTGGAAAAGGGAAAAATATTTTAATAGCTTCTTTCAAAAAATTATGGACAATCTTTCTTATTAAACAGAACTGAACAAGTGGTAGTTTTGTATGAAGAATTGATCTTTTTCTTGATTTTCAAAGGTGATAATCAGAAACACTAAAAAGTTTACATAGTTTATAGTAATTCAGTACACATTTGTATCAGACTGGGTAGGGATGGGATGCTGTCACTAAGCACATTAGAAAATGGGTTGAATGTTCTTTATCATGTGTTTTTGAGGTTCACAGTTGTTTCAAATATTTGTAATAATAAAGGGATCTGATGAACTCCGGGCCTCTGTTGCCTGCTTGGAGGTCAGTAAGAGAAACAACAGTTGACAAGTGGGAGCGCAAGACTGTCATTTTTGGAGGAGAGAATTCTAAGGAAGGAGAAGGAATCTGAGTAGTGGCAGCACCTACCACCCAAGAGGGTAGCAAGAAATGCAGCATCTTCATTTTACCCACATGCAACTCAGGTTTTGAGGAAGGTAAATTCGTTTCGGTTTAAAGAAGTGCCAACACTGCAGACTATTATAAGTAGTAATTAAAAAGGAGCATTTGACTAACTTGTAAGCTAATATCTTGATTTAGATTGGAAACTTCCTCTCACATAGGAGTTTGGGAACTTTATCAAGCAGTGGTGTTCTTTTTGTCAGTCTGTAGGTATACTGTTAGAGCCATGCAGTGACCGTGGTGATTGTGAAGATGGCTGTCTCGAGAGGTAAGCATTTTCTCTTGTTAATTAATCATTTTGAGAACTGGAGCTATTCATAGATTTTTGGGGTGAAATTTTTAGATGAATCCATTATAACATACATTTAGATTATCTAAAAAGCCAAGCTTCTTGTTTTAATGGTAAACGTCAAATATATTAACTGTCCATAAATATTCGGGGTTGAGAGTGCAGGTTCAGACAGAGATTAGTTACACCTTGGACAACATTCAGAGGGAAGGGCACAGCCTTCTTGGAACACTCGCTTAAAACTTTCTTTTGATTTGTAGAACAGTTGGGAATTTAATGATATTCTGAATACACCTTTCAGTGAGTTGATTCATAGTTTTTCAACTCTGGTTAACTAATTGAAAGATTGTAACGTATTTACTTCAACACATATGTACAGGATATTTTTTCTTTTTTTCAAACTTCTCCTTGGTGTGTCCCAGGACAGGCTCATGTAGTTGGTGCTTGTTTACCGTTTTGGCCGGCAGTAATGGGAGGGGGATACCTCCTAAGGCAATGAGTGTTGAAGCCATATGTGGTCTCTGGAGATACCTGATAGATGAGTCTCTTTAAACAGAAGTTTTCTAGAATGTTTTAAGTCACTGGGCAGGTTTAGGGTCTTACCTTTTTATGATTCTTTAAGACATTGCCAAGATTATTACCGCTTTTTTAGGAAAAATGATTGATATTCTGAAAACACATCGGTAATGAAGTTCTAGACTAGAGTGTAAATTCTGAGAAATCCCAAACAGCATTACAAATTTGGTGATAGCCTTTTGGCAAGGGTGAACTTGTGTTAATGCCATTGTCTCATTTGATTATGAGTAGGAAACATGCCTTTTGAGGGTAAGTAAATTCTTTGGAGCCATGTCTCTGGAGTGTCCCCATACTCTGAAGGTCCACAGATGTCCTGCTTACAGCAGTTCCTTGTGCTTCCTTTCAGGAGGCAGGAATGGTCCTCTTCCAGCCCAGGGAGTATTGGAGCTATGGGCTGAAGATATAAGATTAACAACATTAACAGGCATCCCAGAATGATGACATCTGGATTTGGTAGAACAATAAGGATCCATTTAGTGAGGACTCAATCATTTTGACTCAATATCAGCTTTCCTCTTCAACTTGTATATAGGTTAGCAAACTTATTTTTAGATCCAAAGAGTTTCTTGGTTAGGTGGATTAGATTTTGCATGTTTAACACTCATGTTTCTCACATTTAGATGATGAGGCCTTCTAGTCTGTTAGGGATAGAATTTAACTTATCCTACCATTTGCTCCCACTCTAAGCAAAGGAAAGCCTTTGAGCGCATCAGGGCGATTTTTCATGCTTAGCCAAGAATAAAGTAGTTATGTATATGAGGGGCTGACTTACCATGTTAGCTTAAGACCTGTCTTAAGACCTCTGTTGCGGCAGGGTGGAAGCAGCACCTTTGTTGTTGTATTGCCACATGACTTGGTGGGAGAACTTTCTCACAGTAAGCATAACCCACTGTAATACTAGTAATGCTCTGTTGACGGGTCATATAGGTTGAGATCATTTGTGACAGCTTGCTGTAACATTTGTTCTAAATAGAGGTTAGCTTTTATGGGGGAATAAGCGATGAGTTGAAATTAAAAAATGTTTCCTTTTTACATGTTACTGTTATATTTTGAGGAAGGAGATTCGGAAGTAGTAACCTTGTTTTGATTGTAATAGAACACAGTGAGATTTAAAATATAGTTATATCTTTAAGAAGTCTTCTTTAAAATAAAAAAAATAATGCCCCACAGTGGGGAAGAATAGAAAGCTATTTGGTTAAAACCAATATTTATTTTACAAATCTTTTCCATTATATATTCAGTCCTTTTGGTTTCTATTTATTGTGGATTTTATTTTTCCTTCTAAAATGTTTTTTCTTTTTTGGGGTGGTTGTATGGGAGAGTGGTGAATGTTACTTTATTTTTCTAAACCTGAAGTGATTCTGTGGATCTTTTCAGTAGTGTGTGATTTTCAGATATAGGGCTCCAAAGAATGGTGTATGTCCTATTGTCATTTTCTTCTCTCACACTGTATATGCTAACTCTTTGGGGAAGAGAGGAATCTAAGAAACCTGCAGTGATAGTAATCTGTTTATTCTTCAAAGACTAACAATAACTTCACTTGTATTTTTAGGAAAGAACATTTGTCATTTGACAGTGATAAATTGTCACACATAATTCAGGTAAGAATTATTTTTCTCTTATGGTTCTAAAAAATTGACTAGATTTAATCTACCAATTATTATATCTGGCTATTTACCTCTTGGGTAGGCTTAAAGGAGATTTAAATATAGATTCTTCTCTTACCAAATATTTTATAGTTAAGCAGCAACTTTAATTTCCCACTTTGGGTTCCTAACTTTGTTTTTTCTCAGTAATTCGTATTATAACACTGCTAATTTACATTTGAAAATAGTTTGGATGGTGGGAGTGGGAACGGCTGGCTGTATAGATACAACAAACTAATAAAGACAGCACAAGGGTATGTACTGGTTGCTTTAAGCTGGGCATGAAAAGCTTCATGGTTGTAAAATGTATTCTTTATTTTAAAATACAGGATTCTAGTAGCAAGATATGCGATTTGAATGCCAACACTGAATCAGAAGTGCCAGGAGGTCAAAGTGTTGGTGTTCAAGGGGAGGCAGCATATGTCCAAATTCCACATTTAGATCTGAAGAATGTTTCAGATGGTGATAAATGGGAAGGTAATTTTTACCCCCACACATTATTTTCCTGGTAATATTATTTATAACTGAAATTATCCAAAGCATTGAAGAGACTACTTTTCTGGACAATCTTACTCATTTTGATTTTCTGTTCTCTCATATAAGAGGAGCAAGTGAGTGTTTTTATTCAAATGCACTAATGAGATTATGGGGCAACTATCTTGTACAAACTAGAAGTTCTTACCTGATCCATTTGCTTTGAAGATAAATGTTAGAACTGATTAAAAAAAAAGAAAATGCTCAGGGTAAGATTTAGTTAATTGTTAAATCAGGTGCTATTTCACATTCTTTGAAAGTCCAGTGTGTTAGGGCTTGGGGGTTCTCACCACTACGCAGAGAGCTTATCTATGACTGCCTTTTATTTATGATTATTAGGAATACATTTTTTCTTTTTTTTTTTTAGGGCTCTTGTAGGGCATTTCTGGGTAAATAGTGTACCCATATCCCTCATATCTCTGTTAGGTTGTGAAGGTTTGAGTGGGGTCCTAATAGTTTTTCAAAGGAGAGAAATTTAAATTTAATTTTAAAAAGTAAGCTATGTGGGTATATGTATTTGTCAGAACTCAGCAAATGTATATTTAAGACTTGAATTTCATTATATGTTTTTCTCTTAATCAAAAGAAGCAAAAACTAAATAGATAGTGTATTCCAGTGAATGATTTGCATACTGAAGTGGTTATGTGGGAGTGTTCCAATACCTGCAGTTTACTTTGAAGTCCATGAAAAAAATAAGATGGTTAGTGGGATAGAGAAATGTTATAAAGCAGGTATAGTAAAATGTTAATGGTCAAATCTAGGTGATTGGTATAAATGTTCATTGTAAAATTCTTTCAACTTTGCTGTGTATTTGTGTCAACTTCCAAATAAAATATTGGGGGTGAGGGAGTGGAAGCAAGCAACCAATTTGGATCCAGGAATTCTTCTGTATCATACACCTTTCTAGGTAAAGAGACAGTGAGACAATTCAGGAATCTTAGACAGTGTTATATACTTATTCACTTGGATGAAGATCCCTTGGTTGTTTCACCTTTGGCACGTTAGCTGATGACTCATGGTGGCCAGAAATGAGAAATGGCAATGCCACGACCATGGGCTCCTTTTGCCATCTCAGGTCTGCTTACCTGATCACAGTTGGAGTATTTTTATTTTATTTTTAAGATACAGCTGATTTTTTCAAAGCCCCAACCAAGCCATTGTTTGTGCCAGTCTTTACTGCTTTCTTTCCACTCCACCTTTCTTTTTTTTTTTTTGGGTTTAGATGTTTGACATGCCCAGTGGTATATTGTGTGTGTTAGACTAAATCAGTAAATTGTTTTTCATTTGCTTTGTTCTGGGTTATTCAGGACATTTGGAATTAATGAAGGCTCCTCCAAATTAGGAAATATGTTAGCATGCCAGTGGCAGTAAAGAGTAAATGTCCCTTTTAGTCTTGTATCCTGGCAGAGCCACAGAAGAGGAGTGGTGGTCAACAGAGCATGACTGGAGCAGTAGTAGGAAAAGAATCTCTAAAGATGAGGTTGGGATTCTGAGAAAGGATTTATGCTTCTTCCTCTTGGAGGATGCAGATAAATAGCCTTAGTAATCTTTGGCCTGGGGTCTTGATCTTAATTTTTAAGCATAAAGAATAATTGTTTTTCATTGTCTGAGGAGACAGGACATTCTCTGTTCAGCTCAGCTTCCTGGAGGCTTCCCCAAAGAGAAGCTCATGTCAGGCACACTTTCGTTTCCCTGGAGGAATCCACCCCTGACATCTTGTGGTAGGGAGTGGAGGTAACTATAGACTGCTGATCCCTGCTTTTCAGCGTGTGAGCTCCCTGTTAACCCACCTGGCTCGGTTGCCGTGACAAGTTCACGTGGGCCTCCCGCTGACTCCTCCAGGAATAGGGGTCAGTGACTTTCAGAGAGCCGGTGAAGTGGACATCCCAGAGAGCTTCTCAGCTGTGAACCCTGTATATGCTTGGAAGAGTGGCTGCTAGCAGGCCATGTTGTTCCTTCCAACTTTGCCACAATACAATGGCTGATTCTCTACGTCTAGGAGTTAGGATATTCTAAGTAAAAGTTTTCCTTCAGAGACTAAATTACTTTATACCTTTGATACTTTTGAGTCAGAGACGTACCTTGTTTGATACAACGCAGAGAAGTGGGAGACTTCAAATAGAGGCCTGCCTCTCTCTCTGAAGTATCTGGGCTTTGTTTTTATATTGCTCAAAGGAGAGACAACAGGATGCAGTTAGCAGGCAGGTAGTGCATGTCTGCCACCAGCATGCATTTGTAGCAGCCGTTCCAAAGGTCTTGGCTTTTAATGGAAGTGGACAACATCTTTCCTTCAGATTCTCTCCTGCTGACTCTTGAAAGAAATATGATAGGATTTTTTCAAAGAGCAAACAAAGGAAGATCTTTCCTGTCAAACCAATTATACTGAAAAGCTTCAAACTGTACCTGGTTTACTTTCCTTCATTTTTATGTTTGGGTTTTAATAAAACAGCACTACTTTGATTTTTTGCCTTGCTTGTTGAAACGGAAAGCTATGTTTATGTTTGTTTTTAAAGTTTGGTTAGTAGTAAGTAATCCTTTGAATAAAGCCTTTGAGCAGAATGCCTAACTGCTTTTAGGGAAATGTTTTTGGTATCTTTGGCTTTGTGTTAGTTATGTGTATGGTTTGTTCTGACTGTGCTGTGTGTTCACTTTAGTATTTTTTGCCATTTTTTCCATTTTATTAGCGTCATGCCCTATCACTTTTCCCCTCATTGATTTCAAAACAATGCATCTGCAGAGAGATGGGGAGGGTAAGTATGGTTCACCATAGTTTAGTTTTTTTGCCTTTTTATGATTCACTTTGTTTGCCTTTTTATTAGCCCTTCTCCTGCTGTCCCCATGTATTAGGGAGACTTTTCTGGGTTAAAAATGATACCCAGAAAAAATCATTCGTTACTTTACTCTTTTCTTAAAACAGGAGATTTTTCGGAAAATGTTTATTACCAGTTACTTATTTGCTGGGAAGCAGGTACAAGGGTTGCTTTGAAAAATCACTTTATTGCTGGGTTTATTGTGGGATTGCACGCTTTGTATCCAATTTTTAGTTATCAGATTAATTTGGGCCTTAAAAAATAAATAAGTTATGTTTTTATTACCTGGGGAAGAAAGGTAATGCTTTAAATTGCTAATGCATAAAGTTCAACTAATTACTAAAGTATTAACCCTTAGTTATTGTGTGAAGAAAAAGAAAACATCATTCTTGATTTTTGACACTGTCAAGCCATCTTTGCATCCAAAAATACTTAAAAAACTCATTTTTGCATTAGTAGCCATAGCATCAAAGTTTTAAATTGTGGTTTTGAATTAAGTTAATGTGCAAACAGAAAAGTATCATACCCCCCTGCTGCTTCCCCCTGTTAAGTAATACTTGAAGTTAATTTTGTATTTGGAGTATATTTGTGGATTTTGTGTTTATCTATATGTGGTCTGTATGTAATCAAACCTTATATGTGCAAAGACAGCATATAACATCAAACATGGTTTCATTTGAGAACATACAGGATAACTCCAATAAAATAAATGTGCTTAAGAAGGACTAGTGCTATTACGTTTTGCCTTGGTAATACTGTTGGGTGTTTAATTATTAGAATGTTATTATACATAGGAATCCTGTAAATAGAAAATAAACACAGTAGTTTAATGTTAGAGGCCAGGTGCTGTCAGGTGAGTTAGCTACTTGTTTGGAAATGTTAGAATTCTTTGGGAGCCAGGGAGCTCCATTTGGTGAGTGTTCTGTATACCATAGGGAGTGGCTTCCACTTCTTAACACAGCCACTTGACAGACAATTTATTCACCTGGTAGCATCTGGCTAACTTAAATTCCCGGTAAGGACTGATGAATGTTTACTGTTTAAATGAAAACTTTCCCCTACTTAAAAATAACATTTAATACAATTTTAAAGAGCTTGACAGTGTCCTTCTTACTTTGTGACTGTTCAGAAATTTAAGGTCTAACTCCTTATGTGAAAATAGAACCCTGGGCTAAAAAGTGAAGCTTAGACAAATTTAAACTACAGTAGCTTTTATGAAGATCCTATATCCCTTGTTTTTTTAAATTTAGTAAATACTGTATGAGCCACTACATAATGATATGATTTAAAGAACATATAGCTGATAATTGTGTGACTTGGTTCCATGTGGAACCAAGAGACCCATAGTACTATGTTTTGTGTTTGTGTTACAGAGCCATTTCCTGCGTTTAAGTCTTGGCAGGAGGACTCTGAGTCTGGGGAAGCTCAGCTTTCTCCACAGGCTGGAAGAATGAATCATGACCCTCTGGAAGAAGACTGTCCACCAGTATTATCACATTGTAGTTTAGATTTTGGGCAAAGCCAGCGTTTCCTTCACGATCCAGAAACGTTGGATTCTTCATCTAAAGCACTTTCTTTTGCTAGGTATGTGATTTTTTATGTACTTACATGAGGTGATTCCAGCTTTGCTCCAGGTCCTTTGAGAGGTTTAATCCTTATACCTGAAGTTCAAAGCTTTCTTCCTTATTTTATGAATTTCTACTTTTTGGGTCCCTAAGTTTTGAGTTCATTGAGATGCAGTGTGTGGGGTTTGCTCTCAAACAGATATTTCCTCATGGTGTATTCATTCATTCGTGGTTGATTGAAATACAGAACTCTAGGAGGGAAGCATCAAGTGGAGTTCACCAATCCTTAATGTTTTTAGTTGTCAAAACTTTAAATAGATTCTGGCTGTCCAACCTTTCTTTTGCAGTTTGAACACCAAAAGAGCCTTGAGCTGCTGTGTTATCTTTGTTTCTGCCTTTGCCAAACAACTTTTGAATGTTTTCAAATTGTTGTTTTCACCACTGTGTTAGCCAATTTTGTGGTCTATAATGCTATAGTGTAAGTTTCTTTTCACTAACAGGACTTCATTTTACTTTAAAAATATATTTATCAGAAGTAGTGTCATGTTGTTATATCAGGCCAGTAAGATACATGATGCTGGATAATTTCAATTCTTTTTTTGATTGGGTGACTTCTTTTTTATTGAAGTATAATTAACTTTTAATATACTATTAGTTTCAGGTGTACATCATGATTCAATTTTTTTCACTTTTAATTTTAATATTTTGTATTGAAGTATCATTGATATACAATCTTACATTGGTGTTAAGTATATAACACAGTGGTTGAACAGTGACCCATATTATTAAACCCTTACCCCCACTAGTGCAATTACTATCTGTCAAAATAAGAAGATGTTATAGAATCATCGGTTGTAATCTGCATGCTGTACTACCATCCCTGTGACCAACTTATATTATGATCGAAAATTTTTGTGCCCTTTTATCCCCCTTTAATTTCTCTTATGAGTATCTTACAATTTTCAGAGGTCTTTCACCTCCTTGGTTAGGTTTATTTTCCTATGTATTTTATTCTTTTTGATGCAATTGTAAATGGACTTGTTTTACTTATTTCTCTTTCTGCTAGTTTGTTGTTAGTATTGTAGGAATGCAACAGATTTTTGTATTTATTTTGTATCCTGCAGCTTTGCTGAATCCTGCTATTAGTTCTAATAGTTTTTTGGTTGGAGTCTTTAGGGTTTTCTACGTATAATATCATGTCATCTGCAAATAGTACAGTTCAACTTCTTACTTACCGACTTGGATGGCTTTAGTCTCTTTGTGTTGTCTGATTGCCATGCCTGGGATCTCCAGTAGTATATTGAATGAAAGTGGGGAGAGTGGACATCCTTGTCTTGTTCCTGATCTTAGAGGAAAAGCTTTCAGTTTTTTGCCATTGAGTATGTTAGCTGTGGATTTGTTGATGGCTTTTATTATGTGATGTATGTACCCTCTATGTCCATTTTGTTGAGAGTTTTTATCATGAATGAATGTGGACTTTTGTCAGATACTTTGTCAGCATCTGTTGAGATGATCTGGTCTTTATCCTTTTTGTGAATGTGGTGTATGACATTGATTGATTGACAGATGTACTATCTTTGCATCCCTGGAATAAATCCCACTTGGCCATGATGGATGATCTTTTTGATGTATTTTTAAATTTGGTTTGCTAATATTTTGTTGAGGAATTTTACATCTGTGTTCATCAGGGATACTGGTCTGTAATTTTCTGTTCTTGCAGTATCTTTGTCTGGTTTTGATACTAGAGTGATGCTGGCCTCATTGAATGAGTTTGGAAGTATTCCCTCCTCTTCTACTTTTTGGAATACTTTAAGAAGGATGGGCATTAGCTCCTCTTTAAGTGTTTGGTAGATTTCAGCTGTGAAGCCATGTGGACCTGGAATTTTGTCTGTTGGGAGTGTTTTTCTTACACATTCAATTTTATTGCTGGTCATTGGTCTGTTCAGACTCTGTTTCTTCCTGGGTCAGTCTTGGAAGGTTGTACTTTTCTAAGAATTTGTCATTTCTTGTAGGTTGTCCAATTTATTGGCACATAATTTTTCATAGAATTCTCTAATAATTCTTTGTATTTCTGTGGTATGCATTTTTGACTATTCATTTCTCGTTTCTGATTTTATTTGTTTACTCTCTTTTTTTCTTGATAAGTTTGGCTAGGGTTTGTCTGTTACTTATTTCCTCAAAGAAACAGCTCTTGGTTTCATTGATTTTTTTTTCTATTGTTTTATTCTTCTCTATTTACATCTGCTGGAATCTTTATTATGTCCCTTCTACTGACTGGGTTTCGTTTGTTCTTCTTTTTCTAGTTTCTTTAATTAGTCAGTTTAGACTGTTTAATTGGGTTTGTTCTTGTTTCTTGAGGTAGGCCTGTGTTGCTACATACTACCCTCTTAGAACTGCTTTTGTGGCATTCCACAAGTTTTGACCTGTTGGGTTTTTGTTTTTATTTGTCTCCATGTATTGCTTGATTTCTGTTTTAATTTGTTCATTGATCAATTGATTATTTAGAAGTATGTTGTTCAGCCTCCATGTGTTTGTGGGCTTTTTTGTTTTCTTTATGTAATTTATTGCTAGTTTCATACCACTGTGGTCTGAGAAGTTGCTTGATAGAATATAATCTTTTTTAATTTATTGAGGCTCTTTTGGGGGCCTCCTATGTGATCTGTTCTGGATAGCATTCCATGTATACTTGAGAAAAATGTGTATCTTCCTGCTTTTGGGTGGAATGTTCTGTAGATATCTAATAAGTCCATCTTATCTAATGTGTTGTTCAGTGCCTGTGTTTCCTTATTTATTTTTTGTTTGGTTGATCTGTCCATTGATGTAAGTGACATGTTAAAGCCCCTTAATATGAATGAGTTGTAGTCTATTTCCTTCTTTAGTTCTGGTAGTATTTATTTTACATATTTGGGTGCTCCTATGGAGGGTACATAGAATAACGGTTATATCCTCCTGTGGCCTGACTCCTTTATCATTATGTAATGTCTTTTGTCTCTTGTTACTTTCTTTGTTTTGAAATCTATTTGTACTGCTACTCCTGTTTTTTTCTATTACGTGCATGAAATATCTTTTTCCATCTCTTCACTTACATGTGTATTTCTTTGGGTCTAAAATGAGTCTGTTGTAGGCAGTATATAGATGGGTCTTGTTTCTTTATCCATTCTTCCACTGTGTCTCTTGATTGGTGCATTTAGTCCATTTACATTTAATATAATTATTGATAGGTATGTACTTATTGCCATTTTATTAATTGTTTTCTGGTTGCTTTTGTAGTTCCTCTCTTTTCTTCCTTTCTTATACTCTTGTTATTTGATGGTTTTCTTTAGTGTAATGCTTGAATTTCTCTTCATAAATTTTTTGTGTATCTATTACAGGCTTTTGGTTTATGGTTACCATGAGGTTCAAGGATAGCCTCCTAACTATATAACAGTCTATATTAAAGTTGATGATGGCTCTGATCAAACACAATCTAAAAGTACTTCTTTCTTCCTCCTCTACATTTTATGTATTAGATGTTATAATCTGCATTTTTTGTGTATCTCTTGACTGATTTTGTGAATAGTTGTTTTTACTGCTTTGTTTTGGTTTTAATTTCATACTTGCTTGGTAAGTAATTGTCTACTACTTTTACTGTGGGTTTATTTTCACTGGTGAAAACTATTTAGGCTAAAGGACATTTACATCTATAGAAGTCCTTTTAACATGTCCTCTAATGCCATTTTAGTGGTTATAATCTTCACCCTTCATTTAGCTGGGAAATGCTTAATCTCTCCTTCAAATTTGAATGCTAATCTTGCTGGGTAGAGGATTCTTGGTGGAAGGTTCTTCTGTTCCAGTACATTAAATATTTCATGCCACTCCCTCCTGGACTGTAATGTTTCTGCTGAGAAGTCTGCTGATAGCTTGATGGGGTTCCCTTATAAGTTATCTTTTTTCTCCCTCTGGCTGCTTTCAATATCCTCTTGTTTCCTTAATCTTTGTCATTTTAATTATCATATGTATTGGTGTTGTCATTCTGGGGTTTCTTCTGTTAGGGGCTCTCTGATCTTCCATGACCTGGGTGTCTATTTCCTTCCCCAGATTGGGTAACTTTTCAACATTACTTCCTCACAGAGACTTTCTGTTCCTTTGTCTCCTCTTTTTGGTACCCATATTATGTGAATATTGTTTTGTTTGGAGTTGTCAACAGCTCTCTTATTATTTCTTTCCTAGAGTTTTTATTTTCCTCTCCTTCCCTCAGCTTTATATTTTGCAGGGTTAATTGTTCCTCTTCTGTAATTTCCATCTCATTGATTGTCTCCTCTACTTGCAGTAATCTATTCTTTATTACCCCATTGTATATTTCATTTCGATTACTGTATTCTTCAGCTCTGAGTAGCTCTTTTTCATCTCTTCTGTTTCTTTGTTGAAGTCTTCCCTGAGATCTTCAATACTTTTCCCCAGATCAGTGAGCATATTTATGACCATTACTTTGAAATCTTTATGAAGAAGATTGGTGATCTTTGTTTCATTTAGTCCTCTTTTAGTGCCTTATCCTGTAGTTATGTTTGGAACATATTTTTCTGCCTTCTCATCTCATTTTGTCAGGGATTCTATATTTAATGGATCTGGTATGCTTCCTGGTCTCGAGTAATGGCTTTATTTGAAGGTGTCCTGTGGTGTCCAGAAGTTCAAGACTCTTTATTCTCCAGTTCCTAGTTGTCCTTTGCAGTGGAGACCCAGTTGCTATTGGTGGGAAATGGGCAGGGCTGCCTTTCTGTCTGTCTGTTGTCTGTGGTCTAAGATTGGCGAGGTTGGCAGTTTGCTTCAGTCGGTCCTTGAGCAGAGCAGCAGTGCTTCTTCTGGGATCATTGTGAACAGGGCTGCCCCTTCCTTATCCTATAAGAATGGCAGCACTTCTGGGCTAAAGGGGTAGGTGGGTGGTCGTACAGCTTTGGGGCAGGCGCAAGTTGCTTAGTTGTGTGGCAGCAGAGGGTTGTGTGGTGGCAGGGGGCACATGGCATTGGACTAAGCTGTCTTGGAGGAGGAAGGAGTGCTTGGAGCTGGCTCCTGTAGGAGGCAGGGTTAGAATGCTGGGAAAGCCTCCTTCTGCTTGCCAGGCAGCAAAGTCTGATGCCAATGGGCCCAATGGGCTGGTGCAAGAGCTGTGTGCAGGGAAGCGCCTCCAGCCTGAACTGCCAACAGGAAGGATGGAGCGTTCGGGGTTCCTGCGAGCTTCCAACCTGTTGGGCTAATGAGGGTTTGGGGTAGTATTGTCCACCTACCCTTTCTACTGCGGAGAGAGCTCCATCCAACCCTCAACCCTGTGGCCCCCTCCTGCTGCTGGCAAATCTTTCAGACTGCTGCTTCTGTTTTGGGTCTCAGCGGGACTGGTGGAGCACGCCTCTCCTCCACAAGTGGCAGGAGTCAGCCTCCCAGAGTGCTCCGACTGTCCCTAGTGTCCAGCTCTGTTAATCACCAGAACCCAGTGCAATGTGTACTTATGTTCCCAGAGCAGATATCCAGGGCTAGATATGCAGAGTTCCTGGTTGCATGTCCCCTCCCTACTCCGTTTCTCTTCCTACCACCTGTGGGCTGGGATGGCGGAAGGGCTTGGGTCCTGACTGATCATGGCACTGCTACTTTACCCTTCTCTGTGTGATCGTCTCTTCTTCACCAATATAGGTGTTCTGTTTTATATTCGCAGGTCGTTTTCAGGGTTAGTTGTATTTGCTGTAGTTGTGTCCTTGGTGTGTATGTGGGAGGAGTTTTCTGCTTTGCCTTCCGAACCCTGCCATATTTTCCTTCTGCCCAATGATTCAGTATTTTTATACAGGATGACATGATCCCCATGATAAGTTGAGGTGTTTTTTAATATACAATAATAATAGTATTATACACAGCAATAATAATAGTATTAACTCCTTTTAGGTTCCCAGACCCAATTCCAATGTGCATGTGTTGGGGGAGGGGGTCTTACCATGCACAGCACCAAGCAATTCTCAAACACCAGCAGGGTGTTTGAGAGCTCAATTCTGACGTTATCTCCCCAGAGATAGCACCAGATTTCCTAGGTTAAGGGCTCTGTCCTACAAGACTGTCCATCACCCCGCACTCCAGACACCAGTCACAAGCCCCAGGCTCTTACTTGTGCTTCTGACCTACTGGCTACAGATTGGAGGTTCCAATGACTTCCCCCTTAGGTTTGATGAATTTGCTAGATCAGCTCCCAGAACTCAGGAAAACATGTTTGCCAGCTTAATAAAGGATACTGTAAAAGATACAAGTTAACTGACAGATGAATAGATACACAGGGCCAGGTCCCAAATAAAGGAGCTTCTGTCCTCCTGGAGCTGGGGGCCTGGCTCAGTGGCACTTTGAGGTGTTCTGGTTCCCCAAGTGTAGAAGTCTCTCCAACTGAGAAGCAGGATCCAAGAGGGCAAGACGCTCTTCTCCTGGGTCTTTGCAAGGGCTTCATTGCGTATCCCGATTGACTACATCATTGGCCATTGGCTGAGTCAGCCTCCAGCCCCTGCCTTTGGGTGGGGTCCAAAAGTCTTCCATTAACATGGCAAGGCACCCACTTCACCTTTAAGGCTTTGAAGTGTTTTCAGGAACTTTGGATAAAGAACAGATACACCTGGGAAATATATATTTGGTCATATAAGTGACCAAATTTGTGTTTTTTATAACTCATTATATCACGTGAATCTATTTACCTACCATCTGTGATAACTTGGAAATTTAACATAGTGTTTGCCTCTCATTTCAATTCAGGATTCGAAGATCATCTTTTATTTCAAAAGATGAAAAAAGAGAAGACAGAACACCATATCAGTTGGTCAAGAAACTTCAAAAAAAAATCAGACAATTTGAGGAACAATTTGAAAGGGAAAGAAATAGCAAGGTGAGTCTGTAGTATTGCCCAGAATCAGGTAGATCTGGGAAGAGGTTCTTTGGACAGCATTGATCCATCTCTTTATGGGAGAGATAAGAAATCTGAGATGCCCAGAAAAATAGTGATCATGTAGATCTGAAATTATATAGATCCTTTTCCTCTTGATTTCCATGCCAGTATTCTTGCAATTGAACATTGTAGCTTTTTATTTCCATTGGTAAAACAGCAATTAATTTCCATTGACATATTATATTAATGCTATTTCTGCTCCCCCCAAAACTGCAATACCAAGGGTGGTGGGGAGATAGGGAGGTAGAGATATTTAATAATTAGAACATGTGAAGTGGAAAGAGTCCTATACGAGTCAGAAGACCCATATTCATACTGGCTTCTGCCAGTTGCTTGAGTCTGCTCTCAGAGAGCTTTGCTTAATATTCTGCCCTGGCTACTTAAAATAAGGTAAAATGAAATGAGGATTCAGTGAAATCTCTGCTGTGAGAACTCAAAATGTTATTTGGGCATAAATTAACATAAATATTGCTTACCCACGGAAGGGTCAGTGATTGTGCTCCTTAATTTTTCAGCCTTCCTACAGTGATATTGCAGCCAACCCAAAGGTTTTAAAATGGATGACAGAGCTTACTAAACTGCGGAAGCAAATTAAAGGTATGAAATGTGCTCTTTTTGTAATATATTTGCATTTTAAAAATACTCTTTCTAATGTCTGAGAATCATGGTTATAATATTTGATAATTTGAATCTTGTATGTTGTTTGGCAAGAACAAAAGTTTCCATTTTTTTAAATATTCTTTTTGTTGTGGTCATAGTTGTGGTACTATATTGTATTCTTCCAGATGTCTTTCCTGTGTTTTTATTAGTAATATTCTTTTGAAAGGTGCCCCAGATTATATATTCAATGATGATTATCATATTATAAAATTTATCTGAAATATATTTCAAATATAAAGCAATTTGGTTTTTGGTAGGTATTTCATTAAGATTTTTTTGGTGGGTATTTCATCTAAGACTAAGACTATCTAATCATAATGAACTACTAATACTACAAAGACTAAAGTGTAAATCTTCTTGAATTAAAAACTAGGTCATGTGTTACGGGTGTCAGCCCGGTACAGCCGTTGCTAAGGTGTATTTACGCCGTCTCACAAAGGCTGCCTTTGTCAGTCCCATCCAGTGTAGTTGCTCTTCCCCAAAGCACGTTCCTTTTAGCACTGTGACACCGTTCTATTTTACCCTTTTTTAACACTTAGCACTCTTTTAAATTACTTTATGAATGTGGCTACTTGGTTTTTGTTTTAACTTCCCTAAAAATGTACTTCATGAAAACAGAGCATATCTGTTTATAACTACAGGTGACCCTTGAACAATATGAGTTTTGACTGCACAGGTCCACTCATACATGGATTTTTTTCAATAAATTAATTTGGAATTTTTTTGTAGATGTGTGATAATTTGAAAGAAGTTCTCTTTAGCTTACTTTATTGTAAGAATACAGTATGTGATACCTGTAACATACAAAATAATGTGTTAATTGATTGTTTATGTT
Source organism: Manis javanica (assembly GCF_040802235.1). Classification (NCBI taxonomy): domain Eukaryota; kingdom Metazoa; phylum Chordata; class Mammalia; order Pholidota; family Manidae; genus Manis; species Manis javanica. The sequence goes on along the minus strand of NC_133169.1, from coordinate 85,200,676 downwards.
ATCTATAAGGCTTCTGGTCAACAATAGGCTCTTAGTAATTAAGTTTTTGGAGAGTCAAAAAAGTTACAGCAGGTTTTTGACTGCGTGACATTTGGGGATTGGCACACTCCCCTCCTGCCCCCAACTTTGTTCACAAGGGTCAGCTGTACTGTATCTCCAGTGTTGACGAGGGCATCTTATTTTATAGTAGGTTTTCTATGAATATTGATTGAAAGAATGAACAGTATAGTCCTCTTACTATATATAAAATTTACTATTTTTCATACACTGAACCTATATATAATTTAAATATTTCATGTGACCTTGAAATACCTGAGCCGGTGAGTTATTAATGGATGCTTTCTTGCTGCATATCTTGCTGACTCTTTTGACTTACTTGCATTAGCTGAAATCAACATGACTGATCTGTACTCTTGGTTCTGAACTGTAGATGCAAAACACAAAAGCTCTGATGGAGAATTTGTACCTCAGACACGTCCACGTAGTAACACTCTTCCAAAAAGCTTTGGATCTTCTCTAGACCGTGAAGATGAAGAGAATGAGGATGAATCCAGAGTCATTCAGAAGGAGAAGAAGCCATCTAAGGAAGCAACACTTGAACTTATTCTGAAAAGACTGAAAGAAAAACGTGTTGAGAGGTGTCTTCCAGAGGATATCAAAGTAATCTTGAGCTATGGTGTTTGCCCAGACTAGCCTTTAGAGTCCCTGAAACAAAATAGTTACCACAGTGGCATAGAGCAACCTAGGTAATCTGGCTGATCTGAGTCTGCTCCCCAGGTTTGCAGATACAGAAACATGTGTTCATCAGCATACCAGAAGTGCCTGATGATTCTGGGACTGAGTCACAATGATGAGACTAAAAAACTGGAATGCTGATCTGTTCATTTATATTGGAGGCAACTGTCAAGATGAGTGTTTAAAAGAGCATAACCTACGTAATTTGGATCCTTAATAGTTATATGTATTGAGCTCTTAGTTTTTGCAAGTCCTTGACTGGTTATATTATGTGCATTCTGCCACTGAGTCCTTACAGCAGACCTGTGACTTATGTAGATATGATCATGTTCATTAAAATAGTAAAACAGTAAAACAGTATGGTAATTATAAGGGTTAGATGAATGAATTTTTTTGAAGGACCATTACTCAGTAAAGCACATACCTACGGAAGTCCTTGTCAAAGCCCTTGGCCACACAAATAATTTACTAGGTGAGTTTACTTGGAGAGTAGACAGATGGTCTCAGGTGAACTCTTATCCAGGCAATGATGAGACCTGACAGTCCTGTCTTGACACCAGAGTACACCTTTCTCATGATTTAAATGTTGGAGTCCTTCTCTCCTTTGAACAGAGCTGGATTAGAAAATCTAATGTCTCCCTTCTCCAGCTTTTCTTGTTTTTTGATTTCGTGTTAGAAACCAACCTCTTTTCCCTTCCACCCCATGTTCTGTAAACTATTTTGATAGAATTAGCTCTGTTCAAATTAATTAGCTTGGGCTTAAGGTTCAATCTTGAGGTTGAAATCACGTGTTTCACAGAGTCTACACACACCTATCCTCTACTGAACTGACATAATGTAAAGAGTGATACTTGTTATAGGAAGATACTATCTAGTGTTTTTTTTTTAAACCTGAAATTTCATACTGATGAGAAAGAGTACTAGTATCTAGTCCTGGGACTAAGTAGAGAGTTTATTTGGTCTAGTGTTAAAGGGCGTTCTGTGAAACACTGGTTCATTGGGAGGTTAAAAGGTGATTTTAACCTCCTTTTAATTTGGGATGCCCTGCCTACTATGCCATTTAGAGTACTAAGAGATCTGAGAAGATTAAAGCAGCATAAAGTGCAAGATAAAGGGAGACTGAAGTCATAGAGCAGAAGTCTAAGGTCACAAATCAACATTGTTATGCTTTTCCCAGTATACCTCTGCAAGGTTCTCTTACTAGTTTAGAAGAAATATTGGATTATAAGACCTGTGTGTGTGTGTATGTGTTTTGTGGGTGTTTTTACACACACAAAATTATAGTTATAATGACAATAAAAGACTGCAAAATTAAATAAGATAATAGGCATTTACGTGTGCTTATTGTGTGCTAGGTCTGCATGTTACAAACGCCTCTGCAACATACTCAGTCCTCTTTGGGTCCTGTGACATATCTCCATTTTACGTATTAGAATATTGAACAAAAAGGCGTTTTATGTAATTTATTCAAGGTCACTAAGCCAGTATTTTTTTTTTTAATTGATATACAGTCTTATGAAGGTTTCACATGAGCAATGGTGTGGTTTCAACATTCATCCGTATTATCAAGTGCCCCCCCACCCCCACCCCATTGCAATCAGTGTCCATCAGCATAGTAAGATGACTAAGAAAGTATTCTTAGATTTAAAAAAAAAATATATATATATATATATATATATAAATCGGGCCACCAAAGGGGGTTGGTACCTACATATTAGAAGACCAAATTCTACAGGAGACTGAAAATGTTGCCTGCAAATCCATAAGCAAAGGATGTATTCTTATTAGCCTTGGCTACAGTGGTAATGGGCTGCTCTTCCAACCTAATTATTTACATTTTGGGAGTGAAGAGAATAATGATGGTGCCAATGGGGGTTTTTGTTTTGTTTTTGTTTACTCTAGAAAATGACAAAAGATCATTTGGTAGAAGAGAAAACCTCTCTCCAGAAAAGTCTTCTTTACTATGAAAGTCAACATGGAAGACCGGTAATGTCTCTTTTGCTAAAAATATTTGATTTTATATCCTAAGAAAGATGAATCACTTCTGGGGCCCACATCTTTGGAGTTGTTTTATAGAGCATTGTTCCCTACATTTGGGGGATTGCCTACTTAAAATAATTTTTTAAAAATCGGGGGGAAAGTCATATTGCTGAATGTTTTGGACATTTTAGCTTTCTGATGACTAGGTAATTTCGCTTTTTCTTGCTTCAGGTGACCAGGGAGGAAAGGTACATTGTTAAACCTCTGTATGATAGATACAGGCTTGTAAAACAGATGCTGACAAGAGCTAGCATCACTCCTGTCCTTGTAAGTAAAACATGAAAATACTCATCTAGTTCATTTTACCAAGATCCACTCTTTAAAAAAAATTATTATGGTGACTTAATGGAGAAATACACAGCCAAGGTAGCAAGAATTATATATGTAAGGTGAGGTTACTTCTTTTAAAAGAATAGAAAATTAATAATAAGTGCCTATTCCTATCTCCCAGGCACTTTTATAAGCATTTTTTATGTATGATTGATTATGTCATTAAAGACTGACAAGTTAAGTCACAACAGGTAGCAGACGATAGCCTCATTTCACAGATGATGAAACTGAGGCCCAGGAGTGATGTGCCCAGGGGGACCTATTTTGTATAATTAAAAAACCTGCGCTTCAGACCACTGTCCTGTTTCTTTCCATTTAAATTCACAACTTTGAAAATAAACCAGTTTTCTGATGGCTGTCATCATGATGTTGATGTAATAGTAATATTCATTTTTTTCAAGTTCACCTTATCTTAATGAAAAAGTGTATTTAAACAATGCTTATTCATACTAGTGTACATTCTTTAGAGAAAAATGGAAACTCTAATACTGAGGTGCAAATTAAGTGCCATCCCCAAACCAACCATTAGATAGTATGGCTCTCGATTTCTCTCAGACTCAAATAGGAAACAGTATGTAGCCCATTCTGCATCGTCTAGTAGGAGTTAATTCACTGGAGCTTCGTGTGCTTAGGCATGAATATGATTTTTATGTTGATAGTCACTTGCTTGAGGATTTCCTTCAGGCACTGACTACCTGACTACTCATTATTAGAAAGTTTACATTGGCATCTGAGCCCTTTTTATTTAGCCTGTATAAAATGATTATTTTTCAGTTGGCTGTTTTTTTAGTTGGTCATCTCAATCCTACTTTATTTAGATACAATCAGTTTTCTTTGAACAAGAAAATCCTGTATAGTTTATGTTCTTGGCATTTAGGACAGTTAATTTAATTCAGCTTTGTCCTTTGATTACAGGGTATTTTTGTGTGTTACTGACATTTGCATAATTCCATGATAGTATAGTTTTTGAATTTTTATGAAAACCATCTTAGAATTCCACAAGTTTGTTTTTAAAAAACTGAGTCTGAGGAAATATTTCTAGTTCTTCTCATGGACTCCTCCTAAATACAACTATCATAAAGAAATTTGAAGTCTAAAAGTTAAGGCAAGACAATTTGATAGAAGAGTAGTTTTTTCCAAACAAATGGTGCTAGGATAACTGATATGCACATGCAAGAAAAGATACATTTAGACCCTTATCTTACACAAAATTTAACTCACAATGCATCATAGTCCTAAATAGGGGAGCTAAAACTATGAGAAATAGAGGAACAAGTCTTTGTGACCTTGTATTAGGCAGTATTTTCTTGGATAGGACACCAAAAACAGTGACAAAAGAAAAAATTAATTGGGCTTTATTAAAATTAAAAACTTTTGTCCATCAAAGGACACAAAGTGAAAAGAGAACCCACAGAATGGGAGAAAAATGTTGGCAAGTCATGGATCTGATAAGGGATCCAGAATATATAAAGAACTCTACAATTCAATAATAATAAGATGTAAAACCCAATTTAAAAATGGGCAAAGGATTTGAATAAATATTTCAAACGGCCAGAGAAGATGTATAAATTGGCTATTAATCCCATGAAAAGATGTTCAACATCATTAGTAGGAAGTACAAATAAGAATCACATTTAGATATAACTTAGACCCATCAATATTGTTGTAATCAAAAAGACAATAGTGTTGGCAAGGATATGGGGAAATTAGAACCCTGATGAGAATATAAAGTGGGGCAGCCACTTAGAAAAATAGGCAGTTCCTCAAAAGTTTAAACATAAAATTACTGTATGGCCTAGCAGTTCTCCTCCAAGAGGAAGTATATGGCCGAGAGAATTCAAAATATGTTCACACAAAAACTTATACACAAATGTTCATAGCAGCCTCTCGTAAGAGGCAAAGTGTAGAAACAACCCAAATATCCAGCAACTGGCAGATAAAATGTGATACATCCATATAATATTTATTCATACTCCATATATTCATTCGTAAAAAGGAATGGAGTACTGATGCGTACTATATAACATGGATGAACCTTGAAAACACTTAGGCTAAGTGAAAGAAGCCAAACACAAAAGACCGCATGGTATATGATTCTATTTACATGAAACACATAGATCAGGCCAGCCCATAGAGACAGAAGGTAGATTCATTTGTTTTTCCCAAGGGCTGTGGTGTAGAGGGCAAATAAGTAACAGCTAATGAATGAATACAGGGTTTCTTCTGTGAGTGATGAAATGTTTTGGAATTAGATAGTGGCAGTCGTTGCACAACTTTGTGAATGTACTAAAAACCACTAAATTGTACACTTTTAAAGAGTGAGTTTTATGATATGTTAGTTATATCTCAATGAAGCTGTTATTTTTTTAAATAGAGTATAAAGGTGTCCTCAGACCAAAAAAATTGACAGCTATTGTTAAAAAGATATTCCAAATTAAATTACATGTAATGCTTCTTATTTAGAATTTTAAAAACACTTATTGAATAAGCTTTTTTAGAATTATCTAGACATAAATTATAATTTGTCACTTTGTACATACATAATAAGAAAATATAAGCAAAAATAAATTTACTAAGGAATTCCTAGAAAAATTTAAAGGATGTGTTTAGGATTTTGACAATGAAGTTTAATATCTATAGTGGAGTGAAGCTTTATTGAACACTCAAGTACTTAAAATGTGTAAACCATTTTTGTGTTGATTGTTATAGGGCTCTCCATCCACAAAACGAAGGGGTCAGATGTTACAGCCAATCATAGAAGGAGAAACTGCACATTTTTTTGAAGAAATCAAGGTAATCCTTAAGAGAAATCATTCTCTGATATCTTCCTAAAGGAAAAGTTGAGTCAAAAGTTTATTTGATTCTCTGGATTATTTTGTTAGGAAGAAGAAGAAGATGGTGTTAACCTATCCTCTGAGTTGACTGATATCTTGAAAACTGCTGTACAGGCACAGTCTTCACTGGAAAACTCAGAATCTGATATTGAAGAAAATCAAGAAAAACTGGCTCTGGATCTCCGATTGTCAAGTACTCGAGCAGCTTCTATGTATGTATGCTGGTTTGTGATTTTAGCCTATCTGTATAATAAAATTCATGTGCCAGGAAATTCAGCGTTAAATAATTGAGCACTTGCAGCAAATTAATACAGTGCTCAAGAGATACACCTTTTTTATAAAGTGTGATTTACAAATACATATTGTCATTCAGAATTTAAAATTAGTGGTTTTAAAATTAAAAACACTAAAATCCTAACATTTGCTGCACCAAGTGCAGGAACCAACTGAGAGTAATCTGTTAGTTCTCTATCAGCTTCTTTACCGGATAAAGTATGTGACTGTGGTTCTCAGTCCTCTCTTCACTTTAGGATCACTTTGGAAGATTTTTTTTACAAGTACTTGATGCAGACTCTACCTGCAGCTATTCTGGTTTAGTTGGGCTGGGGTGGAGCTTAGGCACTGGTGAATTCTAAAAGCTCCACAGCTGACTTCAGTTTGCAGCCAGTGTTTGAACCCATTTTAAGAACTTTATGAATCAACAGTGTTTCAATAATGTTTTCTCCCCTACTTAAATTTTAGGCCTGAATTACTGGAACAACTTTGGAAAGCCAGAGCTGAAAAAAAGAAATTGCGTAAAACATTACGGGAATTTGAAGAAGCATTTTATCAACAAAATGGAAGGTTTGTTGAGCATCACAAAATTGAGTCCTCTTTCTCCTTATACTTACAAGTGCCCATATGTTAGAACAAAGGCATTTTTAGGCATAGAAATAATAAATTGTGCATGTAAGGATGTCAGCATAAAAATTTAGAAAACATTCCTTTATACTTTGAAGTCCTGCTATTAATGGTAAGAAAAGAAGCAGAAGTAAACATCTGATAAAATATTTTGTCCCAGGGAGGCTTCACTGACTGGTTAGTTTATGTTCTTTAATTCTACGTCCTCACCCTTTGAGAAGTGTTTGTGAAAGGAGAGTGGTATCCTTTCTGTGATGGGTGGTGTCCTCAGCTGCTGGGTTCTTGGACTGAGATGGCTGCAGCTTGGGCTGGGTGCTCGGTCCCTCCGGGCGGCCCGTCTAGAGCTGTGTAACTGTGGCAGTCATGTAGCTCCTGTAGTACAGTGTAGCAAGTGCCTTCATCTCAAAGTTGACCCAGTGAGGCTCTTTTAAAAGGAAGAATAATACATTCCAATTCAGGTGTTGGCCAGAAATGAAACCTTAGAAAAGTTTTTCCCTGTAACTGGGTGGTATTACCTACCCAATAGCTATATTACAAATTGTAAAATGTGTGTATATTTAATTTGAAGGTTTTCTATATAGGTTGGCAAAAATGGTTTAAAAAAAATCTTCAGTGAAGGCATGCATTTTTCCAAATACCTTTTATAGTTCTTTGTCTTACTGGAAGAAGACTGCTTATAATTAATCTTAGGGTGATTTGATGCTTTACCTAGTGATTAAACAGAATTGCATTGGGTCATTAATATAAAGTGAGGAAACTCCTTTTTTGCTGTGGATAAAATATTTTATATCTCAATTCACTAAACCCATAGTTAAGTAAGTGTACATGACATGACTCAGTGTAGCTCTCTCTCTGTAGCACTTAATATACATCCATATACTGATGGAGCCTAGCAATGCATGGGTTTTAAGATACTTGGTTACCTCTGTTCTACAGTTATTGTTATAAGTATAGCATCATTTAATCTGTCAATAGAGAAATCCATCATAAATAGAGGCATTTTAGGGATGTTCCTTGGGGGTGAAATAGGGGGAGTTAGTACAATAATCTTTTGTCTTACAGAGAAATTTTTAATTTGTTCTTATATTTGGTAACATTCTGTCTCACATTAAGACAATTCTGGGACTTTATTTTCCAGACGATCTCTAGAATATTACAGAGTTTATCTTCTCCCCTAGGAATGCCCAGAAAGAGGATCGTGTTCCAGTGCTTGAGGAGTACAGGGAGTACAAGAAAATTAAAGCCAAGCTTAGGCTTCTTGAAGTTCTTATCAGCAAACAAGATTCTTCAAAATCCATATAAATTCCTTGAAAACATCATAAAATGAGTTGTATTCCCTGAAGCTATCATCGTGTACACTTGGCTGGTACTTGCGTTCATTTTGTCAGGCACTTGGTCTCATTTTGTACTTGGTTGTGGTGCCATTAGAGAAGTGCTGGGAGGGTGAGTGGACCCTCTCTAGGGAGCGCGCTGTTCCATATTAACCACAGACTGTCCTCTCCACCCTTAGCAAACATTCAGTTTTCTTCATTGTTTTATACTACAGATAAATTCTGGTAGCAAAAGACTAGTATTTTTTCCTTTCGACTTCAAGAACTTTGGAAATACAAGCATTTTGTATTGCCAACTTTATTATTATTTTTTCATTACTGAAGAAAATTGAGAGGAAAACCTTCACATTGAATTCTTCAGTTGCCTTTTTCTTAAAGAATGACTGAAAATTTGAAAGAAAAGCCTGTAAGTGTGCACGTATGCAGCTATGTTCTATGTTTTCCTAGGAAACCAAATCAACTCAAATTTCAAGGCCTACTGTGGAACACACTTCTGTTTAATGCCCAAAGTGACACTTTTTCACAGGTAGTATGTTAGCAAAACTTTGCATTCAGTGGTCACACGGCTCCTGGATGAAGATGAGAGGGTAGACCCAAAAGTGACCTTGCTTATTAGTATATTGAAAACACATCCCACACAGAACCAATCATATCACATGCTGCCTATGGGACTTAAGTTACAGTTTGTTTCCTCAGTTACTGTTTATCAGCTGGTGGTGATGTGATTTGTCTGGATCAGATCCTGCATTTTTCCCCCCTACTCACCTCCAGGTAATGTGAGAAAATAGCCATGTCAGTATGTAGGAACTCTGATGGTGCTCAGATTCGTGTGTTCAATCAATTGGGCCTAAATTGGCAAAAGAATCATTATGCCTGAAGTAAATCTGTTCTTAATAAGGGCTATACCACTGCATCTTTATGTGACCTTCAGTGGGTTACATTATTGTTTTCTCTTTCCATCAGCAGAATCTGTAAAAAAAAAAAAAAAAGCCCATCCTCCAAAGGGACCACCTTTTTGCGCAGTCACGCTGTTTAAAGCAGCTGGTTACAGAAAGTGTAGTGGTATGCCCTTTGTCTCATATTCTAAGCATACCTTTTTTCTTCGGCTTTGCATGGCTTTTCTCCAGGTTCTTTCCTGGTATTGTTCTGCTAATCATTTTCACAGAATGGTGACTTTATTTGTGCTAATAGTATAACAGTCATATTAACAGCATATTCTGGTCAGGCTTAACCTAAGTGTTAATTTTTTTCCTGGTGCTTCCTTGGATTGAAGTGTCTCACTTTGTGCCCATGTTTTGCATGCAGTAATTCATGCATGGTTTTTCTGACTAGCTAATATTAACAGTTTGTTCATACAAAACGGACTTTTGCAACATCATTTAATAAGGTGAGGGAAGCATGGACCTCAGATTTCTGGCACTGTTTTGTAGTAACCACATGAAGTAGCTTGGTAATAAGTAGCATTTCTAGTATACTTTACATTTCACTTGTGTGTGCAATGCCTTGTTTTGTGGGGAGGGAATATTCGTTGGTAGTGAACTTGTAGTTGGGCAATAAAGCACTAAATCCAGCCCTTTCGTGTGATTTCCTTTTGATCCAGCGAGGTTATTCATAATGTATACCTAGAAGAGTGAAATTGAAAATGCCAAACAATGTATCACTTTGATTTGACTCCATCATGCAGTGTACATTTAGCTAAATTCTTTCAGTCTCCAGACAAGAGTATTTCCAAACATCTACTTTAATGTGCACTGTATATTATTTTATATGAATGTTTTATTTTATATACCACATGCAAAAATGTCCATATGCACTATTTAAATGTTTTAAATAATATATTCCTTCTTTATAATGCTAAATCTATATGAGTACCATATTTTTATAAGTCAGTGGCCTGACTGGTTTCATTTTAGAATTAACAGCTGCTTCATGATGTTGGTTAGTCACTGTTAATGTTTGGCTGTGAGTAGAATAGATAAAAATGGCATGGCAGCATTTAACGCTCTGTGACAGTATTGTGCATCATAGCTGAGCAGTAGGTGGTAGAATTAGGCAGTTCGTTATAGTTTTACTTTGGTACAAGTAAAAACTGTATATCTATATACAAGTAATATATAGATATATATAATCACCAGTATAATTGCATTGCTGTGTCTGGCACTTCATTGTATAGCCTTTTGTAATAAAAGAACTTGAATGTTCTGAGTCATTGTAGATGTTTTTTATTTGTTTCTTAGGTTTTTTTTGTTTTTGGTTTTACTAGATGTTAAAAAAGAAAAAAATTAAGACCTTAAGTGTTCTTCCTTTGCCTTAGTGTTCTTAGTCTTTGTTTAAATTACCCCAACCAGGGACCATGTCAGGGAACAACGTTACTAAACCACGTGGCTGGCTGTAGCTTCCGGGAGTGGTAAGACAGAGGCCATGTGGTTGATTCTCTTATGGAAATCCGTTCCAAGAGAATAGTCAGCATTTCTTGTTACAGGATTCCTATTAAGAAAACTTGACTTACAGACTCTAAGAGAAAAGCTTGGTCTGAGGAAGGTGGGTATGTGTAAGATACCTTTATTCGAGTTTGAAAGCCCAGGGACTGTTGAGCACGCGTGTGGAAGCTGAGAACCATGGCCGAATGACGCCGCTTGGGCTAAGCGAACATAGGGCCCTTCTGGGATGGCTTATCGGACCTACGGAAACCAGAAGAGCTTCCTTCCAGCTCCCGCAGTGCCGGCCAAGCAGCGCTTTCTGACCGTCCAGACTAGGCTTTCGTGGCTCCCTCATTCGCACTTTCAAACGTAACGACTTATAACCCTGTTACCTCCTACCTTGCTCTTTATTTTTTAAAGCATATTTTGCTTTTAAAGTAGTTGAGGACTTTTGGAAACCTTTGAATGTGTTACTTAGAAACTGTCTAGAAGAATTTCCCATTTGAAAGTGTTAGTGGAAGTTCTCTAGGTGTTTGGGAAGTTTGTTCTTTTATACTTTGGCTTTTTCCAGGAGACTTCAAATTGGGAAGAATGGAGGTAAGATTTTTTTTTTAACTTGGGGTCTTCTATAATGGTTTTCCAGAGTCGAAAACATTTATTGATGTATGGCCAGAGGGAGTTAGAACCTGGTACGTGATGAGAGCACCGGAGTTCTTACACTTCGTGTAATATTGAGAAAACTATCTTAAGTATTGAACTGTTGGAGACCTGCTGTATGAACTGTAAGCAGCATTATTTTATACTTTCCCTTTACATTCCTAGAGTGTAATAATAAATCTTATGAAGTCCTGTGTCTGCAGCAGTGTGTGTATACTCTGGAGGCGTGTTGTAATATGCAAGGACTGTACAGTGGGTCCCATGCAGGGGCACTTAATTCCTGGATATCATTTGATGATTATCGTTGACCTCAATGACAGGTGGTTCAGGGCTTTTAAAGTGCACCTGAAATGGAGACAAGTTTAGTAAGTAATTCAATATAGGAATAAGTATTTGTTAAAAATGCCCAATGATTGCATCACAGATTCTTACTTCTACTTGTCTCAGTATTGTAGAGCTGAAATCTTTTTCATCACTCGGTTTAGTTTTAAACTGACGTAGTGTAATTCTTTCTCCAGCTCCACGGCATATAAAAAGAGTCTAGAGGGTAATTTGGAAGGAAGTAGAGAATGAATCAGTAACATACTTTCATGCATAAAGAGACAGCAGGTTATTAGTGCCTATCATAAAAACCTTTGAGAGGGAAGATTGTGCTTTAAACTACTAAAAAATATCTCTTATGGCTGTTGTGGATTTAATATTCTAAAGCTGTGTGGAGAACAGTATCTGCTATGCATAGCAAGTATAAATGGCAGTTCCTAATATAGAGAGGTAAGGATAAAAGCAGTCATTCTCACATTACACTTAAGCACATGGAATCTTGTGCTTTCTTTTTAATTTTAAAGTTGGGTAGAAGTTGAAAAAAGTGGCATCTCAAGAGAGTAAGGTTGTAGATTCCGAAAGACAATGTGTGTAACTCAATCCCCATGTCATGATATCCCACAGTACCCTGGCTGAAACAAATGCTTACTCTTGGAATTCTTGTTGAGTGACAGGCTGGTAGTCATCTTGAATTTCTATAGAATAATACTTTTTCTCAAGCCTCTCTTTCCATTTTTTCATCTGCTCTGATCTTTGAATTTCCTGTCAAGTTAGAGGAAAAACACAGGCCGCCACCATTAAATTTTTCTGTATTCCAAGTCTTAGGCACACAAACATCACAGAGTTGAGAATCTTGAATTCTCTACTCTCCAGGGCTGTGGTTTGAGCCCCACTGGTTTTTGCCCGGCTAGTTTTTAGGTTTGTGTATCATCAGAGTCAGTTCAGAGGACCTGATTCTAGAACTGTCTCAGAATTAGGGGATTAAAATTTTTTAAATTACCAAATTATTCTCATTTTACTCCCTCTTCTCCGCTGTATCTCCAGTTTAGTTTATTCCTGATTTTCTCTGTTCTTCCCTTGGTCAAAGCTGAGATGTTCTTTTCTATACCTCTGTTCTTTAGTGAAGCAAATGTATTTCAAAGTACACCTGTGGGTGTTCTTTGCCTTCCCATCTGCTACTCAGCCAGCTCCTGCAGTCCTACTGAATAATCCCCAATCCACTCTTAATTACTCATCACTCTGTCCACTCCATTCTGTCCATATACCCCCAAATAAGCTCCTCATACGAGAGAGTTCTTGCTGCTGCATCCTTCTGTGATCTCAGAGTGCTTCCCATGCTTTGTCATCACTACCACCCACTTTCCAAAGGTAGTTCCACATACCTTTTCCCCAACTTCAGAAAAATGCCTTGTTCTGCAAAATAAGGACAGCCCTAGAAAAGGGGAAAGAGGAGACACTGCTCCCAGGTACGATTCAAAGACTTTTCTGTAAGTCAGTATGATACTGCCCTGCTCCAGCAGTAACTCAAGGTAGCAAAGTGGACCCCTGTGTAAGTGTTCGGAGTTTCAGAGTACCTTCCTCAGGATGGTGATGCCTGTGTTCATACTCTAGGCTTCCCTAATGAATCTGTGCTGTTCTGGTCAGAGAAACTGTATCAGATAGTGTCTTTTCAGGCGTATCTGAAGTAGGAAAGGATGGCTTTCAATCTTTCTAGTTTTATTTTGGCCACATTATAGCACCGATGGTTTGTCATAGTTTCTGATACTTTTCATGTGGTAAAAAATGCGTAGTCCCTCTGCCATTTCTAAATGACCATGCCTGTTGTAACTGAGATGCATTAGTAATATGGACTGAAGAGACTATGCCTGGTAAGCTTGACTCATCTTCAGAAGACCCATTTTAATTACTTTTGTTGTGAAGCCTTCCTTGACATTCATAGGAAAGAAGTACCTTTACTCATAGGCAGAAAAGCGATTCTTTGGGTGCATTTTCTTCAAGCTCCTAGATTCTAGTCACTCCACCTCTTCCCAGTAGGTTTTAGCTATCTCTCCCAGTTGTCCCTGGGTTAGTGTTCACTGGCTCTTAAAATCCTTTAGTAACTCAGAAACAAATTCTCTGTAGCAAATGCCCTCTTTTTGAACTACCTAGTGTGTTTCTGTTTGTCTGATTGGACCCTACCTAATGAGTATGTGGTAGCAGGGGAGGGCCAAAGAAACAGACCCTCACAGGTAGCGTGCTTACACCAGGGGACACAACAATTGACTTAAGAATTAGAGACTACCAGCTGGTCATTTGGGATTCCTCAGACCACTGAACCAGCGAGCAGAGAAGTGGGTACTCAGCTGAGGTGACTGATCCCAGTCACCAAGGGGACATTGGTTGCTGCTACAAAGAGGTGCAGAGAGGGTTGTATTTGGAACCCAGGGAATTCTGGGACAGGGGTTGCCTCTATACAGCTATGTCCAAAAATAAACATTGTAAGTTAAACATTAAATTCTTGACAAACTGTGATTCAATTAGAAAAGGTCTTAACATTACCCAGGTATGAATACAATAACCATTGGGACTTTGCTTCTCCCATTTTGTTTTTTTCTTTTTTCTTGAAGTATTGCTGATATACAATCTTATATTGGTTTCACATATACAACACAGTGGTTCAACAGTAAACCCATATTATATCAATCCTCACCCCCACTAGTGCATTTACTATTTGTCAGCATAGAAGGATGTATATGGGAACACAACAGTTTTTTGTGTATTTTGTATCCTGCAACTTTGCTGAATCCAATTATTCTAATAGTTTTTTGGTGGATAATATCATGTCATCTGCAAATTGTACAGTTTAACTTCTTCCTTACCAGCTTGGACGCCTTTTGTCTCTTTGGGTTGTGTCATTGCTGTGGCTAGGACCTCCAGTACTATGTTGAATGAAAGTAGTGAGAGTAGACAGACATCCTTGTATTGTTGATCTTAGAGGAAAAGCTTTTAGCTTTTCACCATTGAGTATGCTGTTAGCTGTGGGTCTGTCGTATATGACCTTTATTATCTTGAGGTATGTACCTTCTTATGCCCATTTTGTTGAAAGTTTTTATCATGAATGAATGTGGACTTTTGTCAGATTCTCTGTCAGCATCTGTTGAGATGATCTTCTGGTTTTTATCCTTCTTTTTGTTAATGTGGTGTCTGATGTTGATTGACTGACAAGTGTACCATCCTTGTTGCATCCCTGGAATAAATCCCACTTGGCCATGATGGATGATCTTTTTGATGTATTTTTAAATTTGGTTTGCTAATATTTTGTTGAGGAATTTTGCATCTATGTTCATCAGGGATACTGGTCTATAATTTTCTGTTCTTGCAGTGTCTTTGGTTTTGATACTAGAGTGATGCTGGCCTCATTGAATGAGTTTGGAAGTATTCCCTCCTCTTCTACTTTTTGGAATACTTTAAGAAGGATGGGCATTAGCTCCTCTTTAAATGTTTGATAGATTTTAGCTGTGAAGCCATGTGGAACTGGAATTTTGTTTGTTGGGAGTGTTTTTCTTACCCATACAGTCTGTTCAGACTCTCTGTTTCTTCCTGGGTCAGTCTTAGAAGGTTGTACTTTTCTAAGAATTTGTCATTTCTTGTAGGTTGTCCAATTTATTGGTACATGTTTCTATGTTTCATAGAATTCTCTAATAATTCTTTGTATTTCTGTGGTATGCATTTTTGACTATTCATTTTTCATTTCTGATTTTATTTGTGTACTCTCTTTTTTTCTTGATAAGTCTGGCTGGCTAGGGGTTTGTCTGTGTTACTTATTTTCTCAAAGAAACAGCTCTTGGTTTCATTTATTTTTTTTCTATTGTTTTATTCTCTATTTTATTTATTTCTGCTGGAATCTTTATTATGTCCCTTCTACTGACTTTGATTTTGTGAATAGTTGGTTTTTACTACTTTTGTTTTAATTTCATACTTGCTTGGTACGTAATTGGTCTACTACTTTTATTTTCACTGATGAAAACTATTTAGGCTTAGGAACATTTCATCTATAGAAGTCCCTTTAACATATCTTGTAATGCTGGTTTAGTGGTTATAAGTTTCCTGGCCCTTTGTTCATCTGGGAAATGTTTAATCTCTCCTTCAAATTTGAATGATAATCTTGCTGGGTAGAGTATTCATGGTTGAAGGTCCTTCTGTTTCAGTACATTAACTATTTCATACCACTCCCTTCTGGCCTGTAAAGTTTCTGCTGAGAAGTCTACTGATAGCCTAATGGGATTTCCCATATAAGTAATCTTTTTTCTCTCTCTGGCTGCTTTCAATATTCTCTCCTTATTTATGTTATGATGTTATTTAAGTTCAAAAGAAGTTAGTTAATTGAGAAGATTACCTTATAATTTCTTCCTCCTTGTCTCTTTGTCCTCTACTGCCCACCTATATTTAATAATATTACCCTATTTTGTTGTATCTGAGAGATGAAGTCTATTGTAAGATAACACCATTACTTTATGTACCACTTAGCAATAAAATGGTACCACTTAAAGTCTGACAGCATCAACCATAAGGCACATCCTGATTAGAGACATGTTAAAGTGTGTTTTCAAATCAATAAAACAGTTTCTTATTGTGTAATATTGTACTCTTAAATGTGCTAAAGTTTTTTTTCTTGGTTATTAACTCTAAGTGATAGTTATTTAACTTTTAGCTATTACGTTTGAACCAATCACTTAGCTTTTTCTACTTTCTACTTTCTGTCTTCCTTCCTTTTACCAAAACTTCTCCAAACATCTCTTGGCTGAAGTTGATCCTCTTGTAGAATCATCAGAGATACAACAATACTCCCTGAGTTCTTATGTGTTTACAACTGTTTGAACCTTTATATTGAAGCACAGCTTGGCTGGATATAAAAATCATTGGCTTACTTTACTTTCCTTACATATATTGCAGATGTTCTTTTGTTGGTTTATGGTATTGAATGTTGTCATGCTAATTTGATTTTCCTTTCCGTGTAAGTAAATCCAAATTTTACGAGGATAAATCTTATGTTCATTCTAGGTAATTTTCTGAGGTACATGGTATATTGATTTTTGTATCATCTTTTATTTCAGAAATCATTCATTGAATTATTCTTTTGGGTTTTTTTTTTTAAAGAATCTCAAAGTTATAGAAAAATTACAAAACCAATACAAATACATTTTATCTCCTAAAGTATTTGAAGTTGCCGAAATGATGTTGCCATTGTCCCTGAATACTTCGTTATTTCATGGTAAAAGGATCTAGACCAGAATTGTGCAATTATATTTACTTGTCTTTTAATCTCATTCAGTCTAGCATTGTTCCTCAGTTTTACCTTGACTTTCATGACCTTGACACTTTTGAAGAATATAGGGCTGTTATTTTGTAGGCTGTCCTTCAGTTTAGTTTTGTGTGATGTTCCATCATGCCAACATCTTTGGCAAGAATGTTACAGAGGGATGTTGTGTTTTCTTGTCATTCTGTCAGGTGGTGTATGATTTTAACTTGTTCCAGTACTGATTAAGGTAAATATCTGCCAGACTTTTCCACCCTGATAGTACTCCTTTTCTTTTTGTTGTTAACATGTATTTTGTGAAGAGGTGTGGAAATGTCCCACTCTTCCTTGGACTTACACTCATGTATATGTTTAGATGAATATGGAATGGTGGAATCCTATTTTAGGCAATGGATTATATAAATCACTATTCCTTATAGTTCTTAAATATTTCCATATTTGGCCAGTGGGAGCCCCTTCAAGCTGATTCTTATGTGCTTTTAACAGATCATTCTTTGAGCACTTTTACGTTAAAGATAGTACTATACTTTGAAGTTCAACAAGATATTCCAGACTCATCTTGTACTTTCCAGCCCTGGAATAAGCCCTATCTCCAAGGAGGCCCCGATTTCTTTTAGAGGAGTATGGTATTTGGAAACCAAGATCTGGGAACTAGTTGTGTTATTGTTTCTAGTCTTTTCAGTAGACAGAGCTTGAAAATGCATATACATATATACATATATACATGTACAATTCTGATCCAACACCATAAGGTTAATTTTACCCTTCAACCTTTCCATTTTTATAATTCCCTTATCTGATAATAAGAAACCTCAAAAGATGTACTTTCTTGCTTACTCCAATTTCCCTCTGCTGCTGACCTCATTCTCAGCATATTGCAGAGTCAGGGGCAACCAGAAGTGTAGCAGTGAAGCAGTGTTCTAATTTTTCCAGTTGGGTGGTGGTATGTGGTGGATTGCATTATAATTTTTTCCTAAAGATATACATGGTTAGTCATTTGTTGCATATATATGTTATACTTTTGAAACAAAAATCATTTAAGTGATTCATCATATTAATGGTTATAAGAGAAAAGTTATATAATCATCTCAGTAGAGTATACTTGCTAAGCCCTGTGTACAGGGAGTGTACAACTGTAGGATCAGGGTATCTGGCTGAGAGCTCCAAAAAGAAAGAGGGGGGGGGCAGCATCTGGAATCTAAATGATTTGTCCTAAACAAGAAATGACCTAGATTCTGGGAGAAATATTTGGAAGGTGGCAACTACTGCTCTGAAAAATACAAACACTTTTTCTTAATCAGAAATTTTTGTAAGCATATATCTGATAAAGCTATTGATTTTTAATTAGAAAATTAAAATCTTACAGTTTCATCAAAGCCTTCTCTTTGGGCTTCTTCAACCAAATCTCTGCTTTTCATACTGAAAATATAAAATAAAAATCAGAGACATATGACAGTAAAAAGGGAAATGCCAGCATAAAATATAATCGGATGTACAGTAAGGATCTAAACTGCATTTCTGTTCTTTTTGATAATGCTTATTACGAAAATGTCCTTAAAATTTGTTCAGAGTGGTACATCTCTAACTATAAAAAAGTCTACATTATATCCTACATTGCCAAAAGTCTGAGTTTGGAAGCAATCTGATATCAAAATGATTTAACAAATGTGTGTCCTTAAAGATTTTGTATAAAAAAGTTTTTAGTTTGATAGGTAAGTAAATGCATTTAATGTAAACTAAAGTTGTTTCTTACCTTTTTAGAGGGACTTTACTCTCCTGCCCAGCTTTGTCTTAAAGCTTTTTCTGGGTAGCATGGCATGCCTTGTGTAAGTTTTAAATTAGCTTAGAATTTCATAACAATCAAGTTAGGAGGTACTACTGGATGTATTGACAACATATTTAGACTCAGCTCATTGGATGTTGGTGGTTTTGCGATCAATAGTAAGGTAAGTATTTAGGAAAAACAATCTGACCTTTTCTTGTCTTCATCCTCTTGAGGTTTCTTTAGTTTGAGTTTCTCTAGAGCATTATTAAAACTCTATAGATACAAATAAAATAGTTAAAAAGTTCATCAAGAATATGTCCAGTATTGCTAATTTTTGTTCAAGGTAAAAGAAATAGGGGATGGTAGTCTCCAGGGACTGCTACCCTAAAGAAATGTGGAGGCAAATGCTATGCTTATGCTTCTTTCACCTTGTCACCACCTAAGGTTTTTGCCTGCTGGTGAAAAAGGAAATGGGATTCTCTTGTAGGCATCCACTTGAACTTAAAAAGAAATAATATTTAAGAAGTATTATTATCATTTGTTACATTAAGGATGGTAACACTTTAATGCACATAGCTAAAATCATAAGCTAAAAGATGAAAAGAAAACACAGGCTCATTTGAGGATACATTAGTTCTCTTTTGCAGATTGGTTCCTAGAGTTTTAAGCTCCTCTAACCCCACAGCTATCAGGACCTTTTCTGTGCAAAGTACTATGATTGGAGCTGTGGTTATGCTGAGATGGACAAGTCAGTACATGCATGAATGCTACAGCTCTAGTGAGGTAGGTGTCAAGAGGATAGGGAAGAGTCCACTCTGTCAGGGACAACAGAATGCCAGTGAGAGGGCAGAGGGAATATTCCTGGGGATAGGGAATGACATTAGCAGAGGCACAGAGTTGAGAGTGAAAGCAAACATGGTAAACAACCCTGTGCTCAGAACATTAGCTGAGATGGTACTGTATGTAGCTGGAGGCACAGAAGGTAGAATTTTATAGTTACATGATAGTGAATAAAGAGGCTGGGAAGGGCTTTGAATATGTGGGTAAATTGGACTTAATTTGAGAGGCTCAGGGAAACAGGAATTTTTGAGCAGAGAAATGATAGGGGCAGAATATGACTAGCATAGGGAAGAGGATAGAACAATTCAGAAGACATTCCTATACAGAAGACTGGATAACAAGGACTAAGGACCTTAATCTAGTGGTAGCAGTTAGAATTCAAAGTGTCCTTGAATTCCACAAATAGCAAAACCTAGAGAGATAAACTTTCCACAAGCCTTGGCTACAGACCATATAAGTGACAAAAGAACAAAAAGCTCAAAGTTTTTGAGCCATGGATGACTGAGAAAAGAGTGTTGCCATTGACAGAAATAGGAAGGTGAGGAAGATAAGGCACATGGAGTTCAGAATTTAGTTTATAAAAATTTACCAGCATAGGAGAGGGATTAAAGATGGCAGCTTGAGAGGTGAGACAGAAACCTCCTCCCCCAACCACATATAGTATGAAAATATAGTTAATACAACTAATCCTGAAAGAGCAACAGGAAAGAAGGCTGTGCCAGACTGCATACACCTGCAGAAAAGAACAGACCTCACAGAACTGGATAACTTAACCAAAGCCATGATCTGGAGGAATCCAAGCCCTTCTCCCACCCCAGTTCACCGGTGGGAGGAAGATAAATGGAGTGGGGAAAGGGTGGAGGCGTAGGACTGCTGAACACCCAGCCCTGGAGATCTGCTCTTGGAGTGCGAAGCTACACCATTACATGGTGCTCTAGAGATTAGTGGGTTTGGAAAATTGGTGGAATACTTGGAGAGACAGATTCCAGCTGCTTGTGGAAAATGGATCCACATCCAGCAGCTCTGGGACAAAAAGAAAGGCGGGCAGTCTGAGACTTCCAAACAGCGAGGGCTGTTAAAGGGGCAAGGATTGCACAGAGATTGCTGCCCAGGAGAAAGGGCAGGTGGACAAAAGTGGGTGCGCTCTGACCAGCAGGTTGGGAACTTCCAGGAGCTTCAGGCACTCTGTCCCCCTGGATGGCTAAACAGCTCTAGGCCCCCCACTGTGGTATGCAGCCTGCTGCACCTTCCTTCCAGCCAGCACTGGCTCGCAAACCAGCTACCCTTCCCCTTGCACTAGGTCAGCCAGAGGGAGGCCCCGTGTTCAACCTGCAGGCTTGGCCCACTGGCCATGGCAGCAGAGGCAGGTACTGCAGCTGGGAAGTAGGAAAGAGCTCTTTCTTCCCGATGCTCCAATGCTGCTCACCTGCGACCCCCACCATTGCTCCAGGGGCTGAGCAGCTCCAGAGAGTAGAGCTTCTGGGCACTAGATGGCACCACATACAAATAAATGTCAAAGAAACCTGGTTCAACCTGAAATCCCACAAACAACATAAAGAGGGCCAACTGAAATTAAACTCAGCAATCTCCTGAAAGATTTTGAAATAAAAACCATAAACATGCTCATGGAGGTACACAAAGATATACAAGAATTAAGGGTAGAATTCAGGAATGAGATTCAATCATGAAAGAAAACAGTGTCTGAAATGAAAAATACAATGGAGGGATTTAAAAGAACATTAGATGAAGTAGAGGAGATGGTAAACGAAATAGAAATTAGAGAACAGGAATACAAAGAAGCTGAAGCACAGATAAAAGGATCTATAGGAGTGAAAGAATATTGAAAGAACCATGTGACCAATCCAAACAACAGTATTTGCATTATAGGGGTACCAGAAGAAGAAGAGATCAAAAGGGATAGAAAGTGTCTTTGAGGAGGTAATTGCTGAAAACTTCTCCAATCTGGCCCAGGCTATGGAGGTGCAAAGATCTCTCAACACAAGGGATCCAAGGAAGATAACACCAAGATATATAATGATTAAAATGGCAAATATCAAAGATAAGGACAGACTTTTAAAAGGAGCTAGAGAGAGAAAAAAGATCACCTACAGGGAAAACACATCAGGCTATCATCAGACTTCTCAATAGAAACCTTAGAGGCCAGAAGGGAGTGGCATGATATATTTAATGTACATCATTACATATATCATTACAGTACAGAAAGTAGAACAGTACAGAAATAAAAGCACAGTACAGAAAGTAGAACAATTAATTACTAAGCAGATGCAAAATCAGATCACCCAAAGACAAACACAGACTGAAAGTAAATGGATGGAAAAAGTATTTCATGCAACGAATAGAGAAAAAGCAGGAGTTGCAGTACTTGTATCAGACAAAATAGACTTCAAAACAAAGTCACAAGAGACAAGGATATTACATAATGATAAAGGGGTCAGTCCAACAAGAGGATATAACTATTATAAATATCTATGCACCCAACACAGGACCACCTACATATGTGAAACAAATACTAACAGAATTAAAGGGGGAAATAGAATGCAATGCATTCATTCTAGGAGACTTCAACACACCACTCACTCCAAAGGACAGATCTACCAGATAGAAAATAAGTAAGGACACAGAAGCGCTGAACAACACACTGGAACAGATGGACCTAATAGACATCTACAGAACTCTACATCCAAAAGCAACAGGATACACATTCTTCTCAAGTGCACATGGAACATTCTCCAGAATAGACCACATACTAGGCCACAAAAAGAGCCTCAGTAAATTAAAAAAGATTGAAATTCTATCAACCAGCTTCTCAGACCAAAAAGTATGAAAATAGAAATAGATTACACAAAGAAAATGAAAAAGCCCACAAACACATGCAGACTTAATAACATGTTCCTAATAACCAAAGGATCAATGACCAAATAAAAACAGATCAAGCAATATATGGAGCCAAATGAAAACAATAATTCAACACTGTTAAATTGGTGGGATGCAGCAAAGGCCATGCTAAGAGGGATGTATAATGCAATACAGGCCTACCACAGGAAAGAACAATCCTATATGAACAGTCTAAACTCACAATTAACAAAACTAGAAAAACAAATGAGGCCCAAAATCAGTAGAAGGAGGGACCTAATAAAGATTAGAGCAGAAATAAATAAAATCAAGAAGAATAAAACAACAGAATCAAGGAAAACAAGAGCTGGTTCTTCAAGAAAATAAAATAGATAAATCCCTGGCCGAACCTATCAAGAAAAAAAGTCTACACACATAAACAATCAGAAATGAGAAAGGAAAAATCACTATAGACATACAAACACATAGACAAACCCATATGGCTATGGGTTTGCCATATATAGCCTTTATTATGTTGAGGTACTTGCCCACTATACCCATTTTGTTGACAGTCTTTATCATGAATGGATGTTGAATTTTGTCACTTTTTCAGTAGCTTAAAACTGCGAAGGCAGTTTTAAGAACAAAGTATATAGCAATCCAGCCCTATTTAAAGAAAGCAGAACAATCCCAAATGTGAACAGAAAAAATTCACAATTATTGAACTGGAAAAAGAAGAACAAATGAGGCCAAAAGTCAGTAGAAGGAGAGACATAATAAAGTACACCACAGAAGTTGGGGTGTTGAGCTGTTGTTTTCATTTGTCTCCATATATTGCTTGATCTCTGTTTTAATTTGGTTATTGATCCATTGATTATTTAGGAACATTTTGTTAAGCCTCCATGTGTTTGTGAGGCTTTTTGTTTTCTTAATACAATTTATTTCTTGTTTCATACCTTTGTGATCTGAGAAGTTGGTTGGTGGAATTTCAATCTCTTTGAATTTGCCAAGGCTCTTTTTTTGGCCTAGTGTGTGGTCTATTCTGGAAAATGTTCCGTATGCTCTAGAGAAGAATGTGTATCCTGCTGCTTTTGGGTGGAGTGTTGTATAGATGTCTCTTAGGTGCATCTGTGTTGTTCAGTGCCTCTGCCTCCTTACTTATTTTCTGTCTGGTTGATCTGTCCTTTGGAGTGAGTGGTGTGTTGAAGTCTCCTAAAATGAATGCATTGCATTCTATTTCCCCTTTTAATTCTGGTAGTATTTGTTTCACATATGTTGGTGATCCTGTGTTGGGTGCATAGATATTCATAATGGTTATATCCTCTTGTTGGGCTGACCCCTTTATCATTATGTAATGTCCTTGTCTCTTGTGATTTTCTTTGTTTTGAAGTCTGTTTTGTCTGATACAACTACTGCAACACCTGCTTTTTTCTCCCTATTGTTTGCATGTAATATCTTTTTCCATCCTTTGACTCTTAGTCTATGCTTGCTTTGGGTTTAAGGTGAGTTTCTTGTAAGCAGCATATAGATGGGGTCTTGCTTTTTTATCCATTCAGTAACTCTATGTCTTTTTATTGGTACATTCAGTCCATTTACACTTAGGGTGATTATCAATAGATATGTACTTATTGCCATTGCAGGCTTTGGATTCATGGTTACCAAAGGTTCAAGGGCAGCTTCTTTACTATCTAGCAGTCTACCTTAACTCCTTTATTATGCTATTATAAACACAGTCTTAAGATTCTTTTTTCTCTCTTCTTCCTCCTCCTCTATTTGTATGTTAGGTGTCATATTCTGTATTATTTGTGCATCCCTTGACTGACTTTGTGGGTAGCTGATTTCATTTTGCATTTGGTTAGTATTTAGTTGGTCTACTTCCTTTCCTGTGGTTTTATTTTCTCTGGTGACACTTATGTCTAGTGCAGTCCCCTTAAACTACACAGTAGAGATGGGTTGTGGGAGGTTTAATCCCTCCTTCAAATTTAAATGGTAATTTTGTTGCATAGAATATTCGTGGTTCAAGGCCTTTCTGTTTTATTGCATTGAATATATCATGCCATTCCCTTCTGGCCTGTAAGGTTTCTTTTGAGAAGTCTGATGATAGCCTGATGGGTTTTCCTTTGTAGGTGATCTTTTTTCTCTCCCTGGCTGCTTTTAGTACTCTGTCCTTATCCTTGATGTTTGCTGTTTTAATTATTACATGTCTTGGTGTTGTCCTCTTTGGGTCCCTTGTGTTGGGAGATCTGTGGACTTCCATGGCTTGGGAGACTATTTACTTCCCCAGCTTGGGGAAGTTTTCAGCAATTATTTCTTCAAAGACACTTTCTATCCCTTTTTCTCTTTCTTCTTCTTCTGGTACCCCTATAATGCAAATATTGTCCCGTTTGGATTGGTCCCCCAGTTCTCTTAATATTCTTTCATTCCTACCCTTGTACACTGCTGGTGGGAATGTAAATTAGTTCAACCATTGTGGAAAGCAGTACGGAGGTTCCTCAAAATGCTCAAAATAGAAATACCATTTGACCCAGGAATTCTACTTCTAGGAATTTATCCTAAGAATGCAGCATCCCAGTTTGAAAAAGACAGATGCACCCCTATGTTTATCACTGCACTATTTACAATAGCCAAGATATGGAAGCAACCTAAATGTCCATCAGTAGATGAATGGATAAAGATGTGGTACATATATACAATGGAATATTACTCAGCTATAAGAAAAAAACAGATCCTACCATTTACCATTTGCAACAACATGGATGGAGCTAGAGGGTATTATGCTCAGTGAAATAAGCCAGGTGGAGAAAGACAAGTACCAAATGATTTCACTCATATGTGGAGTATAAGAAAAAAGGAAAACTGAAGGAACAAAACAGCAGCAGACTCACAGAACCCAAGAATGGACTAATAGTTACCAAAGGGAAAGGGCCTGGGGATGATGGGTGGGAAGGGAGGGATAAGGGCGGGGGAAAAAGAAAGGGGACATTATGATTGGCATGTATAGTGTGGGGGGGCATGGGGAGGGCTGTGCAACACTGAGAAGACAATAGTGATTCTACAGCATCTTGCTATGTTGATGGACAGTGACTGTGAAGGGGTATGTGGGGGGGACTTGGTGAAGGGGGAAGCCTAGTAAACATAATGTCCTTCATGTAATTGTAGATTAATGATACCAAAATTTTAAAAAATTAAAAAAATTCTCTCATTCCTAGAGATCCTTTTTTCTCTCTCTGCCTCAGCTTCTCTGCATTCCTGTTCTCTACTTTCTATTCCATGAACTGTCTCCTGTACCTCATTGAATGTGCTTTTAAATCTCTCCATTGTTTGTTTCACTTATCTCCTGAGCTTGCCCCTTAGCTCTTGAATATTTTTCTGTAGCATGATTAGTATGCTTATGACTTTCATTTTTAATTCTTTTTCAGGAAGATTGGTGATTTCAGTCTCACTGAGCCCTCTTTCTGGTGTTTGAGGGATTTTGGATTGAACAAGGTTCTTTTGCCTTTTCATAGTCCTGGAGCAATAAGAGTGGTTGCAGGCGAGTGGCGCAGGTGTAACCTTGGAGGACAGAGTCCCTTCCTGCTTGCCGGTCGCAGTGCCCGTGTCTGCTGTCTGTGCCAGTCAGCCATGCACAGGGAGTGGCCTCTGAGTTAATCCCCTAAGCTTCTGTGGGTGGGGCAGCCCTTGGGATGGCCTAGGCAATGGCAGGGGTCGCAGGTGAGTGGCGTGGGTATTTGCAGGGAGGACAAAGCCCTTTTGTGCTTCCCAGTTGCCGTGTCTGTCTCTGCTGTCTGTGCTGGTTAACCGTGTGCAGGAGTAGCCTTTGGGTTAATCCCCTAAGCTGCCATGGACAGGGTGGCCCTTGGGATGGCCGAGGGTGATGGTGGGGGTTGCTGGCACATGGCACGGTGTTTGCAGGGATGGCAAAGCCCTTCCACGCTTCCTGGTTGCTATGTCTGTCTCCACTGTCTGGGCTGGTTAGCTGTGCACAGAAAGAAGCCTCTGCATTAAGCTGTGTAGTTGCTATATGCGGGGCTTCCCTCCAGCTGGTCTGCAGCCATGGTGGGTACAGATGGTTTGCTTGCAAGTGCCAGCGGGGAGGAATGAGTGGCAGGCTGCTTATCGCAGTGAGGGGCCTCAGGGCTTCATTGCCAACCAGGGGAATAGGGTGCCTGAAACTCTTGAAAGTTCCCAACCTGCTGGGCTGTGTGTGCCAGGACGATTTTGTCCACCTGCTCCTTTTCCTAAACCTTTGCCCCTTAAGCAGCCTTCTGCTGTTGAGAAGTCTTTTAAAGCACCTGCTTTTCTTTTGTCCCAGGGCAGCCAGGTGGTTGTGGGAACCTATTCGCAGTCTTAGTCTCTGACTTTGGTTTTCAGCCCCTCTGATCTCCAGAGCACCCTGCAGTGTGGTGTGTGCTCCCAGGGTAGATTTCTAGGGCTGGGTGTTCAGCAGCCCTGTGCTTCCACTCCCTCCCCGCTCTGATGCTCTTCCTCCCACTGGTGAGCTGGGGTCGGGGGAGTGCTCAGGTCCCGCCAAGTCGTGGCTTTTTCTGTTAACCTTTTTCTGTGAGATGTTGACTTCTCCCAGATGTAGCCTGGCTAGAGTACTCTTACTTCTGGTTACTCTTTTAGGAATAGATGTATTTGCTGTATTTTCAAAATATATGTGGTTTTTGGAGGAGATTTCTGCCATACTTCTCATGCTGCCATCATTTTCTCCTGGGAGAGTATATTTGTAAACAAGGTATCTGACAAGGGGTTAACATAAAAAATATATAAAGAACTCACATGCCTTAACACCCAAAAAGCAAATAACCTAATTAAAAAATGGGCAAAGGATATGAACAGACAGTTCTCCAAAGAAGAAATTCAGATGGCCAACAGGCACATGAAAAGATGCTCCACATTGCTAATGATCAGGTAAATGCAAATTAAAACCACAATGAGATATCACCTCACACCAGTTAGGACTGCCCACATTGAAAAGACTAGGAACAACAAATGCTGGCAAGGATGTGCAGAAAGGGGAACCCTCCTTCACTGCTGGTGGGCATGTAAATTCCCTCAAAAAACTAAAACTAGAAATACCATTTGACCCAGGAATTCTACTTATAGGAATTTACCCAAATAAAACAAGTTCTCAGATTCAATAAGACATATGCACTCCTACATTTATTGTAGCACTATGTACAGTAGCCAAGATATGGAAGCAACCTAAGTGTCCATTCGTAGATGAATGGATAAAGAAAATGTAGTACATATATCCAATGGAATAATTCAGGCATAAGAAGAAAACAAATCCTACCATTTGCAACAAGATGGATGGAGCTAGAGGGTATTATGCTCAGTGAAATAAGCCAGGCAGATAAAGATAAGTACCAAATGATTTCCCTTATTTGTGGAGTATAACAATGAAGCAAAACTGAAGGAGCAAAACAGCAGCAGACTCACAGACTCCAAGAAGGGACTAGCAGTTACCAAAGGGAAAGGGGATGGGGAGGCTGGGTGGGAGGCAGGGAGAAGGGGATTGACGGGTGTGATGATTGGTACACATGGTGTGTGTGTGTGTGTGTGAGTCACGGGGAAGACAGTGTAGCTCAGAGAAGACGAGTAGTGACTCTGTAGCATCTTATTACACTGATGGACAGTGAGGGGGTGACTCGATAATATGGGTGAATGTAGTAACCACATTGTTTTTCATGTGAAGCCTTCATAAGAGTGTATATCAATGATATCTTAACAAAAAAAACTAGAATATGTTAAAGATGACATTAAAAAAAAAAACCAAACTTACCAGAATCCAAATTGAAAATTTTGGGACAGAAGAGAATTTTATAATAATAGTCAACATTGCTTTGTATTTAGTAAATAGCTCAAATGCTATTTGACATATTAGAATATGAAATAATTTTGGCCACATTTTTAATGCCAGCGAGCGTATCTCACTTCCTTGGTACCGAAATAATACAGATATGAGTTAACAATGGGTCAAAGCATAAACTAAAACAGAGCAAAAAACCTCAAAACTCAAAAGCCCACTACCATTGGGGGTTTAAGTGTTATTCAAACTACAAGAGAATAAAGTGAACAAGATTTGAGTTAGAATTTAATTAGGAAAATAATTTGACATACCTTTGTAATCACTTTACCAAGTTCAAAATCTGGCCTTCTGCCTATTGAATAATCAGCTTTCACTTCAGAATAGGTATTGTTAATTATTGCCAAGAACATGTTCTGGGGAGAAATGTTCAAATAATTATTTTAATAAGAATTGAAATATTAGTGACTATGACAGGTGCTGGGATTTGTATGACTAGGTTTAAATTTTAAAAGTTACTCCTGTTCAGTAGTAAAGAAATGGCTATGCAGACTACAGTAGAATGGGATATGTGTAGTATGTGGATATGGGTAAATGTTTATGGTAAATGAGAAAAACAGAACAAAATGAGTATATGAGCTGATTCCTACTCTATATACATTAATGTATCAGTATTATATGTCTGAGGAATTCTTAGAATAATGTAATTATATGTTCATAAAGTTTTTAATTCTGCAAAGCCGTTTTAATATACATTCTTACCAAGGCTGTTCTGACTACTAATGTGCAGGTGTCACAAAGAATTGTGGAGAGGGTATTTTTACCGCCAGCCTACCTCTCTACATTTCACTGTGGCCCAGGTCTGTCACCCTGAGGACTCCTGGCCACCATCAGGGGATAAGTGCTATGCATGACAAAATACTTTTTCATGGGGGACACTAACAGTGCCTGGACTATGAAGGCAAATTTCCTTGATAAAGAGGTCCTTAGCACAGGTGAGAGACCTATCCTGTGGTCTCCTAGAATCACAAAAGTGTGAGTCTTCAGCTGTAAGAGCCAAAAGCCATTGCAATACACGCAGAATATTAATGGTCTAATTCACATCTACTGGTATGGAATGTCCCAGGCTGGAGAGACCTGTGACATTCAAGTTCTACTTGTAAAAGATTTAGCCACTCCAGGCACACAATAAACACCCACTTGGTTAACTTGGGATCGCATTCTCCATTTTACAACCTGAAAACATTTAGACCCTGGACTAGAGAACCTGGATTACTAGGAATCCCACCGCTCTTAATAAATGTAAAATGTTTGACAGTTAAGCAGTGATGCTGTAATGTCTTATAATTGGTAATTTCATTTTTTATTCTAATACATGTAAGCAAAAAAGGAAATGTCATTCTTACCAGCAGGACAAAGAACACAAAGAAGATGAAAGTGATGAAGTAAATGGGTCCCAAGATACGATTGGCTTGTTGAATACCAGCAAAATTAACATCTCCAAGAACAATTCGAAATTGTGCAAATCTTTGATGGGCAGGAAAAAAATTAGAAAATCTTATATCCCTTCATACATATGACAACTGATGGGGTTTACCAATGTGTCTAGGAAAGTAGCTGCATGTGGCAGTATATCTCTGGCTTTATTAGTTTTTTAGTTCAGGGGTCAATAAATGTATAGATGTAGCAATTTTCCCTAAAGGCAAGACAAGGTGTACCTCGATAGTTGAATAGTAGTTCAGGAAATGATGGTCTTCAGTTCACTTAACTGAGTGAACTCTGATGTTCACCTGTAAGATTTGAACCTTGAGATACCTGCTTACCAACTGGTCTTGGCAGTGGCCTCCTTAGTTCCTATGCTCTTCTAAAACTTAGAACACTTTAACCTTGCCCAATAAATGATTTTCAACTTGTACACTGACCTGAGAGCCCTAAAATTTCTAGTATCAATGATATGTTTAATTTTTGTACCTTTTCTGCTAAAACGAGGATGCCAACAATTTGTCACTTGCTAAGTCTCAAACAAGTACTGGTAATGACCCTCAAATATGACCTTGAGTTTTTTATTTTATTCTATTCAGTAACTATAAAATCTTGGTTTTGATGTGAAATAGCATTTAAAATATAACAAATCTTCATTTTATTAATGCTAAAGAGAGAAAATAAAGTTTTTGAATGGGCATAGTAGTAGCAGAGAATTAAGATTTCTTAACTGAAGTCTTATTTTCTCATTATTAACTTGAAATGCATTGCCAGACACACTAGAGATATGTTATAAATTATGTAAATGAATTTTTTATTTTAGGGGAAGAAATTTTTAATAGTATATAAATACTTTGCATGATTGGTCAGTCAATTAAAAGGAAGAGTGCTTATTCCTTGCAGCTTTTGCCAATCACATAAAGGGAGCACAGGGCTATCTACAATGAAGGAAGGAAACACATTCAAAGACATAGGCTTCGTGGAGTCCTAGGACTCAGAGTGATGCGGAATTTTATCCCAGGACCTGAGACATGATTAAATCATATGTGAGGTATTTATCGAACTTATAATACTGGTTTGTAGTGTTCTTGTACACGAGATAGAGAAATGCTGCATTGGAAGGAGACCAGTGAACAAATCAAATGTATCTTACTCTCCGGTATAAGAGAATAAGAGGTTCTGCTTTAGTGTTTGTAATTTGATCTTTTATCCTAGAGTTGTGTTTATGTAAGAAAAGATAAGTTAAAGGAACCATTTCTCTTCTCCAGAAATTAGCTTGTTATCTAAAGCTTCCATTCAGCCCTCTTTTTTTCTTTTTTTTTAAATCAGGAAGGTGCCCAGATTATCTCTGCTGTGTAGTAATAATGTGAATAACAAAAACCTAAGCATTTTACTAAGGGTTATAATCGCATTGGAACTAGAGACTCTAAATACAATGCTATTGTTCTTTTCTCCTCTTAATTGGAGTTGTTTTTTGTTGTTGTTTTGGCAAGCTAAAAGGAAAACCAAGACTCCTCAGTATGTGGATTTATACTGAAGGAAAATAGCTTTTTAACTTCTTGGTACCCCTGATAACTTTTTGAGTTCTCTCTTATTGAATTAAAATAGCTAACAAATTGTTTTATAATAAATGTACTATTTGTTGTTAATATGACTTTCTAATCTCTCACTTGGAGGCAGTTGGTTATTTAGCTATTCCCAAGCATCTCTGAATATTTCCTCTATTCCACTCTGCCTTCTTCTTTAACTTAGGTTAAACATATATTAGGCCTTCTCATTCATTCCATCTTTTATGTTTTATACCGTCTCCCAACATCTTGTCTATGCCACATTTTCAGTGATTTTTTTCTGACCTGTTTTTCACTTTACTCATCCTCTCTTCATCTGTTTTATTTGCTGTCAAACCTGTCAACTAGGTTGTTAATCTCAGTGTAATTTTCAGTTCTGGATTCTATTTGATATTTTTTCAAATGTCACTTTTAAACTGTTTTTTAAAGATATTTTATGACTTTTATTTTCCTAAATATAATAAGTATTGCATGATTATTCCAATATCTTAAGTCTTTGGTTCTGTTTCTCTTGTTGTATCTGCTGGCTCTTGCTTATCTTTTTTTTCTGCTTATAATTTTTTTTCTCCTTATATACCAGGTTATCTTTGACTATAAGCAGTAAATTATATTTGAAAAATTACTTGTAGAAGTAATCTGAGGCTTAGGGTGAAGATACCCTTCTCAGTAGAGGTTTTTTGTTTGTGTCTACAGTTGCATGCAGGCATTCTAGCCTGGGACCAACTTAATCCAAGTCTTAAGACATGAAATTCCCTCAATACCTAGGTGATTAAACCCAGGCTTTAAGTCACTATGACAGAGTCAGCTTTTACTTGAGGCTATAGCACTTCATGTTCTCTGCTGGATGTTTGGAGAGGTTGTAAGACAAGCACCTCCACCTCCACCCTCACCCCCCGACTCTCTAATATGCAGACCCTGAGCTTTTCTTTCTGTCTCTTCCCTGAGAGGTGACCAGAACACAGTTTCTCAACTATTTTTTCTGGATAAGCAAAAACACATTCAGGGTGGAGGATTTGGGGAAGATGGGGGGCTAAGAAGCACTAAGAATATCTCTTCACCTAGACCACACACTAGCAGAATCTATCTGATCTAAGTATTTTGGAACTCTGGAGTCTATTGAAGGCTTGCACCTTCTTGGGGAAGGCTTGGAAGATTTTGGTCAATTTCAGCTTTTAGTGTTAGCACCAGCTACCCATTTCATTTCCCAGTTCCACCCCTCCCCATGGCAGGCAGCTGTGCATGTATTCCTGGAGCAGCTTGCATGCAGTTTATGTGAACCAGGGTGGGCAATAAGGAAGCCGTTCTCCGAATATTGGGTGTGTGCGTTCTGATTGCTGATTGCTGCTTCTGATCAGATGTATAGGCAGAGGTGAACAT
Source organism: Manis javanica (assembly GCF_040802235.1). Classification (NCBI taxonomy): domain Eukaryota; kingdom Metazoa; phylum Chordata; class Mammalia; order Pholidota; family Manidae; genus Manis; species Manis javanica. The sequence continues at coordinate 85,168,115 of NC_133169.1, read as the reverse complement.
GCTCACATCTTTGTTATAGGCCCCTTCCCCTCTGGCTGAAATAGTGTTCTTGGGATTAAAGGGCTGGTGCCCTTCCATTCCCCTTCATTTTTCTCCTTTTCCCCATTTGGGGCCCAGACATTGAAGACTAGGACATTCAAAAGCAATAGCATATAGAGAAGAAATTAGAAAGTCACCATGCATGGCGCAGGAAAGGTTCAGGCTCTGAGAAGACCTGAGAAGACCTTAAATGTGTACCTCAGGCTGATCCTCAGGACGAAAACAGCATGTAACAATAAACAAACAGCAAGCCCTGGGGAAGGGGAAGAGTCTGATTTCCAGGCTTATCACTTTATTATATTGAAGTGTCCAGTTTTCAGCAAAAAAGGTAAGCTATACAAAGAAACAGGCACATATAGTCCATTCAAAGGAAAAAAATAAACCAAGAGAAACTCTCCCTGAGAAAGCCCAGATGGCAGACCTACTAAAATAAAGACTTTAAAACACGGGTGTTCAAAGAACTAAAAGAAGACATAGAGAAAGTCAAGAAATTATGTATGAAAGAAAGGGACATATCAAGAAAAAGAAAACCTAAAATGCAATTCTAGAGCCAAAAGGCCCACGAACTGAAATGAAAATTCACTAGAGGGATTCAAAGGTAGATTTGAGCAGGTGGAAGGAAAAAAAATTACTCAACCTGAAGATAGAACAATTGAAATTACTGTCTGAGGAACAGAAGGAAGAAAGAAGGAAGGAGAGCTAACAGGGCCTGAGGGACCTGAGAGACACCACCAGGCAGACTAGCATTATCCTAAGAACATGAGAAGACACTCAATACCAATAATCACCAGGGAAATGCAAATCAAAACCACAGTGAGATATCACCACACCCATTAGGATGGCTACTATTTAAAAAAAGCCCAGAAATTAACATGTGTTGACAAGGAGGTAGAGAAATTTGACATGCCTGTGCACTATTAGCAAGAATGTAAAATGGTACAGGTACTGTGAGAAATGGTATGTATGGTGGTTCCTCAAGGAATTCCAAGTAGGATTACCATGTGATGCAGCAATTCCACCTCTGGGTATATACCAGAAAGAACTGAAAGCAGGGTCTTGAAGAGAGATTTATACACCTATGTTCATCAAAGCATTATTCATAATAGCTTAATCCTGGAAGTAACCCAAGTGTTCACTGACAGATGAGTGGTGGATAAACAAAATGTGGTTCATACATATAATGGGATATCTTAGAAAAGAAATTATGATATATTGTTTAACATGGATGAAACAAAGACATTTTGTAATTGAAATAAATCAGTTACAAAAAGACACATGCTGTATAATTCTACTAGGTACCTAGAATAATTAAAATCAGAGAAAAAAAGTAGAATGGTGGTTTCCAGGGGCTTGGAAGAGCAGGAGAGTTCTTGTTTAATGGGTGCAGAGTTTTAGTTTTGCAAGATGACAAGAGTTCTGGAGGTGAGTGGTGGTGATGGCTGCACAATGTGAGTGTGCTTAATGTGACGAAACTGTCCACTTAGAAATGGTTAAGATGGTAAATTTGATATGTATTTTACCACAATTAAAAAAAAAATTCCTTATCAGCTTAAAAAAAAAAAAGCCTGAAGGGCAAAAGTAGCTTTGGATGCTGGGCTTACTTTTCTGGGTTTGTGTCTTTTGATTTTGGCTCTGTTATTACTTTTTTGTTAGTTCAGTGTTTTCTGTATTTCATCCAGTTTTTTAAGTTGTTCTGAAGAAGAGGTTGATTTGAGAAACCCAGCAGTTCATTACCAAAAGCAGAAGTCCCCCTATTGATCCATTCCCAATGCTCTGCCTGTTTATTCTATGCCTTACACTTCCTTTGCTCCCCGCTATCCAGGAAAAGACAAATTTCAAGTTCTGTAATTTACTGCATTTATAGTCAGTGTTCAATACTATTAAGTTTTATTAATGGTAACATTTGAGTTAAGATCCTAGGGAAGGACCAAGAAGTTGTTGGAACTGCAAACATTTATTCAAGGTAAGCTAATTAAACTTGTTGAATTATAGGTCATTTGAAATTGGAAGGGACTTTGGGAGTGAGTTAGTCCAATCCCTTAATTTACAGATAATGAAATTAAGGTTGAGAAAAGTTAAGCAGCTGGTGGCAGAATTGTAAAGCAGAATTAAAACCTCTTCATTCCTAGTCTGCTCTTCTTTCCACTACTGATTGAGTAAAGGGTTATTTTAGAAAATGCTACAAAATTTCATACTATTGGTGTTTCAATTATTTACATGTGGATAGTGAAAAGAGGGCAAACTACAACATTTCTTTAGACCAGAGTTTCTCCAAAATTCAACAAACGTGTTATGGACAAATAAGTTTGGGGAATTCTTAACTAAAGAAAGGTTTTGCAGTTTTTCTCAGAGTTGTATTTTAATTTCTGCAAATTAAAAGAGTGATGCAAAATTTCCAGACCTAACTTAAATATAAAGCCATTTCCCTCCAGTCTTGGTGTAGATTCCACAGAACATATTTTGAAAATTGATATTTTAGACTATCATAATTTTTTTATACAAACAGAACTTGCTTTACCTGCCCCAAAAGAAGACTAAACTTATTTAAATTACTCACTTTAAAGAAAAGCCTGCATACTTTTTAGGGTTTCTACCTAATCAATTCTGTAAGTTTGTTGCCTGCTGACTGCTTTATGCATATTTAAAAATACATAATTTAAAAATAGTTTGGCCAGATCAGCAAAGAACAATCATGTTAATATCAAGAGAATTCTAGATATGGAACCCTGTAAAGGAAACACTTGATTTCTTTTGATCAGAGAATAAACACTACAGAGACAGAGGCCAATTTCTATTAGGTAAAATTTTCACTTTCAGTGAAAAGTGGAAAAATTTTTTTTCTAACTTGACCTAGTAGCACTTAAAAAATGTGTATAAGCATCCATTTGGATCTTTCAATGCTAAACTACTTTGAGTGTGACAGGTATTTAGCCATCAGTGAAATAGTAAACCAAGCTTAAATGTATTAAAGGTTATGTTACTACTTATCATAAGCCTTTCCATGATTTTTTTGGCAGTATATTAAAGAATATTATTACATTTAGAAAGCTTACATAGAATTTTGAAAAGTGGAAAAGTCGTCAACTTGTGATCCAAAAACAAGAAATCCTAGCTGGGCATAAGCAAAGAATATTATAAAAAACATGATGGTAAATCCTACTATGTCTTTGATACATCGGGACAAGGTCGATGACAGCTGAGACATTGTCCTATTAAAGTTTATGAATTTGAGTATCTGAAAAAGAACAAAGTTAATTGACATAGAGTAGCAAAGATTATAATTACTCAGAGTAAATTAATTTCAGAAGAAATCTTCAAATTAAAGGAGGTGCTTAATGACAGGGCTGTTAGAGGATTTGCCGGCAATCATTATAAGGCCCACTACTCTTAACATTACTTTCTAGGTAAGAAAATCCTCCTTTTCCCATAATTTTATAGTTTTAAGTTCCCATTTTGCTATCAATACAATAAAATGTAACATCTAATCTGTCATATTTAATATAAATACCTTTATCCATGCAAAGAAGATGGTAATAGCAATTATATTGTTGTAATAAATATGCCAGTATGCAAGAAAATGAAAGTCTGAATACTTCTCAGTACTTTTTAACATCTGTCCCAGTAAGAGGAAAATTTGTATATTACAGTATGAGTTGAAGAAAATGGCCATGACACACAACTGAGGGGGAAAAGAAGAAGGGTTAAATTAGAGACTATTTCTATCTGTAGGTCTGCAGCCTATGAAGAAACACAGGACAACGTTCATCAGAAGTTTAACAGAAAGGGAGAGAGAGGTGAGACTTATGCTTTTACATAAATGGAAATAAGCCTCAACTTACACAAGTTTAAGGTAGCATAATTATGATAAAAATAGAAAAATATTGATCACCTGGCCATCCTAATCTATCTGCCTTTTTGAGTCATAAAACACAAATGTATAAAATGACTATATAATTCTGACTAGGCTGTCAGGGTTTCTGCTAGATGTAACTATGTAATATCCTAAAGTTTAATATTTTACACCATGTAACAGTATAAGGAAAAATCTTCAGTTACAAAAAACAAAAACAAAAACAAAAAAATGCACCCCTTCCAGAGCCCTTTAACAACTCTTCTAGAAGAGGATCTCAGAACCAGGTTCTCTAGGTATCAGAGCTTCAGAACTGTCATAAAAATTTTCCTTTGACTTGCCTTTCCTGAAATACGCAGATAGTTAAACATTTAATGCTTTACTAAATAATACTGGGGATGCGAGAGAGGTTGGTGGCACTTTCTGTGCGAAACTTTCAACCTGGTTTTGGGAAACCAGGCTTATATACTGGATTGGCTATCACAAAGGGCCAATTAGGGTGAAAAATCAGATTATATAAACCAGAAATGTTATTCGTTGTTCCTAAAACCAAGTTCTTAACAATTTGTCTGCTCTGCCTGCATCTCTCTGTTTACATTACGTTCTGCAGCCCAGAGCTGGCTGGCGGTCTTTGGAATTCCTTTCAGTGAGTTTCCCCAGCTCTAGTGTCCTCTGTGCTCACAGGCTTCCTTCTGGCCAGTCCTCCTCCCCCTTCAGCATCCTGCCTGGGCTTGTCCTGTGCCTGTTCTTTCGAAATACAGTGAGGAGGGAAGCAGATGGAAGCAACAGCGAAGAAAAGACCTTGCCTTCCAAAGGACCTAACGTTGTAAAGCAGCTTGCTCAAAAAGCTCCTTGATTTTCACCATGAAGCCCTATAAGGAATACTTTTTTCTGTGAGGATAGGGAAACCTGGTCACATTAAATAATAATACCTATGGAATTACCTGTTCCTCTAAATTTATGCTGGTCCTCCCAAGGACCAAATCAGGAAAAAAAAACAGACTTCCTTTTGGAGGCACACCATTAGTATATACCATAATTTTTTTTCATTATGAGTTTATGATCAATACTTGCAGCTTCTAAAATAAGTCCCAGATCAATAGAAAATTTTGCTTTTTATACCTCCCTCATTAGTGGATTCAGATGTAATTCATATATATACATGTGTGTATACATATATATACAGTTCATATATATATGAATATATACTTACCACCAAAAGTAGTAATTCCAGCCAGTTCCAAATACTTTTGAAATAGGCAGACTTAAATTCTTTCATTTTTTTGGCTTCTTGTGTTGTGAAGACAATTAGAAAAATACAAAATGTGATTTCACAGGAAGCAATAAAGTAATCATAGAAGCTAACATATCTGAGGAGCTTTACAGAGTAAAACTGCCATGAAGTAAGTATTCCTCCAGTTGCAGGGAATTCTGCCACCAATCTGAAAAAGTAAGTTTGGGAAAGAAACTACATTTTAAGCATTTATATTTCAGTATGTAACTCAATGAAAAATTTCTAATCTGTGATGATGTGTACTTTAATGGTAATTAAATGGTTATTTTGTACAAAATGTTTTCTTGGGGTCATAGGTTCAATTTAAAAATTTTCTAGTGGATTTACCTGTTTTTTAATGGCTCCAGTTTTTTTATACTGTAAATATTCATGGTGGTCAAAGACCAATGTAAATAAGAAAGTAAGACATGGTTTAGTCAGACATTCATTCTGTTCTATGCTTACATTGCTTGTTCATAACTGGGCGTACCAGGTTATCTCCACAGGAAAATGAGATGATGTACAAGAAAATGCTAACCTATTAGTTATTGTCACTAGTCAGGACTCCCCTCAAAATACATAACTCTTGAATATGTCAAAGGAGGGAAGTATATTCTTCCTCTTTAGCTTCTAAGACGCTTCTTGCTTCTAAGCACCAAGATCATATAATTTACTAGAGCAAATGTTTTCCTACTTTAGTCACTGGCTGCTGAATACAGAATATATGCAAGTAGAAGCATAAAAATTAATTCCAACACGAGTATAAAAAGATTTTGAGGTTGTCCACTGTATTTCTTGTGTTCTCCACAACTACAGATAATTAAGAATTGGCAATGATTTAAGCAACAAGCATCTCTATCATAATGCCACAATGTAATTATTCCTACCTAAAGATATTAGCAGATGTTGCTAGTACTGCAATAAGGTGCTGCCAAAAAAATAAAAATAAAAACAAAACAACCAGTTAAACAAAAAAGAACTGTTTGTTTCGGCTTGCACATAGTAGGTGTGTACAATGTTTGATAAGTGAGCAAAGTGAAAGACACTCAACATTTTGATCTGAAGTGTAGACTAATAAAAAAGGGAAATAACAGCATTTAGTTTAATTTGCCAGATATGTATACTAAAAGGAAAATAAGTGGATAAGACATTAACATAAACAAATACTACGCTTCCATACAACTACTGGTTATATATGCTACTGGTTAAATTTTCAAAATCTGACGTTTCTAAAGAATAGCATTTTATTTTTTATTATTTTTACATTTTTTTTCACAGAATGTCTATTTGTCTAATTTCAGTAACACTTTGTTGTTTAAAGCATATGTCTTTTTATTTTTTTTATTAAGGTATCATTGATATACAATCGTATGCTCAGGTTTCACATGAGCAACACTGTGGTTACTTCATTCCTCCTATTATCAAGACCCCACCACATACCCTATTACAGTCACTGTCCATCAGCGTAGCAAGATGCTATAGAGTCACTGCTTGTCTTCTCTGTGCTGTATACTTCCTTCCCTGTGCCCCTGCTATATTGTGTGCTAATCATAATACCCTTTAATCCCCTTATCCCTCCCTTCCCACCCACCCTCCACAACCCCTTTCCCTTTGGTAACCGCTCATTCTTGGGTTCTGTGAGTCTGCTGCTATTTCGTTCTTTCAGTTTTTGCTTTGTTGTTATACTCCACAGATGAGTGAGATCATTTAGTACTTGTCTTTCTCCACCTGGCTTATTTCACCGAGCATAATACCCTCTACCTCCATCCATGTTGTTGCAAATTGTAGGATTTGTTTTTTTCTTACGGTCGAATTAATATTCCATTGTGTATATGTACCACATCTTCTTTATCCATTCATCTCTACTGTTGGACAATTAGGTTGCTTCCATATCTTGGCTATTGTAAAAAGTGCTGTGATAAACATAGGGGTGCATATGTCTTTTTGAATCTGTGCTCCTGTTTTCTTAGGGTAAATTCCTAGGAGTGGAATTCTTGGGTCAAATGGTATTTCTATTTTTAGTTTTTTGAGGAGCCTCCATATTGCTTTCCACAATGGTTGAACTAATTTACATTCCCACCAGCAGCGCAGGAGGGTTCCCCTTTCTCCACATCCTCGCCAGTATTTGTTGTTGCTTGTCTTTTGGATATTGGCCATCCTAACTGGTGTGAGGTAGTATCTCATCATTGTTTTAGTTTGCATTTCCTTGATGATTAGCAATGTAGAGCATCTATGTGCCTGCTGGACATCTGCATTTCTTCTTTGGAGAAGTGTCTGTTCAGATCCTCTGACCATTTTTTAATTGGGTTATTTGCTTTTTGGGTGTTGAGGTGTGTGAACTCCTTATATGTTTTGGATGTCAACCTGTTATTGGATATGTCATTTATGAATATATTCTCTCATACTGTAGGATGCCTTTTTGTTCTACTGATGGTGTATTTTGCTGTACAGGTTTTTAGTTTGATGTAGTCCTACTTGTTCAGTTTTGCTTTAGTTTCCCTTGCCCGAGGAGGTAAGTTCATGAAAAAGTTGCTCATGTTTATATTCAAGAGATTTTTGCCTATGTTTTCTTGTAAGAGTTTTATGGTTTCATGACTTACATTCAGGTCTTTGATCCACTTCAAGTTTACTTTTGTGTATGGAGTTAGACAATGATCCAGTTTCATTCTCTTACATGTAGCTGTCCAGTTTTGCCAACACCAATTGGTGAAGAGTTGTCATGTCCTCACTGTATGTCCATGGCTCCTTTATCATGTATTAATGGACCATATATGTGTAGGTTTACATCTAGGCTCTCTATTCTATTCCATTGATTTATGGCTCTGTTCTTGTGCCAGTACCAAATTGTCTTGATTTCTGTGGCTTTGTAGTAGAGCTTGAAGTTGGGGAGCATAGTCTCCCCAACTTTATACCTCCTTCTAAGGATTGTTTTGGCTATTTGGGGTCTTTTGTGGTTCCATATGAATTTTAGAACTATTTGTTCCAGTTCATTGAAGAATGCTATTGGTATTTTGATAGGGATTGCATTGAATCTATAGATTGCTTTAGGCAGGATGGCCATTTTGGCAATATTTATTCTTCCTACCCACGAGCATGGGATGAGTTTCCATTTGTTAGTGTCCCCTTTAATTTCTCTCAAGAGTGTCTTGTAGTTTTCAGGGTATAGGCCTATCACCTCCTTGGTTAGGTTTATTTGTAGGTATTTTATTCTTTTTGATGAAATTGTGAATGGAATTGTTCTCCTGATTTCTCTTTCTGCTGGTTCATCGTTAGTATATAGAAATGCAACCAATTTCTTTGTATTAATTTTGTATCCTGCAACTTTGCTGAATTCAGATATTAGTTCTAGTAGTTTTGGAGTAAAGAATAGCATTTTAAAAGGTAACAGAATAAGCATAAAAGCTAGAGACAGTATATCTGGACTTAATCTAGTATTACAAGGAGTTCTTCATATGACTTTAATTAAGTCACCCCAATATTTCTACCCTTGTTTAGGATATAGAAATGATTTGTATTCTTCACTTTATCCTGATCAGGAGTACTGGGAAGGGTGAAAGAAAGAAACTAGAAGAAAAGGTATAATATCTATTGGCTGCTTAAGATAATTCATTTGTTTTATTCATTTTTACAAATTTTAAAGGCCATGGTTGTGTTTCACTGTCACTGGTGTACAAGGTAAAAGCCCCAATCAGAGAAAATACCAAGTCCATATTCCATTCAGAGTAAAAATATAATACTCATGAGGGAAAAGTGGCTCACTAGCCTTTGTTTGCCTGTCTAGTGGTCGTTATCCCCGTCCTTTCTTACAGAACCCTGATTGTATCAGGCGTCCACCCATTCCACATCATGCAGAGGATGCCAGGCAGTCCCCAGAGAGATCCAATCATGGTAATCCTATTTCCTTTGTCAGTGTTTAATTATAGAACCCACGCATATAACCCAATTAGCAATGGTCCAGGATAGGCAGGTGACCTAAGGTAATCAGACAAATGGAAAGAAATTTTTATCTTTGGGTTGGTTCTCTCTCTTTCTCCTCATGACAGATGTCTCTCATCCTCCTGGGCTCAACGAATGAGCAACAGAAGAGGTGTAAGAGAGCAAATTTTAATATATAAACTCATTTCAAGCTTCTGCATGTATCGTATCTGCTAACATGCTACTGACCAAAGCAAGTCACGTGGTTGAGCCCAGCATCACAGGGGCAGTGTACCCTGCCCTGGGTGGCAGGGCACCAAGTTTGCCTGTCACCACAGGCTCTAATCATTTCTAAGATCCTGGCTACTGTTACCTATTGTTTGAAATTTAAATTGAAATTTAAATTGTTCATTCTTGAGACAAAAACTAATAATAAAGAAGCTCATTCTGAAAGGAAATCAACAGACTTGAATGATCTGATTTAGAGGAAGCAATCAGCAAGACTGTTAGATTAGGGCTACTGAGAATGGTAAGAAATAAGACTATGTATCCTTAAGTAATACAAAACTAACATTGTATGTAATTTTCTATGTTCTTTAATGTTCTGAAAAAATTAGTGAATCTGATGTTGCTTTACCCTCTTTTCCATTATTGGCAGAACTACATTATATTTTGAAGCCTATGATTTTAATCTCATTGCAAATATGCACAAACTGGAAACCCTAATAAAGGCTCTGATGCTTTTTAAATTCAATATATTAATAAAGAAGTTTTGAGCCACTCACCTGATGATGCAAAAGAGATTTACATTAGCATTGTATAATGAAAAATCAATAAAAACAACTCTAGTCCCTCTTGTGATCCAGCTGTGCAGTCGAAGGTTAATAAATTTGCTTTTGGTTTCAGATTTTGATCTTGATAAAGTGAAAATATATCCCCCATTTCGGTAAACACCAAAAAATCCCCAGTGCCAAGGGTAGTTGGCACTAGGCGTAGAGTATTTCCATCTGTTAGATAGAAAAAGAGAGATGAAAAAGCCTGGCTGAGAGGTATTCTAAGCATTTAATTAAGCTAACTTTTTTGGTTCAAAAGCAGTAGTATAGTTTGGTTCAAAAAAAGAGTACTAAGTTAAAAAGTATTATAGTAATTTTGAAGCAAGACAATGAGCTAAGGATTAAAAGGATTAAGATTTAATGTTTTATCTTTTACTGCTTACTGTAGGTGATACACTGGACTAGAGTCTATGAGAAAATGGAAAAAAAACCCATCTATCGCCTCAGGGACCTTAAAATCTAGAAAATAATGACTGCTTTTTAAATTTAAAATGTTGTCTCTATAATCTTAAAAAATCTTTATTCTTTGAACAATTATTCATTCTTTGGACGAGATTATCAAGGGTTTTGATTCAGAACATCCCAGTATGGGAAAAAAAGGTGCTTCATAGTCTGTCTTCTAAAGGTCATGTACCACTTATAAATGCCCCCCACCGCCAAAAAGAACTCTGTTATATAGATATCTTATTTTAATGAAATATCATACATCAAAGTACGATGTGTATAACTAAATTTTGTTTATTGTCTTTCTACTTTTAATTATGGGATATTTTTTAAAAATCCATTTTCTCATTTTAGTTCCTATTTAGTTTCCCCAAAAGAGATTTGAACAACTATCCCAAAACACAATGCTTAAAGTCATTTTTTATTAATAATACTATGTCAGTATTATTAGCAGTGGGGGAGGGAGAAGTGACACCACTCAGAAAAAATATTCATATTTATTGAAAATTCCATATTCTTATTGAGTGTTTTCCACATGATTGTTAAGCCGAAACAATACTTTTTATACCAACCCTCTCCTACTTTCAATTTTTTGCTTTTAATGAATTAATGTTGCAGTTGAGATAGACAAGCACAAACTGATTCTTATTTTGGTTGTTAGGGAATGACAGGTATTACAATCCCAAATCCATAGTCTAATTTTGGCATTTAAATTATTTTTAATTGTTATGATAATTTGAAATATTAGAATATCTAACAAATTAGTCTTGAGATTCCAGTTTAAAAGGTATAATTAAATAATTGATTTGCCTTACAATTTTCACTGAAAGGGAAATAGTATATAGTGCTATAATATTTAAGAGTATGTGTCACCATACTTATGAATCTATTAGATTTATGAGAATTATACAAGCACTTTGTCACCCTCAAGAACACCCAAAAGCTCATACAAAGAAAAAAACAAGTCATAAAAACTCATAAAGCAATGATTAATCCTGAGGGTATGGAAGAGATCATTAAAGAAAGGAATGTGATTGCTCATATTTATAAACATTGATTAATGATTAACAAAAATTATGGTATAACTACAGGCTAAGAGGAACAAAGTGTGTGTAGAGGGTGTGGCATAAGAGGAATACACATCAGACATCTTCCATGATAGAGACATTAGATATATAAAATTGTAAAAATCAAGTAACAGCAGTATAAGCACGTTATTTAGAAACAGGAAGTAAACTTATTTCTATTTAGAAATAGGATAAAATACTAATTCCTATTTACAAATAGGAATATACCAGAAGAAACAACTAAAAGAACTAAAAGAAGCTGCTTTTGAAGTGTGAATTATGACTAGGAAAGGATGGGCCTTTGTAACTATTTGTATCACTTTGATAAATACTAAATTTTAAAAAAGACTTATTCTCTGCTCCCTGTGATTTACATAGGAACCTAAAAGCAGTGATACCAGCAGCTCCGTGTTAAGGGGTGGGAGCATCAGTGGCTTTGAACTTTCAGGTTTTCAGTATCAAGTGTAGATATGAGTTGACAACAGCATCAGCCTCAGCCACTTTGCAGAACAGTGACTCTAATGTCTTTGGCAACATCATCAGGCGCAGTGCCTGTAGAGCTTAACTGCCCTTTTTTAGTATTGGCAACAGTAGGTGTCACTGAAGTAAGCCAGCGTGAGAAAGAAGGAAAGCAGCAGAGCGCAGCCTCACACACTTCCTGAGGATCCCAAGAAGCATTTGGGATGTGTGTAACCCTGGCCAGAATCAGAAAAGCTGAGTAACTGCATATTGTAAAAGCAAAAATGGGCACTTTGCCCTGTGTATGATATGACTTAGCATTTCATATACCATAGTCAGAAAGAAAACACTTTACCTTCTTTGGTAAACAAAAAAAGAAGAGGTTCAACGCTTCCTTTTCTAAACTGCGTCCCTGAGCCTTCCTGTGATACTATTATTTAAATAGTGTCCTTACCTGCCAGACCCCTGCTGGTATTATTTAGAAAATACACATATTTTCACAATTAGTTAAAGATACAATGGTAAACTGCTAGAAAAAGTTATGTGTAATTTCATCCTACTTACTCAGTATCCTGCTTAAGGCCAAACTCAGACAGGTCTTCACTTGCAGGAGTGTATCTGTCATAACATTCACTCATCAAGGACTTGAAGGATGAATAGACCTTGCAGGTGTTGTTGCGGACTTTTAGTTGACGGACTCTGGGGACTCCTAAAAGTATGTTCTCATAGTAGATACGACTGCTGTTATTTAAATTATATAACTTCTTGTTATTGTACCACGAGTCCCAGTACAGACCTTCCAAAAGGGGTCCTTCCATAAACTTCATATAGAAAGATAAATGTTATGGGGAAAATATTTTCATGTCAAGTGTTTAATAGAATCTACTCTCATTATTTATCCTTAAAAGTATCAAAATCAGTGATTTTCAGGATGAGTATGAAAATTATTGAACAAGCACCATTAACATCAGTGGCAATGATAATGGTGGTGGTGATGTTAATGAAGATGGGTAACATTTACTGAGAACATACTATCTACTAGTATGACTAGTACTATGTACCAGTACTTAGGTACTGCTCTAAGCACTTTAATGGTATTAACTCATTAATTCCATAACACCTCTTCTTCCTTACATGAGGAGAATACTGAAAATTGTCCCCCAATACATGATGTAGCCACACATCATGACTTTACTTCAAAGTTATGACCCTCTTCCCGACAGTTCTGGTAGTGGTGACTGCTGCTCCTGGCTCCGACCTATCTGCTTTTCCTAAGAGGTCCTGAGCCCAGGGTTCATTTTTTTTCTTTCCTGCCTTGTCGTCTTTGACATTGGCTATGAAAACCTCAAGACAACACAATAAAAAAGCAGTGTGAGCTCCTTCTTCTTGTCGCAGGGAAAATTTCCTATCATTCTTTCGTATTTCACCTGGCCTAAACCAATGACCTCTAATCATCTGCCCTCATCTCATCTGTATCCTTTCACTCTGGGGAACTGATCTTGTCTCTTTTGTAAGTTTCAAATTCCTAGCATGGCTTTCATGATTTGACTTCTGGCCAATTCATAGTTTGGCCTTTTCCATCTCGTCTTCTTTATGCCTGTAATGCCAAACATAGCTCCATATGTAGAATTAATTGTAGCACATATTGTTTATTCTTCGTATTCTTCCATTACTGCTCCTTTAAATGTCAACTGACTTATCATCTCTGCGACACCTTCCCTACCTCTTCCTTGTCTGCCCCAATGTTTGTGTCTTGGAATACCAGAAACTGCGGTTCCCTTAATTGCTCTCCTTATAATGTGAACATCTTGCCAAGTTAAGGGTAAAAGAAAACACAAGTCTGTTTCAATGTTGAAGGAATGATTCTCTTATATAATTAAAGGCACTATAAAATTATATTTTGTATATGTACTCTTTGTCATATATTGTACATTACTGTAACACAGTACGGGGTTGGATACCAAAATCACATATTTCACGTTATGGGCAATTTAAGGAATTTTTACTATACACAATTATAGACTGAGTTTAGACCCTAACCCCCACATTAGAAGTCCCGTATTTTTCAAATGCAATGATGTTTAAAAAAAAAGTTATCTTTTAAAGTTGTTAGAACTCTCATTACACTGAGAACACTTGTTCTCAATAAACACTGGTTGGTTGATTCTAATAGTTTAAAGAAGTTATATTCATTTTTACTCATTCCTTCAACAAATATGTATTGACTGCCTAATATTAGTGGCAAGGTTTGTTTATGCAGTATCTAAAGCTACTTCATCCGCAGTCCATGGTAGCTTACCTTCCAAAAATCAGTTATGCTGCGAATAGACTTAAAGTTGGTTCTTTCATCACCAGGCACAGAAGTGTCCAAAAATAGAGATGACATAACTTTGTTTAAGTAATACATATGTGGATTTACCATTCCAAAAGTCACTAAAGGGAAGAATTTTTTTTTTAAATAGCTTATCAGGATTTAAAATGTACTTAAAATTTGTTCCCAATTTTGTTTTGAAAATTCAATTTAATTTTTTTGTCTAATTATGAAAAGTAATAAAAACTAAAATATAAATATATAGAACAGGAAGATGTTTCCTGTAATCTCACTGCTAGGCATATATTCTTCAATTTTTTCTATATGCATATACATTCATAAAGAAAATAACTTATTTTTATAAAAATGAGATCACATATATACATACTATTCTGAAAATTGGCCTTTTCTCCATATTGAGAATAAATAGTTAAGGCTGTGGACTTTGAATTCAAACAGATAACAGTTTGAGTCCCACCATAAGGCTAGTATCTCTTCATTGCTTTGTTTTAGGTGAGATAGTGCATGTGGGACACTTAAAAGTATGTTTTGGCACATGGTAAGAATATAAAAAAATATTGCTAGTATTATTTCTATGTTTCTAGGTATGGGTGAGTAGGTTTTAGAGTTGGGTGTAGACTGTCTTTTTTACTTGCTAGAATCTCCTTAGTTTTTAGAAATGCGTATCTTCAACATCATTCCATGGAACACAAGCCTATGCCATTTTTTAATGTTGAAAATTATTTCACTGTATATATACCAAAAAGTTAAATCCTCCATTGACAAAGATTTGTTTTCAACTCTTCCTAATTATAAAAAGGTGTTTTTAAATCCCTAAATAATGGAATTATGAATGATTGTTTTTATTTTTCCATTCCTCAAATGTTCTGTAATAAGCATTTAAAAACCAGTCTAAGATACCTTAATTTATGATTGGGTATAGTTGTCTTTTTAATCAAGGTCTGACTCACATTTACCCTTATCACACCAATGTATTAGTTAACTGATATGTAACTGCCAGTCAGTGGGCCATACCAACATGAGATAATTTAGGCCAGTCAGCTTACATCTATCCTATGTTGGATACTCTAAAGACAAAATGCTCTTTAATACTGATTAAGTCAATGCTCTTGACCCACAGGTAGACGGAACACAGGTTGAGATGTTCTACCAGTCTTCCTTAAAGACTTTCATGATCCATACCTTCTGTGACTCACTCAGCACTAGCATATTTTACTATTAACTGCACAACAGGTCAGAGAAAGAACAAAGCAGACACTAAGACCAACTTCTTTGGCCTCATTTGTAGTTTGACCTATAAAACTGAGCTAATGTATCTATATGATTCTAAAGGAAATCAAGTTAGAAGCGCCAACTCAAGGGAATAATTATATTCAAGACAGAACTGCCAACTGAAGGGAATCATTAATTGAATCAATGTTGACTATTGAAGCTTTTCATTACATCTGTGACCTAAAGTTTTGCCCTGTAAGAATAGGAAACAGTGTCAATCTAAATGAATTTAAGATAATGTTTAAAATATGTCACTATTATTTGAGAGGTTTTAGTAGTCTGAAAACCTATGGTTTTATAAATCCATTTGTATTGTTTTTCATCTCTACATAACTTAGTTCAAACAGCATCTTCAGCTACATCTGTGTACTTACATATACATAGGTTTATTAAAAAAATGAAGTAGAGTAACAACTCCTGAATTTCTACTTCCTTTCTGTAATGCAGCTTATGTTTTGGAGTCCCTGTGAAATATAAAACAAAAATTTTCCTTATATTATTAATTTATAATGTATATAAATAACAATGGGAAAACATAACCACTTTTAGCTATTACACTGGGTGAAAGAAAGCTCCAATGGCTTCTGGGTTTTTTTTTTTATTCTTAAAGGAATAACTACTAACATTTTCCCACGGGGGCATGGGGCAGTCATTTTATGGCTGCATACTAATTAATTTTATGACACGGAGGTCTGTCTCCTCACCAATCTCGTCTTAAAATGAAAAAAGCACAAAACAAAAACCCCTCATCCTTTCCGCACCCGTCAGTACTGCTCCCTGGGATGACTGACGTCTGTTGGAGGGGGAGGCCTCTGCGTGGGGGTCTGTCAAGGTCACGGCTCCCTAAATCAACGAAGGACCTCGGAGACCGGCCTAATGACTCCCATTGTACAGCAAGTTGACAGCGCCAGCTCCAGCCTTGGGCAAGCCGCGAGTGTGGCCCTTCCTTCGGGGCTTCAGTTTTCCAGTCTGTGAAACGGGACCACCGGCCAGACCGCTTCTGCAGGGTAGGCTTGCGAGGGTTAAACGTACTAGAGGTCAGAGAGGTCATATGTCTCACATGAATTGATAAGGGGTTGCAAAGTTTCTTCCAGGGTATTTAGAACTACCAGATCGGCCCTGCCTCACCCACTCCCAAAAATCACCCCTCACTACCTCGGCGCCACCAGAACGACTCACGCATGGCGGATACGGACCACGACGCCCCTCGACTCCCCAGGTCTACCGCGCCTGCGCAATAACTTAGCGGCGCGGGCCGTCTAGCTCATGCGCCTGCGCGAGTCCTCCAGCATCTCGAGGCTCGCCAGCCGCGCTACAAGTTGCAGGCGCGCGTGCGCACCGCGGACCCCTAGCGGGGCTTCGGCGGAGGCGGGGCTGGAGGTCGCGGCGTCTGTCTCCTGCGGAGGGGCGACCGCACGCACGAATGTGTGTTTGGGCCTCGGGTTAATCATAAAAGTCGTAGTCATTAATTGCAACGGGCTACTCTTTCTTGAATACCTTTAACATTTATTGGCTTGTTTAGTCTTCATACCCCCTTCCTGAAAGGTAGGTGTTTTGTCCTCGTTTTAGGTCTGAGGTTCTGAGAGGGTGGATGCCAGCACGGTGCGCGGCTGGCTGGGCGAGGTCCGCGGGGCGCCGGAGCCCGAGTTAACCGGACCGCACGCTGCCGCTGCTGCTCGCGGAAACCGGTTATCATTAGCTGTTGCCAGAAACAGCCTCCACCCCTCTTTCCACCCAGTATGGCTAAAGAGAACGTAAAAGTAGATTAAAAAAAAAAAAGATAAAACTTTGCAGTGCTTACGTAAAAGGGTAAGTCATGACAGCCTGCTCGGGAGCCCAGACCCACATCTGGCCCAGCAGCTTTGCAAAGGTGAGGAGGAGGTTTGTAAACCAGCTACAGAAAAGGCCGAACAAATCTGGTTGTAAATTAAGGCATCCAGAAGCCCACCAGGATATGAGACAGGAGGGATTCTCATGTTGGTAAAAAGGAAAATAAAACAATTCAGTTGAAAGGCCAGAGCAGCCAGCAAAGAAAACCATCAAGCCTATTTTGAAAGTAAAAAATAAAGCCACTTTTGTTATTTCCCTGAAAGAGATGTAGAGTGATGTTGGTAAATGCTGTTTTATGTGCAGATAAAAAGCAAAACTAGGCCACACAGCAGTAAGGATCAAATAACAGCGATAAAAGGAATAGAAGACGCCTAGCAAAAGGCCGACAGCCAGGGGAGTAGAGGCCTGAGGGGAAAAAAGGGCTACTATCCTAGCTTAAGAATAGTTTAATTAAAGGATTTGCCTTTTCCTGTACTTGGACTCTCAGATGCTCCCAAAATTATGCTTTCTAATGTAATACGTTTTATAAACTTGAAATATGGGAGAAAAATATCCCCCCAAATGTAGATACTGGAATGTACATCAAATGTAAGAAATAAGCAGATGACTCTACAGGCCATTCTTACTCCACTGAGCTTTACAGACCAAAAGATCTTGTAGAAATAGAGACCTATTTGGCTAAAACAAAATCACAATTTGAGAGATTGTCATGATTTAAGTTACTATGGTTGCCTTGAAGTGCAACCTATGGAAAGTCTAGCTCAGTTTCAAGAGGAATTGACTGAGCTGTTGCGTGAGCTTCACCAAGAAGACACTTACTTGTGTTCTAGACTATAATACTGTTGCTCTTTTGGAATTGTTATTCATAGGCTTTGCTGAGTGTTACTGAATATGTAAAAGCCAGAAGTTTTATTTTAAAGATCTAGACTTTTTAAGAGGAGACAGTTTGTTTTACACATTTTAAATTTTATTCTCTTTTGACATTAAATTGTGGAACACTCATCATCTATGCCATGTTAGTATTCCTATAAGAGAAAATGGATAAAACAGTATTTAGAAAGCTGTACCAGTAAACCGTATTACAAGCATTAGATGTGTTTAAAAAGTTGATATTAATTCACAGCCTGTAATTGTTAAATGTGTATGGCTTAAATGTTAAAATCCCACATTTTAAGATAGTCTTCTACAATTACAAACACATATTCCCACATTTTCTGTAGGCTTCACAAACCAGAGAAGTAGATAGAATGTGCAAGAGTCAAAGGATATTATAAGTATGTATTAGTTATATTACCTAATTAAAGCCATAATCTGTTAATACAGCTATGGATTTATTTTTAAATTTTAATTGAATATATCACTAATGATGTAGTTGTGTTTTCCAATGTTGGGAAAGTTATTAAAGCTCTTCACTTTCATAGAGTCCAGATTGAGCTGCCAGACGCTGAAACTCTCCTTCAGGGTTAAAAGCTTGTTTCACATCCAGACCTTTGCCATTAAGTGCTAAATACTTGCTGAAAGTTGGTCGAACACGTAACTGCTTAGGAGCTGGAAGAATTTGGTTTGGACGGGCTGAAAAAGGTCAAATGAAAGTTAGTTCAGAAAACCTGTTCTAAGTAGATGGGTTGTACTAGGTATTCGTTACCAGACAGGAGAAGAAACAAAATGAAAACTGATTACATATGGGGAAAAATCCCTCAAGTTTTATACTATGCATTTTTATTTTATGCTGGGATTTGTGTTTCTTATTGAATCTACCTGGTGAAGTCCTTTATAATACTTGTGTTGATAGTGTGACATACCTGTAACATCTAATCTTGTGTTACATGTGGTCACTCCAGCTTCATTAACTGCGGACACAGTATACCACCCAGCATCTTTCTTGTTTACATCTTTTATCAGTAAAGTAACTCGTCCAGAATTATCATGATATAAGCTGAAAAGAAACAATAAAAAAAGAAAGTATAGGAATTAATTTTCCAGTGGAAGTTTATGATGCCTCTGATCTAGTAGTAAGAAGAAAAAGCATTTGGAAATTCTGAGGCTGTACTTAGTCATTACAAATAGCTATTGGTTTTCTTGAATTAAACATATCCCCTTAATCTTGTTTATGCCATTTATTTCCTTGAGCCATCTTTTTTAATGTGCAGACAAAAAGCATCATTCTTTATTGTTAGTAAAAGGGTCTTAGCCTACATTATGACTTAAATTTCCAATGAGTGGAATCTGGTTTAATGAGGTTTATTATATTTCTGTATGTGTTTTAAAAACCAGACAAAGTGAGATCACAAATGCATGCCATTTATAATGCATTTCAAAGTATAACTTGATTCACCCAAATAAATAATAGTTAAGTCTAAAAATGCTTATCTTACCTTATTCGATCCGTGTTGAATTGTACCATTTCATTATTTTTTTTCCAGAAAAGCTTTGGTGGAGGTACAGCTGAGATTTGGCATTCTAGCTTCACTGACTCTCCCTCAAACACTTTTTTGCTTTGTGGTTTGTAGATAAACATTGGTGCCCTTCTATGTTCTTTTGCTACATATTAATACAAAAATACAAGTATTTGAAATATTTTTAAAAAGATACTGAGTCAAACGAAAGTATTATGAAATTTGTAGGTTGATATGAAAGTTTTAAAAAGTACTGACAACAAGATTATGTTTTAGTTAAAAAATATGTAATACTATTGTATTATTATACCATGTAGAGTTCTAAAACAGTAGTATAATGATGCATTGAATTTATAATCATGTTTCATATAAAGAATTTAATCATAATCTAATTTATCATCACATCTATAAGAGAGGAGCATGAATGGTGGAAAGACTAGATAGTGTGGGTTCAAATTCTCTGTTTGCCCCACCAGCCATGCCAAATTGGGAAACCTATTTTTAGTTTCTCTGAGGCTCAGTTTTATCTATTGTAAAATAACATCCAGGTCATAGTGACTGCTGTGCATACCACACAAAATAATTGTGAGGATCAGTTGAGATAATGAGTGAAGAGGCATTTTGTGAGCTAAAATAATATATAAATGTCAGGATTTATTGTTTTTATGTTTCTTCTTTTCCTCAAATACATGAGGGAAAGGAGGAAATGACACTATCATATTATATTATACAAACTAGTTTTTCTGAAGGAGAAATGAGGTTGGACAGATGGTCTGCCAAGGTTTCTTTAAGCTCTTACGTTATAGAATAGAGCTTTTAGCACAGAGATTTTGCCTCAAGCTTAATCATTTGAATTTTATTTTTTGTGTAAGGCACTTAAGTTGTAGTATTTTAAAACAGAACATGAATTTTGTAAGAATTGCCTTACCAAAGACAAATTTGAGACATGAGTTTTGCCATACCCATTTTCTAAAAAGTAGGCATGCTTTTGTTATAATTAGAAACTAGTTTCCTAGTAAAGAACATAGTCTAAGTAACCTTGACATTTACTCTGGAGTTTTAAACTACATGTATTTATAACAATTCTGTAAAAATAAGATTATTTTAGACTGTAGATAAATGATTAGACTAAAACTTTTCACTTCAAGACCCTTTAAAAACATCTAGAGATGCTTCTACTACCTTATTTGGTCTAAAGTTATACCATTTTTTTCATTTCCTTTCCAGAAAAGCTTTGGTGGTAGATGTGTCATTCCAGTTTCACTGAGTTTCCTTAAAAAAATGCTGGTTCCCCCCCACCCCCTGCTATGGCTTCTAGATAATAATAGGTGTTCCACTTGGTTTGTAGGTATTAACTTTAAATATGAAGTGTTCTGGGTTTTTCTTTTTTAACGCTTTTTTTTAACTGCTGGATTTTAAGGCTTTCTTGAAGATTGCTTTGAAGGCTTACCCAGGACGTCCAGCTGCACAGTAAAGGTGGCTTCTCCTGCTCTGTTCTTGGCAACACATACATAAGCCCCTGCATCTGAAGTTCTGACCACTTCAAAGATGAGTGAATGAAAACCCTTTTCAGATACTATCATTTTGTGAAAATCATCAGATTGAACTGGTCTTCCATTTAGAAACCATGACACATCAGGAGCTGGCAGTCCACTCACCTAGATGTGGAAACACAAGGAGATGACAGAATGTTAAATTATAGCGTCATTGGAACCTATTTGTCCGCTTATAAATTTCAACAATTCCTGCATCCGAGTGGGTTTGTGATTGAAAATGAAAAGCAAGGGCTTAAAAAGTTACTTGCTTTTAACAATTTTTTAACAAAACTGTGGAAATTAAAATTCTCAACATGAGTATAGTATTTTCAGACTATCTCAAATCCCATCCCACAAATTGGGAAAAATTTTTTTTAGTTTATCTGAGGCTCAGTTTTATCTTTAGTAAAATAATATTCAGGTAACAATGACTGCTCTGCTTACCACACAAAATTACCGTGAGGATCAATTGAGATAATGAGTGAAGAAACATTTTGCAAACTGTAAAATAATATACAAATGTCAGTAATTGTTATGTCTTTTATATGCAATCTCAGGCCCTTTAAGATTTCTCAGTAACTATAGTTAGAACATGAATTTATGTTGTATTGGCCTCCACAAGGAATATGAAGCCATAAAGCTTTTTTGGCTAATGGTGACAGCAAATGAAATCCCAGGGGCACATATATGTGAGACTTGCTGATCTAGTGACTACCTTTCCAAAACATGTTTGGAGTGTAGTGCTGGTGTGTAAATGGCAGTTTGTTAAGTGTCTTTATATAAGCCTTAACAATTAAGCCCATATACTGATTTTCATTCATAAGGAATCCAGAAAAACATTTTTCAAGGACAAGTTCTCCAAATAAGGATAATAAAAGTATAGGCCTTTCTGAAGAGCTATTGTAGGTGGACAGGTTGGCTTGAATTTCTTTTTCTTTTTTTATAGTATCTTTTATTTTATGTATTTATTAAATTTTGATATGATTAATCTAAATTGCATGAGGAACATTATTTTACTAGACTCCACCCATCACCAAGTCCCCCCCCACATGCCCCATTACAGTCACTGTCCATCAGCATAGTAAGATGCTATAGAATCACTACTTGTCTTCTCTGTGTTGTACAGCCCTCCCCATGCCGCACACCCCACATTATGTCTGCTAATCTTAATGCCCCCTTTTTTTCCCCCTTATCCCTCCCTCCCCACCCATCCTCCCCAGTCTCTTTCCTTTTGGTAACTGTTAGTCCATTCTTGGGTTCTGTGAGTCTGCTGCTGTTTTGTTCCTTCCGTGTTTTTCTTTGTTCTTAATCTCCACAGATGAGTGAAATCATTTGATACTTGTCTTTTTCTACCTGGCTTATTTCACTGAGCATAATACCCTCTAGCTCCATCCATGTTGTTGCAAATTGTAGGATTTGTTTTCTTCTTATGGCTGCATAATATTCCATTGTGTATATGTACCACCTCTTCTTTATCCATTCATCTACTGATGGACACTTAGGTTGCTTCCATTTCTTGGCTATTGTAAATAGTGCAGCTATAAACACAGGGGTGCATATGTCTGGCTTGAATTTTTAAAGAGTGCACTCTGCATTCCTCTCCATTCTACTTCAGAAATCCTATTGTTATGATAGCTTCACTTATATAGAGTACTTATTATGTGCTGGGCACTATTGTGAGTGCCTTATGCCTCAGTTACTGCTAACCACGTTATGAGGTAGGTACATTTGTTATTCCATTGTATAGATGAGACAAAAGCACAGAGAAGTTAAGTGACTTCTCTAAGGTTACACAGCTTGCAAGTGGCAGAGCCAGGATTCAAACCCAGCTAAGCTTGGCTCTAGAATTTTTGTGTCTTACTCATCATATACACTTCTCAAGCTGTGTGACAAGCTATGATGAATAGGAAGAGGTCATTTTTCAAAACTTAGTACCCCATTGTTAGTTTTCCTGCAGTATTTGTGAACCCCTTCTCTTACTTTGAAATCCATTCTGCAGAATCTTCCTTCTTCAATTGACATGTGCTCTGGTACTTGAATGAAGCGAGGTGGGTAAAATTTCTCTTGGATAGCATCCTGATCATTCACATCTCCCCTTGAAGATGATCTGCTTCTACAGAAACATTTTAGTAATCGCTATGCAGGAAATTGTCATTGCTCTTCTATTCACATGAATATAGTTTAGCTATCAAATTTGAAACCTCAGAATCTATTCTGTTTGATCTAATAGTGTAATATAGATGGAGAGAGGCCTCTGGGCTTTATTTAGCTGTGGAATATTTGATGACTATTAGAGATGGTAGCAATTTAGAAACATCTGGTACAAATTACACGTTTGTTCTTTTTTACAATGCTAAGAGTTGATGAAGAAACTGATCTATAATGCAGAATACCCCATGGACAATTCTTACCACATGCAGAGACTGTATAATTAGTAGGTTTCAGTTGTCATAAGAAGGTTGTTTAACATGGAAACATGGTCCTGGTTTATTTGACCAACACATTTAAAAACTTCCTCTGAGGTAGTTGTGATAATTAACAGATAAAAATTTTGATATCATCTCTGGATTAGAAAACTCACATTGTTTTTTATAAAAGGTATGTAGAAAGCCTGAGGGCTTTATAGATATTACATTTTTAAGGTGAAAACATTGTAGGTAGCAAAATACATATTTCTTTAAAATTAAAATTTTTTTTACCTTATTTGGGATGTGGGAACTTGCAGTCGTGCATTTTCTGAGTTGTGCTGCTTAAAGTTAAAACAACATGAGAATGTTAACGTGTGGTTGTTTGAAGAGAAGCAAAAATAAGTATATTCATAGTTCTACATATTTAGCTTGTCAGCATTTAAAATACTGTGCACTAACCTTCTAGTACTCTAGCAAGAAGTCCCCAGATTAGTAGGATTGTTCAGCAGGTGTGATTTGTGAAAATAAGCTAGACGTTGAATTGATAGTGGTTCATTTTTTAGATGGCTGTTTTACAATGAAGTATGATGTGTTCCCCTGGTGTGTTTAAAATGGGAACACATGATACAGATTGTGCTTTAGTAAACAGGAATAGACATGAAGTCACTTGTACTGGCAGTAGGTACAGGGTATGATGCCTGCTGCTTTAAAGTGGTACCAACAGCAGTAAACACGTTAGACTGGAAAATACTTCCCTTCTTAGCTCCTGGCACAAAATCCCAGTGGATACCATGGAAGGTATGTGTAGAGAGAGCTATGAAAAGGCTTAGAAAAACATTAATTACTTCCTGCTTAATAAAGGTATATTGAATTTAAGCAAACATCTTTTAGGATTTATATCTGAGCACCAGACAATTTTTCCATTTGAGAATAAAATGATGAATTGATGAAAATTAGAATATAATTAATTGGTTAAATATTCAGTGCCTATTTTGTGTTTCACTCTGCCATCACAGTGGTAGATACAAAGTACAGAGACTACAAAGAAACTATAGACTCTAGTCAAATATCTGAAAAACATCTGTATAGCAACATAGCAAATCTGAGTACACAAAATTTTTTTGGAGTGAATATTTTGTCATTTTAAAACAATTCTATAATTCTTAACAATTTTTGGCTAGTCTTAATGTTCTCTAAACAAAATGTCAAAACACAATTTAGTTATCAAACAGATCAACTCATTTTTTGGTCAAAAATAAAAATAGTTATATTATTATATATCAACTGTATTTCAATTTTTAAAAATCCAATTAAAGTCAAAATGTCCAAATTAAGTTTTTGACTTTTTCCTATAGTGGTGGTTTGAATATGTATATATATTCATATTCAGAGATGTAATATATTTCATGACATTTGATGACATTAAGTGTTGTTTAGGTAGAACTTCTGAAGTTACAAAAAAATGGAAGATTTCGCTTTTTTGATTTCATAATGATACAGTTTGCTGCTTTCTTTCCCTTTTCCTAGTACTGTCACCTTCATTTAAAAGTGTTTAAAGAATGAATGAGAAAAACAATACATCTTTACCCTTGAAGTCATACACAGTGAAATTATTAGATCATCAGTATAATGCTGCTTTGAGTTATTTCTACTAATAGAGGTAGATTTGCATCTTACTCTTGCTGTAATCACCTGGACCAAGTCCAAAGCCCAACACACAGTAGGTGTTCCAAATAAATGAGTTGAATGAATGAATGACCCGTTCAGTAGCCAAAAAGAGATTCTAGTTCTGTTTTCAGTTTCTAGTTAGTTGTTCAATTAGTCCCTGCTCCATTCTTTTTAGTACGTCTAGTTGTATTTAACAGAAATGAAAATCTTATTTTCAGCTTCCTATACTTAGAAGCTTGGAATTTGTGAGTGCCAAGTTTCATCCCTTTGGCTCCCAGTTTCTTGTGGATTTTTGGGAAGGAATGAGAGCTACAGAAGGAAGACACAGAGAGCAATTAACAGTTCAATCTGTCCAAGTGTACATTTCTCTTCAGGATTTAGTGTACTTGTTAAAATGAAGTTGTTCAGGAACAGGCCTGTGGGATGTTCACTTTCTGCCCTCCAAGAAGTTAATTCCTTCTCGGAAAGGAAGCTTTTGTTAATTTTAGAGCCATTACTCAGGATTTTTGTTGTTGCTTGCTTGCTTGTTTTGTCTTTAATAAGCATTGTTGAATGTAGGAACATGACAAAAAGAAATGGGTGTTTCATTAGTACCGTGAATATATTTTAAAACATTGAAACAATAAACAGCTTATGAGAAGAGGTTATAATTACTTTGGCTTAGAGTTTTAACTTCTGTGCCATTAAAGATTTCAACTCATAAATCTCTGCCCATATAGATTTTGTAGAAAGAGTTCGAGGCCTAACTGACCCCTAAATGTCCAGAGGAAAAGTGGCACCATTAGTCTTCTGGTGTTTTGACTTTGTGACCTTTCATATGCAGAGATTAGAACCATTAGAAAATGGGGTAAAATTTTAAGTTTTATATATATACATTTTGGCCCAATGTGGCCTCTCCTTTTTATATCTAATAGAGCCTGGAAGTGATTGACTTTTGCTTCAGTGCTATTTGTAAACATTTAGAAGAGCAGACATTTAAAAATCACGTCAAAGGAAAGTACTCGAGTTAAGATAAAGATCATTTTAATTTACCTGTGGCGAATCTTGTGCATCACTGTCATTTTGAGCTTGAAACACAGCAGCCGCGTTCTGTGGTCCTAGCAATCTGCGAGCCATCTTCTCCTCATATGTTAGCCGCTTTAAAGAAATAAGTCATTAAGCAGATATTAGTGAGATTTGATAAGAATCGTTTATACAGCTTCACCGGAAAATCACCAAGAATTATATCAAAGAAGTTTAGTTCTGTCTTTCAAATTATAGATACTGTGCTTTTAAAAAGTCTTTTTTTTTTCTTTTGAAGCCTTTTCCTTTCATTCTAGTGCTACTTCCCTCACCTGTAATACTTCTGTTTCCTTTTTGCTCCTAGGAAAGGCAGGCATAATCACCCTTAAATGAAACTCTCCCACATGAAGAGAAATTTTTTCCCTTCCACCTTGTTCTGCATATTTCCATATGCTCTGTCTTCAAATATAGCACTACATGTCCTCACGTTCAGAAGTAACTTTCATTAAATGAACACTGAATATTTGACTTCTGGTTGAAAGCAGTGCAACTAGTATGCGAAGTGTATTTGGATTAAAGGCATATAATACTGTTTCAAAGATAAGTGACTAATACAATCTGCACAGTAAGAGTTACAGAATAAAAATTATAGCTATTTTGCCATCAATAATATATGCCAAATACATGAAGAAGTATATTACAGTATTTCCTATTAGTTATTTGGTCATCAGACAAATTTTACTAGATTTTCATTAAATTAATTATATCAGATTGATTTTTTTCATTTGTTTCATGCTTTTACTACTGAAAACCAAGAGGTGATTTCATGCAGAGAAATATGGAATAGGGCCCAAATAGCTCCTCTTTTTAGAAATCGGATCCCTTGTTGATTATATGGACATAGATCTGTGAGACAGGCAGAACTTTCCTATTGAGATTAGATTTTATAGTTTAATTAGCTTTTTGTACAAATAGACATCTTGCTCACTTGATTTCCATTATGAAGAAGGCTGTCCTTGCATTTTAGTTTTCTCTCCAAATCTTGAATCAGAGCTTTTTTTGATCCTTGTATTTCGTGGTCTGGAGTCCTTGGTGTGGGCTTAGCGTTTGCACTGTGCGATGGCTTAGCATTTACAGGTTGGCCAACTGAGGGGTGTTGATAGCTTTAAAAGGAAAAAAAGGTTTTTAAGAAAAGATCTTTAAAGTCAGATGTGATGCCTAAAATAAAATTGGCCTCATTTTGTCCGTCACCTTTAGATAGATTGAATCTACTACTCAGTAATACTAGTGTTATTAAAAACACCAATTTCCCTAATAACTGTCAAGAAGGATTTTTTTACCAATGGTTACCAGCTTTCTTTTTTTTACTATTGGCAAAGGAAAATTAAGCGGCAGGAATGAGACCTGAGGAGGACGTCCTTCTTGGAAGATCTCCCCTGAAGAAGTGAAAAGTAAGTCTAGCCACTGGCAGCTTGAAGCTCTTCCAATCTGAAAGTTGAATTTTGCAAGTTTGATTTGTGGGTGGATCGAAAGAGGTGGTGAGCTGGAGTTGACTCAGATGGGCCCAGGAGAGCTGATTTCTAGCATCTCTTTCCAGCTCCCCGTGATCTCATGTTGTAGTTTGAAATTGGCGGTGGAAGTGCCTACCCCAGGGATCCTGGTGAATACACAGATCACGGTCCTTCCTTTAGAGCTGATTGCTAAACGTTTACCAGTATAGCTACTGGTATTTAGTGAATATTCTATTGCTTTGTTTGGAGTCTACAGTTTAACATAGTCTCTGATTTTCCTATTTCCTATCCTGTTAATTTCGTCTTCTAGAAAATCCAAGTGTGGTATTACATAACAAATAGATTCTACAGTAATGACAGATTCTTCAACATTGCTGAAGGGATTTTTAGCGAAAGAAAGGGATGATTAGGTGAGGAAAGAAAGAAATGTAAACTGAAAAAAGGGGGGGGTTGGGAAGAAAGCACGCAAATTTGAATAGCGACTGAAGAGTTTGGGCTTAAGGCCTAATTTCAAGCTCTGATCTTAAATTCTCTTCTGAGAAGTTCTTGACATTCCCAGGTTTCCTTGTTGATTTTGATAAAGGGCAGGAATGGAATTTAGGGAGTTCTAGATTAGGTCTGTTAGGTAGCTCACACTTCACACAGCACTTTGTTCAGACTTCACCTGGTTCATTTGTTCAGGACCCTGCAGGTGCTAGCTTATCTCTATTTAATTTGGGAAAACTGGCCACTGCCCAGTGAGTTTTTACTGTTATCATCATAAACGTTCTACAGTTGTCCAGATGGGGCAACCTGGTCTGTTGTATTGGTGACATTCCTATTCAGATATTCCCAAGGATCATTAAGAGAACTTGTGCTACATGGAACATATTTTCTCTGAGTGGAGCCTGACTCTTAATTTTTGAAGGCTTTGGAGACTTGGTTAGTAAATTCTAGATTGTAAAAGTAAGGAAGAAAAAAGATGTCTTTTTACTCACCATTGTATCATTTATATCGACTAACATAGAGCCTGGGTATAGGCAATAATGTCAGTTGAAAGAATGAGTATTTTTCATTGTATTCAAGATGCTCTGTATTTAAAGTTGGTGATCAGCATTTTCCCATCTTACATTTCAGATCTTTAGGCTTTTCTATATTAATCCTTAACTAAAGTCAGATTTGTTCAGTGAAGTAAATAGCTGAACAAAATGTTTAAATAAATAGTGAGTTGTTTTTTTTTTCCAAGATGGAATTCCCAGGTCAAAGTGGTAAAATTCCTTTGGTCTTATAGATCTCCTGTGTCTCTATGTGAAGTTATAATAGCCTGTTGTTTTTTTGTTAATACCGGCCTATCTTGTTTATAAAAGTCACATGTGTTTGTTAAAGCAAATTAGCATTAAATAATGCTGTGTTCAGACTGTCATCATTTAATGTGAAGTATCTGAGAAATCCTGAAGGGTTATCAAAACCAAACCTGAGAATTACTGATGTAAACTCTGTCACTTTATTCACTGAATACCTGCATTATTACCAGCTTAAATGGTTTAAGTGTTAGGTCTTGATATCTGCTCATATTGATGAACCAATATTATACTTACACACTGCTTTATAGGTAGGTCTTTTTCTCTATCATTAATCACCCAAATCCTTAATTTTGTTACAGATCTAAAAACAGAATCACCAAGCAGGTAAGTTAATCTTGCTGAATATCACGCATCAGACTTTTTGAAAGGAATGATTAAAATTAAAGAATTCCGCTCAATTTCTAGTCTACGGTTTGATCAACTGACTAAAACGTTTGCTTGAAGGTTTCCTACTGATAAAAAGCCAAGTAAAGCTTTTGGACTTCTGTAGGTCGGAATCCAAGGGATTATTTTAGAAGACAGGCCAAACTTAAGCCTGTCATAACAATGAGGGAGTTGTGCACAGAAGTTCAAAGGGCCAGAGCTTTCCACTCTGTGCAGCTGGGCGCTGAATGGGTATCAAGTGGCGGTGGGAAGATTAAGGGTTCTCTATGGTTGCTGCAAATGGAACAGCTAAAGCTGGATCTTTGATCTCTGGTTCAGGGACCATCCATGCTTTATTTTGTATCCTTTCCATTTTTGCCTTTCTTCTCTTTTTAGTCTGTGCACAGAGCTAGGAATGTGGTTGAAGCTTAGTAATATTTATTGATGGCTTTCTTTTCTGGGAAGGAATTTGGAATAGGTTTGAAGATTTTACTAAGAAAAATACAGTCAGAAAGGTTATTCTAGATTTAAAAATGCTCACATAGGAAATCTGAAATAATTGAAAGCCAGATGGAAAATGAGTAAAATGTAAACAAGAAACATCTGTAGTGTGTGATGATGGGTATAATGGGAAATTGGGAGGGAAGAGAAAGAGAGGGCTCTGAATTCTTGAAGGCATCTTTTAAAAAATTAGGTCAGACCTATGAGAATGCCATTCGTGTAGGTCAAAAGTAATTGACTATCAGTCACTCCAAATAGTTCAACCTAGGACCTATAGGATTCTAACAAATGTCTTTGGCTTTCCTGGTTACTAGTTTTAAAAATATCAGGAAGGTTCTTTGTAAGTTGAATTGCTGAAGTCAGTTCACCTAGTTTTCCAGAGTTATCCCCAATGAAAGGAATCCCAAGAAAAATTAGCCTCTGGAGATGACTGAGAGAAATTAGCAAGAATTTCAGCAAATCCATTGATAAGCCTGCAACAAGACATTTTCCATCAGACTATTTTTTTAGATGCCTCTGATTTAATTCTTAGATGCTTTAGCCAGCCAAGC
Organism: Manis javanica; assembly: GCF_040802235.1. Lineage (NCBI taxonomy): Eukaryota > Metazoa > Chordata > Mammalia > Pholidota > Manidae > Manis > Manis javanica. The sequence goes on along the minus strand of NC_133169.1, from coordinate 85,137,523 downwards.
AGTAGGAAAACTGATAGCTGTCAGTTTGCATAAGCACAAAGTATTCAGTTCATGTTTTAAAAAAAGCACAGCCCCTGCGTCCTCCTTCGTATCAGGTTCTCCAGGACAGCTTTAGGGCTGTGGAGACAGCACGTGCTTGCACAAGGCTGCAGGGGCTCTTCCCTGCATTTAGCTCAATGCAGCCGGTTTGAACGGTGTAGTTTGCCTGATGTCGTTTATTGATTCAAGCCTTTCTTCTTCTTATCATAGTAAGGAAAATTCTGGTGTCTGAATCCCAGATTTTCTTTTCAGCCAAGTGGATATTCAGGATCAGAGGGGAAAATGGATAGGAAGAAAAGACTAAGACTGAGAAGAAATTTAATAGCCTCTACTTATGTGAGAGGAAATCCTATCTGAGGAAGAGCAGACAGGTGTTCTTTATTTCAACAGAGCCCAGAACCAGAGCAATTAAATTTACAACATGAATTTAGAACTGGGGGAATAGGTCTCTGTTTTTGGGTATGTTAGAAATCTTTTTTTGAATGGATATAAAAATAGGTAAGTAACTGTGTGGGGTATTAGGTTCATCTGGGTTCAACTCAGCCTAGACACTGGAGAATGGGTCAGATGACCTCTTATTGTCAGTACCCTGGTTCAGGGTGTTCTAGGAGAATAAGGGAGTGAGACCTTGAGGTCACATTGCCCTTTCAGTCAAGGAGGAGTGAATGACACTCCTCACTGTATGTGCAGTCTCTGCCCATGTACATGTATCGTAAAAACTCACTTACGTGGAGTCCACGGAGGAAGGGGTTTTCCTGCTATTGTAGTCAGGCTGTGATGGCAATATGCTGCTGAGGAAGCTGGCTGGGGACTGGCTGTAGGTGACTGTAACCCTTTGGCTTGGGTTGGAGCCGGCAAGCTGCTGGGGAGAAGCAGGGAAAGCAGAGGAGGACATGGTGATGTGAGAGCTCACTGTTGAAGAGGCAGAAAATCTTTGCTCTGTGCACTGGCGGGGCTGGATGGTAATGGAAGACTGTTTGGTCTGGCTAGAGTAGCTGGAGGTTTCCGGGCCAGGAGGCTGCAGTCTTGAGCCACATGGGTTTTGGGATTGGATGAAGTGTTTGGGACGTTCGTAGTTAAACATGCTTAGCTGGTAAATGGAAGATGAAGGCAATTCACTACTATAATGATTGGCTTCTTGAGTGGGGGGGTTTTGAATTTGGGGCTGCAAGTCTGGAATTACAGAGGGTCGCAAGGAATCAGAAGCAACCTCGGTCTGCCCCTCCTGGTTGAGGTCCTGGGAATATTGTGCTCCTGGCTTTGATGGAGTGGCCTTCTCTTGAAGAATATTGTTCCTTCAAAAGGAGAAAATGACTCAGTTACAACATACATATATATAAAAAGCTGTACCGTGTAACATCTTTTGGAGCACATGTGCTTTCAAGATCACCTCAGGGTGGCTTCTAGACCTCCCCTTGCTGTATCTGTCTTTGCACAAATGACTTTTTCCCTGAAGATTCATACATGTTTGCCTCTGGGTGATTCTTAAATCATACCCGGGGCTTCAAGATGTAGGAGCACAAAATTTGAGTTTGCCAAGTGGTTATTTATGAAAAGAAATTCTCTGATGTTGCTCAAGGTGATAATTTTATGTTCTCATTTTAGGTTTTGCCAAGAAGCTGCAGTTTCATTAACCACAGAGATTTAATGGTTTAAAATTATTAGCAGTTAAATATACAACATGTCACTTCCATTCAGTCTAAATTCTTCCCACTGCTCATCAAAACCAATGAACAGTTCTTCTGATAACACTGGTTAATTCATATCTTTGTGATCTGTGATGAATGGCATCTTGGTAAATCAAGGGAAACAATAAGCTTCTCTTATAAAGAACATTAATGTCTGTTTATTCCTTCATCCTTTCACAATTTCACATAGTGGGGTGAACATCTATAATCCACTATTGTCAGTTTTGAGTGGATTTTTTTTCTTTAAACTTATAATTCACTGCTTTTTTTCTCCCCTTGATTCCAAATTGACTATAGTACCAAACTAGATGATAATTAAGGAGTAGGTATGTGTGTGTGTCTCTCTGTGTGTATATATTTTACTGACTGTGCATTCCAAAGCCATTGGTACATTTTTCCTGTAACATTTAGATTATACTATCTAGTTAACTGGTCTTAATGTTCTCTTAATTATTTAGGCTTTTACTTTTTATTATTTTTACCTGTTCAATACATATTTAAGACTAATTTTGCAATTGTTTTATGTCCACTCTTACTTCTTCCTTTGAAATGGCAAAGAGGATGTACGGAAGGTAAGGCAACCGTGAAGCTGGCCTATTACCTTACCAAGAAGGGACGGGTGCCGTTTCTCTTACTTAGCTCTGTATTGGTGCTCCGTACTTCCCATAGTAGTTACCCATTTTGCCTTAAATGAATCGTTTGCCACTGAGATCAACCTTGAAGGATTATTTTTACCTCTTATTTCTTCCATTAGAATAGCAAGTGTGAACAGGACTGTGTAGAGACGTCACACACAGACTAGCCCTGTGAATTGTAGCACTGGTTCTGTCTTCATTCAAGATACATTTAGTTTGTTTATACATAATATAAACCAGTGCTGACATATTGATAAACTTTTAACTGATAAAATCAACCAAATTTTCATCATTGAAACAAAGTCTTCTAATTATTTAATTTCCTATCTTGAAGAAAGTGTCATTTTTAATGAAAAACTTCTAGACTAAACAACTTCATTCTAAGATTGTACATATAGTGTAGAATGAAAATAAAACTAGTAGTTTTAGGAAAGTACAAAAATGCAACTAAACAGACCAAATGATTCTCTTGAAAAAGAACATTTGTAAGGTTATATTACTTAATTTCAAGTTTATGAACACAAGCACATTCAGCCGGAGTGCATTTTAGTAATTAACTGTATTAGGCCTTTAAATTGTCCAGAAGAAGGCTTTAATTAGATCTTCTAAAAAAATAGACTCTAGTTCAAGGCAAGTAGTTTTGTAGTTATGGGTTTATTCATTCCATCGCAGAATTGAATCCAGAGTTTGGTTTCTAAATTTTTTTGGGCAGGCAGACTACTCAGATTCATGTCAAATAGCAAGGAATAAACTGTTTAACAAATAGCCAGTAGCTATTTTCCAAGAAGTTATCTATTTTTCTTTACATACATTTTTAGAATGTTGACTGTCTTCTGCTTTTTTGGTACTGGTCTACATAGTTAACAATTACTGTCATTTTTTTAAAGCTTGATTAAAAATATGTTTTCTCAAAAATTTCATTTTATTCACGTCTCAACAAAAGTTTGTACAGATGTTCACACAGGTAACTCTGAAAGGGTTTCTTCATGTTTGTAGTTACTGTTCAACAGTTTAATTCTCTAATAGATTCTGTTATATGACAGTAATTTTCATCCATTTTATTCCAAATAATATTAAATAAATTTCAAAGATTTTATAAAAATACTATCCAGTCTCCTATTTAAAAATTCTTAACATTTTTTTCCTACCTCTAATGTAGGACAGTCTGGCACAAAAAATTAAGGATATTTTGAAGCTGTAGGATATCATCACAGTTACAGTCAGACCAACTGTCCCTTTTCAAGGAAAAATGATGATTTAAACAGAATGACACACAACTGTCTTTGCCTCTACCCCTTGTACAATGGCTTACAGTTTCAGTGGAATGACTAGGTCACTTTCTCTTCCAATCTTTGTATAATACCATTATGATGTTGTGGCTTTCAAACTTTTTATCTGAAGATCACCTCTGTACACACTCCCCTGATTTGGACAAAAAACAAAAACAAAACCCCGAACTGTAGCAGAATAAAGAAGGGACTTACCCGTAGTTCCAGAGGGTGCCAGCTGGGTTTAACCCACTATTGAAGGGAGGGAAGAGGCACTCCCTTCCCTCACACGCTAATCTAGTGGCTCTGTGCTTAGTATTATAGCACCGCTGACTTTTATCAGCTGCCAAACAGTGACATCTGATGTGCTAGCCCGTCCACCTACCTATGCTGGCATGTCAAAGTAAGAGTCCACGATCTAAACAATATCTCACATGTCTTAGGGATATTTAAGGAGTGGGATTACATGAATTTCTCTTGCAGGCCTCTTTATTTTAGATGTGAATTTTGACTATGAGCTTTAGCAAGCTCATGTAGGGGAAAGAACAATGAATTGGGAAATGGGAAATAGTAGAATAAAAACTCAATTTCTTTCTGATGGTGGGGGCCTAGAATCTTCTGTTTAATAAAGAATGACTAAAAGGGAACTAGTATTCTAAGAAATGTGTTCTGTCTAGTAAGACTTCCCAGAAATAAGACCAGGGATGGATGGGCTTGAAATAGATTTGTATTGGATAGCTGTTCATCTGAAGGCTTTTTTTTTTCTCTTGCCAAGTGGGAGAAGGGGTGGAGCAGGGTTCAAGAAGTTTGTTTCAAGAGAGGGGGTGTGGTCTGGACAAAGGCAGGAAAGCAGAGTGATGCTGTGTCACCAGGAAGGCAGGGATGTCGAAAAACATGATTTGGTTTCTTTAGCAAGTTTTCTGACTCTGTATGACATGCGCTGCCTTGACTTGTCCTTTTATTTTAAAAGAGTTTAGAAACACTTAAGAAACTGTCAAGCAAATAAGCAGTCTATACAGCTAGGGCTCTGTGCTGTATCAACTCTCTTACCTTCATCTCCCTTACTCCTAACAGTTACGCAGTTTCTTCTCTTTCACCAAGGAGACCGTCTTGATATTTAAGTTCCCATTTTGTACAGGGAGGTAAATGATTACAGAGGAAGAAACCTTCAAATCAATAAAAGAGGTGGAGAGGGGTGGGTAGCATGAGGATCAGGCCAATCGGGTGGAATTACCCCCATTTAGTGCTTTTAATTTTGGAATGGTTCTGTTGTTTAAATCATATCTACCTATTCCCCTCCCTCACGGTGCTCCAATCTTGATTTAATTGCCATGAACATCAGGGTACAGCAAATAGGTGTTTGAGCACATTGAGCCATATCATATAAGCTTCACAGCTGACCATGTAGGTGTACCTTCCTTTGGTGTTCAGAGAAAGTGGTAATTGCTGCCTGGCCACACAGCCATTCCTGAGGAAAAGCATACTAGACTTGAGTAGGTTTGTGCCTGCAAAGTCTTCTTTCAGGAATCTCCCAAAATATTTCTGCACATCTGCTCAAATTCCATTAATAGGGACAGAGCCTTTCAATCCGAATTAGAGAGACTTAAAATGTAAATGCAAGTGACAATAAAAATAAGAAAACCAACACTATGTACATATATACTATAAGCAAGGCGCTATTCTAAGAACTTTCAGTGTGGTCCATGTGCCTAAATGTTTGGTTCTTCCCAAGAGTAGGGTTTGATAAGGGCAATGAAGAAGACATACTAGATTTGAGGTGTCTTAGTACCTAAAATTTCGAGGTACACCCTACTAGCCAAGTAAGGAAGATGCCCAGGACAAGAAGTTAACCCCCAGTTTTGCCTACGGTAGACTCTAAACATACCATAGTTTAGGAAGAACTCTAGATCCACTTAGTCTTTGTCCTTTAAGCTTTGCCTCTTCTTTCCCAAGGCCTTTGTAAGTGGTAACGCTGGTTACGGTATAGTAGCTCTGAGGTACATCTAGGCTGAGGTTCTCGCTATACGAGGGGGCTCAAAGGATGATTTAGGAAAGGTAAGTAACTTAAGGTTGTCTTTGATGACACCATTCTCAGAAGTTAATGGTCTTATATTTAATAATCTATTATGAATTTTATGTGTTTTAATGTTTGCTTTGCTTTTTTGAATGGTGTTTTATGATTCTGCACAAATAGGGCTATTTGAATGGTTTAGCTGCTTATTTGAGAAAATAGGGCTATTTGAATGGTTTAGCTGCTTATTTGAGAAAAGTCATCCTAAAACTGAAAGAATCAGTAAGATCTCAGGTTGTGTACCATATTCCAACCTGCTCCAAAGACTATTTTTTTCCATTTATTTCTATAAATTAACAGTAAGGGCCTCTGGCAAAGAATTCTAATACCTCACAAAACTTCAAGTTATCTTAAGATAACTTCTTAACTATCTCCCTGAAACATTTCCTGTTGTGTGTTAGGGAATTCCTTCTTGTCCCACATCAGTGGGAGGGTAGATGTTTGTCACTTATTCATTCCTTCTTCATATATAGCCCTTGTTTTTGAATATAATATAATATATATATATATATATATATATGCCATTGAGGATGGCAGAAAGGACTAAAGTATGAAGAATCTTTTATTTATTTATTTTCAGGTTATGCATAATTCACTATGATTGTTGAAGTTCTACATAGATATGTAGTGAAAGGGAATCCCACTGTAGCACTTGTAATCTAAAATACCCATTCTGGCATTTGATTCAATCTTATATTCTTCTCAAGAAAGAAATAATAATGGATACTCTATGGGGTTTGGAGTCAAACAGTAAAAAATGATAATTTAATTTAGTTAATTTACTACAATTTCTAGACACATTAACCTTTTATTATCTATTTTGGAGACAGTGTGAGTGTCCACTCAATCACATACATGCTGTGTAACCTTAGACAAGTTGCTTAAACTCTCTGAGCTGTAATAATTAACTGAAAAATATCTGTTTTACTAACCTAAATCAAAGGGTGGCTAAGAGACTCAAATGAAACAGGAAATCATACAATGTACTGTTATGTGGTACAATATCTCTTCAACTAGGTTACATATTTTCTGAGGGAGGGACTGTTTATTACATAATTCATCTTGCCTCAGACAATGTAGCCCATAATAGATGCTCAGTAAAAACTTACTGACTTTCATAGAACTTTTACCCAATAATTTTCCCGACAGGTGATTTTATGATGAACAGATGGAAATCTTCTTTAAAAGGTACTCTACTATAAATTCAAGGTCTTCTTAAGTCTTAAGGGCTCGCTGCTAAACACAGGTATTCATGGAGAAAAGTTATAGGTATCATCAGTACTGGCCATTTTCCCATGGCAAGTTTAGCACAGAAACTGACAAATACATAGAATGTTCTGAATAAATGTTTGTTGAATGAATTGCAGTCTTATCTATTGTCCCACACACCCACTCTTTCTTGACCTCTTGAGGAATCTTTATTTGTAGGGTTAGCTGCTGCCCAGGCAACTAGAAACCCCAGAAGCCAAATGAGTTCCGGGAGACCAACTGAGAAATCAGTCGCAAGCTGTTACTGGAGATATACTGATCCTGGTAAACAAAACAAAACAATGCAGTGAAGTTACACTTACTGTTTATTGCATTCCTACTGTGTACTTCATATACGTTGTTCCAGGTCTGTTAGTCTCCAAGTCCAAATTCTTTCCCTCAGTGTCTTCATTGCAAGAAACACTGGAGAATTACCTATCTTAAGGTCATGGGAGTCTAAGGAACTAGACCTCAACAATATGAGCCAATCATCTACAATTTTAGTCATTTTGTAGAAGGAGGAACTTCACGTAGATGACCTCTGATTCCTTCCATTTCTAACATGATATATTCTCTCACTTCATAGACCCAAATACTACTTAAGCAGCCTCTCCTTAAAAGAGATTTCAATATCATTTTATTTTGTAATTAACAGAGGCTACATTTAGTTGTACTAGGTATGTAGTCAAGAATGCTGATTTATTAAGTTTTCCTCAAGGTGTTTAATCTACAGCTAACTTTATATTGGTAAAATATTTAGTGGACTATGTTAGATATTGTTAAAATGAAAACTTTTAAATTTCTTTTAAGTATCAATCTTTAAATTGGGATTTTAAATCAATATTTTGGTTTGAGACTTGTGTTTGGGGGGTAGAAATGGTGGTAGATTGTTTTAAACATAACCTGGTTGTCAAATTCACTTACTGAATTAACTTTCTATGTATGCATTTGTCTTCTAAATGCAAGGATGATTCTGTCTGTATTCTAAGACTGACTGTGAAGAAACCTGTGTTACAAGATGTTTTTTATATTTATATTAAAATAAGACCCTGAGTTCTATTTTGGGAAGAGATTCCACTTCTTCAAAGTTTGTGCCATTTCAGCATTATTGATTTTGAAAAAAAAATCAGTCTCTGTAATAAACTTTTAAATGTGGATCTAAGCACACTGCATACTATTTCAGCCATGGTGAAATGCATGGTAAGAGGGCACGGGGGAAATGATAGAGTTAAAGTGATTTATCTCAGGAGGAAACTTCCCTGGGGGTAGGAGCTCTGCCTACAGAACTAAGCACATTTGTTGAATGAATCAATGTTAGGTCTGTCTGCCCTTACCGTTGTGATTGTGGCTCAGAGGAATGTTCACTGAAGGTGCAGCAGTCCTCTTCTGGAACCTGCATCTCATGTTCAGTGTGACTGGCCAGTTCAGGACCTGTTTGCCTAAGGTGTCTTGGGATATGGTCTGAATTTTTGTCCTTTGTGTAGCTCTCACTGCTCCAGGGAGAGGCGACCGTTTTTGTAGAACACTTCCTCATGGGTAACTTTGGAGGATTTTCTGATTTTTCCACTTCTTTTCCTTCTGAAAAATAGAATTAGTCTCCAGTTCAGATAGAAACAGACTCTTTCTTTTGGCTTAGAGTGCAATTGGAGCAGGGAGAAGTGAGGAGTAATTACCTGGGGAGACAAAGAGTCTTGCTGCTGAGATTGCAGTCCCAGCCTCGTTTTCTGCAATGCACTTGAATTCCCCAGAGTCCTCAGGAAATGCTTCCGTGATAATCAAGGTGCAGACTTCCTCTGGAAAAGGCAAGAGATTCAACTTGACTAGAATATTTGGATGCCCAAAACTAACAAACAAATAGTGTGTTAGGATGTCAGGGCGAGTAGGCATTAGGAATAAAGACAATATTACTGAGATTTGAAAAAAACCTGTCTGAATTTTTGTCCTTGAGTGGGCCCATGAAGATGAATCTTAAAAATATCGCCTAAAACAATCCCAGCACGGTCCCTGTCACGTGCTCCTCAGACACATCTGTTTTTTCTCTACGAGACTGTGAGTTCCTTGAAAGTAGGGATTATACTTTATCCTTTGATTTATGGATTGCTGTAGCTTTAGTGCTTAGCATAAGATCCTATAGGAAGATTTTCTGAACTGACCTAAAAATTGTCATTGCCGTGGTGGTTAGACCTAACGTTAGTATAGTGTTGGCCACCGTGTGAGGGGCATGCACCTCCTTCCTGGGCTGTCGGCGTTTGGATGTGTGATTTCAGGACACCTCCTTCCTGCCTCTGTGTATGCTCATGAGTCACAGATACTATGCCAAGTGGAGTCAGGAGGAAGCATGTGTGCTCATGAGGGCGGGGACCTCCTCAGTGCCAAGAATGGAACCTGGCCCTACTCTATCCCCAGTAAATACTTGTTGAGTAAAGGAATAGACGAATAAATACTGATAAATCCCAGTTATATTGCTTCTTCTGTTGTGTCAGTTCAACAGTTGGCATAGGGTAGCCTCAAAACTGCTTATGAAGGCAAAATTGATTTAGAGGAAAAGGTCTTCAGATGGTAATTTTGATTTAATTGTTTGTTATCAAGATGTTGAAAAATTTTGCTTACCGGGAATGGATGATAAGCAAGCCTCTGAAAGATAAAACAAGAGAACAGAGAATTTAATGACAATTAATTTGGTTTGGAGAAGGGGCCTTGTGCATACGAGAAATAACTTGAAGCAAATACAAGGTTGGATGTTACCTGGAGTTACAGATTATAAATTCTTTAGAAACTCAGAAAAGGTACATAACAGAGTGATACTTGGCAGGTGCTAGAAGAACTGTGCTTTAGCCGTGGTCTCCCTTAAAGTGCTCTGTAGCTTTGTGAAAATTGCTTTACTTCTCTGGGGCTTAGTTCTTCATGTCTAACATGAAGATAAGACCAAATAACATCTCTTTTCTGTATATATGAAACCAGTGCTGAAACACTAATCCTGAACTGGCCTCGTTCTCCTGAGCAAATCCTTTTCTTTTAATCTTTCTAATTAAAAGTAAGTTGAACATTGCATTACAAAAATACTGTAGTATTGCTGTAGAAAGGTACATAAAAGGTTAATAATCATTTTCTCTGGGTAGTGAGATAATGGGTAATTTTAAAATTTCTTCTTTTATTATATATTTTCTAGATTTATTATCATCTGTATTACTTTAGTTTCAGAAAATGCAATAATTGTTATTTTTAAAGGAAATACCATATTGTATAATAGAGGTGTTTCTTCCTAAATGCGATGTGCAAATGTTCAGTTGTTTTGAATTCCTATTTAAATGAATATATTTTCTTCACTTAGCACAGGAACAGTTTTGGGCTTGAACCCTGGCCACAGCATTTACTAGCTTCGTGACTTTGGCAAGGCATTTAGCATCTCTGATTTCAGTTTTCTTACTTACAGATGGAGATAATAACACATACTTCAAAATGTTGATGTGAGGATTAAATGAGAAATTATTCATAAAGTCTAAATCCGTTGTTTAGCATGAGGTGGATCATCATACTTGTTACCCTTCCCTAAATTAATTATTTGACAGCAAACTTATACAATAAAGTACTTAGGAAGTTATACATCAGTTTTAATTTGTTTTACTCTTTAAAAAATATGTTTTATTTTCACATTTTTTCTTGTTTGTGTGCCAGGAACTCTTTAGGAGATAGTAAGATTAATTTATGAAAATAAACCAGTGTTTTTCACAGCTATTAAAACTATTGTTTCATCAAACAAAACAGCTACCTTTTCTTTTTTGATTGCTTTTGTTGAGGAATTATTTGGATTTGAAATTACAATTGTTTAACAACAGTGAGCTGGCAACAAATCAGCTGTTAAACTTTAAAACATGCATTAGATTTCAGGGTTAATTGGAATAAAAAGCAAATTGAAAAGCTGCTAAGGATACTTTTCCTCAGAATCCGGAAGTCATCTGAGTCTGCGATCTGTTCTGTCTCTCTGTACCAGTGAACTTGAACTGCAGCTGTGGCCTGGACTCGGCATTCAAAGATGACAAACTGACCTCTGGTTGTAGAGATGTCTTGAAGATGCTGAAGATCAATCACAGAATTCACAGAATGGAAGAAACTGTTTTACCATATACAGTGATCTGAGATGCCAGTTACAGTAAGTGTGCATGCTTTTCATCACAGTCATTGACAACTGACCATGCCTCCTTCAAAACAAGTAGCTGCTGGGCATTCTTTTGTGTTTTATAGTCAGGTATTAAGTTATTTTTATGTTAACTTCATAGACTTGTGTTTAATGAGAAAATTGTTGTTCACTTCCCCAAGAGCCATTTTTCAAAATAGAAAAGAGATTAGTTGAAACGTCTTCATTTTGTTGAGTACATATATAGTCACAGATTTTAATCTTTATAATTATCAAGTAACATGGGCAGTATTATAATTCATTAAGGATTCTGAATCATGACTCAAACAACTTGGGCCAAGATCTCAACTCTGCCACTGGCTTATTGAAGCTGCTGGTAGGAACTCAGAAGACTCCCAACCTCTGTGGAACTCAGGTCCCTTATTGGTGTACAGGACTAGCAGAATACTCAGCCTCCCTTGAGGTTTTGAGGCTCATTTCAAACTAGTAATCTGAAAATTTACTTTAAAGAATGAAGAGTTATACTGATACATAAAAAGTGTTTATTAACAATAGCTAATTTAATCTCACATGCATACATGAATGGGTGACAGCTGTGGTAAATTTTCCCCTTAAATCATGATCTCCTTCCTTTCCTATTCCCAGCAGGGTCCTCTAGACTCTAGAATTACATTTCAAATTGCAACGTGGCCCTGAGACCAGGGAGGGAATATCTGAGGTTCTTCTGTCAAGTGAAGTCTAGTTGAGACACGGTGACCACAAGCGTAACCCTTGAGGCCTGATGCCCAGGACCACATATCACAGGGAAGGAATGAAGCAGGAGAGGAGACTTGTGGAAAGCATACCTGTGTGCCTGATGGCATCTGCTGAAACCCAGCTTCCAGAATTGACAGTAGTGCGCCCTACTCTTAATGATGTCGTTTCTTATCTCCCACCTTGCATCTCGTACAGATTAAGTCCCTGACCTGCTTCTCGTATCTTGGGCCAGTATTGGGCAGTGACTCTAGTTCTGTCCGATTTGGAAAATGGGGGACAGAGCCCAGAGAAGATTTCAACCTTAGTTTGGCTTGATTTTGTTGACTGAATCCTGCTGTGTTCACTGAGTGATAGAGGAGCTTTCTCAATCCTGACCTCTGGCTGTGACCCAAGCAGGAAGTAGACATTGCTTTGCTCAGTGACTGAGGAGCCTTGGGGGCAGGCAGAGGAGCGCAGTCTGCTGGGAGGGCACAGTCTAAGGACTGCCCTCCAGAGCTGGAGGACTTAACACACAACAAAAATCTAAGGAGGGTAGGATAAACCCTGAGTTGTTCTGTAACATCGAACAATAATTTCACCTTTTCTGGGACTCAGTTTTCTCATATATCAAATAATAATAATCTGAGGTCCTTTCTCATTTCCCCTTTCCTTCTTATCCCTTCAATAATGCCTACACTTTATAAAACCCAAATTCCATCATGCAGTATAGATAGGTTACCTTGGTAAACTCAGGAGCTACACCACAAGTGGCTCCTGACAGGCTGCTGCAGGGACTCTGCATCTGGGTTAAGAAATAGAAGAGACGGTATCATGCATATTGTCAAGGCCCTGAAACCTCGGTGCATGGTGGCTGTGAACCAACTGGATCCATTTTAACTGCTACTAACCACACCCTAAGTCTCCTTTTTGAAAAGGATGATGCTTCTAATTTAAATGTCAGTCTGGGTATCTGCTCCAATGCCACCATTTTTTCTCTGCCCTGCAACATTCCATTAGCTGAGATGGTGAAATACAACACTGGGCAATTACATTTGAGAAATGAGTATTGGCAGTTATCTAGAGATGGCGCATGCAAAGTTTAAATAATTTCTAAACTTTATGACTGAATTTTTTTCCCTTCTCATACAATTGCTCTAGTATCTTTCAGATTTTGAGAAGGCATCTCCTCTTTTTTTTTCATTCCTTGAATAATTGGAATACTCTGTTATGAGACTGAGCTCCTAAAACCAACTGTCCCTTATGGTCTGGTACATAGACAAATGGCCAACCCGCAGAACTTTCATGGAGTTATTTCTGAGATGCACGGGTTTTTTTGTACTTTCTGAGGCCATTCAACTGGAGGCTTCCTCAAGGATACTCTTCAAGAAGGTTGGGTTGATTGATTCCTTCTTCTCTGGGCTTGTGTCTCTATTACTGGGACCCCTTGGAAGGCTTTTAAAACTGAACTTACCCTCTGGGGGTCAATACACAATGGTTGAACTAAGGTAGAATAACTTGATCTGATGTTGGTCGTTTCATTAACTGGGGAACTGATAGTCAGAGAAACTTTAGTGGTTTTCTTCTTTATCCTGTAGGGGAAACAAGACCAAACAACAGTATAAGGAACATTAGAGGCAGCTTTGGTAGAAGTGCCTCACTCTACACATTTGAGTGTATCACAGTTTTACCTATAATCCTTATTTTTCTTTTGATTGGCATAATAATTTTAGTTTTATTTCTTTTTGATCAAGTATTAGTGGATTATGGCTCCTAATAGTTTCACTTTAAATTTCCTTTGTCTTAGTCCAATAGTCAGGGGACTGTTACTAAACACTTAAATTGTGCAGAAGAAATAACATAAAACAAATAATTGCTTCGAAGTTTGGGACATTTTAATGGTTTTATTTATTTTTATTTTTTAAAAAGAAGAATTTCCCCCATTTTATCTGCAAAAAATGCCACTCATACGCACATTCTATACTTACTCTGACATTTCTGTAGCATTTTCCAAGCACAATCCCAGAGGCAAAATTTTAAAGATATTTCCTGGTTACCTGTAAAAAAAGCAAAAAGAACTTCTATTTAAAGTTCACTGAAATTCATGAAGTTTAGTTCAAGTACATTTTATTCATACTAGGGCCAGCCAGTGAGTTGCAGACAGCAGGTCAGTCCAGAACATCTGGATTCTTAGCTAATCAATATTCTCAGTTTAAGTAATCTAGACGTTTACCTGTATAGAGCTACAACACTTGCAGCCAGAAGTACTGAGTCATTTCCCAAATATATTAATGTTGATCTTGGAGTTTTATACCCACTTTAGGCTTATTTTGCTTTAGAATTAAATTTTGGTGGTGTAGAAGATTTACTAATACTATTTATATTTCATTTCTTGAGGTAGGTCGTGATTACAGACTGCATATTTTATTATTTAAACTATACATATGCATTATATTTATTATATATAGTATTTTATAGTAAGTTTGGAAGATTAAAATAAATCTGTGAACTGGAACTGCCTTTTTTAAAGGTTTAATTGGTTGTTTTCATTTTCAAAAAGCAGATAGAATCATTCTTTGGTAGTTCAGAAGAGGATAGATTCAGTTTGTGAATGCACATGTGCTAGAGGGATTGCAGAGATGCACAGATTTCTTTTATGTCCGAAATTGTCACAGGGTCTGTACCTATACACTTTCAAAACAGGGTAGGCTCAAACCTCGAAATGTTGGCTGTATTTATTTGACTTGGATCATGTTTTTAATGAATGAAAATTCCATAAACACTCAAACTTTTGATTTGGTGAATTCTTCCTAATGTTTTCTATGCCAAGACCCCAGGAACAACATGAAGGAGTTAGAGTTAGGTGACACGATGAAACTATATGAGAAGCTCAGTAATGCAGAAGATGCCTAATAAAAATATAAGGACCATCTTAATAATGCCATAAGACATTGGAAACATGAATGTCGTAAGACATTATAAAGAGTGCCAGTGACATCACAAGGCAGCACATAACCATCCCATATATAGGCTGTTAGAAGTTAGTATCTTGACTTCAAAGGAGACCGAAGCTTGACTGGTCTAGGAAAGCTTCCTGCCCAGGGAGGACTGTCATCTGAACTCTGAAGAATGTAGAAATTGGCAAAGCTGAGGTGTGTATGTGTATGAGTTGGGGATGGGAGTTATGGAATGAATAGTGGTGGGGGATGGATAGGGAAAGTAAGTAAGTAACATTATAGGATACTAAGCGGTGTACCAGGTACTGTGCTTATCCCTTTATCTCATCATGTGGGAAGGCATCCCATAACCGTTTAGTGGTGTGGAACACTCTGAGATCAGATTGCCAGATTCACCCTTTATTGGGTATATTATTAGGCTTCTGTTTAAGCCTCAGTTTCCTGATCTGTAAAAATAGGCCGAGTAGGTTTATTTCTAGGGTTGTTTTGAGGGTTAAATGAGATAGCCCACAAAAGTACGTAACTCATATGTATGCCACATATCATGCACTCAGTTGGCTGCTATTATTATGTTATGTTAGTGATAGTGGTGATAATGTAATGGGGGTGAAGTCCCACCTGTCCACACAGGTTTCTAATCTAGCTCTCTTTGATTTTCTTCTCTTGTGAACTTGCAACCTCTATAATACACTTTTGTTTTTAATTATTTACTCTCTCTCTGTACTCTCATTTAGAAGCTCCTTAAGATCAGGCATCTTTTTGTATGTCTCCCATCCCCAAAGTGTCTAGCCTGGTGTCAAGCACAGAGCAGGTGCGGAGCTGATTGATATCACAGATTATTGCATTGGGTGATGCTGTCAATAGTCCTAGGAGGTCTGTGTTGCTTTGTGCTGTTTCTCTTAGCTCTAGCCCATCAATAAAAGCAATTGATACAGAGTCTTCCCCTTCTGACCTTGGCAGTAAGTCCTCGTACCACACTAGCCATTGTAGGTGAAGTTAACCAGTAATAGAATTGCAGACCAAGAGAAGTCATGGGAAATCTTGTCTGACATCTTCAAAAACCAAAACTAAGGGTCAAAGAAGTTACAGTATTTGCTCAAGGTCATGCAATCTGTTGGCAGAAGAGTCAGTCAAATATTCTGGCTTCTTCTGTAATCCATACTGGACTATAGCAAATGGACTCTATAAAACTAGATAAATTTAAAAGTGGATATTAGTTTGAGTAGCTGAGAATGTAGTGATTTTTTTCTTTTATCTGGTATTGTATTTTTGGTTTTGAATTCCATAGATAATGGAACAATCCTTTTACTTGTAGTAAGCGCCATGAAGGCAGGACTTAGTCTGTTTTGTTCATTCTTATGTCTCTAGTGCCTAGAATAGTGTCAGTCATATAGGAGATGCAGAATAAATATTTGTTGAGTCAATGAATTTGCTTTGTTAGCAGAATTGGCTGAGACTTCAGTTGAGATTGTGGCTTCTAGAAATTCTGACTTCTAGACTCTGGAAAGAAATCTCATAAATAGCAGAGAAACTCTGGCTCTGGCAGGAAGATAAAAATGAAATGCTTACCCTCATGGGAAGAGGAGGATTAAGTAAGAAAATGTGTAATGAAACTTTTAGAACTTTTTATAAGAAACATACTTGTAAATAAAATAAGGGCAGTTGTTTCAAGAGGCTGGAATTTCCTCTAAGCATGTCTCAAAAAAGCTAGAACATAGCAGAGTAGTGTTGGTGGAAAGTGAGCTTTAGGTTTGGGCCCACCTTGAAATTGTCCCGTGTCCCCAGGCTAATGGGAACAAAAAAGAGCAAATCCAGTCCTTATAAAGGGAAGGTCGTACTGGGCCCCCTAACATTCCAGATGCTTCCTGTTCTAAACATGAACAGTCAACTTCGTGGGCAGTGCACCAGACAGCTCATGCTATCATTTAATCCACGGAGTGAGGAGGGCAGGTGGGACTTTCCATCTCTTGTCCCCGATCTTCCAGCCAACGAAAGGAGGCCGTGATAACTAATGGAACCCAGAAATGCCCTGAGTACTTCTTTGGAATATGCATTATTCTTTGGAGCATGCATTAAACAATCTATGTCTGAAGATTGTATAGAAATGGATAAAGATATTGAAGGCCAGGTTGTGTGGGAGAGAGCACTAATTCAGAATGGAGGAATTTTGGATCTTGGTTCTAGGTCTGTCATTAATTGGTTACGTGACCTTGGGCAGACACCTTTGGGGCCTCAGTTATCTCATATCTAATGAGAAATGAGAAGTGACGAGGTCCCTAAGGTTTCTTCTAGGTCCGTTTGCTCTTTTAAAATATTTTTAAAATCTCTAAATTTAAATATTTTGAAAATGTTATTTTAATTTTCATAATTACCAGAGTAGGTGAAATTCTGTCACAAAGTTAAGTGAAAGAAAGATGAGCATTGGGGTCACAAGCAAAATAGTCAATACTTAAGGCTGAGTCTTAGACTGCCACTCCAGAATGCAGAGGTTTGAAAGATGAGCTGAGCTTTAGAAATTACTTAGAGTTTAGAGTGTTATTTATTGATGAAAACAAATCTTTCAGAACTCATTTGAGTAAGTGATAAAACAAAACCAAACATGAGATCCCCTCCCTGCCCCTTTCCAGAAAAGGAATAATTTCTAAAAGAAAGCTCACCCTTAAATATTGAGTTCTCTTGCTTAAAGCTAGTCTTTACATTTGATTCTCATGTATTTTCCTATAAGGGATAGAAAAAGAGCAAATCCAGCCCTTATAAAGGGGAACCATCATACATACACACAACTAACAGCTCACAACTCCTCTTTTCTTTTTCTTTGCTTAAAAGGTTAAGCAAACCCTTTTGCTTAATTGCTGTGAAATAATACTGCACTCAAGAGAATCAAAATGAAAATGTGGATTCAGAATGTGTGTGGGCTACATGTGATCTGTCCTGAAGTGTTCCTTCTTGATTTTAGGTAGCACTGGGGATGTCCTTGAGGGAAAAAATAGCTAGGGATTTTTCTCTGGTGATGAGTTATGCCAACAGGCTTCATGTCTCACGTAAATGGTAACCTTTGCTGAGTGTAATACTAGCTCTTTGTAAAGAGAACAGAATTAGACTCCACCAAATGAAGAGTCCAACACCTTGGCAGTCTTACCCTGGAAAGATGACAAGATACATAGAGATCACACAAATGAACAATGATGATGCCCTTGTAACATTGCCTGAATAGCTAGGATGTCTGCACTTATACCAGTTTCATGGATATAATGTAGATTCAGTGGTCTGAAAAATAGGACATTAGATCTATTTAAAAGTGGACAATAAAAGAATCTCATAGTAGCTACATTAGGTGGAAGTTGGGGAAGGAGAAATGAGCTAAGGCAAACTAGCAATATACCATGTCTCAGATGTTTTAAAATGTCACCTTAGTGAGAATACTTAGTGAAACTTCACACAATAAACTAAGTAGTTAAAATTCAAACAGTAAGCTAAACTTGGTCCACTGTAAAATGCTACTTGTTATGTGATTTGATGGACAAATCTATTGTGCTTTTCCAATTTATTTTCTTTGTTTGCCTTTTTTATGATTTAGTGTTTATTTTAAATATTTATTTATCTCCTAATTGACAAATGCCATACTAGGTAATCTTTATTCACAGAAGGAAAATTAACTTGAAGTGTCCACAAAGCAACAGATATTGTGGAAGACATTTGTTATTTATTTTATATTATTCTTAACAGAGCAAGGGGAGGGGGAAAAATAGTTAAGGGGAGAGATATGTGAGGTAAGCCAGAAAAGGAGTTGTGAGCTGTTAGTTGTGTGTATGTATGATGGTTCCCATCACTTTTTGAACAAGTCCAGGGCTTCTGCTGCCTGTGACCCACTGGTGGTATCAGGCTCTGCAAAAATGAATGAATTTGACTTGTGAACATATTCAAGCTGTTTGAAGAGAAGATATTTGACAGCAACTGATTATTTTTGATAATGTCCTTGAAAAGTTTTTAAGTATATATATATTTTTTAGTACACAGGTAATTCTAAAAATGCACTGACCATTTCTTCCTCAGTGTATCTGGGCCATTTTTTAGCAACAGTAGGTTTTTATTTTTCCAGATCTCTTGATTCTTTACTATATATACTGCCTTCAGGTTTGGCCCTGTCTCTCTGTCTTTTGTTCTTTCATTCTCACTTTTTGGAAAAAAGAAATCACCCCTTTTAATTTTCAAAACGTTAAACTAACATCAAGGGTGAGCTGTTGTTTACTAGTTGACAGATATTTTGCTTGATCATACCTAATATTTTGCCTTTTGCCTGGCGTTTTGTCAAATTTCTTCATTTTACACAGTGCTGAGGAGAGGTCTGTGCCCAGGAGATGATCAGTTACGTCACTTCATGTTAGAGTGAAATACTCACCGTCCTGGTTCTCATAGTTCTCCATTCGCTCAGTGGTGTTTTGATATAAAACACTTGCTCTGTGGAGCTATTCTAAAAGATAAATACTACACTCTAATTAGCATACAGATTTCTGTTTGCATATCTATTTGGTTCAGCCCTTCCTGCATGTCTTTTTCTCATGTCAAGGTCCACATTGTTCATAGGCTTTCTCAGGCTGCTTCTCCAGCAAAGGATAGGGTACCTGGTCGTGATGCGGAATGACACTACTCCCTCTCTCTGAGGCTGAGGTCCTGGTGGGCTTGGAAACAACCGGGACATATCCTGAAGCTCTTGCTCACTGAGAGGCTCTTTTGGGGCACACAGTGTTTTTCCTGAACATATTCAGGCTACTTGAAGAGAAGATGATACTTGACATCAACTGACTATTTTGATGATGGTTTTGAAAAGTTTTAAGGAAGTTTCAGTACACAGGAAATAAAATTTCCTGATGTTTTTAGGTCAGAAATTTGAGAAGCATTAGCTGGGCAGTTCATCTCTGGTCCATGTGCTGTCTACTGGGGCAGCTGGGCCAAGAGAGTGCGTTTTTCTAAGATGGTTTCTTTACTCACGTGCCTGGCACCCTCGTACTGTCGGTGTCTCTCTCTCTCAGTGTCTCATCCTCTAGGGCATCTCTGTGCGGCTTGGGCTTTTCACAGCACGATGACCTCATGGTAGTTGGAGGCTTAGGGCTCTAAGAGCAAGTATTCCAAGAATCACCCCCTTTTTTTAAAGAGAAATTTCCCCGCTTTGTTTTGTTGTGGTATTTGTGTTTGTTTTGTTGGATCCTGAATTGTGGCAGTACAGGAACAGTTTTAACAGGCCCAATTTGTAGAATTCTTCTATTTATAAAAAATTCAGGCCTTTTGGCTCAAATGCTAAGATACACAGATACTTGATTTGAATTATGTGGCAAGCTACTTTTTACTTTGTTTTGTTAAATAACGTTTGAATTTAGCTAAAGATTGGGTTTAGTATTTTTGATCTTATTTGAAGATAAAATACTGAAATTGAATCAGCCCTGGGGCGAAGGAGCGTGGCGGCAGAGGCCTAGACTCCAAGAGAATCATCTACAATACTTCCTGCTCATTCCCTGTCACCAGCAGTGACTGTGCTAGTGAGACGTGTCAGGAGTAAAATTGCCTAGAGTTAGGAGCCTTACTGTCTTAGAAGCAGTCAGTGACTTTCAATCCAACTTCTGGTGGAACTGCCAAATAAACAAAGTTTGTATTTCACAAATTCTTCCCACCTCTTTTGTCTGCTCCCCCCCCAGAACCTTCTCTTTCTCTTGCATGTTACAAGTGTTTTATTCCTTTAGATTTAGCCCTCCAGAGCTATCACTTCCTCAAGCCCATACCAAGACTGACTTCTTAGTAATCCTCTGATAGGCTGGTTCAAAGACCCAGATTTCTCCATGAATATATTCCATTCCTCCATTTGTCTTTAAACAGGAAGTGCTATTACTTTAACTCAAATGACACCCTCTCCAGCGGTGACACTGAAGCAAAGAAGCCAGTTGGCGAGTCATCTTGGAGGTGGGGGAGATTAGATTCCTGATGTCTTTCACATCCTACCTAAATTCAGACGAGAATGATACTTAATTCTAAAACCTTTATTTCCTTTGATATTCAACCTAAAATAGAAAGAGGATGTCTGTCCTTTTTGATGCCACTGGCTTACGTACCTAAGTTTTTATGTTATAAGGTCATACCCGATTTTTAGAAGAGGTTGTTGCATTTCTGTTTGCCCTACACACACATGCAGAGTTATTGCCAAGAGGAATACTGTTGTGCACAAGGACAGCTAAGACCACATACTGTCATCAGCGGGGAATCAGGTTACCCACCACTTGGACAGCAGTGTATGCTACAGCTATGTGTGACTAGAATCGTCCTAGAGAGGAGAATCTGTAGCATTAAGCAGGCTTTGCAAAAGAAAAAAAAAAGACTATGCACAGCCCTCTCTGAGCTTGATTTTTAATAACTGTAAAATTAGGCTAATCACCGAAGCATTGTACTAACCACATTATATGCGTTTTCTCATTCATTCTTCACAAAAACCCCAAGATACAAAGATATTATTATATCTTAAGGAAACATAAGCTTAGAAATGTTGGACAATTGCCTGAAGTCACAAAGTAGTAAGGGGTGGAATCAGGAATAAAATCCACACAGTCCATCTCTAGAGCAAAGAGCTCTTAACTTTTACTATAAGAAATACACTTCCTTGACTTGTGTTCTTCTTTGGAAGTAGGTCGAAAGTGGACCTAGGTTCTAAGGAAAAGCCTGAAGTTCTACCTATAATTAGCCTTTGGGTTTAGGAAGGACCTTATAAGGATTTGAATAGAAATGTCCACCATGATCTCATATACAGGACACTGGTCCGAGACTTAACTCTGACAGTGGTCTCTCTTTATTGTCTAGGTGTATAAGGAAATATATGTGGTGTTGAGATAAATAAAAATGGAGAGTGTGTAGAAAGCTGTTTGCAAGATGTGGGAGAAGTGTATATGGAGTCCATTTTTGAGATGCGAAGTAAGTAGCTTTGGTTTAAAGCTCCAAAGAGCCACATCAGGGCCTTGGTAGAGGCAGAATTGAAAGTGTGTTAATAAAAATACCTAAGAGACCCAAAGGGCAAGTTCTCTGTAGGTCTAGCCCCCTCATTGCAGAATGGCATAATGATGCTCCAGTTGAGTCCTCTCAGGAAAGTTATTGAATTGTACGAGGGGAGGGAGAGAGGGTGATTAGGCCTGGTTAGCAGGATATGTTTTTTCCCTAACTTGCCACTTTTAGCACAGTTTCATTTAGCTTACTGTCACCTTGGCAATGTTGAGTTGTGTAAGAGACTGAGAAGGTGAGGACAGTGGGTGAAAGAAGTGTGACAGTGGCAAGCTCGTGGAGGCGAAGGGCAGTGGAAATGCCAGGAGTTGAGGTGGGGTCACGATAGCAGACACAAGTGCAGACCATTAGCTTTTCAGGGAGGTTATAGAGAAGCTGGGGTTTAGAGAGAACTCAGAGAGGAAGTCAGGCTTTGCAGCTTCAGACTTCATTTCAGAGCTGTCCCTGGTCCCTATGGCCACCTCTGGGACAGTACAAAGTGACATCCCCTAGGATCATGGAATCATTGACTACTAGAGCCCCAAATTACCTTGGAGTCCATCAAGTACATCTTGCTCCTCAGTTTGAGTTGATCCTAATTTAGTTGATCCAAAAAGAGCTTTGATACTCATGTCAGGCTTTAACATTACTTTTTTGCAATTTTCTTTTTTGTTACAATGCTATCCATAAAAGACCCTGTGTGTGCATGTTATTCTATGTTTGTGTGGATGTGATATCTACATTGGGCATTGTTTGTCAGGCAATAAAGTGAAGGTTGGTGATTTTAATTACCTTTTTAGCTGCAGAACTGAAACCAAATTAGTTAATTTATAAATCTTTACTGAGGATCCACTCCGTGTATTTGTTTCTGAGGGCTAGGCAAGATATCTTAGGCATATAATTTGGGTAGCCCTCTGCTTTCTGGGTGCTCATGTGTTCTGTAGAGAAATAAATAATTATAATTACAGCCACTTAAGCACCATGGAAAAGCATTTGATTGTTTTACACTGGCTCTCAAATTTAACATGCATATGCGTTACCTGAAAATCTTGTTAAAATGGAGATTGTGATTCAGTAGGTCTGGGTTGGAGCCTAAGATCCTGCATTTCTCATAAGCTCCCAGATAAAATTGATGCTGCTAGTCCACAGACACTTTGATAAATAGCATGAGCAAAGTCTTGACCTTGGTTAAAACACGAGGCATGTGTAGGGAAGAGCAAGTGAGTCAGTTTGACAGGAGAGAGAAGGTTGGGAAGGTTGGTTAGGCTCAGATCTTAAAGAGCCTTGAGTACCAGGGTAAGGGTTTAGATGGTATTATGTGTTAAGGCATCATTGCAGGTTTCTGCAGTAGTTATACAGTGACATGATAGGACCTGTACTTAAGGGAGATTTATCTGTCATCATGTATAGGGCAGATAGGGTAGAATTTTCACAATAGGTATCAAGTGGCAGAGACAACTCCTGGCCCTTAATACCAAATGAGAAGAAGTTGCAGAAAGGGGAGAGAACAGGACTGGCAAGACAGACACTATCTGCTTTACAGACTGACCCTGGGTTGGGGGTAGGGAGTTGCTTGGACCATAACTCTCTTTAATCTGCTCAAATTCCAAGAGATCCCTGACAATCCCTTGTTTATTTAAGGATGCAGTCATAAACTGTGCACTTGGTAAATTATTTTGCTAGATCCAATTCAGCAAAAACATATCGAGTGCCAGATACAGTGCTTTGGTAGCTCAGTTATCTGTCTCCCAGAGTGTCTAATGCAAGGTCCTGCCCTTCATCAAATTCATTGTAATGTTAATGGTGAATGAAGGAATTCATCCTGCTTAATTCTCCTATTTTGACTTAAGATACAACAATATACCTTTGATAAGCCTATTTAAAAAGCAAGGACATGATAAACACAGAATATAGGATAGTGGTTGCAGTTGCAGGAAAACAGGGAAGAATTGGGGAGCACATGGATAATGTAAATTATTGCTGTGGCTCCAGTTCTTGGGTTGTAATGGGTTCACTGGATGCATATATTACTAAAAAGAAGTAAGGATATGAAGTAGTAAATAAAATAAAGTAGAAGAGCACCATGTATGCATGTTAATTCATAATTAAAAATATGAATTATATGTGTTACACACTTGAGGTATGTTTTAAAAAACTACATACACACATTTACATACTCAAAAATAATATGTGGAGAATCCATCCTATCTATTCTATCCATCTTATCAAAATTAAGAGAAGGAAATTAAAATACCACCACAGCCTACATCTTTGGAGGGCTTTTCTGTGCATTACATCAAAATGCAGATAATTTGAGTAGTTATGTTCAGCCAGAGGCTCGGTGAAATCAGGTAAGGCAGTAAGCCCCAACCAAATATACTAATGTTGTACTATCTAAATTTCTGTTCCATTTAATAATTTACAGAGGGCTTTCCCACATCAAAGCATGCTTGCCTGCCATTTACTCAGGGTTATGTCCTTGGATTCTTGAACTTGACGTTAGCATCTTTTTATTAATGTCTTGGAGGAATTTAATGTCCTCAGAGTGTTGTCATCCTTAATATTCTCCTGACATCAGATTGTATGACATTTAATCTTTTCTAATCATTGAAATGACATGAAGGTATGAAGAAATGTATCCTGTAATGTCAAGTCCATTTTCAGAATAAAAGTGATTTATGAGAAGAGTTCCCTTTTTGTTATCTGTCCTAGTATATGAATGGAATTCTGGCCAATTCTGCTGAAACTCAGGAATTACCAATTTTGAGAGAGTTAGAATACAGTAAAATATAGCCAGTGCTTAAAGTAGTCTGAGTAAAACTTAATTCTTTTGATTCATAAGGTACTTTTAGGAAGTTGGAATATTTCATGCAAACTAATTTTCCAGAATATTGAAACCTATGAGTGTCAAAGGATTTTTAAAAATAGAAGTAGTAGATGCTTAGGACAAAAATTCTAAAAATTCAGAGTATAGAAAGTGTAAAGTGAAAAGTAAAAGTTGACCCTTTCTAGTCTCCAATTTCCACTATTAACTGTTTCTTAATATCCTTTTAAATACATAATTATACACAGATACATCTATGTATATAATTTTTTTTATAAATGCGACCATAATACATATAAACTATATTTTGCTTTTCCACTTCATCTAGGTCATCATTGCACAGCAGCACTTAAAAATCTAATTTATTCTTCTAAATTCCTACATAGAATTTTTGTATGGTTTTCTAATAGTTTACTTAATTGGTTTAATGTTGAGGAATATGTGGGTTGTTAAAAGCAATATGTGAGCATCTTTATAAATGTACCTTTGTGTACTTTTGTAAATATATCAGTAGCAGTGGAATTACAAGGGAAAAAGCAAATGCACTTCAAATTTTAATAGTTTTGGCCAAGTTGACCTTTTCTAAAATGGTACATTTTCAGTCGTTATTTGAGAATAACTTCCTCATAAGCCTTCTCAAATGGTATCATTATTTAGTAGACTTGAATTTCTTTAATCATTAATGAGGTTGTACATCTTTTGTATGTTTATTGGTCCCTTTTGTTTTCTCCTCTTATAAAGTGCCTGTTGAGAAATATGACCTTCCAAACTGGACATAGAACACTGACAATGTATCTTTACATCTATACTTTTACAATTAGGTGAATTCTATTCAAGGTGAATACTTAAGAAATAATCTTTTAGAATCTTGAGATTCTTCTTCATTATTATTTGTTCCCCATTATATAGTCACACCAAATTGTCTAATACCGAGATGATGACATTTGTTCTTTCTTGTTTGATTTAATGAACAGTTGTGTCTAACCCAGACTTCAGTCTAATTTGAGGCTCCTACAAGTTTGGAAAATTCCTGAAGTAGAAAGCTCCAAAAAAAAGGGCAGAGTTGTGGTTGTGATAATTGACTTCACTCACACCCTGCTTTGTCCAAACAGTACATACTTGCCTCCCTTTTGGGTGAGAAATAACCTTGGAAATAAATTTGTACCCATGGGTATAATTCTGATTTTAGGACTTTATGTCTTATTTTGGTAATCTGTAGTTTCTACCACACTGTGGCTGCTTAGGGTAAATATCCAAAACAACAATAATAATGCTGGTATTTGGTTTGTCAGTTGTGGCTCAGAGCATCAGTGGAACATAGAGCAGAATTCTTGCTGAGGAATATGATCCTCAGTTGATTCTAATTTTATCTGTGTGGTGCAGCTTTCAAATATGAGGACAGCTGGTGTTGGATAAATCTGTCCTCACAAACTGTATGAGGTTGAAATAAAATTAAATATTTGGAGTTAATTCAAATGCAAAAATGTGGAAATAACTGATTAATCTTTTGATATTTCACTTTCTGGATCTTGGTGAAAAGGCGCTTACCACTATTCATTGTGAATTCTTAGCAAAAGTCCTGTTTAAAGCTTAAGATAAGCAGAATGTATGCCCTAATTTAAGGTCTGACCTTTCATGAAAGGTAAAGCAGAATTCTTGCTTTTCACCCATCCTTCATGCTGCTGGTAAAAATGATAGGCTTTCTATAATAGTTTTTGTTTGCAACCCCTCTTTGTCTTTCTCCCTTGAGTAAAAGGTTGCTACCAATGAACTAATGAAGCCCATACTTCTGTTTGGTTTGGGATAATCACCCTGTGTGGTCCTGAAAGTTTGCAAATGATGGGACCCCAGACTCTTTGTAGATTCTCCTCCAGGTGACTCAATATCTTGCTGGTTGCTAAGGGATAAATAAGGATGGTGAGCTCAGAAAAGTCAGGCTGCTGGCTTTTCTTCAGCTGACTGGATTACTGAGGGAGAAAAGCACTAAAAATAAATCAGGGCACAAATTCTGCTGCCAGCATTGACTATTGAGATAACTTGTCTTCTTGGCTGGTGTTGACATCATCTATTCTCCTAGTACACCTTGCAAATAGGAGCCGGAACGAGAAACACATTTAGCCCTGGACTAGTGTCAGCTGATGCGAGTGGCCCTGTCCCGATATACCTATTGTTGCTTCTTGTCAGGGTCATTTAATTAGTCCCCTGAACTCCTCTGGGAGATAGCTAAGTACATCAAGGTGCTACTTGAAGCCAAACTCCGGGTTTTCCTCAGGGGAAATCACTTAATCTCTTCTGGTTCCAAGTACTTCTTTGCTAGGTCTCTTCCACGTCAGTTGGGTTTCAGTGTTGCCCCCTAGGGGTCAGATTCTACCCCTTGGAAAAGTGGGAACACCTCTCAGGAACTCAGTTCCAGGACCTGAAGATGCCCCGGTGATCCAAGTCACCCGACGTGGATTAAAGATTCTTACTGCTGAATTTCTGTTCCTGATGTTGCTTCAGACATGCTGAGCAGAGAACCTTTGCCCATCAGAATGAATCTTTGGATTTCATTTGAACTAAAATGGAGAAGAAATCCATGTAAATCCCTACTTTCTTTATATCTATGCCTATCCTCTTTTACTTATATAGAAAATTGCCTTTAACTGAAATAATACTGTCTTACACTGATTAAAGTACTTGATACTACAAAGCGCTTTCACACATTTATCTTGTGACTTTATGAAAAAGTTTGTAAGGAAGGCAAATGTTATTAGCCCCTTGTTAACTGCTGGACTCAGAACAGCCAACAGATTCAGACTTTGGGAGTGATTAGTGTTAAGAGCCTTGGGAGCTCTGGGATTTCTTGGTCCACTCAGCAATGTCCAGTCTGACCCAAGATCCTCTGTCCAAGTCTGGAGGTTTGTTCTATTTTTATAAAATAACCTATTTAAATGTTTCTATAAAAAATACATTCTCATTATATAAAACCTGGAAAATACGGCAGGGAAGTGAGAGAAAAGAGTCAACCACAGACCCAGTACACAAAAACAAATTCCTTGGGTTTCCTGAGGTTTTTGACAGAATCTGTGGGAGGAAAGGAGAAATCAGATGTATTCAGTAATGCTTATTCTGTTTCTACCCATTTCCCTGCATTTAGCATAATGGACATAGTAGGCATTTTAATCCTGCCTCCTCCAGGGATACTTCCAAATAGGTATTGGCTCTAGACCTTCTGAGCTGACCTCTGAAAGGTGAGCCAAAACCCCATAGCCATCCCTGGTGATCAGCTGAACTGTTCTTTCATTAGTCTTCTATTTTTTTCATACAACCTTTTCCCTTTCCTTCTGGCTCTGTCAGTACAACTTCTCCTCATCTTTCCCTGCTAGTTGTCATTTCCAGTCTTAAGGTCACCAGCAGCACTTTTGCGTATTTTTCTTCCAATTCTGCCTGGCTTCCCAGTGCAGAGTCAAGGGCTCAGATAACACCGAAGAGAATGGAAGGACTGCTCTTTCTCTAGTCTCCCACACACCCAGCTTGGTGCTCAGAAGGTACATATGGCCAAAGAGAGGAGCTCTGGGAAGGGCAGGGATGTGAGCAGCCCCAGATGTTTGGAGCCAGGAATTACTGAGTTCCAGTATATCTTTGAGTCCCCTCTTGCATTTCGCTTAGTGTTTGATAATAGACATTAGTGTTTATTGATGAGTGAGTGAGTGAATGTATTTGATCCTGAGAGTAGAGGTGCGAAGTTACTGGCCTGACTTCCTATAAATTAAAAGCATCAGGATTCTCTTCTCTGTCCTATGCCCAAGGAATTAGGGACATTTGATCTTCCTCATCCGTAGGATCGCTATGGTATGAGAAAGCCCAGCCAACCAGCAGCCTTGGTTTCAAAGGTACTCACAGCCTCCGCGTCGTCGGTCTGCTTTTCTGCTCCTGTTGTCCCCTCGGAAAGAACCCCTCGAGGCTGGGTTTGTTTGAGACACAGTCCTGCCATCTGCAAGGAGGAGCATAAACTGGAATGACAGCTGCATGCAAAGAGGCTAGGGTATCAACTGGGAGGATGGGGAAGGGTCTCCCTATTCCACTATTTGGTGCAGCCCCCGCTTTCAATTAAGTACTTGGCGAGTGAGCATCCTCCCAAGAGAAGGACAAAAAATATGTGACCCTCAGTCAACCACTAGTAATTATACATAAAATCTGAATGGAAATGAGGAGATAAAAGGCAGGGCAGAAACCAAAGTCTCATAGTGAGCAAAGCATTTTTAGCTGGAATGTAAAGAATTTTGGTCTTGGCATTTGAAGGAAATTCAAGCTGCCTTTCCTCTCAACCCAGAAGACAGGAGACAGCTCACAGTTGTTTGGGTCAGCATTAGAAATCTATTAATCTCAGCATTGGCTTTGTTGGGGGATCTGTGTGGAGTTGTAGATCTTTATGAAGAGGGGTATGGAACAGCGCATTTTTTCTTGGAAGCTTAAGATTTCTGTTTTACACACTGTTGCTGGATGTGGTTTTGATTGTGCCGGACTGATCAATACATTTAAAATGAAGTAAAAAGAATTTTGGCTCCATGAGTAGAGAAATTTCCTGTTATATCCCGAATAACCTGAGAATTCATGTGACAAACATAGAATAACATATGATTAAACAGCAAGATTTGACTGACCTACTGTGTACCCAGTACTGGGCAGCTGGAGAGTGCACTGGAAGAGCCAACAAAAGGAAGAAGCATAAATGTCAGAGTGCGTCTACAGTAAACGAAGTGTATTGAAATGCAATCCTTAGTAATCCTAGTTTTCCCTAAGTGGAAATCCCCAAGTAAGTCAGACGGGATACTGCCGTACAGCAAACTAGGTACATTTGATCACAACCCTACATACATGGTATAAAAATTTTAACAGTCATTCAATTCAGCTGGTTTTAGAAAAATATCTAACGTTGGCCATCTATTTTATTTTGTTTTGTTTCCTAGCTCCAAACTATTGTTCTCTCTGGATTGTTTAAACATGAAATGATGCTTTTTGGTCATGACAGAAGCCGGGAGAATTCAGTATAATCCTATTTCCAGTAGTGCAAAAAGGCAAATTGTCCTGGAATGATCCATTAGAGATATCAAGGGATGGCATATCCAATGAGAAGAGAAGTAATTTATGTGCTGTGATCATGAGTCCTGATGGCTTAAAGGGCTCTGTTACCTGCAGGAATCTGTGACTCAGCATCTGGCCCTTGGAAGCTGGGTATTACCAGGCTGTCAAAGATCGTGTTATCTAAGCCAACTCCTCCTTAACATTTTTTTTTTAAACAGACAGGATCTGAAGTCCAAGGAAGAGAAGCCATTTGCCAAAGTAACGAATTACCTTGAGTGCCAGAGGAATGTTAGAAAAAAATTGGGAAATTTGAAAAAAAATATTACTGGGTATCCTTTAGAGGTTGTCTGATTCTGTAGTAGTTCTGAGACCTTTCATCGTCTCAGAACTATTTTAAATCCTGTAGATTTGTAGAAAACTGAGGGTAATGCTAATTATTCTTATCTACAAAAAAGCAAACAAGTTTTTTCTCGTGGAGGTACAGTTGATCACTTCCCCTCCTCAAACACAAGAAGCTAGATTTGCATCTATTAACAAATACATTGCAGTATTTCTGGTTGCCACTTGAACCAGTTCTTAATATCTTACTCATTCTGTCTTTAATTAATGAGTTGAATAAAATCTTAGATGTGTGTTCATTTTATATTTGTATGATAGTCAAAATTTTACCTTTAAAAATTATTCTGTTAAAACAGGAAGAAACCAGGATTTTAATAAGAGCTCTCTGTTCCTTAGTTTACTGTGAATAGAGATAGACTCTGTTTTCATGGGTTTCTGAGATGGCTAAGCAATCGCTTGTATTTTTTTTCTTACATTTTTTTTATGTTACAGGCCACAGGAGTAACATCTTTTTAAATAGATAACATTGAGTTGAATTTCATATAACATGAAAGTAACTTTTTAAAAGAATATTTGCTATAAAGTTTTAAAGTGAACAATTCAGTGGCATTAAGTACATTCACAATGTTATACAACCATACCTCTTCCTAGTTCCAAAACATTTCTATGACTTCAAAGTAAAACCCCTATCTGTTAAGCAGTTTCTCCCTATTCCTCCATCTTCATAGCCCTCGACAAACCACCAACTTGTATTCTATCTATGGATTTATCTAGTCTGGATATTTCATATAAAATGTGACCTTTTGTATCTGGCTTCTTTCACTTAGCATAATATTTTGGAGATTTATCCATGTTGTAGCATATATCAGCAATCCATTTCTTTTCAGAGCTTAATAATAGTCCATTGTATGTCTATATCACTATAATTTGTTTATCTCTTCATCTGTTAATGAACATTTGGGCTGTTTTTAACCTTTTGGCTATTGTGAATAGTGTTGCTATAAACATGCATGTATATCTACTTGTTTAAGTACCTGTTTTCAGTTCTTTTAGGTACATATCTAGGAGTAGAATTGCATCATCCTATGATAATTCTGTGTTTTACTTTTGAGGAACCACCAAATTGTTTTCCATAGAGAACTGAACTATTTTACATTCCCACCAACAAGGTATGGGGTTCCAATTTCTCCACATCCTTACCAATCCTTGTTATTTTCAATTTAAAAAATTATAGCCAACTTAATGGGTGTGAATTGGTACCTCATTGTGGTTTTGATTTGCATTTCCCTAATGACTGAGGATGTTCGGTATCTTTTCATGTGTTCATTAATCATGTGGAATTTTGAACAGTGCATCATATTTTGAATGTGCCAGGGAAGCTGGTTATTGAAAAGAAGTTTTTGGTGACTTCCACTGTAATACAAGTAATTATCCCCTAAGTTATGTTTCTTAATTTAAGATTTTACACACTAAACTTTATTAAATGATTCTATAGAGAAAGTTGTCTCTTCTGGACATAGACTGGAGAAGATTTTTACCACCCCCAACCTAATACTCTTTATAAGGTGTTTTTTCACAGATCATGTCTGAACCTTCCAAGCAAGCTCTCTAAGGAACTCAGAAAAACGTTTCCATGGTGATAATATCTGTCCTTGTGAAACACTGCTGTGTGAGCTGTTTTATGTCCTAAAATCTTGCTTGAAGATTTAAGATTTATTTACTAATTTGCTTTTTAAGTGTGGCTACACAGTACCTTTTTAATAATAATGACAACAACATTTATTAGACACGTATTAGGTGCCAGACTCTCTACTAGGCATGTTCTGTAGATGATATATGAATCCTAGTAGAGTGTTAGCCCTGAAGGGTAGGATCTTGTTTTTCTTGTCCATTGTTGTATCCCCAGCATCTAACACAGTGCCTGCTACAGAGCAGATGTCCAACAAATGTTATTGAATGAAAAAACAACCCATTTGAGGTAGTTTCTGTGATTAAATGAGGAAGCTGAGGCTAAGAAATGTAAAATAATTTTTCCAAGGTCAGACAGATGGGCAGCGGTAGATCCCAAATCAGAACTCAGGCATTCTGCTCCTGAGTCTATACCAAGTGGCCTTTTAAGCCATAGTATTCAGAACAGCACTTTCACCTTTTTTCCACATTCTACAGGGTGGCCATGTAATTTTTTCAAAAAGGGAAGAAGCAATTAAGTCCTTTTCAGTTCAGGAAAATATTTATTAATGGCTATCTGGTTGCCCATTCATTTGATGTGTGTAATATTGAGAAGTGGGAGTTAGGAAAATGAGATTCTATTATAGGGTCTGACACTAACTAGCTGGGTGACATTGAGCAAATAATATACTTTATAGACTTTGGACTCCTCATGTGCAAATGGAAGTGTTGGACTAGATGATCTAAGTGTGCTTCAGCAATAAAATTTGATAAGAAATGGCATTGATAAAGGCCACAGTGACCTTGCTTTCTGGGGATAGGGGTTGTGGGGGATGTTAAGTTATATCTTAATCTTTAATCTAGAAAGAATGAAGAAAAGAGGAAGGGACAACAAAGTTGTAACTACATGATGGCCATGGTAGAGTGTATGTATCATCTAGAAGAGAAAATAAAGCAACTATCCAAGTAACAGTTCACTCTTAATTTCAAGAAATGAGATTTACTTCTGTCCTGGCCATTATATTTGAGTATAATAACCTAAAGTTATTTAATATTTTACAGTTTCTCAATGCTTTCTGATCCCTTGTCTTCTACAACTGTGCTGAGAGGTAGTTTGGAGACAATAGTTGGAAAAACCAAGGGGTTGGCCAAGGTTCTATAGTTGTCTAGTGATTTTCGATCTTGGTGTTTTGATACCCCAGCCTGTCTTATCCCAGTATTTGAAGATAATGGGAAATTATTACTTTCTAATGTGAATTTTTCTTTTAAATTCATTTGGTTAAAAAAAATGCTCACTGACAGTTTTTCTATAGGTTTCTGGGAGTGGAGGATATTGTCTAAGAAAGCAGATAATAATAGGGTAGCAAAAATTCCAGAATAGTGTGTTCACTTTTTAAGGGAAAAGATTTTGTGGATAAAACACCCTTTTTAGGGCTCATTTATTTTATACTTTAAATTGGATTGAATGATTTTATGTATTTTTTAAATTGAAGTATCACTGATAATACAGTCTTATATTCGTTTCAAGTATGCAACACAGTGGTTCAGTAGCTTCCCACATTATTAAATCCTTACCCCCACTAGTGCAGTTACTATCCATCAAGATGGGAAGATGTTATAGAACCACTGACTATCCTCCATGCTGCACTTCCATCCCAATGACCAATGTATGTTATGACTGAGAATTTTTGTGCCCCTTTATCCCCGTCCCCTTTCCCACCCACCCAC
The DNA here is from genome assembly GCF_040802235.1 of Manis javanica. Taxonomy (NCBI): domain Eukaryota; kingdom Metazoa; phylum Chordata; class Mammalia; order Pholidota; family Manidae; genus Manis; species Manis javanica. The sequence goes on along the minus strand of NC_133169.1, from coordinate 85,104,113 downwards.
TCCAATCCCTCCCCCATGGTAACCACCAGTCTCTTCTCAGTGTCTATGAGTCTACTGCTGTTTTGTTCATTTTGTTTTGTTTTGTTTTTAGATTCCACAAATAAGTGAAATCATGGCATATGTCTTTTTCTTCCTCTCTTATTGATGATGATGAATTCTTCATTTCTTATTCTGAATAGTTTCAGAATAAGAATATTTCTTATTCTGAAAAGTTTAGGCAGTAAATGTACTAAACATTCATCAGGTGCCTGGTGTGTCCAAAGCACTATGCTGGATGCCTAAGAAATTCAAAGAAGACCCTTGCCCTCAACCATGTAAAGGTTATGAACTTGTACAACTAACCACAGCATATGATAGAATATTGTGAGTGCCCCAAGCTCTATCTAAAGTGTTACAGGAAATCAAGAAGATACCCCTTTCAGGTATAGTGGTTGAGACAAGCTTCATGGAAGAGGAGATACTGGCGCCAAGTGCTGAAGGATTTGTGCATTAAGAGAAAGAGAGAAGTAGATTAACAGGCGGAGGGAATAGTGTGAACATGGGCTCAGAAGGAAGAATATATTGAAGGTGTATTTGGGGAACCAGAAGTAGTTAATGGGAGTGGAGGAAAGTTATAAAAAGTTGAGTAGTAGAGAATAAGGAGAAGAAATGAATTAAAAGTTGTGAACAGTTTGTGCTCCCTGACAAAAGCTATTAGAGATTCCTTCAACTGGTTCTTTGTATGCCTGTGGGAAATCTTCCTTTCCCATTCCTGCCCCACTCCATATACGACAAAACATCAAACAGTTCCTTCATTCAACAAATATTCATTGAGTACCTGCTCTGTCCTGGGTGCTTTGCTAGGAGCACAAGCTGTAAGGATAAACTAGACACAGTCCTTGCCCTCAAGGAGCTCACCATTTGGTGGGGAAGACCAATTCTTGGTTCAAAAAGGGATACATACAAAGTGCCCCATTTTTTTCTGAAATGGGGCCACCTTGAAAAAGAACGATCTTGGCTGCACTGGGTGGATCACCTGCGCTCTATTTTTAGCCCTTGGGAGCAACCTCAGGATGTGCGGCATACCAGAAGGACAGCTGCATACTATATTCTGAAATGATGAAAGTGGCGCCTCTGTTTTTTGCAGACCCGCAGCAGTGACTCTCACTGGGAAGGGGAGCCAAGCTCATTCTCTCCTGGCTTGTGCTATTGGGCATATTGTTCCATAGAATTTTAGAGGGGAAGTTTCAGATTTTCCTGCCTTTGTCCTAAAGAAAGGAGATATGGAGAAGGAAAAGATAGGGAATAATAAACCATAAAGTCCTTTCATTTAAAAAATGTACAGAATTCATCTATTGGTATTTCTTAGATACAGCAAGAGATATTTATTAGAGAGAGTATTTATTGAGTGCTTGCTTTATGGCAGGCACTATGCTAAGGGCTTTGACATACAGTACCTAATTAACCCACACAGTAGTCCTAAAAATTAGCTGCTATTTTTATCACCTTTTATGGATAAGGAAACGGAAGCTTAAACAGATAAGTAGTTTTCCCATGTCACATGGCTCATAAGTGAATATAATAGAAAGTGTATTAGGATGGGTTTTATATTTCCTATTTTATAGAGAATGCAGAAGCCTAGAGAGAAGTGATTGGTCCATAAGTTCAGAGCAGAATGATGTCAGAGCCTGATTTAGAACCTGTATCTCAATTTTATGAGTTTAAAGAAATTAAAAAAATTATTTTATAATAAAAAAATTCAAACATGTATATCATTTCAGCTTCCGTAATTACCTATTTGTGACCAATCCTAGTGCATCCATAATCCTACCCACGTGCTCCCCAGCATATTAAATTGAGGCAAATACTAAACATTATATTATTTCATCTACGTATATACTAGAATATTTTTCTAAAAGGTGAATTTTTAAAAGAACATAATCTTGATACCATTATCACAGCTAAAATTAGTAATAATTCGCTAATACTATCAACTATCTAGTCCCTATTCAATGTCCAATTGAATCATCAATGTCATAATTTTTTTACACACATTACCGTAGAGATTGATATATCCTTTAACTCTCTTTTAGTCTACAGCTTTCCCTCTACCTTTTACATTTTCTTGGAATTTAAACTGTTGAAAAGACTAGTTGTTTGTCTGATAGTTTCCTGCAATTTTGATTTTGTTCATTGTATCCCCGCAGTGTAGTTTAAGATGTTCCTCTGTCTTCTGTATTTCTTAAAATTGGTAGTTGGATCCAAAGTCTTGATCAGATTCAGGTTTGATATATACTTTTTTGCAAGACTACTTCATAGATGGCGTGTTATCAGGTGGCACATAATATCTAGTTATCTTTTTTGCAATGTTAGCCATCATTGGTTCTTAATGCCTAGCTATGCTGATTTATTTGAGGTTGCAAGGCCTTCCTTTTCTAGCCATAATAGAGTATCAGGAAGAGAATTTACTTTCTCATCTTAAACAGCTAAAAAAACTTAACAAGATGTATAAAACAGTAGTTTTCAGACATTGGACAACAGGCATCAGAGGACTGTGATCTCTAAAGAAAGGGAAATGACATGACATCTGGTATCCAGTAAAAAAATTACTGCACATGCAAAGAAACAGGATCAGAATGAGACTTTGATGACGGTTCTAAAGGAGAAGTAGGGCTAAAACAGTTAGAGAAGGGAGTCTCCGGCGAAGGGAACAACATGGTCAAAGGCACAGAGGTAACTATCCGTCGCTGTTTGCTAAATCTTAATGTACTGGGCACATAGGTAGATGTTTTGTGCATGTTATACACTTGATTTTCACAAAAAATCTTTAAAAATGAGTATTACTATAATCTCTGCTTTACAAATCAGGAAAGTGAGGGTCGGGGAAGTTCTGTAACTTGCCCAAGGTTGTATAATGTGTCAGAGCTGGGATTAGGACCAAGGTCTGTCTGATTCCAAAACCTAACCTCTTAATCCCTAAATTACCAAAGAAAACTTAAATTCAGAATATGATAGGGTGAGAGTAAAATAGTAGAAGGAAAAAAGGTAAAGAAGGTTTGTAAAGGCCACACTGTGAAGGGCTCTATGTGTTCAATAGCCATCAAATCATTCTTTATCCATTTTTTGCCCCAGGTCCTTACCCCCCAGCCAGAGGAATCTTATTTTTCCCTCTTAACCCCCAAGCACTTAATATTTATATCTCACATGCACTTATAATTATATGCTTTCCTACTTCCCTCTGTTCGCCACTAGACAATAAAGTCTTAAAGGGATTATCACAGTGCCCTACTCATTTAGTAAATGGGCTCTACTCAATGAATGAACAAAACTAAAGGGCGATCTATGGTGGTGGAAAGTTTAGGTACTGGGCTTTGCAATTCTATATCAAAGAAGTTATGGTTGCCTTGGATAAATTAGAAACTCTCAGATTACTTCCAGGTCATTCCTATATGCCAATAGTATGACTCCAGCATTGCCCCTCACGTTTCAGTAAGCATGCTGTCGTTATGGAACGATCCAGTTGGGCTTCCCACCAAAACTTTTAAGAAAAATTTGGGCTGAATCACAAATTATGAGCTTGAACCCAGGAACAGAGCAGCACTCCCAGTAGTTCTTGATTTCTGGATGTTGTGGTTCCCTTGCCTGGGGATCCATTTGGTGTTCAGTATTTAGCTATAAATAAGTCCTGAGCCCTGGTGGGTGGGCTGGAATGGGAGCCGCGGGAGGGAGAGCAGCTGGAGAGGCCTAGTGAGTGTGCGAACTCGGCAGGAAGGGAGGAATCCAGGCGGATCTGGACGCCTTTTCCTGCAGACGCGCGACCTGATTGTGGCCAGCTGCGTCTGCCGGAGACCTTGCGCTTCCTCTTCCCGTGCCTCCTCCTCTCAGATTCCTGGGCCTGGACCTCACCTTGAAACTGTTCCATCCCCACCCCTACCTAGTAGCGTGAATGAATCTAATGATTCAGAGTCAGGAGATAGGGGTTCAGGTTCTGACTGCCATTTGCGAACTGTGCCCGTAGGCAAATCACTTAGTCTGAACTTTGGTTTCTTCCATGGTAAAATAGAGCTTTCCCTTCTTCCTGCCAGCCACTCCATGTAGTTGCTGGGAGAATGAGATGAGATAATGGGGTTGTAAGTGTTCCGTGAATTATCAAGTGCTATGTAATTGTAAGGGAGGAGGAGATGGATGGATGTGGTTTCTTGAGGGGGATTTAGACTGGGGGACCTAGTGTGCCACAAGGTGGCAGCAGGATCCTAGCTTTGCTCTTTTCTTTGGTATAGGGAAAAAATAGGACATGGATTGGGATGTTGTTTTGCTCTGTTCAGCAAAGGTGAGGAGGATTTATTCCTCTCCCTCTCTCTACATTTCTTACTTTGCCAAATCCTTCATCGCCATATAAAATAATTTCTCAAAGGACTCACATTCTTAAATCAGAATTCCAGAGCACTTTCCCCACTGGTGAAGTTAAACCAGCTCTGGCAGGTTTTCGTTAATGATTGCAAACCTGTTCTGGGCTTTGGGCTTTCATAAAACTATTTATTACCCTCCTGAGATTTCACTGCTATAGACCCCAAACTCAGATTCATTTTTATCCTTGAATCAGAGCTTTAGTGGACCTGGAAAACCATCTAATCCAACTCCCCTTCTTACAGAAGAGGAAACTGAGGCACAGGGAAGGGAAATAATTTGTCTCAACAGTTCATTCAAGAGTTAAAACATCAATCCAGGTTTCTTCCTGTGGGTTCAGTGCCTTTGCAAATGTGAATATTTTTAGGGTGTTTTGGGAGGCTTGAAGCAGCTTTTGTTTTTCTCAGTGGTGAGAATTTTGAGGACTTTCTGAGACAGAGGGAAATAGAAGACCTCTCTGTGGTATCCATTCAAAAAACCTTTTGAAGAAGCTGTTGCCAGAAGTATCTGATTAGGAATCCCCAAGTTTCCAAAAGAAACTCTCACATATATATGGTAGAAAGGTTCCCTCAGGAGAAGATAAAGAATCATTTAATGGTTGCATTTCAGTATCCAGGCTTTTGGATTAGGCTTGCCTTCCCAATTACAGATTTCCTGAGGCACGTGTTAAAGTGAGACCATCTCAGGGTACTGTAGCTTATGCCAAAAGAAGGCAAGAATGAAGGAAGCTAACCTCAAACATTTGCTATCTTGTACAGGGCATTTTCTGTACACAGAGATACTACACAGAGGTGGCAGAGTGATAGAATTAAAAAATGTGGATTTGAGAGTAATGTGTTTTGGTTCAAAGCTTGCCCCAGTTACTTAGCTTTATAGACACTTTTCATAAGTCTCAGTTTTCTTATCTATAAAATGGGCATAATAATATCTACCTTATTAGCTTATAGCTTTGGACAAGTTATTTAACCTCTGTGAACCTTGGTTATATATCTGAAAAATGAGGATAATAGTAAAACAAAAAGTCCTACTTTATAGGTTTTTAAATGATTAATATGTGATTACCTAGAACTATGCATGACACACACGTAAGAGGCACTTGGAAAGTATTAGCTCTTGTCATTATTATTATTACCACTATATGGGGTTGTTGTGAGGATTAAATGAGATAGTATATGTAACATTTTAAAAGAGAATAAGCACTCAATAAAACGGTATTTAATTTTTTATTTATATGTCATTAATAACCACAGTGGTGTAGGTTGTATTCACAGTAAATGAAGCTGCTTAGTTATGATCTAGTACAGGAGTCCTTTGTCATTTGTTTTATGTTTATTCTTATTCATTCTATTATTTGAGAATAATTCTTGGCTTTTTGAATTATAGATTCATCTTCTTTTTGGTTTCTAAATGCAGTAATAATGATTAACATTTATTGAGCCCTAACTATGTGCCAGACTCTGTGTTTTATGTATATTATCTCAGGAGGATTCAGTAACTTGTTTATGTCCGTATAACTGGCAAGTGATGGAACTGAGACTTGAAGTCAGGCCGTCTGATTCCAAAGTCTGTGTTTTTGACTGTTTCTTACCCTTCTGCCTGCCTTAAAACATGTTTACCAGATTGTATACAATGATACTTCAATAAAAAAGAATGTTTACCATAAAGGTATTCCATTTCTTAGCAGTAGGAGTAGAATATCCTGGAGCCAAAAGGTAGTTAAGAATTTGTCATGGATTTATATCAGGCATAATAAAACTGTATATAACCTTTGACCTGACTGCTATTTTTAGGATCTACTTTTAGGAATCTATCCTAAGGAAATAATCCAAAATACAGTCAAAGTTTTATCACAGTGTCATTTCATCACAGTGTAGTTTATAATATGGAAAACATTACAGCAATCTAGACATCTAACCACAAAAATGATTAGTAAAATATTATATGTCTACTTGATGGATTATTACATACCTCTTAGTAATTGTAAACAGTGATGCTGTTTGGAATTGTGTAAGAAAACAGATGCTCTATGGGAACTCATGAGAAGATAAATAATATTTTCTTTTCCCTTCTTGGATACTAATCTTTAATTTCTTCACTCTGGCAAGATTAATAGGACAAAGGGTTTCTTAATTCTGTTTTATATTAGGATTTGAGCAATTTGGGCAATTCCTAAAAGTTGAGTCTTCTCTTGCTGGTGGAAAGTTTCTAGTAATCTTTTTTTTTACTCAGCAAGTAGATCTGGCCTCATGCTGGACAGTCAGGGAGAGTCAAGAGATACAAAGGCCTGAATCTGCGAGCGAGGTGCTCGCAGTTTTGTTAGGACTGGCTATCTGGAAGCAGAGTATTATGGGTAGAATTACAGAAGGATGGGCAGCAAGAATATATAACTTGCTGTGCATATGCTGAAGGGGTCTAAGTACTGGAGGCACGACGTGAGCCAGGGCTGCTGAGGAAAGGCTCTTTAGGGGAGGTGGGTCTTGCACTAGACCTTGAAGGAAATTATGGATCAAAACTGATTGCTTTCCAGACCAGAGGAAGTCCACCACAGGCAAAGGCCTGGAGGCTGCAGTGACCACATGTTGTGGTCATGAACTAAATGACTGACTTGAGTGGAAGGGCCAACTGGGGAAGATTAAGGGGTGAGCTTTGCTTTTTAAAAATGCAAGATCATTAAAACACACACAACAGCTGGTCATCTTGTCCTGTTTTCTGGGCCAGACTCAAGGGTAGTGAATTTTACTTTCAGGTATCTTTTTCTTGGCCATTTTTAGGAATGTGTGTTTGAGATGGGTGTTGTGCCAAGAAGGCAAGAGTCAGGACAAAAAAAAATAACTTATAATGGAAAGAAGACTTTTCATTGTTCTGGGAAGGAGCTGTAAGGCAATGCTTTTCATAAATTAGTTAGCACTCCTGTGAGTACCAAAGTGGGGGTCACTTGGAGCAAACAGACACTTATGAGGAGAGTCAAGGCTTAAAGGCCAACTAGCAAACCTGTCCTCTCCAGAATTTTAGAAAATGGAAAATAATAGAATGATAGTCAAATAATGATAGAATGATAATCATTTTCATTTAGAAAAAGAATGACAATCAGAAGATAATTGAAAAGCCCTTCAAGATCCTTTGTAAAGGCTATAGGCGGAACCGTCTGAATCAAGATACCAATAAGCCCGTTCTGTTGTGGTAGAGACTTCTGGTGTTCACGCATATGTGGTTCTCCTTTTCCTCTGGGCATTCTGGAGGGCTCTATTTTCCCATCCCTGCACTTAGGGAGGGACATACGATTACTTCTGGCCAATGAGCTATGGGTGGAAGTGATGTCATGTCACTTTTCAGCCAGAGCGTTTAATTGCTGGTGGGAGACCCTTCAGCTCTCCCTATCCGTGCCTTAGTGACTGTATTCCACACGGTATAACTGCCAGATGGTGGATCCTTCACATTTTGAGTCCCTGAGTGATGAAGTATCGCAGGACTCTCCTACAATTCCAGGCCTTGGCCTGAGAGAGTTGGTGGTGTTTGTTACCACAGCACAGACTAGCCTCTCTGACAAATACATTCATCCTGCCAATTTCTCTACTCATTCTTCACTTCCTTGGGACTTAGAAGAAGCCTGTATTCATCCTTAGAGAGTGGGGTGAATGAGTTGTACAAGTATACGTGGGAGGGAGGGGAGAAGTGAACAGGTGCATTTAGCTGGCAGAAGTGACTCTAGGATTGCTTCCAGGTGTGTGACATGAGGGAAGGATAAGGAGGAAGAAGGATGAGCTAAGAGATCTGTACAGTTTGCTCATTATTTCTGTGGGTGTTATGGTCTATCTTGGGGGGATCATGCTGCTATCTGCACAGATTTCCCCATGTCCATCCTGTGGCCTATCTGCAGAGGTCTTCCCCTGAGAAGGCTTTTTAAGGTGACTGAGCAGGAAGAAAATTGATTTGGAAAACATGACAGTTAAATCCATGGTCAGTTGTAGTGATTGAGGTTCCGGTGGCTCTGACCCTGGTGGTTCATAGAATTGTTTTGAAGACTGACTATGAAGGGAAAAATGTCAGCTCATCCAGCTCCATTTCATTTGAAGTCTTTGAGCGAATTTGAGAATCCTCAGTCATTAAGCACTAAAGTCAATTGGCAGAGAATAAATATTGTTATAATGTAATTTGCTCCAAAAATATTTCTCAACAGTAATGATGGCCATCATCCAAAAGACAGACAACAAGAAATGCGGGCACGGATGTAGAGAAAGGGGAACCCTCCTGCACTGCTGGTGGGAATGTAAATTAGTTCAACCATTGTGGAAAGCAATATGGAGGTTCCTCAAAAAACTCAAAGTAGAAATACCATTTGACCCAGGAATTCCACTCCTAGGAATTTACCCTAAGAATGCAGGAGCCCAGTTTCAAACAGACATATGCACCCCTATGTTTATTGCAGCACTATTTACAATAGCCAAGAAATGGAAACAGCCTAAGTGTCCCTCAGTAGATGAATGTATAAAGAAGATGTGGTACATATACACAATGGAATATTATTCAGCCATAAGAGGAAAAGAAATCCTACCATTTGCAACAACATGGATGGAGCTAGAGGGTATTATGCTCGGTGAAATAAGCCAGGCAGAGAAAGACAAGTATCAAATGATTTCACTCATCTGTGGAGTATAAGAACAAAGAAAAAACTGAAGGAACAAAACAGCAGCAGAATCACCGAACCTAAGAATGGACTAACAGTTACCAAAGGGAAAGGGACTGGGGAGGATGGGTGGAAAGGGAGGGATAGGGGGAAAAAGGGGCATTATGATTAGCAGACATAAGGTAGGGGCTGGGCACAGGGAAGGCAGGATAGCACAGAGAAGACAAGTAGTGACTCTATAGCATCTTACTACGCTGATGGACAGTGATGGTAATGGGGTATGTGGTGGGGACTTGATAATGAGGGGAATCTAGTAACCACAATGTTGCTCATGTAATTGTATATTAATGATACCAAAAAAAATATTCCCAATTCGGGGGAACTTTTATTCTTAAAAAATTTCTTTTACATCTTCATTGAGTATATTTATACAGACTAAACTGCACATATTTAAAGTGTGCAGTTTGATTAGTTGTGACGTTTCCCCCCCCATGAAGCCATTGCCACAATCAAGATAATTAACCCCCACCAGTTTTGTCATGTCTCTATGTAATACCTCCCTTTTATCCTTCTGCTGTCTTCAGCCAACCACTGATTTGCTCTCTGTCACTATAGGTTAATTTGCATCCTCTAGAATTTTATATAAATGGCCTGCAGTATGTGTTCTTTCTTAGCTGGGGGTAGAGGAGAGTCTGGCTTTTTTCACTCAGGGTAATTATTTTGAGATTCATCCATGTTGTAAGCCTGTAACAATAATTCATTCCTTTTTATTCCTGAGTAGTGTTCCATAACATAAATTGTTTATTCATTCATTTGTTGATGGACATTGAATAGTTTCTGGTTTTGGGCTTTAACAGATAAAGCTTCCATGAATATTCATGTACAAGTCTTTGTATGGGCATATGCTTTTATTTCTTTTCTTTTCTTTTTTTTTTACATTTTGATTATTTATTAATATTGTTAATATAATTTTTTAATTTTGGGGCATTTTGTTTTTATTTCTGTCAGGTGAACACCTAGGGGGTATAATGTCTGGATCAACTGGTAGGTGTGTGTTTAACTAAAGAAAATACCAAACTATTTTTTGAACTGATTGCACCATTTTAGATCCCACCAGTAGCTTATAAGGACTTATTTCTTCTAAGAGATTTTCTACTCCTTTGTCTCTCTCTTCTCCTTCTGGTACCCCTATTATGCAAATGTTTCATTTGGAGTAGTCTCACAGCTCTCTTAGCATCCTCTAAATTCTAGAGATTCTTTTTTTTTTCTCTGTTCCTCAGCTTTATTATTTTCCTTTTCTCTAATTTCCATCTCATTGATTTGTCTCCTCTACTTGCAGCAGTCTATTATGTATTACCTTCACTGTATTTTTCATTTCATTCCTGTATTCTTCAGCTCTGAGTGGCTCTTTTTCAAATCTTCTATTTCTTTGTTGAAATCCTCCCTGAGATCATCAATACTTTTCCACAGATCAGTGAGCATATTTATGACTATTATTTTGAAATCTTTATCAAGAAGATTGGTGATCTCTGTTTCATTTAGCCCTCTTTCTAGTGTCCTATCCTGTTCTTTTGTTTGGAATGGGACATATTCCTCTGCTTCCTCATTTTATCAGAGTTTCTGTGTTTCTTTTTTTTATTAGATGGATCTGCTATGCATCCTCGTCTAGAGAATAATGGCTTTATGAAGAAGGCATCATCTGGTGCCCAGAAACTCAAGACTCTTTGCTCACCTGTGCCTGGTTCTCATTTGCAGTGGAGCTGCAGTTGTTGGGGGGTTCTGGGTGGGGCCACCTTTCTGCCTGCCTACTGGCAATAGTTGGTCTCTGTCAGCAGAGACCCCCTGTGGTCTGTGCAGTGGTGATTCTGTGGGATCATTGTGGGAGGGGCTGCCCTCTGCCTGCCCTGCAGTGATGGCAGTGCTGCTGGGCCAATGGGCTGGGTGGGGTGGGTGCGCAGGGCAGTGGGGCTTGGGGCTGGACCACCAGTGAGGAGGAAGGAGCATTTGGAACTTGCTCCCACAGGCTCTCCCCACTTGGGTGAGAGTGGACTGGCTGAGAAAGCTGGAAAAGCCTCCATCTGCCTGCCAAGCAGCGGTATCTCCCTCTACCTGCCAGATAGCAAAATCTGAGCACTGCTAGGCCAAGCGGGATGGTGGAATGAGCCGCCAGTGAGGGGGATGGAGTACTTGGGTGCTCCTGCACATGCCTGACCAGCCATGTCCACCTATGCTGTCACCTGCAGATGGAGCTCTGTCAGACCCCCACCACGCTGGCACCCTTCCTGCTGCTGGCAGCTCCTTCAAACTGTTGCCTCTGTGTTGGATCACAGTGGGATGGGCCCAGCGTGCTTGTCCTCCACAAGGGGCTGGAGTCTCAGCCTCCCAGAGTGCTCCAGCTGTCCCTGGTGTCCATCTCCACTAATCACCAGGACCTAGTGCAATGTGGACTTATGTTCCCAGAGCAGATCTCCAGGGCCAGGTGTGCAGCCTTCCTGAGCACCTGTCCCTTCTCTGCTTCTTTTCTCTTTCTCCCACCTGTGGGCTGGGATGGGGTAAGGGCTTGGATCCTGCTCTGTTGGGGCTCTGCCACTTCACCCTTCTCTGTGTGGTTCTTTCTTCTTCACCAGGTGTAGATGTTCTGTTCAGCAGTCTTCTGGTGATTTTCAAGGTTAGTTGTGTTTGCTGTAATTCCTCTTTGGTGTGTGTGTGGGGAGGTTTCTGCCTTGCCTTCCTACTGTGCTGTCTTTTACCCCCCTCCTTGGCTAGTGGTTTCTTTTTGTAGATGTTTAAAAAGACTGAGGCTTAAAAACAAACAAGCAAACAAACAAACAAATAAATAGAATGAGTTTTTTTATTTATACAATTTTTGGTTTTTAATTCATTAATTTTCATTTAATCTTTGTTTCTTATTTCTGTTTTCTACTTGTTTATTGTTCTTTTCTAATTTTGAGTCACATGCTAAAATTAATTTCTTTTTTGTCTTTGATTTTTATTGATAAGGCTATTAATTTTTCCTTAAGGTAGTCTTTTGATTTATAGGTGGTGTTGTATAATGTTTTTGTTATTTTTTTCCTAGAAATTCTGCAATTATATATTATATTTTCTCTTTGATTCAAGACTGTTTTAAAAGTTTCTTGGTTAAAGAATCTCCCAATTTTCCAATTTTGTTAATAACATTTTTATAATGTTGCTTTCAGAGATTTTTTTTCTAAGTAAGGTTTCCATCTTGCCTTCCTGCTCCACCGTAGTTTTGCCAGAAGTCTGCGCTCTCTCTTATGTGGGTGGCCCTGCGGCCAGCGATGTTGAAGCGGTTTGCCTCCATTCACATAGCTCATAACTGGTCGAGCCAAAATTCAAAACTAGGGCTGGATGGCTCAAAATCTGTGCTTTTCCCACTCTCTGATAATGTGTTCTGACTGTCCTGTCCATCTCACCCGACCCAGAATCAGTTCATCAGGCAACTATTGGAGCATGCGGGTAAATAGCGGAGGCTGTTCCAGCGTCATCTCTACATCTCTTCTAAAAGGAAGACAGCAGCGTCCCTTTTCAAAGGTGACAGAACTGAGGCATAGAGGAGTCAAGTGACATGTGTAGGGCTACAGAAAAGTCTTTGGAAGAGATGGGGTATGAGTCCCAGGGCTCCTGGTGTCCAGGGACATGATTTGACAGTCCGTGTCCCACTAACACCAGAGACAATTTCATTGTAGGTCTGAGTGTATGACCATGTGGATGCTCCTGTGGCCTCTCAGAAGGGTGAGTAAACATCTGAGATCTGTGAACTGTCTCCCCTCTGTTGCTCTGTGGAGGAAGTGAGGTCCCTCTACACAATACTGTACATCTAGTTCCCACTGAATTATTGACTTAGAAGACATGCCCAGGCTCATCTACCACACTGAATGCCCAGCACACTTAGTAGGCTCCGAAAGTAGATTTAACATCTGTTTCTGGCAGCTCCTGGCTGAAGCTCTTCCAGGAGCAACTCTGAAGTCCTGGTTTTGAACTTTTCTCAGTTCCCTGAAATAAAAGAGAACGGGTGTTTTTCAGAAGACGTAGGGGGTAAGGAGGAGTTTTGTCTTAAAATTTTCACGATGTATTCCATGGTTATGGCAGGTGTGATTTAGTTTATACCTCTCTAGTAGCTCATGATGCTGCTGCTTAAGTTCCTCATCAGTTTGGAGTGGCTAAAAGCTTGCGTCTGCGTAGTAAGATGAATGGGTATCAGTTGGGTACCTATTCCCCTGGAAGATTTTTATCTGAACAAGATGGCAGAGCCTACTGGTACAGCACACAGAGCTGTTTGTCAGTGGCAGGGATGCCAGGCTTCAGCTACAGCTTTGCAAATTTACCAATTTGTATAGTCCTTGTCAGTGAATCTATAGTCCTGGGTTTCTTGGAGGAGCTCTGGAATTAGACTGATAAAAAGACATGATCCCACTCTACCTCTTTTAACCACCTAACCATGTTGCAACTGTCTGGATTTCTTCAGTTCCCCCCTCAAACAGCACATTCCTAAAGAGCAGGGAAGCCATTGGCAAGACAACAGACACTTTAGATTCTTGGCTGTTTTAAAGTTTTTATCTTTTTCTCACCCATTTGAAAAAAATTTATAAATAATACATGTTCCTAGTAGAATATTTAGAAAAAATAGGCAAAAGGAGCAAATAGGCTAAAAGAGAGGGAGGAAGGGAGATTAGACGGCAAGGTAGACCTTGGAAGAAAGAAGTTGAGATAGGTTACCTCAAAGTCATATCATCTGGGATGAACATGGTTAACACTTTGTAATATTTCCTTGCAGATATTTTTCTAGTATGCACATGAACACCACACACATGAAAATATTTGTCTTTGTTTTTAAATTGAGAAACTTCATAGGAAATAGGTATAAAGCTTGGATCATCAGGAAATGGTTGTCTGGTGACAGTGTCTGGGAGTCAGGGGCTCCTGCTGCTTGGAAAAGCAGAGGGCATCTCTTGGGAGCCCAGGTTGAGAAGACTGTCTCCAAATCAATAACTCAATAACTTTTTTTAATCGAAGTATCATTGATATACAATCTTATGTTGATTTCAAATATACAACACAGTGGTTTCACAGTTACCCATATTATTAAATCCTCACCCTATCTAGTGCGTTTACTATGTAGCAATGTAGAAAGATAGAAACTTGATAATCTTTGCTTTTAGGTTTATGTTACCTTAATGGAGAAGAATTTGGCTTACTGAAAAAAGCAAAGTTCTGCCCTGCCTTTTGGGCTTTTATAGAAAGTCTGATTTTTCTTCTAAAGGAGTCATAATGGGGCCCACTTTCCCAGAGGCTGCTTGCCCCAGAAGAGCGGCCTTTCATTTCTAAAAGCTGTTTGCTTCCAAAACCTCTCACATTAGTTAATTGGAAGTTAAAAAAGCATTTTCTTTCAGTCTCAGGACCTTCCCAGTTAGCCAATTCTTAGTGGCAAATAACACCTGAACCGTGAAAGCACACTTTGCCTGTGAGTGCCCCCGGGAGCCAGGCTGGGTTTGTATCTGTCCTGCTGCCTGCGCAGAATTCCTGAGCACTGGCTCTTACTTTTCAGATGCAAGTTTGGCATTCTGCTTCTTCAGGCACTGAGTCCAGAGAGTACAGTCCTCATTTACTATTCAGATCCACACACCACTTCCAAACAAAGATTTGTTATCCCCATATAAATTCTTCATCTGTAGTTTGCAAATATTGACTGCATCCCCACTTTGTGCCAGATGCTAACCTTGGCACTTGGAGCCGCTAGGTGAATAAGACCCATTCCCTTTTTTCAAGGAGCTCCTGTCTTGTGGAGCAGGCACACATGTAAACAGGCCTTGATGGTTCTGTGTGGTAGGTATAGACAAGGTGTTATGAGCACTGTGGCGAAGGGATCAGAGGAGGTTGTTAATTAACACTTAATAAAACATAGGCTTGAAAACATTCGGGCATTCAGTAAGTAAATAATTACTGCCTAGCTTGTATTTTAAGAAATACCTTTTAAAATCTGTGTGTAGTAAATGCTTTTCTTTGCCTTGCCTTATCTTAAAACTGTGGGTGCAGTGGAAGATTGGTGTAGAAGGAATAAAGATGTAGGTCAGGGTCTCAAAGTTCACAGTCTAGTCACCAGGTGGCTCAACTGTAGACTAACTTAGTGTGAACCATGCACAAAACTTCAGAAATAGGAAATAAGGTTGAGTTTCCTGAAATCCTTCCTTGTTTCCTCAAAAATGAGTTTTACGTTTCCTGGGCCCCCACAGCACTTTGTTTATGTTTCCATCGTAACTTCCTGCTGTAAGTAGTTACGTACATACCTGTGCTCTCCTCAGAATGTAATTGCCTCTCAGAATATCAGTCTCTTAAGGGTAAAGGCATGCATTAAAAAGTCCATTTAATTCACTCCTATTCTGAGGTAAAGATAAGCACCAGAAAGACTACTGTTGATAGTTTATATCAATAGTGACTTTTGCTTCATTAAAGCTGAAGAAAGTGTAGGAGAAAAGACAAAAACAGTTTTATAAGAGAAGGAAATCACCTGGGGCCAGAATGAACACCATAATACTTAATCACAGATTGGATCTCTTTTGAATGCTCAGAGTGAGGGTCTGGGTTAGAGGAGCTCGGGTGTATGTGTGTCGGTGAGGGGAAGGGGTGGTATCAGAGTTCGCTGAAAGCCCTTTCCTGCCTTCTGCTGCTTAGTCAGTCATTTTAAGTAATGGAAGTGAGAATCAATATATATATTTATCAAGTAAGTAAAATATTACATTGGATCTTAATTATAGGACTAACCACTATCTGTCACTGGAGATTGAAAAGGTATCTAGGGGACCTTGACCACCCCCTGGGCTAAGGGGCCACAGGCCTGCACCTCAGGATTCTAAGGTGATACCATTTGAAATTGGTTTTTAGATAAGAGTTTTTATTTGCACCTAATGCTGTGAGATTGTTACCTTTTATTTCATTCAGGTGTCCTGCAGTGCTTTTCCCAGAATGATATAACAGAGCGAATAGAAATTCTGAAGAGAAGGAAAAGATAGAGAGAGGAAGGAGGGGAGGGGAGAGAGGAGAGATTTTTCAGGAGGGGAAAACATGAACCTAACATTCAAGGGAAAAAACTACAATAGAAAGATCACAGGGATTCAGAGAAACATTATCTTGTATTTAAAATGAAGATAGTTACATTTATTTATTTATTTATTTAGTATCATTAATGTACAATTACATGAGCAACAGTATGGTTACTAGACTCGCCCCATCATCAAGTCCCCCCAACAAACCCCATTACAGTCACTGTCCATCAGTGTAGTAAGATGCTATAGAATCACTACTTGTCTTCTCTGTGTTGTACAGCCGTCCCCGTGTCCCGCCCCTACATTATGTGTGCTAATCGTAATGCCCCTTTTCCCCCCTTGTCCCTCCCTTCCCACCCATCCTCCCCAGTCCCTTTCCCTTTGGTAACTGTTAGTCCATTCTTGGGTTCTGTGATTCTGCTGCTATTTTGTTCCTTCAGTTTTTTCTTTGTTCTTATACTCCACAGATGAGTGAAATCATTTGATACTTGTCTTTCTCCACCTGGCATATTACACTGAGCATAATACCCTCTAGCTCCATCCGTGTTGTTGCAAATGGTAGGATTTATTTTCTTCTTATGGCTGAATAATATTCCATTGTGAAAATGTACCATATCTTCTTTAGTCATACAGTTACATTTTTAATATACAAATAAGGTGCAGTTCAAATTCAATAGTATGAGTGAGATTTATCCAAAGAAGAGATAGAGCTGGTTGTAATTTAGTACAAGTCACTGGGCTAATGGCTATTTGAACAGTAAGTAGCTTAGTATCCTTTTTGAAAACAATTTAGCCGATTCTCCTATGTAAGTGACTGTGGGAAGAGAGGGATTTTTGTTAATGTTTACATCATAAGATTTAGGAGAGGTTTAAAAAAATCTGGAGCTAATTATAAAAGTGCTACTGATGAAGTCTCTTAGACACAATGGTGGAGTCATAATGATCCCTATTTAATATACATAAAGAATTAGGGATAAAAAGCCATTTTTTAATTAAGGCTCTATCTAGATTGGCCATTAATAAGTTAGTTAATGTGATTTCTAGCATAACTGGAGTGCTGAAGAGTTTGTGGCTAGTTCTGGTGGTACCACTAGTATTGCTAGTGAAGAAAATGTGCTGGCATCATAAACTGGAGAATATGATCCAGGCATGGGAATTAATTATACTTACAATACTGAGTTTAAATGCTAAGTTAAAACCATTCCTTCAATTTCTATTCCAAACTTAACTTTGTTAGCTAATTAAGAAATCCTGAAGGAGGCTTTCTTACTTTGTTAACTAATTGAAGAGTTATATGGTGGAAAGTTACAATTTCCATATATAAAAGTGAAATTGCTAGAACACTAATAACATTGTTTTTACCAGGCATATTTACTAGTAATAACTTCTGTGGATATTCCATTGAATAGCAAGATCTGGGAACTTTGTTCCCCAGTCATCAGTGATGCTTACCTCTCTTGCTTGCTCAGTGTCATTCTTTGCCACAAATGATGGCAGCTAGGATGTCTGAGTTCTTAGAGTCATTCTCCTAATATAAAAGGAGGGGTAGTGTGTGTGTGTGTGTGTGTGTGTGTGTGTGTTAGGCCTACAGCAAAACTGGGTAGTATAAAGTTGCTTTTTTTTGGTTCTGGTTTCTTCTTTATGCATCTTGCCCTATCCCCAACCATTACCAACCCATCTCCCATTCAGTAAGGGCTTTAGCATTAAATTTTAACAGTTTTTATCTTCTTGTTGGTGTGTGAGCCAATCTTAATGATCCCTTGGATTCATCTGTGTGTATAGTGGAGATGGCAATATTTTCATATCTTTTCCGAGGTGCAAAGCCCTGGCAGTGGTGAATAAGCACCACCAGGTCCTTCTGGAAATTTTTGTTGAGAAAGCCATAAAAGAGAGGGTTTATGCAAGTAGAAACCATAGCAACCAAGTGGCAAACTACAAATACCAGGTCATGGTGGCAGCTCATTAGCACCTCATGATACCAGTCAAAGATGATATTGAATATGTTCAAGGGCAACCAGCAGGCCCCAAAGGTCACCACAATGGAGATCAACATCGTGCTGATCCTCTTGTTCTCACTGAGCCGGCTCTCGCTGTCCCTCTTCCTGTCCACCTTCCCATTTCTCCTGTGGAGGCAGATAATAATCTTCAGGTAGCAGATGAGGATGAAGCTCAGAGGGACACAATACTGGAGCATAAACAGGGAGGTGGTAAAGAGGAGCTGGTTCATTTTGGAGGGCCAGTTCTCAACACAGGCCACACGGTGGGTGTAGATGTCAGTGGGGACAGAAAGGTTGTGGAAGGGCTCATCCGTGAGGTGGTAGGACAGGAGGAAAGGAATAGACAGCAGAAGGGAAAATAGCCAAATCAGTGTGATACCCCAGTAGGCATGAGACACACTGGGCTTCCAGCCACGGGGGTTCACAATCAGCTGATATCTTTCAACTGCGATTAACACAAGTGAGAATATGGATACAGAGATGGAGACACTCTGCACATAAGAAGTGAGTTTACACATGGTATCCCCAAATATCCAGTGGTCCATCAGAGTGTAGATGACAGTAAAAGGGATGCACATGACACATACCAAGATGTCAGAGAGGGAGAGATTGGCAATCAGTATGTTGGTGACGTTCTGTGCTTCTCTCTGCTTCTTAAAGATGATAATGATGAGAGAGAGGTTTCCAAAAAGGCCCACGATGAAGACCACAGTGTAGACTATGAGTAACAGGAGCAAGACTAGAGAAGGTGGTTGACAGGACTCAAAGTAGAAAAATGCGGAGTCATTGCTCCTTGCATTGTTTGTATTAGATGCTGGATGGTTTAGGGAAAGTTCCATTATGTCAGGGTTGTAAGAAGAGCTTTTCTAAGCTTACTTGTATTTGGGTGGGTATTTTGGCCATCAGTTCTTGGGAAGTACTTGCTGTGAGGCTTCCAGTGAGTAATTAGGAAGGTTTGATCTTCCTCGATCTTTTTCTGTGCTTGATGGAAATCATAAACAACTGGCATATGCTCTTGAGACCCTAAAAAATTAAACAGAACCCAGAATATTAATGCAAGTTCTTAATAACCTGGACAATTCAACAGTTTTGTTGATCTTCTTGGTCTCACTGAGCCGGCTCTCGCTCTCCCTCTTCCTGTCCACCTGGAACGGTGGTGGAACAGTGTCCTTGACATTGATATCCAGGAGGTCTCTCTATCCGTGCCTTCTCTCATCTCGGGGTGTTTATTTGTCCCATCAGAACAGCCTTTAGAGCTAACGAGGAAAGGCACATGACAGCGTTCTGTTAATCGTGTAAGGTAGCCCATATATATGTTTTCACTCCTCTTGCCTTCTGTCTTTTGTGTGTGTCTGTGTGCACTGTGGAGGCCAGAGTACTATTTGGAGTTCTGACAGGTGTCTCACTATTTGGTGCCTGTATGACTTTGGCATAAGTCAATTGTCTTTTCTGCTCAGTTTTCTTACCTGTAAAATGGGAATAAGCAATGTCCATTTGAGTTGTTGGGAGGACTACAAGATCATACAACTGAGTTTGTCCCTTGGCCCCAGCATAGAGCACATGGAAGGTGGTCAATATAAGTGTGCTGAATAGAATTTGTTACCTCCATTGCCCAGAGCTAGGCTATAGCCTTGAGTCTGGAGGCAAGGACACTGATCAGGCCTGCTGTGGCGTAGCCTACGTCTTCTCATCTCTGTATTTTCCCGCTCTCTAGGGCTGAAGCTATACTGTGCACAGGCAGTTTCTGGGTACATTGCTCAGATTCTGGAAATCAAGGCAAGGTAGTCAGTGCCCTGTGGGCTATTACTCAGAATTTACTTCATTTAGAAAGCGTTCCTTCAATTCTCCCTTCCTGTGCAGAGGAAGGGGTTGCTGTGATCCTATGGCCCAGCATGGTTTAGGGGAGCTGTAATTTCCGTGGAATTATTCATACCAGGATACACAACAGGCACAATGAACTTCCCACCATTCTAAGTGCTAAGATTTCTGTCGCAAAGAGTACACATTGAAAGAAGACAAAGGGAAAAAACCCTCATCTTGACTTCTTCTTTAGGAATTTGAAGAAAACAACATTGATCAAGGAAGCTGAGCAGTAGGAATGAAAGAGAACAAACCTTTATTTGATGTTTGAAATTACCCTGGACCGCTCTCATATTCTGAGTTCAGAGGCTTAGCAGATTCTTATTGGAAATAAATCACCTTAAGAATACTTGTTGTATCTGTTAGGATTTCAACAATAAACACTACAATGAAGAGCACCATAAAAATCCCACAGATGAATAGACGCCGTTGATAAAGACAGTATTTTATAAAGAAAGGCCCAAGGAAGAGATCTGTGGCTCAGATGTGACGTGGTGAGAAGTAGAAGTAGCACAATTTATAAACAGTGGTGTTCGCAATGAAGGGGTAGGGCTTGGATGATTAAGGGGTTAAAGAGACCGAGAGTTCACAGGTACTGGCTGAAGGGGAAGGTTAAGAAAGATTCAAGCTCTTTGTGACAGTCAGTGGACCAGAACTATACATGAAAAGTAGGAAGCTTTGATTGTTTACAAAGACCTCCTACCAAGCAGGCTTCACTTGGCAGAGAGCAGGAATGAGAAGAAGTGGCCGTAATTGCATGTACCGATTGGTATGCTCATTCTGGCATGTTTCTTGACATGTCCTGCTAACTAGTTGTTTGATCTCGTGCAAGTCACTTCCCTTTTCTAGGCCTCAGAGTCTTCAATTGTCAAATGAAATTTAAAAAATAGCCTCCCTATTTCATGCCTTGGTATAAGGGTCAATGAAATAATATCGTTCGAACAACCTATAAACTGTTAAACACTGGGCAAACTCATGTGCGCTATATCGCTGTTACTATTACCCGTGTTGAGTGTTTCAGTCGATTGGACTGAATTGGCCTAACCCCCATCCCCTGGAGAGCTGTGAATGCTTCCACATCTGCTGTGCTATTTATTTCTCCAACATCAGGTTTGCTGGAAAGAGGTGGGCTTCTTATATATCCATTTCATAGACAGAAACCAAAGTACCGGAAGTCAAGAGCTTAGCTTAAGTGAAACAAAACAGCAAAGTCTTGTACTTTTTTACTCCCCAACTTTTATTGTCTATAAGAAAGAAAAGATAGGTCTCCTGCAAAGAAAGGTCTGAATAAGTTTTCTCCTTACAGATGTGGAATTCATACAGTTTTGTGGGGTTCCTAGCAGATTGGTAATAGAGACGGTAATAAACATCAGGAACCCTTGCCCATTCTTGTCGATCTGACTTGTCTGGGCTGAGTCAGTGGGGATCACTCATCACCTTGCAACAGCACGTCTGAAATTTAGTAGAAACCTCTTTGCTCTCTTCTTTGCTGATCAGCAGCAAAGTGCAAATGAGCTCCTCAGTCTGTAAATGCCCATAGAGGCTTGCAGATCAGAAAGGCCAGAAGGTTAGATGGACCTCATCTGGGAGGGAGTCAGAAGGGAATGCTGGAGTCGCATCCTCCAGTGCCTGCTGCACAGCACAGAGAAGATGAACAGGAAAATCTCCAATATGGACTTGACATGACAGTGTAGGATTTACACTTTACATAATTGGTAACTATTAAGTTAAAATATTTAAACCCTGCCTATCTGGAAGCAAAATAATGCTAAGCTTTGATTCATAAAAAAATTCTTGGAATACATTTCTATTTTAGGGAAGTTCCATCTTTGGCTTGTTTGGTTAGAAATGACCCAGATATGTGAGATTTCAAATTACTAAACTGACATTCTACCCCCAGATGTGAGTAGCATATGGTGGAGGTAGGTAATCTTCAGTTTTTAACTTGATTGTATCTAGCTCATAAGGCACATGCCTTGAATTGGCTCCATTTATACCTTTTAATGCAAAAGTTCAACAGTACATTACATAATTTTTGGTAGTTTTGTGTTTAAAAGTCAAGATGAACACAATAAGGACATTATTGTGCCAAAGTCTCTATATGCATATTTATTTCTGTGTCAATATGTCTTTTGTTAGTGTCTCTCCCTCTGTCTAAACATACAGCTCTTTTTGAGGAGACTGAGGAGTAGAGTTTGTGTGTATCTGCCCCTTGGACTCTCTGCTTGTCTCATTGTCGTCTTCTCTTTCTGCCTGTCTCATTCTCTTCTCTGTTTCCCCCTTTCCCTTAATTGTCTATAACACAGAAAAACTAAAGCATATTTTAGATTATTTGTTGTATTTCATTTGGTGCTGTGGTATTTTGACTTGGCAGAGACTGTTACATTTCTGACATGCTATGCTCATTTGCACAGGTGTTGTGGCTTTGCAGTTAACTACATGTGCTCTTCCCACTCAGTTTTATGCTCTTTCCACTATTTTCTGTTACCTCCTGTTTTATATTTTTTGAAATTTTTTTTGTATTTGCTGTTATTAATCTTAAAAGCAGATAAGTGGAACATTTTCTATGTCTTTTATATTAAACAATTTCCTATGTAACTTCAAGGAGTTGGTGGCCTTGGGCAAAGTGAAGTTTTACATAATACCCACCCCCAAATCTGTATGTGGGTCCCAGAATAGGCCAGGACCACACTGCAAGCATTCCCTCATGGAGCTCTCTCTCCTTTTCCTTAAGCCTCCAGGAATACAGATTTTATGGCTGTGTTGATACGGATAACACCTCAGACTTCTTTGGGGCTTAATGATTTTAAGTACCACCCCATTTATTAATTCATTCAAGAATTAAAGTGCTGTGAAGGTGGGCTGTCTTACTTGATATCTGCAGCAGTCCTGCACTCTAGATAGGTATAATACTTTACTTCTGATTTTACAGACATGACAACTGTAAGACCCTATGACTTGCTCGTGTTGTGTAGTTAATAGAGTTAGTAGCAGAGCCATGAATAAGACTTCTACTTTCTAAAGCATGCACAAAGCAGTATTTCTAGTTTATTTGGTTATTTCATTAAAAAATTCAATCATTTGTGTTCCATGAAAGTAAATATAACAAGAATCTCTATAAAGACACTCTTAGTATTTTACCTGAGATCAGAGAACCGTATTAAGTAAATACAGAAGAATCAAGAGATGAATGCCTATTCTTTCACAGCCTTATTAAAAAGTGTAATTGGCTTGGTTATTCTACATCATGCAAACTCCCTATCCTATTCAACTATTCACCTATTCCAAAAAATCTAATTTCACATGTATCTACTGCAGAAGTGTGTGTTTTCTTTTAAGATTTGGGGATAACTTTGCTCATCCATTCTTTTATTATATGTACTTTGATTTTCTTTGCTGGTGAATGCTTATCTGTGTTTCCTTGAATTTGACAATTGCCTGAGTTCAGTTATTAGTGGAAAATATACACATTTTATTTCCCAAAGCCTAATATTTATCTTTAAAATCAAGCTAGCACAGTTTGTCTGAATTGGCTTTCATTTTCTGTGAAGCTTATGACTGAGCTTGTCATTATAGAGAATATTGAGGTTTTTAATTCTTTAAAATAACAGCACATGAAATGTATTCAGAAAGGAAAGCTCAACTCTGCCAATGAAATAAGTTTACCAGGTATTTATGTTTATTTACAAACATAAACAAAAAGTAATTAAAGCTCCATTGTGCTAATACTAGCATGTGGTGATTTCTTTTGATAACTTTCTTAAAATGGTGCATTCTAGAGCTTGTGGGGTTGTTTTTTAGGTCACATAAGCAAGAAGACATCTGGTAAATTAGGCCTGAAAGCACAATGGTTCTAACTTTTAATGATCTCACATATTTTAAAGCTGGATTATTTTAACATGAAATAAATATTTGAAAAACACATTTGCAAGATTTTTCTTTAGCATAATAGAGGTTTGTTTCCCAGTTTCTTACCTGTTGGAAATTGCAAGCTCTGTTTCTGTTCTTTTCATCTTCTACGTGTTTTCTTTCTTCATTTCTGTGATTATTTTTCTAAGTTTATTTCTCTGTCAAAAGATGACATACTAGCTTCTCCTCCAAGTCACAACATTCTCTTCTCCCTTCTTGGCTTATTTACCCACCAAATAATCCATAGCCTCATTTCAGAAGCTGCTGCCAGAGTTGAAATCATCGCACAGAGGATTGAGCTCTGGAATCTGGTAGAATCTGAAGGCCACTGAAGAGCCAGAAGGGAGGAGTCAGAAATCTCAGCAGCAGTGAAATTAGATGGAGCTGTTTAAAAGATGTATTCAAATGTCATTTTCAGTCACCTTATAGAGATGATAAGGGTGCTTCTTGAAGATCTGTGGCATTTTCTGGCATATATAATAACTTTGCACTTCCTGAAAAATTAGCTTTGCTAGAATCAGACACTTTATTTAAATAATCATGGAAAATTATTAGTAAGCATGAATTGTTGTTCTTAGAGAATTCACTAACAGTTAAGAGACAGGTTTTATTTCTGATTTTGCTATAATTTATGAGATTAAAAAAATGCTTTTAAAATTAAAATTAACCCATGTTCCTCAGAGAGTATGGATTATTATTTAAGATTTTCATCAGCCACTTTTAAACTGACAATTAAGCTGCTTAAATAAAAGTGGGGGACTGAACAGTCCTCTTCAATATTAGAAAAGTTTGCAAGAAGGTTATTCCTTATCGTTGCAAAAACTGAAAAAAAAGAGATTTATATTAAATATAAGAAATATTTTCTTATAATGAGAGTGTTTGAAGGCTTTGAACAACAAGGTTATGGAGTATCAAGTGTGGTTGAAGATATTTCCGGCATGACCCAGTGGACAGACAAGCGGCATTCTGAAACATTTCCTAACCGAAGGATTCAGCGATGGAGCCTGGAATTGTAGAACTAAGCCATGTGAATCACTTCTGTTTCCCTGCCCTATATACCAAACTAAACAATAAAAACTCAAAATTCCGAGGTAGTCAACACCATTGAAATTGTGTGTTTGTTTTATAGAACCCTGCCAAGTCACTGGCTGGATAGAGGAGGTGGCAGTGGGGATGGGGGTGTGCAGCCGTGGGAGCGGTAGCCAATCTCGTCCAGCAGACGTGGTCATAGTAGTTCAGGGCCCATATGTCTTCTTTCTCTGGCCACTTTTTAGTGGTATTCCATTGCTTATTTAACTGTTTTTACTTGAAGTATAGAGAATAGCAAACTTTGAAAGAGTTCAGGGCTTATTGAAAAACAAGTATCTTTGCTGTATGTACAATACTGGGAAAAACTAGTGGTGGCCACAAGGGTTGGTGGATACTAAGAAATCATTTTAGTCATTTGTGATATTGGTGAAGATTTTGAGGAGCAACTTGGTAGGACAGTGCTTGCTCTTAACCTGAATTCTCTCATATTACCTAACTGGGTCACCTTGAGCTCTGAGCTTTTTCATTCCTTTTCTGTAAGGTGAATATTGCCATCTATCTATCAGGATTATTTTGAAGGTTACTAATAGCACATAGTAGATATTCAATAAGTGGTAGCTATTATTGTTTTTAAGAATTTCCCTTAGTAGAAGTAAATAATCCAGGCTAAGAGCAGATTTAATTTTTTCTATTGCTTTATCTCTTCCTAAAGAAAGTCTAGAACGAGTGTGAGAGATTGAGAAATGGTGAAACCAGAGTAGTTTTTTTTAATTTTAAGGGGATATTTGGTATAAACCTGTGTTGTCCTTACTGATGATAAAATTTAGTGAGCATCAAGGTTTTGTTTGCCTCAGTTAAAATTCACTGTTTTAATTGCAAAAAGTTAGTTTATAGACTGCCTTGGATGGCAGACAATGTAGTTGATAAAAGTATCTGAAGACAAAACTTAAACTGATTTCTCCTCTCTCTCTAGAATCCTTACAACTTTGATATTTGCTTTCTTATAATAAATGCTTAATTTTTAGTTATATAACATTTTACTGTCTTTAATTTTTAATGTTCTCTGAGCTCATACTTTTACCATATTAGGGAAAATCAAGATTGAGAAGCATTTAAAAATATGTAAGTAGTATCTAAACTCAAAGTCCCAGTCATCTGTGTTATAATGCACTGATTATACCAGAAGCTTGGTAAAAAAAGGCTTCCAGTTTTTTTCTCACTGCGTTACAGCTATGTTTCCCTCTGTTAAGAATACTCTGTTAATAGCTCTCTCATGATATGCATTTTAAAAAGAAATTCTGTTACGACTGAACTGCTTGAATCACTGTTTTTTCCTTAGATTTCAGTAGATCCTAGATGGCCTATTTACTCACTAAAGTTTAGAGTATCACCTTAAGACCTGGGCAAGACGGGCCCTGCTGTGATCTTGTACTTAGGGGACCCACATAGCACAAACGTTCAAAAAGTGTCATGTGGGATCCAGCATTCAGCACTGGGAGAGCACAGTCTGAAATCCAGACATTTACTTTAGTGACTGACACCGTTCCAGCCCCAGGTATACTTCTCTTCCTTACTTGCCGATGCTCTTGAAACAAAAGGTGATGTGTCTGAACGTCATCAAGGCTGTGGGTGTTGGTGTTGGTTATGGACGGCTTTGGAGTACGAGGAAGATTTGTATGGCAAAAGTTCTTACGTGCAAGAAAAGACAAACTGATTAACCTAGCATAAATGCAATAGATTCTTGCATAATGAATTATTATTTTCCAGTACTGCTAACCATCCATTGTCTTATTTGTCTTTATGTTCCAGTTTGTGGCCCTATTCACAAATCAGGGTGATAATTGTAACAGTGGTCCATAGCAGCTGAGGAATATTTTGCAATATTAAACAATTCATATTGCTCTTAAAGTTTACATACAAAGGTCCAGACATATGTGTT
This sequence comes from Manis javanica, assembly GCF_040802235.1. Taxonomy (NCBI): domain Eukaryota; kingdom Metazoa; phylum Chordata; class Mammalia; order Pholidota; family Manidae; genus Manis; species Manis javanica. The sequence goes on along the minus strand of NC_133169.1, from coordinate 85,077,308 downwards.
GACATTGGCAATGGATGAGCCTTGAACCCTAGAATTGTGAGTAGTTCTGCTTTTATAAAACCACATAATATGATTTAATTAGTTTTTAAAATATTTACATAAGTTTCAACTTTATTACAATAATTTTACCTAAAATTTGGTATTTGTTAATTATGATTTATATATTGCCTTTTAATTCTGTAGATAATTTTGGTCAGTTTAGAAAGGTAATATTTGAAAAAATATGTGAATCATTTTAATTGAGTTTTCATGTTTTATATATATATTTTGGTGACAGTATCTTCAAATTTTATACATGTTGAGTAAATTATATTTTATTTTTAATCCTTTAGATCCTTACTGGCAATATGACACAAATTATGAAAAAAGCTTGTTTATAACAATGTAACTAATGCTTTTGATGAAATTAAGGTAAGAAAAAGAAACTTTATCTAATATATTGTTATTTATGAATTATGTATGTCTTTGTTTTGTTATTCATCTATACTTTGTCAGCTTATCAACATTATATCCAGAAATGTGCAATAATACTTAAATTGAATTGTCTTTGATGTCTGGTCAACTTTGTTTTTTTAAAATTATAGCTTTACACATGTATTTTTATTTTGTCAAGGTATGTGGATTAAACATTTATTTAGTAGAATGTTTCATAACTAAAATTTTTAGGAATATGGGTATGGGGTTTCATTTATATTCTTGCTCTGGATCCTACAAATATTAGACATGAGTCTGGTTAGAAGTATCTTACTTGTTTATTTTAGGTTTTAATTATTTTTAAAGCAAATTTTTAAAAATTAAAGTATCATTGATATACAATCTTATATTGGTTTCAAATGTACAACACAGTGGTTCAACAGTTAACCTATATTATTAACTCCTCACCCCCTTATCAATGTAGTAAGACATTACAGAATCATTAACTGTATTCTCTGTGCTGTACTGCTGCCCCCGTGACCAGCCTGTAGTGTGATTATGAACCATTGTGCCCCTTGATCCCCTTCTCCCTCCCTCCCCCAACCTCTCCCCTTTGGTAACCACTAGTCCCTTCTTGGTGTCTATGAGTCTACTGCTATTTTGTTCCTCCTGTTTAAAGCAAATGTTTTTTATTTTAATAAAAACTTGGAGAATAACATGAAGGGGGAAATAATCTTAATATCACCACTGTGATAGTCAATTTTAGCATTTTAGAGAATTGTCTTCTCCAAAATGGGTCTTAAATCCATCTTTTTCTTTCCATTGCTATTCTAACTCCCCCCACTCCAAGCCATCATCATTTTTCCACTAGGACTAAAACAGTCGTATAGTTATTTGTCTCCCTGTATTTTCTTTTACCTCCTTTCAATCATTTTTCCACACTGTATTGATTTTTGGAAAAAAATATAGATTAGTTCATGACACTTCTTTACCTAACGCCTTTCAACCGTGTCTAAGAAAATATGAATTCCTTACTATTGCTTACAAAGTCTTTTATGATGTAGTTCCTGTTTACCTCTCCAACTTTATCTCTTCTCCGTATCACTCCTTCTTCATAATCCATTAAGTCCTTCCCAACTCCAGTTTTAGGAAGAAGTTTTAGTAGGAGACAAGGATATCTTCTTCATTCTACAGGTAGACATCTGTGAGCTTGATTGTTAAAAGGCAGCTAAAGTGATCCTTCATTCTTTGACAGTGCCTGCTTTTCTATCTGTCTTCTTACAGGATCCTACCTTCCCCTACCTGTCCCTGGAGATCAGGCTTGGAGAGCAAGCGCAGAGCTAGAGTTGGAAATTGGTGACATACATCGGGAGGTATTTCCAAGGCACTACTCCTTTACCAATGATAATCAATTTTATGGGTAGAGCATAACTTAACAAGTTTCCTATTAATGGTCTCCCCCCATTCTCATTATAAAAACATCACATTATAAATAACAAAATTTGTGGCTAAATGTTAGCCCACTTTCATTTCTAAGAATTATCCTAAAGAAGTAACAGTTTGGGACACAATGATGTTTGAACATGTTGAATATATTTCCAACTCCAGACCTAATGCTATGACAAACAAATATGTCAAAGCATAAAATTCTCCAAAAGAGCTTTAGTGTTTATTAATTAGGGTTTGATTTGGAATGTTGGGGTCAGTTGGTTCCAAATACTCCTTTCATTTATCTCAAGCTTGGGTATTCCTCGAAATGCAAGCCCCTCTCTTCTGCACCCTCTTACCCATTTCATTCAGAGCTTCATATGGTGCTTTTCAGAGAATATATATATTCAGCCAATCCTCAGTGAAGGATTCCACACTTATGAATTCACCTACTCACTGCAATATATTTGTAACCCCAGAGTGCTTTCATGGTCATTCATGGCATGTGCAGAGTGGTACAAAATTTCAATCACATGATGAGTATGTTCCCAGTTGGGGTTGAAAAAGGCAGCTATTCTGACTTCTTGTTTTAGTTCTTCTGCTGTACACAAGTGTCCTTTTTGTATTCTGTTTTCTATTTAGTGTTATTTTTTTTACATTTTTGTTTTTTTTGTTGGTGATTTCACTGTTTAAAATAGTCCCTCAGGTGTAGTGCTGCAGTGCTGTCTAGTGTTGAGTGCAAGAAGGCTGTGTGCACCTTACAGAGAAAATATGTTCGATAAGCTTCATTCAGGTATGAGTTATACTGCTGTTACAGTATATTGATATATTAAATAAATTATCTTTAAACAAGAATGCTCAAAACAAGGTTATGTATTGCTTGGTTGATAAAAATGTGACTATTTTCCCTGGAAGCAGTGTTTCAGCATTCACTAATTCAGTGCTCATGGCAACTTTATAGAACACGACTACCATACATAACAAGAATTGGCTCACACACTCTCTCTCTAGTATACCATTGCCATTTCAGACCACTTCTTTTCCAACATTGTGGAATTCATTCCATTTAAATATATTCCTCTTTCACTTTGCTGTCATTTTCTGATCTAGTTCATTATCTTCTCTCTCACCTCTATGGTCAACAAAGATTAATGTAGTTAAATTTTTTTATCTTTAATGCCTTTTGCCTCTTATTTAAGAAATTCTTCCATATCCTGAGGTCTTAAAGGTATTCTCCAGTACAGTCTTTTAAAAGATTTTCAGTTTTGAGTTTCACATTTAACTTTATAATCTACTTGAAATAGATATTTTACAGTGTAAAATAGAAGCACGATTTCATTTGTTCTCACAGATGTTTGAATGTCCCAGAACCATTTATTGAAAGGACAGTCTTTCCCCCACTGCTTTGCAGTGCCATCTTTGTCATTTATCAGCAGTGTTGTATAGGTCTATTTCAGTCTATTTTGTTCTATTTGTCTTTTGACCACTGTTGTGTCAATATCACACTATATTAAACATTGTTTTTTATTAGTCTTGTCACAGAATAATTCTTGCTTATTCTTGCTTCTTCAAGAGTAGCATGCCTATCCTTGATCATTTCTGTTTCCTTATCAATTTTAGCATCAGCTTCTCAAATCCTACAAATAAACTGCTAGTGATTTTTATTGGGATTGCACTGATTTTGTAATTTATTTTGGAAGAGTTGAAATATTTCCAGTGTTGAGATCTTCCAAATTGCATAGATATGGCATATCTCTCTATGTATTCAGGTCTGTAAATTCACTCAATAAAGTTTATAGTTTCCATATAGAGATTGGAATATTCTTAAGATTTGTTCTTAGATACTGCATATATGTTATGCTATCATAGTTGATATTTTAAAAATGTTTTCATTTTAATTATTTCTGATATATAAAAATACAATATGATTTTGAAAATTCATTTTGTATTCAGTCATCTTGCTAAAATGTCTTATTAACTTGATTAAAGATGGCGGCATGAGAGGTGAGACAAAGGACTCCTCCCCAAACCACATGTAATATGAAAATATACTTAATACAACTAATCCTGAAAGAGCAGCAGGAAAGAAGGCTGCACGAGACTGCATGCACCCAGGGAAATGAACAGACCTCATGGACCAGGGTGCCAGTGACGCTCCCCTGTGAACCCTGACATTGTTCCAGGGGCTGAGCAGCTCCAGGGAGTAGAGCTTCTGGGCACTAGAGGATACCACATACAAATATGAAACGTCAAAGGAATCTGGTTCAAACCAAAATCCCACAAACACCAGAAAGAGGACCAAGTGAAACTGAACTCATCAATCTTTGAAAGATATTTCAAAATAAAAATCATAAACATGCTCATGGAGCTACAAAAAAATATTCAAGAACTCAGGGAGAAATTCAGGAATGAGATACAAACATTCAAGAGTGTACAGTATCTTAAATACAGGATTTAAAAGCAGATTAGATAAGGCAGAGGAGACAGTAAATGAAATATAAATTAGAGAACAGTAATATGAAGAAGCTTAGGCAAATAAAGAAAAAAGGATCTCTAGAAATGAAAGAATATTGAGAGAACTGTGTGACCAATCAAAAGGGAACAATATTCGCACTGTAGAGGTACCAGATGAAGAAGAGAGAGTAAAAGGGATAGAAAGTCTTGGAGGAGGTAATTGCTGAAAATTTCCCCAATCTGAGAAAGGAGATAGTCTCTCAGGCCATGGAGGTGCAAAGATCTCCCAACATGAGGGACCCAAGGAAGACAACACCAAGGCATATAATAATTAAAATGGCAAAGATCAAGGATAAGGACAGAATATTAAAAGCAGCCAGAGAGAGAGAAAAAAGATCACATACAAAGGAAAACCCATCAGGCTATCATCAGACTTCTCAACAGAAATCTTACAGGCCAGAAGGGAGTGGCATGATATATTTAATGCAAGGAAGCAGAAGGGCCTCGAACCAAGAATACTCTACCTGACAAGGTTATCATTTAAATTTGAAAGAGGGATTAAATAGTTTCCAGATAAGCAAAAGCTGAGAGAATTTATCTCCCACAAAACATCTCTACAGTGTATTTTGGAGGGACTGTGATATATGGAAGTATTTCTAAGGCTAAATAGCTGTCAGCATGGGAAATAAAACCACAGTAAAGACAGTAGAATAATTAATTACTAAGCAGATGCAAAACTAAATCAATTACCCTCAAAGTCAGTCAAGGAAAAGACAAAGAGTACAGAATATGGTATCTAATATATAAAGAATGTAGGAGGAAGAAAAAGGAGGGAAAAAAAAGAGCCTTCAGATTGTGTTTGTAATAGCATACTAAGTGAGTTAAATTAGACATTTAGATAGTAAGGAAGTTACCCTTGAACCTTTGGTAACCACAAATCTAAAGCCTGCAACAGCAAAAACTACATACCTATCGATAATCACCCTAAATGTAAATGTTATGAATGTACTAATCAAAAGACATAGAATCACTGAATGGATAAAAAAACAAGACCCATGTATATGCTGCCTACAAGATACTCACTTCAAACCCAAAGACATATACAGACTGAAAGTGAAGAGATGGAAAAGGATATTTCATGCAACTAATAAGGAGAAAAAAGTAGGAGTTGCCATACTTGTATCAGACAAAATAGACTTCAAAACAAAGAAAGTAACAAGAGACAAAGAAGGACATTACATAATGATAAAGGGGTCAGACCAACAGGAGGATATAACCATTATAAATATCTATGCACCCAATATAGGAGCACCTAAGTATGTGAAACAAACACCAACAGAATTAAAGGGGGAAATAGAATGCAATGCATTCATTTTAGGAGACTTCAATATACTACTCACTCCAAAGGACAGATCAACCAGGTAGAAAATAAGTAAGGAGACAAAGGCCGTTAACAATACATTAGAATAGTTGGACCTAACAGACATCTACAGAACTCTACATCCAAAAGCATCAGGACACATTCTTCTCAAGTGCACATTTTCCAGAATAGATCATATACTAGGCCATAAAAAGAGCCTCAGTAAATTTAGAAGCATTGAAATTGTACCAACCAGCTTCTCAGACCACAAAGGTATGAAACTAGAAATAAATTATGCAAAGAAAAGGAAAAACCCTACAAACACATGGAGGCTTAATAATATGCTCCTAAATAATCAATGGATCAATGACCAAATAAAAACAGAGATCAAGCAATATATGGAGACTAATGACAACAATAACTCAACACAGCAAAATCTGTGGGATGCAGCGAAGGCCATGCCAAGAGGGAAATATATTGCAATATGGGCCTACCTCAGGAAAGAAGAAAAATCTCATATGAATAGTCTAAACCCACAATTAATGAAACTCAAAAAAGAAAAACAAATGAGGACCAAAGTCAGTAGAAGGAGGGACATAATAAAGATTAGAGCAGAAATAAATAAAATCAAGAAGAATAAAACAAGAGAAAGAATCAATGAAAGCAGGAGCTGGTTCTTTGAGGAAATAAACAAAACAGACAACCCCCTAGCCAGACTTTTCAAGAAAAAAAGAGAGTTTACACACATAAACAGAATCAGAAATGAGAAAGGAAAACTCACTACAGACACCACAGAAATACAAAAAGTTATGAGAGAATGCTATGAAAAATTATATGCTAACTAACTGGATAACCTAGAAGAAATGGACAACTTTCTAGAAAAATACAGTCTTCCAAGGCTGACCCAGGAATAAACAAAATCTGAACAGACCAATTACTAGCAATGAAATGGAAATGGTTATCAAAAAACTACTTAAGAAAAAAACTCCTGGTCCAGATGGCTTCCCTGTTGAATTTTATCAAACATTTAGCGAAGACCTAATACCAATCCTCCTTAAAGTTTTCCAAAAAGTAGAAGAGGAGGAAATACTTCCAAACTCATTCTATGAAGCCAGCATCACTCTAATACCAAAACCAGGCAAAGACACCACAAAAAAAGAGAATAACAGACCAATATCCCTGATGAACATAGATGCAAAAATACTCAACAAAATATTAGCAAACTGGCTTCAAAAATATATCTAAAAGATCATCCATCATGATCAAGTAGGATTCATCCCAGGGATGCAAGGATGGTACAGTATTCGAAAATCCACCAACATCATCCACCACATCAACAAGAAGGACAAAAACCACATGATCATCTCCATAGATGCTGAAAAAGCATTCAACAAAATTCAACATCCATTCATGATAAAAACTCTCAACAAAATGGGTATAGAGTGCAAGTACCTCAACATAATAAAGGCCATATATGACAGACCCACAGCCAACATACTGAACAGCGAGAAGCTGAAAGCTTTTCCTTTAAGATTGGGAACAAGACAAGGATGCCCACTCTCCCCAATTTTATTCAAAATAGTTCTGGAGGTCCTAACCATGGCAATCAGACAGCAGAAAGAAATAAAAGGAATCCAGGTTGGTGAGGAAGAAGTTAAAGTGTCACTATTTGCAGATGATGTGATATTGTACATAAAAAACCCTAAAGAATCCACTCCAAAACTACTAGATCTAATATCAGTGTTCAGCAAAGTTGCAGGATGCAAAATTAATACATAGAAATCTGTTGCATTCCTATACACTAATGATGAACTAACAGAAAGAGAAATCAGGAAAACAATTCCATTCACAATTGCATCAAAAAGAATAAAATACCTAGGAATAAAGCTAACGAAGCAAGTGAAAGACCTATTCCCTGAAAACTACAAGGTACTCATGAGAGAAATTAAAGAAGATACCAATAAATGGAAATATGTCCCATGCTCATGGATAGGAAGAATTAATACTGTCAAAATGGCTATGCTGCCTAAAGCAGTCTACAGATTCAGTGCAATCCCTATCAAAATACCAAGAGCATTCTTAAACAAACTAGAGCAAATAGTTCTACAATTCATATGGAATCATGAAATCCCCAAATAGCCAAAGTAATCCTGAGAGGAAGAATAAAGCTGAGGGAATTACACTCCCCAACTTGAAGCTCTCCTACAAAGCCACAGTAATCAAGACTATTTAGTACTGGCACAAGAACAGACCCATAGACCAATGGTACAGAATAGAGAGCCCCAATATAAACACAAGGATATATGATCAATTAACAATAAAGTAGCCATGGACATACAATGGGGAAATGACAGCCTCTTCAACAACTGGTATTGGCAAAACTGGACAGCTCCATGCAATAGAATGAAACTGGATTGTCTAACTCCATACACAAAAGTAAACTGGATCACAAAATGGATCAAAGAACTGAATGTAAGTCATGAAACTGTAAAACTCTTAGAAGAAAACATAGGCAAAAATTTCCTGAATATAAAGATGAGCAACTTCTTCCTGAACGCATCTCCTCAGGCAAAGGTAACAACAGCAAAAATAAACACATGGGACTACATTAAACTAAAAAGCTTCTGTACAGCAAAGGACACCATCAGCAGAACAAAAAGGCATCCTACAGTATGGAAGAATATATTTGTAAATGATTTATCCGACAAGGGGTTAACATCCAAAATATATGAAGAACTCACACGCCTCAACACCCAAAAAGCAAATAACCCAATTAAAAAATGGGTAGGGGCTATAAACAGACAGTTCTCCATAGGAGAAATTCAAATGGCCAACAGACACATGAAAAGGTGCTCCACATGGCTAATCATCAGGGAAATGCAAATTAAAATCACAATGAGATATCACCTCACACCAGTTAGGATGGCCCATATCGAAAAGACTAGGAACAACAAATGCTGGCAAGGATGCAGAGAAAGGGGAACCCTCCTACACTGCTGGTGGGATTGTATACTAGTTCAATCATTGTGGAAAGCAATATGGAGGTTCCTCAAAAAACTAAAAATAGAAGTAACATTTGACCCAGGAATTCCACTCCTAGGAATTTACCCAAAGAAAACAACTTCTCAGATTCAAAAAGACATATGTACCCCTATGTTTATTGCAGCACTATTTACAAATAACCAAGATATGGAAGCAACCTAAGTGTCCATCAGTAGATGAATGGATAAAGAAGATGTGGTACAGATACACAATGGAATACTATTCAGCCGTAAGAAAGAAACAAATCTTACTATTTGCAGCAACATGGATGGAGCTAGAGGGCATTATGCTCAGTGAAATAAGCCAGGGAGAGAAAGACAAGTAGGGAATGATTTCCCTCATTTGTGGAGTATAACAACGAAGCAACACTGAAGAAACAAAACAGCAGCAGACTCACAGACTCCAAGAAGGGACTGGCGTTACCAAAGGGGAGGAGTGGGGGAGGGCGGGTGCAGAGCGAGGGAGAAGGGGATTGAGGAGTATTATGTTTAGGACACTTGTTGTGGGTGGTTACCAGGAAGACAGTGTAACACAGAGAAGACAACAGTGACTCTGTGGCATCTTACTACACTGATGGACAGTGACTGCAATGGGTGTGTGTGGGGACTTGGTAATATGGGTGAATGTAGTGACCATATTGTTTTTCATGTAAAACATTCATAAACGTGTATATCAATAATACCTTAATAAAAAAAAGAATGGCTGATTTGAAAGCAGAAAGAGCATTTAATTCATTAATTTGAAAGGAAATTAAGAGAGAGCACAGGAATTTAGAACTTGAGGTTTGAAGATCTAAGTGATTCTCATCTCCATCTGATAAAATTGAAACTAAGGCCTTTAAGTGATAAAGTTCGACTTAGACTATATCATAGACTCTAAAGCAAAAATCAAATTAGTGATCCTCATTGTTAAAAACCTATGAATAGATTTAAGTGATATATATTAAATCCTTTTTAGTTTGACAAAACGATAAAGAAAAAGACACTAAGGTTGTGTTCATTCCAACAGAAGGTTGATAGACTCAAGTATCTGAATGAACTCTACCGAGGGAGAATCGTGCTGAAAAGGATTCTGGGTACGGCTATTAGTACAGGGAGCTGGTTAAAATAAAATAAATAAAAAATCAAGTATGTTTTTGAAAAAGAGTTGTACATCAAAAGTACCACTAGCTTGGGTTAAAACAGTCTGCACCTGTAGGCCCCCATGTTCTATGGGAAGGAAACAGGCAGAGAAAGCTGCTAAGACCCCAATGAGGGCGTATTTCCTGTGCCCTCTTCACAGTGACCAAGAATAATTGAAAATCCTTCCCAAGGCCATGGTGAACAGTGGATGAGGGAGTTATTCCTAAGGAGTGAAACCAAGATCTGTTCAAAAAATATTCCTCCTCCCCAGAGTAGGAACCCCTTCTATTTGTCTACCCAGTGGGGTTTTAGAACTGTGTCTTCCACCTTTCTCCTTTCCAAATGGGAGTATTTATTGTAATTATCCTGATCCTATTCCACTATTGTATATATACTGGGGTTCGGGTGGGACTTAGTAGTTCATAGGTATCCAGGTTAAAATGAACCTCACGTAGGCCTGACATAGAGATGAATACGTATCATTCGGAGAACTTGGACTTTGAGCTCAAAGCAGTGACTGTATGAGGCTTTAGGATTTTCTCCCCTTGGGGAGGAGATAAGTGTATTTGTACATGACGGGGTGGGAAGTGACTATTTAATAATAAGAAGGATAGGCTCTGATAGACTTTTTATTATTCATGAAGTTTGGTACCCTTCCTTACAAGAGAACTTGTACTTGAAATGTGAGAAGTGACATATATCACTTCCTGGCAGAAGTTTTAAGAGTCAGCTTGTGCTTGGCCATACTCTCCTCCCTTCTCCCATGACAAGCATTAATGTTTCAGATAATGGCTTATCTATCAGTCTGGGTCTCACAGAAAAGAAGGTGTGGGTCAGTACTGCAGCTGACCCACAGTGAACATAGAGCGAAAGCAAAAAACAAATGTTTGTGGTTGTAAGTCATTGGGAATTTGGAGTCACTTATCACTTCCACATAACCTGCCCTTCCGTGACTAATACAACTGTGCCTGCAGTGTTTAAAGACATAAAACATAAGCCTAAAAATATCTGCAAGGGATAAGAAATTATAGAAAAGAGCAGAAAATACTTGAAAAAGAACCAAGTAAACTGTAATTTTGAGTAAATCACCTAATAAAGACTTAGTTGAAGGGTTTGAAAGAAAGTGAACAAAGCAAAAGAGATAATTAGTAAACTTGAGAAAGAGAAGAAGATATTATTCAGAATGTTTTGAAGAGAGACAAAAAGATGTAAAATCTGGAAGAGAAATTAAGATGTGTGGTGGATAGAGTGAGACGACTTCCCATTCGTCTAGTCGGGATCACGTAAGGAAAGGAGAGAAAGAATAGGGCAGAGGTAATATTTGAAGTTGTAATGACAGAAAATATTTTAGAATGAATTAAAGAAGATCAACAATGTCAAGTTGGATAAATAAAAAGAAATCCACCCAAGACATGTCACAGAAACTACAACAAACAATAGGCAAAGAAAAAAAATCTCAAAAGCACCAGAGGAAAAGAGCGGATTACTTTCAGAGGAGCAAGAGTTGGATTAATAGTTGACTTCCTAACAGCGGCACTGGAAATCAGTGGAATGGTATCTTTAAAGGGCTGACATAAAATATTTGCCAATCTAGAACTTACACTAAACAAAAATATCTTTCAAAATGAGGGCAAAAGACATTTTTTTCAAACACAAGCTGGAGAGGGTTCATCTCCAGCTCATGCTCACTGTAGGAAATTCTGAAAGATGTACTTCAGTCAGAAGGCAAGTGACCCAAGAGGGAAGATCTGAGATGCAAGAAGGGAAGAACAGCAAAGAAGGTGGCAAACGTATGGGTAAATCTAAATGAACAGTGGTTGTAGAAAACAGTAATAATAATGTCCCAGTAGGGTTTAAAAAATTAAAATATACAACAACCACTGTGATGTCCAGAAGGGGGATAATGCATTTTAAATAATCCACGTACCACCTAAGGATAGAATAAAGATACTCATTAACTTTAGTTTTGATAAAATAAACATGCGTGTGGTAATTTCTGGGATAACTACTAAAAGAATAAAACAGTGCATTATTTCCAAACTAGTAGTGAAGAAAAAGAGAAGATAAAAATACTCATTCTTTGAAAGTTGAGGGTTATTGGAGCCGCAAGGATGACTGAGGGAATCCTGCATTTGGCAACCAGTGGATGACCGTGTTTATTGAAACAGGGAACAAGAGGAAAATAAAGTGTGGAAGGAAGATGGTGAGTTCAGCAGGGACACATTTAATTTGGGGTGCTTGAGGGGATGACTGGGAGACAGCCATTAAGTTTCCTCAAGGAGGCAGGGCCAAGGTTATGGATTTGTTTTTGTTTTCGGTAGCTTCTTAAGTTAAAGTGATTCTTAGTTCTTTCTGAACTTACGATTTTGCCTAACTATTCTGAGCTTGTTTGGCTTTATTGTTTTGACATATATGCTTAACAGGTTTCCCAAATTTCAGTTGGAGAAAATTGTGAAATTGGTTTCTCTGGAAGCTTTTAAAAATAAGGTGCTTTTCTATTTTCAGAAGTTTGGGTCTGCACCCTATCCCGTGGGCTAGACTTCTCAGTATAAGAAAAGGTTTTGGTTTTTCTTTTTTTCTTTTGAGTATTTAGGAATTTATTCTCTGCTCTTCTCTGCCACCTGGTGGCATGTGAATGGAACATTGTATTTGCAAGGAAAATAAGGAATTTAAGCTATTTTGAAATAAGTAACTTATTGAAGAGAAGCAATATATGGTTGTGTGTGTTTGTGATTGCAAAATTTGAAACCACCTAATCACAGCATTAGTTTTGGGGCACAGAAATTTGTCTGCGATGTGCTCCAGACTGTGTACCCATTCTCCTCTTACCCGCCTTGCTTTGCTTTCCCATCTGGGGTTTCGACCTTACATGGAGTGTCAAGTAACTGAGTAACCAAAGTCAAACATTTCATCCAGGACTCAATTAAATCAGTGTTGCCTTTATGACCTGTATGAATGTGTGGTCTCTCTTAGCTTCCACCTGGGCATCTTCTCTTGTATGTCGAGCTGTCTGGTAGTCAGAATAACAGCTCCCCAAAGATGTCCGTGTCCTAAATCCAGACCTATGAATGCGTGACCTTACATGGTGAGAAGCACATCATAGATATGAGTAAGGTTAAGGACCTTGAGATAGGGAAATTATTATGGATTAGCTGCAGGAGTACAGTTAAATCTATGAGGGAGATGAGTAGGGAGGGGCGTGGGGGGAAGATAGCGGGATGGGACAACGAAAGAAGGAGCAGGAGAAATCTGAAGTGTGAAAGGAACTAGACTCACCATTGCTGGCTTTGAAGATGGAGGCAGGGGACTGTGAGCCAAGGAATGCGGGCGGCCTCTAGAAGGAAGCGGTTTCTCCTTTAGAGGCTCCTCCAGAAGAGAATGCAGCCCTCCTGGCAACTTAATTTTAGCCCAATGAAACCAGCCTCAGACTTCTCACCTACAGAACTGTAAGATGATAAATTTGTGTTGTTTTAGCCACTAGGTTTGAGGCAATCTGTTATGCAATGATAGAAAACTAATACAAGCCTCCCCCCGTGTTTTATTAGAATTGGGTCTGGAAGCCCGGATTGGGAGGCGTGCAGACCCAGACTGAATCTGGGCTAGGGGCAGACCTTGAGAACTGGAGGTACAGTGATAATAAACTAGATTCTTTGGCAAATTTAATGCTATTTCTCTCTTTCCAGGTTATGTTGTCACCCTTCAAGTGCCCATCTGCCCCATTATTTTTGCGCACCCCTTTTTTCCGTGTTACGTCGTGGCTTCCTTTTTCACCTTCTACCTCTTCTTTTCTTGCCTAAAGCAGGAGTTTGAAACAGATTTAATTATTTTACCACTATTCATTGAATGCCTGTCGTGTGAGGGATAGTTCACATTGAAAGGCTCATGGTTTAGTGGGGGAAATTGACAAGCAGACAACTACTGCAAATCTGCCTGCCAGAGCAATAATAGGGGTAACCAGGGGGTGCTGCCTGTGAGAGAGGCACCTGACTTAGCCAGTGAGTTCAGGGGGCTAGTTGATCTTTTAAACTCATTATCAGACGTCTGAAGTGGGAAGTCCAAATTTCCTGAAATTCCTACTAAATTTTCTAGAAGTCTTACATTCACTTCCCACTCTTAGAAATGGCAATTTCTTATCTTTTAGCTCCAGAATCCTTCTTCATTCCTCCTTATGGTAGCTTAAAATATGTCCACAAATTCTCCGATAATACTCCTTTCAAGCAGCAGAGCTTAATTTCCCTCCCCTTGAGTATGGGCTGGACCTAGTGATTCATTTTAAGCAAACTAATATGGCAGAAGTGACGGTGAATGTGTATATATCTATAAAATCATCACATTATACACCGTAAATATATTACAGTTTTATTTGTCAGTTATACCTCAACAAAGCTGAAAAAAAAATGGCCACGTGTGACTTCTGAGACAAGGTCATAAAAAGCACCGTGGCCTCCCTCGCTCTTCTCCTCTCTCGAATCTCCCACTCTGGGAGAAGCCAGCCCCGTGTAAAAAGCCTCCCCGTGGGCAGGGCCCAGTGGCAAGGAAGTGGGGCCAACTGCTAAGAGCCACGTGCGTGAGCTGCCCGGGAAGCAGATCCTTCCGCCCTGGCTGGCATCTTCATGACAACCCCCAGCGAGACCCAAAGTCACCCAGTGAGGCCACTTGTGAATTCTTGATGCACAGAAACTATGAGGTAACATTTATTGTTTTAAGCTGCTAAGTTTGGGAGTAATTTGTCATAAGTAACAATAAAGATCTTGGTACTTGAAAGTGGAATTCCTCTATAGCAAAGACCTAAAAATGTAGGAGTGGTTTGGGAACCAGGCAGTAGGCAGAAGCTGGAAGGACTTTGAGGAGAATGTTAAAGAAAAATTGAAGTGTCTGTTAGGAGAAGCCTCAAGGCCTTTCGGGAGACTAGGTAAAAGCTTAAAAGGAAGTGAGGAAAATACTAGTGGGAACCGAAGGAAAGAGGATCTTCTTCTGTAGAGGCAGAGAGTTTCACGGTGCTGTCCGCTGTGTTGATGTGGAAGGTATCAGACGTCCATGAAGGACTGGGTGATTTAGCTAAGGAATTTCCAGGCGGAATGCAGAAGATGCGGACTGGTTTCTTCTTGCAGTTTTTGCTCATAGTAAAATGTTGAGAGTAGAGAGAAATGTTAAAGGAAAGATGGTTAAACACAAAGGAGCCTGGACTTACTGGTCTTAAAAATTTCTAGCATCTCCAAAAGCAAATGATGCCAAATTCAAGAACTGGATTCTGGGCAAAGATAAAAGGCCAGGAAGCTGAGAGGAAAACATGATCTAATGAGCTGCTGTGTTTGGGGTGTGTGTGAGGGGGTGGTAATTTCATTTTACAGCAATATAAAACCTTTCTTTGTCCTGACCCTAAGTTGATCACTTTGCTTCAGGCCTCTTGAGGAAATAGCAGCCCCTCTCTTATCTTCCTAACCCTGTCTGCGGTCTAATGACATCTGGGCCTAGGCCCCCTGCCTCCTCCCCTGTTGAAATGAATGCATGCCAGCCTTTCCAGTTGTGCTTTTTATTCTATCCCCTTTTTAAGGACTTTGAGTCAACAACAAACATTTTCTCTATTATAAATTTCTCCCTCTGTATTGATTCATTCCCATCAACAAACATGCTCTACTGTTTCTCATTCCGTGAAAACAAACCTTCTGTTTATTCCATATCCCTCTGCAGCCATTACCCCATTTCTCTGCAGCCCTTTACAACCAAACTTCTCTGATGCCGCTTCCTCACTTTCCATTCCCCCTCAGCCTGCGCCGTTTGCTTTCTTTCTCCATCTTCATCACTCCGCTAAACATTTATTTCTCAAGGTCACAAATGACCTTTATGGTACCCAATCCAATGGTCTCTACTCATTCTGATCTTAGCTGTCTCTCACCAGTGACCTCTCCCTTATTTTTTTAAACAGCTGTATTGAGATATAATTTACATGCCATACAATCCACCCACTGAAATTGGACAATTGGATATTTTAAGTATATTCACAGGGTTGTGTAGCCATTACCACAGTCTAATGATAGTATATTTCCACCCCCTAAAAGAAACCCTGTACCCATTAGTAGTCATTCCTCATTTCCCTCTCCTTCCCTATCCTAGCCTTAGGCAACCACCAATCTACTTTCTGTTTCTATAGATTTGTCCATTCTGGAAATTTTATAAATGGAATCATGTAATATGTGATCTTTTGTGTCTGACTTCCCTTTCACCTAGCAAAATGTTTTCAGGCTTCATCCATGTTGTACCATGTACAATACTTAATTTCTTTGTACTGTCAAATAATATCCCATTGCATGGATATGCAGCATTTTGTTTATCCATTCATCATTTGATATCCATTTAGAGTGTTTCCATGTTGGAGTTCTTATGAATATGCTCTGAACACTTGTGTTCAAGTTTTTATGTGGACATATGTTTTCATTTCCTTTGGATTTATACCTAGGAGTGGGATTTCTGGTCATATGTTAACTCTATGTTTAAACTTTCAAAGAACCTCCAGACAGTGTTCTGTCATTTTACATTTGCATGAGCATTGTATGATGGTTCCAGTTTTTCCACATCTTCCCCAGCACTTGTTATTGTCTCTCTTTTAGATTATCACAATCTGCTGTAGACTGAATGTTTGTGTCCTCCTTCAAAGTCATATGTGGAAATCCTAATTCCCAGTTTGATGGTTTTTGGAAGTGGGGCCTTTGGGAAGAAATTAGGGTTATATATGTCATGAGAGTGGAACCCCTGTGATAGGATTGGTGCCCTTATAATGGGATAAAGAGATCAGAACTCTGTTTCTCTGTCTCTCAGCCATGTGAGGATACAGGGAAAAGGCCATGTACCAGGAAGAAGGGCCCTCACTTAGCACCCAACCATGCTGCACCCTGATTTCAGATTTCCAACCTCCAGAACTGGGAGAAATACATTTCTGTTGTTAAGCCACCAGTCTATGGTATTCAGTTACAACAGCCCTCATTCTTGAAATACTTTCTTGTTTTGGCTCCCAAGATATCACACTGTCCTAGTTCACCTACCCCTGCAACTTGCTGCTGTTTCTCAGTCTCATTTATGTTTTACCTCATCTTCTTCCTCTTTATTCTCCTTTTCCTCTAGTAAAATTTATTTATTTATTTTATTTGTTTATTTTTTTTTTAGGAAAGCAAGGCAGAGGCTTTTATTTAGAGATAAAGTGAGAGGACAGGGCTCCTGGCTCATGCCAGGAGGGGACAAGAGAGCCCCGGGGTGGTGCGTTGTCTAGGGGTTTTATAGGCAGTTGAGAGACAAAGGGCTAGGGATGCACACCTGCTAAGTGGTCCCACAATGTTTCTCTTTGAAGAGACATTAAGTTTCTTATTAGTCTTCTGGGTTATTTATAAGAAATTTACTGCTCTGATTTCCTCTCGGGATAGCAACTTCTTGGTCTGGGAGCATATCACTCAAGATTGCCTGCTTTGCTCCCAAGGTGGGCTGAGATATTGTCTGTTTGTTAAAGAGTATGTTAAGAAACTTACTTTTTAACTAATTGGGTTTTAAAATGCAATCTTATTTTCAAGATGAAATTCTTCCTGTTTTTACTAGGTTGTTTTGGGCTTGCTTGCTAAATTGCCCAGGTTGCAAATCACTTGATTAGGGCTGGAGGGAGAAAAGCAGTGCCTGGGTAAAGTTAGAAAAATAAGCAGGGCCCCCCAGCAGGCCAAAGCAAATCTCACAGTAGATTATCTTGTAGTAAACTTTTTAAAAATTAAAGTATATAGTTGACATACAATCTTATATTAGTTTCAATTACATGACACAGTAGTTTGCCAGTTACCCACATTATTAAAGCCTCACCCCAACTAGTGCAGTTACTATCAACATAGAAAGATGTTACAGAATTGTAAGCTATATTTTCCATGCTATACTACCATCCCTGTGACCAACTTATATTATGATTGAGAATTTTTGTATTCCCCCTCCCCCCTGCTGCAATCCATCCTCTCCTTCCCCCAACCCATCCTCCCCCTCCCCCATGGCAACCACCAGTCACTTCTCAGTGACTTTGTGTCTACTGCTATTTTGTTTTGTTTTGTTTTTTCCTCCATTAAACTTTTAAATGTTGGAGTGCCTGGGGACTTTGTCTATAGGTACTTTCTCTATCTGCACACTGTTATGTCATCTTGTCTTATGTCTTTAAATACTGTGTGCAGATTGCTTCCAAATTTATATCTTTGGCCCTGACCCTTTCCTGATCTTCGGACTTCCTGTGTCCAATTGCCTACTTAACAACTCTTAGATGCCTAACAGGGATTTCAGACTTAATATGTCCGAAACAGAACTCATGATTTTCACCCACAGTCCTGTCTCATCTCTTAGTCTTACAAATTTCAGTAAATGGAATTGCTATCCACCCAGTTGCTCAAGCCACAAGCCTATGAACCATTCTAGATTACTCCTGGCCTCGTACACTCTATTATCAAGTCTATCAGTCAGTTACTTTTGATTCTGCCCCACAGTGTATTTGAATTTGTCATTCCTTTCACATCTCCTACTACTAGCCTAATCCTATACGTTAGTATCTCTTCACTGGACTGTTACAGTAGACCTCTACTGGTTTTCCTGCTTGTATCCTGCAGTCCATAATTTAGTCATCTTTTAAGTTTTACGACCATCACATTGTGTTATTTCCTTGTTTAAAATCCTCCAATTGTTTCAGTTGCTCTTAAGATCTAAATTTGTTTGCCTGGCTTACAAGGCTTGCACAATTTGGCTTTGCCAGATTTTTGCCCTCATTTCCTACCACTCTTCTCTGTCAGTAATTTCTAGCCTACTGGTCTTCTTTCTTCCTTGGGACCTTTAAACTAGCTGTTTTCTCTGCCTGAAATGTTCTTCCCCTGGATCTTCACATGGCTCGCTTCTTGTCATTTATGTTTGAGCACCTATCATTCCTTAAGTTCTTTGTGTTTTTTTAATTGTCTGCTCTCCACCAACTGTAAAAATCCTTGAGATCAAGGCTTTATCTGACTTGTTCAGTTCTGCAGTCCCAGAACTTAACAGGGTACCTAGTAGACATTCCTTAAATATTTCTTTTTAAAGTTTTCTATTGATATGTAATCGATGTATAACACTGTTTTAGGTGTACAACATGATGATTAATATATGTATATATTGCAAAATGATTACCACAATAAGTTTAGTTAATATCCATTACCACACATAGTTGAAATTTTTTTGTGTGTGAAGAGAACTTTTAAGATCTACTCTTACAGCTTTTGGGTATACAATACAGTATTGTAAACTATAGTCACCACACTACACTTTACATCCCCACGACTTATTTATCTTATAACTGGAAGTTTGTACCTTTTCATCACCTTCACCCATTTGGCCCTCTCTCCCACTTCCTGGGTCTATCAACCACCAGTCTGTTCTCTGTTTCTTTTTTTCTTAGATTTCACATATAAGTGAGATCATACAAAATTTGTTTTCCTCTCTGTGATCTATTTCACTTAGCATAATGCTTTCAAGGTCCATCCACATTATCTCAAATGGCATGATTTCTCTCTTTTTTATGGCTGAAAAATATTCTATGTGTGTGTGTGTATATATATATATATATATATACACACCACATTTTCTCTATTAGTTCATCCACTGATGGACACTTAGATTGTTTCCATATTTTGGCTATTGTAAATAATGCTGCAGTGAACATGGGGTTGGAGGAATCTTTTTGAGAGGGTGATTTTGTTTCCTTCAGATAAATATCCAGAAGTGGAATTGTTGATCATATGGTAGTTCTGTTTTTAATTTTTTGAGGACTCTCCATACTGTTTTCCATAGTGGTTGTACCATTTTATATTCCCACCAACAGGAACAAGAGTTCCTGTTATTCCACATTCTCACCAACATTTAATATTTCTTGTTTTGTTATTAGCCATTCTAATAGATGTGAGGTAATAATAGTTCATTGTGGTTTTGATTTGTATTTCCATGGTGATTAGTGATGTTGAGCACCTTTCTATGTGCCTGTTGGCTATTTGGCTATTTGTATGTCTTTGGAAAAGTGGCAAAGGATCTGAATTTTTAAATTGGATTGTTTGTTTTTTCTATTGAGTTGTATAAGTTCTGTATATATTTTGAATTTTAACCTCTTAACAGATGTATGATTTGAGAATATTTTCTCCCATTCTGAAGATTGATGTTTATGTTATTGATTTACTATGAAGAAGCTCTTTAGTATGATGTAGTCCCTCTTTTTTTTTTTTTCCCTTTGGCATCAAACACAAAAAATCATTGCAAAGACTGATGTCAAGGAGCTTAGTGCCTGTGTTTTCTTCTAGGAGTTTATGGTACAAGCCTTTAATCCATTTTGAGTTGATTTTTGTTAATGGTGTAAGATAGTGATCCAATTTCATTCTTTTGCATGTGGCTGTCCAGTTTTCCCAGTACCATTTATTGAAAGGACTATTCTCTCCCCATTGTATATTCTTGGCTCTTTTATTAATTAAAAGAGCTGTAAATCAATTGACCATACATGCATGGGCTTGTTTCTTGATTCTACTCTGTTCTCTTGATCTGTATGTCTATCTTTATGCCACTCATACTGTTTTGATTACTATAACTTTGTAATATAGTTTGAAGTCAGGAATTGTGATGTTTTCAGCTTTGTTCTTCTTTCTTGAGATTGTTTTGGCTATTTGTGGTCTTTTATGGTTTCATATAAATTTTAGGATTGTTTGCTCTATTTTTTTGAAAAATGCCATTGAAATTTTGATAGGGATTGTATTGAAATTCTTCATTTTTTATTTTGTTTTCTTTGCCTGAGGAGATGTGTCCAGGAGAAAATTGCTTATGCTTATATTCAAGAGATTTTTGCCTGTGTTTCTTTCCAAGAGTTTTAATGGTTTCATGACTTACATTCAGGTCTTTGTTCCATTTCCAGTTTACTTTTGGATATGGAGTTAGACAATAATCCAGTTTCATTCTCTTACATGTAGCTCTCCAGTTTTGCTGACACCAATTGTTGAAGCGGCTGTCTTTCCCCATTGTATATTCCTGGCTCCTTTATCGTATATTAGTTGACTGTAGATGTGTGGGTTTATATCTAGGCTGTCTATTCTGTTCTATTGATCTATGGGTCTGTTCTCCTGCCAGTACCAAATTGTTTTGATTACTGTAGCTTTGTAGTAGAGCTTGAAGTTGGGGAGCATAATCCCCCCAGCTTTGTTCTTCTTTCTCAGGATTGCTTGGGCTATTTGGAGTCTTGTGTGGTTCCATATCAATTTTAGAACTCTTTGTTCTAGTTCACTGAAGAATGCTGTTGGTATTTTGATAGGGATTGCACTGGATCTGTAAATTGCTTTGGGCAGATGGCCATTTTGACAATATTAATTCTTCCTATCCATGAGCATGGGATGTATTTCCATTTATTGGTGTCTTCTTTAATTTCTCTTATGAGTGTCTTGTAATTTTTAGGGTATAGGTCTTTCACCTCTTTGGTTAGGTTTATTTCTAGGGATTTTATTCTTTTTGATGCAATTGTAAATGGAGTTGTTTTCCTCATTTCTCTTTCTTCTAGTTTGTTGTTAGTATATAGGAGTGCAACAGATTTATGAGTATTAATTTCATATCCTGCAACTTTGTCGAATTCAGTTATTAGTTCTAGTAGTTTTTTGGTGGATTCTTTAGGGTTTTCTATGTATACTGTCATGTCATCTGCATATAGTGAGTGTTTAACTTCTTCCTTACCAATTTGCATGCCTTTTATCTCTCTGTGTTGTCTGATTGCTGTGGCTAGAACCTCCAGTACTAGGTTGAATAAAAGTGGTGAGAGTGGACATCTTTGTCTTGTTCTCAATCTTAGAGGACAAGCTTTCAGCTTTTCATTATTAAGTATGATATTATCTGTAGGTTTGTCATATGTGGCCTTTATTATGTTGAGGTATGTACATTCTATACCCATTTTGTTCAGAGTTTTTATCATAAATGGATGTTGAATTTTGTCAAATGCATTTTCAGCATCTATTGAGATGATCATATGTTTTTTATTCTTTTTTTTAAATGTGGTATATGATACCAATTGATTTACAAATATTGTACCACCTTACATCCTTGGATTAAATCCCATTTGGTCATGATGGATGATCTTTCTGATGTATTTTTGGATTTGGTTTGCTAATATTTTGTTGGGGATTTTTGCATCTATGTTCATCAAGAATATTGGTCTACAATTTTCTTTTTCTGTAGTGTCTTTCTCTTGCTTTGGTATAGAGTCATGCTGGCTTCATAGAATGAGTTTGGAAGTATTCTCTCTCCTTCTACTTTTTGGAATGCTTTAAGAGGATGAGTATTAGCTCTTCTTTAAGTGTTTGGTAGAATTTGGTTGTGAAGCCATCTGGATATGGAGTTTTGTTTTGGGGGAGTTTTTTGATTAACAGTTCAATTTCATTGCTGGTAATTGGTCTGTTCAGATTTTCTGTTTCTTTCTGGGTCCATCTTGGAAGGTTGTGTTTTGTAGGAAGTTTTCCATTTCTTCTAAGTTGTCCAATTTATCAGCATATAATTTTTCATGGAATTCTCTAATAGTTCTTTGTATTTCTGCAGTGTCCATTGTGATTATTCCTTCTTCATTTCTGATTTTGTTCATGTGTGTATACTCTTTTTTTCTTGACAAGTCTGGCTTGGAGTTTATGTATTTTATTTTCTTAAAGAACCAGCTCCTGGTTTCTTTGATTTTTTTCTAATGTTTTATTCTTCTCTAGCATATGGGACATATTAATAATACTCTTTCAATCTGTGAACATGAAATAACTTTCCATTTGTGTCTTCTTCAGTTTCTTTCAATAATGGCTTGTAATTTTCAGTGTACAGGTCTTTCACCTCCTTGGTTAAATTAATTCCTAGGTTATTTATTCTTTCTAATGCAGTTGTAAATAGGATTGTTTTCTTAATTTCTATTTCTAAATATTTGTTAATTGAATGAATGAATGATTCTGAATGCACCTCCAAACTGAATTCTGAAATCAGAAGAGTTATCAAGGCAGAGAGGGAAAGAAAAAGCCAGAAATATCCAATCAGTGTATCTCAAATGGATTATAGGTGTACAGGAGATGTTAATCCCCTAAACTCTTGATATACTCAGTATAACCTGGGAACAGTACCAAGAGCATCTCTATGCTGAAGTCCTAACAGTGTATCCATAATGGAGCAGCATGTAACCACAAGCCCTATCACCCCTGCAAATAAATATTTTGAAAGATAGCTGGCATTTGCAGTCCCAGTGCAAGATGCTGAGTGTAGCCCAAGGGAGTCATCTGATAGCTGGACATCTGTTTCAGATGCCGTTTGAGGGAGGACACAGGACTGTGGAGTCAATGGAACACATAGTGATCTAAGAATCCAATGAGTATAGTGTATAGCTGGTCCGGAAGATGGAACAAAGGGGTTGGGCTGGGGTTCCTGGTGGTCAAAACTTGGGATGGTGGCCCTGAATTATTATCTTCATATATATCAGCTACTTTTGTTTCTACAGCTGAGATACACTTTCCATGGGACCTCAGGGTAACTACAAGATAACTATTATAGCAGAGCCAGTGAGTAAGAGCTTCTTCGTTATTTTAAAATTCCTGATATGAAAAGTTTGATGGAATTTGAAGTTATTTTGCATCAGTTCAAGAAATCTCCACCTGTGTACTCCTCTTCTAGCCCACTGAACTTCTTTCTTTATATCTCAAGGTTGAGGTACTTTTATAGACAGAAGGAGACTAAAGAGACAGAACTGCTAAATGCAACATGTGGTCCTTTCACATTAGTGGGATAATTGTCAGAACTTGAACAGGGCTTGTGGATTAGTTGATATTAGTGGGTCAGTGTTAATTTCCTGATTGTGATAATTGTATTGTGGCCATGTAGGAGTATGTCCTTGTTTGTAGCAATTATACACTAAAATTTTAGCGCAGGCAGTGAGGCATCATGTTGGCAGTTTACTCTCAACTCTACAGGAAAAAATGGAATTTGTACCATTATTGTTGCAGCTCTTTTCTAAGTTTGGAATTATTTTAAAGTAAAAAGAAAAAGTTACATTTAAATGAGCAGGCCAATGTTTCTCATGAAAAATTTTGATACCTTATTAGATATCTTCTCTACTGAATTATTTCAACAGGCCCATATAAACAACTTCAAGTCCTTTCCAATTCATTCTTACGTGTTGTACAAATGTTATCCTTTTTTGTGTGCACCATAATATAAAGAAGGCTGTGGAACATTCTTTTAGGAAGAAGGAGGCACATGTGCAAAGGCTTGCAGCCCTGAAAGCATGACTTTTAGGAGAACTGCAAGCAGTTCAGCATGTCTGAAAAGTGTAGAACTGGTGGCGAGGCAGCTGTCAAAACAAAAGACATATAACAACCTTATTTGGATGATGATGCCATTCACTGACAGAGGGGACATATGGTAATCGCTTGTACAGCCTAAAACTGATAACCAAGAGCATAACGTTAGTGAAGATGCTCCCCAACTGGTACAGACAACCATTTGTCTAGAAACTGCCCAAGGATGCTTATTGGCCTGAGTTCAATCACAAATTGCCTTAAACTTGTGCCTGCAGGAGACTTACTTCAGAAATGAGAAAGGGGTGGAAAAGGTGGTCTCTGTTGTATCTACTTTCAAATAATTTTGCAAAAATGACACTTTACAATAGACACATGTGGTAGGTTAATTTATTGAAATATTGATTTTCCTTTTGTTCTGTTTTCCTGTCCTTTTCCAAGAATGCTTTTCTGCTTTATCTCTTCAAGTTTTTGTTTAGCAAGACCAAACAGAAGTACAACTGCCTTGTGTTTTAAAGCCTGAACTCATTGAAGGGCTTATGCCAAGTGGTCTCAGAAAGCAGGGAAGAGGCAAGAGCCCAGGAGGGAGAGTCGGCTGCGGAGGCTCAAAGAGACATTTCTTTGGGGAGGGAGGGTTCTATGGAGTGGCAAGCCAGAGTCCAGCCCCTCTGTGCTGTTCCCTTGTAACCTCCTGGGGCTGTGGCCTGTTCTCAGTGTGGAATGGCCTTGTGGTCCAGTGGATATCTGAACCTTTCTTCCTGGGATCCTAGCCTTGATAAAGAGCTCCAGTTCCAGCTGGAAGGCAAGTTTCAAAAAGCAGCAGCGCCACCTTCCTGCAAGGGACCCTGTGGTCTTAGACAGAGGGCCTATTAGCAGTGATCAATCTAGACCGAAGATCAGAGGGTTGCCCCTAAGTATTCTTGACTGTGTAAAGCCTTAAGTTTTTACCCTGGGACTGGTATATGGCCCCAGTACTGACTGAGATTAATTTCCATCAACCTGATGAGTGGTGGTTTAGGATGAGATTTAATTTTATAAAAGAAAAAGAACATGACTTTTCCTTTGCCTGGAGTTATGAAGCGACTTTCACACTCACTATATACATTTCTTGCTCTCAAAATATGGTAGAAATTACTTACACATGAAATACATTTTTTCCCCAGAAAAATTCAGCATAAATCTTTAATTGTACCCTTTATTTGAGAACTGAGATATTTCAGTTTGATACATGCTGTCAGAAATTCATGCCAGATCAACTCAGGATGCGTCAGCAAGCTTAGTTTTCTATTATTCTTTCTAATCCACAAGTAGTGGAGAGGAAGGAGTGAGCTTGTCTGACATTTGGTAGATGCAGGTACCTTTCTGTTCTCCTCTTTTTCCCAGTGCTCCCTCAGCTGACTTAGGGCTGGTTTAAATACCAGTTTAATTCCAGTTGTCTGCAGCTTTATCTTCTAGATGCAAAATATCATTCTAATACCGAATCTTTAATCTTAATTTGAGCCAGGAAAACTTGAGCCCTGAGATTTCGTTTGTGACAGGCTGTCAGTAGGCTTTGGATAAATGATGACTAAAAGGATAGAATAATGGGCCATCTCATGCTTCAACAATGTTTTCATTTTCTCTTACAAGGAAGCCCATACAGAAACTATACGAACAAGAGTGTTATGGGCTTAGCCATTTGTGAAAAAGTTGTTGACTGCATATTTATAGTTGTGACTTTGCTACGACCTTTGTGTCCCTGAGCATGTCAACAACCTGGGCCACATTTTTTGTGTGAAAGTTTTGGACTGGATGACAATTAAAGGGTCTCTCTCTGCTCTATTCATATGATTCTAGAATGTAGAGTAAGAAGATTCTTTGAAAATTGAAATACAGGATGATAAGGATCCTTATCTACAGTAGATGCTTAAATATAATGGGACTTATTATTTCTGGTAGAACTTTTGAATATCCCAGTAGGATCAAGTGATGTTTTTATAAAACTATGCTCAAAACTTTGTGATGAAACCTGGAAAATGTATTATGCTACATATTTTGGTTGGATGCAATAGATAATCATATCAGGGACAGGTGAAAAATAAATCCCCTCAAACCAATGGGGGTAGAATGGAATTAGCGAATTATTTGAATTTAAACTGAATTATATATGCAATTTTAATGTTTGAAAGAAACCTCTTTAATTAATACTGATGAATGAAAAGTACTCTATATGTTATTTCAGAAGCTGGAAAACAGACCATAGTTATAGTCCTGGGCAGCAAAGTAAAATAGATTTCATGGAAGTTAGGCTGTGCACGTAGCCAGTCCTGAACAAATAAATCACTGCTGTATATACTGAGAGATTTCAGCTAGTGAGTATCATATGAAGTAGGTCCCTCAAGGAGCATGCAATTCTCAGTTTCCTAGCTGCTAATCCTTATTGCACTGTTGCCCCTGTAAATCTTGGTTAATTGTTTTTGTTTCTTCCATGTGTCTTCTCCTAGTTTAGTTGAAAAAATGATGTGTGATTTTTTTCTCTAATGTTAATGTGCTAATTATGATAATAAATTATAATAAATATAATTTAACTAAAAATGTTGTTTATATCCTGAAAAATCCAGAAAGGCTTTATACATAATCTGAACTCACTGAACATTTACAACTAAATACCACTCTTGCAGTTTATTGAGTAGACTAACCTGTTTTTAACTCTGTTCAGTATATTTAGAAATGAGGAAGGATCAGATTCCTCAGAACTCAAAATATATATGGTATATGAATAATGCTTCATTCACAGGTCTGAGTATAGAACACCTCACAGATGAAATCTTCCTCTTTAGGTTGATGGAAATTTTATCTCAGTGGAAATTATTTACCTTTTCTGTGTAAGTAAGGAAGAGAAACTTTGTAAGTCATTATCCTAGTCCCAACTATACTACAGGCTGAGATGAGAACTTGAAAATGGACTTAACAGGTAAGATTTAAAAACTTGATTTTCACATTAATCTGACATATTCCTCCCAGAGAGGAAAATACTAGAATGAAATTTGCTGAAGGAAATGAATATTTAAAAAATTTGAAGTTCTAACTGGATTAAGTAAAAACAGTGCTATAAAAATATATAAACTTTTATATAAATATATAAACTTTTAGGATGATATAAATAAAAGTCATAAAATTTAAAATATAAATTTAAGTAATTTAGGTAATTCTGTGACTCCTACAGGATTCATAGGTTAAATCACTAAGTCTAGTGTAATCTTCCCTAGAAAAATTCAGGCAAGATACACATTAGACAGTCTTGCAGGTACAAATGATCTGGTGCCCTTGAACATGGACACTGAAAGCACTTCTTTTCTAGGTAGACGTAAAACAAAGTACCACGGGCTTAAACAACAGAATTTATTTTTTCACAGTTCTGGAGGCTGGAAGTTTGAGATCAAGGTGCCCTGAGGATGGGTTTCTGGTGAGAAACACTCTTTCTGGCTTGCAGAGGTCGCCCTCTCGCTCTGCCCTGTCCTCACATGGCCTCTTCTCTATGTGCACAGAGGGAGAGAGAGAGATCCCTGGTGTCTCTTCTTCTTATAAGGACACCAGCCCTATTGATTTAGACCATGACTCTTATGACCTCATTTAACCTTAATCACCTCCCTAAAGGCCTGTCTCCAAATACAGTCATACTAGTGGTTAGGCAGTCAACATATGAATTTCAGGGGGCACAATTTAGTCCATAACAAGGGTTTATGTCTATTTAAAACTTTTACTGTCATCTAATGGAGTTTTAGGAGGAAGCCATAGAAAATGTATGTGTTTAGTTTGAAGTGTTTTAGTTTATACACTTAGGAAATGTAATTGTAGTTCCTGAATCACTTTGAGATAAAGAGTAAAATCTTTATCCACTGGAGAATGGGGTTCACCTCCCTTCCCTTCTAACACTACCTTTTGGCCTTCCAACTTTTGGGTTTTCCTTTATGGATCTTCACTTTTGAAGTTTTAGGCCAAATATTGTTTTCTCTTTGCTGAAATGGTCATTTGCAACTACTACAATCTATGCCCAGGTGAAGTTAACTAGGCACATTAGTGATGCAAAAGTGACAATATCTTTCTTGAAATTTCAAAGAATTTTAATTTGAGGTTGAAAAATAAAAGCAGAGGGATTCAGAGTATGAACTTATTCCTCCTCACCACCCTCCCATCTTCTTCATTATTCCTGTTTCTAGTCCATTGCGTTTCCTCTACCTGGCATGATGGTCACAAACTTTTTTTTTGTGGTGGAAGGCAGAGTAGTAAATAGTTGCAATGTAATATCTTAAAACCTTAGCTTTTTCAACTGAAAGATTGGCATACTAATAAAATACGCCTCTCAAGATTCATGTGAGAACTCAATAAGATAAGGTATAACACTTAGCACAATGAGCATTGAATAACATTGGAGAGCCAGTGGGCATTTGCAAGAGTAAAGTAAAGGCCATTGAATCCTCTTGTATGAATTAGGATTAGTTTTAATAAGATACTTATTTCTCTCTGACCTAATGGTAGGCAATCTGTGGCTGATATAGCAGCTCCTTGGTATTTTGAGATCCAGTTTTCTTGTATTTAGCTCCAGCTTTCATCAATAGGGTTTGACTCTCAGCTTCTAGATCTGAGATAGTCGCTGGAGCACCAGTTAGCCCACACACAGGCTAAGCAGCCAGGCAGAGATAGTAGCAAAGAAGGCAGCAAAGGGTATGTGCTAGTTGTCTTCTGAGAATGTTTTTTAGGAGCTGCCACTCAACACTTTTGGTTATACTTTGTTAACTAGAAAAGAGTCATATACCACAACTAGCTACAAGAAAGACTGGGGAAGCTTTTTTAAATAAAATTTTTGATTAAAGTGTCATTGCTATACAATGTTATGTTGGTTTCAATATACAACACAGTGGTTCAACATTTACCCATATTATCAAATCCTCATCCCCTCAAGTACAGTCAATGTCTATCAACGCAGTAAGATGTTACAAACTCATTAATTGTATTCTCCGTGCTGTACTGCTGTCCCCTTGACCAACCTATGTTGTGATTGCGAATTATTGTGCTTCTTAATCTCCTTCCCCCTCATCCCCGCCGTCCCCAACCCCTCGTCCTTGGTAACCACCGGTCCCTTCTCAGTGTCTTTGAGTCCAGTGCTATTTTGTTCCTTCTGTTTTGCTTTGTTTTTATACTCCATAAATGAAATCATTTGGTATTTGTCTAGAAAGGCTGGGAAAAGTGTTTGTATGTGGTAACCACGTGCCCAGCGAAAAATTGTAGGTTCTGTTATGAGGTAGAAGGAGGTACTGCATGCAAGGATAGGCTACCTCTCCATTCTCTCCACCTACCATGAACTATTTTCCCCCAAACAACAACTATAAAACAAAAAAATCTGACCTGCTTCCTCTTCAAAATTCACCATTTTTGTGAATGAAACCATGATCTACTTTTTCACAAAATAAGAAAATTAACCCACTGAGGTCAGTTACCACCACATCAAGTCAATCCTAACTCCTAAGTATCTCTCTAAGAATTCATCCTTCCTGCCCAGTCCCTGCCGCCTCTGCCTCACTCCTAGCCCTGGAGATGCCCAGCAGCAGGATGTACTGCGCAACCATTCTAAATGGGCTCCTTTCTCGAGTCCTACCCTATTCCATCCTCTCTTCGACACAGTGCCTCTTCTACACCATCTTCCTAAATGTGCATCTCTGTTACCTTTCTCCTTAACACTCTTCAGTGGTAACATGTTATTTAAAGACGAAATCCTTAGCAAGACACATGTAATCCTTGATTTAGCCACTACCTGCCTTTCCCGCCTCATTTTCTCTTATTCCCATCTGAGGTTGGCAGAATAATGGTACCCCAAAGATGTCCACATCTTAATCCTCAGGACCTATGACTGTTATGTTATGTGCAAGAGGGAATTAAGGTTTCAGATAGAATTGAGGTTGCTAATCAGCTGACTTTAAAATAAAGGGATTTTGCTGGATTATCTGGGAGACAGAAGAGTCAGTATTAGAATGATCTGATTGAGATGGACTCAACAGGCTATTGCTGACTTTGAGGTTGGAAATGGGGCCAAAAGCCAAGGAATATGGGTAGCCCCTAGAAGCTGGAAACGGCAGTCAGATTCTCCCCTGGGCTGCCAGAAAGGAACACATTGGCCCTGCCAGTACTTCGAGTTTGGCCTTGTGAGACCATGTCTGATTTCTGACCTAGAGACTGTAAGAAAATAAATTGTGTTTTTTAAGTTTGTAGGAATTTGTTATAGCAACAGTAGGAAACTAATACTAGACCACACCGTTGATAGTTTGTGCACTGGCAAACACAGTATGTACACGCTGTTTCCTGTACTTGGATTGTTACTACCTTCTTGTAGGCCTATCTCTTGCATGTACTTCTAGAAGTTAGCTCCTATCAAATTTATGAAGTCTGGATTCTGCCCATTTTTGTCCTAATACACTATATTTGCAATCTCTGTTGTACAGCTTTTCAGTATGTTACAATTATTGATTGATTTCCCCCTCTCTCCCAGAATTGTTGAGCTCCTGAAGGCCAGAGACTTTTGTTCACAGTACCTAGGCCATGAATGAACTAAATAAAATGGTGACTAAGTGGAAATAGGATGGTCTAAAGGCTTTTCATTTACAAGGCTCATATTCTATGTGTGAGCATGTGCAGGTGTTTGTACTTGGGTGTGTTTTAGGGCAGAGATATTCTGAGAAATGTCTGTTTGTTTAGTTCTCTTAGTCCATTTAGGCTCCTATAAAAAAACACCAGAAACTGGGTTATTTATGAACAACAAAAGTTTATTTCTCAAAGTTCAAGAGGCTAAGAAGTCTGAGATAAAGGTGCCTGCAGATCTGGTGTCTGATAAGTGCCGGCTTCATTTCCTGGTTCATAGGTACCCATCTTCTTACTGTGTTCTCATATGATGGAAGGAGGGCTGGAAAGCTCTTTGGGGCCTCTTTTATAAAGGTGCTAATCCCGTTCATGAGAGCTCTACTTCCATGGCCTGATTACCTCCCACACCTCCGCCTCCCCCCCAGTACCAGAACACTGGGGATAAGGCTTCAACATAGGAGTTCTGCAGGGCACAAGCACTCGGTTTATAACATCCTCTAGTTCTGATAATCTACCTCAACCTCCCACCCATGTGTCTGGCAATTCAATATATGTTATAACTGGAGTTTTACACATAGGAATGCCAGGTTTATTTGAGGTCAGAAAAATGGATCTGGTCCAAAGAGCAAGGTGATACACTTTTTTTCAAGATAATTAGTGGGCAGGTTCCACTGTTATTTGTGTGTGTCTGTGTGTGTGTGTAAGGTAGAGTGGAATGGTGGGTTTTTACACTGGCTGTACCATTGTTTTCACCCATGGACAAAAACCCAGAAGCTTCTAGGTGTTCCTTTTAAAAAAATTGTTTTTAAAACTTGAGATATAATTGACATATAACATTGTATTAGTTTTTGGTCTACAACATAATTTTATATATATCAAAACGATCACCACAAGTTTAGTTAACATCCATTGCACACAGTTACAATTTTTTTCTTATGATAATTTTTAGAATCTACTCTTTTAGCAACTTTCAAATAAACAATACAGTATTGCTAACTATAGTCACCATGCTGTACTTTACATCCCCATAACTTACATGTCTTATAACTGGAAGTTTGTATCTTTTGTCTGGTCACTTCCAGACTTGGAAGCTATCTTTTTCTCACATCAAGCCCTCCTCCTTTGACATCCCCTCTCATGTGGAGAAAATAAATGTAATTCTCTCTAAAAGCCTAGATTCTGCACCAGAGGCAAGAGAATACACAGACAGTGAAACAAGATACAATTAATATCTCTGTAGATTAAATAGGTCTTTGTCTTCTCTTGCTTCAGGAGGGAGTCCCGTTTCAAGCCAATTCCCAGTGTGGCTTTTTTTTTTTTTTAAAACAAAAAGCATTTTACTGAGGGTATTACTCTTAGATTAACCAAGAGGGGAAGAAGGGAGGAGAGGGAAGTGCCTGTGAGTGTAAAAATGTGAAAGGCACCCAATAATGGCATGTTGACATTTTTGCCATTCTGTCAAGTATAGGATTCAAAGTCAGACTTATTTTGATTTGGTACAAGAAGTAATGTGACCTTTCACACATCATCATGGTGGTACAAAATTCATACTCAAATACAAGTCATCTTTTTTTTCTGTATAATATCAATTTAAGTGGTTTATAATATTCTTAGCTGGAATGCTTAATTATTTCCTTATTTAATTAACTATTTGGGGGCAATTGCATAGTTTCCAATTTTTCTCCTAGTATAAACATTGAAATGAACATCTTGTAGCTAAATCCTACACAGACCCTCAATTATTTCCTTAGCATAAATTTCTAGAAGCTTAATTAAGTTCAAAAGAATGGGCCAAATTTTAAGGCTTTTGAAATGAGTTGCTGGAGTCTACCAGAAAAATTGCACCTGATCACAAGTAGCAGAGGGTGCCCTTTTGGAAGGTACCTTGGGTAAAATGAAACAGAACATCTATTAGTTTGCTAGGGCTGCCGTAACAAAATATCTCAGAATAGCTGGCTTATATAACACATTTTTTTCTTGAAGTTCTGGAACATGGAGGTCTGAGATCAAGGTGCCAGCCAGGTTGGGCTCTTCTAAGACCTCTCTCCCTGGCTTACGGACGGCCACCCTGTAGCTGCCTCTTCACATGGTCGTTCCTCTGTGCAGTGTACCCCTGGTATCTCTTCCTCTTCTAATAAGGACACCAGTCATACTGGATTAAGGTCCCATCATAACAACCTCATTTTATGTTAATCACATCTTATACAGACCTTATATTCAATTGCAGTTACATTCAGAAGTACTGGAGACTAGGGCTGAACATATGAATTGTGGTGAGGGGGAGTTTGGGGGCGGACCAAAATTCAGGGCATAGCAGAACCCTAACTGCAAAAAGAAACTCTTAGATGTAATAAGAAGTTAACTAAAAAAATTCAGAGCTGCTGTCTTCTGGAAATACTGCTTGCAATTGTTTCCCCATGCTTAGTGCATTCTTTTGATTCTCATTCATTCTCGCTTGTTCTCAATATAGTTCAGGTACAGTAAAATACACCCTTTATAGTGTGCAGTTCTGTAAGTTGTGTAACCACCAACCACGTTCAATTAGATTTTGGTAATCAAGGTTGTAGGAGGCATGGAAACCAAAGGTTATATTAAATTTAGTTATATTAAAAAAAATTTTCTTTGAAGACTGAGACACCTGTAAATCAAGGTATAGCCAATAGACAAACTCAGGCAATGATCTAAAAGGTAACATAGGAAAAAGTAGTTTCTCTCCCTGAATGATCTGAGGAGGAAGAAATTGTATGATTTAAGTGTTTATATAATACTTGTTATACACTACTTTTACCAATCTAATCTCTAAAAAGAATATAACATCCCAGTTATCTTAGATTTAATTGGCTTCTTAAATGTGTCTTAAACATGTTTGTGTTGTCTCCCATCATCCCTACCGTCGCTTCTATAATGTAAGCTTATACCAGCCTCTGTGAAGCTTTCATAGTCAACAGAAATTAAACCCATAATAGATCCCCAATTAGGTTGTGTGAAAGATTATTTTAAAACAATGTAAGAGAGAACTGTTACTTTAGAATGGGAAAATAAGTACGGCTTGATTTCCTTTTCTTCAGAAATTGATCTTTTACTGTTTTAGCATTTATTTGGATGACTCTAAAATATATTTCTTAAGATCTAATCTCTCATCTGAGTTACAGTCTTGGGCATGCCAGAGAACAGTACCCCAAGAATATCCCAGTATCACCTTAAATATTAAGTTAACTTCTCCTCTCCCTGTTATAACAGTTTCTTTTCTTAGATATTCTAGTTCTTTCATGCCACAATTTTGTGTTTCTAGATCCCAGATACTGGAATACTTTTATTTTCCTCAAGCAGTTCGCATATCCTGCCATATATGAACTTTTTTGTAACAAGATAATAGCTTCCTATTGAACTCTTAATTTTTCAATGGCACTTAGCACTATTTAACATAGTATATACCATTCTTATTTATTGTCCTCTTCTTCCCACTAGAGTGTAGGCTCCACGGGGGCAGAAATTTTTGTTGTTGTTTACTGCCATATTATCAACACCTGGTATAGTATTTATTGGATGAATTGAGCACTTACTATGTGGCAGGCACTGTGTCCTGTGTTTACGTGGCAGAATCGCATACTGGGGAGTTGTTTTATTGTTCTGATTTTCGATAATAAAACTGGTTAAAAGTTTTAAAAAAGATTAAGTAACTTGCTCCAAGTCACACAGTAGGTGGTAGAGCTAGACCATAGTTTGTCACCAGAATATGAAACCTGTCTATTGGAATAATATTCAAGCTGCTTAATTTAATTTCAAGACATTTCATAATATCAAACACCCTCAATCTAACCTCTTAGAATTGTTAAAAAGAAAAACACAGGTCTAACATGGGGTCATTTCTAGGCCAAGTCCCCAAACTGGGACTTAATGCCCAAGCAGTTGCAGCCTCTCAGGAATGGAATTTTAAACTAATCAGTTTGAACTTTCTGGTGAGGTAATCTGCCTAAATCCCCCTGCTCATCCTAAAGGAGGGTGACTTTACCTGAAACAATCCTGATTTGTTCTTTTTCTTGTAATCGTTTGCCCCACGCGCCTGTCTGTAAAAACCTTCCATTCTGTACAGTTGCTCAGAGCATCTACTTGCTAGGTGGGGTGGTGCCGGATTCATGAGTTACCTAAGGCTTAATAAAACCAATTGGATCTCCAAATTTATCTGGTTGAATTTTTTTAACACTATTTTCTATCAAAAATCTCCTGCCTCAAACTAACCCTTTCACTGCTCCTATGTAGCTTGTTTCCCTCGGGCTTTGCTCAAACTCCTTTAGAAATCTTACCCCGGATCCTCTGAGATTCCAAGCAACTTCCACCCCTTCCACAAGCCGGTCCTGAATCCCCCCGGCTACAGCGAGGAAGGCCGCCGCCTCCTCCTCGGCGCCTACCGCCTGCTTGGGGAGCTGTTGGGCCCGCATCTTACACCGTCACCGTGCGCCCGCTATTGGCCCCCAAGGGCTCAGCGCATGAAGCTGTCAGCATTTTCTCGACTTCTCAGCTCGAGTGAGGGCCGGCAAGACAGCCCCCCGTTGTCTGTGGTATTTCTGTATGTTTATGTGTTTAACGACCTTGGCTCCTAGTTCGGTATGAAACGTCTTAAAAAAAATCCAACGTTTTAGTTGGGAAGAAGCAACTCATAGATAACGTACACATCGAACTGCGTTCAGCGAAGTAAAATGAGCATGCCCGCCGTGACGGGAGGCTGGGAGGGCGTCGCGGGGGCGCGTCGCGGACGCCCGCAGGGTGGTGGGGGCCCGCGCTGCGCCCGCGCGGAGAGGCTGCAGCGCTTTTGGCGCGTTGCTATCCTTCACGCTGCCTCGGGCTCGCTTTCGCGCAGGGCCACGTGCCAGTGTTTGGGTTTAACTGCGCGTTGGCCCCACTGTACTTGGTTAATAACCGCATTCCCTGACTAGGCCTCTCCCCTCCATCTTTGTGCAGACAGGAGGGGCGAGGGCGCCTGGTACCGTAGCGGCCGCGTCAAACGCCGAGGGTAAGTAGCCCAGGCCCCCAACCCAACAGTCAAGTTTCAAAAAGCCCGCGCGTGGTGCCCCAGGCCTCATCCGTTGGGAACGGCCCCCAGCGCGCCCCCGTATCCCCCGCGCGCCAAGCCCAGGGCGGGAGGAGGCGTCAGGGTGGCAGGAAGGCTCTGCGCCCAGGGGGTGCCGGGGGCAGCGCGCACCGGGGAGCGCGCCTGTCCGGCGGCTGCCGAAAACGGAAGTGGGTGCGAGCGGATAGCGGTGATTGGCTGAACTGACATGTCTCTCAAGGGGCTGGCGCGAACGCCACTGCGGAGTTGGGCGAGGGGATGCGGCCAGGGGAGGGGGTAAAACATCGGGAACAGCCGCGTAGCTGGGAGGAAATGAACCGCGGGGGTGCGTGGAGTGCAGGCAGAGGTCCTCGTTAGGGAACACTGGGGAGCCCGGGAGTGAAAGCAGAGCGGTAGAGGCGGTGGCTGGAGTAGGACAGGCTGAGGGCTTGAATAGAGCGCGGAGGGCGGGGAGTCCGTGACCGAGAGCGGCGCTGCGGCGCGGTAGGCGGGCCTAAGGAGACCGAGGCGGGGATTGG
Organism: Manis javanica; assembly: GCF_040802235.1. Classification (NCBI taxonomy): domain Eukaryota; kingdom Metazoa; phylum Chordata; class Mammalia; order Pholidota; family Manidae; genus Manis; species Manis javanica. The sequence goes on along the minus strand of NC_133169.1, from coordinate 85,040,979 downwards.
CGGGAAGCCCTAGGCTGCCGCACGTCGGCGGTGACGCACGCCTCGGGGAGGGTGCGCGCGCGTTCAGCGGCCTCTTTGTGTGGTGCCCAGCTAGGGGAGCGGAGGTGGCGGCGGCGGCGGCGGTAGCGGCGGCCTTGGTTGTCTTCCAGTCTCCTCGGCTCACCCTCTAGCCAGCGCCTCTCCCCTTCCCTCCCCCTTCCTTTTTTCCTCCTTCCCTTCCCTTCCCTTCCTCCCTTCCCCGTCGGTGACCGGCGGTGGCGGCTCCAGCAACGGCTGGGCCCAGGCTGTGAAGAGGCCTTAGCCAGCGATAACGGCGACGGCGAAACCTCGGAGCTCGCAGGGCGGGGGGAAGGCCCGGGCCGTGGAGATGGAGAATTCTCAGTTGTGTAAGCTGTTCATCGGAGGCCTCAACGTGCAGACGAGTGAGTCGGGCCTGCGCGGCCACTTTGAGGCCTTTGGGACTCTGACGGACTGCGTGGTGGTGGTGAATCCCCAGACCAAGCGCTCCCGTTGCTTCGGCTTCGTGACCTACTCCAATGTGGAGGAGGCCGATGCCGCCATGGCCGCCTCGCCCCACGCCGTGGACGGCAACACGGTGGAGCTGAAGCGGGCGGTGTCCCGGGAGGATTCGGCAAGGCCCGGTGCCCACGCCAAGGTTAAGAAGCTCTTTGTCGGGGGCCTAAAGGGAGACGTGGCCGAGGGCGACCTGATCGAGCACTTCTCGCAGTTCGGCACCGTGGAAAAGGCCGAAATTATTGCCGACAAGCAGTCGGGCAAGAAGCGTGGCTTCGGCTTCGTGTATTTTCAGAATCACGACGCGGCAGACAAGGCCGCGGTGGTCAAGTTCCACCCGATCCAGGGCCATCGCGTGGAGGTGAAGAAGGCCGTCCCCAAGGAGGATATCCACTCCGGTGGGGGCGGAGGCGGCTCCCGGTCCTCGCGGGGCGGCCGGGGCGGCCGTGGCCGCGGCGGCGGTCGAGACCAGAACGGCCTGTCGAAGGGCGGCGGCGGCGGTTACAACAGCTACGGTGGCTACGGCGGCGGCGGCGGCGGCGGCGGCTACAATGCCTACGGCGGCGGCGGCGGCGGCGGCGGCGGCTCGTCCTACGGCGGAAGCGACTACGGCAACGGCTTCGGCGGCTTCGGCAGCTACAGCCAGCACCAGTCTTCCTACGGGCCCATGAAGGGCGGCGGCGGCGGCGGCGGCGGCAGCTGGGGCGGGCGCAGTAACAGTGGACCTTACAGAGGCGGCTATGGCGGTGGGGGTGGTTATGGAGGCAGCTCCTTCTAAAAAAAATTTTTAAATGCCTGGGAGTGGCTAATCCGGGGTAGCTCTTTTCAACAACCCAACTAAGGTCGACGCCTAAGTCCCTTCTCCCACCGCCTTCCCCGTTTTTCCCCGGGGGGAGCTGCTTTCTGAGGCTGCTCACCCTTGGGGGTGTTGCCCCCTTTGCCTGCCACCTCTCTCGTCTCTCTCTGAAGATGGACTTGCCCCCACATACACATTTTTGTGTTACAGTCATTGATGGACTCTATTTTTTTATTATTACTTGGACCTTGGTCGTTTTTATACTAGCAAAATGTCTTGTTTTAATTTGTGTTTTTTTTGGGGGGGAGGGAGTGAACTTGCTGATTCTGTAGCAAAATCTGGGCGGGGGTTGGGGTTGGGGGTTAGTTTACTTTGTTGTAAGGACTTGATATCTGGCTACAGCGTTTTCTATGAAATCTACTTGGATCCCATGCCTGAAATTTGGAAGCATATGTACAAAAATCATTTTTACGTTTTATTTTTAATAAATCATTGTGTTTGACCGTACATGTCTAACATTTTTTTTTTCTAGGATCCATTTCGTACCGTTTTAAGGGATTTTTAGTTGAAAAATTTACTTGTTAATTCTTAATTCTTGATGTATATTTAGAGAAACTTTTAAAGGTCCTGTGGGTTTTTTTTTTTTCTTTTTCCTGTTACCCTACTAGTGATGTGTTGAATTTTACCCCTTACAGGCAAAACTTTGGAAGTGGTGGATGTGGCTTTTTAAAATAATTCAGTTTCTGTGCATCCATCTCTTGTACTAAGCGATTTGCTTGTCATCTTGACATGGTTGGTCACTTCTTTGAGAATTTACTTCAAAGTATGTACTGTGTAGTTCTAAAGAAATAGTTTGTGTTAAGCATGTGTTTTCATTCATAAACTGTTTAAAATTTTTCAGATGGCCTAGTTGATTCATCCTTCTTACTGGTTTGTCTGTAATGAATGGTTACAAATAAGGGTTCTATTTTGCCCTCAAACTAAATGCATTTTTGTATTTTCAGAGCAGATTTAAACGTTTTTTTCCTATAGCTGAACTGTTGTCCTCATGGAAATCCTTCCCCCTACCTTTGTAGCACCATCTACTGGCAGAATGGCAGTATATCTGCAAAACGATTTGTTTAAAAACTTTAGGACAATTGCATCAGATTTAGAGGTTTTGCCATCAAAAATCTGTGCAGACTTTGGTTGCACGTTTACTTGTAACTGAGATGGGCATTATAGGAATGTAGTTAACAGTCCATATCACAATTGCCCCTTTCGACATGAGATTTGAAAATGTAAACTGCTATGCATAGCTTGGGCAATGGCCCCAAACTGCTATGACAGCTAATGAACCAGCTACATGTACTGGTATATAAGGTTCAAGTTGTAAAGCAAAAATATCTGTGTATTCTGCTTGGTTAACAAATGTATATTTGTAGCCCTTTCATGCAATAGAATTCAAGTTGTTGTTTATAAAAAACAAAACAAAACAATGATATAGGAGAAAATTGCCTTCCTGGATAGAAATATAGAATAGCAACGTTTATGGTTATCACAAATAAAGAATTCGATTCTTTACATGATTGAGTGAGAGTATGTATAACCTGGTGGGTGGGTTCAGAATATGTTAATCTAGTACACTTGATTAAATGTTTGGTAAAATATTTGACTTAAATTTTGTAGCCCAAAGCTATACTGAAAAGCTTTGAAGGGGAGATTTTTGGGCTTTAAAGAATATTTTAACATAGACCCTTTTTAATTCTTGGCACTCTTAAGATCTAGTTCTTACCTTTTTTTATTTTCCCGTTGTCAATGCTCTCAAGAGATGAAAGGTCAAGATTGCTAGGCTAGATTGTGGCTGCTCAGTAGTCACTTGGACAAAGGACAGCTGATGCTTGATACAAATTTAAGTATACCTCTATAGACAAGTGGGATAGATGTTTTTACACATTGAATAAACATCTGTTGCTTTCAAATATTAACAGTTTCCTTAAATTTCTGTTTTTTCATTCTCAGTGAAGTGTTAGTATCGTGGGTTTCATTGGTAATTTAGGCCAGCTTTTTGGGGTCCACAGAAAATGATAGGCTTAAATTTTAATTACTCTGCTTACCTTTTACTCAGCTGTAGTGGGAAGATCTGTTTCTGGGTCAACTGAAATAGTCCACCTGGAACGTTTCAGTCTTAATACAGGTTATCATTTTGTATTCCCAATATAGTGACTTTTGAAAAGTTAGGTGAATGATGTAAAAGGATTTTCTTGTTAATTGGAAGAGTGACTTAGTGTTCTGTATGTGGTATTTTAACACTTTAATTGTCACATGTCTACCTTTACAAATTTCTGTAACCTGGATTGGTATTTAGTGAAGGCAAAAGCATAGTGTTTCCAGAATTCCTCATAAATTTTTGTGCAAGCGATTTTAGCATGTGAGGTTTTTTCTTTTTTCTGGCAGTCAGTTTATTTTGACTCCTTATGCCTATGAAAACTGAACATTATTACTTCAAATTTAAAAGTTCATGGGAGGTGGTATAGAACCAAGTTAGTATTGAATACAAATTTTGTACCATGCTTGAATCCAGTTTGAAAGATGAGCAAAATAAAGGCCTATTTTTGTCTCCCTGCTGTGAAGATCTTAGGCATTTTTAGTATTTTTAGTACAGATAAAATGATAGTTGATGTGGTTTATAAGTTTAAAAATTGTAGTGATTTCAAATCTTAAGCTTGCAAATTATTAATGTGCATAGGGGTAACTAATTAGGATGGTAGATTGTTTCTTCCTATAATAGTGATTTGCAACATAGATTTCATTATTAAATCTACAGTGAGTTCTTATATTTAAGCAAGGTTACAGAATTGAGGGTATTTGAGAATTTGGTGTTTATGATGATTACCCTCTTAACCAGAAGTGACAGTGTCAGTTATTTAAACTTATTTAATTACCTTTTAAGTGTGTTGAATTTCCTCAAATTTGAGAATTTGTGTTCTGTGTTAAATTTTGTATGCCTGTGTCTTTGCTGATTGAAAGTGGGCATTTGGATGTTGGTTGGATTTGACCAGAACTGCATTTAGATAGTGTATGGGTTTTATTTTACTCAAAGACAACATCTGCACTTAGGGTAAATTTCTTCTGTTTTAACCAGCTTACTGATTGTTGAGTCAGTGTAAGAGTTTGATCACTGTGAAAAGTTCTGTTAACTGTTACAGATCTGTTTTGTTTCCTTCTGAAACAAGGCAACAAAGATTGCCTTTAGACCAGGTTAGGCCAATGTTTTTTCCTTAGTGTCCTATTACAGGTTACTTCAATGTGCCTTTATCTGATGCTTTCTATTAAAAGTGAAAATACATTGTAAAATTTTTTCCAATAAAAGGTCCCTTGAAAATACAGATAAAGCTTAAGCAACATATTTTCTATATATTATTTTAAAAACTGTAATATTGCATGGCATTCGGTCTGTACTTCACAGAAAATGCCAATATTACTAGGCAATAGCAACTACAGAAATCTTACTGAGTCTTAGGGCTGGTGTATTTTTAAAAATTACTATTAAGTAACTGATTATAAACCACAAATTAAAAAAGTAAAAAATCCTACCAACATGAGAAAACCCCCTACTCAAGGATAATCATTAATAGGTATATATTCAAGTAGATCTTTTTTGTATGTACCTATATTAATAAAAAGGTATAGCTCTATCGTTTATATTACCATTCTCATATGGCAAATAGACTCATTCTTTTTAACGCTTGTATAATATTCCATAGTGTAGCTGTGGAACTTGCTGTAACTTAAAAACTTTTAATAGGTTCTTCCATTCTTGCTGTCTGGATAATGCAGTTATCCTTGCAGATATGTTCTTGTTCAAATATAGACATAGTTGGTGAGATAACTACCTCAGTTACATGTGCTAGAATGCAGCAGTTCTCTGCAATCAAGTATTACTTAATTCTCAGTATAACATAAGGAATGCTGCATACTCATTGGTGGCTTTTTTATAGCCTTGGGTTAAATTCAACCAGAACATTTCACTGCAATTTTTGAAAGCTAGGTTATATCTTATCAGGTACCAGATAAGACAGTTAGTGACACATAAGAACCACTATATTGCTGTCTTCCCTTGCTTTCTCCAGTAGTTTTACTGCAGAAATATTTGCCAGTTTATCCATATAAGAAATTTCATTACTGTCAGAATATAAGAAAGGTATCATTTGTTGTGTTATGAGCCTTGCACTGTTAAAACACTTTATGCATCATTTTATTTAGTCCTCAGAATAATTCTATGAGGAGATCATACTAACCTCTTGCATAGTAGCTACAGGCTTACCTAATCTAAGTAATTTGCCTAGGATCATGTAGTTACTGAGGACAAGAAATAGGGATTTTTTTGCTTATTTTTAAAAGGCACATTATAAAGAAAAAAATCATTCCTTATAGAGAGAACCTGTGTTGTTTGCCTACTTTTATATCTTATTTACATATGTATTATTTTTTAGAGCAAGAATTGATTATTTAGCACATACATATTTTAACTTGAAAGACACTTCCATATCTATAACTTTCATGTAACCATATGGTATACTATAGGTGCACCATAATTTATTGATTAGCATGTTTTTAATTTAGAACTTTTGCAAGGTTTGTGTTGCCACTTAGAACTTATTGAAAGAGGAAAAAGAAGGTACAGGCTACTGATTGAAGCCACTGGTTATATTGGCTGATAGTTCTCAAGAAATCTGCTGGAGCCCTTCAAGGAAATGTTGGGTATTCTGCAGTCTTAACATTGCAATTTTGCTTTGTCACTTTTCCCCCCAAATTGTTTATTTAAATGACACAGACTTGATTAAAAAATGTGTAACTTGTCTCCATTAAAAATAAGCCTTAGTGCCCTTATATGAAGGGATTCTACTGGGATTATTTTAATTGCTTGGATCCTTTCCAGTTTTATACTGTTAGTTTTTAGTAGTATTTCGTGATTATTCAGTAACAGTCTTCAAGAAGGAACCCTTAAACTATTTTCAAGAAAAAATCATTGAGCATGACAGCTCAATAGGTAAGCATCAGCCTTTGCTCACAAGGTGTGCACCGGTAAGTTTGAGTGTTGGGAACTTAAATAATTAGGATAAGATGATAGGCATTTTAGTCACATACATATGAGCAGTAGTGGTGATTTTCTGTGCAGGTCAAGGAAAGTGGGCCAAAATGCAGTGCATGATGTATTGGGCTCCTTACATACATTCTTAGGTTGCCAGACCACAAAGACTTTAAAAGCACATCCAATCCATTTTTATTTTGTTACTTTTTGTTTAATGATTTTTGCTAAGTATTAATAGCAAAATCAGCTTAAGGGAGGGGAACTTAAAGTAATACAAACCAGTTGAGGTCTTAAATGGGAAATGATAATCATAAATGAATCTATAAGAAGTGTAGTTCATATTTTGGAGACATCCTTTTATTAAGCCACAGTTTAGTAACTGAGAATTCTCACATTTTCTTGCTGTAATATGTCTTGTGTTTTCTTCCTATAACAGAGGATTTATCAGAGGTCATAGGACTAAGGTTACTATACCAGAGACGGTAAGTAACCCTTGTATTCTTTCACTGTCTGTTAGCCGTGTCAGGTTTTACTAACAGTCTCTCCTTTTTGAAGACAGGGAAACTGAGGCTCAGGCCAATTTATTCAAGGTCGCAGGGCTATTTTCTTTGTACTTCATTTTCCTGTGATGTGAAGATCTAATTGCTTAGAGCCTTTCTAGTTTGATAGCTTTCAAGAGGAATCCTCAGACTAGTTCCTCACCACTGTTGCATTTTCTTCCTATAATATGTCTTACCTATATTTTTACTTATTAGATTTTAAAATATAATGTTGCTAGATAATAACTTTTGCAGAATTAAATCAGTTTCTGATGAAAAAGAAACTGAATTTGCTATAACTTTACATGCCCTAAATTTCATTTTTAAAATGAATTAACAGTTATATAATTTTAGGAGAGGTAGGATTAATTTTAAAAGTATTAAGTGGGTATGAATTACTAGCCTCAAACCGAATTTGAATTTAGCACATCGTGAATGTTCTTGATGCTTAAATTTAGTCTCTTACTAAATATAATGTGTGGAATTATCTTAGTTGAGAAATAGAATTATTGCTCATTTCAAAGAGGCATACAACCGGCTTGCGAAAATTAGTCTTTGACATTGGATCCCGCTTTTGGGTGAACTTCAGATTTCTCTAAATGAGAATTTTAATGCTACCAGAGAAAACATTTATCATAAAATGGAGAGATTTGAAAGCTGCTTTTTAAAAAGGGATCCTGAACTAAGAAGCCTAGAAAGGGCATGTACTGGTTTTCTCCGCCTACTTTGCAGTTTGCCCTTGGAGCTGGATGATTTGAATATTCAGAAAGGAAAAGGATTCAGGAAGCTATCTTGCTAGGCATTCTTTTCTTAGCTGTGTGCTCCCGTTTCAGGCAGATTTTCTTTGGCTTCTTTGCTTCTTTTATCACGTAGAATGGTTTATTTATTAAAAAAAATAGGTTTGTGTCATCATGTACTGCTCAAAAATACCCTGATGTGAACTTATACCCTGCAGAGACTGTGCTTATTTCCCTGTGTTTACTGTAGGTTTCCTCAGGTGTTGATTACCTTAAGCAGAACACACCTAGATCTAGAGGTACGAGCAGTGAGACAGTTTCCTGTTTTCAAATAACTTACATTCTGGTTGGAATTTGATTTCTTTTCAGCATTGTGGCACCATCTCAGACTGTTCACACCACACAAACAAATTGGAGGTAATCCCATTGTTATTTAGTGTACATTCTCTCATTAAAATGAAGGCTTCACTTCTTCACTGGTTACTTATTATTTGGGCACCGCAGGAAAAGGACATTTTTTTCTTTGGCACTCCTGTTGCAAATATAATTTGCCTCAGGGCAGGCATCTGCTACAGTATTTCATAATCCTTAAGGACATAAATTTTGGCATCAAATATCAGGTCCCACTCCTGACTCTGTCACTTTCTAGGTCTGTGACCTTGAATAAATGGGCCCTAGCCTCAGTTTCCTTGCCTGTAAGAGAGGAGGTACTGCTAGTAATACCTTTCTCACAGGGCTGTCGAACAGTGAAAGAATACAAGTAAAGGGTTTACCATCTTGTCTTGTACATAGTAATGTTAGAATTATAACCTCTGATAATAAGTGTGGCTGACTGGCAAAAGGTGAGCCTTCATTTCATCCTCAGCTACGCCGTGCTTGTGCAGCTAGTGAAGTGAATGAAAACTATCTTGGAAAGAGTAGTGACTTATGCGCATGTCCGTAGAGCACTTCTAGTAACAGATTTGGTTTTTAACCTAGGCTTTGCCCTTGACTTTGCTAGGTGAATTTGGATTTGGGAACCTCCAAAATCTCTGCTGCTTCAATTCTTGTAGGAGAGAGGTGAGCCATGTTAGCTGTCCGTAAGTGTTGTAATATTTGTTACTATAAGGTAGTAAGGTATGAATATTGTGAGTGTTGAGGAGAGATGACTCACAGGCAGGAAGAAAGATGAAGGAAAACACTGTGGAAGATAAGCGCTCGACCCAAAATTGGCCACACAGAGAAGGTGCAGGGAGAAAGGTGATTTCAGGTAGAGGGACAAATAGGCAGAGACATGGAGCATATACAGAGAATTATGCCTACAGTGTGCTAAACTTTGAACCAGGTACATTTACCAATGTTCTCATTGGACCCATTGAGTAACTGCTTCACAGATAAGGTAGCTGAAGCTCATCTTAGAAATGTTAGGGAATTTTCCCAAGGCCTCCCAACTGGTGGAGTCATTGAGTTGGGAGTTTAATCCAAGTCCGATTGATTCCAGTGGTCATACTCTTTCCACTGAGCTTCATTTGCTTCCAAATACAAGTGGATAATTTCTACTAAGGATGAAAGAGTTGTAGGAAAGCAACTGGGAGAAGTTAGAACCACATCACCGAGGCCTTTGAGTAGTACGCTAAGGAGTGTGGCAGGCAGTGGAAGTCACTAAGGTTTTTGAGCAGCAATAGTGGTAGTGAGATTGTAATTCAGGAAGGTTAGTCCAGAAGTATCGAGTCAAATCGATGGCATCTGAGTGATGTTTCAGGTGGCGAGGCTGCTAAGACAACTGATGTTAACCAGGTAAGAAAATGAGATTCAGCGCTAGAAATAGACTGAAGGGAAATGTGAAGAGTGCTGTGAAAGAATAGTTGTGAAATGCCGGATACGTGAATAAGGAAGAGGGAGTAGTTGAATCAGAATGACTGTGCGAGCAGGAGAATGGTGATTGCCGCTGAGAATGGGAACACGAGATCTGGAAGACGATTTGGACACAGGGGAAGGTGGTGGTGAGCGCACAGAGGCATCGTGCCTTCTGCAGATAGCTTTACAGAATCGTTACTGTGCGAGGTATTTTCGTTTTGCTCTTCATGATCTATTTTCTACCTTTCCTTGCTCTGCATTCTTGGGAGGTTAATTCTTAAAAGAACTGTATACTCTCTTCTCTGGCTTCATGTTGAGTTTGGACAGGGGGAGAAACTGGCAGGCAATCTGGAGAGTGTGCTTGTTCCCCCTCTTCCACAAGCACGCATACTCAGCAGACAGGTTATCCGTGGCCACAGCTCTGCTCCACTGACCCTCTTTTACAACTCTGGGTCTCTTCTGGCTCTGGTAGCCACTCCCTCCTATTGCTACCTCAGGCTTGCTGTTGCGAGCCCCCAAGCCTTGCTGATCTTCGTTAGTTGTGCCCACACCCTTGTAAATAGTTCCTTTTATTTAAACTCTTCAATAACCCTTTTGGATATGCCAGCTGCTGTTATCTGTGAAGTGATATTTTTGTAAGTCCTCCCACATTCTCTAATTTTGATCTCCCAGGCACCTCCAAACTTGGAGAAGACCCAGCTATTTGCACTAAGTTACTCTCCCCACCTGTCATGAGGTTTCCCACCTTGTTGGAAATTCAGTCTCTCTGTTTTCTTACTATGTTGCTAAGTGTATGACTTTTCTGCTTGATGACTCAGCGGTGACCAAGTGACAAAAACCTCTGCCTTCAGTAGAGCTTACGTTTCGGTGTGGAGGGGCAGACAAGGAACATAATAAATTATATTGTATGTAGAAGATGGGTGAGTGGTGTGGGAAAATGAGGGTGAGGAGTAGGGAGTGCCTGCAAGGCAGGTATAGCGCAATTTAAAACAGAGTAGTCTGAGTAGGTCTCTCTAAGAAAGTGGCATCTGAGCAAAGACTTGAACGGAATTGTGGGAATGAGCAATGTAAATCTTAGTGAAGAGCATTCCAGGTAGAGGATCAGGAAGAACAAACCCACTGAGGCAGGACTGTGCTTTTAGCCCTTTTGAGGGAAAGCAAGCCGGTCAGCCTGGCTGGAGCTGAGGGTGGAGGGGCAAGGGAATAGCTGATCAGGTCAGAGAGGGACCAGATCATGTAGCATTTGTAGGCTAGTTTAAGGATTTTGGCTTTTACTATACAAATGGTGAACCACTTCAGGGTTTTGAGCAGAGGAGTTTTATCTGCCTTGAATTTTAGAAGATACTTTCTGGTTTTCCCTCTTAGGACAAAATTCCTGTTCCTTTGGTATAGTTGCTTCCAATGAGGGCTACTGGGGAAAGCAATCAGAACAACTTGGATTAAGGTATAAGAGACCCACAATCTAGTTACTTCTACTAGGTGTATGCATTTTTTTGAGAGAGAGCATTCTTGTTGGCCAAAATCTTTAATTGGTGGTGTGCTCTCTTTAGAGGGTCCGACTTGCAGGGTTGGTCCTTATCTGGGCACTTGGATTACAGGAAGGGTCCCCACTCTTCCCTAACTGATCAGGGTGGTTCACTGTGTCTAGACCGTGCAAGCAATATGCAATATGATTTATGCTCAACACCTCCTTCCCTTTTGGGAGTCTGGAATATTGGTAGGCAGGGGGTGCCCATAAAACCTTGAGTACTGAGTGTTTGGGCAAAAGCATCACACATGAGCGTATTCTATGATAGGGAGACCACATAAAGAGACCTGCATGGGGATTGCTCTAGACTCTGTCTGGGCCTCTTCCCCATGTGATCTGACTTTGAATCCTTACACAGCTGTAATAAACTTTAGCTGTAAATACCACACTTAACAGTGCTGAGTTCTGTGAGTTCTTCTAGTTAATCTCTGAATGTGGGGTTTGTCTTAGGAACCCCTGTCGCAGCTAACATTTTCTTTTAGTGTAACCAGTGGAAAACATCAGGTTGTGGGTAGAAGGTGCAACTTACAAAAAACCTACACATAGGTCAGCCGTCTCTGTATCTAGTAGAGAGCTCTTCTAAGTAGTTTCTGCTTTGTTAATTCCTTTCCTCTCTTGAAAAACTCTAGGTCTTTTCATTATTGCAGCTTCTAGCAGTTGTGAGCGTGGGAGACTCACTGCCATCACATAAATCATTTGTAAGCAAGTTTATAAAAAAGACTGCCTTGTGTAGGTCTTTAAAAGTGATCGGAGTGAAGGCAACTGTTGACATAGGTGCCATAAATAATTCCTTAGGGAGGAAGAAAGTATAACTACTAGAAGCCGTAGCGTCCCTAACAGGTGTGGGCGTGTCAGTATGTTAGGCTCACATTCTGTTTGCTTGCTTGTAAACTATACAGTGAAATGTGTAGCAAGCTGGTCTGATTTCAGTACTTCATGTTACTTCCCTAAGAAGGAAGTTATTCTGTCTTGATGTTTTTATAAGAAGATTTTGGTACAGAGAAGTTGAGACTTGGGTCACAGAAAGGAGATGAAGCCAAAAATGCCTGCTTGACCTACCTCTTCTGAATTTCTACTTTATTCCTGGCTTCAGAGTCACAGCCAGTTGTCCTCAAATCTCTGGATCCATATATCCACGAGCTTGAAAGCTTTTATTTCCAGTTGGTGGAACTCTTTGTTTGCTACCCTCCAACTGATCTTGCTCAAGTTTTGTACTTTTATAGCCGAAACTGCAGACAGATGAACTTCTCCATTAGGCCAGGAAAGATGATGAATGAGGAGGGTAAATACGCATTTATTTCATAAGAATCACGAAAGGATTCATATCCTTTGGCTCTATGATTCCAGTGCTAAGAATTTAACCTAAAAAAGCAATTCAATAAAACGGAAACAGTCTTTGCACAAAGACAGTTATTAAAACATTATCTGTAGCAAGAGGTTGGAAACAATAAATGCAGACATTAGGAAAACGTTTACTAAATTGTGCTCTGTGAAAAGGTGAAATAGTAAAAACCCAGTGTCTATCGACAGGTGAATGGATAAACAAAATGTAGTCTATACATATGGAATATTATTCAGTTGTAAAAAGGAATGAAATTCTGACACATGGATGAGCCTTGGAAATATTATGCTAAGTGAACAAAGCCATACACAAAAGAGCAAATATTGTATGATCCATTTATATGAGATACCTAGAGTGGTCAAATTCATAGAGAGAAAGTAGACGGGGCTGGGGGAGGAGAGAGTAGGGTCACTGTTTAATGGGTGCAGAGTTTCTTTGATTTTGAAAAAAATTCTGGAGATGAATAGTGGTGGTGGGTTGCACAGGATTTTGAATGTACTTAATGCCACTGAATTGGGCACCTAAAAATGGTTAAAATGGTAAATTTTATGTATATTGTATTGCAAAAATTATAATAAAATGTGAATAATGTATTATTTAATGTAACATATATAAATATATTAAAGTTGTGGGATTAAATAAACCTAAATTATTTTTTAAAAATTTAAATAAAGTCCTGAGAAATTCACATGACCTTATTGAAACTATTTGTAATTATGAATGCCCTTTTTGAAGCTCCTCAGAATTATTTACTAAATCCACAACTTTATTTCTGCTCCTTGTGTCCTGCTCTCTCCTTTCCCAAGCTGGAAATTGTCTCCTCTTCACTGATGTCCTATGGTACCTTTTCTGTACTTTTTTTTGAGTTTCTTGTTTTTACCATTTGTACGTGTCCATGTGTAATTTCCCCAGCCACCTTGTAGTCTCTTTGGCATTCTATTCATGTAGGATTTAGTTTGTAACCCCCTGGTACAGCCCATTGAGTAGCCAGTGTAAGATATTCAGTGAGATTGAATTATAAGCATGCAGTTGTATGAAGGTAGAGAGTGACCAGATATTTGACCATACTTGCTCACAGATTTAATATTACTTGAAGCACGTGCTTGCCTCAGTTCTCTCTACCTGCTAAACATGCTGGCCTGTCCTCATCCACATACACATCACTGTATTCCGGAGTTCGGGGCTATGTCTCATCTGTATTTTACCTTTTCATGTAAAACATTTCGGTTTTCTTTGTACTCAGGTGAGACAGGGGCAGCAGATAAGAGGATAGACTACAGTCAATTTAAAGTTGCAAGTACCTTGAAAAAATCGTAAGTAGGAATTAATGCTCATTCTTGAATAGAATGTTTTGTGAAGGAGGCAGATTTTTCCCCCCATCCTAAGCCATTGATGTAATGTTTCACTTTTGTAAGGTAGAGGTGCACATATTGACCAGCAGAGGGCACCAGTTCCAGGTTGAAGATTTCAGGCAGGGGAAGGAATTGTTGGAAGACCCTGTAAGATGAGTGTGCCATGTACTCTCTTGTGTGGAGCACCCTCCTCGCTGTTTTATTTGATCTGGCTTTCTCTTTCTGACTCATTCGGGGTTCAGCTGGTGCTCCAGCGCTCCCCAAGAGCAATCTTTGGCAAGGTCTGGTTGGTAAGTTAACGGACTGGAGGGATCCAGGGGGAAGGACTTTATAATAGAGGTGTTTGGAGGCTTTGTATGCCAGCCTGTATTAATATCTTTAGGGGTTCAAATGCTGTTTTCCATCTACAGGTAAGGTGGAAAAGTGGCGTTAGGCCAGGCATCTAAGGGTCAGGGGTTCCATACCCACCCTGGCTCCCAGCTCACTGGGTGATCTTGAGTCAATTGCTTTCTCTCTCAGGCTTATCTCTAAAATATAGGCAGTAAGAGAGGCCTGCCATGCCAGTAGTTAATAGAGGGCCCTGAGGTTAGGCGGCCCTAGGTTCAAGCCTATGGGGCTGTGGTCATTTAACTCTCAGAAACTCAGTTTCCTCTTATTTATTTATGTTCTGATAGAGCATATATTTATTGGATCACTCTTGAAAGTATGGTTTTTTTTTTTTTTTACCTTATGGCCCTCTTCATCTATTTTCTCCCTTCCCTCACCCTCTACCTCTGGCAATCAGTAATGTTTTCTCTGAGCTTGTTTTCTTAAATTTTTTTTTTTTTTGTAGATTTCACATAAAAGAGAGATCAAATGATATTTGTCTTTCTCCATATGACTTATTTCACTTAGCATAGGGCCCTCAAGGTCCAACCATGTTGTTGCAAATGGCAAGACTTCATTATTTTTTATGGATGAAAAATATTAAATTACATTTTATATGCACACACACACACACACACACACACACACACACCCTACAATTTCTTTATCCATTCATCCAGTTGGACACTTAGGTTGTTTCCATATCTTTGCTATTGTAAAAAATGCTTCAGTGAACATGGGGGGTACGTATATCTTTTTGAGTTAGTGCTTTTATTTTCTTTGGATACACACCCAGAAGTGGGATTGTTGGATCATATATTAGTTCTATTTTTAGTTTTTTGAGGAAACTCCATACTGCTTTCCATAATGGCTGTACCAGTTTACGTTCCCACCAGCAGTGCATGGGGGCTCCCTTTTCTCCACATCCTTACTAACACTTGTTATTTCTTGTCTTTTTGATAACAGCCATTCTAACAGGTGTGAGGCGATAGCATTCACTGTGGTTTTGATTCACATGTCCATGATGATTAATGATGAGCATCTTTTCATATACTTGATGGCCAGCTGTAAGTCTTCTTTGGGAAAATGTCTAGATCATCTGCCCATTTTCTAATCAGACTTTTTTTTTTTTTTTTTTGCTATTGAGTTGTATGAGTTCCTTATACATTTTGGATATTGGCCCCATATCAGATATGTGATTTGTATATATTTTCTCCCATTCATTACATTGCCTTTTCCTTTTCTTGATGGTTTCCTTTGCTGTGCAGAAGCTTTTTAATATGATTTAGTCCCATTTATTTATTTTTGCTTTTGCTGCCTTTTGGTGTCAGATTAAAACAATCACTGCTAAGACCTGGGTCAGGAGCTAATTTCCTGTGTTTTCCTCTAGGAGTTCTGTGGTTTCAGGTCTTATGTTTAGGTCTTAACTCCATTTCAGATTAATTTTTTTGTATATGGCATAAGATGGTGACCCAGTTTCATTCCTTGGCATGTGGCTGTCCAGTTTTCCCATTTTTTTGAAGAGACTGTCTTTTCCCCATTGTCCATTTGTGGCTCCTTTGTTGTAAAGTAATTGACCATATATGCATGTGTTTATTTCAGGGGTCTCTATTCTGGTCTTTTGATTTATGTGTCTGTTTTTAGGGCAACACCATACTGTTTTAATTACCATAGCTTTGCAATATAGTTTGAAGCCAGGGAGCGTGGTACCTCCAGCTTTGTTCTTCTTTCTCAAGATTCCTTTGTCTCTTTAGGGTTTTTTGTATTTCCATACAAATTTTAAGATTATTCTTTTTCTTTGAAAGGAATTTTTATAGGGATTGTGTTGACTTTATAGATTGCTTTGGGTAGTTTGGGTATTTTGTTGATTCATCTAATCCTTGAGCAGGGAATATCTATTTATTTGTGCCTAGTTGAATTACTTTCATTAATGTCTTGTAGTTTTCAATATACAGGTCTTTCCCATACTTGGTTAAATTTATTCCTAGGGTTTCCTTTATGCAATTGTAGCTGGGGTAGTTTTCTTTATTTCTCTTCCTGGTAGTTTGCTATTATATAGAAATGCAACAGATTTTTGTGTATTGATTTTGTATCCTGCATCTTTACTGAATTTGTTTATTAGTTTTAACAGGGGAGGGAACTCTTCCAAACTCATTTTATGAGATCAGTTACCCTACCACCAAAACCAGACAAGGACACCACAAAAAAAGAAAATTATAGGCCAGCATCCCTGATGCATATAGAAGCAAAAATCCTCAATATTAGCAAACTGAATTCAACAATACATTGGAAGTATCATACATCATTATTGAGTGGAATTTATTCCAGGGTGGTAAGGATGGCTCAATATCCACAAATCAGTCAATCTGATATAGCACATTGACAAAATGAAGGTTAAAAATCATATGATCATCTCATAGATGCAGAAAAAGCACTTTACAAAATTCAAAATCCATTTGTGATAAAAACTCTTAACAAAATGGATATAGAGGGAACCTACCTCAGCATAATTAAGATCATATACAGTAAGCCCACAGCCAACATAATACTCAGTAGTGAAAAGCTGAAAGCTTTTCTTCTAAGATCAGGAACAGGAAAAGGATGCCCACTCTTGCCACTTTTATTCAACACAGTAGTAGAAGTCCTAGCCAGAGCAATTAGGCAAGAAAAAAATAAAATCCGTCCAAGTCAGAAAGGAAGAAGTAAAGCTAACCCTATTTGCAGATCACATTTATATATAGAAAACCCTAAACACGCCATCAAAAAATTATTAGAACTAATAAATGAATTAAGTAAAGTTGCAGGATACAAAATGAATGCACAACAATCGGTTGTGTTTCTATATATCTCACATTTAAAACAGGGGTAATAGTCCCTTCTCACAGGGTGGTTGTGAGGATTACATGAGGGGTACGTGCAAAGTTTGAGTACAGAGTCTGGCCTAGAGTAAATAGTCAAGGGGCGGAAGCTGTTACTGTTTTTCAGGGCATGTTATCTTAAATCAAAGAAGTTGAGGGGTGTGAGACACTTTATAAGCTTTAAAGTGTGACACAGTGCCACGGGTTGTTACGCTCTTGAAACCAGAGCGTGGATTCTTACACCCTTAATGGAGTCCTGAGGGAAGCTGGGTGTAACTCTGGGTAAGGTGCTGCTCTGTGTACCTTTTGACTTTTTTGGGGCCTCAAGTTCCTTTTCAGTTTTGGCCTGGCTTCCTGGGGGCACCACTCTAAGCAGCTATAGGGGGAGTCAACGCATCAAGTGGTCCAGAATCTGAGGGGAAGCTTTGGTGACACAAATACGGGTGGGCCTTACTTTAGCCCTGGTCTTGGCTAGTCCTCGGTGGCCTGTTGGTAATGGTGACCACTGGCGATGTGGAAATGGCTCCAGGAGAGGCCCAGGGCTGTGCTTCTTGGCACAAAGGACCGTGGTGGTTCTTCTAAGGACTCATGGAACTACAGTTTGGTAGCATTGGCACAGGCAATGAAAATAATAGCCACTAATGGTTACTGAGTGCTTATTACAGGCCAGGCTCTTGGCCAAGTGCTTTATGTACTTTCACTTTGAAACCTAACATCCCTGGGAGATAGGTCCTATTGTTATCTCCTTTTTACAGTTGAGAAAATTGAGACTTATAAAATAACTTGCTTAGGGCAATGCTTCTGGTAAGTCATTTGGACCCTGGTCTGGCTGATTCTAATAGTCAGGGCTCTGTGTACTGTTCTAAGTGGTCTTCGCATTTAGCTGTGCTGTAGAGTCATCCTTGAAGTTCATTAAAATCCCTGCTCCTTGGGCCCTAATTGTACAGGTACGAGGTGGAGCCTGGCTCTTCAGGGTTTTCATTTTCTCAGATTTAATGAGGTATAATTTTCATAAAATAAAATTCACCCATTTTAAGTGTCCAGGAGTTTCATAAAATGTGGGAGTTGTATACAATCATTTAAGTATCACTACAGTCAAGATGTGGAATGTTTCCATAACCTAAAAAAGTTTCCTTGTGGAAACAAAAGCAAAAATGAACAAGTGGGACTATATCAAAGTGAAAAGCTTCTGTACAGCAAAGGACACCATCAGTAGAACAAAAAGGCATCCTACAGTATGGGAGAATATATTCATAAATGACAGATCCGATAAGGGGTTGACATCTAAATTATATAAAGAGCTCACGCACCTCAACAAACAAAAAGCAAATAATCCAATTAAAAAATGGGCAGAGGAGCTGAACAGACACTTCTCCAAAGAAGAAATTTAGATGGCCAACAGGCACTTGAAAAGATGCTCCACATTGCTAATCATGAGAGAAATGCAAATTAAAACCGCAATGAGATACCACCTCACACCAGTTAGGATGGCCACCATCCCAAAGTCAAACAACAACAAATGGCGAGAAATGGGGAGAAAGGGGAACCCTCCTACACTGCTGGTGGGAATGTGAATTAGTTCAACCATTGTGGAAAGCAGTATGGAGGTTCCTCAGAAAACTCAAAATAGAAATACCATTTGACCCAGGAATTCCACTTCTAGGAATTCACCCTAAGAATGCAGGAGTCCAGTTTGAAAAAGACATATGCACCTGTGTTTATCACAGCACTATTTACAATAGCCAAGAAATAGAAGCAACCTATGTGTCCATCAGTAGATGAATGGATAAAGAAGATGTGGTACATATACACAATGGAATATTATTCAGCCATAAGAAGAAAACAAATCCTACCTTTTGCAGCAACATGGATGGAGCTGGAGGGTATTATGCACAGTGAAATAAGCCAGGCAGAGAAAGATAAGTATCAAATGATTTCACTCATCTGTGGAGTATAAGAACAAAGAAAAACTGAAGGAACAAAACAGTAGCAGACTCACAGAACCCAAGAATGGACTAACAGTTACCAAAGGGGAGGGGACTGGAGACGACGGGTGGGAAGGGAGGGAGAAGGGGGAAAATGGCATTATGATTAGCACACATCATGTAGTGGAGAGGACATGGGAAAGGCCGTATAACACAGAAAAGGCAAGTAGTGACTATATAGCATCTTATTATGCTAATGGGCAGTGACTGCAATGGGGTGTGCGGGGGAGACTTGATGTTAG
The DNA here is from genome assembly GCF_040802235.1 of Manis javanica. Taxonomy (NCBI): domain Eukaryota; kingdom Metazoa; phylum Chordata; class Mammalia; order Pholidota; family Manidae; genus Manis; species Manis javanica. Next base: position 85,021,811 of record NC_133169.1, on the reverse strand, counting down.
GGGGAGTCTGCTAACCATAATGTTGCTCATGTAATTGTACATTAATGATAGCAAAAAAAAAAAGTTTCCTTGTGCCCTTTGATTCCCTGATGCCTATACTTTTAGCCAGCTGGGCAGGTGGTTCTGATGCCTAGCTAGGTGTGGGAACTGTGCCTCGGAGCTGTACGGTGTTAGGGTGCCTGCAAATGTGAGAAAAAGTCCTAAAGAAGGAGGATAAGAGTGAGAAAAGAAGAAAAAAAGACACAGTGTCTGTGTGGCTCCACACAGGCTGTGCTGTACTGGTTCCCTGTGGAGAGATGGAGTACGGAGAAGAGAACTTTTTAGACCAAACTCAGTTAAAAAGAAAAGTTTCTTTTCCTAACATGGTTTCTTCCTGAGTCATGTAACACTGAAGGATTCTGGACAAAGTTGGTGTCTACGGCTGGGAACTTTCTGTGGGCTGGAGAGGTGGGGTCACTGGGTGCTGCTGGTAAGCTGCGGAAGCCTCAGGTGTGGGAAGCGGGGCTGGGAAGGGGCAAGGTGCTTTGCTGGCCGTTCCAAGGACGGCGCCTCCCCCCCAGGCGGACACCAGTGTGTGGCCCCATTGGTTTTCCTCTGCTGTGGGAATCCGGGAGCAATTATTCTGAACCTGCAGTCCAGTCAGGAAAATTTGCCTAAAGAAACAAGTGAAGGCTTTGGTCCAGAGAACGTTTGGATGGTAAGGTAGAAAATGTGAGATGTAGCTCTGAAAGTGGAGAGGATCCAGGTAGGAACTTTGGGCCTTGATTCTGGAGACGTTGACTCGTGGCTTAGCTCTGACTCTGGTTTTCCTAGATGATGGCCTCTGTGTGTTCTCTGTTCTGTGTACCTTTCATGGACACAGCGAGCGGTGAATACGGTGTGCAGGTGGTACTGGTATGGTTTCCACACGTACATTGTAGTGACATTGGTCAGCACAGCAGAAGTGGGTTGTGAAGAGCATGCTGTAAATTTTTTATCTTGGCTCCCAAATGAAGCCTGAGCATGCTAAGCCCTTAAGTATTTCCTTTTCTGATCTTTTCTCTCTGGTTTGTTAGATGTGACATTTCCTCCCTTTCCTGTTGGGTGAATGGGAATAATGAGGGTATGAACCCATCAAAGAGAGACTCATCCTATTCTCACATCCCTTCTATGAATCACCCAGTTTTCCTGCCGGACATCTGCACTTTGGATTCTGGGATTTGGTTTCCTTGTTTGTGATGTTCAGTTTCTCTTGGTCCCTATGATTCACCTCAAGAGGAAATATCCGGAGCAGAGCCACAAGGCTGATTAGAGGAGGAAGGGACGGGAGGAGATATGAGGGGTATTGTTGTTAAAGGAAGGGGTAGTGATCCGGGGCTGTAAGATGTAAACAAAATAACGCAGGCTCTTCTCACTTGAGAATGAGTGAATTTGGGTAATGGCTTCATCTATGAGGACACCGATAAGCCAGGGGAGGTAATCTTTGAGAATACCACCCTAGCCAGTTTGAGCTCAGGAGGCTATATAAAGTTTAAGTTAATCTTAAGTCTTTACTACCTCAGTGTCCCACCTTCCCTTCTATGGTTTCAGAGCTTTGTAGCAGTGAAGAAATTTAACAGGTCAAAATTATAACAATAATAGATTGCTGAATGTCTCTTGGGATTTCACATGCATCTTGTTACCGTCCCTGATAACAGGGCACCCCTATAAAACATGAGAGTCCAGTGAAAATTTCTTCTTGAACAACCTTATGTATTATTCTAATGTGAAGAAAAATGGAATGTTTAAGAAATTTTAAAATCGTAGCTCATGATTTTAGAGCTGAAAGGGACTCTAGAGATCATCTGATCTGACCCTATCACAGGTCCAGACTGGGGAAAAGGCTGAAAGTCAGCTGGCCAATGGGAGTGCGGATCCTGACACAGGGGTGGCACAGGCAGTTCCGGAATAGAGATGCCCCTGTCTGGTCCCTCACGGCACCAGGAAGCTTCTGAACGCATCTTTGTGTGTGATCAGTCACCAGGTAATTGCCCCAGTGACCTCTAATCCTCTTGGCTATGGCTGGGAGACAGACTGGCTTTCTGCCTCTCCAAGATTATGCTTTAGAGTTAAGTTAGTCTAAAATGAGGCTCTGCCCCTAGGGTGAGATGGGCTTCAGTGAGACACGAACTAGTTGGAGCTGCAGGTTAAGTCAAATTTCAATACGACAGACCTTAGAAAGATACTTTAGGATTGTGCTATGAAATTTGTGGTTTTTCAGTATGGCCTAGGGAAGCAACTGTATGCAGTATTCGTCACGATGGCTTTATTGCAATAGTCTTTGGCTTCTTACAGTAATGTAGGGTTTGTTTCAGTTTCCCTTTTTCTACCAGTTCTCTTTTCCTAGTTTATCTCTGCATTCTCAGTTCTATCAAGCTCTTTCCCCTTGACTTTTCTCCATCTGTCAGATGCTCAGAGCTATTGTAGATTTTGGGAAGAGGAGCTGGAACATGAGCTAGGACCTACAAGCCAATTTCCCCAGGTGGATAAACTCCACTACAAGCCACAGAGGGGCCTCCTCATTCCAGCAATCTGGCCAGGCTGACAAGACTCAGCCTATGGGGGCAGGGGAGGAGGTGGGGGCCGGTATTTCTTGGGCTACTGAGGAACTGCTTGAGCCTCTGCAGTGTAGGCAGAGGAGGCAGGAGCCCCTGGGGTGGGCCAGCCACCTGGGCTGGGGATGCCTGGCCAGATGTGGAGGCAGCTGGAGAGGTGGCAGCGCACTTGGGTCTCAGGAGCTGGGCTGTTCCTAGGAGACGGAGGAGCAGCAGGCCTGCGGGGGAGGGGGAGCAAGTGGGTTGCTGCGTTGAGCAGCTGAAAGGGCTGCAGGGAGCTCTGGGTAAGACATTTTCTGCTGCTTCTGCGGTAGAAGCTGCTGCGAGTAAGTCAGAGGAAGGAGGATCGAGAGGGAGGAGGCTTCATTTGCAGCCATGCTGAATCACTGCTGCTGATCAGATCTCCCACCGGTTGGCTGGGAGAACAGAGAACAGAGCTAGGATCCCTGGGTGCGTGTGCATGCACAGTTCAGCGGCTGCCACTCCTGGCTGGGCCTCGCACAATGGAAGGTGAAAGGTATGTACACATAGTGCGTGGTGTGTGTGTTTGTGTGTGTGTGTGTGTGTGTGTGTGTGTGTGTGTGTGTGTAAGTGGATGTGTGTTTGCGGTGCAGCCACCAGCTTTTGTGTTCACGTTGGCTAAGCAGGGTCGGAAGACCTGGACACTGATGGATCCCAGTGGGTGGCAGGGTCAGAAAAGGGAAGCCCCTTTTCTCCAGAGATCTCACTCCCGCGAAGGTTTGCCGGGCAGCGAGCACCAGGGACTTCCTGGCTGGTGTTGGGGAGTAGTTTCAGCTTGGGCTGAATCAGGATTGCCTTTCTCAGGCTGTTTCAAGGAGGCGTTTCCCTTTCCTGGCTATTTTCCCAAGGTGGTTTTTCTTTGGTGGTGGTGGGGTTTGATGTCATAGCAGAGCTGGCCTGGCGTAGAATGCTTGCATTTTCACATTGAAGTGTTCAAATCTTCAGCTTGCATGCCATGCTGATGTCTTTCCTAAATGTAAGTGAGTGTGTGTGTGTGTGTGTGTGTGTGTGTGTGTGTGTGCATGTATGTGTGTGGAACACAAGCACACACACACGCCTGTATACAGAGAAGTTCAAGTTAAGTAGGAGAAAAACCCATTCAGATGACACTTGCTCTGAACTGACTTCCATTTGCATTGAAAAGTTTGTGAATGACGCTGCAAAGTGCGTGGTGTGCGCTGTGGAGGAACTCTTGCTCCTTCCGTCAGGGGTTTCTTATGAAAAGGGATCAACCGAAGGGAACTTAGGTACCTCTGTTGAGAAGGATCTAACTAGCCAGGGTATATATCCTGGCAGGCACATGCATATAAATCTTAAACAATTGTTTGAGGATCTCTTTCACTGTGGAGGTGCACAGTGCAGTGCAGGGTGGGTCATTCTTCTGTCTGTGCTAAAACGTCTCCTCCTGTTGTGCCAGCCTCTTCATTCTGTTGGTCTGCAGCTGGTAGAGAAAAAGGCTTGCCATTTTCCCTGAGGTGAGAGGATAGCGGGGTGGGGGTGGGGTCAGGCCCTGGCAGTGCACCATGATGGGGGGCTGCTGCTCTGAGCTGCCAGTTTATGCAGACAGCTGGTTAAAGGACAGCAGGTCCAGCTAAATCAGCACTGTGTGGAGAGCACCTTGGTAAGCACCTCCCTCTGCATGGATCGTCCCAACTCCTGCATCTCATGGGGCAGGGTGATGCCATTCAACGTCTCTATACTCTGTGGCATGCTTCTTGGGTGTCTTCTTGTCTGAAGAGGCCCCAGGGACTGCGTTTCTTAGTGTGGCCCCCACAGGAAGGGTCTGGGATGGCCTCTCCCATGTCTTGAACAACAGGAGCTTAGTGTTGGACTCCCTGCGGCCTGCTGAGCAACAGAACATCGGGAGGCCTATTTCCTAGGCGCGGGGCAGAGGTGGGCAGTGTCCTTACCTTCTCCTGTTGGACTGGTAGCCAGAAGTAGGGCAGGGTGATGTGGTTGGAGGTTTAGAGATTCCAGACCAGGCCTGTTTGCTTGACTTGTGCCATATTGGGGCTGGAAGGGCTGTGTGAGACTAGCAGCAGTTGATCGAAGTACTGCTTCCCAAGCTTTTCTTGGAATCTACTGCTCCCAGTTCTGTGTTTAGAAATTTAATGAGTCTTTGCCCCCTGTGAGATCCTTGTTCTTCCAGATGCTGGTGCCTCTCAGCGGGGATGGCCGATGTCTTGGGCTTTATGACCTGGTTTCTGCAATGTCCTTCTGCTTCTCCTACTGGAGGCAGAGAGTAGGCAAGAAATCCAAATGGGGCAGCTTCCAGAATTTACCAAGCCACCCAGCTCACTACCTTCTGTTTCCACACCAGTCCAGCGTACCATGCCAGGCACTGAGGTCTTCTGGAGTCTGCCCCCTCCCCGCCCCCCATGCCCACTGCTCATCTACTTCCTCACCAGCAGATCTGCTGGTCGCTCGTGGTCACCCTCCGGATGCCACTCCATCCGGCCCCAGGCCCATAGCTCCTTTCGCCTGCAATCCCTTTCCCTTCCTTTTTTTCCAATTGTTACCCATCTAGCAAGGCTGTTTTAAAATCTCATTTTGTCTTGGAAACGTCAGCTTTTCTAGTCCCAGCTGACGTCCTTCTGAATTATTCCAATACCTGTAGCTTGTATCTCATAGTTGGGTACTGAATAATAGGCCTACCCGCCAGATCTTTCTCTGCTTTTGTGTCTCTTACAAGTCCCCAAACTCAGAGACAGGTCCTCAAGGGCAAGGACATGCCTGTACCTCTGAACACTCCTCGCTGACTGCTGTGTGGTTGTACACATAATAGGTGCTGCATAATCATTTGCTGATTAACCGATAACTTCTGTGGGAAGCTCTAATAAGTACAAAGAAAGTGAGAGAGGAGATTGAAACACTTGGCCAATAGGTTCATCTTTGGATATCGGCCTTATTATCTTAGCATGGGTCATTGAACCCCTGGAATGCTTTGAGGTCGGGGAGCACAGGGGGAAGTAGCCTTGTTTTATAAGTTCCCTTGGAAACCCAGGGCCAGAGAAGTTGAGTTACTGGCCTAGAATCACATGTCAAACCTCCAGAGACTGGAGGGATCCTGAATCTGGTGCTTGTTCCACAATTAACTTGCTGAAGCTTAATTGGGGCTGTTTTTAAGCATTAAACATTTTCAGCCAAGAGATTTCTAACGGACAGTTTTCTTTCTTTGCCATGAGGGTATGAAAATAACTTCTACCTTGAAAGGCTATTAGTTGAAAGCATGGGTTTGGAGTAAAATAGACCTTGTAGTAAATCTACTTCAAAACAGTGTGACCTTGACCGAGTCACCTTCTTTCAGAACTGATTTTTTTTTCGGTGTAAAGGGAGCAATGACAGTGTCTATACCTCACAGAGTTTTGAAGATCAAATGAGGAAATATAAATGAAGTGTCTAGGGAAGTTTTCCTGGCACAGATTAAATACTTAGTAAAAGGTAGCTGTTATCATTGGTGCTTGTTGCCCTGATGCACCTCATGACCTGCACTGGGATACAAACCAAGGCTTAGTTTGGGCCTTTCCCATAGTTATCATCCAAAGTAGACTATGTGGGACCTTCCCGTGAGAAAGCTTGTCAGGCCATCATCTTCCACCTAAACCATCTCCTCATAGTGGCACGCCACACAGGGCTTGGCATTTCTTGGCGTTTTTTATTTCTAGGTTTATACCAACACCTACCTTAATCCTCCTTTTTATAGACACCCTGAGGCATCTAGGTGCCTTAGTGATTTGGAACCATGGACTGAATTCACCTTTGTTCAGGCCCAAGGCTTATAAGAAGAACCTGTGAACTGGCAGTCATCTTTGCTGTATCCCCAAGCTCCTCAGCTCTCTGAGGGACCTTCCGAGGCTAGGAGCCCCGTCTCCCGTTGTGAAGGATCCCTGGTGCTTGATCAGTCCAAGCAAGATGACCCTGTCTTCTCTTTTGCCAGAGGAAAAGGGTCCCTGACGCTCAGCTCCTACAGCGATGAATTGTGAGCGTGAATGTATGTGTGTATATGTGCGTTTGTAGAGCAGATAGACATTGGAAATGGCAGTTGCTCTTGCCATTAGGATTTTATTTCAGTAGTGGATATCAGCCTTGTGGATGGATTAAAATAACTGTCCAACGTATATGAGGTGCCTCGACTAGGCAAGTTCACTGAGACAGAAAGCGGAATGGTGGTTTCGAGGGGCTGGGCAGAGGGAAGAGTGCGGAGTTGCCGTTTATGGGCACAGTTTCAATTGGAAAAAGAAGTTCTGGAGATGGATATGTGGTGATGGCTGCACGACAATATGAATGCATGTCATGCCACTGAACTTTATGCTTGAAAACGGTTAAGATGGTAAATTTCATGTGACGTGTATTATTACAATTACAAAACAATTTTCAGGCAGTCTCTGGCATGGCCGCAGGATTCCTGGACAGCCACAACTTCTGGAGGAAGCATCACCAAAGGGGGAAGCTGGTTCCATTTTCTTTAAATTGTGGTGTTTTTCCTCATCAGAAGCATTGGGATGCCTGCTTGCGGGGGGCACCACACACTTAGCACTACACCGGGCAGACCTCAGAGGGAGAAAGGTTCGTCCTGGCCGCGGAGAGCTGCTCCTGGGCCGCGGGGAGCTTCAGAGCTGGAAGGAGCTTATCTTTTCGACCTTGATCCAGGAACACATGGATCATATTTTCTGAGAAGAAAGCCAGTGCTCTCTGAATGCTGAGGTTTGCAGTGCCAGGTGAAATGCTGGGAACGCCTGGGAAGAGCAAGCGCCGAGGGCCCTTTGCCTTTTCTCTCATCTCACTGCACGTTCCTGAGTCTTCTCCCACCCCTACAAGTTACTGGTAGAAACTTCTGTAGAACTTCTTGGACATCACTGCTGCCTGAAGCAAATGTGCATTTCTACCGTGATAATTGAAATCAGATTTTCCATTTTGGAAATACTTCTTGGCCAAGTAAGGTCTTCAACTGCAAAAAAGCAAAGTTGGTGAAAGAAACCATTTGATTTCCCTAGACTCAGATGTGCATTTTTAGGATCTTGCTGGCTAGATTTAGGATCAGGTTTTAGATTGTTAAGGCAGATCCAGAAAAGAACATTTTTGGTTGAGTTTTCTAAAGCAAGTGCTTTATTTGATGAAATTTGCCATTGTAGAACTGACCTAATTTTTTTCAATTGCTGGATCAACCCTAAAAGTAGGTTAGACTGAAAGGAGCATTAATGAACTATATAAAAAACAACTCAAAAGTGCTTTGTTCTCAGGTTTTTTTCCTATTAAATAAGTTCAGTGGTTCTCAAGCTAGAAATCTGTAGAGACAGATAGTACATGGTGGTTTCTAGGGGCTTATAAATGATAAAAAAATAAAGGATTTATCATTTATAAGGATTTTCAGACTCTTAGCACAACTTTCCTGGACCTTTTCTTTTTGAACTTATGGAAGTTTATCATAGCCTCTACTGGAACCACACACGGAGGAGTTCTTACATCCTGTTCAACCTAAATAGAAGCTTGGCCTCCAAAGTGCCACATAATGAGGGGTGTGTTTTCTTTTAGTCTTTCTTTTCTTTGTCCATCTGTAACAGCTGAAGTATTTCTCTTATTTTTACATTTTTTACACAGAGATTTTTTTCCCCTGGGCTTTAACGGAAGCTCTTTGTGAATTGGGCTGTTAGGAATGTGATTAGTAACATACCTGTTCTTGAGCTTGTTTATGAAGGAATTACATTACATATAATTTACATGATAGGAAGGGCAGCAGCTGCTGGCCAGCTTCGATGAATCATGATGGGCTTGTGTGAAAATTCCAAGTTCATTACAATTAATTATACTGACACCAGTATACGCTGTGGTCTCTCACAGTCAGCAGAGTGAAATGGTGATTTGTCACAGGTCTTAGAGAATGGAGTCTTTTTTATTTGGCCTGGTTTGGCTGCACATTGAAGAACCTCAGGGAATGAATGGGACATAAGGACTGAGCTTCCTTTGGCCTGATAGGCTGTGGATGTTACCCCAAGTCAGTGGACATTGTTACTGAGAGTGTAGGCCCTGAAGTCAGGTAGACCTGGGTTTGAGCATCAGTTTACGAGTAGTTGTGTGGGACTTTTGGACAAGTTTTATTTGGGTGCCTCAGGAGATAGTACTACCTGCCTCCTTGGGTTATTCTGAAGATAAAATGAGATAGTGGAGGTGAGGTGCCTTAACATACCATCAGCATTCAGTCAATGCTGTTATTAACTGTTACCCGGGATCTGTGTCCTACACACAGGCATATGTTCCATGTGCCTGTGTCGGCTATTGCAGGGACTCAGGTGGCACCCCTGGAAGAGTATGTGGAGAACAGGGGACTTTATCGCAGCCTGTGTGTAGGGGGTCCCTTGTTGAGAGGACTGCACCCTACAGTCCTGAGTCCTGCTGCCTACATCTCAAGTGCTAGGTCCTTCACTGATCCAGAAATAGAAATCTGAATTTGCTCATCGTGGCCTTGCACGTTAGGATCGGGATGCATGCTAGGTCTGCAGTCTGCCCACAGTCCTAAAGGTTCAGAGATCTATCTTGTTAGTATCCCATTCCTGCCCAGACCTGGAGGAGAGAGACATGTTGATGAACTCATCATGAGAACCTGAAGTCCACCAGTCAGGGTGGCAGTGTATTAATTTTCAGCGAAAACTGTTACTGGCAAGATGTTCCTGATGACCTGCTACCACTTTCTTGCTTCCTGAAGGAGGACCCTGGGGAAGGCCAAATTGATCAAGAGGCTGCATAGGGAGCTGGGGACTGGGTTAGAGCATGTGAGCATTTACAGGCTTCAGGCTACGAGGATCTGACTGAGGCTGAACCAGATGACTGTCTGATGATTAAATCATTTTCTTTCCTACATAGTGTGTGATAAGCTGGACCAAGAGCTTTCTCTCTCTGATTCTTGTTTTTCAGTTTTCTTGTCTAAAGGATACTTTATTTAACAAGCATCTCTTGCAGGTGGGTGAGTGCTGGCTCCATAGTCTTGCTCCAACTCAGAGCTGTTCTGCCTTCTTTTGGTGACTTTGCCCCTCTCTATTCTGCCTCATCTGTAGCCTGAACATAAGGGGCTTGGGCTCTGTGTTTGTGCCCCAGGATCAGCCCACACTCTCTCAACGTCATTTGCATCTCTTGAAGACTTTTTGATGTGATGCAGTTCATAACCCTCAGCAGCATTTCTCAGACTTGCCTTTCATCTCCTCCCCAATCTCTCATATTCCGGATGCTTTGGCAGGTACTGCAGACCCTTCTGCACAGTCAGCCTGCCCGGAGGCTTTGCCATCTTCTGCCTTGCTGACATGCTTTCTAGTGTCCTTTTCTTTCCATTCATTGTCTGAATTTTCCTCGGCAATGGAAAGAGGCTAAGAACTGACACAGTATGCAGCCACCCTTCTTTCTTCCTTCCCTTCCCTCTAGTTGATGCTGACTTTCTCTGTATCCAGATTACCAGCGCAGCAGACTGGGCTGGCTGAGAAAGAACCCTCCGCCTCTCATACAGGAGGACAGAGCAGGAGTTGAGAGGGGCAAAGCCATAATTGTTTTAATGAGGGAAGTGAGGAAGGATGGAATGGATGGTAGTTTTGCCTCATTTGCATATCTATCCATTCATTTACTCAATAATCATACACTGAACACCTGTCATGTGCTGGGGCTAAAAGTACAGAGGGAAATAAGATACCATCCTGGTTCTCAAGGAGTTCAAAGTCTAGGGTGGGCTGGCAGTGGTGTGCTGGAGCCAGTACTCACCCACTTGCAAGAGATGCTTGTTAAATTTTCAGGAATATTATGAGTCAATTTATTAAATACAGCCTTTATTAAATATTAAATTTTGTGACTTACCAATAAATCATAAACAAGTGCAACACTCAGACTCATCACTTCCTAGTTATTTGACTATGATCTATGCCTTTGAGATTTTGCTTCTTGTATCTATATGATGATAATATTATATAATGGTGTAATGGTGCTGCTGCACATTTTCCAACTCCACATGTTCAGTGACATCATGTTGACAGCTTGAAATCTGCCATGAGGGGAGAATTTACACCAAGGAAATTGACCAATGTTACAAATCAGGGCTTCCTTCCTCACAGCCAACTCTTAAACATATACCAGCACACACTGGGGACCGAGAAGTAAAAGGTAATCAAACTATTATTTAGAGGGAAGCACAGAGTACTGTGGTAACACAGAATAAGGGAAATTAATCTAATGGGTAGGAGAGGGTGACAGGGAAGACTTCCAGCAAGAGGCTGGAAGGGATGAGTTGGGTAGAGATAGGGCAAAAGAGCCTAGTGTATTTGGGCAATTGCAAGTATTTTAGTACTATAGTAACAAGAAGTCTTCAGGGCAATGATGTAACTATGAAGGGCCAGGTTAGGTTTCAGAGATTTATCCTGAGCGTGGTGAGAGGTTTCACATAGAATGGCCCTCGCTCACACTGACATCCCATAAAGGTCTCTGGAGTCTGGGAGGAAGTTTGTGTAGTGATCCAGCCAAGAAATCATGATGGCCTGGCCTGAGGTCGTAGTTGTGGCTGCGAGAAGGGGATGGAGTGGAGAGGAGAGGGTGGACAGGCTATGCCTGAGGATTGTTAGAGAGGGAAGAAGATGTCAAGACCCATATCACAGTTTCTTCCCTGGATAGATGAGTGGGTGGGTGGTTACGCTTCTAAGATACAGAATACAAGAAGAAGAGCAGAATTCAGGGGTGGGGATCAGTTTTGGATATGTTGAGTATGACTGACTGTGGAAAATCTAAGTGAGCGAGTCAAGACAGACCTTAGATACGTGGGTCTGGAATTTAGAGGACAGGGAGGGCAGGAGAGCCGGCTGTGGGAGGCGTGTGCCGTGAGAAGAGGACCTAATATTTAGAGCTTATATGTTTTTATTTATAACATCTATAAATAATATTTTGTATGCTTGACTTATAGTTTCACTCTGAAGGCCAACTCTACTTTCATTTTTTAGAATTGGGGCTGGAGGCAGTGGTTGGTGCCGGCTCCCGCCCATCTCCTCGACTGTCTATCACATGTAAGGACAAGCGAAGGTTTTTCAGGTCAGAGGTGACACTGATGACAAATATGTAATGAGGGCCTGCTCTGGGCATGGCTCTATGCTGGGCAGGCTAAGCTATACAAGGAGTTCTCAGACATATGGTTCTTTCCCACCAGGAATGTCCAATCTAGTATAGGGGAGGTGGGTGGTTGGATAGGCGCCATGAAAAGGTAATCATAAACAGAACTACTCTGTGTGTCAGTTTAGTTATAGGCCAGAAGTACTACAGGAATTTAAGAAAGGCAGAGATCACTTAAGACTGAAGTATTCAGAGGGCTTCACAGAGTAGGCAAAGCTTAACTGGTCCTGGAAGAACAGGAGATTATGGTACAGGAAAAGGGAGGGGCAGTCCGTCTGTAATGGATGGTTCATCTACTCAGTAAGAATTTGAGTAAGTGACAGGTAAGCCTAGCAATTTAGATTCAGTCCAGGTCATGGGGGGCCTTGAATACTAGGCAAGAAATCATGACTTTATCCTGTAGGCTGTCAGTTTCCAGCTTTTTAGCTATAGAGTGCTTGACAGGGAATCCTACAAGGACACACAATACGTAGAACAAATGGCAGCAGAGCCTCTAGCTTGTAACCCTCATGACCCCTGAAGAGACCTGTGGGCAGTGAGAATCTGAATAATGTGGTCAGGGCGACCTTTGAGAAGGACCCATTTGGCAATGGTGTGCAGGAAGCTCTTGGGGGAAGAGCATCGAGATGGGCAGCAGCAGGTAAGAGATCACACTCTTACCTTAACAGGTTAGACCAAGGGAAAGAGAAGCAGAGAGTCCAGGAAGGAAGGGCCAGCTGCGTCCATCCTTCCTATGACTGTGAGTCTGCACTATCTCACATGTATAACTTCTTGAATGGAGTCAGTGAGAATATGAGGGCATGAATTATGTCTGAGCCAGCTTCCAATTCTCTCTCTCTCTGGGCTGTTGAAGGGGTTGTTTGCTTTTTTACCCATTGGGCTAGAGGAACTTTTCACTGCAGTGGGTTCACCATGGTATCAATGGGGGTTCATGTAAATATGTTTAATAATGAAAGGACAGTGTGTGAAATTGATGAAAGTGTTGGGCCAGTATAGTTTGACAAAGTTGACTACTTTGATGCATTCTGATTCTGCTACAATGTATGTGTTTAATTCTACAGGAAAGAGTGAGGATTATGCCTGGCCCAAATTTTCTCACCACATCTATTTCTGGTGACCCATTTGAATCTTAACTATGGCTCAGCATGAATGTTACTGAAACTCTGGACATCTGAGCACAGATGGAGGCTCCTTTGTTCAGCAGCCAGAGCTTCAGATCTTATGGGAGGGACATATACAAATTAATGCTGACTGTGGAGAGAATTTGCTAGGTTTCATTACCTCTCGCCAGATCATGAAATACTGATGGCTGAATCCCCTCAGCTGGGCTGGGTGGGAGTTCTTGAAGCCTGGTGTGATTTTAATGGGAGCTCCAGCTTAAGGGTAGGTCAAAGCTGCAGCCAGTCTGCTCTTGGAGAAACCAGCCACTTTGTGCTTAGAGTAAGGGTATGGACTGATCATTGCTTTTCAGCAGAAAACGTCTTGTGACTGAGTCTGTCTAGAGAAATGTGGGTGTGTGTATGCATGTGTGTAATTTAGGCTGGGTGTGGGTTGGGTGAAAAGCATGGTCTTAGACCTTGAACATAGACAAGAGAGTGGGACTATATCTCAGTGTGATCTGTATTTCAGAGATGGAAAAGGGACCCACCAGCCTTGTCTGGGAATCAAGAACTGAGCATGCTGGGTACTGGGCTTTGAGAGAGTGGGAGTGGATTCTCTGTTGTGGACTAACTAGTTAAGGGGGGAGGGAATGGTGGGATCTAGCAACTCTGTGAACATGTGATCCTACGCTGAGTCATATGTATGTGTGTGTGTGTGTATATGTGTGTACTATATTGCTAGGGGGGTAGGCTGTGCTGGAAATAGCCTGGGCTGATTCAAGTCAAGGACACCTGAGCTCAGATCCTATTGCAGACACTTACTGTCTGTGTGACCTTGTACAAGGTCTTTAACTTCTCTGAGACTTCAAATCTTCTCTTTTCTTAACTTCGTACTACCTGAAAGTTGATATGAGTTGCTGGGAAGCTTGTACCTTCCAGAAGCCAGGGACCCAGAACTACACCAGACTTCTAATGTCATCACAGAGGAGCAGAGCAAGGGAAGAAAGAGACCTGGGTTTCCTTCTGATGTTAAGCCTCGCCCCTGCATTGTGGGTGGAAAGGGCTCTGGATGGAGGGGGGAAACCAGAAGTCCTTTCCCTAACCAGCCCTATGGCCATCAACGAGTCACTTGTTCTTTCAGGGAGGCTTTAGTGTGAATTGCATTTTGGTGAACTTTAATTCTCTGATGATAAGCAATTTATGTTTGAGACCCTTTGTTGAATACGACATTGTATTAATGGATACACCCTTATTGGATGATTCTGAAAGGCTAGCAAGTGCAAGGGCAACCCAGCAAGGAAGGACGAGCCTTCCCATTTGCTAGGCGCACTGAAGATTGTTGTCAAAGCCTCCACAGTGGCTGTATTTGGTCTCCATCTGTTCCATGTATGAGAAATGGAATTAAGAAGTCTGTCCGCTGGGCTTTTAGGAACTTTCATATTATTAGTTAAATTTTCAGTTGGTTCTCTGATACCAAATTAGATCTTCTCTTCCTGGCTTTTAAGTCTCTCTAACAATTTGAAGGCAACATTTATAATGAATTTGTGCTTTGTTTTACAGTTTCTAGATTTATCCCAGGAATGCAAATGTGGTTTGGTTTTAGAAAATATATTTAGTTTCATTTACTACATTAAAGACCAAGGGAAAAATCCATATGATCATCTCGTTAGAGTTACAAAAACATTTGATAAAATTGACCCTAACTGTATGATTAAAAAACAAAATACAAGAGAATTTTCTTAATATGATACAGAGCATCTACAAAAATCCTACCACAAGCATACACAATGCAGAAATATTAGGAACATTTTTAAAATTGAGGAGGTGAAAAAAATATTTATTAGCATACTTTCTGTTCAACATTGTGTGGCCATCCTAGCCAGTGCAAAATTTCTTTTGAAAATGAAATTAGAGGCCTAAGAATTGGAAAGGAGGGGAAAAAAAGCCTCGAGCTTTATATCTAGGTTAATATAACTGTTTACATGAAATACCTAATTGAATCTTCAAATAGTTATAAATAATAGGAACCCTTAGTAAGGTGGTTGGACATGAATCAGTTTGCAAGAACCAATTGCATTTTATAAACCACAGCAATCAGGAAATATAATTTAAAAAGGACACCATTGTTATTATAAAACAGCAACAAAAACTATAAAGTTAATCAGATATTGTGAGGTCTTCATACAGAAAAACAGAGAAGTTTGAGTGACGTGGATGAGGACCTAAATAAATGGGGAGATATTACATGCTCATGAATAGGAAGACATGATATCAGAAAGATGTTGGTTCTTTCCAAATCTATAAATTCAATGCAGTTTCTATAAAATCCCATTAGAGACTTTCATGGAACTAGACAAGATGATACTAAAATTTGTATGAAAGAGTAAAGAAACTAGAGTAGTCAAGACATATCTAAAAGCGTAATAATAGGAGTGGGGACTTGCCCTGTCAGGTATCAGACCTTAAAATGAGACCAGAAATAATGTGGTGCTGGTACAGAGACAGAAAATTGACCAGTGGAACAGGTGAGAGAGTTCAGGAATAGATCCCTGCATATTTGGAACTTTGGTATGTGAACTAAGGCAGCATGACAGGTGAGTGGGAAAAATAAGAAGTAGGAAGTAAGTGGAACTTAGAAATTATATTCCTGTTTCACATCATGACATACAAATCAGTATCAGATAAAATAAGGCAAAGATCAAAAGCAAAACTGTTAAACTGTTAATAGAAAATAGATATTAATATCTTTCTGGCCTTGGAGTAGGGATGGATACTAACTATAAAAGAAATTATGCTTGTGGGATTTCTTACATGACGTTTTTCATCTTTACTGGATGCTTCCTCACCCTGATCACATTTTCTGCTTGGAAATTGTCTTTACCGCTAACCATTTGCCTTTTTTGTGTCTCTTGATATTTATCTTCCTGTGCTCAGCTAACTTCTTTGCACCCAGAATCCAAACAGTCCCAAAGTTCAGACGTCTGTGGTTTACATTTGCACGCTGAACTGAAGTGGGGAAGGAGGCCAGAGGGGAGTCTGTCGTGGCCAGACGTGCTGGGGTCTGGCCTGCCGGTTGTGTTTGAGTGTTCCAACGGCTGTGAATCCCAGAGTGAGATCTTTAGAGACCCCCGGGTC
The DNA here is from genome assembly GCF_040802235.1 of Manis javanica. NCBI lineage: Eukaryota > Metazoa > Chordata > Mammalia > Pholidota > Manidae > Manis > Manis javanica. Next base: position 85,005,853 of record NC_133169.1, on the reverse strand, counting down.
TCTCAAACATTCTCTTAACCCCAGCAGCCCCTTTCTCAAACCAGTCTGAGAGGCTAAGTGGTGGTATGGACCAGAGGCCCACTAGGGAAAAGCAAAGCAAACTGCCCTCAGTGTCCTAGAGCTGGGGTGAACTGTGGGTCCCCAAATCTACATAAGTTGAGAGGGTTCTGTTTTCCATCTAGCAAGCAAAGCTTAGCTTGGTCCAAACAGAGGTAACTCCCAGGTCCCAGGCTTGACCTTGGGGCTGAATAGTTTCATCAGTTTGGGCAGAAAATCCTTTCCTTGCTAATTCCTTTGATTCTTTTTTCCTACTCCCCATAAAGCTGCGACATTGTTGCTCAGGAGTAGTCGGGCGTCTAGCTGGCACCCCATAAGGATCTGAGTGCTTTGTCTTCGGCATAGAGGGATTTGAGATTGTGATTGACTTGTGCCAGTCACCGCCTGCTAGTGTAGCCCACACAGATAGCCTTTCTTTTTTTTTTTAATTTAAAAATTTTTAATTTTTAATTTTTTGTTATCATTAATCTACAATTACATGAAGAACATTATGTTTAACAGGCTCCCCCCTTCACCAAGTAACCCCCCACCCCATTACAGTCACTGTCCATCAGCGTAGTAAGATGCTGTAGAGTCACTACTTGTCTTCTCTGTGTCGCACAGCCCTCCCCATACCTCCCCCTACATGCTAATTATGCATGCTAATTGTAATACCCCCTTTTTTTCCCCTGCCCTTATCCCTCCCTTCCCACCCATCCTCCCCAGTCCCTTTCCCTTTGGTACCTGTTAGCCCATTCTTAGGTTCTGTGGTTCTGCTGCTGTTTTGTTCCTTCAGTTTTTTCCTTTGTTCTTATAGTTCACATATGAGTGAAATCATTTGGTACTTCTCTTTCTCTGCTTGGCTTATTTCACTGAGCATAATACCCTCTAGCTCCATTCATGTTGTTGCAAATGGTAGGATTTATTTTCTTTTTATGGCTGAATAATATTCCATTGTGTATATGTACCACATCTTCTTTATCCATTCATCTACTGATGGACATTTAGGTTGCTTCCATTTCTTGGCTATTGTAAATAGTGCAGCGATAAACATAGGGGTGCATCTATCTTTTTCAAACTGAGATAGCCTTTATTTTTATTTTTATTTTTTTTATTTTGGTATCATTAGTCTACAATTACATGAAGGACATTATGTTTACTAGGCTCCCCCCTTCACCAAGTCCCCCCCACATACCCCTTCACAGTCACTGTCCATCAATGTAGTAAGATGCTGTAAAATTGCTACTTGTCTTCTCTGTGTTGCACACCCCTCCCTGTGCCCCCCCCACACTGTACATGTTAATCATAATGTCCCCTTTCTTTTTTCCTGCCCTTATCCCTACCTTCCCACCCGTCCTCCCCAGTCCCTTTCCCTTTGGTAACTGTTAGTCCATTCTTGGGTTCTGTCAATCTGCTGCTGTTTTGTTCCTTCAGTTTTTCTTTGTTCTTATACTCCACAGATGAGTGAAATCATTTGGTACTTGTCTTTCTCTGCCTGGCTTATTTCACTGAGCATAATACCCTCTAGCTCCATCCATGTTGTTGCAAATGGTAGGATTTGTTTTCTTTTTATGGCTGAATAATATTCCAGTGTATATGTACCACATCTTCTTTATCCATTCATCTTCTGATGGACATTTAGATTGCTTCCATTTCTTGGCTATTGTAAATAGTGCAGTGATAAACATAGGGGTGCATCTGTCTTTTTCAAACTGAGATAGACGTTCTTTTTTAAACAATTAAAGTCCTTTGTCTTTCTATGGCATTACGGTTTCCCCCAAAGCTTTCACTCCTGTGCCGCTGTTCTCCAAACTGTAGCCAGTATGATCTTTCTAAAGCACAAATGTGTTCACCTGCTTCTTGCCCTCCTTCTCTGCTTAAAACCCTTAAAAAGTGCTTCTCATTGTTTAAAAATAAAATCCAAACTCCTTAGCTTTGCTTACATGACACACAGGATTGCTCAGTCTTTTTGCCTTTTCTCTTGATACTCTCCTCTCACTTTACTGAACTTCCAGTACCTTAAAACACACTTGACTCTTTTTCTCCAGGTTGTGGTGTATACTGTTTCCTGTGCCAGAATACTCCCCATCTTCCTTTTCACCTGGCTAATTTCTGCACTTTTCCTCAGCTTCTCGGAAGTATTCCCTCCACCTGCCAGCACTGGGATAGTTGCCCATCTTCTGTGCTTCTGTAACTCCTATCAAATAATAATACTTAAGATGTTTAAATGTTTATTTGGCTCTCTTCTTCACTGAACTCTAAGCTTTGTGAGAGCAGCATCTGTGCCTTGTTTATTGTTGTGTTTCCCTTAGATTTAAATACAGAGCCTGGCACACAGGCTCCGTCAAATGTTTGCTGAATGAACAAACATCCCTGTGAAGTGAGTGGTCTACAACTGAAGACTGTCCCAACCCCACACCCCTGTAGGGCATGGTATATGGAGGATGGGGACTTCCCACAAAGTCACACAAATGCTGGTGGAGGAAGCTGAGCTAGCACCTGGCTTCCACCTGAGGGAACACACTTTGAACTGGAGGATCCTGCAGAAATGTTTGACCCGTGCATTTCCTTCCCTGCTGGGTCTGTCGAGAAGAAAACAGGCCGACTCGGATGCCCCTGGTGGGTGGGCAAATGCACAGACTAGTGGCAACTGGATGAGTGGATTTAACATGTGATCCTCTCTTTCCCCTCCCACTTCCCGTTCATAGCATCAAACCGAGCTCCCAGCCCCAGATGCAAGCCGGGGATGAGGAGAAGAACCAGAGGAAGGTCACTGTCAACCCTGCCCACATGGGGAAAGCATTCAAGGTCATGAACGAGCTGCGGAGGTACTTTTCCTATTTTGTCTCTGCCCTTTTGGAAGGAACTTGCTGGGTGACCCTCATCAGGGACTGAGAACAGAAGTCGGAACACCACCACCTAGTGAATTCTGACTCTTCCCCACCCACTGTCACTCACTCACTTGGTTTTCCCTTTATGAACTGACTGAGACAGAATAGCTCTTAGAAATCGGTTTCTTTCCTTTGTATTTATTTAACACCTGTCATTTTAGTGCTTAATCAAAGGGGAAAAATCAGTTCTGTTCATAAACTTGATTTCCAATCAAATCATCTGCTTGAAGACGAGTAACAGAATGATCGCGATGCACATACATAATTGCAGATTAAAGATTGTGGGTGCAGTGTGTTTTCTTTTGGTTTTCCCCTCTCATTCCTTGGTCTCAACTTAGCTTGTCAAGACAGCCACATAAATGGAAGAATACCTAGCTTCTTAAATGCCATTGAACTGTGTAAAGAAAGAAATGGAATGTGACATACTCATCCTCCCTGAGCTGGTGGTGAGGCGGGTGCAGGCTGTGTGTAAGGCCACTGTGCATGTCGATGAGCTTATTGCAAAACAGGACACCGAACATGTTTTTCTGTATAAGGGCTCTGCACACAATCGCTTCCTTACCAGAGAGCTCAGAGGCTTCCTCTGAGCACAGCATTAATTACTGTGTACCTCATCCTATTGTGAACTGAAATTGTTTATCCTCTCTCTTTAGTTCACAAGTTCCCTGAGGGCAGGGCCAACTTCTGAATCATCTTGATTTCTATCACCTGGTAGTTCTTCGGAGCTTCCAGTCACTCACCAGATGCCCAGAGGCACTGGCTAGGCTCTAGGATGAAATGGGTTGGGGGTATAAGGTAAAAAATGTAAATAGGTCAATGAAAAGGATCTTTCTACAGTACAAATACGGTTTTAGGAAGGAGGAGTGCACTCGGTGCCTACCAGGTGGTAGGTGTGCAATAATTATTTGTTTTTTCAAAGGGTGTTATGGAAGCAACTGTGTTGGGCTGCAACTTTGGAGAAAATTTCCTAAAGTCGAGGATGCTTGAGCTAAATTTTGAAGGATAAGTAAGAGTCAAAGAAATGAACAGTGTAAGGGTAGCGGGAAGTCTTCTAGGCAGAGAAAATGGCATGAGCAAAAACACATCATGCTGAAATGTGTTTGTTGAGTAGGGGATTGAACTGCTTTCAAAAGTTCTGATCTTTGTTTCCTCATTTTTCTTTTCTGCAGGACCTAGACTTTTGCATTAAAAAACAAGTTAGGTTAGATTTGTCTCATGTCTGACTGCTCAGTTTTTATTAGGCCTCCCGCTAGATTTCCTGGAAGCTCTGCCCATAGTTGTCCTAGGCAGTGGGCGGTGCTGGTGTTCATGCCCGTGGGTTTGATTCTCTTGTCACTAAAGAATTTGTGTGTGTTCCCTAGATGTTATTGAAGTTACTCAGTTAGTTCCCTGGTATGGCTTGTGTTCTTTATCTGATTTAAAATTCCAGGTTTCCAAATGAACAACCTAACTTAATACCTCAAGGAATTAGTAGAACAACAACAAACTAAGCCCAAAGTTAGAAGGAAAACAATAATAAAGATTAGAGTGGAGTTAAGTACAATAGAGGCTAGAAAGACAATAGAAAAAAATTGGTGAAAGTAAGAGTTAGTTTTTTGAAGAGATAAACAAAACAGACAAAACTTCAGCTAGACTAACCAAGAACAAAAGAGAGAGGACTCAAAATTATAAATGACAGAGGAGACATAACATACCATGGACATACAAACGGTCATAAAAGACCACTATGAACAATTATATGCCAACAAATTAGATAACCTAGACGAAATGGATAAATTCCTTGAAACATACAACCTACCAAGACTGAATCATAAAGAAATAGAAAATCTGAACAGACTAATAACAACTAAGGAGATTGAATTGGTAACTGACCATCTCCCAACAAAGAAAATCCCATTACCAGATAGTTTCACTGGTGAGTTGTAGCAAACATTCAAAGAAGAATTAATGCCAATCCTTTCCAAACTCTGTCAAAAAATTGAAGAGAAGGGAACACTTCCAAGCTCATTTTAATGAGGCCAGCATTATCCTGATACCAAAGCCAGGTAAGAACACTACAGAGAATATGACTATAGGCCAATATCCCTGATAAATATTAATACAAAAATTCTCAACAAAATACTAGCAAACTGAACTCAGCAGCACATTAAACAGATCATATACCATGGTTAAGTGGAATTTATCCTTGGGATGCAAGGATGGTTCAACATATGAAAATCAATAAATGTGATATCCCACATTAGTAGAATGAGGAATAAATATCATATGATCCTCTCAATAGATGCAGAAAAAGTATTTGATAAAATTCAACACACTTTCATGATGAAAACTCCCCCAGTATTTTTGTTGAGATACGTATCTCAACAGAATAAAGGCCATATATGACAAATCCAAAGCTAACATTATACTCAATTGTGAAAGGTTGAAACATTGAAAGCTTTTTTTCTGAGGTCAGGAACAAGGCCAGGGTGCCATTCTCACCACTTCTACTGACTATAATACTGGAAATCCTAGTCAGAGCTAGGCAGGAAAGAGAAATAAAAGGCATCCATCTTAGAAAAGGAAGAAGTAAAATAGTCTCTGCAGCTAATGTGATCCAGAAAACCCTAAAGAATCCACCAATGACCTGTTAGAGTTAATAAATTTGGTACGGTTGCAGGTTATAAAATCAACATTAAAAATCGGTTACATTTCTATACACTGAAAACAAGCTATTTGAAAAAGAAAGAAAATAATCCTATTTTTATTAGCATCAAAAACAATAAAATAGTTAGGAAAAAATTTAACCAAGGACATGAGAGATCTCTACACTGAAAACTATAAGATATTGATGAAAGAGATTTAAGAAGACAAAAATAAATGGAAAGACGTCCTGTTTTTGTGGATTGAAGAATTAGTATTGTTAAAATGTCCCTACTACCTTAAGCCATCTCAGTTGCATTCAGTGCAATCCCCATTAAAATTTCAATGGCATTTTTCATAGAAAAAATAGAAAAAATTCTAAAATTCACATGGAACTACAAAAGATCCTGAATAGCCAAAGACATCTTGTGGAAGAGCAAATGTGAATATATCACACTTCCTGATTTCAAACCACATGACAAAGCTATATAGTAAAAACAGCGTGGTACAGCCACAGACCAACGGAACAGAATTGCAAGCCCAGAAATAAGCCCACACACGTATAGCCAACCGATGTTTGACAAAGAGGCCAACAATACTCGCTGGGGAAAGGATAGTCTCTTCAATAAATGATGTTAGGGAAACTGGACAGTCACATGCAGAAGAATAAAATTGGACCCCTATCTTATACCACTCACAAAAATTAACCCAAAATGGACTAAAGACTCTAATGTAAGACCTGAAACTATAAAAATTATGAAGAAAACAGGGAAAAATCTCGTCATTGGTCTTGGCAAGGAAGTTTTGGATGTGACACCAAAAGCACAGGCAACAAAAGCAAAAATGAACAAGTGGAACCACATCAAACTAAAAAGTTTCTGTACAGCAAAGGAAACCAATAAAATGAAACAGCATCCTATGAAATGGGGAAAAATATTGGCAAGCCATATGTCTGATAAAGGGTTATATCCAAAATATATAAAGAACTCATACAACTCAATAGCGAAAAATACCCCAAATAATCTGATTAAAAAATGGACAAAGGAACTGAATACACATTTCTCCAAAGAAGACATTGAAATGGCCAGTGGGTACACGGAAAGGGCTTAATATCACTAAGTACAGATTTTTTAAATGCAAATCAAAACCACAGTGAGCTACCACCTAATACCTGTTAGAATGGCTATTATGAAAAAAAGCAAATGATACTCAAGTGGCCGTGGTGAAAAGTGAACCCTTACACACTGTTGGTAGGAATGTAAAAGCAGCCACAATGGAAAACAGTACAGAGCATCCTTAAAAAATTGAAAATAGAGCTACCATACAATCTGGCAATCCTACTTCTGGGTATATCTCTGGAGGAAATGAAATCACTGTCTCTAAGAGATATCTGCACCCTCATGTTCACTGCAACATTATTTACAATAGCCAACACATGGGAACTACCCACTGTGTCCACTGATGCATGAATGAATAAAGATGTGGGGTGTGTGTATGTGTAATGGAATATTACACACCAAATTATGGCAATCCTGCCATTTATTTGCAACAACACGGATGGCACTTGAGGGGCACTATGCTAAGTGAAAGATGAATACTTACCATCTCATTTATATGTGGAACCTAAAAAAGCCAAACTCATAGAAACAAAGTAGATTGCTGGTCAGGGCCTGGGGGTGTGGGAAATGAGGCGCTGTTGGTTAAAGGGTATAAACTTTCAGTTGTTATAAATTCTGGGGATTTAATGTACAGCATGTTGACTATAATTAGCAATACTGTATTTTATACTTGAGACTTGGTAAGAGAGTAGATCTTAAATGTGCTTAGCATACAAAATAAATGGTAACTATATGATTGTTAACTAATCTTATTGTAGTGATCATTTCACAATAATAAATTATCTCTTTGTATACTTCAAACGTATACAATGTTATATGTATATGTTCATTTTATCTCAGTAATGCCAGAAAAAAAAGACTTCAGGTCTCTCGCCAGACCTTATTTTGCCTGATGAAGCCAGCTCTGGTAACTGCTAAAAGGGAATGCTCAGGGAATAGAGAAGCCCACAGAATCCCCCTCATTCCCACGTTCCATTACTAGCGTCTTTTCTTTTTCTTAAATAACTTTAAAAAAAGTCATCCTACTATTTTCTTCCTGCTACTTTTTCAAGTTACGAGGCTTCTGCATCTTTCCTCAAAAGCATTAACTTGCATTTAACCTCCTCCAAGAGTCCTGCTGCAGCTTCTCTTTTGCATAAGTCAGCATTACCAAAGCATGTCACGAGGAACACTTCCTCAAGATGCTCTGTGGGAGAAAACAGCTCTGTACCCAAGTGAGTTTGAAAAATTCTATATAATGCTGCTATACCCCGCCTGAGATTCATAATGCATAGAGGCATGTTAAAGCTCTGAGAAGTCCTGCAACAAGCTATCTACCTGAAGGTGTCTCACATGGATTTGACTATAGAACCCTCTTTGTTTCTGTAAGTATAGACTGATTATTTTATGAAACTTGTTTTGGAAAACAGTGGTCCTTTGCTGAATTTTAAGTGAATGATCTTTGTGTTAGCCATCATTTTCCAGAGAAACAGAACCAATAAATATATCTTAAGATCCAATTTAGATATACATAAGAGGAGATTTACAATAGGTTTTGGCTCATGTGGTTAATGGGGGCCGAGAATTCCCCCAAGTTGCCATCTGCAAGCTGGAGAGCCAGGAAAGCCAGTGGTATAATTCAGTCTGAGTCCGAAGGCCTGAGAAACAAGAGCTACTGGTGTGGATCCTGCGGTCCAAGGGCCCAGGAACCAGGAGCTCTGCAGTCTGAGGCAGGAGAAGATGGACCGTCCAGCTCAAGAAGGAAAAGAGAATTCTCCTTTTCTCCGTCTTTTTGCTCTGTTAAAGCCCTCAACGGATTGGATAACACCTACATGCATTGGGGAGGGCATCTTGTCTCAGTCTCCCAATTCCAACACTAATCACTTCTGGAAAAACCTTCATAGACACACCCAGAAATAATGTTTTGCTGGCTCTCTTGGGCAGTCCTTAGTCCAGTAAATTGACACATAAAATTAACCATCAGAATCTTGTTCTTCTTTCTTTATTTTCAAATGGACCATAATCTAGATATGGTTTATCTGGCAAATTTTAGTTCAAGTTTACAGATGGATTTCTTTTTCACTTTTATTTTATTTTTAAAAATTCTGATTTTCTTAATTTTTTTTTTGTAAAAACATATTTGTCATAGGACATTTAGAAAATACTGATGATCAAAAAAAGTCACTTATAAATGTAATACACAGTAGTAACCACTGTTAACAGTTTGGAGAATATCTTTCTTTTCCTTAAAATATATCTGAACCAGATTTTTTTTCTCTTAATACTACACTGAACAAGTTTTTCTATACCACTAACTATTCTACAATATTATTTTAAGTAGATGAATGATATTCTATTTCTGGATTATTTTTTAAGAACAGTTTCCTGTTGTTGGATGTCTAGGTTTTCTAATCCATCATATAAATAACACCTGCAGTGCTTACGTTTGGAACAGCATCGTAGTGGTCACAAGCATAGATTCTGGCACCAAGTAGCCTGATTTCAAATTGTTGCTCCAATGTTTACTAGCTGTGTGACCGTGGAAAAGTTAATTAATCTCCCTGACCTAACATTGTCGGCTATAAAATGAGGCTAATAATAGTTCCAGTCTTGCTGGCTTGTTAAGAGGACTAATAAGTAAAGTGCTTAGAACAGTGACAGCACATATATTACTGTTGTTAAATACTTGTGCATATTCACAATTATTTCTATAGAATTAGTTGCTAGAAGTAGAAGTGCTGATTTCAACAGCATGTTACATAATAGGAGGCCCTGGCATATAGTGAACATTCTGTGTTATTTATTATTAGAATGACGACGATGTATTAAGCACTCTGCTCAATTACAGGAATATGGCAGTAGATAAGGGGATCAAAGTCTTGCCCTCAGTGAAGCTTGCATTCTAGTGGTGTTCAAAGATTTTATCACCTTCTAAGGTATTTAAATGGCTAATTAAAAAAACTAGAGTGAAATAGGTGAGGCAGGGAGAATAAGGGGGCCTGAATAGACATTTTATTGGTCTAGGTGAGGGTAATGGGAACTGGAGAGGGCCTGGGTAAAAGCATCTTGCCATCCAGGAATTAAGCTAATGGAATGCTACATGATATTCTAGGGACCTGAGGTTATTTCTTGTATTATTTTCACATTTTAAGCTATTTTAATTCAAGCACACATTCTTTGCAGTTTATGAATCACACTATTCATGAGTTTCCTGTTCTTTTTACTTCATGGTAGAGAATGGGCTGTTGGCATGGTAACCACCTAGCCTCTGGTCAGACCAACAGCTGTTGCTGGGCAGTGGAGCCCTCATGGCTAGTTGGCTCCGGATCTCCCAGCCAGCCAGCAAGTGGGGATGTGGACCTTTTTGGATTAGCACCGCCTGATCAGGCCTGAAAAAGAGAGACAGAATTTTCTATCTCATCTTGACAGTCTGAACCTTTCATTTCACCATTGCAAACAATTCTTTGCCCTCATTTTTTTTTAAAGATGGTCTGCCACTATGCCTTTATTACTAGTAGTGAACCATCTTAGCACATTGCTTTCAGTTTTCCTTTTTTTTGTAACAACATTATCAAGATAAAATTCATATGCTATAGACCTCACCTATTTAAAGCGTACAATTTAATAGCTTTTTAGTATTTTCACAGAGTTGTGCAAACAGCAGTCAATTTTAGAACATTTTCACCCCCTCTCAAAAATCCTGTATGCCTTAGCAATAATCTCCCTACCCTCCACTCCCCAGCACTAAGGCCACCACTAATATTACTTTCTTCCTCGATGGATTTGTCTCTTTTGGAATCACATAATATGCCTTTTGGGACTGGCTTCTTTTGCATAGCAATGTTTTCAAGGTTCATCTATGTTGTAGCATGTCTCAATATTTCACTCCCTTTTATTGCTGAATAATATTTCATAGTATGGATATACCACAGTTGAGGCCATTTGGCTATTATGAATAATGCTGCAGGGAGCATTCATGTACAGGTGTTTGTGTGGACATGTCTTCAGTTCTCCTGGGTATATACCTAGGGGTGGGATTGCTGGGTCATACGATAACTCGATGTCTAACTATTTGAAGAACTGCCAGACTGTTTTCCAAAGCAGCTTCAGTATTGTACAGTTCTACCAGCACTGTTTGAAGGTTGCAATCTTTCCATAGCCTCACCAACACTTGTTATTTCCTGTTTTTTTTAAAAATTTTATTATAACCATCTTATTATGTGTGAGGTAGAATCTTGTAGTTTTGATTTGCATTTCTCTGATGACTAATAATATTGAGCGTATTTTCATATGATCATTATTTTATAGGGAGAAATGTCTATTCATATCCTTTGCTCATTTTTGAATAGGGTTATATGTCTTTTTATTATTGAGTTGTAAGGGTTCAATTTCTTTATACATTCTAGATACAGCGTCTTACCAGATACATGATTTGCAGTTTCTCTCTCATTCTGTCAGTTATCTTTTCATTTTCCTGATGTCCTGATAGTGTCCTTTGAGCTAAAATTGTAAATTTTAATGTCTGTTTTTTTCTTTTGTTGTTGGTGCTTTTGGTCTACAACCTAACAAACCATTGCCTAATCCAAAGTCATGAAGATTTACCCCAGGTTTTCTTCTTTGAGTTTCATAGTTTTAGCTCTCACGTTTCGGCCTTGGATCCATTCTGAGGTAACTTTTGTTTCTGGTGTGAGGTAAGGGTCCAACTTCATTCTTCGCATGTGGCTGTCCAGTTGTCCAACACTGTTTGTTAGAGAGACTATTCTTCCCAGTTGAATGGTGCTGGCATCTTTGTCAAAAACAATTGACTGTAAATATGAGGTTTTATTTCTGGACTCTCAATATATTTATATATTTATAGTTGATTTATATATTTATTTTGATTTATATATTTATCCTTGTGCTGTTGCTCCACTGTCTTTAGCTTATTGTAGTAAGTATTGGGAAATTGGAAATTAAGAGGCCTTCAGTTCTGTTCTTTTTCAAGATTGTTTTGGCTATTCAAGGTCCCTTGCATTTCCATACGAATTTTAGATACAGCTTGTTAATTTTCGCAAAGAAGCCAGCTGAGAGTTTGATAGAAATTGTGTTAAATCTGTAGAACAACTTGGGAGAGTATTGCCATCTTAACAATACTAAATATTCCAATCATGAACACTGGAGCTCTTTCCAGTTATTTAGGTCTTCATTAATTTCTTTCATCTGTGTTTTGTAGTTTGAAGAGCATAGATTTTGCACTTCTTTTATTAAATTAATTCCTAAGTATTTATTCTTTTTGATGCTATTATAGATGGAATTTTTCTTAATATCATTTTTGGATTGTTCATTGCAAGTGGTAGAAATAGAGTTGATTTTTATATATTGATCTTGTATTCTGCAACCTTCTAAAACTCATTTACTTGTTCCAGTAGTTTTTTAGTAGAATCTGTAGGGATTTTCTGTATACAAGATGATGTCATCTGTGCTTGGAGATAGTTTTATTTCTTTCCAACTGAATTACCTTTTAAAAAAAAGTAATTATTCTATTAATGTATCATCAATATACAATCTTATGAAGGTTTCACATGAGCAACATTGTGGCTGCTACATTCACCCATATTACCAAGTTACCCTCCACATCCTATTGCAGTCACTGTCCATCAGCGTAGTACGATGCTATAGAGTCACTACTTGTCTTTTGTGTGCTATACTGCCTTCCCCGTGACCTCTGCACATTATGTGTGTTAATCATAATGCCCCTTAATCTCCTTCACCCTCCCTCCCCACCCACCCTCCCCCACCCCTTTCCCTTTGGTAACTGCTAGTCTCTTCTTGGAGTCTGTGAGTCTGCTGCTGTTTTGTCCCTTCAGTTTTGCTTTGTTGTTATGCTCTACAAATGAGGGAAATCATTTGGTATTTGTCTTTCTCCATCTAGCTTATTTCACTGAGCATAATACCCTCTAGCTCCATCCATGTTGTTGCAAATGGTAGGACTTGCTTTCTTCTTACGGCTGAATAATATTCCATTGTGTATATGTACCACATCTTCTTTATCCATTCATCTACTGATGGACACTTAGGTTGCTTCCATATCTTGGCTATTGTATATAGTGCTGTGATAAACATAGGGGTGCATATGTCTTTTTGAATCAGGGATCTTGTTTACTTCAGGTAAATTCCTAGGAGTTGAATTCCTGGGTCAAATGGTATTTCTATTTTGAGGAACCTCCACATTTCTTTCCACAGTGGTTGAACTAATTTACATTCCCACCAGTAGTGTCGGAGGGTTCCCCTTCCTCCACATCCTCACCAGCATTTGTTCTTCCTTGTCTTTTGGATGTTGGCCATCCCAACTGGTGTGAGGTGATATCTCATTGTGGTTTTAATTTGCATTTCCCTGATAATTAGTGACGTGGAGCATCTTATGTGCTTGCTGGCCATCTGAATTTCATCTTTGGAGAAGTGTCTGTTCAGATCCTCCTCCCATTTTTTAATTGGATTATTTTCTTTTTGGGTGTTGAGGCGTGTGAGTTCTTTATATAGTTTGGATGCTAACCCCTTATTGGATATGTCATTTCTAAATATATTCTCCCATACTGTAGGATGCCTTTTTGTTCTAGTTATAGTGTCTTTTGCTGTACAGAAGGTTTTTAGTTTGATGTAGTTCCATTTGTTCATTTTTGCTTTTGTTTCCCTTGCCCAAAGAGATGTGTTCAGGAAAAAGTTGCTCAGGTTTATATTTGAGAGATTTTTGCCTTGTTTTCTTCTAAGCGTTTTATGGTTTCATGACCTTACATTCATGTCTTTGATCCATTTGGAGTTTATTTTTGTGTATGGAGTTAGACAGTAATTCAGTTTCATTCTCTTACATGAAGCTGTCCCCTTTTGCCAACACGTATATTACTTAGCCATATGCTTTGGGTTTATATCTGGGTTCCATATTCTTTTCCATTGATCTATGGTTCTGTTCCTGTGCCAGTACCAAATTGTCTTGATTACTGTGGCTTTGCAGTAGAGCTTGAAGTCGGGGGGCATAATCCCCCTAGGTTTATTCTTCCTTCTCAGGATTGCTTTGGCTATTTGGTGTCTTTGTGGTTCCATATGAATTTTAGAACTGTTTGTTCTAGTTCATTGAAGAATGCTGTTGGCATTTTGATAGGGAATGTATTAAATCTGTAGATTGCTTTAGGCAGGATGGCCATTTTGACAATATTAATTCTTCCTATCCATGAGCATGGGATTTATTTCCATTTATTGGTGTCTTCTTTAATTTCTCTTAAGAGTGTCTTATAGTTTTCAGATTAGAGGTCTTTTACCTCCTTGGTTAGGTTTATTCCTAGGTATTTTATTCCTTTTGATGTAATTGTGAATGGAATTGTTTTCCTGATTTCTCTTTCTGCTAGTTCATTGTTAGTATATAGGAATGCAACAGATTTCTGTGTATTAATTTTGTATTCTGCAACTTTGCTGAATTCAGTTATTAGTTCTAGTAGTTTTGGGGTGGATTCTTTAGGGTTTTTTATGTAAAATATCAGGTCATCAGCAAACAGTGACAATTAAACTTCTTCCTTACCAATCTGAATGCCTTTCATTTCTTTGTATTGTCTGATTTCCATTGCTAGGACTTCCAGAACTATGTTGAATAGAAGTGGGGACAGTGGGCATCCCTGTCTTGTTCCCGATCTTAGAAGAAAAGCTTTCAGCTTCTTGCTGTTAAGTATGATGTTGGCTGTGGGTTTATCATATATGGCCTTTATTATGTTGAGGTACTTGCCCTCTATACCCATTTTGTTGAGAGTGTTTATCATGAATGGATGTTGCCTTTTCAGCATCTGTTGAGATGATCATATGATTTTTGTCCTTGTTTTTGTAGACGTGGTATATGATGTTGATGAATTTTTAAGTATTGTACCATTCTTGCATGCCTGGAATAAATCCCAATTGATCATGACAGAACAGTGCTTAGCACACGTAACTCAATAAAGTTGACTATTGTATTGATAGGAGACCTAATCAGAACTTGGAAGGCTGGTGGAGGAAAAATTCTTGGATTAACAGGGATTTATGGCACCCTTTAAATCTCTAAAGCAGTTAGATATTCATTCTATGAGCATGGATTGATCCCATTTCAAAAGTGCTAGAATGTAGCCAGGTATCTAGGCTCAAACAGTAAAGAAAGTTCCTTTCAGAGTCCACAGTGTAATGGAGGTGACAAAAAAGTAAAAGGGTAATTACAGTATCCTTAATAATTGCAATGATTGAAGTGTACACAGGACCTTTACGGAGCACTGTGTGCAGGTGGAGTCTTCTTGGTGACAGTGTTAGATCTGGGTGGGAAGAGAAATACTGGAGTCCACCAGATTTAGGGGGCCTCTTACCAGTACTTCATGGGCAATGCGTCCCTTGGGGAATTGTTAATCCTTGTTCTCACTGGTGGCCCATCTCAGTGACATGCTCGTGCTCCTTGGCGTTCATTCGGTCACTGGACTGACAGCCTCAAGTTTTTCCTGATGCTCCCTGAGCTGCTGTCCCCCTGTCCCTGTCAGAGCTGATGGGGTTGGGGAGCAGAGACATGGGGACAAATGGAAAGCCCGGTTTGCAGCTGCAGTAGCTGGATCTCTCTGTGTGCCTTAGGAAAGCATGAATGTCAGGCTTATCAGGGACTTGGAAAAGTCAGTGGGTCCATCCCCTGCCTAACTCAAAATAGCAGCAAGTTTCTGTGACAGCCTTGTATGGTGATAGTGTCGAATCTGGGTGGGAGGAAAAAGACCCTTGTTTGGCTGGGGATGTGTGCTGGTTCCGTGACCCATCCTGTTCCCTCACTGGTGTCTTACAGTAAGCAGCTGTTGTGTGACGTGATGATTGTGGCAGAAGATGTCGAAATAGAAGCCCACCGTGTGGTCCTGGCAGCCTGCAGCCCCTACTTCTGTGCAATGTTCACAGGTATGGAGATGGGCATGCAATAATCCAGTTATGGGGCTGCAGTTCCACTAGGGAATATTGAGGGTGGTGGCATGAGGGGAGGGCGGAAAGAGAAGGCTGTCACATCCACCATGAGGATCTTCTGTGTGCCAGATGCTGCGCTTTGTCCCATGAAGGACTTGATGGGACCATAGTCTCAGGTGGGCCAGTCAGGCATGCAGCCCCTTGTCTGTTACGTGGCAAACAGGTAGAATCATGTAGCCCATTAGTACTCAGACTTCAGCATGCATCACAATCATGTTGGAGAGTTTGTTAGAAATGTAGACTCCTGGGATCTTCTAGGCCTCTGATCTCTCATTTTGCAAATGGGGACACTGAGGCTGGGAGAAGGGAAGGGACTTACCCAAGATCACACAGTGAATGAGTGGAACTTGGTTTCTTAATGCCTGTCCCAGTGCTGGACCAGCTGGCACACATCTTGTCCTTCCCTAGCCATTTCTGCCAAGCAGGGGCCACAGATCTCCTTGAGCCTGCACAGGTGTGTGGGAGAAGTGGTGGTGGGCTTGAGAGGGAACGATAAGACACAGGAATGGTCACCATCTGGCGTTCAGTTTCTAGGGAGTCCCTATTTCCTGTAGGTCTTGCCTGAGGGTTTCATCCCTGGGCAAGTTCACTCTGGATTCAATGTGAGACCGAAAAATGACAACGGAACATTGTGGGTAAAAGGGTTTATACCTTGCTTTATTCTGTGGTGGCAGGTCAAGTGCTAGAATCCCGTCCTCCTAAGGGCAAGTCTGCACGCAGCAAGCTGGTCTCTGCCTCTGGGCCTCTCTGCCACCTTGCAGCCCTTGCCTCTGCTCCAGGGCTGCCTTCGCCGCCAGCCTCTGCTCTGCCCAAGCACTGGGCGGAGCTCTTCATGTAGCAACACGGTAATACTGGCTTATTGCCAACAGGTGTGGAAGCAGTAGCCTAGCAGTAGGCCAATTACATCATCAAGTAGATTAGGGTCAGGTGAAGATCCTGGCCATGGGAACTTCCATTTACCCTACAAGTCCAATAGCCTTATGCAACTATTTCACATGTGAGACTGAATTCCCTGAAACCCCTGGGCTAAGCTTCCTGTCTGTAGTACCCCACAGCACCTTCCCTGAACCAGGTGCATGCAGTGCTCTATAAATCTCTGCTGACTGAAAGCCAGCTAGGCTGGGTCAGGTGTCACCCCTCAAGCTCATCAGGTACCCAGTGCTTCCTCTGACTGTGGTCACTGTCACTGCATTCTCGTCTGTTTCCTGGTGTCTGCAGTGCCCATGCACTGGCATCTCATGTGCCTGCTGCTTCACATCCTGCAGTTCACAGCTTACATGTATCCTCTGATCATCCTAGCCACAGTCTCTCACTGCGTCTCTTTCCATCTCATAACTTGAGCATATTTTTTTCATAATACTTATTACTATCTGAAAATCATGTTGGCTAGATGTTTATGTGTTTTTTTTTTTTTATCTGTCCTCACTAATATAAGCTCTATAGAATAGTGATCTTGTTGGACTTGTTTGTCCTGAGCACCTGGTACAAAATAGGACTCAAATTATTTTAAGTGAATGAGTGAAATGTTTCCATTCTTGATTGTAAGCTTTGGGCACTTGGGGACCATGTCTTGTCACTTTTGAATTCTCAGTGCCCACCTGAGGACCTGGTATTTAGGAGACAGTAAAAAGTGAAGTTTGAAAGAACAAACGTGGGCTTGCTAAGAATGGCTAAATAGGCTCTTAACCTTTTCCTAATATAGTACACAGCCTCTGCTGGGCAAAAGAGGTTCTTGTTGGGGTAGACTTAGCACTTGTATTTTGAGGGTTCCTCACGTGTGTGTCCTCCTTGGCTCCTCATGTGGAGGAGCTGGTCTCAATTTGGAGCAGTGCCTCTGCTAAGTGGACCAAGCCACTTTTGAACCTTGGGCCACGAATTTCACAATGTAGCTTAGAAAACCAGCTAATTTCACTACCTGGAAATTTTGAGCCACATTCTCTTTTGGAGCAGTCTCAAACTCTAGTAGTAAGGTTTTTATTTCTTTCTTTCGCTCTTTTTCACCAATTTCTCTTTTAAAATAATTCATCTTGTCTGTGATAGTTATTTGGCTTTAACTTTAATAAATAGCTATGCCAGACATTCTTCAGTGTGTGTGTGGTTTGGAAAGTCCGGTGTTGAGGGAGACATCTGTTTGGGATTGTAACGAATCGTAGTGTTGGTTCCACTTTTTCCTAATGAACTTCCCTCTGTGGTAGTGGTGGAAGTGCCTGAGCAAAAACAACGTAATTTTAGAGATGGAGAGAAAACATGCTTCTGAGGTAGGTCTTGGATTCTAGTCACTGAAGGTAGGAGAGGATCAAGAAAAGAAAGTAGACCTACTGTGCTGCTCAGCCCAAGCCTTCCACTGGGTCTGGGTATCACCCATTCTTCCTCCCATCCATCTGTCCATCCATGTATCCACCCACCCAGCCACCCAGAACATTTACTCATCCAAACACAACTCACATATTTTCGTTACAGAAAAAAAAAAAACTAGAAAATCTAGCTAAGCAAAAAAAAAATAAATAAATAAAAGTACATGTAATGCAACATCTAGATAGTTCATAACCTTTCAGATTTAGTATTTATGAATATACACAGATGCAAAATCTATTTTTAACATAAATGAGTTCATTTTATATATACATAGTTGGTGGCCTTTTTTGATGTGTATACTTACAAAAATTGCGGTTCATCTTCCTGGGATGTTCTCCCTCCTTGCCTGCCTCTTATTTGTCCTTCATCACCACTTAAGCTTCACTTCCTCAGGAAGGCCTTCTATGACCCTTTTGGATTAGGCCAAATCCCTTTGCTATTTATTCTTATGGTACCTTATGCTTCTCTTTAGTATTACTAGTTTCTCATTAACTTTCTCAATATATGATTTCCCTGGTCTGTCATAAACTTTATGAGGGTAGGAACTTTCCCTTTTTAATTCACTGCCATGTCCCCACTGCCTAGCAAGATATTCTACATAGTAGGTGTTCAATGAAAGTTTGCTTAATTAATCTTAGCAGTTTATTATTAATGCATTTTCATGTCATTGAAGTCACATCTACATCATAATTTTAATGTCTCCATAAGATTCCATCATATGTATTGCAGATCTATTTCCTTATTGGTTGGAAATTATAGTTCTTTCTAATATTTCCTCTTTTTTTAATTTTTAAATTTTTATTAAAGTATCATTGATATATACTCTTATGAAGGTTTCATAAGACAAACAATGTGGTTACTACATTCACCCTTATTACTGAGTCACCCCCTCTTACCCCATTGCAGTCACTGTCTGTCCATCAGTGTAGTAAGATGCCACAGAGTCCCTATTTGTCTTCTCTGAGCTACACTGTCTTCCCTGTGACCCACCACACATCATGTGCACCAATCATGATACCCCACAATCCCCTTCTCCATCCCTCCCCACCCACTTTCCCCCACCCCTCCCCTTTGGTAACCACTAATCCCTTATTGGAGTCTAAGTCTGCTGTAATTTTGTTCCTTCAGTTTTGCTTCATTGTTATACTACACAAATGAGGGAAATCATTTGGTATTTGTCTTTCTCTGCCTGACTTATTTCACTGAGCATAATACTTTCTAGATCCACCCATGTTGTTGCAAATGGCAGGATTTCTTTTCTTTTTATGGCTGAATAGTATTCCACTGTGTATATGTACCACATCTTCTTTATCCACTCATCCACTGATGGACATTTATGTTGCTTCCATATCTTGGCTATTGTAAATAGTGTAGCAATAAACATGTGGGTGCATATGTCTTACCAAATCAGGGATTTTGTTTTCTTTGGGTAAATTCCTAGGAGTGGAATTCCTGGGTCAAATGGTATTTCTATTTTTAGTTTTTTGAGGAACCTCCATATTGCTTTATAAAATGGTTGAACTAATTTACATTCCCACCAACAGCATAGGAGGGCTCCCCTTCCTCCACATCCTCGCCAGCATTTATTGTTGTTTGTCTTTTGCATGTTGGCCATCCTAACTGGTGGGAGGTGATACCTCACTGTGGCTTTAATTTGCATTTCCCTGATAATTAATGATGTGGAGCATCTTTTCATGTGCCTGTTGGCCATCTGAATTTCTTCTTTGGAGAAGTGTCTGTTCAGGCTCTCCCATTTTTTAATTGGGTTATTTGTTTTTTGGGTGTTGAGGCAAAAGAGTTCTATATATATTTTGGATGCTGACACCTTATCAGATAAATTGTTGGCAAATATATTCTCCCATACTGTAGGATACCTTTTGTTTTGCTGTTCTTTGCTGTACAGAAACCTTTTAGTTTTATATAGTTCCACTTCCTCATTTTTGCTTTTGTTTCCCTTGTGCAAGGAGATGTGTTCAGAAAAAAGTTGCTCATGTTTATATGTGAGAGATTTTTGCCTATGTTTTCTTCTAAGAGTTTTAAGGTTTCATGACTTAAATTTAGGTCTTTGATCCATTTTGAGTTTGCTTTTGTATATGGAGTTAGAGAATAATCCAGTTTCATTCTCTTATATATAGCTGTCCAATTTTGCCAACACCATTTGTTGAAGAGGTTGTCTTTTCCCCATTATATATTCATTGCTCATTTGTCATATATTAATTGGCCATATATGTGTGGATTTATATCTGGGCTCTCTATTCTGTTCCATTGATGTACGGGTCTGTTATTGTTAGATTGGCTTTGCCTTTTTTTGAAGGAGAGTTCTTGTCCAGTTTTTATTGTATGTAGGCTAATGTTCAACCTTGAATATATGGTGAGTACAAATAAGGAGAGAATAAGAGGCAGGGGGCTTAGAATTTGAGTGGATGCCAACAATCCGCAAAGCAGAACAATGAGTGCTCACATCTCTTACTCACCTCCCAGGCATATACTCATTCCCATAAAATCTTTGTTTCACCCTTTCTTCATGCCAGCTTCTGCCAGGCCCTGGTCCACATCTGTGTTCTGAGTATGGGTGCCTTCAGAGATCTTTGTATAACTTGCCACTCAGCAAAACTTACCCCAAAGCAATGGGGCAGGGAGTGGGGAAGTATTAGGGGACTGAATCATTTATTTGGATAAAGAGGGCCTTGAGGGAGGTTGTGGAGTAGCAGTAATAGGTAAGGTCATTTTTCTGAGGGATTATCCCCGGAGGAGTTAGAAACTAGGTCAAATACTCAGAAAAAGAGGGTTGGAAGTATCAGAGGCTGCTTAGGATTAAGGGGGAATGGCCTCATCTTCCCTGTGACTGTCTTTTAGAGTCATTTACCTCTGGGCTGAAGCTCATAGTGACAGAGGGTTCCTTCCTCCTGTTCCTAACACACCACATCAAAGTCAGGAATCTTTTCTTGCTTAGAAGACCCAGATTTAAGAGTGAGAGGTGCAGTAGTCATGCCTAAAAATGTGTTGCTCTTAATGCAGGAATAGTGAGTTTTCTCAGGAATTGATTTGGATGTAGTACAGCAGAGGCCTATGTAGTGCCCAGGAAGAAAGACCACTGTTCAAATACCTATCAAGGCACTGCTGGTTTGATTCAGGTGGTGTGGGGTATACTTGCTGGACTTGGCATAGCGTAACCTTGAAATCCTACCATCATTGGAGGTAACCATTGGTAAGGAATGTGCTATGACTGTTCATAGAAGAGGTTTGGAGTTGGTGTGGAGGCTAAGGACTGAACACAGGGGTAGTAATGCCACCTTACATTGGGAGATGATATGGTGTCTTGGAAAACACTTTGGAGCCATAGGGACCTGGGTTTCAATCCTGACTCCAGAACCTAATGGGTCTGTGGGGAATTCACTTTAACCTCTGTGATCCTGTTTTCTTGCCTATGAGACGGGAATCATAACAAATTACCAGGTGACAAGTACAGATCATGGCACTAAGGCACCCAGTACAGAACAGGTACTTAGTAACGTTTACTCTTATTTCTAGAGCACATCGTGGTTTACAAAGCTCCTGTTGTTGTGAAGGGTGGCTCTGATGGTGGTTCGGGTTAGCATTTCCTTCCTGGCTTGGCGCTTTGTGTGCCTTTAGGTGAGCAGAAAGACCTTTCTAGGTGGAGGAAGGTTGAGATTGCAGGGAGGGTGGGTGGTGGGGTGACATCCATCACTGCAGCTCTGCTGAACTGTGCTGTCACGACCCTCACACTCTCATTATCTCCTTTGATTCTCACCCAGCCTTGGGATAAAGACAGGGCAGGTAGTGTCCTTATTTTACAGGAGACAGAGGTCAGCCTTTTACAGTTAAATGGCTCAGACGTCTGAAGGAGGGTTGACCATGATTCAGGGAAGTGGCAGGATATTTCTTTTTCTTATGTGGGGTTAACATGTGACATAAACCTCAGCTCTAGCCAAATGAGTTGGGAACCCACATATCAGGACTTTAGACAGGTGAGGGTTAGGCGTAACAAAGTTTAATAACCATCTGAACACCCTGAAGGATCTTTACACAAAAATTGAAGGTCTTCTATTTTCTTTCTTTCCAGAACATGAAATCAAATTGCATCAGTAAGGATTCAAGTGAGGAGTGAGGAAGAATTCCATAACCTAAGGACTCCCGAGTGTACTTTTTTCTTCCCCTTGACATACAAGTTTGTAGGGGTGGTCGGTGGTTCAGTTCTCCTTCTTCAGAAAGACCTGCCAGCCACTCTACCATTCCTTTCTGATTCTTGAGGCTTCTTGCTGAATAATGGGGTGGGGACTATACCAGTGACCTGCAAGATTGGCCAGTAATTTTCTAGACCTCCCGAGTCTCCTGCGATAGTGAAAGGCTTCCCCGTTTGCTCCAACGGCACCCCTTCCCTCCTGCCCGCCTTTGGCACTCTTTCCCCTGAAAGAGCTCAGCTGTGCGCAGGCTGTGCTTTCTAGGATCAAGGGCTGTGACTTACCACCCCGGACCCGACAGAGATTTGGGGTCGCTTGCTCTCCGTGGTTCTTGGGGACGTCTAGGTGCAAGACCCTAAGGTAGAGCCTGAGGATTTAAAGAAGTTCAGGGCACATCATCTCTTGGTCCAGGCCACCATCATTTTTTACCTAATTTACTGCAGTAGCCTTATTATTGGTCAACCTGCCCCTATTTGGTTCCCTCATCCCCAACCCATTCTTTACGCTGTAGCTATAGTGATTTTTCCAGAATATAAATCTGATGCATCCCTTACCTACTTAAAATCTGTCAGAGGCTCCCCATGGCCCTCAGGATGAAGTCTAGCGATCCAGACCCTGCTTGTATCTCCAGCCTCCTTGGCCCCTCCTCCCTGAGCACACGCTTCTCCATACTCGGATTCTTACGGTCTCAGGACAGGTCATGTTCTTTCTCACCTCCAGACCTTTACATGCACTATTCTCTCTGCCTGGAATATTCTCCCCTCATACTAATTTCTCTTCTGAACATCTATGACTCCTTCTCCAGTTCTCATTTTAGATCAGTAGTACTTAACCATTATGAATCAGTCTGATGAAAACAATTAACTCTTTCCACAAAAAAACGCAAATATATACTCCTGTGTGCTCATCATTTTGCATACAGTTCAGGGTACAGGAATCCCTGCTTGAGAACCTTTTAAGCTGAGCCCTCTTTTCTAGCACTTAACATACTTTATAATGAATGGTCAGTTCACCTCTCTGTCTCTCCGCTAGACTGAGCTGCATGAGGGCAGGACCATGACTCGGTCACCCTTGCGTCCTCTGGGCCTAGCACAGAGGAAGTGCTTGATGCATGTTGAATGAAAGAAAGAATGAATGAAGGAACAAATATCTGCTCTTGACTAGTTCATGTTCTCTTTGGAGGAATAGGATGTGCCTATTAACAGGTAGCAAGCAGAAGATGGAAGGGGCTAAAAAGATGTGCAACTGACAGACATTTGCTGAAAGTTCAGAGTTTGAGGTGGCCAGGCCACCTGGTAAAAACCAGCAGAGGAGGCTCTTGGGTTAATCTTGAAGAGAGAAGGACTTAACGGGGCTCTTGTTCTGTTTTCTAGAAATATTCTGTCAGAATAGAGTTGAGTGAAGGATAAAGAATGACTAAGCCTTTGATGGTTTCTGCTCCTCAAGAATTACTGGAGTCCATAGAATGATGAGATGTCAAGAGAAAGCCTCTCTTATTCCTTCTTTTCTATTTGTTGCTCCAACAAATATTTTTAAAGTACTTCCTCTATATCAAGCACTTTGTTAGATGCTGAGGGTATCTTGACCAATGAGCCTGACATGGTCCTATCCCTCTTAGTTCTTGCTTGCTAGTGTTAAGTACTAAGTTGTCCTCAGAGTTTGGGCCAAGGCCTTATTTGGGAATAGTTTTCTTAAGGTCATTAGTTAGGGTTGAATTTAAATTTTAGAGGAATTTGTTAGAAATGATATGAGGTCAAGGCCAAAGTTCAAATCCCAGTCCTGCCTGTCACTACTGTATGCAAATACCTCTTGAAATGCCAATTCTATAATTTGTAAAATGGAAGTAATATCTACCTCTTGGAGTTGTTACAAGGATTAAAGGAAGAAATGTGTATAAACCTTTCGCTGAGGGTCTGGCACAAACTAGCAACTGTTATTGCTTGTAGGGTCTAAATTGAAGGCTTAGTTTGGTGCAGTAATTTCTGCTGGTCCATAAGACATAATAGGATTGGATTTTACCAGTCTGTGTGATTTATGTAGCTCTCCATTTTCCTATAAGGGATTTTATTGGAAAATAAGTATTGTCTTTTGAGGCCCTAGTTTCTCTTTCACGTTTTTTTCCCCTTTGCTTATTGCAGTTTTAAATACTTAATGTAGAAAATTAGAAATTTCAGAGTCATGTAAAGAAGCAGGAAAAAACGTCCCCAAGTCCCACTATCTAGGAAACTGTGTCTTAATGTTTTCTGGATGTCTGAGACTAATAAAAATTGTCTGTCATCCCTCCAGAACAATCAAACTTTTGCCCGAATATACAAATATTTTGATACAATTTCAGGAGTTTCTGCTTGTTTATCCCAAAGTTACAAAACCCTAATCTGACTCTCCAGCACAAATGCCACGGAGAGAAAACAAGCAGGCCGGGCTCCGATGTGACCTTCACATAGGGGCTTCCGAATCTTCTTGTTCCTGTAGTGACGTTACTTCTTTTTCAGTCTTTTTTTTAAAAGGCCCAAGTTATTAAACTAAGAATTGGCTTTCTTTGATTATCTTTTATAATATAATTGCCACCGAACTCTAATTAATCAACTTCTCAAGAGCTGTCTGGAGAGATGAGTTTAACTTCCGATTTCCTTGCGCCTATGTTGGGTGTATGTTTTGTTTGTGTGTCTTAGAGTAAAGTCAGGAGGGAAATTGGGAGAGCCTGCCTTGTGGGTAGGGGGGAAATCCCACCATCTTTTCCTGCTTCCTCTTTGCCTGTCACCTGCCCCAGGGCCATTTGTGCTGAGGCCTTCTCAGCAGCCTCTCCGGGCAGTCCGGAGGAGCCGAGGGGAGGGTCTCTGGCCCACCTGCTCTGGCAGTGAGGGGAGTGGCAGGTTTGGAGTGCAGTTCCCCCTCTCCTGCCTGCTCCAGGGTCATTCATTTCTAGGACTGCGTCAGGATGGGGCCTGTGGATTGGTGGAAGGATCACATGCAGTCCACGTAGCTTGGAAGTGGGTGTCTGCAGCCCACGTGCTGTGCTGTGCTTTATTTTCTTGGCTCCAGTGCACAAATTCCACAGGAAGAAAACAACTGCCCAGGCTCTGTTTTCACACTCGCATAAGAGGTTTTGAAGCCCTGTTTGTTGCAGTCAGGTTGCCATTGAGTTCGGTCTACAAAGATGCATTTCCTTCTGTCTTTTCCTTCTGAAATCAGCAGCCCTTGTTGAGTGGGCCTGGCTCTAGATAAACTTGTGTGCTTACGGAGGGTGCAGGCTGACGTAAGGGCGTCAGGGCTGTGCAGACGCGGTGCTTGTGCCCTCCTGGCTCACAGGCCTATGTCCTCTCTTCCTTGGACTATTACCGGGGCCTCCCAACTCTTCTTTGCCTCTGTCCCAGCTTCCACAGTGCATCCAAAATTTCATTCAGACGTACCCATCTGCTGACGTCGTTCCCTGTTTAAACTCTCTCATGGTGCTACTCCCAGGACAAAGTCCAGGCTCACTGGAGTGGCTTACAGGGCTCTGCACCCCTGGCCCCTCTCTACCTCCTTCCTCCCCGTTACCCCATGACCAGCCTACCAGCCTCTCACTGCTCCCAAACTTTATCCTTTCGGCACTTTCCTATCTGTACACTTACAATGCCTGATCGAGCTGATCCTTCCTCACCTTTGCTGCCGGTGGGATGCCGGGCTCAGATGTGACCTCCTAGGATGCCTCCTGGATTCCCCAGGCAGGTTTTGTTGCTCCGTCTTCTGAATTCTTGGGATTTAGTACAGCGTGGTGATTACAAGTATGGGCTCCAGACTCATACTCCCTGGTTTCGATTCTGGCCTGGCCCCTTCCTAGATGTGTGACTGTGGGCAAAATGAATTATCGGCCCTTGTGTGCCTCAGTTTCTTCATCTGTAAAATGGGGATGATATTAATAAACTTTTTAGGTTGTTGTGAAGAATAAAAGAAGCTACACTTTAAAGTGTTTAGCACAATGCCAAACACAGCACTAGATAAATGTTACTTCTTATTGTTGTTGTTATACTGGTACTTTGCGTATACCTCTGTTAAGCTCTTGCCACCTTATATATTTGTATATATCTGCACTACTAGGCCATATGCTCCTTGAGGACAGGTGCGTATGTCGCTCACTTTTCTTGGCCCTGTGTATACACATTTGCAGTAAATGTGGCTGAATGAGTTATTGCGCACAGATTTGCCTTAGAAATGAAAATGGGCAACAGATAGAGTGGGCAGTGCTTGCGGTTGGCCATGGGGCTGACCAGAGAGCCAGGGTTGATGTGACCTTGATGGCAGCTGGTTTATCTTCCCTCACATCTGCGTCGACTCTTCTGCCTCCCAGAGCACAGAGTGTTTTTGAGTTAGCAAGGCCTTTTCCACATGGAAAAGGTCATGTGGAAATTAAGCATACCATAGGTGCCAACTTCATGTGCATTTGCTTTTGTTTGGGACTATAGGTGACATGTCTGAGAGTAAAGCCAAGAAGATAGAAATCAAGGATGTGGATGGCCAGACGCTGAGTAAGCTGATCGACTACATCTACACTGCCGAAATTGAGGTGACAGAAGAGAACGTCCAGGTAAACCCAGCCCCTGCTGAGAGCGCCGTGCATTGCACACTCAGGTGCACTGCTTTGCAGCGTCATTTAACCCTCACAGCAGCTCATTTGGTAACTGGAGAGGAAACTAAAGCTAGAGGTTAGGTGGCTTGCCCAGGGTCACATGGCCAGTTGGGTGGACATCCCTCAAACTCATGCCCGCCTCATCATGGCACACGTGCTCTCAACCACTGGGCGTTAGTACCTCTGAATGAGCTTGGGCCCCAGAGCAGAAAGCCTTTGACGTGTGTTGGTGGCAACTCTTGGTGAAGAAAGAACTAAAAGCCTGGGTGAACTTGCTTCTCCCCACTCATCGTGTACGCTCTAGGATTTTCCGTATTGGATTGTGAGGCTGTTACACACTTCTCCTGTTTCAGCATTAGTCAACCAAATTTCTCTGGGCACTCGTGCCCAGTGGAGGAGGTGCCCGGCGCCCGGCCTGAGTCTCAGCGGAGGTATGCAGCGTGAGATGTGTCTTTGGGGGCTTTTCTTCCTTTTGTTCCCCTTTTGTTGCCCTCATCCTCAGCCATCTGGAGCCTCGAAAAGAGGAGCCAGTGGGGTCACTGCTTCACCTGACAGTGTGCTTCCTTACTGCAGGGGCCTGGGGCATCAGCAGCAGGCCTCCGCGGGGGAGATGCTTGAGGGGGTGGCCCATGCGGGGACCCTGCAAATCGCTGGGCTGAACACAGACACAGGGTACACTATTTCCTGTCATTAAGGATCTTACTATTTTAAGTGTTGGAAATTATATGTGATATGAATGTTTTTCCTTCCCCCCACTTTTTTTTTGAAAGCACAATTCCACCTTCCTTATGTATTGTAAGGCAAATGCCTTTCCAGTGACCAAAACACATATGTCCATTTTCCAAAACACAACCTCTTTTTCAGGATCGAGGTATTAGGGGTGCCGAATGGATAATCATTTATTCACTCAATTCAGCCCAAATATTCAAGTGCCTGTAATATGCCAGGTGCTTTGCTGGGCATGGTGCTTGTGACAGTGAGCCTTGGTGAGCCCATTGCCTGCTGTCATGGAGTTTGTGGTTGAGGGGCGAAAACAGATGCTCATCAGATAAACACACGAGTAATGTCTATGCACAAATTGCATTAAGTCCATTGAAGGAAATGAGAGAATATAAAGGGGACTCAGTAGTTTGGATGAAGGATCTGGAAAGGGCTCTTTTAGGAGATAAGATTTAAGCTGAGGCTTAAATGAGTGCAAATGAGTGGGAGTTAGCTTGCTGTGGTGAAGGGACTCATCAGGAGGGGAGTGTCAGGGTGCAGGCATGCACACTGCATTTGGGTCTGCAGAGCCTCCCCACAATTGAGCCTGCCTTTGTCTCTGGCTCCTGGGAAGGCTCTTGGTTGTACAGTGATTGGATGAATCCTCACTCTGCCCTTGTCAAGCTGGTCTGTATTTCATACACAGAAAAATGCACAGCCATTCCATTTTGTTTCCGGTTTCTCCCATCCAGAATGGAGTGGTCAATGAAATGGTTAAATCTTTGGTTTGGCAGCAGAATTCAAGCAGCTGAATGACTCTTGGGCAATAACAGTAAGTGCAAAGTAATTTAGTATAAAATGAGGATAGGGCATTATCTTGGCAGTGGATTTCAGCCCTAGGCAAGTTCACTATGGATTCAGTGAGACCAAGAAATGACTGGAATGGTTCATGGGGTAAAAGGGTTTATACGCAGCTTTATTCTCCCAGTAGTAGGTCGAGCACTGGCATGTGCTGAAAGAAGTTTTAAATGAATGATGTTTATGTCAGATCACCATCACATTTAAATTTATTCATATACTTTAAAAGTGATGTAAATATTGAGTTTTACAAAGTGCAAGAAATTACACTTTTTGTAACTGTAATGAGAAACGCTAAGTGTCCACCTAAAAATGTGCAGGGGCAAATAATGTTGTGAAATTTTGCATTAGGATAGATCAGTAACTTATTATGGGAAAAATGGAAGTTCCCATGGCCGGGATCCTCACCTGACCCTAAACTACTTGATGATATAGCTGGCCTGCTGCTAGGCTACTGCTTCCACACCTGTGGGCAATAAGCTAGTATTGACTGAGTCACTATATAAAGAGCTCTGCCCAGTGCTCTGGGGGAGGCAGAGATGGAGGTGGATTATGGACCTGCAGACTGCTGGATGCAGATGTGATTCCAGTGCTCGACCTAGTGCTGGAGAATAAAGCTGGGCATAAACCCTTTTACCCCAAGAACCGTCCCATTGTCATTTCTTGGTCTCACTGAATCCATAGTGAACTTGTCTGGTGCTGAAACCATCAGGCAAGACACTCACTAACCAGACATAGTGGTAGGAGGAATTATAGCCCCCAGAGATGTCTGTGTCGTAATCCCTGGAGTCTCTGAAGATGTTCGGCTAATGGTCAGAGGAATTAACATTGCAGAAGAAATTAGTCGCTAGTCAGCTGAATGTGGGATGGGGAGATTACCTTGGATTTTCCGGGTGACCCAATGTAAAGTGCAAGAGGGAGGCAGAATAAGGAGGACTGGAGAGATGTGACCTGACACAGGGTCCCCTTGATGCTTTTGGCTTTGAGGATGGGGAGCCACAAGGTGAGGAAGGTGGGTGGCCTCTAGAAGTAGGAAAGACAAGGAAACATATTCTCCTTTAGGCCCCCAGAAGGCATGCTGCTCTGCTGACACCTTAACTTTAGTCCAGTGGGAGCTACTAGGACTTCTGACTTCCAGAACTAGAAGAAAATTAACTTGTGTTGTTTTAAACCACTAAAAATAAACAAAAAAACTGTACAGGGGAGGTTGTAGAATTGTTTGACTGGAACCAGCTTTTTCCTCCCTTTCCATCATGTATTTATTTAATAACTTTTCCATTCTGTGAAGTACAAAGTGTTTACACACTTGGATACTTAGCAGTTTTCCTACTCTGGATCCTTATTACCTGGCTAGGCATTTTCTTTGCAACTTTTGCAAACCAATGGCAGTCTCTGTAACACCAGTTTTCTTCAGTCTGGTAGCAGCGGGTAGGCCAGTCAGAGGTCTCTGGAGGAAATGAGTGCATCACTGCTTTTTTTTTCCTTTTTATTAAGGTATCATTGATATACACTCTTATGAAGGTTTCACAAGAAAAACAATGTGGTTACTACATTCACACTTATTATCGAGTGCCCCCCATACCCCACTGTAGTCACTGTCCATCCGAGTAGTAAGATGCCACAGTCCCCACTTCTCTTCTCTGAGCGACACTCTCTTCTCCGTGACCTCCCCCCACGCTGTGTGTACTGATCATAATATCTTCAATCCCCTTCTCCCTCCCTCCCCACCCGCCTTCCCCCACCCCTCCCTTTTGGTAACCTCTAGTCCCTTCTTAAACTCTGTAAGTCTGCTGCCATTTTGTTCCTTCAGTTTTGCTTCACTGTTATACTCCACAAATGAGGGAAATCTTTTTGTCTTTCTCTGCCTGACTTATTTCACTGAGCATAATATCCTCTACCTCTATCCATGTTGTTGCAAATGGTAGGATTTGTTTCTTTCTAATGGCTGAATAGTATTCCATTGTGTATATGTACCACTTATCTTTATCCATTCATCTACTGATGGATACTTAGGTTGCTTCCGTATCTTTGCTATTGTAAATAGTGCTGCGATAAACATATGGGTGCATATGCCTTTTTGAATCTGAGAAGTTGTTTTCTTTGGGTAAATTCCTACAAGTGGAGTTCCCAGGTCAAATGGTTCGGTATTTAGTTTCTGGAGGAACCTCCATACTGCTTTCCACAATGGTTAAACTAATTTACATTCCCACCAGCAGTGTAGGAGGGTTCCCCTTTCTCCGCATCCTCGCCAGCATTTGTTGTTTCTTGTGTTTTGGATGTTGGTCATCTTAACTGGTGTGAGGTGGTATCTCACTGTGGTTTTAATTTGCATTTCTCTCATAATTAGTGATGTGGAGCATCTTTTCATGTGCCTGTTGGCCATCTGCATTTCTTCTTTGGAGAAGTGTCTGTTCATATCCTTCGCCCATTTTTTAGTAGGGTTATTTGCTTTATGGGCGTTGAGGCATGTGAGTTCTTTCTGTATTTCAGATGTTAACCCCTTGTTGGGTATGTCATTTACAAATATATTCTCCCATACTGTAGGATGCCTTTTGTTCTGCTGATGGTGTCCTTTGCTGTACCACCACTTTTCTAAACTACTCTGTATGGGTGGCGGGGAGGGTCAGAGCAAAGATGATGTGCAGGTTCAGAGGGAGAAGTAGGAGTAGGGACGAGGCAGGAACCAAGTGCGAATGGAGACCTGGCTCCCAGCCTCAGCCTGGCCACTAATTCACAGAGTGCCCTTCTCCTAGCCCTCACCTGCCGCAGGGCATCGTTTGCCCATCTGTAAAGTACGGTCACGGGAATCGGTCAGAGAAGACACTCTGCCAGGCTCAGATTTGCTTTCCCTCCCACCCCCACGGGTACCCTGCCTCAAGGGTCAGTTTTGTCATCTGTAGAACAGGAACCACAACAGTACCCATTCTACTGGGTAGTCATGAGTCAGACTGTATCCCTTCAAATCCTGGCCCCACCATTTTCTAGCCATGGGACCCTAGACAAGTTACTTGACCTCCACGTGGCTGTGTTTTTCTCTGTGATATGGGCATAATAACAGCACCTCATTGGGTTGGTATGAGGCTCAAATGAATTAATATAGGCAAAGCACTACCCTGTGCCCATAGACAGTGTGGGCACAGAGGCCCTTTTACCTAGGAGCATATGGTCTGAGGGTGGGGACCTAAATGGGCACCGTACAAGTGTGGTAGGGACCAGAGGGGGGTGCCCAGGAAGCGGGGAGTGGTCATCACTGCCTTGATGACCTCAGCGCTGGCCTCACTGAGGAAGCGCTAGGTGGGCTGGTCTTGAAGGTAGATCGGGAGGTCAGTCCTGCCTCCCTCTGCCCGCTGTGTCCCAGCTGGTGTGCGAGTTCCTTGAGGGGCCCACTGTGTTCCTTGTGTGTGCCGGGTGTGGAAGGGGCACTATGTGCAGGGGCTTCACTGGGAGGCACACTATGGAACCTTCAGGGAACTGCACATTACTTGGAATCAAGGAGATATCCTAACTATTCCCTTTCCTTTTTCCTCTCCACTTTAAACTGTGGCTTGGTCAGGGCGACCTTAGGGGAAAACAAAATTTAAAAAGGTTGAGAAGAGTTTGTATCAAAATGTGGTGTATCTGCTGAGGCAGTTGCTCACAAGCTCTGAAGACAGTATCTGTTGCGGATTCGGTGCACTGAGGAGGTGAGCACAGAGGAGCTGGGGCTCTCCTGAAAGCCTTAGGAGCGCGGGCCGGAGAGCCGAGGCTTGCTTGAGCGGCCGGGAGAGCTGCGCCCTTATCTGTCCCCAGCCGTGCACATCGCGGGAGGCTGAGTTGCCCTTCCGCGGTGGGGGGAACGACTGTCAGGACCCGCATTCACTGTTGCTCGTGGTAAGCCGAGCACGCTTCAGTCACTTCGCTGCATTATTCCACTTAATGTGATGACCGCCGAATGAATGTTCTGATATAACCCTTCTTTTACAGTTGAAGAAATCGATGTCCAAAGGTGTCAAATAGTGGCCCCAGTCACATGGTAGTGAGTGGCAGATGGCGATTCGAGTCCAGCCCTCACCAACTCTTTGTGCTCTGTTGATGTGGTGAACTTGAGTTCCTTGTTCAATGAATGATCCTAATCTTGCCTTCAGCTCGTAATAATTAATAATAATAAAAATGAATTTAACTGAATACTCCCTACGTACCATGAACTGAACTGCAATAATTGCTTTCAATGCATTCTGCCATTAGATCCTCACAACATGCCTTTAAGGAAGTACCATTATTATCTTCATTTTACTGTTGAGGGGACAGAGGCACAGAGAGGTTGAATGATTGGCTTTTATGCAGAGTGGAGAAGTCAGAATTCCAAGTGACACTTTTAATCACAGTGCTTTTCTGCTAGCTCTCCCGTTCATCTGCACACTGCCCCTGTCCCCCTTCTTTTTCTCAACAAATTTTTATTTAGCACTGTTTCTGTGCCAGGCCTCACGCCCGGTGCCAGCACAGACAGACCCACCATGTGGCTGAGGCAGAGGCCCCGGGCAGGCTGGTTACCTGGGCCTCTGGCGGTGCCCTCTATGCGTGGCCCCGCCTCCCTGAAATTCCAGGAGTGGGTGCTTTCTGAGGAGGGGCATTTCCTTTTGTTTTTGTTAAAGGAAACAAACTCTGTGACGGGATATCCTCTGCTGTGTTTTCATGGTATCTGAAGGAGAGAAAAAACAAAACGGGCCTGCCTTAAAAAATGAAGGGGAGGACACCTGCAAGCTGGAGGGGAACCCGTAAGCCCTGCTGAGGCTCGTTCGAGGGCCTGTTTTCCCAGAGCCACAGTGCTGGGCTGGCGAGAAGCAAGCCGGAAGTTTTTTGACTTAGGGTGGGGTCCTCTCCCACCCCTGCAGTGGATTGCTCCCTTCCCCTTCTCAGCCTCCTCCCAGAGACCAAGCAGAACTGCCCTAGTGATTCCACCAGGACAGTCTTGCTGAGGACCTGAGCTTGGCCTCTTGTTCCCGATCTTGTTATGCTGCTGCTTGAGGGAGTCGAGCGTCAGCAGTGGGCAAGATAAGAGAAGAGGAAATCCTTGGAGAGCCCTTGTTGATGTGGGAGAGGGAGGTGAAGGCAGCCACCTCATGGACATTTTGCTCGCGCTTTATTCGCAGCCCCCGGGTTGTGTGTGTGCTTGTCATGTGCAGCCCCAGAAGCCCAGTGGGCTGTGCCCCAGTTTATCCCTGAGGCTCCGAGTTGGAGCCACGCTCTGTCTTCCAGCCTCCAAGCCTCCCCACTCAGCATTCTGACTTCCTTTACTTTTCTTTCACATCTTCCTGGAGGAAGCGAGCAGTGGGAAGAAAAGGGCCTTTGACTCATAGCTAATCACAGCATAAGATGAAAGAGAGGGCAGGGGCAATGAGAGAGACCACAAGCCCGTTCATTCTGGGAAGCCAGCCTGGGAATGCTCCTGGGCAGGCGCAGACCCGGACAGAATGGACGGCATGCAGAGGTGGGCAGCCTTATCATTTTTGCATGCTAAGTGGGTTTTATGAACAGTAAGGGAAGTTGAAAGCTATGTGGGTAGCTTTCCAGAGAGATTTTAAAAACTGAAAGTACAACCCAAGGAATATGTTCAGGAAGTATTTATTATTTCATTTATTAGGCTGATTGTCATGAGCTTGAGAATTTAAGCACCAAACTGCTGTTGTCCTCCTGGTGAAACAGAGGGCCAGGGGGGAGGTGTCCCTGGCATGATCTCATCGTGGCTTGGCTGGGCGTGCTGTCTCCGGTTGGACTCCCAGAATGCTCCTCTGGGGTACAAAAGGCTGCTCTCCTATTCCCGCCTCTTCTCAACCTGACCCCTTGGGGGCTTGCCAAAGAACTGAATAGGCTGTGTGCTAGACAGCATTTGATTATTCCTCTCCACCAGGGTAAGCGGTTAGAAGTTCTTGGTCCCTAGTGTGATCAGCCATCCCAGTTCACCCAGGACCGAGGAGTCTCTTGAGACCCAGGACTTTCAGTGCTAAAATTGTCAAAGTCTCAGCAACCCAGGCTGGTTGGTCAACCTATGGCCCTAACTGTCAGGTCTGTAGCTCATGCTGGTTGGCTGGAGTACGGGATGTCATGGCGGTCATTTGGGAATTTGGAACACAGATTTCCATTCCTGCTGTGTATTCAGCAAGAATGGTTAATGGTTCTCCACTTCACTAGCAGGCAGAGAGTAATCTGGCTCTGGAATCTTTGGCTAGGCTGAGCAAGCTCCCAGGTTAATTGAGTTTCCTAGTTTATGTCTGCTTAGTGGAGATGGTGACACCCCAGTGGGGACAGAGTTCAGGTGGCTAGATTTGGAGCCTGGCTGTGTTCATTTATGGTCTAAAACTCGTAAGAGTTTTATCATTTTCCTTCTCTGGAAAGAATCAGTTGTTCAGCAAATACCAAGGACGTGATGCCAATTTACTGCTGTCCTGCTGGGGACATGGGAGAGTGGAAGAGAGAGGGCAGAGGAAGGGAGAGGAGCATGTTTTCTAGAATCAGTGGTTGTGAGGGAGAAGTTTAGGCTCCTAGGTAGGAAGAGCTTTCCTTGTGGCGAGCAGGTGTTTTGCTCAGAGTAGGGACACCTGTAGTGGAGGCTCTTGCTGGGTTCGGTGTGTGGGCAGGGATGAGGAAGGGTGACCAACTGTTCCCCTTTTAGCATTGACAGTCCCGTGTCCTGGAAAACCCCTGGGTCCTAGGCCAATCTGCATAGCTGGTTCCCCTGGTGGAGGAACAAGGACCAAGAATAGGCAGTGGACAGAGTTTTTGGCCTGACCACATAGAGGTGATCAGAGCTGTTTGGGGAGAAGGTCAGGTCCAGAATTTAAATCACTTATTAAAAAAAAAGGACCAAGAAAGCAAGGGCACCCAGCAGCCCATGTCTGACCGGGCAGGCCCTTGTGGTTGTGAACAGCTGGAGTCTGGCTGGCCAGACATTCTCTGTGAGCGCCAGGGGAGCAGCTGAGAGCAGAGGCCTAGGGCCTGGGGTTGTTGTGGGACGAATGGATGCTGGGGGCCGCATGCTAAGCAGCCTCAAATCAGGCTGTTCTACTCTGTAATTTTTTTTTTTTCCTAAATTTCTTTTTGGAAAGATACTCTCAGACTGTTTAGCCCTTTCCCAGGTCAGGGGTGAAGGGGAGTGGAGCTGGGGTGAGTGGGACCCTCTGGCTGTGTATCTCTTGGAGTTTTGATCTAAAGGGCTGGCTTTGGCAGCTGTGCAAAAGTCCTAGGGAAACTCAACTGGGGCTGGCAGTCTGAGCATCCATTTGGCCTGCTCAAGCCAGTCTTTCTTGGCCTTTAGGAAAAACACAAGCACACACACCTGAGCAGGAACTATTTCTGTCTCCCAGGATACAGGATAAATGCTCCTGTGTGCTGTGACCTTTTCTCTGAGAATGTACCCAGAGATGTTCTTCACTATTTGTCTCTTGGATGGGAGGGCAAAATGTGGTGGCCTGAATCCCAAGGGATTTGGGGCAACTCTTGTTCCACAGACTCCAGGCTCCACAGAGCAGGAGTCTAGTTTATCGTGCTTACTACCAAACCTCTTGATCTAGACCACAGAGCCTAGACCAGTACCTGGCATGGACATGCTCAGTAATTAAGTGGGGAAGGAGCTAGTCAGCAATCCAGTGAGTACTTTTCTAAGTGAAGACAGTATGCTGAAGGCTGTAGAGGAGTACTTCTCAAACTTGGCTATGAATTAGAAACAGCTGAAGGGCTTTTGCAACATCTCACTACCTAGCATGAGAGCGAGCGAGCCCTGGTGTGTCTTGTTGTAAGGCACCAGCCCTGCTGGATTGGGTTCTACCTTCATCACCCCTCACAGGACCTATCTCCAAATACATTGGCACTTAGGGCTGCAACATACAAACTGGGGGTGGGGGTGGGGGTGGCAAGGCACAAACATTCAGTCCAAAGGCGTTTTGTTACTTGGAGTGGTTTGTGACCCAGCATTTGCAACATCTCCTGGGTGCTTGTTAGACGTGCGGGCTCTCAGTGCCACCCTGAGCCTACAGAATCAGGTCTGCATTTTAATAAGACCTCCAGGGAATTCATATACACATTATCTGTTGGGAAGCATTGCTGTGGGCTGTAGGGATACGGAGAATCTATCTGCAGGTGCTTATTATCTATGAAGTGGGAAGTAGTGGGAAATAAGGCTGGGCGGCCCTGAAGGTCGGGCCAGGAAGTTTGGACTGACTCGGGCAGACAGTGTAGAACCAGGCAAGCACCTTGAGCCTGGGAGCAGGGTGATGGGAACCGTGCTTTAGGGAGACGGGGCCCTGCCACCAGTGGTCTGGTGTCTCAGAATGTCACCTTCTTCTCCAGGTGCTGCTCCCAGCAGCCAGCCTGCTGCAGCTCATGGATGTCAGGCAGAACTGCTGTGACTTCCTGCAGTCTCAGTTGCATCCCACCAATTGCCTGGGCATCCGCGCCTTTGCAGATGTGCACACCTGCACTGACCTTCTGCAGCAGGCCAACGCTTACGCAGGTAATGGGGATCCGGGCCGCTGCACTTGCGCTGAGCTCATTGATGTGAATAACTTGGTGTGTGGTAGACCCCTCAAAGATGGAGAAAAGTGCGCTCATCTGTAAAGCAGTTATAATTCAGTCAGGGAGCAAGACACAGGTGGGAAGATTTAACAATTGAAGAGTTTAGGTCATCGCCAAGTGGTGTATGATTATCTGGCGGGTGGATGGTCCAGGCAGTCATTTTGACTGGGCAAGTGGAAGGAGGTCTGAGGAGGCTTTGTGGGGACGGGGAGAAGAGTGATGTACACAAGGTCTTGAAATAAATCTTTGTTGTTAAGAAAATCTCTCTTTTGATCAAAGTATTCTGTGAACATGATTTTAAAATTCAAATACTACTGCAGGGTTTAGAACAATAAGCAAGACTCCCCTGCTCTGCCTTTCCACACCAAGACTTGCTCCCCAGATCCACTGATTTTCAATTCTAAAAGAACTAAAAAGCAGGTTGCATTTCAGCTAAAAACTGCTTCATCTACTCTTCATCTCTGTTGATCTAAGTAAAATGTTTGTATCCCTATTCTGGGTTTATTAGCCTTAGATATTATCTGTTGACTTCTCACAGAAGAACAAGTGAGATTTCATAGACTTTCCTTCCTAAACAGATGCTCTTCTCCTCTCACAATATTCTCCTAATATCATTTCTGCAACTGAGCTGAGTTGTGTATTACAATTTTTTAATCAGAAAAAATTAGAAACTAACATTCAAAAATTAAAAACATTTTAAACTAGAAAGGCAGTTAATAAACTGTCTTTTTCTTTTGCATAGCGAGTGTCATTACCACTAATTCGCGCAAGACAGATACAACTGAACAGTCCTTCTCAGTTCATCAGATCATCTGTTGATGCCATTTTATTTTTCTTGGATCCATTTTCCCTTGGGTTTTGGGAGGGAGGAGAGATGCATGTGAATGTTCAGTCCACCATATTTAGCTGGAAATAAATCTTCATTGATAGGTATTTTCACTTGAGGGTGAAGATCCTGAGTAGGCTAAGAGATAGGTCTGGTCATTTTACTCAATAGACACGGCCATGGCCACGGCCACCTCCTTCCCTTGCAATAAAGCATCTCATTCTTGCCCCCGCACAAGCGAATATCATCTGTGTTCTGTTCTGTGTCTTCTGTCCAGCCGATTTCTGGATATTAGCTGAGGTCTGCTGGCTGCCCCCCTGCCAGCTCCCTGTACTGAATTAGCCCCTCTGCCCACAAGGCAACAAGCATTTACTCTGCTCTTTTATTTCCTGCTCAACCTCCAGACCCCAGAAGCCTGCATGGACTTTTACTTCTCTCTCACGTCTGCTTCTGAGGACAAAAATGGGACCAGCTGTTAAGACATCCTTATGATGATGTCTATGAAGCATCCTAGTTGCCCCAGTTCTGAATTCTCCTGACTCTTCTGCCTTTGAACCTTCCTGTCCTGATTCTTCGCTTCCCCTTCTGTGCCCTCTTTCCCCTTCCTGTTCCCACCCCCTTTCTGCTTTCTCTCAGGGAGGCCGCTTTCTTGAGGGATGTGCTCAAGCTTTGCTTCAGCAGGAGCCCAGAGCTTGGCCAAAGCCCAGGGCAGCGTGTGAACACCTGCTGGTGCCGTGGGGAGAGTGCTTAGAGGCCAGGGGCTCTCTGTCGCCCTCTGCCTTGTCTCCTCTGCCCAGCTCTCCTGCAGAGCACGTGCGTGCATGCGTGTACACACAGCACATGTCCCATCCTTCTGTCGTCGGCTCACATGATCATCTGAGATTTGGGGAGGGTTCTGAACGCCCACCTTTAGCAGAGGCTCCCTTGTTCTTCTGGCTTGGCTTTCCCCACTTTGAAAATCTGTGTGATTTTGGTGAGACTCACCTGTGGGAGAGCGGGGAGAGCAGGAAGGATGCAGCCGGGAACACGGCGTTGTCTTGGTCCTGTTGCCATGGTGATTGGGTTCTGTCAGTATTGTCGGGGTGTATTTAAGAGCTCTCACTTCGGACCGTACCCTGTGCTAAGCATTTTATGCGCATCATCTCATTTATGCCCACGGCAGCCAAGGAAACTAAGACACAGAGAGGTGAAGCTATCTGCTGTGTCACACAGGTGGTGGAGACACCCAGACAGTGTTGGCTCTGAATCAGTGTTGATGCTGTAAGCTGCATTCTGTGGCTGCTGGGCCTGGTTTGACTGGAAGGTAGCCCTGTGAATCAGTAACTGAGTGTTGGTGGCTAGAGTTGGCATTTTCCATTGGAAATGTGAGCCTGCAAGCCTGTGGCACATAGTCACGAAATCCTCACAAGCGGAGAGTGTAGACAGACAGCCCACTGTCACTGCTAGACATGGGATGTTTAGTCATCCTGGGGTGGGGAAGTGTGACGTGGACGTCTTCTCTTCCCTGGTGGGAGGCTGCCCCCTCACTGCGTGTGTAAACCCTCCCGCTTTCCCTGGCTCAGTTACCATGACTTCCGCCGAGAGCCTCTCCCTGTCATCCGGGCTTTCTGTGGAGCTTGTGGCCGTCTTCCGCCCCCTGCTCTCTCTGCAGCTCTCTGCCGTGTGCAGCAGGGAAGTTGTGCTTCTGCAGAGGTTGGTAAGACCATGCTGCAAAGACAGGAGAAGAAGCAGTGTGAAGGCGAGACGGTGCAGTACTTAGAGAAGGAAGTATAAAGGGCTCTTCTGTGCTTGATCCCTTGCACCGAAAGGATGTGGTCCTTCTTTGTTTGGTCTTACGCCACCTGCCTTCAGATGAAACCTGGCCTTCTCTGCCCTCGCTGCTCTTGAGATGAATCTGCTGCCTCATCCCATCATATATGTGGAAGTGTAGGTACCCACTGGGGTCCAACATAAGGGACAGTGCCAGACCCTGTGGTCCCAGGCTTTCCTGGCCCGCTGCCTCGAATTATGGGGTATTTTAAGCCAACAAACTATAAGGAGACCTCCCAGATGAGAATAAGGGATCAGACCAGCCCACCCTTTGGAGCTGAGTGGCCCCAGGCCTGTTTTCTTCCTCTCTGTGGTGGGGGGTAGTACATCCTGCTCTGTTTCCAGGCAGGTTTGGGGCCCGGTGGGTGGGCAAGGAGAAGAGCCTCCTGCAGAAGTAGGCACTGCTGAGGGCCGCCCTCCAGCGCCTCCCTGCCTGTCTGGTCATCTGCAGTAAGCGGGCCTCAGAGCCGGGTGCTGGCGGAGAGATGGGACTCCTCAGACAGCACCCACTGTGGGGGGAGGACCGTTTCCAGAGCTTCTGACTTGGTTTCCTCTTTGTCCAGGTATACAGGCAGGTTTATCCTGCCTCCCCCACTCTCCCTAGTTTCTGGCTAGCTGGCCTCTGCCTTCACTTATCTGTGACCACCAGCTTTGCTTCTGAATTTTATTCTTTTCCCTCCTTCAAGACAAACTTTCCTTTGCTGTTATTGTTATTACTGGTGTTGTTATCACTATTTTAATATGAAACCACTCCCCCGATTATTGCAGAAGAAGACAGCTAGAAAGAGCAGGAAAAATACCTGCCACAGTCCTGCCTGGAGAGAACTGCGGGCAGCGCCTTGATATGTAGCTTTCCTGATCTTTTTCATTGCATATGTACGTTTTCTAGCTTAAAAAACCTTAGCAGCATATACTGAATATCCTTCCATGTTAGCAGATGCATTGCTATACCATTATTTAAAAACTTTAGAAAATGTATTAAATAAAGTTCAAGTTATCCCCCTGGTAAGAAAAATCCAAACAGGATGCAGAAGCGTCAACTGCAAAGTCAGTCTTCCTCCAGGCCCTCTCTCCGAAGGGGCAGGGGTACTGTCTTGGTGATCCCTTCAGAATACATATATTATGCTTTTTAACTAAAATAGAAGCAATCTCTACTCACTGTCCTTTTTCTTGACTTACTACCCAGGCTTGGAGTACTTTCCAGACCCTTGTGTGTGGTATATCTTACTCTTTTTGTCTGCTGCATAATATGGATGAACTATAACTTATTTAACCAGCTCTTGATTGATGAACATTAGTATTAGCAGGTTTTTCTTTTATATAAAATGCTTGAATGAGAATTCTGATACATAATATTTTAAAGCATATTTAGCAGCATGTAGTTAACAGTGAGATTGCATAATGTACTAGCATAATGTAGTTCAAAGAGAGTATGCATTTTTTTTTTTAATTGACACCTATTGCCAAAATCCAACTGTTTTTAAGGTCAGCTCTTACTTTCTGGTAAGGCTTCGCCCCCTGGTGAAGGCATGGAGAGAGGCAGACGCAGGCGCCCAAGGACTCTGGGGGCTGGAGCACCACCTCTGTCCCCTGGCTGCCTGTTGGCTTCCGGTGTGGAGGGGCCCCGTCTCTTCCTGCTGCCGAGTCCCTCCTGCTTCCTCCGGGTCCACTTTCCCCTTCAAGGTTATGCCCCCAGGTTGACTGTTATTATTTTGCGGTGGGGAAGGGCGGGTCCCATTTTTATAAGCTGATTGCTGAGACCCTGGCCCCCAGCTGATGGTGTCAGAGTCCTCCTGGGTGGCTAGCTGCTGGGCAAGGGACCCTGGTGTTTTGTGCAGCAGGTTTCTTTACCCATTATTGTTTACAGGGACTGCTTAATCTTTAACTTCAGGGGCCAGGGTGCAGGTTTATGGGGACTCTGTTGTCAGGTAATTGGACGGCCGTGCACAGAGCTGTTACGGAGGGATGTTAATGAGACCCCAATAATGAAGTGGCAATTAAAATTCTTTGGACTTGTTGTTTACATCAGTCTGCCAAAGCTGAGCTGAAACTCTCCAGCCATGGGATGGAAAAGCCATCGGATTTCATGTATTTATTGAGAGAAATGGCCTTTTTCAATTGAGTCACTTGAGATCATGGAATGAAGTGATTAAGCTAAAGGCAGCATAAAAGTTTGACAAATAATTTAAAAACTGGAACCTCTGACTCAGTAAGATTGTCTTGTAAAATTGCTGCCTCCAGCTGTACATCAGAAAATGATGATGATTATGATAATGGTAAAAGTTTCTGTCTTTTCTGCGCACTTGCTAGGGTGCGAGGTGTGGTGCTGCACACGTCACAGGCATTATTTCATTTTGGTCAGGTAACTATAAGAGGTAGTTATTGTTTTCCTAGTTTATAGATGAAGACTGAAATTCCAGAAAGGCGTAGTAACTTAGCCAAGACCACATCGTTTGTAAGCGGCCGCGTTAAGATTCACCACGAGGCTGTCTGATTCCAGAGCCTGTGCTCTGAGCCCGTTACTTACTTTCACGTCCAGAGGCCAGTACAGCCTATGTCGCCCTGGTGGCTGCCGTACTCCTGCCCCCAACTCATTTTCTGCTTTTAACCTGAAGGTGGCAAATGAGGCAGTAGGTGCAGAGACAGTAGTTTTTGTGGCTAGGTGTTCTCCCTGAAGGGCTTGTAGGAAATTTCCCTTATTCCTTCCATTCTCTGGGTAGCAGGGAACTCTGTGTTGAATCAGTAACACTGATAACTGAGCAGTATTGGTGCAGTCCTTTGCTGTGTGTGTGTGTGTGAGAGAGAGAGAGAGAGGGAGAAAGGGGGAGGGACAACACATATATTTCTGGAATTAAATCAGCGTGGAAGGAAAGCTCCTGTCCCACCAGGTCCAGGCAGGGCAGAGGCAGTAATGTGAGAGCCCGAGGGCTGCTGGTGTGACCCAGTGTGACAGGGCCCACAGTGGGTCTCTGTTACTTCACTGCGGTGGCTGGGCCTTCTCCCTGGAGCAGAGAAACTGGGGGCTCCAAAAGCCAAATATTGATTCAGGAAAGCTTACCTCTGCCCTCCAAAAATAGGGCAACAGGGGGCGGGAGACATGCATTTAAAGGGGCTCTGTTTAATTTTTTTACCCTACTAAAATGCTTTGATTCTGTTTGTGTGTCCCCTGTGTCACCCAGTCTTTCCTGGGAGGCATGGCCTGTGCTTCAATTCAGAGCCACTCATACTTGTTCCTTGGGGCTGCTGGCAGGGGAATAATGGGGTTCTTTTCATCTCCGCAGGTCAAAGAAGTCATAGGCGGGTTTTCAGTTCCATTTGTTCTGGGCTTGTAGTTTAGATGAACCTGATTAAAGGTTTAGGTTTATTTCATCCAATCAAGATGGGGGAATGGGTGTGAGATTAACTTGAGCAATTGCCTGAGCCCCAGGCAGTCCTAAAGAATGGTAGGGAAGCTCCGTAATAATCTTGGAGCTCAATATATGCAGATGTGCTAGACACTGAAGATTCAGCTTCAAACAAGACAGGATTCAAGCAATGTAGAATTTGCTCTCATGGAGCTCACAGCCCCAGGATGGGAGAAAGGCCTCAGATGCTAAGAAAGGCTGATTAGGGCTATGGTAATTTTTGTTTCCTGTTTGGAGGGCTTTGGACCATAGAAGAATGTCACTTCATGTAGCCTGGTGGACCGGGATTAGGGAAAGATCTTACCACTTCAAGAGTTAGGTCTGAGATTTGAACCCAGAATGGATGTCCAAATATTTAGACTACTACTATTCTAAGACTTATTTGGAAGAAAGGTCTTCAGATTAATATTCTCTTTGTCTCTCTGTAGCACCCTTAAGAGGAATTCTTTGGGTACTCTGACGTCCATATTGAATTTCACCCCAATGGCCTGCTCAGGGCAAGTCATTATCGTCTCAGAGACCAAGATGCTCATCAGAATGTTTGTTATTGTAATTGGGTGGCCTTGGTCTCAAACCCTGGCTCTACCACTTACTGCTGTGTAAACCTAAGCGTGTGACTGAATAATTTTTAAGCTTCCATTTCTCCATCTGTAAAATGGGGATATTGACATTCACTTCAGTAGGGCTTTTGGGAGAAATCAGTGACAGAACACGTGTAAAACACCTAACACAGTGTTAGCTGCTATTAGGAAACACCCTCAACTCTCTGCAGGCCTGTTTCCTTGAAAAGACCCACGTCTACCCGCCGAGTGAGCCCTTTACTGGGAGTGTGCCATCCAAGTTTTCTCATTCATTTAACATTGGGATATGTGTGTGTTGCTTGGTGGGGAAAGAACTTGAAATCATCTGGAGCCCCTCCCCTTCTCCCTAATTTCTCATCCACATGGACAGGAATAGATAGACACTCTGTGTCTCATTAATCAAGACCTGGAACTTAAACAGTGTTTGTTAGTTAAAGTAAAGCCTGATTAATTAGGACCCTTAACCAGAACTCTTAATCAATTTTTTTTTTCTGTTTCCACTCATCTTTAAGGAGAAAGAAGCAAAAAGATAAGAAAGGTTATTCTTGGAGAATTCCCCTTCAAGGGGCTAACCCATGATAGGAGACACTACACTCCCTGCACACCCCACCTACCCCCCAAGCTCTAACTGTGCCACCTTCTCCATTGCATCTCCTGGAGCCTGGCACAGTCCCCCATACTTTGTGGGTGTTCAGTAAACATTCGTTAGATGAGTGGAGACGTAGCCTAGGCTCTAGCTAGGTTGAGCTATTCCTCTTTCTGTTCTCTAGAAATGCTCTGAATTTTTCTGCTTCCATGCCGTGATTTATACTTGGGGTGCCTCTTCCAGTCATGGCCCTGTGGACTTAGGGTTGGAGTCATACGTGTCATGTCTTACCCCACTCATAAGCCAGTAGGCTGCTTGTAGGCATCAGCTCTGCTTTCTTCATTTTTTGAAGAAACACTACATTTGGCACATCATATATTTACAGTGATTGAGCATTTGCAATGGTCTCAGTAAATGTGAGTTAC
Source organism: Manis javanica (assembly GCF_040802235.1). Taxonomy (NCBI): domain Eukaryota; kingdom Metazoa; phylum Chordata; class Mammalia; order Pholidota; family Manidae; genus Manis; species Manis javanica. Next base: position 84,961,324 of record NC_133169.1, on the reverse strand, counting down.
CTATATGTGCTTATTTATGCCCATATACCTTTATGAGATAGGTACTATTATTAGCCCCATTTAATAGATGGGAAAACAGTCTTTAGAAATAGAATAACTTATATCACTAGAAAGTTTGTTGAACTCAGTGGGATTAAAGTGAGTCTCTAAGACTTTTGAGGTCTACAGCGTCACCCAGAGGACCCGCAGCTCTAAAGGACGTCCTTGAGGCTGTGGAAAAGTTTCTGTTTGAGAGCGGTGCTGCCGACAGCATCGAATTTTGTGATGCAGGAAAATATTCATGCTGATAATATTCATCCTTCATTTCTTAAGAATTTCTTAAAGATCTCAAAATGGACTAACATATATGTTATCATCTTGGAGCTTTAAAACAATCTCAGGACATAGGTCAGGTATTATGGTCCCATTTTATCGATGATGAAGTCAAAGCCTTGAAAGAAGTAATGGTAGGAGGAGGAGACAGGGCTTGAACCCAGGTTTTCTGACATTTAGGCGAGACTTTTTATTCCATTCTCCCTAAATACACTAATAGCAAAGCAAAACAAACAAAATCCCCGAACAAGTAAACAAGTGTTAAAGGTCGCTGGTTCTCAGGGAGGTGTCTCCTGGAGGCAGAAGGGGCTCTTTCTGGGAAGCAGCCAGAGAGAGGGCTGATTTAAGCACGAAGTCTTTTGGGGAACTCTTGTCTTCCAGACAATCCAGTCAGCCAGAGCATACTACCCCTATTTTTTATATCTTGCTGTTGCTTGAGTGTTGCTAATGGAGAGGGGCGCCTTGTCCCTGTCTTCTCGGGCTGAAGGGGTAAGGGAGAGAGTTCCCGTCTGCTTCCTTTCTTTGTCTCTTCCTGCTCAAGCCGTAAAATTCCCTGGGTCCCGGGGTGCCAGCCCTGGGTGAGAAGCTGCTGCTTTCTGTGCGGAACAACGCCTGTGTTGCCCCCTCCCCACCAAATGCTGCTTCCCGGATTCTTGAAGGGATTTCAGGGGGAGGTTCCAGATGGGCAAAGCAGCAGCCCGCTTCAGAAAGAAGACCTAGATTTAAATTCTGCAGGTGCCCCAGAATGGTGAGAGGTGAGAAGGTTGGGGGGGGCGGGGGGACGGTGACTGCTTTCTGCCTTAATTTATCTTGAGCTTCTGGTTTGTTCACCAAGCCAGCTAGATCGCGCATCACTGCATTTCTGCTTGCTTTCTTTCCAAAATCCAAGTCCATCTACTTTCTGCTTTATACATATCAGGAAGCACTTTTTCACAACCCAGAATTTTGCTTTTTTTATTTCCTCCTCGTTCCCTCTGCTGTTGTTCCTCCTCCGCGTGTCAGCTCTTTGTCACCAAAGCTAAAGGCGGAAGGCTGGGTGTGGCTCTGCGGCAGGCTGCTGGTGTTGCTCTGCCTGGCCCTCCTGCTGAACTTGGCCCTGGCTGGGCCTCAGAGCCTTGCTGTCCTGCACTTTGTCGTCGTGTGGTGACTGCTTTTTCTCTTTCCTGTGTTTTGGGTGTTGCCAACAGACGGGGGGACTCTGGTCCAGAGACTTCTTGGACCAGGAAGTGCATGTAGGGAGACTCCTGTTACTTTCCCAGCCTCCTGGCCAAGAATGAATTCCCGTCATCCAAAGAAGACTGTTCACTTGCTTTTATTTTAAAATCTTTAGGAATGGGCACTTTAAAAATAATATTCTCCAGTCTTAAGTACTCTCATAGTTAGGGAGGTCTTAGGAATATTCAAGACCTAAGTCTAAGCTTTACCAAAGGCTTTTTCCTGTTGACTTACAGAGAAGCAGGATCAGCTTCTTACTTCATGATAGTTGTTCCCCTTTGTCAAGGATCTTACTTTTAAATTTGTTTTGTTATATACAAACATTCCTGAGCCTTAAGATGAACAAGCTTTAATTATAGGCTCATGATAATCATTAGGCTGGTGGAGAGCCCTTTCTGTCTAGAGAAAGATGGAAAAGATTATGTGTAAAACTTCATCTTTGAGAGTAAACTGTTAAAATTTAGGGAATTTGGATGAAGGATAGATGGGAATTCCTTGGGTCTGAAATTACTTCAACAGGAAGTTAAAAATGATGATTTTTGTAAGAAATTATTTAAGTCTTTGGTTTTTAAGAAGCTGATGAATGTGAGAGGGCCTTCACATGCTCTGATTTTCTTTTCCACTGTATGACTGCAGCAGAGTTGATATTTCAGCAGCCTCCCAGGATTGGAGGAACTCTGAGCCTCATTTCAGGGGCTGGCCGACCAAGTTGGGGCAGAGCCCTCAGTGGTAACTGGGAGATTGTAGCCTTCTAGAATTATCCAAGAAGCCACCAGGCCATAGAGGGGCCACCAAAGAAGGAAGGGGGAAGGCCTGCAGCTAGGAGGGTAGGGAGCACAGGTCCTTACTGGAACGACGGGGCATGGTCCTGAGAGTCCTGAGGAAGGGGCAAGGTCTGGGGCAAAGGACAGAGGACCCTGTGATCTTCAGGACCTGCGGCACCAGGAATGCCAGCCCTCGGGCTGGTGCGCTTTGGTGAAGCTTCAAAACACTTTCACGGGCTGTTTCCCCGCAGAGCACGTGAGGGAGGCAAGACAAGCGGTTTTATCCCCATGTTACAGATGAGGATGGTGAGGCCCAGGGAGGTGATGGCTCAAGTACACAACACACAAACGGCAACGCCAGGATTCAAATCTGTGTTCTCTTTCTGAAGTGCATATCATTTCACTGACATTTCACGGCTTGTGTATTAGCAGGATGATGGCCTGGGCACATGTCACTGTAGGAATTGTCCTTGGCATTTCCCTCTGTGGGTTTTGTCTCTTTCTAGCTGTTCCCAGTCCCCCTCCATCTTAATGGCCTCCACAGGCCTGGCTGTCATGGCCTGTTTGTTCCCAGTGGTGGTGGGGCCAGTTGTGTCACACCACCCCTGGACGGATGCTTAGTTGGGCCTCCTTGTGAAAGGTTTGACTTTGTACAAGAAAGGGTGACACCTTCTGCCGATCTTCTAATGTTGACTTCCTTCCGGAACCTCTCGAGACTTCCAGCCACGCAGCAGTTCTGGCCCGCTTCTGTTTGGCTGAGCTGCAGGCGGCACCGTCCACAGTCCTGCCAGTTAGGGCCTTGAGGGGAAATGAGCTCACTAAAGTAGGCGGGCCCCAGTGAAGCTTTTCTGCAACACCAGCATCAGTCTCAGGAAAAATGTATGAGCTCCCGCCTCTCTGCCCCGTTTTCATCTGTGTTGATGTTCAGGATGGAGGGTGACCCAGGGGGATGGATGCCTTTGCTCCAGAGTTAAAATGACTGGTTTCCCTTCAGCCAGGATGGGCCGTCTTTCTCTCTGCCTCTTCCTCCCACCTGCTCCCAGAGCCCCCAGGGCTCCGGTCGGAATCCCACAGCGGCTCACGGCCTTGGTTCATGGAGAGGCAGGACTGTGCTGTAACTGTGTTTTCTGAACTTCTTTTTTTGGAACAGAGCAGCACTTTCCTGAGGTGATGCTGGGGGAAGAATTTCTTAGCCTAAGTCTGGACCAGGTGTGCAGCCTGATATCCAGTGACAAGCTGACGGTTTCTTCAGAAGAGAAGGTACGCACGGCCCCTTGGTGAACGGGAACCCCACGCGTCAGGTGGTCTTGGGAGCGGTGAGACCTTCTCTCTTGCAGAGGAAAAAAAGGGCTGATTTTAAAGAACTTTAAAGAAGAAATAATGGTGGTGATGACAATGATGACACAGCTGCCTCCATACTAGACATTGACATCTTGCCAAGCACTCTGCCAGGTGCTTATACTGTTCAGTGCACTCACCCTTCACCATAGCCCCATGAAACAGGCATTGCTGTCATGCCCACATTACAGATAAGGAAAACGGAGTGTCAGAGTCATTCAGCTTGTTCAGGGTCCCTCAGTCACTGCAGAGTTGGGGTTTACCTGTCACCTGGTCTCCACCACCATCCCACATGGCCTCTTGTGCGTATTGTTGAGCATTTTGACCAGAGCAGACGTTTTGGGAATATCTATTCCAGTAGGGATTGGAATTTTTATTGATGAGAAGACCAAGGGGATAGAAACTGCTGAAGTTAACACAGTCAGTCAGCAGCCATGCCAGGACTAGAATCCAGGTCTCTTGACACCCAGTCCCCTAACTCACTGAGCCCATACCTCTTGCTTTGCGCTGGAAGCCTGACTTCTGCCCATTGCTTCAGCTGCCCTGTGACTGCTTGCCCGCCCTTCCTCTAGGCCTTCCCTCTCACTGACTCTCTGCTTGGATTATTCTCTTGTTGTCTTCGTCTGGTTGAATCCCCAAGCAGTTCAGATTCTGTTTCTACCAGGAAGAATTTCTTTACTCTAGGACATGCAACCTATTGTACTCGAACATAAACGCTGGTGTTGGTCAGCAGCCTCCAAATCTCACCTCTAGTATTTACACATCAGCTACGTGACCTTGGGCAGGGTACTTTGCTTTTCCATCTTGTTCCTCATTTATAAAGTGCAGATGGTAATAGAGCATATTCTACAGGGTGGTTGTGGGGATTAAGTGGGCTAAGGTGTGTAAAATGCCCAGTGTCGTACCTGGTACCTGGTAGGTGCTCAGTCAGTGTTAGCTGGGCTTATTATTGACCTTGCAGCTGGAATGAATTCCTTCTGCTTCTGTGTTCCAGGATAGTACTCGCCTGTTCTGCTTTTTATTTTAGCTGGTTCTGAGTTGGTCTTACCTCCTTCACTCAACTGTGGGTTCCCTGATGGTAGGGTCCACATCTTACTCATCTCTGCATCCTGAGAGGTGCTCAATATATGTTTATTGATTTGTTCCAAGTCCACTTTTAGTGCCCAGGCTTGAGGTCCTTTTTTGAGGGAATATTTAAGGAAAAGCCCTTGAAAAGGATATTATACTGTAGATGAAACTGTGTCCAAAAGCACAAGTCCAGAGAGCAGAGTGAAATTCGTAAGCCCCTGCTTATTCTGTAAAAATTTGACCAGGAAGAAAAGCAGTTGATCATTGGAACTGTGGGCAGCCCTGAGACTTCAAAAGGATCCCCAGAAGGTGATTGGCACAACAATCTGGGTTCTCCCTGGGGCTCAGGGAGACCTCTGCCCCCATTAACCGATGTAGAACAGCACCTCCAGGGAAAGAATGCCTCTGGCCAGGCCGTGAGCCCCTTCCTCCCCCAACCTCAGCAACGAGGAGGACCCCCTCACTTCTTGCCAAATCTGTTTAAAGTCTGCTCTGCATTACGCTGCCACAGTGGCACGATTTGAAGGAATGAACAAGTCAGTTGATTGGCTATGTGAATGCTGGGTCCATTCGGTCAGTGTTTGGGCCTGCTCGAGCATGTCTTCAAGTGTAGTTTGAGAAAATGGAAACAATCACATAGGCAGTAGAATGTGGATCAACTAGGGGGTGTTTGGGTTGAGCGGGGGACCCTGCTACCCTGAATTCATGCTGGACCATCTTGCCCTGAGATCATAGTAAGCTTTCTCAGGGGAGGGCTTACCTGTGCTTGCTGGGGCGGAGGGAAGTTGTTAGTAGGGAGAGGACTTATGTGTCCTGGAAACCACTTGGGCTTTGGACTCAGGCAGACCTGGTTCCATGCCTGGCTTGATGCTTACTGTCTGTATGACTTTGAAAAATCACTGGTCTGTTTGAACTTCAATTTCCTTATATGTAAAATGAGAATACCGAGAGTACCTCCCTTACAGAGTTGTCATGAGGGTTATTAGGGGTACTGGGTATGAAGAATCAAATGCAGTTTTTGGCAGGTGCTCAATAGACAGCAGCTGTCCCTGTAATTACCAGCGTTCTCTATTCTGAGGCACTATTGATAATAGTAATGATACCAGTTTTGCCATTGATAATGGTCAAATAAACCATGGAGTTCATTACATCTTTCCAGAAACAAAGAAGCATGACATTAAATATAACTTAAAAAATTGTCTGTAGTGTTTCTTATTTATTCATATGCTTACATATGAGTTGCTCATTCTGTATAATCAGAGTTTGGAGTGTAGGTATTTATCACGTTAACGAGTCGTGTATTATGTCTGGTTCTCAGATGTTACATGTAACTTCAGAGTTATGTGATGCTTTTCAGAAAGTAGATTACTATGGTCTTGATCCCTTTGATACCTTTAAGACTGGCTCAATAATTTTGAGGCTTATCAAAGAATAGTGGGGTTTGGTCTGCATTTTCTCTGGTGAAATCCACAATTTTATTTTTCCTTAATGATCATATGCTGCTGGAAGTTGAATACCTGGAAGCTTTTGACAATTAGATATTTGTCATTTGAGTCCTAGACCTTTAGGCTTTGAAAATTCTGTGATGTCTTCAAGGAGATTTGGTGATTTCTACTCTCTTCAATTACATTGCATATGATAGGCAATCTCTTACATGCATAATAGCTTTTTCTTTCTATATTGCATTATAGTCAACTTATTGGAGTGTATTTGAAGTAATGTCAGGAATCTTAATTTAAGCTAAAATTCAGTTTCATTTAATGTTAATGTTTGCAGAAAACTCAATTGCATTGGTAATCAACCTGTATTCAGCTAAATCCATACTTGAACAGCGATATCAGCCATATTATGACTTACTTTGTTGTCTGCAGATTTCTTTCAGCATAGACTATAAAATGCAGCCAGATTTAAGACATTAAAATGTGAAAACCTATGTATCTTAAAATAGAGGAAATTTGACATTTTAGTGTTAATGATGATTGTAAGTGCCAGTGGCTAGGTCCAGGCAGTTTGTGTTTTGGGAGATTGAAAGTACAGGTCTTAGTCAGGGTGGCTGCGTTTGAATCCTGGTTCCAGTGCTTTAATAAGCTGAGTGCCCCGGGCAAGTGAGTCTCCCACCTGAATCTGTGTACTATGCGTAGTCATGGATTTTGTCTCATGGCCACTGCTAGAGTGCCATTGGGTTCATGGTAGACACTAAGAAATATTGAATGAATGAGTAAAAGAACCTTTCTAAGTCTCAGTTTTCTCATCTGTAAAAGGAGGTTAATGATAGTATAGTATTTGATAGGGTTGTTCTGAAGATGAAATCAGATGATATATAGAAAGTACTGAGGATACAGAAAGTATTCATTACTGTAAGATATGATTATTGCTGCTATTACTACTACTACCACTACTGCTACTACTATTAGTAACTGTTGACTGGGGCCTTTCTCTCCCCGGAGTCCATATTGGTCTGGGGGGCTCCATGACCTGGGGCTGGGTGCCCAGCAGGGGTGGAGAGTGGTAGTGGCCTCTGAGTGCTTCTCAGCATCCCCAGCCCCTCAGCCCTGTCTGGGCTTCTTCCAGGGCTCAGATACTGTTCTTCCTGCAACACCACTTGCTTTTGCCCACGCCTTAACTCCTCCCGTGTACTCAAACTCCCCAAGGGCTGTGAGGGCACCGCAGCCGTATCCGTGTCTTGCACAGCCCCTGACACGGAGCCCTGGAGGCCCCATGGAGGCCCTGAGTAGATGTTTCCTGAGGGGTCCAGGGGCTGGACTCTGCTCTGAGCCAGCTGAGGTCATGGGAATAATTTTAACATTTTTCCAGAGAAAAAGGACAAATGTGGGAACTGGAGATCAGAGGAGGCATGGATCTTTGCCATTTTCTCTCTTGTTTTTCCTTCATATAGTTTTTTGTTTTATAATTAATTCCTGTGAATTTGAGAGAGGACAAGAGGATCTGGTAGGAGTCACAGAATCTCTAGTTCTCTGGGTAAGACCGTCCGCACCCCCACCCCGAGATAGAACGAAGATAGAGAGGAGCTCGTCTCTCCCAGTCCCCAGATTCCTCTGCATAGGAGGTGTCTCGGGGTCAGAGCTGAGCCTGGGAGCAGACAGCCTGTTTATCGGATTCCACTTTGTGACCCAAAGTTTGACTCTCATCTTGGACAGACTCAGTGACCCAGGGCAGGGGAAATAACCTTCCGGGACAAGCCCCATCTGAAGAGAAGAGAGATGGCTCCTGGGTTCTGGTGGTTTTGCCACTGAATTGCTGGTTTTTGGGCTTTTCTCAGTCTTTGCTTTCTTAGGGGGTAAATATGTTTCTACTTATCAAGAACTCCATGTCTTCTTATGAAACACTGTTGAGGTTTTCAGAGTGAGTACTAACGGGGAACTGGTCCACATTTTAGGTGCAGGTTAGGGAGAAATTGGTTAGGTCTAGGTCTCCCCAAAAAATTAAGACTAGTGTCAAGTGTATATTCCAGTGAGAACTGCAGATTAGTTTCTCTTTGTGTGATCACATTTTTAATGTATTGCTGTCTCCTAACAATGGAATCAGGAACCAAATTCTGATGTCTTCTGGAAGGGACTGAGCCCTTGTCTCCCAGGATCATTAGTGTTGCATGCCCTCCTATCTGAATCCTTAGCCCCTCTAGCAGGTGGTGGGTGTGGGATGCAGGCTGGAGCTCCTTGGCCAGGGGGCTGGTCTGAGCTCCAGTACTTGCTGCCATGGCATTATCCCGTGATTGAGCAGGTACGTCCTCCTGCCTAGGCTGAGCGGCGGGCAGCCCCACCTCAATGAGGTCAGCACTGAGAGGTGCCAACTTCTCAGCCGACACACAAGGGTCTGGCATGGGCCCCCACCGCAGCATTACTCTTTTACGGGAAGTGCAATTCAGTAAGCACCTGTGAGTAGAAGAATATCAAAGCACTGTGACCAAAAATCTACTGTGACTTTCCACTGTTCTCCAGGTACATCGCACACATCTTTTTTTTTTAAGTGATGTTTATACTGAAGTAAGATCACAGAGACATGAACAAATAAATGCACACCTCAGCTTTTTGCAGAGTGAAACGCCCACATAACTAGCACCCAGATCGATAAACAGAACCCCAGAGCTCCCCTCCTGTCACTGCCTCCCAGCCTGAGAAGCACAACTACTATTTTGACTTCTCATAGATAAGTTTTGCCAATTTTTGAACTTCGTATAAATGGGGTACTGGTGTGTGTGTGTATGTGTGTGTGTGTGTGTGTGTGTGTATGTGTGTGTGTGTGTGTGTGTGTGTGTGTGCACGCGCGTGCCTGCCTTTCCATCTGACTTCTTTTGCCCAAAATACTATTTAGCATATCATTTCTAGTTCTCACCCCAACTTGCAGGCAGAGATTACTATCTCCATACAGCCAGGCTTGTTAACAACAGATAGCTGTGTGATTGGAAACTGATTGTGTCACCCTCTCAGGCCCCTGCTCTTTATTAATGCACGTCCACCCTGACAGGGAGACAGAGGCGAGTGACACTTAGTCATTGCTATTCAAGAGCTTGCAGTCTGGTGGACAGACAGGCTGAAAATGTATCATCCATGTGTAGCCAAGACACATAGTTGTCTGTAATCAAAGTTCAAGGAAAGCACACTGGAGCATTTTATTCCAGATTGTTGGGTGGGTCAGGCTTCATAAAAAAAGGCAATATTTGAGCTAAAACTAGGAGAATGAGAGTAACATTCTGGGAAGTCATTCAGGTTGAAGGAATTGTAAGAATACAAGCATGGGAGTTTGGAATAACTTATTGTACTTGGGGAAAGAGTAAGCTGTTTGATGAGGATCAAGGGTTTTTGAATGGGGGTAGTGGGAGATGAGGCTGGGAGTGGAACTTCTGTATGTTAACGAACCTTGTGAATCTCTAAAGGAGATTTGGGGATATAGGTATGATGGGTTTCTCAGGCTCATTTGGTCCCAGAACCCCTTTACTGCAGAAGTTTCCTATCCCTAGTATTCTGAGAATATGAGGCTGCCTTTCTTTGGTTGCCCCAAATAGTCTATGATTTAGTGCATCTCTTGATTTCCCTTTTGGCAGTGTGAACCATTAGAGATCTGTCAGTTTTGATTATGAGACCATCTTCAGAAGGTGTTATGTCCATGGGAGCCTGGGTTGCCCAGGGCTCGCCAGGGTAGTGCCACTATTGGGCAGATTGAGTGGTTTGGAAAGAGTTTTTGTATTCCTTTTTGTCCTGAGTATCCCCTATACACCTGGATAATGTTGGTTCAAATCCCACATCTGTACGTGGTGTAATCCTGGGGTTCCAGTTTGTTGAAGTTGAAGTTTTTATTTCCCAGCCCACAGGCGATGGTGAACTTCCTTGATTCCCATAGCAGAAGGCAGAGTTCATCTAGTCCCGGTAGATGAGACTGCAGCTAGAGCCACACTGTCCCCAGGGAGCTTGTGGCCTAGATACTTTATCTGATAAGATACCAGTTTGAACCATTAAAGCCCATATCTGAATTGTATGAGCCTGGGAGCCATTTCGGCCTCAGCTTCCATTCAGCTGCCAGATCTGAATTCCTTCTTATTTAAAGCACTTGATCATTTCCCTCTTGCTTCTGAGTATGGCTCAAATCTTAATTTTTTTGTAATAATCATTTTCACATATTTGGGGTTATGGAGGATTCCTTCCAAGTCAGCTCAGTCTGCCGGAAGCTAGATTGACCGGAAGGAATTTTCCATCCTTGGGTCAAGTTCAAATCTGAAGTAGTCTCTCACCTTGCAGGTATTTCTGTCAAACTGCTTTTTTTCTTTTGTTAATCCAGTCCTTTAAAAAAAATTATTTGCAGAATTATAGTGCAGACTTTTTACTGGCTATGTGCAGTAGTGGAAGGATGAAGAACAACTTCCAGGCAAGGCAATATCATTGTTTAACTTTGTCATCGTTTTTGTTGTTTGTATGAGATATTTGGCAATGTGCTGCTATAGGAAGAGAACCATGCACCCCAATCATTCCTGCTCTGATTAATTTATTCATTCTCTCAGTAAATATTTATTGAGCGCTTTCTATGTGGCAGATAGTGTGTTAGTCACAGGAGAGATGTTTGTGAGCAGATAAACATAAGATCCCTGCCTGCGTGGAACTTATCATCACATGAGGGAGACAGATTTTATCAAATATGTTCCCAAATAAATGTATGAGTCCAAGCTGAAAGGTGCTATGGGGGAAATGTGCAGGGCGCTGTGGAAGTGTGCACGGAAAGCCAGTGGTTCTGCTTGTTTCCCTGTCGCCAGGTAGCTGGGTCATGTTGGCCGGACTGCTTTCCCACTCTCTGCCTCCCTTTTCCCTTTCGGGGGTGACTGTAGCTCTTTCACAGGGCCCTTGTGGGTCTGAAATGAAGCAAGTACAAAAAAGAGTTCTTAAGTGCTCTGGAAAACCGTAAGATGATGATACTGTCAGAAAGAGGAGTGCCACGGGGTGGGTTTCCTAGAGTCTAGGGAGCGGTCAGACCAGGAACTCTCCTAGCCTGTGGTATGCTGGTAAGTGTTTAACAACGGGCTCTCCAAAAATATTCTAAAAGGCTTGAATCATTTGCTGATTCATTTTCTAATTTCTGTGGTGTAAATATTTCCACCAAGGCTCGTTTCAAACTAATAGTGTGATGTCTCTTAAACTGAGTAGGGAAGAAACAGGCGCGATGGGCTCCAGCTCCAGCACACCACTGCTCCCAGCTGTCGCCAGTGTTGCATGTGGCAGCGAGGGTGGGGTATGGGTAATGTAGTTCTTGCCAAGCTTTGTTTTAAGAAACAACAGCAGAAATCTAACTGAAGCGTTCTTGTGTCTAGAAGTACTATCTTCTTGACTGAAAAATCACAGCAATAATTTGGCAAATGCTATTGGCTCAATCCCTGGGACAGAAAAAGAGTATGGGGGAGATGTCTAAGGAAGACCTGTGGGGTGTAATTACGGTTATGGGTTTAGGAATGTAGTTTCCCAGCTCAGCAGTGTGCCCAGGTTTTTCAACTAATTGTGCTTCTGAGACGGGCAATACTGCGTAATGTTAGAACCTGGGTTTTTGGCATTGGAGATGAGTTTACATCCCAGACCCGCTGCCTGGCAGTGTAACTTTGGACAAGTTGCTAACCTATCCAAGGCTTTCCTCATCTGTAAAATGTGAACAGTGATACCTACTTCACCGAGTTTTTGCTGGATTAAATACGGTCATGCATGTAAAATGCTTTGTACTACGCCTATTGTTTAATAAAGTTAGTCAAATCTTGAGTAACAAATTAGGTCCATGTGCAGGAACCTACATTTTTGTCCCTAATGCTGTCAGAATTCATCCCCCCTCACCGCATTGTGTTTTGCTGTGAATCTCCTGGACCTTTCCCCTAGCCAGGCCACTGCCCTGCCTATTTTAATTTGAGTCCCCCCTTACTGATTCTCAGGACACATTAGGCAAGCAGGGGTAAGTACGCCAGGGCTCCCCACTTCACTGGTGGGGTGCAGGTGCAGTCTGGCTCGCTGGCCAGGATAACCAGAGGGTCGGTTCACCTGGTGTTCTCTGGCCAAGGCTTGTACCTACGTCAGTGGTGTGGTGAGTCTGGGACTATGAAATCTGATTTTCTCTGTCTCCTTTCCACAGAGCAACCTTGTAGCACTCAAGAAAGAGTTTTTAGAGTATGAAGCCGTGAGGAAATGATGCTGTTTCTTTGTTTAACAGTGAAACCCTTAGAGTCTTTGTGGTAGCTGATTATTTCATCATGAGACCCATGAAAATATTTTCATCAGAGGAGGCATCACCCTGTCCCATGATTGAAGCTACAGGGTCTCTGCTTAGAGTTTACAGTTCAGGGATCGACACAGTTTTCTTGTAAAGGCCAGATAGTAAATATTTTAGGCTTTGTGGGCCCTAAGAGTCTCAACTCAACTCTGCTGTTATGGTGCTAAAGCAGCCACAGACAAGATGTAAACAAATGCATGTGGTTGCATTCCCATAACATTTGTTTATGAAAACGGGTGTCAGGCTGAATGCGGCCTGTGGGCTGTAGTCTGCCAACCACTACTGTAGACGTGTGAGAGGCAGCTGGGTAAGAGCGTGAGCTGGAGTCAGGTTTGTGACCCCGGCCCTCCTCTTCTGGCTCGGGACTTGGGCAGCCACTTCGCAGGGGGTCAGAGCATCCACGTGCTGGGCTCTCATGTGAGTCCAGGGTGACTGACTTCAGTGTTTGTGAAGAGTGTGGCACAGGGCCTGGCGTGTGCACGGATCTCACTGCTGCTGTTACTCGCTGCCCTCTTGCCTTGCTGTGGGTACAATTGCAACATTTCCAGAATCTCTCACCTGGCTTTAGTGCATCTCCATATCAATAGGTGTTTCCAAGGGGTGGAAAAGTAGTCCGTTTTCATCTCAATAGGTAATGACAAGGGCCAGCGAGGGCATGTTTGGACAGGAGAGGATGGGTGGCGGGTCGAGAGACCTGGGATGACTGCCTGGAAGAAATAAACAGGTTTCTCCCACTTTATTTCTCCCTTTGACTGATTTCGGTTTCAAAGGTATTTTGCCCTGGGATTCTCCCTCCAGAATTGCACTTGCCCAGACCGTTGGTGGGAGGGACTGTTGGGATTGATTTTAGGCACAGTGAAGGCTAAAGCTAGTTGGAAGATTAGTTGCTTGTTTATATTATTCAAGCATGAAGTCTAAGTGAAAAAATATGTGGACTTCTCTACTGCTCAGAAGGTCACCGATGTTGCCCAGCGCTGGGCCTTTCACAGCTGAGCAGGTAAACAGTGCGACTAAGCAGAACCAGTTAGACAAGTCAAGCCAAAAATAAAGATAAGGTTAAACATCAACTTCCTTAGACTCAGCTTGCTTTTTCGCTTTTTATAACAAAGACCAAGCTGATTGACGGGGAAGGGCGTGATCGGTGGTAAATCCCATCTACTCACGGATTTGTAGGTCATTCTTCAGCCAAGCTTTCTCAGCCAGCCATCTGCTCTGTGCCTGTCAATGTGCTAGGCGGCAGGAGGTGCAGAGACGGAGCAGGTACACTCCTCACCCTGCAGGATCTCACAGTCTAGTAGTGGGGGGTGCAAGGAAGGTGGGTAACCACAGTGCAAGGGAGAGAGGGACTGTAACCGCATACCCCTAACCCGGTAAAGCCAGGCTTCTCCGCATCTGCGTCCTGGCTCTGCCTTCCCCACCATGATTCCAGCCCCTTCTCTCCAGTCCTGCCCTCTGCTCCAGTGTGCTTAGGTTCCACTGCCTCCTTACATGCTTGTTCTTAATTCATTTGTCCTTTCATTTATTCAACAAATATTTGAGTGTGTGTATTATGTGCCAGCAAATAAAACAAGGTCCCTGTTCTCATAAAGCTTAAGGGCTAGTTGAAGAAACACATGATTCACAAAATAATGCTAAGAGTGTGAGGGATATCATTCTATGAAAGTTGATAACTTAAAAAGGAAATGAGACAAGGATTTCCATGGTGTGTGTATGTTATTTAGAAAAAAATAGGTTATTTTTTACAGAACTGGGAGCAAAACTATACATACATACTGCTCTTTCCTTCCCCTCCCCTCCCCTCCCCTTCCTTCATTTTAGTTCTCATTTCCTTAAATCCTCTTAATCTAGAACTCTCTCCCTGTTTTTTTTTTCTTTTCTGTCTTTCCTATTAACAGTTTTGAAGAATCCAGTCCAGCTGTCTTACAGAATGTTCCAAACATGGAATTGTCTTTGTTCTTCCCATCACATCACAGTCAGGACTACACCATAAGTTTGTCCTGTTCTTGGTGGTGCTAACTTTGATCTCTTGTTAAAGGTGGTATCTGTCTGTCACATTTCCCCTTTTAAGGCTCTCTCCCCAGTTCCCTGCTCCCCCTGTAATTAATAAGTAATCTGTGAGGTGATATTTTGAGAACTGTGCACATCTTGTTCCCCAAATAACTTTTCACCCAATGATTTTAGCAACCACTGAAGCTCTTTGCTGAAACAGTTATTACATTGGTGGGTGCAAAATGATATTTTTCTAATTCTGTCATTCCTTCTACCTTTAGTAGCTAGCATTTTTCTGTGAAGAAGAGCCCTTCCCACACTTCCTACCAAATTCTTATGGGCTCCTGGACTCTTTTTTTTAACCATTGGTTATGATTCATTGCTGACTTTTGCTTTTAATTATGAATATTTTAAATCGAGTATGATTTACACAGAATGAAATGTACAGATATGAAGCATACAATCTGATTAGTTTTGGCAAATGCACATGCCCACGTAACTTCCACCTAGTTTCCACCATATGAAGATGTCAAACATACACCTTACCACAGGAAGTTTCCCGTGGCACCTTCCGAGTCACCTCTCTCTGCCCCGCCCCCCAGCCCTGAACCAGCACTGACTTGATTTCTTCATTATTCTCTTTGATGTTCAAACTGCTCCAGATGCTGGCAATGGAAGTCCTACCTAGTTGGCTCTGTGTCTGACTTTATCCCCCTTAACCTTTGAGTACTTTCTTTGCTTTCTGGCACAAGAAGGTGTTTTGTTTTAATTCTCTGGAACAGCTGAAAATATCTCATGGTACAGACACTAGTTATGTGATTCGTCCATTAGTGAGCTTTAGGTTGTTTCCTTTTTTATCCTGTTACAAAACTGCTGCCCCAACATATTGGAACACGTAATTTTGGAAACTTTTGTATTTTGTAGGCAGAGCTGTAGACTTGGAGTTTGTAAATGCGCACTGAAAGATCTGATTGATATTGTCAAATGCTTCCCTCTCCTCTTAAAAAGCCATGTTAATTGAGTTTCAAAAAACAGTGCTGGCTTCCCTGCGGGCTTACCAACTCTGATTTTTAGCTGCCAGCGTGTATGTGGTGGTGCAGAGTGTGATTTTGGCCTTCTCCTCGAGCAAGGCAAACATCAGACATCCAGACCACAGGTCGTCCATGTTGGTGCCCAGCCCAGCTCTGATTTGTGTGGACATGAACTCTCTCCTCAAAGGAGAACTTAAACCCAAGGAGAAATTTTTGCCATTTTCTGTCATTTGGTGTCACATTCACCATTACCACCAACTTTTGGCAGAGGATATTCTTACTGTTTTTATTTTGTAGTAACCAGACAGAGGAGATCACTGAGGAAAAGGGGTGTATGTGAAGGGCACGATGCATCACCCCCGGGGCTTCTGGTCCTCTTGAGCAATCTTCATGACATCTGGCTCAGAGTTACTGCTCTATTTCTATCCTTAAATAACTATCGGAACTGATTTTTATTTTGCAATGAACCTTGATGGTTTACATTTTGGGTAGCAGGTTTATCACAGCCGGTGTGTGTGTGATCACTCTCTGATGTCAGCCAGTAAATAAAGTTTTTTAATGTCTTTGTTTTATTTTAAATATGGAGCCTTACGTTAAAGACCTTTGTGGATGACCTTGGGCTTTTTTCTTCTGTTTTCAGGTTGCAGAAGTCGTTTGAAAGCTGTTGTCGCTTTGCTAAAGTTACCTGTGTTGATTTTCTCTATAGGTATTTGAAGCTGTGATTTCATGGATCAATTATGAGAAAGAAACCCGTTTAGAGCACATGGCAGAGCTGATGGAACACGTCCGTCTCCCTCTCTTACCTAGGGATTACTTGGTGCAGGTGAGTGCTGGGGTGGGGGGGGCAGACCAAGCATGTCCCCATTCACCCCGACCTCTAGGAACATTCGTGGGCAGCCCTGGCTGTATGGAGAGCTTGAGGAGCTTTATGGGTCTTTTGTATGGTTTGAGGACACCAGGCCACTGGGTTAAGTGGGAGGCATGCTAATGTAAGGTTTAAGAGCATAAGTTTGAGAATAAGCACTTAGGTTTCAGTTCTTGCTCTACTATTTGTTAGCTTTGACTTTTTATTTAACCTCCTCAAGCCTCAGTTTCTCCTTTGATAGAACAGATTTTATAATGATCCCAGCAGGGTTGTGAGGACCCAAGAAATCATAAGTATACAAATTAGGTGTTTAGCATGGAGCTGGCATAACAAATGTTCAGTAGATGTTAGCTCCTTTTAGAGGCATCATTTCCATAATGTTTCTATATTCTCTCTTTGCCTTAGTTTTAGGAAACTTGGAGACCAATTCAGGAGTATAAAAACTAGCCTCTCTCGGGTAGCCCCTCACATATTGCTTCTCCTTCCTCTGAGAAGGAAAGAAAGCAATTATGGATGCCTTTATAGTACTATGTGTTTTCTTGTTTAATCCTTATTACAACCCAGGGAGGCAAAGGTTACAACCCCCTTTTTGCACATGTGGGCTTTGAGGCTTATGGTGGTTGGGGTTCATCTGGCATCACCAGCTGGTAGGCCAGGGTTAGGATTCAAGTCCAAGTGTGTCTGGTTCTAAAGCACATACCTTCCTCTAGGTAGGCTTCCACCTTGAATACGTTCTGTTCTGTTTCTCCATTGGCATTAGATACTCTTACAAGCAGTCAGAGGATAAAAACTTGTATATGAACAAAACAAAACACTGAGGCAGTAGGCCGGCCCTCAGCAGCTGTCCCCGTGAAGTCTCTGAAGGAATGGAAGGTGTGAGGCAAGGATGGGAGAGGAGGTTCAGCAGCCCAGCAGCCTCACTCTGTCACTTCCCAGCCATCTTAACGCTGGGCAAAGACTCAACCTTTCGAAGTCTAGGTCTTCTGGTGAAAACAGCACCTTCTCTTTAGGATTGCTTGGAGATAGAATGAGGTACTCCATGCAAAGCCTGCAACCCGGTTGTCAAGTGAATGCTAGCCTATAGTACTCTGTCTTTACAACCACCGGTACCGTGGGTAGTAGCAGGAGAGAGCGTCCTCACAGGTTCTTGTAGAGTCCTCAGCTCGGGCACTGTTGACCGCAGGTTCAAGGGGTTAGTGAAACGTTCTCTGAGTCTCTGAACATCAGCTGTCTGCTCAGGTCAGAGGGATACCCTTGCATGCCTCCGTAGCCCCTGCATTTCACACTGGGGGGGGGGGGGTACCACTGCCACCTGGTGGCGGCGCGTCCTTCCTGGGAAACAAGTTCCCGACGCCGAGGAGTTGAAGTGGCCTGAGTTCCGGTGTTCGAGTCAGACCTCCCCTGTCCCGTGGGAAGCTGACCAAAGGTAGAGGTGGACAGCTGGCACCCAGCGCAGTCTTGCTTCCGCAGGGAGCTAGGGCGGCTTGTGGACCTGGGTCCGGGGAAAGCTAAAGGGGCCTTAGAGAGCCCTAGTCACAGCCTCCATCAGCATCTACAACTGGAACTTAACAGAGATACTGGAAAATAGTTTCTGTGTTATCATGGCAAAGCAGGAGAAGAAAGGGGTGAGAGGCAATGGGCATGAGAACTGTTGTGTGGGACCCTTTTTTTTTTTTTAAGGAGCTCTTTTCGGAACACCTCTGGAAGAGGATGTTTCATTAACACTCATTTGACCTTGAAACTTCAAACCAGTGTAACCTGGCTGGGGATGACCCATGGCGATGGAGGAGGAAGAACAGAAGGGGAAGCCCTGGGCAGTGACTTCTGGGGGATGTGTTACTTTCTTTTTTGTTTCAATAGCTGACATTGTTTAGGCTTTACTAAATATTTAAAAACATTGTAGTAAGTGCATATATTAATTTTTTTTTATTGTGATAAAATATATATGACAAATTTTATCATCTTAACCATTTTTAAGGGTACAGTTCAGTGGTATTAATTGCATTCATTATGCTGTACAGCCATTACCATATCTATTCTAAAAATTTTTCACCATCCCCAATTAAAACTGTGCCATGGGGCACTGCCTCCCAGAGGCAAGGGTTGGGGGAAGCTTTTCGTTCAAGCTGAACAAGATCTTTGGGAGAGGGAGCTGTTCATGCATTTCTCCTTCCTCCTAGACTTTTTTTAGAGATCTTTTCCCACTCTTTTCATTTTTTTAACTGGCACTGGAAGTTTATGATTTGTTCCAGCCTAGCTCAGTGCCTCAGTTGAGGGAGAGGTGTTAAAAAAAAAAAAAAACCTTCCAAGAAAATGGAGTGTTCCTAGGGATTACATCCGGGGAAGCAGGTGTGACAACCCAGGGGTGACAAAGGCCCTGCTGCACCAGTCCTTCTTTTCCTGCCAGCTCCAAAGCTGCCCGGCAGATGGTGGCCCTGGGCACGTTTTCATTCCTAGTCACAAGCAGGGACCCAGGAGAGGCTCAGTCAGGTCGTGCATGGCCAGCTTGAGGGGTGAGGTCATTGAGGTGGGGAGGCCCTTCGCATTCTCTGATTGGACTTGAGGGCCTCAGGGTCAGAGCCCTTTTCTTGTTCATCATTTTCTTCCCAGGGTCCAGCACTGGGCTGCCCAACCAGGAGACATTCAATCAGTGTTAGCCGTTGACTGGAAATGGCCTTTCCCAGTAGCTTCCAAACTCTCCAGCAAAGAAAACGTCAAGTGGCCTCCGAAGCCCACACCAGCCCTTACAGATATGCCACATGGCAATCTGACCTAGGCCAGACCACAGAGCTTGGAGAGTAAGAGCAGCAGCATGGCTTCACACGTGGCCTTGCTGATGAAACATTTAGGTTTACACTTGTGGATCTCCTGCTCAGGTCCACAGCTCTGGAATGAAGGGAGAGGCAGCCACAATCCCAGCTTAGAATGTGGTCCAAGGTGAGGTCAGTAGACAGGACTTTGTGCAGGACACTCTTTCTGCTCTGATATCACTGCTGTGTTACAGAGCACCTCACTGGCTAGTTTTTCTCTCAGTGAGGCTTTCACTGTAAGGAAATGGATATGAATTCTTCTTTTTGGCTATCACCTTGTTTTATTCCATGCCTCCAAAGGTTGGCCGATGGTTCCTACCCTCGTCGTCTTTCTCTCCCTCTCTCTCAAATGTCTCACCATTTGCCCTAAACGTTAGGATGCATTCAAACCAGGAGGAAACGTGGAATGAAACTTCCAGGACATCTAATTGTCTTTGTTTTGCATCATCTCATTTAGCCAGCTAACACACACACACAACCACGTGCCTGTTGCACATGAGGGCGCAATCACTCGCTGCACTGTGCTCTTGAGATGCGGGAGGCAGGAGCTGAGTTGTGACTCTGGAACTTCTCCTTGGGATCTGAGGTGTGGGAGTGAATGAGCGCGGGGATGCAGGCATGACTTGGCCTGGGAGGCAGCTTGGGAGAGGTGGCCAAGCTCTGCGCCTGGGTCACTGTGGTCATTGCCTGCAGACAGTGGAAGAGGAGGCTTTGATAAAGAACAACAACACCTGTAAGGACTTCCTCATCGAGGCCATGAAATACCATCTGCTTCCTCTGGATCAGAGGCTCTTGATTAAGAACCCAAGGACCAAGCCCAGGACTCCGGTCAGCCTGCCCAAGGTAAGCCCCAGCCCAGCCACTGCCAGGTCAGGACTGTGCCCTTGGAAAGCGGCCTTCCGCCCCTGCCTCCAGGTCTCCCCTCACCCGCAGCTGCCCTGCGTCTTGCTTGCATTTACAACCTGGTCGGTGGAGTCTGCTGGTTCCCCTTGAAACTGCTAGTGCCTCTCTCTTCTGGACTCTTCCTTCCCTAAGAGTTTCAAGGTAACCTCCAGGGTCACCAGGGAGGTCTGAGAATAACCCAGAGCTCTTTCCTCTCTTCCCCTTCTTGTTTCACACCATGGTTTGGGCTCTGTTTCTATTGGAAGCAGAGGAATGGCTGTGTGACTCTTAGTGACGGTGTTAACTAGAAAGTGAAGTCCTCTTTCTAGGCCAGTGTTTGAATCGGAACAGTCCTCGCCTGATTCTTCCTCACTGCGGAGCCATGAAAGTCAGTTAAGGCTGCCGGAGCCGAGGATAGGCTCTTCAAGAGTCTGACAGGTAGTAAAGCAGGGGAAGGAATGGGGGACTGAGACCTTGTGAGGAGATAGCCTGGGGGAGGGAAGGGTAAGTGCAGGGGGGACCCCTGGTCAGGAGTCTGCGCTGGGATCCGACTGTGCCGCTCCCTGTAGCCCCTCCCCTTCTCTGGTCCTCAGGTCCCTCCCCCGCAGAATGAAAGACCTGCGCCAGATAATCTCAGAAGCCCTTTCCGGCTTGACATTCCAGCACTCTTTCTAGAATCCGAACGTGCTGATGTCTGGCGTAAGGTCCCAGCCAACCCAGAGGGGAGGTGGGAGGGGAGGAGTGAGTCACGCTGGCTCCTTCACTGCACCGTGGGTAGCGCCACGGAATTATTGAGGCCCTTGCTTTATCCTCCTCCTCTTCTTGGCTGGCTGTCATACTCCTTGCTTGCTGCTTCCAAGAAGGGTTTCCGAGGGCTGGAGAAGCATGTTGTCCAAGACCAGATGTTCAGATCCTCTGAGGTTGCAGTTCCTTCTTTCCACTCTGCTCTGTGACCCTGGGTCGCGGAGAACTTAGTAGTTGCAATGTGAATGAAGGTTACAAATGTCCCAGGTAATAATACAAGCAGCTGACATTCACTGAGCGCTGCTTAGGTGAGAAGCAGTAAGCTGAAGATACCACGTTTATCTTATTTGATCCTCTCAATAGCCCTATAAGGTAGAGGCTGGTACCCTAGGTCTACAAAGAGGAGACTGAGGGTCAGAGAGATTGACTACCCAAGGTCAACACCACTGATGTGGTAGAACCGGTGCCTGAATTTTTCTCACCCGCCAGACCTGTTCTCTAAGCCCATACCGTCTAGCACCTGGCTTCATCTTTGTAAACCTAAGAGAACCTGTCTGCCTCTGGTAGCCTAGCACACGTGAGAAGGGGCAGCCACCTGGCAGGGGCCTTGGTCTGGCCATTTGCCTGACTGCACATTGGTGCTTTTTATTCTGTTGTGTTGAAATATCACATTGAAACTTCTTCATATTTTTCAAAATGAAAATAATTAGCTTTCTTTAGTTATAGAAATATGTGCTCACTGTGGATTATTGAAAAGGTATTGCAATTTTGAAATAAAGTAAAACTTACCTGAAATTTCTCCACCCAGGGGCAATCACTGCTGTCATTTTGGTAAATTTTCTTCCAGACATATCTCTGTGCACTTATTCACAAATAGATAAAAATTACACTTTTTAGATAAATGGAACCTTGCTACACAGATTGAAATTTTGTTCTCCTATTCAATCATATGCTACAGATTGCTTTCATTGTTATCAGAATAAGCAAAATCAGCATTTAAATTCCAACAGTACCTGGTATTTAATTATATTTATGTACTATTATTTATAGTGGGCCAGTATTGTGGGCCTTGCAATACTTTCCACTTTTTTTGTATTATAAACATTTGTGTCTCAAATATTCTTTAAGAGATGGCATCTTGTTTTAGTTTGTATTTCTTTAATTGTTAAGGGAGATTAATCTTGGTTTCATATGATTGTTGGCATTTGTATTTTGGAGGGGCGGGAAATTCTCTGTTCATGTCCTTTGGCCATTCTGTTGGGCTGTGTGTTTTTCAATAATGGTTTTTAAGGGTTCTTCTTGCTTTAAAGAGAGTATACCTTTGTATGTATTTTAAATATTTTTCTTAGTTTGTGGTTTGCTTCTAAATTTGTACCATTTTTTGAACCCCCAGAAACAGTTTTTAAGTAGTCAAATTGACCTATCGTTTGATTTATAGCTTGGGTTTTGTATCATGCTTAGAAATGTTTTCCCTACTCTCAGATTTAAAAAATAATTGAAATAAATGATCTCTAGAAAAAGAAGAAATCTTTAGAAAACGCTCCCATGTTTTCAAGTACTTTCATGATTTCTGTTTTACATTAGCATCTTCGATGTACTTAGAACTTATTTTGTTGTAAGGAGGAGGGTAGGAATCCAGTTTTATTTGAAATAATTGCAAATGATGAGTCAGTTGCCCCAAAGTTATTGTACTGAATGATCTCCCTTTCCCCCATTGATTTGAATACCACCTTCACTATGATCTGAATTCCCGCCAGGTTGGGTCTTGAGAATATTGATTCTAAGCTGTACTGTTGTTTTTTGTGGAGGAGGCTTCATATACCCTGAGTTTTCAGCTGGCATTGTTGTGTGTCTTGGTGGCTTTTCTCTTTGGAAACTGAGGTTCTCATACTCTATGATACCAGGTCACTTACATCTTTTCCTGGAGAGTGTATTCTGGAGCTAAGGTGCAAAGCTGGCCCAGTTTCTTTGCATGGAGACCATACCCAGTGACCTCACCTTTTCTAGACTCTATATCTAGCTTTTTACCACATAAACCCACTAAAGTCAGTTTTAGAAATCAAAGCCAAGTGCGTGTCTGAGCCTGTCCAAGCATGTTGCGCTCCCCTCCTCCCCTTTGGACAATGAGTGTGTCGTTGAGAAAAGGACACCCTGTGTTTCAGGTGGCGAAAGCTGTCCCCCGCTACCTCTACTCTGTAGGAACCATTTATTTTCAGAATGAAAATGTTTAGATTCCTGGGCACACAGCCTTCTGCAGGCAGCTAGAACCAAGAGTTCCTTTGAATCTGTTGAAGGAATTTAAAAAAAAGGAAGAATTGCCACCCTTGGCCTCATTGTTCTCCTGACTTTAATCCTTGAGTGATTTAAGGTTCTACCGTCCAACCTACTTCTCAAATTCTACTGTCACCATTGTTTAGGCACTTAAATTAATGACAGGATCTCCACTCTTCGTTTGAGGAATGTGCTGAGGGATACTATCACTTGAGGATTATTGCATTTGTAATGATTCATAAATCATGACAGTAATAGGTCAGCACTATTCATAGCCCTGTTTTACTGTTTCCTCAGAGAGATTAAGTTGCCCAGTTACGCAGCTAGTTAAGTACAGAGCTGGGGTTTACACCAAAGTCTGTTCCACCCTAATGCCTGTGCTTTTCCTCTTATACCAAACTGCCTCTCAAGGACAGGTTCAGGTTTCAGTGCAGATGAAAAGGACTCCTTTCTTTTCCTTCTTTATTTTTGTAATCATCAAAATCTCCTTTACTTAGAGCACTGTAACGTCCCATCCATTTCCTTAAGAGATGCATTTCCAGTACATTTACTACTTTAAAAAAAATCAAGACTTTATATTTTTAGAGCAGTTTTAGGTTCACAGCAAAATTAGGGGAAGGTATAGAGATTTCCCATATACCTTCTGCCCCTCCACATGCATACTTCCCCCATTATGAAAACCCCAGGTTGTTTTCTTTTAAATTTCATATTTATTGAGGTATAATAATTTTGCAGTAAAATTAGTTCTTTTTAATGATGCAATTTGATGAATTTTGACAAATGCATATAGTCATGTAACCACTATATTAATCAAAATATAGAATATTTTAATCACTCCAGAAAGTTCCCTTGTGCTGCTTTGCATTCAGATCCCTTCTTCCACACCCAGCTCCTGGCTACTACTGATCTGATTGTTGTCCTTGTAGTTTTTGCCTTTTCTAGAATGTCATAGAAATGGATTCATGCCGTATACAGCCTTCTGAGCTTGCCTTCTCTCTCTTAGCAAAATGCATTTGAGATTCATCCATGTTGGTGCACCTATCAGGAGTTCATGCCTTTTTATTGCTAAGTAACATTCCATTGTATGGATGCCCTTTCTTTGTAATTTGTTTATCCATTCTCTGGTTGATGGACATTTGGGTGTCCAGTGTTGGCTATTACAAATAAGCTTACAG
The DNA here is from genome assembly GCF_040802235.1 of Manis javanica. Classification (NCBI taxonomy): domain Eukaryota; kingdom Metazoa; phylum Chordata; class Mammalia; order Pholidota; family Manidae; genus Manis; species Manis javanica. The sequence goes on along the minus strand of NC_133169.1, from coordinate 84,937,108 downwards.
TTCTTTGTGTGGACATATGTTGTAATTTCTCTTGGGTAAATACCTAGGAGTAAGACTTCTGGGTTGCATGGTAAGTGTATGTTTAACTTTATAAGAAATTGCCAGACGGCTTTTCCAAGATGGCTGTACGATTCTGCATTCCCATCAGCAATGTATGAGAGTTCCAGTTACTCTACAGACTCACCACTATATCATATGTTTAAAAAATTTGGCCATTCTAGTAGGTATATGTAGTGGTATCTCAATTTGTTCTTAATTTGCATTTCTCTAGTGACTAAAGATGTTCAATATCTTTTCGTGTCCTTATTTGCCATCTGTGTATCTTTGGTGAAGTCACTGTTCAAATGTTTTTCCCATTTAAATAATTCAGTTATTTTCTTACTGAATTGTAAGTTCTTTATATTGTGGATTCAAAGTCTTTTATCAGATATATATTTTGCAAATATTTTCTCCTAACCTGTGCCTTGTCTTTTCATTTTCTTAGCAATATCTTTGAGAGAGCGGAAGTTTTTAATTTTATCAATTTTTTGTGTTACGATTTACATATTTTTTGTTCCCTCTAAAAAAATGTTTGCCTAATCTAAGATCACAGAGATTTTTTCCTATGCTTTCTTCTAGAATTTTAAAGTAATAGATTTTACATTTAGGTCTGTGATTCATTTCAATATTCTTTTTTAATATGGTGTGTGAGATAAAGGTTAAGGTTCAGTTATTTTGTATTTGAATGTCTTGTTTTGCTATGGCATTTGATGGAGTCTCATTTTTCCATTGAATTACTTGGGCACCGTTGTTGTAAATGATGGACTGTATATGTATTGGTCTGTTTCCAGACTCTATTTTGTTTCTCTTATCTATTTGTCGATCTTTACACCAAAACCATATTGTCTTGATTACTAGCTTTATAATAAGTCTTGGAATCAGGTAGTGTGAATTTTGTTCTTCAAAGTCATTTTCTGTTATTTTAGGTCCTTTGGATGTCCATTTATCTATTAGACCCAGCTAGCCTATTTCTACAAAAAAGCCTATGGGGATTTTGATAGGGATTACACTGAATTTTTAGATCGGTTGTGGGGAATTGGCGTATTAACAGTACAGTAGTCTCCCCTTATCCATGGGGGGATATGTCCCAAGACCCCCAGTAGATGCCTGAAATTGTAGATAGCCCTGAACTCTATATATACTATGTTTTTTTCTATGTATGCATACCTATGATAAAGCTCAATTTATAAATTAGGTACAATAAGAGAGTAACAACAATAACTAATAATAAAATAGAACAATTGCAATAATATCTTGTATAAAAGTTACATGAATGTGGTCTCTCTTTCAAAACATCTTATTATACTGTACTCACCCTTCTTGTGATGATTTGAGATGACAAAATGCCTCTGTGATGAGATGATGTGGGGTGAATGACACAGGCATAGGGATGGAGCATTAGGCTACTGCTGACCTTCTGATGACAGGTCTGAAGGAGGATCATCTGCCTCCAGACCATGGTTGACTGAGGGTAAATGAAACCAAGGAAAGTGGAACCACAGAAAGGGTAGTTACTGTACTAAATTTTCTGATCCATGAACATGGTATATATATCTCCATATATTTAGGTCTCCTTTAATTTCTCTTAGCAACATTTTAGCTTTTAGTGTATGGGTATTACATGTCTTTTATTAGACTGATACTTAGATATTTCATAGTTTTTGATGCTACTATAAATGTTTTTTTCTTTAAATGCTAATTTCTAATAGTTTACTGCTAATGTGTAAAAGTGCAATTGATAAGAAAAGTTATTTAATTGAAGATGGAGATGTCATGTTGGTGATCACTTTGCGGGTTTCTGAAAAACAGGGATGGTAGTTCCAGGAGATGACTGAGTGTCCTAGGTTGACACTTCTGGGAGGTGTTTAGGGGTCTCTTCTAGAATATCTCCTCCACTAAACTTGAGGTTCCATGATGGCAAGCCTCATTTGTCTGTGGCCTAGGCCCACAGCCTGGAGTCAGGCACACGGTGAGCAGTAGTAAACATTTTCATGAATGGAAGAGAGAGATGTTTAAAGAAGAAATAATCTCATGGAGATTAGTATGAACCATTTCTATTACCCCTAATTGTTTTCCAGTGCTTGTCAATATTCATACATGTGTTTTTGCATGGATGTAGTGGGGATTGTGTCCTACTTCATGTCTTCCCTTGATCACTAATGTACTCTGACCCTAGAACATTTGGTTCAGCCCGCAAGGCCAGTATTGAACGAATCTAGTTGTCATTCCTGGGAGGATTAAACAGACTGTGAAACACTTAGACTAAAAAAATAAATAAATAAAACACCAGCAATAAACTATAAACGATCATGCATGCATTAACTCACTGATTTATCAATTAACTCATCCAACACATTTCCACTGAGATGTCACTAACTGCCAGGCACTGGGCCAGGTGCTGCTTCCACAATGACTCACATGAGCTGGTACCTTCCCCAAGGTGCTCCAGACTAGGGGGAAGGGAGACAGATATAAAAAGGACAATTACAATGGACAGTGTCAGTGACACAGTGGAGGTTGGGACAAGATGCTCATAGTTGCTCAGAGAGGGGCAAGGGGTTGGGGAGAGCTTTCTGCAGGAGCTGAGGCCTAAGCTGTCTCCAGGGTCAAATGCAAGTCTGTGAGAGTGAACATCTGGGAACTGGTTTAGATGGCCGCAGGGGAGCTGGCTCAACTTCTGATGGTCACTCAGAGTAATTTTTGCTCTGTGTTCTGCTGCTTCCCTGGGTCATTGTCCTTATCACCAAAGACATGGATGGTGATATAAGCAGGATTGTTTAAATACAGCCTCCATGTGTCTTAGGCAAAGCACTTTATGTATATTATCTTATTTCATCTTTATAACAACTCTGAAGTTTCAGTGTTGGAGAAAATTGAGATTCAGTGAGTTTGAATGGCTTGCCCAGGGTTTCACAGCTAAGTAGCGACATGAGGGCTCGGATCTGGGTCTGGCCAACTCAAAGCCTATGCTTTTGACCACTACACAGTACAGACTCTACAATGATGATAAAAGCAGATCTTGATTGCTGAGCACTTAGCATGTGCCAGGCGCTGGGCTAAGTGATTTACATTTGTTATCCTACAGGATTTTCATAACTGTAAAATATCCCCATTTTATGCATGAGGAAACTGGATCTTGTGTTATATCACCTATTCATTATGTATTACTGTTCCATTTCTGCATTTCAAATTATCCTGACCTTGGTGTCTTAACACAACACATGTTTATTATCTTGCCATTTCAGCGGGCAGGATCCCAGAGCGGCCTAGCTGGGTCCTCCTAGCCCAGGCCTCTCGTGGAGTGGTAGCTGAGCTGTTGGTTGGGGCTGCAGTCATCTCAAGGCTTGTTTGGGAAGGATCTGATTCTAAGTTCACTCTCGTAGTTTCTTACAGGCCTCAGTTCCTCACCCTGCTGGCCTCTTCATAAGCTGCTTGAGCGTTCTCGTGATGCGGCAGTGAGTGATTCTACGGCAAGACAATGAGAGAGCAGGCCTAAGACAGAAGCTGCAGTCTTTTCATAGTCTCCTTTCCTAGCGGTGTCCATCACTTCTGCTGTGTTTTATTTGGTAGGTGCAGGTCAGTAAGTCCAGCTCACACTCAAGGGGAGGGAAATTAAGTTCCATCTCTTAAATGGAGGAGTATCAAAGAATTTGTTATGTATCTTTAAAGCACAGCTAATAAATAGCCATGCTGAGATTTAAGCCCAGGATGACTGACTCCAGACCCTGTACTTTTAAATGATTCTATTATACTACCTCCAAATTTCACAAAAGAATTTTAGCTGGGTACTGTGTGGAAAGAAACTTGATTTCTGCCCTCTGGGACTTTTAATTTTAAGAAGTCCCTTTGCAAAAGTAAGATGGAAATATATCAGTGGCCAAATAAGTGGAAGAAGAAGCCAAATTAGGAGATCACTGGGTTGATTGGAGGAGCAGCCACGGGAATTCCAAGGGCAGCAGTTTGGGCTCGCAGTTCAGTGCTGGGAATTCGGTCCGGATAGGCTTTCTGATAGAGCCAACTTTGAGAAACACACTGGTGGAGAGAGATTTGGACTGTTCTTAGCAATTGGTTGCCGGCCAAGCCCCCTCCCTGAAGGAAATAGGACTCTGCCTTGAGATAGCTGCAGAAGCTAATAAGGGTGCTTGCTTCTGAGCCATGCATGCACAGATCATACTGACATGTTCCAGCTGGAGCAGCTAATAGCATCATCTGGGCTCCCACACAGTCACCGCCCAGCACTTTCCCTGGGGCTGGGTTGCCATGGACAACCAGAGGCTGTCTCCCAGCCACTGGAAGCACTCCTACGTTACCCTGTCCACAGATGGCAGCAGCGAAATGAGGCTCCAGGAAGATGCAAATGAACCTTTTGGAGATGTACTGAGCCTGGCGCTTCCCACTGCCATTTCAGTTCAGTTGACAACTCTATTCAGTTTTTTAAAAATGACACCAAAAAGCCATTTGGGCCGGATGTGGGTGGCTTCCTTCTGAGTCGGGCTGCCCTGCTTTTAGCAGATGAAGCTGGAAATAAGGCTGCTGGCAAGGTGGGTAGGATGACTTCCCACCTGGGCCAGGTCCCTGGCTGGGCACCACTCTTCTTCCATCTTGGGCCTTTAAATGGTCCCAGGTCACACCTGGGAAACACCCGGAGTCCTGAAAAGGCCCCATCATCACCCTGGAATTAGTGGTGCTCACTCTCCCATTCAAAGATCATAACTGTCCTTTTCTACAGTATTGGGAGTCTGTTTTTTAGCAACTGCTTTGAGCAATAGTAATGATGCTGGTGTCGATTGCATAACAGAAACTAACATTTAGTGTGTGCTATATACCAAGCACTGTGCTAAGTGTTTTGTATCATTTAAGCCTCCTGACCCCCCATAGGAGAAAAGTCCTATTATCCTGATATTACAGGTGATGAAAGTGAGGCTTAGCAAGGTTGAGTGCCTTGCCCGTGGTCACACAGCTATATAGTGACTGGGCTGATATTTGAGCCCAGGTGTGTTGGACTCCAAAGTCCACCTTCTCTCCCCTTCCCGCCTCCCTGGATCTTGCTTTTGCATTGCTGGCTCTCCAACCACTGCTGTCTCTGCACCTTGGCTGTCAGTCTTTGCCTAGAGCACCTGTTGCTCAGAAACCTGCTGGGACAAGTCTTCTGCTTCAACCTCGACATGCTTCTTCGGATGAAGTTTTGGTGTTAGCCCTGCGGCCCCACGCACCAGGGTAAGAGAGACTCTCACTTCCTGCCCTGGCCCGAGGGACCGACTGGCTGGGCCTGCCTTCTGCCCAGCTCACCGGTCATGGAAGAGAGTTTGGATACACGCTCTACTTTTGCATGATGGAAAAAACGTGCAGAGCCCAGGACGTTCCTCTCACCCTAGCAGAGAGTCTAATGACTTACGGGTCAGGGTTAGGGTCTTGGTCCGCAAGTGGGCCAGAAAGCCCTGCTCTGTCCACCTGCTGCTCCCAGATACAGAGATGTTATCATATCGTGAGGAGGGACCCGACATGCTTTCACTCCCGCAGTCACATTGGTAGTCAGAACCATCCATGTGGAAGAGATATATTATATATATATTTAAAAACCATCTTGTTATGCTGAGTGAAATTTCCTTCCTGAGGAATCAGGTAGTCTTTCTATGCTCTCACTAATCTCCCTAAAGTAAATGGCCATTTGATGTTCCAAAATGAGAGTGAGATCTGCCCATAGTCGAGTCTGGCTCACCTGTATTTTGTCAACCAGAATTCTCTATCCAGCAAAACTTCTGCAGCCTTCAGTGCTGACAACCAGGACTTGGGGTCAGGACCCTGAGCTGCCCCGCAGCACTCCCAAGTGCATTGCAGGTCTTGTGTGTGATTATATTGTGTCTGCTCTAGCATAATTGTTACTTGGACCACTTCTTGAGTTTGATTCTCATATGATCACTAGTAGTCTTTACTCAGGGTTACCTTGAAGGACAAATGTTAAAAATAGTGATCATTAAATAAGTTGATTTGATTCAGTAATTTCTAGTATAGGTATTACAAATCCTGAGCAAATTGGGATTTAGGGGTTTGGGGGAAAGAGAGAAATATGCCTATTGAACAAACTGGGCCTCTGGATTTCTGGAAATGTAAAATGAGGGCTTGTAGCACCGAATGGTTCAAGTCTCTTCTTACCTTGACATCCTATGATCTTCCTGAGTAGCTAGAGGTTTACAATTCTGGAGATGTAATACATGTAGGCTTTGGAAAGTACTCATTTTGTCTAATGGGTTGCTAAGATCAGTATCTATGGAAACAACCATCCATTAGTATTCAAGATAGAAAGCTTATTCTTCTCACTCTACATGATTACACAATGATGCGTGTAGTGTTCCTTGTATCATGGCCATAGAAATTGAATTTCTTGTGCTTGTGAGAGAAGCAGAAAGTATACCTATTCCTCCCTCTGCTTTGAGCTGCCTCCACATTTTCAGAAACCAGTGGTTCTATCCAACAAAACCACCTAACTGCTCTTCCCAGATCATGGTATAAATTTTGAATATTGAAACTCACCTCTCACCAGTGGTTTTGTGGCTCAAAGGCAAGATTAGTTTGAAAACCTTGTCCTGTTATTATTTTTACCTGACTACTCAGGTTTTACTTTAATATTAAAATTCTTTCATTTCTATAATATTGTTTCTGTGTTACTATGAAGATTCTCAGAGATGAGTGCTGGTTTTTCCCTATTGTGAATGTACCTCCGTACTTTGGTGGAGATGGTTTCAGGGGCATGGTGAGGTTCTCTGAAAAGGGGGCTTTGCCTTTTTTTATTTATAGAAGTCCAATAGCTTGTGCAAAGAATAATCAGCCTTTCTTTTGGTGGTTGAGTCAAGACATGGGAAAAGCTCCTTTTTTATTTTATTAATTTCTTCAAATTCTGTCCTCAGAGTTGTAATCTGGTGTCCAACATGTCTTACTTAACCCAAGAAAGTGACATTCTGGTGAATTTTTTTTTACCCATTTAACTGTGTATTGTTTTTTCATCTAATTCCTTGTTCTATTTACTATTCATTCATTCTTTATTCCAAATAAATATTTGAATCCTCGCTTTTGCCTAGGGAACCGTGAGGTCTGGGGCTATCTTGGTGACTGAGGCAGACACATTTTCTACCCTGGCAGAGCTCACCATCTAGGAAGAGAGACAAGTTGCTAGACAGTTACACATAATGTGGGGGCAGTTTTAATGGGAGACACAGGGCATGTGTGATTTCAGATAAGGAACATGTACCTCACATTAGGAGGTCAGAGGGGTCTTCTTGGAGGAAGCAACATATAAACTGAGACCTGAAAGATACTCAGGTGTTAAAGCAGAGGGATCAGAAAGGGGGAAGAATGTTTTAAGGAGCAGGAACAGTATGTGTGAGGGTGTTGGGCACCTGTGGTCATGCAGAAGAAAACCTAAAAACTAGTTTTATTCTTATTCAGTTCTCCAAACCAGATTTCAAGGAAAATCCTTGCAAGATTTTGCTTTCATTTTATCTTTACCAATTCAAAGCCAGAGGACCAGTTCTAGGTATGTTCATAAATGCAGGACAAGTCTGCAGGAGTAAGCCGGGCGTTGTCTAAAGTTTACCAAGAGGCTGTGTTCATTAACATCCCCCTTGAACTGTTCATGGATGCCTCTCTAAGCAAAGAGTTACGAATGGGAAGTAGTGTAGAGTCCAGCCTTTCTCTGGAAAGGACTGCTCTTGAAACAAAGCAGTGGACCTTTTGAGCCGAGGCATGAAGGACAGTCAAATGCGGAATGTCTGTTTCCAGAAGGCGCGACAGCTCTAAGCCTGGACTGTGGATCCTGTGTTCCTTTGAGATGTTCCAGACGTCAGAACTGAATTCTGAGTGTTTGAGCATTGGTGACCCATAGTTGGCCACAGGCAGCTGTGGACTGATGACCAGTGACCACCCCCATGGGCAGTGGGTGAACCTGTATCTGGAATTATCTGGGGCATAAATGATCTTGAGCAATGGTTGTAGATACTGGTCACCTGAGGTTTGCTCTCCTGGGAGTGCATGCCACAGATTTTGATCACCAATCCTTTCCCCTCAAAATGTTTTGTGGGGAAGTAAAGAGCACTATGATAATTCATAAAAGCAAAAAATTTTTATGGAACACCATCAGTCAATCCCTATGGTCCATGGGTTAAAAGTGGCTAATTTTCAAAGTATGAATTCTGGAAAAGCAACATCAGCATCAACTGGAAACTTGTTAGAAATGCAGTTTCTTGTTTCCCCTGTGAACTTATTGAATCAAACTCTGGGTGTGGTGGGGTTTGAGGGGGTGCAGGGGGCAGGTAGGGCTGAACAATTCATGTTTTAACAAGCTCTCAAGGTGATTTTGGTGCACACTGAAGTTTGAGAACCACTGGGGTGACTGAAACAGGCCTACAGGTCTGTTGATTACATTAATTGTCTGCCTATGACTTCCACCCCTTTCTCTCCACTTAAGAAAACAGATTGGAATGCCAATGAGTGAAAGTGATACCATTATGAGCACAGCCATCAATTTGCACAAGTTTTTTTAAATATGTAAACTATTGTTAACTTTGTTACTTTAATTTTTATTAACATATGACAAAAGTCACAACAGTAAGTATACAATAGTTAAGGACTGCAGTTCTGTTATCACAGAGCAGTGGCTTTTGTTTACTTATTTGTTTTTGACTACATCTTACACTGAGAAATGTTTAAATTGCTATCCACGAAACACACACATGTATGTATAACCTGAACAAATACTTCATGAAATAATACCCTTACTCTATTTTCTGTGCTGTTGTATTAGAAGTATGCTGGTCACAATCCATTATGTCGATCTTATGACCCACTAGTGAAATGGGACCTGCAGTTTGAAAAACATGTAGTGAGCTGTCTTTGCATGGAACTCTGGGTCTAGAGGGAGACTCTAGGTGGGGCTGGCCTCACCTCTGTGTTGCGTAGACTAGGCTCTGGGTGTTTGTTCTGCCACTCTTAGCTGTGTGACCTTGGGTTATTTACATGTGTTCTCTGAGCTTTACTTCCCTCATCTGTCCATATGGATGTCTATGTCACAGAGTTACGGTGACAAGCAAATGACAGCACACTTCACACAGTGGCTGCAGTGATAGCTACTACCTTACTTTGGAAATAGTACCGTTAGAACTGTTCTTCAGAACATCATCAGCTAAATACATTCTTGTGGTAACCACCACAAAGCAATGGTTCACAAATTTTTTCCCATTCTGTAATGAATAAGTGCCCCCCGCAGTCAGAAATATTTAAAAAGTGATTTTACCTTAAAAATGGACCCACATTTTGCCCTCTATTCTAAAATATATTGAAGTTTTGGTATGTATTTTGGGATATTTTGTTTTGATGTAAAATTTGGTCCCTTCACCCTAAATCCTTGAGGTCACTGAGAATGCATATGTCCTGAATGGCTGTTCTTACGTAGGCCTGAGCAGGGGCTTTTGGGAAGTGTAGTGATTGTGGGAAGATGCTCGTTAGACGTTTCTTGATAGTCACACCGATTGGTGATTAGGGGCAGCATCTTCATGTATGTAGCTCTGTAAACTGGCCTCTCAGATCATCCACGGACCCAGGGAAGTTAGCATGCGCAAGTACCAAGGACTGGGTCACTGAACCTGGAGGTCGGGGAGACCCAGCTGACGTCCCCTTGTGTTTCTGGAGGTCATGATCGTGGTCGGTGGCCAGGCGCCCAAGGCGATCCGCAGCGTGGAGCGCTATGACTTCGAGGAGGACCGCTGGGACCAGATCGCCGAGCTCCCCTCTAGGAGGTGCAGGGCAGGTGAGCAGCCCACCCCTCCCTCGGCAGCCTGCCTGTTCCCCGCTCGTCTCAGTGTGACGTCGGCCACCGTGCCCTGCTCCTCGTTCCCACGGACATCTACATTAGGCTCTCTTCCTCTCCCTACCCCTCCTGCCTGATTTCTGGCTGCCCCTTCTGGGGTCAGTTCTTATGTCTTTATGCACATGAAGCTGATCCAAGTATTTGCTTGAGTCGAACATTAGATGAGCAAATATGAAACAAAATAGAATACACTCCATGATGGCTCCCAAGTATCTAACCTTGGAGATCACCTTCTGTGGCGAGCCATTCATGTGCCTGCCTGGCTCCCACACTGCCACTCACTTGCATGAGCCAGCCATCAGCCTCCTGAGATGACCTTGATGCCTGGTTTCCTGTGCCTCAGGTGTGGTGTTCATGGCCGGCCACGTGTATGCTGTGGGCGGGTTCAATGGCTCACTGCGTGTGCGGACAGTGGACGTGTACGATGGTGTGAAGGACCAGTGGACGTCCATCGCCAGCATGCAGGAGCGCCGGAGCACGCTGGGCGCGGCTGTACTCAACGACCTGCTCTACGCCGTCGGGGGCTTTGATGGCAGTACTGGTAGGTCTAGGACTCAGTCTCCACTCCTCTCAGCCTGGGACATACCCTCCATGCAACCCTGGTTTGCTCAGCAGGCCTCGGGCCAACCTGTCCATCTGTAGGGACTGCCCCAAGAGCATACCCATCCTTCCTGCCTTCCTGGTGTGGGAGCCAGAGCCAGGCTTCCTGCACGCAGAGTACATGACTGTCTGCATGCTGCCATTTCTAGAGCTCTTGGAAGGGCCTTACTCTCAGACGAGGCCATTTCCTCCTTTCCAGTGTTTCAGGAGCCCATTTATTCAGAAGACAGGACTTAGAGAGCATGCTCGGCTGGAGGGTGTCTCAGGTATAGTCTGAACCCTCCACCAGACAGACGAGGGAACCGAGGCCCAGCCGTGGGGAGAGACCTGGTTCAGGCCGTGCGGTTTTTGTCCCTTGCCCTTTGTACTGCCCTACTGAAGCTCTGCAAGGCTGTGCCTCTGCAGGAGCACCCCCCTTGCTCCTGGCTTCTTTCTGGCTTCAAAGTTTGAGTCAGAAACTGCTAGTGAACGTGGACTTGGAGAGATTATCTCATCTCCCCTTATATCTCCAGGTGGATGTCTCTGAAGATAAATTCTGTTAAACTAAAATGATATCCTTTGGTCCCCAGGGATGTGAGAAACAACATTTTTTACTTTCCTGAATTTTCATTTGTGTCTTCACCAATTAGTAACTTTTCCCAGCCTCACTCATATAATTCTGGGGTCTATAGCCCCTCTGAGGCTGCCTCTAGTGAGTGGGACCTGAGAATAAAGAGAACAAAAGGGCATTGGACATTGTTTCTTTTGCTTTTGCCTGTAAGTAGAAAACCTCATAAACTGTGGCTTCAGCAAATGAAAGATACTGTTTTACCGATGAACAAGAAGTCCGGAATTGGCAGTTGCTGACTTGGTCTGGTTGCTCGAGGATATTGGGGCCAAGTTCTTTAAAAGCCTGCTGGCCTTATCCTCCTGATCACAAGATAGCTGCTACAGCTCCAGCCAGCACATTTGTGTTCCAGGTAGCAACAGGCAGAGGGATGGTACCTATATCAGGAAAAAAAAAAGTCTATTTCAGAAATGCCCATCAGACATCTGCTTAGATCTCATTGGCTTGGTCACCGCTGTGGAGTCTGGGAAGGCAAGTTTTCAGCTTTCCATCTTTCCAGGTAAAGGAAGACAAGGGAAAAGGGGGTTGGAGTAGGTGTGCTATGGGGCACCTTCAGGTTTTTATTCTGTTTTGTAGTTTCTCAGGGCAGTTCAGTTAGATCCGTGTGTCGCAGTGCACCCTAAGTCAGGTCTCAGTGGCCTGAGGTCTCACTGCAGTCATGTTTCCTGGCCGGGCAGAGGCGGTGCTGAGCCTTACACCCAGGATCCTAGCCCTCAGGTCAGGCCTCTTCCCTGACCCTCATTGTTACTTGGTACAGCAGGGTGAGGTCTGGTGCCACAGCAATCTCACGAGTCTCTTGTCTCCTAGGCCTAGCATCAGTGGAAGCCTACAGCTACAAGACCAACGAGTGGTTCTTTGTGGCCCCGATGAACACACGGCGGAGCAGTGTGGGTGTGGGCGTCGTGGAAGGTGAGGAGCAGCTTTGGGAGGCAGCCCTCCCCTGCTGCAGCCTGGTGCCCTGGCTCCATTCCTGCTGTCACCACCCTGAGTCAGACACCAGCATCCTGATTGGACGGATGAGGAAAGCTGGGACGCAGAGAGGTCAAGGTGCTGGCCCGAGGCTAGCAAGGGCCAGCTGCATTGGGGAGCATTCGAGGTGCCCAAGGGGTAACACCTGCGTGTCGCTGTGGCCACTTGTCAGTAGCTCTGTTACACGTTGGGGAATCCAGAGTCAGGATATAACCCAGGCGCATAAGGCAGTGGGGTGAGAGTTAACTGTGTCTAATTAAGTTTGTCCTCATATTCATATGTTGAATGTTAACAGAGCCTCTAGTGAGGTGGGCACCTCCAGGCTCGTTACTGTTACTGCAGGGCAGGTTGGGGTCAGGAAAGGTGGGCAGGGTGACAGAAGGGAGTGGTGCTATCTGGGGCCTGGTAGGAGTGCGCTGTAATTTATAAACAGCTTTGCATCCACTTTCTCGCGTTGCTCCTAAGACCGTCTTAAAGGAGCTAGGCAGGGCTTAGATTGTCTCCATTTCCCAAATGAATCCCAGGGGGTTAGTGGTGTACCCCACATCAGGGAGTAGTGCAGCTAATTCTCAAGCCCAGATGACTCCTAACCCAGTGCTCAGTCTATTGTGCTGTCCTCCTTCAGGCCATTAGTAGATGCTAATAGGGAAGAGGTTTAAAAATGTATGTGAATTCAACATATCAAAACATAGAGTATTATTTGGACTAAAATGTTAGACTCTGTGGGACAGAACTGCTTTGTTAATCTGTCCTGAGGGAATTTAGCTGGAGTGTCTGTGTATTTTGACGTGTGTGCAGACGCTCTCACATGTGCACGCACAAGTACACACACACACTGTGGGGAGAGCATAGGGTGCAGTGACTTAGACTTTAATAGAAGGATTCTGTTCTGTCACTGAACTTCTCTGTCCCAGTATTGTATAGTATAAATTTTCATTTAAAAGCACATTATTCTAACATACTAATCAAGTCATCTTAGTGAGTGCAAGGATTTTGTCCTCCTACCAAAATAAATTGTTTCTTGCAATCTCCTCCTCCTGGTGGAACAGAAATTGATATGCCTGCCAATTGTAAGTGCTTTGTCTAGCCACCTTCCCATTGCCCCCCTTGTTGCTTAGCCAGAAATATCAAACAATAGAGTAGGGGTTAAAAATAGCAAGTCCCTGTTAATAGAGTCAAGGAGAAACTTTGACTGACACAGGGTTGGAACAGTTGATGGGCATTAGAGGAGGTGCCTTCCTGGTAGTGATTTGAAGTTCTCCCCTGGACAAAGGGTCTGTGAGCATGTCGTGTGCATGGCAGAAGTGGTGTTTTGGAGCATGTCCTGTGGGCCCAGGGCAGACTGGAAATTTCTTTATCTTGTCCATCCTGAATTTGAAGCTCTTTTGGCTGTGGGTCACCTTGGAGCAGCAGAGAGTCCAACTTGCAGCTTTGATGAGAATGTTGAGGAGGATCTGAGGGGACTTAGCTTCGCCAGGGCCTTGTAGGCATGGCTGTCCTCATGGTCTCCACAGTACTCTCCTCATCATCCCCTTACCATGGCGATAGGGCCCAAATGACCCCGGAAGAGAAAGTACGGAAATCAGGTCCATTTGCTGCTGGCTGTCAGAAGAATCCCTACTTAGGGTAAGGGACAGTGAGGGTCAGCCTCTAGGCAGAAGCTCGCACAGAGTGGAGAGCAGGTGTAATGGGGAGTCGGGTTTGCAGGGCAACTTCAGGGGCCTCTCGTTCCCTCCACACCCCAGGCCTCACCGTGGAGGAGCTGCTGCACCAGGCTTTCCCCTGTGGCTCAGGGCAGAACTGGGGCGGAAGTGCCCCTTCCTTGGGAGGGCCAGGCGAGAAGGCTCTGAGGCAGAAAACAAAGCCAGGCTCAGTGATAGAAGAAGAAATAATTTTACATTTGGAAGGGCAAGAGTTCTGATGGTTTTGCCTAATTTGAACCTGGAAATCTCTAACTTGAAACTATTGCAGATTTTCACTTAATAGTTGTATTCTTGTTATTTCTCCATTAAGAAAGCACATAATGACAAAAAATTTTTTGATTAAGTAACCCTGTTAAGTGGGTTTCCATCTGGCGGTGTTTCAGATCCTCATTATAACTCCATGATCCCCCGTAGGTCAGAGGCCCACAGACACACACACACACACACACACACACACACACACACACACACACACACACACACCCTCCCACTTCATTCTGAGACTACATGTTCACACACACACACACACACACACACACACACACACACCCTCTCCCACTGCATTCTGAGACTACATGTTCACACACACACACACACACACACACCCTCTCCCACTGCATTCTGAGACTACATGTTCACACACACACACACACACACACACACACATACCCTCTCCCACTGCATTCTGAGACTACATGTTCACACACACACACACACACACACACACACACCCTCTCCCACTGCATTCTGAGACTACATGTTCACACACACACACACACACACACACACACACACACACACTCCCACTGCATTCTGAGACTACATGTTAGACCCCAAATGTTTGGATCTCTGCTCTGGCAGAGTTCAAATGCCAATTTCCTGCCTCATTGCCCAACCTCACTCCAAGCCCCAGGAAGAAATGATGCCCTTGGATAACAGTTTATGGGATTTTTAGTTTAAAATGGTGATGGTGCTTCAGGGCTCTTGTGCATTGCTCAGAGATCACAAGGGATCCTACAGGTCAGTTCCATCCACCCCAGCTCAGAGGGCGCACAGAGGGCTCCATTCACGTGTCCCACTTGCTGGGATGTGGATGGCGTACAAACCGTGGTGAAGACAGGATTTGGGTTCCCATTTTTCCACGTATGTTCTGTCCACTAGTATGAGCCTTTAGCCAGAAAGTCAGCCTGCCTGCCTACAGCTGGGGTTCTCTAGCTACTCATCTCTTTGGTGTCTTGTTCTGGAGAAGATCTAACATAGTTTGCCAGCAGGAGTATGCTGAACTCCAGCAGCACCAGGCCATAGCTTTCTTCTGGGTGTTTTGGGTGCTTACTTAGAAAGAGGCTCAGTACTGCCTCAGGGAGCTCATAGCTTAAGAGGAAGGAGAAATCTGAAATGTGAAGGATGCTTAGCCTGGTCTGTGATCCCCCCAGGGGAAATGGGTCCTGAACTAATGGAAGTGAGGGTGCCCCACGTGGGTTAAAGGTGGGGTTTCAGCCAAGCTCTGGTTCCATGACAGGGTCCCTGCCACCACCTGCAGCCGCTTTGTCTGTTCCAGGGAAGTTATATGCTGTCGGGGGTTATGATGGGGCTTCCCGCCAATGCCTGAGCACCGTGGAGCAGTACAACCCAGCAACCAATGAGTGGACGTACGTGGCAGACATGAGCACCCGCCGCAGTGGTGCAGGTATGGGGGAGCCTCGGGGTGCAGGCTGTATCTGATCTGCTCACAGGTGGGTCTGGAGACCAATAACTTCAACCTTATTTCGCCTTCCTCTTCTTCCCTTTTAATGTGTATGGTCCACTAGCACCTTTACAGCTTGACACAAGCACTTACAAGGTTGACCTTTGCCAGGAGATCACTTTGCTAGAGAACAGATGAGATAATATTCTTTTCATCATCATCTCTTCCATTTCTATGGAGGCCCCTGCATCTCTTGAAAGTGAAGGCTTGCTACACGGCTGGCACTGTCCAAGTAAGCATTTCCTGTGCTCCAATTTATTTAGTCCTCACCAGAGCCCCAAAAGACAAATGCAGTATTAATTCCACCTAACAGACCCAGAAAGCACATTGACCAGGGGGTGAGTAATTTGCCCGAGGTCACATAACCAGCAGAGTCAGGATTCCCACTAACATCTATTCTCACTTCCAAGTTAGCTTTTTGACCCCCAAGTTATTAGGGTCTCTTTCTTATGAATGAAGTGATAGGATGGCTGTCACCGTTTTCAGTGGAGAAAGCTAGAGCTTGCTTGCCTGGGGTCTCTGTTTTGGGGGTTGAAGGCCAAGCTGTTAATGTTCATATTTTGAGATGAACTTAGGTCTCCCCCACTGCTCCCCACACATCTCCCCCCACATCAGCCGCCCCCTGAAAGGGGAAGGGAGTGACTTCCCAAGTGCAGCCCACTTCTGCTTCCTGTTAGGTGGTTCTTTTTTGCAGGAAGTGGGGCAGCAGCTCCTTCGTCCTTGCCTCGTCCCCCCCACCACCTTAGAGGCCAAAGGAAAGGGTCTGAGGGGGCAGGCAGGGGCACCGGCCGTCAGGCACTGGCCGTCTGTCCCCAGTTCCCGTGAGGTGGTGACTGATGGCCAGTGTGGGCCTGTCAGGAAGGCCCCATGGCTTCTGGGAAGAGAGGCCGCAATCGGGAGTTTCTCCCCACATTATTATTCCTTTCTTTCTTTGTGTGTGTATATATTATTGAGGTTTAATGTTGGATACATTGTATTAGCTTCAGGTGTACAGCATAATGATTTGATATGTGTGTATATTGTGAAATGATCACCATAGTCTAAGTCTAGTTAGCATCTGTCACTGTACATAGTTACAGGATTTTGTTTTCTGGTGATGAGAACTTTTAAGAACTTCTCTCTTAACAACTTTTAAATATGCAATAGGGTATTATTCATTATAGTCACCATGCTGTACCTTATATCCCCATGACTTGCTTATACATTTTTTAACTGGCAGTTTGTTAAAACCTTTTGACTCCCTTCACCCATTGGGCCCACCCCCTACTCCTGCCTCTGGCAACCACCAATCTCTTCTCTGTATCTATGAGCTTGAATTTTTTTTTCTAAGTTCACGTGTAAGTATTTGTCTTTCTCTGATTTATTTTACTTAACTTATTTTACTTATTTTACTTAACATAATGCCCTCAAGGCCTTTCTTTTTTGTGTTTTTGAAGATTGAGTTGTGATCTCATTTTATAGTGCCACACACATGATATTTCCCCAGCATTCCTTAAATACTACGCTGTTTTAATATTTTTTAAGGACATCTGTGTGCTCACTGGATAGGGAAGAAAATGCTGTATGATTGCATTTAAGAAACATTTGTGTCTGGAATGCTGTTTCCCGGGGGCTTGTCTCTGCTGATCCTGACTGGCTGGCTCTTCCTGAACATGGAGCGGATGCCTGGCAGTCAGGAGGCCTGGCGTTGCTGCCGGTCTGCTGGAACTTGCCGTGAGACCTTGGGCAAGTCCCTTCCGCCTGTCTGGCTTCTGATGCCACAGATGGGAAGTGAGTGGCTTGCAGATACTCCTTTGGGCCAGTTCAGTTCGCACATCCCATGTTCTTCTCCCTTCCTGGATCTCTTTTAGTGATTTTGGTGTATAGAGTCATGGTAGAGGCTTTTTGTATTTCCCAGTAATCCTCTGTGACTTGAGGGGTGAGAGCAAGTTCGAAGCTCAGGGATGTAGGGGCAGCTCATCCAGGAGGAGGGGAACAGTGCTAAGATGTGTGGCTACTTCTAAAAACAGCTCAAGCAGAAAGTGTGGAGGGGCGGCCCCATGCGGAGAACCGAGCACAGGCTTGCCTTAGGTAGGCCTGGCTCATCTGGGTGAGGCTGCCTGTGCAGGTGACGCCGCTCAGCTTCTGCCCGGCTGCCGAGGGTTTACTGCTGAGCAGAGATTTACTTGGCCCATTCCTGCCCCTCACCCGGGCTGGAGGCCCTAGACGGTGACAGCCCTGCTGCCTGTGTCCCAGAGAGGCACAGTGACCTCCATTCAGGGAATGGGCTCTCTCTCAGAGATGGGCTCTTTCCTCACATTACCATCAAAGCCCTGGTCTCCGGCTCCCGGGTCGGCCTCTGTTCAGTGCTGGATGTCCCTAAGACTTGGGGAGGCCTCACTTCCGGAGTTGGGAGCCCTCACACTTGTCATGGTGAGTGTTCTTTGCTGGCTGAAGACTCAGAGATTCCGGCCTTTGGCCGTCTGAGGCCCTTAGAGGTTCTGGGAGCCCCTGTGGCACTAGGTCTTGGAGCCTGTGTGTGAATGTTTACAGAGGAGGCTGCAAAGGGCATCAGTGCCCCTGAGTGCCTGGAAGGCCACTTGCTTCCTCAGCAGGTGTGGGCAATGCCACAGAGGGGTGTGGGACAAAGGGGCCAACTCTGGGTCCCACCGTGTGCTGGTTCCTGCTGCACATGCGGAAGGAGAAGGCGAGGCAGCTTGGAGCAGTTTTATTAAGCCTAAGGCCATTAGATAGCCATTGTTGATGCAACACCGCCCTCTGCTGTCCATTTAGGGCAACTGTGACGAACCACTAGCACACCGGCATAGTTGCTGGATGGGATTTTACATAGTTGGTTGTTTGCAGGAGAAACACCACCACCGTCAGGCACAGGAAAACAGACTTGGTAAGACAGAGTCCTTGCCCAGACGAAGTTTATGTTCTAGAAATCGAGTCCTTGGGTCTGAAACTTGGCTGTGCATCCCAGTCACCGGGGGCACTTGCCCTGGTTCCTGACCAGGGCCTCTGGGAGTGAGGTTCTGGAATCTTATCGTTTCAAAATCTCTCCACCTGATTGAGATGTAGCCCATCTGTGGGGTGGAGTAGTCCGTGGGCCACTGGAACTGCCCATCTAGTCCAGCGCCTTCACTTGACAAATGCAAAAACTGAGGCTTAGAAAGGGGAAGGTTCACAGGCAGGGCAAGTTCGAGACACAGGTCCGGAACCCAGGTTGTCCTGGCCACCGGGTCAGTTGCTGTTTCTCGGGTACTACCCCACCCTCCTTCATTCTGGCTTTGATTTCTTGACTTGCATTAAAAGATTTTAAAAGGTTGTGCTAAGACTTGTAAATGAAGCAGTCAGTCCTGGGACTCAGCTCAGGCCTATCAACATATCGTGAGTGACTTAATGCCCCTGTGCAGTCTAGGAGGAGAGCAAGTGGGCAGAAAGCACAGCTCCTCCTTTAAGACAAACAGGGAGGCCTCTGCAGTAATGATCTCCGACACCTGCTGTGTGGCTAGGTTCTGTTTTTAATTCTTTTTACCCATCTAAGATAAGGCTGAGGAATATAAGCAATACAATATTGTAGAAAACTAGGCAACATAGGTAAGGCAAAGAAGAGCACAAATGTAATTTTACCACCTAGAAATAACTACTTTTAATGTTTTGGTGGATTTTTCTCACTTTTTTTTCTTTGCCTATGTGCCCTCTCTCCCCATTTTATACATACATTACATATATATTATATATGTATATTTATGTTTCTTTAAATAGGGGATCATATCTGCTTTATCTTCCAAGGTTTTGATGTTAAGCTTATGAGGCAGGCAGGGTGCCATTGTATTTGTCTTACAGGTGAGGACCCTGAGGTCCAGGGGAGCAAAAGAGCCCTCCCCGGTCACCGTGCTGGTGACAGCTGTCCGGGACTGCACGCCAGGCCTCCTGGTTTCTGGCCCCTGTAGTCAGCCTGCGGCTGGAACTCTGTGCTTTGCCTTCCAGGGGTTGGTGTCCTCAGCGGACAGCTGTACGCCACGGGCGGCCACGATGGGCCCTTGGTGAGGAAGAGCGTTGAGGTTTATGACCCTGGAACAAACACCTGGAAGCAGGTGGCAGACATGAACATGTGCCGGCGCAATGCAGGTAAGGTGGCTGCTCTTTCCTTCTCCCCTTGGGGGTTGTGAGTCTTTTCTCTCTGCAAACAGAGAGCTTTAAAAATGAGGCAGTTGGGGGGACTCCCAGAGCCTGGGCCCAGCTTGTGCCCTGAACAGGGAGCATCCATTTGCCAGGTAGGCTCTGGGCTAGGAGAGGAGGCAGCTTGGAGCCCCAACAGCTAGCCGCAGGGCCCCCCACTTAGATGCAGTGGCTCCTTCCCTCCAGTGAACGGTGGCGACTTTCAGGGGCACACAGACACAGACTCAGAAAAGCCCTCCGGTTGCCATCGTAGCCCCCTGCCCATTGGCTTTGTTGGGTAGCTGAGCACAGGGCTGTGTGGACATGGCCAGAAAATGACACTTGGTTCTATCTTTTCTCTGCCATTGCCTGACTATGAGAACCTCTCCCTCCCCGCTGAAAACAATCTCATCCTTTTAGGGGTAACCAGACCTGTGATTGGTTCTCTAGGGGGAGCAGTTCCCCTAGTCCTCTTTGTACTCCCTGTCTCTCCTTCCCTTCCGTCCCCCCGTTCCTTCCCGTGGGAATGATTTACCACAGGGCATTCAGGCTTTTATTCCTGGGGCCTGATGCCCCTGTTAGACGGTTGCTCTTTAGAACTTGGCCCTGTGAGTCATGTGGTATTATTTCGCTTTATGCCCCCTCACTCAGTGAAAGCGTTGGTTTAGCTCAGCTTCCCAGGCTGGAAAGAAAACACAGGTAACTATCAGGCAGATTTATTTTCTTTATACTCAAATTACCTGTTTGCTGAACCCATTTGTAGCTGATTTGTTGAAAGCGTAAACAGTGGACTTTATTAATTTGCTCACTGCCTTAAGCTGCTGTGATGATATAACTTGGCATGTGGCCTTAAGCCACAGGAGCGAGAAATTACAGACCCTCAAGACAGCTAGTCTCTGCAGAGCCTGAGAACTAAGTTTAGATGTGAATGTGTGAGTACACACACATTTACATAGAGCTAGTTCTATTTTTTTATAGCAGAAATGGAATCACACCATCGTGCAGTTTTATAACTTGCTTTTTAAATCTGTAACTGTCATAAATGTATTATCATAGAACTAAATATATTTACATGATAGTACTTTAAATGGCTATATCATAATTTAAGTAACCAGTCTATTGGACATTTATTTCCATCTTTTCTGTAAGTAATGCTTTAGTTATTATAAGTGGTCCTCAGAGCTAATCGGTAGACACACCTAAAATTTCTTTAGAATAAAAGACCAGAAGTGAAATTTTTTAGTCAGAGGGAACGCATGCGCTTTTGATGCCATCCTGGAAGGTGCTGCTTTTTATACTCTCACCAGTATTTGAGTGTCTTCACCAACACTAATCATTACTACTTTTGAGCATCACCAATCCCTTAATCTAGCTTTGAAAGAATATGTCCAGTATATTGGACTATGGCCTTTTAAAGTCTTGATGAGCAGTAATTATATTTTCCTGCTTGAGTCGCTGTTGCCCGAGACCCTGCGCCAACACCAGCTCCCTCTGAGCGCAGGGTGGGAGGGTTGCCCCTGCCCTGGGGACTGTGTGCATGCAGACTCCGTTCTGTGAAGGAATCATAGACCCAACCATGAGCGCCACAACAGCGCGCAGTAGGAGCAGCACGCATGAACTCCCCCATTGCTTTTTCCCGTGGCGCGTACGGGCAGGCAGCATGCAGTGGAGGGGCCTGATGCCATGGTGCCGTGCACAGCACAGGGTCGGGCTGGCTGGGAGCATCCGCGGGACCGTGTGGGTGTGAAAGCTCCCCCGTCAGAACAGTGAAAAGCGTCACTTCCTCGGAGCCCACCGACTGTCAGTATGTTCTTCCCTTGCGCACACTCAGACCTGGGAGCCAACTCTCCATTTTCCATGGACGGGAACAAGCGTGCCCCCGGGGCAATCTGGATTTCTCTCTCATCTCTCCCCTTCCCCTGGTGCTCCTGCTATAATGTCCCCTGTGGTCTCTGTTTGCTTCCAAGGGGTCTGTGCAGTGAACGGGCTCCTGTATGTGGTCGGAGGGGATGACGGATCCTGCAACCTGGCCTCAGTGGAGTACTACAATCCCGTCGCCGACAAGTGGACGCTGCTGCCCACCAACATGAGCACGGGGCGCAGCTATGCGGGTCAGTGTGCTGTGCCCCCGCCCCCACGCTGGGGCAAGGGGCGGGGCAGGGGCAGGTGTGCTGGACTTGGGACCGAGTGCCTCCTCTAGGGATGGCAGATGACTGGCACATGTCACCACGGCTCCATCTGTGCCCACGACAGACACTCATACCTGAACGTAGCCTCACATCTCTTAACACCATGTTCCAAGGAGCCACTTCCAACTGATCCGCATTGTTAAGAGGTTTTAGAATTTCATTGCCGTGCCGGGTTTGTTTTGGGCCAGGCTCCCAGGTGGGATAAGATCCAGTTCTTGCTTTCCAGGAATTCAAATGGAAAGGTAAGACCTGCCTATACAAAACAGGAAATACGATATGATGTACACATAAGTCCTAAATGGAATGTGCTACCCAGTACAGGCTTTGGGACATGACTGGTGAGGGCCTCCTGGAGGAGAAGGGGCTTGATTAAACCTTGAGGGTGGGTCACAGTCACACAGCCAGCTGCCCTCTGCTGCTGCCCCCTCCCTGCACCACAGGCCAGTGTGTTAGGTGCAGTGCATGTGTTTGCTAGCATCTTTCCAGAAACCCTCTGGTTGAATGGGACTATATCCTCCCATTTTACAGATGATGAAGCCGAGGTGTGGAGAGCTTAAGTAACCTGCCCAAAACCACATGAGTTGAAATATGACAAAGTCAGAATTCAAACCCAGGTCTGACTCCTGAGTCCATGCCCTTTGTGTTGCCCTAGCTCAGGGGGGCTGGAAAAGTGTTCCATGCAGGAGGCTGGAGGGAGGAGTAAGGAGTGAGGCTGATGGGGAGGCTTATTCCTGGGGAGTATGAGGTGGTTTGGTGAGGTTCGGGGTGGGGGGGGTCAGAGTGGGGGCTTCTGAGGTCGGGGGTCTATTGGGAGATGAGGAAACACATACCCACCAGGTAGCCCAGCTCCTTTGTCTAGTTTCCCAGAAACTGGAATAGGCAGCGCTAACGTTTATTTATTGAGCACATACAACATGCAAGGCATTATCCTAAGCATTTTAAGTCATTATCTTGTTTGTAGCTAGACTCCAGGGGTATTCTTACCCCCATTTTGCACTGGATATGTTCATTGTTTTGTCTCACTTGGGTTTCAGTGCTGAGGAAGATGGTGCCATTGAGGCTAAAAGGGGCTTGTATCATATTCTGTCAGCACAAGGCTTCAATTGCAAGGAACTTACTTCACTTTTTTCCTCATTTAGAATTTTTCTGAACTGAATATCAGAGATTTTAGAGGCATTTTGTCTCAGAGTGATTCTCTTTTCATGGTTAATTATCAGAACTAGCACTGTCATTTTCTTCTGGAAACTGTCATAGGACGAGAGGGCGTTTTCTAGTTCGAGGCAGTGGGGCCAGTGAGGAACCCCACTTGGCTCCGTGTGTGCCCAAACGAAGGGGAAGGTTCAGCTGTGAGTGGTTAGCATTGTATCCATGTGCTGAATATTTCTTGCCAACTTCTTTATTGTCTGCCCACTCCAGAAGTCGCTGGGAAGGAGTCAAGCAAGTGTGCAATTTGTGTTCAAACCCACTGACTTAACAAATCTATTATCTTAGAATCTAAGGAAATGGCCTGAAACACAAAGATTTATGGACAAAGTTATTGGGGCATTATTTATAATAGCCCCAAATTTGGGAACTACTTAATGTCTAGCATGAGGGAAATAGTTA
Source organism: Manis javanica (assembly GCF_040802235.1). Classification (NCBI taxonomy): domain Eukaryota; kingdom Metazoa; phylum Chordata; class Mammalia; order Pholidota; family Manidae; genus Manis; species Manis javanica. The sequence goes on along the minus strand of NC_133169.1, from coordinate 84,913,647 downwards.
AATAATCTGTGGAATATTTATACAGTGGAAGCGTTTTTAAGGTCATGAGAAAATGTTTGTGACAGACCTGATGCAACAGGTAAGTGTGTGCCGTATGATCCCAGCCACGTAGTCCTGCACACAGATGTTTGAGTAACTCCCGCTTCAAGAAATGGATATCGGAGTCAGATCTGAATTTGAATCCCAGCTCTGCCAGGCCCTGGGACTTTGGGCAAGGTAATCAATCTGAGGGAACCTCTGTTTTCTCATTTGTAAAATGAGAATAAAATTAGCAAGCCTCTTACAGCTGTTGTGAGGTAATATGTGGAAAGCACTTAGCATAGTGCCTGCCTGGTACAAAAGCAACCCCCTCAGTAAATGATCAGGATTATTTTTTTGAAGGCAGAAAATATTCCAAAAATATAATGGTGATTATCCTTGTATGAAGGGATATTTTCTTCCTATGTGTTCTTCTGTGTTTCCAAATTTCCCATAATGAGATCTTACTTTTATAACCAAAAAGAAGGTTTATATAAAAAAGCAATACAGGAGACTGCTTTTTAAAAAAAAATGCTACCTTGTAAAAAAGAAGCCAGAGGCACAGGCAAGATCTTCTCAAGGTCAGTGGCACATCTGGGTCTGAGGACTTGGGTACTGCCGTCCTCTAAGCTTCTCTGTCTGTGTCTTTGTGCAGCAATGAAATGGATGTCTTAGCTGAATCTCATCATTGAGGCATCCTGGGGTTTCTTGTAACAATGTTCTCTCAATCCCATCTTCAACCAGAAGATTTTATAATTGTAGGAATATGTTAAAATAAGGTTCCAGTTGCACCTTGCCTGTAGGTTAGGATTTTGTTCAGCTGCAGGTACCAGAAAAACTGAAGATACTTACTTACATAAGGAAGGAGGGTATTTGTCTCAGGGCTGGCCTGATGGCTCTGACTGTAAGTGAAGAATGCAGTTTCTCCTTTCCTTTCTGTGGGGCCAGGCTTGTCAGGCACTGCTTCTGCCCCTTGGGCCTTGCGGGAGGGCTCTTCCAGGCAGGGTGAGGGGCCCAGCACAAGTTGCAGCGCCGTCAGACTTACAACCGTGTTGGCGGGACCTGGGCCTCACGGCACGTCCAGCTGCAACGTAGTCTGGGAAGCTGAGCTCATAACTTGCCAGCCTCTATGACAGAGGACAGCAGGCAGAACGGGTGTTGGCTGAATCAGCCTACGGTAGCCACCACAAAGCCTCTGTCCATTAGTGAGATCTTAGGGTCATACATGGATTTACAAACTTAGCTGTTGAGTATGGCTTAACTTGGCTAAAACTGCAACATGTACAGATTGCTCATTCAAGTACAGGGTTTGGCACTGGAGGGACCTTTCAGTTAGATGACATTGAATAGTATGGGAACTGAGCCCAAAGACCTAAGTGGACCTGCCTGAGGCCACAAGGCAGCTTGTCTGGACCCAGAGGTAGGGCCGGAATTCAGTTTTTCTTACTCCTGTGAAGTCAGTCCATTGTTCTTTTTATTTCATATCAGTGTCTTCTAAAAGTAGGCAGGAACTGCGCATTCCTTCTCTTAAAGTGATACAAATGGAGATCGTTGCTGCCTGTGGGCACCCAGGAGGGTGCTCAGCACCGCTATGCTGAGTGCTGGGGTGGGGAGGGCAGACGCTGCAATGGGACGTGTGATCGCATGATGGTGCACGTGAGGCCACCGCGTGGTGCCGAGGGACTGTGCTCGTGGGTGTTGGGTGTCTCGCTGGGACTTGGCTGTTAGAATGGGGAACAGCTGGCTGCGGGCAGCCCAAGACCATAGGCCCTTTGATATATGGATGCAAATGGTGCCAAATGGTGCCCATTGCCCTTGGCTGTGCAGGAGGTTTTGGATGAATGAAGTCCTTGGGCCTCTGAATAACTGAAGAAACTAAGAGGGTAACTTTCTGCCCCTTTCATCGTAGGTGTCGCTGTGATTCACAAGCCCTTGTGATGCTGACTCCCACTGACAGGCCGTAGAGGAAGGGCGGGACGCTGAGACTCAAGAGCAGCGGGACCGTGACAGCTGGGCACCCCCCGCTGCAGGAGCCCGCGGGGCAGCGAGGACTGCCCTCCTCTGACTCGGCAGCGTGGTGTTTGCTGTGAAGATTGGTGACCTCACCTCCTGCCCCCCTGAGGTGTTCTGGCCTCTGCCCTGAGCAGTGGGTTCCTGATAGCTCCCGGTGGCACCGGTGGGGTTTTTTTTGTGTTTCTACAGGGACAACAAAGAACCTGAACATGTGTGTGTGTGTGTGTTGTGTGTGTGTGTGTGTGTGTGTGTGTGTGTGTAGAACACGGTGTTTCACTAAGGGGTGTGTGTGACAGTCCACTGGATTTCTTTACTACTGATCCTTTTGCTATGCTAAAAATCAAATCACAGAAACCTCTTTTCTGGATTTGCTCCAAATGGACCTTGAGACTACGAAAGTGGTTGTCTTCTGGAGGTCCAGTTGGACAAGCCAGGAGTATCCAGAAATGACCGGCAAGAGGGGCAGTGCTTTGCCCATGCCCACAGGCCGGCCTCGACTTCGCGCGCCATCTGCAGAAGAGCTGGGCATCCTTGAATGGCACTGTGCCCTCTATGTGCTGGAACTAGGAGTGAATGTGTGTTCCAGCCCCTTAGCTGGGCACCTCTCCTTGGCCTCTGCCCCAGGGAGCACATGACAACTGCCCAGTCTGTGGGCCACTGGCCTTTGATGTTGTGGATTCCAGGTGTGGGAGATGTTGTGTCTCTTCAGCTGGAAAAACTAGCTATTCAGAGAGTCCGTGAGTAACACACTGGTGGAAAAATATATACATCAAAAACAACAAACCAAAGTGGTAAGGCCTCAGTCCCTGCCTGTACTGGTCTCAGGACCCTACTTCTGGGGTTTCCCCAGACGGGACAGTCCCACTTATACTTACTATCCAGACTTAATCCCATTTTACTCTTAAGAGTGTTCTGGGTTGGAGGATATGGAAAAGGTCACCCTGCCTCCGAACTGAATGACAGCTTTGCCCCTGCATTGGGTGGAGTCCTGTGTGGTTTAGACGGATATGGATGACTTCAAAGGAGTACATGGCTGAAGCTGGCCCTTGGCACTTTATGACAGTGGTCAAGTCTGTCTGATATTCTTGTCTTCCTTTCTTGGGCTCTGCCCCAGCCCAGGGCCAGGACCCTTTCTCCAACCCTCAGAACATCCCCTCCTCCCTGCTTCCCCTGAGAGGGAGGAGACGGTGATGGGCTCTGGACATGTGATCTCTCTCAGGGGTATTTGCATTTTAAAAATGGAGCGTGATGAGAACTTTGCTAATTCACAGGTAGAAATTACCAATGACAGAACTTCAAGCATCTGGAGCAGGTGGTATTTGATGGCACATGGAGTCATTTGCATTAAAAAAAAAAAGAGAACCTTAAAGTTGTGCTTTTCCTAAACTAGCAAGTTGCTTATGTTGGAATTTCTGGCATAAGGAGGGGAGGTCTTATGTCTGGAGAACAGTCTCATACCTCGGGGGCTGGGGTTCAAGCCTCCCTGACGTCAGGGTCCACCTATAGGGTGTTGGAAGGCTTTATGAGCCCTGATGTTGGACTTCTGATATAACTGGGCCACTTCCTGCAAGGAGGCTGGCATCCTGCCCCCCAACTGACCCTGCACTTAGAAAGCCAGGGGCCTCCCTGGCGAGCTGGCCACTTTGTGTATTTACTGAATATGTACTGTGCACTAAACACTCAACTTCCTTGAGGTGGAAAACTGCTCTTCACTTATCGAGCAGATGTTATTTCAGTGAGACATTCGGAGAGCGCTGAGACGTTCAGAATTTTTAGTGGCCTTGGGAAGAAGTGAAAATATCCAGCTTCTGTGGGCCTGGAGCAAGTGCCTCCTCCGGCGTGCTTTCAGCTGGGCGCTCTGGTCATGACCTAGCACTGCGGACGGCTGCGGTTTCAGAGCTCTGCCTGGCTCCGGGGGGAAGCTGATGGAATGAGCTTTTTGGTTCCAAATGTTTTTCCTCCCTCTCTGAGGAAGGTTTGGGACTTTGTTTTGGTGTGTGGTGGGGATGAGGTTGGGGTTTGGAGTCTGGTGTGTGCTATTCACACAGCTCCTGACTTCAGATGAAAGGTGAATTCCCCATTTCCTCACCCAAAACTGAGGAACTGGACTTTCATGCTTATGTGGGGGAGGCTATTGTGTGTCATTTTCCCAGAAAGGACCCCTTTCCCGGAAGCTAGCCAGCAGTGTTTTCTGCTTTTGGAGTTTCGCTGTTAGTTCCACCTCCGGTCTCTCTTCTAGGAAGCAGTGCACCTGCTGGTCGCGCTGCTGAGGCTGGCTCCACTTCCTCCTGTGTCCTTTTTCCTGGGGACTAGAACACTGGTGACGTCAGTGCCAAAAAGCCAGTTTGCTCTGGCTGCCCACAGATGCCATCTGAAACCTGATCTCTCGTTACCACCCGGTATGAGTCTCTCTCCACAGTGGACACAACAGACTTATTTTCAAGTCTGTGCTGGTCATATGCTGGGTGGCCGCAACTGCTTGTGACTGCAGCTTGGCCAGTGGTGCATCTGAAATCTGATCACAGTGGTGAAATGGAATTGTCGCCCAAGGTTAGAAGCAGCTTAAGACGCCACTGGGATACTGATTTGGTCAGCACAGAAGTGAGACTCCAAATTCCAAAGTGATTTCTCAAAAGTACCCAATGGCATCTCTCCATCTAAAAAGTTGCAGTATTATGCAAATGACAGTGACCTCATTTTCTGCTATGCAATAAGAATACTTAATTCTATTTCATGACAAACCAGTTGCAATATCCCCTAAGATGCTTTTTGAGCTGTCTTACTTTGATATCTGTTGTGTAATGTTTGATATTCCTGAGCCAGATCCTTTCAAAGATTGTCTTTTTATAAAATTGAAGCTATAGCTTTCAGGCTGAAATTTTAATGTAGATATTTTTATAAGATAATTTTTTTCAGAATATTTGAATTGCTTTTTATTTTCCAAGATGATGAAATAGTATGCTCTCTAAAGCCATTCACTCTCAAACGTAGCTCACACCTGCAGCTATCTTCCCTTTGCTTCTCGCCATCCAAACACTGATTGTCCAGTAGTTCCTGGTAGACGAGTCTCTTTGACTTGGAGTCTTCTTTCTCACGCCGTAGTTAGGAGAGATCGCTGAAAAACACCATCACCCATGTTTCTGGAATTGCTTAGGGACTCAGATTTTGCCCGACTCAGCACTTAACCCATCTGTATTGCCAGTCTGCTCCTTTGGGAGTCCTCCAGAAAGGGGTGAGGCTGGTTGGCCCTCTTCCTGGCAGCTGTCACTCACTACCTAGCACTGAGCCTGACCTGCTGTGGTGCTGAGAAGCCCCAGGGAAAGGCCTGCCCGCCACCATCCTCCCAAGAGGGTCCTAGGTCCTGCAGACCAGTCCTCATTCTTTTCTGTCCTCTTGTTCTTCTGAAGCTTCCAACAGCTTGGGGCCTTTGCTGCTGGGTGACATCCCCTTTGGAAGCAGCTTGTCTGTGAACTTGCAAAGAGGGCTCACTCCTCATGTCCTCATGATCTCCATGTGTGAGGCATGTGCTCCGCAGACGCTCCCACTACACTTACAACTTCCTTGTTTCTTGAGCTGTGTTTATATTCTAGGCTCCATTTTGTGTATTTATGTGCCATTAGCCTCATCTCGAGAAATCTTTATTTTTGTTATTGGGACAGGTGCTGTTTGAATTGCGTCCGTGCTTCCCCGTTTGCACCTGGTTGGACCAAGTTGGGAAGCCGAGCAAACTCGTGTTCCGGTTAGCTGGAGTTTTAAAGGCTCTGTTTGCCTGGAGAAGCAAAGGAGGCTGGAATGTATTTTTTTAAAGTGTTTGCACTGCTTAGAATCCTCAGCCCCTCATGTTCAGCCGCGCTGCGTGTCTACTGACCAAGGAGAGCCGGCAGCACTTCCAACATTCGGGCATGGAAGAGCCTTCTTGTCGTGGGTATTCACCACCTCAGAGCCCCCGTGCAGACTCATGGGTTATGGCATCAGCCCTGGCAGGCATTCATGGCACTCTGGTGTTTGGAGAAACAAATTGCCCTCGTGCTGTGTTCTTGCCTTTGGTTATGAGATTGCAAATTATTTTTCCCCTTTCCAGTGGCAATAAAGGGCCCTTTCTGCACTTCTTGATCGATTTGTACATGATGTGTTAAATACTTACTTTGAAGTATTTACGACACTGCGTGTATGTCCCTGTGGGTGCCCGCAGGCAGGCGGGCCTGATCGCTGGCGCCCCACACAGCACATCGCATGACAGGGTTCCTCACCTGGTGGCCTCTGCTTGTGTGTTAGGGACCATGTACCTTGTGAGAGAACACTTGTCCCCTGCTCTATCATTACCGTGACAGCTGAAGAAACCGTTGCTCAAATGTATTATTTAACAGGAGTTGAGTTCTAGTTTCCCATACTTTGTTACTTTAATTTTAATAAAAGCGGAACTGTGAGAACCTTTCTCAGTATTTCATTTCTGTGGCCCAGCCTCTCTGCTATGTCTCAGATGTGCAAAGGATAGACTTATTCGTGTGTGTCTTCAGGTTAAAAATATCTTTTTTTCTTTAAGATCTGCTTGTCAGGGCATGGGTTCCTTTGGTCTCTATTCTCCAGCCCCAGTGCAGGGCCGGACCCATAAAGCCCCTCCTCAGGGTTCGGTGGTGTGGGCGGCTGCCTGGTGACCACTGCCAGCTGGGTGTGCCAGCCTCGGGCACGGGGCAGGGACAATGTAAGTAAGCATTGATTTTCGGAAATTTTTTAGAAAACCTAGAGACTTTATAGGCATTTTGTTATATATTTTTATTATTAAATATATAAATATTAACAATATTGTATTAAATCTATACACCTGTTTACTAAATATGTTTATACAATATTGATATATATAAAGTAATAATCATAGCTCACATTTATTGAGTATTATGTGCCAGGCACTTTTCTAGGTGTTCTTTTTATTTACATCAACACACTTAATCCTCATAATGGCCCCCCAAGTTACTGTCACTACCTTTGCTTTACAGATGAAGATACGCAGTGCAGAGAGCCTCAGCCTGCCCGTGGGCTGCGAAGGGCGGGAGCCGGGATACGGGTCACACAGCAGCGTCTGCGGCCTTAGTCCTACAGCCGTGATTAGGTAATGGGAGGAGGGGTGCTGAGGAGCGCCGAGGCGAGGATGGTGCCAGGCGTCCCTGAGAAGTGCACGCGTGGCTCAGGAAAAATACTGAGGCCCAAGACTCAGGCCAGCTGGACCAACAGCGTCCCCGTCTTCCATCGATGGCTACTGCGATGATGATACCAGCAGCCGCTACTGATTGCCTACTCGCTTTATGCCACACACCCTGCTAAATGCTTCGTGATTACATCTTTAATCCCCATGGCCATCGCCGAGGGAGGTGGCATTGCCACTCTGAAGGCTGGGTGTTCCCTGAGGGTGGCCCTGCCTCGCCCTTCTCTGGACCCCTCCTCTCCGGTACCTGGGGTCACTGGGAGCCAGGTCTAGAGAGTAAGACACCAGCTAAGCAGGGCTTCGCAGTATGGGAGGCGAATCTCTCACGAGGTGGGCCTGGGGACTTACCAGAGCTACCATTCTCAAATCCGCCTGCTCGGGGACCTGGGCTCCCCTTCTGATTGACAGACTGAATGGTCCCAGGCTCCGTGGAGATGTGAGAGGCTCTACCCTGTGCCAGGGGACAGTTGGACAGCCCAAAGGGGTCAGGCTCCTAAGCCAGACCTAAGGGACCAGTGGGAACCTTTTGGCCAGATCCCTCCCCATGTTTAGAAAAGTAGATTTTGAGCTTCCAGGAGGCATCGCCTGTTGGCTTCCTCAGGATCTCAGGTGCCTGGCACTTGATCAGTGCTCAGGAACTATTTACAAGAGAAAGAGCAAAGGCCTGAGGATGCCCCCCACTCTCTCCTTTCCCCTGGGCTGGGCCCCAGAGGTGGCCTATTCTTTCACCCCACACAGCCGAGTGAAGAGTGGGAGGGCTGGCGCTGCTCCCTCTGCGTCTATGGAGCAGTTGACCTTCTCAGAGTAATGAGGGCAGACGTGTTTGAGCGCCACGACAGCCTTCCAGTGGGGCGGCGAGGCCAGCAGGAATCTGTGTCCCCCTGGGGCAGAGGAGGCCCAGAAAGGTGAGCCTGAGCATGTGCCCCGGCAGTGAGGCAGACCGGGATGGAAGCTGCTGCTGTTCTGACACACAGTTGAGTTGAAGGTTCAGCCTGGGAAGAGGGCTTTTCTGCAATTATTTCAATAATCACAGCAGCTAGCTGCTCTTCCACGTTTTCTGTGTGCCACGCCCCATGCTGAGCACTTTAATTCCCCATGGCGCTTGGCCGAGGATCACAGGATCACAAGGGCTGCCTGGCTCATGAGGCCCTGTCCTCCTGCTGAGGCAGCTTGCTGAGCTGTGGTCCTCAGATCCCGGAGGGCTGCACCCTAGGGGCGCATTCTGGAGCCGGGAGGGCACCAGTGCCTGGCCCTCAAGGAGCAGCTGGGAGCCAGGCTGGAGACGCAAGCACACTGGCCAGCCTGGGCCTGCCCACTCTGGGCCTTGCCGCTGCCTCCAAGAGAGCCCTGGCAGGGGGCTGATGGGCTAATGAGTGCTTTGAGCACACGCACCTTTCCCTCCCCTCCACCTGGTTGACCTGGTTTCCTGTTATCCAGGAGGTGTTCCAGAGTGAAATCATATTTGGTAGTTTTTTACCAACTTGTTTTTCTGCAGTTTACAAATAGCGTCTTTTGAACCTGGCTAGTTGGATTTTAATACACAGTCTTTGTTTCTGTCTGCCTCGTGTGATTCTCACTGAGCAGCCTGTATTCCCCGTAGCCCATCCCTTTCCCCCCAGGTGGCTTTCCCCACAATGCACCACAGCAGGGCCCACGGGAAGGGGCATCTGGCTGTAACTTTAGATGTCTGTCAAATCCAGCCCCTGAATTTGCAGATGGGGAGACAGGGGCCTGGAGCTGTAGAAGGCAGCTGGCTGTTGTCGCCTGTTAGTGCCTGAGGTGGAGCCTGGTCGCCGGTGAGACCGGTGGAGGCTCCGGGGCCCCTTCCGCCTGCCTGCACCAGAGGTTGCTCTGGGGCTGAGGAAAGGCGGTGGCTGCAGGCCTGAAGGCCGTGACTCTTTCGGGCCGGGACACAGGAGAGGGGTCCTGTCGTGGCAGGCCCGGCCTCTCCCACATTCCCTTCCTGTGGTCATTCCAGCTTCACAGCTGGTCCGGGCTCCTGGGTGGCTTGGAGGGCCCAGCTCTCTCCACGGGAGTCTGCCACTGGCCCAGGGCAGAAGGCGCCCTTGTTCACAGCTCTTTGACCTGCAGGGCGCTCCTGTCTCTCTGGGATTCAGTTCCTCATCTGAAAGCTGAGGCTCTTGTATCCGTACAAGCATTTCGTTGCTCTGTCCTGTTCTTGTTCCCACTTGACTGGTGGGGAGGAGATGCCCAGAGGCTAAGCGATGGTGGGGAGCTGGGTTTGAACCCACATCTTCCATGGAAGTAGTTTTTGATAATCTCTGTCACACATTTTTCAGCATACATGATGAAGACGTTTTGAAGAATCCCCTAACTGTAGGCTCTGCGAGGACTGGAAAAGGCAGCTTTACATGACTTCCCTTCCCTTTATTTCTCTTCCCTGTCCATCCCAGCTGCCTCTAGGAGAGACCTCCCACCCCGTCTTTCCCAGAGCTGGGAATCTTTCTTTCCCCTTCACAGTTTGTTCAAAAAACAGTTATTCACTCAACAAAAAAATTCTCAGCACCTACCTGTGCTAGGTACTTGAAATGCAGCTCTGCCAACAAAGCAGATGGTCCCTGTGGACATGGAGGGTAGAGTTTTGTTAGGGACACAGTCCGTGAACAGCAGGGACAGTATGGTGTGCTAGCGGGGGTGGGCGTGGGAGTGAAGAGAGAAACACACCCACAGAGAGACAGGCGAACTCAGGGCCCTGGGGAAAAGGGTGTAAGGTTCGTACAAAGCAAGAGAGACTGAAACATGCCAAGACAGAAATGGGGAGACAGGAACATAATGAGAAGGATGCAGGCACCCACATGTGTGCATGGGTGTGCACACATGAACACAGGCACACACTCATGCACACAGGCATGCACACATGAACACAGGCACCCACAGTGCACACGGGTATGCACACATGAACACAGGCACCCACATGTGCATGGGCATGCACACATGAACACAGGCACCCACACGTGCACACGAGCCTCCACACATGCACACGGGCCCCCACACGTATACATAGGCACCCACATGTGCACACAGGTGCCCACACGTGCACACAGACATGCATATGCATACGTATATAGCCAGAGAAGAGCTACCACCCATGCAGAAATACAGGAGCAGAGACCCAGAGAGAAACCGAGAAAGTGAGAATCATTTCTTAAAAGTGGCAGAAGACAGGTCAGCCTAGTGCTTCAGATCAGAAGCCTTACAGAGTCAAGAGATGTGGGTTCAAATGTGACCTAGTGTGGAGCAATGACAGTGTTGAGCCAGTTTCTTCAACTCTGGGTGTCAGTGCCCCCAGCTGTAAAATGCGGATGCTAACACCAGTTTTATGGGCTTGTGGAGAAAATTACATGAGAAGGGCCTGACACATAGAAGGCAGCCTAGCAGAGCAGCCTCTAAACTGAGAGACCAAGTCTCCTGTAGTGACATGACGCTGAGAATGTCGGCATGCAGGCCTCCCTGAGCTAGGAGTGTGGGCGGAGGGAAAAGAGACCCAAGGAAAGAGACAAGCTCTCTGTGCTAGGGTCGCGTCTGGGCTGGGGACGCACCCAGTGTTAAACTTCTGAAGGGAGCCCCTGAGTGAAGCCATGTGGAGGGGCCTGGCACTGCCCTGCAGCCGTTGGCTTCTTTGTTTGGCGCAACTGTATCTACATCTATTTTCCTCTTTCCCTCTGGGTGGGGATGGTGGGCATGTCTCCTGAATTTACTTCCTGTTTCAAGAGTAAAGCATCTTCCTGGCTTTGACCCCGCCAACTCCATGGAATATGGGACTAAATAAGCACACGTGTAACTGTTTCTATTACTGGGGAATTTCAAATGTGGTCTCATTTGATTTTCAAAAAAGCCCAGTGAAGAGGCGAGGTAGTATTTTGTGCAGTACGTGTCTACCTATTGTACACGACGGTCACTTTCTCCGTGTAGTGGGTGGTGCATGGAGATTATTACTCTCACCATTCCCTTTGTACAGATGGGGAAACTGAGGCTAGAAAGAGGTTAAACAATTCACTCAAATTTTCCTGGAGTCAGTAAGAGCTTAGACTTTATCACCCAGGGGACGTTTGGCTCCATGTGACAGCAAAATACCAACAGTGGCTTAATTGAAGAATGGGTCATTTTGATCACATAACCACAAGTCCAAGGCGTTCGAGGGCTGGCACAGCAGCTCCGTGATGTCCCCGGGATCCCGGTGCTCTGTCTTTCCACGCTTCCATCCTTAACGTGTTGCAAGATAGATGCTCCATAGCCATTTTCACATCTTCAAAAAGGCATGAAAAAGAAGGAAGGGGCAGCAAAACCTTCCCAGAAATCCCACTTTCATTTCTTGCAGCATCCCCAGCTGCAAGGGAGTCAGGGAGGTGAAGACCATCAACTGGGCTCCAAACAGCTCAGAGTTTTGCCCTGGAGAAAGGAGGTAACAATGGACACTGGGTAGGCAACAAGCAGTGTTGGCTACAGTCAAAGCTCCTATTAGCCACCTGCCTCCAAATGCCATGTGGCTCCCTGTCTACCAGTCAGCATGGACTTTACCTTTTTGGACCCAGAATCCACATCCTTTTTGGTCCGTCCTCTGGCTTCTGTCCCTGCAGTTATTTTGGCTGGACACTGACTGTATGTAGGGCTCCTTGTTGGGAGGATTAGTGAAGCTCTCTGTGTGCGTGGCAGCTGCTGCAGGACTAGACTGGCCGCCTCGAAACAGGGCTGGGCAGGGAAGGCTCCCGTCAGAGCCTCTCTCAGCCATCTCCCCTGCTGGACCGGCCTCAAGGGTGGATGTCTTCCTTGCAGGATGGATGAGAAATCCTAAGCAAGGCAGACCTTTTGGAGCCTGCCATTGAGGCTTTAGGGGCAGCTCGTTTATCAGCCATGGAAGTTTTCCTGAAGCGCTGATTGAGGAGCCTGTCAACTGCAAGATCTATGACCTTTATCTCAAGAATGACCCATGTGTGCAGTGCTGTAAATCTTCCTGAGCTACAAACTGTGAGGTGGAGGCAGATGAGATTTGGTGTTGGCCTCTTGGAGGCAGTTCCCCAATTCCCTCGCCTTCCTGCCCTCCCAACATCCTCACACTGAACGGTGGCCCACTGAGTGGCGTGCTGAGCTGTGCTGAGCTGAAGGGGGTCATGAGATTGATGTACACAGTCTGGCTGCTACTGGCTAGTCCTGGGTCTGCTCCTGCCTGGTGTGGCTCCCACTCCAGCCCTGGTCACAGAATGGGAGGAAGGAATATGTGAGCTGGAGAGGCTGGGGCTTCCCTGTGCCTGGGGAGGAGGTGTGGCTGTGTGGAGAAGGCAGGAAGAGAACTGGGAGATCTGGTCCTAGCATGTGGTCCGACAATACTGGCTGACGGGTAAGAGCTCAGGCGCTGAGTCGGACAGTGTGTGTTTAAACCGCTGCCTACCAGTTATAAGCAGTCAGACCCTGGTAACAAAGCCAAGCCCTTCCCCAGGCCCACAAAGGACAGACAGGTCCACATGGGCATTGTACCCCAGTGGGGAGGGAGCCCACACTGAGGGAGCTAAGAGCCCCCTTGAGGGCCTTCCTTTAGATCTGGGCCTCACCTCCACCTTCAAGTGTCGGCCTGGATCTGGAGTGAGGGGATGGAAGGGGGAAAGGCCATGGCTACAGAGGCACCCAAATGTATTTTTCAGTTGTAGATCCATCATTTTAATGCAACCTGCCTTCCTATTTGAATGATAACTAAGGAACTGTCCTGGCCACGACTTCTGCAGAGCCCTGATAAGGAAGCCCATAAAACCATCAGCCAGATAGCCAGAGGAGGCTTTATGTATGTACCAGAAAGGGTGGTTTTATTTCTAGCAGCTTCTAGTAGAAATTTTCTGTCTGAATCTGGGAAACTGCTAGACACCAGGATCCTGTGAGTGCAGGAGGCAGGTACTCAGGGAGGCCGTGGTGGAGGCAGGAGGGACGAGTGAGAAACTGGGCTTTGCTGTGGGGCTGACTATACACAGCACGGGCTCCAGACTCCGGGGTGGCGTCAGTAGCGCCCTCCCACTGTTGGCCTTGGGGGCTCCTGGGCACTGTGCAGGAGCCCCCCCTTCCCGAGGCAGTCCCTAGTTAGTCACTGCCTTCTCTGGCTGCTTCTGCACTTTGTGTGTATTCAATACATATGAACTCATTCAGTGCATGTTCACCCAGTCTTCCTGGATGTCAGGGCTCTGCATCAGCTCTGAGATAGGATGTAAATTAAGTCTGTGTGTCCTAGGAGTGCATGTAGAATTGTGCAAAGTAGTAAGGAAGGCATTACAGTACAGTATGGTGGGCAGAAGGGGAAGTAAAGGGGCCTGTGGACACCCAAGGGTCAGGGAGAATGTCCTGGTGGAAGTGCTGGTAAGCTTAGACATTACTTTGGATGGGTGATGGGTGTTAGCCAGATGAAGGGGTAGACAGGGGTGTTGGGAAGGGCTGAAGGCGAGTGCAGAGGGCCAGGGGCTAGAGAGCTGGCCTCTTTGAGAAAACACGAGTAGTTCGGGAATGGCTGAACCGTAGAGTATAAGGGGAATGAAGGAGGATGAGGCTGGAGAGCTGGGCAGGAGCCACGTCACAGGAGGACCTGAAACCATGGGCAGGAGGTAATTCTCTTTCTTGAGATTAATGGGGAAGCACTGGAAGTGTCTAAAGCTGGGTTCCCCAAGAAACAGACTCCGAGACCCTGAGATATTCACGCAGAATGTGAGTGGTGAGTGATCCTAGCAGCAGCACCCGTGGGGGACTGAGGGAAGCAGAAGGGGGCAGGAGGAGAAATCAAACTGGAATGCAGTTGCAGCAGAGGCTGCAGCCAGGCCCTGGGGCGCCCTGGAGCTGGGGTGGCCTTGTCCCGAGTTGACACAGGGGGCAGCCTTCTGCATCAAAAATCAGTTATTGACAAAAAATAGGTAAATAAGACTTCATTAAAATGAAAAACTTTGTGCTTCAAATGGAAGTCAAAGGGAAGTCAAAAAACAACCCCCAGAATGGGAGAAAATAATATATCTGATAAAGATCTAATATCCAGAATATATAAAGAATTCTTACAACTCAACAATAAAAACATAAACAACCCAACTTAAAAATAGGCAAAGGATTTGAATAGACATTTCTTCAAAAAGATACACAAATGGCCAATAAGCAGATGAAGATGCTCGACATCATTAGCTACTAGGGAAATGCAAATCAAAACCACAATGAGGTACCATTTTATGCTCACTAAGATGGTTACAATCAAAAAGATAATAACCAGCATTGGCCAGGAAGCAGAGAAATTAGAACTCACATATGTTCCTGGCGGGAATGTCAAATGGTGCAGTCTTTTTTGAAAAATAATCTGGTAGTTCCTCAAAAAGTTAAACACAGAGTTACCATATGACCCAGCAATTCCCTTGGTATTTACCCAAGAGAATTGAATACATATGTCCACACAAAACCTTGTACATGAGTGTTCATAGCAGCATTATTTAACTAATGAATGTATAAACATAGAAAGGAAGTACTGATACATGCTACAACATAGGTGGCCATGAAAGCATTAGTAGTTACATTAGGTCATGTGTTACATGATTCCGTTTCTATGAAATATCAGAATAGACAGATCCATGGAGACAGAAACTAGATGAGTGGATTGCCAGGGGCTGGGGGAGCAGGGAGTGACTGCTAATGGCCATAGGTATCCGGGATATTTTTGGGGATGATGCGTTCTAGAATTCGATTGCGTTGATGTTTTTGTAACTTTGTGAATACCCTAAAATGCACTGAATTGTACTTAAAGGGCGAGTTGTTATGGTATGTGAATTAAAGGTCATTTTTATATGCATGCCCCCTCCCTCTGCCCCACTCTAATGGGTCATACAGCCTTGGGTGGGGCAGCTGCCTTCAGCAGAGGACAGTTTCTGGGGAGGGGCTCAGCTATGAGCCGTCAGCAGAGGAAGCTCTGAGGGGCTGGGGAACTAAGTGCCTTCCAGGTATCTGGGTTACTGACCACAGCACCCACCCCAGGCTTTAAGGGTGGGAGGGGCACGGCGTTTACTTAGGCATGTGACCTTCGTGACCACCTGAGAGGAGGCATGATTATGCCCCTTTCACATGAGTGAATGAAGCTCAGAAGGGCTAACCAGGTTGCACACTCCACAACCGGTGGAAGTTTGAGCAGGAATGTGAACTCCTGTCTGTCTGAGGCTGAAGGTCAGGTTCTTTACTGTGATTCTGTGCTCTTTCGTGCTCAGCCATTCACAGATTTGTTTGAAAGCAGTAGCCACATCTGCATGTATCCTCAGCACCCAGCACAGAGCATTAAAAGGTGCTCAAATATGTTTGTTAAATCGAAGTAAGGAATTCCCTTTCCAACTACTGAAGACCGCACAGCACTGCTAGCTCAGCAGGAGTTTTCTCCAAGTCATAGGAAAAAATTAATGGAAAAAAATTCCCTCATTTTTAGTATTTTTTTGGACACATTTTTTCTTTGGACACAAATTTTTGCTCATACTTTGACAACTTGTTTGTACTAAAATGCATCTTATTTATCAAAAATTCACCAATATTTCAGTTTCCTGTCAGATGCTCCCACACCTAAACACATTCCCATGAAGACATAGGGAGAATTACGGATTTCTGCAAATTGAAGTCATGGCTGATGGAGATGCAATCTGACTGTAGTTTTCCCCTAGGCTTCCCCATGAAGCTTCTTGCTTGTGACTGATGGAGGGTCAGGGACATTATCCTCAACATATAGGTCACCTGCTGCCCCCATCAGGCCCCAGGGTGCTGCCTCTCGGATACCCACTGGCCAGGGGCGCAGTGGGCATCAGGAGGTGCGCCTCGGTTGCCTTTGGGAGATTATTCTCCCTGTGGGGGAGATTGGGAGGAGGTGCATAGCTAGGAGACGGAATGAGGACCTGGGAAGGCACCTTCTAGACCAGGTGACTATGGGAAGACTTCCCAGCACCCAGGAAAGACCCACACGTGTCACTCTGCTCACTTTAGTCCCAAGTTTGCTCCTTAGAGCTCAGAGATTTTTGATGTTCAGGTGATAACACCTCTGCTGTCAAAGTTAACAACCTCAACATTTATTCCTACCCGAGTGTGAATGCCTCAGCAGACTTTGAAAGGGGAGGAAGCACAGGGCACTGGAGACCTGAGTGGGGGCCAAGAAGGCAGGGGGGTGAAACGGGGGCCAGAACAGCATAGCGGGACAGAGAGAGGCTCCGGGGACGCACTGCAGGTTATGGCCCAGGCTCCCCTGCTTATGGGCTATGTGACGTTGGGCACGATCTCTCTGTGTTGTTATCTCATCTTTGAAATAGGGGTAATGAGAGTCCTCAACCCATAGAATTGTTGGAAGGATTAGGTGAGATTACATATATGTATATGTATATGGCATAAATGGAAACAGAGTCACACGAACAGAGAAAATGCATCCCCAGGTTCACTAACAGTGCTCTGAATTTCCTCACCAGTCTCCCACTCACTGGCTAGTAGGAGGGAAAACGCTTCAATTTTAGTCCAATCTGGTAAAATTTAGTCTGATTCAAAAATTTAAACAATCCCTTTAGGTAGTCGTTAGCCTCTCACACTCGTCTGGCTCACTGTTCTTGTGCCCAGGACGGTATCTAAGTATGTGCGGGGTTGGATCCTCATGGCCATGGAGAATCGGTCCTCATCGAGCCAGGGTTCAGTTGTGCGGGAGGGATGTACAGCAGGATGTCCAGCGGCTTGTGAAATCCCTGGGAGAGATAAAGGAACCTGGCCGCCCCAACCCTCGCTTCTCATCCGTAGAGCTGAATCCCGGTTTTGCTTCAGTGCGTCTTGTTAGCAGAACCTAAATCACATCCAGAAATCCAAACTGCAGATGAGTCTGGGAAGTGTAGTTGTGAGCTTTCCAGCCCCTGCTTTATGTAAGAGAGGTTGAAATGCCTGTTGACCTATCAGTCCTCATGACCTGCCACCTTCCTTCCATCCAGCCACTCAACACCCACACCTGTCCGTTTCCCCAGATGCCTGAACAGTCACGGCAACAACAGCTGTTCCCTCCTAACCTAATGCGCCCTCCCTCCACAAAAATTAAAACATGCTTACTCTTTGTCCTGAAGGGCAACCCCATGTTTCATCAGTCACTGCATCTCTAGGTGACGTTCTTCCTCTTCTAGTTCCATGACAGTTCTGCCTTATGTCATAACCTGAAGCCTCAATACACAATCAATAACCATACTGTATAGCAGAACCTACATAAAGTAGAAAAAAGGAGAGAAAGGTCATTGGGACATGCATGCTTGTATGTATGTATGTATGTAGTGTGTATGTAACATGCATGTATACGCATCTATTTGTTTTGCTGCATCACAAAGCACTTCAAAACTTGTCGGCTCAAAACAATTCCCATTTATATTTCCCACCATTCCGTCGATTGGCTGGTGGGGAGTCTCCATGTTGCCCGTGTGGATCGGGGCCCAGGGCTGTGGTGGCGATCTCTGATTCTGCAGCCTCCTGCCCGAGCTGCCTCTGCTCTGCTCTGATACGGTCTGGCTGATCCCTGCAGGAATTACTCCTTCCTCTGCGGTCAGCTGCCAGGCCGGTTGGTGGCTAGATGTCCCAGGATGGCCTCACTCGAGTATCTGGCAGTCGGCAGTTGTTGGAGGTGCGGGTCCCCTTCCAGCAGGCTGGCTCAGGGTGGTTCCCATGGTGGTGTTACAATTTCAGGCACAGCAAGAGATCAAGACCCAAGGGAGTGAACACTTGTGGAGTCTTTGTTTATGTCAAATCTGCTAACATCCCTTTGGCCAAAATAAGCCACTTGGCCAACCCTGGCTTAAAGGGTGGAGAGAAAGACTTCATCTTTTGTTGGGAGGAGAAGCCGCTAAGGCCGTTTTGCCATCCACCATGCATGCATGTACACTGAAGCAGGCCGCATGTAGGTTGTAGAACAGGTCTCAATATATTGATCTAGAAGGATTGAAATCATACAGAGCACATTCTCTGACCACAATAGAAATAACCTGGAAATCAATAATGATAGACTATCAGGGGGAAAAAACCCTATTTGTGTGGAAATCAAACCGCAGTCCTTGTGCGGAGGAGGCTGCCGGGAGCCTGTCCTTACTTCTCATCCCTATCCTAATTTTTCTACAAGGATGCCAAAGATTTGGGAAGTTTTTCAACTAAGGGTTGTTTTTTCTCTTGGGCACAACCTGTTGACACATTTGCTGTTCTTTTGGTTTTTTTTTTCAAATTTTGAAAGGCTACTGTGATCAAAGCAGCTATTTGTTGAGATGTTCCATTAGTTGGGATTCTCCAGAGAAACAGAAACAAAAGGTTTATCTATCTAGCCAACCATCCATCCATCCATCCATCCATCCATCCATCCATCCATCCATCCATTTATCTGTCTATTCATATCTATCAAGAGAGGTGTTTCATAGGAATTGGCTCACGTGGTTATGGAGGCCCAAAAGTCCTACAATTTTCCCTTTATAAGATGGAGAGCCAAGGAAACTGGCCGTGTAACTCAGTCCTAGTTTAAAGGTGTGAGGACTGGGGGCTGATGGGGTAAGTCCTGGTCTAATCTGGAGGCCTGAGACCCAGGAGCCCTGAAGTCCAAGGGCAGGGGAAGATGGGTGTCTCAGCTCCAACAGAGAGCAAATTCTTCCTTTTTTGTTCTCGTCAGGTACTCAGTGGATTGGACAACACCTACACATTGGTGAGGGTGATCTTTTTGACTCAGTCTTTCCATTCAAATCCTAATCCCTTTTGGAGACACCCTCACAGACACACCCAGAAATAATGTTCCACCAGCTCTCAGGGCATCCCTTAGCCCAGTCAAGTTGACACAAAAAGTTAACCATCACAGATGCTTCTCATCGTGTCCAATTGTCGAAGCTCCATTCTTCCATCGCCTCCTGAATGGCACATTGTCACCAAACCCTGAGCATTGGACCGTCACTCTCCTGAGAGCAGGGCCTCTCCTCAGATCACCCCTCCCTGTTTTAGCAACTGTTAAGCAGCTTCTGGTCATTATTGATCTTCTTAAGTAGCTGGAGAATTAGCACAGAATCAAAAACATATCATGAGAGCTCTGAGTACCCTATTCTGAACCCAAGGCAGGCATCACTAATCAACTGTGACCTTGTTTCACTGACCCCTGTAGGACAAGGCACCAGGCAGCTGCTGCCAGTCAGGGACAGTTGGCACCAGAGACGATCCTGACTGGCCAGCTCAGTTCTAAGCACTTGTCCTTCTGTCCCTTTGCCCAGGACAGCCCTGATACACTGTTCTGCTGTTCGGGTGTGGCGCTGGGGTAGAGATTCATATGTCTTAGAAATGTGCTTCCAGTGTTAGAAGTGAATGAAATTGGCAATGTAAAACACTGAAACAAGTCGTGCCTTTCCCCCACCCCCTCTGTAACAGTGTAAAATTTGCAATGTCTTTCAAGTTGGAAAAAGTTTTTGAAATACCATGAGCAGTGTTCTGTGTGGAGACTGACCACTGAGCTGTCTGGGCCCTTCCCCAAACACTTTGTTTTCCTCTTAAAAAACCATTTCCTCCCTTATTCCTGGGTCTTGAGGAAATCCCAGAAGCTTTTCATTTCTATCCTATAACAGGAAAATACCTTACTTGCACACCAGAGGCCCCTCTTTGATTTAGAAATACAAATAGTTGAACAGCTACCAGCTCTTGAATTTCTTCTGTGTGCCAGGCATTTCCCTGGATGATTTATCTACATCAGCTCATTTACGCCTCACAGTAGTCCTGAGAGCCTAGTGTTAGCATCCTTATTCTATGAGGATGAAGTGGCTCAGAGTGGTCAAGCAATTTGTCTGGAATTGCACAGTTAGGAAATGGAAGAGTTAGTTCAAATCCAGGTCAGTCTGGCATCAAAGCCTTAACTGATATACTAATACTTCCCCTGGCCTGCCTCTTAGGAGTTGTGAGCTCTGCTTTTGGGGCTACTTATGGGTCTTTCTGCTTTTTTTCTTGCTTTCCCCCTACCTTCTTCCTTCTTTTCCTTGCACTTAGTCAACTTCTCTCCCTCCCACCCTCCCTCTACTGTTAGTCTGCAAAGGTTGGAATTCCTCAAACAGAAACACCTTTCATTCCAGGAGCCCAGCTTGAAATGCAGGAGTCCGAGGCCAGAGAAAATGGCCTGAGAGCTTAGTAAGCCCTGGCATCAGGTCCTTTAAGGGGAGCAGAATTTGGGGAGGCATGGGGCTCAGTAGGGTAGGGGGAGGGATGGGAATGGAGGGGGCGGAGTGGCTGAGTCAAGTTGCCTGAACTGCACAGACTTCAGACTTTAGACCTAAAGGTTTATTCACTGTTTATCCAGCCACCAAACCCTCTCTTGAGCACCCATTGTGTGCTAACCCCCAGGCTGGACTCTGGCGACTCAGGCGACTAAGCCCAGCCTTTAGCAAGTGGCGTTCAGGGTAGGGAGGGGGACAGGTCCGCAGGGAAGCCTGCTGCTGCTGGAGAGGGGCACAGGGGCAGGAGGGGCACAGGAGGAAGGCACTTCTCTTTGGGGCCGGAACCTTTTGACTCCAGGTCACTCTCTGCACCTGTCCTCTCTGCTCTCTGGGTGGCTGGCTGCGAAGGCCCACTGGCGTCCCTCTTGAGGCCCAGGTGAATTATTAAACACGAAGGAAGTTCATTCCTGGTGCTACTCACTGCCTAGTAAGGAGGTGCTCCGTCACAAACCAAGCCCTGCAGGCCAGGCAGTCTGCGTTCAAGGCCTCAGGTTCAGGACCCATGCTGAAATGAACACTGCGTAATGTTTTCTCTGCCTAATTTCTTAATATGCATGTAAATATCTCACTGAGGGGCTGGCCCATGGGTGTCAGTAGCTGCACTTGGGTTCCAACTGCTTTGGAAGAGGGAGGAGATGTCACCTCTCGGTGCTTTTTAAGTGACTAGTGTGTGTCCCTGTGTTTTAAAAGTCAGACTTTCCCAACATACCCTTAAAGATAAGGAAAACTCTTCCCTGGCCTCTTTGGTGTGCTAAGACAGAAACTTAATTTTCTTTATGTAGATACTGAAAGATGTTCTCTGCGCGGTTTCCTTCCCTCTAGCCTGTGGAGGAGCTTTGCAGATGGTCTGTTCACATGCCTGGCCTGGCAGAGTTTGATTCCAGAGGTTCTCTGTGGGCTGCCTCTCTCCTTCCCCTGCAAGCCCCATCTCCTGACCTTCTCTGCTGTCAGCCCACTACAGGGGTCCAATCCTATGTAGATTTGCCTCTGGACTCATCCCATGTACTGACCCGAAATCAAATGGGAAAGCTTCAGCCCTCCAAACTGGACCCAACTGGAGAGGAGAAGGCAATGGCTGCCATTTCTTGTGACACTGGTTGTCCTGATTTCCCTGAGGCCTGATAGAGCTTGATTCTGGCTTCGGTGGTGTTGGCCAGGCCCTCTCTGTTTTCCTTTGTGTTCTTACTTGCTGGGTACTTAATATTAGGCCTGGTTCCCATGTTACCCTTGGAGAAAACTTACAACATGATCCAGTAGTGTGGGCATCTGCATCCCCCAGCCTCTGCCTCTGACGGAGGCCCTGTGCTGACAACTTCAGCACCGTTTTTACAGAAGCGCTGTCTTGAAATGGCAGGAGACAGGCAGAGTGCTCCCAAGGTCTCAGCATAATTTGGTTTTATTACAAGGGTTTTCATTTTGATGGCAACATTATTCTTTTCATGGAAGAAATTATCTTCAAATTATTTAATCTTACTCTTTTATCTCTGGGGGTACTTCGGGGTGTATTGCTGCAGTCTTTATAGATTGCTGGAAAATAGTGGGCCTGTCTGCTTTTTTAAAAAGCATCAGAGGCCCACTTGTCACCCAGAGACATTCGGTCCCTGAAATAATCCTGAAATATCTGTGCTTTCTGGAGTAGAAGCCATCAGGTTCTTTTATCACGCCAAAGGAAAGTATTTTCAGCCTACAAAGAGCTAACATTTCCTGTCAAGGAAGGTTCTGAAGGAGACAGATGCAACTCTTTCTTGGGGCATCATGTTACCATGAACTGCAGATCCTGGATAGAGTATTCATTTTAATTAAGAAAAAATTTTTTTGGCCTGGAATGCGG
Organism: Manis javanica; assembly: GCF_040802235.1. Taxonomy (NCBI): domain Eukaryota; kingdom Metazoa; phylum Chordata; class Mammalia; order Pholidota; family Manidae; genus Manis; species Manis javanica. Next base: position 84,891,353 of record NC_133169.1, on the reverse strand, counting down.
TAAGCATTCAAAAGTAGTATTGTAGTTGTTGATAATATTAAAGCAGCTGAATAAGCCGGCTCAGTGGAGCCGGGAGAAGGCCCTGCAGGACTGAGCCGTATGACTCCGCCTGGCCTCACCAGGACAGGCGGCCCATGGTCCCCAGCTCCTGGCCCAGAAGCAGCTCTGGGGGTAGATACAAGGTGAGGGATTCCCGCAGACCCAAGACCAGGGCTGCCTGGGCCTTGCCGGGTTCCCAGTCAGCGTGAGGAGCCAGGCGTGCAGACCGCTGTGGCCTCCGAGAGGGCAGCATGTCGTGGGCTAGCATGCCTCCTGGGTGGGTGAGTATTCGGTGGCCTGAGGAAAGAGCTGGGATGGCTGCGGGGGACTAATCAGGGGGAGTCCTTGGAGGGCGGACCAGAGCACCGCACACACAGAGACAGGAGCCCAAGGTGCAGGAGGCCGCCCCAAGCGAAGGCCCTCAAATGCCCGGGCCTGGACCGCCCTCCCCAGTCCTGCATGTCCACCTGGCTGGGGTGGCTCTGCTCCTGGCAGCCCTTTCCTTGTACTCTCCACTCCCCAGCAGGGTTAATTGCTACCCCTTTGGCATCCCTAAGGGACTTGGTGCGGACGCCCTACCCTGGAGTTGCAATCATCTGTTTATACTGGCATGTTCATCTTGAGGGCAGAGCCTAGTGTGGTTTCTGAGCCAGAATGTGGTCTCAATAAATGAATGCAAATACCCACTGGCATGTTTTATAAAGAACGACACAAATGGAGGGCTGAAACGATGGAGCGTGCCCTGGATCAGGGTTCCACGCTCCCTGGAGCAGCCCTCACTGGCTGTGTGACCTTGGGTAAGTCACTTTGCCTCCCTGAGTCTCTGCTTCCACTGGTAGAGGGTGATTGCATAGGGCTTTGCTGAGGCTCCAATGGGCGCATGATGTGCTGGTTAGGGGGAGGGCTGGCGCTCAGCCCTGTTCTGCATACGGACGTGGGCACGCCCACACCCAGAAAGCCTTTTGGCAGGGCTGACACGGTCAGGGCCTTTCTTGCCAGATGGATCAGCCCGTTTCCAGGCTGGAAGGTGTGCTGACAGCTACCAGCCTGCTGCCCCAGGCTTTGCCTGCATTGTCACATCCAGTTGGCACAGCGGCCGCCTGCAGTGAGCACTGTTACTGTCATGCCATTTTGCAGATGGGGAAAGTCTGCAGAAAGGGAAACTGATTTTCTCAAGGTTCCCAAGATTGAGTCCCAGTGATCTGACTCCAGGGCCTTGCTCTTAATCCCCATACTCCACTACCTCCCGGTGCCTTGGAGAAACCCGAGGGCAGTAGGTTAGACCTCCCCACACAGGCCCGGAGGCTAATGGTGCCAGCTCGGGAGTCAGGGGCAGGGGGGCAGGGAGAGCCACCAGCCTCAGCCCTGGCTTCGGGGTTCCTGGCCTCAGCCTGCCCAGTGCTCAGGCCCTTGACTTCTGACTCTGAGGTGGTCTCTCCTTGTTCCAGCCCAGCAGACAGCAGGGCTTGCTGACCAGCAGAGGACAGAGCAAGGTCATTCTCACTCTCACTGTAGAAGAAGACACTGCCAGCCCTTCCTCCCTCCCCTGGCCCCAGCCAACTGGGGCAAAGTACCTGGAGGAGGCCACAGGGGCCCAGTGGGAGCTGTAGCAAAGTCCTTGCGGTTGGCTTAGAAGTTAGACAGAGTCCTGGTTAAGTCATTTACAAGTTGCTTAACCTTTCTGAGTCCCAGATTCATCGTCTGTATAACGGAGAACACGGCTTATCTGAAATCTGGCCTGGCTCCTGATAGATGCTCTGTGAATCGCAGTTATTATTATCATTAGTAGGGTTATGCTGGAACCAACAGCCCAGGGGTGGGTGTGCGGCTGAGGAAATGGGAGCATTTGGAACTATTCATGGGGACAGGCTTGCACAGGGCTTGGGCTGGTCTGAAAGTGGGGCGTGGCCTGGCCCCTGGCTGTTGGCCCTGCTGGGCACTGTGCCTCCCTGGCTGGGGCCATTACACCTGCTCCTCTTTCTGGATTCAGGCATTTGATAAGGGCAAATGTGTCTATTGATCCTCCCTAGAAAAGTTAGTTTGAGATGAGATAAAGGGTGGCATTTAGAAATGACTGGGTATATTGTTTCTGATAGTATCAGGTTTTTCTTTAATTAGAAAGCATTTACTTGGAGGCTGAGCTGGGTTTGGGTTGGGTCTCCCTCCCCTTGGTACCTTGTTTCTCCCTTTTGTGAGGCATTTCGGCCACAGACATTTGTCCCCTCTGCCGGGGTCAGGTGGGGGGGGGGTTGGCTTCGTATCTGTTCTCCTTCCAGAGGTGCCCCCTCTTCCTCCCATCCCCAGAGTCCTGTTCTGGGGGCTGCCGTTCAGCTCTCAGTAGGGAGGGGCCCCACGTGAGGGAGAAAGCGGCGAGGGCAGGTCCCTGGAGCACCCTGGCCTTTCTCCCATGTGGGGCAGTGGTGTTTGCAGAGGCTGAGACCTCAGGTGCTCCCATTCCCAGGACCCTTGCATAGAGACTAGTGCACAGTAGGTGCTTAAAATTGTTGGCTGAGTGAATGAATGGAAGTTTTTCCCGTTTATCCACACCGGGATTGCCCTATCCCTCAGCCTTGTATTTTATGAAGCTTTTGATTTGTGGCAGTGGGTCCACACTCAGGAACAAAGCTGCTCACATAATGTAATGCCCAGGTACCACCCACCCTGCATCCCTCTTCCCTTCCAGTCTTTGGTGAGGGCTGTGCTTCGTTCCGCTGGGGTTGTGTGCGGGGCCTCCTGGCTGTTTGCCGCACTGCTTTTTTTTTGCAGCGTATTTGTAGGCATGTGTTTCCTCCCAGATCTCAGGCTCTCTCCCCTTGAAGGGCTCCCTGTCCTTCTACCATATGGACGCACTCACTTTACAACACATGCCTGGTGAGCACCAGGCGTGGTGCCAGGCCCTGGGGGAAGCCACTAAGTGTGCAAGCTGTCAGGTCAGAAAAGATCTAGATTTGACTCTCAGTCCTTCACGTCGTAGTGGTATGACTTTCGGCCAGTTCTTTGACCTCTGATCCCCAGTTCTCTTACCTGTAGACCAGGGATCACAACAGCGCCCCCAGCACAGAGCCGCGGGAGGCACTGAGTACAGCGGGCCGCAGGAGGAGCTTGGGCCTTGCTTGGCCTGTGGCAGGGTGTGCATGGGGCAGCACCTGCTGCTGTTAATGTCAGGGGAAGGGGGTTCATCTCAGCTGGGCCAGACACTTCCATAGACCCCATCCCGCTCGGAGGAGAGGAGGGCTGGGGCAGGTGGGCTGTGGGAAGGTGCATGGAAGGCTGGGGGCTCTGTGGGGTTCTCAGGAAGTTTGTTCTGGTTGTGTGTGGGGGGCCTCCCACTCAGCATATGGGGCTGCCTGCCTGGGAGCTTCATTGCCATGGGAATCTGCAGGCTACTGGGTCTGCTCTGTATGCTGAGAACTGTGGGGCACTTTTACCTGGAGAAGGACAAAAGAAACTTCCACTGGGTGTCTTGCTTCTCAGAGGACCTCTCCCTCTGCAGCCTGGGAGGGCTTCAGGCAACGGAGGTTGGCACCTGCATACCAGGGAGAGACTGGGGCACATGGAAGGCAAGACCCAAGGGCTCCCCTCCCCTCTGTGACGGGCTGGCTTCTTGGCTTTTCTTGGGATCACAGATCCTCAGAGACGGAAGAGACCTTAGAGATCAAGTTCAACCCTATAATATCACAGATGAGGAAATAGAAGCCCAAGCAAGTCTTTTATTTTGCTGTGACTCAGTTTCCTCATCTGTAAAATGTGGGCAGTAGCATCTCCTTTGGAGAGCTGGTGTGTGGGTATGGGTATGCAGCCAGCCCACCCTCGTACTTGTCTAGTACTTGATTTAATTCCCTTGCTCTGTACATGTCACTCCATGTTTTGCTCAGTTTCTCTTACTGAATTGAGGTGATATGGAATTTTTGGGGAGTATTTCCAATATAATTTGTGTGTGTGTTGTATGTGTATATGTGTTTGTATTTTTGTGTTTGTGTAATGAAGAGCTTTAGACCTGGAACTGTAGAACCTGAATTTGAACCCTTGACCTGTTACTATTGGAAAAAAAAACCCAAAACTTGGATAAGTCACAGAACTGGGAACTCAATTCCTCATCTGTAACCAGGCAATGCCTGCTTGCTGACCTCACAGGAATGGTACGAAGCTTGAGAAGAATCATGCACCATAAAGGTGTTCAAAATGTACAAAACTCCTGGCCAATGACAGGCCCATCCCTCCCTCCTGTACATGTGGTCTCTTGCATGCCCGAGAGTGGATTTTCCTGCTGGAGGAATGCGGTTTTGGGGAATGAGTGACCGCTAGGAGCAGGAGCTGGAGATTGGTCTGGTCTTCTGAGTGAGTCTTAAGAGTGTGCAAACGCCAGGAGCTGATCTAATTGATTCCCACCTGCAGGTTTTCTCTCTTTCTCTTCCCTTTCCCCTGATTTGTGTGAAAGCTTGGCCTTCTTTCCTACATTTTAATTCTGGTAATGATTTATTTAACTGAGATCAAGCAGCTTCTGAATTGGCTGGAAATAATTCCAGACTTACCAGGCGAGGGTGTTACAATCTGATCCTGATTCATAAGTGCCAAGGGTTGAATTCTATTATGGAGGAGACAAGTCTCTGGTTTATTTGCAGGAAAAAGGGGCAATTGAATCTGATGCATGTGATGAGGTTCTTTTTGAAAACAGCAGCGGTAATTGCAACTTTCTCGTGTACAGTTAATCACATCTTTTAATATTTTTTCTCTAACGGCTTTCACTCTTTTATCTTCTAGACATCCTTGGTAAAATCATCTCTTCTTTCTTATTAACATGCTCATTAATCCTTAAACATTTATTGTGCTTCACTGATTAGGTTAGAGGATTAACAAAAATTGGGATTTTGAGCAATTAAAGTTACAAGCAGGCCAGGAACATGAAGGATAGAATTTCAGTCTGCTGATAGCTTCATTGCTCAGCCTGGGTTTTGAGAATTAGGAAGCTGGAAGTGAGGGGCAATTTGAATTCAGTTTTCTTCCGCGATATTCAAGCTCTCCCAGCTCCTGGGACATGGTGGGTGTGCAACGTGCAGTCTTGCAGGCTTCAAACATGTTTGTCCTAAGAAGCATGTTTCTGAGAGTGATCGTCACAGGGCCCATAACACAGAAGGGTTTTGAGATCAAAAGCAATTACTCTAAAACCCTGTTCTCTTGCTAACTCTTTTTGAGGCTCTATTAATTAGTTTCTTTGTATGAAAAATGGAAATATTAATAACAGTAGTAATGAGACTTCTCATTTATTGAATATTTACTGAGGCAGACACTGTGCTAGGCACTTTACATGAATTAGTTCATTTGCTCCTCATATGAGCCGAAAGAGAGGTGCTCATTATGTCTGCATTCAACAGATGAGAAAACTGGAGCACAGAGAAGGTGCTGAGCTCGCTCATAGACACACAGTGAGTGGCAGTGCCAGACTGACCAGTGTAATAGAAGGCGCACTGCTCTGGAATCAGAGCCTCGGATTCCAGCCTTGATCATCTCACTGACTCTGTGACCCTGGAAGTCACCCAAGCTCTCTGGGTTTCAAGGTTTTATCGTTGTTGCCTTGTAATTGCGAACATTGGAAAACATAGACTTTATTTAAGCCCTTTTTATGTCTGACGTTCTGGAATGCTGAGAAAATATGTTGGGAATAAAAAGGGTTACCAAAGTGGACCAAATAGAATTATCTCCCATGCAGAACATTCCAGCTGGCCTTGATTTCTAGCTGTGACCCCTCTGTGCGGGTGCCCGTGATTGCTTTGCAGAGAAGTCCTTACCGGACCCTGAGCAGTTCTCAGCCATGTCACACTCCAAGCCCCTTTAACAGTGCCCTCAATTTTACGTTTTCTCCTCATGTGCTCCGAAGCTCAGACGACACGTACACAACCAGACCAAGAACAATAATTCTGCTTCTTGGTATTGAGGAGTGTATCAATTTTCTGTAATTCCTTACAGCAGAGTGAGCATACATTATAGAGTTCAAGTGCTTTGAAAATAAGCCATGAAGAATTGTTATCTGCTGAAAGAACCAGCAATTTGTCAACTTTCAGCAGCTGAGTAGCCGGGTGTACTTGATGTGGTATGTGCTGTCGGTGCTGATTGCAGAGAGCTGTGGGCAGGGCAGGATGGGGGCAGCAAAGGGAGTGCCCCTCAGCCCCGCGGAGAGAAAAATAATTTAGCTGTTGGAGATGTGGTAGGATTTTCACAAGAACTTGAAAGGAGCTATGTGTATTGCAGCACCTAGGTCTCAGTTTACATCAAGATATAAATAAAAACAAACAAACACCATGAAAATCATCTCTACCTACACGCTGTTCCCATCCATCCCCAAGAACTTATTTATTTGTATCAACATCAGCAAATGTCAGCATCACTTGGTAGGTTCTCTACTTTCAGCAATTTTGTTATTCACATCTCAATTATGGTTGGTCATAGCTTCTTGGTAGCCATGGTTGTTTGAAAAATAAAACAAAAGACTTCTTTTTCACTTGGCTAATTAATGGTCTCCACTTTTGCAGTACTATTGACTATAATCCTATGCTGTACTTTTCATCCTTGTGACTTACTTATTTAGAATTGGAAGTTTGTGCCTCTTTACCCCCTTCACCTCTTTCACCCATCCCTTCCCCAACTCGACTGGGGCAACCATCAGTTTGTTCTCTGTATTTATGGGTCTATTTCTGGTTTTTGATTCTTTTTTTGCTGGTTTAAAGAATTATTGGAAGACGTTGCTCAATAATCACCACTGTCGCAAGAATTATTGTTCTTGGTCTGGTTGTTTTATTTTCTTGCCCGGTTGCCCTTCCTGGAACACCTGGTACCGTGTTCAGTGAAAGTGGTGGGGTGGACATCCTTCTCTCGTTCCTGACCTTCAGGGGAAGCAACCAGTTTTCACACATTAGATGCTTTTTGTCTTGTTCTGGAAACTCACTTCTATTCCTGGTTTGCTGAGGTTTTTTTTATCATGAAAGGGTGTTGGATTTTATCAAATGCTTTTTCTGCATCTATTGAGACAATTATTGATTTTCAACATTCTATTGATACCGTATATTACATTAATTGATTTTCAGATGTTAAATATCCTCTTTGTCTCTTCTCTATATTTTCCACCATCTTACAGCACTTATATTTTATTACAGTCTGTGTCTCCCCAGGAGAATATGACCCTGATAAAAGCAGAGACTGCATCTTACAATAGATTCTTGACTTTCAGAAGGGACGTCTTTCTGGATCCTGAAATATGACCCCTCCTGCCCCCCTACCCGACTGCAGCCCGCCAAGTGCCACTGAAGAAAAAGGAGAGAAAACCTACGCTGGACTGGGATTGAGGTGTGTATTCTGGATAGTCGCTGCGGGTGGTCCAATCTCCAGGGAAGTGTCTTTCTCTTCCATACTATTCTTCAAGCAAGTGATTCAGATTTATGCCTCAGCAAACCAACAAACCGTGGAACTTCAGAAGCACTCTTGAAGAGCGTGTACACCCAGTGCTGCCTTCCCTGGGGCCACAGACCACTGGTGGTCATCCCACAGTTCCTGGCATGTAGTGGGAGGACAAAAAGTTTATTCATTTTATTAGTACCATGAGTCCTGTTCTAGGCACTGGATTAGGTGCTCAGGCCATGGAAATACATGAAATATGGTCCTTACCTCAAGGAGCCCAGAGTCAGTGGAAGAAGAGAGACAATTAAAATACAGGGTGAAGGTGCTATAGTGGTGTACGCACACGGGAGGGGACGGGATGAGGCTTCCTGGAGCAAGTGAGGCTGGAGCCCTCCTCTCACCACTCCCACTGCCGCCTCCTGGTCCAAGTCACCGTCACGTCTCTCCTAGAATAACGTAGGAGCCTCCCCACAGACGTCTCTGCTTCTGCCTTGCTATCCATGCAGCCCATTCTCAGTGGAGCATGCAGAGTGAGCCTTTAAATGCTTACGTATACTCTGTGTCTCTTCTACTCGGAGCCCACACTGACTGCCAATCTTTCCAGCGTTCAAGTCCACGTTGCCACCAAGATCCACAAGTTCCTCCTGAGGCGGCCCTCCACCGCCTCTCTGATCTCTTCCACCTTTGATCGCACTGCTGCACGCACTCTGATCTCCCTCTGGCCTTCCAGCACCTCAAACTCATTCTGCTCCTTCCTGGGGCTTGGTATTTGTAGGATCCTCTTCTTGGAGTGCTCCCACCAAGTATCACTCCCTTACTCTTGTCAGGCCCCTGCTGAAACCCCTGGGAGCAAGGCTTTCCCTTGGAAGACTCCAACGTCCCACTCCCTTGCCACCTGCACTTGCTTTATTTTTCTCTCTGCTACTCACTCATTTGTTTGGTTATTGTCTGTCTTCCCTGGCTAGAGTGCAAGTTCCATGAACCCAGAGATATTTTTGCCCATTTTGTTCATTGTTATCACTCCCATTGCTTAGCACGCTTCCTGGCATACAGTAGGTACTCATTAAATATTTGCAGACCTGATTAATGTACTGCATTCTGGAGGATGAATAGGAGTGACTTAGGAAGAGGAAATGATCTGGGATATGAGGCAGGTGGGTGTTTATTGAATTGAATTGAATGACTTAATTTAGCCATGTGTGGGCTTTGGGGTTTGGACTAGGTGGTTGCTCATGCCTGTTTTTGTCCAGTCATCTTTGAAATAGCAAAACAACACGGCGATTTTGAAGTCCAGAGTAAAACAAGAGTCTATGTGAAGGACACCGACAGTTTTTAGCAAACTGAGGGTGGAGGGGCCCCTGAAAGCTGGTGGCACCAAAACCTATTAGCAGGCAGTGATAATGGCTCCTGAGACTACAGCTGACTCATGCTTGCTACCCAGCATAGTTTCGGAAGCACCTGGTTCTCTCATCCCCCAAACAGCCTTTGCACCAAACCCCAAAGCTCAAAGTTAATAAAAGGCATCCTCAGCATAATGTATTATTAATAGCTATTGTTTACTGAGGGCTTCCCTTGTGCCATGCTCAGTGCTGGGAGCTTTACAATGTTCTCTCTCACAATCCTCTGAGAGAGCTACTGTCACCATCTCTGCTTTACAGATTAAAAAAACCCCAGGTGATCAAAAAAGTTTACAACTTGCCTGGAGCTGTGTGGCTGGTAAGTGGCTAAGCGGGTACATTTTTATTCCAGTTTGCTAAAGTCTAAAACCCATGTTCTTGGCCATGTTGCCTACCCCCCAGATCAGCCACTTGCAACAAGTTTTATCTCTTAGGGCAAGAACACATCTCTCCAGTTTTTCTACTTTTCTGCTTTTGGAAATGAGGTTTGGGATGTCCCAGAAGCTGCAGGTGTATATTTACCCACAGGTCAGATAGGACAAGGGCAGAAGGTCTGTGCAGGCCCGGGCGCTGCTCTAACTGTACTGGTTGTGATTTAACATTCAATATTATTAAAACTCAACTAGGGAAGTCATTAGGAGGGCAGAGGACAGGGGAGATGAAGAAGGCATTGCCTCTTAGAACAAATACATTCTTGCCCAGGAAATGTATTTTCTGTAAGAATTTTGAAAGTCCAGGTTCCATAAGCTTTATTGAAAGGAGACTGATACATGTTGGGGGAGAGTTTAGGGTAGCCTAGCTCCCTTGGGGAAGGGGAAAAGGGTGTGTGGTGGTGTGATAGTGAGTTTCCTGTAATTCTGCAGAGAATTAGGGGGCTGGATAGGAAGGTGTGAGCTTCAGAAAAAGCAGTGCAGACCGTACATGGTTGTAGGTTTTCCAGAGGGTTTACAGATACTGTTTGCTGTTCAGATAATAACAGGATTCTTCCTTCTGGGAGGTGGTGATTCTTTTTATGGGGGTCTCAGCCCACAGAGACTGTTCTTGGGGTTAAGGAACCAAGTATTTTCTGAAGAAGTGCTGGCAAGGCTTCCAGATTACATCCGGACACCCCTGGATTGTGTCAAGGGACAGAGTTGTGGCTCCCCCAGATTATGTCATGAGCGATGCTGTGACACCCTGTGGTGTCCAGCACACCCTGAAGCATGATAGAAACAGTTACGGTGTTTGAAGTTAGAGAAGTCACTCGGGGGGCGCCTCGCATGTCTTAGGCCTAATGTAAATCGCTCTGCATGTATTATGGTGACATCTGCCTCACTGGGTGGTTTTCAGGGTCTTGGCCAAGGCTGGAGGAAAACCCCGGGAACTTCTGGAAAGCTCCAACGTCGTCGATCTTTCAAGGAGTTGCCTCTACGCCTCTTTCAGCTGAAGAGGATGCTCAGGATTGCCATGAGGCAAACATGAGTTTACGTAGCCTATTAAGTCAGTTGCCAGCAAGTTAAACAAACTGGGGGTTTGCGAAGGAGGCATGATGTTTCGGTCTGTGTTTCAGATTCTCACTCGTCTCTCTCGTGCTGGGACGATGTCCAGCCAACCATGCAAATTCCATGTGTGTGCGTGTGTGTGCGCACGCACGCGCGTGCGTTTATTTAGAAGGCAGCTGGAGGAGTCAAGGCCCATGAGACTCTCCGAGGCTACGGTACTGCCCCCACACAGGAGGCGCCCACCACGGGGCCGGGGGTGGGGCTGGGGGCTCCGCCGTACGTCTGAGCTCGCCCTAACGACTGCTGTGCGGCTGCGCACCCCAGACGTGGCCCCCTAGTCTTCAGGTTCGTCTCTACTTGTTTTTGTATTTGGATTTAAGTTTGTTCCTCCAGCCGGGGTCTTCGGTGAGTCCCCCGGGGGTGAGTCTTCTCACTCCCTTGAAGTCTGTTACCTCCGCACAAAGCCTGTCCGACACAGTGGCTGCCCAATGCTCGTGCTGCGTTCCCGCAGCGGCGTCATGGAGACGAGGCCTCACCCCGTGGAGTGACTCTGAAGACGGCTGCTGTGCCGGGACCGTCGGACTCTGTGTGCGCATCACGAGTCAGTCAGAACAGATTAAGCTGCTTTGGTGTCAGAATGGCTGTGGGGAAAACGACCTTAATTGCAGGTTGCAGAAGAAAGAAAATGAAATGGGGAAAAGTGAGGGGCGTTTGAAAGAAAACGATAAGTTTGGAGGGAATGGGGAGAGGAGGGTAAAGCAGAGCATTAAAGAATTAAAGAAGTTGGCATGGAGTGGCATATGCCATCCCAGTGAGCGGCAGGGCAAGAGGGCCTCGTCCCATGTGTCCTCAGCCTCGGGGTTCACCATGTTCAGAGCCCTCCCATTGCGGGGGGATTGGAGGCAGGGAAAGGGAGATGGTGAGCAGCAGCTGGGGGGCCACACGGGAGGGCAGCTTCAGGGGGCCAGGCCGCGACCCTTCCCCCCTCTGCCACTCTCTGCGGGTCTGCCGCTCTGAGACGCTTCTCCTTTCTCACAGCGGGATCCCCGCCGTCCATCCTTCTCAGGCTTTCTCTGTCATCCTTCGCTGGTGGCTCTCAAATCCAGCGTCCAGCGTGGATGGGTCTCCTGCGTTCTCTAGCTGCTACCCACACCGTCCTGCACCGTGTCACCTGACATGCCTGACATGGACTCACTCCTCTGCCCATGCTGCCCACACACACTTCTCCAAGCTTCCCTATATCAGCACGTGATGCCGCCATCCACCCATCACCCGAGCTGGAACGCTGGGAATCTGTGTTGACTTTCCTCCCTCCAGTCAGTCGCTGTGTTCTGCTGACTCTACCTTCTACGTATCTCAGATCAGCTCATTATTTCCCTTCACCTCATTGGCCCTTCACCCTGTCTTGGTCCTCACTTACCCGTACAAGTGCAGTAGCCCGGAGGTGTTCTCCATTCCCCCCGGCTCCCCAGTCCATTCCCCACACAGCAGCCAGAGGGCTCCTTTCAGAACAAATCTAATCATCTAATTCTTCCTAAAAACCTTCAATGCGCCTTCGCGGTTCTGGTTATCTATTGCTGTTTAATAATAGTCCAAGATATATTGGCTTAAAACAACCACCATTTAATTGTGGGTCATGAATCCAGGCAGGGCTCAGCTGGATGATTCTTCTGTTCCATGCGGCATTAAGAGGGGTCAGTTGGCGGTATTCCGCTGGTAATGGGTAATGGGTTGGTCTAAAGTCCAAGATGGCTACACTCACATTTATGGCTTTTTGGTGGGGAGGGCCAGAAGGCTGGGCTTGCCTGGGCTGTCAGATGGAGCACCTACACGTGGCCCCTCCAGCCTAGTGGTCTTAGGTTAGTTGGTCTTCTTACACTGTGGCTCATGACTCCAAGAATGAGAGTTCTAGTGAACAAGGTGGAAGCCACATCGGGTTTCCTGGCTTAGCCTCAGAAGCTGTATGGCATCATTTTCACAGAACCCTGTTGGCTGAAGCGGTTACAAGCCTGCCAAGTCTCAAGGAGAGGGACAAAGACCCTACCTCTTCTTCAGAGGATGGCCCTGCTAGCACAGCATGTGTGGCCCTTCACGGCTGGCCCCTGCTGGCCTCCTCTCTGCTCACCATTCCTTAGCTCATTGCATTTTATGCTCCAAGCCTCCAGCCATCCTTAGCAACTTATAATGACTTGAGTAGTCTGAGCTCTTTTACTCTGTTGGAATCCTCCCCCCATTTAGAATGGCCTTCTTGCTCCTCACTGACAAACTCCTGTTTCCCTTCATGTCTTAGCTTAAGTGCTACTTCCCGCAGGAGGCCTTCTGTGAATCCATTAGTCTAGGTTAGGTGGCTTCTCATGTGGCTAAATAATACTTACTACCCAGTATTGTGATTGCTTGTTTAACAGCCTACATCTCTCACTAAACTGAAAGTCACCAGAGCACAAGACTATGTCTTACTCATCTTTTTATCTTTGGGATCTAACTCAAGACCTGGCATATTTTAATTGCCCAACAGATGGTTATCAAATCCCTTATTCTCCCTGGGTCTCAGTTTCCTCATTTGTAAATCGGGAAGGTTGGTTAACATCAGGGATGGCAAATAGGTTTATCCAGGGTGCTGTTGTCTCACTCAATTGCTTCCTTAGCGTGGAATTAAAAAGGATTCTAAGCTACAGCTGGGCGCAGCAATAAAGAGTGATCCATTAGTGATGTCTGCCATGGGCACAGCAATAAAGAGTGATCCATTAGTGATGTCTGCCATGGCCACAGCATAGGAGAGAGGCAGCTTGTATGCTGTGTATTCGCATACCTAGATTAGATCACCTCCAGGGCTTCTCCAACTTTACATGTCTGTCCATAGTACCTATGGCTATTTACATGTATATCAATCTACCTAGAATCATTGAGTGTAAGAACTTGAAGTTTCCCATGGTATCACTCAATACAATATTCTCATTGCATAGATGGAAAAACTAAGACGCAGACAGAAAATGATTCACCTGAAATAGGAACCTGAGTACAGGTCTGGATTTAGATCTAATATAATGAATCTGTTCACACTCGTGTAAGCAGGGCAGGAACTGAGATTTCATATGTATGACAGTAGATGCTAACCCCAGCTCAGTGTTAATTTCCTCCCTTGTTTACTCTGATCTGAGGTTTCAGACAACTTGGCAATTGAATAAACTGGGTTTGAATCCTGGGCACAGTTACTTACTAGCTGTGTGTTCTTGAAGAAATTACTTGGCTTTTCTAAACTCCAGTTTCCCCATCTGTAAAATGTGGGAAATGGTAACATCTCTGACATAAGTGTGGTGATATAGGGAGAGCACCTTTCAGTTGTTTCTGGAACATAGGACTCAAATGCTAACCAATAGCAGTGGTAGTATTTGTATTATCACCGGGCTTTCACTTGGCTTCCTCCTGGGCTGGCACAGAGGTCAGGCAAGCCCAGGGTGCAAGGCATGGAGCGCAGGTCACCTGAATTCTCAGGGGTAACTTGAGACTTTGTCAGGGAAAATTTGAAGAGTCCCATTTTAACCAACCAGAAGGCTTTGAACCTGAACCCAGTGGCAAACTGTGGCTTGCACCTGGGAAATATCTCTAGACCACTATTGGAGCAGCGACATTTTCAATAAGGATTTCTGTAGGGGAGAAAGAGAAGTTCATCTACGTCTTGCCAATGGGTTTTAGCCCAGACAAGTTCACTATGGATTCAGTGAGACTGAAGAAATGACAGTGGAACATTCTTGGGGTGAAAGGGATTATACCCAATTTATTCCCCCAGTGGCAGGTCAATCACTAGAATCCTGTCCACCCAGAGCGAGTCTGCATGCAGCAAGCCGGTCTCTGCCTCTGGGCCTCTCTGCCCCTGCAGCCGTCTCAGTCTCTGTCCTCGGCACTGCCACCACTCCAGTCTCTGCTCTCCTGCAGCCGTGCAGCCCAGAGCACTGGGCAGAGCTCTTCATATAGAGTCAGTAACAACATATTGCCCACATGTGGGTAGTGAGCTACCTGACAAGGGCCAGGTGAGAATCCTGGCCACAGGAACCTTCACTTCCTCTACATTCCCTGGTTGACTAGCTCACTGCACACCTGTGGGCAATACATGGCTGTGGACTCTATAAAAAGGGCTCCGCCCAGTGCTCTGGGCACGACACAGTGGCGGGGCTGCAAGGCTGCAGGAGAGCAGAGCAGAGGCTGGAGTGGTGACAGTGCCAAGGACAGAGGCCCAGAGCGGGATGGCTGTGCAGAGAGAGAGGCCCGGAGGCAGAGACCAGCAGATTCTCTCTGAGTGAATGGGGTTTTAGCGACTGACCTGCCACCTGGAAATAAAGTTGGGTATTACCCTTTCACCCCAAGAATGTCTTGCTGTCAATTTCTTTGGTCACATTGAATCCATTGCGACCTTGCCCTGGGGCTGAAACCCATTGGCAAGACACCCTCAAGCCTGAGGAGATTCATTGCCACCAAGTGGTCATCCTGACTGTATTCAAACCAGTTCTACTCACATGAGTTACCAAAAGGACCATGAGTGGCCCTTGTAACACCCACCTTCTCCAGCCTCTCCAGCAGAAAGTCTTGCAGACACACAGGCTGGTCTTGTTGCTTTGTCTCTGGCTTCTGCTTCTTTGCCCTCAGGGACTGAAACTGCTGTTCCAGTTTCAATCGCCACAGCTCCAGTGAGATTCTGTTTGACTTTCCATCCAAATTCTGTCTGTCTGCTCCTGCCTTTATCAGATCAACCCACATCTGGGTCCTTGTGACCTTCACGGGGCCCTTTAAATTTTTTCTTCAAGAAGCAGACTGTCTTTCCTTTTGTGCTTCCAGTGCTTGAGCCTGAGCATAGGAGCGGAGCCTGGAGTGCCCATGCCCTGGGAGGGGGCTGCACCCCTCCTGCAGGAACCCGCAGTTGCCGAGTCTTTCTTTCTTTCGGGCTCCCGCTAGCTTTCAACCAGGTGGGGCTTCAGCAGAGCAGGGGCTGATGCCTCCGGCACCAGCAGGGCCTCCACCCCCACCTGTTCGTCAAACCTCCGCTCCTCCTTTTCTGGGGCTGACGGCTCCACTACATCCTTCAACTGCCCCGCGGCACCTGGCAGCCTGCGCTTTCACGCTGCTGCTTGTCTGGCTGCCTGTTCTTCTCCAGCTGCTTCCTCAGGCTACCATGACATCCTCCGCCATTCCCACAGCACCTTGTAGTGATGCCCTTTAGGAACCTTCACTTTCTCCACAATCTAACAGGCCAGATGCTTTATCAGATCTAAATAGTTTTGTCTTTGGTAATGAGAGGGAAGAAATGGCAAAAGTTAAAAGGAAACAACTGGCTTCAGACAAATTATGTATATATATTCACTCTATTAGGGGACAGGACCAGAGTCCCCTAGGGTTTGAGAGTTTATCCCTAAATGTTGAATAGTAATGAATTAAGGTACACTGATCATGAAGTTTAAAAACTAAATACTTTGGGGAAAAAAATCAATAGAGGGTGATTATTGCAGAAGCCAGCTCTGTAGTGAGGGCTTAGGGAGCGTCTGTAATGGTTGGGTGTTGATCTAATTTCTGGAGGGCTAATGCATGAAGCTCTCCAGGCAACAAAGACAAATGTACTTCTAATCATCTCCATATTAAATTTAGTGTCAAGGAGAGGGGCTCTTCTCTCTCCTCAATTTCATAGGAATATGATTAACACGGATATGAAAAAAGTTAAAGGAAACAGAATTTGATTTGAACTGCTGAGTCTATTTCAGAGTGAAAATTAAGATGTATTTGGAGGGTTTTCATGAATAAGTTTCCAGAGATTCTAAACTGTGATTGAACCAATTCCATCTGTATTTTTCCTCCCTTGCTTCCCTCTTCCTGGAAGTTTAAGTTGGCTGACAATGAAGCGAAAGGAAGAAAGACAAACCAGTGGGGGCGTGCGAGGAGGACCCCACTCTGGGGGCGGGGAGAAAGCTGCCTGATAAACAGGGCCCTGTGAGGGCTTCAGTCTGGAGCAGGTGGGGAATGAACCCCTTGGTGGCCAGTGAACCTTCTGTTACCATGAGAATGGCTGTGGATAAAATGAGAGTTCCTGGGGCCAGGATTCTCACCTGGCCATGGCTGACTAGCTCACTGCACACCTGTGGGTAATACATGGCTGTTGACTCTATAAAAAGAGCTCCGCCCAGTGCTCTGTGCACGACACGGTGGCAGGGCTGCAAGGCTGCAGGAGAGCAGAGCAGAGGCTGGAGTGGTGGCAGTGCCGAGAGGACAGAGGCTCAGAGGACGGCTGTGCAGGACAGCTGTGCGGACAGAGGGGCCCAGAGGCAGAGACCGGCTTGCTGCCTGCAGATTTGCTCTGATTGAACGGGATTCTAGTGACTGACCTGCCTCCTGGAAATAAACCCTTTCACCCCCAAGAACGTTTTGCTGTCATTTTCTTTGGTCACACTGAATCCATAGCGAACTTGCCCGGGGCTAAAACCCATTGGCAAGACAATGGCTCTCTGAATTTGGAACAGAGAGTTGGACACAACCAAGAAGGAGGATTTCTAAAAAAATTATAAATCTGGGGGGGGTCAGCAGCTGGCTTTAGTGCTGACATGAAGTAGGCCACAGTTCCACTGACAGCCTCCCAGGTGGGGACAACTCCAAATCCTCTTCCCTTTCCCCCAGTTTCCAACTAAAATGTTTGGATTGAAAGGCTGAGAACTTGAAGAGCCATGTACGGTCATCTGCACTTGGAAAGATCTCTTCTTCCCTCAGATTCTCTCCCTCAATTTGATAACTTTGTGAATAGAGGAGGAAAAAACGGGGAGAGAACCTGGGGGCTCTTCTGGCTTTGACAAAAAAGGCTCCTGCAGTTTTCCTTTCTTACATCTTGAAAACAGGCTGTGCTTTGTAGCTCTCACCCCTTAGTGTTCCAGATTTATTTTTTGTAACAGATGCTTTTTTGGAGTATGCTTACAAATTTGTCTCCTTCTTTTGGGAGGGGCTGTCTCTGAATATGCTGTACTTTAGTAGGTAATATAAGAAACAGACCCTTGGTCTGGCTAAACATTAGAAAATAGTGTGATTAAAGGGAAGTGTTTAACTGGGAAACTGACCCAGAGCCCAATTTAGCATCACCATCTAGGCCAGACAGGACCGTGCTGACGTCAGCAGGAGTCAGGCTGCCTCAGGAGTTGGGGACAGGGCTTGCTTGATTAGGATGTTTCCTGGGACATGGAATGAGGCCTAATGATTTCCAATGGAAGGGAGTGCTAATTGGGGAGGCAGTGCTGCTTAATTGGGACACCTGAAGGTAATTAAAGGCTCCCTCCCAAAGGCCTTCTCTATACTTGGGACTCTGGGGGGTTAAGAAAATGTAGAGAATATAGGCATTCTCAGCCCCTGTGCTGTGTTTCTCCCTTGACCATCTGTTCAAGGCCACCCCACTAGGCCACCTTTCTATTCCTTGGCAAACGGTGCTTTGAGTGAGATCTTCTGTGGATCCTTAGAAGCTCAGGTGGATTTAGGTATCTGGGGCTAAACTGCCACTGGGGTGGGGGGTCTAAAAGGTCCCTGGAGAGGGGAGAAAAGGGCAATAAGGTTGTATGGTAATGCCGTGAGGTGCCTTGTTTTGATTTTAACATCCAGACCCCAGAGACCTCTGTGTCATATGGCACTGACTGACTGGGGCTTCATGTTGAGGACGGTACCTTCGGCAGAGATGGGCAGGCCCAGCCCCAGGGAGACTCGGTGGAAGATGTTCCGGATTAGGAGTTGGATAAACTTATACATCCAAGTCTACTGCCAACTGGCATTGTGACTCCCCAGCTTTCTCAGCTGTTAAGTGGGAATGATTCTTCATAATTAGGGACAGTGCAGAGATCCTTTCATTCTAGGTGCCAGGGAAGAGCCTGGAGAAGGAAGAAATTTTAATCTATGTTCTAAGGAACTCGGGCAAGCCTGTAAACCAGGTGTTACAGCCTCTACTGGACAATGGAGGAAGAGATCCTGTGGGGAAAATGGAAGCTCCTATGGCCAGGATCCTCACCTGACCCTAAACTACTTGATCATGTCCCTGGCCTGCTGCTAGGCTCCTGCTTCCACACCCACAGGCAATAAGCTATTGTTGACTGAGTCACTATATAAATACCTCTGCTCAGGGCTCTGGGGGAGGCAGAGACGAAGGAGGATTACAGACCTGCAGACTGCTGGATGCACACATAATCCTAGTGCTCGACCTATCGCTGGGAGAAGAAGCCGGGTAATAAACCCTTTTATCCCAAGATTGTTCCATTGTCATTCCGTGGTCTCATGGAATCCATAGTGAACTTGCCCAGGGCTGAAACCATTGGCAGGACAATTGGTGTAGTCGGCAGGATTTGAACCTGTGCAGGGAATACCTCCACAGCCTCGCCATCTGTCGTGGACTTTTAGCCCAGGGCTTGGTAGCATGGGAGAAACTGCCAGCAGTGCAGCTGTACCATTACATTGATGACATCATGCTCACATCTGATTTCTCTTTCAGATCTGGAAGGGGCAGCACCTAGACTGCTGCAACATCTACAGGAGAAAGGATGGGCTGTGAATAGCACCAAGGTTCAGGGACCTGGTTTGTCAGTCACATTCTTGGGGGTTGTCTGATCGGGTAAAACTAAAGTTATAGCAGAAGCAGTCATAGGTAAAGTCCAGGCCTTTCCTATCCCTAAAACTGTGGCATTGTATGTAACAGGAGTTTTTGGGTCTTCTCGACTACTGGAAAGTGTTTATCCTGCATTTGGCACAAATTCTGAGGCCCTTATACTGTTTGGTATGAAAGGGCGTCAGGTGGGACTGGGATGAGACATGTGCATCTGCCTTTACTACAGCAAAATGGGCAGTGAAGGTGGTGCAGACCTTGAGTGTGATAGACCCGTCAAGGCCCTGTGAGCCGGACGTTCATGTGACTGAAGACGGTTATGCCTGGGGTCTCTGGCAGTCTCTTGAACGGACTCACCAACCTATTGGATTCGGTCACAACTCTGGAAAGGAGCAAAGGTACAGTACACTTTGATAGAAAAACAACTGGCTGCCATGTATCACGCCGTGCTGGCTACAGAACCATCACTGGAATGGCCCCAATAAAGGTAATAAACACCTATCCCATCACAGGGTGGGTACGAGACTTGACCCAAAAGCCAAGGAGTGGTGTGGGACAGATGCCCACACTGGCCAAGTGGGGTGTGTTCCTACAGCAGCGTAGTGCCCTCTCTAGTAGCTCCTTGAGTGAAGAACTCCAGTGCTTATTGGGGCTGGTGACATATACTAGTGAAAAGCAGTAAGAACTTGCTTTTGAACCATTAGTAGCAGAGAGTCCCTATCAGGAGGGAAGAGCCCCTATACCCGAAGATGCATGGTGCACAGACAGCTCCAGCTGTGGGCAGCCCCCAATGTGGAGGGCCATAGCTTTCCATCCTAAGACTGAGACAATATGGATGGAAGATGGTGAGGGGAAGAGCAGCCAATGGGCAGAGCTGTGGGCGTGTGGCTTGTGATCAGCCAGGAGGCCTCCCCTATAGTTGTCTGCACTGTCAGCTGGGCCATCTATTGAGGCTTGACTCTGTGGCTACTGACCTGGTTCCATGCCAACTAATTGGTTGGTCACCGACCCCACTGGGGGCAAGAATTGTGGCAAGATTTACGGGCCTGTGGTCAGACTAAAACAATTACAGTATACCATGTGACAGGTCATTTGCCACTGGCATCCCCAGGAAATGATGAAGCAGATGAGTTGGCCCAGTGAAGGAAAGTCTGTCTTTGATGTGGCCCAATGGTATCATCAGCATTTGTTGCATGTGGGGCAAAAGACAATGTGGGCTGTAGCTTGCCCTTGGTCTCTGAAGAAGTCAGCAGAGCCCAGCAGGTGTGCATCATATGCTCTAAAAGGGACTTACATTGAATTCCATGGCAACCTGGAACAATAGCTAAGGGGCCAATACCCCTTGTCAGGTGGCAGATGGACTATATTGGGCCTCTGCCCATGTCAGAAGGGTACCAATATGCCATGACTTGTGTGGACACAGCTACTGGACTTCTGGTTACTTTTCCTACATGTTGTGCAGACCAATAGGTGACCAAAAGAGGCCTGAAGCATCTCTTTGCCGCCTGTGGCCAACCACAGGTAATTGAGAGTGATCAGGGCACCCATTTTACTGGACATGCACTATAAGAATGGGTGCAACAGTTAGGAATCATATAGGAGTTTCATGTGCCGTACAATCTTAATGTGGCAGGCAAAATAGAGAGGCACAATGGTTTGTTAAAATCTGGACTGAAGTCAGACACCAATAGTCTACAGGAATGGTCAGTCTACTTATGGACTGTGCTACGGCATTTGAATGAGAAACCCTGAAAGGGAGCCCTGAGCCCCAAAGATGTGTTAACACATATGGCTGCCTCCCCTAGACAACTGCAAGTATGAACCAAGGAGGAATTGCTGAAGCCAAGGTTTGCCCACCAGAATAATATCTTGCTGCCAGTACCAACTGCACGAAACCCTGGAGACTGCACTGTGTGGATGCTGCCTTGGACATTTAGACACATGGACCGATGATGGCTGGCCCTCCTGGCACCTTGGGGACAAGGCCTGGAAGCTGGCCTCCTGTGTATTCCTGGAGTAGCAGTGGAGTGGCCCCCAAAGATCACAGTAGTATATCTTAAACAGTTGAAGGCAGGAGCATCTTACTGGGAAGTTTTGTTTTATCATTATGGCCAGTGCATGCACCTCCAGGAACACTATATATAGACCCCTCAGTAACCCCCACAGGGAAAGGGGTAAAGACCTGGATGAGACCCCCTTCCTGCTACAGTCCTATCACAGGACCACTCTTTTGCATGCATCCTACCTGATGGACAAGATTTGCCTATGTGGGTTTCATTAAAGCATGTATCTTATCACCCCTAAGGTCTTTGAGGACTGGGCTCAAACTCTAGGAAAAAACTGCTACTCGCTGGGGTGCATGGAGCTCCCTATCAGTACCACTACTAAGTGTGGTCATGAGCTCCTCTGAGGAGAACTGGTTTTGAATGCACCTGGAATAACCTCCTCAGGCTTGAAGATTGTTATAGTTTTTGTTACCTGTGTAAAAATCTTGTTGTATCTTAATTTTTGTTATCTCTATGTAGTTGTTATCCTCTGCTGCTGTTGTGGAATCTGGTTACAATGTTGCAGCTTTCTCACACAGGGACCATTGCAGAAGATTGAGAGTGTGTAGATTGTGAGGCGAGAATCCTGGAGGGGTGGGATGTGGGGAAAATGGAAGTTCCTATGGCCGGGATCCTCACCTGAGCCTAAACTACTTGATGATGTCACTGGCCCGCTGCTAGGCTACTGCTTCCACACCTGTGGGCAATAAGCTATTATTGACTGAGTCACTATATGAAGACCTCTGCCCAGTGGTCCAGGGGAGGCAGAGACGAAGGAGGATTGCGGACCTGCAGACTGTTGGATGCAAACGTAATTCTAGTGCTGGATCCATCGCCAGGAGAACAAGCCGGGTAATAAACCCTTTCACCCCAAGAACGTTCCATTGTCATTCCTCAGTCTCAGGGAATCCATAGTGAACTTGCCCAGGACTGAAACCCATTGGCAGGACAAATCTGTTATCAGGGAAGGCTTTAGAGGCAAGTAATATTTAAGTGAGCATTTTGAGAGCAGAGGTTTTATGACTGGATAAGGCAGAGAGAACAGCATGTGCAAAGGCACGGACGTGCCAGCCCCACATTCTGGTGCATTCTCGGAGCTGTCAGTGGCTGTGCATCTCTGTTGAGTGGGAAGGATGGCCACTGAGAGGCATGAGAAGAGTGGAGGTCACAGGGGTTGGATCATGTAAGGTCATGTGTGTTATTTTAGGGAGCTTGGTTGGATTTTAATAGGCAATAGATGGTTATTGAAGAGTAGTCACTGTGGGAGTGGCAGAGTCTAACTGAGTTTGAGAGTAGTCACTGTGATAGAAGTGTGGTTCCAGTTGGGAACTGGGTCGGAGAGGCACGGCCGGAACCCGGGAGACTGCTGTGATCATCCAGACGACAAGCGTCGAGTCCCTAGATCCAGGCACAGGCAGTAGGAAGTGAGAACAGGCAACAATCCAATTTCTATATGAATTGCTTTGTTCTCCTGGTGTTTTTGTTTTTAAGCTTCTAAGAACTCTGGAATCACAAGCCTTGTTATAGCCCTTGCTTCTCTTTCAGCCAAAGACCCCTTGTTCACATTATTTTACCTGCTCTAACCTCTCGCTCTGCAGAGAGATGCTCCTGGGACCTGACTTCCCAAAGGAAGCTTTGGCAAGGCTTGGAACCCCCCATCCAATGTCCTCAAACAAGAGGAGTGAGAAGGGACAGGAATTTGGAGCCTCTGGCTTCCCCAGGAGGCTTAGGAAAGAGAGCTCTGGCGGCAGGCAGGAACCCAGCCCAGCGATTGAGTTTCAGTGGGTTTGGAAAAAACACCTGATTGAAAAGCAGCCGAGATGGGGAAGCACAAAGGTGAGCTGGGACCACCAGTAATCGCAGCTTTCACTGTGCCCATCATCTCAGGTTGTCTCCTTTCATACCTGGCAGCTCAGGTAATAGGCATGGTCTTCATGCCTCAATGAATAAGGTAGGCACCCATTTCCAAATTTTTTGAAAAGCTATTCTCAAGGGTTGGGTCACCTTAAAGGCTCAGCACAGGCTGCTGGTTTCAGTGCTGACTCTTGGGACCAAAGCTATTACCTTCTACACTCCATCAAAAAGCATCTTCAGTGTTGAAGTTTTTTGAAGTGTTCAGCTATGATTCTCTGAAAAGTGCTTTTCTGTGAATAGCCCATGTGTAAAGTATAAGTTAATAGGGATGAAGTAAGCTAGATGGGAGATTTTCTTGCTTTTCCATCTGAAAAAAACAGAGATCTCTCCCCTCTCCTCTTAACTCTTACAGCACCAACTATCTAGACCACTCCTTAGTGGAGAACGCTTAGACCATGATTGAAATATGTGTGTATCCGTGTGAAAAGGATTGCTTGGTATATTTTCAGAATTCTTATTCCAAAGTCCTTTCAACTTGTTTTGTTTCCTTCTGAAATCATCAGTTAAAAGAACTCCATTCGTTCTTTGAATGGAGTCGGAAAGCCTTTTCCTGTTTGGAGAAGCGCAGCTTGACCCACCTTTTCTCTCTAGCCTCTCGCGGTCAGGATCCTCTGTTTTCTTCATGCCCCCCGTATCTCCGGGCAGAGCAAGGCGCCCATCAGGCCAGCTTTACCATTGATCACAGGAGAGTGATTTCACTCATGTTGTGGGAATTAGTCTTACTATCGGTATGTAGTTTCTGGATGAATGAATGAATGTAATTCTAGGGAAGTGTTTACCAATAGGAAAAAGTAGAGACTTTGCTATAAAGTTTATGCCCAAACATCTTCTGCAAATCATAGATAGAGGATCTTGCATTCGTAGGTAACTTTCCATTGTGCTTAGGATAGTATCCAACCCTCCCTCTGTGGCCTGCCAGGTCTGGCATATTCCAGCTTCTGCGGACTTCTGTGGCCTCATCTTGCTCTGCTGTCCCCTCTCTGGCTGTGTCAGCTGCACTGACCACTTGCCACTGTCCCACCCATGGACACAGCAGACTATTCCTCTGAATGGGATGCTCTTTCCATGTCCTGCTGATTCTTGCTCCTCCTTCCTTTGCCCCAAGGGAGGCCTTGGCTGACCCCTGATCTAATAAACTGGGCTCCCTCTTTTCACTGCACCATCCACACCACCCTCTCACTTCACAATCCTTATTAAAATTTGTTAGGCCAAGCCAACATGTGAGATTATTGGTTTATTTGGTCTTTCTGTCTAGACTCTAAATTCCCAAGGGCAGGTGTCTTGTCTGTCTTATTCCCCCACTAAATTCTGCAGTACCTGGCACACAGTAGGTGCTTAACAAATATCTTTTGAGGAAATGAATTACTAATGTTACTTTTAGTTCAGCCAAGGTGGGCAGAGCCAGAAAACATCAGCTGCAGCACGGACAGCCCAACAATGATGGCCTCGGTGCCAAGAGAACTTTCCTGCATCTACCCTACAGGGGTCATCAGAGCCGGGCAACAAGGCTCATGCCAGGGCTTTGATACTTCCGACTCCACAGAAGTTCTGCTTTGGCTTCTCCCATCCTCTTTGCATCCTGTAAGTGCCCTTGGTGTTTTCTTCTCTCCCCACAGGGTTGGGTGGTCTGCTGGGCTGGGATCCAGGGTAGGAAGGGAAGAGAACAGAAATTGTTTGGTTTGACTGGAGGCTGGCAGAGCAGTTTTCTTAACAGGATGTCTGTTGATGAAATACCTAGAGCCAGTTGTGAGAGTTATTAATCTCAATTAAGGCTGATTAGGATGAGATTGGATTTATGTTGAGATGGTCCAGGTCAAGCTGGCCCACTTGATAGTCTACTCAGCGGCAGGGACAGAAGGAGGGCCTCTGGCTTCTCTGGGAAAGAGGGCCCAGATGCTATGAATATTCAAGGCCCCAGCCCTAAGGGGCTTCACAGATGGTGGGAGCAGAACTGCTGCTGGCTTCTTGGGGAGATGTGACATTCACTGTGGGGCGATTATTGATCACCACAACTATGGGATTATTATCTTGAAAATAGCCACTCTTATCATCTTCCCAGTGAGGATGTTTGGGAGAGGACTTGGCCCTCAGAGGAGCAAGCTGGCACCAGTAGCTTCTCAGTTCCTGCCAAGGGCCAGGTGGATTCCTGAACTGACAAGAGCATTGGCCCAGCTTAGTGTGATGCTCAGGCCTCCAGCTGTGAAGATCCTGGCTCAGCACTTTGTTCTCCTAGGGACCAGTGAATGGGATCATTAGCATGTGGCACAGACAGGCTGGGCCAATTGTGGAACTGCTAGTGGAAGCCTGGCCTCAGAACCGCAGAGACCTGAGGCATCTATTAGCTACTTAGTTGTAGAAAAAGTGTTTTAACAGTCAAGTCCCTGCAATTGTACATAACACAGGCCTTAAAGTACAGGTGAAAATCAAAACTGAATAGGTGGAAATTGGGCAATAGACTTATAAAGGTGTCTATTCTTAGAGAAATGAAAACATAAACTCTTTAAAATGCCTCACCATTTACATGCGATCTTAAATAATATGGTAACATTTCATGTGTGTTATTTTTAAAAATAAAATTGTCTTTTATCAAATAGGTGCTCAGTCATATTTAAACTAAAAAAGTTTAAAATAAAAGTAGCAGTCAATTGTTCCATCCCTCGCCCCTCTTCAGTTCTGTCCCACAGAGTCAACTACTTACAGCATCCTTAATATCAATTTGGGAATTTACTTCCATATTTATAAATAATATGCTAATACTGCCATTTCTTTGTTTGCCCATTTTAGACATCATTGAATTTTTATTGGCATATGGGTAGGTTTAGAATGCTTCCCCGCAACCATCTTCCCACCCTCCACCCCATCACTGCCACTTCCCTATTTTTCTAGAATTACATAATGTATTTTGAATCAGATATCTATGGTATATTATTATGGTTATGCAAAGTAGTTAATTGACAAGCCAAGTATATTATTGTTGTTTTTTTTCCTTTCTGAATTTTTATTTTGTCTTTCCTAGAGTTAATTCTTTTTCCAATTTTTCCTTGCAGTTTTCTTTTTTCAGAGTTTTTTTAACACAAAATTCTTAATTCTTTTCCATTACCAATCTTCACCCATCCATCAATTTTTTTTCTGAATACACACACATCTAGCTAGTCTATCAATTCTGTGTTGTTTTCCTCCTAGACTCCTCCTTCCTAGAAACTCCTATCTTCTTTTTTTCTTAGTTGGACAGAATGTCCTCCAGGCATGTGGCACAGCATCGCCCAGGGATACTGCAGCTTCTCTGCTTTAATTCCCTGCTTAAGTTTTGAGTTCTTTCAAGTATGAAGATGAATGTATTTAGTTTCATATGAATGATAATTTAGCTGGTTATAAAATCTCAGATTAAAATCTCATTTGAAACCATTGTTCCCTTACCTTCTGGAAGCCTCATTCAATTCTCCTTTCTTTGGTCTCTTTCTCTTTTACAGAGGAAACCAGATGAATGCTGCTTTCGAGGTAAATTCTTTGTCTTCCAAATCTTCCATTGAATTTTTTATTTGGGCTATGTTATTTTTAATTGTAAAGTTCTTTCTTGATATCTGTTTCCTTAAAAAAAAAAAGAATCCTATTTTGTTTCTTAGATGGAGTATCTTATTTCTTATAAAAATACGACATTTACTTCTCTTTATTAGCTCAGTGTTCCTGGTTCTTTCCTTTTTTCTGTTTGTTTTGTTTCATCTTCTTATCAGGAATTCTTTAAATAAATCACCCTTGGTTGATTGTTAATATTTAACAGTAGGGCTCTAAAAAGCTGTTTGGCATGTGTGTGTGTGTGTGTGTGTGTGTGTGTGTGTGTGATTGGTCAATTATTAGACTTCAATTTCTTGTGTAGCAATAATATGAAAATGTAAGTATCTGGATATCTTTTCTTTGTATATGAATCCTCCAGTCTTCATCCTGGGAGAATTCCTTATTTTCAACTTTCAGGGAATGGGGTGGAGGAATGGAGACCGCACACTTCAAGATAACCTACCTTTATCTGCTATATGTTGATATTCCTGAGGCAAGAGTCTATCTGGGTTAATTTCTCCAGAGAATAAATCTTTGGTTTCCTTGGAGATAGGGTGGGTGGAGTGACTGTTCCGGGTTTTGGAGGCAATCTTGGGGCATGATACTTGTATATTCCAACTTTCAGTAAGTCCTGTTCTCAGCTTTGTGCCCTCATGCTCCCCACCTTCTGTCTTTTAGGGCACTTAGAATCCTGAGTCCTGGGCCTTTCTGGGGTTCTGTGCTAGGGTGAAGAAGGAAGGGATTAGTTTGTATATCAAGATATCTCCATTTTGTGGGCATATCGGCGGTAGCTTTTTTTTTGTCTTGCTGTGCAAAGCAAATCATCCACTTTCTGTCTTTCCAAAATTTGTGGAAATTTTCATTCATTGACATCTTCTATCTTATTTTCTTCTCCTCTAGATAAGGTATAGTTTTTCAAGATTGCTATTACTTTAATGGGGCTTTCATGGAGAGAAGAGAGAAATGTTAGTGGTCATTTGGTTTATTTAACTGGAAGTCTTATATGTTTATGTTTTTGTTCTTTTTCATAATTAAACACACAGTTGCTGGCTTAACTCCGGTGATGACTGTTGGGACTAAATATGTACTGATTTTGGTTCACCAAATAATTCTCATCTTTTTCTAAATTGTACAATATCTATATGCTTTTTTCTTTAGCAGTGGGACTTTGGTTTTCCCCCTATAATCTAATATCCAAGTATTTGTAAAAAATAAGGGAGTACACCACAAATATAGTAAAACTAACAAAACGGCACTGTTGTTTTGGGAGCAGGGCCACCCAGTGATAGCTTGCAGTATTTGTTCATCAGTTAGGACAGTCCAACTTGGGAGCACAAGGATAGCTTAGAGACGACAATGTTTAAGATACAAAAGTCACAACATGGACATTACGGAATGTTGGGAGATATAAGAGTTAAAAAATGAGATTGGCACTGCACTTCTTAGCAACAGCCTTCATGTCCAGTTTGTCTGTGATTCTAGCGACCCCAGGGGCTGGAGACCTTTCTCTCCTTCAGCACCCAGCCTGGGTAGTAGTCGCTCCACTGGGCACCCTTTTTCTCTATCTTGGGTAGGGCCAGTTACTCCTTAGGTACTTTGCCTTTGCTTTCTCTTCCAAAACCTCTTGTGGTGGTTTCCAAATGTTCTTCTGTGAACCGGTGCTGAGCTGTGATGAAATTTCACTAGTCTTTAGAAAAATTCAAAAGATAAAAAAATGCAAACCACATTTGTGTGTATATTACGAGAACACAGGTGGTGTGACTTTCCAACTCTTCTTTCTGAGGCTGTCCTTTGTTCTTAAATAAGGGTGAAATGTCTTTTCCTTTTAAAATGATTATGAAAGTAAATGGTGGTCAAAAAAAATGTTCACTTGGTAATATAACAGGTTGGAAACACCAGAAACTGAGCTCTGAATTAGGGGACTGACATGTCACGTAGGAGCAGTTATCCCAGTAAACCATCAGGGGACTTAGTTACATCCTCTCCCCTTAACGTTTGCCTTTCTTACAGCAGATGACTCTGTCGTGAGTGTGCATGCCTGGACTGCAGGCGTAGGGACCTTGAAGACATCCAGTGCATCCTTGGTAATGAAAGGATGAACTGGTAACATTCCCTGGCTGCTTGCCTTCAGGGGGTTGGCATTCAGTGAGACTGAAGAAATGACAGTGGAACATTCTTGGGGGGACTCAGGTCTCATTATTAAGGCCATTGTTGCATGTTCTGTGCTAGGGCACTTCCCTGTCTTCCCACCCCAACTGCAGCTTCATCGGGTGGCAACACTAAGCTTGGCAGTGTCACAGGGACCAAAATTCTTCCAGTACTTCCTCCTCCTTCCTGTCCAGTGCAACATGCATCCTCCCCTTGTCTCTGCTACTGAGCTGTGAGCTCCTGAAGAGACCCTATTTGATTCATAACCACACCCTTGCTCTCTTCTGGCAACTAGCCCAGTGCCTGGATCATAGTCGGCACCTAGTGTTTGTAGAATGAATTGTAAATAATCATGCCCCCAGATTTCATAGGGCATATGATTTGCAAGTGTCTCCATGCTTTAGCACTTACTAGAAACGAACAAATGAACATTGAGAACCTTGAAAATCATTAGGTCTTAAGGGATTCATGGCTGGACTTACTGAATTTGTGAAGTTTTAAAAATTGTGTACAAAATCTTGCATATATTTGGTGTATATGCGTATCTCTATGGCAGAGTTTTTTGATGCTCTACCTTTAAAAGCTTAAGAACCATCGAAAGAAATGAGGCTTGGAGTTATGCATAAACACATCTGGATGCATTCCAGGATGGGAAGTGCTGTATCAATCCGAGGAATTATCATCATTGTCTACAGGAGTCTTGTTTTGGAATACCCGTCCTCTGGCCTGACCACACTTTTTCTTGACATCCTTTCTTGGAAACTCTACAGCTTTTGGATGTTTGGACCCCAAATAGCTTTGGGTTTATGGTTCCTGGAAACTAACCTTGGAATCTTAGATTCAGTCACTGAGGTTGGTGCATAAATCTGAAGCTCCAGGTGACTCAAAAAGATTTTTAGGTCACTAACTAACTGGATTGGGTAGAGCATTTTGTTTCACAAACATGATCATAATTTGTTCTTATTTACTTTTAAATTATAAGTGATTATTCAGTAGTTTTTTTCTCCCTTTTTAAACAGGCTCTTGAAAACATTGCTTTAATGAAAAATAAAACTTACAAGCAGCTGTGGTGTTGGTATGTGTTGATTGAAGTATAATTAAGAGTTGTAATTATTTCCAATTAGGCATTTGGAAAGTCGAAGTATAGGGAACCCCAATCAACTCAACCCAGGCAAGGGAACCCTGGGCCTGAGCTAGGGGCAGGGTGTGGTGCAGGGAGGGGTTGACTGAGACCCTCAGCATCCAATTGAAGAGGTTTGGCCATGGAACGGGATACCTATGGCTCAGTTGCTCATGTGTGGAAGGTCCCAACCTTTCTAGACTCTGGGAGGAGAGAAAGCTCTGCCCAGAGGAGGATGCTTCTGAATAATGTTTCCTGGAAGACTTCTGAGTCTTGTCTACTCAAAAGCAGACACACCCTGAAGCAACTTCCTCCCCTTATAAAAATGTCACTGACTTGAGGGCCTATCAGGAGCCAGTGTCTCCTTCCCCTGTTTCCCACAGACACCCCACGACCTGGTGTGATTTCCGGGCTGCCAGCCCTCCTCATTACCAGCACCCACCTTCCCCATGGCCCCGTGAGAAACCTTTAGTTTTTCCACCTTCTTTTTTCACCGTGGACAAGACTAGGGTTCCATGACCCCATGGCTCTGCTGTTAGCTCATAAGTGAGCCCAAGCTGCGACCTGATGCCGTGGTTCTAACATCGAGAGCAGAGGGTTCACGTCTGTGTCAGCCGGCCGAGTGGCTGGTCCTCCTGATTCTGCTGCTTGGCCTTGAGCCCTCCTTCTGCAGTTGGGTGGTACTGGTGCCTGGGCCAGGGTGGGAGTAGGAGGTATATCTGAGGAATGGCATGCCTGGCAGACCTGTGGCAGAGGCCTGGTGAGATGTGGCTGGAAGACCCCTTACCACCAGCTCATGGCAGTGGACTCTGACACTTGGGTTTTATCTACCAGTATAGACTAGTGGGGTCTCACTGGAGAATTCTAAGTGAAGAAGGGACCTGGCCAGGGATGGGCTTTGGAAGATTTGTCAGGCGTCCTATTTGTGGGGGTCAATAGGTGGGGCGAACCTGGAAGCAGAGAGATAGGTGGAGACGGCTCCCACAGTCCAGGGGAAAGTGGTGATAAGTTGGCAGCAGGCTGGTCATGGGCTGATGGAATGGTGGGGCTCAGGGGTAGCGTGTTGGGAGTGGGAGCAGGTGCCTGACAGGATGAGGGTACAGGGAGGAGGGCATTGCTTGGGAATGTTGTGCTTGGGGTATTTTGAACTTTTATCATTGGAAGTATCAGTGGGAAGAGGTGAGGCTTGGCATGAGAGGGGGAGAGAGTGAGTTGGGGATGAGCCACATCATTCCAGAGTCTGGGGGACTCTGTACAGAGAAGAGCACATGCCCCGCACGGTGCGAGTCTGGGGAGGCGGGGGCTGGTCCATGGTGCTGTGGTTGACATAGTTTGAACTTAGATTATTGGAAGTACTAAGGGGGAGGGGGAGGCCAGGACTGAGGGGGGAGAGACTGAGTCTGGCACGAGTCACGTTATTCCAGAGAACATCCATTTGAAAGTACCCAGCTGGCATGAGGAGTGCAGGAACCTTCTTAGGAGAGAGAGAAGTGGAGATAGAAGAGGCCTGGGGACCGAGTACCTGGGGGATGTTGCTGCTCCCAGGGCCAGAGGAGAGCCTGGGGACCGAGTACCTGGGGGATGCTGCTGCTCCCAGGGCCAGAGGAGAGCCTGGGGACCGAGCACCTGGGGGATGCTGCTGCTCCCAGGGCCAGAGAAGAGCCTGGGACCGAGCACCTGGGGGATGCTGCTGCTCCCAGGGCCAGAGGAGAGCCTGGGGACCGAGCACCTGGGGGATGCTGCTGCTCCCAGGGCCAGAGAAGAGCCTGGGACCGAGTACCTGGGGGATGCTGCTGCTCCCAGGGCCAGAGGAGAGCCGGGGGACCGAGCACCTGGGGGATGCTACTGCTCCCAGGGCCAGAGAAGAGCCTGGGACCGAGTACCTGGGGGATGCTGCTGCTCCCAGGGCCAGAGAAGAGCCGGGGGAAGAGCAGTCCTGCTGTGAGCCCTGATGGCTGTCTCTGGATTTCCATGCTTAAGGATGGGCCGCAGCTGAGAGCCGGTTCTGCAGACTCACTCTGACTCCCTCTGTTGGGCTACGAGCAGAGGTGTCTGCTCTGGTCAGAACAGGGCAGATCTGAGTTCTAATCCCACCTCTTCTGCTCCTAACTGTACAACATTGGCTATTTAACCTTCTGAACATCAGTTTCCTTTTCTATAAAATGGGATAACTGTAAGACCTTCCTCAGGTTCACATAGCAACTATTTACTGAGCACCTTTTGTGTGCTAAGCACTGTGGGCAGGGCTCCACCAGGACCAATTAAATCGGAATCTGGGAAGGACCAGTGGTCTGCATTGAGGCTGAGAACCTATGCTTCATTTCTTGTTCCCTCTATGATTCCATCGAGATTTGAGGCCAAGGGGAAGCTCCAGTTACAAACTCAGTCATGTAACAGGTCTCCTTTTCTGTCACTGAGTCCCCATCCTGCCAGGCTGGGAGATACTCTCTTCAGTCGTTCCTGGGGCCTGCCTCTCCAGGGAGGACTGGGGGGCGGGATCTCCGGTCGTGCCAAGGAGTTGGGCACATCCTGACCATTGGCCACTGAGATGTTATCCTCCCAGCTGCACGGTCAGCCAGGCCCGGGCTCTTGCTGTTCCTTTTTGCTGCACTTGGGGCCCCTGAGTCTCACGTCCAGAACGCCTACTGCATAAGGGCGGCCGTTTCCGCTAAGTTCCCACCACGTGTGTATTTACAAAGAGAAGCAGGAGACCCTGTCCCAGCCTAAGGACCCAGGCTGTTCGCTGTTAGTCACAGGGGTCCACGTGTGGGAAGGGTGAGGAAAAATTCGAGGCAGCAGCTCAAGTGTTGAAACCACTGAAGACTCCAGTGGTTGGGAGGAAAGTGAGTGGGGAGGGCTGGAGAGATGGTGGAGGGCTCCCTGGAGGAGACTGCGCTGAGCCTGCCCCTGGAAGGTGGGCCGACTGGAGAGTTCGCCTGGGGGAGAAATTAATCCCATGCCCCTGCAGTGCGGAGCTGGCCAACTCCACGGCCAGCAGGAGGTGGGTCTGCTGGAAGAAAGGGCCAGCTCGAACCACGGGGCTCTGAAGGACTTGAGACCGTGCGCATGGCTGATTTTGCATCCTGGCTGCCACCAGTCGGCCTGACAGAGGCGGATTTGGGGTGCTGCAGCCCCTGCGTGGAATTGCCTCTCTGTATCAGCGTGGGGCTTTGAAATGTAATACAGTAAGTTCGCCTGTCACAGGCCCGAGCAGTTCCTCAGCTGTCGCCCCAGCTCTGCTCCTGCTGCATAGGGGCCGCGTTAGAATCCAAGCCCAGAGCAAATGAATCTGGAGTTCACCGGGCCGCAGGTGCTTCTCATGGTTTTCAGCTGGTTTGGACTGGTGCATGGGACTGACAAAACGCCTCTCAAGGCAACAGCTTCCCTGGACACAGTCATTTGAAAGGCTTCACTTCCATTTAAATGATGACATTTCGAGTATTTTTCACATTCTGTACCCCCTGTCTTTTTTATTCTCCACAGGAAAAGCGCAAATGTGAATTAAAATTGTCTCAGAAAATCTAGGCATAAATATTAAAACATTTGGCTGCTGGTTAAGGGGAATTTATATCTGCATTTTCTCTTTGTGGCAGAAACTTGTTTTTATTTCCGGTGGCGGTTTTTATCCCAGATTTCAGAAGATGTCCTTGTTGGTGCTTTCTCCCTCTTTCTTTAGCGATCCCCGGGTTCATGCACTCTGCTCTCACCGCCCTGTCCGGGGGTCTTAGAAACAAGACAAGGGGCGTCAGCTCCAGGGCCCACAGGGCCCAGCAGGTAAACCAGCGAGTGGCCGAGGCGGGGGGCCTGGGGCACCACAGGGGAGGAGCTTGTCCCGTCAGGTCCTGCTGTGCCAGGTGGTGGTTGCCACAGGGACACAGACCCAGGGTGGCCAGGTCTCCCAAGTTTTCAAGAGAAGCTGGAATCTAGATTTTGAGGTGAAATTTCTTGAGTTTTAAATGTAGGCAGCTAGAAACTGACTCCACTGTGTAGACTGAAGAACACTCACATGCCAGGCTCAGCCCCTGCAGTGGGCGTGCGGGGTTGCCCCCACCCAGGATAAGCTGGGCTGACTTGCTTGTGGGGTGAGCTCTCTTCTCAGTTCACGGACTTGTTGGGCTGGCAGCTGTCTCTTCTAGGGCAAGTTTTAGTTGGAAGGAGTGACTTCATCTTCAAGAGGCAAGAGCCTTGGCTGGAGAGGCACAGGGTCTGTATCTATTCAAGCTGTGCAACTTCTGGGGCTGAGTGACCTTGAGCAAGTCACTTGAACCCATGGGTCTCAGTTCTATTTTTTCAAGTATGGAAAATTGTATCTGAATTACCTACTAGGCTTCTTCGGAGACAACAAAGGTAATATCAGGAACCACTATGTGAAAAGTGTGCATGCCGGCTGCTGTTCTTATTGTGTGATCAGCATAAGGTGTGAAGAAACTGTGAACTTGGGAAGGAGAGTCTGCTCCCTGCCTGTCCAGGTTCCAGCCTGGTTCTTAGTTCTGGCTGAAACCCAAGGGAGTAAGTAACCCTAAGGGCTGTCTGCCCACGTCTGCTGGCATGATTTCCCAGACCCAGCACAGAGCAGACAGTGAGGGGGTGGGAGGCAGGGGGAGGGCCCGCAGGAAGCAGAGTGTGGGCACTGCAGGCCACCTCGTGGCTCAGAGCATTCTCGAAAAACTGTGGGTTCACACTTGGTCTAAATAGAGTATTTAAAAACAAAAATATTATCCAGGATAATGTGCCCCAAACTGTTCTAAGGCACACTACTCTCTCTAGGAGGTTGAAAGGAATGAAAAACAGATTTCATGCTCAGGTAAATTGGGAAATAATGGATTCAAGCTAAATGAGTTTTTTTGTGGCAGGACTCCTCAGAGTTTTAGAATAAAGTGCTAAGGTATATTGTGAGGTGAAAGTATACACTGTTTCTCAAACCTTTATTGAGCATGTGTGCACATGTCTCTAAAGGGCAGTTTGGGTAATGCTGACCTAGGTCAGCTGATCCTTCCTTTGCAGATTTTTGTTGCATGCCTCCAGGCCTAGGCACAGGATAAAATCATGAGCAGAGGCCACCCTAGCCTCGGCCCTGCCCTCATGATGTGACAGCTTCCTGGGGGAAACCCGGTATTCATCACTTGATTCCAAGCACTCACTTGGTATAAAATTACAGCAGGAGAAAGGAGGGTGGTGCCATGGAGATGTGTCCTTCTGTTGGGCACCCCAGAGGGAGGGGGCGTTGAGGAGGCTGTGGAGGATATCAGGCATGAACCAACCCGAGAGGGCTTGAGCTGGGAGTGTGGGGCTCGCTGGGACGGCCAGAGCTCTGGGGGTGAGGGCTCGTGGGTCTGACGGAGGTGATGCGGGACACACTAACTTGGTGCGGCCATTGCCTGAGGCCCCTGGGACAGAGAGGCTGGGGCCCGGGGGGAATGTCTGCCCAAGGTGAGGCCCCGCATACCGGGCTGCAGGCCTCTGTGCGCTGAGCATGCAGAATAACTCATAAGCAAATGAAGTGCCCGCTGCCTGGGGGTGGGGCTGACGTTTGAGCTGCTGTGTCTGGTTCCTTGCCTGTGGGTGCGCTCAGCTTTCCACGCAGACGTGACATTTCCCTGGAATGATGCTGCTGCCGGAGGGGAGACTCAAGCTGGGGGCACCAGGGGGTGACTCAGTTTGCAATAAAGTTCTTCTTGCTCCTGTTTGCTCTGGAATCAAGAATTTGTTGATGGTGCTTCCCTGGGGACTAATATTCTTCTGAATTTTGTGTTAAAACCCAGACAGCACAGCATCAATGCTCTCCACGTGTCCAGAAGTCACTCAGTGAATATTTCCTGAGTGTTATGGCTGATGTGGGGGGTAGAGGGCTGAGCAAGGCAGTCGGACCCGTGCTCCTCCGGCTCCGGCAGGGCGGGATGGGAGGGGGCAGGCAGTCAAACAAGACGACAACACAGGGGTGTGGGGGCTTCTCACCTGGGTCTGTGGGCTTTGGGGAAGGGCTCCTAAGGGAAATTCTGTCTGGGGTGAGGCCTGGAGAACGAGAATGTGTGAGCAGAGAGAAGCCAGAGAAACGCCGTTCAGAGCCGGGAGAATGTGGCTCGGTCATGCGGCTGCAGCGCGGATGCGGGGCTGGCAAGGACTCTCGGTAAGCTCTCCACGTTTCCTTGTTCTCTTGGAGAAAGTTCCCCAGAATCTGCAGGGGCGTCCTCACAGTCTTGGTCACAGTCATCCAATGCAATTACATTTTTTCTTCTGAGCCCATCAGGTCCGAGACACACCAAAACAACCTGTGTTTCTCAATCACGGCCGGTGTGAGGGACTGTGAAACTTGAGGGGTTGAAAGTCACGAGAAGTAATTGTTGCAAATTCTCGGAGCCGGCTTCTCTCTGAGAGGACTTTGCGTGGATGCCCTGAGGCCTGCGCCAACGAACTGTTAGAACTGCAATGATAAGGGGCAGTTTTTTCAGTGAACCAGTAGGATTGGTGAGACAGGGACAATGGACTTGGACAGACGAGGGTGAGGGCCTCGGGAAGAAGCAAGGCAGGACATTTGCAGTCAGAGCAATGTAACTACGTGCAAGGAAACCCCCTACCAAAACTCTGTGTTGAACATTAAGCTCTAGAGTCATTCTTCAGTGAGATCAGTTACTATTCCCCAGATAAAGAAGAGTAGCACATGTTTTTATTATGCTAATCATTTGTAATCATGTATAAGATTCACTTTAGCACGACAAAAGGCCCAGGCCTATGTGCTGTCTTCCCTCCTTCAGATCTGATGAGGTGATGTTGCAAACTGGGCAACTAATTCAGCAGGCAGACCCAGCTGTAGACAACATAGTAACAGGCAGGAAGGATTCCACCTTAAAGATAAGATTGCATTTTAACACCCAGGAAGTTTAAGAAGTAAGATTCTTAACTTACTTTTTAGCAAATAGACAATAACTCAGCCCACCTTGGGGGCTGGGCAGGCAGCCTTTTGATGCTCCCAGACCACGATGCCACTATCCCAGGGAGAAATCAGAGCAGTAAATTCCTTGTGTTAAGTGAAGTTTTAATATTCAGGGACCACTTAGCAAGTCCACACCCCTAAGCTTTTTATCCGGTTCCCCCAAATCCTCAACTGCCTATAAAACCCCTAGACAACACACCACCCCGGGCTCTCTTGTCCCCTCCTGGCTGCGCCAGGAGCTCTGTCTATCCGCCCACTGCATCTCTCAATAAAAGTCTCCCCAGCTCTCCTACCTTGACTGTTTGCTAAGTTCATTCTTCGACTCTGCAAACAAGAACCTCGGCATCATTGGGATGGTGGGAATATATCGGCTGCAGTGACCTTTCATGGTAGGCAGAGATATGCCAGTGCTGAAACAATTATCTCAAGTGCCCATGGGTACCAGTTTCCTGTTGATAACATGTGGTGCTAATTACCTTGAAGAATTCAGGGCAGATGTTGGCGTCTGGAATTAATTGGCCAGTAGAAGGACTGAGCCTGGCTCAGGATGGTGAGTCAAGGTGGGGCAGCTCCACCTCCTCACAGCCCCTCTCCACGCCTGCAGACGGGATTCCTCTCCTCCTCCAGTCACTATGCTTTATTGCACACTCTTAACCTTCTCAGCAAACCAAAAATGTGATTGGCTGACCAGTCACCCCTCTCTCTCTGTTTATAGCTTTCTAGACCTGCAGGGAGGGACAGGATGACCAGTTAATCAAAACACTGTGTGGAAAAGGTCAGCATAGCGGGACTCCTACTATATATTCTCCCAGAATAGGAGGTATTTTACATTCTTCCTCTCTGTTTCTCTCAGTGTTGCCCAAGTTAAACCATGTGGGCAGGAAACTGCATCAGTCCTGTGGATTCCTGATGGCCACGATTTTAATTAAAGAGAGTCATGGTGCCCAGTCTGACCACACTTCTCCTCCGTCCTGCTGGGCCTCTGTTATCTGGAAAGGTGTGCAAAGGCACTGGGACACGCTCAGTGCTTTCCCAGGGGTGAGCTCCCAGCTCTGCTCTCTGTATTCTCATCTTTACAACAACTGATTACAAGTGTAAATGCTTGTGACAGTATTAATTAACCTTCATCTGGGACCACTTTGCGCCAGGACCCGCACCACCTATTTCACATGCGTCATCGCATTTAACCCGCTAACAGACTGATGAGCTTTAGTGTGCCTGCTTAACAGGTGGTGAAGCTGAAGGCCAGAAAGGTTGACCAGCACACCCAGGCCACCGCGCTGGGCAGTGGGACACCAGGACTTGAACTGAGGGAGTTTAACTCCAGAGCCAGCCTTGTTTCAGCCTCTTTCCCACCAGATCCTGAGTTCCATGACGACGGAGACAGTGTCTGTCTTGTTCACCTTATACCTTAGTTCCTAATGGAGGCCAAGCACATGGAGGAGGGTCAGTACGTGTTTGTCACCTGAATAAATGAACTTAAACTCTGCACCTTGTTTGCATGTGAGGAAGGGCAGAGGGTCAGGGCCAGTGGATTTGCTGTGTGTTTTGTAGACATAATAAGGAGGCCTGGAGTGCCTGAGGGGCCAGTCAGAATGATGGTGGGGGGGCTGCCACTCTTGAAGGGTCAACGGAAAGCTGCTTTGATTAGTCAAGAGAAGCTCACTTTTGCAGAATGGAGAAATTGTTGCCATGGAAGGTTGGGAATGCTTATCATCTGGCATCTTTTCTTATTTTCTGAAATCTTTAGGAGCTTTGAAAACTCCAGTCCACAATAGCTAGCTAGCCAAAAATGGAAGAAAACTCTAGACACAGTCATCCACTTGTCACATATTTTTAGAGGATTGTGCACTCCAAGTGAGTGTGGGGTATGCGTGCATGTGTGTGTATGCCTGTGTGTGCAAGTATCTCTGTTGTTGAACTTAGCATGTTGAATTGTTGCAGTGAGTGCCTCATTTTTTTGCCACAAAAAGCCATTGCCTTTTGAAAAAATTGTGTAAACAAAACAGAAAGACATCAAGGATAAGATAAAAATCAGTTGAGAATGTACCACCCAGAGCTAATTGGTAAATAATTTGATGAACACCCTTCCAACATTTGTGTATGTGTAAAATATAAAGAGAGTAAAACACTGTAAATACTGTTTGGCAATCTGCTTTCCTCCCTGCATTTAATATACTGTGGAGATCTTTCCAGTGAATATGGTGATACATCACTCTTTTTAATGGCCAAATGGAACTCTATTGTGTGGCTGTTTCATGATTAATTTAACCTGTCCCTTATGATGTACCTTTATCCACATTCAAACGGCACTGTAATTATCCATTTAATCATCTGTCTCTCCCTATAGGCTGTGAGCTCATTGAAAGCAAAAACATTTTTGAATCCACAGGGATCCAGTAGGCGTCCAGTAGATTTTGGATGGGTGGATGAGTGAGTGAGGAGAGGAAGGGGTTTTGTTTTGTCATTGCTGTGGTTTGTTACTGGCTGAACCTGTGTTCTGAATGACAGCCCATTAACCCAGGGCAGGTGAAGGCATTTTAGTGATTATATAGCTGGATGTTCAGTGTACTTTCCGTGTCATGAGTTGAAATCCTGGTGCCACAAGGAAGTATTTCTGGCACCAATTGGATCCTCTTGAAGGAAAGTCCTTGTTTTCTAAACACTGTGGGTTACTTTCCATGCAGTTCCAGTCCCTCCTCTTCTCATGTCTTCCAAACCCGCATCGGCTGCCCAAGGGAGACACCTCCTACCCAGTTAGGGAAACAGGAGTTGGCTTTTTAAGGGGAGTTGGGGAGCAATGTCAGGTGTAATGTTTTTCCCATGCCTCCTATCTTTCCTTAGAGTGATGAGCTGGATGCCTTAGCTCCATTCCATGGGGATAAAATGTGCTAGAAAATAAAGATGAAAATAAAAACCTTTCAAGATAATTAACTAAAAATAAAGTTAAAATTTTATATGCTGCTTCTGGGGAGCATGAAAGATATTGTGAAGCTGGGGTTCTTAACTCCGGGTACACCAATAGGGAGCATACGGATTCCTTCACCATGTCTGCTAATCTCTTAAAATAGTAAGCAGGACTTTGCACTATATGTATATACACATTTTATATAATAACTATATGTATGCATGTACTATTTGTATTACAATTTTTAAGTATGTGTATTTTTTTGGCTGAGAGTCCATAACTCTCGTTGGATTCTCACAGGGTTTTGGAGACCTTGAGTAGGCTTAGAAGCTCCATTTTGGAAGTGTGAACATTGTCAAAGGGATGCCTCACTGACATGGCATTGGGAAGCCCGCAGGGTGAGCCCTCAAGCCCACCACTCTTGGTTAGTCGCAGACCCCATAGGAAGGAAGAGACAGACACCGTACAACTCAGAGCTATTTTGGCTGCTTTACCACCCAGTAGGAGGAGGGAAGAGTTTCTGCCTCCCCCAGCAACAGCCAATGAGAGACTGTTAAAACTCAGCCAATGATCAGCCACAACACATGGGACTCCCAGTTTCCTCCAATAGACTTTTTGCTTAGAACAGTCCCCACCAACTCCCACCCTTTTTTTCTGTGAAAGAGCCTTTTCTCCTTTACCAGTTATGCTTGTGGTTTTGCCATAGCTTATTGTTCCAAACTATGATCCTCTGCCGTTCCAAATAAACCCATTTTTGCTGGTAAAATAACTGGCAGCTTTATTTTTAAGGCTAACAGAGGAAAAGAAGTACATGAACCTCGTTTTCCTTATCTGTCAAGTGGAGCAATAGCTCCTACCTAACAGAGCTGTGTGAAGATTGGTGAAATAAGGCATTTCGAGTGCCTGGCTGAGGTGTACTGTATATGGCTGCCATTACTGATGCCCACAGGGTAACGGAGAGGGATCTTTCTCTGGCTGTGGGTGACTGTCCATCCAGCACTGCTGTGCGGAGTGGGCTGTCACCAGAGATGTGCTTGTTGTGTGTGAGCGGTGGTCTTAGGGACCCGCGCGCGAGAGAGGAAGGCTGGAGGATCAGCTGGAGGCTTGTCTCCTTGTCTGGAGGTGAGTATGGCAGCGCTGTGGCTGCAGGGAGAGAGAAGCCAGCAGGAGAGGCGCATGAGGACCTGGTGCCTGGGAGCGGACCTGCGAGACAGGAGTCAGGAGGGCTCTGAGGGTCTAGTTCCCTCTGGGGAGAAGGAAAATTGTGCTAACAGCCCTGGAAAGGGAGTCAGGTGGGGGCGGGGGGAGAAGTCAGATTTGCAGGAAGGGTTCAGTTTACCCATGTTGAGTCAGAGAGATGGGCCATGTTAGTGGAAATATCCAGCAGAGGATACAGGTCTTGGAATTATAATCACTTTGGACCCCTTTAGTTCTTTATTTGCGTGAGTTGCAATTCATGGGGCTTTTTGGATTATGGCTGAGAGAAGGGAGCTGACTTCTGGTGGACGGAGCACCTGGCACAGAGCAAGAAGGGGAGGGCGGGGTGGTAGAGGGGTGCTCTCCTGTCTGGTCCGGCTCAGTCCCTAAGAGGGCTTAGTGGTGAAGCTGAAATTCTGTTTCCACAAAGGACCCCACGAACCATGGCAGTGCTGGAGGATGCTCGGGTGCCCACCTGACAGAGTGATGCAGGGGCAGGGAGAGGGCATCTGCCCATGTGGATATGGAAGGCTCTGTAGGCACTGGGAGCGCGAGGAGAGCGCGCCTGGGGCCCGTGTGCGTGTGACGGGTGCTCTCAGGAGCCGCAGGGCTGAGGCTCACCCGTCCCAGGAAGGGAGGTCAGTGATAGGCAGAGGAGGGATGTGGCTGGTCCTGCAGGGGCTGCAGATGCCGGATGGGCTTTTAGGCCCGTAAGGGACACTCCTCAGGCATGTTAGGAGATGGATATTCGTAAGTAGGTGGGGCGAAAGTGGGGAATCTGAATATTTGAGTCAGTGTTCCTTCATTTCCACCTATAGGCTGCAGAAGCCAGGGGACTTTTGGATAATGAAGATGGGTATCTGAATGTTGAATTCAAGCATCCTCAATTCAAGAGTTGGGGGCTCAGTTGATAATTTTATACCTTTTTCTTAGCCTTCACTGTCAGTCTGTCCTTTGGGACTTGCTAAACAAAGAATCTGCACCTCAGAGCTGTGCCCTGGCAGGAAAAGCCAGTGAGTCACGGCTGATCAGCTTCCCAGTT
Source organism: Manis javanica (assembly GCF_040802235.1). Classification (NCBI taxonomy): domain Eukaryota; kingdom Metazoa; phylum Chordata; class Mammalia; order Pholidota; family Manidae; genus Manis; species Manis javanica. The sequence continues at coordinate 84,849,585 of NC_133169.1, read as the reverse complement.
TTTCCGTGCCCACCGATGCAGACCTGTCTCGCGGGTCTTCATCACAGTCCTCCTGTGGTAGGTGTGGTCCTCTGGAATGTGGCTCTGTGGGTGGAAATATATGGAAGCACCCTGTTGAGGAGAGCCACTCATTCCCCAGCCCAGCTCATGAGATTTGAGCTCCAAAAGGCACCCTGGGAGAGGTATTCATCTCAGAAATCTACCCATTCTGCTTACACTGTGGCCAACTCCCAGCAAACCGGAGGCTGAGCATACAACCCGGGGCCTGGATTCTTGGGTCTCTTCTTTTCACTCTCTTGAAGCACCCACCTTCTGCAGCCCCCCACCCAGCAGGATGGTCCCCACCTTTCTGTTATCTTCTGTAATGTCACCTCCTTCTCCCCAGAAGATATGGGGAGAAGAAGGGGACACTGGTCCCAAGTGGGCAGATTTCTTAGCTCTTATAAATGAAGTGTGGGGCTAGTTGCATGATTCCTGTCTTCCAGGTCCCCCACCTCATTTTTGACGACACTGTGCTTGGTGTCCAGTGTCTGCCCAGGCTCTCAGCCAGTCTCGCCGTCTTCCTGGGCAGTCCCTCCCGTCGCCCGCCCTCCGCCTCCCCCCACAGTGCCACGGGGCCCTGGGTTTTGCCGGGTGACCATGGGGCTTACGTGGACATTTCCCCCTGTAACATCTAGTAGAGTCACTCCGTTTTTCTTTAGTCTCTTTACATTGTCAAGCGCCACCTCTCGGGGTAACAGGTTCCATGTGTATAGTGACCTGAGTCATCAAGGAATTCATTCTTTATTCTTTTCAGGGACAAAACCTTTCTACGTGAACCATTTTTTTAAAATGGAAATCAAATTATAAACTTTATTGCCTTTACAGTCAGAGTGTTGGTATTATTATTAGGAATAAGTTTTTGATAATTTCTGCTGTAAGATAAATGAGTTCCCTCTGCCCCCCAATCTGGGTCCTGCTGAGCCCGCCTTCTCTAATGCGTCTCTTTTTCCGCCTCCTTTCTCACTTGTAGGCATTTGGCCGTCGCCGCTCATGTCTGGGCTTCTCTTTTTACTTTTTTTACTCTTTCAGAAAAGTGAATAGGTTTCTGATGATAATAAATACATTTACATAGAAAATTAGGAAAATGCAAACAAGTAGGAAGAAAGAGAATTTTGTTTTTCTATGCGGTCCTCCCTCCTTGCTCTCCCTCCGTTTCTCTTCCCGTGTCTGTATGAAAATCCATTCATGCTGAATATAAACATGAATATATATGTATATTTGTATTCAGTATGATTGAAATGTTTTACAAAGTGATGGTATGGCATTTTTTCATAAGATGTCACATTTTAATTTACCCTGTCTCTTATGATTTAACTTTCAGGTGATTTGCATTTTTAGTTTTTTACTAATTGTATAATGAACATTTTTCAGTATATTTATCCTCACTTAAAAATGTTTTAATGCATATATTCTTATGTGTGAGATTAATAGATCAAATAGAGTTCATTTTTTTAAGCTCTGGATATATAGGGCCAATTTTTTTTACGATAATACCAATTATTGGTGATAGAGGAAATGGAACTTTCATACATTGTGAGAGTATAAAATGGTATAACCTCTTTAGAAAACTTTTTTGGCAGTTTCTTAAGAATTTAGACATACGACCACATTTATGACCATATGAACCAGCCATTTCACTCGTACATATTTACTCAAGAAAAAGGGAAATAGATGTCTATACAAGACTTGTACATGAATGTGAATAGCTTATAATAGTCCAAATCTGGAAGCAACCCAAATCTCTTCAGCTGGAGAGGATAAACAAATTGCAGTATCTCCATTTAATGGAATACTGCTCAGCAATAAAAAGAAGTAAACTATTTCTATCTGCAACAACATGGACGAATCTCACAATCATTATACTGAGTGAAAAAAGTCAACCAAAAAAAGAGTACATACTGTACGATTCCATGTATATAAGACTCTAAAAAACGTAAACCAATCTAAGAGTGACAAACGATATCCATAGTTGCCTGGAAATGGGATGTGGGGTGGTGGGAAGAAGTGGTAGGAAGCATTTACAAAGGAATCCAAGGAAGCTTTTAGGGGTGATGGGTCTGTTTGCTACTTTGATTGTGGGATGGTTTCCCAGGTATACATATAAATCAGAATTTATCAATAGTACACTTCAAATATGTGTAGTTTATTATATGCCAATTATATCTCTATAAAGGTATTTTTAAAAAAGAGATCTTGTTACATATGGCCAGATTTCTTTCTATGAACACACTGTGAGTTTATATTTCAACTGAAAGTGTAAATATCCTCACTAGACTTTTCACACTATTAGTTATTATACTTTTTAGGCATATCTAACCAGATGGATAGGTAAATACTGGTATCTAATTGTTTTATTTTATACATGTTTGCTTTCTGGTGAGTCTGAACTGTAAAAAATGTTTATTGGCCATTTGTACTTTTGTGCAGTTTTTTTCCTTCATATCCTTTATAACTTTGGAGAATTGAGTCCATTTACATGCAATGTAATTATTGATCGGTATGTACTTGCTGTTTTGTTAATTTTTTTCTGGTTGTTTTTATATTCCTCTCTGTTCTTTTTTCTTTTCTTGTTCTCTTCCCTTGTAGTTTGTGGTTTGATGACTTTCTTTAGTGTTATCTTTAGATTTCTTTCTCATTGTGTTTTGTGTGTTTACTACAGGTTTTTGCTTTTTGGTTACCATGAGATTCACATGTAACAGCCTATATATATATATATATATATATATATATATATATATATATATATATGTGTGTGTATATATAGCAGTCTATTTTAAGTTGATAGCAACTTAAGTTTGAACACATTCTAAAAACTAAATTTTTACCTCCCCCCATTCTTTTGATGATGTCATATTTTACATATTTTAATTTTGTGTTTCCCTTAACTAATTATTATAGTTATAGTTAATTTTACTAATTTTGTCTTTTAACCTTCATACTAGCTTTATAAGTGGTTAATCCACTGTTTTTACTAATATTTACCTGTTCCAGTGAGATTTTTACTTTCATGTTTTGTTACTAGTTAGTACCTTTTCTTTTCAGCTTAAAGAAGTCCCTTTAACATTTCTTGCAAGGTGGCGATGAATTCCTTAAGCTTTTGCTTGTCTGGAAAACTCTCTCTCTCCTTCAATTCTGAATGACAGCTTTGCTGGGTAAAATATTCTTGGCTGGAAGTTGTTTTTCCCCTTCAGAACTTTGAAGGTTTCATGCCACTCCCTCCTGGCATGCAAAGTTTCTACTGAAACATCAGCTGACAGTCTTATGGGGTTTCCCTTGTACATAACAATTTATTTTTCTCTTGCTACTTTTAAGATTCTCTCTTTAACTTCTGACATTTTAGTTATTATATGTCTTGGCTTGTCTCTCTTTGGGTTCATCTTATTTTGAACTCCCTGGGCTTCCTGGACTGGATGTCTGTTTCTTTCCCAAGGTTAGGGAAGTTTTCAGCCATTATTTCTTCAAATAAGTTTGCTGGTCCTTTCTCTCTCCTCTCTTTCTGGGACCCCTATAATGCCAAAATTATTCCACTTGATGTTGTTGCATAGGTTCCTTAAACTGTCTTCACTTTATAAAATTTTCATTTTGCTGCCCTGATTGGGTGAGTTCCACTGCCCTGTCTTCCAGGTTGCTGATTCATTCTTCTGCTTTATCAAGTCTGCTGTCAAATCCCTCTAATGTAATTCAGTTATTGTATTGTTCAGCTCTGTGACTTCTTATTGGATTTTCTTATATATTCTGTCTCTTTGTTGAAATTCTCACCATGTTCATACATTGTTCTCCCAAGTTTTGTGAGCATGTATATGACCATTACTTTGAATTCTTTATCAGGTCAATCACTTATCTCCATTTCATTAAGTTTTATTTATGGTTTTTTTTTTCTTGTTCTTTCATTTGGAACATATTCCTCTGTTTCCTCAGTTTTGCTTCTCTCTGTGTTTTCTTCTATAGATTAGGTGAATCCCAGTCTTGAAGGAGCAGCCTTATGTAGGTCATAAAGCTTATTGTTCAACTTTGCCATAATTCCTGGTTGTTTCTCAAACTTTTCTGATTATCTAAGCTGCCTGACTTATTCTTGAGAGGTCCTACTGTTGAGGGTGTCCCAAGCTCTGTCAGTGTTACAAAGGGAGAGATCTCAGGCAGCACTTAGTTTCAGGCTGATTTTGAAGCCAGACCCTCAGGCAGTAGCTTTTAAAATATGCAAATATATACAGTCCTGTGGGACCACAGGTTTCACTCCTGCAGGCTCTCAGCCTGTGCAATTTGGAGGTGTTCTCTTGGTGACAGTAGCAAAAATTGGGACTGCATACAAGTGTATAAGCTCCTTCCTGGGAAGGTACTGGTGAGCTATAGCAAGGCCGGGACAGAGTGCACGGCTGGCGTCCCGTGGCCTAAGTTCCCTTAGAGGTCCTTTGTAGCCTGTAGATGTGTGGCAGATCTAAAGCTTGCCCCCTCACGCTGAGGACCCAGGACAGCTAAATAGACCTTTTTTCACGAGAAGACTGGGAAGGCATTTCAGTCTACTGTCTGTGCTGTGCCATGGGGTTGCTAGCCTGCCAAGAATTGTTTCAGTCCTGTTGGGTTCAGCGACACCGGCCCCCTTCCCACCAGAGCCTGGCATTCAGCAGGTGTCCCCTGTATGGGCTGCAGGTACCCGCCAGTGCCTACTTTTCCAGAGAAAGTCCCACCAGACCCCTGCATCTCTGACAGACAGTTAAAGATTAGTTAATGAATCTCCTTTGCATACAGTCTAGGCAGTTTTCAAATTACGGCTTTTGCATCAGGTCCCAGGGTGAGTGAGTCTGTGCATGTGACTTTTAAGAGTGGACTTTCCATTCCCCACAGCCTTTGGGTCTCCTGGGCATCAGCCCCATGGGTTTTCAGAGCCAGATACTCATCTGTCTGGTGTAGGGGGCTCATTTCTCTGGAGTAGGTCCCACAGGGTGGGATGGCTGATAGAGGGTAGAAACTCCTCATCAGGCAGAGACTGTATTCATGAGATGTGGCTCACTACTCCGAGGGTGGGGTTCTCAGTGAGACTGTCTATGTCTTTCCTACCCATACTGATACGGCCCTTTTGTCCCTTGTTGTAGAGAACCTCTTCAGCTGGTTTTAAGGTCTTTTTCAGAGGGCACTGATCCACATGTAGCTGTAGATTTTGTGTGTCCGTGGGAAGAGGTGAGTTCAGGATCTTCCTATGCCCCCATCTTGAACTGCCATGTAATATTTATGGAGAATTTTTCACACAGGAATTTTTTAAAGCTCTATGGTCATATCAATTGAGTGTTTCTCATATGTTTTTACACTTTCCTAATTTGCAAATTTTAATTCTGGAAAAATGGGTGATCAAGCTTCTTAAGATTTCTTATTAAACAAGAGTCACTGAGGCTGTAGTGTGGGCCTCTGAGATTTTTCTACATACACGGTGTGAGTAAAATTGCACTATTTCCAGAATCTCTCACCTGGCCTTAGTGCATCTCCATATCAATAGGTAATTACAAGGGGGCGTGGGGGCATATCTGGACAGGAGAGGTTGGGTGGGGTCCCTTTTTGCAGGTGACACAGGTGAGCAAAAGTAGATGACTGCTTGTAAGCAATAAAAGGGTTTCTCTCACTTTATTTCTCCCTTTAACTGATTTCAGTGTCAAAGGTATTTTGCCCTAGGATTTTCCCTCTGGAGTTACACATGGTAATGTTGTGTGAGTTTGGTAACAACTCTTCTAATCCTTTGAGGTCATTGCTTTCCAAGTTTATTGCGTTGGAGAACTTTCTTTGAGGTAAAAAACATCGTGGATCTCCACTTGATACTGATTATACTTTTAGGGTCTATTAAGGAAGAATATATAATAATATCACCAAAAACTACAAATTCAGTTACTTTTCAACATGAATTTGCATTGTATGAAGGGCCATAGGACTTACGCACATTTGAGAAACAGTGCGTCTTTGTGTGGTGTGTGTATCCTGTCTACAGACAAAGTTTGCTGTGCGTGTGGATGCTTGATCCCCTGTAACGATTTTAAGGTTCCCCAGATTGTGGAATCCCCACTGGGAACCACATCTTGGTAAGTGGAGCAGAGACTCAGATCTTTAGCCTGTGTTAAAATCTCCCCCTCCCTCTCAAGCGTTTTTAGTTGGGAATTGTTGAGGACTTGGGCTTGGGCCTTTGGGGAAGCCTGCATTTGGGATAAGCAGGAATATTAATAGACTTTCAAGAGATTTTGTCTTCAACCCACCCTTTTGAATTTTGAAGGAGTATTTTATTCAAGTGGCCTGGGAGTGGGTGAAAAAGACATTAACTGTACTGTCTCAGCCATTTTCTTTCCAAATGGAAGTGTCTTTACCCAGACTAATCAGCATGTGAGTTTCCCTAGTCCCTTGTCACTTTCTCTCAGGGAATCGGAACACGCCTGTTTAAGTGCTGTGACATGTGTGACGCACCCAGCACAGGGCCTGGCCTCCAGCCGAAGGAATCTTTGTTCTCCTCCCTCTTCTGTTTGATAGTAGGTTCCAAGCTCACTTCCAAATGTAGCACTGATCCCACAGCAAATGTATTTTGGCTTAGCAATGAGTCCACTCTAAAGAAGGGAGAGAATTATTTAAATTATTGAAACACCCTAATCCATAAGCTCACAAAAACACTGTTTTGAACTAACAGTTTTATGCACTTTGGCTTCTGTGCTCCGTCTCATTGGTGGTTAATGTCTCTTGCTGTGGTATACTTAAAAATTTCAGGCTTTTGAAATTTTCTTTTGTGTTAAACTTGCAACAGAGTATTGGATTCCTTGGTTCATTTTCTAAAAAGCCCTTTATCAAAATGTTAAGCTTGGTTAATTTGCATAAAATATTTCCTCTGCAATTTACTCTCTATTACTTTCGAAACGCAAATTACCTCTGCTGCAGTGTGGGGTGGTTGTAATGGCACACCAGCCATTATAGAGTTTTCCAGTCTAGGGATGAGCAAGCCTCAGGTTTGAAACTCAAGCAAATAAATTGGAATCTTGCCTCATTCCCTTGGGCGATCTGAGCTCATTCAAAGAAGAAAAGGAAGCAGGGGTTGCAAAGAATGGGCTCACAGACTTGGGTTAAGAATGTAAAAGTGTGTGGTTGGAAGGTGGGGTGTGGCTGGGTGTGGTGTTAGGAGTGCTCAGGGAGCAGAGAAGGGGGGAAAGCCTTGGGGTGTCTCTGGGAAGAGGCTCAGGGGCAGTAGATCTAACGGGTCTACACAGCCAGGTGCCACCTAACACACAGCTCCCACCCCACGATCCTCTGCTCCACAGCCTTACCGCCTCCTCACCAGCCCAGAAGCAACTCCACGTTCAAACAGGTAATCAGAGTAGCTGGTGGACATCAGTGCGGAAGGAAATAAGCTTCAGAGCAGCAAGCAGGCTGTTGGGAAACTAGAAGCCAAGAGACTTTCCCCCACCAGGAACCGTGATGGTCCTGCCTTTGCCCGGGACACCCCACTCCAGTCTGCAGAGTAACAGAAAAAAGGTAATACCTTCTTGTACTTAGTACCAACTTCCCATTGCAGCAAAGCTGCTCAGCCTGAAAAACACTGATGCTCACAAGTAACAGATGGGCAGGCTGCGCCACACCGAGGCAGGCGAATTGTGCTGGTTCCCCGCCCTCCCTTTTCTTAGAAAGGGGAAGACTCACAGGAAAAAGGGAGGGCTTCTCACTGGGGAGGGGTCTTCTTTATACAGAAGAGGTTCCTTTCCTGACTCACTCAGGCTTTTTGCTGAAAGCTCAGAAAGAGCTAATGTTAGTAGGAGCAAATGAATGTATTTGGCGAAAGGTGGAATTTGTATGCAAGAAGATGGTGTTATATTTAGACCCATGTAATTAAAGATCCATTTATGTCTGAGCATCCTTAAATAGGCAAATATAAAACTCATGAATACCAAATTCTATTTGGGTAACTGGCTGGAAGCGTGCACACTCACACACACGTACTCTGTGCCCTGTCTCCTGTGCACGTAGAAGAGAGAGCTACCGTGGGTGTCAGACTCAGGTCGCTTCTTAGGGCTGCAGTAAAGAATTTGTATTTTTGGCTCTTTCCGCTCGCTCTGATTTTGAAAGTCTGATTTCCTGTTGAAGCATGAACCCCTAGATGATGCTAGATTGATACTGACAAGGGAGAGACCCACAGGTCTACTGAGTTGCTTTCCCTTGGGACCCCAGTACATGTGATGTTTGAAACTTTGAAAAAAGAAGCCAGGGATTTGTACCTGTGATACAATTAAAAATATACTTGGTCTGTGTCTGGTTCTGGCACAGAGGTCCTAAAACCTTTGTTGTTTCCTGAGTGATGGGAGTGTCTTTTGTTATTCATCATGAGCCCTTTTCCACCATACCTGTGTTTATGCTGGTGAGTCGACTGCTGGGTAGCCCCCAGGTGGCTGCCATCGATGGAGGCTGGCAGGAGCCACCACGTGATCAGAGGGCTGGGACCTTTAGCCTATCCCCTGACCCTCGGGAAGGGAAGAGGCGCTGGAAATTGAGCTCGGTCACAAAGGCTAATGATTTAATTGGTCATGCCTGCTTAATGAAACCTCCATAAAAGCAGGAAGCTTCTGTATTGGTGAATACGTGCAGGAGCTGGGGGGTGACGCACTGGTGGGGACACAGAAACCCTGTGTCCCTTCCCCATTCCTTGCCCTGGGCGTCCCTTCCCTTTCTCTGAGTTCCTGAGTTGTATTCTTTACAATAAATTGGTAATAGTGAGTAAAGAGGTTTCCTGCATTCTGTGAGTTGTTCTAGTGAATCGTGGAACACGAGGAGGTGTGAGACTCTCAGTTTGTAGCTAGTTGGCTAGACGGATGGATGGTCTGGAACCTGGGCCTGGCGTCTGATACGGGGACTGCCTTGTGGGACTGGGCCCTTTAACTTGCGGGATTTGATGGTAATTCCAGGCGGGCAGTGTCAGATCTGAATTATAGGACACCCACTTGGTGTCTGGAGAGTTGGAGAATTTGTTGGTGTGAGAACAAAAATACCCACCACATTTGGTGTCAGAAGTACAGGGAGTAAAAACAGCACCTATTGAAAAACAACTTGCTTTTTGCTTAAAAATTCTTCAAAAAGAAGAAAGAACATGAATTCTCAATCACTCAAGAGCCCGGCCAGCCTAGAAACTGGAAAACGTTTCCATTTTCAATGACTTAGTTGTGGTGAGAGGAAAGCCACAGGTGGCTGACTTCCTCCGTCCAGTATCACAGCAGAGGTCATGTAAAGCTACCGCAGTGACGTTGTTTCCCCCGAAGAGTGGGCACGGGCATATCTGTGCTGTGTCCTTTGCCGTGGAGCGCAGGGGAGGCTCCTTCCCCTCCGTCCTCTGAATGCCCCTAGTATGGGGACACACTCCACACAAGCCTGCTCTGTCCTGCCTGGTGTGCATACCCCCTGGGCTGCAGCAGGTACTGCAGGAGGGGGGAGCACACTGGGTGTCATTCTGAACCACAGAAGCAGCTGTGTGGGAGCAGAAGTGCCCGGGACCCTGGGGGCAAGGGGCTGTGTCTCCTAGAGATGTCTTGGCAGGGACTTAGTGACGGACATGGCAGGGGGGACCAGTATGCTGAGTGACAGGTTTAGGGATCAGAGAGATCTTGACTGGATGGGCCAGAGCCTGGACTCTGATGAGGCAAAAGCCGAGGGGGTAAAGCAAAGGTCCAAAACACCAAAGGAGCAGACGTGGCCTGGAGGAGGGGGGCCTTGGCTTGTGGATGTAACTTGGGGTTTTAGCTGGTGTGAACGCATTCTGAGTCAATGGTGGGCTGTGGGACACAGGGAAGCAAGTGGTCTTTGGCAGTGTTATCAGAGGCATGGTGGCCGGAGTGAAAGAGCTCATGCCCTCTCTCGCAGCCTGGCCACGCTGGGGCAGCCTGTCCAGGTCAGGACCCCACTGAGAGCTACACAGATGAATGGAAGGGGTTAGGGGAGGGTTCCAGCGTAGGATCTGTAGTCCATACCAACGGGAAGGGAAGAAATTGGATTTTTTTGATCCAGAGAATAGAAAGGTTATTGTATTTGTCTTAAAGTATCTGGGGCACTGACCTGGGAACAAAAGATTTGACTTGTTCTGGGTGGTGTGACCCAGGGGTGGGTAGAGTAAGGGCTGCTGGCTGTTTTCGTAAATAAAGCTTTATTGGAAATCCACACCCATTCCTGTCTATATGGTCTGTGGCTGCTTCTGTGCTCCAGCAGCAGTTGGACAGTTCCCAAGAGACGTGTACCCTACGAAGCCTATCACTAGCTGGTCCTTTCCGGAAAAAGCGCTCTAATTTGGAAGATTTGATGGTGAATGCTTTAAGAAGGCCTGCTCTTACACAATAACAAGAAGAAAAGTTAAATTTAAGATATTAATTGAAGGTAAGAGTTGAGTTACTTTTCTGGTGAGATGGACTTAGAGGCGAGTCAGGCGTCAGTGGATATTTGGACTCAGTTTTGGAAGTGTCTGATTTGTGGCCTCGTGGCATTACTTAAATTACTTCTGGGTTGATATTCCGACGTATTTCAAATATGTGTCACCTCTACACTTCCCTCCCCTGCTTCCTCTCCTTCTGCAAAGGCTCTTGGCTCCTGCTATGGCCAAGGCCACTCTGATGGGAGAGTGTGTACTGGTCAATATTGCAACAGAAATCTAGGGAGGTGGCACGGATTAAAAATAGTAAAGGCCTTTAAAAAAATCAAACAACTTTGGGTTTGATTTATCAGCTCTGCTATGATCTTAGACATCTTCCTTCATTCCCTACTTTTTCTCCCCATCCCTCCTGCCCTCCATTTATGTGTACTGAGTACCTAGGAGGGGTCACACACTATTTGAGGCACTGACAATGTATCAGTGAACAACTGATTCCTGCCACTATGGAATTTATAGTCTTTTGGAGGAGACAGATAATACATGGTAAACATGATAAATAGGGAAATTATATGTTAGAAGGTGAGAAGTGCTACGGAAAAATAAAAAGCAGAACAGGATAAGGGTATTTGGGAGCTGGGGCTTGCAATCTTAAAATGGTGCTACAGTGGTCAGGATAAGCCTCAATGAGAAAGGGGAATTTAATCAGACTAGAAGGAGGTAAATCACTGTCCAGACCTCCGGCGAGGGTCAGGGTCTTATGGTGGGAGTGTCCCTGGTGTGTCCAGGGAAAAGCAAAGAGGCCAGTATGGCTGGAGTTGGGGGGCAGGAGGTAGAGCAGTGGTGGGGGGTGGCTATCAGGAGGTGGCGGGTGGGGAGCAGCTCACCCAGGGCTTTTGTAGAGATTTTGGTTTTACTCTGAGGGCCACGAGAAGCCATTGTAGGAACTTCCCTCATGAGCACAGGAGTGACAGAATCTGATGTTTGATTTAAAAGGATCCTCTGGTTTCTGGCTGAGATAAACCATCCTAGGGGATGTTTTAGTTTCCTACGACTGCCAACGAATTATCACACGTGTGCCGTGAAACAGCAGGAAGGAGCTCTCCCGCAGTTCTGGAGGCTGGAGGTCTGAGATCAAGGTGCCGGCAGGGCTGCATGTCCCCTGGGCTCTAGGTGGGTGTACCTGCCTCACTTCCTCAGCTTTGGGTGGGTCCAGGAATTCCTCGGCCTGTAGCTGCTTGACTCCAATCTCTGCCTCGCATTTTCATGGCCTCCTTTTCTCTCTCTCAAATCTCCCCCTGCCTTACTTGTATGAGGACATCTGTCCTTGGATGCAGGGTCTACCCAGAGGAATCCTGGGTGATCTCATTTAGAGATCCTCAACTCAGTTACATCTGCACAGACACCTTTCCCACATCAGCTCGCATCCACAGGCTCCGGAGATTAGGACTTATCATTTGGGGGTTGCCTTGTCAATGGGTATCCACCCTGGACAAGTTCACTATGGATTCAATGAGACCAAAAAAATGACAATGGAAGGTTTTTGGGGTGAAAGGGCTTATATCCAACTTTATTCTCATGGTGGTAGGTCAATCACTACAATCCTGTCCCCTCAGCGAGTCTGCATGCAGCGGCCAGTCTCTGCCTCTGGGTCCCTGTGTCCGCACAGCCATCTCAGTCTCTGTCCTCGGTGCTGCCACCACTCCAGCCTCTGCTCTCCTGCAGTCGTACAGCCCTGCAGCCACACCACCGCGTCGCCCAGAGCACTGGGCGGAGCTCTTTAGATAGAGCCAATAGCAAGCCGACCAGGGCCAGGTGAGAATCCTGGCCACAGGAACCTTCACTTTAACCACAGTATGTCTTGCTTTACGTAGCAGACCCATTTCAGAAGACTTCTTAACTGTGACTTAAGGAAATCAAGCCATATTTCCCCATTAACCCCTGTGATCATTTCAGAGACATGTTACCCTCATTTCTGAGTAAGGCACTCCTCCTAGCTTGGGAGTAGGGTGAGCAACTGCCCCTATTTGCCAACAACTGAGGGATTTCACCAGATAAGGTACTTAACAAAAAAAATAAGGTGTTACTTTTTTAGAACAGGTTTAGGTTCATGGACAGTATAATTGACCAGAAAGTACAGAATTCCTATATACTTTCTGCTTCCCCACCCCCCAGCCTCTGCCAGCTGCCCTGACTATCAACATCCCTTACCAGAGTGGTACTACAGGGAAAATGGAAGTTCCCATGGCCGGGATCCTCACTAATCTACTTGCCCACTATGTACATGCAATGATATAATTGGCCCACTCCATAGGTCAATGCTTAAGCATCTGTTGACAGTGAGCCATTATTGTCTGTGTTGCTGTATAAAGAGCTCTGTCCAGTTTTTTCCAGACTGGTAGAGATGGAGATGGATTGCAGGCTTGCTGCATGCATGAGAATAAAGTCTGGTATAAATCCTTTTACCCCCAATGTTCTGTTGTCATTATTTGGTCTCACCAATTCTGGAGTGAACTTTCCCAGACCTGAAATCCACCTCTGGCATGACAGGTACATTTGTTACAACCGATAAACTGATACTTGACACATTATTAACATCCAAAGATGATAGATCACTCTTGGAGTGTACATTCCAAAGGTTTTGACAAATGTACAATGACGTGTATCCAACATTACAGTATCATACAGCATAGTTTCACTACCCTAGAAGTCCTCTGTGCTCCTTGCAGTCACCCCTCCTTACCCCCAATCCTGGCAACCCTGATATTTTTACTGTTTTCGTAGTTTTACCTTTTCTAGAAGGTCATGTAGTTGGAATCACACAGTGTGTAGCCTTTTCAAATTAGCCTCTTTCATCTAGTAATATGAATTTAAGTTTCCTCCACATCTTTTCATAGCTTCGTAGCTCTTTTCTATTTTCTTTTTAGTAGTGAATAACATTTCATTGTCTGGGTGTGCCATAGTTTATTTTCCACTCACCCACTGAAGGACATCATGGTTGCTTCCAACTTTTGGAAGCTCTGAGTAAAGCTGCTATAAACATCCACATGCAGGTTTTTGTGTGGACATAAGTTTTCAACTCATTTGATTAAATGCTTAGGAGTGCAATTGCTGGATCATATGGTGAGAGTATGTTTAGTTTTATAAGGACCTGCCAATTGCTCATTCCCACCAGCAATGAATGAGAGTTCCTGGTGCTCCACATCCTTGCTAGCATTTGGTGTTGTCAGTGTTCCAGATTTTGGGCATTCTGATGGGTGTGTAGTGGTATCTTATTGTTTTAGTTTACAATTCCCTAATGACGTATGATGTGGAGCATCTTTTCATATGTTTAATTATTATCTATATATCTTCTTTGTTGGGTGTCTGTTCAGGTCTTTTGCACATTTGAAAATTGAACCGCTTTTTTTTCCACTACTGACTTAAGAGTTCTTCATACATTTTTGGATAACAGTCCTTCATCAGATGTGCCTTGTATTTTCTATACTTTGTTGACATTTAAAGTGATTATTGGTATAGTTGGATTAATACCATGTTCGTTACTGTTCTGAGTTGCCTTTGTTCTGTATTAAATTTTGCCTTCCACTCTTTTTTCTGACTTTTGTGGTTTCAATTGAGCATTTTAAATGATTCCATTTTCTCTCCTTTTTATCATGTCAATTATATTCCTATTTTTTTACTGTTTTTAGTGGTTGCCCTAGAGTTTGCAATATGCATTACAACTAATCCAAAAAGCTTTGAAATACTATACTGCTTCATGAGTAGTGCTAATACCTTATAATAACAAAATAATCCTATATCCTCCCTTCTGTCCCTTGTATCATTGCTGTCATTCCACTTACACATAAAGTTATAATCATTGAATACATTGTTGCTAGTATTATTTTGAACATAGTGTTAACTTAGATGAATAAAGAATAAGAAAAATGAAAGTTTTAAAATTTACTTCACTATTCCTTTTCTAATGCTCTTTCTTTCTCCATATAGACCTGAGTTTCTGGCCTCTAGTTTCCTTCTCTCTGAAGAACTTCTTGTAACATTTATTGTAAGGAAGGTTGACTAGTAATAAATTCCCTCAGTTTTTATTTGTTGGAGAAACTTGTTTGTCTTGATTTCTCCTTCATTTTGAAGGATAATTTCATAGGATGTGGAACTGTTGGTTGGTGGATTTATTTTTCATTCTCTCAACACTATTTCACCTCACTTTCTTCTTGTTTGAACAGTTTCTGAGGAGAGGTAAGAGTTAATTCTTATCTTCTTTCTTTCATAGGTAGTGATTTTTCCTCTGGCTTCTTCTGGGATATTTTTTTCTTTATCTTTGATTCTCTTCAGTTTGAATATGATACACCTTTGTATAGTTTTGGGGGCGTTTGTGTGCTTGGTGGTCTCTGGGCTTCCTGGATTTGTGGTTTGGTGTCAGACATTAATCTGAGGCAAATTCTCAGTCATTATTGCTTCATATATTGCTTCTGTCCCTTTCTTTTCCTTTTGGTATTCCTTGTTACACATGTGTTATACTTTCTGTACTTGTCCTAAAATTCTTGGATATTCTGTTCCATTTTTTTTTCAGTCTTTCCTGTCTTTGCTTTTTCAGTTTTGTTAAGTTTCTATTGACACATCCTCAAGCCCAGAGATTCTTTCCTTAGCCATGCCCAATGTACTAATGAGCCCATCAAAGGGATTCTTCATTACTGTTACAATGTTTCTGATCTTTAGAATTATTTTTTTTGCTTTTTTCTTAGAATTTCCATTTCTCTGCTTACACTACCTACCAGTTCTTGCATGTCTTTTTCCATTAGCTCTTAGCATACAAATAGTAGTTTATAAAAATTACTGATCTGATAAATATCCCAGCCATACCTGACTCTAGTTCTAATGTTTGTTCAGTCTTCTCAAATTGTGCTTTTTGAATTTTATTATGCTTTGTCATTTTTTTTCTTGATGGCTGGATGAGAAGTACTGGGTAAAAGTACTGTGATAAATAGGCCTTTAATAGTTTGTGTAAGATAAATTTTAGCCGAAATAAGCAGGCGAAGAGAGGCAACAAGGGGCCAGGTAGTTTATTTGAGTGCAACTCCCGGGTGATGTTCCGCGGTCTGGGCACTACAGGCCGGGGAAGTCACACCCGGTCAGGCAGGTGGGGGCTTATAAGGGGTTAGGAGGGGGAGGAGTGGGCAAGCTGTCCTAGGGGGTGTGGAGAGGTATGATTGGCTACAGGTGACATAATAGACAACTAGAAACTTTTTTTCCTTCCAAGAGGGAGGAGGCTGACATCTGGGTCTTAGTTGGCACAGCAGGATGGAATTTGGGGAGAGCTGTCCCCTTTCCACATAAGGCACGGACGGACCTTGGGGTCTGGTCTGTTCTCCCCCTATGGCATCTCTCTGTTCTGTTTGCATGTCCTTGTTTCTCCTTCCTCCTGCCTAACAGTTTGGTTTGTCATTTTTTTTCTTGATGGCTGGATGAGAAGTACTGGGTAAAAGTAACTGTGATAAATAGGCCTTTAATAGTTTGGTGGTAAGGCATGGGGGGAATCCTATAGTCCTATGATTAGATCACAGTATTGTAGTGAAACTGTATCCCTGGACTGTGAACTTCAAAATGTTTCTTAGAATTTCTTCCCTCTTATGCGGGGCAGGATGGTTGGAGAGGACTGAGCTGTGTATTTTCCTTCCCCCACCTAAGAGGCTGGAGAAGGCTGGAGGTCAAGTTTGACTCCCTGAGGTCATTTTGACTCTGGTAAAACCTCCATAGTTTAGGTTCTGAGAAATTAGTTTCTCTTGCAGGCAAACCTTGTTGAAAAGAATAAAATGCTCTGGTGTATTTCAAAAAGTTTTTTTTTTTTCTAACCCCTCCACCCTTACTCAAGCATGAGGGGATTTCTATCCTACCTTAACAGTGAGAACCTTGCAGGGCTTCTGGAGGTAAAACTCACACACGTGTGAGGACCTCCCTGTGGTGGGGGCCCTCTCAGGCCCGTCCAGCCTGAACCTTCAGGGATTCATCGATCACAGTTCGGGTTCTCCTACTTTGGCCCTGGTTCCTGCAGAGCTTTCTGCTTGTGGGTCTCTAACTACAGTAAATTGTAACTCTTCTGTGTCTGTCTGTCTGTCTCTTGGGTTTTGGGTAGTGATTTACCCTGTGACCTTACTTCTCCGATGGTTCTAAGAAGAGTTCATTTTTCAGTTTGTTCAGCTTTTTACTTGTTAGGACTGACAACTACCAACGCCTCACATGCCAGCCCCCAGACCGGAAGTCCAATGAGGGTCTCACAATACCAAAATGAGTACAGTTCTGGGCACGCCAGGATGGTCGGTCCAGCCTATGTGGGAGTAAGGAGACTTGGGGTATTCCCTCGGGCGTGGTGCCCAGTGTCCCAGAGCCTCAGTCTCCTCCTGTTGGAGATGAGAGGGTTGACTGGGGGCTTCCTTCCAGCAACCTTTTCAGTTCATAGGATCTGTTTTTTTTTTTTTGTTGGGTGTTCTTAGGGCATGGCATTTCTGGACTTAAACTTATGGAGTCTTCTGTCTTCTTGCTAGGAAATGAAACCTAAATTCTCTTATTAAGCATTTTTTTTTCTTTTGACTGGAATAATCTTGGTTTGGAAGGCACAGTGACACTTTGTGTGCAGAGAAAGGGCTTTCCTGTTGGTTTCACCCCTTAGGATGTTTGTCACACAGCAGGGAGTTCTCGCCCTTTGACACCATCTATTTGAAAACAGAACAAACCTCATTAAGCATGGGTTTAGGCTCTACTGTCCCTTTGGGTTGAATTTGACTTAAAGGAACCACAGTAGAAGTCGGAGTGAGGTGGGGGCATGGTGTGACAGCCTGGCTCAGTCTGTGAGCTGGGGACATCATGCTCACAGGCTGGCCTCTCATTTATTTCCTTCCAAATACCTTTCCGCGCCTGCTTCTCCAATTACTACATGGTCCCAACTGCTAGCTATGTAATCAGAAACATTAAGCACGCCATTATCTTCCAAAATCTTCAGCAGAGAAATAGCTGAGACAATTTTTATGAAATTGTAATGTGCCCACTTGAACACCAACCCTAATTTCCTGAAGTCTAGCTCTAGTTTGCAGAATTGCCCGATTTATTTTAAAATTGAGTTTTGCCGTCAGAGAAGCTGCCGATACTTAGTGCCAGCATTATTTTTCTTTACGTATTTTAGTCTTAGCTCTTAAGTATAAAAGTTCCCTCCTTCATTCCCTTCTAAGAGTTGAGTTTCAACTGTGGGACCAGATTTTACAATTTTTCATGGGTGTAAGTCTTCACAGGGAAGGGAAAGGTGCTGCAGGCTCATTGTCTTTTCTTGCAAATGACAGATTTTTCCAGAGGCAAATAGACATAGTGAGAGGTTAAGCAATTCTGAAAAGTGGAAAGGACCTTAAGAAGTCTCTTGCCATAACATTCTGTCCATTGGCAGGACTATATTCGGGCCATTTCAGATAGAAAAGGGGGTGTCACAATGTCCTTTAGGAGTCATTTCATTCTCCAGAGAGTCTTGTAAGAAGGTCTTTAATTTCAGGCCAATTCCGTCAGCAACTATAGAGGATAACCACTCTGTAACAGATAGGGTTTCAAGTACTTGGGGTACAGTCATGAGCAGGGCAGGTAAACAAGTAAGAAAATTAAGGATGCATATTATAAGGAAAATGAAACAGGGACACGTGGTAGAGAGGCCGAGGGATAAATACACCATGAGAAGGAAGGGTTGGGCCAGTTAAGTGATATTTAAGATGAGAACCGAATGGCTATAATCAGTTATCTATTACATACCTAGATAAGTATACATGTCTTATTTTCTTAAAGGAAACCTTGTGAAGTAACTGCTATTCTTATTTTCACAAAGAACACAGCTTTGGGGCCCCCAGTGACCTTGCACCTGAGGAGGAGACCTATAGTCTCCTTTTGATCTCAACCATTCAAATCCCTTTTCCTTTGCTTATTCCTTTCCTCTGTTCAAGGTTACACAGGGAGTTCAAGGAAACAGTTCTTTTACACACGCTGGCTGTTTGACCTTGGGTCAGTCACCTTGGGGGCCAGTTTGCCCACCTGTAGGTGGATGAGGTGCCCTTAAGAGACCTCACAGACTTAGCTATTTTGAGTTTGAAGTTCATCCTTACACTGTGCCCCTTTTAGGCGCACCAGAAGCAGGACATCTACACGGGGCCCTATTGCTCAGCTGAGTTATCTTCTCCAATTGGATGATAAAGTGGGAGAAGCACAGAATGCTCTGAGGGCCTTGCTGAGGTTCTGCTATCCTGCTGTGGAGCGTTTTCAACCCCTTTGAAGACCCCACATTCCATCTGGTTCTTGTAATACAAAGGTACCCACACATTTATCTTTCCCCTTTCCCACCATCCTCATTATAATGGGTTTAACTCTGGTCTATTAGGCTATTTATTAAAAATGGTGATGAGTAAACAAACCTATGTTCATTTCTCAAAAGGCAGGTCAAATATGTCAAAGTCTTTTATCATATTATTTAATCTTCAGATATTAACTCTCCTCTATTTATATTTCTCCTCTAATATCTTCTCCATTCAAAACCTCCTCTGAAGAGTCTGTAATGAGAAGGGACATTTTATAGCTTGAAATGTGTTTTGGATGATTTCTGCTTCATTAAATTGGAATAGAACCCATCGTTTGCTCTTTTAATAGATGCTTGAACAACACACCACGTATTAGCACTCTTTATTATACGTTCTCTTTGAGACGCTTAATCAGTCAGAAAGAATCAAGGCTTCTAAACTCCTGCAGCCTTTCCCCACTCAAATGCCCTGGAGGTTTCTGGGACTGTTGACAGTAGGTGTGAGAAGATTCACCCCTCTGCCACAGAACAATGGCTCCACCTGAAGACATTTACAATCCCTCAGTTCCTTTCCGTTTTTTTGGCAGAGGTGGGGGTGGTAGGAGTTTGTTGATGACTTAAAAGCATTGTTTTTTATTGTGGTAAAATATGTATAACA
The DNA here is from genome assembly GCF_040802235.1 of Manis javanica. NCBI lineage: Eukaryota > Metazoa > Chordata > Mammalia > Pholidota > Manidae > Manis > Manis javanica. The sequence continues at coordinate 84,830,211 of NC_133169.1, read as the reverse complement.
ATATTTATCACTTAAACATTCTTATTTATTTATCTTTTATTTTTATTAAAGAGTAATCGACATACAATATTGTATTAGTTTCAGGTGTACGGCATAGTGATTTGACAAAAAATTATGAAATGGTCACCACAATAAGCCTAGTTACCATCCATCACCATACAAAGTTATTACAATATTACTGACTGTATGGTCTATTCTGTACATTACTTCCTTGAGTCTTATTTATTTTATAACTGGGAGATTATACCTCTTAATCCCTTTCACCTATTTTGTCCACCCCCCACCCCTCTGGTAATCATGCATTTGTTTTTTATATGGATGAGTCTGCTTCTGTTTTGTTTTGTTTTGATTTTTAGCTTCCAATTTGTCCTTCTCTGACTTAGTTCACTTAGTATGATACCCTCTAGATCCATCTATGTTGTCACAAATGTCAGGGTTTCATTTTTTTTTTTTTTGTGGCTGAGTGATATCCCATTGTGTGTTTGTACATATGTGTATATATATATACATATACACATGCATACCACATATTCGCCCATTCATCTATCAGTGGATATTTAGGTTGCTTCCATATCTTGGTTATTGTAAATAATGCTGTGAACAGAGGGGTGCATATGTCTTTTCAAATTAGTGTTTTTCATATCTTCAGATAAATACCTAGATGTGGAATTGCTAGATTGTGTGATAGTTCTATTTTTAATTGTTAAGGAGCCCCATACTGTTTTCCATACTGGCTGCACCAATTTCTATTCCCACCAACAAGTGCACAAGGGTCCCCTTTTCTGCACATCTTTGCCAATATTTATTATTTCTTGTCTTTTTTTTTTTAGCATTTTAACCTATTATATTGGCAAAAATTTTCAATTTCCACAATATGAAGATGTGCAGATGTTCTCATTCACTATTGATGATTATACAGTCTTTAAGAGAAATAGATGGCACAGCCTAGTTATATGAAAAATGAACATATCGTTTGATACGGCTATGGTATTGTTAGCAATCGGTCCTACAGATATGCTTACAAAAGTATGTCAGGGTCAGACGCTGCAGGAATATTGGTGTTAGCAAAATCCAAAACAATCCCACACCTTCCAAACCTAACTATATACCAAAAAGTTAATAGTTAAATAAATGATGGTATAAATACACCATGAATAGTGGACAGGCACTGTAAAGAAGGACACCCATTGAATTTGCTGATATGAAAACAGACCCAAGATATGATTCAGTCTATGATGATGTATTAGTCAGGATTCTCCAGAGAAATGGAACCAACAGTATATATATAGATATAGATAAAGATAGGTAGGTATACTTATTTATTATGAACATAGATAACACAAGGTATAGAATGGTTATGTAAAAATGTACTGTGTGTATATTTAAAAAAATAAATATAAACAAACATGATAGATAAATAGAGACAGCCATGTAGATCAACAGACAGATTCATAAACAGCTTTCTGGAAGCATACATTGGAAACTGTTATTAATGATTCCTTCAGAGGAAGGAAACTAGCTTTCGAGTCCTGAATAGGAGAACAGCTATTTTATTTTATAACTTTCTTTATAGTATTGATTATTTAATTATGTGTATAACTTTCATTTTTAAATGCTAATTTAAAAAGAAGGCAGAGAAAATCCTATTCCCACCTGATTCTTTCAAGTAATGCTTAGTAATTGAAGAAACTCCTTGAGGTGCCACAAAGTTACAATCTCCTTTCATTACCATTCCTTCAATAGGAGAGGCCAGAGGCTTCAAAATGCCATGAGTTATCAGTTCATCATAAAACTTTGGTGTTTTTTGGCATAATGAGGTACAGGTGACATACTATGCACCCAAGTCGATGGTGCTCTGTGGATTCTGAGGGTTGCTGGCGGTAGTCATTCTTCCCCCTTGGGTTAATCCACAGGAAAGTCTCTTAAGTGCATTAGAATCCATCTTTCCCAATTAATGCTATTCACCTCAGGCTACCCCAAATGGATTATTTTACAGCTGTATTAGAAGACGTTTTGTTTTTTGTTTTTCGGTTGAAGGCTTTGTCATCTAGTCAGGAAGTAGTTAACAGAGACAATCTCTTCTCCTATTTTTTAAAAAAGACGCAGGAATAATGCAGCAGTGTTCAGCACTGTGCCTGCTGCATACATTTACCAATTTAATTAAAATGAATGAATGGATAAGATAAAACAAAAGAATGAGTGAAATGTCAGAGTGAATCCCTTTCTGATTTATTCATTCAGGCTATCACTCTTGCTGCCAGGTTTCATGAGAATAACATAACTGTAAACTAGACCTTTGTAAGGCCTTGGTCAGTGGGGTCTTCGGGATCCTCATAATCTGGAGGCCAAGATGAAAATTCACTTATTGGCAATAGGCCCAAGCTTTGCAGACTTTGACCAGGAGTCCTCCCAGCCCGCTGGGCCTCCTCCAAAGTGTATGTGATGCTCCCGCAGGGCCCCCTCAGGGCCCCAGCCTGGCCGGGGTCGGCCCCCTACCTAATAGGGATCGATTTCTTGTCTTTTTTATAATAACCATCCTGACAGGTATAAGGTGATACCTCATTGTGTCTTTAATTTACATTTCCTGATGGTTAGTGATGTTGAATTGCTTTTCATGTGCCTGTTGGCCATCTGTATGTCTTCTTCAGAAAAAAAAAGTTGAACTTATTCAGGTCCTCTGTCCATTTCTTAATTGGATTGTTTGTTTTTTTGCTATTGAGTTTTATGAGTTCTTTATATATTTTTGATATTAACCCCTCATCTGGTACATCATTCACAAGTATCTTTTCCATTCAATAGGTTGTCTTTTCATTGTGTTGATGGTTTCCTTTGCTGTGCAAAAGCTTTTTTGTTTGATATAGTCCCATTTGTTAATTTTTGCTTTTTTGTCCTTGTGTGAGGAGACATATTAAAAAAAAATCACTAAAACCAATGTCAAATAATTTACTTGCCTATGTTTTTTTTTTCTCAGAGTTTTGTGGTTCCAGGTCTTATATTTAAGTCTTTCATCAACTTCTGAGTTTATTTTAGAGTGTGGTTCAGGAAAGTGGTTTAGTTTCATTCTTGTGCGGTAGCTGTCCAGTTTTCCCAGTACCACTTGTTGAAAAGATTGTCTTTTCCCCATTGTATATTCTTGCTTCCTTTATTGTAGATTAATTGGCATGTATATGTAAGTTTATTTCTGGGCTTTCTATTCTGTCCCACTGATCTGTGTGTCTCTTTGAATGCTGGTACCTTATGGTTTTGATTACTGTGGCTTTGTAGTGTAGTTTGAAATCTGGAGGCGTGATACCTCCAGCTTTGTTCTTCTTTCTCAAGATTGCTTTGGCTCCTCAGGGTCTTTTGTAGTTCCATACACATTTTAGGATTATTCTAGTTTTGTGAAAAAATGCCATTGGTATTTTAATAGGGATTGCATTGAATCTGTAGATTGTTTTGGGTAGTAGGGACATTTTAACAAGGTTATTTCCTCCATGGAGTATCTTTCCATTTATTTGTGTCACCTTCAATTTCTCTCCTCAATGTCTTACAGTTTTTCAGAGTTCAGGTCTTTCAGCTCCTTGGCTAAATTTATTCTTATGTATTTTATCCTTTTTGATGTAATTGTAAATGGGATTGTTTCCTTAATTTCTCTTTCTGATAGTTCATTATTAGTATATTGAAATGCAACAAATTTATGTATATTAATTTTGTATCCTGAAACTTTACTGAATTCATCTGTTAGTTCTAATTATTTTTGGGTGGAGGCTTTAGGGTTATCAATGTATATCATGTCATCTGCAAATAGTGACAGTTTTGCTCCTTCTATTTCTAATTTGGATGCTAATTTCCATTTCTAATTTTATTCTTGTCTAATTGCCATGGTTAGGACTTCTAGTACTATGTTGAATAAAAGTGGCAAGAGTGGGCATCTTTGTCTTGTTCCTGATCTTAGAGGGAAAGATTTCAAATTTTCACCAAGTATATTAGGTGTAGGTTTGTCATATATGGCATTTATTATGTTGAAGTACATTCCCTTTATATCCACTTTGTTGAGAGTTTTTATCATGAATGTTGAATTTTGTCAAATGCTTTTTCTGCATTTATTGAAATCATATGATTTTTATCCTTTATTCTATTAATGGGATGTATCACATTGGTTGATTTATCACTTAACCACTTCTAAGTGTACAGTTCATTGGTATTAAGTATATTCATATTGCTGTGTGATTGTCACCACCTTCCATCTTTATAACTCTTTATCTTGCAAAGCTGAGACTATACCCATTAAACAACAACTCTCCATTCCCTTTTCCCCATCTCCAGGCAACCAACATTCTGCTTTTTGTCTCCATGCTTTTGTCTATAATAGTTATGTAAGTAGAGCCAAACAGTTTGCTTTTTTTGAGTGGTTCGTTTCACTTAACATAGTGTCTTCAAGGTCCATCCATGTTGTGGCAAATATCAGAATTTCCTTCCTTTTTAAGGCTGAATAATATTTCATTGTATGCATATATTGCATTTTGTTTATCCATTCGTCAGTGGACACTTGGGTTGCTTCCACCTTTGGCTATTGTGCATAATTACACCATGAACAGGGGTATACAAGTAGATCTTCCTTGGGAGGCATCCTTGAACTGTGTTTTGTTACCCTATTCAACACCCGAGCATGAGGAAATGGTGCCACCTCTGTCTTCAAAGTGTATCTAGAATTCGAATCTACTTCTTACTGCCTCCGCTGGCCTGCCTTGCTAGTCTGTTCACTCCACAGAACAATCCTTCTAAAACCTAATTAGATCATGTCATTCTTCACTCAAAACCCTTTTAGATTTTTCCCATTTCATAAAATCCCAACGCCTTGCAATGGCCTGCAAAGTCCTTCAGGGTCTCGTTTCCTCTTCCGACACAGCTCCCACCGTGCCCTCATCTCCTTCTGTAGCCACCCTGTTGTTCTGCTGTTCTTGAAACACACTGGCATATCCTCTCTCAGCATCTTCATATTTAATGTTTCTTCCCTCTGGGGCACCCCCACTTCTGCCACCCACCTGACCCCAGCTACACGGCTTGGCCCCTCCTTTTCTTACTCTCCTCGAATGTCCCCTCTCAAAAGGCCTTCAGGAGGGCCCTGTTTAAATATTTAAACTGACGCCCTCCCAATCACTCCCTGTCCTCTTGACTTACCTCTAATTTCTTCGTAGGGTTTACCTCTACTGTCACATTTGTCTGTCTTCTTCCTTCACCAAAATGTGAGCCCATGAGAAAGAACCTTGTCTGTCTTGTTAACTCTAAATCTCAGAACCCTAAAAAGGGCCTGGCATCTATAGGCATTCCTATGTAGTTGTTCTTAAATGCATGTTCATATCTATGTTTTCATATAGTAGTGATAAACACTTGATAAGGCTCTGGGGTTGAATTTCCCTAGTTTCTAAAATAGTTTCCAGTTTAATTACTTTGGGAATTTTACTTAACCTGAGCCTGTTTCCCCATCTGGAAAATGGGGATGAACAATAGTACCTATTTTATAGAATTATAGTTGAGGATTTATGTAATGTGCTAGTTACTGTATCTGCACATAGTAAATGATTGTACAGTTGTTTTTTTGTAATTGATATTATTTTAGTGTCTGTTTCTTTTTTTCTTTTTTCTTGATCTTGTTTCATGTACACAGTTGTGAATATCATTTTTTAGGGCTACCCAATCTCCATCCTAGTGGCTGTGAAGTCATTACCCAGGCTGATATTTCTGGGTTTTTTTTTTCTTCATTTGTGATGAGTTAAGCCCCCTTGTATACATTGGAAATTGGTACCTTTTATTCATCATTGTTAATACATACTGTGTGACATACCGTCTTTTACTTGGATTGCTGGGTGAAAGGATGGAGTGGCTGTCTGGTCCTTTCTCCCTTTGGCCGACCAGCACTCCCAGCCTGCCTCCGATGACACTACGGGTTCAACACGAGTGTTTCTGCTTGTGGCTTTTCTGGTCAAACTGAGAGTTGATAAGGGGCAAGAGTTGTGGAGAAACATGACACAGAGGAGGGAGGAGGCGCCTTGTGGCTAGACATTCCTGGCTGTGGGATCTCCGTCAAGTATTTATCATCTTTGAACTTCAGTTTCCCCGTTTAACAAAGGAGACTAACATGACCTACCTCCAAGGATTGCTGTGAGGATGGAGGTATTGTTTAAAGCATGTCTAGTATAATGCCTGGCACGTAGTAGGTATACAGGAGGTGTTTGCTACCAATGCTGCTGCTGTTCTTTGTTTGAAGGCAGATGGTCTCCCCGGTAGGAGGCTGGCTAATGGAGGAAGGCGGGTAACACCGGGACTCAGTCTTACGGAAGAGAATGTTAGTCTGGTTTCTTTGTCCATTGGAAGGCTGCTTTCCCTTCTAGAGGATGATCTGACTCAAATGAAAGACTATTGGCAGGAGAAGGTCCCGCCCCCGTTTAGCATGACCCTTCCTTTCCCGGCCTACGGGCTGCAGCCTGTGCCCTTAGGTGTCTTGCAGAAGACTGTTGAACTGGCTGGCCTGGCTGGTGGCTAACCGGAAAACAGAGGTCTTGGCAACTTGCAGTCTGGCCGCCTCCTGTTAGAGTAAACTTGCAAATTTAACCCCAGAATGACCATGTAAGTCTTTCCTCCTTTTTCTTTCTCTTTCTCTTTAATTGCTTATTTTGAGCCTAGAGAAAATTCAAAATGTGAGTTCCAGAGGTTTCAAATGTGTGACACCTGGGGAAGGGGGCAGATGGGACACTTGTTTGCAATGGGAAGAGGTGAGATTTGTAAATGTTGAGGTGTGAGACGAGAGGGAAGACCAGGAAAGTGAGAGAAGGAGAGAATAATTAAAAGAGTTACAAATATAGGATTATTTACAAGCATATAACAGGGTGGGTGAATTTAGAAACAGATCTGGGGACTGGGGTTTCAAATAAAATACGTTTTTTGGCCTGGAAATCTTTATGTATTTATTTTTTACCATATTAGTAAGTATTAGAAATCCCACTAAAGCTGGCTTTAGAAAGAAAAGAGAGAATGAGAGAGAGATTGAGCCGAGAGAGAGAAAGGGGGTAGAGGGAGGAGCCTGCTGACAGATGGGTCTGGTGCCCACCCTGTTCCCTCTTTGTCCGGCTCTGCTTTCCTGCCTGTTGGCCTCATTCCGCACCCCTTCCAAGATAGCAGCAAGGTGGGCACCCCTGACTCTGGGCTTACCTCCTGCCGTTTTAGGAGTCTGTGCAAGGAGGACCCGTTCTCTATCCGAATAGTCCCTAAAAGCCGGAGAACGGAGCCTCATTGGCCAGACTGGGGTCACGTGCCCCTCCCGAACCGCTGCTCTGGCCGAGGGAGTTACATGCTCTCCGCCCCTGGATCCTACGGGCTGAGAGGAGGCAGCAGGTGCTTCCTCAGAGGAAAATCAGGGCGTATTTGGCAGAAGAAAGAGAAGAATGCTGGGCAGGCAAAGTCCGCAGGCCTCTGCTGCATTATTATGTGCTGATGGTTACTTACCTGCACATTTTCCTCTGTGCAAATGAAAGGGTGCCCCACGAACGGCGTGTCAGGTGGAAACACCCAGTCTTCACAGGAATATAACTATGATGTATCTATCACCTTTTATACTTTTCCTACAACCTTTGTACACACCGCAAATAAAGGAATTGTACATGACTATTGAATTTGGGTTCAATAAAGGATTTGTACCTCCTGAATTACACCTCTAACACAAGATAGGATACATTAGCTTAATTACTTTGGATTCAGTAACATAGGCCATTGCCCTGGGGATTTATCTTGTGCTGTGCCCAGAGAGAGAAACTGGGCATCATTTCTAAGGGCAGTCAATTTCCCATTATCCATGCTAATGGAAGAACATGGCATGTGGACACTCTAGATACAGTTTCTCCTTGGTTTAGGGAGTGGACATGATTTTTCGTTTTTCTGCCCGAGTTATTTGTTTTTTTGGGGGGGCTTAGGTAGCACTAAGAAACTTTGCATTATCTGAGCTTCTACTTCCTTTCTTTTCTTGTCGGTTTATAAAATGTGAAGTATATTTTATTCATTGTTTTGGATGTTGATTTTTTTGACTTTTCATCTTGAACTAATTTTAGACTTAAGAGTTACAAAAATTGTACCCAGTGTGCCCTTACATCCTTTACCTAGCTTACCTTCATGTTAGCATCACACATAACCACAGTTCAGAACCAGGACACTAACATTGGTGTAATGCTAGGAATCAAATCATAGACTATATTTGAATTTCACCAGTTTCCCGCCAATGTCCTTTTTCTCTCCTGGAATCCCGTATTTAGTTGTTGCTGTTTTCATTCAGTCTCTTCTAATTGTTAACAGTTCTTTGGTTTTCCCTGTTTTTCCTGATCTTGACACTTCTGAAGAATATGGATCAATTATTTTCTAGAATATTCCTCAGTTTGGGTTTATTGGGTGTTTTCTTATGTTTGGAATAAAGTTATGCATTTTTTGGCAAGAATACCAAAGAAATTAGTTATGTCCTTCTCCCGCGTCACACCAAGAGGTTCATGATGTCAGAATGTTTTGCTACAGGTGATGCTGTTTTCTTCACTTGGCAAAGCTGCTTTCTGCCAGCTTTCTCCACTGTGAAGTTGCTGTCTTTCTTTTGTAGCTAATAAATATCTTGAGGAAGAGACTTTGATACTATGCGTGTTCTGTTTCTCTTCAAATTCTCCCCTACTGATTTTACTGCAATGATTACTGTAAGGTTTGATTAAGGATGATTTTCTATTTTTCTCTTTCAATATTTGTTAATTGGAATTCCACCCTAAGAGTGGGCTGCCCATTTTCCCCCATTCATTCATTCATTTATATCAGTTTGAACGCATGGATATTTATTTTACTCTGTGGGTTAAATCCAATACAGTCATTATTAATTTTGCTTCATTTGGGGCTTCCTCAGGTTGGACCCTGTTCTTTCACCCGGTCTACATCTTTCTAAGCACTTTACTTACTAGCACTATGAGATGCTCCAGGCTTATCTTCTATTTTCCCGCTCTAGCCCTGCAGTCAACCACTTCTCAAGAAACCTGAATTTCTTTTATTGGAGAATAGTGTTTAGAAACCAGGACCTGGGGCACCAAGTATGTTCATTGCTGTGGGGTGTGATTGTTCTAGATCCTCTCACTAGACAGGGCTAGGAAACGTGTGTGCTAAGCCATGCATGCACATACATCTGTGTTTCTTGCACAACGGGCTGATGAACGTAGCGGCTGTAGTGGTAGAGAAGGCTATTCATAGTCCCAACAATAGGGGTTCCCGCTCCCCAACATTGATTTAGGTACTGCCACAGCTGAACGTTTGACCTCCAGGAACAGAAACATTGCTGAACACTTTACGTATCAGACCTCAACATTTCATTCCGATTGTGACTGACATATCCTGGCTTCAGATTTGCCTTTCCTGCCCCCAGTGCCTCAGGTACCACCACCAGCAAATATAAGGATCAAATCAGTGTTTCATGTACTGGCATGAGATGCCACATAACACTGCCTTGGGCCAGGGACCCATTTCACAGCAAAGGAGGTATGACAATGAGCACGTAACCATGGGACCCACGGATCCTTTCATGTACTGCCTGACCCCGAAGCTGAGGGCCTAATTCAGGATTGGAATGGCCTCTTAAAGGTGTAGCTGAGGCATCAATTTGGAGATGAAATCCCACAAGGACGGGGCAACATCCTTTGGACCGAGTGCCCAGTGGACAGAACACATGTGTCTGGGGATCGAAGAGTAGAAGCAGGAATCTCCCTGCTCATCACTGCTCTTGGGGACCGTCTGGAGAATTTGCACTTTTTGTCTGCAACTTCAGTCTGTCTGTCTAGAGATCTGGGGTCCCGGCAGGCCATGCTTCCACCAGAGTAGACAGCAGGCATTCCACTGAGCCTAAACTGTGGCTGCTGCTCATCACTTTGGGCTCCTCATCCATGATGAGCAAGCACAGAAAGGAGCAGTTGATTCTCGATTAGTGGTGGTAAGGAGAAACATTTGCATCAGGTGACCCCCGGGGTCCCTTGGGACCTCCATGGACAATCATTAATTATAAAAGGGCAAATACAGCAGCCACAGCCTGGTAAAGGCATGGTGATCCTGGGCTCGGATTCTCAGGGGGTAAGGTCTGGGTTGCCCCACCAAGCCAGTGACCTAGGCTGGCAAAAGGGCTGGTCAGGGGAGGGGAAGGGCAAGCGTCAGTCAGGACCTCAAGGCCGGGTGCAGCAGCTCCTAAGTAATGCTCCTCTTAGTGTTTCCCAGAGAGGGTAACCCATCAGCATCCTGGAGAAGCTGTGGGTAGATGGGGTGGCCTACACATGAGCAGCAAGTGGGCGCAAACAGGGGCAGAGACATCTGGAGGGGTTACACACCCTCATGACCCTGCACCCCGCAACCAGGGTCAGTCAACAGCCAATACCAGGGGAAAGAAAAGACCAGCCCCTCATGGGGCACCTCTAGGTCCCAGCTCTGTGCCTCAGACCTCCCTGTGGGGGCAGGCTGAGGCTGTTCCGTGAGGACCCCTCCCCTGGCTTTCTGCCCCTGCACTTCCTGTCCCCTTTGCGCCCCGTCTCCCACAGGACTCTCCCAGCAGGTCACCTTCTCAAGACTCTTGTCTCAGGCTCTGCTTCCAGAGAACCGGCCTCAGATAGTACTGGTGGATATTTTTATTCAATTAATGTCATATCTTCCTGGCTGTTTGATATTCCCAAATAGCATGATTTTAATGGCCACCTAATAGTAGTTTAACTAATCCTGTATTTCTAGACACTTAGATTGTGAGTTTTAAAATAATGCTGAGAAGAACATCAGTGTTGACAAATCTTTGTAAACATTCTTAATTATTAGGTTAAATTCCTGTGGATGAAGTTTCAAAGTCAAAGGTCACAAACATTTTATGGCTGTGCAGACAGTATACAGTATCATGAGCTTGCCTGCAGGGGGATTGCTCCAGTTCATGAGACCACAAACACGGTAGGAGGGTGACTTTCCCCCGTATCTGTCAATTAAAGAATAAAGATTAAAAACATCTTTGCAAATTTGATAGGTGATTTATTGTTTTAATGTGCTTTATTTCAGTTACTAGTCAGCTGACTGGTACATAGTCTGGCCATTTACATTTCTTTGGTGAGTCGCTCTTTCAAGGCCTTGTCCATTATCCCATTGCTGTCCGCCTCCCCTTGTCGATTTGCTTGAACTCTCTTTGTAATTGATTCAGAGCATATGGAATTGTGAAGTCAGGTGTTAATGTGAAGGGCACCTCACACCTCTTCAGGGTGCAGTGCTAGGGGAGAGGTGCCGTAGTCTCCTCCCCTCACTTTAGGAGAGGGGGACATGGGATCCTATGAACAGCCAGGAAAACATGCCATTAATGGGGCCTCATGTCCCTCAATCTAATTCTCTCTTCACCACCTTCATCAGAGATGAGGACTGAGAAGAACTGACAGACGGGCAGCCACTGCTGGCCAGTCCCCATTGATAAGGAGGAACGAGGTTCTTATGAATATTCATCTAACATCCATTGAGTACTTAGTACAACTCAGATGCGGTTGAAAGCACTGTGTGTAAACGGTATCTGCTCAAAATCCTGATAGGTAAGTGCTTTCATTACCTCCGTCCCACAAATAAGGTAACTGAAACAGAGGGAGTGAAAAACTGGTGGAAATCACACAAGCATTGAGTGACGGAGCTGGTATCCAAACCTGGCTCTAACTGTTGGGGAAGGATATGCTGTTTACGTTACACTTCCACGCTGAGATATCTTTGGAAGAAGAAAGAGAACATTGCCCATGTGTCCCCCCTACCGCAGCCATTGCTAGTCCCTGGCATGTGCACTTTTATTCTCCCTTCCCTCTGGCTGAAATGTGTCATCCAATTCTACCGCTTGATTTTTTTTTAACTCTATGTTTCTCCATATTGCTTCATGGATTTTATAGCCACCATTTTAATGACCTGCCTCATATTCCTTCGTTGGACAGATGCTAACATCTTGAACTTCATGTGCTCCTGTGGAAGATCTTGGGAGAAGTGGGGACCCCTGCTGACTCCCTACAGTTCTCCCTGGCTTGATAACTCCCTTTTTAATTCGTGCCTAGAGTGAAATGAACACATTTGGCTTGCAGATTGCCTGAGGGTGTCTTTCATAGTCATAGGCATCTGTAAATTATATGCAAATATGTGTGGAGCCGGGTAAATTCTTCCTAACACTGACTTTAAGAAAAATCTAGCGGAGAGGAGTATGTAAAAGGTTTTTCTTCTGTAAGTATCTTAGATTATAAAGGGGTGAACTGACCTTCTTATGTGAGCCTCTAATAATACTTCACTAAGAAATTGCACGGTAAGCTTGTAAAGTGTCTTAAAGGAATGGCAGTGACCCTGCGGCGTCATATTGATAGTGTTTCTCAGGTGCAGACCTTGGGCGCTGTGAGGCTTGCATACCTCTCAATCCTTCCCACAGCCCTATAAAGAGGCAAGACCATCATTATCCCCGTCTTACAAGCAAGCAAATGGGTCCAGAAGGGTTAGTCAATCAGACTGAGAGGCCATGGCCGGTGAGCCGATCTGGTGTTGGAAGGAAGCTTGCAGGAGCCTCAGCGCCCGCAGGTAGCGTAATCGGGGAGGTTTGCTTCTTCCTATGCGCCGCCAAGGCCTCTGGGACTGTCTGGATGAGACGGTGCCTTCCTAGTGTCTTTCACTCCCTGTGGTTTAAGCTGGTTCAGTGTAGTGTGCGTGTGTGTGTGTGTGTGCACGCGTGTGTGTTTGCCGACCTCTCTCTATTCCATTTTGGGAGTTTGGTTAGGAAATATGTACAGGAACTTTGGTTTTGGTGCAAGCTCATTCCCTGCGGTTTTAGAAATCCTTTGGCGTTAGTTCATGCTCCAATAAGACTGTTAATACTGGGGCTTCTCTGGGGCTCGACAAACTAATCTGGTTCATTTCGTTGTGTTTCCAAGGCCCACCTGGCTCTGTGTGAGTTTCCTAGCCCCAGTTTTGCTGTCGTTTCCATCCCCGCTTGAATGGTTCTCGGAGAGCTCCCTCTACGAGGGGCTCTGTTCTCAGCCTTGGGCTCCTTGCTGGGTGGGGGCCTCTCTCAGCACTTGCTCTCTGGAGGCACAGCCAAGCTCTCTGTTGACCTGGCATTTCTCTGCCTTCATCTCCCCAAGGTGTGAACCTGCGTCACCCCCAAATGGAAACCCTTTTAGCTTCAGGGATCTGGTGTTGACCCTGGGAGGGAAGGAGGCTGCTGACAGCCTATGCTGAGTCCCTAATGTTTGTGGAGGCTGATGCCAACAGGGGGGTGCATTTCTCTTCTTTAAATGAACACAAAGCTAATGAGAGAAAGAAAAGGAGTTTGGACGGCTTTTCTGGGAAAGGGAAACAAAATTGTCTTCAAGTCTCTGAGGGCTTGTTATTCAGTCAATGAGATCAGGTGTCTTTATATTTTTCATCTCATAGTGTCAGGGGAAGAGGGTGAGGTGGCCCTGCGTCGAGGTGTAGACCTGGACTTGTGAGCCAGAATGCCTGGGAGCAGATCCTTTATAATCTTGAGCAAGTCATTTAACTTCTCTAAACCTCAGAGTCCTTAGCCATAAGGTGGGAGATGGTGGCATTTAGTTCACAGGGCCGGGTGAAGAACTTCGAACAAACGAGCACTTCCATAGCATTTATTACGTGTAAGACACAGTTCCAAGCACATTGCAAACATCAACTCGTTTAACCTTGACAACCCTGTGAGGTAGGCATTGCACTGTTTTGTTGATTCTAAGATACACACAGTTTTAATTTCTCTGAAATGGGATGCATCTGACAGCTGATGGTGTCTCACCAACTGCGGGGATTGTTTTAAGCCCTGGAGAGTGGGAGAACATTCCCGGCAGAAGGATGGCGGAGATTTTTGGGAATTTGCAGGAACACAGAGGAATCCAGTGAAGATGAGTTCTTTTCAGTTGCATCAAGCAAACTTGCCCAGTGCTGCCAGCAGGTGTTGAGGGTAAACCCCACAAGGATAGGGGCTACCTCTGCCCCAGGATCACCTAGCTTGGCACAAAGGGCCTGCTCCATCGCTCACTGCTGCATGATTAAATGATATGAGGTTGCCTTCCTAAGAGCAATTTTTCCAAATGCATCCATCCCTGTAAGTCTCTCTCCTGTGGCCCTGGCCACGTCATTAGACTTTGCCCACAGGACCACAGAGATGGGTCAAGGTGCCACCTCCCCTCCTTTTACCAGGCATTTTGTAAGCAGCCATCACTCTTAGAGGTAGAGAGGGCCTGGTATTCCTGGGTGAGGACTGAACACGTGGGCTGATGTCACATCTCCTTCATGGACCCTGGGTCATAAGCCCTTTGGTGACATGCTCGGTGAGGCATGGCTGCCAGCATCTTCTGAAGCACATGCAGTCACAACTATAAATAATTAGTGTGACTTCCCATTTAACATGTTGCTGACTAGACCATTCATTCCATGGGAACAGACACTAAATTTCATGAGAACAACATATATTGTGTATAAATGAATTAGTAACAGCCCATTGATATCAAAAGGTGACTTTCCACTAGTGTGAAATTTAGTGCAGGACATCAGGGAAACAGAGGCAGCAAGGGAGACAGCAGTGGTGGGGCTGAGAGCCATGAGGGGTCCGAGGGGGACCACTGGCATCAAGCAGTGCCCAGTTCAAACCCTGGCTCTTCCATTTCCTGAGGGATCCTGGGTGAGGGAGGAGAACTGCTGGCTCACTGTCTTCCTCTGTGAAATGGGGCTCACCTCGGTGCCTGCTTCCTGGAGGCCTGCGCGGATTGTATTAGGTAACGCACAGGACTGGAGTATCTGGCAAGCTGTAAGTGTTCCACGCCTGTCAGCAAATCTTGTTAATCTCGTGACCCTCAGGAGGACTTTTTCTCAGTGGCCATGACTCCAGCCTCCTGTGCTCTGTTTCTGGGTAGCTGCTTGGCCTGTAGGCTTTTCTGACAGTTGTTTCCACTTTTTTGTGAGGTGTTCATTTGCTTAAAGCCAATTCCTCCGAAGCTGGGGTTCCCCATGTTCCGTGGCTCTGCATGGGGGGAAGAAAGCAAGAGGTATGTGTGTGGGGTGAGGATGGTAGTGGGGTTTGCCGGGAGATGGAGTGAGCCTGGCTTGCTGAACACACATAATCAATAGGTGAAATCGACATGTTCATAAAAGTTACAGACCCTGCTGGGTGAGCTGTTTTCAGTGATGCCAAGAAATAAATTTATTTAATTTTTCCTTTTCTTGGGGCCAGGATATGTTCCAATGTCACCCTCAAATCAGCGGAACAGCCTGGAATGGAGAGGCCATACCATCCCTTACTGTCCCTATGTTTTGAGGTTAAGATACCAGCCTAACTGTAGGAGCTTCTTTGCTTTTAAGAAGGGAAGGAAATAATGCCTTGAGCTATGAGCATTCATTGATTCACTCAATAGTTTATTGTGTACCTACTATGTACTGGTTGCTTTTTTTAAGCGCTCTGGGCTCAGCAGCAAACGAGACAGACACACACATGGATCCTGCCCTCATGCACCTCAGGGTCTGGTGGGAGATTGTCACAACACAGCTGTGACAAGAACCATGACATTATAGCGGTCACGGCCGTTTTCCCTGAGGACTTGGAGTGAGTGGGCGCTGGCCAGGGAAAGGGCAGGCAGGGGCAAGAGCATCCAGGCTGTAGGGAGCCCCCCACAGAAAGACCCTGAGTTGAGGGGGAGGGGAAAGCAATCAGTTGGAGAGGGAGACGGGGGTGCCGGCAGCACCCAGGCTGAGCAGGGTGCATAGGTGGTCACGGTGCAGCACCTGGTCTTCACCCTGAGAGCATGGGAATGTCAGTAGGAGAGAGAAGCTATTGCCTTGGTGCTGAGAGAGGACCACCCTGGCTCCCGTACGGAGAGTGAGGTGCACATGGCCTGCCGGGAGGCAAAGACCCTGCACTGCAGGGGAAAGGCAGTGGGGAAGTGGATTCTAGAGGTCCGGCTGTGGGGGAGAGTGGGTGGAACTGGAAATACCACAAGCTGTCCTTGACAGATTGGTGATACACTGAAAGTAGGGGCTGAGAAGGAGGTCAGAATGACACTAGTATTTGGAGCGGTGGTGGTGGTTTTCCAAAGTGGGGGTACGGGAAGGGGACCAGGTTTGTTTGGGCGGCAGTAGATTTTGGCTCAAGCATTCTGTTTTGGACACACTGAGTTCAAAGTGCCAGTGAGATAGCCAAGTGGAGATGCCCCGTAACAGGCAGATATACGAGTTTGCAACTAAGGATAAATCTGGGTTGGTGACAAGGTAGGTAAGACAGGCACCTCTTCTATTGGACAGAACCCAGCATTGCATCGGGAAGTGGGGGCTTCACCTAGAACTTTCCACTACTAGATCCATCTTTCTCTCTTTCTGTGACCTTCAGCAGTTCACCTAACCTTTCTGTGCCCCATCCTCAGCTTAGAATGGTGATAGTTATGTCTGTTTCCTACTACCTAGAAGCACATGTTTGAAGATCCACTCAATTGAAAATAAAACATGTGGGGCTCTTTTGAAATAAGAACTATGTTAAAACAAGGAGTTATTATAGTTGTGCACAAGCCAATGAAAAGCAGAAATACAGCCCCAAGGCTCAGTATTGATTTTGGTCCCAGGTGCTTCCTGCAGCCGAATAAATCTGACATTTCTCCCCTGAAGTGCTGGCTGAGCTGATGGCAGGTCTCCAGCTTCCAGCCTCCTTGCCCCTGTTCGAAGTTCATGTCCTTTGCTGGCTCAGGACAGATCCAGCCCCCCCACACTTGCCTGTGGTGCTCTGGCTGCCCTTCCTACCCCACTAGGTGGTTACAGGGAAGATTCCAGTTGTGAAGTTGGAGCTTAGCCAAGAGCAGATGCCCTCTGATTAAACTGGGGACAGGCCCTGCCAGAAAAGCAGAGCTTGGATCAGATTTAAGGGCTGCCACAGGAAAAGCTGCTAGACAGTGTTCCAACTATAGAATGCATTAAGGGTAACAGAATTGCTTCATTCATTCATTCAATCACTGGAATAAATACTTATTGCATTCCCTTTGAATGTCGGACTCTGAGCTAAGCCTGGGGTACAGAAATGAAAAAGAGAGTATATTTAATCACCTGGGGTTAATATTTGAATTGGAGAAAAGAGAGACAAAGGAACAAAATGCTCTCAAGGGACCAACCAGGTGCAAGGGGAGAGGGTCATGATGGGGCTGGGATGGAGAGGCCTATTTTAGATGGGGTAGTCAGGGAGGGCTTCAGTGAGGTGGTGACATGTGAGCTGAGATCTGACAGCTAAGAAAGAGCTGACCTGTGAAGAGCAGGGAGAGGACCATTCCCAGCAGAGGGCCTGGCTGGTGCAGAGGACCTGAGCTGAGAGCATAAGTGGCTCTCACATTAGAGAGCCACAGTTGAATCTGTGACAAGGAATGTGGCTAGAATCCAGGGAATTAACAGATTCTGAGGATGGTGCAGGGCTTTATCAATCATGGGAAAGAATCTGGACTCTTGTTTTCATGTTTAGTTTTATGCAGGGAAGTAATTTGTTTTCAAAAGATTGCTCTGACCCCCGAGTGGAAATTGGGTTGGAGGGGAAAGGAAAGAATGAAGGAAACTAACCGAGAAGCCCCTGCACTCCAGCAAGTGAGAAGGGATGTCCGAGTGGGCCCAGGGGGCCGGTGAGGGTGGAGTGAAGTGGGCGGCCCGCTGGGGTGTTCAGAATGGCGTGGATCAGCTTGCTGGGGGACCGGAAGTGAGAGGCGAGGGAAGTGCCGGGACTGAAGATGACTCGGAGGTTTCTGGGGATACATTCCCAGTAACAGGGATGACTCAGAGCGCAAGTTTGTGGAGGGAAATCTAGACTTCTCTTTTGACCTGGTAAATCTTGACATACTCATGGGGCACCTGGAGGAGATGTCAAGTATGAAGTTGGACAGACAACTGGAAGTCATCGGACGCTTCTGGGCTGAGAATGGAACCGGAGCATCTCCGCACAGGACTGGGTGTGAGCAGCCAGGGGAAAGGGCTTAGACGGAGAGCAGAGGGCCTCGGCCTGGGCCCTGAGAAGCCCTGGTATGTAAGTGGGAGTGCCCGGTGGGGAGCAGAGAAGCTGGGAGGTGCTGTGCCACGGGAGCCTAAGGGAACTTCTCAGAGGCCAGGTAGGGGAGGACTGAGGGCTGCTCACTCGGTCTGGTGACTTGGAACAGGTTGCTGATGGCGACGAGTCATTTCAGTTAGTCAGTGAGGATGAAAGGCAGATTAGAGTGGGAGAACGAGACGGAGCTGAGGAGGCAGTAACGACATCTCACTTGGGGACAGATCTTTGAAGAAGTTTTGCCATCAAACTGGGCAGAGAGATGGGAAGATAGCTGCTTGGGTTTTTGTCAAATTAAGAAACTTTCTCTCCATCATTTAAAAATCTCTCTCTGGCCCTGGTAAATCCAGGACATGATACTAAAATATGTCAATATTTCCATGATAAACCGTGGATGACATGTAGTCCTTGATATATAGCTGTTGACTCCACGCCTTGTTCTCTCTTTCCAGAATGCTTCTAGGAATGTAAATCAGTCAGAGTAGCGTCGGGATAAGCATCTGCTACTTTTCAGGAAAAATTGTAATCCAATTTCTACACATTAAACCACACACAACTATGTTATGTGCAGCACAACTTACAACTGACTGCATCGCCCATGTCGAGGCATGTGGTTCAGACCATAGTTATGTGCCATTCATTCATTCGTTCGTTCATTCATTCATTCATTCATTCATTCATTCATTCATTCATTCATGTCTTTTCTGAGCACTTGCTGTACATCAGGAGCTTGGCTCTGGGCACTGGAGCAGTGGTGAACAAGCCAAACGTGGCCTCTGCCCTCCTAGAGCCCTAGCCAGGTGAGGAGCCCTGATGTGGTACAAGTGATTTCAAGGGCAATGAGCTGAGCGTATGGATGGTGAAGCACTGTGGTCTCAAGGAGAGCATCCCTAGGGTCCTGGCCGGCTTCACAGGCCCAGTAAGAGTTACTCTGAAGAGGTCAGGATGAAAAAGCTAAGGGGTGGTTAAAGATGCCCATGTTGGGGATGGGTGTGGACAGTGGCCCAGGCAGGAGTGAACACCCAGCGCCAGAGGCACCTCTTCTCCACTGAGGCCCCATACCAAGGACAGCCTGTCCAGGAAGTCAGGGAAGGAGGAGGGACAGGTGTGAGAGGTGGGCAGAGGCCAGGTGGGCAGAGGCCAGGTGGGCAGGGCCTGCGGGCTCCAGCCAGGAGTTTGGTCTTTATCAGGAAAGAACATGAAGAGTCTTAAGTGGGTGTTGAGGGGAGAAGGGTGAGTGTTGAACTTGTTTTAAAAGAGCACCCAGGTGTCTAGGGAATGGGGTGTGGTTATGCAAGAGAAAGGCCACAGGTAAGTGTCACCTGTATGCACACAGGGGTCTGCATTCATTCCCTTCCAGCCCTATCTGACCACACAGGGCTGAGGATTTGTGGGCAGATGGAGGGTGGGGCAGTCCAGCCTCCTGCGTCTGTGTCCTGCCCCTGAAACCTGGTCTAGTTTTCCCTTTTCCCTCCCTCCCCTCCAGGAAAACCCCTCAGGCTCATGGGGGGGCAGTACTCAAGGGGTGGGACAGCAGTAGACGCTATCTTCTCAGCAGAACACCAAGGGCCACCCCCAGGGTCAGTGTGGGGGCATAAGGATGTAGGCATGGAGGCCGGAAGGGCTTTGCGTTAAGGGATTGACAACAGTGGGCATGGTATGGGGCGCGTGTGGGCAGAGACACAGGTGAGCACATGAGCTGGGCTGGGCAGCCCCGAAACCCACGCACCCCTGGGAGGCCCTCTTAAGGAATGCTGGTTCAGCAGGTCTGGGGCATTGGCCAGGAATCCCCAGTTCAAAGATGGCCCTCCTCCCCCAACCAACGCGGTCCTGATCCAGGGGGCCCGACGACCTTTCTTTCGAGAGTGTCTCAACGCCAATCGGCTGCTCGGCCTCACGGCCCCAGGCCCTCGGCGGCCGCCCACCAGCCTAGGTCTGGAAGCCGGCCTCAGCCCTGCGGTAAGGGGTGGGTCCCCACTCGCGGGCGGCGGGGCCGCCGCACAGCAGCGCGCGGCCGCCAGGGGTCGCCAGAGGCCTCGGCTCGTGCGCTCGGGCCCCTCCGCCCGCGGGCGCCGCGCCCGAGCGAGCCGGGGAGCGAGCGGAGCCAGTGCGCGGCGGGCTCACACGGCGGCCGGACGCGCGGCGGAGGGTGGCGGGAGCGCCGGGAGCTGGGAGAGCAGCCTTCCCCGGACCGCGCCGCGGGAGCTCGGGGACTCGGACGCGGGGACCGGGCCGGCCCCCACGGTACGTCCCCGTGGAGCCCCGCGCCCCAACTTGGCGTGGCTGGGACCCCCTCGCGACCACCGCGGGCTGGCGGGGTCGGGCCGGGGGGTATCTTTGCACCCCCTTCTGCAGAGGCGGCGGGCGGGCGAGGGGTGTCCCCCTGCCCCCCAGCCGCGGGGACCCCTCGCGCCCGGTCCCGCCGGAGCCCGGGCAGCTGCTCGGAGCCGGCCCTCTTTTTCCTGCCCCGCAGCGCCGGGCGCCGTCCACGGTAGTGAGGTTTGCCGATTCGGGGCTCTCCGTTCTGGGGAGGGGTCCCGAGCGTAGAGGTCAGCAGCGCCCCGGAGAATAGGTGACGGGGTTCTCTGTAGTTTGCCAGCGGCCCCTGGTTTGTGACGCAGCCTCTCCGTTTGTGACCGAGCCCCCCATTCGTGAGACGGGTCCCCGGGTCTCCAGATCCGCGGTAGGCACCCCAGGTGTGCGAGGGCTGACCGCGTGCCCGCCGTGGGACCCCCGCCCCTGCAGCGGGGCCCGGTGGCGGGGGGCTCTGCGACCTCGGTGCCTCGCGAGGGGCTCGCCGCCGCCCGGCCCGCGCGGCTCACCGCCCCGCGCGTCCCCTGCCCCGCAGATGCCGGCGATCGCGGTGCTCGCGGCCGCCGCGGCGGCGTGGTGCTTCCTGCAGGTCGAGAGCCGGCACCCCGACGCGCTTGCTGGAGGCGCGGGCCCCAACCACGGCAATTTCCTGGACAATGACCAGTGGCTGAGCACGGTCTCCCAGTACGACCGGGACAAGTACTGGAACCGCTTCCGAGACGTGAGTACCGCGGCTGCCCGGCCCGCGGGGGCAGGGAGCGCCCCGGAGGCGGGGTGCGGAGGGGATCGGTGCACACCTCCCGCGGCAGCCTGGGGGTCGGGTGCCCGGGCTGCGTCTTGCCTGAGAGGAACTTTAAAGAGAACTTCCAAGGCTTGATGCTCCTCGCTGTTACCTTTGTCTAGGTGTGCGTTTCTGTAGGACGGCGCTGGTACGAACAGCGAGCAGCTGCGGGGAGAGAGGCTCCTAAGCTTCTGAGTTCTTCTAAGGGTGGTGGTTGACTTGTCAAGCCCTCTGGAGAACCTCTGTGGGGCAGCGGTGACTTGGACCATCTCTAGGGTGTGCTGGAAAAATCCCTGCTGCAGGGTTAGGTTTAGGGGTGAGCCCAGCTCATTTAGTAGGGGGCCAGATGTTCAAGAGGCTTGGAGGGTGGTGGTAATGGGCCTGATGAAATGTTGGGGTTGGGGGAGTGTGGTGGCTTTGGCTGCTGGCGTCTTGGAAGGGAAAGGGAGCAGGCGACTCTGTGGAGTTGTCCCCTGCCCTGAAGAGGAGCCTGGTGGCAGAGGATTGCCCCTTTGGGGAAGCCCTGGGAGGAGACAAGTTATTCCTGGGCACCCAGAGACACATCTGCTGCCTGTTTCTGCCCCAAGGCTGGCTGCTGGTCCCCAGGTACGCCCCAGAGGGTGTGGGGCAAGAGGCACCTGGCGCAGTCTTTCCAGCAGATGGCATCCCCTCTGTGCTCTGGGAGCAGCTGCCAGCTCTTTCCAAGGCTGCTCTGGGTGGCTGGGGCCGTGCGCTTCCAGAGGACCAGGAGTGGACTTACCATTAGGAATTCCTGTCCTTGAGAGACCTATACTGCAGAGCCCCTGTGGGCACAGGGCACAGGGCTCTTTGAGGTGGGAGATGGGTGGGAGTCACCCTCCTTCACCAGACTCTCCTCAGCCCCAGTCCTGGCTTCTGCAGGCCTTGCAGAGGAGAGTTTGAGAAATTCAGTGAATCCAGATGTTTTCTGGTACTTTCTGAAGAACACTTCTCCAGGTCCCATTCCGGAGGAACAGGTGCACCCATGGCCTTAAGTGGGGGCTGGCTCTTCTCCTCTCTGTTCCTCTTTCCCTTCTCTCTAGTCGACCATGGCAGCTTCTCTTTTCTTTGAAAGGGGCTTTCAAACACTTTCAATGAACTTTCAGTTATTTGGGGCCTGACTCTTGCAGCTGATAGACCCCAGCCACACCTGCCCCTGCTCCTGGATGCTCTGTGAACCATCTTCGATCCCCTTCCTGTTTGGCTACGAGGAGCTGACTACCTTTGCCAGTGGTCAGGTTCCTGGGCTGCATCTTGCAGCCAGAAAAAGAAGGGCAAACTGCCCCAAATATGCCTCAAGGAAGCTCCCATTAATGGACTCACTGAGGGTAGAAATAAATTTGCTTTTTTTGTTTCTTTTATTAGTACATTTTAGATAGAGTCAAGGGACAAGGCAGATGCTTAACTCGGCTGGAGATGGGAGAACTGGGCCAGGTGCAGAGGAGGTGGGGGCACCTTTGTGGACGCCTTGGTGTGCGTGGGGCTGGTGGATGGAAAGCAGCCGTGCTTGCTGGTCTTCGGGGTGTGGAAAGGTTCATTGTGCTTTCGTGTCTGCAAGGGTGTCTGTTCTTGGTGTATCAAAAGCATGACATTATTCTTATTTCCCCTCCAGCTTTAAATTTCTAAAATTGGGCTTTCTTCATTTCTTGTCTTGCAAATGGTGACGTTCTTTTGTCCTTGAATCAGTGTTTTTCCAAACCTGACTGATCATGAAGCTCATCTAGGGTGCTTGTTAAATCTCAGCACCCAGGCTCCCCCCTGGAGATTCCAATGCCATATGCCAGAATCCTATATTTTAAACAAGCATTCCAGGTAATTCTTAACTTGTTTGGGAACTTCTGCCTTAAATATTTAAAAATGTCCAAGGCTTAGCAAAAGAAAAAGGCTTCTGTGTTCAAATGCACTGCTAATTTGTTTCCAAGCAATTTTAGGTGTTTACCTAATATTTTTAACAGCTTATATTCTTTAAAATGATAACATAATCTAGCATACCATGAAAAACATCTAAAAATGTTAAATCCCAGGCATCTTCAGTCATCCACCATGTCATCTGCTTTGGGGGATCTTCTGATGTTAGCAGTGGCTCAGGCAGAAATGCCACAGACCTCTTTAAAGTGGTGTGAAACTAAAACGAGATGCTCCCTAGGCCAAGTCCGAGTGTCTTTGGCTGGGTCATTTCCTTGGAATAACCACAAAGCCTGGTTCCCTGGGACCAAGGAGTAAAAGGTTGCTGCCTGTAGGAACCAGCTATTGGGTGGGACAAAGCCCCAGCTGATGGTGCAGCGATGGTTTCCATGGAGCCAGGTCTTGCTTGAGGCTGGTAAAGCTCAGCTTCTCTGCTGTTGTTTTAGTTGTTTTGTTGAAGCCCCTGATAGCAATGATAACTGCCCTGAGATTACTGTTACGACGTTTTGGTTTTCAAAGTCAACATGAAAGAGATCTTCTTGCTTTTCCCCCTGACTCGCCACTTTTTTGCCCTTGGGGGGAGACATATTTAGAAGTGATTCCTGAACTTGTGAAACTAAAAACAAAGGGCTCCTTTGAGAGGGTTGGCAGTGCCCATCGGTGGTGGTATTGGGCTAACTTTGGAATGGAAATGGCGGCAGGTGTGTGCTCCATGCTCCCCTGCGAAGTGGTCCTGGTGCTCTCAGTACACAAATAATCAGGACCTCCTTTCCAGAAGTGAAACTTTCAGAACTATTCCATAGTTTCCTGCCTGGAGTGATGAATCCAGGAGAAATGTGACAGCATCCAGATGTTAGGAGATGTTTGCTCCTAAATGTGTTTGGTGGTCTGTTAGTTTGGTTATCATTCTTTTATGAAGACTAGGAGCTGGGATGACTGGGCCAGGTGGAGACCTGGACTCTTACACAAATACGGTATTAAGGAGAAGATGAAAAAGACATGTTTGTTTTAAGTTGCATGATAATTTCCCACTTCCAACTGTCATCCGATTACCTTTGTCTATCATCTGTCAACCTCTGAGGTTGCCGGGTCAAGATGCCACAACTGTTCGCCTGATTTGTACTGAACCCGACTTGGCGTTCCATAACCATTCCCCTAAGGAAAATTTCCTCTGTTCGTTCTTACATTCATTTGTACGTTCATTCATCACAATGAATGTTTGATCGTCTGCCACGTGCTAGGCAGTGGCTGTAGGGGTGAGCAAGATAAATAATATGATCTTTTCTGTCAGGTAACCTCTTGTCTAATGGATGAAATCCTTTAACTTATGGTGTCACACACTTCTTTCTTACTGTATTTTCTTATTTTTAAAAATACATTTTTTCTTGCAAAGGTAATATGTGCTGGTTGTAATTTAAAAATTAAAACATTGTAGAAATAGATAATACTTAACAATAAGCAAGCACTTCATGTGACAGATATTATTTAAGTTACTTTACATATATTATCTCAATATTCATAACCGTCCTGGAAGAGAGAAGTGCAACTATTATTCCCCATTCAGTGGATTTTGAGTGTGAGGTTCTGTTGAGACCATGGTGCAAGTCTTTCCTCCTCCATGTCTGAGCACAATCAGGGAAGAGCCTTAGATTGGGACAAAATGGATGGGAAGCCAGGTGGATGGGAAGCCAGGTAGGGGCCATTGATGCTGCTAATAATGAGCTTTTGATTTGATTAACATAATATTGTTGCTTACCCCAAACATAACATTTTCTTTCTTTTGCACACATGAAACTAGCCCTGACATTTAACCCTAGGATAATTGCCTTTAGCAGGCCCGAAGAATCAGAAGTGTTGCCTTGGCTGGCATTTTTTTTACCCCAGGGTGAAATGAGTCTGTGGTTCTCCTGAGACCACAAGGACCAGCCTGTGCTCGTTTTCCTTGTGGTGCGCACTTCGTGGGATTTTGTGGTCTCTGTAGGAGAACTGGGGTGGCAGGGAGCATCTGATCTTATTTGATCTTAACATACCAGCTATAATGAGTTTCCAGGACAGGTGGAGCTTATTGATGGAATAGTGGCTGGTGCGCTCAGTGGAGTTGGTGACCAGAGAGGTGGTGTGGCCTAGTGGGTCAGTCATTAATCTGTCGCCACAGAAACTCAGCTGGTAATGAGTAGCAGAAAATCATTTTGATGAAACAGTTTCAAGGACAATAAATGGGTTTGTGATTCTAACTCTCTCATGAACGTACGGTCTTAAATCCTCTAGACTAGATGACCACTGATAGAAATATTTCACAGGAATCATTTTAAAGGGACAGTCTGAAAGTTGGAAGGCCTAAGACCATTCTTGGGGTGTCTGTTCTGACCTTCCATTTGTCCTTGTTGGAGAAACCCTGATTCCTGCCTGGCAAGGATGGCAGAGATTCCAGGTCAAGTTCCCGTCTCTCCTGGTCCTCCCCCAGTCCTGCCCCTCATGCTTCAGCTGGGCTCAATTGCTGGGAGGATGAGGGCTCTTCTGTGTGGTGATGAGACCATTTTCAGAAGCAAGATGTGGTCCCAAGTGCACCAGCAGACCGCAGTGCTCCCCTAGAGCGGTGGGACCTAATCATCAGCCCAACTGTTCTATCATGTTTAGGGAGACAAAGTAATGTCAGTCATGAAATATTTTAGTCATTTCTTACTCAGCTACTCAATAGAATGTGTTTCAGACCAAATAACGCTCAATACCCAAACTTCGACACCTTCAGGATGACTCATTTTACCTTTCTGCTGGTGAGGCGACTGGATATGTTCCCTAGGAAATTCCTCAGATCCAAGCCCACACTTGGTCTCATCTCCCCAGAAGAGATCATTACAAACCAAAGAAATTAACTGTAGGAGAATAAATAATTTTCCCAAGGTTGCAAGTATTTTTTCACCATATTTCATCCTGTGTAAGATGCCATCTATTTTAAGATGCACCATTTTTGTGCACTATTAAGAAGACAGTTCCCAGGATAGAGAATTTAATAGACCCCTGGATAAAGCTAGGGCCCCAGAGGACTAATCCGCTCAGTGTAGAGGTAAGCAGAAAGAAACCTACCATGCAGAAAAGGGACTGTAGCAAATGACTTGCAAATCTCACCTTGGCACTGGTGGATGGAGGGAAAAAAAATGCTCTGAGCAACTGAGCAGGCAGGCAGACTCACAGGTGTCTGGCCTAAAGGTGCATTGCCATACCCTCCCCAAACCTTAGGCAGTTAAGTAGTCAGATTATCCTCTCTGAATCCCTGACTTCTCATTTGTTAAGTGGGGATAGTAATAGTCTATGGGTGGGGCTTCTAAACAGCAGATGACTGAAATCTAGTCCAAGATGGCATAAATGGAAAAGAAAACTTATTTACCTGTGTAACTGAGGTGTCTACTGATAAGCTATGGCTTCAGGTAAGGCTGGACCCGGGGACTCAGGTGACACCACGGGGCCTGTGTGTGTGTTTGTCATTTTTCTCTCCCCTGCTCCCTCCATCTCTGGGCTTGCTTTCTCCTGTTGGGTTTCTTCTCAGGCTGACTGATTCCATGTGATGCTTCATTACAACTACAAAATGTACATCAGCATATAGTTTTTATGTCTTAATAGTGTCAATAAATGTTCCAGAATTGAGACCTGTCAGGTTTACCCGTGGTAGGCACTCATCCCCCATCTGTCATGCTGGGCACGTTGGTAGGATGTGTGTGGGACCTGAGCCTAGAGTGGTGGTGTTGGGGCTCCACTGGATAGCATGGTTAAAGGGGGTGGAGGGATGGTTCCTTAATGAGGAAATGTACATCCCCTGTGGTGACCAGCTTCATAGCGTTGGCATGAAGAGTAAATTGGCTAACGCATATGAAGCTCTTAGCAAAGTGTCTGGCTTAATAAATACTGAGCAAGTGGAGGCTAGTATTAGTATTATTAACAACCTTACAATATTTGTATACATTATTCCTCAATTTGTAGTTACAAATATTTGTATTTTAGTGTTTTTAGTTGTTAGATGCTTACTGAAGTAAGAGCCTGAGTCTTATCATGCCTGGCATATATTAGGTGGTCAGTAAGCATTGTGTTGACTTGAATTGTTTTTCTAAGCACACCTTGTCATGAATCCCTGGGGAAGAGCCTGCAGGTGAATTACAGGTGTGTGTGTATGTTTATAGATTTTGGTTACAGGTGTGTGTATGGTAGGTGAAATTCAAGGTCACACACACACACTGAAAAATATTTTTTTGGTTTAACTCTTTTCTCTAAGCCAGGACCTCACAACTTTACAACCCCTTTTAGGGTGCACTGTTGTATAGAGCTTAGTGTCCCTAGATCTTTACTGTTGAGCCCAACACAGAATGATACTCAGTGAACGTTTGAATGAATTGGAATGAATGAAGGGATGAATGAGTGAATTATCCTGGACCAGGACTTTTCATACCTCCAGAATGGGGAGGAGGCCTTCTTTCCAAGGGGTGGTCCCAGTAAGTCATGCTGGCTTTGGACATGTGTCTCTCATTCTATTAGTAACTGACAAGTGACTATGGATACCAACAGATGGGGGTGCTGTTGAGAGTCAGGGGAACCTGACAGGGAAAGCCAGCCCCCTCACAATTCGGGAACCATCCCTGAACCTGTGAAAAGCTCTATGAGGCTAAGCCACGTCATGGTGAGGCACCCGTTCCTAACCTGGGTTCACCTGCCAGTCTTTCCACCTATAAATTTGGGTCTTTGGCTAAACCTTCAGTTTCTGCATCTGTAAAACTTGAGTTTTACCTACTTTGTGGGGTCTCGGGGAGGTTGAGTGAGGTCATGGCACAGAGAAGATGCTCATGTTCTCTGAGTGGCTGGTATACCTACCATCCTGATTTGCCGTCTGAAGGTCACTTCTCTTAACTTCTTCCCTGTGAATGTGAGGGAATTGTTGGGACACAGCTAGAGATGTTGTTCCATGTCTCCTGACTTAGAGGAATGTTGGGGAAATACGTTCCATTACCCTTGAGCTGTCTGCACTCCGTTTCTTGCCAATCTGGAAGGCTATGAGAGGTTCCGTATGATCCATTTTCTGTGATTTTCCAGTTGCAGCTCCTGGCACAGAAGACCTTCCTATCATATTTCACATCATCGCTGGGCCTCCCCTGAAACAGGGAATTCTCAACACAGCGAATCTGAGAAGGGGTTTGTGCCCAGCCATGCCTGAGATCTTAGTTATATGAAGGGTTCCCCAGGGATCTCTAATGTCCACAAAGCCCTGATTGTTATAACTTTTAATGATAAGCTCTGATCTAATTGCCTCCAGCCCATCTCAAAAGGTAAAAACCACCTTGTCCTACAGAATGGTCCTAGGCTGGCTTTGGGGTGGATGGGGTTCTGTACCACTGTCCACGGGAAAGCCCCTGCAGGGTCCAGCAAATGCTTCTTGTTGGTATTCAGGAGTCCCAGGCTCCAGGTTTGACTTTAGGACCAATAGGAAAATACTAGTAGGATCGGCCAGGCCTTTGTTCCTTTTCCTACAGATCCAACTCTTCATTTCCAGATCATTACAGGCTGTGAGAGGACGTGCAATCACTACAGCTGATGCAGGCTGGCTGTGGTTTAGAACAACACAAACAATAATGATAGCTAATGCAGGGCATGGTGGTTCATTGGTGCAGAGTCTCCAAATGCCAATTATGTGCCAGGCCTTTGACAGGTACTGGGTGAAGAAGATGGACATGGTCTGTGCCCTCCTGGAGTTTTCAGCCCAGCATGGCAGACAAGTAAACAATCACAGAATAATCACTGAAGGTACAGCTGAGAACAGTGCTACAGAGTGGAGGCGCAGATGCTCAGAGATATGAGTGGGCGGGGATGGGCCGATGAATTGTTTCGGTTGGGACTGCCTCCCTGGGAAAGGCGTTGGAGCCCAGCCCCCCAGGGGCAGGGGCGGGCCCAGGGAGGAGAGGAGGCGGGTGGGTCCGAGGCGGCGAGCGGGAAGAGCAGGCCCGAAGGTCTTGAAGTGGGGAAGACCTTGCTGGGTTTCCATGAGAGCTGTTCGCCCTGGGATTCTTTTAAGTAACAAGCTCTCTTGGTTCATTTTAAAAGCACGCTTTGCACATTTTTCAATTTGCCACATTCTGGGGGCAAGGGAACAAGTCTCCTGTGATAAGTAAGGTGCTCAAATGCTCCAGGTAGTTGGAAGGGTGGCCTGTTCTTTTGTTCTTTGTCTGTGCTGTCTTTTGCAGCCACCTCGACTGTGCAGATTTCCCTCCCCTCCCCCTCCTCCCCTTTCCAAAGGTCCTTCCTTCTCCTCATGTGTCAGAGCCCCTGGATTCTCCCCTCTGTGGGCAAGTGTCCGGGGCTGCAGAGCTCCTACAGTTTCTGCTGCTGTTTGGAAACAAGGCCACCATAGGTTTCATGGATGGAGCGATGATTCGTGGAGATCCTATTCTAAAGTGAGGCTAGTATATACGGGCTGCTCCTTACTTTTCTCCCTATTCCCCTCCCACTACCATTGCTGAGAACCTACTGGGTGCCAGGCTTGGGAGGCTGAGGATGAAAACCGAGATTTCTACCCTAAAGGGTCACAGACACGCATACAGTACCTTTGCCACACTGGAGTGCTGAGCAGTGGGTGGCATGTTGCAGCCCCTGGCTCTGTGCCCTCCCAAAGTCCCTGGGGCAACCAGGAGGGAAGTGGTTTCTTTTTGGGGAGGAGGAAAGGGGCTTTCACAGACTAGTGATGGGAATTTCTGGAGGTTATCCTGGAAGAATAAAACTAATGTCCAAATTAACTTGGCTGGATTGCTTTTCTTACGGTTGCATGAAGATATGTCCCTCAGGAATCTGCCTCCCTTGATCCTTTAAAACGAACTTTTTTTTTGGTGCAATGGGAAAGGGAGGAATGGAGGAAGGAAGGACAGATCACACAATTATTTGTAATAATTTGAAAACTCTTCCTGTGTGATCTGTAACATGTCACACTGCACAGGCCACTGTGCACATTCCCCAGCATAATTATGTGGTGGGCGAGCAGGCATTTATGCAAAGCCTGTTGGTGCCTGTGATTGGAGCAGGGAACCAGGACTTACTGCAGGTGTTGCAGGCAGTCTTTGCACAGATAAAACAGAAAGCTAATATGCAGACAGCAGGGGTGGCTACTTGTCTACTTCAGCTCTCCCCTTCTGTCCCACCATGTAGGTGAAATCACCCTAACTCAGTTCTAGCAAAGGCCAGACCAAGCTGCAGGTGACCAGTCATGGCCGAGGCATAAAGGGCAGACACCCAGGGCGGGGTGCTAGGGCAGTGGTTCTCACTCACACCCTTATAATCTTGAAAAATCACAGGCAGAACTTAGTTCAGTAGGTTGTTTAAAGCGTGGATTTCAGTCCCGAACTGTAGGGCATCGACTTCAATAGGTCCGAGGTGGCACCCAGGGCCCTGCAGGCTAAGGAAGCAGTCCAGGTGTGATTCCCATGCAAGTGATTCTCACTGTATTTCCAGAAAAATCCTGGAGAATTAATATTCATCCCAAATAGCCAACAGCATTTGCTCCCACGAATAATACAATTTTATGCGGAATGAGCATTTTGTCTCCAGTAATCATGAGCACGATGTTTCCCCCTTACGCCAGCAGGGCTACCTTGACATCAGTAGGGAGAAAGGTCTTGCTTTCCGGTGTGTGCATCTGCGTAGGTCTCAGCAGCGGCCGTTGTCACGAGGTGCTCCCGGAGTGGAATCCCATTTGACTCTTGACCAGCTTCTTGGGCATCAGAGGTGCTGATGCCCATGAGCACAGTGGAAGTGACGTGGGACTTTCTACGTGACAAAGTCCTCGGGGATCATCTCAGCAAATCTTTCTGTCTCCAAAGGGGTCTGAACCCAGCCGACTCTAGTCTCACTTTTCATCTTCGGGAGCGGAATTGGTATGTTTTGTGCATGGATGAACTGTAGGAAATTGTCGTTGACATTGGCTTTAGTTTATAGAGGTGGGGCTGAGGAGTGGTGCTTGTAATAAAGAATATGTACTGTCATGGGAGGTCTGCCCATGGGCACAGAGATGCCGACGCTGCCAGTTTGGAAACAGAGAAGGTCTGAGGGATGCGGGCTGGACAGTGACACCCCCTGCAACTCTATTTTTGGTGTATCAAATCCCTTTGCTTGGTTGACCAGATAATTCTGGAAAGATCAGAGGACTCCAAAAGGAAAGGCTCATTAAAGTTTAGACAATTTGAGGGTCAGTAGGACGTGTCAGGAGTGCTTGTTCTGAAGTGATCGATTGTGCTCTGAACAAACCTTCAGTCTTTGCTCTACCCCATGTTGCTGAATTTCCTCTGATTAATGGTACCTAAAATTGACAAAACCATTGCCAAGATGGAGAAAATAGTTAAGTGCATTGAACATAATTGTGTGGCTATTTAGGGTCTTTCCATAGCCCTATTACTAAGGGACAAGTGGGTAGTTTCCAGGTCTTTCTATGCCTATTGGACGTGCTGCTTCCCCTGTGACTGGTGGGCCTGGTTGGTGGGCCAAGCCACCACGTCCCATCTGAGCCAGCTAGCTTGGCTGTGACGCTGGATCTCGTCTGTAACTTTAGACCAGCCATCTGGTCCACTGGATGAGAATAAAAATGCTGTTCA
The DNA here is from genome assembly GCF_040802235.1 of Manis javanica. Classification (NCBI taxonomy): domain Eukaryota; kingdom Metazoa; phylum Chordata; class Mammalia; order Pholidota; family Manidae; genus Manis; species Manis javanica. The sequence continues at coordinate 84,798,500 of NC_133169.1, read as the reverse complement.
TGGTGAAGAGAAAACATGGCTGTTTCTACTAATGTTAGATAAGTCATGTGATTTTTTATAGGACAGGGTTGGTGGTTTAAAAATTTCTTCCTACCTCAGAAAGTCCTTTGCATGTGTTTGTACAAGTAGTTTGTTTCTTTCCGTGGTCATTATGGACCTAGAGCCTGGCTTTTCTAGTAACTAGAGGGTGCTTGCCAATCGAGGACCTGTTGGGAGTTTTTCTGCAAAGGAAAAGGCCTGGTCTACACCGGAAGCAGAGGCATGTGGCCTGAACCCGTCTCTGTGGGCAGGTAGCATAAGTGTTCATCTTTGAATCCATTGGGCCATCAAGCCTCCTCGGCTCACCTTGACTCTTACTGACATACACGGAAAGCCTCTGCTATTTCGCCTGCGTTTGGGGACCCAGACACTGCCAGTAGAAGGGTGCTGGTCTGTGTACTTGAGATGGATCATTAAGAAGAGCAGGATGGAGACGTGTGGGTGTGGAGTGGTGAGTTAAGTCTTGCTAGGGATCTAGGTCTAAGACCTGTAGCCAGTGGAGAGAGAATCAAGCAGAGACTCCCTATCTTCAGCAGCTCTGAACTGGTAGGGAGTACGTCTCCGTGGAGTACAACACGTATAGAGCAAAGGGTACGATCATAAATGCACCGCTCGATGCCCCTTGCAGAGTGAACAAGCTCAGACAACCAGCAGCCAGATCACAGAGCAGAATATTAGCATCTGTGAGGTCCATCTTGGGTCCTTGCAGTCACTACCTGTTCCCTTCCCAGGTGAGCAGTCTTCTGCCTTCTAACACTACAGATTAGTTCTGTCCTTTTTATACTTTTGTAATGGAATCGTGGGATACGGTTTTTTGGCTGCCTTCCTTTGCTCAAGGTCCAGCTTGGGGGACTTTGTTGTGTGTGGCTGTAGTTTGTTCATCCTCATTGCTGTGTGAATATTCTACAATCTGTTTTCCTGTTCTGTTGTTGAAGGACGTTTGGATAGTTCCCAAGTTTTGGCTGTTACATAATAGCACTCTCTTGGACACACATTTCTTTTGGTGATCCTGTGTATGCATTTTTTCAGGTTCATGCCTAGGTGTAGAATGCATCAGTCATAAGATCGGTTAATGCTCAGCTTCTGGAGACGTGGTGAAATAGTTTCTGCAAGTGGTTGTGCCAGTTACTGTCTCACCACTAGTACATGAAAATTTTCGGGGAACAACAGTTTTGTTTTACTGATTGAGAGATTTAAAAAAACCTATAATCTATCTTGTACATTCAATTTAACAAAACATATTGGGCATCTATTACATGTCAGGCACTTGCCCACCCTTATGGAGCCTATGTTCTAGTTGGGGGAGAAAAACAATATGAAGATTAAGATACAACAGTTGGTTGCAAGTGCTTACAGTGAAAAATAAACCAGGGTCACTCAATGGGAAAAGGATAGTTTCTTCAATAAATGGTGTTGGGAAAACTGGATATTCATATACAAAAGAATGAAACTGGCTCCTTACTTTATACCATTCACAAAAATTAACTCAAAAATAGATTATGGACTTAAATATAAGACCTGAAACCATAAAACTCCTAGATGAAAACATGGGAAAATCTCCTTGACGTCATTTCCGGCAATGATTTCTTGGATGTGGCACCAAAAGCACAAGCAGCAGAAGCATCAGATTAAAACATTTCCGCACAGCAAAAGAAAACAATAAACAAAACAAAAAGGTAACATACAGAATGGGGAAAATATTGACAAACCATGTATCTGATAATGGTTAATGTCCAAAATATATAAAGAACTCATACAACTCAATAACAAAAAACAAATAATGGAAAATTATATGGTGGTTCCTCAAGAAATACGATTGCTACCATGTGATTTAGCAGTCCTATTTCTGAGTATATATCCAAAGGAAATGGTCACTATCTGGAAGAGGTGTCTGCATCCCCATGTTCATTTCAGCATTATACACAATAGCCAATATGTAGAAACAACCTAAATGTTCTTTGACAGATGAGTGGGTAAGGAAAATATGGAAATATACACAATGGAATATTATTTAGCCATAAAAAAGGAAATCCTGCCATTTGCAACAACACAGGTGGAACTTGAGGGCATTATGCTAAATGAAATAAGTCAGAGAAACATAACACTGCATGATCTCAATTAAATGTGGAATCTAAAAAATGCCTAATTCATGGAAATAGAGAATAGATTGGTATTTGCCAATGTATGAGAGAGTTGGGAAGGGTCTAAGGGTTGGGGTGGAGGAAATGAGGGGATGTTGATCAAAGGGTACAAACTTCCAGTTCAAAGATGAATACATTTTGGGGATCTAACGTATAGCACGGGGGCTGTAATTAACAATATTATATTGTATACTTGAAAGTTGCTAAGAAAATAAATCTCAAATGTTCTCACTGAAACAGAAGCAAGAACAACATGGTAATCATGTGAGGTGAAGGATGTTATTAACTAATCTTATCCTGGTAATCATTTTGCAATATATACATGTATTCATCACATTGTACACCTTAAAATTACATGATATTAATATGTCAATTATATCTTAATAAAGCTGGAGAAAAACCTAGGATAAAAGGAATATGTAGGGGAGGTATTTATGCTCTAACTGTGGGTTTACCATTATTATTTTGACTATATTGTTCTTTTTCCAATACAAAGAAATAGCCAACCTAAAAAGATAATTTAGAAGATACTGAAAAAGAGAAATAAATCAGTTCCCATCTGCAGTCACCGTTAACACTTTTTTGGGGTCAATTTGCTTCCAGAGACTTTTTAATGCTAAAGTTTTTATTTCATGGTTGAGATCATGCTGTTGATATGATTTGGTGTTCTCTGTCCTTTCATTTAATGGCACAGCATAAACATTTTACTATAGTTTGATGCTATTCTTTGTAAATGACATTTTAATGGTGTGTATTAGTCCAGTGAGTATACATATGACAATATGCCAAACTAAAATATCTGGCAATAGACAATCAGTTGTTTCCATTTTTCCTTATTCTGAATAATTACATGATGAATATTTTGGGCATATGAACCTTTCTACAGTGAGAATCATTTCCTTATGACACATTCCCAGAAGTAGCCATCCATGGTGTACTGCCAGCACGTGCCTTTTAAAAGCCATTGATGTGTGTTACCACGTTGCGCTGATTCTACCCACAGAACTGCAGAAGGTGTGTTCCTGAGCCCTTGGCAGCGCTGGCTGTTAGCGGCTTTGTGTTGTAGAAGAGTGTGATGGAAACACAGCATGCCGTGTCATGTGCGGTCTCATCAATACGGGTACAAGGAGGCCTGTGAGCCCGGACTGGGTGGAACAGTTCTCTGAGCCCTCTTGATTGTATCAGGAAAACAAGGGTGTGAGACCAGAAGCTCCCCCAGAGGTGGGGGGTGGAAGCCTTCCCCCTTCCCACAGGCGGACCCTGCCTGGTGAGCATTTGCAGAGTGTGTTCTCTGAAGAGCCCTTTGAACTCGTTGTGCAGATATTAATGAATCCCAGCCTCATTCATAATTAGGAGCAGAAGCAGATGCTGCAAGGCTGATTTCAAATCAAACGGCTGCTGGCAGATCCCCTGCTACCGGCACAACACAGAGATGCTTTAGTGCCCTTGTGGCAGAGGAGGGTGAGAGGAGATCGTTAAGAACCAAGTCCATCCCCGGCACGGAGGCCAAGTGGCTTCTGCTGTTGAATGCAGACAAGGCTTGGGCCCACATCTCCGTCTTCCTTTGCGTTCAGGGCGTCGGCCTGATTTCCATCACCCAGGACTTCCTTGCCGCAGGCCTGTCTGGAGCACTCACCTCACAGTGGGCAGGGAGAAGGGTTTCCCCTGGCTGCCGACTCAGTGTCGTCGTGAACCAGGTGGAAAACACAACGGCTCTCCAGGGCTGTCAGCCCTTGGGGAGCTCTCTGCAGGACTGGAGCCGTGAGTCCTGACTGGAGAAGATACATTTGGCAAGGTTTAGAGACAGTTTTGGTTGGCACAGCTGTGATGAAGCCAAGGATACTGCTGGACGTCCTGCCGCATGTACAGATCTGCCCCCCGCCCATGACCATCAGCAGCGCCACAGCTGAGAAATGCTGGCCTGGAGACATGCTCACTCCTTTTGTGATTACTTTTTCCACTTTTGTTGAGAAATAATTGACACATATAACCGTGCAAGTTTAAACATGATATTTGATTTACATAAATTGTGAAATGATTACTGCAGTAGGTTCAGCTAACATTCATCTTCTTGTATAGATACAATAAAAAGAAAATAAGAAAAAAAGGAAAACATTTTTCCCTTGTGATGAGAACCCTTAGGATTTTTCTCTTAACTTTCCTATACATCCTACAGCAATGTTCGCGGTGGGCATCATGTTGTATGGTACAGCCCTAGTACTTAGGTAAATCTTAAAATGTTTATCTTAAAACTGGAAGTACAAACTTTTTTTGACCATCTTCCTCCAATTTCCCTTTCCCCAACCCTCCACTTTTAGTAACCACAAGTCTGATCTCTTTTTCTATGAGTTTTTTTTTTAATATTCTACATTTAAGTAAGATCATACAGTATTTGTCTCTCTCTGTCTGACTTATTTCACTTAGTATAAAGCCTTCAAGGTCCATCTATGTTGTTGTAAATGGTAGGATTTCCTTGTTTTTTAATGCTGAATAATACTGCATTGTATGTGTCTACACCACAGCTTCTTTATCCATTCATCTCTTGATGGATGCTTAGATTGTTTCCACATCATCGCTATGGTAAATAATGCTGCTACGCATGTGAGGGTGCAGATATCTTTTCTAGTTAGTGTTTTCATTTCCTTAGGATGTATTCCCAGACATGGAATTACTGAATCATACGGTAATTCTATTTTTCATTTTTTCAGGTATTATCTGTGTAGTTTTCCACTCTATATAGTTGATACAGGCATAGTGGCCATATCAACTTAGAATCCCACAACAGTGCACAAGGGTTCCCTTTTCTCCACACACACACACCAGCTTTTGTTCTGTCTTGTTTTTTTTCCCTTTTGATGATGGCCATTCTAACAGGCATGCGGTCATATCTCAATGTGGTTTTGGTTTGCATTTCCCTGATGACTAGTGATGTTGAGCATCTTTTCCGTGTATCTCTTGGCCTTTTGCGTATCTTATTTGTAGAAATGTTTACTTAGGTCTTTTGCCCACCTCAAAATCAGATTTTCTTTTTGCTGTGTGAGGTCTTTACATACTTTGGATATTAATCTTATCAGATACATGGTTTACAAATATTTTTTCCTATTCTGTAGGTTGTCTTTTCACTTTGTTAATAGTTTCTTTTGCTGGAGAAAAACTTTTTAGTTTGATGTAGCCCTTCTTGTTTATTTTGTTGGCTCATGCTTTAGGTATTGTATCCAAAAAATCATTACCAAGACCCATGCCAAGGAGCTTTATTCTTTCTTTTCTATTTCTTTTTCTGTTTCTTCTAGGAGTTTCCTGGCTTCAAGTCTTACATTCATTTAAGTCTTTAATCTACTTTGAGTTAATTTTTATGAGTGGGTCCAGTTTCATTTTTATATGTGAATATCCAATGATCTCAGCTCCTTTTTTTTTTTTTTGAGAGGGCATCTCTCATATTTATTGATCAAATGGTTGTTAACAACAAAAAATTCTATATAGGGGACTCAATGCACAATCATTAATCAACCCCAAGCCTAATTCTCAACAGTTTCCAATCTTCTGAAGCATAACGAACAAGTTCTTACATGGTGAACAAGTTCTTACATGGTGAATAAGTTCTTACATGATGAACAGTGAAGGGCAGTCATCACAGAAACTTTCAGTTTTGATCACACATCATGAACTATAAACAATCAAGTCAGATATGATTATTCATTTGATTTTTATACTTGATTTATATGTGAATCACACATTTCTCCCTTTTTTTTTTAATGAAATGCTGAAGTGGTAGGTAGATGCAAGATAAAGGTAGAAAACATAATTTAGTGCTGTAAGAGGGCAAATGTAGATGATCAGGTGTGTGCCTGTAGACTATGTGTTAATCCAAGCTAGACAAGGGCCTTAAAACATCCACGGATGCAGAAGATTTCTCTTAAAACAGGGGGGGTGAGGTTCTGAGCCTCACCTCTGTTGATCCCCAATTTCTCACCTGATGGCCCCCCTGCGACTGTGCCTGTCTTAGGTTGTTCCTCCCTTGAGGAATCTTACCCGTCTCTGGCTAACCAGTCATCTTCCGGGGCCATACAGGGAAATGTAATGTTGGTAAGTGAGAGAGAAGCAATGTTCTTTGAAAAGGTTAGCTTTTTACTTCTTTGCAGATTTATGCCCTGTGATCAGCCCTTTTTTTGTTTATTGAAGAGACTGCCTTTCCTCTCTTGAGTGTTTTTGGCTCCCGTGTCAAATACTGGTTGACCATGTAAGTTTGGGTCTATTTCCGGGCTCTTGATTCTTCTCTGTTGATCTGTGTGTCCTTTTTATGCCAGTACCATATTGTTTTTTTTAAAAAAATGTATCCTCATACTTTATTTTTATTATTTAAACATGTTAAAGTGATTTATTTATTTATTTATTTATTTATTTATTGAAGGGTAGTCGACACACAGCACCACATTAGTTTCAGGTGCACAACACAGCGACCCAACATCTACATACATGATAATTCCAGGCACCAGCCATCACCACACCAAGTTGCCACAATACCCTGACTACACTCCTCATGCCATACACCACATCCCAGCCACTCATCCACTTTACAACTGGAAGCGTATCCTCTTTTTTCTTTTTTTTTGTGAGGGCATCTCCCATACCCACTGATCAAATGGTTGTTAACCACAACAAAACTCTGTATAGGGGGGTCAACGCCCAACGCACAACCATCAATCCACCCCAAGCCCTACCCTCGTCAGTCTCCAATCCTCTGAAGCACAAGGAACAAGTTCCCACATGGAGAACAAACTCCCACACAGTGAACAAGTTACATGGTGAACACCACAAGGGCAGTCACCACAGAGGCCCCCGGCCTCGATCATGCACCACGAACCACGAACAGTCAGCTCAGATATGAACGCCCATCGACCCCTGTGCCTGATCTACATGTGGATACCACAGCCCTCTCCTTGTCATTGTCATTTTTAACAAAATGCTGAAGTGGTAGGTAGATACAAGATAAAGGTAGAAAACATAGTCTAGTGTTGTAAGAGAGCAAATGCAGACGACCAGGTGTGCGCCTGCAGACCATGCGCCAATCCGAGCTAGACAAGGGCAAGAAAACATCCACGGGTGCAGAAGATTTCTCTCAGAATGGGGGGGGGTAGGTTCTAAGCCTCACCTCTGTTGACCCCCATTTTCTCACCCGATGGCCCCCCTGTGACTGTGCCCGTCCTAGGCTGCTCCTCCCCCGAGGAATCCCACCCGTCTCCGGCCAACCAGCCATCCTCCGGGGCCACACAGGGAAATGCCAAGCTGGCAAGCGAGAGAGAAGCCCCACTGCCCGAAAAGGTCAGCTCTCCACCTCCCTGCACATTCCACGCCCTGCGGCTTCCACGCCCAGCACCCGTCCCGAGGTGTCCCCACCACCCGGAAGAACCACGACACTCGGCAACCTCGACACGAGGCACGAACTCCACCCAAGGGCCACAACTAGGAAGGAAGAAGAAAAGCTACAGAAGCAGCAGGCGGAAGAAAACCTGGGAAGACCGACCACTTCCTTGACACACCCTCCCGCAGAGCAACCCCAGCATGCACACAGGCTTCAAACCACCAATCAAATTGCACACACACACCAGCACAACAGGAGCACAGCGCACAACCAAAGCGCACCTGCAACCACCAGCCATCTGCAGTGAAACCAAGAAAACCAGCCAGGCACCCCAGGCACCTGCGAAAACCCATCCACAACATGGTGAATACTGTCCAACTGAACCCGAACAGTCCGAGAGAAACCAGACAAACCAAAACAACCCACTCCCGGGGGCCGTTCACGTCCCACATGCTCTCCCAACAGTAAATAGTCTGCAGCTGCAAGACTGCGGAGCGCCACAACCTGCACTTCCAATTCTTGGCTGAGTTCCAACTACCATATTGTTTTGGTGGCTAGTTTTACAGTGGAGCTAGAGATCAGGCAGTGTGATGCCTCCTACTTCGCTTCTTTTTTCTCAGGATTTCTTTCTCTATCCAGGTTTTTTTGTGATTTCATATACATTTTAGGAATTTTTTTTCTACTGTAAAAAAATGCCATTTGAATATTGATAGGGATTGCACTGAATCTATAGATAGTTGTTGGTAGTATCAACATTTTAACAATATTGAGTCTTTTAATCCGTGAACACCAATACCTTTCTATTTGTTTGCGTCTCATGTCTTTCATCAATGTCTTACAGTTTTCAGAGTAGAGATCATTCACCTCCTTAAATTTATTCCTAAGTATTTTATATTTTTGATGCTATTTTAGATGGAATTAGTTGTTATTTTTCAAAAAATATGTTATTAGTGTATAGAAATGCTACTGATTTTTGTGTGTTAATTTTGTATCCTGCAACTTTAGTGAATTTGTTGATTACATATAGTTGTTTGGTTGAGTCTTTAGGATTTTCTATATATAAAATCATGTCGTCTACAAATAGAGATGGTTTTACTTTTTTCTTTCCAGTTCTGATACCTTTTATTTCTTTTCCCTCGCCTGATTGCTTTAGTTAGGAGTTCCAGGACTATGTTGAATAGGCGTCTTAAGAGTGGGCATCCTTGTGTTGTTCGTGATCTTAGAGGAAAAGCTTTCCACATTTCACCATTGAGTATGATATTAGCTGTGGTCTTGTCATATATGACCTTTATTATGTTGAGGTATTATGTTCTTCTATGCATGATTTGTGAAGAGTTTTTATCAAGAATAGATGTTGAATTTTGTCAAGTGATTTTTCTATGTCTATTGAGATGATCATATGGTTCTTTTCTTTCATCCTATTAATGTGATATATCACGTTAATTGATTTGTGAATGTTGAACCGTTCTTGCATCCCAGGGATAAATCCTACTTGATCATTGTGAATGATCCTTTTATGTGCTGGTGAATTCAGTTTGTTAGTGTTTTGTTGAGAAATTTTGTATTTATATTCATCAGGGACATTGGCCTGTAGTTTTCCTCTCTAGTCGTGTCCTCTTTGGGTTTTGGTGTCCGAGGATAATATGTAAAATGAGTTTGTGTGTGTTCCCTCCTCTTTGATTTTTTGGGAGAGTTTGAGAAGGATTGGTATTAATTCTTTAAATGTTTGGTAAAATTCACCAAGTGAAACCATTTGGTCCTACATTGGGAGATTGTTGATTGCTGACTTAAACTCCTTACTAATAACTGGTCTAGTCAGATTTTCCATTTTTTCCTGACTCAGTCTTGGTAAATTGTATGTTTCTAAGAATTTTCCATTTCTTCTAGGTTGCCAAGTTTGTTGGCATGTAGTTGTTCAGAGTAGCCTATTATGATCCTTTGAATTTCTGTGGTACCAGTTCTAATGTCTCCTTTTTCATTTGTAATTTTGTTTATTGGGGTCCTTTTTCTTTTTTCCCTTGGTTAGTCTAGCTATGAGTTTGCCAATTTTGTTTACCTTTTCAAAGAACCAACTCATCGTTTTGTTAAACTTTTCTGTTATTCTGTTCTCTAGTTCACTTATTTCTGCTCTAGTCTTTATTATTTCCTTTCTTCTGCTAAGTTTGGGCTCTGTTTGTTCTTTGTTTTCTAGGTCCTTAAGGTGTAGAGTTACTTTTTTTATTTGGGATCATTTTTGCTTCTTGTAGATATTTGTTCCTATGAACTTCTTTCCTAGAACTGCTTTTGCTGCATCTCCTAAGTCCTGGTATATTGTGTTTCCATTTTTGTTTGTCTCAAGGAACATTTTTATTTCCCCTGTAATTTCTTCTTTTGTTCAGGTGAGTGTTCTTTAATTACTATGTGTTCAGGAGTTTTCCAGGTTTCCTCTTGCTGACTTCTAGTTTCATGCTGTTGTGTTCAGAGAAAATACTTGTTATGATTTTAAACTTCTGGGATTTGCTCAGACTTGTTTGGTGGCCTAACATGTGGCCTCTCCTAGGAAAAGTTCCATGTGTGTCTGAGAAGAATATGTATTCTGCTACTGTTGGACGGAATGTTCTGTAGATGTCTGCTGGGTGCATTTGGTCTGTCACGTTCAAATCCATTGTTTCCTTATTGATCCTCTGTCTGGGTGATCCATCCATTGTTGATGGCAGGGTATTAAGGTCCTCGGCTATCAGTGTGTGACTGTTTATTTCTCCATTGAGCTCTGTTAGGTTTTGCTTTATATATTTAGGTGCATGACTGTTAATAATTGTATCTTCTTGATACATTGACCCCTTTATCATGAGGTAATGACTTTCTTTGTCTCTTTTTACCATTTTTAGTGTGAAGTCTAGTTTGTTTCAAGTATAGCTGCCCCCACTTTATTTTGGTTACCATTTGCTTGAAAGTCTTTTTCACTGTTCCTTCACTCTCAGTCTGTGAGTCTCAGTCAGTCTGTGTGTCTCAGTCAGTATGTCTTTAAGGTTAAAGTGAATCTCTTGTAGGTAGTGTATCTTTGGGCTTTATTTTTTAACTTGTTCTGTGTCTTTTAATTGGAAAAATTATTCTGTCTACATTTGAAGTAATTATTGATGGGTAAGGACTTACTCCTTGTTAATTTTGTTTGTATCCTAGATCCATTGTCCCTTATTTCTTATCCTGCTGCCTTTTCATGTGTTTTGGTGTCCTTTGGTACCAGTATGTTTTGACCTCTTTATCATGTTCTTTTGTGTAATTGCTATAGGTTTTTCCCTGTAGGTATCACAGGGCTTATGTAAAATCTCTTAAAATTACAACACCCTGTTTTCAACTGATAAGAAGTTCAAAAGAATTTGTAGACTTTACACTTTCATTTCTCTTCCTCCTCACATTTTAGGTTATTGCTATTAAACGTTTTCACGTTTGTTGTATATCTACCAGGTTATTGTAGTTGTGGTTATTTTTGCTCTCTTTCTTTTTTAGCTTTTTACCAGAATTGTAAGTGAATTGAGCACCACTGTTACCATATCACATAATCTATGATTATTGACATATGTATTTATAATGTATATGGCCATACATTGCCAGTTATATTTCTGCTCCCTTGTTGTTTTTTTATGATATTGATGAGCATTCTTTTATTTCCACTCAAAGAATTCTCTTCAGCATTTCTTGTAAGGCAGGTCTGGTGGTAATGAACTCCCTCAGCGTTTGTTTGTTCAGGGAAGTCTTTCTTCCTCCTTTGTTTCTGAAGGGCAGCCTCACCAGGTATGGAACTCTTGAGTGGTAGTTCTTTTCTTTCAGCATTTGTATCTGTCATCTTATTCTCTCCTGGCCTGAAAAGGTTTCTGTTGAGAAACCCACCAATAATGTAATGGGGTTCCCTTATATGTAACTTCTCTCTTTTCCCTTGATGCTCTTAAAATTCTTTGTCTTTGACTTTTGACAGTTACATGTCTCAGTAGAGCCTCTTTAGGTTCATCTTACAGGGGGATCCTTTGGGTCTTGGGGACCTGGATGCCCATTTCTTTCCTCAGGTTGAGGAAATTTTCAGCCAATATTGCTTAAAATAAACTTTGTGGCCCTTTCTCTTTCCCTTCTCCTTCTGGATTTCCCATAATGTGAATATTGTTTCTTTCCACTGGGTCCCATAATTCCCATAGGCTTTCTTCACTCTTTTTCACGCTTTTTTCTCCTCTGAGTAGTCTCTAAAATCCTGTCCTCCAGGTTGGTGATTCTTCTGCACGGTGGAGTTTACTTTTAATTCTATTGATTCTTCAGTTACTGTATTTTTCAATTCTAGGATTTTTTTTTTTAATATATTGTTCTTTCCTTGCTGAACTTCTTGTTTTGTTCATGTGTTGTTTGCCTACTTCGTTTAGTTCTCTGTGTTTTCTGGTAGGTCACTAAATTTCCTTAAGAGGATTATTCTGAATTCTTTGCTTGTTCATAGATCTATATTTCTTTGGAGTCAGTTATTGGAACTTTATTGATTTCCTTTGATGGTGTCATATTCACTTGATTTTTGTGTGATCCTTGACTCCTTACATTAGTTTCTGTGCGTTCAAATAATTCAGTTCTTCTTCCAGACTTTGCAGGCTTGTCTTGACACAGACCATTCTTCACCAGTCAGCTCTGTTTGGGTTTTTGGATACGTCTGCTGGTAATGTCCTTGGGCAGGTGGGGCCTGCTATTATGGTCTATTTCTGGGCAAGGCTGCTGGTTGAATTCTGAGGTTGGGCATGGGTAGTGTGTCTCTGGTGGGACAGTCGGATAGGACTTCTGGCTTGGTTGCCTACCCAAGGGAGGCCGTAGGACCTGCTCCACAGTTGCCTGGATTCTCTGGTCAGGCTTGCTGGATGGTTGGGACTGAGTACTATGTTCAGTAATAGATGGGGCTATGAATTAGCTTCCCCTTTCTGGCAGGGCAACAGGACAGGACCCAGGGTGTACAGATCATTGCTTGGGGACCTGAATCAGGCCAAAGTGTGTGTGTACTGAATTCCCTGGCCAGGTGAGGCTATCAGTTTTGCTCTGCAGGTGGGGAAGCCATGGGTTGTATTTTCTGTGTGAGTCCCACTGTACATAGGACTTTTGAATGAGCTGCTGAATGGCTTGTGCTGCTTCCCAGGTGCTCTGGTCAGGTTCTCTGGTTGGATAGGCTGCAGGCTTTGTTCAGAGGTGAGTGGGGCTACAAAGATTCCCTGCCAGGGTGCTGGTAAAGCTCTTTGATGTCCTAACATAAACGGGCTCACACCCCAAGTTCCCTGGCTGAACGGGGCTACTGGTTCTGCTCTACAAACTACTGGGTTTGCCTGCACTTACCTAGTTGAGTGCCACTGGGGCCACACATTAGGAGTTGTCACCAACCGTGTGGTCAGATGGGGCTGGAAGATGCTCTCCACAGAGGGCGGGGTTCTGGACCCCACTTCTGCCTGAGGGTGGGCAAACGAGGCTCTGGGGCTGGCAAGACTCCTGCTTTAGGATCTAAACCAGGTAAATCTTCATCCCTCCGAGTTCCCTGGTCAGAGCGCTCCTGACCTGGTTCTGCGGCTGAGCAAACAGACGGGCTGGTTGGGATCACTGCTTGGCCTCTGCAAGAATGACTCACTGTGATGAGATCCACGTGCTGGTCACTGCAAGCCCCCCTCTGCTCTGTGACCGACTCCCAGGGAATGACCCTTGCGGATTCCCTGGTGGCGTGAGATCAGAGTAGTGGCTCCCATTAAGTCACCCTGGTGCTGGGAGGTGCTGATCATTCCCCTAGGTTTTCGTTTCCCCACTGGAGGCTTGGGGGAGACCCCTCCACATGGTGCTGTGCCAGCCTGGGGGAGGGGCAGTGAGCTTAGCATGTAGCGGCTTCTCTGATCCTCCTAACACAGTCCCTCTTGGTCTCTGGTGCAAGGGGTGCTTCGGCCTGACCCGCATGTTCTAGGATTCTCTCAGTGGCGTCCTGTTCTTGAGTAGTTGTCAGTTGTTCTTGTGGGCACAGTGAGGTCAAGAACAACCTGTGTTGCTTTACTGGTGATGTCACTCTCCCTGATTATTATTTTTTAAGGAAGGTGTAGTCCAGGTGGATGAAGCTGAGAGTGAGGGGCATAAGATAAGCCATTCTTTTTGTCATTCCTTTAAGAAATAAATGTGCCAGGTACTGTCTTAGGCTCTGGGACATAAGACAGACATATGGATAGAAATAAATAAAACAGGCAAAATTCTCTGTCCTTGTGGGGCCTAAATTCTAGGGTGTGAGCTGCTCTTATTCCAGATAGTTGACTTTTCCAGAGCCAAGAGAAGGGAGAATCCATCAAATAAATACATTACTTTTTTTATATTCTCAGGAAATCTGATGTATTATTGCAGCCAATCACATATAATAACGATGATGTCATTTTCCTTATTTTTGCCAAGACAGCCTTAGGGAGTTTTTGTGTGAGATTGGTGTGTATTTATCTGTGAGTCACAGTAAATTGCCTGCCTGACTTTGTTTCCCTGAGGAGTGGGAAAATGCAGCATAAAACGATTTCCATTTTCCAAAAGAACTGACAGCCTCCAGATGTTTGGGCTGGCCACCCTCTCTTGAATCCGTTTTGCTGTACATCTTGGGTCGCAGCCATTATTTTCACCAAGATGATCCTGTTCACAGCTCACTTCCTGTTCATACGCTGTATGGCAAATGTGAATGCTGCAGGGGTGCCGGCCATTGCCACACGGCTCCGCTGGGGAGCACATTCCTTGCACTGAGTTCTCATTTGGCCTGTTGGAGGCACACCTGGGCCGTGAGCTCCTGCATTCCAGGACCTTGGCTCATGATCTCTAGCCTCTCGGAGGCTGTCAGATGTTCAAACACGTACTTGAGGATGTCTTGGGAACTTTTCCTCTTTCCCTGTGTAATTGCAACACTCTCCCTTGGGAAGGGAAGGGGGACACAGCCCATGAGAAGGCGAGTGTGCCCACTTGGCCTCCCGGAGGATAGCCCCCCAAGTCTCTACTTCTGGCTGGAGTACTCTGCAAGTCTAGACTCATATGGTACTGGAGATGGGGAGAGTAATGTATCTTGTCTGTGTGGATGTTTTTATAGCTTCTGTTTGTGGATGTGAAGACTTAGCTCAGGATTACATGTGTACCATGTGCCCTGCCCCACGGAAACACCCTTGGGCATTTCTACTGTGTCCCTTTCCCTTCTCAAAACGGCCCTTCTTTTTCTCCTTTATTCTGCACCCCTCCTGGCCCTAAAGTTCAGCATGGGTTGCTATCTCTGCCCCATCTGGTCTGTCTGCTGGGGAAGCTTGGATGTCTTAGGCATGGGTGAGAGTCCAGAAAAAGTCTTTTTTTTTTTGTCTGGTCTGAAAAACCCTTCCTCTTTGAAAATTAACTTCCCAACAACACATCCTGTGTGATGCTAAGCTAAGCTACATCTTTGTCCTTTCTATCCCTGAGTTAATGTTGAGAGGCCCACGGAATTCTTGGGCATACTTAAGGGGGCGTGGAGCTCCCCCATTGCTGCACCCCTGCCCCACTTTCTGCAACTCTGGGGGACCGCTTTCTTTGTGGCGTTATATAGACCTGCGGCCGATGTCGTCACTCCATTACCAGTTGTCCACTGTGGGACCTTGGTAACCACATAAATCTTCTGCAGTCACTTTTTAGATATATTTTTTCAGTCATAGTTTTTAAATCTCACACTCCCTCCCACACGTTCTCCCACCTTGCACAGAGTTAGTGTTTTCATAGTGCATAAAACTTACCTGCAGGTAGCAGAGATGTGGATACATAGGCAAGAAACTCAGCCGAGTTATGTGGATCCGGGGAACAGATCAGAATCACTTTCTTCCCGTTATTCTGGTCAGCTCAGTGTTTGAGAGAGACTCTCAGCTCACTTATTGAATACTTTGTGCTAGGCCTGGTGCCAGTCTCAGGAGTGTGAGACAGTCACACCTAAATCTTGGCCCTAAAGAGCTAGTGCTCTACTTAGATAAACAGGTACAGAGACGATCACGACACAGGTGAGGTGAGTTAACGCGGGGAAGCACCGGGTGCTGCGGGCAACCCAGCAAGCGCCTTCCAGTCTCCGTGACGAGGTCAGGGAGGTTTGCAGAGAGAAGGACGCCTGCTCTGGATTGTGCTGCGCCTTTTGGGGGAAGATCAGATAGGGCAGGAGGAAGGATGCTGTGAGCAGGGGGGTTTCTGCAGAAGAATCTGTTGCCCAAACAACCCCAGGGCCCCACACAGCCAAGGCTTTGTTTGAAGTTCCCTTCACGTAGGGACAGGCCAGTAGGCAAAGAACTTCAAAAGGAGTTCCAGTTTTTCTTCTGTCTTTCAAAGCGTGTTAGAGAAGACGCAGTTCAAAACCCACCGCGCACAGCTCCCAGAAGCTCCCCCGTCCTCCTCCTGGCCCTTCTGCTCCCTGTGTTGCTCAGGAGTCACTCATGACGACCCCATAGAGTCCTCTCTTCCTTTCTCTCCTCCCAGCAAGTCATCATGTAGGCTGCCTTAGTCTCTCCTGACTAACACCCTCCCCATTTTTCCTGGCTTCTAGGGTGCTTCCTGCCCTCCTGACTTCTAGGCTGGAGAAAGACAGATTTGTTCTTTAAAGGGCAACATGGAGTGGGAAGCTGGGGAACTTGTACGTGTCAATGAATCTCTTCCCTGTCACACCCGTGGTCCACGCTTCGGCTATTCCGTGTGTGCCCCTCTTAGAGTGACAGTGGAGTTCTAATCCACTTCTCTTGGACATGTTATTTTCAGATACCCTCATCTCTCTCTCTCTCCCTGTAGGGTGTACCCTCTCTGTGCAGAGAAAAACAACTCTATCTCCAAAAGAAGCAGGAAGACCACATAATAGGATTAGTATACTATGGTTGGTAGGGCTGATTAAGACTGATTGTCTTGGGGCAATATTGTCTTTTTGAGAATTATGTCAATAATGTGTGTGTGTGTGTGTGTTTTAAGGAGAGCAAATGTGAACAGCTGCAGCTTTCTGAGACCAGCCATAAACACATGTCCCTGTTTACCAAACATGTACAGGCGACCAGTTCATTGAGGAATTTCAATTTCAGAAATAAACATGAGACAATTTGTTTATTTTTAATTGCAGATTTCCCTGAATAACATCTTGGGAAGATTCCATAGTTCTCCATCATTTTTAGCTTTAAAGCGAAGTCCATCGAGTTTAAAACTTCCATCCGATCAGATTTGGAGAATCTCTTCCTCTCTGCCAGCATAGTCAAGACTTGCGGCTTGCGGAGCCAGTGTGGTGCTGGATATATAATTGCTTAACCCTCTTCCTCCGGAGTGGGTGTCTGGGCAAGCTCTCTGAAGGGCCGGGCGGGGGACCTGCCTAGGGCGTCATTCCCTAAGGTGGTGCTTTGACTCAGATCAGCCTCTTCCTTCCTGTTCCCTATCTGTCAGTAACAAATAACTTCAAAAATCACATTCTTGTCTTGAAACGACAAAGGTTGCACATCTCCCGTATGCTACACGCCTCTCATGGGTTGGTAGGCACGGCAATCTGTGTTGTTCCCAGGACCAGAGGCTGATGAAGATTCTGTCGCTGTGCTTTCACAGTCGCTGTGGCAGGAGGAGGGTGCAGCACAGTCTTGCACTAGCAACTCAGTGCACCATCTTAGCCGGGACACCGTTATTCTGAGCAAAGCAAGTCACTTGGCCAGACTCCGCATCAGTGGGGCAGTTGGGAGTAATCATTCCATGCATGTGGAAGGAGAAGTCACATGTTTGGCTAATGGCATTTATAATGTCTCAAGAGCATCCCCTCCTAGCCATCTAACAGCCTCACGTGAATAAGGTCCTCTCACCTGCTAGGTCATCCTGCTGGGGGACACACACAGAATGGCTCTAGCTGAGCCGCCTTCTGTGTCCTTTGTTCCCAGAACTCCTTACCCCACTGAACGGAGGAGATGCATGCTTCCCGGTGCTGCCCCTTCTCCAGGTTGGCCTGTGCTTTTGAATTGTCTTTTCCCTGTTCCGTTAGTCACAGGACATGTTAGTGACCCACTGCCTTAGAGGGAGTCCCAACTGGGGGAACCAATGACTCCTCTCTCACAGGCGCCCCCAGGTTTTTAGCCACACTCCTGTAATACTCCCTTAGATTGCACTTGAGAGGGAAAAGTAGCCCTGCCTGGGGGAAGCATGGACACCACATGTCCCCAGGGCTGGCAAGCACCTGGGTGAGGAGGCCATGGGCAGCCTGCCCGCTTTACAAAGCTCTCTGGGTAGGATTCTTTCTTTAACATCTGGAAGCTAGTGCCTGTCTCCATCCCCCTCCTTTCTTTTTAAGAATACATATATGAATTTGGTGCCCAAATTGAGTCTTAGTTAAATTTGGGGGCAGGGCTACATAAATCCTGCCCAACCCTCTCCTGAGCTGAAGGGCCTAATCCTCTGCTTGGCAACACAATAGCTGAGAGAGAGGAAATCTCACTGATGGATACTGATTTAAAGATCCTCTAGACATGCAACCTAGTTTAGGTTGGTTAATCTGGAATCTTTGCTAACTGAAAATTTCTTTTTACATTAACTAGGGCTTGAGAAGGAGTTTGTTTAATCTCTTAAACATTTTATTGGATCATTTAGTTGATGTTCCAATAACGTAAAGCCAGTGATTATTTCAAATCGGAATGCCCCAATCTATGTGGGACTTGGATGTGATTTTTTTTCTTATCCATAACGTCTTCCTTTTTGGGGATGCTGCTGCCAGTCTGTCTCCTGGAGACTTTGAGCATAGCCACGTGTGACGGCATCTCTGGCCCTCTCTGATCTGTGGGTGCCTGCAGCTCATTAATCTTCACTCCAGTAATAATAACAGCGAGTATTTATTGAGGCTTAGCATGTGCCGGGTGCTGTTCTGGGATAGCCTTGTCACCGTTTTGCTGTATGTTTACAGGGCTCCTCCTGTGCACACATAGACAGAACTTCTGTACCAAATACTCCACACATGGCTTGTTTTATCTTCATAGCTCTGCTCGAGGTCCCTGTGGAGCCTGGGGCTCCGAGCAGTTAGGACTTGCCAAGTGGAGAAGCTCATGAAAAGAAGGAGAGCTTCAAATGTGGGTGGGACTCCAAACTTACAGTCCTGAACATGCTGTGCCACTGATAGAAGTAAACCTCATTCTATCAGGTGGCTTGGCAGCCAGCAAGTTGACAGAAACTGGGATTTTCAGCTTCGTTACGTGAAGCTAGCATCCCTCTTTCCAGAGTCTCAAGGCCATACTGGTGTGTGGGAGCTGCTCCTGTCCGCCTGTTCCAGCAGTCCTTAGCTTGGGTGCTGTGTGAGCCGGCACATGGAGCTTAGCAAGGGAAGCTGTGCTGAGATGAGGCTGTGTTTCCCCTGCAAGGGTGATCATTCCCTGGGGAGGCAGAGGGGATGCATTGCCATGGTCCACTGGGCATCGACCTGCTCTGGTGCAGAGCTGCTCCTCGGGGCTGTCGGCAGGCTGACAGGTTTGTTCTGCTATCCTAGCTAGCTGGCTGGCACCCAGCGCCACCCCTCCTCCAGGCAAGTTACACCGAGAAGTGTTACAAGAGCCTTCCAAACACTGAAGGGGTCTGCAAGTCTCTCCCCCTCCTTGAAGTTGGTGGGAAAGGTGTGGGGGTTGTGTCTCTCCAAAGCTTTTTGCACAGGGCTTTTCCAGTTGTACTTACAAAAATTAATTCACTGCTTAAAAAAAAAGTATAAAGTAAATCGCATTTTTTGAGGAAATTAAAACAAATACACTAAAGGAAGAAAAAAAATAAGGCCTGATAGCTATATTGCTTGATGCCTTTGTATGCCAACATGTATGCAATTTTAAATGGACTCATGAAATGCCTGTCCTTTTCATTTTAAAATGCCACCGAGGCATCCTTCTGTGCCGTGGCATATATTTGACTGTACCTTCCTAGTATTTCTTTGGAGGGATGATATTCCATGATGTATTTAAATAAGCCTGTTTTGTTCATTTGTTTGCATTTGGGCTGCTCTCAGTTTTTCTCTATTATACCGTTGTGATGAACGCTTTTGGTGATCAAATCTTTGTTCATCCTTACAATTATTTCTGTAGGATAAATTTCAGAAAAATAATTGCTGGGAAACAAGAATATGCAAAATGTGTAAGACTTTTGATGTGTGTTCTTGAACTGCATGCGGCTCTCCCGTCCGCAGCCTGAGAAGACTCCGAGTTTGCAAGAATGGGCTTGACACCTGCGGGGAAGGGAGGGCCTCCCCCAGTCTTGTCCAGTTTTTTCACTGACCAATTCCTTCTACTTTCTAGGTCATAACATTTCTTTTGTAACAATGGTTTTTCTTTGTTTTTAGTAGATAATAGCTACTCACAGATCCAGACATTTAAAAAAGTGTTGGTGAATACACTTTCTCTATTCCCGTCTCTATTTTCTTCCCTGCCCCTATTTGCCTGCACCTACTAACTTCTTGTATTTCCTTCTCCCAGTTACATGTACACTCACATGCAAGTAAAACTTTTAGTTTATCCCTTCTCCCTCACTTTTTAAACCAAGATAGGATTCTATATACACTGCTCTGTATCTTGCCTTTTTTATGTAAAATATTCCAAAGGGACTTTAAAAAACATTAGAACATTGAGATCTTCTTTATTCTTTATTTTTAAGACACCTTAGCTGATAGGTTCCCTAAGAACCTCATATTTTAAATACTAAAATCAGACCCAAGTAATTTACCATTAATACAACAATGTTATCTAGTCTATATTCAAATTTCTTCCACTTTCTCCAATAAATTCCAGAATGTAGTCAGATACTGATCATTGAATTTGGTTGTCATTGTCACCTTTTGTCCAGCAAAGAGTGCATCCACCATTTATTGGGAGAGGGATCTTTTCGACATGGACGTTTGTAGAGTTGAGGCCAATTGTCCCGTTGAATGCCCCACAGTCTGTATTTGCCTGACTGCTTCCTCATGACTAGGTTCCAATTAGACATTTTAGCAAGAAGACACATGGGTGATGTATACTTCCCATTGTGTCACATAGGGCACCTAACGCCAGTTTGCTCCCTCTTTGGGTGCTCAGTTTAATGACTTGGGTAACGTGGTGTATGCCAGATCCCTCATGGCAAATGTGCTCTGTGTCCTTTGTATTCAGTAAATAATGTGGGGGTTGGAATTTTGAGACCATGTGAATATCCTGTTCTTGAAAACATTTTAGCCAACAGTTTTAGCACCTGCTGATGGTCCTTGCCTATGTTAGTTGTTACATTGGGGATTATTAAGTGATGTGATGATTTTCCAATTGTATTCTTTCTTCATTTTTCAGCTAGTACTTTTCAGTAAAGAAGAGCTTCATCACTCTCCCAAATTTTTAGTAACACTATGATGCTATGAATACAGGGAGTTCTAGAAAATTCAGTGTGCGGTCATTATTCACTGTATTGTCATTATTCCTTCTGATACTCAATGGCAAACCATTCAAGCTTGCTTTTCTGTCCTGTTGGGCACTCTCTTGCTTTCTGACATAATGAGATATTCTAGGTTTATCTCATATTCCTCCCTCCCCAGTCCTGGAATCAGACATCTATTCAGAGTCCCGGTTCCTTCTAATGAGAACTGGTATTTTGAAGCCAAGAACTGGGTTCTGGACGGGCTCGTCATTACTGGGACTTGTCATTACTTTTAGAGTCTTTACATGCACGGAGGTAGGAATTATGCAAATTATAACATCATACTGATAGTTTCAATATAAATCTAACAATACACCGTTAGATGCCGTAAATTGCTATTTTTCCCGTGGTGAGAAACACCGATTCCCAAACACATCAATGTGAATACTCATTTATTTTATCCTCCTTTAACACAGAAGAGTCTAGGAATTACAGCACCGGTGCTACTGTCACAAGAAACCTACTAAGTAACACTCGGTATTTCTTTGCAGTTCTTTCCGTGCTTTGACTCTGTCCCACTAAGGGTTTATAGTCAAGATTAGTGTGTTCAAAATTACTCGAACAGATTCTTTTCTAAATGATTATGTTACCATTTTAATGTACATTTAGTTTTGTTTATTACTCTTTGTATTTAGCGATTGCTTCTTGGCCGTTTTAAATTTATTTGTTGAAAATGTAAAATATTAACATGTTCAAAATCAAAACTACATAAAATGTCCACTTTAGAAATCTTGCTCCTTATTGCATCCTTTCCTCTCTGGTAACTTACCCCCTCTGTAGGTAACTATTTTCATTAGCTTCTAGTTTATTTCTACAAAAATAAGTACAATATGTGTATGTCCTTGTTTCCTCTTTTTTCCTGGGTGTATATGTGTACATATAATACACACTTTGGCATCCTGCTTTTTCCACTTAGCAGTGTATCCTGGAAAGAGTCTATAGCAGCTTATCAGGATCCTTCTCCTCTTTAAGGGCTGCGGAGTGTTTTTACCACTGTGTGGACCTAGAGTAGTTTATTCAGCCAGTCTCCTGTGGATGGGCATTTAAGTTGTTTTTAACATTTTCCAGCATATTCATGAAGGCAAGTGAATAACTTTGTGTGTCTATTGTTTCCTGTTTGTGGAGTCATCTCTTTGGGGGTAAAATCCTAGAAGTGGGATTTCTGGGTCAGAAGAAAAGCGCATACAGTGTTGTTCGAGACCGCTGAGTCCCCTGCCATGGGGTGAGCCTTCTGTCTCCCAGCAAGTGCCATATGACAGGGCTGGTTTCCTCACAGCCTTACTGGCAGAATATGTGGCAGCTTATGAATTTTTTTGAATTTTTGCAACAATGACAGGTAAGGAATGTTACCACAGTGTAGTTTTAATTGCACATTTCTTATAATAAGTGAAGCTGAGCATCTTTTCATGTATTTTGTGTGTTTTTGTGGACTGGTTATGAATTTTGCCCGTTTTTCTCTTGGGTCCTCATTATTTTTTAAGCTGCAGAGTATTTCGTGGCCTGGGTATACTTTGTTTACCTAGTCTCCTGTGGTGGAAACTGGAGTCGCTTCCTGTGTTTGGCTGTTCCGGCGCTGTGATGTGGGCGCGCCCCAGCTAGCTCCCCCAGCAGCAATGTGAGCACCTCTCTCCTCCCAGCTAGAGAAGCTTTTGGAGTTTTGTCCTGATAGGTGAAATAGGAAATTGCAGTGACGTGTTAATTTGCACTGAGCATTTTCTGTGTACTTGAGATATTTGCATTTCCTTTTCTATATTATTGTCTCCTATATTCCTTTAAGGTTTGGGCCCCTTTTGCAGATCTCCATTCTTCCTGGACAAAGAGGGTAGCGCTGGGGATGGCACATGGGAAGATGGTGTGGCAGGGTATACCTCCTGTCTGACCAGGAACTCTGCCTCTGGAGAACTGCAGCCCCAGACCAAAGCGTTTCTTGTGTCCCCATTCCTAAGGTTCACGCTGTGTGTGCACCCGGGCTGGCCGCTTTGGAACCAGGTACCTCTGATGGCAGGGAGTCCTTTCAGATGAATTCCCTGGTGGACAGACAGCTGGCCCCAGGCCTGCATTTTGCAGCTTGAGAGATATTTTACCACTCTTCTCTCTGCTCACCCCTGTCAGCTGCTCGCTTCCCATCTCCTGCCCCGTCTCCCTGGGCTAAATCACTGCCTCCCATGCCCCAGCCCACACACGTGCGCTGCTTGCTAGGCCACAGAGTGCCCTGAGCCCCTTTCTGTCAGCCTCTCATTTACCTGCTGGGAAGTGCAGAGTCCCCGGCCCTCTGCTTCCTGCAGGAGGTGCTCCTTTTCTTAGGGCCATGAACTGCCCTCCCGCTTGGCTGTATTTTGTCCTGGGTCTCATCTACTGGCTGCTGGTCCCCAGCTGATCCCCAGGAGCCATCATTATATATGCTGGGTGGTAAAGGGGCCGCTTCTGGGTTTTCCCATTATCTCAGAATAGCCCTGCAGTTTGCAGCAGTGTTAGCCGTGCTGTGGCTGCAGATGCAGTGGTGCTGGATCTTTCTCTTGATTTGGGAAAACAGAGCCACGCAAATGGTAATAGCAGCCTGTCTTGTTGGAGGATTTATTGTCTGGTGATCACTTTACATGTATTTCTGTTTAACCTTTGCAACAACTGAACAAAGTAGGTGCTATGACTACCTGTGCTTTTTCAGATGAGAAAGCTGCTAGAGATATTAAGAAGTGAAACAAGAAAGTACACATGTAATTTGACTTTGGGAAGTATTACAGTTTGGTGGGAAAGGCAGCAAAATCTGCCAATCTAATTCTGCAAAAAATACTTTCCATTTCTTGAGCATGTATCATCTAAATAGATCAGCCTGGGAACGCCTCAGGTGGCTGTGGGGACCTCAGCCTGGGTTGGAGAGTTGGGCAGAGCTAAGCCACCCAAAGCAGTTAGGGGGAATGGTGATTAGTAACAGTGGCTACTGTTCAGTGAGCATTTACTGTGTGCCCATTGCTCGGCTAAGCACTCTGCAATTATCAGATATTCTCACAAAAACATGATGAAGAAAGACCTATTTCACCCCATGTATATATGAGAACAGTGAGGCTCAGAATGTTAACTGAATTGCCCAAGGACACATGGCTGATCACCAGAGAGCCATGATTCCGAGGTGGGTAATCTGCTCCTGACTGTCATGCTATGCATCCTCCCAAGAGGCTGAGGACCTTCCACCAGACCTCTGGGCAGCTTCCTGCGGGCAGAGCCTCCCTCCGAGGATCTGTCACTGTTCACTCTTTGCAATCTGGTGGGCTAGTGACTTTCATAAGGCAGATTTCCCTTCTGCCTCTGGCGAGCTGGTTACCAAGGCCATCTCCCAATGCTGCAGAGTGCATGGCTCTTGGGCAGACTGGATTTGGAGGTAGCTGACCCTTTAAGAGGGTCTGCCGGGGTCTTGGGGCTCTCAGCAGGAGCCACATCAGAAACCTTTTCCTGATGTGTCTGTGGCCTCCTGTCCCTCTCTGTGGGTTTGGCATTCTCACTGATGCCACCATCGCAGCAGTGTCGGCCTCGCCTCCCATGCTGTGCCCGCGGGGACAACAAACAGCAGAGCTCTCATTGCAGCGCGGACCTCTTTTTGTAACAAGAGCTCGCATTTTTCTTTAAATTTTCCTCCGTCAATTAGCAAAAATTTGAAACCCCATGTTCTTGGTGCCAAGAGAGATACAAAATCTCTGCCCTCATGGACTGCATTGTTTGGCTAAAGATGTGCCCACGAATCCTTCCACAAATAAATGGTCAAAGAGAACAGTAGTCGTAAAAGGAACCACAGCAAGTGTCCTAAGGCAAGGCCTGCCCGGGTTAAGTGCCAAGAACATCTTGCAGACCATCTGTTCTTTGAGTGGAGCAGGAAAGGTCAGTGTGGTCTGGAATTTTCCTGTAGGAGGTGGATGTCCAAGCACGGGGATAACTTCCAGCAGGAGTGGCATATGGGGGTCTACGTCCTGAAAGGTTTTCACCGCCAGACTCTGGGTTCCGGAGGGGGCATCAGGTTGTGCTGCTCTGAAAGCCCACCCGGCAGCACCGTTGTGCAGCATGCCTGGGTGGTCCGGGGCACCACGGGGCGCAGCTCACCGTGCTGAGAGTGGCCGGTGGAGGGCAGCAGGTCATCACAGTGGCCCAGGCCCATGCACACCCATTCTGAGCCCTTGAGGGCCTTCCTTTAGGAGAAAGGGACGTGTGAAGTGCAGGCTTTCTGAAGCACAGGGCACAGAACCTTAAATCCCACTAGAAAAATGATTCCCTGGAGAAGTACATCATTGCTCTTGATAGATGCTCACAATACACATTAGTGTTGCAGAGCCTCTGTGAAGTCCTTTAGGAAAGAAACATTTAATTTTTCAATCCATTGTTTCCTAGATTTACAGACCGTGATACCTTCTGCTTTTTTTTTTTTTTTTTGCCCAATTCTTATTACTATCCATCAGAACCAGTGTTTTTTAATTTTTTTCCTTTGAAAAACTTTGGAAATGTCGAGATCGTGTATTTCTGAAGGATTTCTCTCTTATTGGCACCTAAGTATTAAAATAAGCTCTTAAAATTTTAGCTCCCAGCTCTCTGAGGGCTAGGTAACAAAGAGCCATTTCTGGCAAGTTCTGGCAAGCAGAGATTTTCATATGCATTTGTTTTTTGTCTTGAATTAAAATGTTAAGCTCCTTGAGGGCAGCAATGGAGCCTTAACCTCCTTGATGTCAACCCATCAGCTTGCTTGGCACTGACCATATAAGTAGCTACTCAATAATTACTTGTTAATTGCTTGATTGAAGATGTTTGCTAAAGGCCAGAGAGTTAATTAGTTGAGGCTGGAATCCAGTTCTTTCAACTTCCAGCCAACAAACTATATTTAGGGCTCTCCAGTTCTCCTGCTGTTTGCTAAAGCTACTTTAAAAGCTTACCCAAGTCTTCGCTAGGTAGTTTTCTCCTAGTCCATCATTCTTGACTCCCTTTCTCTACATTATCATGGATGAAGCTGTGATGTGGATGGTGACTAGACAACCCGATGGAGACTTTTTTTGTGGCCTGTCTTCCTCAGTTTGATGCCACCATACCTTCTTGCCCTAGAAAAGCATGCAACTTTGATTACCTCTGCTTTGGTTCGCTTGTGGGATTTACCTCGGGAACTCCATTCTCATGTTAGGTCGAGGGGAGTGGGGCTGGCTTAGAGTTGACATTCATTTTTTGAGCATAATAAACATGTGTCTCCTACCTGCAAACCTTAACTGCATTATTATGAATGGACTGACTACCGGCAGTGGGGGTGGGAGGGGTTTCACAGAGTCAATAGGAAAGATGGCCCTTTGTCAATAGGATTACAACATAAGCCATTTATTATAAGTACCTCAGCCCAGGTTAACACAGCTATAATGAGAATCTACTAATTTCTTTTCCTGGACAAATATATTAGATTTCAGATGTATTGAAATGTGTCCTGTGGCTGTTTGGCCCTTGCACCTGCAGCTTACTGGTAAGCTAGAGAAGGCATCTAGCGGAATTTAAATGCCTGGAGGGAAGTTCTTTATTTAAACCCCCACTGGGCTGCATCTGCTTCTGGGTCTGTTCTCTAACCTTGGGAATCAACAGAAAAGCATCCTTCTTTTGAGTGTTTCAGCCTTCCTCTGCCGTGGGTCAGCATTCCCATATTCTTTTGAACTCCAGGAGTCATTTAGCAGCATTATTTATGGAAAAATTGATTGGATTTAATGAAATGGAATGAGAAGCAGTCTTCATTGTTCTAAGTGAGTGCTTCTGGTTAGCAGCTTTATCAGATGTGATTTGGATTGGAGATAGTGTGTCCTCGTATAAAAGCCTGTCTTCATGGGCAAATTGCGAGCATTACCTTACCACCCCCAAGACACTGGAGCTTTAAAGGTCTGGAAGAACGAGACCAAAGTAGGTTTATTAACTGTTTATGTGGTAGTTTGTAGATCTAAACCAAACCATGGAGGGCCAATATATCTGAATGGCATTTGTGAATTCCATTTAGTTGAGAACAGGCCAATCAGGAACTTCCCTGTGTCAGGCTGCTTGGACAGCATGCCGCCTCCGACACTCCATTTGGCCAGCCTGCCGCGGGTAGGACACGCCTGACCTCATGGCCTTCCTGCAGTCCGTTCCCTTGCATGTGGACCTCTGCTCTCTTTCCCGGCCCTGCCCTTTGCTCACCTTTTCCTCGTCCTTTTGGTCTCAGCCTGGCCCCGTTGCTCATGGAGGCCTTACACAAATCCTCACTGGATCATGCTCGCCTTGCAGTTTTACATGATGTGCTTTTTCTTCATGGCCCTTGTCACAACTTTCATTAAAAATTTGCCTTATTTCTTGGATGTCTTGTCTGTTTCCACTGCTAGTTATCAGTGTTGTGAGAGCAGAGGCATGTCTCTATTCTTTGCTCTCTGCTCAGGGCCTTTGTGTGCTTGTCCAGAGTACGTACTCAAATATCTGTTCAAAGGAGGAAAGAAAATGTTGGAAGCTCCTCGTGAAGATTTTGGTTTTTCAGATTGTAAAAGGTCGAGCTCTAAAATGGTCCTCCATGACCCCCACCTCCTGGTATCCATGTCTTGTGTAATCCTGTCCCTATGAGCATGGACTGGACCTAGTGACTCATTTCTAACAAGTAGAATGTGGTAAAAGTATAGGATGTCACCACTCAAATGAGGTTACAAAGAGACTGGAGCTTCCATCTTGCATGCCCTCTCTTGATCTGCATGCTTGCTCTGATGGAAGCGAGCCGCCACGTCGTAAGCCGCTCAGGGAGAGGCCCGGGCCAGGTGGCAGGGAACCGAGGAAGGCTTCTGCTTGCCAGCCAGGTAGGGAGTAAGGCCCCTGATCCTGTCAATGACGCATGAGTGAACTTGGAAGTAGGTCCTCCCTCAGTTGAGCCTTCAGATGAGCTGTTGGCCCATAACTTGATTGCAGCTTGTGAGAAACTTGAGGTGGAGGCGCTGAGCTAAACTGTGCTGGGATTCCTGACTCACGGAAACTGTGAGAGAATAAACGCTTGTTTTAAGCTACTGAATTTTGGGGTAATTTGTCATACAGTCAGAGATAACTAATGGTCATATTTTCTCTATTAGCTTATTAGATACTATTAATGATGATAATGGGAATGTAATAGATGCCAGGTCACGTGTGAAACACATAATATGTATGCACCTATCTATTCCTCACATTAACTCTGATGTAGGTTCTATTATTATCTCCGATTTTCAGATGAGAAAAATGAAGCCAAGAGAATTTGAATGACTTGTCCACGGTCTTGGCAGAGTGCTGCTGGTGTGATCTTGGAGCCTATGACCTGTGTTAGACTGTAACCTGGAACGGTTCTGGGCTCCCAGGACTCAATGCAGTGGGGTGTGCACTATGGGCTCCCAGGACTCAATGCAGTGGGGTGTGCGCTGTGGGCTCCCAGGACTCAATCCAGTGGGGTGTGCGCTATGGGCTCCCAGGACTCAATGCAGTGGGGTGTGCGCTATGGGCTCCCAGGTCTCAATGCAGTGGGGTGTGCGCTATGGGCTCCCAGGTCTCAATGCAGTGGGGTGTGCGCTATGGGCTCCCAGGTCTCAATGCAGTGGGGTGTGCGCTATGGGCTCCCAGGTCTCAATGCAGTGGGGTGTGCGCTATGGGCTCCCAGGTCTCAATGCAGTGGGGTGTGCGCTATGGGCTCCCAGGTCTCAATGCAGTGGGGTGTGCGCTATGGGCTCCCAGGACTCAATGCAGTGGGGTGTGCGACTGTGCAGTATGAGGATTTGGGTAGTGGCTCAGCTTGGCGCCTGTCTCTTTAAGGAGCTGGAGTATCTCCCTTTTGGAGATATCCAGCTGTGGCCTTATTTAAGCATGCCCTCGCAATGCCCTGTGAATTAGCATGCTTGCTGTGGAAGCCCACTCCTGTGTCCAAGAATAAAATCCAATCAAGAACATAAAAGATGGTGGCTTTGGGGATAAAATGAACAGCATCCACTGTGATTACAGCTTGTTTCTCAACTTCTGCAAGCTGAAATTAAATTGAGTAATTGTTTGCACATTTAACCACAAGACTGTCTGCGGCAGATTGTGGCATTGTGAATATTTCAACCAGTAATACAGCCTTTTAAAGCTTATGTTCTATTTTATCTTATTTATCTTTAGATCTAAAAATGTAACAGAACATAAAAGATGTTCGGGGGGAAAAGCTAATGTATGTAAGATCACTATGGATTTAAGTTATGAATTTCCAAGGTCTTGTGTTGGAAACTATTTTGTGTGTAGAATAACTCTGAGCCCTGGATTCTGGAATATATTCCAGAGAAAGTTTGGAAGACCTAGACTCCACTTTGTCTGTTCTTCTGCCCGCTGGGGCATCTCCTGCCTCAGAACTTGTCTTTGCCAGCTTCGGGGGAATGAGAAGTTGCACCCTAATAGTCCAGCCCGACAGGTTCACTGCCCGATGGACAGAACACTGAGCACACGCAGATTGCCGATGAGTGTTGGGAGCAAAACATATATTGAATGTGTAACTATTTGAAATGTTGCAAAGGTTTTCAGAAGACCTCCTATCCTGGAAACCTTCCTGCATGTTTGACAGTAAAAACCTCTGACAGTTCAACAGACCTCCACATAAACAGGAATCAAGTTTGGGCTCCCACAGAAAGATCCGCTTATAATTTGTCACAAGTGTAAGCCTGTGCGCTGGTCTTCGTTTTGTTGGGAGAAGGAATTTGGATGCGCAGCGAATTTTACATTCCAAGGCTCTGCGTTGCCCCCGTGTTCAGCTGTCATGACTCGAATCCGTTCTCAGCTGCCACGGTTTTGGCAGTGTTTGACGCTGGAGTTGTTTTCTAATCTCAGTGAGATCTCAAGGGAATTAAGTAAGTGGGTTTGGTTCGGTGGTCTCTTCAACTATCTAAATTTGGAGATGTGTGTTCATTTTTGTGAGTTACGTATGTCTGCCTCATGGAAGTATTTTAGGAATATACCCCAAATGGATGGCCTTGGTGCCTATTAGTTACTTCTGCTCATGGGTCATGAATCCTGGATTCTGGTCTTGCCTGGTGTCTTGTCTTCTCCTGTGGCTTCCTCAGCACTGTTTTCTCATGGTTTTCTGATGGCCTCCCCCAAAGCTCCTGCTCTTTCTGTCTGGGTCCTGTTCTTCCTCCCAACTTCTAAGCATCAGTGACTCCCCAGGGATCTGTCCTCAGGCCTCTTCTCACTTTATGAGTCTCTCCTGGGTAATTTCATTCACTAGGTAAGTTTTTACAACCATATGCATGCTCACACTCTAAATATGCATCTCCTGCCCAGATTGGAGAGGTTCAAGACCCCGATTGTCCGGTCGCACAGTGACATGTCCACTTGGACCGCCTCTCCCTGTTGCTATTCAAACTCTGTGTGTAAAACTGAGCGCTTTTCTTCCTGCTTCTGGCCTTTGTGAGTGGCATTGCCATCCAGGCACCCAGATCTGTAGGCTGGGGTTATCCCTGGATACCTCTTCCCAGCCCGCCCATACCCAAGCCCGTCCATTATCTCCTGTGCTGCCAAACCATCTTTTCTTCCCTGGCTTCTTGTCGGCCTCTGAGTTTAGCCCTCCGCCCCAATATCCCCTACTTTTTTGCCATGCCATCATTAGCTGCCTACTGTCTTGCTTCCAGCTCCATATTTCTGAAACCCAAATCTGATCTCGTCACGTCCCTGCTTAAAATGCTTCAGTGGTGCCCCATTCTCCTCACAATAAAGCCCAAATCCTTCCTTCAGAGGCTCTGAGCCTCTCTGTGTTTTGGTCCTTGCTCACCCCTTTGACCCCATCCTTTGTCACTACAGGGATTGTGCCCCTTCTACTGGCCACATCAAGGTACTTGTTGTTCTTTGGACCTGAGGTGGCATTTTCTGCCCGTATGTCTTGTGCATGCCCTTCCTTTCGCCCAGTGGTTTTCAGTTGGAGATGATATTCCCTCCAGGGGACATCTGGCAACATCTGAAGGCAATTTTGGTCACGACAGGAGGGAGCTGCTGCTGGCATCTAATGGGTGAAGGGTGGGGATGCTGCTAAACTTCATGCAATGCATGTGACAGCCCCACAGTGAAGAATTACCTGCTCCCAATGTCAGTAGTGCTGAGGTTAGAAAGGATTACCGTGCCACTAGGTGAACCCTTATTTTGTCCCACGTCAAGCATAATCAACCTCTGCAGCCTTTGACTAGTTCTGTGACCTTGGGCATGGGACCCAACTTCTCTGTGCCTCAGTTTCGTCATCTGTAAAATGCAAGTAATAACTATTCTACCTCATATGTATGTTGTGAGGATTAAAAGAGTGAAGAGTACATTAGAACAGTGTCTGGGGTGTAGTAATTGCTCAGTAAATGTTAGTTGCTGATATTATTATCATTATTATTTGAACTATTCTTTAAATTTTTTTGACCCACTCAAGCAGAGCTAATCCCTCCTTCCTTATGTGACACCCAGACTGTGAGAACCTTGGGGAAGCAACCTGTGACTTTTTCATTGCTACATATCAGTGCCTGGCATATATACAGTAGGCACCTAGTAAATATTTGATAAATGATGGTTCTACTTGCATATATTTTTATATTATAAATTCAGATTCTCCACTGATGCAAAATAGCAATATGCTAGCACTATTGAGCAGGGCCTTGATAGATGTTAGTTATTGCCATTGATACATAATTGTCATTATAATTTATGATTACATATAATGTAATATATAATATGTCATATATAATTCTCTGCTAATATAATTCTTAACTTTCAAACACTTTTTCTCATCAAAATGTTTTGATGTCAACACTTCATTACAAGTGAATTTTCCCCATGAAGGCTGTGGGTGGGGAAATGATCTCATAGTAAACCATAGGTCCCTTGAGATATTGGTGGTTTGTGGAGGTGACCCATGACATGATGAGGTTGTCACATGCACATACATTCTCTTTTCCTCATGCAAGTAGCTGAAGACCCAGGTCCTTCTGTCTCATAGGGCAGATGTTCACCATGTGCTGGACAGCTCTTGCCCCCTGTTGTGATGGGAGTATTGGGGGTAGGGGTTGTTCATTGCCTGGCTGAACTATGTGAATGCAGGGCTCTAGACAGAGTGAGTGAAGTTTCAGAGCTTAGGGTTTTACACACTGTGGAGCCCGTGTCATGGGAGGCCATCTAACTAGACCTTAGAGAGTCCTCTGGGACTTCTGCCATGGGCAGAACTCCAGGCCAGACACACACTTGCCCTAATGGTTCCCTATGTGGCACATCCTTTCTCAGCTTGGAATATTCTCTCTCATTCTTCATGGCTCAGTCCAGTGACCAGTTACTGATTCAGCCAATTTTTTTGTGCATTAGTGTTAGGTGCTGTTCTAGGCCTCAGGGAAGCAATAATGAACAAAACAGGCAAAGTGCCTGGCTACATACAGCTCATCTTCCGGTGGAAGAGTTGGGCAATAAGGAAGTAGACACATCAGATCATTTTGGAGTGATAAAATCTGTGAAGACAGGGCAGCAGGATGATGTGATAGAGCGGTGGGGGTGGGGGGATCCTTTAGCCGGGTCGGCCAGGGAGGGCCCCCTGAGAAAGGGACACTGGAGCCAGCCCGCGGGAGGGTGTGGGGATAGACCTCACCAAGCGAAGGGAACAGCATGTGCAAAGGCCTTGAAGCTGAAATGGGCTGGATGTTCTCCATGAAGTTTTCTCTCTCTTCTGGTGAATTTTTGGTTTTGTGTTTGGCTACTAATCTGCTTTGTTCATCTCTCTGAACTCTTACTAATCACACTGCCTTTAATTTGCATGTGGGCATGTCTCTCCCCACCTCTCATCCTTTGCAGACTCTCTTAACCTTTCAGGAACATTGTATCTGAAATGAGAGCAATTAGTGGCCACAGCCAACCCTTATTACGCCCCTGCTTGACAGCCCTGCAACCCCAGTCTCAGGGCTCTGCAGGTGTTTTCTCATTTAATAGTCATGGTAGCTCCATGAGGTTGATACCACTGTCATCCTCATTTTTCAGATGAGGAGACTGTGGCACACGCTGGGTAACTGCCCCAGGTCATGCAGCTGGGAAGTGGCCGAGCTGGACTTCTGAGCCCGGCAGTCTGACCAGGGGTCTGCCTGTGACCAGTGCTCCCTCGCAGGACTGGGTCTGACCCGAGCAGGGCCTCGTCACCCAAGCGCATGAGCTGTGGCCCTGTCTGCATGCAGCCCCGGCGCCCCAGCCACCTGACTGGCTGGAGGCTTTGGGGGAATCTGGCTGCTGTCAGAGCAGCAGTAGGTACAGCGGACATGGCTGCTGCCTTCTGGGCCTTTCTGTATCCTTGTAGTTGAGGAGAAATAGGCATGCTAATAACAATTGGAGGAAGCTGTAAAACAGCAAATTCCACCAGTGAAACCTAAGGGAAAATAAAGGTGAGTGTTGGGGATTAGCCCAGATAAGATGCACCCAGTGCCCTGCACAGGGGCCTGAGCGCAGGGCCCCTTGGGAACGTCCCACATGCTCTTGCTCCCACTTCAGTGAGGAAGTGCAGGCCCAGGAGGGGAGTTCACCCCCTCAGCAGGCAAAGGCTCTTGCTTCTCATTCTGCCTCCTGCCTGAGATTCAGCTCCTGTCTCCCTGGGCCTCAGTTTCTTCATCTGCAAAACGCTGATGATGCCAACGCTGGCCTCACGGGGGCTTTGAGGGTCACAGGAGATGATGGTAGAATGTGAAAGCACTCAGTGAGGGATCAAACGCTACAGAAATGGCAGTGGTTTTTATTATTAGATCACAAGGACGTTTGCTGGAAGAGGTTTCTGAATTATCTGAGGGTCTCATTTATTGTCTCTCCACCTCGTTAGTTCCAGTGAGTGAGACTTGGCTATATTTTGCTGTTGCCAGGTTAGGACGAAATTTTCTTAAAAGGCAGTTCTGCTTTTCATAAAGCCTCATTAGAGCCCAGACACAGGAGCAGAACAAAGATGCAGGCCCGCGAGCACGCCGTGACGCCCAGCCAGGCCTTCCGGACTCTCTTATCCCGGTCGGTGGAATACCAGTGATCTCACCTCTCTCCCCTTTGCCCTTCATTCCACAGCGAGGGGAGTTTTATTACCAACCATGGTGCTATTTCAAGGCACTGCCCCCAAAAAGCCACCTCATTAATGAAGACATTTCTGGAAGTTTCTATTTCTTACTGATTGTGTATTCAAAAGATTCCCTGTGGCTTTTCACTCATTTGATGTGAACACATAAGATACCCAGCTGTCAACATTTTGATGCAGATAGTTTAAAACAAACTAGAGACTCTATAGCCCCAGTCTCTCTAAGATCTGCCTTACTGTCACATAGTCTTAAACAGACTTCTCCTCACGGAGGTGAAATTACATGGATCTCCTAAGACCTGGACTGATTAATTATTTCACCTATTTGGCAAATATTGATTGACCACTAATATGAGCCAGGCACTCTTAATAGACACAGGAGAGACAGAAGTGAATGAGGCTGAAAGGCCCCTGCTCGTCTAGTTTTTACATTCTGACAGGGACACAGACAACAGACTGAAAGTTGATGTAAGTTAGAATGTCCTATAGAGCTAAGGACAGTTATGAAAACATGCCCGGGGATGTGATAGGTGTGCGGGTGTGGTGGACCTCTTCTCTGGGCACAAGAGTTAAAGGAGCACGGTCAGCAAGGTCTTACTGATAGGGCTGGGAGTAGGGTGGAGGCATTCTAGGGAGAGGGGGCAGCAGGCGCAGAGGCCTAGAGCGGCCCCGAAGGTGGCACGTTGGAGGAATGGAAAGAGTATGCCTGAAGTGTATTAAGTGGGAAGAAGTGCCGTGGAATTGCCAGGCGGGGCTTTGTGGACCATCCAGGGCCTTGTCGCCAGTGTAAGGAATTGGATTTTATTTGAATTAGAGATGACTTTCTCCTCAAGTTCAAGTGCAACAGGTGGAAACCCCCAGAGTGGATTTGCTTGTGGGGTCTTTGTGGCCCTGTACGGCCTGCCTCTCTGCTGGCGTGGTCGCCATTGTTTGCCCGGCATGTGCGGGGTCTGCCTGGGGCCTGGCTCCCCGTAGTCTGCTGGCCATGGGGACAAACTGGTTTGTCTCCTGTAGGATTAGGTCACATGGCGAGGGGCAGAGAGTAGCTGCTGAGCTCAACTCCTTGGCCTTTCTGTGTCCCCAAGTGCCAAACAGGTGGGGCTTTGCCTTGCTCCTTGGACGGGAAGAGTCTCTCAGGGGACCTCGTGTCCTAGTCTCTCAGGGGGCCCTGCTTGGTCTCGTGCTGGGATGGTGGTTGAGCAGACAGGGCAGGGGGAGGTGAAGAATTCCATGCCTCATCACCTCCTCTCCCGGGCATCCTAGACTTGCAGAGCCCTTACCTGTTCTCCGGCACAGGCCATCCCTCGACCATCTTGTGGGCCGCTCCGTATATATCTTCTTTATTTTCCTTAAATGTGCCTGCTTGGATGCTGTCAAAGACCACCCAGTGTTGATGAAGGAAGCCCACACTTCTTCGCCTGACCTTCAAACCCTTTACGATTCAGTCCTACTTCTTGCCCCGTCCTTCTCACCTAACCCCCTCTGCAGGGTCTCTCCCACATCATGCTTGTTTGCTTGCAGTCTCTCCATTCCACTTGTAGTTCTGCCCTCATGCGTTTGTGCTTGCCAAGCCCCTCTCCTGGAGGAAGTACTTTTCTATCACCCTGACATCCCAGGTGCACCTCAGATTTCTAGTTCCAAACCTGCTCCTCCAGTAAGCCTTCCCTGATTGCTTTCATTCACTCACGTACCTCTAGACAGCTCAAGTGTGTACAGTTTTCCCTTGTAAGGGCTCTCAAGGTCGTTATTTTTTCCTTACATCTCCTCCAATATACCATCAGCTGCTCCCTGAGGGGAGCTGGTGCCTTATTGATGGTGCTGATAAAAATCTCAGGGTTGGTAAGAATCTGCAAACAAGCTGGAACCATTATTTCTGTTCAGGGTGGGAGTATATTCCAGATGAGGTAGTCCAGACAGGGGGAGCAGTGCCACTTACAGTCCTGGCAGTCTTGGGCAGCTCTACGGGGAGTTCCCAGAAGGAGCCCTTTCCTGAAGCACCTCGTCCGAAGGCGGCTGTGAGCAATGGATGTTCTGTCTGCCCGTAGCATTGCAGTGGCGTCTGTCCCTGTGCACAGTGCAAGGGCGTCTTGCTCTTGGAATCACCTCTTCACTGATGGGAAAACTGCCCCCCAGGCTTGGAGTTGGAGGTGCCCTTTATGTGTGAGGAGGAAAGTCAGTTCTAGAAATGGCTATGCCTGGTTGCAGGGACTGTCTTCTTGTTTCTGGCATGTATTTGATAAATGCTCTTGTCTCAGACCTTGGGGAGCTTTTCCTGCCCTTGAATTCACTAATGAGTCTTGTTTTAGTTCCTAGGAGACTGCATGACACATGCATCCACACCCACTCATCTTGAGCGAGAGGAGGCCTTTCTTGTTCAACAGGCAGTCACGGACATGCTCATTCAGATGGCATTTGACCTGGGCTGCCCGCTTGCCGAGCTGCTCACTGCCTCGTAGCTGTGTGAACAGCTTCACCAGGAGAAGGCGGAGCATGGCCAAAATATGGGGTACAGTCTTCCTGGTGTGCATTCTGCTTCCACTGGTAAACATCACTTCAAAGTAGCACAGCTGAGTTGGTGGTCTACCCACACAGGCTCAGATCCGCTTTCTTTCATGCCATTTTGGCATTAATGTTTCTGTAGGAGTTTATATTAGCTGGGAAGCTAGTTGGTGTTTTCGCAAAGGGACAAGATCATATGCTCAAGAGTATTAGATGTTTTGCTGTCTTTATTGGTAAAAGCTAAAAAAAGCAAAAAATGGAACTCTTCCCCCTGGAGAAATTTAGATGGAGGAAAATGAGATAATTGAGTCACAGAAATGTTTCCTGAATTTAATAGCATATGAGTTCTTACCTAAAAACTTTACTGAAGACCAAGATTCACTGATTTTTTCAAGAAGAATGGCTTCTTTTGCAAAGTTCAGGCAACCAGGGCCAAAAGATGTTGCTCTAGGCAATACTTAGTGTTTCGTTTTTTTTAAAATTGTTTCTCTTATTGCAAAAGTAATATATGTTCTTTGTAGGAAATTAAAAAATGCAGGCAACTCTTGCTTTTTATTTGTTTATTTTCCTGAGGTTCTTCCAGGCTAGTCAAGAGAACCTGTTCTTGGAGTCATATCTGGAAATGATGACCAAAGATTATAGCTTCTTCAGGGGTGTTTGTCTGGCCAGTGCATATGTCTTGAACCTTCTCCTGGTGAAGCTGTTCACACAGCTACGAGGCAGTGAGCAGCTCGGCAAGCGGGCAGCCCAGGTCAAATGCCATCTGAATGAGCATGTCCGTGACTGCCTGTTGAACAAGAAAGGCCTCCTCTCACTCAAGATGAGTGGGTGTGGATGCATGTGTCATGCAGTCTCCTAGGAACTAAAACAAGACTCATTAGTGAATTCAAGGGCAGGAAAAGCTCCCCAAGGTCTGTTTATGTGTGTCTGTTTATGTAGGTCCTTCGCCAGGTCAAGGCCACCAAAGGCCCGCTGCCTCTGGAATGTACTGTCCTGACCGATCAGTGAGAGTTCAGCCTGATCTAGAATGAGTCGTTGCAGGAATGCCGATGCTCAGTCCACAAAGAAGCCATCCCATCTCTCTTTAGAGGACACCCCAACATTTCTCTAAGCACCTGCTTAATACTTCCTGGCAATGCATGCTGATGCCACTGTTTTATTTTCAGTAACCACTGAACGGAAGTGAGTTGTTTCTCTGGATTTTCTCATTTTGTGTCCTTTGGTTTGTCCCCCACATGCGGCTCCCACTGTGTTTAGAACTGAAGGAGTTGTATCTCACTTGAGGAACAAATTCCCTTTTTGTTTCTCTGAGATGATTAGAAAAGCTAACAGGTTTTTCTCAGAATAAAGGGGCTGTGGTAATTCTGTGAGTGTGGTTCCAAGTGCTTTTACTCTTTGCACCTCCAGTTTCTTTTACGCTATTTAGCACATTGTAGGGCCTCAAACAAGGCTAATTGAATTACTGAATTAAACAGTAACACATCCTTATTAGGTTATTTCCTCCTACAGGGCTCTCACACTGCATAATTCCAGGAACCCCTTTCCTACAAGCTGTCTACTGTGTGGTTAAATGCAGCAGCCTTGTCTAAGAGCAATGAGATTGTCAGGGTATGAGATTTGAATAATGTCTTGATTCTTAGTATGGTGTTAACACCCTCTGTGAGTGGCATTGGCTTGGAATGTTTGGGAACTGCCCATACTCTCCTGTCCCACACCCATATGACTCATCTGTCTCCTTCAGCCTAGGAAACACTCTATTCTGCTCAAGCTCATCCCGTGTGGATAGACCTTATCTAAATTCCAGTCCATGCCAGTACTCTTTCCACTTGCTATCATTCTGCTCTACTCCATTCATGTCTATTTTCTCTTTGATCTTCATCTGAAAAATTCATAGGGACCTCTGCAGGTATCTCTTATGTGTGGGTTTCTGCTCCAAACCAGCATATGTGAAACTCCTCCTTGGCAGGGAAGCTTCATCTTACCTAGTGATCTCCCTGCTGGGTGAGCTGCTCTCGAAGTCCAGCTTCTTTTCTCCTGGGTATCAGGATAAACTGAGAAGCCCTAGTCCATTAAGTGGGATGAGTGTGAGCAGATAGTAGTGACTAAACAATGTGCAGACTTATTCATATTTACAGAATAGTCTCTTGAAATAAAGGTCAATAAACCTACTAGCGGATGCATGGTATTTGTAGTATATGTGTTTCTTCTGTAGATGTCAAGCTATCTTACACAGAGGTAGCATTTTTGGTATTATTATGGTTTCATAGACAAAATGAAATTTGTACAAATTTCCCATTGGATTTAGGTGGCCAGTTGTTGTTTGGGTCCACATGTTGTCCATTATAGACTTCTGTCATAGTTCCTATAGATTATCATTTTACTGGTTATGGGTTTTTGCCCCCATTATTCATTATTATCTCCTTGAGGACAAGAACAGTGTCTTATCATACAAATTCCCAGTGGTAATAATTATGCCAGAATGTAATTCTGTTTAATAATTGTTTGTCAAATGAATAAACACAACGAAAGCCTTAAGCTGGTGGGTGGTCTTAACCCTTTCATGGTTAGAAATGAAGATACCATCTAAGACCAGGTGTAACTGAGCTTGTTTAGCGTTTAATATAGTTGGAGAATCAGGGAAGTCATAAGGGGCACATTGCCTCTCAATTTACTAAAAGGGGAGAAGAAATCCTATTAGTAAATATTAAAAGATGTGCAAGCAGCTACAGAAATTGTGGTTGCATGAGTTACTGGTTATGTTAGCTTTGTAGTACTGTAAAATCATCCTTCTCCTTCCTGTCAAAGGGAGAGCTATTATGAGCACTGATTGGGCAGGTTAATCTGATGCCAGTCTTATTTCCTGGTAAGTGATAAGAGTGCCTGAGGATTAAGAGAAGCGACTGAGCACCGGGGAGCAGGGAGCTGTGATGATCGAAGACCATGGACAGCTGGAGAACCTCTGCAGTGTGACTGGTCTGATGTATTAAATTAGACTGGAAAGATAAATTAGTATGTGAGTTCTAGGAAGGAGGGATCCCATTTTAAGAGCAGATTCTCTGAATGTCTTGTGTTCTGGGGCTGCAGGTGCCAGAGACCAGAAACTGCCTTCCTGTGGACCCTATCCGCACACATACCCACGTAAAATAGGTTCTGCTGTTCCAGGACATCTCCAGGCTGTGACTTTGGCCCCTGCCTCTTTAGCATCATCTTTATTTGTCTCCATGAAGCAGCCTTTCCTCTCATATACCCTTCAGGCCAGCATGGCCCCTGTTTTCTAGAAGACAGGCTGGCTATTCTGAGATCAACTACCATAGTCTGATTCAGGCAACCTGGTGTCTCCATTGATGCCCTGGAAACAAAACCATCTGCAAGGAAGGATCCTTCCTTGTTGATAGCTACGTTGGGACTCTGGACATGGCCTTTTACCTCTTCTGGCCTCAATTCCTTCTCAATGGGAGAAAATAACTTCTTTATTGTCCTTACAATAAGTTGGTATCTGTCAATAGGCCCAGATCCTTTACGGAAAGATGCTCTGGAAGATGACAGCAAAGCAGAATGTTATCATGATAAAAAAATGGGTGCATTCTCTTGTATGAAGTGCAAAGTTGCTTCATTTCTCCTTAATGCCTTGCTGAATGAAATCATCATATAAAGATTTGAGAATTGAACAGGTATCTGAGAAAGCCCTTTAAGATAATGGAAGTTTGGTTGGTGATAAATTTAATTTGGAAAAAAGAGACCATTTTCTCATATGTCATTTTCTCTGGGTAAAAAAAAAAACACAAAAGGAACAAATAGATTTATGCTTTATCTTCAAGTGCTCTAAATTATGTGTGACTGCTTTTCGAAAAGCTGGTATCTAAAGGCAAAAAACACACTCTTTGCATATATATGATTTGACAGCATTCTTGGCCTGGGATTGAGAAGATCTGTCATTTATTGCTGTAATTTAGCAATTGTGATTAATTGTTCAAGAGCCTTCATTGTACTTTGCCAAAACAGAATTGAGGGAAAACAACATTCTCATCATGCAAATCATGTAACTTTCATGTTTATTAATCCCTCTGTGGGAGAATCAATATCCACTTTTGAACGAGAGTACTAATCAGTGTGAATGAACCCTTTGCGATCATTGCTGGGAGAAATCATTTTGAATTCTTCCAGGGGCCTCACCTCATTGCCCCAGCCTGTTGGACACCACTGTGCCCTTCCTCTAGGGCAGCAGGCTTTGGAGGTGCTTGCGTGGATTTACAGGGATGTAGCATTTGCTTCAGAGTCCGCTGGTCCTGAAAAGAACTTTTGCATGCCCCCCTCATGTGATTGTTACTGAACCACATTTAAGCTGCATTATTTGATGAATGTGTTTTCCACTCTCCTGGGTATTTTGGAGGATCTTTGCAGTTGACTCAGAATCTGCCCTATTGGTGCCAGAGTTGGCTTGGGACAGCTGCCCTCTTAGACCTGGAATCCTGTCTGCTGCTGAGTCCTCATCAACACCCTTCCTGGCCCAGATTTTGCTTGGTAGAAAAGCCAGTCTCAAGTTGTGCAGGTGAGACAGTACTAATGGAGACAAATATGATCTTAATTTTTCCTGTGAAGGTTTATCTTCACTATTCTCACTCCTTCCTTGAATACAGTGGGTGGACCCAGAGATTCTCTTTTCCCTGTATTTTATTTTCCTGATCCCAAATCGTATCTATCTTTTCTGTCTTGTGACATCCTTATGCGGCATACATAATATTTGCTGTCAGGGAGCATGAGAAGTGTTTGCATTAATTCTTGCACAGCTAAATTTAACCTGGGGAAGTGAAACCCAGGGGGTAAGAAGACTCAACCGTGGTCACAGTAGAGTTCTAAGACCTTGGTTTTTCATTTACTTTCTACTCCCCTCAACACCCCCAACATATGTCCTCTTCCAACAGAACAGGGCAAAGAAAAAAAAATACACATGGACATCTTGGTCTCCTCTGGTCTCCCTAGTTGCATCACTTGTGTAGATAACTATGATACAGTAGTGATTTCTCATAATGCTACTCTGAACTGTCCATGGTGCTGATAAGCTTACAATAAAACTGTTCTTGGGCAAGAACACAGCCTCAGATGGAACAAAATCTTTTGTTCCTTGAACTTAAAGCTTTAGATTCCCATGGCTGGGTTTTCCATCCTTAAAGAAGTAGAGGATTGAGGATAATTATTTTACTGGTTTGAGTTAGATAATGGTTTTAGCTTTCAGTATATTGATATTTTGGGCTCAAGTTCTCTAGGCCCTTTTAGAGACTGGGAGAGTTTCTTGCTTTCTGGGCTGTTTTTGGTAGATACAGCTCATATTTTCATTTTTACTTCCTTGTAGTTACCCTAGAGGATCACAGAGAGCACACAGGGAATTGACAATTATTTTTAACGAGAGGTGTATGTGAAGCAGGTTCTCATTCTGAAATCCCCACACTGCTTTTCCTTTAGTGGAATCAGGGGGTTTGGGATGTGCTTCTGGTGCTGTTTGCACTGACAGTGAATTCCATATTCCCTTTCTGGCAGGACCAGATTTTTGAGTTTTATTTCAGGAACATGCTTTATTTTGCTCAGCAAACCAAACTAGTTGTGACATGGGAGGAAAACACAAGCCCTCTAATATTTGTCTTTGGCTTGAATGAAGGCAAAAACATGGTAAGATGGAAAGAGATTTAAAAATTCAAGTAACCTCCACCTTCTCTTTTCCTAAAACTCAGATTCATAGGTTTGAAGGTATCATGGATTCCTAGGCTAATAGTGCCATGGAAGATTCTCAGGAAATAAGGGAAGGCTTTCTTTTCCACCCACATAGCTGTGGTACTTTGATGCAAGCACCAGGATCAAAAGTGATATATAGTTGTATATATGTATATTATATAATCATATATATATATATTAAATATTTTAGATATAACTAACATTTATTAATGCATATGTAACATATATATATATATGTATATATATATATATGAATGATTTATATCTCAGCACCAACACTGCAGTAGAAAAAACAGAGGGTAAATAATTTTCCTTGTACTAAGGAGGCCATAGAAGCAAAGAATTAAACTGTGTTTGCATCTGAAGTGCTAGTCATAACTATACAAACACTTTTGTCAGAGCTATGTGCTGGAAATTTGTTGGTATTATTTTCTACTAAGAATTATTATATGAGTGGTGGATGGGGCACGTCACCCCAGTGCATTGCAGTCTCAGTTATGAGGATGTCTGCTAGATGCTCACACCCACTTTTATTATGCTCTCCCATGGCACTAGGCAATAGCCAACTCGAACGGGAGAAGAGATAATAGGTCACTTGGGATTCAGTGAGCCCCACCCTTTCAAAGTGACAGCTTCGTGATAACTTGGCAAAGCACTCTCTTTCTATTAATATTTTTACTCTGTACAACGATAATTCAGCAGAATTGATACAAAAATATGTTTCCTTGGCCAAAAGCTCTTCTACTCAGAAAACCATTGTTGTGATAAA
The DNA here is from genome assembly GCF_040802235.1 of Manis javanica. Taxonomy (NCBI): domain Eukaryota; kingdom Metazoa; phylum Chordata; class Mammalia; order Pholidota; family Manidae; genus Manis; species Manis javanica. Next base: position 84,755,496 of record NC_133169.1, on the reverse strand, counting down.
AACATACAGCACATAGTGGTGAGCTTACGCACCACAAAGTGTAGATCCTTAGATCTTGGTTTATTTTACAAAGCACATTTTCAAGGTTCTCTTTTGGCCAGTGGTCTACAATATGCAATTATTACAGAGTCTGAAATTACCCTAATCTGCAGAACTAGAAAATGTACGTGCATATCGACTAAGCTAAAAAGTCACAGAACTCTCTGAAGGAAGAAGTACATGGTGGAAGGAGCAGATCAATGGATTCTGTTGGCAGCACTTCCTACAAGCCAGAAGTAATGTGCTGCAGTGGGATTCAGGTTTCAAGTGGAGGCATAAAATGCATGTGCAGGACCAAACACAGTCTGAAGGGGCTCAATTCATTTTTTTATTTCTACAGAGATCAAGGGAAAGAGGTTTACCAAGATAATGCTTGTTAAATATTCAAATGAGAACTAGATTTCAGTGGGTGTTGGAGAGAAAGCACATGAGCTGGATTAGTAAAGATCTTTCATATTACTTTGAGGTAGATTTTGAGAGTCTGTTTACACTTAATGTAATTCCTCTGTGTTTATTGTCACTAAAAAAGGAAGGAGAAAAGGAGGTGGCAGATGTCCTGCAAAATTGAATACATTGTAAAAAGTACCATGATAGCATTGGGTTCACCCCTCCTAAGGCCAACGCATAAGCTTGGGGCAATATTCAAAATGCGTATTGGAGAAGTCACTTTTTAAAAATTCTGCATTGTGCTGGGGTGCTTGGGGTTGGTCGAGATGGAGAGGATCAAGCGTGGATTCTGACCGCAGGGGGTGCACGGTGCAATAAGGATGGTCTGTAAATCAGAAGAGGGGTGCTGCTTTGCTGTAGAAAAAGGACCAAGTTGGGAGAGGGGACCTAGCCCCTTGACTGTGGCTTTCCAAAAAGGCTGGCAGGGTGGGCCCGCCTGGACTGGACCAGGTGTGGGGGTCGCCAGGAGCCTCAGAGCAACAGGGCTGCTGCGTCAGGAGAGAGTGAGGTGCGTGGAGAGGCTTGGGCAGGAGAATGCCGCGACCCCCTCTCTGCCTTGGTGAGAGTAACCTGGCGTGGGCGGGCAGGGCAGATGAGGGGTAGAGAAGCCTGCAGGGGGCAGACTAGTTGGGAGGGTGTTTTCTAGTCCCGGTGAGAGAGAGACAGGCAGAGCAGCGCAGTGGGGAGGCTGAGGAAGACACAGATGCAAGATCAAAGTGGATTCAAAGTGCGTGGCAGCCTTCAGTGTGGTCTGTGAGACCACGGACCCTCTCTGCTCACAGGCCCAAGTAATGGGGAAGAGAGTGGCGCCACTATCAGGAACAGAGAGAGGTGGTTTGGGAGAAAAAAACAGAAGTCGTTTGAAATATGGAGTCCTCTCAGGACTGTCTACATAATTTGCAGGGCCTAATGCAAAATTAAAGTGCAAGGCCTATTCAAAAATCATTTAAATACATCAAGAGGGTGACAGCAGAACGTGGCTCTTCCAAGCACGGGGTGTGTTGCTTCAAGATTCCCTGGGCATTTTTGCATTGAGGGACGGAGATTCCATTTTTTGGAAGTCTTACCATGTTTGTGTCAGACACATTCTTCGAGCATTCATGAATGCTACCTTCTTTAATCCTTTTCTGTGGGCATCACCTCATTTTACAGAGAAGACAGCCAGGGTTTGGAGAGGCAAGAGGCTCTACAGCCTAACTGCTGCCAGTTGGCGCTGTCCAGCCCTCCCCGCGATGCCTGTGGAAACGGGCTGCTCCAGGTTTTTATAAAAGTTGTGGCAGAACTCAGGCGGAGAAAGACAAGTGCCAAATGATTTCCCTCATTTGTGGAGCATAACAACAAAGCAAAATTGAAGAACAAAACAGCAGCAGACTCACAAACTCCGAGAAGGGACTCGTGGTTACCAAAGGAGAGGGGTACAGAACCTGAGTGTGTTGGTATCTGAAATCCGTCATTGAATTAATTTGAAATTAGTGGTTCAAATGGACTGATAGGAAAAATATTTTCTTAAATTATTGCTGTTCAAAAACTTAAAGTTCAAAGAATTCTTGCTAGTAAAATTTAAAAACATGTCTAATTTTTTTCACTTATACATTAACTGAGCTGTTCAGCTCAGCGGTTAGGGGCACTGACCTCCTGAGCATTAGAAAATCTACATGTGACTTTTGACCTTCTAAAAACTTAACGACTAATAGCCTACTATGTATAAAATGGGTCAGTTAACTTCAGATGCAACAACGAATAGAAAAGTAGGGAAGAAGTGGGAACATTGTAGGGTTCCAACAGGAAAAAGAGGGCAAGGAGAGGGTGGGTTCCCTGCTGTGCTTGTTCCCTGCGGGGTGGACACCTGTACACAGGTAGCTCAGGGCTGGGAGGGTCTACTTTGAAGGGACAGAAGTTTCCCACCTCCTTCCTCGGAGTTGCCTGACTGGGCCTCAGCAACTCTGCTCCTCTCAGATCCCAGGGCACCCCTCCAGCCCGAGTAGCGGCCAGTTAGCTTGGGTGCTGGGAACCCGGCATTCATAACCCCAAGGCTGCTGGTGCGATCCCTCCTTGGCCAGTGTGCACATCTTTTTACCCTTTCCATTTTTATTGACCATGTTACCTGTGGAATCTGCTGCCTTACATCCAATCAGATAGTGTATGAAAAAAGCCCATGTGTAAGTGGACCCACGTGGTTCAGACCTTGTTGTTCCAGGGCCAATGTATTTGAATCCCGTGCAGTGGCTGTGCCTAGCGGAGAGGCGTCTGCTGAGTGTCGGCCCTGCTGGCCTAGGGACGGAGGGGCTCAGGTGGCCTCTGTAGGCATTTGGGGATCTCAGGAGCTGTGCTTCACAGTGGAATTGTGTCCCTGAAGGAAGTGACAGGTTTCTGATCAAATGATGTTTGGAAGCTGGGGGCTGGACACCGCCTGCCCTCAAAGTGAGCGCCTCTCTGTAGCACTGACTGAAGTCGGGGGTGGTTCTTCATCAGATTCCAGTAAACTTGTATTTATGTTTTTAATGCCAGCGCTTAAAGACTACTTGATGTCAGAGGCTGAATGTGAGAATGGGGGGAAAGCAGGTGTCAGGTCGCTGGGCTCTGGAGCATAGCCAGATTGTATCACATTCCTTGGAGTTTTTAATCTTTCTCACTGGCCTTCTAGAGGTGGCTTAACTTTAGATAGACTTTTTTTGCAGGCATAGACTGAAACCTTGTGTTTTTTTTTTTTTTTATGGGTAGGGGTGATAGTATCACAAGTGCCAGAATGGGTGGGTAGGGATGGTTTAGGGAGGCATTCCCACTCCTGGACTTTAGATCCCTGGGTGGCGAGGTGGTGGCTTGGGTAGATGGCTATTGACGTAATAAAATACCAATTTATTTTAAAACAACTCTGAATTACTAATAGCTTTTTGTCGCTGTGTGCATTTTTCAAGATTTTCATTTTGATGTTTAAAGGAGTTTCCTTTTGCCTGATCATGTTAACAACTTGATTAAATTTTGTCAGAGTCTCCTCATTTCCATCGGGATGTGGTTCCAACTCCTTAAATTGATTCCATCTGGTTAAAAAAAAAAAAAGAAGGTTTCATTTTACAAACAAAAATCACCAGTAGGAGACCACTGGCTCAGGGAAGAGCCATCTCCCCTGCTGCTGGGTGGTGACCCGGCCTTTGTGAATGATGGTGGGGTTCATGTAGCCCGGGGACACCCTTCAGTCCAGACCGTCTTCTCCTGGCCAGCGAAGGCCTTTCTCAGCTGCTGCCCTCCTCTCCACCTTAGGCAGTAAAACAGGCCGACCCTTCGGTTCAAAATGGGCATTTCTGTTTGTGAGAATCTATTCTCACAAGAATCATTATCTTATTTACCGCCATGTCTGTAGCGTTACTCAGCCAGCCGAGAGTAGGGATCAAGATAGAAAGCCAAGACAGAAAGCAGCCCAAATGTCCCACAGTGGATGAAAGAATAAACAAAGCACGGTCCGTACAAACAATGGAATATTATTCAGGCTTCAAAAGCAGGGGCAGTTCAACCTGGATGAACCTTGAGGACATTATGCAAAGTCAAAAGAAAAGCCAGTCACCAAAAAGTGACATGTACTGTATGATCCTGCCTCTGCGAGGTACGTAGTATAGTCAAACCAGAGAAGAGGAGAGAATGGCTGCCAAGAGCTGGTGGGAGGGGAAAGAGGGACGGATTGCTTAGTGGATACAGAGCTTCAGTTTTGCAAGATGAAAAGTTCTGAGGATCTGTTGTACGATAATGTGAATATGTGTAACTCTACTGAGCTCTACACTTAAAAATGGTTAAGATGGTGAATTTTATGTTTTTTTTGCTTACAACAATTTTAAAATAACCAGCTTTTTCAGTCCTTAAGCAGCCATGTTGACTTGTGTCTTCTAGCTTTTCTGTGGTGGTAGCACATTCCCAATTTTCTCTTACCTGTGTATCTCACATACCCTCCTTCTGTGGGAATTGCTCAGAATCCAGGGCGGACTTCTGGACTGTATCACCCGCGGCCTACAGAGACCTAAGGGAGCCTGCCTTCCCCTGGGGGCTCTGCCTGTAGTGCTTTCTCCTCTTTGTTACCGAGCCCTACCCAGGATCTGTTTCTTCCTGGCCCAGCCGCCCTCTGGAGATGCAAACGCTGTGTGTGTGTGTGTGTGTGTGTGTGTGTGTGTGTGTGTGTGTGTGTGTGTGTGTGTGTGTGTGTGTGTGTGTGTGTGTGTGTGTGTGTGTGTGTGTGTGTGTGTGTGTGTGTGTGTGTGTGTGTGTGTGTGTGTGTGTGTCTGTGTGTGTGTGTGTGTGTGTGTGTGTGTGTCATTTTTTGCAGTTGTACTGGGCTTGGTTTAATTGCAGTCATTCGAATTTGTATTGCTAATAAATGCCACGCACTGCTTTTTGGTATATTTCAGTCCAAAGGGATATTGTGAAGCCTGTGTATACATAATTTAATGCAGAGCGTAGAATTTTAGTGCTGGCATGGATTGCTGAGAGTTTTTATTTTACAGAGGAGGAATTTGGGGTCCTTTCTAGGGAAGAACTAGGCCTGGGTCCCCGTTGGTGTTGTCAGCATCTTCTCTTCCATGGCACTCTTGGCATTCATAGAACTGTGTTTAGTGCCAGATATTCGAAGATCATTCATTTCAGAACATGAGTCTACCAGTGGCGAGAAGTGGCCTTTTGCCGTATTTCAAGTCCTGTGTGGGCTGCTCTCCCTTATCCAAAAGATGTGCTTCTGATGGTACGTGCAGAAGTCAACATTTGGACTCAATGCTGCCAAGGAACTGGCTGCTAGAGGATTGCTGGATTGAATCGTTTTGAAAATGGAGACCTCCTAGAACATGAAAAAATCACCTTCGAATCAACTTTTCTTGGGAGATGATGCTTTCATCCACCTTTGACTCCCTCTTTTGTTTATTCACTGACTCGTATGATCCTCTTTTGAGACCCTGTAAGTTCCTTCCTACAAGGTTATGAGCTTCCTGAGACTCCTGCAGGCTGTCGCTCAGGCCCAGCACAGAGGAGGGGCCCTTTAAATCTGACGGTGCTGAATTTAAGTAGACTGCTCACAGGGTAGAGGAAAAGTATGCTCACAAATAAAATGTAACTTCCTTAAGCAATGTGAACAGTGTTTTGTAGCTAGATAGAAATAGCCCCACAAGCCTTTGTGGATGAGTGAGATTGGGTCTTGATCCTGAAAAATGGGCAGAAAAGTCACAAAGATGATTCCAGCCGAGGAAAAATAGCATACTTTTACGGGGAAGGGAGTGCAGAGCTGAGGAAAGAGGCAAACTGCCCAGGGTGGAGATGGGAAGTGGAGTTTTCTTCTGGAATGTTCCCTGAGCTCCCGCCAAGCCCTACCCTTTCCCCTGCTCCTCCCCGTCTACAGTGGCAGGCCGCTCAGTGACCAGCCTCTTAGAGCGTCTACTTGATAGCCACAGGTGACTGAGCTGGGAATGGGCCCCGAGCCAAGCAGGTGTCTTCCCTGGGACTTGGACTAGGAACTGGGAGAGGAACTAGGGCCAGTGTCATTGACCTTGGGAGCCAAGAGGTGGACATCAGGTACCTGCCGGGGGGTGAGAGGAAGGGGAGGAGCAGCATTAGCCAGGAGACAAGAGCTGAGACTAAACTGTGCTCGGGGTGCCCGAAGACCTGCCCCAGGGCCTGGATGCAGCCCTGCCTGCACTTCCCCTCCAGCGTCCCACGGCTCTGTCGTCCATTCTCCTGTTCTGCCTAGGTTTCACCTCTGCGTGCCATGAGGCTGGCTCTGTTACTTACCTAAAAATGTGTTAAGGAGTAGGGGGAGCCTCAGGGAGGGGAAACTAGAGTTCTGAGCGCATTGCACTTACTGGGGACGTCTGGGTTGACCTCTTTGCAGGGCACACTTAATGGCTTGGTCCTAGTGTGGCTGGGTCCTCTGCTGTGACTCAGCACCCCTGATGGATTGGAACTCAGAACCAGCGGAGATCATTGGTTGGGTGCCTAAGTATTCATCCAATAGCCCTTGGACCCCCCACTGTCTACATTGGACACTGCTGTTAGAGCTGTAATCCGGAAGGCATGTGCAGGCGGAGCCCATGGGCCCAGTGCTCAGGCACTGGAGGGCGTGAGGGGAGACCCAGTATGTCCGAGGGAGCAGGGGGGACATCGCAGAGAGGATAACGTGCAAGTAGCAGCTGTAGGAACAGGCAGACAGTGGGAGCAGAGGTAATGGTGTGCCAGGTAGGGAAGAAGATGACATATTGGAGGTGGTGCTGAAAGTCTGTGAGGCCGGAGCAGGTGGTGTTTGAGAGGAGGGAAGCAAGGTTGTTTTGCAGGCAGGGGTGAGATCATGAAGGGCCTTGTGATCCTGGCTGAGGCTCACCCTTCAGAGGTAGGTTGACCACTTCTTAATTTGCCCAGGACATCCCAGTTTATGCCTGTTAGCATGGTGTCATTGTGAACGGTGCCCCCTTTCACTCTGCAGGTTTATAATAAATGCTGGCTTCATCCTACCTGCAGGTGAGGGGCGCCTCTGCAGGATCTTAAACATCAGAGTGACAGGGTGAGATTTCAGGGCGGGCAGCTGCTTCAGGAGAAAGTGGCATGGAGAAGGAGGTGGGGGAGGGAGGAGCTCGACCCGAGGCAGGACGAGTGACGGGGGCCTGCAGTGGCGAGGTGAGCCTGCGGAAGTGCGCACTGGCAGGAAAAGCAGCAAGACGGTGCTGACCACGGGGCCTTGGGAGCCTCTGGCTGTCTGGAGAGGGGGCTGGTAGGGGGTAACTGAGTAAGAACAGGTGTGGCGGGGCGGTACTGAGATTTGTTTTAGACACGTGGTTTAGGGGCCATGGGGTAGTCTAACAGCTGAAAATAATGGTCTGAGCTCCGGAGGAGAAGACTGGGCTGGAGACAGCCGTGTGGGAGTCATTAGCCTGTAGCTGGTGTTTGAAGCCATTAGTGTAGTCTCGACTATGCGGGGAAAGACTGCGTTGAAGAGGAGGAAGCCAAAGACTAAGCCTTGGGGATGCTAATGTTTAAGGGAAGGCCAGAAGATGAATGTACACAGGTCTTCGAGAGACTAGCAGGAGAGATGGCATGTTATTGTAGCTGCTACAAATAACTGAGGGTCTGGGATGATAGAGGTGCTGTGCTAGGAACTTGATGCATCTCTTTTAACCCACAGGGACCTTGCAGGTGAGTGGTATTAGCCTCCATCTATGGGCTCAGAGCTTAAATAACATGTTTAGGGTTAATGGTCCAGCCAATGGGGAGATCTTTTTTCAAAGCCCATGTTCTTTTCCACCCCTTGGGACTGGTGGTTGCAGCAGAGATGGAGGCACCAGATTCCAGAAAACCCTCCTCTTTCAGGCGACCTAAGAAACTTGGGCAGATGTCAGGTTCAGGGACCTTGACCATTGCAGGTGCCACTGAGGGGATCCCACTGACCTCCTTTCCCTGCTGGCCCCACTGAGCAGGCCACATGATGAAGACCTGACAAGGATGCTGTTTAAATGGAACATGCAAAACAACGCCAGTGATTTAATTGCATCGTGAATTGTGGCCAGAAAAGGAACCTAGCAACAAACTCATTCTCTCTTGGGCACAAGACCCAGAGGACCTACTATAATTAGTCTTGTTTTTTTCTTTTTTTCTTGTTGACAAGTGTCTCTTTATTCTCCCTTGGATGGGCATGATGTCTGAGGTCCCGGTGTTAGAATTGCCTCGCTGTGTTATGAAGTGTTCATGGGGGTGCTCAGTTTGTGTGAGTGTGGGCACACACCTGTGTCCAACTTTTATTGAGCACCTACTGTGTGCAAGGTAATATACTTGAATGTTGTACATGTATTATCTTAGTTACCTCTTGAGCACAACCCTGTGAGTTAGATCGTACTGTCATCTTCTTTTTCTGGTGGAGAAACTACTGAGGGAAGTTAACAGCTTGCCCAAGATTCCAAGGCCAATAAATGGCAAACTGGGGATTTGAACTCAGAGTTCTCTGACTTTACCCTGTTATTCTCTCCATCTTCCCTCCTTTGGCGTGGGCTGGCATCTCATCCCGTCCATCTTTTTGGCCCGAATGTAATACTTTGGTCCTTAACTATGATTGTCATGGAAAATCCCAAAGGGCCAGCAAGGCTGTGTAAGAAGTAGTGGGGTGAATGATGGGAAGGAGGCAGCCTGTGCAGAGCCTCCCTCTGTGTCCGGGGCAGCGGAAGTCCAGGATGAGGGGCTCAGCTCCACGGAAACGTCATCAGCGGGCCCTCCAGACCGTCACTGACTCGGCTTGTCCTGCTGCTGCTTTACAGGTGGGATGAGGCTGTTGATGAGATTCAGGGAATCGTGATGCCATTGAACACCCTGTGGCCCTTCGGGGCAGCTCTGGGGCCCCCTCCCTTCCCCTGGGAGCATGTTGTCTGGCTCTGCTGGGGGCCCTGCCCTAGCCTGTTTTCGTGAATAGGTAAACTGCTCCTTCTGAGAGGCCCGGAGTGAGTATCCTAGTGAGTGTCCTATAAAAAGCCCATGTCTTAACACTGAGAAGCGCTTCGTTTGTTTGAGGCCTCTTGCTTAGGGATTTTCTTTTGTCACCAAAACAATACAATAGTTTTGTATTCTGTTGCTAATGAATCATCCAGGAGTCAATGGCCTGTGCACGGTGGATTGGTACTGCTATCCATGCAGCCTAAGACACAGCTGCCAGCCGTGTGTGACCGGAACCCGAGGTGTGGGAGGTGATCACAAAGCTGTGCCGTTCACTGCTTCCCCCGTCCTTCCTGCTGGCGGGGAGCCCTCCAAACACATTTGCCCCTGGCCTGTGCTGAGCAGTGGTTTAAGCCTGGCAGGCAGCTAAGGCTGTGATTGGATTTATATTACTAAGTAGTGTGATTTGATGAAAGTTGGAATTACAGAGTCTGGAAGCTAAAAAGAGCCTTGGTTCAATCCCTTTAACTTGCAACCGAGAAAGCAAAGGCTGCAGAAAGGAGGTAATTTCCTTGGTTATGTCTTGAGGGGATTCAGAGGTGAAAGCTGAGGTAGCCTTCTGCATTGTACCCCTGATTTTTCTGGGCTGACACTTCACATACGTCAGCAGCACATGCTTCTAAGGCTGGTCCTGCTGCCTGAGAAAATTGGAGAAGATTATAAAGAGATTGGAGGGGTCTCACCACTCTCCCAGCAGAGGCTGGGTGGGTTCCCTCTCACACCCACTGATGCTGAACATTTGATTTTGCCCACGTACTTCTTTCCAGAATCACGGAAATAGTGATGTTCAGCCATTTTCAGCCGAGTGAATGAAGGTCAGTCGTCATGTTAGAAGACTCCCTTGGTTTTCAGGTTATTAAAGAACTATTAGTGTGCCTGGAAAGGCAAGTGATAAACGAAGCCGCCCTTGGCCTAAATAGCAGCAGTAAGTGCCACCTTCGCATGCAAGGATTCGCTCGCGCGCTCAGCAGGATCTGGGTCAGCAGACACCACGTTCATAAGACATTTGTCTTTCTTTTCCCATATTAGACAGGCTTACTTTTTTTAGTGGAACTTGCTTTTGGGCACTAGGCTTTTGGGCAAGTATGAAAGTGGCAGATTCTAAGAATAAAACTCAAATTAAATTTAGGTATAAAAAATAAAATTGTAGCCTCCAGGGAACTGTAGCACTCCACCATTTCCATTTCCATCAGCACTTCACCATTGTGAGGTTTAGATCCAAAATTGAATTCGAGTTCTGTAAGAAAGCTCATAAGCAAAGGTGCAGATAGACCCACCAGATGGTACTCAGTGAGGTTGGAGTGGGCATTTAAGAAAGATTGCCAACAGAAGGTGAGGATAACCCCTGACATAACAGGAAGATTCCGTATTTGAGAGTCTTAGATACTTGACCATGCCTGTTGACCCTGATTTTGCTTTTTGATGAACATTCTTCCAAAGCTAGTTCATATTCTGCCCTACTGGCATGTTCTTGGGCTGCGTAAAATCACTGCCTTCCCTCTGCATGGACTGAGTTGTGTCTTTCCCAAATCTGTATTTTGAAGCTCCAACCCACAGTGTAACTTTATTTGGAGCTGGGGCTTGTAGAAGGTAATCAAAATCAAATTAGGTCATAAGGATGGGATCCTAATGTGATTGCTCTGGTGGTCGTAGAAGAAGAGAGACCTCTTTCTCTCTTTCTGCCACATTAGCATGGATGAGAAGCTGGCCTTGTGCAGGGAAGAGGCCCTCATCAGGAGCCAGCCCTGCTGGCACACCGATCTCGACTTCCAGCCTCCAGAGCCGCGAGAAAACGCACTTCTGTTTAAGCCCCCAAGACAGTATTTTGTTAGGTCAGCCCGAGCCGAGAAATCCTCTGTCTCTCCCTCCTTTTCTTCTCCCTTCTTTCCATCTTATTTCGTGTGAGCAGTTCCAATTTAGGTCCAAGAGTTTTATTTGTTTAGATGGTTTGTCAGTGGATTGTTTGGCAGCATTGGATGTATTTTGCTCTGGAAATAATGTTCTAGCGTGGCTGGGTTACCAAGCTCTCAAAAATCTGTGGAAGCCATGGTGTAGCTAAATTGCATGGTATGGGGTGTCACATGGTATTTAGCCACATTAAAGAAAAAAATTGGATCATATATATTATTGGAACATTCACATTATTCCAAAGGTGTGAATGGAGAGTTAACTTTCCATCCTGTCCCACATCCATCCTATTCCCACTGCTGCCTCTCTAGGTGACCACTCTTATTAGTTGTCGTATGTGTGCGTGTGTGGATCCACCCTTCCAGAGTTCCAGAGTTCAGGAATGAAAAGCAAACATTAATATATATCCTTACTTACCTGCTTAAAAAAATATAAAAGACAGCTTTTTATAACACACCGTTTTGTGTCTTGCTTTTTTTTCGCTTCACGGTACATCTTGGATTTCCTTATCAGTTCATAGTGTCCTCGTTTCTTTTTATAGATGCTAAGATCCTCTCTTAGGACTACACCACAATTCGACCATGTAGCAAACCAGTTTACTTTTCTTTCCTCCACAATTGATTATTTTCTCTGGTACTATTGATTGTGCTGCTTTTCTTGTGTGCTTGGTTTTATACACATTTGTCACTAATTTTAACCTCTAAGCCTTTGCAAGCTGAAAATCTCTGATGATATTCAGATGTATCTGGATTTCCATTCGTTCCATTTTCCTGAGCAAATCTCTCCTGGAGCCCTTGGACCCTTGTCCCTCTGGACAGTCTCCTGCTGGGCCTGGTGCCTGGCTGTCATCCATCTCTGTCCCCATCACCTGGGGATCCACTGCACCTGTCTTCTGCCTCAGGTTTCTGGTTCCCTGCATCACGTATTTGCCTCATTTTCATTTACCTCCTCTGGTTGGCAGAGCAGATCTTCCAATAGTTTCCCCAGAAAGGTGCATGTAAGATAAATATTTGTGATCCTGAATGAGTTAAAAAGCATCCTCACAGTTTATTGGTAGCTTGGATAGATATATAATTCTAAGTTGGAAACACTTTTCTTTCAAAATTTTGAAGGCAATGCCCCATGGCCTTCTAGAGTCCATTTGCTCCTGGGAAGTCAGCCGTGCAGATGCCTGCTACTGTCTGGGCTGCTCTTTTCCTTTCCCTGCTGTGTATGTATTTGTAGAACTTAATCTCACCCTGGAGTGTTCTAAAATTTTATGCCGTGCTTTAATCTGTGCTTATTTTTGTCTATTTTTTTTTCTGGATACTTAGGAAGTCCTTTAAATATGGAAATTCATATCTTTCTACTCTGGGACATTTTTTGAATTCTTCTCTTGAGTTGTTTTGAATTTTCATTTTCCCCTGCATTATATGGAATTTTTATTATTCAGACCTTTATTTCTAATTATATCATCTTTTATTACCAGTTTTCTCTGTCTTTATGCTCTACTTTCTAGGAGATTTTCTCAAGTTCATCTTCCAAATATGTTAAGTTTTCCTTTTCTGTGAATACACATGTACATATGTTAACTTTGCAAGACCTATTTTTTTCCAGATGGTCCTTCATTGTATCATTCGATGCTTATTTTGTGGTTACAGTATCCTTTCTTATCTCCCTGAGGATATTAGCAGTAATTGCTTCTAAGTTTTCCCCCTTCCTGTAGAGTCTGCCTTCTTCCAGGTCTCTCACTTTCTTTCTCCTTCTGTTTTGATCTCAGTCGGTTGTAGTCAAGCCGTTCCTCCAGCGTCTGGTCCTGCTGTGTTGGTCCCACGTGAGGAGGGCTATGGTGCTGTGTGGAGGTTTGGCGTGTGGGTGGGGCTTGCTTGTTGATGCCGAGCTCCCCCGCGTGGTGGTCTGGCTGGGCTGTTGGATGAAGAATCAGGGCTGTTTCCTCAGGTCTCTCCTCTTGGGCTGCTCATACTCTCCAGAGAAGACTCTCATCTCCTGCCTGGAGAGGTGGGCTGCCAGTATTTCTGGGAGCCAGTGGGGATGATGTGTGTGAGTGTGTGGTGGAAGGGGGTTATCTCAGCATCCTGCCTGGTGTGCCTAACCTCCCTATTTTTTGTGAACTCTGCAGTATGCCAGCCTTCAGCCTCTGCCTGGGGCCCCTTGAGGATGAGATCCTCTGATGGGCCTCTCCTGAGAGTGAGCCTCCTGTGCTCTCTCCTGGGAGAGAGGGCGTCTGGGGGCCTAACTGCATCTTGACCAGAATTGCAATTCATGCTTCTTCCTTCAGCCCCTTTACCCCATGTCTCGGAACCTAGTGGCATGAATTCCTCAGCCCCTTGGGACTGTAGTTGTTAATGCGTGCATGTTGGTTCTTAGCTTTCCCTGTAGCTGGTTGACAATTCGGTTTATCAGGTCAGCTGAGGCTTTAATGAGTGAGGTAGCCCAAGGCAAAAGAGAGAAGTGACTTGTCTGTTGTCACATAACTCACTGGTGCAGAACTCAGAACTTCTGACCCTCTGTCTAGTGTTGAAACCTGATGCAGCACCACGCTGTGACACAGGTACGTTGTACACGTACACAGATGAGCTTGTATTCGGCCTCCTCTCTGTTTCATATACCTCTCCCACCAACCCTATAAAATAGGCTTGCCCTGGTTGTCTTGATTTTTACAAATCAGGAGACTGAAGTTCATTTATGATATGAGTTCTTTAGCCAGAAATGATATTATTTGCCCGAGACCACAGAGCCATTGGGTGTAGAGCCAGGGTCTGATTCTGAAGTGCACACTCTTCTCCGTGACGTCGTGAAGTCTTGTGTTGGGTCATCAATCCCAGCCTGAAAAGCCAAACTATCTTTATGCCTTATTTACTTTTGTGGTAGCTTTTGGCAGGTAGTCTTGACTTAGGAAACCTAAGTAATGACACTTTGCCCTGTAATTGGGTGTGATTGTCCGTCTCATCTACTTCTTACTGCTATCTCTGTGATGCATCCGTCTGCCCTTCAACTCATTTTGGCTGAGACACGGGACTCCGGTCTTCCTTTTTAAATCGAATTTGGTGAGAATTCAGACAGATCATTAGGTCTGTGGCTTCTCTGTATGCACGTCTATGTGAGTGCGCCAACATGCACTCACAGGCAAGCTCCACGGAGCGAAATCTTACCAATGAAGTTTTCTTATAAAGGCAAAAAGTGGTGGTGAACTGGTCAGTACATTTTTAAAGGGGAATTGGCTGTAAGCGTTCCCTCCCAGGGCAGCCTTGGGTTCACTAATATGAGGCCCCTGTATTTCTTCTTTCCAGAGTCGCTCTCCGGGGTGACTTGACTCTTGCTTCCCCACTTCCTATATCGGTCCTCTGCAGTCTTCCCTCTGACACTTAGGGCATTATTCTGGAGTCTTCCTCTCCCTTAGTCCCACTTCAGCTCCACCAGCAAGGCCTGTCATTCTATCTTAAAGTATTTGATTAACCCAGAAATACATCTTGAATGTACCGACTGTCCCTCATCCACTCATCACTGCTTTAGGGTGTCCTCTCCCGCCGTGGCCGGTGCCGGAACACCCCGACTGCTGGTGTCTGTCCCTCCTCTATTTCTCTCCTTTCCTCTCCCACCCACATTCTCCTGCCTTTAAAAAAGCTTATAACATATTCAGCCTCAAAATGAGACACTGACATGCGCTACAACATGGATAAAGCTTGAGGATATTTTGCTAAGTGAAATCAGCCAATCAGACACATAGTGTGTGACTGCTTACACTAGGTGCCTAGAGACGTCAAATTCATAGAGTTGGAAGGTCGATGGAGGTTGCCAGGGGCTGGGTGGGGGAGGGAGAATGGGGAGTTATAGTTTAATAGGTACAAAGTTTCAGTTTTGCTAGATGAAAACGTCCCAGGGATCAGTTGTAGAACAATGTGAATTAATGTACTTAATGCTACTGAACTGTGCACTTCAAAAGAGTCAAGATGATACATTTTACGTTATGTGTATTTCACCACCATTTTAAAGAAGCTTAGAATGGCTCCAAAGTTTCTGTTTTGGGTGATGGTTGCACGGCTCTGCCTGCCGCTATAACCACAGCACGGCACACTTTCACATGGATGAATTGCATGGCGCGTGGATGGCATCTCAATAAAACTGGTCTCTCTCTTATTTTAAACCACCTTTTTAATATCTATCAGGCCTGACACCACCCTGAGCCAGGCCAGTGTCATTCTGTTTAAAACTGAAGTTCCCCAGGAAGACCTTGGTTTGGTTGTGCCCGTGGACGGTGAAGGACCCACTAGCAGCAGTAGTTGTTTTAAGATGATTTATTTTTCTTTGAAAATGTAAAGTTGGTATTGAGCATGACAGAACCATCATGAGTCTGCTGCGTGGTCTGGCCAACCCCGTTCTTCTCTGGCACCAGTGTTTTTGGACCCATTTGTCCTCCATGCATCCATCCATTTGTTTATTCTTTCATTCATTCCTGCAATGTTGAGCCTCTCTGTGGAGAGTGAGACATATCTGTCACAATGTGGAGCTGAAATTTAGGCATATCCTCTCAGACCTTCCTTGCTTGGCATAGTTTACTTAGGAGTAAAAATATATAAAACACAGAGGAATAACATCAACAGGAATGTTGCATAATTCATATGAAGAAAATCACTAAAACTTATTGACAAAAAAGAAGCCTTGAATAAGTGGAGATGCGTGCCACCGTTTTCACTCAGTGTGACAGACGTTGGTTTTTCCCACAAGAATGTATCATCTCACCCCATTCCAGTCAGCATCTCAGCTGTGGCTTGCTTGCTTTCTTCTTTTTTTGGAATGTGTCAAATTATTCTCAAATTCTTGAAGAATAAGCTGGCTGGAATTGCAAAGAAAATTTTGAAAATGATGTATAATCAGAGGAGATTTGCATTTCCAGATAGAAGATGTACTCCAATTATGCTAATTACGACCACGTGGTTATCAGTGCAGGAACAGACTGTTGAATGGAACAGAAGAGTCTACAAGCAGAGACTAATATGGACGAGGACTTCGGGGATGATGAAGGCCAAGGATGAATTATTTAATAAATTCTAAATTTGTACTTGGAAAAAATACAATTACAGCCTTTCCTCACACAATATACCAAAATAAATTTTTGGTTGGATTAAAGAGTTTAAATGCAAAAACTACTGCCATAAAAAATAAAAACGAGGAAGAATTGTAGATAACTCTGTGACAGTAAGTGGACTTACCGACAGAAAATTCCAGAGAGGGGAAATGTGTAATTACTTAAAATTAACATGTCTAAAAGTAAGAAAACTTCTCCAAAAAAATAAATGCTGAGAAAAAAATCTTGGAAGAATATGCAGCAAAGTACAAATTTGGCTAATAAATAAATAAGAACAGTGCTAAAACCCTAGTAGAAAAATTGAGAAAGGACATAAGCAGGCAGTTACTAGAAGGAAATACAGATAGCTAATAAACATGGAAATGTTTTCAACCTTTCAGCAGCTCCCCCTTTACTGAAAGAAATACATTTTATATGATGGTCTCCGTGTGCTCATTAAGAGAATCATGTTTTCAAAGAACCTTTAAGATGCTAATGTTTATTGTAATGTTAATTGAAATGGGACAAAATTTTATATCCAAATTTGTTAAACAAAGAGAACTATACAGGAAAAAAATGGCAAAGGCATTCACTGAAAGTTTAATAATGCTGTTAGAAAGAAAAAAAACCTAGTTCTCAATTTGGGCTCTTCAGGACTCCATAGGCAGAGATGTAGATTGGTGTAACTTTTTGTTAAAGCAATACGACTGGTCATACTGGGACCTTAAAAGGTCATTCAACATTGTCCCAGGAGTTTCTTTCTGAGAATCCCTCCCCATGGACTAATCAGAGATGTAGACACTGGTATGTGGATGTGTTAGTTTATCAATGGAAGTTTAAAACTTAGAAAGAAGATATAAATCCAGAATAGGGGATTGTTTGAAGAAATGGTGTTAAATGTACTCGACATAATGTGTCATTAAAAGGAGATGTAAGATTATAAATATGATATGTTTACATTGTGATAAAGAATGTGTATGCTTAGACAATATATTGGAAGGAAAGAGACCAAAATATTAATCATGGTTATATATGTTTGGTGGGATTGTTGGCAACTTTAATTACCTTTTTTGTATCTTTATGTGTTTTCTGTATATTTTCTCTGAGCATTTATTAGTTTTATAATCAGAATCCTGGTCTCATGGAATACTTAGTATTTAAACCAGGAATTCAGTGATATTTCAGGAAGTATAGAACTTGAGGCTATTAATATGTAGCTGTTAATGTTCTTAAGAAATTGAGGAAGGAAATCTTGCTCTCAACCAGTTAAGGATTTATACCTACTTCCTTAGACCTGATGGAGATTGGATGTAAGACCTGAAAGGTAAGTAGTTGAGGGAGTTTCCATTCCTCCTGGAGATGCATTGAAGATCATTGGAATGGGGGATATGTTTTAGGAGTTGAAGTAAATTCTGTCGTGAGGGACTGAAGATCAATATAGAAATGTCTCTCTCTCTCTTTTTTTTATTTCCAATGACAGTTGAGGAAGAAAGATAGATCATTATTCACTGCCTATTTGGAGGCTGTTCACGAGCTGCTTTTAAAAACCAGTGCACGGATCAGCAACTTTCTGCCATTTCTTCAGCTGGCCAGTTCCAGTGGATCCATTTAATTAGATTTCCATGTGGCATCTGTAGCCCCAGTAAATTCAAATAATTAAGCTTCATGATTTCTTGTGTGTTATAAATGTCACTAAAATTGCTGTTGCAGAACAGATGATTTCTTCCATAATGGCAATTTCTGTCATAAATTGTTTCATCACTTACAATGATGAGAACTTTGAAATAATTTCTTAAAATTGTACTCAATTGCATAACTGGTTTCTTTGCATTGGATCTTCTTACCCATTTTTCTTCTTCTTTCCTCAATCCTATTTGTGGTAGCTGACTTGCCTTTTGTATAGAGAAGGCCATGGGCAAATGCTCTCAAGGATCTGGGTGCCCAGATGGGGAGGTGTGCGGAAAGAAGGTGGGCTCCTGTTCCTTCAGTGAGGAAGCCCTGCTGGGTCTGTGGGGTAGATCTCACCTGGAAGCATGCATGAGAAAGGTTCTTGGGGGACAAGGGCTGGCCTGTGGGGTCATCCATCAGTAACGGAAGGCCTTGCGAGGGGTTTGCTGTGGCTCTTCATTCTCTTGGGAAGTAGCCCAGTGCTAGTGGCCTGCAGGACATGGTCACCACAGTGGGTGGGCCTGGCCTCTCTAGTCATTTGGAGGATCTCTCCAGATGTTGGTGACCCCTAAGTGAGCTGACAGTTTTCAAGAACATGGGCTGTGTTTAGAATAGGCTTAGGTGCTGTGGACACGCACCTTTATCTCCTGCTCTCCTCTGTAAAATATGTTATGCCTCCCTAGCCCAGCGCTTGGGGCTTCATCTGGCTCCCATCTGTCCTGTTCATTCTAGTGCACGATTCCCTCCCACCAGGTGAGATTACTGTTCATCTCATGTTACTATTATTGCTAACTGGAAACAACTTGAAAACCCCTTCCGTTTCAGCAATAAATGTTGTCATTCTTCAAGTCCATCCCCAGTGCCATCTCACCTTTGGAACTTTTCTCAAATTCCAAAGCCACAAGCAGTGGCTCTGACCCCCGAAGATGCTGCATTGTTTGTATCTCTCTCTGGGGCAGGTGTTATATTCTGCCTTGTAATGTGACTATTTGTGGTTATCTTTTTCCCTTCCTCATGGTGGGAAACCATCTGACTCATCTTTGGTTTCTAAGAAAGACAAATAATCGTGCCTGTTTGTGGCTTGAATGAAATACCTTTTAGAGATGTTGACCTTGGACAAATCCACAAGGGGGCGGGCCTTACAGGAATTGACCCAGGGTGGTGGTCAGCCAAGGGTATAGTCTGGCAACCGATGAATTCATGAAAATGTGTTTTTTGTTTTTCAATTTCTAAAATCATTTTTAAATTGTTTATTTTCATTAATGTTAAAAATATTTATTTTAAAAATTATGATAGTATGTATAACAAAAATAATATTTTAACCATCATAAAGTATGCAAGTTCAGTGATAGTAAGAGAAACCATCCTCCCCGTCCATCTCCAGGACTCCCTCATCTTGCAAAACAGAGAAACATCTCCCCTTTCACCCCTGCTCCTGACAATTACCGTTCTACTTTCGGTCTCTATGACTCTGACTAGACTAAGTCCCTCATATCAATAGACTCATATAGTATTTGTCCTTTTGTGACTGGCTCATGCCATCCAGCATAATGCCTTCAAGGTTCATGCATATTGTGGTTTGTGTCAGAATATGCTTCCTTTGTAGGGCTGAATAATATTCCACTGTACGAACATAACACGTTTATCCATTTATTTGTTGATGCGTATTTGGGTTGCTTCCACCTTTTGGCTATTGTGAATAATGCTGCCGTGAACGTGGGTGTACAAATATGTTTTTGAGTTCCTGCTTCCTTTTGGGTTACATACCCAGAATTGAATTGCTGGGTCCTGTGATAATTTTATGTTTAATTTTTGAGGAACTGCCAAACTGTTTTCCATAGTGGCTGCACCACTTTACATTCATGCCAGCAGTTATAATATTTTTATTTCATATATGATGGGAACTGAGCTCCAAGAAATTACATATTCATCCAGGCTCATGTTACTAGTAAGTGACTGAACTGATGCATAAGCCCAAGGGTGCCTATTTTAAAGGCATGTGCTCAGTGATGTCCTGAACTGTGTATTCCAGGACTGTGTGGTTGCTGGTAACAGAAAACCTCTGAAAATGCCTTTTCTTACTTAATAGTCTGAAGGCATGTAGCTGCTATTATTGTCTCAGTGGCTCAACAATATCAGCAAAAATGGCTCTGATTCTCTGGATCTTTCCCTTCTGACTTGCTCATTGCCTCCTGTTTACAGGATGGATGTTACAGTTCCAAGCACCACATCCATGTGAAGACATGAGAAGGAATAAAGGCCAAGCCAGCTGGGACTGTCTTTTCTTAGAATCAGAAGACAAAGCTTTCCTAGAAGCCCTGGAACAGATTCCTCAGATGTTGCAGGGGCTGGAACTCGGTTGTATGATGACCCCTCAGTGGAAGGGAAGCTGACTATTCAGCCTCTGCTGTGGGAGGCAGTAAGGGGAAAGGGAGTGTGCGGTGGCTCTCAGGCACCTGCTCGACAGTCTGCCGCACTATGTGCTTCCAGAGGAATCTATGATTTGTTCCTCCATACTTAGAATCCCAAAGCCAAAATGAGGGTAACCAAGCTCCTTGACTCAATTTTAACTGGAAACAAATTTTTCATTAAATTCTTCCCAGACCAAGAAAGGCTTACACAGTACTAAAAATACCAGGAATGATGGATAAAGATTTAAGTGAAATCACTTGGTAGCTCGTAAAGTGTTGCACAAATGTAGTTCACTGGACTGTGGGCTTCTGGGGCCGAAGCTGTGTCTCACTGCTGCTGAATGCCCAGAGCCCAGCACAGGCCCCGAGACATCGTAGGCAGAAAACCAGGTGCTCACAGAATTGGCTGGAGCATCATTTTAATGTGCCAGTGGTGAAAACGCTTCCAGACACTGACTTCCCTGCAGAAGCCAAAGCTGTCTGGGCTTTGACTGAGTGTGAGCGGGGGTGATAGATTTTCCATTTTGTCCACATTAGAAAAAACCTTTGGTATGTTCAATAATATGCCATGAGTACATTTAAATCAAAATTTAAATTCCTCATAAATACATGGCTGGCAGAAATCAGTTGCCAGCAGTGCCATCTCTTTAAGAGGGATCACCTGCCACATGGCTCTGTGCTGGATGCCGAATGCACACCAGTGTGTTAAGATTGGCATCATGTCTTTATCATCTTCATTGACCACTATTTGCTGGCTGCCTGGGGGGAACAGTGACTGTTCATTATGAGATGATTTCCGGAGGACCTGGCTTTTCTGGCCTGATCAAGGCAGACGTGTGAGAATTGAAGAATGCGCTTCACAAGCTATCCTAGGAACGACTGCATCGCTAGAGAGGTTGTGTGTGCCCAAATCCTAGGCCAATCCCAGTGCACAATATTGCTTCTTTTAATCTCTACCACAACATTGTAAGGTTTATGTGGCAAATGTGGGATTTAAATACGTGTCTTTCATCTCTGTAGCTGAGGTTTTATTTTCTCATATGGGTTATGGGTGGATCTCGGGGGGCTAGAACAATTAAGGTGTCAGTGTGGGCTGAGGATTGAAATGTGGAGTAAGAGCCCAGGGTTTAGACCACAGCTCTGACAGAGACGGCAAGACTTTGGAAAAGCCCCATCCCTTGTCTGGGCCTCAGTCTCTTAATCTGTGACTGACATGGGAAGGCTGAATTGATTAAGCCAAATCAGACTGACTGGGTGCTTCCTGTGTGCTGGGGGTGTTCTGGGCACTGAGGGTATAACATTGAACAAGCTGAACTCATTCCTGCCTTCAAGGAGCTTACCTTCTAGCAGAGGAGACAGCTGTTAAAGAATTAACCAAATAGGTAGAGTTGTGATCAGTGCTATAAAAGGAAAAGTGCAATAGGATTCTATGTATTTTACATTCATATAGTTACTTACATTTATATTATATAGCCTATTTACATACATTATATTGTATTCAAGGCACAATATAAGGTGTGTTATGTATAATGAGAGAACTGATGTACTGGGGGTGAGGGTGGGGCTGGCTGGCAAGGCTTCATTGAGAAAGCGGTGCCTGGAATAGAGATGAAAGATGCACAGGAGCAAAGAGCTATGAGGGGCGTGGTCTCAGATGCACCCCCAGAGGTGGAGCACCTCCTGAGAAGGTGGGAATCGTGCTCCATTGCAGGAACTGGAAGAAGGAGACCCATCTCACAGAATGAGTGAGGAGGAGAAAAGCAGAAAGACCACAGGAAAAATAGTAGGGACTTGCATTTATCCTATGAGTCAAAGGAGATTCTCCCAGGGTTTTAAGTCCGGAGTGCCGTGACCACATGTAAGTTTTTGAAAGGGCATTCTTGTTTTTTTGAAAAGGCATTCTTGTTGCAATAGGGGAGTGAGATTGGAGGGGAGCCAGAATAGCTGTGGGACCTCCAGCATGGAGGGGAGGACTGCTGCTGGCTTGGATTCAGGTGCCACCAGCAGAGATGCAAGAAGTTGAGGCCTGGAGAGAGATCAGGCGGTGGAGCTGATAGCGGTTGGTATTTCCTCAAGGTGGGGGAATGAGGGAAAAGGTGTGAAGGCAGTGTCCACAATTCAGACTGGTCCTCTGCGTGGGTGGGCGGCTAGGGACCGGTGAGGAGAGGCGGCTGGGGAATCAGCAGGCCGGCGGCAGGACCCTGAGGGGGTCACTTAACGC
The DNA here is from genome assembly GCF_040802235.1 of Manis javanica. Lineage (NCBI taxonomy): Eukaryota > Metazoa > Chordata > Mammalia > Pholidota > Manidae > Manis > Manis javanica. Next base: position 84,733,301 of record NC_133169.1, on the reverse strand, counting down.
CTGATGCTGGGGGTTCACTCTTCTAAAGCACTTTTGAGAGAGGACATAAAACTCCTGTTCGGGGAACAGAGATCCCCTGCATTTTCAGTGAGAGATGCAGAGTGTGGATGGTGACGCACACGCAGTAAGGTATCTTAGATCCCCTGAATCCCAGCAAAGTACAGGTAAACCCGGAGGAGTTGGGGGACTTGCATGCAGACTGCTCCCCATGTGACCATCTCTCTTGGTGGACTGTGACAGCTCCTAACTGGCGCTTCGTCATTCCATTTTCCCACCCGACTTTCCTAGTGAAACACAGATGTGATTTCATCTTAGAATCCCTCTTGCTTAACACCTCTGAAGGCCCTTTGCTATGTGAAGGACCCAACTGACCTTGTCAGCTCACTTCTACCACTGCCCTCTCTACGTGCACCAACCCGTTTGTAAGCTGAACCCAGCTCAGGGTATGAGCAGATTAGTATGTCTGCTGGCAGTCCTACAGAGTGGATCGTGGTAGGTCACGGCTTGGCGCATGCATGCAAAGCCCTGGAATGGACAGAAATGGGACCCTGGGCTCTGTAGTGCAGGGAGGTCACTCCTGGCACAGCAATGACTTAGGACATGGAACCTAGACTTTGGCCAGGATGGTAGGACTTGCTGAGTAGTCCAAGTATTGCCTTTTGTGAAGGTTTAAATTGTTCCTGCCTGGGTTCTGAGGTGGTTGGAGGTAGTGGTGAGGACCCCCGTTCTGGTGGGGATCGTACTCCCGGGGGGTGTCTGTGCTCACTGACCTCTGGATAGACCTGCGTGGCAAAACAAGGAACACAAAGGGGAGCTTGGCTCTCCCCTGAATTCTTGGCTTGTTCGTAAGTAAACCTGGCACTGCTTATTTGTTTCTTCCAGAGGAAACTAGAGAAACTCAACTTTGTTTTCAAGTGGGCCTTGAGGAGACTTGTGGCACAGTTCCCATTGCTTTGAGCCCTGAGCACGACAGGCAGTGACCATAGTGTTTTAGTTAAGGTAATGCTGGCTACTCTAAGAGATAAATCCCCAAATCTCAGTGGGTTAGGGGAAGGCTCTGCTTCTCAGAGTCCTTCAGAGACCCAAGTTTTTGGAGCATTTATGTTTTAACATGTGTCCACTGGCAAATGGGGAAAGGGACGGCACGGAGCATACATGCCTACTTCTTCTAACCATTTAACTTGGAGGGACGTACATGATGACTTCTGCTCACTTTGTCAGTGAGGATCAGTTCGCACGGTGTCACCTAGATGCACAGGGGGCTGGGAAGTGAAGTCCATGTCCTCTCAGCTGCTTCCCAGGAACACCCCTAGTCCATGAAAGGGGAACAAGAGTCTTCGGTGGGCCACTAGCTCTCTCTGCTGCACAGAGCAAGACTGTGGTTCACCGTCCAGGTCGGTGGCCATGGACTCCCTGGAGACTGTGTGCCTTGCAGAGATACCAGCACTTGTTTAAGGTGTTGTTCAGGCAGAGCCCATCAATAAGGCGGAGCCAGCCTGTGAAGGATTAGTTGCGAGCTTACATATTTTACTCTGAGGAAGTCCTTGAAATCACTGGGTGAGACTTGGGGAGGCTGGAGGTCTTACATTATGTTGGGGCAGGTGCTGGGGAAAGGCCCCTGTGTTGATGATGTTTTAAAAACTGAGGCTGCATGTAATAAGACTTTTCAGTGCTTTTCTAGAGGAGATGAACCAAATTCTTTAAGTAGAAATATCCAGGGAATGTAGGAGAATGTCAGGTTGCCATTGTTGGAAACATCCCTCGGAAACATGCCACTGTCTAGTTCTCATTCTGTTCTTATTGGCAAATTTCTGACCAGAGCATTGGTGTCGTGGGAGGCCTTGCGCAGCTTGAAGGGGCCTCCTGGGTGATGGCTGGCTCTCGATCATGGATACTCCTGTTGTATATGAATACATTAGCAGACACTCTTAAGTCATAAACTGGTCTTTTGTTTGTTCCGAAGGATTGAATTAATTCTTCAGCTCATCTCCACGGCCAAACTGAGGGCCAGAGCTCACTTCAGGTCACTCTGTAAAGCTTCACCAAAAAGCCCTTATTTATTTTGCAGATATCAGTTGATACCCAGGTCGTATACCATGTCTGAAGAGTCCCTGAAAGGCTGTGCATCCAGGTAGGGTGTCCAGAATTCCTCATATTTCCCTCTATATTTGAGAGCAAATAGTCAATAATCTGTTACTGGGTGGATTGCAGTTGATATATAAAAAGGTTATGGCATGGTATATAGAGATTAGAAATAAAAATAAAACAAATGCAATGATGATCGGCAGCAAACATTTATTGATCACTCACTATTGATCAGGCAGTTTAACTGCACGTGCTTTACTGTTGTCATTTGTATTTTATGGATGCAGAAACTATGGTAATTATCCCGAGGTGGTAAGGGGGAAATGCAGCTGTGCCAGGGTTGGTCTCTGGCTGTTGGATCTAGCACCTGACTTCTGCATAGGCACTGGGCTAGAATGAATTTGTGGGAGACCAGAAGCATGCCAGGAACTAGGTTTTCTGATCCCCATCAGTTTATCGGTATTGATTGTACTCTCATTTTTCTGCCAGCCTTTATTTTTGTTGTTGTTCTGGAATGTACCCATAACAATATAGCAGAGGGGGCATACACACCCTAAAAGGAGTTTGAAGATCTGGGGAGTTTAACCTGAAGCAGCTACTCAGGTAGGAAATGTCTTGGAAGTGACTTTAAAAAATCTTAACCAATTATGTGAACATTGCTTTCTATTTCATAATATAGAAAAACATTTTCTCCTTTCTAAATTTCCATGTAAAACTGATGTTCCAGAAAAGACACTGCATTATTTTGTAGTGTGCTGCACTCTCTGGCAAAATGCAGGGCGCTGCTAGGGGTGAGCAGTCCCCAGCTTGAGAAGCTTCAATACATCGTCGTTAGCTAATACAGAGGTTACAGATGTGTCATTCAGGAACTGGGCTGTGAACGTGGCTGCTTGAGCAAACCTCAGCACTCTGCAGGGCTGTGCTACACTGTGATTCATCAACATTATTAGAGTTACTATTTGCTTTAGAAAATGCAAACCATATTTCTTTTTTTTCTTGGAGATGAATTTGGCAGCAGAATTCCAGGTCATTCTCTTTTGTGGAGCAGGTTGGGAAGGTTGTTTGCCTGGGAAGGTACACATGTGAGCAGAAGCTATATTGTAGTGGGATATATTTGTGTCAAATATTTTTGCTGGGTCTCCAGCATCATGGACTTTTGCCATACCAATGGCTTTATGGGACTCCGGAAAATAAACAACCAGGGAAGATCAATAAGTACATCAGTAATAAATATGTCTTCCCTAGGTAAGGCCATCCATTGTGCGAAACCCAATCTTAAGTGTTAGTTTAAAATATTAGCCTTGTGAAAGCATTCTAGAAATGGTCGATAGAAAGGGCCCCCTAGCATCTTTATAAGCGTAATATTTCATACTTATGAATGTAGATAGACCCTTTGGTAAAGCGCGTTTTGATAACAGAAGACTGCCTTCTAAAACTCAATTTTATTGAGGAATAATTTTCGTGTAATACAATGTGCCCATTTTAAGTATACACCTTCAGTTTTAACAAATGTATACATCCACATAAATACCACCACAATTTTAAGATTTAGAATATTTCTATTACAATAAGTTGCCTCTGGCTTCTTTACAGTCAGTCCCTGAGCCCCAGGAGATCTGATCTACTTTTTGTCACAGTAGGGAAGTTTTGCCATATAAATGAAACCATATTATATGTAATGTCTGGCATCTTTCTCTTAGCATAATCTTTAAAAAATTTGTTCATGTCATTGTATGTGTTGTATGTGTTAGTAATTCATTATTTTTTATTGCTGACTAGTATTCCATTATATGGGTGTAACATAATTTGTTGATTAATCAGTTGTTGGACTTTTGGGTTGTTTCTAATTTGGGATTATTATGGATAAATTTGCCATTAGCATTCATGTACAAAGTTGAGGACATATGTTTCAGTTTTCCTTGGGTTAATACCTAGAAGTAGAATTGCTGAGTTGTATTTATAGGTCAATTGAATAGAATACAGAGTCCAGAAATAGGCCCTACACATATGTGTTCAGCTGATTCTTTTTCCAAAACCAAAATGCCAAGATAATTCACTGAAGAAAGGGCAGACTTTTCAACAAATAGTGCTAGAACAACTAGATAGCTGAAAAAAAAAATAGAAGGGAGAAAATGAACCTTGTCCTATGCCTCACATCATATAAAAAAATAGCTTGAAACAGATTATACACTGATGTGTAAAAATAAAATGTAAAGCTATAAAACTTCTAGAAGAAAACATAGGAAAAAATCTTCATTACCTTGAAGTAGGCGAAGGTATTTTAGATAGGACACAGAAAGCACTTATCATATATAAAAAATTAGATTAGACATTGTCACCATAAAAAACTTATGCTCTTTGAAAGACCCCCCCCATTAATAAAATGAAAAAACAAGTCACAGGCTGGGAGAAAATATATGTATTATGTGTGTGTGTGTGTGTGTGTGTGTGTGTGTGTGTGTGTATGACAAAAGACTTAAATGTGGAGTATGTTAAAAAATATTATGACTTCATAATGAGAAGACAACCCAATTAGGACATGGGCAAAGGCTCTGAACAAAAACTTCACCAAATGAGATCTTCAGATGGCCAACAAACACATGAAAAGAAACTGAAAACCATTAGTCATCAGGGAAATGAAAAGTAAAGCCATAATAATAGACTACTTTAAATCCACTATTCCATGATTACTGGGTAACATTCAAAAGACTGACAATACCTGGTGTCGGTGAGGGCGTGGAACACCTGGAACTCTTACAGATTACTGCCAAGATAGTGAAATCACTTTTGGAAAATGTTTGGCACTTTCTTATTCATATTATTTTTGGAAGCCTTCTGATTTTTTCAATGAGTTACAACTTGCTTCCTCCACTGTACATTTTATTTTCTTTCCCCCAGTTTTACAGCTTTTTAGGCAGAGTAATACATTTTTTTGAGTCCTGAGTATTGTTATTTTTGAGCAGGATTATATAAAGCTATCATTTTTGCTCTTCTGCTTAAGTCAAGGCAATATCAGAGAAAGCAGTACTACACAGGGAGAGTTAAAAAGTTAAAACATATTTTCAACAAGATAATTACTATAAGGAAAACACTGAGTATATATGACAGTGTGGGTTCTGACAGCCCATGTAGTTATTTCCGGAGCTCTTTGTATCTTTGTGTGGATCAGTATCTACATCTGATATAGTTATTTTGCTGTCTGAAGTATTTCCTTTAACATTTCTTGTATCAGGTCTGCTAGTGAGGAATTCTTTCAGCTTTCATTTGTCTGAAAAAATCTTTATTTCAACTATATTTTCCAAACATTTTTGCTGGGTATAGAATTGTAGGTTGACAGCTTTTTCTTTCAGTATTGTAAAGATGTTGCTCCTTTGTGTTCTTGTTTGCATTGTTTCCATCGAGAAATGTATTCTTTTCCTTTCAACTTGTCCCTCTGTATGTAAAGAAAGAAACGTCTTTTTTCCCCTGGCTACTTTTAAGATTTTCTCTTGGCCGCTGGTTTTGAGCAAATGATTGTGATGAACTTCAGATGGTTTTCTTCATGTTTCTAGTGCTTCAGGTCCATTGAGATTTTTGAATATGTGGGTTTATAATTTTTATCTGCTTAGGTTTCTGAGAGCTAACAAAATGACCTGAGATTTTAGGATATTTAAGAATATGCGATTTGTCCGGGTTGCCAAGGTAACAGTTGAGTGTGCTAGCTAATGAATTTTTATTCAGTTGGAACAGTGGGGAAGTGAATGAATGTGGTTCAGAGAATTTTTTTTTTCCATAAGCAAGGTGGGCTTGCTGCCAGACTCTGAGTTAAGAAAATGAGGACCTTCATTTTAATTTTGACTCATTTGAGCAATGGATGAGTTATAGATACTTGCTTGTGGCTTTCTGGCTCAGTGCTAATTGGGGTATGTGGTGAAGGACTTGTCTGGACCAAGGAATGGTTGCCTGTTTATCCCATTATGGGGATCTAGGCAGTTCTCGCTGTTCTTTACAATGGAAGGAGAAGGAGAGACCTAGCTGTCACCCTGATCCCGTTCTAGAGGACCCCTCTCACTACCTTTGGTGCATGTCACTCTACTCTGGGCCTATGGAGTTCATAGTTTCCCCCACTGTTAGTAGCCTTCAATAGCCACACAAACACATGTGTTGGATTTCTCCTTTGCTGTCAAAAATTCTATTCTATTAAAAAAGCCAGGCCAGAGGTTACCAATAGCACTGATAAAACTCAGAAGTATCTGTGTGCTTGTAAAAGGAAGGGACTGCCTTTTATGATAGAAGTCTCAGAACATTTGGGACCTTCTCTATCTGTCTTGCCTTTTTCCAGGAATTATTTGTGAATCTCTATTTACATATTTATTCTGAAATAACTTTTTCCTTACCTATTGATATTTAACCCTCTAAATGGCTCATATCCTCTAATCAGGACTTAGTAATGTCACCCTGTATCTTCTCTTGTATATACTTACAACTGCTGGTTCCCAAATCTCAGTGTTTCTCTGGTCTAATCAAATGCTCGTTTGTGGATTCAGGCCACATTCAGAATCAAGGAGGCCTGTGGTTGAACAGACTTTGATCAGCAAAGCTACAGTACACAGGGGGCATGTCCTTGAGGAATATCCTCCAGTTAGTACGAGGGAGAGAAATACTGGGGACCTTCCATGACACTGTTTAGCACCAGCGTATGCAGCAATTGAAGCTCTGGACCTTAGGGGTTAAAATAAGAATTCTTGGAAAATCTTTTTTAATATCTTCCAGGAACACAGAACACTTATCACAGGAATTACTGAAAAATGTAAATCTCTGTTGTTTTCTTTCCCCAGTGATGTAATTGATAGCTAGACACACAGTCACACCCCAATTTAAAAAAATTTCTCCAGCAATAAATCATGACCAGAGGGTATTTTCGATGTTTAGACACCAGCAAGAGAATGTCTTCCATTTAATATAGGGAAATGTAAACAGAGCAAGCAGTTCCTTTTTTTTTTCAGGTTTTAAAATCATTAATAAAGATGTCTTTACTCTCAAAGGGAAGGGTGGTGAGCAGTCACATTTTTATTATTCTACTGAATAAGTGAATTTACCCAGCACATAAATTAACAAATGCATTTTCTCCCTGCAGCACATGCTGACATTTTCCTGCAGATGGCTCAGCAGAAGGGGAAACGAGAAAGGTGGTTCGTGACAAAGGACAGGCATGTTTGGTCATTGTCTGTCACCACTCAGACACTGGCCTGCTCGCCTCTCTCGCCCGGTCAGTGAGTTTGCTGGGAAGCCAAGGGCTTGAGACAGAAGGATGGGGTGGGGACAGGAAAGAGGGCAAACCTGCCTGGTCCTCTTCTATATTAAATTTGTTTGTACCGTTATGAGTTGGAGAAGAGATTTCCCTTATTTTCTTTCCATTTGGAATCATTTCTCCTAGTTTGTCTACAGATGATTTTTTCTTGATTAGTTGGGGACAGGCTATTGGATCTGCAAATACTCAAATTTTGGTTTCAGGCAAATTGGAGACAGGATTTAGAAAGAACAGGTGGGTAGAGTGGGGGTGATCTCTGTTAAAAATCATAAGCAGGTGGATACAGAGTTGAGTAAATCAGCCTCTTGTCACCCACACATTTGCTGGACCTTTGTGAATGACAAATTCGTTGTTTACGGGAACAGGTAGGGGCTCAGTATGAGTTGTTTGGTATTTCAGAGTTTTGAGGGGTGAAGGTTCATTCAGGTATTTGGGACTGAGGTCTGTCTGTCTAGAGGCAGAAGATCTCCATAGAAGACTGTGAAGTCTGGGCGTGGCACAGCTCCCTCCAAAGGGGGTGGTTTCAGAGAAGCCAGGAGTGTGGCTCAGGTCTTGGGTGGAGGACTGCGGTCTGTGCTTGTGTGTGCTGGAACCCCCTCCGGGAGCCGGGAGTGAGTCGGTGTGGCAAATAAGAACCTTTAGAATGGCAGGACAGGATCTGCTGGGGCTACCCAGTTGTGTGAATATAAATCCCATCCATTTATCTACTCATCTGTTGATTGTCAGCTTATTAAAAATGTTTAATGTCAAAATCACTTTTGAAATAAAAGATGTTAGTAAAATCATGGATTTGGTATATACGTAGGTGGTTTTTGCTTGTGATTTTATTTTCTTTTTCGTGTCACAAGCAAAAGAGAATCAGTGTGCATTAAAATTTTTTTTTGAGAGTTCATCTCTAGAATGCAGTAGAATCCTGAGGAGAAAAAACTCAAGCTGGACTAAGAGTGCTTACACCGGTCCGTGGGAAGTGCTGTGGTCCTGTAGTCAACAGAACTGACTGAGAAGAGAAGACGTTGAGCTAATGTCCTTATTTACAAAGTGGGGTAATAGCAGATACCTGTGCTACAAAGGATTAAATGAGGTGACGGCTGCAGGCTCTTGGCACAGCACCCACAAAAAATGAACTCTTTAAGATTTTATAAAAATAGGAACAGACAAAACATGTTTTGTTCAAAAGTAACTTTTTCCACTGAACGCTAGACTTTGGATAGCTTTCTGTGGTAGAACATACAGGTCTGGTCAGATGATCAGGGTACACTTGGACTCTAGTTTATTTTCCCTATTTTCTGTTGACTGACACTTGGGTCTTCTGCACTTGTCTCCCCTCACAGGACAGTGTGGGACATTCTTGCACGTGTATCTTGGGATGACATCTCCACCTCTTGTGCTTGAGGCCTGTAAAAAGACAGTACAGGCCCCCTGCCTCAGGCCATAGGCCTGGGGGAGCCCCTGCGGCACATTCCCAGGCTCCTCTGATGTGGGGAATTGGAGTCGGTCTGTCCGCTTTGGGCGCCTCAGGGATTCTCAGTGCTTCAGTGGGGTTTCTTCTGGCTGGTCTGGGGATGATGCTTCCCAAGCAGAGACCTCGGGCTTCCCCTGTGCTCCTACCTACAATGAAGTGGACAGGCATGCAGTTGTTTTCTAATTCCTTAAAGTCAAAGTGGCCAGTTTTGTTTGAGAAGCATCTCGCTGCACCTGGCTATCTCCCAGGAGTTTCCTTTTTTCAGGCTTGTCAGCTGTGGAAGGGAAGTCCAGCTAATTTTTCACTCCGGCCCAACTTCTTCCAAAGGGCCTCTTGATGTTCAGGGCTGCACAAGGCATCCCGGCAGCCAGAAATTGGATGACAGCATCGCTGTCCACCGGCCACTTGTCAGTGAGGTCCTGAGACCGAATGGGCCTTTGGGGTGCAAACCTGTGCTCTGATGAATCAGTACTTTCATCTGAGCTGACCACTCTGTAGTCCTGGAAAATGATTGTCTGGTGAGAGAAGTGACAGATGAGGTCACCGTTGCACTGGGCTCTCACACTCCGTCTTCATGACGTGCAGTCATTTCCCTCAACTCTTCATCGTTGGGAGGGACTGTTTATCTTGGGGGTCGTCTGGAGTCCAGGGGCTCAGCCCTGGAGAGCTTCTCTGCCCGCGTTCCTCTTCCTCCTCGGCGACTGGGCGGGCCACTCACTGTGGGGACAATGGCTGGAGACAGCAATGGAAACTCAGAGTCAACTTTTTTGTTTTTAGGTCTGAATAGATTTTTTTTTCCTGGAGGGGGTAAAGTGATGGGATGAAGCGAGGTGTTGGTGTTCTGGGGAGGAGTCATTAATTGTTTTGTTCAGCCTGTTGCCTTATGCGACGTTCACAGACGCGGCCTCACAACAGAGATCAACAGGGCCTGGTTGTCACTAGGAACACTTTACAGATGATAAAATAAGGCTCTTGAGGGGAAGTGATTCATCCAAAGACACCCAGCTGGGTAGGGAGGGAAGCCCCGGGTCTCCTCGCTCCCAGTCCAGGATACAGCCCAGAACAGCATATCGGTCACCCAGAAGGATTGTGTTAAAATGCCAATCGGATCGAGTCTTTTCTCTTTTTGAAATCTCTCAGGGCTCCTTGCTGCCATCAGAGCAAAGCCCAAACTCTTAGCAAGCCCAGTAAGGCCCTTGGGGACCCGGGCCTCCCTCCCTCTCTGTCCCCATCACTGTCACTCTCTCCTCCCCACGCTCTTGCTCCACAGCAGGCTCCACCTTTGCCTCCTGCCCTGTGGATGCCGTTGTCTCTCTGCTCCACCCTTTATCTGTGGATAATCAGGACCCATCCTTCAGGCCCCAGCTCAGAGGCCCCGGCGTCTAGGGAGTCTTGGCTCATCCCAATCTGGGCCAAGTAGCTGTTCCAGCTGCCCACACAGTATGCTCTCCTATCCACTGTATTGCACTGGTGTGGGTCTGCTACTGGGCTTTGTGGGTGGGCACTGTGCCATCCTGTTCTCCCCTGGATTCCCAGTGGGTCCCTGCACTGCACCTACTCCATACCTGTGAGAATCTGTGCTACCACTGGTACCAAGGAGCATGGGAATTTGTGGCTTACTTCTGTTTTTTTCCTAAAGTGAGAAACTAAGAGACATCCTTTTCTGTGGTCCCTAACCTCGGTGTGCCCATCTGTGAAGTGCGGTGTTCTTTTCAAGGTGGCATTTCTGCCTTTCCTTCTGTGTGAACCCCTTCTCCTCCTTGCCTCCAGTCATAGGGCCTCCAAGGAGAAAAGGCTGCCCTCCTGTGTGCACAGGATATCTCTGACCATGCCCTGGGTGGTGTGCATCTGAGAGCTGGTGTGGATGCTACCCGCCTGTCAGGGCAGGGCCGTGAGTAGGAGTCAGTGCCCATCTTGCTTGCATGCTGCGATGAGCCCGAGGCTGAGCAGGGCTCAGTCTATTTAATCCTTGTTGCTTCCATCGAAGCACAGAGATGTCTTCTTGGCCAACTATCCAGTGGGCATGAAATGGAACTTGTTTGGAATAATGAAGCTAATAACAGAACTTGACAGCGATGGTCCATGCAGCCACTGAGATGGTTATCAAAAAGCAGCATTTCCCTGCTTCCTGCAGCCAGCCTGCTCGAAACATCTTAGGAAGGCCCAGTTGTCATGATAAACCTGCATCGCCATCCATTTCCACGGCTGGTTCTACAGAACATCTTGATCAGTTCTTAAAATTAATTATCATTTGGAGCAAGTGAAATGATACCGCCAGAAGATCTTTTTAAACACTAACAGGCACTGCAGTGGACTTTCCAGATAAGGAGAAATCTATCAGCTGGGAGATGTTGTAATAAACTATCAGAGCATGTTGGCTAAGCGCCTGTGAATGCGAATTTCAGGAGCATGATAATAAGGGTATGCAATGGGAAAACTTGAAAAAGTGATAGAGTCTTGGTGAGATGATTTGACTTGTGATGGAGCCTCGGGAAAAAGTTGAGGTTTTTAGTGCTTGAGGGCCCAGACTGGCTCTGTGGTGGCCTAAGGAGGCAGCTCTTGGTGGTCTACTGCTAGGCCACCCAGATGTGATTCATCTTCTCCTCCTGTCCCCAATGCTTGGCCCTGACCTGAAACCTAGTGTCTGCCTGCTAAGTGCTACCCAAGGGCCAGACATCTGTTTTGTTCAGCACTTTGTCCTGAGCCTGGATTTAATAGATAATGAAGGAATGAATGGGATACTCACACTTATGTCCTTTCAACCCAACAGAGAAACAGGAACGTCAACAAGGAAAACAAAACAAACTTTCCAACCCAGCGCTCGTTAGCACAACAGCTAGTCTTCCATGAGCAGGTGCTATATGCCTTTTCGCCATGTAATATTTATTTTGTGCTAATTGCTGTACACACACATCTTAACCCTTATAACAACCTACAAGGTGACCACTATTATGCCATTTTACAGAAAGGGAAAACTGAGGCTCACACAGCTAGGACATGGTGGGTTTGGGAATTGAGCCTAGCCATGCTCTGCATCACTAGGCTGGCCTGCCCCCTCCAGATGCCCTCTGGCCTTCAGCCCAAACCCACAGGGGTTTGGGAGCCTCCTGCCAGTGTATGCAGGACAGCTTCACTGCCCACCTGTGCACTGCTCGCGGGTCTAGGATTTCCCCCGGCAGCGGGGGGCAGGGGCAAGCCTCTTGTCCTCATGGGACTTACAGTCTAGTAAGTCTCGTGACACACTGGAGAAAGCATGGGGGCCCGGCGGTGGCCCGGCAGGGTTCCAGTGGGCTGTGTTCTAAGGTGTGTGTCTGGGGAAGGCATTGGGAAGGAGAAGGGGCTGACCTTCACAGAATGTAAATTGTGTAGCAGGCACGTTGCTGGGGCCTGATCCTCCCACCTGCCGAGGGCGGAAGGTGGAATTATCTTCTCATTTTATAGTTGAGGAAGCCGAGCCTTGGGGAGAGTAAGAACCATGGTCAAGGCCACACGAGTGTAAGTGGGGGAGCTAGGATGACCAGACCATCTAATGCCAGAACCCATGTTCTTTCCTTGACACAAGTTTCAACTTCCCAGGGGAATCAGTCCTTGTGGAGGCCGGTGTCCTTTGCCACCTAACACGGGAGAATGTTTGAACTGCGCATGACCCTAAAAGTCATTCAGTCTAAAAAATGAAGTGAGTGGGGTCTGAGAGGGTCAATCTCTTCTGTACTCGTTGGCCACAGCTGGGAGCTTGAGGCCTTTCCCCTTCTTTCTCTTACTTTGTTCAAGGATGGCTTAGAGTCAAAGACAAACCGTTTATCCCCAAGGGCGAGGTGTGATATGTTTCAAGGTCAAGACCACTCAGGAGGTACTGTGTTCCAGAGGCCCAGCCTGCAAGGCTGCAGGGTCCCAGCAAAGGAGTTTCATCCCTTCTCTCTTGTCTTTGACATCAGTGGGCTGGGGATGGTGGCTGAGCTGTGAGAGGGGGCCCAGATGTGCATCTCTGCAGGTGGGTCTGGGCCCCCGTTTGTCCTCCTTCCCTCTCCCCACTCCTTCCGTCTGGTTGCCAGACTGTGGCCTCGTGGCGGAGCCAGGGGAGGCCCGGGCAGTCTGCCTTCTGTAATGCATGCTGAGTGCCGGGGACACAGCAGCGGGGGGCAGGGGCAAGCCTCTTGTCCTCATGGGACTTACAGTCTAGTAGAAAACAGACGGCAAGTCAGAAAACAAAGCATATGTTTTCAGATAGTGGTAAGTGCTGGGAAGGAAATAAATCAGAATGCAGTGAAGTCACCTTTCAGGAAGATAAAACAGCAATTGCAAGGGCTCCAAGATGGTAGTAGGCTTGGCCTGTTGGAGGGGTGGCAGGGAGGCCGGTGTGGTTGGAGCGAAGTAGGAGAAGGGAGAAAGGTGGGAGAGGGGAGAAAGATGGGAGAGGGGAGAAAGGTGGGAGAGGGGAGAAAGGTGGGAGAGGGGAGGGGGCAAGCAGGTACAGCCCCTCCAGAGCCCTGGTGCGTGGTGGCAGGACTTAGCTGCCCTTCTGAGCACTGGGGAAACCATGGATGGATTTTAAGCTGGGGAGGGATGTGACTTGATATATGTTTCAAATATTCTCAAATTCTTTTCTCCAATGATGCTAGCTAGGCAATGGGCTATTTTCTCATAGAACAGAAATACCTGAGGTCCAGTTCTGTGTTGGGAGAGAATGAGATTTTTACAGAGTCTGGGTGATATTTGCTCCTCTGTGGCGTCACCTGGATCACTAGTATATTATGTGGGAGTTTGAACTCAGGAAAGTAATGCTCTGTGCTTTTCTGTCATCTGCTTTCCCCAGAGACCTTGAGGAGGAGGAGGAGATGAGCTCAGACAGGGTTTAGGCATCCTTGGGTCACCATCTAGTGGGACCACTGAATAGCTCCCTAACATGGTCACCATTTGTGTTTGTGGGTGCACCAGCTAGTAAGTGACTGCAAGAACCCCGGGTCCTGGGTCCCAGGCAGGTATAAGTTATATGATAACGCCCTTCCCTCTGGGTTAAGCCTGTTAGTGCCACCCTTTCTCTGTGCCCTGGCTCTTCCCAGGTTTCTCTTTGGTTGTGAAATGTAGCTTCAAGTAAAACAGCACGGTCTCGTCACCTCTCCCTAGAGAAAAACTGATCAAATGCTCTAAAATAGCCCATTCTCCTAGGACAGGAATTGGTTTAATGTGACAGCTGTGTCGTTGGAGTAAAGATCTTATATGTCTTGTTCCAGGACATATTTCACTGTTAATGATTAAGCTGTTCATTCCATCTCCGAGTTTATTTCAACCATATTTCGACAGCATCCCAGGATGCTATTCATGTGCCACAGTGTTCGGGCACGAGACCTCAGTTCAAGACCAGCTCTGCCACTTACTAGCTTGATGGCCGTAGGCAAATCACTGTTTTTCTGTGAGCTTCAGGCCCTTCAGGTCCTACAGCAGGAGCTGACGGTAGCTGACATTCACACTTCGGGGACCAAAGCACTTCCTTGAATAAATCATTTACTTCTCTTAACAGCCCCGCTTGGCAAGTAGTAGCAGTACTTCCACTTTACAGATGCAAACGCTGACCAACAGCTCAATCACTGGCCAAGGTCACTCAGCTAGAAAGTAGCCGAGTGGAGATTGGAAGCCAAGAGTCTGTGCTCTGAGCACCTAACAGACCCACTCGTGTCACACACATCAATGGAAAATGTGTGCACTGTGCTTACTGCAGTGCCAGCACGGAGCCCCTGCCCAACTTGCCATCTGCCTTCCTCTCATTCTGAAGGCTTGTCCCCTGGGAAGCCTTCTAAGTGGACAGGCAGAAGCTTTGAATCCAAATGGGCTTTTCTGCTGATGGTGACAGTCTCCGGGCCCCCAGCACTCGAGGTGAATGGCGTGCAAAGCCGGGAGGTGTTGACATCGTAAAGCTGGCGGAGAGATGGTGTTCTGCCATGACCCCCAGTCACGTCACCCTTCAGGATTGTGGGCAGGCGTCCACTCTTGCCTGGCCTTCCTGCTGTCCCTGGTGTCCTCGCTCAGTGACACCCACCTCAGCCCCAGAATTAATACCTCCCTCCAGAGGTCCAGTACCTGTGAGGTCTGGCACAGGCACCAAGAGCTGACACCATTTCTGTGCGGCCCTGTCCCGATAAAAGTCTAGGCCCTGGGCCATGGGTTTCATCAGCAACAAGCCTCTTCTGCGGGACGCTGGGCTCCGTGAGTGGGGAGGCCACTCATTTCACCTCCCTGGAGCTGTGGGCAGCCTCTCCGTGGGGCCAGGACAGAAGCCTGGAGGGCAGCAGCTCGTCCAGGCGCTGAACTGGGGGTGATGGAGTTGGCTGGTCGCGGAGGCTTCTGTGTTCTCTCTCTCTGCCCTGTTGGCTGGGCCAGATTGGTGAAGAGTAGAGTCTAGGGCTTGGCTCTTGCAGGAAGGCTGTGGGGTGACTGCTGCTGTGTGTCCCCAGACACGTGGTGAGGCTACACAGTCGATTCTCAACACAGCTGTGGTTCCAGGCGTCCTTTTGTGAGCATGAGGATGTGTGCACACGTCCTCTCAAATGAGGAACTCAAGTGTATTGGACTTAGAGGGAGAGGAGTTAGTCAAACTTTTCTCTCTCCTCTGCCCTCTGCCATCTGGGTCCTGTTAGCAGACTTACTCCTTCTCCTGGGTAGTGGGGGGCAATCTGGACCCTTGGAGAGCTCCTGGCGGAGAAGCAGGAGGCCCCCCCTTCAGCCCAGCGGGGATCAGGGCAGCTCCGGGGCTTGCTGATGGGGAGGGGTGGGCCTGCGTGGGGGTGGCTGTGGCCAGCGCTTGCCCTTACGCTGCGCTCCAAGAAGACCCTCATTTCCACCCAGAGGACAGAACACAGAGAAGCCACGGCATCCCTGCCTCTGCCTCCCACCACTGGTCCTTTCCCCGCAAAGCACACCTCAAGCTTCTCTCCCCTTCCGGAGACTCTAATAACCTGCGGTTCAGCTGGTTTATGGGGCTACGATAAGCTCATTATGTGAGTTGTCAGTAATTATATGAATTGATGAGGGGGTTTCCCTTGGATGCTTGCAAAATTGTTTCAGGTTGATTTTGCATTCTTGACCTAAACAATGATGAATTTAGACATTAGTTGCTTTCCGTTCAGGATAACTTCTGATGGCTGCATCCACTGCTTTGTAACAAGCTTGTCTTAGGTGGGTTTCTGATGAAGTTTTACAGCACCATGGGCGACAAAGGCTCCCTGCATCTTTGATAAGGGTGTGTTGTCTTTACTTTCCTAATTATTAAGTATTTATTAAAAGCATTGCCTGGAAGGACTTCACCTGCTGGCTCCTTTAGTAAATGCTCACTGTATTTTTGGAGAGATTCAAAGTGAGCAGTGGTATATTTTCGAAAATAAAAAACCGTAAGTGCACAGGTATATTGGGACAAACCTGTGGGTTAAATCTGGCTTATAGATGTGTTTTGTTTGGCCTGAACAGTATGTTAAAAAAATCGTTTTTGAATTAGTTGCTAATATTAAAAAATAGGAAGATGTTATCCAAAGCTCCATATATCTGGACCCTATTTTTCTTGGAAAATCCTCAGACGTGGCCACACTGGCCCGTGGTCCTTTATGGAGACGGTTGGCTGGTGCTGATTTATGGCTGCCCCTTCCGATGGGGCATGTGTGGGCTCTGTCTAGCTTGCCTCTGTTCGTACCCCATCTACTTTGCTTATTTAATTCATTGGTTTGGCTGTAGCTGGTGTTTCAGTGTGTGATCCCAGAGCCAGACTAGCGAATGCTGGCATGCTCAAGGATTCACCGCTTGCCGAAACTCTGTCGCACCCATCTTAGCTCAAGCTGACGTTTCTTATCTGATCAGTACAAACGCGTTCCAGGAAAGCCCTTGTCGAGCTTTACATCCTCATTTGCTCCCCAGCCTAATCAGCACAGAAGGCAGACTGGTTCTTTTAAAACAGGTCATCCCAACCCCGCTCAAAATCTTACTAGAGCCCCACATTTCCCTCCGAGGAAAAGCTCAAGTGCCCACCCTCCTGCAGGCCCATCGTGGCCTGGCTTCTTGTTCCCTCTCCCAGCCAGTCTCCTTCTCCTTCCCCCTCACTCACTCTGTTCCAGCCACGCCGGCCTCCTTGCCGTTCCCTGAACATGTCGAAACTCGGGGCCTTGGCCAGTCTTGCTGGAAGCTCTTCTCCTGGACAACTGCTTGGCTAATTCCCTCACTTACAGGTCTGGGCTCAAATCTTAGCTTTTCAATGAGGCCCCCCCATCATCATCATATCTATTATTGCAACCTGCCTCCATTCCACCTCCTGTATTTTTCATCCCCACTTACCCAGCTCTGCATTTTCATTTTCTGTTGTACTCATTCCATTTTAACACATTAGATGCTTTCCTGATCACATTTATTGTTTGCGGCTTCTCTCTGCTAGAATCTGAATCGGGCAGTCGCAAGGATCTTAGTTTTGTTCACCGTTTTATCCCAAGCATCTAGAACAATGCCTGCCACACAGTAGACATTAATAAATGTCTCTTTTTGGGTGACGGTGAAACCATGGAGTATTTTCTGAGGGCTTTAAGGTGGTTGAAATTTAGAATGATGGAAGTTGGGAGTTGTTTTTCTATCTGTCTCAGCGTGCACCACCCAGAAGGTAAGCTCCCCGGAGGCAGTGGAAGTGCTATCCAGCCAGAGGTGGGAAGGCCAGAATTCCAGAGCTTTCCCTGGATCTTGTTTCTTATGCAGGCAGCTTGCTCCTCTTTCTCTTCCTCTAACTGAAGATTAAGGGGGCAGCGTATTTGTCAAGCGGAGCAAAGAGGAAACGGAGAAGAGGGGAAGGAGAAGGGACAAGGTGGGGGGCTCCAGTTCTGAAGTGATCAGGCTGTGACCTTAGGCACGTCTCTGAGCTTCAGTATTACCATCTGCAAAATGAGCGTGTTGTCTTAGATGGCCTGTGAGGTCCATCGCAACTCTTTAAGGCTGTTGATTAACAGTTCTAAAAACAAGGTCTTGATCCACATGACTGTATTTCACATATAGTAGGAGAAGCTCCAGGTAAAATTATCTGTGCCTCTTATATCTGCACTGTAAGATTCAGAATTGTTTCCTAAATCTGGATCGATGCAATTAGAAATATACTTTTTTTTTATTTTTCGTATTTCCATTAGAAAATCCCTTTTGTGTTCAGACATTTCCCCCCTCCATCCAGTGAAATACAATGTGATTCCAAAGTGCTGCCTTATTCAGCCATGGTTTTAATGTCATGTCTCGGGGGATGAGCTGAGATCTGAACCCCCAGGGCTGCTTTTGGGAGCCCAGCATTCACACCGTGGGGTCTAATGCAGTTGCTTAGATGTTCACCCCATTTCTACTTACTAATAGAAAATTAATTACGGTCAAATAGGAAATAATGCTGGCCAACCATCACCTCGGCCAAGTGGTAAAAAAAGACACCTCATTCCCACACCAGATGGCTGTCAATAAAAAGTGACATTTAAAAATGCTGACTAAATTCAAACCTGTGAAGTGCTCTCTTCCATAATTTAAATTCATTTTGGGGGAGATGTGCAAGTCTGTTTTGTTACGATGCCCGTAAGCATATTAATCTCAGGAGAGTTAGAAAATCTGCAATGGTTATACGTTTGCCTGAAAGCTTTTCCAAGAGAAATCCAGCAGGTTCTGCTGAAACAAATGAAAACCCCCTGTGACTCAGCGGAACTGAAATAAGTGGGCCTGTTTTCTCCCAGTCACGCCAGCATTGCACTTGTAACTTGACTTCCCTGGCGCTTGGCGCCGGCCTTAAGGTGAAACCCTCATGAACAGATGGGCCTCCTCGGAGCTCCTTGGGAGGGAGAGAGAAATGCCTCTGAGCGAACGCTAATAAATGCACTATTTCAAAGGGTCCCTTTCTTCCCAGAGAAACCTGAGATTTCCCAGAGAAATTTTGAGATCTCAGATGGAAAAGAAGCCTTTCTTGAATGAAGACCCCTTTGGCTTTCCTCTAAAGAAAGGGCTGCAGGGACTTAAGGCGGGCGGGCGAGTGCAGTGTGTGGGGAGAGGGGTGTGGAGAGCGTGCGCACACACACGCCCCCACAGGCACACTTTTCTTGGTGCTAGCTGTGTGACCTTGGGAGGAGAATGTTAGGAGTTCCTGCGGCACAGGATCATTCTGAGAACTAACTAAGATCATGGAGGTAAAGCCAGCACTTTATCCATCTTAGCCTTTGTTAGCCATCATTTTCCCAGGCTTCCCCCATCCCCTGGCTCAGTCTGTTCCTTGTCCTCATTGGAATGATAAGAAGATACAAACTCCCTGAACATTACTGCTTTTTCTCCAGTTGTGGAGTATCCGTGAGTGGGGCTTGGCACCCACCTTCCCAGATGGCCGGGTCTGCGGGAACCATCAGGGATGGTCCCTGGTTCCCAGCCCCTGGTTGTTTGCGGGGTTTGGAACAAGGATGCTCTGCAGCCCCTGTTGGGAGACAGGCCCTCTCTTTGCTCTGCCTCCATGCCTGCCCACCGGCTCTAGCTCCAGCAGAGGCAGGGCATTACCAGGTGGGCTGCAGGGTGGTTTTGGGCAGGTGCTCTGCAGGTGAGTCTGTAAGCGGCTGTGGAAGGACCTCCCTCTGGGCAGTGGGTACCATGCCTGGTTTGTCTGCAGGCAGACTTTCTTCTCTTTGATTCACCCTTTTCCTCCCCCCCCCCCCCCACCCCGGCAGCTCTTCTCTGGGCCGTCAGTGCCCGGGTGTTTACCCGTGCGGCACCCAGCCCCTTGGCCGGGAGCAGTGCTCCAGTCTTCTTGAGAGCCCTCCAGTGTCCCGAATGCAGGGCTAGGGGCCCTGCGAGGACCCCATGGGGATCACCCCACCATGCTCTCTGTAAAACCCCAAAGACCATTATGGTTTAAAGCTCCTCCTCTTGATCCCTCAGAGCAGGAGTATTATGTTCTGATCCCAAGGCCCCCTTTTAAGGAAATGCAGCATATCCTGCAGGTTTGCTTTTCTGGCTGGCTGGGGTAGTCGGGGAAGGATTAGGCACATATCAGGCACAGGTGGGGGGTCAGGACAGTGCACAGCTTCCTAGCAGACCTCAGCGTTCTCCATGCCCATCTGTGAATCTTTGCACCAGAGCTGGCCCAAGCCCCTTCTCAGTGGGGGCTCTGTAGTAATGAGGGTCTTTCGCTGAGCTGTTCATGCTGCTGACGGCCCTGCAGGGGCTTCATAAGCAAGCTGGAGTTACAATAGTCTGGCTAGGTACAGCCTCTGGCTGTAGGAACAGGCCGTGAGAATTGGCCCTACCAGGGCTGCATGTGGAACACTGTCCTCTTCTACCCTGTGGCCTGGTAGTCACCCGAGCTGACCAGAGACCATGGGGGTCCAATGCCACAGCTTCTGATGGGCGGGCTGCCCTCCGAAGGGCTGAGAAAACCACAGTCCTCTTAAAGCTCAAGTATGAAAACCATGCGCTTTTGCAGATGAGTCAGCTTCTTTGCAATTTCAGGACAGACCGTTTTGAAAGATGGAAAAGTAATTTGGTTGATTGTTAGGGGATGTTCGCTTCAGAGGCAGCGCTTCTGGAAAAGAGGTTAACGTCTCCCAGAGTTAGCAAGCCTTTTGGTTTCTTTATGCCTCATGAAAAAATAATTTTTAAAATAAAAAGAAATTCTGCTTTGAAAATACAGTTTGAAAAGGGCAACTTTCAGTCCCTACCCAAACCGTTCCTCCCCTCTTGGTGGGAAGCTCCTCTTTACAGCGCACGCCGTCTGGACTCCCCCAGGCCTCTCTTGGGTGGGAGCTGCTGTGGTGCTGATGGACTTCTGCAGGGAGGGAGTCTCATTCAGTGTTGGAGATGAAGTCACAGTTGATTTTGTTTGTTTGTTTTTTAATAACTTAAGAGGTAGTACTGCCCGGCAGCGAAGAACCTGGGCTCTGGATCCTCCCTGGTAGGTTTGCTAGAAATAAACAAGCTGTTGCTTGCAGAAGCTCACTGCACCCAATGCTGAGCCCTCAATGAGTATTAGCACAGTCTCTCCTGGATGTCCCCGCTCCTGGCATATTTCCAGCATTCTCTGACATTATTTTCAGCATCCTCTGTAGAGCTTTCAGGAAAATAAAGAGCTTACTAAAGTATAAATGATAAGTGCACATCTCTCAGGTGACACGCATCTTCTCCTTGCTTCCATGGTGAACCCTTCAGACTGATGTCATCAGTACAGAGATGGCCCTCACCCGAAGCCTTTGGCCAAAACCCCTTTCGTCTTGGTTCTCTGGCTGCCTGTGGTGTGAGTATAGGGGACCCCACATGGCATGGGCACGATGCAGCTCCTGGGTTGGTCTCTCTGTCCTGTCTCTAGACTCCAGGCCATGGCAGGTTGGTGCATCTGGAATCCCTTCAGTATTTTTCATGCTCCTTATTCATTTTCAGGACTAAACAGGTGCTAGAATATTAGATTTTATCAATCATTTAACTAGGAAAAAATTATGGAAATATTTCCCATAACGATGCCATAAAATCCTGTTAATCTGCCATATTCCCAAATTAGAGGATCAATTAGATTTGTTGAGTATGTGTTTAGCTGGGGTCTCTGGGTGGCTCCTGCTTTATTTACTCTCATAACTTCCCCAAATATTTGTTTTCTGTCTTCCTGAGGGAAGAATGCTTCTTGCCCATCCTATCAGAAGCTGCTAGAAGGGATAGGGGCAGAGAGATAAATTAAGCAAATATTATAGATTTGTTGCTGTATTTCTGTGGCCCATGTAAGTTGTTGATCCAAGGCCAGATGCATTGCTTAATGCCAGACACAGCCACACTAAGTTCTGCCCTCCCTGGGGGCGCTGGGGCTTGACTGCTGTGCAGGACTCTCTGGTCTGTCTCCTGAGTGATGGGGACCTGCCTCTTGCTACTTTATCTGGGACTGAGCACTTAGTCTCTAGGCACCAGTTATTTCAAAGGCGTAGGTTGTTGTCCTCACACCAACTTGTTGCAACCCGTCAGCCCACTGGGCTGTCTCTCTGAGGTTGGCACAGTCCCTGAAATGTGCAGGTAGGCTGGCCCTGCTGAAAGCCCTGTCAGCTGGCACAGTGGAGCCATGTGTGGGTGATCTAGGCAGCCAGCTGTATAGTGTGAGCTGGTGGGGGGCTCTCTGGTGTACTGGGCAGCCCCCCAACCTGGGCTACTGAAGATCGACCCCATCATCACCATTCTAATAGTTCATCTTCTTCTTTTATATTCTGAGGCTTCTCTTTCCTTTGAGAAATTCTCAGTAAACATTCACTTGACAAATATTTGTTGAGCATTCACTGTGTGCCGGGCATAGTACTAGCCTCTGTGGGCAGGAAGGTGGGTGTGTCTGAGGAGGCTTCCTGGAGGAGGGGATGTCTGAGCTGAGTCTTAAAGAAGGTGCAAGAGAGCCCAGTGAAATGACTCATGCCCACTGACTCAACTGGGCCCATCACAGCCCTGAGCAGTGGACATTAATGATCTTCCCACTTGATGGAGAAAGACCTGAATCTCAGAGTAAGTAACTGGCCCAAGGTCAAGAACTAGTATGTGAACCTAGAAAGTCTCTCTCCGGAGTCCACAGGCTCAGTCACTGCAACTCACCCATAGGCAGATGGGCGAAATCTACACTCTGACCCAGTGCTGGCAAGGACAAGAAGGAGGCATTTGTGATGAGGGAGAGGACAGTGAGTCCACTTAACCTCCTGCAGGGCTGGCTCTCTTAGAGGAGCGGAGCTTGCAGTGAAGAGAGAGAGACTTGATCCCTTTCCTTAAGGAGTTTATGACCTAATTAGAAAGATGAGGCTGAGAAAACTCTGGCTGATAGATGTAGGTGACCGCAGATGGGGTCCTCCAGGAGGTGACAGTGCGTGGCCCACAGCCTCTGGCATAGGCATACACACGCCATATGGGGCACCAGCCTCGAGCGTGGAGAAGGGACGGATATGTTCCTCTCAGCCCTTGGACCAGCCCTCACTGGGTGTGGGACGCCAGTGCGATTCTAAAAGTTATAGTATATCCACGGAGCTCCTCGCGACCCAGTCCCTGAAGGGGTCCTTTGGGTGGCCCTTTGAGCTGGCATCCTGGAAGCAGCATGGAGCAGGATTTTGAGCTTCTGGACCAAGAGTCTGGTGAAGTCTGTTCTGATCCTGCCTCTGTGCTCACTTAGGGTGACCTCGGGTCATTTGCTGAACATCTTTGTGCCTGTTTCCTTCATCTGTCGAATGAAAGTAACACTGACCACAAGGAAAGCAGATATTGATGGATGTGAAAGTGTTCTGAAAATTTCAGAAGTTCCAGGCTCTTCAGAGAATACATTCCCAGTGTTACTACACTTCTCGTTCCTCCTGGGGGGAGGGCTAACTCACCATGGGGAAGCCCTCTTAGGTGGCATCGAATCCACCCAGCCATGTTGTGAGGCCATATGAGCCACTTCGTATGCATGGCATTAATAAGTGTAATTAATCAATAATTAATAACACTTAACCTCTCTGTGTTTTTCCTCTAAGTGGGAGGAGCTGGAGTTCTACCTTGCAGGATGATTATGAAAATTAAATGAGATGATCCTTGAAAGTCTCCAGGGGCAGAGTGGTCCTCCGAGGTTAGCTGCCCTGCCAGGGGTGACCCACCAGTCCCTCCCGGTCATGACTGAGCCATTACGTGTGTGCCCCCAGGGGCTGCAGGTGTGGCTGGCATGGATCTCTCCTCTCATGTCCAATCCGTGTCTCCCAGGCTTGTGGACCCAACTGTCCTGATAGTCCGCCATATGCTGAACACCTGAATTTATTTTTAAAAATGTTTTTCTTTAAATCAATTCTATTTTCCCTCCAACTTCTTCTAAAATAATAATACACATGAAACCACAGGTTTCCTACATATAACATAAAGGATTTAAATAATCTGTGTTCTTCCTAAAATCCCCAGTTCTGTATGTGCCACCCTTTGAGAAAACTGTGCTAACTGGACTTGTTGGAGATACCATCACGCCTGCTGCAAGTGTTTTCTGTTCCTTCTCATTAAGAAATGCTAGAGGCATTTTGGAGGTTGGTTGGTGGTGGGAACATTTTTGTCTGAGGAAGTTTGAGGAATAGAAGTGGCTGAGGTGCAGCGGGGAGCCCCAAACCCAGTTCAGCACTTGGGTCTGGAGGTTTGAAAGGTCGGTGTCTCCCTGGATAGTGGAACCCCAGGGTTTCACCCAAGGCCATCCTTGACAAAGCCACAAACACAGAGGGCTGCTACAGGCTGCGAGAAAATGTAGTGTGTGTTGGAGGGGCCTCAGGCTTTTCCCAGGGGCCAAGCACCCACTCGGATGGACTCTGCCAGGCTAGCCACACGTGCTGAACTGGCCCCCCGACTCACCTCCTCACCTGTGGCTATAGATGGGTGGTTCTTGTGGTTATTAAATGTCATCAGCTGGGAAGTTGTCACCTGGCACCAAGTGTCGCACCTGGTGTCGGTATGTAGGGAGATACACAGCCCTGCACGGAGCATCTCCTCTGACTGCTTTGCCTGCCGACCGGGACCTGCTCATCCCAGGCCAGGGACAACACAGCCTGTTTGTCAAGACTGCACTTTCAGTCTCTTCTGAAGAGAAATGTGGTTTTAATTCCAGAGATCAGATGGGATGACTTGTGTTCCTACGGCTGATTAATTATTTCCAAGATAATTACTTTGGCATGCCTGACATTTGTATGGATTGATTATGAATGAAAGGAATGGAGCCAGGTTACATCAGAAATATTTTACCATCACAAAAAATGTGGTCTGTGGAAAACAAAATCCAATAAAGCTATAAAGCTGTCTTACCATCTTTCTGAGCTGCAGAAATGCAGCATTCGGGGACCATGACATTGGTATAAACATGCCACATGGTGGGAAGTCTATAAGAAAGAGAAGACTCCAGGATAGGAATGAGGAAGTCTGGGTTCTGGCCCAACACTGCGCATGGACAGCCATTTGGGTAGAAGTCATTTCCTCTCTATGCATCTCAGCTTACCTGGGTTATTGACTCCACTTGAATGTCTGATGAAAGCATTGCCCTCTCCTTGGACACATCCCAAAAGGAGTTTTCACATACTGGGCTTGGTGGACCTCTTGAAGCCCATCCATGGGCCTCAGGTTAAGGACGGTCAGATCCACTGAGCCCTGGAATCTCTCCCTGCTCTAGACACCACCTTAAAACCCACCTGGCTTTATAACATTCTTCTCTAGCAGAGGGAACAAGGACAACTGGCCCTCGGAGCTGAATTCCTCAGGTCCCACTGGCTCTGTCCCTTGGTTCCGTGCAGTGAACATTTATTGAACACCTTTTATATGTGAGGCAGTGGGCTAGATGGGGGGGGTACAAAGATGAATGAGCAACACGCTCAGTGTCCTGAGGAAGACTGTTTACATGGTCACAAGCACTGTTTTGGGGGAAGGTCATGAGTGGTGCAGCATCAGCATTGGAAAAAGAGTCAGAATTTGTGCCTGCTTCTAACCTG
This sequence comes from Manis javanica, assembly GCF_040802235.1. Taxonomy (NCBI): domain Eukaryota; kingdom Metazoa; phylum Chordata; class Mammalia; order Pholidota; family Manidae; genus Manis; species Manis javanica. The sequence continues at coordinate 84,708,007 of NC_133169.1, read as the reverse complement.
TGGTGAGTTCTGTTTCTGTCCTTTGTGGTCCTGGACATTCCACTGTGCCTTATTTACATATGTATTAAAAAGTCAATAATTCTAGGCCTTTTTTATTGAAGTATAATTGGCACATATTAGTTTCAGATGTACAACTGATTTGACATTTGTATATGTTGCAAAGTGACCATCACAATTAGTCTAGTTACCATCTGTTGCCATACAAAGTTGCAAAGTGACCATCACAGTTAGTCTAGTTACCATCTGTTGCCATACAAAGTTAAAAATTCTTTTTCTTGTCTGGGAGCTTTTCAGGTTTACTTTCTTAGCATCTTTCAAATTTGCAATACAATAGTATTGATTATAACCACTGTGCTGTACACTAACCTCTTCATGACTTACTTTATAACTGGAGGCTTGTACCTCTTGATCTTAGAACTTTCTCCCTCTCAGAACTGGATATGCTCCTGTGTTAATTTTTAAAAAATTGATTGTTAACTGCTGTGGGACTGTAATGTCTAATGGGTTATAAAGCTTCTGTTACTATTAACCGTTTTGCAATCTACTCATGGAAATAAGATCTTTGCCAATAAAGAAACACATAAAAATGTATGAATGGATGACAGCACACACAGAGTTTGGAGAAGGAAGACATGACCCAGGGTTCAGCTGACTGAGAAGGGCTCTGTCCTGAATCCAGGGACTCCACCTTGAAGGATTTATTTGAACTCTTATTACATGATTATGTAAACCATCATGTTAACTGTAGAAAAATAGAAAATACTACTTATTAAAAAACAGAAAACACACCTAAAATACATACCACCTATCATCTAAGCAACAACAGATAACCGCTTTTGATCACTTGGTGCAAAACTTGTAGACGTGTAGATGCCTGCACACACTTGGACATTCACTCACTTATTCGTTTAACAGTATTTGTTCAGTGGATGCAAATGTTCCTGGCCTTGAATTAGGCATTTCATTCTGTAATGGCAAAGTAGGCAGATGTGGTTCCTCAAGGACATAATCTTCTAGGCTGGGAAACAATTATGTAAGTAATGCCTGTAACTGTATCACCTTCTGTGAACATACAGATGGCCCACGCACCCATGCACCCACGCACCCATGCACCCACATACACTCCCAGCCGGGGTTCTGTGTCACTGCTTTGCTATCGATCACTCTCCCTCTGTTGCGAACTTTACTTCATGTCAGTTAATATACGTATCCGTTTCCTGTTGCCTGTCAGACAACCACAGAGTCTCCCTGGCCTCAGTAAGCGTAGATGTCTGGAGGTAGCCGGGGTTGACTCCCGTTGACTGGTCTCGCTGGCAAGTCTGCGGGCCCTCTGGCCGTCAGCTCACTTGGGACTTGGCGGGGACAGCTCCAGGTGTCTCGTCTCCCAGCAGCCAGCTCAGGCATGTTCTCAAGGCACAGGAGCAGAAACGGAAGCTTTCCAGGGCTATGTCAAGCTATGGCCGCTAACGAGTCACGTGGCAGGCCCAGTGGCAGAGTGTAAGACCATTGCGAGGCACCGTGGCGCTGTGTGTGTGCAGGGGGAGGGAGGGAGGGGTGGGGCCTGTAGTGCAGCTCAACCTCTCACCCTTCCAGGTTTTTGTGTGGGATTCTATTGTGTGCCTGGAGATAGGTGGGGTTTTAGACATGGGGTATTTTTTGGCAAATATGGAGGCAGCACTGGATTTTGGGGGGCTGGGTCTGCCCATCTTCTGGGAACAGAGGGAGGGGAGCATCATGTGCCAGGAGCAGCAGTTTGGACTTTATCTTGTCAGTAATGGCGACGATACAGTCAAAGCAGGGCCTCATAAGGTAAACCTAAACGTGGTATCTGGCATGCAGATAGGTACACAGAGGCTGGAGAAAGGGAGACAAGGCAGTCGGCACTGAATAATACAGGTCTGGACCTAGAGGGAGAAAGGACGTGGAAAGGACAGGCTGGACCAAGGTGACTGAATTGATAATTACAGCTTTCATTAACTGAATCCTTCCTGTATGCTGCCAGTACCCTGCCAGGTGCTTCGTGTTATTATCTGTAATCCTCACAACAATCTGACAATTGCTATGTTACTATGATAAGTACTCATAGTAGCCCTCTTGTACAGACAGGGAAACAGAGGCACACAGTTAAGCAGCCTGTGGGAAGACCCGCGGCTACGTAGTGGCAGTGCCGGGATGTGAACGGTGCAGACGGGCTCCAGGCCTGCACCCTGTGCTCTAACTCCAGGCTTCACCCCTGAGAGTTAGAGGGTCTGGCTGAGACGTTTGATAAGACTTGGTAACAGTTTATGGAAGAAAAGAGGAAAAGATGTACGTTCGGGAATAACTGAGCATTCTGGTGGTGCTCCTGACAGAAGGACGAGAACCAGAGGAAGGTCGCCTTGCGTGTCGGAGCTGGGGTCTCAAAGGTGCTGAGGGTGAGGTGTAGTTGGGGGTCCAGTGGGCAGCAGGCTGTCCGTGGGCTGCAGATGGAAGCGTGGTAAGAACGTGGGGCTGTGGGGTCTGTCCAGGGAAATGAAAACGTCAAGAGCAGAGAGGGCGACAGTGGGGTCTGGAGGCCAGTTTTCATCTGGGACTGAGGAAGACCAGCGAAGCAGCGATCTGAATGGGAGGTGGGAGCCGTGCGTAGAACTTGGTGGTTCCGTCCAGACCAAAGGCGAGGAGGGTCAGGGTGGGCGGATGGGAAAAGCCACGGGGAGGGAGGAGACAGACGAGAGATGAAGGAGCCGGCGAGGGCGAGGTCAGCGGGGTGTCCGGCAGAGCAGCACCAGGGACGCTGTGGAAACAGAGGGCAGGGGGCGTTGCCTCCTGGAAGGAAGGACTGCCAAGGACAGGGCGGGGTGTGGCTTTAGGGCCTGTGCTGGGGCGCTTGGCAGCCAAGGGCCGCTTAAAGGGACCGTGGCAGGAGGGGCACGTGCAGGATGGCCGTTAACGGGCAGAGGGGAGGGAGCGCTGGGTGGGGGCAGTCTGGGGGGGCTGTGGGCAGACCTGAGGAGGGGCAGGCCTGGGGGAATGAGCCACCCCCAGGCGCAGCCCCGACACTTACAGCTGCAGCTTCACTTCGCTTAGACTTTCTCAGCCACCCACCCTGACAGCTGCCAGGGGGTCTTGCCACAGAGAACCACTGATTTTCCCCCTTGCCCCTTAGGACAAAGCCCGCTCTCCTTCGGTGCCACCCGCTGATTGCCCTTCTGCTGGGGCTCCTGCCGGCTCCTCGGGCCCCATCCAGCCACACCTGCCCCTGCACTCCCGCCCTCTCTCTTCCTCTCCCTGGAGTGCTGGCCCCCGCGGCCCCCTGGTCCCTGCTACCCCAGGCCTTGGATCTCGGGCTCCTTTCCTCCGTTTTTCCTCTGCCAAGTGCCTTGATCCCTGCTGAGTCCCAGCAGCCACCCCATGACGCATGCAGCAGGCCCTCAGGGCAGCGCCCCTGAAGGAGACCAGGACGGGGTCAACGAGAAGCCTGCGCTGGCCCCCTCCCCCGCCAGCAGCTGTCCCTGGAGGCGGGGTTTGCTGCTCTGTGCCTCTTCAGTGCCTTTACTGTCTCCACCAGAACCGCTGTGTGTCTTTCAAGGCTGACCCACTGCCCTCTGCCCCGCATCCCTCATTTTCTCTTTGCTTCTTAAAAGTGGAAAATAGGACAAAGCTGACCTCCCAAGGACCTTTTTCCTTGAGACAAATAGCTGGTATTCCTGTTAAAATGGTAATTTCCTTTGTTTAAAAAGGCAGATGTGGTCAAATTAAGCTAATCTAATTTGCAGTTTTTCATTAAAAATGTATACGAGTCCGGCTGGGAGGCTATTTGGGTCCCGGGGGTCATTGCGTCAGCAGTCATGGGAACAAATGTCCTTTATTTGCGTACAGATGCCCACAGCCCCCAGGCGAGCATCGTTTCCCCACACTGACTTCTCTGTGACCTTGTTTCAGACCACGGGGGATTTCTGTCCGCCAACTTGATTTGTATTTTGCCCTTTTTATTAAATAGAGAATCCCTAAGTACCCCTCCGGTTGCAAAGCCTCTTGCAGAGAGAAGAGGGAAAGTGTGTCCTCTAACTAATAGGGAAAATGGGACAAAGACATAGGATTTACGTAAGAGCAAGGGAGGATGCCCAGTCTTGCGTGAAGCTGGGAGGCTGTAGCGATGTCCCCTGAGCATACATGTGCATCTGGGCGGGCAGGACACTGGAGAGTGAAGTAGGCCTGGGACCATGCCATCCCATGGGCCCTTGATGTTCTCATACCCCAGTATGTTGGGGCCATTTGACCTCTGTGACTGCCCCCACAAAATGTCACAGGCATGCCTGAAACCTTTGTGTCCCCTTCTGAACCTTAACGACAGTTTATGTGCTCTTGGCAGTTAGCATACCACAATCACGCTGCCTGTAACCTAAGCTGATGTGGTCAGCCAAGGCGTGGTTTTGCTTGCACACTCCAGCCTGAGCAGCTAGAGTCAAACCCATTTCTTGGCACCGCCGAGACCTGGATCTGCGCCCCCGCCTCACCTCTTACTGCTCTGTGGCTCCAAGTCTGTGAAGTTGGTTGGGCCCTCAGTGCCCGGGGCAGGCTTGGCCAGCAGCAGAAGTCATCAGCCGTGGCTCTTACCATCATCACTAGCTTTGGGATTGCTGGTCAAGTGTTGGGACGATGCACGTCAAATCCACCAAGCCAGGGATCCCTCTTGCCTCGGTTTCACCTCAGCAGTGACAAGTTGAGCCCTGATGAACAGCGTGGCCCAGTGATCCCTGCACCGTCCAGAACTTCAAACCAGTCAAAGTAGTATTAGAGCACATGGGTAGGAATATTTGGGAACACTTAGGCAGGCAGTGCCCACCAGGGGACAGCGTCAGGAGCAGGCAGGCAGGCAGGAGCTTGGAAATCTAGAAAGCCTTGATGGTTCTCATCGTCCTGTGTGGCTCTAGGGCATGTGAGGAGTTACAAGGGCTTTACTACTTGTTTAAAGAGGGCCGATATACTATGATAAAAACCATCTCCCAGGGAGTGGGCGGCAGGGGCTTTATTTGTACCTCTTCAGTCCGGTCTTGATTGGTCTTTGGAATGAGACTTAAGTATTTTGCTGCAGTTGGCCTATTTTCCTGCCTACGTATGTTATACTGATTTGTGCAGAGCATGGTGTATGACAACAAGTGGGTGGTCTGTGGTCAGTTCTCTCTTCTGCAGCCCTTTTCTCATCAGTGCCACAGCTGTGAGAGTTGGCAAGTCTGCCAGGTAGATTTTCTTTTCCTCTTTAATGTTTATGTGAAATGATTCCATTTTGAAGACGCTGCTCAGCAGTCAGAGCATCTTACAGAACAGAATCTGCAGCCCTGGCAGAGGGGCCAGAAGCTTCAAATTCCGCGTGATAGGGGAGTGCCACACCGAGGTGGAGACGGGGCTCATGTCCACGTGGGCTGGGAGGTGAGAGCGGCCCTTATGACACTGAGCAGCCCTGGAGGATGAGCCCCTGAGGCTGCAGCCTTAAATGCTGTCACACTATGTGGACTTCAAGGGGAGGAGATGGCCTGAGTTATCTTGGGCTTATAAACCCTGGACCTTTGGTTGCATTTCAAGAAAAATAGTCATTTTGAAGAATATAAATTGCTGACCTTGCTTTTGTTATTCAGTATCTTGTGAATTCAGCAGCGACCTCCCCCATGCCCCTTTACCCCCAGGTATCATGTCAAAGAACACTGAGAACTTGGCACAACATTCGGAGAGGCCGTCAGTGTTGAATGGGTTTCCCCGTATTCCATGGGTTTGTCTGGTTCATGTGCTTCCACCTCACAATCCGTGCGGTGCTCTCACCGAGATGAAGCTCGAATCCGGTGGCTTGTGGCCCACGGGGATTGGATCCGCTTTGTTTGCTGTCGTCTCTCTACCACCTAGTAGAGGCCTGGCGCGCAGTAGGAACTCAATAAACACTTGCTGAATGTGTGTATGAACAGACTCTTCCTCTTGGCTGATTGGATTTCGTATCACCAATATTTCTTCTGTGCCACCGACAGATAGTTCAGGCCTGACTCTTCCTACTTTCCCCCTTGGTTGTAAGTGCACCTTTGATTGGTCTTGGCTGGACAAGGTGGAACATAGTTCAGCCTGAGTGGGAACAAGAGATCTGGATTCTGTTCTCAGCTTGTCCTGTCTTCCCTGCAGGGTTTGGTCCATCATTGTGGGCATACTGAGCCTTACTCCTTTGTATATCCACAAAATACACCGATTAAGCCCAACACCTGCTTTTTAAGTCAAATTGTGCTGGAGCATAGCTGTGCTCATTTGTTTACACATTATCTGTGGCAGCTTTTGTGCTGTAACACAGAGTTGAGCAGTTGTGACAGAACCTACATGGCCCAGAAAGCCTTAGATGTTTCCTCTCTGGACCCTTAGAGAAAAGGTTTGCTGAACGCTGCCGAAGAACATCCCAGAGATGTTTGGCACATGGTAGGTACCTGGCAGAGCATGTGTTCAGGGCCTGCCTGAAGAATGAATGAAGGAAGTAGTTTATCAATCCGGAGGTGAGGAATTCATTCCTAGGGACTGTGGGGGAGATGAGGTTGTGGGCTGTCTCTGCGATACCTCTGGGCCAGGGCCAGACGGATGACCCCTGTCGGAGCCCTGGATCTTGCTGCCAAGGCCATGTTCCCGTACAGTCTTAGGGGAGCTGAGGCGATGGAGGTCACCAAAATGGCCCCTGTTCTGAAGGGTTTTGCGGTCTAGAGGGGGAAGTCTGAATTGCTTCACATTCTCTTTGGAATAAGGTATCAGGAAGACTTCCTGCAGAAGGAGATACAGGTGACAAGTGTGATAACACAACATGTCCTTTTTATTATTCATCATGTCACTGATCCCATGCAAAGCATGTTACAGACGTTATTTTTTTTGAGATGAATAATCCCGTGGAATGAGCATTGTTGGGCTGAATTGCCTTCCCCCAAAAGGTGTGTCCAAGTCCAAACCCCCTGGTAACTGTGAAAGTGATCTTATTTGAAAACAGGGACTTTGCAGGTGTAATTAGCTTAAGGATCTCAAGATGAGGTCATCCTGGATTTAGCACTGGCTGTCGGTCAATGCCTGGTGTCCTTAGGAAGGAGGGGGAGGTTTGGCGCAGAGGGACACAGAAGGGAAGGCCGTGGCAAGATGGAGGCAGATGGAAGTGATGCAGCCACAGGCCGAGGAATGACAGGTGCCCCCAGAAGCTGGGTGAGGCAGGGCAGGATTTCCCCCCAGAGCCTTTGAGGGAGCACAGCTCTGTCAGCATCTTGATGCTGGACTTCTGACCTTCAGAGAGGTCGAAAAAATGTAAGCCACCAAGTCTGTGGTATTTGTGATGGCAGCCACAAGCAGCTAATATAGGCGCGATTATTGTCCTCCTGGGTACTGAGTTAGTTGCCCAGGGTGGCACAGGGGTGAGTGGTGGAACTGGGACCCGAACCACTTTAGACTACTGGGCAGGGTTTGGGTTCATGGTGGGCTAGAACCTGATTAGCAGACAGAGCCCCACCGGGCAGCTTGGCCATCAGTTCTTGGCGAGGGTTTGTGGTTATTCCTCAGAGGCCCTATTCCCAGCCCCAGAGGGCATGGCACTCCTCTGCCTCCCGGGTCCTTGCAGGGAGCCTGCTGGGCCATGTGTCCTTGGTGTGCTGACAGTCCCGGGCCATGGCCCTGTGCCTGGAACAGAGCCTGTGTGACTTGAGCTGGGGATGCAGAGGGCAGACTTGGAGAACGTGGCCTGCATCCTGACCAGCCTTCAGAGGCACAGGTTCCAGAGTTGGCAGGGGAAAGAGGCCTGTCTGCTTGGTCTGGAGGGTAGGGAGGATGGCATGTACCCTTTGTGGTCCTGGAAAGAACAGTGACCTTGTTTGGCTGATAAGGGAGCCAGTGACTGAGTTTTGCAGGGCGCTTTGCCTGTTTAAAATTGCTACTGGGAAGCACTCCTCAGGGAAGAGGGGGTGGAGGTGGCTGGACCCCAGGACCTGAGAGGCCGGGCATGCTGCCTGGGGTGGGGCTGAGGCGGTGTCCCTGGGCTGCTGGTATTACCAGAAAAATTAACCCACTGGAATGTCAGCTGTGGAAACTAAGGACTCGGTGCCTGGAGGGCTGGAGGAAGGATAATTGAGCAGCCATTGTGGAGCCCTGCCATGTGCCAGGCAGTGTTCTAAGAATTTTCTTTTTTTTGGCATGTTTTTATTTAACTTATGCATCACAGCAACTCTTTGAGATGTTCTCATATCCCCACTTTACAGATGGGTAAAGGAGGCTTGAGGGCTTGGGGCAGCTGAGCTGAGGCCTCCCAGTAGGTGGTAATGCTGGGGTTTGAACCCAGGGTCTTTCTGATTCCAGGAGCTGCTTCTGGCACACAAGGTGCCCTCTGGGAGGGGCAGGTGAGGTGGGGCACAGCGGGGCTGCCCAGTGGGTAGTCTATGTGAGATTGTGGAAAGAAGATGGAAAAACAAGGGACCATCTTTACTTGTTTCACAATTTTAGCCAGCCCTGGCCCAGCAGCTAATCGGGCTTCTGAGACCTTGTCTATCTCTTGCTTTCCTTTTAAGGTGAAAACATATGAGCTACTTTTCCCCACTGGGCAGGGCTCCCCACCCTGTTCCCCCTGGGAGGTGGTCCCTCTTCCTAAGCCACAGCCTCTTTCAGAAGGCTCATACACACAGACCATCCGGAAAACACGCCAGGAGCCCCGGCGATGACTGTGCCAGTAAAGCCATTACATTCATGAATTTTCTGCTGTTACATCCATGTTTAGCCTTCGGTGTTGTCTAACCTGTCACAGGTGTGGGCTGGCATGTACTCTCCCCACATTTCCCCTTCCCCAGGCCCCCGCCCCCTCTATCCCGCCCCTCTGCCCTTAGCGCGTCCTCTTGATGGAGGGCGGATCTCTACACCGTAGCTGGTGCGTGATTCACGCACATGGCACTTGCTCCACCAAGCTGAAGGTCTGGTGAGTTTATTTGGTGTGGGTCTTAGGGAGTTGTTATGTGAATATCTTAGAGGAAAAAGAGAATGATGAATGCTTGGAAAACTCCTCCCTGACATTCTAATTCTTACTCACTAAGTGTTAAAGTGGCAATATTTAGTCTGCTGATTCAGTCTGTGCAGGGGAATTGGTTTTCGTGCTCTCGCCATTGGGACTCATGAATTGATCCACCACTAGGGTCTGAATTACCTGAGAGATGAGTTTATCTGGGCTCTGGAAGGAGATAGTCTTCAATCCCACGTACCCCATGGGTTCTGTTGTCATGTCACATCCTGGCTGAGGACTCAGTGATGGTACCACCAGACATGTCTTGGATTATTGAAGGGAAATTTCACATTCAGATCAGACACTGACTTAATGTATGATTTATGGCTATTAAGCCAAAGAAATGAGTAAAATGTTTAAAATCATTGGCTTGTGTGATTTTTAAGCAGCACCAGGACCTCCAGCGCTCAAGAGATGGTGCTCAGAAATATTTGCAGCTTGCTTGGGAAGCAAAAAATGTATTCAGAAACCTTGTCGCTGATCAGTGTCTTTTTGAACATGAAACCCTCCTTTTTTGGTAGTTAAAGCCACAGGGTGGCACAGAAACACATTCGCATATTACCCAGGATTTTTTTCTTAGCAGTACAGATAAATCTGTATATGTTTGATCTCTGTTGTGTTTGAAGGAGATTAAAATAGGTTCATTATGATGAAACTCTTTCAAATGGTTAGTCTGTCTGTGTTTTGAAGGAAAGCCAGAATGAGTTTTCATTCTACTGGCTTCAAAACATGATGCTGACATTATCAGTCCTGGTTGGTGGGCGTGGGCTGGCATGGACTCCTTGCTGACAGCCACCCATAGCACCCCCAGCCCTGGAGGCAAGCCTTTGGGGTGTCATAGCAATGGGAGAGGGTTCTGGTCTCTCTCAGGCTGTCGGGAGCAGAGACTTGCTCTGGGTCCTGGGGGACGGCAGGGTCCGAGCCTGCAGAGAACAGGGGTGACGCAGTGGCGAGCTCGTGGGCCTGGCTCCCTGGATGCCTCAGAGGGGGCGGTTGCCTCCCCGGGGCTTCCCACCCTGCTGCTGCTTCTCTCTTCTCTCTTCCCAACTGCTGACTGTCCTCAGGTCTCCAATTCCAAATCTGAGTGAGAGAACTGAGCTATTTCTAGTGATCAAAGCAAGTGGCTGGTCCATAGAGGACAGCCTTTGTCTCAGACACTGAGTCCTGGCTGGGCCTGCTGGGGCCAGAGAGAAGGACTGCCTGGCGGCTGGCCAGAGGTCATGGAGCCCAGCCTGGCCACTTTGCTCACGAAGGGGGCCATCTGCAGGGAGCTGCTGGCTGCATCTTTGTCCCCTCTCTGGCTCATGTGGGGGCGAGTCAACTGCATTTGCATGAGGGGCCTTTGAGTTCGTTCATGCTTCCAGGTCAGAAAGAGTAGCCATCCGTGCCTGAGACCAATTGCTGCTGCTTAGCTCAACCTTCAAGATGGGTTTCTGCGTCAGCGGCCCATCCACATGGTAGGGAGCCGGGGTGGCCGTCCCTCCTGGTCTCCCAGTGCTGCCTCTTTCTCATCTCCCCATCATGTCTTCTCTCCCTCCTTCCTCTGGCCACAAAGCCACGGGAACCCAAGCATCTGCCAGTGACTGTCACGGGCTGGGTGTCCCTCAGACAGCATTTCCCATGCAGAACAAAGCCAAGGTAAGGACGGTGTTGCATTTCTTCCAGCTCTGGCTCCCGACTCTTTTAGTCTTGCCTGGTTTTTTCCAGACCCAGGCTGATTTCTCTTTGGGAAAAAGACTTACTCTTAGGACTGACTTGCTTAATTTGTTGACTTTGGAATCTGTCCATTGTAGAGAATGTCAAGGGGTTTCTTCTGAATACATTAGAGGAGAATCCTGAATTCTGCTGCAGCTGGTCGTCATGCCACAGCGAAAGAAGTAGCCCCCCTCCCACCATTTCTCTGTCAGCTCATTTAATTGCTTGTGTCTTGCCTTGTTCCAAAAACTTAATTTATTATTCCACAAGTAATACATGTTCCTTGTAGAAAATGGAAAAAAAAAATAACAGGAACAAATCGTTCCTTGATACTTGGAGAGTAAGACATCACACATTAATTTTTTTTGTGCTAAAGTTAAATCAACTTTAAGCACAATTTGCTGAGCTAGATGAGAGGTGGAGCGCCAGGCGTCACTCAGTGCTCCTTCCCTTGGGAAAGACTTAGGAGACCCAGGAGGAGGGGAGGAGGGCCCTGAGGCCTGGCCCCGAGTGCCCCCGCTGGGAGGCCTGCACATGCCCACTCCTGCCCAGTCCTCAGCCCCGGGGGGGCTGCTCCCCGATTCAGTGCGCGAAGCACACCCTTCCTCTATTCCCATTTGGAGTTGCTCAGACAGTCCATTTTCCTCACCAGGGGCCCAGATGTTGAAAACACAGAACTTGAAGGAGGGCTATCGTCTGCCTCCTTCTTCCCCTCTTGTTCCGAGACCCGCAAGTAACGTTTACTCTTCTGGGGAGCAAAGAGAACCCAAGTCGTTAGACCTTCAAGCTGGTCTCTCCTTGATGGGCTAGTAAGGAAGCAAGGTGCCAGTGGGTGAGAATCCGACAGCAGACCAAGTGAACAAAAGCATCAGTGAAATTCTTAATGTGCCTTTTTCTGTACAAAGAAGGCACAAGCCACCGTGGTTGTTTCCCAGGCTGCACGGATGTTAACATTTTGCAGTTGACCTTGTAGTCTCCTATGCGTGTATTCAGAGGGGCACCAGAAAGGTTGGGCACAGAGACCCAGTACACAGCATGTTTAAAAAAGACGCAGCTGATGGGAAGGGAAAACAAGGGCATGAAAACAAAGCAAATCCAGGAGTCACTTTTCCCATATGGCTTTAGCGTCCCTGGTACCAGAGAGGGTGTCTGTGAAAAAGTCTTTTCCAAGGAGCATGGAAGGGAGACCTGTCAGTATGGTGGGTCTCATTTCCTTTTGAAAAGCACCCCCCACAAATCCTAGGGGAGCTCTGCTGGCTGAGGACCTTGTAATTGCTGAAACTCAATTCAAATCAGAGTGTGATTGTGATCAAACCCAGTGACTCAATTTACCCCTTTGCCTCTTGCATCAAAACTGCCCCCACTGACAGCAGCAAAGCTGAGCACACACGAGGCCTGTGATTCTTGGCAAGCTGGCTGGCTTCACTTTTAATAAGCAAGGAGTGCGAGAGGAGAGGCGGCTATGCTGGCTGCCAGAGGGGGCGTGGGCCAGACCATGCCCGGGCTGCTGTCCTCCTGGGACCAGAAACACCCAGGACCCTGGGTAGCTCTCTGCACTGTATCTGGGTAGGTTCCAGGCTTTTATTCTAACCCAGCTTCTTTCCCAGCCCTGGAAATAATTAGAGGCAAGTATGCCTGGAGTGGACTGCTGTGTGTGAAAGCCCAGTGGCCTGTGGCTTCTTTTGTCCCATATGCCCATTTTACCTCATGTATGTGGTTACTGAGATGGCCAGTGACAGTTTTATTACATTCAGTGCTTTAGAGATTGCTTTTGAGTTTCTTGTGGTGCCTTCTGAAAAGGTCCAGTGCTCCTGGCTGCAGAGAAAGGGAATATTCTTCTACACCCCCTTGAAGTGGCAACTGTGGGCTTTGTTCTCTGCAGACATGTCTTTTGCGAATCAAACTGTGGCTGTCCTCAGAGGGCAGGGCTGGGGCCGGCTGGAGGTCACGCATAACCTGTGCAAACCTGGAGCTTGAGACTCCCGCTAGCTAATTCCACTGCTCCAGTGTTTTATTACTGTGGCTGAATATTTTTCTTCTGGGGTTTAAAAAAAAATCCTTATTTTTATTTTAACAACCAAGACAGGCAATTATCTTCTTTCTTAAAGGAGTTTGGGTTCATTTTTACCCCAAGTCAGGACCCTGAACTAAACTTACTGAGATATTCTTTTATTTGTATATTTTATGTTGAGGTATAATATAGAAAAGCACCCAAATCTTAAGCATGCAGCTCACTTCTTACCTCTAAGTATTCCCCACTCCTTCTAGCACTCTCCAAGGCTCCTTGATGCCCTTCCCAGCCAGCGTTCCCTTACCAAAGGTAACCACCGTTCTAACTTCTGTCACTATTGGTTTGTTTTGCCTGTTTTTGAATTTGATATGAAATGAATTCGTCTAGTATATATTCTTTGGTCTTCATTGACTCATTGGGTCTGTGAGATTACCATGTTCTATCTAGAAGCAGTTCTTTTTCATTGCTGTGTTATATTCCATTATATGAACTTATTACCACAACTTGTCTACTCTGTTGATGGCATTTGACTTCTTAACATTTTTTAAAGCTTCACATACAGGCTAGCTTTTGGTATCTGCCATCATTTATTCCAAGGATTCGACAAATTAGCAATGGCACTGTCTTCTTTTCCAAGTGAAATTTCATATGGACTTTTTCATGGGAAATAGATCGAATATGAACTGCCGCAGGTTAGTTGGGGTTGGTGGCTTCAAGGCCCCAGTCTCACTGCCTTCCCTTCCCACTGGGGGGCCCTCAGGGAAGGTGGTTTAGCTTGTTGCTTTAGGACCTGACCTCTGGGGTTGGACTGTCTCTCTGGCTTCCCCTGGCTGTGCATCCTGGGACAAATTGCTTAACCTCGGGTTCCTTACCTACAAAATAGAGATTCTACAAAAGGAATGTCACACCATAGGCTTATTGGAAATGTTAGCTAAGACCATGCAAAGCAAGCACTGCTCTCAGCTGGACCGTCAGCTGGTGCCTGACGAGGGGAGCGTAAATGCTGTGGTCGTCATTGTAGGCATATCCTCTCTGTCTTAGAGCCCCAGTGCTCCCTGGGGCTCCACTGCAAAGCCACAGATTCATGGTCATGGCCTTTACTGCCCCTGCAGGCCCGTGGACACATGGTAAGCCGTAGTGCTTGGGTCCACAGTAGGGGCATCTCTCCCTGCTAGTTTGACAGCATTTTGGAGGCAGGCACGCCTCTGCTTGTGGGGCCTAGAAAGCTGGCCTTTACTGGTTGGTGAGTTGTATCATTCAGGGCCACATTTGCTGTGTGCCTGGACTTGGTGGGACTGCTGTTTGCTGAATGAAGGCTGTGCCTTGTGGCAGGATGTCCCTGAGGCACAGACCCAGAAAGGCGTTAGGATGGGAAGAATGGAGGGCCTCTCAGGTTTTATCCTGCTCTGGCTTCCGGCCAAATTGGACTTCTGGAGCCCAGCTGAGGCCCAGGTGTAGCTGGAAGGATTAGGTAGAGCTATTATTACTATTCATAATAACAATAGCTGACATTTATTTAGTGCGTACAATCTGCATTAGATGTGCCATTTAATTGAATTTTCACAAGAAAAAGTGAGGTGTAGGTACTGTTGTTATATTTGTTTATACATGTTGATCTGGGTCTGTCCACTGGGCACCTTCTCCTCTAACAGAATTTGGGCCCGTGGAGGAGGGATTTTTTTTTTCTTCGTTACTTTATCCCCAGAAGCTAGAATGGTACAGGCTCAAGAAATTTTGGTTAAATGAGCAGATGATTCTATTAAGGAAGAAGACATTAAGATGCAGAGCAGATGAATAACCCAGGTCCCACTGCTGGTAAGAGGCGGAGCTCCTGGCGGTACGTGTCCCTCCTGGGAGGACAGAGGCCCGGGTCTGGGGTGGGAAGGAGAGATGTTAGCAGGAGCTCAGTGTCCGCTCACACCTGTGGTGATGAACAGTCAGCTTCAGGGGCAGGCCACCTGCCACCCAGGTGGCATCCTTCAGGACTTCCATCGCCCCTGGAGGCTGGCATGGCAGGGGATTGGTGCAAGGCTCAGGCTCGGCCCTTCACCTGCGTGCTCGGACGCTAGGCAGACATTTCTGTCCCGGGCCTCGTAAGGGACCTACCTTTGTCTGGCGAGGACATCGGGCCATCCTGTGCTTAGCTGCAGATGAAGCAGTCACACTTGGGGGTTTTCACCCCCTTTCTCCTTAAGCTCTGCCTATTCCCAGTAGCTGTCTCTGGGCTGGAAACTCCATGTCAGTTGTGTCAGTCTCCTGGAGGCATTTCAAGCCATCTTGGTTTTTGAATGCACTTTTACTCACAGGACAACTGGCAGCAGGTAATTACCATTATGTCATTATACCACAAATGACAGCTGCAAAGAGTTTCTGCCTGGAATAATTTCCATATCTTTGAGGAGGTAACTCAGTGTTCCATGAGGTGAGAACAGGCCTGCGGATACCTGCTCACCTCCGGCCTGCTCGCCTACTGCCGCTCCATTCGCTGCTCCAGCTCCACTTAAGGATGCATTTACCTACTTCCCACTTAAGTATGTATTAGCTCCTCTTTTACTTCATATTTTTCTGTGCTTAGCATTGTCATTTTCTGGTACTTTACTTTGGAATCCTTACCCAATCACAGCTAATCTCCAGAACACTCACTCTCCCTCCTGGGAATTTCTCACACTCTTTTTCTGACTATTGTGTGACTGCCCTCTGACATCAGTTGGGTGCTGTTAAAAAGTGCTTACTTCCTCTGCATAACTGTTCCTCACCCCTGGGGTCATTGTTAGGTGGTTTTTAGTGCTGGTGCCTTATTAGGAACTTTCCTATAAAAGGGAGATATCAGGTGTCTCTGAGTTTCCCCTCAGCCGCAGAAAGGGATTTGCATCCAGTCCTTAGATTGAGGGACAAAGCCCTGATTCTTGGGGCAAGTGGTGGCCTGCAGAATGTGGGGTTTAGTGGATTCAGCAACTCAGAGGCAGGGGAGCATCACAGCTAAGAACGTGGCCTCATCCGGGGTCCATGTGGGCCCAGTTTCTTTGTTTCCTCATTCTTCAGGCCCACGTGGTCCGATGCAGTAACTCGGAGCCATGCACGGCTACTGAGTCCTTGAAACAGGGCTGGTCTGAATTGAGATGTATGGTGAGTGTAAAACACACCAGATTTTGAAGCCTTAGTAAGAAAAAAAGGAAAAGTAAAATAAATCATTAATATTTAAAATTACTGATGTCCTGCTGATGTGATAATATTTTGGATGGGCTAGATTAAACGAAGCAATGAAATTAATTTCATCTGTTGCTTTTAACTTTTTAACGTGACTGCTAGAAAATTTTAGTGACATACGTGCCTCGCATTTATGGTTCACATTATATTTTTGTGGGACAATCTGGTCTCGGCGGAGCGCTTTCTTCACAAGGGGTTGTGAGGATTAAATGGGGAAATACATGCAGAGTGTTCCGTGGGTACTTGGCATGTAGTGAGCGTTCACGGAATCTTTGAGGCTGTCACAGTTATCATTATCTTCATCGTCTTACGATTGAGAATGGAAACTATGTAAAAAGAGGAAAATCTGAAAGTGGAGATTTCTGGACTGTGGTTTGAGGTGACCTTCTTTCTAAGAGGCTGTGTATAATTTGGGGGTTCTGTAGTGTGAGAGAGCATACTGCTTCTGTTCCCGTTTGTGTTTATAATGGAAGGTTGCTTATACAGTTCATGGTAAATGAACCCTGTTACCAAAAGGAGTGACTGTTCTCTGCCCCCTGCTTTTTAGAACCCCCTGGGGCTTCCTTATTTACCCGGCTACTTTGACTATTGTGCTGGAGTGAAGAATTCATTTTTTCATGAGACCCATTCGTAATAGCCTTTATGAAGGGCTCACCCTATGCCTAGCCCTCTGCCAAGTGTTTCCTGTAGTCCTGGCCTCCCCACTTGGCAGTGGAGTAAAGCAGAGTTTAGGATAAGACCATGCCCAGGGTTTCAGACCGGCAAGTGAGGGAGTTGAGTCTTGAATCCAGGTCTGTCTGATTCTGAAGATACCACACTATTTATTCTGCCTCATTAGCACTCAAAGCAAGTCTCTCTTAGGCAGGAAGCACAAAGCAACAGCAGACAGTGTTTCAGGATGTCTGAGAAGCAAGAGGGGGTGTATGTCTGAAGGCACAGAAAGCCCAGAAAATGGTTGAGCACCCTCAGGCCAAGTCTGATTCTATGACCAGGGTGCGGCGCAAGGTGTCCAGCCGACATGCTGTGGCTGTGCTGCGACAGGAGTGAGAGCCCTGCAGCTCTGGTCCTGGGCTCTCCTTGCGTCTCAGTTTTATATAATTCTTTCATGGACCTGAAGTCCATCCACCAGAAAGGCTTTCCTGAGACCCTGGAAAGGTAGAGAAAAACGTAGCCCCAGACACTTGACAAATACATCAGCTTGGCCAGTGTTGCTTAAAGGAAGCATTTGATAGACTGTTTCCAAGGCCATAGTGCTTTTCTGGAGAAATTTCATGACAGCTCAAACTCTAAGGACTGCATATATTGGGAAAGGACCTTATCTTTCTTTTAGGCCTCATGTAAATTTAGGCCTGGTGACTTTACCACATTAGCTAAATGCCAGGAAGGACACACATCACAGAGGGGGGCGTTTCTGTTGCCACAGGACTCTGAGCAGCGCGTTCTTTCATGAGTGAGCGTCGCTGGAGCAGCTGCCTTGCAGGGAAGCCATTCCTCTTGAATAAAAGATTTCTATTTAGTATCCTGTTATTTCCTCTTTAACCCTCTTTCAGTCAAAATATGCAAGGCTTCTTCCTCACCTTGTGACATCTGATGCCTGTTAGGACCTTATTAGTGTTTGTTCTCATTGCTGTTCATTGCATTTTAAATTCGCTAGTGACTTGATGAAGAGGTGGAAAATCACTGGACCTGGTCGGATCATGACATGATGACCGGCTCAGCATTTAATCACATCTCTTGTGTTTTCAGTTTCCTTTCATACCCCTAGAGGGACAAAGTTCAATTCCAAGTCACGCTCGGTCTTGGCAGGTAAAGGCAGGGGCCACGAGGAGGGTGTGGGATGCAGAATCTGCTGGTCCCTAATGTGCTAAGAGGCAGGCCTGGACCTGGGAGACAAAGTCCACCTGCCATTCACCTGAGGCACCAGCCCCGGGCCAGTCCCCTGTAATTACAGGAAGCTAGCGGGGATTATGTGGGTGGGGCTTTGTGCCAAGTGGTATGCCCGTGGGATCCCAGGCAGCCTTCTTACTAGTCTTACAAGGTTGGTGGTGGTTATGGACTGAACTGTGTCCCTTCAAAATGTATATGTTAAAACCCTAACCTCCAAGCAGTGGTATTTGTTGATGGGGGCTTTTGGAGTGTAATTGGGTTTAGATGAGGTCATGAGGGTGGGGCCCTCATGATAGGATTAGCGTCCTCTTAAGGAGAGACACCAGAGAGCTTGCTGCTCTCTCTGCCATGGGAAGACACAGGGAAGGCAGCCGACTGCAGGCCAGGAAGCAGGGCCTCTCCAGGGAAACCAGTCACCTGGAGCCTTATCTGGGACTGGCAGCCTCCAGGACTGTGAGAAATAAATTCCTGCTGTGTGAGCCACCCAGACTATAGTGTTTTGTTCAGGCAGCCCATGCCATGACCATGGGCCTTGCTCCCTTCTCCCACTTGGAGAAGCTGACGCAAGGTCCCAGTCAGCCTGGAGCGTGGGCTGTGCACCGTCGCCTGGCTCGTCTTCGCCTCTGTGCAGCCATGCCTCTTGGGGCTGCGCTGATTTGTAGCCTCCTTGGGGGGATCTCTTACAGTCCTGTCATTGACCTCTGGATCCCTCACAGAGACAATACAGAGCAGCCACGGCGTAGACAGCAGCAGAGTGAATGAATGAATGAGTGACAGCCCAGATGGAAACCAAGCGAGGGAAGAGGGGGATGGAGGGAACCGCAAGTCACTCGCCCTCTCCTGTCACTCGTGTCTGGTGAACAAGGGTCCCCAGAGAAGTCCTTGCTGCCGTTGGCCTCTCCAGAGACATCCACCAACCTCAGGGACATCACCCTGCTCATATGGCGCAGTCCCCTTTTGTCTTCCCTTCCATGGGCTCAGCTCGGCCTACTTGTCAGCTCAGCGGACTCCACTGCCCAGGTGCCCCAACCTCCGCTCGCACCCGAGCACTGGGCTGATGGGGGAAGGGGTTAAAGCTTGCAAGAGCAGGTCTGTCCCCCAGAGCAGCCTCTAGGTCATTCCCCAGCACGAGGGAGATGAAACACACCTGCTGCACGAACCCCGCTGCTCCGTGCAGAACACCAGGAAGGCACCGGGCCATTTTAATGAAATGCAGCAAGATTAATAAGGGAGCCAACCACACGCTCCTCTGGAACAGGCAGTCGTGTGCGCCGTTGTGAGGGGAGGCGGGCTGGGAGAGGGAGGTACCAGGGCAGCAGCCCACAGAAGCTGGCCCAAGAAGCTTCCTGGGGGAGAGTGTGCTAATGGCAGCGTTTTGGTTTTTTAATCCCTGGGTCCGTGTGTGTGTGTGTGTGTGTGTGTGTGTGTGTATGTGCGTGCACGCCCTTGCACGCTGCTCGTGTGTGTGTGTGTCTATGTGTGTGTGTGTGTGTGCGCCCTTGCACACTGCTCCCTGGCCAGCTTGTGGGAGCTGTGTACGTGCTCTTCTCCCGGCCTGGGTCACCCTCTCCCTCTCTGCCCAGGTAGCTTCTGCTCTTCTCTCAGGCCTCATTTCTTGGGGGAGCTTTTCCAGGGCCCCAGACTAGGTCACAGGTGACCGCTGTCTAGTCCCAGGGCCTCATGCTCCCCTCCTTCGTGGACTTGGCACACTTGTAATTTTTCTTTAAATTGTAATGTAAACAACCCTCCCAGCCCCCCTTCTTCTGCTTGCCTGGTTTATTCTCCTACTTCGCGAGGTAGTAGTTGGAAGAAACTGCATTTGTCTGCCTGCTCATTAGTGTGTTTGTGCCTGGAAACAGTTCTCCCAGCCCCAGCTTCTGGTTCAAAAGCCCATTGTTAGCCGACCGCGGTCTTTGCGACTATTAGGTACAGATGTTTGAGGGAGAATCTGGTTGGATTATTTCGGCTGCTCATAGCCTCCCAGGGTCAGGTGTTGGTCCCAATTTGAGGAGAGGGTCGTGAGCAGTGAGACTGGGTCGGTCGGGTCAGGCAGGAAGCCTGGGGTGGCGGGCCTGTGGGCCCACACTCCCGATGCAGTTTCCTAACCAGGGCTGCACTGTCCCCCCTTTGTCTGCCCCTCGGTTACAGTGCTTTTTCTGCTGCCATAGCAGTAGCTTCTCCACCTCCTGCCCTGGACTTTGTGGGCAAGGTATGCTTTTTACCTCAGCATCCTAAGGACTTGGCATCATTCCTGGCAGGTGGTTGGTACCTAGCAGATGTTGGTTCAAACAGTATTAAAGAGGGGAGAAGAAGTGTGTGTGTGTGGGGGATTTCTAAACTTCTTGTGCTGAGAAACCTTATTGGGTTTATATGGGTCAGTGTGAAGGATTGCGGGCAGATAAAAATGGGGAGGTCAAGGGGGCTTGAGGTGGGGTGGTAATGTGGTAATGGTGATAGTAGATCCTGGGTATCGGAACTGCTGGCATTCTCCTCGCTATTTGTTGTCTGATTTGATGGCCCTGGGCATGTGTCTAGGGGACTTACTTGTACTTCATCCATTAAGCTGTGACTTCTTAGGCAGGAGTGTCTCCCCATGCCTCACCTGAGGGCAGGACCCCCGGAGCTGCTCTAGAAACACTCTGTGCCTTGATTTCTTAAACCTCAGCCTCACTGTCTTCCCCGCCCAGTGTTCAGTGGCGGGGCTGTGTCTTGCCCTTGACTGTGTGGTGGGTGTACCGTTCAGGCATGGCGATGGCTTACGCCAGGAGAGGCCAGGGCATCAGACATTTCGCACCATGGCGGCCATCTGGTGAGCGTCAGCGGTTCACTTTGGGAAAGAAAGGAAGGGCATGAGCTCGGGCAGGCCGCGGTAGAGGGAGGCTCCCTGGGAGCACAGGTCAACCCCCCTCCTGTCTGCCCGGGCGGGTAAGCAGTAAGTGTGATCCAAGCCTCTCTACTTTGTCTACAATAAGAGACACAAATGGTGAACAGACAAAAACAGACAGGAGTGCTGGCAGCGCAGAGCCACCCCGTTTGACGGGGTCGTTGCAGTGAGCCGCCCCCGCCCCGGTCTCTGGCTCGGCAATCTAAGTGCTCCAAGGTGCTTAGAAAGTGCAACCACGGCTGTTTGCTACTCTCCTCATTTGCTTGGTCTGCTTTTTTCTTGTCTCACTGGCAGTTGGTCTGTGCTTAGCTGGAGTCTCTCTCTCCCTTCCTTTCACCTTTTCTTAGGTCTGTGCTCTTTCTCTTCTGGTTCTTTCCTGACTTTCACTATGGAAGCCCGCGACGGACACCCCTGCTCCAGCTGTTTCTACGTAAATTCCCACTTCATCATTGGTGTCTCAGAAATACTCAAAGAGCTGAACTATTTTGATAAACAGTTGACTGGTGGAAATGGCAATAATTCCGTTCACCTGACCAGAGGTCCGCACCCCGGGGCTGGACTGGGACAGGACTCTAGGTGGCCTTCTAGGCCAATTTGGTGTCAGCGTTGAGGGCGTAGGTGCTGGAGTCTGGCTGAGCCCTGCCCCCAGCGTGCCTCCTCCTGGTGGAGTGGCCATGGGGAGGCTTAACATCTCTTTCTTTTCTTGTCTGAAAAATGAAGATAATAGTGCCTGACTCACAAGACTGTCCCGAGGATTAAAGGCGATCCTGTCTCTCTACACTATTTAGCACAATACCTGCTAGTGAGTGTTCAGTAAATGGTAGCTATTTGTGGCATTATTATCTAGCTTATAGATTTTGACAAGACAGTTTCAGTGTTTTCTATTTTTAAAATATTGAAACGCTCCTGTCACCCATGTGACATCTGGGCCTTAGTAGGATTGAAAAATGCTGTCTTGTCCTTGGAGCCCTTAGAGAGTATTCTTGGAGAGAATTCAGTGAAATTCTGGGTGTTTTCTGGAGACCCACGCCCTCTGTGCCACCAGCTGAGAGTGGACACTATGCTCAGGGCCTTTGCCGTCCCTCTGGGACATTTCCTGGGGATCCCCTTCTCCTCAGTGCAGCCAGAAGTCTGGGGACTGTACTTTTGTGTGTTGTTGTATGTGAGCAGCTCTACAGAATATCTAATAAGGTCACGCATAATACATGTTTGAAAACTGTTTAAGTAGAGTTAGGAAAACAGCTTTGATTGCATGAGTAATATTTAAAGTGCCTACTAAAAATACAGTAACTTTTCTGTCAATAATAGAAAACCTTCTGAGCTCTGGAGAAAATTTTTAAGGCAAGATCCAGTGGCTCTTGCCCATCTTGGTGAAAGTTTCTATTAAACAGATGATTCATGTTATGAGAGTAGGATGCTGAACATGAATTGTGGGAAAATTATTCCAAGACCCGAATGTGTGCTTCATGAATGGGTTAGGAGGCAGATTACTCCACGATGGGCTTTTTCAAAGGAAGAGTTTACCTTACTAACACCCTCAAAAACTGAGGTGTGCCCCAGTGCTGACATTTCTTTTAAGGAGATGTCTCAGGGGCCCTATTTATAGGGAAAATGCCTCCAGAGAAGAGGGGCTACCCACTTCTGTCAATTCCAGAGTAGATTGCAGAATTCCTCCCAAACCTGACTCCATTAGTAAGGTTCGAGAAGGTCAGAACTCTGCCTTGAGGGGTGAACCTTTGAATGCTGGGCCCGTGCAGAGGGCTGGGAAGGATCCAAGATTAACTCCAGTTGGCCAGAGCTCTACCCCACAACCCCGTACTTCCCATGGAGGCTCTCCTTGCCTGCCTGGAGGGGAGGGGGTGGCTGAGCAGGGGAGCAGCTGCTGATAGCTGGGTGCTCTGCAGATGGGGCTTACAAGCTGGGATGAGCGTCCTCATCAAAAGCGTGACCCGAGGCCTTACTGAGTGCCAGGACCTGTGCTGGGCACTTAGACATGCAGGGGGCCTCCCAGGACCCCGCCCTCTGAGGAGCTCACATTCCATGAGGGGTAAGTGATGGGGTGACAGTCGTCATATGGCATGTGCCACCAAGTTGTGTCGGAGTCACCTCATCCTAACAGTACCTCTATCAAGGTGGCACCAGTCTTAGCCCCATTTTACAGATGAGGAGACTTAAGGCCACACAGAAGTGGTGATGGGGCCATGCCTCAGGTCCCGGGTTTGCCCTTTCATACATCATTACTGGAGGTGCTGGGTGACTAAGTAGGTGGATTTACCCCAGGGCTGGGGGCCTTTGTGCAAAAGCTCTTCATGTTCTGCAGCCCTGTGCATATGTCCCCCTCACCCAAGGGCTTTATAACAGTGACTCCATGTTGGCTTTGCATGGATTCTTTCACCAGGTCACTTGACAGTAGCAATGGCAGATAAGCCAGAGTGGTAGCACGCTAGGAATGACACACAAAAAGTTCAGTGTGGAAATTGCAGGGTAGGGCTGTGCAGTTATCTGAGAGTAGTGGGTGATCTGTAATCTTGCTTTTCAAGAATTTAACATGGGGGGTAAGTTATGTGTATGTGTGCTGCACACGTGTGCATGTGTGATTAATGCTTATGCTAAACTCAAACAAGATGCTGTTTGGGCCCCCTGAGATGTCTGAGGAATATGTCTGGGTGGCAGCTGGTTTGTTCATTTGTTTATTCACCAGATGTAGCTGGACCACCTACTGTGTGTCATGTGGGAAGTACTTGGGTTTAGTGGTAGAAAAGAGACACAGGTCTTGCCTTTCTGGAACCCACCGTCCTGGCTGGGAAGCAAGCCATAAATGAATCACCATCCGCCTTACATCGGATTATAGCTGCTGTGAAGGGAAGACCCAGGGCCTCAGTGAAGGAGACAGTGATGGGGCTGGAGGGTTAACCTGGTCTCTTGTCAAGGGTGGTGGCTGGGAAAACCGTCCAGAGCAAGTGACAACTGAGCTGAGAGGCACAGGTTGAATAGGTGTTGTCAGGTAAAGAGAAGGGGACAAACACTCCAGGGAAGGGAAGCGGCCAGTTCTTAGAACAGAAAGGAGGCCAGTGTGGCTGGTGTGTAGTGGTCAAGGGGGAAGTGGGGCAAGATGGGTGAGGTGAAGGGGGCAGCGACCACCCAGTGCCTTGGCCATCGGGGGAAGGTGCAGTACAGGGCCTCCGGGCTCAGGTGGACTGGGTCTGCCACCTGTTGGCTGTGTGACCTTGGACTGATGTCGTAATCTCTTAGCTGCAGTCCCTTCTTCTAAAAATGCAGGTGAAAACACCCACCTCTCAGGGTTGTCCTAAGGATAAAATCACATAATTTGAATATTTAGCTTCGTGCTCCCTAGAACACTGCAGGTGCAGAAAACGTCCCATATCTTCCCCATCCACCTTACATGGGATTACAGCTGCTACAAAGGAAAGACCTGGAGCCTCAGGAAAGGAGACAGTGACTCTGTCACCTGTAGCTTTGGAGTTGAAGAAATGGCCACCCGTGTGCAGATGGTGGTTGAGCCTCAGGAAAAACTGCTTGCAAATCCTGGTGTTCAACCTGTCCTGCTCCAATTAGGCGACCTCCTAGAAAGGCCCGTGGAACAGGAGTGGGGGAGGGCCAGGCTGGGTGTCTACTTCCCTGTTTGCTGGAGGTTAGTAATGGTAGCATGTATTCTGGAGTCAGGAGCTCCTGGCGAGTGGCTTAGGGAAATACAGAAACAGCAGGGCCTGGCTGGAGGGAGCTGAGGGCCCGGAACCGTAGGTTATTTGTGTCATGACAGGTCAGCAGAAGCCATGCTGCACTCTCCCTGCTCACCTTAACTGTCCTCCACACCTGCCTCCTGCAGAGAAGGGCCGCCGGGGAGTAGATTTATGTATCTCAAAGCTGGTCCCTGGTGCAGGCCTGCCCAGGCTGGCTCTGCAAGACAGCCATGCCTTGCATCTAGTGCTAGGCTTCTTTATTGAAAGTTGTCCACAAAATAAGCCTTATTTTCCTGCTGATTTAAGTTATTTCAGAAAGTCCCCTTTAATGGCTCTTTCTGCCTTTTATTCTGTACCAACTATGTGCCTGGCAGTGTGGATACAATGATGGACACAATAGACTCTGTTCCTAATCCCCTGCTGGTGGGATTTATAACCTTGGTTTACAGGGGCGGTAGCTGGGGTTTAGGTCATGGGCCCAAGGTCACACAGAGGTGGGATTCCTTCCAGGCCCACCTGACCTCAGGTCCTATGCTCTTAACCAGGAAGCTAAACTGTGGCCCACCTAGCATGGCGAATCTGTGGTAGCGGCTCCTTGTGTCATTTCTTTGCCTGTCTGCTCCTGCACGAAGGACTCCTAGACATGTAGATAAGTGTCTAAAAGCTAAAGTGAGCTTACCTCTGATCCTTATCCTGTGTACCGGGTCAACACCTTTCTTAAAGGTGTTTGATAGACTTGTGTGTCTGCTGGGACTGTTAATATTTCTGACATCTATTTTACTCTTTTGGGACATACTTGTATTAGGATGGGGGTGTGAGTAGGTGTTTGTGGAGCGGATGTTCATTAAATTATAAACTTTGGAAGCCAGGGTCTGGATCTTATACATCCCTGGATGCCCATACTCAGCGTGACGCAGGCACCTGGACGTGCTCAGGGTGACCTCATGGTAAAGAGTGAGCTCTTTGGAATCAAACTGATACGGGGTTGAGCCGAGCTCTGCCACTTTCTGACAGCATAGCCTGGGCAAGGGACTTAATCTCTTAGCTTCCCATCCAAGGGTTGTGGGAATTAAATTAGAGACTAACCAATGCCTGCCACGTTGAGTCGGGGGGTGGCAAACTACAGCCCTAGGGCCAAATCTGACCTGCTGGTTTTGCACACAGATCTTCCTGCAAGCAGAGTGATGTTCACTCCCTTATTATCCATGGCTGCTTTTGCACTTCAACAGCCGAGGTAAGTAGTTGTGACAGAGACTGTCTGGCCTGCCAAGCTGCACGTGTTTGCCATCTGGCCCTTTACAGGTTTGCTGACCCCTGTGCGAGGCCCTTCACGAGTGCTGTGGTGGTTACAACTACTGTCACTGCCTGTACCTTCAGCCCTTCTGCTGCTTCAGTAAGTCACCTTTACAACAATGACCCTCTTCTGTACTTTGAAATTTGGGAGGAGCTCCTCAGTTGCTTGGTGAATCCATTTGTGATTCCCTCAGTTTTGCTCTTCAGACTGTCCAGATTTGGGCTGATGATTCCTGGTAGCTTTTGGTATGTCCTCTCTAGAGGCATTTGCTCCACCTCCATCTCTGAACGTCCTCCTTTCTGCAGCGTGGAGGCCAGAGGAACACTCAGTGGGAGAAAGCCCACTATAAAATCTCCTGCGTCAAAGCGGAGATCGCGAGGATAATTCAGGCTTCTGGGAAACCTGGAGAGGCTTGAGCCCCTGAGCTTGGCTCATGAATCCACCCAAGGCTTGGCTCCCCTGCCCTGACTCTCTCTGCCCTAGTTTTAGAGGAGAAAATCT
Organism: Manis javanica; assembly: GCF_040802235.1. Classification (NCBI taxonomy): domain Eukaryota; kingdom Metazoa; phylum Chordata; class Mammalia; order Pholidota; family Manidae; genus Manis; species Manis javanica. The sequence goes on along the minus strand of NC_133169.1, from coordinate 84,681,808 downwards.
GAAACACAGAGGCGTTTGGTATATTTTTTCTCAGTAATTTTCCTTTTAAAAATGTAATCTTATTTTGGATCATAAATGAAATACATGCAATTTATGGAAACTTGGGAAATGAAGAAAACTGCAACAATCAATCCTAATCTTACCACCCAGAGATAACCATTATTAGCATTTTTAGAATATTTCCTTCCAGATTCCTAATCATGTGTAAATGTTTACATAATTCAAATCACATTGTTTGTATAATTTTATTTCTTGCATTTGTACAAGTTATGTCAGATCCATTTCCTCCAGCATTGAATGTTCTTCAAAACCATCATTTTCGTTGGCTCATACACACATGCATCCACTCACCTCCCACTCGCCCATGCATGCATTCATCCACCCAACAGATATTTCCTTAATGCGTCTTACACCCCAAGCCCTGTGCTCCATGCCAGGGACGCAGTGGTGAGCACAAAGAGGCCTTATCCCTCCCTTACAGAGATCACAGTCTCAGAGAATAGAGAGGGAGAGAATTCATCCTTATAACACTGTCCTAGCTTACAGTGCTTTAACAAAATATCACACACGAGGTGGTTGAAACAGTTGACATTTCTTTCTCACAGATCTGGAGGCTGGAAGTCTGAGAAAAAGGTACCAGCATGGTTAGGTTCTGGTGCGGATTCTCCTCCCGGCTTCCCTCTGTGTCCTCATGTGGAGGGGTGAGGGAGCGCTGATGTGTCCTCTCTGCTAAGGGTACTAATCTCATCATGAGCTCTTCATCCCCATGACCGCATCTAAAAATATGTACCTCGCAAAGGTCCTACCTTCTAACACCGTCACGCTGGGGGTTAGGGCTTCAACACACTAGTTTTGGGGGAACACAGTCAATCTATAACAAACTTCATATGATAATGCTTCAATGTGGGTAAAGAGTATGCAGGAACATATGTGGAAGGATCCCACCCCTGAAGTGGTGTCAAGAGGCTTTGCAGAGGAGCTCCTTCCAGTCTCTGGGGTCATCTCTTTGGGGAAAGCCTGAGGAATCCTGACCTACAAGTTCTCTTTGGAATGTAGACACTCTTCTGAGAAGTGTGCACTTGAGTAGGGTGGAAGGGAAGGATACTAGTAGTTATTATTAGTGGTGGAACCCTGAAGATTGCTGCACTATGTTATTATCAGGACTGCCTTCCTGTCATGGGGGTTGCAGAGATAAAAACAGGCAGGTGCATTTGAGGGTGTTGAACTAGGAGGCAGTGTTGATGTGGAATCCCCTCCCTAGCCTTGAGGCTGCATCCTCGGATAGGTAGTATTTGGAGATGCTCTTGATTTTTGAAGATTCAACAGCACGGTTGGGAATTAATGGCTCAAGTCTTATGGCTTCCTGGTGACTTTGGAGGTGATCAAGTTCCATATGGGTCCAGATGACCGTTGGGTAAATGTGGATGTCTTGCCATTGGGTTTCAGCCCTGAACAAGTTCACTTGTTTTGAAGAACATTCAGTGGATTCAGTGAGACTGAGGAATGACAATGGAATGTTCTTGGGGTAAAAGGTTTTATTACCTGGCTTGTTCTCCGGCGATAGGTTGAGCACTAGAATTACGTCTGCATCCAACAGCCTGCAGGTCTGTACTCCTTCGTCTCTGCCTCCCCCAGAGCACTGGGCAGCGCTCTTTATACAGAGTCAGTAACAATGTGCTTCCCACACGTGTGTAGTGAGCTAGCCGACCAGGGTCAGGTGAGAATCCTGGCCGCAGGAACCTTCACTTTATCCATGGTGGAAAAAGCTGCATGTCTTAGGTGAGCTGAGGTGACAGGGGACGTTGAGTGAGGGCAAGCCTGAGCACCAGCGCTGTCCGCAGTGCTGAGACATAAATGCAGCCTCCTTCTGCCTTTCATCTTGCCTGTTGTGTGTGTTTGTTTTTACATATTTCCCCTGAGGAACGACAGGGTGAGAGATGGCTGTTGTGACAAACTGACTGCAGACTGAGTTTTGCACATTTGTGTTTGACAGCTGAGCTGGGTCCAGGAGTGGTGCTGCTGCAACAAGGAGTGGTGCCACCAATTGCTATTTTTCTTAAATCCCTTCCGAGTGATTGAAATGGAAGTTGGCCCTCTTTGTTCCTTGGACGTTCAGGGACTGGAATCGGTTGGGGACTGCGCTGTGGACACTTAGTCAGGAATGTGCTTGTCACCGGGAGGATCTCTGAAGTTGCTGCAGGCTGACTCTGTGGTCAGAGCCGCCTCCCAGCAGTGGATGGGGCAGCTACAGAGATGTGTGGGGACGTGGGCAAAGCTCAGCACTGTATTATGGCTATCACAGAGGAAAAAAGACCCAATTCAGGAAATACATCTGTCTGTGTATTTCTTTTTGGCTTTTTGTCTTTATCCAAGTTGGGCAAGCACATAAAAATGCTTGCATTTGCTCATTAGTATGGAACACAGTGTTTTACAAGAAAAAAAAGATGACTTCATTAACAAAGGCCTGCAAGGGAGGCAGAAAGTAACAAAATCTGCATTTCCTCACCTTCATCTGTACAATGTTGGAGTTCTCTCTACCCTGTAGGGTTTACTGTTAGGATTAAATTAACACACATCCTGGACCTGTTGCCTGGTATATAGTAGGTCCTCAATAAATGGAAGCTATTATTTTTATTGACATGGTAGCTTGTTTTGACTCAGGGTGCAAAGTGCTTTCTGCATATGAACTCTCCTAATGGCTTTGTGTACTCTGGACTGTGTGTCCTTTGTTCCTTTCTCTGGGGTGGAATTGTCTGTGAGAGTGCACACCTGTGCTCTCCTCACCTTCCTGAGGGCAGCTGCTGTTCTGGCGATGAAAAGTCAGAAAAGCATGTCATCACCAAATAAGAGTATCATGCAAATGCAAATTCCAGCTCAGCCCCTGGCCGTCTTTCTAAGACACAGTAACATCACTGTCAGGCCATCCATAGTCGTACTCTTAAGAGGGTCGTGTGAGAGGGAGAATCCTTATTTCACGCAGACACGATGCCTAAAAGACCACTCCTAACACAAGTTGTATATTGCTGCTCCCAAGTGGACTTGCTTTATTGAGACGTCCTTTGTGGGTAACTGCCTGTGATAGACAATTTTTAGCCTTCATGCCAGAAATGATACTTTAAGAAGCCGTCCTCTGTTCTCCCATATCACAGGCTTTGTGATGAGTTCCTACTTTCAGTACCAGCTGAAAGTGCCTATTAAATTGGAGTTCAGGGGATCTAGAGTCTTGATTTGATCATGTAAGTCTTGAAATTTTGTCCAGGAGGCATAGAAAAGCCCTTCACAGTTTTGAGTGTTTAATCTGTTTGAACAGAGTCTCAGAAAGGGTTTAGCCAAAGAATATCAAACTCTGGTATAAACAGTTTATCCAAAACCAACAGAGAATTTCTTTTAAATACACAACCACCTGGAGCATTCAACTTTTGGAGGAAACAGCTGAAGAACTGTTGGAAAAATTCAGTTGCTTATCATGGTTGGTGGGAAGTTATGTCTGTCTGGGGAGCTACTACTGGAGGAGATTATCTGTCTATATCTATCTATCTATCTATCTATCTATCTATCTATCTATCTATCTATCTGTCTGTCTGTCTGTCTGTCTGTCTGTCTGTCTGTCTGTCTATCTATCTATCTATCTATCTATCTATCTATCTATCTATCTATCTATCTATCTATCTATCTATCTATCACCTATCTAATTTGTTGCATGAAAGCAAACAGAGCTAAATGTGTTATATAGATTAAGGGCAAAAGAGAAATGCCCTGAGTCTGCACTGTGTCCCTTCCTGTCATCTGGACAGTGGTGCTGGCTGAAGCTTACCTGGACCCAGTGCCATGTGCTGGGCACACTTGGCACGTGTGAAGGAAGGTAAGGAGATGTTTTGCCTTGGGAAATGACTGATCTCATTCGGTCACTGCCCCCTGACGTCCTTCGTGGGCACACAGCATGCAGCCACAGAGTCCCTCCCTACCCCTTCCTACTAAGCAGGCTCCATATAGAAAGCCTCTCTGACTTCTGCAGAGAAAAACCTTCAGGATTTTCAGTGACTGGTACAGCATTCAGGAAGGAAGCAGGGCTCTTAAAATCCCTGTCAGAAGGCGAAGCTTCTGTTCTTTTTTTCACATTTGTATCTCAGGATGAGGAGAGTCTGGCAATGACTTTTTGGTTACCAGAAAGATCCATGAAGTTTAAATGGAATGGTACCTTAGAGTCATAATATTTTGTCTGGCTGAAGGGTGGATTATTAACAGAGGGTGAGGTGAGGGGACTGCAAAGTCCCAGTTATTCCATTATGAAAGCATGAGACAAATTCTTTTCCTCCCAAAGTCACAAAGATTCTGTGAGAATCCTTAGCCACAGGTGAGGTGGAGACACACTGACTTCTTTAACGGGGAGAGCACAGATCTAGCCTGTCCTGGCAGCACACTTGGGGCTGGGGGGCATCTTGCCCCTTAAAGTGTTTATTCATGTAACTCGCTAGCAGTGCCCCATATGTGATGCAGTTACACGGGGGCCCATGCTTTTGTTGGTCCTTCTTCTCAGAATGTTGTTTCTCCTTGTCTGCCTGGCAGACTCCTACACATCCCTCAAGACCCAGATAAGGCATCCCTTTCTATGTGCATCTTCCTTGACCTTCTCCCCTGACAAGCAGAGCTGGTCAGACTCTTTTGCATCCCCACTGACCTTGAACATACATTTATTACGTACAGTTCTCATCTCCTCAGACAGTGCCTAGAGCAAAGTGGGCATCAGGTCTCATTTGTAGGTCTGTTTGCCTGAGCACCTATCTTTTGGACCATGAACTTCCAAATCACAGTGTGTTCTGTCCATGTCTATGTCCTCAGCAAGTAGTACAGTACCTGGATCGTAGCAATAGATGGTCAATTATGAGTAATTGAAGGGGTGGAAGCAGCATAGTGGCCCAAGAGAAGGATGTACTAGTGTTGGATGTTAAACACGGATGAATGGTCTCCTCACTGGGTTGGTCCACTGTAAGCTTTCTCCCCTTTTTAGGGGATTGTCCCTCAGGAAGACTGAGCTGTGGGTGAGTGAAAACCAGCTCTTTGTATTGACTTGAGGGAAAGAGAGGAAAAATCTCTGCTAAATACCAAGTCAGCAGTAGGTGATGTTTCCCTTTGTGTCCTTGGGAGACCACTCCTGTGAGAAATATGCCCAGTGGCTGTCATGAAGGTAAAGCGTAGGACAGGAGTCTGAGGAGGGAGGGGGCTTGATGAGTAGCTGCTGCAGGCTGGACAGCACGCAGCACCTCAGTGGTTCTAGGTGGAAGGGAAGGAATCCATCCGATCAGGTTCCTGAAGAATGAAACAACAGCAATGACAGCCAAGCGGCTCTCTGCTCGCTGACTTGTGCTGGGCAAATACCCACTTCCCTCTTCAAAGTCCCACCAAGTTTGCTAAATATCCAGATGGCAATTTGTGGGTGAATAATTTATGATAAGAAATCTTATGCATTATGCAGTGCAGATTTAAATCATAAATTGACCTCAGTTGACAGTTTACGTTATTAAAAGGTGGACTTTATGGTGATAGACTTGAAAAGCTAACTTGGGACTGAGTTGGTGTTAGTGAGATGGAAACACCCAGTCTAACTGCACTGACCAGGTAGAGGAGGTGGCGGGAGGTCCCAGAGCTCGGGGTGCTTTGACTTGAGGGGAGCTTCCTTCTGAGGGACGGTCTGGAACCAGCGGTGGTCCACCACCCCTTCAGCACCCCCCAGTTTGCTTCAAAGATCCTATTGTTCACTGTATCTCATCTCAGCCACCTCCCACATCCAGCCCCATGCCAGCCCATCCTGTATTATGACTCTCCTGGTGCCTCCTGACAGCTCTTTGGGGTAATACTGTATTGTTCTCCCATTTTATAGAGGTGGGAATGAAGATGGAGAGTCATTTATCCAAGGTGACAAAGCTGACATGAAAGCAGATTGTTCAATGAATGAAATATCCACCAAGTGCCTCCTAGGAGCCAGATCCTGTCCGAGGGCTGGGGCTCAGCAGGGACCAGGCCTATAGGACTGTCCTCAGGAATGTCACCTTCTGGTGGTGGGGACACAAAATAAAGCTGCCTGATGCCTGCCGCTGCTGCCACGGTCTGGCTCTAAACTTGATGCTGTATTGATTGATTAAACAGTATGCCCAGCGCATGCTGATCGAAAGCCTGTGGCCTGGAAAACTCTCTGCACCATGAGAGACGTACAGCCAGAGGAGTGAGATGTGGTCCTCCCTTGGGGGAGCTCAAAGTTGGGGTGATGGGGAAGGAGAGCACAGGGTAAGTGACACAAGGGAGGTCAGCTTCCAGGCGTCCCTTGGGCAGGAACACTGGAGAGGGCAGGGGGCCGTGGTGGGCACCGTGGGCTGCTGGGGCTGGAGTAAAGGCTGTACGCAGAGGAGGGCAGGTGGCCAGGATCAGGGGTCTGTGCCCAGTGTGGGGAGCAGGGAGGGTCCCGTTGGACCTCCTGCAGCCACCGGCTAGAGGCTGCTTCAGGGTGAACTGGAGGAGGCTGGGTCAGGGAGATGTGGTTCAGCTCGCGGAGGTCTGTGCGTGGGTGTAGGTGGAGGGAGTGGGATGAAGGGCATGTCCAGGAACTTCCTGGGTGCAGCTTCCTTTCTGGGGACCTTTGATTTGTACTTCGCTGCTGTCCCTACGGGTCACAAAGGAGTTCCCGGGAAGGATCTTGCAGTAGTTACAGAGTTCTAATAGACTGAAGAGTTGGTGTCTGTCAAAGGGGCCACCTTGTCTCATCAGGAGCCCTGGGGTATCTGATCAGAGGCATTTGTTTCTGATGTAGGAAGAGGAACCAGCCGTTGAGGTGTGTGGTGGCAGGCGGGGGGCCACGGAAGGCTTTGCAATCAGGCTGCCTCCTGGTCGACTGGGAAGAAGCGAGTGGGTTCACGTCTGGGAAAGGGTTCCATATTCCCTACTTGTCCTCTGTCAGTCTGTCTTCTCTGACTTGACTGGACCTGCAGGGGAACACGATACGTCCAGACCACAAAGCTGTGTAATGTGCAAGTGCCAGAAGACAGCCTTCAGAAGGGCCTTGTGTGTTATTTTGCAAATACAGAAAATAGCAGGTGTGTCGATGTGAAGAGAAGAGCAGTTGGAGGCGGGTCACCATAATGCCCGCCCCCTCCAACCCGCCTGTGAAAATCCACCCAGGCTACCTTGTTCTATCTTCGTCTTGAAGTAGAGAAGTTATTTCAGTAGCACTTATAAGAAGTGACACTTCTCCTTGGCGACAGCCTACCAGTGTCTGTCAGTATGTGGTAAGGCTGCTTTTTTCAGGGAATTTCTGATCTGAAGTCTCCCCACCATGACTTTGCTTCTTGCTGAGCCCCTGTGTGCTGTGTGGGGCGCTCTCCCAGCTCTGTAACAGGCATGGTCTGGCCTGTCCAGGGGTCTTCCTTTCTTGGAAGCCACAGTTATATCCATAAAAATATTAATTGCAACATGACGAAAAATACAGAAAATTCTTTACAAATCCTATGTCCAAGAACAAGGTATCTTCAGCAGTCATGGCATTATAACTGCCTTGAGGTGAGACACCATGCATCTTGTTTTTCTCCCCCACAATATTGGACTATATTACTGCTCATTAAATATTTGATGAGTGATTAAAAGAGATGTCTTTTTAGGTGGAATTTGGTTCTGTGCCTTGAAGAGAAACAATCTAGTCTATTAAAATATTTACTGGCTCAATAATTACTACTCAAAACTAGTAGTTGCCATTCGTTGGGGTCCTGCTGTGCTTCTGCTCTTATTCTAGATATTTCTTCTGTCTTTTTGTAGACCTTCTCAACAATGCAGCAAGGCTGGATTTTGCTTGTGAGGAAGAGAGAAGGTGCAGAGAAGTTAAGAGACTTGCTTTAGGTCACACAGCCAATAAGTTGCAGAGAAGGTTCCAGCCTTGTTCTGTCTGATTCCAGAACCTGAGCCTTACCTGTCCACATGGCCTTGCTATCGATTGGCCTGTAGCTCTTCCCAGGCCTCACCTAAGGAGGTTTCTAAGGCAGGTTCTCAGCTGCGCCTTCTGAAGTACACTGCGTAGAGGCTGTTACGACTGATGCTTCTCCACGGCTTGTCACATGGTTTTACTTTAGATGGGCCCTATTTATATCAGGGTTATGTAGATCTGCATGATAAAATCTGTGTCCTTCCAGTGTTTTAAAAGGCATGGCATTAAAAGGGTGCACGAAGGGAGCTGAACTTTGGCATGTTGGGGAGACATCTTATTTCCATATGTTGGCAGCAATGTGTGTGAACTTACTGCCCTCCGGGGAGGTCACCACTGGGAACTTTCGTGGCTGGGCATTTTCTCCACTCCGTGTCAGGCGTTTTTGCAAGACGATGACTGGTGGTGAGACAGAACCGGGAGGGCAAAATGCACACATTTCCTCCTCCCAGGGAATGGAGGATGTGGTTGATCTCAAGCGGGGTCCTGTCAGGAGGAGGGGGACAAGCAGACTGTGGTTTTAAGGAGGAAATGCTCGTGACAGTGAGAGTGCCTCCCGTAGCGGGTGCTTCTCACCGACCAGCCAGTGGTCACAACCTTGCAACGAGAACGCATGTGCTCAGGGGCAGATTCATGCCTCTTTATCTCCCGCAAAGTGAAATGTAGGACTTCTTGTACCTCCATCTGATGAGTGAGGAGACGGAGAGGCCTGTGAGGGGCAGCGCCAGCCACCGGCCCAAGCTCTCTCCGTGGCCCGCCCGCTCTGCTGGGAGCTGGGAACCCATCCTAGATTTCCTTCCTCTCCTGGCCTTCTTGCTTCGGGCCAGCACCTGCTTCTCTGTGGCTCTTGTCTCCATCCGCACTCTTTTGACCCTTGGACCATCTCGAGTGCTGCGGTCTTTGGTGGGTCAGGGTTGTTTTTATACCTGTTTTCTGGGACAGATGTGGCCACTTGCTATACCTTAGATCTGAGTCCTATTTGGAAATTGTGACCTGCCATTTCACTGGATCCTGATGGAATCAGCTGTCCCGACCTAGAATGAAATCTGCTCTTCATATGGAACTGGTGGGAAACGTGCATACTGATAAAAGGGAAACTCATTTCCCAGCCGAGTGGCTGGAAAACAGATCAGAATTGTGCTTTTAGTGTAGTGGTACTTTCATGCCCACTTGGATGCCAAGTTTTCTATTTCCTCACTTCTGATTTTAGAAAATATTTGACATTTAACAATATAAAATGATGTCAAGTATATTTAAACATGAAACATGTAACCAAATTGTCTAAATAACACTTTCAACCAGTAGGTTTAAGTGATGGATGCCATGAATAACAATCATGCCTAAATAAATTAAATTTCTTACCTCTAATTCACTCAACAGCAATGCAATTTCTCATATGAGACCTGTTTGTTTTTAGGGAGAGAATACCATCCTCTCCTTAACTGGGAATTAAAGATTTTCTGGGGTGTTCTTTTGTTTTGGTCTTATCCATTTATAAAGCTTTTTCATTTTTGAATGTGATCAAGCTTATTCCCTAACCCCCCTTATGCCCGACCCATCCCTGATATAAGGTAACGCTGGTTCATAAACGTAGCTACCAACATGCCTCTGGGGAGATGGCAATGGATGTGTATATTGCTTTTCATAACAAGCCTTGTAGAACTGATTAAGTCATAGCTACCATATAATGGATGATTAAAATGTGCCAGACTCTGGGCTGAGAGTTTTACTTGCATTATTTCATTTAATCTTGTGTGTGTGTGTATATATGTGTGTGTGTGTGGTAAGAATGCTTAACGAGCAGTCTACCCTCTTAAACAAAATTTTCAGTGCACAATATGTATTTTTTCTTATTTTCATGGCACTTTTTTCCTCCTTGTTATAGAAGAAGTCCTACGTTTCACTTTGCAGCAAGGAATGGCGTGTGCTGAGACTAGGGCCTAAGAGGCATGAATCAGACGGAGCCTGCCCCTCCACTCTGCCCCTGAGAGCACGTGCTGGAGAGGCCACGAGGGGCGCTCTTGACCACTGCAGCGGAGTCCAGCCGTTTTCCCGGCCCCCTCCCCCAGGTCCAGGCATGGGGAGGAAGCAATGTTGGTTCCCCCCACCCCCCAGCCCTAGGGACTGCAGCTGATGGCACAGGGTGCAGCGGCATTGCTAGGCCAAGCCCTGCGGATACTCCTGACCCCAGAACTGTGAAGGATGACAGATGGCAGTTGTTTTAAGCCACTGTGTTTGGGCAGCCTAATGAATAATGAGACCCCTTAATGGAACTGGTGAGCCTTCCTTTGATCTTTTCCCTTGGCTGCATTGATGGTGCCCCTGGCACGTCTCCCACCCCTTTGGCAGCCCCTCTCAGACCCCTCCGTGGGCTCCTGTTCCTTCATCTGCCTCCCTCATCAAGAGCTGATGTTCCAAGGGTCTCTTCTCAGGGCCCCTTCTCTCCAAAACCCAAGAACTTCTTTGAGGTGATCTCATTGGACATCTGTGGCTGGAGCCATGCCATCCTCACCCAGCACCCGCCCTTCAGGCACCTGATTCTGTTTGAGCTGAAAGCATGAACATAACGCTGTATCTCCTGCAAATGTGTCTTCTGGTCTCTGGACCCATGCATGCCCACACAGCTCACCTTCAGCATGCTCAGAACCTCAGAACCGGGCTTAACCCCCCCCATTCCTTCCATGGTAGAGGATAAATTGTGTCCTTCAAAAATGATATGTTGAAGTCCTCACCCCCAGTACCTCAGAATGGGACCTTATTTGGAAACGGAGTCTTTACAGAGGTAACCAAGTTAAACGGAAACATTAGGGTGGGTTTGAGCCCAGTATGGCTGGTGTCCTTATGAGAAGAATAAATTTGGACACAGAGACAGACATGCCCATGAGGAAGACTGTGAAGGCGGCCATGTGAAGATGAAGGGAGAGATCGGATGACGCATCCAGAAGCCACGAATGCCGAAGATCGCCAGCAAACCACAGGAAGCTGGGCTCCTCGGGAGCCACGAACCCCGCGGATGCCTTGATCTTGGACTTCTCCCCTCCAGGGCTGTGAGGTGGTCCATTCTGTTGTTGAAGCTGCGTAGTTTGTGGCGCTTTGTTACCACCACCCTGGGACTTGAATGTACTCCCCTGTCTCTCCACTTGCTCAAGCCAGAAACCTGAGTTCTCCGTCCCAAGAACTGGGCTGGCTGGAAGTTAGGCACTCAGTCCTATTGACTCTTCAAATAGATGTCTTCAAATATTGTAGGTCTTTTGACAATTATAGATACTACCCCGAGGATGTGCAGAATTGGAATTAAAAAGAAGTACCAACCCCAAACATCTTTTATGTCCCTCCCATCCTTCTGTACTGAGATTTCCTGGGAGAAACTATTGATTTCTTCCTTCAGCCATGGGGCAGGCATATACTGAGAGCCACATGTATGTAAATAAGGACTCAGCAGTGTGCCTGCCTTTCTGTTCTTCGGAGAAATATTGATTTTGACTTGGAAGAGTTCCCTGAAAGTTCTCTTTTCAGCAGGTTCTTCTCATTGTGTACGGCCCAAGCGAGTGTGTTGAGTTGTACAATGCGATCTTTGTAACAAGTCTTGCTGGTTGGGCTGAGCTCCTTGGAAGCGTTTGGATGAGGAGGGTACTTTTAGAGCTGTATTGATCTGCAGCCGGTTATTGCAGTTGTTGCAAATGCTTACCTCGATTTTTTTCCATTCAGTGCTAGTGAAATCACTGGTCTGCAGAAATAAGAATCAGGTTTCCAAAAGGATGTGCTACTTTTCTGTGACGATGATTTAAACAAGTCCCTGAGCTCCATCCTTTCAGAGCATCTGGATTACCCTTGGCAACGGAGGAGCAATGTAATTGTTGCAATTTCATTTCATGTTGAAACTACTTCAGTGCATTTCCTACATTTGGCCTATGCAAATTGTTTCTTTCTTTCCTCTTTCTTTCCTTTTTTTTTTGCAATGAAATTATAGTTGTGTTTGGAAGCTCTAAGCAGGGCACAAAGACATGAAAGTCAGCCATAATCATAAAAAGCACATGCAAATCTTTCACATTAATAATTCACAGTTAAGCACAGGTGCTCTGGTCCCCTGTCTGAGATTCCAGCTAGTAGCAGTTTGTTTAGCTTTGGTGAAGGGCACAAAACCACAAGTTCAGGTGTTCTCCTTTGGTCTTGTACTTGCCTGATTGAATTCAGGCAAATAATCACCTTTATATATGGATACTTAAATATTCATCAGGAAGGTCTGATCTGTACGGCGCAGTATTAATTTTATGGACATTGTCAGTGTCACTGCTTCTGGGGCCCTAATGACACTATTATCTGGACCTCAGACTGCTGAGCATCTACCTCCATCCGTTACACCTTTCTCATTCCCACTGAAAAGATGCTCCACATCACTAATCATGAGGGAAATGCAAATTAAAACCACAAGGAGATATCAGCTCACACCAGTTAGGATGGCCAACATCCAAAAGACAAGGAACAGCAAATGCTGGCAAGGATGCGGAGGAAGGGGAACCCTCCTGCACTGCTGGTGGGTATGTAAACTAGTTCAACCATTGTGGAAAGCAGTATGGAGGTTCCTCAAAAAACTGAAAATGGAGATACCATTTGAACTGGGAATTCCACTCCTAGGAATTTACCCAAAGAAAACAACTTCTCAGATTCAAAAAGACAGATACACCCCTATGTTTATCGCAGCACTATTTACAATAGCCAAGAAATGGAAGCAATCAAGTGTCCATCAGTAGATGAGTGGATAAAGAAGATGTGGTACATATACACAATGGAATACTATTCAGCCATAAGAAAGAAACAAATCCTACCATTTGCAACAACATGGATGGAGCTAGAGGGTATTATGCTCAGCGAAATAAGCCAGGTGGAGAAAGACAAATACCAAATGATTTCCCTAATTTGTGGAGTATAAGAACAAAGTAAAACTGAAGAAACAAAACAGCAGCAGACTCACAGACTCCAAGAAGGGACTAGTGGTTAACAAAGGGGGGATAAGGGGATTACGGGGCATTATGATTAGCACACGTAATGTAGGGGGAGCACGGGGAAGGCAGTACAGCACAAAGAAGACAAGTAATGACTCTGTAGCATCTTACTATGTGATGGACAGTGACTGTAATGGGGTGTGTGGGGGGGACTTGATAATATGGGTGAATGTTGAAACCACATTGTCACTCATGTGAAACCTTCAAATGATTGTATATCAATGATACCTTAATTAAAAAAATGTACTGAGTGCCGGTGTTTGCTGGGTTTGGGCCTGGTGCTAGGGATGCATGGTGAAGAAGATGAGCCCGGCCGTGCCATGGGCCATTGTCGGGCCACTGTGGACCCTTCATGGCCCACAGCCCAGCAGCATGAGCATCACCTGGAGCTGGTTAGAAATGCAGTGTGGCAGGTCCCACCCCAGAGCCGCTGAATCAGTTTTAGCAAGATCACCGGGTGACGCCTATTCCTATAGAAGAGGCAGTGCCCATTCGTTGAGTAATTACGATATGGCTTGAAAACACTCACCGGCAGGGCATTCTGAGTGGAGGAGCAGACAATGCCTGCTCTGGAGTGGGAGGGGCTCAGGGAAGGCTTCAAAATGAAGACCCCATTTCAGCTGAAATCACAAGGATAAAGGACCAGGAGACTGGGTGGGTGTGCGAGCTGCTGGGTACCAGGTAGCAATGTGTGCTTCACCTCTGATGGAAGAGCCTCCAGCCTGCTGGAGGAGCAAGTCTTTGTGGCTGGAGCTCAGAGCTCAGTAGAAGGCTAAGAGAAGAGCAACAGTGAGCCGTGGGGGAGCTTCAGGCCCCCAGACAAAACATCTGAATTTTCCTAGAAAGCTAAAAGGAGCTTTTGAGGCGTTTAAACAGGAGTGGACTTAATGTAATGGATTGCAGCAGAATTCCTTTCCCTGGGTCGGGATGGCTTGGGGCGGAGCAGGGCAGCGCGCTGTCCTGGGAACAGATGAGAAGCTTTGCCCAAGGTGAAGCCATGCAGGGGAGCCCTTGAGACCTGCTTAGGAGGCAGAACTGCAGAGGCCTGCTAGTGGGGAGGGGAGTGGCTCCCGGGGGGTGCCACTTGCTGGGACCCAGCAGAAGGTCCGGGGAACCTTTCTGACTCTCACTTCTTGTGGCCTGTCCGTCGGCACATGCTGTGCGGGTTTGGGGGACTTCTCTCCTTTCCCAGATCATGAGCTTCTGGGTCTTGCCTTGCCTGCTTTTGTTTTCCTCAGTGGGCCCAGCACAGAGCCTGGTCCTGAGCGCTACCAGGAGTTCTCTATCTGACTGTCACCCGGTTTTCCCAGGAACTTGGTTTTCCCAAGAATTTTCCCAAGAACAGAGGGCGGCTCTCTGTGCAGGTGGAGAAAAGGTTGTGCACTCAGAGCTCAGTGTTTGTCAAGGGCTGACTTTCTCGGTCTTTCTGTCCCCCCTGTTTGGACTGCCCACTTTTTGACTTGGGAGCTGCAGCGGGAAGTGGGTTGGGGTCAAACAGTGCAGACTTGAGTCTCAGGTACTTCATTCAGGAGAAGGATGGGGAGGCGGCGGATGCAGGTAGCCGGATCCGAGGGCAGGAGACCACAGGGGATGGGAGCTCCCAGCCGTCCAGGGCTTCTCCTTCCTCAGGGTCCACTCTGTCCCTGAAAGAGGAAGCCAAAGAGAATTTGGTGCAGAAGGAAGGGAATTTGAGACCTTACTGACATTGCTTCTTGCTGTTTGAAGGGAGAAAGGGGCTTGGGCAGAAGAGTTTGAATCCTGCTTTGGCTCTCTCTAGCTTCCTGGCCTTGGGCAGCTATTAACTTCTCTAAGTCTGTCTCCTCATGATAAAATGGCAGTGGCAATCCCTTTCACATGTGTGTGAGCTCCAGACAAGGCAGAGATGAATGGTAAGAAGCAGGGCACCCCACTGATGGTGGAGTGTCTGCTGCAACACTAACGCACTTGTGTCTATCCAGCAGACGGAGAAGATGCCTCCATCAGACAAGGGAGGGCATTGTGCTCTAAGCTGTTTTCATATGGAGGATAAGGATCTCAACCTTAATGTACAAATCCTTCAGGAATTTGTTAAAATAGACCTTCCTGAGCCCCCAGAGGGTCAGATTCATCTCAAACGGCACCCAGTTGGTTTTTCATTGGGACAACAATTTGGAAAAGTCTGGAATGGGTCCAGAGCTGAAGAGCGGCCTGGCCTAGGGTGTTGGCCTGAGGAGGTCTCCAGCCTCCCTCCAGGCATGCTGCAGGGGAGTCTCCAGAGGGAGGGGCCTCTGATTTTTACCAGGACAGAGCAAGTTCAGATAACACTGGGCTGTGGCATCCGGGTAGTGCCCACCAGGATGGGGGTGGTGGGGGACGGGACTTAATGCAAGTGGTTCAGACAGCTGGGGGTGCGTCTTAAAGGCAGACAGGTGCAGCCCCAACATGGGAAGAGCTTATCAGGGAAGGAGCTCCCAACCTCTGGGACGGTGGGTGGGCACAGCCTGGCAAAGTCAGAGTCTGGAAACCAGGTCTGTGTCCTAGTCTGTTAAAATGTGGCTGTAGGACTGGATGGCTTTAGTTGTCCCAGCTCTCAAGTCACTTGACTTTAAGATTCCGGGTAAGTTAAGTTAGGCAGAGGTGACTGTTATCAGGGAACCCCTAGTGTCTGGTGTTTGCATTCCTTTCAAGTGTTGCATTCTATTATGTGGGTTTATTCTGATTCTGTGTCTAATCCGTGTTGCTACTTAACTGTGGTTGCATTTTTGTGGGCAAATACAGCATGTGTCTCCATGCGGCCCTGCCTAAGGACTTTGTCAAAGGTTTGCTACCCAAGCTAACAGCACTGCTACCTGGTGGCAGCTCCCGGAATTGCAAGGCCATGGTTTTGAGGGAATTGCAACTTAACATCAAAACCAGTTGGGGAAGGGGGGAGAGGTCTTTGTTTAAAAAAGAAGAAGAAAAAACAAACAATTCCCACTTCCGGCCAGCTGAAACAGAGTGTCTCGGAGTGGGATCCAGAAACGTGCATTTATAGTAAATCCTTCATGCAAACCTTATGCCCAGTGCATTTGCAGATGATTGCCCGACAGAGGGGTTTCTAGCCTTCGCTCT
The DNA here is from genome assembly GCF_040802235.1 of Manis javanica. Taxonomy (NCBI): domain Eukaryota; kingdom Metazoa; phylum Chordata; class Mammalia; order Pholidota; family Manidae; genus Manis; species Manis javanica. The sequence continues at coordinate 84,665,752 of NC_133169.1, read as the reverse complement.
GTAGACCTTTTGGACTGGAGACTTCCTTGCTGTGGGGAGCATCCCTGGCCTCTACCCCCTGAATGTCAGTAGCACCTCCCTCTCCCCATTTGTGACAATCAAAAGCGTCTCCAGACATTGCCAGTGTCCCCGGGTGGGCCAAATTGCTTCCACTTAAGCACCACTGCTCTAAAATGTGCCGTGAACATCCAGCCCATTTCAGTGATGGCACAGGTCACAGGGTCACTAAAAGCTAAGATATGTTAACTGTCTTTACAGGAGGTTATTAATGCAAATGTGGACTGATTTCTGACTTGGAGCAGGATAAACATCTGGCTTGATCACCTTTGTTCTGACTTTTAAATAGTCATGGATGTGAACCGTGAAGGATGGACTGGAATTATCAACTGCCCACAAGAGGCTGGGGGCATCCAGTCACCCACACAGAGGTCACCCACATACCTTCCTCCGGTGCACATGTCAGCCTCCATGCGCTGCTGGTGCACGGAAGCCTCAGAGGAAGGGGCAGGAAAGGGGTACCTTCTTTTCTCTTAGATTCATTGAAATAATTAAATTCTATTAGCTTTCCCAGTGTGGAAAAGGGCTGTTGATTGTGTGAAGTACACTTCTGTACAGCAGAAACATACTGCAAAGTATCGCAGATGAGACTGAGTGTGGGGAGGAGAAGGCAGGGGGCTTCACGTGGAGTCCAGCGCGATTAAATGGATGCTGCTGGTCGCGCTGTGTGAGGCAAAGCCAAGTCCCCGATGTGCACCCGTCAGGTCTCAAGGTGAACGCTCGGGCTTACCACTTCCGGTGAGGGGCAGCTCACTAGGGAGGGCCACTTAGTGCCCCTGACAGCATGACAGCTGAGCCTCCCGCTCCTCTCTTCCTGGGACAGAGGGTCTTGGCAGCAGCTGGACACCAGGGAACCTGTTGCTGGGTGAGTGCAGAAGAGATCGATTTCTTGTTCCCTGAGAGGGGAACGTGACACTGGAGGCGTGAGATCCCTAAGGAGTTTGTGTCTGGTTCGTGGTGGGATTTCACAGCGCAGGGCTGAGAGCTGGGAGCCTCTCACTGGCCACGATGAGGAGTGTGGGTAGAGGCAGCCGCGTGGGTTAGAAGCATGGGTGCTTTCTGGGAGGCCCCTGTACCCGTCCTCTGAGTAACCCTGGGGAGCCCCCACTCTTGGGGCCTTGTTTCTTCCACTGTCAAGTGGGATTGTTGACCTGGACATAAGCAGGGCACTTAGTGCTTCGCTGCTGTGTGGCTCTTGGGTGCGGAGGGGCTGTGGCCTTTTTTATTTTTTCAGTCTCTTCTGGATGAGCCTAGACAGGAGGCTCCTGAGCAGAGAGGGCAAGTGGGTGCTGTCTAGTTTCTGATCTCAGTCGTTCAGCTAGTCTCTGCAGCAGAATGGACACTGAGATTTGACCTGGATGAGGTGTTGCCAGCCCTCCCACCTCTCCCCTTGGTGAGGGGAGTTTCTGTGGCTTCTTCCTGTGACCCTGTCGGGGTGGGGAAGCCTCATGATGGACTTGGACTCGACTGAAGGCCCTTCTGCTCAAAGAGACAAGCTCAGCAGAGCTCAGAGGCCCAGAAGCCTGCTTTGGGAGTGCAGTGCAATTTTGGTTAATACATGATCCACTATTGAATCATTTATCTAGTATTAGTCATACATTTTGGTGTGAATGAAGTTCAGTTCATTTCCTGAGATCAGATTTTGCTGGGAGAGGAGGATATAGCAACTGCACTTTTGAGAGGGTTGGGTAAAAGCAAAGAGTGGAACGGAAACTTGGAGACCAGAGACGACAAACGAAACCTCTGGCTGCTTGGTGGTGCCCAAGAGCAGGGCTCTCTGACTCCTTCCTCAGCCGCAGGGCACTGTCTTGTGAACAGCCAGCCAGGGGTCTTCCCGTTTCATGTTTCATCCTGCTCTCTCCAGTCTGAAACTCAGCCAGATTGATTTTAAATAATTGGTGAGGATCCTCACTCCCTCGTAGGGGCCCGCTGGCTCTCTGTGCTACACCCCCACTGTTAGGTGCCTCTGCCAGATACCCCGCTCTGGAACCCCCTTTACGTGGTTCTGAGTGGGGAAGAAGGAGGTCATGCAAATGCCTTTTGAGACTGCAATTATGATCACCCTCAGTGGACACTGAGATCGTCTGGGCTACTAATTGAAATTTTTATTAATATTTTCAGTTATTCATAGTGATCATTTTTACAGGGTGAGCTGAAGGAAGTGCCCAAGACATTTTGTAATGATGTAAGGAATGAAATGCCTTTCAGCAACTCAATTTTATTTTTTTGCACTGAAGGCAATTCTTCTGAGAGACACTTAGGAGAAAAAGGGCATATGGGGGTGATGGCCCACCCAGGCTGGCAATGCCAACTTCCCATCACGACGGACCTGCCGCAGCCCCCTGCCACGCTGGCGGTGATGTTCGGTGGTTTCTGTGGGACGTGCTTCCTCAATAAGTCTAGGGATAAGAGTTTGCCTGGTCACACGTTTTTGCACACCTTCTGCACCCCACAGGTTTGGACAGGCCCTGGGGGTCCCTGCGCACATGCACACATGGGGCACCGGTGAAGACCTGCTGTAGAAAAGCAGCACTCCAGCTTCAAAGTCAGTCATCGCAACTAATTTGGCCAAAGCTTTCTGTTTTCTTCCGTTGGCACCTTACTAGAAAAAACATGTTTTTGGAGATGTTGTTCCATGAAATGCTTTTTCTCCTGGGATTGGCTGTCACCCACATCATAGTGAACACAGAGTTTTTTGCAAACCTATTTGAGCCACTGGCAGGCGATGCAGGGCCCAGGGGGGTATCATCCTCACCCCTGGCACAAGGGCAAGGGCTGGGCCTGGCATATTCAGGGTTATAATCTGAGGGCCTGCCATTTTAGTGGTTGGTACATGCTCAGTGACAATTTATGGAACAAGTGATAAAATGATAAAAGAAGATTTGTTTTAAAAATTAGAGTCCTGTTAAACTCTCAGAGTTCATTCAAATGTCCTCTGTGCTGGGGCATAGTCTCAAAACCCAGAGTCGACACGTTCTGATTTTTTTTTGCCACGATTTTTTCCAACCTGAGACCTGATGATAGCATCCGTTAGACCAAAGCGTTCTTCCTGGCAGCGTCCTGATTTCCTTTGTATGGCGATAAACCTATTTGACTGGGACATCTTGACACTTACGAAGAATAAAGCCTCTGGGAACAGGGTTTGTTTATTCTGAGCAGACCTTAAAATACAACTCCATTTCCAATGTCCCTGCAAGGAGCAGACACACGCATTAGGAGAATTTAGAACTGGCTTCTCATCTCTGAGATCTTGCCTCCTTGAACATAAAGTTTCTGCTGAGCGTGTGCAGAGCATCACATTGGGAGGTGTGCCCCTCAAGGAGCTGGCAGCCTGGTTGTCACAGCAGGTGCCCAAGGAGAAACAGTGAAGAGTGCTTACAGATGGGGTCAGGCACAGGGACTGGCTCTTGTGGGGCACCACAGGGCCAGCCTTGCAGGCATGGGGAGGGAGGGGTGCAGGGGGCAAGGGCTCTGATATCAGACCTGGATGCAAGTCCCACACCCTGTAGTTATTAGCTCTAGGATTTTGGGCAAGTCACACAGGCATTCGGCCTCAGACTTCTTACATTTAGAAGTAAGTTGAGACCTGCTAGCTACCCAGCCAGTAAGTTGCTCCTCATTTCATCCTCAGAACAACCCTCCAAGAGGGTAGTATTCCTCGCCTGATCTTACAATGCAAAACCTGAGCTCAGAGCACTGAAATGATTTGCTTTAAGTCCTAGTTAGGAAGTGACAGAGTCAGGAAGCCAGAGCTCGCTGAGCTGCAGGCCCTGGGCACGGCACTACCGTTCCCCCTGCGGCCTGTCGGTGGGGACGCATCTGGGGGCAGCTGGGCCAGGCCAGAGGGATCACCAGGTCAGGTGGCCACAACGGCAGGTGATGACATGTGGCTTGTGCGGTGGCAGGCACGTCACCCTAGGCATTTCCAAGTCCCTTTTCCCTGTCTACGGCCAAGCTCTCCTCAGGGATGATGGCTGGAGATCACAAGTCCCCTAAATGTCTGCCTTCTCCTGTGTGTGTGTTAACTAAATGTTGGGGTTTTTTTTCCCTTTAAGGCAGTCAGTAAAGTGGAATTTATGAGGTGCTTCCACACTGTATGTTCCAGAGAACATGACCCTTGTCAATGTCATGGTACCTCCCACCTGAAATGGACAGATGGGACAGATGGGAAGTCACAAGCTATTCTGTGCAGGGGCTTTCTGCACATCAAACCCAAGTGGGACCCACAGGTGGAACTCAGGTTTGTGGATCAGAGAGGGCCGTGTGCAAGCGAGGACCACCCCCCCCCGGGGCTTGTGGATTCGTGGTTTGTCGGGCTGGGCTACATCTCCAGGGTGTCTTTCCCACAGTCCAAACTGGATCTGGGCTCACCAAGCGCTGTCTGGGCCTCTCTGCTTGCTCCCCTGTCTCTAACCAGCCCCAGGCACTTCCTGTATCAGTCAGGACTCTCCCAGCATGGTGAGACACCCTCTGATTTCAAACTGATATGAAAAAAGCAAAAACTTTTAAGGTAAAACCAGGAATTCAAGAGGTAGTTCTGGCTTGAGGTTTAGCTTGAAGCAGGGGCTCCTAGATGGAAAGCGGGAAACGAGGTCCTGATAACACTGCTGAGCTCTGTTCAGGTCTGTGTGTCGGGCCTGCTCTTGGGCCGGCCATGTCCTCTGGAGGCATTGGGGGTGGCAGGGGTCAGGGGGAAATGTCTTTCCACCATCCCGGCAGACATCTGATGGCATCATCGCCCATCCACAAACCAGTCACTGTGGCCAGGAAAATGCAGTGTGTCGATGGGCACATGCTCCATGCTGGAGCTGGCCTGGTCTGGCCCAAAGCCAGGAACCAGGTGTGTGGGAGAGCTGGTGCCCCAAAGGAGCCCAGAGAAGGAGAGACGGATGCTGGTGGCCATGGTGTAAAAGTTGTTGACTCGATTCCCTGTTCTGCCAGATCTCCTTGGTCCCCTGGTCCCCAACTGTGCTCCAGGGTCACATGTGCTGCTGGAGAAGGGTCTAAGTGTGCATATCTGACTATATCCCCAAAGTAGGTGTGTGGCTGGGCCAGCCATGTGCTTACACTGACGTGACCATTTACACGGAGTGAAATGGTGGTAACAATCGCCACTACCATTTGCTGAGTCCCTGCCCTGTGACAAGCACAGCTAGACACCTTGTGCGTTTTCTGACTTAGTCTTTGAACGAACACTCTAAAGGAATATTATTAGTTCTAATGTACAGATGGAGGAACAGACTGGGAGATGCAATGCCTTGCAAAGTCACATAGTTACTTTAGCTAGTGGGGAGGCTACAGGGAGAAGTTACTCTGGTCAGGTGACCAGTTTTCTTGCCACCAAATCACTTGGGGCCCCTGCAGACACATTTATTTGGAGATAATTGGATATTTATGAATGTTTCTTCCTGGGCTAAAAGAAACAGAGTGTCTTTATTTAGGAGGGCTGGTAGCCACTGAGTTCTGTGTGTGTGTGTGTGTGTGCACGTGTGTGTTCGTATACACACGTGTTTCAGCATGCTGCTGTCAGAGTGGAGAGATGTACCCTTAGCCTTCAGCTGGGTGGTTGCTGGAGCTGACGTGGCATCTCTGCTCCTGGAACTTGGGGAGATAAGTCAGTACTTCCACAGGTGGATGCTGTTGGGGAGTCCAAGACCAGAGGTTCAGGATATTTAGGATTTTTATGGTACATAATGCAGAAAGGGAAGATGCTGCAAAATCTTCTGGGTAGGTAGGACTACTGAGATGGTAGAGTGACCAGGCAGAGTAGAAAGTGTGGGTTGAAGGAACTGCCTTGGAACTGTGTTCCGGTCCGTAGACATGTCAGCTGTGGTGGGATCTGTCTGACCCACAGATGAAAGTCCCGTAAGACTACCTCTGTAGCCTAATACTCCTGGCTTTCTGTCCTGTCGTTGCAACCGTAGCTTGGTGTTTCTGCCAGATGAGGCTTTCTTCGGCTGCCTGGAAAGACCCTGTACTTTATTCCTACTTCCATCTTTGTATATGGAACTTCTTAAGCCTGTTCCTGGAATGGACTTTTGAAAAACGTGGATACTCACAAAGTACCTGGGAATCCATTTGCTCAGTGGCACGAGTTGAGCCCTGACTACGCCGCAGACAGTATTCTTGGTGCATGGGATACAGTGGTGGGCAAGGCAGGCCCTGTCCCTGGGCCCTGCCCTCGGGAGCTCTCATCCTGAGCCACTGAGTGATTTGACGGCCTCTGGGCTTCCAGCCTGGACACTGGCCCCAGGAGCCCTTTCCTTCAGCACTTGCACCTGAAGTTCACCTGGTCTCCAACTTGCAGAAGAAACGTTTTATTCCTCTGGCTGCCCCTTTGCTGATGCCTCCAGGCAGAGAGCTGAGGGAATTACTTCTGATTTTCAGAGTGGAATGTATTCTGTAGGTTCTATATTCAAGGCCCCTTTTGATGTGAGTCACAAAAATTCAGGCTCGTTTAAGCCAAAAGAGGGAATAATCAGGCTTTACCTACTTACCAGGGCATTGGTGAGAAACAGCTGCCCCAGAGCTCTGGAATGTGTAGATGCATATTTCCAAGGACCAGTGGAGAGCAGTAGCGTCACACATCCCAGTTCTAATGTCAGGAGAGATGCAACTCGGGCCAGAGGTCTGCTCTCAGCCCCCACGGCTGTGTTCTAGGGGTGCGGGTTCTTGGTGCAGAGCAGCAGGTGGGGCTCATTGCTGTGGCAGGCTGAAGGGTGGCTCTTGGGCCAGGCCAAGGAAATCTGTTTGCCTCCATTTAGGGTATATCTTCATATCAGCACACTGTAGGGATGACCTCAGTTCTCTTGTCCTCCATCTTACCACCTATGATAGAGAAACTCCTGTGTTAGCATGGTGCAAAGTATTTATTGTTTTAGAAAATTCCGTATCAGCAAAGTACCTGGAGATCTGATGTGTGATATTAATTCTGAAGGATAGAAAATCATTAGTTGGGGCCAGTAAATCCTCTATTACAGTGAGACAGTGTAGTCAAGACAGTAAAGATCCCTTCTCATGGGAAAAAAAGAGCATTTGTACAAATAGACTCTGTTCTGGGTTGGGGATGGGCCCCTCAGGGCTCATGCTTGCTAATGTGGTTCCAGCTACTCTCATTCATTTTTGATTGGATTGAACACATTGAAATTTGTTTCAGTGCATTAACAGCGAGCTGCTGAATGTGTGTACAGTATATGACAATTAATATTTGCTTTCACTGTGCTGACGCCCTTCTGGGGAGAGCAAGGGTGGACCCAGTGAGGAGAGACGGATATGCCTGCTTGAAAAGAAGGGCCTTCACTCTTTCAGGCCCTTGAGTTTCAGCAAGAACAGGAGAATTAAGAATCTGCTCAGCTGCTGGTGCCAGAAGTGGAGTTTTCTCAAACATTGTCATGAGCCCTGCCAGCTATGTACAATGACTTCACAGATGCGTTACTGAATAACAGTTTCATTTCTTAATTATGAAGGCAGTGCATGTTCATGATCAAAGTTTGGAACATACAGAATACATAATGAAGAGAGTAAAAATCCATAATCTCATTCTATAGAAAATAATTACTATGAACATTCTGGCACATTTCTTTTATTTCTTTTAGGCCTACGTGTGCCAGTACATATATTTAAAGTAAATTAGGATCGATGAATGCACTTCTTTTACTGAGTAGTTTTATTGAGGTGTAATTTCATGTCATAACAGCCCATTTTAAGTGTTCAATTCCGTGAATGCTAGTAGAGTTTTTGAGTTGTGTAACCATCACCACAGTGCAGTTCGAGAACACTCTCATCACGCCCAGATTTCCCAAGTCCCCATTTCCACCCTTGGCCTCTCGGCCTCTTTAAATGTGCCTTTTAGGACTATGCCATCTACATGGAATCACACCCCATGTAGTCTTTTGTGTCTGGCTTCTTCCCCTGAGCGTCATGATGGTGTCCCCATCACCGAGGGGCCTTCCTGCGGCTGCTGAAGTGCCAGCGTCTCACAAGCGTTTGGTTGAAATGGGCACTGCCGTCTGAACGTGCAGCTTCCACGCTCTAGAGAAAGGCGGACAACCCCTCTACCTATCTCTAGGATAGGTCTGGATTCTTGCCCAAGTACCAAGAGGGGAGTGATTACAAATGTTAACGTGACTGTGATGAGAAAATGAGGTTTCTGTGTCATGTTCCCTTGACCTCAACAGAGGACCTCATTTTAGGGCCATGGTTATTGCCTCCTTCTGAACCAAAGACTGTGTTTCAGCTGTTGAGTTTCACCATGAAGGTTATCTTTGAAACCAGAAAGGCCAGAAAAGCACTGTCTGCTCTGGAAAGAATTGGGTGACAGCGCAAGAAGCACAGGGACCTGGTTCTGAGATAAAGTTCTCCCGTGTACCTGGAATTTAAACATTTTTGCTCTCTTTGCACCCAGCGAATAGGAAAGACCTTTCTCAAACCATTTCCTTTCTCACACAGAGCTTAAAAGACTCTCCCAAAAACTTGCTGGAAGGTTTACAGCCTGTCTGCTTTCTGACAAGTGGAAATGATGTCGTTTCTTTTGGCTAGAACTTTATTCATGCATTTCAAAGAGAGGCATTTTAAAAGTCATCTATTCTATTGATCTCAGCAGAAAAGAAGGTTGTTTAGGTGCTCATACACTTTGTCATTCTGAGTCCAAGTTACGTATCTACATTGTTTTGAGGCAAGTCTGTCTCCCAGAATCCCAGTGCACTCTTGCAAAGGCAGCGGGCTTTGCATAGCTTGCAGCGTGGGAGCCGTGTGGACTTGGGGAAGGACGGAGGAAGGCAGGATGGCTTGCTTGGCAGAGATGCCCAGAGAGTGGGGCTCTGCTGGACTCTAATGGGACCTTTTTAAATTCCCTAGTTGGGATAGAAACTACCCACTGGGCCTCAGTTTAATAATGATGTTTTGGGTGTGATATTTATATATCCTCCCACTCCTGATTTCTCGTTTTCTTTCTTTTTTTACTGAATACTAGAGGCCCCTTAGATCTATTTTCCAACAAACAGATGCATCTTGTTTAGAAAATATCACACTTACATTTAGTGTTCATGGAAATCTTTGTGTATTTATAGATGCAACATGTATGTGCCAGCTTTCCCCAAAAGAGCAGGTTCTCAGCTTTGACCAGATTGCAGTCACGATTTGTTTGTTTCCAGGAACTCGGGCGCCCGGTACACTGCACATTCCGGCCAGAACTAGTGCTTGAGCACTTGAACTCTGAAGGATCTCTTACCTTCTTGACCCACAAATGAGATGTCCTCCTTTGTGCCTTGTGATCCTGTGTTTCCTTTGCCAGCATCCTGGGCATGTCAGGAAGGCCAGAGAAGATGCTCATGGGGGAGGCTGCAGAATTCTCTCCTTGGTGACCGTGCTTGGTCCCCAGTGGCAGCCTCTATCATGAAATCCTCCATGGGGGCTGGGAGAAGGGGAGGGCCCTGCTGGCCCCGTGTGTGCTGGGGGCTTCTGTGGCCTCCGGAATCTTCCCCCCACTTTCACTCTGCTCTCTTCTCCATCCCTCCTGAGCGTTCCCTTGCTTTCTGGAATATTGCATTTACCATGTCACCTGTTTACCCAAAAGTCCTTTGCCTGTAGCATCCCGAACGAGCTCTTGAACCTGGCATCAGAGTCCCCTTCCCACATTGTCTAGCCCTAACATGTATTTCTGGCCTTTCTTTCCTTTTATTCTAGGTTTTCCCAGGTTATTGCCCTACAAACACAAATGGGTGTCAGGAGGCCCTTTTGCCTGGTGGGCTTACGTTTAGCTGGGTAATGACTTTGCTTTAATGTGCATCTGAATTGCCTGGCGATGTGATGAAAACTAGTTTCTGAGAGCTCACGCTAGTGGGTCAGGGTGAGGCCGGGGGATCTGTGCGCCTAGCCAGCACCTCAGGTGATCCCTGATGTAGGTGGGTGCGGCCGCACCTGGGCTGCCCCGGTTGATGTCTACAAGTCTGTGCCATGCTTGGGCCTACGGGGCTCGAGTTGGGCTGCCTGGGATATCTTACCTGCCTGGGATACCTTGCCTGCCCCAGGATACCTCGCCTGCCCCGGGACACCTCGCCTGCCCCCTCTTCACTCTCCTACCTTTGTTATTTGTGACCTTCACTTTGCACTTAGCATGGACCATGATTTAAATGGTTGTCATAGACGTATGTTCACATGAGTGTGTGTGTGTATCACATTTGCATGGCACTGTAGTTTGGACAGCTTTGTACATGCTGCCTGGCTCCCTAGAGCAGAGCCCTTGCTCTCCACACAGGTTGTGTCCCCACCACCCCCCTTAGGGGGCCAGCCTGCACGTGCTGAGATGGCCCCATGGTGCTGGCTGGCCGGTTGCTACAGCAGATGGACATGGGGCTTGTGGAGACAGGCGGTACTGTTCCTTCAGACGCTTAGCGAGTCCGCCTCGTGCGGACGGGGGGTGGCGCAGAGTCCTCAGCTGGGGCCGAGAGCCGCGAACCCAAGCGGAGAGATGACTGTGGCGTCTGCTGTGAGGGACAGACGGGCTGAAACAGTGAACAGGCCTCCCAGGGGAAGGGAGCTGTAAGCCCAGGTCTGAAGGGCAGGGGGCCAGTGCGGTGGAGACGGGGGGCCAAGTGCTGCGGGCAGGGAGAGACCGGGGGCCTGTGAGTAGGAGGAGGGAGTGGGTGCTGGGCCCAGGGGGAAGGGGCGGAGAGGCAGAGCGCCATGCTCGGGAGTTTAGTGACCGGCACCCCAGCAACGGTGGGGGGAGGGGTGGGGCCTGGGGAGGAGGTTACCCTCAGTGCAGTGCAGCGGCATGATCTGAGTCACGTAAAACTAATATGTAAAAAGCAGTGCTACGTTGGCGAGAAGGAGGACAGAGGAGCAGGAAGGGCAGCGTGGGGCTTGTGACTGACTGGGATGTGGCCGGGGGCGGGCTGTTTGGAGCGAGCTCCTCTCTCGGGGGCTGCCTGTCAAGGCCCGGCTGTGGCGTCACCTTCCCCTCGGAAGGAGCTAGAACCTCTTGGCCACACTGCAGCTGGTCCTCCAGTGGCACAGATTCAGAAGACCCTGTGGCTGGACTTTATCCTTTGGACCCACTTGTTCACCTCCCTCATTTGCTGGGTGACCGGGCAGACTCAAGAAAGGGGAAGCAAATGCCCGGGGGCCTGCAGCCACAGCCCCGTTGCTCACGTGACCGCTCTTCTTTCTCAGACAGAGGAGCAAGCAGTCCCTTTAGCCTCAGAGACAAAGAGGCGGGAAGGTGGCTGCGCAGCCGAGTGAGGAGCCGGTCCCTCTGGAACCCGCGGCTGTCACGGTGGATGCCTGGGAAGACCAGAGTTGCCATCGGGCATGAGGAGCTGAATCCCAGCTCCACCACCATTTGGCTTTAAGCAAGTCATTTAAGCTCTCTGGTCCTCACGTAAGATAAAAGTACTGACACGCGCCATGCAGAGATGTCTGGTGGATTGAATGGTACAGTGTGCATAGTACTTCCCACAGTGCCTGGCCTAATAGGTGCTCCGCAAACGGAATGATAACAGTATGTACGGCTGAGTAATGCCTGCACGCGTCTCGCCGAGGTGAGAGCGAGCGTCCTCAGGGTGCATGTTGGGAGGTCTCTGCAGGGGTCCACAGCACCCTTTCCTGGCAAACTGAAGAGGCCCGGGGGAGTCCACCAGAGGAGGTGAACCCTCATGGGCCTCACCTCTCCATGACCTGTGCCTAGCTCAATGTAGTTCCTCAACATGTATTTGTTGAAGTGTTCCACGGGTGAATATTTTTACCCTGAAGACCCAAGTACCAGCCCTGCATTTACGTTTACTCTTTATTTTTGCTTCTGGTTTGCCATGTGAATGTTCACAGTACATCTGGATGGTAGATTTGGAGCAGGTTCAGGTCTTGGGGTCTGAGAGAGACGTGGCTTTAAAATAAGTGCCGATGCATTTGAGGAGTGCATTCAATGGGTTCTACCCTCCTCTAACTCCAGAGGCGGTGTCGGTCTGTCTTTTGGCTGGAGCTGTTGGACAGAGCCGGGAGACGTAGCAGTAGGTGTGCAGCCCTCACCTAACACTCACCAACGACTTGGACTCGCAGTTACAATTTCCACTCCCAGAATGTCTGGAGATCTGTGACGTAGCCAACTGAAGGTGCCAAGCAGAGCGCCAGGGCAGGAAAGGGAGAGGGACATAAGTATTGTGAATTGGGCCCACAGGTCTTCTCTTAACTCCTGCACTTTGGGTAGCTCATCATGATGAAGGAGCTGATTTTTCAGAGCAGCAGCCTGTGGGAGGCCTGGCAGAGCAGAGGCGAGGTCCCAGCTCTGCCTTCCATGCAACATGCAGTAATGGCTGATCTGGCTTCAGCCTGATGACAGATTAATCCCCACTGAGCCTAGTGTGAGGGCCAGGGGAGTCCGTCCTGTAAATGGGAAGAACGACAGGAACCGCAGAGGTTTTGACCCACAGTGCCCCGGCCTTCCACCACTGTTTAGACTCTTCCAGACCCTGCTGTAGGCTCGCAAGATGGGCAGAACTGTGGGCGACGTGCTGACGAGCCATGGAGAGGACTTCTTTAGCCTGCACTGTGCTTTAGTGTTTGTGCCCAGAGGGATGCACTGGGCTGTGAAGCCAACAAAGCACCAGCTTGGGAGGTACTGCAGGACAAAGAGCACAGTACTCCCCTGGGCCCCTGTTCTCCTCCCTGGCTCCCCTACTTCAGAGCACTTCTCACTTAACTTGCCAAGCAACATTTCTTCAGGTTGGACATTTATCTAAGGTTTAGTTTTTAAAATGGGGTTGTTAGATGCTTAATGTCTGAACAACCCACAAAAAGCCCCATTGTTAATGAAGGCTTCAGTCAGAGTTCTAGGACACTTGGTGTCTGTATTCTCCAGGGTTCTCCAGAGGCAGAGGACCATAGAATGGGGATATATATATATATCTCAGTATAAGTTAAAAAATTGGTTCATGCAACTAATGAGGCTAAGAAGTGTGTCGATGGCGAGCTGGAGAGCAGAAGGGTTGATGGTGTAGTTGCATTCTGAGTCTAAAAGGCCTGAAAACCAGCAATGCCAATAGTGTAAGTTATGTGCAAAAGCCAGCAGTCTTGAGATCCAAGAAAAGCGAATCTTTCCATCTTAAACATGAAGGCAAGGAAAGACCAAATGGTCGAGCTCAACTAGGCAGAAGGAATTCCTTCTTACATAGCCTTTGTCCGATTTACATCTTCAGTTGATTGGATGAAACCCACCCATGGGTTGGAGGTGGAAGGGGCACTCTGCTTTACTCAGGCTACTGATTCAAATACTCATCTCATGCAGAAGCTCCCCACAGACACACCCAGAATGTTTGGCCAAACAACTGGGCACTACATGGCCCAGTCAAGTTGACACGGAAGACTATCGGAGAATCCTAAGGCTGGTGTGGGGAAGCCTGCCAGCTTAGAGGCCATTTATGATTTCATAGAACATTTCCAATTCCTAAAAGACTGAAAAAAAAAAAAGCATGTGTTATATGAAGGTGATAAAGTTAGAAGGAGTGATTCAGAAGGCTCGGGTTGTGTGGCTCTGCATTATACTAGCTGTGTTATCTTGGCAGTCTCCTAGCCTTTCTAAGCTTCGCTTATCTCAGCTGGAAAGTGCAAATGATAATAGCACCTGCTTCTTAGCATTGTTGAGGAGTAAATAACACATGTGAAGCACTTATTATCACACCTTGGACTGTGGCACGCTGCCTAGTATTATAGCCGTGTTCTGCATTGAGGAGGAGCGCAATGACTAGAGTCAGCATTTAGGAAGTGACTACTGTGTGCCTGGTATGGTGTTAGATGCTTTCTCTGCAAATACTCCCCTGTGCTCAGCAACTAGGTCCAGGTCTTAGTATCTAATCTGTTCTCTCCCCTGACGACCACTAGTTACGTTTTCTGGGATTTTTCTTTTGTCATGTAAATAAGAGGAGGTTCATTTCTTTATGGAGGAGGTAGGTGGTCATCCTTGGAATGGCCTTGACCTATTGTCCCTGGTCCCATCCCAGGCCTTTCCCCATCCTGCTATCCCTGTCCCCAGGGTGCAGGGGAGGATGGGGAGCTTGGAGGCAAGGGCCCTGAGGGTAACATGGCCTAGGGATCAAGGCCCTTGGCACAGGGGCTCCAGCATGTTTGCTTTCCAGCTGGATTGGATTTATAGATTGTGTAAAATCACAAGGTCGTCCTTCAGGTGGGCCATTGGCACAGATTCGGTGGTCAGTCCAATCGTGCTTCACAATTGGTTGTCTAATTACCATCAGAGGGGCTTCAGCTGTCAGCCGGATGTCAGGCAGCAGAAAAGGCCCTGCCGAGCTGATGTCTCCATCTTGAATGGCATCGCAGGGAGGCGTGGGCAACGGACAGTTCATCCCAAGGTCTTAAGAATCTGAGGGATCTCTGCAGGGACATTGGGTTCATTTCCTTTCTTTCTTTTGCTAAGACATTTTCCTCCTGTTTCATCATCTTGAGAGTCTGGACTCTTTCCAGAGCTGGGAGGAAGCACTCCAGAAAAGGCAGGTGGCCATACCTTCCCAGCAGCGCATGCTGGCAAATGCTGTATTTGTGCCTGTCTTGCCAATGGGTTTCAGCCCCGGGCAAGTTCGCTATGGATTCAGTGTGACCAAAGAAAATGACAGCAAAACATTCTTGGGGTGAAAGGGTTATACCCGACTTTATTGCCATGGTGGCAGGTCAGTCACTAGAATCCCGTTCACTCAGAACGAGTCTGCAGGCAGCAAGCCAGTCTCTGTCTTTGGGCCCCTCTGTCTGCATAGCTGTCCTCTGGGCCTCTTTGCACAGTCGTCCCACACAGCCATCCTCTGGGCCTCTCTGCACAGTTGTCCTGCTCAGCCCTCCTCTGGGCCTCTGTCCTCTCGGCACTGCCACCACTCCAGCCTCTGCTCTGCTCTCCTGCAGCCTTGCAGCCCTGCCACCGTGTCATGCCCAGAGCACTGGGCGGAGCTCTTTTTATAGAGTCAACAGCCATGTATTGCCCACAGGTGTGCAGTGAGCTAGTCAGCCACGGTGGGGTGAGAATCCTGGCCACAGGAACTCTCATTTTATCCACAGTGCCACAGGTCTTACCTACTCTGATGTACTAGGTTACTAGGTTTGTATTTTTATTTTCCCCACCTTACAGATGAGGAAGTTGAGGCACAGACTGGTTATTTGCTTTGTCCAAGTGTCATCATGCTGGAGGCTTTCAGCTCTGGGCAAGTTCACTCTGGATTTTGTGAGACTGAATAATGACAATGGAACATGGCGGTGAAAGGTCGTATACCCAGCTTTGTTCTTGTGCTGGCAGGTTGAGCACTAGAACCAGGTCTGCATCCAGCAAATCTGCAATCTGCAATTTGCCCCTGCTCGTCTGCATCCCTGTCTGCCGCCGCCTCTGCCCAGAGCACTGGGTGGGGGTCTTTATATAACAACAGAGACAATAGCAGCTTATGTCTGTGTACACACGTGCCTGTGCAGCAGGCCCATTATGACATCGATGCCCATGTGCAGTGGACGAGCAGACTAGGACCAGGTAGGCATCCTGACCCTGGGAACTTCTGTTACTCCCTACACCAAGGTTACACAGCTTGTATGTAGAATTAAAGATTATCTTTAAGGACTATACTGGCCAATTAGGATAGGAAGCCTGGAGGCACCATTTAGAGAGTTATGGAAGATTGGGCATCATTTTCTGCATTTCCATCCTCTTTTCTGGGAGATTGAGAACAAGTTTCTCAACCATTGGTGTCTCACTATTCCTGATGGGCAAAATGAGTATAGTTGTGTTGGTCTTTTCATCAGCATACGGGTACTCAAGACTTGCTTAATTTTAAGATTTACTTTTCTGTTGATAAGCTTATGAAAATAAACATATATTCTTCTTATACCAGAAAAATGTTACTAAAAACTTTTAGTTACATGTTTTGGCTAATATCAGTTTGCATGCTTGGGATATACCAGACAACAGTAACTGTAGCTGGCATGTACAAAACACTTACTACGGGGCAGGCAACATGTTAGGTGATTAAACTCATAGTGTTTTAAACCGCTCTGTGCAGTGGGTGCTCCTCTGGTCCCCACTTTGCAATTGGGAAGTGGTGGAGCAGAGACAGGAAATCCGACACAAGATGTGCTCTTAGCCATAGTGCTCCATCCCTCCCCACAGCAGAAGGGATAAACACAAGAGCTTTTTGAAAAGTCCATTCAAGTCGATGATGAATGCAAATGAGTATTTTTTAGAATTTAGGCAAAGTGTATTCAGAATGAGACTCTTTTGGATAATATTTCCTTCAAAATAATGAGATTTAATGCAATATGTATTAAAATACATCCTATATGGGGACATCCCGAGAGAGATTCCTTGGTTGGTTTTTACAGTGGGCATGAATACAGTGGAATGATAGAGGAGATGAATTCAGGTAATCTGCAGATTAAAATTCTGTACAGTCAAAGAGCATCTTTCAGGAGAGGTTGAATTTCCTGATAAGCCCCAAGTTATATTCCCACCTTATTTAAGAATATGTGTTGGCAGGTTTAACAAGATCTTGGCACATTCTAATTTGACATTTATTACAAGATGTGTGCAAGTTTAATAGGGGCTTAATTATTCATATCCACATCTTTCTGACAGTAACTTGCTTTGGCTGTAGATAAACTCCTGGTGCATGGGGAAATATAGGCTTCTACTGTTGAAAAAATCCAACAAATGGAAAATGAAATTCATATGAAATTACCCAAGACAACCAGCTCTAGACTCAGGTGGGAGCCTGGAGTGACTAGGTCCCCATGTCCCTTGTATGGGATTGCCAAGGGAGCTCCTCTGTACCCCTGCACTGAGAGGTTCCCCAGTGTTGTGGGAAGAGCCCAGGCTTACCTGACATTGACTCCAGTTGTGTTCTTAAGGACTGAATGCCCTTGGACTGATTTCTTAGTCTCTCAGCCTCAGCATTTTTGCATGCGAAAGAGAGTACCTGATGCCTCTCTCAAAAGGTTGATGTGTTGATGAACTGAAACATCTGCAAACTAAGGAGTACAGTGCATGGTGCAGGGAACTCTGAATGGAAGCTGCCTTCTTTCATTCCCTCTCCTCCCATCATCCATTCCTTTGAGTCAATGTATTCAAGCTCTTGAAGAAAATGCAATTATTTTCTATAGAAAACAAATGAAATATGGATAAATGAGATGATGGTGAAAATATGTGGAAATAGGCACTCCCAGATGCTGCTGATGAATGAGCATTGCTGTAGCCCTTTTAGAGGTCAGTGTGTTGACATCTATCAAAAGCCTCAGGGCCGTGCTTGCTTTGGCAGCACATACACTAAAATTGGAACAATACAGAGAAGATTAGCATGGCCCCTGTGCAAGGATGACATGCAAATCCATGAAGTGTTCCATATTTTTGGTAAATGGAATAGAAATTAGAGAACAGTAAATACAAAGAAGCTGAGGCAGAGAAAGAAAAAAGGATCTCTAGGAATGAAAGAATAAGAAGAACACTGTGACCAATCCAAACAGAACAATATTTGCATTATAGGGGTACCAGAGAAGAGAAAAAAGGATAGAAGGTGTCTTTGAGGAAATAATTGCAGAAAAATTCCCAAATCTGGGGAGCGAAATAGTCTCTCAGGCCATGGAGGTGCACTGTCTCCCAACACAAGGAACCCAAGGAAGACAACACTAAGACACATTAATTAAAATGGCAAAGATCAAGGACAAGGAAAGAGTATTAAAAGCAGCCAGAGAGAAAAAAGATCACATACAAAGGAAAATCCATCAGGCTAACATCAGGCTTCTCAACAGAAACCTTACAGGCCAGAAGGGAGTGGCATGAAATACTTAATGCAATGAAACAGAAGGGCCACAAACAAAGAATACTCTTCCTGGCAAGATTATTATTTAAATTTGAACCAGGAAATAAACAATTTCTAGATAAGCAAAAGTTGAGAGAATTTACCTCTCACAAAGTGTCCCTGCAGTGTATTTTAAAAGGACTGCTCTAGATGGAAGTGCTCCTAAGGCTAAATAGCTGTCACCAGGGAAAATAAAACCACATGAAAGGAAGTAGACCAATTAATTACTAAGCAAATGCAAAATTAAATCAGCTACCCAAAAAGTCAGTCAAGGGATACACAAAGAATACAGAGTATGACACCTAACATACAAAGAGTGGAAAAGGAAGAAAAGGGAGAGAGAGAGAAAAAAAAGAACCTTTAGATTGTGTTTGTAATAGCATAATAAGTGAGTTGTTAGACTGTTAGATAGTAAAGAAGCTGCCCATGAACCTTTGGTAACTATGAATCTAAAGCCTGCAATGGCAATACATACATATCTATCAATAATCATCCTAAATGTAAAAGGACTGAATGCACCAATCAGAAGACACAGAGTTACAGAATGGATAAAAAAGCAAGACCCGCCTATATGCTGCCTACAAGAGACTCACTTTAAACCCAAAGACATGCACAGACTAAAGTGAAGGGATGGAAAAAGATACTTCATGCAAATAATAGGGAGAAAAAATCAGGTGTTGTAGTACTTGTATCAGATTAAATAGACTTCAAAACAAAGAAAGTAACAAGAGACAAAGAAGGACATTATATAATGATAAAGGGGTCAGTCCAAAAAGAGGATATAACCATTATACATATTTATGCACCCAACACAGGATCACCAACATATGTAAAACAAATACTAACAGAATTAAAGTGGGAAGTAGAATGCAATGCATTCATTTTAGGAGACTTCAACACTCCACTCACTCCAAAGGACAGAACAACCAGACAGAAAATAAGTAAGGAGACAGAGGCACTAAACAACACATTGGAACAGATGGACCTAATAGACATTCAGAGAATACTCCATCAAAAACCAGCAGGATCCACATTCTTCTCAAATGCACATGGAACATTTTTCAGAACAGATCATATACTAGGCCACAAAAAGAGCCTCAGTAAATTCAGAAGGATTGAAATTGTACAACCTGTCTTCTCAGATCACAAAGGTATGAAACTAGAAATAAACTGTACAAAAAAACCCAAAAAGGCTCACAAACACATGGAAGTTTAACCACATGCTCCTAAATAATCAATGGATCAATGACCAAATAAAAACAGAGATCAGGAAATATATGGAGACAAATGAAAACAACAGCTCAACACCCCAACTTCTATGGGACACAGTGAAGGCAGTTCTAAGAGGAAAGTATATAGCAATACAGGCCTATCTCAAGAAAGAAGAACAGTCCCGAATGAACAGTCAAAACTCACAATTAATGAAACTAGAAAAAGAACAAATGAGGCCCGAAGTTAGTAGAAGGAGGGACATAATAAAGATCAGGGCAGAAATAAATAAAATTGAGAATACAACAATAGAATCAATGAAACCAGGAGCTGGTTCTTTGAGAAAGTAAACAAAATAGATAAACCCCAAGCCAGACTTACTAAGAAAAAAAGAGAATCTACATACATAAACAGAATCAGAAATGAGAAAGGAAAAATCACTACAGATACCACCAAAATACAATGAATTATTAGAGAATACTATTAAAAATTGTATGCTAACAAATTGGATAACCTAGAAGAAATGAAAAACTTTTAGAAAAATACAACCTTCCAAGACCGATCCAGGAAGAAACATGTGTTGGCAGGTTTAACAGTAACTAAACCTGTTTATGAAATTGAATGAAATTGAATTGGTAATCAAAAAACTACCTAAGAACAAAATACCTGAACCAGATGGCTTCACTGCTGAATTTTATCAAACATTTAGTGAAGACCTAACACCCATCTTCCTTAAAGTTTTCCAAAAAACAGAAGAGGAGGGAATACTCCCAAACTCATTCTATGAGGCCAGCATCACTCTAATACCAAAACCAGGCAAAGACCCCACCAAAAAAAGAAAATTACAGACCAATATCCCTGATAAACATAGATGCAAAAATACCCAACAAAAATTAGGAAACCAAATTCAAAAATACATAAAAAAGATCATCCATCATGATCAAGTGGGATTTATTCCAGGGATGCAAGGATGGTACAATATTCGAAAATCCATTGACATCATCCACCACATCAACAAAAAGAAGGACAAAAACCACACGATCATCTTCATAGATGCCAAAAGAGCATTCAACAAAGTTCAACATCCATTCATGATAAAAACTCTTGACAAAATGGGTATAGAGGGCAAGTGCCTCAACATAATAAAAGCCATATATGACAAGCCCACAGCCAACATCATACTTAACAGCGAGAAGCTAAAAGCTTCTCCTCTAAGATCTGGAACAAGACAAGAATGCCCACTCTCCCCACTTCTATTCAACATAGTTCTGGAGGATCTGGCCATGGCAATCAGACAACACAAAGAAAGAAAAGGCAT
Source organism: Manis javanica (assembly GCF_040802235.1). Lineage (NCBI taxonomy): Eukaryota > Metazoa > Chordata > Mammalia > Pholidota > Manidae > Manis > Manis javanica. The sequence goes on along the minus strand of NC_133169.1, from coordinate 84,645,340 downwards.
CCAGATTGGTAAGGAAGAAGTTGAACTGTCACTGTTTGCAGATGGCATGATATTGTACATAAAAAAACCCCTAAACCACACCAAAACTACTAGAACTAATATCTGAATCCAGCAAAGTTGCAGGATACAAAATTAATACACAGAAATCTGTTGCATTCCTATATATTAATGAAGAAGTAACAGACAGAGAAATCAATAAAACAATTCCATTTGCAATTGCATCTAAAAGAAAACAAGATCCCTGATTTAAAAAGACATATGCACCCCATGTTTATTGTATCACTATTTACAACAGCCAAGACATGGAAGCAACCATAGTGTCTATCAGTAGATGAATGGATAAATCCTACACTTTGCAACAACATGGATGGAGCTAGAGGGTATTATGCTCAGTGAAATAAGCCAGGTGGAGAAAGACAAGTATCAAATGATTTCATTTGTGGAGGATAGCAACAAAGGAAAACTGAAGGAGCAAAACAGCAGCAGACTCACAGACTCCAAGAAAGAACTAGGGGTTACCAAAGGGAAGGGGTTGGGGAGGGCAGGTGGGGAGGGAGGGAGAAAGCATTTAAGGGGTATTGTGATCAGCACACATAATGTAGTGGGGGCACGGGAAGGCAGTATAGCACAGAGTAGACAAGTAGCGACTCCATAGCATCTTATTATGCTGATGGACAGTGACTGCAGTGGGGTGTGTGGGGGGGGCTTGATAATATGGGTGAATGTTGAAACTACAAGGTTGCTTATGTGAAACCTTCATAGGATTATATATCGATGATACCTTAATAAAAAAAGCCTCATGGCCTTTGCAATTGCTGTTTCCTCTGTCTACTGGTTTACACACACCTGTCTGTATGGCTGGCTCACTGTCTGTTTCAGCCCTTGGCTCAAATGTGACTTGCTCAAGAGAGGTCCTACTTAACTAGCCCATCTAAAGTAACACCACTCGTTACCCACAGACCGTTCACCCTGCTTTGTTTGTTTCCTCCGTAGCTCTTAATACTTCTTGACACTTTTATAGGTCCATGTGTGAGTTTGTGTGCTTGTCTTCCTCACAAACTTGAGTCCTAAGAAGGTAAGGTGTTTGATTTGTTCCATGCTGTATACCCACCACTGAGTGCAGTGCTGTGTCTCACACAGAGTAGGTGCTTGATAAATAATTATTGAATAATAGGATTACAAGTTATTGTCTTGAAATTCTGTTTGGACAAACACTCTACAGAGCTGGGTGGTTAGTTTTTGGGAACCACATGTGATGTTAGTCTGAGCAAAGGAGGAGGGTCTGTAAAGGAAGGCTCTTTAGGTGAGAATTGGCTCCCTTTATATGGAAGGGCTGTGGTACTTTGTCTTGGTCTCAAAGAACAAGGACAGTGAACTCACTGGCAAGAAACCGTGCAGGTTATCTAATGCAGAAGAAATTTCCCTGCTTTGAGAAAGAGAGTCATGGAGGGGAGGGCTTGTGTCTTTTTGCATGTCAATGACGTGTGCTGAGAGAGAATACCATACCTGACGGGTAAATCATTTTGTTTAAGAAAAAAAATTCAATTTCATTATTTTAAATTGCACAATTAAGTCACTAACAATTCTGCAGAAGATTCTCATATTACTCAGAAGGCTAAAGTATCTTGACCACCTCTTCTCATATAGTAGTTCTATTTTAATTTTTTTGAGGAACCTCCATCCTGTTATCCACAGCAGATGCACAATTCTACATCTTCATCCACATGTATGAGGGTTCCAGTTTCTCCACATCCTTGCCATGGATTGTTTTTTGACAATGGCTATCCTGACAGGTGTGAGGTGGTATCTCATTGTGGTTTTGATTTGCATTTTCTTGATAATTAGTGATGTTGAACATTTTCTCATGTGCTTATTGGCCATTTGTGTGTTTTTTTGGGGAAATGATTATTCAAACCCTTTGCCCATTTTAAAATTTGGTTGTTTTTTTTCTTACCGAGTTGTAGGAGTTTCTTATATATTTTGGATATTAACCTCTTATCAGGTTTACAGATATTTTCTTGCATTCTATAGGTTGCCTTTTCACTCTGTTGTTTCATTTGCTGTGTTAAACTCTAGCTTTTTAATTTGATAAAGCCCTATTTACCTCTTTTTGCTTTTGCCATGACCAATGTTATGGAACTTTCCCCCTCTGTTTTCTTCTACCAGTTTTATGGTATCAGGTCTTACATTTAATTCTTTAATCCACTTTGAGGTGACTTTTGTGTATGGTGTTATCTTACATTTTCTTATTTTGCATGTGAATATCCAGTTTTCCCAGCACTCTTTGTTGAAGAAATTATTCTTTCCCCATTGTGTAGTTTTGGCACCCAGATAGAAGATCTCTTGACCACATTTGTGTAAGTTTATTTCTGGGCTCTCCCATTCTTCGGGTTTGCATGTCTGTCCTTCTGCAACTACCATACCGTTCCGATTATTGTAGCTTTGTAATACACTTTGCAATCAGGAAATATGAGGCCTCCAGCTTTGTTGTTAAGATTGTTTTGGCTATTTGGAGTCCTTAGGGGTTCCATATGAATATTAGAATTTATAAACAAGGTTCTGCAGAAGAATGCCATTGTGATTTTAATAGGAGTTGCTTTGAATCTGTAGATTGCCTTGTGTAATGTGGCATTTTAACAATAATAATTCATGAACACAATGTGTATCTCCATTTACTTGTGTCTTCTTTAATTTCTTTCAATTCAGTTTGTAGTTTTCAGTGTAGAAGTCTTAGTTACATTGATTCCTAAGTGTTATTCTTTGGGATGATTTTGTGTATGGCATTGTTTTCTTAATTTCTATCTAGTTTATTAGTTAGATATCATTAGATAGTGTATAAAATTCAGTTGATTGTCATATGATGGTTTTGTTTCCAGAATTAGTTTATTAGTCCTAAGATTTTTTTTGTGTGTGGGCTCTTGGTTTGTAAGATCATGTGATCTGTGAACAAAGAGAATTTTACCTCTTCCTTCTGAATTGGGTGCCTCATCTCTTTTTCTTGCCTAATTCCTCTGACTAGGACTTCAAGCACCATATTGAATAGAAGTGGCAAGAGTGGGCATTGTTGTCTTGTTCATTATCTCAGAGGAAAAGCTTTTAGTTTTTCATCATTGAATACAATTATCTCTGAGGTTTTTGTATTTGGTCTTTATTATATTGTAATTTTCTTCTATTTCTGGTTTATGGGATTTTTTTAAATTGTGAAAGTTGTTGAATTTTGTTGAATGCTTTTTCTGAAACTATTAAGATGGTCATGATTTTTATCCTACATTCTGTCAGTCATATTGATTGATTTTTCATTTGTTGAACCATTATTGCATCTGAGGAATAAATCCCACTTGGATATGCCGTATGACTGTTTTACTGTACATTGAATTCAGGTTGTTAGTATTATGTTCAGGATTTTTGCAACTATATTCATCAGAAATATTGTCCTATACTTGAATTTTCTTATAGTGTCTTTGACTTTGGTAATGCTGGCTTCATAAAATGAGTTTGGAATTGTCCTTCTTCAAAATTTTGGAAGGGTTTGAGAAAGATTGGTGTTAATTCTTCTTTAAATGTTTAGAATTCTTCAGTGAAGCCATCTGGTTGTGCGTTTTTCTTTGTCAGGAGGTTTTAATTATTCATTCAATCCCCTTACTCATCATAGGTCTGTTCAGATTTTTATATCTTCATGATTCAGTCTTAAATGTTTCCAGGAATTTGTCCATTTAATCTAAATTATCCAATTTATTTATAGTTCACAGTAGTATGTTAATTTTTATTCTATACAATCAGTAGTAATGCATTCCACTTTCATTTCTGATTGTTGAAATTGAGGTTTTCTTAGTCTAGCTAAAGGTTTATCAAGTTTGTCAACCTTTTCAAAAAGCCAATTCTTTCAGCGATTTTTTCAATTGTTTTTCACTTCTCCAGGCTGTTTATTTCTTCTCTAATCTTTATTCTTGTCTTCTGAATGCTAACTTTGGGCTTAGTTTATTGGTTTTCTAGTTCCTTGATGTACAAAGTTGGTTATTTGAACTTTCTTTTTAAATGTATATATTTACTGCTGTAAAGTTCCCCCTTAGGACTGCTTCTGCATCCCATAAATTTGTGTGTGTGCATATTTTGCCTTAAAATACTTAATAATTTCAATAATAATAATAAAGGGAGAAATGTGGGATCCACATATAAATCAAGTATAAAAATCAATATTCATATTTGACCTGATTGTTTATAATTCATAATGCGTGATCAAAACCGAAAGTTTCTGTGATGACTGCCCTTGTACTGTTCACCATGTAAGAACTTATTCACTATGTAAGAACTTGTTCACCATGTAAGAACTTGTTCGTTATGCTTCAGAAGATTGGAGACTGACGAGAATTAGGCTTGAGATGGATTAATGATTGTGCATTGAGCATTGACCCCCCTATACAGAATTTTATTGTTGTTAACAACCATTTGATCAATAAATATGAGAGATGCCCTCTCAAAAAAAAAAACTTAATAATTTCCCTTTTGATTTCTTCTTTCACCAATTGTTTGTTCAAGACTGTGTTTAGTTTCCACATATTTTTGAACTTCCTTTCTGCTATTGATTTCTAGTTTCATCCCATTGTGGTCAAAAAAGATTCTTGATATGGTTTCAATCTTCATGAATTTGTTAAGATTTATTTTATGACTTAACATTTGATCTGTCCTCAGGAATATTCTGTGTATTTTTTAGAATAATGTATATTCTGTCACTGTTGGGTAGGGTGTTCCATTTTGTCTAGATTTTTGTTCAATTCTTCCATCTCCTTATTGGACTTGGTTTTGGATATTCTACCCATTATTGCAAGCAGGATATTTAACTCTCTTACTATTAGTGTTTTGTTGTCTGTTTCTCCTTTCAGTTCTGTCAGTGTTTACTACATATATTTGATTGCTGTGATGTTGGATGCATACATATTTATAATTGTTATATCTTCCTGGTGAATTGATCCTTTTATCATTACATAATGTCCTTCCTTGTCTCTTTTGACAGTTTTTGACTTAAAATCCATTTTGTCTGATGTAAGTATGACCATCCCTGTTGTTTCAGTTACCATTTGCAAAGAATATCTTTTTCCATCCTTTCACTTGAGCCTATGTGTGTCTTTAAATCTAAAGTAAGTCTCTTTTAGACATCACATGGTTGAACTAAGAAAAAAATCTAGCCACTGTATGTCTTTTGATTGGGGAATTTAATCTGTTTACATTTTAAGTATTACTCATAGAGAAGGGATTACTCTTGTCATTTAAAAAATTATTTTATGTCTGCTTGTAGCTCTTTTTCTTTGTCCCTCTTCTCCTCTCCTGCCATCTCTATTTTTGTTTTTGTTTCATTATTTTTTTGTAGGACATGCTTTGATTACTTTCTCATTTTGTGTATATTCTTCATGATTACCATGGGATTTCTGTAAACCATTGTTACAACAATCTATTTTAAGCTGATAAGAACTTCACTTCAATCACATACAGTCTTGTCTTTACTTCTCTCCCTACATTTTGCTACTGATGTTACAAGTAACATCTTTTTGTATCATGCATTCCATTTACTTTTTATAGTTATTTTTATACTTCCATCTTTTAACTCCTTTACCAGAATTAAAAGTAAGTTAGGTACCATGATGGTAGTATTAGAGTATTCTATATTTGCATATATTTACTTTTACCAGTGAGCTTTATACTTTTGAATGACTTTGTGTTGTTGTCTAGCAAACATTCATTTCAACTAGGAGTCCCTTTAGCATTTCCTATAAGACAGGTCTGTCAGTTATAAATTCCTTCAGCCTTTGTCTGAGAAGTTCTTATTTTTCCTTCATTTTTGAAGGACAGTTTTGCTGGATATAATATTATTGTTTGACAAGTTTTTCTTTCATCATTTTGAATATATCACCCACTGCTTTCTGACCTGCAAGGTTTCTACTGAGAAATCCATTGATAATCTCATGGGGAGTGTTCCCTTGTATGTGATGAGTCACAGTTCTCTCGCTGCTTTCTGTATTCTTTGTCTGACTTTTGACAATTTGATTACAATATGTCTTGATGTGTACATATTTGGATTTCTCTTACTTGGGATCTGTTGGGCTTCTTGAATCTGGGAGTCCATTTCCTTCCCCAGGTTTTGGAAGTTTTCAGCCATATTCAAAAAAAGCTTTGTGCACTGTTTTCTCTCTTCTGCTGGGAATCCTATGCTGTGTATATTGCAGTGTGTAATGGAGTCTCTTAAGTTCTTTAGGTTTTCTTCACTGTGTCATTATTTTTCCCTTTTGCTCCACTGACTGGGTAATTTCAAATGACTTCTCTTTGACTTCTTTGATTATTATGCTTGATCAAATCTGCTGTTGAATCCCTCTTGTGAAATATTCAATTCAGTTATTGTGTTTTTTAGCCCCAGAGGTTGTTTGATTCTTCTTAAAATTTTCTTTCTTTTTGCTGATATTCTTATTTTGCTTATGCATCATTATCCTGTGTTTTTTGAATGTCTTCATGATAGTTATATTGGATCTTTGTCAGATAATTCATATACCTGTTTTCTGACATTTGGTTTCTGCAGATTTATTTTGTTCATTTGATTGGACCATGTTTTCTTATTTGTGTGCCATATAACTTTGTGTTAGAATCTGTACATTTGAAAAAACAGCCATTTCTCTCAGTCTTTACAGACTTGTGTCATACAGGGAAAGAACTCCACCAAATAGCCAGGCTAAAGATTATGGGAGCATCTCAAAGCTTTTCTGGGAATGTGTTATCGGTGGGCTTCTGAATGTAATTTCAGTTTCCAGGAGAGGTTTCCCAGTCTGTTTTTCAGGAGCTGCTTGTCCTGTGATCCCTCTGGTGTCTGTCTATGGTACTACAGATTCTCTGGTGCCATTGCAAGCCACTCCCATTCCCTGTGGCTCCCAGGTATCCAATGCATGCCTGCTTTATCAGTGCCTTGAGTAGTGTGAAACAGAAACCAGTCTCTCAGGCAGCCTTCTGAAAAGCTGCAATGTTTGACTCATGTTTCACTATTCTCTTTTCTCCCAAGGGAGAAGCCACAAGCTGGACACTTTCTGCCGGTGGTAGTGAGCTTTGCCTGTTTCTGTTGCAGTGTAAGTTCTCTGGTGCTGCCACAGTTGATGAGCTCTTTCTTGTTCTCTGCAGCTGCCAGGCATCCAAGATATGTTGCTTTATTGGTGCTCTAAGTTGGATGAGGCAGAAACCACTCACTTGGGCGGCCCCCCAGGAAACCAGAGCATAGATATATGTCTTATTCTTCTCTTCACCTCCCAAGGGAGAAGCCATAAGTTGGGCTTTACCGTCTGATCACGAGTAGTGCCAGGTTGAGGGAGGGGGTGATATGGTCAAAATGAGTGGACTTTTCTTGTCTTTTTCAGTGCAGTTGTTCTTGGCTTTGAGCTTGCCTGGAGTACCATGGCTTCTTGATTTGTGGAGTTCTTAAAAGGCTTTTTGGCCTGTATGTTGTTGTTAAGTTGGTGTGTCTCTGAGGGGATGATGTCTGGGGCCTCCTGTTTGCCATCTTGCTGACGTTACTTGAATACAAAGTATAGCTTTATGGCATTTCCAAAAATTGTAATGCAGCATTACTGTAGTGGTAACACAGCTAGTTTCATAATTGATGCCTTCCAAGAAACATTTCACAAGTATCAGAAAGACTGTCTTCAAAGGCTGTCAACCTATTACTTATAAGCAGTAATAAACATATTGGAAAAATGGTGTTGGATGAGAGAAAGGAGAAATGAATGACTTAAAATTAGTAGGTATTTTATCCAATGTAGCCATAGAGTTTTGTTTGCAAATCAATTAAAGGCCAAAGGAAAACTCAATCATTGAAGGCTTTCTGGTTTTTTACTTACAGAGAGATTTTCCTTCAAATGCCATTTCCCTGGGACTCCATGAATCCTCCCTTCTCTGGGGAGAGGCAGCTTAGATTCAGCTGGGGTGTTCTCATGATGTCTCAAACAGGCTCCATAACCTTTGTGATATATGGCCTTGGAGTTGGTCTGCGTGCATCTCCCGTTTTCTCTGAAGCAGAGATTGGTCAAACTTGAACTGATGAGGTAGAGAAAGTGACTTAGGTTTTTTAGCTTACAACTGCATCCGTTTGCAAATTTTAGGGGCTAAAATGTGAATTGTATGCTCTGGGTAGAATGGTCTCCTGTGTGACTGAGGAAGTCTGTACATGAATGACATTTTAATTCCTTCAGAGAAGCAGGTGAATCGGGCAGCACATCCACATTGTTGAGTGTCGCTGCCCTTGATAGGATGTCTTGGGGTTAGGAAAAAACTCTCTCTCTGCCAGGTGAAATGTCCAAATGGGCGTATTCTGCTTTCCCACGTAGGCTCTGGTTTTAGAGTTCTAGCCTTCCCCTAAGCACCTTACTTGTAATGGAGGGAAAATCAACAATAGGCAATGCTTCTTTCATCTTTGAATTCCCTTTTCATCAGGGGGTGGTTTTCCTAGTGACATGCTGAATCTGTTTCTTTCCCTCTTCAGATCCACTTTGATCTGGTTCTCCACTCACCAGAAACCTAGTCATAGGGAGAAGCATCTTGAGCACTCTGAACCTCTTCTCAAGGTCCTGGGAATGGTTCCCAGGGGAGAAGGCTGAGAAGACAAAGGCCCTCGTGATCACGGGGTCCCTCCCTGCTGCTGCCTGGAAATAGGAATTCTGCTTGACATTCTAGATGACAGCGCTATACTTTTTTATTATTCAAAGATAGCTTGTTCTTTCTCCGGTAGTTGACAGCTAGCAATTTAAATGAGCTAGGTTTATGGATGGCTGCAGTTTCTTCCTCACTCAAACCCAGTATCTATCCATCGGGCGGTGTGCAGCCCTTTACTGCAGAGGCAGCAGGGGACAGCATATCAGAATCAGCCTAGTGGAATGTTATGATAGAAAAAGAGAGGAATAGATTACCCATTTATGTGGTCTTTGAAAATGCAGTGGGACAGGAAGAATGCTTGTAACGTATGCAGTTACATTAAATGACTATTAACCTTCACTGGTTGTGAATGTCTGGTGAATACCTTTGTGCCTGTGTGTGTTATGTGGCTTGAAAAATTAATGACACTTTTAAAATAATCGAATTAAAAGTATTTGTTACCCTAGGTTCTGGTGAGCTATCACAACTGGGTACAACTCACAAAAATAAAGTGTCTGCCAGGAGAAAGGAAAATTAAATTGCAGGAAGGAAAATTATAGCTGTGGAGATCTTAGAAGCTAGTTTCATCTGATGGAGTAAAAGAACAGAAAATATGCCTACTGGAACTTGGTTACATTTGTAGATTATGGTTGGTGAATTACCTCTTTTGTCATAAATGCTTCAAACTCTGGAGGAAGGAGGCGGCCTTTGCAGTAATGTTTTATTTCTGTGAGTGTCAGACTTTTATCCAGCCAGATGACTTGTAGGTTTCGTTTGCCAGACTTGGGGAAGACTGGTCCCTGCTGAGCTGAGCCTCCCCTTCCTGAAGCAGGTTGTTTTGAAGATGCTCTTTTGACAAGGACAGCTTGACTCTGCTCTAGGTTCAATCATACTATTCAACTTCCCGTTTTTAAAAAATATTCTCACCTGACTTTCATGAAACCACCTTCCCTCCGGTTTTGGAACGCACCTATTTCTGGTATGCTGAAGCCCACACCCTCCCCAGCGGGTGCACTGTGGCAAAGCAGCAGCAGGGCAGGCCAGAGATGGAGCTTGGCAGTCCCTGAAGGTCAGAGACCATGAGTTCTTGCTGCCCTCATTCTGTGGGGGGACACGGAGGCAAGGGCTTCTGGAAGTTTCACTGAAGGAGTTAGGAATAAAGGCCCTTTCTGCTTCCCATTTTAACATTTTCCAGAAAACCCTTTGTGTTTATCTAGCTGTAGTGGGAGGGAGTCAAGGGCTGAAGGTTGGTGACCAGGGACTCTGTCTTTAGGTGGGCACTCAGCTCTGCCAACAGAGATGCCCCTCTGTCCCGGCCAAGCAGTACAGCAAGGGAACAGACTGTCCTAGCCAGAGCCCTCTGAAAAAAGATGGGCTGCTCGTTCTTCCTGGCCCAGTGACCACTCAAATCCCCTATCAACTTGGAAAAAAGGGTACTCCTCAGAAGGTTCTAGAGAGTCACTCCTCTTACATGACATGGCACGTGGGGGCTCTGGCTCTCCAATGGACCTCCTCCAAAGGCAGGTAGATTTGTTCTCTAGTGTGCACGCAGCAGGCCCATGCCGAACGCAGAACCGTGTTATTCTGATTGTGAAATGAGAAAAATGACATGTTGCAAGTTTGGCTGATTGATCTGCAGAATTCTGGTTTCCTGTGATTTAAAACTCCGTCCTGGGCATGAATGAAATATTCAGAGGGCAGAGGAGCTTGAGTTGAAATCTGCAAGGGGAAAAAAATAGAATAAGGATTGGTACGTACAGTTCTGAATTCCCGGCATTTGAAGGCGGAAGCACCCCTGTGGCCATGGCCAGGTTGTTCGGAATGAACTGTGGGCCCTGGTCCTGGGTGTAGGCCTGGGAGCAAGCCTTGAGGGGATTAAGCCTGCAGAGTTCTCCAGCCCTGAGCTCTTCAGAACCGGAGCTTTGCTCTGAATTCCCAGAATGTTGATAATCCAGTACCAGGAGGGAGGTGTCATGACGTAGCTGAAAGAGGGGACAACTCCAAGTGCCCAGGAATGGGAAACAGAAGTTCTTTATTAAAAACAAGAGGATTGGCTCTAGCTAGCTGAGCATCTGATGGCTGCAGACTCACCTCACAGAATGTGATCTGCTTTCTGGTAGCTTTGACATCAGCTGGGAGCTTATTAGAAATACGCTTGGGCTGCACTCCATCCCTACTGAATCACAGTGGGCACATCGACCAGACGCCCCGGGGACTGGTAGGCACAGCGAGGTCTGAGAGGCAGTGCAGGATGGGTGAGCCATCTGCATTCTTGCAGCAAGTCTTTTTGGGAACCCAGCCTACCTAACCTGGTAGTGCTGGACACAGTGGACAGACACTGTGCCTGGTCTTAGGAAGTTGGCCATCTAGAAGGGAGGATGGTGAATAATCATAACACAAGGTAAGCTGACTTCATAGGTGTGTTCACAGGAATCCCAAGCCATTGGTTCAGGGCGAGGCTGCCTGGTGTGTTCCGGGGACAGGGTGCCTAGCGGGGTTCTCCTTCCTTCCGTGTGAGGTGCAGGGCCTCCTAGGTGTACCCAGCCTCATTCAGGTGCTGTTTTCTTTCCACTAAATGGGGAGGAGGAGAAGGCAGTATCTGCCTCACAGGGCTCTGATCATTCAGTAGAAGTGTGGTGGGCATCTATACTGCAAACCAGACTCGGTGTAGAGTTGCATACAGGTCGCAGCTCACAGCCTCAGGGCAAGACAAACGTGATGAAGAGGGAATGACGGCCCCTTGGAATATGAATTGGAGGCACACTGAGGATTAGCAGACAGTTCTGTCCACGGTGGATCCTGGAGGGCTTCCTAATGGAGACAGATGGAGCTTTCAGCAGAGACAACGCATCTGTTCTTTGGCATGGTTCCAGCTCTACCCTTTGTGATTCTTTGCTCTTCTCCGGGCTGCATGTGGCCACTGACAAACTTCTGCAGGGGAGAACAGGGACTGATGGAACTGGCAAGGGTGCACAGACATGAGGGTTCTGGTTTTAGAGAAGCTACAGGATTCCTCAAGTAGCTGGCTTTGGTGCATATGGCAACTTTTCAAAAATATTCCTGAAGACAGCTTGTGTTTGCTGGGCATTGAGATGGAGCTGGTGCAGGTGGGTGGAAGACAGCTTTAAATGCTGCTGACCTCACCAAAGCTAATTAAAGATGTCAGACTGGCTGGGGTTGTCCTGGGGCCTCAATTATGGCACCCCTGCTTGGTGCTGAGCTCAGGAGGGGGTGAGGTTAACGGAGTAAAGAGGGAAAGCTGGGTCCATGCAGTCAAAACCACCAAATATGGCAGGACCCCCTATGTCCGTTTAGATAGAGCCAGGCCATACATGAGTAGCCAAGATTCTAGCTGGGCAGAAACCAGATGTGTGACAGATACACAGACTAACTGCTTTTCACAGAGAGCAGGATGCATTGTCAGCATTGTGCTCAGTACTTTATATATGGTGGTTCTATTTAATTTTTAAAGAGCCCCAAAAGGCAGCTTTTATTATCTCTGTTGTATAGGTGAGGAAAGTGAGTCTCAGAAAGGTTGTGAGGGGCAGGGCTGGGATTTGATCACGGGTTTCTCAGACGCCAAGGCCTGTCATCTTTCCACTGTACCATGTGTCAGTTTTAAATCAAGGCCAGAGGAGCTGGTGGGCTCACTGTGGTGCACAGGTGGGGTGTTGCTGAGGCAGGGGTTTGGAGTTCTTTGAACATTTGCAGGGTGGTGAGGGTTTATCCCAGGTCATGTGAGGGAGCGATGTTTCCTTCTGTATTCAGCAGGGAGCAGTAATGGGGCTGGGAACCTTGTGGAGTGAGGCCGGCCAGCCGAGGAGGACCGAGGTGGTGCCGCGTGTCTGCAGAGGCTGTGCGGGGGCAGAGGCCCCTCCAGGTCAACTCGGGGCGGGCTTTGGAGGAGCTGAGAGAAGAGCAGAAACAGGAGGAAAAGGATCAAGCCCCGGAGCAGGGGAGACTGCGGAGTGCAGCTTGAAGCCTGGGGCCAGAGATTCCCTCTGAGAGAGGCTGGGTGTCTGCAGGCAGCATCGGGGGCAGGGCCCATACCTCCCGTGGGAGCTCCTGTCAGTTCTGCCGCCTTCCACAGAAGCAGTCGCAAAGGGGTTCATTTCCCCCAAGGGGTGGGGTCACAGAGCTGTGTAGAAAATGACTGGAAATAGGCCACACTGCTCAGCATGAACACGGTGCCTCAGTCCCAGGAAGTGCAGGGGGCAGCTGTGGGGCCGGGTGCGCTCCTGGCCGAGGGGTGGGTGGTGGCTCGGATAGACTTGAGGAATTCTTTCCCAGAGCATCCGTCTTGCTGCGATGTGACAATGTGTTCTGAGAGCGCAGAGGGGTGGGGTCAGGGCCATTTTGAGGGGAAGGAAGGGACGCTGGAGCCTGTGATTATTCTCCTGAGGTAGTTGGTGTTTCTTCTGCTGGTGGGGTGACCCAGGTGCCCAGCCTGCTCTTGGTCATTTCTAGAGACCACCGCTTGCGCAGGTGAGGCACCTTCTACAGCAAGGCCCAGGACTGGGTTCTGCGCTTCTCTGTGGCACCCACGTCTCCTGGCCTACGTGCCCCCTGGCTGTGGCCATACCTCATCTCTACTCCCACCTAGATGATGGAGTATCCCGCAATGGGCTAATTGAATCGACTAGTTCAGCAGGGAGTAGTTTGTGTATCACCCCATTGATTAGCCAAAAGCATAATGCCATATGCTTATTAAAAATCACATTTCCCCTAGGTTCTTAGAAGACACTGGGAATTTCAGGTGTTATGGGGGATGGACGGTAGAGGTACGTTTTGGCCCAGGATACTTTGGCCCCGCCCTCTGTTACCCCCTGCAGCTGAGCTATGTTCCTCTGCTGGGCCCAGCCTTGCTCTTAAATCTAGGATGCTGCACGGGCAGGACAGCCACCCAGGGTCCTCTGGACTGGGGTTTACATCTAACAGGCCGTGGAAGACAGACCTGGTCCCATTCACTGCTGTCTGCTGGCAGCTCTGTCCTTCAGACACACCATAAGTGGATGTTTCTCCTCCACAGTTATCTACCTGGCAAAGCCCTCCTACCACAGATTAATCTCCTATTGGTGGAATAGTTACCGAATGGGATGGTGAGACAGAGATGGGGGAAGACCTTGGAGCAAAGAAAGCATTTCTTCTCAAGTCCTTGAGACTTGGTGCACAGTGGGCTCCTTCGCTGTCCCCGCACCCTGTGCCCCGCTGCCCCAGCCCAGAGCACGTGGCTCCTGACCCACTCCGCACTCTCAGTGGCTCTCAGCGCCTGCACTGGCCCATGTTCTTATGGTCTATTTTAGAACAGTTTCTAAATTTGGATTAAGAAAAAGATGAGAACAACAAACAGTCTTGCCCCTTCCTCACTGCCAGGGTGAAAACAGGCCGTGCATGTCCGTGGCATGGTTTTCCTGAGGGGTTCATTGATTTTCAGCTTTACTCCCAATCCCTCCCATGGGAGGGAGTCTTTGGCCAAAGAGTGGCCCTCTGAACAAAGTGCTGCAGGGACAAAACCGAGTGGATAGGTGACCTCTGCGCTCGCCAGCCAAATAGGAGCAGAGCCTGCACCAGAGCCGGGTCTCTGGAACCTACAATGTTCCCTCCGTTCCCACCTCAGAACTCTTGACAAAAGGCCACCTGCGCCTGGCAGTGTGAGCTCACTCCCAGCGTGCGCTGCTGCTGCAGAGATTTAAGGGAGCTCGGTCTGAATACTGAGCTGTCACCTAGGGGGTTTCCAGGCATTTCTTGAACTGAGATGTGTCTAGGATCTCTTTGAAAAAAAGTACCCCGAAGAACTGGCATATTAATGCAACTCCCAACCAAGCAATGAAAGGGTCTCCACGTTTTGAAATACCTGAGAACCTGCTTTTTCCGGTTTGGGTATAGAAATGGAAGACTAACTTTTGCCCGACAGGATCACCTAATTAATTCAGACAAGCTGTGTAAATGAGGACACAGGCATGTACTGACTGCAATACAGGCAGCCTCTGAAATGATGCTGTAGAAGATTTAATAACATGGGGAAAAGTTCATGCTTTATTACATGTAAAAAGCGGGTTACAAAAGGGTGGGTGCAGAATTATGCTACTTTTCTTGTAATTTTAAGAAGGTATAGAAAAAGACTGACAGGGCAGATATCAAAATGTTAGCGGCTCTTACTGGAATTCAGTTTGCAGGTGATTGCTATTTTTTTATGTATTTATTTTTAGTCTATATGTGGTATTTCTCAAAACAGGGCGAAAGGCAATAGAACTGTGTGTGTGTGTCTGTGAAGATTAGATCAAGAAAAAGAGGAAAGAGTAGATACTCTGAACTTACTTACAAATATGTTGGAGAAGTTATTTATGCTTAAAGATAAAGAAACCGCAATTCAGCAGAGTGGGAATAGCCATATCTGTTCTATAGTTTTATTGTAATTACCAAAAGAGAACATCCTTCCTAAAGAATATAAGGCATCAGTAGTTTTTAATGCTCTACAGGTGATTTTAATATACAACAAGTATTGAAAACCAACCATTAATAGGGGGCTCAGAAAAAGATTTGGAGCCACACTTCTCCTCACCCCCCTCAAAAAAACCATTGAGGGCAGTGCTTAGCGCACAGTAAATGCTTAGAAAATGGTCAGTCACCTTTCTTTGAAATCAGTATTCTACTTCTGGTTGCAATAAAACCATGACATTCTGAAGCAAATGGAAAGAAAATGACTGAATTTGTCCTTCTGGGGCTAGCTATGTTTGTTAAAACAATGCCAGAGGCTCTGTGTTGTGGACTGAGAGATTAGCACCCGCTTTGAAACATGGGCTTTTTCAGATGAAAACTGTATATACTTCTAGACCAGCCTGTAGGTTTGTTCTTGAATGAGGAGAGGAGTTCCTGACGCCTGTCTTGTGAGGAGTGACTGTGGTTGGGAGCAGAACAGTCCTTCTGTTAGCTTCTAATAAGTGCCAGATTGATTTTGAAGCTTGTGTCTTACCTGCACTTGGGAGAGGCAGCTTCTCCTGTTCTGTGTCTCCGCCTCTCATTTCCTGGGATGCTTTTGCAGTACTTCATGGACATTGCTCAGTAGAAAACAGCCAGTAAATGTTTGCTAAATTAATAAACCCATTAAAACTCTGTTGCTTTGCAGTGGTTAATGATGGAGGCCCGTCGGCCATTGGAACTGTGATTCTGGGGCGCAGATTCCCGCTGCTCTGGAGGGAAGGAGGGCAGGGGTGGGGGAGGTGCCGATGGATTGTTGGATGAGACAGCTATAGATTTTTGTGCAAATTCTCCTATCATCACCGAAAGCAAGCTCCGTGGAGGCCAGCTCATCAAATGTGTGTTACTGTTTTGATGATTAATGATGCTAGTGTGTTGACCCACCCTATTTTCTTTATAGCAATTATTTCAACTGTAATCTCCCCTGGGGAATTGCTTCTTATGGTTAATAAATCAGTAGACAATATAAAATTCTTAAACGAAGATGACGCTAGTGTGGGTCCACCTGGGTGCCTTTATGCTATGGCATTTGTAATTGCAGCAAAGTTTGCTTGCTTTTTCCATAAGCTGAGAAAAGACCTGGGGTCATTCATTTAAACGGGAGGGATGGAGTATATGTTTGTGGAGCTCTACTGTGCCAGGAGCTATGTTAAGTGCTTTATATCCTTTTTCTCATTTAACCCTTATAAGAATCCTTTTAAAGACAGTAGTATCCTCTCCAGTGTTCAGAATTGGCTCAGAGGGTTCAGTTCAGTAACTTGTCGGAGGGTTAACTCGCTGAGCAACAGCTAGTGAGTGGCACAACCTGAATTTGGAACACCGGACCTGGCTCCAAAGTCTCTGCTCTTTCTAGGCTTTTGTGCCTCTGGGGTTATGGTGCCAAGAGGCTGGCATTTTCATATGTGGCTTCCTTGATGACTAGGTTAGTGATGTCTATGTGTAGAAAGGGACATGAAACAGAAGTTCTTTACAGAATGCCTTTGATGTGTGAGCCCCTCTGTGAAGCAGGACCCAAGAATGGCAGGGACGCCCCACTTTCCTGTCCCTGCTGTGTGACCGGCATGATCCCGATACTTCACCTGAGTTTTCTTATTCAATGTTCATGATAATGCTATGTGATAAGTGTCTGCAGCCTTATTCAATTCACAGCTCCGGGAAGAGAAGTCATCTGCTTGAGGACATGCAGATTTTATGAGGCAGAACCGGGATGTGGAATCATGTGTGAATTTATAAACAGAGAATTCCCGTCAGTGGGAATCTTGCCGTCGCATGCCCAGCTCACGGGAGGGGATCGACATCATTTAGCACTTAAGGTGTGCTCTCTGCTTGTGCCAAAAGAAGGGGCAGGCACACGTGCAAAAGACGGCAACCGACTAACAAGAGCAGGAAGGCTTCTGCAGGAGGGATGTTTGCTTTGGTTCCTAGGAGGGAGCTGGCGGAGAAGTGGTTGGTGAGGGCAAAGCATGCACCACCAGGAGGGGCCTGCCGAGCGGAACACGGAGCCCGGTACCCGGGCGGGAACTCTGGCGACTCTCTGCCATCCTTCTTTCTCACTGCTCACCCCCCCTTCCTGTGGGCTCCCCGCTCCCCTCTCCTCCTGCCGGGAGCAAGGTTGGGAAGGCTGCATTTGAAGGCTCTGAGTTTCGCAGAGGACGTAGATAGATGGCGTGGATTAGGCGACCCTGTGCTTCTCCTTGAAGATCCATCTCCTTGTAGATAGTATTTTTCCCCAAAATGGAATTCTTTTTTTCTTTTGGTGTCCTGACATAAAAGTAATTCCTCTTAATACAAAAGAAACTCTTCAGAAAAGTACAAAGAGGTAAATAAAAAACAAAAACCAGAATCTTACCTCCTGGAGATAACCACCATCAAAATTTCATGTGCATTTCTAGAGTCATTTTTTTAGTGTATATATGATGGAACCCTCACTGTCTTTTCTGAGGAGAATATTGTTACAGTCTTGTTCTCTTAACTGCAGCTGTCAGTCACGTGTGTTTACGTCAATACCCTTAGCTAGGTATCATTGTTTCTAAAGGCTACTGACTGCTCTCTTGAATGGTTGTACAAAGATTCTCTTTAGGTGGTGTATGGGTCAGGTCCAGGTAGGAAAACAGAGACCACTTCAGGTACTTTCAATGGAGCAAATTTAGTACAGAGAGCTGGTCACACAGGAGGGGGATGAGCTGAGAAGAGCAGGAAATTGTTCCATTCCTGGGCTGCAGGACCCATGGGAGGATGTGGCAGTACCAGAGGTCAGGAGCCACGACCCCGTGGCAGGAGCCAGCACCGGGGCGAGGGCTGCTGTGCCAGGGCTGGGACCAGAGGGACAGCTGTCCGCAGGAGCTGGGTCAGGGAGGACGCCCGGTTACTGCTGAGATGCCCCTGGGAGCAGCGAAGGTGAGGAGAATCAGCCTGGTTTCCCACCGGTCAGTGTTCCACCTGCGCCTCCCAATGGACAAAGCAGCCGTGGTGCAGCCAGAGGTCAGAGGAGTTGAGAAATGTCTTCCCCCCTGAGACAGAGCAGAGAAAGAGCAAGGAGTTGTTCTGAGATAAAGCAGGCAAATGACTGACATGGATGGGAGCTGGGCAGTTTAGTCCACAAAGATTTTTCTGTGTGCCTGAAAAAACCTTAGTAGAATGAATCCAGCACTATTTTTTTTAGCGCTCTTGCTTGCCCTGCACTAGCAAAAGTCGAACTGGGGATTCAAGGACTGTAGGCCACTACCCCTGCTCCAAGACAAGGTCAGCAGGGGGCGATAATGAGGGCTGACAGCAGCAGTTTGTTGAGCATTTACTAACCACCAGGCTTTGTGCTCAGTACTGCATGTGTATTATCATTTTAATCTTCATGACTCAGAACTGCATCCCATTTCTTCTTAACACTTACTTCATCCTGTCATTATAGTGATGCTTACCTCCTTTAATGCAGGATGTGTTCCTAGGGATAGAAGTGCTCACAAGATTAGCCCTCAGCAAGGTCGCGGTACCTGAGCCTTCTGAAGCTGGCAGCTGCCCTTCCATGCAAACTCCTTGAGGTCATGCCGTGCGTCCTTCTGTGCTTCCTCCGCTCCCCATATCTGATAGTTGTAGGTTAGTCCATCCGGGCTGGAGCAGTTTTTATGATGTCCTTCCTAAGTCACCAAGGTGGCTACCAGTCCCGAAGGGTCTGCTCATCCTGGGCCCTAGAAATTTTCATCTATGAGGCTTGCATTTTGTCATCATATGCTAGATTCTTGCTCTGCTACACAGCTCTTGTAACCATTTCGTGTTTCCCACAGTGAGTACAAACTGTTGACCAGAACCCAAATCCAGGGGGGGAGAGAGGCCCCTGTGGAGTGAACACCTGCTGCAGGGGAGAACCGACTCTACCTACTGTGCGTTGTGTGACGAGTGCTGGCTGGCTGAGAGCTCCCGCCCCCATGTGCTTGTTCTCCTTGGCTGGGAGCAGAAGCGGCTCCTGGAGAAAAATGGATGTTTACTCCAACTGTCCTGTGGTGGTTTGGGTGAATGTATGTGTTTGGTTGTTCGGGAAGGATTTCAGAGGTGGTGGGTCAGGGATGGGCCCTCACATCAACGAAGGCCTGCTTCCTCTCCAGTCTGGAGGCCTCATGGCAAGGACCACGTGTTCATGTCTAATTTTGCTCATGATTATATACATCTCTATCTCCTAGCTCCGGACTTGGGAAAGCAGTTTATTTGGGACTGAATATCTAAACGGCCATATAAACTATCCCCATCTTATAACCAAGAAGATTGAGGTGCAAAGAAGTCAGAAAAACCAAGTGATAGAGTTGGATAAGAACGGGGTCTCCCCTGGCCCCCGATGGGTCCTGCCTGAGGATTCTGTGTGTGCTCAAAGCACTCTGATGCTTTGGCTTTTCAGAGGAAACTCAGAGACCCCCAGTAGAGCAAGCATGGGGGGATCCAGGGATCCAGGTTTTGTGGGGCCTGACACTTACAAAGTGCAGGAGCCTTCTTTGTGCCAGGAACTCAAAATTATGCAAAGACAAACTTAGTAAAATTATTTGTTTTTTTGGCTGGAAGAATAAATCATCAGAAAATGGCAAATTTTAAAAAGTTGACATATTACAAAGATGACCCAGCCCAGAACATTACAGATTTATATTATAAATTGACAGCCTGACACACCTTTATCATAAATTTGACCATTTTTTTGATACACATTATTTAATTATCTCTTCATATGACATTTATTTTAAAATATTTTCTACAGAGAGATTAGAAGGATAATCAGTCTTTCCTCTAGCATGGCTGGTGAAATTTGCTTTTTATTTTTGAGGATTGGATGCACAAAGCGTACCACTTCTCGCACAGATGTACTCACCATTTATGACGTTGTTCTCAAGCACAGGGATTTGAATTGTGTGTGTCATGTGACTCCCACTCAGAAATAAAGGAACGTAGCTTGAGCATTTATGATTGCATATGCTGCATTATCAAGGGTTCTCCTGTCAGAGACAACTTGCATCTGGAACAGTGTTAACAAGCCCTCTTTTTCTTGTGTGGTGGTGGGAGGATTGCTCCACAGCCTAGGGTCTGTCTCGTACGTTAAGGACCTTATTTCTTCTTCATATGCACACTTGGGGTGCTGGGCACTAGAGGACATGCTCCTATCTTGACACGACTTTGGGCCTTGTTCTTCTGTGTTACCACGGCATCAGGTCAATGGAACATTCCTGAAAGCCATTTCAATGCAGTGATGGCTGGCAATTGTTTTACCTGTCCATAGAAATGCACACAAGCTCCATAATCCATCCCAGGAATCTCTCCCTGCCTATGTCCTCTCCTTGGCTCAGACCACGCCATGGCACCTTGGGGAATTTGTAGCTTTCCGACGCCATCAAAATCCTATTCCTGACTGTCTTACACATTCTGTGGTTCTTGTCCCCCAGACCTGCACAACTAAGCTTCTATCTCACTGGCACACTTAAAGCTGCTGAGCTTGGTTAAGCACATGCCTCCCTTTGAGAGGCCTTGGAAGGCTGTGGAGGGCAGGCTGCTGGGAAGCCTGAGAGGAAAGGCAGCTGCCGCAGAGCTTGTGTTCTGCTGTTACCGAGGGCTTATGGGCAAGCCTGCTGGGTGCCAGTGCCTGCGGCTGGTGCAGAGATCAACAGACCTTATTCCTTCCCCACCTTCAGTGTTAGCGGTGGATTCAAGCCTTTGAGCAACAAAATCTAGCTTCTTGTGGATAAAAACATTTCAGTGATTTTGTCTTATCAGTAATGCTGTCTTTTCTGTTTTCAGTAGGTAAAGGCTTTTTGATGTTATCATTTTTATTTTCTTTGCTCTTGTTTGAAATTTTATTTCCTGAGTCAATAATGGCATTTTCAACCACCTGTATTTATTGAGCACCTACTTTGTGCCAGCCCTGTACCTGATCAAGACTCTGGAAATAGAGTGGTGGAAGTGACTGGAGTAGTCCTTGCTTTATAACCCGCATTTTTATGCACCAGAATGAAGTGATGGGGTGGGAAATAAGAGATGAACCATTGGCTGCCTTAACCTTGAGTCAAGAGCTCTGCCTGGGTGTGAGTTCATGGGCATTTTAGAGGATATGCCCAACCCCTGAAATTATTTGTATTGCATGTGTGTGTATATGTGCTTTTTTCTTGGGAGAGTAGTTTAATTAGGCTTTCAATGGGATCCAAAACAGATTTAAAGGAACCTCAAGGTTAACTCCTGTTGTAAAGTGATGGAATCTTCTACAGTATGCATGGAGAATTTATCTCCCATGATTTATCTGTTCAAAGCTATTTAAAATCTAGTTTGATTCATCTCTCTGCCTTTACACTCTTGATTCTAACAAGTCCCATATCCCTGAAGTAGGACTAGCCTGAATTTCTGTCAGTTTGTTTATAGGTCCTGCAATATTATCTAGTAGGAGTAAGTTCGGGCCATTGATAAGATTCCTCTTTGATTTTGTAACAGTTGGAAGCACATTGTTTTAGAAATGCCATGACCCTCAGCATTAGGGACCACCTAGAGGGCGCTTGTGGCCGCCACCATACTCAAAACCCTCGCCATCCTCCCAGCATTTAACTTATTCACCTGTGACGCTGAAACAGTACTGCTTAGGGAAAATTTGTGAATCTGGACTTGTCAAAATACAGACTTGAAATGGGACTGATTTCATTCATTCTTTAGATTGTGTCTGCTTATGTTCAAGTGATTGTGTAAAGCATAGAATCATCTTGCCAGCCTCAGGGAGCTATGCAGTTGTTCCTCTTTCCTCTGCGCCCTGAGTACCCCTTGCCCCAGATGAGACCACACTTAGAACAATGCCAGAATGCTAAGTGAGTGTGTTTGCCAACAGAGTTCCTAATGGCCTTAACCAGATTTCACGCCCAAGATAAAGGAGACAAGGAGCTACTGCTTTCATATTTACTGTTGTTCCAGCATATACCCGGAGGAACGGGTAGTGGAGGTGGAGGGAGGTTCATGTGAGCATGAAGGAGCTCACAGCTGGTGTCAGCAGAGAACATTGCTACCTACAGTCCTGCCCCAAATAGTGCGCCTGTGGCTGTCCCAGATGTCTGTAGTAGGACTGTCACGGACGCCTCTTAGTTGGTAAATGGCTTAGCGTGACAATCACTGATGCGTCAGGGACAGTCATGGGCAGCTTTAGGGATCTGCTCTTTGGTCAGACATCCACTGGCACATCCTGAGGGTGTAAACAGGAAGAGCCATCCCCGTTTGCTGGAGATGGAGATGAATTCCCCTGTGTAGGCTCTGGACATCCCAGGTGGGGGTTTGAAGACAAAAAGACGGTCGAGGAGGCATGGAGAAGAGAACAAGGGGTCAGTTAAGGGACTGGAAGTTTCTCAAGGGTGTGTCTCTCTCTCTTCCCTGGTTGGCTGAGGAGAAGCTTTTTCCTATATCAAGACCTCCTTAGAGTAGACTTCTGAAGAAATCTCTCCTCTCTGATGAATGAACCCATTGGCTTAGTTGTACCAGAAGAAACTAGAAGGGAACTTCACTTGGTAAAACTTGTGTGTATATGGCTTTTTGCTTGAGGACACTCTCCAGTCACGGGAGCCAGGTGTGGTTAGAAGTCAAGCAAAAATCTGTGCTATTAGTGAGTTGAGGAGTTGGAGGATGGAGTTCAGAGCTACCAGATCAGCTGGGAAGTGAGAGAGAACATTTCAGAAAGGAGGGAACCACAGAAGGGGGAGCATGAATAATTGCTAACTTTGCCGGAATCATGAGCTGATTTCTGAGCTTACATGGACTGGGGAGACTCCAGTGTGGCCAGAAGAACTCAGAAGCTTAAACAGCTGAAGGAACTGACAAGCCTTCGCTGTTACCTTTTGCAGAGGAAACTGAGTTGGAGTTTGAGTCTAGTCAAAATAACTACGTGCTAGAACATAAAAGTAAATACTTTAAAAAAAAATAAAAGAAACCGGACCCTCTGTAATGTGTCCTACACAGTATTTACTATGCAGTGAAAGTCACTACCACTACCAGAAACAGGAATGCATCAGCTATAGCAAAGAGACAAAGCAACTAAACACAACTGACCCTGAGATGGTCCATATGTTAGAAGATAAATACGTCAAAGTAACCATTATAAATATATTTAAAGGATTAAAAAACAAAGCAGTCTTAGGGAATAAGCAGATCGAGGAATCTAAGTGGAGAAATGAGCATTATTCAAAAAGTGAAATTTTAGCATTGAAATGTGTAGTATTAGAAATGAAAATTTTTTTATATGGGGGTTAGCAGCAGATTAGAAATGGCTATGGAACCTCAAGTTAGATCAATTAAAAGATTATCCAATCTGAAAAACAGTAAAATGATTTAAAAAAATTAACAGAGCATCAGGTGCCAGTGGGACAATATAAAGTGGTCTAATATATATGTAATTGGAGTCTCAGAAGGACAGAGGAGAGAGAGAATGGGACAGAAAAAGTATTTGAAGAAATAGTGGCCTAGCCATTTCTGAAAATTGGTGAAAAAATCAACTTACAGATACAGTAAGCCCATCAAACCCAAAGCAATATAAATACAGAGAAAGCTATGCTTAGGCACCTTATAGTCTAAGTGTTAAAAACCAAAGAAAGAGAAAACTTAAATGTAAGAGGGGAGAACTGTATACTGTGAAAATAATGATACAAAAAGACTGACTCCCTGTGAAAAATGATGGAGACCAGATGACAATGAACATTTAAAATGCTAAAAGAACACTAAAAAAAAATCTTTCAACTCTTAAATCTATATCCAGCAAAAATGTGTCATAAAATGACAGTGAAATGTTTTTAGATAAGTAAAAGCAGAAAATTTGTCATCAGCATAACTGTACCACATGATATGTTAAAGGGACTCCTTCAGACTAAAGGGGGTGACACCAGATGACAATGCAGATCTGTAGGAATGGATAATATGTATATTTTGTAGGATTGTTTATGCATTTTTCTTACCTTGATTTATTTAAGACATGGCTATTTAAAACAAAAACCATGGTGTTTGGTTTATAATGTATAGAGATTATAAATAAAAATATATATACACACATAGGTATATTTATACATATTTGAACATCAACAATAGTCCATAGAAACAGCATGGGGAGGGGACAAATGGAATTATTTTGTTTCTTACATAAAGTGGTACAGTATGAACTAGACTGTTAAAAATTAAGGATACATACTGTAACCAAGTACTAAAAGAAGTAAAACAAAAGTCAAAATAACCAGTAAAAGAATTAAAATGGTATACCAAAAAATTCAATTAACAGAAGAAGGAAGGAGAATGAAATATTAAAGAACAGATGGAACAGAGAAGACAAATAGGAAAATGTCAGACCTGAGTTCAGCAACATTATTGCATTAATTGTAAATAAATTAAACTTCATATGAAAGGCAGAGATTGTCAGACTGGACAGAAGGGAAGACAACCGAATGCTGTGGGCAAGAGGCCCACTTTAAATGCAGGGGGATGGATTGGTTGAAAGTAAAGCCTGGAGAAAGTTATACCCTACGAAAAATGAGCATAAGGACACTGAAGTGACAATGTTAATATCAGATAAAGTAGACCTCAAAAGAAGGAATATTACCTGAGATAAAGAGGGACATTTCATAGTAACAAAAAGGTCAATTCACCCAGAAGACCTAGTTATCACAAATGCATATGTGCCTAATAGCGTAGCTTTAATATCGTTGAAAAAAACCTGGCGACTAAAGGGAGGAATAGATCCTCCATCATAACTGGAAAGCTCAGCACTGTTATTTCCTAACTGATGGAATAATCAGATAAAAATCTAGAATACAGAAGATCTGAAAAGCTGTCAGCCATTTTCACCTAATTGATTTTCTTTAGACCACTGAACCCGCCGAAGAATATACTTACTTTTCAGGTACACCTGGAATGTTTGCCAAGAAAGACCGACCATCCTGTGTGTCAAAAAATAAGATAAATTCTCAAGGGGAGGAGGGGGCAGTGAATTTCACCAGGCTGTACTGCACATAAAGAAAAATCTTCTAACAGGAGAAACAACAAAGCCCACCTTACTGATAACAAGTACCTTAGATACACACAGGCACACTCACGGAGTCCACGCTGGGTTATCTCTGCTTGAGACCTGACGCCCAAGTGGCTTGCGCGGGTTCAGAGCCAGTGGGTGGGAGTGAGGGAGGCTGGGGCCGGGTCTGTCTGCCTCCAGAGGTCCTTCTCCCGACCACATCAGTGTGTGGTCTCTTAATCGTGTTTATATCGTTTCATTTCCTTTCCCAGTGAGGTTTTGGAACTAAAATTTGTCCATTGTCTATCCTTACAACTTACAGCTATGCTTTTTCCACTTCATATAATTTCTAATTTTACTAAAATTAAGTATGCATAGAAGTCTTCTTTTTGTATCAAAATTGAAGGCACTCACTGACTTCTGTAGATCTAGATGAGATAAAGTCTGACACACGTGTATATGTACATACACACAGATATATGCATCTATATTATATAATATACAAACAGTATACAGTTATACCAATGATATATACAAAAATACATAAATACATGTGTGTATGTATTCACATATATACATTCTTGTCTCTTCTGCCTTTTCCTGAGGTTCCCTGAGACTAAAGCTCTGTAAGCAGACGCGCTGAGGTTCCCTGGGCCCTGCCCTGCCACCACCCTCTGCCACAGGGCTCGGGCAGCCTCATGTCAGAGCCTCCTGTGAAGGTCTGTCCTTCATCAAATCCTGGGCCCCGCGTCCTTGTCGTACGAGCCTGTGTCAAGGTTCTGTGTGGTGCTGTGTCCCCTTTCACCATCTCCTGGAATGATGAATTGTACTGGAGGATCAGGGCACTTCCGCCTGCCCTGCCAGAGGAGAGCCCTGAACTGGGATTTATTTGAGCTTGTCACAGATGAGTGCTGTTTACTTATGAGGCCTGCATTAGTGTCAGGCCTGTGGGAAAGCCTGTCCATCTACCGATTCACTGGGCAGCGCTTGTCGCCCGGGAGTGTTCACAGGCAGAGCCAGGAGCACAGAGCCACAGCCTGTTTGCTCCTTTAGTTCATATGCAGTGGGCCATGCTGTGCCTGGCAGCTTCCCCCTGCACGGCTTCTATTGCTGGGACGCCCCCTCCTTGCCACTTCACTCCTGACTTTTGTAACTAGAAATTATGCCCTTCAACTCAGCATAAGCCCTGAGTTTGAATCCTGCCTCTCTACCTCTGTCTATCTGCTGACTTGCCACATTTGAGAAGTCCTATCCCCTGTCTGTGCTTTAGTGTTCTCAGCTTCTAACAGGAGAAACAACAAAGCCCACCTTACTGAGCTGTTGAGACGACTCAGTAGGGTGACACATGGGGGAAGCTTTGTACAGTGAAGTGATACCCCCTGTGCACCTCCTATTTTATATATGATATAACTCAACTGATACTTGATTGACATAAACCAGAGGCCACATCCAATGTATTTTTTTTTTTTCAGTAAAAAAGCATTATCTAAACATGCTTGGTCGGTGAATTTGAGTGTGCCCCAACTCCCTGTGGCCAGGGTCAGCAAGGATGTTTAAAGTTGGCCCTTAGAGGGGGAAAATCATGTAGCTGCTTCAGCAGCTAGTGGGGCCTTTCATTCTTAGCTTCTGCTGCAATTGTAAAACTCTCAGAAATGATGGAGTTGCATTTTTTAAATGAAAGAACTCAAGTGTGTTCATTGGTGGGCCTCTGTGGTTATGGTCCTTGGATCTAGCAGGTTTGATGAGTTACAGACGTGGCCATCTCTGTTTCACGGGGGTCCTAGCTCTGTGCCCTGTGCCATTGCTGATGGTGCTCAGAGGAGGATGCAGAGAGAACAGGGCAGCTGAAGGTGAGACTTCATGGAGCTGGTGACCTCAGGGAAACACAATGGCAATGGGTAGGACTGTGTGAAGGACATTTATGTATTTATGACTGCAAGGGGCCTAGGTGCTTATTGTAGAATATTGGGGAAATAGAGAAGAGTGTGAAGAACAAAAAGAAAATAACACCTATACTGTAACTATGCAGGTAAACTTATGTTGTACATCTAGGTATTTATGCAGCATGTTTATTGAATGCCCTGTGGGCTGGGTGCAGGGATACATTGTGAATGAGACTTAATTCTTGTATTTATGCAGCTATAGCCCAATGGGAGCAGAGGAAGATGGATGAGAGACAGGTGATGAATACTATAGACAAAAATAAAGGGAGAGAGTCAGTGCCAGGAGTAGTGGTTTGTGGGGGTGGAAAGAGGGATTCATAATAGTGAAGGGAGGACTGAGTTATAAGGGACAGTTGAGCAGAGATCTGAAGCAAAAATAAGCCATGTGGGTATCTGAAGAAAGAGTGTTCTGGGCTGGGAAACAGTGAGTGCAAAGGCCCTGAGGCAGGAGAGTACCTGCTGTGTTTCTGCCGCAGATGCTCGTGTGGCTGGAACTGAGCAAGCCGAGGGAAGGCTGGGGAAGAGGCGCAGGGGGCTCCCAATCCTTCAGGGTGCAGCTGGGCCCCGGAACCTTTTCCTTTCCCTGTGTGATGCTGTTTATTCATAGAGCCCTGCGTAGGAATGCCAACTGATAGGTAGACAATAAAGAAACATTTCAGGAGTTCAGGATAAGTGAGGCCACCTTTCCATGACCTTTTCTTGGTGTTCTCACATCTGTGAAGGTGGCATGTTGTCATGGAAACAACACAGGGTTGAAATCGTAGGGACTTGTGTTCAAATCTTGACTCTCTTAGCCAGCCCTGTGACTTTGCGCATGTCATTTAGCCTCAGTTTCCTCATCTATAAAACCTGATAGAGTTTTTGAGAAGAGTAGGTACTCAGACCATGCCATTTTGCCCATCTATTTAGCTAAGAAGAAATTGCTGGAAATTTGCCAAAAATGGGAAGGAATATAGTTTAATCCAGCCCACTCTAGTTTTTTTCCTCTAAATGCTGCTCTGCCACTTAGGGCTGCATAGTTCAGACAATAAGCCAATAGATCCATGAAGCCACTTAAATGTTTCAAGTGCCCATTACCAGCTTCCGTACTGGGCAGTGCAGAGTACAGAACATTTCCATCACCACGGGAAGTTGTGTTGGACAGCGCTGCTCCGGAGCGAGGGCAAAGCCCTACTCATCCTGAGCTCTCTTCTGTGCGGTGAGAGTGCTGAAGCCTTTCTTTGTGGTAGCATTTCATAATGCTGTCTCCGGACCCCCACAATCAAAGTCTCTCTAGGGAGCAGGTAGGGAGGGAGTTGTAAGCCTTGTGACAGAGTTTCTGAATCAGAATTCCTGAGAGCAAGACCCAGAGGTATGTCTTAACCATTTCCTCTGTGATTGTGATGCACAGCCTAAACTTTGCAGTTTGGGGCTCTTGAGGCTTGTTCCACACCCTCAGATGCTCTGATGAATGCGAGCTACAGACTTGCAGAATATTATTACTAATTGTGTATTGCTTTGGTGAGTCTGTCCCTTCCTTCTGGTCCACTTGAGATTAGACTAATTTGTTGGGCTCTGTGAACTCCCCCACAGGTAGCATTTCATGTGCTCTCATAAAAGCTGCCCACATGTTATTTGTATTTTCAACATATTCCTGAAATAAATGGTTTCTGTGTTGGTTTATTAGATTCAGCTAAGAAAAATAACCTAATACCCAGTGGCCTATAGTATACATTACAAAAGAAAAATCCCACAAACTGACCACAGAATTGGATTAAACAACAGTGGCCCCAGTTTTCTTACAGGAGCGTACCAGATGGGCTGCAGCCACAGGGGATTACTAGACCAAGAAGGTAAACAAGATTAAAATGGAATTATTTTTCATTCCAAATCAGGATTTTCCACTGTGTTGGAAGCGATGACTCTGGGGGGAGTAGAGCCTGCAAAGAGTTTACTGTCACGGTGCCGGTTGTGCGTTTGTGCACATAAATCAGTAGATTTATGTATTTAATTTCCTCTTATTGCTGACCCCCTTCCTATCTGAAGATATGAATTTAAAAGTTAAGGTGTGTATCTACAGGCAGTAAAATACCATTTTGTTCTTTCTCACTGGCTGAGTCTGGTATGGAATGAAAATGGCAGGAAAATCTTAAAGATGAGTCCGTCCATTCTTCCATGGAGATTCCTTTGTCGGAGACCAGCCTGGCTGTGCGTTCTGCTCTGCCGCAGAAGGGCTTCCTTCTGACAGCTTTTTGCTCTGAAAGATGATGGGTGACTCAGCTGTTTCAGATCACGTCTGTACCCATGGTAACTGCCCCACCATAGAGTTTCCCCATGAAACCATGCCGCCTCCCTCTCCTGGAAGCTGAGCAAGGGGCTTTGGGGGTTTGGCTTAGGGTAGTCCCATCTCGCTAAGCTTCCCTAGAGGTAATTCAGACTGCTTGGCCTCATCTGTCCAATTTGCCATCACTCATTTTGGAAAATATCCCTGCATCATACCTTATTCAGAGACCTCTGATGTGCTAAGATGCTTAAAATCACAAGGGAATGAAACCCAGTTCAGGCTAGCTTAAGTACAAAGCCTAGACATGGGCCACATAATTTGATGATCTAGCATTGGACTTCAGGCAGGGCTGCATCCAGGGCTTGCTTCTAATGTTCTTTGTGTCTCTCAGCTGCAGCTTCTTTGACACACTGGCCTTAGTCTCAGACATGCTTTTCCCATGTTCCCAGGAAGATGTTCTGGGGAAGTTCCCAGCCAGTTCTTCACAGCAGTCATGTGCAGACCCCAGCCAGGGAGGACTCTTACTGAACTTCCTGTACTGCCTGCCTCTGGCCCAGTCCTGACAGCGGCCACACAGGCATGAACTCCCCCTCTTACACCCCACTTCAGAGGTGGTGGCCTCCCCAGAATTGCCATGCGAGCACCGTGGCACTCGGGCCTGTTCTGGCTCGGATCTTACTGGCCTTTCAGGGGAGGGGGTTTGGGGTTCAGATCCTGCCTTTGCTTTTCACTGGCTGTGAAGTTTTCTGAGCCTCACTTTCTCCATCTTGCTAATCAGGATGATAATAGTAGCTACTTTTGAGTACTAGGCCGCTTGCCTGGCACATCAGACCTGTGCCAGAAACAGCGGCTCCTCTCCTGGCCGCTACCTTCGCTCGGCCCACTGTGGGCCCCAGTGCCTCTGCCGAGGTGGGTGGTTGGATCTCTCCTTCCTTATTTTGTCAGGTAGTTTTGGAGGTGGTGCAGCCCGGGGCTAAGCATGTGGATTCAGGAGCAAGACCATGTGGACTGAATCCATGCTCTGTCTCGTGCTAGTGTCCGGCGTGGGTTGGCCACTCAACTCCTCTGAGCTTAGCCACCTCATTTAAAAAATGAAATAAAAACTTAAGAGGATTTTTGACACATTTTAAGTGTTTGAAACAATGTCGGAAGTTAGTAAGCAATGAATATGTTTCTTATTAGTGCCAGGACTGTGGTTCCCCTGGGCCTTCCTGGCTTCCCAGACCTGTCAGGGCTGAGCCTGAGACATGGCCCTTTCTCTTGCACTGACCGCGGGCTGCGTCCATCCAGCAATTCACCTGGCGGCAGAAAAAACACATTCTGCCATGTGAACATTTCCCTGGAAATGCCTGTTTCTGGCTCAGAATACTTCTTCATTTCTAAATAAGCAGTGACCCAGCTAGGCTATGTAAATACAACAGAAGAGACTATTTCTCTGTTTCAGTGAATTCTTAAGCTTTTTATATTGGAGTGTAATATGCACGTACAAAACTAGAATAGACTTATCACCGAGTGCGCACACTTGCTGTGGGTCCATGGAACCAGTCCGTGGGTCAGGAAACAGAGCATCCTAGCACTCCAGAGCCCGACTCGCCCTCCCTGGTCTCAGTCCCTCCTGACTTCTTTCCCCTCCCTTCTTCTCAGAGGTCACTGCTCTTCTAACTTCTCATCGCACGTTAGTTTTGCCCTTTTTTGATCATCACATAAACGACATCACATGGTTCACGCTCCTCTGTGTCTGGCTGTTTCACACTCAATGTTCCGCATGCACTGTTGCCGGGGCTGTGATGTGTAACACTGGTCTGTGTGTTTTCATTGCTAACTAGCCCTGTCTTGTGTGGACACACCACAGCTCAGCTGTCGTGCTACTGGCGGATGTGGAGTTGTTTCACATCAGGGTGAGTTTGAGCCTTGCTGCTTGTGAGCAGTCTTGCATATGCCTTTTGGTACACCTGTCCTGTTGTCTTTTGGGTCTGTTCCTGGGAGTGGAATCTCTGGGTTTGTATGATTGTCTTCAGTTCATACTGCCCAGTGCTTTTTCTGAAGTGACTGACGCTGCTGCGCTGCACCCCTGCCAGCTGGCGCGAGCATTCCGCTTGCCCTGTGTCTTGTCTTACACTGGTTAGGGTCGCAGTTCAGTATGTTAGCCCTTGTGGCATGGTTGGGCCAGGAGTATAGTATTGTGTGATGTGTCTGTTCAAATCTCTTGCCTTTAATTGGGTTGTCTTTTTCTTATTGATTTGTGTGCAGTCTTGATAGATGCTGGATGCGAGCCTTTTGTAGGCTTTAAATGATACAGATACCTTCTGTCACTCTGTGGCCTGTTTCTTTCATACTCCTGATGGTGTTTTTTGATGAGGAAGATGCTGTACGAGTTTTCTTCTATGCATACCGTTTCCTTTGCATATTTGACAGCAACATGTAGGACAATGTGATTTCCTGCTCTTGTTGAGCAGGATGCACAGCTCTCTGTGGCTTTGTTCTGCCTTCAACCAACACATCTCCAGCTGGGAGACTGTGCTCTTTCCTCCTGAATTGCTTTTTCTTTATGATAAAACAGAAACACCTTCCCTCACCTTTGCCTCTGGCTTACATGTTAGGAGGGTTTTGTTTTGTTTTGTTTTTTCTTGTTTTAAAGGCTAAGTCACTGACTCTTTGGACCTGTTTTCAGACCATGGAGCAAGAGAATGCTGTGTTCTCAAACACAAAACAAAAAAAAACCAACAGGCCAATCTAACACTCCCTCTAAAAGTTTCCCCCTAAAATGGTCATATGCTGGGTAGGCTTAGAAAAGAAGAGGAAGGAAGGGTTCGAATGCCCAGAAATGAGTCATCGTTAAAGAATAATTCTACTTATAATGGCTGCTCTTGATGAGCATTCTTCGGTTCTTTTGCTAAGCACTTTACGTGGATTACCCCATCTGGACTTAGCAGAGGCTGTGAAGTTGGCTCCGTTAATAACCTCAGTTTATAGATTGGGAACTGGAGGCTCAGTACCTTTCCAAGGTCACACAGGCAATAAAGATTGGAGCCAAGATTCAAAGTGGGCTCCGTTGGACTCCGGAGCTCAGGGCTCTGCCGTGACGCCCTGACGGGGAATATATAGCTTGCTCTTTGCAATTTGGACCAAGCCAATGAGGTCACATTTCAGGCTTCTTGCTGTGGATGGTTCGGTACTGACGAAAAGCTGCATAGCTTCTCCTTCCCCAGTTCTCCATCTCAGAAATAATTCAGTGCAGCAGACTATCTCCGCAGGGCCTTTTAAGGTTGTTCGATGTTTTTTTCATTCCTGAAGGCATTGCATCTTGTTCTCCTGGTGCAATCAGTACCTGGAAGTTTTTGGTAAAATACGGTGGACTTCAGCGCTTAGCAGCAACCTGGTCTAGAATTACGTATGTAAAAATCATCATGAGGCCAGATTTCCCTCTTCAATGTTGCCTGATGTCCAAGCTTAGCATCAGGTAAGTGTCCGGTGTCAGGAACCTGGGAGAGGCCTCTGATCAGAATTTCTGGCTGCTTCCATGTCTTCTCCATTCATTGACTGAAGACTCTTACTTTCTAGCCTACTGACCAAATCCTCACAGCTGTGAGGGTGAGAATTGGCCCTTGCTGGGGAGATGGGACCCTCACAGGGAAAGCACTGAGTAGGACTCAGGCCTCTCTCTGTGCTGCAGCCTCTGTGTTGTGGGCAGTTTATAGTCCAGACTTGGGACAAAGCCGGGGCTGGCAGTGGTAACAGCTGCCATGACCTGTTCTTTCAAAAACGTCAGCAGCACTGTGCCTTGAGCAGCCCCATTTACCCCAGGTGACTTAGAAGCTGCCTCTACATTGTGGAGTCATGTGTGCAGGAGGAAGGAAGAAAATCGCCAGCAGCTGGGGGCTGGGCCTGGCTGCTGCTGACTTGGTGAAGCAGCTGCGGGCTCCTGGGGCCCCACAGTGACTGTTGCAGCTCAGTGACTTGTCATCCGCACTGACTCTTGCCGCTTTCCTTCTCTCCTTGACCAGAGGGTCTTGTCTTACTGTGTTTCCACTTGACTATTAATCACCTCTTGCAAAGGGATCTGCCTTTATATTTAACTTGAAAGTAGTATTTTCTCAATTTTATGGCTTGTGACTTCCACCTACCCATTGCTTCTCTCCCCACGTAGGTACCGCCTAAAGCACAAACAGCTGTTTTCTGGGTAATTTTCCACATTGCCTTTTGAGGAGTTAGCAGGAGAGAAGGGCTCTGGGAATGATTGCCCTAGCCTGAACCAGCCGTCCGTAGACATGACTACAATGGCAGCGTGAAGATGGGCTGCTTAGGGAGTTCAGAGCTTAGTAATTGCACAAAGCAATTTGCTTTCTCTTCTCACTAGTATCTGTTTAGAGACAATTGCAGAAACTTGCAGGGGCATCAGAGAAAAATCTTGCCTTTGGAGTGAGAGATGAAAAAAGGAAAGAAAATGTAGTTTCTTTCACGGGTTAACTCATTTCTAACAGTTTAACTGAGTTTTTGACCACTGAGGTCTTGGGAAATATAATTACAAGTGTATTTTTTTTTCCAGTTGGCTAGGATGTTGGAGAAAGGAGGGTCTCATGGGTCACTGAGAACTCTCCCAGTGCTGTCGCTTAGGGGATCGTGGCCAAGTGCTGAGCAGGAACAGGCCCAAGAAGCAGGGCCTCCGGCAGTGTGTGGCCCGGCTCGCGGCATCCAAGTCCTGACCATATGGTCTGAGCCCAGCAGGTGGAGCATGTGGTGCTGCACGCATGGGTGTCTCGGGCTGGGCCTGGCCTCTCCTGCCAGGGAACTCTGGGCAGAAACGGTTTATGCCGTGACAGCTGTGTGCGCCCTTGTAGACCCTGCATAATGTGTGCTGGCGGGGAAGGGGTCACCGTCTTGGAGGCGGTGGTCAGGCAAACTGTGGCCGAGGAGCGCCCAAAGAGCAGTTGCCCTGGGTCTCACCCCTTTGGTCTCAAGTTCAGAGTCCGTTTTTGTTAAGGATGCAACCTCCACCAGGGGAATTCTTAGCTGCTCCTGCCTTCCTTTAATAAACTCTTAGGTAGTAATCACAAAGACAGTCAATAAATGTCTGTTGACCTGAAGCAAATTTGCATAAATCTTCCTTTAAAATACCTATCTTCCACCATTATCACTTTTTGGAATAGAGAATTTTTGGAATAGTGAAACAGTGGTCTGTCTGTTCACTACAAAACTCCATCCTAAGACTTGGGGGGTGAGGGTGAGCGTGGTTTTCCATAGCGCGTGAGGCTTGGTGCCTGGGTTTCTGTCACTGGCTTCTGCACCACCACGTTTAAGCCCTCTTCTGCCTCTTTTCGCCCTTTTGGGTTGCAGGCTCACCTGCCTCTCCCTGAGGCTGCTCTTCCTTCCTCCTGCCTTCTTCCTTCCTCCTGGGAGGCACAGGGGCAGGGCTGTGCAGCCATCAGGGGCCTTGTGAGGAGGCGGAGTCCCTTCTGGGTGAGCTCAGCTGCTCCACAGTGTGGCCGATATGTGTAGTGCACATGGGGTTTCAGCCTCCCCTCTTTGCTGGCATTTGTACAGTGCGTGACCTGTACAACCATCTGTGTTGGCCCTCTGGGCTCTCACGTGC
The DNA here is from genome assembly GCF_040802235.1 of Manis javanica. Lineage (NCBI taxonomy): Eukaryota > Metazoa > Chordata > Mammalia > Pholidota > Manidae > Manis > Manis javanica. Next base: position 84,610,430 of record NC_133169.1, on the reverse strand, counting down.
AAAGTCCATGGTTGGGCTCAATGCACAGTGGGTGTTCCACATACATCAGTTCCTTTTACATCCCTTCTTGCCCATAACATGAATTTACTCTCGCTTCGAAGATAGCTGCCAAATTCAAAATGTGTTTGAGCCCATGAGGTACAGTGGGAAGTATGTGACTTTTGAAAACCAATGGGTCTAGGCTTAGATCATGCCTGGATTTGCACTTTGACGCTGAAGTCAAGCGTGTGAACTCAAGCAGGCTCCCTAACATCTCAGGACTTCATTTGTTCCCTTTGTCTTTAAAATGGGATGGCAAAAAGCACCTACTAGAGCATGGCGGAGCAATCTGTTTAGGGCAGAAGTGGATAAACTCATCCTTCAGACCAAATCCAGTTGAAGCCACTAGTTTAGAATAATTTGTGTATTTGTAAAGGGGGCAGGGAAAAGAATACATGATAGAATATATCTTCCTGGCCCAAACAGCCAAATATATTTACACACTGGCCCTTTATGGAAAAAGTTTGCCAAGCCCTAGTTGGGAGGATTGAGCCCCACCTGGCACAGGGGAGTGGCTGTACAGGTGCTATTTTCCCCTCTTCCACTGCTCAGAGGTCTTCCCCCAGGGGTCTTCCCTGCCTGAGCATTTGGTTAAGTCAGTTTCCATCACTACAATCAGCCACAAATGGCCAAAGTGGGTCTCAAGTAAAGATCTGTTCAAAATGGAAATCTTAGCAGGTCTGTGTTTTATGTATTTTTCCTGCCTTTTAGTATAAAACTCACTGAGGGCTGCGTGTGCTTCTAGTTACCACAGGTATAAATAGCTTTCAATACTTCCTAATAAATAATCATGTTTAAGCTGAGTATGTGGTACATTTTTCTGACAGTTTTTAAACTGGTTATTTATTTTCTTGGAGAAATGCAAGCCAAAATGGCTTGGAAATGGACTGCCGCTGTTGCTATAGGACTTGCTCACATTCAGGTGAGGAAGATCTATGTCCCCAGGTAGATTTTTGGTTGTGAAAGATTTAAGAATAATGTCCTCTAAAGAGCAGAGAGACAGTGTCAATAAATGGAAAGGTCTGGGTAGCTGTGGTTGAGTCTGTGGTCGTAATTTATTAAATATTTTCTCTAATTCTGTCATGTCGGCGTGATTGTTGTGTGGAAGCACGCAAGGGTCAGCGGGATGGTGGAGTGACCCAGGTCTAGCTTGCAGCTAAGTCTCGGTAAGGGCCCAGCTTGGCCCAGGTGTGTGTTCCCACAGGTGAGTGCTTGGGCACCAGTGGGCCTTCCTGGCTACTGGGCCGGGTTTGCACTGCTGCTGGGGGGAGAGGCACATTAGGCCCGAGTGATTCACAGCTCAGACTGCAGACTGGTGCTGTCGGCAAGGTGGTCTCCCTTAGAATGCAAATTGGCCCTGCCCAGAAGAAACTGCTGGGTGCTGGGCATTGCATCAGTGAGACTTCGGCATCACCCTGTGCCCCCGGCTCCAGCGCCACCCTGGCAACCGTGGGGAGGTCTGTGTGACAGCGTGTCTCTCCCTGCTCTTTCAGGCTGTCTCCTGGGGTTTCAGCTCTTCTCACTTCTCTCTCCATACTCTGCCTTCACCCATATGTTCACCCTGTCTCTCCTTACAGCTTCCTCATAGCTTCTGTGGGCTTTGTCAAGGGTGGGCCTTTTCCTTCCATAGAATTAAATTACAAGTTGCCAAGAGATATCATACTTTTTTTACATACCGGCTCTGATTCATCCAAATAGCTGTTCTAAGTCTGCTCGTTGTTCGGGTCTGAGCCAGGTCCAGAAGAGTCCAGCCTTTGGCAGCTGATGGTCTAGAACTTGGTGCTGTCCTTGGCCAACTTGGCTTGTGGGGTAATCATGGCATGTGGAGAGAGCCCAGGGCTCTGCAGTTGGGCAGAGCTGGACTTGAGTTCCTGCTCTGCTGCTTCCTGCTGTGGGACCTGCAACAAGTTACTTTGCCTCTCTGAACCATAGTCTCAACTGTAAAATACAGAGGATATCTCCATCCTTACAAAGTCAGTATGATGATTATGAGGGCTAATCACCATACAGTGCAGAGTACAGTGCTCGGCGGTAGATGGTCAGTAGGCATCCACTGCTTCCCATCGTAGATTGAACATGGATTGAGTTGCTGCCTCTCAAACTCCCCTTAGAAAATGATGGCATACCAACACCTCCCCAGGACCTGGGTCTTTGCTCTACGACCCCTGGGTCCATTTCAGGCCTGTAGTGCAAAATATTCTTACATTGCCCATGTTCATTTTTCTGGATACTGTATCTGTTCCCTTCAAGATTATTTGCACACTTTATATTCCCTCCCCCCTTTCCACGAATCCTCCTCATCTTCCATCATATGTGGAGCTCTTAATCCTCCATTAAGGATTCCTCCATTTCTTAAGGAGCTCTTTATCCTCCCCACCTTCCATCCTGTCCTGGGCCCAGGCTGATGGGTATTGCCATCCATTCAGGGGCCAGCTGAGGCCCTCTCCCTGATATTCGTCGCCTTTCTTCGGCAGACACCCTGGCAGGATTGTATCATCCTGGGCTTGGACCCCTTACTGCATGTGCGCGGCCTGGGAGCTGTCACAGTCTTCCTTCCCTTGCTCTGAAGGGAAGGCCCAGGGGCAGTTCTGCTTAGCAAGGTGAGGGAGAAGACTGCCAGCACCCAGAGCCCCTGCTGGGAGGAGGCAGGAAGGGGTGAGTCTGTGAGGATGAGCCTTGCTCCCCTCAAAGCCACCCACGCATAGGGAGCCCTGTGCTGAGGAAAGGCACAGGGCTCCTGCTGAACCTAGATTTACCGTGGCAGCTGCATGCCGGAGTGGCTTGTCTGCAAGTTCTGCATTTACCTAGAGGAGCATAAATGGTCTAAGGGCTTAGCATGTCCCCGGTTAGTTCTTGGCACTTTTCAGGGTGGCTCCAGTCCAGTGGAAAACTCTGAGGTTCCACAGGCCCTCCTTGGAAAGGAGGGAGATTGGGGAGCATGGCTTCTCTCCTTTGGTGCGCGGTCTGGCGCTCAGCCCTGCTGAGTCACAAGCAGGCCGTATCATGGCACCTGGGGAGGCTCTGCCCCTGCCTGGCAGGGACCAAGAGGCTTAACCTAGACATTCCCTCTGGGCCACACTATTTTGGGAGCCCCTTGTGAGCTGAGGAAGGGCCCTTTAATGGCTGACTTAAAACCTGGCAATTCGTCCCCAAGCAAACATGTCTATCTGTGTTATCACCTCATTATGAAGGCATCGCCTCCTTCCTGCTGCGCCTGTTCCCACTGATAGCAGGAGTGTGGGGCCCATCAGGAGCTAACGTAGACATTCCCAGCCCAGACGCCTGCAGGCGGCTGGATGGACTGCAGTGGCAGCCGACAGATAATGAGAAATCCATCACACGCTCGCGCCGGCTGCAGCTCTGCAGCACGTGCATTAAGCTGTGAGCAGTGTGATGGCTTAAGTGGCGTTTTATTTACACTTTTGCACAGAGCAGTGGCTGCTGCTTTTCTCAAACAGCCATGAGCTCTGATTTCTTAAAAATCTCCTCAGAGTCAGGACGGCAGCGTCACAAATACCTCATCCCGAGGAAACTAGCCGTCTGTTTTTCAGACTCTTACCAGCTTAGAGCAGAGGATACACTTAGGCCAATTAAAAATGCCTTTACTATGTTTTGGTGCATCCTACCTGCTGGGCATTTTGCATGTATATCTCAAATAATCCTTCCAGAAACCCTGGCAGAATAGGGCACCATTGCCCTCATCCTACAGATGAGAAACCGGAGCTCACCACGGCTGAACTGCCTGTCCAGAATCACTTAGGCAACGGCAGTGGCTACGTCAAGAGAAGTTACCAGTTGAGAAACTGCCGTAGGCTTTATGTTCTTTTGTGTTTCAGACTGGGAAACAGAATCATTGATTTGAGCTCCAAGCTGGGTTAAGAGCTGAGCTTTGTGAAAAGAGAGATGTGAGAGATGCCTCGGGGGCTTTGACAGGCAACACCAAAATAGCCCATGCTGCATTGTTCCCAAATGATTCCAGCAGGCGGCCCTGACAAGGTGCCTCCAGTCTAGCTATAATTTGTGTGTCCTGCTGGTAAATCAGATGATGTACCTGAGCCTTATTAAATCGAGGCACAGCTTGGCTTGGTGGCAGGAGCTGTCACCACATCATGAGTAAATGTGTGATTTCTGCTGTGAGCTCTGGGGCCTTCCCTGAATGCTTCTGGCAGGGGCCATGGGCTGTGCACTGGCGAGTGGGTGGAGGGTCATCCCATTTATTCTAGATCCTTCATTCCTTATGGGGTAGCAGAAATGCCAAGACAAAATGAATAAATGAATGGTGACCCTATGTGCCAGCCCAGAAGTGGCCTTATTACCAGGGTTTGTGGTTCCATTCAGCTGTCAGGACATGTTACTAGTCACTGTCCCCGGTCATAGTCTGAGAAGCTTTTCATTCTTATTTCCTGTGTCTGGATGCAGGAAGTACCTTTCTCAGTGTAAGGTGTTGGTGTACATGGAGTGTACACTGCAGGTTTTAGTGCTGTGTGGATCCAGGTTTGAATGATCTTACCTCTCTGCTCTGGAATTTCCTCAGTTGCAGTATTCTGGTCATACTAGCTTCATCCCACAGAACTTTAAAAGAATGAATGAATGAATGAATGAATGAATAAATAGACGAGTGAGCAGACAACATAAATACATGAAGGAACCCGTGTTATTTTTTTAATTGAAAAGTAAATACAAACAGGAAGAATACCCTCATATTCCCCCACCATGATAACCATTTTGATATTTTTCTAGTCCTTTTCTGTGTTTTTTCTTTCCTTCTTGGTGGGGGAAGAGGTGGTTGTGGGCACTATTTAAGGACAGCTGTGATACCAAGAAAATGGACCCATGCGACTGACTCAGTGAGGGTGTTGATCTTGATGACCTGACCCCAGCGCAGCCACATGGTCCTGACCTCACGCACGTTGGTGGCCTCGCTGCCTAGGCCCCAGGGCTGGCGGGCTCCTGGCCCCGAGGGGGTGTGGTTACTGATGAAGTCTCCCCCCCTTGCATCTCTGCACCCCCTCACTGCTTCCTGGGGTTCTATTTCTTCTCACATCTTCAGATGTGACTTTCTTCTGGGTGTTTCCAGCTCTCATGAAAAAGTAATTTGGCTAAAAAATTTGATGTTGGAACATTTTTTCAAGAGCTTTTTCATGCAAGCCCCAACTGGACTCTCTTTAAATGTTCATAAGTAATTTAATAGGAAAAGGATTTTAAAGATCTTGGAAATAATTACTGTTTGTGTTCTTAAATTTGGAAGCAAAGAATGAAAGCGCAGAGAAGCTCGCTGCTTTGGTCCGTCTTGGATTCTAGCCCTTGCTAGTCTGTGAGAATCACTCCGACTCTATTTACACAGAGCTTTCGGGCATATTATTTGATTCATTATTTGATATATTTAGAATCATTGAATTTTAGGACTGGAAGGGACTTGGATTGTTATTAACATTCCTATTATTCACCCAAATAATAGATGAAAGAGAGTGTAAAAATAAAAAGCACTACATGCTTCTGCGGGCTGTGTGCTTCTCCAGAAGAAATAAACATGTCCTGATGGATGTGTATTTTGTTACTGTATACATGATCTCACCTGATACTTGTGTCCTGGAGGGTTTTGATTTAAAAAAAAAACAGGTACCAGGGAACCCTGGCTATTTATCTTCTCTCCCTACTCGTGTTCCCTGGAAACAAGAAGGGAATTTTCAAAGACTCAGACCAAGAGGCGATGAATTGTTATCACTGATTGAGGGTTGGGAGGGAGGTACCCCCAAGGGCGCCTGGAGTGGGGTCACATGGTGTGGCCTTTGTTCTCAGGGAGCTCACCTCCAAAGGGAAAGAAGTTTAATTAACTGATAAAGGAAGGTATCCCAAGCTGGCAGTATGTCCTCGAGGGACTGAGAGAGGGGCAGGCACACAGACTAGCTCTTCCCAGTTGTGATCCATAATGCCTCCCACATGTCCTTAACAGGTGGCATGGCAACTCTTGCTGATAAAGTTGGAAGGGCCAGGGTGTGAGTTGGCATTTGTCCCTGGGGTGGCACGCACAGTGAGGGTGGCTCCTCCAGACAGCGTCATTGCTTAGGCTTCCTGCGGGAGCAGACAGGCTGTAATGATGCCCACCCCCAGCCACGGTAGCGCCTCAGTGCCGATAGATACAGGCTGCACGTCTCAGCAGGCATCGAGGTGTCTGAGCCTCTGGCCCCAGCTTCCTTCGCAGCTTCACCTTCGCTCTGTCTCTTTTGGCTCCCCAGGCCCAAAATGAACATGGTCAGATTGCAGAAATCCCCCCCGGAGGGGAGCAGGGCAGTGGGGTGTTCGTGGAGTAGACATTCACCTATGTGCAGCCACAAGTATGTGATATGTGGACCCCCCAGTAATGAGGGCTGAACCACCATTTGGGGACTCACGTACATTGTTCTTGGTATGAGGCCAGTTCTCAGGTGGCTTCCTTGGGCTCTCTGTCTTGTCATGTGGCACGAGTGCATCACTGCTAGACCACGGGGCCTGCTGAGCTAGTTCCCGAGGCGGGAGCCTGGCTGCAGTGCTTTGTGTTCATCTGTTTCCAGAGCCCACCGGGCATCTTTCTGGCAGCGTTGGGGGTGAGAGGCCATGTCCCATCAGTCACATAGCTGCGTAAGTTCCTGTTGGGAGGGGGAAGGTAGCTTGTCGCCACGATCCAGGGTTCCCTGGGTCCAGCGGCCTTTGGGAGTCTTCAGTCAGTCTCAGAGGACCGATCTACCCTCATGGCAAGCCCTGGTTTTAGCCCTGGCTGGGCCTTCTAAGGTCTGGAGAGGGGACCCATCTTCCTCCACAGATGCCTTGGTGATTGTAGAGGTAAACGGTGGCTCAGGGGTGTGGGTCCATTTTTGGCAACTTGCGCCCTCCGGATACCTTTAACCATGGGGGGGATGCCACTTTGAAGTTGCAAATTTCACATGAGCATTCTCAGATCCTGGGACGCCATCGGCTTGAAGCGGACCAATTCTGAGTTTTTGGTGCGGAGCACCTGCTGGGTAAGCGGTTCCAGGCCAGAGGTGGGCAGGCAGGGAGGCTGTCCTGGGGACACCGGGAAAAGGGAATTTATTGCTATCCTTCCCATGTGTTCCCTTGAAGAGGAGAGGCTGACTGGCAGGGCTGGGAGAAACCACAGAAGCCTGGCTGTGCAGCTAATGAAAACTGCTTGCAAAGGCTGTGGCCGTAGCTTCCCAAAGGGATGCCTGGTGCAAAGCAACCACCTCCTCCAGGCCATGCCTTGATGTTGGCGTTGGAGGCTTCACTTTGAACTGGGGCTCCTGGAGCGTTGGTGGCAGACAACCGTGAGGGCTCAGTCCACAGCGCGCACGACAGAGGACTGCTGAGGCTGCTTTGTCAGGGCTGACGGCCGTCATTCTGAAGCCCAGCGAGCCATTGGGCCGGGGTAAATCAGGAAATCAGGGTGCCCTGCCTGCTTTCCTGGAGCTGGTGCATGGCAGGTGGACTTGCTGTCCAGTCACACAAAGCCCTTTCGAAGTTGATGCTTCCAGCCCATCACAGGTGGAAAGCTGAGGCTTCCGGCACACTAAGTGGTAAGAGGGCCTCTTGGGGTACCTGTGGGCTCATCTGCCATGCCTTGCTTTTCCTGCTGACATCCTCACCGGGCAGCCAGCCCCGTGCCCTCTCTCCAAGGCTCCAGTCTTCACACAGCTCACTGCTTCAGCCTCGCAGCTACAGTACAGGCTGTGGGCGGCACCTATCCCAGAGGCTTATTGGGTTGTTACTATCAGTGAAATAAAACAGGACTTAGCACAGTGCCTGGCACAGTATATTACTACTATAAGATTAATATTGTTACTATTACTCAGGTTTTTAAAATATAATTTTAACTTTCTGACTTGAACTTCAACTTGATACAAGTATTGAATCTTGTACTGGGTTTCTGCTTGGCTCTGGTGCGCCGGGTCATGACGTCTACTCGTTCCTGTGGAGGCTCAGGGCGTTGGTAGCTGTGGGGTGAGGCTGCGGGGCAGAGGCCCACCTGCCTCCTGCACAGCTTGGTCGATCCCTCCATGGCCTTCCGATGTCCAGCCCACTGGTCTCGGATTCAGGTTACTGCCCTGCGTAGAGTCGCCCTGTGGGAATCGCCCGTTTCCCTTTCCTCAGAGACCTCTAGGTCACGGAGTCTGTAGTTCTGAATCAAAAGAGAATTAACTGGGGAGTTGCAGCCTAAGGTGTCGGTGTAACAAAGCAGCAGAGGTTGAACTGTTTTCTTTATCCATTTGGTAGACACTTATTGAGTATCTATTGCAGACCAGGCGCTGGGCTGAGCCCAGGAGTTTCAGTGGTGAAGACGCCCAGCCCTTGGCCTTCGGGGTAGTTGAATTGCAGAAGAGGAGGCAGCCACGCAGTGCGAGCGGGTCAGTGCCCTGGGGGCACAGAGGGCCTTGGGTGGAGGGACTGGGGACAGGGAGGGCTGCCCATGAGAAGCACTGTCTAACCTGGGACTTCATAGAACAGTGAATGTAGTCAAAGAGGAGAGAGGAAGGGTGTTCCAGGTGGAGGGGCAGCAGGTACAGAAGGCTGAAGAGAGCAGGGGCTGCTGCAGGGCCAAGAAGTAGGTCGTTCACGGCTGGAATGAAGTATGTGGACTGGCGTGGGGCTGCAGGGAGACTGGAGAGCTCAGCAGGGGCTGCAGCTTCTGCTGAGCTCAGCCTTAGCGTGGGATCCAGAGAAACCTGCTCAAGTATTTTAGGCAGAGGGGATGATGGGACCAGAATGTCCCTTCAGAAGGTCCCCATGGGAGCATTGTAGAAGATAGGATGGGCAAGACTGGAGGGAAACAGAGGCTGGTTAAGCATTTGGCAGTGACCCGAGTGGAGGCTGGCTGGATGCAGGAAAGTGGGGAGATGTGACTGATCCAGGAGTGAGAACAGATGGGGCCTGGTTATTGTCTGAATGGAGGGAAGAGGGGAAAGTCCAGCCTGAGACCTGGGCTCTTGCCTGGGCAGCCAGTGGACAGAGATCCTGGGGACTGGGACAGACCAGAGGGCAGAAGATGGAGACAGCTCCAGAAAGCTCCAGCAGGGGGGAGAGAAGGCCTCTGACAGGCTGCACCTGGTTTGCTGGGTGGAGAGCCTGACCATTCCCTAGCCACTCTCCGTATGTGAGACTAATAGAATTATATATTTAAAATATTTCATAATTATTATTCCCGGGTGCAGTTGGTCTCCATTTGCCTGGGCCTAATCAGTAAGATTCCAGAAGTCACATTTTTGAAATTTTAAACATAACATTCTTCCCACAAAGCGTGTTTCTCTCAGTATTGCTGGGACATCTCAGTATTACAGACCTCTGGTGATGGACGTAAAAGTGTACATTTTAATATACTGAGAAATTATTCGTGCCTGATAATATACCAGGCACTTTGCCATCTCACCCCAAATCATTGACACCCACCCTTCAAGGTGACGCAATGGTGCTTTTATAGGTAAGGGAACTGCAACTCAGAGAAGCTGAGCAGATTGGTCAAAGCCACACTGCTCACAAGTGTTCCAGGCAGAATTTTAACGCCTGTCTGCTTCAGAGCCAGTCCTGTTTATAGTGTCGTCTCTGCTTTCTCCTCCATAGGGCTGGCTGCTTCTCTCCTTCTGGGATATTCTGCTTGTGGTTAGTGTGGGCATTTTGCTAATTTTGCTAATGAGGTCGGGAGTATGTATGGATGACTTGGAATATGGGGAGTCACCCCTTGTCTTGATCAAGTACAAATGGAGCATCATCTGTCCATCCATCCATATTCCAAGGAGAAAAAGCCATGTGCAGAGACACTTTTGGGAAGGAACCTCAGATTCAGTTTTTCTCTTCAAGAGAAGAGAAAGTAAATGGGTCATTTCCCCCCTCCAGCTTGGATGGACAGATGGACAGGCAGGAAGTCCTGAGGAAAGGGGTGTTCTTTGGGTGGGTTGTAATCCTTTAATGGACTGGAGGCACCATGACAATCTTACTCATTTTCCATACTTGAAAGACAATAAATCCATGCTTTTCTCGGGTTCTGGACCCCTTCAAGCTATTCTTGAGTTGCAGGGCAAACAAATTTCTTTGCAGAAATGTAGAAGCCTGTTACTCTTGGTTTCTGATGTCATCTTGGGATTGTTACTGAATTTCACCCTTGGGACCAGCGTCACAGGAAATCTTTCGATTGAAATTCCTGCAGACAGGAATCATGCCTGAGTGTTCGGATTTAATCGTGATTTTGCTAGCTGTTCTGTGTCACGCCGTGGATTGCTAGAGCGCACTTGGGTATCTCCCCGCTTCTGTTATTCCACCCGATAGCCTAATGTTTTTTCCCATGAATTCAATGAATGATGGGACCTTTTCAAAGGAATGTTGGTCAGTGACTAAAGAGAAAACATCTCCCTAGGACTTTTCTAATGTTATGATAATGTGACAATTTGATGCAATTATTGAAATGTTTACATTCCTTCCTATTTGATGTGATTCTTTTATTTTCTCTCATTTATAATGCTTTCGTATTCAGGAAGTTGAGGTAGGTTTTTGACTTTTCAACTGTCTGTACACGTAGCATCGAAATAGTTGCCAAATAAAATGTAAATTTCATTCTAAATCCTAAATCTCAGTGGTAAATATTTGTTTTAGCTCAGTGAACCAGGACCGCACATATTTCTTTTGCACTGATGTATCCAGGGGATGCCATTTATCAAATGCATATACACAGTCCATTTGCTGCTTTATCTTTTCTCATTAGTGACAGTACAAGTATGATTGTCAGTTATTATCCGTGTTTTACTGGTGGGTTATTTATTGAAAGAGCAGAGCAACTGACGTTGTTATTTTCTAAATCATTGTGTCTAAGGCCTGCAGGACTTTATACCAAATGTCAGACCAGTTTAGGAAGAAATTGATCTAGAGTGTGTGTATAAGCATACACCCACCTGTATTTACACACACATGGTAACAGTTATGGGAATCTCACAGGGGTATGGAGATGTTACAGCTAGAACAGCTTACTTCTATTTTATACAATTTGGCTAGGACTTACTGTATGCTGCTGAGCGATTCCTTGGGGGAATCTTCAGGTGAGTAAGACTCATCCCTGCTCAGAAGTAGCCTGGGCACAGGTGTGTGAAGGTGCTATGTTCACTTGGAAGTATACTAATGCACACAGCTCCCTGTCCCTGGTGTACAGGATTCTCAGGAGTGGGATCTATGGAGGGAAGGCTGGCGGGCCTCAAGTCATCACCCAAGCTGGGCCAGTTGGTTGAGCTACTTCCACCAGAAGGATTCTCGCTGGGTGGGGCTCTTGACTGGGAATGGGCAGGACAGGCCTGCCAGCACGTTGCTTGCACAGACGGAGCCCTGGGAAGAGCTCGGAGATGAGGCAGTTATATAGGAAGCCAGCTCCTTCCCCAGTAAATGGAATGTTTTGTACTTCCCAACAGCTTCATGGGTAGGGATTTGCACCATGCTCCAATTAAAGGGCAGCCAATGTCACATTATACAGCAGATGCTCTTATACAACATCATCTGGAAATCTCAGTTTTCCAGGGACTTCTGTTATTATTTTGGAGGCACTCTTCCTACTTGCCGACCAGCGCCCCCTTCCCACCTTCCCCAGTCAAGTCGTGTGAGAATCACAGAACTAGTTTGCCCTGAATGCTTCTGGGAGCAGTGTGCCTGTAGCCTCTTCATTGATCTCTTTGTAAAGGTTCTGGATTCAGTAAAGCGGGATCTACTTCGATCCAGGATCTACAGACCTGGCTTGAGTCCACCTGGCCTTGCAGGCAGTGCTTCTCCCTTTTGTACATGTCTGCAGGGGGTCTGCAGACGGCCTCGAAGAAGCCCCTGCCCTCCCTTCACCTTACTTCTGTACGTGTTTCCTTTGCTCACTCCTGGTTGAGACAAATGTGGCTCCCATTTATTTTCTAGGCTGGTAATTTGTATTATCTCCAGTAATCTTCAGATGAAACTACAGGGTTCAAACAACTTAGCTAAAATATGTATGAAGGAGAAATGATTTGTTCCATGTGAGCTAAATGGCTTTGATCTGTAGTATCTGAAGCCGTAAGATAGGTGAAAAATTCCATCACCGTCTTCATAGGTGAGAGTAAAGCAGTTGGGTTAAACGGCTTCTATTCGGTTCTGCCACTCCATCTCTTAGCGTCCGTTTTGACACTCTTTGGAGATGAAATAAGCACCTCAGGAAAGGCAAATCCCTGGAGAATATTTGAGCTAAATTGCAAAATGGCTAAATCAGCCATTTTGGGGCTGTGGTACACTGGACGAAAAAGTCAGGTTCCCATTAGAAATGAGCGGGAAGCTTAGACTTACATTGTTTATGATCATCCATGATAAAGAGATTTAATCAGTCAAATTTTAGCAGGATTGTTCTTGCACAATTTCATGTTAGGGAGGCTTAAAGGTTTTATTGGAAAATGCATTATAAAGCCTATGTTCTTTTGCATATATGTGGATATATGTACATATACATGTTATTAACATGTAATGATATCCTTATTAAGGAGAAATATATTTATTAATGTCTAGTACATATAAGAATGTACAATATGTGTTACATAGGCATATACTTTAAACAGATTTCCTCTCCTATAATTATCAAAACAGAATATCTCTAAAGTAGTTGAAAATCTAAATTCGTTTGCCACTGGGTGCCAATAATTTCCCAGGATCCATTCCTATGTTAGTAAGATAGTTAATCAGTGAGATAAATCGAGAAGTATAGTTTTAACCATGTTGATCAGCCATGGAGGAATAAAAAACCTAATTGGGGTCATGGCTGTTCCCCGTCTGATTCCTCCTCGGCCACGGCACCACGTCCTCTTCCTCGTCCTAGACATGCAATGATTTGTCACTTTCTTAATACGGCTTTATGTGCGCTAAGATATTTCATGATTTCCAACATAAGTCAATGTGCTCAAGAGTGAGACTCTGTTTAAATTTATAGGTTCTTTCAGCTTTTAGCAATCCCTAAAGAGTTGGGTAATTTTCCTTTATAACATGGTGTAGTAAAATGGCACCAGCCTCTCCTCATATAGTTAGAATTTAGAGGACGACTGTCCCCCGCCCTGTCCGATGGAGCCCTGACATCATCACTCTGTGCAGTGGCGCCCATAAAATATACCCGGGTCGTAACACTGCCATTCTTCATTCCTCAGTCTGTATGATGCACTAATAGGAGTTACTGAATTTAATAAATGGCTGTATTTAGATATGCATTCTATCTTGGTTTATGTTTTAAAAATTAACTGTTGCTGGGGTCCTTGCGAGTCATTTTTAAAAGATTCATCATTAGATGATGAAATCACCAGTTAGGAAGCCAATTCCCACAGTCTTCTGGCACATTTGATATAACCATTTGATATGCCTTCTACCACAGTCTGAATTTTAACAGGCCACAACTTTATTGGGGTATAAGGAAGCTCAGAAACAAGGGCTCTTAAAGTCCTGCAGTTTCCTGGAACCTGGCTGGGACTCGGGGGCCATGCAGCAGGAGCACGCGTGGATACCGTGCAGCGCTGGGGGGTGTGTGGTGGCAGGCACACCACTTCCCAGGTGGGAATTGTAGTGGTGAGAAGGCTGATGGAACTGTCACCAGCATAGGAAGTCTTGGGTCTGTTTTCGGATAACATAAAAATATGTGCTGTGTTATTTTATTTAGATAGAAAATAAGATAGAAGAGAAGTTGAGGTGGTGCCCCCTGGGTCTTAGGCCCAGAGAAATGACCAGCCTGGGATTGATAGAGTGTTGGTTCTGGGCCATGGACAGCTGTCCTTACGTCCTTTGAACAACCCGATTATTAAGTGGGATTCAGGGATGAGCACATTCTCAGGAGGTAAAGCTCCAAAAGAGGTCTCCTTGTATCTTTGGCTTTTTGCACATGGATTTGGTGGCTGCCTCCCCAGAAATGCCTACAGATGCAGAGTGAAATGATCAGTAGAGCCCCCACCTGCATAGACTCTCCATGCATCAGGCCAGTCGGACCTGGCTAGAATAGTGTGGAAGGGTGGTCCCTATGCCTGGGCATCTCGTTCTGCAACAGTGCCCACCAGGAAGCCCCCTCGTCTGTGCTCAGTGACCATCCCCCTGGTGGGCTCAGGTGCCTAAGATGCTTCCCACGGGTTCATGATCTTGGCTGCCGATACGAGGCTTCTCTCTCAGCCAAAGCAGTCACACCCAGGGTCTCATCAGCCCTCTGCTCATTGGTCTGTACTGTGGCAATTTACTTTCCCGAGGCAGGGCGAAAGCAATCAGAGGCAGGGAGTCATTTTCCTTCCCTGCTTGGCCTTGCTGGGCGAGGGGCTGTGTGAAGGGCTCGTTTTGCATAATGAGCTTTCACTCAAGGCGTACTTTCACATTTTGGCAACAGTTAGGCAGTGTTATTACATTTCTAATCAGTTTAAAATATTCTAATGCAGGTACCTGCTTTTAGAAAGCTTTCTATTTAAAACTGATTTTTCCCCAAGAAATTTGTAAAATTGGCAATTACAGTTAACCTGAAGAAGTGACAAGGTCCAGAGCAGGCTTCAAATTCCATCCAAGTTATAAAGTCTGTTGAAATCATTAGGGAATATTCAGTTCTTGGGACTTGCTCGAACCTTCCTTTGTCATCAAAGAGAATGTGATGTGTGAAATTAAAGTAAAGGAGTTTGTCTTCGGCTCCAGTCCTTCCCTATCAGGCACACATCCTAAGCTTCCAAGGACCTCCATGTATTAGAATAGCATGTTCAGTAGGAAATATTTTATAAGATTCCATAGTCCATCAGACACAATGCCATCCTCTGTATGTGAAGAGGGCATTTATGAACCACAGTTGGATGGACGGATGGCTTGTTATTTTTATTCCAGGGGCAAGAATGAGTTCCTCTTGGCTTCTCTTTTCTCTTGCCCTTGTGAAGAACAGATCATGTTGGTTACATGCTGGTGTCTAGGGCCGAGCACATTGGCCATCAAACTGAGCAATCAGGTGCTGAATTTCCCACCCACCATCCAGCCCTTAACTTAGAATCATTTAACACTGGTGGCTGAGTTTCAAATCACATAGTTCAAAAGATTAGGATTTATTTAAAATTATAGATGGAGAGAGATGTGGCGGAGGGATTGGTTTAAGTTTCCTCAGTTATATTACATGGTGTAGACCTCAGAGACTTCCTAACTAGATGGGTGAGAAGGCCAGTTTTGCCAGAAAATTAAAGCCAAGGTAAAGTGGGCCAATCTCTTGGAGTTAAAAATAATTTAATGCCGAATCCAGAGGAACCTGTTCATGTTTATTCATGCTCTGGAAGATGGAATCACGGCCCAAG
Source organism: Manis javanica (assembly GCF_040802235.1). NCBI lineage: Eukaryota > Metazoa > Chordata > Mammalia > Pholidota > Manidae > Manis > Manis javanica. The sequence continues at coordinate 84,595,095 of NC_133169.1, read as the reverse complement.
AAGCAATATGTTCTGATTTTACTCTAAATCCAGTTTCCTAAAATCTATTTAAGGGCTTAGGTGAACTCAGCCAGGATCTAATAAAACCAGGTAATTGAACGACAGAAGCTGATAAAATTCACAAAAGATCTTGTTGGAGATAAACTGCAGCAGTAGACAGCATGGACAATAATTTAAACTAATTGTGCACTTTGATGTAAATTTACTTATCGGGAGGAGAAATTGAGGCCTCATTTTGGACAGCTTTCTGAAACTGCAGCATGCAGAGAACCTGCCAAAAACACATACAGCAAATAATTTGGGTCCGTTTCAGAGGAAATTTAACTGAAAAGGGGCACATGCCCTAAAATGATGTGGGATGCTATAGGTGGGTTGAAACCTCTTTGCCTTGCTAATAGTTCGCCTTTGCTGACAGAATGGAAGTGCCAGTGGCTGAGCACTGAGGTGGGAACAGAGTTGACAGTGGCTGTCTGGAAGGAAAGCTTTATTAGCAGTGGGGAAGAGGTTAACGTAACCATGAGGAAGTGAGTGACCTAGACCCCTGGAAGTTCAAAGTAATGAAGTGTCTCGCCTCAGAGCATAAATTGATGCAAGTTGCATGCAAGAAAGACACAGCTGTGAATCGACCAGATTGGGCAGACTTTGTTTTATCTTTATACTCCCAGAATAAATGGTATTAAGCTAAATGTATGCCTGTGGTTAATTCTAACATTTAAATGGCCCTCTGTTTACAAGTTTTGTGAGTGTTGGAAAACTAACTGTGCACCACAAGTTACATGTCTCCATGTAAAAGAAATGTTGACAGTTGAATTACCAGCTGTTACAAACACACAGGCTTGATCGTCAGCGAGATCAGCAAGGCACCTGCCCGTAATTGATGGCAAATGCACCTTGCACTTCCCAGGCGTCTCTGCTTCTCTGCCTAACCAAGAAGGCTGAAATGTTTACACTATTCCCGGTGTTTAACCCATACAGTTTGAAAGACAAGAATATGAAAAGTAAATTGATATTTTTGATTGTATGTTAATACCTGTTTGAGGAAAGATTTCTAAGCTGTGTTTTCCTTTGTGTTTTGGGGAGAGGAAGAAAGGCAGGTCTTTGGGCAGTTCCAGGAGAAGCTTCCTGAAATCTGACCATCATTTTCTTTTCTTTTTTTCCCTTATATAGGATGATTATTTCAGAAACTGGAATCCCAGCAAGCCTTTTGACCAAGGTAAAGGATGCACTATTTCTTCCTGTATCTTCCACGGGAAATGTGGTCTCGGTTTTCCTTTCCTGCATGTGGAGTTACTGTTCCCTCAAAAGCCAGCTAGCTGTCTAGTTTGACTGACTTTGGGGACCGAACTGGCTGGGGTGATAGAAATTATTGCATCGCATTGGCTATTTGAGATTGTCTAAAACAGACTGAAAATTTTTTTTATTGAATTGACCACTACAATCATGGGTTGGCTTTGTTTAATAACAAAACAAAACAAAGAAACAAATAGTAAAATGGTTATCAGACTGACCTGGTGAATTGTTGAACCGACTACAGTGATTTCATTCATGGAACAGACTGCCTGGAGATGCTGCCCAATTCACATGAGCCATAAAAATGAAACTCCTGCTAGAAGCAGGCTAATCCCAGGAGGCTTTCAAGGGCACTGATATTTCACTGTTAAATAACTGCCTCATGGTTTCTAAACAGAAGTGTGTTTCAGAGCCGGCTCATTGACCACTTGGGTGTGAGCACGGTCCTCAGAGGGCTCTTCCCAACTCACATTAGCAGGCCTAACGTTATTCTCCCTACGGCCCTTGTAAATCACCACTGGTGTCCCCCCAATGAGTCATGTAAGACACAGGAGAACCTGCCAGAAATCACGTCCATGTTCTTATTGTTCTGTGAGTGGCTGCTGCTGGCACAGACCCTGCTGCTTCTAATGATGGTGGATTGTACTTCATGTATGTAGACACAATAAATGCTGAAACTCAGAGGGATAATATTACCTACCAAGTCCTGAAGTTTACACTTCTGAGGATGCACTTCAGTTCTGTAGCTTTTGATTGCTCATGATGGTCAACTTGACACAAAGAAATCAAGGAACGTAGTGACATGTAACGTGGTAGGAGGTGCTCTTTTTTGCCCTCTTCTTTGTCACTTTCTCTGGAACTCTGGTTGTCTTATAAACAAAATGGGTATTAAAATTTCTGCATAGACATTTTCACTCAGGCCTTCAAGCGGGCAACATTTCATTCATTCATTCATTCTCAACTATCACTGTGTGCACAAGCACCAAGCCCACTTCTGGGGAGGAAGCAAAAAGGCTGTGGTGCCCGCCTTGGAGGAGCTGGGAGCGGGCAGTGGGGGTTTGGGTGGTAGCTCAGTGAACAATTACTCTGGGATGTGTTAATGGCTGTGCTGCAGGTGTGGGAAGCAGTGGGGCTGGGCTGTCGGTGGGGACTTCCTGTGTATTGTGTGTGCTTCTTGGAAGCAGGTGCCAGGGAAGACTTTCCTTTACGGATCTGTCTGGCCTTTTACAGATCTTAGCAGCCTCCAAAGTCTTCGCTCCTTCACAGCTTTAGCAACGACTGAATCATCACCATCGATCACATTAAAGTTTAGGAAGGTTTTTGGAATTGAGTTTAGAAATTTTCCTTAAAAACATGGCTAAAATTTCAAAGGGATATACCTTTATTTCATAAGAATACTCAGATGTAGAGTAACCTAATCTCTGTGTGTGCCTGATACACAACCCCTTCTGCAAACATCCCTACCAGGATTCTGCTTACTGGAGGTCTAGACCAGAGCCAGAAATAGATTCTTGTCCTATAAGGATCAAATGTTGTCTGAAGAGCTGTCAGATTTACTCTTCCCCAAGGCTTGCAAACAAATATTAAAACTGTACCAAGGAAAGACATTTTTATTTTTGCTAATACACATTGGAAAAGGTAATATATGAAGGTGGGCATTGTTTGCCATTTGGGGCTATGAATGATGGCTTCCTTTGACTTGGGGGTTAACACAGAAGCTTTGAACACCAAAAAGAACCTGGTACTTAAGGCTGCTTAGCCAAAAAAATCCAAACAGGGATTTTTCTCTCTGAGGAGTGACGTCAGCTCTGTCCAGCAGTCTTTCCTGTGCTCCTTCTTTTCCCAGCTCTACAGGCATGAACACTGGATCTGCTTAGATAAATTCTCCCAGAAAACCTCATGACTTTATGGGATGTAATCGAGGACCTTAGCCAAGAAACCCCGCTTTGTACCTGGGGTGCTGCTGCTCTTGGCTATTTATATACAGAGCCGTGGGGAGAAGACGCAGAGCTCAGAATAGCCTTCACCTAAAATATCAGCCCCAGCAGATGTCATCAATTACATTGTGTGCTGCTCAATAAAAATGGGAGGTCACTGTATCAGTGCTGACACCACTTGGTGAAATATAAACCACAGGCATGGAAGATGGAGAGCATTTCCTCTTTCAGATAATAGGAGTGCTGCTGAACTCCAGTGGAAGTTGTCAGCTACCGAGAAAAGTCATTTCCCCTCCTAAGCTGAGAAAGAATCAAACATGGTAACAGTGGTTTTGTGTTTGGGGCAAACTCTGTAGAAGTGGAACTTCTTGAAAAATATCTCAGAGTTTCAGATAACAAGCAAGCACTGGGGTAGGGGGAAGAGGCAGAAAGGGGGCTTCATAATGAAGGTGGGTGCAGGGTTGACTTAAAATGTAGGGGAAGGGGAAGGGAAAGAAGGCCATACATGGGGGATTCTGGTAGAATGTAGCCAGAAAAGTGGGTTTGAGGCAGGTCGTAAAGGACATTCCATACCAATCTATGAAGTCTGGACTGTGTTTTCTTGGCAGTAGGGAGCCACAGAAAGTTTTTGAGCAGAGGCGTGTCATGATGAGGGCAGTATTTTGGGACTTCATTGGGTGACTCAGCAGCTGTGATTAGGAAGCCTAGATGCACCTACTAAATGATGCCCCGCCATGAGACTCTTGGGTAACTTCTCCATCGCGTCCTTCATTGCCTTGGAGCCCAGGGCTGTCACTGTCACAGGTGGTCAGACTTACATTCAGTTCTGCAGCTTGACCTCTGGAATGATCGTGCAGCTCCTGACTGCCCTGGTTGGATGTTGGTGTGAATAGTTAGCGTGCTTATAGTGTGCAAGAAATGGTAACCTACAGGTAATTGCTCTCAGGGATATTTACTGAACTTTGAACAACGTGGCTTCATAGAGTGAGCACTTACCATCTAATTGACTTCAAGGCAGTTAGGAAAATAGTGCCTCACCTGGCAGTCTCCTTCCAAGGACTGAAAACGTCTTTAACTTGTTATCTTTAAACGAATCATTAATGCTTCTGTCAGTGGAGTGTAATAGCCATCAACTGCAGGCTTTGTAAGAAGAACTTTTTCTGAGATTTGAATAAAGTAGTGTATCCTTTTTGATTGTAATGATTTAATGTCAGATCTTCTCACAGAAGGGACAGACAGGAGTCCAGAAGTGAAGGGAACAATTGATAACTCAGATGAGACGTTGCCTTTGTGAAGCCCGCAAAGACAGATGCCCTGCAGAGAGAGCTGGGCTGCCCGGGTGGAGAGGACGATGGGCCAATGCAAATGGCTTCCTGCCTGGCATGGCAGGAGGAGCGGAGGCCCTTGGGTGCACCTCTGCGGGAGGCTGGCTGTGGCTGGGAGCTCTGGAGTGACCCCACAGCTTTGGGTGGCCTCTGCCTCTTTGCCTTGCACACCTTCTCTCACCTGGCCCCTGGCAAACCTGGGAGCCCATTGTGGGTGTTGAGCTGATATGAGATACATGCCTCTGAAAGTGGCATCTGGCCACTTTCCTCAAGAACGCAGTCCCTTGTCCCACACATACACTCTGTTTGGGACACACATACACTCTGTCTCTGGAGATTCACAATGCTCATTAGCAATGTGAAAGCTCTGAGGAATCTTTTAGAAAGGAAGCCTGTTTAACTTATCATTTTCCACATTTGCCCATGAGCACATGCTTTCGTTGTTTTTCACTGAACACCTGTCAGGTACCCAGAGAAAGCAGTGCATTCTGTGGGGTACGCTTAGGGAAGTGCAGCGTGGGGTCTGGCGGGTTTGCGGTCAGCTTCTCCCAGCTTGGCACTTGAGCCTGACAGTTTACCAGCTGTGCGGTTCTGGAAATGGCAACCAAAGCCTGGCACAGATGAGGTGAGTCAGTGTGTGGGGCAGACAGCTAGTGCTCAGTACACATTTGCGTCAGCAGGTAACTGACCTTTTCTGTCCCCTTCTTTTCCTGAGCTGCCTTTCCCTGTTGCTTCTCTCCCTCCCCACTCAGGTGTCCTCTTCCTTCATTCCCTTCTGGGGGCCTTCCGAGTTGTGATGCTCTGAAGCTCTTGGGACTGCACTGGGGCTGGCCTGTGTTATACTAGGCGGGTCATCGCAGTGGTACGCCCACACCCTCATTTCTGAGGCTGAAGACGGTCAGCCTTTAAACGTCTGTCTGTCTTCTTCCCTCCCTTCTTTCCTTCCGACAAGTGCTCGATGTTTGAACCCACTGTGCCGGATCACAGGCACCGCCCTAAGGAAGGCCTCTCTGTGGGCTACTGCCAATAATCAATCATAAGTCATCCATCAGTTCTTACGCAGGCGTGGTGTGTGTGTAAGGACTGCAGGGTGAGGCTGGGGCGAGGAGCACGAACCAGTCCTGGTCTTGTTGTTCCTGGTGAGGCAGCTGGGAAACTGCAAAGGCCGTAAGGTGTCAGGCATTCATACTAGTGACCCAGGTCAGTTTGGGTTGGTGTGGCGTGTTTTGCTGTGACATGGCCCCCCTCGGCCTGTGCCTGTGGTGTGTGGATCAGGCTCCTTGTGCTGCACCCTGGCCTTTGCTGAGAACAGTCACCTTCAGGGTGATAATAAAGGTGCTGTCACAAAGATTCCCTTTTCCCTTGGAGTGGTGTGGCTGATGAAGAGATTTATCCAAACGCCCTGAAGGGGAAAGAAAATGCTGATTGACTGAACCACCGTGCTGTGGTAAGAAAATAAGACGTGTTGCTTCGAGGATTCACAGAATAGGGGATGAACAGGAGCAAAGGGAATTCTAACAAGTTGTTTCAAAGCTTCTCAACCAGTCCTTTTTGAAAAAGAAAACTGACGTTTATTCACAATGCTTTTGCTGAATGAAAGATTTTTTTTTTTTGGTGTTCCACTGCGGGGTTGGGCAGGTAATTTATGTACATAACCAATACATCACTTTAAGATAAAATTCTGATTACCTGGAGTGATGAAACACAAATTGATTTAGATTGGCTCCTATAGCCATGGCCACTCAGGCAAGAACCCACCGGTACATGTGGGTATGAAGTTCCACTTGATGAGACAAGCCTTTTTAGGAGAAATGGCCAAAGGGGGATTTCTCATGGAACTTTTTAAGACAAGTGGTTTCCCTTAATGTTTCAGATAAAATGTCTAGCTGTTGGCTGTAAGGGTAATGTTTTTTTCTTCTTGAGTGATTACTAATCAGTCTTCCAGAGCATCCTGGCTGGGACTAAATCTCAGATGATGCAGGTGATCTTCAGAGCAGAATATGAACTTGTAGAAATTGATCTCCACATAAAAAATAAAGCTCAGAAAAGTCAGGGGCCCCTTTCACTCATGCTGTTCACTTGAATAGAAGCCAAGAAAACCGGTGCCCTTTGACTTCCAATCTATTACACCAAGATCCGGACAAGCTCAAATCTGGACCAAAGCCCTGACCTGTTTTGAGGCAAAAATTCTACCACTCAAAAAGGAATGAGTTCTTCTTGTGTTCCAGCTGTGTTTCTGGAACCAGAGCCCCGTGGATTATTGCAGCATCTGTGTTTTGGGAAGTTTTAAAGGGTGCTCGGGGGTGGCACGGTTGCTTATTTCAAAAATTGTTCTTCAGAAGGGGATTTTTTTTTTCTTCGAGATTAAATCTGAAATTTTACATGAGAGGCTTAATAGAAACCCTAAATCCCCGTAGCTTTCTTCTTGATGTGGAATTTAACCTCACCACGCAAAGAGCCTCTGATTTGCATTCATACGGTCTTGAAAATGTTTCAGTGTTTAAGGATCTGTTCACCTTATCTGATCCCTTGAGCTGCTAATTTTCAGAGGCGGCTGGCCTGGGTTGCGGGCAGCATCTTAATGACTTATCTTCGGGCTCTCTCGTGTTGGGCGTGGTTGGTTTCTCCCTCCTACCTTCACCTTCCTATCAAGTTCAGGACTACGCGCTCCCCTAAGGAGCGATCCCCGCCCCAGATGTTCCCACCCCATGCCAGCCGCAGCCTCTTTCCTATATTGCTTTCTCTTCTTCTGTGTCTTGATGGTGACTATAAAATAGCTGTTCCCTTTTAAAATTTTGGGCTGTTGATTTTTAAATGTTCCAAGGCAATTCTGCCGGGGAAGAAACACAAAAGCATTAATTCCAGTACGAGTGCTGTCCGTGTGCTTCTGCTCTGACTCAGCCTGGCCGCTCTGAAGTTAGATCAAGTTAGAGGTTTCCTCTTTCATCTCCAGCCGCCTTTGCTTGTTTGCTTGTTTTAAAGAAATAAGACATCAGATGCCAAACTGAAATCTGATGAGTGCCCCATTTCTTTTTCTTTTCCCTAAAGGTGACCATATCAAACATGCTTTTCTGCCCACGTTCTTACACTCTTCTGTCATATGTGCATGTCTGCAAACAATATGTTACACTGTGTGTTGTACAATAGAAATATTTCTATAACGTTTATTTCACTAAAAATTGTTTTTGAGGGTTTTTGTTTTGATAGTTGTAAGTCTAGTTAATTTCTGTATATTTCAGTATCCTAATATGCTACAATTTATCTACTTCGTGCCTCATTGGCACACATATATGTTGCCTACCTTTGTTTTGCTATTGGACTGCTTTTTCTTAGCATTTCTAGCACACACGGATTCTTCCATCAAGTTACTTGGTCTGGAGTGTGGTATCCCAGGATGGGGCCGTTAACATACACAGTTTCAGGCAGCCACATGTTCTTTCCTGACTTCAGCATGCCCATCTCTGGAATAAAAGTTCTTGAGGGCCTTTCCATCTACCATAGTTAAGCTATCATAGTTTCAGGCAGCAGAGAATCCATATATGTTTTCCTCACAAAGGAAGGAAAAATGAGAAATTTGAAACCCGACGCTCTTATTTCAAAGGTTACAGTTTAATCAATGAGGTATGAATAGAGCTTCAGTAAAACCAGTGGAATTAAATGGGCCTTTTAACCATCAGGAATGGGGAAGGAGGCCCAGACTAAAGAGCAGAAAAGGCCAAAGTAGGAGGTTCTTTCTCTTTTCACAGAGTCTCGGGAGCTCTGCAAGATGTGGAGGAAAAAACAGGGTTCAAAGGGCTCAAGTGCAGATCTCTGCTCTCCCATAGCTTGCTGCATGCATTTGAGTAAGGGACTTACCTAGCCTTCATGTTCTCATCTGTAAAGTGGGCCCAATGATATATCTTGTATCGCATTTGTGAAGATGCACTGAGGTCCTGCTGGTGTGTGGCCTGTGCTCATCCCTGTGGGTGTGGCTCCATGTCCTCAGGGGCACCAGTGGCTGTGTTGACATTGTATTCTGGGTACCCCTGTCTTCTCAAGGCCTCCTAGCACCCTGGGCCCCTGGAACCAAGGAACAAAGCCACTCTGGGGTGTCTTCCCTCTTCAGATAGAATAACAGAGAACTGTGAAGGGTAGTAAAATCCCCCTTGCAATTATGAGGCACTGCGGCTTTCTATTACTGTATTTAAAGACTTTCTTTCAGCGTGGACGAATCCATTTTAAAGACATGTTTATTACCTTTCCCCAAACTCATAAAATAGAGTGTTTGTTTTATCAAAAGGAAAAAAAAAATTCTACCTGCTATTCCACCTGCTGCAACAACAGCCCCTGAGTTAATTATATTGTATTTGTTGTGTTGTAATGAAACCGCCTTGGTTTGGGGAAATTCTCAATAGGGAAAAAATGTCAGCTGAATTTTAAAATCAATCAATAGTGCTGTTTAAATTTTCTTCATTTGAGACTGTAGAGTGGATTAGGGCATTTTCACGATAGAGAGGCGGCTGCTTGGAGAAACACTGCCAGAATCACCTGGGTCCCCAGGGCTCCGAGGCCTGAGACAGAGGGTTTTCTTTTGTTGAGGTCCTCAGCTATGCTATGTCCCAGCTCCTTGCTGGAGGCCTATCAAATGTTCATTCTGTCCTGATAACCAGGAATGATAGGCGGCCACCTGGTGTAGTGGAAAGGTGTTCAGCTTTGCGGTCTCAAAGATGGGTTTGAGTCCCAGCTCTTCCCATTAGCAGCCATGTGTACCTAGGCAAGCACTTAACTTCTCTGAGCCTCAGTTTTCTCATCTATAAAATAGAAACTGACATTTATCACACCTATGACATGACATGCAAAACTCCCAGTGTAGCACCTGATGTGCTCTTATTATGATCAAGATAAAAGGCGGTAAAGCTTGGGTAAAAGATAGAAGACTCATGTTGTGTTTTGGATTTTCAGATTTGGAGGGATTTTTGATAAACCACTTACCCTATCCAGCGTGTGAGCTAATTGTTCAATGAATCATTCAGTCCCCCAGTGGGTACCCAGGTGGGTATGTTCAGGAAGTGCGAAGAGGAAGGGAACAGAGGCTATCTTCAGGGCACTGACAGTCCACATCTTTGAGGGGGAAAGAGGTGAAATAAAATAACCCAGAAGGCGTGTTTAAGGTGCCTTGATAGAACCTTGCACACTGGAGGCCAGGAGAGGGGACAGCCAGCCCTTCTGGGGGAGGGCCAGGAAAGGCGTCCTAGAGGTGGTAGTCTGGGTGCCTTTTCTAAGGATGGATGGTGGCTGGGGGTGAGCCGGAGGGGCAGCGCTGGGTGGGAAGAGTGGTTCCTGAGAGCTGAGCATTCTGTTGCTGCAGAAGTGAGGTTGGACAGGGTGCTTCTTTTTAAACACATTTATGAAGGGATATGAGGAAAGCGTGAGCCACTGTTGAACGGGCTTTTTCCTCTTTGCCTATTTGTCTCCCAAGATCAGTGTGAGGGGCACCTTGGCACACCCCTTGAGTAGAGACTCCAAAGAGTGAGGCGGGCTGGCACAGGAACACAGGGAGGGTACAGCCTGGAGCGAGCTGGCACCTACTCCCCCAGCTCTACCAGAGGGTGACAAGGGGCTGGGGGCCCAGCTGCACCAGGACTTCTCGCTTCTCAACAGGGGCAGGAAACGAAGTATTTCTAAGTGTGAGAAACCTCCTAATTTTCAGTGTTAGCAAATCATTTAAGAAAAAATGGTATGAGTGGTCAATGTGTCTTTGGGTACTTGCACTGGGTGTCCCTCTTAGCGGGAAGCAGGGCCTCAGGTCCGACCTTTGCCTGTGGTGGGTGTGCTCTGGGGGCAGCCCGGTGGCCCGAGGGTGGAAGTGGTGGCAGCAGGCCCGGGACGCACTGACACACAGGCATCTGTGCCTGGGCTGGGCTTAGGCCCCGTGGGGCCTGAAGCCACACGTGGGGAGCCAGGGAGCCGGGATGCGAATCCGAGCCCCGGGCTGAGCACTGGGTCATCACTTCAGCACCGCCTTCAGATGGATTGTTTTAATCTTGGGAACAGGAAAATGTAACCCCTGCCCTCACATAAGCACACAAACATACTCTCACACTCACAGAACTCACACGGAATAAGGTGCCTTGGGGATTTAGAAACACACACACAGTCAGAAAGAGCAAAGCGGAGTCTGCATGAGCTGAGGAGAGATTTCATTAGGCCCTGGGTGTCCGTGCTCTGGGGAGCGTTAGGGCAGTGTGTGGGCAGGGGCAGCCCGGCAGGAGGAGGTGGGTGCCGTGTATCGCAGTTGGCCCCGCACTGCTCCTGTTCTTTGGCCAAAAGAGTGGTGGAAAGAGAGTAAGAAGGTGGAAAATGATAGAGATGCTCACTGCCAAGGGGAGAAGAGCTCAAGTCGGTGAAAGATTGTCCTTCTGAGCCCACTGAGCCAGTGTGACATTCTAGCCCTGGATTTGCCCAGGGCCTCTGCCACCCATGACCCTCACCCACACTCTATGCACCAGCCCCTCTCTTTCCCTCTAACTTTAAGATGAGGAGATAAAGCACCTGTCTTCCTCTTATGTGCACTTGAGGTCCATGAATGCCCAGTTTCTCTGCAGGAACTTACTAGAAACATCACTCAGCTGTCCTCAGGTCTCTAACCAAATGCATGATAGCCTGATATTTATTTTTTAATTATTTTCTCTGTCCCAGTCTCTAAAATACGTAAGTATCAGGTGACAAAATGAATAGATGGCAAAAATTGGTTATAAGGAAAAAATGTAAGTAAATAAAGCTGCAGTAGGCATACACAATAACAATTTCCACGCACTTCTAGAGCTGGTGGCTCTAGAGCTTCCTAACAAACAAGTTAGGAAGGATACGTACAACCTCATGTACCCACTAGACGAAAATAAGGCTGCTGTTCAGGAAAAATATAAGGTGCTCCTGGTCCTGAGACCAGAGATGCCTCCTTCACTGAGTTCCTGAAAAGGGCATCGTCAGAGTGGACCATGCTCTTGACTGTGTCTGACAGTAAATACCATGGTAAGGTTTTACAATTGCTTCTTCCCAGGTCTCTCAGTGTGTACCAATGGCTTAGTGCCAAGGTGCAATTCTGTAAGTTAATTCAATGATAAACCAGAATAATACAGAGTACACAGGCCTCTAAAGGGCTGGCTGGATACACGGATAAAATTGACAACATTAGGAAGAATGGATGGCCTGTGTCTCCATCAGGGAATACTCTGAATATTTTGTTTCTGGTAACTGATTAGCATTGGAACAGAGAGTTCTGGGCTTTTCTTGGCAGGAATAAGGAGTTCGGGTGATCTGTGCTGCCAATTAGCAGAAGCAAATGGGTCTCTTCTCTTATGCCGAGTGGGGGCATACTGCCAGAGTCAGACGGTCAGAGTCCAAACCAGAATTTTGATACCTGAATGCCTAGTCATCTTCCTCCACCTCAAGCGCCCGGGAAAATGGGTGACTGTGAGCATCTGCATTCTCCCCTGTATACCACAGGAGCCCTAGAGGAGTTGAGAGGTGTCACAGGGGAGCTTTGCGGTGTAATTTGGGCATCACCTGGGTGAGAAACACTTCCTTTGCACGCTTTTGTCCCGGCCCGCGGGACGAACGTGGAGTGTACCGGAGACGCCTGCAGAAATGAGACAAGCAAGAGACACAAAGAATGACCAGCAAGACAGGATGTCTGATCAAGCTGGCGAAGTTTATTGTTTACAGGCTCAATTTATACAAGTAGCAAGTAAGGGGTGGGTCAGGAGATAACTGGACTTTAGGTGGCGCTGGCGGGGAGGTGCAAAAGGGTGATTGGGTCTTGGTAGGCGCTGACGGGAACGGAGGACCCGAAAGAGAAGCGGGGGATTCGCCATTTCGGGGGCGGGGGAGGTGTTTCTTGCTTAACAAAGGACAGAAAAGGCACATGCTGTGAGGTAGCCCAACTGCTAACTCTGACTTAGAAATGCAAATGTTGCCAGGTAAATTAACCCCAGCTCTAACCTAGGAGTTCACTAAATGTGCCTCTTAGTGATAGGGGAAAACTTGTTTCTAACGTGTGGATGGGTTCATTGTTGCTGACTTTATAGGAAAGATTTCCAGCTGATTTCACAGGAAAGATTTTTACTCAAAACGTTGCTGTTGTCTTAAGGCTCCTGTGACCGATTCTGCTTAAAGGCCCACAGATTTGCTCCCAACACGCTTTCATGTATATTTATACCTCCACTTCTCAGATGCGTGTGGATGCAGATATGCTCAATAAGATGCACATTTTATTTAAACGTGTTACCAAATTCATATTAAATTTTGTTATGGAATTCTTAGCCACCATCAGAACTATTAACACAATGGTTCCCTTGGGAGGGGTGATGAGATAATAATTCAGAAATTATTTTCAATAGTGAGAAAGGGTCTTCATGGTAGAAGAATTTGGGCACATTGCCACAGGACGCAGACACAGGAAGTTCATTCTAGTGTATTTTCCAGCAAGTATTACGAAGCCCTCGCTAAAAACTCAACAGAAACTTATAAAATGCCTTACTTTAAATCATGTCTCTTCTCGGCAGCCCTGCTAAGATAAATTATTTTTAAAAGTAAAAACATGTACCCTGAGGAAAAAATGTAATTTGGAGGTATGAACCGTCTAAGTGTTGGCAGGCAATTGCTAATAACTGTGATTTTCACTTTTAGGGAGGTCGATCCTGAGTCGTCCCTTCTGTCAGTGATTAGACAGGAGGAGAAATGCCCAGTTGGTGATGACAAAATTATACTGTGAGATTAAGGGTGAACATTCATCATTCTGTTTTCACAGCAGGGAACAGATTTCTTCTCCAGAAGTGATTTCAAGTACTGCATGTATAGTTTCAAAGTAGGGGTGAGGTGACGAAACACCGGGGGGTGTGGGCAAGACCCCACGGAAGCCGGCAGGGCGCATTGGAGTTTGAACTCCTTGGATAGAGCAGCTGTACTCGGATACGGCTGGGTTGATTGTAGGGAGGGAACTGAGGATTCTGTTTGGCTCTAAAGGCCTAGGAAGCAGTGGGTGTATGTAGCTCAGTGATGGATTTTGGCTCAGTTCAGTTACAGTGTTTCCACAGCCCACCCTGTGGGGGAATGGAAGAGGCCACGGGAGGTGTGGGGTGGGGGGATGAGTCACCGTGGGTGAATCTGACTGAGGCTGGGGAATCACATGGCTGCTTTACTGTTGATGGCCTTGAAGATTGGGTGGGGACAGGGGTAGTTAACATTGACTGGCTTGACTTTGATTGTATTTAGTTTTATGATAAGGCAGATCTATTAAGAGGTGACTATTTCATGACAGAAATTATGCCTCAAACAACTTACCTAGTTGGTACGTCTGGGGTAGATTCAGTTTACCAGGTTAGGTCTGTATCACTTTATAGGACCACCTATGAAGCAAATGGGGTTGGTCATGTACAATCGAAGCCTCATTCATTGCATATACAAGGGACTGAGAAAGAAAAATGGCTGTATTACTGGGTGTTCCTAGTAAAAGAAAGTAATATATCTGGTCAGTTTAGAGCTTTAGTTCCATGTATTTGAAACTATTCTGTCCCTCTAAATGGATTCTATTGTCTCTGGCAAGAATGGCAGGGGAATAAACGCCCTGGGGCCATGTTTTATCTCGCCAGAGCTGCAAATATAGGCATAAGTTTCCAAGTGCAGTACAATTTCTCAGTGTGAGATTCATGGAGAGAGGTTGGTGTCCTCTATGTAGAAAGAAATGTTTTCGCCTTACACGGAGATGCTTGAGTAAGGGGGGTGAATACAGAAGGCATGGGCAGCAGTAGTGCCATCCTTACAGAGAAGTCTCTGAGGGGCTAGAGGACTGGATGAGGCTGGTCTCTGCCTTCAAGGAAAACCTAGTCCCTGCATGTGTGCTGTGGTCCAGCGTCGAAGGCTAGAACCACATCCATGGATTGTCTACCACAACCCCAGAGAATATGCTTTTACAGATTCCGGTCAGCTCACAGCTTGTGGTGTTGGAGAATTTAAAGTGCATGCAGGATTATAAATGTGGTTTTATTAGCCTATCAAATGATAACTCCCTCAATATTCAGGACATCATGCAATCTCAGAAAACCAGAGAAGAGGTCCTGAAACTCTCAGATAAAGAGGGATTACTGTGTGTTTGGAAAGTATGTGCCTAATGTTTACCTCCAGCTCACTGAGCTGCCCTGGCCTGAAGGGAAAGGAGGTCGGGGGGACTGTCTCTGCCCCTACGAACATTTACACTGAACCGTCCAATCACCAGGACAGGGTCTTAGAAATAATCTTGCCAGTCGTTGGGTAAATCACGCCACGGAAGCTTTTCTAGAGAATATTCTCAGTGGCTGTTTTCTTCATGACCGTATCATTCACATTTTTTTTCTTTGCTCTCTGCGTTTTCCATTTTTCTTAGAAACTTGCTTTCTTATATGAATCTGATTCTCTCAATGTGCAAGATGGAAAGGTATCTGTGTGGTGTAACTTTTCAGGGAGTATAGGAGGAGACAGAAGGATTGTAACTAAGAAAATGAATTATAATTATTTCACCTCTTACCTATTTGACTGTTGAGTTTGCTCCATGTTATTATAGTGAGCAAATAGCTTGCACTGGGCCTTTACATGCTGTTTCCTCTGCTTAGCATATTCCTGGTGACCTTTATGTGGCTTCTCCAACTTATTCTTGAGGTCTTAGTTTATATTTCACTTATGCAAGGAAACCTCGTTGACCTTAGACTACAGTTGGTCCCTCTCTCCTAGTAGTGTATACTTTGCACTGTTAGTTGTAATTTAGTAATTTTTCAGAATGATTTGCTGTTTGTTTCCCTGTAGGCTTATATTCTTGTGTACTTCCATATCTCCAGGGCTCAGTGTCAGACTGGACACAAAGTGCTGAGCTAATGGTTACTGGAAAAAAATAATAATTACCATTTATTGAGCACCTATTATATGCCAGTACTATGTATTCCTCTTTTTAAAAAAATGTGTGCATACGTTAATATAGGCATCTTTACAAAGAAAACATGGTGGCTCCCATACAACTGGGAAACTGGGTTCAAATATTGGGAGTAGAATACTCCGCAGCTTTTAAAAGGGTTCAGGAAATTTATACATAGTCATCTGGAAAAGTATCCGTGATGTAAGTATAACAAAGCAAAACAGTGTATCTAATAGTATTCTGTTTATGTAGAACAAAGTGTTTATATATGTGTATCTCTGACAAATGCTTGTATCTGCATGCAAAATATCCATCAAAGCCAAATTGTAACCATTTATCTCTGAGGGATGGGCTTGGAGGAGCATGAGGAATGTTACATTTTACATTGCAGTATTCTATATATTGTCATTAAAAAAATTTACTGTGGGTTTCTCTTTGTCAATAGAAAGTAAAAAAGAAAAAGACCTTGGCCAACTTAGGTGGTGTAGTGGCTGAGGGGGAATTTGAACTCCAGCCCATCTCGCTCGGAAGCCTGGGTCTGTTCCTGAAACCCGTTATGTGTCTAGAGCAGTAGTTTCAAGTGGGGAGCTTCTGCCTCCCAGGGCACAGTTGGCAATGTCTGTAGATAGTTTTGGTCATCACAGCTGGCAGGAGGGTGCCCCTGGCATCTGGAGGGCTGAGAGCAGGGATGCTGTGACATCCCCTGCTGCCCAGAATGCTCTGGACAGTTATCCAGCCCACATGTCCATAGTGCCAAGGCTGAGGAGCCCTGCTCTAGGGTGGCAGTCAGCCCTGACTAGACTCCAGTGAGCTTGGTGTGCAGCTCAGCCCCACAGGACCAACAGCCACGTGGTTGTGGGATGCCCAGCACTGGCTGAAGGAGCCCCGGGCATAGGAGCACCTGCTCTAAAGCTGCATAGTTTCAGTGCCCAGGAGAAACAGCAAAAGTCAAATCATGTATCAGCCTTCTCCCCAGCCAAAGCTTTCTAAAGAAAGACAGAGACAGAGAGACGATGCTTAGTTGGGTTTTGGGGACTGAAAAGTCCTGAGGAGGTGCAGGGCAGGAGGGTGGGCCTTAGCACCACCTGAAGGGCATTAAGCGTTCTTCTGGGAGGGTCGGTGATGCCTGCATTTCCCCCATCATCTCTTTTAAGATGTGCAAGCTTAAGGGTCATGCAGGCATCCAAAAGCCGACCCAGTGCATCCTTCTGATGACGTCCCCTCATGCAGTCTCCATGCGTTCATTGCTGGGGGGGCCCTTAGGAGCTGCAGGCCTCACAGTGGGCCGAGGGCAGGGGGCTGCTCTGCCCCAGCGTCAGCCTTGTCGCTCTGCAGGGAGGGCTCCTGAGAGCCATCTCACTTGGTTTTCTCACTTCACAGAGGGGAAAAGGTGTCCACAGAGGAGAAATCACTCGCCAGAAACTATCGGGCTAGTGACTGGCCAGTCAGGACGGGCCCCCAGGCCCCTGACCTTGTCTGACCGTGAGGGAAGAAGAGAGCTATCTTTTCATTAAAGAGGGAAACAGAGAAGGAAATACTCTCCCTGTGTGGATGTAGTTGGGTAGGATTGGGTTCAGGGATCGGCAGGTGGGAAAGGAGATGGGGGGGTGAGGGCTTTCTTCTTCCGGCGAGTCATTGGCATAGTTCGGGGTTCTCAGTGTGGCCCTCACATTGGCAGCATGGCATCACTTGAGGTGTGGTGAGAAACGTCAGCTCTCAGCCTCACCTCAGACCCACTGAGCGTGGGACTCAGTGACCTGTGTCACCCAGAAACAGCCCTGTGGGTAATTCTGGCACACGCTCAGGTTTGGGAACCGCTGGTGAAAGGGAAGAAGATGGGACTTGGTTCTCTGGTGTTGCCATTCCATTAGCTGGGGCCTCGGAAGGGATACATGGTGCCTCTGGGCCTCAGTTTCATTGTCTGTACAATGGGGGTGGTGATAGCTGACCTGCAGAGGTGTTGGCACAATTGCTGAGCTAACGGAGGTGAGTGCGGTTTGCACAGCAATACCCAGGAAAGCAAGTGGGGCCATGCATGCGCCCTGACCCCCAGGGGTTGGTGGGAGTCGCTGTCATTTCCTCTCAGGATGGCCTTTGAGGCTGCTTTGGTTTTCCCCCTTTCCCTGTGGAGCAGCCCAGCCAGTTCCCAAATGCCAAGGCCATTCCACTGGTCTTCCTGAAGACCTCTCTCTGTGAGATTCAACTTCCCAAGGCTCTGCACATGGTGACAAGCAGTCCCTGCTGGCTAGGAAAGGGGAGGGTTTGGCTGAGGCAGCAGCCAGGAGGGCTGTGCCACAAAACTGACCTCAGGGCTGTGCATGGACCGTGCAAAAGAACTGCGGAGAGGGATGCCGAGCAAGAGGGGAGTCATTACCTGGGGCAGGTGCCCACAGCCTGAGTAGGACCAGAGTGTGCAGACCTACAGGCAGAGGGAATGGTAACCACAGTGATAGCCCCAAGTATTAGGTAACCGACTGTGGGGCAGGCTCAGCCTTTCATCTAGTCTCAGACGCCATCAGCCGAACACTACAGTGTTATACACCACTAAGAAACAAAAACAAAACCCCAGACGCTGCCATGTCATTGTGAGTTCAGTGTTAAAATGCAAAAAGCAAAATTTTTAAACAGTGCTTTTGCTATTTGCATGTTATTACATGTATTACAGTCAGTCTTCACAACCTGCCTTATGAAATTCCAGCTCTTTCTGTACATATTTTCCAGTTAAGGAAACTGAGGTTCAGTTAAGTCGTGTAGGACAAGGGCCAGCAAACTTATTCTGTGGTGTCAGATGGTAAATATTCTAGGCTTTAGGATCCATATGATCTCTTTTCTTACAACTCAATTGTGCCTTATAGTATAGAAGCATCATAGGCAGTTTGCAAATGAGTGGGCATGGCTGTGTTCCAATAAAACTTTATTTATGAGCACTGACATTTGAATTTCATAAAAATTTCAAGTCATGAAATACTATGAGTTTTCATTTTTTAACTATTTAATATAAAAACTATCCTTAGCTCATGGGCCATCCCAAAACCAATGGTGGGCCAGAGTTGGCCCAGGATTTGGTCCCTGGGCTCTAGGTTGTGGTCCCTGGTTTAGAGTCTCCTGGAGTCAGGGTTCAAACCCAGGTGTGTCTCCACATCCGGGTTTTAATCCCCAGTGTATCCTGCTGTGTGTCATAAGGAGAGGCAGCTGATTGGCAACTTATTATTCTCAAAAAACAAAACCCTCCAAAAACTCTGTATTAAAAGCACCGTTAGCCTTAATCACGAAGTTTGTCAAGTTTTTCAAGGAACGTCTAATTTTTATTTCCTCTGAACTTGTTTCTTTGTAGCTCAATGTTAATTATAATTTGGGGAGGCATTTTGACCTTTGCACTGACAGCTTGAAAATGTAGTTCTTTTTAAGTGAAACAAACAGGCACGTTGTAAAAATTCAGAAGTGTATAAAATGAAAAGTAAAGTCTATCCACTCCTTTGTTCCTTTTTATTCCATAATTCTTCTTTCTGAAAATAGCCACTGCTAACAGCTTCTTGGGCATCCTTCTAGAAATTGACTGTGTGACCACAGCAATGTGTACACATACTCGTTTTTACCTGCATATCTGCTTTTTCATGTAATACATCTTAGAGAGCTCTCCTTATCAACCTGTCCATCAATACTTTATTTTTAGTGGATGCATAGTATTCAACTATATATATGAACTTCTCAAGTACTGCTATTTATTTAACCATGCTCCCACTTTTGGGTTTGAGTTGTTTCCAGTTTTTTTTTTTTAAGTTATTACCAAAAATGGCTCATTGGGTATAGCTGTCAGCAAAATCTGTCATGCCTTTATAGATATTTCTATAGGGTAAGTTCCTAGAAATGATCACTGCATTAAGGGAGATGTGTATTTTTGATGCCATAATGTTTTTCTTACGTGAAATTTCAAACAAGTTATTTGAGCCAAGAATGTCCACAAAGACCTGGCATTACATGTGAGAAAATTGACTACTTCCTGGCTCCTGTAGTATTTCATTTTCTGTTGTTTTTTATTTGGTTAGGAAGTAGGTTGTTTCATCCTCAAAAGAGTTAATAGAGAATTAGTACATGGTGATGGTGAGGTTTGGGCTCCAGATCTCATTAATGATCTTTGATGTTTATTTAAAGAACAGTTGTCTTTTCTTTAAGAACATATGGACTGTGCTTTGGGCCTGCCTGGCTGTGATTCTCTGATGGGTAAGCAACAGTGGTTTGTGAAAATTGTAGTTAATCTCTGTGAATTTTTCTCAAATCTTAAGTAAAGAGTTATATCTTACATATCTCAATCGATGCCTGCTTTTTTTGAGTACTGACTCTGTTCGAGTCTTTGTACTTATCCCTTCATATAAATTATCTCCTTGAAAATACATAATGACCCTAGAAAGCTGGAATTTATCTTTCTGTTCAGATGAGGAAACTGAGGTTCAGAGAGGCCCAGAGTCACAGAACAAGTAAATGTTTGGGTTGGACCTTGACCCCACTGCTGACTCTAAAACTCCTATCCTTGACTAGCAAGCATGCTATTTTCTATCATTACTTGTCTCAAAATTTTGTAAGTATCCTGTACTCCAGTTAATCAGCAGTTATGAGTGAGCCCCTAGAAATGTGTGTGACTTCTGCCTTCTGCTTCACAGATTATGGAGACAGGCTTTTCTACTAGGCTGTGAGTTCCAAGGACATGAAGTTACGTCATTTATGCCTGGGGCCCTAGCACCGAAGGGCACTCAGCAAATGTTGAGTGAATTAATAAATGAATTAGACAATTACCTGTAAATAGAGACTAATTTCAGACTTTACCAGCAGCTAAGTAGTAAAATATACAGATTAAGATGCTATAGGTATTTAAGAGTGAAAAGGGCTTAGAAAACTTATACTTTTTGATATGTTCTTACCTCTGAATGAAAACACAAAAGAGTAAATTTAATTTTTAACGTAGTAGAACTTTGCCTGGTAGCTAATTTTTCGCCTCCAAGTAATGTGTACAAAAATAGATAAAAGTTAAAGACAAGGCCTTTTGTCTAGTAAAGAAATGTTCTTTTTGTTTGTTTTTTCAAGTGCCTTGTGACCATGTATGCTGTTGATGGGCTGAGTAGCTGGGGTCTAGAAGGGGTATTTCTGTTATGTTTTCTGCAGTGTTTGTTATGGATAACTAAGCAAAAGGGAGATTTCAAAAAAAAAAAAATACATGATTTGTATTAATTCCTCAGCCACAGGCTGGCTGGGTCCTCACCAGGGCTGAACCAAAATGTCTGTGTGGCTGGAACACCTGAACCAAGGGTCAGTCTGACCCAGGTGTGTGTGCTGCTGGCTGCGGGCCTCCAGGAGTCCCCCACCGGACCTCAGTGTGAGAACTGGGCTGGCCACACGCCAGGCCTCAGCCTGGTACCCACTGGCACCCTCAGCTTCCCTCATGGCAGCCTGTCCTTTTCATGCTGCGCCGCCTGCTGTCAGCCTTGTTCCTGGCCTCGCCAGGCTCAGCCTCTGCTGCCCTGCTTGCCCTTCCCCCGGCTTCTTCTCTGACCTGGTAAATGCCCCTTCATCCCTCGCAGTCCCCCCCACGTCCCCTAACTCCCCACCAGCTGCAGTCACTTTGCTTTTTCAGAGTTGTTTCTTTTATTTTCTTGGTCATGCATTCTTGAAGGATATCTCGGCGTCATTGAATCTCCTTAGAAGACATTTTTACAGATGCCACTGAGAGAGAACTCCTGCTTCAGAGACTCTGAGGTTGGGCTGGGTGACCCCAGATGCCCCAGGTGGTTGATGTCACTGGACACGAACTCCCTGAATCTGGGCACCTCCAGACTGACTCCAGCTTTCTCCCCCAAGTTCTTGATGCTTCGATTACCCACAATTTTGCTCTCATTTTTAAGGAGCAATATTGAATGTGTAATTAATTCCCACCTCTGTGTATGTCCTTAACTATTGATTAGAGCCACAGTTGGTATAATAATCATTTGGAGTATAATTATTTCCTATAAATGTTACGAGTCTTGAGAATGGCCTTGTAAAGCTTCAGAAAGTAATGTAAAGATATGCTTACACCCATGTGTTGCTTTTTTTTATTCATTTCTAAAACCAATTATTTTTCTAAAATTGCTTTTTAGGTGGCTATTAAGTTGAAAAGATCATTGATTTTTTTTTAATACTAGCATCAAGGAGAGTTCTAAAGAACATGATGTGTTTACAATTAATTATGTTAGCTCCCACCTGGCAGCTTAGTGCCAATAATGTTTCTTTTCTGGCTCTAGAGGGATACCTGGTCATATTCACTAAGATCTCTTCAGGTTTTAGTGGGGTGAGAGAGAGAGCAATTATCTTTTCAATTGAATTCATAGGGTATTATTTTGTATTACTCAGAGTTTGAAATCATATCTTAAAAAATTTTATCCATTTTTGTGGGCTATTTTTTCTCATTAAATTTAGGTAAACTTTGTTCTAGACATTGCTAAGTTGTAAAATAAGTATTTAAAAAATGACTTGTCAAGGGTCTTTGAAAGAACTTAGTTCTCATGTTGGAGGGCACTAGGCCTAGGTGATGGGTGCTGGCATGGGAGAGCCTTTGGTGATGGCGAGGCTGCCCGGGTGCCGGCAGTCACAGAGCCCTGCCCGGTGGAGTGATTCGCAGTCATCAATGCAGGGCCGGCAGCCCTGATCCCTTTCCTCTGGGTGTGTGTTCCTTCCCATGGTGGGGGGAGCAAAACCTTGACCACCAGGGTCAGGTGGGAGTCATCTGAGAGGACACCCCTAAACAAAGACCCATAGACTTGACATTCTTCTGGTTTTGAACTTAAGAGTGCTCACCCCATTTTTCAGTTCTGTCAGAAATCATTTTTTTCTATTTTGGTGCCATGGCTTTGAGAAGACACCTAGAAATCAGCTCTCTTTTATGCTGATTCCTTTCAAACACCTTAAAAAAATTTTTTTTGCCCCCAAATTCTGTTATGTGTCTTTCTTCCAGAAGTCCTTCATTTATAAATCCCATAGGAAAGCTTCCCAGGCTCACAGGTACCTGAAGGACAGTGCGTTTCCCAGTGTGGTCAACTCTGAACTGTGTGTATGCACTGAACTTGGGGTCCATTTTCCGTGGATCCCTGTGTGGCTTGCAGTCTCTAAGTTCCTCACTTTGTGCTTTTGTGTACCTGTATGGAATGCAATATAGTCTTTTTACAGCCAACATGTTATTTTTATGCACCTTACTTTATTAGACATGAAATGAAACCATCTCTGACATTTTTTATACTCACTGAATTTTTATTAGAGTTACATCTTTCATCAATACTACCATAAGCTTCGACACCCTTCTCTGGAATGTTTACTGAGATCGCTGCCCCTGTTTGGAAAGAATGTTGTTGCCATCTTATTAAAATGGCTTCATCACGATTGCCTTTATCTCACTAGATAATCCTTTAATCCCGGCCATTGCCCATCCAGTCTGCCTCTCCTTGCCAGTGCCCGTAATGCAAGCCCACAGAGCAGTGTGGTGGGTGAGGCTGGCCGCTGGTATATCAGCTTCGAGCCATTACAGAATCATTAGTTCTGGTGGCTGCAGTGATTAGAACTGGCGGTCTCATACCTGAGGCCAGTCCTATTCATTCATAATAAGGGACTTAGCGATATTTAGGCAAGCAGAAAATTGAATCAGCAGCACCATCAGTGCATAAAATGATGGCATATTCCAGCAGAATTCCTATAAAAATAGAGTAGTAGATTTGGACAGAACCATTCCTTATGCAGGTTAGCTTTTGGTAACAGAGAGATAAATTTTCTTCAGGATTAAGTCTTCCTTTATCTCAGAGGCTGCCATCCAATTTGTTCTGGTTGGACCCACATATGAATGTGACAGTCCATGTTTAGATACCAACCATTTTTTCCTATCGACTTTGGAAAATCACCTTCTTGATGGTGTCTTTGGCCCTAGGAAAATGAGACTGAACACACGAGAGAATAGAAAGGCTGTAGTGTTGAACTTAAAATATAAAACATTTGCCTGCCTTTGACATTTTGGGGAGTTTCATTTTAATTTTGAGAAATTTAAAATCGCTCCCAGTTACATGGTATCCTAAGACCATAACGTCGTTTCCCCCAGGTGCTAGCTGTTGGGAAGAAGGGAAGCCAGACTCAAGAGAACCATGGGGAAGTTCCAGGCTCAGCTGTGAGATGAGGTACCCCCCAGGGTATATTTGGATAACAATTTCTAAAACATTATCCTGCAAAAGACGATCACATCCCTTTTTATTTCTTATTTTTTTTAAATATCATTTTTAAGTAGAGGATGCTTTCAGATGGTTCAGAAATAAAAATAAATAGGAAAGGATACAGTAAAGTCTCTTTGTGCCCAGTGTTCTCACCGAGTAACCACTGTTATTAGTTCTTATATACCTTTCCAGAGATATTTTAAAGCATTTATTAGCATGTGCATTCTTTTTCTCCTTTATTTAAAGATAGCATATTATAGGCAATGTTCTGTACTGTTTTTTTTTGCAAGTATCAGTGTATCTTGGAGGTCTTCCGTATCTGTGTGTAGAGATCACTATCCTTCCTCTCTTCTTCTGGGCCTGGGTGGTATTCCAGTGTAGAAATGTACTATACTTTATTTAACCCATCCCCTAATGATGGACATTTGGGTTATTTCCAGTATTTCGCTATCATAAGCAGTGCTGCAATTTATAACCTTGCATCCATGTTATTTCACACATCACAGACACATTTTTCAGCATGCTGCCTTCCAAAAAATAGGAATTACTGGATCAGAAGATATATGCATTTATAATTTTGATGACTTTTGTCAAATTATTCCCCGCCCCCCAAATGACGGTAAGTATTTGGGAATAACTGTTTTTCTAACAGCCTTTCCAATACATATGTCTATTCAAGTCCTTTGCCCACTTTTCTACTAGGTCCTTGGTTTTTTACTTGTTCATTTCTAGGAGCTCTTTGTAGAGAGATTAGCCCTTTGCTTATAATTTGAATATAAACAAGAGACTTCCAGTGGTGGTGTTTGCCTTTTGACTTTGCTTGTGGTATATTACCAAACAAGTTTCATTTTTATGTGTTTTTGTATTAATTAACTTCAGCTTTTGTGGCTTCTCCATTTTTTGGTATGACTCAAAAGGCCTTTTCTACTTCAGGGTTAATGAGGTATGTTCCCATTTTGTTCTCCAATCATGGAATTATTTTTGCATATGCTTTAAGACATAGAAGCAACTTTTTTCAGTTGCTATTCCATTGTCCCTACATCACTAGTTGAATATGCATTTTTCCCCCCTGATAAGAGATGCCCACCTTTACACTGGGTCTGCATTTCGATTGATTTCTGGACTTTGTGCTCTGATCCATTTGTCTCTCTTTGTAGTCATATTCCATCACCAGTGCCACACTGTTTTAATATTGAGGCTTTATAATATGTTCAACTGCCTTCTTCATTACTCTGCTTTTTCAGTTCTTTTTTTCTTTTCTTCATAGCCTTATATGTTATTTCTCTGAATACACTTAAGGATAAACTTGTGTGCTTCCCAAACTAAAAGCAATGTTTTCATTAGGAGAGCATTACATTTACAAATTGTATTAAGAAAAAGTAGACATCTCTATGAGTTTGTCTTCCTATCAGGGATGCTATATATCTTCCTAATTGTGCAGGTTTTCTTGTGTCCTTTAGAAGGATTTTAGAGTTTTCTAACAGGTTTGTGCATATTTAATCAATCAATCCCTTGGTGTTTTATTTCATGTGTGCGATAATAAATGGAATTGTTTTCTCAGAGTAGCTTTCCTAATTGGTAGAGGTCTGTAAATGAGGAAGCTATGAATGTCTGCAAGTTAATTTTGTATCTTGCTAACTCACTGATTTGTCTTTTGGTTTGTGGTAGTTTCTAGTTGTCTTTGTTTGGGGTGGGGGGTGGCTCTGGTGGGATTTCCCCAAAATATAATCAAGTGGTCTTTAAATAGTCCTAGTTTGATCTACTCCTTTCCAACTTTTATACTTCTTCAGGCCTTCCCTGTTGCCCCTCCTATGATGTGAAATGACAGTGGAAATAGTGGGCACCCTGGCCTTGGTTGTATCTAGGGCTTCATTCTTATTGGCTTGTGGCTTCATTAAGCATGGTCCTAGCTTTGGGGTTGAGATAAACATATTTCATCATATCAAATAAGTTTATATTTCTCCCTGTTTGATTGAGTGATTTTGTTACTGTTTCTAAGAAGGTTGAATTTTGGCCTATACTTTTTTCAATGTCTATGGTATGGTTATAAGATTTTACTCTTGAGATCTATTAATATGGTGAACCATATTGCAGTTTGATGGATTTACTCATTTTGAGTGCTCTACATTCCTTTGTATAAATTCCATTTAAACATGATATGTTCTTTTATGGCGCTTCTTGATTCTCTATGCTAATTTTTTTTGCATTGACATTGATGAATAAAATTGGTCTTGAGTTTTCTTTTATACATAATAGGAGGTTTTGCACTGATTTACAAAAGTTTTTGTGTAATGTAGGGTTTTCTAAATAATTTCACGTTGTGAACAAGATTTTAGGAAGCCTGTTTGCCTTAAAGGAACATGTAGTAAGTTTCAAGGACTGCTTAGGTACAAATTTAAACTCTTAGTAAAGATAATGTTTGTCTCTCTGGAGACAAAGTATGGAAAATAATTTGTTAATATTTTATTAGTATTATTAAGAGTAAGAAC
The DNA here is from genome assembly GCF_040802235.1 of Manis javanica. Taxonomy (NCBI): domain Eukaryota; kingdom Metazoa; phylum Chordata; class Mammalia; order Pholidota; family Manidae; genus Manis; species Manis javanica. The sequence goes on along the minus strand of NC_133169.1, from coordinate 84,568,914 downwards.
AATTAGTTATCTAGCTTAATTAGTTTAATATATAGTAGGTTGGATTTACGTACATTGTCTCATTATGATCCTCTGTATAGCCCTAAGAGGTATTGTTTTTAACTTATAGAAGAGAAAACTGGCTTTTAAGAGGTGAACATAACTTGTCCAGGATCACACAGCTAGTAGGGGATGGAATGTCATTTTAAACCTAGATCTACTTGACCCCAATGTCCAATCTCAACCATGAGGCTGTACTACCTTTTAAATAAATTTGAGTTGCCATAGGAAATTAGAAGTAGTAAGTGTAAGATAAATTCTAGCCAAAATAAGCAACAAAGGGCCAGGAAGTGTATTTGAGCGCCATTCCCGGGTGATATTCCCCCATCTGGCTCTCACAGGCGGGGGAAGTCACGCTCAGCAGGGCAGGCAGCGAGTTTTTAAAGAAGGTAGGGGGAGGCAGAGCTTAGATTTACAGCGGTGCAAGGATTGGCTAGCCTAAGGCACATTTTTCGGGTTGGGAGGGGCAGCAGCCAGGGACTTTGGCGTGTCATCAGTGTCCCACGTGCTCCCCCCTCCCCCCAGTGCCTTCAATCTTACAGTAAGAAAAACATTTCCTTAAGCAGTGGCTTCAAAGTGTGGTCCAGGCCAACAGCATCTGGTCACGAGAGAACTTCTTTGAAATACAGGTTCTCAAATTCCACCCAGATCTCCTGAAGCAGAAACTGCAGGAATAATGCCCAGCTGTCTGTGTCTCAGTAAGGGCTCCAGGTGACCCTGAAGTTTGGGGACCACTGCCTCAGACTGTTCTTCTGTCTGCAGTCTAAATGTTAGGACTGTGAACTTGTTGACTGTATGAATAAGAGCAAATATTCTTTACTTTCTCCATTTACTCTGTAGAAGTAAAGGCTCCTTGTTTGTTTAACAACTTATGGCTTGCTCACTAAGGCCAGTGTTTGCTGAGCCCAGCTTCCTATGACCTTGTGAAAATCAAACATTCTTGTGAAACGTCCATTGGGTGTCCTTTGCTCACAGCCTCAGTTGAGGCAGGGGCCTTTAAACAAACTAGTTGGATTTCATTTCAGGAATGGGAGCAGTTCACAGAATGGTGTGTTTCCTACACATGCCCTCTGTGCGTGATGTGCCTTTCCAGGACTGACTAGATGGGGTGCTCTGAGGGCAGGGACCCCACGACCTCAGCTCTGCCTTTCGGAAAGGCACACGAGGCCTTTGTTCCCCTCCTTGAATGAGCAAATGCCAGGAGGAAGGTGAAATCATGGTTGGCTATCCACTTGACCTCATCTCCCCAAACTCCCCAAACTCCCCAAACTGAGGAAATAATGATAATTCACTTAACCTAGAAGGCTCAAGCCAATTAATGATTCCCATGCAATTGCCAGTTGCTTGCCCTTCCCTTCCGGGTGCAGAATTCATTTCACTGGCATCACTGATTTACAAAAGGCAGACGGTTTGCAAGGTAATTGGGAGAAGCTATTATAGAGGGCGGCGCGGCTATGAGCTGGGCAGGCCTGAAGCGGTTTTCCAGGACGTGCTTCTCGTCCCTGCGCTGGTTGTCATGCCCACACTAATTAGATCTGAGTGGCACCAGTTGGGGCTGTGAGGACGCTGTGGTTTACCAGTGACCGAGCAGAGTCTGCTGCAACTAGCTGGTAGTGCTCGCCCCGGCCTAGGAGTTTCCCGACTGACGTCACTGCGCTTAGTGGGTGCTTCCCTGGTGTGTGTGTGGGTGTGAAGCGGGTTGGGACTGATGTGCTAAATGAGTCACTTTCCGGGGACTGCAAGGTGTGTGCCACCGTGTGAGCTGCCTGAGCAAACCACGTCCACTCCACCCTGGTCAGCAATGCCTGGGGAGTCCGTCTTCCGACTGACGGGAGGCCTGAGGGCTGGAGGCAGGGCCTAGTGAAGCTCAGGGCGGTTCAGGGGAGTTCGCACATACACGTAGCTGTGCCTATGCTGGGCGTAACAGGTGTGGGGCCTGCAGAAGATGTAATTAGAAGCTCATGTACCCTAAATAATTAAGCTATAATCAAGCAAACACACTGTTAACAATAACATGTTCTGTCCTGCTACAGAGGACCCCCACAGTGACCTGGGGTGCGGGGTGTGGAGAGAGCTCCCTTCGTCCTCCAAGGGCCTTGCCTGGGGGCTTGCAGACAACACCTCCTGTCTGAACTCTGATCAAAAACCCCTCTCCTCACTGCAAACTGCTCCCCGATAGCCTCTCCTTGGGTCTAGCAGGGTCTCACTGGCAGCTCAGTTGACCTAGAGGGGACAAGTTTGGAGGAAAGGCCCTGACAGGCCCTGGAAATCGGCCCCGGGCCATTTTGACAGGACATTCTGGTTGCAGGGCCCAGGGACATGGTCTAGAAAGGGGAAGCATGAGATCTGGATGGGCGCGTCTCGTAAGCCCCACAGAGGCCCTGCCCCACTGGGATGAACCCAGCCTGCTGATGCCTAGAGTAAGGCCCCCTTGTATCTGGGTCTAAGGATAGTATTGACCTTGGGAAATGTTAGTAGAGTTTCATTTATGCAGGACCTCAATCCAAGGAGAAGCCTTAAGCATAGGCCTCCGTGTCAGGTGTGCGCCCTCCCAACAGACATCGCTACTCCTGATGGTCACCGACTGAATCGCCCGTGTGAGTTCTGTGCGGTACTGGCATGTTCCGCCCTTACCCACTCACCCCCCTCCTCTCTAGAAGACACATCTGAGCCACTCTTAAGAGAAACACATACTCAGCGATCGTCACCTGTCTGCTGGACCGTGGCACCCATATGCCTGTTGTAAGTCTTTCTACACACAGGTGCGTTCACACAGATGTGTATCTGCCAGCCTTGCACACCCACATGTGCATACCCACAAACATTCTGCTTTCACGCATACCACCCAAACTAGGCACCTTCCTCCCATATCACTTCTGTAACATGTAGCCATGCTTACTTTATCTGGGATGTGTCTTTGGTCCACAGTTATCATCACTGGTGTTATCAGGAATCAGGTTGAAATTAGTAAGGCTTTAGGGTGTTAGGTACAGTTATTTCACTGAGGATTTACTTATGACTCATCAGCAGATTATGAAAACTGATCACATTGCATTTGCTGATGACTGTAAGGTCATTGGACACAAACTCCCAGACATTTGCCATGTTTCTGTAGGTGACACAGTCCCTGAAGGTTGACACACGTCATCCAGCAGGGCAGCATGCTCAGTCCCGGCACCCGTATCTGGACGTTTTGGGAGAAGCATTCAGGATTCCTCAGAGCATCCCATATCTTATCTTCCTTGGCCCAGAGAAACTCATCCGAGAGGACTGAATGACCCTGGCTCTTCCCATGGGCCTTAACTTCCATCCAGCCAGAGACTCAACCCCAGGGATCTGACCTCCAGCTCACTGCCCGCTGGAAGGCGGATGCAAACAGTTCACTCTTTTTATTCACTTCCAGAGCAGCACTTCTCTGCAGTGGAACAACATGTACTTAGTGAAACACTCCCTGGACAGCAGTATTTGTGCAAAAGCCCTTTAATGTCAATGTCTTATCTGCCTTAGAGTCCATATTTTGAAATTCGTATTTTGAAAGTTAGTAACTATCATATATACCTCTTATATTTCTTTTGCTCTTTTATATAAATTTTCAGTGATGAATTTACATTCCCATGTTTTTTCATCATTAAATAGTGCCATTTCATTTCAGCTTATAGAGGTCCCTTTCATGTTTCTTGTAATAAGTCTGGTTTAGTTCATCTTGCGAGAAGCCCTTTAGGTTTTGCTTATTGGAAACTTTTCTTCTCTCCGTCTGCTCTGAGTGACGGCCGTGCCGGGTGGAGCACAGTCGGCTGGGGGGCTTCTCCTGTCATGCTTTGAATGTGCCATCCTGCTGCTTCAAGTGCTGAGGAATTTTTACTGAAAAATCTGCTGATAGCCTTATGGTGCTTCCTTTATATGTAGCAAGTTGTTTATTTCTTGCTACTTCTAAGATCCTCTCTTTAATTTTTACTTTTTCACATTTTAATAAGAGTGTGACTTTGTGTCGGGATCTTGGTGTCGTCTTGATTGGATGAGTAGTTGGGTGAGTAACTTGGGTAAGTTCCGCTGTTTTGTCTTCCAGATCACACATGAGTTCTTCTGTTTCATCCTGTCTCCCACTGAAACCTTCATTTATTATTCATTTCTATTATAATATTCTTCACCTCCAAGACTTGTTTGGTTCTTGCAGATATTTTCTATCTGTTTTTAAAATTCTCAATATTTTCATCTGTTATTTTCCTGAGTTCAGTGGACATATTTATGATCATTACTGTGAACTCCTTGTCATGTAGATTACTTACTACAGAAAGTCACCAAGCATGGCAATATCATAACCCCAGTTTTTGAAAATAAGTTCTCTATTACTCACTCCGACATATTCAACTAGTACCTGAGTTGTGGAGATGCAAACTCAAATTTTGTCTAACTGTGTGATGAGAAATATTTGTTGGAAATATGTTTCGTATTTAGAATAGGATTATGTTTCATCTGACTTTTTAAAATGAAATTTTATGTTGGAATACTTTCAGATTTACAGAAAGGCTGCAAAGATAACATGTTCTTGCTCATCCATCACCCAGTTTTACCCATTGATAACATCTTACATGATCCTCATAAGTTTGTCAAAACTAAGAAACTGGCATTGGTACCTGACTGTTAACTAAACTGCAGACTTTCTTCACTTGGTAAAAGTGGTATTTTTCAGCCTTCTCCTCTGTAAAGTTACTATTTCTCCCTTCCCTACTCTCTTCTCTGCAAGCAGGTCACTAACTACACCTGGTCCACCTTCCAGGGGACTTCAGGGGTTAAGCCCTACCTTCCTGGAGGGAGAAGTACCTGCATATATTATTTTATTTGGAATTCTATTGAAAGAAGGGTTTCACTCACTCCAACTTTAAAAAAATATATAAAAGTATTTGTTACAGCTTCTGGTCTGGATAAGATGCATAGAGTTGTTTCTCCCCTCTAAGTTTGACAATAAACCCTGGGAAATACACAGGAGGTAACGGGAACTCGGAAAGGTGGTGAGGGGAAGGTAAGTTGGTCTGGAACCCAGGATTGGAAGGACCGCAAAGCGGCAGAGCATCTTCTGTCCCCTGCCTCCCTGCCCCCCGCCCATATCTAACAGAAGGAGGCATCCCAGGTGTGGTTTTCCTTACCTACAACTCAGGGTCAGAAAGCAGCCCTGGTACCAGACTTGTCCTTCCCTTGATATAAGAGGATTCCCTCTGACAACTCTAAGTGGACCCAGCACCCTGGCTACACTAACAGTGGAGGCCTAAGATTTCTGTCTCCCATTGAGGGTTGCCATGGTAGCTGGGGGGCCACTAGCAAGAGAGTGGCCTGGCTGGGACGCTGCTTTGCCCCTGGGAGTCTGAAGCTCTCCCCCCCTTCCCAGGAGCACCTGGGCAGCTGGGGCACACCCACCACAACACGCAGTCAGGGATGTGTCTTTACCTCTGTAGGCCCAACTCTCCTTCAACCAGAGACGCCAGATGGCTTAGACTGGGAAACTCCTTGCCTTGAGGGCTGCGTCAGTGAAGACCCCTCTCACCGCCGACACTCAGTGCGGTACTAGAAGCTCTAGCCACTGCACTACGCAAGAAAAAGAAACAAAAGGCATTGGAAAGGAATGTCACAACTTCCAATGTGCCTATTTTTAGGTGATATCATTGTCTCTGTAGAAAACCCCAAGGAAAAATAATAATAATAAAAACCTCCAAGAACCAGTAAGTGTGAGCTGAAGATGAGTACAAAAAAATTGATCACATTTCTGTATACTAACAATGAATATGTGAAAACTAAAAACACAATACCAGTTACAGCAACTCCAAAGAAACTGAAATAATTAGATATATACCTAAGTCATATATAGGGTGTGTTTACTGAATATTACAAAATACTGATGAAAGAAATCAAAGAAGACCTAAATTAATAGACATATTGTTCATGGATTGGAAGACTCAACATAGTAAAGATGTCCATTCACCCCAAAATGGATACATAAGTTAAAGAAATTCCTATGAAAATCCTACCAAGATTATTTTTAGGCATAGATAAGGTTATTCTAAAAAAAAATTTTTTTTGGATAAAAAATTTTTGGATACAAAAATTGCTTGGATAGCAAATATAGATTTTCTCTTAGTTGAGGCCTATCCCACCTCAGTGACATTTCGGGATGAAGCATTAAGTTGCTACTGGGCATTTTTAAAGGATTGGTCCAGTTGTGTTTTGTCTGATTTTAGTGCCTGTTCTTCATTTATAGTGTGGTCAGCAGCAGCATTCAGTGAACCATCTAGAATGTGCATGTGAAGTCCATCGAGGACTCCTCCTCTTGGTTCTCACCTGGGTTAATCTCTTCAGCTGTCTGTGCCCTGGGGGTGTCCTCTAACAAGTCATTTTATAGGGACTGTTACTCGGTAGCTCTGCCTGCCGTCTTTCCAAGGCCAGTTGTTTATTTCTTTCAATTCTTTGACGTTGTTCTTCTGTTAGGCTTCCACTACTTGACTCAGAAGCAAACTTCTCACTTATATTCAGAAGAATTTGTCAAAAAGGGTTCTAATTCGGTAGCAGTGACATCATGGCCGTTATTTTCCCCTTCTTCATCATTATTGCTAATAAAATCTTCATGTAAAATAGGGAGATCAAGTCGAATTTGTTTTAAATAGGTCTGAACTTCCTTTTTATTTCCCGGGTATCAACTCTGTCAGTAAAATCCTCAAACTGCAGTTTAGGGAAGAGCCTATGTGCCCAGGGCTCCGTGTGTCTAATTAGCGTCTTCAAGTCCTCAGCCTCATGACCTTTACCTTTGAATTTTACGTTATCAAACACATGCCTTAATGCTGGAAGCCCTCGTTCTGAAATTAACCTCTGAGCATCCAGCTTGGGTCTGTTCCTCTTAACTGTTCTCTTTGGAGGTATAGGAAGAGGTGCTCAGCTCCCTGACTCATAAGGTTCAGCTCCTTCACCATCTTCGATCCCTGGAGTGGCTGGAGGTGGGAAAGGAGGAAACATTTCATCTTCTATATGCTCATAATCTGGTAGGTCAACCAAACCATTCTCCTGGGGTTCCAGCGTCTTTTCCTCTCAGGCACACAGCAGCCACCCCAGCGCAGTGATCGGCCAGGCGGGCAAATCGTATTTCGGTTATTCTAAAATTTTTAAGGGAAGGCACAGGCCCTAGAAGAGCTAAAATGATCTTGACAAAAACAAATACCAGCAAGAAACACTCGACCTTATGCTGAGGCTTACCACATGGCTGCAGCAGCCGGGCCAGTGCGCCACTGGCAGAGGACAGACACGTTCAATGGAGCAGAAGAGAGAGCCTACGTGTAGAAGCAGAGAAATATGCTCAGCTGATTTTTGACAAAGGTGCAAAAGCATTCCTTCCATGGAGGAAAGACAGACGTCTCAACAAATGGTGCTGAGCAGTTGTTCGTCCATAGACAAAAGAATGGACCTCAACCTCAGCCTCATGCCTTATATAAAAAGTTCACTCAAAATGGATCATGGACTTAAGTAGGAAAACACAGGAGAGAATCTTCAGTCTCTAGGGCTAGATAAAGACTACTTAGACTCGACAACAAAGGCATGATCCATAAAAGGGAAATTTGATAAACTGGACTCATCACAACATTAAAAACTTGTCCGTGGATGTCTTGCTGCCCTTGTCTAGCCTGGATTAATATTTAGTCCATAGGCACACACCTGATCATCTACATTAGCCCTCTTACAGCACTAAACTATGTTTTCTACCTTTATCTTGCATCTACCTACCACTTCAGCATTTTATTAAAAATAAAAATAATAATAATAATAGGAGAAATGTGGGATCAACATATAAATCAAGTACAAAAATCAAACGAATATTCATATTTGACCTGATTGTTTATAGGTCATAATGCATGATCAAAACCGAAAGTTTCTGTGATGACTGCCCTTGTACTGTTCACCATGTAAGAATTTATTCACTATGTAAGAATTCGTTCAGCATGTAAGAACTTGTTCGTTATGCTTCAGAAGATTGGAGACTGACGAGTATTAGACTTGAGATGGATTAATGATTGTACATTGAGCATTGACCCCCCTATACTGAATTTTATTGTTGTTAACAACCATTTGATCAATAAATATGAGAGATGCCCTCTCAAAAAAAAAAAAAAAACTTGTCCGGGAATGGCCATGTTAAGATGAAAAAACACATTATAGATTGGAAATATACACACTACAGACACAAACTATCAGATAAAAATATACGTATCTGATAAAGCACGAGTATCTGGAATATGTAAAGAATTCTCAAAACTCAAAAGTGAAAAAGCAAGCCAATTAGAAAATACACAAAAGACATAAGAGTCGTTTCACCAAGGAGGATACACAGATGGTAAATATCTGCATGAAATGAGATTCCACATCATTAGCCATCAGGGAAATGCAAATTAAATAACAATGGGGTATCACTGCATTCCTATCAGAATGGCTAACATGAAAAACAGTGGCAACACCAAATGCTGGTGAGGCTATGGAGAAACCAAATTACCATGATTCCTGGTGGGAATGTAAAGTGGTTCAGTCACTCTGGAATGCAGGTCCTGTAGAGCCTGGCAATTGCTCCTGGGCGTTTATTACAGAAAAATGAAAACTTACAGTCATATAAAAATCGGCACACAGATTTTTTTAAACATGAGATTGTTTTATATGAATGATTGTGACTGAGTACGGAGGCTCTCACTAAAGTAAAATAAATTTTATAGCCATTGACTTGACTTTACAAGCATAAGGAAATAGCCAGCCACATACAGAAAGGTATACCCATTTCCAAATGGCCAGGTGAGTTTTGCCAAATATTTTTTTGTAGTCCTTTTTTCTTTCTTCCAGCTTCATCAAGATATGCTTGACATCTAACATTGGGTTATATATATAAAATATATATTATTATATATATATATATAAAATATATAATTGACATATAAGTTGGGTAGGTTTAAGGTATATACCCAAAAGTTTGTAGCCGCTCTTTTGTAATCCCTAATCACTGAAATCAGGCCAGAGGTCCTTGATTGGTGAATCTGGTTAAACTGGTACATCCATACGACGCGATAGTACTTTCCAATAAAGTAGGAAGGCCCTATGATACATGATGAATCTCCAGGGAATTTTGCTGAGTGGGAGAAACCAGTCCCAAAAGGTCACGTACTGCAGGTCCCATTCATGTGACCTCTTTGAAATGCCAGAGTTTCAGAAATGAAGGGAAGAGTGGTTGCTGCCAGTGGTTAGAGACAGTCGGGGGCCCAGAGGTGGCAGGAAGGCGGAGGGAGTGGTTATAAAAGCATGAAACCAGGGATCCTTGTGATGAACTCCTTATGTTTTGACTGTGTATTTGGTAGAGACACAAACCCACACATGATGAAATTACATAGAGCTAAACACACACACAGAGCAAGTAAAACTGGCAAAAGCCAAACAAGATGGATAAATTGTATCAGTGTGAAGATCCAGTTGTCATATTGCACTATAGTTTTGCCTGATGTTGCCATTAGGTGAGCCTTGATAAAGGTATATGCATCTTTCTGGAATATATAAGAATCACAGCTGCTTATAAATTTACAAGGATTTCAATAAAAATTTCAATGAGAAAGCCACATGATGTGGTGAAATCACTATGGGCATTTATTACAGACTGCCAAAAAATGTATTTATTGATTTCAAAATTAATATATTTTGAAAGTATTAAAAAGGATCAAACAAATCCTGTGAAATTTTCAGAGAAGTACATAGAAAAGAAACAATGAGCCATCTAAAAGTTCTGTGCCAAAGTTGGTAGATAAATGGAAATCAGTATACATCAATTTTGTTCTGATATAATGATTAGATTTTTTTTGATGCTTTAAAAAGTGAAGCAACTTTTATTTTTTTCTTACAAGAGTACTAACGGTTCCTTTTATTTGGAGTTTCTAAATAAGACCAAAGAGTAAAATAAACATTACCTGTGTGTTTGCCTTTTCAGCTCAGGCCGTGGTCTTTCCCTTTGTTCTCTCACTGGCTCCTCCCGTCGTTCATTTCGCAGTAGGTGGGTCCAGTGACCTTATCTTTCCAAGGAGAACCTGGGGTCCAGGGGTATGAAGGTCTTTCTCTGGGCCTTTCCAGGGATGCTAGTGGTTTAAGGCAAGGCTCTTGCACACTGCGGAAGCTAGCTGCTCCCGTGACACAGGAAACGTGTTTCCTACATGCCCTCAGCAGCCCTGAGCTGATACTGGCTGGTAGCTCTACGCCAATAGAGGTTTGTGCATAAAGGAAGACGGGAGTGCCTGGGGTCCAGAGTAGAGCATCCAACCCTGCCTTTGACTAGCCCCTTTCCTCACGAGGGCACAAGGGATGCTTGGGTTGCCTTCCCTTCAGAGGCCAAAGGCCATCATTATTGTCTACCACTCCACAGCTGAAGACGTTGATGTCATCACCCAGGCTAAGACCTAATAGATTCATGTATGGAGAACTGTGAGTGATTGCAGAGGTATATTTAGATTGTTCCTAAATTCCCTGCCCAATACGTGTCTCCTCTGAGCCCTCTGCGCTGGGCCTACCAATGTACCTTTGTAGGCGGTGTGCCTCTCCTCTGGAATCCCGAGATTCAGGACAGAGTCATCTTCCCATGGCCTGTGTCCCCTCGCTCTGGTGGCACTGGGGGCCTGGGAGCTACTGGAGTTGTGACTCCATGACCCCTGGTGCCGGCCACCCTTCGAGCTGTTTGTTTATGCGAGCGAGTGAGGGGTGTTCTCTGTTTAACCAGCTCATGGCAAGTTTCCTTTGCCTGCATTCCCGTGTCCCGGTTCACCCTCCCTGAGACCGACATCCATCCTTTTCTTTCTCTAGTCTCCCTTTCTTATTGTTCTGAGCTATTGAAAGAAAGGCCAAAATACATGCGTTGTTCTGTTTCATTCTCTAAGTTTCCTGCTCTGTCCTAGACAAGAGCGGTGATGGTCCCCTGTGTGTGTCTAGTGCGGTGCTTCTCCAAGAGCACCTCCAACCTCACGGAGGGGCCCCCATAATCAGAACTAACAGGGCCCAAGTACTGCAGCGCAGGTGGCTCCCAGGGCCTTTATTTGTAGTGTGCGCTCATCTTGTCGCTGAAGAGGTTGATGCCATCACCCGGGCTGAGACCTAACAGATCCATGTATCGAGAACTGTGAGTGATTGCAGAGGTATATTTAGATTATTCCTAAATTCTGACATTGCTCCAAGGTAAATCCATTATCTGGGCAAGAGCTGCCATGTAGTAATTAAACTGAAAATAATCATATTTGTATATGCATTCTGCCCCTTGGCAAAACATATTTAAAATGTACATAGAGGGGATTTTTAAAATCTTTGCACTTTTGTACTGTATTTCCATTCGAGTAACAGAGGTGGTTATCTGAAGATGATTAGTGTTTCCATCGTGCATCAGCTGGGGTCTGGCAAAAAGGTGTTTCTGCGGCATTTGTGGTCAGAGGTCTCACTTGCGTGGCTTGGTGGCCTTCTCTGCGGAGGGTGGGCTACAGTCTCCTTGGCCCAGATGTTGGCCGGAGCCCTCTGTGTGCTTGGCCCAGCCAGGTGCCGTCTGAAAGTCCCCAGGCTGGTTGGAGTCACTCAGCATTTCTCAGGTCACCTGGCAGCGTCAGGAAGCCCTGCCTTCCTCTTTGCCAGTCCTTGGAGAAGGAAGAACAGGGAGATGAACCCAGGCTTGTTTTGCTAATCATTGCCCTTTGATCTCATTCATTTTGATAAGGAGATGGAATTTACACTCTTCTGTGTTGGTAATGGATGGAGAACTGTCCTGAAGGCAGAGTCGTGTGGTTCCTGTTCATAGATGTATCTGCCTCACAGCAGCTCCTGTTCCCCATGGAAGCCCCCCGGGGAGTGGGGCAGCAAAGGTCCAGAGCATGGGGAGGTCTGAGAGGCGTGCTCTCGCGGCACGAACCTGCTTTGGTGGCCTGCATTCTCGGACAGGGCTAGTCTTGGAGGTCGCTTTGCTCCCAGGAGCCCTGTGCTGTCTTCCCTCATCTCTGTTTGTAAGACGCGGGTCTGCTGTGTGGCCATGGGCCTTTCTTCTTAGAGTGTCTCTGGGTGTGGGTCATGGTGTGCGTTGCCTCACTCTGCAGACGCTGCTGGGCTGATTGGGTTGTTCTTTAAACCACGATGGCAGGCTCTTGGGCTCCTTGACAGATCTCAGTGTCTGGCACCAAGTTGGGCCATAGATGCCAAATTACCAAAGATTCTTATTTGTGTCCTGATTATATCAGTCAGAGGATCATCAGCATTTCAAGATCTATGAAAGCACTTCAAGATCTGGCTTAGATCAGTACAGCAGATTCAATTTGCTATCCTCAGAAAGTTCTTCATGAGACAAGTTCAACATGAGACAAGGGACTGAAGCTTTAGAAAACAGCCATGGCTTTCTAATTTATTTTTTTAGTGGTATGCAGCAAAATCTATTTTCTTGTTAAATTAAATCTCACCTATATCCTAGTATGTACAACCGATTAGAGCAGAATTTCTAAGGTTAGCCTAGCCCTTATCTTCTCTGATGAATTCGGAGGTACTTCCTTGGAAGCCCAGGGTTTCAGGGTCCCTCTTCTGAGGGCTGCTGACTCTAAGAGTCCTTCTGCAATGCCTTAAAAGCTGAGGTCTGAGCAGCTCCCATAGCACAGAATTGTCCTGGAGCAGGTTTCCTGATTCTCTGCATGCTCTAAACTTTATTTCTTGCAGCTGCTTTGGAGCCCCTGCTGTGTCCCCTGCTTGCAAATCTTGTTAGAAATCCTCAAAGTACCTCATTTTGCAGATGGATAAAAGGAGGCAGGTTGTTGCTTAGGGTTAGCTGTTCGATTCGTTCATTGGTTCCCTCATGAGGAATTGCTGGGCACCTATTACAAAGCTTTACTATGTTCTGGAGATGCCCTGGTCCATGAGCCTCTCTTGGCCTCACAAAGCTTACAATCTGGATACAAATAATTATCAGAAACATGAATGCAGTGATGGGGAGGTACGGGGCACTGTATTAGCTTGGGCTGCTGTAACAAAATACTGCTGACTAGGGGCTTAAATAACAGACTTTGATTTTTCAGAGTTCCAGAGGTTGAAAGTCTGAAATGAGGGCACTGGTAGATTTGAACCCTGGCGCGAGCTGTCTTCCTGGCCTCCAGGGGACGTCTTCCTGCTGTGTCCTCATGTGACAGAGACAGAGATCTAGTGTCCTTCCTTTTCTTATGAGGGTGCTAATCCCATTATGGGGCCTCTACCCTTATGGCCTCGTCCAGCCCTCCCTCCCTCCCTCCATAAGGCCCCACCTCCAAATGCCATCATACTGGGGCCTAGGGCTTCAACATCAGGCTTTGATGGGGCATCCCTAGCAGGCACACACAGTAGTGATCCTCAAACTGAGGAAGGATGAATTAAACACACAGTGCAGGCAGGAGAGGGCAGTCTTCCAGGCGGAGAGAACAGCCCGTGCGAAGGCTCAGAGGTGGGAGAGTCCTGAGTCCTTGGTGGCAGGTGTCAAGAGCAGAGGACCTGGGAAGCTGTGAGCGTAGGTGAGCCTGGCCACACAGGGCTTTCCACATGGGGTAGGGTTTGGGAATAGCGCTGAGAGGTGGGGAGCCCTTTGAAAGGGAGGAGCAGGAGGTGATCCTCAGTGTCGCCTCCATAGCATTAGTGTCGCCACCTGTGCATGTGGCACATTATGGCCCAGCATCTCTTACCGAGCCACACATGTGAATGCCTTTGCAGTGTGATACTTAAGCCTTAAGGCAAGAAGATCAAGCCACAACATGGGTGCTAAACAGATTAATTTGGTCAAGAGTTTAATTCTGGCAGCAGCTGAATGACATTGTAAAGAATGCAGTGGCATTTCTGCTGGAAATGTCTGCCATCATTTTCTTCTTGACATGAGGAAAATAAAAGCTTCCCAATTCCAGAAAGAATTAACGTGAAATATGCCTATCACTCGCCCTGGGAAGAGCATTCCGCTGTGCACTGCTTCTCCACGGAGGAGGCGATAACTGAGCAGAATGGTATGCAGCCTGCTGGTAGTCTTGTTTCTAGAAACCCACTTCTCTGCAGGGCCCCTCTGTGGTCTGGATGTCCCCTCTGGGCTGTGGCCTTGGGTCAGCCCTGCAGTCGGCGTCAGGAGCCCAGCACAGCTGCCTCCGCAGTGGGCGGACACCTGCCTGTAGCCATTCTTGCTGCGCACCTGGGGGCTGGCTCCTGGTTTTGCCCAGGGCTGGACTCCCTCTGGTTCTGAGCTTTTCACAGGTGGCTTTTGTTTTCACACGTTCCTTTCACCGTTCTTGAGCTTGTCTCTTTTTCTCCTCCCTCTAGCACAGTAGTTCTCAACATGGGGTCCTTGGGCCAGTGCGTCAGACGTGCAGATTCTTGAGTCCCGCCTAGGCGTACCTAATGAGCATCTCTGAGGATGGGGCCCAGAAACCTGTGTCTTAACAAGCCTTCCAGGTGACCCTGATGCACCCTCAAGCTGGGCACCCCTGCTTCAGCAAATGCTGAAGTATGCTGGGTGCACCATGCCTTAGCATATGAGCATGTGGAAGATACGTTTGAGGGTGGGTTCCTGTGTCTGAGCTGTTTAGGATAGGTTCTGTGCAGGACCGTAACCAGAGGGACCCCCTGGGGAGGGCCAAATGAAGCCTGCGGGTTCTTTCTTATCTGTTAGCCCCTAATAGCGATGATCATGATGCCAGCTAACAGCTACTGGGCATGAGCTGTGTGCCGTCCCTCTGCAATCATTGTGCGCGTGATCTCCGTACAGTTTCCTCTAGGAGATGGTGACTGTGGGTCCCCATTTTACAGTGAGTGCAAGTGAGGCTGATAGCCAGGAACGCGCTCAGATCACCCACCTGTAAAGGGGTGGAGGCGGAGCCGCAGCACAGGTGAGCCTGTGCTCCGGATGGCTTCTGTCTGCCCCCCCTCTCATGTCCTGCACTTTTGGGGCCACTGCTTTCAGCAGTGCCTGATAATCCTGTGTGTGGCTTTTAGCTGGCTTGGTTGATTCAATACACGCCCTGGGAAGAGTTTGAGCATAAAAGGCTTTTGTGCTCTTGGGGAAGAATAGCACTTAGTCTCCTCTCCAAGAGTAACTTTAGAAGCACAGACACGAAGCAAATGAACTATCTGGCACTTGAAATGTACCGCGTGTGAACAAGTGCCTATTAAATTGGCTGGTCTGTGCTCCCAGTGCCCTGCGAGCAAAGCCATGAAGGACTGGGTGGGCTGGCTGCCTGTACAACTCCCTGTGGACTTGCCTCTTGTGAATAAACAGGCAGCAGTAACCATTTTATTTTCTTTGAAGGGGGAAAAACCCTGGGCTGAGATTTAGAAGCCTTCATGAGGGCCCGTGTGTGTGAGGTTACTGTTTTACTCAGCTTAGCAGAGACCATTTCTGAACCTCAGCTTGCTGTTTTCAGGGTGACTGGTGATGCCTCGTCATGTTTCTCACTGGTTCTGAAATCTGTAGGTAGGGGAGTGCTTTGGGACTCAGGTTTAAACTGGCCTTTGGATTTTATGCCAGATTCCCTTCCTGCCTAACATCCTTGAAGGATTTCTATTTGACTGTTTCCTCTGAATGGACCACAATTTTGCAACCTGCCCCTGGAAAGCACGTCACTTAGGCCAAGAAAGAATCTGGCTAAATGCACAGTAAGTCACATGTACCCCTATATTCAGCCTAGGTGGTCAGCAGTCCTCTGTCCACCATTTTCCAGACTGGTATTGGAGACACCCAGCCATGGACTGCATCCACCTGTGAGCTGTCTTATCCAATTAGCTTGTAGACAAGTTCCAATAATATATTAAGCCGAGAGCTTTTCTTGTTAATTTCCCCATAGAAAAGATGTGGTGTAAAGCTACAGGGAGGCCGAACTCAGCCTGCAAACATTGCTGAGCTCTGCTGTTCTTTGAAATCATCAGCTGCTTCCTTGGAGAATAACTTTGTTCAGCGTATGTAAAAACGTTGGAGAGTCATGGGAAGTTGGAAACTTGTGGTGTTATTATTAGTTAGAGGAAGACTACTTCTGGAGTAAATTTCATGAAGCGAGTCTTGAAATTTATTTTATTATCCAACAGGTCAGTGCCCTCAGGTGGGCCTGACTTTTTCAGATTCACCTTTGGTGTAATTCAGTATGTGATGAACTGATGCCCGTGGCTGTCCCTGCGGGCACTAGTTTTGTGCCATTGCTCAGATGTTCCCTGGAAGGCAAGACATTCTGAGCTCTGGCTGGGCTTACCAGCTAAGAGTTCATGTGCTTGGCAAGATCGTCACCTCTATGTGTACAACCTTGCATGTTAGACTGATTCTTTGAACTCCCAGTGCATTTATTTTTCTCATTATTTCATAAACACATGTGATAAAATGAGAGTAATGGTGTCGGAGCTAAGGTCTCATAAATGTGGAGATATTATTGGAAATCATTAAGCACACCCCCAATGGCAGATCATTAGTCTCAAATGGACGGACACGAGTTGAGACAGTTACCTGGGTCTTCAGCTGTGAGGAAAAAGAAATGTACAGGGTACGTATGAACTGCTGAAACTAGGTCATCAAAGATGGTGTTTAAAAAATGGCATCATTAGGTACTGCATGCTGTTTTTCAATATTCAGGAACAAACCCTCCCCTCCCTGCCCTTTTATCAATCTGTTGTTTGACCATCAAACTTTTACCTTTTTCTTTTCATACTGTAGCACATTATGCTCTCTATATAACGGGGCTGTTCTGGGTTGTCGGAGCTACCCTTCTAATGCGTCGTAAGAATTTTATTTCTCTCACATTGAAGTCACAGATCTTGTTAACAGCATGATTGGGAGAAGATTGAGAAATTATTCAGTGGAAATGGTGATTTCCTCCTGTTTCCATCCTCTGTCTCTTCCTGACCAGTCCTTATTCCTTTGCCTGCTCCACGAGGGTAAGAATTTTTGTCTATCCCTTCACTAGACCAGTGTTTTTCAACTTTGATTTTCCATTAGCACTCTCCTAAGGAGACTTTTTAGACAGTGTTCTTCCGAATTGCCCCCCTCTGTGAAATTTTAATACCACAACTTTAATACCACATTCATCTGTCTAGGCATAAGTATGTCTGTGCTTTTTACACACAAAAAGTAAAACTTTTCTTTAATTCCTCAAAAACCAGTTTTGACCCTTGAACAGCAGTGTGGCGCTTTTTGAGACCTAGTGCCAGCCAGAGGGGCTGGAGCATAGCAGGTGCTCGACGTCAGTTTTCAAGAATCTGTTTCTAAGGTTCATACTTGTTGTTCCTTCTTTGCAATAGAGGCCAGACAAACGTTGGCTAACCACTTGACAGGTTCGCAAAGAGAGTCCTTCCCACGGGTGCACCAAGGCCTCCTCCTTCTTTGAAGAGTCTGTGAGCAGCCAGAGGAGGGAAGGCTTTAATCGAGGCAGGGTCTTACTTCAGCCTACAGCCAGTTCCCCTTGGAGATCAGTGCATACACAGAAAGCCGGTGCGCAAGTGTGCCAAATGCTCTCGCTGCTCTTGGCATTAGCCTCTGTTCCCATTTAGGCTGCGGCCAGACTTAAGCTCAGACTGGCCTGTTTGGAGACAGAGTCCCCTGAAAGCACGGAAGTATTTTGCTGGGCCCAGATGATAGCCTTACCCAAACAGTTGTTTTCCCCATGCACGCTGGAGCAGTGGTGGGAACCAAACGGGCACTTGAATGAATCTCCTCGGTTTGGCCTGGATTTATTTACCCAGGCACCTGGCGTGTGTTCAGATCACTTGATCTGCAGCCTCTCTGTTGTCCTTCCGGGTAGCCTATGCATATGGCATGATCAAAGCCAGCAGTTCCTATTGCATTAAATAGAACGAGAAAACTTGAGGCTTCACGCTGCCCTGTGTGATGGGAATAGTAACAGAGGCCAAGACAAAGGATACAAGTTGGGGTGTATCCTTTAAAATGCCAGAGACCAGGAAGAGCCTCGCAGACTGGAGTCTGACCATAACTGTCCTATCCAGCCTGGGCAAGCCCGGACCCCGAAGCCTCGTGTACGGTGGAGCCTGCATTTCTTGAGATGCTTTGGTTCCTTGTGATTACTGGTTGTGTGCTTCCCCAGAAAGAAAGAATTCATTCATCATTTTAAGTAGCCTTGTTTCTCCATAGAAATAATTCAGATGCTGATTTCCTTGGGAGGGAAGACTGACATTCACGCTTACCTTTATATCAACAATTATGGGAAAATATGAATATTCATGTCAAGAAAATGAATTTAATTACAGCCTAAGCAAATATAATGAATGGTTCTGTTAGTCTGACCCTCATGGCTGTACTAATAAAATTAAGTTCTCCTAAAATTGGGATCTATTTTCATCTGAGTCGTTAACTGAAAGTGAAAAGGTTTTGAATTTTTTGTTGGGGCAGCTTCCTTGAAATGAGACCTGAGTGGATTGTATAATGCTGCCTTGGAATAATTATCATTTTAGCAGAGTTAGAGGATGCTGTTCCATTGTCTGGAGTTTTGAGTTTTGTCTCAGCCAGATGTACCTCCGAGTTTCTGATATTGGCCTGGACTTTTATAACATGAAGCCATGTACACTTCTTAGTAACTACACCTGGCTGGTCATTTTTCCTCAGGGCAGACAGAAATTAAAAGGATGTGGTTTTGGAAGGTGTTGAAATTAAACACTTAAAACGGAAGTGTATAAGGCAACAGGCTATTGGAAGGAAACTTACGATGAATCCTCTTTATAATTGGATGCCCCTCCCTATATGTGTTTCTGCAGAGAAATCTGGGATTTATATCCCAGTTTTTCTTAAAGTGAGGCATACCTATCTAAGCAGATAGGTTTCTGCTGGTCGTGTTCTATGGCTGTGGTTATACTCTAGTGGGGTGTTAATTTTAAGGAGTCATTTTAAAAGACAATAATTGCAAAAATGTTTGAAAACACATCTTCATAATAAAGTTGGGAGACTTTTTCACTAGGATTTCATTCAGATTTTTACCATTTCACACTTTGGAACTGTCTTGGGCAGCTAGGATTCCAGGTGGAAACCGGCAGTGTTCACCTTTGCACATACTCACCTCCTTCCACATCGACTTGGTGACCATTTGCTAAGTGC
The DNA here is from genome assembly GCF_040802235.1 of Manis javanica. NCBI lineage: Eukaryota > Metazoa > Chordata > Mammalia > Pholidota > Manidae > Manis > Manis javanica. Next base: position 84,549,776 of record NC_133169.1, on the reverse strand, counting down.
CCACTGTGTGGGGGTCCTTGTGCAAGATGCTGGGGAGACAGCAGAGCGTCTGACTCAGTCCTGGCCGTCAGTGTCCTCACAGTCTAGAGTGGAGACTGTCACTAGCCCAACAAGTCCACTGAGAAGCAGTGGATTTCCAGTGGCTAGGAGACTAGATTTATGTGTCAAACCCTGTGTGACCTTGGTCAAATGACATATCCTTTGTGGCTTATTTGTTATCAGTAAAGTGAGGTTAAAAATAGCACCCATCTCGTAGGTTTCCTTGATCTTAACCCATCGAACTATAGTGCCTGCTGCCTGCTGATGCCCAGAACATGACGACCCACCCATCTGACACATGCTCAGACAGGCGTGAGATGCGTCACCAGGCAGGGCAACTCAGATGAGAGGGTCACTCATGTGCCCATAGAAAAAAGATGGAAAGGGCCTTTCCTTTTGTGCAGAGCCTACCAAAATGGTGCTTCTGGGGAATGAGGAACTGTCAGTATGGAATGTGTAGGATGTAATTTTTGAAGTCACTTGATGTTCTGTACTGCTCTGTCTTTGTACCCCTCTTCCCCCTCCCCTGCTGCATTAACTCTCACCATGCTGCCCAGAAACACCAACCTCCAGGGTCAGGAGAAGCAGGCGACTCCTTGAGGGCAGGACCTGGTGTCTAGGGACTGGGCTGTCCTTTCAGAGTCTGTGGCCCAGGCAGTCAGGCAGCTGGGGATGTTGCACCAGCCTGACTCTTAAGCAAGAGCATCTGGAAGCCTGTGGCTCTTAAAAAGGCTCTGTGTTTGGGGCCTCTCTTCAAGACTTGCTCACTTTTAGGAGGCAAAGCAACTCTACAAGTAAGGCCTGGAACCCTGTAAAATCAACATCTCTCTCCAGGAAAAAGCCACACAAGCTTGTCTTCATAAACCAGACTGGGACCTCATCCAGGGCTGAGGACTTAGCTTCCTAAACGCTTAGCAAAGGGCCCTGGACTTGACAGGCATTTGTTGAATGAATGAATAAATGAGTGCTTTGATCATGATGAAGTATAAGATGTTTAGTAAATGCACTGTGTCACTTATTTTTCTCCACATCTGTGTGTGTTTCTGGTAATAAGGTATACTTTCTCATGGAATTTGACCCAGGATTTTCTTTGGCAATATTTTGAGCTTCTATTCATTTGGAGAAGAAAAGGCATGATTCTTAGTTGGTGTAATTTTACCTTCATGAATTCAGAAATGTGATTTCTGGAATAATGCATTCCCCTTTTAGAAAGAAACATATTTGCAGAAATGCCAATTCCTGGCTCATTAGGCCTGTTCTAGCTCTGGAGATGCATGACTCTCCTTGGGGCAGACCCTGTCAAACTGGGGGACACTCACATTTTCCAATCCCCCCTGGCCCAGTCAGCTCTACCTCTCACAAGTAAGAGTTAATATTTAATGAAAGGACCTTTGAGACTTCCACTGCCAGAATCCTGCTCACTTACCACTCTGCAAATAATTTTGGATGAGTGATTTTTATAGTCTTAGCATCATTATTCCTGTTCACACAAAGAACACAGTGTATTGATGTAAGCAGGCCACTGGACAAACGGATAGGGTGCACTGGACCCATTTTGTAGTATTTCTGGGGTGCCGATTTGGCAGTAGTCATCCATTTGGAGAGATTCCAGGTAAGCTTGCAGGGAGGATGCTTTGTATCAAACAGGTTTTCTTCTGGTGTGCCTCCTTAAGATTCTCCCAACCCAGGCATTGCAGAGGTGGGTCTTGGAGAGAACCCTGCATCTCCTGACCGCCCCCTTTCTGCCCCATGGAGCAGCCCAGGTGCTGTTTTCTTCCTTCTTGATGGTCTTCCTTCCTGTCTCCTTGCTGCCTCTGCCCGGACTCCTGACAGCTGGCTTTGGGTGCCTGACTTCCGGGGGTGCTGTCTGGGCGCCCCCATCCCCTTCCTGATGTGGTCTGTATGAGGAGGAGGTCCTTCCAGGCTGAGCTGGGACCACCTGTTCTGCACAGTGCAGGGGTAGGGGAAGAATCTGCCTGGTTCCCACAGGGCTCGATTTGGGGAGCTTGCTTCTGCTCTGTCCTGGGAATGGGGCACATGGCTCCTCCTTTTGGTATAGCCGAGTCCCATAGCTTGTCAATTTTTCCCGCAAAGCTTAAAGAAAATCTTGTCCCTTCAGAAGGCATTAAATGGGTGGTGTTACTGTTCTCTTGTTTAATTCATGAGTTTTCTGGGATTCGCAGGTCAAATATTTGTTAGCCTGAACAAAAGTTAATTTCTCAGCTTTATAAATTATTGCAATCAGAACAAAGCAAAAATGCAGTTTTGTAGTGGGCCATTAGTTGCATGACTTGTGATATCCAAGAACCTTGTTTTAGGGCTGGACTCAGGACATTCTCCTCCTGGAATGTGACGGTGCCCTCATCTTAGCTGTATCTCTTCTGTTATCTCTAGTCCATTAGAAAAGGCCCTGTCCTTTGCACAGGGAGATCTCAACATCAGCTTGCTTGAGTTCCGACAAGCTGTGTTACCTTAAACAAGGTCAAATCCTTTGACGGGGCTCAGTTTTCCCAGGCAAAGATGATGACAGAAACATCAGGTTTCATCTTGAACTCTGACTAGTTAGAAATGGATCTGTGATCACAAGTGAGTGGGGAAGGATTCTGGGGTTCATTAGCCATGTCTGCCACAGGTAAGGAGAGGTGGTGGCCACCTTGAGGCAGGTATTGTCAAGGCTCCTTCTTTAGATCTCCGACTGTCTAGTAACATTGAAGCAGTGGGACTGTGCAGGGGAGGCAGTGCAGCATAGAGGACAGGAGTGGCTTGAACCGTAAGGCCCAGCTTCTATCCCAGCTCTACCATTGATTAGCTACAATGCCTTGCATAAGTTACTCAACCTCTCTAAGCTAAAATTTCCTCATCAGCAAAAGGGAGAATGCCATCATTCCTGCTTCACAAGAATGTTTAAGGGACTGAGTCAGGTGTTTTAAGTACTTTGCATGGCAGGTGACCAGTAAAAAGATGATTGAGTTGTTATTACTCACATCAGCAGTCTGGTTAGTAGTCCCTCCAGTCACAGGAATCGATGCCAGGCAACTGTTTCTGAGCCCCCGTGGATTTGCCCACACTGTGGATGTGAGGATGGCCTTAGAGTAGCACAGAGGCATCATGGTGCAAGCCTGGAAGGAAGTCCCACCCTTGTGGTCCTGGAACATAAGCTAGAAGCCACGTTCCTGGCGGGGAGCACCTGTAGACCTCAGGCCTGGGTGGGATGGGGTCTTGTCCAAGGTCACTGGGTGAGGGGAAGACAGGGTGGCCTGGCTTCAGATTCTAGCATGTCCTTGGTCTCTGTCAGTCTCTCCAGCCCACGGGTCCCCACAGGGAGAGAAGGGGGTGCTGCTCAGCATGGTGGGCGCTCACTCGGGGCCCTCAGAACGCTGGCTCTGGGGAGCAATTCGAAGGGAAGCCGAGGGCTGCTTTGGAGTCCCTGGCAGCATGTTTATTTATTCATTATGTTTGAGAAGAGGCTCCAGGGCCAGGAAGAAATGCTTCAGTCAACTGAGTTTTATTTTCTTTGTCGGTTTATCTTGATTCCCTGTGGCTTCCCGTGGGCTTCCCTGTCTTTTCTCTGTTCCCAGTGCCAAGTCTCAACTCTCCACTGCCTTCTGCTGATGAAGCCCCCGGAATCTCACGTCTTAACCCACCCTCCATCCTCCGGACTCCCTCTCCCTGCCCTCAAGCCTCCGCACTCCTGCCTGATGCCTGTTTGAAAAACGTGAATCTGACCACGTCTGCCTCTGATTAAAACTTGGCCCCTGGTGGCCTCCTGGCACCCCCCTGCTGCCTGCACCCCGCCCCCAGCACAGCCTACTGAGCCGCATGCTCCAGGCTGCAGGCCCCGGCCCTGGCCCACACCTTCCTCTCCTTGGACTGCATGGTCCCCATTCCTGTCCTTGCGATCTCCTATTTATCCTGAAAGAAGCCCAAAGTCACCTCTTTTAAGCCTTCCCCAGAGATGGCTTCGTACCCTGGTCCCTGCCACCACCTGCGGCTCCTTCCTGCTCCCCCTGCAGAACTGGTCAGCACTGTGGTCTCTACTCTCTGCTCTCATTTCACACTTGTTTCTTTTACTAATAGAATGCCTAAATTTTAAGGAAGTAATGCTGTATATGCATTTCTTTATCCACTATCACTGGTGTAGCATAGCAGTGTCCTGGAGCAGGTATTTAGTGTACGTTAGAATGTCTGACTGAATCATTACAGCTGATGGACGGCCACATAGACAAACAGCTCCCCTGATTATCTGGAATCCTTGTTAGCAGTGTCAATCGGGGTCCCATTTGAGAGCTGAGAAAACTGAGGCCAGAGAGGATAAGTCATCTACAAGACATGGCTAGTGAGTGATGGAGTCGGGATTTGAATGCACGCGGTGAGATTGTAGATCCCTTGCTCCTGTGCTGGACCAGTCTTCAGCCAAGATGGTCTGCACCTGCCAAAATATATCGCACATTCTCCTCACCTGTCTGAGTCCTCCCTGTCATTTAGAGTCCATCTTAGTGCTCCATCCCCCTGCCATGCTATGGATCACCCTGTGATTGCCACTTGCTGCAGAACTCATTTAAAAGGGGAGCATTTTGTGATGAGTCTTTTCCTGGTACATTCCAGTGTGCCAACGAATTGTTTGCTTCTGTAAGAGAGAGGCTGAACCTGGGAGGAGGCCCTGCTCTGTCACTTTGACAGGAACTTGTAGCTAGCTTAGTGTCTGGGGGTTCTCCTCCAAATGAGCCCTTATGCCTCAGATCAGAAGTATGCAGTCACCCCAAAGATACTTTGTGGCTTCCAGAGCTGCGATGCTTGACTAACCCAGAGCCTTAGAGAACTTTCTACCAGAAATGCCCCATGGTAGGGAAACAGGAGCTCTTATTGTTAGGAGGTCTGTGCTGTGACCTGAAGCAATCTTCCAGGAAACCCTCAACTCCTTGGGAAGTCTCAGGTTTCATCTTAAAAAATTCACACGCATTTCAAAAAAGTCTATTCCTTAATATGTCTGTATTTATTTGGGTATAAAAGTGTATAAAATCACTGCCCACTCAAATTTACATTGCAGGAAGGTGCTTCGATCACATCCCAGCTGCTGTGGTTTCCATGGCACACCAGATAGGGTGATGCTCTGGCTTTTCTCTCTCGTCCCCAGGGGCTTGGTTGATCTGAGTCTTCTCGGGTGATCTCGGGGGGCCTGCAGAGCAGTTCCCTCTTTGCTGGCTGGGCCGGACCTTGGTGAGGCTGAGTTCACCCAGGGGATGAGGCTGCTTAGAAGGCAGTTCGACTGTTTGCCCAGTTGGAAACCAGAATCTTGACATTAAGTTGGAAGGAATATAATTTTTCTCTATTGAGGTAAAAACAGCTTCTTTATAGGTGTTAGATGAGAAAGGCTTTGAAAAGTTGGTTCTTGATGCATAGTGGATGCTCACAGATGTTGTTTTCTCCCACTGAAATCACAGACCCTGCGGTGCATCCACCCTGCCTCCTGTGTTTATCTTGGTCATGTGGGGAAGGGTTTGTCTTCCATTCACGTGGGTCCCAGTGCTTGTTTGTGCTTAGTACGGGGTAGTCCTTCTGTTGGCACCTAATTAAGGAGTAAATATTTATTTTTCCCTTGAGGTGGAGTTATTATTTTTCTTTTAGTGGAGGGTAGGACTTGATAATTACAACATATTTGCATAGGAATGAAATATTTCTACAACAGTAATGATCATGATTGAATGTGCTGTAAATTCGACCTCACATCCTCTCTTCTTCAGGTACTAACTTCTTTCACGTTCACTCAAGTAGTTTCCTGACCGCCTCGGGCCCCACTAATCTCTCCTTCCACCACCGCCCCTGCCCTTCCCCGCCTTAGCCCTTATCATTTGCATCCTGAAGCCGGCACTTGGGTGGTGAGGCATGATGTTTGTTTACCTTTTTATGCCTTTGTCTTCTGGTTTGTGCTCACTGGTTGGAGGATGTAGACCACAGCTATCAGTATATGCTTATTCAATCAGTCATTGCATGTTCTATTGTTTTTGAGTGCCAAATGTGCCAGAATTGTGTCCATTGTGGGTTAGACTCTCGGGAAAAATGGTGCTCTAGATACACATGATCCTTTTCTTCTGAATGAGCAATGACACCAGCGCCCCCTGAGAGCACACCGCGTCCTCTGGACGCCACCTTGGTTTCTGGTACCTGAGTGGTTCTGGTTGTGTTCCGGTGGCCATTGCCGAAAGGCTCCGGTGCTGATTCAGACAGACTTGGGTTGGAATTCTGGCTCCACCGCTCTCCATCTCTGTGACCTTGGCCTGCTCCTTGGTCTTCTCTGAGCTTCAGTTTTTTTTCATTTGTAAAATAGGAATCTAAATAATCCCTGTTTGATAGGTTGAAATTAATAGGAGATTGAGATAGCACAGTGCCTGGCTCATAGCAGTAGATAATGGCAATTTGTTAACTACATACTATTATCTGGAAATGTTTGTGCTTCTGTTATGTGCTAGACCCCCAGCAAGGTGCTGTGCTGAGTATGGGGACGGGGCATGTACATAATGATACAGGTCCTTGCCCTTAAAGAGTTTTGGTAGCAGTTTTCTTTGGTCTGTTTCCTGGTACTGACATAAGTTGAATGCAGACATGGATGCACCTTAGATATGTGACTGATTTTTTTTTTTTTTATAGCAATTCTGTTGACACTGCTCTTGCTTTAAGAATAGGAGAGATTAAAATGATGGCGCTGGGGCAAGATTGGGTCTGCCTCATCCAGCCACAACCCCAGATGCGAGGCAGGTACCTGTCCTCCTCACAGTAGTAATAACCACTCTGCAGATGTGTGTGCACACCCTTCCACTGGAACTCCAGGAAGCAGGCACTGTCACCCCACTTCACAGATGGGGAGCTTGGAGCCATCAAGGTCACGGATTCAGCTGAGGACACGTAGCCACTGAGAGGTGAAGCCGGGACTGGGACCAGGCTTCCTGATTTTTTTTATCTGGTTCTTTCGCGAGCACGTTATTTAGGAAGTCAGAGTTTGGAGTCAGACACTGGTTTTGTCACCCACTTGTGTGATATGACTTGGACTTCAGTTTCTTCTTCTGCAAAATGGGAAATAGCACCTGCATGATAGAGGTTAAGTAGGTGCAAAACACTGAAACCAAGACTCAAATACAAATTCAGGAAGTTTCAGAAATGCAGCCCAGAAGGGCTAAGACTCCACGGCCTGGGCCAGGGCTTCAGAGTCAGTCATGGACTAAACAGGTGGCCACATGGGGGCCTTGCCTGACCAAGACGAGCTTGTTAACCAGGCACCATGCAAGCAATTCTGGCCAAGGCCAACGAGAGAATTTGACCACCTGACCTGCCAGTGCTGCCTCCACAGTGCCTGGCACAAAGGACATGTTCAATGTATACCTGTTGGGTAAAGAAGATTAATTCTGAAAGGACTGTGGTTTGAAGGGATGCTAAAAGTTACACTATCACCATTATGTCAGCCTCAGTGTATCACATATTCATTACATGCCAGGCATTGTGCTAAGCACTTTCTGTGAATCATCACTGACTCTTGGCAATGCCCCTATTGAGGTAAATAGTTCCCTCATTTTATGCTTATAGGACTTGAATCTCATATGCTTAGAGACTTGCTCACATAGCTCAGGGGACGATGAGGTGGAAATCTTAGATGTGTTTTGAAGAGCCAGGCTAATGGGACCTCCAGCCCCTACCTCTCTGGGACTCTGCTCATCATTAAAGAAATACGCAAACTGGGGGCTTGGGAGATCCCTTCCAGAGCTGGCATGCTAGGTCTGCGTTCTCTCTGGGCATCAGGCGTGCGGGGGGCTGACCCCAGTTCTCTCCCTGCTGCTGATGTCTGGCTGCTGAGGTTGAGGAGACCTGCATTTCCATACTCTTTCGGCTCATCAGTGAAGGTCACAGCCAACTGGCTGGGGACAGAGTACTAGGGGGAGGAAGTCCACAAAGTCGTCACATCACGCAGGCCATGCTTACTAGCAGTTCTGGGTCTAAGATGTCTCTCTTCCCTCACTGGCTATAACGGAACTGGAGGAGCACAAATAAGAGAACTCGAAGATGAGTTGTGACATGGGACCCAGGCACGCCTTCTCCCCAGCCCAGCTGCTCCAGCCTGCCCTGCCTGATGATTGGCTTATCAAGTACCAGAAAGCTCTGGGAAGCCCAGTCATAACTTAGAGGGGAGAGGCTTGATTTCTCTCTCTGGATGCCCCCTCGTCCCAGACTGGGTGCCTAACTGGAATGACAAATGTATGTGCATTCTGTTCTCTCCTGTGCCTCCCTTGGTTAATACACAGGCTCTAAAGAACAGAATGGTGTGTCTCTTGAACAGAACAGGTCATTTGAAAGCATTTCAGAAATAAGTGCACATGGTTCAGTCTTAATTCTCCAAAAACTGAGGTATACTATTGCTTCAAGAATCCTCCAGCTAAATAGTTTACGCAGTCTAGCCTTGTAAGTAACAAGGAAACTAGGAGCTCTCTGCTTCTTTAGATTATTCCATTTTCAGTGTTAAGATGAATTCATGTAAAACTTTCTTTTGCCGGTTTCTTTTGCCGGTTGTATAGGGGTGTGTGTGTATGTATGTATGTATCTATGTGTGAAAGAAGGAAGTTCACAGAATGTGGAATGAAACTGAAATTCACTTTACTGATATCTCCTATCTCTTTGCTTAATTGTCCTATGTATAACAGGGTGAAAGTATCACTCTAAAATTCTATAGAATTGAAAATGCCTGGAGAAGAATTGGCAACGCTGGGTCATATATTTGGTCGCAAGCTCTTTCAGGTCCTGGCTGTGTAACCAAGAATCAATATCAAATCTCATTGTGTTGGCAAACACACAAGTTTGAAAGGCTACAGTGCAACACTGAAAGCACTAGAAGTGCTTGAGTCTTACTGCCCAAGAACATAAAATACGGATTTATTACGTTTAGTGTTTAGAAGAGTTTATATTTCCCTGCATTTCTTGTGGTTTTGTATTTGTGTGCCAAGCATATCACATGCATTTTTTAAACTTGATCCCAGTAACCGTTTGCTAATTGACTGTATGAATCCATTTTCCACCTTCTAATATAACATAACTTCACTGGCCGTTCTCAGGTTGGAGGTTTGGGTTCTTGTTTGTTTATCTGGATTGACTGATACTGGGACTGAACTCTCAGGGGGCCCCTCATGGAAGCAAAGTACAATGGAGCAATATGTGGTTAGTCTGATTCACTCAAACCCGGCGCCTTCTCATCTGTCACACAAGGCACTCTTGCGGTCCCGGGCTCAACAAATTATTATGAAAATGGTTTCACATTTTCTGCCAATGGTAATGTTGCCTGCTTCCAACTTGGGGAAGGATATTTACAGTGTTTCTATCAGTTTGAGTCATATCAGAGCAAAATCAAAGGACTTCCATATCTGCTTACTTTTAGAAGCAATTCATTTATAGCATGCGGGTCATGCCATGCTGGCTCTGATATGGCCTGGTTATTTAAGGCTTTGGCAGCCTTAATAGCTTTGAATTATCTAATGGAAAATATCTTTTAGAAATAGGAAATAGTAAACACTCTGCGAGTAATTCTTACCATGGTGTGGGATTCGATACTGAAAGGGAGAGAAAGTGGTTGCTGCCACATTCAGGGGACTCTGTAGAGAATTTTGTTAAGGCTGGCTCATCAGGTTGATGGAAGGAAATAATACTTATTGAGTGTGCTCTTTGAATTCTCACAACAACCCTGTAAAACAGGTGTTGTTATCCCAGGTTTGTGAATGAGGAGATGGAGGTGGAAGGGGTCAGGAACCAGCGGAGGGATGGCCACGAAGTGGGGCTTCACATCCCAGCAGAGCCGCCACCGCATCCTCTGTCCCTCTGCTCCCCAAGTGGTGTCTATGTAGTCCATTCCAGGTACACGGGAATGGCATTTTAGATGGCAGAGCCTCCTTTAGGGAAGCAGAATGGAGGTGTGAAAAGCTCAGAGTCCCTCCCATCCCTGACGGTGTGACCGTCTTAAGCTTCACCTCCGCATCTATAAAAATGAAGGCAGCCCCCCCAATTCACGTGGTTTTCCATACCCGTGATGCTCGGCTGGGACAAAATGATCAGCGTGGCCACGTCCACAGAGCCCCCTACCCTGGCAGCCACCAAAGAGAATCCCGTGATTGCCAACCCCATTTTTTCTCTCCTCTTTCCTTTAAATAGGGAAAACTGTTTTTCTGGTTGGAAGAGAGGCTCAGCCAGTCAAAATACTAGGGGCAAAGAGAAAAAGACACCTAGATAGGGAGGGGCGAGGGCTATCAGGGGTGACCAGTTCCCGAGGCGGCTGCTTGGGGCTTGAGGGATGAGGGCGGCGGGAGGGTCGTCTTCAGAGCTGCTGGTGTCTAAGTGTTTACGTCCTTTTCAGTGCTTTTCAGAGCCATTAAGGTATGAAATTCCTTTTCTTAAAAGAATTTAAGTTAAATGAATAAGCTGTGCTCTGATTTTAAACCAGGTAGGATTTTAGATTCATAGGGTGTGATAATGAGTAAGACTAAGGATCCGCCAGCGGCGGTGGTGGGCATGCGCGGGGCACGCCCGGTGCCCAGCCCTCTGGATGCGCTCACTCATTTCATCTCAAACAGGGCACGTGTAGCACAGGGCCCCGACATGGCATGTGCTTGGCTGGTGTTCATTCCTGCCCCCTTTCCTCTGGCCCCAAGTCCCAGCACAGGTCGGCCACCTCCTCCACTCTCTCCCCGCTCCTGCTGCAGGTTGGCCTCAACTTCCCCACTGGACGTTGCCCCCTTACCATCTCAGCCTGGGCGAGTAGGAGCCCAGGTGACCTGTTGTGATGTGAAGCCAGTGTACACCCAGGGCCGGTCTGCACGGATGTGTTGCACCGAATCCCATGCCTCTCTCTGGACAGTTAAGAATGTTTGATTGTAAAGATCATGGAGGAAATACATGTGCATCTGCAAACCACTTACTCACCTCCCTCATACGTAATAGTAACTCAGGAGAAGGCTGGTGCTGGTGTTTTTATCCAGCTTAGAGCAGCCTGGACTGGAAACACTGTCTGCTAAGTGGCCTGCTCCAGGCCTGCACATGCCCATCGTGGGGAGTGTGGGGTGTCAGCAACCCCACAGAAGGACAGCTGTGCTGGTCTATGACAGGCATGGAAGGGACTTGTCAACGGGCCAGTCGGAGGTCCCCAAACTGGATACCAGGGAACCTGGACAGAGGAAATTACAGCGACCTGGGATGGAATATGAGGAAATCTGTGTCACTTAGGACAAAGGACTATAATCTTAAAAATATTTATGTTCAGGAACAGCATGCTATCCTGTCGTCTTCCTGGCAGGATGCAAAGGTTGTGGGTTAGCGTGTGGGCTGCCCAGTCACCCAGCTGGGTCATGTCTGGGCTCTGACATCTACTGGGCATTGTGTCCCTGTGGCATGTTCTTGAATCTCTAGTTCTTAGCTTCCTCACTTGTGAAATGGGGTTAATTGTCTTGTTTATGAGCATTTGAGAATTAAATATGAAAACCTAAGCATACTGTGTAAGACTTGCCTGACATCCAGTAAATGCTTAATAAATATCAGTTATCATTATATCTATGCGAAGTTTCTCCTGCTTATATTAATTATGCTGGTTGTAACATTGTAAAAGCTATTTTATTTATTAATTTTTAAATTTAATTTAATTTTTGAAATATAGTTGACATACAATGTTAGTTTCAGATGTATGACAGTGACTGACAATTATATACATCATGAAATGTTCACCACATTAAGTGTAGTTAATATCCATCACCATACAAAGCATAACAATATTATTGACTATATTCCTATGCTGTACTAATCATTCTTGTGACTTATTTTATAATTGGAAATTTGTACATCTTTGTCCCCCTCACCTATTTTATCTTTCTCTGTACCCACTTCCCTCTGGCAACCACCAGATTGTTCCCTGTTTCTATGAGTCTATTTCTGTTTTATTTGTTTATTCATTTGTTTTGTTTTTTAGATGCCATATATAAGTGAAATCAAATGGCATTTGTCTTTCTATGACTCATTTCACTTAGCATAATACCCTCTAGGTCCATCCATGTTGTTGCAAATGGCAATACTTCACATGGCTGTGTAATACTCCATTATATATATGTACCACATATTCTTTATGCATATTGATAGACACTTTGGTTGCTTCCATATCTTGGCTATTGTAAATAATGCTGCAGTGAACATAGGGGCACATACATCTTTTCAAATTGGGGCTTTTGTCCTCCTTGGGTAAATACCCAGAAGTGGAATTATTAAGTTACATGGTATTTCTACTTTTAATTTTTTGAGGATCCTCCTTACTGTTTTCCACAGTGGCTGTACCTTTGGACATTGCCACCAGCAGTCATGAGGGTTCCCTTTTCTCCACATCCTCTCTAGCACTTATTTCTAGTCTTTCTGAGGCTAGCCATTCCGACTGGTATAAGGTGATAGCTCATTGTGTCTTGATTGCATTTACATGATGATGAGGGACGTAGAACATCTTCTCATGTGTCTGTTGGCCATCTGTATGTCCTCTTAGTAAAAGCAATTTTAACTTGTAGGATTATATTAGCATTTCCTAAGTATGTCTATTTTAATGTATATCTCTTAACAGCTCTAACAAGCAATTGGGCAACACACAGAGACCCAGAAGGGCAAGTCACTTGCCTCACACGCCCGGGCGAAGAGCTCAACCGGGTGGTCGCCCTGACCTCTCCTGTTCGTCCGTACGCCTCTCTAAAATAATTTCCCCTCGCTTTTCCAGATAACTGGTAGACTCTCCCAAGTCTCTTGGTGCATTTGGCAGGCTCACACAGTTCGGAGGCCCTGGCAGAGACACGCAGGTGAACTTGGCGTGGGCCGTCTGCAGGCAGGGGTCAGCTCCATGCAGGAAGCTTCAGGGGCTGGACAGGAGTTCCCAGGCCACTCTATGGCTTTTTGTTTGCACACTTGGCAACCCCTTCCTTGAACCGAACCTCGAGTGTGCTCAGACTTAGAGGTTCTTATTGGCTTCTTGGAATCTAGCCCAATCTGGCAGCCTTAACAAGGATGTTAAGTGGGTTTTTGAACACCACCAGCGGTTCCTCTAGAGGAATTGAAAAGAATAATATGTACTGAATCTTGCCTCTTGAGATCTTGTATCACAGGATGGTGTTAGGACTAGGAGTGTGTTTTTTGGTTTGCTTGCCTGGCTCCTCATGGCTTTGCCACTTGTAGAATTTTTTACCTTGGGCACGTACATTGACCTCTCTTGGCATTTAATGGGCATCACCTGTCCAGTGGTGGCAGTGACAGCGTGTCTCCCATACTGCTCTGGCAAGTCCTTAGACGAGCCAAGGTGTGCAGCATGCTTGCCCCCAGAGCGGATCACATGTAAGTGTTCTGCAAAGCTACTTAGTTGTTTGTTTTTCTCTTAACTTCATTGTTTCTCTCTCCAGAGACTAGGCCAGGCCGGCCTGGCATAGGGCTGCACTGGGTCTGAGTGTGGTGGGCGAGTGAGAAGTGCTGGCCCTTCAGCACTGGCCTTGACCTGATGGTGTGTCTTCTCTAAAACTGAAGCTAGGAAGTCAGTGCGCAGTCCTGCTGTCTCCTTTCCTGCTCTCCCATGTGGACGGTTCATCGCTGCCCCAGGGCTGAGCTTTCTCATCTCAAAGCGTCGCAGAGGTGAAAGTCACCCGCCCAGGTGGTGCAGCCAGTCAGTCATGCCCTGTGAACTGTTGCCTAGCACCCACCTCAGCTCTGGCAAGGTGGTTGGGTGGGGGGGGTGCTCACCATTGACAAGGCAGGCAGCTTTTCTGCTACAAGGATGCCTGCCTTTTCCTGGGATGTGCTGGCTGCCTTGTGACTTCCACCATATGGGTTTCCTCTTTACCCGGAACCATGCCGAATTAAGTCCAAGTAACTCACACCTTGCTCCATGGCAGCATTTGAGTAATTTATTTTTTACCAAATTATTGCTCCGTGTGGATTACCATGCTGAATGCGGGCCATAGCAGTGAGTGAAAGAGGGGTTGCCTCCGTGGCCCTGTGCAGCCTGCAGGCTCCTGGAGAGGTGAGGGTGAGCTAGCAAAAGAGGCACTACAATGGACAGAACTGTTGGAAACACATGGGGTACTGTGACGGAGTAAATCACCCCCTTTGGAGTCCCTGGATTCTCCCTTCTTATAGGGAAAATGTTTCAGCTGTGTCTGGTTGACAAGGAGGGAGCCAGTCAAGCCAGGGGTGAGGGAGGTGCCTGGCATGCAGAGGAAGCAATGCGTGCACAGGCAGGGTGGAGGCAAGCTGAGTGCATTTGAGGGTCAGACACTGAGGAGCCCTTGTACTGGGGGGCAACTGGTGGGAGGTGAGAGGGCACGGCTGGGCAGACCTGTTTGGGATTTGGACTTCACTCCAAAGACAGCAGGGACCCATGAAAGGGTTTTAGGCAGAGCAGAGGGGTCTGGCTTTGGGCAGAGGCTGGATTTGGTGGGGCTGGGGAGTGACAGGAGATAAGAAGGCGGGGCCTCGTTGCCTGGCTTACTGCAGAATTTCCGGAGGGCAGACAGGCCATGGCCAGGAGTGGAGTGCTGGAAGTGGGAGTCGGCAGGAGCAGAGCCGTTGGGATAGTTTTTAACGGTAGAATCTGTAGTGCAGCATGACGGGTTGAATAGAGAGGAGAGAAAAGAGAAGGGTGGCTGTTAGATTTCTACCTTGACCATGAGTGGGGGACGGTGCCATTTATTGATGACCCTGGAAACCAGCTGCCGTGTCTCCCTTTTGTCGGTCGCTGCCCTGCTCTCTGTCCAGAGCCGAGCCTTTCCAGGCAGAATACTGCTCTCTCCCAGGCAGTGTGCGGTGCATGAAGGTCTAAAGATTTTGTTTGATTGGGTTGACACAAACCTCTGCTCTTACCAAACTGTTGTGCTGCTGGCTGGACATTGCTAATAATATTGGGAATAAAATTAAAAATAATATTAGCATCTGATGTTCATCAAGCCAGTACTGAAGATTTTGTAGGCATGATATTCATCAAAGACTTATCACCAGCTCAGAGTTCGGGGGTCATTATTTCCATTTTGCAGAGGAGCAAACCAAGGCTTGAGTTGACTGATTAACCAGCCAAGGCCACCAAAAAAAGTGCCCAGTAAGGGACTGAAGTCCACGTCTGCAGGCCCAGAGCCTAAGCTCTGACCCAAGAGGCAGAGTCATTCCACATGTTCTGGAAGAATTCTCCTTTCCCCTCCCCTGGAAGTGGCAACACATTGTTAATCCACATTACTTCAGAGGGGTTTTCCGTAGTGTCCTTCCAATCAGGCTGATTAATTTATGAAAGAGAGACAGTTATGCAAGAGTGACATTGCTCCTGATCTAAGTGGTTTCTTGTTTACTCATGCAACATTAGAAAGTACCCTATAAATCAAAAAGTTGTAAGCCAGGTAGAGGAAATAATGTTTCTTGATGACTTGGTGAGATACCCTAAATTCATTTAAACAGCATCATATGCAAAATTCTTAAGGATTAGAGAGAGAGAGAATGATTTTCTCATTTAGTTAAAGCATGTATTAGCCTTCAGGTAAACATGGTAATGCCGTCCTATGGAAAAAGAGTAAATAGCAGTAATGATAAGGAAATCATATGCGGAGCATCAGTGATTAGAAGCAGCTCCTGGGGCCTCCCCAGGGAGGTAATGATAAGATGCTCAGGCCTGGAAAACGTTCATTATGCCTCTTTCTTCAAGAGAGTAAGTCTCATGACTTGAGTCTTAACACCTTGACTTTGGGAAACGTTCTCATCCCAAAGGGATAGTGACACTGAAGCTGTCACTGAAAGTAGCAAATCAGGTACCACTTTCCCTTAGGAGCCTGAGCAAGGGGTGTGGTGGCAGAAGGAGTAACCAGATCATTTTTGACTGTCAGTGGTCAGGTCCAGAGAAGTGTTCAAAGTTTAGAAGCCCCATCCACAGTGTCAGTTACCAAAATAAGGGCATTGAAGGAGTGTCATCGGTTAGTTATTTGTTAAACCAAGGTAATCATTAGCTTAAATGAAGTTTCATTAAGGTTATGTACTCATTAAGTATAAAATGGCTCGAAAAAGCTTAACTATCATCATTTCTTAGAATAACTCAAATCTTGGCTAGGGTGGTTGACTTTCACCCTTGCGTAACAAGCAATCAGCATTTAATTAGTTGAGCACTTTGATGTGTTGATTAGAGCACATTTAGGACGTGAATATGGATGACATTCTTTAAGCAAAGCTTCAGCCGCTGCTTTTCTAAAACTTCTTGTCCAGCAAGTTTCAAAAGCTCACAATGAATATGGATGTCAGTGATTATTTATAGAATAATTCTTCTATTCCCATCCTTAGCCTTTACAAAGTTATTTTTGAGTTTACTGTGACCTGATTTTTAATTCCAGGAAAAGAACACTTTGTTGTTATTTTCCCTTTCAGAAGCTGAGCTCCTTAAATGAAGGAGACATCTCGGCCTCTGAGCATCTAACTTATTTACAAGTGCAGGAAATGATTTTGAACTCCAATAAAGCCTCTAAATGCCGCTCAATACAATTTTTGCTCATTGCTTCCTCTGGAGCTCTTATGTATGCTGGAAACACAAGAAATTGCTATGTCACCTGCATGTGTGTGTGTATATATTCTTGTACATCTGTGTCAGGATGCATAAATGAGGTCTCAAGCGGAGCCAGATACCCCTTGTCCTGAGCTCGATCTGGCTTCCCTGGTTTGTCACACTGCACGATGCCTTCTGGTTTCCCCTTTTATTTCCAATACAACAAGCACATTTCTTTAAAAATTAAATGTGTATTAGCAGTATATTCTCATGACAGATGTTTTGTCCAGACTATGAACAAATAGACAACCATACCTTCCCTTCTATTCTTTCTTCATTTCTCTTTCTCTTTTTCACCATCCTGTGACTTGCTTTTCCGGTGTCGAGATTGGAAGTTGTGAGGCTTTGCTGCAGCTACCATTGTGGGCTGTCATTAGAGGCTGAGGCGTCACAGTGAGATCGGGATTATTTGGAAATGATGGCATCCAGTGATGCGGAGCCATGTTCTGCTCTCATAATTGGCAGCATATTGTGCTGTGAGGCCTTCAGTGTCCCTGTGCAATGGAGTGTCCAGGCACCGAGGGGCTACTGGGCAGGGAGCCCAGGCGTGGGGGCCACATCTAGGCCTCTGCTGAGTTGAGGGTCGGGAGGCCCTTTGTGCTGCAGCTTCCATCTGTATGTAAGCCACATGGATCTTCTCTTTTTATGGTCCTCTCCTTGGAATGGAACTGGCTATATTTGTCACACAGATTCTTTAGAGCCGAGGGAGTGTTGCTGTCATGAAAATCATGGAGCAGAGGAGACAGTGTGCGCCACTACTGTAGCCTTTGTTGAAGTTGGGCTTAAGCAATCTTTCTCACGGAGGGTATACATTTACCTTTTAGCTTCTTTCCATTTTTCTAAGGGAAAGCTTATATTCCCCTATTTGTTCAAATCAACTGTGCACATGCAGTATTTTTAAATGTTAACACTAGATTTGGCACCCAGGCCTGGATTACATCCCAAGTGTGGTATCTCTGGGACTTAGTTAATAAGGTTCTGTTTATATCAGCAGGGAGAATATTAAAATTCTCCCCAAAACAGCTTGAAATGTTACAGTGGCTTTGTTTCTGAGGCATAACAGCAATGAGGCACGTTATTAATTTAGAAACAGCTAAGTAGAGGCTGTCTTCCTCCCCCGTTAGAATTAAGTGATGAGAATGGGCATTTGTAAAATTCACTGAATGCTCTCTGGGGATGCTTATTAAAATCCTAACATTGTCCTAGGGTTTTGTAGCAGATTCATTATCAGCTGTAATCTGATTAGGACCACTTTGTTTTGTGATCACCATGCCTTCTGGGGGACCCCCGCGTGTGCACGCTGTTTCTCTGCTGGCCCAGCCTTTCTGGTCTCTTGTTCTGATGAATTAATTCCACCCCTTTCCTGTCAATCAGAGACTTCACTCGCTGCCTAACTCGGGGTCAGGCATGGTCTTGCTGATGTCCTTTTCCCCTTCCTGGGCCAACTCAAGAGAACAGTTGCCTTGATGCCTACATTGTCCCTTTTCATTTTTTTCCCAAGAAAATTACATTTGGAAGACACCCACTGCAAGTAACCCGAGTGGGGCTTGCATAATCAATCCTGTTTCTATTCGTAGGTGACCATCTCAGCCCCTCAATTCGTATTCTCAATGTTGTACACAGAGGCCTCCTTATATTATCTGTTCTGGATTCAAATTCCAACCTGCAGGAGCTTCCTAACTACTCTATGCCTCTACTTCCTTGTCTGTAAAAGAGGGATTTGTTCATCCATCCACCTATTCACCCATTTGTTCAGTGAGTAGCCAAGCACCTATTTGCCAAGCCCTGCTCGTTGACTGTAACTACAGTAGGAAGCAGACAAAATGCCTGCCTTCGTGAGCGTAGTTTCTGGTGAGAGACAATTCGACAGTCAAGCTAAATAAGTAAAATCTGGAGTCTGTGAATACAGGTACCAAAGAGGAAAATAAGACAAAGGAAAAGAATGTGGAATGGGGAGTTGATATTTTATTTTTTATTTGGAGAGGGGCTGTTGACATTTTCAGGCCAGGGAAGGTCTCCCTGAGCAAAGCCCAGGTCGGGGTGGGGAGTTGCAGGAAAGGGCATTTGTAGAGAGGGTGCAGCAGGCAGAGAGGCCCCAGGGAGGGTGTGTGCTTGCCCGAGGGATGGCAGGGATGTCTGGAGGAGAGTGAACAGGGGCAGAATATTAGGAAATGAGAACAGGAGGTGACAGGCCCTACAAACATGGTGTGGGCTCCGACTTTCCATTGAAGAGGGTCAAAGGGAAGAAGCCAGGAGATGGTTGCTCTGGGGCAGGCTGGGGCACCGGGGGCTTAGGCCAGGGTGGTGGTAGAGGGGGCAGTAAGATGGTTGAGTTCTGGCTGTATGTTGGTGGATCTGATGATGGACTGTGGTGGGAGGGGACTGCAGGAATTGCTGGTTTGCTCGGGGAAATTCAGGAATTCACTCTGAGACATGTTAGGGGTTCAGTTGTTCATTGTTGGATAGACGGGCCTGAGTATCGGGGAAGACATCCGATCGGACATGGGAAGGGGTTGAGAGTCATCAGCCTGTGCTTGGTGTTTAAATCATGGTATCGGATGAGATCATTTTGGAGGGAGCACAGGAAGAAAAGCAAAGAAGTCTGATGACGAAGACTAATCGACCAAGACTAATCTCCAACATTCAGAAGTTGGGAAAATGAGGAGGAAGCACTGATTAGAGGTAAGAGGAAATCTCTAGAAAGGCGGAGGAAAACCGCGACCCATGTAAAGAAAGTGTTCAAGGAAAAGAGAGAGATCGTCTGGCTTAAATGGGGCTGATGGAACGAGTAAAACAAAGACTTACAACAGACAAGGTTTAGGTAGTAGCCAGAGATACCTGAGAAGCATCCTGGACACGTCAGCTTTTTGCTCAGTAAATTAGCTCTCTGGTGACTCAGGTAGCCCAGCAGGCTGTTTGCTGACAACGTGGCCTTTAGAGAATATACACGAAGAAAAAGAACGACGGCTTGGAAGAGAATCCACGCAGGGAGGTGAGATGGTGTTAATGATTCCGGAGACACATGTCAGACTGACGCCATGTTCTTCCGCAGCACTGGGGATTAACACGCATGCCCAGGCTGGCTCTGTGACAGGCAGCTGTCATCCGAGGGATGACAGCAATGTCTCGTGTCCTTGGGGTCACCTTGTGGCGGGATCCGTGGCTCAGGCTCTGAGGAAGAAGACTTTTTTCCCCTTCAGAGCTCAGTGTGGATGATGTGAAATTCAATGCACAAACCAGTGGACTAGATTCTGCCAGCCAGGACTAAACCTTGATAGTTACTTGCAGGTCTTTGGTGTATGGTTGCAGCGGCGTCGCACAGAGGGTGTGGAGACTGCGCTCTGGGACGTTGAATAGCTTACCTGGGGCCAAACAGCTGTTAGGAAGGGGTGCTGAATTTGAATCCATTTAATGAGTACTTATCTCCTACTCCACATTGCCTCTCCATGAAAATATATTACTGTGATAATCAGAAAAGAAAAATCTTAACCTTTTTTTAAGGAACGCTGTGTGTTCCCAAATTTGATTTTTAAGCTTATCTGTTTTTTGTGGAGAAGTAGTATGGGGATTTTTCTTTCTTAATGGAAACTGAAATTCGAGTATCTACTCCGTGCCAGACGTGCCACACACATTCTCTGATTTGTCTTCACGGCAGCCTTGGCTGGTAGGGGTCAGGACTCTTGTCCTGACTTCGCGCGTGAGAGCGCTGACCCAGAGGGGCACAGGGGCTTCCGTGTGGTCACGCAGCCAGGGCTGGGCAGAGCTGGGGCTTGAAGTGATCCTGTTTCCTTCCTAAGCAGGCACTCTCACACTTCATCTCAGAGTGCCATGATGGTTCTGTGAGTGTTTTCTGAGCAGAGTGGAGCAGAATCAAGCCCCAGCCTAGGTTTTGGGTGTGCAATTGGAGAGATTCATGCCCTAGGTGGGTTCTGGAGGCGCTGCGGGATCAGCGGGTTTTCCACAGTGGTCCTCCACAGGACCCCGGATCCCAGCTGTGTTGCTGAGATCAGGTGACAGTACCTCTCCTGGGTACCCTGCCTGAAACATCGTCTCCGGGTCACAGCACAGCCTGAGTCACCCTCATCACCCAGCTTCCTCCAGCTGCTCTGGCCAATTATTTTCATTGCTGGATGTCATTTTTCCTGAGGTGAGATGGGGATGGACTCAAGAACTAGACCAACTATTGCAAACCCCTGGAGACCAAGATTCCTTGACTCAACAAATACACAATAAGTGCCTAGTGCATGCTGGACACCCTTGTATTGACCACACAGTGATGACAAAAACAAGCACAGTTTTTGCTGTCCTGGAGCTTACAGTTTGGGGAGGAGACATATTATCAAGCAATCATAAAAGCAAGGGTACCTTTAAACAGTGCCAAATTGTGCTCTAGAAAGTTAAAGAAGGAAGATTTGGCATACTTAGGGATGATCTGGGAAGGCTTCCCAGAGGAAGTTGCATTCAAGCTGAAATTTAAAGGAGCTGAGTATGACAGCAGAAAAGGAAGAACATTGAAGCCGTAAGAAACAGCATATTTAAATGCCCCCTTATGGAAGGTAGCAGGGTAAGTAAGGGGGTCAAAAGAAGGCCAGAGGGCAGAGAGCAAGGAGAAGCCTGGCAGGAAATGGGGCAGAGGGATGGCTGGGGCCAGACCACACCAGGCCATGCAGAGCCCCTAGGGAGCACTGCCATGGCCCCGTAGCCGTAGGAGCCCACCAGAAGGTGCTCAGGAGCATGTCGGTGGTGACAGGTTCCTACTGTGGGCAGCTCCCCGTGGCTCCATGTAGAGGATGCATTGGGTAAGGAGGGCAGAGATTGGTGCTTGCATTTGGGAGACTGCCACCCCAGATCGGGCTCGGGGTGGACCAGGAGGGAGTGGTGCTGGGATGCGGACAGGTAGATGAACTCGGTGTCGGGATGGAGCCCGAGGGACTGAAGGCGTGACTGAGGAGCTGCGGTAGTAGAGGAGTTTCCAGGCCCCCTGTTTCTGAGCATCCTCCCCAGAACAGCATTGTTCCGGGCCCACAGTACCCCTAACGTGGTGGACTTTGGGGCACTTGGTGACCTAAAGGAGTAACTCTCTTCCCTCAGGAATTTTTCCCTCCCCTTGGGCTGAGTCACCTTACCCACCTTAGTGCCCCCCCCACCCCTTCAGATGCTGGGTGCAGGTCCAGGCTGTCACCTGTGCTTCCGACCCACCAGCTATAGGTAGGGGGTTCCAATGACCCCAACTTGGGTTTGATTAATTGGCTACAGTGCTCAGAGAACTCAGACAAACCTTTTACATAGTCGGTTACTGGTTTATTATAAAGGGACGTACCTCAGGAACAGGCAGCTGGCAGAGATGCAGAGGGCAAGGCCTGGGGAAAGGGCAGAGCGTCATGCTCTCGGAGCATCACCCCCCAAATCTGTGAATGTTACCAACCTGGCAGCCCTCTGAGCCCAGTCCTTTGGGTTTTTATGGAAGCATCATTGCATAGGTGTGGCTGATTAAATCATTGGCCATTGGTGCCTGAACTCAGTCTCCAGCCCTCTCCCCCATCCCAGGTCTGCAGGTGGGGCTGAAAGTTCCAACCCTCTAATCACAGGGTGTCTCTGGGCCACAACCCCCATCCTCAGGTGTTTTCCAAAAGCACCTCACTAACATAACAAAAAGACACTTTAATCCCTCACCACACTTAGCAAATTCCAAGGGTTTTAGGAGCTCTGTGCCAGGAGTGGGGTTGAAGACCAAATTTTAGTTGTTACTATAAATCACAGCATGACACAGGAGTGCTGTGTGCCTGCATATTGACACCCACCCAGGGTGCTGAGCCCTGCATCCCTAGCTTGGAGGCGCCTCTACCAGCCACCCATGGAGGGATGTTACCCCTGGTGCTTTCAACCAGCACATACTCATAACTTTCTTCTCATTTCCAATTAGAGTGGGCGGTGAACTTGGCTGGGCTGAGTCACTTCCCAGAGCAAACAGTCCGGGTGATGATTGACCTAAAGCCATGCTTTGGAACTGTGGGCAACCCTTACATCAACCCATGCCCCCTGGCAGCTGTCCAGGTTCCAGGCTGACCCACTGTAGCCTTGAACCAAATAGGGCCATCATGCCTGGGCCCACTCCCCCACCCCCACCTCTTCCTCTGCCTCCTGACTAGTGGGGATGACGGTGTTTTAAGATACCTTTTAGAAAAAAAATTGATGTTGGTAAAACCGGAGCACTGCAAAGTTATCTTTTAAGTGTCTGTGAGATTCAGGTAAGTTGCTAATTGCCTGTATCAAGGCGAGTTGGCAAGGGCGTGCCCATGTAAGAGAGCCTACGTGGAATCCAAACACTCAGGTGGACAGAGGATCATTGGGAAACGTATAGTTAAGGCTCCGCGGGAGATACTGGGGGCCTGTGCACAGGTGTGGGGGCTGCAGGCAGTGAGGGAAATTAAAAGGGGGGCAAATCAGTTTATTCACCTCAGGTGTTTAAGAGGGTCATTTTACATTGTTCAAGTGAGAGGAAAACAAAGTGATGGATGACCCCTTGGCTGCATGGAGGGTTTAATCACAGACTGCTGCCAGGCCGTTCTGTCTTCCTAATTCTTGTACTGGACGTGGGGGGGAGTCTGAATTGCATCGGGTAGAGAGTGTGGCTGCTCTTGGCATTTTGTTTGCATTGTGGTTAAACCTGTCAACCTAGTACGGGACAGGGGTATGCATTGTGGGCATCCTTGATCAGGAAGCTCTGACCAGAAATGGGGCATCACCTGCTGGGGGGATCACATGGGATCTTTCTGCCGAGTCGTGGAGCTCCTCTGGACCTGGGACGATGGTGGTCAGCAAGGACTCTAAGGCAGAGCAGCGAGGTCTACCCTCCTGGAGGGGCTTCAGCAGCGGCTGGGGTAGGGAGCAGGGGTCTCGGGGCAGTGGAGGCTGTGGAGGGAAGGTGGGAGCAGGAGCAAGGCCAGATCTGCTCTGTGAACGCCTGGAGGGAGGGGCTGTCCCCCTCTCCCACCTGCCCAGTGCCGGGTGGCACGTGGCTGAATCTGGTAAAAGCAAAGACCATGTCATTGCTTACCGCTCCACCCACATCTCTGCATGTTCCATCTGCTACTGTCTGTGGCAGTGCCACAGTTCCACTGACAGGCCATGGGTTCTCTTCCTCCTGGGCCCTTGCACATGCTGTTCCCTCTGTCTGAAACACTGTTCCATTCCCATCCTCTGGCTAACACCCTCTCATGCCCACTCATGTCTCAATTTCCCTTGGGAAGACTTCCCAGCTGTGAAGAGGGTGCCTAGGAGCACCCTGTCTCCCCTGCTGTGCCCTTCCCATGTGTTCCTTGCTGCTCGGCTGCTAGACTGTGTTTCCTGCACCTTGAGAGCCGGGCACAGCGCCCCATGCAGTCGAGACCTAATACCCCAGTAACTAATGTGACTGGCCTCTATGCAGCTTCTCTCTGTTGGGTGATGAAGAAAGTGTCATTGATTCTAAAGCTTGAGGGAAAAGAAGCTGCTGTCAGAGATGCTGTCAGACTCTGCCCCTGCTCTCTGGGAATATTCAGTCTGAAACAGACACGTTGGCATACCAGGTACTATGAGTTAAATGAGCCATTAAGCAGTTTCCCATTCTGCACCACAAAGTGAGGTACCCCTTTGGGGTGTGGGGGCAGGAGAGCTGTGCAGGGGCCTCGGGCTGCCTCTGGGAGAGGAGAGAAACCCAGGGCCGTTGGGGGCAGGGGTAGCCTGATAGGTTATCTACACGATGGCACTGTCATCTCCCCCATTATCATTTCCACACTATTAAATCTGCCTTTCCTAACATCTCCTTGGAGGGGAAATAAATTACAGCACCCTGTACCTATAGCCCACTGCGTTATTACCACTAATGTAACTTCTCAGGAGCAGCCAGGCGCTGTCCCTATTTCATAGCCATTCGCATCCCCAAAGCTATATAAAGCTATCAAGTATTCATGGACACCACTAGACCTTCCATTTTTCTTTGCTGGTGGTACCCAAAGGTTTGAGGGCAGGATTAAGCTCGGGTTGCATTTCTACTTGGGGCTTCAGTTCTATCCTTACATATCCCATTAATTAGGTTATTTCATCAAAGGCATGACTTATGAAGGAGTTCCCATGATGTGCTGCGGTGATGGCCCAGTAGGGGTCTGGGAGATGGCTTGTCTCGCCTCATTTGGGAGAGAATGGTGCTAGGGCTGGTGGGCTCCGGATGCCCCCAGGCTGGCCAGATGTTCCTCCTCCAGTGCCCTCTGCCTGCTCCAGCGCTTCCACCACCCAGTTACTCTAACCGAGAAAGTGGAATCAAAATGCCTGCTGCCCACCCGTCAGCTTCCACCTCCCCTAAACATTCCGTCAACAGCCCAGGCCTGTCAGGTCACCTCCAGGACACACGTGGAGTCTGTTCACCTCTCATCACCTCCACTGCCACCCCTCTCTCCTACTGCCTCGTGTCTGGCAGGAACCTGCTGACTGGTCCACCTGCTTCCTGTCCTGCCCACCCTGCTCCAGTCCCTTTGTCACACAGCCATCAAGTGACACTTTGTAACAGATACATCTAAAAATATACCTCTGCATCTGCCTACCAGCTTTAGCCCAGCCCCATTGGCTTCAGATCATTTACTCAAAGAAACAAAACAACCTAGATTTTGGTAGCAAAGATCCTACCATTGCCCTTCCTGGATCTCATTCTGTTCTTTTCTCCCCAGAGGTTAACTGAGATCCTGAGTTTTTCATGCCCACGTTTATGTCTTTACTATGTAAATATCTGTAAGTAAACATCCATGCTGCTGTTTCGCATTCCCTAATGCTCATATAGGTGCTATCACACTGTGCTTTTTAAATCTTATTTCTGAGGTTTATCCGTGTTGATTCACATGGTTCTAGCTCCTTCGCTGTAGCTGCTCGGTGGTAGTCTGTTGTACACACAATTTACTTGTCTATCATACTGTTTTTGGATATTGAGTCATTTTTTCAAGTATAAATCAGATTGTTTCACCTTTGCTTACAACCCTCACAGGGCCCTGAGAGGAGGCTGTTCCAAGCCACGTGGTCTCTGCTGGCTGTGCCCATGCCTCGGACTGCACAGCTCGATGCAGAAAGACGTGGGTGGGAGGCGGCCTCCGGAGTGGGAGGGCTCTTACAGGCTAACTCCTTTTCTTTATCCCCGCCTGGCATGGCTGCTCTTGGTGGGTGACTGACACTGGACTCCATTGCCCTGGGCTTTAGGTCTAGGTAGCCGGGCTTGGACTCCTTTGCCAGGCTTTTTCATAGGCTGGGGTCTCCAGGGAGACTCACAGCCCTTGATCCCTCTAGGACACAGACCTGGGAGGGAGTCTCTCTGAGCTGTTTTTCATACTACTCTCTTTTTGAGCACCTCTCCTTATAGCTCTCTTCCATAAAACAGATTGTGAGCTTCTTGCAATGCAAACACTGGGAATTTTCTGGAGCCCAGCACCTCAGCTTTAAGACTCACAGACTTTAGGGTCTGCTCTCTACCTGCACTGTCTCCAATGACCTTGTGTAAAGGCAGTGAGACATAGTGGGTAAGCAGTGTGGGTAGCTCGTAGAAAGCCTATTTTCCGTAATGAAAAAGTTCCAAGCTCATTCTACCAGAGAGGCCGTTGATACTGTGTAGGTCCTGGAAGGGTATGATTGACTTTTTGATACTACCAGTCAGGTTCTACAGTCCTTAAAAAGGAAATTTGTGATCCATGCAATGATTTTAAGCCACCAGATGAAACCCAGCTTAGTTTGAATGAAGGTTTAAATGCCCCAAAGCCAAGGACATCAAACTGCTCAGCTTAGCCCCGGAGCATGCTGAGTCGTCGAGTCCACTGCAGCAGGGTCTCTATCATAGCTCAGGCCTTCTTTAGATACAGGTGGGTGTGAGGTGCTGAGGTCTGCCTACAGATGATTGCCAAAAAGGGGATAGAAAGACAGGAATGTAGTATTAACTGAGGACTTACTGTGTGCTTTGAAAGCCACATGTTAACTTACTTATTCTTAATATGCTTCTCATTTATGGAAGCAGAAACATTCAGAGAGATTAAATACCTTGTTCAAGGTCACATGGCCAGGAAGAGCTGGAGTTTTTCTTCTGTGCCTGTAGGTCCTGGCCCTCTGCAGCCTTAAAATGGGAAGGTAAGACAGGAATCAAGAGAGAAGAGGGAAACATTCTTCTAGAACATTCTTTCCTCAGATGCATAGTCAGGACACAGACCCTGGGCTCTTTCAAAGCGCCCTTCTCCTGTCCTGGGTGGGCTTCTTTTATAAGACTCTGCAACAGGAAGACCCCCACAATGAATTCTCCTTGGTATACTTCAGATATATATATATATATGGCACTGTGTCCATTGACTGGGCTGAAGAAGGCCCTGGGTAGGGAGGGCAGGATCTGACACCAGGCCTGCCCAGCCCTGGATCTTATGCAAGAGTGGGGAGGGAAGACCACGGGTATATGGGGTCATGAGCCTCCTTAAGGGAAACAGTTGATCAAGCTTCCCTGGGCTGTTGCATGCAGGCTGATGGATGGTAGAAGTGTGGGAAGAGCCTCTAGGGCATGGGATGAGCGAATGAGAAAGTCCTGAAATCTTGGGAGTGCAGAGTGTAGTCAGAAAATGGCAGTTGGATGTGGCTAGAGCCAGGAGCGGGTTGGGGACAGGTAGCCTGGGCTGTGTCACGAAGCCCTTGGCCACCATAAGGAGGGTGCCTTCCATCCTTTGCTGTGAGGTGACCGCGTGCCCCAGGATGCACTGTGAACTTGCCCGGACTGACGCTCACCTTGTAGGGTAGGACTTCCTCCCCTGCAGATGCAGCCAGGTGGGAGAGCTGTCACTGCCACACAGCCCTGTGTCTACCCTGATGTACAGAAAGGTGACAGTCTGAAAACTCATGTTCTTGGGACATGATTCCTTTGACTAATTTATGCTAATGACATGGGATGCCTCCTAATGGATCACACCCCCTTGTGTGTCATGGCACCACCCTGGCAGCTCTGTCGAGGGCATCCACAAGGGGGTCCCTCAGGTGGCTGTCAGGAAGTGATATGAGTGGCTTTTCCAGGCCCCCCCAGAACTCCATATGGAGTCCTGTTTTTACCATATTGTGTTTTAATGGTTTATGTCTTGTCTAGAATTGACAGCCAGTGGGAACATACCCAGAGGGAGGGGGCCTTTGTGTCCACAGTGCCCAGGACCCAGCGGGTGCTCAACGCGTGTATGAGTTACAGATAGCTCATGAGGGCAGGTTGGAAGGTGGACTGGAGGGAGACGAAGCCTGAACCCAGTGAGGCCTCACTAAGGAGGTAAATCAGATGCGAGACTATGATGGGGTGGGGGCGGGGAGCTGGTGGGGGGCTCAGCAGGTAGATGATGCTGTGTGGGGCTGCAGGGGATGAAGAAAGAAAGCACAGATGCTAAGGTTCTGGATGGGATGCCTGAGGGGAACACAGAACAGGTGGCCTGGGGAGAATCAGGCTAAGGTGAGTGTAGGGCAGCCTAACTGTCACATTCCTTGTGGACGGTCCTTGGGATGAGGGGCCACAGGCCCCTTGGGCAGGTGGGCCTGGTGCTCAGTGGTGAGGTTGGGCCTGGACAAGTGCCAGGCGCCATTGGCATTGAGGAGCCACGGGGGAGTGGTGGGCAGAGGGTTGCTGTGCCCTCCCAGGGAGGAAGGAGTTGGTGAAGGAGGGTCAGGAGGGGATGCTTAGGAGCAGCAGCCAGGCAGGCATGGAAGCAGGAGGAGAGCGCGCAGGCCCCGGAAGTGCCAGCCTGGCAGGTTGTCCGCTGGGGTGAGCAAAGGCACAGTGTGGCAGGAGCCATAGGCAGAGGCGCCCTTGGGAGGGAGGGGGGATGTGGTCAGGGGCCCAAGGGGGCCAAGCACCGAGCCAGGGGAGGACTCCATGGTGGCTTTGGAGCGAGTGGCCTCGAGGTCACTGGTCTCCCGGTCAGAAGAGATTTTGTGGTGGGAGATGATAGACAAGGAAGCCCAAGGAGGGCCCAGGCCACGGCACCAGTAGGAACAGAACAGGCACAGAGGGGGCCTCGTTCCCTTCCTGGTCCCTCCCCAGACTGGGTACCTGGGGGTTCTGAGACAGGGAAAAGGATGCAGAGAACCTGTGGCTCACAGACCAGGATCTCGTTGGCCCTGCATGGCTCAGATTAGCCCTTGTTAAAGGCTGATGCAGCAAATCACCTTCCTGAAGTTCCTACTAACTGGCCCATCCTCCAACCCCATGCCCTCTGCCCCTTTCCCAATGTAGGCAGGGCCAGGGGCAAGTTCCCTGGGTGACCCTGTCCAGTTTACCCAGGGCCTTGAAGATGTTTTCTTGGAGTGAATCAAGTCCTTGACCACAGGTGCAGTCCAAGCAGATGGTTGACGCAAGAGCATTAGCTGTTATGTAGCTATTCCCACCCGGAGGAGCCGGGGGAGGGGAGGCTGGTGACAGCATTCTGCCCAGCCTGCCAGGCCTCTGTGTGAACACCAATATCACTGCTCCACAGACTCCCTCGAGAAGATCGGTCCTTCCGCTGGTCCACTCAGTGCCGTCTGCTCTGCCGGGTGCTGGAGATAACAGTGGTCAGCAGGATGGAAAGCCCACCCGCAGAGTAAGCACAGCAGGGTTAAGTTCCCTGAAGGGAATGTGCAGCTTAGGGTGAGGAGAACAGACGGGACGGGGTGGTCAGAGTGGCCTCTGAGTGGAAGACCTTGGAGATGAGACTTGGGGGGTGAGGGCGAGTCGGCCTGAGACGGTCCCGAGCAACAGGGCCATGAGAGGAGCAGCGACCCCCAGGCCTTCCGGAGAGACGGGTCTTGGGATCCCCTCAGAAGTGAAGGGGCCATTGAGGGTGAAGGCGAGGAGGGCGGGGAGGGGTGCAGAGGGGCCTGGGGAGACTGCTGCCGACACACCTCTGCCCGATTCTCGCGAGGAAGTCCGCTGTCTTGACGGCATTTGCCTTCCACGGTCATGCCCTGAACAGGGAGCTGGGTGTTGATGTGGCTGCCCTGGTGTTCTCTGCACGGGGCTGTGAAGGGCAAGAAGCCTCTCGTTTGATTTCATGGCTTACGGATTTATGTGTTGATTTTTATTTGAAGCCCTGCAGAGCTCCCGCCAGCAGCTCCGAGAGGGGCTCTCACCTTCTCCCAAACTGACGGGGCTGCGGGCCACGCTGGGCGGCAGATGCCAGGGCCTGAAGGGACGCCTGGGGGCTTGGAAAGGTGGCAGCTTGCCTGGGCCAAGAGTAACCTGTGAGGGGCCAAGGGGGAGGGGCCTTCCGTGTCTGGGCGCCAGCATCAGTGGAGCCGCGCGGCTCACACGCTCCCGCACCAGGCTTTTGCCCGCCTCAGCGGCCTCCTCTGGCTCTGGCTATCTGAGTCATATCTGCTTATGAGCCTATTTTGTTAGCCTCCTAAACACAGCTGTGTACCCTTGGGAGAAAGCTGTGCCCCAGACACTCACTGAAGAATGCGCACTTACTTTTCTTAGAATTAAAGAAGCAAAGCTCTGTTTTAAAACTGATACAGTTTGGTCAGTCCTAGCCTTTCTGTTGGTGGTCACTGGACCAAATCCTAAGGCCACACTGCTGTCGCACGGTAATGGCGACGATCGTAGTAGCATACAAGCATTGGATAGGCGTCAGGTGTCAGCCAGTGTGCTGAGTGGATTGTCTTCCCTGGGGCAGATCCTGTTCCTAGCTCAGTGTTGCTAGTAAGCACCGCTAAAGCACAGAGAGGGCTTAGGGACCTTCTCAAAGTCACCCAGCTGAGAAATGGTGGAGCGGCGCGGTCTGACTCTCCGCCTTTGTGCCTTCCAGTCTGCGGGTGAGGACGGGGGTCTGCATAGCCGGCAAGAGCTAGATATTGGACTCAAACGCCAGTCCTTTAAGTTATTCTTTTGACTTAGAATTGAGGCTCTCTCAGCCTTTCCTGAGCTCCCTGAAGGCCCTCCACGTTCTTTGGGTCCCTCAAGTCCCAGAGCGGAAGCTCTTAGGTCCCATTCCCAACCAGTGCCACAGAGTCCCCTGGAGAATGACCAAGTGCAGAATGGTGGGCTTTGTGCCAAAATTCTGACTTCAGGAGTTGAGGTGCAGGAATCTGTGCTGTGCGGCTGGGTCTGAGAAAACCCCAGACGCTTACACTGGGAATAATGGTTTGCAGGCCACGACGTCTTATGTGTCCCTTTCCTGACTTTTCCCCACCGTTCCTCCCTGTGCAACCCCGTGCAGGCCGCTGTCTCGCTGAGTGCAGACTTCCACACCCACTCACTCCCCTGGCCAGATGCTCAGGAACTGGGTATTGTTCCTCTTGTTATCCACAATCTCTGCCCCATAGTGAGTACTCCAGAAAGGTCCGTGGGATTAAGAAGGGATTGAAAGGATACGTTTATATCTAATGAAATCTGGGTTGATGTAGTTCCCAGTGGTTCTCCACTAAACTGCTCATGTTCTTCACTAAGTCTCCATGAGAATGGAAGACCTGGGCCTGGAAGGTGTTTGGCCAGAGTCCAGGGCACCTGGGTCCAGAGAGTAGGACGTCTGGAGGGTAGGAGCTTAGCTTGATGGCGCTGGCTGGCTGGAGACCTGGCCAGCTCTTGGCTGAGCCCCTGCAGCAGGCTGGTACCCCCTTGCCAGGCAGTGTGATGGGTCAGGCCATTGCTGGCCTCAGGGACTTCACATTCGGGTGGGAAAGACCCAGGAAGAAAAATGTTGGTGCAGAGATGAGGTGTGAACAGGGAGGGCATTCCGATGAGGGCTCTGAAGTCCAGACTGGAGGGTAGGGCGACTCAGACTATGTCTCTGTGACCTCCAGCAAGTCACCCTCTCTGGTGTCCCTCATTATAGGACAGGGGTTGTAATAGTGCTGTCATATACATGCAGTAAATGCTGACAGATATTTGTTGAATGACTGGGAGCTGAGTCACTGTTCAGGAAGAGCTTCCCAGAGAAGGGGATGTCTGAATTACATTTGGAAGAACAAATGAAATTTGGCCTGGGGAAGAAGGGTGCTTCAGGAGGCAAGAACCACAAGCACGAAGATGTGCATGGGTGTGTGGAATGTGAGGGAAGCTGTAGGCAGCTCATTTTTCCATAGACATTAAGGTTAGGTGGTGGGGCGCCACAGGTGGTGAGGGCTGGAGGTATCCCCAGTGAGCATTTGAAACTTTGTTTCAGAATTGAATGTATCTATTGGAAGGTGTTATGCAAAGAAGGGCCCAATTGAGCCCCTGCTTTAAGATGGTCTGTGTACAGGAAGAGCCGCGGAAAGTCTTCGTGTGTGTGGTTAAGCTGTGGGTCTCCTCCCGTGAGGCCACTGGTGCAACATTACTTGCAGATTTTTGTCCTCGTGTCCCTATTCTAGCCAACACTGGAGGCTCAGTGGATGAACAGCACAGGATCTGGAGCGCTCAGGGTCTGACCTGTCCTGTGATCTCCTGGGGGATGAAAGGGAATCATCCAAGCAGATCCTCATCAGATGTCCCAGGCAGGCATCTGCCCAGCCCGATTTAGATTATCATATATTATCCTCAGCTCAGAGAATCTGTGGTAGTGGTAAGATTAACTCACACTTCGCATTTGCCCTGGGAGTTTACACAGCAGCAAGCCTGTTTGTCAGCGAATGCTCCAAAGTTCCCAGCCTCGGTGGAGACCATGCTTCCAGTTCTGTTTAATCTCAATGTTTCATTCAAATGCAGCAAAAGAGAGGTATAAAGCTGATGCAAGCCAGAAGCCTCCAGGATTGGGAGGCTAGGGTGGGGCCCCTCCCTGTCTTATCCTATGATTGCGTCTGTCATTCTCTGAACCCAGATCAGAATTTTCATTCCTGAGGCTGGAATTTGAGTGAGCCCCATTGTGTGGGCAGAACCACAGACCCCTGTTGATGGTGATCCTAGCCCATCTTGATCCCCATAGCTGATGGGGTGAAGGACCCTAAAGCAGATCCTTTGTGTCACCCCTCCCCACACACTGACACCACTGATGATGGAATGATGTCCAAAGTCACTAACACTGTGTTTATGGTCTTCCTGCTGGGGTTCCAGACTAGAACGCCTTCACACACATCCATTCCAGAACATTCTGCTCACATCTTCAATTTCTTCTCCTTCACGTGTTTACTCATGCTGCTTCTATTCAGAATGCCTCATTTCTGCCTGCTGGGCACCACATGTTTTCTTCAGCTGGTTTCTCCAGCAAGCCTTTCTGTTTCTGCTGGGTGGCCCCCGGGTTCCCCACTTGGTCGTTTGTAAGGTTGGCACTCTGAGGTGGAAGCCCTTTGAGCTTATGCTCCTGAGGTCACCTTCTCTTCTCCCAGTGCCCAGCCCAAGGCCTCACATGTATGTAAGCTGGATTCTATTCTGAGCCAAACCCGACCAAGCCATCCACTTGATCACATGTTACTTCAATTTTTTGCTTTAAGGACCAGGAGAGTGAGCAGCTCATTCACAGACTTTGTGTTCTGCATTATCCCAGTGCCTCAACTCTGAGCTTGTCTATCTTGAGACTGTGCCTGTTAGAGGGTGGGAATGAGGAAAGCCAAGGGGGAGCCACTGGCTCGCCCAGTTTTCTTTCAGCCAAACCATGGGTCTGTTGTGTGACGGGGGAAGTCTTGGCTGTAGCTGAAGGTGTCCGTGGGGCGGCCAAGGGAGTGGCACCCGGAGTCAGACAGCCCGTGGAGCAGGGACTGGGAGCCCTGAGGGCCCTACAGCAGCAGAAGTAAATCCCACTGGCTTCAGGCTTAGGAAGCTGGTGATTTCTTTGGGTTTGATGTTCTCCTATGAATGAGGACCGTGATGTATAACAGTCTTTGGGGAATGAGATGCGCTCGTCAGGGAAGGTGCCTGGTACCTCGGAATCCAATCTCTTCCTCTCCCACTTGGCTTTTACTGAAACTGGCTTGGGGCAGGCTTATAAGCATAATCATTACAAAGGTGATATAAATTAATAGGTGTATCATACACTTGCGTCTTTCTTGCTTGTTTTGCAAAGTATGTTATGCTCAACTTGGTAAGTGCCCACACGTGCTGGGTGCCTCAAGTTCCAGGCCAGCTGTGCAGGAGGATGGTAGGTGGAGGTGAAACTGGAGCTCTCGTTCAGCCACTCATTGGCTGTGTGACCTTGGGCAAGTGACTTAACCTTTCTGATTCTTAGTTTCTTCACTGGAAAATTGCAGTACTGATCCATTATGTTGTGGCCTTCTTCTGAGGATGAAAGGAGACAGTTCCTATCAAGCTCTGGTGCCTGGAATCTAATGAGGGTGTTGTCCATGTTAATGAGGTGCCTTGTAGGAGGGAGGTGGGGCCTTAGGCCTTAAGAAGTCACATGGCCCAAGGGGAAAGATGGTTTTACCTATGATTAATTCTCATAAAAGCCCTATGAATTAGAACCAGTCCTATAAATCCTTCCTTCTTAGCAAAGTCAGCAGCCTGCCCCAGCTCTTGGATCTGGCAGGTGGCTGCACTGGGGCGTGAAGCTTGCACTCCTGCTGCCCAGTCTGAGGGGGGAAGTTTTATTGGTCTCTGCTGGGGAAAGAGCAGGACAGCCAATCTGTTAGTACTCAGCAGGACTTAGTCTGCTACTAGGAGGAATTTGGGGTTGTAAAAGTGGTTAGAAAAATAGGTGTCCTAAGGAGGTAGCCCTCCCTCCAGACTGGAATGGTTCCCAGGCCTCCAGGATACCCCAGCAAAGCAGAGAGGAGGCAGGATGACCCCCGTGGGCCTGCTAGCCTTGGGAGCTGCACTGTGCCCTGTGTGACAACATAAATGTGTAGTTTAACTAATTGGTGGCATTAAGTCCTATTAAGGGAGAGCAAATGGCTATGCCTTTTCTGAGACAAAATCAGAGCTTAAATCAGACGTTAGCACACAACTCGGAGCTGGGGCCTTTTGTTTTTAGATCAAATGAGGAAAAGGGAAATGAGGTCTTGTTTTTTCACTGGGGGTAGATAGAAAGCTGGTCCCTCTAATATTCATAACCCATTACAGGTGTGGTGCTTAGCAGACTGGGAGTGGACTCTGCCTTCTCTGTACTGTCCCATTTTTGTAATTAAAATCTATTTTTGAAGTTGGAGGAAAAATACTACTAGAGTTTAAATAGCCTGAATGGCCTTATAAATGCTCCATAGCTAGTCACTGATTAACTGGCTTGGAAATGGAAGTCATCATTCACTCCCCACTATGTCATCATCTTTCTGCACACCTACTCGTCTGGGCCACCTGCTGTGCCAGGCCCTGGGGATACAGAGGGGCATTTAGTCCTTTATTAAGGTTATACTGAGCTCCCATCATGTTCCAGGCGCTTTCCTAGGTGCAGAGGATATAGTGGTTTACACAACGGAAAAGAACCCTGCTCTCGTGGGTGCGCATTCTGGGAGAGAGAAAAGGAGAATAAAATAGTGCTCAGTACTACAGAGAAAAGGCAGGGTGATATGACAGAGGCAGCTTCCTGGGAAAGGCTGGGCTAGGAAGGTCCTCAGGGGACAGGCGGAGCGTGAGTGACAGGAAGGAGCCGACTCTGCGGTGATCCAGGGAGGAGGCCTCTAGGGCTGCAACGGGCTTCCTGCAGAGGGTCAGAAGGCAGGAAGGCCATTGCTTCAGGACCAGAGGGAGAGAGGGGCCCAAGAAGTAGTCAGGGTCCAAGCTGTGCAGGATTCTGCAGGCCCTGGGAGAAGCTTTCCAAGCCACTGGAGAGATTTCAAGCCGCAGAGGGCTTCCGCGGGTTCATATTTCTGAATGGAGGCACAGTCATCGAGGCCCAGGGAAGTAGAGGGAGTCTGTTTAGGAGGCCGCGGCAGGTGACCAGAGGTGACAGGGATGGAGAGAAGAGGCCGCGGATGTAGGAGGCGAGGGCGAGGGAGGACTCCTGGGGGCTCCTGAGTGTCTGGCCTTAGGGCCCAGGGGTGGGGCTGCCATCTGCTGAGCTAGAAAAGACTGACAAACATCTGCTGAATCAAGAATGTCGCTTTCAAGCGTTGAGTGTGAGCTCCCTGCCTGCCTGAGTGGACATGTCCCTTGGGCAGTTGGTCACTGTGTTGAGAATTCAGGAGAGGTCAGTCTCAGAGACATGGAAGCCCACCCAGAGCACTAAAATACTGCTCATTTCACCTCCAGTCAGCTTCTTTTGGGCCACTTGCTGCCATTCAGAACTGACCCCTATGTCTGCTGAGGTGGGAATCTGGATGCAGAGACACTGGTCAGTGTTAGGCCAGCCTGCAGGTGGGTCCGTGGGGGTCTAGGTCTGAGCAAATTATGCTCCTGGTTTCTGTCCCACACTGAGGGCACAGGCCTGTGCTCTCAGGGGATGGGACGCTGGTGGGCTGATACTAGACTCCACCATTCCCCAAACTCCATAGGGAAAGGACCTTGGGCTTCTGAATCTAATTCCTCCTCTGCTATTCAGTTACACAAAACGTCAAATCCCTTTACCTTCCCAAGCCTTGGTCTCCTTAAATGTGAGGTGTTTCAAGACAGTCTCCTTATGGGAAATTGTAGGGATGGCTTGTGATCAGGTACCTGGCACATCACAGGCATCAATGGGCTTGATGAACAGGATGGTGCCTCTTTCACCCCCTAAGAAGTGGTACCCGTGTGACTAAGAATTGGAACAGCTGAGAAATTCTTCCGCTTGTTCCCCAGACATGTGTTTCGCATGTGCTCAGCACAGGAGATTGACATCCACACAGACAGACGGATTCCCGTTTTTGGGGAGCTGACGTTCTAGCAGGGGAATCAACAGGAAACAGTCAAACAGACTGTTCTGAGCCAATTTCCGAGAGGTTTCATGCGAGGCGGCCGGATGGTGTGGAGGCTGCGGGGGTGTCCCTGGCTGCGGACAGGGCAGGGAGATGGGCTGACCATCCCGAGGGCTGGGGATGAAATGGCCCTGAGATCCGTGTCTCCAAAGCTGCTGTCTGCGCTCTGCTCACCTCCCGGGGTGCAGAGGTGATCTCCAAAAGTGAGCCACAGTGCAGGCATGTTACCCTCTCAGCCTGTGGCTTGGAGGTCCTTCCGTTTCCTTGGCCTGATGGCCACACCTTTTCTTGCCTGTACCGGCTCCTCTCAGGCCAGGAGGCCGCGGGGCTCACTGGGCCTTCTGCTTTCTGCAGGCCTGAAGGCTCTTTGACTGGCCCCCTTCCCCCGTCCCCCCCCCCACGTGCTGCATCAGAGATGCCTGCTCCTTCCCGCTCTCTTTTCTGTCTGCTGGCTGACACTCAAAAGACCCTTTGAAGTGAATGCTTGGGGCTCCCCATTCCCTTATCTTTGAGTCTGACAGCATTTTTGGGCAAGATATTTTTTAATGTGTATTCATGTGAGAGCGAGTTTTAAATTCTATTTTATAAGCTCTCCACTTCCATTCCCTTCCTCCCCATCGTCCCCTCTTCTGAAGGATATTTACCTCATATCTGCTTTTCTCCCGCCCTCTTTGTCATTCCCTCTTGAGTCCCCCACTCCTCCCTGGTTCTCTCCTGTCCTTACATTCTCCCCAAACTGGACACCCTGAGCTCCTCAGCCCAGCGCCGCTCAGGGCTGTTTTCCCAGTGAAGGGGCCTTGGGACTCCCCCCAACCTCAGATTCCTTTGAAGATGCCTTTGGTAATGTGGAGACAGTCCCTGGCACACCTGTGCCACAGGACCCCTG
This sequence comes from Manis javanica, assembly GCF_040802235.1. Taxonomy (NCBI): domain Eukaryota; kingdom Metazoa; phylum Chordata; class Mammalia; order Pholidota; family Manidae; genus Manis; species Manis javanica. Next base: position 84,512,511 of record NC_133169.1, on the reverse strand, counting down.
CTCTGCCCACCGGCTGAAGTTGCCCTGATTTCAAAGAAAGCAAATGTTGTCTTTAACTCCACATGGTGGGTTTTCTCTGGGAAAAATTTCTGCAGATACTAGGAAAATGCACACCCAGTAATCAGTTTTTGAGGGGCAGACACTGCTGTCTGAGGCCTTTCACCTTTCACTTACCTTCTTGCTCTGAGCACGCTGTGCCCAGCCTTCTGTTAATCCATCCCTCTAGTCCCTGGGGGTTTCCTCCTTTCCGTAAGTTTCAGTTCCAGGCTTTGGGGGCCACTGAAAAATCTCTGGCGAAGGAGGACTCGATTTGAACTCCCAGAGAAGGAAAGCAAAGGGAATGTGCTTGTGCCCTTTATGTTGTGAGACCTGGCGTCCACCCCTCTGCCCACCCCCGGCCACCACCCCCTCCCCCACAGGAATGCCCTGGAATGCCCTGTAGGGGAATGACACAGGAAGGAGGTGTGGGTCTGTAGGCTTTTGTTGGCATTGCACCAACTACTGATGCACTGGATTAACCACACGCTGGTTATGGGCTTCGCCTGCCATTTATTGGCATCATTTTTCTTTGCTGTCCACACTAGCCTTCATCCTGTCCTGCTCCCCATGGCTGAATTGTATCGATGAGAACATCATTTTGGGTTATTGCCTTTTCTGATTAAGGAATCCTCTTTCTGAGAACTTAGCAGGTGATGGGTTCTCACAGTCAATATTAGTTATTGATGAAAAACATTTATACATGCATATGAGAGTATCTGTACATATGTACACACACACACACACACACACGATTGTGGTGAGGGAGGTTTTGGCAGTCTCTGGGAAGCCCGTCTGTATTCTGTGCTTTTCAGTTACAACCTTTCAAGTCCGTTTGCCAGAGTCTAAGGGTCCCTGGGGACCTGCAAGGATCCTCACAGTTTCTGGGGCACCGTCCCCGCCCTACTCGTCAGCACGTCGACTGTCAGGGAGGCCTCGGGCTCCTCCTCCAGTGGTTTCAGGAGGCCTAAGGAGGGCCCTTCCTCTGCACCTGTTCAGGATGACCTTGATGGCAAATGCCTAAGAGAATTGAGGACAGACTGGCCATTTGTGTGATTAAGAAACAGGGTGTTCTTCCCGTAAGACTAGTAAAACTTCATTGTGGGATTTGCTAGTGCTTCTCATTTAGGAGCTTATAAAACAAGATGGGTTGGTGATTTTAGTGGTTGTTGCCTTAGATTAATTCAGTCATTAGGAAGATTGGGTAAAAATTTCACACTGTCAACATGCATCTGGGGCAGATACCCAGGCCCAGAAGCCTCTTTCTATAGCATTAGAGTCAGCGTTCATGTAGTCAAAAATAGATGTGGGCACTACAAGCCTCCTGCCTTTACAACTATTGCAGATACATTTTAATTTTATTGTGAGTTGTAAGCAAATTATGTGTTTTCCCCAAAGTAGTCCCTGCTTATTGCTGCTCATAAACAAACGTGTGTGCAAGCGTGTGTGTAGGGTCGATCTGCATGCGCAGACCTAAATCACGCTCATCCAAACGGATGGCCACGGAGACGCTGGTAAGGCTGGAGGAGATGGTTTGGGAGCTTTTTCGAACACAGTCTGTATGCCACGTACCCTGCAAAGCACTTTGTATGGATTGCCTGCTTTATTATTTGACAACTCTGTGCAGTAGCTGTAATTGTTTTTCCTCTTCAAAGATAAAGAAATTGAGGTCAGGAAAAGTTAAGTAATTTGTCCAAGGTCACACAACTAGTAAATGGAAAGCTGGGATGGGAACCTGGAGCCTGAGCTCCTAACCACTATGCTGTGCTGACTGACGATGATGCTTAATGGAACAGCCTAGCAATTTCTACTGGTGACGACCATGCTATGACAGTGTCAATCTTCTGTACCCTTCCTGGCACAGCCGTACTCCATCCCGGGCAGCTTCCATGGGAATTGCAGAGGCTAAACATTTGCATTTATAAAGATGCTATTTTTGACTTGTAATCATATACTCTAGTTATACCATGATTTTACTCAAAGGCCTGGTTTTCCCCTGCCTAGCCAACCTCTTAGTGCTTTTATTGTTCCCTCTGGTCCTTTGGCCATGTGTTACCCTCCCCACGATTTCCCCATGTCACATACTGCCCGTTTCTGAGAGCCCGCCTCTGCTGCCCCCATTTCTATACCCTTCCTTCGTGCCTGGCACAGAGCATAATGACTCTCTCTTCGTACTTCTCATTCCCATATTAATTTGTCGTTTTCCTCTCTTGTGACGTCTGGAACCCTTGTTTCTATAATCCTTAAAGCTCTTTGAGGGCAGGGACTCACTGGATTGTTGGGGTGAGCACATACATTGCAGTGCCCACATGAGTAAGAAGGCAGTGGTGGCCTTGTCCCTGGCAAGGTGCCATTCCTTAAGGGCTGCCTTCTCCTCTGGCCACATGGTCCCCCTTCTCCCTTCACTTATTCCTATGGACATGTGCTGGACCCCGCATTTCTGTCTCTGTCATTCATTAGAGGTCAGTGGGGCTGGTAAAGGGTTGGCCTTCTCTGATACCAATTTCCCCTGTTGTATTTCTTCCCCATCTAATACCAACTTGTACATGCTTGAAACTGCCAGGGAACCAGCTTTGGAACAGAACCTCTGATCAAGGCCAGTGCTCCATTTTGCAGTGGGGGCTGTCACTCACTTTCTGGAATGAACCTTTTCACATCTGCCCTCTTATGCAGATGCCTGAGTCAGACATAAGAGGATGGACAAGCCCAGGCACCAGGACGTGATGTCCATGTGTCAGGACCACTAACTGCAAAGGACAGCGAGGACACGGTTCAAAGGAAAGTGATAGATTGGATTGTGGAGTTGGAAATTAGGGCATGTATGAAAAATAATTAGGAATTGTAGCCTTAGGAAAAGAACCCTGCAGGGAGACCTAGTAATTGTCTTGAAGCGTATGAAAGCCAATTACACCACTGAGTTAGGTCAGCCCATCGCTTCCCTGTGGAGAGGAGAGAAGTATGTTTAAACTCGAAGAGGAAGGGTTTCCACTAAATGCAGGATTATAACCTGCTGGCATGTGTTGTGCAAGTGCTCAAATCAAAACCGGAGGTGGTGTCCCCTTTCAGGAGGGAAAGCTTAGGCAGAAACTGGAGGCTGGCTCGGTACGGCTCAAGTTTCCCCCAGGACTTGGTCGCTGGATTTGATCATGAACAATGCCACCATGTGTGCTGAGAGCGATAATTCAGTGAGTGCCTCGGTGCTTAGGTTACAAGCAGAAGCTCTTGACTCTTAGGATCAGTTCAGATTTTAGCTTTGCCTTTTACCAACTGTCTAAGTTAGAGCCAGTTACTTATCTCCTTTGGGCCTCTATCCCCCTTACTATAAAATGACAGCAGTCACACTTGGTAGCATTGCTGTGAGGATTAAATGGTAACAGGTACATGCAGAACCCAGTAACTATGTAACACATACATTTTCTGAGGTACGGGGTAGCTTGATATTTATGACAAGGAATGTCCAGCCTTTAACCTAAAGGGATTGGAATCTTGGTTAAGGAGATGTGATAAATGCAGAGATACATGTCCAATGAGCAGAGCCAGGCTAGAATTTTTCAGATCCCTAAGCTCTGTTTCCATCTGCAATTCAAAATAAAAACAAGGCTAAATTATAAATAAATGCAAAAATAAAATAATTTGTATAGTAATAAAATATTATAAAATAAATGCAAAAAATTATAAAGAAAAAACTGTATCAATACAGTTGTGATATTTACCATGATTCTAGTCTGCAGCTTGGTGGTGGTTAGCTTTTCTTTTTGAAATACCAGTCTTAGAAAAAATATTTTTGGTGTCCTCAGGCCATGCTCAGCTGCTGGTTGGATAATCCGGCCTCGTGATGAGATGGCGTAGCACCCAGATCACAGTTCCATTCTCTCTCTCTCAGTAGCGGCTCTTGATCAGGCAGCATCTTGGTTGCAAAAAAACAGAAGCCAACTCTATTGGTTCAAGAAAGCCTAAGAATCACGTGGTTTGTTAGAGGAATGGCAGGAGGTCAAGGGGATCGGGCAGAAACTGAGGGACCTGCTGAAGGTCAGGCACTGGACACAGTCCAGTCTGGGTGCTCCCGCCTTGGCTGTGGTGGATTTGACCTTCGGATTTTCTTTCAGTCCCTTCCCAAAGACCCCCAAAGAGGGATGGGGCTGGGCTCAGGTCACCTGCCTGCCGACAGCTGTATTAGGACTCGGGAAAGGGGTGTCTGGTCCCTTTACCAGGGGGCGAGAGGCAAGCATCAGTGGAAAGCACATCTCCACTAACACCAGGCCCTGGGGAGAATGGGTGTCAGGAGGAAGGTGGTTAAATATGGGACAGAAAGAAGAAAACAGGTATCCACAGCGCCTTTCCCACCAGGCCCCGCGTCACTGTGTGACAGTCACTCACGTGCTTAGCTGGTTGGCAGTCTCTGTCATTCTCCGGTTCAAGTGTTTTCTTGTCTCTGCAGGGAGCCTTTAGGTTCCATGAGGGCAGGGACCCCAGTTCATAAGCTTGACATCCCCCTGGCGTGGCACTCAGTAAATGTCTGGCAGTCTGGTGATCACCGCATCTTTGGATACTGAAGTGCATTCTCCTCTATCAGCAGGGACAGGTGGTGACTGGGCATCCTGGGGTAAGGGGTGTGTATTAGACACTGGGGAGCGTGTTGTTAAGACTAGGAACAGACCCTTTGCTTCAAAAAATTGGCGAATGCATCTCTATGATTGCCAGCTGAGTTCTAGCATTGTGTACTGTAAGCCTGGGTCTCTGGTGGAAAGGCTGAAAAATAAAATAAACTTGTTTCCTCAGCTGCTTTATTAAATAATGCACAGATGACAGCGCATGAAATATTGATGCACAGAGGGCTCGTCCTCCTGCAAGGGAGAGGGGCCTCTGGATAATTGGTTTTTCTACATGGCAAGTGAGATAGCTTAGAAATACTGTTCCCATTTCCCTCACCATATCAAGCCCTATCTATTAATGGAGGGGATGGAACCCAGTGAGCCCTGTTTCCCAAGTCCTCATTATCCTGCCCTCACAGCGGCATCAAGAATAATGGAAGGTACAGGGGAAGAACTGACATTTTCATATAAACGAGCTTGCAGGATTGAGCACTTCCCAGGGGTTAAGTTTGAGGGCTATTCTGACCATCATTTTAGAAATTGTTGGGGGAATATTTTGTTTTGGGTTTTGGTTTTACCCATCTGGAAAATTTAGACCTGTGGGTTGCTGCTGCAGTTGAGGGCTGCATTACATGGTGGTGAGGGTATAAGTGCCATCATCATTGAATGCCTCGAGAAGACTTTTTTATAGAAGTGAAGTGTGAAAATATGCCATTCAAAGGCCGGATGCTCAGGCCCATTCACTGGCCAGGGAGGCAGATTGTCCTCGGTGAGTTAGCACGTGAGACACACATGGTGCACAGAAGCAGCTGTTCTGAGACTCTTAATGGGATTTTAAGTTGCAGTAACCTCTATAATTGGGGGCACGCAGATAACATATGTTTATTAGAAAGGCTTGGTTGTCATGTTGTCGCCTCAGATATGAATGACAGTTGCAACTCTAGCCTGAGTTTCTCTTTGTAGGAATCGTTAGCCTGAGAGTTCAGCAGGTCAAGGAATGCTGCTAAGTGCCTACTGGGTGCCAGCCCAGGGTTGTCCTCCTGTCCTCGTTTTTTAAGTTTTTGTCATTTGCAATTTTTTATGACCGCTATTTTTGTCCAAGAATAACTAAAAGCTGTCTTGATGTAAATACAGACATCTCTCAGATGCTTAAAACTGATGGGTAGATATTCCTCTACTTAGCAAGCACTGCCAGTGTACCCCTGTGAGCTAGATTCCATGTCACAGAGTTGCCCACCCTTTTGTGTGGTGGTTTCCAGGACAATGCTTCTCAGTTAAGTTCAGTAAACTTTTATTGGGTGCCTGCCCTGTAGCAGGCACAGTGGAGGTCAGTGGGAGCACAGAGGTTAGTGAAATTCATTCTCTGCCCCGGAAGAGCTCATGATGGGGAGAAAGATAAACAAAAATGGTAAATATATGACCGTGTGGCTTCTCAGGCATGTGGGGTTGAATGTGGGCCATGGGAGGCTGTTCTGAGACAAGAATAAACTCAGAGAGGGGCCCGTGCAGGAGAACAGCTGAGTGTTGGAGCACAGCTGGGTTGTGTCCGGGTAGTGGTACCCATGGGGTTCAAGGTGCAGCGAGGGTCCTGCTCTCATCTGAGTTCCCTTGCAGGTTCCTCTTCTTCATAGGATACGTCACCTGCTCAGTCCCTGGAACACAATGTTTGCATTCCAGCTGTGGGGGCACCTAGTTCGCTGTGCATTGGTGAGGAGATGGTGGGTGAGGGCTTTGTAGCCACAGGAGGGTCTGAATCAGACTTACTGCTCTGCACTTAGGGAACCTGAGTTGCTCGGAGCTTCAGGTTCCTGGTCTCTAAAATGGGAGCACAACAGCACCTGTGTGTCTCAGTGCAGGCTACCATGATGAAATACCATGGCTTGGGAGGATGAACAGAGATGTGTTTGCTCACAGTTCTGGAGGCTGGGAGTCTCAAATCAGAGTGCCGGCATGGTCGGGTTCTGGTGAAGGCCCTCTTCCTGGCTCTCAGACGCCGCCTTCTGACTCTGTCCTCATGTGACCTCTTCTCCGTGCACACAGAGTGAGTGAGTGGGTGAGTTCTCTGGCATCTCTCCTTATAAGGGCACTAATCCCATTGCGAGTCCCCCCACTCTCCTGACCTCATCCAACTCTAATTACGTCCCAAAGGCCCACCTCCAAATGCCATCATACTGGGTGCTCAGGCTTCAACATATAAATTTGGAAGGGGACACAGTACAGTCCGTAGCAGCACCTACTTCATCTGGTTACTGTTAGGTAGTGTTTGCAGAGAGCCATGCCCAGTGCCTGGCATGAGGTAAGTATTCCCGGTTAACTTCCAGAATTTTTCCCTATAAAACTGCAAGTTCCTGAAGGCCAGTGACAGGAGAGAAAGAACAGTAATTTGGATTTAGAGCATAGATTTGAACCTTGGCCCAGCCGTGTCCTACCTGCATGCCCCAGAGTAATGCCCAAGCCCCTGTGCATCTGAATAAAGATTTTCTGATCAGTGAGTAAATCTTATTTCCCAGACTTCTGGTGAGGTGTGATGAGACAACGCGTGTGAAAGTGCCCATGTTCCCTGATAAAGAGCAGGTGTTCTCTGGACGTTGGCTGCATGAGATCGCCACACATTTACCCTTGAAGTGCTCACGGAGCTGGCGGAGTTGGTCACTTGCGGTCCTCACAGCCATGTTGGCCTGACTCTGCTGCGCTTTCTCTGGGCCCAGGAGACCCAGTGGGTGTGAACCTGGGCAGATTCTGGATATCTGCATGAGATTCTTGACAGGGATGTTAAAAAAAAAAGTAAACTTAATCTGGTAGAGAAGTCATGACTTAGATCCAGTATTCACATAGAAATTTGGGTTGTTTTGAAAGGTAGCTTGGCCCCATTAACAAATTGTAGTCTACTGGTGAGAACTTACGGGGCAGCTAGAAATCTGTCTTGCCTGATGGTGTTCACAAGTGCAAACGAATACTTCATATAGGAAGTATTTCATGCTCCCCGCTTTTCAGAGTTTAACAGTATAGGAACATATACATTTCAAACAAGGTGATCCTCATGCCAGGGTGTCTTTTTGCCTTGTGGATAAAACACACGAGCTTGAAATACATGGTCTACTGCAAAGTTAAATTTTCTGAGAAGGCATATGGAGCAGAAGGAAATACAATATATTTTAATGAAGATGGTTGTTTGGTATAATACCTTATGCATAAACTATAGGATTGCCGTTTGGGCCGTGGTAGAGGAACAGGGAAAGGGGAGTTGCACATTGGCAGGAACTGGCCACCGTGCTGACTGCTGGGTCTTAGCTCTGAAAGCTTAGGTCCTGATGTGGGCCAGCCTCATCATGAAGAACTCAGGTCTTGGAGGCAGACAAACCCAGATGTGAGTCCCCCTAGCTATGTGACCCCGGACTAGGTATTTTACCTCATTGAACCCACGTTTCTGCATCTATAAATTGGGGTAATGGTACCTACCTCACAGGGTTGTCATGAGGATTTAATGAGACAGTTTGTAATGTGCATAGCATAGCGTCCTGTACATATATCTGTGTCCCGGAAACATTGGCCATTATTATTACTACTGTTGCTTTACCTAGTCATGCACTTCTAGGTAATTACTAGATAATACAATAATAGTTAATGACCTATGGAAGTTTTAGAGCCTGAAGCAAAATGTTGCCTCATCCTAAAACATCCTTTTTAAAGGAACTTAGGGAGTTTGATGTTTTAAAGGCTTTTGAGCCATGGAGGGGCTATTAGGCAACCAGGCTTACCTAAAATAGCTATTTATCTTTGAACTTAGCCTTTCTGCATTTTCCTGGGGCCATGCCTGCCACTGTTGCCCCTCCTACCGGAAAGTAAGTCAAAGTGCAGCCAGCACTTCGTCCTTGCCATCTCGGCTGTGTTTCTAGCACCTGCACCTGCACCTGGCGTATATACAGGCAGACCCAGGAGATATTGCAGGCTTGGTTCCAGAGCACCGCAGTAAAGCACATACGTGAGTTGAACGAATTGTTTGGTTTCCCAGTGCATGTAAAAGCCATGTACACTACATTGTAGTTTATTAAGTGTGTGATAGAATTATGCCTAAAAAACAATGTACTGCCTTAATTAAAAAGAACTTTATTGCTAAAAAATGCTAACCAGCATCTGAGCTTTCAGTGGCTCATAATCACTGAAACAAATATAATCACCGTAACAAATATAATAAGAGTGAAAGAGCTTAAACTATTGCTAGAATTACCAAAATGCGGCATAGGGCACAGAGTGAGCAAATGTCATTGGAAACAATGGCACTGGTCGACTTGCTTGGCACAGAGTTGCTGCAAACATTCACTTGGTAAAAGATGCAGTATCTGTGAAGTGCAATAAAGCAAAATGCAGTAAAACAAGGTATGCTCGTGTATTTGTTGTTGAATGCGTGTATTTCCTTCCAAGCTTCAGATTGTATATCTGGTTCACTCCAGGTCTCACCTTACTTCCCAAATCTCTCAATCAATTTGAAAGCCAAAGGTAGTTTGAGGGCTGTATTTCCTGCTCTCTTTTCCCAGGGGTCAGCATGGTTGGGGCAGCTGGAGCACAAGGCTGGAGCTTTGAGACCACGGTTCTGGTTTCCACGCCACAGCTGGCTTGCCTAGGAACCCTGGATGAGCCACTACCTAGACTTGAGTCCTTAACAGTGTCTTGAGGAATTGGCCTATATAATTTCTGAAGGACCTTGTACTGCTGACATGCAATAGCTTGGCTCTCTGGAGATGCTTTAGTGGCAAACCCCACTTTCCTGCTCCCTCTTTCTCCGGACTCCAGTTTCCTGACTTCTGACTTCTTACCCCCTGCTACAGAAATGAACCCAGCTCCAAACAATAGCTCCTGCCAACACAGCTTGCACATCTAAGCTATGGTGTCTCAGCCTTGGAGCTATCCATGGTTTGGACCAGATAATTCTCTGTGGTAAGGGGCTGTCCTACAGATTGTAGAATGTTTAGCACCGTTCCTGACCTCTACCCACTAAGTGCCAGTAGCATCCCCCTCAGCCTCCCACACCAGTTGTGACGAGCAGATTGTCTCCAGACATGGCCAAGGGTCTCCTGAAAGAGGGTGGCAGGGGTAGGGGTGGGCATGTAAATAATTCATCATCTAAATTCCTTAGTCTTATTTCAGATAGCATTGTATGAAGAGTTTTCTCAGGAGATTCAAGCAAATGGGAATAGTATATTGATCAGAGGCTTCTTTTCCTCTAGGGATGGGGGGAAAGAAAAGAAAAAGAAAACAACTTTGTTACCAGCTTGAAAGTAGAAATATTAAGCTAGTCCAAATATTGTGCTGGGGCCCTGGATTCACAGTGAGATAATTTCATGTATAATACATCACCACAGATGAGAATAGGGCATGACAACTCTTAGATCTTACCCAGCCTATGACAACTATTGGATTTCATTCTCACATCATGGAAACTGGGTAGCAGTGGCACTGATTACTTGATAGAAAAGATAGGTTTTTGAAATCTTCCATCTTGCTCACATCTTAGATGTAGGCACATCCTAGAGATATTTGAACACAAAAACAGTTTGGAAGAAACACTGCCAGTGGTGCCAGAATGTTATAAACATGTTTATTATAAACCTGTTGGTAATATTTTCTCAACAGTAGTATGATACTGGCTGCTCTCAGAGAAGTAAACAATATGTATAAGACAGGAGCTCCCAATCGGATAGGTGACACAAGACAGAAACTGGGGAAACTGTGAATCATAAACTAAATTTGTAGATGAAAGCAATAATGATTTTATAGCATGAGCAATAATTGCCATTGGATCCCAAAGAAATACCAAGTGTGAGCTCAGGTTGACAGGACAGGATGTCAGCCTAACCTGGGGAGGGAGCGTAGCGGCTCCGGAGGAGCACAGGATACCCTGGCGTACTTTGTCTAAAGCATCAGGAGGTTGAGTCTGATCCGAGTTTGCTGTGTTTGGAGACTGGGGAGACGATGTACACTTGACAGCAATTGTCAACTCTAAGTGGCTTAGACTATGCAAAACAGAGGTGATCTCGTTTTTAACAGGCCTTTCAAAAAACTTTATGTAACTCCTGAAATTGATATCCTGAGGTACCTTGCCAATTCAAAGCCTCCCATTCTCTGGGAATATTGTCTCTCTGTCCAAAAAGAACAAAAAAAGTACTATGGGTTGGTGCCAGGTAGCCGTTCTTGCTTTCTGGGACCAGACTCCTCACCCCAGGCCGGAGGAGATTGTGTCACGGTGGATTCCAGCTGGACCTGGTTCTAAGCTGGGAATTTGGACTTAGGGCTAAGAGGCACATTAGTCTCTTCAATTGACTGGAAGTGAGCTCGTTAATCTGGGAGTTGGCACAGCCATCTCTCCCCAGGAAGCCTGGAGAAGCCCCCAGAGAGGAAGGTGGTGGTTTGTCTTCTCTGAGTGAGACCCTGGGGTACTGGTCACCAATAGCCTGAGCACCAGGCCATCACAGGGCCACCCTGTGAAGGATGAAGCTCGCTGAGGGGCCTTCTCTGAGCCCAGCCTGCCCTCTCCATGGGCCCTCCATGGTCACAGTGACCCCCAGAACTGCTGCCCTTCCATGGCACAGCCAACACGCCCTCCTGGCTGACCCTCGTGGGAGTGTTCTGTGTAAACCTCACTACCCACATGGCGGCGATAGGCACAGTATTTTTCATCACCAGGGAGCAGCTCCCTGTGGGCCGTGATCACTCTGAGCCTTCACAGCAATGACAGTTCAATGCAAAAACTGCCAGTGTGGCCGAGTTTGAACTGCAGTGGACTGTTTAATGCCTTAATAGTGTGGTTTTAATCAAAGAGCCCTGTGACATTCCCTAGACCATGACTTTGCTTAAGTTCTCTGGATGGGAGCAGCCGAGCCTGACTCAGGTGTCATGGGAAGGTTATCCAAGGCCCCCAGGGGCTGCAAGAGCCGGAGGGGAGCACCAGAGGGCCAGGCAGCAGGGGCCACGGGCTAATAGTGCCCCCTGTCCCCTCTGCCCCGGAACCTCTCCTTCATGTGGCAGTTGCAGGAAGGTCACTGCAGTTGAATGAAGCAGGGTGAGGACAGGAAGGACAGCTGGCCCCCGCCACCCCTGTCTTTGTAGTGGGAAGTGGGCAGTTTGAACCATCCTCCCACCTCACCTGTGAGCAACGGGGAGAGAAGCTTCTGTGTAAAAAAAAATGGTGATTCTAGGAAGGGGGGACTGAAGGAGGTGAGGTAAACGTCTGCCCTGGGTCCTGCACCTCAAGGAAATGGATCTGCAACTTTGCAGGTTTTAGAGCCTCTGAGGCCCGTCCACAGACCCCTGGTTCATAACCGCATCCAAAGAAATACCTGTTCTTTCAACTATTTCACCCATGAGTGTACAGGGAATGGGAGTTCTGTGGGCTGTAATGTTGAGAGGATAATTGTAGACCAAGTGATTAGGAGAAACCTCCACAGATCAGGACAGGATGGAGAAGATGTCCTCCTCTGCCTTTTTCCTTAGAGTCTTGATGGTCCTGAACATCAGCCTTAGAGCTGCCGGATACCAGAGGTAACTCCGGGTCAGGAGAGGCACCAAAGGACCTCTTCTCCAGGATATTTTCCCCCAGGCTGGGCTTTCACCAACCTGTTAGAAGGGGAAAATTCTCCTGGGCAGAGGATTGCTAAATAAATTACACAGATGTGAAAATTCAAAGGAAGAATAATTAGACAGCCTGTTAAAGCTTAAAAAAAAGTTATCATGTTGTTTGCCAAACACTGAAATATCGTGGACTGGGAACTACTTCTAAACTAAAGAAAACTAGTCCTTCTAGAACATTCCGTCCAATTGTCTTGGGATCTTTGCTAGTTAAGTGAGGGAAGTGTAGAATGTGTATGGTGTGGTTGGTTGTTTTGTGAAGAAAGGATGTGTTCTTGTGGAGCTATGCCAGTGCCTCTGGGACCAGGCAGCCAATGAGTACAGGAGAGGAGGAGAGAGAAAGGGACAGAGGAGAAGCAGTGTGAGGGGCCCAGGAGGCGAGGAGGTAAAGGAGGCAGCCATGTGGGAATAGAAGCCCAAGAGTGCCATGTATTCTGCTTAAAAATAATGCAGAAATGTGTACTGGAGTTTGATGTATTCTCTAAATTTCATGGCTAGCAACTCACTCAAAATGTCAACAGCGCTGTGTGGGCTGGTGGAAGCATGCCTGTGGGATGGTGGGGCCTGGGCCTGCTCTCTGTGGCCTCTTGGGGCAGGGCGGCTGTGGGCAAACTTCTGTCTGAATCCTTGCTCCCCTTCTAGTTCTAGATGGCAGAGCAAGTCCTGTGTCCTCTCAATTCCTCTGTTATATTGACTGTAAAACGAGCATGACGCGAGCCCCTGCCTCAGAGGGTCTCTTAAGGACCCCGGGATATCAGATATGGCAGGTGCCCGGTGGCTCTCAGGGGCCTGTACCTGCCACAAGCCAGGGATCAGCCCCTTCTTACTCAGCACCCAGAATGATACCTGGCACCTGCTAGGACTCAGTGAGGGTCTGGTGCTTAACAAATCGGTGAGTCTTTGGATGTCGGACTATTTTAGAATAAACCCTGCTGTCCTTCTGATTTCCTTTTTGGAGTCAAAAGGATTTTGGTTCTGGGATATTGATCCCTGGAATCAAATGGACATGGATCTTCCTTTGGGAAGGGGGTTGCTAAGATATGCTTCCGTAATGAATTATCCCCTAAGAGATGAATGTGCAAAGTCTTGGTGAGGGAGGGAAGGGTAGAGACGGTATATATGACCCTGGACACGCACAGAGTCAAATGCCAGCTGCGCACATCAGAGAGCATCTAACGTGCCACTTAATTTTTGCAGCAGCCCTGGTGGTCCTTCTGCCTCAGCCCCTCCCCGCTTCTCAGGATGCAAGGGCACTTCTGCTTCCCTGCCAGCGGACTCCTGAGGTCCCTTTGTAACGCTAAGAATTTTTGCACAGTCTCTGAGGCTTTGTTATTCTCCCTCTGTTAAGGCCTTTGCCTGAAGCCGTGGTGAACCCAGTCTGCTATGTCGTCAACTTGCAATTTAGAAATGAGTTAAAAATCAACGGGCGGCTTCATCAGTCTGACTTCAAAGTCCTGGATTTGGGCTTAGCTTCCAGTGGGGGAAACTTGTTCGGAGGGAGCTAGATAGCCCGGCGCGTCTGCCTTTGTGATGGGGGCTTTGAACTGGGATCAAGGGCCTCTTGCCCTTGTTGATTGGACAGGGCCCGCAAAGAGACTAGATGGGGCTTTTGTTTGTCAGAGGAAGGAACGCACCAGGGAGATGTGTTGCCCATTTAAACGATTTGGCGTGAAATGGGTACTGTTTGGATTGTACAGAAACATAGCTTCTCATGAGCTTTGTCAGGATCACAAAAGGCCTGATGGCTGGTTCAGCCCCAGCCAGTGGGATCTGGTGCTAAAAAATCTGCTACACATTTTGCATTGGGAAAGAGTATTTGGGGAAAAGGGGATCTCCTTTATTTCATCATTCTTCTTCTCCCTTCACCCTGTTCCATACACTGATGGAGTGCCAGGTGTCGGTTTCCAGCTGGAGCGTATTGCACGCCCTGAGTCACTTCTGCCCACGATGGCAGCCTGGGTGATGGAGGCGGAATGGAGCAGCTTCTGGAGTGGTGGCTCCCAGGCCCTGGGCCACAGGAGTCACCAGGGCAGTCGTAACAGAGAGCAGCGCCGGCCTGGCACTACTGGTGGCTCACGGGAGGTCTCTTGGGAAGTGCAGAAATCAGAAGCACTGATGCTTCGAAGTCTTTATTCTGGCTCCGAGATCACCCGGCAGAGAAACCCGGAGCAGAAGAGGCATCCGCTTTGCACTGGAGCGACCGCCAGGAACTTCTGGGGGGAATCATGTCGGGAAGAGTCGAAACTAACATTTAGTGAGGACTTTCCCGGATCAGTGTTCAGCATCTGATACATTTTCTCATCCAGTTCTAATGACCCCATAAAGGGAGAGGTTCCCATGCGTCTTTACAGCTCGGAGAGCCTATATAACGTGCCCAAAGTCACATAGCACCCAAGGGGCTGAGCTCAGATGTGGAACTAGATCTGTCTGGAGCACAGAATTCGTGTTCCTTTGGCCTTTCCGTGGAATCTGTATCACACATATTGATGATATGCTTCTATGAGTAAAGGCAGCGTCCAGGAAGTCTGAGGTCTGGGTTCTGTCTGGCCTCTTCACCATTAGTTTTGGCAACCTGAACAGTGGCTTGTCCATGCCCCTGTGGTCAAGCAGAACCCTGAGGCTGTGTGGCATGTGGTGGTCATGCAGGTGAGTCCAGCTGAGGAGCAAGGTCAGCATGGAGTTGCCGATGCTCTACAGTTAGGCCTCAACATGCTATCAGATATGTGTGTGTGTGTGTGTGTGTGTGTGTGTGTGTGTGTGTGTGTACTCGTCCTAAGGATACGTATCTGAGGGTGAGTGTGTTCTGGCCCGTCCTAGCTGTGTGTCCTCAGAAAAGTCCTGTGATCTGTTGAAACCTGTCCCTTTATCCAGCAACTCCAGGGTCATTTTCTACCTTGGGGCCTTTGTAGCCCCTCTTCTGAAATGTTCCTAAGTAGTCAGGAAGACCCTTGACAATTTAATCCAATGTGACTCTGCAGGAGCTCTTCCTTAGCATCACTCTTGTACAATTACCTGCTTAGCTTCTATTACCATCTAGCGTTTTCTCCTTCCCTCCTTCCCCTCTGTATTTCTCCTTTCTTCTTGGTCCCTCCCTCCTCGTCTCCTGCCCTTCCTTCCTTTTTACCCACCTCCTAGAATGTCAGCTCTTAAGAGCACAGACTTCTGTCTTACCCATGTCTGAATGTCCAGTGCTTATAATAGCACTTGCACCTAAAATGACTTTCCTAAGTGTTTGCTGCAGTGGTGGGAAAGTCTTTCCTAGGTTAAATATGAAAGTGTTGGCCGAGGCTGATGCTCCAGGGACTCTTCCAGCTCCGAATCTTTGCAACCTAGAAATCCCAGGTCTTAAGATTCATCCAAAGATGCTCCTTGCACAGACAGTTGGTCCAGCAGGAAGTGAGCTGTCCCTTAGAGCAGACCCATGTCAGGGGCCTTGGGGCTCAGAAATGATGGGCCAGACTTGGTCCTTGGCCTCCCAGAGCAGGATAGGGTAGTGATTAAGCCCATGGGCCAGGGGCTTTTGACACACTCATTTAACGCTGTTATTCAAGTCCGCGATGTCCCAGACGCTGTTTAGGTGAGAGGCATGCAGTCATGGGTGGGGCGGGGGGTGCAGGACACACTGTCTGTAGTCTCCTGAGGCTTCTGGATTTTGACAGATTTGGAATCATATCTTAGTTTTGCCACTTACTAATTTTGTGATCTTTGGCAAGTTCTAATTTTTTCCCCTCATCTGTCAAGTGGAGATAGTTGGCCTTCTAAAGTGATTATAAGAACAGAATAGTGCTTTGTATTGGACACAGGAGTCTAGACTCTAGAGGCATTAAAGCACACCGCGTGTTTGGAAGTTCGTGAGTTGTCCCGTGTAACTGAAGGCAGGGTAATACTGGAGAATGAGGAGACTCCAGACTGGGAATGGGAAGTAAATTCTAGAAGAGAAGTTTGAGGCCAGATTGTGGAAGACAGAGTCACAGAGCTCTTTTTTTTTTTTATTGAATAGTCATTGACATACAGTATTATATTAGTTTCAGGTGTGCAACATAGTGGTTCAATATTTTTATACATGACAAAATGAAACCTTGATTGGTCTAGTTAGCATCTGTCCCAATGTAGTTATTTCAATATTATTGACTGTATTCCCTATGCAGTGCATCCCCATGACGTACTTATTTTATAGCTGGAGGTTTGAACCTCTTGATCTGCTTCACCTGTTTTGCCTGTCCTTCCAACCTTCTCCCCTCCAGCAATCACCAGTCTATATTTATGAGTCTGCTTCTGGTTTTTTTTGTTGTTGTTCATTTGTTTTGTTTTTTTTTAGACTCCACATATAAGTGAAATCATAAGGTATTTGTCTTTCTCACATAATACCCTCTAGGTCCATCCATGTTGTCTCAAATGCTAAGATTTCATTCTTTTACATGGCTGAGTAATATTCCATTACATATATATAGGGGGACAGAGAGAGAGAGAGAGAGAGAGAGAGAGAGAGGTCATATATATGATATATATACTTATTTTTTGTTATTAAGTTCTATGAGTTCTTCATATATTTTGGATATCAACCCCTTATCAGATATATCATTTACAAGTATCTTCTCCCAGTCGGTAGGTTACCTTTAAGACCTTCATCTCCCATTCAAGCAATGTACTCTTCTTAAAAAAATAAAACAAAATTTAGAATCCTTAACTTCAACAAAAGTAAGAACATTATTTTCCCTCCTTTAGTAAAACAAAAAACAAAAAAAAAATTTGCAGCCATTATAGTATCCAGAAATGATTGTCTCTCTGCTCTGTCTTACCTCCTGGGTACTCATTATTTACTGCTAAAGAATGAAAGTGAAAGATTTTGCTCCTTGTGTTTATTTCATTTGTCTTACGAAACCTCATAGGTACTTGCCCATTATTTATTGTTTCTTCTGTCTTCTATGTGCAGTTAAGACCTGATTTATATTTTACATTTGTATTACAGGCTTTGTCCTAGAGTAATGTAAGGGAGGTAATCAGCTATTGAGTGGCACCTTGGTGAAGAGATGGGCGGGAAAGAGCTGTCTGTGGGCAAGGTTAGAACTATGAATTGTTCAGCTTATTTGGATGCTTAGCAATGATTGAACAGTGTGGGCCACAAAAGACAGAGGAACCACCAGAATACTCAAGACTTAAAGAGACGGCACTTACTGAATCCTGGCAGTGGGAGATGTAACCATTTTTCTCTCAGCTTGAGCTTGTTTCTAATAGCTTAGAAGGTGCCCCAAGAAACCTCAGCTCCAATCAGCACTAACTTTGTCTTGATTGCTTCAATGTTATCAGGTAAGGAATAGAATTTAGTAACCTTGGGAACCATCCCAAGGAAGGAGAAATGAATCTGCCCTAATTGGAGAGAGGAAGGACTTAGAAATGAATAGTCTCCAATTACCCATTTATAAATCCAGAGCCAAGTGTTTCTGAAAAATTAACAGTGGGAGGGATGAAAGTAATAAAAGCTTTAATTTTGATATTCATACCTGGGGAGCCACAAATGCTTTGGAACTCATTTATAAACCTCACCCAATGCTTGGCACATGGAAAACTCATCAAAGCTTTGGAGTATACAGGGTCAGTTCACTGAAAAACCCTAGGGCCTTCCATCAGTGGGACTGAGAACCTGAGAACAGATGCATGGGGAGTCTGTTCCAGGGGGCATGGGTAGCAGTTTTGGGTAACCGGCCTTAACTGGAGCTGCTTTCTGGTCCTACAGAGAGGACAATTTGCTTACGAATGTTCTTTGTATGTACTTTCAATGCCATTGATTTTCCTTCTGAGATATCAGTACCCTGGAGAGTTCCCGACTCCTTTCTAGGAAGCCTTAAACTTGGTGAACACTCAGCACTTCTCAAACTTTCCTACCAAATAGCCCCAAGGGCAAATAAGAGTAAACGCCTACTTGGAGGTCCATGGTGGAACCCACTGTGAGCATATACATTTTTTAAGTCTCTTTTATACAAATTTACATGAACTTTACGTTCTTATTCCATGGTAGACTAATGATTGCCTTAATAAAAAAAAGTTTTAAATTACCTACTATCTAGTGAAATAGGTGCTGCAGGGAGATTCACTGTAGATTTTCAGTCTCCTTGGCTCAGCACAGTCTGAGAAGCAACGATTAGGTTAGCTTGTGGAAAACAAGAACTAGAGACCCAGCTGTGGCAGATGCATATGGTGTGAGACTGCCTGTTTCCTCTTCTACTGATTTTTTAGACTTACCAGGTTGGTGGCCGTGAATGAGCACCATCTTGCCTTACGATAGCTCTGCTCTGAGGTTCTGCTTCTCAGGATGCCACGCCACAGAAACGACAGCCACATCCCAAGCTCTGAGAGGCGCTTGGGCATGCCTGTCTCCAGTCAGAGGCAAGCTTTCCCAGCAGACGGTATTGTTCTGGTTTCAATTAATACATGTGTCCGCCAGGCTTCATAAGACAGGGCAGAAAGCCAAATGGATGGCCTCTGGCTGAGTATTTGAATGCACCAACCTTGTACACCAAACCTGCTTTGCTGAAGCCTGCCTGCCCATTTATCTCTAGCACAACCCACATTACCAACCTCCCTGGACTCAAGCCCTTGTCTGCTCAGATCAGGTGTTTGCCAGATTCTTTCTGCTTGAGCATTCTCTCTCTTATTTTTAAGTCTTTTATCAGTGGTGCCTGAACATAGGCCCTTACGATACATTCACGCTCAAATTCTGTGACTCTCCAATGGGGACTTTTCAAAGCCCAAGACCTTCTCTCTCTCAAAAAGAAAGCATGACCATGTAGGCTTTGCTGTGTGCCTTGGGCTCACATAATTTAAGGGGGAAAAAGGTTTTTGTTCTCTATTCCCAGACCTTATAATGTCTGAAAACAGTCAAGGCAGAACATGGCTCTGCTGGAGATGTGGGGCTCCTTAGTTGTCCTATGGTGATTTCAACAGTGGTGTGGATCGGATTAGTCAGCAGAAGTTTTCTGGGTCAAATGGATCCTGAGTGTGACATTCAAAGATGAATTCTAATGGGTGAGGGGGATAAAGAGGTACCAACTGCAAATTGTAAAATAGCCACAGGAATGGAAGTATACAGAGAATATAACCAATAATATTGTAATGGTATGGTAACAGAGGGTAAGATACTTACCTATGTTGCACATCTGAAACCAATACAACATTGTATATCAATTTTTATCAATTATATATCAAAAAAATTAATTTTAATGTTTCTTCTTATGGAGATCAGTCTGTGATCTGGATGGTTTACTCAACTGTAGGGTTCAGTTGCAGACAAACAGATCTGGAAAGGCTGACCAGCATCCTAGCTCCAGGGTCTGGGCTTTGAAACGTCCATGGTTCCTTGCCCTTTGTTTATATCTACTTCCTACATTGGAAGAGAAGCTAAGAAGGGCTGGTAAGAGGAGTGGGGATGATGGCTGAGCAGGCACTATGTGCCAGGCCCTATGCCAAGTAACTTTCATGCGTTCGCTCACCAGATCCTCCCAACATGCGTGTGAAGCAGATCTGTTTGTCTGCAACTGAATCCTGCAGTTGAGTAAACCGTCCAGATGACATAGGCAGGAAATGGCACATCTGTGCCTCCTTCTCATACCCACGTCTCACTTCTAGGCACACTACATTTTTGCAGGGGTTGGAATTCCTGAAGATTGTGAACTTCTCCATTCTTACATGGTCAGCTACCGTGGCTGCTGCGTCATGCTCATCGGCCCCAAAGGAGTTAGTGTTTTGGGAAAATCAACATGTCTTATTGGAATTTTAATTACATTAAAATGAAGAACAAGTACAAAGATAGACTTCATGGACTCTAGCACTCTTTTAAGTGTATCTTTTTCTGGTAGCATCTGATTTTTATTGTGCATCTTATGCCCTGTTATCTTCTAAGTTATATAACTGGTCTTTTGTATTTTAAGTAATTCTGTCTCTTGTGTTCATAAATTCTTCTGAATAATCTCCATCAACTACAGTGCGATGGACATGAGTACCATTACTATTATAACATTTTAGTAAATTCTGGCCATTTTGATGGATGCAAAGGTTAAGTCTACTCTGGATGGTGTCATGTCTCTCCACTGAGAGTTGAGGCCATTCTCAGGTCCTGTTGTTTATGCTGCCCTGTCCCCTCCCACATTGCCACCAAGCATCGTGCATCTCCCCATCAGTGACATGGGCCATACACACACTTCACAAAACCCCACAAGGCTCACGTGGTCCAGGCTGTTTTTTAAGACAGAGAGAAAGTTAACTTTGCTGGGCATCAGCATTGTCTTGAAAAGAAACTGACTTTTGCACTTACTATAAAATATAAGACTAATCAAACATTTAACAATACGTCTTTGTCTTCTGATAGCACAATATTTTCTTCATAGTAAAAGTTCTTGGATGTCACTGTCTGTTGTCAGCCCCCTAATTAGATGACACATTATATGATAAAATGCTCACTTCTTCCCTTTCTTTCCACTTAATTCTTCTTCCTCCTCTCTTTTTTTATTCTTTCCCTCCATCCCACTTTTATAGGGGAATCAGTTTCTTGGCAAAAACGTGGAGTGAGGGTCCTTGTCTTCACCATGCCAGAGCAGCTGGGCCAGAGGGGAAGTGTAGGAGAATAGCTTTGAGAAGGGAAGACTGGCTGGCCAGGCTAATGCAATGTTGTAGCCTGTAATTTTATGGAGTATATTTCTAACACTGCTCTAGTAAGCTGCTCTTAACATGTTCTTTCCTAGTGATCAGGGTATGTAAATTAGTCAATTTGGACTTAGCAGTTGTTCATAATGTCGTTTTGCATGTAACCAGAGAGGCGGAGCTCTTCCCAGCCACTGCCACTGCCAGTAGTTACATCCAGGAACGGGGCATCCTTACCTCTTACATCTTCGAGGCAAGTGCCAGATCTTGTAGAACTGGACACTCGCTCTTGCCCCTGGCAATGCTCATAACTTGTCATTGTGTCCCTGCTGGAGGCAAGAGTTTCCAAAAAGCCCATGAAGATTCTGCCTTTTGTAGGTGATGTTTCTAGACCTGTGGGTGACAGGCAGCAGTGGTGGTGCTAGCCCGGGGCACAGGAAGTCTGAATTCATTCACAGATTATTGCACGGATAGCCCCAGAAGGCTGAGACAGTCGGCAGAGCCTGTGGGCCCTGGAGTGTGAGTGGGTAGAGGCTGGGGCTGGTGTGGGGATATTCTTCTTTTCAAGGGCAGCAGGAGAGGGAAGGCAAAGCCATCTCCATTGGAAGTGGACAGACCTGATTTTGAGTACTGGCTTGGCCACTTATGAGATCTACTTTATAATTTACGGAGCATATTCCACCACCACTTAACGTGTTCTTTTCTAAAGTACATCTAATCATTCTTAGATCGGCTTCATCCTTTATAGTAATGGAGACAATATTTCATGACTGGGTGTCTTGTAATTAAGGTAACCATTTCCCCTATAGATGTTGTTATAGACTCAGTATTTCATATGTTGAAGCCTTGACCCTCAGTGTGGCTGCATTCAGAGGGGGCCTTTAAGGAGGTAATTAAGGTTAAATGAGATTTTAGGGGTAGGGCCCTGATCCTATATGATTGGTATACTTGTGAGTAGAAACATCGGAGTGCCCACTTGCTGGCTCTCCAGGGGCACCGAGAAATGTCACGTGGGGACACAGGGGCTCTCCAGGGACACTGAGAACAGGTCACGTGGGGACACAGCAAGAAGGCAGCCATCTGACCACCAGGAAGAGAACTCTCCCCAGACACTGACCGTGGTGGCCCCTTGATATTGGACTTCCAGCCTTCAGAACTGAGACATGCATGTCAGTTGTTCAAGTCACCCAGGCTGTAGTGTTTTGTTACGGCAGCCCAAGAACACTAATACAGATGGACCATCAAGTTGTTTATAATTTTCCCTTATTGTAGACCATTAAGAGGCTCACTTCTGCCTGACATGTTGACTTGCTGCTTCTAAGGATGTTTCTTTTTTTCCTTTTAATATTAAATGGTTCATATATACCAAAAATTTGACGGGATAATATAATCAATTCCTATACAACCTTCCACCTCTATTAAACATTTGTTATCATTTGAGGCACAGCTCAGTAATGGCCCTCCAAAAAGCTTATACCCAGTCCCCCCCACAGCATGCACAATAGCATGAGAGAGAAGGTGCTTTTAGTTTTAACACAGAAAGAAAGGAGTCCTTAGGTCCTCGGTTTGAAGGGAAGAGAAAATATCTCTTCCCAGGAGGGGTATCTTCAGTCAGATACATCTTTTTATCTTCTGCCCCTGTCGTTGTCCCTCCATGTCCCTGCCCACTCCTGCCCTCCCATCCTTGGGCACCCATGTTTAGGCATCTGTATTACTCAACTATCTGTCCCATTTCGACACATGGCCAATAGGCCCCTCATTCAGCCTCAGAAAATGTGGCCAACCCTTTGATTTGAGAGCTGAAAATCGTGACAGAGGCTTTCCAAATGCCATTCTTCTCTGGTTCTAGCAAAAATCTGTGGGTGGCATCCTCTGTTGTGCGTTCTGTGGGGCTCTGTAGTCAGCTAGTAAACAAGCCCCTCAGCAAGGAGGGAGGCAAGATGCATGCGCAGGTTACCATGGGGACAGACAAGCAGTAGGAAATGTTCGGTGTCTTAGTTTGATGAGGTTTTAGCAGTTGGGAGTAATTTCTTTGTCAGTCATGCATTAAGTCACCCCTAACGAATGACTGGGAGTGTCGTTGCTCTCAGATGAACCTTGGGTGAATATGATTTGGGCAAAGAGCAATCTTAAAAGCAACAAGGGACAACAAACATCCATTAACGTGTCACCTTTTTGCAAATCAAGTGGCCTTTCGTCTGAGGAAGTTTCAGGGGTCACCAGAGGTGACCACAGGTTCTCATGGCTGTTTCTGACGAAGTCTTTGTTTATCAGTCTCCTCAGGTAAGCTTGTCTCTCAGAATCCTGTACCGCTTAGTGTCCCCAGAGGGGGCACAGAGGCCCCTCCAAGGAGGGAAAAGGGCCCCCTGACCACCCTGACCTCCACTCTGACTTCCCTCATTTGGAGGCAAAGAGTGTGCAGAATACCTGTTCTTATCAAAGTGCCACATTCCATGTTGTGTATAAAGGGGTCTCCTCCTACCGCCTCTCCACCAACTTCAGCAGGGGAGGGTAGTCCAAGGCCACCAGGTCCTGCCCTGTCCGTGGTGGCCGTAGTCCCCCAGCATCCTCCCTGTGGCTTCAGGCCCTCCGTGGTGACGCTGCTGGTCTCTCTCGTCTTACCCCTGTCCCTGTCACCTCTGCTGAGCTGTGAGCTCCTGGAAGTCAGGTAAGCTGTCCCGTGCACACTAGAGGTGCCAGCCTCCAGCCTGCACAGAACAGACGCCCTGCACACGTTAACGGAATAAACATAAGAGTGTCGCTCTCTCTGGTGACTCTCAGGAATACTTTGATCAACCACAAAACGGAGCGTCCCGTCACACCAGCAGCTCTGAGGTGTACCCTGCCGCGCCGTTACAGGGGTTGGGACCCTTTGCCAGTGAGCTTATAGGATGTACCCAAGGATGGCAAAAAGGCTTGAGTATTTTAAAATCAGTGTGGCTAATTAAAAAGTACCTCAAGCTGAAAAACAAGTTTAGAAACAATTAAGATAATTAAAATATCACTGCCTTAATTGCGACCAAGCAGTGAGCTTAAAAAATAAAATTAATTTTAAAAAATTACAAAAAGACTGTAATTAATTGGCTTTTAAATTCATTGTTTCTCAGCTTAACAAATCTCTCTTTCATTCATTCTTGTTTTTCTTTGAAAAAAAGTTTTGGAAGAATTATTAAACAAATTAATTGGACATGGGTCATGTACCGGTTGTCACCTGGTTGGTGTCTGTGTATGGGCAGGAAAGATGAAATTACCCTTCCGTGGGTACTGCTGTGTGCCAGGCACATTGTCCCGCTCAAAGCCACCAAAATCCTGCAGGCGTTGTGATTGAAGAGATTAAGGGGACTCAGGGCTTTGCCATGTGGGGCTCGCTGCATCCTATCACCAGGCATACGTGGGGGGAGAGAGAGAGAGAGAGACGCTTGGAGCACAGCCTCCAGAAATCATTAGCACCTTGACAAGGTAGCTTCTAGCCTTGTCCGGTGTTATCACTGGCACTCAGCAATTCTGCTCCTGGCCTGCACAATTTTCCTGCACTATATTAAAGGGCTTCTCCAGTGCCACTTATTATTCTGATCGCTTATCATTCCCTTTACAAAGTGGAGCCACACAGCCCTGTCCAATATGACTGCTGGGTGCTTTTCAAAAGGACTGCCACCGTGACCTTTGGGGCTACTAGGGAGGGCATTTTGGGGAGGCCACATTTAAAGGGAAATGACACACTCCCTTTACTGTCCTCTTCTCCTTTCAATTCCAGTGTTGCTGTTTTTCAAAACCAAAGGCGCCCTGGTAACTGAAGAGACACTGACAGCTTCACTTACTACCCGCTTTGTTGTTCTGTGAAGTTCATTGACTCTAAATAATTTGCATACATGTTTGAACTATTCAAACCCTGGTCAGTTAATTTTTAGCAGACTTGATCACTATATGTGACTTGTATATGGAGTTAAATCATTTTTATGTACTAGTATTTTTGGTGTGAGTTTTTTTTAAGAAATGTTAGCTTCAAGAATCAGAGGAGGGGTGGTCTATAGTAGTTAGCCTAAAGGTAGGGCGACAGGGCAAGGGCACAGAAAGAGAACTGAGCAGACTACAGTCCAGTTGACTTAGTTGGACGGTTGCTGCATTCAGAGGGAGAAGGCAGAGGGCATGATTGCCCAGGGCCGGGCACCTCACCTTCTGGGGCAGCCCTGGGGCTGGGGCTGTGTGTGTGGCACACTGGGACAGTCCCCTGTGGCCCAGCCTAGGCAGCACCAGGCGCCCTGGCTTCCCCTTACTTTTACCCCTTAAGTTATCTTCGGCCCTGAAGGCCTTCCAAGAAGATGGTGCACCTGGGCTCTGGACTTGGTGTGCGGTGTGACCCCAGCAGTCAGCCTTTTAAAGGAGCTCCTAGGTGACTCTCATGCTGCCGGCATTCAGGGTGAGAGGCTCGGCTTGGGGTCTGGAATCAACCGCCTAGGTGTCAGATACCCTCTGCTCGTCTCACCAGCGACTTCTCTTTCAGATCTTTATTTGTGAAATGAGCATATTAACAGCAGCCACCTCCTTGGGTGGTGCTGAGAATTAAGTATGATAATCCAATTAGAGGGCTTAGTTCACTGCCTGCATGTCAAAAACTCCGGGTAAGTGTTAGCTCTTGTTCTTGCTGTTATGAAGGCTTTTTATTCACCCTGGGAACACAGAACAGACACAAAACATTAACAAACGGTACTTAACATGTACCAGGGCTGTTCTAAGCACTTTAAAAAATGTTAACTCATTTAATCCGCATGGCAACCAAAGCAATGGTAGGTACTGTTTTTAACCCCATTTTCCAGAAGAGGCATTGGAATCCGGGGAGCCAGCCTCAGACTCCAAAATGTGGGCCTGGAGTCTGTGCTCCTCCCTGGTCTGCTCGGCTCACCGACTTGCCTTAAGTTTGCACTGCCCACTGAGGCAATCGGGTCACGATGTGGGCATCACATGTTTGTGTTGTTGGCTGCACAGCCGAAGAAGCTCAAATTTGGCCATCGAGCTTGTCATGTAGTTCTGCAGATCTTGGCACCCATCCCCCTAGGGCACCTGTTAGTCTCCATCTCTGAAATGGTCCCGTGAAAATCCTAAGGGTTCAGTGGCACTGGGCACCCATCAGGTACATGCCTCGGCTGGTCCCTGTGGCCGGGGCTGCCGGTGGTCTGGTCCCCAAACTTCTTGAGATCTTTCAGCGTCCTCCTTCATCCTGCGGTGGCTGGAAGCATGGGAAGGGCCTGCATGGCCATCAGTCGTGGTGATCTGAAGGTTGGCTCAGTGTTGGCGGAGCTTTGGAAAGCAAGTCAGAGTTGGCTGGACTGCTGCTCTGGGGCTAGGGGAGCAGGCGAGACACAAGGAGAAGGTTGCTGGCCTGAGGCCACCACCGTCTCCTGGCTTCTCATGTGGATGTCCACAGGGCCGAGAGAATTCCACCTGGGACCAGGAAGTTCCTGCTGCAGGCCTCTGGCAGGCCCAGCCTAGGAGGACCCAGGGTAGACGCAGCCCCCTGCTGCTCACCTCCCAGAGGCGGCCCTCCGCCTAACAGCTCCCTGCAAGCCCTCTGTCCCAGGGGCTATAATCAGCCTCTCTTTTTACCTTGCAACCATTTTCCTCTTTTAAGCTCCATGCTCATCCTCTGGGAGGAGGCTCGGCCAGGTGACTCCCCTGGGACCAGGACCTGGTCTCGCTCACCTGACTGGCCTAAGAATGCCCCCTGTTTCTGTTCACAGCAGCCGAGGCTGCTGCAGTGGAGGCAATGGTGCCGAGCCGTTCAAGCAGCAGGAAGGCCTCAGGATGTCGTGTGTTGAGATCCCTGGAGAAATTCCTAGCAGCCATCTGAAGAAAGTGGTGTTGAGATTCTGGATCCAAGCGGGCTGAGAGGAATCATGACTTGCTCTAAGTGCAGACAGAGCACAGTTGCCAAGGGACCTGGCGGCAGGGACATAGGATTTCTTACAGGGGTGTCGCTATTCCTGCACAGGGTGCTGGTTTGTTTAACCAAATGTTTGCATGGGTAGGTCCTGGAAAAGCATCATGTCCTGTGATTGCGGAGAGCAGTTATGGAAGATTTACTGCCTAATCAGCTTTAGGCCCCGGAGCTGGGAGATGGCACAATTGCTTTTGTTTTGCAGAGAATTCCCAGAGGCCTCTTCTCTGCCAGGATGAGCACGTGCACCTCAGCAGGAGGAGTGCTATCAGCTGAGGGCCGCTGCTCAGCCTGTTCCAGGAAATGTTGCAGCGTCTGAACTGCGGTCTTTGGAAACCCTTTCTCAAATTAGTTAAGTCAGCTCTCCCTACAACCCCTCATTACTCCTGCCTACAAACCACACTTACAGTTGGGTTGAATCTCCATGGTTGCCCAGACATGCCTTCCCACACTGGCATGTGGGGGTCCCCTGCCTAGATGGCCTTTTCTGTCTTTGTTTTTCAAAGTCCTACTCATCCTTCAAGATCCAATTCACAGATTAATGCATCATTAATCCTTGCCCCAGAAACTAATCTCTCTCTTCTCTTGAGCTCTGTCATTATTTTATATGCTCATCATGTCATGGCCCTTACCTAATTCTGCCTTACACAATAAATATTTGTGTCTAAGCTTTTTTTTCTCTCCATATTACATTATAACTTGGTGTGGCATAAAACTGTTGCACATCCTAAAGTTCTTTACAAAACTTAAAATGGGTTTATTTATGCCCAGAGTGTGTGTGATTGAACTGAAGCCAAAAAACTCCATCCTCAAGGACTTGTTATAGCATAAGAAATAAGTAAAATTAGGCATGAATGAAGTCATAAAAAGCAATTGCAGACAAATAACCAAAGAGGGAAGAGTAGCTCTTGGTCCTTGGGGTATGTAAGATCCTAAAGGATTTTAAAAGTAATTCCTGCTCAGAATGAAGATGCTGCAACTCCCTAAAGCACAAAGGAATGGCTATCCTGAAGTCGAAGAATATGTTCAATAGGCACACGATTCCCCTTGGTTTTGGTTTCATTCCAAGGCCCACGGCCTAAGAAAATAGCACCGAGTGCAAACACATGGTCTGTTTATTCCCCACTCACTTATTGAGGAGAAATAGAAATAGAATTTCCCTGGAGGTCCTAACCCCTCTCTTCTTGTTCTGTTTTGTCTCAGCCCTAGACCCATCCAAAGACCCCTGCCTGAAGGTGAAATGCAGCCCGCACAAAGTATGTGTGACCCAGGACTACCAGACTGCCCTGTGTGTCAGCCGCAGGCACCTGCTCCCCAGGTAAGGCAGGGGCTGGGAGGTGCTCTTAGCTGGCAGATCGGGGGTACCTGGTCTCTGGGTGGGGGGCAGGAGAGAGAGAGCAAGCAGGTGTTTGGGTAGCGTGTTTATTATATGGTATTTTATATGGTATTTGATGCCTGCACTCCAGCTGGGGTATGCATCTCAGCGCTCACACACAGATTTGCATAGAATTTATTTGACGCTGAGCAGGTGAACAGAAAACCCCGCTTCTTGGTCATTATAGAGGCACTTGCTCCTCCCAGAAAGACCTCAGGACCCTGGAAGCTCATAGCTAAGAAAACAGAGAATATTTAGTGTCTTGGTTGCCGCTGACGTCCTCACTGTGGTAATCCTTTGAGGTCCCTGGAGGTCTGGGAGCCACCACACCGCCTTCCTTCTGATAATGTGTCCTGCTGCTTCTTGGGGTGAAGCACCCGAGAGCTCCTCTTCCCCTGCCCAGGGGAAGGGCTCCCCTTCGTCTTCAAGGGACCTAAAGGTTTTGCTTCTCCCCTCACAACTTCTGGCATTACCCATCCAGGGGGCTTAGGTTTTTACAAATGACAGAAAACAGAAATCTGAATTCAGGCTGAATTCAGGCTGCTTCTGCCTTCAGTCCTGCAAAATTACTGGTAGTAAGGGCACTCACACGTGTGCACACACACACACGACAGGCTTCCTTTAACCACGGGGTTAGGTGGAGGGGGTGGGGCAGAGGTGAGTTGAGGACCTACTCCGCGCCCTCCCTGTGCTGCCTGTACCATGGAGGGCTGTAGAGATGCCGTGTTGGAGTCACGCACAACCAGATCTGCACTCTCCCCTCGCTCCGCCATTCACCTGTGCCACACTGACCTCAGGCAGCACACAGCCTTTCTCGAACTTGATTCCCACCGAAATCTGCCTCCCACCACTTTTGGTCATTACTTCCAGCTGACCTTGGGACCTTGCAGAACGGGTCCTCTTCCATCTCTCAGTTCTTAAAATCTGAGCTGTGCTCGTGCCTTTGGTGCTCTGCTTGGGACATGTTTTAATTTCCCTTAGTCTTCTAATGGGCGCCGCTGAATGCTGGGGAACTGGGTCCTGGCGCAGCAGAGAATCAGCGCCCCCAGGTGCCGAACAGCATGGAGCCCAGCGCACAGCCCCTGTGCCTCCGCACACCTGGCTCCTGCAGCTACAGAGCGAGCTTCTAAGCACACCAAAAATACTCAACCTCTGTCTCTGTAAGGCTGAGTTGTGAAGTATTATAATGTGCTTTGCTCCTTCCCCAGACTGGAGGTCCTCCCTGGAAGCACTGATAGATCTCCAGGCTGTGCTGGGCACGCTCTGATTACCTACATTCTTGAACTCTTGTAGCCTTTTTGCCAAGATGGTATTTACTTTTGTCTCCACTATAAAAATGAGAGAACTGAGGCAGAGAGAGAAAATAGAAAATTGCTTGTATATCTTGCAAGTGGCAGCCGAGATTCAAAAGCTAGATTTGTCGAGCTCCAAAGCTTTTGTTTTTCGTCACTACCATGTGTTGGCCTCTGCATTCAAGTTGTCCTCGTTTATGCATTTATTCCTTTCATTTAACAAAAAGGTATTGAGTACCTACTATTGCCAGGGTGTGTTAGCTACTGAAGCTGCAGAGTGTAAACAAGAGATCTTATTCCTACCTTCAAGAAAAATCTAGTTCACTGCAGAGTAGAATGTAAAAAACAAAAACAAAACCACTTTTTTTGTGATTAGAAATTCCTTTTAAGGCTTATATACTCTGAGAACACTATCCTAGTTTCTCCTGCTAGGCATGATCTCTTCCTTCCCTGAAGGAAGGCAGATGTGGCCTC
Source organism: Manis javanica (assembly GCF_040802235.1). Classification (NCBI taxonomy): domain Eukaryota; kingdom Metazoa; phylum Chordata; class Mammalia; order Pholidota; family Manidae; genus Manis; species Manis javanica. The sequence continues at coordinate 84,482,553 of NC_133169.1, read as the reverse complement.
TTTTGCTGCCAGTGCCCGGATGTGCGTTGGGATGGCCCAGCGCTCTACTTGCCCAGCTGTCTGGTTTTGTGTGTGTGTCTGGTTGTGGGTGGAACATGGAGAGTCTGGTGTCTGTTTCCTCCTAGGATATAGCCCTTCTGGAAGTGCCAGAGATTTTAAGCTTCCAGCTCAAATCTGTATGAGACCGAGGCAGCAACCTCATTGGTATTCAGGCATATCCGCATGTTCATGGCATTTGTCTGGACATGACGTGTTTCTGTGTTGGAAGCACGACTACTTGTTTGCTTGTGTGAATGTGTCATCCTCATCTCCCCATCTCCTGGTGGACACAGAATTACAGGGATGAAGACCACTGATATGGGAATCAAACCAATCTAGGCTCCGTTCCCAAGCTGGCTATTTCCTAGCTATGTGACCTTTCTAATTTGTGCAGCCTCATGTATAAAATGGGTTTAAGGAAAGCACTTATCCATTCCTCCTTCCCATTTGCCAGGATGCATCCTCTAGAGATTCTTACCAAGAGGGTTTATGGGGAGTACATTTTACTAACCCCTGCACAGAGTATTTTGTGCATATGTTTGTGTGAGTGTTCAATAAGGAAAAATGTGTAAGGTTCATAGTCCATTGTCACATATGGCAGCTGGTCTTCCATTACCACAACAGTTAGGATAATAGTCATCACTACCACCTGAGCCATTCTGGAAGGTCAGCCAGCAAACCCCAAAGCACCATGCTCCTGAAAAAAAGTAGCTCCCTCCCAGTGCCCTGCCCCTGTCTGAGTCTCAGCAGGACCACCCCAGGAAGCCTGAGGTTTAGTGTGAGGATTATAGGGTCATTCCTGTTACCCACTTTGTGACTCACAGCAGGTGAGGACTAAGAAGGTGATTGCTTTTCTGACGAGAGGCTCCATTGTTCACTGGAAAACTAGCCCAGAGAGGCAGCTTTGGGAGGTGGATTTGGGAGGATTTTGGAGTGGGCCTGACCCTGGGGGTCGCTGCAGTGGCATTTTCTGCAGTTGTGTGGCCAGCCTCCTTCCCATCCCTTTCAGGGGCCGAATCACCCGGCCGCCCTGTCAGCCTTCCTCATCTTAGGGTCTTGGACAGCTTCCCAGATGAAACCCCTGTCCTTCCACCTTAGACTTCAGGGGTCCCCTCTGACCGGGAAATCATGCAGACAACTCTATTTATTCATCAATAAAGGACGTAATCCTTCTGTTCCTGAAACATCTGTAGGTAGTCCCATCAGCCAGTCTGGCCTCTGCAGCAGCCCAGGAGGCAAAGCCCACGTGCCAGGTAGGCCTCAGTGCACGCACACGCAGAGGCGGCCGGGCCAGCCTGAGGCTGATGAGAGGCTGCAGGCGTGGGCTGTCTTTGCAGGTGGATGGAGGCAGAGGACAGGGAACAGACCAATGAGAGGGTTTCATCGGCTTTCCTTGCCATGGAGATTGAGGGAGGGGGGAAGCTGTGTGGCACGCCCATCTGCGACTGCAGAGCGTCAGGGTGGACAGACAGGCAATTCCAGGGGGTGCCGAGCGGGGTACCCAGCCCTGCCTCTGCTGGAGTTCTCCTTCATTTGGGTGGATGGGATTTGGGGTTGGATTTGGTTTCACCTCGAGGCCTCATCAAGACTCACTCTTCTTTGCTTCATCTCTTTCTACTGTTAGGCAACACAGGGTGAATTCTCGGTGGTGTGGTCATCCCTGAGGTTCTCCCAAGTGGCCGTTAACGGACAAAAGTGTAGTGCGCAGGCAGCCTGCAGGCAGAAAGCCTTCTCTTAAATGAATTTTAAAAATTTTCCAACATTTCTGATGTAATAATAATTGATGCTTATTACAGAAAATACTGAAAAAATATAAAAGTGAAAGGAAACAGGAAATAGGCAATGGTCTAAAAACAGTAATTAAAACATTCCAGCACATTTGCTTCCATTCTTTCTGCTAATCATATGTTTTGTCCATTGGTTTGTTTTTTTTTTTGGTCAGAGCAAGTGGTACCTATCATGTAATAAAAATTTATATTCTGCTTTCTTAAAGTAATATTTATAAATGAGGATTTTTATGATATACAACTCTAGATATAAATTTTAATGATTGTGTAACATACTGGTATACAGAAAAATTTCGTATACAAAATTTTTTATACCAGACATTGTATACCAAAAAAATGCGCTGGAAACATCATCAACCTAAATACAAGAGCTAAAAGATTATAAAACTTTTAAAAGAGCACAAGAGTAGTGACCAAGATTTCTTAAATAGGACACAAAAAACATGAACTATAAATGAGAAAATAAAGAAAACCAACAAAATGATGTCATCAAAGTTAAAAACTTTGATCTTCAAAAGATGCTGCTACAATAATAAAAAGACAAGCCACACTGGGAGAAAATATTTACAAACGTACGTCTGACAAAAGATTTGTGTCTACAATATGTAATGAAAGCGTATGTCCATACAAAGATTCACACATGAGTGTTCATAGTAGCTTTATTTATAGTAGCCCAAAGCTGGGAACAACCCAAATATCCATCAACAGGTGAATGGATAAACAAACTGTGGTACATCCATACAGTGGAATACTACTAGGAATATAAAGGAATATGCTACTGGTACATGCAACAGACTGGATGAATCCCATAATTATGCTGACTAAAAGAAGAAAGACCACATAAAAAGTATATACTGCATGATTTCCATTCATATGAAATTCTAGAGAATGTAAGCTTATCTTTGGTGATGGAAAGCAGATCATTGTTTGTCTGGGGGAGCAGGCCGATGGGGTGTCTGAACATTTTTTAAAGCTTGAAAATGCAAAATGGGTCCTTAGGGAAGCAGTCAAGTCAAACTCTAGTCCTCAATGCCAGAGATCCCACTGGCAAATGGTTTGTTTGGGGAAGAAGAGTTTTTCATACAACAAAGTTATTCTTCCAGACTTAGGTTTTTAAAATATTCTCTGAGGCTTTGTAAAGAAAACGACCTCTTTAGGGGTCAGGGGGGTCCAACCTGCAGAGGGCGCTGCTCTCAGGGATTCACTGCCATTCGGGGTGTCTAGTTCTGATTTATTGTTCTGGGCGGGCAGGAGATGGGGGGTGGGATTCTCCCTGCAGAGTGAGGAACATCGATTTTACCTTTCTGCTGCCATTGATTTTCATTTGGAGGATGGAAAATTGAAGCATTTGTTTTAAGCCTTCCAGACAAGCCACATTCGCACATTCTGCAAGTGTGATGTGAACGGGAGGAAAGGATATCAAGGTGGGACTTGGAATATCTGAGGTACCCTTGGAAGTCTTCTGGGAGTGGTGGGAACTAAGCCGTTTTTAAATAAGGAGCCAACAGCCGGTCTTCCCAATGGGCTGGGCTCTCTAATGTGATGGCCCTTTATCTTCCCTTCCTAATTATCTGGAATAACAACGACTTCAGTGCACAAGCAAAATATTCAGATCCAGTCGAGCTTCATGGTGTAGTAGACCAATGTGAGAGCTTTCTGTCTTTTATGTGAACTTGGAAAAAAACCATCAAAGTGTTTGAGGTCAGAGAGAAGCACATCACAGAATGTGCCACAAATACCAAACTCTCAGAGGATATTTGAAAGGATGACGGTTATTTCATCTCAGTTTTGTTTTACAACAAAGTACTGCCTCCTGCTACAGGGGCTTTGAGTGGGTTGATTATACATACACATGTCTGTCTCAGTTTGGAAGGCACATGGCCACGTGGAGGGCAGGTGATTCCTCGGTGTCGGAAGGCTTTCTGGCACCTCACAGTTCCGGGCATTGCCAACTAGCAAGGCGTTCAGATTTATGTAGCTCACACCCTTTCTCCATGGGGCCCCTGACTTGTCTTGCATTTTGTTTTAACCTCCAGGGATCTCCACTGGCCATGGTCTTGGTTTGGGTAGGGTACTAATGAAAGCTGGGTGCTGTTTCTGGGCTCTTTGTGGAATTAGTGCCACTGAGATTTAGGTTTGGCTTCCCTTATGAATCAGTCACCTTTATAGGTAGAAAAACCAGCACTGCGGTTGATTGTCTTGCAAATACTGATGGGCCCAGGGAGACAAAGGGAGAGCGGTTGGTTTAAGAGATGCCGCTCACTCACCGCCTACCGTGTTAGGCACACTTTGCTGAGGGGATCCTGCAGACTTCGTGCAACAGTTTACCAGGTCTGTGCTGTGATCCCCACTTTACAGATGGGACTACTGAGGTTCGGTAAATAACTCCCTCATTGGGACAAGGCTGGTAGGGGCCGATTTGGAACCAGAACGGTGGGAGGCCACACGGCTGCCTCTGCTACGGAGCCCTGGGCGTGGGCTCCCACTGGCTGTTTGAGTCCTCCGCCCACTGGCTGGCCAGTCTGATGCCGGTCCTGTGCACAGACCCGAGCCCATCTCTCCCTCTACAGAGTGACTGGTAGGAAGCAGGTATTGACCCTGTTTCCTCCCTTCTGTGTCAAAAGCAGTAATTCTGGGTTCCCTTTTCCCCTTTGTGGTTTTTCTAAAAGCAGTCATTCAAACCACATGTCACTTAACCAGAAAGGTATTTAATTACTTTAAACTGCAAACTTGTTATTTATTTATTTTTAATACCAGAAACACTGTATGCCTCTGCCCGCAAGGACGCAGCTGCTACTGAGGACTTCAAAGAGCAAAATTTTTATGATTCAAGCTAGCCAGTTACCTTCTCGGTTCCTTTGTTTTGCTCCCCTGAAACTGAAGGTATTGATTAGACAAGCTTGATGACGTGAGCAGCAGAGTACAAAGCAATTCATTCTGGCCATGTGAATGATGGCGCGGAATTTTTAGTCCCCTGGAACAGGGTGCACGAAATGAGAGGCACATCTTACACTGCAAGGGAAACTCAAAAGGCAAGTTTTATTAACACATTAAAAATATATCAAAATCATGAGGGCCAGTAAAATTTACCAGACTCGTGTTTTGTCCCGCCTTGGTTTACCTTTGTTTATTTACACTTTTAACCACACTGCAATGCTAAAGCAGTGTTGTCTGTGATGATGGGGGCTGGGTGTGGGCAGGGTTACCTGGCAAGGTCTCCCAGTCAGTCTAGTGGCATCCTGCCCGGCTGGGCAGTTTCTGGGTGTGGCTCTCAAGGACCAGAGCCTCCGCCCTACCATAGCCCTCGCCCACACTGCCTACCCGGTGGTCAACTCCTCCTCCCAGGTTGTCCTACTAGGGAAGTGCGCCCCTTCCACAGGGGGCAGCTCATGTATTTCTAACTGACCCCAAAGCTCTGGCTTATTGTTCTTTTCTTTTTTTTTTTTTTTTTTGAGCCATGTTCTATCTGCAGGAAATGGAGAGTGTTTTATGGTTGTCAAATTCACAGAATATGTACGTGCCCAGATGCAATGTTGCTGGAGATCTAGAAAGCCAAGTGTGGAGCTGGGAATGGCTGTTGACAGGGCCTGGGACCGACTGGTTGACTTTTGCCGAAGTATAGTTGACTTGATACTACAGTTTTGGGTGTACAACACAGTGTTTGGGCATTTATGGACATTTCAAAATGCTCACCCTGAGAAAGCATTGAATGCGGTGGCCTGCTTTGCAGTTCTGCTGGATGAGCTGCAGTTGCTCTGTTTATTGGTGTCCTCGCATGTTAAGGTGTGTACAGAGTGGCATATTTCATGCATGGGATTTAACTGGGTCAGAAAGAGGAGGTTGAGGCGGATGTGCCGGTTTTGAAGAGTTCATGGCTAGCTGTGATTTCCACCATGGCCCAGGGCTTGCTGGGGAGCAAACAGGTGTTGATCATTATATTAGCACATCCGTCCCTCAACACGAGGAAACACATGTGCCCATGCCCCCCACCCCCATGCAACTCACTAAAGGTGTTAAGTTGCCCACACATTCTGGGTGGTGCTTTGTAGTATCCAGGGAGGAGAGTGTCCAGGTGGAGTAAGTCCTGTGTGGCAACTCACAGATATATCACCATCTTTTACAAAAGTGGTTTGATTGAATTTTCCCACTGTCACTAACTTCTGTTTTAATTTTTAAAACCTCTTTCCTCTTTGTTATTAATAAATGTACCAAAGGCCTGCTTGCTTCTGGGCAGAAACTCCTCAGGATCTCAAACTCACAGGCATTCAGTTTAGACATTCTATATCAGAACTAAACTAATAAACTGTGAAAGACATTCCTTATGACTATCAGGCACTGTAGTAGGGCCCGTCTGGGGCCCCAATCGTGCAGGCTCTGGGGCCAGAAAATGGACTCCGGATGATTTAGAAGGGCATCCGAGGCTGTCTTTACAAGTACTTTGGTGTTAAGTAGAATGTTCTCAAGCTACTGTCCTGACTTCAATGTTCCTCATGGAGAGGGTGGGCAAGGGTGGGGCCTTCCCTGCACAGAGGGACTGGAGACATGAAAGTTAATTAGTTTGGGGACCTTGGTAGCTTTATGAAGCACTTCCTTAAATGATTTTAATGGACATACGCCGAAGTGAATGTGGCTTTATTACTGAGTTGTGAAAGGCGCCCTGCCGGCCGCTGAGTCTGGGATCCCGTCACAGCTGGAGGTGCGGGTGTGTCCTGCTTTGGGGCCCACTGCAAGTCCGGCTTCGCATTACCTGGCTACCTGGCGGGAGGAGACGGTGACCCTGGCGCAGGCCTCCCAAGGCTTTGAGGAATTCCCAAGTGCAGGGCAAAGAGGCAGCCCTCCCCTCCAGCCTGGAACTGGGGTCTCTCTCCTGGCAGATGCCAGGGAGGCCGTCTGGGAAGATGGTGATGGATGGCTTTAGGGTTTGAGGCCCTCCTGTCATGATTTTGGCAAGACTTGCTCTGGAAAATGACTCACATACACCAGTGATGGTGGGGGAAAGGTCCCCAGTTCATTTCCACCAAGTCGGAGTCTGTGATAATCTCTCCATTGAACAAACAGTTACAGTGACCTCCATTTGCCAGAGACTGCTGTGTGTGGAATTCCATGGTGAAGGCACATAGTGTATCCTGGTGGAGATTAAAGTCTACTGGAAAAGACAGATGAAAAGAAATTAAATATCTAATTAATTGTGATAAGCATTAAGTTGGATAAGAGCCGGTGCCATAAGGGAGAGTCACTTTAGTTTGGTTGAATGGCGAAGGCCTCTAGGGAGGTGAAAGGGGATCGACGCCAGCTGGGCAGAGAAGGGAGAAGTGTTCTCAGAGGAGGGAACAGCCCTTGCAAAGGTGCTGATTCTGAAAGGGGAAGGGGCTTGGTGTCCTAAAAGCAGTGATAGGAGAGACGCCTCTGGGGCAGGGAGACAGTGAATGAGGTGCCTGTGGCTGCCGGAGGCTGGAGAGGGAGGCAGGGCCGGACCCTGCAGGGCCCTAGAGCTGTGGCGCGGGTTCGCCTCTCAGGCCAGTTGAGAAGGGACACCTTGTGTGGCTTTCAGTAGGAGCATCACAGAATTGTATGGTTTAGGATGTACTGTGTTTTCAGGAATTCTTGTCCTTGAAGCCAGAGCTCCCCGTGGGAGAAGCTGGAGGCGGGCTGTGCGTGTATGTGTACTCATGCCAAGATCCTGAAGACGTCCTCCTGAAGTTTATATCCAGGAGAGGAGATTGGGGACACAGATGCATATAATCTAAGCTAGAAAATACCAAGTCCCATGAAATAAAGATCCGAGAAGGGTGCAGCCATTCCCATGTGCGGCTGGGGCGTGGGGTGGGGCGGCAAAGGGCCAGCACCTCCCAGTGCTTCCTGGTGTTGCTGGGGGGTTACGCGCATGAGCGCTCTGGCTCAGGCACAGTGTGACCTGCTCGGTGCTGCACAGCCGTCACGTAGCCGAGCCGCGGGACCAGGGAAAGGCTGCCTCCGAAGCCCATCTTCTGTGCAAGAGCCACTCTGTCCTCGAGACACTTTCCTGCAGGAAACCTCTATTTCCTCCTCACTTGATTACTTTAAAATGCCCATTATGGCACTGTGACATGGACAGCAGTAAGCCCAGTGCTGGCACATAGTAGGTGCTCAGTGCAAGTTAGTCTTCCACTGAGCCTCTAGTTCTGCCAGCAACAGATGGAGAACCACCCTGGCCAGCCTCACAGAGTTGCTGAGGTCTACATGAGCTTGCATGTGCAAAGGCCTTGCTATTTTTAATGTTCTAGATGGTGTCAGTTGTCATGCCTGCTAAGCTCTCTACTGATAGAGGGCGCCCTTCCTTCCTGCACTGCTCGTCCCACTTGCTTGCAGTGCTCAGATTCCCTATGGAGTGCAAGCTCAGGTCTTGGCACGCTGTGGGTATTCACAATGTATTTAATGGATGAATGAGTCAGTTAAGTCAAGAAGGAGCTGGAGATGCCGGCCCAGCCTGATGGATTTCATATCAGCTGAGTCACAAAGCAACGCTCCAGTGAGGCCAGGACTGTGCGTATCATGTGAGCAGAGGTGCATCCCATTTCCCTTTGTGTTCTGCATAGAACATGCCATATTCCTAAATACCCAGAAAATGCTCACAGAGTACCCAGGGAACCGAGATGTGACGAGTCCTGTTCTTGGGAGAGAGCCTCCTAGTGCAGACTCCGCATGCCGACCTGGTGGCCTGCTGCTGTGGGGCCCCATCTGCCCACCTTTCGTCTGTGCTAAGTGACCAGACACATCTAGAAGTCAGCTATCCTCTGGGACTGCAGGCTGGGCCTCAGGGGAGATGAGGTACCCTCTGGCTTATTGGGCCCTTGAGGCTCCCAGAGTGGGAGGTCTGTGTTCTTCAGAGCTCAGAGGAATGGCCTCTGAATCTTCCATCAAGAAGGAAAACAGAAAGGGGCACAGAGTGGGACCCACCCTGCCAGCTATCACAGGGACGGCTTGCCTCACTGTCTTTCCATAGCTCCTCTGAAACTGTCCTAACTTTGTCTCCTGTTTCACCCAGGACGTTTGCAGGCTCCAGAACCTCTTCTCTCTGAAGCCTGACTCCTCTGGCCCCTGGCCCATGGAGTTGGCCTTCCTGCCCTTCAGAATGAGACAGTTCAGAGCCTCCTCAGGCCCTAGTGCCCGTCCAGCCAGGAGGAAGCCTGGGAAGGCAGCAGGCAGCCTCTGTGTGGCCACCTTCTCTGTCCTGGGGAGAAGCCTGGGGCAGGGCTGCTGGTTGATGAGCTCCCTGCCCCTGAGAGGGGGCTCGGGCCCACAGCTGTGTCTCTCCTGTGTGTGTTCACAATAGACTTGCAAACTGGCACATGCTGAGGTGACACTTGATTTCCTGCTAATCGCCCCACTCTCCAACTTAAGCAGTTTCTCCATGTGCTATTTTTTTTCACCTGTGTTATGGAGTCAAATTGGTTTGTTGGTCTTAATAGCTCCATTACTTATGAACCTTTGGTGGTGTATCCAGATGCTTTCTTTGCTTCAGAGCAATACCAGGCAGATATCTGCAGAGTGGAGGGTAGGCATAAGAGGGTAATGCTCACTGCAGGGGGCTGTGGATGGGAGTGTAAGTTGGTTACAACATTTCTGGTGGGCCTTTTGGCTTTATCAACACCATGAGTCCATTTTGGAGAACCTATCTCATGGAAGTATGCAGAAATACACATAAAGATTTATATCCAAGGGTGATCAGTACACTTGATTACAGTAGTAGAGATGTGGAAACAGATTCCTCGATGTCCATCCATGGAAGAAAGCTTACACGGATCATAGTATGCCTTTCATATAATCCCCTCCCTCTAAGGGACCTCTTCTTGAATGCCTGCAGTTTGGGGAGCCTCCTCCCCGAACCTGAGATGGACCCCATGTTTGGACAGCTCTCATTCGCCGTGTGAGGTATGCTCATTACACTGAGTCAAAGGTTTTCTGTTGGTCACCCCTGCACCTTGGTCCAGTCCTCTCAGGGGTGGCATCGGAGCCTGCTGCTTACTATTCCCTGTGCCAGTACATTCCTGAGCACCTTGTCTCTACATGGGAGCTGCTGGGTACCTCGCTGAGCATACCCCAAAGTGGCTCGTGATACAAGAGCTGCAGGACACGTACGAGGACTGGGAACAACGGGCAGATGTACTCGGAGGCAGCGGACTGAGACATCCTCGGAGGGAAGTGGCTCTGGAGCTGGTCTTGGGGAAAGGGGCAGGAGAAGATAAAGTGCTGGAGAAAATGCAAGGCTGTTGGAGTCAGCCCTAGCTCCTGGCCACCCACCCAGAAAATGGCCTGCCCATGAAGGCCGTAGAGGCGAGCAGGAGCTTGTCAGGACTTCACTTCTCTCTGTGCCCCTGACCGTGACGAAGGCTTCCAGAGCAGTCATGATGCTGGTGTGGCTGTAGCTGCCTTTCACAGCACTTTTGGCACATGACCCTGTGTGGACAGTTTGTTGACGACGGTGTTCAGCTCCTCGGACGCATGTCTCTATCAGCTTCCACCTGTGTCTGGGCCTGTCCTGAAAATAGCAGTGCTCCCCTACCCCCACCCCCGCACTCCACACCACCTGCCTGCTTCTGCTTCACTTTGCTGACTGGCTCTTCCTGTGGCAGATCTCACGCAGCCTTCCTGCAACAGGGGCTTTGCTGCTGGTGACCAGCCATCAAACACAGGTCTTTTTCTCTCGCATGTATGTCCCATAATAATTAATTGTTCCCCAGGAACACAAGTGAATGTCTCCTAAGTCGATTAGTGCAGCAGAGCTGAAAGTGGAGCTGCATGTGCTTGCACTCACCCTCGTGTGCACACCTGGGCTTACCAACAGCCAGCCAGAAGCTGTGTCAGCAAACCCTCTGTTCTTCTGACCCCTCCTGCGAATAGTCAGAATGATGAATGCTCAAGGAGGGAGGCCAGATGAAATTCTCTGCCCTGGGCCTGCTTGCTTATCATTTGGTTTTTCTCCAATTAGCGTGTCCATTGCTAAAGATTTCCTCTAAGGTCTCAGAGCTAGAAAGGGACCTCCCTGTCTCAGCCCAGCGAACTGGGAAGAGCAACGAAACAAGAAATAAAATGGAGATGACAAAAGTCAGTGAGTAATATGGCAATTTCCTTTCTGCTCCCTTTTAGGAAAAAGAAATGGATTTTTAAAACACAGGACACCACCATCTGTTATCCTAAGTGAATAAAGGAAGTTCAACTCTTCACTTCCGTTTCCCTGACAGCTTGCTGTTACACTGGCTGGCTTGGCACTTTTCCTTAAGAAAGCAGGATTCTAGCCGGGGCCTGTTTATTTGAGTGTGTGTGTGTGTATGCGTGCCTACGTGTGTAAACTGCTTTTGTGTGTGGGTCTCCTGATGGCCATGCTCATTCAGGAAGCTAGACTTGAAATTAAAACCCCACACTCTCTGCTTCACAAAGGCCCTTGGTGCCAGGGCTGTACTCTGTCACTCTCTTAATGGAAGGTGACTGTACCCACAGTCTCCAACCAGTTAGCAGAATTTACATAATCGCATCAGCCTGCTAATCTTCATGATCTGGTCAGAAAACACAGAGGGCACTGTGAGTTTAGGCTAGAAGGAGGTTTGGCTTGGATTCCCTGGACATACATAGTCGATTTCAAGTATAAGGACACTTGATTCAAGCAGGTAATGTCCAGAAATGTGATAAACACCAGCAATCTGGGTTTGTGATCTGGCGAATTCTTTTCCTTCATGTCCTTTGCCCATTGGCCACACAAATTGCTTCTGGCACCCTTAAATGGAGAATGGCTTGGGAGGATTCCTGAAATAAACAGCAAATTTCTCGCCAGGTAGGGATTTTCTTGGACAAGTTAGCAGTCTGTGAGAAACCTCAGTGTTTATCAAGGTGTGAATAAGATATGTGAATAAGAATAAAAACAGTTAAGGTAACACCTACCCCAAATACATTCAGCCATTCAGAATAATGAAATGGCATTATGCTTCATCATAATTCTTGCATGTATGTTATAGGATGTGCATTTAACCCAATGCCAGCAAGGAACTCTTTGCCTATTTCTGGCACATAGTAGGTGTGTAGTAAGTGTTTATTTAAAAAGTTAAGACTAATTCTAGATTCCTCTCTGCATTCGGAATGTTTATACCTTCGGTTTTGCTAGCTTTGCTTAAACAGAGATTCAAAATTTGGTAATATGGAAATTTAGTTCAGATGTGGGGGTCTGTCCCCTTCATCTTCTTCTTAGAGATCTTTGAGAACTGGTCGGGGGGCTTTTATTAGCTGAGCTCCCTTTTTCCCAGCCCTCCTTTCAGTACCTGGAAGATAGTTCTTCTGTTCCAACTACCTTAGCTTCTTCAAATACTACTGGAGAAATGGAGGCCTGGCAGACAGGTGTGGGTTCAGCCACATGCATTTCTTTAAAAAATTCGGAAAAAGCATTTCTTTTAAAATCTGAAACGAACTCGACCACTAGTACGTGGTTGCAAGTAATACACAGTCAAATGGTAGATGCAGAGAGGAACTGGGCAGATGTTCCTTTCTCGTATTTTCAGTCCCACCTCGCTGAGGCTGTGTTCCGTCCGAGTCCGGGGTAGCGTGTGCCTTCTTACTTTCAGTTCATTTACACAAGCACCTACAGTGTTCTTGGAAACTCTCACCTGGCTTTTGAATCTTCTCATGGAGGAAGAGAAGATGCTTCCCAGCTGCCTTGGCCGTTGAGTAGCTCGGGTGAAAGGCGTTGGAGACTCCACTGGAAATGAGCCATAGTCCAGAGGCTGACATCCACACGCACCCAGGAAAACGTACATGCTTTTGGAATTGCATCCATGCCAGGCATGTATCTTTTTGGTGGGCCTGATTCTGCTCTAAAACTTTTTGCACTTTTCCCATGGGTTTGAAGGTGCTTTAGAAACCTGGCTTGGTGATGGTCTGGAAGCATGCCTGGGGACTGACAGCCCTCTGCTGCTTCGGGGCCTGCCTGTCCCTTCTGATGCATTTGAGCCTCCCTCTGGAATGCGTCACAGGCCTCAGCCGCCTTCCCTGGGTCAGGTCAGATGGGGTGAAGCCATGCAAAGCGCTGGCTCTTCTGTGGTTGGCAGGCGAGCTGGCCCCGGGGATTGCTGCTCTCCCCAGTGGCGGGGCCCCACCCTGCAGCTCTGCCCCTCCCTGCCCATGAGGTCTCCCCGGCTCACTGGCCAATGCAGCCTGCCATGTTCTGCCATAACTTTCTGCTACTGGAGTGAATGGGGCAGTTTGGGTAAAGGGCTCACAACAAGGCCTGCAATGTTGTGAGAGCTCATAACATGTTGTTTATTACTGGTGGTGGTATCAGTAGTAGTGCCATCAGAGTAATACGTCCTCAATACATGGTAAACTGCTTTATTCTTAGTACAGATTTCCCTTTTAGATTTCAGCCCATCTTTGTGGCATTCGAGTGCCCAGGGGCACTTAGGGTACTCTGAGGCACACAATAGTTATCTCTAATACACATTTGCTTCTTAGGAAAATTAGACTTCTCTTTGGACGGGATCTTGTGTCTGGGACCTTCTTCATTGTAAAAAGGAACGGGGCTCAGGAGCCCATGGATACCAGGGAGGAGAATGTCTAGTGTGGGAGCCTGTCTCTCTCATCAAAGCAGCTTTTGTCAATGACACAGGCCATTATGCTCTTCCTGTGTAATTTTATGACTTAGTATAATGACTCAAATAACCCTAACAATGGAGGAATTACAGCATTCTTTTACATGACAGATTATTTCAATGGTTAACATGTTTATCATTTCAATTAGCATTCATTATTTTGTCTCTGGTTCAAAATAGCCACCATGTCAACTGTCTGTAATATCTTCCATCCTTGTTTTAGAAGCAATTAGTTCTGATTTTGCAAACAAATTCAGTCTTGTTTTGGAGTGGGCAGTTTGATATTAACATGAGAGTAAAATGCATGTAATGCTGGCTGCCAGTAGCGGTGATGACTGGGAAGGGATCACTCTCGGGTGGGCCCTGCAGGCCTCTGAGCTGCGGGTCTGCCATTGAGGAGACCCACAGAGAAGGTCCTGTGACCGGGACTGGTCATGTAGGACTGTGTTTTCCCCTCCTGTAAAGTGGGGGTAATGAGAGCATCTACCTTCAGAGCGCCATTGTGTGTGAGGGGAATCAGGGAGGTGTGTTCAGGACATTTACGCTGGCAGGTAGGAGTCATGCACAACAACCAAAATGCTGCTGCTATTATTTATTATCTAGCATTGCTTTCCTCTTTCACCGGCTCTATCTGAAGTTGTGCAAACATGCTCAAATGCACAGTATGCTGAATAAAATGAAGGGCCCTTCTTCAGTAACTGAAAGGAAAAAATTCTATAGATACTCTTATAGGTACACCAATTCTGTATATACTCTTAGCAGCCCCCACTGTATCATTAACCTATTTTTGACACAGACTGTTGAATTTCATCCTTTGAGATTGATGTCAGGAAATTTACACCTGCTCACATATTTATTGCTGAAAAAACTGCCCTGCAACTATGTCCTGCCTCTGTGTTGCCGTGGCCCTGACTGTGGCCCTCCTCTGCCCGTGGCCAAGTGAAATAGTGGGTCACCACTGATGTCATCCAACACCGCCTCAGTGCCAGCTGCGGGGAAGTGGCAGGGTATGGGACCAGGTTTGAATGGTGAGGGTAGGGATGTCTACGTGAGGAAAGGCAGGGCCAATGGAAAGCAAAGGCAGGAAATGCCGATGTGTGGGCCTGAAGGTTAAGGCTGACATTTCCAGAAAGCTGGGCGAGAGCATCTTGGCCTGAGCAGTCGTGGTCTGCTCAGTTTTGCTTGGAGCTGTTGGTATCTTATAGGAGTGTGTTCATAGGCCAGGCTGCTACCGATGGTGAGCTGCTCTCGTAAATAAGATGAAAATTAATACATTCATTTGCATAGTATACTTTGCAGAAATCCTCTGAGTGGTGTTCTAAAGAATTGTTTGGGAACAACGTCAGTCTTTAAATTGAGTGCATCAAGATGTAATGCTGTGCAGTGCTGTTAACTTGCTAGAAGGTCCAAATGTCGCATTATTTGAGTACTACCCAGTTACATTTGCTGAGGATGTCTAGTGTTTGAGTTTTCACTTTAGGCTATGTTTCTTTATAAATAATACTAAATAATATTGCCCATTTGTTCAAAAAAAAACAAATAAAATTTTGTAAAGATATAAGAAAAACTTACTATTTCAGCGATTCTTGAGAATTCCTGAAAATTCCGATTTCTCACTCCAGAATCCTAAAAATTAGTATCTGTTGGGAATGTGGACCCACTGCATGGGAAGGCCTCTCCCAGCTTTGACACCATCTGACTTGTGGAATATAGGATGATTCTTCAGCCCTCAGATGCACAGGACAGTTCCTGCCACCCACTTCCCAGTTGTCTTTAGAAATGTTTGCTAATTGTTGTTTTTTCAAGTCTGAATTGGGATTTCTGAGTGTGTTGAATTCTCATTGCCTAAAACAACACTGCTGTTTTGGTCTTCTAGTTGGTGCTAGTAATTTCCAGAAATTAAAGGAGGAAGTTATAAAGGTCCAAACGAATAAATGCAGTTACTTCACTGAGCAAAGCCATGTGTTGCAGGTCAACCATGTTTCCAAGCACCAGGCACACACAAATGAAAAAGACCAGTCACTACCCTTGAGCAGCACACAGGATACTGAGGAGGACAGACACACGAAGAGCTGCTTTGTGCTCGAGTGAAAGTCACAGTTCGGTCTGAACAAGGTGTAATGTTAAACAAATAATGTGCAGTTAATTCTACTTGGAATAGGGCTCATGCTGGGAGAGATTTCATGGGAGGCAATTGACATGAAGCTTGAATAAGGGGCAGACATGGGCTATGCAGATAGAAAGCATTTGCCAAGTCATATAGACTTGAATTTGCATTGCACATATAAAAGATGTGTACATGGCTGACACGGCTAAGAGACATGCACGTGGCTGACATGGGTGCCTGCAGATAGAGTCGATAGGGCTGATTGACACAGGGAGTGGTGAGGGAAGGAAAGGGAGGTGTCAAGGATGGGCTCCCAGGCGTGTAGCCTGGGTACCCCATGCACAATCAGGATAATAGTAGCCTCTTAACATTTGGTCAAGTCAATCCAGATGCTTGCTTGGACAGCAGTCAGGAGTCTGACCAGAAAAAAGCACTGGACCATGGTGGTATGGGAGTGCAGGGATGCCAGGAGTCTATAGATACTCTTACAGGTACACCAATTCTGTATATAATACCCTTAGCAGCCCCCACTACATCATTAACCTATTTTTGACATTGCACATGTAAGAGATGTGTACATGTCACATCATCAGATTTGTACTTAAACATCATCACTGCTTCAAAACATAAATGCTGGGAATTTTGGAAAACTTTAACAAAAAAGATTGGGAATAAGCATTTGAGCAAAAGAGAATGAGAAATGGCTGTAGGTTGGGAGTTTCTGTGTGGTGCTGTCAGCAGCCAGGCTTGGGGTGGAGGGAGGGCTTCGCGGCCAATGGAAAGGCTGGCAGGACCTGCCTCCCAGGCTTACGCCGCCTGTGGCACCCCAGCTGATGAGTGTCGGTGACATTGGGAATAGCAGCCTGTTATTATTCCCGCTCTTCCGACACCAAATGCAATGCTGTATGTTTTCCCAACATGTATGTACAACAGTAACAATATTATGCACAGCAGTAATAGTAGTGTAACTCCATTCGGGTTCTCAGACCCGATTCCAATGTGTCTACGTATGTGGGAGGGGGTTTCCCACACAAACTAATGCGAAGCAATTCTCGAACACCAGCGGGGTGTCTGAGAACCCAACTCAATTCTGATGCTCTCCGCCCGGTGCCAGATTCCCAGGTTAAGGGCTCTGCCCTATAAGACTGCCCTCCACCCCCAACTCCAGATGCCGGTTGCAAGCCCGGGCAGTTCCCTGTGCTTCTGATGGACTGGCTGCAGATTGGAGGTTCCAACCACCTCCTCCTTAGGTTCCATTAATTTGCTAGAGGGGCTCACAGGACTTAGGAAAACACTTACCTGTACCAGTTTAATAACAGATACAAGTTAACAGCCAGATGAAGAGAGACACAGGGCAAGGTTCTAAGTACAGGAGCTTCTGTCTTCATGGAGCTTGGCCGAGGCCTGGCTCGGTGGCACGTGGAGGCGTGCTGGTTCCCCAAGCACAGACGCTCTCTCCGACCAGGAAGCAGGATCCAAGCCAGCAGAGCAGAGCCCAGAGAGAGAGGAAAGCTCTTCTCACTGGTTTTGTGAGGGCTTCATTGCATAGTCATGACTGACGGAATTATTGGCCATTGGCTGATTCAGCCTCCAGCCCCTGCCCTTGGGTGGGCGTCTGAAAGACTCTCATTAACATGACGAAACACCCATTTCACCTTTAAGACTCTGCAGTGTTTTCAGGAACTGTGGATGAAGACCAGATACACCTGGGAAATACGTATTTCTTATAACTCATTATATCACAGTCCCATCAAGACACCTTCATCAGATTTCATTCTTCTTTGACTCAAGAAGTAAAATATCTTAAGAGTCAAAAAACTTAGTCCTCTGCCTCAACTGTTTTTTATGGTTTGCACTGAATTGTGGGGATTGAAATGTACACACAGTAACCAGGGACATCTGGTCTTGGGCTCACATATACTTGCACATGACTTTGTATAATTTGGCCTCTGAACAGAGACCACAGGTTTGGGGACCATCTTCAGGAGGGTCCGTGATGTAACGCACACCTGGGTGTGCCCTTCAAAAATAGGTTTGCTTGGTTCATTAGAAAAGGGAAAATTCAGGATGGCTTGACCTTTACCTCTAGTCCTGAAGGCATGTTAGGGAAGATCAGACATGGTTTTCCCTGGGACAGTCCATGAGCACCTGACAGTGGGTGTGTTGAGCTTGCTCCTCTGCCAGTGGAGAGCCGGGGACAATGTTCTGGAAGGGTTTTATTCATAAAACTGAGCCCTGATGATGAAAATACAAATGCCAAAATAGGGAATTAAAATGGTCCCAGGGCAGCAGAGTCATTTCCAGGATAACTTAAATCCAACAGATACAATTGAAGTAGCTTTGCCAAATTTCTGTGTGACACTGGGCCAGTCATTTCCCCTCTGTCTTCAGTTCCTCATTTACAATATAAAGTTGATGAACTAGATTAGTTTGATTGACAGTCTGTGATGTTGTGATTAACTGCTGAGCAGCCACTGCTGTGGTCTGCACACAAGCAGCACCCCCACCACCCAACAGGGATATATTGAGCATCTGTGATGCACGAGGCCCTCTGGTAAGCACCAGCTAGCCTCGTTTCTTTGCCTCCCCTTAATGAATTTAATTAAATGGTGAGGTTCAGGTCCAGAGACAGGGATGACCTGTCATTAACTGGTGATTAATAGCTGGTTCCATCTTTTCCTCAAAACCATCGGCTCAGTGTTCCCATCTCTGTCCTTGGCGTTTATCTAAGCCCCTTCAGACTTCTTTCCTCTGGGCATCACTGCATATGGCTACGTGTGCTCCAGCAAAACTGCCCACTCTTTGGACTCTATGGCTCCTTTCTGGGAACACATAACAAGTGTCACTGCAGCTGTGGGGGCACATGCTCGGGACTGACCCAGGAGAGGGCTTGCAGGCACCAGAGCTGCTGCCTGCATGTGCTGATTCATTTGCAGTGTCAGACGATCTGCTGAGCGAATGATGATAGATGTGTGGCGCTCTGCCGAAGGGATCATGTTAAGATCAACACGGGGCTGACAGCTTGCTTGTCTGTTGCTTGGAGCCCCATCAAACCCCAGCCCTTTTTCAGTAGTCAGAACAAACCTTGAAAGAGTAAAGTGTATTTGGCAAGGGATAATAGAAGACCTCGTATCCACATGATTTAGAAGCATACCTGAGACGTTTTTACCCCAGAAGGAGGGGCAAGGACAAGGTGAGCAGCTGCTGGGGGAGCAGGGAGGCATGGCAGAGAAGACAAACACGTAGCTGCTCCCAGAGAATTTTACGGCTCGTGATCTAGGTGGGCCTGCAGTGGGCTGGAGAGGGGAGATTCACCCCTGGGCCCTCTGCAGCTGTGTGAACGCCACCACGGGCCACCAGCCGTCTTCATGAGTGTGGGCAAGGCTCTTCCCGATTGGGGATTCGGTCTTTCCCACTAGCAGAATGAGTGAGCTGGACTAGGTGATCTCAGAGGGCCCTCACTGGACTGCCTTTTCTAGGTCATTGGTCAGACAGGTTCAGGCTATGCCCCACCCAGCCTGGGTCCCCGATCCCCAAGGGTCGTGCCCTGGATACAATGGTCGTCCTCCGTGATGTCAACCACAGGTTTCCTTCTCTTACTGCCCCCCCAGACCACTAGGGCAAGTCTGAGGCAGAATAAGAACCACGTTGGTGGGTTCTCTCCCCCACTCACTCTCTTTCCTTTGGAAGAAAGCAGGTTACCTGGGAGGCTGAACCTGAATGCCCGAGGACTGGAGACGGGTGCCGTGCCTGGGAGAAAAGATTTTCTTCTTGTGGCCCCATGAATTTTTCTGGGGAATGAAAATGTGAAAATGTGACCCCAAACCTAGGGCCTTGGATTTAAATCACCTCTCTATGGCAACAGTAATTTCATCCTCTATCCCCCTATCTGTTATTGGGGAAACTAATAACTATAACAACAGCTACCATTTTTATTATTTTCTATTTTCCAGGCATTATACTGAGTACGTACATCAACTCCTTTAATCCTCATACCATCTGCTTGAAGTAGATGTTTCCCCCCATTTTACAGATAAAGAAACTGAGGTTTACAGGGTTAAATATTCTACTAAGACCACACAGTGAGTAAGTGGCAGAGCTAAGATCTGAGCTTGTGTTTTCTGACTCCAGAGCCCACACAATAGCCACCACCCAGGGCTGTCCATGCACATCACTGCAGGGGCCCATGATCACCAGGCTGATGGGCAGCCCCAACACTCCTGTGGTCCCCCTGGAGCTCAGCCCTATAGCCAAGAGTCACTCATGGCGCTTTCCTGGGAGAGCAGCCTTGACTCGGAGAGGAAGGGTGGCCTTAAGTGCAGGCCTTTTTCTCAGTGGTTTGTGGTAGGGGATGGGGTTTCTTCTGTGGACATAAGCTTTCCTAGTAGTACCATTCATCATTATGACAAAGGTTAGGATGGGGGACCTGGAGCTGGAGGCAGGAATGGAATTCTGCTGGTTTTAGCAGCAGAGAGTGACTCACCTCTGAGCCTCTGTTGAATAGCAGATTGGAAGCTGGGCTGAAATTGCTTTAAAATACATCCAGAGATCATTTCCACAGCTGCGATAAAGTCATTTGGTTGTGTTTGGAGGTGTGTTTCTGTCTAAATGCTCACTGAGTTGTTTGCATGTCAGCCCATTGGGAGGGCTGCCCGTCAGCCCTGGAGGAGCGTGAGGCCCAGGGGTGCCTGTACCTGGATGCGCCCCACCCTGTACCAGGGACTGTGTGAGCTGAGGGAGCCACCCCGCCACTGATTTTTTTAATGTATTGTGAATGCTTTTTCATGTCAGTAGGTAATGTTTCACAACATTCTTAATGGCCACATGCTTTCCTCATCCATCTGGTGGATTGAGCCTGGGCTTTGGAACAGAATCGTCCACTCTGTCAGCGAGTTGGAACAAACGGCACTGGCCAGGCCTTCAGGATGCGCCCGGCTGTTTGACCAGCCCTTGTGTTGAGTTATTTGGCCTTTCTCCGGGTAACCGGCAGGAAAGGCACGTGGGGACTGGAGCTGCAGTTAACCTATCCCCTCTCTTTCTGTTCTTAGGCAGAAGAAGGGGACCGTGGCCCACAAACACTGGGTTGGCCCTTCGAATCTGGTCAAGTGCAAGCCCTGCCCCGCGGCACAGTCGCCCATGGTCTGCGGCTCTGACGGCCACACCTACACGTCCAAGGTTGGTCGCCCTAGTTGTCATTGGGAGTGCTCCGCGTCTGCTTGTTCTGACAAGTGTCTGGGCCACAGCTGGGCCTGTGAGTCTCAGGGGCTTTGGGCCTTGCCCTTGAAGAGCTACCACATGAACAGAGTTTCTGGCCAAAGAGAGAAGATAAAAATGTTACCCCCTATGTAACTGGAGTGGTCAGGGGCTAAGGCATGAGGATGATTCTGAGGGTGGTGGGTGATCCTGCAGTCAATCTAGACAGGCTTCCTGGAGAAGGTGAGGTGGCAAGCTGTTCCAAAGACACAAGCCATGCAGCTCAGCTGATGGGGAGCAAAGACATGAGGGAGGCCCGGGATGCTGCCTATGGACAGCGCAGCAGAAGGGAGGAGTATGCTGCTGGCACGCATTTACCCTGGGTGGCATCCAGCACTGCACCAGGCCCCCGGGCTACAGGGGCTCCTCTTCCTTTTCCAGGGGGCCTCCAGGGCTTGCAGTCTAAGGAAGGGGGTGCTAAAATGGTGACAGGTCATTTTAACTCAAACCAACAAAAAGACAGTGGTTTCATAGAAAATGAGATGAGGGATAAAGTGGGTCTATTTGTTCTCATTGGAGGGATGAGGAGTTTCACAGAGGACAGGCATTTCATGGGGTGCGGCAATAGGATTTATCTGCAGAGAGTCAGGGGTCCTCGGGACACAGGAAGGAGGTGTGGTTCGTGCCTGGAAGTCCACATAGTCTCCAGGGATCAGGTTGTCCATCCGTTTTAGGGAAAGGGCACATCTCACTGGGACAATGCATTAAAGAAAGAAACCACAGTAGTGAGAAGTGTTTACTGATGTGTTGCCTTACACAAATAAAAGTCAGCACCCCCTTAGTGCCCACCCTCTGCTGGCGTGGAGGAACCGGTGTGTGGGGGTCTCAGGACTTTTCTGTAGGACATGGTGGGAGGCAGGGAGTGGCGCTCTGACCCTTCCCACTCCTCCAGCCAGAGGTGCCTGGCTGCCGTCTCTCTTCGTGTTTTTCTGTGGAAGCTTCCCTTGCAGAATGGAGTCTGGGATTCAAGAGAGGTGCTACCGGCGACACCCTGGTCACTGCTGCCACGCTGCCATGCGGTTGTTGGGCTTAGGCCTTCCTGCTGCCCCACCTCCCCGTGCCTCCCGCTCGGCATTCGCAGCTGGCAGCCCCTGCTCTCTGTCGCCCCCTGGCCGTCGGGCCCTTTACAGCATGGCGAGTCCAGGGCCTGGGAGGCGCCTCCCTGCCTGCTGCCCTGCTCGTTCCACACTGCAGACAATCATATATTGCCATTCACTGAAAGTAAAGTTTTATCTTCTCAGATTTTCACATTTTTCTAACCAAAGGGTATATATATTTAACAAAACAGCAAGCCAGAGGTACATCCAGCTTGTCCCCAGACCCAGGTAGTCTGCCTTAGGACCTCAGTAATCACTGTCTGATAGCTCCTTTGTTTTTTAACAAGGATCATTTGGACCTGTCTTATGTGCCAGGCGCTGGGGAAACTTAGAATAGAGCAGAGATTTAAAAGTTTGCCCCTTCCATGGCCAGTCAGTAATCCTTACCTCGCCGACTTCAGACCTGCCCCGTGAGCTGCAGCTTCTCTGCCCAAGGTCACAGCCAGTACTACTCTGCTGGCTTAAATGGCCCAGCCCAACTCAGCCGGGGGCACCCACCCTTCCCCCCCAACACTCCCCCTAACTCCTGGTGGAATCACAGTTGGACATAATTTGCAGGAACGGGGCTTGCTTCTGATACTCTGCGCACATCTGGAATAGTGGGTTTATAGGGGACATTGATGAATCAGTTCTATCCCCTACCCCCCCACCCCAAGGCAGTCAGGCTATCATTACCTTTCACCTGAAGCCCAGTGTCTAGGTGTATGAATCTCACCTGAGATCCTGTTAAATACAGATTTTTATATAGCTGCTTTCACGTGGGGCCTGAGATTCTGCATTTCTCAGTTTTCAGGTGACATCCATGCTGCTGACCACACTTTGAATAGGAAGGACTGCAGTTTTTACAGGCACCTGCTAATAGATCCCTTTACTTCCAGTCTGTCCTTCCCAGACCCCCAAAGTCTATTTCCACATGAAAGAAGGACGGATGATTCTGTAATTGCAGTCTGTTTGGGTGTCTTTCCCTCTTAAATGCTCGGATGACTTCCTTCGTGCTGCTAAAACTAAACTCAGAGGCGTTATTGTTGCAAACAAAGCCCTCCAGGGTCTGTCACCTTCCCACTCTGCAGGCACTTACTACAGAGAGCACCAGTCATCCATTTGTTCAGCCACTATTTATTGAACATTTGGAATTGCTCTAGGCCTGGTGCAGGGCATGGCGAGTGACAGCAGGGAACAAGAGAGAGACCGTTCCTGCTCACTTGGAGGTCACATCTGGCAGGGGAGACAGAGGTAAATAAGTAACGACATGAATAAGTGTGTAACTTCAAATTTGCTAAGAATTAACAAACGAAGTAGGAGCGAGAGAGGCCTACTTTATAAGGGACGGCTCCTGAGGGAAGGCCTTTCTGAGGATGTGTCCTTGAAGCTGAGGTTCTCGTTTGCGGAGTCGAAGACTGAACGTTGTGAATGGACGAGGCAGATTGACAAAGAGTTTTTATTCAGTTACAGAGAGAGAGAGAGAGAGAGCTTTATTCAGTATGAGAGAAAGTATGGAACTCCCCGCGGGTGCAGGGAGGGGCACGGCTGCCAAGTGGGGTCTGGGTGTCTAGGGTTTATGCTTGTTGCGGTGGGAGTTTTCTATAGATTCAGCCAGAATGCTAGTTACATTTTAACCTGTCTCTGTGAAGGTTTCCCGGATGCCCTATTGTAAACTAATGGGCCTAAATGACTATGAGCAATGAGCTGTTCTGTACTGGGTCCAGATGGGGAATACATTGTTACATTGTTTCAATCTCAAGCACCCTGTTTTGTAAGACATTGTCCTTTCCCAGGGCCCACACTGTACTTTAACTGGGCAGGAGCTATGCCCTGCTGCCTTCCTATCTCATCCTTTAAATGGAGAGAGGAGGGTAGAATGTTCTAGACAGAGAAATAGCATGGGCCAAGGCTCTAAGGCAGGATGCTGTCTTAGAAGAACTAAGAGGATTGCCCATATGGCTGTAATGGTGAGCGGAGAGGCCCATGAGATGAGGGTGTCAGGAAGGATGGAAGAATGGTCTCAGAGGACACATTTAACCAAAGCTGGCAGGGGAGCTGATAGGCAGCCTGTGCCACCCTGTGGGACACTTGTTACTGTAACTGCCCTCTTGTCTGTGTCTGCCTTAAGACTGTGAGATCCATTGGCAGAGATAATGCCTGTCACACCACCTCCAACCAGGCAGAAGACACAGGGCATAGCGGGCACTTAGTCATTGTCATGGCATGAGAGGACCCACCAAGGACTGTAGCTGAGAAGAAACGGCAAGATTCTGGTCTGTGCAACCCAGCTGGGATGTGAGTGAATGGGCTGCAGAGAGCTTGGTGGTTGAGAAAAATCAGCCCTCCCCACCGTGGGCCAAGTGGCTTAGCTAAACACCCAGCCTAGGGCTCTGGCAGAGAGTTAGGAGGTGCTCTGCAATGACTCTTTCTATGAAATGCAGTTTGCACCGCTCAGTTTTTCCCCTCCAGCTCTGGAGGGAACCAAGTCTCCAGCCTGAGATTGGAGATGAGCCATAAAAGTGGTTGATCAGGATTGTCTGGGCAGGTGGCGTGTTGCACATCAAACTCTGGCAGAAACCTGCACATTTGCCTCAATCTCTCATGTGCAGGAGCTTAAAATGCCAGCCCCCATGACCCCCGAGCTGCAAGGAGCAGTGGGAACCTGTCAGATGAGGTTGCAGTGCTGTCAGTGGCCCAGGGAGTGTGTCTGGAAGTGCTTGTTGGTCAAGGCCCCACTGCAGTCCGGGCAGGAACATTGCCCTCTAGTGTTAGAGAGGGTGTCCTGCTTCTGGGTAGTGATACATAGCTTGTCTAAGAGGCAGGATCAGGATTTGAAAGACTCTTTTGCAATGACTCCTGGTTCTTCAAAAGCGGAGTGGTGCCCAGATACAGCTGGGCGGAGCCCTCAAAGCCTTCGCCAGCCTCAGCCTGCTGTTCCTCTGGTATCCTTGAACTTCCTTGAGCAAAAGGGAAGGACTAAAGCAGTCTCATGAGAACCTGTAGTATTCTTCTCCTCATTCTTCATACAGGGCATACTGAGGCCCAGAGAGTTCAGGGCAGTGGTTTAACACCCACGACGGCCTGCCTGCATGTCTGTGATCACCCACTGCTGCTTGAAGTTAAAATGAAGGGAGTGGGGGCGGGGGAGGGAAACAGCAGCACAGCCGTGAAAAATGATGGGGGTATCGGTTTTTGGCATTTAGTCTGCAAGTTTTCTGTCTTACATGAAGTCCTACAAAGTTGGCATTCTCTTTTTCCTGAAGAAATGAATCAGGTGTGACTCAGAAGCCATTTGTTGGCTGCTCAAGACCTCTGAAGCTGAGGACAACTTGAAACCCCTGCGGCACTGAATGACACCTCCTTCCAAGGGGCGAATTTCCATCTGGCTGGGTTTACTACTGGAGTGTTCTGATTATTGCCCCCAAATACATGGCCTCCTGTTTATTGAGATTTAAGAGGACATTTTAGTCTTAGACACAAAGCTGTTGGAGGACCACCAGTGGAGAGTCAATTCAGAGTGAATGAGCCAACTCTTAACAAACCGATGGAATTACTTACCCTTTCACATTTGGATCATAGGCTGTGGAGAGTGCAGGCAGGAGGGGAGGAGGAGGAGGAGGCCTGAGCATCAGGTCACATCACGCGGGCTTTCCTTCTGCGTCTAGGCCCTGAATGGTCAGAGGTTCCTGGAGCTGGAGGGGTGCGTTAGGAGCCTCCGTCTGTAGCAGGGCTATTCCAGGGGCCTGGCATCAGGGCCATCACTCAGAGCTCGGCAATTCCCCCAGAATCAAAGATAAAGTGAACAAGAATGCACGAAGTCTTGAGATGAAGGGATATGAGATGTTACATAGCCAAAATAAAAAAAAATGTTTATTCAGACTCTATAAAGCATAACCCGTAAAAGATAAGGAATAAAAGACCACCACTGAGAATAGACAAACGAAGGGTCAATAGTGCAGCAGGTTTAATTACCCTCCATGTTGCATTCTTCTCACCAGGAAAACCGAAGTCCAGAAATTCAATAAATACATATTGAGTTCTTTCCTAGTCTGGGGCATGCATTATGCTAAAGACGGGGATATGGCAAAGGACAAAACAGAAAGTCTCAGTTCTTGTGCAACTTTTAAGTTGCACAAAAGGCAGACAAATTGAAAAGCAATCTCCTTTCATCTGAGACGATGTTCAGATAAAGGACACTCTGGGTCCTGTGGGACACAGGGGCCACCTCTCTAGTTTGGAGCAGTGGGAGCAGTCTTTGCAGCAGAAGTGATGGTTCGTCAAGTTCGTAAGGCTGGAAGGAGCCAGACAGAGAAACGGTCAGCTCATTCCATCAGAAGGCAAAGGGGATCAATGAGATGAAGGGGAGCACGGCCCCTTGAAGGAACTGGTGACGGTGTCTGCATGGCTGGATCACATATGGATTGGAGACAAGGGGTTAACTAGCTACCGAAATGTGGCTAGGAGAGTAATCAGGGGTCACATTTGCCAGGTCTTGGACACCATGGGTGGGGCCTGGGCCTTGCCCTGAAAGCACAGACGATCCTATTAAGGCTTGTTTATGCTGGCTGTAGGATGGGAATGGTTGGGGCTGGAGGCACAGTGACTGAGAGCAGCCTGCTAGCGTGACTGGGGTCTGGATTTCTATAATAGCTGCCGAGATGGACACAAAAAGCCTAAAGAGGCATCTAGGAAGTCATAGCTGGCCTTGGTGACTTTGAATTCAAATACGCAAAGTCACTTCAGCTCTGAGCTCAGTAAAAGGACTTCTTCACTATCCTAATCGGGGAGGGACTTGCAAATCCTGCCAACAGCTTCCGTGGTCTTAGCTGGACCAGCTGGGGACCCATTTCCTTTTACTCCTGTTACACACATGGAAAGAGGGAAGCTTATCCGGGTCCTGGCTGCCAACTTGAGATTTTTGCCCATGAGAAGGGGAGTACCGCTACGGACCAGGATCTGGCCAGCCCAGCTTCACGGGCGCAGTCTCAGCTTTCCTCCCTCGAGGGTGTGGGGGTGGGGCTGATTTGGAAAATCTGAGCAGATCTGGGGCGGCGCTGGGGTGCTGGAAGCTCAGAGGGGAGGTAGTGCCCACTGCTCCGGGTCTCGGCCCCGAAGGTCTCTGGGGCCGAGCCCCATTCGACAGGGCTGTGCTGACTTCTCTCAATCTGCACCCACCTGACCCAGGAGCACATTCAGGGCTGGGCTGCTGGTTTCCCGGCCCGACGCAGCTGGGAGCTTGGCCTCTGCGTCGCTCTCTGGGTGCAGCAGGGAGTCCCCGAGAACCAACCCAGTGTTGTCTGGTGTCAGCCTGGCTGTGGATAATTGGAAAGCAAGCAGGCAAACACCCGTCTGCTCTCACCTCCTCCCCCAAACATTAACTTCCTTAATCACTGTTAAACAATTAGCAAATGGCTCATTTATGTCTAGACGCAGAAGAGAGATGCAGAGTGAAGAGCTGCTGTGGAGGAAACGGTTTTTCTTCCATTCCGCGTGTGCACATAGGAAGGAGGGGGAGGGAGGGAGCTTGCTTACAGGGCTGGCATTTCTTTCAACATATTGTCACGGCAGATTATATTATTTTCAGTCATCTTAATAGTTTCCAACAATTGCTACCAAGCAAAGGTCATGTTTGAAGTTCTTGGTAAATGGGTTCTGTTGGCCGGCATTTCCCGTGAACAGGCTGTTGTGAAGGTTACAGCGATGGAGGGTGTGGATTGTAAGACTCCTCAAGGAAGCAGCAAGCTCAGTATGTCTTGCCAACCTCTCCAGACTTTTATGGCCCTGTGACCACAGCAATCAAGGGGGGTTTTATATGTGGCTGCTCTTCTTTGCTGTGCGGCAGAATTGAGGGTGTCAGTAGTTCCAGGAATATTTTTGGATTGCCCCACCTCCATAGAACCTGCTGGGTAAGAATTGTCTTCACCGGCAAATGGCTCATTGATGAGGGCCTTACTTCTGACTAAGCAGAACACAAAATGATTGGAAATGAAATGTGGAAGGCTTGCGTTGCACATTTTGTGTGTCAGGAGACTGGAGCACAGAGGCAGTTGCAGTGGCACAAAGAATAAGAGGAATGGCAGCAATTAGGCCAGCCAGTGGCTGCTCCCATCTGCACAGCCCTGGGGAGGGAGGGAGAAGTGGTAGTAAAAAGCCTCACCCTTCTTGTCAGGAGAGAGGAGTCGTGTGTCCATAGACCACATGAGCACCCATGTGCTCTGTGAGGGGGTCAGGCAGTAGATTTTATTATTTTGATTTTCTTTTGCTTAGAAAAAGCCAATAAAAGAGTTGTTGTGACTTTGGACAAATACCCAGCGGCATCTAACCAGCTGTGAGCAATTTTTGTTTTATATATTAACAGATTGAGATCTGGATTCAAATCCCTAATGGCAGATGCCCCAGCTCTGCCTTTTGCCTCCCTCGGGCCATGTTTCCTCAGACGCCCTTCCTCGGTCTGGGGCAGCCAGATATCGTTTGGTCATGAGAGCTGGCATTCGTAGTGTGAAAACCCTCTAGGAGTAGCTTAGAGTTCTTGCCCTAGCTTGGTGATCATGCCCTTCTCTCCTTCACAGGGTTTGGAGGGAGCAACTATGAATAACATTTCAAATATGAATTGGATATCAATTAGGATGCAGGTTCGGGCTGTGATGACAAAAACCCAAATGACACAGAGGCTTAAATAGGATAAGGTTTTACTTCTCTTATGTAAACACGGCCAAGATAAGCAGCCCAGGGCTGATAAGCTGCCTCCAGGCTGTCAGTGACCAGGGTCCTTGCAGTCTGTTCTGTCTTCTCAGTCTTTGGAAATTGTTGAGCTTTGGCATCTGGGTCCGAGATGATGGCTGTGCCCCAGCCAGAAGAAAGGAGGCTCATTCCAGAAGTTATCACTGTCACGTTGATGCCGGGGTTCTTGTTTGCGGAGCTGAAGAATGAGCTTCACAAACAGTCAAGGTAGGAGAGCAAGGTACAGGCTTTTATTTAGAGATAAAGTGAAAGGACAGAGCCCCCGGCTCACGCCAGGAGGGGACAAGAGAGTCCGTAGTGGTGCGTTGTCTAGGGGGTTTTATAGGCAGTGGAGGATTTTTCAAGAACATGAAGAAACTTAGGGGTGGGGACTTGTTAAGTGGTCTCTGAATATTAAAAATTAACTTAACATAAGGAATTTCCTGCCTTGATTTCTCTCTGGGACACCGACGCCTTGGTCTGGGAGCATATCAAAAGGCTGCCTGCCCAGCCCCCAAGGTGGGCTGAGGTATTGTCTACTTGCTAAAGAATCTTGCTCTTGAACTTCCTGGGTGTTAAAATGCAATCTTATCTTTAAGATGGAATTCTTTCTGCCTTTTACCATGCCGTCTACAGCTGGGTCTGCAGCTAAGTTAGTTGCTCAGTTGGCAGAATTACCTCGTCAGATCTGAAGGAGGAAAGACAGCACACAGGCCTGGGCCTTTTAGTATGCTAAAGTCAATCTTACATAGGGTTACAAATGATTAGCATAATAAAACATGTGCTACCCTTCTTTATCTGGGGAACATTAACTGATTTCACTGAAGAATGATTCTAGAGCTCAATGTTTAACATAGAGTTTTAGCAGGGGGGGTTTCCTTGCGTGTAGTTACATTGCTCTGACTGCAGATATCCCACCCTGCCCCCTCCGGAGGCCCTCACCCTACTCTGACTACATCTATGGTCCCTGTCTCAGCGTCTCACCTCCTGTTGGATACAACTTAATCACTAAGCCTACCTACAGGGGAGCTGGGAAATGCAGTTTTTGTTCTGGGTGGCTATATATCCAGCTAAAATTTGAGTGTTATATTATTAAAGGAAGGATAGAGTAGATAGTACAATTATCTGGCAATCTCTGCCATAGTTATAAATAATAATAACAAAACAGTACTTAGTTACTGAACACATATTAAGAACTGGGACATATGTGCTAAGTGCCATAACATTTTATTTCCTCTATTATACCATTTAATTTTCACAATAAACCTATGATGTCGGTAGTACTATTAGTCCCAAATTAGAGATGTGAAAACTGAAACTACAGTACTTTTCCAAGGTCAGTACAGCTTGTAAGAAGCAGAGCAGATATTTGAACCCTGCTTTGACTCTCAAATCCAGTCTTTATTTCCATGAGTGCAAAGCTGGCTGAAAAGTAGAGCAAAATCGTAGCTGTATCATTAGGATGCTTTTGATTTCAAGTGACAGAAACATAACTCAAATTTAGTTTAATCCCAAAGATTTACTGATATACAAGGCTAGAAAGTGCAGGGTTAGGCAGACCTCAGAGAAAGAAGGAGAAATTCAGCACAGACAATATTCCATTTCCTTCTGTCTCTCTCTCTCTGTCTGTCTCTGCTTGGCTTCATTCTGCAAAGGGGCTTTCTCCCCTTAGCAGAGAATATGGATTTTGATAGCCTCAGTCATTTGTTCCCAGCCTAAAAACTCCAAAGAAGTTTACCAGTGTCTATGTTTCATACCCAGAGCAGGATTCCAGTTGTCTCTTTTTGAATCATGTGTCCATCCCTTAATCAAATACTATGGTCCCATGACTCTCTTCAGCCTTACCCTTTGCTATGATCAAGGGTAGTACTTTTTCCAGAAGAAGAGGGAGGGAAAGAATATTTTCTGGACTGAGTAAAATTTAAAAAGTTGTCCTTAAATAGAATTCGTGCCTCATATCGAATTTACCGAGTATCATAATTCCTCCAGGTGGTAAAGATACCTCGAGACAAGTGCTGGGCATAGAAGCCACAGGGCATAAATCTGCAAAGAAGTAAAAAGCTAACCTTTGCAAACAATATGGCTTCTCTCTCACTTACCAACTTTACATTTCCCTGTATGGCCCCGGAAGATGACTGGTTAGCCAGAGACGGGTAAGATTCCTCAAGGGAGGAACAACCTAAGACAGGCACAGTCGCAGGGGGGCCATCAGGTGAGAATTTGGGGATCAACAGAGGTGAGGCTCAGAACCTCACCCCCCCTGCTTTGAGAGAAATCTTCTGCATCCGTGGATGTCTTGCTGCCCTTGTCTAGCCTGGATTAATACTTAGTCCATAGGCACACACCTGATCATCTGATCATCTACATTTGCCCTCTTACTGCACTAAACTATGTTTTCTACCTTTATCTTGCATCTACCTACCACTTCAGCATTTTATTAAAAATAAAAATAATAATAATAATAGGAGAAATGTGGGATCAACATATAAATCAAGTACAAAAATCAAACGAATATTCATATTTGACCTGATTGTTTATAGGTCATAATGCATGATCAAAACCGAAAGTTTCTGTGATGAATGCCCTTGTACTGTTCACCATGTAAGAATTTATTCACTATGTAAGAATTCGTTCACCATGTAAGAACTTGTTCGTTATGCTTCAGAAGATTGGAGACTGACGAGAATTAGGCTTGAGATGGATTAATGATTGTACATTGAGCGTTGACCCCCCTATACTGAATTTTATTGTTGTTAAGAACCATTTGATCAATAAATATGAGAGATGCCCTCTCAAAAAAAAAAAAAAAAGTTGTGCTCTACATAATCACCTTTTAAAATATCAAGTGTATTAGCCTCATTAAAGGCTCCAGCTAAAGGATGCTAGCGTGAGCCTGTAGGAATGTGTTAAGGCATACCATGTTTCTAGGAATGACAGGCATAGAAGGACATTGACAAATCCATACTAGACATATTAGCTACCTAGTTTAAGAGAAAGTTCATCTAAACTGAAATCGATTCAGCATCATTTTGATTCAGAGTTCTTTTAAACCTTTTAGCCTAATGTTGTATGATCCTTCCTTTGGATCATGGGGCACATCTCTCCCCAGTTCTATTAAACATTTATTTCTCATTGGAGCATGCCAAGATAACACAGTCTTTTTGACTCCCAAGAATAAACTTTCAGGCAAAATGGTTATTGTGACATTTTCAGAAAGCACAGATGTTCAGACACCATCCATGGTGAAAACGTGTCTACAGAATTTTCACAGACTTCTTCAACCTGCGGATTAGCTAGGAAGTTACAGCAGAAGGAAGCAATTCAACTAATTATTTTACTCCTTATTTCTGTGTTCTATATGCAAACATACATTTAACCAAGATTTGAAGAATAAGTTTTCATTTCTTCTCAAATGCCCTGAGTAGAATGCCATGTAATTAGTTGGAGCTTTTGTTAAAAACACATTAGAAAGAATAACCTCCTTGTTGTCAGTTCTCCTGAATGCACAGTTAAACCATTTGATAAGGCAATTACCTGAACACGATTATGTTCATCCTCACTTCATCAGGAGATGAAATTAAGGATTAGGTAAAACTGCAAAGCACATGAGATCTCTGCCAGCCATTCCTTTAGAAGACAGAGAGGTCCCTGGCCAGAGTGAATATGCACAGTGTTATAAATCTAATTAAATCATTACAAACAACTTTAATTAAGTTCGTGATCATGTTGCTTTTGTTTTTCTTTAATAGAAACAATATATTCCCTGTTGGTATACTGCTCAACTGAGTACAGTCAGATTTTTTCACACTTTCCAAGAGAACATTTTAGCACAAGATATGGGTAATGTTCACAGAAGCTCACCCTACTGCATAAGCCCTGGTCCAGGCCCTGTATGTTATTGTAAGGGAACGAGAGGACATTAGCTGGGTTAGATCTTACCATAAATTGACACCACAACTGTGTATTGAGAGAAATGGCTTTAATGATGGTCTCACTTTTACCAGAGCAAGTTGTTGGTTTTTTTTCCCTTTCTAAGACAAATGAAACACATCTGCATCTTTAGATAGTAGGCATGGAGCAGAAATGCCTAATCCTCTGGTCAGGGGTGGCCTTCCCGAGGGGCTGGCTTCTGTTCAGTGAGATGCTCAGCACAGCAGACCTTCAGCAGCCGTGAAGGTCCTGTGTCCAAAAGAGCAGCTTCCCCAAGTTCTTATCCAGAGGCACTGAGGACTGCTTTGGAGTCCAAAGCCAGCAGAGTCCAAGGCTAGCTGGGCCGTGGTGGCCAGACAAGAGCCCAGGCACTGCAGGAACCTGGGCACCCTGACCAGACTGATCCGATGGAGCTCCTCAGAAGGGTTTGTTTGCTTCCTCTTCTCCTACTAGAGAGACCAGAAGATGATATTCATGTATAAATGGGGGTGGGATGCCCCAAAGACGATGCTGAGCAAGCTCTACTACCTTGCCTGTGTTCCACCATTTCCTGCTGGAAGCTCTCTGGACCAGCCACCTGGCCCCTCTAGAACACCAGCACAAACCCAGTTCCCGGCAGCAAGCAAAGCAAGATAGGGTGAGACAGAGAGGGTGCCCCCCTTCTCTGCATTTTAATGCAATGACAGGGTAGAGTGAATTGAGTCTCCCTGACCCACATCCACCCCCAGCAGAAAAGGAGTCACTGGATTCCAGCCCTAAGCCTCAGCCTAAGCACCTTCTCCTCAGCGCAGCCTCTATGAGTCTATTACGATAAGTTAGGCTGTTTCTTTCCTCGGAGCTCCATTAGAACCAGGTCTATACTTCTGCCAGATGATTTTGAAACTTCTAGAAGTGAGAAAACAATCCTTGAAGGTACATTTAATGAAGAAAATGTACATGTAAACTCCTTTACCATTGGAAAGGAAGCAGGGCTCCAGCTCCTTATTCTAAATTTTGCAATTAAGAAAGTAATTAGACACATACTATTTCTGTACAAATCATACTTCAGGGTAACCCTAAAGCTCTCTTCAATAAGGGAAGATTCTTTACAGGAGTGTAGCTAATAAATGCAGAAGTAATAATAGAACTAGAAAATTGCCATTTTTCAGCCCCTAATGATATATAGCTGATGTGGGCAACAATCAAGCATGGAAGAAACCATTAGACAAATGCTGTTGATGAACTTCAGGCTATTACCTCCCAAGCCCTCTGATGAATCACAGAATCACTCAAGTAGGCAACCGCATTGTTTGTCCTTAGCTGTCATGCATAGAAAGCATACAACATAGGTATTTTGCCAAAAGAAGTGGAACCTCAGTCTCGTGAAGCTTGCAGTGCTCAATTTCATTTGCAGGAAGTGCTGGGGTACAGGAATGTGTTAAAGGAGGCCCCACAGAGGCAAGCAGACGGTTCAGAAGGTGAGGTATTTTGAGAGCCTGAAAATGAACCCAGTTTCTGCATGAAGAAAGGTGGAGTGGGAAACAAAGTCACCAGATGTTTTGCAAACAGTGGATGGACCCAAAAGGAAACCAACCAACCAAAATTTACAAAGAAAAACATGTTCAGGAGACTTTGAGAAAAATTAACCATGGAGTGGGAATTAGATACAGTAAGAGCATTGTGGTGGAGTGAAAAAAGCACATATTTTTAAAGAGATATGTGAAGACCATAGTGGATTTGCTTCAAGATAATTTAGCACAGAAGAAAAAGAGGTAAAGGTCGAGCAAATGTAGCAAAGTCTTGAAAATTGTTGAGCTGATATTATGGAGATTCGCTGTAGTGATTTCTCTGCTTTGGCATATATTCAAAAATTTTCCAAAAACAGAAAGAAAATGAGTATGTTCTTTGAGAGGAGACACCATTTCCTGTTATCTTATTATCTCTAATGTTGACTGCATAAAGTGAATATTAGTGAAAGGAAGGGAGCCGTATTTGCAGGATAGTTTTAGGAAAAACCAAATGGTTAATTTATAAAGTGATAAGAATATATACTGATAGGGAAAAATGTACAAGGTCAGCAGTCTAGTCCAGGGGGCTCCCTTCTGCTTCTCTAGGTTGCAAAGACAGCAGAAATGCCCATTTTCACCTCCCCTTCACTCCCCGCTCTGCCAGGCACTCACTCCCTAACCTCACTCCCTCTTGCCTGCTCATTTGCTGTGCACGTAGGAATGTCACAGATGCGGAAGCAGAAAGATATATCTTGCTTCCCTGGCCTTTGTTCAGGGCTCAGGCCTTGGGAGATTACTCCCCTCTGAGCCCGCCACTGTAAGATTTAAACCTCAACACACCAAGACCTCTGAGTGCCGCTTGGTTCTTCCGTCGGGGATCCAGTCCAGGTTTTCAGGTTTTCCCATAACAATACCTCATAGGCTTAAATATAAAACTTATGTATAAAAATTTACATTATATAAGTGTAAAACTTCCCCCCAAAATAGAAAAATCTTTGTGACCTTGGACTGAGCAAATCCTTCTTAGATACAATACCAATAGCATGATACATAAAATAAAAATCCTTTTTTTTTCCCCAACTCTGCCTTCAAAAGAGGCTGTTAAGAGAGTGAAAAATGAAGCCATGGCCTAGGATAAAATATCTGAAAATCATAAATCTGATATAGCACTTGCAGCCAGAATATATAAAAAACTAAGTATAATAAAAAGTAAGCAATCCAATAAAAATGGGCAAAAGATTTGAGCAGGCATTTCACCAGTGAAGATATATGGATGGTAAATAAGCGCACAAAAGATGCTCAACATTGTTTGTCACTGAGGAAATACGAGTTAGAACTACAGCGAGGTACCACTACACAACAATGTCAAAAATGTCAAGTATTGGGAAAGAGGCGGAGCAACTGGAACTCTCATACGCTGCTGGTGGGAATGCAAAACGGTCTAACCACTTTAGAAAGTACTTTGGAAACTTCTTTAAGAACTATCATTCTAGGTCTTTACCCAAGAGAAAGGCTCATAGTGACGTTATTTTTTAGAGCCCCAAACTGCAAATAAGCCAAATGTCCATCAAGGGAGTGCGTGAACAAATGTGATAGATCTATGCAATTGAATATTACCCAGAAATAAAAAATGAATGAACTGCTGATGCATGTAACAACATGAATGAATATTAAAATTATGTTGAGTGAAAGCCAGACAAAAAATAGTGCAGACTGTTTGATGACATTGATTGACAACTTCAGAAAATGCAAGCCAAGCAGCTCAGAAATGCGAGACAGCAGATCAGTGGCTTCCTGGGGGGAGGGAGGGGGCGGGGAGAGGAGGGCAGGACCCCAAACAGGTGTGAAGAAGCTTTTGGGGATGATGGATATGTTAGTTACCATAATTACAGTGATGGTTTCATGAGTGCTTGTATATAAAACTCATCAAATCGAACACTTTAAATATAGTTGATTGTATGCCAACTATACCTCAGTACAGTTATTTTAAAAGTTTTTAAGAAGATGGCCAGGCCTGTAAAGTGTGTCTTGAGATTAGGACATTCTTCCAATTACCCACATATTTTTCTATGTTTTCCTTTTTTGATGCTGATAATCCCCTATCATTTAGGAAGACCCCACATTCAGCCTCTTCTGGGCTGAGTCATAGAAAATAGAGTTGACGCTTGTCAGAGATTTTCCTGTGAAACACTGAAAGAAAAGAAGGTGCAAGCTGCCGTGAACACTCAGATTTCCCTTCCCTGAGGAATTCTCTGTGCTTGAAGTGAGTCCTGGATTTCAACATCCCTTTGGGCACCGAGTCCAGTATTCATTTGTTGGTGTGGCCCTTCTGCCCCTCTTTGAGAAGCAGGGGTCTCGGGGGACTGAGCAGCAGGCAGAAGAGCCACCCAGGGAGTGGCTGGGATGGTGGAGGGCAGGCCTCTTGGGGCAGTGGCCTTTCAGAGGAGGCTGCCTGGGAAGGAGACATTAGGTTCACTGTGTGTCAAGAACTATGCAAAGTATACAAATGCCTGGGAAACAAGAATCCACGGTCAGTGCAGGTGAGGGAAGGGTGATACGGTTGGCATGGCCCTGGTGGCTGATGTGACAGAGCCATCAGTCCTGTAGGTGACAGGGGAACAAGGGAGATGGACCCTCTGAAGGCCCCATGACTGGGAGGGGCTGCTTTGTCTTCTCACTCTGCCAGCGTTCAGCTCCACTCACTGAGGTCCATCTAAAGAGTCCAAATCTGCAGAGTCAGAGGAGGCCATGTACTTTCTGTGCCTGCCTTGGGACCTTCTTCCCAAGTGGCTCCTCCAGTCATCAGACACACCCGCCATGTACTAGGACCATGCTGGACACCAGTCCTGTCCCCAGGTTGTTCCCTGCTTCTGGGGAAGACAGTCATGTCAATATAGACAGCTTCACAGGGCAGCCAGGTGAAGGGTGTGGTGGGGGCATGGCATGGTCGGGGTGAGTGCTGTGGGGGGCGCAGAGGAAGGGTTGACCCATCAGGGTCTTGGTGAAGAGCTTGTCCTGTGGAGTTGGGTGGCCTAGGCTCCAGTCCCAGGTTGGCTTGTTAGCTGTGTGCCCTTGGACAGGTTATGAAGCCTCTTAGTGGCCTGGTTTCCTCATCTGCAAAATGGGAGCGACAGTACTTACTTCACGGAGGTTTTGCAAAGGTGAAATTTATGATTACATATGAACTTCTTAGAACAGTATCTGGCGCATACAAAAGCATCTTTAAATACGAATTGCCTCCTCCCAAGGAAGTCTGAGGACCTCTTTTAAAAACCCGTCCTCCGTCTGGCTGCAGTGGCCCAACCTTTACATCACACTTCCCTTTCTCTTCCTGAGGTCTTTGCTGCCACCTTCCCCCAAGTGGGTGGGATGGCTCCGCGTTCTGGACAATGGAGGTAGGGAGGAGGACAGGCGCCTCTGGCTGAGGGCATGCTCCATGGCAGGCACTGGCTGGTAGGAGGCCTTCCCTCCCCACCCCTTATCCCATGGCAGCACCCAGCACTGTAGGTGCTCATGTAGGTGGCAGTAGGGTCCATTTCCTTCATCCACCAGTGGGTACAAGCATTGGGCCCCAGGGGGTTCGGGTGTGGCTGAGTTCCTGTTAGGGAAATCAGGGTGGCCTGAGTTCAGAACGGTCTCCCAGAGACTGTGAGGAGGTGGCGGGAAGTGGACACAGACCTGCTCAGCCTTGCAGGGGGGAGGTTTTTTGCACACTCACCCTTCTGCCTGACTTGGCCTCACATCCTCGCATCCTCACTTCACCACTTGCTCATTCATCAGCTGCTGGCTGCGCCTGTCTGATATGCTCGGCCCACGTTCAGGTCACTGAGGCCGGCCGGTGAGCTGGCTACACTTTCTAGAGCTTGGGAGTAGCTTTGCTGGGATTTCTAAGCCAAAGATCACAAATTCTGAGACACGGCCCTCTTGGAGGACTAGCAGCCAGCAGCTTTGGCTGCTGGCCTGGCCATTCCAGAGCTGGAAGGGGTGGACAGAAATGGACCCTCACCAAGTCGGCCAGATGGGCAAGGGGAGCAGATAACTGGGCTTAGGTCTGCTTCTCCCTGGGAAGCCCCCCACGCTAAGGAATTAAGCAAAGACAGCCACTTCAGTCAATGGCCAGACACCAGGGCCTGCTCCAGAAACCCTCTCCGGGGGCCAGCTTTGTGTGTCCTGACCTGGGCATCATACCCCAGCCCTCACTGGCACTGCTGACCACCGTTAGGTGTGGTCCTCACCAACACCTCGAGGATCTGCCCCAGGCCAGCTGCCACCCCCACAGGTGGCATGAAACGATCTGACTTCATTCTCCCAGCGATCCTGTGAGATGGGCACTGGCACTAAGCCTCTTGGGGTAATGAAGGGAGACAGACTTGGCTGGTAACACTGTTGTGCCCTCTCAGCATCCACATGGAGGGGCCCGGCCGCACCAGAATGTCACCCCGACAGCAAAGTCACCAAGTCTACAGTCACGATGTCAGTGTAACAGAACTGCCTGGCTCCGCTAACCCGGGAAGGGTCGGATTCAGTTGGAATTGGCAAGAAAACTGGATTTTAATTATCAATATTAAAATTTTTTCTTTCAAGAAATACTGTGGCTGCAGTCTGAGGGTCTATTTGATCCTGCTGTGGCAAATAAGTACAAATAATGGCTTGGGCTGGTTCATTGATTTCACAGATACAACATGCTGCTATGATGATTTGTTTCCAAGTATCACGAGCAGCCCCTTTTCCTGAGTTGAAATATTCTCTCTGAAGTTGTCTGCATTAGTTATTCCTCTTCAGCAGAACATTTCTTTTCCAAACTGGTGACTGTATGCCCCCAGACCCGCCCAGGCTGGTGCTGGGCAGAGCCCTGGTCTGGGTGTCTGGGGCAGGGGCTGGCGTGTGGCGGAGGGCTTGGTCTCCGTCGGTGGCAGTGGACCCCACTGGCACGGTGTCTGTGTAGTGCATCTCCTAAGTACCTCGCTGGGAAGAAGTCGTCATGGAAACCTGTTTTTGTGTTTTCTGTCTTGGGCCCAGGTCATTGTTTTATTATAGCCACGTGGAAAAAGAGGAGGGACCACCCTGGGGAAATGAACAGCATGCGGCTGAGCAATTTCAGGGGCTGCTGCAGACAGTGAGTGGCTGAGGATGGGGCAGGCGGTGGGGCGCCCTTCAGGAGGCCCTGTCCACCCACCCCGTTATTGTGTCATATAAACAAAGCTCTTCTGTCACACACTCCGGGTGCTGACAGCCTCCCCAAGTCTAGTCTCCGAGGTGACCCCACCTCCTCAGTGGGGGCGGCCCCCTCTCCCTCCTGCCCACCCACCCACCCACCCACTTACCCTGCCAGATTCTTCTGCACTGGTGGGAGCTCTGCTGTGGGCAGGGAGAGGGGTCCTGAGGTTACTTCGTTTGTACAGCTCACAGGTCTTCTTGATTGCATGTGTTGTAGATCCACATTTTTATCCCTGTAGCTGTCATTTTTCTTGACCTGCTATTTTAGTTACTCAAAACAGTGTTACTATATTGCTTCGGAATTTCTCAGGTTTTTTTCCTTCATAAAGTCTGCATGAACCTAGGGAGGGTGACAGCTAATGGTGAGAAAGGGGGAGCACTGTGACTTGACCCGCTCCTCGCCCACAGGTGGGCCTGGCTGTCAGCTGGGGGCCGGCCAGTCTGAGGGCAGCACCCGCCCTGCCCCCGGTGCTTCCCCTGGCGTTTGCTAGTCCTCATCCAGCTCCCAACCCTGGGGTGCATCGATCTCGTCCTCATTTTTACAGATGAAGAAATTGACACTCACAAAAAGGTGGTTTCTTGCTGAAGATCCTACAGCCGTAGTGACAGAGGTATACGTGCACCTGGGCTTAGCTGAACCCAAGCAGTTTCAGTCTTTTTCAATACTTGATGCACTTGAAGTATTTAACTTTCCAGGCTCAGGGCTGTGAATAGTGATCGCATGGTTTGCTTACACAGTGGCCTTTGAGTGGCCTGCCGGGACTGCTCGCTCAGATGTGGGGTTGGCATCTCTCAATGAACGTGGCCAAAACGGCTCCTAAGTCTTCTTGCCTGCAGGATCCTTCCCAGTCTGCCACAGTTTACTCTCCCCCAGCAACTCGGGCCCCAGACCTCACTCATCTGGGACCCCACATTTCCTCTCATCCCCTTCAGCCAATCCTGTAGAAGCCTTGTCTCCTTTTCCTCCAAGTTGTTTCCTGCCTCGACCGCTCATCACCGCTGCTGCTCCCACCACACTGGGGGCTGCCACCATCTTCTTGCCCCTGGGCCACTGCCTGGCCCCCTCCCTGGCTTCCCTGTCTCCATCAGCATTCTCTGTGGTTGGCTTCTCATGGAGTGGCTGAGTGAGCAACTGAAACACCCAGTTTGTTTCCCGTCACTTGTGGAATACTGTCTGAGATGCCCACCCTTTCCCCCGTGGCCTCCGTGGTTCGGCCTCTGGCTTACCTTATTTAACCACGTCTCTCTCCCCAGTGCTCTGGCCATCTTGATGAGCTTATTTTCCTCCAACATGTCAAGCTGGTCTGCCATCAGGGATTTTGCACATTCCATTCCATCTGTCCGAATGCTTTTCCCCTCAGAACATCACGTGATTGGCTCCTTCTCATCATTCAGGTCTTAGCTGAGAGGCCCCCTCCTCCGAGAGGCCCTCCCTGGCCACCCACCACACAACAGAGCCAGCTTCACTCTCAGTTACTCTCTAGTCCATTGCTCTGCTTTCTTCATCTTATTCAACTTGCTACTCAACACTGTATGTTCCATGAAGTCAGGGACAATGTCTGTCTTGTTTCCTGCTGAGTTTCTAGAATAGTGTCTAATGCATGGTAGGTGCTTAGTAAATATTTGTGAGTAAAAGATGAAATAATTGAGTGAAGTGAAGAGCTCTTGAAATGTGCTCGAGTAGGCATGGGGCTTCTTTCAGTCCAGACTCTCTTGCAGGCAGGGGAAGAGTCTCTCCTCTGCCCGCTGATGAGGATGGTAGCCTCTTTGCTGGCCTTTGCGGGAGCCAGGGAGACAGTGAGAGCACAGCGATCCCCTCGCCCCCCGGATCCCACCCCCTAGACTGCTCCCCGGGAAGGCCTTCCCTGACGGGCCTGGAGCTGGGCAGGGCACCTGTACATCTCAGCAGAACCACATAGCTTTTATTCTTGGCATTCACTATGGTTATAGTCTTGTTTTGTGTTTTTGAGGTTATTTAAATAATCTCTCTCTCCCCATTACACTATGAGTAACTTGGAATAGAAACCGTATTTATTTCTGGCCCACTGCTTTATCCCCAGCAGTTTACCCAATGCCTGGCATGGAGAAATGACTCATGAGACACTTACACCTTGGCAGGTGGGTGTGCGGGGATGCAGGAGAGGAGAGGAGAGTGGGGAGGGGCAGACCACAAAGGTCTCTGTGTGGCCTCCTGAGGGACTTGACAAGAAAATAGCAGGATGTAAGTTCGTGTGTCTTCGAGGACTGACGTGACTAAGCACTCCAGGGACTCGTTTTTGTCTTGGTGGGTGGAATCGCTTTGCGAGCAAATATAATATACCCTCTCAGGACAAATGAACTCCCCTATGTAAAGAGTTTTCAGTTGTGAAGAAAGGACTTCAATTCGCCATTCATGTACCTTCATCCCAGGCTTTGTGCCCAGCCCCGGGAATGACAGAGACGAAGAGTTCAAGGCCCCTGCTTGGAGGTGCTCTGCATTTGGGGGCAGGGAGGGACGACCTGTGATTCCCCCAACTGTGAGCAAACTGGGGCTTCTGAGGCAGATGGAGGCGCAGGGAGCCTGGGAGCCGGGGAGAGCCAGCAATTAACTTAAATGTTGCTATCCAAAGAACTGTTATCTTTATGTGTCCTTACCTGGAAACCAAGACCTAAAAGTAGAGGTGGCTAGTGGGCTGTCTCTCAGTGGAAATGGGCCTTTTCTAAGTACAGCCCAGGGCATTTAGCTGCCTGGTATTGATGCTTTTTGGGAAGGAATTGTTTCTCAGTGTCAGTGACAGCGAGGGTTTTATCACTGCAGTTTAGTACAGCCCTTGGGAGTGTCCTCTCGCCTGGCAGGGCACCATTCTGCCTGAGCTGTTACTTTATATCCTTAGCACCTACAGTCCCTTGCAGCTCAGAAGGCAGGGCTGGAGGAGGGAGGAGATAGTGATAGAGAACATCACTTAGAGCTGCCAAGTTTGAAAGCAGAGTCCCCACGCCTGCAAAGAAACTGCCCAATGCATCAAACACGTCTTTGTGCGCCCTTAGACCAGCCCTCCCATGCCCGCCCCTGGGTGTCTCTCCGCTCCCATTTGCTCTTGCCACTGGACGCAGAGGGCTGGAAAGGGAACCTGCGGCCCACTTTTCTTGCTTTTGTGTTGCCTTTTCCCCTGGGCTTGGCTCAGGTCCGTGGCTGTACAAGCATGTAAGGAGATGGTGGGGTGGGGAGGCCAGCTGGAATCTGAAAGTGAGCCGGAGAGTCCTGTGAGAAAGAGAAACTTCTTGATGACAGGTGCCTGAGAGTCTCGGTAGAATCAGGTAGCATCTTGTCAAAGCCCCTTACTTAAAACCCAGGGAGACAAAGGGATTTCCTTTTACAGAATCTGCCTATTCTATTTGTGCCATGGCCCTTCTTCTCTCCTGGCTTGGGGATGATGGAGCATTTGAGAAGTATTTCATGCCCTCAAGGTGAAACTCCATATAGTACCCAAATGTGACTGATTCTGCTCTTTCCTTAACTCCAGCCAGCAAAAGTGCTTGCTGTGTTCTGGTCCCCACACTTGGCTGGGCCGTGGGGCATGAGAAGACCGGCTGGGCATAGCACCTGCCCTGGACAAATTGGCCATCTTGGGTGCCACTTACTTATGCTGGCGGCACAGTGAGCTGCACTGAAGTAGAAAAGAAGATCATGTGTCCCCACACAGTGTATATCTGTGTGCCAGATGCCTGCCCTATGCACTGGAAGGCAGGCCTGGACGTGCCCAGAGGCAGAGCCCAGGAGAGAGGGGTGTTCTGGGGTGGAGAAGAGCAGGGACTCTCCCTCTCTCACTCATTGTGTCATTGTTCATGGGTATGCTTGTTGGTTCATTGCTTCTCTGAGAAGTTTGGAAATTACGTAGCAATTTTGTTGACAAAAGGATGAACTTCAGATTGCTGTTTTGCAAACAGTTGTTTGGTTTTAAAGGCAAGCTCAACGCTATTTCATTGAGATAGAACCTTAACACCAGCAGCATGTCTCCTGTGGGATTTGCACATTTTGTTAGAAAAAGTCTTGCTTCCATTTCTGTAGTTGGACAAGGATAATGATGGACCATCTCCAAGTTGGTTCCATTTCTCCATGGATTCCCAACCAAGTCAGTGACCAAAAAAAGGTCTGGCATCCAAGTTTTAGATGCTGTGCTTATATTCTGGCCAATTATTTAGGGAGTAGAATGCTCCAGCCTGCTGGTGGCCTCTGTTGCATTCCTGGCACATCTCCTGGGTATGTTCCAGAAGACACCCTTCTTTTCCTCATTCCAGCTTAAACCATGGAGCTATCTTCTGTAGTTACAAAGCCCTCTCCTCTAACCCAGTGCTTCCCAGAGTGTTTTTAGAAGCTTGAGTTCTTAAAAGCTCACTCTCAATTTCTCTGTATATTTTGTTACTAAAAATTAGCATAGATTTGGATGTTTTTATCTTGTTATCAAATGATGCTGACTTTGGAGTAGTTGAGTGGACATCCAAATTTAGTGGAGAATACTTCTTTATGAAAGCCTCATCTGCTTTGCATGGCTTCTAGAAGTCAGCCCCAGATTTGCCCGGGGTGACTCCCATCGCAAACAGGTCTGGCTGGGTGAGGTCACTGAGGGGCATTGAGGGGAAGCAGCAGAGCTCCAGGTCCCGGGTGTGGAGAAGGCCTGTTGGTGTCCCAGGGCCCTTGTGCCACTGGCACCAAGGCCCTCTGCTGTCACACTGTGGCAAGTGTGGGAGGAGGAGGAGGGTGGCCACATCCTGGGCATTGACATGCCAGCCAATAGGGTTAGTGCATGCAATATGGGATAGGAGGCATCACTATAGTTTTGAGTCTGCAGCCTAAAGTCATGTCTACTTCCTTACACAGCAGGGCCACCAGAACACTAGGAGATACTATTGAGACAGGGAGGCTTGAAGGATTTTGATTTTGTGTTCCTCCAGTTTGAGTCAGAGGGAGTGTCAAAGACTTTGATGCCCATGGGCAGCGGTAAGGAGGGAGAAGGGAAGTTGAGAGGAGTGGTGATGTGTTGGCTGTCAGGAACAGGCTGTCTCCTCCTCTCTCTCTGCGTCCATTTCTGAGCCAGTGCCCCATTTCTGTCCCTCACCTGTTCCCCAGGGCATCCTCCTGGCCCCTGCTCTATATCATCTCCTGGCACACAGACTGTGCTTCTCCTCTGCTGGAGCACATGGCAGTAGCTGCTGCTCACTCCTCACAAGACCAGGCTCCGGTTTGATTTCTGAGCCACTTTCCTGTCTTTGTCTCTGTCTCTGTCCCTGGCCTCCCCCCACGCCTCATTCTTTCCAATCCTCAGAAATACACCACATTGCAAGGCTGCTGGGAAGACTTATGTCCACAGAGGTTTTCCGTCTGTGGAGTAAACGGACAGAATTTCTAGAATCTCCCATCTGTCCTTAACACATTTACATACCAATGGGTGTTTTACCACTGCAGAGCCTCCGGCAGATCTGGGGGCAAGGAGTGGAGAGAGCGCGGCCA
The DNA here is from genome assembly GCF_040802235.1 of Manis javanica. NCBI lineage: Eukaryota > Metazoa > Chordata > Mammalia > Pholidota > Manidae > Manis > Manis javanica. The sequence goes on along the minus strand of NC_133169.1, from coordinate 84,437,834 downwards.
TTCGCTCCTCCCCTCCGTTCCTGGCATGTAATTGGTCTGGCGCACGTCAATCACCAAGGACCCGCCTATAATCTTTCTCCTGGAAGGGGCTGGTGGGAAAAGGGGGCGCACGCCAGGGCTGCGGGGGACCGGGGCACGGAGCAGGTTTTGCTAGCAGGGACGGGGAGAAAGGAGCTAGAGGGCACGTGCTCCGAGGCCGGGAGGGACGGACAGTGTGGAGCCTGGCTGGCAAGCTTTGGGAACTAAAACCCCGTAACCCATCCTGTCTTTCCCTTGCCTCACTTCAGTTCCACCGGATTTATTGGAAATATGGGGAACCCTCTTACTTTGGGAGCTCCACCATCTTTCAACCCCCATGGCGCCTAAGGAGACTTGCCGTGGCTCACTGTGTACTCGCGGCCAGTCTGCTCCAATATGCTTAGTTGATCCATTTGTTATCCACTTGCAAACTTGAGGGCAGGGCGTTGACCCCGCCACTTCTCTGTATCTCTCAACATACAGTCTTCACCAAGATGGGGGTGATCACGAAAGCTCAGGTTCCCCGGAGGGGCGGGGTGCTCGTGGTGGGTCAGGGGAGGGGCAGGACTAGCAACCCTCCAAGGGACTGATAGATTTCCTATCAAGATACCATTCTTCTTAGCTTTCCTTACAGGTGCCTTGGGGCAAGCTGAGATCAGGTGATTTGTATCCAAAAGTAGAAACAAGCCCTCTGGGGAGACAGAGATGCTCATCCCTGAAATCTGTGAGAGATGGCTGAGCAGAGGAAGAACGTACAACTGACTCGCATTGATGAAAACCAGTGGGGTTAGAAGTGAAATTTACCTGATGAGGAAGCAGGAGGCAAGGATGTGGCTTCAGAGCCGCGGCACTGCTCAGACACGTCAGTCCCATTCTGTGGGAAGCTCTGAAGGAACAGAAGACATAGCCCTTCCCTGGGGAGGAAGCCACGTCAGTCTTGAGGTGTGATGCTCAGCCGGCTGCTGAGGACACGGTGTGTTTGAGTTGGAGCAAAGCCCAGAGCCCGCCAAGTTCAGCCTCTCCTGGTCCCCACTCCCCAGCACTCAGCCGTGTATACACGTGGAAACTGAGCTGCGAAGGCGGGATGTTGTTTAAGGAGAGACTGGGACCTGAGTCTCCCGACTTCTACCTGAGAGCTTCTCGCGGGAGTGTGGGGGATGCTTCAGGGCGCCAGGAAGCTTGGAGCAAAAACACGTAGGGTCTGCAGCCCCACCTTGCAGAAATCCTATGGGGGAGTCTCCTTTAAATAGAGCTACTCGTCTTTCCCCTGCTCACGCGCTCCTATTTTCTGCCTGCTTCCGGACCCCCTTTCTGAGGCTCCCGGTATTCCCCCTCCCGTGGGGCTTGGGGAGCCCTCTGGGCCTCTGAAGGTTCGAGCCGATGCTGTACTTCCGACTACCCTCTCCTGCACATCGCAGTCCCCGTGCCCCCTGGGTCTCCTGCCCCGGCACACCTGTTGTGCTGTCCACCGGGAGAGATGCTGCCGGTCACCGCGTCGCAGGGAAGCAAAGGCCCCAGCCTCCCAGCCAGGAGGCCCAAGGATGCAGGAGCGCGGAGGGTGAGAGACCTTGAGGAAATGGCTCCTTAAATGAACTTGATGTGATGTGAATAACCATATTGGTAATGATCGCAATGATGATAAAGATGAGGATATAACAGCTCCAGTTTATCGAATGCTGGGCCATGCCATGGCCTTTGCCTGTATTGCCTCACTTCACACATAGCCCAGGAAGGTCGGGGGTGCTGCCCCTGTTTGGTCCAGAGGAAGACACAGAAGCTCAGAGAGGTGAGTCGACTTGTCTGAGTTGGTGGGTCCAGGACCCACACTCGGACCTAATCGCGGCCTCTTGGGTCAGAGGTCAGAGCGGTGGAGAGGTTTCGGATGCAGCATTTGGGGGAGGCCATCACTTTCAGAAAAGAAGGGAGGTCGCTCAGTGACCTTCCTGCCGTCTGGCCCTGCTGCAGTTGATCAGTCAGGAGGGAAATAAACCAGGCTGTGCTTCCTTCGTGCTTCTCTTCAGGAAGATGTATCCTCACTGTACTGATTTCATTCATTCAACAAATATCCACAAGGACTTCCCCAGCCACTGGGCAAATTAGTTTGTTACATAATAAGAGCATTTGATGAGGACTCAGAAAACATCAGTCAAACCTCAGTTTTACTTCCTACTATCCCGGTTTCCATGGACAAATCACAGGGTTTCTCTGAGTCTCTGTTTCTTCATTCATGAAATGAAGCTGATGATGACAGAGGCTGTCATCCCATGACTGTCCTTCAGCGTCTGCACCTAGCTGGGGGCTGACAGGGGACTGAGGAGCCCTTGACATCTTGTAACATTTGAGGTGGCTTATTTTGTCCCCAGTGAAGAATCCTTGTGGGTGGGCTGAGGACAGGTTGTGGGGCGAGGTGGCGAGAGGAGCAGAGGGAGGAGCCGAGTGGCCAGGCAGGAGTCCTTCTGCTCTCCGTGGGGAGCGGGCATCCTCAGCAGCCCGGCAGCAGGTGACCTAGGCAGCGGGACCAGAAGAAGCAGGGCCCTGCTCGGGAGATGGGAGCAGGACCAGACGGGGAGTCCCTGCAGTAAACACATCAAGAGCATTCTCTATTTCCTTTGCCTTAGTTTTAACAGCCCTTGAAGTAGATGTTGTTATTACCTTCAGTCTTCTGATGGGAAAACCTGACTCAACTAGTACGTGGCAGCATTGGCATGAAGTTGAGGTCTGTGTGGCTGTGGAGCCACCCTCCTACCCCCAGGGCACTGCTTTGTGGACGCGGGAAGGGAGGGGGTTTGTGTTGAATGGAACAGTAGTGAGGTGCCATTTGCCATGCATCCCATGGGCAAATATCTTGAGAACGTGCTTACGTTTGAGGGGTACTGTGAGGAGGAAAGGAGCTAATGGCTGCAGAGCTCTGCGTTCAGTAGTCATTTCCGTCACTGTCATCATCATTGGACGTTCCCTTCAGTAATGGTTGAGGAAGAGAGTTGCTGGCCATCTCCTTCCGTACGGGTGTGCCCTGCAGCTGCCTTTCCTCATCCCTGGGCAAAGCTAAGGGCCTTCCTCACCGTGCGCCGAGAGTGGAACTGTTCCGCGGGACAGCCGCCTCTCTCTCTGACCGTCTCCTCCCTCCTGGTTTGGGGAATCAGGGAGGGGCCACCCCAGCCTTGCCCTGGTTACAGACAGTGAGTGGGACCATTTCCCCAGAACCGAGCTTCTGCTTGGGAAAATAGGTCTGCATCACACATGCTGTCCTGTGTGGCCTGCCCTGTGCGTCGGGGTCAGGGGTCAGGTGGGGGCAGATTTGGATGGCTCAGGGGCACTACTTAGGGAACCCTTGGGTTTGTCATGCTGGGTGCTGAGGGACCCTTCTGTTAGAATCATCTATTTGGGTTTCTTCTAGATACATGGAAATGTTTTTTTTTTAACAAGTTTTATTGCTTTGTTCTGATTGTAATTGTAATAAGTGTAGAATATCTGTTTGACTGGAAAATGATGTGCTTTGTAGAATTCCCTGGCCTTCTGCAGATGGTGGATCCTGAAGTGGGCCCGTGGCTTCACCAGAGTGATGAGTGTGCCCATCCAGAGGGGAACCAGCAGGAAGAAGCAAGGGGGGCCATCTGGAGGGATCGGAGGGAGTGGCTCAGGGGGCAGCCAAAGAGAAACTTCTGGAGGAGACTGAAGAATCTGATAGAGATTTCCTTTTTTCTTCAGGCTTAGTAGGGCCCTGTGATAGAACCTTCTCCTCTGGCTCTACAAAAACTTTAGAGAACATTGAGTTTTCACTAATGCTTCTCACAGAGGACTTTTTTTGGGGGGAAGTGAAGTGATGAGTCCCTCTGTGCATAGGGCCTCTCAATGCCCCTGAACCAGCCCTGCTCTGACTGCATCTCTCAGGCATTTTCTGTGCCCCAGCAACACCCCAGGCCCTGGCACAGGTGCTCAGGGTGAAGTAGTGAATCTCTGCCCTGCAGAAACTTAGGGTGTGGGGAAACAGCAGATCCTTGGGCCATGGCTCCAGGTGGATGGGGCGTGCCAGGCAAGGTGCTGCCCCCGCTTCCCCAGCCCTGGCCACTCGGCAGCCTCTGGGGCATGCCTGGCTTGCTCGGCATATCGCTGTCAAGTAGAAGGGGACAAAGCCACTATGTGAGGATGGCATTTATGGCATCTTCATGGATGAAAAGTGAAATGACTCAGAAGTGGAATGGAGGCTGCATACCAGCCGTGGCTCCCAGAGTCTTTGTGGGGGTGAGGGGATGGCCACTATGCTATGCCAGGCACCAGGCTGAGCTCTAACCATGATCCTGGCCAGTCCTCAAAACTCAAGGCAGGTGTCACTATCATCCCCATTTTACAGATGCAGAAACTGAGCCTCAGGGGGCTCAGCAGTTTGTTCCAGGTCACAGAATGGGCAAGCAATGCTAGGTCTTTGAGTCTGCTATGTCTGCCTCCAGAGTCTTTCCTCCCCTTGACATTGCCTCAGTTCTGACCCGGCAGGATTCTTGCTGTATCGTTATTTCCTCCTGTCACCCTGGAGGATAGAAGTCTGGCAAACTTCCTGGAGACAAAGACCATAAGAATGTCCCTTTCATTCATGGGCAGGTGCGGTGGGAGGGATGTGTGTCCCAAATGTATCCTGTATTTCCCATCGCTCACAGAATGCGTTCTCTGTGTCTAGCCTTGTGCAGAGCGCTTTGTACACGTTATTTCCTTTTATATTGAGTTTCCTAGTATCTGGCTTCCTTCTCTAGAACATAAGCCCCAAGAGGATGGTAGCTTTGCCTGTTTTGTTTCACTGCTATATCCCTAGCAGCTGGAGCACTGCCTGGCACACAGTAGGTACTCAACAGATACTAGTTGAATGAGTAGATTATGACAGCCTGTTGAGGCAGATACTATTCCCCCATTTGACAAATTCAGCAAGTAAGACACAAGAGGATTAATTAATGTTCCCATAGCTGGGAAGCCTAGAGTCAAGGAGGATTTGAACCCAGGATGGCTCATTTTAGAGCATCTACTTTAACTACTCTGCTGTTCCGAGAAGTCAGCAGTGTAATTCCCGGAGATTCGAGTGGCTGATATAGTGGCTTCCCTGTGAGCCTCACAAGTGGCATCCTCCTAAGGCAGGAAAGGAAAAGAGATAATTGATGAGCTTAATTATCTGTGGCAATGACATGACAAGGGTGCCGCCACGTGAGTGCTCGTTACTACGCTGCAGCCCAGAATTCCCTGAAACAGGAGGGAGCAGGCACGTTGCAACAGGCGCCATGAGATACGAGCTGTTCCCTTTCGTTCACAGGGGTCCCCCACCAGAGTTTGGTGTTACAGTGTTTGAAAAATCACTGGGCTGTATGAAACACAAATTATATTAGATGGAGAGCAGCTAGCTTCCTGGAGATCACAGTTGGCCTTTGTTAATGAATTTGGCCTGATTAACACAGGTTCTGGATTGACATCAAAATATGCAAGTGGCAACTTGGTAGGGGGGCAGAGACTAGTCTGAGCATGCTAACTTTGAGATCAGGGGAAGGGAAGGCTTGTGTAAAGCCTGGAGCTAAGGCCTGAATATGTAACGAGCTCCTGAATCTTTGAAGCCCCACCGTTTTGCTAAGACCTCTGTACCCGGAGGTCCTGCGCAGACTCTGGGGCCTTCCCTGTTCTCTGCCCAAGGACGCAACAGCCAGGGTGGAAATCTAAGGCTGACTGACCCTCAGACCCTGTACCAACTTCCCTTGTGTCCCATTTCCTTAGCACTTGAATAATGGTCATGCACCCTCATGGAACCTCACCATCCCTGCAATCTTTACTTTCTAGGATTTCCAGTGGTGGCTTGTCCCCAGTTGCATGCGTCCCTATAATTGGGTCCCTACTTCTGCCCCTCTAGTCCCATGCCAGTTGCTTACCCTTTGAATCTATCTACATAACCATCGCCACCCATCTGGTTGGGGGCTTGGCATCTCATCACAAGACTGCAGCCTTTGTCCCAGGGCTGACCTCCTAGATTCAGATCTGCTGGTCTCTGTACATCCCAAGAAGTTACTCAGGTGTGTGCATTCCGGCATCAGATGCCCACACCTCAACCAGCCTTGTGAAATTGCCTGTGTCATGTCATGGCCATCTCAGGGCCGCTGGAGCTATAGTGTGGGCCTCAAAAGAAAGTGCACAAGGGGGCAGGGGATCCCTGGGACTGATGGGACTTAGACATCTCTGGCCATGGGATGAATGGTAGGAACCATTGGCTGTCACTTGTCTCATGGGGCAGAATGGTCACCTGGTCCGGCTGGCTCACCTTTCATTAGGTTGTAGGAGAAATGAGAAGAGACCTGTCTGGGGGGAAATTGTATAAGCAAAGAAAGGAACCATGACAGACTGCTTCCAGCCCGCACCAGTTTCACCATTCAGCTCCATCAGCAGAGAGTGAACTCTTGCTAAGGCATTTTATTACTTAAATGTACTTTACACAGAGGTGATGCCAAGCAGAGAAAAATCCTCTCTGAGTTATATGGCTTTTTTGTTCAGCACTACAGGGTCTTTCATCTCTAAGGAGTAAAAGCAGGTAGTAATTCAAAGTTTCAGGTACTGTTTCATTTTTAAAATATCGCCTTAGTCTTGTTGCATTCGTTCAAAAGTCTGCTTTGGCATTTTGGGGCACCTTTATCTAGAGCTTCAGTTTTTTGGCCCTTATGAACATCTGTAGTCTTTATTCCGGCAGCTATTTGGGGCTTAGTTTCTAGAGCGAGTAGATGGAGAGAAGAAGAAATTGGGCCGGAGAAGACATAGAGTAAGGCTGGCTGGGGAGGGATGGTTATCTCCTGTCAGGCCACGGTGAGATGTTAATGGCTTTTTCTGACCTTGGGGACTGTTAGCTTTGGAAACGAGCTGGTGATATGCTTAGCAAGCAACTGTTTTCTCATTCCTCAGAATGTCAGGGCCTGCTGGGAATGCAACATGGACTCCTTATCACTAGAAATCTGCTGCTCCTCTTTCGCCATGTGCATTTCTTCTCCCTTGTCGGGAGTCTTGAGGGGATTTCATGCAGAGGTTCTAAGGGAGGTCCTCGCTTCAGAATGCAGGAACCAGGAGCCTGCCCCTACAGTGTGGTACTGATGGCAGAGAAACGCCTCCTGGGAGGGAGGCGGCCCAGGCCCACCCCTCGGGAGGCTGGTCAGCAGAGCTGCTCTAGGACAGGGGGCGGCACCCCTCTGGCAGAGGTGGCCATGCCGACAGGTGGCTGGCTTCACCATTGCTGAGCTCCAAATGCTTAAGTGCCCACGAAGCCAAATAAGTATCTCCAAGATCAGAAATCAGCATCTTTGCTAGGCTGCTCTGTAGAGGCTGTGGGTCCTGGCTCTCACCTTCCTGTGCATTGGTGACATGGTGGCCCAGCCCTGCCTTACAGTGGCTCACGTGGCTTTACCACTTCGAATGTCTGAGCTTTCCTCCCCTCATTTCTCCAAGAAACTCATACTTGCTTTGGTGATAGGTCTGGTAGGGCTTTGGGGAGCTTATTTTCTCTTGTGCTTTCATTGAACAGATAAGGGTACCTGGTATGTGCCAGGCACTGTTTTAGGTGCCTGAGATGTAGCAGTGAATGAAAAAACCAAGAACCTTTGCCCTCGTGGGGTCCATGCTCCTGTGGGGTCATGACAGATCCATGTTTATAGCTTTACTCTGACGGTATCCAGAGGTGTCACCTGAAAGCCCTGAGCTGAGGTCCAGCAGCTCGGTGTGCCAGGGTCCCGGAGCAGCCCCGAGCAGCCTGCGCCATGTGGGGAGGGCTGGCCAAGGAAATGAGAGAGGCAGTCATGTGAGAGGAGCATCAGTGGGAAGAAGGTCTGGGGACGAGGGCGGGGAGTGGTCTGGAAGCACTGGGGCCAGTTTGTTGGAGAAGCAAATCAGGGCCAGAGGTGCCAGGCCTCAGGAAGGAGGACTTGAGCTTAATCTGAGGGTGCGAGGAAAATGTCAGCGCCTGGGGGATCGGTCTTTGGTGTGGCCCTCCAGGAAGCAGGGAGGCCCCGACTGGGTAGCCAGAGGGCCCTGCAAGGCTTACGTCTAGGAGGCTGGGAGGACCCCGGTGCTGTTCAGGGGCTGTGTGCTGAGAGGTGACTTCATCAGGGCCACCAGCCTGCAGTGTGCAGAATCCCTCGACAGGCAGAGAAGGTGGGGGGCTGCGGTCCGGGTGCTCTTCTGGCCGAGCTTCTGGCCGTCCATCTGGCGTTCACTCAGCGCCTGCTCTTTGTAGATCTTGTGCAGGGCACTGAGCCTAAACAAACGAAGTACAACACTATGTGCCAGTAGCTCAGAACAAAGACTGGCAGGAAGGCAGTCATTGCAATACAGCATAAGTGCCAGGGTTGCAGAGGTGGGCACGGGTGCTGGCACCCACGGGGACACCTGTCACAGGCTCCTGGGGGGTTGCTGACAAAGTAAAGCGCTGAGGTGGAAGGTGTCGTCCCCTCGGGGGTCTGTGCTCTGGAGCAGAGAGGGCGTGTGTTTGCAGAGAAGCAAAGGCCAGAGGGGGAGGGACGTGTGGCCGTCAGTCACCAGGGGCCTTTCCTGCTGGACTCAGATCTGCACTTTTATCCAGGGATGACAGGAAACGAGGAGTGGGTGTAAGCAGAGCAGAGTATCACAAATTTGCATTCCACAGAGGTCACTCAGGTGTGGAGAGGCTCACAGAGGAAGGGAAGAATGAAGGCAGGGTTGGGCGGACAGGAGGAAGGAGCTCAGATTTCACATCTACCATGTGCCCAGGAAGGCTGCCAAGCGGAGGGATCCCTTTCTGGTCTGACAGCTGCAGGAGGGGATTATCCTTATTTAGTGATAAGGAGAGAGAGGCTTGGGCAGGGTTTGCATATTGCTCAGGTTCTCACCTCTAGAGAGCAGTGGGGCCGCCAGTCAGATTCCCTTCAGGGCTGCAAGGAGAGAGAGACAGACAGAGCCTGGCAGAAGGCCTGCCCCCTCCACCAACACAGCTGGGGAGGTGAGAGGCAGGACAGGAATTAGGCGCCACCTCAACTTGCCTGCCATCTCTTGTGAACCGTGAACCGTGCCTGCGGGGGAGCCTGTCCCAGTGGTGGGGGGACAGGCGGCTGGGAGAGTTGGCTTAGCGTGGGCCCTGCAAGGAGGCTGGGACAGCCAGAGAGACAGGCATCCAAGGGGCACTTGTAGCAAAGGAGACATTTTTATTTTAAGCAGGTGCCAGCACCGTGGCACATCCTCTTCCTTTCTCCTAGAGCTGCTGGGGCCCCCACGCCTGGGCTGAGCGGCACTGAGGCCCAGCGCCCACTCCCACCCCGCCCCTCCACTGCCTGGAGCCTCCTGGAGGTGTCCGCTTTCCTCCACTGACTGCGTCTCCCTACCGCCCCCGCGGTCTTCCTCGTATTTCTTCTCCTTTTCCCCCTCTGCTTACAGCCACGCCTCCTCTACTGATTTCTTTTCTACGTTTTGTCACCTTTTATTTTTATCTGTGTTCCTTCCTTCCTTATCTTTCGGCCACCTCATCTGGAAAATGGGAGTGGTTATCCTGAACCTCACAGAGTTGCTGGGAAGATGGTTAATCAATTTCAGCCCTTTCTATTCACTTTGAGGTGTGGGGCTTCTCTCTGGGCCTGGGGGCATGTGAACATGAGCAAGTGTCCAGTTTCTTTCCCTCAAGGAGCTGATTCCAGTTGGGATCAGAGTTCAGAGGGCCGAGCCTCTGTTTTGAGGCCCTGGCTGGGCCAGTCTGAACTGCCAGCTCCTAAGTGTTTTGCTCAGGGGACTCTCATTATAATACTTGGCGGTTACCCTGTTAGCCTGGAGAAGCTGCAGGCCCACACACCTCCATGGAGGTGAGCCTGGGTGCCATCAGCTTCCTGAACACACGGAGCAAGGTGCCTGTGTCATCTCATCCAGTGTTGTTGACGAATCAGCTTGACTGCTGCAAGTTATCTTAGCTAAATGCCACCTAAAGTATTTAAACTGACTTGAATACCATCAGCATTTCTAGTGCAGTTGACAAAGGTTGCCCTTGGCACGTTTTAGGGTAGGTGGCCCACTGTGGTCATTTCCCTGCTCCAGCACAGTGTCGTGTGGCCTGCCCTGCCCTCTCCGCTTCCTCAGTGCTGGACTCAGTCCCTCTCCTCAGGAGCCACTGTCTCTTCCTTCAGCCATCCTGAGATGCCTGGAAAGGCTTTGCCAGACCCCTCAGTGCTTAGAAGTCTGGGGGTCACCACACACAGCAGTGCGTGAGGGAGAAATGGAATGATCTGGATTAAAAATGAAATTTTTTTTCTGGCCTTGTGACTTTGAGACAGTCATTTGCTTTCAAGGTTTCGGTTTCTTAATCTGCAAAACGAACCTGGCAACACCAGCTCTCACATCGTGCTATGTGAAATATATCCCATAAATAAACAGACATATATTAAGTACCTGCTGTGTGCTATGGTCTAGATAAGATGCCTGTTTCCTTCAGGAGGCAGCTAGTTAAACAGGTGCAGGGTGGTAAGTGCAATGAGAAAAGCCCAGGGGAGCTGCTGGTGGTAGAGGAAGAGGGGAAGGCCTGGATCTCAGTCCTCACACTCAGGCTGGTCCTTGGAGTGGCTTGCCTCTTTATTGTTATGTAAACCAGTTTCACTTTTATGGGGACCCCCATTCCTATAGGACTGGGAGGAAACCAGACCTTGGGCATTTTGTGAGATTTGCTTCCTTCCTGGGCTCCAGTCCTGGGTGGGGAGCTCTTATTATATATTATGATTATTGTAGAAGCACGGGAGTGGCGTGGAGGTGCTGGTCTGCCACTCACCTGTGCACACAGGCCATTGCGTTTGTTGACTCATTCCTTTACTGTGCATACTTTTATTGAACACCTACTATATGCCAGTTATTATGCTAGGCACTTTGGATACCGTGGTGAACAAAACAAAGATTCCTATGCTCAGGGAGCTTACATTCTAACAGAGAAGACAGAAAACAGCATATAAACTGATCATAAATTTACACAGTACATTAGAAGATGTTAAGTTATATAAAAGATTACATATATATATATATATATATATATATATATATATATATATATATATATATATATAAGAAAACATATAAGAGAATAGGGTGTGCCAGTTGTGGTCTTACTAGTGTGCTGAGAGGTTCCAATGAGAAGGTGACATCTGAGTGACAGCCTAACAGTGAGCGGGTGCATAAAGGGACCTTTACCTGTCCCCATCTCCAAGGCGTCTCTGCCACTTCCACACCACACTAGGTGAGGCTGTGCGTGGTTCCCCCACTCCTGAGATGTGCCCCTGTCTTTCCTCTCTGGGGGCTGCTGCCACCCCCAGAGGCTGGTGTCTCTCCCAAACCCCAGATAGAGGAGTAATCTCACAGAAATGTAAAAGTTCACAATATTATCCAGCCTTAGGGGGCTCCCAGGCCAAGCAGACAGCAGGGAAGAGCCCAGAAGTAAGGAGCAGTGGAGGTGAGACAAGGGAGGCCCTGGGATGGGAGGCTGGGGAGCGCAAAGCATGGACCAGGGACCAGGCAGTGGCGGCGGTGAGCCTGGTGGGTGTGCGGGGCAGGCAGGCACCTGTGGGTGCCACCTCACCAAGCTGGAGGCACCACTGGATGCACTGCATGGGAGGCTTAGCAAATCAAACGCTGTAGGAATTGCTTACAGTTGTGACTTGCCCCAGAGTCCTGACTCTGGGGAGATGGCATCTTCTTCTTGGGCCACCTCAGGTGGAGCCTCTGCCCCTGGGCATTTCACATACAGTGCTTTCCACAGGCTTTGTGACACAAGTCAGGGAAAGTTCATGCAGCCTTGCTTCTGAGAGAAACCCAGGGTGAGCTGTGCCTTAGCTGGATGGCCTCTTTGCCTCCTCATTTGCTGGAAAAGGGTTTACTAAGCCACTGATGGGGCAAACAAGGTCAGCAGAGGGTGAGGAAGTCAATCAGGAGAATGACCTTGGACAAGATGCCTGTCTTCTTCCAGCCTCAATTTCCCAGAGGCAACATGGAAAAGTATCTCTGTAAGATGAAATATGCTGCAACTCAGGGCGCCGTCCTCAGCCTTCTCATCACAGGACTGCGTGCTTCCGTCAATTCCCAGAACTTGTGCTCCAGAGAAACCGCTATCATTCATCTACCGAATCCTTGTGGAACGCCCATTGACAGTTCTCGGCCAGGTCCTGCAGACAGTGAAGAGATCCCCGCTGCCCTCAAAGAGCTCCCGCTCTGGTGGGGAAGCACAGAGGGGATGTTATTGCAGCAGGGGAGTGGCCTGGGCTCTGCAGGGGGAGCAGCTGGGGAGCAAACGCAAGTGTTTCTGGGAAGAGTTTTCCCAGCAGCACTGGGCAAAGCAATGTACATTTATTTTTACCTGCCTAGTGGTTTAATAATTATTAAACACAGGAAGAGTCTAGAGAATAATGTAATGAATGCTTGTATACCCATCGCCGAGATTTGGCGTTCTTTACATTTTGAATCGTTTGCTGTCTCTGCACCCACAAACACACTTTTCCCAGGAACCCATTTAGAAATAATTGCAGACCTTGTAACATCTCACCCCTGAGAAAAGAAAGTAGATGAGCTCCTGTATGGCCTTCGTAGGTTTTATTATACCTCCGAGAAGAGTAATTCAGTAATATCACCTAATAAACAGTCCATGTTGAAATCACGGTGATTTTTGCTACCATGTCTTTTACAGCTTTGTATAATAATTATTTTTCAGGATCCAGTCAAGCCTCACTCATTGCATTTATTTCATCTATTTAATTTCTTCTAATCTAGAACAAACACCCAGTCACCCCTGGGGCTTTTTGTTTATTTTTTGAGTTATCTTACAAGATGTCCTCAATTCTGGATTTGTTTCCTAACAAAGGTGAGATTAAGCTATTTTGGCAGCTATACCACATAGGCACTACTGCGTGCTTCCCTTTGTAGCGTGTCAGGAGGTACATGCCAGATGGTCCCACTACTTGGGGCACTTAATTGGCCCCTTGGTCCCTTTGTTAAGGGGTGATTGCCATACATTTTTAAGGAAATGTTTAATTACTCTGTGTCCTGTGAGGTGACGCTTTGAGACTATGTGACTGTCCTGGCCTCCAATCACTTTTAACCAGTGTTTTTAGTGAACATCAAATGATCCTTTCCTGACTTGATTATTACATGGGGAATTGCAAAATGACTTTCTAATCCTAGCAGTCTTCTAAGTTAGTGTAGCTGGCATTTGTCTGTAGGGAAGAGCTTTTCCTTTCTCACATTTTTAGCAACTTGATTTTAAAGTTTAAGGTTCTGTCTTCTTGAGAACTCTTGACTCAGAAATGTGTTGGGAATGGGGAGGAGGAGGGGGAAGAGAGAGGAGGAGAGAAGGGGAAATGAACGAGGAGTAAAGGCAGAGCCCAGAGTCACCCAGGCCTTCCTGGGAAGGCCGCCATCAGTACAGCTGCGAGGGCCCCTTCCTCTCTGCTCCCTGCTTGCTCCTGTCCAGCCACACTGGCGTCCTTGCTCTCTCCTGAGCAGAGGCAGCATCTTCCACCCCAGGACCTTTGCATTTCTCTTTTCCTGGAGCGTCCTTCCCCGGAAAGCTGCATGGCCCACGTTATTCTATTCGTTGTCTAGATGTAATCTTGCCAGACAATTTCCTGATCACACCAAATAATATACCATTCCCCCCTATTCTTGTCTCTTGCTCCCCTTTATGTTTCTCCCCTGCCCTCATCAGTACCTGCCATATAAACTCCATGAGAACAGGGGCTTTGTCCTGTTGGTTCAGAGCCTTGAACAGAGTCTGGCCCATACTAGGTTCTCAATAAATATTCATTTGAATGCAAGAAGGAGCCCGTACATAATTGCATGTTTGGTAAAGCTCTGAATGGGACCAAAGACCTTCTCCTTGTTTCTTTTCATGGCTCTTTCCAGGTGGCCACAGAGACACCCAAGCCCTGGGCAGAGATGCACGGCTCTTCTCTGCCCTCCAAGGATTACACATGCAGTCAACAACCATTCACTCCACGCCCCATTATTAAAGCCAGTGGAGTCATGATATTACCCCCCCTCCTTCTTTGACATGATTTTTGGGGAATAAAAACAAATCAGAATTCATCAACTGTGAACAAAATTGTCAACTGTGAACTCTCAACAGTTTGGTTTAAAAATAGGTGATTGGTTGATGAAATAGAGTGGAGAAAGCAATTGAAATAAAATGTTAAAAATAATACCCAAAGTATGCAAGGCAAAGTTAAGAGTGTGGTGTGGTGGAGAAGGGCACTCGGTGGAGACCTGCGTGAGCAGCGAACCAGGGAGAGGTTATTTAATTCTGCTGCACAAATCATAGAAGAGAAAGATTTACTGGCCGTTTGCAGAAAAACATTCACTCATTCTGACATGTTGGTGTGTTATGCAAAATGGAAGGAAAGATTGGTCGGGAAATCTGCTAGCACATTTATTTTTAAGTAGGTCAACATTTTGAACACTTCTGCCAATTTGTGAAATCTTTGGCTCTCTCCGTCTTCTGTTTTTGTGGTGTTTGGGGAAGCCATTTCGGTTACGGCAGGTCAAGGGGTCCAGAAGCTTCAGAGTTTTGTATTTATATTTGCATTTGTGTGAATATGGCTTTCAGTACAATGTTTGACGGTCCTTAACTCATTTCCCACTTTAGGGCTCTCCTGTTTTAAATAGTTAGGGTTAATTATTTATTTAACTGCTTGATCAAAAAGTCAATATAAAGGCTTGAATTTTTCATATTTCTTCTTTTCCAGGCATGAATCACAGTTGATAAATTTGGCCAAGTTCTTTATGTACAGCTGCCCTATATCATGAGGCTGTTACTCCACATTTTTTTTTCTTCTTCTTTCTTTAGAGGAGAACTGAGCCCTTTTGGCACAAAGATCTGTATTTCATAAACTTAAAACAAGGCATTTCCATTCCTTAGAGACTCTTTTTAAAAAACCTGGATGGACTGTTACTAGTTTGCAATGGCTACTGTAATGATGTACCACAGACTAGGCTGCTTAAACAATGGAAATTTAGTGTCTCACAGTCCTGGAGTAGGGGTCTGAAGCCCAGCTGTGAGCAGACGTGGTGCCTTCTGAGGCTGTGAGGAACAATCTGTCCCCTGCCTGTCCTCTAGCTTCTGGTAGCCTCAGGTAGTCCTTGTAGATGACCGTCTTCTCCCAGTATCTTTCACACCACTATCTTCCCTCCATGTGTGTCTGTGTCCAAATTTCCCCTTTTTATTAGCATGCTGATCATGTTGGATTAGGACCTGCCTTTATGAGCTCATTTTAACTTGATTATCTCTGTAAAGACCCTCTTTCTACATAAGCCACTCTCTGAGATACTGGTGATTGGGACTCCAAAATATCTCTCATGAGGGATGTAATTCAGCCCATAACATAAGGTACAAAGCTTTCCCCGCTCAAGGGTGAGGCAGGGGCCAGAGCAGTGGTGATTGCTCTATGCTTAGACCCATGGCCGGTGTGGCCCAGGGCCAGTGGGGCTCTCCGCACAGGCCACAGTGGCTGTCTGATAGGACCCACCTTTACTGCAGTGTGTGTCTTTCCCCTTCTGCTGGAGGCATGCCTGTGGCTGTTTGTGAGCTTCGTGTAGTGGGCTGGCTCTTCACTCCACATTCCAGCACTGTCTTTTATACCTGTTTCCTCCTTTTTTTTATCCATACCCCAATTCTTTTCTAAAGTGAGGAGTTATGGGTGTCCCTTTATTAGTCCCCAAGAGTGTCAGTTTGTAGTTTACTCTGTGCTTGTCCACCCCCAGGCTGCGGACTCCATGAGGAGGGCTCCCATTCTACCCTGTCTCACCTGGAGCTCTGCACACACCGTTTGGATGCAGGTCAGCAGAGCCTGGTGGTGCTGGTGGACCACCTGGGTCCTCTGCCTACAGGGCAGCTGTGGAGGAGGGAGTGGACAAGTGCTGTCTGGGCAGGTCCTCACTGCAAAGCAGTCACCACCCATAATCTGGCCAGTTTTCAATGCCTGCCTTGGGAGCTCTAAGAGAAGGCATGGGAATTCTAGGCTCTTGTCCTTTGGTCCTGAAGCGGCCAGAAGCCAGTGATGTCCCTGTGGTGTTGGGGACCCTCATTCCTCCCTCCTCGCCTCTCCAGGAGAACCTTTCACACTCTGTAAAGACGCTCTCTGCTCCTGCCGCCTCCTTCCCAAGGAAGGCTGTGTGTGGCCTGGCAGGCTGGAGCCCAGAGTCTTGGGGTAGGTGACACCCATGGCGAGGAGCAGTCGCTGCAGGGGAAGGTACCATGGCCCGCCTCTTGCCCCCTCGCCTCCTGTTCCCTCGACAGGCCTCTGTGCAGGGGGCAGCAAACCTGCCATGCGTTCAGAAGCTGTGTGCAGTCAAGCCACGCACACCGGACAAAGGCGGGCCGGGTCTGTGCTTTCTCTGACCCCATGGCGGGCAGCAGGCAGCTGGAGCTTTCCTGGGCATCTGTCCCCTGCAGGTGAGGCGAGTGGGCGGCAGGCCTCTACTTGGGAAAATCCCGGTCACAGTGCAGGCCTGGTCTGGTAGGAAGCCCTGCGTATTGAGAGTGATCTGGCCCTGCTGGGCAAAGCTGTGCAGGGCTACCATTGGCTTTTTATCTGTTCTTCCCGAGCAAGAACGTGGGGGAGAGAGGATGAGGTAAGAAACTGGGTGGGTTATCGCCAGGTGGGACTTGGAGAGGTGCTGTAGGAAGCTAGCATACATGAGATGCCTGCGCTGCAGGCCCTCGGGAGCCTTCTGCCCAGCGAAAGTTCAGGATTCGGGTTCTAAGCCGTGTGCCCTCTGCTCTTCCCAGAGGCCCCTGCAGGCTCTCATTCCTCCTAGCGAGCTTTCACGGGAGGTGTGGTTATAGCATGGCTGTAACCTTGATAGATGGGTGTAAACATTGTTTTATATTTGATCATAAAGTATTTGATTCATAAACATATATGTATTATTTATAAGTAGGTGCTAAGAAACCAAAAGCTTCAGGCTCCAGCACCCACCTTGTGAAACAAAACACTCCCAGTTTTCACGGTGCTTCTGTGGGCTGCTGTCTGGTGCCACCCTCCTTCCAATGGTATCTTGTCATTCCAACACCTCTGTAGCTTTACCATGTTTTAGCTTTTACTGGTCTACATACCAGTGTGTGTGTGTGTGTGTGTAACTACCTTGCTTTGAGCTTTATGAAAAGTGGACTTCCAGCCCTTTGACTGCTGGTGCCTTCCTGGACTCAGGGAAGAGGCTGGGTGGCATCCACAGGCTGCAACAGTGTCCAGGAGGCGGTCCGGGGGAGGCCGAGGAAGCTGGGTCACTGGAGTAGAGTCCACGGGGGCTGCCAGGCAAGATGAGGCCAGCCAGGGAATACGTGTTCCGGGCATCCGGCAGCAGGTGGACCACACTCTGGCTCCAGTGGCAGAGGGGGGAGCAGGGCGGCTGAGAGGCAGAGTGCTGAGTGTGGAGCTCAGAGAGAAGACTCAGGGAGCCTGCGTGGGTCAGGAGGGCTAACCACAAGCCTCTCGCGTACTGAGCTCCGGCCCTGCACCCCTGTGCAGGCAGACTGGCCACTCCTGGAGGCTGGGGCAGAGGTTCCAGCAGCAGCGTGAGCAATGCCACCTTACCTTCTGCCTTTATCATTCAGCAGCTATTTACTGAACACCTACTTTGTGCCAGGGATCCATATGCATCATGTCAGGCTGGGGATAAGATGGTGGATCTCAGACGGCACCTCTTCCAGCTGTTACGGACTTCACAGTCTATTAGGGAGCAAGTTGTTCTGTTAGTCAGCTTTTGCTAAATTATTCTTAGTAACAAATGAGCCCCAAACATCAATGGGTTCCAACAGCAAGCATTAATTCCTTGTCATGCTGCACACTGGCTGTGGCTTAGCTTCAGCACTGGTCCAAATCCTCTGCCTTGTGGGTCCCAGGTGGAAGGAGCAGCCGTCATAGGCCCATGTCATTTTCATGGTAGAAGGAAGCACAAGAGAGGTGGTGACACCAAGCAGCGGTTCTTAAAGCGCCTGTCCAATCCTGGCTTGCCTTACTCCCCCCACTGGCCACCCGCTGGCCAGAGGGAGCAGTGTGGTGAGGCTTGACGTCACTGGGGAAGGAAAGTCTGCCTCCCCCTGGGGTGGTGCTGCGCTGCAAGACACAGCGTGATGGCCAAGTGTACGGCCCTCTTTGAGGGAGACCAGAGAATGTCTGGAGGAGCACCACAGTCCATCCGGACATAAACAGGCAGTGGCAGTAAGAGTGTGATGCGACCTTATCATAGTAACTTCTGACCTTGTAAAACATATCTTCATATAAAAATATTTGTTACCCTAAAATTACTTGCTTTAGGGATTCTGTTGAAAAAATAGTTTAAGACCCCCTAGTCTGAAACTGAGGACTGTTCCAGAGCACTAACCCAGGGTGAAGGAGGCGGCAGGGCTGGCCCCAGAGGTCTTTGCTCCTGCCTTGGGCACAGGCACGTTTCTGTGCAATTTGAAAAGAAGGCTCTTATATGGTGACCCCCCGGTCACCTTCCAGTCCCTTGGCTTACCTTCTCTCTGTTCAGCCCGTCTGCAGGATGTCCCTAACCTTTGGGTCTCTGTGCTGCATCCCTATGTGCACATGTGTCCCGCCTCACCTCAGAGTCACGTCCGCATGGCTTTAGGAGGACGTGAGCTCTTCTGCTCCCTCATTGGGTCAGTGAGGTCGAGGGCTGGGCCACGGTTTCCTTTCAGACCACCTCACCACTCCACGGCCCCACTGGGCCCTTACTGGACACCTAACAAACAGGGACAAAACGAAGGTTCGCATTAAGAGGAAGCCAGGCCCCTGTGGGCTTGTCTGTTGCTCTCTGTCACAAGAATTGTCAGCGACTGTGTGGGTGACAGTTGGAGTCACTCAAGAGTGACTCCAGTGCGTTTAGAACCACGTTTAAAGTACTCTTTGCCTCGGTTTGTAATTGGTATGGGGGCTGAATATCTCATCCCCACAATGAGTCAGTATTCAGCTGTACTGCTGTGAGCTGCTTTGCAAATGCTAGTGGCCTTTGTCGCAGGTAGGCACTTGTGTTTTCCAAGAGCAAGACCTATATCTGCTCTTTTCTTTCTTTTAAAAGATTCCCCTTGGCACCTGATGAGAGCCTCATGCGCGGTGGGTGCTCCATAAATTTTACCTATCTCCTCTTTCTTTGAACCTCCACCAGATACTAACATGGTCCTGGGCCCATGGGCCTTGGCAGAAGATTCGTTACACACAGGCCTTGATCTTGAGACTTTCACAGGGAAAAAAGGAGTGAATCTCAGACAACTCCAACCTAGGCTGGCAGCAGCCCAGAGCTCCATACAGGATATCTGTTCTCTCAAGTCCGTCCACATGACAGGAGTGATGTGGGGCCGTTAAGTGCTTAGCCCTGGAGTCAGGCATGCTTTGAATCCACCCCTTGTGAGCACTGTGATCCTCCTCATGTTATTTAACGTCTCTGCGTCTCAATTTCTTGTTCCATAATGTGGGACTAACAACAATGCTGTCCAGTGCTCCGGTCTTTTGCACCTATAATTAGCATCCTTCTTTCCTGCTTGTGTTCTGAATCGTTTTGAGACTCCAGAGTAAAGAGCTGGCAGGAAGTGGCCCGAATGCTGCCACTGTTGCTGATAAAGGATTGACAAGAGGATGTATGGCTTTTCGGCTTCAATACTGAATTGCGAATTCGTTGGACGTTTTTATTAGTCCCAGGCTACTTGCATCACCGCAGGCATCCTCTGGGGGAAAGACTGTAAATGTAGGTTTTGGGTGATTGAAGCAAAAGCCTTCACTCTTCACTTGTTCCCGAGGCAAGAGGCTGGGCCTCTCACGTCCCATCCAAACTTACTAAACAGACTGTCCCTCTTGCTCTCAGGAAGAGCGTGTGAGCCGCTGAGGGCCTTGGAGTGCGCCCCTGGCAGCGCTTCCCGACGTGCGGGTAAGGCGGCGTGGAGAAGCAGCCTTCTGCTGAGAGGTGGGGGGTCTTTGTGGACCCTGTGGGACTCCAAGATGTTGCTTCAGACTAATACTTGTACTAACACTTACATGGAGGTTGCCGTCAGTTAGAGTAAGCTGTGATTCTGCAGTGTCTTTAGACATGAACCTATGGAAACCTTTGGAAGAACACAAACAGCCACTTCTTATCTAGGATACTGCGATCCAGACCTCTAACTGAGACGGACTCCCCTGTTCCCGTCTTTGTGCCCAGGAGCCTGACTGTGGCTTGGCATGGCACTGGCTGTTCCTGAGGGAGCCAGGCGGGGGTTTGCGCAGCTGCCTTCTGAAGGCCTGTTTGCTTTCTGTTTTGCAGTGCAAGTTGGAGTTCCATGCTTGTTCTACCGGCAAACGCCTCACCGTGCTCTGTGACGGGCCCTGTCCATGTCTCCCGGAGCCTGAGCCCCCGAAACACAAAGCAGAAAAGAATGGTGAGTGGGGACGGCAGGGGACGCCTGAAGGGGAGAGGGTGGGTGGCCAGCGTGGGCCAACATGGCCCGGCTCTGCCCCGGGTGCCTAGAACCTGGTATTCGACAGAGCTGTTCTAGCCCACGTGGGGAAACAGCTGGGCTTGGCGGGTACGACGGCTTGTTTAGGGCCTGGGAGCAGAACTGCCGTCAGCTGCCATGACAAAGACAGAAGAGCTGAGAGTCTTTGACAATAATTCTGTTAGAGCACGACGTGCACTAGGTTCCTGCAGAGGCCACACTGGCTCTGGTGGAAGAAGGGCAGGTTTTTCTGCATCTAAGACCAGGGCCTGCCTTAGGGTATATCTTAGTCTTTCTTGAACTCAAGCCCGTAAATCCTTTGAACCTCTCAAGGCCAAATTTCAAAACAGAGACTGCCGAGAAGTCACAACAGTGGAGAATATTTCCCCAGAAAGCATTCCTGTATGAATATATTCTGCTTGGAACACAGCCAGAGCCAGGAGACAGATGCAGGGAGATGAGGTCCCTGGGGCCGCTGTTCCCTTCCATGACGGAGGGGCAGGCCAGGCGGGACTGACTTGGATATTGTCAGGGCAGACACAGTGATGTGGTCTGACTGGTCTCAGTCCCTTTGGAGCCTTCGTTAGTGAGACCCAGGGTGGAAGGTTGCCTTTGCCCTCTGTGGAGCTGGGCTTTCTCAGCTGTCGTGGCTCACCCGTGGGAAGTGCTGTGCGTGTGTGTGTGCATGTGTGTGTGTGTGTGTGCGCGCGCACACGTGCGTGTGTGCACATCTTCTCACGTGTTCTCTGTACTGGAGGAGAATGAACAGCTACCTCTTCCTGAATTGGATTATCTTCCCGAGGGCACGCGGACGGAGCTGTTCACGTCTAAATGTGTTTATGGTGGTGACTGGGGGACTGTTGTGTTAAAAGGCTCTTTGGGAGCTTTAACTCAGAATGCGCAAGGACATTGTAATGCATAAGGCACTGTGGTCACAAATAATCTCCATAGATTTTTCTTGATCTTAAGGCATTTTGGTCTGACTCATTTATGTAACTACAGTAAAAAAAAAGTTGATGAATATACCTAGGCCTCCTCCTCGTGTGGTCAGAAAACCTCAAGCTGTGGTGAGGTTAAGCAACCACAAAGTCTGGAAAATTAACTTCCAGAGATTTAAGATTCATTTTAGGAAGTTTCAATAGTCTTGTTATTCCAGGTGTATTGTTTAGTGTTTTTATTTGATCTTCTATTCTGTGGTGGAGAAACCAAACCAAGGAAGTCATCTCCACCGTTCTGCCTGCGGCATCTGGAAGTGGGGAGAATGCATCGCTCCTCAGGGGCCCCCAGATCTGCTAAGGTTTCCTCACTCACCATAATAGGTGATAGGCCAGTTTTCTGGGGGGGCTTGGTGGTCCTCCAAATGAAGGGCAACACTGCTCTGCGAGTCTCCTTGCTTTTAAAAGCAATGTAGCTACTTGCATATGCTCACCAGGACACAATTGAGCAAAGAGATGGTGCAGTCAAGGCCATATCTGGAACAGCATATTCGAGAGTGAATTCATTTAATCAAGTGTGACAAGCCCATTGTTAAGAAGTAAGGGTGTACTTCATTTGGAGGACTCCCAAGTCTTCCCAGAAAGGTCTGTTAGCTCTTTATGGAGAGTCAGGTCAGTGAGAACAAGAACATATTTAAAAGTGTTTCCATTTCAAAATGTGAATCCTGAAAGGAGGTTGTAGCAGCTGGGATGAAGGGGAGAGATCAGAGGTGAAATGAAAGGCAACTCATCCGTGGGGCGGAGGGAGGAGGAGGTATGGCAATGCAGTCCCCTGGCCTTACCTGCCACAGCTCCTTCCGGAAGCTGCAGGCCCTGCGAGTGACAGTCCGCATCTTCCTGAGACACATCGGGGCTCTGGACTGTGTCAGGAGCAGCCTTATGTCTGCACCCATTGCAGAAATGACATTGCACAGTCTCAAAAGGCAGGTGTGTCCAAAATGTGGCCTTAGTATTGTCGATGATGAAATTTTATTTTCAGACTGTGACTTTGAACCTGGGCTCCATGTGATAATAAAAACATTCATGTACTCACTTCCAGAGAAATTCTGTTAACTCAGGGTTGTACCTGAATTCAACCTAGTAGGGGTTGGGTGGTGGCTTACCAGCCCCGATCCTGGTGAGAAGTGGCTCCTGGACCTGTCTCTGTGTCTTGGCATCTTTACTTAGTTGACCAGCAATGTTCGTCCTCCATGCATCCAACCAAAGACACCAGAGATCCACCCGTGACCTCTGTTCACACGTCCCCTAGGTCATACCGAGTTCTCTTTCCCATACTTTCTACTCTTCTGGGCTTATTGATCCTCACACTGCCCCTCCCTGGCCCCCTTCAGGGCCACAGAAAACTTGAGGAGGCCCTTCTATGACCTTCTGGTGTCAAGAAAGACTGTGCTGAGGTCGCTATCTCAAGCCCTCTCTTCTTGGAGCCGCCTGGGAGCAATTTCTATTCTCTGCAGAGGATATTTTTATGAGGCTTGCCTCAGATTGGATTTCATATTGGTAGCAAAACCCAGGTCCCCTTTGCTGCTGGGGCCCTCCCGCTGTCTGGGGTTTCACAGGTGCCTCCTTCCCTGCCCAGGACCTAGAGCTGGATTGGAGACAGGGAGAAGCATGGTGAGTAGACCTTTTCCAAGGAACTCACCTGCCTCTCGCTGTTCTCCTTCCCAAAAAGGTGCGTCCTGTAGCTCCAACTCTGATCCTTCCTGGGGGAGTGTCGAAGGTTTGTGAGGGTGGGGGCTAGTTCATTGTCTTTTGAGTGTCAGGGATTTCTCTGCTTCTTCTAGCCCTGCCCCTTTGAGTTATAACATCCCGAGCTCTTGCAGATCAGAAGTCCATTGTATCAGCTTTAAGATTCAAGAGCATTTTTGGGAAGCCAATGCCAAGTGGTTGATTTTTGTTCTTTTTTTGTGTGTTTTGTGGGGTTTTTTTTCCTGGTCCCTGAAGACACTGAGGGTCCCTCAATATCGCTGACTATTTCCTCTCACACGTGTAAATTACCATGGCTGACCTTGGGCAGGTTACTTCATTGCTTTCTCTCTCTTTTATGTCTGTGAGGCCAGTCTAGCCTCAGAAAAAGAAAAAGAAAAAATATTAAGAAGAGGGAGATGAAAATGAAATCTAGGGTTTAGCCTGGGTTTCTGTGTTTCCCTGAGAGTCTTCCGGGAAAGATCCCCCCACTCTCTCAGCATTTCCCAGTACCCAACAGCCAGCCTGGTTAGGAAGTCACTTCTTACATCTAACATTAACTTTTTTTTTGCTCCGGAGAATTGCTGCCACTTTTTCTTAAGTCCTCAGTCAAGAATATGAGGAATATTAGAGGTACTCATTTCTTGATTTCCTTACAGTGGTTGAAAATCTAAGGGGACAACAGGGGTCTCTTACAATTAGAGTCTTTATATACATTGTTACACTAGCCAACACTTCTCTCTTGCCAGACAGGAGCCTGTCCCAAGCCTGCCTCCCTCCCCTCTTTGGCAGAGAGAGGGCACACCCCCTTGGCCTGCCCTTGGCAGCTGTATTGTATCTGGAGGTGGGATTTGGAGCTCCCACATTACACCTGTCAGATCAGGAAACGATCTCACTTATCTTCTTCCAAACTACGCTAGACGGAACTCTTGTGTCCCTTGACGTTGCCTTTCCCCATGAGGACCAGGGACGGCTAAGTGCACAGGGCCTCAGACCTGCCCCAGACTGACTCCATTTCTATGCTTTACTACATTGCATTACATGTGTAGGAAGAGAATTTGCCGCCTCTGTTCAGGCCCTTCTTACCACAAGAGAGAACTGGAGGCCCGTAGAGAGAAGGAATCTTGCCTGAGGTCTGGCGTTGCGTTGGGTGAAATTCTGTTGGAGCCTGACCCTCGGGCTAGCATCTCTGCTCCCACTCTGTGTGCACCTCAGGCCACAGCGGGGTCCTCACCCTCAAGACGGTCTATAGCTGAGTTGGGTGGAAGTTAGATTTCATTTTCAGGGATCTAATGCCACCTGCCTGCATCTCGAAGTGTCAGCCATGAGTTGTGTTCCCCACAACTAGCAATGTTTTTGAAGGCTTTCTACAGAATTTCTCCCAGTGCCTTCTCCCTCTGTCTTTGGAGGAAGAAGTGGAGAGAACTTTCTCTAAGGGCAGCTCTTTGCTGGCTCTGTTGGCACATATTTGCTTTTGGAGAAGGAACGTGGGTCCAGCCAGCAAAGCTCAAATTCTGAAGAAGGCTGTGGAGGCGTGCTGGGTGGTAGGGGCGGTGTGGGGCATGGCTGTTAAGGCCGGTTAGAAAAGAGGGCTGCACATCTCTCCAGCACTATGCTAGGAAGAAATAACTTCCCTCCAGCTGAGCTATTTGCAACACTAGAATAATAGTCTGCAATTATTTCCTTTCCTCAAACAGTGATCTCAACCTAAGGGCTAGATTCTGGGGAACAAAGTCCTGGGTTGACAGACAGTTGTCTAATTTCATTACTTATCATAAGTAGAGTTGGGGAAATGTGTTTCAAGGGGAACAGGAGGTGGTGCCAAAGAGATGGGATAAAGAGTTCTTCCTAGCTGCGATGTCTCAATGGAAAAATCCTGAAAGAATCCTGCTGCAGAGACTCCCAGCAAAATGGAGATTTATCATTGCATCCTGAAAAGACCATTTTTCTTTAATGTCTACTGTGTAACAGAGTGAAGGCCTCAGGCTTACAAATTTGCAATTTAAAAGCAGTTTATATTAACCTTTCCGTAGCCATTCAGCTTTATTCACTTATTATTCAGCACTACATTATGGCCAGAAATTAAACATGTAAAGAACATTTTATTTTAAGGCCTTATTATTCTAAAAGCCACAACCTCAAAAAAAAATTTAAAAAAAAAAGAAAGCTTCAGAATTGGCAACTGCAAAGAAGAGAAACTTTCTCATCCAGGCTCTCAGGGTGACTGCTGACTTTGGCTTTGAACTCAGGTTCCTCTTCTGTGAGTTGAACTCTGCAAAAGCAGACCGCCGGTTCTCCTGGTCATTCTGAAGCCTACTTGGTGGCAACTGATTGGAAAAACTTCTGGTGAAAAGAGAGTAACTGAGGCAGAGGATGGCCCCAGTCATAACTGGAGTCCAGAGAAGGGGATAGAAGTTTGTGCTAGAACTCAGTAGCTTTGACAATGCCTGCATAGTACCCTTCCCCTGCCCTTATATATTTTAATTTATAGAGTAATACATATTCTTTAAAATCCATATGTCATGGTCAAAGTATCTCATATTCCCAGTTCTGTTAGCTTTTTGTTGCACATGCTTGCAATTATGTTAATATATATATACTAACATACTTACTAAACTTTACTCATCCAAAATCAGGATCGTATTCTACATAATACTTTGTGCCCACCTCTTTTATACATCACAGATAGGCTTTCATTTAAGTG
Organism: Manis javanica; assembly: GCF_040802235.1. Taxonomy (NCBI): domain Eukaryota; kingdom Metazoa; phylum Chordata; class Mammalia; order Pholidota; family Manidae; genus Manis; species Manis javanica. The sequence goes on along the minus strand of NC_133169.1, from coordinate 84,411,979 downwards.
TACACGAATCTACCCATGCATCTATCTCCCTCTCTCCAGCCCTCCCCCCATAGCCCCCCTGCGGCACTGCCCCCCTGAGCTCCAGACTGAAACCTGGAATGACTGCCCGGCACCTCCACTTCGATGCCCCTTGGTGTATCAAGCGTAACACACCCAAAGCCAACCCTCTGATCTTCCCCCCAGATCTGCTCCTGCCTCCTGCAGTATTTACCATTTTAATGAACGAGGCAGCTCCCTGTTTTCATCTGCTGAAGCAACAAAAAAAAAAATATTCTCTTTCTCTCACATTCCATAATAACCATCTTGACTCTTCTTTCAAGCAGATTTCCAACTCTATGCACTTTTTTCCATGTTCACTGCTACCACCCTGCTAGTGTAAGCGATCCTCATCTCCTAATAGCTTCCTAATTCATCTCTGGGCTCCTATATTCTCTTGAATATTGCAGTTGAGCTTTAATTCTGTAAAATGTAAGTCAGGTTGTCTAATACCCTCTTTGAGGCACCCCAAGGAGTTCACACCTTGTTAAGAGGAAAAACTAAAATCCTTTCAGTGACATGCAACACCCAACAAGATGGGGTGCCCTGATCAGTCTCTGCCCCCCCGTCTTCTGCTACCATAGCCTTTGCTCACTCAGCTCCAGGCACACAGGCCTCTGAGGAGTCCCTCAAATGCTCCCATCATGTTCTTGCTTGGGACTGATGGCCCCTTTGCACCGAATTACCCCTCAGCCTGGACCGTCTTCCCAGACAGCACATGGCGCACCCCTTACCACCTCTTGACGTCTCCACTCAAGTGTGACCTTCTCAGGAACCCCTTCCCAGTGCTTCTTAGTCTCCTTTCCTCATTTATTTTTCTCTGTCCCATTTATCACCTTCTGGTATATTAGGTGATTCATTAATCTGTTTTGTTTATTGTCTGTCTGTCTCACTCAACTAGACCGGAAATTACATGAAGACTTTTTGTTTGAATTCTCAGTCATTTTTTGTCAACTGATGACTGACTACCTCATTCTTTTTAGAGGCTGTCCTTTATACAGATGTACCGTAGTATGTAATAATTTTAAATGCCAAAGATATGATTAACTGTGACAAGAGATAATTTGTATAAGATGCTTAATCTGTGTGCCGTGCTAAGCACTTGATGTGTAGGTTTAATTCTTCTAACCACCAAATAATGGCTTCTCTGTTGCTGGTGAGAAAATTTGAGATTTGGAGCATTTCAGAACCTTGCCTAAGGCCACAAGCTAACAAATGACAGAGCAAGGATTTGAAGTCTTCCCAGGGCTTGTGTTCTTTTACTCGCATTAGACTGTGTTAACCTAAACTGAATGTCCATTAAAAGGGCAGCCTTCCTTCAGAAAAAGACAAAGTCACATACACCCACACATTTTAAACTGAATTTTACCCCGCTTGCAGAGCTCAGGAGGGAAGGCACCCCCTCACCAAGCTCACAGCTCCCTGGTGGATTTTCCCAAGGTGAGAACATTAAGAGCCCCCCTCATTTGCTCCTCTTTCTTTCCGTAAGCGTGCTGGGCACTCTGAAGTTTATCGGAACCCTGTCAGGGGCTCGTGGCTCACCACCTATTATGCTTTTCTGATAGACACAAATTTCCGAGGTAGGTCCTTAAAGATCAAAATTCACTTGTACTCTGTCCTGGAGTCAACTGTTCTTCCATTGCTCTGTCTTGCCATGAAAATAAAAGACAACATTACAATAAAAATTGAAATTACAGTCGAAAGAAAGCAGGGGGCTGCCACCCCACCAAGCCAGCTGCTTGTGAAATGTCAGGAGGCCTCTTTCTTCCTAGACCTAGAGAGGGTGTTGGTGGGAGCCTGGGCCCCGCGCCAAGTCGGGACGAAGGAGGGTTCTGCTCCACCCTAACAGGTGCGCTGCGAGTAGAATGAACTCAGTTTTAACCACAGATTTAAACAGAGTTCAAAATAGAGTTGTTTTATCATCTTCATCACCATTACTATCTCGACGATGATCATGATGATTCTGTTTAAAAACTGAAAGTAGAAATTAGACATGAAGGAAGCAGGAATGTCACTTCGATTATTTAATTTGAGGAATACATAGTAATGCCAGATAAAGCTCAAGATGAGCAGCCGGTTGAATACGTAGTAATATGTCCTGCAGAATGGGACAATTCTCGCCTTCAGGTTGCCCAGTGGTGTGGTAGCAGGTGGTGTTGGAGTCAGGTCCTTCCTGATTGACAGAATTTTGCCACATAGATGGACCTGCATGAGGAAGCGTGGCCCTCCTGTTACTAACGTACCTGCCTGGACACCCCAAGACAGCAGTTACATGGTTCTGTTCCCTCCCACTCCAGCCCAGAGGGTATCAATTTATTTTGGGCTCCTTGGCCAGGGTTGAGATTCCTACCAGACTCTCTGCAGCAACTCATGGGTGCGGGTAGGCTGAGGCCAGCAGCCCAGCAAGTCTTCTGAATCCCATCCCAGCAAGGGATTGAGTGTAGCCCCAGCTTCAGAGGTCCCTGGGCAGGGGACGCTGATGCTATGTGGCCAGATTTAGGAGTCAAATGTCAAAGACCAGCAATTTAGTGCATACCGGGAGGTTGACCAAAAGTCTGATCATGTACCAAGGCACAGGGACAAGAAATACTCCTAAAAAGTGACTTCCAAAAAAATTAGGCTTTTTTATTTTAAAGCCCTTCCATGTATGGGGGCCGTTAATCCTATGGAGCTACTACCCTGGGAGGTGTTACTGAGGGGGAAGACATTGGGGGCCGTGTCCCTGCATCTCTCTTGATCTTAGAATTCAGAAAACTCCATCCTGTACCCGGTTAATCCCCAGGGATTGCTGAGATCTCCAGGACAGAGGTTGAGGAGGGGTGGCACCGTGCCCCTGGCCCCCTTGGCCCAATCTGTGTCTGGGTCCCAGGCTGTGGCCGGGTTCCTTCAGCATGGGGATGCTGCTGGCCCTCCCCGGGCTCCAGGACCTGGCGTCTGTGCTTCTCCCTGGGGACTGAAGGGGGTGCTGCTGAGGGTCCCTTCCCCTGCCAGGCTCCTGTCTGTGTGTCTGCGCCTGCCAGTCTGTCCTCTCCACCTGGGGCTTCTGCCCCGGCTTTCCCTACAGACTGCCCGCTGCTGTGGGCCCCATGTTTTGCACAGGCCAGTATGTGGCATGTGTGTACAGGCTCTTATGGTTTTCAAAGCACTTTCGTGTCCTGGAGGTTGTGGCAGCTGCCGCCCTTGCAGAGGCGGAGGTTGGAGGTGAGTTAGGGCCTTAGATTCAGAGACAGGCTCCGTGATGCGAAGACACCAGTCCCTGGCCTCAGTCACTCTGGGGCTTGACCTCCGGCTGTAACACGATGGCTGTGCCCGTTTATAGCATCATCCACGCCAGGCTCAGGCAGGCCTTCTCCCTGCCTGAGTCCTGCCTCTCCACCTTAGGAAGAGGGTTCAAGGTGGTCCAGGAAGCACACACCTGTGCCTTGATGGCAGAAGTGTAGTATCCATTGGAAGGGAACATTCTACGCAGTGTCTTGTCAGGCCCTCATGAGAACACAGACAACATTTCTGGGCAAAGGGGGAAGTGTCTGGAGACGGCAAGAGTTTATAAGAATCATACGTATTTCTAAGCTGTGAGATGGCTGGATTAAATCCAGATTACCTCTGGGTCCAGTAGGAAACTAGCCTATGCAGGAAAAAATGTAGTGACTTTACATTCTTTGCTTCTGAAGGCCTCTAAGCCCTACTGAAAATAAAAATTTAAAGCTTAAGGCAACACTCTGACAGCTGTTTTGTTTTGAAAAATTGAGGGCAGTGATTGAGTTTGGAGGTCATGAGAACTGTGTCTTCAGCTGTCCACCCATCCATCCTCCTATCTATCTAGCATTTATTAAATGCCTATTCTGTGCCCAGGTCTTGTGCTGTTTCTCCCCTGAGTGGGATGACAAGAACTCTCAGCACCAAATTCATCAATAATGTGTTGCAAGAGAGCTCATTACGTCCCAAGGTAACAATTGTCTAGAGCTGGGCTGCCTAGAGCCCATCTCTTTATGCATTTGGGTTTATAAGTCTGGTACTCCACAGGCTTTTTATTGCTTTTTGAGTATTTTGTTACAGTTTTGACCTCCCACTCTTATAGTCCTGGTGGTCAGAAGAGCTAGACTTCATCTCATGTGGCTGAGACAAGAAAATGAACTTACAAATATGGGCATTCTGTTCCATTTGGGACCCTTTGATATGCTGGCACTGTATAGCCACTGAACTGGGACCTCCTGCAAGCAGGAATTATGTCTAATTTAAATAAATTACTTTTATATCCCTGGCATATGTGTTGAATGAATGGACACAGCTAAATATAAGCATGAATTTGCAACATATCTGTTACACATTTAAGAAGAGCAATGTTTAAGTAAATATCCAGGTTAAATTGGTACCTTTCTGTTTCCTGTGTGTTAGGAGTTACTGTTTATTCCACCTGCGGTGAGACAGGCCTCCTTGGCTTACTGCAAGACTTCTGATACCTAGTACCTACTCTCCCTGGGTTGCTTTCCCCAGTCTTTTACTGTGCAAACCGTAACTGAGGACTTTGCCCTCTGGGGTCCTGTGTTTCTGCTTCGTTGCCTCTGTCCGTGAGCAGCGGTTCAGGTAGAGACCACAGCCCTGGCCACTAGCATGCCTGCTGCCTGCTGTTTCCCAAGCAAGGCTGCTCTTTACCTGACCTCCCGTGAGTCTTTAACTGTGAATCTTCAAGTTTGAACACAGCTCATTTATACTTCCTCCCGTCAGGGACCTACGACAGCCCTCGCTGCAAGGCAGTGTGGTCTGCCAGCAAGTGCATGGGCTGCAGAGTCAGACGGTCATGGCATTGAAGTTCAGCCCCAGGACTTACCAGCTATGGGCTTTGGGCAAGCCACTTAGCACCTCTCAGTCTTAGTTTCCTTATAAGTAAGAACAAAGAGAATAAGGTCTATCTTGAGAATGAAATGAATTCAGTGAGGTAATTATGACAATGGCTGGTTCTAAAAAGTGCTCAGTGAGTATCAGTTTTCCTTCTCTCATAACACACACACACGCACACACATGCACGCATACACACACACACATGCACACATGGATAACCTGCTCTGCTCTCTGCAGTCGGGTAGCACCCTGCCTTCTGAAAGGCCTTGGGGTTCTAGAAGCAGTCTTGCCGACACGTAGCAGACACCGTTAGTTGTCTATCCCGTACCCACTCGGTTCTAATTTTGTTTGGAGAAGAATGTGTACCTCCCTGTCTCCTGCAGCTGAGGGTGTGGCTCTGTGGGTCAACCCTGGCTAGTGACATTCAAGTGAAGTCCACTGGAGGTTTCTGAGACAGCTTCTGCTGCCATGAGAACAGGGACCGGCAGAGCTGGCACTGGCCTTCCTCCCTGCAGAGGCCTTTGTGGAGCTGTCGCAACCATTTTGTGACCACAAGGTGACCAGCCTAAGGACTGAAGTCTGCCCTTAAGGATGACGCTGCAGAGGTGTGGAAAGAACCTGGGTGGGTGGTGCTCAGCCAAAGCTGTGCTGGCTTCTCTCCTGACTTCTTATGTCACAAGGTCACCTCCATGAATTTACGCCACTGTTAGTCAAGACTTCTGTTATTTGCAGCTACACATATTTCCTAATTGACACAGAGCACATTCCTTTTAAGGATCATTTTCTTATAGACAGGCGCTATTGGTGTGAGGCCATGAGCTCCCAAGGGCTCAGGGACAATGGCTTCTTGGTGTTGAGAAGGGAAGACATGAGATGGCCTCAAGAGCATTGCTCAAAGTACCTCGACATAGAGTGTCCCAAGAGCATGCAGTTCCCAGAACCAGGTGCAGGGGCTGTGGTTGGCCTGGAGTGGGGCCATCTGACCTGAAGCAAAGACAGTGTGGCTGTGCGTCAGGGCCTCCCCATCCCTGGCAAAGACTGCTGACGAGGGGGCAGAAAGGACATTCCATGCTACAAAACCGTGAGGCCTGTTGGACTAGAGCACACCATACATGAAGGTGAGCAGAAGGAACTCCCAAGCAGGAGACAGGTATGTGGTGAAAGGCCAGAGACATGCAGATTTGTAAGTCTCATTTTAAAAACACTATGAGAGCCACACATGTTCATTACAGAACATTTTTTAAAATTCTGAAATATACAAAGAATAAAGTTTAAAAATTACCCATGATCTCCCAAGCTGAGTATAATCACATACCACTTTAAAAATCTTTATTATTAGCTTAATAATACTTAATAATATTCCCATATCATCAATTATTCTTTTAAAACTTGATTTTTAATGGTTGCATGGTATCTGATTCTATAAATGTACTATGTAATTTTTATAACTAGTCCTCTGTTATTGAGCGTTTAGCTTCTCTCTAATTTTTCATTATTATAAACACTGCTTTTATGAACATCATTGTATATTCATTTTGCACACATCTTAATTATTTTCATAAGATACATTTCTAGCAGTAGAATTTATGGGTAAAAGGATATGCATGTTGTAACTCTTTTGTTACATACTGGGAGAATTTCTTCCAGAAAATGTATACTGTAAGCGATGTATAAGAATACCTATTCAGGGGACACTTACCAACTTTGGATACTGTAAGTTTTAAAAGAATTTTTCTACTGTGTAGGTTAGGAAAAAGGTGCTTTTATTGGTTAGAATTTGATTCAGCAGACATAACACTCTGGTGCTCAAATAACAGTGTTTAAAGCAAAAGAGGGTTTATTTCATTTCATACCAAGTCAGTCAAGTGGTAAGACGTCCAGGTCTGGTGTGGAGAATCTCAATCATCAAGGACCCTTCTGTCTTGTTCTTACGACCGTAGCATGCAACCTCATGGTCCAGTATTTCTGCTAGAGCTCCAGACATTCCACCTGTAGTCCAGTCAACAGGAAAGGGCAGAGAGCAAAGAAGGGCACTTTGCTTTCCTTCAAGCAGGCTTCTGTGAATTTGGGTATAATTCTCTTTACATCTTAATGGCCAGTTCAGTCTGACTTTATTCTGAGTTTAGTTGCATAGCCCTTCCTAGATTCTGAGGAATTCAGACTTTAAACCTAGAAAGCAATGAGATAGCTAAAAATCAAAGTTCATACTCAAGAAAAGCAGAAGAATGGCTCTTGGGAGGCAATTACCTGTCATAATTTGATTTTTTTACTTATTTGACTACACTTGCATGTTTAACTTTTTTTCCCACACATATACATGCATATGTGTGTACTTGCGTGCGTGTGTGTGTGAGTGTAGGTTATTTGTAACATCTTTATGAATTGCCTCATATTCACTATGCTTTCTCTTTTATGGTGTTGGTCTTGTACTAGTTAATTGATATGGTGATGCTTTTACATATTAAGGATATGAATCCATCATGTATTTTTCACATTTTTTTTTCCGATCTGTCATTTGCCTTTAGTGGTATTTTCTGATAGACTAAGATTTTGATGTTTTTACCCAGTCATGTCTATCACTCTTTCCTTTTGGAGTTTCTGGCTTTGATGTATGTTTAGAAATCTCCCTTACTGAGGCCAGATAAAAATTTCACCTGTTTCCATTTTGCTCTTTCATGGCTTGAATGTTCATGTTTGATGCATTAGGCCAGTGGCATTGAAACAGGAAGAAACAGTTTGTATTGTGAGCCATTACTTTTACCAAGTAATACCCTTGCTCTGCATAATATGTGCTATTATCAATTCTCTCCCATTATACTGCATATTTTAGAAAGTTACGTTCATGACCCTCTCATGGATTATGACCAGTAGAAAAAAATGCTGTTTTAATCAATTTAATATTCTGGGGTGCCTTTGAGAAACGGGACTGAAGAATTTTTTTCCTTTTTTTAAATAACAGGTTTTCTTAATGACTTTTACTCTGTAATTCATCTTTTCACTAAGAACAGTTACTCTTTCAAAAAATCTCCCTGGCTGTTCTTGCCTATTTTCCTGGATGATATTAAAAGTCCTTCTGAAAACTTTCAGAAGTTGAGGTTTAAATTGGATGTACAAAGTAATTTGAGGCAAAGTGATAATTTTACAGTTAAGTCATTCCATCTGGAAGGGTGGCATATCTCTCTTTTCTTTTCAAGTTTCTTCAGGAAATGTCTGCAGCTTAGTTTCATATAGGCTCTTGTATTTCTCATTCCATTTCTGACCAGAAAGCTGATGTTTGTGATTGCTTTTTGTGAATGAAATCTGTTTTCCATTTTTGTTAAAATTATTCTTCCTTTCAAACAGGAAAGCTTGGTTCAGAGGGGGGTTTAATTTTATCATTTTAGATTTTCTATGAAAGACTACGTCATCTACAGATGATGGGCATTTTATCATCCTCTCTCCAACGTACATTTTAAGAAATAGCTATGTACTGATTACTCACTATGACTAGGCACTGTGTGTCATATTTATGTTACCATTTAATCATCTGAAAGCCTAGTGGTGGGAGATACTGGTATCTCCATTTTTAAGATGAGAAAGCAGACCTTTGTTTATTTAAATTGCTCAAGGCCACACATCTAGCAAATGGCAGAGTCAGGATTTGAACCCAGGTTAATTCTGTCTCCTGCACCTAGGCTTTTAAGTGCTTTACTCTTCTATCTCTATGTATGTTACACTTTCTTTGTGTGTCTTAATGCTTTGGCTAAAACTTCCAGAATGTGGTAAATAATAATATCGTTATACTAAGAAGCCCATGGATGGCAATTTAATGTTTTGCTGGGGTGCAAAGGTGAATCATGGCTGTGAAGGCCTCTGCACCGTGTGTCCCTCTGTGGCCGGTCTGGCGAGTGCCTCATGCATCCTTTGCAGAGGGTCCTTATTCCACTTCCTTGACACCGTCAATCCTTGGTCCTTCCTATGCTTAGAGGACTGTGTACCTCTTCTTTCCAGTGACTGGTATCCAACAAAATCCTAGAATTTCCCAAAGTCATTACTTCAATGTTCATTTTTTTTTTAACATAAGTACTTTTTCTTTTAGGAAAGTTTTAAATTTACAGAAATATTGCAAAGATAGTCGAGAGAGCACCCATTTCCCCCGCACTAGCATCTTACGTTCATACGGTCCATTTGTCACAATTAATGAAGCAATGTATTGATACATTATAGCTAATTAAAGTCCATATTTTATTCACATTTCCTTAGTTCTCACCTCATTTCCTTTGTCCCAGGATTCCCTCTACGAGGCTGTGGCCCGCTTAGCTGCTCTGTCTCCTTCGGCTCTTCTGCGCTATGACAGTTTCCTCAGGCTGTCATTGTTTTTGATGACCTTGATAGTTTTAAGGTGCACTGGTCAGATATTTTCTAGAATGTTCTGTAGAAGGAGTTTGTTTGGTCTTTTTCTCATGACTAGACAGGTTACGGGTTCTCAGCAGCAACAGCACGTTCGTCACATCCTGTCACATACTAGAACATGACTTACTGCTGTCGGTGTGAACCCTGATCGCCTGGCTGTGGCGGCGCCCACCGGGGCTCTCGGCTGTCAGGTGGCTCTTTCCTTTTCATGCTGGGCTCCTCGGGGGGAGGGGAGGTCACTGTGCACACAGCCCGCACTTAAGGAGCCGGGAGTTGATGCTCCACCTTCTGGAGGAGGGAGTGTCTGCGTCAATTATTTGGAATTCTGCATGGAAGATTTGTTTCTCCCTGATGTATTGATTTGTTTATCCATTCAGTGATAGATTTGTAGACGCACAGATGTTTGTTTTGTTCTTAAGGTTGTGAACTAACACAGACTATTGGATTAAGCCAATCCTAAGGTTTTGTTCAAAGTATTCCAGTGTTAGACATTCAGAGCTCTTTCTGTGGCTCCCGTGTCCCTTTGATATACTCTCATTGTGGTTTATTTTATTTACTTATTTTTGAGCCCTTCTTTACTTCCTGGCACTACAAGATGCTCTAGGCTCATCTTGTCTGCTCCTTTGCTCTCATCACCTGTCTGTATATTGAACAAAACATGAGCTCATACTGACGTCTCTGACTTTAATCTATTACCCGGTGGATCATTCCAGGCCCTCCCGTGCTTGTCTGCAACCTCCCACTCCAGCAGGCAGAGACTTGGCTCCCGGCTGCTGCCATCCATTCATTGTCAGTCCCACTGTGCACGTATAGTGATAACTAAACTGTTAACCCCTTCCTCTGTGGGAAATGGCTGTATCAACCAGAGTATAGTGCTTAGGTATAGTCTTTGTTCTTCAGTCTTATGACTGCCCCTCATTTCCAAAGCTACTCAGGTCAGCATCTCTGTAATACAGGTAGATTGGTTTTTTACATTTTGCATTTTATCCTAGGGTGTCCTGACCTAAATGACTTTTAAAAAATTCTATGCCCTAAGGTTCACTCTTTGTTCTATAATGTTCTAAGGATTTTGACAAATTCATGGTGTCATATGTCCACTATTGTACCATAAAGAAGAGTTTCACCCCTCTAAACAAATTCCCTGCACTTTGCTTTATCCACCACTCCTCCCTCCGTCACATCCCTGGGAACCTGCAATCTGCTGACTCTCTCCATAGTTTGGTCTTTACTAGAATGTCATATAAATGGAACCATATCTTATGTAACCTTTTTATACTGGCTTGTTTTTCACAGCAAATATTCGTCCTTTTTTATAGCTTGTTCTTTCATTATTTTTTAATCAATGAATAGTATTCCATTATAGGAATGTTTCATAATTTGTTTAATCCTTCACCCACTGAAGGGCATCTTGGTTGCTTCTATTTCATGCAATTAGGAATAAAGCTGATACAAACATCTGAGGGCAGCTTTTGTGTTGCCATACATTTTCAGATCAGTTGGGGGAATATCTCGGAGTGCTATCATTGGATGGTAAGATGTCTAGCATTTAAAGAAATTGCCAAACTGCCTTCCAAAGTGATGGTACCCCTTTTCTATTTCCCCAGGCAGCAGAGTTCCTGGCCAGCAGACTGTATTGTCAGCTCGGGGCATTTTGTAGACATTCTAGTAGGTGTGTGGTGGTATGTTGTTGTTGTTTTCATTTGCAATTCCCTCGTGACAGTTGATGTTGAGCATCTTTTCATATAGTTACTTCCCATTTTATTTGGTGAGGTACCTGTTCAGATCTTTTGTACATTTTTAACTTGGGTTGTTTGTTTTCCTGTTGTTGAGTTTTAGGAGTATTTACTTTGGATACGGGTCCTTTGTCAGATACGTGTTTACAAATACTATCTCCCAGGCTGTAGCTTCTGTTTTGTTTTGTTTTTTAACAGTGTTATTCACAGAGCAGAAGATTTAAATTTTAATCCAGTTTACCTTTTTTTTTTTCCCCATGAATCATGCTTTTGGATGTTACATCTAAAACTTTATCAGAAACCCATAGCCACAGATGTTCTCCTATATTTTTGTCTAGAAATTTTGTAGTTTTGTAACATATATTTCAGCTTATCATCCATTTCAAGTTAATGTTTGTGTAAGGCATGAGGTCCCTGTCTCTGGTCATTCCTTTACATCTGGACATCTAATGATCATACCGTATCATAAGCATCACATACAGAAAAGACTATTCATTCGCCACTGAATTAGACCCATTGCCTTTGTGCCTTTCCCAGAGACCACTTGACTGTATCTGTGTGGGTCTAATTCTTAGTCTTGTGTTCCACTGATCTGTTTGTCTGTTTCTTTTCTCACCACCCCCGTGCTGCCTGAATTACTGTAGCTTTGTATAAGCTTGGAACCGGGTGGTATGGGCACTCCTTTGTATTTCCTCTTCGGTATTACAATACTCTTTGAAAATTCGGTAATATAAAATATATTTTTTAAAGGATGTACGTTTGGTTCCCAGCCTTTTGGCCTAAAACATGTACTTTGCCCAGGGACTCCAATTCTGGATTCATAGGCACATAGTAGGCCCTTGTTCATCACCATTGACGGTCTGGAAGGCCAGTGTGGGAAAAGCACTTGGCCAGCAAGTGAGTCCAGCAGATGTCTCAGCGGCTCTCCTAACAAAACACTTGTGGTTCCCAAAAGAAAACGAATTCCTAGTGAAGGTCATTAATGTAAAGAAGAGTGTGAAACTTATGGTTCTTAAACAAAAAATAGAGATCTGAGATAAACAGGATCTTGGAATTGAGAGAATGAGAGCAATGATCACACACAGAAACAAGAGAAGCCGTTAAGGAAATGCTTTCAGCTAAGGCTCCAGCCAACGTAAAGACTTTGATGGCTCACTTTTATGCTCCGGTATTGTCTGGCTATTTGGGAATGGGTGAATGTCTCAGAAAGTAGTCATCCCTTATGCATTTTGTGAGTCTATGTTTGCAGAATGTTCTTCCCCACCTGCCTTCCTTTGCTCCTAGATATGCTTAGGGACTGTCTCCAGCATGTCTCCTCACTGTGAGCCATAGCCACATTTTGTGATGAATTTTCCAGCCAAAATGCAGTGCTGGGGTAAGGAGACATATGCCTGGTGTGGACTGGCAGCAGATGGAGCTCATCAGGATGCATTAGAACCGGCGTCCGAGCCCTCACGCAGCGCTAGCAAGCTGTCAACACCATCCGTCCCGCCCCTATGGGTTTGGGGGCGGGCCCACGTCAGCGGGAAGCCGTTCAGTACCGACAGCGCTTTGGCTCTAGGCTCAGGCCGCGCGGGCACCACTGTGCAGCAGGCTCTGGGCAGCTGCTGAACAGAGTCAGAGCAGGAGGAAGGACAGCAGCCCAGGTGGAAATCTAACCGTGCAGGACAGCTCTCCATTCACCTTCAGAGAAGCTCTCAGGAAGGCCGCTGTGGCAGACCCAAGTCAGCAGCTGGGTTTGTTATTTCTCAAAGCATCTGAGCAGTGAATGGGTTACCTGTGGGGGCACTTGTCCTGCCCTCACCTGAGGAAGGCTGACACGGGAAGGAGGCTGTTCAGGTAGCAAACCAGACACCTGTGAATGCGCAGCACTGTCCTGGGTGCCTGGGAGGCGGAAGTCAGGATTCCCTTCGAGCAGACCGCTCATCTTCCTGCAGGGCCTGCCTGATGCGGCTTGATAGGTGTGTAGCTTCACTCACACTCTGGGGCCTGGTGCCAGGACTGTGCCTCCTTCTGGGTCACAGTGAACAAAGGCCTGCTTGCTGAAGCTGTGGCCCTGCGCGGGAGGGGGCCTAAAGCAAGGATGCTCTGGGTTTGTGGGGGAGCCGGAAGGATGTGGATCAAGGTTTACAATCTGAATTTGCATCCTCCAACTCGGGTTTTCTGCAAAAGCAGCAAGCAGGGTGGAATGACACTGAGGAGCAGTAAATGAAATTCAAGCTGCCGATGGGTCATCTGCACGAATGGGCCTTGAGATCCCCAAGGATCAGGCTTCATAATTTCTTTTGTCTGCACACGCCGCAAGTTTATTCCCATCTCCCCCCGGGCTCCCAGTGTGAGCAGAATGGCCCTGTTGCAAAAGCCATGGCAGGACAGGCAGAAAAAAGAGTGGTGGAGTATCATAATTCCTCCAGGTGGTAAAGATACCTCGAGACAAGTGCTGGGCATAGAAGCCACAGGGCATAAATCTGCAAAGAAGTAAAAAGCTAACCTTTGCAAACAATATGGCTTCTCTCTCACTTACCAACTTTACATTTCCCTGTATGGCCCCGGAAGATGACTGGTTAGCCAGAGACGGGTAAGATTCCTCAAGGGAGGAACAACCTAAGACAGGCACAGTCGCAGGGGGGCCATCAGGTGAGAATTTGGGGATCAACAGAGGTGAGGCTCAGAACCTCACCCCCCCTGCTTTGAGAGAAATCTTCTGCATCCGTGGATGTCTTGCTGCCCTTGTCTAGCCTGGATTAATACTTAGTCCATAGGCACACACCTGATCATCTGATCATCTACATTTGCCTTCTTACAGCACTAAACTATGTTTTCTACCTTTATCTTGCATCTACCTACCACTTCAGCATTTTATTAAAAATAAAAATAATAATAATAATAGGAGAAATGTGGGATCAACATATAAATCAAGTACAAAAATCAAATGAATATTCATATTTGACCTGATGGTTTATAGGTCATATTGCATGATCAAAACCGAAAGTTTCTGTGATGACTGCCCTTGTACTGTTCACCATGTAAGAATTTATTCACTCTGTAAGAATTCGTTCACCATGTAAGAACTTGTTCGTTATGCTTCAGAAGATTGGAGACTGACGAGAATTAGGCTTGAGATGGATTAATGATTGTACATTGAGCATTGACCCCCCTATACTGAATTTTATTGTTGTTAACAACCATTTGATCAATAAATATGAGAGATGCCCTCTCAAAAAAAAAAAAAAAAGAGTGGTGGAAAGTCCTGCTTCTGGATTCGGACACATCTGTGTTCAGTACAGAAACCTACCAGTTGGAGGACTTTTAGCAAATACTTTAATTAGTTTGAATTCATGCCTTCATTGGAGGAATGGAGATATGAATGATGATACCTCCTCAGGGAGTTGTTTTGAGGTTTACGCGGAATAATCGACGTGAAGTGCTTGGAATGGGGTCTGGTGTATAACCTCATAATAAATGCCCTTATTACCACATTATCATCGTCATTATTATCATCATGTACCTTATTATGGGTAATAGGAGGGCCCATTAAATAACATCCTTTCCATTCTCTGTCCTTAGTAATTTGCTTTAAATCAAAATCATAAAGCTCTTCTTGATTCCTGCTGTATGCAGGAGTGCACACACGTGCACACACGGCTCCTGCTCTCGTAGAACTTGTATCTTCTAAGGGTGAAAATTCACACTTACCAGATTTCCAGAGGTATAAAAATAAGCAATGCCATAGGTGGTTCTGGGAAACCAAAGAGATGGTGTTCATCTGTTTACACACGGCCCTGACCCACAAGGTGGCTCGTACCACTGTCAACCTGTGTCACAGAAGCAGTTGGCATTCAGGGTGGGGGAGCACAGGGGACAGAGAAGCCAGTGTGGCTTGAGCAGTAAGTGGGTACTCCTGTCCCTGCCTTCTTCATTGTCTGCCTCTTGAGTCCCCACTATGTCTTCCTCCCTCCCTCCCTTCCTTCCTTCCCAAACCACCCAGTCAGTTGAAATCTTGGCCCTCAAAAGATTTCGGCAGAAGGAGAAGAAAAGGGGCTGATCAAGCCTGCTGTTCCCGTCACCTCCCGGGCCTGCTTTGAGATGTTGTCATCCACCAGCTGCTTCCCTGCCAGATGCCTGCATCCCCCACCCATGGGGCCTCGGAGAATCAGGTGTCCCCTGAGACGGAGCATTGGCCTTACTGAGCTCTTTCAGGAGTGCCCCATTTGGTGACCAGGGAAGTGGCTCTAGAACCGCGGCCGTAACCTTCTGCCCTCTCCCAGTCGGAAGGGGAGAGGCTGAATTGATTCCGTGGCTTTTCCTTCTTCAGCCCAATCCTGAGGGCTTCCGCCCAAGGCTCCCCCATAACAGTAGGCTCCCCAACGGGGGGATGGTTTGCCCACAGGGGCAATGGCTCCGCCCAGGCTGGACACACGTCTCAGCCCATCTTGCTGGCAGGCAGAAAGGTCTTTTGGTCCCAAAAATCTAATTTCACAAAGGCCTTTTTCTGTTTCATGACAAACCGGATGTGGCCTCTGCCACAAACCCCCAGTCATGTGATCACTGAAATACAGAAATGCAGCCCCTGCAGCCCTCCACCCGTGTGTGGGAGGCCAGAGCCTCTGTTACTCTCCGGTACTCATCAGCTATACCTTGGCCCTAAGCGTTGGGTATTGGTGACTGGGTTTCTGAAAGTTCGCTGGTACGCTTATTATTTCCAATGCATTTTTATGTATGAGGAGATTTTTTTGGAGGCTAGGAATGTTTGAGTTTAAGGGGCAGAGCCCACCTCAAAGAAATCTGCAAATGAGGCCATGGTACCTGCATGATGATACTGCAGTCCTCTCATCTTAGCTGGTGGGGACAGCGACTGCTAGGTCCTGTCACATGTTGGGGCTTATCAGTTACGGTAGCTACAGTTACCCTAACACAAATTAATTCTAAGCATGTTGATTGAGCACCGGTTCTGAGACAGGCCTTGTGCTCCGTGCTGGGACCCTGTCTGGCTCCGGCTGCTTAGCAAAATACCAGACTTGGGGCTTGACCAGCGGGCATTTATTTCTCCCCGTTCTGGAATCTGGGAAGTCCAAGATCATGGTGCCAGCAGATTCTGCTCAGGGTGAGGGGCTCCCTCCTGGCCCACAGCCTGCAGCCTCCTCGCTGCGCCCTCACATCCTGGTGGAGAGGGGTTGGCTCTGGTCTCTTCCTTCTTACAAGGGTATCACTCCCACCGTGGGGGCTCTACCCTCAAACCCTCACTTAAATTCAGTGAGCTCCCAAAGCTCCACCCCCATAGCATCACATCCCGGTCAGGGTTCAGCATATGAATTCAGTCCTTAACAGATCCCAGTGACGCAGAACAGGGGGCTGGTTTGCCCTCAGGGTGCTAGGGTGCCACTCATCCAGCAGCACACCTCTGCGGGGTTCCACCCGGGTGCAGGTTGGCCACAAGGGGACAAGGGCCTTGTTTTTATGCACCTTTAGACCCCTGCCACCTAGTCCCATGTCCAGCATCTAGTGTTTGACAGCATTGTCCGTGGTGGCTTCACATGGGTCAGCGGCTCCCGATCCTGGCTCCTGGGGATGTGTGGTCTCCTTTCTTTCTTCCTAAATTTAGGAGAGAAAGATGCCTTCCAAGCAAGCACACTATCTGAAATCAGCTTTATTTTTCATTGTCTCATAGAAAAGGCAGCTTAAGCCTCTAATTGCTGCTGTCGGAGCCAGAGCACCTGCTGGTCCTAGCGGCTGCCTGCATTAGTGGGTCCCGCCTCTCTTAGGGCTGCCGGGCTGGTGATCTGAAAGGAAAATGACTTCTGGTTGGGGGTGCAGGACTCCTTGCTCACTGCTCAACGTGTCTATCTCTGTCTCACCTCTGCTTTGGAGCACAGAAATCAGTAGCATTTTAAATGTCTTGCTAAGTAAGCATTTACGGAGCGGATACCCTCGGGGCTTAGCCTGGGGCAGAGCTCAGGGCAGCAAATGCCTGGTGCAGAGAAGCCCGAGGTGGAAGGCCTCCCCCCCACATCCTGCCTGTCCCCCCCAGTGGCCTGGGGCCTTTGAGCTGAATGGCCTTCATTCACTCATTCACACTTTTGTTCCTTGGTTCATTTCCTGAACACTCCTGTATGCTGGATACCCATCCTGCCCTATTTGTAGGGGACAAAGAGGCCATGGTAACTGTGATATGTGACAGAGCCGAGGGCCCCTGAGGAGGAGCCTGGGGGGCAGGGGAGAGAGGAGAAGGGGGAGTCAGAGAGGGCTGCCTGGATGGCAAAGAAGGAAGCCTTCGGATTTCTTGCCTTTAGCCACTCCTTCCTCCATTTCTCAGAACTCCTGGCTGTGGTCAGGCCGGGCAGGGCAGGGCAGAGAAAGCTGAGCCCGGGGGCCAGCCCCTGCTCGGGGTTACTTGGTGATGAGTGTTAACAGAAAATGGAATGAGGTAGGCCAGAGCTGGTGCCCAGCATTAGGTCCCTTCCCTCCAAGGACACAGGTATAGGGCTCCCCAGCTTCTGCTCCTGGGAGCTGCGCCTCCCTTTTCTGCAGCCACACACCATGTGTTCTCTTGCCTGGCTCTGCACTCTCCTGCTGGCTGGGACACTGGGGGCTTTTTGGGGGCAGTCCCACATCTGCCTCATTCCCCCGTGAGTGGTCACTCCCATCAGTCTGACGCACGGAGGCCATCCAAGCAGAGAGAAAAGGCCACCTGCTCTCATCTGGCCATTGCTCTTTCCTCTCTGAATGCCACTTGCCCCCCTTGGTCATCTGGGTACTGTTGGGGGCCAGTTGCCAGCGGACACATGCCCCACCCTCCAGCCCCAGCCTGGGTAAGGCCCGATCCCAGCCAAGCCTGGTGAAGATTCATTGATGTGACAAGGGAAGGCAAGGGCACACGGTGTCCTCAGGAAACATGCTTTCCGCCCATCAGGTTACAAGCACTGGGTGCCTTGCCCTGAGGGCACAGCAACCAGACTGGCCAGCCACTAAGACAGTGGCAGGCTTCTGATCACAGAGGCCTGGTGCGGCTCCCCAGCATGGCTTAGCACCGGTTCCCCGCCCACCTACATGCGCCCTGCCCCAGGCTGGCCATCCCCCGCCCGATCTGCCCATTACTTCTGGATCTGCCTTACAGAGGGTGTGTGCACCTGGGCCTCGTGCACAGCAGTCTGCCTGGAAGCGCACAGGGACTGGAGTGCTTGGCGGGCTGGTAGGTCTCAACGCAGGACTCGAAGGTCCTCTCTTCCTTCAAGAAGAGGAAAAAAAGAAGTAGCACAAACACCTGCAGAAATAGCACTAGTTTGGCCTGGTTTAAATTCAGGTGCTACATTGTGCGGTCCTCTGCACGCCAGGCCCTTTATGGGCTTGCTGGTAGGGAAGGAGGCCGTCTCTGGAAGGACTGGTGTGGTGGCATCTGCCCTTTGCCGCCCGCGAGGCTGTGCTGGCTGACACCTGGACCCCTCCGGCCGCCTGCCCTGAGGTTGGAAGGATTAGTAGGTGCAGGGAGTCCGAGGGAGGAGCGTGCCCTGGGGGCTCACCTCCATGCCTTTGAGGGTCTCTAGGACGGCTTGCGAGCTGAGACCCTGGGAATGGAGGAAGGACGGATTCAAGTGCAAGAGTAGCGGAGGCCCCTCGCCAACCAGCCCGCCTCTTTGCCCCTCCCTCCGCCCAGCAGGGCGCTGAACTGGCCGGGGCTGAGCGCCCTGGTTCCCAGCCCTGTGCCCAGCCATCTCTCCTCCTCAGGAACAGGAGGGGGAATTCCTTCATGCCCGCAGGCCCTCCATCCTCCTCTTCCCTGTTGTCCCTCGCTCTCTGTCATTTGTACCCAGTAGGGTCTCCCCATCCTGCCCCCCGGTAACCTCCAAGCTTACGATCCTCGGGTACAGTGCACATCATCCCTCTTCTCCCCGCCTCCCTGTGTCACCCTTGCCCTCTGTCTCCAGGCCCCCGGCGGCCGTCCTGACCACGCGGTCCCCAGCGCTTCCTGTCCTTCCTCCCTGATTTCTCTGTGGCCTTGGGGAGGTTGCCCACCTTCCTGCTGAAAACTCTCCTCCCTTGCTAGTGGGATGTCCGGCTTCCCCTCTCAGTTGCGCTGATTTCTCCTTCCTCGGTTTTCTCATTTGTACCCTTGTTTTCCGCATTTATCAGTCCACAGCTCTGCTCATTTACCTCCTCCCCTTCTCTGCTGACGGTACCTCCGTCCTCGCCTCCTCCACCTCCTGCCCCGCAGCAGTTCACGTGCTGCCCTGTCTCCTCTCTCCCTTCTGCCCCACCTCAGGTGAACCATTTAAAACCACTGCTTGGGAAACAACCGTCTCTGCTCTTTGATAAAGGCATAGTAACTCACTTTCCCGAATTTAGTTTGACTCCTGTTTCAATTAAGCTGCTCCCAAGCTTTGGAATGCTCTCTTCCCATTGTCAGCCCACGGAGCCACCCACCCTAGCCTCCAGGGATTGCTCCTCTGGCATAAAACATTTTGGGGGGTCTAGGGGAGGGATGCTTTCTCACTGGTATTCACAACTACCCAGAAAACATTTATTGAGATTTTATCATGCAACAGGCTGTCCAGAAACTTCAACTTCTAATGTGTTTGAGATGGAGAGATGGAGAGAAAGCCTGGGAAACCATTAGTTCCCTGAAGAAATGATGGCGTAGTTGATACATTCTGAACTGCCCTTTATGGCTCCCGCAGCCGAGGCGCCTGTCCTCTGTGCACTTGTTAATTGTTCTTACCACCCTTGTTTTCGCAGTCCTGTCCCTGATCTTAGGATTGTGATAAAAAGAGCTTTTCTGGAATGAAGCTAGGCTTTGAGAACTTGAACTAGCCCCAACCCCACCCAGGTAGTATCTACCCTTTAAAAATTGAGCCCACTAGTTCCCGATAGTTCCACAGTGGAAGCTGTGTTTTGCGTTTATTCAAGGATGTGTTTTAAAATGGCATCGCTGAAATGAGCCCCAAAGCAGAGCCCGTCTGGTGTACTTATGCCATGTATGATTTACAAGGAAGAATGTGCTTTCGTGCTTCTGAGGGACAACGCTTATAAAACAAAAAACTCTTATTCCTGTTCATATTATAATTTTAAAAAAATTCTTTGGAGGGATTAGAATTAAAAACATATGGTAGCTGCTCAGTCCTTCCATTAGGGGATATTTACATCTAGACAAATGGCGTCATTACATCTGCCGTGTTCCAAGGCAGTTGGGTTATGGGAACTCTGAGAAGTTTACCATGAGATCTGCTGAATTCTGGGAACTGGCAATGGTAGAGGGCAACTACAGCTTCTGTGTGATGGAGAGAATCTGCTCCCCAAGCAGGGGAGTTGAGTGTGAGGTCTGGTCTGGTGTGTAGTTAGTGGCTCCGCACAAGTTATTTCTTTTTCCAAGTGAGGGCCAACATGGGGAACAAAAAGAATGTGAGGAAACAGGACAAGGTCCCACACGAGTGTCAGAGGGTATTGTCAGTTGTAGTTTCAAAATGAAATTACAAAATAATTTAAACTATTGAACACAAAAATATAAATAAAAATACATAAAATGTGGATTTTTATTAATGAAACTTCAATGATTTTCTGGTCAATGCTTTGAAACCTGCTGTTTTCACTTTGAGATATATTGCATACCATCCCCAAATCAATTTTTTGAGAAATTGGTTTCTCGTGGCTGCATAGATCCTGTTATATGATATATTTAACCAGTCCCTTGGTTTAAGTTGTTAGCTCTTGTTTTTTCTATCTAAATACTTTCATAAACATCTTTATATGTAAGTTTTTATGCACATCTTTTATAGGATAAATGGTTATATAATGAAATTGTTAAGTCAAAGATATGGATAATTTTAGGTCTTTTGATCCATCTGTCAACTTATGTACCAAAAAATACTGTACTAACTTATTCTCTATCATCCTGGCCATTTGCCAACATCCTTTCTGATCCTGAGAATTGGTTTAAAGACACGAACAAATCTGTCTTAATGTTGTCTATTTGCTAGACACCCCCTGCCACAAAGTGGATATTGTATTATTTTGATTACTAGTGAGGCTGAACATGTCTTTTCTTTAGCGATCTCTATATACTGTTGTTCTTCTGAAAATTGCTGGTTGTATCCTTTAGTGGCCATGTTAAACATCTTTGCTCCTGCACTGAATTGCTGAGGCGTAGTCGCTAATGGTTCATTAAGCTGTGTTGAGTCACATTGGATCAGATCTTTAAACTGGTCCTTTGTCCAACAATAAATGTTTGTGGAACAAATGTGAAATGAATCATAACACAGTAGTCAGATGGTTGTAGGCTCAAGAGCTGATGGCTGTTATCCCCCGGAGGGGCAGGACAGTATTTCAGCTCTTCATCCATCCAGCGCTCTGCCCAATATACTTTCTAAGTGTGCCAGGCTATATTAGTTCCTGCTCTCAAAACTTTAGTCCAAAGGAGAGCTCACAGACACCCACTCTCCTTCCCACTCACGTACAGAGAGCCCATCAGAGTATGTGAATTTCTTAAAGGATCCCTCATAACACAAGCCTACCTCTAAAAGGGTGCGCTTTGAGCCATAGAAAGTGTGTACAATTTCACAAGCCTGCAGAAGCCTCTCGAGGCAGATTCCAGGACCAAAGAAGTCAAATTCAGTTTATAGAAAACAAAATGAAACTTCCTCCGGCACCGTTTTTGTAGAAATTAATAAATTTGGTGTCTTCTTGGCCTCTGCCTTGCCCCTTAGCATGATCTCTGACCTCTCTGCCCAACTAAGCTTGAAAATCATCGCTGGAGTCAGGGGTCTAAGGATTTTGGAGCCAAGTAGACCTGGAGCCAGTCCTAGTTTTGGGGCCTACTATTCGTCTTCTTTGGGTCTCAGTTCCTAGGGTTTAAAATTGGGAAACAAAGCTTACCTCACCAGTGTTGTTTGAAGCATCGGTCAAGATGATGATTTAAAGTATGTGGTGCAGAGTAGACACTCAATAATAGCTATTAGTAGGAGTAAGGTCACATAGATTTACCACTAAGGAAATCTAGCTGGTTAGTTATGACAAAAGGTCGTGTAAGTCGGCTTTTACTTTTACGAATTCTCCACATTCTGGATCTGTCTGGATGCAGTTTTACTGACCTGAAACTTGATTTTATTTTCTGAGATTGGCTCAGTGTCTGTTACGAGGTCACGTTAACCAAGTTCTGAAGTGAACATTGTATAAATAAAAAATAAGATAGCTTATCAAGTCTGGACATTTGTGAAATAGACGGAGGCTGGAATTCTCATACCATAGGACAGCTCCTCTCCCTCCCGGAGCCGGACTGGAATCAGCGCTTGTTCGGTGGGTCAGGAGTTAGAGCAAGTGCACTTAGCGGATGGTAAGACGGCAATCCCCGCCCCTCCCAGCCCAGGCCAGCTCAGAGAGCTTGGTGAACTGTGTCTCCTACAGGACTAGGCTTAATCACCGTGTGTGGACCACGTTCCTATCTCCTCCGTGGAGAACTTCGAGGGGAACTTACCATTTTGGTGCCCATACCTGATTCTCAGTCTCTCCTTTTCTTTTTGGCTCAGTGCTAACCACTTCCATTTCTGAGTGACACATCGTCTGCCTGGCTGTGTCATTGTCCCTAAGCTGGCTATTAATGACCACTAAGTCTTTCATTCTAGAAAGAGTCTGTAGGAGATTTTGCATGTGTCCGCTTGTGCACTGATTCTGTCACCTCTCTAGAGTCAGTGTCATCTCCAGAGAGCCCTTGAGTGAGTGGGCAGGTGAGACCAACCTCCTAGCCCTCTCTACCCCATGACCCATTGCAAACTTCCTACCTTAAGCATTGGGGTGGGAGATGAAACCTACCCCGCCCCCAAGGATGACATCCCCACCGACACGTTACCCCTTAGTGTCTCTAGGATGCTGGGAGAAACCCCAAGGACCTCCTGCTGCTCAAAAATGTCCTGAACCTGTTTGTGAACACACTAAAAGCCACCAGCCAGCCCCAGGTTGCCATGCCGGATGTGTGAACGCTCTGTGTTTGGCCCTGTATTCTGCATTTAGTCAGCCAGTGGTAGTGGTATGAATTACATCTCCTCTGGGACATAGCATTTTGCCCACTGAGAGTCAGGCTGAGATGATTTTTCTACTCTGTGTCACTCGGCCGGAGAACTGCATCCTCTCACTGTGACTGCCACCCGTTCAGCCCTTCGCCTCTGCTCCTGCAAAGTTAGCCCGCTCCCCATGGCGGAGATTCACAGCTCTCCCGTGGGGACAAGTCTCCTCTGACAGCCCAGACCATCAGGTTCAGTGTCACCCTGGCTTACAGGGGGCAGCGAAGGAAGTGTCGACACCCCGGGGTAGAAAGAGGGTTTCCTACAATCTGAAGGAGATGGGAGTTTGAGGGTGACAACTGCATTCTGACCAGAGTTTCATAGGTGCCCCTTCCCCTGCCGTCCACCCAGGGGTCCGCCCTATCACCCTCTTCAGCTTCTCGCCCAGCAGGCTATTCAGCAGGGCAGCCCCAAGGCCTCCTCCAAGTCTGGGTGTCTGCCTGCCCCTGGGCAAAGGAGAGTGAGGGGCACAGAGGGGCAGTAGACACTGGGGCAGGAGGGGAGACCACAGCCAGCCAGACTACTAAGCAGCTGATCTGACTGTAACTAGGTTGATGGGAGAAGTGTCCCCAGGTCTGGACAGATCTCCTCTGCTCAAGTACCCGTACCCCAGTCTGGAGCTGTGCTGTCCTGTATGACAGCTAGCAGCCATATGTGGCTGTTAAAATGAAGTACAGCTGAAAGTTCGATTCTTTTGTCACACTGGCCACATATCAAATGATCAATAGGCACACCTGGCTGGTAGCCACCATCTGGACACGACGACGCAGAACATTTCCATCACCCCAGCCTGTGCTATTTGGCAGCGTGGCCCTGGGGGTTCTGGAACACGAGAACATTTTGATAAGCATTACATTTATATAAAACTGGCCTTAGAGCTTTTGATGACTACATTATTTGTGTAAACTGGGGCCTCTTTGTCTCTGAAAGCACTGTCCCTGAGACCCACACACATTCCCACTGAAAACTCAAGTACAAAAGATAAAAAGAGCTTGGGGAGAAAATCTCCACCTTGTAAAGCAGAGTCCCAGAGCCCTGGGTCTCTCATTAGTTGTTCTTTCTCCATGGCCACCCTTGCCTGTATGTGATCCTTGCCTTCCTGATATCTTGAACTGAGTTCCAGATTTAATCCTGGATTGGAGTTCTTTAGGATGTAACGATCATACAAATAAGTGCGTTAATTTTTTAGAGTGAAGGTATTTATTCATTCAGCAGGAATTCATTGACTGCCTACTGTGTACAGGGCAGAGCCCAGATCCTCTAGTACCTAGGGTGTGGCACATAGTAGGCATTCAGTAAGTATCTATCAATGAATGCATTATTCATCCTGAAGAGAGTCCACCAAGCTGTTCACACTGCTGTTCCTCTTTGCCTCCCATGAATCTTTTAGGGATGCCAGGCCCTAATGCTTTGTGGACCAGCAACCGGCAAGCAGCTTCGGATTCGTCCTGTTGTAGGTGTGGTGGGATTCTCAGGGACCCGGAAGCTGGTTTCCTAGTTCCGTATTTTAATGTAGGTGTATTAGTTAAGGTTCTCCAGAAAAACAGAACCGGTGTGTGTGTGTGTGTGTGTGTGTGTGTGTGTGTGTGTGTGTGTGAAAAAATAAACAGAGATTAACTGATTGACTGATTTTAAGGAACTGACTTGTGCGATTGTGGAGGCTGGCAAGTGTGTGTGTGTGTGTGTGTGTGTGTGTGTGTGTGTGTGTGTGTGTGTGTGTGAAAAAATAAACAGAGATTAACTGATTGACTGATTTTAAGGAACTGGCTTGTGCGATTGTGGAGGCTGGCAAGTCCAAAATTGCAGGGTAGGCCAGCAGGCTGCAGATCCAGGAAGAGTTGATGGTGTACTTCAAGTCCATAGAATTTGGGGCGGGGGGGGTTAGTCTTTTTTCTTGTCAGGCCTTCAGCTAACTGGACAAGGCCCACCCACCACATTACAGAGCACAACCTGCTTCACGCAAAGTCTACAGATTTAAATGTGAATCTCATCTAAAAAGAACATCTTAACAGAAACATCTAGAATACTGTTTGACCAAACATCTTGGTGCCACGGTCCAGCCAAGGTGACAGGTACACCACATGCACCATTACGGTAGTTCTGTCTCATGCATTGGTGGAGCTGGGGTGCTGTCCCACCCCACTGGTTCCACCCACACTGAGCAGGGAGGTTCCTCCTTCGGTGGCTCTTCACCCAGGCCATGCTGTTCCCTCTTCTGTCCCACACGGAGGCCAGATAACCTCAAATATATAAAATGCAGATACATTTCTCTGCATGTCTTCCTTCAATTTAGCAACAATTGTGCCATTTGTCAAGCCAGCTTCCCACTTGTTCTTTGTAAGTTACTCCTTGAGCCCAGTTTTTTTTTGACCATGTTGTCCTGAGAAGGGATACCATCTCCCCAGTTTCTTCTCCCTCCGGAAGCTGGAAGGAAGCTCAGGACAGAGTGGAAATATCACAGGTTTGGGGTCAGACAGATCTGGATTGGTTCCATCACTGGCCAACTGTAACCTCTGTGAACTTCAGTTTCCTTATCTGCAAAATGGGATAATAGTTTTCTCATGGTTACCTTTTTTAGCTCTTATTCAAGTTTTGGGATCTCCTCTTAATCTATTTGTTCTAGTTGTATTTGAGGGCAGAACTATGTTTTATTCACCATCATGTAAACAGAACAGTCCTTAGCATACAGATGCTCATTAAATATCTGTTGATTAAATGCTGAATGAGTGGATTGAAAGGGGGTGATGTAGGCAGGGCTATTCGGTATGTAGCAAACACTCTGAGTGTAGGTGTCCTTCCCACCACGGCTGGGCTTGCTGATGAGGCCCTCTTTCCAGGCCTTTTCTCACCAGCATGGTAGATAGAGGTGACTGACTTACCGTGACACGCATGACATCAGGGAATACTTAATCATTTCCTTTTCCATGCCTAGCTTTCTGGTCTCCTTTTTTTCCCTACATGCCAGGTGGCCCCCTTCCTAGGAACCGCTCTATACTCTATCAGGAAATCAGTTTTCATCATGCACGTTAAGGTGTCCAAATTGTGGAGTAACAGTGGGGCAGAGAGCAGGAAGCGCAGGGCACTTTCTCCCACGATCTGCATCCATGCCTGAAATGCTTCTGTGGGTTAAAGATGGGTGCTCCTTTTATTCCAAAGACGTGGTGAGATTTCATTAATCACAGTGAGGTTCCAGGATCCCAGCTTTAAATCAATGCTGTATTTAACAAGAAAGGGCAGTCAATTGTAACTTTTTTCAGTAAACTGATGCAATTTAGTGCTTATGGAATTTATCTGTCTGGCAGATCAGCAGCTGAACATAATTTTAATTACACCTGCCACCCTCGGCCGCACTCCCTCATTCTGTGCAACCTTATCAGGGGAGCCGTACCTGAGCTTCTGGATTTTGCAGCTCAAAGACCTGAGTTGGTTTTCTTGTCATTCAGGGAGCTGCCTGGCCCTTGACTTTCAGAGAGAAGCTACCTTATTAATATAAAGTGACTTCATAGGAAGTACAAGCTGTTAGGTTGGGTGTCTAACAAAATCTTCTGCTGACTTCCTGAAATAGCAAAGGATGCGAATGTTCAAGTAAGCAAGGGATACTATATTGACACTTGCTAATTAGATCCAGTTTCACTGTGTAGCCTGCTATGGTTGTGTGAGTTTTACTACCTTTATTTGCTTTGCGCTATCACAGTGCTTCCTTCCAATGTCCCCAGTGTATGTGGGAGGAACAATCTTTTAAAGGAGCCAGATTTGTCCGGTTCCCCTGCCTTTCTGTGAGCGCAGAGAGGTTGAGAGACAGGCGACAAGTATCACTTAGGATGACAATGAATTGGCACTTCTCCTCCTGTGTGATGATTAGGATATTGAACATGTCTCGGTCCTGCACTGCAGATGAAAGGATGCCTTCCCCCTCGTGCCTTCTCTCCATCAGTAGAACAATGTGGTTCTCATTTTCTAAACTAGTCTTACAGGCCCTGTCTGGTATATGAGTCACACTTTTCATGTCAGTTATCTCAGGGCATGAGTTGTTCATTACAGCTTTAAAAGTACAGCAAAGGTTAGCAGATTACATCCTGCCTAGTGGCTGCTGAGCAATGGCTGCTGGAGTTTCTTTTCAAGATGGCACTGCAGAGGCACACGGTCCCCTGGCCAGAGCCCCATTCCTATTCCCTGGTAATGGTTCATTGGAAGAAGCTAATCCTTCTGTTTTCACTGAGTTCTACTCTTTGCATTACCAAAATCAGTCACTTTCCTCCAAGCTAGTGACCAAGAGCTCTCAATGCTTATGAAGAATTTGCTATGTGGCAGTCAAGATTCTGTTATGTTTTATAGGTTCCATATATGTTAATTCATTTCATATCATCCTCATAATATTCTCATGCAGTAGATAATATTAATCCCATTCTTCAGATGAGGACATTGAGGCACAGAGACCATATGAATTGTCCAAGATCGCAAAATTAGGAAGAGGCAAAGCCAGGCTTTGATCTCAGCCAGCCGAGCCCCAGAGTCTGTGCTCTTAGCACTGCGTTGTGCTGCCTGCCTCCCTTATTTGTGGGCATGCTGGTCAGGAGCCATGGCACATTTTAAGGAATGGGAGAAAAAAGAAACTCTGAGGTGACGGCTGGACCAAATGACCACTCATGTGAGAGTTGCAGGCTTGGCTGGTGTATTCCCAGCCAGGCAGCAGTGGGGAATTCTATCCATGGCTCACAGAAGGATGGACGAGGTCTGGAAGAGAACAGGAGCCAGCTGGACGCCAGCCCTAGAATCAGTATCATCAGCTGACCTTTATTGTTTCCTGTGCGCAGTGCACAACATGGCTGCATCATAGCCTTTGCTTGAAAAGCTTTTTCAGCAATATAAATTGATATTAATCCCCAGTCGCTCACTTAGGGAAACTGAGGCTCACAGAGATTAACCAGGCACACAGCTAGTTAGTGGCAAGCTGCATTCTATACTCATTCTGTATCATCTTTCCTCTACTTGCTGTAAGAGAGCGTAACATCATAGTTTTTTCTAATTTTCTATTGCTGTGTAACAAACCACTCCAATTTGGGTGGTATAAAATAACCACAAGTCACTTACTGTTATCTCTCAGGGCTCCTGGGGTCGCCCGGCCCTGCTGGGTGCTTTGCCCTTGAAGTCTCTCGTGTGTGGCTGTGGTCCTATGGTGGCTGGGCTGGTGTCGTATTGAAAAGTTCTTTCGTGTTTGGCGTTGATCCTGGCTGTCATCTGGGGTCTCAGCAGGGGCTGTTGGCTGGAATCAGCTGCATGTGGTCTCTCTGGGGCTTCCCCAGAACGTGGCAGCTGGATCCCAAAAGCCAGTGTCCAGAGAGAAGCTCTGTCACACTTCATGACCTAGACTCAGAAGTCACAAGCTATCACCCCTACACTCTATTTGTGGACACAAATCTCCAAAATCAGGCAGGAGGAGTAGAGACTCTGCCTTCTGGGATGAGTTGTGGCAAAGTCATTTGATAAGGAAGAACATGCTTGGCCATGTTTAGAAAATAAAATGTGCCACCTTGATTTTTCTAAGACTTTTTTTTTCCTTGTAGAGCTAATGCTTTTGCATTAAGCAAACACTTCTATTCGCATAGATATTTCTCTTTAAATTCATTATTGATAGCCATTCTTTTCTCAGTGAGTTTGAGCATCAAAAAAAAAAATCAAGCATGCATTTTATCTTGAGTCATATGAATCAACTGAAAATACTTTGTTCTTCATCCTAAGCAAAGCATAAATAATTTAGACTAATTCCAAGGATGGTGGATATAACCAAAATAATTGATAGTGTGACTGCCTTCCATTTTAGTGTTTTCTGGTTTACAGAATGGTTACCACGTTGTTGTGAATAGGGTTAGGGGCAGACCTATGTCAATGAAGAAACATTTTAAACTACCATACTTAATTTTGACTTTCAGAATGATTTTTATTTAATATAAAATAATCATTGTTATCTATGAAACACATACAGGAAATAAACAGTAATGCTACAAAGAGCACTGGTGTATCTATCAGCAACAGTAAGAAATAGATCTTCGCCGTTAACTTAGGAGTCAGCTTGTGTCACCCCTCCGCTCCCTTCTTTGTGTTAACCATTATCCTGCTTCTTGCTATATTAATTTTCTTTATGGTTGGCCCTCATTTGCATCCCTTAATGGCATTTTGTTTTCGTTTTCTTCATACTTGGGGCCATACTCTGTTCTCTCACTCAGTGCTATGATCTGGAGATCTGTCTAGGCGACCGCGTGTAGCCGGAGTCAGCAGTGTTGTGTTATAAGGTATTCAACATCGTAAACAGTAACCTATTCTACTGTTTGTGCACATTTGTTTCCATTTTTTCTATTATAAGCAATGCTGATACTAACCTTCTTATATTTCCCTAGGTATACACGTGTCAACATTTTCCCAGGGCGTATACCTAGAATGAAATTTTGCTGAGGTATCTAGCAAATGCTTGCTTTCAACTTTATTAGAAATGCCCAGTGGTGTTCCACAGGGTTGGTTCTATTTATATTTGTACCATCAGTATAGGAAAGTTCTAGTTATTTCACATCCCTGCCAACACTTGTGTGTATTCTTTCAATTTTCACCAACCTGATGTGTATGAAATGGTATCTTAGTGTGGTTTTCTTTGTCATTTATGAATATCTTTTATTGACTGGTCGTTCTCATTTTTTCATTCATTAAGTTCCTGTTCAAATCTTTTGTTGATTTTTGTATCGAGGTGTCTTTTTATTCGTAGTCTCCTGGAGTGTAGTTCCCCTCGTCTGGCCTCCGTCTGGCCAGTGTCTACGTGGGGCCATATTGGGCTGGTAGTTCTGATTCCTTTGTCCTCTTCCAGTTTGGGTCTGGGAAGCCTCCTTTGGCACCTGAGCATACTTCCCCTACTTTTAATCCTGAGGTTGGTGTGCTGGCTACCTTCCAAGAGTCTAGAAAAGTGCACCAGACCTCCCTGGCGGTGACTCCGTGAGAGCCGGGTACCTCCTTCCTGCCAGAGCTGGGAGACACCAGCTGGTATGAAGCTGACCTACCTGATTCTTCCAAGTCCTTATAAGCTGGGTTCCGCTTTTTGGTATGAACTTGTTCTCCAAAGATTTCTAGGTCTGCCGCATTTGGAATACCACTTGAATTTGACCTGAATGTATTGTGTGTCAATTCCTCACATGTGAACAGTCCTAAGTGAGTCAGTGGAGGACGAGTATGCTAGGAGACCTGACTTCAACCCCCACCAGGTCTGTGCTCATGCTTGAGGCACTGCACGACCCTCGTTCCATCTTCAGGGTGGAGTGTGATGTGGGGACACTGTTCAGCTGGTATGCACATGAGCACCCCCTCAGGTGTCGCGAGGAGAGCACAGCAGCTTGTGAGAGATGCTCATGTCTACAAAGGTCCCAGACAGGCAGCCACAGGCTTGCTAGCGGTCTGGTTTTGCAATGCAGAGCGGCCTTGTTCCAGAGGGGCCCCTACATCCCCAGGCCACAACCCCGTCTGTCCTAGCTTCTCTCCCTTTTTAGCATAAGAGAAAGTTTGGCCTGCCACCTCTGCATTTCGACAAGAGTGTTCTTGAGATTCCCTTGGGTCCAGGATGGGACACTGTCACCTCATTCACTCTGAGCTCCTCAATCCTGGCTGGGTTCCTTTCAGAGCCATGTGATGACAGGCTCAGTGTCATGTCCTCCAGTGCCAGGGACTTCTGCAGTATGTTGGGACATGGTGACATCAAAAAACAGTCCCATTGTGTGTCTCCCTTCTCCCTCTCCAGAGGCACAAAAAACACACATGGCTCAGAACAAATCTGTCAGTGAATGGGAAGTGAGTGCAGAGGATGGGATGGGACTGTCCCTGTGCAGCCCGTGCCATTCACGTGTGCACACAGCTGCGCAGACCGTCCTTCCCCACTGAGACCTGGCAAGGGAGCGACAGTGTCAGAAGCAAGAGCTCCCAGGGCCCCGACTGTTATTCCCAGCAGGCCCTTGGGCTCCCTCAGCCTTGGCTGGGGAACTGCGTCCTGAGCATGACTGTGACTGTTGCTGACGCCAGTGCCTGGATCCCTGCTCTGCTCTTTACAGGCCAGACCAGTTTCTCTTCCCCAATACTGATGTGACAGCCACAGGACAGACTCTTCTTGCAGCTACTAAGCCACCTCTTGGTAAAGTGGAAAAATGAGTCTTTCAGAATTCACTTTTACCCAGAGAGGCTGTTTGAATCGGCTCCAGCCTCATTTCACAGGCTCTGAATCATCCATCTCGGAGAAGTTGTCTCCAGATGAACTTGGCTGCTGTTGGTTCGCCCTGCCGGGCTTTCTCGGTGAGACCCTTGCTTCATGCAGAAGAATAACCACTGTCAGAGGAAGGAGTGGTTTCTGTTGGAGTCATTGGGGTTTTCACATTGTTACACAGGATTAAAAGAGGAGCTCAAACTGAACAAGAGACGTGTACCCTGACCCTTACAGGAATTTAAACCTGTCAGGATTTTTATATCCCTTGAGATAGAAAATTGGATGACTGAGTCTTAGCTGTGTACATATCCCATTACGGATGATAAGCGCAGGCACGTTGACACAGGATGTCCCTTTCCTAGACAGAGCTCGGAGGCCCCGAGGGGCTCCCCCCTCCCTCTATCCAGGGCACTCCCTCTAATCTGGACACTGCAGGCTTCACTGGCTCATCAGCTATGTGTGAGGCCACATTTCCATCAAGACCCCAAGTCTGGATGCCCTGAGACCCCCACCCATGGGCTAGCGAGGACATATGTGTGACTCTGAATGTCTTCAGGGCACACCACTGGCCCTGGGGACCACATGGCCAAGGAAAACTGGGTTCAACAAGGAACCACGCAGTCAGAACCATCGCTGCTGCGCCACTGCAGGCCACTCCCTGTGAGGCCACCACTGTCTCAGCCTCCTGCTCGTCTCCTCTGTGTAGTACTTGGGCTCCCCGATACGGCTCCCAGCACATTCTCAAAAAAAATAAAAAAGAATATGCCACTCAGTGACAACACTTGTGTTAGCATAGCGGCAATTAAAGAAGTATTTCATGCATCACAAACTGTTTGGACTTGAGATGATGTCTACAGATCCAGGTGTCTGAAGTGGAAAAGGAGTAAGACTATTTCTTCCACTTTTACTTAAATTCTGAAGGTATTTATGGGAGATACTGAAAGGAAAAATTCATTAGTGTCACAGGTGATAGAAACAGGGAATTCCTGGGAGGGAGAGATTGGCATTTGCACAGTGCATAGATGGCAAGATGAATAAATAATGATCTGTAGGCAAACATTTCCCAAACCCGGTCCCTCAGAGCTGCAAGATATTATGTTCTACACAGAAAAAGTATCTGGTGGTTGTATAAATCTGGGAGCCTCCAGGTTAAGCAAATTTAAACAAACACAATTCAACCTGAGATTATGCAGTACAAGTCTTCAGAGAAAGAATTGCTTGCCAAATGGATTTCCCGATGAAACTGTTTTCTGGAAGCATCTGCATACTCCAAACCCATTGAACTTTTTGTCTTTCATATATACTTTTAAACCTAAAAAATAACTTTTTAAAAATCACAGAAGAATGGATATGTTTTTATTATAAGCAATTAGAAAACATTAACAGGCAAAACAAGAAAAAGTGCTGACAAAGATGCTTGCACGTGAAGACCCTGTGCTTATTAACCTCGCGCTGTGTGTTTTCCCCCTCTGTCTCTGTGTCTCTGTTCCCACCCCACGTCCACACTACCCATTTCATGCTCCAGAAATGACACCAAGCCACACTGCTTTTTTCACTTGTTATAGACACTTTCTACATCTTAAATCCTTCTGTCATACTTGCTAATGGCTTCTTGGTTTTCTAATATATTTGTGAACCCTAATTTAAGCCCTATCACTGGGCGTGTGTGTCTACTTTTTTTTTTTTAGTGTTATAAGCATTGTAGTTGTTTGTAATAGTACAACTGCATCTTTGCAGCCATCTGTGCCTGCTTAAGTCTCAGATAAAATTCTGCTAAACGGTGATAACTGTCAGTGTATGTTCCTCATCCTGAAACAGAATCTTAATTAGAACCAGCTCTTGGCCCGTCAATACCATGTCTCTAATTATTAGATTAGCTGTTGTAGGGCCTCCTGGCTAACAGGACAGGGCCCAGAGTCAGACAGCTTTAGTGCAAACCCTGGCTGTGCTACAGAATATTTTTTTGAAGTGGAGTAGTCGATGTGACTTCTGCAAGCCTCAGTTCCCAGAGCTATAAAATGCAAACAGTAATAACAGTGCCTGCCTCAGAAAGTTGTGACGATTTATGAATCTGTCTCTGGGAATCGTGTGTGTATGTGTGCGTGTGTGTGGCTTGCGTGTTTGGGAGGGAGGGAGGGAGAGGGAAGGGGAAGTACTGGCACCAGAGACCAGCATGCCCAGCCTGCGCCTTCCCTGGGCTCTGCCTCATTGTCTGGGGACATCATTTCAAAAAGTGAGAGCGCAGGACGGATGTGGCTGCGGGGGTGGGCTGATGTGACTCTAGCTCTGCCATTTATTGGCTTGACCTTAAATGTGGGATGTCACTTCCTCTGGCTCACAACCTGGGGCATGGATATGAATGAAACACTACCTCATAGACAATCGGTGTGATGATTCAGTGAGGCCATGCTTGTGTGTATAGTACCTGTCATATAAGCTGTCAATGACAGCCAGAAAAACAGCCACTTAACCTCCCTTAGTTTCAGTTTCCGTGTCAGTAAGAAATGATGACTGATGAGTTATCACCAGGGTTTAATGAAAAGGCAAAGTGCTAGCCAGCATGGTTCTTGGCTATAGTCAGTGTTTAATATATGGCGGCTCTTAGGACATGATGCTACTGCTGGTGTTCATACTGGTGAAAGGGACCCAAGCTGAGCTGCGCTGGCCCACCTGTCTCTTAGAGTCCACAGCTGGCCGTTCAAGGACTGCACGATAGTGGGGCCTTCGGATGCTATGTCTGCAGACGAATGAGCCACCTCTGCTCGGGTTGCGGATTGGAACCCCTCAAGCCCAGCGCTCTGCCCTGCCCAAGAGTTCTAAAGTCCACAATGTTGGCTTCTAGGGCCCCTCGTAGGGTGATGCTTGTAATTACATTTTCAGTGCAATTTCTTGCTGATGAGATATCAGAAGGGACCGAGACAACAGGTCTTAGTGGATAATGGAAAAGGGATGTAATACACTGCAGTGGCTCTTTAACTAGTGCAATGCTTTTTGAGCTCAAGGTAGATCTAGAATTTTCTGTCTAGGTAGGCCCAGGGAGAAAGCCTTATGCTGGGAAACTTTGTGGAACCCGAGGAGTCACAGCGGAATTGAGTTGGAAATGCACAACTTCATCACACCATGAATTCAATCTCAAGGCACGTTACGGGCTGTAATTCTTTGAAGTCCTTAGAGACCCCTTAGCACCATTTAAAATTAGCCCTGTTCAAATTCTGCTCATTCCCACCCTGTGCTCTACATGATAAACCATTATTTTCCACTTGTATTGAAGTCCAACTGTTCTTACAAACCAGTAATTCTGTATTCCTTTCAGAATGACTCTATTGCTCTAAAATTTACTTGGAAGGTACCTTTGTTTTCTTCAATGCTCTGAAGTGTGAAGTCTACGTAATTTGCTAAGTGCATCATGTTTACATATGCATAAGCCAGTTACCTCCAAATCACCATCTCCTGCCTGCGCTACTGGTTGAATGCTTACGAAAAATGGAGCTTAATTTTCTGTAAGCAGTGTTCCATGGTTTCCAAATAAGCTCTCGAAGACACAGATAAACCAAATTACTTAGTGGTAACTACCCAGACAGGAGTGAGAAGCCAGTACTGCAGCAGGCCAGGTGTGTGGAGTCCTAGCATCTCCCAGTCACAGTGGGAAAAGACATGAAAGTGAGAACCCAGAGGGGGCCCTGGTGGCGGCTGGACTGGCTGAAGCCAATCTGCAAGCCCACAGGCCTGATTTCAGCCTCTGGAAACCTGAATCCCAAACTACCAGGCTTTCTTGTAATTCTTCCCTCGGGCAGGGGGAGGCAGTGTGATATCGGCGGTAGAATCAATTAGGCCATCCTCCCCAAAGCAGGTCAACACAGGTGGGGAGAATGGGCTTGATTCATCTGGTCCTGGGTTCAGATGCCAGCTTTGGTGAGAAGGGGCAATGTCTCTGATCTGCATAGGCCAGGCTGTTTCTGGATGTGAAGAGGAGATAAAGGGATCACCTCCCAGGCATCCTAAGGCTTCACTGACACAAGGGGTATCTCTGTATACAGCCAGCATCATCGAGTCAGGGACACAAGTATTTCATCTTGTCCCCCTCCACCTGATGCAAGTCTTTGGATGGAAGTCATTTGTTGTAGTGGTTACAGCTCTCCCCCTCATCCTCAAAGGCACACACTGGTCACTTTCTTACTTGGCCTGTTCCTTAGGTTTATCCTTGGTGCTTTTATGGTGATGGAAGCAGTGTCTCACCTAGCTCAAAGTATTCGCAGCGTTGGGTTTGTGCCTTCTGCAAACATGTCTCCATGCCTACTTTTAAGCAGACACTTCCGGGAGCTGAGGAGAAGTACAGATGTGACAGCCGCAGAATTCTCGCTGGGTCAGTTCAAGGAGGCCAGAACCCGCGCTGCAGGTTGTGCCACAGCACAGAGAAGCAGAATGCCAGCGCACGGCCCTGGGGCCACCCGAGGAAGGGGCAGCTGAATCCTCCTCTGTGGGTAGAGAGAGGATTTCACAGATGAGCTCGTACTTGGAACTGAGCGTCGGTTCTTCAGGAAAGAATATTCTGGGGGAGAGAGTGGCTCAGGTCTTCACTGTTAAAATTCTACCAACTCAGTGGATGGAAAACCTTCTCCTCTTACAAATAAGGAGGGGGGAGAATGAGCACCAGACAGGGGTCCTGTCTTAATCGTGTTCATCCCCCCAGAGCATCTGACTCAGGGAGCGCTGGCATTGAATTCAGGCCTGCCCAAGGTCACGTGTCAGGAGGGAGAACAGCACACACGTTGCGTTGATTACAAAAATCCACATTTAGGGATTATTTTTCCCCCTTGGGTTAAAAAGAAGAATGTTAGCATGTGGCCTTAGAACGGATGGATAGGTGCAAACTGTCAAGAGTCACACAGCTAACAGGTCTCTTGGGGGGACCTTTTCCCACTGTGGGGCTGTGGCCCCCGCACTGCATTCGTTCATTCATTTGTTCATTCACTCAGCATACGGCCTCCTGCGTTGTTGCAGGCCTTGAGTTCAGTGCTGAGGAAACAAGTGGAGAGTGGGCACAGGTGCCTGTGCTCAGGAGCATTCCGCGTAGTGGGGTAAACAGACCAGGAGATAGACTTATATTTTTCAAAGCAGTATGTGTTCGCGTCATTACCTAGGAGATTTACGAGGAATGTAGGAGTTCTCCAGTCCTGCCTACCGTCTGCCCAGTGCCCACCTCCCAACAAAACAGAAGCCACTATTACTAGTTTTCTGTATGTCTTTGAAGAGATTCTTAATGCACATAGAAGTTAAGCACAAATACAGATTATTTCCCTCCTTTTATCACAGATAGTAACATATGAAACACTCTATTCTGTACTTTGCTTTTTTTTTACTTAATATATCTTGGAGATCCTTAGTATCATACAAATAGCTATCTCATTTTCCATTGGGGCTTAGGTGGATTTAACTACAGACATCTGAATTATTTCCAGATTTTTGCTATTTCAAACAATGCAGTAGTGGTCAGCTTTGTATATATTACTTCAAATGCATGTATTTCATGTTTATAGATTTTAGTCCCAAGGTGGAATTTTAGAGTCAAAATATCTAGCGACTTTTCTGCATCATGTTGCCATTATGATTCTTGCAGTCTACATGGAATTAGGTTTTTCTTTGAGACCCCAGTCTGAAAATAAAATCTTATTTCTTTTAAGAGGTGAATTTAACCCATTTAGATTTATTGGTGTAAAAAATTATGTGTGGTCCTATAAGCTGTATTATTTTTTGTTTTCTTTCATTTTTTCCCCCACTGGGTATACTATTTTCTTTGTGTGTGTGTGTGTGTTGGAAGTGGGAGAGGGCATGTGTATGTATAATTCTCCTGATAATCACAGATGTTATTTTAAAGTGTGATAAAATTAATAGTATTTTTCTCTCCTTCCCCTCTTTTTCTTCTATCACTTGACAATAGTTAATGGAGTTATCATTATCCTCTTAGGCTTTACCTTTGTTCTATTCAGTATATTCATTCTTCTATTACTTGATTTGTCATTTTTTGAGGATTTTTTCTGACCCCCAGACCACTATATATGAGCCACCGACCAACTCACCCTACTTTATATCTTCTCCCCCTCCTTTATTATGATATTTCCCCTTGGTAGTTGTATCATTTCTTCATCGTCCGGGCATATAGCACCGGCATTCTTATCTGTCACCCAGCTCTCCACCTTTGCTCATTCCTAAATAAATGCATTTCCCAAGTCATCTCCACAGTTGGCCACAGTGAGCCCTCTAGTAGCGCCTCTGCAGGGTTCCTGGGAACAGCCCTCCCTGAGCCACTGCATGCTCCAAATGGGTTTTCTGTAGTATTTACTCTCAGAAGGAAGCTCAGGTGCAGATAAAAGCCTTCCTTTCCTTGACTATCTTACGGCTGTTGCTTTACTGGCTTCTGGCTTTGAATAGAACTGTCTTGAAATCTGAGCACAGCCTTATTTCCTTTTTCTTTCAGGTTACTTGGGTATTTTTTCTGCTACTGTTAGTATTTCTTTATTTTTAAAATCCAGTAACTTTATCAGGGTATACCTTAGTATTGACCTTTCCAGGTCGATTTTCTCTAACAGTGTGCCTTTCCAGTATGTAGATTCAATTCTTTATTTCAGGAATGGTCTAATGAATTGTATTTTAAGTATATGTCCACTTCCACTATTTTCTTGTGCTTCTCCACGGGCTTGCATTACACCCAGGTAGGGATTCTTGCCTCTTCTCTATAGCTGTCATTCACTCTCTAATCTTCTGTGATTCCTTATTTCCTTTTCACGTTGCCCACTCTTCTCATTTCGGCCACCCTCCTTTCTTACTGAGAAAACTGAGTTTTCCATGCTGTCTGTACTCCCCTGTGCTCCTTCCCATGTGGCTTCATTTTTACGATGATTTCGGTTTTTCTTTCTGCTTCCTTCCTGGGGTCTAAACACGCACATGCCATCTCCTCTAGTTCTCTTCATCTCTCCTGTCGGCTCTTGTAGGCAGTTTTATTGTCTTTCTTTATAAAGGTGATTGTTTGATTTTAATCCATGGTGTTATACTTGGTCCACATCTTCCCCTTTTCCATTTTTCTGCTGAGTGTTCCTGCTCTTTTTCACAATTTTTCCTTTATATATATATATATATATATATATATATATATATATATATATATATATATATATATATATATATGTTTTATCAATGTACCAGCATCTTTTAAAAAGAATTATTGGAACAAGGTAGCCTTTAAGGGCCTACTTACTCAAGAGGAAGTTCTGTGGATGGAAGGGGAGCAAACCATCTGCTCGGTAGACGTCACATACTTTTGGCTTCAGTGAGTCACCAGCGGCAGATGGCTTCCTGCTAAAGTGGCTGCTCTGCACTGTCTTTTCTGTTTTTATGAAAGAGATCAGGCCTGAGAGGATTTCTCTCATCATTTGTGCACACTCTGTCTCCATTTCTCTTGCTATACTTTGGAGCAAGCCCCTTGCCTACAGGATGAACAGTTTCATGGGCCTTTGCTGAGACTGTGCCCCAGACCACTTCACTCATTTTCTGCTTTATTGTTGGGTTTTCTTCCTGTGCAACTTCTGCTTGATCCTGCCCTGTTTTTTCCTCCAGATCCCTTAGTTTTTGCTGAACAGGAAATGTCGGTCTGTCACTCCAGGAGGAACCCTTTGCCTGTCGGAAGCATATTTTTTTAGGTTTATTGGCTCACTTGTACATTTTCCTTCCATCTCAGTGGCTTCTGCTATATTGTTCAAAGTGAGGGATTATATCTCCTCATTTTACTGAAAATGGAATTTGATTCTTTCTCTGTTTATATTGTTGATTATATATGATATTTAGGAGGGGAAGAGGGATATTGCTGGCTTGTTAGACGTTAGATATCTGAACAGTCAATTTTGATCAGATATAGTAGTGTTTCTTAAAATGGTTATAGCCACTGTTTCACCTCTGTGTCAATTATATGGTCCTCTCAAGCTCTTGGGATGTCCCTTGAGGCTTGGGTGCCATACTCTTTGCATGCCAAGTCACTACGCCCACTCATGTCCCAAGGCTTCTAGAGTGGAGACAAATTTAGAGTGAGTTGCATAACCTAAAGGGCAAAAAGAATAGTGAGTCAAACACTGAACCTGGCAGGATTTGGAGTAGCTTAAGGTGCCCTTTGTGGTTTCAGGAGGCGGTTCTTCCTTAGGTCTTCCTTTATCTATCCTGATCTTCCATCCATTTCTCCAGCAGAATGAATATGCCAGGCTGCATCTCTACTGGCATCTCCAGGTCCATTCTGTTCTGGCCTCAGTGCCAACTGGGAGTTTTCAATCCAGCTCCAGCCTTCACCCTCTTACCCTAGATGCCAGACCTGGAGGTACTGGACCTTCATCACAAGAAGGGTGTGGTGACACCATCCTTCCTATCAGTCTATATACCCAAGTCACAATGTACCCATGTCACCATCTACTGTAGACCAGGAGAGGGAGCAGTGGTGGGGAGGAATTTACAGGAGCTCAGGATTATCTGCGTTCCGCCTAAATCTACTCCTGGTGCCCCACCTAGTCTGTGAATGAAAGTATGCCCATGACCTCCTGTGAACCCCAAATTAAAGAAGCGATCTCATGCTCCCTGCACATCCTCAGCCATCAGGGTCAGATTGCAAACGCCAAGGGTGGCATTCATGGTCCTCAACCAGTCCTTTGTGACTTCCTGCCCCATTGAATGACAATATAAGCTTATTTCATGTTTAAGGATAAAAACGTACATGCATGTATTGGTACTTTAGGAA
Organism: Manis javanica; assembly: GCF_040802235.1. Taxonomy (NCBI): domain Eukaryota; kingdom Metazoa; phylum Chordata; class Mammalia; order Pholidota; family Manidae; genus Manis; species Manis javanica. The sequence continues at coordinate 84,371,932 of NC_133169.1, read as the reverse complement.
TTAACAAACATAGAAACTTAAATTACATTTAATAATGGCCAGATTTGAACACTAAATTTGAACAGATTAAACGGGACACAAATTACCAATTAGGAATGAAGATTCATCTTGTATGTACCCTAAAATTATGTTTTCTGTCACTAAAATCTTTGCAGATACAGGCTTATGTATCAGTCCTGTAACAGTCATTGTTACCTGGTCAGAAGACAGTCCTTGGAATGTATATGAACATTTATATAATGTGTAACATGTTGGAGTGTCTTTAGGCAGACATACAGAAGATCATATATGTATATATATCTTTTATATATATACACACAAACATACACTTACATGTTTGACCTTTATATATGTTTGTAATTTAAATTAGATCTAATCATGCTAAAGTTGGTGTGTTTTATTTGAGCAAAGCTAATCTTAAGTATAAATCAGCTTTAGAAATCATTTACCTCATTCCAATTGATTGCCTCCTCCTGGAAGCTTTCCCTGACTGTCATCAGACACTTGGGCTCACACATTAACAAAACGCTAAGTGAAGATACCACTTCTCTTGGCCTGACCCTTCATCTGCCTCTCTGCAGTGGCCCTCAGGTGGACCATCACCAGCCCAGCTCCTTTCCCTGAGCTCCGCCTGCCTCAGTGTTCCCAGCCATCTGGGCTGAGCCTGAATCCCACACCTTGTCCTGTAGCAGCTGCCGCTCAAGACCCAGAACAGCAGTTGTTGTACCTCCAGTCTAATCTGCATTAGTCGAGGGCGTAGGAAGTCTGGTTGGCCATGAAATCCTTCAGTAAGGCCTCTGGTTATGATGCTGTTTTCTACAGTACTCATTTATTCCAGGTTTCCCATGTAGAGAAATGCTTACCTACTACCTGGGAAACACAGTTAAAGCCCGGGTTTGGCATTTCTAGCCAATGTTTTGCATATTCGATTTTTTTTTTTTAGCCCGGAATGTGTAAATGGCTGTGGATTGTATTAGAAGTTTTAAAAGCTTATTTACTGTCGCTAACCTCCCTGATCTAGATTATTCAGGGGGAAATGTAAGTGTTACTCCACTAATGCTCATTCACAAATGTAGTGCAATGTATTTCTTTTTTAAGATGGAGCATTATCATTAGAATCAAGGGAAACATTAAAGTGTCCTCAAATCAGGTTACTAAGAATAGTCTTAATGGGCTTAAAAGGGAAATTTATCTGCCTTTGCTTGTAGGTTGTACCATTAATTAGTTTAACTCATCTTCCTCCAAGTTTTGTGTCAGTATTTTAAACTCTTCCAAAGACTGCTTTTTCAGAAGGACTTTATTAGCAAGCTCGTGTGTAACGGGGCCCTCATTCCTATGCTCATGCCTGTTTTTTTTTTTTATGCCTGTTTTTAAATAAATGATACATTCTCTAAGGATAAGAGAACATGCATATATACTGATGTTTTAGCCACTGAAAAGTAAAAGCTGGAATTACACATAATAATTCAATTTAATTTGTGCAGGTGTAACCTAGTTCAAATCTCTGTTAGATGACTGCCAATAAGAAATGGGAGCTCACCTTGAGTAAACTTTAAAAATCCCAGGAAGCTTCTGTTGTGTTTCTTGTCGTTAAAACTGCTTGTGGCTGGGGGTTCCCCATCTCTGAGCTCCTCGAGGTGTGTAGCACCAGCTCTGCCAGCTCCTGAAGGTTCCCTGGGGGGCATGGCGGCGGCTGCCTGTTGGCTCTTGCAAGCTGCATCTACTTGGTGAACCTTCACCACAACCCAGAGAGTGCGGTATGGTTATTATCTCCATTTTACAGATGAACAAACAGAGGCAGAGAAAAGAGGAGTCACTTACATGAAAAACAACTTGCACACTGGGAGCTGGTATTCAAGTCCAGGACTGTCAGACCCAGAAGCCTGACCTCTGAGCTGCAGTGTGGGCCGCCTGCTTGCGTGCAGACAAGGTGATGTGGTTCTGGCCCCCCGCACTCAAGGGCATGATCTTTGTCTGGCAGAAGAGGCTCTCAGCCTACTCTTGGGGCCCTGGGGGGGATCACAGTGCAAGCCTGGGGTTATGGTATGTGAGCAGATCAAGTGAACCTCAGATTAGGAGACTGGGGTTTGAATCCCATTTACCACCTGTAGGACCTTGGAGATGTTGTCTAACCTCTGAAAAACAACAGAACAGAACTGTATCTTGCTGGATTCAAGGGGTCACTTCATGTGAAAAATACCACGTGCATGGCCTTGATTCTCATTCTTCTCCATCTGGTGGGTCACCATGCTGCCCTGTGTCTACGAACGCAAGGAACAGCCATTGGTCACCGAGTGCTGAGCACTTAGCACATTCTAGTCTAGTCTGCAACAGCATGCGATGAGCTAGTTCTATTAGCACCTTCATTCTGCAGTGGAGAAAACTGAACATGGAAAGGTCGCTTGTCCAGTCTTGGCTAGGATGGCAGAGCTGGCATCTGAGCTCAGCTCTTTCTCCAGAGCCTAGTTACTCTCTCCTGCTGCCCCAGGATTGCTTTAAAGCAGAATGGCTCTGGTTATTGCTCCTAAAACTCTGCTAAGCAAAATCCACCCTTATCTACATGGATGCCAGTTTATTAGCATCCATGTCCCCAAGGGAGTTGTAGCCTTGCTCCTTCCCCACACCCTTTCCAAGCTCCCCCAGAGTGCAGCACCCCTCTCAGTGTCCCTGCAATATCCCCAACCTAGCGACACGTGCTGGGTGGTGGGCATGCAATAGCACAGGGGTCTCAGGGTCCCTGTGGGGAAGAGGAGCTGGCATGTGCTCAGAGGCTGCCAGCAGCCTGAAGATAATGTGGCAGAGGGATGAGGCCAGACCCTGGGCAAGGAGGATCCGGAAGGCATCCTCATGTTTGCTCCAAACCAGGCTCTGCCCAGCATCTAATCTCTGCCCTGAGGAAGGCTCAGCTGGACCTTTTACTGGAGATGCTAATTGCAAAAACTCTGAGTGCACTGATCCAGTGCTGCTCTGATTAAGTAATTATGCACAACAGCGCCTAGGAGGGTTGAAGGAGATTGGTTTGAAAAGGGCCAGCACCAGGTCTTCATTTCTGAGAGGCCTCCTAGCCTGCTCCAGAGAGAACTTCAGTCTGGCCCAGCTCTTTAATCACCTTCAGAGGCACTAAAGTTTAAATTAAACTTTGATTGTTTTCATATTAGCTTCTGCCAGAGCCCTGAGCTAAGTGTTGGTGAGGCCGGGGTGGAAGGGCGAGGTTGCCCCAAGTGACAGGTGGGGTTTTTCTCCTTTGGTGCTTCAGCTGAAGGATTTCATGAGTTGCAAGAGTATGTCAGTAATTGGTTCCCTAGCAGAGGTTCGCAGAGCTCCTGTGAGGCTTGTATCTCAGATTTGCCATTTCAAACACCCCCAACTGGGTGTTTAGATTGTGACACACAGACATACTCTCGCTCTATTTGATATTAACACTGTAGCTTTGAATACTGTGTTCCCCCATAACTCCACTTTTTATATCAACTCCTAAATATTTTTTATACCTCTGATTGATTCCTTTCTCTTTTCTGCCTAATCCTCTCTCAGGGCTGTTTAGAGTGTCCTTCACCCTCCAAAGTCATAAGCTGACACCAGCCTGGATCACCGGTTATGGCCCTTGTGAGCATTTTTCAAAGCAGCCTGGCTTTCCTGAATTCTGTCTCCTTCCTTCCAAAACCATTACCGATTTCGAAACTTTCTCACCAGTTCTTCACTAGCCCTTGGCTTTGTCTGAAGGAAGACAGAGAAGCCAGGGAAGATGGAGCGATGGGGGCTTAGGGGGCAGGCAGAGCCAGGCTACTGACACTCAAGCAAGCAGCAGTCCTCTTTCCAGCCCTACTGGGCTAATGCCCCACATGCAAATACTCATAATGAGAGCACCACTCCCTTCCTGCCTCAGAATCCCACCAGGGCTGCCGTCATCCTGCAACAGCGTTTCTGCCCTGTAGTCCACAGTGTCTCCTCTCTCCCGTCAGCTGGGTCACTCATGACGTACTCTGCGCTTTGTTTAAACACTTTGCATTCAAATCCAGTCTAGCTTGGGTAGAATGGGGAGAGGAGGCCCCAGGTAGAAAAAGTTGATCACATTTTCTTCCCAGAGCCATAGACCTTGCACAGAGGCTGCACATCCTTTTCTACACTTCCTTATTGCCTTTTGTTCATATTTCCAAACAGAAAGGAAAGCCCCCTGGGAGACACCAAATTACCCGGGCCCGTCTCTGCCTGAGCCCTGCGCGTCCCTGGGGGAGAGAGCTGTCTTTCCATACACTTTGGAATAATGTACACTGCTCTCTAATGAAGCCCCAGTGGCTGCACCGGGGACACATGCTTCTGGGGGTGTAACAGGAAGGCGCAGGCTGTCCCCCGCCTCCTGCAGGGTGGCTGCTCTTCCACCAGAGCTCCTGAAGGCGGGGGCCTGCCGGGCCCTGCACCCTCTCGCTCAGCCCGCTGCGTCACCCGCGCCGCTGGCAGAGCTTCCTTTACATGGGGGCCTCATAATTTGATTTTTATTCAACCCCGAGCTGACCAAGGGTAGTGATTACTTCAGGTAGCACTGGCTACCCACAAACCCAGTCAATCCAAGGGCCAGATGGGCCCCCAGAGACGGCCCAGCAAGGCGGCAAGCAGCCTGCCTCCCAGCCCCGTCTCTGCCACTTGAGAGCTCTTCGACTATGGGAGTTAGTAACTGGTGGGATCCTTCATTCATACATATTTCATGTATATTTCAGTACGTATATTTTGAAGGACTACCATGCATCTGTCCTTAGGGTAAGTGCTGAGATTACAGGTGTGGGGAAGTACGAGCTTTTTTCTTGGGAGAAGGGAGGCATCTACTACGAGCTGAATCTCTCAGACTTCTACTGACCCATCTATAGAATAGAGGAGAGATGCTATTTTTGATATCACAGGCATCTCCTCAGGCTTAAAAAAAAGCATAACAATAAAATTCTAACATTTTATGCAGACAGTTGGGAGATACAAAGGGGACCAGAAATTTATTGAGTCCCTGCTATATGCCAGTAGCTGTGAGCAATGTTTTACTGATACTACCTTACTCCATGCAATGATGCTGTAAGCCAAGCTATATTATGCCATTTTAGAGATGGACAAATTGAAGTTTACCAAAGGCAACAAGAGGGTTATTATACTCAGTTAATAACCATGTGTGGAGAGCTTTCTTCCTGCCAGGAACTGACTGGGTAAGATGCTGGGCCCTAAGGGCTGTGCCAGACTCAGAGGGTGTTACGCTGCTGTGAGCTAGAGGCAGAGAGGGACACTGGGTGAGAAGTCACAGATGTGACGTGTGCCATTTGAGGACAAAGACGCTCAAAGCATATGAAAGGGAAAACTCACCTTTTTGGAAGATTAGGACAATCCTCTGAGAGGAAATACCTTTCCTCTTCCAAAAAGCAGAGATCTGATGGAGGAATTGGCATCAGCAAGATTGAGAAGAGGTGTGCCTCCATAGGGTCCCCCGGGTCCCATTACAGAGTTTGGACTTGCCTGCAGGGTGATTGAGAGCCTCCAAAGCAGCCAAGTGGGGAAGTGACTTGATGGTTTTAGAAAGGTGGCTTTGGCCGCCGGATGCAGAGGGGGATGTGGGGAACCAGACAGGAGCCCGATTAGGCGGGAGGTAAGAGCGTGACCTGGACTGGAAGGAAGGGAGCAGGGGCAGCAATAAGCAGGGAACTTTCAGTAGGAATCTAGGAAGGCTCCCAGGTGTTTGCCCTGAGGATATGAGTGCCTGGTAGTGCCATCTTCCCACTGCGGGAGGAGGTGGAGGCGGGGTTAGCGGATCTCAGAGATGCCACACAGTGGCCACGCTGGTGCAGAAGGAGATTGTGTAAGAAGATGGGCAGTACGCTGTAGAAACCAGAGGGCAAATATGGAAACACTGAGAAATAGAATGCTGGGCAGAGACAACTGGGAGAATGAAAGCAATGAGAGCTAAACAAACGTGGGCTCAGGCTGTATGCAGGGAACAGAACGGAAGGTGGGGGAACACGCAGGATGGGCTGCACTCATCCGCAGCGGAAGGACTGCAGTGGCAAAGGGGTTGGCCTGCACGAGTGAACCAGACCCCTTCCTGCTGTAGTACCATCCTTTCCTCTGAAGAGGCGATGCTGGTGGTGGGTACCCTGCTCCTCTCACCAAGAGAAGCAGAGACTGTTAGACATCTGTCTCTAGGAATCCCAAGGACTGTCTGTCTCAGGGCAGCACGTGAGAATGGCAGGTGGAGACAGTGTTACACTTTCCTCCCCACAAAAACTACTTTTCCCCCGGGAAGGAACTGAGTATGTGGGAGGTATTCTTCAGTGCCCCCATTTCTGAAATCATTAGTCCTCAGCCCTTCATCCAGGGCTATGACAGGCCCCTTAAAAGGCAGGCATTTTCCTCGCAGTGCCGGCCTGTCTGTCGTGGCTAGAATCCCAAATCTGAACAGAAAGCCCTCCACAGGCTGTTGTCTTTCTTTTTTCTCTGGGTGTATCTAGCTCCAGGCCGACTGTGCCTGACTTTCTCCTCGCAAGGACCACTCAGTTGAGAACCCTGGGGGTGAACAGGGCCCAGTAACTGAGTGCCTCCTGCCTCCGAATTGGCTTTCTGATCACTCTCTGCCCAAGCCAGGGGCCTCTTGTGTGCAGATTTCTCCCTGAGTAACATTCACTTTTTTAAGACTCCAGGGCTGGATTCTATCAGCCATCAGGAGCCTGTGTGCTTTGGGAAGCCTGTGGGGACCCAACAGTCTTCTGAAGATACAGATTACCTGCATATCCAGCAGAGTTTAGTTAAACATGACTGATTAATTTATCGTGCAGTGTGAGGTGGGGATTCATTTCCTTTGCAAGTTGACTTGGCAATTTTGTCTGCTTTGAGAACACTTAGAATGGATGGTGTGCATGGCAATCGAGAAGAAATAGATGTTATTAATTTTCTATTTTCAAATGTGAGATTGACTATGGAGGCCACATCCCATCCCCCTCAGAAACACAGACCACATCCTCTCCTGCTCAGAGCCGTGCAACACCCGAAAGCCTGGGAAGGGAGAGCTGTCTCCCCACAAGGCTGCGAGCCGGGCCAGTAAGTGAGCGAGTGTGGTGCTCCCAAGGCCCTGCCAAAGCCACGAGTCCCAGCCATCGGCAACAGCTCCTCCCCCTTGTATTGGTGTACGTGGCTTAACAGGAGATGCTGGCTCCTGTCATCTGCAGGCTGTGACTTTATGCAGCCCATCTGTAAAGACTGAAGGGAGAGGAATGGAGGCACAACTTTGGATGTCAGGCCATGGTGATAGATTTCCAAAAAGCTAGGCATCCTAAAGGGATAGCCAAGTCCCTCCAGCACAACATTCTGTCCTGATGGAAATACTCTGCATCTGTGCTGTCCCATATGGCGTCACTAGCCACGTGTGATGATGGAGAACTTGGAATGGGGTGGGTGCTACTGAGGAACTAAATTTCAATTTTTATTTAATGTTAATGAATTTAAATGTAAATAGCCACATGTGGCTAGTGGCAGCTGTAGTAGACAAAATCAGTATCCATTTCCATCCATTTCCTGTGTGGTCAAAGCCAGTTTCCTTTAGGTGCGCCTCTCTTACTCGTATTCTCAATGCTGTGATGTTTGCTCTCTGCTTGCCTATAAATCTTGGATTTAAAAATAAGAACAGCGATACTGGCAGTGGTACTCATCGCAGCTGGCATGTGCCGAGTAGTGGCTCTGCCCCCTGTGCTGTGCTAAGAAATTACACACCTTGTCTAATTTCTAGTCTCATGATGACAGCCTGGGTTTACAGATGAGAAGCTGAGCAGGGAGAGGTGAAGGGACTTGAGTCGCCCAGCCTGTGGTCATGAATCTGGGATTTGTTTGAGGCTGGGTTACAGCTGTTAGACCCCCACCACCTGTCAAGAAGCTTCTCGGGGCTGTGTTCTGGCTGGTGTTTTAAGACAGAGTCACATCCCTGCTGTTGAAAGCAAGACAGGGTCTTGCCATGCACAACTTGGGTGTAAACAATGGCCCCGCACTCCCTGCTTTGCAGAATTTAGATTCAGATCCTGCCGGGAGTGGAGGCAGCACTTAGTGAGAGCGCTGGGATGGTGCAGACCCAGCCTGGGTCTGCCATGTCCCCCCAGATGGAGGGCAGGCGGGGTGAGGGGGACCTTTCCTGCCTGAGGTCTGGGAAGCTGGGCTCTCTTCCCCATCAAGCTCCAGCCTAAGGAAACATGGACTTTCCTGAAAGCAGATGAGGATTGTGAAAATGAGGACAGGATCTGTGTGACACTGTTTTCTGCGAGAGAAGATATACCCTGCCCTCTGCAAGGCAGGGTCACCCCAATACAGTGAGAGCCTGCATTGAAGCCTGGATTGGAGTTCGCGCAAGATTTACTCATTCACTGCCACCCCGTGCCTTCCAGTGGGAGGCCTTGGGCATTTGAAGTGGTCTGTCTGTACTGGTAGATTCCAGCCTTAATCTACGTCCCCTCAGCGCCACTGAAACATTCAGAACTGGGCTCTGTACTGTAACAACATTTTGCCTGGCTTCATCACAGCCTGCCTCTTGTAGCTTTAGAATACGGGAGAAGTGACAGTTGTGGCGTTCACTGCTTGTTCCCTTCTTACTATTGGGATTTGGCCCCTCATGTCGCTAATTTCTGCCCCTCCAGATGCTAAAGGCCATTTTATGCACTGCTGGATTCTCTGCCTCTTGTCAGGGGCCCACTGCCTGGGCCTCTGTCGGGACCTCAGTGCCCAGCACCAGGGGACAAGTGGGGAGCCAAGGGAGAGTGAGCTCCCTTCCCCGCACTGGGGATCTTTCCCTTCAAGCCTAGGCTCAGCGCTCCCCAAGACCTTCGCCTAGCAGGCACCCAGCCAGCCAGCCATCGGGGTCTGCCCCTTATTCTCAGAACATACTCACGAATGTTCCTTGGCCCTAATTCCTCTGTCACATCCTCAGAGATGAGCTGGACAGTCACACATGGACTCTTCCGTGAAGAAGGCCTCCATCTGTCTGCAGAAGAAAGTCAAACCAGCCTGTCAAAGGCCAGGAATATAGGCCACATCCACAAATACCAAACCTTAGGCTGAAAATGAAGTTAAGAGTCTGTGTTACCAGGGTCTTCTGGTGTCCCAGACAGCCTCTTCCAAGAGCATTAGCTATTGCCAAGTATGAATCTCTTGGCATGAGTGTGGTGGAAAATCTCATCTTATCTGGCAAATGGCCGTGGCAAGTTTTATCTGGTTAGCAAGAGGGATCCATGATGGCCTTTGGGGCTGATGCACAGCTGCGGGACCATTACAGCTTGGTTAACAGATCGACATAGTCCAAATTCAGCTCTGAAGGCTGCTGCTTGCCTGGAGTCTGGGTGCTCTGTCATACTCCATGACCTTGGGTAACAGCACCTTGGGGGTGTTTTCAAAGTGTGGGTGAGGAGTTCTATCGTGGTTGTATCACGGTTGGAGAGGAGGTTTGTTTTGAGCGTAGCTTTGGCTTTGTGTGGGTTTGGCGGAGAGCTCGCAAGAGACGGCCCGTGGACTCAGCCTGTCTTTCATTTGCTTTTCTCCAGCCTGCACAGACAAGGACTTGAGGAACCTTGCTTCCCGGCTCAAAGACTGGTTTGGAGCCCTTCACGAGGATGCAAACAGGGTCATCAAGCCCACCAGCTCTGACACAGCCCAAGGCAGTAAGACCACTTTACTCTCGCTAATTTATTTCATTTAAAATTCCACCATCTGTAATTAGACATTGTGGATTTAACAATAGCATTTGGAGGTGATCAAAGAAACACTTTGTTAAATGTGCATACTGAGAGTATGTCCCAGTTTGAGAAATATTACAATATGAAGGAGGGGGAAATCTCTTAGAACTGCAAATAATATACAACTTCTATTTTTAAAAATTTGGCAGAAATTGTCATACATTTACATTTTGGAAAATGTATTAGGTATATATAAAAATACCAAAAAAATCTATACCCCCCCAACCTTTTAACAACTCTAAGCATTTTGTGGTGTATACCTCGAATTTTTTTTTCCTTGACATACAGAAACCACGTGTGTGCATGTATGTACCACAGATACTTTACAGACTATTTTCTGGCCTTTTACCATTTAGCCATATACTATGAATTTCTTTCTGTGTTGTTGAGTACAGTCTGCTTTGCAATAGCTACAGAGAACTCTGTAGATATAACATAATTTATGTAATTCAACCTTTACTTTGCTGCACTGAAATTGATCCTGACATTCAGCTATTAGAAGCAAAGAACTTTGATAATCTATCTTTGTAAACATTAGTCAGACTGCATTTTGTTTTCCACAGAAACTCTCAGAGAAGTGTCTCCTCCCCTACCACTCTGCTGGCAAAATTCATACTCTGAGCCTCTTCATAAGCTGCAGGAAAAACTCAGAGTGGGTGTATGTATTTGTGCTCTGATGCCGTCTCTCAGTGCCTTAGACTCAAAGACCACTGGGTATCGGCTTCTCCTTCCTGTGCGTGATCAGCACAGAATGGCCTCGGCAGTGACAAGTGTTCAGATGCTTGGAGTTTTGCAACAATGTTGGGATCCAGAGTTTAACCAGCATCTAGTCTTCAGCCAGAATAAGAGTGATTGCCTTAATTTTTGCTTATTCTTTGCTGCTTGTAGCCAAAACTCCCAGTAGAGAACATTGATTGAGGAGACAATTCTTTCACTTGTTTAGATCTTTTATCTCAAGGGAAAAATAGATGGTGTTTGTCTCCCAGAATCTAAATATCGGAAGAGGGGTTCCTGGTTGGTCTGTGGGCAAGGGGAAGTAAGATGGCTTCTTCCCTCCCCTGTTGGAGGCTTGCTTGAGAGTTTGTGGGCAATTAATTCACAGATGGTCTAGAGAAATATTTCCCTGGGATCCTCCAAGAGCAGCAGGCCCTTGGGCTTTCTGCATAACCCTTTCAACAAAGAGTAGATTGATGCGTGGAGAGCTGCTCCTGCAGCTACGGGTCCCGGGAGACTCCTTCTGCAGGCAAGTCGGGAGCCTTTGAAAGACCTGCCCTTGGCCAGAAGCAAATTGAGTCCCTGAAGAGGCTTTTAGGTTTGATGTCCTGAAGCAACTGGAATGAAAGCAGTAAACAGGAATGAATGACACTGGTTAGCCCGCAAGGCCACAGGAGGGAGAGGTGTTAGTGTCAGCCAGCCAGTGCTGTAGGGGAAACTGTGGACTATGCTTGAAGCTCTACATGCTTGGGGACAACAAGAAGGGCCTGCTCTGTTCCCCCCTCCACCCAGAGGTATCAGATACAGGGGCCCCTCTTCTGGAAACTTCTAAATAGGTGTGGGGTGGGCTTGACCTTTAGACTACTGCCTAACCAGCCTTGTGCTTCCTTTTGGTGGTCAGCCAGCAGTAACTCCTCTTTCCCATGTATTCAAATGTTAATATCCTATAAAATTGATGCATCTCATATAAATTTCCTATATAAAAGTGTGGAGTCATTTAGCATCAGTGTGAATGATCTTCCCTTACGTGGTAGCCCCTGGGGACATCATCACCACAGACTCTTCCATCATGACCTTCAGTCACCGAGGCCACGCTATGTCCCATGGTCTCTCTCTTCTTAAAAAAGGGGGTGTTTTCTAAGATGTGTTCTAAGATATTCAAAGCAATACATTTTAAAATGGAAAGATTTTATGTTTGGAGAGAAACTTTGCAGTAGCTAGAAAAGCTGCTCTCAACACAAAAACTTTTATTGAGCACCTACTATGTGTGTACTGGCTGAGGCCCCTTAAGGGAACAGTCTTTGCCTCAAGGCACTTAGAGTCTAAGTGACAGACCTTGGCAATGAGAGGAAGTCAGGGTTCTTGGAGACTCAGAGGAACAGGTGTTACGTATGTTTTACTGGCCTCTGGACAGGGAAAATTCCTTTGTAAAGACACTTTTAAAAAGGATGAGTATGCTTTGCTCTATCTTATACTCGGCTAAACAGGGGCTCCTGGTATGCATGGAGGAGCCCCAGAAGAGGGAACTGATCCCATCAGGGCCCTCAAATGCAGTCACTGTATCACCCCCATCCCCAGACATGCCACCCAAGCCAGAGGATGTCGTCCATCTAGGAGGACTGTGAGTCAGCCCTGGGAGTGGAGGGATTGAGGATATAGACTCAGGGTTGGGCTGTCTGGGTTCGAATCCCAGCTCCACCATTTTATGAGTTTGAGCTTTTTTTTAATTTTTCATCTGTAAAGTGGATAGGATGTAGCATCATTTCATAGAACTGTTACAAGGATTCAGTGACATAATTAAGTATAAAGTACTTAGAAGAAGGCCTGAAGTAACACAAAAAGTAAACTTTCATTATTTTTCTGGGAAAATGACTCTAGTTCTTGCAGCCCAGCTTATGGAGCAACTTGAAATTGCATGGTGCTTTTGATTCTGAAGACAAAACGGGGTCTGGATTTGGGGCACGCCTTCTCTGGGGTTTGTGCACAGTAGACCCAGTATCTGGAGTGTCAAGCAAGGTGTCATTACCTGGGTGCATACAATTCCCAGTGTGGACACAAATAATTCTTTAAGAAAACTACCCCTTTTCCCCTATGGAAATAAGAAAGGAATCATTGAGTCGGTTTGGATTCCATATCATGCATCTCTGGAGGGGGCTGTGGAAACAGAGAAGGGGGAGCCCAGGCAGGCACCCAGCTTGGTTTCCCCTTTGGGCTCACACTGCTTGTGTTTGACATTCCTCTGGGACATCGCCAGTGCTTCTGGATTGTGCCGTGTAGTTTCATTTCTTTGCCCTCCTTTTTACCATAGTTTCTTTTGTTTGGGTTTTTGAAATAATTTTCCCCCTAAATATAAAAGCATAGTTTGCAGTATTATAATGTAGTCCTCTTACCCACTTGTATTTACCCCTCCTTTCAGACATACCCTGTTTTAAACAAGTCCAGCAAATGAAAAACCCAATTTGTATCACAGATTAATTAGCATTGGGAATTTGTGTCCTTTAGAACCTATTTTCCTCAAATGCTGACTTCTGTTTTAGTACATTCCCAATTGTTTCATTTAAAAACCGACAGCATATTCTGGTAGTGCCCCACGGAGGCCGGGCCCCTGGAGGGAAGTGGCCTCAGAGGCGGCAGTGGTGGTGGGGAGGACCGGCCTTGGGGGCAGCTGAGACGTGCCCTTCCCTTGGCAGGGTTTGACACCAGCATCCTGCCCATCTGCAAGGACTCCCTGGGCTGGATGTTCAACAAGCTGGACATGAACTATGACCTTCTGCTGGACCACGCAGAGATCAACGCCATCTACCTGGATAAATATGAGCCCTGTATCAAGCCTCTCTTCAACTCCTGCGACTCCTTCAAGGATGGCAAGCTCTCTAACAACGAGTGGTGCTACTGCTTCCAGAAGCCTGGAGGTAAGGACCACACGCCGCGTCCGGGCCACGCAGGTGCAGTGCAGTGGACAGAAGGACACAGCTGGAGAAAAAGGCCTCCATGATTTAATGGCAGGCCCAAAGGCTCTTTTCTCGTAATTTGTTTCCACTTTTAGCATGGTGTATTAAAATAATCCAGGAGTCCACTATTCAGTTCTCTTTTTGGGATAAATCTCTTAACCATATTGTGCCTCAGCTTTTTCATCTGTGAAATGGGTGTAGAAACCTTTGCTACCTAATTCCCAAGATCATTTGAGATTCTTACTGTGAGAAATATAAGAGTTGTCATGAATTCTGTCCCATGAATTCCCCATGTAATCCTTGGAGAAAGCCATTTGTCAGCTTCTCTAGGGTAAGTACGAATTTATACTGAGTGTCTTAGATAAGGATGTTTGGGTTATTAAAAAACACTGCAGCTAATTTAAGAAGGAGTCAAGACTGGAGGGGTGTATGAAAAGAATACAGGAGGATCTCATGAATGGGAAGTGGAAGGGTCAGTCTGCAGGGTGTGCCCACTCGGGACTCAAGAGTCTCCGGAATCCGGAGGCAGGAGCTCTTGAGTGTCCCTGAGGGGCCGCACAGTCTGGCTCTGTCTCAGCTTCCCAGGTGTGGGGATCCACAGCTCACGGGACCAGCTGAGACATGGCTTGGGTCTGAATTCCAGTCCCGTGTCCCAGAAAAGACTGGTTCGGCCTGAGTCAGATACCCAAGATGATGCACTATGACCATGGCCAGCAGAACCCATCCCCAGGAAAGGAAGCTGGCTACTAACGTTAAAGTACTTAAATTACGTGTGTGTATGTACACATGCAGACTCAACACACACACTGAGCAAAAAAATGTGGGCATTACAAAAGGGCACTCAGTGAAAACTAAGTACATGTGTATGTTTGTAAGACTCTAAGTTACATTCCTAAAAGCATAATTATTGGTTGAAAGGGCATGTGCATTTTTAAGTTTGAGCGATATTTCCAATTTGCCCTCCAAAAAGGCTGTACGATTTTCACTGTCACCAAAAATATACAAGAATACCTAGTTCTCAGTGGTGTGGCCAAACTTTGAGATAGCCAACGGGAGGGACAAGAAATTATATTTCCTTATGAACTTCATTCCATTTCTCTGTTGAAGACTTAGACTGAGACTCCTTATGTTTGAGATATTCTTGAGTTACCTTTTCCTTGAAATGTGTATTTTTTGGGGGGGAATTGTTTTCTAGTATGTTTTTAGTAGGAATTTTCTAAAATAAAGACATTAGAACTGTTTTTGTCTAACATATGGCAAGTATTCTCTCCCAACTCTGTGCAGTTTTGCTCTGAAGAAATTTTAAGATAGTCATATTTCTCCATCTTTTATTTTATGGTTTCTTGGAAGCCATAAAGCTTAGAAAAGTATTCTCCACCATGAGAGAGCAAAGCAATTCTCGTGTTTGTGTTCTCTTCAGTACCTTTCAGTTGGTTGTTTATTGAAATCTTACACCACTTAAGATTTCAATAGTGTAGCAACCCAGCCCTCCTTCGAGGTAGTTGTCCAGTAAACCTCTGCTATTTATTTACTAACTCATCATTCTCCCTCTAGTCTGAAAAACTGCCTTTACCAAATATAAAACTTGTATGTCTATTCCTGGGTACTCTGTCCTATTAATCTAACTTTTTGTAAATCGGTTCTAAGCTGTTTAAATCAATCACAGTTGTTTCACAATATGTTTTAATATCTAGTGGGGCCACCCTCTCCTGCCATTAATCTTTCTTCAGAATTTTCCAGGATATATTCTTCTATGCCTGAATTTTAGAATCAGCTTGTTTCTATTTAAAAAGTTCTTGCTGGTATTTTCTGATAGAGAGAATCGTTGGCTATATAATATTGAGTTTTTATCCCAGAGCAGGATCTGTTAACCAGTGGAGTTACATTTAAGCTTGTTCTTACAGACACCATACTTTCCCCGTATCTATTGTTACTGCCATTATAAACAATCCAGTTTTCCTTATTATATTTCCTTGCTTGCTGGTGGTGGTTTCCATATGAATTTTGTTCCTAGCCACCTTAGCACATTCAAATAGTCACTTTGGTTGGTTTTCTTGGATTTTCAGGTGTGTAATCATATCATCTGCAAATAGTCCCTTATTATATTTCCTTGCTTGCTGGTGGTGGTTTCCATATGAATTTTGTTCCTAGCCACCTTAGCACATTCAAATAGTCACTTTGGTTGGTTTTCTTGGATTTTCAGGTGTGTAATCATATCATCTGCAAATAGTGGTAATTTTTTCTGTTCAGTTTTTATACCTCATTTCTTCCTCTAATCGCATTAGCTCATACCTCCAAATCGATGTTGAATTGCAGCCATGTGTTTACTTTAGTAGAACTGCTGGTAGCGATTCAGTATTAGGCTGAATGATAGCTTTGGCCTTCAGCTCACATACAATCCTATGACTTTGCATCAGTAACGAGCCATTGTAGTCACGGGAGAACCCACGGCTCTGTCACACGCGGGAGGTGCAGATCATTTCAAATCACATTATAATTGCAGCAGAAGTCTTGGAATATCATTTACGCTCAACCTTACTTGAAGATGATGGTAGCTTTATTAGACCCACTGCTCCATCTTACTATTTGGTGCATTAATAAAGATGCATGTGTAGAAAAAGAGAAAGAAAAAAAAATCCTGTGACTTGAGCCAGGTTCAGGTGCAGCCTGAGTAAGCACAGTGCTGCTGGGCCCTGAGAGGGAGGTTACTGCCCTACCCACACCACGGACCCGGCCACATGGGCTCTCCCACCCTTTCAGCAACTGCTGAAGGAAGCCAGGGCCCCCAGCCACGGCACGAGCAGCATCCAGGAGGAGCTGAATAAGGCACAACACATGTACACTTGTAGTTCTTTTTTTTGCTGTTGGGTTCCTACGACCTCCCTCCCTGACCCACATCTGGGAGCTGCGCTTGACTAAAATTTTTCTCCATAGAACTCCTTAAGCTGTGGCTCACAGGGGTTGGTATCTGGAATTTTTATTATGGCTAACTCTACGATTAAGTCTCTGAGTGCCTTTTTTTATGGAGAGAGCACTTTTCAATACTATAAAGTTTGAGTTTTATTCAAAAATTCTCACAGGAATTCTAGTCCTTGGTCCATTTGCCAATGTTTCTATTTTGTTTATATAAAGTTCTTGGATTCACAGTTTCTTTGATATGTTTTTTAAACACTATTCTCCTAGCACTGGGTGTAGCTACAGAATAATGAGGAGCCATACTAATTTTTCCCATCTTATGTGTGATTTGGCCTAGACGCCAAAATGATTCTTTACCTTTGAAGGACATGTTATACTCTTTTAAGCTCTAGAGTTAAATTGTTTTTGTTGTTCCATCTGATTTGTTCCATCACTAACATGGATGTTTCTCTCATCAGTTTTGTCGCTTCAGCTTCATTCCTGTGTCATTTTTGAGCCTTTGTGTCTGTCCAGTAGAGGCTAGTTTTGTGCAGCTTCTTTTCATTAGAACCCGTGACTACCCAGAGAAATGTGTGCTAATCATTTTCATCTGCTCAGCAGCAGGCATTTTTCTGTTATGAATTCTTCATCTGGCGTTTTGTCTTATTCGTTCTTGCAGCAATTTTTAGTCTCAGTCAGATTCGTTTTTCCTTATCTTTCAATGAGTAAGCGCTTTAAATTACTGTAGGGTGACTTGAAGGAGGGGCCTTACAGATGGAAACCTGCTTCACAGTCATCGGTCTGGTAGGGTGTATATGAATGATGGTGCTCTGCCTTCTCCGGAGCAGTGTTCCAAGTGCCTACAGTTTCTCCTCTGGGTTTCTGCATAGTTACAAAAGCAACATTTGCATGTGCATAGGTAGTTAAGCGCCCTGCGCATCAGAACCCCTCTGTCCGCGCCTGGAGGAAGACTATGAGCAAACGGCAGAGCCACGGGATCTGCTAAGGCAAGTCATGGTGAGACTCAAAAACTAGAAAGGTCACCCTTCTTTTTGCTTAGAATGGAAGGAAGATGTTCTCTTTCACACGCCGTCCTTAGCCAGGTGGCTCCTGCTGTATCAGGCCTTGAGAACTGGCAGCTTTGTGTTCATTCATGACCCATGGGTGCTTTATAACTGAGGTCTGGGAGGCTGAGAGAGGGTCTTGCCCAGCGGACTCAGTTATGGGATGGCAGTGCTGAGAATGAAGGTCTGAGTATTCTCTGTCTTCACATTTGTCACCTTCCTGTCGGTTAGTGGGCCAGTGGATTCAGAACACTTACCCACTAGAAAGCTGTGGTCCTGGTTCTCAGCTCAAACGAATCTTAGCTGAGTACTGACTTCCTTACATAAAGGAAAAAGCCTAGTATCAAGTCACCTAGTAGATACCTGGTATTTGATTGCATGGCTGGTGGGAAGAAAAATTCCTGTACAGTGCAAGTAGCCCCCAAATACTATTTTAAGGAGCTCCTGGTAGAAGAATTTTTAAATTAGAACTCGAATGGCCTGAATTTGTTTTGCTGCATAGCAGCAATAGCAGCAGCATATGGAGCGGTCCCACTCCCAGGTGAGTCAGTGTCTGCATTTCACATCAAGAGTGACGCCAATCATTAGAGATTATATCCGGTACCATCTGGAAACTTTCATAAATTATTTTTTAGGTCTCCCTTGCCAGAATGAAATGAACAGGATTCAGAGGCTGAGCAAGGGGAAAAGCCTGTTGGGTAAGTACAATTTCTTGCCACTCACTGAAACTAATTAAACCATCCATGTCTGGAGCACAGCAATGGTTATTCAATTAGGGACCAGCATTTCCTAAAAGAAATGCCTCATTTCACCCCAGACAGGTCTCTTCCAGGCACCCCAGACAGGTCTCTTCCAGATGTGAGGCTAGGTGAGCTGGCTGAGGGGCCTGCCAGAGCTGGAGTCCAGCACCATCTCTACTGTGAGTGATCGTTCAGTGGCCACCCTGGGAAGAACTGGAGCCCAAGTTTCTTACATAATGTCCTCTATTTCTTAAATCAAGTTGTCCACTTAAAGAGGAAGATGATGAGCCATACTCCCCTCTAAATTTATCAAACAGGTTTCAAGGACTTGAGTGTGTTTTTATGTTTCTTGTGCATGATCCCTGGAAGAAAGCACAAGGCGAGATCCTTCATGCTTCATCTTTGTCCAAATAGAAAGACAGAGGGATTGGGTTTTTTTCCTGCCAGGCTGGCCTGTTAAAAGTTAACCTTTCAGCTCCATGCCCTTCCTCTGGTATTCAGAACTAGGCTGCTGCAGAGACAATGGTAAGCCTCATTTGTTCACCAAAGAAATGAGTCCGTCTTGCTTTTCGAAAGAGAGCTGACAGCTGCCACACATTATTCCAGAACTATTGTTAAACATGCAGAAGCCAGTACATTCCCACGTAGTCTCCTAGTTCAGATGTTTAGCTATTTACTTGAAAGACACGGGCAAGCTTTTTGGAGATATAGGTGGCCTGCGAGGTCTGGCAGATCCTCCTTTACTGATTGGGTTCGAGTGATGTGCCTAAGGTCCACGGGTAGTTACAGAACTGGTATAATGTTATTTTAAAAACATTACTTTCATTGGACATTTTCTTCCATTAGTTAATGATGAGTTGAAATATTCATAAGATGTGGGGTTGAAATAAAATGACCTGTCTCCAATTTTGACCACCTTACATGAATGAAATACCTACCACAGAGCCCACCTCATTTAAGGCTTACTTTATCACCTCTCCTCACCCGTGGAGATTACCCTGGCTGACTCATTACAAATTACTTTTTGCATGGGGGAATCTAAACAGGGCAATGTCGTTTTTATGTGTACTCAGGGGCATTCAGATTCAAAAAAATAAACAAGCAACAATAAATTATAATCAGTTATATTTACTACCTACTTAGGAAAAATAGTAATTCTATTACATTATATATTTAGAGCAGCGCTTACTTCTTAGCAACCATGGGGCTCAGCCCAGTATACAATTTTTTTGGTCTATTAAGTGCCATTGTTTTCCAACTGCAGTTCAAAGAGGAGGATCAGCATCTCCCCAGCTTATTCTCCCCCTTTGCAGAGGATCTCCTGAAAAACCTGCCTTTTGAAAGCATCTACCTTTTCTTCCTCCTTCTCCCCAAGCATTCAGCCAGTGCACAGCACCCCTAAAGAGAGCACCTTTCTATCCATTATCTCCTTTGATCTCTGAGAGCTTGATCATCTTGCAGTAGCCTGGTGAGCTGAATCTGAGGTTGAATCCAGGTTCAAAATAATCTCTGCCTCCCATGGTACCCATCTTTCCGGTGTGTATTACATGAAACAAAAAAGGTAAATTTAAAAACATAAGCACTCTAAAAATTAGGAGAGAGAAAGCTGCTGTAATAAGCAGAGACCTCTGTCTTTACATGGTTGATGTAGATAATGTTACTGCTCAGGTCACGCTCAGGAGAATTCTGTCCTTGAAGATGAGCACGTGACCAGTGAAACACACACCCTAAGAAAAACTATCACAGATCATATCTTCAGCAATGCGCATTCAAATATGATGACAGGTATTCTGAAACAATAGGTTGGTGATACTTCAGTAAGGCTAGGGTTAGTGAACCTAAAAGATTTACTTTGCAGAAGACAAATCATCCCAGAAGGAGCTATTGAGGTGCAATTGTAGAAAATAATACATGCTGTTAAATCTGAATAACTAAGACCAAAAAATATGCTTCTTTGTGGAAACTTCAAGGATAACAATAAGAATATTGGAAACAGAATATATAGTTTTAAACACAAAATAAGAGCAGCAAACATACCTAATCACAATAAATGGGCCTAGGCCGAACTCACTTCTTATGACACCGTCAGTTGGTATACCCACAACTTCACAAAAGAACAGAACTGCAAGGAGAAATTGTCATATCTACCTCTTCCTGCAACGTTTTAAGTTCAAGAAGACCAAAAAAGCTATCAAATTCCCTTACTACAACACAAGAAAAAGAGAAATCAAAGATGCAAAGCTGAATGAAAACGAAAGCACTATGTGCCAAAACCAGAGGGAAGCAACTAAAGTGAATGAAATTTAGTGAGCTTTCATAGGTTCAAATGCATTAATTAAAGGAAAAATTAAATCAACTAAGTTTTCAAATCAAAAAGCTATAGGGAAAATACAATAAATAATTAAGACTAAAGCAGAAAACAATGAAATATACAAACCTTTGGCAATACGAGAGGCTCAAATACTGTCATGAATTTAAAAGTGGGCTGTGCCCTCAGATAATAGAACACTACAAACTTTTGGGTCTCAAACTTCAGCCTGTATCAGAATTACCTAGAGGGCTTATCAAAGTACAGTTTGTTGGGCCCCAGTCGTCTCAAAGTTTCTGATTCAGTAAGTCAGTCTAGGGTGGGTCCTCAAGAATTTTTTTTCTAAGATTTTTCCAGGTGATGATACAGCTGCTGGTGCTGGGACCATACTTTGAGAACCACTGCTATGAACCAACTTTTAACATTTATGAAAACCTAGTTGAAATGGATATTATGGGTCACCAAGAAACAGAAAACCCGTCTAGACTGAAAAAAAAAATCATAAAATTAATTAAAATGCACCTCTCACCCCCCCCACCCACAAAATAGGCACTAGGCCCAAAATATGGGTGAATCCTTCACAAAAAATATCCTCATTTTATACATGTATGGAGTAGACAAAAATTGAAAAATATATGACTTTATGAATTAGTTGCTTTGATATGGAAATTGAAGAAACAAAACTGTATGCCTCTATCACTTAGTAATGTAGATGTAAATTCCATCAGTAGTATTCCAATAGCATTATATCATGACAAAGTAGTAGTTATACCAGGAAAGCAAAGGTATGTTTTTTTTAATTGTTCTACTTATTCATCTCATTAAAAGTATATGAAGGATAAAAAAACAACAACATGGTTTTCTCAAGTGCTAAAAAAGCCATTGAATCAAGAATAGAAAATCTGAGCATACCAATTACTAGTAAGGAGATTGAATTAGTAATCAAAACTTGCCCAGTGAAGAAAATCTCAGAACCAGATGGCTTCACTAGTGAATTTTGCCAAACATTTAAAGATACAACACCAATCCTTCTGAAACTCTCCCCCACCCCAAAAAAAAAATCAAAGAGGAGGATATACCCCCAAACTCATTTTATGAGGCCAGCATTACCCTGATACTAAAGCTGGACAAAGACATGACAAGAAAAGGAAACTGTAGATAGGTCAATATCCCAGATGAATATAGATGCAAATATTTTCAATGCCAGCAAACTAAATTCAGCAGCACTAAAAGGATCATTCATCATTGTAAAGAGGGATTTATCCCTGGGATGCAAGGATGGCTTGAATTGATCAGTGTGATATATTACATTAATATAAAGATCAGATTATCTCAGTAGATACAGAAAAATCATTTGACAAAATTCAACATTCCTCCACTCATGATGAAAACTCTCAACCAGTTAGGTATAGAAGGAACATACCTCAACATAATGAAGTCCACGTATGACAAGCCCACAGCTAACATTATACTCAGTGGTGAAAGGCTGAAGGCATCTCCATTAAGATGTGAGGCAAAGGTGCCCATTCTTACCAGTTCTATTCAACAGAGCACCGGAAGTCCTAGCCTAAACAATCAAGCAAGAAAAGGAAAGAAAAGGCATCCAAGTTGGAAAGGAAGAAGTACAACTTTCTGTTTGAAGATGATATGATTTAACTAACCAAGCAGGTGAAAGATCCCTACACTAAAAACTATAAGACACTGATGAAAGAAACTGAAGACAAATACGTAGAGTCTTGTGTTCATGGATTAGAAGACTCAATATTGTTAAAATGTCCATTCTATCCAAAACTACCTACGGATCAATGTAATCCCTTTCAAAATTCCAATGGGATTTTTTACAGAAGTAGAAAATCAAACCTAAAATTCATACGGAGCTACCAAAGCCCCCAAATAGCCAAAGCAATCCTGAGAAAGAAGAACGAAGCAGGAGGCATCATACTTCCTGATTTCAAGCTATACTGTAAAGCTATAGTCATCAGGCAGCACGGTCCTGGCACAGAAACAGACCAATGGAATGGAATCAAGAAAGCAGCAGTAAACCCATGATACAGTCAACTAATGTTTGACAAGGGAGCCAAGAACATTCAATGGAGAAAAGACAGTATCCAATAAATGGTACTTGAATAACTAAATATTCACATGTAAAAGATTGACACTCGATCCCTATCTTACACAACTCACAAAAATTAACTCAAAATGCACTTAAGACTTAAATTTAAAACTGGAAACCATAAAACTCCTAGGAGAAAAGCTCCTTGACATGGGCCTTGGCAATGATTTATTTTTGGGTATGACCTACAGCATAAGCAACGAAAACAGGTGGGACTTTATCAAACTTAACTCCTGCATGGCAAAAGAAACTGTTAATGAAATGAAAAGAACCTATGAAATGGGAAAAAAGATTGGCAAACCATATAACTGGTAAGGAGTTAGTACCCAAAATATATAAAGAACTCCTACAACTCAATAACAGGAAGACGTACAGATGGCTAACAGGTACATGAAAGAATGCTCTACATTGTTAATTATCAGGGAAATACAAAAAAAATCACAATGAGATATCACCTCATGCCTGTTAGAATGGCCATCATATAAAAAAAGACAAAATCTGGCAAGAATGTGGAGAAAGGGGACTCTTGATGGGAATGTAAATTTGTACAGCCACTGTGGAAAACAGTACAGAGGATCCTCAAAAAAAATTAAAATTAGAACTGCCGTATGATTCAGCAATTTCACTTCCAGGAATATATCCAAAGGAAATAACACTATGTCAAAGAGATACCTGCACCCCATATTCATGGTAGCATCATTTATGATAGCCAAGATATGAAACAATTTAAGTGCTGATTAATGGATGAATGGATAAAGTTGTATGTATGTATGTGTGTACACACACACACACACACACACACACACACACACACACACACACACACAATGGAATATTATTCAGCCATGAAAAGAAGGAAACCCTGCCGATTGTGACAACCTGGATAGACCTTGACAGCATTATGCTATGTGAAATAAGAGAAAGGAAAATACTGTATGATTGCACTTAGATGTGGAATCTAAAAAACCACCACCACCAAACTCATAGAAAATGAGATCAGTTTGGTGGTTACCATAGGCTGGGGGGAGGGAACATTGGAGGAAGGGGGTCAAAAGGTACAAACTTCCAGTTATAAGAAACAAATACTAGGGATGGGATGTACAACATGATGACTTATAATTAACACTATACAAGAAAGTTGTTAAGAGAGTAAATCCTAAGAGCTCTTATCACAAGGGAAAAAGATTTTTTTTGTATCTGTATGTGATGATGACTATTAACTAACCTTATTGCGAAAACCATTTCACAGTGTAAGTCGAATCACTATGATGTACACCCTAGACTGATTCAGTATCTCTGTAAAACTAGGAGAATTTAAAAATAAAAGTTACTCATAGGAATAGCACTCATTCATGATTTAAAGGGGCTTTCCTTCTCTGATGAGTTCTTGTCTAAGTAAGTCCCAGGGCCCTGTAATTGTCAGTAACCACGGATCACCCAGGTCTCTCCTACCAGCTCTGCAGCAAAGCCCGGTATGTAAGCCCTCTTCTCGGTCTTGGAGGTGATTAACCCTGAGTGTCTGACGCCAGCCGGGCCTCTTGTTCCCCCCAGGAGCATTCATACCTCGGTGTAATGAGGAGGGCTACTACAAAGCCACACAGTGCCACGGCAGCACGGGACAGTGCTGGTGCGTGGACAAATATGGGAACGAACTGGCTGGCTCCAGGAAACAGGGCTCTGTGAGCTGTGGTGAGTAAGGCCTTCCGCATCGGCCCCCCAGTGACCTCTGGTGACTTGTAAGTCCTCACTTCATAAGGCAGAAGAATTTTAGGAGGTAGCAGTGACCTACAGGAACCCTGAAACTCCAAGATTCTGCACAGCTAGCTTCCAAGGGGCAGGAACTCACCATGACTAGCGGATCGGACAACATTTTTTGACAGAAACTGTTACAGGAAAAGAGTGACTTAGACAAACCTCCCAGGGAGGCAGAAGCATCCCAGGAATTCTGGGGCTCATGTCAGAACAAAGCGTGTGGTCCAGGCCACGCAGACTAACCCCTCAGGGCAGGGCTGCTCCCATGTTCAGGAAGCCACCTGCAAGGGTTTGCCCTTCAGTCAGGTCACGGGCAAGGGAACCCCTCACATGGGTCATGAGGCATAAGCAGAAACTGACCCCTGGTCTTTTCTTCATTCTCAATGTTTCAGAAGAGGAGCAGGAAACCTCCGGGGATTTCGGCAGCGGTGGCTCCGTGGTCCTGCTGGATGACCTGGAGGATGAGCGGGAGCCGGGACCAGCACACCGACCGGGGCAGCCGAGGGTGCACACCCGGGCCGTGGCCGAGGACGAGGAGGACGAGGAGGACGACGAGGAGGACGGCGTCGGGTACCTGTGGTAGTCCCCGCGAGGCAGAGGACACGAGCTTTGCACACAATTGCAAGTCACTTCCTGTTCCCGCATTTGTATCTAGGACTCCACAGCACCAAGGTTTCTTCTCCATTGTCGCTCTCTGTTCCTGACCTAAGGTTTGGAAGACACCTCCTTGTCCCCAGAGCATCCCGGTTTTGCATACGGTTGTGTGGGAAGAAGGGTGTTGAGTTTTATTTTTCAGACAGGGGGATGGCTGGCTGAATGAGAGCATCCTTCCCTCCCAGGAGATTTTTGCAACGAGCATGTGATTGATGTGGGATTCTGACCGTGCAGGGAGCCCCCCACCCTCTAAACGTCAAAGACCCTATTTGATGACCCACACTGGTGGTCATTCCAGCATGGTTCCCAGCCTTACAGTGTCTAAGTGCTTTTCTTGTGTCCTGTAGATGTTGTGGAAAACACACCACACTGTACCTTTCTCCCCACCACCCCTGGTGTTTACTATTAAAAATTAGTTTTTCATATCACTCTATCTGGCTTCCTATAAACAACAGCCTTAATTCAGTCAAGAGTCCCTTAGGGGAACTGATTTCATGAGGAAGTGGTGTCTGGAAGCTTCTCGCTGTACATGCATAAACATGTATGTACAGAAGAGACTGGGTGTGTGCGCCTTGCAAGTACACAAATACACACACCTCAGCAAGTGTTTGGGTATCAAAAACTCATTTGACAAAACAATTATAACTTTATCGGCTTGTCCAGACCTGGAACACAATTTCTGGAATAGAAATTTGTATCGAAGTCCCTTTTTGCACTAACAGTTGGACCTTGTAGCCCGCAGGCTGAGGTTTCTTCTCCTGGCAGCAGCAGAGTTACTGGAAGCCTCTGATTTGTATAAGCCTCTGTCCGCCTGAACCGCTTTCCTTGCAGAAGCCATGAGACTCCCACGTGGGCAGCGTCACAAGCCATCTCTCTCATTCCAGCTCAAAGCCCCCAGGCCTGGCTGCCGCAGGTCCCTCCCTTCCCTACCTACCTCCTCAAGGGCTTTTTCCAAGGCACGTACACACACCCCTGGGCTGAGAAGACAGTACCACAGTGTTCCTTAGCAGAGAAAATTCAAGATTCTTATTGTTTTGTTTTTACCCCCTTGCTGCCCACAAATCATGCTGAGGGTACACGAGCTACACAGATTTGATGTCACTCGTCATTTGTAAAGAATCCCAGGTGGAGGCTTGGAAAGAACTGCATGGTAGCTCATGGAAGCTAGGGTTGGATTTTTCAGAGCTAGTTCTGGCCCCATTCCTTCACCGACACAAGTGTCAAGATCCTGATGAAGAAAGCCCTTCACTGTTGCGTCTCTTTGCCCTCAGTAAGCTTGTAATTGTCTCCAAATTTGGTAGGGCCATCCTCTCTCTCATCTTTAGGATTTCTCTCCTTCCCTATCATGCTGGCCGAGATGTAAGTACCAAAGAGTAGTCTTCAAAGTGGCCCCATTTAATTTAGCACTCGCCCTGAAGCTCCTGCCCCACCTGGTCTCCACCTACCTGCCAGCTACCCAGCAAGCCTCTCTGGTTTTTCTCCCCCTCCCCATGAGCTCCAGCCAGTTCACAAAACGACCAAATAAACTCAGGCGAGAAATACATTCAGCCAAACCAACCATTTGTTTGCACTCTACCAACCAGCCTCCAACCAGGATTTTCTAATCCTCGCGTTGGCCAAAGTGGCATTATCCCTAGAGTCAGTCTCAGATGGGAAAATGAACATACTCGATACAGCAAACTCCTTCTGGCCTCAATATGCATATAAGTACAACCAGGACCCAACTGTAAGGGAGACCGCAGGCAAGCTCTGTACTGGGATCTCAACTCCCTCACTTCTATTTCAGTTTTTTTTTCCCCTCACTGAACAAAACAAATCATAATTTAGAAAACAGGTGCTTAATTGCAGCTAAATCATAGTAGAGTATAAAAAAGAATCAAGACATTACAAAGTCTCAGTTTAGACCATCAAAGAAAACTATTGTTACTGTCTCCTCTGAGCTTGGAAGAATGCACAAGAGAACAAATTAAAATCGACAAATTGATTTCACTTGAAGAAACTTCTAGAAACAGAATGAGCCACCGATTTTAATTTGCCTAATTATCTTACAACAAGTGTCAAATTAAGATGACACTTCAAGATCCTTAGCATTAACTTAATGACGGAGGAGAGTGCTCAGTAGTCAATTTCCAATAAGGTAATGAGATGTTCATTTTCGGAGATATTCTAAGAAGATATTTTGATTCATTAAGATATTAAATAAAAAGCCCTCCTAAGACTGGAACCCAAAATCAATGGAGCAACATTAACATCCCCTTGACGTGACATTAGATTTTTTAATGGTTTTTAAGTAACTTTTCACAAGTACTAAAGATGACATTTTTAATTACCCTAAAAGAAGTTGAATTTTGTTTTCCATTTTTTCAGTAAGACTCCTTTAGCTAGTGACTAAGGATACATAAAAATCTTGATTAAAGAAAAAACTACTTTGACAATGCATCCCCTTGTTTGAGACAGGTATTCAGATGAATCCTCACTCGACTTTCAGAACCGCCTTAGTGAACAGTTGTATGCTTACTCCACAAATGGTTGTTTTATTGAATATCATTTTCTTGGCATCCAACTTTGGTCCCCGAATTTTCTGCCACCATGGTTGTCTGCTCTATTAATGTCTTTTTGCTTCCACAATATTCTAGGCATGGGAATGCCTTGGTACTGAATTTGAAGTTTTGTACCAGTTTCCCCTTTATGCCCATTTCCCCATGCCGACATTTGGCCAGGTCTGCCCCAGGATGCCACTCACACTTGTTTTTACCTTGACCACATTGTACAGTAACATCCAAGAACCCTTTCTACAGTGGGTGGTTTGGTCTTTTTATACCTTTTTCTCAAAGTCACAGATGTTTGTCCCTGTTCAGTGTGTAACCTTGTAATAAGGTCCCACCAAATCCTGAGCGTCACTTTGTTGTTCCTATTGTAGATGAAATAGTGAAGTAGAAAAACCCAGTAAATTCTGAATGCTTTTCCATGTAGACTTATCTGGAATGTGAACATGAATCTTTGGTTAATAGTATATGCTTAACTGTAGTCCTGAGTAGGTGCATTTCTGTCTTGTCTCAATAAATTTTAATTTGTCTGCAATGTTTGAGTGTGTCTATTTGTTGCCTTTGGATGTGAACTCACAAGACCATATCCACACATGACCTCTTGAGAACAGTATGGGCAGAGGGGCCAGCCAATGAAGAGCCCTCCTTTAAGGCTTCTGTACCTGGTCGGGGTTGTTTGGGGGGGTGGGGGGGCACCTGTGGGTGTTCCCGCCTGCCCTGGACCCTCTCAGCACACCTTGGCACATGCATGCCTTGTGTCCACTTAGTCTAGAACCATTGTTATCACCTGGCTCCCCTTTTTGCTGCCGTCACCTCTCTCCGGCTTCAACTTTGTTACTTAGGCCTCACTTATCTGATTTTGCTGCCTTCATCCTGTTTACAGCCTAGAGCTTTTTCAATTCTTATTTCTCCTGTCAGTTGTTCTCCACTTCTGCAGAAAAACACCTCCCTCCTTTACATGGGACTCTGGGCTCACCTCAGCTCAAGGATTAACACACCAGATGCTTGTCAAATATCAGAAAGCATCTAAATTGGAACAGGAACTATTTCTTCCCACCTTTATCCACATTCATGCCAGCATGCCTGTGATTTAATTATACCCTAAGTGAGTAATTTCGCCATGAGCTGAGGTAGAAACTATTTTATGGATAATCCCATTCCTTTACCCCATGGATCGATTTTACAGACAATTTATAAACTGACAGTTCAAGGAAAAGATGCATCACAAGTCCACAAATGAATGTCAGTAGAACAGCAGCCAATATGATGCCTCCAGGATAGTTACAGGGTACATTAAAGAGAAGGTTGGTGTTTATGGACATATCCCAAATTCCTCTTAAGTCAGCACAGTTGTACAGGTCAAATTCATATTTTTTCTCAAGTTGTGACCTCCTGGATACCACTTTGGTCCATTACTGAAGGACTGAAGGAGGACTCGAAGCCAGTTTCCCAGCATGGGCGAGGTCACAGCACCTTCTCACAGTGCTTAGGCAGTTGTAAGAGTTGTTTTGATAAATTGATTCAAGGAAAGAGGAAGATTTCAAACTTTATTCACTCAACAAGACTACAGATTTATTAGTAGACTTGAAAATGTATGTATATGTTGGATGGATAAAGGCCGCTATAGGCAGGCACCACATTCAGTTCTAGGAATATAACTGTAAATAAAACCTGGTGCCTGCTCTGTGAAGTTATGTCCTTGAAAACAACAGACCAATACATAACTGTTACAGTATAGGTTGATGGACATCATAATTGATACTATGGCTGCCATGTTAAAGCTTGTCTTTCTTGGGTTCCTTTTATCTATCATTCCCTGGTTTTCCTCTTACCTCTCTGGCCATTTCCTTTGGGTCTCCCATATGTCCTTTTAGGTCTCCCATATATCCTTTTGTTCAACAAGTCAATATCAGCATTCCTCAGATCTGTGTCACCAGCCCCCTTCTCAATGTCATGTGGTTTCTTTGGACAGCCTTATCTATATCGTTGGTTTCAACCACCTCTATCTTGAGTGTAGGTTTTGACTTCCACTCCATTCTGAAACAATCACCTGCCATTCAGCTAATTCTACTTGAATTTCTCACTGACACTTTAAAACCTTAAAAATCAAAATAATAGAATGAAACAGAATGATTATGCCTATGACAATAGGAATCAGCAAGGCTTTTGTAAACTTAAGTCCTAACAAATATGAGCCATAAAGAGAAAGACTGATAAATTTCTCTCCATCAAAATTAATGTCATAAACAAACTTGAAACATAAGAGAATAAAGAAGATACAAAACAGGTGAAGGATTAGGATATAATTTTTTAACTGCTACAAATCCATAAGAAAAATACAGCCAATGGATTAATAGAGAAAAGATAGAAACAAGTGATTCATAGAAGACAAATGACAAGAAAATTATGCCTAACCTTGCTTGTGATCAGAGAAAAACAAATTATAGCAAGGAAATACTAATTTTCACTCAGAAAAAAAGTCTCGATCATGTCAAGTATTGATGAGAATATTTAAACAATACTCTTTATACTCTACAACCAGAACAGCCATGTGAAAGGCATTTTGGCAATAGCTACCAAAATAAGCATATATACCCGAGGGCCCAATAATTCTTCTTTGCAGTAACTATACCTAAAGGGAAAAAATATAGCACTAATGTACATAGATATGTGTAAAAGTATAACCCATTACAGCATCATTTGTTAGGAAATCTGGGACAAAATTAAATATCCATCAGTGGGCACACTGGGCGATGCTATACTCTGGAATACTATACAGTAGTAAAAAAGAATGAAGTAACTTCATAGACACTAGCCTAGCAAAACTTCAAGGATACCAGTTGTATGAGAAAAAACATCAAATGAAATATAGAGTCTGAAATATATAAATATCCAAAAGGCAATATTATCAATTTTCTCCAGGTAATCATAGAAATGTACAGAACAAGGCTTGAAAGGACACACACCAACCTGGTAGTGGTGGGGACTTCTAAGGGAAGGACTGGGATAGGATCTGATGGCCAGTGGGGGCATCAACCTCATAAAAACTTTAGAAAACTTATAAAAATACATAAAAACTTTTGTTTTTTATAACAAAAGTGAAAACCACTGTAATTATAACAAAATACTTATAACAAAAGCAATATACTGATAAGCTTGGGATTTAACAATCAATAATTTAAAAATAATTCATCAGTTTCCTCTTTCAACTTTCTCCCCTGACATTCCTTTACTTCAGGAATGGTACCTTCATGTATGCCCTTCTCCCCAACTCCCAACTTGTAATAAATCACTAAGTTCTGTCAATTCCTCTTTCTAAATATCTTTCTCTGTATCTCCCCACCACTATCATGGTTCTGACCATTGTCCTCTTTGTTGGCTGTCTTGGGATATTTTTTTAACTAGTGACTTTATCTTTGCCCTGCTGTGCTCCAATCCCATGTGCTGCAGCTGTCAGAGTGATTTATTCTCAAGGCAAATATGATCATGTCACCTCCCCAGCTTTTCAAGGTTCATTTCAGGACCAAATATAAACTATGTGCTTGGCAAACAAGCTCTATATAATTCACTCCCTTTGTACTTCTTTGTCCCCTTGCACTCATCCCTTCTCAAATTCTATTTTTTTCCTAAGCACCCCCACCCTTCTTCAGTCTCTGTATTCCTGATAGTTCCTTTACCTGAAATGCCCAGGGGACTCAGCCCAATCACTGCTCCTCTAGGAACCCCTATCGGCTGCTCCCAGGAGAACCAGGCTTTCCTCCTCTTTTCATCTAGCACCCTAGGCGTATCTCCAACACAAGTGCTTGGTAACTGCCGAGTCCAATTCGCTCAACAAATATGAGCCTTAAAAAGCAAGAAACGGAACACAACGGGCCTAGGAAGCGCAAAACCCTCAATCTTCCCACCATGAGACATTAAAAGAAAACAACAAACAAAAACTAAGAAAACAAGAGTTCTATAAAAGTTAAAAGATGAGAGCAACCAAGTGAATACCCAATCAACACAAAAAGCCACATTTTAAATGATAAGCAATTGCACAGTATTTTTACTTGCCCTAGACCACTCCCTCTGCAGTGCAGCATGATCGTGATCTAGAGGCAGTGAAAGCCCATTTCCCGATTCCATCCTATGCCAGAGAGAATAGAGAAGCTGCTCCCTCCTCAATATTCGAACCTCTCTGGGGGCTGCCTACCCATCTGGGGTCTCTGTTACCTAACTCAAATCTCAGAGAGGGAGAAACAGCAGGCACTGCTCATGAAAGCTGCAGGGAAATCACCCACCTGAAAATGCCCGGGACAAGAGATTACAGGTAAAGAAACACAATAGAGCAGCTAAGGCTCTGAAGAGAAGCTGAAGAGAGAATCTCTGGAAAATTAAGGAAGTCAAAAGCAGCTGTGTACATGGGCAAAAACTTGAAAGCCACACACATGTCCAGGCAAGATGCATGCTGAGACAAGACACATGAGAAAACTTTACATCTTCACCTTGGACTAATCCCAAGCCTCAGCCATGCCAGTTAATTGGTGAAGGACTGCCTGTCACACAACTAGTCGGCAAAGACTAAGAGAGGTGGATTTTTAAAATCAAGTGTCCTATTTTTTTTAGGGTATCATTGATATACAATCTTATGCTCAGATTTCACATGAACAACATTGTGGTTACTACATTCCCACTATTATCAAGTCCCCACCATGTACCCCATTACAGTCACTGTCCTTCAGCATAGTAAGCTTCTCTGTGTTATACTTCCTTCCCCTTCCCCCCACCCCATAAACAGAGAGAGCAATTGTAAAAATAAATAGAAATTCAGTAAGAAATAATGATTCCAGAGCTGAAAAATACAATAATTAAAAATAAAAATAAAGCAGAAGAGTTTAACAACACATTTTGAGCAGGCAAGAAAAATAAATGAGTGAATTGTAAGATATAACATTGGAATTCTCAAGTCTGAGGAGCAGAAAGAAAAAAAATAATGAAAAAAGTGAACAGAACCTAAGGAACTTACGGATCACCATGTGATGGACTAATATATATAAAGGGAGTCCCAGAAAGATTTAAAAAAAGGAGCAAAGAGATACTTGAAGAGATGCTGGTTGAAAATGTTTCAAATTTGAGGGAAAACATGAATTTTTACATCCAGGAAGCTCAATAAACTCAGGGTTTTTTATCCAAGTGTGATAAATCCAAAGAGACACACATCAAGGTACATAATAATTAAATTGAAAGTCAAAGATAAACAGAATCTTGAAAACAACAAGAGAAAAGTGACTTTCTCATGATAGGGATCCTCAGTAACATTTTCAGCCAATTTTCCTGCAGAAATCTTGGAAGCCAAAAATGAAATAATTTAAAGTGTTGGGGGTAAAAAAAAACAAACAAACCAGTCAACAGAGAATTCTGTAACTGAAAAAATGTCCTTCAAAAATGATAAGAAAATTAAGATATTTTCAGATGGACAAAAGCTGAGGGTGTTCATTACTACTAGATCTTTTCTACAAAAAATGTTAAATGGAGACATTCAGGTTGAAGTGAAAGGATGCTAGACAGTAACTCAAATCATTATGGAGATATAAAATTCTGTGGTATATGTAAATTCTTGGGCAAATATAACAAATAGTACTGTTATAATTTTGGTTTGTAGACTTTATTTTCTAAAGTATTTAAAAGAAATACATAAAAGTCATTATAAATCTATGTTAATTGGGTACACAATATGTAAGGATGTAATTTGATATCAATAACATAAAGGGGAGGAATGGAGCTGTAAAGGAATAGAATATATTTTTTTGTATGTAATTGAAATTTAGTTGGTATCAACTTAAAATACATTTTTATAATCTTAGGATATTATATGTAATCCCTATTATAACCACAAAACAAAAAAATTATAGAATATTTGCAAAAAGAAATGAGAAGGGAAGCAGTAATGGAAGAAAAGAAGGACAAAAAAGTCCGTAAGACACTCAGCAAATGATAAAATGTCAAAAATAAGTTTTTCTTTATCAGACTTCTCAAGTGGCATAGATCAGCAGAATGAATAAAAACCATGATCCAACTATATGGTATTTACAAGAGACTCACTTTATATAAAATGACAAAAGTAGGTTGAAATTGGAAGGATTGAAAACAGTATTACATTCCATGAAAACAGTAACCAAAAGAGACCAATGGTGGCTATGTTGCTATCAGACAAAATTGACTTTAAGTAAAAAACTCTTTCAAGAGATGAAGAATAGCATTATAGGATGATAGAAGGGTCAATTCACCAAAAAGAAACAATTACAGATATATAAGCACCAAAAAAATCACAGCTCCAAAATAGAAGAAAATATTGATACACTTGAGAAATAGACAGCTCTACAATTATAATTGGAGACTTCAATAGCTCACTTTTAATAATGGATAGAACTAGACAGAACATCAGAAAGAGAAAAGAAGACCTGAACAGCACTATAAACCAACTGGACTTAACAGACATATATAGAATACTCTATCCAACAAGAGCAAAATATGTATCTTTCTTAAGTGCACATTAACATTCTCCAGGATAGACCATGTGTTAGGCCACAGAACTAGTCTAGTCTTATTATTTGAAGACTTAAATTATATAAATTTTAGAAGATTGAAATCATACAGGTATCTTTTCTGAGCACAATGGAGTGAAACTAGAAATCAGTAACAAAAGGAAAACCAAAAAATTCAGAAAAGTGTGTAAGTTGAATAAAATACTCCAAAACACCCAATAGGTCAAAGAAGAAATCACTGGGAGATTAGAAATAATCTCCCAGTTACCTAAAGGTAACTAACAGTTACCAAAGGGAAAGGGACTGGGAAGGGTAGGTGGGAAGGGAGGGATAAGAGGTTAAGTGAAAATGAAAACAAACATATCAAAACTTAAAGGTATAACAACAGCAGTACTAAGAGGAAAAATGTATAGCTGTACATGCTTACATTATAAAAAAAAGATCTGAAGTCAACAACCTAACTTTACACCTTAAGGAGCTAGAAAAAGAGCAAGATAAACCCAAAGCTAGGAGAAGGAAGGAAATAAAAATAAAATAAACAAAATAAAATAGAGAAAATCAACAGAAATAAAAGCGTTTTTTGCAAAAAGATTAACAAACTTAACAAAATTTAGCTAGATTGTAGATTGACTAAGAAAAAAAGAGCGGAAATTCAAAGTACTAAAAATAGAAATGTAGTGGGGATATTACTACTGACTTTATATATATATATATAGGACTACAAGAGAGCATGGAAATAATTCTATGCCAACAAACCAGATAACTTAGGTGAAATGGACAAATTCTTAAGAAACATGGAATCTACCAAGACTGAGTAAGTAGAAAATATGAATAGACCTGTAAGTAGTAAGGTGATTGAATCAGTAATTAAAAACCTCTGAACAAAGAAAAGTCCTGGAACACAGAGCTACACTGGTGAATTTTACAAAACATTTAAAGAAGAATTAACATCAGGCCTTCTCAAACTCTTCCCCCAAAATCAAACAGGATGGAATACTTTCTAACATTCTATGAGGCCAGCATTACCCTGATACCAAAGCCATACAAACTCACTGCAAGAAAACTATAGACCAGGGATTAAGAACGTGTGGGTAGAGGGCTTAAAGATGGCAGCATAAAAGGCAGAAATCTCCTCCCAAAACCACAAATAATATGAAAACACAGCAAATACAACTAATCCTGAAAGAGCAACAGAAAAGAAGGCTGTGGCAGACTGCCTACACCTGGGGAACAGAGCAGACCTCATGGGAAAGGGCAACGTACCAAAGCCATGATCTGGTGAGACCCAAGCCCTTCTCCAACCCCAGCTCACCAGTGGGAGGGAGGGAAGTGGAGCAGGGAGGGGGTGAAGGCCTAGGACTGCTGAACACCCAGACCTGGAGATCTGCCCTGGGAACACAAACCTACATTACATGGTGCTCTGGAGATTAGTGAGGTTGGAAAGCTAAGACAGGCGGAATTCTTAGAGAGACTGAGATTATAGCCACTTGTGGAGACAGATGCCCACATCCACCATTCTGGGACAAAAGAAAAGCAGGCACTCTGAGAGACTTCCTAACAGCAAGAAGGCTGCTTAAGGGGCAAGGATTGCAGAGCTTGCTGGTCAGGAGAAAGGACAGGTGGACAAAATTGTCCTGGCACACTCAACTAAGTAGGTTGGGAACTTTTAGGAGCTTCAGGTGCTCCAGCCCCCGGCTAGCAACACAGCTACGAGGCCCCATGCCACAATATGCAGCCTGCTGCCACTTCTTTCAAGCTGGCACTGGCTTGCAAACTAGCTGCCCCCACTTTTGTGCCAGGCCAGCCAGATGGCAGCCCCACTTATGGTATCTACAAGTGCATAGCATAGAGGCTCCTTCCTGCAAGCTTGACCCACTGGTCCAGGAAGTGGAGGCAGGTACTGCAGCCGGGAAGCAGGAAAGAGCTCTTTCCTTCTGGCAGGCACAATCACCGCTCGTATGTGAAGCCCACCATCACTCCAGGGGCTGAGCAGCTCAAGAGAATAGGGCTTCTGGGTACTAGAGGGTGCCACCTACAAATATGAAACATCAAAGCACTATTTACAATAGCCAAGACATGGAAGCAACCTAATTGTCCATCAGTAGATGAATGGATAAAGAAGATGTGGTACATATACACAATGGAATATTATTCAGCCAGAAGAAGAGAACAAATCCTACCATTTGCAACAACATGGATGGAGCTAGAGGGTATTATGCTCAGTGAAATAAGCCAGGTGGAGAAAGACAAGTACCAAATGATTTCCCTCATTTGTAGAGCATAACAACAAAGCAAAACTGAAGGAACAAAACAGCAGCAGACTCACAGACTCCAAGAAGGAACTAGCGGTTACCAAAGGGGAGGGTGGTTGGGGAGGGAGGAAGAAGGGGATTGAGGGATATTATGATTGTTACACATGGTGTTGGGGGTTCATGGGGAAGACAGTGTAGCACAGAGAAGACAAGTAGTGACTCTGTGGCATCTTACTATGCTGATGGACATTGACTTCAGTGGGGTTTTGGTGGGGACTTGATAATATGGGTGAATGTAGTAACCACAATGTTTTCCATGTGAAACCTTCTTAAAAGTGTGTATCAGTGATACCTTAATAAAAAAAAAAGAAAACTATAGACCAACATCCCTTATGACTATTCATGTAAAACTCCTCAATGAAATATTAGCAAACCAAATTTAGTAACATACTAAAAGGTTTGTAAACTATAACTAAGCCATTTACCCCTTGAACACAAGATGTTTCGCCATACAAAAAATCAATCAATGTAATGTATTACATTAACAAAATAAGAAAAAATTCACATGATCATCTCAATTGCAAAGAAAGCATTTGACAAAATTAAAAACCTTTTCATGATGAAAACACTCAAACTAAGAATGTAAAGAAACTACTTCAACATAGTAAATTCCATATATAAAAATCCCAGTGAACATCACACTCAAATGGTGAAAGACAAAGCTTTTCCTCTATGGTCATGAACACAACAAGGATCCTGCTTTTACCACTCCTAGTTAACATGGTGTTAGAAGTACTAGCCATAGCAATTAAGCAAGGAAAATACACATCCAAATTGGAAAGGAAGAATAAAATTATCTCTGTTTGCAAATGACATGACCTTGTACGTACAAAACCCTAGAGATTTCACAAGAAGAGCTTGTAACTAATAAAGGAATTCAGCAAAATTACAAGATATGGAATCAACACAAAAAATTCAGCTGTGTTTTTAAACACTAACAATGGACAATCTAAAAAGGGAATTAAGACAATTCCATTTACATTAACATGAAAAAGAACAAAGTACTTGGGAATAAACGTATACAAGGAGGTAAAAGACGTGTACAATGAAAACTATAAAACATTGCTAAAAGAAATTAAAGAAAACATAAATAAATGGAGCATATGGTATTCCTGGTTTGGAAGACTTTATAGTTAAGATGTCACTGTCATCCAAAGTGATCCATAGGTTCAACACAATCTGTATCAACATCCCAAAGATGGATTTTTTTTTTGCAGAAACAGATAAATCCACCCCAAATTTATATAGAATTTCAAGAGACCCTGAATAGCCAAAACAATCTTGAAAAAGAACAAAGTTGGACTTGCACTTCCTGATTTTAAAGCTTATTACAAATCTATGGTAATCAAACAATGTGGTTCTGGCATCATGACAGACCTAAAGACAAATGGAATAGAATAGAAAACCTAGAAATGAACCCTTATCTAATATGGTCAAATAATTTTCAATGAGGATGCTAATATCACTTGATGGACATAGAACATTTTTTTTCAACAAATGGTCTTGGTAAAAATTAATTCAAAATAGATCAAAGGTCCAAATTTAAGAGCTAAATTTATAAAACAGAAGAAAACAGAAGGGGCAAGCTTCATGTTGTCTCACAACAATTCTATAGGTAAATGTGGTTATTCTTCCTATTTTACTGAAAGTTCAAGCAGCATATCTAAAGTCACACAGCTAGCAAATGTGGCAATGTGAGGATTTGAACCCAGAATTGGAGGTCTCCAGAGCCCAAGTACTTAACTACTGTGCTGTGGGGCTGTGTGTTCTGCCTCAAAAAAGTAAAAAACAGGTAAGTAAAAGGTAAGCCCTGACACACACAATCACACACTCTGGACCTCTGGCAATATGTCAGTTTACAACATTTATCAACTCCCAGGTACCCAGCACTGTCTGATGAGGAATCGGACCTTGAAGAATTCATGATTTCTAAGCTAGAGCAGAGGACACACAGACAGCTGGGCAGCCTGGGCTCAGAGTTGAGTGAATAGGCTACGCGTCTGAGTATATGCCGGCACGAACTGAGAATTTCACTGGTTCCCTGTGATTCCTTAGGCGAGTCCCTTCCCTTTCTGGACCCCAGCCTTCTCACCTGTGCCATGAGTGGCTGGGCGGGCTTGTCCTGAGGCCCTCTGATTCTGTACTCACTGGCATGACAGCCTTTGCATCGTGTGTAATGGCTTTTCTGTGCATCAGACCTCACCCCTGGGTTAGCTGCTGATTTCCACGACTTTGAGGACAACAAAGCCTCATATATTTCTTAAACACCCAGATGTTGTCTATGGCACAGCTTCTCATAAATGGGGGTGGATTAAGATGAATTTTTCGAGGAATTGCTTTACCCTTGAATCACACACTGCCCTCCCCTCTCCTGCTTGATCTTAGCCTCCCCATGGTTTCTCCAGGTCCAGTTCTCAACGTCACAGCTCTTAGTGCCTCATTCACCACCAACTGCCGTATTTCACCTGTGGCTGAGTGGAGAAGTCATTTTGAGACTCTGCTCAGTCTCATTAGTTTACACATATATTCAGAGCTGACAAATTTTCATTATGGAAAAGCCAAGCTCTCAAACAGATGCTGCCCATAGGGATTAATAAGGGGAATGGTTATTCATTCTGCCACCTGACATTTTCTGCTGAAACTCCTGAGTCATTTTATATTTTAACAAAAAATTCACCAACAAAGAATCTTGGGTGAGCACCAAGCCAGGATTTAGGAGCTGGCGAACTTTAACCAATAGCAATGAAGCCACTTTCCAGAATCACATTTAATGTAATTACGCACATAATGTCACAGCCAGCTGGCCATGGGAGACAGCCATCCATTCCTGACACCAGACAGTATCTCCTCACCTGAAATCAACTGCATTCATCACTCCTAGGGGAATTTTGGGACACCCTGAAATCTTCCTTCCCCAATGTAAAACGTCTGGTCTGTCTATGGGTTCAGTCAGCCATGTCTGTTAACATGGAAATATCCCAGACCATTTTTGTTCAGAAGCCCATGGGTCCCCTTTTGCTACATAAATACACAAACTCCAAACTTCTCTTCAATGCACGAGCACCACAGGCACTGACCTCCTATTACATTGTAATCCTTTCCCTCAACCTGCTTTATTTATATCCTACAGTAAGTAGTGTTGTTTCTGGAACTCTCACTTCTTCCCATCTCTGTGCTCAACTGAAGTACATGCCTCATCCATGACAGCTTTGAGCGGGCGTTGTACCCACCTCTGATGGTTCCCCTCAGCCATCAGAAGGAACCACTTCTCTACTGCCCTGTAAAAACATAGCCCTGGGCCTTTGGGTGGTGCATTCTAAGGAATGTTTTCTGAACCCAAAATACTATAAGCTTCTAACAGGAAGTAGCAGGTCTGTTTTTAGGTGGCTTACACTGAACATAGTGCAGGACATATGCTCAGTAAAAATGCATAGTTACAGACCAAAAGAAACAGAATAAATAACTGGGGCCGATCATGGTTTGGAACCTCTGGTAAGGTTCCAAGGCTCAGAGAAATCTGTGGACACAAGAAATATAAATCTTCTTTGGGGGACAGATGAAGGAATGAACCCAACATTTTACAAATATTTGTTTTGCTCTTATTTTGTATTAGCTGATGGCTTCTTTTATGTTCCACTCTAGGAGCAGTGATACTCAGAGCAGAGAGAATTTCCAAACACTGGGGCCACATCTGTGGGAACAGCAGCTGCCAGATCTAGGACACTCAATATATTTTTGCTTCCACTCCGTCACCTCTGACCTGCAGTCTTATTTGTGCCAAATTTGGGCCTGCCCCTTCTGAGCTGAAGTAAAAGTGACAAGAGGGCATGGCCCCCAAATGTCCCTTCACTACCACTTGGCTGCCAGGTTACCCTGGGCCAGGACACTCTGGGGAAGCCAGGATGAGGCTTGGACTCTCAGGGACAAAACCCAACTCCCAAGCCTATAAGCAAAGGAATTCTCCAAACTATTTACTGAGTTCTAGGGCCAGCATGGTCACTAAGTCCAAAATATTCAAAGAAGGGTATGGATAGTGATACAAGGGGTTAAATAACAATTCAAGTGATCTCAACGTTTGGTAACAGGGCTGACGAGATGCTCAGAGAAAACTCTGTTACAGTATTTCTCAAAATATTAAAGAAAATTAAGTTACTCTCCTGATAGCTTAGCTATCAAGTCATCATTGATCATATATTGATCAATATATTGATTCCTTAATTGGCAGAAGAAAATAAAAAAGTGAAAATTTACAGGTTTAAGCTAACACAAGAACTAGATTGTGCTAATCTTTTGGTAGTCTGTAGCTGTATTTTAATAATCCGTGCACACAGGAAGTAGTAAGACTACATAGGTTTCAGCAGGATGGAGTTAAGCTCAGAAGCTTCAGGGATGCCAAGACCTTCAAATGGCAATGACCTCAGTGGATGAATTTATTACACACACACACACACACACACACAGAAGAAACTGGGGGAGGGGAGTACACATGCAGGTCTTGACCTTTGCTCACTATAAAGTAGAATGACAAAACATTCTCATGAGAATTTCTAACACAATCTGAATTTATAAGGTTTAAGGACAGAATTCACATTACTTTGTGGTCTAAAACCAAAGATCTAAGTCAAATTTAATGTGCTCCTAACAGAAGAAATATGAATCTTCTTTGGGGGACAGATGAAGGAATGAACCCAAATATAATAAAAGTAACAAATATATATAAAATATGGAGAAATATTTTTAAAAAACTTTAGTGTAAGGGAGAAAGCCCAGTGTAAGCCTAAATGAAGTTCCAGAACACTATAACACAGAAAAAAGGGTAAAAGCAATATTTAAATAGGTTAATAGGTTATAAATTTCAGGATTTTGGAAACCACAAACCTTAGATTCAGGAAACCCAAGAAATTTTAAAATAATTAAAAATCAATGAATTCCTAGACTCATCACAATCTACAGAACACCATGGACAGTAAAAACCCTTAAAAGCAGCCAGAAATAAAAGAAAGATTACCTTCAAGGGAAAAATAATTAGATCAATGACTCTCACACTCCAGTATGCATCAAAATCATCTTATAGGACTTTTTAAAATACATATTCCTGAGGTCCAGCTGCAGAGTTTGGATTTAGTAGGTCTTGAATAAAGTTGAAAAAATATATTTGTAATAAGCTCCAAAGTGATTTAGATGCTGCTGGTCTAGGGGTTACCTTTTGAAAACCACTGAATTAGACTCAGAGTAACATTATATAAAGCAATAGTGTAAGACAAAAGAAAATAGAATGATCCCATAACACAGAGAAAAATCAATATCAACCTAAAATTGATAATACCCAGGTAAACTATCTTTCAAGAATAAGTGTAAAATAAAGATATTGTTGGACAAAGAAAAACAGAGTTTATTACCAACAGAATTTCACTGAAATAACTTATAAAATATATGCTTCAGGAAGAAGGAAAATTACCCCAGAAGGAAGTTCTGAGATGGAAGAAGAAATGTAGAAACCCAGAAAATAGTAAATGTGTGTAAATTTAAACCAACATTAATTTTGCAAAACAAAAATTTTATTCTCTAATCTGTAGGGCTACAAAAGTTAATTTATAATTAATATCCTGGAATACAAAACCACAGAGGTCATGACTGCAATGATCAGATTTAAAACATTCTAAGATCCTTATTTCATTTAAGGAGAAAGAATACAAATTTATAAAATTTAGACTTGTAAAATGAAATATAAATTTAAAATTTCCAGTGCATTCACTGTAAGAACAGTATAAGAAATTATGGAATGAGATAAAAAGAAAATATATAACCGAAAGGAATTTACAAAATAAAAAAGACAGTAGAAAAGAAACCAAATATATCAGTAATCATAGTCAGTATACATGGAGTAAGCTCTCCAGTTAAAATATAGACAGTCATATTGGATAGAAATCAAGATTCAGACCCCTGCTGTATATGAAATACAGCTAAAATGCAAGGATTTACAAAAGTTGAATGGAAAATGATAGAACAAGTATCAAACAAATACAAACCAAAATTCTGTTATTATAGCTACATTACTTTCAGACCAAATAAAATACACCTTACAAAAAAGAAATTACTGAGATTTATAGGCTCACTATATGTATGGATAAAAATTTCAATTCATTCCCTCAAATATATTTAAGAGTCTACTTAAGTTCTAACTACTATTTTAGACAAGAGGGATACAATGGTGAACAAAATGGAAAAAAATGACAAGAAGTTGCAGAGACCAGCTCCACAAACCAGCTGAACCTGAATGGAGTGGAAAACAGTGAAAAATACAAGAAAAACATGGAAATCAAAGCTGGGCTCAGGAGGTTCACTGCCTATGGATGGTGGACAAGTGATGCAGTTTATTTTCTGACCACCACTTATATACACAAGCTCATAATGAGGTCACTTCTGTTTCTGGTGATCTCACTTTCCGGTGATATCACTCCCTGGTGCCCGGATCCTGTGATGTCACTTCTGGGGTGACGTCACATCTGGCCCTCCACAAGAAGTAAATTTAAAATCCTAAGTTTGTACATACCTAATAACATACTTCAAACCCAAAAGAGCAAAAAACTGAATGAACTACAATGTGAAATTGATAAATCCACTATAATAATAGGATATTTTAAAAACACACCTCTCTGATAAATCGAACTGGGGAATAAAGAGTAAGGCTATAAAAGAATTGAATGCCATGATTAACAGGTGGATTTAACAGACAAGTACAGAACTACATCCTACCTGGGAAAATACATGCACATAATCAGGCCATAAAGAAGAGCTCAATAAATTCAGTCATTAAATATCACACAGAACTCATTCTCTGAAATCAAAGTTAGAAAGCAATAACTAAAATGTAAATTTAAAAATCCATGTGTTTGGAATTTAGGAACAACTAATAAAATAGAGAAAAAAGATGCAATAGAATGGGTAAAAATGAATACATTTCAATTAATATTGATTATTTTGACCAGTTATCCAGAAAGAACAAAGAATGCAGGAAAAAATACAAATATGTAACACTAGGAATGAAAATGGGACATAACCACAGATGGAATAGAGATTTAAAAGCAGTGAAAATAATTATGAAATTTATGCCAACTAATTTGAGAACATAGATGAAATGGAAGACTTCTTGAAAAAATATAAACTACACTGGTTGACTCAAGAAAAAAATGGAACACTATTAAAAAATTATATAGTTAATTTTAGAAAATCATTTCAAGCTCAGACGGTTTTACAGAAGCATTCTGTGAAACAGTGAAGAAATTGAGTGTAATGTTGCATAAGTTTTTTCAGCATTGTAAAGAGGGCACACTTCCCAAATCCTTTTATGAAGTTAGCATAACCTTGACACCAAAACTGGAAAGGATATTACAGGACATAAGAAACTGCATACCAATCTCACTCATAAATATAGATGTAAAATTAATTTTTTAGAAAAGTGTTAATGAACCAAATAAAGCATTATAAAAGAGTAGCATAACACCAAGTATTAAAAGTTAGATTTACCTCAAACAAACCAAAGCGGAACCAAGTTAGGTTTACCCAGGAATGCAAGACTGGTTTAATATTAGAAACCATTAATCCATTTCACCACACTAATTAAGCAACTATGGAAGTCACAGGGTCTTATCAATATAGATAAAATATGCCAAATAATTTCATTTCTAGTTTTTAAAATAGTTTTTAAATTAGAAAACTAGAAGTAAAAAAACACTTCCTTAAAATCATAAAGAAAATTTCCCCCTGATAAAACATATATGGGTATACACACACACCTTCTATAAGAAATATCAGAAGTTTTAAAATCTGTAGCAAGTAAAGAATACCACCATCACCAGTATCACCAATTCTATCCAATGTTATATCAAGGGAAGTAACCTGAGCAACTAGACAACAAAAAGATACAGGGACCCGGAAAGAAGAAATTAAACTGTCATTATTTGCATATGATATGATTTAACTATACAGAATATCCCCCCAAGATATTTGCAGTAAATTATTAGAATTAA
This sequence comes from Manis javanica, assembly GCF_040802235.1. Classification (NCBI taxonomy): domain Eukaryota; kingdom Metazoa; phylum Chordata; class Mammalia; order Pholidota; family Manidae; genus Manis; species Manis javanica. Next base: position 84,327,592 of record NC_133169.1, on the reverse strand, counting down.
AAAGAGTTCATCCATTCATTCAACAAATAATTATTAAACACCTGCTATGAGCAGAACACTATTTTTGATGCTGGAAACACAGCAGGAAACAAAACAGACAAAAATCTCTTCTCCAACGTAGTTTACATTCTGGTGAAGGAAAACATAAAATAAACAAAGTCTTATCAATAGATACGATAAAATATACCAAAGGTTATTCTGTGCAGTTCAATCACATTATGTAACAATGGATGAACTCTTAATAATTTGAATAATTCATTGCAAATATCTTGGGGGGATATTCTGTGCAGTTCAATCATATCATATAAACTAACTAAATAAGAAAATTATATAGTATATTAGAAAGTAATATGTACAGAGAAAGAAAAATAGGATAGAGGATAAGTACTGGGGACAACCTGGAAAGCAAATGGTTTAGTAACCTAATGGCATTTCTATATCCTAGTGAATTCCTAGGAAATTAATAGAGACATCATTTAAAATAATAACCAAATATATGTTACCTACATAAAAGTAACTAAAAGATGTACCAAATGTATGTTACCTACATAAAAGTAACTAAAATATGTACCAAACTTTTTGGGAATGTATTAGCAAACTCTATTAGAAGATCTAATAAGTGAAATGACATCATATTCATAGGATGGGAGACTATAAAGATGCTTTTCTCCTCATATAGTTTCAATGCAATTCCAATCACTCCAAACTTTTATGAAATTTGATATGCCACTTCAAAGTTTTACGAGGAAGGGCCAAGAATGGACACATACTCCCGGAAAAAAAAAAAAAAACAGGTTTGGGACAGGAGGGTTGACTTACTCAGCCAGATATCAAGAATTATTATACAGTTAGAGTAATGAAAGCATGTGTAATAACCACATTAACTGATAATAGGACAGAGAGCCCTGTGGCAGAGCCACACATCAACGGACACTTGACATACCTCAAAGAGACACTGAAAAATCACTGGGAATGGAATATGGAATGCAGTAGAGTGCTAGAAAAACAGGGTATTCATTTGGACCGAAATGAATTTCGATTCCTACCTCACACCATGCTTTAAAGTAAATTCTAAGTGAATTAGAGAAGATAAGCCCATAAAACTTGAAGAGTATAGGAGTGAAACCACTCTAAATGGGTTAAATACATAAACTTTTTCCCTGGCTATTCAGCAGGCTGCTTATCTGGATCCACAAGGCCCTTGCTGAGAGAGCAGGGGGCTCCCATTGAGGAGCCAGCTGGAACTAGTTTCCAGGGCATGAACAGAACTCTAAAAGGACCTACAGTAACTTTTGCTTCATTGATATGCTAAGATCCCTGCCCAGGGTGGAGCTTACGTGCCATTTTTTAAACATATGACATATGAATAAGCATGGGGACAGGCTGCATCTGCGCACTAATAAGCACAGCCCCAGTCATACCAAACAACCTGAACACACCCCTCTCCTTAATGAGTAAACATGTAGCCTGACCCATTAAAGCTCTCCTTACGCAGTGCTTGGATGAAGCAGCTTTGAGCCAGACTCCTGTCCCTTTATTCAGCGGCCTGACAATAAAACTTTCTGCCAAACACCAGTGCCTTGGTGACTGTTTTCTGTTTGGGAGCAAACAGGCCCAACTTTTAACAGAGGAGACATGGGAACATTAATCATACCAGAAATTTTTGATACATTTGACTATGAAAGTTAATGATTTTTATTCCGAAAAGGGTTTTATAAGGGCTATGAAAAACCAAACCACAAATATGAAATGTTTATATGTGACAAAATTTTAGTATCCTGCCTTCAAGAATCACTAGACAGAGACAAGCGAACCAAGAGAAACATGGACAAGAGTGTTGGAGGGGACATCACTGAAGAAAACTAAATGGCAATAAACATATGAAAAATGCTTAGGAAAGTACAAATTAATCCTTTGAGATTCTGTATTTCTCCCAAATGGAGGAAATGAAAATACTAGAGATTATCGTGTCACTGAGAGCAAGGAGTAAACAGAGTTCTTATATACTGAAAAATACATTTTTGCATGAACTTTGGAAAACAATTTGGTGTTCTCTAGCAAAGGTGAAGACGTGTAGACAGCACAGCCCAGGAAATCCACCCTTGGGTGTATACCTCGGAAGAATTCTTTTTGGTCTACAACAAAAAGACATATTAAAATGTTCATAGATGGTAATGTAAAGTGGTGCATCCACTCTGCCAAACACTTTGGAAGTTTCTGACAAAACACGACATATGTTTACCATACAACCCAGCTATTGAACTCTTGGGCATTTATCCTAAATAAAAGTACGTTCACACAAAAACCTGTGTACAAATGTGCCCAGCAGTTTTATGAGCTGGCCCCAAACTGGAAACCACCCAAATGTCCTGTGCAGGTGGAATGGCAGAACATCTATGCCACGGACAACCACGTGGTAAAGCAGCAGCAGACCACTGATGCATGCAACAACTTGGGTAGATCTCAAAGGAATAATCATGCGTGAAAAAAAATAAGCCATCTCAAAAGCTTATGTCCTGTGTGATTCCACTTATGTGGCAGGTCTGGCATGACAAAATTATAGGGATGGGAAACAGACTAGTGGTCATCAGAGATTAGGAAAGGAGAAAGGGATGGAGGTGGCTGTTACTATAGAAGAGTGGCATAAGGGATCACGGTGCTGGAACTTTTTTTATCTTGACAATGAGATAAATTTCATAAACTAAATGTACTTGCATACATACAAGCACAGAAAACAGGTGAACCTGAATAAGGTAAATGGGTTACATCAGTGTCAGTTTCCTGGTTGTGATACTGGACAATGGTTATGCAAGACCTTGCCACTGGGAGAAACTGGGAGAAGGGCATAGAGATCTCTTTATATTATTTCTTACAACCTCATGTGAATGCACAATCATCTCAGAATAAAAAGGTTTGAAAATATTCACAGTAAAACTGTTTTAATGGTAAAAAAAAAAATCCTGCGTAAAATCTAATACACAGAAATCTGTTGCATTCCTATATATCAATGATGAACTAGCAGAAAGAGAAATAAGGAAAACAATTCCATTTATAATTGCTTTAAAAAGAATAAAATACCTAGGAATAAACCTAACCAAGGAGGTAAAAGACCTATACCCTAAAAATTACAAGACACTCATGAGAGAAATTGAAGAGGACACCAGTAAATGGAAATACATCCCGTGCTCATGGATAGGAAGAATTAATATGGTCAAAATGGCCATCCTGCCTAAAGCAATCTACAGATTCAATGCAATTGCTATCAAAATATGAACAGGATTCTTCAACAAATTAGAACAAATAGTTTTAAAATTCATATGGAACCACAAAATACCCCAAATAGGCAAAGTAGTCTCAAGAAGGAAGAACAAAGCTGGGGGATTATGCTCCCTGACTTCAAGCTCTACTACAAAGCCACAGTAATCCAAACAATTTGGTACTGGCACAAGAACAGACCCATAGATCAATGGAATAGAATAGAGAGCCCAGATATAAATCCACATATCTATGGCCAATTAATATATGATAAAGGAGCCATGGAGGGAAATGACAGCCTCTTCAACAACTGGTGTTGACAAAACTGGACAGCTACATGTAAGAGAATGAAACTGGATTACTGTCTAACTCCATACATAAAAGCAAACTTGAAATGGATAAAAGACCTGAATCTAAGTCATGAAACCATAAAACTCTTAGAAGAAAACATAGGCAAAAATCTCTTGAATATAAACACGAGCAACTTTTTTCTGAATACATCTCCTTGGGCAAAGGAAACAAAATAAAAAATGAACAAGTGGGACCACATCAAACTAAAAAGCTTCTGTACAGCAAAGGACACCATCAGCAAAACAAAAAGGCATCCTACAATATGGGAGAATATACTTGTAAACAACTTATCTGATAAGGGGTTAACATCCAAAATATATGAAGAACTCAAATGCCTCAACACCCAAAAAGCAAATAACCCAATTAAAAAATGGGCAGAGGATCTGAACAGAAACTTCTCCAAAGAAAAAATTCAGATGGCCAACAGGCACATGAAAAGATGCTTCACATCACTAATTACCAGGGAAATGCAAATTAAAACTACAATGAGATATTACCTCTCCCCAGTTAGGATGGCCAACACCCAAAAGAGAGGGAACAATAAATGCTGGTGAGGCTGTGGAGAAAGGGGCACCCTCCTACACCTTTGGTGGGAATGTAAACTAGTTCAACCATTGTGGAAAGCCATATGGAGGTTCCTCAAAAAACTAAAAATAGAAATACCATTTGACCCAGGAATTCCACTCTTAGGAATTCACCCGAAGAAAACAAGATTCCTGATTCAAAAAGACATATGCACCCTTATGTTTATCACAGCACTATTTACAATAGCCAAGATATGGAAGCAACCTAAGTGTTCATCAGATAAAGAAGAGGTGGTACATATACAAAATGGAATATTATTCAACCAAAGGAAAAAACAAATCCTACCATTTACAACAACATGGATGGAGCTAGAGGGTGTTATACTCAGTGAAATAAGCCAGGCAAAGAAAGACAAGTACCGAATGATTTCCCTCATTTTGGAGTGTAACAACAAACCAAAACTGAAGGAACAAAACAGCAGCAGATCACAGACTCCAAGAAGGGACTAGTGGTTACCAAAGGGGAGGACTGGGGAGGGTGAGTGGGGAGGGAGGGAGAAGGGGATTAAGGGGCATTATGATTGGCACACATGGTGTGGGGGGTTCACAGGGAAGGCAGTACAGCACAGAGACGACAAGTAATGACTCTATGGCATCTTCCTACACTGATGGGCAGTGACTGCAATGGGGGTGTGGGGGGGTCTTGATAACATGGGTGAATGTTGGAACCACAATGTTGCTCATGTGAAACCTTCATAAGGTTGTATATCAATAATACCTTAATAAAAAATATCTAGATGTTATTTTGGTAGGAGAATGAATTAATAAATCATGATACATTTGTGCACCAGAAAACTATATAGCAGGAAAATGAAAAAGGCACAGCTTCACATATCAACATAAGTAAATCTCCAAAAAGAAAAAATTGTAGGAAAAAGAAATTTCCAAAAGAGTTCATATAGTATGATACATGGTCAGGAATAGATAAAACTTAAGGGAATATTTTGATTAAGGATGCCTATATATGTGGCAAAATTATGAGGAGAAGCAAGAAAATGATAAATACTATATTCAGGAAAGTAGCTACGTCAGGATATTAGGAGGTGGGATATGGGATCAAAAAATAAACATAGGGGACTGATCATTGATTTTTGTGTATCCACCCTCTAGTGTGTTTTTTTTTACATTTTATTCACACATTATACTCTTGAACACATTCAATCTTTAATGAAAAGAACATAAGACAGCTTATTGGCATAGAAAGCTGCTGGGGAAAAAACAGTGCACATGAATGACCATGGAATCCATGAAAATATGTCAGTGCAACAAAATTCCAATCCAAAGTCCCATATGAGAAGGCATTAACAGAGCAATAAAGAATTTCTATTTCCTTTACACTGGGGATAGAAAAATGTGCACATGCATGCAGACACACACACAGAAACTTTGGCATTAGAACACTTAATTTCTTTCTAATACAATCAGTAAAACAAAAACTACATGCTTGCATATAATAGGGAGATGGCTGAAATATAGAAAAACAATATACGTGGTGATTTTGCACATGGGCAGTGCAGACTGTGGGTGTGGCCTTTAGTGCCACCATCCTCTAGCTGGGACCCTTGGGCAAGGATTTTCACAAGTAAAACAGGACGAATCCCACAATTCTCAAGTGTTTTGGTCTCAAGACCCCTTTGTTCTCTTAAAAATTATTAAGGACGTCAAAGATCTATTGTTTATGCAGATTATATCTATCAGTATTTCCTGTTTATTAATCCATCAATTAACATAAGAAAGCCATTACATGTTAATGTCAGAGACATGTTTTATGAAAAATACATATTCCAAAACAATACTTATGAGAAGAACATCACCGATCCACATATATGCAAATCTTTTTAAGTGTCTGATTTAAGAGAAGACACCTGAATTCTCAAATTTGTTCCAGCATTCAATCTGTTGCAATACATTGTTTTGGTTGAAATATATGAACAGAATCTAAGTTCACACAAATATGAAGTTGAAAACAGAAGGACTTTGCAGACCCCATAAGAGGTATTGGGAACCCTCAGGCATCCTTGGCCCACACCTTAACAACCACTAGACTAAAATGTTTCCAGTTTCAAGAGTGCACCTAAATATGTGTAACAAAATTCTGTTTTGTACACCAAATTGATACCGATTACAGAAAAAATATTTTAAAAAAAATGAAACTAGGTGTGTGTGCATGCCTGGGACATGGGGGATGAATTGGAGCATTCTAGCATAAAAAACTGGCAATGGCATAAAAACTGCCCAAGCAATATGAGGATGGAAGTCAAATCCTGCATGAAACAACGAACTGGGTGCCTAAGCACTGCCTTCCTGCCGGCCGTCACCAATGTCCTGGGGTCTTCTAGCTCTGCAGCCTCTGGTGCAGCTGGAACTCCTGCCTCTTAGACGTGCTCTGATTAAAATCCTAATTCTTGTACCGATTTTTCTAAATGGCAAAACTTCACCAAGGATGATTTGGGCCTTCAGGGGCCACTCTTGGTGACATTTAACTTGAACCAAACCATTCATTTGAGAGGCGCCTGGGAAAAGAAAGGGATTAAGATCCCACAAGCAGGATGAGCAGCGGTTTTTTGATTGGCTAGGCAGAGGTCTCCCGATGAGATTCTGAATGGATGACCACCTCTCTGAATGATTCTCTGGCCAAAGCTAAGGAACAGCGGCACACCTCAAGCAAGGACAAAGGAGACTCACTTCCCTGGGAAGCGCCCCCCTCCTGCCGTCCGGTTGCCTCTCGATACCCAGTCCTCCCTCTGCCCCACGGTCCTTCTGAGTCCTCTCCTTCCACACTTCCTCCCCTCCTTCCCCTTGTCCACACCCTCCACCTTTCCCCCACAACTTTACTAAAAACTGCACAATGCCAGTTGCCTGTAAAGATCCACCCCGTGAGCCAGGTAAGCAGGCAACTGCAGAACATAAGCCTTGGACCTGAGCTGAATTAAAAGCAGTAAAGATTCCCCTAAACCCGAACAAGATCAGCACGTATCAGAGAAGAATTTAGAATTTCAGGGGGTACAGAAGGACCTAGGATTGCCTGACCTGTCAAGTAGTGTGCATGTTGGTCAGAACCTCAAATGCCAACTCTTGGATGGCAAAAGTTGATGGATCTGGAAAGGGACCTGCAAGTGCTTCTTCCCACAGTAAAGCTGACAAGGTCAAAAAAAAAAAAAAAAGGGTGGAGTTCAGAAAAGTAAGTCGTCTCCTGAAACATTCCCTGCAAATTGACTGGAACAAAATTCAATCATGCAAACAGAGAAGATGAAACTATGGGAGATTTTCAGAATTGACTAGGAAATAACTTCAGACTTAAAGGAATTGCTGATGTGTCAGCAGCCCCTCCATCTGATTTTGTTGGTGGAGTTAAACCTGAAATTGAAGACTTCAGCCAAAAACAGAAATTAGAACTGGAAATAACCCTTGAGTACAAATACAACCTCTGGCAGAACATTCTGATAGGGCTTTAGGACAAAAATGAGACAAGATCCAGTGAAATTGGCCCTACAGGTCAACCCTTGACAGGCCCATGCCCCAACCACCTACCTACTGCCAAGGACACCTGTAGATACTGGTAACTAACAGAAGCGCACCACAGGAGAGATTGTCCCATCCTATGAAACCCCAAGACAAAGAAAAAAATCCCTCAATTAGGATCAATGAGGCTATTCCAGCAAGCAAGGGAGAAGCGTTCGGTATCCTGTCATACTGTTGTGACTTTGTTAAATTAACACTTGGCACGTCAGATGGTGAGCCTTAGTTCAATAAGGCCACGAGGGAACTGAAAGGGAAAGTTTATTACCGCAGGTCCTGGGGCAGGACAAGTGGCACCCTGAGGGACCGTGCTGGGAGGTCTACCCAGGGTGAGCACAGAGGGAGGCAGGACCTGGCCCCTTGCCCTTTTTAGTATCCCCATTGGTAGAGCACTTTAGGGTTCCCTGCTTAAAGCCAGGTTGGCCAATTCAATAAAAAAAGAGCTCGGTTTTTGTAAGCTCTGCACGGTCTAGTCAAGCACCCAAGGGGAAGCCTGGGGCCAGGAGAGACTTGATCACAAGGGCCCTGTGGGGATCATAAAAGGAACTTACTTTCATTTGTTGATTCTGCAGGCTATTATCTAGGGTCTGCACTCAATGGAGGGGCTAGTGTCAGTTCAACGCCCCTTCAGGCCACTCGGTCACCCAAAATACAAGCCAGGGCGGCAACATGACGGACAGTTTCACTAAACTCACATCACGTACCTAAAACACTCAAAGTGAATTAACTATAAACATATAGTCATCCTCATCAATTCCTGGTGCTATTCATGTTCAAAGAGATATGGGTGCCACTCTGCATAAAACCCTGCCGGCTTTGCTCAACTTTGACTTTGGAGTAAACATACCACACAGGTGGTGAGTATATTGAGTATATCGTGTATCACCATGGATTCTCCCTGTCGCCAAGTCCTTAACCTAATGCTTGGGTCCTTTTTCCTACTGAGATACCACACCTTTGTAAATTGAATTGTAAAAGAAAATACACACCAGAGGGATTATTTCTTGAGGTTCTAAAAGATTGCTCTAGTCATAATGATGTAGGGTCTGCTCTGGATAAACCTTTGCTTCCTCCATTATATTTAATGCATACCCCAAAAAAGGATTTTGATTCTACCTGACACTTTATGGGCTAAAAATGTCACATACATATGCAAAATAGTTGGAACAGGATCTATAAAAGTTCAAAGAGATCCTACCACACCATTACCTAAGCCTCCCCATATTTCTTTAAGCCAGAAGCAGAGGCATCAGACCTACTGGGGAGATTTTTATCCAAAGGTCCTTTCATATCACATACTAATCTTTGTAATACTTCCATCCTGCCAGTAAAGAAAACCAAGTGGATGGGGATATCTATTTGTTTGCGACCTCAGAACCATAAACAAAATCGTTACCCCTTGCTTCCCCAGGGGTATCTAATCCAAATACCACCCTGTCCTCAATTCCTCCTGAAGGCCCTGGCCTCACTAGAGTGAATCTGTGCTTTGCTTCTTTCAGGGTGCCTGTAGACCAGGGTGGTAAAACTCTTCTGCCTACATCTGGGAAGGTATATCTAGACAGTCATGTCCCAGGGGTTCACTGAAGCCCCCTTCTACATGTCCCAGGTCCTCAATCAAGACTTAAAAGATCTAACCTCCCCTTGTGACTCAGTTGTGGTACAATATGTAGATGACGTCTTACTTTGTTCAGACAACAAAGAAACCTATGACAAGGGTGCCATTTACTTGCTTTGCCTTAGCAAAAACGGGACATAGTTTCAAAAGACAAATTTAAATTCTGCTGAATGAATTATTTCAGGCATGACCTAGTTAAAGAGGGAAAAGCCCTCTCTCCTGATGGACCAAAGGCTATTCAAACATATCTTAGACTCCTCACAAATGACAATTGAGGGGACTTCTAGATTTAACTGGATATTGCAGACAATGGGTGCCATTTTTTTCTAAGATGGCAACACTTCTTTATGAACTGGCTAAGTCCTCTGTAAGAGCCTCTCCGCTCTGACAGCTCAGATGTGAGCTGGCTGTAGCCTGGAGGAGGCTCTTCAGCAGCCTCCCTCCCCTAACTACAGAAAGCTGTTTCGTGATCTCGTGTGTGAGTGAGCTGGACAAGCCCTTGAGGAGTTAACCTCAGGGGAGCCATCAAACACAGGTGGCATGGTATAGCCTTCTCCTTGACCCAGCAGCCAAAGGCCTATTATTTCCCTTGCCAAAGGGCAATAGCTGCCACTTCAAAACCTGTTGACACTTGTGCAGAACCAGTTTCCCACTTGACATCTCAGGCCCTTACGCAGTCTAGACAATACTACTGACTGATAACAAACAGGCTTTTCGGCCACCTCCCATATCAGAAGGGGGGCCTCATCATCGTCATGACTCAGGGAAATTTCGGTATCTTGCATAAATTTATTAGAGACTTCTACCAAGAATCTCAGCCTAATGCTCTTTGTTGACGGATCATACCTCAAGACTGAAACTGGAGGTCATCGAACAGGATATACTATCACTAATCTAAGTTCTCCTTTAGAGTATAGACCTCCACCTGAGGTACAATCAGCCCAGACGGCAAAGCTTATTGAACTTACTAGGGCTTGTCAACTAGCCAAAGACCAGACAGTAAATGTACACTGACAGGAAATATGCTTTTGAGTAGTGCACAACTTTGTAGAGACCAAGGGCAGGCTGCCCTAAAGGTGCGCTAGTGTGACATGCAGATTATTTTGAGCTAAAAGCCATCAAGGCCCAAAAGACTCAGGAAGACACTTTGACCTCTGCCCCACCCCAAATGGCAGACGAAGATTCTAGATGCAGGACTGCTCCGGGAGGAGAGCTGTCACTATAGCAGCTGTATTATAATGTAGACTAGACGCGGTAGACAGGGAGGGATGTGCCTAAGTCTGTTAAAATTTCTCTCTGTGCCCCACTGTTTCTGTGTGGCCCATCAGGTATTTTTGTTTATCAAAAATTTACTCTTTTCCTATTCCTGTGAATCACTTCCCTTTTCGTCTGAAGTCTCAGACACCCACCCACTTCCCCTTGGTTCAGAATGCCCTATATACCTCACTGTCCCTGTCTTTGGAACCGCAGTCTATGGCTTCCCCATAGGTATGTAATTAAACTTTTTTTTCCTCCTGTTAATATGTCTCATGTCAACTGATTCTCAGACCAGCGAGGAGAACCTTGACAGGTGGAGGGAGTTTCTTCCTCCCCAACAGCTGCTTTGGAGGCACAGGGGGTTTCTCACCCCTGCTGAAATCCCATCACACAGGGGATATAGGAAGTTGGTGTGTGGGCCGGGGGGCAGTTTGGGGGGCATACAAAATAGGTACAAGGAGTCAAAAAGTTATGTCATAAGGATGTAATGTACAGCATGGCGACTATAATTAATACTATCACATATTTGAAAGGTGTTAGTAAATTGAAAGGGTCTCATCACAAGGAAAAAAAATCTAACCATGTATGATGATGGATGGGTAACTAGACTTACCGTGGGAATCATTTCGCAGTGTATACAAATGTCCATCAGTGGTGTACACCTGAAATTAATATGTGCCAGTTACACCTCAGTAAAAGAAAAACAACCATGAGACACCACTTCACACCCAGTGAGATGGTTTTCAGCAAAAAAGATGGAGATGATGTATTTTAGAGCGAATGAGAGAATGTGGTACAATGATGTTTGGGTGAGATCCTGGGGGAAGAGTATATATGGATTCTTTGGACACTTTTAAGTCCCAAACTGTATCACAATAAAAAAAAAACTAGAGGGAAAATATGGATAACAAGAAACTTGTTGATGTACTCCTTCCTAGAGAGGTGACTATTGTAAAGGTTGAGGCCCTTAAAAAGAGATAATATGAAAGCTAAAGGAGATGCTCTAACCGATCATTAGACCAAACAGGGTGCTTTCACCAAGGTTATGATCGTATCTAAACCCTCAAAGGACCCGTCGCTGGAGGGATTCAGAGAGGCCATTATGAAATACCACTGCAACAAATGCCAACGACAAAAGCAGTCGTGGGCTTTGACAAGACGCACTTCTGAAACAAAATGATGTAAGAAGGTTGAAAATAGAGGGGTGCAAAAATCCAGTAATAACAAGAAACTTAATTGCTAACATATGATGAAGTGGAACAGACGGTAAAAGGTAGATGAAATAGAAATATTTTACACAGATTAAAGTAATACCAAGTAAGCGCATTTCCACCACGAGCAGCCCTACCTTGTTTGGGGGTGTATTTCTCAGTGTCCGCGCCCTGCGAGACATCTGTCTTCCCTTTGCCCTGCTTCCCAGAGAAAATCTCTCTCGTGCGCTTCTCCTGTGTGCATCCCACTGTGGTTTTTTTTCTTGGCACTTGGCGCGGGGCGGGCGTGTGGGGAGCAGTTCCCCGGGGCCCGGGGCTGCGGCTCGGGCCACTCGCCCACACCTGGGCCGGGGAGCGGCCTCCCGCGGGCCCCTCCCCTCCCCTCCCCTCCTCTCCCCTCCCCTCCCCTCCTCCTGACCTGCTGCGGGGGCTGCGCATGGCGCCGCCAGGTTCCCAGGGCCAGAGGTTTTTTTCCTTTTGGATTCGGGGACTTGTCTCCAGCCCCCTCAGGCCACACTTTTTGTTGCTCTTCCTCAGGAAGGTCATGGCTTTTGTTTCACAGGGGAGATTGGGCTGGGTGGAGTTTCAGGGGGGCTGCCTTTCGCCTTTCCCCTGAACTGAACACCCAGTGGGGTCCCTGAAAGAAACACACCTGTGAGAGTTTGCAAACCCTTCCTGTTTGGCATTCACACTCTTATATAGCCCACACCCGGCCTTTAGGAATTCCTTAACCCTTTCTAGCTGGACCTCCAGGGACTTTTCTGCCATCTGGTAGTCTGCCCCAGTCAAGTGGTGGATTGCTCGCCCCCTGTCTCTCCAGTGACAGTGTCGGCCATTCCCCGAGCCCTGTGCCCCCACCAAACAGCTGTGCTGAAGAAATCCTCTCACCGTTTTGTGTCCAGGAAATGGCTTCCCACAAAGGACTGCCTTTCCCCGTAGAACTCAGGTCAGATTTGCCATCTACTCTATCATGACTAGCCTGAGACTCTAGATGACTCCTGTGTTTGCCCATAAAGGGTCCAAACACAGGCCTTTTCCCTTATTCCTGAAGCTGCTGACAAAGCCAGACCACACCTTCCCCTGCTCTTTATCTCATGGACCAATAGCAGAAGTTGGAATTGTTTGTCCCCCTGAAACTGGCTGGACACAGTAATGAACTTTCAGCTAAGTCCTTCTCTGATCGCAAAGCAGTCCCACCTGTGAACACCCTGACGTACCCCGTCTGCCATTCCCTATAAAAGTCTAAGGCAAAACCACCTTGCGGAGACTCTCTGATCTTTGAATCTGGGTGTTGTCCCTGTTGCAGTAGTCTGAATAAAATCATCTCCTTATTTGTCTGCTGCGTTTTGTCTTTGACACTGGCCTTCGGCACAGTTATTTGCCCTGTGACCCCAGTTCTCTGAAAGGTCAAGAAAAGACATCCCTGCAGTTTCTCCAGCTTTTATCCTGCGTTAAGTGTGGGAACAACACTGCTTGCAGCTCTCTTTCTCTGAGCTAAAATGGGAAGTCTTGATTCTTTTCTTTTTTTACCACTTTCAAGTGACCAATCAGGATTTATGAACTAATGGATTTGAAGCCTTTAAGGTTTTCTATGGCAGTGTTCTTTTTACACTGAAATTGCCGCATCTTTGACCAGCGGAGCCTCTTCAAGCTGGCCTCTTGACACGTTTGGCACAACTCAAGTAGTCTTTGGCTGCTCCATTGCTTTCCATGTAACTAGATGCTGTGGTCTCCTCCAGTACATGCATCCGGTACATACACCCCAGATCTGGAATCAGCCATTTCTCCATGAAGCCTTTGTTGGTTTTATCTGGAAATGGTATTTCAAAACCATAATCTGTGCTCTACTGGTATTTAAACTCTTTATATGAAACATACATGCACTTAGTGTTTTCTTAAGTTAAAAATATGGGAATAATAAATGGTATTATTCACAACATTGTACTAATTAAGTGAAACAAAATACATAATCAAGACTTAAGAAAGGCTGGCTTTTTTGTTTGTTCAAGAAATATTTAATAGAGCACATGCTTTAATAGAGCCAGACATGTTACAGGTGCTGAGGATACAGGTAGTGGAGAAAAAAAAAAGACATAATCCTTTGCCTGTATAGTGTGTCCATTCTACTGCAGGAAGGTAAACCAAGCCAATGATAAACACAAATCAGACGATAAGGGCTATGGAGAAAACTAACGAAGAAAGGGACTTGAGGGAGTGCTGTTATTTTTAGTAACACTGCTGTTATATTCCTGTGACCCACTCCAAGCAATACAGTGGGGCAGGCAGATCTGATTTACAGATGCAAAAGTCTATTTTCAATGTCCTATCCGGCCTCCTTATTTAAACAGATTATGGATGAATCATTTTGTAAAGTCCACATATCATGCTCCCCAGCTACAGCCAGTGGGTAAACATGCAGTCAAGGACTGAGTTTGCTGGAAGAAAGGGATGCGTGCATGTTAGTGGTGCGGAGGAGAGGCACGCATGCTCTGCGGGGCCTCCCTCCCATGCAGGCAGGTGCACCAGGCACGGGGATATGATGATTCCCCCGGGACAGGTGGGGGTGCATCTTACTCAAATTCTGTAGGCACCCACCTTCCCAATAAAGGTGAAGCGGTCAACAGAGCCATCCTTTTAGGAAGTAACAGTCCTCCAGCTCTACCTCCTCGACCCCCCTGCTGAGTCCTTAGTGACCCTCCAGCTCCCCCTTGAAAGCATTTCTAGCAGGGCTTAGAGCACCTCAGAACAAGGAAGTTTTTATTTTAATGTCTATTGACATATCCTCAAAGAACCAAATAAAAACATTTTATTTGGTGATGCTTTCTTAAGGCAGCAACTATTTGTGAAAAACACTTAAGTGCCAGGCATGAATGACAGCGCCGACCACATTTCCAATGTATCCGCATAAGAAATAGGAACATTGCTGCCTGAATACTATAAAGTATTTTTATGGAGCTCTAAATTCTGTTGGTGTATAGTAAACCAGGCACTAGAGACAAATTTCCAAGATTGTATATATATCAATATAATAGACAGTCCAATCTATTCCTAGGGTAATCGTTGTGTATACCTTAAAGATATATTTTTATTAAAAATGAGATTTATTCTATATGAGCAACATTGCGAAGTTGCTGCCCAATGGTACAGCATCAGCTCCTTTGAATACGGGTAGTTGCTCCTGTAGATTGGTGACCTTGGCATGTTGTTGTTTTGGGTACCAGGTCACCCTAAAATCCTCCAAAATCTTAGCTATTAAATTATTGAATCTCTTTTAAGAATCTCTTCAGGTACCCTTTAAAATGACAGAAACAAATTGAGACCTGCAATAGCGATGTTCTGGTTGGACCCCTCGGCCCTCCCTATTTTATGGCTAAACATGGCTCAGAGACTGAGAAACCAGAATCCCCAGGTGATGTTTCAGTCTCTGAAATGTGTGATGAGTGTGCCCTTTGCTTCCATCTGTGTTTGTCCTCCTCCGTCTGCTAGAATGTGAACGTCTCAAAGTCTGAGCTGCGTCTACTTCATCTGCTCATCACCAAGGCTGGGCCCCAGAGCTGCATATACCATCACAGGCATCGAGAGGTAAACTGAATACATCAGTGGTGGTGATTTTACTAGGTTACCTTACTAGACTTCTTCCCTACAGATGCCTCCCTTTCCGAAGTACTTTCTGCCTCATTGAGACGGGTCCCCTGAATCTCCCCTGCACAAGCCACGGTTCTTCCCACGGCCACGCCTTTGCTCGTGCTGTTAGCTCCACTGGAATGCTTTCCCCTGTCCTCCCAGAAGTTTTCTCACATAGCATGTATCTTACGGGGTCATTGAAAGGCTGGAATCAGATGAAACATGTGAACACATGGAGCAGATCCTTGCCACAGTACATCTGAGTTTCCCTCTCACTGGCATGGCCCCAGTCACCCTCTAACTTCTGAGGAGGGCATCTGATCACGTAGTCTGGCTCCTGAGAAGACGCTGTTTCATATGCTCAGGCATGGATGCTGTTAGGTGCCTCTGGTCTGCCCAGCTAGGCCCTTAGAGAGCAGGCTTTATTCACTCACACTCATCAGGACATCCAGGACACAGAGAGACTCCTGGGAAGAACTCAGCAAAAGTTGGCCAGTTGGCTTCCTTCTCTGGGTTTCTTCTCCTCTTAGGGCGGGGATGGTCCTTTGTCCCCAGCTCATTGCCACGTGTACTCTGTGATCCTGCCTCTCTGGGCCACACAACCTGGACCAAGGGTGGAAGATAATCCACGTTGGGCCAGTCAGGTCCTCTGTCCTAGGGATGTACAAATGGAACTAAGAGATAGCCCAGAAGAAGTCTCTGGACAGCTGAGACAGAAACAAGAAACCTTGACCATGTGGGGCTCCATGTGGACAGTCAAAGCAATTGGTATATGGAAAGAGAGGAGCATGAAGCCCCTAAGCAGCAAGAACGAGAGACGGAGAGCATCCTGCCCGGTGGCTAGTTCCTATTCCGCTAGTTCTCTTCCCAAAGCCAGGCCTCTTTTCTGCTCTTAGGTTCTGTGAGATAGTCCTCTTCATTCATTAAATCCCTCCCCACTCCCTACCTAAGCTAGCTTTCAACTCAAAGATTCTTATTTGACATATTCTTTCCTTTGCTTTCCTCCAATCCTGATACATCCAAGAGCAATCCTGGGAGCTCTGAGGGCTTGGAGCACCTGGGATTTCTCCATCTCCTTTGTTTGATGGATCCGGGTCTTGCATAAGGGAGAGTGGGGAGGTGTGGGAGAGGAGAGGTTGACAGTAGCCTGGCCATTTGGAAATCCCCTTGGTCTCTGCATTCCACCTGTTCTTGGCCAGCAGCAGCTCCTGTGATAATTGGTTCTTGAGAGCATTGTGATATGGGCAAAGGACTGGGCCAAGAGCACTGGCTTCGAAGCCAGACACAACTAGATTCTACTACTAAAAGGACCTATGGTATGGGAGCCCCTTGCTGCGTTTCTCCTAACGCAGGGGATGTGAGGATTAAAGGGGCTGCTCTCAGGCTGTGGTGCTGGCCCATAACCTGGTAACCACAGGTACTCACTGTTCTTTCCATGTATCTCCACAGGAAGAGAGTCAAGAAGAAAAGGAGGATGCAGAAAAGAGACACTGATCCTCAAAACAGTGATGTCTGTGGTCCCTGTGTAGGGAAATATGCACAGACCTTGGGCTCCTAGAAGCCAGTTGGAAGGACCCAGTAACCCAGCATTCTTCATTAAGTGGGCCAAGGGTTGAAAGCAGGTGAGAATGTTTAGACAGGAGACTGGAGAGAGCTAGGGTTTTTTTTACACTCACAACAGCCCCCTCCTCTCCTCTCTGAGTGTCTTAGTCCGCTCGGGCTACCAAAGCAAGATACCATAGCCTGAGAGTCTTACATAATAGAAATGTGTTTTCTCATGGTCCTGGAGGCTGGCAGTCTGAGATAAGGATGCCGGATGGTGAGGTTCTGGTGAGAGTTTTCTTCCTGGCTTGAAGATGGCCACCTTCTAGAAAGAGAGAGAGAGAGAGAGAGAGAGAGAGAGAGAGAGAGAGAGAGAGAGAGAGAGAGAGAGATCACTTCCTCTTCTTATAAGGTCACCAATCCCATCAATCCCATTGGATTTGAACCCCATCTTTCGGACCTCATTTCACATTAATTTGCTCCTAAAAGTCGTTTCTCCAAATATAGTCACCCTGGGGGTTAGGGCTTCAACAAATGAATTTTGTGGGGACACAACCCAATCCATAGCACAGGTTTAGGAGATTGGGCAGGAGGTGGTAGGGAAAGAAGACATGAATACATCTCTCTTCTTTGCTACAGTCATAAATAAACATTAGAAGGGAGACAGATGCAAATACAGGAAAGAGCAAGACATCATTGCTTTCCCAGGAGGGAAGAGGCTGTTACATTTCAAATTATTAAAGATTCAACTACATGCATGGAATAAATGTATCTCATTTAGGTCTGGAAGTTTTCTGCCTTTATTCTTATTTAATTAGAAACATTTGCTATGTAAAGACCTCATAGTTTTGTGAGAAGCATCATCAGCAACTTTAACTCCAGAAGAAAAGTAATTAATTTCAGAAATGGAGGCTGTCAGTCAGTTATATCCTGGCATAAACCATGTCGCTAGAGAGCAGCCAGTCTTCGAGGGTTTATTTCTTTTACTTCTGGCAAAGCTGTTGGGCTGAGCAGACCACACGGACTGGGCAGAAACCAAGCTTATGTTGGTGTGAAGTCTTGTGGATATTGGTGTAACCCAAACAAGCCTGGTTCAGAGGGCCAATTTACACCCCCTACACACACACGCTCACACTCACACACACACACACTCACACTCACACACATACACACACACACACACACACACACACACACACACTTTTTTTTCTCTAACCTTGAAGATCTGTTTTTCTTACTCATTATGTTTGGTAGCCAAAACCCTTAGAACCTCAGGCAAAAACCACAACAATGAGTAATAAAGCCTTATTCTGAATGTTGAATGTAATGAAAATATTTTTCTTCTTATAGGAGATAAGAATACAGTCTTTCTCCTTTGACCAACTGATAGGATACATGCTATTAGCAGATTTCTTTATGTAGATCACCAGTTAGTTGTGTGAATTACCCTTTTCACATACTGGGGATTTAATTTTGTTAGCATTTTATGTAAAGATTTTTTTTTTAACCTACTGACCTGTAGGTTTGGCATGTGTTTCACACTCACCATTTTTTAAATCAGATTAGAGCATTAGAGTTTGGCTAGCTTTATAAAATGTATCAGGAAATTTGATGAGTACCACAATGGATAAATGAGGTGTCTGACCCAGTTTCTTTTGATACAGCGTTGTGGGATTGGGAACAGGAATAAATCAGTGGACTTGGCCAATCAGCTGTAGTTGTTCATGTGCCGAGTCTCTGACTGCATTGTTTATGGTACCCACCCGCCCCCATTCGCTCACAGAGCATCCTGCCATTTCCCTACAACACTTACCACATTTTATCGTTACATATTAATTAGTTTTTGCTTACTTGTTTTTCTGCCTCCCATTAAGCTTTACACTCCATGAAGGCAAAGCTATACCCATTTTATTCACCAAAGTATTTCCCTGTACCTAGCACACAGCCTGAAGCATAGTAGGGACTCAAGAAATACTTACTGAATGAAGAATGAATGTTAGGCAGATTCAGTTTGACCCATGATATGCTTTATAACTGAGTTAGAAGAAAAGGAATCTATAATACTAATAATTACTAATAATGACCATACATTGAATATTGACTATATATTATATGTGATAACAATATACAATATACTATATACTAAAGCATTATGGGCTAATCAGTTGGTATATGTTCACTTGTGTGATCTTTTCAAAAACCCTATAAAGTAGGCTCAGTAACAGTAAATTATTTTCTTAAAGTCACATGTTTATTTTTAAAGCTAGGTTTTTAACTCATGTCTTTCAGTCTTCACAGGCTGTATACTTAAAACTATGAGAAATTGTTTTTGTTTTCTCTCTAAAACAAGTTTCAGCAGAGAGAGAACTGGGCTCAGTTAAGTTTTCATGAATGTGAGGCCATATCTTGGTTTATTTATTCCAAATGTGAGGTTCTTGGGACAATGTTACATTAACATTTAGAAGGATTTTCACTATATATAATGAAACTGTTGTTGCATGTAGAATAAATATGATTGTTTAAAAGTCTAAGGAACTTCATTTAAAATTCAGCATTCATCACAAGAAAATAATCTTCCTTCTCCTGACTTTGTTCATGATAATGTGTCTAGAGACGGAAAGAGAAAGGGGTGGGGTCTTCCTACCTCCCACCCTCCAACCCTAGGTGGGCTGGAAGACTTGGGAGTCTCAGTCTGATGGTGCTGAGGGGCCCACTCCTGCATGTCCCCTCCTCAGCCAGCTCTCCCTATTTTGTGTATCAATGATTAGCTTGGGCCAGCTGAATAAAGGAGCAATTCTGTGACAGATATATCAGTGATTTTCTCTGCTTGGGGTTAGAAAGAAGTGGGGCCCAGGAAATGAGGATGGTCTATATAGACATCTGGATTGTATGGAGTTGATTCCTGCAATAAATATTTACTGACCAATTACTAGATGGTTGAATCCAAGGATAGAACTAGAGATGAAACCAAACAGAGTGGGAGTATCCGGTAAATTATTTTTTTTTTATAAGAACACCTATATTATACACTAACATGGAAAAATCAAGGGTGATTTGAGAAGGTAAGCTGGGGCCCTACTCCAGTTGAACTGAGGATCAGGACCCCCAAAGAAATGCATTTGGAATTAAGACTGAAAGAATAGCAAGTGGGCCAATATTACTGTTACCAGCAGTAGTAGCATTCTAGGTAGAAAGAATTTTATGGACAGATTTTTTTGATTAAGAAAGACATAGGCCAAACTAAGAACAGAGATGGGGCTGGTATTGCTAGAACAGGAAGTAAAAACAGGGTGAGTGGCACAGGGTGGGCAGAACCTTCTAGATCCTGTTAAAGACTGTCTAGGGCAATGGATAGCCAAGGAAAAGGTTTGAGCAGTGGGGTGATGTAACTAGACATGTTACACACTTCAGCTCATTTGAAGTGAGGTGAACCAATTGGAAGGGACAAGGCAGGATATTTGAGATCAGTTAACCTTTTCCTGGAGAGAACTGTTGCCTGGTGTTGACAGCAGAGATGGAGAGAAAAGGGAAGATTTGAGATTTTTCTTAGAGATGGAATTGTCGGGTCCTGATGTCTGACTGGATGTAGTAGGTGAAAAATACAGAGGTGTAAAAGGTGGTGTCAGCCTTCTGAACTGAACAATTAATTGGGTGGATAGAGATGCCATTGTTGAGATGAGGGGCACTGTGGCAAGGGGAGGTCTTCAGGGTTAAATCAAGAACTTGTTTTGACTGTGTTTTGGTCAAAAAGCTTGAAACATCATGTGGATCCCTGGATATATTTTATCCGGATCTTTGAAGTAAGGTTGGGGCTGGAAAGTTAAATTCAATTGAATATAATAAATACTGAACACCTACTCTGAGCTGAGTATCATGCTAAGGCCTTGTCTTCCCAGGGAGAACCAGACTTAAGCATGAGACTGTATGCTGTACATACCAAGTGTGAGAGAAACACACATGTGATGGAAAGGCCCTAAAGCTCAAAACAAACTGTAACCAGTAATCGGAGAGAGAAGGAATGGGGACGGAAAAGGAATCGAGGAAAGTTCTGTGGAAAAGGTAAAAGCTGGTCCAAGTCTTGAAGGTTGAGGAGTATTGTAGGCAAAGGAGTAGAAGGTGTTCTAGGCAGAAAAAGCATTCTAGACCAGAGCATTATGAGAGCGCAGGGTGTTAAGGTGAGGAAAACAAGTCCTGTCTGGGGGACACAGGGAAAATATAAAGTAAGGCTGGCAAAGCATGCCAGACTGCCTGAGACCTCTGGTAAGACCAGGGAGTTACAACAGCCAGTGATTTACAACCCCTGGAGCACATCAGACTCACTTAGGGGGGTTACTAAAGTCTGTATCCCCAAGCCCCAACCATTGAAATTCTGATTCTATAATCTTAGGAGGGAAACTAGAGACCCCTGGAGGTTCTCACAGAGCTAATCTGGAAACTGTGGTGTGAGTCCCATTGACGTCTGTGACCAGAGACAAAGTCCGTGACTGCTCTAGGTCCCTCATGTAAGTGGCATCATAAAATATTTGTCTTTTCATGCCTGACTTACTTCCCTTAGCATAGTATGCTCAAAGTTCATCCAGGTTGTAGCATGTGTCAGAACTGCTTTCCTTTTCAAGCCCAAGTAATATTCCATTATATGGATATACCACCTCTTGTTTATCCATTCATCCATTAATGGATGCTTAGGTTGCTTCTACATTTTGGCTATTGTAAATAATGTTGGTATGAACATGGGTGTACCTCCAGGGAGTTTTAAAACCATGCAGGTTGTATCTAAACTATCCAAGTACAGATCTCTGGGAATGGGACCCAAGCATCAGTATTTTGAAAAACTCTCCAGGTATTTCCAAGGTACAGCCAAGAGAGAGAACCACAATGTAAAATGAAAAGCAGTAGCTCACAGTGCAAGCAGGGGGAAGAAAAATAGAAGCAGCTGAATCCTGGTTTCTTTTCCTTCTCTTTCTGCCAAGCCCTTCTTCTTGACTACCCAGGACATAAAACGCCAGCCTTGAGGTAAGCCCTGGGATGAGGTAAAGAGCAGTGCATGTGGTAGCAGTTGTTTAAATTCCTTCATCCCTCAACTGAACTACATGCCTGGCATTTTCATCGTAATTTTCAAGTGATCTGATTAGAAACAGCCTTAATGGGGTTGTTGGTTTCCAGGACTAAGATGGTGTCACTCAGTGATGGTGCAGGATGCATGGGGATGGCACCTGGTGGTGGTGCAGGATGCATGGGGATGACACCTGGCCTTCACAAAGCTTACCTTCCTTCAGTAGGCCTGCTGAAGCTTCGGGGTCAGAGGACCCGGGAGGGCCAGACTGAGAAGGCAGGCATGATCTCTACGAGGGCTGCCCTGGGTTACCACAGAGAGGACTGCACGTGGCTCCTGGGACAGGGGCAGATGTCTAGATGCCAGAGTGAGATCAAAGGAACCTGGAAGGGTTGGCAAACAGCCCTGGAGAGGAGACAAAGCACAACTAGTTACTTTATAGCATGGTGAAGGCTTCCCAGAGTATCAGCTGCAGCTGATAGGGCCCCCTATCTGATTCTAAGGGTGAGCCACTTCAGTGGAAGACTGGTAGCTCACTCTGACTTTTCATTCTCCATCCCTCTCAAAGTGATAGTTCTACTTGGGGAGAACCAGCCTTTCCCAGATGAGAAGTGGGAAAAATCCAGTTCTGGTAAGCTTAGTAGTCAACTAGTCTTGCATCATTTTGTTCTCACATGATTATGTTGAGTTAATCTCTTGAAATACAACCAAGAAAATTAATTTTCTCCAATTGTTTTTTTATTATCATTATGCAGCTCAATGCCCCAACTCCCGTATTTATACAAAGGTGTGAGAGAAAACAGATCAATATTTATAATTTGTTCCAAATGCAGTGGCTTCTATCAAGACATGATGAAAAGGGTAAAGTGCGGAGCGGGAGAGATGGCCCGAGAGTAAGCTTGCTGCATGTCAACATTGTACAGACAGGGAAAGGCCACGAACCATGGCACATTGAAGAAACAATGTCCTTCCTAACCAGGTACAGAGCTGGGAGATGGCTAGGCCAGGGAGAAGAGCATAAATACAAATGACCTACTTCAAACACTCCGTAAAGACTGTATCCTAACCGTCCAGGCTATGGTTGATCCTGGAGTCCCCCAGACCTGGATTCAAGCCCCTGCTCCGTCACTTCCCAGACTTTGGGAAGGTCACGCCCTCTCAACTTCAGTTTCCTCATCTGTGAAGTGGAGATAATAGGGCCTACCATTCAAGGGCTTGTGAATTTTAATGAGATAATTCACACGAAGTGCTGGCATTGAGAGGCTGTTTCAATGCCTCTCTGAGGAGGCAGAGGCCTCCTTCGCTGGGACCAACTATGTGCTGGTTATTGATGTTGGTAGAAGGAAATTCTGTTTGAGATCTCTATACTCCATTTTCCAGCACTTTAAAGAGGCTCAACCTCATTCCTAAGAGAAATGCAAATTAAACTACTATGAAATAGCATTTTTCACCCATCAGGTTGGCTGACATCCTAAAGTTTGATAATGTACTCTGATGTAGAAGCTGCAAAGACTCAGGTACTCTCAGATTGCTGATTCGAATGTAAATTGGTACAACCACTAGAAGGATAATTGGCAATATGTCATGATTATAAATGCACAAACCCTTGGTGTATGTACGATGCTACCCACTAAAAGATTTTTTTCTAACATCAGAAGATTAGAAATAACCCAAATTCCATCAGTAAGGGGTTAATTAAGTTATGTTGCATCTATCCAATAAAACACTCGGTGCTTGAGTAAAAGTAGTTCTTTTTGTATTGACATGAGAGTTCTCCAAGATATATTTTAAGTTAAAAAAAAAAAGCAAGGTGCAGATCAGTATATGTGACATGCTACATTTTGTGTTACTAAAAATGTGGTAACTAAGAATATTTATTCACATTTGGCTTCTTTAACCAGAAACTCTGCAATATGCATAAGAAACTAAAAAAGTATGTACCTATTGTACCTACATGCTGGGTAGTAACTGGCCTGGTGGGGCACAAGGCAGAAGAAAGGGACTTCTCACTATTTCGTATTCATTTATAACTCTCTATTCTTTTAAGGTTCCAAATCATGTGCTTCTATGACCTATCAAAAAGTAATCAACTAGTAATTTAAAAAATTCAATGTTCTAGAACTTAACCAGTATGATCTGTGTTCAGTCTTACGGGTTTACATGGAGCGCTGTTAGAGTCATCATAGCCCACTCTCTGTATCAAAAGATTTTTTTTTTGATATGTAAGAGAAGCACATGATTTGAAGCCTTAAAAGAACAAAGAGGTTGGACAATTTGCTTCCTTTGCCATCAAAGAGCTCATGGTGAAGGGAAAGAGAAAGACAAAAGGCAATTAAAACACAAGGGGAAAGTTCCACGACCAATAAACCTTACCAACGAAGCTCTCAGAAATACAGAATACCAATATGACCCAGAGGGCCGTGAAGTCTCTTAGATGACTGCAGTCTCTGTAAGCAATAAACCAAATGGCTCATTTCCCCCAGACCCACATCTTTCTCCTGCCTTCACAGCTGCGCATCGTTGGCCCCTCTCCCCTGCTCTTCTGCTCTTTGCTTGGCCAAATTTCATCCTTTCCTTCTCAGCTCCATCTTCCTCAAGATGCTCTTCAGTTCTTGCCCGGATTCACCCTGGAACCACGTAACTGGTCTTTCACCATTTCTTCTTACTCCTGTCTATCATATCGACATTTTCCAGGCAAATATCCTTAACATTATTTCATTCCACTTAGTCTTTGGAACAATCAATCTCAGTGTGAAAACAGGAACTGAGCAAAATACATCGTGAGCTGTTCTTCATTTGGCTGGTCAGAGATCTCCACTGTAATCTTCTGTATAGTAAGAGGTGATGCGCGGTGACCCCCTTCACGGCATTCTAAGGTCCTGAGGCGCCTCCTTACTATCAAAGAAAAATATTTGTTTGATCTCAATTTAGTGAGATGCACTTGGTTGAGTTCTAGTTGTTCTGTACGTGTGGTGACTCTACTAACCAGCGTCTTTGATGACCCAGGAAACCCAGTTCTGTGACACTGGAAGCAGAGTCTGTCCTGTTTAATTAATATTTTTGTCCCACAATGTTCAAAATTGTGAATTTGCATATTCTTTCAGTGGAGAAACTGAAATTGATTCTGATTTTAAAAATCAGAAGAGATGTATTATAACACTTTACATATAATTTCTATTAAGTTGTTACCGCCCTCTCAGAAAGAAAAAAACCCCAACAACAGATAAATAACAGGCACAAATAGTCATGAATAACAAACCCACGCAGACTGGAATAAATATCATAATCACCTGTTCGGGAAAGAATGCAAAACAGTTGGGCAAATTGCTCAGCAGATTATACAATGGGTGTTTGGGAATTTTAAATGTGTCTCAATGGAAGCATAAATATTTACCTTTTCTATTTCTCAGCATAATATATAGTCAATAAACATTTTTCTCTGAGGTGCAAGCTACCTGTAGTATCATTCACTGAAACTTAATTCATTTGCAAATTCTTTCCCACTGTCTTGGAATAATGTGCTTCTTGCTACCTGAGTTTTGGGTTACAAAGGTGATCAAAGATATTTTTTCCTTTGATATTTGAACATTGCTCAGCTTACCTCAGTGTCCTGCTAGGCACTCAATCCTTATTCAACATAGAGAAAAATGATGTTTTTTTTTAACTAGAAATCTCAGGGAATCACAGAATGTCAAAAGCAAGGAGGATCATGGCTCTACCTTCATTTCTCAGAATTTCCCTTGCTGGGGAGTATAAAAATGTCCATTCAAAGTCACCTTGAGGAAATGAAGCTTCTTTTAAGTGTCAAAATTATGAATTATTGTTTAGTTGCAGATTCCCTGTTAGTCTCTTTAGCCCCGTATTTGAGGTCAGAATCTTAACTGTCTCTTAGTCTTTCAATGGCCTGTCCCGTGGGCCCCTTGCTTCCCAACAGGCTCGCTCTGCCCCTGTGGGGACAGGGACTGATGGGAGCCTGTTGGGGCTCTGCCTAGGCAGTTTTGGGGGTCCAGGGACAGGCCCTTCTCTGGGGCTTCTTATCTTCTTCCTGCTGAAGGTAGGTGGACGGAAGAGGTGCCCCGTCCTCTGGCAGAGGGAGTGCCGCGCTGCACACCTGCACCTTCTCGGTCTCCCCCAACACCAGAGCTCTGAAGGAATGTCACCGTGGGTGCCGTCACCACCAGGGCCACCACCGTCAGCCCTCTGGGTCACTGAGTTCCGCTAGGCAGCGCCCACAGCCAGTTTAAAGAGGAAGAAGCGCTTTAGAGAGGTTACTTGCCCAAGGAACACACCTCAGGTGAGGGACCCTGCCAAGATGACAACCTGGCTTGGCTGCAGACCCAGCACGTTTGGACTTGACTGTGACCCAAGGACTTGGGGCATGCAGCTAGCCGGCAGACCTGCTAGGACCGCGTACTCACACGGCGCAGGCAGGCCGGAACCGAGGGCCCAGCTCCAACTTCTGGGGGTGATCCCGGCTCCCCAGGCCACTCCCGCGCTCGGCCTGCCCCGGAGCTTCCCAGGGCCACCCGCCGCGTATTGGCCGCTGTGCTTCTGCCCTTCTCCAGGGGGCCTCCCCTTCCCGGGGGCACCTCCCTCCGCCCCGTGGGCCGCTTGCCTGACTCGCTGTGTTTCAGACCTGCACGTGCTCCTGAAGGACGAGGGAGCCACGCCTGCGTTATGATGACCTGCGGTCTCACCCTGCTCTGGCCGCGCGGCCTCGCTTGCCCTGTTCGTCCCTGCGTTGCGCCCCTGAATGCTGAAAGTCTGTTCAGCGGTCAACTGTTTCTGTAATATTAATCTTCGATATTCTTCCTGGGGTTTATTTTACTTCCAAGCCACCCCTCATAAACCCAGCTGGAGCTGGACAATGGAGATGTAGTGATTCCGGCAATTACTCCCATACAGACCCGTTTCTCCTTTCTACAGCCCCATTCAGCAGTACCATGCACCAGACAAAGAGCCAGCGCGTGTTCTCTCACTGCTAAAGTGTTCTGTCTCCTTTCGAGCACACTTACGAATGTGTCTGGTCATATTTACAGTTTTCCACAAGTGTATCAAAATAGATGGAACTGACCTGCCCTCCAGCTTACTTGAGTCACACCCAAGTCTGAATTTAAACAGGTGGCTTAAGGATTTGATACACTCGAGCCGTGAAAACAACTGCTGAGTCAGTGTAACAGACCACTGAGCGAGGCCGATGTTACTGCCCAAACCCTGCGTCACCCGCTTCCACACCCCCAAAGGGCTAGCTCCAGCTAGATGGGATGTATTCATTTCTACAGAACGGCCAGGATCTCTCATTTTTATGTCTTTGCACGTGCTGCTCCCCCCTCTCTTGTCCCCTTGCAAATTCCCACCCGACTCCACACCTCCTAAACTAGGTCCAGTAGAACTTACCACATGTTGTTACTACTGCTTATTTGTTTTTCCTGCTAGACCAAAATGCCTAAGGGCCTCATACT
This sequence comes from Manis javanica, assembly GCF_040802235.1. Taxonomy (NCBI): domain Eukaryota; kingdom Metazoa; phylum Chordata; class Mammalia; order Pholidota; family Manidae; genus Manis; species Manis javanica. The sequence continues at coordinate 84,300,119 of NC_133169.1, read as the reverse complement.
TGCCCGAGTTACTTAGAATGTGTGGGTTTAGCATGATATCTGACGCGGACAAGCTGCAAAATGAAGATTTGGGGGAATAAACAGATGGGGGAATAAGTGAATGGTCAAATGTACCGTATCACCATGAGATTGATTATGATTTAGTCAATCAATATCAAGGACAGATCACATCCATTAGCTTTGTAAAAGAAAGACACATAGAACATGCGGGTGAAAAAAATTTAGCTATAAAAATGTATGGACTGCTATAATCCATTTATAGAAAATTATATTTATCAGAGAAAGAGAAAACACATAAATATCTGGAAGCTGTTGACCAAAATGTTAATTAATATTGGGATAGAGAAAACGGGAGGTTTTTTTTACTTTCTTCTTTAAACATTTCCATAATGCTTGAATATCTCACATAAGAATAAGTCAGATTTATAATAGAACCTTCTAAACAACACTACTGATTTTGAAAAATAAATAAATGCAAATGTTTCTTCTGAAGCCTGCGGGACGGAAGTGTCCCAAACTGGAGCAGTGAGGTCAGTAGCCCTGAGGGAGTCTTACGTTTGTGCTGTGGCCTGCGTCCCTCAGGGGAGCACAGGGAAGTGGCATTTACATGGAGACTCTGGAAGGAAGTGGGGTCTCCGCATACCTGATACACTCTTCTCAATCACGAGTTTGTTTTGCTCATCTGTACAGGAGACTTCTGCTGATTTCTAATTAAAAACACAACAAAACCAAAATGCAATACAGCCGTGTGTTTCCTATGGCTTGGACGTCCTTTTTATTGTCTGAAAGATAAGCAATTGATCTCAGAGGCGACATCTCCGTGGCTGTTGTGTTTTTAACTGTTCTTCCTCCCTCCCCCTGCCCCCTTCCACCCTTGAGATAAAATGCAGATAGTTCTGTCTGTAATCTAGTCCTGGGTTTCGAAATCTGTCTGTGTAACCTACACACTACGCTTGGTAATAAGGAAGCTAAGAAACACTAAATATCTGAAGCATATAGAAATGTACCCTTGTGTATAACAGCAAGGAGGAAAAGAAACGAAAAAACAAACAACCTAAGTCTGCTTTTACAGGGAATAATAGCTAAGTAAGGTTTGGTGCTACCTGTTATGGACAATGAAACAGGAATTCACAAGAAAGCTAGAGCTCACTGACCAACAAATTGGGCAAATATCTAAGATGTATCACCAAATGTGAAAAGCAAATTGCAGCATGAAACACAGTGATGATTCTATTTATAAAACTAACACACACACACACACACACACACACACACACACACACACACACACACACACACAGTACTGTATCTCTTCTACAGGAACACACATTTTATAAGTGCATAGAAAATTCTGGAAGGATAGAAAAAGCTGAAAAAGCTGTTACTTTTTGGTAGGACAGCAGAATCTTGGGTAAGGACAGGAAGTGAGATCAAATTGGACTTCAGTGTTATTTAAGTTTTTAATTTTATACAGAGAATATACTTATATATTACCTTTAGCCAAAAATTAATTAAAAATTATATAGCATTTGTAAAGTGCCTCAGTATTGCCTGGCACAAAGAAATGCCCAAGAAATAGTATCTGCATTCATTGTTTTAAAAAACAAACAAGCAATGCTTATCTAATTAGCCTTAAAGGTGATAAACATATTGCCAACAATTAGTTTATGTGTGGCATGGATGTGCATTAGCAGAGAAATTTTATTTGCCCATGTATGTACTTTTTCATCCAGATAGAAAGGTAGAAAGAGAAACAGATAATAAAAGATTAGGCAGTGATGCTATCACAGAAGCAAACTGCTTCAGACCTTCTCGAAGAATACACGTTTCTATTCCAGCCTTAGCAAAGTCGTATTTCACCTTTGCATCTCTATTAATGGGCTACCAAGACTGAAAGAGTATTTTAAATATTCCACTCACTCCCCAGAGGAGCCAATGACATTTCCACAGAAAAGAAACAACACCATATTGCCTTTTAGAAGTATATAAACTCACGACTGTACAACGTGATAACTGAGAAATCCAACTGGCTCCCTCCAGGGTGGGGAAAACGGATTTGAGAGGAGATGGATTTTGTGCAATGACTTTCAGGCAGACCAGTCAATAGCTCTGAGAGGCCAGATTGACTGCAGCAGGCGCGAGCCAGGAGGTGGCCCGGGGCTGCAGCGGCTGCGAGAAACCAGGCATCTGCATCTGTTGGTTGCCTCTTGCTGCTCTGCTTGCTCCTGCAAGGGCTGCGGAGGAAACTGATGCAGTTTCTTTCCTTCTAAGTTCCTTCATCCAAACTCGGGCCATTTCCTGTTCTCCAGGTTAACATGCTCCATGCCTTGAGTGCTTTCACCCTGCTAAGTTATGATGTGGTGGCTCAAGGAACGTGTCATGAATTGTGATCAAGAGATTGCTATGTGCAAATGACTTTTTACTTCCTTTCTTAAACTGAAAGTGGTGGCTAATTTTGTTAACAATGGCGGTCTTGCTCATCTGCCTTTCACTTCGCTCTCTTGAGTGGATGATGAAGATCCACCATCTGTCTTATTTACCATAGTAAAGACTGAGAACCTCTGATCCAGAGAATGGTTCTGAGTTCTCTCGGCTTGAGATCCTACCTGTTCTGAGTCCAAGCAGACCATGATTCATACCCCGACTGTGACATTCCCTAGCTGTGAAATATTAGGCAGGTGATAAAAACTGTCTGAGGTTCAATTTCTTTCTCTAACAGGGGCCATGAGGTAGCATGGCAACCCCAGAGCATGGGGAAAGGGGGGGCGGGTACTTAATATCCAGTTGTCCCCTCTCTGTGGAATGCAAGTCTCAGATGGACCTACTGAGCAGCCTCTTGTCTACCCATAATTCACTCCTGACTTTATTTCCCAGATGGTTCAGCAAGTCAATACTTAATAAACCCTAGTGCTTTTCATGTTTCTATTTCCCAATGTGAATTCCATGGTGGGTCCTTCCTGTCTTCCTCCAACCTCGAGCCTCTCCTGATTAATTTATCTGGTTCTGATTTCTGCAAGACCGTATATATTGTTCTTACTGGGGAACATTGGTGACAAGGGTCAGGGAGGGGTCCTCCTCATGGAACCTAAGTTTCTAATTGCCAGACTTAACTCATATCCCATTGAACATACCTGAAACCTAAGAACTTTCCAAATATAGTCACTTGGGTGTGTGCCTTGGGTCTGTTCAAAGGCTACCTGCTCATAAGGCCAACATGTTTGGGCATTTTGAATAGGAGAGATGGTCTTATCCTGTTGCTCATATTCTAGTGTCAGAAATAAAGAATTTTGCTGGTGAAATATTTATTTATATCAAGTGGGGCAATGGACCAGTCTGGAGCCTGACTCACTGCCATTGAATTCCTCCTCTCCTTACCTTCCTGATGGAGTTCTAAAAGAGAACTTCCACTTCTGGGTATGACAGACTAAGATAGGCTCCTTCCCCTGTAGAAAACAGCTGCTAATCCTGGACATAATAGAAACCCAACTGCCTGAAGGTGCTGGAAAGTGAACAGAAACACAAGGAGCAGTGGGGAGTGCACGCCAGCTCGGAAGAGAGAGAAAGAGAGCTATACAAATAAATTCCCGCATCCAAGGCTTTTAGCCAGGGGCCAAGCTGTGTGTACAGAGGTGGTGGGGCTGCATGAAAAAACCTGTATGTAGTCTTTCTGGCCTGGGGAACCAGAAAAGTGAGGCTGGGCAGTCACAGGTGCTGAAGAAGGTACAGGACACTCAAAAGGGAAAGAGCCTAATTGGGGATCCAAGCTCTGCTTTCCCATCTCTGTGTAACCCCTGAATGAACAAGCATGGACCAGATTCAGAGCAGCTAAGCTAAAGACAAAAGATCTGCATTAAGATGAAAGCTGCTGCCCAAGAAATAGTATTTGCAGTTCCAAAATTCTCATAATTTAACATTCACAATGTTCAGGATATAATCTGAAATTACCTGGCTTTCAAAGAGCCAAAAAAATGAAGCATAATCTCAGGAGAAAAGAGTCAATAGAGTCCAAGCCTAAGATGAACTAAATGTTGAAACACAGAAATATTTAAGGCACTCTAGTAACTATTCTCAGTGAAGTAAAACAAACCATGTTTCAATAAAATAACATCTCAGCAGAGAACTAGAAACAATAAAAAAGAAAGAAATGGGAATTCTAGAACTGAAATACATAATTCCCAAAATTAAAAAAAAAATCAATGGGCATAACAGAGTAAAGTGTAAGTGAACCTGAAGACACATTAATAGAAACTACACAAGATGCAAAAGGAAGAGTAGAAAGATTGAAAAAGAAATTAAAAGAACCTTACAGACTTAGAGGCTACCAAACAGTAAACATGCACATATACAAAATGCCATAGGAGATGGGAGAGTCAAAGCACAAAAAAATCTGAAGCAAACAATAATGATAAAGTAACCAAATAATGAGAAAGTATTTAGAAATTAACACAATTATAAATAATCTTTGGTTCAAAAAAGAAATCACATGAGAAATTAGAAGATATTTGAATTGAAATGATAATAAAAAATACCAACATATCAAAAATCTTGGGAGGCAGATACAACAATGAATAGAGGGATGTTATAAACTTATAAAGCTCTATTACTAAAGAAATGACTCAGATTGATGGCTGAAATTTACATCTTAAGAAACTAGAAAAAGAGCAAATTAAACATAATGGAAGCAGACACAGTGAGATAAAGATAAGGGAAATTAATAAAACAGCCAAGAAAAAACAGAAAACCTATGTAATTTAAGAAAATTTATTGATATAATTATATATGTAAAAGACCCAAAATAATCCACAATTAGAATTAATAATTGAGTTTAGAAAAAAATATTGATTACAAGGCCAGAATGTAAACATTAATTGCATTTATAAATACCAGTTAGAAAGTGAAATTTTAAAGATATAATTACAATAATGTTAAAATTATCAAATAAATAGGGATAATCTATGTGTAAGAGCTTCATATAGAAAACTATAAAACATTATTGAGATAAATGAAAGAAGACCTAACTAAAAGGAGGGATGTAGATATACCTGGATTTGAAAACTCAGTATTGTACAGATGTAATTTCTTCCTAAATTTGATCTATAAACAATAAAATTTCAATCAAGAGCTCAGCAGGTGTGTGTGTGTGTGTGTGTGTGTGTGTGTGTGTGTGTGTGTGTATGTATGTGTGTGTGTGTTTGCATAACTTGACAAACTGACTGAAGTTTACACAGAAATACAAAAGGCCAAGAAAATCCAAGACACTCTTGAAGAAAAGTGAGAACAGGTTCTACTCGGTATCAAGTTTTACTATAAAGATACAGGCATTTTTACAATGTAGTATTAAATCAAGGAGAGACAAATAAATCAATGGAATAGATTAAAAACTTCTAAAACAGACCCATGCATATATGGACATGTGGTTAATGGGAAAGGCAGCACTGCAGAGCAGTGGGGGAAGTGACGGGATTTTTGATCTATGGTACTACAACTACTGGACATCCAGTGGGGGGAACACTTGACCTTAATTCCCACATACATAAAAATCAATCCCAGGAGGACTGTAGATCTAAATATGAAAGGGAAAATAATAAAGCTTCTAGAAAATAACATAGAAGAAATTCTTTATGCACTCAAGCTGCAGAAAGATTTCTTAAACAGATACCAAAAATACTAACCACATGAAAATGATTGATGATCTTGACTATGATAAGTATGGACTTTTACCTTATTTGCAGATGACATGATACTATATATAGCAAATCTTAAAGACTCCACCAAAAACTATTAGAACTAAGAAATGAATTTGGTAAAGTTGCAGGATTCATAATAAATATACAGAAGTCTGTTGTGTTTCTACATACTAACAATGAACTAGCAGAAAGAGAAATCAAGAATGCAATCCCATTTGCAACTACATAGAAAAGAATACCTAAGAATATATTTAACCAAGTTGGTGAAAGAACTATACACTGAAAATTGGGAGACATTGATTAAAGAAATTGGAGACAATACAAGTTAATAAAAAGATATTCCATGCTCATGGATAGGAAGAATTAATGTGGCTAAAATGGACATACTTTCCAAAGCAATTTATAGATTCAGTGTAATCTTTATCAAAATACCAATACCAGAACTAGAGTAAGTAATCCTAAAATTTGTATAGAACCACAAAATACCATTAATAGCTAAAGTAATCTTAAGAAAGAACAAAGCTGAATATAACACACTCCCTGATTTCAAACTATATTACAAATCTGTAGTAATCAAAACAGTGTGGTACTGGCACAAAAAATAAATGCATAGATCAATGGAAGAGAATTGAGATTCCAGAAATAAACCCAGGCTTATATGGTCAATTAACCTATGAGGAAGGAGGCAAGAACATACAATGTGGGGAAAGACAGTCTCTTCAATAAATGGTCCTGGGAAAACTGGACAGCTACATACAAAAGAATGAAACTGGATCTCTGTCTTACATCAAACACAAAAATAAACTTGAAATGGATTAAAAACCTAAATAAAAGACCTGAAACCATAAACTCATAGAAGAAAACATAGGCAGTAAACTCTTGAACATTAGCATTAGTAATTATTTCCTGCATATTTCTTCCATGCAAGGGAAACAAAAAAAAAATTAAAAAGTAGGATTACATCAAACTAAAAAGCTTCTGCACAGCAAAGAAACCACTAATGAAATGAAAAGGCAATTTACTGAATGGGAAAACATACTTACAAATGATGTATCTGGCAAGGGGTTACTATCCAAAATATATAAAGAACTCATATGCTTCAATACCCAAAAAATAAGTAACCCAATTAAAAAATGGGTGGAGAACCTGAAAAGACACTTCTCCAAAGAAGAAATACAAATGGCCAAAAGGCACATGAAAAGATGCTCCACATCACTCATCATAAGGGAAATGCAAATCAAAACCACAATGAGATATCACCTCCTAAATAATCAATGGATCAAAGACCAAATTAAATCAGAGATCATGCAATATATGGAGACAAATGAAAATATTAGCTCAATACCCCAACTTCTGCGGTATGCAGCAAAGACAGTTCTAAGAGGAAAGTGTATAGGAATACAGGCCTATCTCAAGAAAGAAGAACAACCCCAAGTAAACAGTCTGAGCTCACTATTAATGAAATTAGGAAAAGAAGAACAAATGAGGCCTAAAGTCACTAGGAGGAGGGACATAATAAAGATCAGAGATGAAATAAATAAAATTGAGAACAATAAAACAATAGAGAGAATTAATGAAACCAGGAACTGTTTCTTTGAGAAAATAAACAAAACAGATAAACCCCTTGCCAGACTTATCAAGAACAATAGTATACACCACAGAATCAGAAAAGAGAAGGGAAAAATCACTATAGACACCACAGAAATACAAAAAATTATTAGAGAATACTATGAAAAATTATGTGCTAACAAATTGGACTGACCCAAGAAGAAACACAAAATCTGAATAGACCAATTACCAGTAATGAAATTGAATTGTTAATCAAAAACTACCTAAAAACAAAAATCCTATGCCAGATGGCTTCACTGCTGAATTTTATCAAATATTTAGAGAAGACCTACTACCTGTTTTCCTTAAAGTTTTCCAAAATGTAGAAGAGGAAGGAATACTTCCAAACTCATTCTATGAGGCCAGTACCACTCTAATAACAAAACAAGACAAAGACACAACAAAAAAAGAAAATTACAGACCAATATACCTGGTGAACATAGATGCAAAAATCCTCAACAATGAAATATTAGCAAACTGACTCAAAAAACACATCAAAAAGACCATCCATCATGATCAAGTGGGATTTATTCCAGGGATGCAGGGATGGTACAGTATTCGAACATCAATCAACATCATCCACCACATGAACCAAAAGAAGGACAAAAACCACATGATCATCTCCATAGATGCTGAAAAGCATTCGACAAAATTCAACATCCATTCATGATGAAAACTCTCAACAAAATGGGTATTGAGGGCAAGTACCTCAACCTAATAAAGGCCATATATGGCAAACCCACAGCCAACATTATACTTAACAGTGAAAAACTGAAAGCTTTTCCTCTAAGATCGGGAACAAGACAAGGATGCCCACTCTCCCCACTTTTATTCAACATAGTACTGGAGGTCCTAGCCACAGCAATCAGACAACACATGAAATAAAAGGCATCCAGATTGGTAAGAAAGAAGTTAAACTGTCACTATTTGCAGATGACATGATATTGTACATAAAAAAACCTAAAGATTCCACTCCAAAACTTCTAGAACTAATATCTGAATTCAGCAAAGTTGCAGGATACAAAATTAATACACAGAAATCTGTTGAATTCTTATATACTAACAATGAACTCACAGAAAGAAAAATCAGGAAAACAATTCCATTTACAATTACATCAAAAAGAATAAAATACCAAAGAGTAAACCTAACCAAGGAAGTGAAAGACCTTTACCCTGAAAACTACAAAACACTCTTAAGAGAAATTAAAGAAGACACTAATAAATGGAAATACATTCCATGCTCTTGGGTAGGAAGAATTAATAAGGTCAAAATGGCCATCCTGCCTAAAGCAATCTACAGATTCAATGCAATCCCTATCAAAATACTGACAGCATTCTTCAATGAACTGGAACAAATCATTCTAAAATTCATGTGGAACCACAAAAGACCCTGAATAGCCAAAGCAATCCTGAGAAGGAGGAATAAAGTGAGGAGTACTATGCTCCCTGACTTCAAGCTCTACTACAAAGCCACAGTAATCCAAACAATTTGGTACTGGCACAAGAACAGACCCATAGATCAATGGAATAGAATAGAGAGGCCAGATATAAACCCACACATCTATGGCCAATTAATATATGATAAAGGAGCCATGAATATACAATGACAAAATGACAGCCTCTTCAACAACTGGTGTTGGCAAAACTGGACAGCTCCATGAAAGAGTATGAAACTGGATTATTGCCTAACTCCATACACAAAAGTAAACTTGAAATGGATAAAAGACCTAAATCTAAGTCATGAAGTTAGAAGAAAACATAGGCAAAAATCTCTTGAATATAAACATGAGCAACATGAGCAACTTTTTCCTAAACACATCTCCTCTGGCAAGGGAAACAAACAAAAGTAAAAATGAACAAATGGGACTATATCAAACTAAAAACCTTCTGTACCACAAAAGATACCATCAGTAGAACAAAAAGGCATTCTATAGGATGGGAGAATATATTCATAAATGACATATCCAATAAGAGGTTAACATCCAAAATATATAAAAAACTCACACACCTCAACACCCAAAAAACAATAACCCGATTAAGAAATGGGCAGAGGATCTGAACAAACACTTCTCCAAAGAAGAAATTCAGATGGCCAACAGGCACATGAAAAGATGCTCCACATTGCTAAATCATCGGGGAAATGCAAATTAAAACCGCAATGAGATATCATCTCACCCCAGTTAGGATGGCCAACATCGAAAAGATAGGGAACAACTAATGCTGGTGAGGATGTGGAGAAAGGGGAACCCTCCTTCAGTGTTGGTGGGAATGTAAACTAGTTCAACCATTGTGGAAAACAGTATGGAGATTCCTCAAAAAACTAAAAATAAAGTACCATTTGACCCTGTAATTCCACACCTAGGAATTTACCCAAAGAAAAAAAGATCCCTGATTCAATGAGACATATGCACCCCGATGTTTATCACAGCACTATTTACAATAACCAAGGTATGGAAGCAACCTAAGTGTCCATCAGTAGATGAATGGATAAAGAAGATGTGGTACATATACACAATGGAATATCATTCAGCCATAAGAAGAAAACAAATCCTTCCATTTGCAACAACATGGATGGAGCTAGAGGGTGTTATGCTCAGTGAAATAAGCCAGATGGAGAAAGACAAGTACCAAATGATTTCCCTCATTTGTGGAGTGTAACAACGAAGTGAAACTGAAGGAACAAAGCAGCAGCAGATCACAGACTCCAAGAAGGGACTAGCAGTTACCAAAGGGGAGGGCTGGGAGAGGGTGGGTGGGGAAGGAGGGAGAAGGGGACTAAGGGGTATTATGATCAGCACACATAATGTAGTGGGGGGCACAGGGAAGGCAGTATAGCACAGAGAAGACCAGTAGTGACTCTATGGCATCTTACTGCACTGATGGACAGTGTAGTAAGGGGATGTGGGGGGGGGACTTGATAATATGGGTGAATGTAGTAACCACAATGTTGCTCATGTGTATATCAATGATACCTTAATAAAAAAAATAAGTCACAGGGTTGAAAAGTACAGAATCGGGAATATAATCAATGGTATTGTGATATCTTTGTATGATGACAGATGGTAACTACACTTACAGTGGTGAGCATTTTGTAATGTACATAATTGCTGAATCACTGTGTTGTAAACCCGAAACCTGAAGGACTTCTACCATAAGAAGACACTCAGGGGCCAGGCAGAGAAGGACAAATACCATATGATTTCACTTTATGTGGAGTATAAAAACAAAGGAAAACGGAAGGAAAAAAACAGCATTAGACTCATAGACACTGAGAAGTGACTAATGGTTGCCAAGGAGGAGGGGAGGGGATGGAGGGGGTGGGCACTGCTGAACCACTAGGATGCACATGTGATAGAAAAAGTAAAAGATAAGGAATGAGATGGAAGTTTCAGAAACGACGAGATAAACTTGTTTAAAGGATTATTCTGCTGCCTCTTCGTCAAACACACCATATTTAAAATTATTCCAATATTGCCCCTAGTGGAGCCCTGCGCAGCCACGGGAAAGCGCTGCTGGCTTCTCCTCAGGAGAGTGGGGCCGGCCAGCGGCCCCCAGCTGGGCTGCCCCGGGGAACCGCTGTGGCCTCCAGAGCCTCATTCTCAGCCAGCCACGAGCATGGCACTAGTTATTCTTCATCTTCAAAACCTGTATGTAACGGGTTGTATCTGCTTAGCTATAGAAGGGGGAGTTCTTTTTCTGCTCTGCAATTTCTCAACACATTGCCTGTGATGCATATGAAATTCTGGTCTAAAGCTTAATAGAAGCATTTCCTGTCTCCACTACCTCTGTGGAGAGAATTTCTGGGATGGGAGAAAAGTTTTGCCCCCCTGGCAGTCGCCATCACATAGCCGCCTGCAGGGACCAAACCTCCGCCCTCACCTCCCACCGCTCTCTGGTCTGTGCCACCGGTGGCGAGTGAGGCTGCATCAGAGTCTCCGCAGGCCACATCTAGAATGTGACAGATTGTGATGAACAAATGTCTCGGCAAATTCAACAAATAGGAATAAAAATGGTGGGTGGAATCAATAGGTTAAGAGAATTTGGGGACAGCTAGTGAAAGCCATAAGAATACATTTTGATCCTGATTGTAATTAATCTGCCTTAAACACACTTTTGAGACAATTTAGTATTGATAACGTACTTAACATGTTTTAAAATGTTTTCATCACATGTGATAGTAATTGGGGTTATGAGGGAGTCCTCGAATTTTAAAAAAAGTATTGTAAAGAGATTATACATTAAACAGTATGGCTGGGATTAAAAATAACCTTCTAGTGTACATGAAGATGGATGAACAAGAATGGCATAAAATGATAAATAATGTCGGAAGATTGGGAAAGGGTTCATTCAGTTCCTAATGTGGTCTGTTCCATTTTTGAATACATTGAAAATAGCTGTAACAAAAGATATCTATCAATAATTTGATATGTTGAGAAGGATGAGTTAAAAAGGGTAGCAGGAAACTCCTGGTTTGGGGTATAAACATGTATCAAAACATCAAAATGGACGTTTAAAATATGTCCAGTTTATTTAATGTAATTGTATCACAACTAAACTATTTAAAAATATGTAAAAATTTCTGACCTCTCCGTCATTTCACTACATTCATTGTTCTTGAGGTCATTTGTGGCTATACTATTACTACAGTGGAAACAGAGTATATCGGTGTACCACTGACAACTCTTCAAACGCCATGTCAGTGACATCACGCTGTAAGTCTTAAATTGACCATGGTGGGAATATTTACACTGGGGAAACTGCAAACACTATAAATCTTGGTTTGATTTCCTTTAGTGAATATCTAGACTTAAAGTGATGGAGAATATGTTAATATTCTATCATTTTTAAATAATGCCGATTAAACTTAAAAGTATATGCTGTTAGTGGCCACTGCATTGTGTACAGAAAAAAAAACTGTTTCAGTATTCATATTTTTCTTACAATTACTTCTTAAGACAAAACAGTCACATCACTAAAGAATGAAATGCCAATAAGCCTTTATGTTGATGAAAAGGGAAATAATCAAATGATATTTAAAAAAATAGGCAAAAGGTATGAAAAGACCTTTTACCAAAGAGCACATGCAGGTGGTAAATAAACAAATGAAAAAATACTCAACATCATAAAACATCTGAGAAATGCAATAAAAAACACAATGAGCTACACATTTATTAAAAGAGTCAAAAGCTTAAAAAGAGTAATCAAACCCACTATTGGCAAGGATGTGGAAAACTGGAAATCCCTAACACTGCTGGTAGAATAAAAAAGGAAACAACTGTTTTAGATCAGCTTGGAGTTCTTTAAAAAGTTGAACATTCACTAACCCTGTTAACTTCAGCTTTGGCCTGCAAAGTATTAAAACAAAAGTGAAATCTATATGCATTGTAGTCAAATGTCTGTAGCAGTTTTATTTACAAAAAACTAGAAACAATTCAAATATTCATAAAAAGATGAATGAATAAACAAAAAGCAGTATACCCACAGAAGATTATACAGCCCAATGTTATAAAAAGAATGAACCACACATACAAGCATTGTTGATGAATCTCATAATGATTATGCCACCTGAGGGCACCCAAGGGGAAAAAATGGAAACACTTTATGACTTTAATCATACAAAATTCTAGACAATGCAAACTAAATAAGAAAAGTAAATCTGGTTGGCTGGAGGGCAGAGAATAACATTAAAGAACATGAGGTAAATGTGGGGGTGATGGATGGGCTCATTATTGTGAATGCAGTGATGGCTTCATGTATTTATATTAATGTCAAAACTTATCCAAATTGTATGTTTTAATTATGTGTGTCTTATTGCATGTCATTTATACCTTATTAAAGCTTTAAAAATATGAAAAAAGACACTCATGGTAATGAAATAGCAAGCCACGATGTCTGAAAATGTATTTGTAACACAGTAATTGACAAACTGTATGCAGAACATAGAAAGAACTATAAAGACATAAAACAGACCATGCAGATTTAACAATGAGAGATTTGGGCAGGTAATTCACCAAAGAAGTTATCCAAATAGCTAAAATCCTGATGAAAAAGTACTTAACAACACTAGTAATTAGGAAAAGGCAAGCAGCACAAGATACCACTGTTCACTTACCTGAATGCTATGCAACAATGAAAACAATTTCTCTACACAACAGTTCGGGTGAATTTCACAAACAATGTTGAACCAAAGAAATCAGATCTACAACAATACATGAGGTACAATTCCATTTATGAAAACTTTAAAACAGATAATACTCAACTGTAGTTTGTTGAGTTAAACTTATTTGATAAAACTAAAGAAGAGCAAAGAACTATCAACTACACAAATCAGGATGGTAGTTATTTTGAGGGTGATGGTGGTGAGGAGAGCCATTAGGCAGGAACCTGAGATTTTTGGGGTGCTGGCAATGTTCTGTTTCTTCACCTGGACACTCGTTATATTTGTTTGTTGTATGGTAAGTATTGAGTTGTATATATATTTTTTACATTTTTCTGTATGTGATTTACAGTTCATAATGAGTAAGTAAGAGAAAAACAAAAGAATGAGTTGGCATGTTTTTTAATTCCTTCTTTGATGGAAGAAGAAGGCTACTCACTATAGATGACAGAGGGAAAATGGGGCTCCTGGTCATCATCGTGAGATGCCAGGTCAGCCCGGGGCCGCCTACCTCTGAACTTCTTTTATACAAAAGAGAAACAAACCTCATTTGTCTAAGTTACCATCTAGAGGACTTCTGTTTCTTGCAGCCAAATTTAATCCTAACTTATACTAGGTAAGATGTGGATTCAATTCAAGTCACACCTAGCAAACTCCGATTATATATTAGGCCTGGTACTTGGCTCTGGGACAGCAAAAAGAATAATGAATTTGCAGACTATAGGGGATCAAGAAAAGGTGAGACACACACGAGGAGATCAGAGAGGAGCATTTAGCCCATCATGATTTGGACTGGGTCACAGTCAGTTAGGATGTCCTGGAAGAACTTAGAGCAGCTGCTACGTTTCTAGGGTACCCTGTTAGCTTTTCTATGGAAGGCTAGTCTTATGGTCACTGATGAAAAGTAAAGGTGTTTTTATTAAAACTGGCTGTAGGCCAACCCTTTGCATAAAAAAGGCTTCTCGGGCCTTTTCTGCCCTTGGATCCCAAGCAGTCAGACAAGGACCCTGGAAGATTTATTTTTCAGACTGTGTTTTATTTGCTTCCTATGTGGGGCTCAGGGTCTTGATCTGTGCACCAAGCAGAAAATGGGGATAGGTCACACTCATTTCCAGAATCAGATTGAGCCCAGGTTATTTTAAAGTGAGCTATGAAGCAAATCAAAATTGTTTGTAAATACACAAATCCAGTAAGCCAGTTGGATTCAGGACTAACCTGTATCTTTTCTAGAATTATTCAACCAGAAAATCAGAATATTCTCTAAACGGAATTTGAATTCAATTACACTGTTATTTTACCTGGTTCAACTCCTCGGACTGTAGAAGGAGGAGACAGCCCATTTGTGCAAGGAGGGGATGGGGGGCTTAAGTCGGGGGGCCTAGGTGGGTGTCAGAGGCTTCCATGAGCCTGTGTGTGTCTGGAATGTAAAACAAAACCTTGTTAGGGATGTTACATGCTGGAACTCTGGCTGCAGGACAGCAATTCAGCCATCAAACAGGACGCTGACCTGTATGTGTCTATACAGACCTGCACTCGCCATTTAATCAGTGCTGGAGAAAGCAGCTGCGGCGCAGGTAAGGTAGCAGTTTGGCCTCATGCTTAATGCTCTCAGAGATGGGCAGCCTTCGTGACAGGTCTGATTTATCACACAGAGAATGCAGTGTTTTCTTCTTGGAATATACTCCTCAGGCACAGCAGACAAAGGGTTGTGCTGTTTCAAAATGCTCAATGGTAGTTGTAGTGTTTGATCAAGGGACGGTTTCCCCAGCGCAGACACCTTGGCTGGGATCACAATGTATTGTAATTCAAACAGCTTCAGTGCTTCTCAGGGAACCTGGAGCTTTTCAAAGAGGTACAGGAAGGAACAAATGGCTGCTAAAAGGAAAATACAGAAACAAAACTAAGCAGCGTCACAGCATCTTGTCTCTGTGAACCTCACAGTTTCCCAAAATCAGAAATAACTTTGACTCATGCTGTGCCAGGGCTTCGGGGAAGGAGCCCAGCAGGCAGGCCCTCTGCCCCAGTCCCTCCTGCCACAGCCTAAGGGGCAGAGGGGAAGCGAGTTGGCTGCGGTGTGTTGAATTCTATGGTGACAGCGTGGCGATGGTTCTGAAAGTCCACTGGTTATGGACGGGTCAGTGTCCATTACACCGTCCACTGTGTCAGTCAATGAGGCTGTGATTAAAGAAGGAAAACTGTGTGTGAAAGACACATTTTCTTCCAGAAGTGTGTCCTCTTAAGGGGGGATGCCAGACAGGAATGAATGACAGGATTTGAATGTGTAGCCCCTGGGGGTTTCCCACAATCGCCCCTGGCTTTGAGGTGATGAGATTGGTTAGCTGATAGGATGTGCTGAAGGGAAGCATTAGGGGGACTCTGTGGCCCAAGGGCCATGCTCCAATCTCATCCTGTGGCTCCAGGATACAGCGAGGCTGTGGGAAAGGAGCTGCAGCGCTCCCTGCTTAAAACCTACTGGTGGCTTCTGTGGCAGTTTGGAGCAAACCTAAGAGCCTTACCTTGACTCCAAATGCCGCACCCATCCCCGGACTTGTCTGCCCCGCCACACTACCAGCCTCATTTCAGTTTTCTGACTTGGCATGCCAAGGCCTTTGCACCTTTGTACCTGTATCCTCCACCTAGGACGCTGCCTGTTGCCTGGCCAGATCTCCCAGGGCCTCAGAACCTAGCTTGACTGTCACCCCACTGAGAGATCTCCCCTCAGGCCCTTTCTCCACACACCCCAGATCAAGTCTGCTCCACTGGCCCACTGACCCTTTTTCATTGCCTTCTTATTTTATAACAATTTTAAGAACATGTGTATAATTATTTGCAAACCATCTTTCCTGCTAGACTGCAAGCTTTGTTAGTTCAGAGATCACATCTATTTTTACTTATACCATATCCCACCTCTAGTAGAGCACCTGGCTCATAATCACAGTGGGAGCTAACATTCATTGTGTATTTTACACCTTCTTAATGCATTAACCTAATTAATCCTCAGTCACCTATGAAATAAATACTATTGATACACTCACCTTGGAAACAGGAGTTTGGGAAAGAGAGAGGTTAAGTAACTTGCCCAAGGGTGACCCAGCCGATAAATATCTGCAGAAGAATTTAAACCCAGAGAGCGGGGCTCCAAAGTCTGCCGTCTTAGCAACTACACTGCCATGGCTCAAATAACATTTGTCGAATGAATGAGTATAAATAAATGAATGCAACTGGGTTGTCATAATGTTTATGAGACTGACTGACAGAGGTAAGTGTTGAGGGGTGTTTTCTCTCTGCCTGTGACATTATGCTAACATTTATTGAATGTTTATTACAAGCACATTTCTGGTTTTCCTGCTAAAGAAACTGAGGCTTAGAGAGTTTAGAAACAGGTCACACAGCTAATAGAAGCAGAATTTGGGTTTCAAACCCTTTTAAATGCTGTATTATACTGCCTCCCACACAGAAAGGGGAATAACAAAGGCTGGTGCAAGAACGAAGAGAGAGCTCCCCACTTGTGGATTTCAGTCACGCGCACCCAGGCACACAGACAAAGCCCTTTCAAATCAAAGAGCCAAGCAATAGGATTTAGATTTCCTTCGCCCTCCCTTTATGAATTCAACACAAGTTAGGGCATGGGAAATGGCCACTGATGACAGCTGGAATCTTGCACTGGCAGACAGAGTATCCTGCCCTTAATGCTCACGTGGAAACGCTTGGCATGTCCGACCAGAGATGGCTAAACGGCAGGTGTTCCCTCTCCTCCTTTCCTAGGTGGCACCTCACTCCCCAGATGCCTGCTGTTCTTCCTCCAACTGTTCATGCAGACTGCCCGTGCCTCTGGCACCAATTCTGGCCATTGCAGGGGAGCCTGAGGGAGCCCTGGTCAGCCCTCCTAGGCTGGTAGGACTCACTCTGTGGGCACGCGGGTTCTGACAGTGGGTACGGGGCTGACGGCTCCCTCACTCATTCAGCAAATATTAACGGAGCACCTTTGACATGGCAGGTCTTGCACAGAGGGTCAGGGATATAACAGCGAACAGTACAATCTTGGCCACTAGGCCACACTGCCTCCCCCAGCAGATGGGCAAATGACATACAGCAGGTGGTCGCATAGTTAATTATGGCATCTGGGACAAGGTGGCGTAAAGTGTCACTGAAAGATGCCGTCCCTGCTCTGTCTGGTTACCCGCCGACCCCTTGTGCTCCCACTGGTGCCCTGGAAGGGTAAGCTCGTGGCTGCTAACCAGGGAGTTAAATCTTTCATCTTCTAAGGGAAAAGTGATGCGCTTCTTGGCACTAGGCTCTCCCAAACTGTACCGAGTAGAAGCTCAGCTGGTTGAGTGGTTTTTGCCACCAAGACAGATAGTAAGAAAAGACCAGGGCAGGTCAGGAAGCTGGCAGAGATACCTTGCCAGATTGCTTTCTCCTCTCTGGGTGGCCTCCACAGGGCATTCTTGATGGCTTGGGGGATGACTATACACCCTGGGCCTGGCACTCACTTCTCAGCCGGTGTTTCCTAAGCAGCAGTCCTGTGCGGAGGTGAACCCGGGAGCAGCCTTGGCAGGCTGGCAGAGAGAGAGAGAGAAGGTGGCAAAGCTTGGTCCCAGCCCCCTGCAAACCTGAGCCAGTGTGGCGGCCTCCTGGGATCTAGAGTAGGTGGGAGGGGCAGGGACATGGGCCAGCGTGCCGGGCAGTGCCAAGGACACTCAGCAGGGCAAAGGGCAAGGCAGAGGGCACAGCAAGGCTGATGGAAGCTCCCGTGCCTCCCCTTCCAGGAGGGTGGGGAAGGGGCACCTGGAAGGGCACCCCATGCACACTCCTCCGCCACCTTTCTGCTCTATTTGGTGGGAGGCCTCAAGAAGCTCGGAAGCAGTGTGTGTAGGTGTGTGTATGTGCGTGCATGTGTATAAAACCTGGAGGAGCTCTTTGAACTGGGAATTGTTTCTAAGTAACAAAGAATGTAAATTTCACGGAATACCTGGGCAAGACTTTTAAACGACAAGTGACTAAAACACTGTAGGTTGAACTGAATATAGTGGATTAGGCTAAATTTAATTTTCTCTTTACCAAGCAGAGTTGTGTGCAAGGGCTTGTCAGAGCCAGTCCTCCTGCCCTAGAATCTAGAATTTTCCCCCAACCAGGGACCTGCCCCATCTCTCTGCCAGCCCTGGCCTGTCCCACTATGTGTCCCGTTTTGGCCACCAGTGGGCACCACCACTGTAGCAAGAGGGGCTAAGAGTTTGGGTCTCTGGCCTCAAAATCAGCTCAGTCTCTTCATTGTCAGAGCCAGAGGATATGGGAAGAAGACAATGAACTCAGCCTTGAGAAGGAATTTACATCAAAAGCTGCAGATTAAAAAATGCAGCTTGTAACAGAAGTTGTCACCAATCTCCAACATGGCTTCTCCAGAATGAAGTAAGAGCTTTCCTCTGCTTAAGGGAATCTCACATTTCTGATTTTTCTGAGGAGACTGTTGTAACAAATGACCCCACCAGGGTGTCCACCAGGGGGGTAGAGCACAGCCTGGTAATTAACTTACATGAGCCCCTTGCTTTGGGTTTGCAAAGTCCTCTTGCAACTAATGCTTTGTCATGAAAAGGGCTATAGGCTGCCTGAAGTTCAGATCCAATAAAATGCAGGAATGAAACAACTTTCAAAGGCCCCTGTTTCCAGAAGAGGAGAGTTATTAATTACGGATTCCGGTTTTTCATCCAAACTGTGATATCACAGGAAGCCCAGTTTTATGCCCAAAATGGAATAATAATAATGACAACAGTTATACCAGAGAAACAAAGCCATAAATACCCTCTCTCTCCATTGATAGAAGGCTGATTACGGTAGCATTATATTATGGATTGATTATATGATTAACAAGTTGTTTTGGACAGTGTGGCTTTTCAAAAGGATAAGTTTATTTGTAATACTGACCTAAAGAGATGTTTGTGGAAGTACAAAGAATAAGTTTGAGGATATATGATCCCAGTTTTGTAAAACAACAAAAATAACACACTTACATACTTGGGGGAAGTGTCGCTGATGCTTATGTATGTGTTAGTATGAGCAGAGAGAAAGGTGTGAGAAATACCCACAAAAATGAGCAAAGGATACTTCTGGAAGGGTGGATGAGGTGCTAGAAGGGAAGGAGGGAAAAAATAAGGTTTTCCTTGGACACCTTTGTATTGGTTGACTTGTCACATTGAGCATGTATTGCTAGAATCTGAGGTGGAAGGAATAATGAAAAAGGTTAGAAATATTAAACTGCTTAGCATCTAAGATAGCACGTAGTACTAAATGATATCAGTAAGCACTGCCTGGCAGTCCATTATTGCATCTTATCCACTGCTAACACTTGTTTGCATTGCCCAGTGATCTATGCTCCCATTTTACAGGCTCAGAAATGCTTGGTAAGTTGCCTGAAATTGCACCACTGAAGGGACCCAGTTGACTTTTGAATCCAGGTCTGGCCCACTGCTGGAGCCCTGGGGAAGGGCACAGCTAGAGGGCGGCCCAGGGGCCAGCAGTCAAGCTGGAGGCTGCTGATCAAGGGTATCAGCTGATGGCGAGCAATTTCCTTCCGTGCAGGTGGTGGGGCAGGAGAGTAACAGCGGTGAGCTGGACCCAGGGTTAGAACTGCTTCCCTAGCACATCAAACTTTAATATCTCAATTCTCATGGCTCAACCTGGCTGAGCAAGCTACTCTTACCCATCAGCTTCTACACAGCAGTTCCCAGGGAACAGGCTGAACATTCTATGCCTGGAAGCATTTTCTCATTGAGAAGGATTTACCAAGACGTGGTAAAATCGCCTAGCCCTCTTTCCTATCCCCACGGGCAGGGCAATTAAGGGGGCTCCAGGTCCAGCCGTTGAGAGCGCATGGCATCAGGCAGTCAGGTCTTATTAATTTGGGGTTGCGTGACAATTTAACATCAGCCTGGCCGAAATCTGCCTCTGCAACATCTGTAGAGAAAAGGTTTGCCAGGTTTTTGATGAATAAGGAAAACAGACAAGTGAGAAAGGGAAACGTTTAACCTACTTGAGAGACCTAAGTGATTTTTTTGTTTTATTGGTAAAGAACTTAAGCAAGGTGTGGGCCTGAAAATGCCAGCTTCTAAATGCTCGTTATTAATGGAAAAGCAGATTCAGCAAGATTTCTAGGTCATAAGTTTTTAGAAATAGCTAACTCTATCTGCTTTAAAGAAATTGTCTACTTCTCCAACAGTGCTATTTCCCCAAATGACTAGACATTATCCAGGCAGAATTGATGGTGTCTCAGCATAGTGTCTCTGAGACGGACAACCTGAGCATAGTAGGGGTGCCAATCTGTCTTGCAGCTTATTCATTTATGTCTTTTGGATGACCATGGCTACCGGTTTGTATCTTAGCTTGACAACTTCAGATTTCTCTGCCTCTGCAGGACTCAGCAGATGTAAGCTGCACACTGCCTCAAAAAGAAGATCCATTTCCTTCTCTTTCCAAAGGCCAGGTCTGCTGTGCCTTCCCTCTCAGCCCCTTCTGTGTTTTCAAAGTGATGTTTTCTCTCTCCTTTCCATTTTCCCAGGACTCCAGTTCCTGGTCTGCAAGGCTGTTCACATCTCCTCTAAAAGTCACCCTCCCACCTCCCCCACTGCACACTGTCAGCTGGGGGGCAGCGGCCCTGGTGTGCAGCCTCCATTTCCTCAGACCTGCTCCCCACTGCCTTCTCTGTCTTCTGTTCCCCACTGTCAGCAGACACTGCTCTGCCAAAGGTCACCGGTGACATTCTATCAGCCAATGTGGTGACCTTTTCTCGGTCGTCATCCTCTCGACCTTTCTGAGTGTCTCACATTGTGGGCCATTTCCTCTCTTGCCTTTTTTGGAAAATCCAATTTGCTTCCATATCCTTCTGTCTGTAGTTCTTTTCTTACTTCCAACTGTGGTTTTTGTTCTCTTCTGTTGTTTGCCCTTCCTCCCTCTATTCCTTTAAAATATAAACATTTTTCAAATTCGTCTTCCTCTGGAGGCCGGGGGTTGTATCTCATTCTCTCCCATGACTGTAAGTGCATCTTTAAGGGTGCCTTCCAAATCTATAGTTAAGATCACATCCTGCTTTTCTGACTATAATCGTAGCTGTTCTTCTTTCTGGTGGCACCCCCAGCTCCCTGGGCAGTGGGGCTTGACGTCTATCCATTAACTTTAAAACCCTCCCTTCTTCCTTGCCCATCCATCCCAACAGTAAGTAAAGCCCTGTTCGTTCTGAGTCTGAAACGTCTAAGGCAAACTAATGTTTGGCATTTCTTCCCTAAGTGACCTGGGATGAACTCAACAATTATGAGCCTCTTTCCTAATCGTTGCCATGTACATCATGGAAAACCCACCACAGATGTTGTAAGGGTTAACGGTCCTGACACGACACACAGAGGGACCAGTACAGCTTAGATATGTCCAGTCACTGTTGCTACAATAATTACAGCTTCTTGTTATTCCTGGTAATTATGTTCTATGAAGTCACCAGGACTTCACCGAATGAGTGAACACTGAACCATTGCTCCTGGAGAAATACAGGGTTAGGTTCCTATGAGCCTCTGATCACATTTTTATCATCTAATCAGTACATAACTTTGTTTTATGTTCGCTTCTGTCTTAAAACACTTTATTTAATATACATTGTTGATGCATTAACATTGAACTCAAGGCCAACAGCACTGTAACTCATGAAGGAAGCTTATCTGGCACAGATAGTTTCTCCATAAGGCACAGCTGGGTCTTCTAGCACGTAGGAACATTAAACAGCGCTACGCCCGGGGGGCTACGTAAATCACCAACAAAAAGCACAAAAACCTGAAAAATGTGGCACTAGGTGACTGCAAAAATGAGATGTCTACAGTATGAGACCTGAAACAGTAAGACAGCATCACCTTGCTCCACCTCAGCTGTGGACACACATTTTGGACAACTCAGATTTTTCACCGCTCTGTGTGGGTCTATGAATAACAGCGGAAGCATCTTGACTGCTGACATCAGGGTCACAGATACATTTCAGCAAGCAGATGAATTTGCACATATGGAATCTGCCACTGAGGAGAACTGACTGTACTTTCTCATTCTCATACCCAATACCCTTGCCCTTGGTGAGCCCTGCGCTTCCCTGGATTAACACAGCAACTCTCCTGGGCAGCCTTTCTGCCTCAGCCTCAGGCTTCCCGTGTCTACCTTATACTTGCCATTCACTGAGCTTGCGTTTACATGCCTTGGCTGACAGGAATTGCCTTTCCATTCCCCCTCTCTGCCTAGTTCCACCTCTCTGAATAATACCTTGACCAGATGCGATGCTATTTAGGTATCATCTAAAGCAAAACCACTTAACCTCTCCAATGTTCATTTTCCTAATTTGAACTAGTTTAGAAACTAGGTAGGTGCTTAACCTACTTAATTTAAAGGATTTTTGTGAGGATCAGACAAGTTAGTCGTTCTCAAATTTTCATGTGCATAAGAATTACTGAAGAAGTGAACCAAAAAGGGAAGAGAGAGTACTTGTTTAAAATTCAGGTTTCTGAGGCCTAATCTCAGATATTCTGACTCAGTAGGTTGCAGTCAAGCCCCAGAAACTACTTTTCATGATCTTCCCGTTTCAAGGATCGTGCTTTAAGAAACATGGGTAAGAAGGAGGAGGAGAAGGTGCTTCGTAAGCTGCAACACATGCTACTTTCATTGATCAGCAAACAGCAACTGAGCGTCTGCTCTGCGTTGCTCAGTGGCAAGTAGGGGGACATAATAGTGAAAAAGGCAGAAAAACAAATTCAAAGAGGAGGTGAGAAAGGGTGCTTTGTATGCTTCTGTTGACGTTTTTTCACAAGAACACCACAAAAATAAGGCACATTCTATGAAGAGAAATGTAGGCAAATACAAAGAACCAGAAATAAGTGTGCAACCACACCGCAAAATCAGCTCTAGTGCCCCTTCCACCGTCCACTTCCTGTGACAATGGTTTCTGCACGACCTCATCTCTCCTGTCAGGAAGGACAAGGGGCTGACAGTTTGGGCTCCCAAAGACCACATCATGGGCCGTACACCTGGTGTGTGCTCAGCGGATGTTTGAACAGATAATCTGTGTATACATATGTCAGTTGGAAAAAGCCCCACTGAATACACTTAAACAGATGGCCACTTAAAAAAATAGCCAATTACTAACTTCTTATTTTTTAACTGGCTTGTAGGCAGGGATAGCCGCTGACCTTGGAGCTGGGGAAAGACAGAAGATGGCATGCCTGTGTTCAAGTGCCCACTGCATGCCAGTCACTGTGCTCACACTCCCGTACCAGCAGCTCTGTGACCCATCTTTCGGCGTCAGGGCCAAGAGGTGTCTTCCAACTGACCAGACCTGTCTGTCCACAGGTTTTGCATCAGGGGCACTTAACCTAACCCTGTGCCATGGACTCTTTTGGCATTCTGGTGAGGCCTAGTGACCCCCTTCTCAGAACCATGTTTTCAAACACTTAAAATTATGACACACAGGATTCCACAGCAAACTATGATACTGAAATATGGCAAACAAAATATTTTTAAAAACCAACAAATGTGATATGGCAGTTTACACACTTCTTTATTACTGCATTAAATAATAAGACTAAGAAGCATAGCTAAGAACTCTCATATTTCAAAGTAACAACAAACATAAATAATAATATGAACATCTGTAATATGACATTAAACTCTGGGATTTCTCTTGGTGACAAAACCCGAAGTGCTATCATGGTGATCTGTTGCCTACGTGTATAATTGAAGGAAATTCTAATTTGTAGCTAGACAGTAATGAAAATCAAGATGCAGTTTCCTTGTACTCAAGGTCATGGACCCCCTTAATTCTATTCAGGGACTCGTTGGGCTCTGAGTTTAGAATCTCTGTTCTCGATGGAGGGAATTGGTAGATGACTGGGAAAGTCCGCTTCAGAGAACCTCCCATTTTGCTGCTCTTTACAAAGCCACACAGCTCTACAACCTAACTGTGCTGTGTGATCCAATATTTACTCCCTGCTAGTCAAGAAAATCTTCAGAAAGTCCATCTCAAACCTATTTCTCTTGAGCCTGCTTTGTTTCATGGTCCCCTGAGGGCACTGCCCTCCGATCTTCTGTTTTCCATTCGATATAAAAATTAACAACTGTTAACTGATTTGTTCTGTTTTTAAAAAAAAACTTCAGAGTGGGGAAGCAACCTTACATACTAAATAACTAAAAGTGAGTGCAATGTAGAAAAAGTAAGCAGTCAACAAAATAAGAAAACAGATGCCATAGACAATCCCACCTTCTAAACATAAACTCTGTTGATATTTTCATGTATGTACTTTGTGACTTATAAAAATATGTCTGTATATACAGGAAAATATATACAGATTTTTTTAAACAAAAATGAGATCATATTGTACATAATCTCTTGTAATCTATTTCTTACACTTACTACATTATAGTTATGCTTGTATGTCAAAAATATTCTACACGATTATTTTCAGTGTCAAGATAGCTGAATTCTTGTATAATTGTGACATAATTTAACAAATTCCCCTTTTATAATTTCAAGCAGTCTCATTTTTTTTCATACTTAAAACAACCCTTACCAGGAAGCAAGTATTTCATTTTCTAACTACCTACGATTTGGTGACCCTTTCTTTCCTCAAACAAAGAAGACATAACAGTCCCTGTCTCATAGGACTGCAGAGAAGATTAAGTGGGATAAAGCAGGTAAATTGCTTGGCAGAGGGCCATGAAATAGAAATATGCACCAGGCATTTGCTATAATTTTTTTTTATTACCTCACGGGATAAATTCCTAAGTGTGGAATTTGTAGGAAAAATGATAGACCCACATTTGAAATGTGCTGCCAAATTGTGACTGAGAAAAACACAGTTTTCCAAGCACCAGTAACTATAAAAGCTTATTTCTCTTAGCATTCCTATTTAAAAGTATTTTCTGTTTTACTGCATCTTTGACATTATCACTAGGGGATTGAATACTTCGTGTAATTATGGGCTCTCTGTGAAAATTATTTTCCCCAAATTTGTCCTTTGTTGCATTTCTCATATATTATCAAGGTTTTCCCCAGTTTTTATAATTTTCCTTTTAGTTTCATATACAGTGTCTTCTGTATGGAGAAGCTTTAATAATAATTCCATGCAGGCAGTTCTGTCTCCTCCCTCGCCACCTCTTGGATGGGCTCATTCTCTGGAATCACACTAGGAAAGACAAGGTCTGTCCCCAGTTGATAATATCCTAATTATGTTTTCTCTAAGTACTTTTGGTTCATCTGAAAATTCTTTTAGTAATTTAATGTAAAACAGAGAATTAACTTAAAAATGTTTTAAAAGGTATCCAGTTGTATCAGATCAATTACTGAATATGTAGACTCTTTCCAACAAAGAGATGCTAAGAATTTATACTAACCCCATAGAAGGTACCTTTCAGAGAAACAGATTTGATTATCCTTTATTCACTTACATTTGATTTCCTAGTCCACAGTGGTAGGGAGCAGCACCTACACTCAACAGAGTAATTTAATTAATGAATCTTCCCCACACCCTAATTGGTAATTTCCACCAAACCCTTAAATGTATTTCTCCACTCTTTCCCTTTCCTTCTCTCCTAATCACCTCTATATTTCTAGCTCTGCCCCAAGTTCCACTGACTTGATCAAGGAGACAGGAAGAAGAATAATGTAAGAGCTGAAAGAGCAAACCTCACTTGGCCACTTTGCTAAAAGTATTTATTTTTCCCCCTAATACATCAAAATATAGCCCTGTGTGACCACCAACTTTATAGAGAGGATCAGCTCTTCAGGAACAGCCACTGGCTTATTTTGTACGATGTCTTGGGTAGAGGTACATATTTGATAGTTTTCTGATAAGGAAAGCTGTTTGACATGAAAGATTTTATTTTTACTTTTTACCCCTGCACCCTGGTGCAATATCTTGTTTAGTTCAACCAGATTTATTCTACATTTGCTATGGGTTGGGTGCCAGCTCAACTGAGATATTTCTTGAAGTAGATTTACCCAGAGTAGGTCCTCTTATTACACATGGAGTTAGACTGCTCTTGGGTGGGAGTATAAAACTGGCCCAGGTGGACTGAATGACAGCAGCTCTGAAGGAAAGCTGTTAGAGAGTCCAATGGTGTCTTGAAAGGAACTTTATTGACCAGGGAGACATCTAAGATGTCAAAAGGTAGGACTGGGAGAAAGCATACGTTCCCACCTTCCAACCAAAATCCACTCTAAGCCAAGTTAGTCTCTTCACCTTCCCAGAATTGAGGAAAAGGACTAAAGAAAGTTCTTGCTGTCCCCAGGTCTTTTGAAGGGCACATTTGAGGCTATGTATATGTTTCTGTTAATGTGCCCTATTTTGCTAAATTATATGTGCTAGTGGTCTTCTAGCTCAATAGTTTAATCAACCTATGAACAACAGGGCCATTTCAACTGCGTTATCATTACCATTACAGACAGAGCTGAGCTCTTTACGATTCTGTGCATGTATTGGTCGTCTGCCCATGACATCCAGGCCCTGTATCACAGAGCCAAACATCAGATGGAGGAGTAGAGAGCTACTGAGAGAATACAACTCTACCTTCTTTCTTCTGCCCATGCTTCGCTGATTCGTGTAGGACATCCTTCACCGCCCTGTATCCAATCTGCCCTTCTGTAAAGTGTCGGCTCTAAGAGAGGCTCAGGAACACATTCTGATGGGAAGTTAGGTGGGGTGAGAAGGAGGTCTGAAGTTGCATTTGTCAAAACTAAGAAAATGTCCACAGTGCATATCAAAAACTGGAGAAGAGCAAGTGGAGACTGAGCAGGCAGCCCAGTCTTTCTGTCTACCACTGGTGCTCCAAACCACATACCCCAAGCCCCACAGACCAGATCATCTCGGGTGTGCAGCCTTCATGAGGTTATTTCTTGGTCTCCTCCCCTCAAGTTGGGTGCTGCTCAGAGAGGTCTTTGCTGGGTTATCTGAACTGGAATCAGTATTACCCCTTCCACTGGATGAAGGACTAGTTTTATTTCCTCAGCTCTCTGCACTTCTAAGGATTGCCTTGTTCTCCCTTTTTCCCAGGTCCTATTTTTAAAGGTCCAGCTACAACCCCACCTCTTCCAGGAAGCCTTCCTTGGCATGTTGAGATTCTGAAACCTAGAGCCCCTATTAACTGTTCCTCCTGGTACCATATCAAAAGAGACCCTATCACTCATCAGCTCCATGCTTCTTGCCTCTGTTCTACTATTTGAAGAGTATACATGGAATTCTCATGCTCCTTTTACTGAGTGAAGTCTGCAGAATCCTGAAGCCAAATGCATAAGTTCTTCTTTCCCCTGAGACCTCAACTCCAGAGTGGACTAGAAGTAAAATGATGTACCGTGAATTCTGACAGAAACCAGGGTGATCCCTAGTGCCAACAGTAGCCAAAGTCCCTGGACCAGTGAACTAGTACATCTACATCTTAGTTCCTCCATGTTGAAAGATGAGAAATTACAAACATGACCACATGAAATCTATTTTTAAGACAAGACATAAATTGACTCAATACAATGCCTGGTCCAATAAATGTTGACTGCTATTATTTTCTTCCTCTTTCTACTCACTAGTCCCCACTGTTTCCCTGAGCCACTTCTACTGAAAGCCCTGCTCTACTGATACCACTTTCCACTTTGTTTTTTGCCATTTAAGGCCACGTCTTTACACTTGGACTGTAACTGAGCCCACCTGGGGCATGGCCCACATCCGGTTCTCCCGGCACCCCCTCCACGTCCCCTGCCTTGTTCATGGTGTACACTGGCATGCATGAACGAATAAGTACTTTCCAGTGACTTTCTTTTTAAAACTGGTACCTGCTTTAATATACATTTGGCTCAAAATCGCCCCTTGCTTTTGTCTCCCACATCCGTGGTCTCTATGTTCTGAGGACAGGGCCTGTCACACTAATTGGTTTTTCACCACAGAGCATATGCAAAAAAGGCCTAACTGATGGTGACATTTCAGTAGCCAACAGCTCTTGAAGTCAGGAAGGATTTTTTTTAGCATCATCTTTATGTTTAATGAAACATTTAATCCTCCTCCTTAAGAGTTTTATTTTCTAATTTACCCAAACCGCAGTCCTAGCTTCTACATGTTGCTTGTCTCCTGGTGACAGTTTCAGGCATTTTCCCAAATGCTAATGATACAAAGGATGAATGATAACATGGGTAAATTGCTGTGGAGCCATGCTTGGGAAAAGATAAAAAGAACAAGAAATGGGACTTCTCTAGCTTCTGTTCAATTTCAGTGACACATTTCTTATGAGCTGCTTTTGTTTTTACTCTGCGGGTCTTTAAATTCAAGCGGACTGAGTAGCTTCTCCCAGAGAACTACCAGTTGAGCATTTCTTAGTTATGGCAAACAGCATTTCTGTCTTATGAAGTAGATTACAGCCCTGCAGCAGAGTAACTGAAAATACCCTTGAATTGTCGTCTTTGTTCCCAAGGTGGCTTTTGCTTGCAGGGAACATGGAAAAGCAAGAATGTTTGGAGTGGGCCCCATTCTCAGTCCTGGATTGTATTTCCAGCATCTCTATGGGTCTCCTCTGCCCTCCTTGACTGTAGTCCATACTGGTATTAAAGTGTTTTCTAAAATGCACATGTGGTGATAGCCACTCCGCTCCTAACACCCTGCAATGACTCTCTTTACCTTCAGTAGAAAAGCCAGACTTCTACCTCTATGGACTCAGAGCTTCTTTATGTTCTAGCCACGCCGCACTACTTTCCATCATTGTTCTCAATGCGCGCTGTGCTCTCGTGGGCCTTTGGGACTTACATATGCATTCCCACTGTCCAGAATGTAGAACAGACCCTCCAGGTGCCTTCCTCGCCCTTCCGAGCTCACCTCAAATTCTCTTGATTCCTGTTCATCATTTAGAACTTAACTTTGATGTCACTTCTACCCGGGGGTTTTTCTTCGCACTCTGCTGGCAAGGTGTATCTCTTTATGACCCTACAGTTCCATGACCATGCACACCATAACCTCACTGTAACTTTGCATTGTCATTATTGTTATTATTATTATTGGTCACTACCTATTTGATATGCCTCAGAGGACTGCTCAGGGCAAATGGATTATTCACAACTGTGTTCTGCATGGTCCAGCATAATGAAAGGCTCACATATTTGTTGAAAGTTGCTGTGGTGGAAGCTTAGCCATAAAAAGTAAGACCTGAGAAATATTAGGTTCATTTTGCTGAAGGTAGATTGAGATATTTAGCTCCATTTGTACTTGATTACTTCATGCATTGTTTCCCCTATGAGAATGCAAGGGGCTACTGAACAGCCCCCTAAGAAGCCTCCTGTGGGGGCTTGCATGCAGTAGGTAATATACTGTGAGCTATGCAAACCCTACGTCTCCAGGAATTGTTACTTTCCCAAAGATTAATAGAGCTTGAGCATTTAGTTCCCAGTTAATTTTGCAACCAAGTATAAAATGGGATGAAAAATAAATATGTTATAATGGAAGATCTTGATCATGAGGGCTGTGAACATTAGGAGAGTTTGTATAAGGAGATCAAATATCACCTGAGTTTACTGCATTTTTAGCCATGAGCCTTATAGGCAAATGAAGTATCAATCTGCTTTTGGCTTCGATGATGGTTCACTACCTTGGAACAAGTAAAGGCCATCAATATGGCCACAACTGCCACCTAAGTTAGTCATGTTAACGCTCAAGACAGTATCCCACATAAAGTTAGACTTACCCAATTGGTTCCAACGTATTCTTAATACTTGCAGGATGCAGCCTTGGCGCTCAAGATTTCTAAAGCAGCAGCAGGACCAGAAGAAGCTATTAAGGGTGAGGATCAGATCACAGCAATTATCCACTTAATGTGGCATTTATCTGAAACACTAACTCTGCGCAAGGTCATTTAGACTAACCATCATTTATTTCTTGAACGTTTTCCTGAAACTAGCAATAATCATAAAGATAATAATTTATTGCAAACATAATCAATTCAAGAAAGATAATTAGCACGAACAATTATTGTAGGGAAATATTAGCTGTCCATTAAACATATGCCTAAATCGGCTGCTTGTTCCCTTTGGAAGAGATTAGCTACATATGGTTTATATGGCATGCCTCTTGCAGATGTTGATACTTTAAAAAAAATATGAACTAGCATTATTAATCTTTCTGTGAAGAACAGAAGAATTAATTGAGAGCTTCATTATCATAGATGATTGAGGTTTTAGATGAGAATGGCATTTATTTCGAAAGTTCATCAAACAGAGGATTTTAATTGTGAGGCTTGACTAATCATGACCACTTTGACTCTTGATAATTATGCATCAAGATGGAAGTTTTTAATGAGTCTTCTTAAAATTAAGGGTACATTCTGCCATTGTGCATTTGATACAGAAAAAAAATCAATGCTCTGACTTCTAATAATTGAAAATGTCAAAAACCTACTTCTGAGCACACTTGTTCTAGAAATACATTTAGAGTAGAAGTAGATGAGCTGAGAAACAGGGTCGTTGGAGTGTTTTTCAGCTGTTCAGAGGAAATAGTCATGGGTCAACTTAAATAATTAGCTAACAAAAATAAATCAACAAATGCACTGTGCAAGGAGTGGCCTTCTAACTCAAGGCAAAGGGGTTAAGGTAGCTGAGACCACTAAGAAAATATTCTGCTGCAAGCTTTCCTATTCCTCCAGCTCTCCCTGATGGGTGTCTTGCAAGAGCAAGTTCGTTCTCATTTCTGAGCACTAAACAGGTGGCCTTACTGGCTCCACAGCTGCTATCCAACATCTGTGATGGGTGCATACAAATGTTTCTGTATGGAAGCTTCTTCTGGGCTTGGATAAACTTCAGAGGTGAAGGTAGATGAGGAAGACACTCATTTCTCTGAAAATTAATGATCTTTCTTTTGCCCTGATCCTCACCTTGGTTCTAATGTAAACATGATTGGTTGTGAAACTAATCTATTATTAGAAAAGCTTCCTTTTGTACATTGTATTTCTAACATGTTACTCAAGAAGTGAAGCTCTCTCTCCTTACATAAAGAAAGAGAAGCTTAAAAA
Source organism: Manis javanica (assembly GCF_040802235.1). NCBI lineage: Eukaryota > Metazoa > Chordata > Mammalia > Pholidota > Manidae > Manis > Manis javanica. The sequence goes on along the minus strand of NC_133169.1, from coordinate 84,268,622 downwards.
GAATATAAAGAAGTCGTGAGCTCTAGCCCCCTCAACATGTTTTCCTAGGGTCTTACCAGGTCCTGAGGTAGAATCCGCATTTCAGTTGTGGACTATAATTCCTGATAACCACATTCCCAACTAACCATAACCACGTCAAGCATCAGAAGAGATTTAGGGAATATTCAGGGGCCATTTGGATTCTGAGACTCATTGCTGGAGAATACTTTTATTTCCCATGGAAATTTTATTGAGACTTCCTTAAACTGACAGCTTTTCTGGAAACATAGTTTCCAGAACTGCAAACAAAGAGCAATTTGGTATCATGCAGTAGACTATTTCATTAAATAGTAGATATCTCTGTAAGGCAGGACAAGGCACTAAGATATAAAGATGCTAGGTAGATGAAACAGACTTTATTAGCTAACACTTGGAGCAGGTCTACCCAGGGGGTGAAACAGATGAGCAGCTGATTATACAAGAGGGAAGAAAACTCATGGGAGTTCAGACATTCTGCAGGATCTATGTTTGCTCTGGGGTGGAAAGGGGTGATCAAGGAACTCTTTAAAACTGTCCAAGGAAGATACAGTCTCTATCTCCATCCCTGTTTTAAACCCTAGCTGCCAGAGGAGACCCAAATACCAGGATTTGGATAAAGATTGATAATTACTTATTGGGAAAAGGGTGATAAGCCTGATTTGATCAGGCAGCCAAGTGGACACCAAGTTGAGACCTCCACTTGCCTACTCAGTGCTTTTGTGCCAGTGGAAAAGGCACACATCCAGTGCCAGGAAATCTGACCTTGGCAAGCTGAGCGAGTTTGCGAGATGGGACTACTCAGAAAATACGGCACGCAATAAATCTGGAGGACACGGGCTCATTGCTGAGACCACAAATAAAATCAAGGAAGATAGACACCAGTTGGTTATCTGTCCAGTTACCTTTTCCCAACAGGAAGGATAGACAGGCTCACAGTTGTAAAAGCAACAGTTCGTATTTGGTACATTGATTCTAACAAATCTGTGGAATGTTGTCCCTATAAATCACACAGACTCACCCACACATGGGTGTATATATCTTGCCCCAACCAGGCTATAAAGGAGTCTGTGTTGCCTCCTCTACCTTGCAGTCTCAGCCCTCCTCCGTCCACCACACACAAAGACCTTGGCCGCAGCCCGATCTCTCCTGGATCTCCGTGTCTCCCATTCCTGCTCCGATCCTCATTTCTGGTAGATAACCATGTCTGGATTGCTTGGTTGACTCCTGGTGACTTCCGGCCTTGCATTCTGGTCCCTTGCTCAGCTTGTCTCCATCTCTTCACTTGCCTTAAACTTCCTACTTTAGCTCTGACCCCACAGTGGTCATCTTTCCTAATTATATTCTACTCAGACGGACCATGGCCGAGTTGGTATTCCCTTAATATCCTACTTTGTCAAGGGAGAGTGTCCTGACCCTGGCATGCATAAAGTAGACACACAATAAATATTTGTTGAACTATTGCTAGATAAACTGGGTAGTTACCAATTATTCAATACCAAAATATTGCTAATGGTCTTTTTGGACTGCTGGTTGATCTTACAGGCTTCCAGATCTATCTCATTCATTGAGCCTCAATTAGGGCTTTGCTAATCAATCCATCTCAAAACCACATTAGCTGCATGGTTAAGTCTATGATGAGGACAATTTATCCACTGGTGAATAGAAATGACTGAATTACTGAAAGATGGTTAGACTAAATCAGCTGGAAAAAAGAAAAGCCTTTGTCATTTAGGGTTAGTTTGTCATCCCCTAAACAAGTCACTGAATCTTCTATTCTAGCCAATACCTTATCAGAGCCTCAAAGTGACTGAGGGCCAAATAGCTTCCATTCATTGACAGTACAATACGTAAACATGCTTTAACAGAGAAACCTCACAGCTGAAAGATAAGCCTTATTTTGCACACTTTACAGGTAAGAAACTGAGGCAGACATGGAGTGACTTGTCCAATCTAAGCTGATAGATGCTGAAGCCTGAACCCAAACTCAGGTCTGGATATTTTGAAAGACCATATTCTCTTCATATTTCCACTTAGCTTCCCTATTAGGTTCAGCCACAGGGCAAGGACCCAAATTTCAGAATCTAAAAACAATAGCTCTAGTCCCAAAGAACTCACAGCTACATTTGAAACAGGTACATGGCCAGAAAGAGATGGAAAGATAGTCATGAGGTGTGAGGAGGCCCACCAAGGGGAAGAAACTCAAGGTGGGTCACTGCATGCCCTCTGGTCCCATTCCAGCTTCTTCCTGTCTGCTCTGCAGTCAGAGCCCGGGGATCCCCTCAGACCAGCTGCCTAAAGCCAACCACCCCCTGCTGGCTGACTTCTGGGCACTTAGGCTTTTGCTCGGCCACCCTCTCCCTGCTGCACAGTCACAGGCATGGCTGAGATTCACTTCACCCCTCAACTTCCTTCGGGCCTCCCGGGCCCTCAGTAACAGACGGTTGCAGAAACTGCACCCACCAGTCCTTACACCTTCGCTTCCCAAACTGCCAGCGTCAGCATGGTTCTTAAAGTTCCAGATCTCACACCTGGTTAGTTTCCTTTCTGCTTAAGTGTTACACCACTGGAGCCATTTAAAATTACTCCAACATGAGCCTGGGCAACTTGTCACAACCACACTTCCACCAGTAACAAGGGGTGTGGGTCTTCTAGTCAACAGGAAAATATGATTACCATGGAGGGAACTTAGTGGGAGATGCAATGAGAGGGACTTCAGAGAAGTCTCCCTGGTCCTTGCCCTCAGGGATAAAGGGAAGCCACCACAAAATAACTCAAGGACACAGGTGGAGCAGAAGTAAGGGGGAGAATGGTTGGAAGTGATTGGATGACAATAATAATTGCTCCTTGAGTATTTGCTGCATGCCAGCCACTGGATGATCGTCAACCCTCAGTAACCATAGGGAAACTAAAAGTTCCTATGGCCGGGATCCTCACCTGACCCTAAACTACCTGATGCTGTAATTGGCCTGTTGCTAGGCTAGTACTTACACACCCATTGGCAATAGGCCATTATTGTTGGTGTTACTATATAAAGAGCTCTGCCCAGTACTCTGCTGGGAGGCAGAGACAGAGATGGGCTCGCTGCGTGCGGACTGCCCTAGAGGCAGACGTGATTTCAGCACTCAACCTGCCACGGTGAGAATAAAGCTTGGTATAAACCCTCCTACCCCTAACCTTCCACTGTTGATATTCAGTCTCACTAACTCCAGAGTGAACCTGCCAGGGGGCAATCCCCCTCAGGAGAAAACAGTAACACTGTTCTGTATTTTATCCTCACATTACAGATGAGCAAACAGAGTCTGAAAGATGAATATGCTTCAAGTATACAGCTTATATGTGGCAAAGGCAAATTTCAAACCTCGGCCCACTAGGATCCTATTCATGCTGGTCCCAACTTCACTAAATTGCAGAAGAGACAGGTGGACACTGCTGGGCCTGTGCATCTAGGTAGGGGGTTGTGGATAAAATGCAAGTTCCTGGGGACAGAATTCTCACCTGGCCCTGGCTGGCTAGCTCACTACACAGGTGTGGGCAATGCATTGTTACTGACTCTGTATAAAGAGCTCTGCCCAGTGCTCTGGGCAACAGGGTGGCAGGGATGCAAGGCTGCAGGAGAGCAGAGGCTGGAGTGGTGGCCATGCCGAAGACAGAGCCAGAGGACAGCTGTGCGGGCTGAGGGGCCCAGAGGCAGACACCGGCTTGCTGCCTGCAGACTGGCTCTGAGTGAACAAGATTTTAGTGATTGACCTGCCACCATGGAAATAAAGTTGGGAATAACCCTTTCACCCCAAGAACATTCTACTGTCATTTCTTTGGTCACATTAAATTCATAGTGAGCTTGCCTGGGGCTGAAACCCATTGGCAAGACACGGGTACAGGTGAGCATCTAGAAGGAAGGAGCAGGTGAAGCGACAGCAGGAAGAGTGAGGGGGCGGCTGTACCTTGGAGACCGTCCTGAACACCAGGAAGGGCGTCTCGGCTTTCAGAGAGGAATCAAGCTGAGGGAGGAGAGAAGCAGGGGCTGCAGTCTGGGATCAGACCACCCTTCATCCTTGAATGGCCTGGCTAGCTCTTGCACAAGGACAATGGGACAGAGAGGCCTGAATTCTCTGGTAGACGCAATGGCTGGCTATTCAGAGCTCAAGCTGAGGTCCAGAAAAGATGAACTGCTTTGGACCCAAAGGCAGAGCAGTGAGTGAAGTCCAGCTCTAATTTCCATCCACAGAACTCAGACCGCATCAAACACCCACAACAGTTTTAAAGAGAATGTTAGTTACAATCCAAAGCTAATTAAAACTTTCCATAAAATGACTCTTTAAAATTTAAGTGGCCTTGAATGTTAACAGCCCAGGCTTGTCTCTAACTGCAGAATTATTATTAACACATTAGCACAGCAATACCAGCCATTGAATTTGCTAGGCAATTTTGAAATAATGATGTTTGGAGTGTTTCCAGCTGAAATGATGTGTGCCTTTCAATTCTGACCAGCAGTCATCAACTTCACTCCACCACTTCCCCAATGCTGATGTCCTTTTCTGAGGCCAACTTAGTTTCTTAGTTACTTGCAGCTCTGCCTGCAGCTGTCCGCAGCTCCTGGGTTTACCTCCACCATGATGTCACGTGCTTTGTGTGGACTTTTATGTTTATCTCCCCTTGAAAGCAGGACCTGCATTCATGTGGGATACAGCATCACGTGTGTGGTAAGGGTATAGGTGTCAGAAAAGGACAGAGCTCATTCCAGTCCTAGTGCTGTCTCTTACTGGCTCTAAGACTTTAGAAAAAGTCACTATGACATCATTGATACTAAGATAATAATAGTCAACATTTGTTGAGCACTTATTATGTGGCAATCACAATTTATACATATTATCTAAATCTCCCCAGCAACCCTTATTTTTATGTATTCTGTTTAACAAATAGCTATAAAATACTCACTTTAACACTTATGATATGCCAGGCACTGTTGTGTTTTATGTACATTAAATCCTCATAACAATTTCAGTAAAGTAGGTGTTATTACTCTCATTTTACAAATGAGTGAACTCAGATTAAGTAACTAGTGATTAAATAACCAAGATCACAAAGCTGTAAACAGAGTCTTACCAGGATTCAAGCACATGGAGTCAGGCTGGAGAATCCATGCCCTGAACCTCTGTACCATGGGTTCTCCAACTCCAGAATGCTTCAGAATCACCTGGGGGCTCATTAAAATGCAGATTGCTTAGCCCACTCTTGGAGGTTCTGGTTCTGAGGTGGAGCCTGGGAATATGCATTTCTAAAAAGTTCCCAGGTGATACAGACGCTGATGGCACAAGGCTGCTCTAAATTATGTTACCAATTTTCCTCTTATCTTCCCCTTTTTACAGATGAGAGGACCGAGTGTCAGGTTACCTGAATTACCCAGAGTTATGCAACTAGTAAGGAGATGAACTAACAATTTGAAACTAGGTTGATCTGATATCCATGAAATACCCTGAGCCTCAGCTTCTCCATCTGTCTTCTGGGGATACTAACGTCACCTCACTACAAACTCAATACTCACTGAAATAATGAGCATTCAGTCTATGGCATGGAGTAGGTGCTTGTTGAGTGTCTCACTTTCCTTGCATCCTGCAGAACCTGGTATACAGTGTATGCCAAATAAATGTGAGTTGAATGGAGTTGAATCTATCCAGTTACTCCAAAACATTTTGTCATCGATGCTGTCCAGATGCGTCTGATTCCTCCTGCCCTTAGTGACACCCTTCCCATTAGTGCCCAAAGGTCAATCATCTGAGTGGCTCTTTCCTTCTCTGGAGTCCAACTTCCCAGGACTGTCACATGCCTTAACTCCAGGAAGATACTATTAAAATTCTCTGCCATATGAATAGCACCCATGAAATTGCAGCATAGCAACCCTGCTAGTCCCCAGCTCTTTGTTTGTATTGAGGTCCAGAGTGAGAATAAATCTAGTTTTCTCATCACTCCTGGTTTTAGGCTCACCTCCTGATGTAGTTCTAAAACAGATAAGTTAAATATAAATTATTACACTTCCAAGTGTCACTCCTCCTTGTCTCAGCTGTGACAAATTTTGCATAACCAAACTTTTCTTATATTCCTCCCCACACTTCCACAATGAAAAATTAAAAATCTGCTTTCAAACTTGAGTCTAAGTGTTCATGTGAAGTGGAGAAAAAAAAAAACAGAAAACTCTTTGACCAAGCAATTTCACTTCTAGGAATTTACCTTGAAGATTTACCCATAACAATATAAAAGACAAACTCTAATCTGAGCAAGATTATTGGCTAAGGCATTATCATGGCAAAACCTTGGAAATTAAATAAATGCCTATTTCAGGAACTTTGGTTGAATAAACTATTGTACATTTACATTGTAAAGTACTATGCATCTATACATTAATGAGGAGGATATTTATAAACTGATATGGAGTGTGCTCCACGGTATATTTGTCTAAGTGAAAAGAAGCATGGTGCAAAAGATTATATATAATATTTTACCTTTCATGTTAAAAAAAAAGCAGGGAATAAGAAAATATGTGCTACTTTTACAAAAAAGAAATACTAGAAGGATAAACAAGACAGAAACCAATAAAATTAATTTATTAATTAATAACCTAAAGGGAATGGGTGGGAATATGATATAAGAGCCAGGGAAGGAACTGAGACATCCTGAGTTTATCTTTTTATGTAATTTTGCCCTTGCTTCTATGCTAATGTTTTAATGTTTGAACAATCAAAATAAATTAATGAAGACAGGGAGAAAGATAAAATTAAGTATAAACACATATAAATGACCTTATTTAATAGCAAATGGATATCAAAATCACACAAAAGAAAAACAGGATTTGTTCAAATAACTTCTGAATACATTACTCGATGTACCCTCATTGAGATTTATTCTAAAGACAAAAAGAATAACAAAGAAATCTCGAACCTTATTTAGGAGATTTGCTTTTGGTGGTGGTATTGCTGTAGTAACTCTAATACTACTAATATGTGTACTGCAGATCTGAGCAAATGAGTAACTATATGGATGCTGCAAACCAGAGTTATCACTATGCCTATTCACACAATATTGGTTCACACTATGGGAGAAGAGAGATATGAACAAGGAATGCAGGAAAAGGAGGAGGATTTCTATGACACTGGATTAAATTAGATTAGTATTAACTCAAAATTTAAAAATATGCTCTAGTTTTGTCCACAGAAAAGGGTTATGAGCAATGACACCCCACTAGCAATGAGCACACATTGGGCCCAGATCTTGATTTCTAAATACCATTTCCCACTAAAAGAAACCTGGGATCTGAGAAACACCAGTTCTAGGTTTTCCTATAGAGAAAGAACAGAGCAAACCCAGAACATCTCGCTCTGATGGAAAATAAGAATTTGGTCAAAGACTAAAGGGACCATGTCAAAAGGATTCCACAGGTAGTTTTGAGGGGTACTCATTGACCAAATTAAAGTATATGTGAGTATAAAGATGAAAAATAACAGAATGGATTATGATATATTTTCTTAAAAGGTTCCCCTGAGTCCATGCTGATAATGCCTGTAGCTGTAGGTGCCAGGGGCTTCAAGCTCCTCTAATGTATAGTATGTATATACATATATATACACACACACACACACACACAGACATACATACATACTTATTGGTATTAAAGAGTATATACATACAGAGGAGATAGGAAGTTCTATTTTACAGAATAATGCTTAGTAAAACATATTGAAGAAATGATAGAAACAATCACTTCTGCTCTACAAGCCCAAGCGTAGTAATTGGCTCAGGCAGGAAATATCAGTGATGTTCAGCCAATTGAAGGAAAGAATGTTGGGGAACTAAAGATTCAATGCATCTCAGGATGTCTCCCCACAAATTGTTTACGAATTACAAACTTGAAAACATTCTTTGATAATGGAAGATCCTGGTGGACACCACCTTACACAGGGGATCAAAGGTAATGTCACCAATGGAGGGAAAAATGGAAAAAAATCCAGCGCCCCCCCTAAGTGATTTCCTTAAAAGGAGGCGATGGAACCAGTGCAGAGGTCCTGCCTGAGAGGCTGAATCTGAATCAAATCATGAGGAAGCAATCAGACAAGCCCAAACCCAGGGGCACTCCGTAAAGAAAAATGTTCTGAATTCCTTAAAAAATGTTAATGTCATAAAAAAATGTTTGGGCAACTATTCTAAACTGAAGAGAACTAAAGACATATGATGACAATTAAATGAAGTCATTATCTTTGAATAATAGATAAAAAACATTAAAATAAATTATTTTGGGGGAACAAATGAGGAAATCCGAAGTGAACTGGGTTGTCAGAAATTGTATTAAGTACACAGTAAATTTTCCAAGTGTAGCTATTGTATTGTAGTTATTCAGAATTCCTGTTCTTAGGAGACATATATAGAAGCATTAAGATACCTTCAACTAACTTTCAAATGGTTTAGGAAAAAAGTGTCTATATATAGAAAAAGATAAAGCAAGTGATGCATTAATAATTATTAAATAAAAATTTTTGTCTTAATAAAAGAAAAAAACAAGAAAAATTCTAGCAAATGAGAACAGTATGTTTTCCAGCTTTGGGTCATCTGCTAGGGAACTCAGACATAATAGGACAGATTTCATAAGCAATTAACTCTCTCTTTTCATGCCACATCTGAGGAAGGCCTACAAAATCTGTCTTTTCTAATTTTTAGTAACCTCAAATTGGGTGATTAGACGTTTAACCATCTCTATGGCTGAACATCAACATCTTATTTGATATGCTCATGGTTCATTCATTTCCAAGACACAAAAGTAGGACCCAGCTGAAAGTCCTTTTTGAGAGTAAAAGTCACTATTATGAATCTGCGTCTCCCTTGTGATTCATGTCCTTGTCTCATTCTTCCAAGGTCTTCCAGTGTCAGCCCTAATATAAAAAAAGCTTGGAAGCTGTCACTACTATCCTTACAACAACAAGAGCTGAAACAACTAAAAATCAATGGCTTTTCTTGGACTCATCAGAGAACTGAGGTCGCAAGGCCAGTCACCTCCCCAAAATACAGAGAATCCCAGCCAGGATGCTGCAGAAATACAAGCAATTCTGCTTCCTTAGCACAGAAGCCCCTGGAGCCATAAACCAGTAGGAATATTTAAATGATTAGTTTAATGTGTTGCTGGAGGCTGCATGTGGGCTAACAAGAGTGAGAAAACTCTGGCGGCTGTATTCGTGGGTGAGCTACACCTTTATGGGTTTTAACTCCAGGTACCCATCAGGTTTTCATGATGAGATAAAAAAAATTATCATTTCATGATTCTGGCAGAAGGACTGGCAAATTAAACACTTTGAAATTCACTTCAATATTCTCCATAAGAAAGGCCCACTCTCCAGTGAAAGAGTTGCTCAGTGCCTTATCTCACCAAAGCAGAGAGTAAAACGGCAATTACCCAATCCAACCCCCTTTAGCCTTTCTACCTCACCAAAAAAGTTGGGAGGTGAAGCTAAGAAACACTTAGGGTCACAGTCCAGAGAGAAAGACCCACTTCGAGACTGAGACCTAATCATAAGCTTATACAGCATTTTCTCTCCCTACTCCTCACCACCACATCAACAGTGCTCCAGTACAATAATAGTGAAATGCACCTCAAAGACTCAAAAGAGTTGTAAGGCATAGACTTTATTTAAGAAGGAGTCCTTATGAAAACCCAGAGACAACAGGAGGGAAGATAATAAAGGCACTAGAGGAATTTCAAGCCCTAGGCAACCACAACTACACTGAACATTAAATACATCCTAACTCATAACCAGATTAATATACAACCTCACACTAAAGGCCTATTTACCTCAGTTTCTATTAACTGCTATATCATGTCCTGCTTTCAAAAAAAATTACAAGTCATGCTAAAAGGTGAGAAAAAACAGAGCCTGAAGAGACAAAGTAAACATCAGAATCAGAATCAAATATGACATGATTTGGGAATTATCAGACTGGGAATTTAAGATGATCATGACTGATCTGTTAAATACTCTAATGGAAAAAGTAGACGACATGCAAGAACGGATGGGTAATATAAGTGGAGAGATGGAAACTTTAAGAAAGAATAAAAAGGAAATGCTAGACAAAAAAAAACTAACAAATAGAATGCCTCTAATGGATGCTTTTGTGTCTAATAGATTAGACACAGCAAACTGTCAGAGAGAAAAAAATTGGTGGGTTTAAAGGTATATCAATAGTAACTGCCCAAACTGAAATATAAGGGGAAAAAAGGAATAAAAAGAAGCCAGAAAATGATATCCAACAACTGTGGGATAATTTTAAAAGGTGTGACAAACACATGCTTAATTGGAACGCCAGAGGGAATAGAAAGAGGAGACAAAACAGAATGATTATAGAAGAAATAGTGGCTGAGAACAGTACATAATTAGTGACAAACCAAACCACAGATCCAGGAAGCTGCGAGGATACCAAACAAAACAAATAGAAAATTCCTGCACCAAAGTATATTATATTCAAGGTTTAGAAAACCAAAGACAAAGAGAAACTGTTGAAAGAAGCCAAAGGAGGGAAAAACACCTGATCTTTAGGAGAAAAAGGATAAAAGCCATAGTATATTTCTCATAGGAAACCATATAGGAAGGAATAGACTGGAGTGAAGAATCTAGTGTTGAAAGAAAAAAAACCTCAGCACTCTAAAATTCTATATCCAGTGAAATCAACATTCAAAAAGAAGGAAAATAAAACTTTCTCAAACAAAAACTGAGGTTATCCATCACCAGTAAACCAGCCATGCAAGAAATGTTACAGGAAGTTCTTCAAGGATAAGGAAAATTCTATAGCTCGGACGCTGGGACCTACATAAAGAAGGAAAAGCAGCAGAGAATGAATAAGTGAAGGTAAAATTAAATCGTTTTCTTGTTCCAAATTGATTTCATAGATAACTGTCCAAGATAGGAATATTTGTATTGTGTGATTACATTACATGGATAAGCAAAATGAATAACAACATTTTTATAAGGGGTGGGAGGTAAGAATTGGCAATATCCTTCTATAAGGTGTCTGCAGCGTCTGCGAAGCAGTATAGTTTTATTTGAAACTGGATTCGGATTAGTTGTAGATGCATATTGCAAGTTCCAGGGAAACCACTGAAGGTTTTTTCAAAAGAATATAACTGATATGGTAAGAGATGAGAGAAAACGGAACATATAAAGTGCTCAGTTAAAATCAGAAAAGGCAGAAGAAAAGAAATGAAGAAGTGCATTGAGGAGAAAACAGTTACAGCCATAGTGAATACTATCCATCTAGGTCAACAATCACTTTAACTGGGACTGGTCTAAATATATCAGTTAAAAGACAGAAACTCTCATAGTGGATAAAAAAACTAATACCCAACTGCATGTTGTCTATAAAGAACCCTCTTTAAATATACACAGATAGGTTAAATGAAAGGAGTAGAGAAAGATAGACCATACTAACTTGAAATGAATCAGATTAACTTTATTAGTTTCAGACAAAATATACTTCCAAGCAAGGAAAATTATCAGGGATAAAGAGGGGCATTATGTAATGATAAAGGGCTCAATTCTTCAAAAAGATATAATCTTTAATGTATATCCATATGAGAACATATTGTCAAAATATATGAGGCAAAACAGAACTACAAGGAGAAATAGACAAACCTACTATTATAGTCAGACATTCAAGAACCATCAGTAGTTGATGGATTTGACAAGCAAAAATCGTTAGATAGTTGAACTAAACAGCGCCATCAGTCAACTGGGTCTAACCAATGTTTATAGAATACTTCACCCAACTTCATCAAAAGACACATTCTTGTCAAGCTTATATGGAATATTCACCAAGACCACATTCTGAGCCATAAAACATAACTTAACAAATTTAAAAGAATTGAAATCATACAAAGTATGTTTTCAGACCACAGCAAGATTAAACTGGAAATCAATAATAAAATGAAAGCTGGATGTTTGGAGATTAAGCAACACACTTCTAAATAACAAAATGGATCAAAGAAGAAGTCTCAAGAGAAATTTAAAAACATTTTGGACTAAATGAAAATGAAAATAAAACATCAAAATTTGTGGGATGCAGCAAAAGCAGTGCTTAAGAGGGAAATTCATTGTATTAAGTGCATATGTTAAAAAAGAAGAAAGATCTAAAATCAGTAATCTATCTGAATTTGCACTTTAAAAACCCAGAGAAAAGTATAGTAAATCAGGTCTAGGCAAGAAAAAGAAATAATAAAAATTAGAGCAGAAGTCAATGAAATTGTACACAGGAAAAAAAAGATTAATCAAATAATAAAAAAAGAAACAGAAATTACAAATATCATATATGAAAGAGATTAATACTACAGATCTCATGGACATAAAAAGAATAGCAAAAAAGACACTATGAACAACTCTATGCACACAGACATGAGAACTTAGGTGAAATGGACCAGTTCTTTGACAGACACAAACTACTAAAACTCACTCATGGAGAAATAATTTGAAAAGTTTTATAAATATCAAAGAAATTCAGTCAATATTTAATGTTACAAAAAAGAAAGCACTGGGTCCGCATGGTTTCCTTGGTAAATTCATTCACAAAAGTGAAACGATGCCAATATGTACGATATTTCCCAGGAAATACAATCAGAGGTACATTTATGTGACAATTAATTTTATGGATCAACTTGGCTAGGCTGGAGTACCCAGTTTGGACAAACACTAGTCTAGATGTTGCTATGAAGGTGTTTTTTAGATGTGATTAACATTTTAATCAGTAGATGCTGAGCAGATTATCCTCCATAATTTGGGTAGATTTCATCCAGTCAGGTGAAAGCCTTAAGACCAGGCTGAGGTTTCCCAAAGGAAAAGGAATTTAGCCTCAGTATTGCAACACAGAAACCCTGCATGAGTTTCCTTTCTGCCTGACCTGCCCTGAAAATATTGGACTCAAGACGGCAATATCGACTCTTACCTGAATTTCCAGCCTGACAGCTTGACCTAAAGATTTCAGACTCACCAAACCCTCAAACTCGTGAGCCAATTCCTTGAAATCTTTCTCTCTCTCCCTCCTTCTCTCACTCTCATACATCAATGCAATCTCTCAATTCCAAGGAATAACTGGAATTGAAAAATTTTTAAACACAGCACCACTTACAATAGTACAGAAATGAAATACCTAGTTATAAATTAAATAAAACATGTATAAGATCTACGCACAGAAAACTATAAAATTCTAAGAGAAATAAAAGAAGATCAAAATAAATGGAGAAACATTCTCTGTTTATGGAAAGGAAGGCTCAATATTTTTAAATGCCAATTCTTCCTAAGATTTCTTCTAAAGATTCAACATAATACCAATCAAAATCCAGACAAATTATTTTATAGATATTGATGAACTCATCCTAAAGTTTATATGGAAAAGCAAACAACCCAAGGTAGAAGACACATTATGAAGAACAACAAAGATGGAGGACTGATAACACATGACTTCAAAAATTACTTAAAACTACATTTTCTTAACACTACAGTAATCAAGACAGTATGGTTTAGGTGGAAAAAAAAGAAAAGACACATAGATCAATGGGATAGAATAGAGTCCAGAAACAGACCTACATAAATATGATCAACTGATCTATAGATCAAAGGCAACTGAATGGAGAAAAGATGGTCTTTTCAACAAATGATGCTGGAGCAATGGATGTCCAAATGCAAAAAAAAAAAAAGCTTCCAGACACAACCTTGCACCATTCACAAATTAACTGAAAATGCATTGTAGATCTAAATGTAGAGTACATACTATGAAACTTCTAGAAGAAAATATATGAAAAAATCTTGGCAACTTTGGATTTGATGATGAGCTTTTAGATGCAACACAAAAATCACAGTCCATGAAAGAAAAAATTGGTAAATTGGACTTTATTAAAATTAAAACCTTCTGCTCTCTGAAGACACTATTAAAAGAGTGAAAAGACAGCCTCAGACTGGGGATAGCATTTGCAAAATATCTGATTAAGGACTTGCAACCAAAACAGAAATACTCTCAAAGTTCAACAATAGGAAACAAATAACCTAATTAAAAAATGGGCAAATTATATGAGCATACATCTTATCATAAAGAGAAACAGATGGAAAATAATCATATGAAAAGATTCTCAACACTGTCATTAAGGAATTTCAAATTAAAATAGCAGTGAGATACTATTATATACACATTAAAATGGCTACAATAAAACTTGACAACACCAAATGTTGGCAAGGCAGCAAGCAATATGAACTCTCATTCATTGCTGTTGGAAATGAAAATACTACTGTCGGCTTAGAAGACAGTTTGGCAGGTTTTTACAAGACTAAACATATTCTTAGTATACAATGCAGGATTCATGCTCCTAGATATTTTCCCAACTTAACTGAAGACTCATGTCCACAGAAAAACCTGCAAATTAATGTTTACAGCAGCTTTATGTCATAATTGACAAAGACTGGAAGCCATCAAGACATCTTCAATAGGTGAATGAATAAATAAATAAACTGTAGGCTTGTTCACAAGAGAATATTCACTGATAAAAAGGTGAGCTGTCAAGCTACAAAAATATATGAATATGAACCTTAAATGCATATTGCTAAGTGAAAGAAGCCAGCCTGAAAAAGCTGTATACTGTTTGGTTCCAATTATATGACATTCTGAGAAAGACAAAACTATAGAGATGGTTAACCCATCAATGGTTGCCTGGGTTTGGGGAGGAGGCGTCAAGGGTTAAAGAGGTGAAGCATTGGGAATCTTTAAGGTGTGCGACTATTCTGTATGATAATGTAATGGTGATTCATGACATGATTTCCAGGTCCATAGAATTTGACATCATAAAGAATAAATTTCAGACTGGGATATGAGACTCTAACTGTATCACTGTATGAAACTATTTCACTGAAGGGGGAAAGGTGCTGAGCGAAGAAACTTTGGAGCCTGTAAGTGCAGTCTGCAAGTCTAAAGGCACCAGGAACTGCACATAAGCCCTGCGCTCTAGTTGTATGACGACTTCATATGGGGGTTCCTATGAACAATCCAGATACTGAGACTGAACAATTAATTACATGGATGACAGACAGCGGGAGCCGGGTTTCTCACTGTTAGAATGGGTATTACAGAGACTGGAATAAGCCACCTGCTAATTAGGTTAGAGCTAAAGACATCAGTGTAAACTCAATATTAACACACATACAGATGGCTACATACAGAAACAGACAAATGCATATACATAGTTTAGTACACACGCATGTATCTCCTTGTTCTGTCAGCTGAGGTAGCCTAGAAGCAATAGCACCCAGGAGCAATAAACACACGTAGCATGCACATCTTGGTCTGTAATTCCATTCTCCATTAAAAGGAACCAGAATTCCTTGGAGAAATGGCAGATTCTAGTATTTGGGCCGTAAGCTTACAAGATAAGCCTGGAGCATTTTGACAGGCCAAAATGTAAAGAAGTGCTCAAAAAACTAAAAAACAAAAAACAATGTACAATGATGGGGTGAACAAAACAAAAAAAACCAACGTACCGTGATGGGGGACGTCCAAAGAACACAGGAGCCGAGTGGAGGAGCTCCCAGTGGCCGAAGCCAGAACAAGCTCAGCAACAATATAAATACAGTGGTATTGGAGTACAGCCCAATGCATAAAATAGATACCCATGAGTCCATGCTGATACAAATAAATGATTGAATAAATAAATGATTGATGGAGAAGAGACAAATTTCTCTTGCAGAAGACTTCCAAATGAATTATACAGATACTCCGCTCTCAACGGGGGAGAGCAGAAATCCCTTGTCCTTCCGTGTGGGCCTTCCTTGCAAAGACTACAGCAAGGAAAAGCAGCAAAAAAGACTAATTTGACAGTGGAAAACCTGACATGCTCTCCCAGTCAGGTGACCCAGGTAAACATCAACAGTGATAAACTATGTCGCTTATGTGTACCCTCGATACGGTGCAATGAAGATGGAATTTTACCTCTGTGATTTTCCTGTCCCAAACCCTGGTCCTAGTCTAATTATGAGGAAAACAGCAGACAAATCCCATTTGAGGAGAGTTCCTACAAAGTACTTGACCAATACTCCTCAAAACTGTCAGGGCCAAACAAAACAAGGAAAGCGTAAAAAACTTTCACAGCCGAGAGGTGCCCGAGGAGTTATGACAAATAAATGTAATGTGCCATCCTGGATGGGATCCTGGCAAGGCATTAGGTCAAACTAAGGACATCTGAATGAAGTATGGGCTGCTACTCAGTTAATAATATTGTACCAAGATTAATTCATTCATGATAACAAATGTACCTTGTAAGCGGTTATAACAGGAGAACTGGGCATGGGTACGTGGGAGCTCTCTATTCTTCTCGATTCTTTGGTACATTGAAACTGTTCTTAAAAATAAAGTCTATTATTTTTATTTTTAAAAACCCCTCCTAGTTCTGATTCTTTTTATGTGGAAAATTTGAATCATGAGAAAGAACTTGTTCTTCCTTCTTTGACTTAGTTCCCTTTTTGCTTTTTTCTCCCAGAGGGTTCTTGTGATGCTCTCATCTTGTGTGGCTTCTGCCACCCTTGATTCAATCACTGGGCAGTTCTAACAACTTGAAAATTCTATCACTGTGCTTACTTCGTAATGCTTCTGCCCTCCTAGAACGACACAAAATGAATCTGCTTCCACAAAGTAGTTTTTCAGTCACTCAAAGACGCTCTCCTGAAGCCTTCCTCCCAGGGTTAAAATTAGGCTCAATATCCTCTGTCATTTCTCACACGACGTACTTTTTAAATATTTCTCCACCCTGAACACTTTCCTATGAATATTTGTGTTTGTTAGGAAGATGAGCTGAGATCTGAATGCATTCTCCCTCTTGTGTTCTGATCAGAATTGAGTACAGTATTATTTCTTGAATTGCATTTAATCTACTGATTAAAATATATATATATATAATGTCACTCTGGTTTTACATCTCCACTCTGGTTTTATATCTTCAAGAAAGTGAGCTAAGTAAAATCAAGGCTCCTTTATATATCCCCCCACTCCTCATTAAAACCATTGCATTGATGAATTTCAAACAATTCATTTAAATTCTATACCTCATCCAGATGTTCTCACTGTTTCAAATTAACAGCTGCTTTTACTGCCTGTCTCCAGGAATTGAAGGTTATGTCAGTAACATAACTGAGTAAGACACCCCTTGATGGGAACCCCCCAACACAACACCAATTTGGCATCCATCCAGACAAGAGTGTTATGTGAGAGTGCTAAGGTCAAGCGCCACAGACGAAGCACCCTGGAAGAGTGTCACCCGCCTGTGCATTGGTAGTAGGTACACAACTCAGCCCCCCTCAGGTGTGGTCCAGGAGCCACAGAAAAACACTGTCTCAGGCAATTACTCATGGACAAGAAAGCCTTTGTGGAAGTCCACGTTTCCAGTGGAGAAGTCCTAGCACACCACTGGAGCAAAAAAATTGAAAAATAATAGTAAGTAAATAAGTAAACATTTGGACAGATTGCAGACTTTTCCTGCACCGTGCCTTCCCCAAGACAGCACAGCTCAGGGCCAAGGGAGATTTTCTCAGACTGTGACTTCCCCGGCGAGAGAAAGTGAGATCTTGTGAGCGGGTATCCAGCCGCCCCAGCTGTGTGGGAGGGACACTGCCAAAGATGCCCATTTCTCTCTCACCCCATCCAAAAAAGAAGTGGTAATTACATGAAGTGCTGGAGGTGTTCACTAACCCTCCTGTGGTAATCATTTTGCAATAGGTAAGTGCATTAAGTCACCGCACTGTACACCTCAAACTAATGCAATGTTAAATGTCAGTTATATCTCAGTAAAACTGGAAAAAGTGAATTGGAAGTTGCTATCTTAATAAATAAATAAATAAGGCACTTTCCTTAGTGCATAGAGAGCCTTACATTCAGGCCAAGAATGCATCATAAACACACTCAGATACATGTCTTTTGTTCAGCAGTGGATTTTGTATTTATTAGCAAAATCATAGCTCTCTCAAACAGGAATATATCTCAATAGTCCTTTCCCCAGAGGAGTTAGTTGAGGTATGAAAAGTATTGAATCAGCATCATGGAGTTTGGTGGCTCAGAGTTAGGTTTTCATACTGTGCATAAAACTGAACATAGTAATAAAATAAAACGGTAGTAGAGTAACTCCCAGGGGAATACAGAAATTATAGTACTCAGATATGAAAGCGGGAATTAATTACTACCTTTTCATGTTCCAGAGTAAACCTTTCTGAACATTGCAATAAAATTACTTGGGAATTCTGGTGTATGGAGAAAAGATGTCTTCACCTGTTTGAATGACTGATCTTTTGAGATTTGCCAATCTGACCACCTTTTGCTGCCACCCCGGGGCAGACTAAGTGTAAGGTGTACAGTATCAGCTAAGATTTCCTGAACATGCTCCGTGAAGCTACATGTATCCCGACTGGATGGCTTGCTCAGTAGTCCAACTTTGTTATTCCCTTTTCAACTCCCAGCATGCATCTTAAGTTCCCCCTCTTCCTCTGAGCCTGCTCCCTAAGTCAGCAGTACCGTAGTATATTGTTATACCGTGTTCGCATTGTGTCGTACTGTGTCGTTAACTGTGTTGTCGGTTTTCCCTCACCATCCAAACCCTTCTGTTTGATTGCTTGTTACTCACTATCTCTATTGATTAGAGTCAGCCACGTAACTGCCTCTGCTGATGTCTCATGCATAAACGAAAGGACACTTGATTATCGAGGACTGGGACTGTGTCCGGAATTTCTTGCTTGTCCCTCTTACTACTAGGACTCAAAGGAAACTGAAACATAGGAGTACCCAGCGGTCTTTCTGAACCTACCAAATGGATACGACCTAAATGTTGACCTAGGCCAAGTCCACATACCTCCAAAACATAATGTTGATTCATTTAGACATATAATCAATCTCAATTATAGTTATGTATCTGACTGTCCAAGAATGCTTGTTCTAGGAAGAAATGACCAAATATTGGATTTGGCACAGCTGGTGGGAAATCCAGTTTTAACATTCACTTCTGTGCGTGTTGTGGGGGTGAGAAAAGATTTATCTGTTCTTTTCCAAACAACTGAGGGCAACATGAAGCTGACTACTCATGCTGCTGGGAATCTTGCTCGGTTCAGAGATTCAGAATTAATTTTGTGGTGTTTGACAGCTTATCCATCTCTGTCTAGGCTTGTGGTAGTGAAGTTGCCCAGTTGCTAAGTTGTTTTTCTGAAAGGCTTCTAGTCATCCCTCTTTGCAGCTCTGATGGTTCAAAAGAACAAATAACTTCTTGAAAATGTCTCTACTGTTCCCTGAGCCATCGTTGCTTCTGGGAGAGCCAGGCTCTTAGAACTGGCATCTATCTCCCTCTTTTGGTTGGGGAACCTGCCGTGTGACCAGCACCGTCTCTCATGGCTGAGCCCCACGGGGGTGTGATTCTGCCCCCCTCCTGGAAAGCTCTTCTCTGCAATTAGGCTTTCAAGCCAAAATGATCCTGGGCAAATACATTTGAAGCTTCAGAAACGTCAATTGTTGCTGAAATTCATTTTCATGCCTTGCTGAAAGAAACGTCTTAGGATGGGAGGGTGGTAAACTGATTTAATCCTGTGTCAATTCGGGTCAGTTGGTATGCACTGGAGAACAGTGGGAAAATCAGGCCACGTCTAAACTTAGGAGCCTGATTGATTACAGATGTCATTCAGGAGCAGGAGCCGGCCCCACCCGTGCCTCAGACGTGTCACCCTGGAGAGTGACTTGTTTGGGCCATGCAATGTCTATGGAGCATACTAAACATGCACTGTCCCAAGCACACGGTGGAGCTCGGAGGAGGAGGAATTGCAGTCATTGCTCTCAAGGATAGGGTATGTAGAACAACAAGCCATGTGCTACCATTAGCCAGGTTTCTTTGAAAGGAGTTATTATTGCCCTCCCTGATACATGCATACATACACATGCACACATACTTCGTAACACAAGTGTTTTAGGTGGATGTTCCACACTTGGCAATCCCTCCCCTACCTGAAAACGTTCTAAACCAGCACTTTGCAAACTTTAATACACACGCCAGTCAGCTGGGTGCAGACCCTGTTGCAGCAGGTGTGGGCTGGGCCAGAGTCCGCCCTTCCAGCATATGCCTTGGTGATGCCCACACTGCTGACCCATGAACCACACTGTGTAGCAAACTTCTGAACTTGCAAATGGCTTCACATTTCTCTTGGGGTAAAGACAAAACTTAGGGCTGACAAGTTCCTGCATGGCCCCATTGCTATCTAAGTTGGTCTTGCTCATTCCGAAGCACTGACATTGGGCTCCATTTAGCCCTTTCTACTAGCCAAGCTCTGCGGTCCCTGGGCCTTCATACATGCTGCCCGTTCTGTCTGGGATGCTCCTTTCCCCCCATCCACCTCGACAAATTTCACTCATCCTTCAGATCTCAGCTTACATCACTTCTTCAGGACAACCTCCCTAACTAGAACGATTCTCTGTATGGTTCACTCTCATACAAAGAACATTTTTATACCTTCAATGTGGTAATGAACAACTGATGTCTGTCTCTTCTGTTAGAGTATAACCTCTATCGGGGCAAAGATCTTGGTTTTACCCACCAGTGTATCCTTAGCATTTACAACATTATGTTCTTGCTTCAATTCCTAGACTTTGTTTTTCTTAGAAATGGTGATGCTCAGAATAGGTTTTTCAGGAAAATGAAGCCGCTTATCCTTCAAACTACCTTGGTTGGGCACTGCACTGGGGGGCGGAGGTGAGGTGTTTGGAGTGGCCACTACTTGGCTGAGAAACATGTCCCCTGGCTGAGAGGTGAGACATGGCTTTGCGTTGTTTCAGAATGTTACTGATTTATCCATCATCCTTTCAACCTTCCAAGGACTGAGGGCACAACCCTATTTTGCCTTCCATCAGTCACTTGTAGGCTTGTATGAATGCCCTTCACTCACTACCCTACTACTGGACTAGAAGTTCTTTCAGCACAGAAATTGGTTCTTTCTGTGAGTAGTATAAGACCTACTCTGAGTCTTATACCAGTAGAAATTCAATAATATGAAGCTAAATCAAATCTGGGAGCATGTAATGGAAAACTTTGGACCCATGGGAGTATACAGTTCGGCCCCTTCTTTTCTTCCCCAGGATTGCCTGGGTAAAATCGTGGTAATTTGCCCTGTGGTTCTGTGAGTCACAAAAAACATGTTTTTCTTTTTGCATTAGATGTTGGAAGGCTTAGCATCAAGTTCTGTGCAAGTGTATCATGCTTTATGGCAAAAACTTGTTAAGCCACCTCAATTTCTTTTCAGATCAAAGCGGGATACACAAATAGGTAACATACTAAGCAAGATGCCCGTTAATGCTTGTAATGTACTAAGCGCTTAACATGTGTTAACACTAATTCTCCTTATTAAATAAAATTATATTACTTATTTTAAGATTGGAAAACAGAGTGATTATATGGTATAACTTACCCAAAGTCATAGGTCTAACTGATCTAGACAAAGAAACAGGAGTTTAGCAAGGATAAATAACTAGTTTAAGTTTAGTTAGCTGGTCAGCAGCCATATTAGTTCCCCAGGGCTGCCCTAACAAGTGACCACAGACTTGGTGGCTTGAAACCACAGAAATCTATTCTCTCCCAGTTCTGGATACTAGAGTCTAAACACAGTGTACTGGGAGGGCCACATTCAGTCTGAAGGCTCTAAAGAGACCTTTCTCGCCTCCTCCTGGCTCCAGTGGCTCCCGGCATCCCTTGGCTTGGAGCCGCCCAACTCCGATTTCTGTCTCTACCTGCATGTGGCCATCTTCCCCCTGTGTGGTTCTGTGCGCCTCTCATCTTCTTCTAAGAGCACCAGGCATTAGTACGGCCCACCCCAATCCGGTATGACCTCACCGTCACTCAACTAATCATGTCCACGGAAACTCTGTTCCCAAATAAGGTCACATTTGAGGCTCTGGGCAGACATATATTCAGGGGGGCACCTGTTTAACTCACTATGGTGACTGAGCTAGTATCAAAGAGTAGTTCCTAACTCAAGGCACTGCTCTTCATATGTCACCAAACTAGCTACCTCTGCAAGTCATTTGCCTTTATGCTATTTTCCGTACAGCCTCACAATGGACTGGTCCCCTCCGTGGGGAATGTGACTCCGGCAGACTCCAAAGTTAATTTGGCAGCTTCTCTTAAAAGTGGTTGGCTGATTTGTATGGAAGAACTGCTGAAGAGTCGATTTAGAGGAGACGCAATTAGTGGATTTAGGCTTAAAAAAGAATTACATTTGAGAAGCCAAACATTCAGAGAGCAGGGCTGACGAGACAGGGCTGGGTGTAGTCGACCTGGGGCTTCTCCCCCCACAGCAACAGCCTCTCCGTCCAGCGCTGTTTGGCCTCTACCCGGCATCTAGTTCCTGTTGGTGAGAAGACTGCTCGCCTTGCAAAATACCTCTTCGCTTGCAGGGCCAGAGCAACGCTGCCTCCCAATTGCTTGTTTGATGTCAACATTATTCTGAGCATGACATCTCATCCAACATGTTACTTTAATGAGCCTTTGTCTGTTCTAGTTAAGTCAGTTGAAGCCGAGCTAATGAAACTCAGGAATGGGGAGAGACGGTCCTCAGTGACACCGGCTGTGTTTGTAATTCCAGGGCTTGGAACAGCTATCCCCTTAGCCTCTCTATTTGCACTAGCAGTGAGAAGTTGCAAATTCTGAGAATATCTCTAGGGAGATTCTTTTCTAGGTGTGAATCCCCCGTATACTTCCTTGTGGTGGGGCAAGACGTGGAGGGATGTACCACAGAGGTTCTTCATCCAGGGCCTGGATGAATCAGTCATGCTAGAGAACAGGCAGGCTCAGGCTGCCTCAAGGGGCAGAGGCTGGATGTGTGTAAGGAATCAGGGTCAGCTAGAGAAGGAGGGCAAGCGGGGGACGGGGAGAAGACAACCTGGCCCTTTCCTGCAGGGAGGCAGCCTTCAGAGAAGGAAGAGCATTACAGCTTGTGGTTTAGAAGTCAATAAAGCGGTTCATATACTCAGTGTACTGACCATCTCTTCTCCCCACACCTTCCTCTCGGCCTTGATGGCACCCTCGGTTCTTCTTGGTGACTAATTCCTTTCCCTGGTGACTCATCTCCATTTCGATCTGATTTCTTCTGTGGTTCTTGGATCTCTGGGTGATGTTTCTTTTTGGGCAATTCTCGGCCCCTCCTTGATGATAAATGATCATCAACCATTTATACTTTACTGCAAATGTTAGATCTTTGAAAGTTCTGATTAGCCAAGAGTTAGAAGCCAAAGGAAAAGAGAGAGTGTGACCTTTGTCCCCAAATAGGAAACCTTTTGACACAGGGAACCAAATATTGGTTTCAACAAAATTGTTTGGGGTCAGGGAGAGTGTCAACAGAAGTGTGGAGGCAAAGAAAAAGGAAGAAGAGAAAGAGGAAAGGAGGAAGGGAGAGGGGAGGGAGGAGGCGCAGCCCCCCAGAGCATCCTACATGCCCTCTGAGTTGGCCAGAAAGCCTGGCCCTCAGAATGTATCCAGCAGCATCCAAGCATGGTTACCAAGAGGGTCAGAAGCTCTTGCAGAGCGAACACACTACAAGAAATAACTGCCTAATGATTTAGACTAGGGGTCCGGGGCCAGAGAAACCTTGGTTGGAATTGGGGTTTTTCTCCTTTACACATGTGCACATTGGGGAAGATTTTGAACTCTGCAGAGTTCTGCTTCTCCATTTGGAAAATAGGGATAATAGCATTCCAAACAAGCTTCTGAAGATTAAGGAGATGCCTAGTGCATGGAAAGAGTGTCCAGTAGAGCTCAGGGGAAATGCCGAGTCCGTAGTGTTTTTATCTTTTGTGCAAAGCATGTGCAGCAGAGTTCGGAGGCTTTGGAGGAGCGCTGCGTGTCCTGCTGTCGCACAAGCGTCCCTTTCAAGGACCCAGCGTAGGCTCAGAGCACAGGCTTGAAGACAGGTCCTGCGTTCTTTGCATGGCTGATCGGCCGACTTCTGAAGCCCTGCTTCCTTTGTCCCAAAGGTTTACAAGTTGTGTTCATTGCCGTCAATTCCTTCCTCTTGGCTCTTTCAACCTATGTACACTTGCAGGAGTGAACACCTGTGCCATGGGCAGAAACGTGCAGAAAAATGCCATTTCCTGGAGCTCTCGGCCTTCTTGCCCAGTTGCTCCAGTGCTCTTGGCCACTGTAGCGCATCTCACCCTCTTGACTCTCTGGCTTCTCCTCCGCTTGTTATTCTAGTTCTTTCGTAGTCCTGCCCCTGCCTCCAAAGTGTTGCTTCTCAAATGTGAAGCAGGGCTGGTCGGGGATTTGAGATAACAAGCCAGCTGAAGCTGAGCGGATCATGTCTGGGCTAACATTGTGCCTGCAGGTCAGAGCCTCAGAGGGTGGACAAAGTATTAGTTCGAAGAGTGGCAGCCTTTCTGTTTTTCTAAAACGACTTCCATTTCTTAAGCCAGGCCTCTGAGGGCCTAGAAACATCCTCCTTCACAGACCCCATCAGTGATTCATGAGAGCATTTGTCCTAGATTTCCTTGGCTCTGCAGCTAAAAAATGCAGTGGGCAGAAAGCTAACTTTGCAACAGTTAGAGGGTTTACTCCCTGACACTAGCATAAATTTTCTCTTCTAGCTGAGGACCAATTATCTAAAGGACCATATGGAAAAACTTCACGGGAAAAGAAATAAAGCCTGTCTAAGTTTTGATTCCGCCAGCCAGAGGATGTTGCAGCCAGGGGATGACCTGAGCATTGGTAAGATAAGGAGATGGCTTGAAGGAAGGGGAGTGTCAAAGGGCTTCCCAGTTCAGGACATTTGAGGTTCAAGTCTAGCTTCATCCTAGATCATTTGCGACCCTGGGTAAGTAGGTCTCTTGATATTCTTGGGCCTCAGTTTCTTCATCTGTTAAGGACAGGATTGTACCTAATGGTCCATGTCCTTTATGGTATAAACATGCCATAAGGCAAAGACTAATGAAGCTGGCCAGAGAAAGGCAGATGAGAATTGGATTTGTATTCAAAGTGACCTTGCTTTTAATAGGACATACCTAAACATTTGTGTATTCATAAATGGTATTTCATATACACTTAGCGGAGCTTTTAAAGAACAACCCTTCAATGCACAACTGTTACCAACTACAGTGGCCCTGCATCTTTTCTGGTGGAGAATGCACAGAAGAGAAGACAGAGAATACTTGGATAGACACGTAGCTCTACTGTTTGGAGCAGAAGGAGGAGATAGGAGCGTGTGCGTGTATGCGCACATACGCATGAACACCCCACACCAGCAAATACTGACTGAGAGGGGAATTACCTGCATCAGACAAAAATGTCTTCCGGGTTACAGACAGCAAGGCCAGATGCCCCTAAATTAGGACGGCTATAAGGGCAGTCCTCACAGGGAGGCAACATCATAGCTGCCCGTTAGCAAGTCACTATCTATAGCTGTGGAGTCTGTGTGCTTGCATTTTCTGATTTTCTACTCCTCGCCTCTCCCCGTCGGCCACAGACTCTTACCCAGCTCGCCTTCTGACAGCCCGGCTGTCACTGCTCACTGCCCAGGCCGGCCCTTCCAAAGGGCTATGGATGGATGGAGGGGATTCCCAGAGAACAGGGTTATGGCCAGAACTACAAAACCCATGAAAACGAATCGAGAAAAGCACAGTATGTGCAACAGAAAAACCGAATCATTTTCTGCTACCTGCTTTCCCCCTACCTTCTGGTCTACCCATCTCCTCTCAAAGGGAATCTACTGATGTAAATAATCCTCTAAGAGTGGAGTAGTAACGAGCCTAAGACTGCTATTGAGCCCCGTAGTCCCCCATCTTATTAAGTAAGGCAAATATCATACACTGAGTCCCAAAGCACAAAAGAAATATTCAGAGATAAAACAGACGTTCACACTTTTTGTCTTTTTTCCCATCTTCCAAAGCCACTTATCATTTTCAGATAAAGGACTACCTCCTTTCCATGTGAAAAAGAGATATCTAATGTTGTTAGTGCAATACACTTTTTTGAGTGCCTACTGCATCCTGGCAATGCCTGGCCCTGGAGAACTAGACAATGAGCAGATCTCCACGGACTGCTGAGAGCGGGGCACAGGGATTCCTGGTGTCAGCCCGAGCAGCGATGGAGATGCTCTACATTGGTGTGGGGACCGTCCCTCCTTCCTCTCCCAAAGCCGGCGGATCACTGTCTGCGGGAAACATTCAAACACGAGCAGAGGCAGGCTTGCAGATTAAGACAAAGACAAGAGGGCTCATCTTACTCAGTCCTCACAATTCCCACCTGTCCTCCCCACATGACATTCCTCCTCCCAACACCCACGTACAGCTTTATCCCTCTCTGGAAACTCACCCATAATGATAACTTATCTACTGCAGATTTATGTTATAATAAATATAATTTCACCAGAATGGATAACCTCTCAGATCCATTCCACCCCCGAGTTATTGGGTTTCTGTGGTCATAATACGTTATCTGTGCTTACAGGAGAGCTGCATTGCTTCCGCAGTTTATCTGTTTTGGAACCCAAACTCTACATTATCTTTGCTTCCTTGATTTTTTTCTTTTTCTAATAAAAATTGACGTGCCAGTGTTCACCTTGATAAATTGTAAAAAAGACCCCAAATGCTTCTCCCACACCCTGCCCTGTCTTTTCCCCTTTGAGATTCCACATACCAGAGGCATAGAAAGAACACGGGGGCAAGCTTGTGCTTGGGTCCCTGTGACGTGAGCTCAGGCAGCTGGCCGCTTCTCACCACAAACCAGAGAAAACCTAGCAATGCCTATAATTCCCGGGAGGGGAGGGTGCTTGTGGGACAGCCACTGCAGGCATTGTAACATGTGAAGTTCGTATTCTCCTCCGATCAGTCATTTGACATGGGGGAGGTCAATTTGTCTGTTAATTAGCAATGTATTCATGTATTTCAGTGTTTCCTTTTACACAGGAGTTATTTATCATTCAACAAATATTTATTGAGTGTCTGCCTCCTGTGTGCCCAGCACAGTGCTAGGCCTTGGGGCTAGTGTATGACTAGCTCCATATATGTGACACACGCTGTCTGTCTCTTCAGGAAGCTGGTGTAGAACAGAGATTTTGAAGGAACAATTAGGATACAGATGAGGAAAGTGGGTAGACAGGCTGCTGTGGGAACACAGAGTAGGGAAAAGGAGCTTAGAACCTAATCAGCAGGTGATTCTAAGTGGTTTGCAAGTGAGCATTGACAAAGAATGTGTAGGGGTGTGTGTGTGTGTGTGTGTGTGTGTGTGTGTGTGTGTGTGTGTGTGTGTGTGTGTGTGTGTGTGTGTGTGTGTGTGTGTGTGTCTGTGTGTGTGTGTGTGTGTGTGTGTGTGTGTGTGTGTGTGTGTCTGTCTGATTAGACAGAGAGGGCAAAGTGCTAGCTGTGAGAGAGACAGACAGAGAAATGAGATGTGATGGCCATCCTTCCATTTTCTATGCAAGACAAATATTTTTGCTTTCCCTTCATTTAATGGGAATCATGTTCTATGAATTGTTTACTGACTGGCCTTTCTCACTGACAAAGAAAAATGCCTTGGAATAATTTCACCACATTCCTAATGACCACAGGTTGTGTGTATCAGTGGTTTATTTAACTATTCCTCTAAAGTGGGCACTTGTCCAATGTTTTTACATGGATCTTGAAAAAGAATGTATTTCCCTTCAGAATATGTCTGACATACAGAAGTTCTGGATTAATGGGTGTGTGTATTTAAAATGTTGATAATACTGCTAAAGTTGGCTTTGTAAGGAATGCCCTAGAGTGGATAACAGTGTCTGTTTCCTTAACAACCTGGGATATGATCAATGTTTAATTATTTATAATCTAATGGATAATAAATGTTAGGTAATTCTGGACTAGTCAAATAGAGCAACTTTTCATATGTTTATAGTCTGTTGACATTTCTTATCTTAATTGCCTGTCTCTATTTTTTTCATTTTTGGCATTCATAGGTACTTCTTATATATTCTGAATATTAATCCTGACTATAATTTGTGTCATAAACATTTTCTCCTTCTACATTGCTTATTTTTTACAAAATTTTATTACGAAACTTTTCAAACGTTCAGCAAGTTGAAAGAGTGTTATTGTTTTAACTTCCCTACAATGCCTTTTGTATATTGAGTTTAAATTTCTTTCATACATCTATTAATGTTTCTTTTTTTAAATTTCTGGCACTTTGTACCCTCTGTAGAAGACCTAACTTACTCTAAAGTTATTGAAATATTTTCATTCATTTTTATCTAATATTATCAGTCTTGAATACAGAATTTTTTTAACACATCTCAGTTATATTTTCAGGCCTGTGGAGGGTGAGTTAGGGCATGTCTAGCTTATCAAATCAATGATGTTGAGACAACTGGCTCTTCATTTGAGGGGAAAATAGTCCATTCTTTTTCTGCCCATGTGAAACTCCATCTTTTCCATAAGCTAAATTCCTGTATATGTATGGAATCTTTCTGTTTTCTGTTTTATTCCAACAATCTATTCATTAAGTTCTCCTGTTTGAAGTATTTTACCTTCATTGTATAT
This sequence comes from Manis javanica, assembly GCF_040802235.1. Taxonomy (NCBI): domain Eukaryota; kingdom Metazoa; phylum Chordata; class Mammalia; order Pholidota; family Manidae; genus Manis; species Manis javanica. The sequence goes on along the minus strand of NC_133169.1, from coordinate 84,240,029 downwards.
TTTGGTATATGTTAGGTCAAGTAGATCTCTATTTTCTTTCAATTGTTCTCTTTTTAAAAACAGTTTCTCTTCCATGTAAAGTTTATAATCAGTTCGATAGTATCTATGATACATCCTGTTGGGATTTTGATTTGCAATTCACTGAATTTTAAAAGAAGTCAGGGAATGTTGACATCTTAACAACACGGGGTCTTTCCATCCAGGGACACTGTGCGTTGCAGCCTCTGCTCTTTATCCCTGAGAAAGCATCAGCTCAGGCTCCCTAAGGGGAATATGCTGGGTCTGCACCTCGGGGGACGGCCTCGTCCCTGAGGGCTCAGCATCCTTCTGGTCTCTGGAGAAGAGGAAGAAGCGCATCTCCTGGGCTAACAGAAATCATCCCTTACGCTTGGGGAAAAAAAACAGAAAAGAGCTACCCCAACAGACTGAAGCTGAGGTGCCGTGACCCCCTCTGGGCAGGTCTCTAGAACTCGTCCAAGGCAGCAGGAACTGCTGGAGACATTATGTCTTGATCCTCCCCCACCCAACAACTTGTGGGGAGACTGCTGCTTCACAGGGCCCCAGAGAAGAACATTACCTTGCTGATGCTTAACTTAATTCATCATAAAATTCTTGCACTCCTTTCCCCTTTTGCTAACTTGTTCTTCTCCTAGTTCACTCATTCATTCACTCATTTGGAAGGGGTGTACGGGAATTTGCAAGACCTCACCTTTTCCTATAATTCATTCTCTAGTCCCTTCCAAGGCGTTCATATCATTTCTTTCATCATCCTATTTTCTTCTCAGATCTTACAGACTTTTCAACTTTGGGAGATATATTTAACCCCCTATCTCCGCCCCTATCAACCTGATGTTGTAACAGAACTTGTGTGTATGTGTGTTACCCACAGGTAAGTTTTTAAATGTCTAAATTTCAGAAGACTACAGAGAATACTATAACTGAGGAACAGAGCTTTACAAGTTTTCTGTGCTGCCTTGTTGAATAATTTCAACAATATAAGCCATAACTACTCACCTATGTATAAAAATGAAAAAGATAAAATCACCACAGTCAGAGGGAAAGGAATCCTGGTCTCTTGGGCAAAAGTCCCACCCAGATTCTTCCAGAAGTTGGATTGACTCAAGCAAGAGTCAATGCAGATTCCAGATAAAAGGTCGATTCACTTTCAACAGGTGAACAATACGTTTGAGCTCTCTCAAGACCATTTCAATTATATTTTAAGGAGGAATAAAATCACATAAATCGAGGCAAGCAATCAAGACCTCACAGATGAAGACGTGGCTCAGATTGGCGCCCCCTAAAATCAGGTGGGAGTCAGATTCTGCACAGACCTTAGACTAAAGCAACCTGTGGGACCTGACAGCTAACAGTCACACACACCACGAGGAGAACTAGACGCAGCACAGTGCAGTCCTCATTTACGAAATGGAATTAATCACTGCACCTATGCAACAGAGGTTTCCTGAAGATTAAGTAACACAGTACATGTAGCAAGCTTAGAACAGTACCTCAATCATAACAAGGACTCAAATTCGGTTAGTGGCTATTATCCCATAATTAATGTCAGCTGTTCTTCTTCCATAATTGTCACTTCTGGACAGGTCACAGACTCCAGGTGGGCCCCCAGAACGCAGTGGTGCCCGTGCTGATGTCTGATGCCTGACTTTGCTGTCAGGGCTGTACTAATATCCAGGCAGGTGTCAGGATCCCACAAAACGCTCCTGCACAGTAAACACTGCAAACATCCCCCTCAGACTGCAGGCGGTGACGGTTCAGGGCACTCAGAGAACTGATTAACTCAGAACCAAATGGAGCTTCTCTGTGGATGGGCCCTGCCAACATCACATCCACTCCGGCTTGCCCAGGACGGCAGGGGGCCGGGCATGACTGAGAGAAAGCTGCACACTTTTCTAAGGCAGTGGGAGCCTTTGGTTTCCCGGAATTGGGGGATGGCTCATTACAGTGTTGCCAGAGTCTTCAGCAGGCTGGCTGTCTCAGGGTATCGCTGCTCTTAAAATCCCCTTGTCACGTTTTCCATTCTAATAATAAATTGCTAATTTCTATGCTCTCTCAGGCTGAGGTCCTGCATAATTTTCTCATTCTCTAATTGTTCTTCCCATTCGACCCTGTAAAAAAACAGGAAGGTTTGTTACTGTGCTGCCCGAATTTGAAAAGTGAGGCAAGATTTCCATTGTAGAATTCAAACCAGTTCAATAGCATCATTCGGTGGAGGCCATTGAAGGTGCACTCGGGTGAGTAACAGCATTCCCATGGGCTGTCTGAGCTACACAGCTGGTGAGAAGCTCTCCAGCTCAGGGGGCTGGTGACAGGGAAGCACGTAGAGACTTGTCAAACTCCAAAGTATGTGCGCCTCAAGGCTCCCCTAGGTTTGCTTGTGCTGGTGGCTCCACTTAGATGCCTTTATCTCACCTCCTGTCTGCTTTTCCTCCTGTGCGCATGTGCGCGCGCGCACACACACACACACACACACACACACACACACACACACACACACACTGTATTTTATATATATATATATATATGTATCAACATAAGACATTTTAAAATATAATGAAATTTTGTATACACAGTAAACTGGAAAATTAGGAAGCAAATCAGGGAGAACATTCTAATCCCTGTTCAAATAGTATTGACCAATCCATCAATTCATAGTCAAATATAGAACAAGTTTGCCCTAGGAAAGGGGGAAGAGGGGAGGACAAAAGAGATGAAGGGGATAAAGGGTATGAACTCCCAGTTATAAAATAAATAAGTCATGGTGATGAAAAGTACAGCATAGGGGATATAATAATACAACAGTATTGTAGTGTCTTTGTAAGGCAACAGATGGTGACTACACTTACTGTGGTGAGCTTTTCAGAATGTATATAACTGTTGAGTCACCATGTTGTATACCTGAAGCCAGTATACAATTGTAAAACAACTATACTTCAATTAGAAAAGAAAAAATATAGATCAAGAAAACAGCACAGCTATGGCATGAATTCCAAAAAATAAGTTATCTCCAAGAAAAACCAAACAAAACCCAAAGTCTATTATCGGGTAACAATTTGCTCATTTGAATTGGAAATATCTTAGTTTACTGTTTAACAGTAGGTATAATCAAGAATTTAACGTATAAAATATCATTAAAATAATCTGTCCATCATTTTGCTCAAATAATGGACAGCTCACATATTTACTGAAAATTCTTTTTCCAATATATTTCTAGTATTATTTGATGACATCTTATTGAAAGGTATAAACAGACTGAAACTAGCTTGTTCAGACATAAAATGCATGAATAAGTGAAATCTTCAAGGGATACTCATCTCTATTTAAATTAAGAGATTTTCTTAATCTCCAACTACACATGAAGTTCAGGTTAGCATTTTATACTGAATCAATTAATTTTGCTTCCAAAGCCATTTGTCTCTCCTTTTTGCTAACAAGGGGAAAGAAGAGATAAATATTGAGAAAAAGGGCATGGAAATAGATTAACTGGGCAATCACCTTCTGCAAAGTGACTCTAATTGACATGTTTAGGCTCCAATGATGATTCACAGCTGCAACAGACCATTGAAATCCTGAAATATCCCCATCTTTTCACCTGGCATGTATTCAAAACTGTAAGGAAATAACATTTATCTATTTGGTGTTTGAATCACAAGGGATACTTTTAGAAGTAAAAATAACTGAATATATTTCTCTATGACTATACAAAAATGGAGTTTTTCATCTTGTTTACCTGCCCAACATGTAAAAACTCCTTTTCTTTACGATTTTATGCATAGCCCCTTAGCCTCCCTGCTAACAGACCTCTGGTCCGGTTTGGTTTGGTTGTGTACAGAAGCACCCATGTTATTCATACCTCTGCCTTTCACTTTCACACTTTATACTCGGTTATAAACGAGCAAATAATACTTAAACAGAGATACAAATTCCCACCCCACAATCTCTTTCCTGATTTTCCAATTTGCTTTTATCTTAGGTTTTATATTGTTTTTTTCATGACGAATAATAAAACAAGAATCACTGAATGCTGACCATAATTTTTAATATTACACAGTTAGCATTGCAGTATATTATCCACTAACCTAAGGTGGGCAGCCCAGTCCAGGCAGAGCCATGGACCCAGGTCAATGCCTTTCCAGACTCTGCCAGTGGATCTCCTTACTATCCACTGAGTCTCTCAGAGGGGCAGTAAGTCCCTTGAGGGATGAGCATTCTCCTTTCCCATGTGCCTTGCTCACATCCCAGCACATACCTCTGCAGACACGTCTCTCTCCTGCCTCTGAGGCACTCTCACCTCTGAGCTCTGGATAAACATGAGCTTTCTGCAGCAGAACAATTGTGGATTCGGCAGCCTGGAGCTAGAGGTATCAATCTGAACATTTCAAGCCCTGGAGAGAAAGAACCTTTCTTCATGCTGGCACAGGTGGGGTAGGTGCCACCTGGGATTCTGGACACGAGGTATAGGACAAGATGTGGGAAACACAGGGTTCATAGAGCTCAGTTTTAATGTTCTTTTCCTGGTCTGTGTTGACAAGACAAATAATAGCTCTCAGACAGCATTACCCAAGGATGTGACAAAAGCAGATTCAGGTAAACAGACAGGTTCAGGCCGAAACTCTGAGTTCTCTGCCAGTTAGTTCATTTGAGGACACCGAGGGACCTTCTCTGACTTGTGCAAAGGGAAGAGGCTAGTGTAGTCAACATGTCTATACTGCATGTGAATTCTTTAATCCACTTGGCATATATAGATTTTAGCCCCCCCACTCCCCCAACAAATTATAAGGGAGGAAGGGAAAAGAATTTGCCCTTGGCAGGAAAATGACTGTTTAGAAAATTACCTACACAGCTGTAGCCAACTTAAGAATCTTCTAGCTATATATTTGTTTTTGTGAGCCTCCACTGACTCGAGAGCCATTAGAGAAGGTTACAGGTTGGTGTGCCCCTAAAATTCATCTGTTGAAGGCCTAGTCCCTAGTTCTTAGGAGTGGGACCTTATTTGGAGATACAGTCTCTACAGAGGTAACCAAATTGAAGGAGGTCATTAGGCTGGGTTCTGATCTACTAGGACGGGTATCCTCATAAGAAGGGGAGATTTGGACACAGAGACACACACATGGAGGAAAGACGGTGTGAAGAGACGTAGGGGAGAAGATGCCTCTACAAGCCTGGGAGGAAGGCCTGGCACAGACCCTGCCCTCACAGCCCTCAGAAGGAGCCAGTCCGGTGGACATGCTGATTGTGGACTTGTAGCTCCAGAACTGTGAGACAAAACATTTGTGCTGTTTAAGCCACCCAGTCTGTAGTACCAGGTTATGTAGGACATCTGAGTATTGACACTCGTATGGTTTACCTGCTGCCCGCCCTGAAGGAAGTTAGATGTCCGCGTAAGGGCTGCGACTTTCTTACCACGTCACCAATAACGTACCTCTCCTGGCTTGTAGGGCCTGAGAATTGGTTACAGTCAGGACACAATTGGGAAAGGCCAAGAAACTATAAATATGCACACTTTATAACTAATCACACCCAGAGACAGGCAGTGTTTTCCAGATTTGTCTTTTGCCCCCTGTCTGGTAGCAGCTCAGCACAGCCTGACCCATAGCTGAGTGGCCACCCAGACCCGGCATTGCCTTTGCTAATGAACGTCGCCTGCACCTGGGCTCCTGCAGTCTGAGCCAACCAGATGGCTGAAGTAATTTGCTGGCTGTGACCCTGGGGTGATCACAAGAAGGGCATACTGCTGGCCCATGGCTACACCCCACACCAGCCTTCTGTCCCTGCAGGAGAATCCAGCTCTATGCAAATGTCCGTCATTGCATTCTGTGAACGGAACTCAAGCTGAATTAGGAAAAGGGATGTCTAGACATGTTTGCTCACCAAGGCAAAAGTGAGGGAACATTGATATGATTAAGGGTACCCAAGGACAGATGGACCTGTTAAGGGCATTTGCCACTCACGGAGGCTTCCGTGTGAAGGCCTCCACCAGTGGGCATTATACCCACTGTGGGAGCCTCATAACAACCCTGTAATATAGATACGATTGCCGTCATTTTGCAGATGTGAAAACTGAGATGCATACAGATTAAATGGTTTGCCCAAGATTATGTAGCAGGTAAGATTAAACAGTCATCATATGATGCTACTTTTCTTGGAATAGAAGAGTCGCTCTATCCTGGTCCTTGCGTCAGTAAGGAAGAAAGCAGTGCAAGATGGAAGTGTCTCGGTTCATCTCTTTGCTCCTCCAGACCCAGCCCCCCATTCCCCTTTATCACCCTGCCCTGGCCCAGGAGCCTGGCCCAGCAGTGTGCACCTGCCGTGAGCTGCCTTGCCTGTCAGCTTCTGGTTAAGCCAGTGGAGGTCGGTGGCAGGAGGTCAGAAGGCAGGGGCGGAGTGATGGTGGGGTGTTTTCCCTTGTCTCCCTGCCTGTTGGGTGGCCCACAGGCAGGCTGTGTCCCTGGACCCCAGGCCACAGTTTCTCTCAGGTGGCCCTCCTCACAGAGCTCCCGCCCCAGGTTCCAGAAACATTTGCCTCTGTTCCCAGTACTGGAGGACTGCTTCATCCCTTCATTCTTCTTTAAACCCTGGCCACATCTGTCTAGAACATTCTCCTAGGATTGATCCAGCCTGTGTATGCCATTTTCCTGTGCCAGGATCCTGACTGGGGCAGAGAACACAGCAAGCTTTAGACAGAGAAGAGAGGTTGTCAGTGAAGGAGGCATGTCATCACCCCAAGAGAGGGGACTGACCTGGCCCCAGGATCCCTGCCAAGTAGAGAAAGGTTGAGAGACGCTGTAGGTGTGGGTCATTTAGACTGGGACAGGGGCCACGCTGAATGGCTGCTGGCCCTTCTGGGTCATGTGGCAAAGATGTGAAGTAGAACTCATCTGTCTGACTCCTGGGTATGCTAAGTCTGAGAAAAGAGACAGAACGACGCACCAGTCTGGCAAGTCTAAAAAGAAAGCAATGAGCCCCTGGGAGCTGAAGGCCACCTAGCCTAGTGGAGGAGACACGGGTGGGAGGGGCATGAGAGCCCAGGCAGTCGGGCCTCATGGTGGAGCTCTGCCCATGGCCTGGTGGGCACCCTGCGGGGCGTGGGGCTTGGGCAGGCTTCAAGTCCGGGGTGCTTCCTGTCCCACATCTAGGTCTCCCCAGGCTGCCTGGGAAGAGGCTCTGCACTTTGCGTCAGCCATCCAGACCCTGTGGTTCTGGGCAGAGCCTGAGAGGTGACACAGGCCTGCCAGGCTTCAGCAGTATCTCCAGTTGGCATGGATGGTGACCTTGGGGTACTGTGAGATACTATTTTTGCTATGCACTTGGGACCTCATTAATCCTGCCCAGCCAGTCAATGCTCCTCTGTGAGGTCCCAGAGGAATAGAGAAATATGGGGAAATGCCTGGCAAAAATAAAATATAGCAAATATAACAAAGCAATATATTACAGCTCTGTTTTCTCCTCAAACTCCAGAAGAGAGAATTCTAGTAAGCTGGTAAATACCTTTTTCCTAAGCTAGTGAGGCCTAAAGAATTGCAGACCAAAGGTTGACCCAACACAAACCCATCAACAAGAGGAATGCCATCAGAGAGGGATGGTAGCCAAAGAAAGGGTTTGGGGTCCCAGGAGTTGGGGTCCCGAGCTATCCCGGATCTCAGCTAAGGCAGATGTCCTGGGTCAGCTGCCTCACAGCAAAAGAGGACTGTTCAGAGAGACACAGACACTGGCTGGGTCAGTTCACAGGAGATGCCCCGGGCCTGCTTGCCCCTCTGCCCCAGGAAGGGAAGCAGCCAGAAAGAGCAGCTTGCCTGTGCTCGTAGCATTTCTACTCAGGATCCTAGCATCCACATGAGTATCCTTCCTTCAGGTAGGACCCAAAAGGGAGTGAAGAGAGGGGAAGAAGGAAGCTTAAAAAGCCTTCACAAAGTCCTGTGCCCAGGCAGCTGCTCCTGACCACCCTCCTGCAGGTAACGGGACCGCAAAAAGTACCAACACACAACCACCCACAGGCTTCGGAGCTGGGAGAGTGCTGGACGGGTGCTGGAGGGGACACGACCCTCAGAACAAAGGAATGGCTTGTGCCAGGGCAGTTTGATGGGGTTTTGGCTTGAGGGCAGCCTGAAATCTGCCTTCTGCAGGGCAGCTAAAACTCCAACAATCTTCCTGGTCTAAAACCAGAGGACTGAGCCTGGGGCAACCACAGCTGCTGGGAAGTGAGAGGGAACCCAGACAGGAGGGAGCCACAGAGCAAGGGCTCCAGATCCTGTGTATAAACCCTGCCCGAACCTCTGGCTGGGCCCTGGACGATGCACGCACAGAAAGGACTTTAGGGACGCTTTCAGCTGCTTCCCAAGGCACAGAGCTTGCAGCCTGAGCCCAACCAAGCTTACTGGCTGCTGTGGACGAAACCAGACCAAACCACTCTTGGTAGGACATAACATAATCCAGAGTCCTCTCAAAGCGATGCTCCCAAGGTCCAAGACACAATCCAAATCCACTCCGTATTTGAAAAGCTAGCAGTATCTGTCCTAGAGGCCTGTGCCTCCTCCTCCAGGAGAGATGGTGGGGAGTAGCAGTTCTCAAAGCAAGGGTCCTTGGGACCCTTTCAGGGTCCATGAGGTCAAAGCTGTTTTTACAAAGATGCTAAGATGTTATCTGCCTTTTTCATTCTCATTCTAACTGTACTGTGGCGTTTTCCACAAGCTCCATGGCACATGAGTCACGACAGACTGAATGTGAAAGTAGACACGAGAACCCAGCTGTCTTCTACAAAGCCAAACACTGGTGAGGTTTGCAAATATGTGAGACGATGCCCCTTTTCTTACTAATTTATTTCTAATTTTGAAAATCTAGCTATTTTCCATGAAAGTTACAGGCTTATTAAATAAACTGATGAACTAGTTTTGAAATCTCTTAGTTTTAATGTCTAATGGGGTAAATATAGGTAGGTTTTACCCACAGACACAGAAGCTATGAGGTCCTAGGAAAGTTTGCGGAGGGCAAGGGGTCCTGAGGCCAGACGCTGAGAACCGCTGGTGTGGGGGTTATGCTTCAGAGCACACGGCTACGCACACCCCCGAGTTTCTCATTCAGCAGGGCTGTGGTGGAGCCTGAAAATGTGTGCTTCTAACTAGTCCCAGCTGATGCTGGCCCTTGGCCCACCCTGGCGGAGGGCCGCTGTGGTGGACGGACCACCCTGCAGGAAGAAGGCATCTATTTCCCAGCACAGCCGCCTGGAGTCCTGCCGGCCTATAGCTGAGCCCTCCTCGGGCCTTGCCTTTGGTGCAGGGTGCTGCCTGCCCCACGTTTCACCTGCTCACCAACAAGGGTTTGCATCAAATGACGGGTGGATGTGATACAAAGGCCAGACCCCTAGGCCTCCATGCGGGACAGCCCCCTCCCGGAGTTGGAGTGTCCCACGGGGTCAGTGGGGCCTCACTGCATCCACACTGCAGTCCGCCTGCTCCTCCACCTATCCTCTGCCCTTACCCCTTGCAGGACTGTCCCGGTAGCCCTCCCTGAGGAACGCGCATCTGCATTCCGGCAGCCCCAGCAAACGGGGAGGGACAGACCTGCTTCGTGGCCTCGGCAATCTCCAGTCTCTTTGGTGGCAGAGGGGCAGTTCTGATGTGCAGGCTTTCTTTGCTCTTGTGTCTATCTGAACACGTCTGAGGCTCAGGTCTCTGGTCCTGGGGTATGGATTCTCCTGCCAGCACTCCCACCGGTGTGCAGAGCCCTACAGGTGGTGGGGCAATGCTCAGGGCTGACCCCCGTGACGATGGCGCTGGAGTTCGCCCATGCAGCAACCAAGTACTGACTGCTAGAAATCTTCCCAGATGCTTGTTAAATGGGGCCATGTTAAAAATTAAGTTACATACATTTCTGATTAAAATGTATTTAAACAAAGATAATACATACTCGAAACTGATTACTTTCTAATTATTTTGCTCCATGTTAGTATTACCTGTGCTTTTGTGGTTGTTTGCATCTGCTGCATCTGTGTACTGTACCATTCTATAGTATTTTCACCCTCAGATACAGACGCAAATAACCTTAAGAGCTTAGATAATGGTAAAATGGAGCAAAATAATTAGGGAAAAAGCAAAGTCAGTTGGCCAGGAAACAAAAGAGCTGCTAAGCTCTGTGGGAAAATGGTCAGTAAGGGGTTGAGTTGCTTTCTTCCATCTCAGCTCAGCAACTCCCACTGTATCTCCTTCCACCTGGGAGATAATCAGAGGCTCTTCCGTTCCTCTTAGCGCTTTGCTGATGGCAACTCAGCGTTCCTCCCTTACGCAGTCGGAATTATGATTTCTTATTTATTTCATCTGGTCCTATCAATTCATATTATCTTCCAATTCCACCTCTGCACCAAGCAGTGGAATAGGGGAGAAGACATGTCCCTGCTTTGAGGAGTTCATGTCTAACAGAGACATGTACCCAAGTCATAAAATGTAGCGGCATGTGCGCATCGAAGTAGAAAGAGAACCTCAGAAATGTTGAGCAGAACGGGAAGCGGGAAGTGACTGATGGTGAGTTAGGGAAAACATCATAGAAGACAAGACACACAAGCAGGGGTTGTCTCGAGCAGCAGGGATCTCCCAGGTAGACAAGGGGTGTCAAGCAGAAAGAACACTACGGGCAAAGGCACAGATGTAATTCGGGACATAGCCTTTGATTTGGGGTCACGGGGACTATGCAGAGCTGCCAATACTCTCCCCTCATCCCTGAAGACATGCTGTTCAGTCAGCATTCGGTCTGTAGGCATCAGAGAGAGGCCAGCTGGCTTATGTGGGAACCACAGCCCCGACTAAGGGCATGCTCACAGGCTATTGTAATCCTCCAAGCTAATTGGACGCTATTTCTATATTCGTGTGCTCCCACAGCTTGGTACAATGGTTCAGAGGTTTTAATGATTGAAGGGACACCCGTGGAATTGACTCCCCTGAAAATCTTCCAAAGACAGAACCTGCCTTACTACTTGTATAGCTTAGATAGACCTGTGGGGTAGAACTTGTTGAGAAGGCATCAGGGGACCTACAACCTTTGCTGTTTGACTCTAGGATCAAGTCCAGAGTTGGTCCCCTGACCCTCAGCTTGGAACAGTTGGTTTGAATGGATTAAAATCCTGGCACGGTCCTAGAAGCTCCAGCAGCCTGTGCTAAATAGTTAGTCCATTTCCCACACAGCAGAAGAGGAGGTTATTGTATCTTGAAATCAGAACATAGCACAGGTCCCTCCAGATCTCTGTGTAGCCACAGCTTTCGGCTTTTTCTCTGGGACCAAGAGGTTTCCCTGAGCAGCCAGGAGCAATCATGAGACAGCACCCTGCAGCCAGACGAGAAAACTCTGCCTCGACTGTCCCATCAGTGGGGTTGCTGACAGGTTCCCAGTGGGCGAGCCCAAAGTCTGTTAGATACATCACATCATAATACATTTGTTTGCATTTCTGTCTCCCTGGTAAGACTGAGGCTTCCCGTGGGCACAGATTGGGTGTGGTTTATTTCTGGGTCCCAAGCATTGATTGGATGGATGGAAGGATGGATGGATAGGTGATCAATCTTAACCCACAGGACTTTACAGTGAAAAATATAATTAACTTAAAAAATGTTTATTAAACACTGAACTATGTGCAAGGTACTTTTCTTTGTTTTTTATGGATTATTTTATTTAATCTTCACAGCACTCCTATGAGACATGTATTATTGGTATTACTATTTTACTAATGAAGAAATTCTTCCTTAGAAGAGATTAGACACTTTCTCAAGATCACACAGCTAATGAGAGGAAGGGCCGAAATTCAGATCCCTTATGTCTGACTCCGGAGTCTGAGCTCAAACACACTTGCGTAAGGGTGGTAACCTAGTGCCACAGATACTGAGGGGAAGTAGAGAATAAAGTAGGCTGAGGAAATGGGAATTCAACAGAAGTCTCTGAAGGATGATTGCAATCTGGAGAACTACGAACTATACAAACTTATATATAAACTAAGAATGTTCCAGAAGGGAGAGAAGGTGAGATTACCGAGATTGTGATGATCTATTTCAATTGGTGAGAAGAGACAGAAAGATGGAGTTGGAAGACTGGTTTGGGGCCAGGTCTGGCTCCCATCCAACCTTTTTCCTTTGCGTTTCCCCCTGGGCCTGTCCTTTAAGCTGGAAAAAAACATCTCAGTTCTGCACATTAATTTCTCCGTCAGTGAGTATGGGCCTTGCATGACTTAGCCCAGGGGAGTGAACAAAGCAAAAATGCCCACACTGATGCCAGGCTGGGCTGGTATGAGAGCTATTTCCATATGCGGTAGCTGCCTGCTGCCTGCGCCCCATGGTTCAGCCAGCCTTGCTTGAGGTCTCCACGGGGCTCCTGTTGACATTGTGAGAGGCAAAGAAATCAGGCTGAACTAGAGGCTGATTTGCAAATAAGCGGGAAGCCACTCAGAACTCTTGCCAAGAGGACCTGCAGTATTCAGTGTTCAGTTAGAAAGTGCAATAGCAGAGGGCACTTGGAGCAAGTCACAGGGCAAAGGAGAGATGTTCCGTTGTGTTTGAAAATGGGGCACAAAGTGCTTCCCATTTCAGATTGTGAGGTCAGGGTGTCAAATGGATCGTCAGTGCGGATGTTGAAGACAGTGAAGTGGGGAAGAGAATCCACCGAGGTAGTCGGGGTCTGTATGCCAGGCAATGTGTCAGGTACCCCATATGGGTCATCTAGAGATTCAGAAAAGTTAACTAACTTACCTAAAATCATCTAGCTTTTAAGTTGTTGAGTCATAGTTCAAAGCCAATCCTGCCAGGCTCCAAGGGCTTTGCATGACCAGTCCCTTCTGCAAAAATCTTCCACATACTCTCCTGGGAGTAAAGTTGATCTCATAGGGCTAATAGTTGAGACCCCTGGTTTTCACTGGAGTAGATAATACTTTCCACTTCTTGCCTTTGAACCACCAAGTTCTCAAATATTCCTCCTACTGGGATGAATTCTATGCAACAGCGAAGAGATCTTCCTATAGAAATGAGGTGTGAGAATAATCATTTTCTCCCACGTGGCTCTGATGAACGAAACATAGGTATCATCAATGCCTCTTGTGGTGGATAGTTACATTTATTTATTTTTTACATAATTTCCCACGAACGTGTTCAGGGGAAATGATTATTGGAGAGGGGACTGAAGCACTACAAATGCCATTTGGGAGACAGATGGTTCATCTCAGCCCAAGGGGTCCATCCGTCATTAGGAAAATGAAGCCATCCGTGTGGGAGACTGATGTGTGAAACCCCAGGTGTGTGTGTGTGTGCGGTCACGTGCAAGCATGTGGTCACAGAGACTGCTGGTTATGACTCTCTGTGTGGTTATAGAACCTGTATAGTTTCAAGACTCATTAAAAGAGTGTATGTGGTAAGGTGACAAGCTCCATAGATCTCTGAGTGCCTAAAGTCCCCTTTCAGGATTTTCTACATTTCAAGATGTGATGATCATTCAGAATTTATTACAATCTGAAAGAATACGGGGAGTCGGTAAAAACTTGGCAATTGTCTTTGGCCAGTGTTAATTCCTGCCTGTGGGAGCAGAAGCGGAAGTTGTAGAAGAATGAATGAATGCCCAGCCTCAGGCCTCCCTGTCCCCCCTCCCTCCCTCCCGTTCTGTCAGCTCCCCTTCCCTACAGTGTGACAAACCTGCTCCGAGCAGCCTTGCTTTCCTCTCCTCTTCAGTCTTTCTGCTTTTCTGTCAAATGCTGGAGAAGGTTTCTCTTTTTACCCGTTAAAAAATTTCCCCTCCATTCACTGAAATTCCATCTCTCTTAAGACAGGTATGATGGCCTTGGTCCAAATGCCAGCCTCAGATATCTTCTTTCCACATAAAATAATCCAGAAGCTGAAAGGAATAAAAGTAAGCATAAACAGTGTCTCAAATGTGAACTTTAAAACTGCAAATAATGATAGCTTAGAACCTCCCAAACATTTTAGAAGGACTACTTGGCATGTTGCCTGATCACTGAAGTTCATGAAAGCCTCTCTATTCAAATGCAAATGCAAACAACAGTAATAGTGTATTAAGGCTCTACTACATGCCAGTATAAGCCTGATTTGGAAATAAAATGATGAGTGAGATATGGCCCCTTCCCTCTCGCAGCTCTCGGACAGAGGTACTGATGGACATCAAGATGAGAAATAACACCACGACGTGGACCTAAGATCACCCACGGGTGGAGCAGCAGAGGAGCGGCTGTTTCCCATGGTTTGGAGAAGACATCAGGCGGAGGTGACCCGTCAGCTGGGTTCTGAAGAATGAGCAAGAACTTGGCAGGATAGATACAAGGTGAAGAACTTCCCAGGCAGAGGGAACAGAAAGTGTGAAGTCGTGGAGATGCTGAAGAGCAAAGCATGTTTGGGGAAGACGAGAAGCTCACCATGGCTGGAGCCCAGCAATAAGAGAGGGGCCAGGAAGAGTGGCACAAAACGGGGCTGGGCAAGTGGGCGAAGGCTTGATTTGGAAGGTGGCATAAGACATATGAAGGCTTTTATCTCACAGAGGGTGGGAACCTCCCAGGGCATTCAGGAGGCCGACTGTGGGGATCCAACTCTTTGACAGAAAGCTCGTGCAGGCTGTAGTGGGGTTTGGGGGCAGATGGGCACAAAGGAAAACCAGTTAGGAACTGGGGCCACGGTGCAGGCAGGAAGGGGGCTCAGACCCCAGTAGGGGAGGGACGTGTCTGTGCATCCTCAGAGGGCACACACACATACACACACTCCACTTTCGGCTAACGTTCAAGTGCACCAGCAGCATCCAAGGGTCGAAAGGTGAAAATGCCAAGATTGTTTCTGATCTTTTCTGACACACTCAACACCCTTGAACTCTAAGAGAAAATTCTGCCTTCGGCCCTATTTCCCCTTTTGCATTTCACTGTTATCTGTGATAGCAAGAACCGTGCTGAGAAATATCTGCTATGGTTTCCTCTTAAAACAGTTCAACATCTTATCATGACTCCCTTTTCATTTGGAAACAGTCTGGTTTGTGCGGATAAATCACCTGAGTGGAGAATCCCAATGAGTCTCATTGGAAAACAGCTCTGTATGCCCAACACCAGTTTAATATTCCTTTGGGGGCAGGTCCCTCCCTCTTCTGGAAAAACCATTTCAGAAACCATCAGCCTCCTCTTGAATGCTTTTGTTTGTTTCTACAGCGGATTACGGGCCAGCAGTGCCCCCTCCTGGCATCCTGGTGTCATAGCTTTGCTTTCCCTTTTTCGAGCCCTGAGGTTTGTCCTATAGAAAAAAACCGTTGTTAATACTCGTCCTCTCTACTTGGAGACCTCAATTTATGCATTATTTGGCATCAAGATTTGTGGCTGAAATAGGGATCAGGGGGAAGGCCATCTTTCCATGGGTAGAATAAAGGAGACAACTACATTATTTCAACAAACAAACAAAAAGCCTAAATTTGTGATCCAAGCTGGATTCAAGCGTCAGCCCGGCCTCCCACCTACCACGTGACTCTGGACGGGTCATTTCCCCTCTGCGCACCCACAGGACCTCTGTGAGCAATAATATATCTGAAAGCGTCTGCACATGATAAATGCCCAGTAGATGTCATACAATAACCTGAAATTTCCCTGAAAGAGTGCAACCGACACGATTTTTCTGGGGAAAAAAAAAACCTGCTGGCAAATATCAAGAACCTTAAAATTTACAGATATTTTGACTCAATAGTTACACTTTTAGAATTTATCCTAAGGGAAGGGAAAAGAATTGATATGGGGAAAAAGCTGAATGTACAAAGATGTTCATGAAGGTGTATGGATAGTCCAAGTTAGAAATAATAAAAATGTTAAAAATATTAAGGAAATGGTTAGGTAAAGTTGGTATATCTGTGCCATGTTTCTAAGCTGCTATTTAAAGTCAAGGCTTGTACAGATTTTTAAGTCAAAATATTTATGATGTTGAAAAACATCATATATCAAGCATAATATCAGAGAGGTAATTATAAAAAAAATAGAAAAAAAGCCTGTGAAATGAAAAAATTGATGCTGTCAAGCACGGGCAAGGACATGAGGAAAACGGATATTTTCATATGCTGCCGACAGAAGCGAAAAGTTGTAAAGTCAGTCTGGCCAGCCTTTTAAATGTTTGTTAAAGTAAAAAAGTATACATGATTTTATTCTTGGGAAATTACCACAGAGAAGAACTTGCATATGAGCACAAGAAATACACATAAGGGTGTTTACCAACATATTTTTGTATCAGTGAAAAAATTGGAAACACCATGCATGTCCATCCATAGGGAAATGATTGAATGAATCATGATGCGCGTATCTCTCCGGATGGACCAAACAATGTGTGGGAGCAAACAACATCCAAATCTTGATGCCACGAGGAAATAAAACAGGCCCACTTTTCACTCACACTGATTGCTTGTCCTGTCATACTTTGGCTGCTGACTCAGCTCTGTGTCACCCAGAGATCCAGGCAGAACTGCTCTGTCCTGCACGGTAGCTGCTAGCTGAGTGTGGCGATCGAGCCCTTGTGATGTGGCTGGTGGGAACTGACATACACTGTACATGCAAAATGCACACTGGATTTCAAAGGCTTAGTATAAAAAAAAATAAAATATAGCACTGATTTTTCATCTTGACTGTCTGCTGAAATGAGAACCGTTTGGCTATACTGGGTAAATAAAATATACTATCAAAATAAATTTTACCTGCTTTTTGAATTAAAAAAAAAAAACATGACTTCCCAAACATTTTAAATTACAGAGCAGCTTGGATCATATTTTTACGGGACAGTGCTGGTCTAAAACGTTCCTCGTCCTGGTGGCAGAGGAAAAGAGAGAGACAGTGACACTTTTGCTGGAAGGTATTAGTTGGTGTGGAGGTGACACGTGTGGATTTGGTTTGTATGTCCTCACCTGAAGGAAATGACCCTAGCACACCTGAGTTTAGCAGAAGAGGGGCCTGCGATCCTGTCACGTCTGCAGGAGAGCAGGAACTAGGATACTGGGAAGCTGCCTTCCTGTGGACACACTGCGGCACACCTTGCAGGGGTTCAAAATAATGTGTTAGATCTATAAGAGCTGGCACAGGAAGGGTCTAAGACATATTGTTGAGTGAAAAAGCAAGCTGTTTAACAATACCTATTGTATCTTAGCAGTTATAAAACACACACCCCTAGGGGAAGAACAAAATTGCATATTTTATGAGGGCCTATATTATGCAGGTAACTACTTAGGGAAGTTCCTGGAAGGAACTGTACCCAAATTTAAACCAATGGTCTCCTCTTCAGCGGGAGGGGTAGCTCTTTGTGGAATGATTGAATATTAGACCAAAGGAACATGCTCCTGTTTGGGCTAGATGTCTTCTGTTGGCCTCACAGGATCAACCCTCCACTCTTGTCCACCCGTCCTGTGCTTGGAGAGGTTGACAGTACCAGTGGGCAACCATGCCCACTGGTGTCTGGGGCCACAGGCATGGAGAGAGAAGACTAAGAAGCAGGTACCCCGTCTTCCTGCAGAGGATCCTCCCCACATAGCAATCCCGCTCACTGTCTCAGGTCTGATCACCACTTCTCCCCACTCCCTGTCAGCCTGTGGCCGGTAATGGCACCCCACTGCTACTAGATTCCCCCAGTGCTGCACCATCCCATGTGGTTTCTTAGCACCCTGCTCACTCAGTTATAAACTGTAACTTCAGCACACTCTCTTTGAATTACTCAATTTAAGTGTATCACTGTTTTTTTTCTAGGACTGAGTAATACAATATGTTACTTACAAAATTAAAAATAAATAACAATCACAGAAGAAAAACCCTTGACAGAATGATGGTAAAAAACTCTAATTTGTTTGCTGCACCGTCTCTAGCAATAGGATTATTTGTGAATTATTTTCTATGCCAATGCAATTCTTTGTAGTTACTTTCTCTATAATAAATAGTACCTTTATTAGTCATTTTAAAAGCCTTAAATGAACAAAACCAGTAAACCGAAAAGGTTACTCTAAAATCGAATTCGTTCAGAAATTGCTGACCTTTGTTTTACGAAACTGTGGCTAACAAGGAGTAGGTCCTTTCTTATCTGGCAGAGAACAGCCCACCTCCTTTGTAATATGCAGAAGAAATGGGGACTAGCATCTACTGAACGTTCATGGTAAGCGTGGTAACCACGTCTTGTTTCTGCTGCTCGTGACCTTCTGGTGACCCGCTGCTAACAGCTCCGCCTTTTGTCTCCCGCAGAGGCAGGCTGGCTTTCTGGCTCGCGAGTCTCCCGTACACGTCACCCCACATGGGCAGACTGGAGCAGCCCCGATGTCGGGGTGTTGGAGTCCATTTCCCAGGGCCAAGCCATTCCAGAGAGGCACGCTGTGGGGAGACACACCTGCCGAGTCCGTCCACCGAGACACTCCTCAGGACAACACTGCTGGGTTTCCCAAGGGAATCCCTGTTACTAGCCTATCTGGGGCATGTGCCAATGTCCAGAGAAGTCCTGTCTTTCTTAGGGCAACGGGCAGGTGCTGCTGTTCAGTCTCTGCAGAGTACAAGGGGCATCAGAAGGAATGGCAGCCGCCCACTAAGGGCCTAGACGCTCACCTGCTCCTCTGCCCAGGGGTAGGTACAGCGAGGGCGAGACCACCTGATAAAAGCTAATCTCCCTCCTTAGCTCAACGAGACCATTTCCTGTGCACCTTTATTTGTATAAAGCTCTTGTTAGCAGAAGATATGATTGGCCCCAGGGCATATGGATTTGATTAGAACTTTCCTGTTATCTTAATTATGCATACTTCCAAACTAAACACAGTCTTCAGGTCCCAGAGACCCTGGAATCTCACCAGAGCTCACCTTCAAATGACAGCCATTGGTCTACCCAACTCGGCTTGGATCAAGGGTGCTTTCCCCCTGGAAGCAATGCCTGCTGGGATGGTTACATCCGGGACCTGAGTACAAGTCCAGCTCTCCCACCCACAGGCCGTGGAGCTGGGAGGAAAGCACCTGTGCTCTCTTCTTACGTGTAAGGAGAAATAATAGCTTTGATTCTGGTGACAGTAAGGTAAGTGCACAGGGTAAAATACACACGGGAAGATGTTATATTTTGGTGAGAATGGTATTGGTCATCAGCCACTGCACATCATCATGACATTATTTCCTCACGTGCGTCTTGCATGTCTGTCCCCTCAGACTATTTTTCTAAGCTTTTGCAAAAGAGTTTGGCTTCCAATAATTTTTTTCTTAATTAAAAAATGTTACTTATGTATTTTTATTGTGGTAAATATACATAACAAAAATGTACCACTTTAAGCCATTTTTTTAAAATTTTGGTATCATTAATCTACAATTACAGAAAGAACATTATGTTTACTAGGTTCCTCCTTTCACCAAGTCCCCCCCACATACCCCTTCACAGTCACTGTCCATCTGCGTAGTAAGATGCTGTAAAATCACTACTTGTCTTCTCTGTGTTGCACAGCCCTCCCCGTGCCCCCCACGCACTATACATGCTAATCATAATGCCTTCTTTCTTTTTCCCCACCCTTATCCCTCCCTTTCCACACATCGTGCCCAGTCCCTTTCTCTTTGGTAACTATTAGTCCATTCTTGGGTTCTGTGATTCTGCTGCTGTTTTGTTCCTTAAGTTTTCCTTTGTTCTTATACTCCACATATGAGTGAAATCATATGGTACTTGTCCTTCTCCGCTTGGCTTATTTCACTGAGCATAATACCCTCTAGCTCCATCCATGTTGTTGCGAATGGTAGGATCTGTTTTTTTTCTTATGGCTGCATAATATTCCATTGTGTATATGTACCACATCTTCTTTATCCAGTCATCTACTGATGGACATTTAGGTTGCTTCCATATCTTGGCTATTGTAAAAAGTGCAGCGATAAACATAGGGATGCATCTCTCTTTTTCAAACTGGAATGCTGCATCCTTAGGGTAAATTCCTAGGAGTGGAATTCCTGGGTCAAATGGTATTTCTATTTTGAGCATTTTGAGGAACCTCCATACTGCTTTCCACAATGGTTGAACTAATTTACATTCCCACCAACAGTGTAGGAGGGTTCCCCTTTCTCCACAACCTCGCCAACATTTGTTGTTGTTTGTCTTTTCAATGATGGTGATCCTTACTGGTGTGAGGTGATATCTCATTGTGGTTTTAATTTGCATTTCTCTGATGATTAATGATGTGGAGCATCTTTTCATGTGCCTGTTGGCCATCTGGATTACTTCTTTAGAGAACTGTCTATTCAGCTCCTCTGCCCATTTTTTAATTGGATTATTTGCTTTTTGTTTGTTGAGTAGCGTGAGCTCTTTATATATTTTGGATGTCAATCCTTTATCGGATCTGTCATTTATGAATATATTCTCCCATACTGTAGGATACCTTTTTGTTCTATTGATGGTGTCCTTTGCTATACAGAAGCTTTTTAGCTTGATACAGTCCCACTTGTTCATTTTTCTTTTGTTTTCCTTGCTCGGGGAGATATATTCATGAAGAAGTCACTAATGTTCACATCCAAGAGATTTTTGCCTATGTTTTTTCCTAAGAGTTTTATGGTTTCATGACTTACATAGGTCTTTGATCCATTTCAAATTTACTTTTGTGTATGAGGTTAGACAGTGATCCAGTTTCATTCTCTTACATGTAGCTGTCCAGTTTTGCCAGCACCATCTGTTGAAGACACTGTCATTTCCCCATTGTATGTCCATGGCTCCTTTATCAAATATTAATTGACCATATATGTTTGGGTTAATGTCTGGAGTCTCTAATCTGTTCTACTGGTCTGTGGCTCTGTTCTTGTGCCAGTACCAAATTGTCTTGATTACTATGGATTTGTAGTAGAGCTTGAAGTTGGGGAGTGAGATCCACACCACTTTATTCTTCTTTCTCAGGATTGCTTTGGCTATTCGGGGTCTTTGATGGTTCCATATGAAGTTTTGAACTATTTGTCCCAGTTCATTGAAGAATGTTGTTGGTAATTTGATAGGGATTGCATCAAATCTGTATATTGCTTTGGGCAGGATCGCCATTTTGATGCTATTAATTCTTCCTCACCAAGAGCATGGGATGAGTTTCCATTTGTTGGTGTCCTCTTTAACTTCTCTTAAGAGTGTCTTACAGTTTTCAGGGTATAGGTCTTTCACTTCTTTGGTTAGGTTTATTTCTAGGTATTTTATTCTTTTTGATGCAGTTGTGAATGGAATTGTTTTCTTGATTTCTCTTTCTATTAGTTCATTGTTAGTGTATAGGAATGCCACAGATTTCTGTGTGTTAATTTTGTATCCTGTAACTTTGCCGAATTCTGATATTAGTTCTAGTAGTTTTGCAGTGGAGTCTTTAGGGTTTTTTATGTACAATATCATGTCATCTGCAAATAGTGACAGTTTGACTTCTTCTTTACCAATCTGGATTCCTTGTATTTCTTTGTTTTGTCTGATTGCCATGTCTAGGACTTCCAGTACTATGTTGAATAACAGTGGGGAGAGTGGGCATCCCTGTCTTCTTCCCGATCTCAGAGAAAAAGCTTTCAGCCTCTTGCTGTTCAGTATGATGTTAGCTGTGGGTTTATCATATATGGCCTTTATTATGTTGAGGTACTTGCCCTCTATGCCCATTTTGTTGAGAGTTTTTATCATGAATAGATGTTGAATTTTGTCGAATGCTTTTTCAGCATCTATAGAAATGATCACGTGGTTTTTGTTCTTCTTTTTGGTGATGTGGTGGATGATGTTGATGGATTTTCGAATGTTGTACCATCCTTGCATCCCTCGGATGAATTTGACTTGGTCATGGTGTATGATCGATCCTCTTGATATATTTTTGAATTCGGCTTGCTAATATTTTATTGAGTATTTTTGCATCTACGTTCATCAGGGATATTGGTCTTTAATTTTCTTTTTTGGTGGGGTCTTTGCCTGGTTTTGGTATTAGGGTGATGTTGGCTTCATAGAATGAGTTTGGGAGTATCCCCTCCTCTTCTATTTTTTGGAAAACTTTAAGGAGAATGGGTGTTATGTCTTCTCTGTATGTCTGATAAAATTCCGAGGTAAATCCATCTGGCCCAGGGTTTTTTTTACTTGGGTAGTTTTTTTATTACCACTTCAATTTCTGGTAATTGGTTTGTTTAGATTTTGTGTTTCTTCCTTGGTCAGTCTTGGAAGGTTGTATTTTTCTAGGAAGTTGTCCATTTCTTCTAGGTTTTCCAGCTTCTTAGCATATGGGTTTACATAGTAGTCTCTAATAATTCTTTGTATTTGTGTTGGGTCCGACGTGATGTTTCCTTTCTCATTTCTGATTCTGTTGATGTGTGTTGATTCTCTTTTTCTCTTAATAAGTCCGGCTAGAGGCTTATCTATTTTATTTTCTCAAAGAACCAGCTCTTGGTTTCATTGATTTTTTCTATTGTTTTATTCTTCTCAATTTTATTTATTTCTTCTCTGATCTTTATTATGTCCCTCCGTCTGCTGACCTTAGGCCTCATTTGTTCTTCTTTTTCCAGTTTCGATAATTGTGACATTAGACTATTCATTTGGGATTGTTCTTCCTTCTTTAAATATGCCTGGATTGCTATATACTTTCACCTTAAGACTGCTTTTGCTGTGTCCCACAGAAGTTGGGGCTTTGTGTTGCTGTTGTCATTTGTTTCCATATATTGCTGGATCTCCATTTTAATTTGGTCATTGATCCATTGATTATTTAGGAGCATGTTGTTAAGCCTCCATGTGTTTGTGAGCCTTTTTGCTTTCTTTGTACAATTTATTTCTAGTTTTATACCTTTGTGGTCTGAAAAGTTGGCTGGTAGGATTTCAATCTTTTGGAATTTACTGAGGTTCTTTTTGTGACCTAGTATGTGGTCTGTTCTGGAGAACATTCCATGTACACTTGAGAAGAATGTGTATCCTGTTGCTTTTGGATGTAGAGTTCTGTAGATGTCTGTTAGGTCCATCTGTTCTAGCGTGTTGTTCAGTGCCTCTGGGTCCTTACTTATTTTCTGTCTGGTGGATCTGTCCTTGGGGTGAGTGGTGTGTTAAAGTCTCACAAAATGAATGCATTGCATTCTGTTTCCTCCTTTAATTCTGTTAGTATTTGTTTCACATATATTGGTGTTCCTGTATTGGGTGCATATATGTTTATAGTGGTTATATCCTCTTGTTGGACTGAGCCCTTTATCATTATGTAATGTCCTTCTTTATCTCTTGTTATTTTCTTTATTTTGAAGTCTATTTTGTCTGATACTAGTATTGCAACACCTGCTTTTTTCTGTTGTTTGCATGAAATATCTTTCCCCAACCCTTGACTTTTAATCTTGCATGTCTTTGGGTTTGAGGTGAGACTCTTGTAAGCAGCATATAGATGGGTCTTGCTTTTTTATCCATTCTATTACTCTGTGTCTTTTGATTGGTGCATTCAGTCCATTTACATTTAGGGTGATTATTGATAGATATGTACTTATTGCCATTGTGGGCTTTAGATTTGTGGTTACCAAAGGTTCAAGGTTAGCTTGTTTACTACCTTACTGTCTGACCTCACTCGCTTATTGAGCTGTTATAAACACAGTCCGATGATTATTTCTTTCCCTTCTCTTTCCTCCTCCTCTGTTCTTCATATGTTGGGTGTTTTGTTCTGTGCTCTTTTTAGGAGTGCTCCCATCTAGAGCAGTCCCTCTAAGATATCCTGTAGAGGTGGTTTGTGGGAGGCAAATTCCCTCAACTTTTGCTTGTCTGGGAATTGTTTAATCCCTCCTTCATATTTAAATGATAATTGTGCTGGATACAGTATCCTTGGTTCAAGGCCCTTCTGTTTCATTGCATTAAATATATCATGCCATTCTCTTCTGGCCTGTAAGGTTTCTGTTGAGAAGTCTGATGATAGCCTGATGGGTTTTCCTTTGTAGGTGACCTTTTTACTCTCTCTGGCTGCCTTTAGTACTCTGTCCCTGTCCTTGATCTTTACCATTTTAATTATTATGTGTCTTGGTGTTGACCTCTTTGAATCCCGTCTCTTGGAAGTTCTGTGTATCTCCGTAGTCTGAGCAACTATTTCCTCCCCCAGTTTGGGGAAGTTCTCAGTAATTATTTCTTCAAAGACACTTTCTATCCCTTTTTTCTCTCTTTTCTTCTTCTCGTACCCCTATAATGCGGATATTGTTCCTTTTGGATTGGTCACACAGTTCTCTTAATATTGTTTCATTCCTGGAGATCCTTTTATCTCTCCCTGTGTCAGCTTCTATGCGTTCCTGTTCTCTGGTTTTTATTCCATCAATGGTCTCTTGCATCTTATCCATTCTGCTTATAAATCCTTCCAGAGTTTGTTTCACTTCTGTAATCTCCCTCCAGACGTCTGTAATCTCCCTCTGGACTTCATCCCTTAGCTCTTGCATATTTCTCTGCATCTCTGTCAGCATGTTTATGATTTTTATTTTGAATTCTTTTTCAGGGAGACTGGTTAGGTCTGCCTCTGCAGATCCTTTCTCAGGTGTAACTATCTTGGACTGAACCAGATTTTTTTGCCTTTTCATGGTGATAGCAGTGGCTGTAGGCAGGTTGTGGGTGTGTCAGCTGGGAGAAGAAAGTCCTTTCCTGCTTGCTGGATGCCTTGCCCTTCTCCTCTGCTAGTGACAGCTACCTGCACTCCTGGAGCAGCCACTGGGTTGATCTCCTAAGCTGCTGTGGGCGGGGTGTCCGTCAGAGCAGCACGGTGCCCTGTGCGGAGTGGCAGGCAGGCCAGGTGCACTCCTCCATGCTAGCGCCGACCCTGCCGGTCAGCTGTGTGGCAGCAGTGGCCTTTGGGTCTGGCCCGGGCGGCTGTGCGTTGGGCTGGGATTCTGGTCAGCTCCTGGGAGCATGCCTGCTCCCTCTGTCTCCACTGCCGGTGCACGCGGGGCTTTTCCATGCAGGCTTATACTGGGCTCTGGTTTCACTGCCGCCAGTGCACGCGAGCCGCACCCAGGCTGTTTGGTCACACTGCTGCGGGCTACCACAAGCCTCTCCTGCGGCACCTGGATCTGTTCTCGGTTCCTTCTAGTGCTTCTGCCCCCAGTGTGCACTCCCACTCCCCTGCTACTGGGCCCATGTGTCAGGGTCCGCGCCAGTTGGAGGAATGATTGGCAGGTTGCCTAGTGCTGTGAGGGGCTTCAGAGCTGCACTGCCTCCGTTTAGGGCACCTAAGATTCCCCGGTATTCCCAGCTGCCGGGACAACTTTGTCCAGCTATGGTGTGCCTGTCTCTTTAAGACTTGCAGAAAGCACTCACTTTTCTTTTGTCTCAGGGGCGCCAGTTGCGGGGACCTGCCCACAGGTTTTGCTTTTCCATTTCTCTAATATCCTGCACCCTGTGCACCTTGTGTCTGCGTTCTGGGTGTGGGTTTCTAGAGCTGGTTGTTTAGCAGTCCTGGGCTTTCACTCCCTCCCCGTTTCAGCTCCTTTCTTCCCGCTGGGTTTTGGGGTGGGGGAGCGTTTGGGTCCCGCCTGGCCGCGGCTTGTATCTTACCCCCATTGTGTGATGCTGAGTTCTCACACATGTAGATGTATCCTGGCTGTTGTACTGCATCCACTGGTGTCTCTTTTAGGAATAGTTGTATTTATTGTATTTTCATAAATATATATGTTTTGGGGAGGAGATTTCCTCTGAACTACTCACACCCCCATCTTCCTGTGATCCCTCCTTTAAGCCATTTTTAAAGGGAATAATTTGGCATTAAGTGCATTAACAATGTTGCACAGCCATCACTACGATCTGTTTCCAGAATTTTTTCATTATCCCCAACAGGAACTCTATCTGTTGAAGAATGACCTATCATTCTCTCCTCCCCAGCCCTTAGTAATCTCTATTCTACTTTCTTTCTCTATGTATCTGACTCTTCTGGGGAACTCACATGAGTGCAATCACACAGTATCTGGCCTTCCCCTTCTGCTTTATTTCATTGAGTAAAACACTGCCAAGTTCTTCCAAGTTGTAGTATCCCGGGATGTTTTAAGTCAGGCCAACTGAATTCCAGAACCTTAGTTGTGCCAGATGCCAAAATTAAAGTGCTGCTCCTGCCTGACTTGACCCTGCCTCGTGGAGCCTGCTCTCTTAGATGGGCCTCAGCCCTGTGCCCATTGTCACAGAGGGGCAGGTGAAGGACTCAAGCCCTGGCCTTCTGACTCAAATCCAGGCTCATTCCACTCAGCCATGTCGCCTACGAAGGGCAACACAGTATTTTTTTTTTTGAGAGCATCTTTCATATTTATTGATCAAATGGTTGTTAACAACAATAAAATTCTGTATAGGGGGGTCAATGCTCAATGCACAATCATTAATCCATCTCAAGCCTAATTCTCGTCAGTCTCCAATCTTCTGAAGCATAACGAACAAGTTCTTACATGGTGAACGAATTCTTACATAGTGAATAAGTTCTTACATGGTGAACAGTACAAGGGCATTCATCACAGAAACTTTCGGTTTTGATCACGCATTATGAACTATAAACAATCAGGTCAAATATGAATATTCGTTTGATTTTTATACTTGATTTATATGTGGATCCCACATTTCTCCCTTTATTATTATTATTATTTTTATTTTTAATAAAATGCTGAAGTGGTAGGTAGATGCAAGATAAAGGTAGAAAACATAGTTTAGTGGCAACACAGTATTTTATATTTAGTCTCTTCTCATCAGTTTGGGCTTTAGAGTCAGATGGGCGGAGAGATATGGTTTGAATCTCTTGCTTTGCCACCTACTGGCTCATCTTCAAATAATGCGTGAAATGCACTTAGAACAGTGTCTGGCACATGGTAAATACTCATAAATATTAGTTATGTTTTTATTCATTCATCAAATGCCTGTTCTCTAGATGTACCCCCGAGGTGTCCACGAGGGCACAGAGCACGGTCGTCTTGTTACCATGACAGCCTCCAATCCCAGCTGGGCGCCTGGACATCAGGGTGTACTGAACTGTGCATGGCCAGGCATCAGAAGTGGGGAGAAACTGCCCACCATCTCCCCAGAAGCCTCCAGCCCCACCTCGGGGGACAAACGGGCCAACAAACAGTGGCCGCAGAATGTGACACCCGTCACTCTTTTTTGACCCATAGGTTAAAGGTGTTGCCTTAGAACTTAGATGGGGGCATTTCAGTGCTCAACTTCAGTCCTGCTCCAACACTGATGAAGGACTTTTACCTCCCTGACCCTGCACCGCCAGTGACTTCAACACTAGTTTAGGAGAGGATAAGATCAGAAAGAAGAGAAGTAAGAATGAACCAACCCAAGAAGTCCCAGGAGGGGGTCTGGGCTGGAGGACGCAGAGAGGGCAGGTATTTGATGCTCTCTGACTAGCTTTTCCTCGGCAGCAGCTCCACTGTGCAGCTCTCAGCTTCAGCATCTCTGTGCTGTGGGTTCCCCCACTGTCAAATGAGACATAAACTTTCTACTGATATTTTTTGAAATATATTTTAGTCTAGTTCCATCAAGCTTAAGAGCCACCCCATAGATTTTAAGACAGAGGATTCAAAAGTACTTAAAAAACAGGAATAGTGGCAACACATTAATTTACTTAATCAGCATTTAATGGTCACCTATGATGTGTCAGGCACAGTGCTAGGCACCCAGGGGCCACGAAGATAATGCTCCTGCCAGGGCTCACTGTTTAGCAGTTTCCACTTTAAAATGGAAACGGTGACAGCAGATGTTACTGTGTGACTTAAACAGCCTTCATGCCAACTGCCATGGGGACAGATAATGAAAGTCACTCTGGGGTCACAGCTGGAAATTTTAAAGAGCCACCTACCCCAATAAAGAAGTTCAGAATGCACTGTAAGGTGGCTGAACTTTCCTTGCCCTTTCATGAAAAGGATTTTAGTTTCACAGAAAAAAAATAATATAATGGGTGACAATTAGGAGCATTAAGACCTGTCACTCAGAGAGTGATAGTGCCCTGAGAGCATCAGGTGTGCACTTTGCAGAGGGATTTGGGAGGCAGGAACTGGGGAGTCAGGGAGAGCAAGGGCAGCCTGCTGAGGAGGACAGGTCCTTCCCACTAGACTCTCTCTCTCTCTCCCTGAGAGAGACGGAGACAGAGACAGAAAGAAGTGGGGGAAGAACTGATTGGCTCATAGGATTCTAGAGGTTTGGCAAGTCCAAATTCTGCAGTGTAAGTGATGGGCTGGAGACCCAGGGAGGAGCTGCAGTTCGAACCTAATGACTTGTCTGCTGGCAGAATTCCCTCTTCTTCTGGGGAGGTCAGTCTTTTTCTATGAATGCCTTCAACTGATTGGACAAGGCCCAACCACATTATGGCAGGGAAAGTAATCTGCTTTATTAAACATCTTCTGATGGAACTGTTACACTCATCTTAAAAAATACCTTCACAGAAACACTTAGAATAATGTTCAGAGAACTATCTGGTTTCATGGCCTAACCAAGTTGACACTTGACACATTAAATTAACCATCACAGTCTTCCTAGTTGATCGAAACTTTTGTCACTATGAAATGTCTCTCTTGATCTTTAGTAACATGTTTTTGCCTTAAAATCTAATTTTTCTGATGTTTTGTAGGTATGCAAGCTTTTCTTTTGCACAGTTGTTTTAGTTTTTTTGGGCTGCTGTAACAAAATGACAAAGACTGGGTAGCTAATAAACAACAGAAATTGACTGCTCACAGCTCTGGAGGCTGAAGTCCAAGATCAGAGTGCCAGTATGGTTGGGCGAGGGCCCTCTTCCAGGGCACAGACTTCTCGCTGTTTTCACATGGTGGAAGGGTCAAGGCATCACTGTAGACCCTCATTTGTAAGGGCACTAATCTCATTTATGAGGGCCACGCTCATGACCTAACCACCTCCCAAAGGCCCTGCCTACTAACACCATCACCTTAAACAAGTAAGAGTTCAACATACCAGTTTGGGGCAGGAGGATACAAAAATTCAAATCATGGCAACAGTCTATCTTTTTTCATCTTTTTACTTTTAATCTTTCTTTATCCTTATATGTTAAAGCTTGTCTCTTATAAACTACAAATAGGTTTTGAAAAAATTTTCATCTAGTCTGACAATCTGTGTCACTTAATTGGAGTACTTAGTTTATTCACATTTAACGTGGATTGTTGATACATTTGGGGTTAAATTTACTATATTTCTATGTGTTTTCTATTAATCTCATATATTCTACCATATTTTTTTTCTCTTTTGTCTTAATTTCTCTTTAGGATAACTGTTTCATTATTTTTCTCCTGTATTTGCTTTTTGTACATTCTTTTGCTATTCTTTTATCATCCTAAATATTTTAAAACATGGTTTAGTATTTCTTAATATAAATTGGTATTTTTTAAATTTCCTGGACAAGGCAGAGACCATGGAACATTTTAACTCCATTTTACCTGCAACACTTTAACTCTGTCCTACCTATTGGATATTGTTGTTTATTTTAATATACATATAGCTTTATAATACTTTTTATAATATATATTAAGATACTATATTTTAATACATATATATGTATGTGTGTGGGTACATACTCACATATATTTAAATCTAACAAAACAGTATTATTATTGTTTAATGCAAACTTTTTTTAGGTTTAACATTTTTACCTCTCATTTTCCTGTCACTACAATTCCTTCCAAAGTTAATTATTGTTCTGATTTCATTCACTGTAAATCTGTGCTGATTTTATTTTATTTTTTTACACTTTATTGTTTTTATGGACTCAAAAATAGACATATTTCATGTCTGGCTTCTTTTGCTCAACATTATGGGTACATTAAAAATATTCTTGCAAGTAATTACAAATTTCTCATTCCTACTGCTGTATAATATTCCAGAGTGTGAATATATCAGTTTATTTTTTTACACTGTCCCCAGACCCTCTGCCTTTGATTTTTTAAAAATAAGCTTTATTATGATTTACTTAGTTGTGGTTTTCTTTGTATTTATCTCACTTTGTGTTCATAGAGCATTTGGGATATGTGGCTTGATTTCTTCCTTTTTTTTTGGATAATTCTCAGCCACTGATTATTCAAATACTGCTTCTGATCCATTCTTTTCCATCTCAATTTCCAGGACTCAAATGATATGTATGTTTCCTATGCTCTTTTTTGTATCTGGCACTTTTTGTCTCTGCTTAAGTCACGATATGTTCTTCTGGTCTATATTTTGGCTTATTGGCTCTCTCTTTAACTGCATCAAATCTCTATTTCAGTTACTGTATTTTTCAGTTCTAGAATTTCTGTTTTATTCTTTTTGGGCTTTGTAGTTTTCTACTGTAAGTCTCAACCTGTTTTTTGATTCTCTGAATATATGAATCACGGCCCTATGAAAGTCTCCATCTGGTAACTTCAATATGTGGATCTCCCATGGGTCTATTTTAAGTGTCTGGGTTTGTTTGTTTGTTTTTGTCCGATTCTGTTGTATCTCATTAATTTTGGTGACAATAAGACTTTTGTATTTAAACAACTATAGAGCTCATTTGAGGCTCTGGATCAAATCACCTTAAGAAATTAGAGATTGATCCTTATTCTTTGTGAAGATTAGCCTGACCTAGTGTGAAGTCCTTGTCAGGGGGGAGTCGCACTGAGACTCTAGGATATTTACCAGGTCCCCTCCCCCCAACTTGGGCAAACCCTGAACTTCAATTTTCCTCCAAGTGCAGGAGACTGACAAAATCCCTGCTCAGTTCTCAGCCTCTCATTGGCTGCTTTCTGCTCACCTTTTCAGTGTTGGTCAAAGATTTCCAGTCTCCAAATTTTTCAGGGTGGGGAACTTTTCAAATGTTGAGCTCTGGACTTCTCATCTCTCAGAAATCTTGAATCTCTCAAGTTTTAGTTGATTCTATACCTCTCTAATGCCTTCAGACACATTTTTTGAAGACTCATTTTGAAGGCTTGAAAGCCTTTCTAATTATGGG
The DNA here is from genome assembly GCF_040802235.1 of Manis javanica. NCBI lineage: Eukaryota > Metazoa > Chordata > Mammalia > Pholidota > Manidae > Manis > Manis javanica. The sequence goes on along the minus strand of NC_133169.1, from coordinate 84,209,168 downwards.
AAAAGAGCTGGTCTGAACTATGTTGGTCTCATAACTCCAGCAGCAGAAATCCAACAGATACGCTTTTATCTTTACCAGTTTGATAGGCTGAGTGTTATCTCATCATTATCTGATCCCCATGTCTAAGATTAGCACTAAAATAGTGGAGAAGTCCACTTTCAAGTGATTAGAAAATTAAACCACCATGTTTAAAAGTGACCAGAGGTCATTTTTGTATCTGAAAGTAACCACCACAGTCATGACACCTACCCTGGACGTAACCAACGCACAGGGGGCAGCACAGAACAGCAACCATCCCAGCAAGCAGGCTGGAAAGGGCAGGAGTTGGGAGAGAGCTGTTTTATGACAGCATCTTGTTAAATTCTGCTCTTTCAATCAAATGCTCATATACCACAAGGACACTACAATCACTATTCCAACAAATTATCCTGCCATTGATTCACTTATGGACTTACTCAGCAAACACTGATTTAGCACCTAACAGGTGCCCAACTCTTCAAAGTACTTCAATAGAGGTATGAGCGCCACGGACCTGGTCTTTCCTCTCTTCTAAGGGATATAAAGGAGCTTAGGAACAAAGTTGGAATTAAGAATTCTGGCTCTGCAGTCAGCAACGTGTACCTTTATGTCCTCTGGGACCTCAGAGAAAATGATCTCATTTCAGGAACATAGAATGTAATTTATTTTTTCCAGCATTATACAATAAAATGAACATATGCTACAATTGAATGAATGAATGAGATGATTCAGTCATGCTGTGCTGTCTCTAATTTTGGCAGGTTGAGCAAGTCCTTTCCTCTCTGGTCTTCACCTTCCCACCTGCACAAAGGCTGATGAAGTTCACTAGAGTATCTCTGCTGGTTTCTACCTTGAGTTCTAATATTTTTGTTCCATGACTATAAAATCTATGGCCCCTGGTGAGAAGGCATTTTTAGGTTCCACAAGTTCTTACCACTCTGAGACACTAGAGGGCAGGAGAGCCACACTCATAAAAGACACGCACATCCTGCCGTTGGGGGTTAGCACAGTGAAAAAAGAGGCTCCTGTTAAACCGCATTATTTTCTTCCTGTCTAGGATGATTCTGTTCCGACCACCAGACATGAATTTTCCTCATCACCTATACCCCTGACACAGGTCAGTTTCACAACCATTTTCCTGCTCTTAATCATCACTGCAGTGACTTTTTACAATGGAAATTTAGAACTTCTGATTTGCAAACAAAATATATAGTATTTGAAACTGGTGCTATTCTGGGAAATCCCTGACATGAGGATGTTACAGCTAAGAGAGCCTTTTGTGTCTGATCAGAGCTCCTTCTGGTCCAGCTAGTGTACTGAGAGCGGTAATGAGCAAACCTGCATATTGTGAACCAGACCCTTGCTTGTATGAAAGTGATGGGAGAGACAGCACAGAATAAAAGCATTTGGGGCACGACTGACACCCGTGGTGCTGACAGCCAGCACCCTGGTGGTCACAGAGCTGAGGCTGGGAACCTCAGTGTGAGTGTGCAGCAGGGAACCAGAAGCCGGAGGGGCGATGGGAGCCGGTAACAGTGAAAAAACATTCCTTTTCTGTTAAAAAAGCAGAGTGCTCGGGACAGATTTCAAATACAGCAGGAATGATTTTGATTTAAGATCAAGGGAAACGTTCATTCCTGGATCCGGAGGTCCATGTTGTCATGGGCAAGGCACACGCTACTGACCAACTGGATGCAAGCCTGGGGAGGGTTCTTTGTGGAAGCCTGTTTGTAGGCAGGTAGACCGGAGTTCCCCTGCTGGGTGGTCTTGCCCAGCCTCTCACAGCAAGCCTGTGCCAAGGTCAGCCCTGTTGCAAGTCTTAGTATAAGATGATCATTCCCTATACTGATCATTACTTTCAGGTTTAGGGAATAAGTGATCTAGGGGCAACCAACTGGTATTCACTTGTTGGCATGGTTCCGGGAATGTGTCAAAATGGTCCACTCAAACCCGGGATGGGCAAGTTCTAGCCGGCCATGATGTTGAGACCTGAAAAACCATCATGCTTTTAGGACATACTTTCACACACAAGGGTTTCTGCTTAGTAGGTCAGCTTCTTTTCTGTGCATGCCAATCCTTCCATCACATGGAAGTTTCAGTGGTCACTGGGAGAAGCTGGTGGGCTTTTCTGTGTGGCCAAACCTCTCACCCTTTGCTTTTGTAAGGGACTGACAGCTGTCTTACCCAACCTGATATTCCCACTTCCTGTCTTATCAAAAAGGATCTGCTTCTTGCCCTTTCCTATTAGTGAAGATGAGCCTTTCTTTCAGTTTGTATTATTCAGAGATAATGGGAAGGAAACTGATATGTATCTTATTCTCATTAGTAAGAACGCTCTTTGAGCAAATGACTTTACTCAATTCTCAAAAATACCCTTGTTAGTGAGAGATTATCATTCCCATTTTAAAGATGCAGAAAATGAGGTTCAGAAATGTTGAAAAACTGGCCAAGGGCCAAGAAAGTTCTAAGCTACAAAGTCAAAGTTCAAAACACGGTGGGTTTGATTCTAAGGTCCATTTTTGTCCAGAGAGAATGAGGAAGGGTACCAGAATGTGGGGTCCCCAAAGCTGTGCAGAGATAATAACCAGAAGAGAAGCATTCCCAGGTAGAAGGAAGATCTCTCCAGGAGGGCTCAAAGCTGAGCCCAGGTCCTGTGTAGCAGGAGCTTATGTGGACGGCGTTGTGCTTATAAAGTGGAGGTCTGCCAATTTCATAATGTTGGATGCTAATGCTGCACGATGCTTTGTGCCTTATGAAGCACTTTTATGTGCATTATCTCATTTGTTCCTCACTGCAGTTCCACAAAAGAGGAGGAAATGGTGTTGCTAATGTTAGGCTATGTTCAAATGGATTTTTATATAATTTGATGTAGTTTGATAATTTTTCAGAAGGAAGGAAATGCCAGGCCTATTGTACAGTCTCCCCATGTTCAAGGTATGAACTTAGACTCATATGAATCAATAGCACCACTGTGATAGGAAAAGGTATTGTTGATAAATGAAGGGATCTTTGACTGTAATCCTCAGAGAAGAAAAACCACTTTGGACAACAGCCAAAGGACCCCCCATCTCCCCAGGTGTTTGGGCGACACTGTGTGTGACACCCATCATGAAGGCTTCCGCCTCATGTTCATTCACCACTTAGCCATTCATCCATCTGTAAATGGACACTGAGTACCTGCTAACTGGTATCACACGAAGCTTAGAAATGAAATGGTTCTCAAAAACAGATACTGTCCCTGCCCCCAGGAGCTGGGAATTCCCATTTTTTGCCAATCTGATAGGTATGCAGTAAACTCCAACTGTGGTCTTAATGTTCACCTCCCGAGTTACTAGTAAGGTTGTGCACCTTTTCATGTGGGCAGCTATTAAAACCTCTCATGTGCGGGGATGAAATGCGCAGACTTGTGTTTTTGGAAGGCCTCCGTGGCTCTGGCATAGAGAATGGACCGAAGGGAACCCAGGAAGCGGGTGTTCGGTGGTCCGACCCAAACCGGAAGCAGCTCAGGCTGTGGGCTGAGATAGGGCGCCAGACGGCAAGATAATCTTAGGCGATAAAGCTGAGACTAATGTTTCCAAATTCCTGAAGGTTTGGGGACTTGGAAACAAGAAATTGGGATTCCTGGGAATTCTCTGAAATGGAAAGTTTTTCTTAAAATATTTCAAGCATTATATATATATATATTCCTTAATCATTATTATGGTTATCTGAAAATTTGTTTGACAGGTGAAAATAAAAAAGAATAATAAGAAATTTTAAGTTTAATTTCTTTAGAAAGGACTGTAGCTTCTAGCAATAGTCAACCACTGGAAAAATGCCAGCAAATGTAATAATATTCTAATCATGTAGCATTCAGATCTCCTACCAAGATTAATTATACTACACAGAATCACATGGCAAAACTGCCGATTTAAGGACTTAATTTGTTTGCAAAACTTGTTATTTCTTGGAACATCATTCTAGAATCTGTATACGCTTATTAATATTCATTTTATTTGCAAGAATGACTCACTATAAGCAGCGCACAGGGCCAGGGACATCCACTCACAAACATAGCAATAGCTACAAGGGGAACTGGTTAGATGGTGACCCGACTGGGGTCCCAGAAATAATCCTCCGTAACCTTTCTTTCTCGTGTCAGCCTCTCCTGCTCTTCCCTTCAATTTTAAGTCAGTAGATTCCTTCCAACCAATAATGTCTCTGTTACTTGTTAATTGTTAAGTTTTAATTCTCAAAGGAGATTTATAAGACCTGTTTCCCTTTTTTTTCTGGCTCCTTGATTGACTATTCTCAGATTCGGGATTCAGAAAACTGCCAAGTTTCACTGCTTCACTGCCTGAGAAAGGCTGCGAAGGAATTCCTGTTTGGAAACACAGGGCTTGGGAGTGGCTGGCAGGGTTGGAACAGTCTGGCTGATAAGTGGCTGATGAGTCTTGTGTCTGTTTTTATCTGTGTTCTCTGAGCGGCTAGTTTCATTAGGACTGGTCATTACGGTGCCCATCAGCAATACCTCAGATAAACATCCCACACTATTATCTAAAATCAGAACTAAATTTCCAAACAATGTACTCTCATTCCTCTTTGAAAAAGAATACATCTTTTGAAAGAGCAGAGAACAGACTGAAACACAAGTCTCCCCAAAATCTAGGGCATTTTCCACTGGACTCTGAAATCCTACACTTGAAATAGAGACAACATGGGCCAGCTAAAGGTTTGAGCATGGTTCCTGGAAGTTGATTTCCTCTAAGACGTATTACCAAATTATTTTTTAATTTAAATCTTGAAACAAAATACTCTTCAATCATTAGCTACTCCTAAAGATTAGGTGGTTGACAACTTGGAGGAATGGCTAAGTGAAGCTAAGTGTGCTATACTGAAGTATGCATGATTTAAAAGACAGGATCAAGACAAGAATATTAATCAGAAATAAGATGAACTGATTTGAGATAAATAGAAAATAATTTGATTATCTCAAGTAGCAATAAACAAAGTCCTTAAGTCACTAAATAATTTCAATCTTTTTCCTTTAGTTCTGAATCCAAACAGCTTTTTCCCAAGATTCATCAGAGATTCAGAGCAGGGATAAAAGCAGAGATTCAATAGTCTATCTATTGGCCTATGGTCATAGCCGTTGGCAAAGTTTCTAATAAGTTTTCTCTAGGTATTTTTCCTGAATATGTGACATGTATACTTATCTAGGAATGTGTGGTGATTAATAGTGCTGAAATCTATCCCTGGGCTGGAAAGATTCTGCTATTTTCCATCCATTCATTAGGTAATTATTAAGCACCCTCTGGGCATTTAGCATGGCCCATTTTGTTTTGGTGTATTTGTCATAGTTTTCCCCACAGGAAAATATTTTTTCAAGCTGTATAGGAATAAGAAAACTGGGAAGAAAATGCACACTGCAGAGAGCAGAGGAATACAATGTGCTAGGAGAATCTTAAAAGACCCACAGCTATTTATAGATCTTGAAATAAATGGCCTTCCTTTGATTGGAAGAGGCACTTCTAAAAGAACTTTTTAAAAAATAGGGCAAGGAAATGGTGGTGAAGTGGGAAAAATTATCTAAGAAGTGTCTGTCTGGTATAATTTTTTCTCAGGAAAAAAAATCACAATTACCACATTATCACATATACAAAAAAAAAAGTTACTTGAAGAGGTGGCAGGTTTTCCAAAAAGGTGGGGTTTTGTTTGTGTTTTTGAAGCCAGCGAGAAAAATCAAGTAACTACTGATTGAAAATGGAAGGAGAAAGCTTTGGCTTGCTGGTGTTTTTAGGGTTGAAGTTCATTTTGCAAAGGCATGTGTGGCTAAAGAAGTTGGGTAGGATGTTACTGTAGTCTCAGAAGACAATACTGGGAGGACAGGAAAATACTTTCACAATTTTATTCATCCTCTTAAAGTATAAATTAATTACTTGATCTAGTTCATGCCCATTTTGAGGAAATGAATGCAAATAAACAGGGATACAGAGTACAGAGACGGGCAATGAGGTGGATTTAGAGCCAGGGCTTAACGGAATGGATGATGGGTATAAAGCCAATTGCAAAATCTGTCACTAATCCAGGAAATCCAAAGTCAACAAGGCTATTCTAGAGCAGGATTCTCAGCCTTGGCTGCCCACGAATCACTGAAGGAGTTTTTTAAAACTTTGATGGGCGGCTCTCAGGAACTTTAACTGTTCTGGGGTATGGCCTGACATTAAGATTTTTAAGTGCATCCCAGATAATTCTGATGTTTAGCCAAGACTGAGAACCACTGATGCAAGAAGCCCATCAGGACTATGAGTTGATAAGCATCTTTCTGTCCCGTCACAATGTCTTGTAAGCCTAAGAAATCCAGAATCTAGACTTCCCCCCCCCGGGCCTGAGGTGAGACTGACAGGCAAGACTTGCTGTGGATGGTGATGTGTCCCCCCAGTGGGTCCCAAGCCCTCCTAGGCTTTATGTAGATTTAAAATGTGTCCTTGTCCTTGTTCCCTGCTGCTGCCCCTTCATCGGGGCTGTCAGATGCTTCACGTGGTCTGAGCAGCTGGTGCTGCGAGTCCACAGTCATACAAGTAGTTTTTCTTCATTTCTTTTGCTTTTCGTTCTTTTGTTTTGTTTTGCTTTGTTATTTATCTCAATGTTAAAATGTTTGTTTTAAACTGACATAAAATAATTGGGACTATGACTTTTGCTTTCCAATCTACATAGCTAACTGGCTTTAGGTAAGATGTTTCATAAACTAAAACATTTTTTTTGGAAACCATTTATATCTTCCTTTTGGATAGTGCCAGGTGACCCACCGATGGTCCCCAACCGCTGTGCTTCTATGTGACACTCAGACATCGCTGGGATTGTAATGTGGCTACTGCAGAGCAGTGGATTTTCGACACAGGCTTTTAGAAGAGCTCCTGCACATCACCTGCTGCCCTGACTTTGCCTGGCTCCTTCAGTGAAGATCCAAAGGTGGAATCATTAGAAAATAAGTTCACCAGCTGGACGACTCCTTGTACATACAGCATTGTCTGCATTTGGTTTGTCTGTCCACCCATATTAAGAGTCCAGGGTCAGCCCGACCGAAGGCAGAGCACAGAAGGGCATATCACATCGGAAGGATGTCACTGTCTTCCACCGTGAATTTAAATCTCCTGCTGCCCTGTGCACTTTGACCTTGGCCTGGCCTCAGCAGACAGGGGCAGTGCCTAGGACAAGGGGTGGGGCCTCCTAAGCTCCCATGTTTACCACCCGCTGACGGCTGGCTCTGGCCCCTTTCCGTCCTCCCTCCTGCCAGTTGTCATCATCTCCTGTCAGCCTGTGTGTCGGGTAGGGATCGGGGGGGTGGGTGGGAGGCCACATGCCCTCAGAGCAGCGGGCAAAGCAAGTATGTCTGCTTTTTGATCCTGAGACAGTGAAAGCAAATCTCCAGGGATGCTCAGTTCAGATTTTGGTGGTGGACAAAATGAGGGCGGAGGTTGGCTGTTCCTGGTCTTGTTAATGGCTGGCGTCTCCACTGGCTTGGCCTCCAGCACTTACTGGCTGTTAGGGCCCCTGAAGCCCACCATTCTGATGTCCTTGCCTAATGGATCAGCCCACTGGAGGCCCGTTTGGGCTCTTTTAAGGCTCAGTGGTGCAGAGCCCACCTCCCTGCCCTCTCCCTGGGAGTGAGCCACAGGGCAGAGGGTCAGGTTCAGGGTCAGCTACCGCTGACATCACCAGTCCACGTTATCTCCAAATGCAGGATGATGCATGGTGAAGGAGGCAAATCCCTTTTGCCATGCTCTTGGGTTGGTTTTGAGCAAATCATTCATTAGCTACCCAGCTTCTAGAACAGTGGTTCTCCAAACTTCCCAGGTTATCTGGGAACTTGTTAAAAACGCAAAACCTCAGGCCCAACTGCAGGCCTATTATATCAGAAAATGCTGTAGATGGGGCCTTCTACGTGATTCTGAGAGCCATTGCTTTTGGGTTCTGCAGCAAAGTAATTATGAGCAGAGAGGAGGGAATCAGACTGACTTGTGAACCCTTGAGCAAATGACCTAAGTTTACCAAGCCTCTGTTTCTCACCTGTAAAATGGGAGTATGAAAATTCTGCCCTCACTGAGTTGTTAGAATGCTTCTTTGGGGTGGGGCATGTCCAGTGCTGAGCAGGTGGAATCCCAGGTAACATGAGCCCTGGTTTTGATCCCGGGTTGCTTGAATGCCAGCTGTGTGCCACCTCTGGGGTTTCTGTTGCTCACTCATCCTGGGGTCCACACTGTGGGAGCAGGAATCACGTTCTCCTCCTCTCTGAACGTGGTGTGACTTTCCTTTGCGCTGCTGGAGGCTGATTTTTCCTCACAGGCAAGCCCTCTAAATAAATTTCAGCATCAGAGGAAAGGGTTCTCAAGGGGATGGCAAAGGAGACTTTCAACGAGACCAGCCCAGGGCTCTTGCAGAGCAGAGGCATTTGTTCCTAACGAGCCCTGTCACAGGACCTCATAAGGGGACGCATGCAAGAGCAGCAGTGACAAAACCGACAGGCGCAGCCACGCCGGCTGATGCATGTTGGGACCACGTGTGACACTTGGCACCCAGCTTGGGCTGGCAGACAGAACAGCTCTCCCAAGAAAACGCAGTCCCCAGACTTTAATGGCAGGATGGGACATACACCTGGTGGTGTACTTGTATTTTAATCTTAGCTCACCCACCCACTAGACAATGAGTCATGTCTAGTGGAGGATATTATTTCTTTGAGAGTTTGTTTTCTTCTCTGTAAAATGAAAATAATACTTCCAGCTTTATGGAGTTGCCATGACGATTAAATTAAACATATGAGAGTGCTGTGTGGATTATGGACCCACTCAGGGTTAGTTGTGGTTGTTATTAGGAGCAGCCAATATGGAACCTCAGAGAGCCTTGAGGTCCTACTAGGACACTTACCAGGTATGTGACCTCATGCCTGAGCTCTTCAGCCTCAGTCTCCCTGTTTGTAGTAGGGGACAATTCTACACACTTTCACACAAGGCCACTGTGGGCTTAACTAAATCTGTGGAGGACAGGGCACAGATCTGGCATCTGCGGGCCTCAGGGTCAGTGCCTCCCCTTCTCCATGGACGAGTTACTTCAAGGGCTGGATTGCTGAAGGTCTCCCTTTATGCTTTTTACTTCTGGTGCCTGTTGAGTCTACTCGACTCCATGCTCAACTGTCATATTTATCTTGAGATTTCTGGGATTTGAAGGGGAAAGACTCAAATCTACTGAAAACAGGGCATATGTTATGAAGGAACTGTCTCGTTTTGTGGGTCAGTGTCATCAGCCTCCTAAGGAACCTTTACTAAAATGGGCCATGAGAATAGCTAATCTAGGAGGAAGATTCAGCCAGGGCCTCTGTCCCATTCTCCATCAGCAGCGAAGGCTCCCCAACCATCCTTCAGATTTGCAACAATAAGGTAATATGGGTGCCCATGTGAAAGAGGCCCCCTAAAGCACAGCGTTTACCATGCCCTGGGGAAGGGGCATACTCAGTGAGTGAATACCCCAGCCCTCTTACAGCCAGTCCCACATGGCTTACATGTGAAGCGTATCAACTGCATTCACAGTGGGAGACGGACCCACCCTGTCTCAGGATAAACCGGCCTTCCAGTGTTCCCTTGGGAATAACGTCTTGTGTCTAGATCATGGGCAGCCACCTGTGATTGGTCCACTATGAGTCGTGGGTCCCCTATCAACCCAAACATCCTCTTCCACTCTGCAGCATCCAAAACCTGACACGGCTCCTAGATTAGTTATCCTCATGGCCCATTTTAGTAAAGGTTCCTTAGGAGGCTGATGGTACCGATCCACAAAATGAGGCAGTTCCTTCACAGTACAGGCCCTGGTGGCAGTAGATCCTTGGTTTTTGCTGTCTCCCTGCATTGACTACTTTCTTGATGACCAGAGATCTCAGAGGCAGTTTCTCTTCCCTGATATAATATTTCTCCTTCTGGGCAGCTTTGAGGCTAGAGGCTGAATCTCAGACAGATCCAAATATGAGCTTGGTTTAGCATCAAGGCCCAACCTAGCTCTTCCTCTAACTTTTATTTTAGCTACTACAGGTAACAATAAAAAAAGGATTGTATATTTACCATGTTTCTTATTATTCTGCATGTCTTTGTATTTCCTGTGACTCAACTCCCCAGGAGTTGGGTCCATCTCTAGAAACTCCATTGGTAACTTTTACCTTTAGCAACCAAATACATAGCACAGCTGCTGCTCCATAACACAGGTGACCATTTGACCATTCAGGAATCAACGGTTCATCTTGTCTTTTCCCAAACCAGCTTTCTGTGAGCCAGGGCCAGGCTAGCAAATCCCACTTCTGACACCAACTAAACAGGTTCTGGGACCCAATCCTAATGTCAGCAAGTGGGGGCAGGTTTTCTCCACACCACCAAGCAATTCTTGGACACCAGCTGAGTTCCTACAACTCTGACACCATTTGCCTGAGATAGCATCAGATCACACAGGCTAAGGGCTCAGTCCTACAAGGCTGCCCCCTTGCTCACTTCAAATCAGCTGCCAGTTGCAAGCCCAGGTTGTTACCTACGCCTCTAGTTGATTAGCTATAGATGGGAAATTCCAATGATCTCTTCCTTGGGTTCAATTAATTTACTAGAATAGGTTACAGAACTCACAGAAACATTTTGATAGACACCAATTGATTATAAAAGGAGATAACTCAGGAATAGCCAGATGGAAGAGATGCATAGGGAAAAGGATGGGAAAAGGGCTTGAAGCTTCTATGCTTCCTCTGAGAAGCAGCTCCCATGACCTTCACATGATCACCAACCTGGAAGTTTACCAAACCTAGTCCTTCTGTTTTTTTAAGGAGATTTCAGTAGATAAGAATGATTAATTCAGTAACTTGGCATTGGTGATTGATTCAATCTCCAGCCCCTCTCCTTTCCCTGGAGGTCAGATGATAGAGTGGGACTGCAAGTTCCGACCCTCTGAGCACCTGATTGGTCCTCTTGGCAACCAGCCCCCACTCTCAGATGCATTCCAAAAGCCACCCTACTAACCTAACGAAACACACCTTTATAGCTCTCATCACTTAGGAAATGCCGAGGGTTTTAGCAGCTTTGACAGGAACAGTGGACAAAGACCAAATATATATTTCTTTGTAAATCACAATATCACACTTCCCCTGGGAGTACATGCTGTCTTATTGAGCTTCATTGTTCCCTTGTGGGTATGCCCTCACTTCCTGGGGAGCTTTTATTCTTTTAGGTCAGGCACTGTGTCCCTTACCGCCCTATGCCTAAGGGTTAGGCATATAGGAGGAATGAATGCAGAGTCTACTGTGATTAAGGGAATTTAAGAGGAATAAATAAATATAAGGCTCAGCAGTCAGGATGAAGTGAGCCTAGCCAGCCACTGGGGGGCAGTGGAGGACCAGACTGGGGCCTCTGGACTGGAACCCAGGTGGGATTCGGGTAGCAGTGGCCTCCTCACAGCACAGCCAGGGAGGAGGATGACCCAGGGAGAGGCTCCCTGAAAAGGTTTGCAGGTGACCTAAAGACCCAAGAGATGAAATGACCCAGAACCACACCTTCCAATTTTTGTACACTTGCAGGTGTGCTCCCTACCACCCCAGAAATGCGTAAGGACTGCCTCTGGGCAGCAATCTGGTGGTGGGGGGGGAGAGGTGAGGCACGTTTCTTCCAATTCAGCATGTTCCAGACATGGTGCTGATGCAGTGGGGGTCCTTCGGGGCAAGCAGCTTAACTCTGTCTGGTGCAGACCCCAGCAAGAGTCAGCAGGAGGAGAGACCTGCTATCCAAGGCCTCAGGAAGCCAAGAAAAATACCCAGAGCAGAAGAATCCATGAGCTCAACCAGCTTTGCCCTGAAAGCTGCTGCTAAACACAGCCAGCACCAACAGTTACCAGGAAATAGGCCAGACTGGCTCTGTACCTGGCTGGTGTTCCCAGCAGAGCTGTCCTGTCCCCCACCAGCCCCTGCCCCTGCTCTGAGCTGGCACACCCTGCCTCCTTCAACCGGTGATGTGGAAAAGTTGTTCCCCCCAGGCCCCCCACACACAGCCACAGAGAAACCTCCAGGCTGGGGGGAGAGGAGAAGGTTTGCAGGGGGAGTCCGTGTTGAAGCACAGAGAGAGTTTCAATATTTTTCAGTAGCTTTACTTCCTTTAGGCCCTGACATTGGCAGGTGGGCTACTTTCTGACTGTACAAAGCAAGGGTTTTGGGGGTCAGGACTTGTCAGTGGGGAAGCTTTGACTGGCCCTGGTAGTTGAAACTGGGGAGGTTTCTTTCCTTCCGTGTCTGTAAAGACATGCTGGGGAACCCCCCTCTTTGTATGACAGAGCAGGTAATTCTGATTTATGGCCACCGCACCTCCCTCTGCCACCTGGAAAAGCAGCTTTCTGAACGGCTTCGTGGCCGAGAATGCTGGTGGATGCCCCCTGCCCTGGCCCTGGGGGAGCACTGCGTACCCTCCCCCTGCAGGCTGGGTGCAGCGAAGGCTGGCCGGGCCTGCCCTGCCTGCCGGTGCCCTGCTCCCGCTGGCCTGGCCCCTGGCCCCCGGTCCGGCAGCACAGCTCTCCTTCTCTTACGCCAGCCGTGCCAAGGCCCTCGCTGCCAGGCCGCATCTCTGCCCCTTTGCCAGCAGGCGTTTGTTTGGCTCTGTCTGCACTTGCCCTTCCTCACACGCAGATGATACTCAGTGACATCGCCTCCTCGCCCGGGGTCTGAGCCCCTGGAGTTCAGGGCAACCGTTTCCGCTCTTTGTTAATTTAACAAATGTTTATTAAGCGACCACCGTTTGCCAGGCACTGAGCTAAGTGCCAGGGAACAAGAGCCATAGTCCTAACCCTCATGCAGCTAACAGACTGGCAGGTAGACAAACAGATCAACAGAAAGGCTACGTACGGATCATGATAAACGCTACCAAAAGGAGAGCACATGACTTCTGGGAGGGGGAGGAGGTGGGGTCTCCTCTCAGCACATGGGCAAGAATGACAGTCATGCTCAGACCTAGAGGAAGCAGGTGCCTTCACAGAGTCGGGGAGCAGCCGGCTGAGGGTGCAGCAAGCACAAAGGCCCTGAGGTAACACGAACCTGATTTTATAGAAAAGGATAGATGACTGATGGGAGAGTACAGTGAGTTCAGTGGGAATGGTAAAGAGGAAATGCTGGACTTGGTATCCCTCTCAGAGCTCCCATCTCTGAGTGTGATTTAAAGCTTGTGTGGTGACCATTAGACCTCACACGCCCCTGAACTTTCCTACCATTCCTCAGCACTCACTCTGCCCCAGCAGCCTCCTTGCTTTCCTGAAAGCTGCCAAGAACATGCCCACCACAGGGCCTTTGCACCTGCTCCTTCCTCCACTGGGGCCCTTCCTCCCCCAACACCCCCACAAGATGTCCACATGGCTCCCTCTGTCAGAGCCCTTTATGACTCTGCTAAAATGTCAGAAACATAAGTAGGGTCAGACTATGCAGAATGTTGCAGACCATGTAAAGTGCTATAGATTTTGTTCGAAAAGCAATGCAAAACTATTGGAAAGCTTTAAGCAGTGGAGGAAGCCATCTGTCTTATCTGCTGAGTTCACTGTGGATGAGGTGTGGAGAATGACCAGAAGCAAGGGCCCAGGGACGGAGCTGCCAAAACAGCCCAGCAAAGACGTCAGTGGCTTAGACCAGGATGGTGTCAGTGACTATGAGGAGAAGCTGTGAGCAAAATGCTCACAGGCTCAGCTGCTAAGGAGCTGGAGTCCAGGGCCAGGAGGACTCCTTCTGTGGCTGCAGCCCCCTGTGATTCGCCCTAAGGGGGCTGAATGCCAAGGATGGCCCCGCGGTGCTGGCTGTCGGCAGAGGCAGGAAGATGACAGTCTGAGCAGACGGGAGTTTGAGCTGCGCCATCCGCACTCCCCCTTTGTGCCCGCTGATGAGCATCTTCAGACAAAGGCTGTTCTGTTTCTTTGCATCGCCCACCCAGCCCGCCTCTCACATGGGCAAACCCCAAAGGGCATTCACCGCTATTGCAGGTTGGGGTGTCTGAGAGCTGAGAGGGGCCGGAGTACAGATGTTTATCAGGGATGAACACCAGTGCAAGGAGAGGGGGGAAGCAGCATAGAGGGAGGAGCTGAATTACAACACAGGCCCCACAAAGCCTTGGCCGACCAGGCGGGGAGCCTGGAAGCCAGCATCACCCAGTCCGTGTTGGGCTGAAAGGCTGGGCCTGGCACACTGCCCAGGGGCTGCCCAGGAGGAGTATGGCCCAGGCGAGGCGGCCTGTGCAGCTGGGGCAGGTCCTGAGGGAGGTGCTGGGTGAGGTGTCCGCTGCTGGGCAGCAAGCCCTTCCCTGAAGTGATCCGTGGGCACATTGCTGTGTCTGTGCCATGTGCAGGGAGGGTGAGGCCCGATGCCACCGCTCTGCAGTATGAACCGCCTCCCAGGAAGCACTTCCACAGCAGCTCAACTCTTTCTAGGCATGTGAGCCAAACGGCCTGACGGGGCCCATGAACAAGCCCCTGGCCTTGTATCAGAGCAACTCTTCAAACTCCAAGGATGCTTACAGATGGAGGTAGATAATCCGAAATTCATTTCCCGGACCATTCCAGCGTCATTTCAGCATCTGCTGTATCATGGAAAGATGCAGGCTTCGTGGTCAGGTGGTCCTGTGTTCCAGTCCTGCGTCTGTCACACACCAGCTTCATGGCCCCAGATTAACAAGCCTTCTGAAAGTCTTTCCCCTCTTTTGTCAAGTGTGTGGAATGATGCCCAAAAGATAAGCCAGCTGAGATTAAGGGCTATGTCTTAGTAGCTTTGTCTTCTCATTGGCCCATGGGTGTTCGTTGAATGAATGACCGTCATTTGCTGTAAGGTATTTATGCCCTTGTCTTACGCAGGCCACAGCAGTTACAAGCTCGGGAAGAGGGGCTGTTATTCGTACTTGCAGAAGTGTGAGTAGGAGCTGCCCTCGTCTTAGCCCTGCCCACACTGCGCAAGATGTATTTGTCTGACTGCCATTGCACCAGCCCATATGCATTGCCAGTTCCATGGCTGCAAACTGAGGCCCAGCCCGAGTCTTGCCCAGGGTGCCCACCACACATTAGCTGCCGTGACTGAAACCTGCCACCACATGCTGGGGTCTCAATAGCACCTAACAGTCAGCTCATGCAGCATCTGTGAATTAAGTCCCAATTTTACCCTGACCTCAGCCCATTTTTCTGAAATCTCCTTTGCACGACAGGGAGCATGCTGTCCCCTGCTGGATTATAAAGTTGTTCGTGAGTGAAGCATTTTCCATAGCTCGCTGGTTCACTGGCAATTTAACATCAGCCTGGTAAGCGCCTTCCTTCCTGTCAGTTCTCTTCCACTGGCAGGTATTTGTTTTTTCTTCAGGTTGTGAGAGGAAAGACCGCAGTCGCACAGAGGACTGCCACAGCCCTTGGTAATACTGCCAAGAATCCAGCTTTGTTCCTTTCAGCACATTGTCCCATTTTTCCAAAACAGAAACCTTCCTTTTGCTCCATAAAGTCTGATGTAACAGGATCCAAAGCACCTGCTATGGATCTAGCAAGACCTGAGTTCAAATCCTGTGTGGTTTTAAAAGTCTGTCCAACTTCTGAGGGCTTCCATTCCCTTATCTGTGACGCTTATCTTGCAGGCTGGTTGAGGGCTTAGGAAAGTAACTACCTGAGACCCAGACCTGCTCAGCAGCATGCAGTCACCCTTTCTCTTATGCAGGGAGGGAACCAGGGGCAAGCGGTGCTAGTGTGGCCTTGCATAAGGCTAGTTGATCTGCACTCAGTGTGGGGAGATGGAGGTTCTGGCATCTGCTGCACTGGGACATGACTGAAGTTGGCAGGAGAGCAGGTACCTGGAAAGGTAAATGGCTACAGGCGGCCCTGAGAGGACTGTAGACAGTAGGAGCCTCTGAACAGTGACGCAAAAGACTGAACTCTGCCCACCACTGCTGTCCATGTTTATTTACATTATCCTCTGTGCAGGCAGGACTGGTAATAGGGCCCAGATTGCTGCTCTGTCTTCCACGTGCAGGCTGTACACAGCACACACTGAGCAAGACTCTCAGGTGGAGTTCAGCAGATGGGAAGAGGGAAAGGAATTAGAGCTCATGATTTATAAACCAACTGGAAGCTCCTTAAAGGCAGGAACTGACTGTCTCATGATTACTGAGATCTTAGCACCTAGCACAATGGCCTGGCATATAGGATATATTCATCAGCTGCTAAATCCAGGCATTGTGTATAGATGTTTATCCATCCATCCATCCATCCATCCATCCATCCATCCATCCATCCATCCATCCATCCATCCATCCATCCATCCTTGTGGCATCCTCTGTCCTTACTGCTGGACTGGGTTGGATTTACAAAGACAAATAAAGCCAGTCTCTTGCAGCTCACAGCCTAATCAAGGGGGACAGTCACGTTTAACAGACAGCCCAGTGTGTGCATGTGTGTGCAGGGAGGTGTTCTAACAGAAACGTAAGGAGCTGCGGGAACACACTCAACCTGTGAGGGGCTACGGAGGTCCGGGGAGCTTTCCCAGAGGATGGGGCATCTAGGCCATGCCCCAGGAGAGCGAGCAAAGAGAATAAAGGCTTGGGGTCGGCTGACTCATTGAGTACAGGCTGTTTCTCCCATTGTCTCTTTATAAAGTCTCTTCAATACTAACTTAATAAAGTATAAAATGGGTGGCACGGGGTACTTGCTTTCCAAAACTCTACCGTCACCATCACCACCCTCCCCCCCTCCTCCTCCCCAGCATGACGTTTCCTCTTGCAGGGGAGGTAGAGGGGAGTCCCTGTACCTTCCTGATCTTTGCTGCACTATGTGCATCATCCTGCCTCAGCTGAGCTCAGGGCCAAAGCTCTTAGTTCCCACACAGTCAGAAGGGCTGGGAGAGATGAGCGTCCTGTGCAGAGGTGGGGTTGGGGGGAACTCCAGGGCCCACCTGGGGCACCCTTGCGATCTGTAGAAGCTGTGTGGGTAAGAAGCTGACGGCCCAGGACTTGATCCTGGCCCTTGATCTTCCTTCTCAGGTCTTGCCCTCCTCAAAGACATGTGGGTCTTCTGCCCATAAGTTCATAGCAGACTGGAGAGAAGCAGGGAGGGAGAACAGCTCTGCGGCGGACCTGGGATTTCAGTAAGGAAACTAAGGGACACTAGTTCTGGCTTCAGGCAATACACACTGTCCAGGGTGCTGGACACATGCCCAGAAATCTAGGTTCTCCCCAGGTTCCTGGTTCTGAGTCCTGTCCCCATGACAGCTGGGAGGCACTGCAGGCAGTCACATAGGGGAAGGCTGAAGGGGAGCCCAAACTTCCAGATGACCATCAGACCACAGCCTGAGCTCGGTGAGCGCCAGCCCGCGGCCAGCTCACTTCTGCTTCTTGCATTTGGCAAGGTGGCGCTCAGATGTGGAGGCTTCCAACTGACCCAAATGCCAATCTACACACTCAACCTCTAGTCAGTGGACAATTTAGCAATGAGTGAGGTCTCTCAGGACTGGCAGTGCTTTAATTCCATGTGACATAGAATCTAATAGATCTAATCAAATCATTCAAATAAATTTACTTTTGTTCAATTCAGAACAGAACGGCTATCGTGCTCAACATCTTGATTCTCTTGATGCTCAGCTTCTAAAATCACTAATGTGGCTTTTGTAATCCTAAACATGAAATATGTTTACTTTTTCACAAACTGATCTCTGTGTGTATGTGTGTGTGTATTTTAGAAATTATTATTTGCATTTATAATGACCTTTGACTTAAATGAACACTGCTAAAATTTACATTTTTGGTCTCAATAGCTCAGAGGCAGGAGATTCATTACTCAGCTTTTCTGCAGTGAGTTAGTGAGTCATCAAGTAAACAACGGTTGGCAGGAAAAGGAAATCATCGTACGCCACTGCCAAAACGCAGTCTGTCTCTCTCTGTGAAGCTCTCATGATCTCAGGCTCCCTCTCAACCTCTTGCTGTGTGTCATGTGTGTGCTAGGAGAGGTAAGGAAAAGAGGGTCTTCTGAAAGATTCTGGAAGCCTAAGGAGCTTGTTTCCCTTATTTACGTTTTCAGAGATAGAAGCAAGGTAAAATACTGTAAAACTTTTTATTATGGATGTGATAAATGAACACTGATTCTATTTTTAAAGGAATCTTGCCCAGACCTATGTACCCTACTGTTACCTCAGAGTAGCCACTCTGAAGGCTGTATACTTATTTTAAAGACGCTTTGGTTGCCTCAGACAGACCGTTCGTTAATGTTTCTACTCTCAAGATGATCTTCAGGGTCATTTTCCAAAGTTATCAAGGAATTTATATAAGCTTCATTACCTCACAGTCACTTTGCAGGGGATTAGAGAGAATGGTAGAATGGTACAATCCAATTTACCCAGCAGATTAGACCCCTAAACGACCTTAGTCTGTTTTCCAAAATTTAAATCCCTGCTCCAAAGACAAAGATTGTGCATCATTGAGGGGATAGCAAAAGAATGTGTCACTGCTTAGGAAGAAAACTGAGCTGGAATTGGCCGAAGATGTTAAGCAAAGAGGCATTTATAGAATAAATATCACATCTGCCAAGGAGACTGCTTTGAAGAGCAACACGCACTTGGTCACACAGTGTTTAATTCTGTATGTTAAATTTCCAGATTCTTCAACCAATAAGCAGCCATTGTGTTTCAGTGTATTCATTGTCTGCTACTTTGTATCACAAAGGTCTTGAGAATTCATGGCTTATGGCTTGACTTTTCTTATTTCCCAGTGTTACTGATGATCTTGATTATTCCATCTCTACTTCCTCTACAGTCAAGAATCATGTGTCAATGCGGATATGCTTGGTATATACCTGCCAGTGAGGCTTTTGGGATAATAGGATGCTCTGGGGGATAGAGCATTTCTAGGAGGGTCTCTGGATTTTTCCCTGTCTTCTTGGGCAGAAGCAGGAATTGCTGGTGAGCTAGGCTTTGATACACACTGGCATTTGAGAACTTGTCTTCTATTGGCCCTACCCAGAGGTCTCAGTCAAGCAATTGGAGAAAGAAAATAATTGAAAAAACACCAGAGAAAGTTAACATTGGCAGCTGCCTACTGGGACTAGTTCAAGAACCTCCAGAAAATCTTCCCTATGGGGCCTTAGGGAGAACCTAGATTGTTGGACATGTATCTAACACCTTCCATTTAGGCTAAGATGTTGTCTCAGTGGACACCCTAGAAGAAGTGGATAAATTCCTAGAAACATACAACCTTCTGGGACTGAGTTATGAAAAAATAAAAAATCTGAACAGATTGTTCACCAGTAAGGAGACTGAATCAGTAATCAAAACTTCCCAACAAAACTGGTCCAAGATCAGATGGCTTTACTGGTGAATTCTACCAACATTCAAAAAAGAATTAATACCAATCCTTCTTAAACTCTTCCAAAAAATAGAAAAGGAGGGCACAATTCCAAGCTCATCCTATGAGGCCAGTATCATCTCGATACCAAAGCTAGGCAAGGATACCACAAGAAAGTAAAATTACAGGCTGATATCCCTGACAAATATAGATGCAAAAATTCTCAATGAAATGTTAGTAAATTTAATGCAACAATATATTAAAAGGATCATTCATCATGATCAAGTGGGATTTATTCCAGGGATGCAAAGATGGTTCAACATCTAAAAATCAATCAATGTGATATACTACATGAACAAAATGAAGGATAAAAATCATATGATCATCTCAATAGATACAGAAAAAGCATTTGACAAAACTGAACACCCATTTATGATAAGAACTGCTAGTAAAGAGGGTGTAGAGGGAATGTACCTCAACATAATAAAGGCCATATATGACAAGCCCACAGCTAACATCATAGTCAACTTTTCCTCTAAGATTAAGACAAGATGCCCACTCTCACCACTTTTATTTAGTATGGTATTGGAAGTCCTAGTGAGAGCAATAAGGTAAAAAAAGAAAAAAAAGGTATCCAAAATGGTAAGGAAGTAAAACTGTGAGTATTTGCAGATGATATGATCTTACACACAGAAAACCCTAAAGATACCACCAACACACTGTCCGAACTAATAAATAAGAATTAAGTTAAGTTGCAGGATACAAAGTCAACATTCAGAAACCCATTGCATTTCTATACACTAACAGTGAACTGTCAGAAAGAGAAATTTAGAAAACAACCTCATTTGCAATTGCATCAAAAGGAAAAAAATACCTATGAATAAAATAAACAATATGAACAACTTGTACATTGAAAGTCTTAAGACTGATAAAAGACATTGAGGATGACACAAAAAAATGGAAACATATTGTGTACTCATGGATCAGAATAATGTTATTAAAATGTCCATCCCAACCAAAATAATCTACAGATTCAGTGTAAAGCCTATCAAAATTCCAATGGCATTTTTCACAGAAATAGAACAAGCAACCCTAAAATTTTTGTGAAACCACAAAGACCCCAAATAGACAAAGCAATCCTAAGAAAGAGCTAAAGTGGAGGTATCATGCTCCCTGATTTCAGATGATATTACAAAGCTATAATAATGAAAATGATATGGTATTAGCATGAAAACAGACACATGGATCAGTGGAACAAAATAGAAGACCAAAAATAAACCTATGCATATATAGTCAATCTATTTATTACAAAGATACCAAGAATATACAATGGGGAAAAGATAATCTCTTCAAAAAACAGTGTTGGGAAAATTGGACAGCCACATGAAAAAGAATGACACAGGCCCACTATCATATCACACACAATAGTTAACTCAAAATGGATAAAAGACCTAAATGTCCTAAAAGAAAACACTTTAAAACCACTAAAAAGAAAACACAGGCAGTAAACTCTTGGTCGATGCCCCGGAAATGACTTTTTTGATTTGACACCAAAGCACAGGCAACAAAAACCAAAATACACAATGGGACACATCAAACTAAAAAGCTTCTGCACTGCAAAAGGGCACCATCAGCAAAACAAAGAGGTAACCTCCCAAATGGGAGAAAATATTCGCAAATCATGTCTCTGGCAAGGGGTTAATATCTAAAATATAAAAAGAATTCATACAACTTAAAAGCAGAACAACAATCAATTTAAAAATGGGCAGAGGATGTGAATAGACATTTTTTCCAAGAAGACATTCAGATGGCCAATAGGCACATGAAAAAGTGCTCAGCATCAGGGAAATGCAAATCAAAACCACAAGAAATATCACCTCACACCTGTGAGAATGACTATTATTTTTTGTCAAAAAGACAAAAAAGAACAAGTGTTGATCAGGATGTGGACTAAAGGAAACCCTCATGTACTGTTGGTGAGAATGTAAATTTGTGCAGCCACTATGGAAAACAATATGGAGGATCCTCAAAAAATTAGAAATAGAACTACCGTATGATCCATCAATTGCACTTCTAGGTATTTACCTGGAGAAAATGAAAACACCCAATTTGAAAAGACATATTCATCCCTATGTTCACTGCAGCATTATTTACAATAGCCGAGATACAGAAACCACCAAAGTGTCCACACATGTATAAATGGATAAAGAAAATATGACACACGCACAAACACACATACACAATGGAATATTATTTGGCCATAAAAAGGATAAAATCTTGCCATTTGAGACAACATGGATAGAACGTGAGGGCATTATGTTTAGTGAAATAAGTCTGACAGTGAAAGACAAATACAGTTTGATCTCACAATGGAATCTTAAAAAAATAATAACAATCTCATAGATACAGAGAACATAGTTGTTGAGAGACTGTGTGAGGGTGGAAGTGATGCAGGTGGGCCAAACGGGTCAAGGAAATCCAATGGCACAAAGGTTTAGTAATAAACTAACTAATGGGTATATAAATAAAATACTGGTTGGTGACTATAGTTAATAATACTGCATTGCATATTTGAAAGTTGCTAAGAGCAAATCTTAAAAGTTCTCATCACAGAAAAAATGAATAACAATGTATGGTGACAGATGTTGGACTTATTGGTGTGGTCATTTTGCAAATACTGAATAATTATATTATATACCTAAAATGAATATAATGCTGTATGTCAAATATTCCTCAATGAAGTCAAATAAAAATAAGAATAAAATAATAGGGGCTTTGTAATTTGAAAATAAACAGATAAATTAGATATTACTAGTAAACATGAAGAAAGATATAATAAAGGTAAAATTAAGAAAACAGAAGCATGTATCAGATTATATATATTTTAGGGTCCTATTGGGAAGAATTTTAGTTAGACTGAGACTCTCTTAGGGAATACATGGAGGAGAATCAATCATATTGAAGAATAAAAATTGGAAAATGATTCAAAAGGAATGGTTTTGGAACTATTTATTTGATCTACCAGAAGGGAAAACTAACCTATAATGTCATAAAAGCCCCAGTGATTTTCTTCTTCTATGTAATTGGTTTCTTAATCAAATACATGTAGTTATTTTCAAAAGGCAAAAAAAAAAAAAAAATGTTGTCTCAAGAAGCCCCTGTTGAACACAGGACTACATTACATGGTAGGCAGAACACATTAACCAATAGCAGCTACTTCCAGTTACACAGGGATGGGTGCTGCCCGGCAAGGCATTCCTGGGGGCAGAGAGGGAGTGAGGAGACACTTCAGGCTACAGCCCGGGAGAGAATGCCTCTGGCAAATTATATCCTCCTCGTTGGTCAAGGCATGGCCTTGATGCATTTGCATCACTGTTCCCCTCCTACCTCCCCAGGAGGGCTGCAGAGGATGGAGGTACTAGGAGGAGATTAGGCTTGAAGAAAGGGCACTTCCTAGTGCTTCCTCAGATGGGCCCAAGGTGACATTCCTCAAAGGGGTGATGCCAACTCACCCTTCAAAACTGCACTGTTATGTTGCTCAAGTGCTATCTTGTAGTCAAGCCAGAAGGTGCTTGGCGCCTTTCTGTGTTTATGCCACTTAGTCCTGTGATTTCTGGTCAGTGCCTTGGGCCCAGGTAAACTGCCTTCCGGGACAAGGACTTCCACGGTCAACAAGCCACTCTCCTGAAGGGACGAGAGGAAGGTCAGCCCGGGCCTGATTGGGGCTCCCTTTGCCAGTGCTGCTAGGAGTTTTGAAAGCCCTTATTTACTGTTAAAATTTTCTCAGTCACAGAAGTGCAAAATTCTGTTTTTTCATCAAATATCTGCTCTCAGAAGCCGGTCTCATGCCATTCAATGGAGTGCTTCCTTAGCTGTATAATGGGGGAGTAACAGTATCCAACTCCAACAGAGGAATAGATGAGATCGTGTTTCTAGAAATCTGGAATCTAGGAGTCTGTCTCTGGCTGACCTTGGACATTTGGGGTAAGCTTTTCTGACTCACTTTTTTCAAAGATAAAATAATAATGCAGAGGGGTTCCATTTAGCTTTCCTTTCTTAAATTCCTATGTTTATGTAGTGTTCTCAAGATCCTTAATGTTAGGGGAAATAAACATATTAAAGTGAGACACAAAAATTGTGATTATAAAACCTTACTCAATAGCAGATAGAAAGTAGGAGGATGCAGACTCTCACTGCTGAGGCCCCCTCACAGCTCATTTGGGTGCAGCCCAGCCCACTTCAGCATGTTGCAGGATGAGGCCTTTAAAATTCACACTGAGGGTGGAGCCAAGATGGTGGTGTGAGTAGAGCAGCGGAAATCTCCTCCCAAAACCACATATATTTATGAAAATATAACAAAGACAACTCTTCCTAGAACAGAGACCAGAGGACACAGGCCAACATCCAGACCACATCCACACCTGCGAGAACCCAGCACATCGCGAAGGGGGTAAGATACAAGTCCCGGCCTGGCGGGACCCAAGTGCCCCTCCCCCCAGCTCCTGGCGGGAGGAGAGGAGTCAGCAGGGAGGGAGAGGGAGCCCAGGACTGCTGAACACCCAGCCCCAGCCATCCGGACCAGAGCGCAGACACAGTGCATGCATGGGGTCCTGGATACTAGGGAAACAGGACAGCAAGACTGGTGAGCGGGTCCCTGAGGCTGGCACCTTAGGACAAAGAAAAGCAAGTGCTTTTTTTTTTATTATTATTTATGTAATTTCTTTCTTTTTTTTTTTTGGCGAGTGCTTTTTGGAAGTCATAAAGGGACAGGGACCCCAAAACCAGACGGAAGCGTCCCGGGACACTTACTCCAGAGGCAGGGAATCTGGGGATCTCTGGGTACTCTAACCCTCTGGGCAGCAGGGAGCATGGAGGCCCCTCACAGAAATAAATAGCCTCCTCGCCACTCCCCCTCCAATGCGGCACCACCATTTTGGAGCAGCAGCCCGAGACAGGCCACGCTCAAAGAGACAGTGGAGATAAACTCCATAGCAGTCAGGCAGGAAGCAGAAGACCTGATTGCGTGCAGCTGCCCAGCAAAAGCCACTAGAGGTCGCTGTTCTCCCAGGAGAGGAAGGCCACAAACCAACAAGAAGGGAAGTTCTTCCAGCCGTCACTCATCCCAGCTCTGCAAACTATTCCTATCACGATGAAAAGACAAAATTACAGGCAAACCAAGATCACAGAGACACCAGAGAAGGAGACAGACCTAATCAGTCTTCCTGAAAGAGAATTCAAAATAAAAATCATAAACATGCTGACAGAGATGCAGAGAAATATGCAAGAGCTAAGGGATGAAGTCCAGAGGGAGATCACAGATGCCAGGAAGGAGACTACAGAAGTGAAACAAACTCTGGAAGGATTTATAAGCAGAATGGATAAGATGCAAGAGGCCACTGATGGAATAGAAACCAGAGAACAGGAACGCATAGAAGCTGACACAGAGAGAGATAAAAGGATCTCCAGGAATGAAACAAAATTAAGAGAACTGTGTGACCAATCCAAAAGGAGCAATATCCGTATTATAGGGGTACCAGAAGAAGAAGAGAGAGAAAAGGGGATAGAAAGGGTCTTTGAAGAAATAATTGCTGAAAACTTCCCCAAACTGGAGGAGGAAATGATCGAACAGACCACGGAAATACACAGAACTCCCAACAGAAAGGACCCAAGGAGGACAACACCAAGACACATAATAATTAAAATGGCAAAGATCAAGGACAAGGAAAGAGTTTTAAAGGCAGCTAGAGAGAAAAAGGTCACCTATAAAGGAAAACCCATCAGGCTAACATCAGACTTCTCAACAGAAACCCTACAGGCCAGAAGAGAATGGCATGATATATTTAATGCAATGAAACAGAAGGGCCTTGAACCAAGGATACTGTATTCAGCACAATTAACATTTAAATATGATGGTGGGATTAAACAATTCCCAGACAAGCAAAAGCTGAGGGAATTTGCATCCCACAAACCACCTCTACAGGGCATCTTACAGGGACTGCTCTAGATGGGAGCACTCCTAAAAAGAGCACAGAACAAAACACCCAACATATGAAGAATGGAGGAGGAGGAATAAGAAGGGAGAGAAGAAAAGAATCTCCAGACAGTGTATATAACAGCTCAATAAGTGAGCTAAGTTAGGCAGTAAGATACTAAAGAGGCTAACCTTGAACTTTTGGTAACCATGAATTTAAAGCCTGCAATGACAGTAAGTACATATCTTTCAATAGTCACCCTAAATGTAAATGGACTGAATGCACCAATCAAAAGACACAGAGTAATAGAATGGATAAAAAAGCAAGACCCATCTATATGCTGCTTATAAAAAACTCACCTCAAACCCAAAGACATGCACAGACTAAAAGTCAAAGAATGGAAAAACATATTTCAGGCAAACAACAGTGAGAAGAAAGCAGGGGTTGCAGTACTAATATGAGACAAAATAGACTTCAAAACAAAGAAAGTAACAAGAGATAAAGAAGGATACTACATAATGATAAAGGGCTCAGTCCAACAAGAGGATATAACCATTCTAAATATATATGCACCCAACACAGGAGCACCAGCATATGTGAAACAAATACTAACAGAACTAAAGAGGGAAATAGAATGCAATGCATTCATTTTAGGAGACTTCAACACACCACTCATCCCAAAGGATAGATCCACTGGGCAGAAAATAAGTAAGGACACAGAGACACTGAACAACACACTAGAACAGATGGACCTAACAGACATCTATAGAACTCTACATCCAAAAGCAACAGGATATACATTCTTCTCAAGTGCACATGGAATATTCTCCAGAATAGACCACATACTAGCCCACAAAAAGAGCCTCAGTAAATTCCAAAAGATTGAAATTCTACCAATCAACTTTTCAGACCACAAAGGTATAAACCTAGAAATAAATTCTACAAAGAAAACAAAAAGACTCACAAACACATGGAGGCTTAACAACATGCTCCTAAATAATCAATGGATCAATGAACATATTAAAATAGAGAACAAAAAATATATGGAAACAAATGACAACAACAACACAAAGCCCCAACTTCTGTGGGATGCAGCGAAAGCAGTCTTAAGAGGAAAGTATACAGCAATCCAGGTACATTTAAAGAAGGAAGAAGAATCCCAAATGAATAGTCTAACATCACAATTATTGAAACTGGGAAAAGAAGAACAAACGAGGCCTAAAGTCAGCAGAAGGAGGGACATAATAAAGATCAGAGAAGAAATAAACAAAATTGAGAAGAATAAAACAATGGCAAAAATCAACGAAACCAAGAGCTGGTTCTTTGAGAAAATAAACAAAATAGATAAGCCTCTAGCCAGACTTATTAAGAGAAAAAGAGAATCAACACAAATCTACAGAATCAGAAATGAGAACGGAAAAATCATGACAGACTCCACAGAAATACAAAGATTTATTAAAGACTACTATGAAAACCTATATGCCAACAAGCTGGAAAACCTAGAAGAAATGGACAACTTCCTAGAAAAATACAACCTTCCAAGACTGACCAAGGAAGAAACACAAAAGTTAAACAAACCAATTACAAGCAAAGAAATTGAAACGGTAATCAAAAAACTACCCAAGAACAAAATCCCCGGGCGGACGGATTTACCTCGGAATTTTATCAGACACACAGAGAAAACATAAAACCCATTCTCCTTCAAGTTTTCCAAAAAATAGAAGAGGAGGGAATACTCCCAAACTCATTCTATGAAGCCAACATCACCCTAATACCAAAACCAGGCAAAGACCCCACCAAAAAAGAAAATTACAGACCAATATCCCTGATGAATGTAGATGCAAAAATACTCAGTAAAATATTAGCAAACAGAATTCAACAGTATATCAAAAGGATCATACACCATGACCAAGTGGGATTCATCCCAGGGATGCAAGGATGGTACAACATTTGAAAATCCATCAACATCATCCACCACATCAACAAAAAGAAAGACAAAGACCACATCATCATCTCCATAGATGCTGAAAAAGCATTTGACAAAATTCAACATCCATTTATGATAAAAACTCTCAGCGAAATGGGTATAGAGGGCAAGTACCTCAACATAATAAAGGCCATATATGATAAACCCACAGCCAACATTATACTCAACAGCGAGAAGCTGAAAGCATTTCCTCTGAGATCAGGAACAAGACAGGGATGCCCACTCTCCCCACTGTTATTTAACATAGTACTGGAGGTCCTAGCCACAGCAATCAGACAAAACAAAGAAATACAAGGAATCCAGATTGGTAAAGAAGTTAAACTGTCACTATTTGCAGATGACATGACATTGTACATAAAAGACCCTAAAGACTCCACTCCAAAACTACTAGAACTGATATCGGAATACAGCAAAATTGCAGGATACAAAATTAACACTCAGAAATCTGTAGCTTTCCTATATACTAACAATGAACCAATAGAAAGAGAAATCAGGAAAACAACTCCATTTACAATTGCATCAAAAAGAATAAAATACCTAGGAATAAACCTAACCAAAGAAGTGAAAGACCTATACCCTGAAAACTACAAGTCACTCTTAAGAGAAATTAAAGGGGACACTAACAAATGGAAACTCATCCCATGCTCGTGGCTAGGAAGAATTAATATCGTCAAAATGGCCATTCTGCCCAAAGCAATATACAGATTTGATGCAATCCCTATCAAATTACCAGCAACATTCTTCAATGAACTGGAACAAATAGTTCAAAAATTCATATGGAAACACCAAAGACCCCGAATAGCCAAAGCAATCCTGAGAAAGAAGAATAAAGTAGGGGGGATCTCACTCCCCAACTTCAAGCTCTACTACAAAGCCATAGTAATCAAGACAATTTCGTACTGGTACAAGAACAGAGCCACAGACCAGTGGAACAGATTAGAGACTCCAGACATTAACCCAAACATATATGGTCAATTAATATTTGATAAAGGAGCCATGGACATACAATGGCGAAATGACAGTCTCTTCAACAGATGGTGCTGGCAAAACTGGACAGCGACATGTAGGAGAATGAAACTAGATTATTGTCTAACCCCATACACAAAAGTAAATTCAAAATGGATCAAAGACCTGAATGTAAGTCATGAAACCATAAAACTCTTAGACATAAACATGAGTGACCTCTTCTTGAACATATCTCCCCGGGCAAGGAAAACAACAGCAAAAATGAACAAATGGGACTGTATTAAGCTGAAAAGCTTCTGTACAGCCGAAGACACAATCAATAGAACAAAAAGGTACCCTACAGTATGGGAGAATATATTTGTAAATGACAGATCCAATAAAGGCTTGACATCCAAAATATATAAAGAGCTCACCCACCTCAACAAACAAAAAACAAATAATCCAATTAAAAAATGGGAAGAGGAACTGAACAGACAGTTCTCCAAAAAAGAAATACAGATGGCCAACAGATACATGAAAAGATGCTCCACATTGCTAGTTATCAGAGAAATGCAAATTAAAACCACAATGAGGTATCAGCTCACACCAGTAAGGATGGCTGCCATCCAAAAGACAAACAACAACAAATGTTGGTGAGGTTATGGAGAAAGGGGAACCCTCATACACTGCTGGTGGGAATGTAAATTAGTTCAACCATTGTGGAAAGCAGTATGGAGGTTCCTCAGAATGCTCAAAACAGACTTACCATTTGACCCAGGAATTCCACTCCTAGGAATTTACCCTAAGAACGCAGCACTCAAATTTGAAAAAGACAGATGCACCCGTATGTTTATCACAGCACTATTTACAATAGCCAAGAATTGGAAGCAACCTAAGTATCCATCAGTAGATGAATGGATAAAGAAGATGTGGTACATATACACAATGGAATATTATTCAGCCATAAGAAGAAAACAAATCCTACCATTTGCAACAACATGGATGGAGCTAGAGGGTATTATGCTCAGTGAAATAAGCCAAGCAGAGAAAGAGAAATACCAAATGATTTCACTCATCTGTGGAGTATAAGAACAAAGGAAAAACTGAAGGAACAAAACAGCAGCAGAATCACAGAACCCAAGAATGGACTAACAGGTACCAAAGGGAAAGGGACTGGGGAGAATGGGTGCATAGGGAGGGATTGGGGTGGGGGAGAAGAAAGGGGGTATTATGATTAGCATGCATAATGGGGTGGGAGAAACGGGAGGGCTATACGACACAGAGAAGATAAGTAGTGATTCTACAGCATTTTGCTATGCTAATGGACAGTGACTATAAAGGGGTTTGTGGGGGGGACCTGGTATAGGGGAGAGCCTAGTAAACATAATATTCTTCATGTAATTGTAGATTAATGATAACAAAAAAAGGGGGTGGGTTATTCCCTGATAGGATAAAACTGTAAATCAATGATTAATGCATGCTTTAAATATCCTTAATTTTGATCAATTAAAGGGTGTCAGATGATCAGCTATGGAAATACATTTTTCTGATAATATTCCTTTCTCTTAAGAAAAAATAAAAAGCAGTTCCTGTGTGGTGATCTCCAGTAAGTTCTTCACAATGGTATAAAGGGCATATCAAAGTGTGGGCAAAGAGTTTGTTTGTGTTTATACAGAGGATCAAAGCCTAATTTGGCTACCCAGAAAACGAATTAAGATACAATATGAAGAAGAACTTCCAACATCAACATTCTCTGGAAGAGTCATTCCAGAAGATGATCATCAAAAAACTTCAACAAAGATCCTGGCGCTGTTGCAGTTGTAGCTGCATTCATCCCACCGGTTCCTGGACTTGCCATTGGAATGAAGAAGGAGATATCTAAGCTGGCCTGTGCATACAGTAAAACAACAAATTTGACTGGATCTATATTGTTGGAACTCAACCAAGAATTAGGAGAAGTGCAAGTTGCAGCACTCCAAAATCTTGCAACTATAGACTATCTACTGTTAAAAGAACATATGGGATAGGAACTGTTCCCAGGAATGTGTTGTTTTAATTTGTCTGATTTTTCTCAAACTATTCAAATTCAGTTAGACAATATCCATCATATCATTGATAAGTGTTCACTAATGCCTAGGGTGCCTAACTGGTTTTCTTAGTTTCACTGGAGATGGCTGGTAATTGTAGGTCTGCTTTGGTTATGTAGCTATATTCCGATTATGTTAATGTGTGTATGCAACTTAATTAGTAGTTTAAAACCTATACATGCTTATGTTACTCTACAAGAAGTTATGTCAAAGAAATAATCAATCTTCCCATGTTTTCTTCCATCTGCTACTTCTATAGCTTTTCTTCTTCCTTCCTAATTACAACCCTTAAGTAGAATTCGTGCCTCATATCAAAATTACCGAGTATCATAATTCTTCCAAGTGGTAAAGATATCTCAAGACACATGCTGGGCATAGAAGCCACAGGGCATAAATCTGCAAAGAAGTAAAAAGCTAACCTTTTCAAACAATATTGCTTCTTTCTCACTTACCAACTTTACATTTCCCTGTATGGCCCCGGAAGATGACTGGTTAACCAGAGACAGGTAAGATTCCTCAAGGGAAGAACAACCTAAGACAGGCACAGTCGCAGGGGAGCCATCAGGTGAGAAACTGGGGATCAACAGAGGTGAGGCTTAGAACCTCACCCCCCGTTTTGAGAAATCTGCATCCGTTTTGAGAGAAATTGCCCTTGTCTAGCTTGGATTAATACTTAGTCTATAGGCACACACCTGATCATCTACATTTGCCCTCTTACAGCAGTAAACTATGTTTTCTACCTTTATCTTGCATCTACCTACTTCAGCATTTTATTAAAAATAATAATAATAATAATAATAATAATAATAATAATAAGGGAGAAATGTGGGATTCACATATAAATCAAGTATAAGAATCAAACGAATATTCATATTTGACCTGATTGTTTATAGTTCATAATGCGTGATCAAAACTGAAAGTTTCTGTGATGACTGCCCTTGCACTGTTCACCATGTAAGAACTTTTTCACTAGGTAAGAACTTGTTCACCATGTAAGAACTTGTTCGTTATGCTTCAGAAGATTGGAGACTGTTGAGAATTAGGCTTGGGGTTGATTAATGATTGTGCATTGAGTCCCCTATACAGAATTTTATTGTTGTTAACAACCATTTGATCAATAAATATGAGAAATGCCCTCTCAAAATAAATAAATAAATAAATAAATAAAATAAAATTCACACTGAATCTCAGTTTTGTCCATGTACAAATTCCATGCTGGCTCAGGGTAATTTCTGCAAAGTGACTGTGCCTTTCTCATAATTTATGTTCTTTTTTCACTCTGTGGGAGGCTGAATCAGATGCCTGCGGGAGTGTGAGTTTGATTAAGTCATCGCAGGCTCCATCCTGTGTGGGTGGCTCTGCACTGCTGCTGGCTGGGCTGGTGCTTCCAGACCCCACAGGGCACAAGGGCTAAAGGAGGGCAGTTCACAGGCTGTGCGCCAAAGAGGGTGTGATGGCTCAGCTAGCAACCCCAATAACTCAGCAAGGGAAGGAGCAGCCTACATTCCCTTAGCCAGAGCGAACTCCTCTACACTCCTCCAGGGGACACCCTGGGCCTGAGCAAGCTGACGGGAAATTTGAAGGCGGATTCCTCGGGTCTATGTCATGGGTCTCAAGGCTGCTGGACAATTTCCTAATTCAACAAGCATGGGCGTGGGGTGGAGGGAGGTATGTGCGGGTTGGGGAGGTAGGGAGAGAGTCTTCCCTTGCTGAGATGGTCCTTGGGTCCTTTTGGGATAGGTTCTTGCCTCTGTACTGTCCCAGAAGGCTTGAGTGAACAGCCCCTGCCAAGGAGGACCAGGGTTGGTACTTTGACTTCTAGACATTATAGGGGGAGGGTCTCTCCCAGCTTTGGAGTGGAGCCTCCTTGGATAGCTTAACTCACTGTTAAGATATTGCATTTTTATCTCCAGTTCTGGTCCCATAGAAGAATCCTCATTGGATTACAATTCTATTCAAGTTACCAAAGGATACTGAGCACTTACTCTGTGCCATGCTTCCTGCATCAGAAACTAGCACAGTGATGAACAAGATGGTGGCTCTGATTGCAAGCAACTTACAAAACACTAATAGCTTCCTACGTGCTAGCCGTATACCAAGCTTCATCCTAAGCCCTTAACATGTAATCCTTACCACAGTCATATGCAATGGAGGTATTAATATTATCCCTATTTCACAGATGAGGAAATTGAGTCACAGAAAGATCAGTTAACTTACCTAAAATAAACACAGCGAGTCAGTCACAGAGCAGGATTTGAATCCAAGCCGTTTGACTCTAGAATTGATGCTTACACTATTACAGTTGCCGCATTAGACCATTAAGGTGGGGATCTGTACAAGATAAATGTGACATGCCCAGTGCTGTGGCATTAAGCAGAGAGGCTGTTGGAGCAGAGAGAATCACGTGTGGGGAGATGAGCCAAACAGACACTACTTCCCAGAGGAGGTGATGTCTAAGCTGAGACCTAATGTACGATTGCTTGGGAGCCAAGCCAAACAGGGGTGTGGATTCCAGCAGAGGGAAAACTAAATGTGAGGCTCATGGTGAGAGAGCATGGCTCGTTTATGTTAAAAGAAGAAGAGTTTGGTGTGGCTGAATCACACACTGCAGAGCAGGAAATATTTAGAGATGAGGTTGCATGTGTATACTCATCCATTCAGCAAACATTTCTTGGGCACCTGCTATGTGTCAGGCATTGTGGTAAGACAACACCATCAGATACAAATAAGGAGATGCCCTCATGGAGTTAATGGTCTCTAAAATGGAATGATTCCCCTTCTTACCTTTCAAGAAAAAGTTAATTAAACTTGGAAAGAAGACAGAAAGGTGAATAGTATGTTCTTTCAACATCAACTAGTTTTGTTTAACAGATTCATTCAGATTATTTAATTAGCTAGAGTAATGTACCTGCGTTTGACTTCACTATTTACTCTCAGTTATGAAACCTGTGAAGTTGAAGTTATGAAATCTGGTGAAGTGAAACGTACCATGTAAGTATCTACCTGGCAAAAAAGATAACCTCAAAGGTTATAGTTTTGTTGGTCTACAGAATGTTAACAAATTTGATGTCTCTCTCAGTATGTTAGTTTTCTATTGGTGCCAGAGCAAATTAGTACAAACTTAGTGGCTTAAGACAACACAAATGTATTATTTCCCTGGTTTGGAGGCCAGAAGTCCAGTACAGGTCTCTTCAGACTAAAATACTGAGTTGTAGGCAGACTGTGGTCCTTTCTGGAAGCTCTTGGGGAGAATCCTTTTCCTGCTCATTCCAAGTGCTGGAAGAACTCAGTTCCTTTCAGATGTAGGACACTGGCCCCTGTGCTCTTGCTACCTGTCAGGTCAGGACCACTCCCAGCTTGTCCAGGCTGCTGCAGGTCTTGGCTCATGGCCCCCTCCCTCCATCTTCAAAGTCAGCAACAGCAGGCCCTCCTCACACCACATCACTCTGATCTCCACGTCTGTCCTCTTCTACTTTTAAAGACTTGTGCTTAAATTGAGCCCACCCAGATTATCACCCCATCTCAAGATCCGTAACCTAAATCACACCTTCAAAATCCTGTTTGTCACATAAGGTGATATATTCACAGCTTCTGGGGATTAGAGTGTTGACATGCTTGGGGGATCATTTCTTGGCCTACCACATTGTAATAACCACCATTATTTCAGAATGCCTCTTTTTTTTTTGGTAAACTATGTAATTCTGGGGATATAGATGATCTATGTAATTCTTCAATATGCAGTTCTAACTAGCTTTGCCATTTTACTGGTTCCCTTATTGATGAGTCAGTTAAATCTTTGACATGCATTTGTTCCATATTTGTATGTTTTTAATTTCTTGAAAATTATAATAATTATAATTGTCAGTTTTGGCAGCTTCACCGAGATTGCCAAGTGGATTAACCTGCTGGTGCCAATCAACTCTTCTGCACAGGAAGTGCCCCTCACAGGTTGTTCAGCCTAGCATGCTATTCTGGCTCTAGGGATGGATCGCAAACGGCACTAAAACTTTATCTTCCCTGACTCTCCCTCTTGATCTAATTCTGTGTTTTTCCCTTTGTTTCTGGTCGCTGTCCAACTTTAGTTCTGACGCGTGCACGACCAGTGCGTTATTTGCCATGGGTGACTGCCATGATTTCTACTGGGGTGATCGGATCCATTTTGTTGGGTCAGAAACAACTGAGAATCCAGTTTGTTAGTCTTTTTGTCTCTCTGGCCATTTGTCAGCTCAAATCAACTGAAGAAAACATTTTGTTCTTCCTGGAACTAAGAACAGCTGTTGAGGTCTAGACCAGTGAAATTTTCTATTTCTATATCTGTTCTTGACCTGTGACTGAGTTTGTAGAACTGAAGTTGTAAGCTCTCTGTAGGTTTATGTGTCTGTGATTACAGCTTTACTTCTCATTGTGTGAGTGTGAAATATTTCCCTTTCCTGAAAGGTATTAATAAATTAGATTACAATGTCTCCTAAGTGAAATGAATATTCTTTGTAGAGATATTAAGCACTCACACGAATATGTATGTTCCCAGAAGTCCTCCCAAATAAACTGAACCTCTAATATTTTAAATGGTCTGGTTTACAAAAACCCTTTCCTATAGAAAATTCTAGCTAACAGGCATTTTTATAAAGAACCAAAATTCAAGTAATCAAGGTGAATCCTTAGGCAAATCAGAATGATTTAATAATTTGGGCTTCACAATAGTTACATGTATGTTTTCTCTGGTTTTATCAGTGTGGGGTATAATACAATATTTTTTAAAAGTAAGATCTTGGAATGTTTTTCAGAAGACACTAATCTGAACTTCCGAAATGTTATATACTAATTTATTGATCAAAAAGGTTACTTTTACTCCTATATAGTATTTAGGATGGGGAAAAATAAAAAAAATCTCAACTAAATTGAATTGTGATTCAATTATAACATCAATTTTATGAGTTACAGTGTTCTTCAATTATAATTTTATATCAACAGCAAGTGTTATTGTAGCATGTCAGTTTGAATAAAAGTTCCAACATTTTTAACCAACTTTAAAACCATCCACTAACATTAAATTTGGTTCATTAATGAATAAATTTTGAATACCTGGATAATTTCTAAGTAAAACAGAATACAGAAATCTTGGTTACCAAGTATAGTCTTAATATATAAATACATGTACTTCTCCTTACTTTAAGATATTGTACAGTGGCCATATCTTTGGGTCATGTTAATGCATGTGTTTCTTTCTGCCACTTTGAGAAGATGTACAAAGCCTGTGGGTAGATTTAGGGAATCATATCATATGTTCCTGTGGGCCCTTTGGTTTCCTAAATGCCTGTGTATGACAGGTAGTTGTCAATTACCTACCTACCTCTCAGTTTTCTATTTAAAACAGAATTCAGTTACTCTAGTTAAAAATTTTAATCGACATGAATGGCTAATACTATATAGTAGAAGTAATGGCAAAGAAATTCAATGACTTGCCGGATAATGGGATGTGTCTCCCAAGCAAAGTAGTTTTGACTTAAATTGTCTGGTTGTTCCCAAACATGGAAAAAAATAATCACAGACAAAACTTGGATATAGGAGGTTGTAGATTTGTAGAAATCAAATTTTATCCACCTTTGTTTATACTACCTGAAAATAATGATTCGGAAATAATCAAAACTAAAATTTTGGAAGAATTTGCTCAGGGCTGCTAGGCTTACTCATAAGATAAATTTAATAAAAGGGGTAGGAGTTGCTGGAGAAACTTTACTACTAAATCTGATATTAATGTAAAACTAGAATTTTATATCTCTCTGTTAACATGATAAATTGATCTTAGAGCATTTAATCTGCTTTTGCAAGGGAGGGTAAAAGGTTATCCTTTACGTTCTGTGTTCCCTGTCTTGATAACAAGGCTTCCAATTCTCACCGGAGTACTTTTCTGTGTTCTGGGCTGACTTCATCACGCCCTTGATTCTTAAGGAGTCCAGTTTCCATGAAACTGTGTCACCTCTGATGTTAGCTTAAATTATTATATTACCACTTCGATTATTAGTTAACCATTTGGTTATTGCGGTTTCTATCCTAAAATCAAGCACCCAAAGTTCTCCCAACTTTTGATACTGCCATCCCCAAATCAGACAATAATTTAGGAAAAAAATACAGTATTTCTTTAACACCTAAACATCTTCACCATGTCCCAAAAGTTCCCATGGGAACTCACAAAGATTTATTCTTTAATTTTATTTAAAATAAAAAGGGATGCTAGAAATAACTATGTTTTGCATATTTCTTAATTAGCTCTAAATAGTTGTAAAAGCTGAATGACAAAACTGCTTTTTAAGTCAAAGAATAATTTTGCTTTTGTTAAATCAAAGAATACATCTTGTAAAATAGTTTTATTAGCTACAAGGTAGTTATTAATATTAATGTTTTAGAAAGTACCCACATCCCGGAAGGGGTTGGGAGGTCCTAGAGATTTGCCGAAGTTCTCGTTGTCCAGGATCTGTCCCTACCTGAGAAGGGGCACTGATTCATTCTCCAGAAAAAAAAGTTATGTATTCCATCCTAACAGGGAAAAAACTCCCCTCCACTGTTTTTTTTTTAAATTAAAGTACCACTGATACACAATCTTATGATGGTTTGAAATACACAACACAGTGGTTCAACATTCACCCATATCACCAAGTCCTCTACTTTGGTTTTATTATTTCTGTCCAAATGAACCACAGACACATAGTATCCACTATAGGCAGTTTCCACTTTCCTCTGACATTTTCCCAAAAGTCCACAGGTTAGAATCTGTATCTTCAAAAAAGGACAGACTCAGAACCTTGAAGAAAGGACTACAGCAGGAACCATTAACTACTGACATATCTAGGACTAGACTTACGGGATTTAGGGACTTAGGGATTAGACTGGTTCCAAAGTGTAAAGCTGACATTATTTAGACAGCTGCCAGGCTGTAGCAGGGGACTGGGCAGAATTTCCAGAATTCTTTTAAATTCAGAAGCAGACAATTTTATGAAAGCAGCTGCTGACCCCAGATCCAGTGGAATAAACTTAATTACATAGGACTGAATAAAGAGAGAAATACAATTGCAGTTATTTGCTTTAGGATATTATTAATTTTTAATATTCTTATTTCTGTTAAGTATATGAGGAAATCTGTTTTCTTTCTCTTTAATCTTTCTCTAATTCAGCAGATTGTGCTTTGGCAAGCTGAAATATATACTTGAATCATACCTGATTCTCACTGACACCTCAGAACTTGGGAACTAATACCTTCTCTGAGTATCTTTACTTTGCACAGCAATATAGTTATTTGCATACAAGATATAAATTGAGAAACCAATTGTACCACTGTGGCCACATCAGGAATGTCATATTGTAACTTTCACCCTCATCTGACCAAGTTTGACAAACTCACCTTTAAAAAGGTGTAAACATCTTACAATACTTAACATGTGGTGTCCATGTTTACAAAGCCCTCCCAGGAACCTGGCCTGAGATGTGTTCAATGGCTGACAGGGTCCCAGCCTCACAGGAGGTATAGAATGTCACTTCCTGGCATGCCAGTGATCTTACCAAAAATTGGGAGAATTTTGAAGAAAGAATTCACCAAAATCTATTGGTAGTGCATGTGAAGTCTGATAGAGATTCTTGGACCTGCTTTCTAGGCTCAGGATAAAAGAACAAACAGTTAAGCCTTTTAAAAAGCCCAATCTGAGATCCCTTAATCAAATATCCAGACAGAAGTTAACTCTCTGGCTTTAGTATTTGCTCAGTACTGTATGTTCAAGGAGCATAATGTATGCTAATTAATACCTCTTGCTTTAACTTTGTAAATAATCAGGCTAAAATACAGTGAGACCAGCCTCTCTGCTTATGAAGAATAATCTTTGGATAACATTTATGGTCAGAACAGTGGGACTGTTGGGAAAAGTCTTTTAAAACTTGGAAATAAGGCTA
Source organism: Manis javanica (assembly GCF_040802235.1). NCBI lineage: Eukaryota > Metazoa > Chordata > Mammalia > Pholidota > Manidae > Manis > Manis javanica. Next base: position 84,170,899 of record NC_133169.1, on the reverse strand, counting down.
AGAGGGGGCAACGTGTCTCTTCAATGTTATACTGGAGAATTGCATAACAGGTTTATCTGAGTATTAATTAATTGCTTAACAGTCTCATCTGAGTATTAATTAATACATTATTTGGCTCTGCTATTCAGGGAGCAGACCCAGTGAAGTTACATGCAACATGTAGATTTCTTGCAAGTAAAAAAGATAACCCTGAAAGTTATGTTTCATTGCCCTGTAGGATACCCCAGTTTCGTGTCTAACGCCACACATTTATTACAGAACACCTCTCTGATAGACTATAACCCCTGTTCTTCAGAATGTTCTTTGAACCAACTTTATCATATTACTGGTTCCTGCACTTTTCAGTTAGTATCTTTAATGCACATTCATTCTATATTATAAAAGAGCTATGCTTTTAACTGTTTGGGAATTACGACTGCACACATCTTACGTCACAGGGTAGAGATTGGAAGGAAGCAGCCCCTCACCCCTTCCCGAGGCCGGGAGGTGCCGCCGCCCTGACTTTTGCCTGAATGACCCTTCCCCATCTCCCTCATTCCCCTCCTCCGTACCCAGTGCCGGCCAGTGGCCATGGCCAGCCAGTCTCTTTCTGGGCCTCTTGCTGATTGCCTCAGAGAGTCCAGCGTCTCATTACAACTGACATCACACTTTCCTGCAAGGAGCCAGTGGTTACTCTCAGCTGTTGCAGACTCAGCTAGAGGCACGGGAGATGTGTTTGCCATCTCACCCACTCCTGATAGGGCTGTTTAGGTAGTTATTTACCCACTCGTGATTTGCCCAAGGATTTCTTCAGTATGCATTCATGAAGACCTGAGAAACTGGTATCAGAACCACTGTGGATGGTCCATTGACTTAACAAGGTGAAACCTTAGAAGTTGCCATTCAACTGTGTCATAAGGAATCAATCATGAAAACACCATTTTTGTATGTAGGGATTTTTGTATGCAACTAGTTGCTATGACAAATAAGCCTAGATTTTCTGCTGTTGAATGCACACGTTGATATCTTACTCCTGCAGAGGCCAGTTGTGGTGGAGGCATTTATTCAGGAACCCAGGCTACAGACTCTCTGCCGCCTTTAATGGGTAGTATCTCCCAAAGCTGCCCCGAGCATCAGTATTCAGCTGGCAGATGGGTGGAGAGAGAGTGGGTGAGTCATTTTCCTGGGTCAGGCTGGAAAAGCTATCTTCCACTCACATTCATGGGACAGAACACAGTGAAAAGGTCACACCTACCCACGAGGGAGGCGGGGACACTTAGTCCGGCTGTGTTCTCAGATGGGGAGGGGACTGGCTTTGGTAAACAGCTGGCAGGTCTCTCCCATGGCGTCTAGAGCCCCGAATCCCAGAGTGCCCTCTGCCCTCGCTGCCCCTGATCCCGGACATCCCTAGAGGGAGGAGCAGTGCCTGAGGTCCTGCCTGTTGAAAAGCTCACCTTGCTCCCTTGGGATGCCGCCTCAGCTGCAATTGCTATGTTAAAAACTACAGCAGTGAAAGTAATGTTATTTTTTACCTACAGATCCTGGGGACAGAGAGAGTCCCTTTTCTCCACCTTTATTTATTTTTCTAATAAGGTATCATTGATATTCATGCTCATGAAGGTTTCACATGAAAAACATTGTGGTTTACATTCACCCATATTATCAAGTCTCCCTACACCCACCACAGTCACTGTCCATCAGTGTAGCAAGATGCCAGAGTCACTACTTCTCTTTTTTGTGCTATACTGCCTTCCACTTGACCCCATACACACCATGTGTACCAATCATAATGCCTCTCAATCCCCTCCTCCCTCCCTCCCCACCCACCCACCCCACCCCTTCCCTTTGGTAACTGCTAGTTCCTTCTTGGAGTCTGTGAGTCTGCTGCTGTTTTGTTTCTTCAGTTTTGCTTCATTCTTATACTCCACAAATGAGGAAAATCATTTGGTACTTGTCTTTCCCCACCTGGCTTATTTCACTGAGCATAAAACCCTCTAGCTCCATCCACGTTGTTGCAAATGGTAGGATTTGTTTCTTTCTTATGGGTGAATAGTATTCCATTGTGTATATGTACCACCTCTTCTTTATCCGTTCATCTACTGATGAACACTAAGGTTGCTTCCATATCTTGGCTATTGTAAATAGTGCTGCCGTAAAGAGGGGTGCATATATTTTTTTGAATCCAAGACCTTGCTCTCTTTGGGTAAATTCCTAGGAGTGCAAATACTAGGTCAAATGGTATCTCTACTTCTAGTTTTTTGAGGAACCTCCATACTGCTTTTCACAATGATTGAACTAATTTACATTCCCACCAGCAGTGTAGGAGGGTCCCCATTTCTCTGCATCCTCACCAGCATTTAATTTTTGTCTTTTGAATACTGGCCATCCTAACTGGTGTGAGGTGATATCTCTTTGTGGTTTTAATTTGCATTTCCCTGATAATCAGCAATGTGGAGCATCTTTTCATGTACCTGTTGGCCACTTGAATTTCTTCTATGGAGAACTGTCTTTTCATAAACTCTGCCCATTTTTTAATCAGATTATTTGCTTTTTGGGTGTTGAGGCATGTAAGTTCTTTACATATTTTGGATGTTAACCCCTTATCAGACAAATCATTTACGAATATATTCTCCCATCCTGTAGGATGCCTCTTTGCTCGACTGATGGTGTCCTTTGCTGTACAGAAGCTTTTTAGTTTGATGTAGTCCCACTTGTTCATTTTTGCTTTTGTTTTCCTTGCCTGAGGACATATATTCAGGAAAAAGTTGCTCATGTTTATATACAAGAGATTTTTGCCTATGTTTTCTTCTAAGAATTTTATGGTTTCATGACTAACATCTTCCCAGTGTACCAGCTGCCTCCTAGCAAACAATGACTGGGGTGGGGTTGTAGGAGGCTACTCCATAGAGGAGAACTCTGGAGAAGATCTTGGAAGAAGGCAAGGCTAGTGGAACCTGGCCTCCCCCACACGGTGTTCCCTGCAGGTGATGATAGCATTGGGCTAGGAACTAGTATTTCAGGGGCAGGAAATGCTGGTATAAAATGAAGGGAGAGTTACTTCTTGATAAATATCCTCATCAGTCCCAGCATCAGAGATGGGGGGATTTCCTCTATGATCATCTGAGGTGCTGAGCTCAGAGTGCACATACTGACTGATGAGAGAATCCCTTCCACTGATATTTAAGGTCAGGTATTGGGCACTGCAAGCAAAGGACATTAAAATGAAGAGGATGAGTCAGATATTAGGTAGAAAGACAGACATGAGCAGCCAGGGAAGGGGAAGATGAGGTTTCAGAAGAAACCTGCCCAGTTTGGAGGTCCCATCTGAAGACAACAAAGGCTTATAGACAGATAACTTCCCTGCCTATCGTAAGCAGGCTGAACTGGCCCCACACAGATCTCAACGTGGGTGCAATCTAACAAAACTAAGAACCACCCAAACCACCCCTCAGCATGACCTCATTAAAATAAAACTGTGGTTTTGTTACCTCCCTCCCATCCCCATGGGCTTTTCTGTGTGTATTTTGGGAAAAGACATGTGTACCAAAAGGAATGGGTGCATAACCAGAACTGTCAATCAAATGATCTCACCCTGTCAATCAAATAGGTACCTCCCAGCTAGGACATGATAAATAGATGCTCCACAAATAGGTCAAGACCTTTGTCTACCTTGACTCTGGCCCACGCCTCCCTTGGAATACATTCAAATAAAACTTACACTCTGCTTTACTGTTGTGTCTCTGCCTTTCAATTATTTGTTTTAGTGGGACAAGAACTGAGAACAAACTCTACCCTTAAGATCACTCAGTGGGGAGCTTGAGGGCCCACTTCTTTTTCCTATTGAATCCTGTATCATTTAAAATGGGCAAACAGTATGAAAGTTGTAAGTTTGGGTAAAGGAAATCCTGGGGCTAAGTACCTCTAAAAACCGAAATCAGTCAAAGGGAGAAATAAAGTTTAAAATCTCTTTATTGCTTACAAACTGCAGTCTGGGCCCTCCTGCTCCAGCAGAAGCAAAACCGGCCGTCCCCTCACCTCTCCGGTACAGATAAGTGCTCCTGGCCCAGGTAATTACCCATTGATATGGAGATGAACTTCTCCACCCCTGAGGAATGATCAAATGCACTAAAGCCATACTTCTTTCTACCTCTGAACGCCTACTGATATGCAGATGTACGAAAGCTGGGCGAGATATTTTGGAAATATTACAATTTTACCCACAAAGTTCTCCTTTAGGCAAAGAGACATACATCATGGAGAAAGAAAAAAAAATCTTAACATAAACACTATGCCTAACCAGCATTCCTTTGTCATGAAGATGTCTATCTTGCCTTTTTGCTGGCTGTTATGATCCTAAAAAAAGCCCACTTAATGGCTTTTGTCCTTGTCCTACAAATTAAGAATCAAAAGGTCAGCCAGCCCTCCAGGTCTTTGGAGAGTTGGGAGACAGGAGAGGGAATGCCGGAGTGTTTTGAGAAGCCCGTCTCAGAGTGTGTATTCTATGGGGGAAGGTCATTCTGGTACAGAGAGGTGCTCAGGAAATACTTGCAGTGGACAAGAAGAAGGGAAGAAGCTGCAAAGCTTAAAACTCATGTTTGTGGTTTTCAAATTTAGTTTTATGATGCATCAGTATGAAGGACTATTTCAAAATTCATGATAGAAAATGTAAAATGTTTCTGAAATAAAAGGCATTTGCTATTGCATACACCTTTGACCCACATGGACTGGGGTGCTCAGTTTACCCCTGTACAGCAAAACAATGAAGACAATATTTTCTCGGCTAAGATGTGGACCCTGTCTAGGTTCTCCACACAATGCTAACATCTTTGGATTGCTTGATGGGGGGAGCACCTCAACCTGCAACAGACACTGGCTTTGGATGTCTGTGCCTTTAAGGCCAGAGCAGGTAGAAATTCTCAGAAGACAGGGAGACTGAAGGTGGGCTTGGCCTCTCTGGCCTTCCATCCTGAAAGCTGGCCCTGACTTCCTAACAAGCTTTGTTCGCCCTTGAATCTGACTCCAAATTATAATTTTCAAACACTGCTCAGAGTAGCTGTCTCCTGTGGAGCTGACCTAGCCTCAGACTCCAGACCCCTCCATATTCCCTGCACCAGCTTGGCCTCATCTCACACTCCTAAGTCTGACATTTGGTCCCACAAGCCCTGTACCTCCCTCCACTCCCTGGCTTTGGGCTTCTGCTGCCACAGTTCTGACAGCTGCTGCGACTGCCTTCAACTGAGCTCCTAAGGAACAGAACCTCCTTCCCACCTGGATACATCTGAGTTTCTTCTTCATCAGGCCCAGAGTCCTGGAAGGGGAGATGCAATCTCTTGCTCTCATCCAAAAATGGGAGCAGAACAGCCTGCCCTGCTGGTGCACACACCTCCATAATCCTGTCCAAAAGTAGACCCAGAATTCTCTGCTTAGGAGACCACATATGTACTTACTAAATTATTCAGAATGTGGCATCTTTATAAGATGGGCTTGGCCTCTTTTGCAATATAATAGGGTTGACCTATTTTGCAAAACACTTAGATTTTTAAAGACATTGTTTTTTAGTCCCTTTTCATTCTGCTGTTCACCATCAGATACCCCAACACACACCCCTCAACCTCCCTGCTAGAAAGGCTGAAGTGCATGTGGCTCTTTATCAGAACCTGAATTCTCTAATAAATCATGGCTGTGGGCAGGCAGACATTACTCTTCGCTAAGCACGACCACTTCTCTGATCCTTGTCCCAGAGCTCTGAATATGGTTTCCTTTTCCAAGAGTAGAGATATGATCAGATTCACATTTCATAAAATCACTGTGGCTTCGGGATGCAGGATGGATCAGAAGAAGGCAAGGCTGCAGAAACAGATTTGTGATGTCAATTTAAGAGTCCCAATAAGGGATGTTGAGGATGCCTATTGTCCCTGCACATTTGTGATGACTTAGTTGAGCCTAAGTACTTTTAGACAAAAGAGACCACAGAATAGCCTGCCTATTTCTTCTCTTCTACTCCACCCCCCCAGCACCCAAGTCTTGAATCTTTTATTATTACAGAAGGAAGACATGCACCAGCTGCAGGAGGGATGGAATCAGAGAATCTGCTTGTCCATGAAGGCTTATGTATGCCCTTAAGGCATGTCACTTTCCTGGGAGATGATCTCTGAAGCCTGACCAATCATACTAATACCACCCTCAGAGTGACATCAGTGGAGTTAGAGATACTGATTTGAATTCCATCCTCTAAAAGAAGCAAGAATCAGTCAATTCCTAAGAGCTTTTGGGCTTAAGAGTAATTGCGGCCACTTATGCCCATTTCATTGGCATCTTCTCACTTCCTTCAAGGCAGTTAAGGGAGATTTAGGCCCAACCTCAGAAGCCACGCAGAGTAAGGAAAGGAGGCAGGGACGTTTGAGGCTTTGCTGAGAGGAATGTTATTTAACAAGAGCCTCCGAGACATCATGAGATAGTAGGATGTAAAGTATCCCTGAGACAGGGGATGACAGTGTTTTCAGTTATAAATCAAGAGACACTAGAGTCAGAAGTACCCGTACCTTTGGCACAGAGGACTCCCATGTTAGTAACAGTGAAAGAGAAGGTTTGGATGACTTAGTTTAAAGTTTCCAAGATTTGATTCTTATGAAAATATTTTAAAATATCAACTGGTGGGGAAAGGGCAGCAAAGGATAACCCAGGCAGAGGGGCATGACTCGGATCCACATAAAGGGGAAAACGAAGGAAGAAGACCGAGGGGACACAGTGCCCTCTCATCATTTGGTCAGTAAGAGTTAGAAAAAGAAGAAGGAAGGAGAGGAGATACATGGCAGAGCTTTGGTGACCCAAATCCAAGTATGTGACATCTTTCTTAATAGTATGAAATCTATGGGTATGTGGCCCAGCTTGGAACAGCAGGGGAGCCTCGTGGGAAGCTGCAAGACAAGGCCAGGACAAAAAGCAAGGTCCGCTCATCCTCTGGGCCTAAAATGGCAAAGGGTCCTAAGCTTTGTACTGATTTAATGAATTAGGAATCGCTTCTTAAAACTTTGTATGGAAGCGTCTGAGGCCATGTCTGGGACAACAGCAAAGTATTACAGTCAATGAGGGATATCTGCTCTCGGGGTGGGAGAGTTTTCCTCTACCCTTTAAGGTTCTTCTTGCTGGTCTAAGAATCTAACTGATGTGAGAGAGGTTAGCAGGAGAAAAAACCAAAGTTTAATAACATACATATGGGGAATCCACAGACATAGATTCCAAAGACAGAGACGGTGAGGTATACATGGCATTCTGAAATAAGGAAAAGGGGCTAGGGCTCTGGGACTTGCAAGGAAAAGGGAGGCAATTCACAGGAATATGAAAGAGTAACTGTTTGGCAAACCAGTGCGTGGTGGGCCACCCAGAAACAATGGGACATAGAGATGGATTTAACGGACTTGGCCACATTCCTCCCTGTCTGCCACCCCTAGCTCGTACTAGGATGCAGTTACATGTGGTGATAGCTTTCTTCCTGCAGCAGGTTCTCTATCTAAATTGTTTTTATGCAGTTGGGGTGGGGGAGGGAGGTTAGCTGTTTCTTTCTGAGTCATTTGGGCCTTGATTGTTTTCAAGTCTGAAATGACCTGCATGCCACAGTGGCACACCTTGGATTGGCTACCCTTGGCTTCGACACTGCCAGGGGCTGAGGGCTGGAGATTGAGTTCAACTAATGTGGGAGAAAGAGCGCTGCTTGGGGTCCAGTCTTTTTTAGTGGCATTGTCTATACTGGAGTTTAGGGTCAATGGCCCAGCTGACTCTAAAGTGAGTCTTATCTTCTATCTTTGCCCTATACATTATTTGTCTTGCTGATTCATATGGAGAGTGATGCATTATGGGTACACAATGTTTCTGGATCCCTTGGCCCTGAAAACAATCGAGCAGAACTTCTCTTGATACCCCTAAATTTTTACACAGGTATTTTTGGAATTTGAGAGCTAAAATTCTCCTAGGGACAGACAGAGCTTCCAGAGGTCTTACTGGTTACCTGGGGAGTGGAATGGGGATGGGACCCTTGGGTGGGCTTCAGTAAGCAAGAATCATCTGCAGGAACCTGCCTTCTCTCCCGCCTAAGTGATGCTCGAGTTTCTGGTCCTAAGATCCAAAACATTCTTAATCCTGGATGCCATTGTTCAGCCCAGGAGGGCCTCAGGGGATATGAGGAATTGAGTTGAGATGACATGATACACCTTCACTGAACACACAGATGTCATGTGGGGGATGCTGACATTATCTGTCTGGATCTAATCACTGCTTTTCCCTCTGACAGCCAGAGATCTATGTGATCTTCAGGCATCTTCAGAGATCTTCCGATGTCTATGTGAAAACCTTCTTAGCATAAAAGTAGATTGAATACTGGTTCTCATTTATGGATTCAGGAGCTCTCTTCCAGGAAATAGGACAATGAGTCTATGTGGCAGACCCAACAGCATAGCTGCAAAGATCGATCTTTCTCAAAGGGACAACTCGTGCGACATGGCCTAAGTGTGAGTGCAAACAGGCCAGCTCCCAATCGCCTGTGGGTCACAGTTCATTTTATTTTGTTCCTAAGAACATATAAATCAAAACTTTGGTCAAGTGCTAAGTATTGGGTGAATGAGGCTTTGGTTTTGTTGTAATGTTTGTACTTTGTCATCAGGAAAATAAATAAGCAAAACAACATAAAACAATCTTTTTCTTTTTTCAAATTTGAAAGTGTCACATTATTTGTGCCTGTGTAAGGGGCAGAAGATGTGCCACTGTGACATGCAGGTCATTTCAGACTTGAAAACAATCAAGGCCCAAATGACTCAGAAAGAAATAGCTGACCCCCTCCCCCATCCCAACTGCATAAAAGAATTTAGATAGAGGACCTGCTGCAGGAAGACAGCTATCACCACATGTGACTGCATCCTAGTAGGAGCTAGGGGTGGCGGACAGGGAGGAATGTGGCAAAGTCTGTTAAATTCCTCCCATTGTTTCTGGGTGGCCCACCACGCATTGGTTTGCATTCCTGTCAATGGCCTTCCTTCCCTACGACCCTCTCCTTGGTTCAGGACGACAAGCGCGTCTACAGTGCCCTTGCTCAGTGTAGCTTCCTCTGGCAGGAACGCCTTGACTGTCATTTCAAAACCTTTCTTGGGATCACTTTTTCTTTCAAGTTTTCCTTGATACCTTCTTATTACCCAGGAAGAACTGACATCTCTCTTCTTTGGGCTCTGCTAAATCCCATAATCACTTCTCTCAAAGCAACTACAGCCCTCTGTGACATTTAGCTACTTTCTGGAAGTCTATCCATCTCCACTAGACAGTGATTTTTTAAAGGACAGAAACTATGTCTTATTCATTTCTGTATGCCTAGTGCTGAGAACAGCAGAAACTTGATAAATAATTTCTAAAAGAATAAAGTCATGAATAATAAAGGACTATAATTAGCCAAGTGAATGAAAAATCAGCCAAGTGATATGATCCATTTGGGGCTTTAGAAGCCCCCCTGGCATGCAGGACAGGCTAGAGATCGAGGGGGTTGGATAAAAAGCACCAAGAATCCTTGGGTTCAGGCACAGAAGGCTTTTGTTAACTTTGGAGGCAACCCTGGGTCACGCAAGCCATTACCATCCACCTGCACGTTATCTGAACTCTGAGTCTCCTGAGCTGGAGCCACTGAGCACGCGTCATGAGGTGGTCCAGAAAAGGGTAGGAAATACTGGACCAGGCAGAGTAGCTCAGGAAAAGAGCTCCGCCCTGGGCAAGTCAAGAAAAGCTTGAGGCCAGTTCCTGCAGCCAGCAGGCAGAACGAGTGAAAACGAACCAGCTAGAATCTAGGGAAATAACTGATGGCAACACAGAACGTGGTTTCTAACTGCTTCAAACCAACTGGACCTGGGATGAGCAACAAAGGTAACCTACAGTTATCCCACAGCTCATCAAAAGCTCATTAGCATACTAAAAGCCACACCCCTTGGTGCCATGACAGCTCTGTGGCTGCCCATTTCAGAACAAAAGGAGGGTGTAGGCCCTTTCCCCTGAAATCCCCTCCCTATTCTGAGAAAACCCCGCCCATCTGACGAACATTCCAGCCATGCTTAAACTCCAGCTGTAAAACCACTGCCGCTCACCTCCCGAGCACGCCAGTTCCTCCTCTGAGTGTGAGCTTCGGCATCATTAAATCCTCTTTGCTTGCACCTGCTTGACCTGCTCACTAACTCATTCTCAATCGGAGTCAAGACCCCTCTTCCAGGTTGAGGTCTCACCCAGCACACAGGGAAACCTCCTCAGGTGGGATTTTTCACCAAAAAAGCCCCTTGTGAGGGGATCAGCCTTGATGGTGTCAGAGGCTCTAACAAACCCTACCTCACTCCATTTTGAAACAAGAAGTTCCCTCCATGATGTCCTCTAAACAGACCTTTCTGAGTTTCACGAATTTCGCCTGGAGCCCCCAAAGAAACGACAGATCAAAGCACACAGTCTCCTCCGTGGCAGCAAGCCCACCCATAAGCCAGTGATTAACCGCTAGGCCCCTCCCGCCTCCATGAAATTCCCCTTTAAAATGCTCTTGCTTTGAACGACACTTCAGAGATGGCCTTGGGTCTCTAGTCCACCATCCTCCCAGGTTACTGGCTTCCTGAATAAAGCAACCTTTCCCTTTCACTAACTCCTGTCTCTCAAGTTTTGCCCTTTTGGGCAAGAGCAGCCAGACTTGGGTTCGGAACTGGGCTCTGGCCTGGCAACAGTGAGTGTGCTGGGGTAGTGGGGGCAGCCCTGTTGGGGCATCTGAGACCCTTTCTCCGTGGTACACCCTCCTAAAAATACAGCAGAAATACGTATGTTCAAGAGTAGGTGGTAAAATGAAGCTGTTGCTCAAAAGCTGGGGGTAGGTCAGTCTTTTATTTGGATCCTGAGAGCCCCCAAAGCTAAGGGGGTGCAGGTGTCACAGGTGCCCAGCTTGGCCTGGGCTCAGTGGGCATCAAGGTAGCACCCAGTCCCATCCTCCAGGGCCAGGTCACAGATGGGCAAATGTAATCCCAGAGAGGGGGCGATGGGGAAGGGCATAGTTCCTGCTCCGACCTGCCCCTGAACAGTGATAGCCATTCAGTTATAAATAAGAACTAATCTGATTTTTTGTTTGTCTTTATTAAATCTACAGGGCCAAGTTCTGGTTGTATCTAGCCTGTTCAATTTTTTGAAAAAACTTTTTAGAGGTATTGTTTGTCTACAATAAACGGCACGCAGTTAAAGCATACAAATCGATGAGTTTTGACAGATTTATACACCCATCGCTATGGACTGAACTGCGTCCACCAAAATTCGTATGTTGAAGCTTTAACCTTCAATGTGACTATAGGTGGAGGTGGAGATACAAGGAGATCATGAAGATCGTGGGGCTGGTGTGACAGGCTTAGTGTCCTTACAGGAAGCTGTGAGCTCCTCTGGGAGCCCGGATGAGGCCCTCCCAGAACCCGACGGTGCTGGCACCCTGATCCCAGACTTCACAGGCTCCAGAACTGTGAGCAAATACATTTCTGTTTAAGCCACCTAGTCACTGGCATTTTGTCATGGCAGACTGGTACACGCATGAAACTACCCCTACAGTCAAGCAGCAGAGGAATTCCACTGCTCCCCCGATTCTTTTTATTCTTTTTACATCATACTGTAAAACTCTCATCTTGAAAACAGGAAAGATGTCTGCTGTAGGAAAACACAATCCTATCCAAATGCCCCTTGAAATGTTAAGCTGCCTTTGATGTCATTATGCCAAAGTTTAACAAAGAAGTCCTTATACAAGTGAGAAGAAGAATTCATAGTAATGCATCCCTGAGCATCCGGTTAACCGAGGCACAGTCACCAGCTCTGAACCAGTTCTGGTAACCTGCATAAATTTCCCGGCTGAAGCCTGACAGTTATTCATCAGAAGCAACAGGTTCTCAGAGCACAGAGAATTCTAGAAAGTTTTGGGAAAGGGAAGCCTTTCCTGTTTCCTGGTTTCTTCCTCCCTCATTTCCCAGGAGCCAAATTCCCCTTTCCTCCTTCTGGAAATGCTTTGTGAATCCTTGTTACTACTGCCCCATCCCCACCCCAAGAAGGATGAGTGCAGACCCTGGCAGCTCCCTGGGGGGGGAGGGCCTCCTGAGGCTCCCGCCGTGCCCCTGGCCTCACATGGTGCCCAGCAGGGGCTGCCGCACTGGTGAAAGGAGCTCACCAAAGGAATGGCAGCCTTGTGAGGTCGCAGAGCTTGAGATCTAATGCATATTAAGGCAGCCTAGAATGTCACCTAGTTAAGTTGCCTTTAGATTTTGGTGAGATCTCTGAGCAGACAGGGCTGGCAGACCAGAGAAATTATTCTCACCCTCTAGAGGAAATGTTCTGACCACTGTATCATGCTGACATGCCTGGTGGAATCTTCATTTCCAGCAACGTCTTCCACTTGTTCTGTGTGTATCTGACGGTCCAGATACCATGGTCTGTTTATTAGAACTTGAATATATAGCTGACCCTTGAACAACACGGGTTAGGGGCACCGACCCCTTGCAAAGTCGAAAACCCACATGCAATTTTTGACTCCCCAAAAGCTTAACTATTAACAGCCTACTGTTGACTGGAAACCTTAGGGATAGCATGAACAGTTATTTTGCATAAATATTATATACTATATTTTTACAAGTAAGCTAGAGAAAAGAAAGTGTTTTTTCGAACTATCACAAATCTCCCGAAAAATTTCCAATATATTTACTGAAAAAAAAATCCATGTATAAGTGGACGCACACACTCAAACCCATGTATTCTGTTTCTGCCTTTCCCATGTCATTGCCCTTTGCAGAACCGAACTAAAATGGAGTCACTTATGTCAGGAACGAAATGGAGCTGGCCGACATGGATGCGTTAAAGAAAATGAAACTTAACCTTACCTAAACTGCAGGATACAGCTTTTCTCAGTGATCAGCAGAGGACACCAGCTGACTCCCAATACCAAGTCTGTTCATGCCTCGTCTGGGCCGCCTGAATCCAAATAAAGAGGATGACCTCTAGGCAACCAATCAGCTGAAAAAGCCAAAAACATCTGCATTTACCCCATAAAGATTCCTTAGTCTGTGAGCAACTCAGAACTCACTGCCCCATAGCTTTGAACCTCCCAGCTTATAGGCCAAAACCCCTGTAATAAACTCATTTTCTGCCTTGTTTTACTCAGTGTGCAGTTTGGTTTCTGACCCCTTTCAAGTATGCATTTCCCACCTTGCTGTGGCCTCCTACTCAGTCTTCCAAGCCCACGCTCAAGATTCCTTTCCAGAGGGAGTCCACCTGACTCCCGCAGCACTTTATGCACGTCTGCCACAGTCTGTCTCCTGTTGCTTCCACCTGCCTCTTGTCTGTCTTCCACCCTAGACAGTGAGCCCTTTGGGAGATGCTGTCAAATCTTAATCATCTTGCAAACCCACTGCCTGATCCAGAGCTATGTACATAAAAGCTCTCAATAAACACTTGTAGAATTTGATGGTCCAGGAAGCCCTCCTCACTCTCGCATCCTTGGAGCAGTGGAGGAGCACGGCCTCAGGACCAGAGAGCCTGGGGGTTAGGTTCGGGTTCATCACCTCCTGTATTCCTTCTCTATCACTGTGCAACCAATTCACACAAATTAAGCTCTTGAAAAATAACACCTGTTTAATTATCTCCTGGTTTCTGCAAGCCAGAAGTGCAGGCACAGCTGAGCTGGGTTCTCAGTTCAGAGTTTCACAAAGTTGCAATCGGGGACCTAGCTCGGTTGAATTCCTTTCTGGGGTTCAGGGTCCTCAAGCACATGTGACAACTGGCAGATTCAGTTCCTTGAGGTGGTAGGACAGAGAGCCCCATTCTCTTGCTGGCTGTCAGTTGGCAATGCTTCAACCTACATCCCTTCTCCCAATGCCTTCTCCAAGTGCAAAGCCAGTAAGAAGTAGTAACCCCATGCCTAATCTCTCTCATTTTCCAAATCCCTGACGTCCTCTGTCTCTGACTTCTCTGTACAGATTTAAAGAGTCACGTGATTGGCCAGATAACCCCACAGTTTCCCATTTGATTAACTCAAGTCAAATGATCAATAACCTCAATTACATCTGCACAATCCTTTGTTATGTAACACAACCTAATTTCTGTCCCACCATATTCACAGGTTCTGTCCACACCCAAGGCGGAGGAATGACACAAGGATGAGGGTCACCAACGTCATCCTAGAACTCTGCCCACCCCACCTGCTCGGGCTACATTATTCCCTTTTGAACATCAGTTTCCTCCACTGGAAAAGGGTCATAAATAAACTTACCTTCAAGAGATGTGGTGAAGATTAAATTAAATAAAAATGTGAATGCGCCACCCGGTCCTGCAGGTCTCTTCTGCTCCTGCCATCTCTGGGCTGCCACCTCATAGCTGTTCCCAGCTGTCTTGCCAAAGCGTTTCAGCCTCAGGCAAGTTCGCTATGGATTCAGTGAGACCAAGGAATGACAATGGAACGTTCTTGGGGTAAAAGGGTTATACCCAACTTTATTTCCACGGTGGCAGTTCAGTCACTAAAATCCCATTCACTCAGAGTGAGTCTGCATGCAGCAAGCTGGTCTCTGCCTCTGGGCCTCTCTACCTGCACAGCCGTCCTCTGGGACTCTGTCCTCGGGGCTGCCACCACTCCAGCCTCTGTTCTGCTCTCCTGCAGCCTTGCAGCTGTGCTGCCCGATTGCCCAGAGCACTGGGCGGAGCTCTTTATATAAAGTCAATAGCAATGTATTGCCCACACATGTGTAGTGAGCTAGCCAGCCAGGGCCAGGTGAGAATCCTGGCCACAGGAACTCTCATTTTATCCACACCAGGTTTTCCAGAAAACAGCTGAACTGCATGTCTGTGAAATGACTCTACAAGATGCTTGGTGTGGATAAAGTGAAGGTTTCTATGGCCAGGATTCTCACCTGGCCCTGGTCAGCTAACTCACTAATGGGTGGGCAATAGTTGTTACTGACTCTATATAAAGAGGTCTGCCCAGTGCTTTGGGCAACTTGGTGGCACCATTGCATGGTGCAGGAGAGCAGAGCAGAGGCTGGAGTGGTGGCAGCGCCAAGGACAGAGACTGAGACGGCTGCGTGGATAGAGAGGCCCAGAGGCAGAGACCGGCTTGCTGCATTCAGACTCGCTCTGAGTGGATGGGATTCTAGTGATTGACCTGCAACAATGGGAACAAAATTGGGTATAAACCCTTTCACCCCAAGAACATTCCATTGTCATTTCTTTCATCTCATTGAATCCATAGTGAACTTGTCTGGGGCTGAAACCCATTTTTTGGTAACAAATGCAGATTCTTAAAAGACTAATTGATAACAGTGATATGATTTTTGGAGGCCGGTAAGAGCTGAGATCACCCAGAATTACCCTATGACCCCAAGTGATTTAATAAGGATTTAAATCCAAGCTCCTCAAATAGAAGATTACTCCTATAAAAGGCCTAGCCCATTATTTGTTTTAAGATAAAAACCCTTGTCCATGGCACTTGAGTTGTAATAAATTAGATGCTGTAAGGAAGAAAACCCATGGCATTGGGCTTACATAATCCAGATGCCATGAGCCTAGAGAGAATACTGTCAGCTTCTAGGATACAGCTGGTACAGGACGACACGGGGCTGGTCCTCTTCATTCTCCCGTGCCAGTCCTTGCTGCAGATGTCTTCTGCTTGTGCTGACTCCCTGCCCAGCTGCCCAGGGACTGTTAAAGTGATGTCCCACCCAGGCAAGTCCTCCAGGCATCATCTAATTCTTCCCCACAGAATGTTCTACTCCTGCCTGTGTTCTATCCTTTCCACGCCCAGCTGGGTGCCTGCCTAATGAGGCACAGGGCGAGTGGAGATGCAAGCCATTGAGAATGGCTGAATATGACAGCCTCTTCCGATTACATCTGCACTTGATAGCTGCCCTCACTGTTACTCAACCACAGTAGACCTCCTTCCTTGTCAGGGTTCAGCTTACCCAAATGCACAGAGCCTCAGTTTTCCCCTGTTGGGAGCGGAACCGACTGCTTGCAGAGTCCATCAGTGGTCAGGGAGACACCGCTGCTACAGAAGGCCAAGTTCCGGCACTCCGCCCCCCTCACCCTAGTTGTGAACTTACCATCTTCATTTTCCAAAGGGCCCTTATCTTTCATCTCACACCTATGAGACAAAGTGGCATGTCTGAGAAATACACATAACTAACAGTAAAATGCAATTTTTAAGGATGAATTGGTACCAAAGCTATTCTGTACCAGTAGAATTTTAGGTGAAAAAAAAATTGGCTATATTTTCTTTTTTTTAAATTAAGTTGGCATTGATACACAATCTTATGATGGTTTCACATGAGCAATGTTGTGGTTTCAACATTCACCCATATTATCAAGTCCCCCCCACTTCAGTCACTGTCCCTCAGCACAGTAAGATGGTATTGAGTCATTACTTATCTGTGCTACACTGCCTTCCCCCTGACGTACCTATATTGTGAGTGCTAATTATAATGCCCCTTAATCCCCTTCTCCCTCTCTCCCCACCCACCCTCCCCAACCCCCTCCCTTTGGCAACCGTTAGTCCCTTCTTGGAGTCTGTGAATCTGCTGCTATTTTGTTCCTTCAGTTTTGTTTTGTTCTTATACTCCACAAATGAGGGAAATCATCTGGTACTTGTCTTTCTCCATCTGGCTTATTTCACTGAGCATAACACCCTCTAGCTCCATCCATGTTGGCGCAAATGGTAGGATTTGTTTTCTTCTCATGGCTGAATAATATTCCATTGTGTATATGTACCACATCTTCTTTATCCATTCATCTACTGATGGACACTTAGGATGCTTCCATTTCTTGGTTATTTGTAAATAGTGCTGTGATAAACAGGAGTGCATACATCTTTTTGAATTGGGGATCTTGTTTTCTTTGGGTAAATTCCTAGGAGTGGAATTACTGGGTCAAATGGTATTTCTATTTTTACTTTTTTGAGGAAACTTCATATTGCTTTCCACAATGGTTGAACTAATTTATATTCCCACCAACAGTGTAGAAGAGTCCCCCTTTCTCCACATCCTCACCAGCATTTGTTGTTTCTTGTCTTTTGAATGTTGGCTATCCTAACTGGTCTGAGGTAATATATCATTGTGGTTTTAATTTGCATTTCCTTGATAATTAGTGATGTGGAGCATCTTTTCATGTGCCTGTTGGCCATCTGAATTTCTTCTTTGGAGAAGTGTGTGTTCAGACCCTCTGTCCGTTTATTAATTGGTTTATTTGCTTTTTGGGTGTTGAGGCATGTGAGCTCTTTATATATTTTGGATGTTAACCCTTTATCAGATAAGTCATTTATGAATATATTCTCCCATAGTGTATGATGCCTTTTTGTTCTACTGATGGTGTCCTTTGCTGTACAGAAGCTATTTAGTTTGATGTAGTCCCATTTGTTCATTTTTGTTTTTGTTTCCTTTGCCCAAGGAGGTGTGTTCAGGAAAAAGTTGCTCATGTTTATATTCAAGAGATTTTTGCCTATGTTTTCTTCTAAGAGTTTTATGGTTTCATGACTTACACTCAGGTCTTTTATCCATTTTGAGTTTACTTTTGTGCATGGAGTTAGACAATAATCCAGTTTAATTTTATTATATGTAGCAGTGCAGTTTTGTCAACACCAGTTGTTGAAGAGGCTGTCATTTCCCCATTGTATATCCATGGCTCCTTTATTGTATATTAATCGGCCATATATGTGTGGGTTTACATCTGGGCTCTCTATTCTGTTCCAGTGATCTATGAGCCTGTTCTTGTGCCAAATTGTTTTGATTACTGTGGCTTGACAATAGAGCTTGAAGTCAAGGTTTATTCTTATTTCTCCTGATTGCTTTGGCTATTCGGGGTCTTTTAGGGTTCCATATGAATTTTAGAACTATTTGTTCTAGTTTGTGGAAGAGTGCTATTGGAATTTTGATAGGGATTGCATTGAATCTGTAGACTGCTTTAGGCAGGATGGCAATTTTGACAATATTAATTCTTCCTATCCATGAGCATTGAATGTATTTCCATTTATTGGTGTCTTCTTTAATTTCTCTGATAAGTGTCTTGTAGTTTTCAGGATATAGGTCTTTCATCTCCTTGGTTAGGTTTATTCATACGTATTTTGTTCTTTTTGCTGCAATTATAAATGGAATTGTTTTCCTGATTTCTCTTTCTGCTAGGTCATCATTAGTATATAGGAATGCAACCAATTTCTGTGTATTAATTTTGTATCCTGCAACTTTGCTGCATTAAGTTATTAGTTCTAGTAGATTTTTGGTGATTACTTAGGGTTTTTTATGTACAATATCATGTCATCTGCAAACAATGACAGTTTAACTTCTTCCTTACTAATCTGGATGTCTTTTATTGCTTTTTCTTGTCTGATTTCTGTGGCTAGGACCTCAGGTACTACGTTGAATAAAAGTGGTGAGAGTGGGCATCCTTATCTTCTTCCCAATCTGAGAGGAAAAGCTTTCATACTTTTGCTGTTCAGTATGATGTTGCTGTGGCTTTGTCATATATGGCCTTTATGTTGAGGTACTTGCCCTCTATACCCATTTTGTTGAGAATTTTTATCACGAATGGATGTTAAATTTTGTCAAGTGCTTTTTCAGCGTCTATTGAAATGACCATGTGATTTTTGTCCTACGTTTTCTTGATGTGGTGTATGATGTTGATGGATTTTCGAACGTTGTACCATCCTTGGATCCCTGGAATAAATCCCACTTAGTCATGATGGATGATCTTTTTGATGTATTTTTGAATTTGGTTTGCTAATATTATGTTGGGTATTTTTACATCTATGTTCATCAGGGATATTTGTCTGTAGTTTTCTTTTTTTGTGGTATCGTTGTCTGGTTTTGGATTTAGAGTGATGCTGGCCTCATGGAATGAGTTTGAAAGTATTCTCTCCTTTTCTACATTTTAGAAAACTTTAAGGAGGATGGGTATTAGGTCTTCTCTAAATGTTTGATATAAGACAGCAGTGAAGCCATCTGGTCCAGGGGTTTTGTTCTTAGGTAGGTTTTTGATTATCAATTCAATTTCATTGCTGGTAATTGATCTGTTCAGATTTTGTGTTTCTTCCTGCGTCAGTATTGGAATGTTGTATTTTTCTAGGAATTTGTCCATTTCTTCCAGGTCATCCAGTTTGTTAGCATATAATTTTTCATACTATTCTCTAATAATTCTTTGTATTTCTATAGTTTCTGTAGCACTTTTTCTCATTTCTCATTTCTAATTCTGTTTATGTGAGTACACTCCCTTTTTTTCTTGATAAGTCTGGCTAGGCATTTATCTATTTTGTTCATTTTCTTGAAGAACCAGCTCCTGGTTTCATTGATTCTTTCTACTGTTTTATTCTTCTTGATTTTATTTATTTCTGCTTTGATCTTTATTATGTCCCTCCTTCTACTGACTTGGGGCCACCTTTGTTCTTTTTCTAGTTTCACTAATTGTGAGTTTAGACTGTTTATTTGTGATTGTTTTTCTTTCTTGAGGTAAGCCTGTAGTGCAATATACTTTACTCTTAGAACTGCCTTTGTGGCATCCCACAAGTTTTAGGGTATTGAGTTATTGTTTTCTTTTGTCTCCATTATTGCTTGACCTGTTTTTATTGGTGATTGATCCATGATTATTTAGGAACATGTTGTTAAGCCTCTGTGTGTTTGTGGGCTTTCTTTCTTTGCATAATTTATTTCTAGTTTCATACCTTTGTGGTCTGAGAAGCTGGTTAGCACAATTTCAATCTTTTGAATTTACTGAGGCTCTTTTTTTAGTTTAGTGTATGATCTATTCTGAAAAACATTCCATGTACACTTGAGAAGAATGTGCATCCTTCTGGTTTTGGGTGGTGTGTTCTGTAAATGTCTGTTAGGTCCGTCTGTTCTAATGCGTTGCTCATTGCCTCTGTCTTCTTACTTATTTTCTGTCTGGTTGATCTGTCTTTTGGAGTGAGTGGTGTGTTGAAGTCTCCTAAAATGAATACATTGCATTCTATTTCCCCTTTTAATTCAGACAGTATTTGTTTCACATATGTAGGTGCTATGTTGGGTGCATAGATCTTTATAATCATTATATCCTCTTGCTGGACTGACTCCTTTATGATTATCTAATGCCCTTCTTTGTCTCATTACTTTCTTTTCTTTTATATCTATTTTCTCTAAGTACTGCTACTCCCACTTTTATCTCCCTATTATTTACATGAAATACATTTGTCCATCCCTTCACTTTTAGTCTGTGTATGTCTTTGGGTTTGAAATGAGTCTCTTATAGGCAGCATATAGATTGGTCTTGCTTTTTTATCCATTCTGTAATTCTGCATGTTTTGATTGGTGCATTCAGTCCGTTTACATTTAGGGTGATTATCAATAGATATATACTTATTGCAATTGCAGGCTTTAGATTTGTGATTACAAAGGTTCAGAGGCAGCTTCCTTATTATCTAACCATCTAACTTAACTCACTTATTACTCTACTTCAAATACAATGTGAAGGGTCTTTTTTCCTTCCTGCTTCTTCCTCCTCTACTCTTTATATATTAGGTGTCATATTCTGTTCTCTTTATGTATCCCTTGATTGACTTTGTGTGCAGTTGATTTAATTTTTCATTTGCTTAGTAATTATTGGTCTATTCCCTTTACTCTGGTTTTATTTTCTCTGTGACGGCTATTTAGCCTTTGGAGTGCTTCCATGTAGAGCAGTCCCTTTAAAATACACTGCAGAAATGGTCTGTGGGAGGTAAATTCCCTCAACTTTTGCTTCTCTGTAAAATTGTTTAATCCCTGCTTCAAATTTAAATGATAATCTTGCCAGATAGAGTATTCTTGGTTTGAGGCCCTTCTGTTTCATTACATGAAATATATCATGCCACTCCCTTCTGGCCCCTAAGGTTTCTGCTGAGAAGTCTGATGATATCCTGATGGGTTTTTCTTTGTACATGATCTTTTTTCTCTGGCTACTTTTATACTCTGTCCTTGTCCTTGCTTGGTCTTTGTCATTTTAATTATTATATGTCTTGGTGTTGTCTTCCTTGGGCTACTTGTGATGGGAGATCACTGCTCTTTCATGACCTGAGAGACTATTTCCTTTCCCAGATTAGGGAAGTTTTTAGCAATTATTTCCTCAAAGAGATTTTCTGTCCCTTTTTCTCTCTTCTTTGGTACCCTTATAATGTGAATATTGTTCTATTTGGATTAATCTCATAGTTCTCTTTTTATTCTTTCATTCCTAGAGATCCTTTTCTTTCACTGTGTATCTTCTTTGTTTTCCTATTCTCTAATTTCTGTTTGTTTTATTCTCTCTTCTACCTCATCTAATCTACTTTTAAATCTCTCCATTGTATTTTTCATTTCTTATATTTTTTAATATAGAGATTTTTATATCTCTTTCTTACAGTCTTCCCTGAGATCTTGAATATTTATCTGTTGCTCCATGAGCATGTTTATGATTTTTATCTTGAAATCTTTATCAAGAAGATTGGTGATTTCAGTTTTACTTAGCCCTCTTTCTAGCATCTTCTGCTGTATTTTTTTGTTTTTACATATTTTTTTTTGCCATTTCATTTTCCTATTGATTCCTATGGAATAACAGCTTTGTGTAGGTGGCACCCTCAAGTGCCCAGAACTCTACTCTCTGGAGCTGCTGCATCACCTGTAGTTATGGTGGGAGTCACAGGTGCGTGGAACCGGTGCCTGCCAGGAAGAAAGCAGCCTTTCCTGCTTCCGGGCTGTGGTTCCTGCCTCCACTGCCAGGGCCATTGTGCCAAATGCACTGGGAGGAACCTTTGCATTAAGTCGCTGTGGCTGCCACTGGCAGGGTCACCCTCTGGCTAACCTGTTGTGATGGCTGGGGCAGCAGGTGTGCAGGACTGGTTCTTGCTGCTTTCCACAGTGGGGGTTCCTCAGGGCTGCACTGCCAGCTTGTGGGATGGAATGTCTGAAGCTCCTAGAGTTCCCAACCTACTGGGCTGAGTGTGCTGGGATGATTTTGTCCACCTGCCCTTTCTCCTGAGCAGTGAGCTCTGTGTAATTTTTGCCCTTTTAGCTGCCCTCTCACTGTTGGGAAGCCTTTCAAAGTACCCACCTTTATTGTGCCCCAGAGGGGCTGTTTGTGGGTACCTGTTCTCCACAAGTGTCAGGAATCTCAGTCTCTCCAACTATTCTGCCTGTCTTAGCTTTCCAACCCTGCTAATCTCTACAGCACTATGTAATGTGGGTTCAGGCTCCCAGAGCAGATCTCCAGGCCTGGGTGTTCAGCAGGCCTGGGCTTCTACTCCCACAACCACTCTGTCTCTCTTCCTCCTGCCTGTGAGCTGGGTGGAGGGATGGCCTGTGTCCTGCTGGATTGTGGCTTTGCTACTTCACCCTTTTCTGTCAGGTCTTCTCCTTTCCCCAGATGTAAGCAGTCTGTTCTGCAGTCTTTGGGTCGCTCTGTCAGGATTAGTTGTATTTGCTGTATTTTTGTGTTATATGTGGTTTTGGGAGGAGGTTTCTGCCTCACTTCTCATGCCACCATCTTATTCCCATCTCTTAAATTGGCCATATCTTCTGAAGACTGTATTTTACAAACATGTTTTATTTAGATAACAAGGAAAAATAAAACACCAGTGTTCCTCTTTTTTAGGCCTTTAATAATGAAATTAAAGATCCAAAAATTCAATGAACCCTCATTGAAGGTGTACATGTTTCCTTCCAGCTGTGGTCAGGGACCTGTGCCCTCTAAGGCTGAGCTGATAAGCAGCAGCCTCTGGCCAGTCGAAACCCTGAGATGTCTGTGTCATTAAAACCAGTTTAGTTGTCCTAAGGAATCAGTGGGCCTGTGTGCATAGCTGGAGAAGGCTGAGGCTTGGCAATATGAGCTGTGTAGCTTCATTGTCTGCTTTAGGGATACTGGGTGCAGTCTAGGAGCAGTAAATGGCACCCCCTTACAGCTCTACACAGCCCTGTGGCAGGAAGTGCTCCTTCAGATATCTTCCCTCACTTCTCACCCTCCCCACTGGCCAGCCTTGGGCCACCGCCATTCCTCAGTTGGATTTCTGTCTCTCATTCCATCCTTTACTCTGTGGCCAGAAACACATCCCTGGTGCCCTTCCCCACCCCCTCAGAATGAAGTTTTGTTTATAGGTATGGTTAAGGCCATTTAGGACCTCTAGGCTTTCCATTTTGTTTATTTCTTATCTTGCTGTGATCCTTACCCCTACCCTCAAACACACTTCCCTGTGTCCTCCCTGAGAGCTAACTACAGAAAAACTTGTAGTCATGGGCTTCCTTTGCCACAGCCCTCTGCACAGGCTGCTCTCTGTGCCAAGAGGGCCTATGTCCTCCTGTTCACTCTTCACCTGGCCCATTCCTGCTCAGTCCTCAGGAGTTGATGTAGAGGTCACTGCTCCAGGAAGCCCTCCCCTCTGTGAGGCTGGGAGCAGTGCCCTTCCCTGTGAGCCTTCAGCCCAGCACAGTGTTTACTGCCCTGGGCTGACCTGTCATCACTCCCACTAGCTGGTGAGCCCTTTGATTCTCTAGCAGAGTCTCCGACATTTGCTTAACATGCAGAACACCTGGGATGGGGGAGGAAGGAAGGGAGGGAGAAATGAGAAAGGAAAGGAAGACGACCGTAAGGACATTCGACTGATGTGAGCTTTGAAGGCAAAGCAGCTGGTTGGGGAACATGGAGGAGTGACACGGCCAGACCGAGCTCGTGGAGCATCCTGAGGGGGCAGCAGCCACAGAGGCTCCGTGTCAGCACTTCAGCCTCAGGACGGGCACCCGGTCCTGGACAGGAAGCTCTGCCACATGCTCACTGTGAGATCATGGGCAAGTCCTCTCACCCAGGAAAAGCCTCATCCTCATCCTTGTAAAACACATGGGTTATGCATCCTCTGGCTTCCTCCCTCAGCCACGAGTTTAGTGAGTGCAGTGATGTCCTATCCACCTGACCACAAGCATCCTGCCTGCCCAAAGCCTCGCCTTGAGTTTTCTGCTCATTTCTTAGTCTGAGGGGCTCGTGATTGGGGAGATGAATAAGCTTCCCAGATCTGAGATTTCATCAATTAAGACTGAAGCTCACTGCAGCCCTTAAAATGGCCAAACGAGCCATAGCAAATGAAAACTGACTGGGAATGATCAGGTGATGTTTTCTAGGTCAGATTCATCAGTTTCTCCATTAATCTGTTCCATCAGCAGCCAGGATACAAGGTTTTCAGGAGCCCAGGAGCAATGGACAGGGGTCCATGCTGGCTTCACCCGGCAGCATCTGACACAGAGAACTGGTCCTCATCTAGCACAAGTGCCCAAGTAGGGAGTTTATGGGCAGAGTGTGGGTTGTCAGGGTTCCGTGCAAGCCAGGGTGGGGGGTAGATGGCCCACCCTTTGCTCAGAGGAGGGGCTCTGCAACGAAGCAAGTGGCTCATTGTATTTAGCTGAAAAGCACAATAAAAGAGAATGAAACTAAACTAAGGCCCCTGCTCTCAGATTATGTTATTTACTCTTGAAAATGTAAGAATAAGGAAAGGGGAAATGCTTGTGAGATAATATTAAGTGAAGGAGTAAGATGCATATCTGTATGTGTAATATGGGTAAAAGCGTGCAAACAAAAGCTAAAATCCCAGAAACATTATGTATAAGGACAAATGATAGCATAGACATCTCTGGTTGGCAGAATCATCATCACTGGAAAAGTCTGTTTTCTCTACTTTCCTGATTTTTCTGAAAAAATGTCTATGTCTCATGTTGTTAAACTATAACTAAGTACTTTTTTATAACAAAATACTTGTATTTTAGTAAGAGAAACGACCCTTAAAGGTCATTTAGTTCAGTAGTTCCCAAACGTGGTTTTGCTGATTACCCAGCTGTCTGCCTCAGCGTCCCCAAGGAAGCTCATTAAGTATGCAAGGGTTCAGGCCACAGCTTGAGAGATCCTGACTTCACAAGCCTGGCCCTGGGCCCAGGAATCTGCGTTCATTAAGTTAAAAATAAAAAAGCTTGCCAACTCATTCCAAAGTGGAGCCGGGGCCGGAGATGCCTTTTCTAGCGCCGTCTGTCCTCTCACTTCGCAGAGTGAGGAAACCAAGGCCCCAGAGACGGAGGTGTCCCCTGCCAGGTATACGATAGAAACAAGACTAGAATTCAGCACCCATTCTGGCGGAGCACAGTAGACTTTGGGTAGTTTGACAAAGAATTTTGAGCCTTGAGAACTCTGCCCCCTCTGTTTCTTGTCATTGTTTGGTGTGGCTTTCCAAAGGCCAGCCCTTCTGCAAGGGCCTGACCCAGTAGACTGCCTAACAATGCTTACTGGAGTCTAAGGGGCCTTCTTGTGACCTTTCATGAGCAAAGGCATCCTGCCTTTTGGAATTGAAATGTTAATATGGAGGAAGTGGATAAAAGGGCTCTGACTCTGCCCCCCTTCCCTCAGGGCCGGCATTAGAATGTCTGTTTATTTTGGCCTTGTTGAGGGGAAGTGGAATTGCTCATCTTCCTTTGACAGCAACGTTGGTGAGTCTAAATGGGATGCTTCTGGCCAGACCTCCCCTCAGTCAGTGGGGGGCTAACCTTCAGCCTAGGAATGGAGCAGAAAGGGCAGGAGCAGCAGAGTGGGGGAGTGGTGGGGGAGAGGGGGACGGGCCTTGGGGGCACAGCAGGAGTCAGAGCTGCACGCTAACGGCTACACCCTACCGGCATGCAGGCCATTCTGGAGGGTCCTCCCCAGCGGAGAATAAAGCTGCCTTCTTCCTCGTGCATTTCTCATTGAAAGACAAGTCACTGGAGGTGATGGGTGTCAAATTGTGTTTTTCTGTCTCCTGTGCAAACAGGGGCACCTGGCTGGTGCTTCCTTCCCCTCTCCTGCAGCATAAGCAGCCCCGGCCCCACTGTGTACAGACTATCCGGGGGTCTAGAGATCAGCTGGTGTCCTGACCAGAGGTTAACTCAAGTTACTTCAAAGGAAAAATGGGTTTAAGGTCTGGAGCAGGGGAAGAAAAGCCGACAGGAAGCAGGCAGTTCTTGATCCCAACAATAACAATGACCCTGATAACAATAATAATAGCTAGTGTGGCAACACAGGGTTCCCTTTCATCCTCAGGTCTTCCTTCTTCCTCCTCCTCCTTGGGGAAGAGGGTGTCTGTGAGAAAGCACACTGTAAAGCTAAGAGGCTTCGCTGAAAGGACCACAGGGCTCTGAGGGGCGTCCACACTGAGGGCTTTAAAGACCCACTGTAGACAGCCAGGAGGGGGCTCGAAGTAACCCAGAGCATTTGTGGCACCTCTTGGATGGAGAGAGAATCCTGAGGAGAGAACCGAGACTTGGATCAACAGGATAAAAAGACAGACAAGACTTAAGGGCAGGGGAAGTGGGGAACAGGCCAGGAAGGTGTCCTGGACAGCCCTCAAGGGCACACTTTATCAGGGAACAGTTAAGAAACATTTCGCACCACCATTTGCATTCAGTGTGTTTAATCTACTTTTCTTTTTGGTGGTGGGCATCCGCCTGCCATTTCAGACCCTGCAGACAAAACAATACCATGTGAGTCACCTAGTCCTTTAATATTTACTTAAAATTGGTTCATATTCCAAACACAAGTGACATAGGAAAATCAAAACTTGTATTAGCGCCTGCAGCATCACCAGCGAGTCAGCCGGACATTGCTGGGGAGCTCAGCACTGCACCTGAAACTCTCCTGCGTCCTTTGAATGAACTGTCACTTTACTGCTGGCATCTCACAGCAGCAACCAAAAACCTGAGACCACCAAATGCTAGTCAGAAGCAGAAGGAATGCATTCGTTGCTGGTGTGAATATAAATGCAACAGCCACTTTGGGGGACAGTTTGGCAACGCCTTTTGAAGCTAAAGATAGGATCCATCAATCATGCTCCAGGATATCTACCCAGTTCAGTTCAAAACTTAGTTCCATAGAAAAACCTGCACGTGAACGTCTGTGGAAGCTTTATTCATCATCACCAAAAACTAGAGTTGATCAAGCTGTCTTTCAATGGATGAATGGGTGACCAAACTAAGGCAGCACAGGACGGAGGACGAATTTGTGAGAGATGCATTACTACAGGAAAGGAGAAAGCACACCTTAAGCACATGAGGCCAGCCATCACCGGAATCTGAAGGATGTCAGTCCCATCAGAGGGCTGAGCACGGTCAGCCTACGTGGGGAGAGCCCTCTGTCCTGCCTGGAAAGCAGCTTAATGCACCCGGTAAACTCTCTATTTCTACATATTCCAAAAGTCAGAGAAAGGGACTTGTTACCTTCCTGAGGTATTGTCCAGGCCTCATCTGCTTCTTGTTGTATATTTTATCTTCCCATCTGTAGCAGGAAGGTGGAATAACCAACGGCTTGGAAGATTCCATAAGGCCAACCACTCAGTTCAGTTTCAACTCACCCAACACTTGTCAACACCTGTTACCCAAACCAGTTTCGGTCTCACTGGGTCCCTGTCTCTCCCACTGGCCAGAGTCACACTTGGGATTTAAGGAACCCAAATATGCTCTGCACGGATTGGATTCAGCTTTATTATTAGGCAGAGGTAAGAGATCAGTATCTGCTGACAGGAACCAGAAAGCAGGTGGGATGGAGGTATTAGGACTTGGCAGTAGAAAAGGTCTAAAGCTCAAACAGGATGCATAAAGTTGAGGTTGGAGGACACTTTGGATCAAGGGCAACGTGTGGGCTTCAAATAAAGAATGTGAATTTCTGAAAACAAACCTGACCAACTTTCTGCTTGCTAATGTGTTACTTGGGCTCTAGAGACTGAAAGAATGTTTATCTTGATGATTTTAAGGGACTTGCTCAGGGTTACCAAGGAAATCCGTTGTAGGTCTAAGTCAAGGACCCAAGGGTCTGCTCCCACCCAGGGGTCTTCCACGCAGGCTCTGTGACTGCTAACCTCACTTCCTGACATGAAAGCAGTCTCGCAGTTGGGCTCCTTCAGGTTGTGATGGATGAACGGATGGCGGAATTGAAAAAGCCTTGGGTTGAAAAGAAGAGTCAGAGAACTGTGAAGGATGAAGGAAAGAGAGCTTGCTTGGGTTTGAGAAAGAAAAGACTGGAGCCTTCGGGGAGGGAGCGGGGCTCCTGGGGGTGGACCGAACCTAAGGAGCGTCCTAGGAATCACTCGGAGGCCTGGCAGGAGGCCTGGCAGGAGGCCAGCCTGAAAGGCTTAGGGGCAGCTGCAGGCTGCTGCCTGGGCGCGAGTTGCCAGCTGGGTCAGTTCACTTGCTCACTGCTAGTGACAGACCGCATGAGGCTTCAGGGATGCATTTATTACACACCAGCTCAGGTTAGGTGCTCTGCATTCCTTCTGGCCCAAATTGACTTTATATTTTCTGACATATTTTTTTTTAAGAAACAAACTGCCTTCCAAGTTCAGTTTTCAACACTCATATTTTTTTCTGCCGCTAGCAGACCTGATGTGAGTGGCTGAGTATGAATCACCACAAAATTGATAGAACGGATTATTTTCTCTGAAAGAGGAAGGAAGACCAGGACCAAATTATAAATCCCTAAGTTGGTATGTTTATACAGTCATATCTACTAGGGATATGTATAAAATATTTAGATCAATTGTAGGATAAAAAAGATCATTGGTAGAAATGTGGAGTGTAGCTCTTTACAGAAAGACTTCATTTCTCAATCAGCTATGGATGGGAGCTTGTCTAAATCACACCAGCTCACTGAAAATATCTTCAGATGAGTCTTACATCCCAAGAAAAAGAGAAGACTACCAGAAGTGAGACTCCTGGCCACACAGTGTAGATCAAATCTCACTGGATGGAAAGTGGAGACCTGGGTCCTGGACCCAGAAAAACAGGTTTTTGTCCCTGTTTTCTTCCCTGTGAAAGTGGCTGGGTTTCTGAGGTGTTTTTGGAGGCACAGTGACAAGTCAAAGGGCGGGAAGGGAAGTCAGCCTGCTCTGGAAATCAGAGAGACCTTACAAGATGGAAATGCAGAACCGCGGAGAGTGAGTTCACACGAGTAAGGAAGAAACACATCTTAGGCTGAGGTGACAGCGAAGGTCAACAGCTGGTATCTTGCCTTGGTCACAGGACACTAACTAGGAAGCTGTTGGCAGGACTGGCCATGGAATAAATATGAAGAAGAGGAAATTATTTATCAACGATCTCCATCATCCTGTCCACAGCCTCTGTCGCCTCCCTCAGGAAGGCTACTGAAGCTAAGGAAACCTATAATTTAGGCCCTGGAAGGGCCTAGAAATGTGTTCACAGTCTCATATGTTTATGTGAATTTGAAGAGGAGAAGATATTTGAACCACAGCTGGTTGGGGCCGCTGTCTCTTGCCATGCTCAGTTCTCTTCTGTCAGTTTCCTCTTGTTCTGGTTGGTGCAGGAGTATCTGTGAAAATTCTGCCTCGGACTAAAGAGAAGTTGACTTCTGCACACATTTTGTTTGGGTGTAGTGGGTATGTTTACGGGACGTGCCATCACGTCAGTGTACAGTTACTGCTGGCCGCCTGGTGTCGGGCTGGCCTCCACTCCCCTGGCCCGACAGCAAAGACGCCGGCTGTCAGCAGAGCACGTGCCTCAGGGCTCTGGCGCTGAAGTTCATGAAGGGTGGACGAGAAACGAGGTTTAAAATAGGAGCTGGACGGCAATCCGGGACAACTTCATCTCAAATTCTAAGTGGAAGAATTGGTTTTCATTGACACCTGGTCAGAAGGGAAGTTCTCTCCTTCCAGGAGTATTCCTAAAATGCAACTGTAGTTACACCATACATGACTTCCTTTTCTGAACGGAATTGTGTGGAAGCATTTAACTGCATGCCTCTGTTTGCGGGGCACTAGCCTGACGCAGTGCAACAAGCTGTGAGGGTCTCTGGGTGTGAAGTCATGTTTTATGTATTCCTGCTATAATAAAAGTCTCTTTTTTAAACCAACTCTGCTAGAAGACTGAATTGTCCTTCTCCGCTTGCTATAAAAAATTATGCAGCTGTATTGAGCATACAGACAAAAACTGAAAAATAATTGCTAAAGAGGTATGTCAGCCAGGTAATAAAACTAGTATCACTTTCCTAGATTGTTGTCATATTTTTTAACTTTGTGATTTATTTGGATGTTTTCCCTCATTCTAAACAAATATTCCCTTTCATATCTAATCTTATGTTTATTAATTTTTTCTTAGACAAGTCCCTTCAAATTCTATAAGGCCAATCCCCTGAGACCTGGGCTGGCCAGTACCCCCAGACTGAGCTTTCTGTATGTTCCGTTTACCCCCAGCTCACCCCCTCTTCTCCAGAAGATATTGCTGAGAACCTTCATAACCGTTTCACCATGAAATTCTAAAAAAAAAATCAAATTGAATTCAAAAGTCTGGCTTCTGCCTTCCTACGCTCTCCAGTTTCCTCTTTGCTTTTCCCATTTCATTCCTTCATTCTCCATTCCTCTGCTCCACCCTTTCCCCCTCCTGCAGGGGTGTTTTTCCTCTCGGCTGTCTGTGTCTCACACTAACGTGACTCAACAGTGGATCAGAAGCTTGCAGAGGGCCCTAAAGCCTGACTCGGCACGTCTCCAAGGGGACCCCACAAACACTGATGCTCGCTGGGCACCACCTTCCCACTCTTCGGGTACTTCTCTTTCTAGAGCTCTGTGGCGGGCACCCTTCCCTCCGCCACCTCTCAGTCTTCCTTGCAAACTGACTCATGTTATGCAGGCAGCAGGTGGGCAGCAGTGGGCTCAGGGAAGACTGGCGTTTTCACATCCCCCCGGGGTGAGTGATTTAAGCTGGCCAGGTAACCCCAGTTGTCAGAACTGGTGTTTGTGCTGGATGTGGGTGTGTGACCCAGTCTGGCCAGTGAGATGGAGGGACATCTGCTGGGGACTCCGCTTTCACAATAAAAGAACTTTGCAGGAGGAAGGTCCCCTTTGCTACCCCTGCCCTTACTGCCTGCCTGGGATGCTGTTACATAAGAATACATTGCTTAAAGTGTCAGTGATCAGGCAGGGTAGACACGGAGCCTGACATTGCTCATCCTCTGAATCAGCCCTGGAGTCCTCGTTTCCAGACTTCGTGTCTGTGTTGTAAACAACACATATCCGGACTGATTTACACCATTTTCACTCTGGATTTTGTAGTTGTTACTTGTAGCCCAGAGTCATCCTAAAAGATCAAAGTACCTGGCACAGATTCTTGTATTAGACCAAAGCCACCCCTACTGTGGCCTAGTTCTTTGTCTATCAGTTCAGAGAAACTTCTTCCCATTTAGCAAACTAGCTACCCTGGTGATGCACCTAGGAAACTGCTGAAATGTTGCATGTTGGACCTTAGCACAGAGACAGGTGCCAAAAGAGGCCGTTTCATTAAGAAAAACGGTGGGAAGATGCAAGCTGCTGGTAAGCTTCTGGCCACTTCTTTCAGCCTTCAGCAAGATCTTACAGCACATAAGTTCAGGCTTTACTGGACGCTTAGAGCAGAGAGAGAAGACAATGCAGCTTTACTAAAAGGAGGCCCTTTTTGCTCAGGTCCTAAAATCCAAGTTGAATGCAAACCCAGTCATTTGGAGATGCTAAGATCAGAAAGGCTGAATTCTACACCCCAAGCTAAAGTTAGACCTAGAAGAGGCAGAAGATTCAGAGAGAGAGATAATACCGGGGAAGAGAGGCCTGTTGCCCTACGCCTCTTCCCACCACCTTTCCGTAAGTATTGCCTGGCTGACAGGGGGGCCTACGCGGTGGGAAGATGCATCCAGGATGATGTCGGGGTCAAGGACAGCATTTCTGTGGCTGCTTTTGCAAATGGCGACATAGGTTTGAACTGATTCAAAGTGAGCAAGTTGAACTTTAGGCTGGCGGATGAACACAGCACAGTGGCAGAGACGATGTCTAATTTGAGGTACTTTGAGAGCCCACTGAATTTCCTAGATGCGAACAGACTGGAGACGACTAAGTTTACAAGAGACCTCTGTTGCCAAAGAAAGCCCTGGGCTGGCTGACAATAGCCTCCATGTCTAAATCCTAAGCAATCCCTTGGCCTTGGAAGCTGTTACATCAGGAAGTGACCTGCAAAAGCTGTGCCTCCCCAAAAGGAGCATGTATCATCCCCTGGCACACGTCGGGGGTGGCCACGGAGGGAACCAGACAGCAGCACTGTCCCAGAGATGGAATCAAGACAGGCCAACGTGGTGGCCAATGATTCATTCCACTGCCTGGACGGAAGGTTCTTGCAAGTGTTGTCCAGTAGTGCGTATACTGGTGACCACTGTGTGTTGTTTCTTTTCTCTCCTTTCTAAATGGTAAGTGTTATAACTATTAATCCATTCAAAAATTGTCTTTTAACTATAGGCAGAGATACACTTTCTGTGAAGTGAATGAAGTTTCTGTGTCAGGGGCCCTCCCCTTCCCTTCCGGCCCCTTCCTTAACATTCAGTGTGTTGTTCTTGGGGTCACAGGAGAGACAGGACACAGAGCTGCAGGCACAGAGCACTGTCCAGCCTGGAGTTTTACCCCCCACACTGGTGGGGTGCTGATGCTTCAGGAAGCGTCAGTGGGCTATCAGCTCGCCCCTCTATCTGCCTGGGGCCCAGGTACACCTTGATCTTGCTGGACTACTTTTCAGCATCTGGCCCTGTGCTGGTTAATTTTCTGTCAACTTGGCAAGGCCATGATACCCAGACATTCATTTTTCAAACATCAGTATAAATGTTTCTGTAAAGGTATTTTTAGATGCAATTAATATTATAATCAGTAGATTCTGAGTAAGGTATATCCTCCTCCATAATGTGGGTACAACTGATCTAATTAGCTGGCTGCCTTGAGAAAAAAGACAGTTCCCCCAAGGAGGAGGAATTTCTGCCCAAGCTCTGACATTAACTCCTCTCTGGGTCTTAAACCTGCCGGCTTACCCTGCAAATTTTGGATGTGCAGGCCCTCCACGATTATGTGACAACTCATTAAAATAAATCTCTCTCCCTCCCAACATACACTTCCTATTGGTTCTGTTTCTCCGAAGAACCCTGATAAAGTAAGTGTCTGTCTTTAACCCAAAGGAGAAATATGTGATCTAGAGGTTGCTCTGCTCCTGTCTTGGAGGCCAAGATGGCCCAGGACTCCTCCCTGCCTGGCCGGCCCCCTCACCTCAGGTCTGGAGGAACTGGAGGCGCTGAGGACCGGGCTGAACCGGCTGCCGCAGGAGCTGTGGTCTGGACCTGTGTCATGTGAGAGCAAAGGGCTGGCAGCCTGGGGTTCACCTGCAAGCAGAAAGAACGGCCTGAATAAGAAAATGCAGAAGGAGTTATAACTGTGGCATTACAAATAAGAAGACATGTGAAGTTGAAAGAAATTTTCTCAACTTTCAATAATAAAAAACAAAGGCTGCATTATCTTTCTATTTTTCTATAGAAATAGGAATTATGAAATCATTGCTGTATGAAGAGGTGATGAAAAAAATACAGGAAAAAAATATAGGGAAAGAGATGAGTCAGGCAATGAATAAATATGTTCATTAAACTAGTATATTCTTTCCTTTTTTTGATATTTGGGCTATATGTCACTTTTTAAATTTTGTAATTTCTTGTGCTTTCTCATTCTAAGCAAAGATTCCCTCTGTGTACCTGATTCTGTACTTTAATTTGGTATTTTTCTTAAACATGGCCTCCAAATTGTGTAAGCTTCAGGCCCCACCAAGTGCAAATCTTCACCTGGTCCTAGGTCACCAGACCATCAGGTCTGAAGGGAAGGACTGTCAGCACCCAGGGATCTTGGAGCTTGGGTTGGACACACATCAGCTGGATAAGACTCCCGAGTGTGAGTTTTTCACACATGTGTCAGACTGTTGAAATATGTGTATGGGAAGACAGTGTATATATATATGTTGGGGAACCAAAGAGATGATGGTGATGAACACACACCATTGTTTGCTTACTCAGCAGCCACTTCCCTTCTTTTCCTTCTGGACATAATCCCAATTTGTTCAGTTTCTCACCTTTCCTCCCAAGGACACATGGAAAACCGGCCCCATCTTGGAGCTGTGG
Organism: Manis javanica; assembly: GCF_040802235.1. Classification (NCBI taxonomy): domain Eukaryota; kingdom Metazoa; phylum Chordata; class Mammalia; order Pholidota; family Manidae; genus Manis; species Manis javanica. Next base: position 84,136,939 of record NC_133169.1, on the reverse strand, counting down.
GTGGATACTAATTAGTACCAAGTTCATGGCGTGCCCTTGGCTATTGCTATGGCTCAGGAGGTTCAGGAGAGGGCACATGGGTTGACTGTCCAGCCTTCCAATCCAGAATGACGGTAGACTTCTCTCTTCTTCGGGAATAGCCGCTGGCAGGCATCATGGAGCCAGGAGAGGGGCTGGCCTTAGCGTGGCTGATGCTGTGGACAGCAGTTCAGAGGGATGAAAAAACCAGGGCTCTTCTGTGATATGGCTGAATCCCTTTTCTTACCTCCTGACTTTCTGTTATGCAAGATCAGTATTTTCCTTTTCTCTACTGTTGCCTGGAGCTGACTATGTCTTGAATTTAAAAGCATCTTAACTCATACAGTGTATGGCTTGAATTCATTGAATAAAGGTTCTTGTCAGCTTGTTTTCTTCAAACTAAACCATTCAGGGATTTTACAATATTTTCTCAGCACATTAAGCTAAATTAGACTCTATTACACTACAACACCATTTCTGAAAGCACACACATTTCTCCGTGTCTTGATACTCCTTGGTGTAATGCCATAGTTTGTTTTACATGCCATCCTTTTGGTCTTTGAATAACTAATACTCCAATTGTCATTTCTAATAGTTAAACTGCTACAAACTTTAAAACTTACTTGACAGAAAAACATGTATTTGCTTTCTGAAAAAAATACTCACATCTCTATTTTTAACTGTTTTTTACTAATCTAGAGAAAAGAAAATAGCAGGTTTTATCACTGTTTCTATAAATACACTAGGGGTAAGACTGCATGTTGTAAGAGATTTAAACAGCTTGCCCTGAATCTAATGTCCAGTTTTCCATTAATTGTTTCTGTAAGATGCAAGCTGGCAAATTTTATAAAGTTACCATGCTCCCAGATAATCTGGGACAGAAACAGGGGGCTGAAGACCAGAATGGCAAAGGGGGTGATGCGAAGGATGTGTGGAAGCAAACTGCTTTCCTCATAATCATGGCTGAGCCGTCAAGATCCGGATCAGATTCCTCAGAGGTTATGGAATCCAGGCTCCTGTCTGGCTAAACGAGCCAGGAAAGGTAGCATATCAGTTTCCTCCTTGAAAACTGCCAGGGACAGTCCCTTGTCTCAATAGCATCCAGCTCTAGGGTTGTACACTGAGGGCCAAGGGACTGTCTCACTTGTCCTTGAAGTTTCTTCCTCTTTCACTAACCCTTTTATTGTTTTCTTTTGTTCCACCAACTCCCACATCAGTAATGGACAAGAAGTGATTCCAAAAAACCGTTCATGTAAGGCAGGAGGGAAGGAACCGTTATTCTCTCTCTCTAGACTAAGCAAAGGGGGAAGGCTCAGATGAGGTTGTTTTCTTCCTAATTTCTCATTTATTTCATAGATGGTCACAAGATTGGCTTCTCCTTTGGATGTACTTGTATATTCTGCTTTTTATGCTTATTATTTTGGTTAATGTTTGTCCTGCATATTAACTATTTTAAATTTGAAAGCATTTTTCAAATCTGCATAAGGGTCTATCATAAGCATTTATCATTATTCATTTAAACATCATCCCAAACTTCAGCTATTAAAAACAGATGTTGCAATGCACACATGGGCACAAATCTTTGCCTGGATTTCTATTTTCCTAACATAGACCCCAGAAAACGCAACTGCTACTTCACAAGAGGTAGGAGTTCCATAGCATATTGGTTACAGCTGCAGGTTCTAGAGTCACAGTTAGGGACCTGAAGCTCAGCCTAGCCATTTTTTAATGAATGACTTTAGGCACGTAAATCATTTCTCCAAGCCTCAGTTTCCTGAAGACAGAGATGAAATAAGTCTGTACACACAGAGTGGTTATTAGAATTAAATGAAATGATGCATGTGTTAGTAGAGTCTTTGACATATAAGCAGCACTCAGTAAAAGTGATAGATGGACTATTACAGCAGAAATATTACAGCAGGAAAACAGTAACAAAATACATATCTTGAGAATTTGAGAAATGCAGCGGAATAGAAAGAAAATGTCAATCAACCATATTAATTTAACTTTTCCCATGTTGACGCACTTCAAGTTTTTAATTAGTCAAGTAATATATGAATCTGCTCTTCCTTATAAAAATTACATTTCAGATCATTATAAAGCCAAGGTGTAACTCCCAATCTTAGCACAATAACAAGTTCCGTTCTGTTTCCTTTCCAAAATCACCTTTGTTCCAGCAATGTGACTGCCGGCCTCTGAGTCAGTGCTGTCATCCCCAGACCCTAAGGGACTCGCCCCAGGCCTCACAACCACCAATCACGCCCAAATGCCCAGGTGCCGGCTGCCTTCCGCTTTGCTTGGACTTGTGTTTTGCGCTCTCGGACCATTTCTTCCCATTCTAGCACTGAAGCACATTCTCTCAGTTCTTCCCATGAGTAAATGGCTCTACGCTTCTATAACAGTTTGAAGGAACTGGGAGCTGTTAGTCAAGGCGTTGCAAAGGACTGTGTGCTGCATCCCTGTCACGAGGCCTCCCACAGGGAATACTCTCTTCGTTCAATTAAGCATAGTTCACGGGCCGACCTTCAGTCTTACAGGTTCAGGAGCCTGACCTTGCTGGAGTCTCCAGGAACTGCTTACATCCTTCCAGCTCTTACAGCCTGAAGCAGTTTCCTAGGGCCAGCTGTAAAATTCACAGTGAAAACTATCCCCCTCCCTGGGCCATGCCCAGTGCTGTCACTGCCCAAAAGAGAGAAACGTAGGAATCCAAATTTAAGTTAGAAGTTGCTTGTATACATGAAATCAAGATGAAAGGCTCTTAGAACATATTGACTCATCTCTTTCCAGGAAGGTGATACCAACCTAGAATTTCTCTGGTTGTAAATCATTGCCTCTCACCAACACTGGTTATCACTGGTATTTTTGGTTAACTCGCAGGCAAACATCCATTCTTATTGCTATCAAGTGACCTTCTGAATGCTCTTCCATCTGGATCATGTCAATTGACGTAACTGCCCACCAGCGCTTTATCGAGGGAGAGTTCACTGGCATCCCTAAAGCTGAATTCATAGAGAATCTCTGCCTGGGAAAAATATGCAAATTTTTCTGATTTTGATTTAAAACACTAGGTTGTAATCCTTCCCAAAGTGCACGCACATCTTAAAAGATGAGATCACAGAGCTTCACTGCGCTAACCTTTACACAGCCATAAATACTTCAGTTATAGCAGGAGCCACTACTATTTGCTGGGACCATTTAAAACATTAGGGCTTGGGAATAGAAAAGAGAGAAGTAGAAGAAAAGTTTTTATAGTGAAGACTTGGAAGGAAGGACAAAAACCCTGAAGGTTAACAGAGGTTATACTCTGACACCTGTTGGGAAGAGAAGAAGAGAAAGGTGGGTGTGCAAATTTCTAGACAGATGCTGCCAGATGGGCTTGGGCTCAGGGCTCAGCCACTGGGCCTGCCACAAGATTGGGAGCTAAGGGTTCAGAAGTCTGAGCCATCTAATCAAAAAAGGCTTAACCATTTGGATTGAAAATCAAATAGGGAAAAATAACACAATTTCTGACAAAGCAAATGAATTTCCCAGTATTCTTTTGAAGCTTCTAGTAAGGGTAATACTAAATTTTTTCTCATAGTATGTAAATTAATTGTATAGTATCAATTTCTATTCATTTAAAATATATTAAATGCAGTTGGTAGTCTTTTAATTGGGTTGGTCAGATTTGTTTTCCACTGATGAATATGAAAATTTTATAGGTGTGTGCATAGGGATTTTCTGTGGCTTGGTCCTCTTAATCTATTTTTCCTGTGGCCATAAGATTTTCAACTACACGTCTTCCTTCCACCATGAAGGTTTTTAGAGAAGGGTCTGCGTATGGTGCATTGATTTGGGATAACCATGTCTTTCTTCCTTGTGATGTGGTTTCACTCGTGTAAGCATCAGCTGTTGAGAATCCAGTCAGCACAGCACAACAGTGTGTTTCCATTTTTCTCTTAGGAGCCTTTAGAAGCCATCAGATTTACAGCTGCCTGTAAAAGACACCTTTGGGTAGATCTTTGGGGACTTCATCTTGGCCTCTAATCATTTGACTTGTTCGATTTCCACACTCTGTAACTCTCTTTCCACTTGTCAATTTTCTAGCCCCTTTCTGTGCACCCCCTGCCCCTGAAACACCCTCCTGTCTGTAGTCATTTCAAAGACAGCCACACCAACAGAGCGCTCTCCCTGGCACCATCACGGCTCCGCTCTCCCACCTTCCGGCCTCATCCAGCCCTGCCCGCATCCGGCCTTGCTGTCTGAATTCTCTGATCCCAAGTCACCGCGCAGCACTGGAGAAAGTCCCACAGCAAAGCGAGTAAGTTCATGAGCTTGAGCATCAGACTGCTATGACTTCAATTAAAAAGTGGGTATTTATTAGTTACGCAACCCTAGACCACTTAGCCCAACAGAATTTGTTTCCTCATCTATCAGATGTAATAAAAGCATCTACTTAGAATGTTAAGCTAAGTGTTGGGCATACAGTTGGTGATTAATAAACAGAAACTGTTATTACTGTCACACGAGGATGGTGATGAACCAGGCGCTCTACTGGGCTCTGTATTATGCCATTTCATCTTTACAACAATTCTTTGAAGGCGATGGTGTCTTGATTTTATAGACCAGGAAGATGAGGCTCCCAGGTGACTGAAGAGGGGTTACTCTAGGAAGTAGTGTCGCTGGGTCACACTGTAGGAATCCAAAGCCCATTTTCTTTCTCACAGAACACACTGGGACCTCAGTGTACATTTTAAAGGAAATACAATGTTCCTAAATTCCCACTTACTGAGCTCCATACCAGGAGTTGTGCTACCCATTTCCCCTGCATCATCTCACTGAATCCTCACAAAACCTCTCCAACTATTAATACGATTGGTAATCACACACATAGCTTTAGAGAGGCCATTTATGAGTCCAGTGAGAACTTTAGGCACAAGTTAAAGTGCTTTTCCTTTCCAAACAGAGGAAAGTTCTAGCAGCTGCTGGTGCCACTTGACCCTTCCTCATGACTGATAGACAACCAGATGCTGCAATTGCTACTTTCATTTTTTTCTTTTCCTGGGCTTTGCTGCCACCTTAGTTTGTGCTGCTTTCCCATCCCCCTCAAGCTGGAGCACTTTGAATTACTGCCACTCAGACGCCAACATTTCAGTGGTAAGACAGTGCTATTAGAATAAAATTAACAGTGTGTCAACAGTGATGCATAATGGAAGGATTTCTGGTGTTTTCTGGTTAGATATTGTATTCTGTTTCATTGTGGGATTCAAATTAACTCATAAATATTGGATGTTATATGATAAATATCCCTTCTAAATAAAGAACAGAGGATGCTTCCTGAGTGCCAAATAGATGAGATTTATGTACCTGCGCGGGAGCATCCTGCACTGAAGCTTTCCTCGGTGCCATGACTAACTCACAGCAAATTCTCAGCACGGCAAGGAGGCAGCAATCCTGACTTCACAAATTCTCTAATATAAGTTAGGTGGGGTCTTAATGGAACACTAAGCTGGGCGGACAAAAGTCCATTGGCATGAGGGACTGAGAACCCTCGTGGGAAAGCATGCATACAAGGGAAAGCGGAGCTGGGAGCTCCATCAGTCACAGAGCTCTGTTACCTGAGTGGGGTGCTCCCCTGTCACTTGATGTCTCGAGTTGACCTTCATCCCCAGGCACTCATGTCTCGGTTTTAAGGAGAGAGGACACTCTCTGCAAATGCTACAAGTGTTATATTGCTGAAATAAAACAAAATAACCCCAAATGGAGAGTCCCTTTAGGACAATGTAGTACCATAAGGAGTAGAGACATGCTGCCCCACATCAACCCAGACGACCACATGGTTCTGGCACCTTGCACTCTGGGATGGTGCAGGCATTCCCCACGTGAGTTGGTAGAGGTGGCAGCAGTGGATTGTGAGAAGTGTGTTTAATGGAAAAGTAGAGGCATACCTGTCAGGGGATGGCAGAGAGGTCTGGACAAAGCAGTGGTATTCACTAGGTTGGTGGTACCCAGTCGAATGGGTAGTTAACTACAGTGACTGACTGAACTTGCCTGTGAGCACATGAGACCCCCCTGGTACTCCCAGAAATGATGTCAGGAACTTTACAGGAGGTTGTAGCAAGGAAAGAAAGAGCCTAGTAAGGTTAGCTTGTTACTACAACCAAGACTCCATGCACAGGTGACCAAGCAAGGACTGGCTCTCAGGTTATAAAATTATAGTGTTAGTTATAGAAGTGTGTGCCACAAAACAGTTTAAAGACCTAACCATAAGACCTGAAACTGTAAAACTCTTAGAAGAAAACAAGGGGAAACCTTCATGACATTAGATTTGCAATGATTTCTTGGATATGACACCAAAAAGCTCAGGGAACAAAAATAAAACTAGGTAAACTGGACTCCATCAAATTTAAAAACTTCTGTGCATCAAAGGACAAACTTAACAGTGAAAAGGCAACCTATGGAACGGAAGAAAATATTTGCAAATCATATAGCTAATAAGGAGTTAGTATTATATAAAGAACTCTTTCAACTCAACAACAACAAACAATCTAATTAAGAAATGGGCAAAGTGTTTGAGTAGAAATTTCTCCAAAGATATACAGGCCAGCCAACATATGCAAAGATGTTCAACATCACGAATACTAGAGAAATGCAAATTGAAACCAAATAAGGTCTCACCTCATATCCATTAGGATGGCTACTATAGAAAAAGAAATGGAAAATAACAAGGGTTAGCTAGGATGTGGAGAAACTGGAATCCTTGGGCATTGTTGTTTGGAATATAAAATGCTATGAAAAGCAGAAGAGCCGTTCCTCAGAAATTTAAAAAAAAATTATTGTATGATCCAGCAATTCCACTTCTGGACGTACACCCCAAAGAATTGAAAGCAGGGTGTCAAGATACCTGTTCACCCAAAATGTGGAAGCAACCAATGTGTCCATCAGTGAGTGAGGGTATAAACACAGTGTGATGCATACATACAATGGAATATAATTCAGCCTTAAAAAGGAATAAAATTCTGACACATACTACAACATGGATGAACCTTGAGGGCATTATGCTACGTGAAATAAGTCAGTTATAAGAAGATAAATACTTTTATGATTCTAATTATATGAATAGATATCTAATGTGAGGTGCCTAGAGTAGTCAAATTCATAGAGACAGAAAGTAGATGGTAGACGGGTGCTGGGTGGAAGGGAAAATGGAGTTGTTCAATGGGTAGAGTTTCAGTTTGGGAAGACGAAAGAGTCCTGGAGATCAGATGCACAACAATGTGAATAGACTTAATACCGAACTATGCACCTAAAAATGGTTCAGACGGTAAATTATATGTTATGTGTATTTTACCACAATTTTAAAAAGTTTGCCAATTTGAAGGTATTATTTGGACACTAAGCTTTCTTCACTGCCCTGTGAGGTCAGGGTGGTAAGGCACCAGCTCCTTCCCTCACCTTACCCAAACTCTCCTGAACACCTAGCTTGGTCTCCAAGAGTCTGGTTAGGGGAGTGCCAATGGTTTATCACAGGGCTTGTCAACTGGGGGAGGCTGACAATGTTTCAGACATTTCTGGTTTTGTGAGCAAGGAGATAGATATTCCTGGTGTCCGCTGGTGAGAGGCCGGTGGTGCTGGTAAGCACCCTGCACCTGCGTCAGACAGTCTCCCAGAACGGAAGCGACCTGTCCTATCTCCTGCAGGCTTTCACCTAGGTTTTAACGTGCCCCTGGGAAGATGTCTCCCAAGCATCCTGTTTTGTTTTGTCCTCAGTGAATATGCCCTCGATCAGCCATCATCTTTCATCAATCTTCAAAGAGCTGAAACCCGAGAGGAAAGAAAGGAAAAAGCTGTTATCTCGGCAGGCATAAAGTGATGCGTCCTCGCTACGTGTGACAACTTCATCCACACATCCAGACTGCCTGGTCACCCACTCGGCTTCATCACACAGATGTCATCTGTCCCTGTATGAAATCCTCACACTAACCTTTCTGCACGTTAGAGGAAGCCATGGCTCCCTGCTGAAGGGCTGTCTGGAAAGAAGCTGGGTTGAATCGACTATTTCGTTCACAAGGGGAAGTATTAGTGTAACAACAGCAACGAAAAATGCTGTTTTCCCTGGCGAGTGTGCAAGTTCTCAAATCCAGGGTATCACTATGGGCAGCCAATTAAATTCCTGCTCTTTCGGGGACTCGTGGGTAGGCAGAAACTAAGGGGCATGTTTGCATCAGAATAAACTATTTTCCAAAGAAGTGAAAACCCAACAATTGGGGCCTAGACATAAGAGGTCCCTTTCTTTTTTGCTGTCATAAGGTAATGAGAAATGTCATGATTTTGCTCAAAGAGACAAAGCAGAATGACAAAGTAGGCATCTACACTCAAGAACGGAAGGGTCTTTCAGCTGAGATCCATTGCTAAACTGATAGCGTTCCCTGAAGATGGGGTGAAGAGGGAAAATAATTCCAGGCGCTTGGGTCCAAGTGTCCTCAGCATCTCCCAACCGCAGAACTAAGATGGGCAATGAGAGGAAGGAATAAGCACACCGTCTGCCTGCAAGAACAGGATGGTATGGATGGCAAAGATAACCATTGAGGCTGGGGTGTAAACAGCACGAAGAATACGCTCTTGTCCTTCACAGAGGGGAAACATAATAACTCTGATGCCTAGCGCCAATTCCCAAAGACCACAGTCAAAAAAAAAAAGTGTGCCAATGTGAAGGCATTATTTGGAAACTCGACTTTCTTCACTGCTCTGTGAGGTCAGGGTGGTAAGGCACCAGCTCCTTCCCTCTTCGAGCATTGATCATGCTGGCCAGTGTTTTCTTCTAACAGAATAGAGGACTTCCGAGGCTTTTTTCTCAGTGGCATAACAGCATTTGCAATATCCCCTCTCAACTGTCAGCTGCTCAGTTCCAAAGGTCCCTTCACAGAGGAAGGCAGAAGAGGCCCAGTTCCATTTTCACCTGTTCTACTTGCAAATGGCCACAGTTTGATAGTGCCAGCCGGCTTTGGGCTGGCTCAGTCCCAGTGTGGGAGGTGAAGAGACTGTGTATGTGCACCACCTTCTCCAGACCCTGAAGGGTGCAAGGGCTCCCAAGTCTATAGACCGGTGCTAAGTGGGCATGTCACAGGCATCAGAAGATCGTTTCCTCAACCAGAAAGTACCCTTAACGAAGTCTCAGAAAACGTATCTGTGGCCTCCAAATGGCATGGCTTCTAACTCTGTAGCTTCTGATCACTAATTACTTAAATAATTTTACCAGGTGTCAGAGATGGCACAGCTCTTAATAAGAATGTCAAAGAAAAGGACATATCTTAAAATTGGTAGCTTTGGGATTTAGGTGGATTCAAACTTGGTCTGTAAATAGGTATTTATAAAATACAAATATTAATTTCTTAACTTGTAATGAGACAAAACTATTAGGCAGAATGTCAACATGAACAACATATTTTCTCCTAGTTAATGAGCAATTAGGAAATCAAGTTCTTATACATTCGGTGGCCAGAAGATCATTAGTGAGAAGAGAGAGATGGTGCGTCTGCTCAGTGCGACCAGGCTCGGCAACAGTGCTCCTGGAGAAGAAGGTTGGCAGGAACCACCTGCAACAGGACCAGCTGAGGAGCCTCAACCAGGCAGATTCCTGCGCCCTGTGCCACAACCCAAATTAACGAGCCTGAATCTTTGGGATGGGGCCCAGGAATCTGCACTTTTTTTTGTTTTGTTTTGAGAGGGCATCTCTCATATTTATTGATCAAATGGTTGTTAATAACAATAAAATTCTGTGTAGGGGGGTCAATGCTCAATGCACAATCATTAATCCATCTCAAGCCTAATTCTCGTCAGTCTCCAATCTTCTGAAGCATAACGAACAAGTTCTTACATGGTGAACGAATTCTTACATGGTGAATAAGTTCTTACATGGTGAACAGTGCAAGGGCATTCATCACAGAAACTTTCGGTTTTGATCACGCATTATGAACTATAAACAATCAGGTCAAATATGAATATTCGTTTGATTTTTATACTTGATTTATATGTGGATCCCACATTTCTCCCTTTATTATTATTATTTTTTTATTTTTAATAAAATGCTGAAGTGGTAGGTAGATGCAAGATAAAGTTAGAAAACATAGTTTAGTGTTGTAAGAGAGCAATTGTAGATGATCAGGTGTGTGCTTGTAGACTATGTGCTAATCCGAGCTAGACAAGGGCAATAAAACATCCACGGATGCAGAAGCTTTCTCTCAAAACAGGGGGGGTGAGGTTCTGAGCCTCACCTCTGTTGATCCCCAATTTCTCACCTGATGGCCCCCCTGCGACTGTGCCTGTCTTAGGTTGTTCCTCCCTTGAGGAATCTTACCCGTCTCTGGCTAACCAGTCATCTTCCGGGGCCATACAGGGAAATGTAAAGTTGGTAAGTGAGAGAGAAGCCATATTGTTTGAAAAGGTTAGCTTTTTACTTCTTTGCAGATTTATGCCCTGTGGCTTCTATGCCCAGCACTTGTCTCAAGGTATCTTTACCACCTGGAGGAATTATGATACTCGGTAAATTCGATATGAAGCACGAATTCTATTTAAGGGTTGTAATTAGGAAGGAAGAAGAAAAGCTATAGAAGTAGCATATGGAAGGAAACATGGCAGGATTGATTATTTCTTTGACATATCTTCTTGTAGAGTACCTTAAGCATGTATAGGTTTTAAACTACTAACTAACGTGCGCACACATATTAACATAATAGGAATATGATGACATAAACAAAGCAAATCTATAATTACCATCCATCTCCAGTGAAGCCAAGAAAACCATTTAGGCACCCTAGGCATTTGTGAAAATTTGTCTATGATATGATGGATATTGTCCAACTGTACTTGAACAGTCTGAGAGAAATCAGACAAATTAAAGCAGCCCATTTCTGGGATCTGTTCACATCCCATATGTTCTTTTAACCATAGATAGTCTATAGTCATGAGATTTTGGAGTGCTACAACTTGCACCCCTCCCAACTCCTGGTTGAGTTCCAACAGTACAGATCCGGTCAAATTCATTGTCTCACTGTATGCACATGCCAGCCTAGACACCTCCCTCCTCATTCCTATGGCAAGTCCAGGAGACGGTGGGCTGGATGCAGCCACAACCGCAGCATCGTCCAGATCCCTGTGGAGGCTTTTTGATGGTCATCCCCCGGCATGAGTCCTCCAGAGAGTGCTGATGCCGGAAGCTCCTCCTCATATCGTATCTTAGTTCATTTTCTGGGTATCCAAACTAGGCCTTGATCTTCTGCATAGAAACAAACAGACCCTTTGCCCACACTTTGACATGCCCTCTATACCACTGTGCAGAACTCATTGGAGGTCAGCACACAGTAACTGCTTTTTTTTTTTTTTATTAAGAGAAAGGCATATTATCAGAAAAAGAGTACCTCCGTAGCTGATCATCTGACACCCTTTAAGTGATCAACATTAAGGATATTTAAAGCATGTGTTAATCTTTGATTTACCAATAGTTTTATCCTATCAAGGAGTAATCCCCCTTTTCTTTCTTTCTTTTTTTTTAAATCTTTAATCCATACCTACATGAAGAATACTATGTTTACTATGCTCTCCCCTATATCAGGTCCCCCCTAAAAACCACATTACGGTTACTGTCCATCAGCTTAGCAAAATGTTGTAGAACCACTACTTGTCCTCTCTGTGTTGTACAGCCCTCCCTCCCCTTTCTCCCTCCCCACCATACATGCTAATCTTAATCAAAGAATACAATCAGCAGAACAAAAAGGCATCCTACAGTATGGGAGAATATATTTGTAAAGGGCTTATCTGATAAGGAGTTAACATCCAAAATATATGAAGAAATCATATGCCTCAACACCCGAAAAATAATAACCCAATTAACAAATGGGAAGAAAACCTAAACAGACACTTCTCCAAAGAAGAAATACAAATGGCCAACAGGCACATGAATAGGTGCTCCACATCACTAAATATCAGGGAAATGAAAATTAAAACCACAATGAGATATTACCTCATACTAATTAGAATGGCCAGTATCCAAAAGACAAGAAATGACAAATGTTGGTGAGGATACAGAGAAATTGGAACCCTCCTACACTGTTGGAGGCAATGCAAATTGGCATAACTGCTGTGGAAAGCAGTATGGAAGCTCCTCAAAAAAACTAAAATTAGAAATACCATTCAATGTAGTAATTCCACTTCTAGGAATTTACCCAAAGAAAACAAAATCCCTGATTTGAAAAGATACATGCACCCCTGTTTGTCACCACACTATTTGCAATAGCCAAGAAATGGAAGCAATCTAAGTGTCCACCAATAGATGAATGGATAAAGAAAATGTGGTACATATACACAATGGAATATTATTTAGCCATAGAAGAAAAGAGGGGTGGATCTAGGGGGTATTATGCTCAGTGAAATAAGCCAGGCAGAGAAAGACAAATACCATATGATTCACTTATTTGTGGAGTATAAAAACAAAGCAAAACAGAATGAACAAAACAGCAGTAGACTCATAGACACTGGTAAGTCACCAGTCATTACCAAGGGGGAGGGGTTGCGGTGGGTGGGTGGGGAGGGTGAGGGGGATAAAAGGGGCACAACAATTCACAATCACAATATAAGGTGGTCACAGGGATGGTAGTACAGCATGGAGAAAATGGTTCTGTAACATCTTTCTACATTGATAGTAACTGCACTAGAGGGGGTGAGGATTTAATAATATGGGTAACTGCTGAACCACTGTGTTGAATATCTGGAACCAATGTAAGATTGTTTATCAAGTGATAATTCAATTTAAAAAAAAAGATTTGGCAGATGAAATATGATCCTGAATAGAAAGTCACTATGTTATAAAGATGTTAATTCTCTTTGCATTATTTTATAATTTTCATGTAATTCTAAAAAAGAATAGAATTTGGGGGAACATTTAAACATGATTTTAAAGCCCATACATAAAAATGAAGAAACCAAAAAAAGTTTGAAAAATTACAATGAAGTTGGGCTGTACTGCCAGAAAATAATATCTATTAAAGAGTTACAATGACTAAAGTGGTATGATACTCGTATAGAGAGAGAACAGGGACCCAGTTTTTCCATCTTTCCCTCTGTCAACCTCTGCACACTGTCCCTTCCCCTCCATGCATGTCCCCTCATGGTCAACTCTACAGGTGCAGCGACTCTGCGCATCCCCTTCTACTTCAAGAATCAGAACAATGGACATTTTCCCCCCTGTGTCCCTTAATCAAAGAGGAATCCATCCCTTAGAAGCTGCCATAAAACCATCCTTTCAGGTTCTATTGGCCAGAACTGTGTCATGTACCTACAACTAACCTAAACACTGGAAAGGTATGTAGAATTACCACCACCAGCTTAGAGTAGCTAAGGTTTATCCCCTGAGTCTGAATTAAGTCTTGTATGCTACTGGTGGAGTATAAACTGATGCGAACTTCCCAGGCAAAATACATCAAAATATTAGAACTACATTTATCTTTTAACCCACAATTCTATTTGTTCCTGAAGAAATACTCTTCAATGGGCTCACAGATGTAGCTAGAAGGCTGTTCATCACTTAGAATAAAATAAATTAAAAAAATCAGAAATAAGCCACATAAATAAGTACAAAATAATATGGATTAGAGAACTAAGAATATCCATTACAAGATAGGATACTTTGGAACCATCAAAATTACGTTTTATATACAGCTATTTATATGGAAACATATTGATGTTCTATTAAGGAAAGAAACAATGCTAAAATAGTGTCCCATATTTAAAAAATATATGTGAAGTCTGGAAGGCAATATACCAATATCTTAATAATGAGTGACCTATGAGTGGTGTAATTACAGTAAATTTAACTTTTTCATATATTTTGGGGGCATTTTCTAAAATTTTCTATAAAGACATTATTTTATAATTAAAATGGCAATAACATAAAAAAGGAAAAGTACTCCACTTTGTTATATTGTCTCTTTCCTTGTACAGCTGAAATGACGGAATGGGCAATCTGTCAGCCTGGGATGTTTGCCTCCATGAAGAGTCTGGTCCGGCTCTGAGCTGCCTGGCTCCTGGTGCTAGAAGCGTGCGGAGGGACAGAAGTCCACCAGAGCACGCCGCGTGCGTGAGCAGGAAGGCTCCTGCTACCCCAAGCTGGGGGGCACCATCATTGCCTCAGTGGATGGTTCCTCCCTCATCAACCTCATTCTGTTGTTAAAATGCAATGGTCCTGGGGGAGGTCACTAAGGAGATGTGACCCCCAGCTGACCTGTGAGCTAGACCCCAGCAGTAGGAGGCTTCTCACCCCTCCCCTGTCCTTGGAACTAGCATTCTACTCACCTTCCCTGCTTCCAGAGGTGGCCACAAGGGCACCACACTGAGACAGTGAGCTGGTGTTACGACCGTTTGAATGGTATTTGTGGGTGAGCCCCACCAGGCCTCCATATACACTTTAAAGGTTCTGGTGGGTGGGTGCAGGAAGCTACTTGTCTTGTGGCTGCCCAAGACAGGGCTCCTAAGTAAGCTCTGGCTTATTAAATTGCCTCCTGCCCACTGGGAGTGGCCTGCCTCTTTGTTCCATTGGGTAGGGGGGCCAGTTTCAGATTCTAAACTGACAAATAAGAAAGTGGCTTTGTGTTATTTTTAAATGGAAATTTAAATAGATGTGCTTGCTTGTCTTGAGAACCAGTTGGCATCAAGAGGAAGGGAAAGAGTCTATGCAGAGGTCTAGCAATTCTGTTCCACCATTAGCGAGTACAAATGCCCACCCCCTTCACCCTCCTCTCCGTGGGAAGTTGGGGACCAGGGTTCCTCTACTGTAGACTCGCTCTGGAAGAGTTTCAGTAACAGCTGTAATAATGACAATTTACGCCACTGTGCATTCACTGTGCCGCTTTGCTAAATTCTTTGCACATTTTACTGCATTTAATCCACATAATTATCTCAAATAAGTGATGCTATTTTTATGCTCTTTTCACTGAAAAGGAATCTGGTAACTGTTTTAAGGTCATAGGGCTGAGAAGTAGCAGAGGCCACAGGATAGCCTTATCTGTCTGACAAGCTGTCCAACTCCTTACTGTTTTGCTCCTTAAACTCAGGAGAAGGGGTTTAGGGTCATGATACGTGGCTGAAGGGCAAGGCCAGAGAAGGTACATTATCTGTTCCTATATACCTCCCAGGAAACATGCATAAGGTGAGAGCTCGTAGTGAAAAACAGAGCCTTTATGTAAGAGGGGAAGGTGTTCATATTTGGGTGGGTGTGTCTGTTTAAAGCACTGGGCCTTTTTCATTTGGGTGAAGCACACAAACATCTTACTTGGCATTGGGATCTTGGAAGGAAAAGCAAATCAAATTGCAGCTACATTTCTCAAATTCAATGGGACAGTCTTCTCATTTTAAGCATCCTGGTTTGCAACTCACAGCCATTGATTCATCAAGTTCTGGGACTGTCACTCTATAGCCATGGGTTTTTCATGTGCTCCTATATTTATAGGAACACATCAACTCCCACACCAGGACTTATCACTTTAAATTGTTTGGGTCCAGGATAGGTGAATGAATAAGCCTTAACAAACATGGGTAGGCTGTTTCTGCTCTCCTGGGCACATTGCATTTGGTAGAGGTTTCCATATTGAATGTTAGGCCTAGGAACAACTTAGGCATGGAAGTCACCATGGCCACCATTCATGCAACAGATTTTGTTGAACACCTACTATTAAACAGAAACAAATAATATAAGATTGACTTTCTTATAATGTCCCTATCTCCTTATCGTATATATATTATATATCCTCATCTATTATATATAAAATATGTAGGATATTTTTATACATTCCTCAACTTCCAATTTTCTTTATATGACTATTAACTTAGTGTTCTGTAAGTATGACTTAGGGAAACATCTTTCCAAATTCCCTCAAAACTGGTCCAGATAGCATTCATATAAATAAAAGGCTATAATAAACATTTATATTTTAGGATGGAAGGGTTTTCACTCATTGTCTCATGATAGCTACTTAGGGCACAAATCCTTAATTATCATCATTTGTTACTGCTCAGAGACCTTGTTGTGTCATCAGCTGTCCACACACGCCTGGCATCTCCAGAGCCCCCTGTGTTATACTGGGTGTAGGATCTGCTGTGAATAAACAATTGTCTGTCATTGCTATTACGTTTAATTTATTTTCAGTTCTGAAAGTCACCAAATATTTAAAAAGCAATGTGTTCCCTTCTTCTTTCTACAATTCATCCATTTTTTAATGAAGAAAACGTTTAGAAAAGACAGTTTACTGAAGAGGAAAAGCCAATAAATGTGTGAAAATGTTTAAAGATACATAAATCTAAAGACTGAGGTACCAACTTCATATTTTAATTTAGCGAGTATTTTTAAATGGCTATACCACAGTTGACAACAGTGAGGGGAAACTGGAATTCACCTGACAGGAGTATAAATTGGTCTAGAACTTCTGATGGAAAATTCGACAAGATACAACAAAAGCCGTTAAAAAAACGTGCATCTTCTTTGATGCCAAATTTCTGCATCTAGAAGTTTTTATGAGAACACAGTAGCAATATGTACACGTACATATGTTTCAAGATCTTGATCAAAATGCCATTTAGGATATTTAAAAAGTGGAAATAAGTTTCAAACAACTGATGAAGTTAGCTTTGACACTACACAGTTATTAATTAGGTAGGTAATTGGGTAGAATAATCCTTATGGATATGGAAAACATTCATAATATTTTACTCAGTGAAAAAAGGCTATAAAATACGGTGCATGTTATTATCCCATGTGACTGTATGTAACATTGTATGGGGTGTCTAAATAGAGAGTAGGTGCAGGGAGAGACAGACTGGACAAGCAGACGTCAGAACACCCCTGTGGCTCTCTGCCTGCATCCAGTGGCACTAGAGGCAACTCAAGAATTGCCTGAGGAAAGAGAGAAGGCCAAAAATGTCACTTTATGGCACAGTCTTCTGTGTTAAAATCTCCAATTGTTCTGTGACTTCAGTGATCCAGTCATGCCTATGGAAAGCTGATATTTAATTTCCTGTAAGTGTAAATGCAAATATGTGTTCACACAATTCCTGATGTCAGTCAGGGTCTCAGTCAATAACAGTCTGTGAGACTAACCAGCCCCCTCACTGAAGCCCTTTGTATTATTTTATAAAAACTACCTTGTAAAAAATACTTAATATAGCCTGAGCTCAGGGCTAAGCACCTAAGGTATAAATCATATAATCCTTTCACTAACCCTATGACCTAGCTGCAATCAATCCCCTCATTGTTGAAAACCCCAAGCTTGAGAGAGATTAAGAAGCTTGCCCAGGTCACAAAGCCTGTTTGTACCAAAGCAGGAATTGAGACCCAGCTCTGTGGAGCTCTACACTAATGGACATCACTCCTCTGTGACGCAGCCTTCCACCCCCAGGTCTGCTATCAGAGTGCAGGGGACCTTCAGGACAGCTGTCCCAGCCCTTCAGCTCTGTCACTGTCCCCAAAGGGCAACGGCTTCCTCCGTTTCTTCTGGCTGACTGGATACTTTATTACAGATAATCTAATAAGTATCTACTGAACAAAAAAGAAAAGGGATGTATCTGCCCCAAATTCTTTAGGTATGTGTTTATAAGAACATGCATTTTGGCAACAGGAAAGAGGCCCAATGGAGCTGATGTGTTTCGCATAAAAATCATTATTCTTGTACCTTGGAGCAAAAAGCAAATATTGGTTTATATGTCACTTAAAGAGCCTTAGGGGAGAAATGGGCATGGAAACTATTTGCTTCCTAAATATAAAGCTTAACTCACAAAGCCCGGCTGAAATAAAGATGGCACAGTGAAATAAGTCTGGGGTAAACATCTCTGAGTTGACTTAGGAGAAACCGAGGGAGCCTAGAAGAGTTGGTCAAATTGTCCAGTAATCTGGTGGATGGTTGCCTGAGGCCTGATACATCGCTCTTCACTTAGCCGGCCTGCCTTGCAGTGAGAGGTTATTAAACCAGGTGGCGGCAAACAGTGATCTGGGCGGGCTGCCCACAAAGCCAATGCACATTGCCCTCTGGCATTCACATGCTCGGAACTGCTGTGGGACCTGGTTTAAAATGATACAAGAAGAGCAGCCTTGCTTTCTGCATAGCACGTGACCCTGGCAAATCTACAGTTGTTCACTTTCCTGAGGTTGTGTTGTGCTTGTACCAGAACCACCAGTCTAAAGCTCAGAAGGTCCCGAGTCCTGGTACTTCTCTGAAGAGCCCACAGCTTTGGGGAACAGATTTCTGGCCGAATTCTGTGGGGACCCCCAGACTTGAAAACCCCTCTGTCCTCGCATCGCTAGGTCCTGTAGCCCTTTGCTTTGTCTTGTCTTTTTACACCCGTACCTCATGCTGCTGAGGGCTGACATTTTGGTCCCTATTCTATGATCAGCAAAGGGAAGGCATGTAAGATGGTGTAACAGAATTTTCCAGTTCCTGCCCAAATCTGTTGTCTACTGGGAGCAAATGTAGCCAGCTGATCACAGAATTGGCAAAGAAAGGCAGGCTAAACTGATGCTTTGCTTCCATCTCTGACAATCCCGGGAAGAATTCCCAAATAGCGCCATTTATAAAAGAACCAGAAAATGACCCTTTCCTGACATAGTTTGTAGCTTGTCAGGAAATCCATATGTGTCATTCCAAAAATCACTTAATACATTTTACTTTCCTCCTTAATGATGCTGTTTGGGTAAATTAGATTTTAGAAATATGAGTGCTTTAAACACTCTAAGGTGATTTTATATGTATGTTTCTGTGGCTGCTGTTATAAATAATGCTGTGTTAATTTTTATGGCTTTAAAAACATCTTTATTCAACTATGCTATTGATCGATAATGGCCCAGGGAAGCAATTTGAATTATACTGAGAAAAACTGGAATGGGATTTTAAAAACTTCAATTCATTTTTCCTATGGATTGTGGAGATATAAAATACATATTCTATAAGACTTTGATAAAAAGGATTGATTTTCAATTAGTCAGAACAATAGAAGAAAATAAGGGTGCACACCTCAGAATGCAAAGGATGAACTGAGTAAGCAAATTAAGCTCTGACTAACCTTACCAAGATGTTTAACCTGCACCCTAGGTTTCTCATCAGTAAAATGAGAATAACAGTTGCTACTACATGAAGATGCAGAACTAAAAAGGGGGACCTGGCACATGTTATGTGCGCCCTAAATGCTCACCATCACCATTGTTGTTATTGATTTGTGAGCTCACAGACAATACTGAATCCAGGAAGATGGGAATGTGCTATGCAAACTCACCTCGTTCGAGGGTCAGGACGGGGAGGCAAGACCTATATTCTGATGGTGGATTGATGCATCTCATGACCACATATTGCACATCTAGTCTCAGAGAAGTGTTCTGCAAACATGT
Organism: Manis javanica; assembly: GCF_040802235.1. NCBI lineage: Eukaryota > Metazoa > Chordata > Mammalia > Pholidota > Manidae > Manis > Manis javanica. Next base: position 84,117,522 of record NC_133169.1, on the reverse strand, counting down.
AACTCCAGTCACGAGGGTCTGGGTAAAGTCACGGTCTGCTTATCAAAGTTACACACCTCTACCTGAAGCTATGCCCACCTTGCAGGTAGTACACTGACTGGTATTGAAAAGTCAGATAAGTGACTGAATTGGGCCTCTGGTCACCCATCTGTCACTGGATACAGACGGAGAGAAGAGCTTACTCTGGAAAATACAATTTATAAACAGGCACCCAAGGCTCTCGAAACTCTGCCATTGATGTTTTGATCCAAGTTATTTCCTCTTCAAGAAAAATCCTGGTCCTTGCACATGTGAAGTCTCATCAACTTTCTTCATTTGCCATTCATTCATCTGCCAGTTTACTGAGGTTTTCCTTTATGTGAGTGTCTTGCCAATGGGTTTCAGCCCCGGGCAAGTTCACTATGGATTCAGTGTGACTGAAGAAATTAACAGCAAATTGTTCTTGGGGTAAAAGGATTACACCCAACTTTATTTCCAGGCGGCAGGTCAGTCACTAGAATTCCATTCACTCAGAGCAAGTCTGCATGCAGCAAGCCGGCCTCTGCCTCTGGTCCCCTCTGTCTGCACAGCCGTCATCTGGACACCTCTGTCCACACAGCCATCCTCTGGGCCTCTGTCCTTAGCGCTGCCACCACTCCAGCCTCTGCTCTGCTCTCCTGCAGCCTTGTAGCCGTGCCACTGTGTTGCACCCAGAGCACTGGGCGGAGCTCTTTATATAGAGTCAACAGCCGTGTATAGCCCACAGGTGTGCAGTGAGCTAGTCAACCAGGGCCAGGAGAGAAGCCTGGCCACAGGAACTCTCATTTTATCCACAGTGAGGTAGACAGCTAATTGTGGGACCATGGGCTTATGGTGATCCAGAGTGAGTGTCAAGAAGGAGTCATCTGGGGGAGCAGGGGATACTTCATTACACTATTCCTTCCAGAGGTGTTGTAAGGTGCTCACTTTCAGAATCATTGGTTCCTCTTATGCCCATAACCACATGCAGTTCCTTATGACTATGATGGGTCAGGGTCACATCCCTCCATTCTGTGAAGTTAAACAACAGGTGTTCTTGTAAGATAGCCTTTTTCATTTCTCAAGTGCAATGTCTAGCTGGGTATGGCATCATCTTACCAGGAATTGACTGTTTTTTGCAGGCAGGACTTTGAAGGCCTGTCAGTTCACACCATGTGACTAACTGCAGAGGTTGAATAAAAATAGTTGCATATATCTTCCTGCTTGTGGGGATGTGGTGACATACAACCCATACACAGAAACCACGAGGTTCGTGAGATGGGAGCAGGGTGTTGGTATGAGGACACAGACTGGCATAGTCATTAAGCCAATCACAACTAATTGATAATGGTGGCACCGATGGCTTCATCATCCTTGAATGAAACATTTCCGGACATCCTCAGGAAATGATGACAATGCTTGTCCTTTAAAAGTCTAATTTTTTTGCATAAAAATATTTATCACACAGTTTGTGGAGCTAGAGAGCAATTTTTAAAAGGAAAAGAGATTTTAAAAGATGTGAAGTGAAATTTTGAAGCTTATATTCATCCTGACCTGGGGGCTGATTGAAACACTGAATCCCTGTTTGGCAAGAATATACCTGGTGACTCATCTTGTAAGGATGCTGATTAACTCTATTCATGTGTAGCAAATGAGGGATACATATCACCAGGTGAGTCAAATCACTAATGACTCATGCAAATAACCCTGTAGAGAGACTGAAGCGTTGAAGAGGGCATTTAAATAGGCAGGCCCGTCAGCACCCAGGATTCTGTGTGTTTGGCAAAGTCTCCTCACTGGTGTTTTTAGTCATAAATTACTTTTTACAAAACCAGCCCTTTTCTTTGCTAAAAGGATGGTCACCATAACTTGGAATTGGCCTCGTGTAACAGCAAATCTGGAAAATCACTAAGTAATGCATATGGAGCCCTTAGCAAGAGGCTGGAGTAATAAGCATTTGATGCATTGCAAGGGAATGGTGGTCTTATTTACTTTTTATTACTATCCCCACTTCACACGTGTCACTCATGCCAACAGAGCCTCTACAGATATATTATGAGAATAAAGGATTTAGTAGAATTATTGTTTATCCAAATGGTAGATGTGAGAAAGTGAAAATCATGGAATGAGAACTGGGGAATCAGAGAAGGAGTCAACAGTCACAGTCACTTGGTGTGCTGTGAGGGTGACATGTCAGAGCTCGCAGGGAAATACGGGAAGCTGGTGTGCACCTGGCTGTCAACACGTGGCCACAAAGGTGAGTTCTTGGAGAGGTCTGGGAAACTCTCTGCCTCTGTGGAATTGGCTAGTCCTTGGGATTCGCCACCTGCAGCCCACAGCCAAGCACCTGGTAGTGAGCCTGAGGCTGCTGGTTGGCAAACACGGATGAACTGCAGGGGCACCAGGAGGCCAGCATAGGGCGGCGGGACTCATCAGGAGCCTCCAGTCGGGTTCGTGGCTGAGCGCTCCTCCTCCGAGAGTGAGGCCTCTGCTTCACACCCACTTCCCAAATCTCACACAAGCCCCTCTCCGGGCCGTGCTCAGGACTGTGTGGGGAAGGAAGTCCTGGGAGATGTTCCCTGCCTGACTTACCTGAGGGTTTCAGCCCCAGACACTATGCATTTGGTAAGACTGAGAAATGACAACGGACTGTTCTTGAGGTGAAGGGGTTTATCCCTGGCTTTATCCTAGCAGCAGTAGGTCAAACACAAAGATGACGTCTGTATCCAGCAGCCTGCAGGTTTGTAGTCCACCTCCATCTCTGTTTTGGGCAGAGCTCTTTACATAGTGACTCAGTCAATAATAGCTTATTGCCTGCAGGTGTGGAAGCAGTGGCCCAGCAGCAGGCCACTTACATTAAGTAGTTTGGGGTCAGGTGAGGATCCTGGCCATGGGAATGTCCATTTTCCCCACACTGCCTTAGACAGGAGAAGCAGTGCCACATGAACAATGTCTGTCTTAGAGTCATGATGGTCACACATGAGCTCTGGAATCGGGCTGCTCATTCTGGACATGGTTCTCCCACTTACCAGCTCTGTGACTTTGACAGTTTTTTAACTTCATGAAGCCTCAGTTCTTCATCTGGAAAATGGAGGTAACAGATGGATCTCACAAGGCTGTTGGGATGATTAAATGAAATCAGACATGTCAGAGACTTCATTCAGGCATAATAGCATCAGCATTACACAATCTGCCTTTACCTTTATCTGCAAGGGCATAAAACCCAGTGTGGCCTCTGGGCTCAGTGCCCAGAATTGGCCAGAACCATGGTCATAGCTAGAATAGTCCGTCACCCAGTCTGCTCCAAATTCAGTCTTCGACAAAATGCCATGGTCTGCAGGAGAATGTATTTTATCCTTTTCTTCTAAGCATGAGCCCTAGCCAGTAAATTACATGAGGAAATGTGCTTGGATGCCAAGAAAACCTTCGGCTTAGCTGTGGGCTAACTTAGAGTGACATATGGAAGAACTGGAGATGACTCTAAATACACTGTTTGACTTGAGGGATGTCACAGAGAGACTGATTCACTGTCAAGCTAGACACGAGGAAACTGTTTTTAACATTGTGAGATATTTCTGATGATGTCTAGCTATTCGATCCTCTTCAACAGCCACATCTGAACACATATTGTGTGTGTGTGTGTGTGCTTAATTAAGAGTTCCTATTTATTGAATAAGTATTAAGTGGCAGGCCCCATGTAAGGAAGTAACCATTTAATGAAATGTCATCATTAAAAATTAAAATTTAAAGTTATTTCCATGTATGGGACAAATAAGACATAGCTCTTCCCTTAAAAAGCTCACAATCTAACAGACTGAGGCAGGAGGTAGATGATGAGACATATTTTATAAGTAGTAGAAACACATTGTTGGGGGCCCCAGATGGAGAGGGCACACATTCAAGTTTTTAAGTGTCACCCCACATGTCATCTTCTCAAAAAGGCCCTGCCCAGACTAAAGGAGTCCTCCACCCTGGGTCCCAGGGCCCTGTTTGATTTTCCTTATAGCTGTTGCCTTAACTGGCAATTTAAGATATCTTTTTCTTCACCAGTATCTCCTTTAACTGGAAGGTAAACTCCACAAGATAAGAGAATTTATTTCATTTGATGCTAGTTCTTCAGGGACTAAGATAGTGCTTGTTACTTAAGAGATGCTCAATAAATATCTGTTAAATGAATGTTTAGTTGACAGGGTCAGAGAAGGCTTTGTAAAAGGAGTAGTCGTGTGCCGCTGCAGTCACGTTCATTCAAAACGTGTCTTGAGAAAGGAAGGATTACAACAAGTAAGGTTTGAAGTTAGAGTAGAGGGGTGATTAAGGGAGAAAGGAACAGGGTGAATCCAAGTTCAGACGTGGTTATCTCAATTCTCAAGGAAACAGAAGTGTCAGAATACATGCATATCTTAAAGGAAGGTATGAATGCACGTGTTAGTTTAAAGGAAATGTGACTAATGCATGCTATGATTGAAAGGAAAGCTGAGTTGGATGTCAGGAACGCACTGGCCTGTAGACAGAGTCAGTCTCCTTGGGGGACTCACACAGGTGACCACAAGGTACCACGCTGCCACATGAGGTATGGGAGCTCTCTGATGGGAACAAATTCTTCCAACTAGAGAGTGACAATTTACTTACTGCCCGTAGCAGAAGCTGTTAAGCCTCTCCAACTATCCAGTGATCAAGCACCCTTTGGGGGATCATGTGACTAATTCCTGACTCTAAGGGCTCCGCTGCTTCTAGTTCTAGGCATTTAAGAATGGGAGTGCATTCCCCTTGGTCCCTCTCTCTGCCACACATGAGCATAGTCAACAAAAGACTCCCAGCTGGTGGAGTAGCAGGATGGCAGAGGCCCGGGCCCCTGAGTCACTGCCTGGAGGAGAGTCACTCAAGCAAGTCCCTGATCCACATGAGACTGATGTAAGTGAGGGATAAACCTTCCTTGCAAGCCTAAGATTTGGGGTTTTTATTTCACTTCAGCATAGGAAAGACGAGTCATCCCAACTAAGTAACTCTTTAAAAAATTCACCATTTTTATATTTTGTTTCTCTTTTGGGGTTAGCTCAGCTTTGATGAAATCTTCATATATACTATAATCATAATGAGCTACCACTTAAACAACTTATCCAATTAAAATAATGACCCTGCTTTAAAGCTACTGTTCACATTCAATTGGAACTTTACAATATAATATGAGTAATATACAGTATTGACTTGATCAACATTTCCCATAATAATAGAGTCAGTAGACTTCTCTTTAGGGAGTGAAATGTAAAACATGGATTATTTTAAGGTTTACAGAATCTGATTTGGGTAAGGTCTGTCAAATTCCTCTACATTTCTGACCACCTCCTATGATATCTCTATTGATTCTTATTTCAATTTCTGGCCAATCTAAACAATTCAGCTCAGTGAATTATCAAGTTTGACGGGAGGAGGGAGGTGAGGAGTTCAGTACGGCAGGAACTGGTATGAAATTCAGGGCCCCGTCTACCCCAGGGAGCACCACCTAGCCGAATGCTATGTCAAAAATGATTTCTTGAGAGCAACTCCCCGAGATGCCTTGCATAAGCGCTCCAGGGTGTGCTGCAGTTTCGAAAGTTACCTCCTGTAGTTGTACAGTTTGGTGACAATGTGAGAAATGTAGCAATAATCCAAAATCCATGGTGAATTGTAAATGCCAACCACCTCAAATATAAAGATCAAATTATACCATGGTCTTTGAGTAGAACAAACATTTCTTTAGAGAAAGACAGAGGCTGACTAATGCACATACTGGAGTATCATCTTCTGCAAATGGGGTACCATCTGACCTCAGACCCTCTGATTCACTTCCGTTGTGTGCCTTTGCGTTCACATTTACAGTGATTTCCAAATAACTGGCCAATTATTCTGGATACTGGTTCAATAATTGCAGAAGTATTTAAGATTGAAATAAGAAAATTAGATGAATATAAAAATTTATATTCACTTAAACCTCAGTTATTCTCCTCAGGGTTTAGGTAAACAAAGCTCTGACTCCCAGAGTCCAAAGATCCTTCTGATAATGCATTTTTCAATGAATGGGTGTGTGTTTAATCCATACTCACTAATGAAAACTTGGACAAAATAGAAAAGAAAGTATATGGGGAAGAAAAGCCACTCAGGATCCTGCCATCCAAAGCTACTTACTGAACATTTTCTTGTATATTTTACAGAATTAAGATTATATACAAAAATATTACATGGTGAATAAAATTTGAAAAATTTTTTCACAATATGTGCTTTCCCCAAAATCATTAAAACACCTTTAAAAATGTTCTTAAATGCTGCTTTACATTCCATACTATAACTGTCAGTATTTTCCTAATCCCACATATCATTATGATTGTATATTTAGATTATTTTTTAAAGTATAGCTTATTCACTGTTACAAATAGTTCATTAGATATCATCATATTTACGCATGAAAATATATTCTGTGTTTTAAATGACTAACCTACGATATCTTCCTAGAAGTGAATACTGAACACTGGGTCAGAGGATATAGTGCTTTTTTGAAATATATTGTTGGCCATACCAATATATTTCTGAATATAAAAGTACTTGTGGGAAATTCTAGTAACCCATGCTCTACCTACCATAATAGATAATGTGTTTGCTTTTTTAAATGATACGTATATCTCTTTTTATATGCAAATAAAAACTCAAATATACCTGGTATTATGACTAAGTAATTTCATTTATATTAAAATATTTTGGTGCCCTCTCTAAATGCCCAGGGTTGGGGCAGGTAGAGAGGAAGCTAAATGTCCAGTCCCAAGGAGAGGATGGGCTTTGCACATTCCAGACAGGGGACAGCATGGGTGGACCGTGCCGGCTGTGTTTAAAGCAACCTGCTTTGAGCCCGCCGCCCGGCTCCCTCTGCCAGTCAACGCTCTCCTCTCAAAGCCTCATCAGAAACAGTCTGTCACTTCACTTCCAAATGCATTCTGCCCAGCAGGACTGGCTCCTCTCCAGACACCATCCACTTCACAGAAATCAATGTGGCGGTGGTTGCCCATTCTAAGAATAATCACTTTAAAGACTCCTTGAATATATAAAATCAATAACCGAGGAAGTCATTGCAATCCGTATAATTAAATCACTCCCAAGTACCCTCACTTTTTCTCTAAACAATTGTGGTAAGAGTCTAAACTGACAGCATCTCCACAGGGGGCCTCATCTGAGCGCCAGAAGGGCCAGGGCTTGATTCAGACTCATCCTGTTCCCGTGGTGTCCGGGCTTTTGACCTCAGACGAAAAAAGCCGGAGCACCAGATACATAAGGAGAGAACGAACATGCCTACTCTTGTAAGAGTGGCCGAATGTGTGTTAGGTGGGATGACCAGTCGCATCAGAGTCGGTCACTGACCACCATCTCCACCAGCCGACAGCGGCTGGCGCTCGGTCACGGGGTGGACTGGCATCAGGCCTGCCCGCCAGCCAGGTGTGGGAGTTCTGCCCGTGTGTGAGGTTCTGAGGTGAGGCGTGGATGAGTTGAAATACAATGTCCTTGGCGTAAGCAGCTGTGGGAAGGGGCACACGCAGGAAAGATGCAAGGGCATAACTCCGATTGTCAGGAACCCGGGAGCCGACTGAGCTACGTGGAACCAGACAGGGTATGCTGAGGGCTGAGGGAAGAGAACGGAATGGGGACAACCAGGGGAAACCTCACGGAGAAGTAGGTCTGTACTGAGTACTCAAAACTGAAGAGGAAGCGAAGTTCTGCTTCTAATAGTGGGAGATTAAATATCCTCCCCACTGAGAACCAGGAAATATGTGTGTGTGTGTGTGTGTGTGTGTGTGTGTGCGCGTGCGTGCGTGCGTGTGTGTGTGTGTGTGTGTGTGTGCGTGTGCGCGCGCGCGCGTGCTGCTGGTGGTGGTATAAGCCATGGGTCAATAAGGGGATTGTAAAAGAAATTTGAAAATATTTGAACTAAATAATAAAATAAACCCTAAACAATGGAATTGTAACATGAAGTTAAAGGTGTGTGGGGAGAGACATTTATGGCCTCAACTATGTATAAGTTAAAAAAATGTATAAAATCAGTGATTCAGTCATTAACAAAAGGCATTCTCAAAAAATTAGAAAAAGAAAGTAAAATGGAATCCAAAGTAAAAGGAAGCAAACAATAAAGATATGAGCAGAAGTCAATGCAACAGAGAGAAAAAGTTGGTTTTGTAAAAAGTCTAATAAATTAGATAAACCATGGTAAGACAGATCAAGTTAAAAAAAATAGAGAGCATTCACAAATAAACAACGTCAGGAAGGAAACATCACAAGATAAGGAAACCAGAAACAAATGCAGGCAAAGATATTTGAAAGTTTAGATGAAGTAGTCAAAGTCCTATAAATACAAAAAGTTCAAAACTGATGGAGGAAATAGACATATGAATGTTCCTATAACTATTAATGGAACTTAATCCATAATTTAAAAGTTAGCCCCCCCACCCTGACCCTGCCACCAAAATGTAGACTCACGTGACTCCTCATGTAAATTGTACCAAACATTTAAGGAAGGAATAAAATGATGTTTAGAACAATTCCTGATGATAAAAAAAAAAAAATGAAACTCCCCACACCTCATGTTGTGTGGCTGTAATGACTCAGAAACACAGCTGTAAAAATTCTAGACAATATATTGGTAAACCAAAAAGAGCAAATACCCCAAAAGGATAATATATCCTGATCAGATTTATTCCAGGGATGCAAGCTTGGTTTAACATTGGAATCAATCAATGCATTTTATCACCATCACAAAAGAAAAGAAATCACCATATGATCATTTTTATGGATGTAGTAAAAGGTTTACCAAAACCCAAAATCTATTCATAATAAAAACTCATAGAAGAACAGAAATAGAAGAGAACTTTCTAAATATCACACAGGGCATTTATTTATTAATGGCAAAATGTTGAAAGCTCTCCCTCTAAGACTGAGTATGAGACAATGGTATTTGCTATAACCTCATCTATTTCACATTACACTGGAAGGCAGGAAAAAAATACAAATGTGTAAGAATTGGAAAGGAAGAAGTAAAACTGTCATTTTTTGCAACAGATTCGATTTTGTACATAGAAATTTCAGAAGAATCCACAGAAAGTTTATTAGGATTAGTAAGTGAATAAGTATGGTTGTTTGATGCAAGGTCAATATGCGATAATCAACTGTATTTTCAAATAATCAGCAAAAACAGCTGATTATTTTTTTTTCATTGTATACAATTTTAAAAGATACCATTTATGAGCTTAGTGCTTAATTTCTGCCCCTACCTCCTCCCTGAGGGTGGGCTGAATTTGGCGACTCAGACCTCAAGAACAGAGGGAAAGGGGAGAACAGAGACTGCAGCGGAGGGAATAACAGCACGGGAACCAAGCAATGAAGGTCAGCTTCACCAGTGTTGTGACTTCACCAGTGGATGTCATGTGTCCCTGACAGGATGTAATGTCCCCTCTCTGTATTCCTTCCCAAAACCTCTAACACCAGCCTAATAATGTGAAAAACATTAGAAAAATTCAGACTGGGGACTTCCACAGAGTACCTGGCTAGCAGTCCTCAAGACTGTCAAGGCCCTGAAAAACAGGGGAAGACTACGCAACGGACACACACCCCAGGAGACTAAGGCGTCGTACAACTAAGTGCCATGTGGTTCCCTGGATTCGATCCTGTAACAGAAAGAACACATTAACGGGAAAACTACTGAAATCCAAATCAAGTCTGGAGTCCAGTTTATCGTAATGCAAATGCACTCCTAGTTTTGATAGAAGAGAACATTCTTCAAGGCCAAACCTCCACCTAAAGGTTGATCTCCTCGACATGACCACTAAGAGGCTACTTGACCTCAACTTGCCTTCTGCCAAGGACAAGAAGGTCACTGCCTGTAAGTGGCTGGTCATCAGGAAGGTTTTTCCTATATTTTTTCAGATACGTTTGATCCTAGGTCCTTGCTGTGCTGAGGGTTGACGCACATGCAGCGCTGGGTGCTGAGAAAATAATGCCAATGTCCTGCAATCTCCTGAAGAGGTGTCTTTCCCAAGGCTGACTCTAGATTGCCCTCAAAACTGCTTCAGTTGCCGACAGCGTGGGAGCCTTGGGATGCTGGAATGCACAGTGGGCCAGAGTGTGTGTAGGATGCAGCCTTTGTTAGGACACCCACCATTCACAGCCATGTCTAAGAATGCATATGGAATTTGGGCTGTTTTCTATTTACCTTCAAAGCTTGGAAGCACATTTTATTGCTGTCAGACAGGAAATACTGACCAATTATTAAAAGCAACCTGAACAAAACATAATTTAAAAAGGAAGTCTGAGTTGAGGATGATTGATACTTTGATTTTATGCTAAGTATTCCTTACTTCTAATGTCTTAAAGGAACTTTTAGAAGTAACTGTATGTCTTAAGGAAAAATGATTTGGTAATAAGATGTTAAAATCAACCTCTGTCATGAGTAGAGTAGTCTTCAAATTAAGCTATGCCTTGAATATAAATACAGAGTATCTTGAAATGACTGAAGACTTCATTGGAATAAGTATTCTATGAGGGAACAGGGAGTATGCCCATTCTGTGTGAACTTAAAATTAGAGGAGCAACTAGAAGGGGTCCTTAGATGTGAGCCATTCCAACCGTGTCCTTTTACAGAGGTGAGACCTAGGTTCCAAAAATGAAAGAGATTTACCTAGGGTCTCACTGCTCCTTACCAATATATCTGGACTAGAACACAGTTCCTGGTATTCCAGGCTCAGAGCCCATTCTGAACGACCTCTAGAGACAATAGAAAGTACTGGCTTCTATTTATCTATAAATAATCAGCCACTGGGCGGAGCCAGGATGGCGGCATGAGTAGAGCAGTGGAAATCTCCTCCCAAAAACACATAAAGCTATGAAAATATAACAAAGAAAAATCTTCCTAAAATAGAGACCACAGGACACAGGACAACATCCAGACCACATCCACACCTGCAAGAAGCCAGCGCCTTGCGAAGGGGGTAAGATACAAGCCCCGGCCCGGCGGGACCCGAGCGCCCCTCCCCCCAGCTCCCGGCGGGTGGAAAGAAACCGGAGCGGTTTTTTTTTGGCGAGTGCTTTTTGGAAGCCTTAAAGGAACGGGCCCCCGTTGCTAGGGAGGCAGGGTGGCGGGACCGGTGAGCAGGTGCCTGGGACCGGCGCTTGGCACTTGAGGACAGAGGAAACCGCGCGTTTTTCCCCCTTTTTTTTTTCTCTTTTTTGCGAGTGCTTTTTGGAAGCCTAAAAGGGACAGGGACCCCGGTGCTAGGGAGACAGGGCGGCGGGACTGGTGAGCGGGTGTCTGGGACCGGCACCTGAGGACAAAGAATATCCCACGTTTTTCCCTGTGGGACCGGTGGGCGGGTGCTTGAGACCGGCACCTGAGGACGGAGGAAATCGCGCGTTTGTCCCCTTTTTTTCTCTCTTTTTGGAAGCCTTAAAGGGACAGGGACCCTGGTGCTAGGGAGGCAGGGCGGCGGGACTGGTGAGCAGGTGCCTGGGACCAGCGCCTGAGGACAAAGAATATCGAGCGTTCTTTCCCTGCGGGACCGGTGGGTGGGTGCTTTTTGGAAGCCTTGAAAGGACAGGGACCCTGGTGCTAGGGAGACAGGGCAGCAGGACCAGTGAGCGGGTGCCTGGGACCGGCACCTGAGGACAAAAAAAAAAAAAAATCACGTGTTTTTTCCTTTTTTTTTCTTTGTGTTCCCTCTCTCATTGTTGCAGTTGTTGTTTTGGTTTGGAGAGTGCTTTTTGGAAGTCTTAAAGGGGCAGGATAGGTCACTTAGACCAGAGGCAGGGAATCTGGGGATCTCTGGGCACTCTAACCCCCTGGGCAGCAGGGAGCACAGAGGCCCCTTACGGAGATAAATAGTCCCCTGGCTGCTCCCCCTCCAACGGGGCTCCACCATTTTGGAGGAGCAGCCCCAGCCAGGCCAAGCCCACAGCAACAGCGGAGATAAACCCCAAAGCAACTGGGCAGGAAGCAGAAGCCCTGTCTGTGCACAGCTGCCCAGCACAAGCCACTAGAGGTCGCTATTCTCCCAGGAAAAGGCCACAAACCAACAAGAAGGGAAGCTCTTCCAGCGGTCACTTGTACCAGCTCTGCAAACTATCTCTATCACCATGAAAAGGCAAAACTACAGGCAGACAAAGATCACAGAGACAACACCTGAGAGGGAGACAGACCTAACTAGTCCTCCTGAGAAAGAATTCAAAATAAAAATCATGAACATGCTGACAGAGATGCAGAGAAAAATGCAAGAGCAATGGGATGAGATGCAGAGAAAAATGCAAGAGCAGTGGGATGAAGTCCGGAAGGAGATCACAGAGGTCAGGAAGGAGATCACAGAAGTGAAACAATCCCTGGAAGGATTTATAAGCAGAATGGATAAGATGCAAGAGGCAATTGAAGGAATAGAAGCCAGAGAACAGGAACATATAGAAGCTGACATAGAGAGAGATAAAAGGATCCCCAGGAATGAAACAACACTAAGAGAAATATGTGACCAAGCCAAAAGGAATAATATTCATATTATAGGGATACCAGAAGAAGAAGAAAGAGGAAAAGGGATAGAAAGTCTCTTTGAAGAAATAATTGCTGAAAACTTCCCCAAACTGGGGGAGGAAATAATCGAACAGACCATGGAATTACACAGAACTCCCAACAGAAAGGATCCAAGGAGGACAACACCAAGACACATAGTAATTAAAATGGCAAGGATCAAGGACAAGGAAAGAGTTTTAAAGGCAGCTAGAGAGAAAAAGGTCACCTATAAAGGAAAACCCATCAGGCTAACATCAGACTTCTCGACAGAAACCCTACAGGCCAGAAGAGAATGGCATGATATACTTAATGCAATGAAACAGAAGGGCCTTGAACCAAGGATACTGTATCCAGCATGACTATCATTTAAATATGATGGCGGGATTAAACAATTCGCAGACAAGCAAAAGCTGAGGGAATTTGCTTCCCACAAACCACCTCTACAGGGCATCCTACAGGGACTGCTCTAGATGGGAGCACCCCTAAAAAGAGCACAGAACAAAACACACAACATATGAAGAATGGAGGAGGAGGAATAAGAAGGGAGAGAAGAAAAGAATCTCCAGACAGTGTATATAACAGCTCAATAAGCGAGCTAAGTTAGGCAGTAAGATACTAAAGAAGCTAACCTTGAACCTTTGGTAACCACGAATCTAAAGCCTGCAATGGCAATAAGTACATATCTCTCAATAGTCACCCTAAATGTAAATGGACTTAATGCACCAATCAAAAGACATAGAGTAATAGAATGGATAAAAAAGCAAGACCCATCTATATGCTGCTTACAAGAAACTCACCTCAAACCCAAAGACATGCACAGACTAAAAGTCAAGGGATGGAAAAACATATTTCAGGCAAACAACAGTGAGAAGAAAGCAGGGGTTGCAGTACTAATATCAGACAAAATAGACTTCAAAACAAAGAAAGTAACAAGAGATAAAGAAGGATACTACATAATGATAAAGGGCAGTCCAACAAGAGGATATAACCATTCTAAATATATATGCACCCAATACAGGAGCACCAGCATATGTGAAGCAAATACTAACAGAACTAAAGAGGGAAATAGACTGCAATGCATTCATTGTAGGAGACTTCAACACACCACTCACCCCAAAGGATAGATCCACCGGGCAGAAAGTAAGTAAAGACACACAGGCACTGAACAACACACTAGAACAGATGGACCTAATAGACATCTATAGAACTCTACATCCAAAAGCAACAGGATATACATTCTTCTCAAGTGCACATGGAACATTCTCCAGAATAGACCACATACTAGCTCACAAAAAGAGCCTCAGTAAATTCCACAATATTGAAATTCTACCAACCATTTTTCAGACCACAAAGGTATGAAAGTAGAAATAAATTCTACAAAGAAAACAAAAAGGCTCACAAACACATGGAGGCTTAACAACATGCTACTAAATAATCAATGGATCAATGAACAAATCAAAATAGAGATCAAGGAATATATAGAAACAAATGACAACAACAACACTAAGCCCCAACTTCTGTGGGATGCAGCGAAAGCAGTCTTAAGAGGAAAGCATATAACAATCCAGGCACACTTGAAGAAGGAAGAACAATCCCAAATGAATAGTCCAACATCACAATTATTAAAACTGGAAAAAGAAGAACAAATGAGGCCTAAAGTCAGCAGAAGGAGGGACATAATAAAGATCAGAGAAGAAATAAACAAAATTGAGAAGAATAAAACAATAGCAAAAATCAATGAAACCAAGAGCTGGTTCTTTGAGAAAATAAAGAAAATAGATAAGCCTCTAGCCCAACTTTTTAAGAGAAAAAGAGAGTCAACACAAATCAACATAATCAGAAATGAGAATGGAAAAATCACGACAGACTCCACAGAAATACAAAGAATTATTAAAGACTACTATGAACACCTATATGCCAACAAGCTGGAAAACCTAGAAGAAATGGACAACTTCCTAGAAAAATACAACCTCCCAAAACTGACCAAGGAAGAAACACAAAAGTTAAACAAACCAATTACGAGCAAAGAAATTGAAACAGTAATCAAAAAACTACCCAAGAACAAAACTCCGGGGCCGGACGGATTTACCTCGGAATTTTATCAGACACACAGAGAAGACATAATACCCATTCTCCTTAAAGTGTTCCACAAAATAGAAGAAGAGGGAATACTCCCAAACTCATTCTATGAGGCCAACATCACCCTAATACCAAAACCAGGCAAAGACCCTACCAAAAAAGAAAATTACAGACCAATATCCCTGATGAATGTAGATGCAAAAATACTCAATAAAATATTAGCAAACAGAATTCAACAGTTTATCAAAAGGATCATACACCATGACCAAGTGGGGTTCATCCCAGGGATGCAAGGATGGTACAACATTCGAAAATCCATCAACATCATCCACCACATCAACAAAAAGAAAGACAAAAACCACATGATCATCTCCATAGATGCTGAAAAAGCATTTGACAAAATTCAACATCCATTCATGATAAAAATTCTCAGCAAAATGGGAATAGAGGGCAAGTACCTCAACATAATAAAGGCCATATATGATAAACCCACAGCCAGCATTATACTGAACAGCGAGAAGCTGAAAGCATTTCCTCTGAGATCGGGAACCAGACAGGGATGCCCACTCTCCCCACTGTTATTTAACATAGTACTGGAGGTCCTAGCCACGGCAATCAGACAAAACAAAGAAATACAAGGAATCCAGATTGGTAAAGAAGAAGTTAAACTGTCACTATTTGCAGATGATATGATACTGTACATAAAAAACCCTAAAGACTCCACTCCAAAACTACTAGAACTGATATCGGAATACAGCAAAGTTGCAGGATACAAAATTAACACACAGAAATCTGTAGCTTTCCTATACACTAACAACGAATCAATAGAAAGAGAAATCAGGAAAACAATTCCATTCACCATTGCATCAAAAAGAATAAAATACCTAGGAATAAACCTAACCAAAGAAGTGAAAGACTTATACTCTGAAAACTACAAGTCACTCTTAAGAGAAATTAAAGGGGACACTAATAAATGGAAATTCATCCCATGCTCATGGCTAGGAAGAATTAATATCGTCAAAATGGCCATCCTGCCCAAAGCAATATACAGATTTGATGCAATCCCTCTCAAATTACCAGCAACATTCTTCAATGAATTTGAACAAATAATTCAAACATTCATATGGAAACACCAAAGACCCCGAATAGCCAAAGCAATCCTGAAAAAGAAGAATAAAGTAGGGGGGATCTCACTCCCCAACTTCAAGCTCTACTACAAAGCCATAGTAATCAAGACAATTTGGTACTGGCACAAGAACAGAGCCACAGACCAGTGGAACAGATTAGAGACCCCAGAAATTAACCCAAACATATATGGTCAATTAATATTTGATAAAGGAGCCATGGACATACAATGGCAAAATGACAGTCTCTTCAACAGATGGTGCTGGCAAAACTGGACAGCTACATGCAGGAGAATGAAACTGGACCATTGTCTAACCCCATATACAAAGGTAAACTCAAAATAGATCAAAGACCTGAATGTAAGTCATGAAACCATTAAACTCTTGGAAAAAAACATAGGCAAAAACCTCTTAGACATAAACATGAGTGACCTCTTCTTGAACATATCTCCCCGGGCAAGGAAAACAACAGCAAAAATGAGTAAGTGGGACTACATTAAGCTGAAAAGCTTCTGTACAGCGAAAGACACCATCAATAGAACAAAAAGGAACCCTACAGTATGGGAGAATATATTTGAAAATGACAGATCCGATAAAGGCTTGACGTCCAGAATATATAAAGAGCTCACACGCCTCAACAAACAAAAAACAAATAACCCAATTAAAAAATGGGCAGAGGAACTGAACAGACAGTTCTCTAAAAAAGAAATACAGATGGCCAAGAGACACATGAAAAGATGCTCCACATCGCTAGTTATCAGAGAAATGCAAATTAAAACTACAATGAGGTATCACCTCACACCAGTAAGGATAGCTGCCATCCAAAAGACAAACAACAACAAATGTTGGCGAGGCTGTGGAGAAAGGGGAACCCTCCTACACTGCTGGTGGGAATGTAAATTAGTTCAACCATTGTGGAAAGCAGTATGGAGGTTCATCAAAATGCTCAAAACAGACCTACCATTTGACCCAGGAATTCCACTCCTAGGAATTTACCCTAAGAACGCAGCAATCAAGTTTGAGAAAGACAGATGCACTCCTATGTTTATCGCAGCACTATTCACAATAGCCAAGAATTGGAAGCAACCTAAATGTCCATCGGTAGATGAATGGATAAAGAAGATGTGGTACATATACACAATGGAATACTACTCAGCCATAAGAAGTGGAAAAATCCAACCATTTGCAGCAACATGGATGGAGCTGGAGAGTATTATGCTCAGTGAAATAAGTCAAGCAGAGAAAGAGAAATACCAAAGGATTTCACTCATCTGAGGAGTATAGGAACAAAGGAAAAACTGAAGGAACAAAACAGCAGCGGAATTACAGAACCCAAAAATGGACTAACAGGTACCAAAGGGAAAGGAACTGGGGAGGAGGGGAGGATGGGTGGGCAGGGAGGGATGGGGGGGGTAAGAAGAAGGGGGGGTATTAAGATTAGCATGCATGGGGGGGAGGGAGAAAGGGGAGGCTGCACAACACAGAGAGGACAAGTAGTGACTCTACAACATTTTGCTAAGCTGATGGACAGTAACCGTAATGTGGTTGTTAGGGGGGACCTGATATAGGGGAGAGCATAGTAAACATAGTATTCTTCATGTAAGTGTAGATTAAAAATTAAAAAAAAAAAAAAAAAAGAAAGAAAGAAAAGGGGGATTACTCCTTGACAGGATAAAACTATTGGTAAATCAAAGATCAACGCATGCTTTAAATATCCTTAATGTTGATCACTTAAAGGGTGTCAGATGATCAGCTATGGAGGTACTCTTTTCTGATAATATTCCTTTCTCTTAATTAAAAAAAAAAAAAAAAAGCAGTTACTGTGTGCTGACCTCCAATGAGTTCTGCACAGTGGTATAGAGGGCATGTCAAAGTGTGGGCAAAGGGTCTGTTTGTTTCTATGCAGAAGATCAAGGCCTAGCTTGGATACCCAGAAAATGAACTAAGATACGATATGAGGAGGAGCTTCCGGCATCAGCACTCTCTGGAGGACTCGTGCCGGGGGATGATCATCAAAAAGCCTCCACAGGGATCCGGACGATGCTGCGGTTGTGGCTGCATCCAGCCCACCGTCTCCTGGACTTGCCATAAGAAGGAGGAGGGAGATGTCTAGGCTGGCATGTGCATACAGAGAGACAACGACTTTGACCGGATCTGTACTGTTGGAACTCAACCAGGAGTTGGGAGGGGTGCAAGTTGTAGCACCCCAAAATCTCATGACTATAGACTATCTATGGTTAGAAGAACATATGGGATGTGAACAGATCCCAGAAATGGGCTGCTTTAATTTGTCTGATTTCTCTCAGACTGTTCAAGTACAGTTGGACAATATCCATCATATCATAGATAAATTTTCACAAATGCCTAGGGTGCTTAAATGGTTTTCTTGGCTTCACTGGAGATGGATGGTAATTATAGATTTGCTTTGTTTATGTCACCGTATTCCTATTATGTTAATATGTGTGTGTAAATTAGTTAGTAGTTTAAAACCTATACATGCTTAAGGTACTCTACAAGAAGATATGTCAAAGAAATAATCAATCCTCCCATGTTTCCTTCATATGCTACATCTATAGCTTTTCTTCTTCCTTCCTAATTACAACCCTTAAATAGAATTCGTGCCTCATATCGAACTTACCGAGTATCATAATTCCTCCAGGTGGTAAAGATACCTCGAGACAAGTGCTGGGCATAGAAGCCACAGGGCATAAATGTGCAAAGAAGTAAAAAGCTAACCTTTGCAAACAATATGGCTTCTCTCTCACTTACCAACTTTACATTTCCCTGTATGGCCCCGGAAGATGACTGGTTAGCCAGAGACGGGTAAGATTCCTCAAGGGAGGAACAACCTAAGACAGGCACAGTCGCAGGGGGGCCATCAGGTGAGAATTTGGGGATCAACAGAGGTGAGGCGCAGAACCTCACCCCCCCTGCTTTGAGAGAAATCTGCATCCGTGGATGTCTTGCTGCCCTTGTCTAGCCTGGATTAATACTTAGTCCATAGGCACACACCTGATCATCTGATCATCTACATTTGCCCTCTTACAGCACTAAACTATGTTTTCTACCTTTATCTTGCATCTACCTACCACTTCAGCATTTTATTAAAAATAAAAATAATAATAATAATAGGAGAAATGTGGGATCAACATATAAATCAAGTACAAAAATCAAACGAATATTCATATTTGACCTGATTGTTTATAGGTCATAATGCATGATCAAAACCGAAAGTTTCTGTGATAAATGCCCTTGTACTGTTCACCATGTAAGAATTTATTCACTATGTAAGAATTCGTTCACCATGTAAGAACTTGTTCGTTATGCTTCAGAAGATTGGAGACTGACGAGAATTAGGCTTGAGATGGATTAATGATTGTACATTGAGCGTTGACCCCCCTATACTGAATTTTATTGTTGTTAACAACCATTTGATCAATAAATATGAGAGATGCCCTCTCAAAAAAAAAGTAATAATAATCAGCCACTGTCAGGAATGACAAAGGAAAAAAATTCTCTCCCATTTTAATGCCTTTTCTTTCCCTCTTGGGATTGTTCCCTTTTTTTGTCCACAATGTTTTTTCTAGGTCTCATAAGTCAAGCAATTAAAATAAAAAAATAAAAACTAAGAAGGAGAACTTTACTTAAGCATCCTTATAGTAGCTATTTAATGAGTGCCTCTTATGTGCTGTCTGGTACACAATTTAGCATAATCCTGTATATGAAATCTGGAGAAACAGACATGCTGAGTTGGGTCTAAACTGGCAATACGTATTTTTTCCATGATATTAAACAGGAAGACATTTAATGTAGGGACATCAGACATTATTGTCCCTGGATGGAAATAAAAGTCAAGCAGTGAAAAACAAAAATGACAACAAAGCCCCGTGAGGCAGACAGGGTTTCATCCACTTCAGGCAGGATTTCATCCGCGTTCTAAGAACACAGGTGTCCAAATTCAGATCATCCTAGGCCTGAATTCCTGCTTATGCAAGGGACTTGCCAATCTCAGCTTTGGTTTCCTCATCTGTAACACAGGAGGTGGTACCCGCTCTATGGTGCACATAAAGCAGGTAAGCACAGCTCCTGGCATATAGAGTATCCGATTAGTGGTCATTATTATTTATATAGTTATAAAGGGATGGAAATTCCAAAGGAAAAGGAACCAGGTTGTTTAAAATCATCATACGGAGTGGAGATTTGAAGCCAAGCTTGTCTAACATTGGTCTATATTACACATATCGACATAAAGTGCGCACACACGCACTGCAAAATGGAGACTATTTTCTCAAAAAAAATAAGCCCAGAGTCGATGGTCCCGGCTACTGCGGCGGCTCTGTGAAGCCTGTGTGACCCAGTGTCTTACTTTCCTGCCTGCCTCCTGCATGCTTGGCCCCCATCCTCAGGGTATCCTCATGGTCACAGAAAAGGTTGCTGTACCATCACCATCCAGAAAGAGCAAAAGAGAATAAAAAATGTATCTAAGACAGCTTCTCTATATTTGGTTTCAAATACATGGCCTGTCATTATGCCTGCCACTGCACTACTGCCAGATTCCCATGTAACCCTCATACGAGGCTTATGGCAATATCCCCGCTTTAGGGATGAGGAAACTGAGGCATAGAGAAGATAATTAGTCACAGAGCTAGAGCGGTGCCCGAGTCAGCATACAGACACAATCCGTGTGATTCCCAAGTTCATGCAATACTTGTAATTTAACTTCAGGAAGTATTTGTATTTTATTAAGCCCTTCCAACGGTACAGCCAATGGTAGAATTTCTGGCTCTCTCTTAAGCTTGAATGTTGGCCCATTACGTGCACAAGGTCATTGTTTTTTTGCCCCAAGATCATCCCTCACCTGCTCCAGGCTCTGCTCTGGTATTTGGTGGCAACAGGTTAGCCTCATTTATTTTGGGGAGGGACTGCGGACTGCAGCTCTGCAGCCCTGTGTGCCTCTTCTCACCCTTCTTACCTCTGGCGCCGAGCAGGGAATGCCCAGGACCTCTTCGCCAGACGGAATGGCAGCATCACTGTCACTTCTGAATTCTAAACAGGACATCACTCTTGCCACACAGGTACTGATGCCTCGAGGGGGCTCCAGGAAAATGCCATCAAACCGTCTCCACGCTGTGATGTCTGCTGCGTAACTCATCTGCGTTCCCAGGCTCTTGGAAGGGATCTTTTTCACCCGTCTGCAAAAAGACAGAGTGAGGGCTAGTTTGCTAACAGAGGCATAAAGAAGTGCACCAAAAAGGAGTTCAAAGAGGAAAAAGGAATCAATAGCACTGAAGGGAAACAGGATGCATGTGACACCTGGGAACACATATTTCACTAGCAGTATTGCCAACACAGTCTGAAGAGTAACCAAATGAAAGGCTCCTGCCGAGGGCTGCCAAAAACAACCAATTACAGAGAGATACTGGCTTAGTTCAGGTCTCTGAAATGCATTCAGCATGCCGCTTGTTATAAAAAGATGATTAAAAGGTCTTAGGGAAGGAGAAATAGTCTGCAGTCAAAACAATTTGGAAGAACCTGGGTTAGACAAAATTACTTTACTTCTTCCCCGAAGAGTTCTCAGTCTTTAATATGTTAATGAACATTATGAATTTCTAAGAGGTGAATTACAGTGTGCAGAATTTTCCAGACTTCACAGCCTTCTTTGACCTTCAGAAAGTAGGTCCCACCTGTTATTCTCTTATCACCTAACCATATTCCTTTCTTCCCCAGACTGTATCGCAATAGATACTGTTAGATATATTTGTCAGGTTTCCTGATTTGTGGGTCTTCCTTACTGGACTCTGTGATCTCCATGGGGGCTGGGACGAGGACAGTTTAATTTACACAATATCCCTGGCAGCTAGTATTGGCTCTGACACACAGAAAGTAATGCATGAACATGAGTGGGATTTTTTCTCTTCATGTTTAACATTTATTGAGTGCTTTCTGTGGGCGGGATACTTTGCCAGTTGCTTTACATAGATCACCTCATTTAATGGGTTACGACTATACAGGTGAGATATGATTACCTTTATATCAACCCTCCTGTAGGTATCATTATTATCTCCTTTGTACAGATAAGGACATCAAGGCTCAGATCATTCAAGTAACTAGCTCAAGATCACACAGGTAGTAAGTGGTGGAGACAGGGCCAGCATTTATATTAAACAAATGTATCTGGTCTCTGTCCAATTCCAAGATAGAGGCAAAAGTGCCAGATTACAGTAAGTCTTGGCTCAGACACCATCCAGGGCCCTTTGAGTTAAGAGGGGATGTTCTTGTGAATTTCATTGAGCTCGTACTATGTGGCAAACCAGTTTTACAGGGGTTCGCTAATTTTGTCATCTCTGTTGCACTTCAAGGATCAGATAACATCATCTCCTTCCAGAGAGAACCAAACCAGGGCTCGGCGACGCTAAGGACCTGTCCAAGCGTCATCGGCCAGGCTGTGGCAGCACAGAGGTCTGTCTGATTCTAACTCTGGCTTTGGCAGAGCCCCCCGGGGCAGGTGGCCCAGCTCACGTAGAGGAGCTCAGACGCCTGAACGGAGTGCTCAGAGCAGAAGCTGTCGCTCCCAGACTCCTCCCTCCTCCGTGGCCTGCCACAGCCCAGTCTCAGAAAGCCGTGTGGCACGGACACAAAGCCCTCGCATTGCCCAGACTCCGATCAAGTGACAGAGAAGTCCCACTTCTCACTCTTACTCTGTTACCTGCGTCACCTGGCCTTTCTGATCTGGTGGAGACCGGAGCCCGAGTTCACACCCAGTTCCAGCACCTGCTAACTCCATGGCCAGGTAAGTATTTAACCTCTTTGGGCCAGATGTGTAATAGGTCCAGGTCACTGGACTGATGGGACAATTAACTGAAATTACACTTTTAAGTAAAGTACTTTATTTAGCCCATTGCCCAGCACATTTTACATATTTATTAAGTAGTTTCTGTTAATAAAATAGTTAATAATCCCTCATGACCCTGGCTGGTGACCCTGGGGGCGATAGGGAACCTCAACAACTCATGTTCTTGGCTGGGGGGGCAAGGATACATATGGGTAAGCACAGCACACAGGTGCTCAATAAACATTTGTTGAGCTGACTTGGCTTCCTCTCCATAACAGCAAAATGAAACGAGAGGAGGGAGTGGAAATGGTCATGGCGTGCCCAGAGCAGCAGGGCATGCCTGGAGCAGGATGGCACAGCAGCACAACTGGACAGCAACTTCTCTGCCTTCCTTGCTGCATAAATCTCAACGGCCCTGGCTGGCATGCAGGCTCTGGTGGGTCTCAGTGGCAGCTTCCAGATTCCTTTTTCAGGAAAGTTTTTACATTTGTGCTTTGAAATCTTAAAACATGAGTGGGCCCAGGATCTAATGTGCATCAGTCACTCATCATAAATGGTTGCCGCTGTGGCTGTATATAAGAACAACCTTTGGAAATATGAACACACATTCAGCTTTCTCACCCTCACTCTGATTACACTGAATTTCTGATTCAGGGGGTTTGGTGGGGCTCAGGTGTCTGTATTTTAAGAAGTGTTCCAGGTGATTCTGATGGTCATCCATGTTTGGGAACTAAGAATCTAGAAGAGTAGTTCTTTAACTTTGGTGTTTATCAGAATCTTCTGGGGCTCAAGTGACTGAGCCCCATCTCTAGACTTCCTGGTTCTGTATGTCTGGAGTAGGGGTTGAGAATCTGCTTTTATGCCAAGTTCCAGGTAATACTTGCAGTGCTCATTCTGGAATCAGACTTTGAGAATCAGTGAGGCAAGACAGGGTCAACAAACTACCTGGGCCAAATCTAGCTTGCCTCCTGTTTTTGTAAATAAAACTTTATTAGAACTTAGAGATAGATACTCATTAATTTACACATTCTCTGTGGCTGCCATGACAATATAATGGCATAGCTGAGAAACTGCAACTGTATAACCCCTGAGGCCTAAAATAATTACTATCTGGGCCTTTATAGAAAAGGCTTGTCAATCCCTCATCTGGTAGAAAATGGTCTGATCTTGGGCTTGTATTTGGGGATAGGGCTGACAGATAAAATAGGAGGCACCTAGTTAAATTTAAACTTCAGATGAAGAATTTTTTAGTAGTGTAAGTATGCCTAAAATATTGCAGTATAAGACCGCTTAGGAAATAGCCTGGCAATTTCTTACAAAGTCAAATATACATGTATCATATGATGCGGTCATTACCCTCCTAAGTATTCACCAAGATAAATTAAACTTACATCCATACAAAGTTCTGTATAAGAATGTTTATAGCAGCTTTATTTTCAATTGCCAAAAACTGAAAACAGCTCAAATGTCCATCATCAGGCAAATTGAGAAACAAGTTGTGGTACCTCATGGAGTATTATTCAGCAATAAAAAGGAGTGAACTGCTGCTTCATGCAACAAAATGAATGAATGTCAAAATAACTACGCTGAGTGAAAGAAGTCTGACATAAGAGGGTACACACAGTAGGGTTCCATTCATGAAAAATCCTTGAAAATCCAAACTTCTCTATAGTAACAGAAAACTGATCAGAGATCAGGGAAGCAGGGAGAGACAGAAGGGAGGATTTACAAAGGGCCACGAGGAAATATTCAGGGGTGGTGGATGCATTCATTATCTTGTTTGTAGTGTTGCTTTCATAGGGGTGTTCAGAAAACAAAACATCAAATTGTACAGTTTAAGTCTGTGTAGTTTGTGGTATGGTCATTATCTCTCTGCAACGCTCTACACAGATGAGTTCAGCGTGTCACCTTCTGGTTTCATCCACTCTCCACTACCTCTAAGTTCTGATCTGAAAATTAAGGCTGGAGCAGATGCAGACTTACTCTAAAATCAACTGCATTCATCTGAACTCTTGTGGCTGGGAGTCTGAACTCTCCCATTAGACTATAAAATCCCCAAAGGCAGATCCTCATACATAGATAGGATCAGGGCTGCATCTGCTGCCTTACTGGCAACTTCAGTTCATATTAAGTGTGTCCTGAGTCTATGCTGTGCAATGAGAAACCATCCTGGTCCCACCTCAGCGACTGGCTCCTACCCTGCCGGAAGTGCCTGCCACTGCCCAGAGCCTCCCACCTGTCAATCCTGGCCTAGCCAACCTCAGGCCATGTCACCGACTCACATCTTTGCTGGGATTTATCTCCATCTGTCCAGGGGCTTCTGTTGGCTTTCTGGGTCAGGCTTTCTCACTATGTCGCAGAGAGTGGGCTGAGGGGCAACTTGCCAATGGGTTTCAGCCTCGGGCAAATTCACTATGGATTCAGTGTGACCGAAGAAAATTGACAGCAGAATGCTCTTTGGGGTGAAAGGGTTATACCCAGCTTTATTTCCAGGTGGCAGGTCAGTCACTAGAATCCCGTTCACTCAGAGCGAGTCTGCAGGCAGCAAGCCGGTCTCTGCCTCTGGGCCCCTCTGTCCGCACAGTCGTCTCACACAGCCGTCCTCTGGGCCTCTCTGCACAGTCATCCTCCAGGCCTCTGTCCTTGGTGCTGCCACCACTCCAGCCTCCGCTCTGCTCTTCTGCAGCCTTGCAGCCCTGCCACCGTGTAGTGCCCAGAGCACTGGGCAGAGCTCTTTATATAGAGTCAGCAGCCATGTATTGCCCACAGGTGTGCAGTGAGTTAGTCAAAGATGGCCAGGTGAGAATCTGGCCACAGGAACTCTCATTTTATCCATAGCAACTTTGATCTAATTTATCTGGGAGTGAGGTCTGAAGGATAAAAACTGAAGCTGGTGTCATCGAATTGATGGCATTCCCCTTGGTTATCTGCCCTGATGGGCTGGCAGGATCTGATGAGAGCAGAGTGTGCATAAGCAATGCTGCCTCAGTTCTGTCCCTGGCCCAGAGGGCAGTGGCCTGTGGGCCAGGAGACACGTGGGCTCTCTCTCTGAGCAGCAACTGGATAAGGGACTTCCAAGGGGAAAGGACTCCAGGCAAGCAGCATTTCCCTAGCTGTCTTACTGGAATATTAATAATTTTGCTCCCAAATTGATCTTTGCTTGGAGTCTCATCATGATTCTCAAATGTTAACTAAGTCAATATAAAATGCAATGGTAGATACAAAAAAAAAGTGTGTGATGATGAGGTATATAAATATAATTATTATGCAGTGCTAATGTCTAATTAATAAAAAGATGCCCAGCCCAATAACTGCTTTCCTGTTCTGAAGGGTGAGCATGTGTGAACTGCATGAAACTCTCTGAGGTCATAAAGGGCATTTCCCCCAGTTCAGATCATGCACTTCACAAAGTGAGGGAAAACCAGCAGGGGTTCATCGGGGTCCGGCTCCGAGTGGCGGAGCACTGCAGGTCAGCACACACTCACTCTCTGCGGAGATCAAGGCCCCTTGAAAAGTGTACCAGAGAGCTCAGGCTCTACTCAAATACGGGCCATGGCGAAACTCTCTGCCCTGCCCGCCCTCTCCCCAGTGGAGGGCTGCTAAGCCTGCTCACTACAGTGCTGTGGATAAAATGAAGGTTCCTGTGGCCAGGATTCTCACCTGGCCCTGGTTGGCTAGCTCACTGCACACCTGTGGGCAATACATTGCTATTGACTCTATAAAAGAGCCCTGCCCAGTGCTCTGGGTGTGACACAGTGGCACGGCTGCAAGGCTGCAGCAGAGCAGAGGCTGGAGTGGTGGCAGCGCCAAGGACAGAGGCCCAAAGGACGGCTGCGTGGGCAGAGGGGCCCAGAGGCAGAGACCGGCTTGCTGCCTGCAGACTCGCTCTGAGTGAACGGGATTTTAGTGACTGACCTGCCACAGGGGGAATAAAGTTGGGTATAACCCTTTCATCCCAGGAATATTCCATTGTTACTTCTTTGGTCACAGTGAATCCATACTGACCTTGCCCGGGGCTGAAACCCACTGGCAAGACAAGCGCCCAGGGCTCACTGGGGCAGACTCGGACCTCCTGATGTGGGCCACGCAGACTTCTGCCTGCCTCCTCCCAGGGCAACATTCATTGAGTACAAGCAATAAAAATGTCTCCGATGTACTCTGTCCTACAGGAGACACTGAGTACATTGCCTTATTCAAGCCGCACAACAACTAAGTTGGCAGTTACTGTTCCCATTTTACAGCTGAGCAAGCTGAGGATTAAGGAGATGATGGTTGCTTCTCAAACTCTGATGTGCACCTGCATCACCTGGAGGTCTTGCTCAGTGCACATTCTGGCATTCTGGCCTGAGGGGGACCCTGGGATTCTGCCTTTCTCTAATCTGAGAGGTGAGCAGCCAACAGCGGGGTGGCTTCCTGTGTCATCAGCCTTAAGGTCAGAGCCGGGACTGACCGGGTTGGTCTGGCTCCAAGGCCTAGGCCTTGCCACTTGCCAGGCAGTGGTGTGAGGCATGGGAATACCGGGAAGCAGGAAGATTTCTGCTGCCCTCGAGGACTCCCCACTGGTCAGGAAGTCTGACACCTCTCCAGGTGACACAAAGTGTGAAGCGCTGCCTTCATGCTAGGAACAAATTCCTGCCCAGGAGGTGGAGAGAGGAAGTCATCTTGTCTGGGGAGCATAGGGCCAGGGAGGAGGAGCCCACAGAGCTCAGCCCCCAGGGAGGACAGAGCTGGCATGGAAGGGGATTTCAGAAAGAGGGCAGCAGGGCAGAGGCCCAGAGCTGTGGTGGTGAGTGCATCCCCTGCTCCCCATCCACACAGTGTCTGGCTTCTGTTCACACTGCCTGCTGTCCTCCAGTCCTGAGCCCTCACGCTGCAAGCCTGAGTAAGTAGGTCAGGAGGGGGGTGGGGGCTGTAGCCAGGCAGGGCCGGGGGGACCCAGGGTTCGCCCAGCATCTGCCTGGCCTGGCCACCTGCTCCAGCCCATTCCCTCCTCCTCCCCACTGGCCATGCCAGGCTTGCTGACAGATAGGAAAGGAGGGGCTGAGGAGGCACTCAGCCACTCTTTACCCTGGCTGACCCCAGAAAACAAGGGTGGGGGCTCTGAGGAGCAGGGGTAGGGAACCCATTCTCCACGGTTTCTGGACCCTGGCTGCACAGTAGCCACCTGCTTTAGCAGGTATGGGGTGAGGCCCTGGCTTCAGTATTTGAAATGCTCCCGAGGAGGTTCAAATGGGAGTCCAGGGTCGAGAAGCCTGAGACGCACCAACTCAGAAAATCCTGGGGCAGAGGGGGCCACCGTGATTCCTGGGGGAGGAATACATATTTTAGACAGTGACACAGCCTGAAAAAAAAAACCAAACTGTACTTCCTCTATCATACAAAGAACTGAAACAAAAGAGGGTAAGAGGTGAGCGCCTAAACCATAGCAGTTTGTCAGAATCTCCTAAGATTAAATTCTGTTTTTAATAATATTTATGAGCTTCATCTGATGATATCAGAAATATACAGCTGCAGCCGAATATTTGAAGAATTTCAAAAAAAAATGTGAAGAGGAAAATAAACATATGACCGCCCAGAGATAATTTTTAGTATACAACCCTCTAGTCTTTTTCTTTGGCACATTTGTAATAAACATGTATCCACGTGTAGCTATCAACACAGGATCACATCACCCACACAACTCTTGCTTGCTGATACCACGTTTCATGTTTATTTGATTGTTTGTTATTCTCCTCACATCCTGAAAGAAATCCTGACAGGCAGGAACTTCATGTATTTTCCTCACCTCCCTATTCCCAGTGTCTTAATGACCTAGCACACAGATACGCTCCCAAATTACTTGCTGAGCAGTAAGTTTGTTACTTGAAGTCAGGGGCCTATCCAGCAGGCCTGGATCTGACTGCAGCTGTGCCACTTCCTTGGACAAATTACTTCCACCTTCAAACTCTCTGTTTTCCTCATCTATACAATGGGCATAAGAAAAACACCAGCCTGACATAGTTTCTATTTTTGCCCAGTACAGGGTCTGGCATGCAGTAAGTCCTCAGTAATCTGTTGACTATTATAGCACGTATTTTACATTAGGCAAATCCTCTTGGAGGTTCGAAATGAAGGGACAGCCACGCAAAGTCTACTGGTGTGGAGGAGTGGAGGATTTAGGTATCTTAAAGATAACTAAGAAAAAGATACTTGAGAAAAAGAAGTACTGAACTTCAAATGACTTTCTCTACAAAGTTCTGTTTTAGAAGACTAAAAAAAACCAAGTCCAATTCAGGGCATCCTATTTCCTTAGATCCTAAGGGTTTCTTCAAGACACATGAAAAGATGAACAGCACCTTGAGATAATGTTCAATAAAAAGCTGACTGTCATTCAACAACCTTTTTCCCTCCTTCTCCCAAAGCTTTACTGAGAGGGCAGAGTTGTATCCTAGCAGTGACCTCGGAATACCCTCTGATCTGAGGCAGAAGGGGCTTCCCTGCAGGCCCATATTCCTGAAGATGGGCTCTGCTGGTTCCCAGCACGGTTGGTGCCCTACAGCAGCACCTGCCTCAAAGTACGTGGCTCTGGGGGAAGCTGATTTGGTTCCCATGCCACCTCTTGGTCATCACCAGTTGTCTTTCATTACATCACGAATTGAGAACCATTACAGAAACATAAGAGGGCAAAAATCTCCAGCATCCAGTACAGAGCTTTCCACAAAGTAAACTAAACACAATAAATGTTTACTGGTTTATTGAATGAAGACTAAAATAATACATACTGATTTTACATGACTGCATTTCTTTTTACTAAATGCTACCTATCTTATCTCTACTGAACACAAAAGATTGGCCTTATCTGAGAGTTAAATACTCTGTTTCACCCTGAACGTGGCATACTTTCTCACATGTATCACTTCCTTCCTTTAAAGTGCTCAAAATCCTTAACATGGAGAGCAGAGAAAGGCTGCATCTTAAAATCTGGAGAGGTTCTCTAGCGTACTTGATATATAACTCTTTACTTTTACCCAGTAATGATCATTCTGGTGCATTATCGCTGACAAGCTTGGAGGTTGTGTCCTCAAAAAGCTACAGAAACCAAAACTAGAGCCTGAGAAGACTGGTGGCGGTGGCCACCTGAGACATAAGAGCCAGTGCTCGCCAAGTGGTTGTCCGATCTGCTTTTGTCGAAGCCGTCACAGTGGTAAAGAATATGAACGTTTGAATCAGACAGACATGGGTTTCAGTCTCAGCACTACCCATTCCTTACTTGTGACTTTGGACAAGTTCTTTAACTTCTCTAAGCCTTAGGAAGTGATGACGTGAGTGCCGAACTCCAGGGTCACTGTAAGGATTAAATGGGATACATGCATAGCAAGGGGCTAGGCACAGGGTCTGGAGTACTGAAAACATGCAGTAATGGTAGAAACCATTCAATCATAATTACAAGTTAAAGTAAGTACAGGCAAGGCCCATTCGTGGAATAAAGACAGTATGAATGGCCTCCAAAGACCTGGTAATTGTCAGTCCTTCCGTTTTGTCAGCCGATCAATATGGAAGCTAAGCTCAGAATAAAACAGCAGAGAGAGAAGAGCTTGTTCTGAGGTGGAAAACACCCTCTCCCGCGGGCAACCTACTCTCAAGACAACAGCGAGGCCCCCTTCCATATTTCCTCACCTCTGCTTTATAAGTTTCATTTTCACTAAACCCCAAGGCTTCTGGAATAAAAAGGAAACTAAAGCCCTGTATGGTATTTCCTCTAAGGTGAAAATAGGTTCCTGGGATGAAAGCAGTAAGACAAGCTGTTTTTTTCATTGTACATTAAATTCTCTCCAGATTCAATGCAGAATAAATTTAGATCATAACATTCAATAGCTAAATAGCTATACAGTTACTAAACTGAATAAAAATCTAATGTCAAGCCATCTCCAATGAATGCAGTCTTTGTGCAAGCTAATTTTTATCATCTGCTTGCTCATTTCTTTCCGTGTAGAATTTCCTTCAGGTTGAGCCTTGAATCTTTTTTTCCTCGCATGTCTGAATGTTTCTAAAGCAAATCTTGGGATAATAATGAGATGAGACAGAGAGGGCACTTGCATGGGGGAGGCCATCGATGAAATGGGGTAGAACATGGCCAAATCTGACTTCTCTCTCAGGAATGGACTCATGTTCAGTAGGTGCCCAGAGACTTATAATACAAGCCAGAACACCAAGTTATCGTTTTCTAGTGAAAATTTTAAACTCTAAGGGGTTCATGCACCTAAATTTAAATTCTAAGGGGTTCCTCTTTTGACCTGCACCCCTCTCTTTATGTTCCCTGTCTTCATGTTAAGGCCAGTGATAATCAGAAAGTGACTATGGAAACAGGGAATCAGACCAATCTGTTCACTCAACAACCATTTATTGAGCAGCTGCTATGAGTGTGGCTCAGTGTGAGGCACTGGGAATGATGGACAGATCACACCGCACTCTAGTCATCGTGTAATCCACAATCTACTGAAGGATGTAAACAGGTAGATAAGTAAGTAGGAAATGATGCGGAACCTGTGCAATGTGGAGTGGAAGGTGCACTGTGCTCTGGAGTTCAGGGCAGCGGCATCCCTCCTGGTATGAGGGCTGGAGTGGAGGCTGGCTGACAGGCAGCGCATGAAGCAAGGAGAGGGCTGGTGAGGGGTGGAAGGAGGAAGGGGGTAAGGGAAGAGTGTCCTGTGACACCTCCTTCTTCGGCTCATAAGCCTTTTGCCTTTTTCTCTGCAGGGATGTTTGAAGTTGGGTGTTATTTCCACAGCAGATACATAGTCGCCTCAAAGTCCAGACCTGGAGTCCTTGTGTGCCTCTTCCTCTGGCCACGGCTAGCAAGGCTAATGCCAGTCTCTTCCTTGAAGGGTAGCATCTACTTGAAAAATCAAACCAATCTGGCTGGCCTAGAATATTTTCTATTTTTGACCTTGTACATAGCTACCCCAATTTATTATGTTTTGGTGTTTTTCTCATTTCTCAGAGGGCAGTTAGGTATTTGTTAGGGCCAAGTTTTCATTTGTGGAACTTATCTCCTGATATGATACTTACCTATTACCTATATGATGATTTTTGAAAACTGTAAGTTTCCCCCAGATCTGAGGACCAGCCAAAAGTAGTAAGCTAAAAGTTCATTACATACAATTCTCTTCTATTTTAGTGAGTACTACACCTTCTGCTCCCAATTATACATTCATTCTTCATTTGCCTGGTAAGCCTGCCTTATGGGTGTCCTGTCCCACAAGTGGACACAGTTGTGGCCCTAATGCAGATCACAGTTTAGTGGGAGAGACAGATAATAATCAAGTAGTAACTTAAATGTAAAACTAAAACTGTGCTGATGTTATATATACATAAGAGACTATAGAATAATGGTATTGTGAGAGAGAAGCCAAAATCTAAAAAGTATAGAAATTTTCCCTGTGACAGGAAAGGGGTTAGTTTCAGTAAACATAAAGTGAGTGAAACCAACTCAAATCAGGCAGTACAAATGTGAAAGAAGTTACAGTTTTCTAAGCACGAGGAGAAGCAGAACCTACCTATAAAATAGGGCTCAGCTTTTAAACCTGCGGCTCAGCTAGAATTATTTTAGACATGTAGCCAAATCCATCAGTATCCCGTGTCTTAGGTCAGTGACCTCAGCTGGCCAGAAATGGCAAATCTGTTCTCCTTACTTGGGAAAGTGTCTCTGCACCCTGGGAAGTCTGGAAATAAACCTAGAGTTGGTAAAACATGTAAAACATACCCATCGTATTAAGACTTCTGTATTTTTGCTTCGAAAGGTTTTACAATCATAATAATTTGTGTGTTTATTTGTTATTTATGGCAGCTCTTTCCAACCTTTGCCATGTCATGAGACAAATAATATTTCAAAGGAGTTGCTAACTGGAAGGATTTGGAACTCTGTACGAGGCTAATCTTGGCAGGAAGTTAATCAGACCATGAACTCTGGCCACAGGAAGCCCCACCTGCCAGCTGCAGAGAAAGAGAGCATCGATTTTTAAGGCACACTGGGCAGACGGCTGGACAAATGTTGATTTAAAAAGGCATATAAAGTGGGTAAGCTAACTGACCCATCCAACTTGTAATTTTAATTTTAAATGCTTAATATACTTGTGACTTCAATTTGAAATGCTAGGATAATTTAATTGGTTATATTTGTAAATGCTGTTTATTTGATAATCAGATCCATTATATCCAAAAATTGAGATTTATTTGTTTTGAAAGTAGTGTTTAAGGGTCTAATACAACTGTATTCAAGCTGTAGGTCTGCCTACAATAGTGCCCTGGGAGAATCAGATCTGTCACATTTGTGATTATAATTTGAAACTGGATGGAACCTGGCCAAGCTGACTTCTCTTTCAGGAGTTAAGTTAAGAAAGTTAGGTTAAATGTTATGGAGAACCTAATCTGCTAAATTTATAATTAATGTTACTATCAATCAAATTATATTAATCAAATAATAAATTGCACATTTAGTTTTATACAGAAAACAATAAGATTCATAAATAAAAGAAAATGATTCATCACTGACATTAAAGCTTAAGAGAAGCTAGCTATTAAAAATTCCATTTCAGTTATTTTAGTATAATTAAAATACAAGTAATACTAAATATTCCATTGAATGTGTAAAGTCCACCCACATATACCACAAAACTCAACTGACAATATCAAGACAAGGACATGATCAATAAGAATATATAATAACAGTCTGTTGGTCCAGGGAGCCAGAAAGGGTTTCCCTGAGGAAGTGAGTTTAGCCTGGATCTGAAGATACAAGAAAAGTAGGTTCAGTGAAGGGAGGAGAGAAGAGCAGAACAAGCAGTGAAGAAGGAGAGGAGGAGGCGGAAACATTGGGGGCAGGTGTAAAGGCCCTGGGGTAGCCTTAGGAACTGGCGGAAGTAAAAACGGTCAGCCAGTTCAGAGCACAGAGAACAAGGGAGAGCAGAGAGCTAGAGCCCCAAGTGTGTCTCACCCCCTTTAGTGTTCTGCATAGGAGTCCTCTCTCTAGAGAGGCTTTCTTACACCTCCTTTCTAAAATTGTCCTAGCTGGTTACTCTCTAACACCACACACTACTTAACATATCTTCACAGTACTTATCACTCTCTGAAAATAAATCTCCATTCTTTATACTTTTTAATTCTTAGTCTCCTCCACTAGAGCATGTATCTCATGGCTCCATGAGGGCAGGGGCTTTGTTTGTTTTGTGTACCACTGTTTCCACGGTGCTTTGGGTAGTGTGTGAATTCAAAAGCTACCTCCTAAGGGGCTGACTAAAGCAACGTGTGCGTAAGCACAGGGAGGGCTTTGCACAGTGTGCTACAGATTTCAGTCTTCAGGCTGAGAGCAGGCAAGAGGTCCTGTCAGTTTTCATTTTGAAACTATTTGGCTAACTGCAGAGTGGAGATGTCAATGAGGAAGGACCGCCACTTTCACTAAGACTGTGACAGTGGGGAGAGGCGTGCACAGATTTGGAAGTTGAGGGTGCTTGCTGACGGATGAGACCCGAGGTGAGGGAGGAGGGGGCAAGTCTGGCTCCCAGGATTCTGGCGAGGGAGGCAGGTGGGCGGGGCTATCATCCACCGAGACAGAGGACAAGGGAAAGGAACTACACTGGATATTCTGGATATGCGGAGGTCAAGGCAACTAGAAGCATCCAAGTATAGATGTCATGTAGATGTCTCGGAAGGTAGGCTGAAATGTGTATTAACAGGTCATCATACCTAAGTAAGAGTTGAATCCATAGCTATCAGTGAGACAATCAAGGCAGAAAGTATACAGTAAAAAGTACAAAGTGAAAGGTAGATAGGGCTTGTGATTAAGCCTTGACTAATTTTAATTTTTAATGACCTAAAAAGGGTTGAACAGAGATGGTAGAGGAATGTAAGAGACGTCATGTCACAGGAGCCAAAGAGAGAGTGTGGTTCAAGAAGGAAGGGAATGGTCAGTTCACACCAAGAGACGCTAGGGAGAGGTTAAATAATGGACAGCTGAACGATGGTCACTGGATTTAGAAATGTGCTGGTCACTGATCATCTCAACAAGCCTTGCATCGCTGACTTGATGAGATCATGAGTCATTCTGGATTGGGTTGAGGAGTAAAGGTGAGAAAATGGAGACAGGAATAAAGGCAACTCTTGTAAAAGGACAGGCTGTAAAGGGAAAGTAGGTCGAGGGGAATATAGTATCAGGTGAGAGATTGTGTGGTGGGAGGACTGGTTTGGCTTGTTTTTAACATAGAGGGGCTTGAATATGTTCAGATGCTGATAGGAAAGACTTGGTTTCAGGAAAAAGACTGAAGGAAGAAAGAGAATGACAATCTATGGTCCATATACAGTCCCTAAAAAGAGTAAAGTACACACGAGAGAAGGGGGAGAGGGTGAGCAAGTGGAAATAGGTGTGTGGATTTAGGGCTGGGAAGCTGCAAGCACTTCCTCTGTCATGGCTTCAGTTTTCTCTATGAGGCAGGAGTTGGTTGGGGTCAACCACTGAGAGGGTGAGGGACAGAGGATGGCTGAGGTCAGAAGGAGGAGGAGGGTGGAGGCAGCTAGAATGGAGGCCCACAGGACTACAAGGATGTTCACAGTCTGTTTCATTTTAGGATGCCTCATTTTTAGTGGAACAATCTGTCCTACTATGTGATTTTGCCAGCCCTGCTCAGCACAGGCATGGAGAAAAGACATGATACAGTTCCTTCCAAACTGAGGGTTCTGTGGGATGGCTGTTTCGAAAAGACAGAGGGGCAAAAACATTTAGGATGGTGTGAACAGACTTGTTGAAATGGTGATGGAATGGAAAGTGTGCACAAAGACACGTAAAGAAAGGAGAGGATGTTACCATATGGTTGGCGAAGAGCTGAGATGACAGTGGGTGGACAGGGAAGATGGGAGGAGAATGGGTGGATGGTCAGTAGGGATGGGGAACACTGGAATTTTTGACTTTTGAAAGATGGCAGTTTTAGGTGACAATAAGGGCCAGATGCGAAGACGGTTAAGCCATAAAAGATGAGGTGGTCAGGGGGCTAAGAGACCAGGCTGTGGGGTGAATTGTCCGTGCAGCCCTTGAACTCACTCAGATCACTGAGCTACGGGTTGAGAGAAAGATGGTAAGACAGGGGTCACCTTTTGATGAACGGGAGAGGGTGACAGCAGCGCGAAAACGTGAGAAGCAGGAAGCGGGAAATCCAAATGTCACGGGGCCCAAGGGGAGAAGGTGTTGGTCTGGGGTCCCTTCTCCAGCTGGATGAGAGGAAATGGTTTGGAAATGACAGAGGAAAGCTAGGAAGGTCACATACTCCCTGCCTGACCCTGGATTCCCAGGGTGGAAAATTAATGACTTCTTTTTTTTACTTTTATGTTTTATAGGAGAGCAAGGTACAGGCTTATTTAGAGATAAAGTGAAAGGACAGAGCTCCTGGCTCATGCCAGGAGGGGACAAGAGAGTCCCCAAATTAATGACTTCTTGGAAGGGCTACATTTTGTCTGTTTACATTACCCACTATTACAGATGAGAAATCCAAAGCTCTGGAGACAGGGGTTAAAACCCAGCTCCCTGGCATTTTCATCTCACTGCTGTTCATCTACTGCTTCTGAACGTAGCATTAAAAGGCAAGCCACACGCCTCTTTGCCCCACGTTTGTACAGAATATCTTAACCATGCATGTCACATTTCTCCTGATCAGAAGAATCAAACCACCAGTAGCACATCTAGTACCGAATGTAACACATAATCTCATAAGAAATTTTGGATTGTTTTTGCATAGATTTGACATTTTTGAATCTATGTGACAAATAGAAACTCTTTTGAAAAAGTACATTTGGAATGAAATGTAGGGCTTGTAAATTAAATATGATTTCTTATCAACATGAAAACAAAATAGATCCTCATCAAGTTTTTCTTTTTCAAATAGAAATGGACTTCTTTCTTATCAAGCAAACCAGGGGCAAAAAGTGGAAAATTCCCAAGGACCAAGGCACTGAGATTCCTCCCGTCCGTTCTAACCTCCGAGAACAGGGGGACTCGCAGGTGCTTCTAAGACTCATCTCGCAGCAGCTCTGATTCTAACTGAAGAACGGCTTTTCAGACAGATCCTCCTTTCCTGTTGTTCTCACATTTCCTTCTCTTGGAGGACACAGAGTCCTGAGCTCTGTAGTTAATGTTCATTTCTCAGAAATATAGCAGTAGTGAGGAGATGAGCTTTTATAAGTGTGCTATAAAATTTGAACATAACATAAAATTTATGATTTTAAAGTTCATAATTTATCTAGAGGTATTGAATATTTGGTACGTTTTTATCATCAAATCCCCGTGTATCAGGAATCCACAGGGAAAGTGGTATAGTCAATATGTCACATCTTAAGTTGTCTTGTTGGAAAGAGTATTTCTTAATTTATCTTTCATATAAGTCAAAATCCTCTCCCTAATACACTCTGCATTAGGTTCAGATAATGTAATCACCACTGTGGTGAGGATCCCAGATGCTGGCATCAGGTTGGCTGGAATCCCAGCCGTTGTCCTGACCTTGAGGTAACCTTGAGCAAGTCCTTTACCTCTGAAGGCTCCTTTCCTCATCTGCAGAAGAATACAACAGCGGCGCCTAACCTTAGAGGCCTATTGGGGGGAGTAGATATGGTACTGTGTAATATTTGGCAAAGGATATGATATACAGGAAGTCCTCCCAAATTAATTAATAACAGCTAATACATTATTAATTATAGATCATTATAAATAATTATTGGCCCCACTTCTTTCAAGATCCTGCTCATGTTCCACTATCTCAATGGAAATTCATACCCCAACAAGTGTCCTGAATTCCTGCAGGATATACCACTTAAGCTTCTTGCTCATGTACTTTCATGAGCTGTCCTCCAGTGTTATACATGTAATTCTTGTATGTCGTGGATTATTCTCCAGTAATGTTACATGTGCCATTCCTGTCACCTCCTGTAGGAAGTCCTCCTTGATACCCCTTAGGTCTCCTCCAGGCTTAACCAGTTGAATTTTGGGCTGCCCTGGTATCCTGTGCTTTTCTCTCTACTATAGCAAGTATTACTTAATTATATATTTTAATTTACATGTAAATACCTTCCCTGTTATACTGTATCTTCTTGAGGGCAAAGACTGTGCTCTGCTCATCTCCTGACCCCCAGGACAGGCACAGAAGGGGTGCTAGTGAACTGAACAGACCATAATCACATGATCAATTCCTAGAGTATGGATACTGCCTTTTCACTGTCTTTTGGCCACTCTCTGGTAAGGCGGAGTGTCTGGGTGGTAATGCTTTCTGTATAATGATGCCTCTTCTGCGAGCCACCCTACCCAGTGATAACCTTTAGGACACAAGTAAGGTGGGAGGGTAATCAGTGGGACAGAAGAAGTTTCCATATTAAAATAAGTTTGGGGAATTCTTAGTTGAAGAAGTATTACAGGATTTTCCAGACGTTTTCATATGGTAATGTCAATTATGACTCTTCAGGAAGGGGGTGTAATGGAAACTCGGTGTTCTTTCTGTTGTGGGAGCAGGGGGTGGGGTCTTGCGTCCACGTTCCATCGTTTTAGGAACACTGCAGAGACTAACGTGGTCATGGCCCCATCAGTGAAATAACTCAGACCTGCTGGGTTCTCAAAGGCCACGGGGCTCTCGCTGGTATGCTTAGAGTAGTGATATATGTAAATGCCATAGTTTATATATTCTGTCGTATTTCCTTCAGCATTCTTATTGCTCCTTCCTTCCTTCTTCTGTCCCTCCCTCCTTTCTTTCATTCCTTCCTTCCCTCTCTCTTCATGGCCTTCCTCTTCTTCCTCCCCCACCCTCTCTTTCCTTTTGTTAATTCACTTATTATGGTTCTTCCCCAACATACATGTGTACGATAAGAGAAGGAAGTTTCTCTCTCTTTCTTACCACCAAAATTCCAGGGCCTAGAATGTCACCTCGTAGAAATTAAGACCTTAATAAATCTTTAGAAATAAAAGAACTATCCCTTTTGATTGTACAAAATTTAAATAAATGCTAATGAGACATCAGCCCTAAGTGATCTGTTTGCTGAACTGACCTATTACTTGACTTAAAAAAAAGAAACCAAACACCTAATTTTTACACAAAGCAGCACACCAGTAGAGTAAATCTACTGAAGCGCCAAATCAATTCCTAGACAAATTATATTTGCCAAGAAAGGTAATAAATCCTTGAGGCAATGCATGGGCATGAAGCACAACCTCATGGAAATGAGGGCCTTGGTAGATAAGCCAGCTCCTTGCCTTGTATAGAACAAGAGAGAGCTATCTTTTAGTGGAGACCTAAGGCTGTGATGGATGGGCCTGGAGAATCATGGGAAACTCCTATTTCACTTAAATTCCTTTTTCCAGTTCCAAATTGCATTTTGGGCTTTTTATAAGGCAACTGATGGCAAATCCCATTTCTCTTGTTGGTAAGTCATCGAGTATTTGTATTGGTCGCTATCACTTAGGACTAAAGCCCTAGTCAGTCAGTGGATGACAACACAGTATGTGGTGATCATGTTGCAATAAAACAGACATGAACTCAGGGACACATTCCTTCGCCCTTTCAAGAGATTGCTTCTACCCTGTGCCTGTAAATGACAGCATCTATCCTAAAATCGCAGGAAAATGGCCAAAGTAATTTCTTTTTGTGTCTCTTGTTACAATAGCTTGAATGGTCAGATATTGAAACATATATGACTTAGATTAAAGGAAACAACAGTATTATACAGCAATGTCTGAGAAGCAATTATTGCAAACAAAGACATTTACTAGAAAATGCTTATCTTAGCACTCACCTTGGCAGGAAAAATGATGGAAGACATTTTGCCAGAACTTACTCCTTTTTTTTAATATCACAAAGGGAGGGAAAACTTCTGGAGCTTACCAAGAAAGCATATTTCTAAACAATACCTCTAGGCAATTCATTTCTTCACTTGATAATACATGTATTTTACCTTTGGGCCTCTTAAGGTCTCTTAAATTTTATGAGTTTTTTAATTGGGTTTGTATGGTGACATTTCTATTGTCAAGACTTAATTCATGACAGTGGCAGGGGCCTTAGCTGGCATCACAGCTGTAGCCACCAAGGCCAGTCCCCGTGGTTCTTCATTATTTTGACTTGAAGCTTAATTTGCAGAGGGAAATCTTTTATTTCCTTATTTCTCAGTTATTTAGAGATGGAAGAGAGTCTTATATACTAAAATTTG
Organism: Manis javanica; assembly: GCF_040802235.1. Classification (NCBI taxonomy): domain Eukaryota; kingdom Metazoa; phylum Chordata; class Mammalia; order Pholidota; family Manidae; genus Manis; species Manis javanica. Next base: position 84,077,726 of record NC_133169.1, on the reverse strand, counting down.
GTATATTCAAAATCCATATGTTCTAAATTACATTCAAGTTTATATTTAACAGATTGCAAAAAAAAAGGGGTGATTTAAGTCAAGGACCATAAGAGCTGGGAAAAACTCTGAAATCTAAGTAACATGCATCATTGATCAGAAGCATGATGACTATTGGGTGGTGATTTTCATTAGAAAGATGTCAGACCAAATTATTCTAACCACTCAATATTTCCAATGCCTAACACAGTGTTATAGTGAAAGTGCCTGCATATCTTTTTTGCATTTTGCTTGTATGAATAAGTGAGTGCATGAGTGGGTGAATGAATGAATGATACAGAAAAACAGAAAATGAGATGCCTTTAAGCTCAAAGGTGGCTATTTCTATAGCCAGCACCTACTGACAATGAGGCATCATGGGACTGGGGGAAATGCCCTTAAGTTTCATATTTGCTGAGAGAATTTTCCCCTATATCCAAGGGGTTAGTTCCATGAAATGAAGACATTACCTATTTTGTTCACCATAGTTCTAATATGACATTTTTTGACTCAATGAGTGGTTTTGTCCTCTAATATTCCATGACAAAACATTACTCATTCTTCAGTATTTCCTCCTCATCCTCTACTTCTAAAAATGAACTGGTTCCCTTTCTAAAGACAATCTGCTCCCAGGTACTTTGAATCATCAGCCTTATTTTAAGGAAAGTGATGTGACATGTCTAGAGTTATCAGGGCCTCTCAGGAAGGGCCTTCTTAAATCCTACAGGCTTCATTGGGAAAGCAAGTTAGAGAAGATTGTGTGGAGTTTTAAGATAAAATTAGGCCACCAATATTTACAATGACCTTACACATACATCCCAAATTTTGGTCTCCAGAATTCTATTTTTTTTCAGTTGCTCAGAGAAACCAAAGTTGGACAGCCAATATGCCCACACAGAAACTGATGAACAGTGAGAACCTAACATAAAGGCAACCAAGCACATAAAATCAGAGGCTTTGTGACTCTTAGGAAGATAAGATTATCATTCTGACACACAGGGAATAAAGTGAAAATAATCACAGGGCAATGTATACACCAGCATACAATGCTGTCTTAAAGTATTACTATGAAAAAACTAATGCATAAGCAATGTAAACATTTTCAAAAGAACAAAGAAGGACAAATAAATGGTGATACCATGACTCAGAAATTTTAAACTGTTCATATTTTAATATGTTTCCTCAGTGTTTTTTATGCCCACCTACATGTGTATGTGAGGGTGAGAACTGCGATCACATTCATGCTTAGTTTTGTAGTCTGATTATTTTCACTGAGCATGGAAATAGACACATTTGTCCACACCACTCATTCTGACCTGTTATAATAAATATCCATGGCTGGGAAATAATGGCTCATAGTGGTTTCTCTGCAGTGTCCCATCCAAATGCTCTCAGAGCATTTTCTGTCCGCTTTCAAGGTCACTGGTGATACAAAAACCTAGTGGAACCTCAAAGAGCTCCTCCTGGGATTCAGATCCAGAACAGCATTGTTGAATGTAAAAATCACAACTTTTTACTCTCACACACCTAAGCCTTCAGCACGGTGTTCATCGTCTCCGTGACTTGATGAGAGCTGAGCTTACTTCCACTGTCACTCCTCCTTATGACATTGTGCTAGGGAGGTCATCCAGCCTTCTCTCTGTTCTTGTTATGGAAACATTATTTATGAAGAATAGCTAAAACTGTTTCTTAATTCAGAAGCTGTCCCATAGTTGGTTAATTAAATCCAACCGTAAGTCACAACAGATCCCTTTTCATTGAGTCATGCCACAATAACACTACCCACTGTATGCACTGGGCTTTTTAAGTGGCTGGAATCTTGCTAAGAGTTCTGGAGAGCAGAGGAAAAAGGGAAGACAACTGTGCTAACAGTATAATCACAAAACTTAGTCTTCAAGTGCTTTAGTTTCATATTTACTTTCTCTTATCACAAAGATGTGTTTTCATTCACTATCTCATAAACTGCCTTTAGTGTAATAAAAAAATTGTCGTGGTTTTGTCCCTGGTTCCTGGTTCGGAGCTTCTATAACCCTTGAAATTCCCTGAGCAGCGGGAGTGTCTTTGCTGTGTTAATACAGTGACTCCCGGTAGAGCCCTTGCATAGGTTCAGTTGTGCTAGCTGGACCGGCCACCAGGAAGTCCCACCACATGCTTGAAGGGTCGGGATTTGGGCAGCCCAACCTCCAGGAAAAGGAAGGATCTGGATAGTGAATTCAAGCACATTGGCCCAAGAAGTCATGCCTACATAATGGAATGCCACTAAAATCTCTGGACACCAGAGCTCAGTGGAGTCTGGTGATCGGTGAACATACTGATGTGCGGGGAAGGTGACACACCCTGATTCCAAAGGGCACAGCAGCTCAGTGTTTCCTGTTTCCCCCCAGACCTTGCCCCTGTGGGCATCCTTCATGATAAAACTATAATCCTAAGCACTGTTTTCCTGAGTTCGGTGAATGGTTCTAGCAAATTACCAAACCTGAGGGGTGCTGTAGGAATCTCACGGATTTGTAGCCCAAAGTATAGGTGGCCTGGGGAGTGGCTAGTGTCTTCAGGGCAGACTTGTTGTGGACCAGGCCCTTAAACTTGTAGAGACTGATGCTAACTATGAGTTGTTAGAGTCAGAATTCAATTGTATTGTAATATATCCAGTTGGGATGGAAAAAATAATACTTCCCAACTTTCTGATGTAGGAATTAAATTTCTACCTTTCCAGGGAAAATGCTAATGTTTAGAAACACTAAGTAATTCTCATCAAGTAATACAGGTACTAGGTGGCAGATCTAGAAGCTAAACTGAGGTCTATGTGACTCCAAGGTCTGCGATCTTCCTGCTTCGGCCAACCTGCTCTAACTCTCACAATGGTCAGATCATTAGACACACGTTTATCTCTGTGCCGTTAGTGGGAATGGTGCTGAAAATAGAACATTTCTGGTCCTAGATCTTCAGATCCTGAATGTGAGAAGTGTTCAGAACAATGTAATTTCGCAGAATAAACCTGCAAGTGCTCAGATAGAGGAGAGTGCCCTGGGATGTGGCCTGAATAAACATCATTCTCATGTGGCACAAAGGTTCTCTGACTTCCTCAAAGGAATGAGAGTTGCACAGTTTTGAGTAATAATCAGTAAGTGCTGAGGTCCTGATGTTCAAGGCCACAGTGTTAGGCTCTGAGGATACAGAAAGTGAAAACTAAGGCTCCTGCCCTTGAGCAGCTAATAACTCAGTTGGGAAATAGGACAAAGCAGAGCATAATAAAAAATTTAGACAACTTAAACATCCAAGAAAGATATTTCAGAGGGTTAGGGTGATGGTAGAAGGCTTCCTGGAGAAAGCAGATCTGGAGCTGTGCCTTGGAATATCTGTAAGACTTAAAAGCCATACCTTCCAAGACTGGAGGAGAGTGGTGTATGCAATGTGCCTAGTACAGTGTCTGCAACAAAAATAAGGATAATGATGATGAACAGGATCATGATATAATGGTGACTCAAGCAGTTCTGCAGCTTGTAGGTAGGTACCCTGCTTGTTAAAGTGCCCAGGAATAAAAAGGCTGAGTGTATGTTTTGAAATCAAACGTACACTATTTAATCGTGTTCCTAGAGGCTTTTGAAGTTGAGGTACTTTTATACCTAGAAGGAAAACCTGCTCCTACAAGAGAAAGAGACCCCTGTTAAGGCTGAAATATACCTGTAGGCACCCTGAATGGAGGCATCAGTTACCTAGTAAGGGAAACCCCAAAGCCTGGGCTTACAACACAAAGAAGGATTGGATGTCATGGAACTTAAAGCTCCTTACGTCACTGTCCCAGAAAGCATTAATCGGATGGGACACAGGTGCTCCCAGACCACGTGGGGAACCGTGCCTCTCTCTTTTCTTCTGACACTATGTTGTTCAGGCAGGTTTGACCTACCCTATAGTCACATGGCCAGGCCCTCATGGATTTAAGTATTCATGGTCTCCTCTTCCCCTGACCACCGGGATTGATTTAAGATGGACACATGAACAAATCTGAGCCACGAGAAAAGGGCATCTAAGGATCTGCGCAGGAACAGCCAGAGGGGACCATCCCTCTTCTCCCAGACAACATAGTTCAAGGCAGGCCATGAGCTCGCAGCTAAAAGCTAGCAGCTGCCTGGTGTGAAAAGGGAAACAGCGCTGGGAATGGGACAGGACAATGTGCAGAGCCCGAAAATGAAGCCGGCACTACAAAGGAGCGCGAGAGAAAAGGGGTGTGCTGGCCACAGCACAGGCATTACCGGGCCAGGCACTGCCTGAACGCACAGAGGTAGTTCTGAACCTTTCATTTTTAGGATCCAAGACCTGTCCTCCCCACCCTCATCTTTTGCTTAATTTGGTTTGTTTTTTTCTCTCTTTTACAGCCAAAATATTCCTCACTGAGGACGATAGGCAAGTAGGCTCTAAGGTGACCTAATTTGCTTCAGTTTACTGCTTGAGAATGTTCAGTCCAACTATTAACCATTTGTGTAAAACAAATACCTAGAGATATTTTCTCAACATAATTCACTATGGGTATTTGCAATTTCAGCCTGTATTTGGAAATATTGCATGTGAATATCTGTCCAGTCTATCAGATCATAATGATTACTGCATAATAGTGTATTCTAATGAGGCTTTATATTCAACATTGAAGTTCATCAGTGAAGATAATTACATTTGGAATATTGTAGGGTTGATAATATACTTCACATGTGGTGAATTTTAAGGCACTATGCATATGAAATAACTTGGATGAAACACCACATCTTAGGCTCATTTTGAATTTAGTGACTCCCTTTTCATTTAGGCAGTTGGATGCCGGCTGATATTAGGGCCCTTAGGGTCTCCTTAAATGAGAACCTCAGTTCAAAATGCGAGCAGCCACTCCTACGGTGACAGCCAGGGGTACGTGCAGCAAAGAGAGATGACATGCTTGCAAAACGCTGCCTGTGTGGGAACGCCCAGATGCCCCCCGCACTTCGCGCACTGCACCTTCGTTCTCACTCCTGCCACCAAAGCCCAAATGCTGTGTGATGGGAAGGACGGAGGGCTACTCAGAGGGACAGAGAGGACCATCAAAATCACACCATCCTCACTAATAACTTTACAGTTACGCACCAAAAAAACCTCTCAGCCTCTCCAAGTTCCAGCATTTTCCTTAGTAGTCACCCCTGTGGTCCAGATCACTCTTATCTTCAGAAACCACAATCCCTTTGTGCCTCTGTCCATTTCCATTTTTCCTTGCCAAGGGTAACTGACAGGGGCTATAAAGACTCAGTGATTCCTGGTAGGCGCCCACTTGGTGCTAACATTTAAGAGGCAAAGCTAATTGCACAACATTTTGGTATGCAAACCCCCTGCTGGGCCTTGGGAAAGAGCTTCTGGGGCCATGACAGAGGAGGTGGAGGTGGAATGAGGGAACTACATTGGGGTGGGAGTGGTATTATTTTTTAAGCCCATTTTTACATGGAAGACTTGAGTTCTTGCCTTCAAAAGGACTTTTCCTTTGCCCCTTGGCTATAACAGCTAAGGTTAGAAATCGCTGTTTTAATAGAGGCCAGAGACAACAGAACAGCACATCTAACCCGCCGGATGAAAATAAAAGGTCATAGATATTATTACTGATGAGTAATAATTAATAGTAACTTAGAGTAAAATGTTTATATACTTTAATTTTTTTTAAAGTACAATATACCTTTTATTATCTTTTATATACCTGATTGCTTAAAGTCTTACTTTTTCTCATTTTCACATTCCTTTTAAAGATAATTGACTAAAGCAAAACTAGTCACAGTATGTTGTGGGGTTCATAACAGGTGTGTAAGTGAATATGTTAACAGAGCACAAAGGTCAGGGTGGGTAGATTGAATGATAACGCGCGACACAAGGAGCCGTGGAAAGTCAAAGTCACAGATGGCAGTCTCCAGGGTGACCAAAGAAAATGTAACACAAAGAGGTGGAGTTAAGTCAATAAAAAGTATAATGGAATACCAAAAACATTCCTGATTTATCCAAAAGAAGGAAGGAAAGGAGGAACAAAGGAACTAAGAACCTGCGGGCCACTGGCATGGGCTTAATTGTGTCCCTCTCCAAAATCCCTATGTTCAAGCTCAGCACCTCAGCATGTGGCTGCATTTGCAGAGAGGGTCTTCAAAGAGATAATTAAGTTAGTATGAGGTCATTGGGGGGGGCTCTCTTCTCCAGGCAATCCATCTTGAATTGTGTTGTATTGGAATTAAAAGAGCAGATGTTCTGAGTGGTACAGACAGGGCTCGGATCCCAGCTCTGCCTCATTCTCAGGCAGTGGGCTAACCATTCTGAGGATCACTTTCCTCCTCTGTAACATGGAGATGGCAACTGTACCTACTTTACAGACAGCGGTGATGGTAAAACAAGACAGTGCAGCTAAAGCTTCGGCACAGTGCCTGGGTATGCAATAGCTGCTTAATAAATACTTATGACAATGTTTTCAATCTTCCCTCACTGCCAATGTGGTAACTAAGTTCAAATGCTCCCACATAGGTTCAGATTTCTCACACCTGAATTTTTTCAAGAATAGCTGTATTAGAAGGAATAGTTCAGTCAGACTGAATTTAATCTGATCTTAGAAATAGTATAAAATACCTAGAAGGATGCTGTCTCGCTAATGGGTTCCAGCCATGGGCAAGTTCACTCTTGATTTGGTGAGACTGAAAAATGACAATGGAACGCTCCTGGGGTGAAGGGGCTTCTAGTCAGCTTTATTCTCGTGGTGGCAGGTCAAGCGCTAGAATCCCATCTGCCTCAGGGCAAGTCTGCATGCAGAGAGTGGATCTGTGCCTCTGGGCCTCTCTGTTCCCGCACTGGGTGGAGCTCTTTATATACAGGGTCAGTAATGACGTATTGCCCACATGTATGCAGTAGGCAAACCAACCTGGGTCAGATGAGCACCTGGACATAGGAGCTTTCATTTTCTCTGCAGATGCACGCTAGGCTGTCTAAACACGGCTCATTTGGAGGGAGACACTCTGTTGGAATCCCTGTCTCTGGCTCTCGCTTTCCTCATCTGGAAAGTAAAATTCCATTTTCATCAAAATTTCAGAAAGATGGATTTGGCCGCTCTCCTACACAGATGGTACTACGTTCTCAGGTTATGGCGCTTTTTCTTAATAAATGAGGGGATTTGTGCTTTCCCAAGCTTGATATGTTGAGAAGAGAACTGAGGATTAAAAGGGATACATGAAGAGGATTGAAGCAGATTTATTGCAAATCATTATTGGGGCGTATGAGTTAGAGGCCTAAGATTAAGGCAAGCCTCTCTCTCAAGAACATTTTCTTCAGTAGTAAGAGACAGACAAAGCCTTTTTCTTTTTAAATCATTCTCTAATGAGAAAGAGTTTAGACTGGGGAACTTCTCTGAACAGTAAATTGGACAGATTCAGGGATAGATCATTCAGTAACAGAACGAAAGCTTTTCTAGCTAACAGAACCACATCAGTTAGAATTAGAATGAGATGCGCATGACGACTGACAACCAGCATGCTGAAACACCTGCCACTTTCTCAGGACTGACCTGAGAGACACACACATTCAGTCTTGTCCGTGATCTCTCCCCAGTGGTACTCCTCTGCACCTGTTCAAAACCCTTGAGTGGCTTCCCATTTCTCTTAGGAGAAAAGAGCAAATCTTCAGCATGCCCTGCAAATTCCTGCACGTCCAGACCCTGTTTACTTCCCTAGTGACTCTGCCCTCACTCACTGCATTCCAGCCAGACTGCCTTCAAATGGAGCATACGTTCACTGCCACAGGGCCTTTGCAAAGACTATCCTGTAGTTGGAATGCCCCGGTTCGTTCCTCTTCATGCTTTAGATCATAGCTCAAGTGTTTACAGTACTATTGGCCATTTTTATAACTCTTAAAATTGCAATCAGTAATTAATTGCAGAATTAACTAATGTTATCTGTGTCTAAATTTATCTGTGTCTAAATTTCCCATTAAAATAGAAATTCCCTGAGGACAGGTAATTCAATTCCCAATGTTTATACAAGGCAAGTGTTCATTAAGTAATCACCGACTAAGTGAATAATGCATTCTCATTCTTTATCAATACCAGAAACTTGGACTCTCAATCTCTAAGTATAACAAATCCATGAACTGGAACTTACGAGTCACTCAGCTCCGTGAGAACGAGCTGACATACATTTACATAATATCCAGGTATGTTTTGTGTACATACGCATGGGTACCAACGATCTCTGTTCTCACCCTTTCCTCTGCTCTCTCTTCCCCTGGGTGGCATTTGTGCTCTTGGGTCCCCTGCCAGGTAGCCCTTTGGTTTCATTTCCTCCACCAGGCACCTATTACTAATCATTTTTGCTTCTCTCGACCCCTCTCATTGGCCAGGACTTCCTATGGTCTGGCAGCCTCTTTGGTGTTCTCCACTCTCGGCTCCCAGGCTCCTGGTTTGATGTCTCTCTTACTTCCAAAGTCTGCCCACTTTCCTGCCAGGATATTTAGGAATTGTTATTCCTAGGAAAATATTGAAAAAAACAGACTTTTTCTCTCTCTTTTAGTTCATAAGCATACTATTTATGGTTTTAGGGCCATAAACTTCAAGGCAAAGGTGATTTTTTAAACCCTGAGATGAGCTGTAGGAGCCCAACTATATTTTCCACTGAATATGTCTTGGATCTCTATAGTAATCCCTTTGAACACACTGATGATATAGTGAGCTCTTCAAGACGATGAAAACTGCATGACTAGGACTTTGGAAATTCAGGCTATTGAAGCATTAGACTTACAGACACTGAGAAGTGACTAGTGGTTACCAAGGGGGAGGGGCATAGGCTGGGGTAGCAGGGGAGAGAGAGGGGGACTGTTGAACCACTGTGATACACATTTGATGATAATAATAATAAAAAAGAAATTCAAGTGGTTTAGAAAATAATTTCATAAAATTTCATAATTTCATGCCTAGCTATTTCATAAAATGTTATTTTGTCCAGGATACCATTATTCTAGGGATTTATTCATTTATGTGTTCACCAATTTAACGAGTGCTTATTTAGTGTCTAATATGAGCCAGGCACTGTATTTATATCTAGCTGGTGACACAGTGGTATATGGGGCAGATGGGAGTTCTGCCCTCAGGAAGCATACACTCATGTTACAAGAAATAGACAGTAAACCAATAAAATACACATGTCTGGCAAATGTAATAAATCAAGATATTATGAGTTAGTTACAAGGCACTTTCTGGAAACCCATTTTCTTTTCTACAGCAAGAAAGGCATTGCTAGTCTGCCTTGGCCACGCCATTTGCAGTGTTCAGTTACTGCAGTGTTTTTTAAATTGTAGATGAAGATCCCCTAATAAGTCATGAAGGTAAGTCTTAACTAACATTTTTAATGAATAAAATAGAATAGAAAAGATCACATAATATCTCACATGTTAAAGATATTGATTTTTATTTCAGATTTAAATGCATGGATATAACAGTACTGATATAGAATGTCGTGTAGCAGGTCATCCTGAAATATGTGTGAAAGCAGAGCTCCTCAAGATAGAATCTCAGCATTGTCCCTCCCTATAGGAGGTGTTAAGGAACCATTCACAATGATGGCACGATAGGCAGCTAGTTACTTTTGGTGACAAGAAACAGGCACACTCAAATTCAGCCCTATTTTAAAGGACATTTCTTTAGATTGTGAATTAGATAATAATATTATTTAAACACATGTTCAAAAAGAACTGAACGTAAGTTACCACTCAGCAAGGGCACTTTCTTAAGGTATTACTGATATACACTTATGAAGGTTTCACATGAAAAAACAATGTGGTTACTACCTTCACCCATATTATCAAGTCCCCACCCATACCCCATTGCAGTCACTGTCCATCAGTGCAGCAAGATGCCACAGATCCACTATGTGCCTTCTCTGTGCTACACTGTCTTTCCCGTGACCCCCCCACACCATGTGTACTAAACATAATACCCCTCAATCCCCTTCTCCCTCCCTCCCCACCACCCTCCCACACCCCTCCCCTTTGGTAACCACCAGTCCCTTCTTGGAGTCTGTGAGTCTGCTGCTGTTTTGTTCCTTCAGTTTTGCTATGTACCACCTCTTCTTTATCCATTCATCTGCTGATGGACACTTACGTTGCTTCCATATCTTGGCCATTGTAAATTCTGCTGCGATAAACATAGGGGTGCATATGTCCTTTTGAATCTGAGAAGCTGTATTCTTTGGGTAAATTCCTAGGAGTGGAATGCCTAGGTCAAATGGTATTTCTATTTTTAGTTTTCTGATGAACCTCCATACTGCTTCCCACAATGGTTCAACTAGCTTACATTCCCACCAGCAGTGTAGGAGGGTTCCCCTTCCTCTGCATCCTCGCCAGCATTTGTTGTTCTTAGTCTTTTCTATGCTGGCCATCCTTGGTGTGAGGTGATATCTCATTGTGGTTTTAATTTGCATTTCCCTGATGATTAGTGATGTGGAGCATCTTTTCATGTGCCTGTTGGCCATCTGACTTTCTTCTTTAGAGACTTGTCTCTTCATATGCTCCACCCATTTTTTAATCGGGTTATTTGCTTTTTGGGTGTTGAGGCATGTGAGTTCTTTATACATTTTGGATGTTATCCCCTTGAAAGGCTTTCACCTTCTTGCTGTTAAGTATGATGTTGACTGAGGGTTTATCATATATGGCCTTTATTATGTTGAGGTACTTGCCCTCTATACCCATTTTGCTGAGAGTTTTTATCATGAATAGATGTTGAATTTTGTTGAATGCTTTTTCAGCATCTATGGAGATGATCATGTGGTTTTTGTCTTTCTTTTTGTTGATGTGGTGGATGATGTTGATGGATTTTCGAATGTTGTACCATTCTTGCATCCCTGGGATGAATCCCACTTGGTCGTGGTGTATGATCCTTTTGATATATTTTCTAATTCGGTTTGCTAATATTTTATTGAGTATTTTTGCATCTATGTTCATCAGGGATATAGGTCTGTAATTTTCTTTTTTGGTGGGGTCTTTGCCTCGTTTTGGAATTAGGGTGATGTTGGCTTCATAGAATGAGTTTGGGAGTATTCCCTCCTCTTCTATTTTTTGGAAAACTTTAAGGAGAATGGGTATTATATTTTCTCTGTATGTCTGATAAAATTCTGAGGTAAATCCATCTGGCCCGGGGGGTTTTTCTTGGGTAGTTTTTTTATTACCACTTCAATTTCTTTGCTGGTAATTTGTTTGTTTAGATTTTGTGTTTCTTCCTTGGTCAGTCTTGGAAGGCTGTATTTTTCTAGGAAGTTGTTCATTTCTTCTAGGTTTTCCAGCTTCTTAGCATATAGGTTTTCATAGTAGTCTCTAATAATTCTTTGTATTTCTGTTGGGTCCATTGTGATTTTTCCTTTCTCATTTCTGATTCTGTTGATGTGTGTTGACTCTCTTTTTCTCTTAATAAGTCTGGCTAGAGGCTTATCTCTTTTGTTTATTTTCTTGAAGAACCAGCTCTTGGTTTCATTGATTTTTTCTACTGTTTTATTCGTCTCAACTTTGTTTATTTCTTCTCTGATCTTTATTATGTTCCTCTGTCTGCTGACTTTAGGCCTCATTTGTTTTTCTTTTTCCAATTTTGATAATTGTGATGTTAGACTATTCATTTGGGTTTGTTCTTCCTTCTTTAAATATGCCTGGATTGCTATATACTTTCCTCTTAAGACTGCTTTCGCTGCATCCCACAGAAGTTGGGGCTTTGTGTTGTTGTTGTCATTCATTTCCATATATTGCTGGATCTCCATTTTAATTTGGTCGTTGATCCACTGACTATTTAGAAGCGTGTTGTTAAGCCTCCATGTGTTTGTGAGCCTTTTTGCTTTCTTTGTACAATTTATTTCTAGTTTTATACCTTTGTGGTCTGAAAAGTTGGTTGGTAGAATTTCAATCTTTTGGAATTTACTGAGGCTCTTTTTGTGGGCTAGTATGTGGTCTATTCTGGAGAATGTTCCATGTGCACTTGAGAAGAATGTGTATCCTGTTGCTTTTGGGTGTAGACTTCTATAGATGTCTATTAGGTCCATCTGTTCTAGTGTGTTGTTCAGTGCCTGTGTGTCCTTACTTATTTTCTGCCCGGTGCATTTGTCCTTGGAGTGAATGGTGTATTGAAGTCTCCTAAAATGAATGCATTGCATTCTATTTCCTCCTTTAGTTCTGTTAGTATTTCTTTCACATATGCTGGTGCTCCTGTGTTGGGTGCATATATATTTAGAATGGTTATATCCTCTTGTTGGACTGAGCCCTTTATCATTATGTAATGTCCTTCTTTATCTCTTGTTACTTTCTTTGTTTTGAAGTCTATTTTGTCTGATACTAGTACTGCAACACCTGCTTTTTTCTCCCTATTGTTTGCATGAAATATCTTTTTCCATCCCTTGACTTTTAGTCTGTGCATGTCTTTGGGTTTGAGGTGAGTCTCTTGTAAGCAGCATATAGATGGGTCTTGTTTTTTTATCCATTCAGTGACTCTATGTCTTTTGATTGGTGCATTCAGTCCATTTACATTTAGGGTGATTATTGATAGGTATGTACTTATTGCCATTTCAGGCTTTAGATTCGTGGTTACCAAAGGTTCCAGGTTACTTTCCTTGCTATCTAAGAGTCTAACTCAACTCACTTAGTATGCTGTTACAAACACAATCTAAAGGTTCTTTTGTATTTCTCTTCCTTTTTCTTCCTCCTTCATTCTTTATATATTAGGTATCAAATTCTGTACTTTTTGTCTATCCCTTGATTGACTTTGGCGATAGTCAATTTAATTTTGTATTTGCCTCGCAATCAGCTGCTCCACCCTCCCTACCATGATTTTACTACCTCTGGTGACAGCTATCCAACCCTAGGAACACTTCCATCTATAGCAGTCCCTCCAAAATAGACTGCAGAGATGGTTTGGGGGAGGTAAACTCTCTCAGCTTTTGCTTATCTGGAAATTGTTTAATCCCTCCTTCAAATTTAAATGATAATCTTGCCAGATAAAATAATCTTGGTTCCAGGCCCTTCTGCTTCATGGCATTAAATAGATCCTGCCACTCCCTTCTGGCCTGTAAGGTTTCTGCTGAAAAGTCTGATGTTAGCCTGATGGGCTTTCCTTTGTATGTGATCTTATTTCTGCCTCTGGCTGCTTTAACAGTCTGTCCTTATCCTTGATCTTTCCCATTTTAATTACTATTTGTCTTGGTGGTGTTGTCTTCCTTGGGTCCCTTGTGTAGGGGGATCTGTGGATCTCCATGGCCTGAGAGACTATCTCCTTCCCAAGATTGGGGAAGTTTTCAGCAACTACCTCCTCAACGACACTTTCTATCCCTTTTTCTCTCTCTTCTTCTTCTGGTACCCCTATAATGTGAATATTGTTCCACTTGGATTGGTCACACAGTTCTCTCAATATTCTTTCATTCTTAGAGATCCTTTTTTCTCTCTGTGCCTCAGCTTCTTTGTATTCCTCTTCTCTAGTTTCTATTCCATTTATTGTCTCCTCCACCGTATCCAACCTGCTTTTAATTCCCTCCATGGTGCTCTTCAACGATTGGATCTCTGACCTGAATTCATTCCTGAGTTCTTGTATGTCTTTTCGTACCTCCATTAGAATATTGATGATTTTTATTTTGAACTCCTTTTCAGGAAGAGTCACGAGGTCCATATCATTTAAATCTTTCTCTGGAGTTGTATTAACAGTTTTACTCTGGACAAGGTTCCTTTGGCTTTTCATGTTTGTATATGGCGCCCTCTAGTGTCCAGAAGCTCTGTTCTGGAGCTGCTGAGCCCCTTAAGCAATGTCCGGAGTTGCAGGGGAGCAGTACTGGGTGTAGGAAAGAGCTGTTCCCCACCTTCCAGCTGCTGTGCCTGTCTCCACTGCCTGAGCCAGTGGGCTGGGCACACAGGTATAAGTTTTTGTCCCAGAGCAGCCAGATATTGGATCCCTGCTTTCCACAAGCAGCTGGAATCCCAGTCTCCCCAGGAACTCCGCCTGTATTAACTTTCCAACCCAGTGGTCATGCAAGTCTCATGAAAGCACCATGAAATGTAGGTTTGTGCTCCCAGAGAAGATCTCCAGAGCTAGTATTCAGCAGTTCCAAGCCTTCCACTCCCTTCCTGCTCCGTTTCTCTTCCTCCCGCCGTGAGCTGGGGTGGGGGAGGGGCACGGGTCCCACGGAGCCACAGCTCTGGTACTACCCCATTCACTGAGGTCTGCTCTTTTCTCCAGGTGTGTGCAGTCTGACGCTGTCCTCTTTCCTGTTGCTCTCTCAGGATTAGCTGCACCAATTGAATTTTCTAATTGTATGCAGTTTTAGGAGGAAGCCTCTGTCTCTCCTCTCACACCACCATCTTTAAGCCCTCTATTGGGTCTTGTTTTTTTATCCATTCAGTAACTCTACGTCTTTTGGTTGGTGCATTCAGACTATTTACATTTAGGCTGACTATTGATAGGTATGTACTTATTGCCATTGCAGGCTTTAGATTGGTTGTTACCAAAGGTTCAAGAGTAACCTCCTTACTATCTAACAGTCTAACTTAACTCACTTAGTATGCTATTACAAACACAATCTAAAGGTTCTTTTTCTATTCTCCTCCTTTTTCTTTCTCCTCCATTCTTTATATATCAGGTGTCATATTCTGGACTCTTTGTCTATCCCTTGATTGACTTTGGGCGTAGTTAATTTAGTTTTGCATTTCTTAGTAATTAATTGTTCTACTTTCTTTACTGTGATGTTATTACCCCTAGTGACAGTTGTTTAGCCTTAGGAACACTTCCTTCTATAGAAGTCCCTCCAAAATACACTGTAGAGATGATTTGTGGGAGGTAAATTCTTAGCTTTTGCTTGTCTGGAAATTGTTTAAACCCTGCTTCAAATTTAAATGATAATCTTGCCCGATAGAGAATTGTTGGTTTGAGTCCCTTCTATATCATTGCATTGAATACATCATGCCACTCTCTTCTGGCCTGTAAGGTTTCTGCTGAGAAGTCTCATGATAGCCTGATGGGTTTTCCTTTGTATGTGATCTTATTTCTCTGTCTGTCTGCTTTTGATAGTCTGTCCTTATCCTTGACCTTTGCCATTTTCATTATTATATGTCCTGGTGTTGTCTTCCTTGGGTCCCTTGTGTTGGGAGATCTATGAACCTCCACGGCCTAAGAGATTATCTCCTTCCCCAGATTGGGGAAGTTTTCAGCAACTACCTCCTCAAAGACACTTTCTATCCCTTTCTCTCTCTCTTCTTCTTCTGGTACCCCTATAATGTGAATGTTGTTCCGTTTGGATTGGTCACACAGTTCTCTCAATATTCTTTCTTTCTTTTTTTTTTTTAGGAGAGCCAGGGAGAGGCTTTTATTGAGAGATACAGTGAGAGGACAGAGCTCCTGGTTCATGCCAGAAGGGGACAAGAGAGCCCCTATTCTTTCATTCTTAGAGATCCTTTTTTCTCTCTGTGCCTCAGCTTCTTTGTATTCCTTTTCTCTGATTTCTGTTTCATTTATCATCTCCTACTAATCTGCTTTTAAAACCCTCCATTGTATTCCTTAATGACTGGATCTCTGACCAGAATTCATTCCTGAGTTGTTGAATATTTTTGTGTGCCTCCATAAGCATGTTTGTGATTTTTATTTTGAAATCTCTTTTTAAGAAAGATTGATGAGAACAGTTTCATTTGACTCTTTTTCTGGTATTTGTATGATTTTGGTTTGAACCAGGTTCCTTTGACGTTTCATATTTGTATGTGGCGCCCTCTAGTACCCAGAAGCTTTACTCTCTAGAGCTGCTCAGTCCTTGGAGTGTTGTCCGGAGTCTCAGGGGAGTGCTGTTGGTGTCTGGTGGGAGGAAAGAGCTGTTTCCTGCTTCCCAGCTGCAATGCCTGTCTTCACTGCCAGAACCAGTGTGCCAAACACAGAGATGTAGGCCTCTATGCTTCGCTATTGTAGTTGCTGTAGGCGGGGCTTCCCTCTGGCTGGCCTGACAGTAGGGCAGGGGCTGCTGGTCAGTGAGCCAGGTAGGGCTGGCCGGGAGGAAGGTGCAGCAGGCTGCATGTCATGGTGGGGGACCTTGGAGCTGCATATTCAGCCAGGGGGATGGAGGGCCTGAAGCTCCTGAAAGTTCCCAGCCTGTTGGGCAGAGTGCATCCAGATAATTTTGTCCACCTGTCCTTTCTCCTGAGCAGTAATCTCTGTGCAATCCTTGCCTCTTTAGCAGCCCTCCTGCTGTTAGGATGTCTTTCAGATTGCCCGCCTTTCTTTTGTTCCAGAGCAGCTGGATATGGATCCCTGTTTTCCAAAAGTGTCTGGAATCTCAGTCTCTCCAGGTATTCTGCCTGTCTTACCATTCCAAGCCCACTAATCACTAGAGCACCATGCAATGTAGGTTTGTGCTCCCAGAGCAGATCTCCAGAGATAGGTGTTCAGCAGTCCCAGGCCTCCACTCCCTCCTCGCCCCTCCTGCTGGTGAGCTGGGATGGGGGAAGGGCTTGGGTCCCGCCAGATCACGGCTTTGGCACGTTACCCTGTTCTGTGAGGTCTGTTCTCTTCTCCAGGTGTATGCAGTCTGGCACAGCCTTCTTTCCTGTTGCTCTTTCAGGATTAGTCATACTAATTATATTTTCATATTATATGTGGTTTTAGGAGGAGGCCTCTGTCTCACCTCTCATGCTGCCATCTTTAATCCTCTAGCAAGGGCAATTTTTAAAATGACATTATCAGGTGGGAAGCATTGGCAGACTTTCCTAATTATAGATAGGCCACAGGATTACTAAATTACTCAATTCATTCCACAATCCTTTATTGAGTATCTATCATGTCCCAGAGTCTGGCTGAATAAATCATGCATGGTTCTTATTCTCATTAGGTTTATAATCTTACTCTTCACTGCCTAAATTAGTAATCCTCAACCCTGACAGCAAAACAGAGTCATCTGGGGAGCTTTTGAAAAGTACTGATTTTCATTTCCAGAGTTTCTGGTTTAATAATTAGTCTGGGGTAGGGACCCAGAGTGAATAGTATTTAAAATGTCCAGGTGATTCTAATGTTCGGGCAGTATTGAGAACCAATGGCCTCTAACAATAAAAATCTTGCAAATTTATATATTAACTTTGCCTAAGATACCTAGAATATTTTCTGTCTCAGGGTGGTAAAATAAATTCTTCTTAATAAAATAAGTACTTTAAAATTCCTCTAAGAATGTCAGCATCTATAAAACTCTTGAGTTGTTTTTAACATTATTCTCTGGCTGACTATTTTTTCATTTTTTATCTTAAAATTTGTACTTCCATTATTAGTTTTGAAGTCCACTTATGAAACTATTTCAATCCCCTGTTGTTAGTCATTTCTCCTAAATGGTTAATATTATGGAGAGAAATTATCCTTGAATTTCCATTTTTAGTGTCCATTTTCATATTCACATTCCATGTATATACATTTCTACATGAAATATTCAAAGTGGTAATCAATCATACGGATATTTGGTTCATTTTTGCTAACTTTTTACCTCCTTAATACATTAACTAATTGCACATTCCTCATCTTCCAATAATGAATCTCTATATAGTGAAAGTTTATCAAACAACTGAAAAAAAAAATCTGCCTGATTCAAGTCCCCATTTCCCTCAGCATCCTTTCTGCTCCATCTTACTTTCAACAGATTAAAAAGGAGCTACTCTCATCTCTAAGCCATGTTTTGCCTTCCCTGAAGAAAGGATTAAGGTATCTGATTAAAGAACCCCATTCCTTATTTCCTTTTCAAATGAAGCTGAGCAAACCAGCTAAAATATTTGGCAGCTGAATTTCTCAGCAACTTAGACTCACTGTCTATTGGCGCTGTTCCTATGTATTTCCTTCTTTGGAAACATCTATTGGTATTGTTCACCTTCTCTCATTTCTTGATTTGCTTCTAAGTCTGCATGTGCTATGGAAACAGTCACCTTGAGTTGGTAGCTACCAGCTATGTGATCTTGGCCCAGTCACTTAAATTCTCTGAATCCCAATTTCCATATTGGCAATAGCAAGAGAGTGATAACACAGTTTAGGTATTAGATAGAATGAGTGTGAAGTACTCAGCACAATACCTGTACATTCTAGGATACAATAAATGGTAGAGAGCATTAATACTGAAATAGTATAGTAGGCTTCCCACATTTAATAACAATCCATGTTGGTATAGGGCATATATAGCATTCTTCCCTATAAATAATTTCAGTCCACCTCTCATGAAAGAAAGAAGGCTTAAACACGGGGAAATTGGTTCCCTGGAAGCACATCTGTTACAGGAATATTTGTTCATTCATTTGACAAATATTAATCCAGTATTCTCTCTGTGCCAGGCTCTGGGATAGAAGCCAGGGTTCCAGGAGGGGTGGGACAGACACTCAGCTCCTTGGAACTTACAGTCTTGTCAGAGACTTAAATTCTCAAGAGTGTGCGCTAATGTGATATGGAAAGCTGCCTTTCAGAGCCCAGGGGCTCTGTGATTGATGAGCCCACCCCGAAGCACAGAAGCAACCATGAGCAAGATGATGGTGACAGCGATAATGACGATGATCGCAGTGGCCTACAGCTTCTGTTGGAAAAGATGAGGGTGTTGTTCTTAAGCTTTGTAAAATTTATTGCCAAGTCTCTTTCCAGAAAAATAGTACCAATGTGTATTTCCATAGCAGCGTGTGAGTACCTGATCCATCATGCCTTCACTTGTTCTGAATACACACACGTATGTAGACAAAGACACACAGATTCAGATTCAACAAAATTCCAAGAGGTACATGTCTGATGTGTCTCTCATTCACTGAATGCATAGATACATTTTTTAACTCGGGGTTACAAATGGCCATATAAGTCTATCTTTTCATTTTTTATGGTGAGATCATTCCAACGAGACAGAATGGATCCCCATTCAAAATTGGTTTGGATGTCCAAACTGATGACACACATACACACCAAGGAGGAATGAAAAGGTTTATTACCTATTCATTCATTCATTACCCATTCATAATCGGACTTTTGGAGGGGCATGGATGGTTTCCTAAACTGGCCCCAAAATGACTTGGGAGAGTAGGGAAAGGAGACTGGCTTGGGGTTTTTATTGTGATTGGAAGGTGGGCCTGCGGTGAGGGTTCATGTTCTGTGCACAGACGGAGCTTGTGTGGTTTGGACAGTCCATCAAAGAGAACACCCAGGTGTTTTGTCAGCCTGCCCGGATGTGGGGCAGACGGCAGAAAGACGGAGGATGAGGCTCACAGGTTCAGCAGGATCAGCAGGCAAATATCAAAAAGTGGAGTCAGACATTATTTTATTTGTTAGTATATTTTATAAAGCAACACGTGTCCTCTTCCACTCTTTGATTACTTGTAGTATAGTTCATAAGAGGCAGGGAAATGCTTGATCCTTTTCACCTATTTACTGGTTTTCAAGATAATGAAGTGGTTGCCTGTCATCATCTGAAGGCGATTAATTTTTTTAATGCTATAAACTCATGGATTTAAACATATCTGATGGGTTTCAACCCAATGCGATTCTTACAATTGTTGAACCATAATCTGTCCTACCTGTTAAGTAGCGGAAGCCTCTTTTAAGTTGGCTCCTGGGTCCTTTTGTCAGGTCCTAAATAGATTATGGGAGCTTCCTGGCAATCCTTCCAGGTACAGATAAGATGCTGCAGCTTAGCTTGCCTGCCCCAGACCTGGAATTGGCCATTTCTTTAAGAAGTCCAGGTTTCTTTAAGTGAGAAATTTTATTTCAAGGCCACAATCTGAGTATTAAGTCTTTGGTACTGGGTTGGTTATAATCACTAGGCTTTTTTATTAGTACACAAGGCTAGGAAATACACACACAACACACACACACACACACACACACACACACACACACACACACACACACACACACACTGGACCACTGGGTTCATTTTGCTACTTACAATTCACATTTAAAGTTGCAGAACTTTCACTCAACCTTTGCTCTATTATATATGTGCCTCCTTTCTTGCACTGAGAATCGTGGCTCTCCAGGACAACAGACGAGATAGTGTAAGAATATTTAATAGTTACTCATTTGTTGTTTCAAATCGTTTTTCTTTGTACATGTGACACTATTGAGGTGACAATGCAGTACTAATATTGGTGACACTATGACTACTGAAAGCATTAGATATTTTTGCACATGTTCTACACATTCTCTCCCTGTATTTATTGGAGTTCTACTCTACCTACACTGTCAAGTGTATAGTAATTACAAACTACAACCTCTCCTTAGCTCTCATTTAGTTTTTGTTCTGCAGGTACCTATATGCTCAATGCTCACTACTAGATGTCTCTGTCATCATTTGGTGAAATGCTTGCAACAAAGACCACGGTTTTTTCTATTTGGCTTTGCCACCACATGTCTGAGTTTTTCTAATTCTGATTAGTACTGTTCTCTAATGTCTTATCCCTTCTCTTAGTCTCCTTCAGTTTAGTTTGAAATAGCAGGTTATAGTTTTATCCTGTTTGAGAGCACATCTTCCCGGTCTGCTCTCATTGTCTGCAGGGTTGCTATTCTGCTCTTTATTCTCTTTTTTCTTATAATAACTTGACTTCCTTACTTTTCTGTTGCTGATCTTTGTGTGAAATTGGTTTCCTGAGCTTTTTAGAATGAGGCATGGTTCTGGATAGCTTTTATAACTTCACACAGCTCCTTCTTCCGTGGTTTTGTGATGTTCAAAAACAGAGCGGCCTGCTTACTGAGATTTTCTGGCTCCTCACCAGCCCCTTTTATCTTTCCTTGTCCCTGCTGCCCCTGTCCTGCTCAGCTGGGACTGGACACCCAGCAGTTATTCCTCAGGGTGGGACTCCATCCTGGCAGGAGCTCCGGCTGGTTGATACTGAGAATCCACAGAGGCCGGGCTATCGCCGCCTGCCCAAACCCCGTTAGCATGGACTCCCCACACTTGTCTAGTGTGGGAGAGAGAAAACCTCTCCTGTTGCAGCTGTTGTTCTCAAACTAGCCTGCTGTGTTTTCCAGGGAATACCTACTGGCTATTTGGGGTTCTCTTACTCTCAGCTCTATCAGCTGCTGCCCTGTTGTTTCATTCTTCTTCCACAAAAATGCCAATACCAAGG
Organism: Manis javanica; assembly: GCF_040802235.1. Classification (NCBI taxonomy): domain Eukaryota; kingdom Metazoa; phylum Chordata; class Mammalia; order Pholidota; family Manidae; genus Manis; species Manis javanica. Next base: position 84,056,612 of record NC_133169.1, on the reverse strand, counting down.
AAATCTTATGGCCACTGATGGTTTTTCCCTATCTGATTATGTTTAATACCTCTTAGGCATTAATTTGGCTCCAAGAGACGCAAGGCTTAGCTAAAGAAATGGGTTTTCAAGTTCCAAAGAAATGAATGTGCCACTTTTTAGCACACCTACTTTTTTTTCATATCTAAGAGCTGTGGTCCCTGAAGCTGTAATATCTACAAAAATGGCAAAATCTTACTAAGACGACCTAGAATTACAGTGACCATTATGGAAAACATTCCGATTAGGCAAGATCATTCATCTAAGAAATGTACTTGCAAGCAGGGCTCCCAAATCGAATAAGGAGAATGGAATACTTATTTTAATTGGCAGAGAGAAGCCTCCAAAAGGCTTCAAGATTCCAAATAGCTTCACTGAAAAATTCATTAGAAAAGTCTAATGAAAAGTAAAGACATGAGAGGGACCTAAAACAAGAGACTATCAGGCTGACATGACTCCTACCCCTGTCCTCTGCCCCCCTTTACCTCAGTGCTCCATCTACTAGTCTTCTACCTGCATTTCCTTTCACTCTGGAAAGGCTGCAAGACCTTAAACAGAAGTCCACCAAGTTAGCAGCCTTACAGACACCCCCATGACTACCCTTGAAGGAGGGACCCCATATGGGGTTGGGACTCTAATAGATTCTCCAGTAAACTACCTCCAGTTATTCCCTTAACCAGCCAAGGGAAACCAAAATTAAAATGAACGGTAAACCTTGCCAAATCCTGCTTGATCCCGGGGCTGCCCTCTCTACTTTAAGCCCCTCTTGCTCCATCACCTGTAGATGAGGTCCTGGGAAGGCTGGCAGAGGCCACCACGGGGCGAGGATTCCCAGCAGAGCCGGCCATCCTAGAGCTCTGCAGCGCCCAGTGAAGAGAGGAAGGGAGATTTCAGGTTGTCCCTTCCTGTTCCAAACCAGACTCTTGGGGATTGGGTTTGGGGGTACCCATTAGTGGTCAATCCTTTCTCTCCCCGGGACAGCTGTTCCCTTCTTGTTCGTCTTGTTTTGTGTCCCAGGACTTTGGGCCTGGCTTTCTGCCTACCTGGGACATGCACCTTACTGGTTCTTACACACGCAGGAGGCTCAGTCACCAGGCTGGGGCCCCACAGTGAGGCCAGAGAGAAATGTGGGTTGTACCTCATTTGCGGTCAGAGTCCTGCCAACTGTTGCCAGATCTCAGGGGAACTAAGTCTTCCTTTCTGTGGACTATTTTTGGGAGGGGATGTGGTTCTGGGGAGGGTAGCACCCTTTGCATCTGCTGTGGGAACACCTTTTGTGTCCAAGGGGTTTTTCAATACTGTCAAGAATATTTACTGTTTATCCTGGATGAGATCTGACAAGATACTCGAAAAGATTGTTTTAAGTAGCTCATGGTTGGAAGCTGGCTAAATTAGAAGCTGATTTAATAGGAAAAATCTTTAGGCTTTCTCCAGTAACCTAATGAAACTTTGTACCCAGAGGGAGAGAAGAACATTCCAAAGACAAACATCTGGAAATACAGAATGTAGGAACCACCAAGCAAATGATTTCTTTAAGACTAGAATGGCAGAAAGGGAACAAAGAGATTGACTGACTAAAAGAATATGTACCCAGCGTTTTGACTTATACCACAGAGATCCAGCAAAAACTGGAGAATTCCAGAGCAGTAGGTGGAAGTAGCTAGTAAGCTAATATCTTAAAATATTTAATCATATCTCTGTGATGCTAAGAGTCCAATCAAATGGGGTGAATTGAATTGGAAAAAACAAGACAACAGGCCCCACAATGGAGTTGCTTATGCTAAGTTCCATATCACCAAACTAACAATTACAGTTTCAGTTCTCCCAGGAATGGAATTCTAAGTCAATCAATCAGGAATCACCCAACCAGGACAAGTTTGGAAAGCTGCCTGGTAGACCCATGCCATCCTCTGAAGGAAAAGTAAACTTACAATAACTAACCAGCTTTTTTGCTTAGTATAAATTAAAAGCCTTTCATTTTGTCCAGCACCTTGAAGCTTTCAGTTTGCTAGATTGGATGCTGCCTTATTCATGAATCATTGAATACAGCCAATAAGATCTTTTCAATTTACTCGGTTGTATTTTGTTTCTTAACAATAAACAGGGAAGGACCTTTTAGGCATAAAAGCAATGCAAACAGTCACAGAGAAAAATTACTGATTGAGCTGCCCATGGGAGAAGTAACATCCCTCTAAATATCCAGTTATCATACTGCCATCGTGTTAGGCAGTAACTCGTGCAGACAGCAGAACCCTCCTGATTGATAGGCAGGATGAAGTACTTGGGATGAAGGTGTCCTAAGTTGGCCACAGTCTTAAAATTTTCTTGGATTCAGGCTTGTCCTGGACAAACTGACTTCCTAACTTAACAAAAGTTTAAAACCAAAGAATTTGAATGCTGTTATCTATATTGACAGAAATGTCCTTAATTTGGCAAGGTGCTAAATTATGACTATAGAATGAGAGAATCCATTTCTCCAGGTGGTTAACAGTAGGTTCCTAATTAATTCGACTCCAAGAATCCAGGATCAAGTGGGTACTGTAAGACATTTTAATGCAGCATATAACCTTGACCCAGAGTATATGCAGGGTAGGTGGGCAGTTAAAGATGAGTGGTGGGCACTCATTTTGTTTAGCTGCCTGGTTGGTATGTGGGACACTGAATTGCAGGAATCCAGTTTTTTCACGGGCAGTCTCAACTTGGAGAAAATTAAACCATGGAAATAAACTTACAAAACAGGTAAATTTGGGAGGTCATCATTAACAAACACCCCAAGATAAATTTTCTTTTATCAATTCATTCAATGTCAATTTGCTGCTGTGCTTTTAAGGCTCTCAGTGTGAAGCAATAAGGAAAATATAAAGTTAACAAGGTAGGGACCATTGCCAGTAGAAGATTCTAAGAAACAGATGAAAGCTTCTTAATATTTATGAATAATATTTAGAAAAACATCTACTGGATAAATGGTGACCCAGTTGCATAAAATGTCAAGGCAGACATAAGACGTCTGGATGTCTGTGAATGGCACACTGAAGCTCTGGGCAGGGACTAGAGTGAGGCGCCTGAGGAGCAAAATTTAAGGAGGCTCCCACTGCTGACACTACACTTAAAGGGCTCCTAGAGGGGATGCCTCCTTAAATGTTGGTCTTGGGCACCTTATTCACCTAAGCCTTGTCCTGGCCCTGCTTAGGCTGACTGTTCAGCCTCAATGGCAAATAGACTCTCTCCAAGTAACTGTGACTCCAGACCTTTATCCATGCCGATCTATACCCACACTCCCTACAGACCAAGCTGGAGTAAGCTGGTTCTGGGTTCGCCTGAGTGGGAACTCCACCCAGCCAGAGGGAAACGAGAGGATCTACCTAGTCCCGGAAGAACAACTTCCCCAAATCCATCCCATCTCCCAGGCAAAGAGCTGTTAATAGGAATTGAAACATTAAAAATGAAAGACAGAGAAGAAAAATAACCCCATTTCGGAGCGTGCCTCGACTCATAAGACCTGAAACTGCTTAGGCAGGGGACATTTTGCATTGGATTCCATCAAAAGGTACCTCCCACCACTGAAGCCTTCTTAATCTGTAAAACAAATAACTGCATCTAGTTTGGGGGTGGACTTCGTAAGTGTGATCCATACTCCCCAGGTTTCGCTGCTGTCCTGGAGGAATTAAAGTGACTTTCTGAAAGAAGATAATTTTGCATGACTTCTATTTCCTCCCTCAAAACATTTGTGGGCAAATGTAATGCTCACAAATGGAGTTTGTCATTTTGCTCTGTTTTTCATTAATTTGGACTCTTTAGAGTTGTCTGGGGTTCCTGGCCGCCTGTGAGGAGGCAGGCAGACGTGGTTCCCCCACCAGCAGCCTGATAGCTTTCAGACAGGGATGGAGGAGAAACACCCTCCTTCTCAACAGTGGTTCAGTGAGAAGAGCATTAGGGGAAAGGAGAGGAACTTACTGAGCTGAAAATACAGAACAAAAGTCCAGGTCGGCTCCACCCCTGAGCCTGGAATGGATATAGAATCGTCAGGGAATTGGTTTCTGTTCCTCGCATCCTCCACTTCATCTGGGGCCACCTTTCATCATCACACATCTCAGCCTTTCTTTCCCTGCTACACTGAGAGGAGGAAATAATTATTTTGTCTGTTTCTACATTTCTTTCTTTAAAGAATGATTATCTTCTTCTTCCCACTCACTACCTCTCTCCTCATTATTCTCAGCACGTTGAACATCAAACCCTGGCTGAATCTGTCCCAGGAACTCAGTTTTTTTCTAGAGAGCATGGTTGCACATGTACTGTTGTGCTTCTGCAGCAAGCTTTGGGGCATGTTTCTTGCTTAAAATAGCCCAACTTAGTTACAAAGTCATAATCTGCATGTTTTCCCCAGCCAGGTGTTAATAATTAATAATATAATAATTATAATTTCCTGTGTGTGTACATTATGTGAAATACCTTTGCATTTGGCCTCCCACAATCTGGTCCCATCTCTGTCTCTAGACTGCCTCTCCTTTCTCTATTAGCTGCTCCCTATTTCTCCCAAACACCCATACACTTTCCCACTTGAAGCTTTTCCCCATGCGATGCTTTCCCATTCTCACACCTCCACCTGGCATGTCTTGACCCTCAAGTCCACCTTTCCCATAATAGCACTGTTCACTGAAATCATAATCGTTCTGATAGAATTGGCCAAGATGTGCCCTCCTCCATGAAAACGTCCCCAAGACAATACAAGGCAGGTGTCTACACTGGAAGACTGATCAATGGGCTAAGTAACTTGGGTTTATTTCCTCCTCTGTGATGAGTTAATGCAGCAATCCCCAACTACTCCTGAATACACAGAGTTCTGACTTCTGGCCCCAGACGTTTTCCAAATTTACTTTGAAAGACCACAATTTAAATTTTGAAAGAGTGGGATCAGAGAAGGAGCCTCACTGCTCCTTCAGGCTAGCCACGGTGAAATACACGTCGGTGCTGGAAATCTGGAAATTGGAGTTTTTCAGATAGCATATGGTGGTGTGGCCCTGCACTGAAGCTGGCATGTAAATATACACACACAACTCAATAGACCAGGCTCCCCTCAGTGTGTTGCAGGGGACAGGTGGGGACTGATTTAAATTCCACAAACATTTATTGCGTATCCTCCATCTATTTAAGCACTAGGAATACAAGGCAGCTGTCTACACTAGAAGACTGATCAATGGGCTACGTAACTTGAGTTTATTTTCCTCCCTCGTGATGAGTTAATGCAGCAATTCCCAAACCTGGCTTTGCAGCACAGTCACCTGGGGAACATGGTTTATCTATTTGTTTATTTATGCATTCATTTTGAATTTCACTTTGTAGGGATGAACAATACTTTCACTGGGGATGAGGCCAACAGATTGAAAAAGGCACACAGTGAACAGTATCTCCTGCACTACTCTCTTCCAGTCCCCCAGTTGCCCTCCCTGGACACCCTGCCAATTTACTTGATATCACTGGAGAATAGCTTGACACCACCTGTCTCTCTTGCCATAGCAGAGTTATTTAAATAGGTTAAGAAGGTGACTGGGAGTCTGGCAGGGCACCTGAGCTTGCTGTCCAGGCCAAACACAAATTAGGACACCAGGCTATAGTGATAGAGACCAGGCCTGTGCCCACAGAATCTAGGCAAGACCAGAAAATGGCCTCCTGCAGGTATCTGGAGCCAGAATCCCATGATGCTCTTCTTCCTAAATAGCCAGGTCCCCACCAAGCCCACCAGGATCCAGCGCCACGCATTAGTTCATCCTTCTTAGACACAGGAGTGTCAATGTATCCCTATCTATCACAGTTTGACTATTTTATGCTAGAACATGGGCATCAAGCATGATAGAAGAGCCTTGAAAATTACAGCCAACATTTGTTCTTTCTTTTATTTAATAGTAATACAATACGTGGCTCCTGCCTTCCTTTGTGTGCTGATCAGTACATGCAGTGTCTCATTTAGTCCTTACAGCATCCCCGGGACACGGACATCATAATCGCCCAGGAGGCAGCATACAATAGGGGTTAAAGAGTGGTGTGTAGAGATAAGCTGTTAGTCGCGAACTCGTGCTCCTCCACATGAAAATGTGAAACTTTGTGCAAGTTATCTAAATTCCTTGGTGCTTCAGTATCTTCATCTATAAAAGACAGGATGGATGTAACATATTTTGTACAGAGCTCTGAACACGGTTTAAGCTCAGTTCATGTTACTTATTATTTCTGGAGGGAAAAAAATATCAATGACTTAGTAACACCATTGACATCCAAGATACTAGAAGCCATCCAAGGTGTCACTAAGCCAGGGGACCGGAAGTCAGTACCAAATGCAAGGTATACCAAACAGAACTCCACTGAAAGAATGGTGGACTGACCGATAATGACACTGTGGATTGAACAAAGTGGATTTTAAAAGGACTATCTTGAAGATCATAAGACCATGCCTCAACCTTTGGAGGAGTTAGCATGATTTAGCAGTGAAAGGAACCACAAAGTGTGAACTTCCTTCAATAAAAATGCATGGCTTAAAATAATTTTGTATATGTTACGCATAATAAAAAAAAATCCTTTATGCTTTTTGTAAAAAACAAACAAAAAATCAGAACTTAATAGCACATTGAAAGAATCATAAACCATAATCAAGCTGGATTTATCCCAGGGACACAAAGATGGTTCAACATACTGCATTCCTCCACATTACACCACATTAATAGAATGAAGGATGAAACACACGATCATCATAATAGATGCAAAAAAATACATGTGACAAAATACAACATTCTTTCATGATAAAAACACTCCCCAAATTAGATACAGAAGAAGTGTACCTCAGTCACATAATACAGGCCTAATATGACAAGCCCACAGCTCACATCATACTCAATGGTGAAAAGCTGCAATCTTTTCCTCTAAGATCTGGAACAAGACAAGGATGCCCACTCTTACCACATCTATTCAACATAGTACCGGAGGCTCTAGCCAGAGTTATTAAACAAGAAATAAAAGACACCCAAATTGAAAAGGAAGAAATAAAATTATCTCTGTTTGCAGATGACATGATCTTACATAGAAAACCCTAAAAAATACCCACCAAAAAACCATCTGACCTTATAAATGAGCATAGTAAAGTTGCAGGATACAAAATAAACATACACAAAGAAGACTGCATTACTAAATACTACCAATAAACTATCAGAAAGAGTAATTAAGAAATAATTCCATTTAGAATGGTATCAAAAACAATAAAATGCTCAGGAATAAACTGTCTTTTACCAAGGAAGTGAAAGATCTGTATCCTGAAATTGCTAAGACAATGATGAAAAAAAATGAAGACAAACAATGACATTCACATGTTCAAGGACTGGAAGAATTAATATTGTTAAAATGTTCATACTACTCAAAGCAATACAAAGATTCAGTTTAATTCCTATCAAAACCCTACTGTTTTCACAGACATAGAAAAACCTGTCCTAAAATTTAAAAGGAAACGCAAAAGACTTCCAATAGCCAAAGCAGTCTTGTGAAAGATGAAGGAGGCTGGAGGCATCATACTGTCTGATTTGAAAGTGTATTACAAAGCCATAGTAATCAAAACTGCATGGTGCTGGCGTAAAACAGAGGTAGAGACCAATGGGACAAAGGAGAGCCCAGAGAAAAGCCCGTGCATATATGGTGAACTAATCTTGGACTCGGCTGCCAAGAACACACAGTAGGGAAAGGATAGTCTCTTCAATAAAGGTTGAGAAAACTATATCCACATGCAAAAGAATGAAATTGGATCCCTATCTTACACCACTCTCAAAACTTAATTTGAAATGGATTAGAGATGTAAATAAAAGACTATAATCGAAAAACTCTTAGAAGAAAACATAGAGAAAAGTCTTGACATTGGTTTCACAATGATTTTTTGGATATGACACCAAAAGCACAGGCAACAAAAGGAAAAATAGGTGGACTACATCAGACTAAAAAGTTGCTGCACAGCAAAGGAGATAATCAACAAAATGCCTTCTGCAACCTGGAGAACAGGAGAAAATATCTGCAAACCATGTATCTAATATTTAAAAAATTGATGCCTTTTAGGAGGCAGGGCATGATTGTAGCCCTGCTCGCATGGATACAGCCAGTTGTGGAGGTTGTACAGCACTTTTTAATGATTCCAGAATCACTAGGGGGCCTTTCACTGCTCTGCCCACCCCAGAGGCTTCTGCGGGGCTGGGTAAATATCAATATTCAAAATACATAACACACTTAGAGAACTCAATAGCGAAAACAAGCAAAAACAAAAAACAAAACAAATAATCCAATTTTAAAAATGAGCAAAGGACTAAATAGACAGATGCCTTTCCAAAGCTATACAAATGGCCAACAGGCATATGAAAACTATTTGACAAGACTGATCCATCAGGGGAATACAAATCAAAGCCATTATAAATTGTCATCTCACACCTATTAGGCTGGCTTTTATGAAAAAGACAAGAGATAAGTATGGGTGAGGATTTGGAGAAAAGGAAAAGTTTTTGCACTGTTGATGGGAATGTAAATTGGTGCAGTCTTTATGAAAAACAGTATGGAGGTTTCTCCAAAAATTAAAAATAGAACTATCATTTGATTCAGCGATCCCATTTCTGGGTGTATTTCCAAAGGAAATGAAATTAGTGTCCCAAAGAGATATCTGTACTCCCATATTCACTGTAGTGTTATTCACAGTAGCCAAGAAATGTAAACAGTCTTCAGAACCTGTTGATGGATCAATGGATAAAGAAGATGAGGTATGTATAAATATACAATGGAATATTAAACAGCCACGATAAAGAAGGAAACCTTGCCATTTGCAACAAAATTGATGAGTCTAGAAGACATTATGATAAATAAGTCAAAGACAAATATTGTATGATTTCACTTATTTGTGTAACCTAAAAACACACAAGTCAAATTCAGTCATAATATGAATAAATTCTGGGCATCTAATGAACAGTATGGTGGCTATAGTTAATAATACTGTAATACATACTTGAAATCTTCAGTGTAATCACCACACATATAGTAAAGGTAACTATGTGACATGATGTATGTGATAATTAATCTGATTGTGGTAATCATCTCACAAAGTATATCAAATCATCACATTATACATTTTAAGTGTTTATAATTTTGTCAATTATACCTCTATAAAGCTGGGAAGCAGGAAATGTTTTCCAAAGTGTTCTGACTTTCATTGAAAGATTCCTAAATAATCATCTTGCCCATTTATTCCTTAGGGTCCTAAGACTATATGGTTTCCATGAACTGAACTTAGAGCATCACAGACCCAGGAGGAACCCCAGGGATGGTCTATCAGTCCCAGATCTTAAAGAGAGAACACTGAATTCCAGGAATAGGAGAGAGACTTACCCAAGGTCACACAGTGAAAGTGTCATCAGCCACACCTGCCACCTTTCTAGTCCTCAAAGCTTATTTAATGAGAGTTTCGTTTAACTCTAAACCCCTGGCACATAGCATAATGCCTGGCACAATAAAAAGTTGATACTTTTTAGGAGGCGGGACATGATTATAGCCCAGCTCTCATGGATACGGCCAGTTGTGAAGGTTGTACAGCACTTTTTAATGATTCCAGAATCACGAGGGGGCCCTTCACTGCTCTGTCCACCCCAGAGGCTTCAGCAGAGCTGAGTGAGCCACGGCTCCCTGCATTTCCCAGAAACAGCCTGTGGAACTGGCTCTAGGGTAGAAAGGACTCTAATGGCTAAATACATCAAGTCTGTGAAACCATTTCACATCTATTGGGTTGTTCACTGAAGATTTATACACCTAACTATATGCCTGTTATGCCTCAATTACGAAGTTAAAAACAAAACTTTGGGACATGGATATTTGATAAGTAGACCACAGAGCATCATAAAATGTGACATCACCAAGATAAAATCCAGAACTTAGCATTCAGATTTGCCCTCCAGGTAGAAAAGGTCATTTACTTCAGATGCCTATGAAATACTGTAGTTACTAGCCAAAATAGATGGACTGACTATGTCTTACAGAATTCATTCTGGGGAGACTAAGCATTAAAAGGTAATTCATTTCCTTACTCAACAGAATCATAGTGCATTGCTGAAAATATCGTGGGGAAACTGCATCAGACACAAGTGACATTAGAGACATCTGAATTCACACTTCTACTCAAAGAACACTATTTCTAACACTAGTTCGTTTCAAACCCAAAGAAATGACTTGTTTTGTTTTGTTTTACTAGTAACAAAAACTTATACTCTGTTAATGTCAACCAATTCTGAAAAATAATCCATCTGGAAAAACTGCATTAGCTGTGAAAATGACACTTCAATATTCAGAGGGCAGTTGGCTTAAGAGTAATATTCTCTCTGTGGGCATATGCAGACTGCATTTTTTTCAAACAGTTCAGCTTTTCAGAACTTCTGAAATCCATTTAGTCTGGAAATTACTAGGGCCTAGTTCAATCAAAAAATAAGCTTGGGTTTCTAAAGGATATAAGAGCCATTACAGGAAAAAAATCAATTTTGGAAGGCCTTACATGCCTCTTGGCATTGAGATCTGAAAGCCTGCTGTCCATGAAACGCAGCAACTACTCTAAGAGGACGTTCCCAGGCATCTCTCTTGAACAGCTGTGCCTACCTGGACATCTGTTCTCAGAGGCCATGAAGTTCGGCACACTGGGCCATGGGCCTTGTTACACAATTATTCCATCCATCGGCAAGCGTGACTTGGCTTCAGTACTCACCGTGGTGTGCGCAGGAGAGTTCTGCAGGCCTCAGCTCAAAACTCTTCTCTAACACACATCACTATGTGTGACCCACGACTCAATCTTCAGTTTCCTAATTTATAAAAACGGCTGATCACTCATACCTTTTTCAGGATTACTGGGAACACCAGTGATAAGGTAGTCTGTCACTTAGAAAATATTCAATAATTTCTAGCTATTGATGTTATTACCGGAAGAGCCATAACAGACTGCGGGGACCTCTGAGTGTTGCGGATAGAGTGTGGCCCGTGCTGAGTACTAACTGTTTGGTCAGTGAGACCTCCCTCAATAAATGTCACTGAGTACTGCGCACAAAGCACTGCAGAGACCAAAGATGACTCACTCACACTCCTCCCACAGGGGACCCACAGTCAAGGGGATGAGTCGGACATGGTGTTGGCTATACCCAGTACAACACTTGACCTAGTACAACACCTGGCACATAAAGGCACTCCAGTATATTGAATGACTTCCTCTACTGTTTTTCTAGTCGCTATTTAATCTATTTTTGCTCTAATCTTCACTATTGTCACACTTTTTACTTTGGATTTAATTTGCTCCTCATTTTAGTTTCTTAAGATGAAAGGTTAGGTTATTGATCAGAGAGACCTTTATTCCTTTTTTTTTTTTTAACATAGTCATTGACAGCTACAAATTTCCCCCCCAAACGCTATTTTAGCTGCATCTTTTACATTTTGGTGTGTTGTGTTTTCATCTGCATTCACCTCCAAGTATTTTCTAATTCCATTTTTTTCTTTGACCCATTCGTTATTTAGGAGTAAGTTGCTTTGTTTGCACACATCTATGACTTCCCCAAATTTCCCTCTTACTGATTTCTAATTTAGTTCCTTTGTGGTAATGGCACAAAAGCTGCATAACTTCAATTATTTTAAACTTACTGAGGCTTGTTTTACAGCCTAACAGGTGGTCAATCTAGAGAATGTGCCATATGCCCTTGGGAAGGATGAATGCCCCACTGTCATTGGGTAGAGCATTCCACGGGCGTCTGTGAGGTCTAGTTGCTTTGCCGTGTTGTTCAAGTCTTCCATGTCCTTTTTGGTCTTCTGCTTAGTTTTCTACCTATTATTGGAAAATGAGGTATTGAAGTCTTCAAACATTGCTGTTGAATTATCTATAGCTTCCCAGCAGTTCTGTTTGATTTTACTTCATGGGGCTCTGTTATTATAGGAATCTATGTTTATAATGACTGTATCTTCTAGACACATTGATCCTTTTATTATTATTAAGTGTCCTTCTTTGTCTCTTCTAACAATTTTTGTATTAAAGGCTATTTTTTCTGATTTTAGTATAGCCATTCCTGTTCTATTTTGGCTATTATTTTCATGGTGTAACTTTTTTCATCCTTTCACTTTCAACCTATTTGTGACTATGAATCTAAAGTGTGTCTCAAATAGATAGCATATTGTTGTATAACATTTTCCTTGTAGATTCTACCACAGGATTCTTAGGCTTTATTCATGTTTATCTTCCCTTTTTCTATATGTCCCTCAAACTGGTAACTCATGCAACCTATAGTCATTCTAAATATGTGATATTGTGGCCTTATCATAATTATTACTTAATTCTAGAAATTTTTTTTAAACGTAGGGAACTTACCTCTGAAGTCTTCCCCACGTCAAGTTTATCAAGTCCTTTTCTTAGTGATTTCCCCAAATTTCCTTGCTATGTTCCCCATATTTTTTATAGTCACCTCTTTTAAAGTACATCATTATATAAGGAAAACAACACTTACCTAGGGCTCAGCTCTATGAAGAGTAACACATTACCCATTAGTTGCAAAGAAGAGAGCTTCTGCAAAGCTCACAGGAAAATACTTGCCAACTCTCACCTTCATTTGTCTTGTTATTTCTCCTGCTAGAAGACCCATGCCCATCTCTGCACACCTCATTGGCTTTATTACTGACTTAGTAACTGTGCTCTTTGGTTCTGTGATCATAAGCAGCTGACTAGTTCTCACCAGGCTTTTAATCCAATAAACTGTTAACTCCCCCTTATTTCTTAGTAATCAGATTGCCAGCCAAGACTTGACTTTACCCCATGTTTTTCAGCCTCCTTCCCAAAAAACCTTTTCATTTCCACATCAGTCAAAAGCTGCTTGTGTGTGTTTTATGTCCTGTTATTCTCATTTGCTAGGGGGTTTGTGGATCATGGGATTTTGGCCAGTCTCACCAACATCCTTTAACTTTTAAAAACATTTTCCAGATAACAGTATTTGCATTTGTCTGATAATAAATATCTCCAGCAGAGATGATCTGAAGGGGTCCTGTTTTTGTACCAACCCTTTGTGTGAAGCATTCAAGCACTGTGCTTGCAATTATTACGCAGTTACAACATATAACTGCAGAGTTATTTTGTCCTGCAAATTCTATGGGAGGGTAGCAATCAGAGAAAATAGAAGAAAGGAAGAGGTGGGGTGTGAGCTGGGAGAAAAATGAGAAGTACTCAAAGAATTGTATAGGAAACATATAAATCAAGTATTTCCTTGAAAATGTAGCTTATAAAAACTGAAAACAAAATTTTCTTTGTCCTTTAGAAGCACAACATGCACATTTCTACTAACCAGACACTGACCAAATCTAATAGGAACCCTCCCAAAACTGTCACAACAAACCTGAAAAAGAAAAGCCTATTGTGTTTTTTAAAAAAGATCATTTAAACACACATATACACACACATACGTTTTTAAAGATCAAATTACAACCTCTAGATATGACCCTAATATTTATAATATTTATAAAATTTATCTGTCCCTAAACAGCTTTCTCCATTAGTAAGGAATTTTTGCAGTAATTTTTTTCCCCATACGAGGGTACAGAGTCTAGTTACTCCTGACATCTTTAAACTTCCTTTCTCAGCTCCATAAACCAATGACAAATGCCTTGGGTTTTTGACCCAGGCAACATTCTGACCAGCACCTAGTAGCAGTCACTTCTTTCATAAATTTAGAAATTTCTCCTGGAAAAATACACAAGAGGAGAAGATATTTTCCTCCAGGATATTAAAATATAGATCTGAATGGTGTGATCGTATCTTACAATGCCAGCAAAGCCAGACCATAACTACAGAGGGTACAGCATTCTCAAAAAGGCCACCCCTTTACTCTTCACAAAATATAGCTCTTAAACATTCCATTCAAATTTGATGCCGTCTGTCTCAGAAGCTGCATGGCTGAGTTTCCTCCAGCCAAGCAGCACTTACAGGAGAAGCATGTAGACATTGTAGACATGCACGCTATTCCACTATTCTTATGCTCGTCATTTAGTGCAAAAGTCCATATTAAAAATAGTTTGGAGCTTTGCTCACCCATATTTTAAAAATTAAGCTTTATTCTGATATAACTGTAGATTCACATGCAGTTCTAAGGAAAAATACAGAGCTCCTGTATTCACTTTACCCACATCTTGCCGAACCAGGATATCGATACTGACACAGTGAAGCTGGGAAACATTTCTATCAACACAAGGATCCCTTATTGCCCTTTTATATACATACTCACCTCCTTTCCCCTCCCCTTCTCTGACCCCTGACCTCCATTTTGATACGTACACAGCACTGTCTTCATTCTTCCATTGCCCCATTCATTTCTTAATTCAATGACTTGACTAGCTTTGTGATTCAGGAATAGCCAGCTAACTCCTGAGAAGCCTTTCCTCACTTGCACACTGGGGGTTGTGCCTTGGCCCTCTCACAGAGTTGGGAAGAAAGAAAGAAATTACAAGTAAGAAGGCTTCATGCCACAAAAATGTAAAGCTTCCCAAAGCAGCATCAATGACCACGCACAGCTAAGTGCTATTTGGTACAAAAATTGGTGACTTTTTAAGAACCCTGCTCTCTGATTCCTTTGCATCTAAAATGAAAAACTAGAGGAAGTATGGAAATGTGTAGGTAGATGGATCAGTATTGTCATTTTAAGGCTGCCATTCCTCCCCACCGACATCTGTGTACTTTCCCCACAACCAAAGCCCTCTTCATTCTGGTTTTACTCTTAGTTTTGACTAGGTTGGTTGTCTGCTTTCTAAGCCAAGAGAAAATTAGAAGAGGGATGCAGTTTGCAGACACGCGTTTGGTAGTGCGGAAGGAGGTAACTATTCAAAGCCGAGGAAACGAGGAGGGGAGAACGCTAAGAATGTAGGCACCTACGCAGCCCGGGAATTCCTACAGAATCAAACATCTCCCTATGTCTCCAGACATGGGTGCTGAGGGCATTCCTGCATTACAGCTTTATGTGGACATTTAAAACATGTAGGTAACTTTTAGGAAAGGCTTTCAACCAAAAAGCACAAACTCCGTTCGGATGCTCAGCTTGGGGAGCCTCCAGTGAGCCGGTCAACTCCGCCGGCCTGTTCCCACCAGGGCCCGGCCGGCCTGCGCGGCTCAGACCGGGAGCGAGGGGAGCCTGGCTCCTCAAACTGCCCCAAACTGGCTCCCTGGCTTATTTGCTCATGGGAGCTTTGTTTCCTTCTGCTTCTAGGGACTGCTCCTTCATGCCCTTTTAGGGAAGGAGGACTAGAAGGAATGGAAGTGGTGTTAGCGGAAAGGCCAAGGTCAAAGTCTCATTTCAAATGGTCTTGAGTTTTGGTTCTTTGGTTAAAAGCCATAGAAACATACTCTGGCAAACTTCAGCAGGAGGAGAATTTTCTGGAAGGCTACAAGGATGCTTACGGGATTACAGTGAAAGCTGAAGGGCTTGGCTTGGGCTCTTTAACCGCAAAATGGGGCGACACATGCCCTGGATTCACCACCACATCAAGACTGCACAATGTGGAATGCGATAAATCCTGCAGGAGACATTGCAGTGCTTCTAGGAATAGATTAGGAGTGAGGGAGAGCCCAGCAAAACCCCCCACTCAGGATGGCATTTTGGGGGCCCCACTGCATCCAGCTGGGCATCCTGAGGGGGTTCCTGGCAGTGGCCACCATCCTCCGGGTGGACCCTCTCTTCTTAGGCTTCACACTGAAGCTTGACGGCATGCCTAAAAGCCATTTTTATCTTAAAGGATGGTTTTCCCTTCAAATCGGCTAACTTGGATTAGATGCGGTTTTCTGTTTTGGTCTCTGTTAAGCCTTTGCTTTGCCCTCATTTCCCAGGTCCCCCGCCCCCACCCCCAAGGCACTGTAAGGGTCATCTGATCAGACACTGCAGGGCTGTGGCAGAGGGTCAGTTACACAAGGGTCCAACTCCAGTGAAAAGAAAGCCTTTTACCTCCACGGTTGCCTTGACTCTCTTGAACCTGCGGGAGCAACTTTGGAATGAAGGGGAACAACTGCACCAGCAACTGGGTGGACAGCAGAAAACCCCTGACGGTCAAAGGTTTGGCCAGATTCCACAGTGTAATTACACACACAGCCTCCAGAGCTCAAAACAATCCCGTTGTTGACCTAGTGTCCGGGGCTTAACAGATCTTAATAAAGCTTCCCCTGCCTCTGCCAGGTGGACCTTCTTTCATACCCCAGACTGATTTATTTCTCATTTATTCCTCATACCACCATTCCTCAGTAGCACTGACAGATAGAGACTCGTCTAGATTTTATTTAGGCCAAACTATTCAAAGAAATGGATGTATTTCCTTAAGACTTTTGTGGATTTACACAAAAATTATATATTATTGAACCCAATCTTCTTATTTGGCTATACCTTTTCATTCTTTGCAGTTTCTGAGGCCTTTACTCTAAAAAGGGCAGTAGACAAATTTAAATATTAGGTAAGAGTACAAAGGAATAAGAATTCATTTGACAAATACTCATTGCTCCCATGGTGTAGACAAGATTGTGGAAAGCATTGTGGAGGATTTGGACAATGAACTAGACATGTTCCTTCTATTGGGGAACTCCTGGCATAAGGTACAGAATAATACAAACAATGAAAGTAACATCGAGCACTTGCAGCGCGCTCACTGTCCCGGGGCGCTGCATTCACTGGTTTCCTTCACACACAGGAAACGGGTGAATCTGCTACGACCAATGCAGAGAGCAGTAACGGCGGCCCTGGCTACTGAGTACAGACAGCCGGGGAGAGACACACAGAGAGTGGGGAACACCAGCAGCAGGCAGGAGCAGCCGGCCGGCCGCAGAGGTGGGGTTCCACAGTGACTGAAGCCCGGGAAGCCACTACTCAAGAGAGAAAATATGGGAGGACGGCAGGTCTGATGGGGAAGAAAAAAAGTCAGGCCTACAGCGTCAATTGGAAGTGACAGGGAGGCACCCTGCACTTGGACATGGGGTGAATGAGTCCTGGAAGCACGGATGGGGGGTCCATTTCAGTGAGGAGATGACTGATGCTGGGCATGGGACTGGATGCCAGGTGAAACCTTCGTCCTGTAGTTAAGATCTACAGTCTCTTGCCCACAATTCTGAACTATAAAGAGTTCTGAAAATAAGTCCATTTATTTAAGGACCTATTTATTGTGTTGGGCAAACTCACTTGATCACAGGCTGACATAAGGCTTCTCACCATCTCTACTTATCCCACTGAAAATAAAAAGTCATACATTTTGCTTCAGAAATATTCCTGCTTTGATTACAGCGTGCTGTCCCCTGCCCTGCCAAGGAACTTATCATTGAGTATATGTGACATAGACACCCTGTTACCTTCCTAAAATCCTCCAAGTTCTGAATTCCAAAGCACAGCTGGTTGCAGAATTTAAGGGAAGAGATTTGGGGACTGCACCTTCTTTCTGCAAACAACAAGACAAGTGATAGCTGATGAGCACGGAGGGCTACTGGCTGCCCGGCGCACACTGATGCACTTCCGTTTACTTTTCACAGCCATTGTCTGCAGTAGGAATCGGGGTCCCCTTTGTGCTACAGACAGAGGATCTGAGGTCTTACAGGCTAACGGTGAGAGGTGGCACTGGTGCCGCTCCCCGACAGGCTGAGTCCTGACACTACTCCTCACTACTACCGCACATTGCTTCCCAATCAACGCGTAAAACTATTCAGAAGTGAATCTGACCAATCCTTGCATTAGATTAGTGAATAGCAGGGAACAAATACCTTTAACTGCATTTTCACAAATGTTACCAGGGTGTGGTTCACCCAGGTTGTTCCCTCACTGATGCTCTGGCAAAGCAGAGAGGGCAGAATTAAAGGATATCCCAGGAAGGTGTTTCTATGTGGGCCCTACAGTCCATGCGCAGAGTTCTCCATAGTTTTCTTGCCAACTAAAGAAGTTGGGGATTGAGGCAGCAAAGAAGAGCTGATTAGAACATAAGCTCTGCAGTCAGACTTCTTTGGTTCTACCACCTCACAGCCTGTGATTCTGGTCAAGTTAATGAACCTGTCTGTGCCTCAGTTTTCCTTTCTGGAAAATGGGACTAATTACGAACTGTATCATAGAGTCACTGGGTGGTTTAAATGAGGTAATTCTTAGAAGGGGTTTGGCAGAGCGCCAGGCAGACGGTGCGTCCTCAGTAGGCCTTGAATATCTGCACTTAGCAAGGCTTTCACAGGGCCGGAACTCCTGGCAGGAGTGCCTAACGACCGGGAAGCTTTATGCATGTCTCTGAAGGTAGGGTTATTATTTGCCATCCTCTTCTCTTCTAGCTTTTTAAGGTTCATGGACGTCAGTTCAATTTAAGGACCCTTATCAATTCCACAGTCAAAAGACAGATTGGTTTAGGTCTATCCGTATAGCCCTGTGTGTGACTTGGAAGGATGCTTTTAAGCATATGTCTGTATCCATACTGGTATTCTGGATTCATCCCTTAGAGTGAGCTGACCTAGGCCCACCTGCGGCATCAGGACTGAACCTGATGTGTGTTGTCCCATTCCAAATGAATACCTGTACAGCGTCTTGGGACTCTGTAATGGAACATTTTGTCATGTCTTTTATGAAAAAAGCAGGCTTTTTTTTCACAGAGCAGAAGTTTTGTGCTCTTCAGCCCTGGGTTATCAAGGTAATGCCCTCCAAGGATAGCAGCTTGTCAAAGGCTAACTGATGTTTGTCTTCTCTGATCAGAATAGGTTGCTCTCATTCAGGAAAACTTAATTGTCTCTGAGTCTGTTCTCCTTGTTTGGCTCTTCACTTATCTTCCGGTCAGCAGTATAGTTGCTTGGCTTGTGATACTTGCCTTGATTCTGACATAAAGGAAAAGAGAAGAATCCAGCAAACAGTTAATGGGTTGCTTGGCAAAGTACAACCAGGGCTTATTCATGCAGCAGAGTAGCTGATAATTGTCTTTATTATTCTAGTCTAGATTGAGGTCATTGTCTGATAAAATTGCATAATTTCGGATATGGGAAAAATGAATACAACATTTAGGTTTATTAAGGCACAAACAACTTCTGCATGCTATTTTACTTTCTCATCAAGTTTTGGCTTTGAGAGGAAACATGGAAGGAGAGGAGACACAGGAGATGGTAAATAGGGAGGCATGTATTGAGGAAAATAATCGTTGATACATTAAGCATTTCAATTTAAAATGGCAAGTGATAGAAAAGCAAATAAATAAAGATAATTCTGAACCAGTACAAATACACACTTTAATTTCTGGAATCTAACACAGGGACCGTTTTGGGACATTGCCATTCCATTGTCACCTCTCAGCCTTCATGAATATCTGCTTCTGGGAGGAAAAAGAAAGAGAGAGAGAAAGGGAAGAAGAGAGTAAGGCAGGAAGGCAAGAAGGGACAGGGAATGAATGAAAACCAGAAGGCTCTCCATTCTTCCTACAATGAGCAAGGCTCTGTGAACCAGAATTCAAAGGATCAGATTCTCCTCTCCACCCCACCATAATCAATCACTTTGGCTAAAGTCACTCTTAATGCCATCATCCCTTTCTTCTCCTCCATTCCATTGGTACTCAATCTTGTTCTACCTCAAATATATCAAGTGTAAGAAAAAACACTTTGACAGCAGCCCCTCAAGGCCAGCATCAAGACTGGTTCATTTTGTACCCCTCATAGCACATAATGGAGGCTGTCTCACCTAGCCAGTCATCAATACCCGTGTAATTTATTAGATAAATATTTCTAGGAAGGTCAGTATACAGTTAGCCCCATCTCTGCAGAGGAAAATCCTCTGACTGGATTTTCCAGCACTTGTGTGACCCTGGGTAAGTCCTGTCCCCCTCTCTGGTCCTCCGTATAGCCTTCTGTGATGCGCAGGATAGTAGACCCCCCTCAACTGCAAATGGCCTCAGTGCAAATGTCGTTGCCTCCTTCAAGGTTAATACACCATCTGGGAAGACCTACATTCAAAGGCAGGGTTATAAAAGTCTGGCCTTTTCATCCCAACTCAAGACACTCTGAAGCACCCCCTCACCTGTGCCCCAGCTACAGAACCAACTGGAGGATCAATTGTGGCCTTTGCTTTGCTTTTTAACTTCTCTTCTGCCCACCCTGCCTCTCTGCCCCTACCCCAGGAACAGGAGCTATCCCTAAAAGCACTCCCCATGAATCCTCCTGCATGCAAATCTCAAGGTCCCAAAGTCCCCTTCGGGGAAAAAAAACCTAAGACAATCTATATAGCAACTAAACACATAAAGCCCTAGGATTTATCCACTACTGAAGAAGGATAGTTTTGGCAATTAAAACTCAAGCTTTGAAATCCAACAACCTCAGTTTCAAGTGTGTTACCTACTAACAGAGTTTGTGCAAGTTGCCTAACCATTCTTGTCTTCAGATCCTTATCTGAAAAGCCGGAGATATTACTACCACCATCTCCTAGGATGGTTGGGAGCTTTAAGGAGATATTTATGAGTAAAGTGCTCAGCATAGGATCTGGCCTGAAGCGCCCAGTGTATAGCTGCTGTTGTTTTATAACCCTCCAATATGGCTAAACTAATACAACCTTAAATTAGACACGAAAATGCACCAATGGCCGATACCTAGTGTTGGCAAAGCCTCAGTGAGGAGGCACTTGCTCACACTGCTTGTGGGTCTGAAACTGAAGCTCAGTTCTCTTTCTAGAGGGCAATTAGGTAATACACACAGAAGCCCTGAAAATGCTTGTGCCCTTTGACCACAAAGTCCAATTACAGGCATTTTCTTGAAGGAAAGTATCAGAGCTGTGACCTCCAGCTGATGGACTGTGATATTTCCATTTGTATTTTTTAAACAAAAGTCTGGGAATGACCTAATGTCAAATAACAGAGAACTGTTTCGGTCATAGTATAGCCTTACAACATAAAAGGCAGCTATTAAACATATGTTGTAGAAACAAAGCTGATAATATGAAAATATATTCATGACAATAATAAATGAAAAAAAGTTCACAAAACAGTATGTAGGATGTGAGCCCAACTTTTACAGCCATGGAAAAAGTATGTGCACGCACACACACACACATGTGCACACATGCATACGCACACACTCATATTCTCAGTCTGGAGAAAAGGCTAGCTGGTCACAAAGAAAAATCGAAAATATTAGCACTCATTTCGTGTATGAGGTCCTGGTGATACTGATTTTCTCCTTTGTGTTTTTCTGTATGTTGAAATTTTTCCACAGTGAACAATTACGTTCTATAAATATTTTAAAAAGTTTTTCCTTAAATGGCATCTATTGGATTAAAATGAAAACCGAAAGTACCAATGGATAAATGCTGGTAACTGCCCCGTATCACTAGGGGCCTTATTTCTAAACCTATAAAAGCATTTTAGAAATGCCTGCTAATAAACAAGGCTCACACAGTCCCTAAAAAAACAAAATGTGAATACAACACAGGTTAGTTCCAAGAAATCCCTGCTGACCATAATTAATTCGGAGAAGCAATCAGCACAGCTAATACTGTCTATTGTAAGACACATTCCTCAATAAGAGATTACACCCAGTATGCTCACCAGGACCAGACATTGATTGTTAAATATGTCTGCAAGATCCATGTAACTCGGAGGGCATTTATTTTCATGCACTTTCTTTCTGAGGGTCATTTTTCTGAATCTAAATTTAAGTTCTGCAGCCTGACAATAAGAACTTGATTTGAAATCAAAATCTTCCTGGCAAATCCAGGGCCCAGGACCTCACATCCATCCACTTCGGAAAGCCTGGCAAGTTAAGGCTGCAGCTGTGGACATCAATGAATGTCCTCGTCCTTACTCTTCCCTATGACATGAATTTCTTTCTTCCCTTCTTTTTCTCTTTTATTGTCCTTTTGTCCCCATCCTTCTGTTTTCTCTGCATTTCTTTTCCCCTCCTACCTCATAGCTGCTCCTGGGCATGGATTTTCTCCGCTGGGGCTTTCTGAGGTTGCAGAAAGCTCTGGATAAGCCTGTGCAGGTACCTAGAGAGGCCCCCAGGAGCCTCGGGTATAGTTGCACACTCCTCTCCTCACAGCAAGCACAGAGCTCTATCATGTGCAGCAACTGCCTTCTTCATCAAGGCCTGGACATCAAATCACTGAACTGATAATGGTCATTCCTAAGTCATCCTGATGCATGCTGTGGATAGACCCTAACAACACCCTTCATTTGATATTGTGCACCAGTCGGAGGTCTCTGTTAAGCCGTCCATGAGCATCTATGAGCAACAACCCCAGAGGCCACTTCTGTCATTCTGCTGGCTCGGAGCATCCCTGGCCGCAGAGTAGGGAGCAGCGTTGGGGCTGCAGTTTGGGACAGGTAGGGGGGAAATCTGACCCTAAGTGTAGCCACAAAAATCACCATCAAAATGACTCAGAATTGTACTGAGCCAGAATGTACTGGAAAACAGAGGAGTCACGGGGCCTGAGGATCTTCTCCGCTTAGCCTTCTGCAAATTTCCCTAATAGCATCCTTGACTGAAGTGAGAAAATGCAATCTACTCTTCTGTGCTGTAGACCCTGTGTGGGGGCCCTTACAAGGGGAAGAATGTGGCCTCATTTCTGGCAGAACCCTTTTACCTTGCTGTTCTCAGAGACTTAAGTATTTAAACTCCCATCCCCAAATTGCCACTCTCTCTGCCAGACCAAACCAGGGCGATAGGAGACTAACGCTTGATGAAACAATGAGGGCTGGCCAATTCCGTTGCCTGTGTTCTTTGGCTGGAATGAATCTTGGGGGGATGGGGGGGGCAGTGCTTATTCACAAGGCTGTTTAAATCAAGCCGTGAGTCCTTAAATCTGCTGGGTTTTGCTGTGATTAAAATCCCAACAGGCTACATCACAGGCGATTTTTCTTTTCCAGGACAGACCTAAATATCTTAATAAAAACAGACAGCCATGAATGTCTAAGATTAAACCAATGGAGGAAAAGGGTCATAGGGACCAAGGGTATTTAATTTAGTGTGAAAATGACACAGAAAACTATTTCTGTGTATGTATTATACATATATACATGTATGGTCTGCCTTGGTCCAAGAACCAAACTGGAATCAATAGGCAGGGAAGACAGAAATACAGTAAAGATTAAAGAGCTCAGTAAACAGATTAATCATTTTGTAATTAGGTTGGAATACAAATTAGAGGCCAAGCACTGTTTATCTGAGTTGCGATTGGTTAAAAAAATGTAAATTGTATATTTTTGAGGAATGCCTCTTCAATGAGACTTTGCATTTAATTTCCTTACATATCTTATTTGTAAATGCAGCTGTAGCTATGGGATGTTAACACAATTCTGTAAGCAATTGGTATTGCAATAGGCAAATTCTCCACTTAGCCTTCTGCAAATTTCCCTAATAGCATCCTTGACTGAAGTGAGAAAATGCAATCTACTCTTCTGTGCTGTAGACCCTGTGTGGGGGCCCTTACAAGGGGAAGAATGTGGCCTCATTTCTGGCAGAACCCTTTCACCTTGCTGTTCTCAGAGACTTAAGTATTTAAACTCCCATCCCCAAATTGCCACTCTTCATACTGGAAAACCTTCCCTGGCTCCTTATTTCTTTGTACATCAGTTTGGAAAGTTGATGCCAGCCTTGCATGGCTGCTTTACCTAAGCCCACCTCGTCAGTGCACATGACTCCCCGTGACCTGACAAGGTCCACCCTGCACCCGGCCGGCTGGTCTCCTCCTGGGCCCTGTACGTGTCCGCTGCTGCTGTTCCTCCCAGCTAGAACGCACCCTCCCCGTCACCTACCATGGGAAGTGGCCATCTACCATGAAGTGAGCACTTTCCATCTTTTATCTCATTTAATCTTTGCAACAACCTGTCATAGAAAATAATTATTCATACTTTATAGAGAAGGAAATTGAAGTTCAGGAAGATTCAGGAACTTGCCAAACCTCACAAGACGTGGAACAAGAATTTGAACCCAGGTCCATTGCCTGCCAGAATCTAAGCACTTCTCTTCTCCACGGCCTCTTCTCCATCTCTCTGACCCTGGGACAGTTTCCATGGTCTGCCTCAGGCCTGACTCTTCTTGGAAGCTCAGGTTGGCCAGCCAAGCCTGTGCTGTTCCCACCCACGCTATCGGTCAGAACCAAAGAGCTGAGCTCCACATTGTGATCTGATTGCTGTGTGTGTGTTTGTTTCATCTCCCAGCTGAATTTTCAGCTCCTCAAAAGGGAACAGACTGCTTCCCATAAGACCCCTTACACATACAAACACACATGCTCACACACACATACAAACACACACGCACGCACACACACACACACACACACACACACACAGCTCTCAGCTGACTGATGTACATTTAGTAAGGCTCTTGGTACGTCCCTGAGGAGAGAGAGCATCGTCTCCTCCTCTCCTCCCTACGCTCCTTCTCTCTTCCCCTGAGAACAGGAGAGTGAAATCTGATCAGATTGGTTCCTAAGACTCTGATGGGGCCACGTTCACTAGAGGGTGGGATCAGCGTGAGCTTCCATGCCCTCTTGTATTTCTCATCTTGCTGCAACTCAGGTGGGGAAATAAGGCAAAGCCCATTCCCACATGGGACAAGGCTCAGCCACCATGCTCTCTCTTTTCTTCAAATATATGGGCTTGGCACTCTTGTACCCTTGTCTTCTGCCCAGGTGTCTGACTGGAGTGTAGACAAATCTTGGACTTTAAGTTTGAATTAATATTTTCAAGAATCCATTACGCCTTTAGGCTAGGTTGGGTGCTTAAGCCAAGCCCAGGCTGGCCTACTAGAAAGCTCTTCATTGAGTTTGAATCAGTGAAGAATAAATATAATAAATATTAAGTGGTATATTAGCCACTTGCTAATGTTTCCTGTATATATTATTCTCTTAAGGACCTCTAGAGAAAGAATTCAGGCTCCCTGGCTCCCCAGGCCAAACACCATTTAATAGTGCCCCAAGCATCATGATCCCTCCAACACCCTTCTTTGCAGGTTCTTGGTTGTTCAGTTCCTTCTCTTAATTCATAGGAGTTTTAAAGAAAGATTTACTAGAACTGACTATTGTGGAAATTTGTGGTGTGCATATATTTGTATATATTTTCTTTACAAGTGGTAGTCCACAAAATAATACTGGCATGAACTTTTCTGTCAGTCTAGGTTTTCTAAGAAGATGCTAGGAAGGATGTGCTGGGACATCATTAGGAAACTGCCCACATCAAAGGAAAGAAGGTAGAAGCTAGGACAGGCTGGGCGAGCCATCAGACTGTGCAAGTAGGGCCCCAAGTGAGAGGGACAGAAGGTCAACTGGAAGTGTCTGAGACCGCCAGCAAGTCAGTCCAAGCAAAGCTCAGCAAACTTATCCGGGAGTTCTTGAGCCAAAGGCAGTTGTCAAAAGCAGAGAGCTGCCAATGGGAAATGTGGCCTCAGTGCAAAACCAGGACACTTAACAAAGAGAAGCATCTGGAGCCCTCAATTAAGCTGTGTAAAGAAAGAGGACGGTGCAATGCATCCTCAAGCCATCACTTCCAACCCTTGTCAGTAATTGCTGCCTGTCTTGACCTTTCATTTGCCTTGACCTTTCACTGCGAAACCATTCTCATTGTTTTCTTAGACTTCTATTTGAAAGCAGCAAGAAGAAACATATCTTTAAGACAAGAAGTACTTTGAAAGAAGAACAGAACCACAGTTTATTCAGGTAGGCTTCAAGCTGAGCACATATGGACTGCCCAGGGCCTATTATTCTTGGGAAGTTTTAGGAAAACTCCAGAGACATTACACCTTCTTCTTGTGTTTCATACTCTGAAAACAAATTGGGTTCTCAGAGCTCTCATGCCCTTCCTAATACCTCACTACCTGTCTTGTTATTGGAAAGGTATGACGTAGGCCTGGTACTCGAGGATTGTATCATATCTGAGGGCTTGATTCTCCAAAGAGGAAATTGCTTATGACTCTGTCACTTTGTGGAAGGTGCCACAAACAGGATGTTTTGGTCTCTAGAGCATTCCCATGGTAAATAGATAGGATGGGCTCTGACTATTCTAGCACAGTGCCTTGCTGGAGTACCTAATGTTATGCTAATCTTGGTACCAGTGCAGAAGCCTTTTAGTTAGTACTGTGCAGAAGCTGGTCCTCACTCACATCCATGAGCTCCTTACTTCTGTGGCATAAAGCTTGGCTTGAAACTAATCTGGTCCTGTGACTAAGTTCTGGTCAGTAGAAAGTGAATGGAAGTGATGTGCGCCACTTCCAACCTAGCCCGCGCTTCCCGTACATGTTCCCTCTCTTCTTCTCCATCCGCTGGTGGGCTGGGAGGAACTCCTAGAACTCAGACGTGGGGAGCGCCTGAGTCCCTAGATGATTAAGCCTCTCCAACCTGCATCAGACTGTGACACAAGAAACAAACTGTACTGTATGAAGTCCCTAGCAATTCAGAGTTATCTGTCACCGCAGCTAAATTTTTTACCATTCATAATATATCATTTTCCCTTAAGAGCCGTGACCTGTTCTCGTCAAGACTTTTCTGTGTCCACTACATATGAAACAAACTAAATGTAAAAATTTTACATTAAAAGCAATCATACATATTCTAAAAATATGTTTATATAAAAAATGGGATTTTAAAGAGTTTTATTGAGGTATAATTGATATACAAAAAAAAATTGGCATAATTGATGAGTTTGGAGATAAGCATTTACTCACAAAGCCACAATTGAGGTAATAAACATATCTGTCACTTCCAAAGGTTCCCTCCTGAGCCTCTGTTTTTGTTTATGGTTTGTGACAAGAACACTTAGCATGAGATCTAGCCTCTGGGAAGATTTTTTTTTAATGCACAATACGGTGTTGTTAACTGTAGGCACAACATTGTACAGCAGAATTCTAGAACTTATCCATCTAGCATAACTGAAAGTTTATACCCATAGAACAACACCCTATCTCCTCCATCCCCCAGAAGCCATCACTTCACTGCTTCTGTGAGTTTGACTATAAATGACTCACATATGTGGAATCACACAGTATTTGCCCTGTGGCTGACTTATTTTACTTAGCATGATGTCGCCATGTTCATCCATGTTGTCACATAAGGCAGGATTCCCTCTTTTTTTACATCTGAATAACATTCCATTGTAAGTATATAATAAATTTCTCTATCTATTTATTTGTTGATGGACATTTAGGTTGTTCCCATATCTTGGTTATTTTTAAAAAGGTGATGAAAGGGGTGTCTTTAAATAGTCTATTCCCTAAATAAGTGCTGAACTAATCAATAGCTATTTGGAACAATATCTGTTTTATGGAGTGAATTATCTCTATAGCTGAAAAAGATAATAAATTTCTCTCATGTATGCCTTACCCAATTCTTTCTAGCCAGTACCTTCTAAGTAAATGAAGTTTAAGGCTTATCCAAAACATAGATATTTCCCTTATTTTGTGGAGGTGGACTGACTGGGAAAGAGTGCTGGGCTTTGGGTGAGGAGACTTGGTTTAAAATAGACCTTTCTCTCTGAAAGCCTAAGAACTTCAGAACAAAACAGAAGTTGATTCGTGTGCACCCACACTTCCATAAAGCTTTCCAGAGCACCCCAGTCAGCACATTTAACTCAAATGCAACCATTCAAATACCAGTCACCACTAGTACTTATATTTTCAACACAGGCTCACCTTTACACTGTAAAAATCTTATTTTAACCACTGGTCTCTTATGGGCCCAACATAAGAGGAAAAAAAAGAGCAAAATTCTAACCCTAATGTTTATATTTCACTTGTTCAGTGAATGACAGCTTTCAGAAGTGAAATTCCCATGCATTTCTGATAAGAAAGAACCACAGACATAGATCATCTACAGCAGAGAGTCCAAACTGCAGGTTGTCACATTCATCACAAATGGATTACAAGTTCCCAAGATACTGACCCCTCAGCTCTGTGAAGCTGATGCTGCCACAGGGCCAATGGCCTTTTTCCCTCTGATTATAAGCAATTTTATCTATTTATGCCAGTATGCTACAATTATTGCCATCTTTCTAGCATGGCCATCAAATCAAAAAAACTAAGGAAGCATGGATCTGTATGAGCAATCTATGATACTCATCCTGAATCAATCATGATGCTTTGGACTGACGTGGCAGAGACACCAACTCAGACTGGCTGGAACGGTAAGGAAATGCATTGGCTCATGTAACTGAAAGTCCAATTAGAATTGGTTAGGTGTATAAATACAGACCTCTCTGAACTTGTCTCAGTTTTGTCCTTACCATGAGGGCTGACTTTGTCCTCAGGCTGCCCTCCATTATGGTACCAAAGTAACTATAGCAGTTTCAGTCACCATATCTGCAGCCTCTATATCCCAAGAAGAGAGAGAGAGTGGGGAGGCTGTCACTTCTGTGGCTCTTTCGAGTTAGGAAACTTTTCTCAAAGTCCCTAGTACACCTCTTCTCATTGGACTGAATTAATCCACATGCCCCTTCCTGAACTAATCAATTTGGCCAAGGGTGTGTGACTACCCCATTTATATTCTGATAATGCAAATTAGCTGTGATCATGCAGTCTGTAAAAGTGGGACACTACCGCATTACCAGATCTGTCATGGACAATGATATCCATGAAGTCATGGTTGTGATGTGATCATTTGTTTATTCCCTAATACATATTTATTAAAACCTTACATATTAACCACAAAAAAAAAAAACAAATAGCCAAAGCAATCTTGAGAAAGAAGAACAAAACTGGGGATATATCATTTGCCCTGATTTCAAGCTATACTACAAAGCTCTAGTGCTTGAAGCAGTACAGTACTGGCATAAGAAAAGACCCATAGATTAATGGAACAGAACAGAGAACCCAGGATTAATGGAATAGAATAAAGAGCCCAAGAATAAATCCATGCATATGTAGTCAATTAATACATGACAAATGGGGCAAGAATATACAATAGGGAAAAAACAGTCTCGCTAATAAATGGTGTTGAGAAAACTGGACAGCTACATGTAAGGGACTGAAACTGGATTACTGTCTAACTCCATCCACAAAAGTAAAATCTAAATGGATTAAGATCTAAATACAAGACATGAAACCATAAAGCTCTTAAAGAAAACATAGGTAAGAATCTCTTGAATATCAGCATGAGAAATTTTTTTCTGGATATGTCTCCCAGGGAAGGAAACAAAGGCAAAAATAAACAAGTGGGACTATATCAAACTAAAAAAGCTTCTGTACAGAAAAACAAACCATCAACAAAATGAAAAGGCAACCTATGGTATAGGAAAAGACATTTACAAATAATGTATCTGATAAGGGGCTAACTTCTGATAAGGCGAAACATATGAAACTCATACAACTCAACACCTGAAAAACAACCTAATTAAAAAATGGGCAGAGGACCTGAATAGACATTTTTCCAAAGACATACAGATGGCCAACAGGCACCTGAACAGATGCTCTAAATCACTAATCATCAGGGAAAGGAAAATCAAACCAGAATGAGATATCACCTCACACAAGTCAGAATGGACACTACCCAAAAGACAAGAAATAACATGTTGGCGAGGATGTGGAGAAACTCATCATACTGTTGGTGGGAATATAAATTGGTGCAGGCACTATGGAAAGCAGTATGGTCTCTCAAAAAGCTAAAAATTGAAATGCATATGACCCAGTAATTCCACTTCTAGGATCTTACCTGAAGAAAACAAAACCTCTGATTCGAAAAGATATATGCATTCCTATGTTTATTGTGGCATTATTTGCAATAGGCAAGATATGGAAGCAACCTAAGTGCCCATCAATAGGTGAGTTGATAAAGAAGATATGGTACATATGCACAATGGAATATTACTCAGCCACAAAAAAGAAAGAAACTTTGCCATTTGTAACAACATGGATGGACCAAGACAGTATTACGTGAAGTGAAATAAGCCAGACAAAGAAAGACAAATACCACATGATTTCACTTATTTGTGGAATCTAAAAACAAAACAAAACAAAATGAACAAAATAGCAGTAGACTCATAGACACTGAGAAGTTACTGGTGGTTACCGTGGGGGAGTTATTAAGGTGGGTGGGAGGAGAATATGAGGGGGATAAAGGGGCACAAAAATTCTCTATCATACTATAAGTTGGTCAGAGGGATGACAGCACAGCATGGAGAATACAGCCAATGATTCTTTAACATCTTCTTTGTTGACAGATAGTAACTACACTAGTTGGGGTGAGCATTTAACAATGAAAGAAAAATTTTTTTAAAAAAACCTTACATATTAAAGTTTTAAAAAGTTTGGTCTACCCCCTAATTGTGTGATACTGGAAATACATCTACTACCCTTTGACAAGCCTGTGCTTGATAGAAGAAGAATGAAAGATAGTGAATAGTGTAGATGGTGAGTCACAGAAGAGCAGAGGGTGTAGCTTGTTACATGGACAATGAATCCCCTAATTTGCTATAAAAGAGGATTCACTGAGAAATGGTGGGAAATGAGAATAAAAAATTGATGGATTGTGAAGGCCTGTAAGTTCCAAGCTGAGGAGCTGGGGGAAAAAGATGGCAGTGTAAGAAGGCAAGGCAAAAACCTCCTCCCAAAGTCACAAAGAACACAAAAATACAGCAAATACAAGTAGGCCTGAAATCAGCCTGAAGACTGCAGAACTGACCACCTACATCTGGGGAAGAAAGGGTAAAGTGACAAAGCCTCAATCTCGTGGGGCCCAAGAGCTCCCCCAACCCCAACCCCACAGGCAGGAGGCAGAGGGATGGAGTTGGGAGGGAGTAGAATCCCAGGGCCCTAAATACCTGCCCCTGGAGATCTGCTCCAGGAATACAAGCCCACATTGCATGGTGCCCTGGTGATCGGTGGGGCTGGACATCAGAGACAGGTGGAACACTCGGGGAGGCTGAGATGCCAGCCACCTGTGGAGAACAGGCATGCTCTACCAGCCCCCAGAGACAGCACACAGAGCAGGCAGTTTGAAAGACTTCCCAGCAGTGAGAGTGGTGCCAGAGGGGCAAGGATTGCACCAGGCTCTCTGCTTAGGAGAAAGGTCAGGAGGATAATACCTTTCCAGCCCTCCCTCAGCCCTCAGGAGCTTTGGACGCTCCATCTCCCTCTCTGGCGACAAAGCCAGAAGACTCCTTGCAGTGCTGCACCACCTGCCAGCCAGCAGTGAAATCACACTTTACTCCCAGGTAGGTAGGGGAATAACCCCCAGCCTGCTCAGCCCTATTTTTGGCCAGCCGGGGAGCTGAATGCAAGAGCCAGTCCTGGGAGCTCTTTCCTCCCAGCAGGGACCAGTCCCCTTTGCCAGCGGCCCCACCTTTGCAGTAGGACAGACAGCGGACAGCTCCACATACACATGGCAGCTCCAAAGAATATTCTCCCAGCTCTCGTGATCAGCTGACGGCCCACAAAGCCCTCCTGAAACCATCAGAATGCTACAAGCAAGGTGGAAAGGTGCCACACCCACCTCGTGCCAACAGCTGGGACTCCTACACAGGAAATTGAGCTTCTGGGCACCAGAGGGCGCCTCCTACAGAAATCCATTATCCCATAAGAAACACTAAAAAAATCAAGAGACAGAGGAACTTGGTCCAAACAAAAAATTCAAGAAAAAACACAGAAAGAGGGCTTAGTGAAGCTGAAATCACCAATGTTCCTGATAAAGATTTCAAAATAAAAGTCAAATACATGCTCCTGGATTTACAGCAAAGTATCCAACATCTCAGGGAGGATTTCAACAAAGAGATAGAAATCCTGAAAAAAACCTACTCAGTGCTGAAGAATACAGTATCTGAAATGAAACATACAATGGAGGGATTTAAAAGTAGATTAGATTAGGTAGAGGAGCCGGTACGTGAAATAGAAATTAGAGAACAGGAAAATGAAGCCAAGGAATAGAGAGAAAAAAGGATCTCTAGGAATGACAGAATAATAAGAGAGCTGTGTCACCAATCCAAACAGAACAACATTCACATTATAGGGGTACCAGAAGAAAAAGAGAGAGACAAAGGGATGGAAAGTCTCTTTTGAGAAAGAAAATAGTTGTTGAAAACTCCCCCAATCTGGGGAAGGAAATAGACATTTAGGTCATGGAAGCACAAAGATCACCCAACAAAAGAAACTCTAGGATAACATCACTAAAACATATAACAATTAAAATGGCAAAAATAAAGGACAAGGAGAGAGTACTGAAAGCAGCCCAAGAGGGGAAAAAGATCACTTATAAAGGAAACCAAGTCAGGCTATCAGCAGAAACCTTACAGGCCAGAAGGGAGTGGCATGATATAGTTAATGTAATGAAACAAGACAGCCGCCAACCAAGAATACTCTACCTAGCAAGATTATCATTTACATTGGAAGCAGGGATTTAACAATTTCCAGACAACCAAAAGTTGAGGGAAATCACTGCCACCAAACCTTTTCTACAAGGTATTTTAAATAGATTGCTCTACATGGAAATGCTCCTAAGACTAAACAGCTGTCACTAGATAAAATAAACCCACAGTAGACCAATTAATTACTAAGAAAACACAAAATTAAGTCAACTACTTACAAAGTTAGTGAAGGGATACACAAAAAGTACAGAATATGACACCTAATATATAAAGAGGGGAGGAAGAAGAAGGAGAAGGGGAGAGGAAAAAAAAGAACCTTTAGATTGTGTTTGAAATAGAGTAATCAGTGATTTAAGATAGACTGTTAGATAGTAAGGAAGCTATCCTTGAACCTTTGGTAGCCACAAATCTAAAGCCCACTATGGCAGTAAGTACATATCTATTGTACTAACTGTAAAAGGACTGAATGCACAAATCAAAAGACACAGATTTAGAGAATGGATAAAAAAGCAAGATCCATCTATATGCTGCCTACAAGAGACTCATTTCAAACCCAAAGACATATATGGACTAAAAGTGAAAGGATGGAAAAATATATTTCATGTAAATAATAGGGAGAAAAAAGCAGGAGTAGCAGTATTTATACCAGACAAAATAGATTTCAAAACAAAGAAAGTAACAAGAGACAAAGAAGGACATTACATGTCGACAAGGAGGTCAGTCCAACTAGAGGACATAACCATTATGAATATCTACGCACCCATTACAGGAGCACCTAAATATGTGAAACAAATACTAACAGAATTAAAGGTGGAAACAGAATGCGACACATTCATTGTAGGAGACGTCAGCACACCACTCACACCAAATGACAGATCAAATAGACAGAAAATAAGTAAGGAGACAGAGGCACTGAACAGTGCATTGGAACAGAAGGACCTAACAGACATCTAGAGAACACTCTGCCCAGAAGCAGCAGGATACACATTCTTCTCAAGTGCACATGGAATGTTTTCCAGAATAGATCACATACTAGGCCATAAAAAGAGCCTCAATAAAGTAAAAAAGATAGAAATTGTGCCAACTAGCTTCTCAGACCATGCCTACTGACATGACTTTTATTCACCATAGTACTGGAGGTCCTAGCAATGGAAATCGAACAACACAAAGAAATAAAAGGCTTCCAAATTGATCAGGAAGAAGTAAAACTGTCATAGAAAACCCTAAAGACTCCACCAAGATACTATTAGAACTAATTAATGAATTCAGCAAAGTTGCAGCACACAAAATTAATACACAGAAATCTGTTGCATTTCTATACACTGCCAATGAATTAGCAGCAAGAGAGATCAGGAAAATAATTCCATTTACAATTGCATCAAAAAGAATAAAATACCTAAGAATAAACTTAACCAAGGAGGTGAAAGACCTATACTCTGAAATCTGTAATACAACTCATGAGAGAAATTAAGTAAGACATGAATAAATGGAAATTTATCCTGTGCTCATGGGTAGGAAAATTAATATTGTCAAAATGGCCATCCTGCCTAATGCAATCTACAGATTCAATGCAATCCCTATCAAAATACCAACAGCATTCTTCAATGAACTAGAACAAATAGTTCTAAAATTCATATGGAAACACAAAAGACCCAAAATAGCCTGAGAAAGAAGAACAAACCTTGACTTCAAGTTCTACTACAAAGCCACAGTAATCAAAACAATTTGGTACTGGCACAAGAATGGACACATAGATCAATGGAATAGAATAGATAGCCCAGATATAAACCCACATATATATGGCCAATTAATATATGATAAAGGAGCCATGAATATACAATGAGGAAAAGACAGTCTCTTCAACAACTTTGTTGGCAAAACTGGACAGCTACATGCAAGAGAATGAAACTGGATTATTGTCTAACTGCATACACAAAAGTAAACTTGAAATGGATCAAAGTCCTGAATGTTAAGTCATGCAACCATAAAACTCATAGAAGAAAACATAGGCAAAAATGTCTTGTTTATAAACATGAGCAAATTTTTCCTTAACATATCTCCTCAGGAAAGGGCAACAAAATAAAAAATGAACACATGGGACTACATCAAGCAAAAAAGCTTCTGTACAGCAAAGGACACAATCAGCAGAACAAAAAGACATCCTACAGTATGGGAGAATATATTCATAAACAACTTATCCGATAAAGTGTTAACATCCAAAATATATTCACATGCCTCAATACTCAAAAGACAAATAACCTGATGAAAAAATGGGTGAAGGATCTGAACAGACACTTCTCCAAAGAAGAAATTCAGGTGGCCGACAGGCACATGAAAAGATGCTCCACATTGTTGATTATCAGAGAAATCCAAATTATAAACACAATGAGATGTCTCCTCCCATCAGTTAGAATGGGCGAGATCCAAAACACAAAATAAACAACAAATGCTGGCAAGGATGTGGAGAAAGGGGAACCCTCCTACACTGCTGGTGGGAATGTAAATTGGTTCAACCATCATGGACAGCAATATGGAGGTTCCTCAAAAAACTATCCGTAGAAATACCATTTATCCCAGTAATTCCACTCCTAGGAATTTATCCTATGAAACAAGATCCCTGATTAGAAAAGACATATGCATCCCTATGTTTATTGCAGCACTATTTACAATAGCCAAGATATGGAAGCAACCTAAGTGTCTATCAGTAGATGAATGGATAAAGAAGATGTGGTACATAAACACAATGGAATATTATTCACCATTAAAAGAAAACAAATCCTACCATTGGCAACAACATGGATGGAGCTGGAGGGTGTTAGGCTCAGTGAAATAAGTCAGGTGGAGAAAGACAAGCACCAAAGGATTTCACTCATTTGTGGAGTATAACAACGAAGTGAAACTTAAGGAACAAAACAGCAGCAGACTCACAGACACTGAGAGGGGACTAGTGGTTACCAAAGAGGAGGGTTTGGCAGTGGGGGAGAAGGGGATTAAGGGGCATTTTAATTAGTGCTCACAATATAGATAGGTCATGGGAAGGCAGGAGAGCACAGAGAAGACAAGTAATGACTCTATGACATCTAGTATGATGAGGGACAGGGACTGCAGTGGGGGGGGGGCAGCGAGGACTTGATAATATGGGTGAATATTGAAACCACAACATTGTTCATGTGAAATCTTCGTAAGATTGTTTATTAATGATACTTTAATTAAAAAAAGGTCCTAAGCTGATGAATTTTGTTCATTGCTGAGGAATTTTGGGTTTATTGCATATGTAAATGAGAACCTTTTTATGATAAATTGATGAAAGAATTTTAATAATATTAAATTCCAGGTCTATGAAGTATGGTGGGAGAGCTTTCCAACAACAAAGGAATAAAGGTAGCAAGATTTAAAGAAGGAGACACATTAGAGGGGAACGTTTCAAAGAGAGAATTGACTAGAACAGAGAAATCTGATCAGCAGCATAAAAATGAACAGTGTGCAGTGATTCCAAGATTCGTCAGGACAGGTTCTATAGTAAAAAAACTATTTGACCCATTTAGTCATTGAGAGAGAGAGAGATAGAGAGAGAGAGAGAGAGAGTGTGTGTGTGTGTGTGTGTGTGTGTGTGTTTACATGTGTTTTACATGTGTTCATGTGTGTTTAGTCTGGTTCTGGTTTTTGGCCAGCCCAGACTCTCAAGTGTTCATCCACCAGACTTTTGAATTTTTTCTAATACATCATTGCTCTGCAACACAGAAGTCGAGAGTAGGCAAGCCTGACCTTAAAAGGCAATGACATCACTGAATAAGTGGATTCCCCAGATCAGTTCTGAAAATCACACCCCATAATGCACCTTGCACATCCTTCTTCCCCCAACAAGGCCAGGTCTAGAAGCCTCCCTGCAGACAAAGAACCTGCCCCACCTCTGACTCTGCCTCTTAGGGATGCCATATCCCTCCTCCCTTTAGGGGTTCCAGGCCAGGCCCTGCACCATGGAATTGGGATGGGTCTTTCACGTAGAGGACTGTCAGAGCTCTGTTTCTAGAACATGACATTTTCCTGATGCCTGCTTAGCATCTTCTTAGGCAGTGGACAGAAGGAGGCAGTGCTGGATAGAAGCTGCTGCAGACATCTCAGAGTTGGCACAGAAATGCACTGGCAGCTTCCTGCCCACTCACAGTAGGGCACTTTACAAGAATTTCCCCCCTGGATCCTGGATTCTGTGACTCCTGTGTCTCCTGGCTGCTGGCTGCCAACCATCACAGCCCTCTAGGAGCAACTCCTGGAAGCTGCACCCCACGGCAATGGTGGGTGAACAAAGG
The DNA here is from genome assembly GCF_040802235.1 of Manis javanica. NCBI lineage: Eukaryota > Metazoa > Chordata > Mammalia > Pholidota > Manidae > Manis > Manis javanica. Next base: position 84,019,974 of record NC_133169.1, on the reverse strand, counting down.
CCCAGTGAGATGTGGCGGCCGCACTGTAGCTGCGGCCTGGTAAGTCAGGAGCACACCAGGTGACTGTGCCTGAAAGGAGGGCAGCAGAGCGTGTGAGCTCCTTGCTCAGTTGGTGGAGAGCTTAGGGCTCCAATTACTTTGCCTCTGGGGTCCCACAAAATGTCCAACCATCAGGTGACTAGGAGGCCATCTCTTGACAAATGTCTGTTCTTCTGGCTGATGCCTCAGGCAAAACTGAGTCCTGGCTTAAAAGCATCTTGATTCTCCTTTTTGAAGATTACTTCCTGAGGACTGTTGGAAAATATACACATATACATGGTCCAGACTAACTTTCTTGTTCCTCATCTTTCTCGGTGCTATGGTTAGAAAGGAAATCCTAAGTGTAAATAATAATAGCAATAGTAATAATAAATAGTATTATTAATAATAATAATGTAAGCACAACTACTATGCTTATGTTTCCTATGTGCCAGACAATATACCAGGCACCCTGAATCGTTAAATCCTTGTCATCTCATTAAATCAACACAACAATTCTATGAATTACATAGCATTTTCACCCGTTTTACAGATAAGAAAACAGAATTGAAAATATTAAATGCCTTGTCTAATGTAACACAGCAAATAAGGGGCAGAGCCAAGATCTGAACTCCAATTTGTCCGAGTCCAGAGCAAGCATACAAACGGAGCACACCTCCCAGACCGTCTGTAGGAGCTTCGTCCATGAAACTCACCCTGTTTTGCAATAGCCAAATGTGTGGATTGCATATAGTTCAATATATTTTAGCAGACTGAAAAGCCTTCTTTCCTCTCTTAAAAGTTGAGGAAAATTGTCATATACTGTTGGTGAGGGTGTAAACTGGACAACTCTAGAAAACCATTGGCATTACTTACTGAAGCTGAAGATGTGCATATTTGATGATACAGCAATTCTACTCCTAGGAATATGCCCAAGAAAGATATGTGCATACATGCATTAGAAGAAATGTACAAAAATGTTTCTGGCAGCATTATTTGTAACAGCCCTAAACTGGAAATACTCAAAAGTCTATCAACAGGATTATGAATGCATAATTGGGGTAGATTCACATAACAGTGTGGATGAATGATGTGCTTAGAAAGTTAGACACAAAGAACACGTGTAATTCAATTTATATACATTTCAAACAGAATTGAACTATAGTGTTTAGAGAGGCATACTTAGGGGATAAAATCATGAAGTAAAATAAGGAAGTGATGCCATAAAAATCAGAAAAGTGGGGAGGGGGAGAGAGGTGGTCATAATGAGCAGAGGCTGGCAGAGGCTTCTGGGGTGCTGGCAATGTTTTGGGGTATCAGCTCAATAAGGTAGTTACATGTAGCTTGCTTTATAATAATTTTATAAAACCAAACATGTATTTTATGCATTTTCTGTATGTGTATAATATTGTATAATAGAAATGGTTTAAAATCAGTTTAAGGGATAAAAAGGCAAAACAAAAAAACAAAAGAAAACGATGCAATTTCTGCTTCCAAACTCAGTCTAAAGTATCTTGGTAAGAAATCATTTTAAGACAGATTTTAATTGACCAAATCTGCCACCCCAGGAGTCACTTCCACCCTCTTTGCTGATCTTAAGCTCCCTTACTTCCACCCTTTCTTATCATTAATTTTTTTTGTTAAAGAAATGTTTCATTTCTCACACTACAAGGGACTGCACTCAAGTGTTATTTCTCTTAGAAGTAACTGATTTTTCTGGTCTGCTCTTGCAGAAGTAACTAGACTTTTTGCATCACCCCTGACTCGAGGATACTTTTGCAACAGGAAAACGGTAACAGCAATGTTTACTGTTATATTAACACATCTGAATAAAGGCTTGTCAAAACTAGAAACACAGGCAAACCATGATCCTAGGAAAGATGCTTGGACAGAGCGGGAGATGGAGATGGGATGGGAGGAGTCGCAACAGATGAACAACTCATGGCCAGAATGTGCAGTGGGTTGGAGCCCAAGAGGTGGGGGTTTTAAAGGTCTAAGGCATCATATCAAGATATTCAGCAGGGATAATCCTAAACCCTAAATTCTAAAGGACATGGCTTCTAAGCTAAAAGAATTCAGGACCTGCTAAGGATTTTTTGGGTTCCCAGTTCAACAGAGAAAAGCAACAGTGATAAGAAACTTGTTCCATCTTCTGCAAAGCTGGCTATCTTGACTGATTTGCGGCCTCCTCCTCTGTTAGTGATCACCCCCACATTCACATGCCCAATCAAATTAAATGTACTCTCAGTGTTCTCCTCAGTGAGGACCAGGAATGAATGAAACGTGTGCCAAGTTTGTGGCCCTGTATCCTTCATTCTTTATAATGCAAGTACAGATAGCAAACACTGACTGAACCCCTACTGAATTCCAGCCACTTGTTAAGCTACTTAGGTATAGAATTACATTTAATCTTTACAATAACTCTACGAAGTTGCTTTTATTTTTATTATCTCATTCATCAAAGAGAAAACTAAGTAGGGCACAGAGAGGTTAGGTAGTTTGTGTTATTATAAGCCACACTACAATCCTTTTGGGAAGAATGTAGTATGAAAATTAAAATTGATCTGAGTTTTTCTTTCTTTCCTTTGCTTCTCTAGATCTTAACCATCTTTCAAGAGCCACCTAAAATTCCACTTCCTCCACAAAGCACTTATTAGTAGACTTATCCTATTACATAGTATCTTCTCAAAGTACACATCTGATATTATTAGTGATCCCGTTTACACTTCATCTCCCAAAACAGTCTGTAAGTTCATTAAAGGTAAGAGGCGTGGCACCTACCATCCCCAACCTTGTTTTACTTCATGAATGATGATGCTTGCAGATACATGGTGCAGACTTTGATGCTGAATTGAATTAAGTCACCTAATCAAAGTATATTTTTGTTATTTTTCTTTACCAAGAACAGGCCTATGTACATATGTAGAAATTTCATATATGAGGAATTGAAGAGAGATGTTAATTTTTATTCCATGTACTTTTTGTACTGTTCAGATTTTAACAGCAAAAGTTTTACTTATTAAACTCAGAATTAGTTTTAACCCTGAGCTTAAAATTTCTGGCAGGAAAAGGGGGACAGTGAGTTAGACAAACATGAATTGGAAGTAGAAATGTTGATTCCCTGTGTTGATTCTACTTTAGGCAAGTCTTAAAGCTTCCCTGGGCTAAGAAGAAGGGAGAGATTATAAAAAGAAGCAGAGAGACTACAAAGTTCTGTCACTGGTTCTTGACTTCAAGACTAAGAATATAAATAAAGTTAGTTCTCAAAATTTCATTATTCAATCATATATAATTTCGGTAACATAATCTTACAACTTTGTACATTTTTGACTTCTCGTATTTATCATCAATGTCTTTTACTGTGTGCATGTATGTGTTTGTGTGTATGTATGTATGTATGTATTGTTCCTAAGACTTGCTTAGGAGGAAAGAAGACTTATCAGGACCTGAGAGTATATTTGTTACTGGAATTTAGGTAACAAAATTTTCTCTGAGCTTTTTGAAAGAAGCCAAAACTGAAATGCAAACATATTAAGTCATAATATTTAGAATTGTTATTTCCATTGAAAGGCTGTTAACACACAGCATTTGCTTCTTAAAAATGAACTGGTTCTGTAGGATGTTATTCCAATTTACAATCTTCCCTGGCCAAACGTTTGATTGGAAACGTTGATCATCCATCAGTTACCATGTAATGCAGGTCTGAGTTCGTAATATACATCAATTTATTACATAAAGGAAACCGGAACCATTTTAGGGGCCTTGAAACTGTCAAGGACTTATGTCCACATAGCACTTGGGACAGAGCACTATTTGTATTTTATTCATGGAAGGTCATCCAGCAACTGTTAAAATGTGAATGTGTGTGTACATAATAAAATTATTTCAAAATCAATATGTTTTTTCTATTGGCTTTTAAAATCTGTTTGCATAAAGTGTCTTTTCTAATCCAGTCTTCTGAGGGTTTTTGTGGGGAGAACTGGCTGGGGACATGATCTTTGCAAAATTTCATTTCGTTATCTCTTATTATTATATGGTGGTCCAGAGCATGGCACGAATAAAGCTGTCCTGTCATCAAAATGTATTCATTCATTTAACAAGTTCCTGAAGATAATGGAACAGTTGCTAAGCAATGGAGAAATTACACATTCCCAGGGATCTGTGCAGATTCTAAAAGCAAAAGTAGTTCTGGGAATTAGTATTAATGTCTCCGGAATCCAAAAAAATAAAACTAAGAAAATGACCTGCTCTACCTAAGAGTCAAGAGGCAGTTATCTTTTTATTTTTCCTTCTTTCTGACTCAGGTTTCCAAAGTAATAATATAGGTAGAAAATGTCCTGTCAATGATCTGTGTCCATTTATGGATTACAGGTAGCTGACACTATATCACATTTATTTTAAAAGAACTACGGTATGAGAGGATGCATTCTTTTCACCAGAAAGTAAATTTATCTTAGAAATATTAATCATATTTTAATTGCACAAATATATGCTTAATGCAGAAAGCTTAAACAATACACAGATACAAATTTTAAAAACACACAAGTAAAAAAAAATTATCCACAATCTAATCCCAAATAGCCAATGTTAGTATTTTGGGATATGCTTATCTAGCACTTATTTAAACATACGTAAAGTCATTATATATTATTTAACATGCTACACACACACTGTATGTACATATACATTCATTCTAAATGCTATGGCTATATCATTCTTTTAAAAACAATTTTAAACATTTGGATTGTTCCTAGTTGAGCACTATTAAAAGGAACTCTTAATTTATACTGTAAAAACATTTTGAAAGTAAGTACTTTTTTCATTGTGAAAGTAATGGATGTAGAGAAACACTCTTGGAATGGCAATAGATACCTTGGGGATAAGGATTTTTCTATTGAGCAAGCTTGGAGTCAGATCAAGTAAAGACAAATGCTGTGATGGGAGACTTCCCAAGGAGCTGCCAGATAGGTCAAATAGTGACAATCTCCAGAGATGGGGCTTTTAGAAAGATCCAAATCCATTTGTCCCCCCCAGTGGACTGCTAGGCTGCTGGTTTTCAAGGTTATGACAGATATCAGGAGAGGCGTATGGGAATAGCGCAGTGTAAAACTCTACAAAGCTTCCTGTCCTAAGATTCAGTAATTTCTCTTAAATAGAGCCTTGTTGTATTGTTCCAAGTCTTTGGTTTAATTTCCAGAATTCTCCAGTGAGACAGAATAATAGGATATATATAGGTATATAGAGGAAGCTTGTTATAGAAATTGTTTTATAGGGTCATGGAGGCCTAGAAGTCCCATTATTTGCTACCTGTAAGCAGGAGAAGCAGGGAAGCTGGTGGTGTAATGCAGTCTGGGTCTGAAGGCCTAAGTACCAGGGAGCCAATAGTGAAAGTCTGAGTCCAAAGGCCCAAGAACCAGGACACCCACGCCCAAGGGCAGGAGAAGACGGGTGTCCCAGCTCAGTGAAAGAAGGCAAATTAGCTCTTCCTCCACTTTTTGTTCTGCTCAGTCCCTTAGCAGAATGAATGATGTCCACCTGCATTGAAAAGGGCAATCTTCTTTATTTAATCTACCTATTCAAATGCCAATCTCTTCCAGAAACACTCACACAGACACACCCAGAAATAATGTTTTACCACCTGTCTGGACATCCCTTAGCCCAGTCAAGCTGACACATAAAATTAAGCATCATGGTTGGCTTAATAGCCAAAACAAAAACCATTCAATGTAATACACCACTTTTAGCAAAGGACAAAAACCACCTGGTCATATTAATAGAAACAGAAAATGTATGTGACAAATCCAACACCCTTACAGAATAAAAACCCTCAGAAAACTAAGTTTAAGGGAATTTCCTCAACCTGATAGTGGACATATACAAATAACCATAGCTAACTAGTAAATGATAAAAAACTGAATGCTTTTCTACTGAGATCAGTAACAAGTCAAGAATGTCTATGTCTCCTCTCATCACTTCTATTCATTGTTATACTGGTGGTTCTACCCAGGATAATTAGGCAAGAAAAAGAAAGAAAATGCCTCCATACTTGAAAGGAAGAAGTAAAACTATCTCTATTCAAGAAGACATAATCTTGTGGATAGAAAATCCCAAGGAATCCACACCAAAAATAAAAAAATTATTAAAGCTATTAAACAAGCTAGGTAAGATTGTAGGATATAAAACCAATATACAAAAACAATTGTCTGCCCCTTTATAAGCAAAGAAAATGCAAAAGTGAAATTATAAAAATTCCATTTGCAATAGCATCAAAAAAGAGTTAAATATTTAGGAATAAATTTAACAGAAGAAATCTAAACTGAAAACTACAAAGCATTGGTAAAATTAATTAAGATCTAAATACATAGAAAGACACCCCATGATGGATAGCAAAACTTAGTATTGTTAAAAGAGCAATACTCCCTAAATTTATTTTCAGATTCATTGTAATCCCTTCCAAAATCTCAGCTGGCATTTTTGCTGAAATTGCCAAGCTAACCCTAAGATTCACAAGAAAACACAAGTATCACCAAATACCCAACAATTTTGAAAAAAACTTAAGTTGAAGAACTCACATTTCCCTATTTTAAAACTAGCTTACAACAATCAAGACAGTATAGGTATTGACATAAGGATAAACATATAGTTCAATGGAACAGAATTAAGAGTTCAGAAATAAACCCTTACATTTATGGTTAGTTGATTTTGACAAGGTTGCCAACATAATTCAACAGGGGAAAGAACAGCCTTTAAACAACTGGTGTGTGAACAACTGTATTATACGTACAAAAGAATGATGTTGGACCACTTCCTTACACCACATACAAAAATCAATTCAAAACGGTATGGTAGAAGAAAGTAAAATAAATTCTACTTCTGCAGGATTCTGGGAAGATGGTGGAATAGGAGATCACAGTGTTACCCTCCTCCCATGTCACACCAAGGCAGCAATAGACGCAATACAGCTAACTCCGAAGACAACCTGAAGACTAGCAGAACAGATCTTCCGCAGCTAATGACACGGACAAGGCCACACTGAGAAGACGGAAAGGGGCAGAGCTCTGACTGGGATCCTAACCCTTGCTCTGCTGCAGCCAATAAGCAGGAGGAAGCAAGGCACAGAGGAGCAAGGGGACAAAGGCACTAGAGGGAATAAAGGGGAAGGGCGCCCAGCGTGTGTAGCCGTGGGCACCTGCACTGGGAAGACGAGCTCCTGTAACATCTGGCTTTGAAAATCAGCAAGCTCAACTCTAAGAGCTTTGAAACTCAGTGGGGCTTAACTCCAGGAAAGCCAATGGGCTGCATGAGGCTGTATCTCTGCTCTCGAAGGGCCAGGATGCTGTGCTGATTGGTCTGAAACCCAGCACAGAAGCAGGAGTTTGAAAAGTGCCTGGGTTATAGCTGAAGGATATTTACTGATTAACTTTGGGACATATGCCTGAGGGGCAGGGATCTGTAAGAGCTTTCTCCAGGATGGAGGGGCGAGCAGACGCCATTTTCCTTGCCCTCCTTCAGCCTATCTGGCTAGACCCTTGCAGGAGCCAGTCTAACACTAGCCATCTACCATGCAAACACCCTTTGTCCCACTCCAGTACTCCCTAGCACATTCAGACCACCCAACTCACCCACCACTGACAAGAGCCTGCCACAGTGACTACCACCCTTGCACACATACACTCAGCAACCAGTCCCAGCCAGAACTCTAGAGCAAGTCAGCTTCACCCACTAACACACCTGTAGTAGGTACAACCAGGCCTCTCAGGCAGCCCTGCTCTTAATAAGCCCTCCCAACAGTGTGCGTACAGTAGTCAGGCCTGAGCTTGTTGATAGAGGCTGAGGGCTGGCCCCACCTACTAACACACCTGCAGGGGCTGCAGCCCACCCTTTCAACAAGTCACACCAGGAGTGAGCCATCAAACCAGTGTGCCTGCATTAGGTGCTCCAGTCATTGGTGACAGCTGGGTGGGGGGCCACACTACTCCATCAGCCCACTCAGAGCGGTGGAGGCTAAGCCACAACAGGATGGTATAAGCAGCCCACACAGGGGACACCTCTAGAGTGGCTGGCTCTGACGTAAGCAGGTATTCTGGGCCCCACGGGACACCTGTAACACACTGTCACTGCTTTCAAAAACAGGAGACATACCTGACTCACATACACTGAAACAAACAAAGAGAGCCAGACAAAATGAGAAGGCAAAGGAGTATGTTCCAGATGAAACTGCAAGATAATATGCTGGAAAAATTGCTAAACAAAATGGAGGTAAGAAATCTGTCTGATGAAGAGTTCAAAGCACTAATCATAAAGATACTCACTGGGCTGGAGAGAACAGTTGATGAACTCAATAAAAACATCAGCAAAAAGATAGAAAATTCAAAGGAACCAGACAGAAATGAAGAATACAATAACTGAAATGAAAAATACACTAGAGGGAATCCACAGCAGATTAGAGGACACAGAAAATCAGATGAGTGATCCGGAAGACAGGCTACTGGCAAACGACCAAGCAGAACACCAAAAAAAAGGAAAAGAAAGAGTATTTTTTAAATGAAGACATGCAGAGAGAGCTCTCTGACAGCTTCAAGAGAACATTACATTATAGGGGTCGCAGAAGGAGAAAAGAGAGACAAAGGGGCAGAAAACTTATTTGAAGAAATAGTCGCTGAAAACTTCCCTAATCTGGGGAAGAAAACAGATATCCAGGTCCAGGAATCAGAGAGACCCAAACCCGACAAACCCAAGGACATTCACATCAAGACACTAATAATTAAAAAGGGAAAGATCAAAGACAGAGAATTTTTAAAGCAGCGAGAGAAAAGCAGTTACACTGAGGGAAAATCCCATAAAGCTATCAGCTGATTTTTCAGCAGAAACTTTGCAGGCTGGAAGGGAAAGCCATGACATATTCAGAGGCTAAAACGGAAAACCTGTCAGCAAGAATACTCTACCCGGCAAGATTATCATTCAGAGTTGAAGGAGGGAGAGAGAGTTTTCCAGACAAAGCAAAGTTAAGGGAGTTTATCACCACTAAACTGGACATACAAGAAATGCTAAAGGGTCTTTTTTTAAGTGGAAAAGAAAAGGCTATAACCAGAAGTAAGAAAATTAGGAAAGAGAAAAAAAGTTCACTGGTAAAAACAGACATACAATAAAGACAGCAGATAAATTACTTACAAAACTAGTACAAAGTTCAAAACATAATAGTGAAAGTAATTATTGACATAAAAGTAATTTATCCCACAAAAGGAATAAACAAAATAAACAGAAGTAAATTATGACATTACATACATAAAATATAGATGGGATAATAATAAAAAAGGAGTGCTTTTAGAATGTGTTAGAACTTAAGCAACTATCAACCTAATACAGACTGCTATACATATATAGGATTTTATATATGAACTTCATGGTAACCACAAACTAATAACTATAAAAGATACATAAAAGAGAAAGCATAACACCAAAGGAAGTCATCAAATCACAAGGAAAAACAGCAAGAGAAGAAGGATCAGAGAGGAACTACAAAAACAGCCAGAAAACATTTAACAGAATGGCAATAAGTACATACCTATCAATAATTACTTCAAATATAAATGGACTAAATATTCCAATCAAAAGACATAGAATGGCTGAATGGATAAAAAAAAAAAACAAGACCCATCTATACATTGCCTACAAGAGATTCACTTCAGACTTAAGGACACAAACAGACTGAAAGTGAAAGAATGGAAACAGATATTCCATTCAAATGGAGATGGAAAAAAAGCTGGGGTAACAATGCTTCTATCAGCAAGACAGGCTTCAAAACAAAGAATATAACAAGAGACAAGGAAGGGCATTACATAATGATATAAAGATCAATTCATTAAGAGAATATAACGATTCTAAGTATCTATGCACCCATCTAAGTATATAAAGCAGAAGCAAGCAAGACCTTCCTCTAACCTCTCAGGTTCTCCAACTCCTATAGATTTTCTCTAATTTCCTTGTGCCCCCCCCCACACAGGAAATTTATACTGCTTAATATTTGGCACCTGCCAAGGTACAGGCAGAGCTACAGGTGGGTGGTTAGCATGTACCCTCAGTCTGAACTCACCTGCAGTGGTCTGTAACCACAGGCCCTGCAGGATATCTACCCCCAAAATATATTAGGGATGGGAGAAATGTACACAGTATACTCCTCTGGGGGTAAACACCCCATCCCCAATGGGATCTAGGGTTTCTTCACTCTAACTACCTTACCCCCATAGCCATCTATCACTTCAGGGGGCCTAGGAAAATGCTCAGGGTTGCCATGAATCAGAGAACACTCAGCTCCTGTGTCCACCAGCACCAGGACACATTGTACATTCACAGGGGACCAATGAATTGCTAATTCTACATGTGGCCTCTGGTCCCCACCATGTCCCCCAAGGTGGGGACTTTGACACCCCCCCTCAGTCAAACTGCTATGCCCAAACATCCTCCTGTGGATGTGAGGGCTTAGGTGAATCATGAGTACTGTTCCCCCAGGAAGTTTTGCAGGGACACAGGTCAGGAATGAGGCCTTGACTACAGTTTCCATGTCTGAACCTCAGCGGCTAGAACTGCTGCTCTGGCTTTACTGGTGCCACAGTTCTAACAATATCCTATTGGGCTGCCCATCAAGTTTTTCTTTCACTACCCCGGCTTTTATCAAATCAACCCACATCTGGGTCCTCGAGACCTTCATGGGGCCTTTTGCACCTCATGGGGCCTTTTGCACCTCTCCTTTCAGTTGTAGTCTGTGCTTAATTCTGTGCCCTTATTGTTTCCACCCCCTCCACCCCCAGATCTGCTAAAGTACAAGTAGCCTCACTTATGGGTTGCCCTATGTGGGGGACAAGAATAGTCACTAGGGACCCAAAGAGAGATGTGGGAGCTGTATGCAGCACCAGAGTTCTCATTCCTACAGTGAACACTTCCTCATCGGGCCCTGGGGCTTCCCGCAGTACCTGTTGGAGCTCTGCGTATGTTTTCCAACTACTGGGTAAATATGGTAAATCACCCTGATTAGGCCAAACAACCTGATGGTGGCTGTCAGCCATCCCAGGAGTGTCTGATTCCCAGAGGCGTGATGGGCATTTTGAAACTGTTGCCAGAGGGAAGGGTGAGTCATCAGGGAAGCCATTCTACTCATCTCAGTACCTGAAATAACGATGTTTTCCACCCCCATATCCCAAAGATGCAAAAGCCACGCAGGCAGAGGCTCCGATGGCTTCTGCTGATACTGGACGCTCATGTCCACCAGCTCATCCCGGGTATAGGGACTGAGCACGGAGTGCTCCACAACCTGGGGAGGGGGCGGCTCCTCCCCCTGAGGAGCTCACAGTTGTTTCATTTTTATTTTCTTAATTACAGCTGGGTGGGCCTTTAAATCCGGAGAGGAAGGTACCTCCTCCTCCTCTTCTTCCCCTCCCCCCCAGCGCCTCCTCCATCTCTGGGGCTGAAGGCACCACTCTTCCCTCCCCATCCCCCATGGCCTCCTGCAATGCAGCTTTTCCTGTGTTCCCCTCGGGACTGCTAAGGAATCTTCTGGGAGCGTGACCTGCCTTTTCAGTAACTGTCTCTCTTCCGTAACAGCATCCCATAGGCTATCGCCCAGCTCCTCCAAGCGATGCTGAAGGGTGTCTCTCTCCTGCCAAAGCCCCTCTCTCTCCTCACTAACCCTCTCAATAACCCTCTCTTTCTCCTGTATAACATTTTCCACTATCTCGATTTTTCAAGACCCTCCAGTGCCAGCTGCTACACGGCCCCCCTAGGGTGTCCAAGCAGTCTTCCAACTCACAGAGGACTAATTCTGCAGCTTCCAGTGTTTCCACCCTTCCCCAGTTCTCCGGAAGGTCCCACCCTCCTAGGAGGTACTTTACCCTAGACCAGTTCCCCACTGGGGACTCCCAAATTGGAAGCCCCACAGCTGGGGGGATAATAACAAGTGAAGCTGCACCCTCTGCTGCTGTATCCACTGGGGCCTCCCCACCATCCGCAGCGGGGGTTCCAGGCATCTCCCCACCATCTCTAGGGGCAGCCCTCCCATAGGTCGCACCCATTTTGACAGATTTTGGGTTCAAAGATCCTGCCAACTACTGCGTGATGTAACTCCTGGGAGAGGAAATCCTGGGACAAAATACCCCTAAAACCAAAATTAGTCAAAGGGAGAAATTAAGTTTAAAACCAGTTTATTGCTAACAAACTGCAGTCTAGGGCCATCTCTTTCCTGCTCAGGCAGAAGAAAGCAAGACCTTCCTCTAACCTCTTAGGGTCAGATAAGCCCTTTGTCACCCAGGTAATTAGCCATTGATATGGAGATGAACTACAACTCGAGGAACACCTGCTGATATGCAGATATACTAAAGCCAGGTGAGATATTCTGGAAATGTTACAATTTTACCCACAGGTGGCTTGAGTAAGAGTTTCTTGGTTACAGCTGGGGATACATAGTACACAGTCTAGATGAACAATTACTGGGGGTGCCCCAGGTCCTCAGATCTCTGACTGAGATGGAGAAGAAAAGAGTTTTCAAATAAAATCTTTCAAATTCAAGTTCAGCCTAGAAAGGATTTCCTCATTTGAACACTGGACAGAATTCTGCCTCAAGCCGCTTAACTAATATTCAGAGAGGATCTTTAATTTCAATCTACTTCAAATACATGGACTAATAGATTAGTAGAACTCAGTGCATAGCTGAGGATGCTATTCATGTCTTACCAATTGTAACTCAGTCATGATTTATTAGAATTTATGACAATATTAAGCTGATGGATTATAGCAATTATAAAGCAGCAATCACAAACATAGCAGTATGTTTTCAAATGAGTTCTTGAAGGATTCTTCAGTGTGGCTTCATCCTGTCTATTAAATTCTGATGGGTGATATGTACAAATGCCTGCAGTTTTTAATATTAGAACTGCATGGCTATAATACAATTTATTTAGAACAAATAGATAATTTTATTAGACCCTTAGATGTGGCTATTCCATTATAAAATACTAAATATTTAGCATTTTATCAACCAGCATTTCCAGACCTTGGAGGGCATTGCTTTCTGCTGCTTCTTGCCTAAACATTTTTTCCCAGAAGCTCGGCTAACACTCTCTCTTCACCCTATACGGCTGCCCAGCTGTCTGTCTGAACACGGGATGCTCCAAGGGGGCAGAACCCACTTCTATTTGGTTTCTCCAAATAAGCACAGCCAGAGAACAGTTCATTCTGTCGCCCGACCAACCCAATCAGATGGTTGCTGGTTTTTTCCCGATCCTTGGTGTGATTGGAGTGCCCTGCTCTTGCCCAACAGCCCTAACTGTCCCACAGGCTGCTGCTAACAGGAGGGAACAGTTTTGCAAAAAAGGCAGCCAAACTGCCCTGCCAATGTCCCTCCAGGATCTTGTCCTCGTCCTGCGGTAGCAGGTGTTGCTGGAACCACCCGAATCTCCTCAGATTCCCTTATTGTACCCAAGCAGCTCTTACTCAGCCAGTCCACTACTGGCTCTGCGGACCCATTCTGCAGCGTCTGTACTGCCTGCTCCCGGTGGCTCAGACCTTCTGGAAGCCTTCATCAGGGAACTACCTGTTGGCTCCTGGCAGTGATTCGCCCAGATACTAAGAGCCTAAAGTCCACGGAGTTATCATGCTGCTAGAAGAAACATTAGCTAATGACTGGCTGTTGCAAGAAGATGAAAGAAAGCCCAACTTCCTTGAAGGGGAGAGACTCTCTTCTCAATCTCCTTCAGGATCAGGCAAGGCTGGAACTTAACCTGTAATTGACCCCTTGCTTGGACGGAGGGACAGGACAAGAAAATTTTGTCATGTTTCTTTCTCCTATAAACCTGTGCTAAGCTTAAAACAAGGGTAGTCTCTTATAGGCAATTTGTGTACATGTGAGAAGAATCCAGAAGAACACTGAGTCATATGCTGTCATGGCTGGCCAGCATCCATGCACCTTAGACTGGGCCCGATAATTCCAGGGGTCCTGAAAACAATTTTGACCCTACCAAAACTCACTAAATCACTTTGAGGCAGATTAGAATCATGGTTATAGAGCTTGGCCTCTGGGGTCTCCCAGACTCGGCTCTGAATCCCATTTTGGTTACTGAGAATCTACTAGAAACAAATTAAGCTTAGTTTTCTCATCTGGGGGAAAAAAAAACAGAGATGCCTTATAATATGTGGATTAGACAAGAGATTCCATGAGAAAGGGTTTAGTGTTAGATTCACTGTAAAATCTCAAAAATGTTAACTAGTATAGTCATTTTTAGCCATTAGTGCTCAAAATATGAAGGGACCTCCCCATGTTACTTTAATTTCTAAACGTTGATATATGTGACTCCAGGAGGTGTTTCCTGAAGCAGACCCAACAAGAAGCCTAAGTGTGGAAGTAACGTAACAGCAAATGATCTCAGGAAAGTGGAAGAGGGGAAGTGGGAACTGGGGGAAGTGAGAACTGGGACGGACAGAGGTCAGGCCAGGGTGTGAAGTCAAGCAAGTCTTGTGGGCGGTAGCTTTGGCTCAGTCCCACAGGGAGCTCCAAAGATGGGGCCGGTCACACACCAGACTTGTCCCTCCAGGGAACAAGGTCGCTGCCAGCCACAGCCATTGGTTAAGGAACACCCCTGGGCATGTGTCCACAGGCCCCTGCAGAGAAAGTGAGTTAGGACCGTTAAGAAGGCGGCTCTTCCACTAAGAGACGCAGGTGCTGACTGCTTGGAGTGAAATGCCCTGGGAACTAGTGTGCGTAAAGAAGGTAAGGGGGTCTACAGAGATGGGGGAGAGGCGCTGATGGCATTCCCTCATCCAGCTTGAAGCAAGCACCTGTATGAGTTAAAAAAGAAAGATCTATGGTTCTCATTCACTTTACCATGGTATGCCTACTTAAAAAAGGTGAGGAGGCAGGTATTTTCCTGGGATGGTAAACAATAAAGAATTATTTGCAATCTCCGTTTAAATAATTACAGTTACTACAATCCAAGTACTAATACAAATATGTTTAGTGTTTATTAACCAGGAGTCCAGGACATTTGGCTCATGTGTTTTGTTTGTTTTTTTCCTTTTCACCCTAATGCAACTACTGAATTACATAGAAAAGCATCTGGTTATTGATATACCAAAAAATGATGACTACTTTAATAAGAGAACACATCAATCAAATAATAAAGGGCACAAACAGGCAATACCCAAGGAAAAAACAAAACTGGACAATAAACACAAAATCATTGCTGAAATTCACCAGTAACTAAAGAAATTTAACTTACACTATGAGGTATGAGTTTTCACCTATCAGAATTGGTAAGGATTTTTTAAGTAATAATACTTAAAATGGCTACAAATTTAGGGAAAATAAGCACTCCTACACAATGTTATTGTAAGTGTAACTTTCTTAGAAGCCAATTTGATAATATATATCAAAATACATAAAAAAGCAGACCCTTTGACAAAGCAATTACACTTGAAGCAATTCTTATGTAGGAAATAATCAATGAATATAAAAAGTTTGTTCTAATAACGTTTGCTGCAATAAAACATACAGTATCTGAAACTTGGAAATACTACAAATGTTTAACAACAGATGGTTAAATTAAATGAACATGGGTATGCAGAGTACAATAACTAACTAAAAGCCATTTTTAAATGCTGTAAAAATAAATTTATCAACACAGGAAGTTTTTTAATCATGTTATTAAACCAAAGAAAAACCATATTGTAAAGCAAACAACATGATCCAATCTAAACATAAAAACAAGACTGAAAGGAGAGATATCAAAATGTTAATAACAGTTATCTTTAGGTATTGAGGATGACTTTTAATTTCTTTCTGCTTATCTGTATTTTCTAATTTTTCTGCAGTAAACATGCATTGCTTGAGTAATAAAAAATGTTATAAAATAACGAGATATTTCCTCCCTGTACCTAGTTTTAAAATGAAATACTCTCAGAGATCGGGCAGCAATACATATTTTTCCATTGTGTTAATTTCCTGTTCCATTAAGAATATATAATGAACAGTCTGCCATGACTCCCCCTTGTTGGAGGAGAGCAAAGTGCTCACAACAAACCAGGCAACAGAAACCATCCATCTCCAGCCTTGACCTCGGCCAACACACCATGGTTTCAGGGTTCAAGCTCAGGAAAAAAAGAGTCTTCATCCACGGAAGGATTTATGATTTATGTGAGCTAAAGTAGTCCCTGGAAAGGTACCCCTTTCTAGTAATTGCTCTCTCACTGAACTTAGAATGTTATCAATGACCTCATGGTTGGGAAAATCTAAGAAAACACCTGTATGTGGAAGATGCTCAAGAAATATTTGCACTGCAAGTTCTTGACCTTCATTATAGGAGTGGCAGAACTAAATGTGAAAAGCTAGGATGATAAAATATTTTGTAGGTATCACAAGAAAGCCATCAAGCATCCTATTATTGTTTTTTTTCCCTAAATTAAAAAAATTTAAGGCAGTTTCAGATGGACGAACTCCTGTCCATTGCTACAGCTGCCCAACTCACTGCTGTTTATATTTCAATCAACATCTCTGTGCTTAAGAAAAGCTACAGAATGAGAAGCAGAGAAAGAAACAAGGCCGTGAAAACCAGAGATGAGCACAGGCTACCCTAACGGCAAAGTCTGAATTGATCCATGGGATCACCTCCTCGCCCTAAGTACACACCTTCTCATCGCTACCACCCCCTGCACAGATAGAGCGGACACGGAGCCACCTGATAGTCTTCTTTGCCTGTTATTTTTCTGATTTTTTTTTTCCTAAAGGTGACCCTTTAGCAATTTCCCAGCCATGAAATTTTAATTTTATATAAATTTTTAAATTTCATATAAAATTTGTAAATTTTATATCTAGAATGAATTAGAGCTACATTTTGCCATCTAAATAGTGAATCCCAAACACAATTTCATCTCCAGTCTATGTGTAAATACATAAATTTCTTTGAAAAGTGTTTTGTTTACTTAACAAATCAGAGTGGAAGCCATTAAAGAAAATCTGTATTCCTCCACAGTAGCCTAACTAATAAATCCCATCACAGAAATATTTCTGCAAAAAAGGCTTTATAGGTTAGCCTTTTTCCGTTCCAATAACCTGCAGGAGTGAAATATTCCATTAGCATGTTGTCTATATGTGGGTGGCTCAAAATGAGTTTTGTGGTTTTAGTGATCAATTTCCAGATGGAAAAGCAAACAGAGATATACTGTACCACCACCCATAGTGTAATCCAACTGTGACCCTGTGCTAGAAATCTCCGTTGGCAGCCTGAAGTGACAGTGTGGACACATATTCAGAACTAAACAATGGGTGTGTTCCATCCCAGAAAAATATGAGTGGGGAAATGTATTTGACTAGGGGACCCACCACTGAAACCATTATGTAAGAGAATACTTAGAAGCATGCCCCAAAATACAGAGGGTTTTTGAAAATAGCATAAAGTCAACTGCAGGAACTATTTAACACTGGTCGTAGTTTCACGTAGACTGCGGCAATGCAACATCCTGTTCTTCTTTCTCGCCTACCATGTCCCCTTCTACCTGGTTCAAAATGCCTGAGAGTGTGACCGGCCATCAGACGAGCACAGGTGAGGAAGCATCTTGGGACGGGCGCAGAGGCACCTGAGAGACAGAGACAAGCACACACCTGCCCCAAGAAATTTCAGTCATGCAGCACTTCAGTCCAGCACTGCCACCACATCCAGTTAATGAATTCGGTTCTCATATTCTCCTTGGTAAGGCAGTTTTTTCTTCAAGGAGTTGCACACATTTTCAAAGTCTGAATATCTGCAAAGAATGTTTTACCCTCCATGGCAGGATTAGTTTTTCCTGCTCTAATAGGACTGTAAGTTAAGGTCTTTCATTTCAGCGTATATCCTGTTAGCACACACAGTAGCATGGAACACGGAGGAACCACGCAAACAGCAAGCCCTTTACATTAAAACAATCACTTTCCCTCAATACTGTATATTAATTAGTCCTTTCCACCCTACATGATCAAGGGTCAAGTGGCTGGTCTGCAGGAAGCTCCACATTACTTGGCTCCCAGTCTGTTCCCCCAAATTCAGACCTTGTCACCAGCCCCCCTGTATTTTCTAGAAGCAAGAGTGGAGGCTACTCTCAGTTTAGTCCCACGGAGAGGCTCAGGTACAGCTGCTGCCTGGTGGAGCTTCGGCAGCAGAGTCCGGCGGATAAACCGTGTCCAAAGGCGGCTCCCTCCCTCACTCTCCCAGGAAACTTTCCCCCCTGCTGTGTATCACAGGGGCCCCTGCCTCACGTATTATTTATTTTATTAGTGAGGATATCCAGAAACCTAACCTCCGGGGAGACAAGGAAAAGGTTCTGAGCAGAGAGTGGTATGCCCTTTTTTATCTGATTATCATGGAATTAATCTTCTTGTTCCGGGCAGAACTCTCTTATTTTTTACCAGAACCATCTGGCTTACAGTTCCTTGTACCCATTGCACTTTCAAATGATAGAGAAAAATGAATACCACAATTAAGAAACTGAGATTTCTTTAACTAAGAATATAACTAAGGATATAAGAAGTGAGCAAGGTCCAGACAATGCCCAGCCTTGCAAGATTCAAATCCAGCTCTTTCTAAATATGTCATCAGGGCCCAGCTACTTAACCTTTATGATGCTCACTCTCCTTATCTATAAAACAGGGATATTAATAATGCCTACACCTCAGCACTGTTGTGAGGAAGTCTAAATGAATATTCTTTCATTCTAGCTCAACAATTAATGAACAGAATTATTAGAGGTTATTCCTAACTTGTCTTCCTTCACCTTCTCTCTTTTGTAATTAATCCTGTAGTCATTGAAATTTTTCTAAAGCATTGCTAATCATAAACCTACATTGCTTAAAAAATAATGTTCCCTCATTGGCTATAGCAGGAATGGCAAATAGGTTTCATTCAGCTCAGGAACCAATCCCAAGTCATTTATTGTAGATTCCTGGGTTGATGTTTCTGGCCTCAGTAGTAACTATATTCTTACAACTGATTGCAGATGTGTGCCATTCCTTAACTTAGAATACAGATACTTCCCTTGATCTACCTCTTTCTTGTTTTTCAGTCTCCTTCCCAATCACCTTCTGTCCTCTTTCCCAATTAGAAACGTACCTCAAAGAGATGTGCAACTGGATCCAAGAGCCATGCGCGAGGTAATACCACCAATGTGTTACCCTTTGCACAGACTGTGAATACCCGTCATTCTTCTGCATGTTGGTTCATGCTTTTTGTCTGCAAATATTCTTTCCAATTAAGAGAACTCTTACTCATCCATAAAATCCTTGTGTATCTTATTCGAGAAGTCTCTGTCCTTAGTATCCCAGGTCAGGCCCCTTGGATGCATGTTGTCACAGAAACATGCCTCTCTCCTTCAGAGAATGTGTCTTAGTTTGAAGTGACAGAGTCAGCAGTGTGGTCACATGACGACCGCCTGTACTCCTTACCGCACTCCCAAGCAAATCATACCGTTTGGGCCCTCTCCACCACCTCTGTATCTCCAGCACCAAGCACCTAGTCGGCCACAGTTGCCCAGTGTCCTTCTGAAATGGATGGATAGTCCCAAGGTACTAAACTTCTCACCAGCCCAGTCAGTATCAATGCCAAACTTCAGGCAAGAAATGAAGGAAAAAAGACATAAGTATTTATTTTAAATTCCCATGATCTCTTGGTGGTTCTTACATTTCACTGAGTTACAAATGCTATACTCTGACCCTCCCTGGCCCAAACTCTTCCATTACCCTTGACTGAAAGATCTTTCTAGATGCCTCAAATCACTGTAATGCATGTGTTGAAATAATCTAGAGACCTAAAGGAAAAATTGGGATGTCTCTCTCTTTCTCCTATTGCATTCTTTTGATGTGTTAATTTGTCATGTGCCAAGTCAGAGGTTTTGTTTTAGAGCAAGCTCTAAAGATCAAAAAGAGAATTCTAGTTCTATATCCATTAGTAATTCAAGATTCACACTGAGGCACTTTAGGTAGTGTATGAAGTCTATTACTAATATCCAGAGTTCTGATATATTAAAATCTAAGAGAGAGAAGATGAAGGACAGACTCTCTCCTCAGGGGAATTCTGGTTCCTATCTGGTTTGCCAACTAGTAAAACCCCTCCACCAATAAACCTGAGATTTTATTGACAATAGAGTTCCAGTTCTTAGCAAGTTAAAATAACTCTGAAATACTGAGGAAGATTCTATTAGAAAATGTAGTTTGAGAAGAAATTTGTTATTTTATACACCATGAGAATGATGTCTTCCAAAACTATATTTTACATTATACTCATTTGTTTGGGAACTGGCAGGGATCTGAGAATGGTTCCAGCCTAGTATTTGTATTCTATAGGTGAGGAAACCTGGAAGTAGTTACAACTCAATCTCTGAGGCACTCTATAAACCAGCATTTTTTCAAAAAGACTGTTCCTTGGAGTTTAAGTTTTATGAGATGCCATTATGTGTTTCACAAAAAGGAGGAAAGTAATGTCACTGAATTTGTTTGGGAAATGTTGACTTAAGCAAAATCCAACAAGTACCTACCACCAGAATTCTTAGGGCCTTTAATTTGTTAGTAGATTATGAAAGTCTCCAAAAGGGAGAATGCATCAAACAGTTTCACAGTCAGAACCATTTTTCATGACTGTTTCTCAGGACTGTGATTGTTGAAAAGTGTTGGGCAAGAAATACTGCCTTTAGCTTACATGTAAAGGGATTACTTCAGGAGAGAGCCAAACATTGGAAAAGAGAGAGACAATCAAATGAATCAAGCCTCTGAACAGCGGGACCAGCAAAACAAGACAAAAACAAATTCACAAAGCGAGTCTTGACAAGGAAAGAGAGAGATCCAACCGCCTTGGTGAGAGCATTTTTTGGTAAGTGATGCGACCCTGGCTCCTTAGCTCACCAAAGCAGCTATTGCCCTGGGGTCAAGCAAATAGCTTTCTCACATGGAGACTTGCACCACCTGCTCTGCTCTCCCCCAGAAGGACTCAGGATGGAACCGGACACATGTTGTGCAGTAACTGGGCTCCTCTTCATTTTAATTCACATGGGATGCAAAATGGAAATCAGGAGCGTTTGAGGTGGTTGCATTCTGCCTAAATCAATTCTGCCTTTGGTTATAATTGGATAATCCTGCCCTAAATTGTCGTCTCATGCATCCGTGGGCTCTTAAACAGCAAGTGCTTTTCATTTCACAGGAAATGACTTTTGACTGTATAAAGCAATCTTTGTGGGAAGTTTGTATTTCTCTTTATGTTTGTGAAGTGCTTTGAGACAGAGGTCAGAATAAAATATAGATTTATAACTACTATTAGTAATCATAAAAGCATTATGAAGTCATTTATTCTGCCTTTGATACAGACAGGTGGAAAAAAGCTAATTCTTGTATGTAGAATGGGAGCTCAGTCTCCAATGACAAACATCCATCTTCCCTGTGTGCACCAACTCCCAATTGTAGGTATGTAGACAGAAGCTGAGTGAGGATTCTGGCAACTGAGTTCTAAGCCAGTCTCACCTGGCTTCTGGAGTTGAAAGCCACACCTTCCTAAGTGGGAGGGAGCCATGGGTGCATATGTAGGAACAAAATATCGGGCCGTATCCAATGCTCATCCCAAACTAACACAGGCAGTTTTGCTTTGGTGTTCGGATTTGTTTTTGTTTTTCTTTCCATATGTATTTATTTGTTTTCACTAATTATTTTAATGAAATTAGCTGTAGGTTTTTAGCACAGTCCAGAAGAGAGAGACAAAGTTTCAATTTCTCACTGTAACTAAAATTTTAAAAATTCTGTTCCCCAAATATTGTGAGTCCAAGCCAACCACTGACAAAGCTCTCCAGCAGTGGTTTTCCTTATGCATTGTTTTGCTTCCATTCTTACCTTTTCCCCATGACCAAATGAAGACTTTCCATTCGAATAGGTGCCATAAAGAAGAAATGGAGAAAGATATGCCTCGATGAAGGTCAACTTCTAACAGCCTTTAATTATTTAATTTTTGAGCTTGCTGATTTTGATGATAGCAGAAGGGTTGTTTCATTAAATATTAGCAAACATCTCATACAAACCTCAAAACATGACGTCTTATAGTTCTTCACAAATGTTATTAAAGCTGGAAGACACATATTTTCCTCAAAGTCTAACTTGCATTAGCTATCTCAACAAAACAGTAATTATAGTATAGTATAGTATAGTATATAGTATAGTATAATAATATAATACAGTAGAGTAATATAATAATTATGATTTTCTCCAGCAGTGCTGGGCTTACCAGGTACCAAAGCAGATAAGACAAGTGGCTGGGTCACGACTTCTAGCAATGTTCAGTGTCAGGAATGTTCAGACAAGGAATGTCGGTTTGAAGAGGTGTTAGTAGAGACTCTAAATGAAATGAAAAGGAGGGCAATCCTTAGCTGCCTTAATGTTGAGGGACTGTCTCTGGCCCCCACCCAGCAAAGGAGGCCCTGGGACAGGAGCACCAAAGCCAGAGTACACCACCACAGGACCCCAGAGACTTTCTCCCTGTTCAGAAGCCCTCCCCCCCTCCTGGTTTGGCCATGAGGGGGTGGGAAACCCCTGTCCCATATCACACAGTGGGTGCTCAAAATGTGATGGCTGGGTAACAAGTCTGTGGTGTTCTTTTTTAAAAAAGCACATGGGAGCTCAGAATTTCTTCATGTATTATTTAGTCTGAGCAAGGGATTGTTTCTTTATATATGGCTATGTTTTACCCCTGTTGTAATACTTCCCAAAGAAATCATGGTTTTTCTTCTTTGCTGGTAAGAATAAAAGGAAGGAAGAATAGAGGGAAGACCCAAAGGAAGGAAAGAAGGAGAGAGGAGGAGAAGGTGAGAAGAGGAAGGGAGAAAATGAGCGAAATAAAAGAAAAGCCATCTCTACGGGTTTTGAAATATGCCTAAGAAAATGACTAATAGAAGACTTAAATGAATTCTTAAGTAATTCCAAGAACCCAAACTGTCACCATTCATTATGGGTTTGCATTCATTTAAAAGTCCTATAAAACTCTCACTTGGCCCTACTACTCTCTTTAGGTATTCCATTTGTTCTGGAAATACAGTGTTGTCCACATAGAAGCCTACATTGTGTGTATTAATTTTAAATATTTAGAGCCATGGGTGAACGGAGGAAGGTCCAAAGCACAACGTGCATTAAATCTCAAAAATGAAATCCATATTTTGTTATGTTCTAATATATTAACACATGGGGATTTTTTAATTGTCAGAGGAGCTCATTTCTCCTGGCCCTGTGTTAGGCATAGAATATAAGGGGTAATCAGACACTTAAGTACTTAACCAAATTCAGTACACTGCAGTTTTAAAACATAAATGTGAGTATCTTTATTCTCCTGTTTGTCAGGGCATGTTTTTCTTTGACATGCCTTCCTTGGAGATTATTTTGAGTTATAATGATGGGCAAATTAAGGAAAGCATTTTAAGAAGACAAGATTCTAAATAGGTTATAATTGCAGAAAAAGAGTTGGCTCTACTGAATGTGTTTTTCCTTTCCTTCATCATTAGAGCTGTGTCTAATTCCTATGACATAAAAAAACCTCAAAGGCTACAATGATTTATTTTCACATTTTCAACTCAAATCTGAAGACAGCTGGGAAATAGCCATGCATTTCTGCATTTATTATTTTTAAATGTAGCATAAGAGCAGTATGGGAGAATATATTCATAAATGACTTATCTAATAAGGGGTTAACATCCAAAATATGTAAAGACCTCACATGCCTCAACATCTAAAAGCAAATGACCCAATTAAAAAACGGGCAGAGGATATGAACAGATACACTTCTCCAAAGAAGGAATTCAGATGGCCAACAGGCACATGAGAAGATGCTCCACATCGCTAATCATCAGGGAAATGCAAATGAAAACCACAAGGAGATATCACCTCACACCAGTTAGAAATGGCCAACACAGAAAAGACTAAGAACAACAAATGCTGGCGAGGGTGAGGAGAAAAGGGAACCCTCCTACACTGCTGGTGGGTATGTAAATTAGTTCAACCATTGTGGAAAGCAATATGGAGGTTTCTCAAAAAGCTAAAAATACAAATACCATTTGATTCAGTAATTCCACTCTTAGGAATTTACCCAAAGAAAACAAGATGCCTGAATCCAAAAGACATATGCACTCCTATGTTTATTGCAGCACTACTTACAGTAGCCTAGAAATGGAAGCAACCTAAGTGTCCATCAGTAGATGAACGGATAAAGAAGATGTGGTACATATACACAATGGAATATTATTCAGCCATAAGAAGAAAACAAATCCTACCATTTGCAACAACATGGATGGAGCTAGAGGGTATTATGCTCGGTGAAATAAGCCAGGTGGAGAAGGACAAGTACCAAATGACTTCACTAATTTGTGGAGTATAACAAAGCAAAACTGAAGGAACAAAACAGCAGCAGAATCACAAACTCCAAGAAGGACTTAGCGGTTACCAAAGGGAAAGGGTTTGAGAGGGTGGGTGTGGAGGGAGAAGGGGGTTAAGGGGCATTATAATTAGCACACACAGTACAGGTAGGTCACTGAGAAGACAGTATAGCATGGAGAAGACGAGTAATGACTCTATAGCATCTTACTATGCTGATGGACAGTGACTGCAACGGGGTGGAGGGAGGACTTGATAATATGGGTGAATGTTGAAATCACAATGTTGTTCATGTGAACCTTCATAAGATCGTATATCAATGATACCTTAATTAAAAATAAATAAAATAAAAAATTAACATTAAAAAAATTTGTTTAAATGTAGGGTAAGAAGATGGCACAGGTGAGAGTTACTGGACTTTTATAATTTATTATACTATAGTTTCTAGTTTATTCTAGCTAGGTAGAATGCCTTGGTGTTTGAGTGGTGAGTTCCAAATACCATTTTAATTTTTTTCTGGTTGTAAAAATACTTTCTTGTTGTGTTGTCATTTTTTCACCCACAATAACTATGTCTGCTCTGTAGAGAAAAGGTAATCATAATGGTTGAGAGCAGAAACTCCAGAATCAGGCAAAACCTTGGTTCAAATCCTGCTCATCATTTATTAGAGGGGTCATTTTAGACAAAACAACTCTACCTCATTAAGCTTCAGTTACCTAATCTTTAAAAGTGGGCTGAAAGTACCTATTCCTTGAGATTTCTGTGAGTCCTCCGGTGAAGCGCTTAGCATAATGCTGAGTACCTGATGAACACTCAGTCAGTCCACGGTCTTAGCAGGGGTGGGGAGGACTGCAGAGGCGCTTTCATCCGCCCTGTATTGAGCTGTCTAAGCACAGCTTGGCAGGCTTTCCTCTCTGGGCTTGTCTGAGTAGCTGGGATTCTCTGTTCAAACAGCAGGGATGTATCTGTCTTCTCAGTTCTGCAGCTTAAACCTGATGGGGTCTAGACATTAAGCCATGTCTTAGACATGAATAATTCCTAATTTAGTTTCCTACTGGTTATTAAAACAGCACAATAAAATTAGCTTTGAATAGGTTGGGCCTGCTTTCCAAGGCTGCACTGTTTGATTTCTATCTTGATTCAATATATGGTTTCAGAGGTTCCCAGTCTCACTAGAGGAAAGGCTTCCCCCAACCCCACATCTTGACAAGACTGCAGTTATCTTGATATGCAAGTTATTTTATCACCACAGCCTTAGAAGGCGGCAGGGATGGCTGTCATTGATACCATGGAAGCCATGAGAAATCTGAGCTCTGGAACTAAAGCAACTAGCGTAGGATCCCACAGCTAATGAGAGGCAGAACAAAGAAAAGACCCAATCTCAAGACTTTCAAAGATAACTTTTCCAATTTCTTTTTCAGTGGCTCTGTGCTCGTACGTTAGTCTGAGGTAAACATCTTGGCTAGCAGTTCTCACGTTTGGGTTTGTAAAAGGATCACCTGAGGAGTCTGATACAGTCCAGACACCCAGACCCTAGCTCCAGACACGCAGATTCACTCATTCTGGAGTGGGGCCTGGGAGTCTGTGGATTTCACCAGCTCCCAGGCAGTTCTGATGTGGCACCACATTTGGAGAAACTTTGAATTCTTACAACTCTGGTGCTCTCTAAGCCACAGCAGCACTCCTCTGAGAGAGTTCTCTGAGAAGAATAGACCATTTCTTCAATGTTCTTCATAGATGCAGAAATAATACCAGTCAGCTTAGGCTAAGCTGTTACAGCAGTAACAAAAGCCTCCCAACCTCAGTGGCTTGCAAAAGCAGAGGATTTGCTGACTTACATTTATGTCCCTACGACTTGTCTATAAATAGACATGTCCATTTCATTTGGGCACCTTGCCTGGAGAACAGCCCTTATTCAGAACATCTGATGTCATGGTAGGAAGGAAAAGAGAGAGATGGCAGAATCACATGATGGCTCTTAAAGCTTTTGCTAGGAAGTGTCATATGGCATTTCCACATATATTCATTGGCCAAAGAAAATCACATGCCTAAGTCTGCTGTCAAGGAGTCAGGAAGTAAGTTCCTGCCTTAGGAATGAGCTGGGAGCCAGTTCTGGGGATTATTTTCACGGTAGTATAATGACCCACAGGGGCCTTACGTGTCGTCTTGAGTGCGTCTACTCCATCTTTCCTGGACTAACCAAGATTTTGCCCACCAACTGTTTTCTGGCCAAGCTTAATATTTTGCGACCATAATTTCCTCCTATTCTTTAACTATCTTTTTTTAGGTATTGTGTTTTCTACATTATATTGTCTTATACCTGAATACTTCTGATTATTCAAACATCTAAGTACTTAAGTTCCAAATTCTAAAATTTTATAGTGTTGTTAATATTTCTTCATGTTAAGAAATTTGCTTTGATATATTTAAAGATAATTTTGGGTCCAGGAGTGACCCTCTGTATCTTATAATGTCTATTTCTGCTTTTGGAGCATGCCAGTGGCTGCTGGCCACATGTTTCAATCAAAGGCGATTTTCCTCTCTCTGTTTGGCTCTGTTTCCTGACCAGCAGATAGAATAACTTTGAAGCTTTCCCATTTTTATAATAAACAGGCACTTCAAATGCCAGTGCTCTGTTCATCATTAAAATTCATCTAACATTTTGCGTCTTCCCTGCAACCTCCCAGGTGAATGATGGGTGGTTCGTGGCACAGCTGAAGTGTGTTTTTTGTCCCTGGGGCCATAAAGAATGAACTTGCCAGGAGTAATCTTATTTTCTCTGCTGAGTAAATGATTGTTGGATTATATATGAATACAATATATCTATAGACAGGAGAATACAGTTAGTACAGCCAAGATTTGTAAGACATACGATCAAATGTGTTCCCTCACTTGAGTGACCAATACCAAATAACTAAATAAAATAAAAAAGCTGCTGCTGACAAGGGAGTCAATGAATATTTGTTTGTTTTTCGTATGTTTAGTCAATGAGTTTTTATGATAAACTGTAGTTATTTATTCACAATTCGATTCTCTGTTCTTAGGGAATTGCAAATTTTATTTGAAATTGTAGCTTTAACCTGATAAACCACATGTAAGCTCTAAGCCAATGTGAAATGGGAGTGAGCCCTGAAATATAATTCTGCATTCTCTCTCTTATTCATTCTTTCTTCCTCTCCTCGTCTCTCCTTTAAAAACCTAGTAATATTCCCAATCATTTTGTTAATGAGCTCCGATCTACCTAATTCATACAGGTTTATTGAATGTGTATTATGCATCAGGCATTCTTCAGGGCACTGGGAACAATGTAATGAACAAAACTTAGTCCTGCCCTCACAGACATTCCATACTAATGTGTACATATGTCATTGTGGTTTTTCTATTTCTAAGACACAGTTATTCATAATATATTTAAAAACTTCTACTGAACGTTTACTATGTGCCAGGCATAATTCCAAATACTAACAATAAAGTGATGAATAAAACCAACAAAAATCCCTGTATTTATAGAGCTTACATTAAGTGAGGGGAAATTCATAATGAATACATAACTAAGTAAAACATAAAATATGTCAACAGGTATGTAAGTACTATGGAGAAAAGTAAATCAGGGAAGAAGAAATAGGGAATGTTTGGAGTGGCAATTTAAAGAGGATGCCTGCAGTTCATGAGGAAGAGAGTGATGCAGGTTTTTGGGCTGAGAGCATTCCACGGAGGGGTAACAGCAGGTGCAAGTGCCCTGAGGCAGGAGAGCGTCTGTCATTTTCAGTGCGCAGCAGGACAGTCCTGCTGAAGGTAAGAACATACACATACTGCAGTGACATGTCTAAGCTGGCTTCTATTTGTGGAGTAAGAAACATTGAATCATCAGCTGGAGTAATGCAGAAGTGGACAGACAGCACAGGATTGTAGCTAAAAGGTCTTGCAATTATTCTTATCACCAGAAATAGAAAAATGACAATGAGGAAATTAGTGGAAATGACAACAGGAAAGATCCTCACAATCTGTCTTTGTCTGAAGAGCATCATTTAAAAAATATATATATATATATCCAGATGTGGAATACAAGGTAATCAGCAAACTTAATCCATTGAAATCCAGATGTTGAAAAGTATTCAGTTAAAGAAAAACAAGTACCTTCTTTCTGGAGAGAACCAGCTGATGTGTTCAGTATGGTATAAAGTACAACGACTCGACTCCATTTTATATTTTCTTTTTACGAAAGCTCTAATTCTCAAGAAACTCTCTAATACCCTAGGCTGCTTATGCCTAGATTTCTCCCTATTTTTCTCAATCCTTTGTAAGGTGACAGAAACAGTTCTCTGCACCAACATACTAAAGGAGAGCTGATTTTACAGCAATTGCTAAAAAATCATAGATGTATATATTATAAAATCATTAAATAAAATTTCTGGTCCTAGAAATTATCACGTGATCACTTCAGTGCTTTTCGTTGGTTTAGAATAAACAAACATACAGCTTTCACGGTGTCATTATTATTTTGGTAGTGGTGGTGGCAGGAACTGAAGTCCTTTTTAAAATAAGCTCCTTTATACTTCCTTTTAAAAAGTCAATCATATCAGGTCTTTTAGGACTGGTGATGAAAGGCAGACTCCCTACAGCTTTATCAGAGTAACTAATAAAACTATCAAGAGACCACACAGCATTGCCAAAAATCTGTGCTTTGAAAATGGACCAGAATTTGGATGCCAACACTGACAACACTTAGAAACTGCTTAACCTTGGCAGTTACTTAACCTCTCTGATCCTCTGAAAAATGAGGAAAATCACTCTACCTGCCACAGTAGAGTTCTTTAGAGGAAGAGGTACTATCACCTTTAAGATGCTTTGTGCAGTCCCTGTGCTCAATGCACATCAGCTAATGTTAGAAATAAATACCTTGCAGATTATCTGTTGATTTAGGCAAGGATCTGTCTGTCCAAAAGCCATATACGAGGGATGTTATTTTTACGTATATATTTCTCTGGGTCTGGGGAGAAGGGATTCAGAGGACAAGGAAAACCTTCTGGGTTTCATGAACAAAACACTGAACGCTGTACTAATTGCAGCTGGGGCTGCCGAGCACCCGAGTCACACCTTCCCAGACTTATTCTCGGCTTTGTCCTCCCAGTTAGGAACACATTTCCACTTTGTGCAAATGAGATTTGCCCTTTGTTAATAAAATTCTGCCTTATCTTAAATCAGAATTCTAAAGTGTATTAGTTTTAAAATGGTTAAGTCATTTCTTCAATAGTTTAACTTCTTTTATGCAGAGAGCATCCGAGGGGAGAATCGTTATTAAACACACTCAAAAGAAAAAAATGTCTCTCCAAGCAGGGCTGGCTGTTTAATAAATAATCCATTGAATTTTTGCAGCCCTTTCTTTCAGATAAAAAGCAATAGCAAGGCCCGTTAAAGAAACCCATCCCATCACGGCAAAATCCACACCCCTCAGAAAGTGTCTCATAGACGGAGATGACAGCACGGAGGGCTGAAAGAAGCTTGTCTTTGTGGAGAGAACAAAGATGTCTCTGGCAATTAAAAGCACATTCGTCTGCTTTAGCTGCACTCGAGGGGCAGTCTGAGGAAACCACAGAGTTGGGGTGCCCTTCCTCCAAGGCAGGTGGCAGGAGCACACTAATAAGGGAAAATAATGACTGAATGAGTCAATTCGGTATAGGACTATTTTAAACACATTATAACATAATTGAGGTCTCATGACTTTTACTATGCAACTGTTCTGTTTATTTTTATCTACTATATGGATATATACTTGCATGCCAATGGGGAGACCACTACAGAAGTAAGTCTCAAACAAATTCATCTTCTGGACACCTTCATTCATCTGATAGGCAAGGACCTTCAAATCAGGCCATTACCCATTTTACTGGCTCCTGTCTCTACCGTCACATCTGTGCCGTACACTCCAGACAGACCAATGAGTCTGTGGTCTCCAAGTAAGACATGCCCCTCAAGAGTGTGAGTAGCTGTTTCCTCTCCTGGCCTGCTCTCCTCCCCACCTACAATCATGCTGTCTTCCCTGACTCACTGCTGTCAGGAGGCCCTCCTCACCTCCCATGCAGAGCTCCTTGTCTCCTGTTTTGTCCCCGTGGTGCCCAATACCACATTTTCCTCATAGCTCAGAACCCCACGCAGCGCCCTATTTACTCGTCTATCTCCCCATCAGACCGGAAGTAGTGACTTGCACATGCCAAGATCAAGCATAACACCAACAGAGAGGACCTCAATAAATATTTAAATAAATGAATAAGCCAATAACTATAAATTAATGAATAAAAGATATCTCTCTAAAAAATTAGGGTGCTTTTGGTTTGTCTTTAGCCTTCCTTAAATTGGCATCTGCCCTCCAGCTTCCTAGAAGATGTTACAGGCTGTTCGGTTTGGGCAAAGATTTGCAACTCCAGTGTCTTTCACTATTTCCCTTGAGAAGCAAGGTTAGGAGCTGGTGCCAGACAGCAGGGCCAGAGCCGGCCCTCTGGTTCATTGACAGGATTGAAAAAGCTGGTTTGTCAAACAAGATAATTCAATCTGGGGTAACCAAGTAACCTCGCTTTTGTTCATTGAAAAAAAAAAGTGTATTCAAGTGATACAAATTATCAAGTACACAGAATGCCAGGATTTCAGATGCAGAAATGCTAAAATGAGTAACTTCAAGAATAAACATTTTGAAAAATGAATGATAGAGGCACTCACCTGAGGTCTCACCTGACTCACTGGTAGCTCTCAAGCCCCAGCCTCTGAGAGCACATGGGGGCTGGTGAGCAGACACTGGACTCAGAGATCAGAGGCCAACTCCCCCAGCATGCCCCGAAACTGGGGGAGCCACAAACTGCTCTGGTGAAGTCAAAGGACTTCAACCCAATCTTTCTTCATTCCAGAGCAAAACGTTGGGAAAGGGGCCAAGGTTTACCCCTCTGACCACCCTGTTCTCGAGCGGGCCCAAAAAACTTGATGGCCTTTCACATTAAAAACGTTTATTCAGTATCTGCCCAAGTCCAAGCCCTGTGCTGCCATCACCCATGTCGTTGCCCTCTCAAAATACTTACGAGTTGCTCTCCCTCCCTCACTATTGTCACTTCTGCTGTTGAGGCTATTGACTTCACACCTCTTCTTTCTAGTTAGTGTCAGTTTTCATTTGCCCAAAGCCTTACTTGAAAGTGTTGGGGAAATGTGTTGTTGGTCTCTACTCTCTCAGGCAAAACTCACCTATTCAGAAGGTTGTCATTAACTCAACTATGTACTCTTAGCATTGCTAGTCATTAAATAAACATGGACATTAAGGGGTGTTTAGGAACAGGGAGAGACTGGAAGAGAGAGAATAAAGGACCTGGATCTTGGGAGGATGGGCTGGAATTCATCCAGAATGAGGAAAGTCGGGGGACCCTAGAGCTAGTGCAGTGGAGGCACCCTGGTCAGGGAAGAGTTGGGAGTACTGATCTTAAGACAGAAATGTGGCATAATGGGAGTTAACAGAAAATTTAATATTGTTCAGTGTTCAAAGGAGCCCTTTTCTTTGTGGAGTAAAAATGAAGCTATTTCACTGGATATAAAAAATGGCAATATTTCTGACTGTCCCTGTGTATTTTTAGCTGTCGAGATGAGATGGTTATCTCATAACCATAGTTAATGCATAATTTTCAATGGTTCAGATTTTCCATGTTGCAGATTTGGGTATGACATTTTGGGATCTCTTTGTGTTAAGGGAAGATAGATGTCTTTCTTTGTTAATGATTTAGAATAATTTTTATCTGAGTTCTAACAGATTTTGTTCTTTTTGAAGACCTTTATCTCTTTTTAAAATGACAAAGAATGAGAAAAAATAGGGCTAGAAGACATTTTAAAGCCATCTTGCCCAGTCCTCCGTCCCGTGTGGAAATGCATTTCCATTTGAGCCATTTCAGACACTAATTTGTTTGGACACAAATGCCGTGACATTCAAACACAACACCCAAGTCAGGATCATTCCAGACACCTTGACACAAAAGGTGCTAAAATGAGGAACACATGAGACTTTGAGCATAACACACATGTTAAGTCAAGGCATAAAAATACTAGTTTATTGATTTTAAGGAATTCATGCTCACTTCCAGGAACTGGGAAAGGTCATCATTCTGGCACCAGCCATCCCAGTGCACTGATACGATTTGGTACTGCATCTATCTTCACACGGAACAATGTGGGAACATTGGGGAAGCTTTTATTTTGCAATTCAACAAATGTATGTGAAACACTATTAAAGGTACTTTGGAAGGAGCTGATTCATACGCGGTGAAAGACACTCCATATTCTACTCACAGGAGGATAAACTGGATAACTTCCCAAGAGAATAACCTCTGTGGGGGTGGAGACCACATGCATTGTTCACATGACTTTTTCTCCAATGCCTACTACTGCCTAAAAATAATAGGTGCTTAAAAATATTTGTTAAATAAATACATGAATTAATAGGAATTTGGCTATAAGTTTGGACCCACCATTTTGTCTTTAGGAAGTTATTCTTCTGCCTTTAGAAATGTATTCTAAAAAAATAAGCATGAATGAGATCAAATATTTAGCTATGTAAATTCTCATCCTAATATTGAAAGTGATTTCCAAGAGTAGGAGGGATAAATGTAAAAATTGGGGGAGGGGACACTTAAATTATGTACATCACATAATGGAGTGCTATGAAGTTATTAAAATTAGGTGTTATTTAAAAGTATCTAATGACAGGGAAAGATGAAAAGGTTGATAAATATAAAAGTAGATTACCACCTTTACTAATTATCGTCTTTATCAAAATGACTATAGCATTTACCACAGGGTCTTAGAATTGAAAACAACTTTATTTCCTCATTTTTGTTCATTCTCTACTTTCTGTCATTAATATGTACTATATATTTGTAGCAGTAAGATATATAGTATAATGAAAGGATTTGTTCTCCTTTCTCTACCTCTCACCTGAAAACTATACAATGGTACCTGAAATTGATCTCTATTCATTAAGCTGTCTCAGAGATCATCAATAAATTCCTTAGTTCTTATTAGTTTTATTGTTAGTTTCATTATTAGTTTAGACGAGAATTCAAAGAAAGACGAGGGGCAGATATTTTAACTTATATGAAGCCAACCAGGATTTTTGGAGCCACTGGAAAACATAACAAACAGTTTAAGCAAACTACAATTACTCTAAATCAAAACTCTCAACCATAATTGAGAACTCTGGGGAAGGGAAGACTCTGCTTTGCTTGATATGTTCTAAAAGCACCTGCTATGGTCAACCAGGATCTGAAGACCCCACCTGGGGAGTGGGGAGGCCTTTGGAAGGGAGATACGGCTATGAAGACCCCCACTAAGATGCCAACTGACTATGGGGTTGGGGGGATCACTGTGTGCAAACCAATGAAATGGATAGATCGGCACCAATGGCCATCCTTTCTCATCAGCTGGCCTCAAGTTCACTGTCTTATTAGTCAGCTCAGGCGGCTATGACAAAATGCCATAGACAGGGCGGCTTTCACAACAAACAGTTCTTTCTCACAGTCTTGAGGCTGAAAAGCCTAAGGCCAAGGTGCCAGGAGGTTCTGTGCTTACTGAGGGCCTGCCCCCGGCTCACAGCCAGCCCCCTCCTCTCGTGTGCTCACGTGGCTTTTCCTCACTGCGTGAGAAAGAGAAAGCCCTGGTGTCCCCTCCTCTCCTGTAAGAGCACTAACCCCATCAGTAGGGGGATGGGGAGCTCCACTCTCATAACCTTGTCCGACCCTAACTACGTCACAAAGAAGGTTCGCCATCGCACTGGAGGTTAAAGCTCCAACACAGGGATTCGAGGTGAGGTGGGGACACAAACATTCAGCACTCCCCTTTCTTTGCTTGTTTCTAGCTAATTGTAGCTGAAAATACAACTCTGAGGAAGGGATAAATGAGTTCTACACAATGGGCACAGACTCAAGTCCAGGGTGCAGAGCTGCTTGGTGAAGAGCAGAGAGCAGGGCCATGGGCCGGGAAGGAGGTGGCATTTACTAAGGGTCTTCCAGTTGCCACACCTGGATCCTCCATTATTTGCTCCAAGTCTCACATGATTTCTGTGAGTTGGAATCATGGCCCACATTTTACCCGTGAGAAAAACATGGCTCAGGCAGGTTAGGTCACATAGCTAGGAAGTGGTGGAATTGACTTTAAAATCCACAGCTGGCTGGCTCCAAAGCTAGTGCTTTTTCCAATTAACAATAATGTAAATGGCTGGAATTTAATTTCTATGAGAGCAGGGAGCTTTGTCTTGTTCGCTAATGTGTGCCAAGCATATAGAGCTATCCACATAGTGTTTGTTCAGAAAGTGCTTGTTGAGTGAATGAGTAAATGAATTAATCAAGACAAAAGTATAACTGGCATTGAAAGAAACATCAAAATTCTTACATCTTGTTGAGCTGAGACTTTACAGACATTGTAGATTGAACCCATTAAAATTGGGTGGCTGTGTCCTGGTTTGTAAAGTATTTTAGCACAGCATACACATCTCAATAGTGTTCACAAATAAAATTAATTGTTAAAAGAAGACTTGCTCCAGAAATATTCATTTCAGCTGGAGGGATGATTCCTGACTGATGTTAATGTGCCACCCTGCAGGCTCTTTGCTCCTGAGGCTGAGCGTTCAGACCTCCACCTGTCCTCGGCGCAGCTGCCCACGGGGACAGGAGAGCTGCCAGGCAGAGCTGAGACCAAGGCGAGCTGCCATTCGCTGATGCAGCCGACCTGATGTCTCCCTCCTTTTGCAGCTGGCTGTATGCTTCTTATTGTATCCCTGCCCTGGAATACGGTTCGAGCAAAGTGGTTTAACATTTTAGTCAGTCCCCAATTCGGCACATTCTCAATTCAATTTAAATGGTGCTAAACAGCATTAACAGTCATCTCGCACAGGCAGCTCCTCCCAGCAACTTCATTGTAAATCTTCCCCCATGCAATTTCTATTAGAAACCTTAGTGCAAAACCCCTCCCAAAGACTATAGAAAAGACCAGAATTGACTAAATTTGATAGACATGAATGTGTGTGTGTGTGTGTGTGTGTGTGTGTGTGTGTGTGTGCGCGCATACGCGCGTGAGTGTCTAGGACCAGGCTAGACCTCTCATCTTACATACATTGGCTTTTGGTACCTAGAATCATCACCAAGAGCAAATTTTCTTTATACCTGTGGGTGCCAAAATACTACACAACTTTGAACAAAGCATTTGAACTCTGTAAGCTTCAATTACCTATTCTGTAAATTGGGACCATGAAAACCTGAAAACTATTTTGGGTCTTAAATGAAATTATGCAGCACCTGGAATTCTCTCATTTTAGGAACAGTCATTAAGACATGGCTTCCTCTAGCCTCATAGCT
Organism: Manis javanica; assembly: GCF_040802235.1. Classification (NCBI taxonomy): domain Eukaryota; kingdom Metazoa; phylum Chordata; class Mammalia; order Pholidota; family Manidae; genus Manis; species Manis javanica. Next base: position 83,984,181 of record NC_133169.1, on the reverse strand, counting down.
ATTTGGTGGCACCTCTAGAATTAGTACCCAAGTCTCCCAATTGAGGGTCCTGTTGTCATCCTGCCACACTTCCCAATTTTAGATAGGATTTAGAGCATGTTTTATATCAGACTCTGGTAATTTTCAATCTCAAAAGCCAACCTAGTATTTTTTTTAAAAAGAATGAATAAAAATCATTCTTAAAATAATTTAGTTCTTTTACTCTCAGGATGTTGAGATACTCCATCCATCACCTGCATCATTTTGTTTGTCATAATATGGTCCTGGAGTGTACTTATTATTTGTTTTATTCACAAAGTAGGAACTCATCCTTAATTCAAAAAGTAGGTGTACAGAACATTTTTTTTGTTTTCCTCCAGAAAAGGAAGCAAAACAAAAATAATAAAAGCTGTGGTTTTAAAAAATTCAAATAAATGGTTCCCAAACTGGATCCTGCAATAGGATAATTTTATACTGTCTGGTATTTTAGTAAGCAGGCTCACAAGAAATGTCTTACAGTCATAAAAAGAATCCACTGTGAGCTATTCAGTTTTGTTGACGGCCAACTTCACTGCAGAATTCTCCAATGAACTGTCAAGTTTCTTGGCATTTGAAATCATCAAGAGACTTCAAGGAACAAAGGAACAGATAAAAATGAAGGTGGTCGCCAGGACTGACCATCTGTGGAGCTCTCAATGCTGCCCTGAACTTGATAGCCAGCCCAGGATTCCCTCATATCCAAAGAGCAGTCTGTTAACATAGTTAGCGAGTAGATAATGCTCTGGGACTAGACAGGTGAGGATTCAAGTCCTGACTGTGCCACTTTACTAGCCCTGTGACCTTGAACAAATAAATATTTAAATGTCAGTTTCCAACTTGCAGTCTTACAAGCTTACTAATAATAGTCCTACAGGCTTACTGTGAAGATTGGATGAGATAATGTGAGATAAAACTTAGGGAATTGCTTAGCATGTGGCAAGCACTCAGTATCATGTTTATTTATTTGATGTTTGTTTGGTTAAATAGGCGCTTAATACCAGGTTGATCACATATCCGGCTGGCATGTTCGTCAATCACTGACGGATGGCCTCCAACCATCCTGTCCAGGTGGTTAGACAAGAAGAGCTTCCTGCTGCGGAGTCCTATCAATGTTCACTGACTTTATGGAATGCCACCCCCAGCAAGTGAAAGGCATTGTGACACCAGCTAGGTTTAATTCATTCTTTCTGGTAACTTACTAGCTCTGAAACTAGGGCAAATAATTCAAAGTCTCCGAACTTTGGGTTTTCTTAACTCCAAAAGTGAAAAAGTCTCTGAGAGACATGAAGATTGATGGAAATAATACATGTAAAGAACCTAGAACAGTGATAACACAGTTAACTTTTGTCAAGCCCTCTTGTAAACTCTCCTTAGCATTGTGATAATCGTCACACCTGCATTATTTCTTCAGTGTTTTCGATCACCGTGTATCATGCCTATTTTACAGGAGAGGACACGGAAGCTCCGAAAGGTAATTCCCATGTCTTAGGTCACATAGCCAAGGGGCACAGAACTAGGAACTGCACCTATTCTGTCTCACTCCAAAGGCCAATACACAACGTACCTCCTTACACCACCTCCTCTGGCCCCTTCACTAATACGGGGCCAGGTTGATTCCGTATCTAAACACTGGATTCACTAGGCATTTAACTAATTCTCTAAATTGTGTCCTCTATGAAATTTCTTCATCCTGATATCAGTATCAATCTTTAGGTCAGTGGAGTATGTGCATCAGAATTTTCTCACCCTGAGTCCTGGCACAACATTAAGTATGAAGCACGGATCACTCCCTTGTTCTGGGTATGTGAAGTGTGCCACCATCGTATTATATGTAGCTAGTCTATTCTAGACACGCTGGGGAACGGCTGTCAAGAGTCTCTGAAACTGCTTTCAAAATCGGTGTAGCACCGGGATGCATCCACAAACACACACAGTAAAGGACTAGGGACTGGCTGAACTCATCAAAATTGGCTCTTGTGGGAAGCAAATGCAATCACTTACTGGAGCTCTGCAAATTACCTAAGTTTCTTCTAAAAATCCTGCAGCCTTTAGGAGAAATAACAAGTTGTAGGATAATTAAATGGCAGGATCTTCCTTTTACTGTGGAAAAATGCTATTATTTATCACTGGTGGGGAATGGAAAGGGGTTATACTACTTAAAAGATGTTCCTGTGTTCTTAGCTTGCTCCAATTTGCAGTCTGGCAAGTGTCTGTTTTGACCAGAGGAGATTTTCCCCTCCCCTTCTTCCCACTGGCAAGACAAGAGATGAAGTTCCCCTGAGAAATACCACACTGAGATTTTCTTGATATATTAGGCTGAAATGTCTTTTTGAATCTTACAATTCCATAAAACCTGAATTACAGTGTAAGTACAGTAGTTTCCCCCTTATCCACGAGGGATGTATTCAAAGACTCCCAGAGGATGCCTGAAATCGCAGATAGTACCAAACCTTAATATTACTGTTTTTTCCTATACATAATTATCTATCATAAATTTTAACTTATAAATTAAGCACAGTATGATTATAGAATATGCATTGTAATAAAAATTATGTGACTGTGGTCTCTCACTCTGAAAATATCTTCTGCTGATGATATGAGATGATGAAATACATATGCTATCAGATGAATTGAGGCGAATGATGTAGACACTGTGGCATCAGGCTACTACTGACCTAACCATCTGGCAGGAACATCATCTGCTTCTGGACTGAGGCTGATGGCAGGTAACTAACTAAACCTGTGGAAAGCAAAGCCGCAACCACTACCTGCTCACTACCCTTTCCACTTTTCTGGAGAAGCACATTTTTCATCGTCATTTCAAAAGTCTGCTGCTTTGCCTGATATCTGATTTTGAAGCAGTGATTTAAGACAATCAGTAAGAACTGGGCCTTTGGGGTTTGAGGTCCAACCACACAGCCATGGCTCAGTCTAGCAGCGCAGCATCCAGCAAAATGTAAGACTGTGGAAGGGTAGCTATTAACCCCCACAAGGTTTTCTTTTCCATAGATTTTCAGTCCTGGCACTAATGCTTGGTTTAGGATATGGTAGGCAGCCAGATGGAATGACCAGACAAACCCATGAAGGGCTGAGTACACATTATGTCCATTGGTAAAATACCACTCCCCATAAAGGAGGAGTGAAACATTACCAAGTAGAAGCTTTAAATTTTATATAAGTTTACAAATATCTGATGATTACTACCAGTTCCTCTCTGCCACCTGTTAGATACGTGAGCACTTGAAAGTTACCCAACTTTCCCAAGCCTCAGTTTTCTTCATCTCTAAAAGAGAGATAATAACAGAAGTCCTCATAAGGTTCTTGTTGGCTTAAATGACATAATCCATAACATGAATTAATATTTGTAAGTGCTTAGAATAATACTTGGCACAGGGTAAATGCCGTATAAATGGCTTTTCATTAAATAAAATGCTTTGTCTAGTGTTTGGCAGATAGAACACACTCAATAAATGCATGATGGTAGAGTTAATATTACTGTCACCATCATCATCTCCATGTCAGAATGCACAGAATGTCAAAATTGCACAGAATAATATGGGAAACAAAGACGAAAATCACATGGTCCTTCTTCTTAAGGAGCTTCCCTTCAGTGGGGAGAAAAACATGTAGGAATGCATCCTACTGACCACTAATCGTGTGTATAGAATCCGAAACACTAACAGCCACTCCCCAGTCTTGTTATCTCAGAAGAGATCAGTCATTAGCTATCATACAAAAACAGTACCCTTCAAATAACCAGACCTAGGAGCTGATACAGCTTTCATATTTCATGATAATAATGGAAGTAAAAAAAGTAATGGACATGGAAGAGAGAAAGAGATTAACTCTGACTGACATTATCAGGAGATACTTCAGGGAAACTGTGGCATTTAAGAGTAAGCCAGAAAAATGAGAAAAATCAAAACATGTTGTCGTGTTAGGATTTCTTTTTCTAGTTATGATGAAGTTATTGGTCCTGGATTTCAATGGGCTCTACCACGGAAAACAACTATAACATTGGACAAAATTACTGAGACAACTGTTTTTGGACATTGGCTAATAGTACTGAAATTCTGTAAGCTGTGAGGGCAGGAGAAATCTTGAGGTGAGTCCCTTAATGGCCACAATCATCTGCTTAGGAACAATTTCCTAACCACTGCACGGTGAGCTGGAGTCCAGGCCGAGCCCGGCAATTCCACTGAGCTGGTGAGAAACAAATAACCATCTGGGCAACTGAAGTCTGAAATATAGGGGCCCAGATATATGGAAACTGTGCCGAAGGGTTCCCCGGAAGCCTGTTTGGAAGCTTCTCATAAGGCTTTGGCAGAGACTGAGCTGTGACTGTATAGGTCAGACAATATGAGACTCATTGGCTACTACAGAGCAGAGGTCAGAACAAAGGTAACAGCAGCCAAGCAGTGCTAGGGAACATTGGTGGTCAAATCTAGACTGAGAGAATAAGACTCATTAATACCTCTTTAACGTCTTACAGATACAGCTGAGATGCCAGAAAGGCTGAACCTAAAGAGTAAAGACCACATCATAAAAAAAGGGATACTCTACATCTATCCTTGCAAAGCCTAACACCAAGACCTGACAGATCTGTATGGGGAGATAAAGATAAAGGCTGAGTCCCACCAAGTTAGAGCAGCTAAGGAAATACTTCAGGCTTTTCACAGATCCACCATAAATAAAGCATAAAACCAAGTCTACACAGGTTGAAGGCAATCAACCAGTACTGAACTGCCCTAACAGAACAAAAATTAACACTCTTCAGAAGAAGATAACAGATTTCAGAGTTTCTTAAATGTATCATTATCCAGTACACAACCAAAAATTACTAGAGATAAAGGGGTGTGGTGGGTGGAGGAGAAAGGAAGGAAGAGGAGAAGCAAAGAGGAAAGAAAAATGGGAATGTGTGACCCATGCTCAAAAAGGAGCCATCAATAAAAACCAAAGGTAGATGTTGTATTCAGCAAACAAAGGTGTTACAACGTGTATGATAAATTCATTTAAAGAACTAAAGAAATGAAGAATTCAAGAAATATTACCTTAATAGTATTAAATCTCATTAGAATATAAAAATCCTTTCTATCACTTGACATCAACCACTGTGAAGAGAACCTAAAGGCAAGCCACAATTTGGGAGAAAATATTTTCAAACTACATGTCTGATAAAGGACTTGTATCCCAAATGTACAAAGGACTCTTAAAACTCAACAATAAAAAAACAATTAAACTAAAACATGGGCAAAAATTAGAACAAACATTTCACAAAAGACATATAGATGACAAAAGATGCTCAACATTATATGTCATTAGGGAATCACAAATTAAAACAATGAGACACTACCTATACTCTGATATACCTATTAGAATAGCAAAAAACAAAAAATATAAACCTGATCATACAATGGCTACTGAGGATGTGGAATAAAAGGAACTCTCATTCATTATTTGTAAGAAATGAAAATTGCATTGCACTTTAGAAGACAGTTTGGCAGTTTCTTACAAAGTTTTACCACACAATCATACTTCTGCTATTTACCAACCTAATTTGGAAATTTATGTCTACACAAAAGCTGCACAGGAACATTTAGAGTAGATGTATTCATAATCATCCCAAACAAGAGGTAACCAAAATGCTCTTCAAGGGCAAATGGATAAATAAACCAGTCTATCCATACACTGGAGAAACGAGGAATGTTCCCAGTCCCTCCCAACCAAACGGCCTGTTCGGGAAACGGAGCTGTGTTTGGGATGGCCCCTCCCCTTCCTGCCCGGGCAAGGGGGCTGAGACACAGCCACACTCACTGTGGTTTTCAGCACCGTCTGACCAGAAGGGCTGATGAGAACACCTGAAAGCTGTGCAGCCCAGCAGTCCTCGAGCTGAGATAAGGGTAGGCACAGCCAATAGTTTGCAGCAAAGCCAGTGAACCTGTTCAGGCAGGGAACTTGGGGTGCAAGTTGGCTTAGTTAAGACAACAAAGAGCTTTACTAGATTTAGAGCTGCTCCTCCCACTGCACCTGGGCAGGGAAACAAATTTGTAGCCCTGCTCATTGCTGACTACAACCTCCAGCCTGCCTTTCCAGGGAACCTAAACAGAACACACAAGAAGCTTCGAAGCCCGTCCAATAGCCTGGCTCACGGTGTCCCCTGAACAGACGGAATGGCCCATGGTTTTACCTGCAGAGCAAAACCAAGGAAAGGATAGTCTTTTTGTAAAATGGAATGGGAGCCAATTAGATGTTCATATGGAAAAGTAATGAACATCTATTCATACCTTTTGCCATATACAAAAATGAATCCAAAACAAATTGTATACCTAAAATACTTATACACTTAAAATCTAAAACTATGAAGGGAAAATCTAAACTTCTAGAGGGAAACAAATGAAAAAAATATTCACAACCCTAAGATAATCAAAAATACTTTACACAGGACACAAAACATTAGTAAGTAGACAATCCAATAAAATATGGATAAGTGACTTGAAGATACATCAAAAAAGAAGATAAATGGAAAATACACACATGAAGAGGTTTTAAACAATATGGGGAAAAGTAAACTATCATCACAATTATATACCATTGCACACCCACTTAAAAGGCTACAATTAAGGAAAACTGCTAATACCAAGTGTTACAAAAGTGTGGAGCAACTAGAACTCTTATATATTGCTGGTGGAAATGTAAATATAAAATGAAACAATCACCTTAGGGAACTATTTGGCTATTTCTTAGAAAATTAAACATACACTTACCTCTGACCCAGCAATCTACTCCTAGGTATTTTCTCTAAGAAATATGAAAATATATATCCACAAAAAGACTTATACAAGAATACTCACAGCAGTTTTATTCATAATTATTTATAATTATGAATTATTATATATTATTATTATTTATTAACACTATTTATTCATAACTCCAAACTGGAAACAACCGAAATATCTAGCAGTAGGTGAGTAGTTAAACAAATTGCAGTACATTCTCGGCAATAAAAAGTAAAAAGGAACAAAATACTGATTCACACACTATAGATGAATCACACAAACATGCTGAATGTAAACAGACAGACACAAAAAATACACACTGTGCAATTGCCTTTATATAAAGTTCTAGAACAGGCAAAACTAGCCCTAGATGATGGAGAACAAAATCAGTGTTTGACTGTAAGGAGAGTAACAGGCTGGTTGCCAAGGAACCTGAGGAAACTTCCAGAATGATAAAAATATTCTGTATCTTAATTGGGGTGGTGATTACATTAGTTTATACATTTATCAAAACTGGTACACCAAAAATATATACATTTTATTGAATGTAAATAAATCTAGAACACTGATAGACAAATGTTTGCAAACTCACATGGCATTAGGAGGGGGCAGCAGTAAATTATCAGGTGGCGGGAAATGTGTGGAGACAGCAGGTCTTAGCCTTCTCTTAAGTCCTTTGTACTCTGCCGAGAATCCCCTAACAGGAAATCAAACACAGTCGGTCCCCTCAATGACATCACTGCGTAATGAACAGAGCAAATAAGTAAACACAATGAGGACAATGCTGTGACAGAGCGAGCCTAGGTGTTATGGGAACCCTGGGGGGGGTGCCCAATTCAGCCAGCAGGAGCGCTTCACAGGGAGGATGCCAACCAGAATTCTGAAGAAAAAAAAAACCAGATATGCTTAAGGAAGAAAACATAAGCGGTGATGAGGAAGAAGATTCCTGGCAGAGGCACAGGAGCAGGAAATAGCATAGTTTGCTTGGGAAACACAAGTAAGTTCAAGACAGATGAAGGAAGACATGGCAACGTAAGTGGAAAGCTGTCAGGGACTGGGTGGGACCAGCCCCCTTAGGTCGGATTCCAGTTTTAGGCTGCAGATGATTGGCAGGCATTCTCCCGAGAAGCACAGAATCAAGTTGTGATCTTGGAAAGCTCACTGTAGCATGGATGAGAGAAAGGACAGGAGAGAAACTAGAGGCTGCAGGAGACTGGGACGGAAACTGAGGCAAGGAATAATGACCCGGAGTGGGGTGGCCAGGAGGCGGTGAGTGGAGGAGGAGTGGAGTCCAGCACCTGCTACCATGCCTGAGGCAGGTCACAAATCCAAGTCCACTGTCACCCCCAGGTTGAAATCTGTCCTAACATCTCAACTCCTTTCAGCTACTGAAAACTAATTCAGTGGGTCAACTTATGCAGCCTTAAGTAGCACGAGAGCCTTGTGGTGACTGGAAGGGACATGCCTCTGAGCATTAGCTCATTCAAATTCCCCTCCCCTTGGGAATGACTGTCTTTCTACAACCTGTTGGATAGGAAACTCTCATTTCTGGCCATGCGGCTTGGTCTTTCTTCTCAGACGACTGCAATTCCTGTTCACCTCATTTTGCCATTTCTCTGTCTCCTGCCGCTAGGACTAGACCGACTCTCTTTATGCCAATGAGATCTGATTGCTGAGGGAGCCATTCTACTTAGCGTCTGGTGGCAGCCTGGACAAGAGGCTATCCCCTCATTTCAACATGTTTAACCATTAGGTGGAAAACAGAAAAAACAGACTGGGCACTCACTGTCTGAATATTCAGTGAGGAGATATGTTCCAAACTGCCCTCCACTGAGAGTCCTCAAATTGAAGACAAAATCCAGATTATTTTAGATGGGGACTGCGGCAACGCCTCCTCCCGCAGGACTCCAGGAGTCACCCAGCCGAGCAATCATTGCTGAACCCTGCAATGTACTGGTCCCTGCACTGCGTTACTGGGGCCACCAGAGGACAGGTGCTGGGGGATCACGAAGGGACCGTAGAAGGCAGTTCACACACTCGCACTGCAGCTCCCTGAAGGCATACCAGGTGCTTCCCTAGCTTGGGTGGAATGTAGGCCTGGCAGTGGGCAGACTAAGGTGCGCACCTGAGGGATGGTCTGGGCACTCAGATAGGGAAGGTTCTTAGCTCAGAGACTCTGATGCCCTACTATGCTGGCACATGTAGGAGCAGAGAGAGTCTTCTGCTCTCAGGGACATGGACATGTTGGGGGGATGAACCATTGTCCCCCGAGGCTCTGACATCCTGTACTCTGGAAGGAGGCCAACAGCAATGTTGAGAGTGTCCTTCTCCTCATCTGATTCTTTTCACCTGCAGGGGTGCCCCTCTTCCTCCCAGGGAGCTTCTCTCTCTTCTCTGCCTCTGAATCTACCCAGTCCCAGCTCAAACAGCCCCTCCTGCCTGAAGCCTTCCAGATAACCCAGGGCAGAGTTAGTTCATCCTCTGTGCTCACAATTTCTGTATGTCACAGAGGTGGTGGCACTGCAGCTGGCCCTAAAGAATGGGTAAGATTCTGGAAGAATTATGTATATAGAATACTACAGGGGTCAGTCACAGTGTGAATGAAGTCTTAGAGGAGTGAATGCAGTCACCCAGCTATCCACTCATTCACTCGTTCAACATATATCACTGAACTCTGACTAGGTGCCAGCCTCAATGTTGAACATTCACTTGGGAGCCTGACAGACATGGCTCTGACCTATGCAGAGATGTCGCTCCTGAACAAGCACTGGTCTCTCACATGCACACTCTGGATTCCAGAAAACAATCATCTGCTGCACTGTAAACTGCAGCATCAATGTTATGCCAACCTGCTGGCTCAAGCTCAGGAAAAGAGTGGGGATTTTATAGCAGATTTGCATACAGCAGAGGGAACCACAATCTCTATCCTATTTCTATATTTCATGTCTCTGGAGCTAACAGCAGGATTATTTTCCTGGATTTTTTCTCATTTATTTCTCCACAGAAAGAAATGCTTGTTTCTAAAAGAAAAGAAAATCTCCTGATGAGTTATGTATCCCCTGGACACACCGATGGGCTGGATTATTCTAATCAAGGTGAGCACCACAGTATTCATCACAGTCAGAGAAAAAAGACTGGTTGAATGTGGTTTCTCTTTAAGGACTAGTCAGAAATTTCAGAGAAGTGATTTTCAGATATTCACGCTGTTTCCTAGGTCTGTGGTCCCCCAAACTGGAGTAGTTCTGACCTCAGCTTGATTTCATTATAGCTATTTTCAGTCTCCTTTTCAATTGAGTTACATGGCTTATTCATCTTCAGATGTGAACTAAATGTATTTCTCTTTGGGAGGAATGTGTGATGCTTTTTGGAATTATGGGTGGTTCCCTGGTGAGACGGAGAACGGCCAGGGGGTCAGAGACCATGGGTGTACAAGCCCAGAGGCCAACCTTACTGACACTGTGGAAGGTAAGAGCAGGTGGAGGGATGGTTTAGAACTCACCAACCGCTGCCTGTCACCAGGCCAGGCTCCAGTTGGAGAGGCAACTGCCAGGACACTCACATCCTTCATGCATCTAACACACATCCTATGAAGTCTGGAGGCTGTTTGCTCCAGTGGGGAACCGTCAAGTACCCTGCCTCAAGCAGGAGGCAGACAAGGACCTGGACAATCTCTAGTGTGCATAGCCAGAGAGGAAGGCGCTTTAGGGGGATGGCGGAGGTGCTGCAAATGGAAGAAAGAAGAGAGAAATAATAAACTGAATAAATTTCAAAGGGCAAATGGAAGTGAGCCAGGTGATGAGGGCTCAAGACCTTCCAGAGAGAATGAAGCAGCAGCACGTGTAAGTACGTGGGATGCGAATGGTTCACACCGGAAACTGCAGGTCACTCTGCTTGGCTAGAGTAGCAGAGGCTTAAGGAATGTAGGAGAAGAAGGGCCCTGACTGTGCGTGTTAAATCTATGCTTAATCTTTATCAGGATAAACCAGCAACCCACTCTGGAGTCTTTCTGGGCGAGCCTGGGCAAGCTGCTTCACCTTTCCGAGCCTCAGTTTTCTCATCTGCAAAATGAGGATAATAGCAGCACCCATCTCACAGAGTTGTGAAAGTAACAGGATCCCTACAATACTCATCACCCTGCGCTCGAGAACTTACATCCTGTAAATAACACAAGCAACATGCTCGGCCCAATGACCAGCAATAGTATAAGTCCTTAAGATACAATAACTGCTCTCTTTTTAAACTGTCTGTCACCATCATCAAGAGAAAACGTTCTCCCTACCAATTTGCATTTTCTGGGGACTCAAAAAATTACCTTATGTAAAAGCCAATCAGATTATCTAGTTCTCCTATGTCACGCCCCAGTATGAAGGTGAGACAGGGACCATAGATGTAGTCAGAATAGAGTGAGGGCGTCCGGAGGGGGCAGGGCGGGATATCTGCAGTCTGAGCAATGTAACTACACGCAAGGAAACCCCCCTACTAAAAACATTGAGCTCTAGAATCATTCTTCAGTGACATCAGTTAATGTTCCCCAAATAAAAAAGAGTAACACATGTTTTATTATGCTAATCATTTGTAACCCTGTGTAAGACTCACTTTAGCATACTAAAAGGCCCAGGCCTATGTGCTGTCTTTCCTCCTTCAGATCTGACGAGGTAATTCTGCAAACCGAGCAACTAACTTAGCTGCAGACCCAGCTGTAGACGGCAGGGTAAAGGGCAGGAAGAATTCCATCTTAAAGATAAGATTGCATTTTAACACCCAGGAAGTTCAAGAGCAAGATTCTTTAGCAAGTAGACAATACCTCAGCCCACCTTGGGGGCTGGGCAGGCAGCCTTTTGATATGCTCCCAGACCAAGGCGTCCGTGTCCCAGAGAGAAATCAAGGCAGGAAATTCCTTATGTTAAGTTAATTTTTAATATTCAGAGACCACTTAACAAGTCCCCACCCCTAAGTTTTTTCATGTTCTCGAAAAATCCTCAACTGCCTATAAAACCCCCTAGACAAAGCACCACTATGGAGTCTCTAGTCCCTCCTGGCGTGAGCCGGGGGCTCTGTCCTTTCACTTTATCTCTAAATAAAAGCCTGTACCTTGCTCTCCTACCTTGGCTGTTTGTGAAGCTCATTCTTCGGCTCCGCAATCGAACCCCGGCATCAAAGGTATTTGCCTTACGTGACTATTCAGTGATAATTAGAAAGCACATTTATTTCCCTTTTAACTGGTAAATTAAAAACATTCCACGGGAGAGACATGAACAACACAGAGAGTAAAAATATTTATACAAGGAAACTGACCCCTGTATATTAACAATGCAATTAAATGGACTGGAAAGAACTTCCTGTGTTCCCTTAAGTTTTAAAGAAATAGTCCATCTGATACTAATCAAAGTCATAAATAAAATATTAGTAATTAAATCAGTACTAAGTCAAACAAATAAAAATTGGTATCAGTGCTAGAATGAGTCCCTATTATGAAACATATTAATGTAATTAATCACATGAATATTTGGAGAGGTAAGAAGAAGTGATTGTATGATAATGCGGGAGCTGTTTCTGTGCAGTGGCTGAGCCAGAAGCTCTGCCTGCGATGGGTTCGAGGGCAAATCACGCAAGGAAGTGGAGGGGGTAGTTATAGGACAGTCAAGGCTTGGCATGAATGAACACAGGAAAAAGATGGGGTGGTATTTTGAAACAAGAGCACAAAAGATAGTGGTGTGTAGATATATCTTCCTCTCCTACATTCCTCAAGGTGTCAAATACTACGAGATATAACCTACAGGAAAGGAGCTCACATAGGGGGAATATGTAAATATTAGGAAAGTAAAGAGGTGAACTATGCAACTATCAATGAGCTGCGTAAGTGGTTAAGAGCTCAGACTCTGGAGCCAGACTGATGGGTTGAGTTCCGTCTCCATAATTTACTAGCTATGTGATCTTGAGCAAGTTATCTACCCTCTGTATCTTGTATACTTACAAAATTAAAATAACAATGGTGCCCTACTCACAGAGGTGCTATAAGGATTAGACATAGCATTGTTCCTGGCAGTGCATTAAAGAAGTAAAATCAATGTTCTCTACAAAGTGTAAACTACTTAGTCCTACGAAGTATAATACCTGACACTATTAAGTATAGAATAGATATTATGTATCTATATCACATCAGAGTATAGGTACTATTTTTTTCGGATTGGGTACGTAGGAAAGCACAGAAATAAGGAACTTAGAGGATGTCAGACACTGAGAGGCAGAGCTGAGACCAGGAGCGGTTCGTGTCCCCGATAACGTCATCATGAAGCGGGTTCCTCCGAGTGTTGAAGTCAGAAATCCCAGAACTCCATTCTCCCCCAGGATGACCTTGACCATTACAGCAAGAAAAGGAAGAAGCTAAGAAGTATAAGGAGGAAGGGACACAGCACACTAGAGCAATGTCCATGTGAAGAACAAATCGAGAAGAATACGGTTCAAGGTGGACGTTCTGTATACTTCAGTATTATTTGAAACTATGACAGTGAAAATGTATCAATACAGTATTTACGTACTAAAAAAAATGACAAAGTGCACGATGTTACCATTAGGGGTAACCAAGTACAGAGTACATGGGATCTCCTTGCATTATTTTTTAAAACTGTATGTGAATCTCTATGCAACTCAATAGAAATTTCAATAAAAACAAGAATAATAATGGAGAGCGTGCTTGAAAGAAAACCCTACATTGTCTTCCTTGCTCTAATCCTACCCACCACTGCAGAGAGGGGCAAAGGAGCATCTATTTTATACAGAGAAATTAAAACTATGACAACAGGCACGTTTCTCTCCCTATACGTGATGATGCACGGGGGGGAAGGTGGCAGACAGTCCCTCAAGAGCCGCCCAAATATCCTTTGCTTTGGTCCCTTTGCCATGGGTCAGGCCCCTTCCTCAGTGTTGCAGCTCAGGATGTGGTGGCAACTGGTCCAGGGGTGAGAGGCAGATGCACACAGGAGCCAAGCTCACACATTTGCAAAAGAACCCATGATGCCAGGGCAGCCAAGGAGCTAAAACCAGGGGCTGTTATAGGGCGCTTTGGTTTCAATGCTCCTGCTGTCACTTACTGTGTGGCTTTTTGCAATCTCCTTAACCTCTCTGAACATTCATTTCCTTACCTATGATAATCACATTATAACAGTATCACCTTATTTGAAAGATGAAATGCCACGGAGACTTCAAGATAAACAGAGTGGATTGAATAATCCATGGATGTCTACCTCTGCCCAAAACTTTACTAGAATAATAGTTAAGGACTAAAGGAAGTACGATACTCAAGGCCAAAGATAATGTAGAGTAGCCTAAAGGGGAGACACATCAACAATATTCTTAGTATTCAGAACACAGTGAAGAAATGTAACAAGTCGGATTGAACAGAGGAGGCTGAAACCTAAAAGCATCTGGTCAGCCTTCCTTGTAAAATCAAAGTACATAAGAACTAGGAGGAATGTTAGCACCTCAAAGTTCTCTTTGTAAAATGTAGAACTAAGACCTAAAGAACGGAAAGTTGTTCATGGCGCCACGGCAATTGGTGTCAGAGTGGGACTAAACCCCTGTCCTGACTCCAATCCTAATACTTAGCCACAGGGCATTTCGTCTTCCTTGTCTTGATATCTAAGCAGTAGTTTCCAACGTGCTGACCAAAATCAGGATTTTCTATTTTTTTTTGAGCTTGTGGCTCTGGGGTCCTGAAATGGGAAATGAGGCTTACTGAGATGAGAAGGGAGAAAGAATTATTGGGAACCAGGAGATGCACCAAGGTACCTTCCGTGGCCAAACAGAACGTTGCATGCGAGCTCTTTGACTTTCCCAGAAAGTATCTGCAAATCAAAAAGTACTGCAGAAGACAGCCACACAAAGGAGGCCGGTCTGGATGTCACGAAACTAGTGGAGGTTCAGAGTTAATCTGCTGTTTCTCTGGTCCCAGGTGACAGCGCTGCTGGAAGCTTGAATGAAGTTCAGCAAATTAATCGTGCCTATTTTATGCGTCCTGAATACTGTGTACACAGCATTCCTGAGGTTGATTACTGTCTCAGGCAGTGCAGGGGGATTGGTTTTATGATGATTTCAATTACAGATAACTGCTGTACCCAGAATCACACAGCAGCTGCTTGTAAACTAGAGCTTGATATGGACCACTGGCTGCCAGAGGCCAAGGGCTGCCCAGAACATGCTTTTAATTGAAAGCTGATGATGAAAGAGCTCTGTTTCTAGAGAAGGAAGTGCTGTTTCTCCCATGTTTTGCGTGCTTTCCCGTTGGTGCTGTCCCCACTTTGGAGTCAGGCAGAAATGACAGCTCTGCTGCAGCCTCCTTTCTGCTTTTCTGTAAGAATAACTAGCATGTATATCTTGCCAGTGGGTATGCGAAACTGGCACTGGAAACAGCCCAGCAGTCCTGACACCCTCAAGAGGAATTCCCGGCATTATACAATAGGTTTCTGGCTTCCTGCAAATGACCTGAGAGGATGCCTAAGCATGCTGGCCAGAAGCACCGGGGCCGCAGGCACCCAGACTGCCTGCATAGGGAAGTCCTTGCCCCTGTGTCACCCTCAGGCACCTGGAAGCCAGCCTCCCTCTATCGAAGCCATCAGTGAGTGTGTCACCAAGAGCAGCACTCTGAGCGTCTCAGTTTGAGAGGGACCAGGTGCCCAGCAAGTGGTCGCCCCATGGCAGTGGCCTAGATCATCACAGCTGCCAAGGAGCAGGGCTGGCTGCCTGCTGGCCAGAGCACTCCCTCCACTGCAGGGAACGGAGGTCTGGGGGGCAGGGCCCCCCTCCAGGTCACAGAGAATTGGAGCGTCACCTCAGACTACCATCAGACCTCAGGGCTGCACGTTCAGTGATGAAGGTTAGAAACTCATTATTTCTGTTTTCTTACTGGCTTCTCACATCAGGGTTGTTGTAAAGGCAAAATGTTTATGAATCTGTTGCTACTCACACCTTCCAGCTCTTACATTTTCCACGAAATCCCACCTTTACAAATGCCACATGTGGAGACCTCCATTAAAAAAACCTGGTGGTCAGCACTGCAGCTATCCCCCACCACAAGCGATGGTTTGCAGGAAAGCAGAGAAGCAGGGGGTCAGCCCAGCCACCCTCCAGACCGTGTGAGCCTGTGGAACAGATCTGTGTCCTCTCACCTGAACTTGCACAGTTTGAGCCTGCGTTGGCCTAACCCCTCTCAGCCTTTGTCCTTCTGACCCGGAGCACTTCCAGTGCTTTCCATCCCAGGGCCCTGGCATGAATCCCACACACTAAAGTAATTTCAATTTTGGTTTTTATGAGGAGAAAAAATATACTGATGATACCTGTGGGGAACCCCATAGAAACCACCAATCCACTTTCTCACCGGCCTGTGACTATAAAACTAAGCTGCCTTTTCAGAACAAAACACTTAAAATCTGTCTGTAGCACTTCCCTTTTGTTCTTTGGTACATATGGGGCTGACCCAAGAAAATAAGAGAGTCGTTAATTGCCGTACATCTGTATGGCTGAAAGGGCCCCCACTAAAGAGATAGTCCTAGAGAAATTTAGGAGATCTACTCCAAAGATAAATTGCAGTGTTCATCCAGGAATGTTGAAACTGCTTTCAACTCCACAAGTGACAGAATGTCTAGCTTCTAAATGAAGTTTAGTGTCTGTCAGGCTTCCTGCTGCATTCAGATGACACTCTCAAAGCTGTCACATAGAGATCCCATCATGGATGTTTCCTGCTTCTTTAATCCCAAAGGGGTTGCTGAAAATGCAGCAATCAGACCTCAGTATTAACTTAAAAAAAAAAAGGAGGTCACACGATGACAGGGCCACAGCAGTACCAGGTATTAAAGAGGACTTTTTCATAAACTGAAGCCTTTAAGGAAAAACAGTACAATAAACATCATGGCCCAATGTGGCATATAATTTCGCTAAATTAGAAGGAGACAAGGACCTAGCATTCTACATGTACATGGACAGTCAAAAAAAGAGAAATCGGGCTCCACTGACATTACAAATGCTAGGAGGACACTGTGGGCCGCACTGCTCTGCCCGGGCCCTGCCGCCACTGCTAAGGGGGTGCTGCTCTCTGAGAGCGCCCGGTGCTCAATGGCCCAGGGGTTCTGGAGGCAGCGGGGCTGCATGAGTGCTTCCCAGTCGTCTCCATTAGGCTCCCCTCCAGCTCCCCCTCACCACAGAACGTCATCGCCCGTCTAACAGAGGCCCAAGCCCAGAGATGAACAAGGCAGAGAGCCTTCCGCTGACCTGCCCGGCTCCTTCTGCCTTCAGGGTGAATTCTCTCCAGGGGGCTCCTCGGCCCCTTGGCAAGGAGCATTTTGGCTGGTCGGACCAATCCAGCAGACATGAGTCTGCTGCCCAGGGGACATGAGGCGCCCACGCCCCACAAACACGTCCTACACATGATGCCCCGCGCAGAGGGGGGAGCTGCTGTGTCTGCCCTCTGTAGTCGCCAGAATGTGCCTGTGCTCACTGGCCTCCCGCTTCCAGTGTCAGTGCCCATTTCTACCTCAGAACAGGGCACATGCTGGCTGAATGGACTATTCTTTAATGGAGACGTCCAGAACGGAACATCCAGGACAGTTAGAAGAGGGGTGGTTGGCAGTTGGGATGTCCCTTCTGCCAGTAGTTGGGACAGCCTTCCTTAGGCCCTTCAGAAGTCGTTGGGGGAAGAGGTCATTCTTCCCTTCCTCTTTTCTGCTGATTCTCTGTGGGCCACACTCACACGGAGGGCTGCCTCAGGAAGAGGGGAGTGAGCCTCTATGCGCAGTGACCTCAGTGCAGTGCGTTCAAGCCCCGCCCCTAACATCCCCTACCCCAGCATGTCCAGGTATTCAGAGCTCTTGCATTTCTGAAGCCCCACTGCTACCACATCACTTGCAGTGCCACGTCAGGGAAATGAGAAGATAAGAACCACCATGGACAGAGCTTCACGACATGTATAAACATCAGGAAGACATCTCCAAAAGAAGCGACCCCCAGTGCCGCCAGAACGTTCTCTTTTGTACTAGAAGTAGCCACCGTCCTGAGCATGGGGTTCCAGGCCCAGCCACACCCATTCCTTTAGTGAATTTAACGTTCACTTACGGATTTAGGTGCGGTGCCCTTCATCTCCTGCCTGGGTTGACAAGGAAATGAGTTGATAGGGTGTAATATTCCAGTAAAAAAAGTACATATAGGAACTTATGTTGGCTCTATAAATCAACAACCTCTAACATGCCCATTCGGGGATCATTTCCTATTTGTTCCCAGGTACTCCACGAGGAAGCTACTGACAGGAGGGACAGAGTGTGAGGGTGGAAATCAGACCCGAGGCAAAGCAAACACTCTCTTCCTTTGTCTCTCTTGCCAGTGTCACTAGTTCATTGATGGCATCATTGGTGAGTCTGGCTTTGAGCCAAGTGTTGCTTTCTGAACAAGGAGCAGGGGATGGAGAAGCCATAAAATGCTAACTGCTCCACATGTAAGCTCAGGGCCACGTGCCCCATGCTGCTGTGTCCCATCAGTCATTGCAGCCTCTAGTCCCACCAAGTGTAAGGCTTCCTTAGCAGACACCCAGAAGAAGAATAAACAATGGTCCTCCCTGGTGCCTATAGCTCCTGACTGCCTAGTTAACATAAGATGAGCCTAAATTTATTTCCAAAGCTCTGGAAACTCCATTTCCCAGACTGAGATACTGAGTGCAGAATAAAGCAGGGGCCAGGACCACTAAGTCAACAGTTCCACAAGGAGAGAGACCCCACCCGCCACTGCAGAATCCCTAGACCACTGCTCAGCCCCTACCCCTGCGCAGAAGTACAATATTCCTGGTCCCTCCACTCTGACTGTTGCCTTCACTTCTCTCCTGGCTCCCCCACAGATACATGCGGTGACACACAGAAAAGCTCAGCCAGACACCCAACCACACACACACACACACACACACAGAGATGTACACATACGCGTACACTCACACATAGGTGCTTTAATAACAAGGTGTGGGGCTTCTTATTTCTTTCACCAGTATGGCACTCCAATTTGCTGGTGAAAACAGCAATTTATCCCAGTTGGGTCCCTTTTTGTATCATTAATTTCTCACATGCATTGGAAGAGTCCTTAGAGACTAAGGTCAATCTCATTGTAAAAGTAGGAAAACTGAGGCCCAGATGTGGAGGGTAATTGCTTGAGTGAATTAGCAACGGTCAGGAACCACTGGGTCCTCTGTTTCCTAAGCTAAGCAGTCCTTGGTCCCTTCTGGTGATGACTTTTCAGCCATTTGCCCCACCAAGGTTACCCTGATAATGAAAGGGGCTGCCCACTTACTGAGTGTCCCCCACTTGCCAGGCATGGCCGAGGCCTCTCATATGCACTGTCTGCAATCTCAATACGAATCCTGCAGGGTACATGTCATCTGTATCTTAGAACTAAAGAAACCAAAGTTCAATTGAACCACATGAAATGGACAGTATTTGATCATTTCTGATGATAAAAATGGCGAATCAGTAATTCTCCCCAGACCTCAGGGCAGGTAAGGGACCATACCAGGCTGTGCTCCCAGAGCCCTTGCCCTCTGCTGCGGCCTCCTCCGCCCCCGCACTGGCCTCTGGGTCAGGCCGGCTCCCTCCGCCAGTCGCGCCATGGCCTCATTTCATGTCTATGGTCAGCCCAGGCCCACTGCTCCTCACTGAATCCCCACTGCAGCAGCCCTCTTTCCTGACCTCAGCCCTCTCTGCCTTGGAGCTTTTCCGCTCTCATCAGATGTCTGGTGACCCCTCTGACTCTCCTGTTTGCCATGAGGACCCCTGTGCCCACATTGAGCCTCCCCCATCCACACCCATCAGGAGAGCTCCTCTCCTTTCCTGGCCTGCCTGCCCTTTTCCTACTTGGAGCCTCCTAAGTATTTACTCCTCACATTTTCACAGTTTACGCACAGGCGCTGTCTTGGCCTTAAAGATACGTCCATAAATGTTCTGATATTTCTGCTTTAAAGAGGGAGAGCTTACCTCCTCTCCTCCTGAGCACAGGTTGGCCTTAGTGACTGGCTTCTAACAAGGTGAACATACCACTTCTGAGGTTAAGTTATAAAAAGACTACAGCTGCAACCGGAAGCTCGCTCTTTCTCGACACTTGCTCTGGGGGAAGCCGTGTCGTGCACAGCCCTATGGAGAGGTCCATTTAGCAGATTCTTGCCAACAGCCACAGGAATGATCTTGAAGAGGAATCTCCACCCCCATCAAGTCTCAGAGACTGCAGTCCTGGCCAGCAGCTTGGCTTGAACCACCCAGCTAAGATGCTCCTATATTCCTAACCCACAAAAGTTGTAAGATAATTAACATCTGTTGCTTTAAGTTGCTAAATCAAGGATCACTGAATAGCTAATACAGGCACCTTGAGCCTTAATCGGCAGAAAAAGGCCACCACTGTATTGCCAGCTGCATATTGCAGACAGGCTTGCTTACTGGTGTTCCTTAATTATTCTCACTGCCTCCGTAATTGAAAACTGGCCTATATTTGGTCCCTTCCCAGAATCCTTCCTCACCAGGTGCTATGGCTTCCAAGACCTCAGCTAATGGATATTTTCAGATTAATTTTTGTTTTTAGTTCCAAACAAACTAATGAAGAGTAAAACAACAAAATCTCCAAAGATACGATGTACTTGTCTAGCATGAGTATGTGCTGACGCAGAAGGACTTACACAGCTATCACACCACTCAAAACATCTCACTGCTTTGTTCTTGGTTTCTGACTTTGAGCTACAAGATGAGAAGTTTCCAGTCCACTGAAACGCATGCTGACATTAAAAATGTGTCAGAGTAGCGACAGAGACAAAAGACTCAAATATCTGAAAATTGAGTCTAATTCTCAGGAGTGTGCACCTTACCCAGTGGGCAAATCATTTTAAACACTTCTGTGGGGATAAAACCCTGCAATTACAAGCATGGAATGTCCCTGTGGGTTGTTTGGTGGCCATGGAATCCTACTGAATAGAAGTTGATTTAATGTAAGTGGACTCAAAAACCCTGCTGGGGATTCAGAAGCTTTTACCACGGGAGTGCTACTGCGATAAGACAGCGTTTGCTTTCTACAGGCCACTGAGGCGGATGCACTTGGCATTTTCTCTCTCATCCCCTTTGCTCCTCTTGTCTCATCCCTGTGTCACACTCCCTCATCTGCGTGTTAAGCTACTCGGGTCTGTTCAGAAGTGTTAGGGACAGGTTTCATTACTTGTGGCAGGTCTGTCACCGTGGAACCAAGGAATTAACCTCTCCTTGTTTGTGACATGCTTACCAGGCCTTTAAATTGATGTGCAACAATATTGTTTCTAACCTTTGGGAAATGGACAAGAAAATCAACTTGAGCTTTCTAGCTATTTCACAAAGTCCACAATAGTAGCTTTGCTCATTCTTGCTCTGCTGCATTCCCCAGCTCTACCTGCCCCCGGGTGAGCGGCTAATAGTACTGTGCGTCATCTGGAGTCCAGGACACTGGGTAGGAGCTAACGTTAATGATCTGCCCATCCTCAGAATCATCCACCCCAAACCTCTTCTCCTAACAGGGGCACCCTGAGAACATTGCCTGGCTCCAAAGGTAAGCCTCTCCAGTTTGACAGAAACCAGGTCTTTGAAAACCAAATTGGAAGATTGTCCTATAAAAGAGGTGATATCACCTAAGGTAAGACATGGACAGAGGAGGCCATGTGAAATGGGTAAACGTGAACCCTAATCAGAGACAAAAATGAGTCTGTTGTATTTGCTTTTGATATTACAGATAAGGGAAGGTCCAGGTATTAGCCCAGAAGTGCTTCCCCCACTCACTACTTCCACCGACTAAATGGATCTCTGAAGCAGCCAACTGGAAATGTGATCTGTATTTCAAGAAAGCACGCCCAGCTTCCATCATTCGAATTTGGTGATTTACTGTTTATACACATGCTAAAGCAGGAAAGAGTAAAATAATTTGAGATCAAAATCTGAAAACACACGGGTGTTTGAAAGGAAAAGCAACTGGGCCCGTATCAGGAACACCTTTTATTGTCCCAGCTGTCAACCGACTCTGGGATCTGGCTGTAGGATTTCAGTTTTATTATATAACTTCTCTATGGTTTCATCACCTGTCAAATGGAGATATTAATAGAATCTTCCTCATAGGACTATTGTGAAGATAAAATAAAACCACATATTAGAACAATTCCTGGCACACAGGAAGCCCTCAGTGCGTATTAGCTATTGTTGTTGATGTTACTTTTATTATCATCCCGTTCTGTCTGCCAGCAGGTCCATGTGGGAAGCTGCATCATCAGCACGGTGCTGCTTGGTGAGCAGGGGGCCTGCACATTAGGATGAATGCGGTGCTTACGGACACTGGCCAGAAGGCGCACGGACCCCATATCTATTATACACAGAGGGTCTCATCAGTGGGGTCAGAATACTCTAATTCTGCTGCTTAAAGCTTCCTCTGTTCTGGTGGGGTGAGTGCTGCTTATGCACCGTTTGCGCTTCTCCTCTGCCTTTCTCTTTCTTTATTGTAAGTCAAACATTCTAGACAGTCTTTCTGGTGAAGAACCACTGTGTCTCCCCCAGGTCTCTTAATCTATTATGATCAGTATGCCTTAATTGTAACTTTCCCCTCCCAAGGGCCTTACAGCTTTCACGTCCTAGTTCTTGGTGGGCACTGTAGTCCCCAAGAATTTACTAGTTTTCTGACAAAGCTTTTGCCCACATAAGTTTTTGGAGATCTGTAAAATTATCTAAAGAATTCAGTTTAGATACTTCCTAGATTCCTAGTAGTCCAATAAAATGTTCTCTTTTCTGAGTTTGATGAAGGAAATTTGTCCCAGTGCTTAATGTTCTTGTTTATTTCTACTTAAAACGGAAGGAGGAGGGGATTATCCACAAGTGTAAGGTGCCTTGAAACTATAGTCATTATTCGTGCTAGCCTTTGGGTTCTCCTAGGCTAATCACAGGGCAGGACAGCATTATCTGCCCAAGGGGCCACATCGGAGACTGGCAAAAGCTTGAACCACTGAAAATGGTTTTCATTATATTTTCTAATGATAGTTTTCATTAATTTCTTAAAACTGCCCTTAAAACAAATAGATATCCAAGGGATACTTCAAGCCAGATCAGATTTCCACGTCAATTATAATAAAGCCACTTTCTCTGAAATGCTATCCTAACATAAACACAGCTGATTAGGTCAAAGTCTCCTGGCTAATACTGGAAGAGGTCTTCCCATGTGCAAGATGCCTTATATAATCTGCACCACTGGGTTTTCACAACAAACCTTTGAGGAAGGTATTACCCTCAAGAAGCACAAAGAGGTCCACAACTTATTAGAGGACCAGAACTGGCAAGGGAGTGAGTTGGGATACTTTTTTTTCTGGTTCATAATTCAATCTAAAAAAGCAGAAGCCACTCTAGATATTTCAAGTAGAGAGGGATTTAATACAGAGAAATAAGTTACAAAACTGCTGGGCAGGCTGGAAGAACGAAAGGGGGCCATGGTGTGACCCAAAGATGAACTACACTGCCCTCTTCTGACCCATGGCCCTGGGCCCCTGAGCTGCCAGGGCATGTGCCTCAGGGGTCAAGAACCATCAGCGTGCTTACAGCCGTCAGCTGATGCCTCTGCCCCCGGAGCTCCATGAGGAAGTCCATCTCTCCCTGCCTGCACCTCAGTGCTCAAGCGTTCTCCCACTGGAAGAACCCTGCTGAAAAGAGAACCTAGAAGATACAGTTTACAGACTTTGAGCCCCTAGGTTGCAGAGGACCAAGGATGCCTATGGATAGAACTCAGGGGGACTCAAGAACTTACATGAGAAAAAATAATTAATCACCATTGTCACTAATCTCCTACTCGAAATTTAGCATTTCTCTCAAGTATAAGCATGGGTAACTATCTGCAGAACAATAAACAGTACTGTGATTTTTTTAGCAATGAAAGGCACAGTTATCTTCATACCTCATTATAGTTGATATACTTCAAAAATGCACCCCTACCTCAAATTAGTGGCTGTTAGATCCATCACTAGATCTCAGTATTGAAAACATTAATAAAGAAGCACATATATTACTATATCACAAAAGCATTGCTTTATATATTTTCATAGCCAATATAATTAATTTCCAATGAAATCCTGTGTTTTTTATTTTAGTCATTTAAAAGCCATCATTTGAAAAGTGGTCCATGGGTTTCACCAGATGCTGAAGGGTCAGTCTGGGGTACAAGAACATTAATTACCCTTGGCCAAGAAAGACAGAGGTGATTCTTAGAACTAATACACAGTATCTGAAATCTAAACCCCTTTCCGTCAGACCTCATCATCTGTGCCATCATATCACACGTTACTGGGCTTGAGAGTGAGAGCAACCCTTCATGCACTCTGAACACCAGCAGGCACTGATGCAGCCTTGGGAATCCCGAGTGACCCCTGGAGGAGTAGCCTTTTCATCCAAAAGATCAGTTCTTTTCAAGTGAGGTGGAGAGAACATCATCTTTCATCACCTTTGAAGAATCTGATTTGATTTCCACACAAGCTGCCTTTTCATTTGCAAGGTGCCTCTTCCAATGACTTCATTAAGACATCTCAGAACTACAGAGCGGACTCCTATTTCCTCAGGCAGAGTCAGGCCATGTGCAAAGATTAAAGGCTGGAGTGCTCAGAGGAAGAAATAAAGGTGTTCTCCTGTGGTATCTTCCATGGAACATCCAACTCCAAATGCATGTGTGTGGTATTTTCTTTTCTGACAGGGCTTCCATCTGCGAGCCTGGCTACGAATACGGATGACCTGTTTGTCCGCACGCATGTGAAAATGACAGAACTAGAAGAGACCTCACTTGACAGATACAGAGACCAAGAGAAATACTGTGTCATGGTTAAGGTCTAGGTCACAGAGTCAAATGGACTTGGGTTTGAAGTCTGACTTCTCATACTATTCGTGTGACAATGGGTACAAACCTGAGCCAGAGGGTCACTTAATCATAGGCTTGCCATCCATGAAGTGAGGGGAAGAGGGAAGATTTACTTCTCAAGATATTTTCTTTTTGGTAATAAATGAAATAAAACATGAAACAACTAGCACTCACAACAAGTATTATTAGCATAAACAGAGACAAGGCTACTCAAGGTCTTAAGAAGGGATGGTACAGAGCCAGGTCTGAGACCCAAGCTTCTGGCTCTTTCTTTGGTTATTTTCTGCATGAAGATCTTTTTGTGACAGTTTTTCTTTCCCCTAGGATTTGGCTGGGCAGCTGGTGAACTGCCTGGCCCCTTTCTAATATGTGCCTAGAGAAGGAAAGGTATAAAAACAGCATGTTTATGTAACAAACAGAGACTCCCTAAGCAATACCTGCTTCTTCCTTCTCCAGGAAAATGAGAGAATAACAGTGGACCAGCCAAAGACAGACAAAGACAGACATCAAGTGAGCTTTTAATCTTGTACCTGCTAGAAATCAGATTTCTGGACTCTAAGCTCCCTCTGATAAATGGGCTGTCCTCTTTTCACTGCTATGTGATCCATTTGTAGCACATGCTCAGCCAAGGCTTCAGTCCAAATCATAATCACCTTTGGCAAACTCATCTCCAGGTGATTCAACAGATTTCTGCGGGATGACATGTTCCCAAGTTGTGCTGTCACTCATATGGGCTCCCTTTACTGCCCACTTGGCTGAACAGACTGGTAGGGGAGCACCTCCGTTATAGTCCAGGTCCTCAGGGACTCACAGCAGAGAGGAGAGAGCATTGGCAAACAGGCCAAGACCCCACAAATCCAGGATTCCGGGGCAGCACATGCCAGGAGGTACGATCTTAACAGAAGACATAGTCAGGAAGAGCTGCCGGGAGGGAGTCACGTAAGTGGAGAAGTTCAACAGGTGAAAAAAAAAAAAGATAAATACCAGACAAAAGAGAGGGCACACCCCAAGGCCCAGAGGAGAGAAACAGAGTGGGTTTACAAAACCAAAAAAAAAAAAAATTCTGTAGGACTCTGGGATTGGTAAACATTAAATTAAATCTTGAATCTTGGATTAAGGAAATTTCTTTTCCCTAATGCCTTGATACCAGAAAGAAGTTATGTTACACTGACATGATGCCGATTCTTTTCAGAGTGGAGGGGATCTCCCTTGGAGACCTCCAGCTCAGAGCGGAGAGAGCAGTGCTGGGCACCCAACAGGAGCTGGGGTTTGTATAAAACATAGCAAGCGCCTTAAAAGAGACCCTTTTCAGGCTGGCAGCTGGGCTGGCCTCCCTGTACATTTGCCACCCAATGAGAGTGAGTCGGGCAGGGAAACGACGGCATTCCTGCTGATGTGGCCATCAGGAGACGCCGCAACAGAGGGTCTGACTAGAGATGGGACCGGATTTCTGCTGGGCACTCCACTGAGTCTTCAAGCTCCTGACAGCCGAGGGCAAGACAGCAAGTCAGTTTTAGGGTCCAGCTTTTGATGATTTGGCTCGGGTTGTCAGAGCGCTCCAGTTTGCCTGGGACTCGGGGCTTCCAGGAACAGGGGGGCTTTCCATGGTGAATCTAGGCAGGCACCCGATGGGCCGCAATGCCTTGATCACCCAGGTTCAGCCCATGACAAGTGGGCCAACTCTGTGCTGGGCCCCTAGTGAGGCCTAAAAATATGGAGATGGTTAAGACACAGTTCCTGCCCTCAAGAACTGCACAGGGCAATGGAAAAGACAGATGTGTAACCAAAATAAGCCCTGGGACCCCCATGTAGCCTTGTCTTGATTAAGTGGTAAATTCAAAGAAGTAAGCCTGGCAACTACAGTACTGAAATCACGTCTCTAATCTCTCTCTCTCGGAGCGCACCAGAGACCCATTTCATCGCCGCCTGTCTTCTTCCTTTTACAACCCCCCTTCTGTCACCTCTTGTCCAGATCTCTTGGGAACTCAACGTGCCTAAGTTTCTGGGGCCATCCTCACATTCGGCCCCCTCCCGGGGTTTTCCTGGCACCCTAACTGCAAGGGTTGTCTCCCTTCTCTCTGAGCCCACAACACCATTTCTCTACCAGAAGCAGCGCCTGGGACGCAGCCTCCTCCTGGGCCAGTCCCGGAGGGCTGGGGGCCCAGCGACTCCGCAGTCCCAGGCCTCCTCTCTGTCCACAGAGGGGCAGGGCGGTTGTTCTCTCATGTGATCGCTCTGCTTGCAAGCAACTCTCCACCTCATTTCCCACATAAGCAGATCGTTTCAAACTGCTCTGGTAAGGGCCGCGATGAGCATGATACATGCACAGCCACAGAAGTGGGCACTGAGCCCAGGAACAAAGCACATACTCGGTCCCTGGAACGAAACCAGGCTTTGTCCTAGAGAGTCAGGGCTTCTTACTGTTCCACACCCAGAGGAACTCTAACCGTGGAAGTTGGTTGGGGGGAGGGGGGCAGTCCTTTAAGGCCGCATTCAACCAACCCACAAGCAAGGGAGCCCGAAAACAAAGTGAAATGCATACACCAAAGGGCTCTATTTTCTAAACCTCTGAAGAAAAAGAGGTGTTTTGTAGGGGAATCTGGGGTAGGGGTAGCTAGGTCTGCAGGGGATAATCTATTTGGTCACTAGAACTGTGGATTAATTCTGTGGCTAAAGGAACATACAACCTCATCACAGTAAGTGCTAGCAATATCCTGGCTGCAACAGGGGAGGCCTTGTGCACGGCAGTGCCCATTTACACACTCACGGCCCTTTGCCAAGGTCCTTTATGGAACACCAGTAAAATCATGCACTGCACAGATCAATACAGAGCCAGACTGCTTGGCTTTGAGTCCACTGACCAGCTGTGGGACCTTGAACAAGTTTTTTCACCTCTCTGTGGCTCAATTTCTACCTCTGGAAAACAAAGGTAATAATATTAATGCCTACATCAAAAGGTTACTGAGAACATTAAACAACACAATGTCTGCAAAGTACTTGGAATAGTGCCTGGTATATAGTGAGCAGCCACGTAAGTTCTTACTTAATGACTTTTTTATTTTCAGCATCATTTAATCTGTATTTACATTGCACCAAACACTACTTTTACAATAGTCCTAAAAGTTCAAAATTATGTCTGGTTTATATTCAGGGAAACTGAGCCTCAGAAAGGAAAGTAGCTCACCCAGATCACAGGGTTGATAAATAGCAAAGTTAGAAGCCAAGTCCAGGTCTGTCTGGCCTCAAAGCCCACGTTCTGGGCTATTTTGCCTCTTGACTCCCCAAACCAAGTTTTGGAAGGTATTTCTCCAAGGCTTTTTGTCTAAGTCCTACCTCCCTTCTGAAGTCCCTCAGATATTTGGGGCTGGTCTAGAAGCAGCTGTGGGAGCTGCAGTTTGTTCAGGGAGAGGCCCAGACATGGGCCCGGCCAGCCTCTACCCAGCCCCGGGGAGGTGGGGTCTCAGGCTGGGTTCTGGTGCCTGCAAGGCTCCCTGGTGGCTACTCAGGAGAGTGCCTCCCTGGGAAGGTGCCGCCGTCTTCACTGTCAAGTGGCCCAAAGGAAACCGGAGGTCCCCAGAGCCTCCTCGCCTCGGGCCAGTCCCCCCTCCTCAGGGGAGGGGTGCCGCCTTTGACTCTGGGGACAACCTGAAGGAGAGGCACGGGCAGGACAGAGGACAGGGCGCTTTCCCACCCCGACACCATAGCTGTGTCTGCAGAACAACAACAGGAAGGGCAAGCGCAACAATGGATGTA
This sequence comes from Manis javanica, assembly GCF_040802235.1. Classification (NCBI taxonomy): domain Eukaryota; kingdom Metazoa; phylum Chordata; class Mammalia; order Pholidota; family Manidae; genus Manis; species Manis javanica. The sequence continues at coordinate 83,955,727 of NC_133169.1, read as the reverse complement.
GTGGTTATTACACAAGGACAAGGGGACTGACACGGCTTGAGTCACCAAGCGCAGAGAGCTACTCTGAGCGACCTACACAGAGCATCTCCTATACCCCTCACAACAACCCTACAAATGGTATTAATGACCCCTCCTTACAAATGTGAAATTTAGACCCAGAAACAGGAAGTTATTTGCCCAACACCTCACAGTTAGAGGCAGAACAGGGGAGAGGGCCACCTGATTCCAGTCTGTAAATCTCTTCCCGACTCAGGAGACTAGGACTGAGACCTTGCTCTGGTAGCTCTGTGGGGTAACCGAGTTCGCCCCCTTCCCTGACATACATAGCTTTAACTCTCACTCCACAGGTCAAGTCACACTTCTCCAAAAGCACGATGGCATGTTCCCCACCTCTGTACCTCTGTAAGCCTTCTTCCTCTGTCGGGAACACCCCAGCCCAGTTTCTTGGGCTAAGTCATTCCCACTGCTTTTCTTTCAAGCACCACTTTCTCTGAAAGTCTTCCTGATGCATCCTCCCACCCCACGCTGCATCAGGTGACCTCTTATGAGCTTCCATAGGCCTTCCCTCATCATTGCCAGCACCACACTGAATCAGAATGACCTGTGTAGCAGCTAAGTATCTCAGCACGCAATCTAAATTGTGCACAAAAAAAAACCTTTCCTTCATTGCTCCACAATTGAACTTAATTCCCATTTGCGCTCCTAAATCATAATCTCAGTCACTTCAGGGCAGTATTCGTTAGCCTCTCAGTCCATCTGGCTCACGCCTCATGCCCACACCTTCCCCAGTCTGAGTAGGGGTTGAGAGCTCTCTTTCCCCCACAGAACACCCACCAAGAGCAAAGGCTGATCAGTACTGAGGCATAAGTGAAGAGAGAGATGGATGGAATATCTGCTCCTCGGTTGTTATCCTTAACTCATGCTGGCATCTGGTGAGATACGGCCCACCCCACTTTGAGCCTCTGTTATCTATACGCAGAGGCCTTAGTCCCTGTCTCAAGATCTGGTCATTTCTGTGTCTCTTGGGACACATGGGAATCATTTTCCTGTTCTCCATGCAATGCTGTGCTCTAAGAAGCTGTCTCAAGGCCACCTGCCCTACATATGCCACATACCCACCTCCACTGTCCCTACTTGTCAGGATAAAGACAAGGACAGCTCAGGGAACCCTGTCATCATCCCAGGCTTTGCCAAGAAAGTTAAGTGCAGATACCCTACCTCCAGACTGTTCCCAAACCTACCTTGATACACTGTCAATTCCTTTACCCATCCACCCTAGAACGCATCCCTGAGAGTCACAGGACCCTCCTAAGGGAACAGCATCAGCGCTCATTGCTACTGCAGTCCCTCTACGGCTCCTCCTTTAGCCCAGAAAACTCTTTATCTTTATGGAGCAGGGAGAGGAAACCCCAAACTCTGAATGGTCTTATATTCTCTACACTAAGAGTTTATTTAAAGCAAAGATTTGGGAAACTCTAAATTTCTAAGCTTTTGTAAATAAAAAGTCTATTCTTTCAAACTGTCATCTGTGCTTTGAATTTCCAAGCATTGTTTGAAACTAAAAAGCCAAGACTCATCTTACAGTGGCCATGAGCAGCTGTCTATGACAGGCTGTTATATAAAAACAGAAACAAAGCAAAACAAAACTTCCCTGTAGCAAAGAATCCCTCAAGGTCTAGTTTGAATAGGGAATGTGCTACAGGACAAAAAAAAAAAAAAAAAAATAGTAACCAAACAGTAGTAAATATACTGAAATAGTATCCCACTACTTCTTAACATGTCTGATTCTCCATCAGACTGATGTACAATATAGTTCAGTTGAATAGATAAATAAAAAAACAGTGATTTCTCTTCAGTGTTTGGAATTTCAAGAAATAAACAACTGGGCTATTAAATAGAATATGCATGAGCAATCTAGAAGCTCCCTGTACTGGAACAGTAAGGCCAGCAGAATGGAAACTTCTGCATGACATTTTTCCCCAGTATTTACTAAGCAGTTAATATGAGGCAGACACTGCTAGATGTTTTACAATACATTATCTCAATTCTATCTTAGAAACGAGAGCATGGAATCTTCTAGGGAACAACTTCTAGTGCCTGGGGCTCAGGTTGTTCACTAGAAAATGGGAGAGATCTTTTCCCCTCAGGATAGCCACGAAGCTCAAAGGCTTATCAGCCCAGGTATAGTGAGATGGGAACTGGAGTGCTAAGTTACAGAAAAGGAGCATCTTTCCTGGCATCTGTGGTTCTGACCTCATTAGATCTGAGAGTGAAAAACTGGGAAACGTATCTGTTACTTCATTTCATGTTTTGTATTATCAGCTCTTTCACTGAGATAAATTCACAGAAGTTAATTTGGGGAAACTGGTAATAATTTCAGGGAGACTCTTGGAAACCTCATATTACATTTGCCGGAGGCTCCTAATTTGACTTTCAATCAACACAGCTGAAATACGTGGCATGAAAATTTTATAGCAAAAGGAAAATGTGTGTGCCAGGGGGTAACCTCCTTTATGAGTTAATTATTTACTTTTAAAGGGAAAATACTGCAAAATAAATCACAGGTGCATCGTTCCTCCTAGTCTGGCTGGCGTATGGAGATGACTATGCTCTCTAAAATCAGATGGAACCATTTATTCAGATGCATTCTAAAACTACTGCTGTCCAACTCTACTGTCAAACTGGAAACTGGGAGGGAGACAGTTTACTGCAGGGGGATGACCAGACGCGCAGACAAGAGGTCTGAGCCCAAGCCAGGACTCTCTCCTTCCTGCCTTGCTGGGTCACTCATGACCCTTACTCCGTTTTCTCCTCTCTATCCTGGGGATAATAGTAACCCCCTTACCTGTAGCATATGGTTGCTGTGAGAATTAAACCGGTTGATACACGCGGAAGAGTGTTTACCCTGTAAAACGTCAGGCCCTTCTCAAAAACAAGAAGGTAACCTGGCTAACAGGCAATGCGTCCTGTTCCTCTTACAGAAAAAACAGGAATAACACAGCTAGCACTTCTGAAGAGCTCACCCCATACGAGCACAGCTCTAAATGATTAAAATTAACTCGTTTTATCCTTAAATGACCCAATATAGTAGGTTGCATGATTACTCACATTTATTAATAAGGAAATGAAGTCAAGGAGAGGCTAAGGCGTTTGCCACGACGGTACGCGGTGAAGCCGGGATTCTAACCCAGGCCATCTGGCTCCGGAATCTCTACTCTTACTGTACTCGGGAAGAACGGCTTCCTGTCTGTCAGCCTCCCCTCAGACATCTCTATCCTTTGATCCTTCTGTAAAGCCAAACTTCTTTGGGCCATAGAATAGCTAAAAGAAAGAAATCTCCCCAGAACCGAGTCGGCCTTGGGATCTGGCTCTCCTCCCGCCTTAGCGCTGCTATTTATGTAACTTGTGCCGCTGTAAACTTCTGCCGGCTGATCCTCTCTCTGCTCTCTGAGGTCGTGCGGAGCAAGATGAAGCCCTTCCAGTGGAAATAACGCAAATACTGAAGATAAATCCTCAAATCCACCATGAACCTTTCTAAAAACCTAAACATCCCCGACTCGTCAACTCTTTATCCTATAGGCCGTTCCTTGAACTTCTCCAGGTGCTCACTGACGACTTCTGTGTTCCTGTTTTTGTCCCCTAGAAATGGGCCATGACTGGACAGACTTTACTGTGGTGGGCTAGAACCAGACCTGCAAAATCTCCAAGGTATGCCCATCCGGAGTTTTGGGGAAGAATTATGTATATATTCCAGACAGGAATTCTTTGTCAAGTATACCTGTGTTGCAAGTATCCTCACTCTCTGGGTGTTTTCCATTTTGTTTATGGTAGTTTTTGATGAAGAAAAATTCTTAGTTTTACTGTAGTCGAATGTTCAACCTTTCATTTCCAGTTTAGATTTTTTGCCAACATTTTAAGAAATCATCTCACCACAAAGTCAAAATATATTCTCCAATACTGTCTCCTAAAGTTACATGGTTTGAACTTTCATCTTAATTTTTAAACATATTTTAGGAAGGAATCCAATTATATATTTTAGTATGTAAATGATCCCAGTACCATTTATTGAAAAGCACATCTATTCCCCCATTGATTTACAATTCCAATTTCATCTGAAATCAAGCTCCCATGTATGTGAAGTCTATTTCAGGGCTTTCTATTCAGATTCATTGGCCTATTTTTCTATCCACAACTCACAGAATATTTTCATAGCTTTAAAATAAATCTTCATCTCTGCTCAAGCAATCCCACCCACTATACTTTCCTCCTGTGGGAAGTTTACTACCACTGCCCTTTTGCTGTTCTAAATTTTTAGAAATAACTTAACTTCTCCAACCAACCAAAACACCCCACCACCACACACGCACAGCAAACACAAACCTGTTTTATATATTTTATAAAGTTTAGTAAGGAAAAATAAAGCACACAAATGTGATATGACAATATTAATATTAAATTATGGTAATAAGGCAAATGCATCTTTAGGAATAAAATAAGGTCGTACTTAATGACGGAAGAAAAAATTCACCAGGAAGCTATAAAAATCCTGATCCAGTATTAATATAACCCTGGAGTCTCAAAATGCATAAAAAATAAGTAGACTTGAGAGGAGAAATTGATTATACAACTAATCACAGGATATTTTAACACATCTCTCTTGGAAACCGATAGATCAAGCAGGAAAAATAATAATTATAATAAGGTAATAAGGGATTTGAACAACAAAATGAACAATAGTGATCCAGCAGACATGTTCTGCAAATAGAATAAACACGTTCTTTTCAGGCACACGTGGACCATTCACAAAAAGTGACCATGTCCTGGACCGTGGAAGGAGTTTCTACCAAGCCATCAGTACCAAACACTGGATTCTCTAACTACAAGGCAATAATGCTAGAAATTAACAGCAAAATGACAGCCTTTCAAAGTCCATACATACAGCTCTCACAGGGTGTTTCATGGCTTGTCAAAATCGTGGAAAGAGACCTGGTAAATGGCTTCTCTCATGAGAGTAAAGAAAAAGGACTTAACAACATAAGCTATGGACTTAAGCAGGCTCCAAGTCATTACTAACCAGCCTTGTGACCTTAGGGAAGTGACACAGCCTTTCTGTACCACCATTTCCCTACAGTTAGAATGGAAAGTGTCTTTTTTGCAGGGCTGCATGAGGATTAAATGAGTTAATACATAGCACTTGGCATAAAGACAGACCACACAGAAATATCTAATGTTTACTTTTATAGACTTTGATTTTGTTTAGTTGATGTGATTATTGTTGATACCCTTATTACACTAATACTTGTTTCTTGATTATCACAAAATGAATTTCTCTTAGGTTTTCTACCCTGGTACGAAGCACTCTTTCAAATCTGAACCATTGATTCAGGTTCAAAGTTACTAGCTTCTAGTTGCTCACATTTGGTTTCTCTGGGGGTTCATGAATCCCAAGGAAACTCTTTTTCCAACTTCTCTATTTAAAACACCCAAAGGGGTCATTCAAATTTGGTTATCTTTTATCAAATATAGGACTAATGCCCTTCTCATATCTTCTTTGAAATCTTTCCAAGCCCTTTGTGGATGAGTGTAGATCCTGGATGTCTAAAATGCTCATGAACTACGTGACTTGGGTTAGAAATCCTACCATGTTTCACTTAGTCCCCTGTGACCCTAAAGAGGCTCTGGCTTATAAGTGTAAACAAAGGACAGGCACTACTAGAGGGATGTGACCAAAATGCACTTAATTTTTTTCCCTATTGAAGTATAATTGACACAGAATAAGCCACAAACATTTAAATTGAACAATGGGACAAATTTTGACATATGTACACCACTGTTTAGCCATCAGCAAGATAACGAACATTTAAATCACCCCCAAAAGCTTCCTGTGCACACCCTTTTAACAGCTTTGAGATGGAGGTCTGTGTGCGTGTTTATCTGGGAGGGCTGGCGTCATGATACTGGTGCAGGAGGGAGGGCAGCAGGACTGGAAACAGGGAAGAGTGGGGGGTGACCCACCATGTGCAGGTGACAGAGGCCCCACCCCGCCTAGCTGACCCCATGGGAGCTCAGAGTTGCCTCACATTGAGGCGGGAAGCCTGTCCTTTGTACCCAACCTCTACCAGTCTCTGGATATGGACTTCGCCCTGGGGAGGAATTTAACCCTGGTAGTTCCCTTTGGCCCAAGGCATTCCTGGGGAGGGAGGGTAGGTGACTCAGCAGGCAGCATTCCCGGCATTCACTGGAATGAGTACCTGCATCCTGAAGGGGTATCTGGGTGAAACAGCACAACAGACACCTTCAAATAGCCCAGTAAGGGACACAGGGTGGGGAGACCTGGTCCCTGCCTTCCCAGAGTGAGGATATCGATAGCTCCACTTTGTCAGGGAGAATCCAGCCCAGCCACACCAAAGCCTCTGCCTGCACCCTGCACCGTGCCATGCACTGAGCTAAGCACTGCACATGGGTTACTGCACCACCCAGCCACCATTCCACCCAGTGCAGCAGACGGGGCCGCTGAAGCCCAGGAAGACCAAGTAGCCACCCAACATCCCGCCATCAGTGAACTCAGAGCTAAGAGTCAAAACTCCAGGCTGTGTCCCTATTCCACATTCTAACTACTACAGTCTATGCCTCTTTGAGCTTGTGTTGCAGGAGCTTGTGTTTTTTATTGCATATTTTATATTGCATATCTTGTAAAAGGTACTACTTTTGCAAGTTATGTTTAAATGTGAAAATTAGCAGTTTGGCACCCACTGATTCTATAAATCGCTCAATGCCTGTATTAGAAATTACTAAGGTAACATCTGCAAAGTTATTTAAGACTTTGTCATCACAGTAGGAAAGGCTGTCATTATAGCTTCCAATTGTTGAAGGAAAACACCATGCTAGAATTAGCTTGATTCAACAGTTAGAAACAAGATGGAGATATTCATTCGACAAGAAGGAGAATTTGAAGGCACAGGCACAGAGCCTCATTTCTTATTCCTCAGGAAATGGTCATTTTTACTGAATTTTCCTAGTAACTGAGAGAGATCAAGTTTGACCGATGCAGTTCTCTGATGAAATTCATTACCTATTGTATCTGACAAGGTTCAATCAGAAAGCAAAACCACTGTGACATATTAGATGTATTAAAAGATAAATCATAGAGATTTGACTTTACACAACTGGTGAGGCAGGTTAAAAATGTATGTGAAACTATTCCAACTCCTTCTGGTACTAGAGCCTGATGCAGACAAGGCCATCAGGAAGAGAAGACAGAGGAAATGGGGGGGAAGCAAGGGAAAACTGGAGCCTCTGAGGATGAACAGAAAGGACTAGTACCCACAGCAGTCTCACTATCCCCAGGCTACTGCTGGGATGTGGGGGTACCCTGCAGGGGAAGCTGGCACCCTTCTTCACAGAGCTAAGCACACGTCTGGTCCATGAGTCAAAAAACTTAATGGTGGAACTGCAGCGGAAGCTGGAGTTGAGCCAGCTGGTCAGCTACAGCACGTGACGGTATGCAGGGGGCTGCAGGAGCACCTCCTGCCCCACGCTGACCTTCTGGGCGTAAAAAGTATGGGTGCTGCTTCACTTTCACCTGCCTCATCTCCTGCAAAATGCCTCTTGTGGCCCAACTGACTTAGAATTACACAGGGAAAGGAATTCTAAAGTGTGGAAAGTGTAGTTTTAGCTAAGCTGACACAATACAAATCCACCACAACCATTTTTGAGGGCAGGTCTAGCACGAGGATGTAAACAGCTGTTGTATCTGAGAAAATGTCACTTTATATCTTCTCAAAACCGATTTGGTATTAGGTACGCAAAAACTAAGGTTTTTTATTTCCCAAATAGTAACTAGTTACTAAATACTTGATGGTGGATTTACAACCATTACTTTAGTTAATTTTTATGGCTAATACTGTATTATTACTTCCACTTTGCAAACAAATGCATTGAAGCCTGAGAAGTTAACAGACTTACTCGGAGCTACATGGTAACTTGTAAATTTGGGATCCAGGTCTCCCTAATTCCCGTAACTCCTGCCTGTCACCAATTCACTATGCTAATCCTGTGGCACTAGTTACAGAAAATCTTCAATTATCACCTCTTATCTGAGAAAGCTGAGGAGAGCCAGACTCTCTGTGGCATTGGTGTGGGTCTGCTTACTTTTGGCTGGATGGAGTCACAGACTCATAAAGAATGAGACCTGGAAGGGGGTCCAGAGATGGTCTCCCGCCAGAAACAAGGACGGACAAGGGAAAAGAGGAGGATTAAAAGTTCAGAAGGAGAAGCGAGAGAGGAGAATCACAAGCCGTAAAGGGAATACGTGGCAGAACTAAGATTGGAGGAAAAGGGTATGAGCAGAGGAATTAAAGTACTCGTGCATTTTCAAAAGGGAGAGAAGGATTTATGTAGTCACGCACAGCCCGACGTCCAGTCAGGACCTGCAACGAGGCTGCGGCGACAGACCGGAGCTGCTGTGTCTCAGTCAGACCTGATACACCTGCTGTCATGACCAAAATGACCTCACCATTCCCACAGCTTGACTGAACTTTACAGCTTCCCTTTTCTTCCAGCATTTACTTTACAAAACTTGTAATTATACTCATTTCCCTGCTTCTTTGAAATGTAAATCTTTTTAAAAGTTTCTTACCACTTTACAACCCTGTACTGTTTTTCTGACGGACCTGGAAGCCGTCCCTCTGAAATGTGAATATCTAGGGAGATGGCCCCCGTATCTCCTAGTTTGTGTGGAGGGACAGGAGCCCAGCTTCCCCAGGACCCCCTGCTCCGAGTTGTGAAGCTACCTCCAGTCTGGAAGACACAGGAAGCTTACTTTTCCTTTGGGTAAGGCCTATGATTCCCCCCTGCCCACCGTCCCATCTCTTAAAAACTTTTTAGCCCTGTGTTTCAGCAGAGAAGAACCCAGGCTGGGTTCTAGCCTCTCTCTCGTTTAGCGGTAACCTCTAATAAAGTGTCTCTTGCCTGTTCGATCTTGTTCAGTGTGAATTTTGCTTTAGCAGTCATAAGCCAGACTGAGAATACGCAGAAGTTTAGCTCTGGCCCACCTATTGGGAAAGCATTTATTATGAAAAGGAAAATAATAGCATCAATCAAAAAATGAGGAATTCAAGCACTTGCAGGGCCAAACTGAGAAAGACAGCATAGAGGCTTAGAGCACAGGCTGCGGAGTTCATCAGATTCCAGTCTGAGCCCTCCATCTACCTCTTAAGGGTCCTTACTGCTCTCAGAGGCCGGGGAACATTATTCCACCTTATTTTCTCTATGGCACAGTAAACAGGGATGGTGGTAATTGTGTCACGCTGGCTGTGCTGAGAAGTAAATCAGTGCACCTGACACTTCTGTGAGGCGGGCTAACTAGGAGTAAAGAAAATTATCCTAATTATTTACACCTCAGAAGGAGCCTTTTTCCCCCCAACTTTCTATTCTGAAGTATTTCAGACCTAGGGAAAAGTTAAAGAATAGTACCACATTCCTTTAACCTAGATTCACCGACCTCTCATTTTCCCTCTCTTCCTCTCACTTTCTTCACCATATGAAAATAGATTACAGACACCATGCCTAAATACTTCACCCCTAAATACTTCAGCATCCAGTTCTACAGAAAGGGACATTCCCTACACAACCGAAATGTATTATCACACTGTCTTGCCAATGAGTTTGGCAAGTTCACTATGGTTTCAGTGAGATGGAGATCTAACACTGGAACGTTCTTGGGGTGAAAGGGTTTATTACCTGGCTTGCTCTCCTGGCAATAGGTCGAGCACTAGAATTACATCTGCATCCAGCAGTCTTAAGGTCTGCACTCCTCCTTCGCCTCTGCCTCGCCCAGAGCCCTGGGCGGAGCTCTTTATATAGTGACCAGTCAGTAATAGCTTATTGCCTACGGGTGTGGACGCGGTAGCCTAGGGCCAGTTACATCGTCAAGTAGTTTAGGGTCAGGTGAGGACCTGGCCATGGGAACTTCCATTTTCCCCCCACACACCTAATATCATGTGTTATTTATTCCATATTTAAGTTTCTTCAACTGTTCCAAAAATGTCTTTTATTGTTTGGTTTGGTACTTTCTGATGCAAGATTCCTTCAAGGTTCCCATGCTTCTCTGTATTGTTTACAGAGAAGTAGGTAGACAAGTGTGCATGTTTTTATGTATTAAGTCTGTTTTTTATGACATTGATTTTTTAAAGACTCCAGTCCAGTTGACTTGTAAATAAACTAGATTCTAGATATGCCTGTTGGTTTCCTCACTATTAGATTCAGGCATCCCAACAACTGCAGAATACACATTCTTTTCAAGTACATGTGGAACATTTGCCAAAACAGGTCATAACACGGGGCCACAAAACAAGTCCCTGATCACATTAATATTAAATTAGAAATTAACAGCAATAAGATATTTGGAAAATTCCCAAATATTTGAAAATTGAGGACCATATCTAAATAATCCATGTCAAAGAAAAAATTATAAGAAAAAATAGAAAATAAACTGAATGATACTGAAAACATCTCAAAATCTGCATGATGCAGCTAAGCGCTGCTTACAGAAAAGTTTGTAACTTTGAGTACTCATTTTTCTCTATGCAGAAAATAAGAAAATAATAAAGGTCTTAAATCAATGACCTAAGGTACAAGCCAAACCAAAGTAAACAGAAAAGATGAAATAATATAGAAATAAATAAAACTGAAGCCAGATAAACAAAAGAGAAAACTAGCAATCAAAATTCCTTGAAAAAATAATAAGATTGATAAACACTTACCAAGACTGATTAAGAAAACAAAAGGACACAAATTATCAATACTATGAATAAAAGACAGGTCATCACTGAAAAGCCTACTGTTTTTAAGAGGATAATAGGAGAATATTATTAAGAGCTCTATGCCAATAAATTTGACCACTTAGATGAAATGGACAACTTCCTCAAAAAACACAGCTTACCAAAACTGACCTAAGATTCAGAATATTTTTTAGCAAGTATTTTCTCCAGATGATGTTCTGTATAATTTCAGGAGGCACATTATGTCAGATTATCCCACTTTTAGATATGCTAAGTTTGATTTCTTGGTTAAGGTCTGGGACATCAGATATGTCCATGAGAAAAGCACGTTTTTCCTTTTACCCTGAATAATCTCTGGGGTAATACTTTAAGACCACATCATATCTTGACCCTGCAAATCAACCAATGGTTTCAGCATTCGCTGATCATCCTAGTTTGTAAACTGACTGATAATCAATAAATAATTGATCATTAATAACTAATTACACTGTGATTAAAATACAGATTTTCAAATTGTTATTCCATCTACATTTATTAACTAGCATTTTTTATAAAAAGCTTTTCTTCTCTCTCCTGCTCTCTCAATATTTCTCTCCCATCACTATGAACTCTTGAATTCAATTTTTACTCAACATGTTATAATCAGTTATCATCACTCCCTTTGAGATGTAACTTTTCCCAAGCCAGCTTTCCTACTTTCCTTTTTAATGAACCCATTAGTCTTTGCACACTTAACTTGCTTTTTGACATGAGATTTTTCAGGCTTGCCTCGTAAATTCCTTGCTCTGGGCCTGGAAATGGCCATTTCTCTAAGAAGCACTTTACTGATGATTGGTACTTAGAAATCTGGTCTAGGTGCCAACTGTACTGAAGGGGATCTGCTTAAAGCCCTCTTGGTAACCAGAGCTAGGAAGTGTGTGTGTATATGTCCATGTTATCTATCAATCTACACACACGTGATGAGCTCATTCTGATCCCTCTCTTTGAAATCCAACCCTATGTCATTTGGCCCACCTATGAAAGTAAAAACCCTGCTTCCCCAAAACATCAATATATTTACTCATTTGCTTTATCCTATTATACACACAAAACAGTGTCACAATTATACCACCAAAAACAATGCTACTAAGCAAATGCCAGCAGTTCTCTGTGGTTCTTTTTGACTTTACAATACATTCTATTTAGAGTTTACAGTCAAAGTCCTGTGTTCAAGTTATTTGACCCAAATTCTTTTCTCTGTGATTACTATCAATTTGGCATACAGTTTATTTTTGTTTATATTCAATGTGTACCTTTCTGAGTTTTTGTTGTATTTTTCAGTATTTAAAATTTTACATGGTTCACTATTAAAACTATATAAAAATAATCTACTACAGAAAACCTGCATTCATTCCTATACCCTCCACACCGTCCCTACATGCCCTAAATAAATATTTTCATTAACTTCTAGTTGATGTACCCTGTTCCGTTTTGCAAAAATGAGCAATTTCCCCTTCTTTCTTACATGTTGTAGCCTATTTTATGCACCCCATTATATACTGGATTCATGGAGAGCTACCTACTTTCTTTTTGGCTGCACTGAAAGGAGCACTATGTTTGATTCAGTCATTCTCCTTTGAGTGATCATTTAAATTGACTGCAATATTTTGTTACTACAATTTATTTCTGAATGAAAACCTTGCACATATACTGTTTCATATTTGTGGAGGTGTGTCTTGGGGCAGATATTTAAAAATGGAATTTCTGGTTCAAAAGTAAATGCATAATTTTATTAGATACCAAATCCCCTTCAGAGGGGTTATTATCATTTTGTACTCCCACCAGAAATTTATGGAAATATGTGAATTTCCATAACCTTGGTAAATGCATTATCTGGATTTTGAACTTTCTACCAATCTAATAAAAAATGGCCTCTTCGTAAAGTTCTAATTTTCACTTTATTATAAGTAAAGTTGAATATGTTTTCTTGCATTTAAGGGCCATTTTAATATTTTTTGTGAACTGTTTGGGTTTTTCGTCCACTTATATCATATTTTGTGTTTTTCCCCCCTATTTTTTTTTGATATCTTTAATATACAATCATGAGCAACATTGTGGTTACTGGATTCCCCCCATTATCAAGTCCCTACCACGTACCCCATTACAGTCACTGTCCATCAGCGTAGTAAGATGCTGTAGAGTCACTACTTGTCTTCTCTGTGCTATCCTGCCTTCCCCGTGACCCCACGTTATGTGTGCTAATCGTAATGCCCCTTATTCCCCTTCTCCCTCCCTTCCAGCCCATCCTCCCCAGTCCCTTTCCCTTTGGCAACTGTTAGTCCATTCTTGGGTTCTGTGAGTCTGCTTTTTCCCCCAATTTTTAAGAATTCTCTGCTTATTAAAGAAATAAGTCCTTTGACCATGATATATGTCTCCTGATTTTTCACTGGTCTTTTGATCTTACATGTGGTATTCTGCCATGTAAAAAATATTTTTATTTATTTTTATGTAATTGATAATATCAATCTTTTATTTTGTTGTTTTTAGATTTTGGATTATAGTTTGAAAGTTCGTTCATGCCCAAGTCAGGAGTCAAATCATCTATGTTTTCTTCTCTTATTATACATGGGTTCATTTCTTACATGTAGATCTCTGATCCATTTGGAATTTGTTCTGGTGATTGGTATGAGATATGAAACTAACTTTTTTCCAAATGACTATCCGGTTGTCCCAAAAGCATTTATTTTAAAAGTCCATATTGTCCAAAACAGAAGGAATCTGAGGCATGGAAATAAGTCAGAGAAAGACAAATAGCATAGGATTTCACTTATATGTGGAATCTAAAAGAAAATAAAACAAATAAACAAAACAGAAATAGACTCATAAATACTGAGGACAAACTGGTGCCATGGGGGTGGTGGGTGCAGGAGGATGGGTGAAATAGGTGAAGGAGATAAAGAAGTACAAACTTCCAAAGATAAAAAGTAAAACACAGCAATTGTAGTCAGTAATACTGTAATAACTTTGTAAGGTGAGAGATGGTAACTACACTTACAGTGAGCATTTTGTAATTATGTAATTGTTGAATCATTTTATTGTACACCTGAAACTAATATAATATTATCCTTCAATTTAAAAAAATTGAACTGAAAAATTTTAATTATATTTTAAAGCAAATAAAATTGAATTTTAAAAAAAGAAAGAATATGACCCATACCTAATGAATGCATTAGTTTAAATACTCAGAGGAAGCAAAAGTTTCTTTTTTATCCTTTATAATTTCTCTAGGTGCTACAATTTATTGTGATTTTTTAGAAATATTGACTTTAATCAATCTAACTTTCTATTTTATACATTAAGAAATCCCTCACAGTAATTATTTATACATCCTAATCTAGCAAAATCCAAATATAATCCCAGTTTTGCAAATTTGTTAGTTTCCATAAAAGAAATACTTTGATTTTTTGAAGGAATTATTTATTCTCAGAATTAGTCCAATGAGACAAGATAACTTTCTTAAGGAAACCAATACTGTAACCCTGTTCAATTTCCTAGAATATCAAGGGCTCAATATCAGACACCTTTGCTGACTCACGATTCAGGTACTTCAGAAAGAAGTCTCCAGTTGAGAGACTGTCTCTGCCCTTCAGTGTTCCACATACTTCTCTTCACCAGTGTCCTCTTCTGCACTGGGTAGTATCACATCACCATTTTGGAGAAGGAGAATCCAGAGGGGGAATAAATCAGTTCAAGCAGAAACACCCTGGTGCACAAGAGAGAGAAATAAGTTGTCTTGTCAATGGGTTTCAGCCCTGGGCAACTTCGCTATGGATTCTGTGAGACCAAAGAATTGACAGTAGAACGTTTCTTTGGGGTAAAAGGGTTTATTACCCAGCTCGTTCTCCTGGCGGTAGGCTGAGCACTAGCATCTCTGCCTCTGCCCAGAGCACTGGGCCCATCTCTCTATAGAGTGCAATAATAGCTTATTGCCTACAGGTGTGGAAGCGGTAGCCTAGCAACAGGCCAGTTACACCATCAGGTGGTTTAAGTTCAGTGAGGATCCTGGCCATAGGAACCCCAACTTTCCCACATAAGTAAAATAATGTTTGGGGCCTATTAGTCATCATGATTCTCTATACTCCATCTCTAATAAAACAAACCATCTTAATCAAACACCCCTGGATAATTGGTCCCAGTGACTAATACATACCCACTGATCCAGAGCCTGAGAAATGTGAGTAACAAACAATAAACCTGCTTAGGATAATGTGATTGATTTTAACTTCCTTTGAAATAAGCCCAACAAACGGTGATGCACCATCTAGTTAACCATGCAGCACAACTGCAATTGTCAAGGTTGTTCATTTCATTACACAGTGTCCTTTCTCAGAAAAAAATTTTTCTGCTCTTAGGATAAGGAGTTGTTGTCCTTCTTCATCTTACCACATGGTTTCCACTGGTGACTTGTTTTTATTTCACTCTGACTTCTAGAAAACCTGGAGCCTGTCTGGAGCCTGTGGATAGGATTCAGGGTGATACGTGCACATTAGTTTAGATGGTGCAGTTTATGTCCCTATCCTTAATAATGCCCTATTCTTTTTCACCTATCTCTAATTTATTTTGTATTTTCTGTCCCTGTGAGTCTCCTGTTGCAGGTTGAGCTCTTAGAAAAAGATCAGAGATAGAGTATGAGGTGCACGATGTTTATTTGTAATTAACACTGGTGAAAAAAAGAGAACAGTGGAAAATTGCACAGGGAAAACTGCAGGCCTGATTAAACCTTTGCCAACCTGGCAGGTGCTCTGAAGCAAGTAGAGTCCTGTGCTAAACCACAGTGGTTGGTATATTCTGCACCCCACCAGCCCCACCAGTTAGTCACCAGACACAGGCTTCCCCAAAGGGATGTGAGCTCAGGTAAGATGGGTCTCCACTGAGGCGGACTCGGAAGGAGCTACAGAGGCTGTCTGCTGATCATAATAATCTCAGCTGGGGAGCAAGTCCTTCCTTGAGGGAGAAGCTGTGTGACACACCCACCTCTTTTTCTACATCAGTCGCTTTCTCCATACAGAATGGAAGAAAAGCTGAGAATCTTCCCCAGGTGTCTGGTGTGCCGCTCTTCCTTAAAGAAGCCTAGTAGAGAGATGTTAATGCGATGACTACAGTGCCTAGAGCAGAACTGCGTCTCAGAGTCCCAGCTGATACCCATCATCTTCTTTCATTATGCTTATTAGATTCCATTAACCATTAGCTACCACCTATGCTGGGCTGGCTGCTTACACAGTAGTGTGACCCAGACCTTCAGACCTAAGGACCTGAATCCGTGGTCACCATGCCCTTTGGCTGGAATCACTGTTCGAGCCCATTTACAACCACAATTGGGCAACAGAGTACTAAGATAGCCCAAGAAGATCAACCGAGTTCCACCCCTATTCCTCCCTGCCTCCACTGCACAGTAACAGCCCCATCTCCTCCAAAGTGCTCAAGCAACAAGTGAAGTTTATAATTCAACAGGACCCCTTCTGTGTCGCCTTGAGAAAGTGTACCTCCTTTGCTAAACAGGACATCTAACCCAACGGAACCAGTAGTTACGGGGAAAGGAAAATACAGTGACCCTCAGTGGGGCACGGAAAGTGATGGCAACTGGGGCTTCTACTGTTTCCACCACTTGGTTCTTGTGTGCGTGTATTCTTCCTACTGGGGACACACCACATAAAGGTCAGTGATTCAGTGCATATATAGCATTCTAGCTATCGCCCCATCCTTGTAGAGTATTGCTTCTGAGCCTCCAATGGTCTATCAGGCTAGCAGTTTCTGAGTGGAGTAAGTAGAATGTAATATGGCCACAGAATTTCATAGTCACAGATCCACTCATGAACCTCCTTGGCTATAAATGGGTCCTTGGTCTGAGGCAATGTTGTGATGGATCCCGTGCCAGTGACTCACAAACAATCTATACACTCCTGGACAGTAGTGCTGGCTGAGACCATGTGGACAGGAAAGGCAAATTCATTCCCAGAAAACACATCCATTCCCATGAGACATGTGAAACTAAACAACTAACCCTTCCAGGATGAAATGAGCTCAGTGCAGTCAACCTGCCACCTATAGGCTAGTTGGTCTTCTTGAATAGTGTCATATTAACACCGTTCTCTGTTGCAAGCACACTGGATATTCAGCAGTGACCACAGCTAGACAAGCCCAGATAAATGAGATTCCAGGCTGTTGGGGTCCTGCATATCCTTTACCTTTGCTACCATCATTATGTGTCTGTTGTGCCAGCACTCAGGTAGCTGATGACAGAGGCTAGCTGCTGTCAGCTGGGCAGGTCATTTTATTTACTTGGTTGTTTAGTATCACTTTCACAGTAGACGCTATTTGGTGGACATTAACATGTGGTACAATGATCTTCACAATTCATATCCCATATGTCCATCCATATGCCTGACTTTCTTATCTTCCATTCCTTCTCTTTCCAGGTCCCCAGTCAGCTGGCCAAGCCATTCATCACTATCCATGAGTTTGTATCCATGAGTTTAATCTCAGATTCATTCTCTTTTCATGCAAAAGGGATAACCAGGTCCACCAATTTCTGTGCATTGAGAGGATTTCCCTTATATTTCAAGGCAATCTTTAAATGACATTCTAGTGTATAGCTACCATCCATTTTTGACTTGTACCCAAATACTAAGGCAACTAATCTGTATACTGAATTCAGGCTTTTTCCTCCTCTTTCACCTGGTGTATTAAATTCTCCAGATAGCCACAGATATGAGCTGAGGAAGGGTCACTGGTGCCATGGAGATCTGAGTGACCTCCTTATGCTCATGTAATTTGCTTGTGTCCTCTGGTCCTGCTACTCAGTCCTAGATACCACTTCTATTTTTCAATGCATTGTTCCTGGGTCCATCTAACCTATGACTTATGGATCTGATAGACCCCAGCTCATGATGGACAGTTCTGGACATACAGTCAATTAGTTTCTCATGGTCAAATGGTCCATCTCTGCCAGGACCCAGTGGCATGTCAGTTGTTCTCCAAAAAGGTGTATAACTCTCCCTTGCAAATGGCAAGGCCATGCTTCAGAACCCCAAAGGTCCACATTATGATTCTCTCACTGGGCCTTAACACAAATTATACATATCTTTTCCCACCAATGACAACCCCTAATACTATTTGATCTTCTAGGCTGTGTGGTCCAAGAGCAGGGCTGCCCACACTAAAATCTGGTCCTACTATAGATCACTTTTCTGCTGGGAACTCTACCCAAAGCTGCAATATCTCATGCTTCTTTGAATACAGACTGAAACAGAATCCTTAGATGTAGAATTTGCTGCCTCGTGAATCCAAAGAGGCCTGCCAGTCATTGTGATTCTTTGGGTTGCAGACAGCAGGAGAGTCATTTGTCTTTTACTTTGGAGGGATGTATTTGCATGCTGCTGGTTCCTGGACTCTTAAACATTTTAGAGACACAGAAAACCCATAACTCTTCACAGGTTTCATCTCTTACCTTCTAGAATACATACTTGTAAGACACCAGACCCTCCAGCATACTGACCACCTCTTGCTTCTCTGGCCCAGTCAACATAACATCATCCATCTAATAAAACAACATGTTTTGCAGTATGCTCAGGCAGGCCAGACCTCTGTTCTACACTATGACAGAGAGCAGGACAGTTAACATAAGTCCTCAAGCAAAATTGTAAATATATACTTCTGTCTATTCCACATGAATGCTATCTGATTCTGTTATGTTATGAAAATAACACATTTTCCGAAACAATTACAACATACCTGAGGCCTACTAATCTTCCCCAACAAAGATACCACATCTAATACAGTGGCTGTGACTGGAGCTACTATTTGCTTGAACATGCAGTAGTCTACAGTTGTCACCTGGCATTAAATGGAGGTACCATGGGGACCCTGTTATCCTTTAAACCCTACCGGGTGCCATTAATCTCCACCACTCTCCTTCTCCAGAATGCCATAGTGTTTTTTACTTTACCATCTTGGCTGTGTAACTGGCATGGGGAATAGTTTCAAGAGCCTTCCACTTGATATTCCCTGTTGTGATAATTCTCACCCCACATGACTAGGACCAAATGTGGAGGATGCACCAATAGCTAAGCATTCCGAACTCAATAGTCCAGGACCAGTGAAACTGCTATCAGGTTGACCATCTGACCATGAGTAATACGCACTTAGGATCATGGATCCAGTGGACCCCCTGTAAGCTCAACCTTGGTCAGCACTCCATTTCTTACCTGGTCATTATGCACCACCACACTAACAAGCGGGCATGGAGAGGTTTGGGTCCCTGGACATTCATGTCAACTCAAACCCTGTATTTAACAGATCTCAAAATTAGGAATTCCCCTTTCTCTTTTCCCTAGCGCAAAACTGTTCAAGCAAATGACCACAGGACCCATTGGAGAAAGAATAGAGGAATCATTACCTTGTAAAGAACCTAGGTGTTCTTTCTCTTAGGAATTGACCTGCCTCTGCAATCAACAGGTTCCACAACTGAAAACTGGATCCAATCTAGAAACTGGGCAAGGCAATCATGAATTCTTTTTAAAAGACCAATTTTTTAAAAGACTATTTTAAGTTCACTGCAAAATTAAGCTGCAAGTATAGAGTTCCAATATATCCTCTGCCCCCACATAGGTACAGCCTCCCCAACTATTACCATCCCCTACCAGAGTGGAATATATGTTACAATTGAGAACCTATGTTGACACAGAATTATCAAAGTCCGTAACTCCATCAGAGCCCACTCTCGGTGTAGTGCGTCCTGTGGATCTGGGCAAATGTACAATGATGTGTGTCCAACGTCACAGTATCATACAGAGCACTTTCATTGCACTGTTCATCCTTCCCTCCCTGCCAAGCCCTGCAACCACTGATCCTTTTACTATGTCCATAGTTTTGTCTTTTCAAGTATGTCACAGAGTCAGTCGTGCAGAAGCCTTTTCAGATCGGCTTCTTTCGCTAAGTAATAAGCATTTAGGATCATAACTTTTTATTGAAGTAATATGCCCTCAGTCCTCTGATTATCCTTTCTTGATTTTTCTATAGGCACAAACTGAACAACATCTTAGCCACCCATCTCTTTCATCCCTAGAGACTCTTCTCTGTTAATCATTTCCATAATTCTGTGGGTCTCCACTGTTTCGGGTTTTATCATGCCCATTTCTACCAGTGAGCCAAGTACCTGTACCAGACTATCCTGCTGCAGCCCTCGCCAACAAAGAAGAACCACACTGAATATTTTAGTGGTGCTTGTGCCCTTCTTACCAGTGCATTTCTTACCAGTGAACATAATCATTTCATGGGCCCTCTAGCCAGCACCCCCATATCTATAAGCTTTTTATTCCCTTTCTCCATCCTTTGCCATGGAAATTCTGTCACTTCAACTTTGTGTAATGTAAGCCATTGCTTTTTTTCATGTTTCCAGGGGTCATCCTAGTAGTAAGTTTATACCATTCCCTGGCATCCTTGCCAGAATGTTCAACCCTGTAATTCAAGAGAACCTTTCCAAGTCAATAACCTCTTTACTATCCACTTTTTATTTCAGGCCCCCTTGGTCAAGCATCCTCAGAATCCAGACCCATATCATCTTCCCTGACTCTAGTACATGTTGGCAAGTTCTTTTAGCTCCTTTGGACCATTGTCCTTTTACTGCCTTAGCAGGCATAGAACATCTTCTGCAGTATTATGGTCTCTAGAAATTAAAGTCAACTCAGATCCTGTGTACAACTCAACACTAATTAAAGGCCTTGCAGGCAGTAGGGAAGGTGATGTGAGTCCTAGAGCAGGCACATGGTCTCATGAGAGGCCTGTGTAATGTCTTCCAGTGCAAGATGGTGGGTACTAGCTCTTAATAGGAATAAGTGGGCCATGTCTACAGGCTCAGAGCATTCAGGGCTACATGGGAGGTCAAAAATCTTCAAAGACATCCATGCAGATATCCTAATCCCATCAGAATCCATCAGGTTTTCCCAACCAAGGTGCTAACCTTGGCATGACAAACCTATTTTAGTTGGGCATTTAGTCATCTCTGAAATTCAGTCTTCTGAATATTAATTCTTTTGCTTAGAACAAGACTTTCTCTATCATTCCACTAGAGTTGATAAGAGCTTCTCTGTGTGCAACCAAGAAGTCCTCTGGCTTTTACACCTGGATTTCAATTGTCTATTGTACACCCCCAGCTACTCACTCTTTCTGTTGGGCATCAGTGGCACTTAACAGTGGCCATCCAATACCACTGTGCTTTGTCATTATTATTGCTCCCATAAGTTTCAAATGTATGATACATCACACCTGCTGATGTATTCTCTTCCACCAGTACAACCTCCCAATTCAGTACAGATGAAAGTTTCGGCGGTGGCCCATCACCTTGTTCCGGGAGCTGTGTGTGCTCCACACATGACCAGTGGTGGAGTTCACAATGCCAGATGAATGGTGGTGACCCAGCTCCAAACCCTGTATTTTCTCATACTTCCTCAGACCACACATGGCACTGACTAATGCAGGTTCAGTTCTCTGGATGCAGACACTGAGATCGAGTTTGAGGTGAAAGATACTTATTAGGGATCAATATTTATAGAAGGAAGAGAGAGGACGTAAAATTGGGCAGAGGGATATCAAACTCGGATAATTTAGCCAATACATGGCAGTGAGCTCTGAAATAAGTATTACTCACAAGAGTGGCCCTAAAATGACCTAAATATTCCCACCTTGATCAGTCCCCAGATATATACTGCCCAAGAAAATGTGTGCCTCGGGTAAGGTGGCTCTTTACAGCTGAGGCAGACCCTGAAGGAAATGACTGCAAGTCCATCAGCTGCATGCTATCTCTGCCCACGCCCTTCCTTGAAAGGGATCCCCATGTATAAACAATTATTTCATATTAGTTATGTTTACTTTTTAAAGAAAACTTTAAAAGGTTACTAGCAAATTATAGCTGATATAAATCCTGTAAAGCACAACCATTAAAATCCACACAGGTACAGCCCCAATGGGAAGATCAGTTTGCATAAAAGCATAAAAATGAATAGGACTAAGTTAGCATTCGTCTTACCATCTGTCTAAGACACAGACCCATTTCTACTCACTCCTCACTTGCTCGTGAATACAAACACGACTTCTCATGACTTGAGAACAGTCTAGAGCACAGGATGGACTTTTACTGGATCTTGTGTTCACTCTGGAGAAGTTTTCCATCAACCAAGATAAGAGAGATTCTCCACTCTTAGTGAATATGAGCTTGTTGTTAATCAGAATTACTTTTCTATTGGGCCGATTTGCACTACTTTCTTAAATCAATAGTGTAGGAAGTCCGCCTGCTATATTGCTGCTTCTATCTAGGAGAAACAGCTAATTCTATCCAGTAACCAAACAAAGTAGTATGACTATTAAGGAACATTCTAAGGGGGGAAGAAAAGAGAGTGCGTACCCAAAGGATTCAGTCATTGGAAACAGACTTTCATACTCGTGGCTGCAGTTTCTAAAACAACTTAGTCTTCTGACAGGCAGGAACAGTGTATCATCAAAGTGTGATTTATGAATCCCCTGCATCAGAATCACCAGAAGTCTTTGGGAAAAAAATGCAAATTCTCTGAGAAAGGAGCACCAGAAATTCATGTTTTTATATTTTTAGCAGGCTGATTAGGTGATGATGGCACATTAGTCTGAGAATAACAGGTCAACAATATCGTTCAGTCATAGAGTGAGATATTAAGCAATAATGAAAGCTAAAGTATGCTAAGCTCTGACTATGTGCCAGGCATTTCTGTTAAGTTTTCTCATTTTATTAACATTATAACTCTACAAGTGAGACTGTATTACTTTTATCTTACAGGTGATAAAAGTGACGGACACACTTAGGGGATAGAAGATTTGGAATTAAAAAACAAGAAGTTTGTTGAAAAGTGGTAAGCACTTGCGGGTAAAATTGTAACATTTCCAGAATATCTCGCCTGGCTTTAGTACATCTGCATATCAATAGGCGTTCAGAGGGGGAAAGAAGTACGGCTTTAGTGTGTTTGCATCATTCCTCAGGGGTGGAGAGAAGTTCATCTCCATATCAGTGGGTAATTACCTGGGCAAGGAGGGTTTATCTGTACCTGAGAGGGAGGGGAGGGGAGGGCCGGTTTTGCTGCTGCTGGTGCAGGAAAGAGAGAGGGTCTCAGACTGCAGTTTGTAAGAAATAAATGGATTTTAAACTTTATTTCTCCCTTTGACTGGTTCCGGTTTTTAGAGGTGTTCTGCCTGGAATTTCTTCTCCCCAGACTTACAGCACTCTACTGTGAAAGTAGGAGAAAATAAAGCACAAGACCTTGTACAGGAACCTTAGACATTTATAGTCTTCTGAACTTTTGCTGGTGATAATGAGGACCTAATTACTTCCATGTTTTACATGCTGAAAACATTTTGATATGTATGTAGCATTTTTCAGAGTACAAGTATTTACCCAGTGTACCAAACGTCATGCATGATGTCCTCAACAAGTGATAAAGCTCTCTCCTAACACAGACATCGAACCTTGAATCCATTGCAAAACGTCATCTTATCATCGCTTTTGAAGAGCTGGCTGTCTGGCCTGATTCTGACCTGCCTTCAGTTAATATATCTATGAAATAATTTGCTCATTCCCTCCTTATGTATAACTGTTGTGCCATCACTGGCACACTTTAAAAAATACGGTTTTTTTTTATGAGTTCATTATGAGTGGTAACAAAACATAGTTCATGTCAGAATTTCACAAAAATATTCTCTTGGTTATTTATTAAAAACAGAATATAATAAGACTTCATCTCCATCATTATCAACTCAAAGCTGCAACCCATCCTTCTTTAAAAAGTATTTTATAATTAAGAGTTATTTTATATTGTTTCACTAATTATGATGATGAGGACCCTAATCAAAAGGGTATTACCAGTGTTACAGCTCATCTTCCAACTTGTGGTTAAGACTTTTGTTGGATTTATATATTTTGTTCTACGTTTCAGTGTGACACTAAATAGCTCTCAATGCATTAACATTTTATTCAGATGAGTTAAACGTATTGTTGCTGACTCTAATTAAAAATAAAATTTCCTTGTCTTTCAAGATGTTTCAAGATGTAAAATGTTTTAAAGAAAAAGTCTTAATTTTAAGAAGATTTCTTTTTAAAAGTTGTACTATCCAGTAAAGCACAGTCATTAACATTGGGAAGCTTGTGTGGAGGCTTATAGAAGCAAAATTAGTTTGTTGTCAAGCTACTTAGAGTTTTAACTAGAAAATTACTTTATCTTGAACAAGGAGGGGAGCAAGAACACTTGAACTTATTTGGGTTCAACTGAACCCAATGCTAATATTTGGGTGCTTTGTATATGTTATTTTCAGTTAATTATCCCCATACATTTTGAAAAAGGAATCGATATCCCCTTTATTACCCACCATTTACATATGAGGACACTGAGATTCAGTGAGGTTAAGTATTATGCCCAAGGTCACATAGTTAATGAGTAAAAATTCCTGGGTCTTCCTCCATACACTATGTTGTTTCTGAAGAAAATGCGATTAGGAGCCAATGTAATCTGATTTGCATATAAACCTAGAATGGCATTGTGCAAAATGCATTATAAGCCAACCCTTTAATCCTAAATATTGCATTTGCACACCAAGACAATCTTTACAGATTGTTACTCGTTAATCCATGGGTTGGTTTCAAAGAATAAGTACTCTGATTTATTGTCCTGTGACCCAAGTAGATCCTAAGAGTAATAATGCTGGTTTCTCTCACACAGACAGTACTTCCATTAAAGAGGTTTCTCTCCCATGAGGCCATCAAAATACCTTAGTGTTTCAGAACTGCAGACCATTTGTCAACACAGCAATTGGTGAGAGTGGGGACTGTGGGGGAAATGGTTTTTTGTATTAGGAGTTCCTTTCAAAAAGTGTAGTTACAAATGAAAGGTAGTCTTGTTACTGACATGAGACTTCATCTATACCACTGACCTCTTCTTGATCTTAGACAATGGCAAAAGATTATGAAACAAAAGGCTAAAGTTAAAAGATGATTCACTCACAGAAGACCAAGTGGGGTGAGAACTGAAAGCTTATTAAAGGAAACCATTTCTGTCATTCCTGAGGTTCCTCTTCTCAACTCCGTCTGTAAGCATGCACAAACACAACAGGTAGAAAACCAGTTCATTCCTCATTTTTCATTTATTTAAAAATATGAATATTCTGCCTTAGGAGCCAGAAACTGCTGCCTTATATAACTGAGGTGTGTGTGTGTGTGTGTGTGTGTGTGTGTGTGTGTGTGAGAGAGAGAGAGAGAAAGAGAGAGAGAGAGAGAGAGAGGGAGATGTGCTGCTCTGGGGCATGAGAGGCAGCAGGTAGCAATACCGAGGAGTGTAGGCAGAGTTGCTACTTCCCTTTCAAAGCTGCTGTCTGGGAGAGGGGGTGGGGAATACACCAACCCATCACCATACTGCATGCCAGTCTCACACACGGATTCTTCCCTGTCATGTTCCCTGGGAAATTTCCCCCAGATTAGGAAAAGAACGGTAAGGCGCGTCTGCTTTGAAAAGCGAGTTTTTACCACTGCAGCACAAAGGACAGTGGAGCGCGCCTTCACACACACACACCCTCGCAGCTCCAGTCACTCGACCAGCTATATGCTTCAGCACCACGGAGAGCGGCACCCCCTCGGCTACATGGGGAGCCAGCTTCCCGCGCCTCAACACCGGATTCCGGGCATCTAGAGGAGGGACAAGCCTACGTTGCCTATTTCACCCTCAATGTAAGCAGCTGTGATGATTCTTTCATATTGATTTTTCCAGTAGAGGTTGCTTTCTTGCTGAAATATGTAATTAAACTTTTATTTATTAGCCTTCTCATGCATTGTTTAGATTTTTAGATGTAAATCTGGATCTGAATTCTTTATTATTTGTTCGATTGGTATAGGATTTTTTTACTTTTCATTGGAAGTCTAAGTTTAGAAAGCCATTTAAATAGACAACTCATCCTGGCAGCCCAGTCTTTTTGTGCTGGAGTGTAGTTTTATTCCTAGAAGAGAGTATGTGTTTTGTCTCTTCTCCTACTTCACTACTGACAGCTTTTTAATTTGATATTTTGGGGTCTGTATTTATCTTAATATAAATATGGGGGTAGGAGGAGAAAGAAAGCTATATTCTACTAAGCAACTACTAGTAAGGAACTACAGGTGGGAAGAAATAAATTGATACTTTTCTTTTCTTCATTGAAAATATGTCCTTTAGACATCCATTTCGACATAATGAATATGCTCTTAATAGAAGAGATCTGGGCAGGGCTTTGACACAAGCTTTGAAACTCAAGAATACAGAATCTCCCTCTTTAAGTCTGAAGTTTATATTCACTTAGGTATGATTGAGTAGACATACTCAGGATGCTACGCCATTAATTGTGATTTAAAGACTTAACAGATTCAGGGTAAATTTGAAAGAGGCAATAATGATTGACCCTATCTGATGACACTCACTGAATTTCTGCCTCAGAATGCCACCTGCTGGTGGGTCCTATTTCTGAAGCAGTGGCCATACATCAGATTTATGAATGAATTCACATTAAATCCAGAATATTCATTATAGATATGATTCAAACTCACTAAGATCTTTTAAATAATGACACTGGGTCAATTATTTAACAACTTACCAGGGTTCTATGTCACAATTAAAATTTCATGAAAGTTTATTTCAAAAACAATTGCTCCTAAGCTTAGGGACATGTAAACTAGCTAACTCCTTTAGGCAGTAATTAACCCAGAAAAAAATCAGAACTGTGTGGAGCCTCATTGAGGCTAATTGCAGATGCATGTGGTATCCTGGATGAGAGCTATCAGGAAAATATCTTAGAAAAAGTAATCAACATTCTCCCCCAGATAAAATATTCAGCATGTTATTTCTTTCATTATTATCATTTCACAATTTAAGGGCCTCGCTTACTTTCTTAATGGTAGATATTCATTTGAGACACTTTTGTCACAGAGGTCAATGAAACAATCCAAAGATTACATGTATCTATTTTATTCCAAGACAAATCTTTGAGGGAAAAAAACATGTAACTATTAGAATTTATTGCTTCAGCTCTATTTGGACCTACACACAATGAGATAGAAACCCCCAGTTTCATAACTCCCTAGTTCAAAGAAGAAATTTTAAAAAGCATGCACAAAGTGCTAGTTATACTTGGATGGCTAATATGAGGTAGCTTGAAAATACTGAGTGTGACCTCTTCTCTAAATGATGTTATTTGGTGAAAAATAAATTGCTGACAAAGTCATTTAACATGCAGGATCTCTAGATATTTTTCAACCCAAGATGAATGGGAAAAAAATATCCCACATTGCAGAACAGTTTGAAAAGTATATCTCAATATAATGTTTTGTAATGAGTAGCAGAGGGATACTTTGCTTGTTTCCTGTTGGACCTGACTGGTAAGGTATATGAACTCATTTATATTGATGGGGTAAATAGGTGCATATCTTTTTCATCTTATTCAAAATACAGGTATTGTACAAGCAAATTATTGTCACTAGCTTAGGTGGAGATTGAATGCTTTGGACCCACAATTATTACAATTTTATTAAAGTAGTTAATACTATCCAATGTTATTAGAGCACTTACTAGGCACTACAATTTATATTTACTATCTTGCCTCAACTTCAACAGAATAAGATGACGATACTTAGAACTAGGTTGGATGCCTTTAGAAAGAGATAAAGTTTTTCAGGAGTATTCTGAAGATGTGGGAATGCCTCAGTTTTTGGCCCCAGTCATCCAAGGAACTGAATACATTCTCCGATACATTAGCTCTCATCTGGCGTCTATGGGCCATTGTTCATAGTGGAGCTAACTGGAAACTAATTTTGCTTTCGAACTCATACTTGATTTTAAAAGTTGTCAGTTACAAACAGGATACAGTAGTTACAGGATTGTATGGCTCCTACATTTGTAATAAGAAAGATACTGGTAAATGTTAACACTTCTATTTATTGATCTTCTTTAGTGAAAACCCAATTTGAAGTATTTAAGAATTAAGTTATTTGACCATGAACTATATGTCAGGCAATAGGGGTACTGGGTACCAAGTAATTCCCCTGCCCTCAAGGATCCTGCACTCTAATGGAAAAATTTATAGCCTAAAGAAGCTTAGAGAAAATACAGGAGGAAGATGAATTGCAGTGGCATCACCAGAAAAAAGTGTGGGCTTTAAGCAGGTTAGACTCCTAACAGTGGGTCATAAGCTGTTCAGCTTTAACAAAAGTAATTAATTTATCCATACCTCACTTCGTCATTGGATGAAGTGGAATAACAACAGAACCTGTATCATGTAGTATTTATGAGAATATTAAATAATAATGCATATAAAGTACTCAGCATGGTGTCTGCAATATGGTTAACATGTAATAAATGTTAATCATTATGATTGAGGAAAACAGTTAAGCTATTTATTTCATCTTCACTGTGGTCTTAGGAACCATGGAAGATAGATTTAATCATTTCCTTTCTATTGGTAAGATAACTGAGGTTTAGAAGAAGGCTCCAAATCACTTGACTGTTTCATCACTGTTGCTCTGGACTAAACCTCAAACTATGTAGACTTAAGAGTGAATGCACAGCTCAAACTCCCAGATTTTGTTTGGTTCTACATTCAGTTTTGGAATTTACAGACTGATTTGTTTTCAGACTTGAATAATTTCCACAGAGAACTATGGTACATGAAGCAATGCTACAAAAAGACAAACAATATCTCAAAAAAAGACATTAAGTGGCCTTTTCTTCATCAGTAACTAATCACAATCCCTGTGTCCAAAAGGCTTTATGGTCATGCTCATCTGCAGCTGGTCTTAGGGTACAGAATTCATACTTGTCATGGATCACTGACATCTGGCTTGCTTCAGACTGGCTGATGCATCTGTAAAAGCAGCTTGATAAAAATAGCAACCAAGGTATCAAGAGGGAATTTAATAATCAGTCCTCCTCTCAAACACAGTTTTGTTTCCACTGGAACCCTTCTTCTCAATGACATCAAATGTCAATGTATGCATTTATGGAAAATGAAAAACACAGTATCTTAATTGAGGTGTTTGATGATTTTGATCACACATTACCCCAATAATATATGCAAAAAAATCATATGTACGCAAAGTTCACTTTTAAGAAAAATATTAAAGGGCAATCAAGTGCTAACTGCATTTTAGGGAGAAGCATTTTACCTACTATTGGCCCTAAAACTGTGACAAGATCCCCAGAATCCCACAGAACAACACATCTGATTCATGAGTGTAAGCTTTGGCCACCAGCTCCTGTGGACCAAATGACATACCATCCTCTGTGGCTTCTTTCTAACCCATGTATGGTTATAGCCTGACCATAATGTCACAATTAAGTGGCAAAGATATAGTGGGCAAATATACTTACCGGTATATAAATGTTTAAATGAGGGAAGTCGGGAGAAGTTGGTAAAAGGGTAAAAATGTTAACCTATAAGAAAGTTTGAAGATCGAATGTAAATCATGGTGACTCTAGCTAATAACACTGGATGACATAACTGAAGTTTGCTAAGAGAGTAGAACTTAAATGTTCTCACGCACACAAAATACACACATACATATATACTTGAGGTTTTAGATGTGTTTATTAACCAGATGGTGGGATTCCTTTCATGATGTACACATATATCAAATCACCACAATGTATGCTTTTTAAATATTTTACAATATTGTCAATTATACCTTAATAAAGCTGGAAAAACAAAATCAGTGTTTATAAATGTTGCAGCTGAGCTAAGGGTGCAGAATTCTTACTTCTCTGAAGGATATCAGGGTAAAAGAGAATCAGAGATAATAAGAAGCCCCCAGTGAAAAGGTTAGAAGGCCTCCATCAATATCTGAATCTATTCATGTAGCTTAGGTTCTGCTGTGAAACTCCTTATATTGGAAGCAACTTCCTTCTCGCATGTCTCACTATATGCTTGTATGCATACATGACTTGATGGCCCACAAGGTTTCATCAGTGCCAAATTCTACTAGGAAAGAAGCAAGACTGACAATTCTGTGAGCATCCAAATGTATCTCAAAGCTGACGTTTTAAAGGCTGGGAAAGAGAGGCTTGTTTATTTCTTACTACATCTGGGTGTCTGCTCTCAAGGTCATTCAGAAGAATGCATGTCCAATGGTGAGGATATTTTAATTTTAGAGAAATACCAGCCATACACATATATTTTTTTCTTTAATAAAATGTAATCATTTTAGAAACATCAAATTTCTATGAGGTTCTACTCCTGTGCAGAAATTATTTGCCCTAGGGTTTAGTCTTTTTCTTTCACCTACCTCAATTTCTCCACCTAAAAAATGAGAAGGCTATTCCTTTCCTTTTGCTTGCTTGTTTGTTTAATGAGAGGAATTAATAAACAATGCTTTCACATCCCTTCAGTTTGTAGGCTGTAGCATCTATGAGATTCAAAGGGACTCTGAATCTAGAATGGGTACTTACGTGCTCCCTGTAAAATGTTACTGTGCTCTGACTTGGTTTAGTAGTTACTGTGTTTCCTTTAAATTAATCTCTTGATGGCTAGTTGCTGTGTAGTAGTTGTGTACCCCTGACCTTGGAGTCTGACCTACGCTCCCTCTTGAGCAGACGGATGTGGAGTCAAGCTGAAGGGCCAGCTCCTTCTAGGAGAGCTGCTGCTTCATCTCTGACACACTGCTTAGATGCTCCTGTGTGGAAACTGCCTTTCCTGAGGTTGAGTTGTGATAGCTAGATCCAGAGAGGTGCTCCCAAGAAAGGTGAAAGCCTCATGACAGGGACAGGCAGAGTAATTAGTCTTTCGGGAGCTCAATTCTCACCTGAGTGATGATGACACCCAAATGACAGGCCTTGAAACTGAGTTCACAGCATCCTCTCCAACAAGGCCTTTTGGGGATACAATGAGGTAACTGCTTAGCTTTCAACTCAGTCACCTCCTCTCCACCTATAAAACCTGTAATAATAAATGCCTGCATGCTGTTTGTGAGTCCCTCTCTCTGATAAAGGCTTCTGTTGGACTCCCTATCTATGGTCTGCTTTGGCTTCAATGAGCAGCCACTTTCCCTGGAATGATGGCGTTGCTGAGAGAAATAAGCTCAGAAGGAGCCAAAGAACTTGAATGCTGAGAATGTTTCACACATCAATCTTTGTTATCAAAGTGCACTTTAGAAAAGTGGATGGCAGTTCAGACACTCTTCCTAAAGGAGCACAGAGCCCTCTATTGGGGTTTATGGCCCACAGTTGACTTTTGAGGGAGTTGCCCATACTTATTCCTTTTAATTTTTGCAGATGAAAATGCTGCTCAACTGAACAGGTTAGCAGCTTCTCCCAGGAAGTGTGACTTGGGCCTAGGTAGGATTAGAGAACAAGTTCTGACCTCCAAGTCTTTGCTTTATACCCAACAGGGCCCACTAAAGACGCTAAAACCAAGAGCTTTTGGGCAGATCAAAAGGTAAAAGGAGCAGAAAACTAAATGAAGCTGAAAATTTTAAAAATCACAAGACTGCTTGTCACCTTTTAAAAAAATCTTGAAATACTAGATTTAATGTAAAAACCTTCATCTGTGATTACTTTTATTTTTTATAAATGGTTTAAGTGAAATATTGAATATTCTTAATGCACAGAGACATAACCAATAGCAAAAAGACAACTAGGAACATGGAAAATAGTTCAAAACAATCCCCCAAGTTCTTACTCTCTAGAACAGATAGTCTCTTATTGAAATGTATGCCATTCTATTTGAATAACGTGAGTGAAGGTAGACTAGAAAAGGAGAATAGAAAATATGGGTAGGGCAAAGCAGAGAATCAGAAAAGTGTGAAATATTCAAGTTCATAGACAGTTAGGAAACATCTGGTCCAGACTCACTTTTCTACAGTTGAAGCACCTTGAACTAGAGACCTGCTTAAGGTCCCAAGGCTGGCTGCAGATGGGGTACCTGGCTCAAGTTCATATTACACTACAGCTGTTATTTCCTCTAGTCTGCCATTTTAAAACACTGGCAAACTAAAGGTTAGTCCCAAGTCACAAAGCTGGCAAAAGGTAGAGCCAAGATTCCTACTCCAGACTTCTGATTCTGAAGCCTGTTTCTCAGCTCTACTCGTCTCAGGATCTTCATCTGAGAGAAGCTTAAAAATAGCATCTACTTTATAGGCTTGATGTAAGAATTGCTCAAGTAATATATATGAGGTATATTAACTTCTTAGTATAATTACTGGCATATAATAGGTGCGTAATAAAGGCTGATTGGTATTAGTAGCAGTATTAGTATTAACTTCTATACTAAGACACAACAGGAAAGAACAAGTTAGAAATGAACCCAACATATAAATTGACCTGTTGTTTCAGCTATATAAAAATCCAGGTTCAATCTTAAGAAGCTATGGCAGAATTTCCTCAGGAGGGCTGCCTCAGTGGCCCTGAGAAAGTGGCAATGAGTCGAGGCCTACTCCCTGCTACATCCTGCCCTTTAGGAGGTGCTTAGGATGCATGGGACCAGAAAGTATGCACAGTCCCCATATCCTATAGCACTGAATGCAGAAACACAGGTGTGGCTATGCGTGCCTGTCGTAGGTTTGTTACAGTGCAGGAGCGCAGTGGGGCAGTACACCTGACGCCTGAACCAAAGGCAGCACAACCCACGATGGTCATCCCTAGAGCAGAGCCCTTGGACAGCTGGCCGCACCCACAGGCAAGAGGGTACAGAATAAAACCAACACTGACTGAGTTCTTTCTCCATGCATGTTACCTTGTTTAATTCTCCTAGGGACCCTATGGCACAGAAAAGTTATCCATGTCATACAGGTTAAATTGCAGAGAAGTGTTGTGCTGAAGCACAGAGAAGTTAAGTGGCACGCACAACTTTGCACGGATGCAAATAAAATTGACAGTTCTTGGCCTGTGTCAGTCACACCAGCACCCCACACCCTCCACCTGCATCTCCCATTAGACTCCACCAAAACATACTTCTCCAGCTCTGCCACCTCTCCCCCAACCAAGGAGCGCAGGTGCAAGACAACTACATCAATATTCTTCCATTTGAAGAAGAATAGTCCAGATTATCCAGTTTGTCTTGATCTTAATCCAATGATAAGACAATGATTTCTAGTAAGATTTCATGGTTTCTCTTAAGATGCCAGTCATGACATTCTCCTCGATCTCAACAACTGTCATTTGCTCTGTGCCCTGGGAACCCACAGGCCCGTGGGAGAGTAACCAAGTGTCTTTGCCTTGTCGCCTCACAGGCTGGGGAACAGCACCTTCAAAAACATGCAGCGCAGGCACACAACCCTGAGGGAGAAGGGCCGCCGCCAAGCCATCCGGGGTCCCGCCTACATGTTCAACGAGAAGGGCACCAGCCTGACGCCAGAGGAGGAGCGCTTCCTGGACTCGGCTGAGTATGGCAACATCCCCGTGGTCAGGAAAATGCTGGAGGAGTCTAAGACCCTTAACTTTAACTGCGTGGACTACATGGGGCAAAATGCACTGCAGCTGGCCGTGGGCAATGAGCACCTAGAGGTCACAGAGCTGCTGCTCAAGAAAGAGAACCTGGCACGGGTGGGAGATGCGCTGCTGCTGGCCATCAGCAAGGGCTACGTGCGCATCGTGGAGGCCATCCTCAACCACCCCGCCTTCGCACAGGGCCAGCGCCTGACGCTCAGCCCGCTGGAGCAGGAGCTGCGCGACGACGACTTCTACGCCTATGACGAGGATGGTACGCGCTTCTCCCACGACATCACGCCCATCATCCTGGCCGCCCACTGCCAGGAGTATGAGATCGTGCACATCCTATTACTCAAGGGGGCCCGCATTGAGCGGCCCCACGACTACTTCTGCAAATGCAACGAGTGCACCGAGAAGCAGCGGAAGGACTCCTTCAGCCACTCCCGCTCCCGCATGAACGCCTACAAGGGACTGGCAAGTGCTGCCTACTTGTCCCTGTCCAGTGAAGACCCTGTCCTCACCGCACTGGAGCTAAGCAACGAGTTAGCCAGACTAGCCAACATTGAGACCGAATTCAAGGTAACTCCCCCACTCACCGCCCCACAGGCGGATTGTGCGGTGGGCTCCAGGTGTGTCTAGTAGCCACGTGGGTTGTCTTCTGGTCTAACACAGTGATGGCCTCAGGTCTCCCCGTTCAGGCTCACAGGGAGGAACGCACTTCCTCAACCTGTGTCAGATGTAGACCTGGGGGATATTCGGTCCGTCAGATGGGATATTTGAAACCATATAAATGTGGAGAAGAGGTGACTTAAGCACTAATCCACACTGGAAAAGGCAAGCAGCGCACGGGCAGGATGACGCTGTGGCTCTGGTATAAATGCCTCAGCTCTCCTTCAGGGAGCTCAGGAGGACCTAGGATACCTGTGGCCGCTTCCTAGTCCGAGTCTTAGACTTGATTGTCTCACCTGCATGGTTTTGATGAGTCTTTTTTGTATCTCTCTTCCATCCTAGGCTGTGATGATCCTAGATTCAGTGTCATATCTAATACTAGAAAGATTTGGCTGAAGTCTTTCCCAATTTTGCAAGGTACTGCTTTTGTCCTGCCAAAAACAGATGAGGGGGAGTTCCATGAAAATAAACCTGTCTCTGTAGAGTTGGGCTTGTCACCCCAGTAGATGGACCCAGGGGTGAGCCCAGTAGTTCGGCCACCCTAAGAACACCTGGACCTATCAGGCTGTTCCTGTCCAGCCAAGGGGATGGGGATCCATGTCTAAAGTCCATTATTCAATAATGATCCTGTGCTTTTAATATCCACCGACATCTTTCCTGAAACAGACTTTTGATAACAGTAATAAAGAGCAAACATTTAGTGGCTACTTACATTTAGTACGCCAAGCACACTACTGCCTTACCTATATAATTTTGTATAATACTCATTACCCATTATTGCTACAACCACTATTATCCCAATTTCACAAGCACCCACAGAAGTAGAAAGATATCAAAGCTATTAAACAGCAAAACCATTATTCCTATATAAGCATTTTTACTGCAGAGCCAGCTTCTAGCCATGCCAGGAAATTGCAAGTCGGAGGCCTTGTTTCTGCACTGGGCTTCTCAGTCTCATTTATTTTATCTGAATGATACAGGCATTCTCCGTTGAAGGAGGTGTGACTAGTAGAATAGAAACTACAACTGGGCTCATAATTTCTCACCCCGACATTCAATCAGAGCCTACAATGCCATGGAACATGCAAAAGAGCATCACACGCAGGGCTGACAATGAAGCTGGAGAAAGATGTCAGCTGCAGGAGAAAAGTTCATTGCCCAAGCAAGATGTCTGTGCAAAAACTGGCCGTGCACAGGCCCCAGTTTGGTGATCAAGGATGGATGCCAACCCATAGCAAGGGAGGCCCCTTGGACCACATGGTTCAGGGAGATCCCAGAGGAAGAATCAGAACTGGACAGGGCCTTGCTAAGCAGGAGGAATTAGATCAATGGCAAGAGAGAGGTGGGGGCAAGCAAAGGTGAGGACCAGAGTGGCCCACCGCAGGCAGGCCACCGAGAAGAAGCTCCATGGGACCAGAATAAAGGCCTCCTATAGGGCACACAGGAGAACGCTGAAGAGATGAGTCAGGACAGATCTCAGAGGGCCCCTGCTTGTGAGGCTGAGTATTTTGGATGTTATCCCGTAGGACATGGGGAGCCACTGGAAGTCTGTGATTAGGGGATAAAATGATGAAGATTAAGAGTTTTAGAAACTTGCTAGACTAGCAGGTAAGATGAATTAGAGGATCTGGAGTGTGAGGCACTGGGACTAAAGAAGGGCACAAGTTAGTTGTTCAAGCACAGGGCCTCTCTGTAGGAGAGGGAACACCCACAGCAAAGGACAGAAGAGCCAGGCCTACAGGAAGCTGCAGGACACCACAAGGTGTGACAGGATAAAGATTCCTATAATGAAACCAACTTTATTCCGTCCGTCCCCCCATATTGCACCCATCTACTGAACTGGGGCCACTTCCCTAAATCCTGCATTGTTCATAGCCTCATGCAGAAAAACTGGTGGATGCAGATGGAGAGACGGCCCAAAGCAGCCCCCAAGGAATGTGAGTCATTGCTTGTTCTTCCCTTGTTTCTGTGCAGTAAATGCCACCCACTAGCAATAAGGCCAGTGACATCCCCAGGAAACTTGGGGGACTTCTGCTTGTTCCCTGGGCTTCAGACGGAATCTGCGCAGGTCATGTGAAAGACATGGCTAAGCCAACCAATTTAGATATTTCTTGAAAAAAAAAATTCAAGCAAAAAACGTTTTGGATCAGATTATTTAAATAATCGCACAATTCTCTACTTATCCAGAATCTGGAAATACAACCTTACTAAATACAATGACACTAGACTAACATTTTTAATTACATCTGAGCCATTTGTTTCCTTTACTAAAATCCAGTCTGGCATATTTCAGTGTATATAATATCTAAAAGTGGAAGTTTGTTGAAAGCATGTACTATGATTTTTTATTTAAAAAGTAAATTATGAAAATTATGGACAATTAAGAACACTGCTCATGTGAGGACAAATCCATTCTACAATGCAATGATTTACTCAGAATAAGAGTTAGCCTAAGTACATTTGCTGGCTATTAAATCCCCCTAGTTACCTTTGTTTGAAATAATGTCTTTCAGATTGTCGAAAAATGGCATATTATAAATTAACATAACCATCCTTTTAGAACTTTATTACTTATTCAACTCTCCTCGTATGTGCATTCCTGAAATAATAAATCTTCTCAGAGAAGAGCTTAGCAAGAGGGAAGTAAAATTGTAATAAAAGAATAAAGAGCAAGTGTGCATTGTAAAATGCACTCTTTAGGAGTCTGTTCTGCTTTAAAGGGATCACACGTTGCTGACTGTAGCCAAGTGGAGATTACCCAATGCTGTCAACTGTGTAAAAAAGCTATCAGGTTCTCCCTGGAGATGCCATATACCATCCTCCAGGTCCTCTAAAAAACACTCATTCTAGGAGTGACTCTTACTGTAGACTAGAAAACATTTAAGTGCAAACTCGGAATTCAGTCGCCCAGGCTATGATTTTTGGAGTCATTTTATCACCAGAATAGTCTAGTCATTAGCCAGAAGTACAGCCCATGTCAAGATCTCCAGTAAATTGTGTTGGAACAAGATCCTTGCTAGCAAGCTATTTTTGTGTGGAAGTTATACAGCTGTTGCGGCATTTTCTTACGTTTCTCTTCTTCGTGGGTCTAGAAAAATATTAAAACTCAGTGGGGCTACTGAGACCTTCCTAATCCCCTTCGTGGTGCCCACTAATCTAGTAAACATTTCACAAATACTTGAAAAAGGTAATGAAAGAATCCTAAAAGGAAAATCATTTCAACTGATGAAGCAAGTGCTTACTTTTATCTGTGTTTTAAACTCCTCCTACACGTATGGATTTAATAGAGGGACTGGACAGACATGGCAAAAGGGTGAGGCCCTAAAGGTTATGAAGTGGTTGGGGGGAGAAAACTAACACACATTAAATACCTGAAGTCAATCACATTCTGCATTGTTTGGAACCAAAGACCACCAAGCTCCTGGAGGGCAGAGCATCTTGTTGGTCTTGTCCATAGAACTTCATATGGGGTCTAGGAGCCCTGCCCACAGTGAATTCTGGTTGACTGGTTTACCTGTGCAGGAGACAGAGCAGGGGAAGACTGGCATGGGATGGGCTATTCAGAGGTGTTTCATCCTGATGAAACAGGCTGTCTCTGTGCAGGGGTACTTGGAGTAGCATGGAAAAACAAGGAACATGTTTAAGTCGGTTGCATTACAGCTTCTGCCACCAAGAACGCTGTAAGGTCTCTACCTTTCTGTTGAATTATTCTGCTTGGTTTACTTCACTGATCATCCTGATAATAGTGCTCAGTGTCGCCTTTATTTTGCTGTTGTCTTCCCAGATTCCTCTGCATTCTGTCTATGCATGTTGTTTGTGCAGCTGATGTTTCAAAAGGATGACAGGTGTTAATCTTTCTTTCACTTTAGCTATGTGAACAGCAATGTCTAGCAAGGGCGGGAGGGGCAGAGAAGGAAAGGATGACAACAGAATATTCTAGTGAGTCTTTGGAAAGGAAGGGAACACAGGATGGGGATTGGAGGTACCCTTCTTGTTCTCTGACCTTTGGCTCAAGTTTAAAAGAACCCACTGTTTCTCAGTCAGGGAACTGTGGAAGTCCAACAAACACTGTCTTCGTTATTTAAGATTTTGTCATTCTGACTATTAGCAAGGCTACAACTGAGAATACAAAACACCAGCACAGAGGCTGCTGACTGTGTTTCACTCACAAGCGATTTATTCTTACGGACCACAGAGAAGAGGAGGGGGCAAGACAGCAAAGCTGAGCTGCATCTTGCTTAAGGAGTTGATTTTTCTGTTTGTCAATGGGATGTTAAACACGTGTATTAAGAAAAATAGATAATGAATTATGCATCAGTGTTTGTGTTGCCATTTTAAGACCCATAAAAAAACCTCTCTGGATCTAAAATACCACAAATTAAAAATGTAAATAATGATAAATCAGATCAATTTGCCACCTGCTATGATGTCTAGTAAGATCCTATTGTGGAAGGTAAAGACGTTGAGATGACACTTTGTAATCCGCTTGCAAACTCATCCAAACGGAAGGGGAAAGAGGTGAGGGGAGGAGGACTGACTCTGTGCTGTGGTAGGGGGAGCTCGGGCCACGTCTGCACTCTGGCCACACGGAGCCAGGGGGCCGGGGAGGCTGTACAAAGGCCCACCCTGAGCCTGAGGCGGCACCAAAGGCTAAGTAAGCCCGCTGCCCCCAGCATCCAATGGGAGCGGCTTTTGCACCTGCTTCTCATGCTTTGAATATTTTGAGCATTTCTAAATTTTATAGACCAACACCCTGGGAAAATATATTTCCTTGACGTTTTAAAGTTAGTATAAACAACTGCCTGTTTAACATGCAGGAAATGACTTGAAAATTGCTTCCTTTTCCATTGGGAAAATATTTTTTAAGCTATGAAGGCTGCAGGTCTTAAAGGCAGGTTGTTTCTTTCTAAGACACTGGCAGAAGACTCCTCAAAGCACTCACTTCTGTATCACCCCCAACACCCTTAAGGACCTGACTGTCACCCAAGCCCCCTGCTTGACCACCTGATGATGCAGAATGTAAGCAGAGAAGGATCATGGACGGCAGGCGATGGCATATGATGGAATGGTCCCCCGCTAAGCATGCCCAGGCAGGGTGCAGTCAGAGTGTACATGCCAGTTGTCAGGTGCACCCCGGGGGTAGTTTCATCAGCTTCCGTATCTGAGGGCAAGATCCAGTGACCAGCTTATTTAGGAGAAGGGACACAGGTGACTTCTGCCCATGTTAGCTTTGTCTTTTTCTAGTTTCTACGTAAGTGTCTGAAGGAGCACTTTTGCCAGAGCATTCATTAGTCAGTCATCACAGGAAATGAGCTAATTAATGTGTCCTTTAATGACAGCTTTTCACTGAGTCATAACTACTGCCTCAAGTTAAATGATTTTTCTCTTCCAGGATTTATGCTGTGAGTATCAGCCTCTAAAATACAGGGAGAGAGTGCATGTTGAGTAACAGGTACTCAGGTGTAATACAGGAGGCCACTTCGGGATGAGGACAAGGGCAGGGGACAGGCTCTGCCATGTTTCATTTCCCCAGAACTATGGGTAGAGAGAAAAGAGTTTGACTTTGGAATCAGACTGACTTGGATTCCAGTCTGAGCCCCATCTCCTGACAACCATTCAGTCTTGGGCATCTATTGGTAAGTAACTTTCTTACATGAAACATGGGCAGCACGAGGATAGGTATTAGAATTTAATATGTCTAAAAACAGAGTATTTTGTTTTCCCCATCCAAACACTTGCTCTTACTCTAATCTCTGTAAATGACATCACGATTCAGCCTGTTCTTAAGAGCTTTCTATGCCTCCCCATCCCATTTAACCTCCACAAAGTCCTGGCCCATATTAGCTGCCCTGTAAATAAATAAGTCAGTGAATGAATTAATGATTAATGACCTCCCAGGGTATTGGTGAGGATTAAATGAGATGAAGAACATAAAAGTCTTTGCAAAGAACCTGACACATAATAAGTATAATTCTTCTCCAGAGAGCTCAGTGGGAATCAGCCCACTGGATTTTCAGCACCCCCACAACTTGTCCTCCTGATAAGCACACTTATGGTTCAGCACCTCGTGCATTCAGGGGGGTCTTCCAAATTTCTGCTAAGCTTCCCTACTCTTCCCAGAAGATCCTTCCAGAATGAGGAAAAGTATAAGCTGTACATGTGGCCACAAAGTTAAAAAAAGCCAAGGGAATATTTTCCAATAGGAAAAATGCAGACCACTGAACCTTCGTAAGCCTAGAGTGTTGCTAAAATATTACTATGAAAAGATGAAATGTAGGTGGGAAAGATAGAGCAGCAAGGGAGGGAATGGAGAAAATGGGCAGGCAGAGCTCCTGCCAAATACAGAGGTTTTTTTTAATATCTCCATGGAAAAGATTTCTCACTACACACATACACACACACACACTGGAGAAAAATCATTTCCTATACAAGTGCAACTATCAGTCTGCAGTATCAGAGATGCGGAGAAGGTGGAGACAGCGCTTGAGAACATTAGTCAGTGAGCAGTAGCACAAATTAAATTAAATGGAAATGACAGAGAAGCAGGATTTTTCTCTGGAAAAATGTTACAATGCTATATAAATTCATCATAATAGAAAAATGTTAATCAAATACACTGCACACCCATCAACACAGAGGCATGGGTTTTACTACTAGCAAATTAACTTTCAGAATGAATGTGGAAAATATGTCAGGAGGGTGGGATGGGACTATGGTCTACGGACCTATAGGGTATCAGAACTGGAGGAGCCCTAGTTATAGAGCCATCTAAAAATTCAGCATTCATACATATAAACATACAACAAACATTTACTAAGCCTCTAGTTTGTACCATACTCTGGGCTGGGTGCTGGGATGTAATGATGAATAAGATAGTTTTTCTCTTCAGCACCTTATAGCCTAGTAGAGAAGATAGGCATTCCCCATATAATCATACAAATAAACATAGGTTTACAACCATGCTGAGTGCTGAGCAGTAAAAGGGCACTTTTAAAAGAGCTGACTTTGTGTGTGTGTGTGTGTGTGTGTGTGTGTGTGTGTGTGTGTGTGTGTGTGTGTGTGTGTGTGTGTGTGTGTGTGTTGGCAGCAGGGGGTAGGGGGCATACACACACATTTAAAGATTTCTCAGAGGAGACAATGTTTAACGATACCTGAGAGTATTTCAGAGACAAACAGAGACCAGGGAATAGGGAAGACTGTTCCAGGCCTAGAAACTGCACATGAAATAGCCCAAAGCCAAGAGCAGAAAGAGGCCCATCTCCAGAATCGTGAGCAGCTCCCTCCCTCTTGTGGGGAGTTAAGGGGAGGCAGCAGGTGGAAGAGACACTGAAGAAAAGCATCTCTGCCAGGACATCACTGGAGGCCAGGTTAAGAAGATGGACTTCATTTTAGGGTGAACAGGAACCACTAAAGGTTTCAGCAGGTTAGTGAGTGACTCACATCTGCCATTTAAAAAGATCTACCCTGCCTGCTGTTGGTAATGGATCAGAGGGTACAAGACCGGAAGGAGCTGGATGACTCCGGAGAAAGGGGAGGGCCTCCCAGAGAGGCAGCGAATGGCACGTGCATGCGGAAGGACCAGTGCGTCTCGGCCAGTGGGTGATCTGTAAAAGTCGGGGTACCAGCACAGGCAAGGAGGCCGGCTCGCGACTGTTTCCAGGGCAGGTTTCTTGTCTCTGAGCACCCAGGACCTTGCTTCTTCTCTCCCTGGGGCCTCTCAGTGCTTCCCAGTGGAGGGGCATAGGGAGAAGAAACACCCTCGACCTCGCACACTTGGATTTGAGCCATCCCACCAAAGTACCCACTGCTTGGCACATACCAGGACACAACCAGAGCATGCCCGTGTGGCCTCCAGTCACCCTACCAGGGTGCCCTCTATAGTGAACAACTCAAGACCCCAACCCCTGCCTGCTTCAACTAACTATAGCAGTCCTACCAGGGCACCCCCTAAACACAGCACCCCAGGATACCCTGAAATGTACCCACCTGGGCTCCAGCCAGCCAGCCAAAGCCTACCCAGGGCATGTTCTTACAGTAAGCCATTTCTCCAAATTGGGAGAGGTAGCTGTTTTGTCTATTTCATAGAAACAAAGAAACTAAAAAAATAAAATAAAAAGAGAGACAGAGGACTACCCTCCAAACAAAAGAACAAGACAAAACATCAGAAAAAGAAGTAAACAAAATGGAGTTTAAAAATCTACCTGATACTCAGAACCTCACCCCCCCTGCTTTGAGAGAAATCTTCTGCATCCGTGGATGTCTTGCTGCCCTTGTCTAGCCTGGATTAATACTTAGTCCATAGGCACACACCTGATCATCTGATCATCTACATTTGCCCTCTTACTGCACTAAACTATGTTTTCTACCTTTATCTTGCATCTACCTACCACTTCAGCATTTTATTAAAAATAATAATAATAATAATAATAATAATAATAGGAGAAATGTGGGATCAACATATAAATCAAGTATAAAAATCAAATGAATATTCATATTTGACCTGATTGTTTATAGGTCATATTGCATGATCAAAACCGAAAGTTTCTGTGATGAATGCCCTTGTACTGTTCACCATGTAAGAATTTATTCACTCTGTAAGAACTCGTTCACCATGTAAGAACTTGTTCATTATGCTTCAGAAGATTGGAGACTGACGAGAATTAGGCTTGAGATGGATTAATGATTGTACATTGAGCGTTGACCCCCCTATACTGAATTTTATTGTTGTTAACAACCATTTGATCAATAAATATGAGAGATGCCCTCTCAAAAAAAAAAAATCTACCTGATAAAGAGTTCATAATAATGGTTATAAAGATGCCCACCAGACTTGAGGAGAGAGTGTATAAACTCAGAGAACTTCAACAAAGAGACAATATAAAAAAGAGCCAATCAGAGTTGAAGACTACAATAAAATAAATGAAAAACAGCAAATTAGAGGATGCAGAAGGCACATCAGCAATCTGGAAGACAGAGTAATAGTATTCAAACTGAGCAACAAAAGGAAAACCTCAAAAGAATGAGGATAGGTTAAGGAACCAATAGGAAAACATACAGCAAAAGTAGTACATAGTCACTCGTATAAAAGTTAAAAGACAAAGTAATAAAATCAACTGTGTCTAAAAAATTAGTAAAAGGAACCACAAAATAAAAAGGTGTAAAGTATACCATCATATTCAGAAAACAGAGTATGGAGAATAAAAACGTAGTGCTCTTAGAATGCATTCGAACTTAAGTAAGCATCAACTTAACATAGACTGGTTTATACACAGGATGTCATATGTGAACCTCATGGTAACCACAAACAAAAACCTATAATAGATACACCAAAAATAAAGGGAAAGAAATTTAAGCATAATGTTAAATAAAGTCATAAAATTACAAGGGAAGAGAGCAAAAGAAGAAAGGGACAGTGAAAAAATAATCGAAATACAATTAAAATAGCAATATACCTATCAATAATTTCACTAAATGCAAATAGTACAAATGCTTCAGTGAAAATACAAAGAGTGGTTGAGTGGATAAACACACAAGACCCATCTATAAACTGTCTAAAAAACACTCACTTCAGACCTAAAGACACATACAGACTTAAAGTGAAGGGATGGCAAAGACATTCCATGAAAACAGAATTGAAGGGGAAAAAAAGCTGGGGTAGCACTACTTATATCAGACTTACATAATAGACTTTAAAACAAGGATTGTAACAAGACACAAAGCAGGATATTATATAACAATAAAGGAATCAATCCTGCAAGAAGACAAAATTGTAAATATCTATGCAATTAACACAGGAGCACCTAAATACATAAGGCAAATATTAACAGATGTAAAGGGAGAGACAGCAATACAATAGTAATAGGGGACTTTAACCCCCGACCTACATCAATGGATAGATAATTCAGATAGAAAATCAATTAAGAAACAGCATCTCTGAATGACACACTAGACCAGATGGACTTAACAGATATATACAGAATATTCCATCCAAAACAGCAGAATACACATTCTTTTCAACTGCACATGAAACACTCTCCAGGACAGATCACAATGTTAGGCCACAAAACAAGTCTCAATAAATTTAAGAAGACCGAAATCTCATTAAGCATCTTCTCCTACCACAATGATATAAAACTCAAAATCAATTACAAGAAAGAAAAAAAAAAGACACAAA
This sequence comes from Manis javanica, assembly GCF_040802235.1. NCBI lineage: Eukaryota > Metazoa > Chordata > Mammalia > Pholidota > Manidae > Manis > Manis javanica. The sequence goes on along the minus strand of NC_133169.1, from coordinate 83,911,619 downwards.
CATGGGAGACTAACCAACATGCTATTAAACAACCAATAGGTTGATAGAGAAATCAAAGAGGAAATAAAAAAATACTTGGAGACTAATGAAAATAGAAACACACAGTCTCAAAATCTTTGGAACACAGCAAAAGGGGTTCTAAAAGGGAAGTTTATAGCAATACATGCCTACCTCAGGAAACAAGAAATTCTCAAATAAGCAATCTAATCTTACACCTAAAGGACCAATAAAAACAAGAACAAAGCCCAAAGTTAGTAGAGGAAGGAAATAAGACCAGAGTAGAAATAAATGAAATAGAGACTAAAAATCATAGAAAATATCTGTAAAACTAAGAGCTTGTTCTTTGAAAAGATAAACCAAATTGATAAATACTTAGCCACACACATCAAGAAAAAAAGAGAGTCCAAATAAATATAATCAGAAATGAAATATAAGTTACAACGGACATCACAGAAATACAAAGGATTGTAAGAGATTACTATGAAAAATTATATGGTAACAGAATGGATAACCTAGGAGAAATGGATAAATTCCTAGAAATATAAAATATTCCAAGACTGAAATAGGAAGAAATAGAAAATCAGAGAAGGCCAATTACTAGTGATGAAATTAACTGGTAATCAAAACTCGCCCAGCAAACAAAACTACAATACCAGGTGTCTTCACAGGTGAATTCTACCAAACATTTCAAGAACAATTAACACCTATCCTTCTTAAACTATTCCAAAAAACTGAAGATGAAGGAATACTTCCAAATTAATTCTACAGGGCCAATATTACCCTGATAATGCTGACAAAAACACTACCAAAGATTACAGACTAATATCCTTGCTGAACACAGATGCAAAGATCCTCAACAAACTATTAGCAAATTGAATTCAAAAATACATTAAAAGGATCATTCGCCACAACCAAGTGGGATTTATTCCAGGGATGCAAGAATATTTCAGCATCAAAAAATCAACCCATGTAATACATTAACAAAAGGAAGGATAAAAACCATACAGTCATTTCAATATATGCTGAAAAACTATTGGACAAAATTCAACATCCAGTTATGATAAAAGCTCTCAACAAAGTGGGTACAAAGGGAACATATGTCAACACAATAAAGACCATATATGACAACACCACAGCTACCATCAAACTCAGTGTGAAAAACTGAAAGCTTTTCCTCCAAGATAAGGAAAAAGACAAGGATGTCTTTACCCAGATTAGACAAAATAGATTTTATTTGACATAGTACTGGAAGTCCTAGCCAGAGTAATCAGGAAAAAAAAAAGGAAATAAAAGGCATCAAATTGGTAAGGAAGAAGTAAAACTATCACTATATAAGATGACATGGTATATATATATAGGAAACTTTTGAAGACTCCACCAAAAAACTATTAAAAATAATAAATTCAATAAAGTGGTAAGATATAACTGTTGCATTTCTGTATACTAAAAACAAACTAGAAGAAAGAGAAATTAAGAAAAAAATCCCATCAAAAGGAATAAAATACCTAGGAATAAATTTAACCAAAGAGGTGAAAGACCTGTACTCTGAAAACTATTCCACAATGACACAAATGGAAGGATAGCCCTGCTTAGGGATTGGAAGAATTAATAGTATTTAAATGACCATTTAAGCAATCTACAGATTTCATACAATGCCTATCAAAATACCAATGGAGTTTTTCACAGAACTAGAACAAGTAATTCCAAAATTTGTGTGGAACTACAAAAGATCTGGAATAACCAAGACAATCTTAAGAAAGAAGAACAAAGCTGGAGGTGTCATGCTTCCTGCTTTCAAACTATACTACAAAGCTATAGTAATCAAAACAGTGTGGTACTAGCATAAAAAATAGACACACAAATAAATGGAATAGGATGGAGCCCAGAAATAAACCCACATTTATATGGTCAATTAATACATGACAAAAGAGGCAAGAATATACAATGGGAGAAAAGAGTCTCTTCAGTAAATGGTGTTGGGAAAACCATACAACTACATGTAAAAAAATCAAACTGGACCACTCCTTTACATCATACACAAAAAATAAACTCAAAATGGATTAATGACCTAAATGAAAGACCTGAAACCACAAAACTAAAAGAAAACAAAGGCAGTAAACACTTCAACATCAGCATAAGCAACTTTTATCTGGACACACTCAGGCAAGGGAAACCAAAACAAAAATATACAAGTGGGACTACATTTAACTAGAAAGCTTCTGCATAGCAAGGGAGCAAGGGAAATCATCAACAAAAAGAAATGGCAACCAACTGTATAAGAGAATATATTTGCATATGATATACCTAATAAGGGGCTAATACCCAAAATACATAATTCATTCAACACCAAAAAAAAACCAAAAACCAAGCAACCCAATTAAAAAATGGGCAGAGGACCTGAAAGAACATTTTTCCAAGACACACAGATGGCCAACAGGCACCTGAAGAGATGCTCCACATCACTGATCATCAGGAAAATGCAAATCAGAACCACATGAGGTATCACCTCACACCAGTCAGAATGGCCACCATCCAAAAGACAAGAAATAACAGGTGTTGGCAAGGATGTGGAGAAAAGGGAGCCCTTCTACACTGTTGGTGGGAATGTAAAATTGGTCCAGCCACTATGGAAAGCAGTATAGAAGTTCCTCAAAAAACTAAAAACAGAAATACCATACAACCCAGTAATTCCACTTCTGGGAATTTCCCTGAAGAAAACAAAAATCACTGATTCATAAAGATATATGCACCCCTATGTTTATTGTTGTATTATTTACAATAGCCAAGATATGGAAGCAACTTAAGTGTCCATCAGTAGATGAATTGATAAGGAAGATGTGGTACATATACACAGTGGAATATTATTCAGTCATAAAAAAAAGAAATCCTGCCATTTGCAACAACATGAATGGACCCAGAATGTATTATGCCAAGTGAAGTAAGTCAGGAAGAGAAAGACAAATGCTATATGATTTCACTTATATGTGGATTCCAAAAAAAATAAAACAAATGAACAAAACAGAAATTGACTCAATAGACACTGAGAAGAGACCAGTGTTTGCCATAGGGGAAGGAGGTTGGTGAAATAGGTGAAGGGGATAAAGAGGCACAAAATCTCAATCACAATATAAATTGGTCATGGGATGAAAGTTCAGCATAGAGAATACAGTCAAAACACACTGTAATATCTAAGTTGTCAGACAGTAACTACACTAGCTGGGGTGAGCATTTAATAATGTAGATAACTGCCAAATCGCTGCTGTGTACTTGAAACCAATATAATATTGTGTATCAACTACACTTCAATTTGAAAAAATAATAAATTGACAGGGAAAAAAAAGGGGTCTATATACCAACTTAGTAGTGAAAGGGGAGGGACAAAAAATATCTAAAGGAAAAGAGGGCTTTTAGGAAACACATGTACTTTTAGGGACCCAGATGGAAGGCGTGAGGTTTGTGATGTTTGTTATCATCTGGATGCAGGTGGTCAGTCTCTTTTCTGGCCAGAAACCCCCACCCCACAGGATTATGGCAGCTGCATTTTGGGGGAAGGCTCTGTTAAGAAGTTTTAAAAGAAGCCAAAGAAATTCAGCTGCTGTTTGTTCAGATGTTTTTAGCTTAAAATAATCTTTATGCCATTCTGATGGGCCGAGAGTCCTTAGAGATAATCAATAAAACTAAACCTCTAACAATTCACTGAGTTTGTAATAGAAAACAACTTCTGCAGCCCAGTATTGGGTGAGGGTGGGTCCCAGACCCTGTGTCTTTTCCACACCCCCTTGCCCACAGGAACTGCTCTCAAACTTTTTAATTGTTGTGGGTTTTACAGGTGAGACATGATCACCCAATGCTATTTTAATCTGAATATTTTAAGAGTAAGATTAAACACTTTTTGTTTCTTGTTTGCATTTCTTTTTCTGTGAATTGTCTGTTCCTCTTTTTTTGCTCATTTTGGGTCATTCCTGTTTTAATTTTTGACTTGTAAAAATTTTTTATGAAAAACAAGTCAGCCCTTTGTATTATGTGTTGTGAATATTTTTCAGCTTGGCTTGTTATATCCCTACGGTATGCCTTTCTGAAGGGAAATGTTTATTTTTTGTTTTATTTATTGTTTTATTTGTCAGTCTTTCATTTGTGGTTTCTAAGTTTCATGCCATGCTTGGCAAGGTCTTCCCTATTCGAATATTATTTTTAAAATGCACCTGTGTTTTCTTCTAGTATTGTTAACAGCTTCATCTTGTGTATTTAACTCTTTCATCCATCCAGAAACCATTCTGATTTAAGAAAGACATTCTCTCACCTTCTTAAGAGCAATATCCCTCTGCTCCTTCCAGTTAGTTATCAAGATTTGATTCTGTCTGACAGTCAAAGACTCCCATCTGAAAATATCAAACACAGGAACTTCATGTAATTAAGCGGAATGAAGGCGGCTGCCAGTGGATAGGACTGCATGTTTGCCCATCAAATCCCAGACACATATATTTAAGCCAGAAGTTTTAAAAAGGAAAAGCCAAAAGCCATTCAGTTAATTTCTAAAACTTTTTCTAAAAGGCTTTCTTTTTCAGGCTATGAATCATTTTAATATTGGGTTTTTAGGCTGTAAAATGGTAAAGAGCCATGGTTCTCTTCTGCCATTAGGCTGTAGGGGAGGAAAAATATATTTTTCCCCCTACCCGCCTAGTTTCCCAGCTGGAGCCCTGACAAAAGACAGGTTAACAAGAAAAAAATAGCAGTTTATTAACAGGTGTATTACACACACAGATGGAAGAATTCAGAGACGAGTGAGTCAAAGGAGTCATTGGAAGTTGGGCTTATACAGCATCTTAACAAAAGGAGAATAAAATTTTAGAAAAGTGACAAGAAAAATGAAAAGGATTTTGAGCTTCTGGGGGCATCAAAGTGTTAGAAGGTAAATATGTGGGGGAAACTAATGGTAGCTGGGGGCTAGTTTTAGCAAGGCTTGTTATAAAGACTCCCCTGGTGCTGTCTCTGAACTGAAAAGAGTCGACTAGGGTTTTCTCGGTGACAACTTCTTTCCTTCTTGGTAGAGCGGAGAGCGATGACTCTCTTGACAAACTTACATCCTGCTTTTAGCCAAACGGGAGAGCAGAGAGCCTTTCTTTTATCTTTTTCTTCTTGATTGCCCTCAGCTAAAAATAATCCTTATGTCAAAGTGGCATATTTGGAGGCAGCATATTCTGCTATCCTTCAAGCCCATGAATTATATAAAAAGCTGGCAAATGCCACTGCAGCTTCTGGGTCCAAGGTGGAGGTTCACTTAACACCAATCAAGAGAACTGAGAGAACTGCATTTGATTGCAAAGTGAAAAAAATCTCCATCATTCAGAAATCTCACTTGGCATGGATGAAGGAAGCGTCTCCCTCTCTTTCCCACTTATGAACTATGTGAGCGGTGCTTACCCCAGGCATTACACAGTCAACTCAGTGTAGGAATAAGAAACTGCAATAAACACTCTTTGGACACTCCTGGCATTGGCTTCCTTCCAAAACCTGTGCTCAAACAGGAAGCCATGCACTTTTCCACCAGCTCTCAGTAAAAAAGATCAGGTAGTGTGTTACCATCTGTATGCCTTTGCCAACCCCAAGAGGTCCGGAGAAGTTGGGGAATACAGGCTCTGGTCACAGGAGAAGCAGGATGCTATCAGACCCGGGAAAACTAAGAAAACTAAAGCTGTGTTTCTAGTCCTCAGATTACAATGATGTTAAAATGATTAAGGCTAAAATTTTGTATTATCAATTTTCAACCAGAAAAGCACTCCCCAAATGCTTGGTAGCATGATTATCTTTCATATTATGATCTGTTTCCCATGCCTACAATGTGGAATTAATAATAATGCCCTATTTTTCTGGGCTCCAGAGCAGGCTTGCTAATTATTGATGGATCAATGCTTTGAAAATTAAGAAGGACCACACTGAAATGTTAAGCAATGCTCCTCTCTCTCTCTCTCTCTCTCTCTCTCTCTCACACACACACACACACACACACACACACACACACACACACACACATTCTGGAAATACAACACACTTCACATTTACTAATAATACAGTTGCTTGGTGGGAGTCAGAGCTCATATTTGCATTCTTGGGAACAGTAGCGTGAGTCTGTGGGCCTTTTGCATGATGAAGAATAAAGCTTTACCTGTTGAGTGAATAGCTCTCTCCAGCTTCTCCTATGTACTCTCTGAAACAGTGGTTCAAGAATCATTCTAATGCCAATTTCTCTTCTCCAGTGATTATTAATTGTGCTTAAAGTTTATACTCCAAAAAATTTCCATACTAGCTTCCCATTGCACATCAGAAACTTGTTTTATGTGCTTGAAACTGACATTTTAACATAAATATGGAGATGAGCCCCAGGAAATGTGCAGAAAGAAGAAAAATGCTGAAAAAATTAGGAGCAAAGCTTATCTTCCTAAATGGCATCTCTTCAAGATTACAAATGTAGAGACCAGATTCTGAACATAGTGTTGGACCATTTCCTCATTGAAGCAAGTGTCTGAGGGGCGCTCTCACAGCACTGAGACTTTGAAAATCACTTAAGGGGACCGAATAGCTTGGAGCCCTGGGGTCACACTCTCCACAGGACACAGCTTAAGTCACAGGTGCTATGGCATCATAAAAGGTCCTCTGGGGCACTGCTAGGAGGGGACCTTGACAGGCGAGCCTCTAGACACAGAAAGTGGAAGGAAGAGGCCCAGGGCGCCCGTGAGCTGCCGTGTGACTCTGGCTCGGTCACTGCACTGCCCTGCAGCTCCTCCTCCTCATTCGTGGAGCCAGGCGCTGGGGCTAGTGATCCCTTAAGACCCCGACCTCTCTAGCCTTTCCTGCTTCTCATTTCTTCAGAGCATTTTCATGAACAACATTTAAACTGAGATTTAAGAAGAGATGAGTGAACAGACTGAGTGGTTAAATGACTTCTCAGCAAAGGGTGGTCTTTGTTCTGTGTACCAGATACTGTACCAGGCACTAGGAGTACCAGCATGGATGAGACCCAGGCTCAGTCCTCAAAGCAATGAGAGAGACTGGAGGGTTGAGGGATCATCAGAGCGTAGCAGAGCAGGACGCAACACTGTGAGAACACAGAGAGGAGAGCAGGAACTGCCTGGTGATGTCAGAGAAGACCTCCTGGAAGAAGTGGTATTTTGAAGTGGTTCTTGAAGGATGAGTAGGAGTTTGTTAAATGGACAAGAGAAAGAAAAGCATAAAGGCAGAGGAATGAGCATTTCAGAGGCATGAACGACCCCATGTACTTGGTGAACAGGTGTAACTGGAGGGGACCTGAATTTATAGAAGGAGGCTAATGTTGGTAAGGTATGATAATAAAATGTTTGATTTTATCCTGTAGCTTTTTAACCAAGGGGGTGATGGTTTGGCATCTGGGTAGGACAAGGAACTGCCATCAGCAAATGGCAGGTCTTCAAATGGAGGCTAGTTCAAAAGTCTACACACTAAACTATAAGGACTTGAATTAAAATTGTGACTATGGATACGAGGAGTGGGGATCAGACACAAGAGATACTTTAGATCAGAATCCATGGATTCCGGTAACTAACAGGCAAAGAAAAAGGTGGACCCAGGGTTTCTAGCTCAGGAGGCTGAGTCGATGGGGACTCTACTTTCTAGAACAGAAAGCGTATCAGGTTTGTTTGTTAGATGGAAGACTCACTCACGTTCAGCTTGGGGCTTGCAGAGTTTTAAGTGTCTGCAGGACTTACTGGTGTATAGGACCACTTGGCAGCTGAGTATGTAAATCAGCTCCTGAGAATACAAGTTGGGTTTAGAGGTGAAAACCTGGAAATCATCAGCAAACAGGTGACAGTGGAAGCTGTGCAGAGAAAGGAGATCTTGTCAAAACCTCAATCTTTTTTTATATTTACAAAATAGGTACAGTATAAGACCTACTTCCAAGGATTCTTCAGTCATTCATTAGATAGATTACTTTAAAGCAAAAAAATGGAATCTGCTTTTCTTGATTAGATTTGGACTTATTTAAATCCAATCACTTGCTCATCTTTCCCCATGTCTTCTGGGCTTCTAGAAAGTCACCCCAGTTGTCTGTGCATAAGATAATGAGCCTTTAACAGGCAGCTTGGGCCCTAAGACCATCTTTTAGAGCCAAGTGTCACCTTCTCACTGCTCCCAGATCAGTTCCCTGGTAGCCACACACTAGCACTTAGTTCCTCCTTCGCTTCCTGTAAGTAAAATTCCTGAATCAGAGTATGTGTATGAAGTCATTTTATGCAACGCTTACTAAGTCCTATAATGTGGCATGCCCGGGGCTGGAATACACAAACGAATGAAACTGATTAGTTAGGCATGAAAATGTCAAAAATACAGAGAGCACTTCATCAGGGCTACTGGGCCCTAAGAATTAAATGCAGTGGGGGCCCAAGTATGAAACAGTGGATTTCCCAAGGGACGCCATGAAAGCCATCCTGGAGTTACCTTCAAGCTGGTCTTGAGAAGAGGCAGGGGTTTTTAGAGGCAGCAAAGAGGAGAGTCAGTGCAGGCCTGGGAACACAATGGACAGACTCACCGACGTGAAAAGAATGGAGTAGGCTCCTTTGGTCAGAGACACCACAAGCACTAATTTACTTAACTCAGTTTTGGGTTCTGATTTATAATTAAGCAGGGCTCTATGTTTTTTTAATTGCTACGTTGCCATCTAGTTATTAGCTCCACTTAATCAATAGCATTTTCAGCAATCATAAGCAAATTTTTAAAAATTACTTCTATACATACACTGTGCTAAAATTACTCTTCAACACGATTCTCATCAACATTTACTATTCTGAATCCATAATCAGGTGAGTCATGACATAATCCTCTGCAAGGGTATATTATCTGGTGATGCCAATTCTAAATTAGTGTTTCCCTGAACTGTTTTCACAATATACAGTTAGTACAAATAAGATGCATAGGTCACATTGGCTCTGAACCTCTTGCATCTTCTCCTAATTTGATACTGAAAGAACAAATAGAGTTTTCAGGTCTCAAGTAGAGGAGATGGCAGCCCTGCCAGCACAGCAGCACTGAGGGTGGATGCCCGTCTCCCACACTGAGATTTAAGGGGTCAGCAAACTTGGTCCAAAGGAAAACAGGCAGGCTGAAATACAAGAACACTCAGGTTTTTTTCTGATTATACTGGTAATACATAATTAATGCTCAAAATGAATCCATGTATAAGAAGAAAAGAAAAATTATCTGTCATCCATCAGGTATTGACATGTTAGGGAATTGCCTTCCAGGGTTTAATGTCCCAAGTACGCTACATATTGAACTCCCACTTTGTCTCTGTACCTTAAATCCTGCTGGTATTGAAACTTAAATATTCCCTCAATCCATGTCCATCCCCGCATCCTGACCAGCACAGCACTCGATCGGCTCCCACCTTGAGCCTGCCTCCAGGCCACACTGCACCCCTACACTAAGGCTGTCCTCCACACAGGGCGGGAAGGATTCCACCCAGATACAATCGGCCTGTGCCATTCTTCCCCTTAGGAAGCCCTGGTGGCTCCCCACTGCCTACGGAGTAAGGTCCCAGCACCTTCCTTACCAGGGACACAAAACCCTCCGTGACCCGGCTCCCGCCTGCCCCTCCAGGCCCAGGGTCTTCTGCCATCCTCTGCCTGTCTATGCTCCCCTGTCTATGGAAGAAGAACCATGATACTATGTACGTCCTAGGTTTGTCATGGGAACTGAATGAGCTAAACATGTAAAGCATTCAGGGTGGGACCTGGCACACGGTAAGCAGTCAGTAAAGGGTGATTGCAGTAAGAACGGTGACAGTCATTTGTTTTAATATTGTCTCCCATTATAGTACATATAGGGACCAGCCAATGGCTGCTAAGCAAACCCCACGTGAGCAAGACCGGAAGGCAGGGGAAAGATGGGACTGCTTCTATGGAAGTGAACCATGGGGCTTCCTGAGGGTCCCTCTTTCTCTTTCAATCACACATCCTGCCCGATTTCCTGAGTACAACATGGAATAATAACCCTACAATGAAGCAATGACCTCTGGCGACAGGAGAGGCAGAGAGATGGAGAGACAGAGACAGAGAAAACAGAGAGCACTGGACAGAGGGAAGAGAGCCCTGAAGTCTCCCAAGGAACCCAGGAGTCTGAGAGGTGTGGGGCCGGGGCAGGGCCCCTCAGACCTGCCCGTGCATCCAGCAGAACAGGCAGAAAGCTGAGGCCGGGCTCTTCTGGGAGTTCAGTGAGCAAGGACCACAGAGCAGCTTTAACCTGGGGAAGAATGTGCGGGGTGCACATGGATTTCTCTCTGGATACGTAAGTGCATCCCTGTTTATTTAACTATGAGAAGTAATGTAAAACATCGGATAATGTGCACAACCTATGCACATAACCATGCTACGGCTGAAGCAGCCAATAACCATCACAGTGCACATGTCAGTGAATCCTCGCTCCCCTCCAGCCTTTGCACCTGCCAGGCTGTCTTCCTGGGAGGTCATTCATTCCCTGTTACCTCTCCTCCCCACATCTGCCCCACCCCTGCTAGCTTTACCCAAACTCAGGTCTCAGTTTGTACTCTAACTCCTTTTGGAAGTCCCCCATATCTGTAGCTGGGAGGCGTGTCCAGGGTGCTTACGTCACCTTGTGGTCCTTACCTGGTTATACGTATCATTCCTCAAGGTCAAGGACTGTGCTTTATTTAGAAGTGTATCCCCATGCCTGGCACACGGTGGGCGCTCAAATATACTTGGAGAATTAGTGAATGAAGTTCTTTGAGTTACTCATCTGTTTCCTTGAAAGACAGCCTCTACCTTCTTTAGGCGAGCCTCTGGATCCGTCAGAGGGGACTTGCTGTGAATCAACAAGCAGAGTCACCTATTACCTCTGGGGCCTCACAGTGCCGTGGTGACGGGTTAAGGAGGCCCTTACACTGTTAGCAGCTGCCAACTACGTAAACCAAAAATCAGGTTGGAAACCAGAGTAACCAGCTGGCTCTGAAAGGCAGTGCAGTCACCTGCAGATTCAGGGGACCGGCACCTGTGCCTGCACCTGCACCTGCACCATGAGTAGTCAAGGATCAGCGCCAACCCTGTGCTCTCAGCTTCCTTCCCACTGCCCGTACCTTCCACTTGAGGACTGATCGTGAAGCTGGGCAACCGAAGTCAGCGAGTGATACGTCAGCTTTGCTACAAAAAGCACTTGAAGACTAACACTCAAAAGAGACAAATGTTCCACATTTATACTCTTTGCTAACCTGTAAGCCACAGGTATCACAGCATTGGCTAACAGTTGTCACATATTGTGTTATGTGACTTATATTCACCGTCTTACTGTTTACTCCTTGCAACAACACTATAAAGAGCATCATAATCCGCCAAGTATAGATTAAACTAGAGCGCACAGAGATGTGTTACACACTCAAATCACACAGCAGTATGCAGCAGGATGGGATTTGAACCCAGACACTCTGATTCTAAAGCCCAGGCACTAACCACTCAGTAATCCCCCTCATGCAAAGACTGATCAGGCCTGTGCCAAACAATTCTAACATCACCAACGGCCCACATACAATCATTTTTCCCAAATCCTGAAACTCTTAGGACAGACACCCCATAGAAAAATGTAGGGAGTAAGTCTGGCATAAATAAAGGAAGGCCTGCAAAGAGTGAATAATAAATTCAAGGAGCCAGAGGGTGACTGCCGGCAGAGTCAGGGCCTGGTCTTTAAGAGGGTCACTGGAGCAGGGAGCCTGTCCTGCCCCATCCCACCTGCATGGCAGAACTCTTGATTCTGAGGACCCAGGGGCTGTCCAGATGTCCCTAGAAGAACCAGGGCAAGAAATGCTGGCTACCCACCTTAGATCTGCATTCCTCGATGGGGATTAAATGCCAAAGGATATTTGCTTGTTATGGTCCTTCAAAGCATGGGCGTTATCGATATGGCGCATGTTAATGAAACAATTAAGTGTGTGCATGAAAGCTAAAACATGGATTGAAGCTTTTCAATTTTCATCTGCAATAAGGAGCACCAGGCTCAGGTCCATGTTTAACATCCATTCATTATTTCAGTGATTCCGGTTACAGTTAATAAGGATTCAGCCGTGTGTTAAATCCTATCATTCACTTTTTTCATCCATCAGCTGGATGAGGGGACGTGGAAAAGGGAGTGCTGGGGGGCGGGATGCGGCCTGGGAGTCCTTTCTCAGCTAAGGTACTGAGCATCTGTATGCCCAGCACCGTGCTATGTGCCTCGCTGAGCCCTCACAGTATGATCCGAGGGAGTGTTGTCATCCCTCTTTGCGTCATCGCCACCTCCTAGGTCACCCCTCAGAACCTGTGCTCGAGCCTCCACAAGGCTCACTGTCCTTACTCCCCCTTCTGCACCTTGGAGGCCTCCCCACTTCACACTCAGGACATCATAGTTCCTCCTCAGCAAAGCCCCCCATGTCACTGTCCCCTCCTCCTGCACATCTGTCACCTCCTTGCTCTTCCTAAGGACTGGCTCCCTAAGGACACACCTTCCGCGTAGCTCTCTCAAGTGGGGCTGGTTTTGCTCCACTGGGCATGGAGGAGAGGTCAGGGGGCATGCATCTCCTGCTCTTACCTTGTCATTTCCAGACCTTTCTCCTTCTCTCCTCCCTAAGGACACGCCTCTTGCAGTCAGTTTCATGAGAGGGTATCACCCGTTATCCCTCATCATTGCAGTGTTAGACAGTGGGTCACTCTATCACGCCCCCATGGTTTTAGTTCCTGCTATGTAAGTTCTTGGTACTTTAATATACACACAGATCGTGCTTTTAACACCCTGGCTGTTTTAAGAACTCATTTCCTCCAGTGATCTTCCTTGAGTCACCATGAGCCTATCTGAGCCTATACTTCTCATGATCAATAAATGCAAATTCTTCATAATCTAAGCATCACGGTCACACCCTGACTACTAGCTCAGATTTTTCCGTCTCCCTCTAATACCCCTACTCTATCTATCTTTTGCTTTCCCCCCAGGACCTCTAACTCACTAATCAAACCATCTTTTTCTTAAAGAGGATTTTTTAGAGCAATTTTAGGTTCACAGCACTAATGAGCAGGAAGTACAGGGATTTCCCATATACCCTCTGCTTCCCCATGCAGAGCCTCCCCCATTACCAACATCCCCACCAGAGCGCCCCACTTGGCACAGCTGGTGGCCCTGCACTGATGCATCAGCACCACGCGGGGTCCACGGCCTACATCAGGCTCCACTCCTGGCGATGTGCGTTCTACAGGTTTGGACAAATGTTTGGTGGCATGGATCCACCATTGCACTACCACAGAAAGCAGGTCCACTGCCCCACAAATCCTCTGGGCTGTGACCATTCGTCCCTCCCCACAGCCCACCCTCAATCCCTGGCAATAACCAATCTTTCAACTGTCCCCAGGATTTTGTCTTTTTCAGAATGTCATAGTTGGAATCATACAGTATGTGGCATTTTCACATTGGCTTCTTTCACTTAGTGATATGCATTTATGGTTCCTCTGTCTCTTTTCATGGCTGGATAGCTCGTTTCTTTATAGCCCTGAATAATATTCCATTGTCTGCAAGTACCACTTTATCCATCACCTACTAAAGGACATCTTGGTTGCTTCCAAGTTTGGGCAATTAGGAATAAAGCTGCCATAAACATCCACATGCAGGTTTTTATGTGGACATAGTTTTTGACTCCTTTGTCTAAATACTAAGAGCATGTCTGATGCTTAGTTTTGTAAAAAACTACCAAGTTTATATTTAAAATGGGTTTCTTATAGACAATACACAGTTGGGTCTTGCTTTTCTAAACATGTTCCCACTTTCCTTCTCCCCTGGAAGTCCTACCTCCCCTCATACAAGCCTCAGTTCCAGGGACTATTATCATCTCTCCTTCACATACACCTCAATTCCTTGGCCCCTCTTGTATTCTTTGGCAAAAATAAAATCCTGCTAAATCTAATTCTCTATCTACTCCATGCCAGCACCTAGAAAGGGGAATGTGGTTTTAAAGAATCAACCATGTTAGCTGGTCCTTTTAAATTTCTGACCATAACACTGAAATGGACTCTTACTGTTCTCCAGCAATCATATCTTCCTAATCCATTCCCTCTAAAATCCCCTAAAACTTTTTCAGACCTCCTCTCCTCAAATTCCCATTACCTACTCAATTCTTATTCTCAGCTGATCATTTTTCTTCATATTTCACTTTTTAAAAAATGAAGCATTAGAAAGACAATGTCTACAGATTCCAAACACCAATGCAGGCATCCAGCTACTAGCATCCTCACCCACACACTTGACCTTCTCCTATTACACATACACCGTCTGTGATTCTAATTCATCTCTCCATGTACATACTATTTATATAATCTTCTGTCATATATACTACTAACTACTGGATTAGCAAAATGATCTATGATATCATATGCAATAATCTGCATAATTATCTTCCGGAAAATTCCCATCAACATACAAAATATCATGATTTCCCCAGTCGGGAGGATGGACGGAGAAAGAAAGGGAAGGAGGGAGGGAGGTGGGAGACAGAGGGAAGGGGGAGGGGAGGGAGGTGGGAGACAGAGGGAAGGGGGAGGGGAGGGAGGTGGCAGACAGACGGAAGGGGGAGGGGAGGGAGGTGGCAGACAGAGGGAAGGGGGAGGGGAGGGAGGTGGCAGACGGAAGGGGGAGGGGAGGAAGGTGGCAGACAGGGAAGGGGAGGGGAGGGAGGTGGTAGACAGATGGAAGGGGGAGGGGAGGGAGGTAGGAGACAGAGGGAAGGGGCAGGGGAGGGAGGTGGGAGATAGGGAAGGGGGAGGGGAGGGAGGTGGGAGACAGAGGGAAGGGGGAGGGGAGGGAGGTGGCAGACAGACGGAAGGGGGAGGGGAGGGAGGTGGGAGGTGGTAAACAGACGGAAGGGGGAGGGGAGGGAGGTGGGAGACAGAGGGAAGGGGCAGGGGAGGGAGGTGGGAGATAGGGAAGGGGGAGGGGAGGGAGGTGGCAGACAGACGGAAGGGGGAGGGGAGGGAGGTGGCAGACAGGGAAGGGGAGGGGAGGGGAGGGAGGTGGCAGACAGGGAAGGGGAGGGGAGGGAGGTGGCAGACAGGGAAGGGGAGGGGAGGGAGGTGGCAGACAGGGAAGGGGAGGGGAGGGAGGTGGCAGACAGGGAAGGGGAGGGTCAAGAGAGGAAAAAAAGAAAGCTTCCCTTGACCTTGTATTTCTCATGTCAACTCCTTGTCCATTTCAGCAAGCCCCTTCACACTAAAAATCCTCAGAAGTGCTTCTATATTACTGACCTCCAGTTCATCTCCTCCCAGCCTTTAATCCTCACCAGTCATGCCCCACACTCCCCCATCAGGGTCATCAGTGACCTCCAGGTTGCTAGATCCAGTGGCCGACTCTCAGTCCTCTTCCTTGGGAATACTACTACCAGCATTACAGGGTAACTGTCACCATTTAATGTGAAATACTCAAATTTTTAGAACACTTTTATTCTAAGCTGTTACTGTAATCACTTCTTAAACAAATTCAGCCTAAATGTCAAAAATCAGAAAACCCTCCAGGTTTGCAGCATGCCCGCTTGCGTTGATCATTTCCATTAGCATTTCCTCTGGCGCTTTCTGTAACATTCCTGCCCACGCCTGGGTCTCTGGAGGGACGAAAGGGGGAGTGGACCTGAGGCCCACACCCTTTTTAAGATCTAATTTCTATGGTCTCTGGTGAGGAATGAGTGCTGGTTATCCTGTACTGTGCGGGTGTCTCCACAATATCAGTCTGAGATATTCGTTTAAGTTCTGACCAATCAAAGTAATGAGCTTCATTCTCTCTTCCACTTCGCTTGTCAGTCACTTTGAAAAAGTTTCAGAGTTGGGATTTTTAACCAAACTCAAGCAAACTAATAATTTCCTGAAATTGGTATTGTCAAAACAATGGCTTCCACACCCAAAATTTAAGGTATCAACATACCTGGTTAGATGATCGTGGTTTGTCCTCTGTGACGGAGCCAGAGATTCACCTCATAACAAATTAGTTAGTGAAATTTATGGACAAAGAGGAAAGGGAAGAAATTCTGGACCAGTTGAAAATCAAACAATCTCTGTTAATATCTGTGTTACGCAGAGCTCAAGAAATTAATGGTGGATAAATATTCTAAAAGTAGTTCAACACATTGACCAAATAAAAAGCTCTGAGCCTATAATTTTGGATTGAAAGCCAGCAACATTTTATTCATAGATATTAATACTTTGTAAAAAAAATAATTCAAACCAAAGTGAAAGCTTGTTATTTACCATTTTATTAGTCATACTGGTAAGTGCTTCTACGTTACGTGTTCTTTCAGGATTGTTCAAGTGTAAACAATACACATTTACAGACAACATGCTTGTGTATATAGAAAATTCCAAGTAATCTACAAAGAACAAGAAAGTGATTTTTACCTAGGTCATAGAATATAAAGTCAACTTATAAAAATCTATCATATTTCTAGGGACAGTAATGAACAATTAAAAACCAAACATTTTAAACAGTATTTCCAATAGCTAGAAAAATGAAATACTTGGATATCTTACAAAACATATGTAGAAACTACATTTTGAAAGCTATAAAACACTAAAGAGAAATCAAAGAAGACCCAACTAATGGAGAGGTATACCATGTTCATGGTTTGAAGGATTCAACATAGTTAAGATGTCAGTTCTCCTCAAACTAATCTATAGACTTAACACAATTCCCATAAAAAAATCCAGCAGAATTTCTGGTAGATATGGACAAGCCTCATTCAAAAATGTGTATGAAAAAGGACAGGAAGAAAAAGAGCCAGAAATTTTTGAAAAATAATGGCAGACTTGAAGGACCCAAAGTACTTCATTTTAAGGCTTAATACAAAGCTACAAAAATAAAAAGAGTGGGTAGTAGTGAAATAAAAGATACACAGATCGAGGACACAGAATAGAAAGCACAAAAGCAACCCTATAAAATATGGTTAACAATTTTTAACAACTATAAAAGCAATTCAATGAGAAAGAATACTATTTCAATAAATTAGGCTTGAAACAAATGAACACCATCCATGTGCAGTAAAAGGAATCTTAACTCATACCTTATCCCTCAAATAAAAGATAACACAAAATGATTCATGATATTTAAAAAAGATACACAAAATTCACCTAAATGGAAAACCTAAACTATAAAACTCCTAGAGGAAATCATAGAACATATTTGTGACCTGGAATTAAGAAAAGATTTCCTAGCTATGAACCAAAAGTGTGTAACAAAAGAAATAATGTAAGTTGAATGTCACCAAAATTTAAAACTTTTATTCTTTGAAAGATACTAAGAAAATGAAAATATAAGTCAGAGGCTGAGAGAAAATATTTATAAACCCTATCTTTTATAAAGGAATTATATCCAGAATACATATCAGAACTCTCAAAGCTCAATAATAAGAAAACAGACTGAATATTTTTAACAATGTACAATGAAAAGAAAGGAGAGAAGATGGCAAAGTAAGAGGAGCCTAAGCTAACCCCCTTCCACAGATGCACAAAAGATGCAACTCTACACGGAGCAACTCTCTGAAAACAGCCCAAAACTCAGACTAGCAAAACAGACCTTCCACAGATAAAGATATAAAGTAATGGCACATCAAGGTGAGTAGGACCGGCAGAGACACAATGTAGTCAAGACCCACACCCACTGCATGACCGCCCATAAGGAGGAAAGATATCGCAAATGCAGACAGCCTCTTGGAGGAGCAAGGGGTTCAAGCCCA
Source organism: Manis javanica (assembly GCF_040802235.1). Classification (NCBI taxonomy): domain Eukaryota; kingdom Metazoa; phylum Chordata; class Mammalia; order Pholidota; family Manidae; genus Manis; species Manis javanica. Next base: position 83,893,852 of record NC_133169.1, on the reverse strand, counting down.
ACCTAGAGCATCCCTGCCCTGGGATGACAAGACCCAGACGTTTGGCTTTGAAAATCAGGGGGCTTAATTCCAGGAGAGCCAGGAAACCAAGACACTACTTTTAAAGGGCCCATGCACAAATGAATTTGCTACAAGATCTAACACAGAGACAGCAGTTTGAAAACCTCTTGAGTCATATATGAAGATTTATTGACTAGTTTTATAGCATGTGCTGAAGGGGCAGCAATTGGTAGGAACTTTCTCCAGGAATGGAAGCACTGGCAGGCACCATTTCTATGACCCTCATGCCACCTCGTTGACCCAAAACTGGCAGGTGCCATTTCTGACACTCTCCATCTACCATGCTAGCACCACTCACCTGGCCCTGGCACTCTCCTGCATGCCAACCCTGCTCAACCTGCCCACTCTGGCAGGCACCAGTCCGAAGCAGCTTCTGCCCTGCCACATCCAGTGAGTGGCCTTGGCCAGGATGGTGCCCCCCAAACAAAATGGCTCCTGCCTGGAGTGGAGGGGGGTGGTGTACCATCCTTGCCACCAGTGCAGCACAGCAGTCAAGACCCAGACAACAGGAGGGCACACACACCCCACACAGGACACCCCTGGAGCACCAGGGGTATTGTGCTCCTAGACCCCACAGGACACCTTCTAGGTAAGGCCACTATCTCGAGGCTGGGAGAAACAGCTGATCTACTGAAAAGAACAAAAGACAGAGAGTCAAGCAGAATAAGGAGACCAACAAAAGGACAGGAGAAAACCTCAGAAAAAGAAATGATGAAGTGGAAATAAGCAGCCAGATAGAGTTCAAAGTAATAGTCATAAAGATACCAAATTCAAGATAAAAATGGATAAATACACAATATTATATTGGTTTCAACTATACGACATACTGATTTGACAATTGCCTATATTACTAAATACTCACCCCAACTAGTATAGTTACCATCTGTCAACATAGAAACATGGTACAGAAACACTGACTATATTCTCTATGCTGTACTTTCATCCCCAAAACTAATTTATATGTGATTGAGATTTTGTGCCCTTTATCCCCTTCACCTATTTCACCCATCCCTCTCCAAACCCTCCCCCATGGTAACCACCAGTCACCTCTCAGTATCTATGAGACTGCTGTTGTTTCTGTTCATTTAATTTTGTTTGGTTTGGATTCTACATATAAGTGAAATCATACTGTATTTGTTTTTTTCTGCCTGGTTTATTTCACTTAGCATAATATCCTGTAGGTCTACACATATTGTATATCAGCTATACTTCAATAAAAATATTTTTTAAAACTCATCAAAAGAGAAATCTTCTCACAAAAGAGGAGATGAGAAATTGGCACCACACCCATACAGACACTGTCATAAACTATCATATCCCCCACGCTATTCCCTCAAAGTCTATTTATCAATATTTTCTAAAACTTATGTGCTTTCCCATAAGCAGCCTTTGTCCCTTACTTTCCCCTATTAAGATGGCATATAAGTTCTCATACCTCACTGCTCCACTGGATAGTCACTTCCTCTACATGAAGCCCTTGTGTATGTATGTAAAATTATAAATGAATAAACTTGTAAGCCTTTTCTCCTATTAAAAAAAGAATGGATTAACACAGTGAAATTTTTTAAAAAAGAGAGATAAAAAATATATAAAAAGAACCAATCAAGATTGAAGAATATAATAAATGAAATGAAAAATACACTAAAGGGAATGAATGGCAGATTAGATAATGCAAAAGAGTTAGTCAGTGACCTGGAAAACACCCAAGTAATGGAAATAACCCAAGCTGAACAGCAAAAAGAAAAAGGAATTTTAAATAAAAAAATACAGATAGTTTAAAGGACCTCTTGTGCAACATCAAGTGCACTGACATTCACAATATAGGGATCCCTGAAGGAGAAGAAAGAAAGAGGGAAGAACACTTACTTGAAGAAGTAATAAATGAAAAATTCCCCAGCCTGGGAAGAAAACAGACATCCAGGTCCATAGAGCACAGAAAGTCCCAAACAAGATGAACTCTAAAGAGGTCCTAACCAACACACATAATAATGAAAATGTCAAACATTAAAGAAAAAGAGAGACTCTTAAAAGCAGCAAGAGAAAAGTAACAAATTACATACAAGAGAACATCCATAAGCCTATTAGTGATTTTTCAGAAATTCTGCAAGCCAGAAGGGAGTGCCATGATATAATCAAAGTGCTAAAAGGAAGAAACCTACAACCAAGCAGACTCTACCTGGCAAGGTTATCATTCAGAATTGAAGGGCAGAAAGAAGTTCATCATCACTAAATTTGCAACATTACAAGAAATCTTAAAAGACAATTTTTTATGTGAAAAATAAAATGCCATAACTAGAAGACAGTGAAAGAAAAAAAATCTCACTAGTTAAAGTCAACATACAGAAAAGGCAGTGGATCAAACACATATAATCCTAGTATGAAAGTTAAAAGAGAAAAGTATAACAATCAAATATATCTAGAATAATTAGCTAAGGGGTACACATAATAAAAAGATCTAATTATGACATCAAAAACAAAACATGGGTGAGGGAGAGTAAAAAATATAGTGCTTTTAGAATGTGTTCAAACTTAAGCAACCATCAATTTAAAATAGACTGCTATATACATGTGAACCTCATAGCAACCATAAACCAAAAAAAAAAAAACTGTAGTATGTACCCAAAAAATACAGAGAAAGAAATCCAAGTATAACACTAAAGAAAGTCATCAACTCATGGAAGAAAGCAACAGAAGAAATGAACAGAGAAGAACCTTAGAAGAAAACAGAAAACAATTAACCAAATAACAGTAAGCACATACCTATTAAAATTACTTTAAGTGTAAATGGACTAAATGTTCCAATAAAAAGATACAGAATGCAAGAGTGGATTAAGAAAAACTCATCTATATGCTGCCTACAAGAGACTCAACTTAAGACCTAAAGATATATACAGACTGAAAGTGAAAGGATGAAAAAAGATATTTCATGAAAATAGAAATGAAAAGGAAATGGGAGTAACAATACTTACATCAGACAAAAGAGAATTTAAAACAAAGACTGTAACAAGAAACCAAGAAGGACATTACATAATGATAAAAGGATCAATTAAACAAGAGGATATAACAATTATAAATATTTATGACCCAACACAGGGGCACCTAAATCTATAAAGCAAATATTAACAGACAAAGAGAGAAACTGACAGTAACACAATAACTGTAGGGGCCTTTAACACCCTCCCATTTACATAACTAAGTAGATCAATCCAAGCAAAATAATAAGGAAACAATGGACTTAAATGACACAGATGTACTTAACAGATATATACAAAACTTTTCATCCAAAAAGAGTAAAGTAATACACATTCTTTTATATGCACATGGCACATTCTCCAGGATAGATCACATGTTGAGCCGCAAAACAAATCTCAATAAATTTAAGGTAACTGAAAATAGAAAACATCTTTTCTAAACACAAACAGTATGAAATCAATTAAAAGGGGAAAAAAAGAAAAGAAACAACCCAAACTGTGGAGAATAAAAAACATGCTATTAAACAACAAAAAGTCAAAGAGAAAATAAACTAGTTTGAGGCAACAAAAAATGAAAACACAATGTTCCAAAATCTATGGGACAGAGCAAAAGCAGTTCTAAGAGAAAAGTTTTATACAGACCTACCTCCAGGAAAAAGAAATATCTCAAAAAAATAATATAACTAACATTACATGTAGAGGAACTAGAAAAGGAAAAACAAAGTACAAGTTAGTAGAAGAAAGGAAACAATAAAGATCAGGGTGGAAACAATGAAACACAGACTAAAAAAAATACAAAGATCAATGAAACTAAGACTTGGTTCTTTGAAAAGATAACAAAAATTGAAAACCTTGAGCCAGACACATTGAAAAAAAAGGGAGCAAGCCCAAATGAATAAAATCAAAAATGGAACAGGTGATATTACAACTGACTTTGTAGAAATGCAAAGAATTTTGAGAGACTACTATGAACATTTATATGTTAACAGATTGGACAACCTAGAAGAAATGAATAAATTCCTAGAAACACACAATCTTCCAAGACTAAACCAGGAAGAAACAGAAAATCTGAACAGACCAAATACTAGTAATAAAACTGCATCATAATTTTTAAAGACCTCCCAAATACAAAAATAAAACAGACACATGTCCAGGTGAATTCTACCAAATATTTAAAGAATAATTAATACCTATACTTCTGAAACTATTTTTAAAAAATAAATAAAATTCATTCTATAAGGCAGCATTGTATTGATACCAAAACCAAACAAAGACACTACTAAAAAGAAAAAGAAAATTACAGATCAATTTACCTGATGAACACAGATGAGACAATCCTAAACAAAATATTAGCAAACCAAATGCAAAAAATATATTAAAAGGATCATTCACTATGACCAAGTGGGATTTATTCCAGGGATGCAAGGATGGTTCGATATTCACAAATCAATTGATGTGACACACCACGTTAACAAAAGGAAGGATAAAAACTATATGATTATCTCAATAGAGCCAGAAAAATATGACAAAATTCAACATCCATCTGTGATAAAAACTCTCAACAAAGTGGGTGCAGAGGGAATATACCTCAACATAATAAAGTGCACATATGAAAACACCACACCTACCATCATACAGCTGGAAGCTTTTCCTCAACAGAAGTAAGACAAGGTAGCCCACTCTCACCACTTTTATTCAACATAGTACTGTAAGTCCTAGCCATAGCAATCAGATGAGAAAGAGATAAAATGCACTCCAAATTGACAAGAAGCAAAATTGTCACTATTTGCAAATGACATACTATATATAGAAAACTCTAAAGACTCCACCAAAAAAACTATTACAGCCAATAAATTAATTCAGCAAAAGTTGCAGGACATTTAGTAAGTAAATATCTTGTGTTTCTCTATACTAATAACAAATTAATAGAAAGGAATTAAGAAAATAATCCCATTTATAATTGCATCACAAACTCTTATGAAGGTTTCACAAGAAAACAATGTGGTTACTACATTCACCCTTATTATCGAGTCCCCTCCCATACCCATTACAGTCACTGTCCATCAGCGTAGTAAGATGCCACAATCTCCCCACTTGTCTTCTCTGAGCTACACTGTCTTCCCTGTGACCCCACACACACTATGTGAACTGATCATGATACCCCACAATCCCCTTCTCCCTCCTTCCCCACCCACCCTCCCACACACACCCCCTTTGGTAACCACTAGTCCCTTCTTGGAGTCTGTGAGTCTGCTGCTATTTTTGTTCCTTTAGTTTTGCTTCATTGTTATACTCCACAAATGAGGGAAATCATTTGGTATTTTGTCCTTCTCTGCCTGACTCATCTCACTGAGCATAATACCCTCTAGCTCTATCCATGTTGTTGCAAATGGTAAGATTTATTTCTTTCTTATGACTGAATAGTATTCCATTGTGTATATGTACCACCTCTTCTTTATCCATTCATTTACTGATGGACACTTAGGTTGCTTCCATATCTTGGCTATTGTAAATAGTACTGCAATAAACATAGGGGTGCATATGTCTTTTTGAATCTGAGAAGTTGTTTTCTTTGAGTAAATTCCTAGGAGTGGAGTGGAATGCCTGCATCAAATGGTATTTCTATTTTTAGTTTTTTGAGGGATCTCGATATTGTTTTCCACAATGGTTGAACTAGTTTACATTCCCACCAGCAGTGTAGGAGGGCTCCCCTTTCTTCACATTCTCTCCAGCATTTGTTGTTCCTAGTCTTTTGGATGTTGGCCATCCTAACTGGTGTGAGGTGATATCGAATTGTGGTTTTAATTTTCATTTCCCTGATAATTAGCGATGCAGAGCATCTTTTCATGTGGCTGTTGGCCATCTGAATTTTTTCTTTGGAGAAGTGTCTGTTCATATCCTCCACCCATTTTTTAATAGGGTTATTTGCCTTTGGGTGTTGAGGCATTGTGAGTTCTTTAAATATTTTGGAACTAGGAATAAATTTAATGAAAGAGGTAAAAGACCTATACCCTGAAAACTATAAGACATTGATTAAAAACTGAAGATGATACAAATAAACAGAAAGATATATAATGTTCATGGATTGGAAGAATTAATATTGTTAAAATGTCCATACTACCCAACCCAATGCAATCTTCAGATCTAGTGAAATCCCTATCAAGTTACCAATCACATTTTTCACAGCCAGAACAAATAATCCTAAAATTTGTAAGGAACCACAAAAGACCAAATAATAGCCAAAGCAATCTTGAAAAAGAACAAAGCTGGAGGTATTACACTCCCATATTTCAAACTATATTACAAATACAAAGTAATCAAAACAGTATGGTACCGACACAAAAACAGACACGCAGATCAGTGGAATAGAGAACCCAGACAGACCCACACATACATGCTCAAATAATCTACAGCAAAGGAAGTAAGAATATACAATAGGGAAAAGAAAGTCTCTTCCATAAATGGTGTAGGGAAAATGGGACAGCTACATGCAAAGGAATGAAACTGGGCCTCCTTTTTAGATCATATATAAAAATTAACTTGAAATTGATCTAAGACCTGAAACCACAAAACTCCTAAAAGATAACATGGCAGCAAACTCTTGGACATCAATCTTAGCAATATTTTTCTGGGTCTGTGTCCTTGGGCAAGGGCAACAAAAGCAAAAATAAATAGATGGGACTACACCAAACTAAAAAGTTTCTGCACACTAAAAGAAACCATCAACAAACTTTTTAACAAAAATGAAAAGGCAACCTACTGAATGGGAGGAGATAATTGCAAGTGATATGTCTGATAAGGGGTTTAATATCAAAATATATAACGAACTCATAAAACTCAACACCAAAACAAACAAACAAACATTGATTTAAAAGTGGGCAGAGAACTTGAATAGATATGTTTCCAAAGAAGACAAACAGATGGCCAACAGGTACATGAAAAGATGCTCAACATCACTAATCATCAGGGAAATGCAAATTAAAACCACAATGAGATATCACCTCTCACATGTTAAAATAGCCAGTAGCAAAAACACAAGAGATAACAAGTGTTGGTGAGGATGCGAAGAAAAGGGAACCCCATGCACTGTTGGTAGGAATGCAAATTGGTAAAACCACAGCAGAAAACAGTATTGAGGTTCCTCAAAAATTATAAATAGAAACACCATGATCCAGAAATTCTTTTGATATTTATTCCAAGAAAATGAAAACACTAATTTGAGAAAACTTATGTTCATTATGTTTTCACTAAATGCATGCTTATGTTCACTAAAAAATATTTAGTACATATACACAACAGAATATTACTCAGCCATAAAAAAAGAATGAGGTCTTGCCATTTGCAACTAAACAGAAGGACCCAGAAGGTATTATGCTAAGTGACATAAGTTAAGGAATGACAAATGCCTTGTATAACTTCGTTATACATGGAATCTAAAAAACATAAAAACAAAAAAACATAACAATTAAATATACAGAGAACTGATGGTTACTAGAGTAGAGGGGTGTGGGCGAATGGGTGAAATAGGTGACAGGGATTAAGAGTACAAATGTCCAGTTATGAAATAAATAAGCCACAGGGATATAAAGAACAGCATAGGGAATACAGTCCAAAGTATTATAATAACTCTGTATGGTGACAGATGGAAACTAGACTCAGGTGATCATTTTGCAATGTACATAAATGTTGAATCACTATATTGTACATCTGAAACTAATATAATAAACAAAAGATGTGAAAAGAAACTGTATTAGAAAGGTAGCAAATAAGCACATAAGAAGATGCTCAACATCATTAGCCATTAGGGGATACAAATTAAAACCACAAGAGATACCACCACAGAGAAAATAAACTGACCATACCAAATTGATAAGAATATGGAGCATAGAACTCTCATATACTGGTGGTAATATAAATTACACAACCATTTCAGAAAATGATTGCCAGTCATGGTAAATTAAACATATATTTAACCATGTAGCCAGTAATCCCTCTCCTAGATATTTACCATAAAGAATTAAAAATTTCACTCAAGAACTTGTACATGAATGTGTTTATAGAAGCTCTATTCATAATTGCCAAAAACTAGGAGCAACCAAATGTCCTTTTATGAGTGATTATGAACTGATGTGTGCATGAAATGGATGTGAACTAAAAAGAAATTTACTAGTGATACATACAACAACATGGATGAATCTCAGGGGAATTATACTGAGTAAAAGCAGCCAGTCTCTAAAGGTTATATACTACACAATTTCATTTACATTTTATTCTGGAAAAGGCAAAAGTCTAGTGCCTCTTTGTTTCATGCTCAGCACAGCCACAGCTCATGGTCCCAAGAAGCACTACAGCATGCAGTGGCTTCAAAGCATTCATCTGGACAAAATAACTGGTGCACTTGCTCTTCATCCATTCACCAGTCCCCAGAAGCTAAGAATGGCTTCCCTTTGTCTCTTTAAGAACACACTTGAGTATGCCCTCAGAGGAGATTAAAGAATATCTGCCTATCACCGTTCTATCTGCCTATCACCGTTCATTGAGATAAATGGCAAGGTGATAAGGACTTACATTGCTGGTTTTGTAAATGTCATCAGCACTGAAAAGACGAGAACTTCCATCTGCCTATGAGGCCAAGGGTCAACTTTGTCGTTCATTGTATTACTCCTAAGGAGGTCAAACGTAAGCGGTACAAAATGAGAAAGATCTCCATGAACACAAAAGAAATCTCTTCTCTGGTGATACTATCCACTCCCCTGACCTCATCAAGGGGAACATCATCATTCAGACTGACCTGGAAACAGACAAGATTAGAAATTTAATCAAGATTTAATCAAGATTACAGATTTCAACACTGCTAACCTATGTACAGTGACTAGAGGTGCGAACCTGGGAAGGACTGGTGTGATGAAGGACTAGAGATAAAGAGCAGGGAACAGATGCAGGGCATACTTTTGATATATAGATTAGCTATGGAGTGAAAGAGAAAGAAGAATCAAGCTCCCCATATTTTGTGTTCTCCTCCCCTTGGGCCAGTCTTGCTTCTACTCCAGTGATTGAAAATCAAAAAGGGCAGGAGGTCACGAATTTGAAATCAATGGTCAAATGAGGTGGTAACAATAACAAAACTGCTTTAGTTTTGGTATCTAATTTTATTTAGTTTTTATTTGTTATCTGTGCTATTTATTAACTATACATCATCTTACATCATCTTGATATTGATTTTCAAAATGATTTTATATATATATGTGTGTGTATGTTATTACAGATTAAAAACTGAGGTGCAAAAGAGTGAAATGGCTTGCTCTATTTCTAACTACTCAGTAATAAAATAAGAGTTAAAACTCCAGATCCTTCCAGCTTCAAAACCTATGCCCCACTCTACTACAGAATCTATTGGGTATTCAAATATCCAGCCCACCCTCTACTTCCCCAAGTTAGTTGAAAGTCAGCCCCAGTTGTGCCTCTGATTTTACAACATGCTAAGCAGAAGGAAACATCCTGCTCACTGAGGGGCAACAAGGTGAGAGGGAGGAGAACAGGATTTGAATCAGACTGAGTTGTTTTGAATCTTGGTTCTATTATTTAGTAATTATGTCGTCTTAGACAAGTACACTGTTCTGACTGATTGAACAAGTACTTATTAAGTGCCCATCATGTTCCAAGAACTGTTCTAGACCCATACGATATAGCTGTGAACAAAACAGCAAAGATTCCTGCCCTCAAGAAGCTTGCATTCTAGAGGAGGCCACAGATAATAAACATAATAAAGAGGTAATATACATAGTATGTCATGTGGCCACAGTACTATGAAGAAAACAAGTTTTTAAAAATATTAAAGGAAGGCTTCTGAGAAAGTGACACTTGAGCAAAGACTTGAAGGAGTTGATCAAGTGGTTCATGTAAATCCCTGGGGGAGGAGTTATACAAAGAGAACAGACAGTACAAAGTTCTGGTCCATGCCAAGTGTGAACAGCAGGGGGTTAGAGAGGCTGGAGCAGACTGAGGGAGGGAGAGAACCACAGGAAGGAAAAGCAGGGAGAGAGCGAGAGGCGACGGAACACATATCCTCGTAGGGCAGCGTAATGACTCCTCTTACTTTGAGTGGATGGGGAGCCATCGGAGGGTTTGAGCAGAACAGCGCCATGATCTGACTATTTGTTCTAAGTATCCCTCCAACTGATGTATAGAGAATACACCATAGGGGACCAGGACAGAATCAGGGAGACCAGTCAGAGGAGTCTCTTGGGTTAGTCCAACCAAGAGATGTCAATGGTTTGGACCAAGGTTGAAACAGAATTGGTGAAAAGAGATCAGATTATGTATGTATTTGGAAGGTAGAGCTTGCAGCATCCGCCACTGAATTACATGCCATGTGTAAGAGGAAGAGCGGCACCAAGGATAAATCTAAGATTTTTTTTTGTCCTGAAAAACAGAAAGGGTAGGGAAAGCTAGGTAAGGTAGAAAAGACTAAATCCAGGTTAGTTTTGTTAAGTATCCAAATGGAAATATCAAGTTGTTAACTGGATATATGAGTTAGCTTCAGGAGAGAAGTCTGGGCTTAAGATGTAAATTTTGGAGTCATCAGCATATGGGTGGCATGTGAATTCTAGATAAGATCACTAAGGCAATGACTATAAGTAAATAAAACGAGAATTCAAAGGACTGGGCACATCTTTAGGGCATTCCAAATTAAAATATCAGGGAGATGAGAGTGAACCAACAAAGAATGCAAAAAGGAGTCATTTCAGAAGAAAAAACACAGACTAGGTTATGCTGGAAGCCAAGTAAAGAATGTGTATTACAAGTAATCAGCTACTTCAAAGCACTTGGCAGTCATTTAAGATGAGGACTGAGAACCCAATCACTGTATTTAGCGACATGAAAGTCACTTGTTGACCTTGATAAGGACAGTCTCAGTGGAGGCAGAGGGTAAGTCTTATTGAACTGTGCAAGAATGCAACAAGTGCAATTGGAAACAATGGGTGTAGACAACTCTATTGAGGAGCTTCGCTATAAAATGAACAGAAAGTTGGAGTAATAAATGGAGAGGGAAGTGGGGTCAAGATAAAACCCTTTTTACCTCTGTAAGACAAAAGAGTAGCAGCATGTTTGTTTACTAAGTCAGTAGGGAAAGAGAAATTGACAATGCAGATGAAAGAAAGGAAGACTGCAGAGCCATGTCCCTGCCCATCACCCATAAGGAGCTGGTATCCAGCACCCACCCGGCAGAGTTGGCCTTAGATAGGAGCAGGGGCAGTTCATCTGTAGTAAGAAGAAGGGAAACAAAGTCCGTGAGCACAGATGCATGTAGGTAGGAGAAGTGGTAGTATGAGTATGTGGACCTCGTTTTCTGATGACTATATTATCCAAACAAAATAGGAAACAAGGTCCTCATCTGAAAGTTAGGAGGTGGAGATGTTACAAGAGTGAGGTTAGAAGGAATGAAACGCTTTCTTAGGAGAGAGGGAGAATGAGTTGCCCAAGAGCAATAGGGACTACTTGCCGGCAGAGGTGGTGTGTTTACACATGCGTGGTCAGGGCAGTTGTGTTTGTTCCAGCACATTCACTGCACAGAGGCAGGAGCAGAGCAGTGGAGTTGGATTCAACCAAGGTCAGGCTTCTACCCAGTGACGAGGATGAAATAAGAGCAAGAGGGGTATGTGCAGGGACAACTGTAATGACTGTCCAGGAAATACAAGCTCTGCAAGGAGGGAGATAAGGACCTGAGGGGGATGAATACCAATGAAAAGATGGTATGGCCTATGGCTTGTAGGTCTGGTGGAATCAAAAGATTGCTGGAGTTGGGGTCCCAGAGGAAGTAGCTGGCCATATAGGAGGGGGTGGTCAGAGAGGAAAACGTGAGGGTACAGCTGGGGCATTGCTGCAGTTATTGGGAATAGCCAAAGGAATGAGTGGCTCAGTTAAGAGTTGAGGATAAAGCATTGGAAAAGATGTTGTCAAGGAAATGAGAGGGCAGGCGAATGGGAGGGTCACCTTCCTGGCTACTGAAAGCACCAAGAATAGCAGCAGCAGCAATGCTGGGAGAGTGACAGTGAGACAGGAGCTAAAACCTTCATGAAAGGTCAGAGTGACCCAGAGACGATATAAGCGCTAATATAAGGAAAAGTGGATTTGGCCCGTTTGTTTACCTCTCTGAATCTCTGCTTCCTCATTTGTAAAATGGAAGTGCTGACAGCCCTTCCATCATGAGGTTTTATAAGGACCAGTGAGATGACGCAAGTAGGACATCTGTCGCCCATTGGGACTGGCAGACTTTACTGTGCAGGATATTAAATTATTTAGGTCTTGGGTATGTGCCTCATCTGCCTCCAACTCCAAAATTAAGGAGTGTGGCCTGGAAGGCTCACTGAGCTCAGGGTTAACCCACTAAATCACAATCACCATAATTCCCTAGAGATGCTCTCCAATGGCTTTCTCTTAGGCCTGGGCCTGGCCATGACCCTCCCACCTGGAGCTATCCTATCCATGTCATCTCCCTCTTCCTCGCACGCCTGGGTTCTGTCTGTCTCTCACAGCCATTTGCAGATACCAGGCTTCTTATCTTCCAGCCTGTGTCTAATGCAGAAGGCAAAAGGCACATCACCTGCTCTGGCTGCTCCAGTATGTCTCCCTTTTTATGTCCAGGCTAGCTGGGAGAGCCCAAGGAAGCAGAAGTCTCTAATGAAATGGTACTCTGTGTTCTGTGCTGAGCCCACAAATGTGCAAAGGCTCTGGGGCAGCACAGGCTGACTTACAACTAGGATACGGAGCTCGGGCCAAGGGCTGGGTTAGACCTTTCCATTTCTTTTCTGTATCCATCCATGCATCAACTCTAAGCGCAAGTTTCCACCGTGAGATGAGGTCTTATCTAGCTAACAGGGAACTGCCTGTTCTACCAGGAACAGGCAATAATATTCAGAGACTCCTCGTTCTGAAAGAGACACAATAGCGTTGATGGAAAGGGGGCAGAGACTCAGGGAACCCGAGCTGCAGCAGCACGACTGCCAGAGTTGAATGGGTCCATGTAATGAGGTGACCTTCCTTGTTCATTTTGCTGAGCCCAGTGTCCCTTGAGACTCCCACCCCAGCTCATCAGGGCTCTGGGAGTATCTTAGCTGGGATTAGCTACAAGCAAGTTTTACTTCGCATTACTCTGGTGCAACCCTGAGGGCGGGTCCCTAGCCTCCTCTACCCCCACACTACTCAGAGGTCACGTCTGCCTTGTTCATGGCTAATTTTTCATTGCCTGGGACACAGTAAGTAGGAAGTGGGGGAGGAAGGGAAGAAGGAAAGGGGAAAGGAGAAGAGAAGGGTAGGGAAGGGAAGGAAGGAAGGAATAGAGGGATGATGGGATTGTGTGTGTGCATGTGTGTGAGGATGGAGGAACACAAGAACACAGCTATTCATGTCACCAACTAGCTCTGCGCTAGGTGCCAAAACCTAGAACACTCCAAGTATCTTCACTGAATCGATCTCCATGAAAAACTGCTTGAACTGAGCAGTTGTTTTTCTACCCAGCCTGTCCCTTCTCTCCCTAAATTATACATAAAAATGAAGGGTGGCCGCTCTTGTCTCAAAATATTTTCTTGATCCTTTTCCTTTGCCTACCAAACAAACATTGACTTGCCTCTTTCTCTAATGCAAAGTGTCACCTTGAGGCAGCACTGCTGGAAGGAGACAAGAATCATTAATTCAGAAAAATGGCTAAGCGGTGACAGCTTGCCATGCTCCCACCTATTTGCTGAGGAATCCAGGTTCTGGAAAAGCAAACCTGCGTTCCTATTGACCAACCACTATTCACGAGTCTGAGGGCTACTGACATTAACACTGAAAGTGACATTTGGCTCTTGTGTCTTTTCTGAATAGACTCATTTCAACTAAGAGACCAAGAAGGAAGCCTCCAGGAGAAAATATTTTGGGGGAGGAGTGGTGTGAGGATGACATGAAACATTCTTTGTGGATATTCCGGATCCTTATCTGGAATTGCAGCAGTCTGTATGAGGGAGAGAGAAGCTGGCATGTTACTAGGGAAGAAGTCAACCTCTCAAAGAGAATTCATAAAGGTATGCTTAGGGAAGAGGAGAGAGAACTCCTGAGCAACTCATGAAAAAACAAAACAAAAGGTCAAGGTCTAAAAATGTTTATTCAACAGGCAAGTAATTTAAGGAGCCATGATTTGCTGTACAAAAGAATTTGTGGTAAGATTTAAATTACATTTGATTTTTAAATTTATAATTGATAAGCAGATTTTCTGGCACATTAAAAGAAAGCACACCTGTAGACAGTTTTTTACAATTTTAGCATATCAGCCGTATCCCTCCAGTAAACTTCCTGTGTAGAGCAGTTACCGTTAGAGATTGGTGATAAACGAGTGACGTGTTACTTCCGCCAGCCTTTGAAGTTCATATCCTTACCACTCCTATCTCAGAACTGGGTAGGGAGAACTGCCGCTTTGAAAGAGCTTAGGATGGCCTTGGCAGAATCACTTGGAGAACAAGGTCTTTTGAAGACAGACTGCTTAGCCTCATCACAGGAATTATGAGTCATTAAATCTGCCACAGGGCCCAGGAACCTGCCGTTTGAGCACACACCCAGGGTGATTTTGAGGCAGATGGCCTGTGGAGAACATCTTGACTAATCCTGGCTCAGGGAAGATATTCTTTGGCTTGTGTGTCAAGAGGAATTTCCCTGCCTTCTGGACCCGCACGTCCCCTAGTTCCAATACTCTCCATAAGCTCATGCTTAATGGACAGGTTCTGGCTGACAATGCAGTGCTGGGCAGTATGATCTGTGAGGCTCATTGTGACACACCCTGGTTTCTTTTTATTCTGTCAGAACGATTACAGGAAGTTATCTATGCAATGCAAGGATTTTGTGGTGGGAGTGCTGGACCTGTGCCGAGACACCGAAGAGGTGGAAGCGATTTTAAATGGTGATGTGAACTTCCAAGTCTTGTCTGACCACCACCGACCGAGTCTGAGCCGGATCAAACTTGCCATTAAATATGAAGTCAAGAAGGTAAGCTTCCCTGCCCCTCCCGGCCTTTCTGCATCACAGAACCACTGGCCTAGCTTTGTGCGCGTGCATATTTTATGTTCCCACAAGATGACAGCGACAGCACCAACTGCCCGACTTCTCTGTAGACGGGGAACGGCCAGCCTGCAGGACAGCTCAGAGCCCCTCCCCCACCCCACCCCCTCCTGCCCCAGCCCACAGGGAGAGAGAGGGGAGAGACAGAGACAGAAAGAGACAGACAGAGACAGACGGGGTGGGCAGTGCTGATTATCACTGATAGTCGTTCCACGGACAGGCTTTGAGCCTGGAGGCCAAGAGGGGATGTTCAGCCTCCAAACCACTGGCGGGGACAATGTCACTCACAGTCAATGCTCCCATTGGTTGGAAGGCCGATTCCCCAAGTTTTCATGAGAAACATATTACTCAAGTCTTTCAGCACCATCTACTGAGCTTCCTCTGTGCTTGGGGACTTGGGTAGAAAACGTTTTAGTGTAGGGGCTTCGTGGAATCCATGCTTCTGGGAAGCTTAGAGGAATTTCACTCCCCAGGACTATGAAAGTCCTCAGCAGGAAGCTCGAACAGACTTCCACAAGAGTAAGCTTGTCCCACCTCATCCATCAACCTCAAGGTTTCTTTAATGGCCACTGGCACCCAGTAGCCCTCAAATCCACAGTGACTGGTCAGACTGAGGTCCTAAGGAGCACAACTCAATTACGTTTCACTTTGGAAGTAATCTAGCGTCCGTCTTCAGCATCTGCTCTTAGGTTAGATGATGTCATTCATTCTGATAAAAACTGCAGAGCTCCAAAGATACATGTGTTTAAATAGCAATGTGCTTTCCATATAAGCAAGATGGCTGATCAATCTTTAAGGATTCTTCCCCCAATTATTAGACAGGGTCAGTACTGTGGGTATTTTCGATGCCCCTGAATTGGCCTCTGGGCATTTTTCCTCTTGCCTGATTATCTTAATACGTGTGCAGTGAACTCTCTTTTAAGAAATCACATTTAACTCGAGAGCTCCCAAGTTTGATAAAATCTTCCCTGTCCTTTTACTTTTAATAATAATCAAAAACTCTAAGAAAAAATATCTTTTTTTAAAGACTCTGAGTCCCAAAGATAAAAATGGTAAATCATGAGAAAGGTGGCCTTAGATTCATATTCCAAAACATAGTGTTATGAGAAGGGAGTAGTCAGACTGCAATTTCAAGAACAATCCTGTTTTCTTAGCTCAGACACGAACTCCTTTCTCAGCCCGCCGCAAGAGCTCCCTAGGCTGCTCATCAAAGCATAGCAACCCCTTCCAGAAGCTGAGACACCCACGGCTTTGGAGTTTAAACAAACCCTGCTGTGGAGACCACTTGGCAATGGTAAAGATGAGCTTGAGTTTCCAGAACCAAAAGCATTTCCTTCTTTCCCCAAGCCATCGCAGCCTCCTGCCTCCCAGCGTGGGGGAAGACAGCACAGTGTGAAAGGTGAAGACGTGTCATCTTCAAAGAACAGGGCATGTTTGGCATTTGCAAATTTACATTCACGGCTTTGGCTGTTCATGAGCAATTCCAACAGCCCGTGAAACACAAGCATTTATCAGTTTACACAAACATTAATCTAAATCTCTTAGCCAAACTACCTTTCAGGGTAGACCAGATAGTCCAGATGTCTGCCCACCACCTCACAGCTCCATGTTCCCTCTCACTGTCAGCTACCAAGTACAAAACAGTCCTGGTTATGAATAAAAAGAAAGTAAGGCACTCAACAAACATGACGGTTTGCGTCAGAATGAAAAGTTTCATAAGGGAATTACTTAGTGGTATTTGCCAATTAAGAAAGTCATAAAGGCCTCAGGAAATACCCAATGTGAATGTCAAGTGTCTGTTGCAATCCACAGGTAGGAAGATGATAAATGACCTGCATAAAATGTCAACCTTGCTCAATTCAAAGACCTCCCAAAAGGTAAATTCTTTCAAATCACGTGTGCCATCAAATCACATGTGCAGAAGTAAACAGACTCATAGTTTTCCTTGACATTTACTCTGTCATGAATCACTAGTGAAAACACCTATTATTAAAAAGGATTGTTAATATCATAATGCGATTCCATTTTTAACTTCTAAACCTTAGCATGCTTGCATGGGCCCAATCTAACCCTAGCTCTTTAAGTTATGAAATGACTAGCACCAAGGCCTATTTATAAATACATTTCCTTTTACACCTGATGAGCCCAAAGCTGGACTATAAGAACACAAAAAATTCCTAGGGCTCTACCCCCATGCTATCAAATCAAACCATTAATTCAGTGGTTAAATCAAACTAATTATTCTTGGCTGTTCCAGGGGCCCTACTGATAGATGTGACCTTAAAAAAAGGTTTTGTGTTCAAATAAATTTGGAGACCTTGAGTTAAACAGAGTCCAAAGATTTCCTTGCTTAAAGACATTATAGAGACTTTACTATGCATTGCTACTCTGAAAGAAAATGGGTACAATACGTATTACTTGATCGCAGAACTCTATTTGTCATGGAACATCAGATGAAACTAGTTTTCCATGTAGTAATCTTTGAGAAACTGTAACATAGAATCAGCCTATAAATCTCTGAAATTCGTAGATCTGAATGAAGTGGGTACCGCCCTGTCGCTGGTACTCAGCCCTGGATCATCTCCTTTGTTAGAATGTCTGCCTCTTCTTGGGCATCACCCTAATGTCAGGTCTCTGGCTGGCTCAGTTACAGTCAGCCTCCACTAGATAAAGACAATTGTCCTACTATGGCACAAGGGCCCTGATAAAGCGGAAAGGATCAGGAAGTGGGTATCAGGAGACCAAATTTCTAGCATGATTCTTAACACTTACTAGTCATGCGCTCTTGGGCAAGTCTTTTAAAGTCCTCTGGGCCTCATTCCTCATCTGCAAAATGGGTATGTAAGCTTTTGCTTCACAGTTTTCTGTGAACTTTCAAATGCATTGATATGAGAAGAACTGCTCTGGAAACTGTGAAGTTCTCTGCCGCTCCACAGGGAAGCATCGTTGATCATTCAATGATGCCCCTTCCTTGGGACTTGAGGAGTCCTTCTATCCCTAAAGACAGTCCCAAGCTTATCCTTCATTATATCCCCAGAGAATGCTAGCAATGTTCCCCGGGTAAGGACATCATCCTTATAGCCTAAAATTCCTCTAGAAAAGACCACAGACCTTGGGAGGATATGATTGTTCTCCAAGACTTCTGCCTTAACAGGGTAACTCAGCCTCTCCAGTACCCAGGTGGTGTCATCTGAAATGTTTACCATTATGTTTGGTAGACAGGGTTGGAGAAATGGCCAGGAGGGTTTCCGTTAAGGTTAATCTTGGTCCAGTCACTTATTAATGGGGTCACTTGATTGAGTCAGCCTCTCTATGTCTTACTTTCCTCACCTATAGTTTGGAGAAAAATGCCTACTTATAGGATTATGATGAGAATCAAATGGGATAAAGTATGTGTACTTCAAATAGCCCTTGACCTCACCAGGCTTTGGGTATAAAACAAGTAGTAGTACACACGTTGCACTGGCTTAGAGTCGGTGTCCACATGACATAAGATACTTCTTTTATCCACCCTGGTCCATCCCAGTCCATCCCAGCCTTTACGGGTCACAGTCCCTTGAGAAGTCAAGCTTGCCTCACGAAGAAGCAAGGATGCCTCTCTCCCCATGCGGAGTCACACTTCAGCTCAGAAGCAGCTCTACTTGTGCCTCACAGATAAAGGAAACAATCCCTCCAGCTCTGGCCCGCAGCCCTGTGTGTATGCAGGCTTCAGGCTTCTTCTCCAGGGCTAATATGAGTAAAAGACATCTTGTTGTCTTCTCCATTTCTGCCTCCCTTCCCAAGAACCATGCCTAAATTCCTTCTTAAAGGCCCTCTTCTCCCCCTGCATAGCAACTCTAAATAAATGCTTAGGGGACTCCCAGCCTCCCTAACTGGGAAGACACAAACAGTCCCTGAACCTGCTTAGGCTCACTGGGCCCAAGCTGCACCCATAAAAGAAGCCCAGTGTCTGGCATGTGGTCATGGCTGAGGAACTGGTCACAGAGACCCACACACCACCCCTGGGGCTCTCAAACTTGCCTACCTGAAGCTACACATCAGGGCCCTTCACCTCCCTCCCTCCCTCTCTCCTTTTTATCACTTCATCATCTCTAGGCCTACAGGGATGTTATCTCCCTTTCTTTCCCCTACATCACCTCTTCCTTCTTCCTGACTTCAGGTCACTTTAATGAGGATCAGGTGAAAGGTCTTCACCTGATCCAAGTTCACTGAAAGAACTTTGTAGGCATGTGTCCTCCGGGCTCAACTGCCAAAGAAAAATGGGTCAGAGAGACCCAGAAGTGCCTATTTAACATGACAGAAGACTTAACTCTCCCTGTAGAGGAAATGGAGGCCAATTTGGACATAACAAAGCAAAGGTACGCTACTTAAAAAAAAAGGAAAACACATGAATACTTTATCCCAAACTGTATTACTCCCACTGCAGAAAGCATGTCTATTATCAGGCATTATTCCACCACCAGGGTTGGTTAGTTCAATCTGACCTGCTGCTGCAGACACCGTCTGTGAGCTCTACAGACACTGCCCAGCCTGCCGGGGTCCTGAGGAGGGTTAAGACACAGCGCTGCTCTCAAAGAGCCATCAGTGTGGCGGGGGAGGTGGGAACAGCTACGCTCTGTCTGCAGCAACAGCAGCCCCTGCACTCCACCAGCTGAGCAAGGTCAAGTTCACAGCAGTCACCTCTTTCAGACTTCTAGGTGGCCCCAATTCCCACATCTTGGCATGTGGCTTGATTTGGGGCTCCAGTCATGGTGCCAGCCATCTTTCCTTCCAACTGATGAGACTCCCCACTCTCCTCAAGCAGCAGTTCCACTCCACCGAGCCTTCCAGACCCAGACATTTTAGAAGTGCTCTTTCATGACTCTGCCAACTCCTGGGTGATTCCTAGCTCAGAAATCTAGTCTCATGAAATAAAGACCTGGAACAGGACTGTGGAGGGGGAAGGAATGAAGAGGGGTACCCTCAATAGCCCTACTCAGTAACAGAGCTCCCTTTATCTTCACATCATTGTACTAAGGAACGATGGTTTTCATTCATTTAGTGACTCGGCATTTAACAGGCACTCATGGATGTCTACCGCACCACCAGCTCTGTGCGGAGAAGACCAAGACCCAGGCCTTGCCTTTGAGGGTTCATGTAACAAAGCAGAGAGATGTATGAACAATGGGTTACAATCCCGTCTGAGCTGGGGAAACAAGAATGGGAAGCGGGGAGCAGAAAGGCCAGCAAACACTCTGACCGGCACAGTCTAAACCTCAGGAGAAGTCTCTGAAGCGGAAACACTTGCGACAGGGCTGAGCTGATGGAAGGTGCTGGATGGGTGGCAATTCAAGCAGAAAGTGGTGAGAAAAGACAAACAGGCAGCGAGAGGTGGAGGCTGAAAAGCTGCGGGCACCCGAGGAAGAGGCATGTTTAGGGAACATGTTTATGGAGGGGATGAGTGTTTCCCTGTGGCTATATCACTGGGGAAAGAAACAGACTAGAAAGCTTGTCAGAACCAGACCCCTGAAGATATTAAATGCCATGAACTAGAGCTTGAACTTCCTACTGCCAGCCCTATCAAGTAGAATTTTCTGTGATGATGGAAATGTTCTCTTTTCTACTAATATGGTGGCTAATTAGCCTTTGAAATGTGGCTAACGTAATTATGCAACTGAATTCTTTTTAATTAATTAATTTCAATTTCAATAGCCACATGTGGCCAGTGGTTACCAAATTGGACAGCGTGACTATATATCCTTATTCATGCATTCAACAAACTTTCACTGTGTGACTACAAAGTATGCTGTGCTAATCACTGGGGACATGGCAGTGAATAAAAATGACATGATGTCAGCCATCCTGGGAAGGCAGATATTAATCAAAACATCACACCAATAAATTATAATGTTGCAATTGAAGTATTATAAAGGAGAAGAACGTGGCATTACAACTTCTAAAGGTCGATGCGACCTGATCAGGAACGTCAAGGAAGGCTTCTCCTGGGACCTCATGCTTTCTGAGAGTGAAAGAAGAAAAGTTAACCACAGGCAAGGAGGACATTTCTGGCAGAGAGAACATGTTCCAAGCATGTTTAAAGGCCTACGGGAAGAAGAAACAGCATGTACGGGGAACTGAAATAATGTGAATGCTGCCATGTTAGAAAGCAGGCGGAAGAGCTGGGGTGGGACGGGTCTGGAGAAGCAGGCAGGGATGGGCCATGCGGAGGCTCACACACCTGCTCATGGATTTTGTTCTTTTCTTTTTTAAAGACAAACATAGGAAACCACTGGAGAGGACTTTAACGAGAAGTGACTGTAAAGATTAGTACAGATGGGGAGACAGCTTTTTCTCTGAGGAAGGCTGGAAGGCATAAAGGGTAAATACGCGTGCAGCATTATTTGTTGGGCAAAAGGGACAGGATATTAACCCAGATAGGTGAAGTTGTGTTGACGAGCAAAATCAAACTGTAGTGGCTTTTAACAAAAGAAAGTTTATGTACTGCTCATCCTATTTCCATTTTGGAGCAGAATTCACTCAGAAACCCAGGCTGACAGAATGGCCAGCATCTCAAATGTTTCCACCCTGCTAACACCAGAGTCTCATACCGGCAATTAACTGCTGTCACCTGGGAGTGGCGCACATCGTTGCTGCTCACAACTCATTGTCAGCCACGGGTCACATTACCCACGCCGTCAGCAGAGGGGTCAAGAGGTTTAACCCTGTCCTCTGTTTGAAAGCAGAGAAAAATGAAGCGTTTTAGCAAATAACACTAATGACTACCAACAGGAGGAGGAGGTGGATGGAAATATTAATAGCCTCAACTTCTCTATCAATAGAAAGCAGAAACACCCTGAGGTAGAAGGCAGCCTGGAAAAAGTGAAAAAAAAAAAAGTTTGGGGAAAGTTCTTGGGGCGATGGGGAGAGCGCTGAACAGTAAATCAATAGCCTAGCCAAGGCTGGAGATTTGTACATTTTTTAGTAATGGACTGTGTTTTTACTAAAAAGAGAAAATCTCTGAGAAAAATGGGAACACAACAAGTAAGTGTCCTCCAAGAGCCTCCGTTCCCTGCTGCCAACTTGATTTCAAGAGACACGGGGCCAGAAGTGCACAGAATGTGCCCTTAGGGCACAGCACCCAGAAGGTTCCCCGCAGAGAAAGGTCGGGGGGAGGAGGCGCGGGCCGATCCACTCACATCACCGCTCCGTCTAAAGCTGGCTAGGGCCTCTCAGCCCAGAAGTTCCCTTGCTTCTTTCTCTAAAAATCACTGCCTTGGGCACATTCTATAGCCATGCTGTAAATGGGCCCGTTTTTTTCACCTAGAAAAACTCCCAGAAGAAAATAGAACCTGCTGGGTAGCAATACAGTGTTAGGGCCCAGAGCCTGCCTGCTCACATTCCCCTTGCTAAGTACATAGCTTTAGGTAAGCTATTTAACCCGCTGGCCTGCAGGGACCTCCAGCTAAGGCGGACACCGCTCCAACCCTCGGGAGCCTCTTGGCCTCAGACTGTGCTGAGAGAGACATGGGGGTCTGGCAGCGGATGCCCCGGGGCTGAAACCCCTCATCCTAGTGCAGTGACCATGGGTAGGGACACTAGAGGGAGGGCAGACGACCTCAGCTGGGGTTCTCTTTCATCTCCTCGGTCTCCACAGAGCATAGGGCCGGGGAGCAAAGGGGACCTGGGGACACCAGGGCTTTCTAGAGGACGTCTGAAAGGCCACTCAGTGGCTCACGTGATCTAAGCAGACATTCTCCCACTGTGTCTTCCTGCTGAGACATCATTTGAACAGATGCTCAGAGTTAAGAAGATCAGAGCACACAGTCTGGCTGGTCAGGCAGTACCCCAAACTGCACTGTAGGACACCCAGTAACTGCCAAACGGTGTTGGAATCCACTGGTGTCAAAACCATTAAGCAACATCCTCTTTGGAGATTTCACTCGGCACTTCCATGGCCCTGGCCTGGCCACATGGCACAGAAATCAATGTCCATTCATCTCCCAGCTCAGAGAGGTGGAAACCTTTGCATAGTTTTGTTTTTCTCAAGCAGCAAATCTTAAGAAGGAGTAATCCAAGTATGTATGTATCTCTTTTCTGCCTAGAAAAACTCTCTGGGATGAAAAATAAAACCTGTTGGGCAGAAGTATTGGCTAAGGCACAAGTATAGAAGCCTGACTGCACATTCAAATCCCAAATTCTTTATTTACAAGATATGTGGCCTTAGATAAGTTATTTCATCTCTGGGCTTCAATTTTTTTTTATCTGCATAATGGGAACAAATAACAGTACCTAACAAACTATAATCAATGTTTATTACCACAAATAAGGTAGCTAGAACATTGTAAGTGCATAATACATGTTGGCTAAAGGAAGTTGTTTCCCATGTCGGTTTTACAATCAGAACTATCCTTTCTTAAGAGAACTATCAAAACCAGGGTACCCCAACCTCAGCACTGCTGCCATTTGGGGCCAGATAGTTTATTGCTGTGGGCAAAGAATGTGTCCTGTGTCCTACAAGATATTTAGCAATATCCCTGGCCTCTCCCACTAGATGCCAGTAGCACTCTCCCCTGAAGCTGTGTCACCCAAAAATGTCTCCAGACAAGGTCTCTAATGTCCCTGTGGGGAGGAGTGGAGCAAAATCACCTCCTGTTGAAATCTCCAGGGTAGTTTTCAGGATCTAGGTCATAACCTCTGAGCTGTAAAGCCCTGATGCAGGGATTGTAGTTCTCCAAGAATGCACTGCATCTCCGGAGACCAAACCTAAAATTAAGCCAAATTCAAACTCATGGCATCTCTCCAGAACAAACCAAATTCTCAAACTTAGCTGCACAACAGAACCACCAGCTTTGTAAAAGACACCAGTGTTATTGCCTCATCCACACAGTTTTTAATCCAGTTCTTCTGGGTGGGAGCCCAGGGCCTGTGTTTTTTTAAGGCGCTCTGATAATTCTACATATTGTAAAGACTGAGCTCCTAGAAGGTGGGACCTCTCCTCATCCATCTTGGTCTCTGAAGACAGAGAACAAGACATACCCTGGCACATAATGTGCAGGCTCCATGCTGAACAAATGAAAAGAAGGTGTCAAGGGCAAAGCCATTGGCTTTAATGCTTCCCCTTGTGATTAAAACCCATATAACGGAATTCCGATAATGTTCCAGGCTGGCCTCAGACTATGGGGCCCTCGTTTCCACTGCTGACCTCTGTCCCTTTTGGGTCTGTAACTCTGGAAAAGAGCCCTCACTACCCACTGGTTCTGGCCTGGCAGTCTAAGGGATGGAGCTGTCAGCTGGGTGGTTCCCAGGGTGGCCCTGCACAGCCAGGGAGAGGCACTGGAGCCCTGGTCCTCTGCAGGGGAGCTCAGCTCGCTGAGGGCTCCACAGCAGGTCTCAGCAGTGCCCCTCACCAGCCTGAGGGCTGGCCTGCCCCTGCACCCTGCCTGACTCCGCTTGAAGTGGGGGAGAGCAGAGCACCTGATGCCTCCCCTCGTCCCTCCCTCAGGCCTGTTGTGAATTATCTGACACAACTTTCTCTGAAGAGCAGATACTACATATCTGCACATTTGCAAAAGAGATTTCAGATCCTCAAAGTACAGGTTGTCACACAGGGCAGAAAACTATTGCCTTTTGGGTTATTTTCCTGCCTTCTGTTCAGCTCTTTCAATACATAAATACTTAGATGAAAGAATAATCTTTTAAAGCATATTTCTCCTTGGTTATTATGTTTCCCAAGCCATGTAACCCAACAGCTTATGTAACTCTCATTCCCATTCATCATGTGATATTTTGTTAAGATAGTCAGAGCTTGATTATCATTACCTGATTTGGGAGCTAAAAAGAAGAGAGGAATTTGAGGAGCTTTCAAGAAAGGAACATAAATCCCCAGTGCTCCCAAGAAATAGATGGAAAACAGATGCATTTACTAGCCCAAAGTGGAAAGAACAATAGCCATTTTCAAATTATCACTTTTATCCCAATGTCAAACAGATCTTAGATATTATAGTCTCCATCCCTCCCCAAGCACCTGTGACTAAGTCTAGTAATTAAGCTAAAGACCAACTACACATTTCTGTTTTATTATTTCTGTAGTAAATGCTCATGTATGGATTCAGAGTCTTAATGAATATTTGATCTTTTATATATTCTTCCTATTATGTGCCACAATGCATTATTCTTTTATTAACATTCATCTGCCTAAGGTCACTTGCAAATTACTTGATGGAAGGGGAGTTTTGTAAGTATAATTGTAGATGAAAATCTTTGCTTAATGGAGATCCTTTCATTTATGCAATCCAAGCCACAGTCATATCTTACCTAGATGACTTCAATAGCCTGAAACGTTACCTATCTTGGCCTTTCCCTCCCTACATTCCCTCCCCTGATACTCTCAAGAAACAGAATTTTTTTAAGTAATCAGATTCTGTCATGCTGTCTCTCAAATCTTCCATCTAAAAGTGAACAAGACAAGCACAGTCCCTGCCCTCAGGGAGTTCATAGTCTAATAATCATCACTGCTGAAAGCAGAGCCTGAGGCAAGGATCCTTGTGCAAGTGAGTGATCTCAGGAGAAACCTGCAATGAAGGAGTTGAAGCAGGATGAAGACAGGAGAAGCTAAGATGTGGTTTCATGAAGCCTAACTTCAGCCCAATCTTGGGAGGAGCTCTGGAGTGAGTACCACCAGACATGCCCCATATTGCAGTAAGGGGACTGGCCTTTTGCATTCCTCTATTAGTCAGTCATTAGTTGCAGGCTGCCTCCGAGGGCAGGGCATGATCTCCTAGGTATTTCTGTGCAAAGGAGCTTCCACTGGCTGGGGGAGTTTTTGGAGAAGGGTATACATGTGAGCCCTCAGCAGCCAATACCACCAGCAGCCGGCGATGGGGGCATCTTACTTTTGAAGGGATCTTGGCAGGCCACTAACAACATCTTCTTGTCCCTAAAGCACTTCAAATCCAAACTACTAACCCCTACAAGGTGCTTCATGGCCTGACCTCTGCCTTCCTGTCCAAACTCACCTTGCGACAAGCTCCCTCCTGCCCACAGATCTCCAGCCACAGTGCCTGCCTCTCTTTGGCAGTGTACTGACTTGACACTAGCCCACACCACAGAAGTTACCGATCCCTTTCCCTCGAATCTCTGCTGGCTGCGTTCTCCTCACTGTTCAAAACTCCAAAACTCAGATAAGTGTCTCCTTCTCCGAGAGCCTCCTGACCACCCCAGGTGAATGTGGTCTCCCCAGGGCTCCTTCTCTCATCAGCCACTCTGTACCACAGCACCCTCTTTTATAGTAAATATCATTTGTTTACCTGTTTATTGTCTATTCCCCCCAACGTAGTAAACTCTATGGCAGCCGCTCACCACTGTATCCCTAGCCTGGAACAGACCCAGGCAAGTAGAAAACTCTCACAAATATTTATTGAATAAGTGAATAACTGAATGAATCGATGCACCATCCCTGAGTTTTCCTCTAGTTTTTATTTTTCTGAAATGCAACAAAATCCCACATTCTAGGTGAGATGCATTCCCAAAAGCTGTCGAGGAAACTCTCAGCGTTCTCTCAAGATCAAAATGAGACCAACAGAAAAGCAGCCCCTGATGAGCTACTAGGTATTAGGCATTACCTGTCTCATTCTTGAACTCGTAAAACTACTGGCACTTAGTCCATGGAAACGCAGATCCTAACTGATGGCCTTATTGTATTTAGGGAAAAAAATACCATTGTTGATTAATAAAATTAATTGCATCACCAAATTGCATCCTGACGAAATTGCAAATCAATTAATTTTTTCTACTTAATATTCTATAATAAACCCACCTGATGTATCGTCTGACTGCTCTGCTTGCTGCCCTGCTGACAGGTGCTAGCTCTTCCTAAAGAGACAGACGTGCGAGCTTGAAGGGGGGAACAATCATGCGACACCTATTATCAGCTAAATCTGGACATTAACTAGATAAGTAGGACCCAGCCCCGGCCACCAGAAAGGAAAGGTCAACGCCGGCAAAACGCTGTGGGAAACCTTCAAGGAAGAAGCAGAGGCAGCTTCTGGGTCAGACCCTCAAGGCTGGGTCAGAGCTCAGAAGAACAAGGGAATGAAGACATTCCGGACGGCGGAAACAGCGGGGGAAGCACAAAGGCGGGAACTGCGGAGGGCCAGGGTGAAGGCAAACGGGAAGAGAGCAGGCTGCTCAGGAGAAGACAGAGTGAGGAGCCTGGGGCTGGAGGAAGAGGGCCAGCTGGGCTGGGCTGGGCCGGGCCAGGGGGACGTGCTGAGTGGGCAACGTTCACTCCATAACAGGAAACCCTCGAGGCTGTCTTTGCAGTGCGCCTTTATAACTGTGCGTATTTATTACACAAACAGCATTGTAACGATAAGGAAAATATTTAAAAGGAAAAGAACACTCTGTGATCGTATGCCCCACATGCCAATTGTTTTCATTTGTTTACATTCTCCCAATTCTTTCCCATATGCAGACATGAATTTACACAGTTAGAGCTATAGAGTAAATAATTCTGTGATTTGATTTATCTAGCTTTAGAAGATAAATATTTTTCTATATTTTTGGATAATTATTATTTTATGCCAGCATAATATCGATGTACCATTGTTTATATCTTCCCTACTGGTGAACATTCACTTTTCATATAGATTTGTATTTTACTATTACCTCCATACGTATTGTTTTCTTTCCTTCTTTTCTGTTATTTATTAAAATTGAATTTCTGAGAGTGAGGCTACTAGGTCAAAGGACAGAAATATTTGTGAAACACATTGTAAAATTAGTTTCCCAAAGGGCTATACTATTTCCCAACATCAGCCATATTATACGGCTGAACTGGTTTCATCAGTACTTTGCGAGTATTAGGTAATGCTGGGACTGTTTCCTCTAACTTAGGAGATGTAAACTACTGTTGTGTGCATATTTAAAATGCACTCCTCTGGTCACTAGGCAGACGAATATTTTCTCTGTGAACTCCCCCCACCCACAGTCATTCACTACACCACACCACCAATATCCTCTAGCATTTCCATACTGAAGCCTTGATCTTTTCCGTGTTGATTTGTATGGCTCTTGCGTAATGTGGAACTTCTTGCACATTTGTGGCCAACTTGGTGGTACGGCGTGACTATAGGAAGCCTTGCTTCCATAGACAGTTCTAGTAGCAAGGTCTGATGGCCACTACGTAAGCTGCTATCAGCAGCAAGGTTTGAGGGGACCAACCAAGATGTCATCAGAGGAATCCAGTGGGAGGTGACGGAGGCCAAAAGCAAGGTGGTGGCTGTTTGTCAAATGAAGGAACCTATGTAACTGTTATTTTGGAAGTGAAAAGTAGGACTTTGCAATCCAGGGCACAAATTCAACCTAGAAGCTTCTGTGAGAACGTGGCCTACCAACCGTAGAATAAATTGCTTTACTCATACTCCTTAGTTGCCCTAAGAGAGATTTCATTACGGTGAGGCGGGGAATGGGGGCCTTTATGGCAGGAGGGGGCAGTGCAGAGCTCAGGGCCCACATGGATGAGGGGAGGCACTGGGCGACAGACAAGGAGAGAAGCATCAGGACTCCAGAGAGCTGCCCGGAGAGAAGGCGCGCAGAGTGGCTCTCTCGGCGAGTGCCGGCCCTGTCCTGGACCCTCATGTGCGTGCCACATTCTCAGGGCAGCCTTAGTCCCATTTGCCCACTTCACTGATGAAGGAACCGAGCCCAGAAAGGGAAAGTCACCAAAAATTATGCAGATAGTAAGAAGCACAGCTTTGGCTTTGTTCCTGGTAACAAATCCCCTGTCCCGAACGACCATACTGTGCCGGGACCAGCAGGGCTAAGATCAGCTCTCCCAGGTTGCCAGAAGAGTTCCCAGGCAGGGCGGGGGCAAGTGAGCTCCCAGAGCCAGGTGCTCTTGCTCAAGTCCACGGCCGTGTGCGTAAAGGCAGAGCGGCCCACAACCTGGAGGAGGGGCCTGACAGTGCGACTAACACAGCAGATTCCCAGAGACGGACTGAGCCTCTCACCAGATCATCCACTGCCCTTCTTATTCAGTTTTCCCTGGTTATTTTCAGCGGACTCAAATTCCTAATAAGGACCCTCATTCAATGGACAAAAAGGAGATGTTAAAATGTTCACTGACTGGAAGCTTCTTTCAATAATCACCAGGTTGGAATTAAGTGAAATTAAAATCGGTTAGGGAGTATTTACAAAGTGCCAACAACCAAATCCATTAGCACCAGTTAGAGATCCTCAACTGATAATAGACCACTGCCAGAGATAACTGACCGTGGACCATGAGGGTGAGGGGTGCATATATATTTAATATATATATATAGTGTTCTATTAGCTGTAATTGGCTGTGTTACTTATAAACAATACACACATATCCTGAAGGTTCTTTACTTGGTTGTTAAAAACTTCTTTATAAAATAATAGACTCCCTCCCAGATAATCAAAGAATGTGTTTCTGCTAAAAAACCAGACAGGATGTGGAAAGAAGATTCCATTTGGAGTAGTGGTTAGAATCCTGAGCTCTGCAGTGAGACAGTCGGGGGTTGCCTTAGGCAAATCACTTAACCTTGCTTTTCCTTTATCTCTAAAGTGGGGGTAATAAACTTGCCTTATAAAGTTCCAGAAGAGAGTTAAGTACTGAATAAATGTGGACTACTAGCACCTTACAAATGCTACCTTTCAGGAACTAATTCTGATCCACAGCAGACACTGTTAGGGGCCTGGTTACGTATTATCTGTGGGGCAGGCCAGGCACAACCCACTCTGACTTGCTATAGCCTATTACTAGGAAAGTTCTCTTTCTCTAACCTTAATTTACTCTGTTGGAATTATTATTTTATTATATTATTAAAATTGCATATGTAACATTATACATATATTCATATATAATATTAAATATATAATTAGTGGAGAAACAGGTATAATCAGTATGAATTTGCTTCATGACTCTCGGATTAAGAAATCTCCCATCTTAACTGGTAGTTGGTTGAGACGGAACCCTGGAGTGAGAGGGTCTGGTGGCTTACATCCTGACTGTTGTGTGACCTTAGATAAGTTACATAGCTTTCTCCATGCCTGTTTCCTTATTTCTTAAAACTACAAAAAGCTGATGATTATGTCTGTCATAGGATAATTGTTAGGATCAAATTAATACATGAAAATCACTTACAACAAAATCTGGTGCATCGTAAGTGCTCAAAAAACGTTGGCTCTTACCATTTTTTAATTTTTCTAAATAACAGGAAATCTGACCCAGTGTCTCCTACCCAGGTTGCCAAAAAGTCCTGTCTAATTTACCCTGGGCATCCTCACCACAGTTCTGAAGACTCAATGGTATACCTGAAGGAGGGCTCTTGGCCTGTGTCCTTCTCCTTGTGGACACCTGATGTCCCTAACACACACTGGTCACCACCATCTGTCCCGAGCCAGGGCTCCATCTTCTCCATTCACTCACTGGGTCCCAGATACTATGGTGGTGCCGGGAATATAAGAACAAAAACAAAACAGACAAGAATCCCTTCCTTCACGGTGCTTCCAATGAAGCAAGATCTCTGGGCCAGACTAGTACTAGGACTCCCCCCTTCCACAAAGAACTCCCTTGGCCTTGGTCAGTTCCCCCAACACTCTAGCATAACACCCATTTCAGGGTCCTTCTCATTCCAGGGCAGGTGGTTCATGTGGAATCTGATATCTGTATCCCATGGAAAACTCCCAACGCCCACTTCCCTCTTCTAGTCTCAGGAAGCATTTTTCTAACACCAGGTACCCTCCTCCACCCCTCCCATTCATTGGGCCTCAAAAATAGGCCAGCATATGATCTTCAGAACTATACCTAAAACCCCCAGAAGCTGTGAACCTCTTCCTAAGCCAGGACCACCTGGCTCACAAAGCCCTTCTGGGTGCTTCGTCAGTAAGTGAAGGCAAAACACCACTCGTTCTCCCACAGTGAGACTTCACACAAGAAAACAAGACAGGTTCATCTCCCAGGCAGGATATTCAGACACACAGCAACGCAGAGCGGGTCCAAGCAAGAGGCATGCATGGTTCAGCAAGCAGTAGGTAGCGGCTGGGCCCCAGAGCAGTCAGAGGGAAGGGTGACCCAGAACAGACCCATGGGTCTGCTAACCATGCAATTAACATGATCTGGGGAGACCACTTACAGCGGAGTTCAGGAGCCAGATTTCATATGGTCCGGAGGCGTTTAGGGAAGATAAAAAAAAAAACACAGGTGAGAGCAGCTGTGCCAAGGAGGGACGCTCCCTCCTCAGGGAACAGAGAGAAGCAGAGGCTGAGCATCGTGACAGAGAGGAGGTGGGGACCGAGGGGGAAGCCCTTGCCCAACAGCCCCACAGAGGAAACACGGCGGAGTGTGGGGACTGGAAGCAGAAGGGAGGTCCAACCAACAGCAATCGTCTGATTTGGTTACAATTCTGTGGGTCAGGAAGCCAGGCAGGACTCCAGTGATAAGTGCTCAGGTGCTCAACGCACCAGCTGCAGTCATCTGCTCGGCTGTCTTCAGTGGTGACTGGGCTGGAGCGGAAGAGGCCAGAAAGCTCCACCGCCATGTCGAGCACTGAGGTGCTCCTCCACGCGGTCTCTCTTTCTCTCCCTCCACACATGGCTACGTCAGGCTTCCTAACAGCATAGTGATGTCAGGGAGGTGGCTTCTTACCCAGCAGCTGCCTTCCGAGAAAGAGCTCTCCCAGGAGAAGGGACATGCTGAAGACCTCTTAGGCCCAGTCTTAGAAAGTTTGCGGCATCACTTCTGCCACAGTCCACTGATCGAAACAGATGGCCGCGAGCTAGCTCAACTTCAAGGGCAACAGAACTAGAGCCACTTCCTGAGGAGGGAGAGTCAGGGTCACTGCGAAGCATGTGACATGGGAAATATTGCTGCTACCATCTTTAAAAATGCCATTTTAGTCCAGGAGGAAAGAAGGGTTAGAGTTCCTATTTGTGGGGGTGCACTGCAGAGTTAAGGAGATGAGCTAGAAGATTCATTTATTCACGCAGAAAACATTTGTTGAGAACCTACTATGTGCCAGACACTGTTCTGGGCACTCTGAATACAATATAATAAAAAAGGTCCTTGCCCTTATGGAACTTGCCCTCTAGTACAATGACAGACAATAAATACAGAATATAAAGTCAGGAGGTTGGTAAGTAATATAAATAGAAAAAATACAGGGTGACAGATGAATGGATACAGAAGATGTGGTACATATTATTCAGCCATAAGAAGAAAACAGATCCTACCATTTGCAACAACACGGATGGAGCTGGAGGGTATTATGCTCAGTGAAATAAGCCAGGCAGAGAAAGACAAGTATCAAATGATTTCCCTCATCTGTGGAGTATAAGAACTAAGAAAAAACTGAAGGAGCAAAACAGCAGCAGACTCACAGAACCCAAGAATGGACGAACAATTACCAAAGGGAAAGGGACTGGGGAAGTTGGGTGGGAAGGGAGGGATAAGGGGGAATAAGGGGTATTACGATCAGCACACATAATGTAGCAGGGGGGAGATACTCGGAAGGCAGTATAACACAAAGACAAGTAGTGATTCTATAGCATCTTACTACGCTGATGGACAGTGACTGCAATGGGGTGTGTGTGGTGGGCACATAATAATAGGGGAAGTCTAGTAACCATAATATTGCTCACGTAATTGTAATTGCTCATTAATAATAGCAAAATAAAAATAAAAAAATACAGGGTGAGAGGACAGGAAGGGACTGAGTTATTGATAGAGGGAAGGCTCCTACTTCGATCAGGGTGGTCCAGGAAGGCCTTGGTGTGTTTCGGGAAAAGTCAGGTCAGTGGGACTAGACCACAGTGAGCAGAGCAGGAGAGTGGCAGGATGTGAAAGAGGCAAGAACCGGATTATCACAAATTTTATAGACACTGGAAGAAATGTGATTTTTTTCTCAGCAGAGTGAGGTCTGGCCTTTCTCACCCAGCTGATGGAGGCTCGGGAACCCATCCTCACTAGCTGGATAATGCCATCTCCCTGCTCTTGGGGAAAGAAGGTGGGGTGAGACCACTGCACTCACCATCATACCTGTGCCCCCTGCCTTATCCTCAGGTCCCCAGCCTGCCCTTCTAGATTCTCAGAGCTTCGGTGTAGTGCGCTTGCTATATGTTTGACATCATAGTGACTAGAAGCTACCCAAACCTGATCCAGAAAAAATGTAAAAAGAATTCTGCATAGCTCCAGATGGCCTTATAAATTAAGTTAAACCCATAACTGGCCCAGGAACCTTCCCCACCATAATTACATTAGTGATCATTAACATTTAAAGAGGCTGCAAACAGAATCCTGGACATTGCAATAAATCAGCATTGTCCACTGGTTGGTTCCATGAGTCAGGTGTTCCTGGAGCCTTCGGAGACAGTCTGATGCTACAATTTAAATGATATGGTTCTGCTCTCTGGTAAATGGGAGGGCAGCAGGGGCAGAAGTGGGGGCAAGTATATGCACACACATGGTCCACACCACAGGTATCTGGACCATGCATCTAAAAGTAGAGTCTATTACAACTCCACCTAGCTCTCAAGGCACCCTACTTTTCCAAGTGATGTTTAGTGTCCATCTTAGCATGATGCAAGACCCTTGAAAGACTCCAATCTCCCATCACTCCTCAGTGGTCCATCCACCCTGTACCTCTCCTGACACAGCAGCTCTAGGGCATCCCTAACACAACAAAACAACACACTTTATTAAGTGCTCGATCTACACCCTTCACCATACCAAGTGCTTTGAATGCACTCATTCGATGTGCCATCAATACAGTGATCGGTAAATCCAGCTCAGAGGCAAGTCAAGATTTAAACCAGGATCTATCTGACTCTTGAGCCCAAAGTCTGTGCAGCTCCTTCTCCTCAGCACGTCCTTCTTGACTCTTGATGGCCTGGTTACAGCTCATGTAGTTTATAGCTCAGCTCAAGGGTCCCTCCTCTGGGAAACCTTTCCTTGGGCTAGCTGCCTCTTTGCTGCTATTTCATGGTGTGCTGAGCTAACCCCATTACAGCACTCACTGAGCTACACTGAATGTGCCCGTGTGCTCCTGTGTCTCTCTGACTGGACTTTGTGGGCCCTGAGAGCAAGGACATTATTTTAGACCTCTGTGTTCCTGGTGTCTTGCTCAATAGGTATTTTCTGGATGGATGGATATAAATTTATGTATTCACAAATGTAACCTTAAATGTATCACAATAATTTATGGGACTCATTTTCTACTTCTTACGAAAATGGACATGCTGCATGGAAGAAAGAGAGATTTTATTTGCCATAGGTTGATAAAAACCAGCAATCAATGTATGTCCAAAACTCAACCCATCAAGAAACCTTCTCTGGATAGCATAGCCTGGGGGTTGGCCCCTGAATGACAAATGGGACGGACTACTGTTCAAATACCAAATGCGACTGTCGAGGAGACCTTTGCACGGGTTGCTGAATATTCATACCCCTCATTTGACATCTAAGAACAGGGAGCCGGTAACCACCCACGTGTTCAGAATGTGCCTTCACCAGAAACAAATGCTGCAAGCTTCCCAGTGTTTGGGCTGTGGTGAATTTCCACATTTCCCAAAGAAGTGACAGGAGCCATTGAGGACGTCCAGGCTAGAAGCCATGGATGACAGAGCAGACACAGATACCACCAAGAGAAAAGAAACTAACATTCAGGAATCTGGTTAAGGTATGCACCAGGCTCTTGTCTAAGTAACAATGTCCCTTCAAGTATCAAAGGGTAGAAATGGACAGTGTGACATATGGAGTTAGGAGACACCCCTTCTCTGTGTGCTCCAGATGTGAAGAATTATAGCGGCTGCTTGCATAGGGTCCAAAACCATATGAAAAAGAACTTGAACACTGTTTACCCTGGGTTTGACTTTGTTGATCAGGATGGTGCTAGTAAGTGGGAGCAAGAAGTAAGATTAGTTTTTAAGGATGGTCTGAGAAATAAATTCCCAAAAGTTTCAAGAGTCTGTCAAAGGTCTGAATGTGGGGGATGAGCACAGGTTGTGAGCTCAGCGAAAGGTGGTGTTCATATCCTCCCCGACCTCCCACAAGCCAAGACGAGCTGTGTGTACGGAGCTAAGGGCACTGCCCCAGGATTTAACACTTCTGTCCATCCAGCATTTGGGAAGCTAACTCATGCAGTCAAATCAAGGTAAAATTAAATAAGACAAGTAGACCTCCATCTGGGATCGTCGGAAGCAGAATCATGCAGGCCTGAGCACCAAGAAGGGGAATCTGTGGAACAATGAAGACATTACTTCACCTTGGGCATCATTTCCAGCAATTCTGCTGGGGGTCTGCCCCCTAAAAAAGATGGAAATTTGGAAACTTTGGACTCATGAAGAGAAAGTTGTAAGTAAACTCCAGGTAGTAGTTCCCTGTGGTTCCTTCATCTGCAACTGAACTAGTATTTTATTTGATTATTTGAGAAAATATTTCTTAAAAATATATGACTATCCCACCCTACCACCTTGCCATGAGCTCCATTACCCTAGAACTACAGTTTTTGTTTTGGTTGGAAGCTGTATTTCATATTTCAAGAAAGTACATCCAATCTACATGTCTTTTTCAGTTTAATTAAAAGTAGATGCAAATTTTCTACATCAATACCAATACCTCTGGGTATTCTTGCAAGAAAAATTTAAAGTTCTTTCTCTACTGAAGAACCATGAAAACTGTAGATGAACACTATGTATGTGAGCATACCTTAGATTGTTTAAAAATTTTAATGGGTGACATAATTCTTTGGGCAGGGCTTACAATACAATGATTTATATTTCTGATTTTTATTACAGAAATAAAAAATTATACCAACAAAAAAGAAAGTATTTTGCCACTTAAGAATTGAACCACACACCAAAATTAGAATTGTATTTCCAGACCCTTGAAACCTCCCTTGAGTTGTTGTGGTTATGGTCATTTTATAGATGGAGAAACTGAGGCATGAGACGTTAAGCTACTCTGCTCCTCACTGGTTAGCAATACAGCCAAGACTGGCACCCAGGCATGCTGACCTCAGAGCCTGTGTGTCTTCTATGACCCCATGATACCAAAGGGACAGCACAGTCACCAGGGAAGGTCTACAGAGTTACAGATACAACTTAGGAACATTATCCAGTCAGACCTCAAGCTCAGAGAATTACCTGAAACTACAGCTTTTCCTAGCAAGATGTTAGTGTCAGGTAGGACTTGGCAAGAGGCCCAAGTTCCTAATTAGGTTCCTTCAGCAAAGTGGTTTTTTGACTGGGGTCTGTACGTTTCAAGGTTGTCAATCTGGACTCAGGTGGCCTCCACGTTAACCCGGTTTCTGGCAAAGCGGTGACCCGGTAG
This sequence comes from Manis javanica, assembly GCF_040802235.1. NCBI lineage: Eukaryota > Metazoa > Chordata > Mammalia > Pholidota > Manidae > Manis > Manis javanica. The sequence continues at coordinate 83,857,402 of NC_133169.1, read as the reverse complement.
TTGAGCCGCTGCTGAATCCACTGCTGCTACTCCTGTCTGTGCACAGGGAAGAGGGCCCGGGACTTCACCGTCAGTGTGGTGACTCACTCCTTTCAGAAGATGAAGCTGTCGAGGAAACTGGCTTCCAGCCTTTCCCCTTGCGCACCCCTGATTTTTACCTCCACTGGGACTTGGCTGGTCCACAGGCAGAGCACAGAAAGATGAGGGTTCTAACAGCACCTTTAATCAAGAGGCTCCCTGACCTCAGGGGGCTTGGAGAGATCACTGTGGTCTCTCGTGCTTTGGAGTATCTACCGATTTTAAATCCACCTTGCGGAAATAGAGGAGAACAGCTGAAGCGTTGTTTTTAAAGTCAGACTGGCCCGACTTCAAGTCCAGACCCTGTCATAGTCGCCTTTGTGATTGCAGGCAAGTTATTTAACTTCTCTGTGCCTCATGCTTCCATATTTAAAACAGGGATATAACAATACCTATCTCAAGGACTTGATGTGAGGGCTAAATAATATAGTGACTTAAGGCCAGAGCCTGAATAGATGCTCAATAAACATGAGCTGTTCTTTATTTTAATCATAATTATGATGGTCTAAGCATTTTCTGGATTGGTGTCAGTTTGCAATGGTAATGGAATACATAGAAATTAAGCAATCCTAATCGTAACTCCAAAACATAAACCTCAAACCCTACATTAGCCTCACATTTCGATCTTCTCTTCCACAAGAACAGCCTCAATAGTTCGTATCACCTCTTCCTGTCTACCCTCTAGTAGAGCTGTGAAGACAGGTGTTCATCAGACCCTGAGCAACAGAGGTTGATATTTAGAAATTATTCTGCAATGACGAGTCACAGAGAAGATCACGGAGCAAATCTTAGAGGCTTTGGAAGAGCAGCAATTCATTGCCCAACAAGTATTTAATGAACAGCTATTATGCAAAACACAAGGCTGCATACTCTTGGAGACACAAAGACAGTTGGTTCTTTCAAAAGCTTAAGAAGAACAGAAGAGAGCAGAGGTAAACACACAGTACAGCTATTCTCACCTTGACCATGAGTCATGATTACCAAGTGAGTGGGCCACAGAACAAGACCCAGAGGAGCCCAAGACATCTAAGGGGGCTGAGGGACTTGACAGGACCTGAAGGTAGAGTGAAACTTGGGTCTAGAAGGCTGAATAGGAATTGAACCAGAGAGGAATAAGCGTCCTTCCTTGAACACAGACGGGGGGCTACACAGGCCATGTCTGAGAGCAGTAAGCAAAGCAGCTTGGCTGGAGACGAAGGCTCAGGATAGGGAGTAGCTGGAGATGATCCACGAAGGTATGCTAGAAGCTGCTTCCATTTCTCCTTTGGTTCAATGCTAGGGCTATGCCCTAAGCTGGGTGGAGAGAGTCACTGCCCAGGTATGGAGAGTGGCCTCTCGGTGACACTGTGGAAGAGCAGAGGCAGTCATCTGGAGCCAACCAAAAGTTCACTCAGCCCACAGTGGGACTCGGGAAGCTGGGTCACCTCAACAGCACCCTCTGGGCTCACTGCTGTGGGAGGACTTCTGGTGGGCACTGTAAAATCACACACTTGGCATCTGCCTCTAGAAGGCCAGCCACGGGCCCCTGCCATGGCACTAGCGCTTAGGAAATGGCTCACCCACAGCTCTGGGAGAAGTCCAGCACCAATTTGGGGGGTTCCTATGCCCTAGAGACTAAAGTACAGACTGTTTACAAGCAAGTATCTTCATGAAAAAAATCATTCTTTCTTGGTAAGAGGGAAGCTGCTGAGTCACAGGTAGTCAGTCCTCAGAGGAACCCACCAGAATCTAGGGCACTTGTAAAAGTAATCCCTTGTTGGTCTAGAAAACTGGAGATTGGCTTAATTTGAGGTAGGAGAGTTTTTTTTTATGTTCTGCTGTCCCAGGGAAACAGGAACACAGAGTTGTCTTGGAGAACAGTGGAGAAAACTAGTCCACAGAGTGATGATATCAAATCTCTGTGGGAGTAAAGAGCCTTCAGAAATGCCCATCTCCTCTGGCTGGGAGATTTCTAGAATGGCTCGGTGAGCAGCTGCCTGGCAGGACCCTCAGCTGTGGGAATAACTGAGAAGCAAGCTGGTGGGACGTTCGGTTGCACGAGCAGAAGAGGAGGTAGACGCTGGAATCAAATGGCAGACGTCTACACAGGCATCCTCGGGGACTCCCCCAGCAATGAAGGACGCATCTAAAAGATACCTGAAGAGTAAGAAAACGGAAAACTTAGAAGGTGGTGTTGCAAAAAGGTGAGAAGGGGGAAGGCAGTGTGCCGAGGCAACGCACATAAAACAAAGAACGAAAAACCCCCACGAGCTGGGCTCTCATCCAGGTCCCACTCGCTGGCTCTGTTCTTGGGCACCCACTTCATATGACCATATGAATTTTTCCTGGTAAGATCTTCAAAATCCCAGCTGCCTTTAGGAAGGAAGGAAATTGTTGTCGTTGTCATTGTTTTCCAATCCCTGGCACTTCCACATGAAAATCAATTCGGTGCAGACATGATTTCAGTCATTTATCCGTTCATCGTGTCCTGGGGACCAAGCAAAACCTTCAGACTCTTGCACCCATGTGCCTCTTCCAGATGTGGTGACATGGCCAGAAGTGCTGGGAATCTGCCACATCACAGGGGCAGTGAGTAAGGAAGGCCACCCTAGTCCTGTGGGTGGCACCTGAGCTCAGAGAATGTCTAGCTGGGCCATTCGCTCATTCAAACGGCACTGCCTGAGCACCCAGTCACTGAGCACCAGGCTAAGCACCACATGAGCCATGAGGGAGTTTTCTCCCCAGTAGGGGATCATTCAGCCATATAACTATGATAAAAGGGAGAGACTAAGAATTATTTAAGAGAGTGAGAGATTCCCACCTGAGGGGGTAAGGTAAGCTTTCATGGCAGAGGTAATTATTGAGCAGGACAGAACTTGGATATGTGGAAATGAGAGAGAAAGCATTCCAGGCAGCAGAGAGACCGTGAGCAAAGGCTCAGAGAAGGACAAGCCTGAGGAAGCTCCGAGAACAGCTCTGCTGGAGTCTGGCCAGAGACCAGGGATGGGAGGGAAAAGAGCAGGGGTCAACCTGGAACAGCAGCTGGAAGTCAGGTTTCAAACTCTATCTCCTACTCTCCCCTCCTTTGTTGTCTTCTTCTCTTTTTTTCCCTCCTTTCTTTCCCTTTCATTTGCTGCCTTTCTCCCCAGTCCCCTGCTCCTAGGCCTCCATTGCTCCATCCATCCCAAATAGTGCAAATGGAGTAGATGTGGGATTAGCATAGAATTTCTACTGCTTTGGAGAAGGAAGTCAGAGATCAACTGTCCTCCCCAAGAGGAGTGTGCTGCCCACTGCCACAACGTGAAAGGAGACCCCCAAAACTTTGGCTGGAAAACCACAGGAGCATCTCTGTGGCACATCTGAAATCTGCAGGCTCAGAGATGTCATTCTGCTTGGCAGACAGAATGGAGAAAGTGGCCTGACCCAGAAGGGATGTGGGAAACCTCAGCTGGTGGAGGCGCTGCGTGGAAGTGGTTAAGAACGTCCACTCCGGAGTCAGATCTGAAGTCATAGCACCATTTAGTGGACACGATAGTTCCCACCTTGTGTAAGGAGGATTAAATGAGAAAATGATTCTAATGTGCTCAGCACAGGTCCTAGCCCATATGAGTACTCAACAGACCTTTGGTTTCTGTTCATTTATTACAAAGAACTAGGACCAGGAAGGACTAAGTCCAAGCCAGACAATCAGGAGATTTAAGAAGGAACTTACTAGAATGGAAAGACCTCAGATAGACCAGTTGGACACCTAACTGCACCACTTTCTAGCTGTTGAACTTGAGTTAACCCAGCCTCAGTTTCCCCAACTGCGAGATGGGGATGATAATATAACCTCAGCTGTATATGAGGATGCAGTTAACAGGTCTATTTTTTGGAGGGTTATTATGAAGATTATAGATGATGTAATTAAAATCCCTTCATAAACTGGGTCCTCAATAATTAACAGTAGAAACACTCAAGCTGTGAGTGTGCTCTTGTCACTCCCACCACCATCCCCCTGCAGTAGCCACTTGCGAGTGACAGGGCTAAATAAACAGGCTCGATGAGCATGGTGACAATGTTGGTCACCAGAATGCTCCACTGATTTAAAACTTGATAAAAACAATGGCAATTTTTGCTTTCTTTGTTATTGCAATCAGGCATACTAAATGTCAGGAATGTTTAACTCTAAAAACACAACGGCCACTCAACACTCTCTCTGAAGGCATAAGCTCCGCAAAGAGAAAAGCTAAGTGACCTACTTAACAGCTCTGAAGGGGAAGCAGAAGTGGTAGTAGGAATGGCAGCAGCAGGAATGCCAATGCCCACCTTAAATACTCAGCACCTGGCCAGAGACTCAACACCCACCTCGCATTTTCCTCTCTCACGGATCACAATGGCAGGAGCAGGAAGTGACTTGCCCCGGGTCTCACAGCTAGGAAGTGGCAGATCTGGGATTTGCACCTGGATGGTCCCACCTCAGAGCCCGTGCACGTAACCAATTAGCTAACTGCTGGCATGGAGAAGAGCAGTGGGAAGATTAGGTTATCCATGGAGGCAAAACAATTAGCTGGGCCACGAGGGGGACTTTCAGCAGCAGGTCTCACAAGGAGGAAGGGCCCAGGGGAAAGCACACCAGGCACCCGCTGGTGGGTGAGCATTCAGTGTTTATTCATTCACTCACCGTGGAGAGCCTACTCCAGAGTCGGAAGGGTGTTACTGCTAAACCCTATTCCACCTGCAGGGTGACACAGCTGAGAGCTCCAAGTGGACCAAAGACCGCAACTGCCCTATTTCCAGGGCTGAGCACCGTGCCTGGTGAAAGGGGACACTGAGGAAAAGTTTGCTGAGTGAATGAATGAATGAACAAATAAACCAACAACTGAACTAGTAAATGAATGAAATTTGCATTTCTCTTTTTCCCTTTTCAACTTCCATGACTTGAGAGCTTCGCCAAGACAAAATGGGAGGAAAGCACATTACCAGCACTGAACCCAATCCTGAGAGGTGTTCCAAAGAGTAAACGGCAGTGCAGAATCACTCTAATTCAGATCAACCGTCTACACACAGAAAAACCACTTTATGACTGTGGCTTGAGACAACGGCTGTCTTATTTTGCTTATGCAGACAGCTTCCAAAAAGGAAATATATTTCTATAAGCAAATGCTGGTGATGAGCTAAATAGAAAATCTTGACCAGAGTCACACTGGACCTCAGTGGAGCCCTGATGGTTTCTCTCTATAAAAGAAAGTAATTTTCTCTATAAGCATTGGATTTCATAAATTTTTCTCCAGCTAAGTTATTCTTCAGCTTATCAAACCATGTAATGCCACATCTCATTATTCTATAAATGAAGCCTAGCATCAGAGAGAAAAATCTGTGCTTAAGGGATATGGAACTCACACAGCCTCACAGTCTCTGAGCTCAAATGTAGCCCTCTTTCCCTCCCCTCGAAAAAGGCAAAATGCAGGACATAACAGTTTTGAAGGTGGAGCAAGGGAGGGGCATTCAGGAGAAAGGAGGAGGACTTCCTGCAGGCCCAGTAACTTGTGCGCTCCCCACTGACGGAGGGCTCACTAATCAGCAGCGGGTGAGTATCGCTGTGCGGCTGAACTGATCTGATGGTAACCCTGGCTGCCCTAGTACAGACCTGCCCACTTTGAGCTAACTGCCTAGATAAACCAAGCTGCACCTTCAGTGGAAGATGAAAAAGGAGGGACTGGATAGAGAGGGAGTGGCCTACCCCACACGGTTAGGTTACATAGGCTTTCCAAAGGCACCGACATTTCAAGAAACTATCTGCTGAAATAGCATGGAAGCCAGAATAAAGACAGGAGGGTGCAGCAGAGCTACAGGGAGTGGAAGGGAAGAAAGGAGAAATAAAAGGAAGGGACAGAAAAAAATGGAAGAGTCATAGGCTTATTACTATTTATCAAATACTAATACAGCACTTACTATTTGTCAGGTACTGTTCTAAACACTTTATAAATAGTAATTCACTTAATCCTCATTATTAGCCTCATTTTACAGAGGAGGAAAGCCAAGCAGAGAGAGAGCCGATGACCTGAGAGCAAATGGCCAACGTGCAGCAGAGCTAGGACTTGAACCCAGGGAGACGAGCATCAATCCACATAACTTCCCCTATCACGGAAGTCTTGGAACCTATCGTAATGTATCTGGTCCAAAGGTGTTAACATCCCATGAAACAGCCCTCAAAATAGTTAAGGAACCTTTATCAACAACTAACTATTCCTCAATCCTTGTAGATGAATATAAGATGGGGAAAAGAGTAAAGTGAATGGTTTCCCTCTGGGCAATAAAAAAAATAGTAGCCCATGGATCAACTAAAAGCAAAGTAACAGCCAAGATTTGGCCAATATACTCAAGAGTTCCCATATATGAGCATTATATTCTATGTCACCAGGGGCTAGAAGGGACAAGAAGTTTAGGTGAGATATTAACAGAAAACTAGCTTTGGGTACAATATTGTTTTATATTAACCATATTAATATAAGGCTGGTAAAATGTGCCGGCAGGATAACTGGCCTGGGACGGATTCAAGAACTGGCAGCCACACGAGTCCTGGTCCGTCCTCATCTCAGGTCCTGTTTTCCAGTCTGGCTCCTCCCACCAGTCTCTTTTTTCATTAAAGGTAATTCTGTCTCAGAGCTCCCTCCAATCTCTTTGCATTTTAACTTCTCTTGGCTCCCCCGAGATCTCTGGACAGTCCATCCCCCTTGGGGCTGTGGTTTGATTCATTTCTCCTGAGGCTGCTGAGCTCCATCTAAGCCACCTTAACAGCTTCTCAGCCCCAGGCCATCGTGAACTTGCTGCTATGACGAGTATCAGTCATGTCACAGGAAAAACTGAGGTGGTCCCATCAGTTCTTCCCTTGAAGAACTTTCATAAAAGTGTACCATGCTCCCAGGCTAGAATGGTTTAGGAGAAGAAATGGCCTGGGCAAAGCTCACTGTGTCGTCCATCCTTCGATCATTCCATCCTTCTGTGAGCTGCACGCCCAAGACAGCACGATTCCCATTCTAGTCTAGCTGCGGGGTTTTCCTCCACGCTTTGACCCTGCTTTTGAAAATCTTCCCCTTCGCCCTCTCCCCAGGGGCTCTCCCTGCCTTTCCTCCTTCGCTGAGCACCCTTTTGGTTGGGGTGCTCTTTGTGTCCTGACACTCTGCCCTGTGCTACCTTCATATTCCTCAGGTCAGGGATGATACTTCAAAAGCACAGTGGAAAAGCTCTTTGACCCACACAGAACTGTATGTCATGACGTTGTCTTCAACACAGAAAAGTGCCCATATAAAGATAAACAACAGTTCCGCCTTCAGCTATCAGCTGCTGTCAGCTTTCTGGGAGCATGACGAAGTCTATCTGCAGAGAAACGGCATGTTTGGAGTTAGGTTGCTTTATTTCAGAGGAAGAAATGTAGCTGTGGAAATTAGCAAAGGTCTAATCAGAGGAGGAGAGTCTCAAGAGAGCTCCTCGTTTCATTTGGGACCACTGTCTACCTCTGAGGCGGGCAAGGGAGAGTGGGAACGGTTCCCCCGTGTCCTCTCAGAATGTCTTGCCCTCTGGCTCTGCTGCCCAATCTGTTGTGCTGACTTGTCTGCAAGAGGCAGCAGCAGAAGTGTGGATGGGCTCTTCCAGGATAGGGACACAGTCCAATGGAGGGAACTAAGCCTGGAGTCCTTCAGAGCAGCTACAATGCAGCAAACCTTAGGGTGAACCACGTGGCCTTCTGCTATTTCGAAGATATATTCTACCTTCTAATCGGATTGTGATTTTCTCCAGGGCAAGGTCATCTCAGCACCCAGAGAAGGCTGACTGTTGAAAAACGAAGTGACTGACCCCCCTTCCCACCAGCCCATCCCTCTATGGTACCTGTGTTGTGAAGAGGTGCTGAGAATTACTGAAACCTCTGCATGATTTTCCGTTGCTTGTTCCACTTTGCTGTTAGCCAGAAAGCACAGGAAAGCATACTGCCTGCTGGCTTCAGGGTTCCTACCTGGGTTAAGGAGAATCCACTGCTCTTGTTCTTGGAAGGCATGACCACAGGGGTTTCCACAATTGACAGCAATGAGTGCAATGATGCTACAGAAAAGCCCCATGGGCAGCTCTACTGTTTGAGTAACAATGTATCAGGTGCTGTTGCAGGACCAAATGAGCCTCTGACAGTGTCCTCACAGATGACCCTGCTGCCGCCATGAGTTCTCAGAAACTGGAAACAAGAACGTGTTGCCATCCACACTGGGAATTTGAAAAAATATAGTTTTATTTATATTGTTCTTATAATGAAAAGGGAATGTTTTGCATTTCCTCAGGATCACTGTACACATTCCCTCAATACCCAATGAGGTAAATGGGATGAAAACTGGCACATTATGCTCCAGGGCAATCAGATGAAAAGTCAGTCCCTTCGAGGAATGCCCAGTCTCTCTGCTCTAATCCATGGGTCCCTAGCTCCTGAGTAGGCCACCCTGAGCAGGGCCAAAGAGCCCTAGCACATATAGTAGACCCTGGATAACACAGATTTGAACTGCATGGGTCTACTTATACAGAGCACTTTTTCAAAAATAAACTGAAATTTTTTTTGGAGATTTGCAACAGTTTGAAAGAAACACTTTCTTTTCTCTAGCTTACGTTAAGAATACAGTATCTAAAACACATAACATACCAAACATGCGTTAACTATTTATATTATCAGTCAACAGCAAGCTCTTAAGTAGTTAAGTTTTGGGGGAGCAAAAGTTATACATGGATTTTCTACTGTGGGAGTGTTCAGCACCCCTAACTCCCATGTTGTTCAAGGGTCAGCTATAAAGGCATCCTCCTGTCACAGAGTGGAAATAAGCTAAGGAGAAAAATGTTCTCAAATGTAAACTTTAACATTTTACTTAAATATTGCCTATTACCAGTTTCCACTGGCCAGGACTCAGAATCAGCTAAACAGATAGCCAAGTAGCGCCAAACATTTGCAGAAAAAGGAAGTTTGGCTTCAGCAACTCAAGCAGAAAAAGGAAGATTTTATACATAAATATACGGCTGTCTCGTGGATCACGTGGGCAGAGTAGAGCTGGGTCCCAGAGAGGGTGGGACACTCTCTGAGCCTCTTTCTTTTTGCTCTTTTTATGTGGCTTGTTTCTCCACACAGTGGAAGATGGTTACCCACATCTCCCAAGGCTACATGTTAACACCCCAGTAAATAAAGAAACTAGTTCTCTCAGTCATAGTCTCAAATACCCAGCTGAGAAACCTTGGCAGGCCTGGTTTATGGCAGGGTTCCAGTCCAGTATGCTATACCCAGCAGGGTGAGGTCATACAGTACAAAGTGGCCCCAAGAGGCCCATCTTATAACCCGGGCATCAGGGCAGGGCAGTCCTAGGGGGAGTTGGTGGTGAGAAGCCACTGCATGAGGGATGCAATGTTTCCGTGCCCAGCATGCCACAGAGAGCCCCATGGAGCCAAGCCAAACACCACTGCGGTCCAGTGGGGAATTACCCAGGAGCTCGAACATGTCCTCTAGATTAAGGACTTTTTCTTAGACAACATACGAAGAGAGAGGAGAACCTTTCTACAGTATCTTGTTTAATCCCAGAAGACCATGTACCACACTCTGTTTTGCGAATGAGAATATTGAAGCTCAGAGTGGTTAAGTAACCAGCCGAAAGTCACCTGGCTAGTAAATAATAAGGAAAAACTCAAATCCATGGGGTACTCCCAAACCCCATTCATGTTCCACCATTCTTCTGTTTGCCTCCAAAATGAACTCCTTCCAGAGATACATCTCCCTGGATTGGAGACAAGCATTAACCCTGATACTGGCTATCATTTTCTGTGCCTGAGACTTCTATAGGTCCTCAAACTGCCAAGTACTGATGCAGGCAGTCCTGCAAGGACCGTGACTATAGCACAAAGTCCCCCAGCATCCCCCGTTCAGAAGAGCCCAGCAGGTACCTGACCCAGCCACCCCAACTCTAACACCCAGGCCACCCCCAGGTGAAACATTTCAGCCCCGAGCTACTCACAGGACACACACTGTTCAAGTGTACCAATGCCATTTTCCTGTTTGCATTTTGTTTTTGTTTTTGTTTTGTTTTTACAGTTCGTTGCTCATCCTAACTGTCAGCAGCAATTGCTTACCATGTGGTATGAAAATCTCTCAGGCTTACGTCAACAATCTATCGCTGTGAAATTCCTGGCTGTCTTTGGAGTCTCCCTAGGCCTCCCTTTTCTCGCCATAGCCTATTGGATTGCTCCGTGCAGCAAGGTACAGACTGCTTAAGGTGCATGTCATTTGCAGTTATTTCTTCTCTCTTCTTAGCATGACCTGAAGTTCATTTTTGTTCAAATCACCAGCTGATCATTTCCCACGTTTAAAGAAAATAGCCCTGAGGTACCCAGCAAAGGTAGAAAACCACACAGAACTGACTTTTTTAAATCATTTTTTTTAAAAAGAGAGGAGTGGTAAGACAGGAAATTTTAAACATGTGAAGCAAAATCTGATAAGTAACAAAAGTGAGAGGGAATAAAGGCACTTTTCCCTTCTAACTATGCAATGTCCTAGGCATGGCCTCCAAACGCATAGTAATAATTACAGTAATGGTAACAGGGATAGCCAACATTCATTGGGCACTTTCTTTTTGCTAAGCCTTTTTCAGAGAATATCTCATTTCATTCCCCCAATTACGTTATGACGCATATACTTCACAAAGTAGGTTCAGAAAAGAGCAGTAACTAATAGGCTAAGAGTCCAGTGCAGCTCATGCTGGGGCACTGCAGACCCACCTTAGCATCTACTCAGTTTCCCAGGCTTTCTTAATTGGATCCTGGTCCACACGGGCAGCTAATTAGGTCACGAGAAGGAAAGACACAGGAAAGAGAAGGAGATGTTGAAAAATGCAGAGCTGGGTTTCTCTAGGCCAAGGGAGAGTATCTGGTGCCCATGCGTCACAGGAGGAGTGGAATCTGCAGGTGCCAAGCTGTCACGCCTCCCACTCTACCATCCCTACGGCCGGGCCATTTGATCCAAAGCCACAGGAAGCCCCAGCAGGGACTCTAGTTTCAGGCAAGAGTTAGTGCCTCTAAGACTGAACCATGCAGAAATTCAGAAATACGTTTCATGGGTTAAGATGGTCCTTAAAGGTTGCAAAGCTACATTTACCCACTGATACATTAAAAAGGACTTAAGCTTAAGTAATCAATGTTCAGTAGAAGAAATATGACTACAGGGAGATTAGTACCACAGGATATTTCATCAGCTAATGTGGTTAATAAAGGTGTCATCAGTGAACAGAACCTCTTGTCAACATCACCAAGAGGAAACTCATGCTGGGACAACGGGCCTGAGACTTCAGAGTTGGCTGTTGATGAGGCCACCTAACCAGGCAGGCAATGAACTTAGCACAGGAGGGGTGCCAGAGAGACGTGTTAGGGCTCAAACTCTTTCTTCTGTAGAGGGTATTACAAACACAAGTCTTCAGACTGAATATCAGTGGTGTTGAACCATGTGTCTCCTGAGGATTTTGTTTCTATGGCACTCTGCCATGCCATGGACTTCTAAATCAGAATTCCCCAAATGACACACATGTAGGTGAAGGCAAGGTTTTCTGTCCTCCATTATGAGCTGGAGAAAAAAATGCAGCAAGTGAAAAAAGCCAATCAGATTTTAAACTGGATTAGAATTGTTCATTGATTTCAGGCACGTGTTTTCATACTAGAATTATCTAGTCTACACTGCAGGTTAGATCCTTGCCTTCACCCAGAGCCTAGATGGATAGGGATGCTAACCTCTCCACTCTTGGAGCCCCAAACTGATTCTAGGAGGCTGTCCAATCACTAAAGGAACAGCACTTGCTAGGAAAAAATCATTCCCAATCCTCACTTCTGCTCTAAAACAAAACGTGACACTTCCAGGCAAGTGGGACTAGCCAATACCAGCAAATCAATTTGCCTCTTGCTGCCTGGTGGCCTGGGGAAATATTCAGAAAGAGATGATATACCAGGAGCTGCATAAATTTTTTACATTTTCAGTAAGTCTGAGAATAATAATTTTGGCCAATATCATGTACATGTGATGCAAAAAAAAAAAGAGCACATGCGGGACAGGGAGGGAATTCTGGACTTTTGGGGGACCCAGTAAATCCAGAAGACCGATGCCACCATGGAACATAGGGGTCAGACCTATAGCAGTCTTCTAGAACATTCTGGAAGCAATGATTGCAGGAAAGTTTGGCCCTATGGCTGGAGCTCCCTCTTCTATGTTCAGATACACTCCTGATTAACATTTGGTGCTCCTGGAGCTTCTAGTAAGACTGAAACAGGACAGCACTAAAGATACACATGAGCTGGTCATTAAGCCATTTGTGCCTATGTGCACTTTCTGGGCTGCAATTCTGAGCTCAATGCAGTGCAAGCTCAGTGTCTGGAGCTGAGTGACAAGTGGCATGAGATAATTCTGGGTGGCACCGCTCATTCTAAGGAAAGATTCCCTCATTAAACAGCTTGTCAAATTTGCTCTGAGGCATCTAAAGGACAGATAAAACAGCCAAGATATTTTTAGTGTTTCCTTTCACCATTTAGAAAGAAAACTTTTCAAGTTTGGCAGAGATATTTTATTACTAGGGATTACAGAGGGGTCACATCTTCCAGGTGAAGAAACCAGCCTCTCTAAAGGCTTCTGATGTCCAGTATACAATGCCCTCCAGAGAGGAGTGGTGGTACAGTGCAGAAATCTGTTGGTCTTCTGGCATCCCTGCTCCCAAGGGGCCGCTGCCTTCTTATCTGTCTAGTAAATCTATGAAAAAGGCAGTGTCATTCCAGTAATTTCTAGTTCTAATGACATTATTATACCTCCCTCGAAGAAATTAGACCTTGATGTTCTTTAATAAATGTATTCATAAAATGTTACTGCTAAACCTCATCAACCATTTAATGTCCGTCAATGTCTAGCAAAAGTTGAGGTTTCTGTTTCCAACCTAATAGTGCATTTGTTTTCTAACAGTTGCTGTCCTACTTTAGGGACTATTAGGGACACCAAAGTCACTTGATTAGCTGCCAAAATAACCTCATCATTTCTCTCCTATTGAATTCCCAAGGCTGTCAATTCTATTTTTACCTAAGTTCTGAGGGTCTCTAAGAAAGACAGTTAAATGAGATTATAATGCTGACAGTGTCAACAGTTCTTCTTCTTACTAACATGGTCATTGAAGAGGGTAACCAAGTCACAGATGTGTACATCTGGTGATAACTACAGGTCTGGAGCATGGGGCAGGCTTGTCAGGGTCAACAGGAGAACAGATATTTTGTCATCTCTCTTCACTGTCAGCACCCTGAGTGAGGTGGCGCAGCCCACGGGGAGGCCCAGGAGTGCTTATCTGCAGGCATGCTCCTGCAGGGATCTTGTCCAGCAGAAACCTTTCACCTCTCAACATAAGACCCAAGGCCAAGGGGCCTTTACAGCTGACAAGGCTGTTTCCATTCTTCACTGTTCCATTCTGATTCTTAATTTGGGTTGTTTGCTGTTAAGATCTGAGCACTGGAAGAATAACAGACATCTTCCAGGGCTCAAACAGCATCTCTCTAGCCAGTGGATGAGGGCAGAAGTCAGCATCATGAAAGTGCTGCGGAACCACATAAGTTCTAATTGTAAAGGGAAGAGAAATGAAACTGACTTCTTCGGTTATCTGTTAACCTTTTGCTGTTCAATTATCCTTAGAATTAGTCCCAGGACTCAGGCAGGGAGAGCTGTAAACAACTTTAGACTCCTACCTCATGTCTTTGTAACATGCAATAATCTATAAGTGCTACTGCCACATAACTCTTGCTTGGAGAAATATCAGTGTTAGTTGCCACCCCAGGCCCCCTCAGCACCATTCCCAACAAAACAACTAGTGAGAAGGTGCAAGTGACTCCACAGCTTTTAAAGATCCCTGCTTTACCTTACCAAAGCTGAAATGGTTTGAAACAAGAGTCTTCAAACCATGTGGTCCAGGGATAATCAGGAGAGGACAGTGCCTCCGAAGGCCTCTGTACACCCCTCATTTGTCTTTACCAGAGATCTACGCTAAAGAAAATCACTAGGCAATTTTTGAAGCACTGAAATGGAGGGGATATTTGTGCCAGGAAATAGGTCACTTCTTGCTTTTATGTTACAAAAGCTTCTGCCCTCACATCCAAACAGAAAGTCTATCACCTGTCACCCTACTGACACAGGATTTAAGGATTTAAGAAGGCTGATCACTTTCATGCTTAGCCCAGTCTCAGCCCTGCCACACTCTCCCAATCTCTCTATTTCCAATCACAGGTTGTAGCCTGTCTCTCTCCCCAAGAAAATCAGCAACTCTGAAGGGGAAGACCAACTCTTACAGCTTGTTTCATGTCCATCATCTACAATGCCTAGCATCTTGTTGCACACAGAAAGCACCCTAAAAGGGCTCATCGCCTGAATAATGTAAGGACTCTGTGTAGGCCCCACTTTGTGAACCTGTGCATCTAAGCTCTTCCAGCATCAGCTGAGTTTCTTTTGAGTTTCCCCTTAGAGGAATTGCCTGAAGCCCTCCAGCGCCACATAGCAAGTGCTTCCTATGTGTCAGCTGCTGTTCTGCTTTGTGCACAGTATATAGTTCATTCCTTACAAAAAAAAAAAAAAAAAGAAATAGACTCAGAAATGCAGAGAACAGACTGGTGGTTGTCCTAGGGGAGGGGGTGGGAGATGGATGAAATAGGTAAAGGGGAAAACATTAGTGAGAATGTATGATATCTTGACCTGGGCAATGGTTATATGAGTATATGCATATGTCAAAATTTGTCAAACTGTACACTAAGATTTGTACGTTTTATTTATTAAATTTAAAGTTAAAAGGTAAAAATAAAAAAACAAATACAGAGAACAGACTGGTGGTTGCCACCAGAGAGGGGGATGGGGTGATGGGTGAAATAGATGAAGGGTATAAAGAGGTACAAACTTCCAATTATAAAATCAATTAGTCATAGGGATGAAAGGGCAGCATAGGGAATATAGTAACATCTTTGTATGTTGACAGAGGGTAACTACACTTATCGTGGTGAGCATTTAATAATGTATAAAACTGTCAAATCACTAGGTTGTACACCTGAAACCAATATAAAATTGTATATCAACTATATTTCAATTTTTTTTGAATCCCACACAAAGATAAAGCAAATAAATCCCTCAAACCAGCTGTTCTGAGGAATCCCAAGGCCTACTTGGGTGGTTGAGTGTGGATTCCTGCAGTCACGTGCCTCGCCTGGGTGAGAAGACAGAAAGGCACTCCCATATCGTCATCCGGGCAATCACTGGGAGGTGCTACGTAGAGGCCACTGATAAAGGACTGGGAAAACCTAGCCATCTATCACTTAAGAGCTGTGTCCATCTCTATTTTCCCCACCTTTGTCTGACATTTCTGAAACCCTGCTGGGACACACAAGACCTGGGTCCCCTGGCAACTCTGCTCAGCCTACCCTCTCCCCCTGACCCACTCCCCACCCCGCAGCCAGGCTCCACATTCCCTCACCTCACCACTGCCCCAGCAGGGACACAGTCACAGGAACAGCGCAGCGTGAAGACTGTTTAGGGACATCTCCTGGGCACACCAAAGTATCCCAGGATCCTGGTTGGGAAATGGGGCTCCAAGAGTCCAACACAGCTAAAACATTGAAAAATCCAAACAAACTAGTTGATATATAAATCAAAATGACACATGGTTTAATTCAGTTTTTCACCAAATTTATGTTAGCTATTTTATTTGTCCTTATACTTAATTTCTGCATTTCGAATATAGCACATGTACCTATGGCCAACAATGACCTACAGTCCCTATTTTGTAAACAATGAGGTTAAACATTAAGAGAAATGCCGCTTGTAAAACGTTTGCGGGCCCCATGGTTTACAGGTAAACATTTTTTTCCATTTCTGAAGTTACTCTACCGTCTTATGACATTTGACAATGCAGGTGAATTCAAATAAGTTTCTTCCAGCACAAGTAGGATTCCCAATGTCTGCACTTGAGATGCAGTTTCTTTAAAAAGATAAAAATTTATCTTTTTAAAATTTCAATGGGTTCTAAGGCTTTAGAATCATTAACAAATCATGTTACACTAATAACTAGAATAATTAAAGTGGATGGCAACCCTACTGAGGCATTTACTAAAAGAACATTATCGAGCTACCTGATTTATAAGTACTGTGTTGAACAGAGTCGTAATTAGGGAAGTTTTACCTAGAGAAACCCCTGTAACTGATTTTCTACTGAACCAATACTTGATCTGCTGGGTGACATTTCATTCTAGGACATTTCACTGAATGAGGCAGAATGTGAGCCTCAGTTGGCCAGTCGCTGGCTGCAACTGAACGTCGCCCTGGAGAATGAGCTGAGCCTCAGAAAAGGTTTCCCTCTTGGCTCTTGTCCTACAAGCATACCTGCGTAAGGGGTGAGATTTAATGCTTAGATGAGGGTGATGGCAGTGACATGGAAGAGACCCACGTGAGTCTATTACTAGGGGTCAGCAAAGACTGACTGTGCCGCCCCCAGTTTAGTCCTAAAATATCTAAGTGGGCTTTGGATGACATTCCAGGGACAGAGAAGATGTGACCAATACCTGCTCCCTAACAGGGCATCATTTGGGTCATTTCAGGCTTACATGGAACAATTGTACAACTGAATTATGCACTGGGTCATTAGGAAAACTTCAGTGTTTTAAAACAGTATCACAAAGGCTATGGTCTTTTCCTGTGCTACAATAAAATTACAATTTTTTAAATTAGAAAATAAAAGTCCTGTATGTCTAGAAACTAAATAACCTCTGAATTAAAAGTGAAACCAAAGGGAAATTACGAACTATTTATAACTGAGTATCAGTGAAAACACTATGTCTCAAAATTTAAGGGAATACAACTAAAGCAGGACCTAGTAGGAAATGTATAGCTTTAAACAAATTTACCAAGATATAAGACAGAATGAAAACAGATCATCTAAGTATAAAACTCAGGAAAATGGACAAAAGAGCAACAGAGCATAACCATACTGTAGTGTGAAAATTCTGAACTCTCTAAGACAGATTGTTTTTTCCCCAGATCTGGAAGGACTAAGACTCATATCCATGCAGCTGGGGATGGCTGTGTAGTTGGCTGGTACTATGATGCTATGTTATTCATTTCTCCCATCACTCCCGCTAATCTTCTAAATAGCGAAAAACTGAAATCAATAGAAAATAGATTTGGTCAAGCAGCATCTCAGAGAAAAGTGCAAAGGACAATGTCTGGATTCGGTTAGCGGTTTCTGTCCAAGATGGAGGAGACACTGGTTAAGCTAGTGGCAGAAGTGTTTTAAAGAGAGAGACGGGCCCTCACCCAGAGCTGCCAGTTTAACATGTCTTGTATGTATTGTTTCCAGCTAGGAAGAACCCTGAGGAGCCCTTTCATGAAATTTGTAGCTCATGCAGTTTCTTTCACAATCTTCTTGGGATTGTTAGTTGTGAATGCGTCAGACCGCTTCGAAGGGGTTAAAACCCTGCCCAACGAGACCTTCACGGACTACCCAAAACAGGTCTTCAGAGTGAAAACGACACAATTCTCCTGGACAGAAATGCTCATCATGAAGTGGGTCTTAGGTAAGCAAGTCACTCTCTCTTTTATCCTCCCCTCCCCTGATTATAACAGACATGACTGAACTCTGACTTCCGAACCCCTTCCTCTCCTCCTGAGCGCACTCTGGGCACACAATGGGGAGTGGGCGGACAAAACAGAAGTCAAGGCCAATGTCTGTGTGTGCTGGTGTGCAAGGTGCACAGATCTGTGATACAAATGCTAATTTTGAAAGGAGCTGTTTGGGGGAAATTCATTACATACTTTTCATTATACATGTAATGAAAGTGACTATAAAATGGCTTCACATGGGAAAACATTATTTTGACCATTTAAATATAGTCTACTGGAAGCCTTTAGGAAAACAAGTTCTGCTTCTGAAAATGAGTATAAAATTGCACGGCTTTAGTGGTACTTTTTGTTTTCATTTTTTCATTGAAGACTGATATATAGTAGAATCATGATGATAAATATAAATCTAAAAAGTTATAGGATAACATTTTCTCATTATTTGTGTCAATGAATATAACAAAGCTATGAATTCCTCTTCGTGGTGGTATCTGGTGCTGCCCAGGTCTGCCACTAATTGCCAAGGACACTGGTCCCAGTTTCCTCATTGCCTAGCTAAGGAAGGCCATCTCTCTTTTGCCCAACTCATAAGAACTTTTAATAATATGAAGAAACAAGATAAAATAAAACTAAAAAAGGTTAAAACTGTACATGGCAAAATGTGACAGACGTGCTCATGTGGCTTACCTTGCGTGTTTCCCTTTACTTAAAGGACCATAGTCCTGTGCAGTTTCCAATGTCTGAAGATAGTTTCTTTTTTCTTTTTCTGTTTGTTTCTCCATCACGGCTGACAAAGGAAGTCAGAATTCTTTTCTAAAACAGAACCACAAATATAAAAGAAAATTAATTATAAAATTAATAATAATGTCTTCGTATCTTCAGATACAGTCAGTATTCAAATTTCTTTGAGAAGGAGGATGAATAAATATCTGCAAAGCTTGCTTTCTCTCCTCCTTCAGGTCTCTGTTCAGGTTTTACCGTATTAGGGTAGGTGAGTAGGTAAGAACATGCCCCCTTATCTCCTTTTTCTGCTAAGGTGAAGTTTGAACAGACACCTGAAGGAACAGAGGAAGCAAGCTTTGCAGACATCTGGGTGAAAAGCATTCCAGACCGAAGGATCAGTTTATGTTAAAGGTTTAGATTCAGGACGAGGCTGGACCTGCTTCACAGCAAAAAAAAAAAAAAAAAAACCGCAGGGTGGCTGGAGCATAATAAATAAGGGGGAGAGAGCAGAGATAAGGTCACAGGGATAAGCAGAGTCAAATCACACCAAGGCCTTGTAAGCCATGAAACAGAGTTTAGACTTTATTCTGAGGGTGGTGGGAAACCATTGGAGAGTTCCGCGCACAGAAGTGACATCACAGGACGTAAGTCTCTAACGGATCACTGGTTGCTGTCTAGAGAACAGCTGATTCTGGGACATGAGCAGAAGCAGCGAGGTCAGTTAGGAGGCCACTACAGCAGTTCACGCAGGAAATGGGTGGTTTTGAGGAGGTGGTCGGTGGTGATTACATTGTAAAAGTCAAGTCAGTATTATTTATTATTGGATTTTCTGTGAGGTGTGAAAGAAAAGAGAGCAATCAAGGAAAATTCCGTATGTTTTTAGCTCGAGTAATGGTATAATAGAAAACCATTCACTAAGACAGGAAAGCCCAGGGGAGCAGCAGTTTGGAGAGGGAGTAGAGAGGGAAACCAAGAGCTCAGTTTGAGATATCCTTCAGGTATCTAAGTGGGAATGTCAAGTAGCAACTGGATACACGTACCTGAAGCTCAGAGGAGAGGGTGGGGCAGGAGACATAAATGTAGGCATATCAGCATATTTACAGTAAATTATATGCTATCACCCCGACTGCAAATGTGGAGAGATGAGCTGAGGACCAAGCCCTAAGGCACACCAACGTTAAAACGATGGGAAGTTGAGAAGCCGCCAGCAAAGGAGACTGGGGAAGAGGAGAGCTGAGACAGTGGCATCCCAGGAGCCACAGGGACTGTATCAAGAACGAGGGCGTGATCACTCCTGCCAGATGCTGCGGACAGATCAAGTAATGGGAGGCCTGAGACGTGACCGTTGAATCTGGAAGCCAACTTCCTGAGCAGCACGCGGGAATGGAGTCCAGCATGCAAGTGGAGGACCTGACCTCAGCAGGCACATGGACACTTCATTTACTGCAACAGGAGGGAAGATGGAGGTGGAGGCAGAGAGCAGGTGGCTTGAGAGATGCAGTGGTGGGAGCAATGGGGACGTTTTCTGATATTTCTTCTATTTTTCTCAATTTTTTTTCCTCAATAAATATTTTCTAGTTACTAAGCATTACATTATGTTTAAGGTACTATAACAGATAATGGGGGAGCAGCTATGTAAGAGTAACATCTTATGTCTGCCTTCTGGAGCTCTATAATTATTATAAAATAATAACAACAATAATAATAATAGCCCTTGAGAGAAATATTCTGAGTGCTGTGGTCCCTGTGTTCTTTGTGCTGGCCCCCCTGAAGTCCACAATCTCACCAACTCTCCTCTCATCAAGACGCCTGAAATGGCAGCAGGCCCCTAACAATGAAGTCTTTGAATTCTACTCCCAGGCACTGCTGGGAAGGCCTTGGACCAGCCAGAAACACAGCAGCACAGTCCTTTACTCCTTTACGCCCA
Organism: Manis javanica; assembly: GCF_040802235.1. Classification (NCBI taxonomy): domain Eukaryota; kingdom Metazoa; phylum Chordata; class Mammalia; order Pholidota; family Manidae; genus Manis; species Manis javanica. Next base: position 83,837,036 of record NC_133169.1, on the reverse strand, counting down.
TAATGCATCATACTCACAAATGCAGAACTCTTAAAACCGACTGGTTATAAGAACACCCAAACCATAACTCCCTCTCTGCCAGAAGCAGCCCTGGGGTTGAAGAGAAGTCTAGGACCCTAATGAGTCCAACCTGTTCTTTTCGGGGATGGAGAGGCTGACCACAGAGAGGCGAATGACTTGCCCACGTGTCCCTTCCCACCCCCATGCCTCGGTATGTTCTCAGCACAGGAGCTAAAGTGACCCACTTAAAATGCAATCAGATTTTGTCACTCGGCCTCAAAACTCTTCACTGGCTTCCCGTCTCCCTCACAGTGACAGCCAATGTTGTTAAAATACTTACAAAGCCCTCACCTCTCCTCTCCGTCTCTATGGCCTCATATCCCACCACCTTCCACCTCACTCACTGTTTCAGCCCCGCTGGCTTCCTGGCTTCAGTTTCTGCCTCAGAACCTTTGCTTGCGCTGTCCCCTCTGCCTCCAAGTTCTTCCCACAGATAGCCTGGTTCACTCCAGAGCTGCTTCAAGTCCCTGCTCAAAAGTCTCCTCAAAATGAGGCCTTTTTAAACCAACCTATTTAAAACTGCAAGTTCCTCCACCCTGTCTTCCTATTCTCCATTCTCTTTTGCATGTGTCATACCAGTCAACCCCTCTGACAATACTACATGCTTTCCTTTGTTTCCTGCCTGCCTCTATTAATATTACTATTTCTGTAATCACACAGATGTGCAGTTGACCCTCTTCATCTTCTGTCAGCCCTCTCTCCATGTGGCCAGCTGATTTTCCCAATGACCTCTTTCAATGGCCACGGAGTGTGACAATACTCTTATTTTCCCAACCCCCACTCCTCCTGGGCATGCAGGTCGTTCCTTATGCTGCATACTTCTACGGAAAGATCAAACCCAGCTAGAAATACATCTTTCCTTTACTCTCAATGCTTTACTTGATTAGCAGCAGAATGGGGGAACACTCTAGATCATCAATCCAGAAGACTGAAGGCCTGAAGGGGGGGGGGCTCTCACGGTCTAGTGGGCCCTCACTGACTGACCTTCCGTGCTGCCAAGCTCCAAACCCACTCCCTGACCCTTGAGCCACAGTGGGCCTCCTGAACTTCCCTAGAAGAGCCTGTTCTTTCTCACTTCCAAGGCCACCATCTGGAACACCCTGTCAGCCCCTCCTCCTTCACCTAGTTACTTCCTGATTCCTCATGCCAGGTGTCACCTCCTCCATGAATTCACTCCATTTGTCAACAGAGACAAGTTGTTCCAGGCACTCTACTGGGTCTCGCGATTATAATGCTGACTGCTCTTACCCCTGTGTCTCCACGAACAGTCCCCCAGACATTCTTTACTATGGCATCTGTCACCCTGTAGCCCTAATGCTTGAGGGCACATCAGTCTCCAGCACAAGACTGAGCTTGCTTTGGCAAGGATGGCATCTTCTTGGTCATTGTATCCCCAGAATGGTGGCTGGCACACAGTCGAGACTCAACAGTGTCTGTTAAGTGGGTGAATGAGTTCCTGACCAGTTAGAGCAAGCTTGTGCCTCACAGAATGCACAGTGGACAACAGCACAGTGGACAGCAAGGGCTCTGGACTGCCTGCATAGCTGTGGACAACTCACGTGCCGTCTTCAAACATGAGTTTTTTCATCTGTAAAGAGGGATAATTACAGCAAACACCTCTCAAGCTAGTAAGAAGATTTAGTGTTGACAAAGTGCTTACTGCAGGGTCTGGCGCCTAGCAGGTGTGCAATAATTGTTAGCTACTAAAATCAGAGAAGAGAAGGTAGAACTTTGTTAAGAAATTTTTTAATCTATTAATATTATCTTCCTGCCTGGAGAACGGATGAACCCTGAATGTATCTAAGGCCCCGATCTGTTGTAAAGGACCTGCCATTGGGATAGTATTCGGGTGTTACGGCTTGAGGACATATTCTCCCATGTGTGAGTTCACAGAACACCTGGCCTAACGGCTGAAAAGTTGACCTGAAAGAACAGCCAGGCCCCCCAGGAGGTGGTTTGGGAAGAGGTCTCTTCTGCTAGGGGCTCTGGGGCTCTGTAGCGGAAGCCATGGCCATTTAAGAAATGTGCATATTTAAGTCTCAGGGGATTTTGAAGGGTTAGACCTTCTGAATAGAATGTGACGCAGGGATGGGAGGGAACCACCTTTTGAACTGTCAGGCTCCATCTCAGCAGCCTGCGGGCCTCAGAACCTGCCCAAATGAAACTACCCACCTTCCCCAAGGCTTCCCACCATTTCCCCGCCTGTTCCTCTGCCAGCCACTCCGACTGAGGATGAGTGACCCTGTTCTCTGAGCTCCAGGCATCCCTGAGTAAAAGGGATTCTGCCTCAAGGGTCCAAGGCGCTCATCCTTCTCCCCAGAGCCCGCAGGCTCTAAATACTCTGATTGATTTGCTGGGAACAAGAGACCAGGAGGCTCAGCTTGGATATAAAATGCTGAACTAGCCTCAGCACCTTGGAAGCAGAGGGCCTAATTTCACTCACTAAATTAATTTCACACATCTCTTTTTTCATTAAGCATTCCTGCTGCTCAAACCTTTGGGCCCATTCTACTTTTACTCATGGCCTTGGAATAATTTTCATTAGTCTGTGTGAGTTACTATTTAAATTTAGAAAGACTGATGTGGGCATCTGACCGCAGAGGAAGTGATCCGCAATGCCCAATGAGGAGCTACTCTACTAATGAGGAAAGTCAGTTTTCTATAAATAATTTGCATTTCAGATTTGTAGAGCTTTTAGTGTTTGAAATTACCCCAAAACCCCAAGGAAATCAAGGGATTTATCTAAAATGACACATCCAGTAAGGCACCAAGCTAGAACTTGAACTCAGGGCTTCCTAAACTAAGGTGCTCATCCTGAGTGACTGCCTGTGATTCTCCTAGTGCCCAACTAAAAGCAATTCCATTAAGATATGAGGAATTTTAATGGTGGGGGAAGAAAGCAACAAACATTATTTTTTCCAGCCTGTAATGGTTTTTCTAATAACATTTTTAAAACATCTATTTCAATGGGCACAGATGAAAAGTACATTTCAGTGTTAAGAAAATCATTGCTTCACTGAACTAGCACACATTTTGAAAGGGGTAGCTTAAGAAGTGTGGCTTTGTTACAGACAGAAAGGCAAGGTGAGGACAGATGGTGCCAGGTACACTGTGAACAGACCTGCAATGTTTCCTATTGTGGGGACTCCAATTTGACACAGACACACAGATCTTACAATCTGTTTCATCAAACAAAGCCACGACTGCTCTGCCCAGCTGCTTTCAAGTTATTTTCCTCCTTAGAAAAACACTGTTTCAATTCCTTTTGTTTAATGGACCCTTTTCACCAGAAAAAGGTAAGATTCTGAATAAAAGAGTCCCTGACGAGAGAAAAGATGATCAGCTCAGCACTGAAATGTGGCCAGATGTGGGCCTGTGACCAAGTGGGCTATGCTTCAGCCCCATGACCATTTGTCCGTCCCTGGTATCATCCTTGACTCCAGCTTTCCAGGCTGCTGGTTCCTCTAAGGTCACTATGCTACGATGTGGCCATCTGCCTTTGTGCTTGAGATTGAGGTCTGGAGGAGGCAGGGGAGAGAACAGAAGCAAAGGGTTGAGGTGGAACTGTTAGGGGACTTCTGGGTAGGCCTGCTGTGGGAGAATACAGGATGTATAAAGAGTAGAAGGTCTGACAGCCTAGCTTTGGGGTCAGGACTTTTATCTTGGGGGTCATGAAGAATGCATAGCAGGGGAAAGTGACCATGATCTGACCTGTAGCCTGGGAGGTAACAAAATGGAACTTCTAACTGAGAGGCAGGATGGATCTGATGTCACCGGAGGAGGATCTGCAGAACTGTGGTGGTCCAGTGACAGTCCAAGGAGTCAGGGCTGCAAGAGAGCCCTGGGCAACGGTGAGATGGGGATGGGAGGCTGGGGGGCCAGTTTGGGATATATGCTATCTCTGGTGCCACCAGGACGTCATTTATAGCCTTTTCCTGCAGTGTGGAAATTCAGCTTTGAAACTCCAGAAAAACAGTAACATATTTACCTGTGGGGCATTTACAAGAAAATGAAGGACAAAGCTTAGGAGTGGATGCACTTATGCAAGGACAGAGGGAAGGAAAAGAATGGCTGAAACCTTCAAAAGCAGCAGCCTTTAAGGGATGGGGGGAAGATAAGGAGCAACAAGGGAAGCTGAGGAGAAGCAGTGGGAAGTGCAGGAGGCACCTGGGAAGGCTGGTCATCATATCCAAGGTGCAGGAGCCAGGGGAGTGCCAAGAGAGGCCAGCAGTGTTAAGCCTTTGGTAGGGTGTGGTCAGTGAGCTGGAATTGTTTCACTAACCAAGCAGTTGGCGATTCTGTTACCATTGATGTGGTAATCCCTCGTAAGTGTACAGGTTAAGTGTAGCATGGTATAACACAGAATAGGCTGGTTCTGCGTCAAATCTTTCCCAGGTCTGAATAGCTATAAGACTCTGATAGCATTTTCAAAATGTTCAGAAGTTTTTCACATATTTCCTGCTTTGAACCCAATTTTATTTCGTGGAGGGGCAGAAAAACATAGTGGTCAAGAGCAGGGACGCTCCAGGGTCAGACCTTATGGATTCAAATTCCAGATCTTCTGCTTCCTAGCGGGGGCATAGTACATTCTCTGTGCCTAATGAGACATTAACTATAAAATTGGGGAAATAACAATGTTTTTCATGGGATTGTTGCAAAGATTTAAGGGAATTAATATATACAGAACAGTGCCCAGCGCACTGTTGGTGCTCAAACTGTTCTCAAATAGTAGTTACGTTTTAATAATCTAATTTAGTTTTAAAAATCAGTGAAGATGAAGGTAGAGAATAGCACTATTCAAGAGAACATAGTGCAAGCCACACATTTAATTTAAAATTTTCTAGTAGCCACATTGTGAAAAAAAAAATGTGAAGTTAATATTAACCCAATATACCAAAACACTATCATTCCAAAAAGTGACTGATATAAAAAATTCCTGAGATTTTTACTCTGTTTGTACTAAGTCTTTAAAATCTGATGTGTACTTGACACTTACACAGCACCTCTCCATTCAACTGGCCACATTTCAAGTGCTCAATATCCGCATGTGATTAGAGTGCAGGCATCGAAGGACACACACCAAACTGTCAGTCTAGCCACCTCACAGGCGGGCTTTCCAGTAGCGTGGGGGAACTAGTTACATTTTATTTACACACTTGTGCATTATTTACTATGTAAGGAGGACATACATTTATAAAATCTATTAAGTTGCAAAAGAGCAAGGAAAAAAACGAATAACCCAAAAATCAATGCTCACTGAAACAATCATAGAAACACAGTCAAGTATTCTAATATGGGAGTTAGGAGAACCAGGTTCTAGGTCACATGTAGGACCTTCAGGAAGCTCTTTCTCATTCCTAGGCCTGTTTCCTAATATTTCGTTTAGAACTGTATGATTCCTTAAGACTTCCCACTTCTTAAAAGGTATAAATGTCAGCCCTACACTTCTGTATTGCCTCCAAGAATCTATCAATGGCTGAGAACGCTCACTTCGGGAGATGGTTTATCCTTAAGCAAACGGCCAGGTGATACATCTCATCATCCCAAGGTGTCCTACCTCTAGAGCCTTTGGAGACACGTTTTGTTTGCTGCTGAGTATCAACGCCCTCAAGCTCCAAAGGGCCTACATTTACATTTGTATCCCGGTTCCTTCCAAATCATCCCCCGTGGCCACAAACTGAAAAACGAACCTGACCATCTCTTCCGCAGGAATGATTTGGTCCGAATGCAAGGAAATCTGGGAGGAGGGGCCTCGGGAGTACGTGCTACACCTGTGGAACCTGCTGGATTTCGGGATGCTGTCCATCTTCGTGGCTTCCTTCACCGCCAGGTTCATGGCCTTCTTAAAGGCCAGCGAGGCCCAGCTGTACGTGGACCAACACGTGCAGGATGACACGCTGCGCAACGTCTCGCTTCCGCCGGAAGTGGCGTACTTCACCTACGGTGAGCCGGAGGGGACTGGGGACCGGTGCGCTCATGGGGCGTGGCTGGGGCCCTTGGCGTGATGGGCCCTCGGCTTGGCTGGCCCCAGAGCTGGGGATTTGTACTGTGGACGACGTGGTCATCTGGACTCCCAGTGCAGACGCCCTCTCCTGAAAAAGGTCCACTCCCCGCAGTATGACCAGCTGAATTAATATAAGAACTCAATCTTTCTGTGTTAAGGGTGATTTTAGAAAGACTCTTGGAATCTTTGTGGGGGGTTTTTTTCTATTACTTTTTAAAGAAAGATCTCGTTTCTGATGTGGATACAGAGCACAAAGGGGAAATGTACATATGGAAGGATTTTCTTTCTATATTTGATCCCTGTGCAAAGATAAATCCTGCTTTCCCAGATTGAAAGTTCTTTTCTCGTGGCAAAATACGTTCTTAGGAGATGCCTTAATTCTTTCAGAAAAGGCCATACAGTACAAGATTGAAGCCACACAGCTCCTGTGACCTCAGACTCTTCATGGTCAGGTATAGCAACCCTGCAGGTTGGCCACGTAACGCAAAACTTTACTTACTGCACAAATTCAATGTAGGTTGTGTTATGCAGATTACGTGGCATGTAAATATAATAGGGAAACACCCACTGAGAAATGAGTCTTGTAGTATTACAAATTATCCACTATTCATTTGTCGGTTTGACAAATTCAGACTTTTTAAAAACAAAATGGTTTGTATACTTTCCCCTCTGCTGCTCAGTATTCATTAATGAAAGATGAGAGAACCTTGATACAGCCTTAGGTACTTTTCTTAATGTCATGTTCAGGCTGAAGTATTGTCCACTTGTGAATTCTATTCCTTTTATGGACTGTATTAGGGTCTCACCCCACCCAGAGTATTGCACATTATTGCCCTTGTTTTGTGGTTCACCCTATGCCCTTGGAGATCTCTGGATCGCCGAAGGTTCACTGGTGTTCCAGTTGTGGGGAAAGAGAGCCCTCTTGTGGCCAGCCAGGTAGTGGTCCCTTCCAACCTCCACAGCACCAAGTAGGCAGATACCAATTTTTCAGGTCCCAATAAGGGCAGTTTTTCTCACGGATAGAGCTCCAACAAGAAAATCCCTTTGTCTGAATATCACAGTGCTGTTTGCTTTTACACCCATCACAACTTTTAAAAGCCAGTCCAAATAGGTTATTTTTCACTAAAATTCCTGACAACAGCTAAATCTATTTTAACAGATTTTAGGAGTGGCTTTTATCATTACAGCTTAGGTTTAAGATGGTAAATTATAGGGGGGCAGAAAAAAGAAATTCCTTATTGGTGTCTGTTTGAAGAAGCCAAGTCTTATTTCATGTTATCCAAATGTGTTATTTATTCAAAGTGAACGACAGATAGAGTGGAAAAACATAATTTGTTCTTCCTACTTGTCTTTCCTGGACTTCTGTGTTATGACCTTGATGAGAACATAGAGTCTATAATTTTATTATATTTATAAATGTAAGTGAGAATGCACTATGTGAAACTATGGCAAATAGAGGTCTTGATTCCCTTAGTAAAGGTCTCTCTGCTCCTTATTATAATTGTTTAACAGAGTCTAGCCTTGAAAACAAAGAACAAAATTTCTCCTCTTCCAGCTCCCTTGGGGTGCCAAGAATTGCTACATAATGTCCTTGCTATCTGCATTTACCTGGCTCTGAAAAGGACCCCATACCCCAAATCTAATCTTAAAAATGGCAACAGTCATATCTACTCTACAGGGTTGTTGTGAAAATTACAGCTAATGTAAGTCGAAGGGCTAATTTAGGTTTCTTGAAGTTTCTCGATTGAAGTTTCACTTAGCATTTCTCAACAGGGACCCCACAGGCATATTCAGCAGAGCAATTTTCATGGATCGGTCTGTCTGGAGCATTGCAGGATGTTAGCACCCCAGTAATATTCCTACCCCGTCATTCTGACAACAAACAGCAGACGCCTACAAACACTTCCCCAGGAGAAAGGTGCTGCCTGCACAAGAGAGTCACTGTACATCCGGCTTTTTAGCAGTAGACGCTGCCCCTTGTACCATTAGAACTGCAACAGGAACCCTTTACAGGCTTGTTCTGTGGTAGGAATACACCCAGGTAGCTCAGATCCTCACCACAAGCAGAACCACCTCTCCAGCTCAGGACGGGTCTCAGGACTCTTGCCACCCAGGATGGAGGCCTTCGCTCAAGCAAGGAGCAGTTCTCCCAGATACACGCTGCCTGTGGAATAAAACTAAGAGCATTTTCTCAGGCAATATCCTCCGGACTCCTAGCCCACTTGTGGGCACATTTATTCTGATTAGTAGCTACTCTATATTTTCAGTTAGGATTTTATTCAATCACTTAACATTTATCAGTACCTGCTGTGTGTCAAACCCTATGCTAAGCACTTTACATATATGATTTCATTTCATCCTTTTTACAGTTAGTGTGTGAGGTTGATATCCCCAATTTAAGGATGGGGACAATGAGGCTCAAAAAGATTAACTGATTTGCTCAGAGTCACACAGCCAGTGAGTAGAAAGGCTACTTTCAACCTCGGGTCTGCCTAGATTCCAAGTCCATGCTCCTCGCCACTACCTCCTCGTGGTACTTGCCCAGGAAATGGGACAGTCCCTGCTTGTGGAGCCCAAACACCGGTAAGGAGGACAGAACAGCAGGGAGCACTGACAGAGGGGTGCAAAGGATACCGTGGGAGCAGAAAGGAGTAGGGAACCTGTCCCAGCCACGGGGGTCACAGAAGGCTTCCTGAATAAGATGGCATCTGAGCAGAGCCTTGAAGGATGACTGAGCGTGAAGCAGACCCTAAAGTGATGGACAGGCATCTCAGACAGATGGGCCAGCACCTTCAGAGTATTGGGATTAATGTGAGAAGGGATATAATTTAAAGACAAGGGCAGGTATGACAAGCGATAAGTTTACAGACCTCTAAATATGTCTAACTGGTTTCTCTTCCAGAGCAGATCCTGTCCCCCAGTAACCCAGATTGTTTTCTTTTAGCCAGGGACAAGTGGTGGCCTTCAGACCCCCAGATCATATCGGAAGGGCTGTATGCAATAGCTGTTGTGCTGAGCTTCTCTCGGATCGCGTACATCCTGCCAGCCAATGAGAGCTTTGGGCCCCTGCAGATCTCCCTGGGGAGGACTGTGAAAGATATCTTCAAGTTCATGGTCATTTTCATCATGGTATTTGTGGCCTTCATGATTGGGATGTTCAATCTGTATTCCTACTATCGAGGTGCAAAGTACAACCCAGCGTTTACAACGTGAGTATCCCAGGGCTCCCCCTGAGGGTTTCTTTGGGCTTCCCAGGAATCCTTGGGAGTCTCTTGCAAGTGTCTCCTTGACAAGACTCAGGTTTCCTTGGTATTTCTGAAGGTTAAAGGCAACTTTATTCAAGGGTGGCTTAGAGTTGAGGTTCTGGAGCTGAAAGAACAGAAGAGCTCATTAAATCCTCACTTTCCCACACAAATTGCATGCTGTGTGGCCATGAGCATGTTCCTTAACATCTCTGATCCTTAGCTTCCTCATCTTTAAAATGAGGATAATAGTAGTACCTGCTTCATAGATTCAGTGAGATGAAGATTCAGTGAGATGATATAGCTGCCGCACAGTAAACTCAATAAATAGGAGGAATTATTATTATATCTATTATTATTGTCTTAGCCTGTGTTACCTAGAAAGCGGAGCCCTGGGCAAATATGGCATGCCAACACTTTATTAGAGCAAGGAGGTTACAATCCAAATAAAATAAGATGGATAGAAAAAAGAAGGTGACGTGTGGAAGGAGGGAAAGCAAATACAGGTTGCTGACCAGGCCACCACCTACCAGAATGTGCAACTTCTGAATGGGGAAGTCACAGGGAAACACTATGTCTCAGAAGACCCCAGCAGCATGAGAAACAGAGAATGGACCAGCCAGATCCTTCCCATCTGCTGTCTCTCATTAGTCAAATTCATTGTAGGACACGAACTCACCTGCACTTGCAGGGCGGCCACTGGGGAAGCCCTGGCTGCACAGCACGAGAGCCGGTCTGCAGGTGGGTGTGGGAAGCAGCTCCCTGTGCCTGGCTGGGCAAGCCAGCACCTGTGCATGGACACCCAGCAAGTCCCACAGCATCATGGGTCTTGGCAGCAGCAGGGAAGGCCCAGACAAGAGAGCCAAAGCCCTGTCAGCTGACTGACCTCAGGGTTCAGAAGCAGCTGATACAGGCAGAGCAAGACAATACCATGGAGGTGGTATGGAAGCTTGCTGAGCCTGTGTCTGCAAAGACCCAGAGCTCCTCCCCTCTGGAGAGGATGCCAGGTGGTCTTCTCTGGAGGGCCATCAGTAGCTCTGGGCAGGGGCCTAGTGGAGGAGGCAGGCACACCTGAGCTTACATCCTGGCACAGATACTTACTGGCTGATGACCTTATGCCAGGTCACTTGATTTATCTGAGCCTCTGTGTTCTCACCTATAAAATGGAAATAACTTTCCACCTTGATCATAACAACCTTTGTGAATAAATGAAGAAGTCATACAAAGTGCTTGAAGCCCAGAAGGGATTCTAACCTAGGTCCTTCCCCAGGTCCATCCAGGACCAGAGCTTCTTGCCTTCAACAAGCTGTTGCCCTGAATCTGGAGGGAAGGGCAGGGAGGTCTCTCTAGCCACCAGCAAAGCACTGGAACCAGCAGGGCTAAGCACTTCATGACACCTGTCCCCAGACACCCTGAGTGGCCTGGGATTTGTTTTGCAGCCAGTGAAAACAGCGGAGCTGCAGCCACACAAGTCCCAGAGCAATCCCTGCCTGGCAGCAGGACTTCACTCTGCTCTTTCTCCCGAGAAACCTTCCTTCAAGGGAAGCTCCTTGTCTCTAGAACCCAGACCAAGGGCAGTGAACCCTGTGCCCCTCAGCTCAGAATCACAGACAGCCCTGCTGCCCACGTGCAACTACCCAGAAGGGTGGGACCCTCGTGCTACTGAGCCACAGAAGCCCTTCTCTGAGGCAGTTTGTATTCACAGAGAGCAGGTGCCCTGCGCAGTGCTGAGAAATGCCCCTGAGGGGTGCCTGGCTCTGCCCCTCAGGCCCCAGCAGCCCACAGCTCAGACAGACGGGTTTCTGTTGAGCTCTTCTCTTACTGGTTGGGTGGCCATGGGTAAGTGCTGAAATCCCCTGGGCCTCAATTTCCCAGCTCTAAAGTGAGAAAACTAAGATGGCAAACTTCCCAGGACTGTTGTAAAGACAGAGTAAGAAGAAACAGGATCAGATACAGGGCTTAGCGTATATAATGTTTCCATGGATGGCAGTGATGACAATGGAGATGGTGAGGAAGGAAGAGGGGGAAAGATACGTTGCAAGAAAAGATGCCTAGGTACTGATTTGGCTCTAAAGGACCCTTTCCGGGCAGTGGCCTAGTTTGCGAACTGTCCACCAGGCCAGACCAAGTGCATTATCGAACCAGCTGGACTATTTCATATCACGTCAAAACTCAGTGACTAACTGTTGGAGGAAGAATGAAGTAAACTTTAATCACCCAAAAGCAAATTTGCCCTAAATCTACTAGAAGCAAAGCAGAAAGCATCCTCTCAGCACGGGATGCACTGTCGTTAAACAACAGTCAAGATGTCCGTCAATAAACAAAGGCTCTTAACCCTCTGTGGTCAGACCCTCACGTCCCCCCTGTGTTTCCGGTCTAGCCCCGGGCCTTGCACACAGTTATGCTTCATGAATGAGAATGAGAAAAGGAACAGGAGAAACGAAGCCCAATTCAAGCGACAGGCTGCAAATCTGACCACATGGACTTCTGCCCGTTTCTGCCGCCCTGGGGTTTCTGTGCAAGCCCCCTTCCTTCTCCTTACAGGGAACCGGTACTGGCAGGACTGACCGTCCTGTACAGCAGGACTGACCTGGCCACAGCTCTCAGCGAGGTGCAGCACAGCTCATCCGCAGAGGGAGCCTCTAAGCTCAGGACAAGGCCTGCAAAAGGTGAAATCTGGAGAAACGGGCCCAGCACCTGGCTTGTCCCATGAGACTCTGCAGACCCAAGCCACCCAACCGAAGCGCCCTCCCAGAAGGGGGAGGGAAGAAAAGGTGTGGCAACGCCAAGTGCAGTAAAGAGAGGACAGGATATTTATCACCTTGCTGGTTCCTAAAATGGGAGGTGCAGCCGTGAACAGAATTTGACTGAGCAGGAAAATGGTCAGTAGAGCAGTGGACTGGAGAGGAAAGAATGGATTTTTGTGAATGTCACCTTTGACCTTTTGACTGCTCTCTGGAGTGCGTCGCCCAAAGAGATCTTTGATAAGCAAAAAGCCATGTCAGGATAAATGAGACCGGAACTCGAGGGGCCTCAGAACTGTTCCGGGACTGAAGTGGAATGACCGCTCTCGGGGGAATGCTTGCTTCGAGTGGCCCATGCCCAGGCACGCCACCCTGCTAGGAAGCTTCCCGCGGGCCCACCCACAAGAGGCCTTCCCTCCTGCGGACTCTGGGCTCGCAGGGTAAGACGGGCCCTCTCATCTGTTCCTGTGAAGTTGGAAGATTCAATCCTACAGAAAAGGAATTTGGACCGGAGCACACTGCAGGAATCCTACCCTATCTTTGACCCCCCCCAACCCCACCCCTACATGTTCATGGATGGCGTTCACTCCTTAAGGCTGTTCAGAAGTCCACTTTGAAAGTCAGCTGTTAGGAACCAAGGCACAGCTGCTCAGAAGAGCCCTGCTCCCCCTCGGGGTGTGGCCCCACACTAGGTCATGAAAGCCAGTCCTACCCAAATCCCTTGAGTTATAGTACTGTTCCAAAAGGGAAGGATAGGGATATTCTGGGACAAAAGAGAAGGTTCCTCTACCAACCACAGACCCCCCCCCAATCCCCAAAGTCCTTCCCTAACCCCCAGAGTATCCTGGGGATTATCTGGGGCGATGTCTAAATTTGGGACTTACCATCCCCACCCCCACCCCCAGAGAGAGTCTAATTGCAGTAGTTCCAGGATAGAGCCCAGAAATCTGCCTTAACAAGCCACTGGGCGATTCTGATATAGGCGGGCCTGGGACCACACGTTAAGAAATGCTGAACTAATCCAACCTCACCATCACTCAGATGGGGAGACAGAGGTCACTCTGCTATGTGCATTTCAAAAGGGAAAGCTTGCTAGCCTAAGTGAGGGTCTGATTGGTGGAATCTCGGCCCTGTGCAGGTGGGACTACGGGGGTTTTTTGGCAAGCGCTAGTCAGAACAGGTAGCCAGACCCTGCAGGGAGCAAGCTCCGGAGTCAGATTCTATGAGCAGATCCCAATCTGTCAGCCTCCTTGCCCTTCAGAACCAGGGTTCTCTCAAAGGTCTGGGTTATTTTTCACAGTTGCTCCTGTGTCTGGGGCTGGCCTGAAGCCAGGAGCAGGGGCGTATGCACAGGGGTCTGGATCGGTGAGCTACGCCTGTCTGCACACGACAGATTATACACCTGCCAGGAGCACATTATCTGCAAGGGACTTCGGTAGAGACTTCCAGTGACCAAAAGGAGGAAGAGAAGGTGGTCAGACACACTTCATGCCCTCAGAGGACAAAATCAAAGTGTCCCAAGGCCGGGACGGGGGTGAGGAAGTGGAGAGAAAATCGCCCGTGAACACTCCTTCTTCAAGAAAGTCTAAATTCTCCATTCGAACTATTAGTAATTTTGTTCTTAATGGGAACTTACCTTTGATTTTATCCTGGAAGTCAGTAGACAGATAGAATTTGCTTTTTGGAGGTTTGTTTGGTAGCCAGCTTTGCTGGAATGTACACATCCCATAAAGCAAAGACTTTCTGCGTAGAGACTGCATGGAAAGCCTGGGCTCCCGGCACTCCAGTCACAGTGTTAGAGGAAGAGAGACAACAGGTCCTCGGCTCGCTGATGACAAACGGGTGGGCGAGAATGCACAGAGAAACGATAGCCTTCCGTGTGCTGAGAGAAGCATGGGGGCTGGGGGCGACGAGGTGACCCCCAGCGGGGAAGTGAAGGGCTCTCCGACACACTCCGGATGGGTTCCTGATCCCCCCTTTGGGCGAACTTGGACTCCCCTACTTGATTCTGGTTGGAGATTAAACGTGGGCCCTGCCCCTGAAAAGATGATCCCGGCTGATCTTTGCTGCAGACTGTTGTGGAACCAGCTTCGTAGCCTAGCTGGGTTAAGACTTCTCTAATCAAAAACAATACCTCTTCTAAGGCTTTTCTGCCTCCCCAGGAATCATTTTAATGGAAGGAGCTTCAGCAGTGCTAGACAAAATTAGAAGCTTCCATTTTCCCTTGACAGTGATGGAAAATTTCCCCATTCTATGAAGGGAGGGAGTCATATGCCCACTAGGGGCAGGAGGCCCTGATTCAGCTCACCCGACTCAGCAAGGCCACAGAAAAGCAGCCCCTCCCTGCCGGGCGGGCACTGGGGCTGAGGACAAGGCTCCCTAGGACTCCTGCACACACCCCACCCAGGGCTACTGCACCAGCCGCTGTGGAATAAGGGGTGACAGACACGTGACCCGCTCTCTCATTTAATCCATGCAGCAGTGGAATGACATAGATTCTACGACCAGAAAACTAAGGCTCAAAGAGATTCTCGCCTTGCCCAAGATCAGAGCCAAGAGGATCTGAGCACAGACCTGTATGACTCCACGCCCATCTTGCAACTTTTGACCTGCAATTCCCGAGAGTGGGACTCCTACCCCCACACCAGGGCCTATGCTCTGAAGTGGAGGCTGAGTCTCTTCAAAAGTTGGGTCACTTTGCTGTGGCAGTAAATTCTAAAGACTAGCATATTAAATTTGGATTTTTATGATGATTCTGCACACCTCGTCCCCGAATACGCAGCCTGTGGTTGTTCTCTGGGCAAGGCAGGTTCCGACTCCCGAGTGTGTGCATCCATTTGACAAACACTATGCGCTACTCCTGCCAAGTTCTGTGTTGGGCCCTGGGATCATACAAACTAATATAATCCTCCTCCTGTCCCCAGGGAACTCTTAAACAAGCGGGGCGTAAGGGAAGAAAAGCATCAGCTCTTACACCACGTGATCATCACCACCGGGTGCTCGGCAGCACAGCGAGAAAGAGGCACTGAACTCTGCCTGGCAGGGTCCAGGAAGGCTTCCTGGAGGGAGTGACACTAAACCGAGGGTCTTGGGTGACTAGAACGGCGTGCCAGCCTGCTCAAGGTGTAAAGGACAGGACACTCTTTGAGAACTGCAAGTAGGCAAGAGGTTGGGGAAATGGCAGAAGACCAAATAAGACAACCCAGGACTTTTTAAGTCCTGGTAAATCCCGTCTCCGCTGAGGCCTTTTTAAAAGGAGCAAGACATGATCAGATCTGCCCTCAGAAAGAGTGCTGTGGCCCCTGTGCGAGGGCTGGGGGAAGGGGCGAGGGAAGGCCGAGCTGGGCCTGAGCTTGGTGGTGGGATTTCATGATAAGCAATAGCTCCCCTCATGGAACTTGCAGACTATTTGGGAGGAATGTTAATCAAAGAGTCACAGAATGAGGGTCTGTTTGCAAGCTGAGAACATGTTGTGAAGGAAAGGAACTTGAAAGAGGCAGCCCCAAAGGAAGCCAAACTAAACCCGTTGGGGGGCTGGGGCAGGGAGCCCTGCGAGAGGGCGCGCGGTCCGCAGGGACGGAGGAGGTGGGGGGGGATGAGGCGTGGAGACTGACTGGGCGAGGGGCTGTGTGAGGGCAGGAGCATGTTCTCGGGTTTGACGTTGGGGAGGCTCTAGAAGGACTTGGGGGAAGGGGTCAAGGAGAGTATGACGCAGAGAAGGGCGGGTCCCTGGTGCTCCATGGAAGGGACAGGGGCTGTGACCTTCCCCAGGGTCCACGGCCAGCAGAGCTGGAGGCAGCCACTCAGAGCTGGGGGAAGGCGCCGAGGCTTGGTGAAGTCTGTGTCCCAGAGGACCGGAGGAACCGCGGGGCCTTGAGGGCCCGTGCTCTGCACCAAGGGCCAAGCAGAGACTTGCTGAGGGGAAAGTGGGCTCATTAGCTAAAAATACCATACATGCTTTGCAAACAGAAGACCAGAGCCTGAGACTCGCCAAAGAAGGAAAGGAAGGGAGACAGTCAGCGGGCCTTACAGGCCCAGACACCTCCAGAGAGAATGATGCGTCGGAGGGGGCCCCTGATGGCAAAGGGCGATACCCCTGGGAAGGTCCAGCAGGCGCAGAGGGCGCTCTGGGGCCATGTGAGGCTGGATCACATTACCTGCCCTCATGAGACTCACCAGAACCAAGGGTTCGTCAAGAGAAAGCAGGGAAAGGCGGCAGGTGGCATCGTAGGACCCTGGCGCACCACCATGTGCTTTGAGCGGAGCCGCTGAAGGTGTTTGTAGGTGGGAGCGTGGAAGGGAGCCGGCCTACTGTGCTGTACGGAGAGCAGATTCGCCCAGGCTCCTGGGTCAGTGTTGACATACAGGCATCTTTGATACAGAAGTGCTTTATCATATTTTCTTATATTTCGATAGTTCTAATCTTACCTTTCATTTGTTAAATTCTAGTGAGGCATAAGGGTTTGGCGGAATGCAAGAGCTTATTCTGCCCATTTTTGTGTGAAGAAACTAGTCCAGAGAGGCTCTGAGACTTGATGGAGGAGACAGCAGTGGCCCCTGAGGGCCCAGGTCAGGGTCAGAGAGGCTGGGCATCGGGAAATAGCCTTCATGTATCAAAAATCAGCTTAGGTCTAATGTGAGTTCTTATCTTTGCATAACTCTCCAATAAGTGAGAAAAATCAAAATGTTTTCCTGGACTGCATTACAATGATTATGCCTATCATAGTGGGCATTCTACTATCATATGATGATTATTTATACTTTTCCCTCATGTTTATTCATGACATGAAATTTTAAAAACCCACCAGTAACTTGGAATGTCTGGAACAGGCTGCGAGCCCACAAACTTTTGAGAAAGCCTTGACGATACACAGAAAACATGCTTTTTTTGATGACACCTTCACAGCATATCTTCAGGTGCTCCCCCACATCCCCCAGCCCGCTCTCCGAGCCACCTTCCTCAAGGGGAGGAAAGCCCTGCCTGTTTATCCATGAACATTCAATTCTAGGATGGGAATAAGGCTTAAGCGGTTGGTCCTCAAAGTGACAGAGTGTCAGGAATCTGAACTCTCCAGGGTCAGCTCTAAAGATACAATCGGAAGGGACAGTGCTTAGGGTTATCTGCAGCAAGCTGGCAAACAACAAATCGCCTTGTGCCTCAATTTCCCAGCATTCAATCCTGCATTGACAAAAAACATTTACTGGATCCCTACCATGGGCCAGGCGCTGTCTGCACACTGGTGACGGGGCAGCCGGCAGGTCAGCAGGAGGACCCTGCCCCGTGGAGGTCACATTCCTCCATGAAGGGGAAAAGAGGGAAAAGAATAAAAGAATAAACAGACCACTACGATCATTCCTGATTAAGAGCTGGAAGCTAGGGAAGAAAGTAAAATGCTGTACAAAAGGGTAATTAGGGGAGGCCTCCTTCCGTCCAGGTGGTCAGAGAGGCCATCTGAGCATGTGGAAATTAAGTTTAAAGCCCAGGGGCTGAGAAGAATGAGGAGGATGGCCAACTGGAAAGGACAGGGAAGGGCATTCCAGGCAGAGGGAACAGCAGATGCACCGGGCCAGGAGCGCAGCGCCCTGAGTGAGGGGCAGCCAGTGGAGCTCCAGGAGGTGGTCAAGAGTCAGACGAGGACGGGCCTGGAGGCCTTGGTCAGGTGACCTGGTTCAGGTCATCAGCCTCAGGAAAACCACCAAAGAGGAAGGGCAGAATCTGATCTGTATTTTTAATGGGTTGTTCTGAGCACTGATTGTAGGGTATATGTGTTCTTTGGTCTGATGCTGAAGCCTACTGCAGTTAAGAAAGAAAGAAAGAAAAAATAGCACTAATAATAAAATTAGTAACATGTATTGCATATGTGTTACATGCCAAGCAGTATTTTATGCACTTCACATTCTATTAACTCATTTAATCCTCACAACAACCTACCAAGTAGTGATTGCAGCTTTCCCGTTTTACAGCTAGAGAAAAAAGAGGCCCAGAGAGACTAAGTTATTTGGCCAAAAGCTCACAGCCAAACCCACGATTGTCTGACCTTAGGACCTGCCCTTCGCCTCACCAGGGCCCTGCCTCAACACTAAGGTCACGATCCAGCAAGGATTCATGTATTCATTCAATGGACATTGAGTTCACCGAGTTCTTTCAGTGTGCCAGGTTCCGTACTAGGTTTGGTGTCTCAGGAGTGAAGAAAACACAGCTCTGCCCTCAAGGGGCAGCCAAGGTACCAGGCGTAGGGTTTGACCCTCAGGATGAACACATCTGTGCTCCACAGGCTTTGTACTTCCCGTTCCCTGGCACTGACCCTGGGGCTGGCCTCCCCTACTTCTGGACTAAGCTAAACTCCTTGTTTAGGACCCGAGATGAACCTGGCAGTGACTCAGAGGACACAGGCTCGCAGGGCAGGGCAGAGGCGGGTTCAGCCTTCCTCAGGCACTTGACTCCCTCTTCTGACCTTCTGCAAGACTGGTCCAGTTGCTCTCGGTCTCCAGGTCTGGGCATCAGACAAACAGCCACCCTGGCAGGGTCTTTCTATACTCCAACCACCTTCCTCCATCACTCCAGCTCGGATGGCAGGGGAGCATCGTTTCTGCTTCAGCAGAACTCCAGCACAGCAGTAGCTATTGTCTTCCGGACTTGAGAACAGCCTTTCAGGGGCTGATCCTCCTGCTTAATGTTAGCCTGCTCTGTGCACATGTGGGTAGGTAAGTGAACTTAGCCGTTTGGGGTGGGGGCCAGTTCCATGATACCGGAGGGAGGGCGTCCTGGCATTTCTGAAGCAGCAATTTTCATAACAATTGCCCCAAACCCTCGCCTTGTTGATCAGTTTGTTCTCTGAGATCCATACACAACTGCCTCTTCAGGCAACCTGTTATTAAGGTCCCATCATCCAGGCGAGACAGACCTGGAAGAGAACTGATTACGTCGCCCTGCCTCCTGCATGACAGATCAGCCCCAACCTTCCCCCCCAAACACCCCCGCGCAGTAAGAGGGGTGAATCACGGTCTATTCAGCGTCACTCACAGACATTCCCCTGGGAGCACTTCTTATGCTAGGATGGCCTATTGACTACACTTTCCAGTCCCTTCCACTGCAAGCCAAGAGTCAAATATTAAAAGACAGCATGGGCTGGAGAAATCAGAAAGAGGATTCGCATGAAATCCAGGGTTTTGGACGATATTGGCAGACAGGAAGGAAAATGTGGCTTGTCAGAAAAGTCAACAAACTTCTGAATTATTAACTCCATTCAGCCCTGTGTGGGAGCACCTGAGGGGCTGATGGGCGCATGTGTGTTCCCTCCCCAGTAAGGCAAGACAAACGGCATCCTTGCCTACAGCCATACAGCCTTCTCTCACCCTGTCTGGGACCTCCACAGGGACAGAAACAAGTCTGGGCACCCTTGTATCCTTACCACCTGGTACAGTGCCTGGCACATCGTCCATAGCTCATTTAGTATTGGCAAATAGATGAATAAATATAATAGTGACCCTTACTGGGCTTTTACTATATACTTCACATGGGTTGTTCATTTAATTCACAGCAACTTAATAATAAGGCACCACTAACCCTTTCACAGATGAGTAAATGGAGGCTTGAACAGGTTCTGTAACATGCCTCAAGTCCCACAGCCAGTGCATGGCGGAGCTCGGATTTGAACCCAGGCATGCACCTTTGTTCTTACTCCTCCTGCTATCTTGTGAAGCTTCCTGTGATGGACACACTTGAAGGAGTCTGTCACGAACTCTGCAGGTGGCCAGAGTGATTAGGAGGAGAATGTGGAGCCAGTGACCACCATCCCTTCAGGACAGAACCTCAGGTTTAGCCTTGAAACCAGCTAGTTGATTGGAGGGGCTTTTGAGATAAGTTGCTTCATGGTGAGTATCAAGCCTATTCCAAGATATCTTCTTCCTGAAACACAGCCCCTCACCTCCAGCCTCCACAGTGACTGCCTTCTGCCCCATGCCCTGGGTCTCACAGTCCTGAAAATTGTGGGTGATGGTTCATGCATGACTCAGAGAGCATCACAAACTCATGAAACATTGCAGTCAGCACCAGTGCCCAAGCTCTTGGGATTAGTAAGGTGCCTTTGACTCCTTTGCAAGGCCAGCCTTCTCTCTAAGAATGTATCATGGTAGTTTCCAAGGTCAAGGTAACACAGGTCTTTATCCACTCAGGACAGTAAAAACAAGTTTTGTTTAATTCTTGGCACATATTTAACCAGAAGATGCCACTACCATGGCATATCAATTAATTGTGGAGCTCTTGTCACCATAAAAAAAAATCTAGATTTCATGGAATTTTTTCCCTCCCTTTTTCTTTCTGCTAGGCTGTCATATTCATATTGATTTCTAAGAGCTCTTTATATAAGAAAGACATTATTCATTGTCATGTGTTACAAATACGAATTCTTTTCTCTTATATTTTTACTTACTATGTTTTTGATATGCAAGTATAGTTTCATGTGATCATCTCTCTCCTTTCCCTTTCTGTTTCTGAAACCTCTCCCAACCCAATATTATATAAATACCAATATTTTATTCTAGTTTTTTGATCATGTAGTTTTTAGCATTGAACTCTTCAATTCCATTCAGAACTTATTTAGTTATTTGGTTTGAGCTATGGATAGAATATTTGGTTTTGCTCACCATTTAGCCCAGCAAATTAAGCATAACTCAGCCCATAAGATCCTCTCTGAGAAACAACAAAATCAGTCTTTTCAGTTAGTCCTGTTCATGTCAAGAGCACTGAGTGCAAATGAAATACCCAAGAGATCCTCAGGTGAATCTAGCCATTTTGGATGATTTGAGCCAATGGACCCAGCTTTTCTTTAAAGGGGTTCTTGCTACTGCAACCCATTTTGCCTCATAATAAAAGGAAGTGAGGCTTATAGACACTCCCTAAAGAACTTGGAAAAGATTGTTAAAAATGTGTCGTTGGGCTAAGACCCCACCCCTTCCTGCCCAGTCAGGTGCCATGGACTCGGGCAATCCCAGTGAATCTGGGCTTCTTGTAATTAGATTCTCGTGGAGGTCATGGCCAAATTCAAGTCCAGAGGCTAATCCTTAAACTATAGAATAGAAATGAAAAAGGTGTAAAGATTGTTTGGAAGCCAGACAACAGATCAAACAGACCGGCACTGCAAGCCTGGGGTTGGGGGTGCTGGGAGGGGAGGATCTAAGGCACAGTTGGTGGAAGTATCTGTAAATATTCTTTTACTAGAACACGTACTGCTTAATGGGCCAGCTCCACTTCCTGCAGATTATTGACACAGAATGCCTAAGTGAAGGCAGCAAGGATGAATCAGAACTTAGTGGCAAAATCCATAGCAAGAAGCAAATGAGAAAAAAATACAAGCTGGAATCTAGGCCATTTTCCCTGATCAAAATTCAGAAGGCTTTCCCTGAATGAGTTCCATCAGTTGCTTCGTTTATGTCAGCCAAAGGCTTGTGGGGTTTTCCAGGGTAGGAAAGGGCAGATGAGTTTCTGTAAAACATCTCTCAGTCGCATGCATTGTCCGTCTCTTAGGTTGTTCATGGTAAATGCATCATCCTGAACCAGTGCCCGGCTGCCCAGCCCCTCCCTCACACAGCGTGTCCACCAGCTCCCCTGCTGAGCCTGCTGGGGAAAAGAACAATGTCAGAGAGATCGCATCTGCTGTCTCCTTCCAGTGCCGGACCTGGGGCTCAGCCAGTGGTTTGGGCTGCTCTCTGCCACTGTTCCCTTCCACCAGGGTGGTAACTGAAAGATTACTTCTTCACGGAAGACAATACCTGCCGTGAATCCTGCCCACATGTTGAATTGCATCTTTTTGACACAAAATGGATGCTATATCTTGCATGAGGAAACAGTTGCGTCCTGGTCTCCAAATAGCATCAGGAGCTGGACCTCCAAAATAATAGCTTAATATCCAGTCGTTACTTATAACTCCCAACTAAATTCCTTCTTACTAAAACCAAAATAAATTAAAAATTCCAAACTCACAATTTTAAAAGAAACCAAAATCAAATAATGATAACAAAAATTCACTTCAATTTTCAGTTTTCAGACTCTAGGATGGATGCATAGGGAGTGAGTCAAACAGCTGGCTAGACCTAGACACACACACACACACACACACACACAAAAGCTGAAAATTCATGCAAGTCAGAGTTGGATTTTTAGCCAAAGTGCCTAGTAACTAGTATTTTTGTACATCTTGTGAAATAAATACCAATCCTTAAGAAATGCTGGGTTTGTTTTTTTTTTGAGATTTAGCTAAGTCTGGCTATTTTGGGGTGTGTTGAAAATGTGAAATGTTAAAGAGAAAAAAGAAAGTGCTTTCTCATAATGGTACCAAAAACCTGGATACAAACTAAAAGACCTGCACTTAACCATTCAGATGTTAATCGGATAGACATGCATGTTCTAAACCATTCAGGCGAATGCCAGCTTTCTGATTAAGTTTGATATCATAAGCCTGATGTAGGATCATAGCCACAAAGTATAGACTGTGAAATGTGCTTGGAGTGTATTCTTAAAGCTAGTATATTTTGACAACTTTGTAAGCTCAGAGGGGTCAAAGAGCACTGTTCTAAAAGCCACACCTTCTCTGAACTGCCCTCAGAGCACAGGCAGCGTCTACCTTGAGTAAGCTGCAGGGTGAGGTCTGGACAGTTACCTGGGAAATATGAACACACCAAACTCATCACTCTCATAATTCAACTCCAGTTTAGGGGTCTTGATACATGTGGATGGCCTCACTACCCAGAGCCAGCGGGTAGTAAAACATAGTAGTTAGAAGTGTGTGCTTTTGAAACCCTTGGACATGCCTGGGTTTGCACCCCACTTTTCTGCTGGGTGCCACTGGGAAAGGCATGTAAGACCTTGTCAGTGCTTCTATCTGTAAAAAGGAAGTAATGAGTGAGCCACCACACAGGTGGTCATGAGGCTTAAGAGCTGCTCTGGCAAGTGCCCAGCAAGGGCCGGGCACCCTGATGCTAACTCCTCCGTGGGTGCCACCCTCTACCCCTTCACACAGGGCTGCAAGTCTGAGAAGAGACACTCAAGAGACTATTGAAGAGTGTTCTTTCTAAGGCTAAAAGGCTAAAACAAGAGCAAACATTTGCCCTTGGTGTTTAATTTTAAATGTTTAATTACAAGATAAAAACGATGCCACAGCCGGGAGTCCCAGTAAATGGACTGAATGGAAAAGAAAGAGCCTGTGCTTTGTAATATTCTTGGAAATCTGGATATCTCATTATTTCATAATGCAGGCACCAGCCCCACTGCAGGGTAACTGCTGAAGTCTGGGTAATGGCAATTTTCTTATGAGAAGTGTTAGCTGATGCAAACTGCCTGAAAGGACTGTCTGTTCCCTTGCAGGGTTGAAGAAAGTTTTAAAACCTTATTTTGGTCCATCTTTGGCTTGTCTGAAGTGATCTCGGTGGTGCTGAAATACGACCATAAGTTCATTGAGAACATCGGCTACGTTCTCTATGGCGTTTACAACGTCACTATGGTGGTAGTACTGCTCAATATGCTAATAGCCATGATCAACAACTCCTATCAGGAAATTGAGGTAAGACCAGTTCACTGAAAATGCTCTCTCCCCCTTGGTTTAATTTACACTGATGTTTTCAGAAATGAGGATAATGATCTTAAAAGCCTTTGTGTTATTAAATGTGAGGCCAGAACAGCAAACAACCAGCATTCTTCCTGGATTCCTCCAACAGCCTGGGGGCTGTTGACACAGCAGGCACCACATGTAAAATGGTCCAAGTGGCAGAAAGAATCAGGGTCAGGAATCTTTCCTCTTTTACATGTGTCTCCCCAGGACAGCATGCAGGTGACCTATGGCAAATTGGAATGACTGTATTTTCAGGCCACATCCCTTCTAAAGCCATGCACACATTATTCATTAAGTACCGACTGTATGCCACGCCTGTGCTAAGCACTGGCAATATAGAGATGACTAAGACAGAGCCCCTGCCCTGAAAGAACTCAGTCCTTGGAGGAGAACAGAGGCTTCAATCAGCAAATTGCTGTGTCCTGGGGCAAACTCACCCAGAGGAGATCAACCAGGTGCAGGAGGTACTAAGCAAGCTGTGACTGACTACGGGGGAAGGGAGCATCCAGAAGTGATGATTGAAGGCCAGTCAAAGACTAATACAATCTTGCTGAACAGATGAGATAGTTGGGAGGCAATTTATCAAAATCTAAAATGCACAAACCATAAGGTATTGATTGCAGCCTTGTTTGGAACAGCCAGAAAATGAAAACAAACTAAATGAGTATTAATAGGCTTCTAGTTAAATAGAGCGGTGGGATACTTGTAATTTTGAGAGGAAGATGTTCTCTATATACTGATGTGGAAAGACCTCCAGTTAGAGTGAAAAAAAAATCAAGTTGCAGAACAATGTATACCATGTGCTCTTTCTCATGTAAGAGAGGAAGAAAAGGGACCACATACTCATTTTTTATTGTATAAGCATTTGAAAAAGAAAAGAGCCTCTGAAAGGGTACTCAAGAAACCGCAGAACAGGGGAGGGGTTGAGAGGGGAGGGTTGGGGACATGGTGGGTGGAAGGCTTTTCTCTTTATACCTTTTTATGTTTTATAAATCATATTGTTGTTTTACTTATCATAAAGTTAAGTAAACAAACTAAAAATTAAAGTAAAATCATTAACCCTTTGACTCAACAATTCCAATTCTAGGACCAAATCCATGCAGAAATACAATTTCACATAGATGTTCATTAAAGGAAAACCTTGGAAATAACCCATCAATACCAGAAAGTTTAAATAAACTAAGATATAGTATAGATCTTAGGACAGTGTATATACAATGAGAAAAAATTTTTGTCTTAACACAGCAAAATCCCTATGATATTGTTAGGTGGAAAAATGCAAGTTGTAGAAATACACATATAGGTAACATCTTATTTACATAATAATGCATGCATATACAGAAAGGAAAAGTAGAAAAGGTAGAGAAACAGTACCACACCCTTGACCCTGGACATCCCCCGAGGAAGGGAGCAAGAGGAAAGAGGAGATTGAAAGGGAACTGTCACATTTTCTGGTGCACTGTACTTGTCTTTTATTAGAAACAGTTATTTGTGTATTTCTCCCATAGAAAAGACTTAAGACCTCCATGTATCAGTTTGCTACAGCTGTCATAGCAGAATCCCACAGACCGGGTGGCTTAGCACCCGAAAGTCATTTCCTCACTGTTCTGTAGGTGAGACGTTCAAGACCACAGGGTGGTTTCTTAGAGGGCCCTTTCCTTGGCTTGCAGACGGCCGCCTTCCCGCTGGGTCCTCACGTGGCCTTTCCTCTGTGCACATGCATCCCTGCCTCTCTTGTTCTATGATGGCACTAGTCATACTGGAGGAGGGTCCCACCTTATAACCTCACTTGGCCTTCATTAGATTTTGAAAGGCCTTATCTCCAAATACAGTCACATTCTAAAATACTAGGGACTAAGGCTTCAACATACAAATTTTAGGAGGGAATGTTTGGTCCATACACACACACCCCACCAAAAAAAAGAGTATTCTAAATAGGAGGAACAACATGTATAAGGCATAGGGGGTGAAACAGTCTGGTTTATTTGCCTGGAAGAGGGTAGACTGTGTAAGGAAAAGCGGTGAGAGGTGAGAGGTGAGAGAAAGAGGTGAGCCGGCAGGAAGTCTTAGCCTCCCCAGAGGCCGCCACCCACAGGAAATGCAGCACAGCTGATGGACAAACATATTTTTTTCAAACTGCTTTATGTGTATGGTCACCTGTGTGAATGAGCTGCTGCCAACTAGCCCTCCCTGCCCCTCTGGGCCTCAGTTTCCCCACGAGTAAGAGAAACAATCTGTGGGTCTCTGTACCACTCACCCCAGGCAGTCTGCACCATCCTAGCAAACACATCCCACTTTGCTCCAAATGAAGGTGGTATGTAAAGCCGAGTGATTGGCAAGAGAGAGGCCCACTACTTTGAGGCAGGAGTGGGCAAGCGCCCCACCACAGCACGGTGCCATGAGCTGGAGAGAGCACAGCATCCCACACCTCCCTGCTGGGCTCTGAGCTGCTCTTTGTCAGGTGACAGCATGTGTCCTTCCCCATCCTAACTAGCACCTCGAGTGCAAGGACACTGAGAGGCAGAGTGAAGCCTCTGGGCAGTGGCCGGTACGCCCAGTCACAGTGCACTTAGATGAAGCGCACGTCTAGACATCTTTGCATGAGAAGGCTCATTTATTCAGGCAGTGCGTCCTGAGCAGCTGCTCTCTGAATCCGTGGACCGCCTGCCTGTGCCCCTGCCATCCCTGCACTGCTGGCCCATGGGTGGGAGAGAGGCCTGCCCCCACCCAGCCCGGCAGCCCTGCCCACGCCTGCTGCCTGTGTTCCCTCCTCCCGGGAGCCACTGCAGTTATCCCTGCTGCACCTGCACACCCCCTCCATCTAATACTTCCTGTCAGCTTTTAAATAATTCTCTTGATCTTAAAAACATAAAAACTACAAAAAAATCCTGTCTCACTTTCCAGCTCTTGACCTCTTTCTCTCCTGTCCTTTCCTACCCACTTTCTCAAAGAGTTGTTTGCCCTTCTCACTGCCTCTCCCACTAACTCACTCCTGTTCTTCTCTACTCCCCACCTCACCCACACTGACCCGGTTGAGAGCTACTCACCCCTTGGACGGCAGCTCAAACACCAGCCACCAGGGCAGCCTCCCTGACCCCCAGGCCAGGTCAGGGGCCCCTGCGCCCACAGCCAGACTGTTCGGCAAAGAACAGATTGGCTGTGCCAGGACCTACCTTGCACAGGCCAGGTGCACGGTAGGTGTTCAACAGATGTTTGCTAAAAGGTAGGCACTGAAAACTAGGTACATTTAAATTCTCTAGTAACCACATTATAAAAAGTAAACATGGAATAGGTGAAATTAATTTCAGTGATATGTTTAGTAGCTGAAATTTACTAGCTACTAAAGTAGCTAGGTTTACTAAGTGTCTGACATTAAGTGTTTTTCATGCATTAAGTCCTTTAATTTTCACAACAACCCATGAGATAGGTATTGTCATCCTCATTTTTCAGACGAGGAAACTGAGAAGCAGCTAAGTCACCTGCCACAGCTACACAGCTAGAAGGGGACAGAGCCGTGATTTGAGCCCTGGCAGCCTCCAGAGCCTGCGCTCTCACCGTTGTACCACCCTCTCTCTCAGATGGGGTGTCCCTGTCACAGCTGTCTGCTGTTGAGCAGAGGCCAAGAGCAGCCCTTGCCTTCACAAAGCTTCCAGTCTAAAAGACCTGTATGGGTTGTCCCTGTAACCCAGGCCAGGTGCTGACGGGGTCTCAGCAAACGCAAACAAGCTAGTGATGCCTGCAGGTGATGGCCCTGTATCTCACAGGGCGCCCTTGCTGGGTTCACAGCCCCTTGAAGCATAGCTCGTGCCTGTGCGGAGAGGAAGCCAGGCTCACGGACCGCAGGGCCATGTGAAGGCGGCAGCATTGTCTCCATGTGCGGATGAGGAAGCCCAAGGCCCTCACCTGAAGCCGCACAGCCTGCGAGGGGTTGCAAACCAAATCCCACGCCTCTTCCCCGGCCTCAGACGTCAGGGGCCCCACCTCGCTTTCTGGCATGAGCACCGAGTCAGAAGTAACAGATGGGAGGCTTAAATCCACCACTCCTACCAGAGAAAGCAACTGGCCAGACTGTCCTGCTAACTAACTAGTCAGGTCTGTTTCCCTTGAGCTGCATATGCAGAATCTCTTAACATCCTCCCAGCAGCACCCAGACCATTAAGAAATACACTTCGTAGTGAAATGCACTGTGGTGTCCAGTACGTAGACACTATGTACCTGTTGAGGACTTGAAATGTGGCTGGTCCCAACTGAGATGTGCTATTAGTATGCAATACACACCAATTTCAAAGACTCAGTAGAAAAAAAAGTGAGCTATCTCAATAATTTTTATAAGGATTACATGTTGAAATATTTCAAATCATTAACTAATGGATTGCCCATTAAAAATGGACTAAAACATATCACTGAAATTCATTTCACCTATTCCATGTTTACTTTTTATAATGTGGTTCCTAGAGAATTTAAATGTACTTGGGTGGCTCGCCTTGTGGCCCACATCCTATTTCTGTCGGGCGCTGCTGCTCTGAAAGGTGAATAGCGGGTGCTGCGGTGGCTGGGGGCGCAGTGAGCAGAGCTGTAAATGCCAACAGATGACGAGAGCAAGTGGCAGTGGAAAAGGTCTTTAGTAAAGGGTAAGCGGAAGATGTTGGTGAAAATACCCAGTGGAGAATCAGGGCGGAGGAGCTGGCTGAGGATTTCAGCCATGAATCCTGAGGAATTAGGCAGAGATTAGGAGTGACTCCTTGTCGGGTTTCCGTGAGTGCAGAGGCCGCAGTGCGTGCCTCTGTAAGGAGGAAGAATATCCACAATGTATCATAGCTCCTGTTCGGAAAATCCCCCGTCAGGATCTGCAGACACATCCCCACTCCAGATGGACCTATTGCAGCCTTTGACAGTGTGCGGTCTCCCTCGTCTCACAGGAGGATGCAGACGTGGAGTGGAAATTTGCCCGAGCAAAGCTCTGGCTGTCCTATTTTGATGAAGGAAGAACTTTACCTGCTCCTTTTAACCTAGTGCCAAGTCCTAAATCATTTTATTATCTCATAATGAGAATCAAGATGTGCCTCATAAAACTCTGCAAATCTAAGGCCAAAAGCTGTGAAAATGACCTTGAAATGGGCATGCTGAACTCCAAATTCAAGGTAGGTGGCATGGGGTATGATGGGGCTAAAGAAGGCAGCAGGAGGGCGAGAAGGGAGTTGTGTGCTTGATTCAGATGGTGTCCCCGATGCAAGGGGGACTCAGGAGCCGGGTGGGGCCACTGCTTTTCTGAATCTGCGGCACCTCCGCAAAGCTGCAGCACCAGCAGAGGTGGGGCGGCCTGTGGGGGCTCCCCTTCTGTGCGCTGTCCCTGAGAGGTGCACATTGCTGGGGGCTTAGCAAGCCACCTGGTCGACAAGTGACCCCCCTGAGGGAACCTCTTAGTGGACTCGGAAGCAAAATAGCTCTTTCCAGAAAGGACCTGGAGAATGGTCTCAGAGAAGAAACTTCTCTGACCATTATTTCCTCCTCCTGAAAGTCACAAAATTTATTAGCATATTAAAATCTCTGAGGAGTCCTAGAGGAAAGACACCCATATAACTTTAATTCAGTGTTTCCCAGACAATGTGGACCAAACAATATTCTGTAACCACTGACATCCTACAGAACTAAACTCCCCAGGAACAGTGTTGTAGTAAGCCAAGCAGCAATGGATGTATCAGCCTCCCAAGGGTCCTCTTTTTAGAGACAGCCCCATATGTGGGTGCTGTTCAAGTTCTATCCTGTATGTATGTATTATGTATTGGGGTTTTCTCTTCCCCAGAAGGCTCGCTACCAGGCTGGCATAAGGAATTCTGAAAACCTGACAGCAAATAACAGTTTCAGCAAGCCCACCAGATACCAGGTAAGCCCCCCTTTCCCAGGTCTGGGCAGAAGTGGACTCCACTCAGACATGGACTTAGTCACATGGTTCTCTCATCCCCTCCGAACGCAGCTTCTTCCCTTCCTTCACTCAGAAAGTATGGAGTACCTACTATACGCCAGGTGCTGCACTAGTTACTGGGGCTACAGACATGGGTCCATCCTAGTGACCCTCCCAGTCCAGTAAGGGATAGAGAAGTTAACAAGTAAACACACAATAAATACATAACTTCAAGTCAGTGAAAGTGCCAGGAAGAAACAGCATGCAAAAACAGAGAAAAATTGAGGGCTCCTAACACTGATGGGCAGTGACTGCAATGGGGCATGGGGGGGAGACTCGATAATATGGGTGAATGTAGCAACTACATTGTTTTCTTGTGAAACCTTCATCAGAGTGTATATCAATGATACCTTCATAAAAATAATAATAATAATAATAATAAACAATCGCGGGGCCCTGCTTAGATATGGTTATCAGAGGAGGCATCGTCAGGGAGAGAACTGTTAGCTGAGACCTCAGATGAGGAGGAGGCAGAGATGTGAGGCCTTCTGGCAGAGGAAAAGCAGCAGCAAAAGCCAGAGGGGAGAGGTTTGGCAGTTCCAGGGCAGCTGGGGCTCAGCAGGGAAGAGGGGAGGGCACTGAGGTCAGAGGAGAAAGCAGGGCACCAGACCAAGGTGAGGATGTGGAAGGCAGCGGGAAGAATTTAACTCTGGGGAGGGAGAAGATGACAGCATTTTATTTATGCTGAATGAAGACCACCTAACTGCTACCATGAGAGAAGACTCAAGGGCCAAGCATGGAGGCAGGAAGACAAGTTAGGAGGATGTGACAGGCACCCAGGTGCAAGGGATGGTGGCCTGGACATGAGGGTGAGTAGGATGACGGGGAAAAGCAGGCAGATACACGCACAGCCAGTGGGACCTGACGCACACCAACAGGGGTGGGGTAAGGAGACGCAGGGACTCCCAGGCATCTGTCGTAAGCAACCAGGTGGGTATCCGTGTTTTCAGTGAGAGCGCCTGACCCCAGACTGCCAGCCTGGAGAAGTCTGCTGTTACAAAAGTCAGATCTTTCCTGCTTGTAGTCCTTGCATTGCTTTTGGCAGTTAATACCAAACCTCTGTTTGGTATTAACTGTCTGAGTCAGCCGTGAGCTGGTGCTACCCGGTAACTACGGGTCATCGGTTATGAAAGTGCAGGCCATCCCTTCTCTCCCTTCCTCTGCTCGGCAATCAGCAGTGTTACCCATGCTGATCATTCCTTGTAGATGTAAATGTGAAGCTGTCCTCAGCCTTCCTTTGGGCGAGGTGATGTGTCCCCGGCCCCACCATCCCAGGGGGAGCAATCACAGACTTAGCATCACCCCGACACAGGTCTCTAATTGAATCTCCATCCAGATTTCAGAAGCCAGCTGTGCAGCTAAGAGGATGTAAATGCACAATTAAGAAATGGCTCATCCCTCAAAGTACTTACAGTTTTATCAGATGACATGAGTGAAAAATGGGCAACAGGCAAATCTTTTATTTAATTGTGTGCAAAATTGGGTCTGGCCAGTTCCATCCATTTTGAGTGATTTTACAGGACAAATCCCTTGGTCACTGGAAGGGTTTTTATTTCTCGGCTTCTCAGAGAGAAGTATAGATTGTGTGTGTCACAGAAAAGATAGAAAGCCCTAATGGGTTAGCGCCAAGTCTCTCATGGGCTTGGAGAAGAATCACTGCTGATATAAAGGAAGACTGATGATGCGGTGAGTGCCCTGTACCCAGAATGAATCCTTCATGAGTGAGACTGCTTGCAGAAGCCATCTCTGAGCAATCCCATTTTACCTCCCATCATCCCGGTTGGGCCACTGAGGCCCTCAGCCTCCGGGAGTGCTTCCAGCTGTGCTGACATGGCAGCTTCGGGCTACTGGTGACCTTGGACAGCTTGCTCACCTTGTATTCTGTGAATCCACCAAGAAATGCCCGGGGCTACTCATTCAAATAGTTACTGCAGAAAAGAAGAAAGGAAAACTGGGCCAGCAGGCATCAGAGGGAAAGGCTTGAGAGGACAGCAGCGGGGCCAGGGGATTCCAGGCCCTCACACTCTGCTCAGCCCAGCCTGGTGCGGTCCGCAGCTTCCTGAAGCATCCGTCATCTGCTCAAATAGGAGGACACCGTGAGATGGACAGAAGGACAGCTGGGAGCAGGCTAGACACTAGCCAGGGGCAATCTCACCATGTTCCTATGAGAGGCAGCATCCTTCACCCCATGTAGGCTCGCTGGTGAAGATCACAGAGCCAGTTGAACTGAGATCGGTCTGTACTGCATCACGCTGCCCAGGCACTGGCCCGTTACTCATCCGCACAGTGGTGGACCAGAACCAGCCTTAGAACCTGCCCCGCCTGCTTTCGACCACCACTAAGAGATCTCCCTGAGCTTTGGAACCTGAGTGGGGGAGGCAAGGGGCAGGAGTTACATTTGCTCTTACCAGGCAGCAACTAGCGAAGCGGCGTGAAGGTTGCTTTCTTCCCAAAGCAGCTTCCAAAGGTGCAGAGACAGGACCCCAGTTCACCACCTCATCCCTGCTCTCCAGGCTGCACCCAGGGCCTCAGTTTCCCGAGTACGTAGGCTGTCAGCCCCTCACATGCTCGTGTTCTGAGGAGCGCTGCAGCGTTCCCAATAATACAGAAGCCCCGTCCTTCTTGCCCATGTAGTTTTCAGCTTGTTTCCTTTGTGTCTCCTCAGAAGATGGGTTTGGTTTTTCACACTTAGTGTTTGCCATGTTTATTTTAAGCTCATCAACCCTTCCACCTCCGGGGTTCTCCATTGTCAGGGAAGGCGGTTCCCTCAGGCCCAAGGCTCCCCTTGCTTTGCTTCTTCTTATAGGCTTCTGGGCATCTCTACTGTTAGTTTTCACAGAACTGGTTCCTTGCTTGCACAGTGTTTTTTCCAATCTGGACTCTGTGGCATGAGACTAAACAATCGAACAAAACCATAATCTTGGTGAGACGGCCAAAGCTTCCTGCCAAAGCTATTCTGTGACCTCTTCCAAGACCCGGTTTGTTGGGGTGCGCACAGACTCTGCACGTTCACTTCCAGAGGCACGTTTCCTTCGTGGGCAAAGCAAGCAAGCTGCAGCCCGAATGGGCCACAGAGGCCAGGCACAGCCAGCCCCACCTTTACAATGCAGTCCCTTCCCCAGAGGGGACTTGGTGTCTGTCCCCTCAGCCCTCAGGGGAGCAGGTTCAGCTCACACAGAAGGATGACCAAGAAACAGGGACTCCCCCCCCTTCTTTGCCGGCTGCTCAGCTCTTGAGTGCCACCAGCAGGGCCATGTTAACTGGGCAAGTTTATTATCATCATGGAGTGAGAACTACATGGAGACAGCACAGAGATGTCTCAACCCCATCACAAAGGAAACAAACCTTTCCCCCACATACTGAAGGACGAGAGATCTTTAATGTCCATATTTTCTGGGAACACATATCCTCACATCATCCACTTTAAATAGAACTTTTGGCATGTTCCAACCATTTCAGACTTCCTGTGGACAAGACTAGTGTTTTGCTCCTGCAGATCCCAAGCTGTCTAACACGCACACGCCAGGGGGAAGCTAGGGCTCAGTCAGGACACCAAGTCTCTAAGCAACTGGCAGGCAGTTCACGCTGTTCCCTCTCAAGGTACTTGTCACTCCTGGGAGTGAACTGGGGTGAGGAGGAAGGTTTCAGGCTGCAGCGCTCATGAGATTCCGCTTCCTTATTAAACCTCTACAATCCTAACGCACGACACGAGGCTTAAAAATAAACCTTTGCTTCTCTCCCCTTAGAGCTGCAAGCCTGCAGCAACCCTAGCTCAGGTCAAGTACGTGTTCAATAGCAGGCCACAAGCATTCGTGACAGTGACATACCCGCGATCCTCCTCCCCAAGGGTAGTGATTTGTTCTTATTGAAATACCCCAGGAGTAACAATTGAATGAAGCCATCCATCCTTTGAAATCTAGTTGAGGCATCCTGCTATAGAAAAGACTCTGCTCTTTGAAAGGACAAACAGTTACCCAAAAGCGGCCCAAACCCCCGTGACCGATGGGAGCCAGTTTCCTGCCTCTCATGCCCTAAAGTAGCTGGTACTTGACCTCTTTCTGAAGCTGGGGTGAAGCCCCAGCTTTGATTTCCATGTTGGTTAATATCGCAGATCCAGCACTTCCTGTGTGGCCATGGGGAAGTCCCCTCACTCTCTGGGCCTCAGGGTCCTCATTTGTTCATGGGGGTCAACGGGTCATTTTGCCAAGGAGGCAAACACGACTCCTGCCTGGAGGAAGCCATCAATCCGCTTGTTTCTTTGCTGGCTCTTCAGCCTTTCTCCCGTCTTCCCAGAGGGCTGCTCCACATGGAAGGGGGCTTGTGAGGGGGGGTCTTACCTATTCAAGACAAATGGAGAGGGAGGGGCACGTCTTCTATGAAGAATAAATACATACTGTGGAAACTTTTTAAATAACCGGCTCCATCACGTTACACTAAAACCCAGTGTGCACAGTGGGCCGGGAGGGCGACACCTGCCTCCACGGCTGTGAGGACATTCTGCCCAACACCGTCACAGGAGAGAGAACCTTCCCTTCCAACCTCTGACTTATAATTTTACCTCATAAATCTAAAGGCTCTCTGACTGATGGATCCAGAAACTGCAGATCGCTTCATTCTGGAGGTTTTCCTTAAAAAGGCAACCAACTTGAACTAGATCCCCTTGACTTCCATCAGCCTGAAGGTTTGCAGGGGAAGAATCCTTCCGAACTCCTTATTCAGTAAGAACATTAGATACTTGGATTTGGGGGGGTTTTTTTCCCCATGAGAACTGGTTCAGAACAGTTTTTGTTTTGTTTTGTCCTGTTTTTCCAATGGAACATCAAGAAAATCATTGAGCCCCATGGAAAGGCATATATTCTTGTGACTTGGGCAGCCTGCCTTATTGACTAGAAGCATGTCAGTGAGAAGTCTAGCGCCGAGGTGTAACTACTGACATGACAGACCCAGGCCTCCCCGAGAAGGCACCTTGCTGAGTAACTGCTCAGCCTGAAATCAGATCATGACTCCAGCCACAGGCCAAGAGGACCCTGGCCCACAGGAGCGGCGCCTTCGCTCACCCTGGAGAGCCCTTCCACATTCGCCTGAAGGACTGCAGACGCCTCCTAGGCCAGGTCCTCACCAGCAGAGGCACTGAGAGAGCCACTGGCTGCTGGTGGTAATGAGCCATCGTCCAGCGCTTTGCCTCCCGGCAGCTCACTTCTCTTATACTGTAAGCAGCTCTTCCTGAGCCCTTGTGGCCCGAGACAATCTGCTGACATCACACAGTGAAGCTGGGAACGGAATTCAGGCCCCTCCAATCTAGAATCTCTGTCCCCTCGGCCCTCAGGGTGAGCAGGGACAGCTCACACAGAAGGATGACCAAGAAACAGGGACTCCAGCCCCCCTTCTTTGCTGGCTGCTCAGCTCTTGAAAGAGTCCGGAGTCTGAGCTACCAGAATATTTTTAAATCCTGTGATTTCACAGAAACCCTGGAAAGACTAGTTGGCAAAATCCTAAAGTTCACCTCCTGCAGTCTCCTTACACTTGGCTCTATTCACGGCGTCTCTTAGGTGTTTATTCACACCTCATTAGCTTACAGAGCCAGTGTCTGTGTAATAAATGGAAGCTGCAGGCCAGACCCAGCCCCCACCCGGCATGACTGGCGGTGCGGTGCCAGGCCTGTGGGACTTCAGGGCAGCAGGATCTTGGCAAAACCTCCCAAGGCCCGGCTCTGTCTATTTCTGCCTCTGGTAGGAATTTTCCAAGGTGCGATGGACTGGTGCCCTAAACCTGGTCCTGACTGGCCTAAGTGAATCCCCTCTTAAGCCCAGCACCTCAGAGAGACACAGCTCCACCTGAGCTGCCCTGCTGAGACCTCAAGACTCCCTCCCTCCTGTTCACAGT
Source organism: Manis javanica (assembly GCF_040802235.1). Classification (NCBI taxonomy): domain Eukaryota; kingdom Metazoa; phylum Chordata; class Mammalia; order Pholidota; family Manidae; genus Manis; species Manis javanica. Next base: position 83,801,535 of record NC_133169.1, on the reverse strand, counting down.
AGTTGTTGAAATAGAAGAAAGAGTTTCAGAGCTGAAGCCCAAGAAGAGGATATGACTGGCTAAGGTCACTAAGAAGGTCAGGGTCAAGTCAGGCCTAAGACCCCGGTGGGATCTTAGATGCTTCTCCCTCCTGGGGCTGTGCCTTCTGCCATGGAGTGTCCTGTCTTTACATCCTGAGACCAGGAGGTACTGAATTCTGGGGCAAGAAGTTAAATTGAGAGACTGGCCCAGGTTCCCCACCAAGCAGGGTACGCCTCAGAAGTGAGGCACCAGGGGTGGGAGGATCCCCAGCAGTTGTGCCTACACCGTGCCGGCTGCCTCTGTGCTCAGCCAGGCTTGTTTGATCCCTCCCTTGTGTTCACATTTCAGAAAATCATGAAACGGCTCATAAAAAGATATGTCCTGAAGGCCCAGGTGGATAGAGAAAACGATGAAGTCAATGAAGGTGGGTGATTGGATTAGCTTCCTGAGGGTCAGAAGTCAGACACGCTCTGACCAGGCCACCAGCCAAGTGGGGTCAGCAGGGCTGCGTTCTGGGGGCCCCGAGGAGGCCTGGTTTCCTCGCTCTGTCAGTCATCAGTAGAATGCAGGTCCACGCAGTCCTGGCACTGGGGTCTGTGCTCCCTGGCTGGCTTTGGCTCTAACCAAGAGCAGATCCCAGACCCCACCCACACCTAATGGATCTGTATCTCTGGGGTGCTGCCTGGGAGTCTGCATTTTGATAAGAACACCAGGTCAGTCCCATGCACAGTGAAGTTTGCCAACTACATTATTTTCACTGTTCAGGTTATTTTCCAGTCTACTTAAGCAGGTACTCTTAAATGAAAAGCACATTACCTGATACCAAGTAATTAATCTTCGTGAGACACCGAGGACAAATATTTGCTACCTAGAAACAGCCTCAGCCATGAACAAAGGCACTAAGTGTCCTCCTTTCTTGGGCCTCAGGGGCCCCCTGAACCTGGTCTTCAGTGACCCTCAGACTCACCTGGGGCATCAGCGTGCAGCCTGAAGGTCAACAAGGACTGAACTCACCCCTTAGCTGACAATTTCTAGGGGCTGAGCACAGCCCATCCACCCACCCCTACTTCAAACATAAAACTGCAGGTGCCATGCCGGCCAGGCTTGAGCAGTGTATGACTGTGACTGACAGGAATGTACCCGATTCTAGAAGGTGGGCCAGCCCAGGTCTCATGCCACTAGACTCACACCAGGAAACAGAGGCTCACTGAGGCCCCTGATGAAAATAAAATAGTACGCATTTGTCCAAATTGGCCAGACTGTACCTTTAAGATCTCTGCATTTTCTTATGTAAGGTATACCTAGAAAATAGATACGAATAATATGTTCCCAGGCAGTGGACTCCCACTTAAGTCTACTGTCTATAACATCAGAAAGGAGCCTTTCAAGGAAAAAGAATCCAACAGCCCAGGCCCATGTGGATTCCTAAGGATGAGGTTCACTGGGGAAGTAAGAGAACATCCCACCTGCTGGTCACCTGCTGTCTGGGGAGAGGAGGTGGCAGAGCCGCTGGCCTGGTGTGGCTGGACCCAGCTTCCGTGAGGCTGCGTGGCTCCGTGGTGATGTCCGCTGTGCTGAGCAGTTCCCTTCACACTTGGGAGTTTCTTCTTTCTGTAAATAACAACAGAACAAATGAAAAAAAATGTTCCATTCAATGAGGGTGTTGCCCTCTGTCTTTATTGGCTCCAAGACCTACATTCTAAAAACTATGATAGGTAACACTGTTTAGAGAACAACAAAATCTATCATGGTTTTTAGAATGTAGGTGCTAGCAATTCACAACCCTGATCTTGACTCCTCTGTCCACCTCAGACCCTTAACAGAGAGCTTGACCAGAAATGGGAGAAGAGTTTTAAATGCCCTTCAGTGGTAGGAGCTGGGGGGTACTCAGGTCAAAACAGAGCTCCCCTTCCCTCCCCTCCACCCCTGGAAGGCTGGGCCAGCAACCTGACATCCTGCTGGGAAGACGCAGGCCCCAAACATACGTGCGTGGGGCGAGCCCCGTCTGCCCGCTCCTGCTCACCAAAATCTCATCTGTCTTTGCAGGTGAACTGAAGGAAATCAAGCAAGATATCTCCAGCCTGCGCTATGAGCTTCTTGAAGAGAAATCTCAAGCTACCGGTGAGCTGGCAGACCTGATCCAGCAGCTCAGTGAGAAATTCGGGAAGAATTTAACCAAAGATCACCTGAGGGTCAACAAGGGCAAAGACATTTAGCAGCCTGCACCGGCATCTGTGACCTCTACCAGCATTCTAAGGCCAGGTGGGGTGCCCTGGCCACCAGCCCTGGTGGGGAGGGGTCCCAGGCCCACTCCTCTAGGACACTGCGGGGACCCACTGGCTCGGTCCTGAGCAGCCTTGCTGACATCTGCAGCCTGGTGGCCTTCCTGGACACAGAACTGTTGTGAATCTAGGCCGTTGGGTAAGAACGGCGACCTTAGGAAGAGGGGAGGAAGTGCTCCAGACACGTGTGGGCCCTTTGGTCCAGTCACAGTGACGTGTGTCCCTGTGGCCAGCACAGGAAAAGGCCTTCTTGGATGCACACACGTGCCCTCCTGCTGCACACGGACCACAGCTCTGTCTGCAACCCGAGACCACAAACCACCTCATCCCATGTGCCCTTCCTCGTTCCCTCCCTGCCACCCACACACATCCCAACGGAACCGGGAGGTGACCTGTGATCTATTCTTAAGTGCCAGCTGAGAACACAGATAGCCTACTAGCAAAATAGTTCTATTTGTTTATAAAAAAAAAAAATTTAAAAATCTTAAATCAAAAATTGTACTGTAGGTAACACTGTTTAGAGAACAACAAAATCTAAATGATGTATTTTTACCTTTATTAAGATTATCTTGTATTTACTATTTTTACCTAAAATGGAAATAAAATTACCTCGTCATAACCCGGGGAGGCCCTGTGGATGCGCTGCCCTCCTGCTGCCCTGCGCCATCCGGAGGTGGCCGCAGGGGCCTCGGACAAGCACTTCCCCGGGGACACAATGGGGCACGTGTGAGCAGGGACAAGACCACCCCCTGGCTGAGTGTCATGCCCCAGAGACCCCCCACCTCCCTGGACCTCCTCCCACCCCAGACCCAGTGACCCCAACACTGTCAGGAAGGAAGCAAAGGAAATCGTGAGGGAAGCGGAACATTTTCTCCTGCCCACCCGCCTCCACCGTCTCAGTGAGAATGGGAGGGGAGGGGGTGCCTGGTTAAACGGAGGGACCTGGGTGTGAATGGGGAGAGCGGCCACCAGAGGGCGCCCCGGCCCCAACAACGCCCATTCCGGGCAGGCAGACGATACCGCTGAATTCCAGGAGCGCCCACAGCCCCAAAGGAAACCCTCACTCGTTACACGGGCCAGACGTCCTGAGAGCGCTTGCCGTGTACCCCAGCACAGCGCTGAGGCCCGTGCCTGCGTCAGTCCGCTGAACCATCACAGCAGCCCCGTGAAGAGGCAGCTCAGGGCCAAATCCAGATGCCTTGCAGACCCTCGGGAAGGGCAAAGTATTTGCATGCATGTGTGTGCGTTTTATATTATGTGCATGTCTGCAGGGGCTTTGTTTCATGATATACAGTGTATCTGCAGAGAAAATTTTTTATGTAATTCTGCTCTAAGAAAAGAGCAGATCAAATGGAGTGATAAACAGAACTGCAGTTGGAAGGAGGGGAGGGGCTCTGACAAACCTGACAGCTGTGTCTTATCTAAAGCAAGCCACACACACAGCCCAGCCAATTGTCACTGTAAGGAAGACAGGCCCAGTTTTGCCAAATTTTCCCAGTTTCTGGAGGGGAAAGCCCACATTTGTAGGGCCCCTGGCAGCTAAGATGGGTGACTGGAGAAGATGCTCTGAAATGTGGCTCCATCCCTGGGCCTTCCTGCCACCACCTTCCAGTGCTCAAACAAGAAGGGAAGAGGTACCCAGTGGTACCGGGGGCACACGGTATAGGCAGAGAGCTTGAGAGATATGAACTCTGGTCCAGGAGTTTTTCACCTGGGGTCCATTCAAGGGTATGTGGATGAATTTCACAGAACCCGCAAATCCTCAAGTGCCCATCGGATGGTGAGGGGGTCTCTGTGACGGCATGTTGTTCTGGGGAGAACACCTGCAGCTTTCCTCAACAGCTCAGCCGTGGCCCCCCAAGCCCGCTGGTGCTGACTGCACTCACTCAGCAGGTGTTGCTGACCCCTTGTCCAGTCCTGGGCATGAGACACATAAGCATCCAGTGGGGCTCCTTTTTTAAGCCAGGACTCTGAGAAGGGAGGATGACATGCCTTCTAGGAAGAGGAATTGATTCATGTAAGGGACAAATTACCAGCACTTCTGGAAGATGTCCTTTCAGATCCCTCACTTACCTTCGTCAGAATGCTAATAAACACTTCTATGATGCATTATTCAATTTCCCATCTGCCTTCAACCAGAGGCAGCTAGCAACCCCATTTTCAAATCCTGGGCACCCTCTTCCTATCACACTTAAGTCTCAAGTTGGCCCCTTTGGGAGATAAAGGAAAACAAGTCCCGCTGAGTAATTAAAACCTGGAAAGCCCCATCCGTTGGGCTCTAGATGACACATCTGAGAGGCGAAGGTAGTCCAGGAATGGATTCATGGCAGCCAGATGGATGGGGAGGTGGAGAGGGGGACCCCACTTTCATGGAACGCTGATGGAGAGGCCTTGGAACTGAGGCTGGTAAAGCGATCAGCCTGGAGCCAGGCACAAGCGCTTAGTGATTTTTGGGGCTCTGACAACCTCCCTCCCCCCTTTTCCCCCACCAACTTGGCTCCTGTTGAATTAGCCAGGCGGAGGAAGCGGTTCTTGGAGAAAAGAAAAACAGGAGAAAGGTAGTCTGGGAGGAGCTCAAGGACAGACAGGGAAGAGAGAGGCCCCAGGCCCTCCCTGACACCAGCCAAGGCTTGCACTCTACCCAAAGCAGCCTGTCCACCCCCCCACAGCCCTCTGCACATCTGTCGCTACTTCATCTGTAACTCGAAGGCATGCGTACAACACCTGCCTCCAGTGCTGGCGAGACAGCTCCATGAAGGGAGCTGGCTCTGTTTATTTCCACTGTGCACTGGCACAGGGTCAAAGAGTCGTCGTTCAGGGCATCCCTGCTGGGCCCCATTTTCTACAATTCCTTCAGATGGCATCATCGAGCTCAGAAAATCTGGCAAGTACAGGAATCACAAGCCATCCCCTACTGCTGCCCAGGGCAGGTTCAGCAGCACCACGGCTGGGTCCCTGCTGGCCACAGCACGGAAGGAGCCCCCAGCTGCAGGAGCCTCCATGACTACTAAGCTCCTTCAGACTCTGTGCCTGGGCCACACACACGCAGTGCAGACCCGCCTGGGGTGCTTGTGGAACCTGGGAGTGGCAGCCTGTCCAAGTCTCTGGGTAACCATTGGTTAGGCAGTGAGTTCTCCAGCAACTTGTCACCTTCTGATGGCTCCTAATAGGACTCTACAAATCCTAGTGACACTTCCTGGGCAAAAACTCCCAATTAGTCTCAGAGCTATTCCTAAAGGCCGTGTGCTCACACACGAGAAAGCAGACGCCTCCTCTGCCCATCACCGAGCCCCCTCCCTCCCAACAAGGCCAGGAAGACAAAAAGTTGGTCAACATAGCCCAGGCTGGGTGAGATTCCTTCACTCGGATGCAATTCTCATAACTTCTCCAAGTGGCTACAGGCCTGGGAAGGCCTGACAAGACTCCTTCACGTCTGCTTGCTTGTCCCCAGGAGCCCAAGACACCTTGCCCTCCTCAGGAGCTGTCAGTGCCTGGTTAAAAATAAGCAGCCTCATAGCCCCTCACTCCTCATGTCCATTAACGCTTAAGCAGAGTGTACGGTTTGAGACTCCTGGAGGCTGACAGGAATTAATGAGTTGTGATCCTCTGAGGCAGGGAGTGACACCCCCATTCTATGCTTAGCACGTCTCTTCCCCTCACCCCTTGAAGGGCGAGCATACTAGACAGGACGGATTCTGGGAGAGACGCGTGAATGTAAGTCAACTCAGGTGTTAATCAGGCAGCAAAAAGCCTTCCAGCCCCGACCTGCAGACACCCACAGCTCCTGAGGTCGACCCAGCCTCGCCCCAGAGCTTGAGAGCGCAGCCGCCTGGGCTGGCCCTGCAGGGAGAAATCCCCTGATCTCCACCTGGGATTTCTCCCTTCGCTTCCCCATCACAGTCCAGCCATTAGGATATTCTTGCCCTTTGCTTGGGTGGAGGACTGGCACAGGTGCAGGGAAGGCAGGTGCACTGGCCCTGGGTTTCCAAGGTCTGAGCCTTTAAAGAAGGGAGAAGATTCAGGGAAGAATCCAAAAGTTTGAAAGAAATGGTGCCCGAGGAGCACGGGGCTCCCTTACCCCTCTGACAGGAGAGAAGAGGACAGGCGGCAGCGTCCTGAGAACAGAAGGTGGAGGCAGCCTGGCCCTGGCTGCACGGAGGCCGGAGGAGGAGGGAGGGTGGGCTCCGCCGGCTGGGGCAGGGGCAGAAGTGCATCCTCATTACAGTCGTTTAAAAAGGGCAGATTCCAGGTCCTCAGAGTGTTTAAGTCAGAAATAACTGGATCAAACAGAGCCAGAGTCCAGACAGGGACACAGCATCAGACAAATGACTGACATGCTGGCTGACAAGAGTCCTGACCCCACCCCCTCGCAGGCCCACCCGCCCCAACAGGGTGCTGGGAAATGCAAGGCAGAAGAAGGCAATTTACAGCCAAATAACAGGTTAGCAGAGGCCACAGGGCTCTTGTAGGCTTTGTTCTGGCTGGGACCCCTGCTTTGGCTGGAAACAGAGCTCCCCCCAACCCCGAGCATGGGCTGGCACCTGACCCCAGCCCAACTGACCAGAGCACCCAGCGCCCCTGGAATCAGCGCCATCCCAAGCAGGCCAATCACATTCCTGCCTTGGAATCCGTATGCACGTGGACACTGGGAAAGAGGTTCCTTCTCCAGTAGGGTGACTGAACAGGAATCTGTCCAGGGTCACTGAAATGTGAATCTGGGACCCTCCCTGCCACATGGAGAGGGACTGTCTGCACAGAAGTGGGAGATGGGAAATAAATGAGCGGGAGAAGTGAAGGTAGGGGGAGGACAGGAGAGGGGAAAAGAGGGAGAAGGGAGTGAGGAAATACGGGGAGGGGAGGGGAAGCCCTGTCCTCCTGAAGTCCTTCCCTACAGGGGGTCTCTTCCCCACTTCTCAGCTTTGCTGCCGGTTAAATCCCATTGCTGTCAAAGCTAGTTGGCACTGGGTTTCTGGGTGTCGTTTACATCGGCAGAGTCCTCATGAACACAGAAGGGATGCCAGAACTTCTTTGACCCACTTCCTGCTCCCCAAGGCTGCTTTGCATTTCTGGGATCATAGGAGCAAAGCCAGACATTTCCAGGACTGTTTTTCTGAAGACTCAGTGAGTTTCTGGACTATGCATAATGGCCTCAAGCTGGTTAATCTGTTCAAGAGCAAATCTACAAGATGCTGGGCATAAGGGCCTCCCTGGGTCCCAAGTGATGAGGACCTCAGGCCCAGTGAGAGTCCTCTCCCTGCTCTGCCAGGCTCCAGCTCTGGAAGGATCCAGAATTGGCACCCTGGGCACTTCTGTGATGGGCAGTGGCCCTAGTGAGGTACACCTCAACAGCTGTGCCCACAGCAAGAAATGGGGAGGCCCAGGGGGACAAAGCAGAGAGGTGGGACAGGGAAGCCAACAGGACGACAATTGCAAGCTCCCTTGCTTTGTGGGGATCACCACTTAGAGATTCCAGAAGCCACCACAGACACCTTGAGGACGACCAGTTTCTGGCTGGTGAGGTTCCTGATATAAATAGGAAATACACAGCTTCCTGTTGTAGGTATAGGCTGATGAAGTGAACTATTCAAGTTACAGAAATACAACTCCATACTGGGTCTGGGCACTCCTGCTGCTTTCTGTGAGCATAGGTGATTGAATCCCAGCAGGAAGCCCGGCAGCTCAGGGGGAAGGAGCACCGGCTGCCCAGACCTGAGCCGCCTCGCTCTCCCAGAGAAAGGAAGCAACTCCTCGGATCACGTCAGTGACAGAACGGAACAGAGCCCGGGGCCTCGTGCTCCGTTCAAATCAATCACAGGACAGACAGTCCAGCCAAACAGAGCCTCTGGTGCCTTCCTGACCTGCAGACTAACTAGAAGCCCCCAAGGCTGGCAGAGCCCCATGGAATGGGAACATCCTCTCTGAGAGCTGACCTGTTCTTTTAGACACATCTTCAGGTAAAGATGCTCACAGCATCAGTGCTGTCTGTCACCAAGAGCATGAACAGAATGAGTATTCTGGGTTCCTGCACCCCCGGGTGGGTGGGGTCAGGGTGGTTTCTGTGGTGTTGCAAAGACATGCAGGCGTATTTGCTGCATCCCGGCCCTTCTGAGCATCTGTGTGCCACTGCAATGGCTCAGAGGGGAAGGAGTGCCAGCGTGCCGAGGCCGCAGCCAGGGGAGAGTACAGACAGTATTCTGGTCACTTTGCACAGGTTTTCCATTTTTCTCCCCAAGGGTAGAAATACCACCTCCCTGTGAGTCTGTACCACTGACTCACAGTTTTCAGATCTTCAGTCTGTCTTCCCCCTGCAAACCTACGACATGAAAGGTGCAGCCTGAGGCGAAACATAAGGGACCTTTCCTGGGGAAGGGAGCCGGCAGTTTGTGACACAAGCACAGACGTGTGCAGAAACCACAGGGACTCAGCCCACACACAGCCCAGGTGTGTGTGCCCCACAGGGTCACGCGGCAGGTGCCTGCGCAACTCTGAAGAGACCCAAGGCCGCCAAGCCCCAGGGTCATGCTGGCCCCCCCCCAGCACCCACAGTGTGGTCGGAGACTAGAGGGCGATGTAGAGGTAAGAATACCATCTGGGCCCAAGTGCCCAGAGACCCGGCAAGAGTGGAGTGGGCGAGCCCAGCACAGGCCTCCGCATGCGTCCCCCTGGCGGCAGAGACCGGAGGCAACCCGAGCAGGTATGGAGGGTGACGTTCACGGCTTCTGGGAGCCGGAGGCCACCCCAGAAAGAGAGGGCCAGAACCAGTGCCCCCGAGGCAGGCCCTGTGTGAAGCCGCGCTACACTGCTTACCGGCCATGACTCTGAGTCCCTTCCTACAGTCTGGGGTCACGCCAAGAGAGAAGCGAGCTTTGTCGCGGAGCAGAGCGGCCTGGACCCTAGGGACCTGCCCCAGTCCCGCCGCAGGCCCCCTGCACGCCCGGCGCGCAGCACGGGAGCCGGAGGGAGGGCAGCGGGTGAACGCAGACCCGGGCGTGGTCGCAGCCCTGGTCTGTTGGGTGTTTGGATGACTTCCCAAGACAGAAAGGAAAATACGGTCGTGGTGTGGAGGACTGTCCTCAGGGGCCCCAGGGAATGCGCCGACTCCGCCTGCCCTTGCTCGGTCCTCTCCCACCTCCACGCTGCCTTGCGTGAGTGAGTGGGGCATGGATAGCTTGTTCCCTGCGTCACAGGCCGGCCGCTGTGGTGCAGGGACGCTTGGCTAGACCCCTGGACGTGGAGAGGCCACGTGGAGGGAAACCTTGGAAGCCAAAAGGCCTCCTGTCCTTTGTCCTTTCCAGTCTAGCCACGCTCCCCGCTGAGGGCAGCCCTGAGTGAGTCAGGGAGCCGAACCTCCAACTGAGGTCTGTCAATTACAGAATCCTGGGAGATAATGAAATAATCAAGGGCTGTTTTAAGCCACTTAACTGTTGAGGTGACCAGTTACCCAAGCAATAGATGGCTTAAACCAAGGGACTGAGGGATGGAAGGTCCAGGAACTTTTCACACCATACTCTGCCTAGTTACAGGAGGGGAATCTCACCCATTTACCCCAAGAGAATGATGGACTCCTAGTGCGTCAATCACCAGTCCCTGGGAATGCAGGTCAGCTGGCATCACTGAAGCCATAGTCAGGGCTCCCAACTACTGAGGCCAGCTTTGACCCACCTAGAAAGAGACCCTGTTTCTGTCCACCAATAGATCACCCCCAAAACAGCTCTGGCCATCTGGCAGAAGGATGCACACTTTGTTGAGCAGGCTGAATGCAGCAAGTCAACACAGCCATCCCCCTGGCTCCTCCGCTGCCGTGTGCAAAGGATTGAAAGGATGCTAAGGACTCCCAGTGCTGAGGAGCCTACAGGCTCACTGTAGAGAAAAGAGGGAAAACTGGGAATAGTTAGGACAGTTTATAAGATTTTAATCAGAGTGGTGGACAACACAGAGGATGTCACAAGGCAATCAGTGAATCGCTGCCCAATGGACAATGCTAATACTCCCTAAGATTTCCAACGTTATAGCTGGTAGAGCTTTTTCACATCTCTTGTCTCATTTAATTAAAAGAACAACCCAGCAAACCAAAAACAAAGGTTTGGGATAACATTCTCCAGGGCTGACCTGATTTGGATTTTGTCTCCGGTGAGGTGAGGAAATGTCATTCTTGCACTGGGGCCTGGGCAGGGGGCACTGCCTGCTCCATCCTGAGATCTTGGGGCTCATCTTAAGTCAAAAAGCAAAGCCCTGAGCAGACAACCTGCCCCTGTGGGGACAGCATGCTTCCTGGGTGTTCTGGCATTAGAGCACCTGTGGGGGTGGGGCCACTAAGCCCCCTTAGGCACAGGTGAGCCCGTCAGGCAGAGATGGCCGGGAGCAAACTCCCTCCAGGCTGAGCACGTTGGGGGTGGGGGTGTCCTCTCCTCTTCCCACCACAACTAACAGGGGGTGCAAGGAGAAGGGGAAGAGACACAGGCTGCCTCCTCACATTTGGGACCCACCTTTAATCTCTGTCACTCTTTCCTACTCTGTGTGATGGAATCCGAGCCACTTCTGATCTGTATCCGCAGGAAATGTGCTGTTTAAGTGCACTCCTAATTGAACCCAGGTAACTCGCTCTTTAATGATGAGCATGTTTCTCCTTCCAGCTCACTAAGCCTCCCCCTCCTGCCTCTGTTCTATTTTCAGCCTCTCCCCTCCCAGGTGGGGATTCCTTAAAGGGGCCCAGCTGATTTGTCAGCGTTTCGGTTTCTTCCAAATGTCCCTAACAGTCCCCAAGGGTGGCCATTTTCCTCCTCGTGATTCAGAGCGAGGCTCTGAGGGACCAGAAGAGTGGATTCTGAGAAACGACACTATTTTGGGAGCTCGGTCAGTGGAAAGGCCCAGCCTACTCACCCTCTGGCTCAGCAGCGCCCAGCCAGGCTCTCCCACCTGGCAGGAGGAGGGACCACCTCCCCAAAGCCAAAAATGACGAATGAGTCTTCCACCTGGGCTGTCCTCTCAGGTGGGTGCCTTAGGAGAGGGAATGTGTCCTCGGAGACATTACTGTCGGCGTCACCGGGAATGGGGGCCTGTGGCTCCGGGACTCCAGACGGGCCCGCTCCTACCTTGAGCCGGTGCCTGCCGGGCCCGGGCAGGAAGGTGCCCTGGAGGAGTTGCAGGGAACATGACGGATGAGGCGCGGAAGGAACCAGCGCCCCAGAGAGCGGAGAAAAATAAAACAGCAAATGACTTCTGCTATTTTGTTTTATACTGTTTTAAGAAATTATTATTCTTATTACAGAAGTAAGCCATGGTCACGGGGGACAGTTTCAAACACCTCAGCACTCAAAAGGAAGAAAATGAAAATTGCCCTTAATCCCACTGCACAGAGATCATTATTAGAAGCTATTTATCTGTGGTTTCCTCTGCATATTTATATCCACCTTAATCCTCAAACTCAAGTGGACAAGGAATGTCACGCTATTTCTCCACGAGTTACTCTCTGGGAGGAGCCCTCCCCGCTGCCCCCCCTGACGTGGTTGCAGTCTCTGCTCCAAGCACCCACACCCACCCTCCTGGCATGGTGCTAACTCCTGCAGGCTGCAGGTGGGTGGGACTCTCGTCCCAGTGATCCTCGTGGCATCAGCCAAGCTCCTGCTGTCCTGTCTGCTTCCTAAAGGTCAGTCCTGAAAGGCGCTGCCACATGGGCCCTCATTCCCACCCAGAAGATGTCCCCAGACCCCTCCTTACTGCTTGCATGTCCTTCTTGGGGCGCTGGCCCAGAGGCCCTCCTTCTGTCCCAAACCGGTTTGAAGCTGGGGGAAGCTAGCTGCGTCTGTGGCACCGTAGAACCCCACGCATGCTTCGGTAGGCCTGCAGGAATGACCACACCACCTCACACCGAGGAGCCTGGGGGAGCCAGTCATCCTGTATGGGCTTCTGTCTCCCTGGGGCTCTACCCAAGAAAAGTATTTATTATCTGCCTCTGTACCCTGGTCCCCCAAAACTATCCAGGGGTCTGCCATGCCTCTCAGGATAGAGAGAGCCCCTCTGTGCCTTCTCACGGATGCACCAACATCTATGGTTTTCTTGTCTCTTCACCAACTTTCCTCTCCTCACCGCCCATTTACACTGCGTGAGACCAGGGAGATCTCTGCTCATTTGAGGAATGGCAAAATTTACCCTTACACAGGGTGACTGTGTAAGTTTGGGTGGTGTGTGCACTGCACAAAGGTGCCCTGCTAAGGGGGGAGGCTACAACAGGAGGCTCAAGTCTACCCAGGCCCTGCCGAAGAGAAAGACACCCTTTTATAATTCACCCGCAGATGCTATGTATGGCAGCCACGGCCCGTCCTTTTCATCATGTCTGGTTCCAAACTTTAGACCCAGACCTAGACTTTTGAAACTCAAAAGCCAACAATTTGACTCCTCTGTTCCTTGAGTCCTACCCTGTCATCCCTTCCCTGAGGTGGTTAATGTAGGGCAGTCTGACTGCCGTTGGCCTGCCAAGAAGAATCACAGATGTCAGGAGAGGCCTGGCCAGGTCACGCACACCCACCCACACACACACACACTCCAGTCTTTGGGGCTGGGGCCAGAATCTGAATTTGCAAACTCCCCAGGCGACTCCGAAGGGGTTGGGGAAGAAGAGGCCCCACAGGCCCCAGCTCCCTGTTCTTGCCTAGATGGGCAGATTCAGGCCTGGCTGGGTGATGGGTGGTCATACCTGAAATGCCCTTGACATCCCCAAGCATCTTCTTACTTTCCATATGTGGCTCCAGTTGAGATGTTGAGAATATCCACTCAATACCATTTCTGGGGGAGTGTCATCGTAAAGGCTCTCTCAAAGAAGAACCAGATGATTCCAAGTCATCCAGCCCACGTCTTCCGTCCACAGAGCGTCGGGCAGCCTCCTTAAGCAGTGGCGGGAGAGGCCCCTTCCCCAGCAGCAATGGGGTGCAGGACCTCATATGCCTCCCCCAAGGAGACCTTCCAGGAGAGAGACACCCTGATTTCTAACCTGGAGACTCAACCCGAGGGGAGGAGCAGGTTAAATTTCTGTTGCCTCAGCACACAAATGCCAATGCTAATGTAGTTTCCAGTTTAGGTTTTAAAATGCCACTTAAAGGACAGCTTCAGTTCTCTCACTTACACCTTTTTTAAAATAATCGCATTTCCTCGTGAATCAGACTGTGGGCCTATTTGTGCCTCCCTCCCTGTCAGGAACTGACAGAGCAAAGGGGATATTCTCTCACACTTCTTCATGACCAGTGTGCCCCTGCTTTGGGTGGCGGCTTTCTCTGCCCAGCCCCACATCCACATTCACTCTGCCCAGGACCTAAGCAGCTCTGCCCCTACCCACTGCCCTGGGGGCGAAGATGGCACCAGCCGGTAGCAGAGGTGCAGGAAGGACTGGAAAGGAATGGGAGCTGTTCCCCAGACACTGGTCGCGGGGAAGGTTGGGAGCAGAGGTGATTGGCTGTAAGGAGGGATTTCTCCAAAATTAAGATCAGTGAGGTCCCTAGGAGTTTTATGGGAGAGAAATCGAGTCAATCTGTTTTGTCTTTCAAAGCCCTGGGAGAGGAAAAAAAACAATTTCAAACCCTGGAAGAATACGCTCCCTTATTTTATAAACTTGGGTTTTCCTTCCTCCTTCTAATCAAGGATGGAAACCCTTCCCAACACCTTAGTACAGGTGGGGGGGAGGGACCATGAGAGCAAATGCTATCAGAAGGACCTCTCCCGTCCCACCTTCCCATTAACTTCAGAAGTGATTTCCGGATTTGTGCCCATGGAAACCGGGTCTGTGGAGGCCTGACTCAGCTGCAAGGAGTCCAGTCAAGAAGATAGAGTTTTGTCTAGAAGACGGGATTTGCAGGCTTGGCCTGGTCTCTGGGGAGGGAGGTGAAGAGGGTGCCTGTCCATGCGGGGCCAGGACTAATGCCCTGCAGTGGAAGTCAGGCTTCCAGCTGCCCACCCAGGACCTCAGCTCCAATCTGCTGCAGCTCCCCGGCCTAGTGCATCCTCCTGCAGGCTTCCCAGAGTGCTCACTCTGGAGGCTGCCAAGAGAAGGAGGTCCTGATGGCAGGAGCTGGTGGCACCCCTTCCTATAGGTCCCCAATCCCAGAGCTTCTTGCTGACTCAGACAGTCTTCCCAGCTGGTGTTGCCTTCAGCCATGGGTGGGGTCACAGGTCACCTGGCCCATCGGCTGTACCACCAGGTACAGTCAAACCTGAATCCTGATGCCCTGCCTAGTCCTTCTGTGGCAGGCACCCTGCCCCTTCTGCTGCCCACACCCCAGACATCAGGCATCCCTGACACAGTTGGAAGCAGGGCCAGGCCCTCAGCTTATCCGTTCTAGGGAACCCACAGACTCCCAGCAAGGAAAGACCTTTTCCCACCATTTCAAACAGGCGGGAGTCAAGACAGGCATCTCACTTATCAAGACTTCCCAGCTGGGCTGTGGTACTGGTCAGGCCCTTCGTTTGAGCCATAAAGGGCTCTGGGCAGAAACAATAATGGAGGCTCACAGTCAGGAATGTTCTAGAACAACCAGCCAGAGTGAAAGGAGAGGCATAATGCAAGTGCATGTGCTGATGGTGGACTTTCTGTCACGATGTCGTGTCAAATTCCTAGCAGGGGAAGGGACAAGAGTGGGATTCTAAATTGTTACTGCTTGCGTATGGAGTTTACTCCAGGATGACTTGTATTTTCTTCTTTATCCTTGTGTATATTTTCCCAATAATGACCAAATCTACTTTTATAACCAGGATAAAAACAGGGGGAAATGAGTTTTCTTTTCAAAAGGTCAGTGGGTGCCATTGTAAGTCATTAATAGGCAGGGACCTAAAGGTAATCTGGGCTCACTGTGGCAGGCTTCCGGGATGGATCAAGATGGATTTACTGTGAGGTCTGTGAGGCTTAAGCTTTGGACCCCAGTTCATGTTCACCTGGTCACATGTTTTTGTAAAATTTGCAAACCTAAGACATTGTATCAGGTAAGACTACTGTCTTTCACTGTAACTTCTCCTCAGGTTGGACAGCACTGAAGAGACCATGGAAATTGGGTGGTCCGGCTGAAAGGAGGCCAAGCTGGAAAAGACTAACCCTCATTCCCTGTGGAAATGCTGAAGGCAAGGAGACAGAGAAGGTCCAGCCACGAAACACAGCCCAGGGTACATGTGCACCTTACCCAGAAGCAAGGCATTGACCAGTTGAGATGGGGGTGGGGCTGTGTGGCTGTGACCCTGGATTCTGGCCTCAGCCTAGACTCACAGGTCAAAACCCAAGATGTGACTCTCACCCGTGGGAGACTCTGAATCTGAGACGCAGAGTAAAACCAGCTGTAAACATATGGAGACTGCCTGGGTCTCACCCACCCAAGAAAGAGGCCAGAGAGGAGGGGTTAGCAGGAGCCAGGGACTAGAAGAAGGTGCTTCTGAGATGAGGTGAATTTGCTGGGACTTCAGTCCCTGGCTCTTGCCCCTTTCTCCAGGCCTCCTGCCCCTCCCTCTGCAAAGGGTCCCCAGCCCCATCCTCAGCAGGGAAAAATGGCTCTGCTCTTGACTACCTAGGGAGTCAGACACTGCCACCGGCTGCACGCATCCTGCCTGACAGGGACTCTCCTGACAGGCAACCCCAGGTCTGGCTGAGACAGTTTTAGTTGGAGGCTCTTCCTACCAAGACCTTCCTTCCCCTCTGCTCTCAGAAGCGTCAGACCTGCATTGTGTCTGGACAGCTGTCCTCGCCTCCTCCAGCTCCCACACCTTTTATATACCACAGGCATTTCTGCTAATAAATATTTTGCATGTGCTTCCTGGACTATCTGAGCTGACACAGGACCAAATGGGATTTTTCTTCTTACCATAATCAGAATAATTAAAGGAGATTAAAAGATGGTGACTTTTGCATTGTGTGACTCAATGATGTTTAATACTGCTGTATCCATGTGCTAAAATAATACTGCATCTCACTTGAAGTATGCATACTAAATCTTAAGAAATTCAATCTTAGAAAAGACTACCTTCTTCCTGAATGAGCTCTGCCCAGCCTCACCACCAAGTCCCAGACCTTTCCATGAAGTAGTCTTCCATCAATGCCACAGATGAGATAGGGTGGGAAGCCTCTTGACTGACTGAATATACCTCCTGCCTGCCTTGTTATTTGTCTCCACTTCTGGGAGCAAGGTGCACCCTCTGGCTCCCAGTCTCCCCCCAGGCATAACTCCACAGGCCAGGCATTCCCTGCCCTGGAAGCACAGGGACAGGGACCAGAGGACCCCAGCCAGATGACCAAGTGCCCCTGAGCCTGGCTACTCATTCCAAAGAACAGTCCTCTTCTAAGTCCTTCACTTTCTGGCACATGCTGGCTCTGTCCCAGCATCGGTTTACTTCCCATTCTTGGCCAGAATGTTGGCCTGCTCCTTAGCATGCAGTGGCTTCACTTAGAACTTCACCCCAACACCTCCGGTCAGGCCCAGGCAGCAGGATGAATACAGTTTTCCCATCATGTTTTGGTCCTTCCCAGGAAAGGCTAGGGGACCGGGTCCAGGGGGTGTCAATCAGCCTGCACTCAGCCCCAGCAGCCTGGAAGCTTGTGTCTCTGTGGCCCACTTAGCTAGATGTCACACAGCTCGAGGGACCCAGAGAGGCAGGTGTGGTCACATGTCAATGGGACCAAAGAGAAGGATGGCAAAGTACTAACCAGCAAGACTTTGTCCAAAATACAGCGTAGCCAGAGTCATCCTGTCACCAGAGTCAGAGCCAACAGGCATGGCCTACAGGTCCAGAATCCCCAGGCCCAGGCCCAGGCAGCCCCAGGCCCAGGGTTACTGACTCTCTTCATGCTACCATCAGATCCTACAGCAGACCTGCAGGCCCTTGAGGTCAGAGGACGGAGGGGGAGATGTCCTTTCTGGGAGAGGAGCCCTTTGGTGGGCACCCTGCTTGCCCCTCACTCCTGCCCCTCTCTCCACTTATTCCACTCCACGAAGCATATGGGGGCCCCTGGAAAGTCCCGGCCCGACTATTCCCCAAGCCTCCTGCCATTTTGAAGACCACTTCATGCAGAACCACTACTCGCTGCTTAGTTTCTAAAACGGTCATTCTAAAATGCAACTTTAAGTCACCAACCATTATGGCTGCCAAAGCCATCTGTTAAAAAACAAAAAAACATTGCCAGGGATGATGGTTAAAATCATAAGGTCCGCACACAAGGGAATCATCAACATTCACAAAGGAAATGGAGGCCATTCCACAGCAATACACCCAACACTCAGGGACAACCCGCTCCAGTACCAGTGCCTCCAGCCTGAGGGCAATGCTTCACCCTGGACCTTCACTCCAAGCTCTGGGGGACACTGAGTGGCCTAATAATAATTCCCCTAGTGTGCAGAAAAACAGAAATAGTTTCACCAAGCACCACAGGCCAGCACGGCACCATTTATGAAATCCTGGGGCTCTAGTTCTCCCAGTTTCCCAAGTTTCCATTAAACAGCTGCCAAATGGCCCTATGGTGGCAGGAAAGGCACCCTTGCCTCACCTCTCTCAGTCTCTCAGAAGACAGGCTGGCGGGGAAGGAATGTGTGTCACTCAGTGACCGTGTAATGGGGAAGAGGTTGCTCTGGGGTCCTGGCCCTGTGACCTCTGCCTGTCAAAGCCAACTCCAAGCCCCTTTAGAATGTTTTCTGAGACTTAAATGTTTGGGTACACAAATCTCCCTTAATGGAAGCTTGCTCTGGCTTGTGTAAAAAGCTGTGTAAACTTCATCTCTGCATTTACTCAGCACCAGCCTTGTTTAATTTCCTGCCCGGGGACATTCAGGGAACATGACTACCCTCTCAGGACTCTGCACATCTCTCAGAAAAGAAACATTGCCCTCCCCACTTTAGGACCAAAAGACCCCTCAAAAAGGGCAATATACCCCCCACCAACTTAACCAAAACGGCAAGGCAGTTTGACCATATGCTCTTTGTTGAGTTTCTCATTAGAAAAAGTAGCTTAAGACTGAGGGGACAAGCAGCAGCTACAGAATGTGAGGCGGCTCCCTTACGCTGTGAACCAACAATGTGATGCCGCTCGTCAAGGTTCCACCTTCGTCCTTGGACAGTGGAGGCAATAGCGTGCCTGCCTTGCAGATTGCTGCGAGGCCCAAGCCAGCATCAGAGGTGGTCATGGTAGTGGTTAAGTGCTTGCACTCTGGAGCCTGGCTCCAGTTCAAGTCTCAACTCCTCTCTTCACAGGCTGCAAGACCTTGCAGTTACTTCTGCAAAAATGCAACATGATGGTGAGAAGCGACAGCTGTGGGGAAGGAATAAGCAGTGTCCTAGAGAGAGACGCCAGGTTCTGAGATTTCCGCTCCACTCCGCCATGAGCTGTGGAGCTGCAGGAGCCCTCCCACCACACCAAAGCCTGTGCAGACCCTGTGCCCACTTCCTGGATGCTCAGATCAGGATCATAAATCACTTGCCATAAACCCTTGTCTTCAAGGGCAGCGTCCTATTCCAGATTCCACTTAGGACCTCCCAACAGAGCTTCCCGCTTCCTGCCACCACTTAGTGTCTGGCATCTCAGAGACCTGAGCTCACGGGTGGAGTGGACAGGAAGTGGGGACGGCAGGACCATGTCATTCCGCATACAGAGCAAGGAGGAAATCCCAGGCCAAACCCCAAGCCAAGCTACTCAAGCCCTACAGTCAAGCCAGGCCAGGACCCAGGGAGTTCCTGACAGCAGGGGCCTGACCTAGATTAAATTCTCCTCCACCCAGCCCACATCCTGACCCTCTCCACTGCTGTGTCGGTGAGAAAGCCTGTTCTGGCTTCACATAATGTTCCCTGGGATCCTGCTGGCATATGCTGTCAGGACTGCAGAGAAAGGGGCTCCCGTCCCTCGCAGAGCAGCCCACTTTCATGGCCGCTACATCACTGTTATGTGGCGACTCTCCTGTGCTACATGCATAAGCGTCGCTCCTCTCAGAGCCAACTCTCCCACCTGGAAAATGAAGGACTGGCCTAAGCAGTGGCAAGGCATGGGGGCTCTGGGCCCTATGCCCTTGGAGCACCCTGGGCAGCTCCCCAGGACCAAGGTGGGCCGATGGGGCAGTGCTGAGTCCCGCCAGGTCCTGCTGTCCACCCCACACCCACACACAGTCCCTTCTCGGCCCAGGGAGGCCCCAGAAGCCTGCCCAATGCACCAAGAGGAGAGCGTTGACCAGGGCCTCAGAGCGGCTCTGCACCTCACTCAGCAGGCACGCAAACACTCTGCAGGGGCAGGACTTGGGGCCACAGTCTCGGTGTGAGACCAAGAGGCTGCAGAGGTGTTTCTCCTGGGCTGCGCTGGGATGTGTGGGAATGAGCTCCGGCCAAGACTGGCCTTGCGCACCTTGGTTGTTCATGTGATGCCTGTGGCCGGGTGTGAGGTGTAGGGAGGACGAAGGGAATGGCCACCTCATCCTTCCACTGGCTCATTCAGCCGGGCCTCACCCAGCTCTCCCCACGCACTGTACCACTAATGGGGGAAGGAGGTAAGGCAGAGAGACACAGCCCGCAGGGGGCCTCAGACAAGTGAGGCGGCCGAGCTGGAGCTGGGGGAGGGGAGGTGCCCAGGGTGTGCACCTCCTTCATGTTGGTGCCCTGGGCTTCTCACCCCCCGCCGCGCCCCCTGATTCTGGCCCTACCAGTGCCGGTCCAGGGTGGTTAGCGCTTCGTGAGAAGTACAGGGGCTGTGGCAGCCGGGGCCCTGGTTCCCATTCTAGTCTGCGGATCCGGGAAGGGTTTTCACCAGATGTGAGGAGTTTGGACTCCAGGAAAAGGAGTCCCCTCAGTCCTGCTGACTGCTGCTCCCCTCTGTTGAGGTCACCAAGCCTTTGCCAGGGCTGCGGAGGGCAGGAAGACCACAACCACCTCCTCTTCTTGCCCCCTGCGCTGGAGCAGACGGAGGAAGGGATGCTGAGCAAGCCAGCTCACAGTGGCTGGGGGACGCACCTGTGCCCTCGGGGCACAGCTGGAGAGGCGCGGGGCCCCTGGAACCCGTCCCAGCTCGTCTGGGCGCCTCTGCCTGCCGCGGGCCTCCCCCTGGGCCCTGCCTGGGTTACCCAGCAGCCAGTGGGGCTCCGCGCCAACCGGGCTACACAGGGAGAGAGCCTGTCCAGGGGAAGCTGGAGGCAGGTGCCCATGCCCGGCGAGCCCTGTCTGTGACACGGTGTGCGGTCCACGACCGTCTGTTTGGCGTATGTCTCTGATCACAGGTCTGTAACCGTTTCTCGGCCGTCAGTCTGTGTGACCCCGTGGGTCCCTCTGTCCGTGCGCGCTGCGAGGCCGGGCCGGGGCAGCCGCAGCCGCGTCCTCGCTCGCCCTCATTGGTTGGCAGCCGCTCCCCGGGGGCAGCCGCCGCCAGTCCCGCCCCCCGCCCGGGACCGGCCGCGCTCAGAGCCGCCTCCGAGCTCAGTCTCCTGCTCGAGACCGCGGCGGCCAAGCAGGGACACGGGCTCGCCGCACGCCGGGCGTCCTGACGGCGACTCCAGGCTGCGGGGCTGCTCCGCGCCAGGGGGCTCCCGCCACCCGCCCCGGGTGCACGCGGCGTCCCGGCGCTGAGCGGGCGCAGAGCGCTGCGGCCGCGCTCCCCGGACACTGTCGCCGCCGCCGCAGCTCCGAAGCGCCCCGTGCCCGCGGCTCATCGGAGACGGGCGGCTCGGCACTGCGGGCGGCTCCGGCGACAAGCGGCGAGAGCGCGCGGGTCGTCCAGCCCCGAGCCCTGGGCTCCGCCGGCTGAGCGCGGAGGCGAGGGGGCGGCCGCGGGCTCTGTGGCCCCCCGCCGGCCCGGAGGCACCGACGCTCGGCCAGCCGCGCGCAGCAGGGCGGAGGGGGCGCGCCATGGAGGCCCCGCGCGGCGCTGGTCCGCGCGAGGCCAAGTGAGGCTGCCCGGCCGGGGCCGGCGGGCCGGCGGGCCATGTACGGCGACGTGTTCAACGCCACGGGCGGCCCCGAGGCGGCGGCGCGCGGCGCGCTGGGCCTGGCGGCCACGGTCAAGGCAGAGGGCGCGCTGCCGCTGGAGCTGGCCACCGCGCGCGGGGTGCGGGACGGCGCGGCCGCCAGGCCCGACCTGCCCACCTACCTGCTGCTCTTCTTCCTGCTGCTGCTCTCCGTGGCGCTCGTCGTCCTCTTCATCGGCTGCCAGCTGCGCCACTCGGCCTTCGCGGCGCTGCCCCACGACCGCTCGCTGCGCGACGCCCGCGCGCCCTGGAAGACGCGGCCGGTGTAGCGGCGGAGCGGGCCTGGGCGGCCGGGGGCCGGGTCCCTGTCTCGCCACGAGCAGGCGGTACGAGCCGGGCAGGGTGGGCCTGACCCCGCGCTTGGGTCTCTGGCCCCGGGGAGCACGGCGCCCTGACCCAAAGACCCTTCCGGACTTGGAACGGCACCTGGGGGGTAAAGGGAGTGTTAGGAGGCTGGGTAGGACCCCGATACTGGTAGCCGTGGGGTAGCACTGTTCTGATCCCCTGGCGGAGGCTTTCTGTGCCCGGACGGGACAGCGGGTCCAGCCGGGGTGCCGCCGGGACGCAGAAGCTCTCCTCGGCTCGTGCTGGCTTCCGTACTCTGCGCGCAGAGGGGCAGGCACGGCGAGCGTGCAGCGGCCGCTAGGATCCGGGAGCTGCCTGCTTGGCCCCTCTGGCCCTGGGGCCGTCTTCCCGCGCCGCTACCGCCTCTCGCACTCTTTGGCACCGAGGACCCCACCAGGCTCCGAGCGTGAACTCAGCTGGACTTTGGAATGAAGGCCCTCGGGGGCCGCTTCCCCGGGGGAAAGTGAGGGGACGCAGAGTTTCAGTAAGTCCCACCAAGGTCCGATGACCCAGGTTCCCCTACCCGCACGGGCGGAGGGGAAGCAGGCCTAGAGGCAGAGGCACCTCACGGTCAGGGATCCGCGTCCCGCATCCCCAGGGGCGGCATTTCTACAATAAAACCTCACCGAATTAGACTCAGCGCTGAGAACGCTCTGGTCCTTCGTTGCGCCACTTTGGAAAGGGGGACGAGGGCAGGGCGATCCCGAGCGGGGTGAGCCCCAAGCGCGGCTCCCCACCCTCCCACCCCGCCTCCTCGTCTCCTGCTTCCCTGGGGCCCAGGTAATTTTTAATGATGCTTCTTTCTCTCCAGCTTCCCTAGAGGGTCAGTCAGTTACCTGCTGTGGGAAGAGGAATTGCTGCCTCACCTGCTGAAAACACTCCCGGAAAGGGGCTCCCAGGAGACCTTCTTTCCCCGCCAAGGTGGTTCCTTCCACCTGACCTCCTCTCCTTTGCTCTCAGAGCCTCCTTGGACCCGAACCTTTCCAAGAGCCCAGGACCAGAACCATCTGGTAAAGAGCCTGAGGATTAGGTGATGAGGGCTGCTGCCCAGCACTTCTTCCTGAACGAGGCAGGAGGCTAGCTCTGCAGAACGCAGCTGGAAAGCAGTGGGTGAATAAACCCAGCTAGGAGATGATTGCAAAGAACCTGAGAAAGATTGGTGACGACTTTGACCATTTTCAAAGTTAATCTAATTCTAGGGAGTCTTCTGTATGGGGCTTCAGAATAGTTTCAGGAATCACCTGGCTCAGGAGGGCATTATAATTTAGAGAATATTTGACTAAAAAAGGATTGTAGATTATCTAATCTGGTAGATTTAAACTGTCTGGGGTCACTCAGGTTTTGAGAATCTGAAAAATGCTGGACATTTGTCTCTGGCAAAGGCATACAGGCACACAATTCTGCAAACCTTTTGTAAGGGTTGTCAGACACTAAGAGTGGTCTAAGGACACAAGCTGAGGCTGGGGCTGCTTGCTTAGGCTAGGGCTCCCTGCACGGCTTCTCAGCCACGCCCAAGACTCCCTCCTGGTTGCTGTCCCATGAAGCAGGAGAGATGAGCAGTGGACGTTCCACCTTGGGCTTGATTACCCGTGTCTAGGAGAGCTAACTCCAGCTGAGTCCAGATGGTGCTAATTCAATGATAACCTCACAGAATATTTTAGTTTGGTCTTTGAAGATGTAGCCAAACCTCTCCAGCCTGTATCATAGTAACCCAGCCAATATGCATGACCCTTGCTAGCAGAGAAGACTGAATGGAGTAAATGTAAGGAAATTACGACAGCCCCTGGCTGGCATACTTTAATCAGACACTGCTGATGTGGGGGGCCGTTTGGCCTTGAGGTGGGGGCTGTGAGGGGAAGGAGACTAACGCAGAGGCAGCGCAGTCCTCCTCCGCGTCTTCTGAAGGACGCATCTGAAGGCACTGCGCAGAGTGGTCAGAAGTACAGGCTCTGGAGCCAGTCTGGCTTTTGATCCCAGCTCCACCGCTCACGGGCTATGTGACTGTGCAAATTACTTAATCTTCCTTTCACCTATTTCCTCATCTGTGAGATGGGTATTCTATCACCCGGCTCTACAGGGTCAAATGTGAAATAACATCACACATGTGACATGCTAGCTCCTGAATGTTGGCTCTGGTTGTAACTGAGCCTCAGGCTTCGGCAGCACTGCCTAAAGGGGAAGCTGGCCCCCAAAGCAGCATGTGCTCTCTGAGGGCTCACTGTCTGCTGTGACCACAAACAAATGCAAGAGCAGATCCTTGCAGGGGAGAATATGAGTGGGTGACCGGCCTAGACGGCTCCTGAAGTTCCTGAGCCAGAATCAGCTAAAGCCATTAGGATCCAGGGGACTCTCGGATCCCTCATAGAATATTGGCCCAAAAGGTGTCAAGAGGTTAAAGCTAAAAAGTGCTAAGATGTAAACAACTTGGAAAGCACCTCTCTGAGGTCTCTTAGGGTTGCAGAGGCCTCAGGCACCTGAGCCAAAAGCTTGGCCCCTTCAAACAAACGGACCCTTTTGGAACGAACTCCCAGGTAGGCGGGCCCATGTAGAGCTGAAATCTAGAAACCGCACAGGGTCTCCAACAGGAACTCGACAAGGGGTTCTGCTTTCCGCCAACACTCTGACTGTGAATAGTTTCGTTCCCTTCTTTAGGCTAGAGTTTGACTAGTTGAGCAGTCATGGGTCCCTTTCCCTGTTGGACCTGGTCCCATTCTCCCCTGGAAGGCAGGGATATGGCGAGTTCATGTCTGCCCTCTGCTGATAGGCAGGATAAGTGGACTACAATGCGGCCATTGGGCATTTAGATGGCTGTACACACGTCCTCCTGCCCTTTGCTCTCCCATCAGCCCTGTGTTGCCTTGGAGCCCCTCGGCAGAGCTGGGCATGGCAGGCAAAGAATAAGACCAAGACCCACGAATAGGTGTTTTTTCTACTCTGCCATAACCAGCCACAGGGAGCAGGCAAGAAGGTTGAGGACACATTGCTGATGGTGACTAGGGTGGAACGTAGGGAAGGTGGTTGCAGATGCCAGGAACCAGGGAGAAACAGCAGCGTAGTGACCAAGAGCCTTAGTCCTGGAGCCAAGAAACTGATTGCGGCCAACCATCTATGTTTGTCTTGATCATGTTTCTGGTTTCTGAAAGCCTCAACTTCCTCATTTGTAATATGGAAATAAAAATCAGACTTGCTTCACAGGATTTTCAACATTGCATGAAACACTGTAGGTAAAGTTTTTAGCTCGTGTCTGACAGGTAGTATTTTGGACGTGCGCTGCCATTATTACTAACGCTTCAGAAGTGCTGGCAGCAGCACAACCAGCAAGTGCCCTCAGTGACCTGCAGTCCTTGTTCACAAGCCATGTGCTTCCACCAAACAGTAAAGAGGCCTGTCGCGCCCCAGCAGATGTGTCCCGAGTTGGAGGGCAGCTCTCCTAGGTCTTCTCTCACTGCTCTCTCCTGTTAAACTACCTCATCCTTGCTTGTAGCTTCAGGTGCATTTCAAATGACTCTCCAGACCTCCCCTGAGCCCATTCAACATGCCCATTTGGATATTTCATAGGGAACCTGAAACTCAAGGTGTCTGAAACTCATCATCTTTACACATAAATGAAATCTTCCTCCAGTCTTCCCCATTTCATTAAATTGTACCTGGTTGCCCAAAGCAAAAAACATGGTGGTCATTCGTGACCCCAAACTCTTCTTCATCCTCCACATGCAATCCATCGCCTCCTAGACACCCCTCCATCCCCTTTACTTCCCTCTATCTCCACTATCACTACAGGAATTCAAAGCCCGACATCCATGTTTGCCTCTCACCAATCAAAGTGGCGCCTGATCCCAGGATCTGCCTCCAGCCCCAGCTTAGTCAGTGGCTTCTCCTTGCTCTCAGGATTTAAAACAAAACCCTAACCTTGCCCTACAAGACCCAGCCATCATCTGGCCACTACTCACCTCTCCAGCCCATTTCCTCTTGTACTCCAGGCTCCAGTCACCGAAGCCGTTCAATCCCTACGTCTCTCTGCACAGCTCTTTGTCTCCCCTCCATCTGGGTAACAACTTCTCCTTCAGGTCTCAATTTAAATCTCTCTTCCTCAAAAAGGACTTGCCTGAGTTCCAGAAAAGATCAATTATATTCATTCACAGCCCCCAGGCAGCTCCCTTATCACAACTCTTAAATTTAACTGTAAAATGTGCAGCCTAACGCCTCCCTGCCCCTATGAACATGTAAATTGTATGAGGTCAGGGACATCCACCTTGTCCACTGCTGCTTTTCCAACACCTGACTGTGTGAAACACAAAGTAGACACTGAATAGGTGTTTGTTGCACAAAATACACTGGCAAGACAGTGCTAGAGATTTAAGGTAAATTTGCCTGTGGGTTCTTCACCTGAACAATTCACCTTTGATTTTCTGCCTCAGACTAGTGTCAGATGTAATACTGAGTTGAACTCTCCTTGGTTAGGCTCCAAGCCGCCGTCTGCTGGAGGTAATCCACCAAGTTGTTAGCAACTGACATTTCTTGTCTCCATCTCTGTAATACCTCAGTATTATTTTATCTCCCACAGATACTAAAGAACATGCAATTTGCAAGTTTGTACATTCAGTTATTTCTGCTTGTGTCACTCCTTTTCCTGCTGGGAGGCAGGATTGCTCATATGCCTTCTGGATTGCCTTGACTAAGGATCAAATAAATCCCTGCTTCACACACACTGACTTCCTCACATTTTCCTGGACTTTGATCAGCTTTCTTTCTCAGTGAGACCTTCCCTGGCTTCTTGATCTAAAACTTCAACCTCCCTCCCCTACCCCTGATGTTATAAAACTCCCTTTCTTAGTTTTTTCTCCTTAGACCTTACCACTACCTTATATATTTTATCTTGTTTTGAATCTTCATCAACCAGAATGAAGGAAGATTCCTGAGGAAAAGAATTTTCATTTTATTCAGTTTATCCTTAGCTGGTTATTGAACAAGCCATCAAATATTAGTTGAATAAATGAACAACCTGATACTGCTCAAGACCAGGAAAAAATACAGATATTCAAAAACACAGGAGCAGAGTCTATTTTTAAGTCTCCTTCATTCTGTTCCTGCTCCTCCAACTCCCCAAAACCAAACAGGGACCATGAACACTAAACTATTGTAGAGCCTCACTTACCATGAGGATAGGAGGCTTTCCTGCTATTGCGCTACACTCCCTACCTCCAAGTTCTTTTTCACGCTCTGCCATCCTCGTCCTGTGGCTGCCACATCCACCTCAACGTGGCTACTCCCCGCCGTCATTTCTGCCTTCTAGCCATCGGAAGTGGGAAGGAGCAAGGAAAACCCTCCTCTTTGGAGAATTATGCTGGAATGGCACATATAATTTCCACTCATATCTTGTTGGTCAGAACTTAGTCACATGACTCTAGCTGAAAGTGAGGTTGGGAAAGGTGGTATGCAGCTGAACGTGGGTGTTCTATACTAAGTGGAGAATGGGTATTGGTTAACTTTCAGCAGTTTACTAAACAGACAATAAAAGAAAGCACCTTTCTTTTCACATGAATATCTTTACAGTCTTACTGTTGACCCATTAACTAGTTGTGTCTTCATCCTCACTATCGTCAGTTTAGCTTACACTAATGGCAGAACTTACAGAACTTTATGTGAAGAAAAGGTCATCAGTATTTACTATTAACTTCTTGACTAATGTTGGCATAGCCCTTCAAACTCCCCTATGCTCCCCCTACACCACAATCACACACAGTCTTCAGCAAAATTCACCTTTTATTCTGAAGTCACTTGAAAGTTGTCACTTGTGGTGCCCTACCTGAATGCAACTAAAGGCCTTTCCCATACAAGAGTGAGGGATGCTATTCTGGGATCTAAACCAGGGCACCTTAAGCAAATGCCAGGGTTCCTAACACTGTCATCTCTATAAGCCATGAAAAAATATATACATTTTGGTTATTTTCTCTTCAAGGAAACTTAGTCTGACTTTCCCTGGAGAAATACTAAATGTCAATAGGTTAAAGCTCCAACTTGGCTGTTAATAATGTAGGTTCTCTAACCAACAATTCCAGCAATCTGACAACTTTAGGACAACAGTTCAAAGGCTCCAAGAGAAAAAGTTATGAGTGTCCTGAGTTACCCCTTTCTTCTCTTACGAGCATGTAATGAAAGATAAAGTACTGACTTAAAATCCATTCAATGAAGAATTGTCTTATTACATAACTTAAAGGATAAATTCTAGAATGAAAAAAAAATCACATCTGACCTCAGTACTTCATTCATTTAACAAATACTGGAGTGCTTACAATTTATCAAGAATGGCTCAAGCAGTGGGAACACAGGTCTGGCTTCATAAACTTACATTCCTATGAGATTAGACAATCTATAAACAGGGTAAAGAAAATAAATAGTACGTTGGAGGGTAAGAATGAAAAACTTATTTTTCTCCTTAATTTCCGAGGTCTTATTTTCCTTCTTTCTGAAAGCTCTCCCAGATTAATCTCAATTGGCCTTTTGAGGGGTCACTTCAGCAATCTCATTAAAATATCTCCATAGCTAGGCTTTATCCATATTCTGGAAAGGTTTGCCATTCAAAATGAGATAGCTAAGAGAGGACAATGCTCTCTGGGATATACAGAAGTCAAGAAACACTTCGGAACCAAACCAATTTCTTTGACAATCCTTTCAAAAAAAGAGCTCTTGCTCCACCCGTAATCAGCTCAATTTTTGTCAGAGACAGGAAAGGACCCATGCAGAGTGACTACTGGAACAGGTTACCAGGGAACACACATAAATGTTTAGTGGTTAGCTATTTGGTTTTGAGTTTTGAGTTTACTTTTCTGTACTGTTAAAATTCTCAGCATTTATCTCAGATAAAAGTATTACTTAAAATGAAGTAACAGGTAAGGTCTTTATTGGATGGGGAGAGATAAGAAGAAAGAGATGAAGACAAAGTATAAGGAGGCTTTCAAAATCCATCCCCCAACATCAAAACACTGTCTCAGGAAGCACCTCTCACAGGAATTATACAGACATCCACTTGGTACACTGTGGGTAATACAAGTCTTAACCACCAACCTAATCCCCCTTCCGCCTCCCACCCAGCATACTTTTAAGGTGGAGATGGTTAAACTACCAACTGCATTTTCCCTGTAGTCCCATTCCCCTTTCAAAATACAAGCACAGGAAGTGATTTAGGTTAAAAAAAAATGTATTTTTTACTGAAGTGTTCATTAAAAATAGGCTTACAAATTCAATAGCAAAAAACAGAGTATTTAAAATGTTAAATAGGGGGAGAGTCTTTAAAAAAATGCTTCCTTCTTTGAACCATATACACTATGGAAGTCAAAATAGGACCTCTTAATAAGCTTGTTCCAACCTGCTGAAAGCCTTCTTATAAATATTTATAAATATGAACTGAATCAAAACTGCTGCAATATGGAATAGCATTAGCCACTGAGTCTCAAGTCTAAAAGAAAATTGAAGCAGATGTCACAACTGATCCCCTCATCACCTGAACTGTTCTGGCTATAACAATTTGAAACCTAATTATCTTAAGTCTGAGAAAAGCTAACACCTCTCAGTCTTCAGTGTAATCTTTTGCCAGAAAAAAATAAGTCTTTGAAAATACACTTTTAAAAAAAAATGCTTCTAAAAGAGCCAGTCAAGTCACTACTAAATACCTTACTAAATGCCTTACACATGAAATAAAAAGGCATTAAGAAAGAACAGGTTTCCAGAAATGGATTCTTTTGATGGATCTTTTTCTCTAAAGAGAATAGTAAGGGTTTTTATACTTATTCTTTGGGTTACAGTATTTTGTTTGGGTTTCTCTACTTTTCAAGTGAGGGGCACATGGATTCTCACCATCCCTTCCATTCCATTAGACTAAGTTTGCATTTCTTGTATCTGCAACTCTGCTGAGGTAGAAGTGTGCACTAAGCAGGGACACTATAACTAACCTATGATTTAAGATATTTTTTAAAAGGAGAAAATAAAGAAAAACAAAGCAGATTTGCAAAGTGGATAATCCAGGGTTGATTTACTAAGGTCAAGCAACATCAGAGATAAGTTCTCTGAATCAAAGAAGAAATATAAGAGATAGTAAGAATAAAAATGTCAGTTCTTAGGTACCAGCAACTGTTTTAAATATTTTATTTGCATTACTTTATTTAATATTTCCCCAAATCCTATGAAATAAGAGTTTTACTTTACAGATGAGGGAACTGAGGCACAGAGAGATAAGCATGTTGCTTAAGAGCACAGAGTTAAGAAAGCTGTGAGGCCCAGGGCTCAAATGCAGGCAAGCAGACTCCAGGGCGAGCTCTGCTGAGAGCTCCTCTCTCCCAATCATCCCGTCAAGACCTCTCTCTCCTTTATAAATTTAGGGAAGGGAAATTAAAGGTTAAGTGAAATAGTCCCACAGTCCAAAGCCAAAATCTTTTTCAAAACAGAATTAAACTAAACCAAAAAAATCCACATCAACTCTCTTACACACAGAATAGAAAAATACTGGTAATTCTGAACAAATCGCATACCACATAGAAAGGCATGGATACCCACTTTTTGTCTTGCACACAAACACAAATAACATAGCCACTCATAGCAACTGATAACCTCATCCTTTTTGTAACTCCATTCAATGAAACACATTAAGTCACAACAGAGTACGAAAAACCAAAAACCAAAAACCACACACATTAAGCAGGTTTTGAGGTTTATTAAAATAAAGTATTAGCAAACAATATGCAAAAACAAAGTCCTTAAAGTTATGGCTTTGAAAAGCACAATATAGTAAGACCTAATACATTTTTGTAAGTATCAAAAAAGAACAGAATTGAAGCATGTTGCTAGAATTTAATTTTCTACAACATAAAAGCAGAACAAGCACAAATAAGAAGCAGACCTACGGGGCAGCCCTTGGTTTGGTCTTTATCATCTGTAAATGAAGCATCTTTTTAAGAGAACACGGGCAGCTACGTACAAACATCCAGTTTTCATATTATAATCCTATCCAATTTTAAAATAAGTGATTTTTCAAAATGCAACTTTAACCAACCAGGCCGAGAAGAAAATCACTTGCCCAACTATTACCCATCTTCAAGAGTCCCTGGAGTTAAAACACTTTGTGAATAAATCAAAGCAACATCAGCTCCACTGGTATTAGAAGACACACACAGTCTGACTCTTGATTTCTTCTTTTATAAAGAACTTGGGATTTTTGGCCTCACTGGAGTTTTGTTATAGCTAACACCAGCTAGTATTAAGAAGGCACTACCTGTTCATGGGAGGGAAATATCTGTACACAAAATGCTGAACGTTTAAACACAGCATCTTCAAATAAATCTTTAAAGGACATGGTTTATGATGATTTTGTGAATTTTAAACACTTATTTGGACAAGAACCATACAAATCTTTTTCACTCTGCCATGAATGACAAGAGTCCTGCTCTAAAACTGGATCTTTTCAACACAACTCACCACTTGTTTTACAGTAACTGCTACCGGCAAATACCGTCATAAGCTCTTACTTTGAAAATATTTATATATAAAATCCCTCTCACTGGTTTTTGTAAACCACCTAGTTTTAGGGTGACACTTCAGTTAAAACAGTTGCTTTTTAGGAGGTATGTTTCTATTATGAATAATCCAGTATTACAAAGGCTTGATAAATACTGTCACCTCTTATAATTAGGATATGCTAAACTGCAATTGGTGAATTCCAAAAATCTGTCCAGCAGGTAGAATTATTTATGCAGAAGAAATGCCTTGAAATCTCACTTTTCATACATGCATCTTCTGTGAGAAGAAAACCACCCCAGAATCCCACCTGTATCAATGAGGAAAATGCTGTTGCTCTAGGGTATACAGGCATCAAACCAGAAAACACCCCCCCCAAAAGCTGCTTCCCTATTAAATAGCCAAGACCACCCATAAACCAATGCTTAGAAAAACTCCCTCCCATAAAAATGATAAAACATCTGAAAACCACCAGGCTATCTACCACCTTAAAAGATTCTTGCTTACTGAGCTGATGGCTATAATGAGGACACACATTTATATTCAGACCTGAGAGATTAAGTGGGGATTTAACTAGAAAGTCAAAGAAGGGCCCTGACCTTCCTAAAATAAAAGCTAATAGATCCAAAATTTAACTCGTCATTGGAAGTTGAATTCAATAATTATGAAAAGATTCTTCCTTCTTCAGGAAACATAAGAGATATTAATATATTTTAAGTGAGAAAATGACAATGATCCAAAGTAATATTAAGCAAACCAGAAAGTTTAAAGAAATGGATCCAAACGGGTATTATCAGATGTTCTCGATGACAGAAGTACGGCACTTAAACAGGTGCCATCAGACCTTGTAGAGTTTCTCTGCTATTGATAGGACTTCATGTTTTATATAAACTTTCACCTTCAAAAGAACACTGTTTACAGGGGAACTGTTTCCTACGGATACCCTCAGGTAATACTGAAGATGTTACAGTGTGAACCCCAGTTCTAATCTTTACAGGAGATTTCAGATCTGAATACTGTTGATCATTTTACATCCTAAAAGGATGTCATACTCTCAAATGTTAGGAAGAGCATAATACAGCTACATCCTCTTTCTGTACTACTGGGTATAGCTTACCGAACTACTTAACAATATTACTGTGAATTTCACCTCAGAAACCCAGCCAATTCTATTATCACAGTTTTCTTACGTAACAAAATGTGAAAAATGATTTATATTCTGAGGTATATATTTGACATTTTGACTCATGTCTTCCTTAATCTATAAAGAAAAAGTTAGCCTCAGTAGATCAATAACATGCCTATTAGTTTACACTCTGTAACTTAAGCCAAGCAATACCAACCAGACCATAATATTCTTATTACATAGATACATTAGTCAGATGCACCTCTCAGATTTTTTTTTCCCAATCGACATCTTTTTGTTGCTCTAATTCATTACTGAAATTAATTTTTATTCTATTCCTCTTTTGGCATTTACCAAACTGGTTGTAATTTCATTATTCCCAGACTCTTATAAGCTTATGTATTAATATATAGTACATGCTATAAAATGTGATTTTCCAGTGGTATTGATGTTTTTATACATTTGATTATAAACTATTCTGGAGATTAAATAAAAACTTCAAACTAATTTTCTGAAATAGCTTCTTTCAGAGGTGCTTTCTTTTCATTAGTATGAAAATTTTACTTAGGTTTTTTTTTTTTTAAATTTTACTTGGCAATTTTTATTTCCTATCTTTGGATATTGGGCATCCTCTGAAATTACTGAAGCAGAGTGAATAAAGTTTTAATTTAAAATCCAGGGGTGTGGAGTTGACAACTTTTAAGAAATACACCAGAATTATACTTTATGAAATTCTTAATAATTAGTTTTAGTACTGTCCTTTTATGAGACACAACCTCTTAAAGAAAACAAACAAAAGGCCAGTCACATAAAATCCTCCTACTTCTAAAGTGTGACATGAATAGAAACAATTTTTGATTAAATTGAAAGCATTCGTAAAACAAATCAGTAGTGTCCACCACCAGTTCAAGCACACTGGAGCTGATCTCACGTATCTGTCATTCAAACTGGGTGTCTTTTTTCAACAAATTTGTTCCAAAGATTGCGGCTTGAGTCTAGTAAGTAAAAGAACCTTGTAAAGGGCTGAATTCCATCACTAAGCAAACAATCCTCTCTCAGGTGTGGCTAACACAACTCTGGGAGACTGAGAATGCATGTAAAACTCATGTTTAAGGCTCAGATGACTCTCAAAGTATTCTTTTAACCCAGAGAAGGGTTGTGAGCCGAAACACATACACGTACGGCACTTCATCTACAAGAATGAAAACCATCCATCAGCTGCACTCTGTAAAGGCAATAAATAACACCACAGAAAACAAAAGGGATCACATTCTCCTCTGCTCAAAAAATGCACTGTATCCTCATAAAATCAGAAAGGGCAAAGTAGAAAGTCAAACCAAACTAACATTTTAAACAGAAGATTGACATGGTTCCACCTACTTGCAAAAGGCACCAGAAAATAAGCTGCTTCTGGTAGGTAAATTAGGTCATTTTCTTTTTTCAAAATAATGTCTTTGTTCTCATGCCCTAACTAAGTGACCACTTGACTGCTCCCTAGAAAAAGAGGTTAAAAGCTCTTTACCCAAAACCTTTTAAGCATGACTGATTAATTGGATATTTTATTAGCGTTTTCATGTCTTTTCTCTCTGAGGGTTGTGTTCTGGAGACTAGCATCCACACAGGTGCTAAAAAAAAAACAATAAGAAAAAAAGAGCATGGATGATAACTGAGAGAACAGTCTACATTCATTGATATGTGATCATTTTAAAATCAGCTATCTCAATAACCACCACTGATTCATATATCAAACCAGAAGCCTCATCACTGTAGACAGACAGAAGAGGCTCCTATGAGCAACGGGATTAAGTACATGATTTTCCAACATTAATAACAACCATAAAATTGTAGGGAACTAAAAAGGCACCTTAAGTTGGAGCTATAGAATAACAGTCTTATAATCTAGGTTGAAAATACAATAAAAGCTAGAAAAAGTGTAGCTTCCTACAACAGTAATCTATAAATTGCAGTGTGTTTGTTAATACAAAAGGGGCACCAAGGAAGTATGGATGAGCATCTAAGTACAAGTCAGTTGTGTTTCACAAAAAGTTACACTAAAAACTGTCACCCATCAAAGTGCAAAGTAAAAGATTAATGCATGTTAAAATTAGAGTTCTTGCAACATGGGCCAAAAGCAGCAAACAGAGCTGAAGAAGGCCAGGTGTGTGCTGTCACTAGCTATAAACTAGTACTTAGGACAGGTTCTAAGTAAACGACATATACTGGAGATCTGTTGTTGTTTGCAATAATTTTTCTTAAAAAAGGAAATGTTTTACAAAAGATATACTGAGTTAAATAACAATACACTGACAGACATTTAGCTGTATTAAATGTAAATTTTGTGATATCATCTAGAAAACTATCATTTTGCTTGTACTGAACACTAATTAGTGTCCTTTCAAATAAAAGATACTCTTTTATAGTTTCTTTTAAGCCCCTACCATATGCTTTTACAAAACAATGAATTCTACTTTTTTTAAGTTGGTGGTTAAAAGAAACTGGTAAAAGTACAGCTTCCGGAGGGCCAAGAGTCCAAGGGAAGACTTTTCACTGCATACCCTCTCATACTCTTATAATTTTTCATCATGTGATTATTATTTTTTCAAGAAAACTTAAAAAATAAACTGTTGGGACAATAAGGCAAAAGTATGTTCTAGTCTAAGATCGATGCCAAACTTCCGAATTGGGGCACAATACTTACTCTGTATCTTTCACAATATTTTTGAGAGTTAATCACATGAACATGAACACAAACAAATGTAGATTCATCACAAAATACAAATGTATTGGTCACAATTATGTAGAAAAAAAATCAGCTGTAATATCTGTTTTCCATGTAAGCTCACAGTTTCTGTACTGAAAGTTTCCCTAAAATTAAAACAAGTCCACTAAGAATATAATTGAGAAGAACATTTCTGCACTATGAAACAGAAGATATGGGGTTCAGGGGAGAGCCCATCTGAGTGAGGACTTTATCCAGCCACTGGAGAGGCCCGTGCAGGTGAATCTCGATCCAGCAGGGCGTGCTGGTGACGTCCTGCCGATGATACTCGGCTCCCCAGCCCTGTGAAAATGAACAGGCATCTCAGCAAATCCCTCTATGAACTGTCAGCCAATCCAAGCTGATTTTAACATACTTACAAAAAGATACTTTAACAGTACATATATAGAGAATGTACTTAAAGAAAAAACTATCACAAAGCCAATCTTAGCATTCACCATGGACTTAGATGCACCATAATAGCTGTTATTGAAACGTACATTAATTTTTTTACTAACACGTAATTTCCTTAATAGAAACCCTTGGAGCAAGACATACTTTGGAATTCTTTTTTTAATTTAGAAAGTTTATGTGGTATAGTATCTCATAATTAAAACATTAATATTTCTGCAGTAAGAAACATTCTTATCTAATGAGATAAATAACCTCATGTAAGTTCATATCAGACTTCGTTACCAAAAAGGTTTTGTCTTTTGGTCTTCAGGTTTGGGGTGTTTTTTTCTTAATATCAGGTAAGGCACTGTAGATATGATCAATGTATGCAAGTGCAATTAAAGTGGCAATCACATACCAACTATTCTTCAAGAGGGGAAATTATTAGGATCAATTGAGCTGGAACACTTTAGCCTAAAACTCCAGACAAGATTAAAATAGAGTTTTTTCATTTTCCTGCATTCATCAAGCTCTCTGCTTTCCTGCTTATGGTAGTCCTGGCCCAGGAAAATCAGGCCAGTGGCTGAAGTGGAAGAGAGACTGGGGAGTAGAGATTAAATATGCAAAAATCATGTTTCTATAGAAGCTAGAAGGCGGGGGGAGGGTGATGTTGTGCTTTCAGGGCTGTTGATAAACATGCATTTGACAGATGTACATCAAAGCAGCAAGGAAACACTGAACTATGCAACTAAAAACACGGCATTTAACAGTACTCTTCTTTAGTTAAAAGCTAAAGAACCAAGTGGATATATTTTGGGTTGCTTAAACACATCACTAAACTCCAGATTTTGCTCATGAACCACCATTTTTGGAATGTCAATAAAATCAGTAAGGGATAAATTTGAAAAGTTCTTTCGACTTTGCAAATCCTTAGTAACAGAACTTAGATACAAGGACAATAATTTTAGCATTCTAAAGAATTCTTTAAATCTAATGGGATCTAATTATAATTTAAATTGCTGAAGCTAAGGAACTTCAAAAGCAAATTTAATATTAAATGCTTACTAGCACTTTAGTCTTTAACTGAAATTCTTTATATCAGTATCAAAATCAGTATCAATATCATACATTTTATCATCTCTGGATTATAAAATAAAAACAGACCTATCATGCTGTTAGAGTTATAAGTTCAAGAATTCCATTAAAAAAACTATTATCAGGTCAAAAGTAATTACCACCTTCCATTTAACAAAGGCTTTTTAAAATTATAACCTATAAGACATAATATATATTTACATTGACTCAAATTAAGCTACAGGTCACTACCCACTCACCTTGACAAAACTCATTCGAATGGTACACATTTTGGTGAGCTCATATACTGCCTCAAACCCGTGGTTGACAGACTGAGCCAGAAGCTGAGCAAACTCTTGATTGTTAAAAATTTTGAGGCTGCAGCTGCTGGGAATCTTACACACCGTGGTCGGATGGAAGCCGTGATGAAAGTTGCAGTTCCTACTCTGTACAAATATGCTGCTGTCACTGAGACACTCGGCGTACACCTCCCCGCCAACATAGTACAGATGAACGCCTTAAAAAGACAGCATTTCAAGAGCGAATTTAACAAAGCAGTGTAATGAAACAAGAGAGGGTGCATGAGGTACGACCAATACCACTCGTCGGCAAGCAAACTCGCAACAATCTTTAGACAGAAGCTACCACTAGATGGCCTCCTGCTGCCAAAGATAATCCTGAATCTACCTACATCTAAAATAGTCCTTGAATAATGAAGACTTACACCTCAAACTGGCAGCGTGTTAGGTCATCAGCTCTAAGGCCTTTTTCCCTTTTCCAACAATCATTTACCGTGTCTATGAGAGAAAGTGATGGCAAAAAAAAAAAAAAAGTGCCTTATGATGAGTTCTTTCAAAACAGCACTTAGTGCTATCAACTATCGTGTGGCAGAGTTGTACACTCCTGTGCTAATGGAGACAACAGCAGCATTTAAAAAAACCCTAAGTGACATGTAATCTCAGGTCATGGGAATGCCTTTAAATGGCAGATTTTACTTTCCTTTGAAAAAATGTTCTTGGCATTTAAAAAATACATAAATAATATGTGAATGCATATATAACAAATTCAAATAACAGAGCTAAAGCTGAAATTGTTTCCAACTTTTTACTACTATGAATAGTACTTAAAAAGACCATCCTTGTACATACATATCTCAGCTCACATGTGAGTCAACATTTTTATCAGGCTATGGTACTAAAAACCATGTATTTTTTTCTGAGCAAACAAAAATGAACTGTAGAAAGGGTTATAAAACTCTGTATACTGGAAAAAAGGGAAAACTGATTGTACAATTTAAGAATTCACCAAGTAGATTTCTCTTAAATTACTCTACTGTAATGGGAAAATCAATGTATAAAAGCGAGGCATCCCGCCTAAAAAAATTATGGCAAGTTGGCAGTAAAATCAAAAGAGAATGGAAAGTTCCTTTTGACTTATTTTTGGCCTTAGTATTTTTCTGAATCTCTTCTATAAGAAATCACATCACAATTATAGTCATTAACCTTTTGTTCCTAATTTGGACTAAGACTTTCTCAAGTCAAAGAAGCAAAAAGCAGCAAATGGTAGACACAAAACTTCTAAAGAGACAGGTAATACGGTCTACCTGGGATAGGTTTCCTTCCTGACTACTTGATGCATAAGACAGACATTTCATTGCAATGTGAGAAGTTCCTTGTTTGTTGCAGGATGAATTATAAATAAACCTTGTTACCTGAATTTGAAAGGTGGGACACAGGTGGTGGGTGGTGAAGTCATTGAAGACTTAAGTCTTCAGTGGTGGATTTCCTACCTATAATCCTGCTCCTCCAACATAATGGAAATTCTTACAAGTCATTGCAACCCAAAATACTTCATAAATTCAGTAATTTAAAAATTGTAATTCTTCACCAACATTCATATACTCCACAAATATTTGCTGTGTATTTACTCATATGAGCCAGGCACTGTTCTAACTGCTGAAGATATTGTTGGAACCAGGCAAATTTCTGTAAAGTTCATATTCTGGTCAGGAAGAAACTCAACAAATAAACATGGAAGCAATATGATTTCAGACCCTAAGTACTATGAAGAG
Source organism: Manis javanica (assembly GCF_040802235.1). Lineage (NCBI taxonomy): Eukaryota > Metazoa > Chordata > Mammalia > Pholidota > Manidae > Manis > Manis javanica. Next base: position 83,763,003 of record NC_133169.1, on the reverse strand, counting down.
AAATTAAACAGGGTAAGGAAAAGAGGACTGATACGCCTTTACTTAATACACTCTTCAACATCCAAAACTTGAGAGCAGAGACTATGCCTTAAACTTCTTTGTAGGTTCCAGCTCCTTACACAATGCCTGGTACACAAGTGCAACAAATGAACATATTCAACTGAATGTAGGGAAATGACAAGATTACCTTTTCCAATATGTCGCCTAGTGTTTTCAATTGTTGAATTACGATTAACATTTGACAACAACCCCAAGCAGAATCTACTTTTGTTATTTGAAGGGTCTGTGAATCCATCTACTAACACACTAGTAGAAGACGCATGAAAAGCTTCCCCAACACGATTGTTTAATTCATAGTAGACAATTGAACACCAATGTTTGGGCTCTTCATAGGCAACAGGCTGAACATCTGTGAACAAACCAGACCAATAAAACGTTTAATGAGTGATCATCAGAAACTCCAGATTCTTTATGTGCTCCTCCTTAACCCAACTAAAGCACTATATGAAAAAAATATTTCACTTTGACTTGCAGATATTTCACAGACTTAAGTCTCACTGTCTTTCCTGGCTTTGAGTCTGTATCTAAGAAACAAACACCAGAAATGCCTTCAATATGATGATTTTAAAAATTATACAAATACAAGGATAGCAACATTACATTTTAAATTGTTTTTCTAGCAAAATCTAACCCAGTTTTAAATTTGGGATGACAACCTGAAAGATTGTTTTTCTCTTGGCAATCTGTAAGATTTAACTATACCAGTATATGTAAAATTATTTTGAACTAAAAATCTGAGACTCTCAGAAAACTAGGAATAGAGGGGAACTTCTTCAATTTAATAAAGAACTTTTACAAAAAACCTACAGCTAATATCATAATTAATGATAAGAAACTAGAAACTTTCCTGCTAAGAGCAGTAACAAGGCAAAGATTTCTCACCACTCCTTTCAACACTGTACTGGGAGCCCTAGCTAATGCAAGAAGGCAAGAAAAGGAAATGAAAAGGTATACAGATTGGGAAGGAAGAAATAAAATTGTCTTTGTTCACAAATGATGATTATCTATGTAGAAAAATTTGAACAGATTGGCAAAACAAACAAACAAAAACTCCTGGAACTAATAAGCAACTATAGCAAGGTTGCAGGATTCAAAGTTAATATGCAAAAGTCAATCACTTTCCTATATACCAGCCACAAACAAGTGGAATTTGAAATTAAAAACTCATCCATTTATATTATCACTCAAAAAATGAAATACTTTGGTAAATTTATCAAAGGAAATAGGTACAAGACCTATGTGAGGAAACTATAAAACCCTAAAGAAAGCAATCAAAGAAGAATTAATTAATGAAGAGACATTCCATGTCCACAGATTGGAAGCCTCAATATATGTCAGCTCTTCCCAATATGATCTATAGATTCAATGCAATCCCAACCAAAATCCCAGCAAATCATTTTATAAATATTAACACACTGATCCTAAAGTTTATATGGTGAAGCAACAGACCCTAAATAACCCACACAATATTGAAAGACTGACAATATCCAACCATAAAGCTACAGTAATCAAGACAGTGTGGTACTGGTAAAAGAAGAGACAAATAGATCAAAGGAACAGAATGGAGAGTCAAGAAATAGACCCACATATACACAGTTAACTGATTTTTTGATGAAGGAGCAAAGAGAATAATGGAGAAAAGAAAGTTATTTTTACCAAATGACATTCATGTGCAAAAAGATAAACCTAGACACAGAACTTACACTCTTCACAAAAATTACCTCAAAATGATAATGGTCTAAATGTAAGACACAAAACTAAAAAATTCTAGATGACAACATAGGAGAAAATCTACATGACCTTGAATATAGTGATTTTTTTATATACAATATCAAAGCTCACACCACGAAAGAAATAATTGATAAAGTGGACATCATTAAAAATGTATAACTTCTGCTCTGTAAGACACTGTCAAGAAAATGAAAAGACAAACCACAAAATGGGAGAAAAGATTTGCAAAACACGTATCTGGTAAAGGACTGTTATACAAAACATACAAGGAACTCTTAAAAGTCAACAAGAAAATGAACAACCCAACTAAAAACATGGGTCAAAGACACTAACAGACATCTCACTAAAGAGCATATACACATGCAAACAAGCATATTAAAAATCCTTCACATCATATGTCATCAAGGAAATGCAAATTAAAATAGCAATGCGATGGCACTACACATTCATTAGAATGGCCAAAAGCCCAAATATGACACCAGTTGTCACTGCTGATGAGGATGTGGAGCAGTAGGAACTCTCATTCACTGCTGGTGGGAATATAAAATGGTACAGCCACTTGGAAGACAGTATGGCAGTTTCTTACAAAACTAAACATACTCTTACCATACAATTCAGTAAACATGCTCCTTATTATTGACCCAAAGGAGAAGAAAACTTATGACCACAGAACAACTTGTGCAGAGATGTTTATAGAACATCTTTATTCATAATTGCCAAAACTTGGAAGCAACCAAGATGTCCTTAAGTAGGTGAATGGATAAATAAACTGAGGTACGTCCAGATGATGGAATTCTATTCATCACTAAAATGAAATGAGCTAGCAAGCCATGAAAAGACATGGGAAAAATATAATGCATCTTACTAAGTGAAAGAAGCCAATCTGAAAAGGCTACACACTGTACAATTTCAATTATGACAATCTGGAGAAGGCAAAACTGGAGACAACTGAAGAATCAGTGATTGTCAAAGGTCAGGTGGGAGGGAGGGATGAACAGGCAGAGCACAGAGGACTTTTAGGGCAGTGAAACCATTCGGTATTGTACTATAATAGTGGATACATGTCATTATTCATTCATTACAACCCAGACTGCACAACACCAAAAATGAACCTAATGTGAACTATGGCTTTTGGGTGATAATGTATGTCAATACAGGTTCATGATTCAATGTAGATTCAGCACTCTGGCGTGCGGGAAGCCATGCCATGTGTGGAGGCAAGGGACATGTGGGAACTCTCTACTTTCTGCTCAAATTCGCTATGAACCTAAAACTGATATAAAAATTTTAAAAAAGAAAAAAAAAAACACAACCAAGTGAGCATTATCTTTGGACAAAAGGTAATACACATTTTAAATATTAAGTGCCAGAACTGCCAAGGGAAAAAGGTTTGTACATATATAAAATACCAGCCAAATTCATTAGTGTTAAAGTCAACAATTCATAATTTCACAATGGGTGGGAAGGACACACGGAAGTTCTTTATTCAGTGCTAGTAGGGTATCTTTCTTGGAGTTGAAACCAGGCAGAGAAGTCACAGACCCTCAATTTTCTTTCAAGAAAGGCAGGGATTTTTTTAAAAAGCACAAGAAAAACTTAAGAGTGGTCATGTGGCAGTACAAAAGAATTGGTTAACTTTTCAAACTCAATTCTGATTACTCAACTTCAAAGAATTCAGATGAGGAGGAACAGAGAAAAATAAACCAATGTGGACCCATGGAGAGACATCCTTAAGAGCACAGATTTTAACAAAGTTTATATAAAAGATGGGACAAGGAGAGATCCATAACCAATGACACATATAAATAAATAGCAGGAAGCTATAAGAATATAGTGTCAGGAAAGCTTGAGCCAAGAAAGCGAGCAGATGCTTATAGGGAAAAAAATGCTAAGCAAAACTAAAAAAGATCATTGTAGTTAGAATGAAAAGAAAAAGAGAAGCTTTGCCTCTGCTTGAGGTAAAGATGTTGCTGAGTGGTCTGAAGCACTGCAGTTTAACTGTGATTTTCCATTTGTCACATCTCTGTCAAAGAAAAAAGAAAAAATACAAAATATGATCAAAATGAGAAGAAACTTGGTGAAAAAAGAGATCTATAAGGGTGAGAAAACATGGGCGCCAAGTTCCTCTAAAGGGACTCAATTGTTTGGCTGAGGCAAATTATATTCCAAGGAATATCTAACAGAATAGTATTAAACTGCACTCTCTGATCTCTGTAGAGTCAGAAGAAAGAAGAACAGGAAAATGATAGGTGGGGTAAATATAGTCCATATAGTCAGAAGGAAGATGACAACATTATTTATTGGGTAGAACCTGATACTGCATACTAAGATCATAACATATACTGTCTAATTCAATCACCACATTGTAATTCTTATGTAAATATTATCTCTATTTATTTTACAAGTGGGAAAAACTTGGCTTAGAGATTTTAAAAGGCTACCTTAAGTTGAAAAGCAAGTAAGAGATGCAGGAATTCAAATACAGAAATTCATGTTCTCAGACATCTTGCTCTAAATGAAGGTAAATTAGTGTAACAAAATTCCTAGATAAATTCTAGACACTGAAAAAGCAAAGACATTATTTACACATTAACAAAACTATTAGGGGAGACTGAAATTTATTCTTGACAATGTGGGGCTCCTGGGAAAATTGTGATATAGTCATTTGGTATCATACAAACACACAAAAACACCATTCTCTGAAGAAATGTATAAAATGGCAATACTTCTAAACTTCTGACAAAGTAAAGAGTTTAAGGTCTCAAAGTGGCTTTAAAACCACAATGAGAAACTATTTCACACCCATTAGGATGGCTATTTAAACAGAAAAGAAGTATTGACAAGAATGTAGCAAAATTAGAACCCTAATGCACTTTGAGTGGAAACATAAATGGTGCAGGCACTGTGGTAAAGTTTGGCAGTTCCTCAAAAAGTTAAACAGAATTACCATAAAATCCAGCAATCCTACCTAAGTATTTAATACCACATGAACTGAAAAGCAGAGACTCAAACAGGTACTTGTATACCAATGCTCACAGCAGTGTTATTCAGAATAGCCAAAATGGGGAAACCCAAATATCCATCAAATGGCAAATGAATGGCAAAATGTGCCATATATATATATATATATAGAATAGAATATTATTCAGCCTTAAAAAGGAATGAAATTCTGATATATGCTACAACATGAATAAACCTTGAAGACATTATGCTAAGTGAAATAAGCCAGTCACAAGAGGACAAATATTCTGATTCCACTTAGAGGTAATTAGAATATGCAAATTCAGAGACAGAAAGTAGAATGGTATTTACCAAGGGCTAGGTCAAGGGGGTAGGTAGGGAAAATGGAAGTTCCATGGCCAGGATCCTCACCTGATCCGAACCTACTCACCCACTGTGTACGTGCGATAACGTAGTACTACTTAGTGTACTGTGTAAGCACGTGCTTGCATATCTGTTGGTGATAAGCCATTTTTGCCTGTGTTGCTATAAAAAGAGCTCTGCCCAGTGCTAAGAAAAGAGGAAAGCAGAAGCTGGAGGTGAGAGCAGAGCCTGGAGTGGAAACAGAGCCTGGAGCAGAGGCTGGGACAGAGGCAGAGGCTGGAATAGAAGCAGGCACAGAGGCAGACGGGTTTCTAGCACTTGACCCGCCACCGTGAGAATAAAGCTTGGTACAAACTCTTTTACCCACAATGTTCTGTTGTTGTTACTTGGTCTCACTGAATCCAGAGTAAACTTGGAAGGGCTGAAGCCCTCTTTGGCTCTGAACTACAGGAAAATAGGGAGTTATTGTTTAATGGATATGGAATTCTGTTTGAGATGATGAAAAATTCTGGAAATGGATAGTGGTGATGGTTACACAACCTTCTAAATGTACATAAAGTCACTGAACTATATACACTTTAACGACAGTCCCCAGAACACATGAAGCAAAGACCAACAGAACTGAGAGCAGAAATAAATGATTAAAGAGTACTAGTTGGGAACTTCAATTTCCTAATCTCAATCGAACAATCAAAAAAAAGATGCAAGAAACAGAAGACTTGAACAATACTATCAACCAAATTAATCTAATTGAAATCCCTGAATCCTGTAACACCCTAAACATCAGAATATATAATTTTTTTCAAATGTACATGGAATATTCTCTAAAACCATGTGGCCTGCCAGGAGTTGGCAAACCTTTTCTGCCCACCAAATACTGCAATTATAAGAAGGATTAAATAACATGACCAAGTGGAATGTAAATATTTTAGGTTTTACAGGCCACATATTATCTTTGTCACATAATCTTCTTCTTTAACAACACTTTAATCATCTAAACACCATTCTTAGGTCGCAGGCTGTACAAAAACTTGCATAAAACAAGTCTCAGTAAATGTAAAAGAACCAAAATCATACAAAGTATGCTTGATGCCCACAATGGAATTAAATTAGGAATCAACAAAAGAAATATGGGAAATACTGAATTATTTGGAAATTGACTAATATGCTGCTAAATAATCCAAGAGTCAAAGAATAATAAATCACAAGGGAAACTTAAAATTGAACTGAGCAACGATGAAAGCAAAACATACCACAATTTATGTGGTGCAATTAAAGGAGTAATTAGGGGGAAATTAACAGTTTTAAACACCTATGTCTAAAAAAAGAATTAATAAGCTAAGATTCCACCTTAAGAAATTATAAAAAGAAAAGCAAACTAAACCCAAAGCACGTAAAATAAAAGGAATCAATGAAAAAGAGAAAAGTTGGTTCTTTCAAAAGATCAATGAAACTGACAATTCTTCAGTAAAGTTTAACCGACCAAAGAAAAAAGAACAAGACACAAATTACCAAAATGAGGAATGAAGACATCAATACCAATCTCTACAAAAATTAGAGATTATAAAGGATACTGTGCAAACCCTTATGCTAACAATTTAGACAATTCAGATGAAACGGGCAAAGTGCTAGAAACAAATTACCAAAACTGACTCAAAAAAAAAAAGACTTTGAATAGACCAATATTACAACTAAAGAAATTGAATCAGTAATTAATAATCTTTCCACAGAGGAAAGTCCAAACCCAAACAGCTTCACAGGTATATTCTATCAGATATTTAAAGAAAAAATAATACCAATACATTTCAAACTCTCCCAAAAGTAGGAGAGAGCACTTCACTTCATGAGGCCATTATTATCCTGATTCTAATGTCAAACAAAGACATCACAAGAAAACTACAGACAAATATCCCTCATGAACATACAAGCAAAAATACTCAATGAAATTTTAGTAAACTTAATCTAGCAATATTTAAGAAAGAAGTATACACTATGACCATGTGGGATTTATCCAAGGAATGTAAGGCTGACATAACATCAGAAAATCAGATCATGTAATAATACCTTATTACTAGAAGAAAACTGAAAACCTACATGGTCATCTCAATAGGCACAGAAAAAAACTTTTGACAAAATCCAGCATCTATTCATGACAAAAAGTCTCAACAAACTGTGAACAGAAGGGAACCAGTAGTTTGCTGGCTTGACTCCAAAATGACATTGAACAGAAATAGTGGGAGCAGACATCCTTGTCTTATTGCCAAATGCAGGAGAAAAATGATTCAGTCTTTTACCTTTAAGTAGGATGACAGCTGTAGGTTTTTCATACGTGCCCTTTAATTATAAGAGAGAGAGGGAAGTTAAGGGTATGTAGGTTGGGGGCAGGAAAAAGTGACACTGATTTTTATTCACAGATGACACACTCTTAACATTTAGAAGACCTAAGGAACCCATATATTCACACACAAAAAAACCAACTACTAGAATGAACAAATGAGTTCAGCAAGGCCACAGGGTACAAGATTAATATACAAATACCAATTGTTTTTTTATATACTAATAAAGAAGAATCCAAACATGAAACTTTTAAAACTTCCATTCACTTAATACATTTAAAAAGAGAAACAGAAGTAAAAAATTTGTATACTGAAAACTGAGAAGATCTAAATAAATGAGACATTCCATGGCTGAGTATTGGAAGATAATGGCAAATGTCTCCAAACTGACTTCGAAATTCAATGTGAGTGCCATCAAAATGCAAGGAGAATTTTTTTGGGGGTAGCAGAAATTGACAAATGTATTCTAAAATGATATGGAAATACAAAGAATGCAAATTTCCCAAACAATTTTGAAAAAGAACAATTAGAGGACTAATACTTCTTGTTTTCAAAACTTACTATAAGCCTTAGTAGTCAAGACTATGAGATATATAAAGACAGATGAACAAAATAGAGAGTCCTGAAATAAATTCTCATATTTATAGTCAACTGGTTTCTGAAAAAGATGCCAAGGCTATTCAATGGAGAAATGATTCTCTTTCAACACACTGCTAGAACCAACTGGATATCCAACATGCATATGGATGAATTTAGACCTTTATTCATCATACAAAAAGCTTAACTCAAAATGAATCATAGGCCTAAATGTAAGAGCTGAAACTATAGAACTTCTAGAAGAAAATAGTAAAACATTTTCATGACTTGGGATGGACAACGATTTCTTAGATGCAACACCAAAAGCAGGATCAGAAAAGAAAAAAATTGATAAACTGGATTTCATCAAAATTACAAACTTCTGTGCTTAAAAAGACACCAGTAAGAAAATGAAAAAACAATCCACAGACTAAGAGAAAATATTTTTTAAAGAACTCTTACAACTCAATAATAAAACAAACAACCTAGTTAAAAAATGGGCAAAAATTTCAAGTAAACACTTCACCAAAAAGATAAATGAGTGGTTAATTAGCACATAAAAACGTTCAACATTATTACTCATTGGAGAAATGCAAATTAAAACCAGAATGAGATTCCACTTCACACCCACTAGAATGGCTATAATCAAAAAGACGTATAATAAGGAGGACGGGAGAAACTGGAACCTTCACAAATCACCGATATGAATATAAAATGGTACTGCCATTTTGGAAAAGTTTGGCAGTTTTTCTTAGTTAACTTTACCATACGACTCATAAAATCTAATGTTAGATTATCTACCTAAGAAAAATAAAAACAATGTGCACACAAATAATTACATGTAAGTATTCATAATAACATTATTCACACTAACCCAAAAGTGAAAGCAATTCAAATGTCCATCAACTGGTGAATGGACAAAGAAAATGTGGATACTGTTCAGCAATAAAAAAGAAGATACTACTGATACATGCTACAACACAGATGAACCTTGAAAACACTATGATAAGTGAAAAAAGCTAGATGCAAAAAACTACGCATTACGTGTTTCTATTAATATGAAATGTTCAGAAAAGGCAAACCTACAGACACAAAACAGATGAGAGGGTCTCTGGAGCTAGGAATAGGAGCAAGGACAGACCGCAAACACAGACAAAGCACAGTTTTAAATAGTTACGAAAATGTTCTAAAATTAGATTGTAGTGACGGTGAAAAACTATATTTACTAAAAGTCACTGAATCATACACATAAAATGGGTAAGTTTTATGGTATGTAGGTTATACTTCAATAACGCTGTTTTTAAAAAATTGCCAAAAAATTTAAAAAAATAAAAAATAAAATAAAAACGGTGTGTATAACCTCTTACCTCTACTGGATATACTGGGCATAATCTGAGGAATCATATTATTGCTTGTATCCATGGGCTGGGAATTATCTTGACCCATCTGGTCATCTGGTGGCATATAGGCAGGAGGAGGAGTATCAGCTAAGAGGAAGAAAATGAGACACTTAAAGACCCAAAAGAACAGTTAAAATATTCACCCTGCTCAGAGTTATTTTAAAAGCATTCAAAAATTCATGAGATTGCGAGGAGGGCTCATTATTGAACATCACAGACACACAAAATGTAGAATGTAACTCAGGGCAAGAGAAAGAAGGAAAGTCAGCAAACGCATCAGCTACTGACGACTTACTGCAAGTCCACACGTATTTGGTCCAATAGAGGACAGTAAGATCGGTGCTAAAATTCACTACAGTAGAAGTCAAGGTCAAGAATTTTGTCTTTATTTGCTCAGAATCACATGCTCAAAGAAACTATACTACTGCAAATCAACCGGAAGGACACAGATTAACCTAGTGTGGGTATTTATCTACAGAGACACTTAAACTGTCAAGATCATCACACACCGTATACTGTTATTTAAAACTGGAAATCAGACTACGCTCCTCCAAAATTTGCCATCAGCACTAACAGCAAATGTCTAATTCTTTTACAATGTCCTAAAATGGCTGTTGTCCGCTACTGAAAGCGTAGATCATTCTCTTCAGAAGTTGAATGTTAATTAGAAAATCTTTCGAGGCCCAACACCGGTGACTCAAAATACTTACAAAAGCTACAGCTATACTTTGTCTCAGTAACTATATAAACTGAATACAATGTCTTTCATTGACCCAAGGTTTGTACAAGATATATTGAGTCACAGCTACAATCAGCACTGAATCTAAGACAAAGCACGAAAATTAGTTTTTGACAAATATCAAATAGCAAGTTAAACAGCTGGTAGTGAATTCCTCTTTGAAAAGTAACAATAAAAACCGCATCAACTGAGATTTTGCAGTAGACAAACCACAAAGAATATACTTACATATGACTCCACCTGCAAAGGTAGGCATCCAAGTATTTCTTGACCAAGTGGCATAATGATGTATCTATACATGACATGCCAATAGCAAAATTTAGGAACTTTATAAAATCTACTTATGATCTTTTTCTAGGCAAGGCAGTTCATCAGTTATCTATTTAAAGATAACTGGGGTTCATTTTAACCTTCCGAAGTCTAAAATGACTTGACAAGCAGTGTAGTAAAGTTAAAAAAGCACAGACTTGTAAGTCAGAGAAACCTGGGTCTGAGCCCCCACTTAACCAACTATGTGACCTCTAGGCAAGGTACTTAAACTCTAGAGGTTAATATGGATTTCTTTCCATCTATAAAACAGGAATAATATCTATCCCACATGATTGTTCTGAAGATTAAAGTTAATATCTTTCATCACAGTATCAGTTATATAAAAGGCACTCAGTAAATGGTACTCAATATTATTAATTATATGAAAATATTTAAGTCAAATAGGGCTACTTCCTTTTTTTTGGGCAGAATTTTTTATTTTAATGCCTGGTGGCATGTAATTTAGTTATTTGGGCCAAAAAAAGGTCAACTGATATCTAACAATTTGTTTTCCCGATTACCAACTTTAATTCACATTCATCAAACAGTCTTTTTCTGTCTTCATGGTTTTGTTAACTTTTTATTACAATCTGCCTTTAGTGTACATAGGACTCTTCTCCGTGAAACCTTTCAAGTTAACATTTGGTCTCAATCTCTAAGTCACACAGGCAACAACTGCTTAGCTATAGTCATAAATGTATAGATGTGTTTCTGTAATTTCATCTGTTCATTTCACAAATATTTATTGAGGGTCTACTGTAATACTAGATTCTGATAGGCACTGGGAGTGTAGTAGTAAACAAGAGTCTAAAATCCCTTTTCAAGGACTTTAGTCAGGACAGGGGAAGGAAGGGGCAGGCTATGAATAAATAAAGAACTATACACACTGTTGCTACAGAGAAAACTCAAACAGTGAGAAAGTGGGTTGAAAGGAAGGATAATTTTCTTTTTCTTTTTTATTTGTCACATTATTCTTAGAGGATCATCTCCCCAAAACAGTATTAACTTCTACAAAAAATTAGATTTAAACAGAAACCAAAACACAAAAAGCCTTCACCCATTTTGCCCACCCCTCATCACCTGCCTCTGACAACCACGAATCTATCCTCTGTAGCTAGGAGCTTGCTTCTTTCTTTCTTTCTTTCTTTCTTTCTTTCTTTCTTTCTTTCTTTCTTTCTTTCTTGATAATTTTATTTATTTATTTATTTATTTTTAGACTTCACATTTGAGAGAGATTATATGGTTGATATTTGTCTTTCTGTCTGCCTTATTTCACATAGCACAATGACCTTGAGGTCTACTGATGTTAAAATGGCAGGATTTCATCTTTTTAAAGGCTGAATAAAATTCCACTGAATATGTACACATATTTCTTTACCTATTCATCCACTGATACTTAGGTTGTTCCCATGTCTTGGTTATTATAAACAATGCTACAATGAACATGAAGGTGTACACATCTTTTTGAGTTAGTGTTTTTGTTTTCTTCTGGTAAATACCCAGAAATGGAACTGCTGGACCACATGTTAGTTCTATTTTTAATTTTCTGAGGATCCTCCATGTTGTTTTCCATAGTGGCTGCACCAGTTTACATTCCCACCAACAGTGCATGAGGATTCCCTTGTCTCCGCATTCTCACCAACACTTGTTATTACTGGTCTTTTTGATACGAGCTATTCTGGCTGGTGTGAGGTAGTATCTCACTGAGGCTTTGATTTGCATTTTCCTGATGGTTAGTAATGTAGAGCACCTTTTCATGTACCTGCTGTCCATTTTTATGTCTTCTTCAGAAAAATGTCCATTCAAATCTTCTCCCCATTTTTTAATCAGATTTTCTTTTCATTACTGAGTTGTAGATGTTCTTTATATCACTTACTAGCCCCTCACCAGATAGGTAACTTATATTTTCTCCTGCTCAGGAGATCGCTTTCTCATTTTGTTGATGATTTCCTTTGCTGTGCAGAAGCTTTTTTGCTTGACATCACCCTGCTTCCTTATTTTTGCTTTTGTTGCTTTTGCTTTTGGTGTCAGATTATAAAAATCATCACTAAGACCTATGCCAAGGAGCTTACTGCCTATGTTTTTCTTCTGTTTTGTGGGTTCAGGTCTTATAATCAAATCTTGAATCTATTTTGAGTTATTTTTGTGAATGGTGTAAGTCAGTTGTTCAGTGTCATTTCTTTTGCATGTGGCTGTCTAATTTCCCCAACACCGTTTATTAAAGAGATTGTCTTTTCCCCATTGTATAGTACAGGCTCCTTGGTCATACATTAACTGGCCATATATGCATGGGTTTATTTCTGAACTCTGTTCCAATGATTTATGTCTGTTTTTATGCCATTGCCATACAGTTTTAATTACTATAGCTTTGCTATACAGTTTGAAATCAGGAAGTGTGATGCCTACAGCTTTGTTCTTTTTCAAGATCACTTCGGCTATTGGGAATGTTTCAGGATTGTTCTATTTCTGTGAAAAATATGGTCATTTCCACATTTTTAAATATACGGTACTTGGTAAAATAAAATCCAAAATGCCTCTGCAAATCAATTACCAAAGGATATAGAGTCAAAAATAGCTAGCTGTTGGCACATAACAGTTCACCCAGAGGGTTAGCAGTATAAGAACAACAGTTGATTCTCAGGGATTATTTTTTTGGATCAATAAAAAAAATTCTTACCTGGGAGTTGAAATGGACTTCCTGGTCCAGAACTTGCAGGGGAGTTGGGGTACGTGCTACTAGCAGGGGAAGGGGGATAGGGGCTATTTGGAGATAAGGGGAAAGGAGTGTTGTTGGGCTGGTGGAAAGAATCTGGAAACGTTGCATTTTGTGGCATGTGTGGTTCATTGTGGCTCAGGTTTCTAAACTGAACCAGAAGGCTGTGTTGTGGATTAAATTCATTATGACGAGGCACTAATACTGGAGGTAAGACTGAAAGACAAAAATCAGAAGTCATCTGTCAGCAATGATTAAAGCAAATATCCCATACACATTAAGGAGTAGATAGAAAGGATTCAGATAAGACTGTAAACCTGTTAGAACAATTTACTTTCAGGAAGGGCTGCTTTGTAGAACCTTCAAACTGTTTTTATATAATAACCAAAAACTCTTCAGGCATTTAGCCTGTGTAGAGTACTCTGGAAGACAGAAAATCTAAAAAAGATAACATTCTTATACAACAGGAGATAAAGCATATAGAAAACAACTATAATACCGAAGATGCAATGAAAGTTCAACAGGTGAGCACTTCTAGTTAGCAAGGAATCAAACAAAATACTGTGGAAAAGACAATATCTGCTTGGACTATAAAGAATGGGTGGTACTAGGGAGGGGAGGGTTAGAGGAAGAGACAGGGATTCTCCAGAAAGGAGACAAAAAATGATAGTTGGCCTCAACACTGAACCAGGAGTGAAGTTGAGGTCAGCTATGTAGATGCCCTGAAAGCCTCCATGTTCCCAATTTTGAAGATATTTCATCTTTATTAGTTTGAGAGATTCTACATTTATGTTCGTTAGTATTATTTTCCCTGAAAATAGTAACATTTCATAGGTAGAAGCCTAAACATTGTAAGAAATATATTTTTTAAAAGATCAACTTTATTCAAACATTCACTTTCTCTTTAGACCCAAGGGATCAATCACATTCAAATATCTGATTATCCTTCCCTATAAGAAATTTTTTTAAATTGTGACTTCAAACTCAACTGTACCAATTCATCTCTTTTACAACTTTCTCATATTTGTCAATGTAACTTCACTTCTGAAAATCTCACTTTGCTTCTGACATCATTCAGCAACATCAAAGTCAATGTTTTTAAGTTAACAAATCATACTTCTCCTCCAAATAGGAATGTAGCTGTGAAATCGGAGGCTCTATAAGTCAGTATTTGTACTTCTTTCTTCATTTTACTGAATACTAGTGTTGTAATTAATTGATTGTAATCCGGTTAACATATGATTACAATTGTTTTGTTCTACAGTGTCTTACCAACTGCTGTTCCCCTTACAGAATGATGGGACAGCTGCCACTGGAGAGCAGGGCATTAGACAGTAAGAATTTCTATGTTTAGCTGGCTAGCAATCTGAAAGACAGTGAAATAACTACTTAGGAATTCAATCCAGCAAGGATTTCTTTATGACTATTATTTTTTTTAGAGGCAGAGCTAAAACCACAGACTTGTCTCTTACTTCTGTTATTATCTAAACACAAAATTTTTAAAGAAACTATTTTATTTTCACCCCAAATAATACAGAGAATTTTTAAAAGATAGATGTTATAAGAGATAACAAAAACAGCAATTTGTCTTGCTCTACTGCTTCCAGAAACAATAAATTTAAAGTCTTAGCCATTTCTTTCAACATTTACTTTGTACATTGCTAAATAACATGCTTATATTGCTATTACTGATTGGTCAAGACATGATCTGTAGACTTGCTGTTATGGCAAATAAAATAGCTTTCTTTTATCATTCTGTTCTACTTCTATTCCTCTTTTCCACAATAAACTTGAATAAAAAATTTTGGTTAAATGAATAAAACTCATTGCTGAGCTAAGTATGTACTATGATGATATTTTTTCTTGAAAAGTACTTTTATTAAAGCTGATTATTGCCTTCATTTGCTTAATCTTAAGTATGTACCACTAATACTTTCAGAACTCCAACAGAACTGTCAAATTCCTCTGGATACTATCTTTCAGTTGCCACAAATAAAAATAAATGCATAATCTATTAATCCCATTTTTCCCCTAGACCTTCCAACCTTTTGCTACAATCTAGACTGGTTGCCACTAAAGTGTCCTACAAATCTGAAGCCCTTAACACTTCTTTTCTCTTCGCTCCTGTTGAATCCCATTTCCTAGATCTCATCCTCTATTACCTTCCTAAGAGAAGGTACATGGAAGATATATTTTGAATCCTTTCTCTATGAAAATATCTTCTCTTTTGTCTGTCTGTAGAAAGATTCCAGGATAGACAACTTTTTCCCTCTGAATTTTGGGGGACACTGTTTCCTTATGGAATCCAGAATTACACTGAGAATTCCAATATTGTCATTTCCAGTCCTTTGTATTATGTATCCTGTCTTTTCTCTGGGAACTTTCAGAATATTTTATCTGTAATGTACTAAAATTTCATGTTTGGGCCTTTCTCTATCCCTTGTTCTAGTTACCCAGTCACTGGCCCTGTCAATTTTCAGTCTGGGAACCGTTCTAGTATTTGATGACTTTCTCTCTGCCATTTTCCCTGATGCTGTACTTCCAGAATGAATTCTTTTAAATGTGAAACTCATTCGGAGACAGTTAATGTTTTAATCTATGTACTTTTCATGCATCAACTCATCTAATCCTCATAACAAACCTGTGACATAAAACTTACTATTCTCATTTTATAGATGAAGCCACTAATTCACAGAAAGGTGAGGTAACCTGCCTGCAGTCACACTGGTGTATTAGTAAAATCACTATTCGAATCCAGAAAGTCTGGTTACAGGATCTAGTCTTAACCAGTAGACAGTTCTGGCTATCAAACATTGGACCACCTGGGTTGATTGGCCCTCTATTTTTATCACTTTCCAACTATCTTCCATCTCTTTTTTATCATTTTGTAATGTGGCTCTACTAAATATTACATATGTGATCTTCTGTAAGTTACTTCCCTTTTAAGTCTTGGCTTTCTTACCTGTAAACCTATTAAGTAAACTTACAGGGTTGAAAATGTTAAAACCATGTTCTAATGCTATTAAGGAATAACTTCACAGGGATAGATAATGACGTGTTCAAATGCTCAACAGATGCTCATTACTATTACCGTTACTACTGCTTTATTAATCCTGGTACCATAAAGTGATCCATCATCAGCTGCTTGATTACCTTAAGAATATCAGAGGTATGCTCCAGTCTTTTATATATAATTATATAGTCTTTTATATAGAATCACACCTGAGAAAAATGGATTAAAAAAAAATAAGACATTTCTATTGGCTGATTATCAGTCATGTCCTGGCTATGGAGAAATGCACTAAATTCCTAGACTTTCTTTCCAACAACTCCTAGTAAATATTAAGGTTGGCAGTTTTTCAGACTACACTTCTCTATTAAATCCTCTCAGCTTCCTTTCTTCATCAATTCCTTTAGGCTACAGGTCTCCCTGGACTCAAAAAGAGACTGAGAATCACCTTAAACACCAACGGGCAGCCCTAAAGCCCTTAAACTGAACTTTCCCTGACAGCGCCATCACTGTCATTCTTTTTGTTAGTCTCCATATCCAATGTTATTTTCATAGCCTTTTTACCATACTGGAAAATCCAGTGTGGCAAAGTCTAAGGTGGCCACCATGATTCTCACCTCTGGGTTTCACCCTTGCATAATCCTCTCCCTTTGAGTGCGAGTATTATCTGTGACTTGCTTCTAACCAATATGACAAAAGTGACAGGATATATGTGATGACATTCCATAATAATATAATGCCCTTCTATCAAGAAGACTTTCTCTTAGTGCCCTAGAAGAAGTAAGCTGCCATGAATGTAAGCTACCTATGAGGAAGGTCACATGGCAAGCAAATGAAGGCAGCCTCCAGTCAACAACTAGCAA
This sequence comes from Manis javanica, assembly GCF_040802235.1. Taxonomy (NCBI): domain Eukaryota; kingdom Metazoa; phylum Chordata; class Mammalia; order Pholidota; family Manidae; genus Manis; species Manis javanica. Next base: position 83,745,942 of record NC_133169.1, on the reverse strand, counting down.
GAGTTCAACGGCCTGCAAAAAACTGGATCCTGTCAACAATCACATTAAGCTGGAAGCATATCCTTACCCAACTGAGCCTCACATGAGAACCACCCCCTGACACCAACACCTTGATTACAGCCTTGAAAAGGACCCGGTGAAGCCATGCCCAGACTCCTTAACCCACAGAAGCTGGGAGATAACAAATGCGTGTTAAACCACTTAACTTGCAGTAATTGTTACGCAGCAATAGGTAACTAATGCACCCAGCTAGTATCTCAGCTTATAAATTCACTCATTACAAAAAAAAAGAAAAAAACCTACTGTGCACCACCTACTAAGTTCCACGTAATAATACTATTCTAGGTACTGGGGATGCAGTATAGAATGAGACAGAGGAAGTTCATCAGTCAGTAAACAAAATAAAATATCTAACGCAGAGTTAAGTAGTGAATGGACTACTTGTGAGCAAAGACTGAATGGAGTAAGAAAGGTGCCATGACAAGATCCTGGGGGAAGAGTCCTCGAAGTAGAGGAAATAGCAAGAAAAAAAAAAAAAACAAGCCTAGAGGCAGGCCTATGGCAAGTCCAGGAGCAGAGAAAGTTTGAGGAAGGTCATGTAGGGTCTTGACAAAATCTGTTCTGTGTGTGATGGAAAGCCGTTAAAGAGTTTTGAGCAGGGACTGACATGATTTGATACATACTTTCTAAAGATCACTCTGGCTGCTGCGCAGAAAACAGAATGGGTTGAGGGAAAGAAAAGAGGCAGAGAAACCAATCAGGAGATTATTTAAGGTGAAAGATGATGACAGTCTATACAACTGTCAGTGGAGTCAGATGGTGAAGGGAGATGTTAACAAGATATATTTTGAGGTACAGCAAACAGCATTTGCTCATACTCAAAATCAGGACTTATGAAAGAGAAATAAAAGATGAGTTCTAATTTAATTAGTAGTTTAAAGCCTATACATGCTTAAGTTACTCTACAAGAAGATATGTCAAAGAAATAATCAATCCTCCCATGTTTTCTTTCGTCTGCTACCTCTATAGCTTTTCTTCTTCCTTCCTAATTACAACCCTTAAATAGAATTCGTGCCTCATATCGAATTTACCGAGTATCATAATTCCTCCAGGTGGTAAAGATACCTCGAGACAAGTGCTGGGCATAGAAGCCACAGGGCAAAATCTGCAAAGAAGTAAAAAGCTAACCTTTTCAAACAATATGGCTTCTCTCTCACTTACCAACTTTACATTTCCCTGTATGGCCCCGGAAGATCACTGGTTAGCCAGAGACGGGTAAGATTCCTCAAGGGAGGAACAACCTAAGACAGGCACAGTCGCAGGGGGGCCATCAGGTGAGAAATTGGGGATCAACAGTGGTGAGGCTTAGAACCTCACCCCCCCTGTTTTGAGAGAAATCTTCTGCATCCGTGGATGTTTTAAGGCCCTTGTCTAGCTTGGATTAACACATAGTCTACAGGCACACACCTGATCATCTACATTTGCTCTCTTACAACACTAAACTATGTTTTCTACCTTTATCTTGCATCTACCTACCACTTCAGCAGTTTATTAAAAATAATAATAATAATAATAATAAAGGGAGAAATGTGGGATCCACATAAAAATCAAATGAATATTCATATTTGACCTGATTGTTTAGCATAAGGCATGTAGTTCATAAGGCGTGATCAAAACCAAAAGTTTCTGTGATGACTGCCCTTGTACTGTTCACCATGTAAGAACTTATTCACTATGTAAGAATTCGTTCACCATGTAAGAACTTGTTCGTTATGCTTCAGAAGATTGGAGACTGACGAGAATTAGGCTTGGGGTGGATTAATGATTGTGCATTGAGCATTGACTCCCCTATACAGAATTTTATTGTTGTTAACAACCATTTGATCAATAAATATGAGATGCCCTCTCAAAAAAAAAAAAAAAAACTACAGTTGACTTCTGAACAACATGGGGGTCGAGAGTGCCAAATCCCTGCATAACTGAAAATTCATGCAGAACTGTTGACTCCTCCAAAATGTAACTACTAATAGCCTACTGACTGGAAGCCTTACTAATAACCTAAGTAGTCAAAGTACAGTTTGTATGTTATATGTATTATGTATTGTATTCCTGCAATAAAGTTAGCTAGAGAAAAGAAAATGTTCTTCAAATGGCTACAAATTTCCAGAAATTTTCCAATATATTTTACCAGAAAAAATCTACATATAAGTGCACCCATGCAGTTCAAAACTGTGTTGTTCAAGGGTCAACTGTGATTACAATAAAAGGAAATGACATGTGGTATACACAAGAAAATGGGTGAATCTTGAAATAATTATACTGAGAGAGAGAAAGAAACCAAACCAAAAAAAGAGCACATACTCTAATGACTACATTTATATAAAACTCTAGGAGACACAAACTAATCTACAGTGAGAGCAAACAGATCAGTGGTTGCCTGGTGATGAGGTGGAGCAATACAGATTAAAAAGGGGCACAAAGAAAGTTTTGAGACTGATGGATATTTTAATTGTGATGGTTTATTTCACAAATGTGTATGTGTCTGAAAACCTGTAAGTTGTACACATTATATAGATGCAATTTATTATATGTTGATTATTCCTCAATAAAGCTGTTTAAAAAGCAATTTTGGACTTAAATTTAGGTTAAAAGTCAAAAATATTTAAGACTAGAGACAATGTTATGGCTCCATAAAGTAAAAATAAAATAGATGAATGCTAGGAAAAAAAAAAAAAGATGAGTTCTAGGTAATTACATGAATGCTGGTGTTATTTACTTCAATAGGAAAAACTGGAGGAAAAAAAAATGACTTGGCAGGAAAAAAAATCCAAAGTCCTATTTAGACATTGTACATCTGATGTTTGTTAGCCACCCAAGTGGAAACGCCAAGTAGGCAATCAGGTACAGAGTCCCAAACTCAAAAGAAGTTGGCTCTGAAGTTCAAAATGTGAGCATAAGCTTCCAGATGTTTTTAAGACATGTGCCAGCATGATAGCACCCAGAGGAAAAACACAGATACACAAAAGGACCAGGGACTGAGTCCTATGAAGACAGGAAAATAAACCAACAAGACAAGCACACAGGGTCGGTGAGGTAGGAGAACCAGGAGAGCACAGCGTCTCAGAAGCCAACAAAGAGAAGTTTGAACTGCATCAGACGATGCCAAGAGGCCAAGAGGAGGACTAAGAATGACCCTCTGTCTGTAAAAAAGTCATTACTGGTGCTACTGGCAAGTCAAGTGGTAGGTAAGAAAGACTAACTGGGGAGGTGTCGAGAAAAAATGGAAGAGAGAAAAATGGAGACTCTTAGAAAAGGAGTGTGGTAGATTAGAGGTGAGAGGTGTGAATGAGCTCAAGACCAGAATTATTCTTCGACTTTTATTTTAGGATGGGCACACTTGTATGTCATCAGAAATAGTCTAGTAGAGAGGGAAAATATAATGCTGCGGAGAGAGGTGACAGGAACAAGATTCTTGTAAAGACAAAAAGGAGTGGCATGTAGTACATGTAATGAAGCTTAGGCCTTAGATTAAAGAGAGACAGGTCATCCACAGGAATGGCAAGGCAGACATCTGCCCGCTCCTGGTGGACAATGAATGAGAATGAGCCACTCGGGAGCTATAACCCCTACATATAAAAAGCTAAACTGGAAATCCAGTACTCCTTCCAAGACTAAGGTTTTAAGACGGAAACACAAGGCTAATAGAACCTTTCAACTCTAAATCCAGTTAAATACAAATCAGGAAGACATAAGTTTTTAAAATTCTTCTCGGAGTAAAACCTACCTGGACTCTCCACCCTCTTATAGTGGTATGGGTTGATACAAACTTCTTTTTGCTTAGATCCAAAAGGAAATTCACAAATATCCAATGGCTTCAGCTCATGATGACTCTGCAAATCAGGCCAGCGCCAAACACGACAATATATAACATGGGGTAACCCTTTTCTGTGAGAGACCTGAAGACGTCCGTCTAAAGATCTGGGAATAGTGACACATTTGCTTGGCTGTCCTGGACTACTCAAGGCTTTCTCCAGTTCCTCCATGGCACCCTTTTTCTTTTTCAGCTTTTTCACCAAAGCATCGACTGCCTTTTCTGCCCATTTCTCTTCTTCATCACCTTGTTTCCAGCCCAACAATCGCTTTACTGCTGGACTAGTAAAAGAAAATAAGCTGGCCATTGACGTCATTTGATACGAATCTTCAGAGACTTTCCGGCAACTTAAAGTCAGTGGCTACTGAAAGGACAGATGAGAAGTCACATACAGGTTCTAAGCAAAGTTTCAATTAAAAAGGGAGGAGTGACATTTATCTTCATAAGTGCCATACGTTTTCATTGGTTCAAGTCCTGAAAGAGAAAGAGGGAGAGGGATAAGACCCCTAATTTAAATTAATATAATTAACATGCATTTAAAACAACATAATCGAAAAGTATTATATTTTAAATAAGAGAGAAACATTACAAAGTAAAACAAAAAACCTGTCTAGAAAGAGAAATTTCCTCTGAGGTCCTGTGACCACTCACTTAATTGCATTGCCAAATGATATAACCAAAAGCAAAAACAGATTGTTTTACCTCCTACGTATTATCCGAAAAAATAGCCTCTGGATTTTTATTTCTTTCAGGCCAGTAAGTCCCCAAGCAGCCGTCTACGGTCAGATTCTGAAGTACTCTTCTTCGGTGAAACCCATCTCACATGACGCTATGTCGATTCTGGATATGGTATGTCCCTATCCAAATAAAAGCCTTGAGAGAAATCTAGCTCTTCCCTAATGTCATTATTCTTTTTAAAATGTTTCACAGACTTACCAGGTTTGGAAAAAAGCTGTGACTATTCAAGTCATACTATTAGATACAGACTTTATTAAAGGCTGTCATAAAACAAGATGTAATAAACCCTAAAATAAATCATAACACACATAATTGCCAAATGGGAAGTACCTATCTTTAAAACTAAGAATGCTGAATAGATTTAAAGAGAATAAATTCAATTTAAACCAAAACAGGAGAATTTGTAATGTTATAATCCCTATTGCCTTCTGTGATATTTTAAGCATGGTAAGTTAACGAACCTGCTCCAGGCAGACCACCACTCTGCACCCTTATGCCCTTGGCAATGATGACAAGAGGAAGTGATGTGCAGTGGCACTTCACTGATAAGAGTGGGTACAATCCCCTGTGGTCACTACACAGCCAGCTACAAACAATGAGCAGCTAGTGAAAAGCAGGAGCAATGTTTGGCAAAAGGATGTCAGTAACAAAAGATGTTTCCTTTCTTGTGCCTAAAATTACCAAATAATGCTACAGCCCTGCCGTTGACGAATTCTAGCAAATTCTAGCATCAAAATTATTCTGCATCAGAGTCCATGTCCCCAGAAGAAAATTCATGTGCTCAGTTAAAACCACATAAACATAAACTAAGATAAAACCAAGTTAATTTCAACAGATAATTATTGTTTGTTATGTGCCATGTAGTGTAAACAGCCGTGGTGGTGCTTAAAAAGTCACACCAAATAGGTTTAATCTTAAAAGGCAACTGATTCATTCATTCAACATATACTTGCTGGGAGCCTTCTCAGTGCCAGGCACTCTTCTAGGTGCTGATCAACTAGCAGTGGCTATCCACACCACTGTGCTGGAACCACAGCAAAAAGGGTACCCAGAAGTAAAGGTATTCTGTTTCTATTTATATGGATGGATATGCCTAACACTACATACATAGGACAGTTTTTGGCTGATAAGCAAAACTAGCTACCTTAAACTAAAGAAATGTAACAAGAGAATGAAGGCACATTTTTCAGTAACAGGTCACAGAATGTAAAGTGTGATGTGTTCAACCCTAAGAACAGCCAACCTCAGTTGTAGCTATATCAAGGACAAAGGATAACAACTATCTGGCTCAGAAAAGGAAAGGCATGGTTTGGTTGTCCAAGATGAGAAGGGAAATTTTAAAGGCAAAAAAGGACAAAAAATTTATGTGGGCAGACATGAACAGAGCGTTTTGTAAGACACAGAGGAATTAGGCTGGCTGACAAAGATCTTACTCAGTAATACTGGAATAATGAAGACTAGAGAGCATAGTGTACACAAGTAAGAGAGGGCATGTACGAGCAATGGGGAGATACACCGAGGAAGGGAGACAAAAGGCAAGAAGCTTGAAGACCAGATACTAGATTAGTAGTTAACCACTAGAAAGTGCTTAATAGATGTTAACTATTAACTAACCTAATAGCACTATCATCATCCTCACCATCATCCTTATCACCATACTATGTACTAAGGAGAAAAAACAGAAGTTGTTTGTGTAAGTAAACACAGAACAAAGCCTAAATTACACACTAAATCATTCATTGTGTTACCTTTGGGAGAGGCATGCAGTGGGGGAGAGGCAACCGAAAGGGGTTCTATGTAATTTGTTTCATATACTTCTGTATTGTTTTACCCTTTTAACAAAGGGGATCTATTAATGCATTACTTGGATAATGCTAAAAATAAAAACAGTAGATAATTTAAAGCAAATCACAGCAAAGAGAATGGAATTAAAAGTGGTGGTATATAAAGCAGGAGAGACTAACATTTTTAGAAGTCAGGGTGGTGGTTACCCTTTGAAGGGAATATTAACCACAAGGGAACCTGAGGGCGCCGTCCTGGTAAAATTCTGCTTCTTGCTCTGGGTGATTACATGTGAGAGTTCAGTTTGTGAAAATTCAGCTGAATACTTGAGATGTGTACACTCTTCTGTATGACTTTAAAATATTTTCTTGACTCATAGTAAGCGTCAAGTGGTCAGTTTTCTTCCCATTTTTCTCCCTCTCACCAGTTCCCCTTCTCACAGGGAATTCTCTTTATATTTTGTCTTTTATGTCCTTCAAGAGACATTTTACACAAATACAAAATATATATATATAGTATTTTTTTTACATAAATGGATATTCTAAAAAGAAAAAAAAATACAGAGAAATGTATGAACAATGTATCTTTAAGATATTTTCATGACAATATAGAAAGACCGTCCACACTGTTTTCTACCACAGAGAATCTAAAAAGTGCATCAAACCATGTCATTCCTCTGCTGAAAAACAATCTAGTGGCTTGCCATTAACACTCGGTATCCAAATTCCTTAACATACCTCATAGGCCTACATGATCTGGAATTTGGCTTATCCTCCAAGCTCAGTTCTTACAGTTCTTCTCGCTAACTGTGCACTTGACACACTTGACTTCTTTCCATTTCCCAAGTGCTCCAAGGTCATTTCTACCTCAAGGCCTTTGCACTTGACATTTCCTCCCCTAGAATTCTCATCTCCCAGATCTTAACATGGCTTACGCTTTCAATTAATTGAGCCACTCAAATGTCACCTCCTGAAAAAGGACTTCCCTGACCACTTTATCTAAAAGAGCATACTTCTCACTCCTACATCATTCTCCATCCCTGATTCTGCTCAATTTTCTTTCGTGGCTGTTATCCTAGCTCGACAACACATCGTCCACTCTACATTTTTACTGTGTCCTCCTCACTGACGTGCTGGTAGGAAGTACAGCCTCATCTTACTGATCCACCACCATATTCCCCTGGACCCAGAAGAGTGCTTCAGTAAGAGTGAACAGTAGATTAAGTTTTTAAAAAAGCAATTTGCAAAAATATGTATATCTCTATAGGAGCAACTGTGTAAAATTTAAAACAAGAATTGCTATTTATAGATATGAACAAATTTAGTAAGAAAATAAAAGTATGCACAGAAATGATACACACCAACCTAAGAATACTGAATATTGGTTGCCTCTGGTAAAACAAGGAAAGGATGAAAACAGAAAAGATTTAGTTGTGTTTCTTTTAAAACTAGATTTGAAGAAAATATGGCAAAGAAAATGTTATTTTCTCTATGTTCAAATATTTGATAACTCAAAAAATTCACTATTTTAATTTTTAAAAAGTAGTATAATGAGATTAAAGATGGCCACGTGAGAGGAGAGACAGAGGCTTCCTCCTAAAACTGGATACAATTAGAAAATTTAATTGGCGCAACTACTCCCGAAAGAGCAACAGGACCGAGGACGGTGTCAGACTGCACACACCTGGAGAAAACCGCAGACTCAGCGAACGGGGTAACGTACCAGAGCTGTGGCTCCGCGGGACCCGAGCCCCTCCCCCACCCCAGCTCACCGGCGGGAGGAAGAGAAACGGAGCAGGCAGGGAGTGTAAGGCTTGGGACTGCTGAATACCTGGCTCTGGAGATCCACGCTGGGAGCACAAACCTACACTTGATGGTGCTTTCATGAGACTCGCATGACTACCGGGTTGGAAAGTTAATACAGGCGGAGTTCCTGGGGAGACTGGGATTCCAGCTCTTGTGGAAAGCAGGGATCTATATCTGGCTGCTCTGGGACAAAATCTTATACCTGTGTGCCCGGCCCACTGGCTCAGGCAGTGGAGACAGGCACAGCAGCCAGGAGGCGAGGAACAGCTCTTTCCTCCCCCCAGTACGGCTCCCCTGCAACCCCTGACATTGCTTCAGGGACTCAGCAGCTCCAGAATAGAGCTTCTGGACACCAGAGGGCGCCATATACAAACATGAAAAGCCAAAGGAACCTTGTCCAGAGTAAAATTGTTAATACAACTCCAGAGAAAGATTTAAATGATATGGACCTCGTGACTCTTCCTGAAAGGGAGTTCCAAATAAAAATAATCAACATCCTAATGGAGGTACGGAAAGACATCCAAGAACTCAGGAATGAATTCAGGTCAGAGATCCAATCCTTAAAGAACACGATGGAGGGTATTAAAAGCAGGTTGGATACGGTGGAGGAGAAAATAAATGAAATAGAAACTAGAGAAGAGGAATACAAAGAAGCTGAGGCACAGAGAGAAAAAAGGATCTCTAAAAATGAAAGAATATTGAGAGAAGTGTGACCAATCCAAGCAGAACAATATTCGCATTATAGGGATACCAGAAGAAGAAGAGAGAGAAAAAGGGATAGAAAGTGTCTTTGAGAAGGTAGTTGCTGAAAACTTCCCCAATCTGGGGAAGGAGATAGTCTCTCAGGCCATGGAGATTCACAGATCCCCCTACACAAGGGACCCAAGGAAGACAACACCACCAAGACAAATAGTAATTAAAATGGGAAAGATCAAGGATAAGGACAGACTGTTAAAAGCAGCCAGAGGCAGAAATAAGATCACATACAAAGGAAAGCCCATCAGGCTAACATCAGACTTTTCAGCAGAAACCTTACAGGCCAGAAGGGAGTGGCAGGATGTATTTAATGCCATGAAGCAGAAGGGCCTGGAACCAAGATTACATTATCTGGTGAGATTATCATTTAAATTTGAAGGAGGGATTAAATAATTTCCAGATAAGCAAAAGCTGAGAGAGTTTACCTCCCACAAACCATCTCTGCAGTCTATTTTGGAGGGACTGCTATAGATGGAAGTGTTCCTAGGGTTGGATAGCTGTCACCAGAGGTAGTAAAATCATGGTAGGGAGGGTGGAGCAGCTGATTGCGAGGCAAATGCAAAATTAAATTGACTATCCCCAAAGCCAATCAAGGGATAGAGGAAAAGTACAGAATCTGATACCTAATATATAAAGAATGAAGGAGGAAGAAAAAGGAGGAGAAAAAGAAAAGAACCTTTAGATTGTGTTTGTAACAGCATACTAAGTGAGTTAAGTTAGACTCTTAGATAGTAAGGAAAGTAACCTGGAACCTTTGGTAACCACGAATCTAAAGCCTGAAATGGCAATAAGTACATACCTATCAATAATCACCCTAAATGTAAATGGACTGAATGCACCAATCAAAAGACACAGAGTCACTGAATGGATAAGAAAGCAAGACCCATCTATACACTGCTTACAAGACTCACCTCAAACCCAAAGACATGCACAGACTAAAAGTCAAGGGATGGAAAAAGATATTTCATGCAAACAATAGGGAGAAAAAAGCAGGAGTTGCAGTACTAGTATCAGACAAAATAGACTTCAAAACAAAGAAAGTAACAAGAGATAAAGAAGGATATTACATAATGATAAAGGGCTCAGTCCAACAAGAGGATATAACCATTATAAATATATATGCACCCAACACAGGAGCACCAGCATATGTGAAACAAATACTAACAGAACTAAAGGAGGAAACAGAAAGCAATGCATTCATTTTAGGAGATTTCAACACACCACTCACCCCAAAGGACAGATCCACCAGACAGAGGCACTGAACAACACACTAGAACAGATGGACCTAATAGACATCTATAGAACTCTACATCCAAAAGCAACAGGATACACATTCTTCTCAAGTGCATATGGAACATTCTCCAGAATAGACCACATACTAGGCCACAAAAAGAGCCTAAGTAAATTCAAAAAGATTGAAATCCTACCAACCAACTTTTCAGACCACAAAGGTATAAAACTAGAAATAAATTGTACCAAGAAAGCAAAAAGGCTCACAAACACATGGAGGCTTAAGAACACGCTTCTAAATAGTCAATGGATCAATGACCAAATTAAAATGAAGATCCAGCAATATATGGAAATAAATGACAACAACAACACAAAGCCCCAACTTCTGTGGGATGCAGCGAAAGCAGTCTTAAGAGGAAAGTATATAGCAATCCAGGCATATATAAAGAAGGAAGAACAAACCCAAATGAATAGACTACCGTCACAGTTATCAAAATTGAAAAAAGAAGAACAAATGAGGCCTAAAGTCAGCAGAAGGAGGGACATAATAAAGATCAGAGAAGAAATAAACAAAATTGAGAAGAATAAAACAAAAGAAAAAAATCAATGAAAACAACAGCTGGTTCTTTGAGAAAATAGACAAAATAGATAAGCCTCTAGCCAGACTTAAGAGAAAAAGAGAATCAACACACATCAACAGAATCAGAAATGAGAAAGGAAACATCAAGACGGACCCAACAGAAATACAAAGAATTATTAGAGACTACTATGAAAACCTATATGCTAAGAAGTTGGAAAACCTAGAAGAAATGGACAACTTCCTAGAAAAATACAACCTTCCAAGACTGACGAAGGAAGAAACACAAAATCTAAACAAACCAATTACAAACAAAGAAATTGAAGAGGTAATCAAAACACTACCCAAGAAAAAAAACCCTGGGCCAGATGGATTTACCTCAGAATTTTATCAGACATACAGAAAAGATATAATACCCATTCTCCTTAAAGTTTTCCAAAAAATAGAAGAGGAGGGAATACTCCCAAATGCATTCCATGAAGCCAACATCACCCTAATACCAAAACCAGGCAAAGACCCCACCAAAGAAGAAAATTACAGACCAATATCCCTGATGAATGTAGATGCAAAAATACTCAATAAAATATTAGCAAGCCGAATTCAAAAATACATCAAAAGGATCATACACCACGACCATGTGGGATTCATCAGGGATGCAAGGACGGTACAACATTCAAAAATCCATCAACATCATCCACCACATCAACAAAAAGAAAGACAAAAACCACATGATCATCTCCATAGATGCTGAAAAAGCATTCGACAAAATTCAACATCCATTCATGATAAAAACTCTCAGCAAAATGGGTATAGAGGGCAAGTACCTCAACATAATAAAGACCATATATGACAAACCCACAGCCAACATCATACTTAACAGCGAGAACCTGAAAGCTTTTCCTCTGAGATCGGGAACAAGACAGGGATGCCCACTCTCCCCACTGTTATTTAACATAGTACTGGAAGTCCTAGCCACAGCAATTAGACAAAACAAAGAAATATGAGGAATCCAGATTGGTAAAGAAGAAGTTAAACTGTCACTATTTGCAGATGACATGATATCGTACATAAAAAACCCTAAAGACTCCACTCCAAAACTACTAGAACTGATATCGGAATACTGCAAAGTTGCAGGATACAAAATTAACACACAGAAATCTGTGGCTTTCCTATACACTAACAATGAGCCAATAGAAAGAGAAATCAGGAAAACAATTCCATTCACAATTGTATCAAAAAGAATAAAATACCTAGGAATAAACCTAACCAAAGAAGTGTAAGACCTATACCCTGGAAACTGTAAGACACTCTTAAAAGAAGTTAAAGAGGACATTAACAAATGGAAACTCATCCCATGCTCTTGGCTAGGGAGAATTAATTCATCAAAATGGCCATCCTGCCCAAAGCAATATACAGATTTGATGCAGTCCCTATCAAATTACCAACAACATTCTTCAACAAACTGGAACAAATAGTTCAAAAATTCATATGGAAACATTAAAGACCCCGAATAGCCAAAGCAATCCTGAGAAAGAAGAATAAAGTGGCAGGGATCTCACTCCCCAACTTCAAGCTCTACTACAAAGCCATAGTAATCAAGACAGTTTGGTATTGGCACAAGAGCAGAGCCACAGACCAGTGGAACAGATTAGAGACTCCAAACATTAACCCAAACATATATGGTCAATTAATATTTGATAAAGGAGCCATGGACATACAATGGGGAAATGACAGTCTCTTCAACAAATGGTGCTGGCAGAACCGGACAGCTACATGTAAGAGAATGAAACTGGATCACTGTCTAACTCCATACACAAAAGTAAATTCAAAATGGATCAAAGACCTGAATGTAAGTCATGAAACCATAAAACTCTTGGAAAAAAACATAGGCAAAAATCTCTTGGATGTGAACATTAGTGACTTCTTCATGAATATCTCTCCCCAGGCAAGGAAAACAAAAGCAAAAATGAACAAGTGGGACTATATCAAACTGAAAAGCTTCTGTACAGCAAAGGACACCATCAATAGAACAAAAAGATACCCTACAGTATGGGAGAATATTTTCGTAAATGACAGATCCGATAAAGGCTTGACATCCAAAATATATAAAGAGCTCATGCTCCTCAACAAACAAAAAGCAAATAATCCAATTAAAAAATGGGCAGAGGAGCTGAACAGACAGTTCTCCAAGGAAGAAATTCAGATGGCCGACAGACACATGAAAAGATGCTCCACATCACTAGTTATCAGAGAAATGCAAATTAAAACCACAATGAGATATCACTCATACCAGTAAGGATGGCCACCATCCAAAAGACAAACAACAAATGTTGGCAAGGTTGCAGAGAAAGGGGAACCCTCCTACACTGCTGGTGGGAATGTAAATTAGTTCACCATTGTGGAAAGCAATATGGAGGTTCCTCAAAATGCTCAAAACAGACTTACCATTTGACCCAGGAATTCCACTTCTAGGAATTTACCCTAAGGATGCAGCACTCCAGTTTGAAAAAGACAGATGCACCCCTATGTTTATCGCAGCACTATTTACAATAGCCAAGATATGAAAGCAACCTAAGTGTCCATCAGTAGATGACTGGATAAAGAAGATGAGGTACATATACACAATGGAATATTATTCAGCCATAAGAAGAAAACAAATCCTACCATTTGCAACAACATGGATGGAGCTAGAGGGTATTATGCTCAGTGAAATAAGCCAAGCAGAGAAAAACAAATATCAAATGATTTCACTCATGTGTGGAGTATAAGAACAAAAGAAAAACTGAAGAAACGAAATAGCAGCAGAATCACAGAACCTAAGAATGGACTAACAGTTACCAAAGGGAAAGAGACTGGGGAGAATGGGAGGGGAGGGAGGGATAAGGGCGGGGAAGAAAGGAGGTATTATGATTAGCATGTATAATGTGGGGTGTGGGAGAAAGGGGAGGGCTTTGTAACACAGAGAAGACAAGTAGTAATTCTACAACATCTTACTATGCTGATGGACAGTGACTGTAATGGGGTTTGTCGGGGGGACTTGGGGTAGGGGAGAGCCTAGTAAACATAATGTTCTTCAAAAAGGTAAAAATAAATTTTAAAAAAAAGTAGTATAATGAAAACAGAAGAGGACCAGCCTCAGTCCTTTAGTAGGTATATGACCATGACCAAGTATCACTCTTTCTAATCCTATTAACTTTCCCATAAAGTAGGGATGATGTTTCCTAAAGTCACTGAAACGTTGAACTAATAAAATAATGTGTGTGTGAGTATATACACTCAGATATACATATATGTAAAATAGATGCTTTACAAATTGAAAAATGCTATTCAAACATGAATTATGATCATTATTAGTCAAAGGAAAAAGAGTCAAGAGTTGAAAGTCTGGCTGCATCTCATCCCACTCTAACATGACCACCACTGTACCACCAACCACACTTTCTAATCCAGCCCAAATCCCTGTACTTCTGCACATTTGTGTCTTCCAAGAAATCTCAGTCACCCTTAATAGACTCAAATCCATTCCATTTCAGGAAGAATTCCTTTACCACCATTCCCAAAGAGACTATAGTCACTGTATATTTATCACGAAAACTAATTTATAATAAAACACATAGATTTAAAAAAAAAATCTTAACTTCCCAAATGGAATGCAAATCCTTCCAGGATTACAAGATCAGTAAGCACCTGGCACCATTCCATGCACCATACTGCATACTAAGGGAGTATTTAATGAATAGACACTGATTTTTCTACCAACAGTACCTTGAAATTAAAGGTATCTTCAACTTTGAAACCCAAATAATGATTAAGATAATGATAATTCCATTAACAGAATAAAGGACACTCAGAAAGCAGCTTAGTCAGTAGAGAAGATGGTTAACTGGATTGAAAAAGGGCCTGACTGGAGATACAGATTTAGGTTTGCTGGTAGGAAAGAGGAAGGGTTACTGATTAAGTATTATAAAAATGAGTTTAGAAACAGATACAATGGTATAATTGTAGAAGATTAAACACAAGGGAGAGTTTAAGGAGAATGTGAATAAAGAAAAGGCCAATGACTTTGGTGAATGAGGATGTCATTAGACTTTAAGAGACTAGTTTCATAAGGAATAATGGGTGTCAGATTCCAAAAACCTCAGACTCAATATTCATGTTTCCTGAAAACTAGCACTGGGAAAGGGGTAGGAACAAACCTGGTACTCAACTCTTTAAATAAGGAGTAATTAAAAATTTTAAACACACTTAATGGAATTATTTCTAAAAATGTTTTATAATTTTCCAAACTGCCAAAATGGCGTGGGGAAGTAAACCAAGTACTCATTTATCTAAATCTCAACTTACAAAGTTTAAAAATTGGGCAAAAAATTCATCATAAAAATTCCCTACAGAGTAAACAAAAGAACTGATGAAGCAGTTCACAGAAGATACCAAAGGCCATGAGATGGTAAAATGGGCCCAACATCTTTAGTTATCAGAGAAAAAATTTTAAATGAAAATAGCGAAATAATCATTCCACGCTAAACATAGATCCTTAAGACCCAGCAATTCCATCCTAGGTATATACCCAAGAGAAACGAGTGCTATGTCCACCAAAAGGGAAGTACATGTTCATAGCAATTTCATTTGTAGTAGTCCTAAATTGAAATAACCCAAATATCCATCAACAGTAGAATAAGTAAATATACCATGGTAATAAATTAATACAATGGGTATGTCACAGCAATGACAACAAACTCACATACACAAAACACGGATCAACCTCATGGATCTATTATTGAAGAAGTCAGATACAAAAGATTACACATTCTATCACTCCATTTATATGACATCCCAAACAGGCAAAAGTAACCTATGGCATGAGGCAAGAATGTTACTAAGAGGGGACAAGAGAGAACCTTCTGGGGAGCTAGAAATTTTCTACCTTGATTTGGGTGATGGTGACATAGATGTACACCTGTAAAAGCTCATTGGGCTATATACATAAGATTTGTGTACTTTTTATAAAATATACTTCAATATTTTATATATTCTAGTAATGGTCAATATGGAAAAATCTTTTAAAAATGTATTAGTGAACTGATGATTGATGACTTATGAAATTAGCTACCATTCACTAACATCTCCCTCACCAAAATGGCTTATAAATCACAAGGAAACTGCAAATTCTGCAAAAACTATAAAATTATACAAAGTTTATTAAAATGATGGTAAACCATGTACGGTCTGGAATTAAATTTTACCCTACTACTCTACAGGCAAATGTCAGTCTGTTACTATTTCAAGGATGCTGACAAAGGATATGAGACTCCAGGCTTAGAGAAAAAGACTTCATTACTCATGACAGAATGCATCATAAGCATCAGATCTGCAGTTCCCTTTACCTCAGACCCATGGTAGTGATGCAATATGGCCCAGATGGATAGTACTCCGGCAGTGGGTTTGCACTAATGAGGCACCCTGGGCTTGGGGAATCCACACGTATAGTAGTCAGTATGCAAGCCTATTCTGATTGTGGAAAAAGAATAACTTCACTATCAGATGATTAACAGAGGGAATATTGATACACACACACGCGCATATGTTTTAATGAATATTTTAGCAAAAAAAAAATCTTAATGTTAGTACCACAAATGTCAAACATGATGTCATATCACACTACTGAACTATTTTGTGAAAAAAAGTAAGCCTGTCCATTCACATTTGATCATTACAAAAACATGCTTATACTTATTATAACCTAAAGTTTTTCCAAAATTTTAATTTTTCAAGATACAGTCCTATCAGACCTTTTATTTACAATTTAGTATGAAATACTGGTCTACATTTTAAGTGGTTTCATTTTAAATGAGCTTTTTTCCTGAGTCAACTGTTGTTCAGTTCATGAAGGCCTAATTGTAGCATGTGCTTTTCTTGAGGATTTAGTTATCATGTATCTCTGTTTCCGTGTTGTGCTGGAAACCATCTATGGAAAGCATGGAACATGGGCTGCAGTGTTACTGACTGAGGAGACAAAAGCGCACAAATGATCTTAAGTTTCTTAAGGAGGTAGGTAGACTTTTGGACCTTTGACTTTCTTAAAAGAACAGCAATTTCAGGGATTTCAACAGTTTCCTTTCTACAAAATCAATTGATAATAATATTCTGTTATGATGATGATTGGTAATGATAATAATAAACCACTAACATTTACTGAACACTCATTAAGCCAAGCACTGTTAAAGATGTTAGGACCGAAAATCATCAAAATCTCTAAACAGCCATATGAGGTAAATTTTATTATTCTCATTTTACAGATGAGAAATCAGGCAAAGAGAAATTAAATGTAACTTGCTTACTTACACAGATACGAAGAAACAGGGCCAGGAATTGAGCAGCCCAGCTGCAGAACCCACACTCCTAACCACTGTACACAATCTTAAAACCTCCTGCTAATGAAATTGTCTTTCCTTAAGGATCTCTATTTTTCTCCATATCTCTTTGACTTCTCCAAAATATTCAGATCTTTATGTTATAATAAAATAAAATTATATAGTTTCAGAGATCACAAGTAACCACTTCAATGCTCGCATTTTCAAAATGATTTTTCATACCACATCAAATATCTTATCAACTTCCTTCTCTACTTTAACTGACTCTTCCCTTAAACTAAATAAGTCAGTAGGTATGAAAGGGCTGTCTAAGCATTTACTACTATTGCACAAAAATTCACTTTTTTTTTGGCAGCCTTACTCCAAAGCCTTTTTAATTATCATTAGGAAATTTTTGCTACACTTATCACTAGAACACAATTATCTCTGAAATGATGAGACAATGCCCTACTTTTTTTAAAACATTTTTTCTAACTATAAAACTTCTAATTATAAAGCATGTTTACCCACAATCACTTTATTAATATTTGATATACTTACTTCCTTATGTTTCTTCCTCTGCATACATATATTCTCCCCACCTCTGGACATGACTGAGGGTATACCATGGTGCTACCAGGTATTCTGAATTTTTCATTTAACACAATAATTTACCTACACCTCACTCATCCACTTTAATGTTTAACATTTAGGTTTCCAAATGAAACTGTTATATTGAGATTAAAACTGTTCTTTAGTACCTATATGATAGATCAATTTTCTCCTGTAATCTTTTCTGTAGAATGTATCATATTCAAAAGAACACCTTGGTCCACAAGTTGAAATAAAAGTATCAGAGTGCTTGGGATACAGCAATAGCTTTATTTTACTATCCTCACTAAATCCTTGGTTGTGAAATAATTTCTCATAATGTATACAAAAAAACAGAGTAAGATACGATACTTTTTACATTTGCATATGTTAGCATATGTATTATGAGCCCCAAGTGAACTTGCAATACTTTTGAAAATAAAAGCATGATTGAGTTTTTTAGTAACCAAAAGGTGTAATTTTGAATCTCTTTTTGAACAGTTGGTTCAATTTTTGACGCCCCTTTTGCCTTTCACTAAATAAGATAAATTTATAAACAGAGAACATCCATCCTCAATTCAATCAGCTGACTGCATAACCATCCATACTTTTCTGTATTATCTCTAAACTTATCCTATTGCTACAGGAAAGTCCCAAAAGGCTATACTCTGTAGCTTCAGTCTTTGGAGGCAACAGATCGCTGGGCAGTTATAGTTGGTCCTCTGTACCCCACTTTCTACAATGCTTTCAGGGTCGACTGAGACACAAATACACACAACTTTAACATAAACTTAATCTCATACTTAACAGTCTTATTCAAACACACATACTTTTTTAGTGTACCTAAGAAGGGCAAGCCACTAAACTAGGTGCTAAAAACTTAAAAATAAATCAGATCCAGATATTAACTTTAAAGAATTACAATTAATACACAATTAAGATATATCCAAAGGGTAATGACAATGGAGAATGGCAGATGTGTAAAGGTGCATAGGGTGCTAAAAGAAATTCAGGAGATAGCCTTTTGGGGAAGGGAGTGATAAGAGAAAAGAAGCATGAAGTAGCTTTATATTAGGCATAAAAGTTACTGTGAGTAAAGAGACAAAATCAGAATTTTTATCCTCTAGGATGAGAAAATATTACAGTTCAGTTTGCTCAAACACAGACCGTAGAACAAGAGAACTGGCTAGAAATATACAAAAAGGCTAATCTACACAGGGATATATGCAATTAACACATAAAAACACCAGATTTGAAGTCTAATGAACTTGGGTTCAAATTCTGGGTCTAACATTTATACCTAAATCTCCATTTTTCCTATTTTGTATTATGAACATCAGTTCTGAGAATTAAATGAGATAAACACTTAACTCAGTGCCCTGACATACTGCATACTCAACAAAGGGAATCTGTAATAACTACTACTGGAATAATCATGAAAAGTTTTGGTATCAGGCTATGAATTTTAAGTATACAGCGAGGATACTTTATTTCAACAAATGCACAAAGCCACCTACTTAAGAAATACCATTATTTTATGAACCTTGAAGGTAGAAAAAGCTACAAACTATCATACAACACTTTCTTATCACTTAAAATTTTTCTTCACAATACCATTTTTCTGCCATCAAGAGTGTTTCAATATTACTCCAGAACTGTCACTCAAACCATGGACACCAATCCTGCAAGTTCTGACACTGCTCCTTGCTTGATCTTCCCAGCGTGTAAACAGAAGAAATGACAGCAACAGGAACACCAGAAGCAGAGCTCATGTACATGCAGTGACAATTACATCAAAACCGCCACTTGGCTAACACCAATACTCACAGGCCATCGATTGTAAGACACATCCCAATTTCAGAGACGATACGAGGTGAAAAAACAATGTACATCTTAGAAGAAATAAAGCAGCTTTCTCTTTTCTCCTCTCTCAAAGTCCTTTCTGATGTTCCCATCGCTTCCCGCCAGTGATCTACAGCTCCCCCTTCTCTTTTGTTCTCCTTCCCGTGACTCTTCTTTCTCGCCTCCTCTTTCTCCAGCCCTCATAGCTTCTCCCACACTCCTCAGTGTTGATGTAGGAATGTGGCTACTACAAAATGATGTATAATGGATCCAATGAAAATGAAGTCTTCCTCTACCTCCAAAAGATCCCAATTAGCACAGAGTATGTGATTTTTATCTTTGGTACTTTCATGTGCTCCAGGGTTTGCTTGCCTCTGAGTGGGGGAGATGCATTTGACAACCAGATAATGTGCCACAATGCCCTGCATGAAAACCTGACTTCTGAGGGGATTCCACATGTGCCTCTGCCATCCTCATCCTGGGCCATCTAACACATTGAAGCTACTCTGAAATACACCATTGGGAATAATGTATATTTGTTATTATTTTTTAAAGGTGATATATTTAGTTACCAAGAAAACCAAGAATTCAGTAGCCTTCCAGGAACTTGAATCACTGAGTATTTTTGCACTAAGTCTCTGGAAGAAGCTATTTCAAAGCAGTTACAATTTATAAATATTAATGCCTTATTCCAGTAGCTTAAGCAGGGATATAAAACAAATTCTGTTTTCTCTTTTTTCCTCTTATTGAGGCTGTACTAAACCAACTTTTGCAATGCTAGATTTCAAATTGAGCCTTTTCCTTAAAAGCCAAGTCTTGTTACAATAATGCATAGTGGGCCAACGAAGAGGTTAAACAAAAAACAAACTGAATTGAGCAAGGAATCTCCCAAGGAATTTCTTGTTCTATCTTAAATCTCAGAGAACCCCCAAAATCTAAAATCCCATCAGGAAACAGGACAATCTGTGCAAGATGAAACAGTCAATTCTTAATCAATATTGCAGTCTGAGTGAATATAATTAAATCAAGTGATCACCTTCAAGTCTATTTAGGAGGACTATAAATAGAACAGAAATGACAAGAAATTATCCCACATAACTGGAAAATGGGGGAAGAAAGAGGTGAAAAGATTATACACTTGTGAATAAGACTGGTTAAGAAGGAATTAACTGGGCTGCAAATGCCTGTGACAGACAAAAAACTAAAGGGCTTACTTAACAAGTGCACAAAACACCTGGCTGTGACAGGCTCCCCATTCCCCCCCAAACACACACACATTTGCATCTAGGTGAATAGAAGCCTTAAGGGTGAGGTGTGGATAACCTCATCATATTAGCACAAATTTTGGTAGCAATTATCACAAGATCCAAATAGGAATATGACAATCTACACTTACAGTCCAGTTGGTAATGAAGAAGAACAAGGAAAACCAAGGATCATTACGGCAGGCTTGGCAGGAAAGACTGGGAGGAGACAATTAGCCAGTCTGTGAAGCCAAAGGGCTTTCCACCACAGAGTGAAGGCCAACAGGGAGAGACTGAATACAGGCTAAGGAGCCGGGCTTCTAGAAGTGATCCTATGTGCGGTGTAGAGTTCTATTCAGCAGAAAGGTATGTTCAAAGAGGAACTTCAAAAATGCAAAAATGGCAACAGCACATGACCCAGCAAGAGACTTAATTGGGAGGGAGCGGGGGTGAGGGGCAAAGGGGGTAGAGGGAAAACATGGAAGCAACCCGACGATGAGAGGAAGACACGCACAGTGGTGACGGTAGTAGAGACAGAAAAGGAGAAGATAGGAGGGACGTCACAAATAAACAACCCTTAGGACTTGGTGGCCACCTAGAACAGAAGCAAGAAAGGTAAAGGTTTAAAAGCTGAAAGAATGAAGACACCATTTACCTAAAAAGAGAACTCTAGTTGTCGCCAAGATGAGGCAAGAAGGTGACGGTGGGGGGATGTGGGGGAGGGAGCACTGATGCATGTCGAGCGGATGTGAAATTAAAGCTCAAGAGAGAATGAATGGATATGTAGATCTGGTGGCTGATAAGAATACAAGTGAGAGTTTAATCTGTAAGAATAGATGTTTCATTTATTCAAAATTTACTGGGTACTTAATAAACCAGGAATACTATGCTAGGAATTTAGGCTTAAAAGACACAATCTGTAATCTCAAAGATCTTAAAGAGCAATGGGGAAAAAGGAGGTTCTATGAAGAGCTTCATTTGCCATTTCGCACATCACTTTGTTTTATTCTACATTTATTTCCATGACAGCCAACAGAGACAGGACAATAAAAGAGTAAAAACTACGTACAGCAACCACAGAAGGCCAGTAATTCAGCAGGCAGGAATGTGTGCTACTTTTTACATCAGAACTTGGAGGGACTTAAGGAAGTAACTACGGCCCCATATCTGCTATTAATGCTTGCCTTTTATACCTCCCGTTTCTGAAGACCTAAGTAGATGAACTTTTCATTGATGTGTTTTGTCATTTCTTTGACAAATGACCTCAAAGCCAGAAAGAACATTGGGATAATAATGAGAGTTAGAGATCTCTCTGTGTTATGTTTTCTAAAATTCTTCTGAGAAAAACTGCAACTATTGATTAAACAATGACACAGAACAGTACCTTGGCAAAGAAATGCAGTGGTACCTCAGCCATAAATGAAAATCTTGTAAAGTTAAGAGATAATCATGCATTACAAAAAAAAATCTATCACATTATAAAACACACACATCACACACACATCTATCTTAACCTCTATTTCACCTCAAGCATCCCTTCTTCAGGGAGGCCTTCACAGACTGCCCTGCCTGGGTGAAATTCCTCTATTATACACTAACTGCACCACATACCTCTACTTTGTAGCACTTAACATGCCTACATTCGTACATTTATCTGCCTAACCAAGAAAGAATGTAAGTTCTGCAAGAATGTAAATGAGAGGAGCCATATGCTGTTTTCACTCATCACTGTAAGCCTACTGACACACATGCTCAATAGATATTTGTATAATGAATTTTGGAATGAAAGAGAACGTGCATGATGAATTTCTGAAAGGACATAAGCTGTGGGAATGGGTGGGGTTAGAGGTACTTTATACTTTCTGCTTCATACAATTCTTAAACATTTTTCTTGTATAGTCAGGGGAAAAAACATTTTTAAAATCAAAGCACAGCTGTACCTCAGCCATATTAAAATCCTTACTTAAGAGAGGATTTATATTACAAGAGTTACTCATATTTCAAAAGAATTCTCTCCAATATATTTAGGGTTATACAAGTTTGGATGTTAAAATCTAGAAAAATAATAAATCAGAAACTCAGGGTAAATATCTTCTGCTCCCAGTAAATATTAGCAAGAATCCATTTTTCAATAGCATTTATCACCCTTATTGGAATAACGTCTTTTGTACCTCAGAGACTTCACAAACGTCATTCTCTGCCTGGACCACCTTCCTCAAGATCCAACCACTAATTTCAGCCCTCTCAGCATTTACGGTTCAGCTTTAGCTATCATCCCAGAGACCCTTCCTAATCACCCCATACCCCTATCTACAGGTAGGTCTTCCCAACTCTCTAAACCAATACTATGTTCATTTCCTTCAGTGTATTAACCAATTTGTAATTATTTGTCGGTTTACTTGATTTGTCTCTCCCACTAGAATGTGATCTTTAACAGTACTAAGCATATTCAGAGAAATTGTTTATACAAGTTATTCATTCAAAAGTATATGTATTGAGGTAGCATTCTAGGAGCTAGGAATACGTACGTGAATAAGGGAGATCGAAACCCTTATCCTCACGTAACTTACATACCAGTGGAGGAAGACAGACAAAATACAACAAATAAGTGATATAATATGGCTTGTTAGACGAAAAGTGCCAGGGAGAAAAACTATGCAGAGGAAGGTGGGTGGGGGTGGGCTATTTTGAATAGGGTTTTGGGCTGGGCCTCACTGGGCAGGCGCCAACTGCATCAAAACTTTAAGGAAATAAGAGTGAGCTAGGCAGGTATCTGTGGAAAACCATTACAGGCAAAGGCAACAAGCAGTATCAAGATCCCAAGGTGGGAACACGCGCGCCACACTCGGGGAACTGCAGACCAGAGTAGCCTGAGAGCAAACTGGAGGAGAGGAAAAGAAGGAATGGGGTCGGCGTGCCAGGTTATGATCAGGGCTTTGGCTTTTATTGTAAGAGAAATGCTGACCCATATGAGAAATCTGGGTGGACATATTTTCTGACTTACATTATTAAGGAATCACTCTGGCTGATGTGTTGAGAATAAGTGGCTGGGAGGGGTGGGCAGTTAAAAGCGGGGAGACCATTTCAGCTGTGGTCATCTACGTAAGGGAGGATGATGGCTTAAACCAGGGTGACAGCAGTGGGGTGGTGACAAGTAGACAATTTCACATATATTTTGGGAGACAGCAAGTTCCCTGATGAAAGAGATATGGGGAATCTGAGAACAGAGGAGTGAACAATGATTCCAAAGTGTCAGCCTGGGCTACTGGAAGAATGGGGTTTGTCATCACATGATCTGGGGAAGGCTCATGGGGAGGCTAAAGGAAGGTCAGGAGTTACGTTCTACATACATACGATGTATGAATAAAATGTTAAGCTTCTCCAGGCTTCTGTTTCAAATGAAGTCATATTAATATCAAGAACCCAGAGGTCCTGTTCTTGCCTCACGCTACTTGAGTAAGACCTCCTGGCCAACTTCCATACACACACATACACACACCCCTTAACACTCTCCCCCTGATAGACAGGTAGACACGCTGCTTATGCCCAGAAATCAGAGGTAAATTATAGACAATAACTCCTTCACTCTCTGCTTTAACATCTAATTGCTTCTAAGAAGAGGCAAGCAAACCAATCCAAAAAATTTACACAACACTGTTAAGCTGAAACAAAATCTCTTGAGCACATCAACCTACACAAATAAATGCCAGTAGGGGTCACAACCCACCATTATCTCAGCCAAACCTATGCAAAAGAAATATAAATGGGGATTTTAAAGAAACAAATTTCTCATAATCATCCCACAAAATTCAGATTCATTAGGTTTGAGAGCAGAGCATTGCCTCCCACTGTTTTAAAGAGTCCCAGGTTTTGCAGCAGGTTTGAAAACCAAGGTCCTAAGGATCACCTGCAATGGAAGAAAGTGACCTGCCTATATACATCCAAGAATAACTCTTTTGTGGTTGGTGGGCATAAAGCTTTAAAAATATCTTACCCATAATATAGAGGAGGCACAGGGAAGGCAGTATAGCACAGAGAAGACAAGTAGTGACTCTACAGCATCTCACTACGTTGATGGACAGTGACTGACATGGGGTATGTGGTGGGGACTTGATAATAGGGGGGAATATAGTAACCACAATGTTGCTCATGTGAAACCTTCATAAGATTGTGTATCAATGATACCTTAACAAAAAAATATCTTACCCTTGTGGTTCTAATATCAATAGTATTCTCTAAGTATCAGCACGAGTAGACATCCACCACTGTCAAACCAATCCTAGATCCAAGTATGCAATTACTATGAAACATGTAAGCCACATCCATGTCAGGGAGAGAAGAGAAAGAAACCAAGAGCAAGTGTGCCTACACGCTCTCCCAGATTCAGAAATCCTATTCTTTATGGGAATATCCAAGGAAGAGGGGATAAATCACATGGGCACCAAAATCATTTTCCCAGAGGAACATTTCCATCCCACTTTCCCCAGTTGTGACTCCCAATTTCCAAAGATATCAAAAGTTCTCAGAGAGGATTTCAAAGCTATTTAGGAGCTGAATTAATGATTCCTGACATTTCTCACAGCCTAATCTTCTTGCCTAGTCTGAGCCCACACAAGCCTCTACTTTATCTCCCACATTCAGACTTCGGTTTCCCAGTTTTTAATCACTCTTTAAACTTCACCTGATCGTCTAAGTGCTCTAATTAAGAAAAGCCTGGTCTACATGTAGCACTCACCCCCACAGAGCCTTCAAGATTTCCTACAATGCTACCAGATGTGTTTGAGTATACATGTATAGGCTTGTCGGCACAGGAATAGACACAGAGCTGGTCAATCTCTATAGTGCTTTCCTTTTGATTATAAAGTTGTCAAAGTCATATACCAAATCACTACATTACAAAATGAGTCTCTGGAGCAGAAAGTGCTCACTTGTGTACACAACATATACTTCAATGCCTTAGGAAGAAGTTCTCCAGATACCTCACGCACATCCCAGAGTTCAAGCCACCTACTTAGAAGAAAAGGGAGGAAATAACGGCTCTGGGTCCCTTTTCAGCTCTAGTCAGCACTCATTTAATTTACAACTCCAAAGAGTGGAAATGGCCAGTGATTGAGGCCTAACTTAAGTAGGCAAAAAGATGTAAATAAGGAGAAAGAAAACAAAAGACTGGCTTTGAAATATTTCTGCAGTACCCCCTTTTCCTGGGAACACACAAACCAGAATAACGAGATCTCAAGTTATACAGCCTACCAGGTAGGATGCTAGGCAGATCCTAACACATCACGAAAACAAAACTGAACAAAACAAAACTTGCCTTGAAAGCACCAGCCATATTCTGAGATCATAGTTAAATATGAAAAGTGTAAGACTCTTTCCAGGACTCAAATTGTTCTGCTCAGAGAAAGGTGAGATGGTGACACTAGGTATTTTTCTTACTTTTAGCTTCAGTTATAACAAAACAACATACATGGAAATCAAAAGGAAAAATCAGGTTAAAACCTCATAACAGATGAAACCATTTTCAAATTTCCACAAGGTATACCAGTCTATAAATTATATATACAATACAGGCAGAGACTGGTATATCAAAGAATTCAAGAGCAAAACCTGTTTACAAAATGCACTTTAATAACTAGCTTCCAAAAGTGATTTACAATTATAGCATTGCACATTCAATAATGAATTCTTCTAAAATATTATCACTACCAAGTTAGGAACAGAGTTAAGCAGGAAAAGAAAAAGTCACTGAAATGGAGCCAAAAATCTCTCCACCTAGTGCCCAAGGCAAAAAATATCAAAACTAAAGAGCCCAGAACTAGATGATTATTTATGAAAAACATGACTGCATTTACCCCATACTTTCAAAGCTGTAAAACAATAAAAGCTGTTGGAATATAGAGGTGATCTATGAGTCTGGAAAAGTAGCTGGTAGTAACAGTTTAGCTTTTAACAATTCTTCGAAAAGAATTTTACATCTTTAACCTTCCAGCTAGTAAACATACCTTTCAGATTCACAACTCTAGACAATGGCAATGAACTGGATAGCCCAGTATTCAAATTTTCAATTACTATTATTCTATCAACTTTGGAAGTGGAAAAACAAGGTATGA
This sequence comes from Manis javanica, assembly GCF_040802235.1. Classification (NCBI taxonomy): domain Eukaryota; kingdom Metazoa; phylum Chordata; class Mammalia; order Pholidota; family Manidae; genus Manis; species Manis javanica. The sequence goes on along the minus strand of NC_133169.1, from coordinate 83,719,046 downwards.
AAAGACACGGATAGGCTTCCTGGAGTCATTCATCATCTTCGGCGGGAAAGCTTCCTACCAAAGCCTTCTTGGATCCTAACCTCCCAGATATTCTTTTCTCCAGAATATCCAGACTAGTGGAGTATTACTCAGGCTGCTACTGACCCTCATAAAAGGAAATCTCCAATGTTTTTGACCTTATGAGTAGACTGGCAAATCCACAGGATGTAAGGAGCCTGTATTATTTGAAGAAATAAATTATTTGGCTTCTCCTTTGTGATTAGTATGAAGCATATATACACAAAAAAAGAGACAGAGAACATAGATCCTTCAGAAGTAAAGCGAACAGGGAAGACTGATAAACCAGGGGAATAAAGGCAGCTATATACTAAAGTGTACTCAAGTCAGCTCTGAAATTCACCCAAATGTGTGGCTCACTGCCTAGACCAACATATACATCTGGTAATAGTAAACGCTGAGAAATCATAAACCAAAAAGGCTTTCTTAATTCAGAGCCTCTACAAACTTCTGGTACCATTAAAATTTACATGAAACAATCAAACAATATGTGTGAAATAGATTTATTTTAGATAGTATTCTAAGTTACTAAGAAATGAAAAACTGGTACTTTACTATCTTCAAAACACTAAGAAGTCAGTATCTTTGCTTTGATCAAGTGACAGATCTGTTTTCAGTAGAGACAGAAAACATGTTGTCTCTGTTTAAGGCTAAGGACAAAAAAGATCTTCACTGCAAATCATAATGTTTGGGTTCATGATAAAAACAGGAAACAGGCTGCCCAGGTGTAATTATGGTTATAGTTTAATGTGCCTTCAGGTTTGGCCAAGAATTAAAACCCAGTGAAGAGGGTAAGCAGAATTTGTCTTTACCGTGCTACAGAAGGCAACTTTTAATAATACTCCCAGCAACGTGTTACATAACCGAGAGCAAACAACAACCTGACTCAAACCTCATTAGGAACAACATTCTGTCACTGTCTCCCACTGAAATTATTAGGTGAATCTGCCAGAGGGGAAAGAAATGCAACACTTTTCAATCTATCCCCTTTTGTGGCACCTACCACAGTGAACTAAACAAGCAGATAATACCACCAAATCTGCATAGAAACTACACAAATATTTTATTTTCCGATTCACTGCCCTCTTCTTCCTTTTAACTAGACCATACCATATAAACGTATTTAAAATCTAAAAGGAAAGTCATTTGAAAACATTCATCTAACTTTCACTGCCTATATCAGCTATGATTGGAAAGGAATGAAGCATAAATGACAAGTGGATTTTTGTAACAAAGATACATGAAAAGTTTATGCGGTAACAACAGCTATGTGGATAGACACAATGATGGGGCAATGCAGAGAGAAAAGGAAAGTAGGATGCTACGTAGTCATGCAGTCAAACAAAAATTAAATTCCAAAATTCTAAACATCTTGTGTACAATCTTTCTGAAGGTAAGTTTTGTTAAATTGTCTCCTATGAGTTGCTTTGTATTCTTATAATCTCTGGGCTCACCTTAGAGTAAAATAAATAAATAGCTACCAAAGAAGGAATAAAGGGGAAAAGTATAAAATAATTTGTTCAGATCTATAAATAATTCCTTATTTACTAGAATTGGAACACACTAATTTCATAACAATATTCAGATCAATAAATATGAAACTGTCAAACTGCGTCTAGGTGTTGTTTTCTCCACAACAGCCACTATGCACATTTGACAGAAATTTTAAACTACTTGGGATGTTACTGAATCTATTTTTAAAGTTTTTAAACCTTTCAGCTTTCATATTTAAAACTAATTTACTCTGGGCAAATCGCGCACTCTAAGGAAATTCAAGAACTCTAGTTTTAAAAAATGATTTTAAAAACAACTCAAGTACCCTTTCTTCTCAACTTCTCTGAGGCCAAGACACCACCTCCACCTATCCAGTCTTTGTTGCTAGATAAGAACACTTCTGATGGTGCTAGGCAACAGTCATGATGTGACAAACCCAACCAGACTTCAAAACTTTTTCCACAGAAAGATAAGGTAAACAAGATATACTTGGCACCACACCCATTTAAACGCACAAGCAGCCAGGAATGCTTTATTTCCCCTCTCCAGACCTCCAGCTGGTCAGGAAACAATGTCTCTACAATCAAGATAGAGATCTGGTCAGGGTGTTCAGGCATTCCTCACCTCCAGGCTGGCCTACAGCTCCATTCTCCAATGCCACCAAAGCCCGAATTGGAACATTTTGTTAGGGATCGGGCAATCGTCCAAATACCCGACTATCATCGCCCCAGTTCTTTTTGCAACCAGTCTGTTTTGGCTACTGAGCATGCTCCGATTTAAGAGAGGCGCCACATGGGACTTTTCAAAGCTCGGGCTCCAAACTCCAAGTAAAAACAGCAGCTGAAGGGAAGAGAGGAAAGCGGGGGGGCGGGGGGGGAGCCGGAATATGAAATTGAGTACTGATGCTGACGGGCAAGACCCGCGCGGGGCCTGATACGATGAAGGCAGACATACAGTGCCTGGCATTCTCCTTGCAGCACCGCCTAAGTGTACGTGAAGTAGAAAGAAATCTTTGCAATGGTGGAAACTGGCACGGCAAGTGGCAGACACCAAGTCTAACTACCAGGTGGGTGCAGCGACAGGTCACAAACACCCAGAGTGTGATTCCCACCGCGAAGTGTGGCTCCGTGTCTTTGAAACACACAGCGACGGCGGCACGGATTCCACAAGCCATCTGACCGACTGCTCCGCGGTGCAGCGGACCGGGCTGCTCGGCCCCGCACGGCCGCCCTATCGGGGGTGTGGGCTGAGGACGGTGCTCGGATGAGGGCGGACAAACCGCTCCTCGGGACGGAAGCGAGGCCGGGGACCCCCTCGAGGGCGTCCCGACGCCTCCCACCCCAGGCCGGGCGGCAGCGGCGGCGCTGCGACGAAGGCCAGCTCGGGGCGCCCCCGGCCGAGGCGAGCGCCCCGCAGCGCGCCCGCCCGCACCCCAGCAGGCCGGTACTCGGCCTGCCTCCCGCCCCGCAGGCCCGGCGAGGCCGGACGCCCCGCCTCGGCCCGCGGCCGGCCACGGGGGCCGGACAGCAGGCCGCGTGCGAGCGGAGCCTGCAGCCCGGGGCCCGCCGCCCGCGCGGCCCCGCACTCACTCACCCGCCGGCTGAGCGCAACTCTCCGGCGCCGTCGCTGCGCTGCCCCTCGGCGCAACTTTATTAGCAGCTCGACCGCGGGACACGCGCACGGGGCCCGCTCGCCCAGGACCCGGATGAGGGAGGGAAGGAGCGGGGAGGACGCCGCTGGGGCCTGCGCATGCGCGCGAGAGGCTGAGTGACCGCTGGGGGACGGAGGCAAGTCCGCCTTGCTGTGGCGATTGAAGGAAGCCTGCGCGCTTGGCTGTCCGCCGGCAAAGCCGGCTTCCGATCAGCCGGAGGCTTCCCCGGGGCAGTGGCCCGGCCCAGCAGTGGGAGTCAGCTGGCTCCCACCGAAACAATAGCCACACTTAAGTCTCCACTAACCAAATCAACCCACCTTATAATAAAATTAAGTAATTGCCCTCAATGAGGACAATTGGAGATTTTCTCGGCCATCTGTAAAGTGTAAATTAAAGCACCTTAAGATACAACTTTGCTACGTTTATTCATTTGGAATATAGATATAAATCTGAGTGAAGAGTGTTCCCTTTCTGTGACAATTTAGTAGCTGCAGAACGAATGTCTGAATATAGCACAGCTTCTTACTAGATGCAGCCCTGAAACACCTCGCACATGGAAGTCTTGGAGCCTCTGCTATCCCCCAACCCCTCCTGCAGTGCCTGACCTTTGAGTTCCCTGAAGTAGGAGTGTCTGTATTGGGAGATCGACCCCAGTAGTTGCTACCCACTCCATCCTGGACAGGTGAGGCCACTGAGGTGCTAAGAGGCCATCCATAGGCTGATATCCCTCCCCTCCATTCGTGGGACAAGAGCCTAACTGTCTTTTCTTAAACAGGCTCCTCAAAATCAATGCATTTCCCCTCCAAATTCCCAAAAGGGTCAGCCTTTCCCAGAATGTGGTAGTGGTACCATCTAAGGCACCCTGTTTGGAGAGCACTAGTAAAGAAAAACTTCTTAAATAATTTTGTTCTTATTTTTAAAGTTCAATACTGGTTTTCCAATATTCCACTATTGGCTTCCTGTACAAATAAATTGAAGAAAAAAGTCATTTTTGAATCCTCTCTCAGGGCTTAGTCCAATCAATGACCAAATCCTATTAACCCTACCTTTGACATATATCCCAAATCTCTCTACCTCTATGGCCACCTCCATGGCCTGAGCCAGGTCATCTCACCTGAGACACAAATAGGCAGCTGCTATTTTGCTCTACGCTCCAGAGGTTTCTTTCCACAGTGAAAAGACAAAATAAATGCTGCAGAAGTCCCTGCAGTAAGGGTGGCTGCCTCAAATGTGGACAGAGGACTGGCTGGGCAGTGTCGTGGGCCAGGGTGGGAAGCCAGGGAGTGCTTCCTCTGATCAAAGGCGGCAGCTGCCTGTTCCACTGCAGCCAACTGTCACCAGGAGGAAATATGGGAATAAGGGCTAATGTTGGCAGATCTTCTGATTTTTCAAAAACAGCTGGAAATCCGGATTTTAATGCAAATCTGGTTTATATGTTCAGCAATTTCTTTCATTCTGCCTTACTTTTTCTGTTTCTTAGACATTCAGGAGACCAATCCTGTACAAGCCAAGCAAAATCAACCCATGGTCCCGATTTAGCCTGCTGGCCATCACTTTGCAATCTCAGGTCTACATCTTAAACCTCTTTACTACATCATAAATTTTGTGAAAGTAAAGTCTGTGTACTTTACTTTCTCTTTGTTGCATTCACTGATTATTTGCTGTCAATTCAGAAGTTTCCAGCCCTTAGAAGGCACGTATTTCTGGAGCCTGCATGAGTTTGCAGCTCCCAGAAGTGCCCATAACCCTTCTTTGGAGGATGCCTTCTTTTTTTTTTTTTCAGAGCTGACGCTTGCACAGTGCATTGTTGAACATTATAAGACATAACAATTTGGTTTAAATATTTGGTACACTACAGCCTCTCCTCACCAAACAGCTAGTAAAATCCTTCCCAAAACAGTTTGCTGTCTTGCAGTCACTGCACATATGTAAGGAATGATTTGTAATTACAGGATCCCTTGCAACAATCACATTTGTGATCTCAAAGCTAAGTTTTGCTTCCTCAACTACAGGTACACATACTGATCAAATCAACCAGAGGTGCCAACCTCTCTGAGTTGCTATGGGGCTCGGCCTAGGTCTTGAATTGGAAGAGATAACATACAAGAAGGAATGAGAACTTTAACAGCACAGCAGATGCCTCCCAAAGGTCTGAGAAATTATCCTGACTCAAAGGCATAGGAGATGAGACAGACCACAAATATCTATAAAGTTGAAATGATATCAAACAGCAAATGAACAGGCCTACCAGACCCATAGGAATGGAGCATAGAAGTCCCTGTTTTGGTCAATCAAATGGGATCTAAAAACAACTGTAGGATAAGAGGATCTGAATAGACCTCCTATATAGTCAGTGGGGCATCAAAATAGACAAACGACATTTTCAGTTTAGCACTCAGCTGATCAAGATCAGATTGAAGCAGCTTCACTACTCAATTTTACTTTACTTGTGGAAAAACCTGTTTCTGGATAATTTAGGCCAGTCATTCTCAACCAAGAGTGACTGTGGCCCCCAGAGAACATTTGACAACATTTGAAAAAAATCTTGGTTGTCACATCTAGGAGGAAGGTGTTAGTGGCATCTGCTGGGTAGAAGCTAGAGGTGCTGCTAAACATTCTACAACACACAAGACAGCTTTCTTCCACCAAGAATGAGTGAGCCCAAAATCTCAATGGTGCTGAGGTCAAGAAACCTTGGTTTAAGCCCAAACTAGTTTTCCTTTTGTTGGGTTGAGGTTCAAGGAGAAAACGGGCCTTTCTTTTGAATTTTCCAGTAATCAGATTAATTACTTGTTTGGTGGAAAGGCCCTGCCTAAATGCCTAGTCCATGTCCTACTCTCATCTTGAATTTTCCAGATCCAAAAAAGGAAGTACTTTTCAGGAAAGATGGGACCATATATGGAGAAGGAAGAACTGGAATAACTAACTCAGTCTTTCCATATTTCTAAGTGTTTATTTTTAAACAGAGTCATTGAAAAAAATTGTTATTGGTTTCAGTATCCTTAATAAAAATCTCAGTTGACCTGATTTGCTAGAGCTCAGCAGATTCTCCCTAAATGACCAGTGTCCTCCCAGTAGAACTGGAAGAACGCACTCTCTGCAGGAGTTGCCCAGTGTAGAAGAATCCACGAATGGCCGCAGAGATACAGAAGGGCTCCTGGTAGCCACCTCAAAGACTGCTCACTTCCTCAGGCTTTCATGGCCAGTGGACATCAGAGGAAGGAATGCCTAAGTTTGCGTAACTTCTCTGGACAGTGTCCTGGAAACAATGACATCGCCCTCCCAAGTTCTGAAAATTCTGTGTATGTTCTTTAATGGACAGAATAGCCCCGCCCTCAATTCTTAGTATTGGATTGTATAGGAAACAGTGTAGAAGGCAGGGCTAATCTGAGAAAAGTTCTGGTAAGAGTGAGGTCCCAAAGAAATGACAGGCAAAGACAGATCTCATGATCTGAGCAAGAAAAACATCCTCATGTTCCCGTGGTCCAAAGAACCTTGGTGCTAGTCTTTAACGGAATGAGCCGAGGTTCTGTGCCAACCAGAGAATATACTAATGTGATTTCATCCAATATCGGAAAGGATTTTTTCCGTGAAAATTTGAGTGTTCTGATGAGAAATGATCCCTTAATAGTCCACAGACTCTTTATTTTCACAACTCAGAAGCTGAGAGCCCTGATGTGCAAAAAGGAGGAGTAAGAAAATGACAGCTGCCTCTGCTGGAAGCACAGGAATCTCGTGGCCACAGGCCCCCTGAAGCTTCAGGGATGTACTTCAGAGACTCCATGAGCCCCCTGGAATGAATATGTGCATTTTTGTGTATATACCTATGCACACATTGTCTGCAAAAAGTCCACAGCTTGCATCAGATTTCCAAAAGGTTTCCTGACCACCAAATGTTTGCAGATGTTTGAAGCAGTGGTTACTTAACTTGTGGTATAAATTTAATGTGTCCATTTTAAGTTATCTTCTCTCCTCTCTTTTAGAGTAACATAATTGGGAGATTTCTCTCTAGGGAGGGCTGCTTGATGTAGAGTATAGGAACCTGGCTTGCCTGTCTCCAGCCATCTGCTACATTAAAGAAGGCCTCCTATGGCTGGAATCCAAAACACAAAATTAAAAGGGTTGCTTGCACCCAGAGTTGTAAAACAAAGAGGCTTTCTAAAGCAGGGCTTGGAGTGAACACTCATTTCTTCCTGACTTAAACAGCATCTGTTCCTCCCCTCCTGATGGCAAACACCCTCCAAGTTAACTCAACTGACCTCCACAGTTCCATATTCTCGGTTTTCATCCTCAGAAACATAGTCTCAGATGAGCCAAATCACATGTGTCCTCTGCCACAGATCCAGGGCAGCAGGTGAAAATCTGGGAGTGTCATGAAACTGAGGAGAGGGAAAGAGACAAATCCACATTCTCTAGGATGCCCTTTTACTGCATAAAACCTTAGTGGTGAGAATTTGGAAGCCAGACTTCCTGGTCTGAGCACAGACTGTCTCACTTACTACCTGTGTGACCTTGCACAAGTTCCTTAGTCGATTTGTACCCCAGTCCCCTCATCCATAAAATGGTAGCAGTAATATCAACTTAGTAGAATTATTAGAATTAAATGAAAAGAAACTTGTTAGGCACCTGCCTAGCATATAGTAATGCAATACAAGTGTTTGCTTTAAAAACACATATTTTCACTGTGATATGCCAGCAGTTTCTAAAATGTCCTTGCAAATCCATTTGTTACACAAAATGTGTGTTCATTTTTCCTGACAGTAGACCCTCTTCAGTAATCTCATTCACCCTCAAGCCCCTGGTACTCTCTGTTGCAGACAATTTGCAAATTTCTGTTTCCATCTTGGACTTGACTAATGAATTCTAGGCCCTTAAACTACCCTCTGATGTTTCTATGGGACTGCAGTAGTTGCGCATTTTTGTATGCCTCCCATACCCCCCAATCCCCTTTCTACTGCTTCCACTGTGGTACCTTTCCTCTTCTTATTAAGCACAGTACCAGACACCCAACCCTAGACATGGGCACTTAACCCAGGAGGGTTACCATAGTTCCCTACTAGGCAGGTCACCAGGTCTGGTTCACAGATGGGCATATGACCCAAGCAAAGCACCATGTATCATCTCTTAGATTGCTGTATGGATGTTGAGAAAGAGAGAAGTCCTTCTTACAGAAACTGCTAAGCTAAGGGTGATTCTGAGGCTGCCAGGAGCCACCTAGCCATTTTGTAAAGGAAATGAAGCCAAAATTAAGAAGCAGAGCTGAGATACAAAGAAGAAACCCTGACAAAAAAATCCCTTGATCAGCTGTGCCTGAAGCTCTAAAAATCATCCTTAGACTTCCCAATTACATTAATGTATACATCCTACTTTTGGTTAAGCTAGTAATGCTTTACCACTTGTCACATCTGTCCTTGGCAGTTTCAGTGGGTTTATTGGGTCCAATCTGAACTCCTGGCATTTGCCATTCTTCATCTGCAGCGTGATGCTACTCCAGTCTTCCCTGTATCAATAAATGGCAGCTCCATCCACATAGTTGCTCATACCTGTTAGTCCTCTGTGGTAGACTGGATTATTGTCCTGAATCTTTGCTCCATTCCTGGAATTATATACCCACATCCCCTGCCATGTGACTTTTCAGTACTTTTCCCTAGAGAAGGTGGAGTATGTTTCTTTGCCCATTTGATGTTGACTTTGGCCATTAGACATGACATGAGCATAATCTTTAGATATGCTTCATGGCTTCACTTGGTATTTTGTGCTTTTGCCATCTGCCGTTTGAAGACCAGGTAGCCATTGGTCCACAGAGCTGATCCCACCCTACAGCCTGGAGCCGAGCCCAACAGACCTGCAGCCTGAAACCCAGGAACCCAAGCTGATTCAGATTCACACGCGGGAAAAATTAATGTTGTTGTTGTGCATTGCTGAGATTCCAGATTGTTTACCGTGCAGCAATAGCCAACTGAAACATTCTTCACTTCATGCCCATCCCTTACCTTGTTTATTTATTGGCTTATTGCCCTTGTTCAATAATATGACAAATATTAATGTATCAAGCGCATTCTGGGCATTAGAGAAAAGGCATTAAATAAAACAGACAAAAATCCCAACTTCAGTAAATAGGTAATGTGCTGGGATGAGGAGGAGCAGTGACTATTGTTCTGATGGAATTAGTCAGGGTTCAATAGAGTTGCTTTTCCACTTCCAATCCAGGTGCAGGTTTTACCAGCTCTCCCATGAAACCGTATCTTAAGTGTATCTGCTTCCCCCCATGCCTACTCTCCGCAGACAGAGGGCCCAGGTGCCCGTCCATTATCATTTCTCACCTAGACTATCTTCGGCATCCACTCAGCTTTGCTCTAATCCCTTGATCACCTGACAGCTTTTACATGTTGACCATGTAAATGAGGTCACCGTCACTCTTGAATGAAGGCCCTTCAAGGTGTTCAAGGTCTTTCTATTGCATTTAGGATAAAATCCAAACTACTGTGTTCCTGCCCTGAGTGTGATAAGGTCCCCACCACTGCCAGCATTCTCCCATGTGCCTCACCCATGCTGAACCTTTCTGTTCCTCACATGCCACCAGCTCTTCCCCAACTGAGCACTTTGTACTGCTTCTCACTTCCCACGTGTGAACTTCTGAAATGCTTCGCCTACCACTCTGCACATGGCACACTCGTGCTCATCAATTCTGGGTCTCAGCGTAAAAGTTTACTTGCTCACAAAAGCCTTCCCTCCTTCCCTGGCCACCTCTGCTCCACCTATCCCTCTACCCCAACCAGACTGGGTCCCTCCTAATGCACTCCCAAAGCAGCCAGCTCCTTCCTCTTGGGACTCTGTTCTCACATGTCATGACTTGATCAAAGTCTATATACACTGGAATTAAGCTCCTCTTCACAGCTGAATCCTCAGCACTTAGATCAGGGCCTGGAGTATTGCAGGCCCACAAAACAGTCGTTGAATTTTCTGCCTGAACTTTGGTTTTATGTTTGCTTCTAGTAAAATCACTTTGTTTCCATTTAATTTTTTTAAAGGTCCTGATCAACTTTTCATATGTAATAGGGTGTCATTCCCCCAATCTCCCAAGCGGAAGCTCAGCCCTTAGATTTAGCATTCATTCAACTTAAATATTGAAGCACTACCTTCTATGCACCTGGCATAATGCAGGTACTGAGACTGCAAAGGCGAGCGGTACCTCCTTTCCCCTGGTGAAGTGAACAATCTCCTAGAGGGTGTTTGCTTGTCTTCTGTCATCAAGATCCCTAATGCTTGATGGAACACTCAGAGACTAGAAGATCAAAATCTGACATTTCAGAGCTGTAAGCTCAAGTATTCTCAGTGGAAGAGACTGTACCTTTGGGAAGCCCCTTGGTTTGTAAAAAGAACCCACACTTAATAGACCGTTCAATTATGAAAATGTAACAAAGACCAATTTCTAAACTGGAGTTTTTAGCACTAAAGGGTTAAACTATTCATTAGGGTCATTTGAAAGGTTGTTGTAGGCACAGCTGCATCTCTCTAGACTACATTTCCTGAAATGTTGTACTCCTGAGTATAGATTTTTAAAAAAACAGCTTTATAGGTTTTATAAAAATAATGTTTGTTTATTGGAAAAATTCAAATTAAAGAGAAAAGGCAAAAAATAAAAAAGAGTAGAAATTACTTGAAATCACACAAATGGAAATAACCACAGTTAATAAGTTGATGTAACATCTTGCCAGACATTTCTAAATGTGTATAAATAGCTAAGATTGATTAAGCATGTACTTTCTGCTAAGTATAGAACAATGTACTTTATATATTTATTACTTGCCAGAGTAATTTTACAATGGCGTTACTATTACTAACATTATGATCCTCCTTTTTTCTAAATGGAGCCAGTGAGGCCCAAGTCTTCAAGGAACTAAACTGCTGTGAATGTGTACAGTTCTCCAGCCTGCTTAGGTTTATAACTCCCAGAGATGTTTCTAACTGCAGTGGAAGGTGTCTTCTTTTAAGAGCTGGTGTTTATAAAATGCTTTGCTGACCATTGAAGGATATGATAGAATTTGGTTGAACTGTTTTGTATGCTAGGCCCATTCCTTACTCTGTGCATTCTATAAAGTCTCGTGTTCTCTGCTCTCCACACACTAGGCCCTTCCAACCTCTCCCACCACCCCTCTACAGCCCTCCTCCACCCTGTCATTAAACTGGTCTCTGCTATCCCCACACTCCCCCCTCCCAACTTGCCATCACATTCTATCAGTACACCTTTGCTTTCACAGTCACCTCTGTAGAAAATTTCCCCTTCTGCAGCCTGTCCTATCTTTCCTTTCCTTGAATTCCTCCTTCACAAGCCCTGTCTGAAACTGAAACTTCTTTTCCTGATGCTTAGAATTATGAGAGGAGCATAAGGAAAAGAGATAGGTAGTGCAGGGATGGAGAGAGAGGTAAGGGGTTTCAAAGCCATTTCACAGGTAAAGAAATGGAGGCTCAGAGAAGTGAAGTCAATTCCCAAGTGTGTAAGGTCAATGATGGAGCTAGAATTCAAATCTGGTTGAGTCTGACACCCAAAATCCTGCTCTAACCACTATGCACACTGACTGTTCTGACTCACTCTCACTGAGACATTCTAAACTTCTGCACCCCAACAACACGGTTCTTGTGAATCTAGTGATAATAGTCAGGGGACCACAATACTCTGTGAACTGAGACAGAAGAACAACAGGTTACTAAGTAGGAGAATGAATGAATGGATGAATGAATAAATAAATGTGTCAATGTACACAACTGCAATTTCTAAGTCGTATTTGTGTCATTTGGTGATGGTGAAGTCATGCAGAGCAAGGAAGCCATAAAACCGTATTTATTCTAACAGTCAGGTAAGGGTCCCGAGCAAGCTCAAAAGGCCCTGAGTGAATGGAATTACTGTTCCAACATGTTTATCTTGAAGTGTCGTGAAACCTACTAATTCTATTTGTATAATGACTAATGCCTCTGTGGATGTATCATTTACAATATGATGGCATTACTAATGTGCCACATTAAAGGTGATTTGAACTGATGAATCAAATCAGTTAAGCTCCTCTAACTCAACTTTGGCTGCCCAAGTCGTGCGCTATAATGTTTCCATTGCAGAGAGGAGCTGTGCTAAGCAGTCCAGGGGTGTTGATCTCATCTGTGTTGCTTTCACAAACCTGTTTTTGTAAGAGCGCTATCGCACTATGCACTCAAAAACAGAGTTCAAACATTTTAAAAATGAGGTAAGAAGTCAACGAAGTCGTTTTCCCTAGATGTGTCATAGATGGAGTAGTAGGAGGCCTCTACCAGGTCATTCTGCCAAAAATGAAAATTTATGTGACATCTGAGCTCCAGTGTGGTCCTGGTATGATGCCTCTTAGGTCAGAACAAAAAACATCTGTGGACTGTTCTGGCTTTCAGGACCACAGGAAAGAAATCTAGTATTTCTCTTGTAGGTTAAGATATTTACTTTATTTGTTTCTGATTGCTGGATGAGTTTCTTATTTACCAGACACCTCATGCTAAAGATACTGTCTCATACATTCCTCTGTCTAGTCACTAAAAATAAGGATATTCAGTGATAAAGGTATCAGCTGAAAAGAACACCTTTCTCCTTGAACCTCCCTCCCTATCTCTTCCTTCAGTCAGTTCTCTATTCTGATCTCTGGCCTCATGACTGAAACCAGCTTCCTGATTCACTTATTCAATCAACAAACCTTACTGAGAGCTTGCTATGAGCCAGGCCTTGGGCTACACACTGGGAATGCCTTATAGAGTGCAAAAACATGCAGGGCCCCTGCTCCCTTGGAATGCAATCAAATCGGGAAGGCAGACATTTACGTTACGCTTCACCTCTGCTCTGCCTGAGATGAACCCCAGACATCCTCTTTCTTCTTTAGATTCACATTGGCTGAGCTAAACTTTTGAAATTGCAAACGTTTATTTCCTCCCTCTACTGATCCCATCATCACGTGCCTCGAATTCATTTTTGAGGTTTACAACCAACCTCATAAACAGACTCATGCCTTGCTTGCTTTTGTTGTTTCTGTAACACCGACAGCCAAAACCAAATTGGAGTAACTAGAGGCACCGGACACCCAAGCACCTACCCCTGCATTGACTTCCGCAGGATTCAGCGCCTGGGGTGCTGGTGACTACCACTGGTTCACAAACAGGCCATGTCTTAACCTAGCTGTGCTTTTTCATCTTAAACACTCAACCTAGTTTTAAAACTACTAGGATGCCATGAACAAACGCCCCACACCAACAGGAGCATATCAGGAAAACAGGCAGGAGACACAGATTTTTGGGCTGAGTGGCTTCTAGTTGCTGCCTTTAGAGAGAGACTCTTCACCTTACAGAGGAACCGAAGACGTCCTTTCCTTTTTTTTCCCTGCACAGCACACAATGAGGACAAACACACACCAAGAACTGTATTCCTCCTCCACGCACCTAAATTGTTCTTACTCCTTAAAATTGAAAGAAAGGGATGAACGTGAGCTCCCAGCTGCAGTGAGGCATGGCAGTGACCATGAATCACTCTGGTCCCAAGGCTGCCAAGGTTGGATTGTCCTGCAGGCTTCTAGAACAATAGTTCAGGGTGTGGTTGGGGGGTTCAGCCAGCCCTAGAGTGACCCTGCTCTTTTTTTTTTTTTTTCCACTTTTCAGGAATTCCTGGTAGTTAGGCTTCTCAAGAGAAATTCCCAAGCTCGCCACCACCCAAAATGAATTCCCCTGGGTAGAATTTCATGCCAAGCCTCCTCAAAAAGTGTTGGCTTCTCTTATGCCCAGCTCATATTCAGTGTGGCAGGGATGCCAGTCTTCATCTAGGCAATTGTGGCCAGACCTATAGGGCTGCTTCCATTCAAACCACATGACAGAAGCCAAATCCACTTCTCCACGAATGGAGTGGCTCAAGTGGCTTTCCTGACAAGGTTGCTGAGAGTATGGCAGAAACCCGGGGCTTCTTGGACTCCACCACTGCCAGCCCAGCACACAGAGTGAGGGCCAGGGGATCTGCCTTGTATGGACGGCTTCCCCATGCAAGTCATCCATTGATCCCTCATCCCTCCGAGCAGTCATCACACCTGTACAATAGCCTGCTATGTAACAGGCTTTGGGACAGATTCCAGACATGGTGGTGAGCAAAAACAGCCAGTCCCTGCACACACGGATTGTGTGATCTAGTAGGAGAGAGGTATGAATCAGCTAAGCACACTTCTATGAACAGGAACATGGGCCAATGAGCATATAGAGGGGGAGGGACAGCTGTTGTGACAGAGATGCTTGAGCTCAGATCTGAGGGTGAGCAGGAGTTAAGTCAACGTGGATGACATTTGAGTGGGGCTGAGGGTGGGCTAGCCTTCTAGGTAGAGGAGGGAATAACCTGTGCAAAGACCCCAGGGACAGAGGGAACAGGGTGGTGACAATGAGGAACTGAGGGAAGACCAGAGATGGGCGGAGAAAGAGAGCGGGGCTGGGCCCGGAGAGGTGGGCTGGGCGAGCGGAGCCTGGTAGGCCACGGCTGGCATTCTGATATCGTGCTAACTGTGTGGCACATGTCAGCACCGGGACTCAGGCAGCTGCCTTCCGAGTGAGGGGAGAGGCTGACGGTATCAGAGAAAAGACGGGGTACGCAGGGGAAGGTACCGATAGGAAGGCAGGGTTACTCAAAGGACAAGCTCTCTTTCAGCATCTCAGGAGCACCATCACATCTCCCCTGTGACTTTTACCCGAGACCAGCCCAGGACCAGTGGGCCACTCCACACCCACTCCAGACTGCACTCCTGAGGCCTTGCGCCACTTTTCTGTTGTGCAGTGACCCTGTAACCAGAGGAACTAGGGTCCCACCCAACTACCTAGGTGATGATAGGAAGGGCAGGAGTGACCTGGAAATCAGAGGAGCTGGGAAGGGATATCTGGAGCCAACAGGTCCCATGGGAGACTGAGCCCCACATGCTTTCACCTTTCCAGAGGGTGTCAAATGTCACTTCCTCCTGGGGTGGGGAGCAGGGCACTCTTCCATGACTCCTAGATGACAAAACATCCTGGAGGATCTGTGGGCAGACTCACTGTGTCTGTAGGGAAGGGGGAGGGACATGTCCATCCAATTCTTTGCCGTGGTGCCTGGAATGCAGCAGTGCATAGCAGACCCACAGTGAGCATTTGTTAATCAAATTCTAATGCAAAACATACAAAAAGCGATTTAATTTTTCCCTTATTACCTTGAGGGGAATCTCTGGGAGGACCACTCCAAACTAACAAGGTAAAAAAAAACTTTTCTTGTCCTCTGAGTTGGAGCAGGGTGAGTTTAAATGTTTTAAATGGGTAGAGAAGTCTTAGATTAAACGGGGCTCCTGTACACTTTGCTCTCATTCTTTTGTTTGTTTGTTTGTTTGTTTTATTGTGGAGACTTCATTTATTTTGCCTAGGTCAGTATTCTAGTAAAGGTTGGAGCCCAGATAAGTTTTTAGTGTGTCTTGAACCTTCAGTGTGTGTGTGTGCGTGTGTTGGATGGGTGGAGTATGAGCAGTTGTCCCCTCCTGCAGAGTGACCTAGGAAGGAAGGCCTTGGGTCTGGCTGGCCGGTCAGGAGTCAACAATTGGTTCAAGGCCTTAGGGTGAATTCTGTAGATGTTTCCCTTATGAAAATGCTGGAAGTAGCACTTCACTCATCTCCGAACCTGAAAAATTCTAGTTTGAGGACCCTAGGTTAAATGACCAGAGAGGAAGGTTCTTATTAATAGGCTGTCCCCAAAAGAGAAAAGGAAAGTGCCCACTCACTTGCTGTTTGCCTGCAGCCAGGTCCTGGGGACCGGTCCCAGGATGAGGCCAGGCTTCCTATGCACCCCCCACCCCTGGTGTGCAGAAGAAGGACTGGGGTGCCCTACCAGCCCATGGGTTTCTAGCTTACCTGGAAGCCCAGGCTCTCTCCCTGTCTTTGCAGGGCAGAGCCCTGGTGCTGTACACAGAGCTCTGTGCATTTTGCACAGGTAGATTTTTCTGGTAAGAATCCTTATCCCATTCCAAACATTTGTGGTCTCCAAGAATCTAAGAACCTCTTGTCTTCCTAGAGTGAATTCTTTACATTTTATCTCATCTTCCAGAAGCCCAGATAAGCATGGCCTTCTGCCTGTCTGATCACCTTAGTACCCCATAAAGACAGCCTGCACACAGTGGCCCACTGAATCCATGCATCCTGTGGCATTGGAAGGTGGCTCTCCCTGGGAGGTATTTTGCAGCAGGACTCACAGTGAGGCACTTTCTAGCCCCAGGCCAGGCCTTCTGCCCTGTGCACTCCTCAGGCCAAAGAACTCCAAGGTTCTAGTTACAAGAGGGCATCTTCAGATGCAACACCCTTCCTGGTCCCGGGCAGCACTTTGGATCTCATTTCTGATGGGAGCTTGGCCACCCAGGAAGATGCAGAGAGAAAGGGAACAGGGCATGAATGGGCAATAGAGGGCCCTGGGTTGGGAGAGAGTCCTTCGCATCCCACCCCCAGACTCCCCATTGCTTGCAGCCTTTAGCTTTCGGGTGTCTGGTCAGAGGGGTCTTGGGATTTGATCTGGGACACAGAAAATAAAATGGCTGAGAGGAGTGTCAGGCCAAGAAGGAGAACCCTGGGAGGAAAGAGGAGGCTTGGGACTCAAGACATGAGCATGAGGAGGATTCGGTGTGGTGAGGAGGCGGCTGGAGGCTGGGTTGGGGGTCCCAGGGAGGTGACGTGCGGAACAACCAGACGGAAAGGAGCTGGGGTCTGCGAGGGGAGAGGGAGCATGGGTTACCCGGCAGAGACAACTCCGGGCTGGAGCTGGAAGCTCTCTGGGTCCAAGAGGGAAAGAGCCTGTGAGTCTGAGCCTGTAAGCAATGGCCTGTGCTTCCTGAGGAAGGAAGAAGGCCCAGGAACCCGGACAAGGAGCGCGTGGCGTTGAATCGGACAGTCTGGCATTTTTGAATCCTGTCCACTGAAAAGGATACAGATTAAACTAGACGGTCAATTGCATGTGCTTAGCACGTTCATCTGAGATCCTCTTCATCTTAATTTCTCTTTGTTTCTTAATTAGCACGCACTTGAGTCCATTCAACTCTTGAGTTTCTCTCTCAATATAGGATTTAATAGTGGGGAAAGAAAGAGAGCCAACCCTGTGAGGAATCCTTTGGTCCTGACAAGTTCAACCTCCATCTGTTTCCAAATAAGTCATTCAGACATTTCTTTTCTCTTCCTCACTGTCCCCTTCTCACCCCTGTCCACTTCTCTCCATCTTTCCTGCCGCCCCCTCAGCTCCCAGCTTTAACCTCTCTGTCTGGAGGGTCTATAAAGTGTTCACCCCCTCACCCCATCCACCCTGTCCACTCCTACCGGCCTCTCAGATCTCAGCATCACTTCCTTAAGAGAGCCCTTCCTGACCCTCCCAGGCTAGGGTGGTTCCTTTGTTCTAGGTTTCCATGGAACTTGTTTCATTTTTCAGAGTACATATGTCCCTGTGCTATTACATACTCAACAGAATGGCAGTTATTTGATTGAAGTTCATCTTCCTCATTAGAGTGTAAGTCCTATGAAGTTAGGCATGTATGTTGATGTTCACCTGTGCGTCCCAGGAAGCCAGACCGGGCTTGGTCCGCAGGAGGTGCTGACCTGTAACTCAACACACACCCATTATTGACAGAAGTAAAAGCTCTGGAAACCCACAGAATGAGCTGAATGCTTTTTTTCCATGGAGTGGCTTTTTATATATTCAGGGGGTAGTTCCCATGACCAGCTGTAAATCTTCTCAATGTCAAAAAGCCTCTCAGGTGAGAGTCCTGGACTTGCCTTAGAAATAACATTAAAATGGTATAAGTGCACAGATGAGGCCGAATGAATGAGATCAAAGACTTCCAGGCCGTGCCAGCTGGTTGATAGGTCCAGCTGACTTTACTGAATGGACAGCGGCATGAGTTCTGCTCCTCACACTCAGCAGGTTGTGGTTCTAGAGCTGTCAGTGAAGCTTTGCTGGGGAGGAGAGCTCCCTGCAGTGACTACCAGCCCATCAGGAGAATCGACAAAACAGCGCCTGCCCAGCCGTCGGGTTCCCAGAACTGCAGGGCCGCAGGGTGTGGTCAGACTTTTCTGGTCCAGCTCACATGGAACCAAAATTCTAAGAATTAGAGTGTCATAACAGGAAACATGAAAGGTTTCCTGCAGCCTCTAGAAGGAAGAGCAGAGGGAGGACCTGCAGTGAGGAGTCCCCGCCTGAGAGGGGGATCGGGGCCCTACAGAAGCCCTCCCTCCCCACTGGCCCAGACCCAGACCTGCTCCCAAGGGCTGCCAGCCCCGACCATGTCCCTTTGTGCTCCAGCTCCACAGGAGGAAAAGGAAAGGGCTGTCCCTGCATCCAGGCAGCCAGACCCACTGGTGTTTGCTGGCCTCCATGGGGGACAGACCCTTGAGCTTCCTGTGCTCCAGGTCCAGCAGAACTTGACCACTGCCTGCCAAAGACCCCACAAAAGAGTTCAAATCAAACCACCTCTCTAGATCCCTGAAACTGGGTTCCAACCTAGATGAATGCCGCGAAGGCCAAGAACATAGCTTCAGCCCCTTGGAGGTATTTACCCTCAGGTTTGTTCATGTGCATTTCCTTAATCGTCATCTTCACTGGTTTTTAAAAATTCAACATTAATACACCCTTAGCACGAAGAAGTCAGGCATTATAGAAAGAAATAATGTGGGAAGGGCAATTCTCCTGTATTTTCCCACCCCGCTTCGAGGTAACTAGTAATAGTTCCATATCTGTTCATCCAGATCTTGTTTCTGTGCATATACTAATGAAAGAGATTTCACTACATTTAATATTTTGCAACCTACCTTTTCTACTTCATATATATTTGGAACTTTTCCATGCCACTGCAGTCTATATACTAAATCATTCCAATATTTTAACAGCTCTTAGAAATGGATTTTTCATGGTATTATTTTTTTTCTGCAATTACAAACCTGGTTTGGTGAGTGTCCTTGCATCTTTGTGCACTTGGATGGGCACGTGGGTTGTTTCTGGTTCCTTTCTGTGATTGGCATGTTGTGGTCAACAGGTCTGTGCCTCTGCCTCTGTGCATGTGTGCGCATGATTCTGTGGGACAGCTTTCTCCAAGTTAAAGCTGGGTCAAAGGGCAGGTGCATCTTTAGTTTTGAAAAATATTGCCAAATTGTGCTCTAAAAAGATGTGCCAGTTTTCACTCCTTCTGGCAGTGTGTGAATCACTCAGTTGTACTTTAATGTTGTCCTTGGCTTTGCTGAAGGCTGTGTAAGACCCAGCCCCATGGACTTTGTCCCTGCTCTTGCCAAGGGATTTATGATCAGCACAGTATGCGGGACATCACTCAGCCCCTGCCATAAGGTCCTACTTGAATTTGCACAGTAGTAATGAGGTGGTCCAAGGAAACTTCTGAGAGGCCTAATAGGCAGAATGGAGGTGGACAGCCAGGTGACACCTGTGTCCTCTGTCTTAGCCAAGGAGCATACCAGTTTTCTTCATATTCTGCATACCTCACTCCACACACACATCACATTTCCCAGTTTCCTGTGCTCTGGGCTCCATCACTGTCCATAAATGGGCCATTGCTCACTGGAGATTGCATTACACCCCTGCTTGGCCCTGCAGGTGGACAGGCATGCCATGAGCACACAGTGCAGTGTGACTGTCAGGTTCTGGAATGAAATGGCATCTCAATTGGTTAGATCGCATCTGTGTTGTGAACGATCTTGTGTTTAAAATTTTCCATGGCTCTGTCTACTCAGCCTGCCCCTCTTTGTGTGATGCATGGCTGCTGTGGGAAGAATTGAGTGTTTGATCCATGTGGTCAGAAATGATTAGAAAAAGAAGCAAAGCACAAGCCCGAACTGGACCTCTGGCTGTAAGCTTGGGTTAGTCACTGTAAGACAAGGCAGCCCTGAAAATAACAACTCATCAAATAATAGTTAACATTTTTTTCAGTGCTTACCATGTATCAGCTGCCATTCTAAATACATTTGTTTTTTCCATATATATGTAATTCTTTCATCAATCTCTTGAGGTATGAATTGTTATTTTCTGAGTCTAGCCTGAGTTAATAAGGCAGTCTGACCCCCAAGCCCACTCTGCTGAGCTCTCTTGTTTGCACATCCTTTATTTTATAGAGCATTCCAAGTGTATCATCTCATTTGATGTTCAAACAAAGCAATGCTGGGAGGTTGGGAGGACAGGTACTAATGCGCCTATCTGACAGGTGGGGAAACTGAGGCCTAGAGACATGCCTTGTCACAAGGCCCATCCCCACAGCAGTGATGGGGCTGGAATGCAAAGCAAGGCCCTTGGCTTTGGGGTTTTTCACATGAGGCCCAGTTGAACATCTGTCCTTGGCCTCCGGTCTTTCCTCAAAGCACAGGGTTTTCTCGAGGCTTGAGCACTGGGCGCTGAGCCATCACAGGAGGCTCCCAGCCAGGTAACAGGATCTGTAGACAAGCTTGGTTCCTGCCCGCAGCCTGGTATTCCGCAGGCAATTATTTTCAGACACCATTGACATCTTGGTTGGCTAGAAAGCCTGGCTCTCACCCGCTGCCTAGGAATTGAACTGCTCCTTGGCCCGTGGGTTTATGAGTGTCAGCTGCTTTTTCTCATTACCACTTTCAATTAACTCATTGTTCTGAGCCCAAGCTAACAGGCCCCCCTTTTGGGATTCATTTACATTAATGTTGGGGCCCTGGTTTCTTTCTTTCTTTCTTTTTTAGAAGAAAAATTCAGGTTTTGTGAAGTGAACAATTAGAAACATCAGGAATAGAGTTCCTGGTTGTGGGCCCAGGACAGAAGGGCCACACATTTCCCACAGTGATGCTGCCAGGATGAGGTACCCTGGCCACTTAGACAAATTAAACACATCCTTCAAGGCCCACATCAGGCTGCAGGAAAAAGATGCAGGTGGGTGAGGAGGAAAAGTGATACAGGGCTTGCTGAAGAAGATGCCCGGCCATCCTGTTGGGACCCACTCCCCAAGGACACATTTATAGTCTTCCATTCCAGAAGGAAGAATGCTGGAAGAGGACTGAAGTTTATTAAACATCTACTACGTGCTCAGTGTGGTAGCCCTCACTTCACGTAATTCCTGTGGGCACTCTATTAAGTAAGAACTACAATCTCCCTTTTATATGTAAGGAAACCAAGGCACAGAGAGGGGCAGTGACCTGACCAAATTCACACATCCAGGAATAGCAAAATGGGGATTTATACCAGTAAACACAGCCACCTGTCGGGGGGAAGTGAGGGGCTGTGGGAGGGACACAGGACTTTGTGTAGTGGAGTGATAATTCTTTAAAATCCCATTTTAAAGTTTTCCTGGGATGACCCACCAACTTTTCATGCATTTCTCTGGGAAATACTTGCTCCTTATTGCCTATCGATGGTCCGAGAGAGCTGACTTGAAAACCAGTCTTTTCTGGGTATGTTTCCTTGCTTTCGTTTTTGTTTTTTTAATAAAAGGCCTCTGTTTCTCCTCTCCCTCCAGGTGTTTATTGGATCATTGCTGCTGCTGTGTGGCTGGAGGCTGTAGATCACGGTGACCCAGCCAAGCATCCCAAGAGCAGAAGGACAGGAGGCAGAGAGTAGGCAGGTCGAGCCCAAACCTGTGGTCGCCACCATGCTCTTTCAGAAACGCGTCAGGGCAGGCAGGAACAGACCCTTGAGCTGGGATGCTCCACTCCACAGCCATTCAAGGGGCCTGTGGCAAGCGCTTCCCCCCTAGACAGAGCTGCAGCTCCTCTACTCAGTACAAAAGGATCTTGATGAGCTTGTGTTCTGAGGTCCCAGCTCCAGCGTCCACTGCTTTGTGACACAGTCTGGCTCTCTCATTCTGGCAGCTGAGAAAGCTGCCTTATCTATTATTTTTTCACACCCAAATACTTTGATGGTAACAGAAATATGTGCTTTCCTTTATGTGTTATTTTAAGTCGTGAATTTCTTTAATTGTCTGTCTTTGATCAAGGCCATCTATTCTTTATTGGATCTGAATTTAGTGATAATCTAAGCGAATTTAAGAGCTAAACAGCCACCCTACCAGCCCCACCCCCTCCCACAGCCACCACTCTGCTACTGAATAGGGCTTATAAATCCCCAGCACGTTTGGAGGCTACCTTTTGTTTGTCCTCTGGAGGGTGTTCCTGTGCATGAGCGAAGGGAGTCGGAGCGTGAAGAAACTGGAAGATCTAGCAGAGGGGAAAGGCCGGAAGTTTACAGGGAAAATGGCGAATCCTTGCCAACGGGGTGAAAAAGTCAGACATCTGGTTGCTGGTTGTGTTTCCTGCTGAAGTTCAGGGCAAAAGGTCCCCTACAAGTCTGGGTCTGGGCGGGCAGAGAAGAGAGGGGGTCGGAGGGTAGATGGGAGACTCAAATCCTGCAGCTGGGGGAGTGGGGAGGGACAAGCAAACACAAACATTCCTGTATTTTTTTTTTTCCAGCTCAAATCTTCTTCCAAGAGTGGGAAGAGGATTTGGCAAAATATTCAAAGCGATCCAGCTTCCGGGGAGTGAGCAGTATCTAAGAGGCCCCCCTAGAGGTTCTCGCTTGGCTCGGCTCCACGTGCTCGCAGGAGGGGCCCACGGCTGTGGTCCAAAGTCCTACCAGATAACGAGCTGGGAGTTAACCTGGAATTCTTCATGAACAGGGCAAATTAGGGAGAAGGAAAATAACCAGATACCCGGATGCTTTGTGTGTGCCCCTGACTGCAATAATCCCTTCCATTGTAACAGTCTGGGCTTTGTTCTTTTACAAAGGACAATGTCCTACATCTGATTCCCATCATCCCAGCCTGGTGAGGAATGAGGGGGTCAGGCCTGGAATATTATCCCCATTTCACAGAAAAAATGACTCAGAAAAAAGAAGTGGTTGGACCCACATCACAAAGCCTCATGAGGCCCTCATTAGGCCTCTGGGCTTAGATTTGCCCTTGCCTCCCCCCTCCCCCTACCCCCCCACCTTCTGGGCCCAGGGACTGTGAAGCCTGAGCCCTGGGTGTGGGCACTTGTCCCTTTCTGTCCAAATAGCTGCTTCTGGGCCACATTGTGTAAAACCAACTCTTTGAAGCTGAGAACTCCCGAGGCATTTGGTAGTGATGGCTGGTCCAGTGCCTAGTTGTATCATAACCAACCAACCCAACTTTAAATTCAGTTTTCCTTGAAATGAGTTTCAGTGGTCGATAGCTCTTAATTTATGTTAACAGTGACTGGATCCACACTACACAATTCTTTCAACCTTTACATGTTTCAACATTTTCACATTTTCATAATACAATATCAGCGGAAGTCATTTTTATTTTATGTCTGAGACTTCAAATAAAAGTGATGAGCTGGCCTTCTTTCCATCCCTCCTTCCATTCATCACGCAACCAGTGCCGGTTGAGCCCTGTGCCTGGTGCAGGGGATACGGCAAGCACACCGGGCAGGTGTGGGCTGTGACTTTGCAATAGGCAGACCAACAATACACAAACAACGTTTGAAAATAGAATGATATCTTTTCTTCAGTGCCTAAAAGCAAAGAAAGGTGCTATGAGGGCAAAAGTTAACAGAAAGACCTGCATTCAAGATGGGGAAGGAGGCCAGGAGGAAGAACACGATAAGCCAAGAAAGCACAACAGCAAAGGCCCCGACAGGCAGGATGCGAAGGGGCCTGGGGACTCAAACCAGGGTGGCGGGAGGTCCTGCAGCCTCCAAACAAAGTGCTGCTAGACCAAGAAGTACCTTCAGCACCGTGTTTTGGAGGGTGTTTTCACCATGAACCTCAATTTTCTCATCTGTGAAGTATGGGAAGTGCTACCAACCTCACAGGATGTTTGAGAGAATGATTAGGTACCAGCCCAGTGAACTGGAAATCCTACACTGAGATATTCAAATGTGTCTTTATCATATCACCTTTGCTGCACTATCACATCTCACACCTTCCTGGGCGGTGGCTGGAGCGCTTCGCTTTGGGGTTCTCCCATTAAAGCATTAAAGCACTGAATGATCTGACAGCAAACACCTGAGATGTTGCACACAAAAGGATGCTGCAGAACTTCGGGCTGGCACCACGCCATCCGCCAATTTATATTTCCAGTGCTAATGGTAGGGATCTAGTTTAAGTAATGTGCAAGGCCGGTCTTTGTATGTAGGAAAAAAATCCTTCCTTTTCTCATGTCACTCCCTGCCACCATGTGTTTGGGAGGCATTTTAAAAACTAAGAGGACATATTAAGTACGGATAAGAGTTTTTTCAACTATTAAAACAATGTTTTTCAACCTTTTTGCCATGGGGTGCCCCCTGCTCCTTTGAGAATCAGAGACTCTGGACGCTACAGATGTATGGGTGCTTTCTTGTGTTCTAAGAACTAAATTATATTTTATATCATGTTTTATGTTTTATAAAACTCTTTGATGAAACTTATTGGAAGGCCTGGCAACCCTGAGAGATAGGCAGCCGGTCACGTTCCATCTCAGCACCCTGAGAGTACTCTCTGTGCTTGACTGGTGAATGCATCTTGCCCATCACCTCCTTGCCCACTTCTAGAACGTAAACTTGAGATTGTCTGTCTTGTTCACTGAGGGTGCCCAGCACCTAGAAAGACTCCAGGCCCATAGGAAGCACCCACCAACTACAACTTTGATGAATTAATTAATAAATCTCATCTTATGGGGGGCACCTGAGGCTTAGCAAGGTTCAGTGACTTCTCCAGGTTCGTGCAGGTATTAAACAGTCGGGCCATGTCCAGAAATCAGATCTCTGGATCACATAGGACTCTGAGATCTCAACTACCCTCTTTCTATGGTATAATCAAAGGGTCAGAAATCTATGATTTTTTTATTAGCATGTATCTGAAATGTCTGAACCACAATCCCAGTAGCCCACTCTTATAATCAACTTGGTGTTTTGTTTTCTAAATGAGGAATATTAGAAACTCTAACCAACATGGGAGGAGCAGTAGCAAAGGCCACAGGCTGATGGCGAAAGAGAGGCAGAAAGGCCAAGCGGGTCCAGAGCTCTGAGGGCTTGGCTGACTGGGGCCATTTAGCGGAAGGGCAAACTGTGCCGCCCAGGTCATGGGGACATCCCTGCATCACAGAATTTGATGGAACCGTCAGGAAAATTCCAAGTGGGGAAGGGCTGCCACACAGCTGTGAGGGCATCCCCTGGAGAATGTAAGCAGATGGGGCAGACTTCCGGTTTCAACTTACACTCTGGCCTTGTTTATGTTTGTACAGTGAGGTCTCTCCAGCACAACAAACACCCAACAAAAGCAAAAGCATTAGCCACATTTAGTACAGTCTACTTAATAAGCCTGGAAAATATGCACGTCAGCTTAGAATGTTTCCATTAAAAATAATTAGGTATCAAGAAAAATAATTAAGATACAAAGGAACGGATTGTTTTCACAGGCAGGTCGAGTTGCCACTATGAAGTAATGATGCCTTCCATATACTGAAAGCCCGTGGCATGCCAGGCTAAGCGCTTTGCTTACTTATTTCACGTACCTTTCATTGCAACCCTATGAAGTAGTCCCTTTTATTATTCCCAGTTTATGGGAAAGTTGGGCTCAATAAGATTAAGACACCACACATAGGCACAAGCTACAGAGCTCAGATTCAATGTCAAAGCCTGGTTCTTAAACCAGTGCCCTGAGCTGCTTTGTTTTTTGTGTGAATACTGCATTAAGGGGGTTGTGGCAGATTAGAGGTTCATAGAAGTGTCTGTATTCTACAAAACAGCATGCTTTCAACAGTTCTTTCCCTGCTCCCTGCTGGCTACAGATGTTAATTAGGAATCTCTCTCTTCCATCTGCCCACTCCCTGTCACCCCCTAGCACCAGCTCACCCCATCCCAGAAACTCACAGCTACCTTGTGAACAAAGGGCAATAACCCATGTTCACTTGACTTAACTTGTAATAATTCTAAGGTGTTTTCTACCCTCAAAAAATGTTATTTTGTTATCCATTTGGCATTTACACAGCGACAAGATATGTTTAGATCCAAGGAAGGATTGGACACTCAAGTCAAGAATTCCACACTGGCCCCAGTATTGTTTTGTATCTTTATGATAGAATGTGACACCTTGAAATACGGAGATGACTGCCATGAGGAAAAGTTTTGCTCACTGAAACAAACTAAAAAGAAGGCAAATTTTGAGTATTTCCTAATTGAGAAGCTTGCTTTCTATCTTTGAGATCTAACCCCAGTCTGCTGGTATGGCCTCAGAGGAAGGTGTTATAGTGCTGCCTGAGGCTCAGAAAATGAAAAATCCAATCCCTTCCGGGAGGGAGAGAGTTTAGCTTCTGTGTGATCAACCTGGGTGGAAAAGAAGCCTACAGCTCTCTTACCAGAAGCAGTCGCTTTTAGCCAGTGGAAGTGGGTGCCAGCTGCATCGCCTAAGACAAGGGGCTAGACCTCTCCAAGTATCATCAGTTTCCTCTATAAAAACAAGCTCAATTAAAGACTGTATCAGAAGGTTATTGGGAGGATGAAGTGAGATAAAACATGTAAAACACTATAATATTGCCTAGCACAAAGCAAGTTCTCAATGGAAGCTTAAGGTATTAATATAGTCTCAGGGAGGTACTTGATATTGAAGAAATAAATCACATAAATTGTCACAGTGTGATTGAGATAAATGTCACAAAGGGTAATGTGCAGTGCAAATTATAATAGGAGGACACAGCCTAGCTTGGGTGGTCAGAGGAAATTTACAGGAAGTGAAGGTAAAACTAAAACCCAAAGAATAAGAAAGACCTTTCAAATGGAGACGGCCAGTACTGCTGAAATGCGCACTTCAAAAGCCAACTACATCAGAATCACCTTCAGTGCCTACGTATTATAACTTTCTAAAAATCTGCAAAAGTAAAAAGCGATTTATATGTAGGGTACTGTTTTATATTTGTATATCCTTGATTATTATTGAGGTTAAATGTTTTCAAGGGTTTCTTGGTCATTTGAGTCTTTATTTTATTTATGATCTTTGTGCAAGTTTCTTATGAGGGGGGTGTATTTTTCTTATTATGAAAAGCTCTTTATATATTAAATACATTAATTCTATTGTATCTATATATCCATGCATCATATAGATATATCTATATCTATCTAGACATTATCTAAACTTGTCTCAATTTTGTAATGCTCTTTAAATTTAAGAAGGTATATATCCAAGTCTACTAACATTTTGATATATTTGCTATGGCTGATGTTTGTCTGTTTAGAGAGTTCTTGCCCCTCCTAACATCAGATAAATACTCTCCTGTATTTTCTTCCTTTTTTCTTGGTTTTATTTTTGATTTGTATGCTCATAATTTTTTTTAAAAAAACTGTATTTTCTTCCTTTTCCATGGTTTTATTTTTGATTTGCATACTCATAATTTTCAAAAAAATATCTGCAATGGTTCACACCCACCTATTTCGATTCTTACTTAGGAGAGCCTACACTTCTGGAAATTAGTCTTTATTCTTTCTCCTCCAAGTAGATCATTTCCTTTCTTATCATCTTTATTGCTTTTCCCACTTCCTCTGCAGTTTGTAAAAATCTCTAAAGTTTATCCTCCACATCAGTGGTTTAATTTTCTGGGCATTAATTTCATTTTTTATGGCCTCTAATTCAGCTGATTTTAATCTTACCATTAATATATGAGTTTCCTGGCCTTCCTTATATCACTATTCATCTCACCTTGTTTTCTTCTTGTGATTTTCTACTTGTAGTCAGTAGAAACTATGTTTATTGAGGGTGACAAAGAGTTTTCTAAAATTGTCTTCTCAGTTTTGCCATAAATCATGTCCATTGTTACATTCTTTGTCTGAATTTTTAAGATACTATTTCCGCTCCTGTATTCTTTGCTAGGCTCTTAGTTGCCCCCTGTTGGACTCCCCATTCCCACTTGTTTCTGCACAGATTGAGACCTAACCTTGGGGCAGATGTGTGGGTGTGTTGCCCGGCTCTCCTTTTCATGAATTCAGCAGTAGAACAGATGGCTGTACTTGCCCAGCGTCCAGTAGGAATTACTGTTTTAGCAGAATTTTTGCAGAAATTTTTTTCAGAAAAAAATCTTACTTTAACTCCAACATTAAAATCATTAAAATCATAAAAGTTTGATCGAAGCAAGGGATAAGGGCCCAAACTATCACTCTAGTCAGGTACCTTTCTTGTTAAGTTGAATTTTCTCCTACTTCCAGTTTCTGGTTGTCTGATGTGCTGAATTAATGGAATAAATGAGAAAATGCAAACCCTCATCAGGTGCTGTATGAAGATTTCTTCTCTCTTTCTGATTGCCAAAGCATAGAGTTTAGGAAACTCAGCCCTTTAAAATGCTGCATATCATCTCTTTCTCTCTTGCCTACCCCCAAACTCGCTGTTCTTCCATTTTCTTTGATTTTCAGTCTCTGGATGGATGTAGAATATGTGGGGTTGCAAGGAGTGGGAAAAGACAGTCCTCTGAGCCCCCCAAAGGGCAGCCTCCTGGTGTTCTGAAATGCTCACCTGATGGATGGCTCACCTGATTTTCAGAGCCCCTAGGAGGGTGACAAGTGGAGGTTGGTGAAGATTCTTTTTGTCTTCTTTCCAGGATGGAAGGAATCTCAATTCCATGGGTGAAACAGGATTGTTACCATTGTTTTCCTCTGTCCTACTCAATTAGCCCAAATTTAGTGGAAAGTCTTCCCAAATTCAGATTATCTTTCAGGCACCGTGAGCCTTGAGTCTTTTCTGTGCCTTTACTGATATTTTGGTGGGTAAATTAGGAATAGGGGTTGGTATGAGGCTCCTTGCTTATATTTAAACCTGCAAGCTCCAAGGGTCATTTCCTGATTCAGCCCAGGACCATAGGGCCCAGAGCCTGCTCCTGCCCCCTCTACTGAAGTGGCCATGTATCTTCAGTTAAATTTCTTGTTATATTTATTTTTAAATTTTATGCTTTAAAATGTTGACTTTTTTTAGTTTATAAGATATTCAACATATCATTATAATTTATATTGGAAGCATATGCCTAGACATCTTTTGTATCATTGATATACAATCTTATGAAACTTTCACATGAGCAACATTATGGTTTCAACATTCACCCATATTATTAAGTCCCCCCATTACAGTCAGTGTCCATCAGCATAGTAAGTTGCTATAGAGTCATTACTTGTCTTCTCCGTTCTATACTGCCTTCCCCGTGACCTACCTATATTGTGAGCGCTAATTATAATGCCCCTTAATCCCCTTCTCCCTCCCTCCCCATGTACCCTCCCCAACTCCTTCCCTTTGGTAACTGCTAGCCCCTTCTTGGAGTCTGTGAGTCTGCTGATGTTTTCTTCCTTCAGTTTTGCTTTGTGGTTATACTCCACAAATGAGTGAAATCATTTGGTACTTGTCTTTCTCCCCTCACTTATTTCACTGAGCATAATACCCTCTAGCTCCATCCATGTTGTTGCAAATGGTAGGATTTGTTTTCTTCTTATGGCTGAATAATATTCCATTGTGTATATGTACCACCTCTTCTTTATCCATTCATCTACTGATGGACACTTAGGCTGCTTCCATTTCTTGGCTATTGTAAATAGTGCTGCGATAAACATAGGGGTGCATATGTCTTTTTGAATCAGAGATCTTGTTTCCTTTGGGTAAATTCCTAGGAGTGGAATTCCTGGGTCAAATGGTATTTCTATTTTTACTTTTTTGAGAAACCTCTGTATTGCTTTTCACAATGCTTGAACTAATTTACATTACTACCAACAGTGTAGGAGGGTTCCCCTTTCTCTGCATCCTCACCAGCATTGTTGTTTCTTGTCTTATGGATGTTGGCCATCCTAACTGGTGTGAGGTGATATCTCATTGTGGTTTTAAATTGCATTTCACTGATGATTAATGATATGGAGCATTTTTTCATGTGCCTGTTGGCCATCTGAATTTCTTCTTTGGAGAAGTGTCTGTTCAGATCCTCTGCCCATTTTTTAATAGGGTCATTTGTTTTTTGGATGTTGAGTCATGTGAGTTCTTTATATATTTTGGATATGAACCCCTTATAAGATATGTCATTTATGAATATATTCTCCCATATTGTAGGATGCCTTTTTGTTCTGTTGATGGTATCTTTTGCTGTATGGGAGCTTTTTAGTTTGATGTAGTCCCATTTGTTCATTTTTGCTTTTGTTTCCCTTGCCTGAGGAGATGTGTTCAGGAAAAAGTTGCTCATGTCTATATTCAAGAGACGTTTGCCTAGTTTTCTTCTAAGAATTTTATGGTTTCATGACTTACATTCAGGTCTTTGATCCATTTTGAGTTTACTTTTGTGTATGGAGTTAGATAATAATCCAGTTTCATTCTCTTACATGTAGCCGTCCAGTTTTGCCAACACCATTTGTTGAAGAGGCTGTCATTTCTCCATTTTATATCCATGGCTCCTTTATTGTATATTAATTGGCCGTGTATGTGTGGGTTTATATCTGGACTCTTTACTCTGTTCCATTGATCTATGGGTCTGTTCTTGTTATGCCTTGACATTTTTACCAATAGAAGTAGTTGTGATCAAATCAGCATAGCAAAAAAAATTAGAGACCACTGGTCTGTAAGATGTTCTGGCATCTCTAGCCCAGCTGACATAGTGCCTCCCTCTGTCCCTCCTTCATTACATAATTTCTCTGGGCCCAGACCCCAGGAGAGGGGGAAGAGGCCACTTGGGGAGAGTGCCTCCTGCCCTAGACAGCCTAGCCCAGCTCCTTCCCACCCAGGGCTCAGACACAGGTGTGAGGGTCCCCTTTCTATCCAGTTTGCTGAAGCCATGACCTTGCTTTAGGATATTTTGTTCACTTCTAGAGCCCAACAAAGTCAGCATTTGGCTAATGAGCACCACATTGCTGAGAATGTAAAAGACCCCATTGTTTCACCCTCCCCTTTAGGGAGGAACACAGCTTCCTGAGGTAAATTAATTTGCAGGAGTCAGAATAACCAATTGCTTTACAATGAGCAGCCCTGTACACCAGTCAGGCCCAGGGTGAGGCCCAGGGAAAATATTGCACAGATTATTTTTCTTCAATTTAAGTCTTGTATGAAAAAAAATTTCTTAAAGCTTTTATCAAGGTATTCAAGCCATGAACTCTGAATGGTTGTAAAATGCTATCCTGCATTCTTCTTCATCTTCCTTGAATATCTTTGGAAAAGGGGCAAGTGTTAGTTCATGGGTGAGAAAAGAAAAGGCACACCGGGAGGGCTGAATACGGCTCCTCGCTCGCTCCTTTAGGGCAGCCAGTTCAGACCTTGCAGAAGCATCTAGCGGTGAACAAGGGGCCAGGCTTCCAAAGAGTACAAGTCACTAATGAGGGGGACTTGTCAGAAAGAAAAAATCCCATGTGTGTGCATGTGTGGGTGTGAAATTTTTTATAAACTAGTTTTTTTTATAGTATAAAAATAATTCATCCTCAGAGTAAAAATTCAAATAGTCCAAAAGGGAATAGGTGATCCAGGTTCTATAACTGTCAGAAAACCATATATGTATATATGTATACACTTATCTACACACACATATATTCATATATAGTATGTAATCCAAGTTAGGTCTTTTATTTAAAAAGGGGGGGAAAATACTTCTATAAGGTATTCAAACTATTAACTCTATATGGTTTTTAAGAGCTATCCTGAGTCCTCCTTTTCTCATCTTCTTTGAATACTTTTGGAAGAGAAGCCATTTTTTTAAGTAGAACACAGTTGAGGTAACAGAATAGATGAACTTTTTAAAAACGGGACAGTGAAAGCCTAGCAGGTATCAAAATATCTGCTTGTGAAATAAACTATAATGCTCCCTTGCAATTTGTTTCTTCTCACTGAACAGTATATTTTGGGCATCTTTCCATATTGGTTTGTGGGAACTGGTGCCATTTTTGTTCCCTGCTGCATTGCACTGCATTGTAGGGATGCACTGCTCCTTGTTCGACCCAGTTGATGGGTGTTTTCATCACAATCAAAGCTGCAATGAACATCTTTTTGTATTATCTTTACACATGAGTGTGAGTCCTTCTGTAAGATAAACAGCCAGGAGTGAAAACACTGGGTCAAAGGGCACGTACAGGTTAGGATTTCAGGATGCAGTACTAATATTTCTTTGACAACTCTGAGTGAAAAGCAGGAAAGGGCTCAGTTTTTCCTCAGCCCTGTCCCTTCATTCCAGATATTCTTGGCCTCATTCTCAATAACGCTTCATCAACTGTTTCAGTTCGGGTAATTTGGAGGACAGACCCTAAGAAAAATACTCAACTGCAGGTAGTTTATTTGGTAGATGATCTCAGCAGATACAAGCAGGGGACTGTGGAAGTAAGATAGGCAATAAGGGGTGGGTGATCAAATCATTTCCCACTGTGGGCAGCTGGGGCTCAGTCCTGCTGGGAAACACTGGGAAAGACTGTGGCCCACATCCCAGAGTTACCCCTACTGTGGGGCATGGAAGTGGGGGCATTTATCCATTATGGCTATGTCGCCTTGTTGGTTGCAAACCAAATCGAGGGGAATTAAGTATGTAGCTCTTCCAACCTGTCCTGAGTAGAGGTCAAGTACATTCCTGCAGCTGGCAGAGAGCTGCAGGTGCTCAGAGGAACCAGCCTTTGCCTGGTGGGGATGAGTGCGAAGAGGGTACAGTCTGATCAAGGACAGCATCTGATTCATCATTTGGCAGGAAGTGGCATGATTCTCAAACAACTGAAGACTCCTACTGACACAAGAAATCAGAAATCTACTGATGTTTGCCTAGATGGATGCCTTTGCCTTTTTGGCTGCTAGCACTTCAACCTCTTTCTTTTGGGGGAAACTTCTTTTTTTCTGTAGTTCCTCAAGGGAGGCTGAGTCTCCTTTCCACTTTGAAAGCCCAGATGGGGAATGTTTCTATCCTGCCTGCTGTTCATGAGAACAGGAAGTGGCACAAAAATTCAGGGACAATGACAATTCGTGGTGGTAGCAGCCAGTTTAAGAGCCCAGCAGCCTGGTATCTCCAGGACAGCAGAACTAGCAACAGTGTTGTAACCAGTCTGTTCTCAATCTCATTCCCAGCCACCCCATCTCCATCTGTTCCTACTGGTTTTCCAAGCCTGCTTTTCTAATGTGCACATCAATTCTTGGAGCTTCACAAGAGCTGTCAAATAATACAACACAGAGAGAGTTTGTTGTTTGCAATAATAAGCTAAACTACTCTACAGGGTCATTATTTCTTCTCCCACCATGCCATCTTCTCACAAATATCCATGTAAACATATTACAACTATATGAATATTTCATTAGAATGTTAAACACTAGACTATTGGGAAATGATTCTAGACATCAGGAGGGATTTCCATCAATGACAGCCTGGATAAAACAAAAAGGCCAATTGCTGGGGCCAGAGGTGTAACAAAAAGATAATGGGGGATTTCCAACTGCCTTCAGTGTGGTCCACCATTGTTAGGTGTCACCTTCCCTAACTAGAGAGAGGAGCCACCCTCATCAGCAACCTCAGTACAGGGACAGCTTTCTAGGCATGCAAGTAAGGGAAAACTGGTGTCCTACAAAGAATAAAAAATCAGGCTTGTATCAGACTTTTCCTCAACAATAATATATAACAGAATGCAATGGAGCAAGCTATCAGTGTTTTGAGGAAAGGACAATCACAGCCATTTAAGGGAGGGAACCTCTTGTGTCCCCAGCAGGTACCAATATGCCTATGGAAGCAATTCTAATGAAAGAAAGAAAGGAAACCTATAAAACTGAAAATGTTCAAGACGATATGACCTGAAAACTACAAAAATGTATTTTAAAAAATTAACCAAGGATGGGAGAAGGAGAACAATTATTGCTGGGAAAGGAATTTGTTTTCTGGCAAATCCAAGGAAGCATCACACCCCCCAGAGGCCACACAAAATGATTGCAAATCCTGGGTCCAGATAAGATCCCTGACAGGTAGCTCTGGGAGATCTGATGTGCAAGTAACAGGAGATCCTCTAGGCAAAAGACATAGGAGGAGGAAAATAATAATTAAAAAATGAAAGAAAACAGAGCTATAGAAAAAAAAAACTTGCATTTTTAGGACTAAAGGGCTCATCGACTCCCAAGTGGCACAAAAACCCCCAAACTAATCAAATTCTGGTGCGGTTTCTCAAACTTGAAGTTAAAGAGAAAATTCAACATGTTTCTAGGCACAGAGGAAGCTTACTTGTGAAGGAAAATGAAGCGGACTAGCATTGAACTTCTCATCTGCCACAGTAGAAACCAGAAGACAGTAAAACAGTGATCCTAGGTTTTTGAAAGAACAGGACTACATTCCAAGAGCCTTCTACGCAGACAAATTTTCATGCATAAAGACTATTTTTTTGATATGTAAGGATTCAGTGAGTATGCTGGTGTTTTCTGGGGGGAAAGTGCTAAGAAAAGTACTTAAACTTCAATCGGAAAATGAAGACTGCAAGCTAATGTAAAATTAAGAGTACAAAAACTATTTGGGAATGGGAGCGTTGTAACATTTATGATGGAATCTAAAACTAATGATGAAGATGTTACTGGGGATGCCCATATCAGTGCTAAATGCCAAGAAAGATGGGGGGAGCAAGAACTTTTGAATGTGGGTTACACAGAGGAGAGTCAACTAGTTTTCTTTGGGGCATCATTAGTTAGAATAGAGGCTTATGTTTCTTTGGAAAAAATTAAACGTTAATGCTGCTTGAGTTAAGTTCTTCTGCCAAATGACCAGAAAGGGGGAAAAAAATAGGAGAACAAAGCCAATAAAATATGTATATGGCTACACTCATCTAAGTGTATAGGTATGATTGATAAGGCATACGGAAAAACATTAACAATAGATGGTAGGTTTATGGATAACTTATTTCTCCTGTTTTTAATATATAAAAATAACAGAACAATAAAATTCTGCATGTGGAGGCAGGATAAGTTCTGCACCCAGTACCATTTTGGGGAATGACCCTCTTGAACTCCACACTCTGACTGCCTTTCCACGTGGTTGGGTGTGACTGATCCTGGGCCCTGAGAGTCCCCTAGCAATTGGCTTGGGGATAGGTATGTGACAAGCTGAGACTCAGACTGCAGATAACAATCTAGCTCTTTTATCTGAAATAGGATGAGATCATTTTTGCCTGTCCTAGAATGAAGCCACATCAGAGCAGAGAAGTCAGGATTTAGAAGGAAAGAGAGAACACAGATAGCGTGCAAGACTCTAAGGGGCAGACAGCTGACGAGGTGGAAGCCCTCTACCCTGCCAGTTTACTCCTTAGACACCCTAGTTGTTTGAGTCTGTACATTTCTCTTTTTTTACATAAGCTAATTTGAGGTGGTTTCTGTCACTGCTAACTGCCTAAGGCAATGTCCCAACCCCTAAAAGTTCAGGACACGATTACTAATACGGCCTGTCTGGGTTTACTTTAAACAAGAATACTTTTCCTTGCCAGTATAATATGATTTTAGCCCAAGGTAAATTTTTCTCTGAAAGCAATTGCCATTTTCACTCTCCTTATGGATAAAAAGTGCTTTTGGGGGCCCCTCTTCTTACCTTTATCAAGTGATTTGCTTATTCTGCCAAAGGCTATCGCTTGGGGATGGTTCCACTGTCCTTCTTAGGCCCTAACCCCTCATCTGCACTCCTAGGTAAAGACCTCATTCACAAAAAATCTAGCCTGTCCCACTGTCCAGCCATGTCCCCTCTCAATTACCCCCTGCTCACTACACTCCAGGCATGATGATATTTTCTTTCGTGACCTCAAAAACGTCAGATTTTACCGGCCCCAGGGCCTTCACCCATGCTGCTCCCCCTGTCTCTAAGCTTTTTTCTTTTGAGACCCTCTCTCTTCCTTCTCTTGGCTGATTTTTCATGCGTCCGTTTGAATATTACATGTGATAGTCCTTCTTCCTACTTCCTTAACTATCCAGTTGAAGATCTGATGTCATCTTTCATTTTAGTCTTCACTTTTCTTTCATAGCATTTATTACAAAACATACTTTTACAGTTAACTGTATTTCTGTGATTTTGTGTCTAATATCTCTTCCCTTCCCTAGACTAGAAGCCCCATAAGGGCAGGAGCAGAATCTGTTTTATCCAAGACTCCATCTCCAGTATTTAGGACAGTGCCTGACGTATGGCTGGTTGTCCCTTGATAGTAGCGGAATGGACAAGTGTATCTGCACGACCAGCCGTTAATACATGGGACAGTTCCTGGCATGCAGTCAAAAGGGGGCCTGCATTCAGGAATAGGGCATCTCTTAGGAGACTTGTCAATGAGACACTACACAGATGAATGACTTTGCATTCACTTCAGCACAACAATAATAATAAGAATCAGGAAGGAGTTTCCGGGAAAGCTCTGGAGTCTGGAAAGCAAATGGATGGCATGGAACTGGGGACGGTTCTATATTCCCATCAGTCTTACAGACATTGGCCAGGAATCACCTGCACTTGTATGCAGACTATTTCAGGGCCACTGCTCAACCATATTAATTGGCAAACTCCTGGAACAAACAAATTTATTTTCACAGCATAAGAATGTACCCATCAAATTCAGAGGCCGTTATTAGAAACACTTTAGCAGCAAAGCTGGAGAAACTGCCTGTTGGACTCTCAGATGAAAAAGGAGAATGTTTTCAATATTAGAACCATGCTTTTTAATTTTATGAGCATTTTGGTATTATTTTGTATTATTTCTCACGGTATAGAATAATACCAGAGCAAGGGCTTTGGAATCAGCAAGGCCTAGATTTGAAACAGGCCCTGCTACTAACTAGCTGTGTGACCCAAAGCAAGTTACTTAACTCCTCTGGGCTTTGGGGGCTTTTTTCTTCTGAGAATAGAGGATAATATCAGAACCTGCCACATAGGGTTATAGTGAGTGTGTAGGAATTAAGATGTCATAATTAATCCAAAGCATTTAGCAAAGTGCCTGGCACCTAATGAGAACCCAATATTTGTCAGCTATTGTTGTTTTAATGTTATGGCTATTGTTGTAGATGTAGGTGAGGCTCTAGAACGGCAGATGTCTGGCACATAGCAAGAATCAATTGACTACCGTTACTCTTTTTGGTCCAGCAAAAGTGATATTCAAATATGTAACAACCCTAGCACCAGCCAATCAGAGGGAGGCTAAGCATTAAAATTGTGGTGATTGAATTTGTGGGAGACAGGGAGTCAGGTACCATGGGACAGAGCAGGGGGGGAGGACAGGGGTGGCTTTGAGGGTGGGCTTTATTTGGGGGATCTGGTTACCAACCAGTTCAGAAGTATTCCCACATTTACCCCCGAGGGTGGCCACGCAGAGTAAAGCAGCTTGTCGCCAGCCCTGGGGCCCTGGGGGGGGGGGTGCCAGTTAGAAAATCAGTTCTGAAGGCTCACGCACACCGCTGGGGGCACCATCAGGCCTCTGCCTCCCGTCTGGACCCTTCTTCGTCTGTCACTTTCTGGCCCCGCCACACCCAGTGACTGGCACCCTCAGCTGCCCCTCCACCTCAGCACTTTGTGGGGACAGGCCTCTCTGTAAACCCCTACCAGTCCTGAACGCCCACTTCAGGTTCCCCTCTGCCCCCACCTGAAATAGAGTTCATTGCCCTGTGGGTCATCCCCCCACCCCAGTCTGAGACCCCCAGGGCCCCTGAATGTGTGCCTGCTTCCCACTCTCCAGCTGCACCACTGGACCTGCCAGAGGCCGCAGGCTGGGCCTGCCTTCCCATCCCCAGCTGACTCCCGCTCCGGAAATGGCCAGTCTCTATTTTGAGCAGAGGAACGTGTCACACCTCCCTGGGCCAGGACACCTCCTCCCTTGCCAAGAAACCACACTCCAACTGTGCTTAGCCAGTGAATTTTCAGTCCTGTTCTGCAAAGGCCTTTGGGACCGTTTAAGTTTCCTATATCCTCTGAGCCTCCAAAAAGTAAATCTTATTTTCTCTTTCTTCCCACCACTCAGCTATATATAGCTCCATGCACAATAGCTAACCTCGGAGGGCTGACCACTTGGACAGGGTTAGCCTATTGTCTCAACACCCACCCACGTGCAGCCAGAGGCTGCCGCCCAGCTGGAAGCCATGCACAGGGAGTGGGGAGGGGGTGGAGGGAGAGAGGGACAGAGAGAGAGAGAGAGAGACAGAGGAAGGGAGGGGAGGCGGAGAGAGAGAGACAGAGAGAGCGTGCGCACGTCCAGCCATTTCGGGCCCCACAGATCCTGGCTCTGCCACTTCTTTGCTGCGCAGTTCTGGATGGCTGACTTGAGGCCTGTGAGCCTGTTTGCTAAATTGTCAAAGTAAGTTTGTTCAGAAGGTCAAGGGGCTTACTGTATACGTGTCAAGAATCCGACTCTAGGCTGGGGTCACAGTGGTTGCTAAATAAATACCTACTGTTAATTATATTATCTGGCAACTTTTTGAAATCTCTAGGCATTTGGGCAATTGAGAAAACTCTCATTTCCTTCCGTCTCTCACAGACACAGCACACTCACCCATATATAGTCAGAAAAGGGAAATTGCTCATCTTTCTTAATCTCTTATCCATGGATGTCGCATATCTAGGCTTATTCCTAACATTTGTGGGGCAAAAGGCAGAGGAATAGGGAGGCCCAGATATTATGGGACTATATACTAAACAGTTTTGTCAAAGTTTAACTGACACAAAATAAAATGCAGGGGATAGGTTTTGATAGAATACGTACCCATGAAACCATCACCACAATCAGATAGTGAACACATCTAATACTCCCCAGAAACCCCCAGTCTAATTCCACTTTCATATACCTCATACCCTACCCCCACCATCCCAAGGCAAAGAGTTTAGCAGTTTTTTTTTTAATAAGCTAAACATACACATATCATAGGATCCAACCATTCCACTGTACTTACTCAACAGAAGAGAAAGCATTTTGAGTTTTATATAAATGGAACCATAAAGTATGTAGTCCTTTTACTTGGCTTATTTGTTTTAGCATAATTTTTTTGAGATTCATCCATGTTGATTGCATCTACCAATATTTCATTCCCTTTGATTGCTGAATGTATTGTGCAAATACACAGTTTATTGAATTGTACAGATATAACCCAGATTGTTTATCCATTGACCTGTTTATGAATATTTGAGCTGTTTCCTGTTTGGGGCTATTACTGATGAAGGTGCTAGGAAAATTCATGAACAAGATTTTGTTTCTCTATATGCTTTCTTTTCTGTTGAATAAGTACAGTGGAATGGCTGGATCCTATGATATGTGTATGTTTAGCTTTTAAAAAACTGCCGAACTCTTCTCCTTACACAGTTGTACCATTTTTCACTCTCACCAACAGGGCATGAGAGTTCCACTTCCTTCCCACCCTTGCTGACACTTGGGATGGTCAGTCGTTACACTGTGGTGAAAAACTGTGGCATCTTATGGCGGTTTTAATTTGCATTACCCTAAAGACAAATGAGGCAGAGAATTTTATGTCGTGTGTTCATTTGCCATCCATCTATCTACTTTGGTGAAATGTCTGTTCATAACTTTGGCCCATTTTTTTTTTTAAATGAGCTGTTATTCTTTGAATTTTGAGTTTTTTATATTCTGTATACAAGCCCTTTATCAGGTAAGTGATTTGCAATGATTTTTCTCTGTTGGTGACTTATCTTTTTATTCTCTTAACATTTTTCAAAGAGCAGAGTTTTAAATCTTGATAAAATTCAAGTGATCTTTTTTCTTTTATGAATCATGCCTTTTGATCTCATCTCTAAGAAATCTTTGCCTAGCTCAAGGTCAAAAACATTTCTCTAGAAGTTTTAGGGTTTTTAGGTTTTACCTTTCAGACCATGACCCATCATCAGTTAACTTTTATTTTAAATTATTCCATTTTGTCTATAGTGGAAGGTATAGTTCCAACATAATTTTTTTACATTTGGATAACCAATAGTTTCAGCCCGATTTGTGGGAAAGACTACACTTCTCACTAAACTGCCTTCGCAAATTTGCCAAGAATCAGTTGTCTATTTTTGGAGGCTCTTTTCTGTTCCATTGATCTACCTTTGTGCCAATATCACACTGTCTTGATTTCTGTGGTCTTAAAACCAAGGTAATGTTAGCCCTCCAATTTTATTCTTCTTTTTCAAAGTTGTTTTTGACTAATCTAGATCTAACTTTTCTATGAATTTTAGTATCAGCTTGTCAATTTTTAACAAAAAAAGCCAGATGGGATTTTGACTGGGAGTGTATTGAATCAGAAAAACTTGGAGAGAATTGACAAAAGTATTGAGTCATCTGACCCATGAACAAAGTAGGTTTCTCCATTTATTTAGATTTTTTAAAAATTCGTCTCAGCTACGTTTAGCCATTAGTTTATTGCACACATTTTGTCATATTCACCCCTCGGTATTTCGTAACTTCTGGTGCTATTGTAAATGGTGTTGTAAAAATTTTCAGTTTTGGTTGTTTATTGCTATAAATACAAATACAATTGATTTTTGTAGACTGATCTTGTATCCTGCAACCTGGGTAAACTTGCTTATTAGTTCTACTAGCTTTTTCTAGATTCCATCAGATTTTCTCCATAGATGATTGTATCATTGGCCAGTAAGATCAGTTTTAGTTCTTCCTTTCCAAACTGGAGAACTTATTCCTCTTTCTTGACTCACTGAAACCTTCAGTATGATGTTACATTGGTGGGAGTCATGCTACTCAAGCTGTGTAGCAGAGCTCAGGCTGGAGGAAGACCCCCGCAAAGCAGGGGCCTTCCCAGCTGGCTCCCCCTATTACCCACCTTGATTTTGTTATTCTCCATCATACTATTGGCTTTGCTTGCTTGCATTTTTGCCAAGGGCTAAGCTAACCTTTGATGAGCAGCACGGAAAGGAGGAGAACATAAACTTCCCAGAAGCTTTTTGGGACAGTGCTTCTGAAGAATGAAACATGCAGGGGCCAGATGGTGATCTTGGCATAGAATACCAAAACCTGCAGGTAGCTAGTCAGACACTGACCGCCCCATCTCCACCTCAGTGGGAATGCCCCCCTTGTTTGCAATGCTAGTGGAATTAGTGATGAAGGGTTTTATAGGAAAATTAGAGAAATAGAGTTATGGGGGAATACTGAATGGAATAACCCTGTTAGTCAACAACTCCATGAAAAGAAAAACTCCTGGTTTAGTCCCTACAGCGATGCGGCCATGGGGACCTGCCTATTATATATCAGGGAAATTTTGGTATCTGCCTAGAGGAAAGAGAAATATGGATAGATAGGGAAATTTATTTTGCTGCCTACTGTGCCCTATGAAAGGGTGTATGAAGAAGATATGAATTTATGATTGTAGATTGATTATAAATGTATTAAAGCCTCTAGAAATATAGATGATATTACCTGCCTAGCTAACTGTGGCAGTGGGTGACCTGTATTTCACCCTGAGCTGATAAGACTCCATAGCCACTGCTACATGCTGCACGCTTCTGCGGTCACATGCATTACTTAGAAACCGCTTTGCAAGAAATGAGAGACACAATAGAGTACATGTTACTAAGAAAAGTTTAGATAAAGGAACAGGAAAAGGTCACCTGTCTGATACTTGGCTAACCATGTATAGATCAGAAGGAAACAGAAAGAAAAAGCTTGCCTATGCTTGTTAATCAAAAGAATAAATAAAAAATAATCATATCCTTGTGCAAAATGGTATAAATAAAGATGTCATCGGCACTTTGTTGAGAGACCTCCTCCCACTGACTTTGCGTCCTGTCTCTCCGTGCGCAGACTCCATCCTGCACCTTTGGGCATCCCACCCCTCGGCTGGAGCTGGACTCCGGCATTACATAGAAGTGTAAGACTAACCGTGTTTGGTTCTTAATCTTGGAAGGGCAAGCCATTTAGTCTTTGACACTTAAGCATGATGTTACATGGAGGCCTTTTGTAGATGACCATTTATCGGGCTGAAGAAGTTCCTGACTGTTCCCAGATTGCTGAGTTTTGTTGTTTTGTTGTTGCTGTTTTTAAACCCGGCATAGATATTGGGTTTTTAAATGCCTTTTCTGTATCTATTGCTATGATGATTTCTTTTATTTTTTTACTTTGTTGATAGAGTGAACTATGTTGATTGATTTTCAAATGTTAACCAACCTACCACTTCTGGGAGAAATGCCCTCTGAGCCTAATGTGTTATCCGTTTTATAGATTGCTGGACTTTTATTTGCTAAATTTTGTTTAGAATTTTTGCATTTATGTCCATGAGGGGTATTGGTCTGTTGCTTTCCTGTAATGTGTTTTCCTGGTGTGGTGTTACAGTAATGTTAACTTCATACAATGAGTTGGCTTCCTCTTGGGTATAGTCTGTTCTTGGGAGGGAGCCCTGAGAAAAAGGACCACATAG
Source organism: Manis javanica (assembly GCF_040802235.1). Lineage (NCBI taxonomy): Eukaryota > Metazoa > Chordata > Mammalia > Pholidota > Manidae > Manis > Manis javanica. The sequence goes on along the minus strand of NC_133169.1, from coordinate 83,676,549 downwards.
ACACTGGAAGACCCTCAGAAGCATTCTGGCAGGTGGTTAGAATGTTCCATTTACCCGGAATATGATCTAGAAAGTTCTGGGTATGCATTTTCTCTTTCTCAACAACTCCTTACTACACTGTGGAGAGCATCTCAGGCAGGGCTTCTTAAAGTACTAGACATAGGACAGGGTCCTCATTGCAGGGGGCCAAGAAACACCACTTCCGTAAAGCCTTCTGGGATCCTGACTACCACCATCTGGAATCTTTGCCCACCATGACTCTAACCTCTTTCCCTTGTAGAAACCTTCCCATGTGAATCATCCTGGTGAAAACCCTCTCTAGGGAGGGCCCACCTTCCCTTTGGGCACTTACCGCCTCCTTCCCAAGGGCATTTAGACATGCTCAAAGTTCTCCTCTTAACGAACAACAACAAAACAAAGCTGTCCGCAGTCCTGGAGACACTTACCAATTTTGGAGCCTTATCTCTTTGCATAGCCCAACTTCCAGAAAGAGCTGCACATTCTCACCTTGTCCCAGCATCCCATTCGCCCCCAAATAAACCAGAATCTGATTCTCATCCTCACCCCCCCCACGGCCAAGGTCGCCAGCAAAGTCTTTGTTGCCAGTCACTTGGGAGCCCTTCCCTGCTTGACCCCTCACAGCCTTTGGCACCATTGGCTGTGCCTCATCCTGACTCCCTTTTTTTTTTTTTTTTTATTTCTTACAAGGCTGATCCTCCCCCTGCATCTCTGGCTTTTGCTTCTTCCACAGACTCCTCCCTATTGGTGCTCCCCTGAGATCTGTTCTCTCTTTTCTTCTCATTCCTCAGACTCACCACCTAATTCCAAATGCCTTATCCCATCCCCACCAGCAGCCACAGATGCTTGCTCAGGCTGCACACTGTACCACTCCAGAGAGCACCATTCACACGGCAGTCATTGAAAAGGACGATGCCCAGATTTGGGTAATGTACTACCTGGCTGACCTGCTTGTACATACTCCAAACATACTACTTGACATCCTACAGAGCAACGGTATATTAACATCTCCTGGCTATGAGGCTTTTGCAGGCTGAATTCACCCCTGAATCCTATTTAAAGGGCCTGGGACACAGTAGATGGTCTTCATGGATGTGCTGAATGGATGAGCCCACCATGCCACCCCAGCCAGTGTAGATTTCTCAGCTGAGAAGGGCCACCATGCCAGACGCATGGGGTCATCTGCCTTTAAACTATGTACTATGTATCTTTTTGCGCTAGAGGAAGGGACTGCTCACTCTCCTCTCACCTGACACTCCCATTCTTTGAGCCTGATGCTAGCTCTGCATTCTGCTCTTTTTTTTTTTAATTTTGGTATCATTAATCTACAATTACATGAGGAACATTATGTATACTAGACTCCCCCCATCACCAAGTCCCCCCACAGGCCCCATTACAGTCACTGTCCATCAGTGTAGTAAGATGCTGTAGAATCACTACTTGTCTTCTCTGTGTTGCACAGCCCTCCCCGTGCCTCCCCATTATACATGCTAATCGTAATGCCCCCTTTCTCCGCCCCCCCCCCACTTATCCCTCCCTTCCCACCCATCCTCCCCAGTCCCTTTCCCTTTGGTAACTATTCTGCTCTCTTTTTGAGCCTTGGTTTGCTCATCCAGGAAGTAAAAGCATCTGCCTTGCAGACTGTGGCAAGGATTACTGAAGCAAAGGCATGGACACCCCACCCCCTGCTTTCTGTCCCCTTTTCTCCACCCCAGGGCATGCAGGATAATACCACTGGGTAAAAGGTACCTGCCTGGGAAAATGTTTTCTTGTTGATCATGGAAGGGCGTCTAAAGGGAAAGGGAGCCAACCCCCTGCTTTACCCTCCGCTAGCTTTCAGCATCCGTCCTGCTCCTGCTTGTTAGTGTCATTTATTTATTCATTCATCCATTCATTCAACAAGTGCTGAGTGCTCCCCATTGCCAGGTGCTGTAGCAGGCCTTGGGGAGAGGGGGGTCATGTGTAAGGTAGATGCAATCCCTGTCCTCACGACACTGCACTCTGCCACGCTGGGAAACATCTGAGTTTGTGTGGGTGTGTACTTGCTCCTGGAGGAAAAGATGGGCTGATAGGACAAAGAGTAAGGGAGGGTGGGGTGTTTGCAGAGAGAAAGAGGTGGCTCTTTAGAGCCAGTATTCAAGGAAGAGCCTCTGAATAGGTGGAATATGAGCTGACTGTTTAAGAATGAGACTGGAGGGTGGGGAGATCTCTGAGAAATAGGTAAGCAGCTAGGAAGGGCATGCTGAGAAGGTCGTGTGGTTGCAACAAAACAGGGAAAAGGAGAGGGGCACCAGGTAGCATCAGAAAGGCAGGCAAGCACCAGGTCATCCAGCAAATAGTCTGGGGTGCAGTGGAAGAAGGAAAGGCAGTCTTTCGGGGTTCTGAGCAAGAATGGATGTGACCTGCTTTAAGGTTTCCAAAGACGGGGGATTTCCTTACTGTCCGGGGACATTTGCCCACCAGGGGGAGCGCCTGGAACACACCCGCTGAATCTTCGCCTTTCTGCTGGCCAGTTCTCATTTCTAAACGCAGGCTCCAGGCCCCAGAGTCAGGGCTTCATCGGGAGTTGGGTATGGATAGGAGGGTAATGATCATAGGCAATTACTTCGGTAATTGCTTATGGAGCCTGTTATGTGTCTGGCCTGAATGAGGCACATTACCAGAATAACTTCCCAAACCGCCCGCAGGCATATACTATGAATAGCCCCATTTTGGAAAGCAGTTTGGTAATGACAATTTTAAATGTGTCTATTATGCAGCCCAGCAATTCCACTTTTGGGAATTTATCCCCAAGAAATAGTTGTCCATGTAAATGAAGTACCTTGAGTAAAGATGTGCATTGGAGTACTATCTGTAAACTGGCTAAAAAATAAAGAAACTTCAATGTCCAGTCCTACCGGGGGAATGGCAAAATAAATCATGGACTCTTAAAGAACTATTATAAATAATGAGAGATGTCCAGATGAGGTTGTAGGAACATTTCCCAGACACATGGTAGAATTCCCCACAAAGCTGGTGCAGTACAGGCCCATTATAACACACAAAACACGCCATAACCAAAATAAAGCTACATATCTTTGTTCACCTTTACATGTGAACTATATAGAAAGACAAGAAGGAGGCACAGCAAACTTAAAAAAAATTAGCTGTTAAGTCTGGGGAGGGGTCTGGATTGGTTCCCTGCATGGCTTTCACTACTTGTACTGATTTTTATTTTTCATGTGATTTTTGTTTCATATGAAATAAATATAAAAAACAACTGATGAAAAGTTTGAACTTGAACTCACAGCAGCTAGGAAGAAGGGTTGCTGGGATTCAACTGTTGCAGGCAGCATTTTATAGTACTGACCCATGAGTCACTCACTCAACACATGTTTACTGAATGTCCCCTGGGCAAGGACAAAATGGAAGAGCTCTGTCTAGTAGGGCTTATTAGTCACTTGAAATATTTTAAAGACAGGCAGGCAGATGGACAGTCCTTACCCCTTCCTTAACTTTTGTTCTGTCCCTGAATCCTTACTTTTTGTAATTCCTAATGTTTTAGTTAAACCCTCAGACTCAGTTTATTCATCTGAAAAATGGGGCAACATGACCAACCTCACTGAGTTTTCTGGCCATTAAATGAGTGAAATGCTTAATCCAAAGCTTGACACTATGGTGTATGCTCAGTAAAAGGGACAGTATTCTCCCTGAGGTCTCAGTCCCTTGGTTAGCAATTGCATGGGTAAATTCTCCATCTAGATCCTGAATCCTCTAAAAAGACAGACATGTAGACAAGGGGGCCGGGTAGGGAAAAGGGGGAATGCTTGCTAGGGATTTTCTTTTGAGGTATAAGGCTTTAAAATTTGGAGGTTCCATCCCGGGCTACCCCCGGGACCTCAGCATCCTGGTAATTTTTTCATTAATTCACTCACCGCCCCATCCAAACAACCACTTGTTGATCACGAACTCTGTGTCCCCAGGGCCCAGCTCAGGGCCTGGCACAGTAATGAAGTGAGCGGGTCTCAGCCCTTGGCAAGCACGCAGCTGCTCGTGGGCGATTTTATGGAAGGCCTTGGACTACCCGCGTCTGCTCAGGGGAACTCTGACCACGATTAGAGTTCTCTGCTCCCGCCAAGGATTCCCGGTCCCTTTTATCTGCGGTGCTGGCAGAGCTGGGGCGGCGGCACCGAGAGGCCTTCCGTGACTCCTCCGACCAGCTCCGATCAGGGGCGCAGCAGCAGGAAGCAGGCGGACCGGGTGACCTAAACAGCTTGGAGGCGTGGAGCATCTGCAGTCCGGCCCCTCTACGTCACTCCACTATAGTTTAGAGGTTTCTAGTAGCACCACTTTCTCGGGTCGGCTTTAGCTCAGCGGTTACTTCGCGTTAAGTCATGTCTGACTCCCAATCCCTCTTCTGGGGTTCGAGGCCCGCGGGCGCTTCCTGACCCTTTTGTCTTCCGCAATCTTTTAATTCCTTCTGAGAATTTCAGACGTGTCCTCAGTGCATTGCATTTTGCCCATTTTTTTTTTTTGTCCTCTGAACTCCCTCTGAGAATTTTAAATGTCTTCTATTGTACTCCATTTTGCCCAATTACATAAATAATCGATTGATAACATACATTGAGATAGTTTTGAAGGCCTGACCCAGAGGGTCACCCCTGAACCCGGAATCTGACTGGTCCTTATAGTGCGGGCTGACCAGCCTCCGCTGCGAGGTCAGGTATGTGTGAGCCAAAAAATAGCACCTAACAGGAGACTCGTGGTCAAGGTCAGATCCCGGGGACTGTCAGGCAGCAGTGTGGATTATCGATTTCATTACAAGGGCGAGAGAGCATCTCCGGAACTCTAACGATCTCTGCCACTTATTATTTAATCCTATAAACAATTTTCCTCCCATGTGCGGCGATCCACAGGACCTGCCTGACAGCCCACAGGTAGTGAGACCTGCCCCTCCCACGTCCAGCTCTCTGCTGGATTTTTCTTTCAGGCCCTGGAATGCCCCCAGTTCTCAGCCAGTGCAGTTTTACCCAAGTGGAACGTTCCTCCGCACGCCTCTCTCCCATTGAAAAGAAGATCACCCCGCTCAGGCTTCCTCCAACTTCCTGGTTCCCTTCATGGCGCCCGCACGGTTTTATGTGCTTGTGTTTAATGTGGGGCTCCCCTCTGGATTAAAGACAGGAGCGCAGGGAGCTTAGGCGGCTCTGCACCCGCGGCACCTCGCACTTGGGAGGCTAGACTGAGCATCTGCTGGGTTAAAGCACACGGACACGCACAAGGATTTTTCATTGCAAATGCCTGTCAGCAGAGCTTCTGCTGACATATCTTTAGGGCTTTAGATACCCGTTGCTCAAATTCCCTCTGGAGAGGTCAGGTTGGTTAGGGGGAGGGGGGCTTTACTCCCCTGGGAGGAAATCCCTGAGCGTTAAAATCACCAAAGTAAGTTTAAAAACTACTGTGACCAGAATTCCCTTAAAACCAGTTAAAATCAGAATCTCTGACATTGAGGTCCAGCCTTCGGGATTTTAAAAAGTCCCGCAGGTGTCTTACACGCAGCACGGCTGAGAACCGCTCCGTGGGTTCCTGCTGAATGCTCGCTTCCCCGTGGCTACCCGAGGGGGTGGTTACAAGAGTCGGCTCCCTTCACCTGCACGGTGGGGCGTCACGGGGCCTGACCCTGAATCCAGGGAGGCCCTGCAGCCCCCGGGGGCAGGGGGTGTCAGAGACAGGCAGGCACCAGCAGAAGGTGAAAAATCCGTGTATCTGACAGAGGGTGAGGTGGACTCTGCTCTGCTCTCTGTGGCTGGTGGTGTATGCGCCTTGTACGGTGGTGTTGGCTCTGTGTCTGACCTGCAACCGCATCCGGGCACCACAGAGCCTATTCTTCTCTGAAAAGCCCATTGCTTAGCTATCATGAGATACTTATCACGGGACCTCAGCGTGGGGGCTCCACCCTGCTGCATGTCTGGCCCATCTTGCTGGTGTCCTGATTTTTAAAAACTTCCGTGCAGGGCCAGGCAGAACAGCTGGACTTTGAATGGGAGCCTCTTGTGATCACTCAAGACCAGCTGGGAGGAGCTGGACGGCTGGCCAGGAAAGAAGGGGTTACTTCATCCCCTTCGTTCTTTTGTTTTGCTGCTTCCACCTTCAGCTGTAACTGAGCCTCCTCTTTTCAGGGCCTAGGGCTGCAGCTCAGAGAAGCATAACTGCAGAAAGGAAACATTCAAAAGTCCTCCCAAAGACCCCTGTCTAGAAGCCAGAAGTCCCTAGTATGCAGCTGTATGTCCTTCAAAGGGTATCTAGTGATCTTGCAGAGGGATCCTGGCCCTTGAACTCTGGGATGGGCATGGGGCTTGGTAGGATGGGGTCTTCACACACAATAAACGGTATCATCCTTTCTCCCTCATGCTTCCTAGCACAGCATTGGCATACAATGAGCATTCAATAAATATTTATTGAAAGAATTAATGTTCAGAATGATAATCTCATCCCCTCCTTTCAGGGAGATGCCAACTTTCCCTATTTCTTCATGCCAGGGAAATCTTGTTGCTTTCCAGAAATGGGTGTTCTGGCTCCAGAAACTGATGCATTACATGGAGGGGGAAAAACCTAACCAAACAAACCACGTATTTCATCTCCCTGGCAGTTGTTGGTAAACCAATAACTAGACATCTGGAGAGAGGGCTGAGCCAGATCTCACTGAAATCACAAAGTCAATGGCTTTCTTTCAAGACTGTTGCTCTTTGCATATTTGCATAATGATGCCAATGTGCAGCTGCCCCAGATCTTGCCAGTAGACTGGATTTATTCATGCTGGGTTCCAGACGTGGCTGGCAGGACCCTAGTCTGCTTCCAGCTCAACCTGACCTGGCCCCTGGGGAAACAAAGCTTTCCCCTTGGACCCCAAAGCAGAGCCACCTGGGAGAGCCAGATGCCCCCCCCCCACCTCTCTGCTGGCCCTGAGCCGCTGTCTTAGCAGATGTGGCCCATTTCTCTAATAATGGTCCTGCATCAGAATCACCTGCTGGCTCCACTCCAGGTTTTAAATCCAATAGGTCTGAATTGGGGCCCCGTTTTCACTTCTGACAAGTTCCCAGGTGATGCATGCAGTAGGGTTGAGGGCCACCGCTCCGTGGGTTCCTGCTGAATGCTCGTTTCCCCTTGGCTACCCAAAGGAGTGTCTAGAAAGGTCAGCCTCCTTCATCTGCATGGTGGGGCTTCCCAGGGCCTGGCCCTGAATCCTAGCCCCGGACTCCATCTTGGCCCAGAGCACAGGCTGTCTGTGGAGTGAGGACAACTCAGAGGCCTCTACAGATGCCAAGTGAAGAAAATGAAAATAAATTCCCAGAATTTTCCCCAAATATGATTTTTCTAATGTTGAAAATATAGTTACAAAGATGATAAATGGGCTTTTCTTGTTAACCGTTCACTGCTTTAAATGTATTAGTTTCTATTGCCACGTAACAATTTACCACAAACTTAGTGACTTAAAACACCAACTGTTTCCCAGTTCTGTGAGAATTTGGGGTGGCCCTGACTATGCTCTTGGCTCAGAGTCTCATGGGCTGAAATTATGGGGTTGGTGGGCTCTTACCTGAGGCTCTGGGGACGAATCCATTTCCAAGCTGATCAGGTAGGTGGTAGGTCCGAGGCACCAGGGTCTGGCTGGCTGCTCCGAGAGGCCGCCGGCATCCCTTCTCGCTTGGCCGCCCCCACCTCCAAACCAGCAACTTGCATCCCGACTTTGAATCTCTCTGACTTCCTCCTCTGCCGCCAGCAGCAGCAAACTCTGCTTTTAAAGGGCTATGTCATTAGATTGGACCACCTGGAAAATTCTCCTTTTACCACCACGAGAGTAACACTATGGGGCAAAGGGTATGGAGTTGTCTTGCCAATGGGTTTCAGCCCTGGGCAAGTTCGCTATGGATTCAGTGTGACCAAAGAAATGGACAGCAAAACATTCTTTGGGGTGAAAGGGTTTATTACCCGACTTGTTCTCCTGACCGTAGGTTGAGCAGTAGCATTTCTGCCTCCGCCCAGAGCACTGGGCCGAACTCTCTATATAGCACGATAATAGCTTATCCCGTAAAGGTGTGGAAGTGGTAGCCTAGCAACAGGCCAGTTACATCATCAGGTGGCTTAAGTTCAGTGAGGATCCTGGCCCTAGGAACCCCAACTTCCCCACAGAAGTCCATCTTAAAATTTGGCCTACCACAATGCCTGTTTTGTTTTTATTTCGAAACTTACTGATAATTTATTTTGGCACAGTAAAGGAAGATTACAAGGTGTTACATATGCTCACAAAACAAAATCTGGAAGAATTTGCTCCAGGAATTTGACAAAGGTTGTCACTGGTTGTTAGGATGATAGTTGATCTTTACTTTTTCTTTCTGCTTTTCTACAGTTGCTAAAACTTTTGCAAGGAGAAAGTGTTAATTTTGCAAAAAGAAAACAAATTATCTTCAAAAGCAAAGAAATATGACTGTGATGTTAAAAGATACTAAATTAACACCACTTTAAGTGGTGTGGAACAGGTGCAAGCAGAGATCAAAGGAAAAGAAAAGATAAAATGTAGCCCTGAGACACAAGCTGAGGTGAATAAAAATCAAATGTATCTCCAATAAGGAAAACAATGTAATGGGGAAGAAAGGACCTGTTGAATTCCTGTTGGTGGGAGAATTTGGCTGTGAAATTAATTCACTAAGACCCTACATTCCCATCTTAGAGTAAATCACAATCAAATTGGATTTAAAAATTAAAAAGAAAATGATAGACACATTAGGATAGAAACTAAATTCACAGGTAAGATTTTTCTCAAGCTAAAAATATGTGTAGAAAGATGATACCGGGCTTTTATTTTTAATCAGTCATTGGTATCAATTCCATGATCTCCAGGAAGGGTGTATATAAGCTAGTGATAAATGCCTCCAAAGACTTACTTCCTGTAGGTGGTGTTCCTCCTGACTGAACACTCTCGAGCATGGAAACTATAAGCCACACGTGACTCACATGCCCAGGGGTTCCTACCACTGTGGATTCTCCCATGTTGAAAATGTTTTGTGTTCTGAGTAAAGGTCTCCCCACGCTTCTGGCCTCCGCAGTTTCCCACCGTGTGCATCTGCCGAGGTGACAGCTACGGGAACTCTTTCCACAGACACCTGCTTATGACTTTTCTCTCCTCACCTGCTGGCATGCGGCCACTGTGCCTTTGAAGGGGCAACCTTTATGCCCTTTGCTGCTTTTTGATGGCCTACTTGTTCTAATTTATTGAACACCTACTAATGAAGGACACCTAATAATGTGTATCAAGCCAGATGCTGTGGGGGCTAAGGACTGACTGGTTTGCTGCCCTCAAGAAGCACTCAGTGCCATGGAATGATTTTGGGTGGGGTTCAGTGGCAGTGGTCATCAAAACTGAGTGTTGGGGGTACCTGTGCATTTTCCTGAGGAGAGGGTCCCTACCCTTTACCAGGAATCCCTGCCTTAAGGACGATTAGGAACGCTGCTCTAGGCTGGGTGTTAGGATCTGAATGAAGGTGTCTCCTCTCAAGTTGGGGTTTGAGGCTGCATCTAGGCAGTTCAGAGGCCCTTTTCCTTTGTTCCCAGGCATGCTCTGAGGAGCTGCCCCTCAGGACTGAAGCACTGAGGACATGTGTGCTTACACCTCACCCCACTTACCCCCTCCTCCCTGCATGGTGGTGTGACTAAGCCTCCTCCTTCCCCAGGGCAATTTCCCTTGCCCTCCACTTCTGGGAGACATGGAGGTGTCATCAGGGAAAGGTCCCCACATGCACATGGCCTCCTTGAACTCAAATCGTTTATGGGCTGTTGCCAAGATGCCGTAGGGACTCCCTGGCCCCACTGACAGGGGACAGTGGTTTTCCATTTGTTCACTCGAAACCTCATTTCTGCACAAATAGGGTATTTAATCAGAAATTTTTTCCCTCTGTCTCTGCTGGTCGCAAATCTCAGACCTTCTTCCTTCTAAGAGAACTGGAAGAAGAGGATCCTGGAAGTGGAGGAAAGCTGTCTAAGCATGAAACCTCCTTCCCTTCAAAGGGGTAAGAGGGTTGCATCACCTGCTCAAGATGAGGTGACCCATTCTGTGCTGTGATTAAGCAGTCATTTGTCTGTTCTCTGGACCTAGATGTTCACCTTGACCTGGGGCCTGCTGGCCCATGCTCCTGCTGATACATGATCTGCTGCTCCCCTACCTCACGTAGGGAGAAGTGGACTGCAGCAGAGCTGGACAGGCATGCTGTCCTGGGGATGGTGATGCCCACAGGGCCACCCTCTGCTTTCCTGGGAGAGACCTGGATGCAACCTGGAAAGTGCTGGATGCAGGCTTCCTCCACCCCATATGCACAAGGGTCTCCCAGAAGGGTACCCCCAAGTGTCTGGGAAGCCCTCTCTTCCTTTTCAGAGAGAAATAAGGTTTTCTTGATTTTTAAAACTCACTACAAAGCTACAGCAATCAAAATGGTGTGGTACTGGCATAAATTAGACCAATAGAATAGAAAGCCCAGAAACAAACCCTTCCACATATGGCCAAATTATTTTCAACAAGAATGACAAGACCATTCAATGGGAAGGGACAGTCTTTCCAACAAATGGTGCTGGGAATATCCTCATGCAAAAGAATGACACTGGACCCTTACCTTACACCATATAAAAAGGTGAACTCAAAACAGGTCAAAGATCTAAACTATAAAACTCTTAGAAGAAAACAGGGGATAAGCTTCATGACATTGGATCTGGCATGGATATCTTGTATATGACACAGAAAGCACAGGGAACAGGGAACAAAATAAAAAGATACATAAATTGGATTTCATCAAAATTTAAAACTTTTATGCATCAAAGGACACTATCCACAGTGCAACCCACAGAATGGGAGAAAATATTTGCAAATCATATATCTTACAAGAGACTAATACCCAGAATATATAAAGAATTTCTATAACATTAAAAAAGCAAACAACCCAATTCAAAAATGGGTGAAGGACTTGAATATATATTTTTCCAAAGAAGATACGCAAATGACCTTATTGGTATAGTAAGCATATGAAAAGACACTCAACATTATTAGTTATGAAGGAATGAAGTGAAATCAAAAGCAATAATAAACTATCACTTCTCACCCATTGGGATGCCTATTATCAAAAAATAGGCAGTAGCAAGTGTTGGCGAGGACATGGGGAGATTGGAACCCTGAGGCACTGCTGGTGGGAATATAAAATGGTGGAAAACAGTACGGCAGTTACTCAAGAAGTGAAAAATAGGATCAACATATGATCCAGCGATTCCATTTCTGGGTATATACCTCCCCCCTAAAAAAACAAAAACAAAAAACAAAATAACAAGGACTTGAACAGATACTTGTACACCTATGTTCAGAGCAGCATATTCACAATAGCTAATTGCTAGAAGCAATTCAACTGTCCATTGATGGATGAATGGGCAAACAATGGACTATTATTCAGGCTTAAAAATGAAGGAAATTCTGACACACACTACAACACAGATGAAACTTAGAGGCATGCTCAGTGAAATAAGACAGTCACAAAAAGACAAGAACTATGATTCCGTTTATACGAAGTGCCTAGAGTCGTTAAATTCAGAGACTGAAAGTGGAACAGCATTTCTCAGTGGCCAGGGGGAAGGAAGAATGAGGAGTTAGTGTTTAATGGGTACAGCTTCAGTTTTGCAAGATGAAAAGCATCCTGGAGACAACAATGTGAATGTCCTCACACCACTGAACTGTACACTTAGAAATGGTTAAAATGGCAAATTCCATGACATGCATAGTTTGCCACAATAACAAATCATCTGATCATGGCACACTCTTCCGATCCATCTCCCTCGGCTAAACCCTTCGCTGGCTTCATCGTCCTAAGGATAATGTCTGTATACAAGGCCGGGCACAGTCTGGCTCCCAGACAGCTTGCCAGGGGAGTTTTCTCTGCTGTCCCCCCTCTAGCCACCCAGATCTCTCCAGCACTTGCCTCAGAGACTTTCTGCACACTCTTCTTTCAGCCAGAATTCTTCTCCCCAGCCCTCTCATTCTTCAGGGCTCAGCGTCAACTCCACCGCCTCTCTCACCGGAGGCTAGCTCCCCGACGGCAGGGACAATGCAGATGGCTTTGTGGGGCCTGCTGTGAACACGCCCCAGGCCAGAGCTGGAAGGTTCCTAGAGGGCAACCACACCTCCGCTGTGGCCTTTCTTGCCTAGGCCCCCAGAGCCCCCCCGACAAGTGGGTGTGGAGTGCAAGTTGGCTTTGTCTTGGGCCTCTTAGGCCTGTGGAGGGTGTGTGTGTGTGTGTGTGTGTGTGTGTGTGTGTGTGTGTGTGTAGGGTCTGTGGAGGGTGTGTGTGTGTGTGTGTGGAGGGTCTGTGGAGGGTGTGTGTGTGTGGAGGGTCTGTGGAGGGTGTGTGTGTGGAGTGTCTGTGGAGGGTGTGTGTGTGTGTGTGTGTGTGTGTGTGTGTGTGGAGGGTTTGTGTGTGTGTGTGTGTGTGTGGAGGGTCTGTGGAGGGGGTGTGTGTGTGTGTGTGGAGGGTCTGTGGAGGGTGTGTGTGTGTGTGGAGGGTCTGTGTGTGTGTGTGTGTGTGTGTGTGTGTAGGGTCTGTGGAGGGTGTGTGTGTGTGTGGAGTGTCTGTGGAGGGTATGTGTGTGTGGAGGGTCTGTGGAGGGTGTGTGTGTGTGTGTGTGTGTGGAGGGTCTGTGGAGGGTGTGTGTGTGTGTGTGTGGGTGTGTGTGTGTGTGTGTGTGAGGGTCTGTGGAGGGTCTGTGTGTGTGTGTGTGTGTGTGTGTGGAGGGTCTGTGGAGGGTATGTGTGTGTGTGTGTGTGTGTGGAGGGTCTGTGGAGGGTGTGTGTGTGTGTGTGTGTGTGTGTGTGTGTGTGTGTGTGTGTGGAGGGTCTGTGGAGGGTGTGTGTGTGTGTGTGGAGTGTCTGTGGAGAGTGTGTGTGTGTGTGGAGGGTCTGTGTGTGTGTGTGTGTGTGGGTGTGTGTAGGGTCTGTGGAGTGTATGTGTGTGTGTGTGTGTGTGTGTGGAGGGTCTGTGTAGGGTCTGTGTGTGTGTGTGTGTGTGTGTGTGGAGGGTCTGTGGAGGGTGTGTGTGTGTGTGTGTGGAGGGTCTGTGGAGGGTGTGTGTGTGTGTGGAGTGTCTGTGGAGGGTATGTGTGTGTGTGTGTGTGTGGAGGGTCTGTGGAGGGTGTGTGTGTGTGTGTGTGTGTGTGGAGGGTTGTCCCAGATCCTCCCGCCCCCACCCACTCCTCCTAGGCTTGGCCAAAGGAGCCCATGGAATGGACGTCCTTCTTCCCTCGCCAGGCAGGGATGGCCAGAGGTGGCCCCATTTGACTTCTCTGGACAGGGCACTGGGCCCGTCCCTCATTCCATGGCCTCCTCTCCTGGCTTTGGAAAGATTCTGAGCACAATATTCCAGGCAGCTCCTCTCAGTCCATGACACTGAATTATGGTTTCAAGCAGAGAGGTATTTCCTCTGCGTGAGAAATCCTTTCCCTCTCCTTTCCTGACAGCCGAGTGGCTGGGGCGTCCGTGGGCCCGGGTGTGGAGGATGGGGCACTGAAGGGGCACGTAGCTGGGAACGTGGGGTCTGGAGACACACAGGGCAGGTTTGTATTCTAGCCCCTGCCTATTCTATGACCTGGCAAACTACTTCACTGCTTTCAGCTTCAGAGAGGACTCTTTGACTACCAGCCTATTTCATAGGACTGATGCAAGGAACGGAAAAGATGATGCATTTAGGTGCATAGCCCCCTGCAGTGGCCCCAGCTCCGGTGCCATAGCTGAGCTGGCCTCTCAGTTAGCCAATGAGGCCACATGCCTCTGCCTTCTGCATGGGAAAGGCACACTCCAGCCTGGAAGGCCCTCGGACCCCAGTGCTGAAGATCTTTGCAGGCTTCTCAACCCCAGAGGTCTGGTAGCCCCAGAGTGCCAGCAGAACCCTTTCCCTTTCCCCCCCTCCTTCCTTTTCCTGGCTGGGGCTCAGACAAGGCCTGGGCAACATCCTGGCTTGCACTGCCCTCTGGCCTTCTGACACGGGGGTACACACTTCCCTCCAGCAATCACCCATGTATCTGGAAACATCCAGTGGCTGACCCCTCGGCCCTGGGAGCATATTCTCAGATGAGAGATCGTAATGCTCAGCTTGGGTCTCCAAGGAGAACCGAAGTAGGAGGCAAGAGGCATTAGGAACCTAGAAAGGGAACTAGACGCTCTTGGGCTATGAGGGGAAGGCAGGATTATATCTGGCTGTGCACGGTTCTGTCACAAGGAGGGCTCTCCAGCTGAGAAAACAGTCAAGCCCCCGCTGCTGGGGAGGCTGGGATGGGGGCAAGGCAGTGGTCACAGGGCCAGATGGAGGGATGGTGGCATTTCTAAGGAGCCGCGGTGATTTTTAATTAGGGGATCTTCAACATTACACTAATCACCTCTTTGTGTCCTGATGCTGTCTTGGAAAGTCCAGGTGTGTGCATTTTGGGTGCTCAAAGTGAAGCCTAGCCGCGGCACACCATGCATGAGCTAGGCCACCACTGGGTGGGTGTGACCCCGGGGCAGGTGTGCAGGGCGGGGCAGTGGACCAGCACACACAGACCGCCAAGCCTCATGTCTCAGGACGCCTTCCCCTAGCCTGACCACGCCCTCTGGGTGGACTCTTTCAACTCCTCTCATCTCCTTGCACTCCCAGGAACTCCTGGGGGTCCCTTTGTCTGGCCCCCACTTTTCTAGAGTCCTTCATCATCCATCACAGAACCACAATGCTGTCCTTCAGATCCACATGGCTATGCAGGCAGCCCTGCCATTAGCTGGTTGGCAGTTCTGCCCATGAGCAGGGGAGCTTCCTGAGAACAGGGCCTTGTCTGCTCCCCAGGGCCTAGCACCTGTATCTGGGAACGAATGGATGACGTTATCAGATGGCACGTGATGTCTGTCTTTCCCCAGACGGGTCGCTGTGTCAGGGAGGGGCTCTGACTGCTCCTCCATCATGTCCCCAGCAGTGGGGGGCAGCCTGAAGTGCTGTTGTAGGCAGCACCAGCTTCGGGGCACTGGGTCCCCTTTTAATTGAAATGAGCTCCTTCTGCTGGAGTGAGTCACCCCTGGGAGTGACGTGCAACAGGGCAGGAGGCCCCGCACTCCAGGAAGGTGGCCTGCCTTTGGAAAAGACACCAAAAAAGGCTCCCGGGGCAGTCCCGGATGGCATGCTAAGAATGAGGCACCTGATGCTGCACCCACATGGCGGAGGGCTCCTCTCACTTTGTCCTCATGTTGGACCTGTAAGGAGATGCTCTGGGCATCTCTGTTACAGACGAGGAAATGGAGGCACTGGAGGCTAAGTGATGGACCCAAGACCACACAGGTGGGGAGCTGATGCCACCGCAGCCCTGGCCTCTCAGTGCTGAAGACGTCGTAAGATGGAGAGAGCACAAAAGGAGCAGGGGAAGGGACCCAGATGTGGGCCGCATGGAGATAAGCCAGGAAAACCTGAGCTTGCTCACCTGCCCAATGGCCGTCTCTGGGAGTCAGGACACCTGGGCCCCAGTCCCAGCTTGGCCATCCTTCGTGTTACTGGTGATTCTCCCCTTCCCAGGCCTTACTGTCCTCATCTGTGTGATGGAAACATGTGGGCAACCAGTACACGGGGTGGTGCCAAGGATTCAGAAACCCAATGCAAAGGCAGGGTCACGATGCTGCAAAGGATGGGCGTGCATGGGACCAGTAAGAGGAGTAAAGTGCTGTGAACACAGAGGACTTGAGACCCCAAGGCTGGTGGTGGGGACTGAAATGGAAGCAAGTTCATCAAAGACTTAGGTCCTAACCTCCATGTGCCACGTGTGTATCTGAGGAGCAGTTGCTGGCATCTCCCGCAGACCACCCCTCAGGGCTCCTTGCTGAGCTGCTCCTGGGCGGAATCTGTGTATGATGGAGCATCAGAGCCACAGACACAAACCCATCCCTCGGGAACACCTGGACCAGCACACAGTTCCCATCCACACAGGCATGTATTTCTCAATTTTATTATTACAAACACATCATGGCTCTGCCACACCTGGGGAATCCTGGGCTCTACAAGGTCTACCTACTCTCTCATTTCTACCTGGACAGGGTCACACAGAAGTGTCCAAGCCATGTGTAGGCATGAGACACATTTGACAGAGCAGTTGAACTCATAGCTTATGATACCATTTCTCCAGTTGTGAAGAACATTATAAAAAACATGCCAGGATCCCCCCATGGGGCTGGATTGCTTGATTCATGTTTTGTGGGCACCACAAAACTTCAGCTCCCATTTCTAGAGCAATTGGCACAGGGAGGGAAGTCCACGTTTGGGACAGGTCTTTTCTGGAAGTGCATATGAGGCGGTGACATCCAGGTCTCGCATGTAGTAGGTTAATAGCCATGTTCAGGGGGAAAAAAATTAAAAGTACATCTCTTTCCCTCCACCCCCACCCACCCAAGGCTCAGATCTTATTATGGTGCAGCCCATATACATTGAAATGTGATATTTGGTTTCAGGAACATTGAGTCTCTTTGGCAAACTGAGGGAAACTGGCAGGGAGCTGCGGCCGTGCATCATCCCGCGGCCCTTCACGCTAATGCTTCATCCTCTCTAGTAACCGCTGATAGACAGGGGCTGAAAGAGAGCAGCATGGCAGGTGAAAAACCGCAGCCTCCCCACATGCATTTAGGGCACTGCCTGAGTCATGAGCTCAGGGCCCGGCTCCTGCCATGCTCCCCTGCACCTATCGGGTGCTGTTTGGTTTGTGAATCATCACAGCTTTCTCAGTGGCATTCTGAATTGGGATCTTCTACAGCCACCAGCTTGAAACCACATCCTCACCGTGGGCCCCTGCCAAGCCCCTGTGCAATATTCCTGGCTCCCAAAGCCAAAAATTCAACCCTAAAAGGTTGGCACTCTCACTATCTCCATCTGATGGAGAAGGAGCATGTTCTGCATCTAGCCCCAAAGGCCAGCTTGTTGAATAGCACTGGGACGTTCTCATCTATACACAGCCAATGGCAGGTCTGGGCCTGCCTGGGGATAAGGCCCAATCGCATCCATGAGGATTTGCGACCCAGCCCAGACTTACCTAGTTTCACAGAGCTCTGGGTAGCCTGAAAGAGAACACAAGGCGTCAGGTTTCTTGGTGAAAGTCATACCTACACCTGCTCGTGGCTTTGCCCATTGTCCCCCACTCAGCAAAAATGCCAGGGGTGCGGAAGAGGAAGGGAAACGTGTTGCTGCGCCTGAGAGCCCCTCAGCTGGTCTTGGCAGCACTAAATGAGGTGTGAGCCCCTCCTGGGCAGAGTCTGAGGTGACATTCCTGGGATACCCCAAAGCCACGCTTTCACTGAGACTGCAGCCTAGAGCAGGGGAGCTGGGACCGCACAGGGTGGCTCTCAGGAGTAGGAGCCCAGCACCCAGAACCCTTCTCGAGGGGCATCAGGGTGCCCCCCTTGTCCAAAAATAAAGTGGCGAATTTCAGCTCCAGGCCTTTGGGTGAAGGACTACCCACTGTGGCCTTTTCCCTTGAAACGTAAGCCTTCTGCAGGCTCTCCATATTCCCCCAGGGCTCCACCTGCCCCGAGGCAACAAAGGAGTGTGGGTAGGGCCCTGGGGCCCTGGGCAGCCGGGGAGGAGGAAGAGAAGCACAGAGCGTCAGAGGTTCTGAGAGGAGGCGGGCTGACGTGAGGAAGGCCCCACACAGGTAGTGGCTCTGCCGCAGACAGCCCCTGGCATCGCCCGAGACGGAGCATGTCACGGACAACAACACGGCGACCGGGAGGCCCAGGCGCAGGGCGGCCCCTGTAAGGCGCATCTGGGATGGGCCGCCCTCCTCAGGCAGACGGGCGCTAGAGCTGCATCTGTTCACCCCAGCAGCAGCTTCCCCACGGACTGTGGCTCAGAGGCCTTGCTTCAAAGGCCTGGGCTTCTTCACACAAAAGCAGGGGCTCCCGGGGGTTCTCTCAATTCCACACAGGCCAGGGCTAAGGATGCCCCAAAGGGAGTGGGAAGAAGATTCAAGAAGGAGAGCCCTGGGGGAGAAGCCAAGGAAGATAAAGGCCCGGAGAGCCCCCTCCGAGGGCCTAAGGCTGCTCCGGCCCAGGGCAGACCTAGCAGGCGTATTACCCTGGAAAATGCTGATGCCTGTTTGAAGATTTCAAGGGCAGAGTCTGCGAGTTCATCCCCTCGTTCGTGAGGCCTGGTGGCTGGAGATGAAAGAAAAAGATACCTTAGGTGAGACAGAAACTAGTAGCATTCATTCAGAACAACCCTGACGGAGGGGCCCTGTTGGGCTTTCTGGCTCACAGTGTCAAATGAGGTTTTCTTTATGGCTCTCCAGAACTCAAGGTGGAGTCTGGCCTGTGGGAAGAGTGTTCCCAGGAAGGCATAAATGAGGACAGAGGTGGGTGCCGGCACACCCTCGCGAGAGGTGAGGACAGCACACAGGCGGTGAGACGCTGCGAGGGACGCTCTGAACCCTGACCGCAGCATCCGCGTGTAACAAACAACGGGCTGTGTCTACGTGGGGCCGAGAAAGCCAGGCAGTTCAGCAAATAGAAATGTGTCCTTGAATCTCTGGTGCAGCACATTTGAGACCAATAGCTCCCGATCTGCTTTTCAATCGGCCGCAACAGCCATGCTGTGCCCGAAGGCTCAGTTTGTATGTCACGCATTTTTCTTATAACAGTTTCTCGACCACCTGCTTCGCACAGAGAAGGGCCAGCTATAGACTGAGTGGGAGCGTGACACCCAGGGCCTCACCTGGAGGCTGCAGGATGCTGGACACAGCATAGACTACGCCGTTCGTGGCCATGATGTCAGCTTCGGCAACAGGCTCCTTATTGACACTGACCACGTTGTTTTTCTTGGAGAAAAAGAGACAATTGTTGGACACAGAGCAGATTGATTTCACTGATTCAGCCGGTGTCTACCAAGCATTTCTAGATGGCAGATCCTGCACTAAGTGCTGGGGATGCTCTGAGGGATGTACTCTCACCCCTCCTGTGGGCTCAGCACGTTGTAGTTTACTTGCTCTCCACTTGGTCCTCACAGCAGTGTATGGAGAGGAGGGAGGTATGATTGTGTCACTTAACAGAAGAGGACACCGAGGCTCCAGAGAGGCCAAGTGCCTCCTTTAAGCTAAGCAGGTGCGGCCACTGTGAACAGCAGCCAGGCCTCCAGCTCTGGGTGAAGGGTTCTTTCCACCTCTCCTAGATGCCCTACTTAAAAATTTCTCACAGGAAGTGCACCCAGGGTAAATCTGTCTCAAGTTTTCCTCAGCTGCCTGTGTATCAGAACCAAGGAGGGAGGGGGAGAGAGCCCGTGACCGAAGGACCCCACACCCAAAATTAGGAGCCGGGAGATTCTCAGGTGACCTGCCGAAAACAAGCAACTCATCATATCCCTGCCTCCCGACCCACCTTTCCTGTGCTTCGGAGAGAAACCAAGGGGCAAAGGGAAAGCTGAGGGTCAGGAGAGGGTGCAGGGGGCAGAAGCAGGGCCAGCCACTTGCTGCAGAGTGGTGCCTCCACCGCGTGGGCGTACGGCCCCTGCCGGGGCAGGCAGAGAGGCCACGGCAGCAGCGTCACAGAGCAGGCGGGCTGGCTGGCTCTCTTCCAGGCCACAACCCTCCGGGGAAGCTCCCAAGGGGACTGTGTATCGTTAATGTGCAGAGCAAGGGAAGGCTCACAGACCAAGCCCTGGAAGCTCACAGACCAAGGTCGGGATGGGCTTGTGGTATAGCTCAGGGAGCCCCGGGTTTAGGGGTGGGGACTGACCTCCCAGAACACATACGTGATTGCCTTTTACCTCCTCGTGGGAAGGAAGATCTCTCCCAGATGCCAAACAGATGCTCTACTCCCCTGCAAATCTGCAAGGTCTTGTTCATGTCCAACCATAATTGTACTTGATTTCCCTTAAGACCCTTTCTTTCCTCTTTTCTTAATTTTGGATAAAATGTACTCAGAGGTTCAAGAAGCATCTTAAAGACTGTGTGTGTGTTTAATGCCATCCTGGGAGCAAGATGTAGCCCGGAGCCTAGTGGCAGGGCACAGCCAGCCTTTCCATTTTCAGACACACTCACTGAGCTGACTTCCAGCTTGTCGCCTTGGAGAGACTTCAGCCGCACCAGGGCCCCAACGCCTCCGCTGACCAGGATCTCATCACCGATGTGGTATTTCAGGATGGTGGCGAGCTCCTTGGCGTTGCCTGCAGGTTTGTGGGAAAAGAAAGCAAAGTTCATTCCGAGGCTGGCGATCAAGGAGGGCTGTGAGGAAGAGACACAAGTGGTCAGCCCGGCGACAGAGAACATGCTGCCCGGGGAAAGAGCCCTCCCTGGGCATCCACTGTGTGCTCAGCCCTCTGGCCCACCATGCACCTACTGGTCAGGGGAACAAGGCACACGGCCGTGGCTGTGAATCTGCCCCTGCTTTGGGCAGGCGGCTGGGTTGAACAAGGCACACACTCTCTGTGATGCTGAGGAGTTAATCCATCCCACTCTGTGAGTATGACTCATGTTTCCATGAGCTAAATATTTGCTTGGAAAGCTAGGGACCTTTCCAGCACCGACATCTGGGACGCTTCATCATCAACGCGGCTCCCGATGGCTATAACACAGTAGTGAAATATTTACACATTCTGCCCTCAAATGCATATTCTGAGACGGCTGTTTCCTGGAGGGACAACTTAAAAGAGTCGACAGCTGCAATCCGGAGGAGCTACGGAGCCGATGAGGTCAGGGCTGAGGGGGGCATTCCCTCTGCGAGTCCCTCCTTGTCACGTCTCGGCATTCCTTCCAGCCCACATCAGCTTCTCCACCAACGGGGGAGAGCAGCCGATTGCTCATAAAGGTGCTCAGGCATTGCCCAAATTAAGTGTGGGAGGCAGTTCTTAGAGCTGCCAGCTGCCCTCTCATCCATCAGGGCTCCCCCCTGTCCCCACCACCCCCTCGCTCTCATTACCAGCCAAACGGCTGCATTTTCCCAGGGCGTACGGATGGCTATTTCCAGCATCTTGAAATAGAAAACGTTACAGCCTTTTAGCGAGTTCACTTAGTTATAGATGGATCCACATCAGTGCCATGGTGCGCAGCCAGCAGGCCCTAAGGGATTTCTAAACATTCACAACCTGGAGCTGACACGAATGCCCCTTCCACAAAATGCTGCCTGCAGGTGCTGCGCCAAGCCAGCCGGAGGTGTGAGGGGCCTCCTTCTTCGGGACCTCGCACACCTGGATGGCCTCCACCCTCCAGGGGTGCCAAGAAAGCTGTGCCTGTGCCCCTGTACAACTAGAAATGAATGGGAAGTTGCAGGCTCAAGCCACTTGGGGGAATATTCTGTTCCTGCTGCACGGAGAGAGGCTGGAAAGTTTATGTGCAGACTGAACTTCTCCCCTCTTCTCAGGAACATACGTCAGCATCACAGACATGGGCCTTCATTTAGCAACAAAGAAAATTAAACAGCACACAAATTCAGCTCACAGCTGCTCACAACTTGAATGTTCTATTCTGCTGCCCCAGTGTACGAAGCGAGGGGCAGAGGTGTGAACCTGGGCCCCGCCGTGCGACCAAGGACCTTCCTCCTCCTCTGCAGCCTCACCTTCCTGTGGTGAGCCCAAGTGTCTCTCATGGGTATGCATCAGAGGGAAACCCCCAAAACCCTGCCCTGCACCCCCATCAGCTTAGCCATTATTGATGGAGAATGTATGCCCAGCGCTGGGGGTAGTACCTCATCTAATCTTCACAACACACTGCGCAAGGAACTCTTACCATTCTCATTTTTTTAACAGGAAAACCGAGACTCAGAGAGGTTAAGTAACTTGCTGGAGGTCACTCAGCTGGTAAATGCCAGAGCCGAGATTTGAGCCTGCTTTCTGGCAATCCCGAAACCTAACCTCTTCACCCCTAGACTGTCTCTCAAACGTCCTCAGCTAGAGTTCTCAGGGCGACTAGCATCTCAGGAAAGCTTTTATGCTAAGGGACATTTAATGCAGGTCGATGGCTTCATTCTCAATGTTCTCACAGGCCCTCAGTGGCTGGGCTGGTAGATGCCCACTCTCAACCCCTTCTTACCCTTCTCTGCCCTGCTTGGTGCCCAGGAGGCTGACTGCTGTGAAGTGCCTCATCCAGGCTGCCTTGCCCTCCTGTAATCAGCTGACAGGAGGCCTGGTGGCCACGGGCATGTGGAGGAGAGGCAGCGAGGGGGCTGAGGCACACAGCAGCCCCCTGGCCATGGGGCCACTGCCCTGTGCCCTTCCTCCAAGGCTCCCGGTGCCCCCGGTCCTGCTCCTCCAGCCTCCTGGCCTGAGAGGCTGTGTGGCTGGCCCTGGGTGGCACCCCTGCTGGGTCCTCAGCCCTGCCCACACCCTTTACCTCCTTTCAGTCAGAGACTTTGTAGGTGCCAAGTGCTTCCTGACCGATAGTTACTGTACAAATTGAAAACTGTACTTCAGTTGGTCTTTACCCAAGAGTTTGTTCAGTTCTCCTGGTGGCATGGCTTGGAAGGCATCATTTGTGGGAGCAAAGACGGTATAGACCCCTT
Organism: Manis javanica; assembly: GCF_040802235.1. Taxonomy (NCBI): domain Eukaryota; kingdom Metazoa; phylum Chordata; class Mammalia; order Pholidota; family Manidae; genus Manis; species Manis javanica. The sequence continues at coordinate 83,653,991 of NC_133169.1, read as the reverse complement.
GCCGGTTGAGCATCTCTGTCAGCCCTGCGGTCTGGATGGCGGCGACCAGCATGCTGTGGACAAGCACACAGAACATATCACCTGCCCGTTGCGGGGAGGGAGTTGTCATTTCCCCAAATACCTCCCCGCTGTGGGTAGATGAGGCCCGGAGCACTGGAATCCACATCTCTTGCTGGTTTTCACCTTCTCTCTGTGCCCAAAGAGGGAACGATTCTAGTCTGCACCTTCTCTCTATAAACGCTGAGTTAAATGGCCGGAAGTCAGAGGCTGGAGGGGGAAGGAGGAAGGGAGAGGTCCGGTAGCACGGCCGATCCAGAGACTGGCTGAGCCACCGGGGTGTTGTTGGGGGCCTGAGGGTGGGTGCGCCTTCAGGAGCTTGTGTCACAGCACCCAGGGGTGAGTGAGCAAATCAGAAAGGGAGAGAGTAGGGCAAGAAGACCATGTGACACGGGGAGCCGGAGAAGGCGCAGCAGGGGCTCTTCAGGTGCGGGTGTGCGCATCTACACAGCTGGAGGCTCGGCACACACTCGGAGCCAGGTGCTCACAGCGCGCTTGCGGCCTCGGTGACGGTATGAGGTGTCCCTGGCACTTCCTAATGAAAATGCAGTCTCCTTCTTGTTGCCCTGGATGTGAGGATTACCCTCCTGGAAGTAACCCTTCTCAACATAAGCCTTTGAGGTGGGCCTCCTGCTTTCCAAATCCCAAGACTTGAAGGGCACACCAGTGCGCCACCAGCGTTAAGGGAAGTACGGGGTGGACAAATAGCGGAGGCCCAGCGTCATGCCCCATCATGACCACGTGGCAGAAGTCCTGCTGGAATGGGACTGGTTACCTGAAGCGATTGTCCCCTTTCAGGACGTCCATGACAGTCCCCGTCGGGGGTGTCAGCATCCTGTCCATGGTGAACAGGGTCCCGTACCTCCCCCTCTTGTCGTGGGCGGCAATGCAGCTGTTCTCAATGCACAGGCTCTGCAAAAGTGGGTAGAGAAGGGGCAGGTTATCAGGGCTCCCGCTTTGTTCAGGGCATATGTTGATGGCTTCATCCACAGAGATCAATGATTGCATCTGTCAGAGAGCAAGAGGTCTTTGAGACTAGGATACAATGACGAGTTTTCTTCAGGAAAGATAAAAAAAGGCCTTCTTTAAGGAAAAGGGCCATAGAAACCCCAATAAACTTACAGAGAGGCCGTATCATGAGACTATCATGTCACAGGTTGAGGCCCATAGACAATGATCAAATATACAGATCGAGTCTATCAGTTTATTTATTTAACAGATGACAACCAACATTAGCCAAATGGTGCTGGCTGGTCCCAAGCAAGGGCTATGTTGTGTTGCACTACCTGTTTGGTATTCCAGGTAACTGTCGGCTTTGAAGGCAGAGAAACTACAGCAGAAGATAAAAAGAAAACCTTCTGGGCCCAGGAGGGCAGTGCTTCAGTTCAGAGGGCTTCTCATCCCATAAGCTAAAAAGGACTCAATCTTCCATCCCTGTTCTTCACTCTGAGTTCAAGGCGGACTGCTGCCTACCCCGCCGCTGAGACAGGTGCGGGGTCTATTCCCAAAGGGCTCCAGCAAAGGAGATTCTAATCCTTCTGCAGGAACTCATTTTGATCCTTGGATATCAAATAGACTTTCCAGAAATTCCTTTCTTTCTTATTAGAAACTCATTGTCAGGCAAGCTCCTGATTATTGAGGATATATATATACACATATTTGAAACACAAACATAGTTCCATTTCTTAAAACTGAGACAAGGAAGGAGTATGATTCAGGACCCAGAACTTACATTACGATAAACGAAAACTCTCAGCTTTTTGCCGCCCAGGGTGTCCAGCGTCTGTTCGTGGTACAGATACTTGGAGGCCAGCTGGTCTTTAATCATGTGGTTCAGAAGTAAATTCTTTGTACGGGCATCAATGCGAGGGGTTCCATCTGCAAGACAAGGTGTGGTGAAGTCCAGAGACATGCTCTGGAAATGAAGAGAATGAGAGACAAATGCAGGGAAAAGCCTGCCCCTCTTTGAGTCTGGAAATGAGATTGAGAAATCAAGTGAGGTTGCCAATATTCCTTAACATCTGGCATTCTCTGCAAATTAAAAAATCAAAAAAAAAAAAAAAAGGACTGAAGGAGAGGTCTAGATAATGGAGGGTATTTCTGGAGTTTTGCCCTAAGTGGGAGGGGAAAGCATGGACCCAACTTGCTCCCCTTCTCTGCCTCCCCTGTGGCCACAGCGCAGCTGTCTCCTCACTCTGACCTTCTGACTCTCACACCGGCAATTAACCCTGCAAATAAAAAAGGAGCGCTGGGCTCCCTGACAGATGCAGGCTCTTGAATTCTGAGGATCAGATCCCCAAATGCATTCGCTGTGCCAAAGGAAACAGCAGAGCCTCTGAAGTTTCTGGCAAAGTCACATCTGCTTTCGGAGGAGCTGGGTGGAAGCCCTAAGAGTCCGCGGGGAACTGGAGATCGGGAAGGGTGCTGTGGACGTGACGGCAGTGGCACAGCTGCCCCCCGAGACGAGGTCACAGGGGTGCCTTCCCCATGTTACCTTTGAATACAGAATTCAGGGGCGCCAGGAGAGTCAACCTCTCGTTTCCGGAGAGATGAGTGCTGAGACCGGCTTGTCTGAAAAGGTCAATGGTCGTGGAAACATCAGACTCGGCAGCCAACTCAAATAGCGTCTTGGCTACAGGGAAGGAGAAAGGACGTTCGCAAGTCAAAAGTGCTGTTTTCATTTATCATGTGTCCAGTCCAGAGCATGACATACATCAGCAGGAATGCCATCTTGTTGAGTCAACAACTCCTCTGAATGCTGCTGGGACGCAGCAGGTTTGTGTCATCGGGCAACGGTCACCCAGAACAACGGGGAGGTAAGGTGGAGCTGGCCTCGGCAGAGGTGAGCCTCCGTGCCAGCCCTTGGCCAGGGCCCAGTCTAATGCTGGGGAGGCAGCACTGTCTGTGTCATGCTTCCAAAGAGTAGGTAATGCCAGCGACCACACCCACAGAAGGACTTTTCTTCTGGTTTGCTTTTTTTTCCTGTGAAATTCCTCCACTTATGCGTACTCCCTGGACGTCCAGAATGGGACTGGAACCCTCAGTGAAGCCCAAGCCCAAGTCCATTTGGTCACTGCTCCCAGGCTCAGTGACCCTGGATGCTTGGGCCCTATTGAGAAAGCTAATGCTCTGAGGTCAGCAAATGGCCCTGCATGCCCAGCCAGAGCAGCAGCTTTTCCAAAAGACTTCTGTGATTGATTGCTCCCTCCCATCTTCCACGGCTCTCCACTGCCTTAAGGACTAGACTCTCATGCCTGTGGTTCAAAATTCTTCCCAATCTGGCTGCAATCATCCACTGGCGGCCCAGGCCTTCCCTCTCAAGAGGCCGTGAGCTGAATGCAGGCAGGGAAGTGGCCCCCAGGATCCCTGGGTTCCCCCATGGACAGCAGATGGGACAGTGGGACTGGCAGGATCAAGGCCACCGAGGCCTGGCTTACCTGAGTCTGGGATGAGCAGCTCATCAATGTAGTGGATCACGCCGTTGGTGGCCAGGACATCCTTATTGGAGATGATGGGCTTTCCATTGATGGTGAGCATGTCCCCACTGCAGCCCACCTCCAACGTGGTGCCCTCCAGGGTCTCCAAGGACAGCCCTGCGACAATGGCCTCGGCACACATGGCTGACTTCAGGATGTGGTTGTTCAGCAGGTCTGGGGGCCAAACAGGATGCAGAGCAAGTCGGTGCCTGCTCCAGGCTGAGCCCAGGGGCCAGCCTGCAGCCTGCGCTGGCAGTGAGGGTTCTATGTTCTCCAATGCCGGCCCTCAAGCGAGGCTTGGCACTGCATAGCCTGGACCTCCCTCTCCTCCTGTCTGCTGCTCTCTGAACTAGCCGAGGCTCTGCACTCAGGTGCTCTGAGTTTGAGTCCCAGCTTGGCCACTGAGCAGCTGTGGGACCCGGGTAAATCATGTAGCCTCTTTGAGTCTCAATTCCCTTGTCAGTCAAATGGAGCTGGCGTTCACCTCCTAGGGCTGGCTGAGGGCCCTGAGGAGCTGCAAGGGGCAGACTCGGGGGACATGTCCCCAGCCCCAGCCGGGCAGAGCTGGTTCCCAGACCACTGCTCACCCACATCACCAAGGCCCTTTTGTCTTTCAGTCTCGCCACAGAGATGAGTTTCAATTTGTCCTGAGTGTGGGAACCAAACCCGCAGAGTCACGGGCAGGAGGAAGCTCTGGGGCCTTGCAGAGCCATTTGGCTCTTGCAGAGTAGAGTGTCAAGGGCCTTGAAAACCAGAGCTGACCTGATTCAGCTGGCGGGGAAGGACAGCAAGACAGTATGGGAGTGAGGCCTCGGGGACTTAGCTTCTCAGAGGAGGACATTGCAAGCTGGCATGGGGTGGGGTGACCTGCCAGGGCCGCTTGGAGGGTCAGCAGGGCCAGGGCGGGAAGCTGGTCTTCAAATGGGGCCAGCCCAGGACCACTTCTCACCTGTCTGCCATCTGGCTAGTAATGCCAGCAGACTGTCGGGTGGACTCGTGGCCCTCTGCCCTCCAGCCTGCAGCTACAGCCCCGCTCGGAGGGCCCTTGCTTTGAGCATATGGGTTACTGAGTCAGAAAGGCAGATGTGCGAAAGGGATATATTAGGGTTTATTTCTCTTTGATTTTATAGTAAGGAGTTCTAATATCTACAAAGAAAAAAATGTGCTCTGTGCCAAACAGATTTTAGAGATGGTTCTAAATGCGAAGCTAAATATAGTGAAATGCACCCATCTCATCTCCTCCAGGAGGCCTTTAGGACCCCACAGGCAGGCGACATGAGCCCCACCCCCACCCTCACCCCCCAGGGTGGTGGCAGCATCTCTGTCACTGCGCTCACCGCATTGGATCCCTCAACCTGATTTTAAGCCTGTGTCCCAAGTAGGCTTAAACTTCCTTGAAGGCAAAGGCGGTACCAGGTCCACATTTTTGGTCTCGGTTGCCCACCCAGGCCAGGCACATGAAGGCACCATACATCTGGACACAACAGACCCCCAGCTGCACTTTCAGCAGTCTGCCCTCTCCCATCCCTGCATGGCTGCAAGGAGAACACGCATGTTCATAGGGTGTCTGAAATGCATCAGGGGTTTCATAAAGTATACTTCAAAGGTGAGTTTAAATACATTCAAAAGAAATTAAGTCATCCCTGGATTATATCTGGGAGGAGTAAGTGTGGTTGGGGCCCGCTTCCCTTTGCTGGGGACTCCAGGGTCAGCAGGCAGCATCTCAGCTGTCCCAGAGTTGAAGGGGGCAGGTCGGGAGAGGGCAGAGTACAGCCTGGCCTCCTAATCCCCCCAGGCTGGTCCTTCTCTTCCTGCCAGAAATAATCGATGCAACTCCTGACTCAGCAGCTCACTGAGGAGGTAAGCAAGAACCTAGAAGTGAAGACAAGAGTTGACTGCTACTGGTTTTTAACTGTAATTTTGAATTATCCACAAGGCCCCTGGCCAGACACAAAAGAATTCAAGGGTATGCATGATGGTTCTATTTCAAGGATGCCAGGCCCTGCCCTCCCTTGCCCACTCCTCCAAGCTGCTGCCTGTCTGACAGCCTTGCTCTGGCTTTGATCCCTTGGGCCTCTAGCTCTCCCGGAGTTTGGCCAGGGCCTGCTTTGGACCTCTGGCTCTGCCCCCCTCCTCAGTGCCACTGTGTCCCTAGACAAACGCTGCTTTATTCTGTACCTGCCCCTCTGACCAGGGCTCTGCTCCGGCCTCTGCAGAGACAGGGCTGGCTGGGGCAACTGGACAGGATGGCAGGCGGCATGTCTAAGTCAGACGAGGGCCGGCCTTGGGCTCAGTCTGTCTGCTCAAATGCAGCGGCAGCAGGAGCCAAGGGGTGCTCACCTCTCAGGGCCTCTGGGTCACCCAGGATCCGGTTCAAAGTCTCAGCAGGGATCTTCTCGAAGGCCTCGTTGGTGGGGGCCAGGAGAGTGAACTGGCCTTCACCTTCCAGCAGGGTGCTGAGCCCCGAAGCGGCAACGGCAGCCTGTGGGAAGGAAGGGAGGGAATGTTTCCTGAAGGCTCTGGGGTTCTCCGAAGGCAAGAGGCGCACACGGCTTTGCCAGTCCTCGCTCAGAGAGCCCGAGGCTTGGACAGAAGCCCAAGACGAAGAGACATGCCCACCCAAAGCTGGCCCCTTGCCACAGCCTCCCGGGCCTTGCCCAGCTGAGTGCCAGCCACGCTGGCTGTCCCTCAGCTACGCGTGTGCCTTCCTCCCTGCCCTCTCCAGGCCCCTGCCCCTGCTGTTCCCTGTACCCCTCCCCTTTCTGTGCTTCTCTGACTCCTATTACTTCTTTGGGTCTTGTCTAAAATGCCATTTCTCTAGGGAGTCACCTTGACACTGTCCGCCTGTCCCCCACTGCCCCCAGACGAAAGTGAGTCTGTTGTATGTCCTTTCGCAGCTTGCTGTCCTTTTTGTTATGATCGGTCATCAGTAACAATGACTGCCGTGAGCTCCACGAGCGCAAGGACCATATAACCCGTTCTCTACAGAGCAGCCAGCACCATCTTCTAAAAGTAACTGGCACGCTACTGCTCTCAGGATGGAGACACGCTCTCTGCAGGACCCGGCCGCCGCCGGCCTGGCTGCGCCCACCTCACGGTTTGGCTACCTGCTGGCCTCCTTCTTGCTGTTCCTGCTTCTGGGCTTTCTCCTGCTCTCCTCTCTGCTGGCCAGGCTCCCACCCTGAGTTTTGCATAACTGGCCATTCTTGTCCTTCAGGCCTCAGCCCATGAGTCGCCTCTTCCAGAAAGGCCTTCCCTGACCATCCAGTTCCAACTGGCCTCCTCTGCTCACCGCGTACTTACTGGCTTGACAGCGCTTAGCACAGCCAGTGACTGCCTTGTTCGTTTCTTGTCTGTCTCCCCAGAAAGAATATAAGTGCCACTGAGGGCAGAAACATGTCTGTCTGGTTGACCTCTTACCCCTGGCACATAGAACAATACCTGGGAAGCAGAGGTGCTTAATGAGCATGTGTGGCAGAAGGAAAGATGGGCATCAGGAGGGCCCAAAGGGGAAGAGGAAAGGAAGGCATAGTCGCCAAACCTAAACAGTAAGAGTTACTCAGTGCGGATCAACTCCTGTTAACCCAAAGACGTGCTGCCCACTTTGTGGGGGCATCATCCCTTGCAGACCCCTGACCTTTGAGTGACCCAGAAGGAAGGTGGGGAAGAGCTCAGGAATGAGTGTCCCTGGGGCTCTCGAGTCGCCTGAGTGGCAGCCCGGCCTGAGGGTGTTTGTCTATCTTTGTTGGAGATCTCGGGGGGGGGGGTGAGGAGCCATCCCCTCCCACTGGTATCCTTTGCGGTCAGGAAGTTCTCCTCCAATCAGGGCAAAAACCCTGACGGGGCAGCCTGTGTTCACTTCCTCTGAGCAGCTGTTGCTAAGAGAACCACCCGCTCCACACCAGTTCTGAGACACGTCCGCGGGGCGGGGGCCCCCAGAGCAGTCAGAGGCCAGGCCCAGTGCACACTGGTGGTCTATCTGCTGGTCTGGACTGTGAGAAAACATGGGTATAGGCTGGCGCAGGCATCCCACGGTGGGGGCATGTGGTCCAGACCATGTAGCCTGACAGGCCACTTATTCTAGTCCCACGCATGGGAACTGCCACCTGGGGGAGGCACACGCCAGGCAGCCCCAGCGCAAAGGCCCTAGTCCTGCTGCTGTAGCAGACCAGTGAACTTCCCGAGGAGTCAAGACAAGGAGAAGTTTACAAAGGAGAAGGTAAGCAGAGGGAGGATTGTGTTCCTTGTGGTCAAGCTGAGGGTCTGATGAGTGGATTCTCCACATTGCTGGGCATTCAGAGGAACTTGCCCCAGGTCCCTAGATTCCACAGGGACATCCTCCCCTCCTCCCGCAGAAGCAGCCCCTCTTGGGAGGTGGTGTGTCCCCAGGCTGGGCCTCCTCCCAGGGCGGCCCCTCACCCGAAGGGTCTCAAAGGTGTCCTCGATCTCGATGATCTGCTGGATGTTGTTGGTGACGGTGGAGATGACCTTATCGATGAGGTGCACCACGCCGTTGGTCGCATGGTGGTCTGCTTTCAGCAGCCGAGCGCAGTTGACCGTCACGATCTGCCCAGAGAAGTGAGGATGACGGGTTAACACGTGGAAGGCACAGTCGGAAGCCCCAGGGGGGGAAACACAGTATAGAACGGGGACCTGCAAGGAGGCCCCGAGGAGCGGCAGGTGCAGGGGGCAGAAGATTATCTATAGCTTATCTCACCTGCAGGACAAAATCCCAGAAACCAGCCCCACATGTGGACAGAAGCAGACCGAGTGCAGGCACAGGTCAAGGCTATGCAACCGGGGACTCCCTACCCCGTTGGGATAGTGGTGGATCTGGATGTTGGAGTTCTGGTACATGGACGTGAGGGCCATGCCGTGTTTCAGCTCATCCGTCAGGACCCGTCTGTCCACCATGTGGTAGCGAAGGGCGTTGAGCAGCTCGATGTTGACGTTGCTCACCAGGGAGTCCAGCACTTCCTAGAGGGAGGGTCAGGGTCGCCGTTAGGGGGCTGCAGACCCCACGTTCAAGACATGGGTCCCTGCTACCTGGGGAAGGTGCTTCTGAAGCCCCAGAGGCCCCAGGCCTCCATTCTGTCAAGGACCCCTCCTCAGTGAGCACCAGTCCATCTGTCCACTTGGATGGAGGGGCATTGGAAGTAACTTGGTGAGGTACATTTTAGCTTAAGTTCCTGGGCAATTTATAAGAAAAATCTTCATGAAACAGTGGGAAATCACTATGGAGTCTCATCCTTCATGCCCACCAGCCGCCCCTCTGGGAGATAAGGCAGCCCCCATGAGAGTCCCGTGGGCAGAAGGTCATCTCACAGCTGGCAAGGAAGCCCAGGCCTCGTTGCTGGGTGCGAAGATGGTGAAGCTGCCGGGCCCTTCCATCTCGGGCCTCAGCTTCTCCGTGCGGTCCGTGTACAGCTGGGTGGTGGTCGATCCAACGACTCCCAGGGTCTCATAAAGGTTTGAGAGTGGCAGCGCTGCGGGGCCAGAGGACAGAGAGGATGGGCTGCGGGGCCCACCCAAGCACACCACACCCTCCCTTCATCTGTGGAGAGGACGGCACATGTGCAGAAGTGTGTGGGAGCTTAAAGCTTGTCTCCTGCTTCTTAAAACAGCTCCATAGGTCAAATATTTCTCAACATGCATGCAACCAATTGGTCATTTTAAGTCATTTTAACCACAGCAGAGCAAAGCTTTTGCTCTGCTAGACATTCAGATAATACAGGCAGGAAGATATCCTGATTACAAACGAGTCTAGATGTATCTAGTTGTTGAAACTGGCTTCCTACTGGTGTTCACTAGAATGAATGAATAGTACAAGCCTTTGAGGTCCTTTGTATATTTACAAAGAATAAAACATTATTTCCTAAAAGTAGCTTGAAGTTGCGCAGGGCTTTCCCCTCTCACAGCCAGCTTAGCATTCTTTTTAAGGACTGTGCAACTAAGGCTCAGAGGTTGAGCTTCCCCTCTAAGGCCATCTCCTTTCCCCATTCCGGATTTCCCACCCATCCTTCTGCGGAAGGCAGGACCTCCCCGGCCCAGCACACATGGGGTGCACGCAGCCTCCTCCCCTCAGCCCCCAGCAGACTCTGCTGCCTTCTACACGGGTGCTCCTCTCTCCCCATCCCTCCATGGGCAGGGCCTGGCTCCTTCACCTGCAGGACAGCCCTTCTCTCCCGGGACCTTCTCGTATCCAGGACAGCACTCGTAGCTGATGACTCTGCAACAAGACACACACGCGTAAGAGGCGAGGCATCCCTCCCCCTCACGCATCGTCAGCCCTCTCTCCAGGAAGAATGGCCTCCACAGGTGAGTAAGGGAAATGGCATCCTTCTCTCAGAGGAGACCATTTGCTAAGTTGTATTTGTGACTCTCAGTGGCGAGGAGCTTGTCACTCTTCAGCTTTGCAGAATGTTCCCGGAGGTTGCTCTCACCTCCAGCAATCCAACAGGGAAGCAGACAGAGAGGACAGAGGTGGCATATTCAATAGTGGGATTGGAAACCCATTTACTAAGATTTGGCTCCCACGTAATTCACGGGGCACGCGGTGGTTAGCGCTGCTCAGAGGCCGAGGAGCGAGAGGAGCCCTGGGGCAGCTCTGGCTGAGTCCGCCCTGACTGGCTGGGACCTCGCCTCCTCGCTGCGTCTTGTTTCCTCATCTGTGAAACGTATCCATGTATTGTGCAATGGTCATTGGGTTAAATCGCTCATGTTCTCCCAGCTCTCTGATTTCATGACCAAGGAGGGCAGCAAGATTTTTTTTTCTACAGATTTAAAACAAAATTTTAATCAATAAAAACTTTGATATGGTTTTAATTTGAAAATGTACAAAGGATTAGACAGCCAAGTGTTCCCCATCCAACCTCATCCCTCCACCATCCCATCGTTCTTCCAGGAGGCATCCAAGATAGCCAGTTTGCAAGATTCTTTATGTTTGGATGAAAACAAGACTGGCATTAGACAGTTTGAAACTTTGAAATCATTTGGCAGAAAAACTTAAAAGCTTTCTGTTCTCCCAATGCAGACCGGTCCAGCACGGAACATTTACCACCTTCTGGAGGGCTGAAACACATGGCTTCAATTAATACTCTGGTGAAGCCCCAGAAGACTGAGAATTTCAAGTAACCTTGCAAGGAAGTAGGTGTGCTAAAAGCCTACATCTAAGAAAGACTTGCCTCGTATCACATCCCCAGGTTCTACCCCAGGTCACCTCTGCTCTGGCAGTGCGCGCGCCCCGGGAGCCACGTCCTCTCCCTTCCTTTCCTATACATGGATATGCCCTTTGGGTTGGAGGAACTCAGACTTCGACTGCGTCAGGTTTTTACCACAGAACAGCTCACCATGGAGCTCTCCTAGAATGTTCGGTGACCTCACCAGAAGAGGCACGCAGAGCAGAAGAAATATGGGCACTGGAGGTGGGGGGTGGGGCGGGGCATTTTCCATGTGCCCGGAACATTCTGCTCTTATTAGTTCAACTGGAATCATCTCAGGAAGCCCTGGTGAGTCATGAGAAGATGAAGCCTGGTTCATCCTTTATCCTGGGATGTGTTTCAGAAACAGACTGGCCGGGATGCTCAGGCTGCAGAGACCACAGGTGCTGCTGTGCCAGACACGGCCCCCCAGCAAGCGGCTGCGGAGCCACAAGCCACGCACACCCTTCTTTGCTCTGCTCCCTCTGGCCTCTTGTCTTTCTCTCCTCCCTTCTCTAGACCTCACTGCATCCTGTTCCTTCTTCTTCCAAGCATCGGCTTTTGATTTCCGTCACAAAGAGCATCAATCCAAGGTCTAAGATTTACAAAGTTTAGGAAGCTCTCTTTCATTCCCCTCTAAGGCTTTACTCACGATTGGGTAAAGAGAGAAGCACTGGTATTTTTCTCCCAGAAGTAATTTTCCAAGAAGTTAATATAATAAGCTGAAACCCTCACTCTCCCAAGGGCACTCCATGGTTTTGGCCAGATATTCTGGCTGTAAGGGCCCAAGGACTGAGCAGCTCTGGAAGCAGGCAGACCAAGGAGTGCAGCCTGGGGGCCAGTCTCCCAGGACAGAAGGAAACCATTCAGTGTGTCATGATTTCCAAGGCGAGACAGAGCAAGCAAGCACAGGCCGTATCATCTAGACATGCGCCATGCCAACCAGACTGCCTGTCCAGAGTGGTTTATTTTCTGCACTCCTGGCCTGGGGAACTCAGCTGTGTGTTTTTGGGCCTCCCAGTAGAAAACAAAATCTTGAGCCCCCTGGTGAAGAAGGGCTTGCTTTAACCCACTGTCCCCCGCCAAAGACCCCACCACTACCCCATTCACCAGGGGTAGCTTGCTTAGTGCTGATGAGAGAGCCCTTAGGAAATGTACTTAGGTTTTTTGGTGGCAATCTGCTCACATGCAGTGTGTGAGGGCATCTGGGGGCTCCTGGAGGCTGACTGTCTCTTCAGTTGTGTCCCTTCATCTGACCAGGGAGCCTGGGGCATCCCCTTGCAGCGGGGGGTCAGGATGACCCCCAGATGGGGGCTGAGCAGCCAGAAGGTTGTGACTCTGGGCCAAAGGGCCTCTGCTGCCCCGGAAGAGGCCTGGTCTCTGGGACCCACAGCCAGAGGTGTACGGCTGTGGACAGAGATCTGTTGCAGTTCACCCAGGCCCTGCATGGGTGCTCACTGACATTAGCTGCTCGGCTTAATTCTCCCTGGGCCAGCAGAGTAGAGTATCTAGACCTTCCCTGCTTCCTGGTGGATGACCTTGAGCATTGCTTAGGCTTTCTGAGCTTCAGCCTTCTCATCTGTAAAAGGGCTGGTAGTCATACCAACCTCACAGGATGACGGTAGGATCTGCAGGAACTTACACAGGAGACACACTTAATGGATACTTGATGTTTACTAAGAGCTCAGTAGTTGAGTTATGTTAATGACTTCATTGAAAACAACGTTCTGCATGAGACCACTGATGAATCACATGGTAGTAAATAACCCCCCATAACATATCCATGTAACTCAATTGGTTTCCCATTGTTGCCGTAACAAATTATCACAAATTTAGTGGCTTCAAACTACACATTAGCTGCTAACTTATCTTACAATTCTGGGTGCTCCATCAGAAAGTGGCCTTAGGAGGCTAACATCAAAGGCTCATTCCTTCTAGAGGCTCCAGGAGAAAATCTCTTCCTTGTCTTTTCCACCTTCTAGAGGCTTCCTGCATTTCTTGGCTTGTGATCACATCACACCAACTCTGACTCCCCTGCCTCCCTCTTATAAGGACCCTTCTGATTACACTGGACTCACCAGATATTCTAGGGTAATTTCTCCCTCTCAAGATCCTTAACTCCCTGATACCTGCAAGTCCCTTTCTCCCTGTAAGGGATCATATCCACAGGCTCCAGGATTAAGATGTGGACAGCTTCAGGGGATATTATTCTGCCTATCACGGGACCTTACCGCAGATGGCACATGGAGTCAAGTACATAAGTTGCCTCCTAGGAGTTCACAGAATGGGACAGAACCTTCAGGAAGCCCTGCACACAGAGGTGTCTGGTGTATATCATATCTCGGTTATTTCAGAGCAGATTATCCATGAGACCCTAAGTGGTTGCACAGGACACATGAAACGGGGAGATATGATGAAGTGGGTCTGTGGACAGCCTGGTATCCCTAGATGGCTGCTCACCATCCTCTTGTTTTTTCCTCTTGAGACCAGGTTGAGGGACACAGGGAAGAGAGGGGAAGGGGGGCCCTGCCTCTGCTGCCCCACCAGAGTGAGGCCTGCTGGGGGGAGCCCCGCCAGCTGATGGGAAAGCCGGACCGTACACCAGCTGGCTCCAGTCAAAGTAACTCTCAAAGCTTTAACGCAGTGCTGAACAAGTATTGATATTTCATACTTGTATGAAATACAAGTATTTGCCTTTGGGCAAAGTAATGCTCACTACTAGAGAAAAGGGGGCACCCTGCCAGCTCATCTTGGCTCCGGAGAATGGCTAATGCGCTTGTGAAATGTGTCATGTGAGAAAACAACTTCAAGACTTTCGGAACGGTGAGCTGCCACCCCGACCTGGTGGTGGCTCCCACTCTGGCCCTCCCTGTGCCACGTTTGTGAGTCTGAGCTCCTGCTATGACTACTTCATCCCCAAGATGTCAACACCAACTTGGCTGTTAAGTAGGTCTCTCCCCTGCCAAGGTGCACAAAGGAGGCCTGTCAGAGGCAGAGGCTTCCGGACCGCAGTTCCCTGCTCCATCGCTCAAGCCGCGCGTGTACAAATGGTTCACTGATCAGACCGGGGCTTGAAATCGCAGCGTGGGATGCCACCTCCCCCGCAACCCTCTGCTCGATCAGCTCTTGTGTCACCCTGGCACTCTTCAGGATCTGAATTTCCAAGTAATAAAATTCCCTCAAGTCACTAAATAGGGGCCCACTGGCAACCACTTCGTGCAATAAAATCCATTATGTTCTGCTTGGTAACTAGCACCAAAGACTGAGGTTCTGGTCTTTGTGGAAATGCAGGAAAGCTACTGTCTGAGGACAGTGGAGTGTCCCTTAACCTGCGTGCTGAGCGTGGCCAGGCCACCCTTCCCTCCAGGAGGCAGAGTTTGGGCTCCTGGATCCCTGTGTGACCTGACACTGCAAAGTCTTCACCCACTGGCCCCAAGCTTGGTGCCACTTACCTGCTTTCAAGTTCAAACTCTCCTTCTGGTCTTGGGCCCCGTGCTGACCTGTGTCACCCTCTTCCCCATGGCGCTCGGCTCCTTTCATCCCGATGCGTACCTCTGCTCCAGCTTTTGCCCTGGAGTCTTGTTGAGGAAATTCCCACTGCCTAAACTGGCCTCATGCTGAGTCAGTCCTCTCTGTCCCAGCACCAGCTTTCTTCCCCATTTCCCAGTATGGTCTTCACCCAAGTAAATACACTTAGGGACCCATTTTCACCAGAATGGCATCACCTCCAGCCAACACTTCCCATCCCTTCCTGACCACCAGTAGCTCTGAGCCCCTGGGGGTCACTGGGCAGCTTTCTCATGGGCTCTGGGGACACAAGTCAGATGCAAGGCTATTCTCAGCTTTCTGGGGGACAAAGGAGATGAGTCCCTTGCCTCCCCTTTCCCTTCCTGAGTTCTCTGGGCCTCTTCCAAGTCAGCCCCACCTTCCTGACAGCACATGTGATATTCCAGCAAGGGACCCTCTTGTCATGGATCATGAAGTCTTCTGTCAACTCATTTTCCTACCTCGTTTCTTCTTTCTGAGGCTGCACAAAGCAACAGCCACCTTTGTGAGCTGAATGTGCAGCCCCTCCCCTCCGGCTATGTAAGAGCCCGTCAGCGGCTGGGCCTGGGCACCGACTTGCCTGACTCTGTCTGTGCCTGGCTTTCCCCATCCACACCCCAGCCATCCGCTTCTGCTCCAGTGCCTGGGCTCCCCCGTGCTCAGCAGTGTGAGGGGGCTGCCCCATCACATCACGCTCTCAGAGCCAAACCTGCCCGGAAGTGGGTCATCAGGAACATGTTGCCAAAACACAGCTGTGCAGCCTGTCCCTCGTCCTGGCATGTGGATGGACAAGGTTTGGGTACCAGGAGCCCATGAGCCGAGGTGACTGACTAACGGAGTGTCAGCCTGGAGGTGCTGAGGAATGTTACTGAGCTACTGTTAACTAGTCAGGCAAATGCTTCTACACAGAGCCACCTGAAATACTATGACCAATGCCACTCTATTGCCAGCTTGACATCACAAGTGGGTCCCATTTTTAGGGGAACCAGAATTAAAAAAAAAGGTGGGGTTCTTAGAACCCAGGGCTGTGAGATGTGGAAGAGCTATTTGCTTGGTGCAGGCACTTGGGCCACCTTCCAAGAGGCAGTTATGTGGGACCTAGTTCTGCATTTAATAAAGTAATTAATTGTTAGTTTGATAGATAATATACATACCATGGCAAAAATCAAACAGTAGTAAAGGCATTCTGGTTTGTTTGTTTGTTTTTCTTTTTTTAACTTGGGCACTGTGGAAGGCTATGCGGCATACATAGACTTGGCAAAATCTTTTTTTGTCCATAGCAGCAAGAATTATCACTGTCCACTCAACCCTTAGCTCTGAGGCTGGGCTTGGCTGAGTGGGGAGCCAGCGGTCCTGGATCTGCCCTCCATAAGCTTCCAGGGAGCTGCTGGCTTCTCCCCAATTCTCTGCCATGATCCCTAATTTCTCTTGATTCAGTAGGATTGAAAATTGCCTACAGCAATCAGGACCACAAGCTGCGACATTTATTTCCATGTACGCTTTAAGGACAGAGGGTTTCCCCTTGCATCAGTTAATTACGAAGTTGAGAGAGATGTCTGCTCCAAAGCAATGTCACAAGCACTACATTGAAAAATCCCTAACATGGGCAAGGGTTCATGGGGGTGGCTTAGAGTCCCTTAATCCTATTACACAGACAAGAGGAAAGTCAGGCCCTCACAAGTGGCTCAGGAAGGTTTGCACAGCACATCTTCCTGACTGTAGGAGAAAGCCAGCTTTGAGATCTGTGCACGGTTGGTGCCCAAACAGATTAGACTTGCCCAGAATTCTGTTGGAACACGCACACTGCCCTGTCTGCCCCCAGCCACAGGGCAGCTGAGGTGAACACCACCTCCCTCCAGGCTGATAGAGGCACCGACAAGCCCTATCTAACCACACTGGTCCACACCCCACTGGCTCTCTAGCTTTCATTTGCATGGCCTAGATTTGCAAATAATAGCAGGTAGCATTTACTAAGCACTTACTGTATGCCAGGCACCTTATTCAGACTCTCCTGTGAATTATTTCACTCGATCCTCATAACAATCCTGTAAGATGGACCTATTGTCGTTCCCATTTCACGGATGAGGCAATTGTGGGTTCCAAAGGTCAAGCAACGTTCCCAGGTAAATGGCCAAGGTAGCTTTTGAATCAGGATGTCTGAGCCTATGTTCTTAATATGCTATGGTACCTTGTAACATGCATATCTCTAGGTACTCTCAGTCTTTTTGGGGTGTTTACCTTATGACTGCAGAGCAGGAATGGTATATAAATATTAGTCTATCTCACATACTGACATAATTTCATGTCTTCCCCAGAGTTACAGGCTGGTAAGGCTTCTCTACTGAATATTTGTACCATGTAGTGAAGATTAAGAAGCACCCTGTACACACACACACACACACACACACACACACACACACACACACACACACACACACGTTTCATGCTTCTTCTAATCCTCAATCAACCCTGAAAAATGTATCCAAGCCTTGTCAGGAGATTTACAGATGCAAACCAGAATTGGCTGGCTTACTAGGCCTGCCACTCCTGAGTGCAGAGCTCCCTGACATGTCTGCACAGCCATCTTCACGGCTCCCTAGGCAGCCTGGAGTTTCAGAAGGCTGGCCCAGGCCTGGGGCACCGGCAGCCAGCATACACACAGCGCGGCCTCCTTGGTGGCTGGTGTGGCTACAGATACTCACGTTGATTTCCCACAGATTTTCCTCTGGTACCACTGCTTGCAGTTCGTGAAGTACTTCTTATTGGTGCCAATGAGCTTCTGCACAGCGCACACATTGGGGCTGAAAACAAAGCAGCTGTGTCAGTGAGATGCCAGCAGGCCTGCCCCACCTCTACAGCCTTCCTACCAGGTGGGCCCATCTGGGTCAGTAGAACATTCTAGATAGAGAGAAGATACATTCATTTCAGCCTTGTTACCAGGGGTGGCTTGGGGGTAGACTTTGGCGGGGCCCTCCTGACCTAGAGTTCCATTAATAACCCTGAAAAGTTTCTCTCTACATTCAGCATTGTCAAAGTCTATCTCACATACTGACGTAATTTCATGTTAAGTATTCTTCTTTGACACAGACATCTGGTAAGTGTGAATAAAAGCATCTTAAAATTTTAGATTGCATGTTGCAGACTGAGAAACCTAGCTCAGTAAAGGCGGTGTGCTTGCTAAGCAGAGCAGCTTTGGGAGAAGTCCCCAGCCTCTCTCTGCATCCCCACCCCACACTGAGCCAGAATGCCCAGTGGCTCTAACCTGGCATCCCAGAGCACATCGCTGGCCCTGTTGCCATGAGGGGAGGCCAAGGCCTGGCCCCACTTCCCACACAGACACACTCTTCATCTCTCGGCCAGTGCCCTGGCTCCGACTATGCTGGCTGTTGTCAGGGTCCTGGTAGGAAATGACCTCTCACTGAACCCTGAGCTGTTCATTGCTTAGGCCTCAGCTTGAGCCCCAGTTCCCTAAGCAAGCATCCTGCCAGTGCCAGGTGACACGCTCCCACCCACCTCCGACCTGGGATGCAGCCCTTTTTTGATGCTGGGTACCAAACAGAAGAACCCCAAACTGATCAGGGTGTGTGTGTCTCCTCTTGTCAACTACCCTCCAAAGAAGCTTGAGGGCGGATGATCTGGCTTATTCTTTCTTTTGCTTTCTAGATGGGGCCTCGTGCCAGGTCAGGGTGAAGAGGGAGCCTGGAGCGACCTTGTTGAAAATATTGCTCCCCAGACCACCCAGCTGAGAACAGCTCTCAGGAACTCTGTGGAAAAGCCGGATGCCGATGCCCCGGGGTTCTGCTGAGAAGCCTTCTCCCCCAGGGCCATGGGCGTTTGTTCATGTTTGTGTATTTTATTCAGTGTAAAGTCCTGACCCAAACCACCGCTCAGGCCTTGTGGTGGAAGGCCCCTCCTTGGGACCCCTGGGGAAAGGAGGCAGTTGTGGCTGGGTGGGGACAACTGGGAGGGGGTCTTCCTGAGCCAGAGAGGGGGGATCCATCCGGCTGCATCGTGCGGCGCAGGAAAGCAGGGTAGGGCTTTCACAGATCCTCTGGGCCAGGAACTTCGGTGACATTTTTAAGTGTCAGTTCCTCTGTCGCTTTAAAATGTGATCAATAGCCATCATGTGAGGTGCTTCTCCTGAAGACTCTGATGCTGCAGTGGGGGCCATGCCTGTTTCCCCGCCATGGCGGCAGCGGGAACGCGGTCCACTCTCAAATGCTCAGAGTCAGCTTACTGGGTGGGGGGCACACTGGCCCTTCGCTTCTCCACCCTGTCTCTCATACCACGTGGCTGTCACCACGTGCCCACTTTGTGCATTCAAGGGCAAAGGTGAGTGGCCCAAGGAGGCACAGTAACTATTAGTGAGTCGATGTAAGAACCATAGGCCAGCAGGGAGGACAGCCCATGTCCCCTCTGTCCCAGCAGTTCCGCCTGAGGAGTCTAACAGAAGCCACCTTGCTGCTTGGTTGTTGCACGGAACTCACGGGTTACTGACGTCCCCAGATAACCCTTGGAGAGTCCCCATGGCCACACTCCAGCCCTAGGCGCTGTTTATGCTGAGCAGTCTCAGAAGGTCCTCTCTCTGACCAGGCAGGAAACAATGGCCGTCGCTGCATCCCCTGCAACTTCCTGTAGGCGTTTGGCGGGTCTTCAGTGAGCCTCATGTGGATGTGGCTCCAACATTCCTTCGCGGAGTGGTTTTGCACTGCTGCTGCCCTTTGAGACAGAGGCAGAGGCTGTGACCTGCTCCCTCTCTTTCGGGGTGTGAGGGGTGGGCTGTGCATGGAGGAAACTCACGCTGATGTTAAGCAAAATGAGCAAGCCTTTTCTGGGCTTTCTGCCTCAAGCACAATAGCTTTGCTGTTCAATTTGGATTTGGAAATCAAGTGCTTCAGGAAATCCAGTCCACTTTTGGTTGTTGATATTCGGAAGTGCGATTGCATTTTTACTTCTCTTTCGGGATTATTTTTACCCCTCCCTATAGCAACACTGACACAGCCAGGAGTCAAGAGACCACATCATAGTCACTGCTCTCCAGGCAGCTTTCTGCGTTTGGTCTAAGTCACTTCTTCTCACTAAGCTGCAGTTTCTCCATCTGTGAAACGGGAACACGAACAACAGGTCTCACTGAGTTCCGGCAAACAAGGGGGCACAAGCAGCGGTGGGTGACAAGGTGCTGCATGCCAGCAAAGGCCCACTGACTACTTTCTCTCTTCTCCTCGGGGAGCATGCTGCGTCTCCTGCAAACAGCACAGCGCTCTCTTTCCCTCTCACAAGTTTTGACTTTGAATGAAGGGCTGGAGTTTGAACAAGGTTACCCATTTTGCACAGGGTACCACACTCATGTGCAAGGCTAGGCAGCTCTGTGCGATTTTCAGGGACAGACCACAGTAAACGCTACTGTGCCTACAACCGTTGTGTCACAGCTCATGTGCCCATGCCTCCAGACTTTATGGGGGGGAGAGGGTGTACACGTGACTTCTTAGACCATTCTGCCCACCACAGATCACTCAGGCCTTTTAACTGCACTGCAAGAAGCAAGATTAGCCTGTGGGGGTCTGGGAGGAATGGTGGAGAGGAAGTTGATCTATTATCTGAAATGCATAATAAAGAGCTTCTGCATTCTTAACAACACTCCTGTTTCCGTGGAGTCTCCTCTGAGCTCCTGAGGGAAGGAGGTTTGCTGCAGAGACGGCTCTTGGTGGACCCTCCTCAACACTCTTGGGAAAGCGTCACTGGGGTGCACACAGGGACACCATTCTGGGGGACACTGCAGCAGGGCATGCTACAGGGGTCTCCTCCTGACTTGGTGGCCAAGATACGGAAGGAACACAGATTGAGGCACACAAACATAATATGCTTCATTGGCAAGAAAGACAGAGGGACACAGGTGAGCTGGGCAGAGGCAATGAAACCACAAGGTGCTAACTTCCGGCTTGTCTGCCTCATGCCTCCCCATCTTTCTGGTTGCCCCCTCATCCTTTCCTGCACACAGGCTGTCAGAGGTGATTCTCCTGCTTCCCTAACAACCCTAGGACACCCCCAGGTGCTGCCTCCTGGCAGGAGGGCTCTGAGGCCGGGCATGACCTGGCTTGATTTCACTTTGTAGTGAGACCAGACTCACTCCCTGCAGCCTCAGGCACCTGGAAGGCCAGTAAGCCCTTGAGGTCACAGGCAGAGGGAACAAGGACAATCCCTTCCTATGAGGGGGCAGCCTGCACCAGCCCAGAGCACTCCAAGGGGTGGGGAGCTGACTTGGCAGGATCCTACGAAGTTGACTCTATCATCACCTCTGACTGGGAGGTTTGACCTGAGTGCAAACCTGCCCACTCCCGGGCAGCCTGGGCACCATCTGTGTGCGAATGCCAGATCCCGTGACATTCGGGCTCCGCCTGAGACCCAGAGCCTTTGGGCTGCTACACAACTCTATGCACATACCATTTACCCAGCTGTGAGAGAGGGGTCGGTGCAGCCAGGTGGGCTGGAAGCTGCAGCAAAGTTTGGCTATGAAGCAGATCGGATGGCCTAGTTCGTCTGTGCCAGGGTCTTGACAAGGTCAGACCCCCTGCCTGGGTCTGCATCTTAAAGGGAACATCTTCAGTGTCTCAAAGGAACATCAATGTCCCAAATTTACAAACTCAAGCTTTGTTTTAAAAGAAATTCCAATCCTGGCTCCAGTGCATACTGCAGGACTGTGGGAAAGCGGTGTGTCCTCTCGGGACTCGGTTTCCCCATCTGTACGATGTGTGAGGCCCAGTGGACTCTCCAGTTCTTCATCCGACAGGGGAGAAGATGCCACACTGCCTTTGCTGTGCCCAGAAAGACTGTCTGGTGCCAGGTGGCGGGCGCAGCGCCCGGCCAGGTGAACAGCAGCCTGGGGGCCCGCGATGCTGCCAGTTCGTGTGGCCCCAGTGTCACATCTGGAGGCCCGGCTGGACTGGAATATGTGCCCTGCTGGGTGGGCTTCCTGCCTGCCCTGGTCACCTTCCCAGGTGATTCTGGGCAAAGCTGCCAACTCCCCCTTCCTCTCATCTGCTGGGAGGAGAAGCTGCGAGGCGGGATCCCCTCTGCTCTTGGCCTGAGTCCGCGGTCACCGGTGAACTCTCCCCGTCCCCCTGCAGAGCTTTCCCTCCGGGTCCCCCACGTCCCTCTCCTCCGCACGTGCAGGACGGGCCCTCAAAGCGCCCCCCGCGGCCTGCTTTCCCTGCAGGCTTTGTGCCCCGTGCCCCCCGCGCGGCCGGCTTACCCGTGCTGCCGACCGCGGAGCCGGCTGTGCTGCAGCACCAGCTGGTAGGGCGACCTGGCGGGGCCCGCGGGGGCGGCGGCGGGGCCCAGGGCCAGCGCCAGGGCGAGGGGCAGTAGCCGCACGAGGAGCGCCATGGAGAGGCCGGCGGGGAGTGAGGGCGCCTCCGCCGCCGGCCGGCTAAGTAAGCGCGCGGGAGGGAGCGGCCCGAGGGGCGGGGACGCCGAAGGCGCCGGGGGCGGGCTGCCCGGCGCCCCGCGCCCGTCTCCCGCCCGGCCGCCTCCCCCCGGCGGCCCTCGGGGAGCACGGCGAGGCCGGCCGGGGGTGAGGGGTGGCGGTGCCAGGCTCCCCTCCCGCCTCGCCCCGAGCTCGACGCCCTCAGGGCCCTGAGCCCGCAGTCCCCTCGCTCGCGGCGGCTGCACCCCACTCTGGGGGCCGGAGGGAGACATGCTCGTCCCCACCACACTTTGCCTTCACCCCTGCCTCTGCATTCCGGAAGCACCCCCTGCCCCCTTGCCAGCTGAAAGATGGATAAAGGAGGAAATCTTATGACCGACAGAAGCCAAAGAAAAAACAAACGTGTGACAGATTTTGTTAGATTCCAAGCAACTCGCGGAAACCTGTGAGGGTGGGGCTCATCATCTTGGACACACCCGTTTTCTCTTTCACTAACCGTCTCTGCAGCACTGTGGCCAGGTAGATGCTGCAAAGAGATGAAAAAGACAAGATTTTGCCCTCAGGAGCTCAGAGCAAGTAAACAAATAGTCACATGGGAGGGAGGTAAGTATTCGCCCAGGCACCTATCAATCTACCAGTTACCTGGCCCTCCTAGCCCACGGGGAGACAAAGGTGGATGAGCTTTCTGAAAAAGCTCACATGGAGAGATCCGTAGGCCAGCCAGCAATGTGCTACCGAGGGGCCAGCTGCGGCCCTAGAAGCTGGAGGGGTCACCTGGAGCTGGCAGAGGTGACGCCTGCTGTTAGGCCTGCAGAGAAAGAGTTAGCAGACACATTGAGGAGTGCATTCGGGGAGTCCATGGAGGGAACGCTCAGACCCACGCTGAGCCCTGCAGGTGATGGAGAGGCAGGCAAGTGATGTGAGCAGTGTCGGGAACAGGCCATGAGAGGATCAGGTACGATAAAAGCAGGCAAGGCTGGAGACAGGATGGTCAGGTGACCAGGAAGGGTCAGGGGAGAGCTGGATGGATGGTAGCAGAGATGGGCAGACTCCAGGGGTGTACAGGTGGTACCAGACTCAGCAGAACTTAGAGGCTGTACGCGAGGGTGGGGAAAGGAGGCACTGGGGATGACTTCGCTGGATGGTGGTACCACCTGTAGAATGTGGGACATGGAGGAGCTGCAGGTTTGCAGGAGTGGGCAGTGATTTGGGACACATGGATACAAGCATCTGGAGCTTGAGCGAGAGATCTGAGACAGAGGCTGAGGCATGGGAGTCCCCTTAGGCCTGCTGGAAGGTGAAGCTGTGCGAGTAGGTGAATGGTCTGGGGAGGGCATGTGCAGCAAGGGGCAGGTGGTGACAGTGACGGTGAGGAGGCAGGGCAGAGAGCAGTCACAAAGGAGGTGAAGGTCTGGACAGGGGAGCAGGAAACGGGAAGGAAGATCTGAAGATCACGTGCTGTGCTGCAGACAGGGAGCCACGGAGGACTTGGCTGTGGCGAGCGGGAGGGCTGCAGCCAGACCCTGGGGTTTTGATGGAAAGCTTCTGCAGGGGGGACATGAAGGTAGCAGGTATATGATCTTTCAAGAAGCTTGTCTGCAAAGGGAAGGGGAGAGTCAGGGCGGAAGACAGGGAGCACAGAGTCGAGAGCAGCTCGGACATGTTAGAATGCTGATGGGAAGGAGGATGTCATGCCACCTGGCCAGGGATGAGCAGAGTGAGGGGTGGAGAGAGGCGTGGAGTAGAGCAGTTGGGGGCTGGGGAAGGGACAGGATGGAGGGAGTAAAAGCTGCTGGGGGCCTGACCTGGGGGAAGGCAGAGGGAGTGGAGGGGCGGGCAGGTTTCAGGAGCTGTCAGCCAGCGCTGACTGGACTTGAAAAGCCCCTGGGCATGGACGGGAAGGGAGCAGTCAGGGGTAATCAAGGCTTGTAGCCAGGATGACTGGGTGCTTGACAGGCACACCAGTGAGGGTGCACCCTGGGGGGCCTGCGGGGTGCGGGGTATGATTCGGGTGTGCTCCCTTCATGCCTGACAAGCCACCAACTTCCAGGTGGGGCTGCCCAGGAGGAAGCCGCCTTCACGGTCTGGAGTTCAGGGCAGGTGTGAGGACTGGGGTGCGGAGCTGCGTCACCGCCCTAGCAGGCAGGGGCCGAAGTCAGGGGCTGGGTGAGCTCGCTCGGCGGCATGTGTTGGAAAAGAAGAGGAAGGACAAGGGGAAGAGGACAAGAGGGAGTGGCCAGATTCCTGGAGAACCCCCATCTGAGAGGGTGAGGGGCAGGCAGAGAAGGAACCCTGAGGGGAGGCCGGTGGAGAGGGGGACTTCAGAGAGCCACAGTTACTGCCAGGTGGGGCAGAGGTCCAGCTGCATCCGTCACTGAGTGGTTCCCAGCCTGTGGCTGGTGCTCAGGAAACCAGAGACCACAGGGCTCAGAGAGCCTCCTGGAACATTCTAACCCCACCTGGATCTTCTGCATTGAAGACTAAGGGATGTTCTGGGGTGGTCTGACCAGGCGCCTTTCCGTGATGCTTTCCCTGCCATTTCCCCTCCCCGTCTCCCCAGAAGGGAGGGGTGGGACATGCACTCGCCTATCTGCTGTGGGGGCCAGTCCCAGTACTGAGGGCCCTTTGCCCTCTCTAACCAGACAGGGCTCAGCCTGTTCACTGGTGAGGACTGTGAAGCACATGGTTCAGTCTAAAATAAGTGGACTTTCCTGAGAACAACTTTCTGAGAGAGGAGGTTCTAGGCTTGGGATTTAGTGCCATTTTATTTAGTTCTTTTCCTCACTGTGGTGTTTCTATCATTTTCTTTCTTCTTCTTTTTTTTTTCTGGAGCTTCTGGGAGGAAATCCAGACAACAGGACAGGAATAACTATTTTGATGATTTCCACATCGAAAAATCCTATCTGCTAACTTTCTGCTTAGCCAGTGCTCATGCAAAGAGAGAGGCCTTTGGCAACGGCCCTACTCAGTGAGTCAATATGGATGGCTGCTAAGATCACGAGCTGGGAAACCTGCATTGGCCCAGGCTGAAGTCTGAGTACACATCTGAGTCTGAGCTGTTCTAAAATAAATCCTTTATAAAATCAAGGGGGTCATGACCAGAAGGGAAGGGTGAGAAATGATAGGAAGCTTCTGGGAAGGTTATGTCCTGAGAGGGGAGGAGCAGCTTCTGGCAATTTTGCTTGATGGATAAGGTTTGTAGGTTGGGACCCCCAGTCAGGATCCACCAGGTAGATTGCCAGCCATGCCTGAGCAATGACACTAGTATAGCAAAGCTGTGAGTGCAGGCTTTGGAGACAGGGCCTGAGTTCAAATTCTAATTCTACTGCTTATAAGCTGTGTGGCCTTGAGCACACAGATCAACTCCTTTGAACCTCTGCTGCTACTAATCACCATAGAGGTGATACTAAAACCTACCTTACAGGACTCTAGGGTAGATTACATAGTATAGTTCAAGTAAAGTGGCCAAGAAATATAAGTTGTTTATGTCTTCCCAGCAGTTGCTCCATATAAGAGGCCACTGGGAAGATGTAATAGTTTAGCAACTATGGAAGTAATCATCTGAAAATGATCATTTAATTGATTGCAAGAAAACACGGCTGTTTCAACATCACCTTTGGCAAAAGACATTGGGAGGCACTCAAAGAGTTTCAATCAAGCTCGGCTTGAAATTTCCCCTGGGGCCGGAGCAGTGGCAGCATCACAGTTTTAGGGAAGACACCACTTGTGGGTAAGATATCACTGGGAGCCCTGCCCTCCCAGCCCAGTTCTCCTTCCAGCTAGATTTATGGTAATCTCACTCTAAAACCTCCCTCATCTCTAAACCTAACACTCGTGATGGATGTTTCCATAAACTCAGAAAAGAGATTACAGAAATACTTCATTTACTGTTGAGATGTAAAAAAAATTTCACCTCCATGCCCCACCCCTGCCCCTTCTCCAAAGCCATAAAACGCAGAACCCTGTGAATGTAAACATGTTCTTCCACACAGATCGCTGCTTTGGGGCTTTTCTGGCTCTGCACATAAGAGGCCGCTTGGGGAAGGAGCAGGGGTGCTCCGTCCCCTGTTGACCAGGAGCCAGCCAGCCTGGCACAGCTCACTAAAAGACTGTGTTTGGGAAGGATTTTCATTTTCTTTCCAGGTTAGACAAACTGAAGAGAAAGAGATGCTTGTTTGGAACAATGATTACTAGACTTTTTCAGGCACTTTGTAAAAATGACTATTTTCATATTCTGTGGCTCAAACAAGATCGTTAAAAACAATTTTGAAAATAACCCTGTCGCGCTTGACAACAGGCCTTAAACATCAGGATGAATTAGTAGCTCCAGTAAGTTAGTTCCCCACAAAGGAAACTATGAAAGAAACGGATTCTGGGTCTGTCGGTGGGGGCGCTGGCCTTTGCAGCCTGCCCGACTTCATGCCTCCCTTTTTCCATCCTCCTCCAAGTTCCCGGTGATGTTTGGACACCAGTGAAGATACATAATATGGCCAAAGTAATTTCCACAGGACACTTGGCCTTCCTAACCGGCCGCCAGGTAGTACATTAGCTTTTAAAGTTTCGTTCCCTAAGACTTGCTAGGGAGAAAGAAGGGTGGGTTTTGGTGTAAGATGTACAGTTTAAAAGAGCACATGAATCATATCTGATTCCATTCTTTGTACAATACACAGCACTTGACACAAAGCAATTATCCATTCACCCAAAAAACAAGTGCAAGAAACATCCCTGTTTACTAAAATGAAGCGGTGATTGTGGCGCTATTTAGGGAATTTGGATTTGGTCTTTCAAGGATATTCCATAACTTTGCCACCTAAAAAGTGATCTGCAACGGCAGCACCAGCTCCGACCTGGGGCTGCCTAGTGATGCGGAGTCTCAGATACACGCGCTCCTGCCCAACGCACATGCAGACCGAATCTGACTGTGCATTGTAACAAGATCACATGTCATTTGCGTGCGTGTCAGTTTTAAAAGCTATTTATGTGAAATAGCTAAAGCTCAGCAGAGTTCTATCCTTTGGTATTGGATCCTGAGCTAGGATTCAATTTAAACAAATATGGCCATTGACAAAAAAGAAATAAACCTGAAAATTTACTCCAATGAGAGACCACATTGGAAACCTCGGCTGGCTCGGAGGCCCAGCTCACCGTGTGAATGACGGTCTAATGCCTCGATAACTGGTAAGTGGTTTTTTCTCTAGGTCCACAGATTGAACAGGAGAAGGAAATTGTATTCAGTCCAGGTCACTTTCAATTCTTCTCCCCTCCCAAAGCCTACAAAGAGGGCCTGATGTCCACAGGTTTGTAACACCAAGAACTTAAACCTGTAGCTTCAGTCTCCATAACTGATGGAGACGAACAGCCATCATGGCCCTAAAATGGCATAAGGTCCCCAGTGTTTACTTTCCTAAATGACTTGCTGTTTTCTCAACTTCTCCAAACACTGGCTTTCTTAATCAGGGCTTGCCAAATGCTACTTGTTGGTTAGAACCCAACTGTATTTTCCGGGGAAATTGATTTTTCACAAGAGAGTTGCATTGATTTGGCTCAGATAAAATATCTTAAAAGAGAAGGATCCAGAGGCACTTCTGAGGTTGCTTCAATTGCCTGACCTCAAATACTTTCGAGGAGTGATGCCACAGCAGCGAACTTCCTGGGCAATTGCTGGCTGGAGAGGCAGAGCTTACCCACGCCTTTCCTCTGCTCCCCTAGTTTTCTTGCACGGAGGGCAGAAGCCTCAGAGAGATAGACCACACCCAGCGGCAATGCATTCCGAAGTCCGGCTCTACAGCGGCTCCTTTGTCCAGCCCTGCTTCATTTCTGTCTTCCAGCCAATGGCACCGCCCGAGGTTGGAAAGCTTGCAGCCAGTTTTGCCTCTCTTCCCTTCCTGGCTGCCCACACACAGTCACCACGACCCTACAAGTTTTCTTTCTCCTAGATATCTCTACGCCCCCATTTACCCCTCAAATACCCTGGCTCCCCACTGCCCCCAGCCAGGCTCCTGATATCAGGTCCCACCCCTACCCCCACCCTCAGCCATCCATCTTCCCCAATACTGCCTGTTTCGTCTTCTCCAAATACCACCTCTACCAAAGCACAGCTCTCGCAGGACACTCCCATGGCGTCTATTGTTTATGAGAGAAAATCCAGACTTCTTTGCCTGTTTTCTTTCATTTTAATGGACTATCTTCTTTTTTTCCCCGTTTACAAAAGGGATGCATGCACATTAAACAAAGCTTGGAAAACACAGAAAACGCTAGATAAGAGGATAAAAATGATCCATCCATAATCCCCATACCAGAAGGTACTTTGGATTATTGTGTCCTATTGTGATTGACCTCCAAGTCCTCTATAGAATTCGTCCTTTTGATCCATTTGGCCTGCGTTCTCCTACGTCCGGGCATCTGCCCTGACTCCTGCAGGGCATTGCCTCCTCCAATGTCCCTGCCTGCAGCCCACACAGCCCCACTTCCGCTAACCCTGTGCAGAGCCCTGGACTCCTCTCTGACTCCACTTACAAGTGTAACACGCTCTCCTCAAGGCCACCTTTGCTACTGAGCAGCTGTGTGCCCTCAGGCAAATCCCTTAGCCTTTCTGGGCTGCTGTTTTTTCAGCTGGTCTCCCTTCCATAGCCTTGGCTCTTTATGCAGGCTTTCCTTTTCCGTGTCTAAGTTAGCTTTTAGCCCTTGGGTCTGTCATCACAGTCAGCCCACGTGTTTACACATGTGCTGCTTTTATAGCCTCATATTAACTCAGCACTGAGCCCAGTTAATATTTTTGGATTCATTAATTGACCGGCCGTCTGTGTCTGCAAAGTCTAGCCTAAATTCCTCTGGTGCAATTCACACCTACCCCAGTGGGTTGGTCTGGAGTAGACAGAGCCTGGCACTGCCTTTGGTGGCTGCTCCACAGCACACCTCGGACCAGACTGACTTAGGTGGTCCTTTGGGTCAGGCAGGGACTGAAGGGCGTTAGGAACACTGGTCCTGGGTCTCTTCTCCACCCCCCTGCTCAGACCTAATGGGAAGGAGGCAGCCTCTGCGGGTCTGGGTGCTCCCAACATCACATCCTGATTCTCTGACTGTCCCTTCATGCCAGGTGCAAAGAAAGCCTCCACTTCCTCAGCTGCAGTTCTGGGCCAGCAACAAAGAGCAGAAAGGGGAAGAGGCTGCAACCACCGTGACAGGGAGCTCTGCACAGCCATTCTGAGAGCCATGTTCAAAGAGTCTATGAAATGCTCTGATCCTGACACCACCCTGCCTCACCCAGAAGAACCCTGGGCATCGGAATCCATGGTATAGAAGGAGATACGTGCAGAACAGAGAGTTCACGAGATGAGAGCACAGCATTTTGCCTGCTGGTGTTCACGTTGTAGAACATGCTCCTTCTCTAGATCAGCACCTTTACCCTGGAAGGAAAGGACAGCACTGACCCCCACGGGAGAGCTCCAGGATGCACAGCCCGATTTGTCTGCGCCCTCCACTCCCTGTCACCCAGCGGTCAGGCTCTGGGCCCATCCAGAGGCCCGGGCCCAAGGGTGCACTGGCAGCATCCACTGGCGGCAACATGCCTCCCCTCCCCAGCATTTGCTTCCTCAGTCTTCCATGAGAGCGGTGGGGGGTTGGGGGGCTCCTAATGTTTCACCTGGGCACATAAAGGGGCTTGGATTGCTGCTTCTGGAGCCAGAAAAAGCAGGGATTAGCTTTCAAGGTTCCCCCAGATGATGTCCAGGAAAGGCCATGAGCTCGATGGTACAGGAAGGCAGTCAGAAGAGGAAAGCAGATCCCTGCGTGTGTGCACACGAACACTAGCCGATTAAAGAATGATCACAGCTCACCAACAGCGGGCACTGCTCTAAGTGCTTGCCCTGTGTCAAGTCATTTCTTCCTTAATATGATCCTAGGAGTTGGGTATTATTTTTCCTCTTTACAGATGAGGAAGGTGCCAGGAGAGGTGAAGGAACTTTCCACAGGGGTGACAAAGCTAGGAAGCAGAAAAGCCAGCATTTGAATAGCCCAGTTCCCAGCACCTGCCTTACATAGGCCACTGCACGATGCCCCTCCGCAGGTAGTGTAGCTGCTCATTTTTTCAAAGCTCTGGATCCTTCTCTTCCTTACACAGATTTTCACTGAGCAAATCCCCACAAGCCCCCAGCAGCCACTCTGGTGAATGAGCAGCCCTGGTGAGGAAAGTATCCGGCAGGAGCCTGGCCACTCCCCTCTTGCCCTGGACCGATGGGAACTGAGCTCCTGGAACCGCTGTTTTTACCACAAAACCAGTGTTCTTTGAGTGGGTCAACTAGAATTATTCAGCCATCCTCAACGACCTCACCGTGGCCACTCGCAGCCTACAAAAGCACGCGCTGTGTTTACTGCCGGCCAGTCTGTGAACCAGCGCTTCCCAGGCACCGGGGACGGATGACCAGCCAAGGGCACCTGCTGCTCCTGCAGCTCAGACTTGCTGCCTCCTCCAAACCATCCAGTTGCAGGGTCCTCCTCTGATGAAGTCTCTAGAATTTGAGTGAGACAAATGAAAATGCTACTCAGCTAGTATGGGTCTGAAGAGAATTGCTTTCCTGAATCCATGGAGGTCTTCTCCCCAGGGTCTGAGCAGACACTGACTGGATAACCTATGGCCTGGGCCCTCCCAAAGTGAACATTCCCTGGCGGTGCCCCCGTTTACCATCAGTATCTTCCAGGTTCCAGGTGCTAATTTATGGTCTCAGCTCAGGTGGGATTCTTACATATACTGCAGCAGGAGCTGGCACATTCTCGCCATTCTGCCCTGCTTTCCTACAACCCTCTGCAGCCTTCTTCGGTTGGCGAGATGGGTCATTTTCTTTCCTAATGCATTTCACCTTGGGATGGACCAATATACACTAAGCGGTCATTGTTTCTCTGAAAGTACTAATAAGCGCACGTAAAATAAGAAGTGAAAGGTAAGTTCTTGGGACTTGGCACAACCCCGGATGTGACAACACTTTGGCAATGCACATTAAAAAAAATAAACCCAAACTACTTTTCTTTTATTCCCTTTTTAATTACTGATCAAATATCAATTGTCACCACCTGAGAATTCTTTAAACTAATAGCACGGTCACCTTATCAACATTTAAGGCAACAAAATCCCAGGGCAGCAGAAGAATAAAATGATCCCTGGTGTCCATTAAAAAGATTTGCCTACGGTGATTATTTAGCACATTTCTGAAGTCACATTTGAACTAGAGTTTAAGTTAGTCCTTGCTCTACGTCATTAAAAAAAAAATGCTACTGACAATGTATGGCCAAAGAGCTTGCTCCGGAAAGTGATTCTGGACTGATTCCACAAACACTCATTCCAACTCATGGTGCAAGCCCGAGGTCTGTCTGCTGCAGTTCTAGAAATGAGTCAGTCATTCTCTGGCCATGAGACGCTCAGTCTGGTGGGAGAGCCAGGCATATATACAATGAAACAAGTGCCTTTTATCTGGCTCTCTGCTAAAGGAACTCCAAGGGGAAGTACCCAACCACAGGGTGGGGAGGAGCAACAGGGGCTCGGGATGCTTCCCAGAAGAGGTGACTCATCACCTGGTGGAAGGGGAAGCCAAGTCAGCAAGGCAGACTGCAGCTCATCAAACCAGAAGTCAGGGGCAGGGCTGGTGCCAGAGGCGCACTGCTGGTCTGGGTGTCTGGCTCTTGTTCAGGCTTTCTCAAGAACTGCTTTTCTGCACGTCCGTTCTTAATAGCCAAGGAAAATGCCACCTTGATGATTCTATTGAAGAGTATAGGTAGAACTTTATTCCTTTCTCTCCCCCTTTTTTTCTGTGGTATAGAAATCTACGAAATAACCTAAGGCTTGATTTTTTTTTTTGCCCTACTCAAACACAGACCCACAGTTTCTATGCGGGCACTTCCCAAACTCCAAAACCAGTAAGCACCAGAGTGGGTGGGCCCCTGGGGCTTGTGGACTCCAGTTCATGTCCAGGGCACCATCAACAACCAGTGGCTGGTGTCATGTAAGTGCAGTTTAAGTTCCTTCCAAACTTTCTAGTTGCTTACATTTTAAAGAAGGCAAGGGGGCGCAACAAGTGTACATCTCTGTGTGTATCTGTGCGACGTGCAAATAGCATGCTCTGTGTGTCCAAATCCAGTAAGTGTAAATCCTATAGAGCCCTTACGACGGCTGTGGCAGAGTTTGGCTAAGTTGGGGAGGAGCACAAAGCTTAGCTGGGTGATTAAAATCCAAGACAATATACAAGCTCAAAACATGTTTATCTAGATACCAGGTTCATCCAGGACCCTGCAAATAAGACCGCGGCCTGTTTCTGTAGAGTATTTGACAGTCACGGCCTCTTTAGTTAACTCCGGTTCTATAACTTACAGTGGGGGCCTGAGCTGATCACTCCAAACCAGCAAATTCATAAATAGAGCAGCAGAAAGGAAGATGGCAGGGCTGTGAGGCCCAAGCTTTCATGGCTCTTCTTTCTCCATAACTGCTTCCAGATGTGGGGGTTGGCACAGTGCCAGCTGGGTGACAAGAACTAATTAAAGTCCTTCCTCCCCAGCTAACAGCAGGCGGCTACCGGTCCCAGCAGAATGGCGTGCTTGTGTTTTCATTTCAGAGGACTCACTCAGCAGGAAGCATGGCTCCTGCTGAACATTTAGCTGGCATAGGCCATGGAGTTGATTACAGAAGAACACAAGAACCTCTCAGTGCTTGCACAGAGAGGTTCTTGTGTTCTTCTGTAGAGAGGAGGTTCTGGAAAATTGTATACTTATAACAGTAGTCCTAAGCAATGGAGAAAAATGGGGGCTGGATTTGGGGTCAAACATCCCATTACTCAGGAAGTGTTACACGTGTAGTCCTCAGCCCAGGACCCTGACCTTGTCATGGACGAGATGAATTCTCTATAGGTCCTTAGAGGAGAGATGAGAGACAGTTCGACCTCAGGGTATTACAATCTCCGATGGGGCCCACAGTCATGAAACACAAGCAGGGGCCAGATCAGATTTGCCAGGAAGACATCCTGGAAAACATGCATATCAGAGGATTCACAAAGGATGGTCAGGCTTGCTTTCAGCAGCAAAAAGAGGCACTCTTAGAAAATGGCAGTTGTGACATGATGCAAATCGCCTGTCTCCATGTGTGGGGAACTTCAATTTGGACCTCAGCCCTTGGCCAGTGTACCAGTCAGGCTGCAAGTGGCCCAAGGCCTTGAGAACAGGCCAATGGAGCCCAGGCTTCTCACATTTTGCTTCAGTCCTCTACTGACTTGGGAAAGTATCCTTCTTCTGCTGATATTTATTTGCCAGCCAACCTGCTCATCCATGCCCCAGGGAATCAACTCAGAACTTTTAAAACTGAAAACACATAAATTAGTTTGAATTAATTGTGCCCTTCTCTAGCAGATAGGGAATAGGTGTGCCTGTGTGGTGGAGTCACTGGCCACCTGGAAACCAACCATAAGAATGAATTTCATTGCTTTCTAGAACAATCTGCTCTAGAAAAACAGATCTGTGGATTTCCAGGAAGATTCTGCAGCTGGGAATGCTCAGAAGGATCACAGAAAATCTCTGTTTTCATGCTTCAGAGGATGCATCTGATCTGAGTTGGTTTTGATTTGTCAGTGACCAGAGCTTGTTCCCCTGAGTTATTTGCAGGAGTTAATTTTGTGGACTTGAACAGAAAGCCCTGAAGGGAGTGAGGGAGAGAGGCAGAGGATGTGGCTGGTCGGGATCACTTTGGGGCAGCAAGAAAATTTAAGTCGGTCTACCAGTAACAGGATCTGACCTGCCAGAGCTATGACCAGAGTGTAAATGGACAATCCTGCCCTTTCATCCCAGCTGTGGACTCTGTACCCTTCTCTGGTCTTGGATGGGAAAAGCAGGTCTTGACAAGCCACAGATTTCATCCATCCCATAGGCCCAGAGCCCCTGCCCCCCAGGCCACTGGGTGTGCACAACTCTTGCAGGTGAAGTGCTCCTACATAATCCTGATTTTGGAACAATGCATGAAAAGATATTTCACAGCACGGCTTCCTGGGGATTCAGTAGATCTGGTTCTGTTAGCCCTGTTCCTGGCTAGACAGTTCCATGCAGTGCTGCCCTGACCCAGGGATGTACAAGATGAGCCCCAGAGAGCTCTAGAAGGCCTCCTGTTCTTGTAAATTCGACACCCAGTCAGCATTTATTAAAGTGTCAGCTGTGGGTATTGCACGGTTAAGCAAATGTGAGGGTAAACACAATAGATGTAGAAGATTCTTCATATTTTCAGGAACGACATCATCATTAGGGAGGGCCAACTAAAGGCAAAAAATCAAGTTTAAGATTAGGAAAACTTCATCTCTATGGCCAAGTCTACCAAGGCCTTTTCTGTTCATAGAACTCGGCATGTTCTCTTACCTCAAGGCCTGTGAACACACTGCTCCCGCTGTCTGGCTTCCACTTGCCCGTCTGATTTTAGTTTAGAACAACCCTTTCTCCAGGAGGCCTTCCCTTCCTTGATGCCCTTATTTCTGGACTTGTGCTGGCCCTTTTCTCCTACTGTGGCATTTGTCAGTGTTGTCATTGTCTAGTGACATGTAGACAATTTTGGAGAGGGTAGGGGAAATGCCTGCTTCATTCACTGCCGTATTCCTGGCATTCATTCATTGATTGATGAACTTATTTATGGAGTACCTAGCATGAGCGTCAAGTGATGAAGAGAAAGGTCATTGTGAGGTCAGGGGAGGCATGTTGGAGGAGGTGCTTCGTGAGGTCTTTGAGGAAGTCTGAAAAGGTCAGACAATAGGAGGCCTAGAACCTAGCTGCACCATGCTACCTCCCCCATGGGATGTCTGGGCTTCCAGGGGAATAAAACATTAGTAAGGGGGAAGGTACTCATACTCAAGGAGCTCCTGCCGCATACCAAGGTGGTTTTCCAGATGCCAACCATGTTAGCAACTTCTGCCATTCATCCAGAGCTGCCTGAAGGCCAGACCTCTCATTTATGCTTTCAACAACCCTGCGGAGTAGACATGGTTGCCCCTGTTTTTACAGATGAGGGACTGAACTTCAGAAACGGTAGGGTTGGGCCAAGACCACATCATCTCTGAGCCAAATTTTAAGGCTGATATTTAAAAATTTTCTTATCATATCCTTAAATAACTGCCAAAGATGCCAGAGTACTATATTTTGAATATATGCATTATATTTTTGTCAAATTACTGGAACTATGGATTTAGTTCATGCAATTTATAGAAAATGTCTGCTACATATCAACTCCACCCCTTACCAGCCATGTGGGCAAGTTACTTACTCTCATATATATCAATGCTCTCCATAAATTGGGAATAATAATAACACCTATTTATGGGGCGGTTGGGAGGATTAAATGCATTAATCATGTAAAGTGTTTAGAATAGGGACTGGACCATACAGCTATGTGTTTGCTATTATTATTATATGATCTAATTGCATAGCAAGTCCTCATTGTCAACATTAGCCAAAGCAGCCTTACTTTTGGTCAGGAAGTGTGACTTAACTTTTTAACTCAAATAACATACTCCTACCTGTCCTCCTGACAACCATCTGTCAAGGACTCCAATTTCTAGCAGAGACTGAAGAGGCTGTGTGGCTTGAGGAACCAGGTGTAGCTCTTTCCTCACTTCCTGCTTAGATCTCAGGAGCCTGCATTTTCCAGCTGCCTTTTGTTGGGGATCCCAGAGACTTCTGCGTCCTGGCACAAGGCCCCACGGTACGCCCAATGAGAGGAAAGCCTCGCTTTTGTGCAGTGTGAGAGAGGAGCTTGGGGAGGGGAGGTGGGGCAGGGGAGTCAGCGCCGAGGAGGAGGGCTTTCCGGCAGACCTGCGTACCTGCGTGGAAGCTGACAAAGTGATTCTAATAAGAATTATGCACGCTCGCACACTCCCAGAAGGCCTTCCTGGGGCCCCAGCGTATGCCTACTTCAGTTTACTGTCCCCATTTGTCACTGAAGGTCAGCAATCACTTGTGAATGAGGATGCTCCCAGCAGGGGCCCAGTATCCCAGAGCACACCAGCTGAAAGAGGTCAAAGGTTTCCTCACTTTTTCCTCCCCAGCAATGTTGAACTGCTGGCAAGTGCCCTGCTGATGTGGCATGGCCACATCCTGCAGACCCCTGCTGCTCAAAGAGTGGTTCATGGAACAGGATCCCTGGCTTTGCCTCAAGCTTTCTCCAACAGGCTTCACCTCACAGAATCAGATCTACTACAGACCAGTGGTTCTTGGCAGCATCTTAGAATAATCACTAACCTGGGAAGCTTTTCACAAGTCCTGATGCCTGGGGCCACACCTCCGACCAGTGAAGCCAGAACTCTGGTCCCGTGGTCCCAGCAGCAGTTCTGAAACCCCAAGAGTGGTTCCCCTGTGCAGCCAAGCCTGATGGTCACTGTCGCAGGCGCACCTGCAGTAGCGCCGCGAGGCCTCTGCCCCAGCCACAGCGGTGTGCCCATCTCCTCTCACGGTGGGGGGGCTAGGGCAGCCACCAAGCGCTCTCCCACCCTATGCAGGCTCTCCACCACCTGGCCCAGACTACCCTTCCCAGCCTTCCCGCCAAGCACACTTCTGCTTTCTAAACAAACCTGACGGCCAGCCCTTCCTCAGGCATGCCTCAGCGTTCCCCACAAGCTCCCCTCCGATCTGCCTTCTGCTTCATTTCGTGCCCAAATCCCGCCCATGTTTGAAGGTGCATCTTAAACATGCCTCCCCTACCTGTGCCCTCTGCCTGGGGTGGTCTCCCCATCATGTTTGATCTGACTTTCTCACGGCCCTTCGTATTTTCTGCTTCTATTCATGTTCGCATGTCTTCTTTCCCCATTCCACCCACCTCCTTAGGCCATAGGGCATAGTGGGGTCCCACCCCTGTTTATTCGGACTCTCGGCTCTGCACACAAGAGCCAGTCACACACAACTGCACCCTCTTCCCGCAGAGGACAGGCCCAGGACAATTCCCGAGCCTGGAAAATTCAGTCCTGCAGACCATCTCCACCGCTACTGGGGATTGGTCGGCATGCCGATTTGTTTCATTAAATTAAGCTCTTTTAAAATTACTACTCTAAGGAGAGTGGGCAAAACCCACACTGGGTATGTCGCTTTGGTCTCTGCAACAAGAAAGCCGCCTAGAAATAAAAAGTTTTCTATCATTTGTAGCAATGCTAACACAGAATTTCAAATGTAGGCCCCTCCCTTCTAAATAACAGCCTTAGCCTTTGGTGGGACAAGATAGGCTCCCGGCCACAGCCAGCAGGACCCAACCACCGAACCCCAGAGGATGCATTCTCCAATCGCCGCTCCCAGCTCACTCTGGCAGCTTGAGCCTGGCCTCAGTTCAAGCCCACAGTAAACGTTCTTTTAACATAGAGACTTGCATTAGCGTTTGGGCTTGGATGCCTCTTGTTTTCTGTTCATGCTATGGAAATCATTTAGTAATTTGCTCTTAGAAAATTTGGGCAGTGAACCAGATATTTAATGTCTAGCAACAGGATGTGGGAGGACCACGCCCACCACCCCTGCCATCCATGTGCTCTTAAGGGCTGACCACTGGCCTGCCTCCCAGGGACATGGAATCCTAGCGGCTGCTCCTCCCGCCTTTGCCAGACAGCCACTCTTTTTCTTCTTTTTTTTGTTAACTGACATATAACTTTGTATTAGCTTAGGTGTACAACATGATCTTATATATAGGTACATATATGTATGTACACACAACACACACAGTGAAATGATCGCCACAATAAGTTTAGTTAACAAACTTCACCATATATAGTCATAATTTTTTTTCTTGGGATGAGGTTCACTCAGTAACTTTGAAATACGTAATACAGTATTATTAATTATAGTCACGTGCTCTACATACATCTTCAGGTCTTACTTATTTTATAACTAGAAGTCTGTACCTTTTGACAACTACCTCTCCCAACCCCCACCCAGCCTGGTAACCACCAATCTGTTCCCTGTTTCTAAGAGTTCATTTTTTTAGATTCTGCACATATATGAGGTCATACAGTATTTGTCTTTATCTGACATAATCACTTTTAAGGTCCTCGGTATTGTTGCAAATGGCAGGATTTCCCTTTTTTTCTGAGTGATATTCCATGGTATGTATATAGATATCACATATTCTTTATCTGTCCATCTATTCAGTGGATGCTTGTGTTGTCTCTATGCCTTGGCTATTGTAAATAATGCAGCAATATGGGGGTGCAGATATCTTTTTCAGAGAGTGATTTGGTACCCACTCTTCCTGTGGCTCTGCCAACCCATCTTTTAGATGGGGTTCTGATAAGCATCAATGTAGGTCACATTCAAAGTTCAGTTTTTCTCTGGTAATAAAACTTGTACTGATAAGGTTGCAGGTGTATGGCAGGATTTATTAAAGTGCCAGCATTTTTTTTTTTTGCATTCTTATCTTCTTAGCAACAAACCACAGGTCTCAAGAGAAATTTTAGAAAGTGTTCTTCCTTAGCACACATTACTTAAGAGGAAGGATACTGAATACAGATAAAAATGAGTCAGTCTATCTCTGTGTCTCACCTAGACACATGGTATACCTCCACGGGGTCCCAGGTTAGAGCAGGGCAAAATGTCTATGATAATGTTGAAAAGATTCTCGAGTGGTAGGCTCTGAAAGGACGGCGGAAGCTGCTAGGTGGTGCCCTGCGGAGATCTTTAGGAACACAGCCATCTATTACACTCCGCTGAGGACAAGGGCTGCAGAGAGGGGAGGGGTGGGCGCTTCGTGAAGTGTGCAGCCAGCCTCATTCAGAGCTGGGGGAAGCTGCTGTCCTTCTCCAACTTCCAGAATACTGTACAGCTTCCATCTACTGCAGGGCCTCATGATCACACAGCAACTTCAGCCCAGAGGGGAACAATTGAGCTTTCCGGGCCAAACACTAGGAAACTTGTTTACACGTGCCTGTACATTCCTCTCTACACGGACGACACAATCACTGAAGATCGAAATTCTGAACTGCCCCTTGTTTCCAAAAAATCTTGAAGAAAATTCCACCTCAAAGCTAACTAGGCACTCAGATATTTACTTTGAATTCAAAATTTCTGATGAGAACTGCAATTTTGCTATTTATCTGGAAAAGCATGAATTAGAGTAAGAAGAGGAAATGGCTTACCAAATATCAGCGTTAATTCTCAAGATTCCGTTTAATTACACAATACGCTACTTCCTCCTCAATATGAACAAGCAATTGTCTTAAACATTAAATATACAAAATCACAGCAAATACTAACTAAAAAAATCCTAAAATTATGTATGTGTTGCTCTTCACGGGTAAAGAAAAGCATATGGCATTATAGAAAGAAAAGACTAAGTAGAGGAATTTTCCTCTTCCCTCCCCAAGTTCTTTGAAGATTCTAGGAACCATTTTTCAAGTTCATTTCTGATTTTCAAAACCACAGGCTGATAATAAATAGTTAGCTCTAAAATCTTTGGCTACAACCACCCAGGGTAAATTGCTTCCTTATTAACCTAGGGAGAATAATTATCAAGTAAAAGATCCTCTCTTGTTCTTTGGTCCTGATTTATTTCAAATGCATCTATTCAGCCCACATTCAATTTTCTCACATATGTGAACACTTAAGACATTGGGAGAAGTTTCCTGCTAGCTGTCATCGTGCACTGCTTTTCCATTTTCAAAAAATTTAAAGATTATCCAATAAAAATATTTCAAATCTTGGAGCAAATCATCTTATTATATTCCCAACTACTTTCTGTCTCTTATCACAGGGTTCAGCTGAGCGCTATTTTGGCTGTTTTCCCAAATATCCAGCCATATTTTATGTGGAGCGTGAGTTATGGTAGCATTGCTTTCACGGTTTGGGACAGTCTCCTTGGGGTGAAGAATGAATGGCTCTGAAGTTATTGGTGATGATGGATTGAAAATTAGACATTTATCCAAGTGAAGAAAAGCAAAATGAGAAAATGCAGCCTACCAATTTAAAATGAAAAGAACTTATTGTCTTATATGAGTTGTGTCAACTAAGAAGTATGGGATCATGGCAGAGCCTGGGCAGAACAGACGTTAGAGAGGAGCGCCCACATGAATGAAATAATTTAAACGCTAGAGCAAAATATGGACTTGTAAGCATTCCCGGAGGAAAAAAAAATACTGTCTTTCCTCTAGTCAGTGTTGTTTTCTGCAGCAATTTCAATAGGCATGAAGTCAGTTATTTCCTAAGATGTCTATTTCAGTCCAAACTTTATGTAACATATATGTGATGAGACAGAAATGATGAATGTATTTGTTTCTAGGGCCTTTGGCCTTTGAAAGATTCCCATCTTGAAGAGAGTTTCATTTCTGCCTGGCCACAAAGACCCCACTTTGCTGGATAAGGGCATTTTGAAGGAAGCTCTTCTAGAGTAAATGTTACTGGAACATTTGTGTTTTTGAGTCAAGATGTCAGGGCAAGGAAGAAAACACTACAGGAGAAGGAGGGCAAGGAGAGGACTGGGAAGGCCTCACTGATCAGACTCAGCGCGGTCTGACACAAATATAACGTGAGCTATGTAGGTAATTCTATACTTTCCAGTAGCAATATTAAAAAAGCAAAAAGAAAAAGGTAAAATTAATTTTTAATATGTTCTTTATTGAACCCAATATATTTAAAACATTATCATTTCCACATGTAATGAGTATAAAAAAAATGATTAGCCAGCTCATTTCCATGTTTTTTCATACAAAGTTTTCAAAATCCAGTGTGTATTTTATACTTAAAGCACATCTTAACTAAGTGTGCTTAACAGCCACTTGTGCTAGTGGCTACCATACTGGACAGCATGAATCTAGATACATAATAAATTATTCAACAGGAGAAATAGAAATGAACAAGAAAATAGGATATGGGCTGTGGGCTTAGGAGTTTTGGCAAGGGGAAGAATTTTGAAGAGAGATGTGCAGGAGCAGCTGTGAACTGCTGGGTTAATGTACAGGATTGCTGTGGAGCATAGACATGATTCCCTGCCGACTTTGCAAAGAGTAAAAATAAAACACTGGAGTGATTTTGAAATGAATTGAGATAGATGGACTGTGTTTCTTGAAACTGTACCACTTGGTCCTGGCTTTATAGGAGTTATATACCCAATCATGGTTGGAGGAGAGGTAAATGAACACATAGGCTAAAAAGATGTTAGTGGTTGTGGGCAGTGGTCAAAGCTATATTATTATCTAGATCTGCCCAAGAAATGCCTGTCCCTTGTCTGGCATGGGTCACAACTAACCAGGAGGGCATGAAGTCAGCACATATATGATTGCACTGGTGCCCTGGGGTCACAGAGCAATGGTCTCGAGACCCTTGGAGGACACAGGCATGGCCGTGAGGCTTGGAGCCCCATGCGGGATTGCGTCGGGTGTTCAGTGGGGTGCAGCAACAGGGAACAGGATAAAGGACGCGTGCCACCAACCCTTGGTGGTTATAAACTAAAGGTTCACCACAATCAGACATGGACAGGGGAGACTGACATCCGGGCCTTCACAAGCAGCTTGAGCCCAAGAGTCAGGGTAGCCCAGAGCTCTGAACACGTCCTATGTCTGATGGGACTGAAAGTCACTGCAATCGACATGTCAGTGCCATTCTGGCAGCCCAGTCTTGTGAGACCCTGTGAAAGAAATACCGTGATGCCCTGCAAGAGTGATCTACTCACCAGGCCATCATCCTGGAACTGGGGCCTGTCCTAGCGCCCCAGAGTAATTCCATGGATGCAAGTCCTGAAGTTTCTCAGAGCATCTGGTCAACCCCAATAGGTGAAGGGGGTCAGAGAGTACCCTAAATGGAAGAACTTAGGGCCAAAGCTCATACAGATGGGACTGATGGCTCCAACTGGTCTCAGGCACCAGAGGAGACTTAGAAAAGGTCAAGGAAGTTCCTCCAAAGCTTGGGACCTAGGACAGAGACCCCACTTTGCTGGATAAGGGAATTTGGGAGGAAGCTCTCCTAGAGTAGGAGACAAAAAAGTTAACACGAAGAGAGAAACAGTGGAGGAAACAAGTGACATAGACAGTCCTGCTGACTCTGAGCCTGTAAAGCCAGTTCAGTCTCTGCAATGTTCAGTTTGGGCAGTCAGCAAACTCCCTTTCTGACTTTTGCTACTTTGCATAGCATCTGACACTTGCAACTAAAAGAGCCCTGGCTGTTGCAGGGTTGTTCAGTGCTTCCACGACCAGAATTGTGGTTTCCATCCTCATGGGAGACATTCCCTCCCTTCCAGTCCCACGGCCAAGGACACCCCTCTCCTCTGCAGATCTGAACACTCACTGGACGGCAGTAGTGAAAGTGTAGCAAGAGTCATTTTCTTTCCTGGAAAACAGCATGAAAATGTTAAGGGTCATCCCCATAGAAGATGAGACTGTTTTTATCATGAGGCCTTCTCAAAATGAACAGATTTGTGCCACCTTCCTTCATCCAGCTCAAAGCACCTTAGGGGCTTCACAGTGCCTTTAAGATTATCTGTGTATGTGGCTCCAGCCTGCCTGCTTCTTCAGTCCCATGCCATCTATTCACCACTCCCACTCTGTGCTCTTCAGACATTCTGGACTTCCTCCTGTTTCTTTAACATGCCAAGTTTAGTTCTGCCTCAGGGCCTTTGCACTAGTTGTCTCCTCCATTGGAGTGCTCTTTCCTCTGGCCCACTTCTTTCTGTCCTCAGATCTCACTCTAAAGGAAACTGGTCTTCCCAGACCCCAATTGCTCTCTACCATCCTCTTTTTATTCCTTTTAACAGCTGCTGTGATTTGATTGTTTTGTTGGTTGTCTTGTGTGTGTCTCCCTGTTATATTTAAACTCTTTGTGGGTAGGAATCCTATTTGTCTTGTTCACTGCTATATCACCAGCATCTAAAAGAATGCCTGGCACATAGTAGGTGCTCAGTAAATATTTATCAATTGCATAAACGGAATGCAACAAGATGTTTTGTTTGACAGACACAGATACTTGTCTTCTGGGGAATGTCATCTCTCAGCTCTTTAGCCGAGTCTAGAGGCGACTTATTTATTTGGCTTAACAAATCATTGCTGGGCAAGAACTCTGCATAGGCTCCGTCTGAGGCAGTAACTGGACATCGTTCTTAACTAACTTCCATGAGTGCAGACTGACGGGAGAGACAGACACATGGACAAATATGGGACAATCGGGAAAATGCAGCGAGCCAGCGAGGGAAATAAAGAGGGTGCAGTCTTTCCACTGGGCACCAAATCCCAGCAGGGAAGTCGGGGAAAGCCACAGAGAAAGATCCTTTGCGCTGCGTACCCCTTGCCCTCTTGCGACATCTCACGGATATGAATTACTAAGGCAGTTCTCCCCGTCCTCTGTTTCCCTAAAGCACGGGTATATGCGAGAGACATTCGTATGAGCAGTCTGTGCTGAAAGAAGGAGAAGCTGGAACACCAAGTACTACGGAGAGCTTGTGATTACCTAGTCTGTTTGCATGTCAGCAGCCAATTAGATTATTTATATCCCTCAAATGGATTTTGCATTAATCTGAGTATCTGTTTTTGGTGGTGTTTTATAATCTGCTAAATCAGCTAACTGCTCCTCCTATCTACTCCGTCACAGGAGATAGTAGAGGGTAACAAGGCCTTCTGCCTACTGAGGGCTCGGGGCCAGTGCAGCCGGCCAGTGGTGTCCCTGAGGTCCCCGGTCTTCATCCCACTGCCCCGAGGGGGTTCACACCCAAGGCCAGCTTCCTTAGACAGTGGGGTGCTACCGTGTTCTTCACCTTGGGTGTGACTCACCTGCGCCTGTAAGACACTCACAGAGAATACAGAATTCTAAATACAGGAGGAAAATCCACCCAGAGGACAGCAGGCTCCAGGCCAGGTCCCAAGGTGTTTGCTCACCGTGGTGTATCAGAAGTTACTCACTTGTGCCTTAGACCCTTGTCTAAACTTGGCCTAACAAAACGATCAGGACTAATTGTCAGAATGAAGCAATGTCCAACTCCTTAGAGTTAATTATGAATCAGTCATAAAAAGGAGAACAGATTTCTCACTTCTGAAAGAGAGCCCGAAATCCATTTTCCACCACACTAAACATGCACATTCACACAGGCAGGTGGTTCAAACAAATGAGACCTTTGTACACTGCAAACTCATGCAACTTATAGGCCATCCTGTGTAAGGAAATCTAGCAAAGAGGTGAGCAGGAGAGGCTGGAGATGGGCACCCCTGGGAGGACGCAGGGCACTCGCTGGTGCTGAGACCAGGCCCTGGGAAGTAACTGCAGTTTGTTTCTTTGGCCCGGAAAGCTCTGTAAGCCCAGGGTTAGCTGATCCTTTCTACAGTATGCCCACTGACCACAGCAGCTCAAAAAGATGACTGTTGCAGCTGGAGGCACATTGGAAATGGTCTAGACCAATCCCCGCATTCGTAAACAAGGCAGGAGAGTTCCAGAAGGGAGCCCTGCCGTGTCTGCCGTCACACAGAGAGTCCAAGCTGGAGTCAGGAACGAGAAGCCAGAGCTCCTGCATCCCAGCCTGCTGCCCTCCCAGCACACCCACCACGACACCCTGTCTGGCACTGAGAGTTATCTTCTGTGCGTGTCTGTCCTAGCTGCCTAATGGGACTCTAGTCTCTGTTGGCTATTCACAGTGCTTTATTCTTTGGGATCCCCCTGACAATCCCTTAATTAGAAGGCCCCTTAGGACTGCAGCTCTAAAATGACGCTCGGTTAACAGCCCTCTATCGAGCTGCCCCAACTTCTCATGAAAATACCTAAGACAACACTGAGAAATGTAAAAATGTCATTCTGTGAATTAGGAACAATAGTCAACCAAATGCCAGGTGAGAAACTGGATCCAAGGTGTCATTTCAGGAGCACCCATTCTGTGTGCCAGGGAGCCAGTCCCCCAAACCAGGAACACAAGGGCTGATCTATCCACAGCAAGGCAGCTCTGTGCAGAGTGCTGTCTGCGCCCACGCTGCCCCTCTGCTGGTCCAGGGAGCTGTGGCTGCAGAGGA
Source organism: Manis javanica (assembly GCF_040802235.1). Lineage (NCBI taxonomy): Eukaryota > Metazoa > Chordata > Mammalia > Pholidota > Manidae > Manis > Manis javanica. Next base: position 83,609,335 of record NC_133169.1, on the reverse strand, counting down.
GAGGGGCTCCACTGTAGCCCAGGAGGGGCGTCTTCACAGACATGGCGCCATAGCCGCAGCCTGTGGATGGCAGGCCCTGGGGGCAGGCGTGTCTATGCACTCCATCTCTTTAATGGGCCAGAGAGCTGCCCGGTGGGGTAGGAGAAGAGGGATTTCAGTTAACAGATGTTCTGTAAATAGAAGCCTGCTGTTCACTAGGAATAAGACAGAAAAATCACACCACAATCTATGACTCAACTACTGAACAGGGCTTTTGACAGACACCCCACATGACAGAGGCAGCAACAAGCATAAGCCCCACAACCTTTCTGTTTGAAATTAGTGGATCTACAGAGATTTTTCACTGTTTGAGGATGAGTAGAGGGGGAAAAACAACAACAAAAAGAACATAATCATGGAGCACTGGAAAAGGGCACTCGGGTTTGCAATTTAAACATTTTTAATGCAATGCAAAACAAAAACAAAAACCCGCATTAGCTCACATCATAGAAAAGTGAATCAATAAAGTGGAGGACAAGCCTGGGATGCAAAGGGAATGGGGAGGATAAGGGCAAAGCAACGAAATGACAAGGAGGGAAAAAGGACAAGGTGGCGTCCCCATTCTCTGTCCTTCCAGATCCAAGAATTACAGGACTTCTTAAAGAAGAAACTGGGGCCAAGAGCGACAAGGGAAGATCTAAGAAAACTGTTTAATGTGCACCCCGCAAGGGCTCCGTGTATTCTAAGTCAAAGCGCATCTGAAGAGGACCGAGCCAGGGACAGGTGACCAAGCAGCCCTGGAACGGTTCTGCTTACCAGGGCCTGCCTGCCGGAGTCTGGGAGCCGGCTGGTTAACAGTTCCCAAAACTGACGTAAAACTTCGCCTAACTGATCAGAGTGGCTCACTGGGCCCAAACTGTTTTTACAAACACGGTGGTTTATGCTGAACACCGGCTTTCCTTCTGGGAGTCTGGAATTTTGGTTCATGCTAGACGATTGCCTATATGATCAGACCCCAGCAAACAAGCTTGAGAACTGAGTCTCTACTGGGTTTCCTCGGGCATATGCATGGCATGGATGTTGTTGTTTTCTCCCTGCCAGGGGTAGAGCGAGCTCTGTGTTACCTGCAATGGCAGGGAGGGAGTCTAAAGAAGCCTGTGCCTGAATTCTCCAGATTCCACTGACGCTCTTTCTCTTATAAGCTGGTTATACATTCTTATTACGTGGCCCTAATACAACTCAGCCATGAGTACACTTTACGCAAAGTTTTGTGAATCATCTGGTGAATTTCCAAACATAGTGATGGTCTTGGGGACCCCTGGCACAGGGCTTCACTTAAGACACATTCTAACAAAATGTTTGAATTCTAAGAATACTTTACTTGTACATTTATAAACATCGAGGAAGAAAAAATACTTATTACAAAGAATACAAAAATGGGTTGGCTTCAGACTTTTCCTTCACCACTCTGTACGGGGCAGAGTTCAGAAGGTTTTGAAGGGGAGAAATTTGGGACCTGATCATTTTGTAGCCTTCAGAGCAAAGGCGATAGATAGACATCCTTAGATATGTAAGCACTCAAAACAGACTTACAACTAGAGGCTGAGATGGCAAACTAAGAATGTGAGAATAAGGAATTCTGGATATGCTTTTCTTCTTTTATGGTGATCCCAATAGAAATCCATTTGAATTGTTTTATTGGAGAATTCAGCAGTTTTAGGCTTAATCCTTCACTATTTACCTCAGCTGTTTTTCTGCCTCTGCAATCTATTGAGACCAAGAAATGGGTTTTTTGTGCCGTGTCTTTCACCTCTCCATTCACAAGGAATCTACTGCCGTGGTCGATGACCACTGGAACTACAGGCAGTGTGGTTCTGTCCTTAATGATTGTGAAGCACAAAGGTAGCAATAGTCTCAATTTGTTAAGAGTTACGGTGCGGAGGACTGACTGTTATGCTGCATAGGAATGCGGGCCACATTGGACCTGCACGGGGAAGAATGAGGCGGGTCAGTGAGCGATGCCTGGTGTGGGGGAAAGAGTGGTACATGTACCACTTATTTGCTCTCCTTGGTCACATACTCAGGATATTATGGCTTAAAAATTAATAAACAAAATATGTTAATTTTGCCTAACAAAAGAATGGCTGCATAGTAAAAGAAATGACTATTTACATTCCAAGAAGCTTGAGTAATAATTTTCTGCATTCAAAAAATTCACACTGGGAAAAAAATTACGCCCATTGAGTGACTTGGGTCAGAGAGTGTGTGTGTGTGTGTGTGTGTGTGTGTGTGTGTGTGTGTGTTAATGTACTGGGAAAGTTAACAAACCACTCAAAAGCAATTATGATCTGTCATCAAGTCGTTCTTTAAATAGTTTTTCATTTGGACCTCTCACTGTTCTTTGGTTAATTATAGATTAAAAAGCAATTATGTAATATGATCTCAACTGTATAAAAGTGATGGCACGTTACAAAGTCATTGAGGAAATCTACTAAGGTTTTAACCAAGGTTATGTCTGGATGATAGACTTTGGAGTAATTTTTAATTTTCTTCTACTATTTATCCTGGCTATTCTCTGTTTACATATCTGCTCGCCATCCAACCCATTCTCCACTTTTCTCTACCTTGCTCTGTGACCCAGGCTCTGTAACCTCCAAAGGTCACGTTGCCCTGGCTCTCCTGTCCTCTGGTTTCTGGTTGGGTGTGGCCAGTGGGGATGTATGGAAGAGATCAGGGGGAGGACGGGAAGAGAGGCTAGGGAAATGCACCACTGGACCAACCTGGCCTTCCATGGTATTTCTCAGCAGTATGGTGGATCACCCATGTACACATTTTGTCGCTCATTCCTGCCTTTTGGATATCATTCCCCACGTGTGTAAGTAAATTATGTCATTTCTAAAGGTTTTACAAATTGGAATCCACCCCAAACTTGTTCACCTATAAGATTTCTATTCCTTCCCATGGGAAAGAAATCCAGAATGCACTGAGGGGTCTGGACTGAGGAACAGAGGCTGTGGTCAGGATGGCACTTGATTCTGGATTCTGTGGCAGCAGAGAGAACACATCTTAACTCTGAGCACATAGAGACTGGGTGCAGTGCAGAGCTCAAAATGTTTAAAGTCATGAAATTGTAATAATGATGAGGAAAATTAAGCAATACCTTCTGATATTTAAAGAAAACAGTTATGAATCTCATTAATTAGATAAGACTTAGCAAGATCATCCTTACAAGTTTCAAAAATCAGACCAAAAACATGTAGTATCATGAACATAAATAAATTTATCTTATACTTGTGTTATAAGAAAAATAACTCTGTTAGTCTATACTTAGTTTCAATATTGACAGGTTTCTCAGTGTTCTGGGCCATCAGCTGATAAGGTTTCTTCACTTCATTTTCCTCAATCACTGAGTTACTCATTTTAACAAGTTAGGTCTTCAATTCATGTTGCAACAAGCTCAGTTCTAAACATCAGAATAAAATCTGTATTCAATGCTAATATTTATATAATATTGTTGAGGAGACAGAAGGAAAATTTAAAAACTAAAATAGTAAAGGAAGAAGGTACAAAAAAAAGGATTGATAAATCAGCTGCATTTGTAAACCTCTCTTACAAAACTACAAAAATATCATAAGATAACTGAATTTTACATTATGATGAAACTGAATAAAAGTAAGACAAATGTAAAATACATATTTTCAAGGTAGGCATCAAAGGATTAATATCCTTAATGTAATAAGCTTCTGCAAATCAATTAAAAATGAATTATGCAATAGCAAACTGGGTAATTTACAAATAAATTGAAATTGACAATGAATGAACAAGAAAGTCCATGGATCATTGAAGAAAATGAGTTTGTTTAAAAAATGAGACATAAATTTTTAAAACTCCTTGCCAATTTGATAAAGATTGTATAATACTCAGTGTTGCAAGTTTAACTTTTTAAAAAGCAATTTGCCACATCTTTCAAAACTCTTTCAGGGATGTATAGCCATTCACACAGAAATTCTACTCCTCAATCATGGGAGATGGGCTTACAGATATCTGTACTGAGTGATCGTCTCAGGATTATAATGGCAAAATTTAGAAGAATCTGCAATCCGGGGATTGACTAGGTTGAGGTAAGTCTGTGCAATGGGATATACGCAGTTGTAAAAATGTATACTACAGGTCTATGAATTGAATGAGAAAGTAGTCCTCATCTATTGTTTAGTGCAAAGGAGGTCACAAACTAGTTTGTATTCCACACAGATGTGTATTAGGGGGTGGTTTTGAGCTTTGGCATCTGCAGTACCCAGCCTGCAACTGAGTCCTGGCCCCACCCACTTCCCTGGCAATCCTGGAAGGATTCCACGCCCCTTCTAAACTTCAGTGTCTTCATTATAAAAATGATGTTAATAAAAGTATTTACCATAGAGGGATGTACTGTATGCAGCCTGAGATCATCAAGGTACCTAGTACACTGCCTGACTCAGAAGTGTGCATCAGGTCATTGTTTTTAAAATAATGCTGAAAAATAGTCATGAAAACTAGACTGGCAAAACACACACTAAAACCCTTGGTAGTGGGGCTGTCACTGGTTTTGGCTTCTTTTCACTCTTCTAGGTTTTCTGCATCGAATTACAGTGTTAACACACATGCACACAATAAGTATCACTTATAAGGAGGTTACCAGGAGTCTTGGAGAAATAGCTGAAACTCATCTTTTCAGGAAGAAAGGAAGGAAGAAATGGCCAAATGAGGGGGAACCACCCGCACACTCTAGGAAGCAAGCTCCCACCCCTGGACACGTGGGGCAAAGGAGGGTCCCTCCCCAGCCTGGCAGGCAGCAGGCCCGGGGTCACTGCCGCACTGCTCCAGGCTCAGGCTGCACACTGGCCCATTGTCCAAGCAGGGCTCTGCCGCAGGTAATGCGAAGCAGATGGCCACAATGTGTGCACACGCCACACTTCCTCTCCTCACACACCTCGGATGCACCGCCTGACTTGAGCCCCTGGCAAGGCAATCTGCTTCTCATTTTATAGGCTGAGAAAAGCCACAGAGGAAGGAGGGAAAGAGGCTATAGTTTTCAGGGTGCTGGGGGAGTCAATGCAAGAATAATTCAATTGTCCTCTATTCTGAAAGGCAAGGCAGCCTAACCCCGCAGGATGCCTGCAGTGACGGAGCTGTAAACTCAAGCTCACCTTGCACTACCTCCCACGGAGGCAAGCCAGCTCTGGAACCTGTAGCTTGAGGCCCTAGGCTCCAGGCTTTTAAGGCCAGCAGGGGAGGAGGGCTCAAGCTGGGGCTTCTTCAGTTTGCACCGTGTGGAAAAGCTAGAGAAGGACGGTGGAGGGACCTTGGCAGAGCAGGCACCCCACCCTGCAGCCAAGGGAACTGTAATAACCACTGGCAATGATGCGACAGCTGTCTCACATGTGGAACATAAGGCGAGGGCCTCCTTCCCCTTGCCTCGAGGTCCTGTCGCTTGCTGGGCTCCGCAGCCCACTGTCCCGTCCAGGACCTTATCCCTGCTGTCTGCTTACTTGCTGCATTGCCTTAGATGAGCTACTTTAACACTTTGAGCCTTGGTTTCCTCAGCAGACAGATGGGCATGAGACTTGTGTTACCTCATGGGAAAAATGATGTCTGCAGGAGATAATCCATAGGAAGTATCTACAGAAAGCCTGGCACATAATAAGTGCTTGTTAACTATTGGCTATAATCGTTGTTATATTTACCAGATTTTCTGTATGTCTTATTTCCCTCCTCTTTACCCCAGGGCATGCTCTGTGCATAGCATCTTCTCACAGCAGCAACGGTTTTCAGTGCTTGCTTGAGGGTCCTCTCTGCCTGGCACTGCACGTGGGTCCCCACCTGCAGTGACCAGTGGTTTGTCTGTGAGATGAGTCTAGATCACTGTGTGTGGTCACTGTGTGACAGCCCAACACAGCCCAGCCTGTCCTCCCTTCCGGCAGTTGTGTAGCAGGGACACCAGTCTTGAGAGCCAGAGAGAGGCTGTAGATAGTCCCAGGAGAGAAGTGTCACACGGAAGCCCTGAGATACAGGAAAGCAGGAGGACAGGGTCCAGAGCAGAGGGCTGCAAAGGCAGGTCGACAAAGAAAGGGGTTGAATGGTCCCCAGAGGAAGGGGCCAAGCAGGGAGCATTTGAACAGATATGAAGGAAGCTGCAAAAATGCTGAGGAAGGAGAAACAGTTCAGGGGACCTTTCGGAAGTGGTGGGAGAAAGGAAAGACCCTAAGAGAAAGACATCACCAACACGGCAGTCTGGAAACAAGAATCATTAAAATGTCTGTGTGATGGACAAATTATAGGCACATGGAGAGAAGAGAGAGAGGATTCTGTGCAGACTGCATGGTAATCGACATTTTCCAAGAGAGATGACAAGGAAACTGTGCCGAATGCGTTCCTTTCAGGTGAGGATGCACTTGACTGGCAGCTTTCCCTGAATGTGCTAATTACACTTGTTTGTTCTCAAACAAAAATAGCTTATTTGTCATGAGGACTGAGGTCCTAGAGTGAGAGAGTGTCTTCTCCCAGGGAGCAGGTGGGCAGTTCTGTCTGAATGACAGAAAATACCTCCTGTACGGCAACACAGTCACTTCTCATAAAGATTTTTGGATTGGGTCCTACAGCTGTATCTCACAGAAGTAATGGGAGCAGGGGCCTGGCTAAGATGAGAATGCCCAGAGGACACAAACTGAATGTCCATCAACAGGTGAGTGGATTAAAAAAAATGTGTTTTACATATACAGTGGAATATTACTCAGCCATAAGAATGAAACTAGCCACTTGTGACAACACGGATGGAACTAGAGGGCATTAGGCTAAGTAAAATAAGTCATAGAAGGAAAGACAAATGCCATTGATCTCACATGTAGAATCTTAAAAAAAAAACATACAAAAAACAAGCTTGTAGACTCAGGACAGGTTGGTTGTTACCAGGGACAGGGGCTGGTGGGTGAAATGGGTGAAGGTGTGCAAAAGGTACAAACTTCCAGTTATAAGATAAATAAGTCCTGGGGATATAATATGAAGCATGGTACCTATAGTTAATAATACTGTATTGCATGTTTGAAAAGTTGCTAAGAGAAAAAAATCTTAAAACTTCAGATCACAAGAAAAAAAATCTGTAGCTATATATGGTGATAGATGTTAGCTAGACTTAACGATGGTTATTATTTTGCAACATATAAAAATATTGAGGGGGTGGAGCCAAGATGGCGGCGTGAGTAGAGCAGTGGAAATCTCCTCCCAAAAACACATAGAGCTATGAAAATATAACAAAGAAAAATCTTCCTAAAATAGAGACCACAGGACACAGGACAACATCCAGACCACATCCACACCTGCAAGAACCCAGCGCCTTGTGAAGGGGGTAAGATACAAGCCCCAGCCCGGCGGGACCCGAGCGCCCCTCCCCCCGGCTCCCGGCGGGTGGAGAGAAACCGGAGCGGTTTTTTTTTTTTTTTTTTTTTTGGCGAGCGCTTTTTGGAAGCCTTAGAGGGACGGGCCCCCGTTGCTGGGGAGGCAGGGTGGCGGGACCGGTGAGGAGGGGCCTGGGAACGGCGCACGAGGACAAAGAATATCCCGCGTTTCTCCCTGCGAGACCTGGGGGCGGGTGCCTGAGACCGGTGCCTGAGACCGGTGCCTGAGGACGGAGGAGGTCGCGCGTTTTTCCCCTTTTTTTTTTTCTCTTTTTGGCGAGCGCTTTTTGGAAGCCTTGAAGGGACGGGGACCCCAGTGCTAGGGAGGCACGGTGGCGGGACTGGTGAGCGGGTGGCTGGGACCGGCGCCTGAGGACAAAGAATATCCCCCGTTTTTCCCTGTGGGACCGGTGGGCGGGTGCCTGAGACCGGCACTTGAGAACAGAGGAAATCGCGCGTTTTTCCCCTTTTTTTTTTCTCTTTTCTGTGAGTGCTTTTTGGAAGCCTAAAAGGGACAGGGACCCCGGTGCTAGGGAGGCAGGGCGGCGGGACTGGTGAGCGGGTGCCTGGGACCGGCACCTGAGGACAAAGAATATCCCGCATTTTTCCCTGTGGGACCGGTGGGTGGGTGCCTGAGACCAGCACCTGAGGACGGAAGAAATCGCGCGTTTTTCCCCTTTTTTTTTTCTCTCTTTTTGCCGAGTGCTTTTTGGAAGCCTTGAAGGGACAGGGACCCCGGTGCTAGGGAGGCAGGGCGGCGGGACTGGTGAGCGGGTGCGTGGGACCAGTGCCTGAGGACAAAGAATATTGAGCGTTCCTTCCCTGAGGGACCGGTGGGTGGGTGCTTTTTGGAAGCCTTGAAAGGACAGGGACCCTGGTGCTAGGGAGACAGGACAGCAGGACCAGTGAGCGGGTGCCTGGGACCGGCACCTGAGGACAAAAAAAAAAAAAAAAAAAAAAAATCGCTTGTTTTTCCCCTTTTTTTCCTTTTTTTTTTCTCTTTCTTTCTGTTCCCTCTCTCATTGTTGCTGCTGTTGTTTTGGTTTTGAGAGTGCTTTTTGGAAATCTTAAACGGGCAGGACAGGTCACTTAGACCAGAAGCAGGGAATCTGGGGATCTCTGGGCACTCTAACCCCCTGGGCAGCAGGGAGCACAGAGGCCCCTTACGGAGATAAATAGTCTCCTGGCTGCTCCCCCTCCAACGGGGCTCCACCATTTTGGAGGAACAGCCCCAGCCAGGCCAAGCCCACAGCAACAGCGGAGATAAACCCCAAAGCAACTGGGCAGGAAGCAGAAGCCCTGTCTGCGCGCAGCTGCCCAGCACAAGCCACTAGAGGTCGCTATTCTCCCAGGAAAAGGCTACAAACCAACAAGAAGGGAAGCTCTTCCAGCGGTCACTTGTACCAGCTCTGCAAACTATCTCCATCACCATGAAAAGGCAAAACTACAGGCAGACAAAGATCACAGAGACAACACCTGAGAAGGAGACAGACCTAACTAGTCTTCCTGAAAAAGAATTCAAAATAAAAATCATGAACATGCTGACAGAGATGCAGAGAAAAATGCAAGAGCAATGGGATGAGATGCAGAGAAAAATGCAAGAGCAGTGGGATGAGATGCAGAGAAAAATGCAAGAGCAGTGGGATGAAGTCCGGAAGGAGATCACAGATGTCAGGAAAGAGATCACAGAAGTGAAACAATCCCTGGAAGGATTTATAAGCAGAATGGATAAGATGCAAGAGGCCATTGAAGGAATAGAAGCCAGAGAACAGGAACGTATAGAAGCTGACATAGAGAGAGATAAAAGGATCTCCAGGAATGAAACAACACTAAGAGAAATATGTGACCAATACAAAAGGAAAAACATTCGTATTATAGGGATACCAGAAGAGGAAGAAAGAGGAAAAGGGATAGAAAGTGTCTTTGAAGAAATAATTGCTGAAAACTTCCCCAAACTGGGGGAGGAAATAATCGAACAGACCATGGAATTATACAGAACCCCCAACAGAAAGGATCCAAGGAGGACAACACCAAGACACATAATAATTAAAATGGCAAAGATCAAGGACAAGGAAAGAGTTTTAAAGGCAGCTAGAGAGAAAAAGGTCACCTATAAAGGAAAACCAATCAGGCTAACATCAGACTTCTCAACAGAAACCCTACAGGCCAGAAGAGAATGGCATGATATACTTAATGCAATGAAACAGAAGGGCCTTGAACCAAGGATACTGTATCCAGCACGACTATCATTTAAATATGATGGTGGGATCAAACAATTCCCAGACAAGCAAAAGCTGAGGGAATTTGCTTCCCACAAACCACCTCTACAGGGCATCCTACAGGGACTGCTCTAGATGGGAGCACCCCTAAAAAGAGCACAGAACAAAACACACAACATATGAAGAATGGAGGAGGAGGAATAAGAAGGGAGAGAAGAAAAGACTCTCCAGACAGTGTATATAACAGCTCAATAAGCGAGCTAAGTTAGGCAGTAAGATACTAAAGAAGCTAACCTTGAACCTTTGGTAACCACGAATCTAAAGCCTGCAATGGCAATAAGTACATATCTTTCAATAGTCACCCTAAATGTAAATGGACTTAATGCACCAATCAAAAGACATAGAGTAATAGAATGGATAAAAAAGCAAGACCCATCTATATGCTGCTTACAAGAAACTCACCTTAAACCCAAAGATAAGCATAGACTAAAAGTCAAGGGATGGAAAAACATATTTCAGGCAAACAACAGTGAGAAGAAAGCAGGGGTTGCAGTACTAATATCAGACAAAATAGACTTCAAAACAAAGAAAGTAACAAGAGATAAAGAAGGCCACTACATAATGATAAAGGGCTTAGTCCAACAAGAGGATATAACCGTTCTAAATATATATGCACCCAATACAGGAGCACCAGCATATGTGAAGCAAATACTAACAGAACTAAAGAGGGAAATAGACTGCAATGCATTCATTGTAGGAGACTTCAACACACCACTCACCCCAAAGGATAGATCCACCGGGCAGAAAATAAGTAAAGACACACAGGCACTGAACAACACACTAGAACAGATGGACCTAATAGACATCTATAGAACTTTACATCCAAAAGCAACAGGATATACATTCTTCTCAAGTGCACATGGAACATTCTCCAGAATAGACCACATACTAGCTCACAAAAAGAGCCTCAGTAAATTCCACAATATTGAAATTCTACCAACCAATTTTTCAGACCACAAAGGTATGAAAGTAGAAATAAATTCTACAAAGAAAACAAAAAGGCTCACAAACACATGGAGGCTTAACAACATGCTACTAAATAATCAATGGATCAATGAACAAATCAAAATAGAGATCAAGGAATATATAGAAACAAATGACAACAACAACACTAAGCCCCAACTTCTGTGGGATGCAGCGAAAGCAGTCTTAAGAGGAAAGTATATAGCAATCCAGGCACACTTGAAGAAGGAAGAACAATCCCAAATGAATAGTCTAACATCACAATTATTAAAACTGGAAAAAGAAGAACAAATGAGGCCTAAAGTCAGCAGAAGGAGGGACATAATAAAGATCAGAGAAGAAATAAACAAAATTGAGAAGAATAAAACAATAGCAAAAATCAACGAAACCAAGAGCTGGTTCTTTGAGAAAATAAACAAAATAGATAAGCCTCTAGCCCAACTTATTAAGAGAAAAAGAGAGTCAACACAAATCAACATAATCAGAAATGAGAATGGAAAAATCACGACAGACTCCACAGAAATACAAAGAATTATTAAAGACTACTATGAAAACCTATATGCCAACAAGCTGGAAAACCTAGAAGAAATGGACAACTTCCTAGAAAAATACAACCTTCCAAGACTGACCAAGGAAGAAACACAAAAGTTAAACAAACCAATTACAAGCAAAGAAATTGAAACAGTAATCAAAAAACTACCCAAGAACAAAACCCCGGGGCCGGACGGATTTACCTCGGAATTTTATCAGACACACAGAGAAGACATAATACCCATTCTCCTTAAAGTGTTCCACAAAATAGAAGAAGAGGGAATACTCCCAAACTCATTCTATGAAGCCAACATCACCCTAATACCAAAACCAGGAAAAGACCCCACCAAAAAAGAAAATTACAGACCAATATCCCTGATGAATGTAGATGCAAAAATACTCAATAAAATATTAGCAAACAGAATTCAACAGTATATCAAAAGGATCATACACCATGACCAAGTGGGGTTCATCCCAGGGATGCAAGGATGGTACAACATTCGAAAATCCATCAACATCATCCACCACATCAACAAAAAGAAAGACAAAAACCACATGATCATCTCCATAGATGCTGAAAAAGCATTTGACAAAATTCAACATCCATTCATGATAAAAACTCTCAGCAAAATGGGAATAGAGGGCAAGTACCTCAACATAATAAAGGCCATATATGATAAACCCACAGCCAGCATTATACTGAACAGCGAGAAGCTGAAAGCATTTCCACTGAGATCGGGAACCAGACAGGGATGCCCACTCTCCCCACTGTTATTTAACATAGTACTGGAGGTCCTAGCCACGGCAATCAGACAAAACAAAGAAATACAAGGAATCCAGATTGGTAAAGAAGAAGTTAAACTGTCACTATTTGCAGATGATATGATACTGTACATAAAAAACCCTAAAGACTCCACTCCAAAACTACTAGAACTGATATCGGAATACAGCAAAGTTGCAGGATACAAAATCAACACACAGAAATCTGTAGCTTTCCTATACACTAACAACGAATCAATAGAAAGAGAAATCAGGAAAACAATTCCATTCACCATTGCATCAAAAAGAATAAAATACCTAGGAATAAACCTAACCAAGGAAGTGAAAGACTTATACTCTGAAAACTACGAGTCACTCTTAAGAGAAATTAAAGGGGACACTAATAAATGGAAACTCATCCCATGCTCATGGCTAGGAAGAATTAATATCGTCAAAATGGCCATCCTGCCGAAAGCAATATACAAATTTGATGCAATCCCTCTCAAATTACCAGCAACATTCTTCAATGAATTGGAACAAATAATTCAAAAATTCATATGGAAACACCAAAGACCCCGAATAGCCAAAGCAATCCTGAAAAAGAAGAATAAAGTAGGGGGGATCTCACTCCCCAACTTCAAGCTCTACTACAAAGCCATAGTAATCAAGACAATTTGGTACTGGCACAAGAACAGAGCCACAGACCAGTGGAACAGATTAGAGACCCCAGAAATTAACCCAAACATATATGGTCAATTAATATTTGATAAAGGAGCCATGGACATACAATGGCAAAATGACAGTCTCTTCAACAGATGGTGCTGGCAAAACTGGACAGCTACATGTAGGAGAATGAAACTGGACCATTGTCTAACCCCATATACAAAGGTAAACTCAAAATGGATCAAAGACCTGAATGTAAGTCACGAAACCATTAAACTCTTGGAAAAAAACATAGGCAAAAACCTCTTAGACATAAACATGAGTGATCTCTTCTTGAACATATCTCCCCGGGCAAGGAAAACAACAGCAAAAATGAGCAAGTGGGACTACATTAAGCTGAAAAGCTTCTGTACAGCGAAAGACACCATCAATAGAACAAAAAGGAACCCTACAGTATGGGAGAATATATTTGAAAATGACAGATCTGATAAAGGCTTGACGTCCAGAATATATAAAGAGCTCACACGCCTCAACAAACAAAAAACAAATAACCCAATTAAAAAATGGGCAGAGGAACTGAACAGACAGTTCTCCAAAAAAGAAATACAGATGGCCAAGAGACACATGAAAAGATGCTCCACATCGCTAATTATCAGAGAAATGCAAATTAAAACTACAATGAGGTATCACCTCACACCAGTAAGGATAGCTGCCATCCAAAAGACAAACAACAACAAATGTTGGCGAGGCTGTGGAGAAAGGGGAACCCTCCTACACTGCTGGTGGGAATGTAAATTAGTTCAACCATTGTGGAAAGCAGTATGGAGGTGCATCAAAATGCTCAAAACAGACCTACCATTTGACCCAGGAATTCCACTCCTAGGAATTTACCCTAAGAACGCAGCAATCAAGTTTGAGAAAGACAGATGCACTCCTATGTTTATCGCAGCACTATTTACAATAGCCAAGAATTGGAAGCAACCTAAATGTCCATCTGTAGATGAATGGATAAAGAAGATGTGGTACATATACACAATGGAATACTACTCAGCCATAAGAAGTGGAAAAATCCAACCATTTGCAGCAACATGGATGGAGCTGGAGAGTATTATGCTCAGTGAAATAAGCCAAGCGGAGAAAGAGAAATACCAAATGATTTCACTCATCTGAGGAGTATAGGAACAAAGGAAAAACTGAAGGAACAAAACAGCAGCAGAATTACAGAACCCAAAAATGGACTAACAGGTACCAAAGGGAAAGGAACTGGGGAGGATGGGTGGGCAGGGAGGGATAAGGGGGGGGAAGAAGAAGGGGGGTATTAAGATTAGCATGCATGGGGGGGAGGGAGAAAGGGGAGGGTGGGCTGCACAACACAGAGAGGACAAGTAGTGACTCTACCACATTTTGCTAAGCTGATGGACAGTAACCGTAATGTGGTTGTTAGGGGGGACCTGATATAGGGGAGAGCATAGTAAACATAGTATTCTTCAGGTAAGTGTAGATTAAAAATTTTAAAAAAAAAAAGAAAGAAAGAAAGAAAAGGGGGATTACTCCTTAACAGGATAAAACTATTGGTAAATCAAAGATCAACGCATGCTTTAAATATCCTTAATGTTGATCACTTAAAGGGTGTCAGATGATCAGCTATGGAGGTACTCTTTTCTGATAATATTCCTTTCTCTTAATTAAAAAAAAAAAAAAAAAAAGCAGTTACTGTGTGCTGACCTCCAATGAGTTCTGCACAGTGGTATAGAGGGCATGTCAAAGTGTGGGCAAAGGGTCTGTTTGTTTCTAGGCAGAAGATCAAGGCCTAGCTTGGATACCCAGAAAATGAACTAAGATACGATATGAGGAGGAGCTTCCGGCATCAGCACTCTCTGGAGGACTCGTGCCGGGGGATGATCATCAAAAAGCCTCCACAGGGATCCGGACGATGCTGCGGTTGTGGCTGCATCCAGCCCACCGTCTCCTGGACTTGCCATAAGAAGGAGGAGGGAGATGTCTAGGCTGGCATGTGCATACAGTGAGACAACGAATTTGACTGGATCTGTACTGTTGGAACTCAACCAGGAGTTGGGAGGGGTGCAAGTTGTAGCACCCCAAAATCTCATGACTATAGACTATCTATGGTTAAAAGAACATATGGGATGTGAACAGATCCCAGAAATGGGCTGCTTTAATTTGTCTGATGGTTCAAGTACAGTTCGAAAATATCCATCATATCATAGATAAATTTTCACAAATGCCTAGGGTGCCTAAATGGTTTTCTTGGCTTCACTGGAGATGGCTGGTAATTATAGATTTGCTTTGTTTATGTCACCGTATTCCTATTATGTTAATATGTGTGTGCAAATTAGTTAGTAGTTTAAAACCTGTACATACTTAAGGTACTATACAAGAAGATATGTCAAAGAAATAATCAATCCTCCCAAGTTTCCTTCATATGCTACATCTATAGCTTTTCTTCTTCCTTCCTAATTACAAACCTTAAATAGAATTCGTGCCTCATATCGAATTTACTGAGTATCATAATTCCTCCAGGTGGTAAAGATACCTCGAGACAAGTGCTGGGCATAGAAGCCACAGGGCATAAATCTGCAAAGAAGTTAAAAGCTAACCTTTGCAAACAATATGGCTTCTCTCTCACTTACCAACTTTACATTTCCCTGTATGGCCCCGGAAGATGACTGGTTAGCCAGAGACGGGTAAGATTCCTCAAGGGAGGAACAACCTAAGACAGGCACAGTCGCAGGGGGGCCATCAGGTGAGAATTTGGGGATCAACAGAGGTGAGGCTCAGAACCTCACCCCCCCTGCTTTGAGAGAAATCTTCTGCATCCGTGGATGTCTTGCTGCCCTTGTCTAGCCTGGATTAATACTTAGTCCATAGGCACACACCTGATCATCTGATCATCTACATTTGCCTTCTTACAGCACTAAACTATGTTTTCTACCTTTATCTTGCATCTACCTACCACTTCAGCATTTTATTAAAAATAAAAATAATAATAATAATAGGAGAAATGTGGGATCAACATATAAATCAAGTACAAAAATCAAATGAATATTCATATTTGACCTGATGGTTTATAGGTCATATTGCATGATCAAAACCGAAAGTTTCTGTGATGAATGCCCTTGTACTGTTCACCATGTAAGAATTTATTCACTCTGTAAGAATTCGTTCACCATGTAAGAACTTGTTCGTTATGCTTCAGAAGATTGGAGACTGACGAGAATTAGGCTTGAGATGGATTAATGATTGTACATTGAGCATTGACCCCCCTATACTGAATTTTATTGTTGTTAACAACCATTTGATCAATAAATATGAGAGATGCCCTCTCAAAAAAAAAAAAAAAAAAAAAAAAAAAAAAAATATTGAATCATTATTTTGTACTCCAGAAACTAGTAAGATTTTGTATGTTAATTATACTTCAACAAAAAAAGAAAGAAAGAAAGGAGGTGGCAGCAAGATTTACCATGATATTGTCCTTTGTAGCAGTCAGGGATAGGCTCGGCCACGTTGTAGTAACAAATAACCCCAAATCTCAATAGCTTTAAACAACAAAGGCTTATTTCTTACTTATGCCACGTGTCCCCTGTGAGTTGGCTGGGGCTTTGCTCTGCATCCCCTCACTCAGGGACCCAGGCTGATGGAACAGCCACCATCTCAAATCTTACTAGTCCCTGTGGCAGAGGAAAAGTGAGACAAAACGTACACACTGGCTCTTGAAACTTCTGCTCAGAATGAGGTGCGTCTTCCCTGCCTACATTTCATTGGCCAAAGCTAGTCACATGGCCGTGCTGAATCACTGAGGGGCTAGGGAGATACCATCCTATCATGTGTTCTCAGAAGGAGAAGAAAGAAAATATGTGTGGCCAGCTCGAACGCCTGCACCCGCCATCCTTCCACAACAGCCCCACCTGCTTGTCACCTGGTTGTCCCTGCCCGAGGCCTGCATCCCTCTCAATGATTGGTGGTCGTCTCTGTCCACATGGCAATCACAAACTTCCAGTTACATTTTGAAACTATTGGGAACTGTGCTTCCAGCTTGACTCCACGTCATAAAATAAGAGAAAACAGAGAGCAGAGCCTCTGAGAGGACCTAGCCCATGTAGGCACAGAAACAGGGAGTCAAGAGAAGCCAGGTACAGTACACAGAATTCTAAGGTGACCCCAGATCCCCACCCCTGGGATGCAGACTGTCTGATCTCTGTGAGTAGGACCTGTAAATATGCTGGGGTTGTTATTCTAGATGCAAAAGGGATTTTGCAGATATAATTAAGGGCCCTTGAGTTACCTGAAAGGGAGTTCATCGTGGGTAGGCCTGACTCAATCTGGAGTGCCCCTAAAGGAGACCGAGCAGCAGCAGGCACTGCCTGGCCTGGAAGAAAGCAAACAACCATGTTGTAAACAGTCTATGGAAGGGGCCGCATGTCTAGGACCCGAGGGCTGCCTCTACGTCAGCACAGAAATGGGCCCAGGGGCACTGTCCCCTCCGTCTGGTCCCACTCATCTGACAAGGCTTTAACATGCTACCCCAATAAAATAAAATCCCTGCAGTGACCCCCGCCCATGGTGCTCTCTCACTCCCCGCCTGTCCCACTGCAACTGGGACACCATTCTGAAGCTTTCCTGCAGGTGATTACATCCAATAATTAACCTCCATGAATACTGCTTCATTCAAACCTCTTCCTTCCAAGATTTCAAGCTCTTTTAGGACAATAACCATGGTTACTCCAGGTGCTACATCCAGAATCAGAAAAGGCACACTTGAAGTCATACTACCCTTAAGCTAGAAACAACTCGAATGTCTGAATGAAGAGACAAACAACATGCATTATTTCCATAGAATGGAATACAGCTCAGCCAAAAATAAATTATTAATAACATGCTACCACATGCATGAATCTCAAAAACTTCATGCTGAGCATTAAGATACAAAAGTATACATACTATATTATTCATTCATATAGAAATTTGGGAAAGGCTAAACTATCTATATTGACAGAAGGCAGATAAAGTGGTTGCCTGGAATGGGAATCAGGGGGATGACTGCAAAGGGGCACAATTCAACTATGTGGGGTGATGGAAATGTTTGGTATCGATTGTGGGGGTGGCCATGTGGATGGATACATTGTCAAAACTCATCAAACTGTATACTTAAAATGGATGCATTGTATTATGTGTAAATTATGCCTCGAAGTTAACTTAAAAAGAAAAATAAACCTTGCATATTCTGAGTCAACTAAGACTGCTGGAAAGGTCATGGGACACAGCATTCTGAAAAGGAGATCTGCACATGGTTTGTAAAGGGTGAGCCCGGGAACAGGCTCGGACTCCCGCACAGGGGGTCAGCCCCTACCATTGAACAGAGGGCCTCCCAGGCTGAGCACACGGGCCTTACAAGGTGAGCTAACCAGCTTAGAGGGATGGTTCATTGACAGAATCCAAGAAAAACGAAAGCGAGAGGAAGGCAAAAAGGATCCCAGGCTCAGGAAGAGAGGCCAGGATTTGGAGGTTCAGAGGTCATCCGGCACCCACAAGCTCTCTCCACACTGTGTGGCAGGACTGGCCTCTTGCACAGGCCCCACCCTGGCCCGCAGAAGAGCTGTCAGGTCCAGCCACTCACCTTGCTCTGAGTTCCCAAGCCCCAGCCCCCAGCCCAGTGACCGCCTGACTTCTAAGGGAGTGAGGTCCTGGAAAGGGGCGTGGTGTCTCCCACCAATGAGAGGCAGCGTCATCTGGCTTAAGTGCTGGTGGGCACCGCCAGGTCACGCTGCCTCGGGTGGCCTTTGGCTAGCCAGCAGCCAGGCTCCAGACCGGGAGAGGGCCAGATAACACAAAAACATTCCCTTCTTTGGTAGGAAAGAGCTCACACCTAAGCAACTAGCATCCCTGACTGTCAATAGGCAGAAAGCAAGTTCTGAGGCAGGGAAAGAGAGTATGCCCGGTGGCGAGGGCTGGCCAGTGGTGGCCGCAGCGGCCGTGGAGAATAAAAGGGGAAGAGAGGGTGCTAAGGGGGGAGGCAAGCCAGACGCCGGCCCTGCTGTCCAGTGGGGAGACAGGCCTGTCTGTACACATGGCTGCCAGGCGGCCCCTCCAATTGTGGACCAAGCCCCAAATGCTCCTCTTTTACTCCCGGAACCCCTGAGCGTGATCGACAGGGCTATCTACCATCAGAGCCCCAGCCCCACGCTCATTAAGCCCCCAGACCCACCCAGTGGCTCAGCAGCTTGGAGTCTGCTCGCCCTGCTCCCGCTCCCAGAGGAGATCGCCGGGCTTCCCCTCCCGCCACCCGACTTGCTGGTCTGCATTGCTCAGTGCTCCGTCACAAAGTGGGGAACCAGCACGCATTAAGAATTTATTATCCCAGACGTTCTAATGACAATTCCCAGAACAAGCCTGTGAGGAAGGCAGTCCTATCTCCACTTTTCTGACAAAGAACCTGCGGCTCGGAAGGTTCAGCTGATTTGCCCCCATCCAGGCAGCTGGTAAGGGGCCAGCCACGATCCAAACCTCCTTCCGTGGCTTCCGCTACTGCTCCCAGGTGGGCTTACATACAATTCTATTCACCTCATTTCCTTGATTAAAATCCTGCAGTGACTCCCACTGCTTCCAGCAGGGCTTTTCAGTATTTTTTGGGGTTACAGACGATTTTCTCCAAAAAAATGCTTACATAGAACGTGAGCCTATCAGACCGGTAAGAGCAGAGGCGGCGGTGCAATGGGGTGAGGCCAGCACCCCGCCTGCTTCGCTCGCCGATGTCTCCGCCTGAAGTCTCAGCGTCGGGTCAGTGGGTCTGAGACGGGCCTCTTGGCCCGACCTCCTGAGTTTTCTGTCGTAATGGATGCTTGGAGCAACGGTTCAGCAGCCTGAGGGCCGCCCTTCTCGCCATCTTCTCCCTCATCTTCCACAAGGAGTTCAGCAGGTCCCCTGGATCTGCCTTCTACATCCTCTGGAACCGGCCTCCTGCTCTTCGTTCGCACTGTGAGCGTCCGAGCACCCAGGTCCAGGCGGTCACAGGCTTACACCTGGAGGAGTGGCACAGCCCCCCCCCACCCTCATGCCCCCCAAGTCCAGCCCATTCCCTGTGCAGCAGCCGTGGTAAGGGGACACTGAAGCTCCCAGGCACAGGGCATGGCCACTCCAACGTAAGGTCTTCCTGACCTTTGAGTGGCGCTCTCATTCCCCCCTGCCCTCCATCAAACATGGCCATATATTTCCTTGTCACTTTCATTTTTAAAAACTTTTATAATCTTGGGATGAGATTATCAACCATAAAGTAACAACCAAAAAGAACAGACTGCTGGTTACTGGGTTCGCTGTGTGACCACTGAGTCACAAGAGTCAAAAGAACAGACTGCTGGTTACTGGGTTCGCTGTGTGACCACCGAGTCACACCGGCCAGAGAGCACAGCAGAATCGGCTTCATCTCTCTTGCCTGCAATTACGGAAATAACAAAGTGAAGCATGCAGAATTCATTACAAGGAACACAGACATCTACAGCACTCTGATGTTTCACTGACATGAAATAATAAATGTGGTTATATGGACATCTGGTTGACGATATGTGTTTTAAGATTTAAAACAAATTTGATGATGTAATTAAATACCTATCTTTCCACTTCTACTCCTATTTAGGACAAGATCCCTTGCAGAATCTATCTATATTTATACATGGGGTTGGCCACATGGTCATATAAATCATGTGAAAATTTGAAGCAGATGTTATTGGGTAGCTGGAATTCTGTTGGGACTGCATTTTGATGGGAAAATGACATATAGCAGACTTCCTACATGCTTCACAGAGAGAAATACAGCTACTTGAAAGGAATACTTGTAATCTAGATAGGCTGATTTTTAATCAGCCAATATGATTGTCTATTGTCTGGTCTTGGATGAGTCACACAGCCGAGTGTGCAGGCATTTCCTGCAGGGCGGGGAGCGGGCCACTGGAGAGAAGGCTTCTCTGTGCCTTCTGTGCGCGAGGTTCTGTGCTGGCTGGTGGAGATCTCTCCCAGGGCCTCCACACAGCTGCTTCCCATGGGCTTGAAGAGCGGGAAGTGATAAATGTGAGCTAAACCTGAAATTACAGAAATTGTAATTATAGAAAACAACTTCTTGGCTGTGTACATTTCAAACATTTTTGAAATCCCCTGTTTTGGTGGTGTTTACTCCTTTAAGTTTATTTCATCTGACGTTTCTGTTTGAACCTTGTTTGGAATAGTTTTCTGGACATGACTTTTAGGGAGGCAGGGTATCCTTCTGAAGACAAAGGCCTGTGCTTCTGAGATAACATGGGAGATGCTCTGCTTCGTGTGGCCTCTGACTCCCCTGCTTTTCTTCCCGTTCTCCTTCTCCTTTTTTTTGGTAACTTGGGAAATGAAGAAGTTTGTCGTTCAACCTGGGAGGTCTGGCAGATAAATGGATTGGAAAGTGACTCAACCCAAACCATGACTCAATCAGATTTTCTGATACAGAAATGTTGCTTGATTCTGCTAATCTCAAGTAGACTAGGTATTCTAAACAACTGGAAATATCATCTCCAGTGGGACAACTGTGTGTGATTTCAGGGAGAGTTAGGGTGGGTGGGCAGAAGAGGGACTGTACCAAGTTCCCCAAGTGCATACCGGGGGTTCAGGATGGGAGGAGGCTGAACAGGCACCTGGGTGCAGAGGCCCCACTGTTACTGCTCTTGCACCGGAAGACCTGGGCTTGGCAAGACAGCCACACATCCAACGCCTGGTTTGTGTCGCCTCAGAGTGGCCTGGGTTCAGCTGGGCAGAGTGAATAATAGACAAAGAAAAATGGCAAGAATTCCACTAAGTCCAAAATTCACTTTTCTGGTTGGGGTAATTACAAGGATCATCAAAAACAGAATAGATGTTCTCAACCTGTTTTTTTTTTTTTTGGTATCATTAATCTACAATTACATGAGCAACATTGTGGTTACTAGATTTCCCCCATTATCAAGTCTCCACCACACACCCCATTACAGTCACTGCCATCAGCGTAGTCAGATGCTATAGAATCACTACTTGTCTTCTCTGTATATACTCCCTTCCTGGTGCCCCCCCTACATTATGTGTGCTATTTGTAATGCCCCTTTTTTCCTTTTATCCCTCCTTTCCCACCCATCCTCCCCCATCCCTTTCCCTTTGGTAACTGTTAGTCCATTCTTGGGTTCTGTGAGTCTGCTGCTGTTTTGTTCCTTCAGGTTTTTTCTTTGTTCTTATGCTCCACAAATGAGTGAAATCATTTGATACTTGTCTTTCTCTGCCTGGCTTATTTCACTGAGCATAACACCCTCTAGCTCCATCCATGTTGTTGCAAATGGTAGGATTTGTTTTCTTCTTATGGCTGAATAATATTCCATTGTGTATATGTACCATCTCTTCTTTATCCATTCATCTACTGATGGACACTTAGGTTGCTTCCATTTCTTGGCTACTGTAAATACTGCTGTGATAAACATAGGGGTGCATCTGTCTTTTTCAAACTGGGCTGTTGCATTCTTAGGGTAAATTCCTAGAAGTGGAATTCCTGGGTCAAATGGTATTTCTATTTTGAGTTTTTCCAGGAACCCCCATACTGCTTTCCACAGTGACTGAACTAATTCACATTCCCACCAGCAGTGTAGGAGGGATTTCTCCGCATTCTCGCCAGCATTTGTTGTTTCTTGTCTTTTGGATGGTGGTCATCCTAACTGGTGTGAGGTGATATCTCATTGTGATTTTTAATTTGCATTTCTCTGATGATTAGCGATGTGGAGCATCTTTTCATGTGCCTGTTGGCCATCTGAATTTCTTCTTTGGAGAAGTATCTGTTCAGCTCCTCTGCCCATTTTTAATTGGATTATTTGCTTTTTGTTTGTTGAGGTGTGTGAGCTCTTTGTATATTTTGGATGTCAACCCCTTATCGGATCTGTCATTTATGAATATATTCTCCCATACTGTAGGATGCCTTTCTGTTCTGCTGATGGTATCCTTTGCTATACAGAAGCTTTTTAGTTTGATATAGTCCCACTTGTTCATTTTTGCTTTTGTTTCCCTTGCCAGGGGAGATATGTTCATGAAGAAGTTCCATGTTTATATTCAAGAGTTTTGCCTGTTTTCTATCAACCTGTTTTATATAGAAAGACTTGTGCCTGCCTATTAAGATTCTGGGTCTGTCATTTTATTGTTTCAAATCTTTATTGAATGCTTAATACATACTAAGCATTATGTGAAGCTCAGTGATCATGTGAAGTCCCAGCTAAACAGATTTCCATTTGTTTTCATCAGCAGAGTGTATTATTCATAATACACTGCTTGATGAAAAAAAGTCTGAATCACAAAAAGGCACATAGACTGGGAGAACACAGAACAAAATACTGGCTATGGCTCTTTGGGTAATTGTATAATGGACATTATGTGTACACAGCATTTACAAGATATATATATATATATACCCAAGATGCTACCAGGAAAAAGTCCTCCCAGCAATGAATCATCTACATTTAGCAAGGGCAGCATCTATTTGCTGCTGTGACTACACAAATCTTTACTGACTGTCACTTAACCGAATTTGCTACAGTGGGCTGACTGATTTGAATTTCAGCTTCTTGGGAAGCCCCCACAACCACAGCCTTATAGACTTTTTTCATAGCTTTGTAGTACACAGTTCATAGGTGGATAAGTTTGGTTCAAGCCCCAGAGAACCCATATGATGTCAACACCTAATTTGTTTCAACATATTTTATGTATAAGAAAATGGAATTTACCTCAAGTTCTAAGCCAACACAAAAACCAGACCCTTCATTTACCACCAGAAAATTGCATCATGCTATTGCTTTTAATCTTTTTTCTTGGGGCCAAGTTTAGATAAGGGACCTAAACTCTGGGCAATCCCGAACGCACTGAGGTATGCCGACACCTGCTGCTGTATGTAACACGAGGACGTCGAAGAGTAGCCCTGGTGAGTGACGGCCAAGGACTTCATTCCTGATAAGTACTAACTGCAGGGAGCAAGTATCTTTGGATCTCGTGTAAATGTTTCTATCTTAACATATTTGCATAATTTGCAAGAACAAGAACAATAAAAATGAAATATTTGGCAAATTGGGGATAATCAAAGTTTTCATGCTGGGAAAAGGTGTGAGGACTTGTCCTAAATGAAATCTGATGCTGCTGTGATGTCACATGACACTTTGATAATTAGCCATAGTCTGAGAAAGCCTGCCTTGCTACTGCTCTGAAGTTCAAGGCACCAAGGGCATATTATTTTTGCTTTGCAGCCAGTGGGAAATACCAGTTTGAATCTGCGCCTGCCAAAGTGTACCTCTAAGTTATGCTTTGATTATCTCAGCAAAAATGTTCTTAATATGTTTGCTAAACAGTGTGACATTGCCATGGATACTTTCCACTGCCCTACAACTTCCTTTAAACATTCTGGCACTTTCTCTCAAAGCTACCACATACGATACCTATTGAGCACATTAGCATGCCATTTGTTCTCAGTGTGGATGGGAAATTCAGAGAAAAAGCTGCATAAAGATATGAGGAAGAGAGGAAACATAAAATAGAGGAGAATGAGGTGGGTGGAGATGCAGAAAATGTACTGGGGTGACTTAACTCCCTTAGCTCATGTAGCCTCCATGGTTAGGCTAATTAGAATCTCTTCCTGTGCAAAGGGACCGGATAGATGAGGTGGTATGATTGGCTGAGCTAGCTGGCAACAGGGGGCAAAGTGGAAGGAGAGCTGTAACACACAGAGAAGAAGGGAGACAGCTTTCTGTCCACTCACTAATGTAGGAGCTAAGAGCCAGCGACCCCTTGTCACCCCAAGCAGAGGACCTCTGCTCAGATTTCTCCTCCTTCACATGCCCGAGCCATGTGGTATGGAAATGTCTTCCCTGCAGTCACCTAGGAAGGCCTGTCTGGGAATCGTTCTGAATTAGGCGCTGGACTAATCAGAGGGGCTGACAGGGTCACTGATATCCACGCAGATACTTTCTAATGGGCTGCGACAAACAGACTGGAAGTAGGCACAGCGCATTCCAGACAAGGGTTACTGTTATCGTGCCGCCTGTAGCCCCCCTAAGTGTCTCTGAAATCTGTCCACTTCTCCCCACCCCCACTGCCAGTAAGGCCCCGCCACCGATCCTGCCATGTTGTCCTCACTGCCCTTCTGCGGTCCCTGTTTGCCCTTCTCCTCACTCAGGCCGGAGTCCTTGTCCCAAAACACACACGTGATGATGGCCTCACTCTGCCTGAATCCTTCAGTGGCTTCCCGCTGTATCCTGCCACAGAGCCCGGAGTCTCTCATGTGGCCTGTGAAGTCTTCATGGCGGGCGTCTCTACCTGTCCCTTCTCCGGCCTGTGGGCTCCTCTCAAACCACATTCCTTTCTCTGTCCCTCCTGCAGGGCACACTGGCTGTCTTCAGGCAGGGCCGCAGCACGTGCCCTGCCCTGTGCCTGGAGTGCCCTCCTCTCCTCTCGCCCAGCACGGGCCCCTCCCACCCCCCACCATGCTGTCCTAAGTGGGCTCAGGCATGACTTCCCTGGAGGGCCTTCCCTGACCCCCAGTCGAGGCCAGGTGCCCCAGTTGTTCACTGTAATAGGACCACATGCCTTTCCTTCAGGTACTTACTAAAGTTCTGAATGAGACACTAAGCAAATAATCACACAGCCGGGGCTGTGACCACTCCCCTGGACTACAGGCTCCACAAAGGCAGGAACTGCTTTGATTCACTACTTCACCCTTAGGTCCTGGGACATGGCCTGGCACCCAGGAGGTGCCTGTGCAGTGCCTGTACTACCCCGGCTCCTGCCCACCGAGTCACACCAACTTCCAGACCCCCACAGCCAGCACTAAGGAGCTGATGGCTACCACTGTTTTTCTTTTCTTTCTCCTTTTCTATTTCATCTCTGAAGAGCTGAAAATAGGATAAATGCTTTTTTTAAGAGAAGACTCTCTTGAATGATAAACTATGCTTAGGACATAGAATAGGAAGAAGTAACATGGTTTTACTTCTTTATCTCCATTTGCCATCTTCAGTTGACAACATTTCTGGCCGACCCTTATTCTGTCAGCAGACAGACGCTGCTCGGACATACTAGAGCACAGAAATTCAGAATGGGCCCAGGTCAGAAACCAGATCCTACTCAACTAAGCCCCCTTTCCAGAAAAGGCCACCCAGAGCTGGTTATCCTCTCTGGAGGATAACTTCCTCTGCTGGAGGCCTTCACACAACTCCAAACCAAATGCAAGCAAACAGGCCCCCCGGTGCCGCTCCTCAGCAAGCCACTTCTCGGGAGCTGTGGTGCTGGGACAATGCCGATCCTGTTAATAATGGTGAGAGAGCTTAAGGCTTACAGCCATACTTGGCCACGCTGTAAGTAGCCCTAACTGATATTAAATGCACAAGGAGGAATCCCAGAGGGTCTCAGCTTAGACCTGCCTTGCAGATAAGCACACTGAAAGAAAAAATATTTCTGTGCTCAGATTGGCTATAGTGCGTGTTACTGACTTCATATATTCATTCACAGACCATTTGGGGAAGTGGAGATGAGTCAGGGAACCATCTTTTGAGTAATTAATTTGGAAACTCTGAGACTCACAGTGGATTGCTCAAGTTCTCAGTGCAAGTCAGCAGCGGAACTGCGCCAGAGAACTTGCTCGGATGGCCTGCAGTTCTGGGTTCTTTTGTTTAGTCCACTATTATAAAGGTTTTATAAGGTGCAGTCCAGGTAGCATAGGCATCAAAACCACTCCAGAGAGTTTGTGGGAAACACCCTGACTCAAAAACCTCTGGGCAGGGGACCCAGACGTAAGCATGTTCAACAACCTTACCAAGGATTCTGATGTACACTAACATTTGAGAACCACATAGCTAGACTTAAATTTCTGCCTTGAGAGCTCACATCTTTTCCAATCTTATTCTTCAAACTGGATTTGCACCTTTTAGAATAGGAAGAAAAGAAGAATGTACAATACAGCCCATACTCTTCTTGAATCTCCCATTTGAAGTTGCTGGTACTTGGGTTGAGTGAAGGGACGTCTATATTATGAGGACTTGGGAGAGGAGAGTAATGCTAAAATTAGAGGACTCATTTTGAAGGAGGGAAGGGCATTCCTCAGTGGCCTCTGGCGGAACTGATCCAACTCACTGCTTAGACTTAGAATCTGAACAGACTTCTTACAGCCTAGAGGATCAAGCAGCGGAATTCAGAGGGCATGTAACTGGAGGAAGTTAGAAGTGATTCCTCTTGCTCTGAGTCAAGATAGTGAAGAGCTGTAACCCAGGAGCAGAGAGAAATGAAGTCAGGTAGGCCCTTGGCAGAGACTATAACTCATCTTGATCTTCAAAGTTCTTTTGAGCTCATCCTGTCTTGTTGGGATGCTAAGGGATTTGGTAAAAGCAAATATAATTCTTCTCTAGAATTATAACCTCATCTTAGTCCTCTAATTATTTCTACAAAAAAATCTGTAAATGCAATGTCCAACATAAGATTAAAAACCAGAGCCATTCAAAGATAAAACAACATGAGAGAAAAATAAGAAATACAATAGAGCGAAGAAACAGTCCCGCAAGGGCTTTGATGTTAGAGTTACCACACAGACTTTTAAGTAACCACTCTATTTGTATTCAAAGAGCTAAAAGGCAAGCTTGAGAATTTTTATCAGAGAACTAAAAGTTATAAAAAGGAATCACATATAAGTTTTGGAAATTATAACTACAATAACTGAAATTAAGCACTCAATGGATGGGTTTAACAGTAGATTGCATATAATGGAAGAGGAAATAGGTAAAACAGGTTAGAATATTATCCTTAAACTGTGATATGCAGAGATTTCAGAAAAGTTGCAAAGATATTACAGAGAATTCTCTCATATAACCCACACCAACTTCCCCTATTATTAACACTTTATATTGATATAGTGTTTTTGTCACAATTAATGAACCACTATTGATACCAAAGCCCATACCTTATTCATACTTCCTTAGTTTTTACTTAATATCCTCTTTATGTCTGGGAGCTTTTTAGAAATGCAGAATCTTGGGCCCAAAAACAGACCTAGTGAATCTTATTTTAATAAGATCCCAAGATCATTTTAAAGACATTAAAATTTGCAAAGTGAAGGTTAAAAAAAGGAAAATTTTCAGAATGGGTCATGGGGAGAAAAAAGAAAAACAGAAGAAAACGTGAGAGGCAGAGGGAAGACGGGGAGAACCAGGTCCCACGTACGTATGATTACGGACTCCCAAGGAGATTACGAGACAAATGGGTCAGAAATAATATTTTATGAGACAATGGCGGAGAGCTTTCCAAAACCGATACAAGATGGCAAGCCACAGATCCCAGAAGCTCTAGGAACCCTATATAGGAGTTAGAGGAAATCCACACCTAGAAACATCACAGTAAAGCTGTGAAAACCAAAGATAAAAACATACAAACAAAAACTCTTAAAGCAGCCAAAACAACCATAAACAAATTCCCTTCAAAGGAATAACTGGACTTGAGCTGACTTCTAGACAGAAATAACGGAAGCAAAAGGCATTAGAATGGTATTGGCAGAGTGCTAAAAATATATCACTGCTGGCCTAGAATTTATACTCACAAAAAATTCTTCAGAAAATGATGACATGATAATATGCAGACAATAAAAAATGAGAGAATAAGAAATCAGCAGGTTTATACAGGAGGAAGTATTTTTAAAGTATCTTTTAGGCAGAAAGAGAATGATCCCACATGGAAGTTTAAAGATGAAGAAAGAAACAAAGAACAATGGAAATGGAAACTATGCGATCAAATCTAAATGACCTTCAACTGCATGACATAATAATAATGCACTGTGGGTTTAAAAGATATAAAAGTTAAAACACAAACAGTAGCAGAGAGTCAAAGTACTAAATAAAATAACAGAAACACCAAATCATAATGGATTTTGGTAAGTCAAAATGCATGTGGTAGACACTAGAATAAAACACTAAAACAATGATTAACATTCATATAAAACTCTCACCTTAGGAGAGGGATAAAAGTAAATATAAGAATAATTTGTCAAAAAAAAAGGCAAGAGTGGGGAGAAAAGGACTACAGAACAGACAAGAAGAATAGAAAGCATGAAGATGGTGGACTTAAGCATCAGTTTTTACGTACAATGAACTAGTCTCCACCATGAGGAGTCTGCCCCCATTTCTGGCTATTTGACTGCTGACCCTTCATTAACCTCATCCTCACCTCTTCTCCCCCTTCCCCCCCAGACATCTAGGAAAGTGGATAAGAAAACCTGGGTGCTTCCTCCTTTGGCCATAGTGGGACACTCAAACCACGCAGCCCCTTTCTGTGTGAGGAAATCCTCCCCCGCCACCCAGTCCCCTAACCAGTCTCCTCTCCTTGCTCTCACACTGTTTCAGGACTGCTTGGGA
Source organism: Manis javanica (assembly GCF_040802235.1). Taxonomy (NCBI): domain Eukaryota; kingdom Metazoa; phylum Chordata; class Mammalia; order Pholidota; family Manidae; genus Manis; species Manis javanica. The sequence goes on along the minus strand of NC_133169.1, from coordinate 83,580,313 downwards.
AGCCTGACTTGTTTTCCCAGACAGCCTCAATTATGTCGGTAATACACGTCTACACAGCTTCTTGGTGTGTATGTGTGGTGTCATTCTACTCAGCATCCAGATTTTGTGTCGGGGTCTAACTAGCTTCTTCAGGGTGGCTAAAACATTTTACATGTTCTAATTAAGACCAAGACTAGGAGACCTGGTTAAAAAATATAAACCCAACTATATACTATTTACAACAGATGAATCTAAAACATAGGGGTACAAAAAGGTTAAAAGGATTGAAAAAGATAACACCGATGTTACTAAATATGTTTAGTTTTGTTAGAAATATCCAAAGATGAAGTAGACTTTAAGATAAAGTACATAACCACAGATTGTTTGTAAAAATAAATAACATAATCCAGAGGATGATATAACTATTCTATAAGTGTATGCATCTAATAAAAGAGCCTCAAAATATTAATGCACAAATCAAGTTGCAAACATTAAGAGAAATAGAAATGTGCAATCACAGTGGGAGACTGTTGCATACCTATTTCAATAACTGAAAGAACAAGCAAAAAGCCAGTAGAAATATAGAAAATATAAACAACAGGATTAATAAACAGACAGAATGGACACATTTTCCACAGTTACATTTCAAATTGCAAAAGTTATACTTTTTTCTCAAGTGCACATGGAATATTTACAAAAATTGGCCAAGTGCAGTTTGGGTAATATACAAATCATTGAGCTGTATATTTTTATTTTATTCATATTCCTATTTTTGTCTTATTTTTCCACAATCTGGAGGTTCTCTGTCTAGGGCTCTTAAGACGTCAATGGTGTCAGAGACTGAGGATCTTTTTATCTCATATTTCACTATATATTTTTTCTATTTTTAAGGCCACCCTGGTCCGAAAATGGCTGCAGAAACTCCAGCCATTGGAAACACATTCCTAATACAGGAAGGAGAAAACAAGAAGAGGGATTTCACAATTTCCTTTTAAAAACACTTTCTAGAATTTACAAGCGCTATTTCTGCTGACTGCCCATTGGACAGAACTTAGTTACTTTCAAATCTGGCTCCACAGCAGGCTGGAAATGTAGTCATTGGCTGGCCATGTACCCAGCAAGAAAAAAAAAAAAACAGAGGGTGCCATTGTTACACAGGGAAATACTAAAATGATATCCGGATACTGTAAGAGAGAGAAAGAAAAAGTTCCACATTTTGATCTTATCTAAATCTTAATGGTCAATTTCTCCAGCCCCAACCTATCACCACCACTGCCACCAAAAAAAAGACAAACTTTGTTCCGTAGGGTCCTCTTTGCCTATATTCCTTTGGTGTGGTATGAGGAGGGAGTGGATAGGGCAGGGAGGAACACGCAAGCAAGCAATTATTTAGTCAAGTGAGTTGGGCATCCGCACCCTAAACATAGTAGGTTTGATGAATAGGCTGCGGAGGTCTTGCTTTTCAAGTTAAAATGAGTGAGTTGCATGGAAACTGAAGTCATTAATAAATACAGCCTCTATTTCATGTAGGATGTCCAAGTCTAAATCAAATGCAACTGCTGAAAGGCCAGATGTTATTCCCATTGCTACATTTCAGTGTTTTCCTGGAAGTGATCTCACCCTGATGGTAATGCTGATGTCCAACTGTGCATACTATTTATATCTAGAACCCTGGCCTTCAGGTTTAAAATGCACCAAACTACAAACAGCTGCTGCTTTAAATGCTGAGCCTGTTGTAGAGACAGGCTTAGAATTCCCTGGCTGTGGGTTGTTAACTGTGATGGCTGTCAAGAAGGCAAGAACTTACGTAACTTGTAAGCAGGTGGGTATATTGTTACAGGGATCTCATGCCTGGTGCACACAATGCCTCCACATTCAACACGGGGATTCAAACTCTTCGCTGTTCTTCTGTGAAGAAAAAAAGTTAACCTCACTTAGCTGTCTTCCACAGATTAAGAAGTATATAACCCGAAAGTTGAGAGGGACTTTTGTTGAGAGCCACAGATAGTGCAGATCCTTAAAAGAAAAAAGAACACAGAAACCAAGAAACTGTGAGGAAGAAGTGTGGTGATGTTTTCTATCTGGAATATTTTCTTGCTTTTGTTTGGATCTTTCTAAATGTGAGGGTAGAGAGGGATCACGGGAAAATAAACTGTTTTTGAAGAATTGCATCACTTTTTTTAGGATAATTAAGCCATTTCAATTTTATGCACTCATTTCACAAAAATATAATTTGTATGATGAAGTGAAAACAATACAGTTATTAACACATTGATAGCTATATACACATTTTTCATTCACATTAATGTGAAATAAAACAGGTGGTTCTTAGGTTGGCATAAGAAAACTAATGCCTTAGACTGATGAAAACAAAGGCGAACATTTCTGGGGTGTCTCCTATGGGGCAGGTCCTCTGCTAAATGGCTTGCATGCATTCTCTCACTGACTAGAAGGAGGTTCTATGATTATTCCCAGAGTCAGCAGAGGACGGTGAGATGCAGGGAAGGTATCATCACTTGCCTCAGCCCACCTGGCTCTTGAGAGTGGGGCTGGGACCTGAGCCCTGGTCACTGGCTCCAGAGCCCAACCTTGTAAGCCTGCATTGCATGGCCTGGAATTAAATGAGACATGATGCATTATGAGAGCTTGGCACGTAAGAGCTGCCAGTAAAGACAAAATGAAGGATGTTTACACAAACAAACAGATTAATGCAAAGTGCAACTCCCATACCTTCCACATCACTGAAGGTGTGGGAGGGGACAGTTAAGGTAAGGAAAGGTTAACAGGGCCCTACGGTTGAGGTTCCCTTTAGGCTCTGCCTCCACCTTACAGTTACCCCTAGGTTCTAGCCCTGCCTCACGCCCTGACGGGCTGGCTGGCTATGGGTCAGTTATTTCTCTCTCGATCTGACTTTCTTTGGAAAAACAAGGGGATTTGACTAGAATGATTCCTAAGCTTTCCTTCAGCTCTAAACGTCCACAATTTAAGTCATCTAGAAGATTTGCCTGGGAAAAGTCCAGGAGCCCAGGGAGGTGCTATCCTCCTTCAGTATGTAGAAAGAGATTGAAACCTTATTAAGAAAGAAAGCAATGCATTATAAGGATCAGCATTTTCCACCAAGACTGAACTGCAAGCTTCCAGTGTGGGCATGACTCAGAACCAGAGGGCCAGGGCAGACCTTTAGAATAGCTGATGGAATCGAATGATGCCAGTGACTTTCATAGTCCTGTGCCATTTCAGACCCAAACGCGTCAGTCGGGATGGGAAATGGCACGCAGGCTGCCCTGAAGGGCAGAGGCAGAGGCTCTGAAGTCTGCTCAACGGTGCCCACTGGTGGAAGGCCACCATGTGGCCATGCGGGCTGCCCAGCCACAAGGCTTCCAACAGCTCTACACGACTTAAACCGAGAGTCCACTCGATCTTTCGTGGGTGGGGACACTGATGGAGAAAGAGGAAGCATCTTTCCCAAGACACGAGAAAGTTCCAGGCAGAGCCGACCTGTTGGCAGCCATTTTGGTCCATGCAGAGAAGTTATCTTCTGTACTACACACCAGTTGTTACCCTTCATCATAACCTATCACTTAATACTTACTTGTTGCTAGATGCTGGGTAGCATATTAAAAGGAAGTGCAAACTTGTACTATACTCAATCCAAGGGAATATAAAATGTTTGGAAAGACTCTTAGTTCTTCTGATTATATCCCAATTTACTAACCGTGCAAATAAATGCTTGGGATCCCCTCTACCATGAATATTTTATTAGAATCAAATAGCTCCTAGAGATAAATGATATTGGAAATAAGAATTATTTGACAGATATTTTGAACTTCTCATGGGTGACCACGACAGCATATTGCAAATTCTCAAATATTAAAAATCTCAGAAATTACAAAATCTACCAAATAGCCTCAAAATAAATATATGGGACTGGATAATCCACCACTACTTTTTTTAGTAGGCCTGTTTGTGTTCAAATAGTGTTGCACTATGCCAGAGAAATACAAGCAGCATGTAGCTCAGTTCTTATCCCCCGAGAGGAGGCACATCGTCACAAGGAAATGAGGAATATACAATGGGTACATTATGTGCCTATAATTCTGAAATACTTCAAGTGTCCCAGAAAAACGTTATGAGAGAGCTTTGAGGAGGGCACTGAGAAATCTAGAAACAGCTAAGAGGACTTCAGGGAGCAGGCAGGAACCTCAGGGATGGGACAGGAAGGAGAGAGTGTTCAGGGAAGGCCAGCTCACAGGGACTCATGGTGGTGGCTGCCTCGGGAAGGAGCTCCAGGGACAGAAGGACAGCATTCAGAGCAGTCCCGCCACAGCCCATTTCATCGTGACCTCAGCTTCTCAAACTCCCCCACGCTTCCAACTGACTTCTTTCCAGACTCTCGCTAGCCCAGAACTCCCAGCCACCTTACAACCAAGCTTGTCAACACGGGGCTTTGGCTACTTTGCTACTTTGCTACCTCCCTCTGTTTGTCACGTCTTCTGGGCCCCCAGACACCACTGGACAGTCACAGGGCTTGGCTTCCCGGGCCCAGCTGCTGGGCCACCCTTTTCTTCATTTCCTCATTTCTCAGCCCCTGTGGCCAGTCCAAATCATGCTGAATCTCAAGCTCATGATTATTTCCTCACTACCTTCATATCTTCTTCTTATCCCATCTCAGAAGACCGAGGCTACTCACATGAGCACCCCAGCCTATCTTGCCTCCACTTTATAATGTTTCTTTAGTGTCACGAATTCTCCACCTGGGGTCCAAACCAGCCCCTTACCTTCAATACATCTCCTCTCTGCAGCTAAGACTCTATCATTAGGTCCCTGGACTGTCACATTTTCAGTCTCTCACAGAAGAGCGCACTGTCTTTGCTGCTGGGCATTCTGTGCTTTAGGTCAATGTGAGACATACGAGGGAAAATCTCGCCTACATATTGAGGACTGGGACTCCCACGGTTCCGACCGCGGATAAGGAGTCTTTCAGCCAGACCGTCCTGGGAGACAGGGTGATGGATATACAGGAGAGCTTCCCAGGAGTTGGAGGCAGACAGTCCTCACGTGCTTGTTTGGCCCCAAACAAGGGGCAGGAGCAAATGAGGAAGTAAAAGCAAAGGCAAAAAGGTACCTTGATTTTTTCTTACAAGAAATACACCAAGGAATGAAGTCCCCTGAATTGCTAAATGGAGGATTTATGTGTGACCCTTCTAATTGTGGCAAAGCAACATTTTCCACTTTTTTTTACAGTAAGATTTTAGGAAGAAAGGGACAAACTGTAACTTTATAATGAAAAGATGTTTCAAAATAGGTGATACTGATGAACAAAGACACTCAGACATTTAGTAGGTGATTTTGGTTTCAAAAACCATGGGCCAGAAATTCCTCTTCCAATGAACGTTGCTCTTAAATGATATGTCGGAACAGCCTGTGCTATTTGCTATTGCAAATGGGGGAGAGGGGCCTCAGGCTAACCTGCATACACATTCCTTTGGGGGGTTCCTTGTTTGCTCTAGCACATCACCCACTCTGCTCTTCTCAGACAGCCCTTCGGTTTCTGTATGGTTTGGCGCTGGTAAGATACAAAGATGTGCCCAGTGCTCACAAAGTGTAAAACATGCTAATGCCACATGGGAATTAGGGAGGTTTCCCTGGCTCAATCATTTTCTTCATGTCTTATTTCTCCTCTAACTCTTCATCAAAAGTTTTAAATTGGACAGACCATAAGGAAAGTTTTCAATGAGACTGTAATTAGGTACCTAAAACGTCCATAAATTAAACAACCAAAATGCAATTTCCTGAAGACCGACTAAGACTCCCATAGCCACAGGCTCCGGCAGCACGCCAAGCTTTGCTTCTGTTCTAGTTCAGCTCTTGAAGTCAAAGCACATAGTTAAATTCTTATTCTTGAAGCAAAGTCGCTGTGATGGTGTGATGGTTAATTTTATGTTTTAACTTGGCTCAGCTATGGTACCTAGATATTTAGTCAATCAGTTTAAATGTCCTTGTGAAGGAATTTTTCAGATTAACATTTAGACCAGCAGACTCTGAATAAAACAAATTACTCTCCGTGATGTGGGTGGGCCTCATTTAATCAGTTGAAAATCTAAAGATAAAAAAGACGGAGGTCCCCCTGAAAGAGGGAATTCTGCCTCCACACTGCCTTTGGACTCCAAGCTGCAACATCAACGCTTCCCTGGGTCTTCATTCTGTCTGCCTGCCTTGCAGATTTTAGACTTGTGAGCTTCCACAGTCCCATGAGCCAGTTCTTTAAAATACCTTTCTCTCTCTAGTTCTGTCTCTCCAGTACATAGCATATACAGGATTATTTTCTGTATATATTTTCTATATGTAGACAAAAATATAGTTATTTTGTGTACACACACAACATACATGCACACATACAGCCTACTGGTGCCATTTCTCTGGAGAACTCTAACTAATACAAGTGTGTACTATTTCATTAACTGGAGACAGAAAACATCTCCAGCAGAAAGAAATTATCTGAATTTGGGATTACAAAAGATACTTCCAGGCGAGGACTGTTGTATTTTCCCTGAAAACTTCTGTTTATCCTGTTGCCTGTTAAGATTCAGTTTTGGTAGTGTGATCTACTCTGATGGTCCCATTCTCTGTCTTTTACGTCTAACAGGTCCAACCAAGTTCCTTCTCTTGATAGTTCCTATTTGGCAGTGACAGAAAAATATTGTTTCACATCTTAAGTTCTCATAAAACAACTTAAAAGTTTGAATATAGATGAAAACACAAATGCATCTAGTCCTTGCACAAATGTATTTAAATATCCAATAACTACCTCTGTATTCCCTCTCATAGTGTCCAACACAAATATTCCTGGAGTAGTTCCAGATCTCCCTAGAGTCAAATGAAATTCAAAAATTCCATCTTTCATGTTGGAAATAAGCAAACAGTGGGATCCAGCATGATCTACAAGGCTTTCTGAAATGCTACATGGCAGCTAGAGGACAATCAACACTTCCTCCCCCTGTTTTACTCCTTCTGGTCCACACTCGCCCAGGGTTGACCCTTCCCGGTTTCTCAGTCTTTCCTGGCTTGCTTCCCTCCCTACTACTTTTCTTCACATTCCCACGGCAATTAGTTCAGTGGCTTACACACACCGTCCACCGAATGTGTGATGGCTTGCGTTGTTAAAGAGTTAAGTAGTATTGTAAATTTGAAAGTCATTCATGTTGACAGTTTATTTTTTAGGAGGTATCGTAGCTAAAGAGACATTTTAATCCCTGAACAGGAGCGCATCATTTCTTCCATTGTCATAATCCATTTATCACTCAGTTTAAGATGTTCAGCTGGTCTGAGTCAATCAAGACAATGGTGCCAAGAATGTGTGTGTTGTAACCTCTGGCAATGCTCTCACCATGTCTGTGTGTGGTGCAATTTCAAGGTTCAAAGCTCAGTGGGCCAATCCCATCTGTTTACCATGGCTTGGGGTAATCTAAGTCTGTGTTTCCCTAGGTGGCCCTGGGCTGTTTGCTTTCTGTTGGTCAAAGTACTAGCAGATGGTGAAACTGGGTGAGGAAATATGCCAACTGTGGGTCTGTAAGTATTTGATAGAGTGAGAGTTGTCTAATGCCTGGGGCTCAGTACATTCTGGAATCTTATAACCAAATGGTCAGTTCTCAGACAAAATTCTTAGGCAGCATTTTAAAACTAAGAGACTATCATTGGGGAAAAAATGAATTTAAGTAAAGGGTAGGCATACAGTTTTCCTTGACTTCGTATTTGTATTCAATGGGATAAAGAAAGCCTTTATTGGGACAAAAGTTTCTATCTAATTTAAACTCATAGGCTAGAGTGATCTTATCTTAATTTGTGAGGTGACTACCAATGTCTTTTAGCTATAAAGGTTTGCCAGAGACAGAGAATCAATCAGTTCACAAGAGTCCTGGAGAGCAATCTTACGTAAAATATTAGTTATGGTAAGCTGTGAAGACAGACACTGTGATTTAATGAGTTGTGAGCAAAAGCGTAAGTAGCCTCTTCCTTTTTTGATCCTCTGCCCACAGCACACAGTAGACAGAAAGAGGAAGGACATTTACATTCTAGTGGGTACAGGCACATCCCATGGCCTGATGACCAGATACAGCAACACAACCTCATGTAAGGACTGAGCACAGAGGGCAGCCAACAGATGCTGTCAGTGGGAAAGCCAGACATTGCGCATATTAGGCAAAGACTATAAATCAGCTACTTTAAATATTTTCAAATAGCTCAAGGAAATCATATATACAGAAAAGTATGAAAACAATGTCTCACCAAATAATTTCAAAAGAGAAATTTTATATACAAATATATAAATTTCTATTTTATATATATATGTGTGTGTGTGTGTGTATATTCATTGTATATATTATATGTGTGTGTGTCTGTGTATACATATAAACCAAATAAGAATTCTGGAGTTGTAAAACACAATAACTGAAATTGAAAATTCTCTAGAGGGGCTCAATATGAAATTTGGGCAGGCAGAAGAAAGAATCAGCAACTTAAAGATATGTGAATCAAGACTATCCAGTCTCAGGAACAGAAAGAAAATAGAATGACAAAAAATGAACAGAAGCTCAGAGACCCATTGGGCACCCTCAAGAATACCAATATATGCATAATGGGAGTCCCAGGACAGGAGAGAGAGAAACAGGCAGGAAAAATATTTAAAGAAATAATGGCTGAAAACTTCTCAAACTTGAAGAAAAGCATTAATGAATAGAACCAAGAAGCTCAACAAAATTCATGTAAGTTAAGCTAAAAAACTCAAAGATGAGACATCACAAAAGACAAAGACAAAAACAGAATCTTGAAAGTAACAAGAGAGAAGGAATTCTCAATGAGGTTGACAGTCGATCGATCATCTGAAATTAGGAAGGCCAAGAAGCAGTGCGATGACATAGTCCTGCAAGAAATATACCAAAAGTACTGAAAGAAAAAAACTTGCCAGCCAAAAATTCTTTACCTGGCAAAATTATCCTTCAAACATGAATAAGAAGTTAAGACATTCCTAGATAATCAAACACTGAGATAATTTGTTGCTAACAGATTTGTTCTATAGGAAATGCCAAGACAGTCCTTCAGGCTGAAATGAAAAGGTACTAGAAAAGAACTTGAATCCATATGAAAAATAAAAGACCACTGGTAAAGGTACCTACATAGATAAGTAAAGCAGTAATTATAATCTGTGTGCTGATGAATGTGCAAAGTATAAAGGTGTAATTGTATGAGAAAGCACAAAAGAAGGGGGAAATAATGGAGATACATAATGGCAAAGTTTTCATATAATGTTGCAGTTGAGGTAGGATTAATCTGAACTATATTGTTAGAACTTAGGTTATAGTCTTCAGGGTAACCACCCAGAAAATAACTTAAAAACATATATAGTAAAAGAAATGACATGGAAAGGTACTCTAGAAAAATACCTATTGAACACAAAAGAAGGCAATCTTAAAGGAACAAAGGGAAAAAAGGCTACTTGTAGATGACGTGAGCTTGTAAGCAAAAATAGTCTAAGGAATCCACCAAAAATTAAAAACCGTTAGAGCTAATAAACTAATTTGGCCAGATTTCAGGACACAGGACATATATATGCAAAAAGCAGTTATGTTTCTATACACTAGGAATAAACAATTTGAAAATGAAATTAAGAAAATTGTATTTATAATAGCATCAAAGAGAATAAAATTCTTATGTATTATTTAGTGATGTATTTAACAAATGAAGTACAAGATTTGTCCCTTGAAAACTACAAAACTTATGGAAAGAAATTAAAGAGGACCTGAGTATATGGAAAGATATTTCACATTCAAGGTCAAGGATTGGACGAGTTAATAATGTGAAGATGACACTACTCAGTCTACCAATGTTTCAGCTGCATTTCTTTTTTTTTTCCAGAAACTGACAAGCTGATTCTAAAATTCATATGGAAAAGCAAAGGATCCAGAATAACCCAATTTTAAAAAGGAAAAAGTTGGAAGACTCTTATTTCAAAATTTACTATAAAGCTACAATAATCAAGTCTATACGGTACTGGCACAGGATAGACATATAGATCAATGAAATAAAATCGAGAGTCCAGAATGGTGAACTGAATTCTGATAAAAGGATACCAACAAAATTAAAATGGGGGAGGGTGGGGCCAGCTGTGGGCGGGACCGGGAGGAGCCGGGCGGGTGGCATGCGCCGGCTAGGGTGAGAGGCCGGCTGGAGCTTCGGAGGTCCTGTGGCTGCAGGGCATTCTGCACTCACTATGTCAAGCGGCACAGATGTTTCTCTTTCTTCATGAGATCAAAACTTATCCGAAAAGCGAGAGGCACCATTTGTCCCGTTGGAATGGCAGGTTTTGCAGTAATCATTGGGTTTGGATTATACAAATTGAAGAGTAGGGGATTTACTAAAATGTCTGTTCACCCGATCCATATGCGTGTGGCAGCCCAAGGCTTTGTTGTGGGAGCAATGACTCTTGGTGTGGGCTATTCCATGTATAAGGAATTCTGGGCAAAACCTAAACCTGAAGAGATGCTGTCTTGGTCTTATTGGTGGAGCTTGCTTTAGCAGACATCTCATTTTGAGGTTATATATTTATGTTGAAAATAAATTATTTGAGTGGGTCAGACAATAACATGATAATTTGAATTAACTTTCTTGCAAGCTTGATGGCCTGGTGACCAAATAACTAGTGACTAGCTCAATAACTAGGTCATTGTCAAATACAGCACAAAAAAAACTTGTCACTTTTAAGTGCATTTGATGCTGGTAAAATGTCCACCTTCTTAAGCTCTTCTGATGAAATCAGTCCTAAAGAGGACAACATGCCAACCCTGAAGTGCTCCCAGTTATTGCAGAATGTCACCTGCTTTTGTTGTTCTGTAGGAATCCTGTTTACCCCAGTAATTAACTTCTTTCTGCCTGCCTTGTAGATTGAGTATTTCAGTTGTTACTGTCGGTTGGCTCTTGAAGAGCCCTTTCAGAACTGCACATGGAATGAAGCATCAGAAGCCTCCCCACAACTGAAATGTGTGTGTGTGTGTGTGTGTGTGTGTGTGTGTGTGTGTGTTTAAACCAGACTTAAAAAGCTGACTTGCTTAGCAGTAGTATTTATCTCAGGATCATACCAATAAACATGAGAATAACTTAGTTATGGATCCCAGTTTAGTCCTTTTGTAACAGCAGAATTACATTTTTGCTACTGTTACATTAGAGCACTTCTAAAAAATGTCATCTTCAAATAGAAATGTGTACTTTAACTGCTAAGGCAAAGGTAAGTGGAAAACACTTGAAATGTGTACAGTATGTTTATTTTCTCTGTAAGAATCATAAATGTTAAACTAAACAAATTGCCTATAATGGAAGTGATTAATGATCGATGAGCAAGCTGGTTCGGCTCGGACATTATACACACACTTTAGTATACCGCAGACGGCTTTATTGTACTTGTGAAATTCTCTTGTCTAACCTGAATTCACATTCCATGGTGATAACATGGTAGGCATAGTGTTATTAAAGTAAGTGAACACATAAAAAAAAAATTAAAGTGGGAGAAACAGCCTTTTTAACAAATGGTGTTGGGAGAACTGGATATATCTACATTAAAAAAAAAAAGAGAATTTGGACTCCCTACTTCACCATATACAAAAATTAACTCAAAATGCATCAAAGACCTAAATGCAAGGGATAAAATAATACCATTCTTAGAAAAAAACATAGGCATAAATCTTTATGGCCATGAATTAGACAGATTTTTTTAGATATGACACCTAAAGCACAAATAGTCAAAGAAAAAGATAAATTAAATTTCTTTAAGATGAAAAACTTCTATGCTTCAAAGGGTACATTAAGAAAGTGAAAAGACAACCCACATAATTGGACAAAATATGTGTAAATTATATATTTGGCAAAGACCTAGTGTCCAGAATATATAAAGAACTCTTACAACTTAATAATAAAAAGATAAACCAATTAAAAATGGAGAAAAGGATTTTAAATAGACATTTCTCCAAAGAAGATATGCAAATGGAAAATAAGCACATGAAAAGATGTTCAACCTCATTGGTTATTAGAGAAATTCAAATCAAAACCACAATGAGATGCCACCTCACATCCACTAGGATGGCTATAATTAAAATAACAAGTGTAAGGATGTGGAGAAATTGGAACTTTCATATGTTGCTGGTGGGAATGTAAACTGATGCAGCCACTTGGGAAAAAATTTGACAGTTCCTCAAAAAGTTAAACACAGAGTTACCATATGACCCAGCAATTCCACACCTAGATACACACCCAAGAGAACTGAAAACACCATATCCACACGAAAACTTGTAGATGAATGTTCATAGCAGCATTATTCATAATAGCCAGAAGTAGAGACAACCGAAAATATCCATCAACTCATGAATGGATAAACAAGATGTTGTATATTCATTTAATGAACTATTATCCATCGTAAAAAGGAATGAAGTATTCGTACATGTTACAATAGCGATGAAACTTAAAAATACTATGCTATGTTAAAGAAGTCAGACAGAAAAAGCCACATGTTATATGATTTCATTTATGTGAAATGTCCAGGATAGGCAAATCCATACAGAGAAAAAGTAGATTAACAGGTGCCAGGAGCTGGGAATAATAGGGAATGGGGAGTGATTGCTCATGTGTATGGTTTTTCATTTTGGGGTAATGAAACTGTTCTGGAATTATCCAGTGGTAATGACTGCAAGGTTTTATGAATATACTAAAAACCACTGAATCATACACTTTAAAAAAGTAAATTTTATGGTATGTGAATTAAATCTCAATTTAAAAAAAGATTTAGTATGTCATCAGATATAAAAACACACACATTTACTACATATTATGGTTCTTCCTTTTCCTCTTGCCCCATTCCCAAATCTTAAAGAAAAACTGACACTCAGGGTCACCAGGTCTACCCTGTGGCTTCTTGTGTTACCTGGCCCACCTCCACGTACTCCCAGTTAATAAACATGGGCCGAGGGAGCCAGAAGGGGATCAAGGAGCCAGAGCCTCAGGGCCCATTCGGTGTCATCCAAGGAAGAAACATTTTCTAGTCCATTTTACCACGGGAAAGGAAAGAGGTTTCAGACTGGACCACACAGTTGGTTGGAAAAGCCCTTAAAATTCTTCATCTCTTTTTGTTCTCATTCCACATTCATCAAACAACTTTCCTAAAGTTTCTAACACCAAGAAGGGAGTGCAGCCCCCATCCCCAAGCAAAGAGGAATAAACTCCATTGAAAATCATTATCTGTCTATCTGTCTGTCTATCCATCTATCACCTCTGTGTTCTTTATTTGGCTTCCAGTGACTTGATGAACTTGAATCATTCTCTCTGAGTCTGGGACATTGGAAAAATCAAGGGCCAAACTCTGTATTAGAGTGAATTGACCTCAATCAAGAAATGACAAGTAGATACTAATCCATGGTCTAACTTCAATGCATTAACAGTTGGGAAAGATTCTTGATGAGCAAGATCATGAACACACACCTGACTGTAGTTTGTTAGACTATCATGTTTGATTAGTAATGTCTGCCTTGGACAGAGGCAGTAAAGCAACGATGTATGTATGTACTGCATGTTTGCTACTCTGCCTTAGATAACGCTCCCTCTGGGACCTCTAGCCAGAAAACTTCCTGGCCATATCCCCCAAACCTTGTAGTACTGCATTAAACTTGATACAGAGTTGTACTGTGTGTCTACATTTTATAGAGAGAGATTTTCACCTTCAGTAATTTACAACTGAATTTAAGTCAAATCAAACCTAGCACTCCATTATTAGGATCACAATCTTTCTCTCCATTTTCCATCAATGGAAAAGGAAATGCTTGTTAGAAAATGCTTCTTTAGGTACCTGTTTTCTAGAATAAGTCAAGCACTCTATGCACTGGAATATTTAGAAACAATTCTCCATATTAAAATTATTTTTGTAATAAAACCCTATCCCCTTATTTATTTCACCTCGCAAAGCAGGGTGACTAACGGCTCATACTTGCGATGATTTCCATTTTCTTCTACCACAGAGGATTTGTGCTGGCTGCAGTCGGGGGAGTTGGGGCAGGTGGAATGGATGGTTTGAATGGTTTTAAATCAGAGATGGAAGATGCCAAGGGGGGCTTCATCATTATGTGAAGGCTTCTGGTAGCCAAAATGTATGTATTTAGTGCCTTCTTCCCTCCAATCACAACTAGGTAGACCTTAGTAGAGCAGTTCTGGACTTATTTCAGGTTTTTGAATACTGGGTACAGTATTAATTGGAATTCAGGTTAATAAATCAATAATCTAACATGACCTGCTCTATCTAGGCAGGTTCATTCCAATGAAACACAGAGGGAAGAGATGGGCGGAGTCAGTGTTCAGTCAGGTCATCCAGACCGACAACACTTCGCAAAGCACACTGGCCTCATCCCCTTTGCAAAGGCCTCCAAACTGCACAGCAAATCAAAGATCAAGATACTGAAGAAATTATTTCCATGCCCTCTCACCCATTATTCCCACAGCTAAGGACACTAAAAAGGTTTCATGTAAATTTTACTCAAATGGAGGCATTCGGATATACCCAACACTAACTCTTTTGTGACTTAGTGTTCTGTTAAAAGCCTTGGTCTTTTCGTCTTTTCTTTCATTTAACTTTTAGTACCAGGATCATTTGAACATAGTGTCTATTTAATAAAACAGGGATATTTTCCTAACAAGAGAGGCTAGATAAAAATTAAAAAATAAATACATACGCCCAAAATGTTAGTTGGGAATTCATTAATACTTTGTTGAAATTCTGGGGTATTTTTTGCATTGAGAATGTATTGCTTATACAATCAGAACAGTAAATATAGCTATGTCTTAAAAATCAATAAAAAGTCATCATCAAAAGGTCAGAATGAATCTTACAAAGCCAAGTACTTTCTTCAGCCGATCAGAGAGAAGTATACAATTCAGTGGTTTTTTATCAGAACCGATTAGTTCAAAAATTCCTGGAATATGGCCAGTCCTCTCACTTTGATATTTCAGTATGAGTTGATTACCTACCTCACAGGAAGCAGAAGACAGAGTTACGGAGAAACAGGGTTACGGAAGGAGGAAAATGGTGAAAGCCTTGCACCTGGGTGAGATCTTACATTATTTTATCTCCAGCTTTTCTAATAAGAGATGAGAATGATGTGCTGAAAGAAGCTAGTAATTTTTAGTACCAATATAGGAAAAATAATTTTTATCACCACTGCCCTCAAACTTGAATGACAGCCAGCTTGAATTCTCCTCCTCCTCCTGGCCTCCTCTACCTTTAGTGAAAGTGCTAAGAAAAATAAAATGATCAAGGCTGGAGGCAAGGGGGAGAAATGAGAGGTCTGTTTCCAATGCTAGTAGCTGATCATGCCTTGCAAAAGTTAAATAAATGCCCTCCAGGAACTGCAGCCCAACAAGTAATTGTACTTGTGCAGGTATCTCTTTATGAGGAAGCATAGCTCAGAGGATAAAGACCTCATTCCAAGCTACCTACTAACTAATCAGTGTTTCTAATCAAAGATCTCTAGTGAGTAGCAATCCTCTGAACACTCCTTACAGTTACTGATGATACAAAGAAAGAGGACCTTCTGGCCTGGGGTACCAATCCAAAATGGGCGTCAGGCGGCCCCACTGAGAACAGATGTTCAGTCAGCTACCTTGTATTCGCTTTAATCCCCTTAGTATTTCCTTATACACCAGGGAGCTTATTGTGTTCTAAGTTCTCAGCGCTAGCGATCTTCTAACGTAAATTAAGAGGTGTGCTAGGCTGGCTTCAGCTGGGGTGTCTAGGCTAGGGGGGACTCCACGCCATGTGATTTTCATTCTTTTCCTGGCGCCAGCAGGTTAGTCTGGGAAAAAGCTCTCCTCACAGCAAAGGCAGAACACAAGAGGGCAAGAGGACAGATGCAAGGCCCCGGGGGCCCTGTCGGCTCCTCATAGACCATCACTTCTGCCTCATTTTACTGGTCGAAGCAAGCCACACAGCTAGAACACAGACCAAGGGCTGGGAAGGCCTCTCTGCCCTTGATCAGACAGGGCAATGGACCTACAGAGGGGAGAAGAATTGGGGCCACAATCTCTTCTCCCGCAGCTACTAACAAATTATTTAAATGCAGATGTTTCCACGGAAAATTCTAGGGCCTCAGCTTAATATTAAGCATACAAAGAAGGAGGTACTAGTACCTCTTTGAAATATACAGAGAAGTTCAGAGAATAACAATTACTATGTATCTCCCACCAGTAATTAACAAATTAATATTTTTACATATTTGCTTCTGATATTTTTTTTATATTTTAGTTTAAGCACTCAGTATACACCTTCACAATTCTATTTCCCTCCCTCCTAAGAGGTAACTATTATCCTAAAGTTAGTCAATGCATATTTTTGTATTTTTATTATATGCAACTATTCATGAAGCCACGGCCCAGAGGAGTCACTCATCACCTAGTCTTATCACTTTCTGTTAATATTTAGTCAGCATTTCCAATAAAATTAGCTTCTTCTTCAGATCAAAAGCTTTTACGTAGGTTCTACCTGGGAACCAAATAGCTACCCCAGGGAATATTAGAACTTGACTTGCTCCCTTATCCTATTTTTCGTGTCTCACACTAAAGTAAAGAAATGAGAGATGAAGAATTCTAAGGCTAAATAGCTGGACAATACAAATTCAAACTTTATTGTTCTTTAAAGTACCTGGAGGCAATTCTAATTATCGGGGGAAGAAACATAAGAGAAACAAAAGCCAAATGCTTTCCACCGGAGTCCTCCTTTTTGCTGTTTTGATTTCAACTGGTAAGTAAAAAATATTTATAGAATCTTGGCTGATTGTTACAACTCATCTCAAAAGGACAGATTTAGAAGTCACTGATATCACAATCACAACAGAAATTTGTGTATTTGGTTACTAAAAATGGGATAAGCAGGACACACTGCAGGGGACTCCCAGTGATCCCCACTCGGGTGTTCTGGTTCTCTAATAAGGGAAACATAAAAGTGCAGTGGGAGGACTTGAAGGGAGGTCTTTTCATCTTGGTCTAGGACTTAATTGGAACATAATTTGGAAAATAAAAAGTTTGTTCAAGAATTTGATTCGGAAAATTCCTGATACAGACACAGATGTGCATGAGACAAGGGGAATGCTCCCAGAGCAGTCACAGCAGGAATGAATACATTAATTAATTGCTTAACATCTGCCTTAATTCCCAAGGATAAATGTTAGTTGCCAAAGTGATGGCAGTATATCTTGATAAGGGGTGTTGACTTGATACCTGGCTCCAATGTGTAAGATCTTTGAAACCCACCTCTAAAAGTATATTAAAGAATATGCTGAATGGCCATATTTTGTAGCTTCTCTTCACAGCACAGCACAAATAACAATAAATAGTAAAATATCTTTAAGTGAAATAAAAAAATCAAATTTGCTGGTCCTTGCTTTAGCTTGGGTTCTTGTTAGTTTGTTTCAAAGTGAAAAGAAAAATCTGCTAGTCGTATCTCTCTGTGAATGTTAACACTGGAAATCTGGGAAATTTAGTTCAACTGAACATTTACCAAACTCTTACTGTATTGAAGAGCAGTTGCACTTAAAACAAGTTTGCACTTGAAAAACATTTGCACAAAATACACTGAGAGAGCCAGCCCCCTCCTGCATGTTTTACTGCTTTATAATTTTCATAAATTTTCATATAATTATTTCTATTCCCTTCCCCCACCTTGCCTTCTTACTTCAAGCTAGGCCAAATTGGTTTGGTATATTCTTATTTCCAAGAATCTCCCTCTTCCAGGTTTGCAAATAGGAGAGATTTATTTAGTGCTAACAAACTTTGCTAGTTCAGAGCTTGTTTCTTTTTTATTTCAAATATTTTCTTGGATTTGATTATTAGGACTAACAATAAAGGAACATTTCAGAGATACTTTAGAATTTCTAGAATTACCTCTTTGAGTCATGCTGATTATTTTGCAAAACCTCACATAATGGTCCCCATGCTAAGTAAAAAGCAAAGAAAATTCAAAAAGCACAATTTTTGCCATTTATTAGTGGATAATCTGAAATGAACTACATTGATAGAGATTAATGTTTATAAATAAATTTATTTACAAACACTCTGTATGTCATAAAACAAGTTTTGTGGCCAGGGAAAAGGCCAATTTTATATCTGAATCAGGAATTAAAGGAAGACCTTCCCATAAGCTACAGAAAGCTAGGAAAAACTACCCTGAAAACAGAATTTTTGAATCCACTGAGAGACTTGTAAGGCAGATGGAGATTAGAAACATGTGAGGTCAGGAAACCTGCTTCTCATATTTTTCCTTTTCAGCACTGGCTGGACCATGGGCTAATATATGTGCTGGCAAGTCTTCCAATGAGATCAGAATGTGTGACAGCCACGGCTGTGGCCAGTACACTGCTCAAAGGTAAGGGCTTTCACAAAGAACTACAAACTCTTTTGGCTTCTAATCTCTTTGCTTAGTGTCCTTACCCTACATTTCCCTACGTGCTCACAATCATCTCCCTTCTGACAGTAAGAAAATTCAGAGATGAAATCAGATACATTACTGTCTTTGGAGCAACTTTCATGAACTCTGCTTCAAGTATGAGCTCTGAATTGGGAAGAAAACATGGAATTAGGAAAGAGAGGGGAGCAAACATTGTTCTCCCTCTAAATGTTATCTTACCTGGTTTTTCCAGAATGAAAATCAAACATTACTATGCCATTTTACAGATGAGGAACTTGGACTTGGGTATCAAAGGGTTAAGGGACTTGCCAAACGCAGTTAGAGATGGTGAAGGCTGGATTTAGGTTTTTTTTCCTCTTCCCATCAAACCGTGGTGTTACTAACCCAGGCTCTGAGAGTTGAACATCAGAGGCAGGACCTAAACAAGCAATTTCTTCTAGGCAATGAGGGACAGGGTTATGAAGTTTATTTTTTTTCTTCCCTTTCTCTTCCTCAGCCTCCCCACTCACTGACCCCAGCCCTCACCAATGGTAACCACTAGTCACACCTCATACCACCAGTACCTATAAGTCTACTGCTGTTTTGATCATTTTGTTTTTATAGTCTACAAATAAGTGAAATAATATGGTATTTGTCTTTCTCTGTCTGGCTTATTTCACTTGGCGTAACACCCTTCTAGGTCTATGCATCTTGTTGAAAATGGCAGGATTTCTTTTTTTTGGCTGAATAATATTCCGCTGTGTATATGTACCAAACCTTCATTATCCATTCATCTAGTAATGGACACTTAGGTTTCTGTCATAATTTGGCTATTGTAAATAATGAGGCGCTAAACATAGAGGTGCATATATCTTTTCAAATGAGAGATTTTGTTTCCTTCAGGTAAATTCCCAGAAGTGAAACTGCTGGGTCATATGGTATTTCTATTTTAGTTTTATGAGGAACCTCCATACTGTTTTCCATAGTGGCTGCACCAATTTACATTCTCATCAACAGCGTGGGAGAGTTCGCTTTTCTCCACATCCTTGCCAACACTTATGGTTTCTTGTCTTTTGGATAATGGTCATTCTAACTGGTGTGAGGTGATATGTCATTGTGGTTTTGGTTTGCATTTCTCTAATGATTAGCAATGTGGAGCATCTTTTCATGTGCCTGTTGGACATCTATATTTCTTCTTTGGAGAAATTTTTGTTCAGGCCCTCTACCCATTGTTTAAGCAGGTTATTTTGTGTTTTTTGGTGAGTTGTATGAGTTCTTTATATATTTTGAATGTTAACTCCTTATCAGATAAATCATTTATAAACATATTCTCCCATACTGTAGGATGCCTTTTTGTTCTGCTGATGGTGCCCTTTGCTGTACAGAAGCTGTTTAGTTTGACATAGTCCCACTTGTTCATTTTTTATTTTGTTTCCCTTGCCTGAGGAGATGCGTCCAGGAAAAAATTGCTCATGCTTAAGTTCAAGAGATTTTTGCCTATGTTTTCTTCTAAGAGTTTTACGGTTTCATGTCTTCCATTTAGGTCTTTGATCCATTTTGGGTTTACTTTTGTGTGTGGAGTTAGAAAGTAATATAGTTTCATTCTCTTGCATGTATCTGTCCCAACAGTTTTCCCAACATCAGTTTTTGAAGAGGCTGTATTTTCCCCATTGTACATTCATGGTTCCTTTATTGTTTAATTGACCAAATATGTGCAGATTTATATCTGGGTTCTCTATTCTGTTCCATTGATCTATAGGTCTGTTCTTGTGCCAGACCATACTGTTTTGATTACCAGTTTTACAAAATAGCTTGAAGTCAGAGAGCCTAATACTACCAGATTTGTTCTTCTTTCTCAGGATTCCTTTGGCTACTCAGGGTCTTTTGTGATTCCATATTAATTTTAGGATTATTTTCTCTAGTTCATTGAGAAAAGCCAATGGTGTTCTGATAGGGATTGCACTGAATCTGTAAATTGCTTTGGGCAGGATGGCCATTGTTCAAAAATGCACAGCACCACCTTCGGGGTGCCATTCTCTGATGAAATAGCCATGTGTCCAATTGCATTATTGATCTCCATCCTAAGTATAGTGGAAGTTTCACTTAAACAAACACTGCTTACAAAGCAACCTCAAATACCTGGAACAGGGCTAAGAGATGGGAAATATGGAAAAGTGGCCTCTAACATGCCAAAACTAAGACTCAGTTAGATCATACTCTAAGGCTTTTGCATTTGACTTATATAGTAACTTACTGGCTCTTTACTTGGAACCTGCTCAGTGTTGCTTTACACACAATTTTATAATCCTGGTGAGTCTGATTCTTCAGGTAATAGCCTATCAGAATGGAGAAGAGGCTGGTAGGAGCTTGCACAGTGACAACAGTGGAGATTGTTAGAGACAATCTCAGGAAACAATCTGGGATCATTCTGTTTGTGTTCCATATACTTTAATAAACCCAGGAGGCATCACTCACTGCAGTGAAATACCATATACAGTAAATGAAGTTTATAATGACTTCTGGGTCACTGAGAAAAACAAGACAAGGGTAACATGATTGTTTTATGATAGGTTCCCATAAAAAGACAACTCTTTTGTAAGTGGTTTGAAGGTCAAGATTCAGATGACTATAAAAGTGATTTACATGTATTGCTTCATTTCCTCCAAATGCCATAAAATAATAATAGCTAGTATATTTTTAAAGGCTTCCATCTACCAAATATTATCTCAACTGCTTTCACCTTTACAACATAGTTACTACTACCTGCAAAGAGGGAGGCTAAAATTGGGTTGAACAGAGTAAGGAAACCTGGGGCATTTCAAGATGTTCCTGCAGCTTCAATTTTTGACACTCTAGTCTGGGAACAGTGGGCCAACACCACATTCCTGGGCAATAGAGTTCCAGGGCAGTTCCTTGGTCTGTTCATTCTTACTTGCATCCTAGAAATCACAGGCCTCATCAGGGTGTGGACGTGTTGTGCTCTGATGGATCTACTGTTTATGCACCTTTCACTGGAATGATTGTGGGCCAGGAGAAACCTTATAAAAACAAAAATGCTATCAACAATGGTGTTCGGATATCTGGAAGAGGTAAGAGGTGGTATATGTCCCTGGGACATATACTGGAAATGTTTGATGCTTTTTTACTTAATGCATATTGCATACATAGAAGTTTCATACTTCCTTCAAAATGATAAAACCTAGAACATAAAGGACATAGGTCACCAAACTAAAACAGCTAATGCATTTAAAGATGTTCCAACTTTTTCCTAAAATCTTCTTTATGCACACACTCCATGTAACTATAGCTGACGCAAGGGCTTTGACTTGCATGGTTTTGCTGAACAACGTATAAACAAAATCACTTTCAACAATATCAACTATAACGAATAGACACTTTCATTCACCCAAATCCCACAATTCAAAAATGTCGGCGCTGCTGCAAAAGCTGACAGTGAAGTATTTTCAAAGGCCTCTATGTTCTAGGAGAAGCTGGGTCCCCTAGTATATGCCAGGTGTTGGGCTTGTTGTTTGGTTTTGTTTTACTGAGGTGTAATATACACACAGAAGAGTAAAAAAGCGTTAAGTGCACAACTCCACGAATTTTCACAAAGTGAATACACCTGTGTAACCAGCACCCACATCAATAAAAGAACATCACTAGCATCCCAGAGACTCTCTGTCATGATTCCCAGCTAGGGTAATCACTATCCCACCATTCAGTAGCTTTGCCTGTTTTTGAAAATGACATAAATAGAATTAAACAGCACACAGTCTTTTTTGTGGGGCTTCTTTCACTCCACATCATGTTTGTGAGATGCATCCATGTTTTTGTGTGTAGTTTAAGTTCCTTCATTCTTATTGATGCATAGTATCCCATTGTACACACATCCATCTTCATCTATTTAATCATTCTTCTCTAGAGGGACATTTGGATAGTATTCAGGTTTAGGTGATTAACAAAATGCTATGAACTTTTTTGTACGTATGTTTAAATGAACATAAATATACGTTTCTGTTGGGGATGGGTCTGCAGGACACCTCCCTCACTAAGGCTGTGAGAAACACTTTGTGAGGGAGCCCATGTCTTTTAAAAGCTCTATGGTGGCTATGCTCTGGAGGCCAAGAATGAGAAGAGAAACTGCTGTCATTGGATGGGGTCCACTTAGTTTCCAAGGCCAAGGTTGGCATGGTTACCTAACAGCTGGCAGAGCTGAAGCAGTAGTAAGATTCATTTGGAGCACAGAGATCTGTGGTACTTTCTAATTAATCATGGCAACCCTAGAACTGAATAGATGGGCAGCCTACTAAAGCCTTATTCAATTTGTGCAAATGGAAACACTCTAAGTCTGATGAACAAAATTCTGACTTCACTTATCACAATAATGAGTCACAAAACCTCCCCCCAACCACAATTCCCAGACTTGAGCCAGTTCAGAGTCCCAGGGCTCTATGAATGAGAGAGGCTGAGTCCCTTTGAGGAAGGGCTATGTCCCACAGCCCAAAGTTTATACTGTAAACTATACTTCCAGCCATCCCCAACGGGCCTGTAGCCATTTAGCAGGATTACTGTATACTGGAGAAGAGGAAATAATTTGGCCATCCAGAGATTACTGCACACTCACTCAAAACTAATTCCTGGAGACCCAAAAGGCCACTGTGGTCCACCAGTCACACTTATGGTTTCTAGGGTCAGATGATCAATGTAGTTTTTCAGTAGGTCCATCTTAGAGTGGGCCCAGTGCGTCCACAAGTCCACCCTGTGGTAATTTCCCCAGGTCCAGAATGCAGAGTTGGAATCAACATAATTTAGCAACTGGCTGGATGCTGTAGGAGTGTCCTTGCCGGGTCACACATGTATTTTCAGCTCTAATAAATACTGCCACACAATTTCCAAAGTAGTAATACCAATTTACACTCCTACCAGAGGGTGTGAAAGTTCCAGTCGCTCCACACAGAACACCTGGTGTTATCTACTACCCTTTCATTTCGGTCCTTCTGATGACTATGTAGAGGCATCTCATTTGACTTAATTAGTAATTCCCTGATGGCTAATGAAACAGCACATTTTTGTATTTACTGATGACATGGATATTACCTTTTGTGAAGTGCATATTCAAGTATTCTGCCCTCTTTCTTATCGGAATAGGAGCTTTTTGTGTATTTTGGATGTAAGTCCTTTGTCAGATATACATATTATAAATATCTTCTCCCACTTTATGGGCTGTCTTTTCACTTTTTAAATATCTTAATAAACAAAACTTTTATTTTTATTGCAGTTTAGTTCAGTAATATTTTCCTTTGTTAACACATTCTGTTTACCTGTTTAAGACACATTTGCCTACCCTGAAGTCATATTCTCCCCATATTTTTGTCTATAAGCTTTGTTGTTTCATCTTTGATATTTATATTTATAACCCATCTGTAATTGGTTTTTGTGTAAGGAATGAGATAAGAATCAAGATTTTTCCCCCACAGTGATACCTAGTTGACTCAGTACGATTAATTGGACAAGACAATTTTTTTCCCCACTACATTGCAGTATCTTTTATCACAAATCAGGATATGAATATATGTGGGTCTGTTTCTGGTCCTTCTATTGTGCTTCACTGGTCAGTTTGTCTTGCACAAATACCACACTGACTTAATTAATTATTATAGCTTTAAAATACGTCTTGATATTTGGTAGTATAAAACTCCCACTATTCTTCTTCTTTCAGATTGTCTTGGCAATTCTTGGTCATTTGCATTTCCAAATAAATTACAGAATAAGTCTGTCAATTTCCACCAAAAAATCCTGCTGGGACTTTGATTAGGTTTGCACTGATTATATAGATCAAATTGAGAAGATCTGGTATCTTAAAAAAATGAGTCCTCCGACCAATGGACATATTATATCCTCCATTTATTTAGGTCCTTTTGCACTGTTATATTGGTAGTTGTACTGGTTTTCGTGTAGAAGTCTTGAACATATTCTGTTTCATATATGTATGTAAGACATGCCTTATTGATTTGTTCAGTTCTTCTATAGCAGTAAATGTCCAACAGAAATATAACAAAAGCCACATATATAATTTTAAATTTTCTAGTAGTCACATCAAGGAAGCAAAGAGAAACAAGTAATACTAATTTTAATAATACATTTTATTTAACACAGGTTCTCTAAAATATTATTTCAAAATGGAATTAATACAAAAATCAGAAATACTCATTTTTTGGTACTGTCTTCAAAATTCAGTGTGTATCTTACACTTAAAGCACACCTAATTCAGATTAACTACATTTCGGTGCTGACTAGCCACATGTGGCTAGTGTCTACCATGTTGGGCAGCATCATTCTATAGCCTTTTTTATGTTTTCTTTCTGTCTACTTGAGATCTTTTCACTGATACGTGTGTTAGTCTTCTATTACTAGAGGGTTCTGTCTATTTCCCCTGGTACGTCCTGTAGTCTGCTTTATACATATGGCTTCTGCTTTATCTAGTGCATGGATAGTTATAACTATTGTCTTATCACTGGGTTTAACTTTAGAGACGGTCCTCCTGCGTCTTGTTTGTTTTTTTGCCTGAGTTCCACTCTTTGGTAAGGATCATAACCCTTACTTTCTATATTGCTTAGTTTGCTTGGCAGGTCTTTGACCCTCAAATTTTTAGCCTTTTTCAATTACCATGTCTTACTGTACATAGCATAGAATTGGGTTTTCCTTTTCAAGCAAATAGAAAATGTTTTTAATAGATGAGTTAACATTTATAGATATAACTCATATATTTAGTCTTAAACTGTCATATTGTTTGGTTATGATTATAGTATTATATTAATACTCTATCTGGTGGGCCTTCTCTTTAAAAAAAATTTGGTATTTAGGAAGATGTGGTATTCTTGAACCAGTTATTTCTATTTTTGTCTCTAAAATCTAATAGTTTTATTAGACTATGTCTTGAAGTTGACATTGGTCAGGATCAATTTTCTCAGCTACCTAGTTTCTTCTGCTATTTTTCAATGACTATTAAATTTTCATTTGAATCTACTCTTCTTTGAACACCTTACAATTTGTCTTCATTTCTGATATGATTTTGTTATTCTCTTCTATTCCCTCATTGAGTTCATTCAACTCTTTTTTTTTTCCATTTTTGTTATTTTTTGAATTTCTGATTTAAGTTTACACAAGTAAACTCAGATGACTAATTTTACTTCTTTTTTTCTTAGGTTTCTGTATTAAAATGTTCTACATTAAGCCGATTAAATATAAGGGTTCTATCAAGAAGGGAGAAAAACTGGGAAGCCTGCTGCCCTTGCAGAAGGTTTATCCCGGCATACAGTCCCACGTACACATTGAAAACTGTGACTTGAGTGACCCTACTGCATACCTATAAAAGAAGACAAGTGAAAGTGACCAGATCTAAATAGAAAGTCATCTTCTTAAAAACCTGGATGCATACCCTACTCTTCAAGCAATTTGTGTTCAAATAGAAACATGATGAATACAAGAAAGCAAATAGAATTTTTATTTTAACTCCTTGCCACTTTGATGTTTGATTGTCAACTAATTTCTCAGGACTCTCTGAGAGTCCTGAGGTTTGCACTGATTATATAGATCACCTATGGGATCTGAGATTTTTTTTTTTGAAGATTTCTCAGTCCTGAATACATAGGATATATACACATATGAACTCAAGCTGGTATAGACTGCATTTGGACACTTCTAAACCTAGCTATCATTCTGCTTGAAAATGAACAGTCTAATGTTTTTATGTCACAAGAATAGAGTGCTGTACAGTGCTAGACATATACACACGTACTTAATAAACAGTAACTGAGTAAACTGGAGCCTTCTTTTGAGTGAAGATCGTAAAGAATTTCAGCAATATCCTTAGAGATGTCAAACTGGTTAGAGGGTGTGCTGCTTGGATGGATAAGACAGAATTTGCTGTTCTTACATGTACACACTTTCCCACATTCTATATGAGTGGTAGATTTTCTAGGTAATGGATGATGGCAATTCAAGAAAATATGTAATAACCTTGATTTCAGTGAGACTGAATACAACGAGTACTAGAAAGAGAAAGAAGTCTGTCTTAACCTGAAGTATCTTGTGGAAACACTTCAGGCAGCCTCATCTAGTTACATGCATATCCGAGCTCCTCATTCTACGTATCATCGTTTATATATATTATTCTTTCCTAGTTATGCTGACAATAGGTACTAAGGGGACATAAGACCATACAAACGTTCAAAGGACCAGAAATAAATGATGGCTCCCTAGATTTTAACTAGTCAGTTAAATGAGGAAGCTGAACTCATCATTCTGGAAACTCTTCATGAATTTTTGCTTAAATCCTCTTGGTATACAGAAAACTCCAGCAGAACAATTCCATTCTTAGTGTAGATTAGTTAGTAGAAAATGTAATTAGCTGAATTTATTATTGGGGAGGCATCTATATTTGTATGCCAGGACATACAATGCTAGGAGAATGTTCATGACATCACTTACACGTCACAGCAAAACCTAGAACAACTCCAGTACCCACAACAGTGCAGTGGACAAATAACTTGTGTTTTAAGCACAGAATAGAATATTACAAAGAAGTCATAATAAATGAACCTTAGCTAAATATAGAAAAATGGATGAATCATAGCAATATAATTTTGCAAAAAAAGTCTAAAAGATCACATGTCATATATCACATATTATATCATTATACTCTTTTTAGAAAGTAAAACCAATTAAAACCAAAACATAATTTTTAGGAACACATATATTTGGTGAGAGTACATAAAAAGGAAACCAACCAAATAATGAACACTAGTTATCAGGGCTAGATAGGGAAAGACTACACAGAGAAATTTAAGTTACTATCAATGCTAGAGTTTTACAGTTGGGAGATAATTTCATGGGTATTTATTATTATGGATAATATATTATAGAGGTAACAGGACTTGCAAGAGGGTATCCCAGAAAAAGAAAGAATGAATGATGACTCTTAGATAGAGTCTATACAACACAATTACCCTTTCTTACAACAAGTTAAATATTATTTTCTACTGTGTCATAACATCTAATACAATGTTAGCAAATTAATAATTTTCGGTTGAAAAAAAGAAAATTATAGCACTGTCTCGTTTTATCTTCTACCTTTACCTTATTCACCCCCTCAGTGCCAAATAACTTTAAGTTGTTTTCAGAAATTAAATTCATTTTCAAAGGAAAAAGGCAGTGCTCCTACTGAGAATGCAAAAAAAGAAAACGGGCACACAGATTTTAAAAGCAGTTTTTAAAGGGGCTCTAAAATGTTTGAACAATGAAATATATGCTTTGCCTTCTAAATAATCAACGTTAAGAAACTGGTTTAAAAAAACCAGATTCATTACCTGGAACGGAGAACTTCCCCAAGGTAGACCAAGAACATTGCCTTCTAGAAGCCTAGCATTCCACAAGCACTCTCATAATCTGTTGAATGGAAACGCAAACTTTAGACTAAAGGACTGCTTTCTAAGGAAAAACAAGAGTACAGCGCCCTCTGGTGCATTGTATCAGAGGGTTTTGATTTTTTTTTTTATTTCCTTTTCTTTAAGGTTTTAGGGTCCACATGTTCAACTTACAGTATTGTAAATGTTCCAATGATTGAGAAATAATAGTACAATTATAATAGTATGATTATAATCTATCATAAAATAATATTATGATTATAATATATACTTAAAAGTTATGTCAGGTTTTAGGTTCAATGACTAAATTAATTAGGGAAATAAATCAATTATTATTTAGAAAAGATTTTTCGTTTTCTTCAGGAAAATAATTTAATGGGAGAACAAGTGGCCAATTTAAGAAGCCAAGCCATAGAAGAATTCTTATATCCTTATACAACATTGATCACATTTAGTGGCATAACTTTACAATCTGCCTATCTTCCGGATATTTAGTACAATACAAATGAGAGTAAGGCTCATAAGGAAGGAAAAACAAAACTTTGAGATTCCTACTTTTGTGCCTCTTCAGTACAACCTACAACAGAACCTTTTCATTCATTTTCTCCATTTATTTTTTGCCCACGAAATTATCCTTTTCCAAAACGCTCTAACAAATGCAAAGAAATATTTTTAACATGGACAAATTTGCTTACAGAACTAAAGTGTTTTTCAAAGGCTAAAGCTTGAAATCCATCTAATATCAAATTCATTCATTCATCTATAATCCTCTAACCTTAAGTAAACAGTGCTTTTCATTGTCTTCCAAAGTAAATGGAGACATTTTCATTGATTAATCATCAAAAATATGCTGTATTTTCTTGTCTTGTTTTGGCTCTCCTAAAAATGTTTGCTTTTCGGTTTGTCAACTCAGTAAGTCAAACAAACCATGGTCATTTAATTGAGCTCAACAGTTAGGTTTTACTCTGTCGATTAGGAAGATAGGCAGATTGTCACTATAGTGCTGAGTTCACTAGGTTTTACTCCTGGGTCACTGAAGACCAGTTAGAGGAGCAATTTCTCACGTGATATAAAAAAGGCCACTGGTACTCATTGTATCTGCATGCTAGTAGGCTACAGGGAGAGACTCCCCCTTGAGCTCTCTCCTCCCGTCTGTTTTGCTTCTTTACACTCCAGTGCAAACACCACTGGCACTGTCACCTTACCATTCAGGTACGTATACGCCCACCTCCCTACTCCACTGTATCATGTTCAAGTAATGCCAGGTGAGAGCAGGTTTATCTCTTCAGTATTTCCACCGTTACTCTGCTCTCCAGACAGCCTAATCCCCCCAATCTCAGTTAGGCCATTTCCTTTGTTTGTCCTGTTTTACTAATCAGACTTTAAGTTCCCTATGATATACTGCTTCTGCACTCCCCTCAAATCTTAAGGTCATAAATTATATGATTTGCAATAGTAATAACTGTCTTTAAGGAAATGGTTTTTTATTTTAGCCAGCATATCAGCTCCACCAGCATGTATTGAGTTAGTACACATCAGGGTACATTAGTTAATGTACATTAGTACCCACCCTGTTCTGATAGTTTCATACTCAAAAGTGAGTAAGATGAGATGCCTGTTTTTACGGAACTCACCGTGAGAAAGACTGTGGTGCAGTGGTGAGAATGTATGTACAAGTGCAGTCTCTAAATAAAGGGATATAAAATATACTATTTTTAAAAATGATCACTTACAAATCACCATGTATTCTAATTCCTTTAATAGAAATTAGTTTAAAAATATTTAAAATGTATTTAGTGTTTTAGAAATATATTTTTAAAATGAAATTTCTTGACTAGAGATACTCAAAACTGGAAAATAATGAACATATCTCTAACTTTTTTTTAGTCTGTTTTTGCAGAAGGAAATTTAAGATATTGGAAGGGAGGACTTACGGGAACAAGTGTGAAAAAGAGAGTACTTAAGTAATATTTATTGAGTGCCTACTGTGTGCTGAATATTATGCTAGGTGCTAGGGATACAACAATGAGCAGAACCAAACAGTCATCTTGCATGGATGGAGCGTACAGTGCACGTAATAAGCAGATAATCATTCAAGTAAATTACAAATTACAAACTAAGTCACGGGGTGCTGAGGGTCACAGAGGCTCCCCTGAGACAATGACATCTAAGAGAAAGAGCTGAGGGAGCAAAGAGAGTGATCTAAGTAGAAAGAAGAATGTGTACACATGTCCTGGGACTAGAGGGTGCACGGCTGTCCTAAGGACCTGAAGGACATGGAGCAGAAGGGCAAGGGGCAGCTTGGTTGAAAATGAGGCAGTGAAGCAGGGAGAAGCCAGACCACGGAGAGTCTTGTAGGTCATCTTAAGGACATATCTTCCTCCTAATAGTAATACATAGCCACTAAAGAGTTTTGTATGAGTTAAACTGTATGATCATTTCTGCAAAGCATTGTTCCAGGTACATAGTAGTAAGTTAGTTAATGCTGATTCCTTCCCAAACACACTCAGGAAAATTTACTATTTATCTAAGTAGTATATTCAATCCATTAGCAGCCATTGTATCTTATAATTGAATTAGCATTATTTAATTTTAATCTAATGGCCACTTTCTCCCAAGTTAATAAAGTAGAATTCAGAGTGCATTAGAAATTATAAGTTGTTTACTGAATCATAATGATCTTACATCGTGCTAAAAATTAAGTACATTTAAGTCAGCCTCTGTATCTATATTTTGATTTTAATATTTTTAGTACTTGTTATTTTATAAAATATATTAATACCAAGGTGAAACAGAAGCATATAAAGCAACATAAAGTTTTAAATGTCATAATTTATGGACTTCAAAGCTCAATATCATAAATTTATTTAAGCAAGCTAAAATACGCCTTCAAGGAAGGCTCCTTTAAGGAGCTCATCTAGAAAGCACCCGCCAGTTTTTAGCTTATCAACTATCTAATCCACAGTACAGTGTCTGTGTCTACGGGAGATTTCTGGCTTTTCAAATTTCTCACTTTTTCAAATGTTTCTGCTACAATCCCTTAAGACAGTTTGCAAATAATAAAATATTTTACCTGGAATATTTTGGCAATGCATCTTAAAATTTACATTTGCATAGCCAGAAAGAAGTTATCTTCACTGATTTTTTTTTTAAAACTTAAGGATCTTCGGTGGCCAATTATCAGACAGGCATGACGTCAAGGAACCATATGCTTCCCAGGTATTTGGAGACTTCCGTGTGAATTCCTTCTAGGGTAAAATCATCAGGGATCAAAACTTCCTCCATCACAGAGAGCTGGGTTAGCCTTTTCCCACACAATCCCACAAGCTCAGTGAATGCTCTGCAGCTGGCTTCACACTCACTGAGGCCCACGGCTGTTAAGGTTGTGCAGTGTTCGCCAATACGAGTAAGTTCATCAAGAGTCTGAAGACCATCAGCACATGCCACTGACTCAACGAATCGCTGACCAGTGAGGCTTATCCGTCCTAGAACTGCTTTGCTTACTGAACGGCCAAAATAAAGGTGAGTAACAGGGGTTTCTTCTCTGAAGAATGTTTCAAATTCCTCTTCATATAAAAAGAAGTACATAACAACATTAACTCCAGGGGAGTGTTTAATAAGTGCATCCCAACTTGGTTTTTTAATAGAGTGAAATTCAATTTGTCCAGGATTTTCACTCACAACATCAATTTGAAGATGCTCAAGGTTAACATGAGTCTCACTTGAAAGTGCTAGGAGAAGCTCATCACTTAGAATGTAATAATTCAATGCCAGTTCTCTAAGGCCTTGACAATGGTCAGCTACACAAAGGATTCCTGCAGGAAAGGGGGGATAAAGTCTTAAGAACAAAGAATCATATTGATACTAACATGACATCTTATAAATTTAAATTTGATATTAGTCATTCATTATTTGCTCAGGTATCTAATGATTTCTGAGAAGATGGATGAGACAGACATACATACATAAAATACTCTTGGGAGAAGCAATTTAAACTATATCTACCTTGCAAATTAAAAATTCTTTTGAAAAAAGATTCCTTTAATAAATCGTGTTTCATAAGCATGCAGTTTTCAATATGAAATTGCTCTGTTACTATTATTATAACAACAAG
The DNA here is from genome assembly GCF_040802235.1 of Manis javanica. Classification (NCBI taxonomy): domain Eukaryota; kingdom Metazoa; phylum Chordata; class Mammalia; order Pholidota; family Manidae; genus Manis; species Manis javanica. The sequence goes on along the minus strand of NC_133169.1, from coordinate 83,548,332 downwards.
CATCATACAAGCTTAAAATGTATAACCTACCATCAGATGAAACATGAGGACAGCTACTCATTTTTAGAAGTCTTAGCGTGTCACTATTATTGGATACAAGAATCTTCAATGAAGGATCATCCATTGGTGTGTCTTCAATTTTGACGGAAGATTTTGAGTTGACAAAAACAAGTGTAAGTGCTGACACAAAATGAGACTTGCACAGCAATAAGAAAAAAAATTATGAAAACATTATTTAAGAATCCACAGCTTCAATAAATTCATTAAAACTATATCAATATATGCTAACAATAACATAGTAAAGCATTCAACATACTACTGTTTTTTACAGTACCATTAGTCAGTAGAAGACATTTTTATAACAAAGTATACTTTTATACTTTCATAATTGATAAATGGAATGGTGAGAAAGGAAGACATTTCAAAGATTTCATATCTTTGAATTATGATTTTAACATATCTTCTAATTATTTTTAATCTTAATGATTTGCTTTTTAATATTAAAGGGATAGAATTCTATTATTTCCTAGAACAGGGGTTGGTAAATTATGGTCTGGAAGCCCAAATCCAGCCTATAGTCTATTATTATATGTTAAGATGGAGTTAAGAATGGCTTTTACATTTTTAAATGGTTGAAAAAAAATTTAAAGAGTAGTATTTTTGTGATATGTGAGAATTATATGAAACTCTTTCAAGTGTCCATAATTAAACTTGAATTGGAACACAACCAAGCTCCTTCATTTTCATATTGTCTGTCTGCTTTCATACTACAACACTAAAGTTGAGTACTTGCAGGAGAATCACAGCCCATAAAGCCTAAAATATTTACCATCTGGACCTTTTCAACCCAGGCCATTGAAGAAACAGAATCTTTATCTGTTCCATTCAGTGCTGTATTTCCAGCACCTAAAATAGTATCTGGCACACAGTAGGAGGTCAGCAAATATTTGTTGATGAACAGACAAGTAATAAATGATGACATATTTTTCAATGACATGTTTTTTGCCAGCAAATTATCTGAAGATAAGTTTTGAAAACTATGTTTGAAGATTGACCAACTAAAGCTTATTTAGTTTGACCCTAGAATGGGTACAATTTCACAAGTTTTCAGATCCAGCATTTTTTTGTCAACAGAGAAAAAGTTGGATCCATGCATGATCATTTTTTCTTTTTCAAAATCAATTTGAATTCTACCAATGGGTCTTACCATCCCTATCAGAATGACCAAACTTGCTATAAATCTAAATTCACTTCTAAGAAAATGTACTGCTTTATATTCATTGTAAACTGATTCACACAAAATTTTAAACAGTGAACTACTAGAATTTTTTCCTAAATTTCATGGTGCCAAAATTATTTGAAAAATATAAACATATCACTCTTTTTCCTTATGAAATATAAGGTTTATTTTCCCTTTAATCAACTCTCAATGGACTCTTTTAGTCCTGAAGGACACATTTAAGCATTAGAGTACATATTTAACTATAGTAACAATGTAATAATTTAGCACCTTTTATGCCTAGCAAAATTCTGTACTTCCATTTTATTTTTCCTCAATTTAAAATTGAAAAAACAGGCTCAGAGATATCCACAACTCTTGCCAGACACAGAACTCATTTTACTGTGGAGACAGAGCTTAAAATGAAACCTGCTAACTGCTGGTGGTGTCTCACTCTGGTGACCGCATCAGCTAACCTGCAATCTGGCCCTGAAAGCTGATGTGCAATATTCAAGGCAGCTTAGAATATAAGAATTTCAGGCTAACCTGATTCCGTCATTCATAAAGAAGGAAATAACGATTTAGAAGTAGTAGGTTTTCATCTATTATTTGTATTACTCTACTACCCAAATGACCCATTTTTTTTCCAGCATATCTCTTAAAAAAGATAAACAGGCTAGCAGAAATGCTTCCTAAAAGAGAGCCATGACCTAGTTGATGAGAGAGAAGACGCTCCTTTTCCTCTATCATTTTCTACAGAAAGGTCTCTACTAGCCAGTTTTAGTGACAACCATAATCTAGTGTTTATTATATTTCAGGTACTACTCTAACTCTGCAGTTATAAAGGTAAATATACAAGATAAAACCCCTGCTTCCAAGGAGCTTATGTTCTGGTCTGGGAAGAAAAGAATAAACATGTTAAATAAATAAGGTAGTTTCAAGTACTAATGAGTGATATAAAGAAAGTATTGTTATATAGTAGAAAGTAACTGGAGGAGGTGGTGCTATTTAAGCAAAAATAGTCAAGGAAGCCCTGTCTAAGGGGATGGCATTCAAGTTGAAGCAGTGAAGAGAAGACAGTTACTAGTTTCTGCAGCAGAGACTGCTGGTTGCGCTTACCCTTTCTTCTTTGGTAGTCTAGCCCCAGTGTTTAGCTGGGCACATCACCACCCCATTAAAAGACTTTTTCCTAGTCTTGCGGGAATCTGGTGTGGCCACCAAGCTAAGCTCTGACGAATGAGACAGAAACAGAAGCATTAGGTGGTGCTTAGGGTTAGTCTCCCTGAAAAGGGGAGGGCATACCCTTCTTCATCCGCTTCTTACATCCAGCTGGCCAGATCAGGATGTGGCGGCTGGGGCTCAGAAAGCCATCTTGCACAACGAAGATGAAGAAAACACCTTGGAGAAAATGGAGTGTCTGGAAGGAGCTTGGGTTCCTAACAACTTTATACCAGCTATGGTCTGCCTCATGTGTGCATTACTTTAATGTAAGAGAAGTAAGCTTCAATCATGTTTTTTAAGCCACTATTTTGGAATTTCGATTACATAGATACAAACATAATCCAAACTAGTACATTTCATTTAGTTAAATATTACATTGTTCCACCTCCAATGGAAAGGCTATAGAATTACATGAAAAACATTCACTTTTGGCCCTACACACTCTATATTCAAAGAAACTAATAAGTAAACTGAGACACTTCAAAATCCTACATATAACATCTACATTTTATATTAATGACATCTACTGTGGAATGAAACCATGCATAAGCTATTTCAGCAAAAAGTAAGTGCTAGTCAACAGAAAACTGCTTTAAATAATTCTTAGAATACAAGTAGGAGTTTGTTTTTTGTTTAGGAAAAGAACCCTTTTGTGTAATTTGCCAATATTTAAGAATTTTAGTATATCTCACGAAAAAGCCTAGTGTCTTTACCTTGGACAGATTCATAAAACTTTGCTTCGTCGTTGAAATCAAGCCCAAAGTCCGGATAGAACAATTTACCAGCTGAGAAAGTATATCACAGGCTGTTTCTGCTGATTCAGTACTACTATCAACCTATAAAGACCATTTTAATCTTAATTTCCTGAAGGTAACTTACCAGAAAGTTACTGGCAGTATAATGATTTATAGAATTGTAAACTGTATTTATCCCTTCAAGCTATAAAACAAATTAGCATTTTCTCCTTTATACAAAATGTCTGAGATAAAACGTGAGGAGAGATGATGACAAGTAACTAAGTGCTCCCTACTTACAAACCCTTGACAATTATTTGAATTTTAATAATAGCACCAAATGAAGGAAAGTGAAGTGTAAATTATATGATTATATATAGCGCAAGTTCTACATCTTAATCTATGCAAATACTTACAAATCTGGATAAAAATTCTGCAAAATTCAAGGACTGCTTCAATATAAGGATCTAGATATAAAAAAATGTGTTCACAATGTATGTCGCTGTTTCTATTTAATGCTTATTTTCCTCACCTTAAAGCTGACATACTGGAGATGGGCAGCATGCTTTTCAATGATCTGCTGAATGAGACTGGGATGAGTGGACTTAAAATACGAAGTAGCTGACGGGTTCAGTTCGAATTCAAACTTTCTCCAAAGGTCAGGAATAGGAAAAACTTCATTCCATCTCTTACATACAGAAGATGCCCGGGCCCGATCTACTAAAGGAAGATACTGGAAAATGCATAATGCTACATGTGAGGGAAACTCCCCCAGTCTAGAACAGGGGACGTCTGAGTCTGGTTGAGAGAAGAATAGAATCCAAGCCATGAAGCTGGTGAAGGCTGGACAGTTTTATCCACGAGAGATAAATTGCTCCTCTTCATTCTATAAACATTAAAAAAGGTGAAGTGAAAAGTTTCCCCATGTTTCCATCATATATTTGTGCTCTAATTGTAAACAAAGACATTAGAAAATAAAAAACAGTTTAATACAATTTTAATAGTAGTCTTCCACTTTCATGCATGACAGGCACTGCTACGGGCTAGGGAAACAGAGATGAAGAAGAGGGAGCCTGTTCTCGAAGAACCATGGCCAAATGGTGAGATACTGACATAAATGTCACTGAGACTGGGACAGCTGCATTGGAAGAATAAGGTAACGGCATGTGACTTGAGTTCGTGAGTGGGAGGGAATGGCTGGGGAGGCTTCCAGCAGAAAATGGCCCAGGAAGGAGTGAGTCTATGTAGCCAGTTTATTCCACGTCAGCTATTGTGTTTTCACTGTCTCCTACAGAGAAGACACATCACACTGCAATTGTGCTAAAAACTTTTGAAGAGTATGGGAGACAGTAAATCATAATTAAGAGCATAGGCTGGATAAGCCCCAGCTGGGCCATTCACTAACCATGTGATCTTGTTCAAGCACATTCATTTGAGCCTCAGTTTCCTCATCTGAAAAGCAGGGAGCACAGCAGTACCTCTCTCATAAGGTTGTTGTAGGGGTTCAAGTACCTTAAGTGCGAGCACACAGTAAGTGCTCAACAAATGTGGCAGTGGTTGTTATACTAAATTGTCCAATGCATTTTTCTCAACTAATTTCATTACTTAAGTCGAAGTACAATTCTAACAAAAAGTCAAATAATCTGTGACGATTTTCAGATGGCACCCAGGGCACAGGAGCTCTAGAGAAGCTGGACATGGCAGACAGCGTCTGTGTAAGCAATATACCTGACCCTCACCAGCCAAGGAAAAAGAGCAAAGGAATAAGCATTCTTACCCAACAAAAAGAAATGATGAATCTCCAGGTATTAGTCAACTTGAGATACAACCAAATTCCAACAAATTTCCGGTCCAGCTATAACCAAGTATATAGGGTTACCTTGTCATGTATTTTATGTAAGAATCCAAAGTATTTTTAAGTATACAATTATTTGAGAGGCAAAATAATGGTAAGAGTGGTTCTGAACTTCAACTTGGACTACTTAGCCCTCTCTTCAACCTTCAATGTTAGAAATGTATCTACAGAAGATTCAGTGTCATAATTGAAACATGCCCTTCAAATCTAATGTAATATTTATTTAATAATTTATTTAATATGTACACATTTCTGTCTTGTGAGTCACTCTAATTTGAAACATTTCTTAACCACAACATATTTGAGTTGGAACCCAGAATAAGGACTGACCTAAACAGTCACTGAACAAAATGAAAGATTGTATTTAAAGTTTGGAAAACAAAAATGGAGAACAAAAATCACTGCAAGGCTGTATCTCAAGCATATCTCAAGCTTCAAAAGATCCACTACAATTTTAGTCTGATTCAACCAGTTACATGCATACCTGAGCGTAAGTCCAGCAATACAATATAGACTGTATGAAGCTGCTGACATCAGTAATTCAAACATCTTCAAAATATGTTATTTTCAAAGGGCCCAAGTAAGGTAGGGGAATGAATACTAGATCCTGAACTCTGATGTAGAGCACATTTATTCACATTTTGCTTTTAAGTGTTTTGTTTAGTAGCCTACAGAATGGATAATTAAAATTTCTAAATTATTACAAAAAAAGTTACCCCTAATATAATTCCTCACTAGAAAAGGAGTGAAGCCAAAAATAAAGCAATGATTCCATTCAAATGGCAGGTTAGGAAACTGCCTTGTAGTTCTAAACAAAGGAACTGTGCTATATATTACATCTGACTGTATGTGACATAAACTGATTTTAAAACTGTTTAGTAAAAAATTAAAATGCCAATCACTGATAGAATCACCATAACCAACAAATATGTGAATATCAATAACCCTATTAAAAACAACATTTTAATATTTTTCTATGTGTGCATTAACTTTCAGAGCATAAAACTCATCTACAAATCATAATTTTATATAATTTCATAGCCATGAACATCAGTAAAATATACTTTAGAATGCAAGTCAAACTGACCTTTACTAGCTTGAAAACCTTGATATGTAAAAATTCTAACCTAAACAAATATGATCATTTAAAATAATTGATCATTTCTTCTTCAAACTATCAATTTTCTTACCTAAATATGGCTTCCAAATTATAGTTCACTCTCAACAAATGAAAAAACTGCTGCCATGGGATACTCATCAACATCCACTGATTTCACTTCCAAGCTTGGCAAAATACCACAAAAACACATTCATCAGAATGTGTAAATAAAACCCAATAATTTTTATACTTAGGATACTTACAAATCATTGTATTACACTGTTGTGTTTTATCAGAAAATTACTGATTCCCCAACTATTTTTCTACTCAGAAGGAAACCTGTCCATTAAAAGAACAAAAACAAAAAATAACAACATAACCTGGTTAGTGAAAATATTGTAACTTGCCAGAAATTACATTTGAAGTTCTACTAAGATAGAAAACTGTAGCTCTAACAGTCAAAGAGCTCTGAAAATTCACATTTTAATGAACATGTATGGAGAAATATTACAAAAACTTAAGGTAGTCCATGATTACACTTGGTTTGTAGGCTGTATTATTAACCTTTTAGTTTCAATTTTAACAGTGCATAACACCACTACAGTTATAATAAGCAGACATATAACTTACATTATTTATCATTCCCATATGAACATAGTTTGTTTGACTAGTCTGTTAACAGAATATATGCCTTTGTGGTTTAAAATCTTTAATTTATAGTGATGGATGTAACTGATTCATTCATATTCTCTTTGAGGTTCAACCAATTTTAGGCACAGTGACTTGTCCGTTAGGAGCAGTCTATGGACGTGGAACAAAATAGTAATAGGTCTACACGAGGATAAAACTCACTGCCTCAGCATCATGATTAAATGTAAAATAAATATATAAATTCATTCTACTATTGTAAGTCATTTTCAACTACACAGAGGAGGTGGAGAAGGCAACCTATTAATCCACTAAAAACTTCTCTTAAACCTCTACGGCCTGCCAACTGCCAGCTCTCATTTTCTCCGAATCCTGTTCCTAAATTAGAGCTTTGGAGGATAGACAGGGAGAATGTATTTGAGCTCACTACCAACAACTTGATTTTCCCACTGCGACTTGTTGTTATTCAAACCACTATTTCACAAACAATGGCAAGGCTGGGGTTCCTCACTTTACATTCCACAACAGAAGTCCGTCAAAAGGAGCTATCAGGCACACTTTCAGAGGAACATCACAAATAAGAGAAAGACAAATCAAACGACTTCTACTCCTCTCATCAGATAACACACAATTTTATTTACTATAGCAACTTCTCTGCTGAATTATCAATATGACTAATTCTGTGTTTGCAGGCTATTTGTTACGTCAGAGAATACTGCAGTGATCTGGTAAAGATCTGTAAATAGGCAATCACCAAGACCTGTGTAAGAAGATGGTGAGCAAGTACCTATTTCAGATTCAGTTGCTAGTCTTCAGGATCAGAGGAATTACTTCCTTGGTAATTATGGAATTTTGAGGGACAGCAGAAGACAAAACTAGAACATAGGACCCCATCAAATGGTAAGCCATACCTCCAAAAAGGGATGCTGAGCAAGCTTGACAATTATGTTGAGCACAATTCTAGAGTCCTGAACAGGTACGCACTTGGCAAACAATGTAATGATGACTCAAAAGTCCATTTAGTGGTTTCACCAACCACTCTAACCAATTTCCTTTTTTGGTATGTTTACTAATTTGGTGGATCAGGTGACCATGTGAATTGGATCCTCTAAAAGTATTTAAGAAATCTACAACAGTATTCCTGAAGAAAAGATGATCAAAAAAAGACAGATGAAAGACTGAACACTGAAAGTCAATCTGGTGACAGTAGTGGAAGCAACTATGTTCTGGACCATCACTGGATTCTTCCAGATTGAATATACAGAAAGTGCTTTGAAAAGCTTCAAGTTTCAATTGTCACAACACTAGAAATACTGTGTAAATACCACAGGTAACAGAATAAAGATTCAAAACTATCTAAAAGACTGGACAAATTTGTTGGAAGCAACAAGATGAAAATGAACAGAAATAATTACCAAATGCGCTTTATTTAAGCTACTTTCTAAAACAGCACACTGAAAAATCAGATCGCTGTTACCACAGGCAGATGGCCTCTGCTGAGTCTGAAATTCCAGTCTTTGGTACAATGGCAAGGTGTGGCTTAGACAGAAAGCTGAGGATTTGCTCCAAAAGACAGCTTTAAAACACATAGCTTTCTAATAAAAGAGCCAATTACACCAAGGGAAATATTTCTTCCCACTAACTATAACCCAAGCAGAGATCAAAACAGTTATTTTACGGATGTTGTAAAAAATATTTATGTTCTTTGCAGCCCACGGGACCTCTAAGGTGCCTTCTAAATCTAAAAGCTATAATTTTTAAAAATATGAAACTCAATTTACAGTTCCATCAAGATTTCAAGAGGACAAAAGATAAGTATTTATATCACACAAATCTTTCCTAACGCAGCAAATGCAGCTTTTTCGTGTTCATATTTTATCCGTGATTTAGCAATTTTCTACACTCTCAAAAGTCTCTCTGTGCTATTAAGATATCTTTACTTGAAAAAATAAAACATTTCATTTTAGAATAGGTATGTTTGCTTTCAATAACATGAAAACTTAAGTTTTCAAAGTACATGCAGATTCAAAACACCTTCTGGGATGCAAGGAGAGGGTTACACGGAACTTGAATTGGGCAATTGGTCAAAAATCCCTAAGTGAAGGGGGAAAGGAGGCTTCGGGCAGCTGCTTCCCTCTCGCCCTCTCCGCCTCGCCCACCTGACTGGCACAGGAGGGGAGCGGGGCGCCCAGCCAGGTCCTCTCCGAGGCGGCCTTCTGCGACGGGAAGAGGCCCATCTTGGTGGTGCGCACATCAAGGGATGTAACAGTCAATACAAAGGATTCAAGGAAGCATTCAGCAACATTTCTAAGAGAAAATTATAATGTATCCAACGTCGGATTTTGGGAAAAATTTTCTGCGCGTGTGTGTATTCCGAGGACAAGAGCGGCGCACCTTAAAGAGCATAGCTTCTTCCAACTCACTGCAAAGGTCTGGGTGTGCTTTTCTCTTGGACATTTCTCTGCGGCAGATATAACCCCCCCACGAGGTCCCCCCCGTGACCTACAGCACTTCGCAGCGGGGCCAAAGCGACGGCGGGCGGCCGTCGGCACGGCGTTTCCCGGGCTACACGCACCCCGCGGTCCTGGGGCGTGGAGACGCGTACAGCGCTAACAAGGCCCACCATCCGGAGTCAGGGGACCCGGGTCCCGGGCTGGGCCCTGCAGAAAAACCCGCGCGGCGCTAAAACCCGACAGACGGCGCACCCTCGGGGCAACTCCAGGGCCCGGGCCCGGGCCCGGGCGGGAGTGGGGCCGCTCCCCGTGGGGACCCCCGCGCGCCCGCCTCAGGCGGCCCACGGGTCGGGAGCGCCCCCAGCCCCAAATGCCAGGTCACGGCTCCCGGTCCGCGCCCACCACGGCGCCTCTCCGCCCCCGGGACACCGACACTCTGAGGCAGGGCCCGGGCGCCGCCAGTCGAGGCATGCTCCTCGGGACCACCGCACCCGCAGGCGGAAACGCTACCTTTAAACCCGCAAGCGCTGCGCCCGGCGGCGGCAGCAAGACACGCACCCCCGACGGCGCTCCGCGTGGCTGCGCCGGAACTGGTGGCGTCTGGCCGGGCGACCACCCCGGAGCCCGCCCGCATCCCCCAAGCCGCCCCGCCCCGGCCGCGCCCCCGGCCCCCTGGCCACGCCCCCAGGCCCCCACGCATGCGTCCAGCTCCGCTCTCCGCCGGAGGCCCGCGAGCGCCCGCGCCCGCGCCCACCGGCTCAGGGGTCCCGGGGCCGCCCTTTAGGCGGCGTGTGGGAGGGTTTCTGCTTTTTGGTCTTCAACAAATCTGTGTGCCCACCTGCGCCGTAAAACAGACGGCCGGCCAACCAAATGCCAGTGAATTTACAGCTCCAGTTTCTGGAACTTAACCTCCCGGAAAGTGCACCCCTTTATTGGTATACAAATACTTGAAAGGAAGGTTAAAATATCAAAAGTGATGACAGGTCACTGTTAAATATATGTATTTATACATATATACATACATATTGTATATGTACGCACACACACACATACACACACACCTGTGCCACAGCTCATTCCCTGGCATAACCATTGCAATAATTAATTGCGTAACTACAGGCCTTCAATGCATACAGAAAAATGTATACAATGAGAAGTAAGGATTTTATTACTTTTTTCTTATTCCTTAGTTTTTCAAAATCTGAGAGTATATGTAATGCTCTGGAATTTCTTTTTTGTTGATTATATCATGGACATAGTTCCATATTAACACACATAGTTCCTCCTCACAGTTTTTGTTTTTTTACAAACAGCTTTATACCAGTTGAGGTATAATTGACGAAATTAACTGTGCATACTTAAAGTGTACAATTTGATAAGTTTTGACACCCTTGAAACCATCGGTACAATCAGGATAATGAGCACGTGCCTATCTCCCAAATGTTTCCTTAGGCCCTTCTAATTGCTCCTTCAACTCCCCTCCCACCTGCTTTGTGACATGTAGTTTGTATTTTCTTGAAGTTTAACATAAATAAAATCATACAGTATGTACTATTTCTTTATCTAGCTATTTTCACTCAGCATAATTGTATGGGATTCATTCTGTTGTTGCATGTATCACAGTTGATGTCTTTTTATTGCTGAGTACTATTCCATTGTATGACTGTACCACATCTTTATCCATTTACCTGATAACAGACATTCTGGTTATTTGGGGCTATTATAAATAAAGCTGCTATGCACGTGATTGTACACATCTTTATGTGGACATATATCTTCATTTCTCTTGGGTAAATACCTAGGAGTGGAATGGCTCCTTGTATTATATAATAGATATATGTGTACCTTCTAAAAAGGACTGCCAATGTGTTTTCCAAAAAGGCCAGTGTACATTCCCACCAGCAGTGCGTTAGAGCTCCATTTTCTCCACATCTTCACCTACAATTTTTAATCTAAATGGTGTCTGGGGATATCTCAATGCAGTTTTAATTTACATTTCCCTAATGAATAATGCCGAGCATTTTTTCATGTACATGTTTACCATCTATCCATCTTCTTCAGTGAGGTGTCTATTCAAATCTTTTGCCTAAAATTTTAATTGGTTGTTTGTATTCTCATTATTGATTTCGGAAAATTCTATATATTCTAGATATAAATCCTCTATCCAATATATGACTTGTAGCTTTTTCCCAGTCTATGGCTTATCTTTCTACTCTCCTTTGAAGAGCAGAAGTTTTCGTTTTGATAAAGTTCAATTTATCACTTTGTTCTTTTATGGATCATTATGTCAAATCAAAGACATATTCGCTGAAGTCAACTTCACAAAGGTTTTCTCCTATGTGGTTTATAATTTTAGATTTTACATTTAGGCATATGACTCATTTGAGTTAACTTTTGTGTAGGTGCAAGGTATGAACCAAAGTTCACTTTTTTGTATATGCATACCCAATTATCCCATCACTAGCTTTTGAAGAGACTATTATCTTTCTCCACTGCATTGCCTTTGCACCTCTGGAAAATCAATTGTTTATGTCTATTTTTAGATTCTCTATTCTGTTTAATTGATATAGTTGCCCATCTCAATGCCATTATCACACTGTCTTGATTTCTGTAACTTTATAATAATTATTGGCATTAGGTAATTTTAGACATTCAACTTGTTCTTTTTAAAGTTCTTTTGGCTATTCTATATGCTTTGCCTTTCCATATGAATTTTAGAACCATCTTGTCAATATCTATAAAAAAATCTAGCTGATATTTTGCTAGAGATTGCTTTGAACATAGAGATGAATTTGGGAAGAACTGACATCTTAAAAACATTGAGTCTTCAAACCCATGAGCACAATATATCTCTTCATTTATTTAGATCTTCTTTAATTTTGCATAGTAATGTTTGTAGTTTTCATACAGGTGTTGCAAGTATTTTGTCAGGCATATCCATAGATGTTCTTAGATTTTCTTTAATGCTATTGTAAATAGTATTGTTTTTAAATTTTAATTTCTAATTTTTTGTTGCCAGTACATAGGAATACAATTAATTTTTGTATATTAATTTTATATCTTGCAACTTTGCTAAAATCACTTATTAGTTCTAGGAGCTCCCATTGGAATCTGGTACATTCCATTGGATTTTCTATGTAAACAATCATGTTGTGTGTGCATAAGACAGTTTTACTTCTTCCTTTCCAGTATAAATGCTTTTTATTTCTTTTCCTTGCCTAATTGTACCCACAATACAATGTTGAATAATAGTGGTAAGATCAGATAATTCTTGGCTTGTTCCTGACCTTAGGGGGAAAGCATTCAGTCTTTAACCATCTAACCTATAGGCTTCTCATAGATAACCCTTCAGGCTAAGGAAGTTCCCTTCTTCTATTCCTACTTTGTTGAAAGCTTTTTTAAAAAAATGAATAGTGGATGTTAGATTTTGTCAAGTGCTTTTTCTGTATCTATTTAGATGGCCTTCTGGTTCAAATGATGAATTACATATTGTTTTTCAAATATTAAGCCAACCTTGCATTCCTAGGATAAATGTCATTTGTTTATAATTCATTATCTTTTTATCTATTGTTAAATTCAATTTGCTAAACTTTGTTCAGAATTTCTACATCTGTGTTCATGGAGGATATTGGCTTGTAATTTTCTTTTCTTATAATATCCTTGTCAGATTTCTATATCAAATAATACTGGCTTCATAGAAAAGTTACGAAGTACTTCCTCCTCCAGTATATTCTAGAAGAGTTTGTGTAAAAATGATATTATTTATTCATTAAATATTTGGTAGAGTTTACCCATGAACCCATCTGAGCCTGGAGCTTGTCTAGTGGGAAGGTATTTAATCTATAATTCAATTACTTTAGTAGATATAGGACTACTCAGGTCTGTTTTTTTTTTTAACAAGCTTTGAGAGTTTTGTCTTTCACGAAATGTATCCATTTCATCTAAGTTAAATTGATTGACATAATAGAGTTCATAACATTCTGTTATTATCCTTTTAATTTCTGTACTATTTGTAATGATGTCACCTCTCTTATGCCTGATATTAGTAATATTTGTCTACACTCTTTTTTACTGATCAGTCTGACTAAAGGATTATCAATTTTATTGATCTTCTCCAAGAACCAACTTATGGTTTCATTGATTTTCTGAATTGCTTTGTCTCTTTTATATTTCATTGATTTCTGCTCTGATCTTTATTTCCTTTTGTTTACTTTGGGTTTAACTTGATAATCTTTTTCTAGATTCTCAAAGTGGAAGCAGAGGTCATTGATTTGAGACCTTTCTTCTATTCTGATATAGATATTCCCCTAAGTACTTGCTTTAGTGGCACTATTATATATTTTCCTATAAATATTATATGTTTATTAGGAGAATATTATATATATTCTACTACAGATATTCCCCTAAGTACTGCTTTAGTGGCACACCACTGACACCTAAATTCAGGGAGAGTTTATCTACTAAATTCATCTTGAATTCCCTTTACTGTACAGCAGTCTAAAAATTATCTCAGGGCAGTAAAGTTGGGGAGCTCATAGGGTCTCTGATATTTTGTGTTTTGAAAGCTGTTGTTTCATATATTTTGTCCTTCGGGGGGAGGGGTATTTCTACAGAGGGTAAATACAGTCTCTAGTTCTGTCTTGGTTAGAATGAGAGGTCTCCTCTTCATACTTTGTTATGTCTGAATGAGAAATTCCATTTATATGGAAACATCACAATTCCTTTAACTATTATTCTATTGCTGGACATTTAGTTTTTACTGTTATGAAGTATGCTGTGATGATCATTTATTTTGGTGTACCTCTGTTCATATTATTGAAGAATATTCCTAGAAATGGAATTGCTGGTTCAAATACTTTAATTTTGATAGATATGGCAATATCTAAAATAATATTGATCAGATAACTGTGCACAGAATCAGGGCAATAATAATTTCTTTAAAAACAGCATTTCTTGTATAGTGGTTTTTCAGGGAGTGTCACTGTCATGCTTTAAGCAAATAGTGATTCTGGTTGTTGGAATCAGCGTAATCTAGGTTATGCTGCAGTAACAAACAAGTGCAAAGTGCAGTGATTTAACACAACAAAGGTTTATTTCTCAATCATATTACATTCTCTCACAATTTACCTGGGAGCTTTGGTCCCTGTTGTCTTCATTCTGGGACCAAGAATGATAGACCAGTTACTATCTAGAAAATTGTTAGTCTGAGACAGAGGGAAAGAGGGGATGGGAGGAATATATTATTGCATTTTATGCTTCTAACGACATGTCAATTTCATTCTCCTTTCACTGACTAAAACTAGTCAAAATGGTCATATCTAACTCTAAGTAGGTGAGATGATACAATCCTATCACATGTCTGAAGGAAGAAACCTGGAAAGTTTGAAACAGCCATAATGACTGTCACATAAATAAAATTATGTGATGGAAATCTCACCAAGAATATTTTCAAGCATAAAAATGTGTCTCAACTTTTTGTGGTTACAAAATTCAGAGATAGAGAGAGTCCCCAAGACTGCAGTCACTTCATATACTAACTGCAGATATCAGAGATCCTGAAGACTATCCTGCTTCTGATACCACTTATATGTTTGGGGGTTGCCAAGACCACCCCCAGATTGTTAATTCACTATAGGATTCACGGAATTCATTGAAAGCTGTTATACTCATGGTTATAACTTATTACAATGAAAGGATGCAGATTAAAGTCCTCCAAGGCAAGAGATGCCTGGGACAGAATCTAGGAGAGTTCCACATTTGAGCTACCAGTGTCCTATCCTAGTGGAGTCCTGGACAATAGTGTATGACAATATGCATGCAGTATTGTCAACCAGGGAAACTCACCCAAGCTTTGGTGTCCAGAGTTTTAATTGGTGCTTGGTCACAAAGACATGATTGACTGCCTGTGTGGTTGATCTGTAGTCTCTGCCCTTCCAGAGGTTGAGATGATACCACATGGCCCAAAGCCTTCACCACAAATCATGTCGTTAGTCTTTTTGGTGTGGCCCAAATTCCCATAAACAAAGACACTCTTACCAGGCAGAACGTTCCAAGGACTTAGTGATCACATCAAAGACCAGACCTGTCTTTGGGCAAGGATAATTCTTTACTACACAGGGATTAAATCATATTTGATTCAACCTCATTTCAGAACTCTACAATGAAACTGTCTATGTATCCTATTGGAAAGAAAAATACGTTTGCATTTTTCTAAAAATACAATTGTATTAGCCATATTTGCTACCTAATAAAAAGTATTTTTTGGCAGTGTGATAGGAAAAAACAATGCCATATGTGACTTAATGTATTAACTGCCCACTTCCCAAAGAAATATTTAGGTACATTTCCCACTTTTTCCTCTTGCACATTGCCTAACACATTACCTAAATAAAAAGACTCTCTAACATTTCCTTTGTTGTAGTGTGTCCCAATTGAACTTTACAATAAATTTGATTATGCTTTGAAGAACTATCCTGTCTTCCTTTTAAGAATTTTTTAGTATTTAAAAAGATATGTAATTTCTTTTCTAAATAAGTTAAGATTATTTGCCTCTTAAGAGATTTTTGAGATTCAGCTTTCACTTCATATTTCTTTAGGTTAAGTTTCTCCATATGGAGACCCCAAAAAGAGGGCAATTATGAAATAAGCATTTCTAAATGGGTCAGGGTTAGTCATCACTGACAACACTGACTCAAATCCATTACCCTATTTTGAAGAATGAATAAAATCAAGGGGATTGTGTGGAGCTCACGATTTCATTAACACTGTGATCTATCTGTGGGATGCTCAAAATTTCATTAACACCATGTTCTATCTGGTATAAGGAAACCTTGTTTTACCACGTCATGGATCTGAACTTATCATTTCTTAAAACAGAGAAGAGAAATGATTTTTAACCTGTTCCTATTCACTAATGTTTGTCTAATAAAGCATTTACAATACAAAGTTTTAAAAATAAAATGGAACATTGAATTACGTTTTCCAGCTTTGTAGATTACCTGGTTTTAAAAGCTGTAACTCAAACACAATTGTATGTAAACATGCTTTACAACGAAGCAAATTTATTGCCATGTTTACATATTTCATAGAAAAATGCTTTGTGAATCTAGAGATAATTTTCTGCAGTCATTTTATTTGTGAAAGGCAAAATCTGTATATTAATTTGATTGTCAGTATAAATCTGGGTCATTGAGAGAAACAGGGTCAGTCATTCCAAATAATTTTTAAGAAGTAGGTCATGTTTTAAAGCTGTCTGGTGACCTGCCATTTTTAATGGCATTTCAAAAAGCAGTCATTAGCAAAAATGAAAAGGTCTTAGTTTTTTGAACTAAGGAAAATTTTAACACAAATATTTTTCTTAAAAAGAACATTAAACTCTCTCAAGGTACTAAACCGAAATTTCCTTGTTTATGGCAAGCTTCCTGTGTTAACTCAAAATTTTTTAAAAATAACGTATCTACATTGAAAATTAAGTACACAGTAGTTTAATTTGACTTACTGATTTAGAAAGAAAATGATCTCAAGTGGGCTTTTGAAAAATGATTGTTATTCACTAACATAAGGAATATACTATATTGCCAGTCAATTACAGTGAGATCATAAAGTAGATAATTATTAAGGAAATAGAAAAAATACTATAATATTTAATGAAAGCAATATTTAAAATGCCACAGCACAGCAAAAGACTGCCAGCAAACACACCAAATACCCAAGCAGAAATAGGGTAGCTCTTTCTTACCAAGTTATTAAGGAGACACTAAAAAAATAGGCTCACAAATCTGAACAATATTTGCCAATTAATGATGATGGTAACCAACCCAGGACATAACAGCGCAAAAGAACAAACTGAGCCACAACTCATGTGTACAACACAGGTAGGTGCTCACAACAATAATATTCACTATTGCTCACATTGCTGCTGAACACACATACACCTACCACTCTTAGATAGCGGTGTTTATTAAAGCTATTGCAACAGTAAAAATTATAACAGAGCACAGCATGTCTGATTTTTTACTTTTCCCTATATGGACTCCCATTGTTGACTAAAATGCAAAAGCTCAACATTTATAGAGTTACGTCTTCAAGTTTTTCATATGAATATTCTTATTTGCGCTTTATAAAAATGGAGTGTCATATGCGAAGCACGTGCAAATAAACATCTAAGTGAAACCACTTTCCTGGCCACATACATATCCAGCACTTGGCATGGTGTGGGCTCCCAGATGAACTTTGAGGATAAGCCCAATCATGAGGATGCACAAAACTTTGGGTTTAGGGGGAATGATTTTCTTCCAAGAGGGAACAGATCTCAAGTGTGAAAGCTGGAGCTACTTTCTACCCACAGTGATGATTTACAGCATATGTATTCAGTTTGGGTTAAAAATCATAGTAAAAGAGTGTATTTTAGATCCCCAAATCCTTGCTGAGCATCTTGCCTTTATATTTTAATAAAAGACATTTTCTCATCAGAAAAAAAAATTTTTTACTCACTTTCCTTTATCAACATCGATTTCACCTTCTTGAAGAAACTTTTCAGATCTTTGAAAGGAAATCAAGACAAACTCACTATTGAATGAAGCCTGTTTCATTAAGAGCAAATTACTGTTGAGTCATATCCTGAAAGTGAGTTGTTACTTTTAGCAGGATAATTACACAGGTGCTTCACAAGAGAACCCAGTCACTTATTATATTGATATATTTCCCTTTGGAACAGAGTTTTCATTTTCAATCCAGGAAAGTTCACTAATATTAAACTTGTAGCATGACATTTATAGGTTACCTTTAGCAGGTGGTGGTGATGATTCACACCCACTTCATTGGCTCCGAAGTATAATTTAGTTGCATTTCCTTGAATTAACTACCTAGAAAATTGTGCTAGAAACATTAATCACAGCATTTCTGGTACAACATTACTAGCATTCCTAGCACTTTTACTATTTGTTCCCAGTGTAGAGTTAGAACATTATCCAACCATGCAAGGTAATGGATTTGGACAAAATGTCCTTTTCACAAACTCTGATTCCCCTATATTCTGAAAGTTGTATAAAATGTATTTCAAATAGCCTAAATTTAATTTATATATTTTTTGCTATTATTCCATAGAAATATCTTGAAAATTATGACTATACTCCTGAATTATGCAGAAAAATATCCCCAAGTAGTTTTAAAATCAAATGCCTCAAATTTTAAAGTTCATTGTGCAGCCTCTTGTAAAGTAGGAAAAATAAAGGGAGGGCATCCCCAGTTAGACCTTCTCTGGCTGGATGACATCCTATCATCCTTATCTTTTGGTTTCTGAGTCCCAGCCCAAGTCACAGACATTTTTCTAGACATAGGACAATAACATACAATGAGTGTTTGAGTGCACTATTTAACTATCTTCTATTTCATGGTGAAAGACTATGAATTCCACTATAGTTTTTCCCAGGTGCTCAGCCACTCTTCTCCTTGGCTGGCTCCCCATTCTCTCAACCTCTCAACCTTAGGGTGCCCAGAGCTCAGTTCTAGGAGCATTTCTTTCTAGCTACATTGATTCTCTTGGTGATGGCCTCCCTTCTCATGGCTTTAAGCTCAATCTATATGTTATTGACTCCCAAATCTGTATCACCAGTCCTGACCTCTGTTGAACTCCAGACTTTATACCCAATTACCTGTTTGACTTCCCTTGGATTTCCAACCGTCATCTCAAACAAATGTCGAAAGTGACTTCCAGATCTTGTTCCAAACCTGCTTCTCTGGCTGTTTTCCTCTCGGTAAATAGTAATACCATGTTTTCAGTTGCTTAGGCCCCAAACTCTGGAATCATTTTGACTCCTCTATTTTCTTTCATATTCTGCATATAGTCTGCAAGCAAATCCTCTCAGCTCCACCTTCAGAACCCACCCATAATCTGAATGCTTGTCACCATCCCAATGAGCAGCACCATCATCTCTTACCTGGAGTGTGCAGTGGCCTCCCAACTGGCCTCCCTGCCTCCTCTCTTCCTCCTGCAACACAATCTTAATGCAGTAGTCAGGGTAGTCCTGTTAGAATGAAAGTACATGTCACTCTTCCGCTAGAAACCCTCCAGTGGTGTCTGTGACCTCAGAGTAAAGACCAATCTGTAAGGACCTATAGAAGCTCACCTCACCCCACCTCTTTGACTTGATCTCCTAGCCCTCCCTCCCAGTTCTCGCTGCTCCAATCACAAGCGCCACTTCCTTCCGGTTCCTCAAACCCTCCAGGTGTTCTCCTGCCTTGGGGCCTTTGTACTCCTCTGTCTGCCTAGAATGTGCTTCCGTAGGTATGTACAAGACTCACCCACTCTTCTCCTTCAGGGCTTTACTCACATGCCCCCTGCTTTATTTTCTCCTTAACACTAATCACTACATAATATACAGTATGTTTTGCTTATATGTTGCTCCCATTAGAATGTAAGCTACAGGCAGGAAGGAATTTTTCTCTGTTTATTTCACTGTTATATCCTCACTGCTTAGAATAGTGCCTGGCATACAGTAGGTACTCAATGCATAATTGCAGAGGGGATGAGTAAATGAACGTCTTGTTATCTCACAAAATAGTTCTTGTGGACACAGGATGGATGGACAGATGGATGTGGATGGGTGGGTATGTGTGTAGGTAGAGCAAGCCTGTAGGTAAGCTGGTGTAACCTGTCACTACCCTGCCCCAACCCCTCCAGGGAAGGCAGTACAAGTACCAATACAGAATCACAGAAAGAAATCTTCCATCTTAGGCTAAGGACAGCATATAATCATTATACATTTTATGATTCTTAGAAAATAGATATTAAATAATACCTTTCATTTGAACATCTTAAAATGTGTTACCAAAAGAAAAAAGAGTACCGTAATTACCTATACTTATATATCAAGTAGCAGTAGAAGGCTTAATGGGTGCAAGATCTCCATGGCTTTTGACACCTTTGTTTTAGAACAGAGGATGTAAGATGAACCCAAGTAGTAGTTTGACATTTAAAATATGTCACTTAAGCCTTAGAAAGTCTATGAGTGCTTGGCTTATTAGCATAAGAAAAAAATGAAATGACTGGTAGACTACAAACAGAGTGCCATGGTGCCCTTGGGCCAGTCAGCCACCTCAGTTAACTTTACCTGGTTCTTCCTGTCCACATCAGCCTGTCATGGTTGAACAGATCAGCCAGGGAGGGTTCTGAGAAGGAAGTGGGGCTCACTTCTGGTGGTTAACCAAGTGTTTTCCTGAGGTCAAAGTGTGAGTGACACATGTGCTCTGGGTTGACCACACTTAACAATGAAAAGACAAGAGTTCTTTTTGAGACCCTGCAAAGTTGCTGAATGTCTCGAGTATGGCTCTGGTGCCCGGGTCTCACTGTGTGTCCCAGAGCGTTAAATCCCTTCTGCAGATGCTCTGGGCTCTCACTCTTCCATTCAAAACAAGTACACAGAAAAGCCTCCGATCACAACTTAAACAAGCTGTGTCTTCCAAGGTTGTTGTACATCTTTTTGGAGAGATCAAAGCCAGAAGCAAATGAATGGAGTGCTAGCATTGAAATTTCAGGATTCAGCAAGCCAGGTCCAGCCTCTGTGTTTAGGGGACAGGGCCTGGTCTGCCAATACCCTGGAGATAAAACTGAGTAGGACTCATAACCCCTGCGCCCAAGCACCTAACTTACTAAAGTCTGCCCTACATGTATCAAGTCCAAAAGAAACTATGAAAGGCCTTAAGACAGGCTTCTGGTGGGCCTTAGAAATCAGTTAGCCTAATTTATCATTTCATAGTTGCAGACATTGAGGTTTCAAAAAGTTACCTGCTGGCCTGTAAGCAGCTCAGGTCACATTCCATATCTTGTTTTTGTGCGTGCTTGGAAATGACTGACAACGTTTCTTGCAAAAGATCCTCTAATTCAGCATAGTCATTTTGAAAAACATTTTAGTCTGAAGCAATGATGTCTGGCTAAACTTGTCACCCAGGATGCTCTAAAAATGTACATGCTCTAGGAATACAGATTGTATAAATTAATAAGGAAGTTTTTAAGTTGGGCCCAGGAGGAAATAACTTGTCATTTGTCTTTAATATAGAGTAGCCCCATGTCCACAGTTACTAGGTGGTATATTAATATTATCTGCTTGACCAAGGAGAAAACATGGTGGTGTGGAAAGAACATGGGCCAGGAGAAGGTAAATATGAGTTTTAGTCCAGATTCACACAATCTAGTCACTTTGGGAAAACACTTTCTCTTTTTGATAAATAAAAACACTCCCATTAAATAACCAGACTTATTATCATCCACTAAGACAGGGAGGAGAGAAGAGCAAAGAAAATGGGCAACAGTTTTGCCTTAAAACTGAAATGCCTCTTTGGTTCAGTGTCAACTAATCTGACAGAGGCTTAGAAAAACATTGTCTGGAAAGGCTGAGAGCACATTTGTGCCATTCCAGCCTCCTTTCTGTGGCCAGAAAATGGACTCCAAGGCAGGAAGAGAGAAGATCTCCTTCCCAACCCAATTTCAGTGGTAGACACGTGATCTGTAGTTGGCCAATGATAGCACCTACTCCTCTAGCAAAAGAAATAAGTCCAAAGGATAGATATGTAACAAAGCAGACCCTTCTAAGTTTTTCCCTCAGACTGGTATACAGATCTTGGGAAATAGAAACCCTTTTCTCTAAGTTAAGAAGCCGGGATGATGCAAGCTTGAAGTTACAAAGGCTGCTTCCCTTGGGCCCTTAGTGGAAGCCCATCTACAGGAGGTAGATGAGCAGAGCTGAGAGAAAGACAGTGTTCCAGGGATGTTGTCTGATTCCTGGATCCAGCCATGCCTGAAGCTGTTTGAGTTGAAAAATTCTCTTTTTTGCCTGAACTAATTTTAGTTGGGTTTCTGTCATTTTTGATTAAAAGAATCCTGAGTAATATATTCTCTAATTTTTCAAATAAGGAATGTAAGGCTCAAATGTCTAAGAAGCCCATCAGGGAGAAAATCTGGACTTGAAATCAGATCTACTGATTTCCATTTCAGTGCATTTTCTACTATGCTGTGCTTTACAGACTCTATCTTGTTAATTATTCAGCATTTTCTGAATGATAGCACAGGTCTTTTTCCATACCTTATTGCATCACGGCAAAATCCATTCATTCACTTAAGCAAAAGATGGATAATCATTTATTAAGGATTCTATGATGCAAAGATGAGAGCTTAGACTAATTGATGTGTGTCTAGGTAAGCCAAATAAAAGACTCAATCATGTCAGGATCAGGATCAAAAGTAGAAACCATCTACTTGATTCTTCTTTTTTTTTCCCAGTGGAACAGTCTACTACGTTCTAGGCATGGCGATAGGATCTTTCATAAATGTATTTATGTGCTTACCTCACACTGGGCTTTGTGCATAGTTGAAACAATAGACATTTGAAGGAAGGAGGGAAAGAAGAAGGGTGGTAGGAAAGAAGGAAGAAAAGTGGGGAGAGAAGAGGGAAGGAGAAGAAAAGTAGAGTGGGTTTCAAGTAAAAATTGTTTTTTGCTAGTATTCAACAGAGCTCATATTTAATAGCTTGCATCTTACAATGATCTTACAATATGTCCGTGAAACCTAGTCTGCTGTGCAACTACTGCTTTTCTTAGATTGAACAGAAGAAACTGTGAGAAGAGAAACCTCAAATTGGAGCCTCAGACCACAAGCCCATCTTGTGATATTAGGAGCAAATGAGGTAAGAGCAGATGGTGACACTTGATAAATGCCCTAATTGTAGTAGTTCCGTGAACCAGTTACAACAGGGCTCAGTCATGATCAGTAATAATCATTTACAAGGGCTGTATTTTAGTAAACTGTGTGAAAGTGGGCAGTTCCTGGGGTTAGTAACATGATGAATAATGTCTTAGAAAACTTGATGATGAATTCATGTTATGATTATTCTATTTGAATTGTTGTTTAATATGTGTATATCATTCTTTGTGATCAGAATTTTTGAACCGCAAACAGGATGTAGACAAATGGTGGAAAAAAAAGTTTCAGAGTCAGAAAATCAGATGGTCATCAAAAGAATTTGTTTTGCATGGCTTTGTAAAAGTACTCAAGCACTTTAAAAAGTGCTCTTTTCTAGTTTTAAATTCAGTAATGAAAGGTAATCCTCCTAAAAAAATTCCTTAGTATCATAATTGCACAACTGAAGGGCATCTTTGACCATACTGTATTTAATTAAAATTCTGACATTATAAGAAAGCAAGGGGATGATGTTTCACTATTACCCTCATAGAATTAGCAAAATAGAGTATACTATGTGAATTCTTTGTTAAGATAAAGTTTTCTTTTAGATAAGATATCTTTAGTCCAACTCATAGGGCAATTTAGAAGATCTCATTTCCATTATAAATGGATTTTATTGATGTTTTCATCAACTGTTTTATAATCCAAGTAGAGTCCATTATAGTAACTATTTTTGAACTCTTGAAATATGTGTAAAGCTACTTAAGTATGAATTTTGTCAAGATTTACTGATGGCACTGACATCAACTTTTGATGTCGTTATTGAAAAACTTGAATGTGAGTCGAGAAAATCGTTCATTGGTTTCTTGTGTTTATTCTTCCACCTGTATGTGTGTAGGGCCATGTCACTGTCTCTCAAAGAAAGGCGAAGTCTTGGTTTTGCTGGTCAGCAATTTGTAGTCTTTCTATGACATGCCTACAATAGCACACCACATGCGGTTTTAACCGTTGGTTCTTTGATTCAAGTATTCTTTCAACAAATACGTGCCATTCACTGTTCAAGACTGAAGAAAGAGGCAGACCAGACAGAAATGGTCCCTGCTTTTGGAACTTTTATTCTTGTGAGAGAGAGAGAGAGAGAGAGGAAACAAGAAACGAATGAATAAAGGAAAAAGATGACGTTAGAGCTTAGTAAACACCTGCAAGAAAACAAAACATTGAATATGGTAGAGGCTGTGGGAGGAGGGCAACCTGAAGAGGGTCCTTCAAGCAAATCCTTACTGAGGGGGTGACATCTGAGTCCAAACCTGGATGCCAAGAAGGAGCCAGTCTGCACGTTCCAGTCTCACAGAACAGCAAGAGCCCAAAGAATGGCCTGGTGTCCTGCAGAGGATGAGAGAGAACGGCTGTGAACAGGCAGGCTGGGGAAGGAAGCAGGGGTCCGCATGTAGGATGTCCCAGGCAGTGGTTTGCTCCAAGGGTTTGGGGAAGATGTTGAAGGTCTTCAAGCAGGACAGTGATTTTTGATTCATATTTTTAAAAGGTCACTCTGGCTGCCGGAGGATCATGAACCACAGGGAGAAGCGTAGTATTTGTAGGCTGAATCCTGTGCAAAGGTGCCAGGCAGAGCAAGTGAGTGGGCCTGGAAATCTAGCCTTTGGGCCACTCACCAACCCTTTGTCCAGCATACAAAGGGATATCTTTTTCTGTTACATTCAGTGTACCACATGGGCAGGAAACAGCCTCAGGAGTGAGGACAGGATACGGCAATGATCTTTGCAAAGGTAATTGTTACAGTGGAGAAAGAGGCGTAGGTTTAGGATATGTCTGGAGGTAGAGCTGGTGGGATTTACTGATGTGAAGGGTGAGAGGAAAGGGGGAATCAACAGTGAGCCTTAAACCCATGTGGTATGGTGCTGCCTCTGAGACAGGGAAAATTGGGAGTGGACCAGGGCTTTCTTAGGACGGAGGTCAGAATTCAGTTTGGGCTGGGTTTAGTCTAAGATATATGTTAGATGTCAAACAATAAGATTTATGAGTTGAGGAAATTTGTGATTCCATTGAGTATGATTCAGAAATGTAAAGAAATCACAGCCTCTTCTCAGCCCTTCCTCCTGATTTCACTGGAGGATGAGGGCGGGCGGGAGGAAGGAGTGAGGATTAGTCCTGTAAGACATTCTGCATCTGAGGGAAGCATTTAAACAGGTTCAGTCTCTCAGATTTCTATCCCTTCATTCTTCTCTCCCCCATGATGGCGGGAGCCCCCGGTGCCCTCCCAGCAGTGCCTGGAAGGAGTCCTTGTACCTGTCGGTGGTGTCTACTCGCCCTGGACTCTAGGGCAGTGCACTTCATTCACACGGCCCTGGTCACTGCTTGCCCTGCTGGCATCTGCTGCTGAGCTGGCAGCCGGAGTGGCCTTCTGAGAGCTCGGGAAGGCTCTGGGACTCCCTGGCTGGCTCAGGCTCATGCCAGGTGGCCCTAGACACTTTTCTTGGTATTTGGCCTGGTCTCCAGCTAGCTCCTGGCCTACCTTGGCTCTGTGGATGGTTACTAGCTCTCTTCCCAGCCATAGACCACGGAACTTTGAGAACACATGGGAGTTTCTGAGTTCTCCCCTGACCACATGAAACCTGGGCCTAAGTACACCCAGGCCTGTCTTTGCCTGATCATGATGTGTCACGGATTTTACCTTGACACGTTTGCCCACCACCTGCTCCCCATCATCCAGGTTGGCGTAGGGTCGTCTGGGTGATGCTTTCTATTCAGGGCCTCCAAAGTAAATTGGGTAAAAGGTCTCAGTGCTGCCCTGAAGAGCTTTATCCTACCTCCGTTTGCCTGGGCAAAGTTCAGAGGGGGAAGGTCAGAATCCATGTGTCTCTCTCTGTCTCTTCTACCCTACCTTCTTGCTCCCACAATCCCTTGCTACCAGAGGAGGTGGGCCTCTAGCTTGCATTCCTCCTGGTCGGCTCTTGTCCTACCCTGGGGCAGGTAGCATCACAACCCAGACAGCAGAGTCAGCGGGCAATCTTTTCTTCATATACTGAAGCATTATGTATGGAAGAATATGAAAATTCTTTCTGGTCTCACTGCTGCACCTTGATGGCTGAGGGAACATGAGAAGTGGTGGTATGATTATTCATAGGGAAACAAAATCTGGACGTGTTTAAGTATATTATACTTGTAATAGGGGTGTGTGATTCGTGAAGCTGTCAATGCTGGACATATAATTTGAGTGTCATTAGCATGTGGAGGGAATAAAGCCAGAACTGAAGGAGAACATCTAAGTCATGATAGAAAAAAGATGACAGAGCCCAGGACTTAGTATTGGGAAAGGGTGACTCTTCTATTTTTGTTAAGGCTGGAAAGAAATTACATTGGTTTACATAGTCTCCTTTGGGACCCATCTCAGCTACCAATGGGATGAAGAGGTTGAAAAGGTGGGAAGGAGCCCAGAAAGGTTATGGAGGGGCAGTATATGAGGTAAGAATAAAGTTAAGAGCATGTGGGGTCCCTGGAGCCACAAGACAGCAAATTTCCCGAGGAAAGGAGTACTCAGCGGAGTCAGATGTTCCCGGCAGACCAGCTCTGGGACAGGTTCCTCACCCAGACTCCGCTCCTGCCCCTGCCCCTGATCAGACGGACCCTCAGTTCTTCCTTAGGAGGGTAATGAGGATGACTCGGAATGAATAAAATAAGACCTTATCTAAAATACCATTGGTAAAAAGACTTCATAAAATCATGTCACCACTTTTAATTAAGAAGATGCTCTCTCCAGTGAATGCTGTGCTCTTTGAGCCAAAATGAAACCACACTGGGATGACTGAAGTGATGCCGTCTGGCCGTTGGAGATCCCCCACTCTTACTGAGAACTTGTAGAGGTACTCCACGGGATCCTCCAGTCGGCCTCTAAGAAGCGTCACGAGGAGATGGTGACTCTTTCTTTCTTTCTTTTGCTTATCTTTTTCTGAAATCAACTTGGAAAACACATCAGCCTTTCGTTCTTGCAGGCAGGCACTAAAACCCATGGTTTTGTGGGTGAGGTCTCTGCTGGGTCCTATGCTTGCTGTCCCAGGTGTTCTGAAGAAGGTAGAAATGTACGCAGAGGTAGAGCCTCCTTTTCCATCAAAGGAGCAGGGAAACAAAGCCTTGGGATGCACACAGTGTCGGTGCCCTGCTGCGTCTCCCCACCATTGCTCTGAGTTCCTGTGCCGACCACCTCTGCCCTGACCTGCACTCCCAGTTGTGACTGTGGCCATGCTAGGAATTTTATTCATTTTCTCGATTCCATTTTGCCTACTTAATCAAACTGAGATTACTAGACTCTCGAGATAATAATCTGTGAATAGTGTTGGAGTTCACAATTTGAATTATATGTTTAGTTTAATGGTCAACTTGGGAGGCAGGAAGAGAGAATACAAACAGAGTGGGTTGAATCCTGGCCCTGTTTCTCACTTCCGAGTGACATTGGAGGTCTAAGTAATCCAGTGGGTTGGGAGTGGTTATTGAGAAACCTAACTTCTAAGATGGGCTGTGTTTCTAGGACCTGTCATAAGCCATGGAGGAGGAACAGGGCTTACCCTGATTGTGGGGAGGAAGACTGAGTCAGGAACCAAGGAGAGAATCATTTTGATGTGTTGTGCCCAAGGGAGCAGGGTGGAGAGGTGGAGATGGAGACAGAGAACAATAGTTGGCATTTGGGACCAACTAGAAAGAAATAACAGATCTGAAGGGGTGCACAGGAAGGGGATCCTGCTAAATCCTGAAGTGTTGATACACAGACACCCTGTCCCCCTTGAGAAGGAGAATGCTGCTGGATGAGTCAGGCAGTCCCAGGGATGTGGGGAACCTACTCAGGGTGCTGGGGCACTTGGACACAGGAAAGTTTCCTGACTTCTCTATACTGCAACTTCCTCATCCAAACACTTCCAGTAGTAGTGTCATCCTCATAGAATTGGTATAAGGTTTAAAGTGAGAAAATATATATATAAATATATATATACATATTTATTATATATATAACTTAAGCACTGGCTTGTAGAAAAGATTAAGAGACTTACTACTTAGCAACAACTGACTGAACATCTTCACCTGAAGCTCTGTCCATAACTTCAAACTCAGCACATTAAAAATCAATTTTGTGGTGTCTAGGACAAAGATAGTACTTTAAGCCCACTTATTAAACATGTATTCTTTCCCAACATCCCACAGAAATGATCCAACCACTACCAGATGACAAATTAGGTATCCTACTGGAGATTGGAATAAGATCTTACCCTTACTTGTGATAGGTCAACTTCTAAGATGCCCCCCCGCCCCCCAGGATCCCCATCTCTTGGTGTTCATGTTCTTGCATAATCCTTTCCCCTGGAGCGTGAGATGGACCCAGTAATGGGATGTCATTTCTGGGATTAGGTTGTCAAAGGTGGTGACGTCTGTTCCGTCAGCAGATGCTCTCTATTGGCTTGGTTGGCGCACTTCGATGAAGCCAGCTGTCATGTTGGAGAGACCCATGTGACAAAGGGCTGACAGTAGCCTCCAAATCCTCTGTCCAACAAGCCGTGAGGAGTTGAGTCCTGCCAAAACCATGTAGTCTTGGGAGCAGATCCTTCCCCTCGTTGAGCCTTCACACGAGAGCCGCGCACCCTTTGTTTATACCTGGATTGCAGTCTTGCAGATGCCTTGGAAGAGAGGACCCAGCAAAGCTATGCCCAGATTCCTTTCAGACAGAAACTGTGAGATAATCAAGAGGTGTTGTTTTAAGCTGCTAAGTTTTGGAGTAATTTTTTATATTGTAATAAATAACTAATACACCAACTTGTCATTTTATGAGGTTTTGGCGTGGAATGATGTAGGTTAGTAGACTAAGGGAAAGGCTGGGAGCTACCGCACCATGAGGGGAAGTTCACCTGGGGTCACTGAAGGCGTCTCCATGTCCCCCTCACCATTTTCCCCCCTCAGAGAGACCGAGACAGAGCAGGTTACAGGAAAAGGGGTGAGCAGAGACAAAGTTCAACTCTTTTTGAGTCTTCCACGTAAAGTGCCCAGAGCAGGTGCCAGGCACTGAGCAGAGTGGAGTCCAGGAACCTGGCTGATAGTCTGTGTCCTTGAGACTGCAGAGGCAGGGCTAGTGTCCTGGGCAGAAGTCTGTGAGGTTGGCAGTGGCTGAGCTGTCACCTAGAGAGAGGCTCTGTGTCGGCTGATATCCAAATTCCAAGACAGGAAAGAGACTTCGCTCTTGAGCTAAGGTGAAATTCCACCTAAGTAGTTCTCAGCACTGCTTAGAGCACCATCTCTGTCCTGAACAAACTTAGTCTCTAAACTGCTAAAGAGAAAGTATGTCTCTAATTTGGTCTTCTATTTTTGTTAAGGCTGGAAAGGAATCACATCGGTTTACATAGTCTCCTTTGGGACCCATCTCAGCTACCAGCCCTGAGTATCTTTCTGAACAATGGTCTATATGCATCACCAGAGCAAAAAATTAGCAGATACATAAAAATACTCAGCAGTTTAAAATGGAATATTCAGAGCAAATAACCCTGAGTGAAAAAGCACTTAAGGAAAGAGCCTCATCCTCCCTTGTTTCCTGTGTGTATACTTTTTATAATTCTTATTCTTAGATGGCACCCATGAAGTAAGAGTAGGCGGGGATGGAAAGGAAGCAATATTGAACAGTTCTTAGACATAAAAAATATAATTGCACAACTGAAAAAAATACTAGAACCCCAAGAGCAATGAGCACAGCTGGCTTCCGTCTTGCCTCCTGATGTGGTTCTTCAGTAAAAGGAACCAGTCCCCTCTGGAGAAATGGCCGCCTCTAGGCCTACGGCAGGAAATTGGCAAGATCAGCCTGGATCATCTTGTGTCAGAAAGTAATACAGTGCCCAAATGACAAAAATGAAAACAAAAAAGGCCACACTCATGGGGCCAAAAGGGACAGGGAGGCAACTGAAACGGGTCCCAAGTGGCCCAAGCTGGAATAATGTGAGCAACAAAATAAATAATGCAGTGATGGATTAAAATACTGCAAATTAAATATCCCTGAGTTCGTACTGATATAAATCACTAACAATATCCTTAAGTCTATACTGACGTAAATAAATAAATAAATGGGGAGACAAATCTCCCCTGCAGAATAATCCCAATTTATGTAGCTACTTAGCCCTCAAGGAAGTGGAACATAACTGCCTACTCCTCACGTAGGGGCTGTGTGAGGTGCCTTCCTTGCAAAGAGCACTGTACGGAAAGGTGGGAAAAGAGTAACCTACCGTGGAGAAACGGGATGAACACGACCTCAGTCAGATGATGATCAAGGTCAACACCAACAGGGTAAGTCATGTTGATGCATGTACCTTTAATGTGATGTGACAAAAATAACACTTTACTTCTGTTGTCTTCCTCCCCAAACATGTAACTTCAGCCTCAGCATGAGAAGAACTTGAAGCAAATTCCAATGAGGGAACATTCTACAAAATCTGGGACCAGTACTCCTCAAAATGATCAAGGTCTGTCAAAAACAAGGGAAGGCTAAAGAATTGTCACAGCCAAGAAGAGCCTGTGGAGACATAATAACTGAATGTAATATTGTGTCCTGAATGGTATCCTGGAACAAACAAGGACTGGAAGTAAAAATGAAGGCAATCTGAATAAGGTATGGACTTGAGTTAGTCATATTGCATCAGTATTGTTCATTAACATAAGAAATGTACCATGTACACTTGTAACAAATGTAAGATGTTGGTAATAGGGGAAACCAGGTGTGGGGTGTGTGAGAGTTTTCTGTGCTATATTCATGACTGTTTTATAAACCTTAAAATGTTCTAAAATAAAAACTTTATTAAAGATCAAAAAAGGTGGAAAGATGCTGAGTGAGGGAGGGGAGGCCCGAACCAAAAACCAGTTCCGGGGTCTTACGGAAGATGTCAGGTGTGGAAAGAGAAGTTGGATGACTGTATCCAGGGTAAAAGAACTTCAGTGGAAATGAAAGTTTTAGTGGAATTTTTAATAATTTCATTTTAGTGGAAAATTTAAAGGCCATCTTATGTGGCTTTATTATCTATGTATCCCCTTTCTTCCCCAATTTTTAGAAAAAGATATCAGGTGGGCTTCCTGAGCTTATTATATACTTTTTGGAATGCATATTGAAGTTTTAAAATATTAACATTAATTATTCATTGGTGGGAAAAATACCCTCCTCAGGGGTGGTTAAACAACAGATTAAATTCTGTAGAAAATTGAGTTGGGAATGAAAAGACCCAATCCAGATATTCCCCCAGAAATCAGAAGTAAAGACAATGATAAGAAATTTAAGGGAAAAACAGGTTTAGGAGAATTCAGTATATGAGCTATAGGAATTACAGATGGAGAAAGAAAAAAGATTGGCAATCAAAGAACTAACAGAAATAATTTTTACTGGAAAAACACTTAGATCAGGAATAAAAAGGAATGCTGCAAGCAGACAAATTCTCGTGAAATTTCTGAGTTTCAAGGATGAAGACCATGCAGATAAGAAGAAACAAAAATGTTGCCTACAGAGGAAGAAACAATGAACCTCATCAAAGAAGAAACTAGAACTGAAATTACAGACTATTAAGAAATTAATGAAAATGCACAAACCGCATGCCATAATCTATGCCCTGCTGCCCAGGCTGTGTTCAAAGGAGACGGCTCCTAATCTATAGCTGTGTGACCCTGGGCAGGTTACTTTTTAAAGCTTCAATTCTTCGTCTTTAAATGATACTATCAACTACTTCCAAAGTGCTAAGTATGTGCCTGACCCTGTTCTAGGGGCTTTGTGTGTACTAATTTATTTATCCCCCACAACAGCCCCATACTGTGGATTATATGATTAGCTCATTTTACAGAGGAGGAAACCAAAGCGCAGAGAAGTTACCTGCACAAGGTCACAGAATTGCAAGTGGCAGCGACTGTCTGGTTCGAGTCTGCACTCATCACCATATGGTACAAAGACTTCTTCTGAGGCCTTAGGCGGTGTTCTGAGGATTCCGTGGATAACGTAAATAAAATGCACACCACTGTGCCTGCCATATAGGGTACTGAACAATCGAAGCTACTATTTGTTTAAAAAATGAAGGAAACGTACAATGCAAGGAGCTAGAAGGGGAACGATAAAATAAATCTAAATGAAGAAGGAATTAATAAAGGAAAATGCATAAAATGCTGAATTAGAAAGATAAGAAAAATCATCTGCAGAATTGATAAATAAAAGCATAACTTGAATCTCTGAAAACAATCAAATACACAAATTCCTCTCAAGTTTTATCAAAGAGAAAATGTTGGCAAAATCCACAATCTCATTACTTTGTTAGCACAAATATGGGATTGTTTTTCTAGGAAAATGCACATAAAAAGTTATGAAATAGAAAAACCTAATACAGCACTAAAAAGAGAAAAGCAGAAAATATCAAAGAATTAACTTCCAAGTTATCAAATTCAGATTGAATGGAGAAGTTCTACCAAAATTTAATTCACTCAGCAGATTTTTTAAAAAGAAACTGTTTATTTTCCAACAACCTTATTTCTATTTCTGATTAATTAACCATGGGTGGAAAAACGTCTTAAGACCACTCAGTGGTCAGTCCTACCATTAGCTGCGGTGAGCGGAGAGCTCCAGTCTATAGCAGGGAACTGCCGAGTAGGAGCAGAGGGCATCCTGCAGCCGTCAGGCCAGTGTGCAACCTCAGGATGAGCAGCAGTAACTCGGGGAGCTAGAGCAGTCCTTTCGCCTGGAAATTCCTCCCGAGTCAGTGGCTCTTGCTTTTCTCTCTTCAGGATCTCCGTAGAGGTAGAGATCAGGGGTGACCACCCACTGGGTGCTCCTGGGAGATGGTACTGGGCCCGTGCAGAACTCCGGGGCCAGCACCCACGTCCGACCTGCAGAGGGAGCTGCCCTGCTGCTCGGTGGGTGGCGGTGCCCACCTAATGCCAAGCAGAGCCTGTGTTGCATGGTAGGCGGGTTAACGTAAGCTGCCTCTGCAAGGGGCTGGTGGCCGGCCTTGGGATGGGTAACCACGGAACTCATGGATCCTGGACAGTGATCAGACCTGCTTAGTGACGTTCCAGGAGTGAAGAAGCCAGCAATAGAGTGGCTTCAGTGACAGCAGCAGACTTCAGCCCAGCTTGCTGGCCAGTATTTCTGGAAGATACGATACTGATACCCAGTGAGTTTGCAATGGCAACAATGGCACAAGCCACAGGAAGAAGCTTCTCCCAGATGTGTTCAGATTCATGTTGTAGAAGCCATCACTTTTCCTTTTGTAAATGTACTCTTCCCTTTGGAAGTCAAGGTCGGTGCCACCTAGGTGGGTTCCTGCTGCAAACAGTTTGAGGACATTCTTTCCTTCATCGGCAGGACCTCAAGCATTCCGGACATTGTGAAAGCATCCCTTTAAATTACAATGGGAACCCAGAAAATGCTGCGTGGACCACTCTCTGGGTGGCGTGGGAAGGCCAGCAAATATTCTGATTGCTGTGTCTGGGCACCGTTTTGTCACTGTGTTTGTGGAAATGAACAAGAAAAATTCCTTGCTGTACATGGAAGAGTGAAGGAACATTGAACATTTTCATACTATTTAAAATCATCCACATTTTTTCCATAGCGAAAGATGGAAAGCTTTCTAATTCACACCCAGACCCAAACCTGAAAAAGCCCAAAAAAAGGGAAAATTAAGAATGAACTCACTTACTGATGCAGATGATGTAGGTAATGTGTTAACACAACCATTTCCCCTTCTCAGAAAATTTGGCCTTTCCATTCCTTTTTTTAAGCTCTGTTCTCCTGAAAACCAGACGAAGGTAAAATATCAAGTAGGCCTAACTGATAAGGCACATCTGGACTGGAGGAGGACTGTACATAAACTAGAAATACCTCATGTGGATGCCATAGCTTTGGGTTCTCCTGAGTGCAGGGGCCTTGGGAGCTACAGTCTGAACCTCTTCCGGGAGATCCTGGCAACTACGGGGCACAAGGCCTTGAAGCCAGGACCATGCCTGTCCCCTCCCAGTGGGAGTCTTGCTTCTTCGCCCCTGAGCCATTTCCTCTAGAGGGCTAAAGGAAGAGCTCCTAGCTGGCTGTGAGCACTGCTTCCACGGGGAGGAGCATCTGACGCCGTCCTCCTGGCAAGCGGGGCTCCATTCTCTACTCTTGGGAGGAGACAGCACTAAGTGTGACTTAAGATAGTCCTGTGAGTCTGAATGTTCAGCTGAGCCTATGTTTAGTTGAATGCCTGACTGAGCCTGAGAAGACTTCTTGGGGGAGCATTCAAGATGAAAAAACCCAAAACAAAGGAATAGTAAATTGAATACAGCAGTGTATTCAAATGGTGATACGGTATGGCCACAATAGAACTTACCTAATGAATGTAAGAATGGTTCAACATTTGGTAATCTGTTGAAATAATTCATCGCCTGAATTAGTGAAAAGATAAAATTCATGACCCTGATAGGGACTTAAAAGGCATTTGGTAAAAACCTCTATTCGAATCTGTCCTATAGTAATAGCTATATTAATAGGCTATTGGTGTTTAAAGATCTGAAGTGTGAGTAGAATGTATTCAGCTGTTAAAACATGTAGTTTAGATATTCAGAAGTGTGCATGTAGAATGTAAGAGTATGTGTGAAATTAGATATTAATTTTAATCTTTGGTTTGGAAAAGCATGTTATGATGTTTTCACTAAAAAAAATACATTTGATAAAATTCAGCTATCATTTCTCTAACTTAGAAATTCAAATCAATAGCAAACATGATATGTAAACATTAAAAGCATTCCCAGTAAACAGAAGAAAATGGCAATAATGCTTGCTATGACCATAACTACACTTCCTTATGCTAGCTACTAAATAACAACAACAAAAAAAGGAAACAAGACACAGTATTCTAAAGGAATCTATTAGAGCAGCAGGGGTCAGCAAATTTAGGCTGGTTGACAGTTTTTATTTACATAAAGTTTTATTGGGACAAAGCCACGCCCATTAATTTATGTGATGTCTATGGCTACTTTCCTGCGATTACAACAGAGTTGAATAGTTGTGATAGAACTGTAAGGCCTACAAAGTCTGAAATATTTACTGTCTGGACATTTAAGAAAACATTTGCTTATTCCTGGACTAAAAGATGAGTATTTTCAGATGAAAACATCTATTTAAGGAAAAATGTAAAAAAACAAGAAAAAAATCCTGAAAGTTATTAAAACTAATAAGAGTGTTCAGTAGTTGGGAACAAGATAAAGATATAAACATAAATATATTTCTATTGTGTTAGATTGCATCATTTGGTCCCCATTTCTCACTCCTCTCCATATCCGTGTTCTTTGCCATGCGTAGTGCCCTTTCATCACTAGGGACCTACTTTGCTTATTGATCAGCCATAAGAATTGCTTTGGCACTGGGATGTTGGCAGAAGGGAGGCAAGCAGGGGCTTGAGATGAAACCGAGTATTGGGCTTACTCTTAACAGTTCTTCCGTTACTATGAGAAGAATGTTTCTGGATTATCTTACTGGTCGTCGGTATGTGGGAGTTGAGATGCTCAACCAGGCCCAACCTAGATTAGCCAAGCTATTGCAAACCTACAGATGTATAGGTAACCTCAGCCAAGATCAGCAGAGCTGTCCAATTAAGCCCATCTGAAGTCCACAGACGCAGGTGAAATGAATGATTATTGTTGCATGCCAATAGTTATGGTTGGTTGTTACACAGCAAAGGCTGACTATCTTATCTATACATCAGCAATAACCAGGTAGAAAATAGGACCTTGTACACAATAGCTACTAAAACAGAAAACTCCTCACTTCTTTTCTTACTCTACACTCTTAAATCCAACTGTGTACTCCACATGTCTCCTGGATTCTTAATAGGAATCTCAAACCAAGCATGTCCAAACCCAGTTCACCCCATGATAACTCCTTAGCCCCAAAACATTTCCCTGCAGTCTTCCTTATCTCAGTTAATGACCACGCTATTTAGTTGTCTGGACCCAAAACCTTTGAATCCTCTTTGACTCTTCTCTTTTTCTCACAACATTTGGCCAATCCATCAGCATATTTACCCACTCTACCTAAAGGACGTATCTAGATTCTGATTACTTCTTATTACCACTATTGACACCACCTTGGTCCAAGCCACCATCAACTCTTACATAGACTATCTCAATAGCATCCTAATGGATCTCCTAACTGTAGAGGGGGATCAAATCTTCCATTCTTGTGCCCCAGCTATTCTCCATGCAGCAGCCAGAATACTCCTTCTGAAAATAAACAGAGGATCACGTTATTCCTCTGCTCAAAGGCTTCCAATGGCTCCTACCTTACCTAGAGTTCAATCCTAAGTCTTCCTTGCTGACTTATAAGGCTATGTATGGTTTGCCTTCTTGTGGTCCCTCTTACAAAGTAAACACACTCTAGCCTCAGGGCCTTTGCACTTTCAATTCTCTGTGCCTGAATGTTTTATCCAAGCTCTCTGCCTGGCTCACTCACTTTCTTAGGGCCTCTACTCAAATCAGCACACCTGAGAGGCCTTCACTGGCCACGTACGGCTTGAATAGAGCTCCCACACTCCACCACTCACTGTTTCTTCACCTGCTTTTGATGTTCATGGAACTTATGTCTACCTGACCTATCACCAATATACTTGTTTGTTTACTGTCATTCTCTGTCTACTAGTATGTAGGCTTCCCAAGGTCAGGGACTTCATTTTGTTCACTGCTTTACCCCAAAAGCCTAGAATAATATTCAGGATATAAGCTCTCAATATTGTTGAATAAATAGGTAAACCTAGGAATAAACCTCACAAAACTATGCAAAACCTTTATGAAAAAAACTATAAAATTGAATTGAGGGAAATAAAAAGAAAGGCTTGAATATAGAGACACATCATCCTGGATGGAGAGATTCAATATTTTCAAGATATCAGTTTTCCCAAATTCGCTTTACATTGAACACAATCCCAATTAAAATCCCAATAGGGTATTTTTGAGGGAACTTACTAAAAAGATTCTAAAGCCAGGCTAGAGCCACGTATGTTTGAAATCATCTTAAGACATTTTTAAAAATGACATGTAATAAGCAGGCAGACATTCCCAACCACATATTTGATATAAAAAAGAGCTACAGAAACTATAGATATGGTATGATAACACCCACATAAAAAGACAGCTCACTGGGAAAAATCAGAGAGTTCAGAGGCACACATAAGCAAGATGAGAAATTTATTACTCAGTAAAGGTGGTATTTCATATCAGTTTGGAAGAGATATTTTAGTCAATAATGGTATTGACCAAACTTTAGAAGAAAAATAAATTGGATTTCTTTTATACCATCATATAAACTCCAAAGATTAAATATTTAATCAAATGTTAAAAATAAAATCACTAACAGACTGGAAAAATAGAGATGAATATGTTATACATTTGACTTTATGAAAATGTCTGTCTACACAGTCCCAAAACACAAAGCAGAAAAACAGGTAGAGGAAGAGAAATGTAATATATCTGAAAAACAAAGATATACAAGGGACTCTTAGAAACCAGTAAGTAAAAGATCCATGCCAACAGGTACAGAAACGAAGAAATGTAAATGAGCAATAACTCACTAATTCAATTATATATTAACATCTATTATGTGTCAGGTTCACTAGCCAACATTAATAAAAAATCCAGTGTTGGCAGGGATGTCAGAAATGGGCATTCTTGAACCTGATTAATGAGCTTATTATAAATTATATCATTAGATGCTTGAACAATTTTCTAGAGGGCAATCTGGCAATATGTGTTGAAAACGAAAGCATTAAAAATGTTTGACCACCAATTCCAAATCTAAAATTTATGTCATCCTGTCTGGATGTGACACCTAGGCCTAATCTTGCAGCTACCGGGGGAGACAGCTTGTGGGCAAAGCCAACCCACAGAGAGACAGGTGTCTGAGGGCTGTCCCCATGCTGGGGCCCATCTATATGCAGATTCAGTATTTTGTGAGACAGTGAATTTCCTCAAGCCAGTATTAACTAGGGTTTCTGTGTTTTGTGGCCAAAGCACCCTTAATGAGACAGCGCTTTACCCTAACCTTCTAACCCCCAGCCTATTCTCTGCCCCTTCCCATCAGCCACCTCTGCAGTGGCCAAGCTGCTTCCAGCCCTGCCAACACCTTGATTTCAGATTTCTCGCCTCCAGAACTGTGAGAGAAGAAATCTCTGTTGCTTTAGGCCACCCGGTTTGTGGTAGTTCATTATGGCAGCCTTAGGACCTCAATGCAGCTCCTCCTCCAGCCCCAAAGCCATACTTTGATTTTCTGATTGCATTAAGTGGATTTGGAATATAGGCTATATAGAGTTGAATCAGCAGAAATGCAGATTTATATAATGGAACAGCAGACAAGAGCACAGCCTCTGGGGTCAGATAAATCCAGCCCAAGTTGCCAGCTGTGTGATTTGCGACTTGCTTCACCTCTCTGAGCTTCAATTGACATATCTGTAAAATGGGGCCAATAAAGATTGTTGAGAGAGCCGAGTGAGATAATACATATAAAGTGCTTAATATGTTACCTTGTAAAGCAAGGTTAAGTAAGTAAATATGTAAAATAAGGGTCCAACAAATTCCAGTGCCTTCCCCAGAGTGATCTGGTACAGGAGTTCTCATCCTTTCTTAATCAGATGGACACCAATAAACTTCCACAGCAAAGGGGGGTCCCATAGTCTCTGACAAATATAGGGACAGGTTTCAGATAATGATGGGCTGTGTCAATTGATATGAAAATTCCATTTACAGGGATAGCCTATAGCCTGGATCATTATTCACTGATGGTGGGAAATAGGAAGCATAGAGATTGTTGCCTGGGGGAGAGAAATGGAACCTGGGTCTCGGAGCTGTGGAAACTGCATGGAAGCCAAACTGGGAGCAACAGGCCCCATGTCCCTGGGACCCAGAATTTTCTTAGGAGTGGTGCACGGTGAGAGGTACAGAGCACGGAGCTAAAAATCACCCTCCTTGGAGGAGAAGCCTCTATAGCGATGACCTGCATCCAGAGAGGCCTGCCCCATCACAGTTGGGAAACACCTAGAAATAACTATTTGATTAAGAAACTCGTGCTTGAGGATTCTCATAACTAGTTATCTCTTGGCTATTTAGAGAAAAAGGCAGAATGGGTTTTACTTAGAAATTTCATGCCTTTTTGTGTGTGTGTCATTTTGTGCTGTGGCTTCCTAGAACAAATAACCCTATTGTTTTATTCCCAGAGAACTAATCCATGACACATGGGGTTTTATCACAAAATAAAAATGTCAAACTTTATCTTTGGAACAAAAGTAATGGCTGAGTGTTGTCTTTTGTCATTTATTGTAAAGCACGTTATCTATACTAAATCTCGGCAAGCATGCCCCGCTCTCGCAGCTTCTTGATATTTAAATTAGGTGAGTAATTAATTTCAGAGCTTGGTGTTTTTCTTCTGCAGAAGATCATTTGCATATTTACATTCTGATATGGAAATAAATCCTAGAAGCTTAACCTCTTAGGGTGCAGACCTTGCCTAGATAAACATCTGCTGTTTTCATGGTGGTTTGAACTGCAGAGCTACCATTTAATACTTCTTTTCTCTTTTATAACTGATAAAGATGTAGGGAGATGTGAAAGAATTGTAAGGAACAGTCACCTCACTGTCTCTCTGTTTCATCCTTTACAGAATTGGATGCCTTCCTCATACAATTACTATCCGACTTGAGGGGAAGAAGGATGAAAAAGTGCTTCTACATTCTCAAGGGGTTATTTTGTTCATTGCTTAATCATTCTCAAACGTTTTCCTTACTCAGGTTTTTAAAATGTTATATGTGCTCTTTGTTACTGATCCACTGGGACTTGGCCATTTCATCAATAACACGAATTAAGTATTTTTTACAAACTTAGACTTATTTGTCATTCATCCATTGGATCAGCAATTCATATCCTGGGAATATAATGATGAACAAGAGGCTGTCATCCTATCGGCTCTCATGGGACTTACATCCCTCCGGGAGGAACACACTAAGGCGGAATCATGCCCATTGCGTACTGTGGTTAAGGAGGGCCTCAGGGAGGAAGTGCCGTTTGAGCTGAGGCCTGAAGGATGAGTGGGCTGTACATGAAAGGGATGAAGAATATTCCAGGCAGAGCTTAGCAAGAACAAAGGCCTAGAGGATGGAAATAGAAAGAAATCAACATGACTATGGGGTAGTAGGGAAGGGGGAGAGCAGAACAGGAGTGGAGTCTGCACCAGACCAGACCAGACCACATTTCGAAATGCGAAGTGTGGTTCCTTCTTGAAGAAGCATCCCAAGTGGAAAACTCCTCTCCTTCCATGAGGTAGGGCTGGGTGACTACCCAGCTTCCTGGGGGTGAATGTTGATGGCACACCGATGCTTGGAAAGGCAGGTAGCCTTCCCTGGGAGTACCAGTACCCACTGATTACCTTTCCCTGCCCCAGCTGCTGGGGGTGGTTAGAAGGGTATGTGACCCAGGGTTTGGCCTAGGGAGAAAGGAATGATAGTCAGCCCACTTTTCTCCTGACTTCAGTGTGTGGGGCTCTTCCTGGTAAACCAGGGCCTACCTGAGATCCCCTTGATAGCGGGCACCTGGCTACACCGAACAGCTCCATACAGCTCACTCCGCAGACAGCTACAGGAAAAGACAGGAGTGTTACAGGGTACGTACTGTCTCTGTCACAGTTTTCTTTGTTAATTATTTTTTTAACAATTAATAACAATTTTTTAATAAAGGTTACAAATTATTTTTGGCTTTTAGGCCTTATGCTGAATCTGGCCAAGTAGGTTATAGTTTGTGGACATCTGCATTATAGACTACATTGTTCTGACACACTTTAAACTTAGGCACCGAGGAAACATTTAACCTTTACAAGAGTCTTCTGACGTAGGCTTTCTGGGACAATCCAGCTGCATCCCCATTTCCCAGATCCTCACCCTTGTTTCAGTCAGGACGTGGAAGCTTGGAGAAGTCAAGCAACCTGGCCAACGCCATGTGGCTAACAAGAGACAGAGCAAGATTTGCACCCAGGCAGTCCCGTCCAGGGTCAATGGTCTGAACCTCCAGGCTAGACTGTCTCCCACTAATAGCCAGAGATAAAGCTTTGGGAAAGCCCACTTTTCCTTCTGTGTATAGCCCCAACCTGTAGAGTAAGGGGTGGTGTGCCATTTTCCTCAGAGTGAGAGGGGTACCTGCTGGTATGTGAAATGACTCCCACAGTTCACACACACAGCATTACACAGTCCTTACGCACATAGTGTGGAGGCAATTGCTAGCATATCTTTGAACTTCCTCCAGCACATGTCAATTTCCATTTTTACTGAGCTTCAAGGTTCAGGCTCTTAGCAGGCAGTGATACCGAGCCAGAATGTAGTGCCACTACTGTGTTCTTCTTGTTCCCGCCTACTGATGCTTTCATAGTTTAATTTTGTTTTTTATGATTGCTTCTATTTGGGAAAAATGTCAGTATTGCTATTTCTTGTCCAATTCTTGTGTCCATTCCTTCATAGTTATAAGATTGCTGCTGAAGCTTCGCCATCACATCCATGCTCAAATTGAAATAAGGGGGTAAGGGCAGATGTCAGCTACTTGTGTCTCCTGTTGCCAGGAAAGCAAAAGAATTCCATCGATGTTGCATCGATCAGAACACGTCCACCTGTAGCAGCAAGAGGAGCTGAAAAAGTGGGCGTTTGGCTGGGTACGCTGCCACCCTGAATTAATCAGGGTTTTATCAGAAAAAAAAGCACATAGATACCAGGCTCTGTAATGCAAGTATTTGCAATAGGCTGGAAAGCCCTTGAATCTTCTTTGGGCCTGCAGAGGACAGACATGGAAATCAGAACAGAAGGAGGATTGGAGAAATTTAGAAAACAGTCAATTTCTTTTTCCCTTGTCTGCCACCAACACAC
Source organism: Manis javanica (assembly GCF_040802235.1). Lineage (NCBI taxonomy): Eukaryota > Metazoa > Chordata > Mammalia > Pholidota > Manidae > Manis > Manis javanica. The sequence goes on along the minus strand of NC_133169.1, from coordinate 83,506,502 downwards.
CCCACTTCCCTATAGCGCAAATACCAGTGATCCGTGGTTATGCCGAAGCAACGACCTGCAATGAGGGAAACAATATAGTCGCAGGCTCTTAGAGTAATGGTGAGAAAACCTTAAGAGTTTGTCCCCACTGGCTACTCTGGTTCAAAGTGCTAAGTAAAAGCCCCAACCTCTTCAGTCGCTAGGGTATAGAGGATATATGTTCTTGGAGAGCAAACGTCTCCAAATACATCCCCTGGAAACCAGATTTGAAACCTTATAAAAATCTCAGCTTATGTGCCCCTTTCTCACTATTTGAAAAACCATTTTTCCCATTATGTTGTGATTCCACAAGCATTTACTGAAAGCCCACTGTTCCCAGGGGACCTTCCCAAGTGCTGAAGATAGAGGGTGAACTAGACCTGCAAGGAGTGCACATCCTGGTGGGAGAGGCAGGCAGGAAACACACAGGGGAGCAGGAGGATTAAGAGCTGAATCCAAGAGCCAGACTCCTGGGCTTGCCTGCAAGTTGTGCTGCTTTCTGGCTGTGTGGCTTTTGGGCAAATGACTTGCCTCTCTGTGCCTCGGTTTCCCCATCTAGAAAAGAATGGGAATATTCACAGTCCTTACCTTGTAGGGCTACAGAGTGTGCCTGGGCTCACAGTGTTAAGAACAGCTTCACTAAGGGGCCAGGAAGCTAAGATAAAGACTACTTTAGAAAGCAAAAAACAGGGATGACAAATTAGTAACTACCTTATTTGGTGGCTGTACATAGTACTACATGGTTTAATTCCCACAAAGTGCTTAGAATTGTGACTGGTGTTCAATTGTAAGTGCTTAATAAACATGAACACATCTAGCAATAAATGTTACCTATTGCAAGCACTGAATTCTTACTTGATATTACACCATGCTATTTAAGTTACCTAAAAACACTGAGGAACCCTCAAGGCCAGTTTTAATAGGTACTATTACCACATTTTTTGTGCTTAACAAAATGTTGAAGAGTTCCTCCTTCAGACACACTTGTTCAAAGGAATACTTGCACAAAGATGCATTTGTTTGAGGGAGATAATCTGGCCCCAGACCTGAAAGACAGTGCTAAGGTTTGGAAATAAGGTATTCTAAGAGTAAGGTTGCAATGACTACACTGAACTTGCAAAACCCCTGACAGAACAGCTGTCCTGCACTAATTCTCATCCTCCCCATCCCCCTCCTTCATTAGAACACCAGTGACGGGCTAGTATATCAGCATTTCCAATAAAGTAAAAAAGGGAAAATACACACTTGGGCCTTCATGGAAAGTCTTCTAACTCACAATCAGAATCTCTGCTTAAAAAAAAAAAAGTTATGGTTTGAAGATCTTTAACTTTTCCTACAGCATCTCAGGACCCAACTTTTTGAAAAAGCATCTTTTCTGAGGAATAATATTTCCCAGCACAATGTAACATAGTCTTTGTCAAGTGACTCAGTGTGATATACATATATCTTTTTTTCAATGTCAAGCAGCCCAAACTTACAGAGAAAAAGTGGGCACTGGTATCAGTTTGATGTCAGGGTTTTTCCATGTTTGTGAAGGACCTTTAAATAAGACTTGATTTGAAGGCATCTGCAAGCCAAGCTCCAGCCCCACTTCAAGATGCTCCTGGCTGCAGTCCTTGCCTCTGCCCTGCTTGTCCACTCCACGGCCAGCCAGGGCTGTATGACCTTGACAGGGATCAAGAATGTCAAGTTCCTCATCAACAAAGCGCAGGTGAACTGGGGCGGGGAGAGGACACAAGAAGGAAAGACAGCTGTTGAAAATCTAAGTGAAATATGGGTGGTGTGAAAAACACACCACCCATTATAGATTCTTGTCTCTCTACTTACTTTAGGAAGATGCACCTTCAAAATGCAGCTGCAGTGCCAATGTGAGTAAATGCTCTTTTAAGAACTTTCTGATTTTAATTCGCACATCTGGAATCTTCACTCTGAAATTGCTCTTTTGCAGGTGACTGATTGCTTGTGCCTCCCCATTCCTTCTGTAAGTATAGTAGAATATAATAATCTTGATTCTTTTTAAGTTCTTAAATAAAATTAAATTGCTCTGTTTGGTATTTTAAATAAGAAAGTGTTATTTAGTTGCCATTATTGCACATTAGTATTTCCTTTTAAAACCAGTTTCTTGAAATTCTATACTATGTAAACTTTGTATTTAGTCGGGTGTATGTCCCTTGAGAAGTTTATTCAATATTTTAAAAAAGAACCTTGAGTGTCTTTTTCCATAGTGGCCATGTGCACAATTACATCAAACGACATAGCCCATACCACGTTGCTTATTAACTCTTTTGCATTAACTCTAGGGTTGCAAAACACTGCAGATAAAATGCAACTCTCTTTCCTCTGACATGCACTGTGTGTGCTATGCCTTCTCCCTCCCTCCTTCCTTTCTATGTGCCTATCTGGCTGACTTAGAGTGACCATTGCATGTTTGTTTGCTGGGAGGACAGGGTGAATGAGGCTGTGGAGGGAGGGGAAGCGGCAAGGGCTTCCTGAGGGTCATTCCATACTGGCAGAGAGGAGGCAGGCAGGAACTTTCTGGTTAAGGGGAGGAGAAAACACCCAAGATGCTGTATTACACTGCTCTCTCTCACAAGCAAGGCCTGGGAGAGTCTGCACCTCTCACCCTGAGGTCAGACATTGCACCCCATCCACGCCCATCCATTAGATGAGGTTAGGATAGGGCGCCTGCTGAGGAGGAACCTCACCTTTATAGCCCAGCCCAGCCCCTCGGGTTATGGTGTACGATGTTAGTTACACTGAAAACCAGCTGTACTCGGTCAGCACATCCCATCAGGCTGGTGTGCAAAGGCTTTTCCTTTCTCTGTACTTTAGAGTTCACTATTACGAGACTTCGAACAGGGGAGCGTTTGTTGAAAAGGAGACTCAGGACTGTGTGTGTTCCAGGGCCCAGAGGCCTCAGGTTCCCTGGATGAAACATTCTGGAAATCTCCTTGGAGTGTGACTGTGGATAAATGGCCTCACCTCCAAATACTGAAGATCATTTTTTAGTTTGGCAAAGGAACTACCTAAAAGAATGCCAGTTTAGGTTAGATTGGTTCAGTTAAAATAGTCTCTAAAAGCATTCTCCTTGTGATTCTTTCTCGAAGCTGTTCTGAGAGTTCCTTTTCATAAATTCTTAACTACTTACCAGGACAACTGCACTGCACCCTGCTTCCAGGAGGGCCTGTGGCGGATGACCAACACCACTGTAGCAAGTCCCAGAATCCTGATCTTGAATCAGGTGAAGAAAACAGTGGAAGCCCTAAAGAACAACAAGTGTCAGGTAGTTTGTTTTTATCTGTGATGGGCTCTAGTTAGTTATTTTTATGTCATGTTGATGCCAACTCTATCTGAATGAGAACCTCTGAAATCGGCAGTTCAAGGTCAATAAGAGCCTTCTAAGAAACTTGATCATAATACTAAAATTAAAGTGAGACCTGCTCCACTGGCCCATGGTTCCCTTAGTTTTAAAAAGCACGCACACCTATTTGCCATTTACTTCTTTCCACCTCCTGAGTAATGAGGGCGTCCATCCTGATTGTCATTAGAGGGTAAAATCTGCAGAATCAGGGCCATAGCCCACAGAATATTAAATAATCCTAGTGATTCCATTTGCTAACGGAGAGGCTGTCGTGCCAGGTACGGTAAAGGTTTTTCTTGATTGGCTGAGAAGTTGTTTAAAGAAAAATGCTTCCAGATCCAGGTGGATACCTGCCATTTGCCCTAAATGACCTTTGGCACATTGTTTTAGCATAGAGCCTATCCCAGAGTGGGGGAAGGGGCCCTCTGGGCTTTGGCGTCTCCATGTGAGACCACAGAAGGTGAGACCCCTTCACTCAGCTACCCAACTCACATGTTTCTACCATCAACAGCATGTAGTTCTAAGTGCTTAATATTCACTGTTCCACTGAATACCTGCCTATCTGAGGGACGCTTGTTAGGATCTATCACCCTCACTTAATAGAGCAGGAAACTGAGGCTCAGTGAGGTTAACTGATCGGCCTAAGGCTACATATTTACTAAGTGGCCGAGCTGTGATTTGAATTCTGCTCTATGTGACCCCGAAGTTCCACTCTTGGCCATTGTGCTATAAAATGACCTTGGGAGTCATCCAGAAAGTATAATAACAAAATTTTAGGCCTCAAAGAAAACCAAGAAAGGTCTCCTCTAGTGAGATTTCGAACTGCTTGTTAGGTGTGCGTGTCTGTGTGTGGCAGGGGGAAGCCCTGAAATCCTATCACAAAGTCACCCACCGCCACTCCACCGACTGCTAGCCCTGGACCTCTCTGTCCCCTTGCTCAGGTCTCAAGCACGAGCTGCCTGCACACCTTCCCGCTGCACCACGCTGCCCTCCTCACCCCTGCAGCGAGGTCCTTGGGCTGCTCTTTCGGACTGTTCCCATCACTCTGTATTTGCTAACTTTTGTCCCCGCAGTATTTTTCCTGTGAAGAGCCATGCAGCCAAGCCACAGCAGGCAACACACTGACATTTCTGAAGAGTCTCCTGGAAAATCTCCAGAAAGAAAGGATGAGAGGCAGAGTATGAAGATGAAATCTTATTTATTCTATTTATTGAATTTTAAAAGCCTCTTCTCCAAGTTGTTGCAATTAGAAGTATCAAGTAAGCCCCACTACGTCAAAATCAGTTGTAATAATATTTTTAAATTTTTATCTTTATTTTGGAATAAATATATATGAAAACAAAGAACATAGTGTGGTATTCATTCCTTGCTGCTCCAAACAAATTAAGCTGCAAACTTTGTCAATGGGCTGAATGGCTGGAAGATGCCTGTAATCGTAGGACTCATCCTGAACACAGACCTGAAGCCCCATGAGCTGAGTCCGGGGCTCCAGGGGGCGCTATAGAGCGCACAGCAATGGAGGGGGCGTGAGGACCGTCTGAGGCTTCCAGCGGCAAGGCCAGGGGCTGTCTGAAGCCCCTGTCTGTGCATGCTGAGGAAGGAGGCTCAGGGCACCGCCCAAAAGTTTGGGGTCCTGAGAAGCCAACCAGGTACCTGTAATGGGAGAAGGCAGCAGTTTGTGAGTCCAGGAGGTGGGACACTACTGAAGAATGTCGGCATATTCACATGTAAGAGCAGAAAGTGCTTGAAGCTGAGCCAGGAGTTCACACAGTGGATCTTCTGGGTCAGAGCGCAAAACAGAGAACCCCTGAGATCAATACTGACCCCTATGCCCTCAAGAGACCTTCAGCTAGCACGCACCACAGGCCAGGCACAGGACCTCGCTGGGGTGCAGGGCCTAATGGGGGCAGCCCAAGGGATCTTGGACTAGCTTCTCTGGCTGGCACAGTGTGGCTGTACCTGTGATGGTTATTATGTGTCAACTTGACCAGGCCACAGGGCGCCCAGATATTTGACTGAACATTGTTTCTGGGCATGTCTGCGAAGATGTCTCTGGAAGAGATAAACATTTGAATCAATAGACCGATAAGGCAGGTGCTCTCCCCAGTGTGGGTGGGCATCGCCCAATCCACTGACAGCCTGAATAGACCAAGAGAGCAGAGGAAGAGAAACTGGCCCTGTCAGCTTAGGCTGGGACACCAGCCTGCTGTGCTGGGACGGGGTCTCAGGCCACAGGCTCCCTTCTTTTCAGTCCTTTGGACTCATGTGAGGACTATACCACCTGCTCTCCTGAGCCTCCAGCTTGCAGACGGCAGATCATGGGACTTCTCAGCTTCCGTAATCAAACGAGCCAATTCCTTGTTATAAATCCATCCATCAATCATCCATCACCTATCACCTTTCAGTTCTATTTCTCTGGAGAACCCTGACTGATAGACTAACCATTTTGCCTTAATACTCAGTCCGCTCTCCCTCCCCGTACTCCTGACCCTGGCTTCTGTTCCACAGTACTCACCACCTTCTAAGATGCCTCCCATTTATTAATTGATCATCTTTGTGGCCTACAGCCTGTATCTCCCTGCTCAAATGCCAGCTCCGTGGGCAAAGAACTTTGTTTTGCTCACTGTTGTATCCCAAATGCCTAATCTGAGCCTAAACTATTCCCATACCAGAGTAGATGCTCTGTAAATATTGACTGACTGGATGAAAGGCCTTTGAAATGCAAAAGCAAAGCCTGACCTGGTCTGTAGGTCAGGAATGTGCTCACCTGGAGAAGAGGTGGCTCCCAGAACATACTGCATGTGCTCAAAAAGGTGAGAGCCCTTTAATGCCCCAGGCAGGCCCCAAGCCTGGGGTTCTCATGACCTGGCCACTTGGGAGGGCACAGTCTGGCCTGACCTCCCTAGCTGTGTGTGATGAGTGGGGTGGGGGCATGGTTAAAGTGAGGGTCTTGGGATCGTGGTGGTCTGACAATCAGAATGGCCCTCTTTTCCGCTACATGAAGGGTTAGAGATTTGGGAAGAGCTGAGAGGAATCTACTGCGGGAAGTGTTTTTCTAGGTACTGTCAAAATCAGAACTGCTTCCCCTCCCTACTGGGCTAGACCATCCTTGGCACAGTGTGTTCACACACTGTGATCACAATGAAAGGCAAGTTCAGATCACCAAGAGACAGAGTTCCTCCACTGACTCTGCTTGGCTTTTATTTTTGACCAGTTACAACATTAAGCAAGAGTTCATGCGACCTGTACCTTACACAGCCCTTGGCCAAGTGTGAGTTTCTCTGATAATCTAAGCAGCTACACCCCTGGAGTTTTGCAGGTCCGTTAGCTCTGGAGTGGGGGTTTACAAGTTCTGCCCTGCACCTGCAGCCAAGCCCTTCCTGCATAGTGGAGGCAGAGAGGGAGTTTTAGCAAAGGGGACACTGGCCAGAAGACTGTTGTATTTATCTTCTTGGGTATAGAAATTGTGGCTTCCTGGGGACAGCCGAACACAATTTTTTTGGTCTTTGTTTAGACAGAAAGAAACAAGTTTCTCAGTGATTTATTTATGGTGATATGTGTATCAAAGGGCAACAGGTTTGATTTCTGAGTCTAGAGTCTTTCCAAAAAGGACCACTGGTTTAACCTTTGTCCTTGCTCAGCGCTGAAGGCCATCAAGTGTTATGTAGTGGACACAGACCTTAAGACAAATAGACAGTGGTCACAGCCTGTTGACCCATCTGCTTCTCAGAAGTGAATACCTCACGTGACAGCTGTGGGTGGGCAGGAGTGGGGTGTAGGTTTTGTCAAGGAGGTTTACTGAGGATCTCCCAGAACAGTGGGTATGAGAATTCATGTTCCAATGATTCTTATTTTTATTAGTATGTATAGCATCTCCTGTATGATTTCTCTCTGAGACTGGAAGTTCTGACACTAAGTGTTTTCAGCACCCCTGCTTCATGCACAGCGCTCCCAGCACTGGAGTCCTGCCCCATGCAGGGCACTGAATGCAGTCTCCATGGGCAAAGATACAAGATAAAGGTTAATCAAATAATACATTTATTATTATTTATTAATATTAAGCACTTAATTACTAAGCACTTACTCTGTATATACTAAGCATGCATTATCTCATTTAATCCCCTAATAACTGTAGAAGGTAGGTATTATTATTTCTGCTTTACAGGTAAGGAAATCAAGGCTTAGAAAGGTTAAATGACTTTCCCAAGGCGCTGCAGCTGGTGAGAGAGTGGGGCTCCAACCCCAGTTCTCTGATTCCAAACCCTTGGCTATTTCCTTTCTGCTTTAGTATTTTCTTTTTCTATGTAAATCAGGTGTGTTTCCTCTGACTCCAGCCTGAGGGTAATATAGATTCGTAGCAATATGGGTCCACATTCCCTTATCCAAAAACCTGGGGCCAGAGAGTTTCCAAAGTTCAAACTGTTTAGACTCTTAGAAAGGAAATACATAGTTCATGCACCATGTGTTACATAATATCCATAGCAGGGCCTGGGGCAGGATTCTTTAATTAAACACATTCATATTCTGCAGGCAAACACATAAGCAGTCATACAAAGTAGTCAGGTTTTGTAGTCAAATAAGTCTCAACAAACCTTGGGCTTCCAGAACTGTTTGATCTCAGAATTGTGATGAGGGATCGGTGAGCATTTCTCTAGCTCTGGCCCCACTTACAAGGGGTGCACTCTCTCCCAAGGACTTGTCTGGGGCTGGGCTGAGCATCTGCAGGAGGGATAGAGGCTTCTGTCGCTCCCTGGGCGGCCTGCCGCATGGTGTCCTGGGTCTTGGTTGCAGGGCCTCCTCTTCTCTCCTTGCTCTGCGTTTTCTGGACCTGCACTGCATTTCAAAATATGTGTACAGCCTGCGCTGTAAACGGTATGGGGACTGCTCACCCCACATGGGGCCACAGCAAGGCCAGGTGCTTGTGTTTGGTTATGGTTCAGAGCACCACCTGGGAACACAATCAGTTGCCAGAGAAGATGGTCAGACAGATGAGCTGCCACCCACAGTCACAAATTAATCACCAGCATAGCTTGGTGGTTTCCCTTGGCTTTTCTGCAAAAGTCTCATAACCCACAGGATACACCCCAGCAGGCAAGCTCAAAGCAGAATTCTCAGGGCCAGTGGGGAGATGTGCTGTAATTACTCTCCTCTCCAGGCCAGGAGAGTCAAACTTATTTAGAAGGCACCTTGGGAAAAAGAGAAGGAAAACCAACATTTTTTATTGAGTGTTAACAGTGTACCAGGTGCTATGCTAAGCATGTTTTGTGGGATATCTAGTTGGATCTCCACAACAACCCATGACGTAAGTATATAATTATTGTATATAATTATTCCTAGTGCACAGATGAGGAAACTGAGGCCCAGAGAGGTTATATAACTTGCCAGGGCACACTGTTCACAAGGGAAAAAGCCAAGATTCCCACTCAGGGAACTGACTCTAGAGCCTCATTCTCACACATGACCAACAAGAGCATGGAAGTTCTCAACACAGCCAGCTGCCCTGTGCAGCTTGGTGGGCCCCGGCAGGGCTGTTCCCTGGAGATTCCGGTCCAGGGCACACTGCCCCTGGTCAAAGCAAACCCAGATGCTGCTGGACTTGAAGTGGGCCAGTCCACAGCTGTCTGTCTCTCTTTCTGCCCATCTGCCCAATTTGAAGCAGGGAGATATTGTGCAGTCTCAACCCTGCAATCCCTTCATTACTTTACCTGTGTCATTCACCCCAGACCAAAACCTCTCTTCCTTTGGAAAGGGGGCCTTAAGCAGAAATGCAAAGACCCTTCACCCACTGAGAGTGTACAATTCAGTGGGAATTAGCATATTCATATGGTTGTGGATCCATAACCACAATCTCGTTTCAGAATATTTTCATCACTCCCAAAAGAAGCCCTGTACTCATTAGCAGCCATTCTCCAATCTCCCTTCCCCAGCCTAATCAACAAACAATTTACTTTTTGTCTTCACAAATTTGCCTCTTAGGGATTTTTCCTATAAATGGAACCATAATGTGTGTTTTCCTATAACTGGCTTCTTTTACTTAGCATGATGTGTTCAAGATTCATTCATGTTGTAGCATATATCATTATGTCAATTCTTTTTATTGTCAAATAATATTCCATTATATGGATATACCGCATTTTATTTATCCATTCATCAGCTGGAAGACATTTGAGTTGATTCCACTTTTTGGCCACTATGAATAATGCTGCTGTGAACATTCACGTAAAGGTTTTTGTGAGGACATATGTTCTCTGTCTCTTGGATATACCTAGGAGTGAAATGGCTGGGTCATATGGTCATTCTATGTTTAGCTTTTTGAGAAAATGCCAAACTGTTTTCCAAAGTGGCAGAGCATTTTATATTTCTACCAACAATGTATGAGGTTTCCAATTTCTCCACATTCTTGTCGACACTTGTTATTATCTGTCTTAAATTACAGCCATGCCAGTGGATGTGAGGTGGTATCTCATTGTGGCCTTGATTTGCATTTCCCCAATGACTAGTGATGAATCTTTTCATGTGCTCATTGACTATTTGTATATTTTCTTTGGAGAAATGTCTATGCAAATACTTTGCCCATTTTTAAATTGGGTTATTTGTCTTTTTATAGTTAAGTTGTGAGAGTTCTCTATATATATTCAGAATTTAAGTCCCTTATTTGATACGGGATTGCAAATATTTTCTCCCATTTTGTAGGCTGTCTTTTTATTTTCTTGAAAGTATCATTTGCAGTACCAAAGTTTTTAGTTGTCTAAATTAGTCTAATTTGTCTATATTTTATTTTGTCATTTTTGCTTTTGGTATTCTAAGAAACCTTTGCCAAATGCAAGGTCACAAGGATTTATTCCTCTATTTCCTCCTGTGAGTTTTGTAGTTTGACCTCTTACATGTAGGTCTATGATCCGTTTTGAGATAATTTTCACATATGGTGTGAGTTAAGGTTCCAACTGCATTCTTTTGGCATATGGCTATCCAGTTGTCCCAGCACCATTTCATGAAAAGACTATTCCTTCTCCATTAAATTGTCTTGGCACCCTTGTTGAAAACCAGTTGACCATTAAAATAAAGGTTTATTGATGAACAGTTATTTTGACACCATTGATCTACACGGCTTCCTTAAGCGAGCACCGCACTGCCTTGAGCACTGTAGCCTTGGGGGAGGGAAGTGTGAGTCCTCCAACTTCATTCTTCTTTATCAAGACCATTTTGGCTATTCTGGGTTCTTTGCAGTTCCATATGGACTTTAGGATGAGTCTATCCATACCTGCAGAAAAAGACAGCTGGGATTTTGAGAGGCATTGGACTAAAACTGTAGATCCATTTAGGGAATACGGCTATCTAATAATATTTATAGTCTTCTGGCCCATGACATAGAGTATTTTTCTATTTATTTAGAACATTAAAAATTTCTTTCAACAAGGTTTTCCAGTTTTCAGTGTAAAACTCACGCACTTCTTTCATTAAAATATGCCTATTTACTTCATTTTCAAATGCTATTGTAAATGGAAGTGTTTTCTTAATTTCACGTTTGAAAATTTAATTGCTAGGTTGATTTTTATGTGTTGATCTTGTGTCCTGAAATCTTGCCGAACTTGGTTATTGGTTCTAATATTTCTAATGGATTCTTCAGGATCTTCTACATACAAGATCGCATCGCCTGTGCATAAAGGTAGTTTAGTTTTCCTTTTCCAAATTGGAGGACTTTTATTTTATTTTATAGCCTATTTGCACTGGCCTTTCACACCTCCAGTGCAATGCTGAATAGAAGACGCAGGAGCAGACATCCTTGTCTTGTTCCTGATTTTGGTGGGAAAGCATCTAGTCTTTTCCTCTCAATGTGCTGTTAGCTGTGACTTTTCATAGATGTCCTTTATCAGGTTTAGGATGATCCCTTCTATTCTCAATTTGTTGAGTGTTTTTATCATGAATATTAGATATTGTCAATGCTTTTTCTGCATAGATTGTGTTTGTCTTTCATTTATTAATATGCAGGATAATTTTTGACTTTTGAATTTCCAAGGGTAGAGATCCTAACTCTAGGTAGGAAGTAATAATTCTTAGGACCATGGAAAAGAAGGTGTAAAGGAGAGGAGATACCAGACACTGGTGTGTGCTCTGCTCCAAGACAGAGTGGGGTGGTGGTAGCAGAACTCCCAGGAAGGGCTGAGGACTGGGAATGGAGGGCTTCCAAGCTCTGTATACTCGGAGATGACAATCTGAAAGGAGAATCCCCCTGACACCTGACACGGGGCATGACACAGGGAGCCCCAGGAAGCCGGGCCTGATGCGGGTCCCTGAGTAGCTCTGTAAAGAAGCCTAGGCTTTTCCCATAGGACAGAGAAGGCATGGCTATGTCACAGAGGACAGTAAGGCCAGAGGAGCCTCGGGTGTGGCAGATGCATGGACCACGTGGCCAGGACCAGAGGGGGTGAAGATGCTTCCACAGAAGCCGCCATGGAAGGAAGGCCATGCCCCAAGACTAGACAGGAAGAATGCCAGTGAAGGGCGGAGCATCTCCCAAGAGCCAGAAGCCTCTTCCTGTACCCCAAGTCGCCCAGATCTAAAGTCACCCCTGGGAGAGGGAGGGGAAGGAAAAAATCCTCAGCTGACTATGTTTAAGTAGGAATTTCTGAGTTTTACCCTGAAATGCCAAAACAACTTTTTCTGCTAGGTAAAATGGAGGCTCAAACAAAAATAAATGTTAAAGAAAAATAAAGAAAGCTTCATTTATTTTTTTCATATCTGAGGGTGTGGTGGAATCATCTGGCAAACACCAATAAGGCATGCAGCACATGGCAGGTGCTGGCTCAGCACAGCAGTGAGTAGAAGGCAGCAGATCTTCAGAATCCACGGGTGCGGAGGGAGAGACGGGCCTGTGCTGCTGGGAGGCGGGCGGCCCAGGTGCTGGCGTGGTCCTGTAACTGGTGGGGGTGCCTGAGCCCAGGGCGGGCTGGCCCTCCCCGCGCTCAGCCAGATGGGGGAAGCAGCGATTCTCTGGAAGGTTTTCCAGCTTCAGTTGCTCAGGGGCTGGACTCCTTTGCTGGACCAAATGTTTCCTAGAAACCTCTGTGGTGCCAGCCTGGCAGAGAGGGGTGCTGGGGTCAGAGCCCTGGAGGGCTGCCAGGTGACTTGTCAGACATCCTGGGCACCCAAAGGGCCACATGAGCAACTGTGTCCGCTCCGCTCCAAGCGTGTATATTGGATGCCCACCTTGGAGTCCGGAATCCGAGGAGCCAGCTCTCAGGGTTCCCCTATAGAGACAAGGCCCAGGAACACCACCCCAGCCACCCTGTGTTGCCCCCTGAATAAATGAGAACAGGGCAGACTTGCAGAGAGGACGGTGGGCCGAAACCAGAAACAAGAAAAAAGACACAAGTGATCCCCTTCCCCACCTTTCTCTAACCCCTGTATTTCTCGCTTCGTGGTTCATAAAACCACTTTTGCACTTGATTCTTACTGAAGCCCTGGAAGGTAAGAAAAGGAGACTTAGTGTGGCCGTTTTACAGATGAGGAAACGGGCAAAAGCTTGCAACGTCATGTCCATAGGCAGTGACAGTCTTGGAACTGGAACCCAAGGCGACATTCTCCCCAGTCAGAGGCTTGCTCAACCACTGACAGCAACAGGGAGACGGAGACAGCGAGACCAAGCGAACCAGCAGAGACGTGTCCTGGGGCCCTGGTGCTCTCGCCATTGAGGACCAAGGTCACACGCGGCCAGAAACTGCCACCCGTGGGGGGTTTAATTGTCCTCTGCTGCCACCAAGTGGTGATTCTGTAGTTTCTCAGGCCAGGGAGCCTTTCTTTGGGTGACTTTTTGTAGAGCAGCGGGAACGGAGAAATCAAGGACACGTTCAAGGGTAAAAGAGCGGGAATCGAAGGATATTTCCCTACCAGATTTAAGCCAGGAATGGCAAGTACGTTCATCTGTGTGCAGCTGTGACTGGCTGGTGGCGTCTGGCCTGGGACCTGTGCTGAGATTCCAAAACTGCCCTCATCAGGAAGACTGTGTGACACATGAGGAGCGCCTGCTGTGGCCACAAATTGAGACTGTCCCACTGACACGTGCCACTTAACAGCCAAAGAGCAGTGGCCTCCCCACATGGTTCCAGTGAGAAATAAAATTTAGCGTGATGAGATCATCCAGGAAACCAGACTGCGGTTAAAGTATTTTATTTCGTTTTGTTCCCCAGATGAAAATAAGGCCCTGCGAACCCCGGCCCGCGGGCCCTGGTGCCCAGCGCATCGCCACCGGAGCGCCGCAGCCGCGGGCGCCGCAACACGAGCCGGGGTCCACCACGCACACCGTCGGCCGCGGGCGAAGAACGGCCGTGCTCGGGGCCTCCTGTCCCTGCGCGGAGTGGCCTCTCTAGGCCAGCAACAGCTGCAGGGGCCTGCACAGAGGGAAGAGTGAGGGTGGCCAGTGTTTCCTGGAGTCCAGGCGGAAGCATCTGATACCGAACGGAGCTGAAGCGGTTTTGGATGTTTTTATTTGGAAACTTTGGAGGCAACCCCAGCCCCTCCGGGACCTCCCAGCGAGTTTGCAATGCGCAGGGGCAGGGGCTGTTTCACCAGGTGCCGGTGCAGATCTGAAACGGATGGTGATCCGCTGCGTCCTTCCAGCGCGGCGGCCGAGCGGCCAGCTCAGGAGCAGAGCCCGGGCAGCTGGGGGAGAAGGGATTCCGGGCCCAGCCAAAGGGCTGAGGGCCCCCCCCACGAGGCGCACAGCAGGGGTGGCGGGAGGCCTTCTCTCTCCAGGACTCTCACTACAGCGGCATCTGGAGAAGCTGCCTTCAGCAGCAACCTGTGGCCAGTAGACGGAGGCCTTGCTCTGCTGACTCTGGCCCTGGGGAGAAAGGAGGGAAGATGAGACTTTCATGTAATGGGGTGATTGGTCAGCAAGATCTTGGGGTCAAACATCCCATTTGAAAATTGTTTCTGTGAAGCATTTCATGGACCGACAAAGAGTTACCAGGCTGTCTGGGACTCATTGTAAATGTTCGAGAAAGACATTATAAGAAGAATGTATCTCTTTCCTTGAAAATGAATTTTCCTGAAATTTAAAGTGGACCGGGGAGGTTTGGAATATGAGAGTCGTGGCAGGAAGACTGACGGGCACTATTTCAGGAAGGTAGTGGGGAGGAGGCCCTGGAGGGCTGGCAGGGATGGTGTAGCTGGATTCCTGGGCCTCTGACGGGTCTGGGGGCTGACTGCTGACCACCGGTTGGGGCCTCACTTCCCCCACACAAGGTCATCTTCCTTGTATTATCTGATTCCAGTTTCTCCATGTGGATAATAAAATCAACCAAACACAGAAAGCAACCTCAGGGGGCGTTCGCTGGGTTTCAGAGGGTCCTTGGGTCACTCATACGTGTGACCTAGGAGGAAAATAACCCAGCGGATGAATGCAGAGGAAGTGTTCTCACCGGAGGAGCCGGAGCAGAGCTGCGTCTGGCTGTGGGAGGAGGCAGGAGCTGCTGGGAGTCGGACTCTATTCCCAGTAGGCATCTGGAAACAGTTCCTGGCCATTCTTACCCTGCACTCAGGGACCTGAGATGGTCCCCCCCTACCTCTAGGGAGCTGCAGCTCCCGAGCTCCCTAACACACACCACTGTCCTCAGTCTAGGCTCTGAGGGAGACCTTCGTTTCCCTGTCTTCAAAGACTGGATATGGCTCCTCCCTAGAACATGACCTGCTCAGGATCTCACAGCCACTTGGTAAATTCAAATTCAGGACTTGCTGGAGATGCCTTCGTCCTCTCGGGTTAAAGGTGAATTCCTCGGATGAGGCTTGTTCAAGGTAAGGCTCTAGGCAAGTCGCTGGGAAGCCCCTCTGCCACCTGAGGGGCACCAGCCACTCCTCCCACCCTGGCAGAGGAAAGCAGACGGGCATCTGTGCGCCTTGTACCTTGAGAGTCCTTTCAGAAAGAAGAGACTCTAACTGGGGTGGTCCCTGCTCTGGAAAGGCTAAGTCCAGGATGATCAGGCTTTGGCTTGCTAGAAACTTCTTCCTTCTTCCCTAAGTAGCCAACGTCCCTGGGTGGTCACAGGTGGCAGGGTGCAGGAGCTCAATCAAGCATCCAGCCCCTCTGGGATCTGCCAGGTCTTGGCATTAAAACCACCTCGCAGCTGAATGTTTAATGACATGGGAAAATGGTCCCAAATTATCAAGTGGGAAGAGTGAGTTATAAAATATTTTGTAAAATGGGATCCTATTTGGGGGATATACATAAAAAACACTGAGAAGAATAACAAGGTCTTGGGATGATAGGTGTTTTTGTGTGTTCTGTTTATTTGTATTTTCTATTTTTTCTGCAATAAAAATACATGGGCTTTATTATAGGCCTTTTTGGAAAAATCACTTTCATCTGTTCAAAGTGGGGAGTGGCTGATATCTGAGCACAGCTTTAAGAATCAGACAACTTCCCTTCCTGGCCCTGGACCAGTTACAGGTCCAAATACAGTAACTCTTCCCCCAAGCTGTTTAATTATGCAAAATGCATTGCTACCCTTTTCCTTTTATAGGAGAGGGCAAAAAGCCAGGAAAGCTGGGAATGTCGGTGTTTTAGTAAAAAGTGAAAGCATTTGATTTAAAGCCAGCATCTAGGGCTTGTTCTGATCTAGTCAGCCTGATCCATCATGTCCTTTCCCTGGCTCCAGGGTCTGGCCCCATCCATGCATCCTAGCAGACCTCTACTGCCCCAGGGGAAGCAGCATGGAGGTTTCCCAAGCCTTCGTGATGAAGACCATCTTTCTTGAGAGAATTTGAAGTCACTAAGGCAAAATCGTTTCTTGTTGATTAGAAAACTCAGGGACTTATCCCAGTTTGTCTTGTGAGCTCTGCAGGTAACCAGTTTGGGGCCAGACAAAGAAAAACAAGGGAGAGAAGAAGGGGAGGAATAGAGAGAATATTGGAGACATCCATCCATTCAGTGATGTCTCTGAGTGGCCATTTGTGTGCCAGGCTCCATGCCAGGCACTAGCCATATGGAGGTGAAAGAACAGTCCCAGCTCTCCTGGGACCTTCAGGCTGCCTGGGGAGTAAGGAAAGTCATCCTGCAGTCATGCAGGAATGTGAGAGGGGCTGAGCAGGGCTGTGGGAGGGAGCCTACAGCAGGCACAGCTCATCCTGGCCGAGGCATCATCATAGGCTTCCTGGAGGAGGAGACTTAGAGACCAAGGCCTGGATGACAAAGAGGAGTTAGTGAAGCCAAGGACAGGGCAGAAGGCATGAGAAGCAGATGTTAGGCAGAGAAAGCAAGTGCAAAGACCCAGAGGTGAGAGCAAGGATGGTATGTTTACTATGTGGGCGAGGATAAGGTTGTCAAGGGCTGATGCTTTACCCAGAGGGCAATGGGGAGCCATTGAGAGCATCTGAGCAGGGAGTCACTTGCTCAGATTTGCTTTTAGATTCCTGGGCTGCAGTGATCTTTCTGCAACAGGAAAGAGAAAAGGTGGAGGCATAGGAGGCAGGGAACAAGGCAGAGGCTGTCCTCTAAGGGCCTTGGGAGCCAACTGGTGACTCTCAGACTCAAGCTCTGAGTTCAGTAGGCAGGTGGGGAGGTGGTGCCCCTCTGATGGGGTTGGCACCCTGGTTTGAGTCCTCACTTGTGAGCCTGGGTCGCTGAATTTGTACAGTGAAGCTAAATAGGCTTTTTCTCCAAGAGCTGTTGAAGCTGCTGAATGGAAAAATAGATTGGTGAGCTCACTATGAAAAGGTAAATTCTGTGCTAACCTCACTTACTAAGCACCCAGCTCACCACCAGTCACAGGTGGGCATTTCAGAAGGGCTTTTGATGACAAGTAGGTGACAGTTCTAGGCCCAGGATTAACACTGATTAGACAGGAAACAAATGACAGAGGGACGTTCCAGAAAGCCAATACATTTCCATGGCAGAGAAGAGCTTCAAGCTCTAAGAAGGCACAACTGGCTGGGAAGGAGGCACACTGACCTGGTGCTCAGGGGCTGGTCACTGTGTGGTCCCCGCGGATCACCTGCAGCGAGAGCTCATACCCAAGGAACATGGTGGCACTCATGGGGAAGCCCCGCACAGCGTTCACGGTGATGCCCCTGAAAAACACCTTTGGCAGGAGGCAGCGTTATCACAGGGGGCTGGCCCGCACCCTCTGCAGGGCCACCACTGATGGACAAGGGGCTGGCAATGCTGCCCACTCTCCCCAGGCTGGACCCCACAGGGCCAAAGGACCCCTGCAGGCCAAGACCAGCAGGATGACCGAATGATGGCCCTGGCCTGACCCATCTCCCCTCAAAGGGGCTTTTCCTCCAGGCCTGTGCATATGGACTAAATGCTATAGGCAAACTGTTAAGTCCCATGAATGCCCAGATACACTTGCTTAATTGCTGCTCTTTCTTGTGCACACACACACGTGCACATAGGCACATGCACACACACAGTTCTTGGGGATCTCGAAGTCCGAGCTCTCCACTCCACTCACTTTGCAGGGCATTAGACCCAGCATTCAGCCATGGCCAACCACTTGACAGGTGCTTCACAGGATGGTCCCCAAGTGGTGAGCAGGGGAGAACTCAGATCATGCTTAAAACTGCAGACATGGAGTTGAGACACAACTTTGTGATTTAATAGCTGTGTTACTTGCGCAAGGGGCAAAATCTCTGAAATTCAATTCAACTGTAAAATGGGGATAATAATCTTAATGACCTGAAATGGTGTTGAGGGAGTGAGATGATGCTTTTAAAGCACTCACACAGTGCCCGCCGTGCAGCGAGCCCTCATTCACAGCGGATGTCATCCTCACCATCCTCAATGGGAGGTGTCACCTGTTTATGCAGAGCAGCGCTGCACCTTGGTCACTCATATGAGTCTGTACTGATGAGCTGTTTAACTCAGCCTTTAATACAAAAAGCCTGTATTTGTCTCCCATCCCAGGGCACATGATAAGATGCCTTCCTTCCTTCCTCCCTCCCTCCGGCTTCCTGCCTGGAGCTGGGTGCACTGATCAATGTGACATGGCTGCAGCCCTTGCACAGTTTAAAACCTACCAGGGGAGACACACCCCATTAAGGAATAATTACAATGTAACCTGGAACACCATGAGAACAGATAAGGGCTTTGGGGAGGGGTGGGGTGGGGAAAGCTGCCCTTAAATGTCTTTTCTGGGAAGAGACAACACGTGTAAAGGCGAATCCCTACCCAAGCATAAATGGCCCAAGAACTGCCAGGCATAAGATGTAAACCAGTTAGCTGACTGCTGTATATTTACCAAGTTAACAAACAAAATTGGTCCTGTAACTTTTAGAAAATGGAAATCCAGCCCTCTTCCATGTCACAGGCATTGTGGTGTCAGCGTAGGTACAGGCCACCCTCAGGGACCAGGATGTCAGGTGGCCTCCCTTTAGGAGCAGTGCCTGAACCTCTGTACTCCATGGCAGCCTGGGAGGTGCAGCTTGGTTGGGGAAGGGGAGAATGGCTTTGGGAACTTGGGGGGAAGGCTTAACTGAGAGGAAAAGTGGGAGGGAGATGAGGACAAGGATCCTTTGGTGAGCAAGTGGCTCAGCCAAACTATAGGCCAATTCAGGCCAGGGGCCAGTGGGGTCCACTCTTTGCTAATGTCTAACTTTTCTGGAATTCCACAGGCTCAGGCAGAGTGACCAATAGCAAGGAACTGGGGCTGGATCCAAGAGGAAAATTCCACACTGGGTGCCCACAGAGGCTCGCCTGTGGACCTGGGCTTGACTCTGTTCTCTGAGGTTGAGCCAAGCAGGACCCAGCTTGGAGTGTGAGCCTCCCCTTCCACAGCACAGGCCCCGCAGGGGCCCTGGGACACTTCAGACAGACAGACGTGAACTCCCTCTAGCAGCTGCGGCCTGCTTTGCTGTGAGGCTAAAGAGAGCAAAATGCAGACCCACCGGCGTTTGCTCTGAGCTTTCAGAACACACAGCCACCATAGGTCTTTCCTCATGGAGCCTGAACAGCTCCCCACTGTCCATGGTCAAGCCCATACCCTCCCCTGGCCTGCCAAGCCCCAGACGCTCTCCCCTGCACTTCGTCTGGGCTGCCTCTTACATCTGACACCCTACCATGCCTCTACGGGGCCATCTCTCTTTCACCACTGGGCCTTTTCTGGTGGAAGGTTCCCCGGTGCGGCTGCACCTCTGGCAGTCCTCCCAGAGCACCCCAAGTTGGGCTATGGCCTGCTGCCTTCTGTGCACCCAGAACCTCTGCCCACACAGGCCTGCCCACACCGTGGGAACTGCCCAAGACTTGTCTGTGCCCCTGTTGAGAATCCCAGTCAGGGTAGTGAAGACAGGGCTGTGTTATGGGCATGCCTGACTCCCTAGCATCTGCACTGTGCTTGGCCCAGAGGACCCTCTATAGATCTGACTCAGTGAATCAGTGGATGGATGGATGGGTGAATGAATGAGTGAACTTGAAATGAGAAAGGAAGTCTCTGAGTGATATAGTCTGGGTGGTGGGGGTGGGGGCGGGGGGCCCTGCGGTGGAGGGAGGGCTCTCGCTCCCTCTGGCAGAAACAGAAGACAGCGGGCTCTGGTGCCCCACGAAGGTTGTCTGCCTACAGCTATTCCTCTCTGTCTCTCCCTAGAGTCACCCAAATTCATCCCACTCTCAGAAATGCCTTTAGCCCAGTCACCTCTGCGGAGCTCAAGGACACTAAGCCACTCCTCCAGCCTTCCTATTTTAGATGATGGCTCTCCGTGTACAAGCCATGGCCCACGAGGCCCCGGATGGTCGTCACAGCAGGTAGAGAATGGATCACAAACCGCATCTTTCCTCCCTTGTGACTTGGGAATGCCCCCAGAGACCATGGACTCTTAAGTCCCCCTATCATAAAGGTTTCTTTACTGGTTTTCAGTATTACTTTACTGGTAATCATGTAAGGCAGTTACAAAAAGCTATTAAAACTGGGCACCATCATCATTATTTTAATTCTTTCTAATTCTTTATTATCACTGAGTTCTTCTTCCACATAAGTGGGAATAAGTTGGCTCACCCCGTCTCAGTGAGCTGCAACAAAAGCCGTTTGGGAATGGGTGCTCCACAGAGCCAAAGCCCAGGCCAACTGGGACTGGGGCTACCACCCCGGCCCCACGGAAAGTCATTTCTTCTGCAGCTCCTAGGAATCTGACTGGGGCAACCCAACTCTTCAGGGCTGGGTGGGATTTTTTTTCACATTACTATTTACATTTATATACAGAAACATATATACATATATACAAGCATACCTAAATACACACACACACACACATGCTTGTACAGGCTGTGAAAATTTTTGGAATATATTACAAGAAACTCGTAACAGTGATTGCCTTTGAGAGAAGACAGGACCACAGGAGGGACATGTAGACAGTATATTCTCTTATACCTTTTGATGTTTCCTATACTCAGATACTATTTTTTAAACCAACTGATAAAATTTTTTAAAAATTAATTTTAGTCAGTGAGGTGGTTAGTCAGACTGAATACTGCCATCTCCACTTAAAATCTGTTTCTGAACATTAACTATGGACCAAATGCTATTGAGATTAAGAAATCAACCATCTGATCTCTTGCCTTCTAGAACATTGTTTTTTACAAAATAGAGTAATTTGGGGGAGGGGGAATAATATGAACAGTACACTTAGTCTCTACAGACTTCAATGAACTACAACACATTAATATTTTGAGAAACAGGCAAAAATATCTCAGAGCATCCTGTTTGAATTTCTCTTAGA
This sequence comes from Manis javanica, assembly GCF_040802235.1. Taxonomy (NCBI): domain Eukaryota; kingdom Metazoa; phylum Chordata; class Mammalia; order Pholidota; family Manidae; genus Manis; species Manis javanica. The sequence goes on along the minus strand of NC_133169.1, from coordinate 83,485,417 downwards.
TGTCTCTCTGCTCTTATTAGTTGAATCACAAACTACTTCTGCTAAAAAGAATGCCAAAGACAAGGGAGGTGAGGTTTCTAGGAAGATGGCGAAGTAGGGAATACCAGCAATCTATCTCCTTACCTAGGCAACAATTGCACTGGCAGAATATCTGAGGTAATTATTTTGGAACTCTGGAGTTTATTGAAGGCTTGCAACTTCTAGGAGAAGGTTTGGACAGTATATTGTGGATAATGTCAATCAATTTCAACTCTTAGCCCAATAGCAGGGATCCATCCTCCAGTCCAAACCCTGCAGCAAGCAGCTATGCTAGTGTTCCTGGGACTGTGCAGGTTGCTTGCAAGAGCCACATGGGCAATAAAGACCATGCTGATGAGAAGGCAGGCTTTGGTGACACACAGATGTAGACCCAGGTCCCGGCTCTGTCATACACCCCCTGTGTGACCTCAGGTAGGTTACTAGCCTTCTCTGAACCTGTCAGATGGGATCACACCCACTTCCACCACCAGCCTGGGGCAAAGCCTAGATGAGACCAAGTTCCTGCACAGAGTTTAATAAATGGTCACCCCCAACACGTTGGTTTCTCGATTCCCTCCTCTATAATCTCACATCCCCCAAAATGTCTAATCCCTTTCCAGGGACTGACACTGACCCTGCATGACTGCTGTGGGGCTTACTTTAAGTCCTTCATTCTGGTAACTCTGATAGATACAGTCGAGGACACCTTTGTATTTGTTTAAATGAACCCCATCAGCTTGGAGCCGACTTTTCACGACATCCATAGGTGTAGCTGTTCCCCAAGAAATTGCTCCTGTAAAAAGAAAGACAGACAAGTGTCAGGACTGGCTGGTTGGGGTCAGAGGGGCCCTAGATCCCTACACATTTCCACCATCCAGAGGCTTAATAAGCTGCAGGGGGAAGTAGAAAGAGCTCAGGGCTCTTCTGTGAGGGCTGCCCTGACCTTCCCCTGCCACTTGCTGTGGGACTTACAAAAGCCTCCTCCTCCTCCAGGCCTCGGGTCTGTCATCTGTAAAATGGGGTGGCAGCACCAATTTCATGGGGTTTCGCTGAGGACAAATAGACTGATACACATGAAGCATTTAGTACAAGGCCAGGTTGACAGCCAATGTTTTGTAAGTGGAAGATTTTATTAGCAGCTTTTATTGGAGAAACATGGACAGGCCCCACCATTATTTTGTAGCACCTTTCCAGGGCACCAGGGGGGAGAGCCCAGGGTGAGGCCTGAAGCTGAAGGCTTACAGTCCCCTGGAGACAGGATTTACTGTGAACATGGACTTAAACAAACACTTGCAGATAGCTGCTCGCCAAGGAAGTGCCAGCCTAGGGATTACAAAGAACAAGGGCAAGCCTTTAAACATCTCTTATATTTTCCAGATATGTGAAACAGAAGCCTTGGGACCATGTGTCACTGGGGCATCCCTGTTGGATAAGTTCAGGTGCCCTGGTTTGAGCACTTTTGTGACTTTAAAAGACCCTGGGTAAACAATGCCAGCTTATTGTGTAAACAGAAATTGTCACATTCTTGGGTAGGGAGAGAAAAACAAATTAATACCAAAGTCCAAGGCAGCTAGCTTGCAAGGTTTTGTAATTGCTGTCCAGCAGCTCCCAAAAAAGGCCTTTGCCTGCCCTGGGCCCTCTGCCCACCCTGGCCTCCTGCCCATGGCCTCTGGGAGTCCTCTGCCCCTCTCTGCCCTCCTGCCTCTAGCTGGGATAACAGGGCCGCTTCCCCTAGAGTCCAGCCAGGTGCTGCCCTGCTCATTCCCGTCTCAGCCTACAGGCAAGGCCTATAAAACAAAGTTTGCCTGCCGGGCCACGCACACCTGCTTTCCCCAGAAATGAGAGCTGATGGGGCCTTGTTTTCCTCTCAGTCAGCAAGTACTTACTGAACACTGTTAGGAGCCGGAAGAGGCCAGGCCTCAGACATGTGCCGCCGCTGCTGCTTGGGGCTAAGACATGCGCTTTGCTATGTATTTGTTGAGTTTCAAGCATAGCTAATTGTGATAAGGTGGCAGGAGGAGGAAAAGAACAACAATTTTCTCTTCTCCAGTAGATCTTCCCCTTCAATACCAAACATGCCAAGTTACCAGCCTTCTTAAAAAGTAATCCTCTCTTGACTCCCCCACACCTCTCTGGGTATAGCTGTATTTCTTCCCCCCCTGCAACACAGCCAAATCTCCAGATGTACTGAGTGTATTTGAGTTCTCAGATTTCTTGCATCCCATTCTCTCTTGATCCTGCCTCAATCAGGGTTTCACACTCTTCTCTTCACCAAAATGGGCCTTGTCAAAGCCCCCGAGGACCTACACATTGCTAAGTGCAAGCGGCAGGAAGAGCAAGTACAAAGGCCCTGTGGTGGGGAGAGAGCCGGGCCTGGTCGAGTTGCAGCAAAGAGGCCAGGGTGGCTGGAGCAGAGTAAGGGGACAGGAGCATAAAATGAGTGCAGAAGGGAAACTGGATGCTGGATGGTAGAAGGCCTTGAAAATCATTGTGAGGACGTTGGCTTTCACCCTAAATGAAAGGGGGAGGCAGTATGGGTTCTGAGTAGGGAGGTTAATTACTACCAGTCCGTCGTTTCAAAACACATAAGTGGATCTGAACCTGGGTCTTTCTGACTGCACAGTCCCTGCCTACTGTCTGCACTAGCTCTGTGGCCTTGGGTTGGTCACTTAATCTCCCTGAGCCATGTTTTCTCATCTGAAAGATGGGGAGGATGATTTCCACGTTACACGGCTAATGATACCCTCACATTAGGTTTGCAGTATGCCAATATTCAAAAAGGACGACCATGATAACAGCTTTCCCTTTCGAAGTTCAGTAATACTGACACAGAGTAGGTGCTCAAAATACATCGTCTGACTGAAAGTCGAATGAGTCCAGATGGGGCCTTGCCATCCTCACAGGTCCAGATGGAGGTGGGTGGGGGACCATTCCCCATGTAGACATTCCCCTGCTTGGCTAGGTCAGGCCTACAGCAGGGACTTGATAAAGAACCCGGGATGAGTGGCCGAATGAGCACCCCTCCCAGGGCTGAGAGGGCATGGAAGCTCCCCGGCTGTCCCGCCACAGCAGTGGGCCAAGGGGCAGGCATCAGGGCTGCCGTCCTTACCTGCCATGCCGCCCGCCAGCCACGCGGCGCAGGGGCTGGGGCTGGCACAGGCCTCTGGGGTGATCCACTCACTCAGGAACACATAGGGGATGAAGTAGAGGCAGTAGCCTGGGACATCCCTCAGCAGCATGGCGCTGGTGCCCCGGTACAGTCCCACCAGGCCGTCAGTGCGCACGATGGTCGCAATGCAATGCACAGGCCCCTGATAGGCTGGCTGCTCCCCGTGAGCCGCCACCCTGGGCTTTAAACTGAGGTTGGCTGCAAAGACAGTAAGGAAAGATGGCAAATGGCCTGGGGGCAAGAGACTGACCATTCTCTGGCACTGCCCAACCCATTGGCAGTTTCCACTCACGTGGCCCATTTATTTTTACTGACCCTTCTGACCTTGGTAGCTCAAACCAGGATTCTGAAGTCCCACAGGGCACCTCTGCCAATGTGTGCAGCCAGGTTGGGGGTTTATCCTGGCCAGGTGATAAGGCACTGGTTCCCTTAGGATGCTGAGAGGTTCCTAGTCAGCAGTCACTCTGTCTTCCTAAGCAGATGTGACTGCAGAATGCCTAGGATGAAACATGACACTCCATACCAACTCCTTCCTGAAACAGAGGCTAGAAAATCCAACACACTGTGTGTGTGTGTGTGTGTGTGTGTGTGTGTGTGTGTGTGTGTGTGTGTGTACTTGTGCGTAGCATGGTAAAAAAAAGTATACAAGATTTGGACCCAGACTTTCTTGGTTCTAAATCCTGGCCCCACCACTTTTGACCTTGTTAGGCCACCTTTTTTAGCTTGTTCCCTTATCTTTTAAAAAAGAGGACAGGCCAGCACTGTATTGTATCCTCGAAAGTTGCTAAGAGAGTAAAAGAACAAATCTTAAAAGTTTTTGGCATACACACACAAAAAGGTAACTACGTGAGATGATGGGTGTGTTATCTTGGTAACCTTATCTTGCCAATCACTTTGCAGCATACATGTATATTAAATCATCACACTGCATGCCTTGTACACATGTACATGTACACATTGAAAAAAAACATAATATTATATGTCAATTATATTTCAATAAAGCTGGAAGAATACTTTTCTTAAAATTAAGAAAAGGAGAACGGGTTGTGACTATAAATTAGGTAATACATATGAAGTGTTCAGCATGGTGCCAGGAACATAGTAGGGGACAATAAGTTATGGATAGATTATAACTAAGACCAAGGTGACTGGCATGAATCAGGGGCAGGATGCACTGGCTGGCAGGCTGGGAGTGGTCTCACTGACTCACTCCAGCCCTAGCCAGGCTGTGCCCTGAAACAGCTGTAGGGTAGCCCTGCTGCCACTGGCCCCTCACAGTCCAGGGGCACAGGGCCTCTGTCTGCTTGTCTGACCTCCGGGATCTCTGCTGGCAGATCACAGCTTGCTAATGTCTATTGCTCCTTCTAGGTGTGTATGTAGCCAGCAAGCTGTGACTGTCTCTCCCGTCTAATCCTTCCTTGTGTCTCCCTCTCTGAAGCTCATCTCCTCTGCTACAGACACTTTAGCACAGCTTTAACCCAAGTCTCAGTGTAGATAAAGTGGACTCTTATCCTCAAATTTCCCTCCTAGAAGAACTAACATGACATGACCAGGAAAGAAAGAGAATGAGGCTTGCCTGTGACCACACACCTATTTCACCGTCTGAGTTTAATCCTCTATATGCAGCATCACATTTTGGTTTTACACATGCTGGCAAGGAAGCAGCTTGCTTTCATTATACAGTTGAACTTCCAAGTCCCCCAAATAGTTCACCTTTATCAGACAAAAGGATAGGAGAAAATATTCAGCTTCATGACTCCACAGTCCAAACTGGAGATTTGGGAGTAAAGTGCAACCTGTTCTTTCACTCATCCTAGAAGTAGATGAGGTTGAGGGGGAGATTTCTAGTTGTCTGGGAAGTGTGCTTGAACAAACGAATCCTATATTTTCTTCTTGCATGGGGGAGAGAGCAATCACTGCCATGCCTGTTAGCCAACTCCAACTTGAGGAGACTGAGTCCCATGCGTTTCCACAGCAGATCCCACAGGAAGTGAGCAGGGGCGGTGGCCACTCTGGGAGACACGGCCTTCGGAGCTCAGAACAAGATCAGATACTGTGATCTTGGAAAGCCCACTGAGAGGCACTGGGCAGCCCTTCCTCTTCCAAATCCACTATGATACTGCCAGGAGCATCCTGGGAAATTCTGGCAATAGACAAAATAGATGTAATTGTTCCAACATACAAACTTTGCCTGGGCCACGCTCATGTCCAAGTAACAGTGATCTGACCCAGGAGTCAAGGTTTTTGTGAATCACCTATACATATAATGCAGCTTTCAGAAGTTATTGATTAAAGCAGACGGCCCTGATAACAGTCTGCTTGTTTGGAGATACAGATGTTGAAAAGAATACTTGCTCAACTGGCCTCATCCACAAAAACCCTGTACTTCTTTCCTTTTCTTTCCAGAGTAGGCAATAAGGAAATTCTCTCACATTCTCCCAGGTTTGCAACATAAGCAATCTAGCTCTTGTTGCTTGGGAATGGTCCATCTATGAGTATTGAAGCAACATAAATATCATGGTGACTCCCATCACCTGGAATACTGACCTGACTCTGAAGGGGCAGCCAGTGCCTTCTGGACACAAGGCAATATTGTGAGAAGTCCTGGGAAAGCCTTCTAGCTCCCTCATTCCCAATATTAAAAACAACAACTATCTTTTTATTTGGAAACAATTTCAAATTTGCAAAACAGCGCAAAAAAGAAAAAATTTAGAAAGAACCCCCTTTTATACCCTTTACTGGATTCACCTATTGTTGGCCTTTTACCTCATTGGTTTTACGGTTCGTATGCACTGACTCCCACCCTGTTCCCTGCTCACGCCAACATCTGCATGCAATTAAACCGAGCAGGCACCACTGTCCCAGGGCAGAAACTTTGCCTGGCTCATGTTCATCTCCAGGTAACAGTGACTTGACCTGGAATCAAGGTTTTCCTGAGTCAGCTGTAGGTATGACGTGGCTCTCAGGGGTTCCTGACAGAGGAGAGTGTCTGATAAAATCCCCCTTCCCTGCCTGTGCCGATGGTGGAAAAACACTTGCCAAACCTTGAGCCGGCCTTGTCAATCAGACCCAAATCAGAACCAAAAGTGTACTGTTTCCTTTTTCTCCCAAGATTTCCAATAAGGAAATTCTTTTGCACACACATATTCTTTTTCACACATACATACATAATTGCATGTTTGGAAGCATTTAGGATGAGTCACATACAAAATGGGCCTTTACCCCTAAAGCCTTCAGGATGTGTTCCCTAAGAACAGGGATACTGTCTTACCTTAGTACAATGATCAGTTTCTTAGTCTACACTGACAGGACTTTATCTAATGCTCTGTCCTCACCCACCTCGCCCCCTGGCCTCACAAGGACCCTTAGAGCAGTCCTCTCCCTCCCCAGGGCAGGAGCCAGTCCTACCAGGGCTCGTACTTAGTGGTCATGCTGCCTTGCCTCCTTCAATCTGGAGCATTTGCATGGCCTTTCTTCTGTGTGTGTGCATGTGTGTGTGATGACACTGGCATTTTTTAAGAGTGCCCCGCCCCTCTTCTCATTAATAGAACTTGCCTCGTTTGGGGTTTGCTTGATGTTTCCCTGTTTTTACATTGAGGTGATGCATTCTTGGCTGGCCCTCCTCCCTGTTCTCTTTTTCCATGAAGACCAATCACTCTCAAGAGCCCCTGGTCTTCTCCTCTGGACTCCTATATTTGTCTTTATTAATTTACCTTTTAATTGAGGTATAATTTACATTCACTGAAAGGTGTAGCTCTTAAGCTCACAGTTGGCGAATTTTGACAGTTGCATGCACCTGTGTCACTGTCCCCACCACCCCCACTCCCCCACTGAGAAAATGACATCTCACACTTGCAACAAATTGCTTTGGTCACAGCCCACTTAGGCAGAGCAGAGATTCCAAGCCTACCTGCCCTTTCCTGCTTTTCAAGATAAAAAATAACTCTGTGACACCACTCAGTGAGGAGCGAATCTCTCATTTAGGTGATCGTTGTTTACGGGCCTCTCTGCATTAGCAGTAGTGGTATAGACAATTCATATGGGACCACATGGCAGAAAACTGCAGGAGGTCTCATCAGTTGCTCAAACCATCAGAAGCTGAGAGGCTTGGCCCGAGGAGGCGTGGCTTTGGGGGCGTGGCTTGGCTGCTAGACTAGAAAACCGCTGAGTCAGAGTTCTCGGTAATTGTCCCGGTGAACCAATTTCAGTTTAGGCAAAACAAACCTTGGTGACCTTTAAAAACTGACTTGGGAGGTTGCTGGTAAGCAACTCTTGGAAATGTCACAAGTGAAATCCATGAACTTGCATGTTGTTTGTACAAGGAACCCGAGGAAGGAGAGGAGGTGTCAGGTCAGTGTTCTGCTGACACTGAAGCACCGACTCTCAGCCTGTTCCTGAACCTCCAGGCCTCCGGCTTGGGGTGGACCCATGCATGTGAAGGGATTCACATTAAGAAAATTTTCTTCTAGAGTGAAATGTGTTTACTTTCCCTAACTAGAATTTTTGTTCTAAAATCATGAATCAGATTTGGAGCATCCCTTAGCATGAGAGCTTTGCTATGGAGACCATGTTTTACTGTGCTCTCTAAATCAAGGGCCTATTACCTTTTGCTACGACAGGTATGGATTATATACCTCAAACAACCCAGGATGTCTGTGGTTATGTTTTCCCAAATTTCATTAGGATCAACTCAACCCCTCACACCAAGACTGGCACAGGATGTTCAAAATCAATGAAATTGGCAGCACCTTGCTCTTAACCTTCACCTGGGGGCAGAGGAGGGCCTACAAGTTCTAAAAAGATCCCCTCTTCCAGGATCTCTTGCTTTATCCAGCTCGGTTCCTGCCATTGCGCCTTGACCACAGACAGCTGTCTGGCTCTACTGCCCTGCCCAGGGCTCGCTGGATCCCCTGCCTGGCCGACGAGGTCCCTCTGAAGGCAGGTGCCTCTGCAGGAGATGGGCGTTCCAGGTTTATCCAGTCCTAACAGGCAGCCATGTAGCCACCTCTTGGGGGGTCCTCCCAACTCAGAAGGGTGGAACTGGCCCAGACACTGCTGGGGAACCCACGGACTTGCCACCCTCGCTCCTCTTCTGGGAACCCAGGGACCTAGCCATGGCCTACCACTGTGTGCTGCTCAGACACCAACAGGAAGATGTTTCATTGCTTTCCCTTCTCAGACAATGCTGGTCAGTTTCTTCAATCAGCCATGACCATGGAAACAGGAAAGCCCGCTGAAAGACAGTGGCTGGGCATGACCCTCTGAGGCAAGCAGGGCCTGGCCCTCAGGAACACAAAGGCCTGGCCACTCTCTGGAAGGGAAAGCAGCCCTAGACTTTCTGTGTGTGTTTGTATGTTGGTGGTTGGGCTGGAAGCCCAGCACCATTTCTCAGCAGGTCACTTGCTACAGAAAATCCCTGACAAATCAGACATCCACAGACGAGGCCCTGCTGGTCCCCGACAGTGACGTGCAGGTTTACCGAGCATTCAGGGCTCAAATACATCTAGGCCAGTGGGCTCACGAATGGAAGCTGGGAGCATGGAATTACTCCAAGGGGCTCCTGAATCCATTAGCCTTATAGATTGATGGAGTTCCTGAAATATCTCACATATATGTATGTCAATCTTCTCTTATGTATAGGTGCTATTGGGGGAACACAATAAAAATTTACTCAAATATACTAATAATCCACAGTCACTTCTTCCTATATATGTTGCCTTAATCCATGGACAAATAAAGTACAGCTGTTGTTCTATGGGTTTGACCCCATTTTTTATATTTAAAAGGCACTCTAAGGTAAAGGAGCCCTCGCTTATGCCAGAGGCCATGCCCCCTTACGGTCTGTCTGCCTTGCTGCTCCTGTTTGCTGAACATGTTGTTTTGCCCTCACCAGTGCAGTGAGATCCTGATGGCAGGACTCACCCTGTGGCCTGTCCCACAGCTCTGGGACCCTGTGCCTGCCACTGCACTCCACATGTGCCTCAACATCCCTTCCATAGTCACTCGGGCCTCTGATCAGGCAGCTCTCAGCACCAGGGCCTCCCCAAGTTCTGTCTCCCATGCTTGGCATTCATCCCAGCCTGGCCCTGTTTGGTCCTTATGCCAGAGTTATAGATACTCAAAGAAACTCCCAAATCGTGGTCCTAGCTTCCGCCCTGGTCTAAAAGGCCTGGAAGGATGGAGCCACGTGGGTGTGAACCCCAGCGCACAGGCTGGGTATCGCCTCTGGGGTCTGGGTTTGAGCAGGATGCTGGACTCCTCACTTCACTTCCCCAGGATATTACCACCCGGGGAGATTTTGCCCAGTTTGTTTCTAAAACGTCCAACAGCTTCCTCATGACCCGAAGGGTCCAAGATAGGCTGACGATTTAGTAGAAAGAGCCCTGGATTAGGACCAGCTGGGGTTTGAGTTGCTGTCCCATGGCTATTTGCTGTACAGCCTAGCACCAAGGACTCAACCACACTGGGCCTCAGTTTTCTCATCATCTTCCAAAAGGGGAGAGTAAGTGGCCTGTGTGCTTCATCTGGCTTCTGTGAAAATTAAGTTAGAATGTCTGCAAATGTACTTTACTAAACTGTGTTTGTGCAAATGAGCTTTACTTAAGGCAAATAGTTATTATTCCTATTTTTATTACCCTGTCCTGATGTGACTCTGCATTTCAGAAGTACTGGAGCTGCCAACCTCAGACAGCTGTGGCCTGCTTCCAAGCCTACTAGGGAAGATGGTGGATGCCCACATGGGCTTAGAACTACCAATACCACTGTCAAGTCCAGAAATAAGGGCAATACTTGTTCTTATCAGTTGATTTAAAGAGCAAACAGATATGCCACCAATGTATATAACTTGCATAATTACATTACTCTCTGTGAACCTTCATTAATCTCCATAGCTATGTGGGACCACACTTTGAAAAAGATTCAGTCAAACTGTCCAGAATTCAAGGACTCATCTTAAAGTACATGGCTATATGCTTGGCCTCCTCACAAGCTTCCTCCCTTCACTTTGGGGCTGCCACTGCTCCAGCTCTCACTTCCTATTGGCAGCCCACAGCCTACATGAGAAGGCCCAGGCTTGCCTCCAGGTTTTTGTGCCCCTTATCATGCTCCAAGGCTTCCTGCCTTCCCACATAGGCTTCTTTCTTCAGGCGCTGAATGAAGCAACATGTGTCTCTTCAGGGAGATTAGCATCAATAATTCCTGTCCTGCACTGGGAAAGTCCTAGAATATCCACTGTATCAGAAGGCTGCTCCTCCCCAAGGCCAACCTGCTTGGAGAAGAGTGTTTTTCTCGGCAGCCACACATCTTATAGTAGCAATAAAATGATGTGTGGAAGACACCAACTGATGTAGTCAGGGCCTCTGAAGCCTGGTTGGTGACCTTCTCAACCAGACATTTCTGAAGGTTCAGGGATATCAGAGAAATGGTTTTGCCCTCATTTTATCATCATGCAGATCCTTGAGCTTAAATGGACTTTGTGGTCTGGCTGATGATCTCACTTGCCTAGACCCACCCCTCAGCCAGTCCTCTCTGCTGCTGCCCTCCAGCCTCCAGCCCAGCTCGTCTCCTCTTGGCATGACCAGAGCCGAGGACTCTTCTCCTCCTTGAATCCTGACCACACTCTGCCCACCTTATTCTGTTCAGATTAGCTTGAATTCCATAGCGCCAGGCCTTCCGACGCAGGTTCCCTCCGCACCTACCTCTTGCCCTCAGAATTCTCTCTGACTTGTCTGCTTCTTCTCTTCTCCCAACTTCGAAAAGAAAGCCTTTTCCCCCCTCCTCCCCTTGACTTCTGTTCCCATGTCACCCCAAGTTCAGCTATTCTCCCCTCTTCACTCTTCTCCCTACTTGAGGACAGGGGTGCCTCAGGACTGTTTCCAGGGGTGGTGGCCTTGAGGCCCAGGGCAGTGCCCCGCCTCACCGTGCACAGCTGAGCAAGCACGGGTGAGTCACACTTCCCCACCTGTAAAATAGAGAAGGACAGCTCTTATTTCTTAGAGTTGCTGTGATGATTGAATCATGGCATGTGTGTCAGCCTAGTGCACATGGTCTAGGCTCAGTAATTGTTAACTGCAATTATTAGTGTCATTACAACTCTTCTCAAACTCCTTTACAGACTTTTTCTACAGCTGTCCATTCTCTTCTTTGCTCGCAGCTCACCTTGACATTTGTATCTAGTGTCATGATTTCAGTTGTCGCTTCTGTCTGTCACACCCATGTCTGTATCTCCAGCCCTGACATTCCAGCTGATCCCTCACACACCATGAACCAAGCCCACCTCTTCATGTTCTCACCCAGGCCTACCCTTCCAGCCAGGTTCCAAGACAGCAGCAGGGACCATACACACGTATCCATCACCCACTCCATGCCCAGCACTGTCTCCTGTACTTCATGCGCCATTTAATTCCCTGGGTGGGAGGGTCCATCTCCCTCAGTCACCCAACTTTGAAATCCTGGGTCATTTTCAACACTTCCCTCTCTCCTGCTTGGCCTGTTAAGGCCACATCACCCATGGTGCCTCTTCAACCTGCCACTCCCCTCCATCCCCAGCCTCTCACCTGGTCTGTGGCAATAACCTCCAGATCAGTCTACCCACCTCTGTATTCCCATCCCCTCCATATCTTCCAAAAGCCAGATCCGTCATCCTGTCACACAGCCCTACTCAGGGCAGCCTCGTGTTGTAGGGGCCCCTCTGCCAACAGAATAGCACCTGAGCCCATCCCCTGCTATAAAATTCAAGCTCTCCCAGTCACCCTGCAGCTTGCCCTCCCTGCACTGTCCCTGCAGACCGCTCGTCCTGCCACATGCTTGACTTTCCTACCAAATCCTAGCCAGTATCTCAAGACCCAATGAATGGCCACTTCCTCTCTAGAGCCTTTGTGATCTGTAGACTCCAAGGTTCCAGAATCTCCCACAGGCTCTTCTCCTTCTGGTGCACATGAGTGCCCACCAGACTGCCTGCCCGCTGCGGGCAGGGGCTGTGAGTCTGGTACCTCTGATTTACCTACTCCCCTCAGCTCAGAGCACGTGCTCGAGAAGTGCTCGTGAATGAACAGATCAAAGAGTGAATTCCAACAGGGTTAAAGCTCAGCCCTTCGCCTCTAGCTGGGCCTGTGAAATTACTAGGTGGTCAGTGCGGAGTTAATGCCAGTCCTCCTTCTGACCCCCCAGACTCTGCCCTCCTGTGGTGTGGAGGCCTTTGTGATCTGCACACTAATCAGGCTATGAATGAAAACGCAGACCTGAAAGGTGGGGGAGGAGGGAGTGTCTTTGGCTGCTGACCTCGGGGACCACAGCCCCACTCCCAGCTCAGGCCCGGTGGGGCTTATGCCCACACAGAGGGGAGTGATGTGGTACAAAGGGAGTGTTTCTTCCCTGGGCCCTACTGTCAAGGCCCCAACCAACCGGACTCCGGACAGCCTTTCCTTGCCTGCCAAGTGGCAGAGGCCCCAGGAGAAAACCTCTAAGTTTAGAGGTTTTTGTGAGGGATAGCTGCTGTTTAGTATGCGATGGGAGTCAGTGCCACATGGAAATTCTCTTTAAACCTCAGCAACTACTGATGTAATTTGGCAAAACCCTTCTGTGTAACAATTTCACAATATGTACCAAGAATCTTAAAAATGACCATACCCTTTGACCCCTTCATGAATCCAAGTGCCCACACGTTTAGGGAAATAGCCCTAAATGAAGGCAACTCTTTATGGACAGATTTGCTGACCACATCACTATTTCTAAAAGAGAAAAACTGTAAACAACCTAAATTTCGTCAGTAGGAAGATTGTTAAATAATAACTTGAATATTACAGCTAACGTTTATTTCGTGGCTTCAGCGTGCCAGACGTTGTGCTGACACATCATCCTGCCCCGTCCCAGCTGTGAAGTAGCCCCTATTGTGCCTCCTTTGCAGGTGAGGCAATGGCTTGGTGATGGTAGGTGAGTTGCCGAGAGTTTCTGGACTCTGGTGGGGTACGATTAGAAGCAGGCAGTGTAACCCCAGAAAGTGAATTCTTACCACACTGTATCATCCCTCTCAATATATGTGTCTGTGTGTGTTGATGGAATATGGTATATCCATTTTAAACATTACTCCTCTATTTTAAATAATTTTAAATGCTATTTTATTAACACAAACAATGTTTTGTTATAATGTGGAGTTAAAAAGAGGATATGAAACTGCCTATGTAACATGAGTACTACCTCTAAAAATTTCATGTGTGTATATAGAAAAGGAAAAGGAAACACATTAATGAGTTAGCAGTGATTGTATTTGGGTGGACAGGCATTTTCTCACCCTATATTCAATGTTCTGTATTTTGTATATTTTCAACCATGAGTGACCACTCATAGACAATACGGAAGAACAGTCTTTGTATTTGCAAGTCTCCCAACCGGATGAGCTGAGCTCTCAACATGACCTCTAGTCTACCTGTCACATGTCCCAAAGCAGAGCAGTCAGAGGCCCCTGGCACCTGGCTTCATTATGTGGGTACAGTCATGACCCATTGTCCCCACCCAGGAAGTGGATTGGCAATACTGGGGTAAAACCACAAGCCATGGGCAACCCCACAAGCCCTGCCCAAGGCTGCCTAGAAATGCCCCTTTCAGCACAGTGACCACAGCAGAGATCACAAGCTTGCAGACAGCCCTAGCCCCACACTGTCCAGTCCACCCTGTGCTTAGTGCTACATGGTGTTATGTTTGTGTTTGGTTTCATTAACTGAACTATCTGACAATTTCTAAGTGAAAGACCCCACAGAAAGATCTAGTTTTCTGTCCTCTCTTAAAAATCAGAAGATCCAGGCCACATGGCAACAGACAGTTGCAACAGACTCAGAGCCACTCCCTTAGACAGGATGTGGGCCCAGCTGTAACAGTCTCCACCACTCCCTATTGCCTCCCAGGCACCAGTGCTGATAGATGTGCTTGCACTGCTGCTTTTCTAATAGCAGAATGATATGGAAAGTGAGGTGTGTTCTGTGTCTGTGTTCCAATTAAAGGAGGAGTCATGAAATATAGGTTAGGAAGACTGTGGGTGTCAAAAAAAATGGAAGCAGCTATGTTTTTTAGGCACTTCTGTTCACTTATGTTACCTCCCTGACCCCAGTGAGTCTTTTAGTTTTCTACCTCTGGCCTAGAGGGCTCTGGAGGAATAAGGAAAGGAAAACTGCATTCCTCCTCATTTCCTGGAGATTCTTGGCAGAAAGCACTGCCTACCTCCCGTGCTCCATCCCCGGCAGTTGGTCCTGCCCGGCACCTGTAGTCACCAGACTTTCCCCCAAGCAGCTGGAAGAGTGGGCCACACAGAGCGAAGCTGCCCGACGGCGCAGAGTCACACCCGTCCCTTGTGGCCCGTGAGCTGTGCCCGTTACCTGAACAATGTCATTCTGGACACAGGCTCCCAATCCACGCCCCCCCACTAGAGTTGAAGCTGGTTTTGTGTATGATGATTTTGTGCAAAGGTCCAGGTGCTACCAAAGTTGCTGTAGCTTCAGCTTCTACAAAATCCTGGGGCAGAAGCAGAAATGATATCAGTGGGCTCAGAGTCAGACCTGGGTGGTCACCACAGGGCTAAGTTCTATGACCCTCCTGAGGAACCGCCCCCTTTGTTGTCCTGCACCTCCTCACAGGGAGACTGGCTGCCCTAAGGAGGTGAGTCATGCCCGGGACACTCCATGCCCCATGGCCCTCCGCATGCCTCAGTGGGCACATCAGCATTAAGCTCAGAGGATGTGCAGCCCTGTCCTGGACACCTGGGCTGTGCAGAAAAAAAAATACAGGCTGACTCCTGGTGCCGGAGCTGGGGGTGGGAGAGGCCCTGGGCTGGGATGCTCCTGAGTGAGTTTGGGACTTTGGCTGAGGGGCACAGCTGAGCCCCCACCTCTGTGGGCAGAGGCGTCCCACACAGGCCTTACAGAAGGCTGCCAGGGAGAGGGGTCCTGTCCATCCAGCCCCTCTATTACAGAGAAAAGGAGGCTGAGGGCCAGGAAGGGGCAGGATCTTTCCTGACGAGACAGGCTGAAATTAGTGAAATCAGAACTGAGAGCCAAACCGCAAATCACTGAATTTTGTCTTCCAAGACAGCCAGCTCATCCTTCTGTGCGCACAGCACATGCCTTCCTGTTCTTTCCATCGCCTTTATCAAAGCCACTCCCAGGAAAAGCAAGGAGGAAATGACAGGTGCAGCCTGTGGTGCAGGAGTTACAAAGTACCCCAAGCAATAGAGCCATAATGGAATGTGCAGGATGAAGAGAGGAGCCCCACGGTGCCCCAGTGGCCAGGTGGAGGCCTCCTGGCTGCACCCCCAGGCATGTGGGGCAGGTGTGCAGGCCCACAGGCCTCATGCTGGGTTTAATGGTCTGCTGTTCCTCTTCTAACATTCTTTATATTTTTTGAACGAGGGATCCCACATTTTCATTCTGCACTGGGCCTGCACTGCAAATCATGAGCTGGGCCTCACTCACCAGTCATTAATTGTGTGTCCTTGAGTAAGTATCTTAGCCTCTGCGAGCCTCAATTTTCTCCTCTGTACAATAGAAACAGTAATATCACCTATTTCACAGTATTGTTCTGAGGATGAATTAGAACATGCAGAAGTCTCTGCAGGTGTCCGGCATATAGGAAATACTTAACCAGTGATAGTTACCACTATAGATAAAACAATAATTACAGACGAGTATGTGACACAGAAATGCCCTGCTCAATAAAAAGGATATTAACAACCAAATTCCAGATCTGGTGACCCAGGAAGGTCACACGTGCCCAGACACCGGGCCTGTTCCCCTGGCCTCTTACCTGCCCGGAATGGCTGTGTTTGCATCTGTAAGCGGATCTTGATAAGGTCCATGGGTGCACCCAGCCCCACAGACACCACGCCGGCCACCATGCTGGCCAGGAGCAGGTCAGGCAGGGTGCGAGGGGGGCTGGCCTCGGGCTCCCTGCCGTGGTGCTGGCTCAGGAACCTCTGCGTGTTACTGAAGACCCCGAACACCACTGAGTTGTAGACAGCAATGCTGGCGAGGGGAAAGGACATGCCTTTGAAGAAGCCGAATACCTGTGGGGAAGCCCCGTGGGAGGAAACTTGAGGGCTCAGGGCTGCCTGCAGGCCAGGCCCCCTCTGCTGCCCCCAGCACAGACCCTGTCTTCCTGGAGCCTGCAGGCTGGTGGGGTGACAGCCTGGGACAAATAACTAATATGTCAGCGCAGAGAAGGAGGGGATGCTGATGTGACAGGGGAGACAGGCGGGTGAGCGGCTGCACTCTGCGCCAGGTGGGGTGGTCTTGCCCTGAGGAGGGACTGCGCTGCAAGAAATTTTGTTTCCTGAGAGGACTTCCCAGTCCTGGGCCTGGAACCTGTATTTGCCGCCAGAGTGGCAGTGCTCTTGGGCTTGAAAGAAGTCAGGCTGTGGCCGAGGGCGAGCCTGTGGAGCCCTGGAGGGTGATAAGCTTGCCAAGGACTGCACACACCTTCCTGACGTGCTGCTCAGCCTAAAGCAGTCTCCAGGCACTTGCCCTGCGCCCCAGGCCCTGGGGACCAATGAGGAGGAAGCATCCTATGCCCTGATTGTGCTCGAAGTCTGGAGACTAGAAAGGGGGGAGGGACAGGGACAGACGGACAGGCAATTAAAATTCAGTGTGCCAAGGGTGCAGAGAGGGGCTAGAAGAGCATCCCACAGCCCCCGACGGGCTCCTGGGCCAGCCTGCAGAGGGCGCTCCTGGGTGTGGGGCAGAATGGCTGGAGAGGGGCAGCCCCGAGAGGCCTCTGTGCACACGAGGATGCAGGAGGCTGAGGAGAGCGTGCTGGAGGCTGACGTCGGGGTCCCTTCCTCACCGCATTCTCAACAACACCACACATGCCCCACTGGAAACTGGAAAATTCCACAGGCCCTTGGAGGAGTCCAGGTAGCCCCCAGGTATTAGCCTCGTGACAAGGATGAAAACAGGCCAGGAAGCCGCTGTGCAAACCCCAGGCTGTGCGCAAACCTGCTAACCCTGACCTGCATGTGCTCGCCCTATTTGCCAGAGGTGGGACAGCTCACACACACACTCATGCACACACACACACACACACACACCCTGCTCTGGGCTCTTCCTCTATAACAAGCTCCCTCAGATAACTTAGGGCATCACGAAGACCCATCGTGTCCACGGAAACCCGAGAGCTGGTTCGCTGGCTGGCAGACACTGCAGGGACCTGGGCCAGAACGGAGGCTCAGTGGTTGCCTTTCAGGGGCCTGAGAATCGCCCTGGGACAGCTTGTACTAGGTTGCAGGGCACACTCCAATTTAAGGCAGCTCCTAAAGAGAGTAAGAACAACACCCCGACACAAAGCACCCTGAGGACAAACTCCAGGTGTGGGCAGGAGGCCCCCAGGCCCAGGGCACTTCCTGCGGTGGAGCCTAGTGGCGACAGACATCCACAACGGGGCGACATTCCCAGTAATGCACGGAAAAGCCCAGGCGGCTGTGGGGCTTACACCCGACTCTTTCTTTAAGTCAACAGGTTATTTCATCCTAAATTTTAAAATCTATTTTCAATTCCCCAAAGAGCGGCCTTAGAAAGTCTTCTCCGAAAGCACACATTCATTCTCAAGAAAAGCACCTGACGCATCTACAGAATATTGTTTACGTTTTTTTCCCTTTGAAAGGAAAAAGCTTGGGCCTCCTGGTCTCGACCCACCTGTGGTACAAGGAAGCTCGGGGCACCTGGGGTCAGAAGCTCCTGGCTCCTGCCACGTCCAGATAAAGGGGAGCCTGTGAGCACACGGTTTACTGGCCAATCATTCAGTTTTGAAAAATGGACCTGTTTTTGCAGGAATTTTCCACACCGTGGTTCTCATTCCTCAGGATTTCTCCAGAAAGGCTACACAAAACTGCTTTTTCCTCCCGATACCACCGCACCAGGCGGCAGGGTTAGGTTTAGGTAACACATAACATTTGAGGTGTGGTGTGAGATGAGAGGGGGAAATGGAGCCCAACGTGACGAGCAGGAATGAGCAGGCCGCCTGCCCACCATGCTGGTGGGAAGGCTGTGGCCATGGACCCCAGGCCAGGCAGGCTTGGCCCTGTCCCAGAGGAGGCCCTGGTCGCTTTGGCTGCAGCCCCGTCCGAGGGGCACTTACACTCTCCCTCCTGTACAGGGCGCGGACACAGCTCAGGGTGCTCCCGTTGTTGGCACCGGCCTGCAGGCGAGTCTGCAGAGAGAGGCAAGGGCGTGAGGGCCCGGGCAGCGACGGTTCATGTCCCCAGTGCCCCAGAGAGGCTGAGCTTGTAGCACTGAGGCCCAGAGAGGGGGAGGCCCTGCCTGCAGTAGCCCAGCCAATGAGGAGGTCTGGGTTTCTGTCCTGGGCAGCTGGGGCTCCATCTGCTATGTGCATTACATCTCTCAGTGTTCCGTGGAGACCCTGCTAAATACAGCAGGAGCTCTGGGTCGGAGAGAGGAACAAAGGCCAGTTTGTTGTACAGAAACAATGCTGATTTGGGGACATACAACCCTAGCCTCTTGAGTACAAAAAGCTAACCTCTGCCAACCCCCCTCTGTCCTCTTAAATGTCCCCAGGGGTGACCTGCTCTTTTCTCTTCCAGAATCCCTTCATCTCTCACCTGGATGATGGGCTGGTCTCCTCACTGGCCTCCCACTTCCCTCCCACTCCTTCGTCCATGTCTACACCACAGTCAGACTGATCTTTTCCAAACCACAATGAATAGTGTCACTGCTAAAACTCTCCAGTGACGTCCTATCAAACTTAAAACAAATTCCACACTTTTTACCAGCACCCAGGAAGCTCTCAGGAAGCACCCAAGCCTGCCTCTCAACCCTGAATGTCACTTCACCCATGGCCCTGCCCTCTGTGCCCACCATGTGGTACATTGCCGAGTCCCTGGAGTGTCAATTTTTTCATGTGCTCCCAGAACTATCCATCTGCTGTTCCTCCCAGAAAGCTCTCCCTCCAGCGTCTGCTCATCTTTTGCATCTGAGCTTAAATGACGCAGTGGTGTCCTCTGCCTATTTTCTTAGGGTTTATGTGGGCTCCCTTATACTTCCTCCTCACCCCTGGAGCTGCATGTGGCCCTGGAATGCGGTCCCTTTGCACTGGCTGAATGAGGAACTAGATGCTGAAGGCATGGCTTCCTCTAATGGAGCTGGCTGTGGTGACCACGGGCATCCACTGACAGACACCAAGGGTCTGATTAAGCCCACAGAAGTGCCCCAGGCACCCCCCTGGCCTGGTAGGTCAGGAGCTGTGAGAGGCAGAGAGGAGATCTGGAAGCTGCCCCCACACTGCCCAGAACCCAGGGTACAGACTAGCGCTTCATAGCAACAGCCTGAACTCAGGCTGCAGGCCAGTGGAGGAGGCCCTGGAAGAGCATATATCAAGAAACCGACGGCCTCTGAGATGAAAACCACGGGTGATGTTTTCCTTCATCGAACTCCTCTTTATTTTCCAACTTTTCTACAATAAGCAGGGGTTACTTTCATTATTTTTAGCTTATTAAATTTTTAAAAATAATTTTAAGGAAAACACCTAATACGGGAATCAATTCTCTTAATAAAAATGTCACCATTACATATAAAGCCAAAGTCTCCACTGACCAGCCCCTCACCCCTTCTAATAACCACAGCTAACAGCATGCCCACGAGTCTGACAGGCATTCATCTAAGTAGCTCGACAGTCACAGACAGCGTAGGAAATATGCTTATAGGTATGATTCATAAATGGTACACAGTGCTCAAAAGCATGACTCCCATAATCTGGGAAATGTATTTATTGACTTACTCAACCAATATGCATTGAGTGCCTATTTCATAGCAGTCACTTTCCAACCTTAGGGAATTTAGTAGCAGAGAAAACAAACCACCTAACCTCATGGAACCTAAAACCAAGTGGGGTTGGGGAAAAAAGTAAAAAAAAAAAAAGATTTGAAAGTAAATATATATTCCAGATGATGGCAAGTGCCACAGAGAAAAATAAGCCAAGAATCAGAAGGACTGGGTGGTGGGAAAGACACCCTGGAAGATGCAGCAAGATGAGGTCTGGGCCTTCTTAGAAGCAGAACCACAGAGGTCTTCCTTGGGTGGGGTATCTGGGGCATCCCAACCAGGCCAGGGATGAGGGCCAGGGGAGGTGTGGGTGCGGGCATCTCTCAGCCCCACTTAGGGCCGGCAGGAGGCTGAGCACTCTCCCGTGCCAGCCCCAGCTCTGGCAGGGCTGTGCCTGGTAGTGAATCCACAAAAGGACTTAGCCCTCAGGTGGGGTCAAGTTCCCACTAATAGCTTGACTGGTTGAGTCACTCAAGCAAACGGTACGTAACAAAACTCAACTCAAGAGTCAAACCCAGATCATAGAAAGTTTCAAAACCAAAGAGCAAAGCTCTGCCAGCCACTCTGAGCGCCCAGGGAGGCACAGCTCAGGTTGCCAGGGCCTCCAGTTACAATAGGAGCTGCATACCTGGGGAAACACCAGGCATCTTATAGAATTTATCTCAGTGAATCCTACAAAGGCCATGTGGCATGGGTACTAGCCCTATTTTACAGATGGAGAAAACTGATTCCCTGTATTAGTTTCCTATTACTGCTATATCAAATTATGACAAATTCAGTGACCTAAAACCAGGTAATGTATTCTCTTATAGTTCGCTAGGTGGTCTAAAGGCAGCTGAACACTGATTAGAAAATCCTGGCTACACTGCATCAGGCATAAACCCTAAAGGCATCAGCTGTGCCAGGAGCCAGGTGAGAACTCTGACCCCAGCCCCACAGCCACAAAGCAGCCAGTGGGTGGCTCTCCCACCTGGGATGAGGCAGCCACAGGCAGGGGGAGAAGTATTTGACCCAGGTCAGCGGCCCAGGTCGTTTTAGCCTGGCTCTTCTGCAGGTGAGCCCCAGGACCTCAGACAAGCCACTGGTCTGCCTTCCCACCCCTGGGTGTGTTCATCAGGACAGGAATGACATGCTCATTGCTCTAACCTCAGTGCCACAGTGACAAGCTTCATGCCAGCCCCACCAGGGAGGTGCTCTTTGCCCATTTTATAAATCAGGGAACTGAAGCTCAAGGAGATTAAGAGCTGTGCCCTGGCCACAGAAGAGTGGATGGGGAGGCTGGGCTGGACTCCAGGTTATTCTGACTCCAGAGCTTTTGCCTAGACCTTTCTTAGTGGGCAGGGACTCTAGAGGAAATGTCAGCCAGAAGGAAGGAAGGAGGATGTTCCGGGGAGAAACAAGGGCCCCAGGCCACACCCCCACACTGGCTGCAGGGAGGCTGTGTAAGCTGGAATCACCAGGCTGGTACCCTTAGGGGAAGTTCTCAGGCTGAGCAGACACTCAATTTTATGTGTCAGGAAGGGTTCCCTTCTGAGGCTCGGAGGGTAGAGTGGAGAGAAGAGCTCCAGCCCTTTCAGGTGATGTGTGGCCAAGCCTGGGGTGGCCAGATTTGCCTGTGCAAGGGGATGGGGGACCCCATAAGCTCCACAGCCCCTGACCAGCCTGGGGGTGAGGGAAGGACACTGTACCAGGCAGACACCAGCTGGCCCATGCAGGGCATGACTGTATGTCTCATAAGGGCAGGGAATGAGCTTGCTTTACCCACCAGGGCCTTGCTATACCACAGCACCTGCATAGAGAAAGGGTCCAGTATGCACTTGATGTATGGGCAAAAGGCAGGGCCTGTATGAGGGACACAAGAAGCCAGGAAATATCTTCCTGTTTCAGGCAAGTAGGCTGAACACCCCCATCAAGAAGAGAGCCCACCTGGGCTCTGACCTAGGAGGGGCCCATTGTCATGCAGGGTGGAAGGTGGAGGCAAAGGAGACTGCAGCGGCCAATGAGAAGGGCTTAAAAAGTTCCTCTTTGTGCACAAGTCAGGGTTGTAGACTCTCTGGGGATCAGAAATAGCGGGCACATTCCTGGAAGTAGACTCACTCCAGGCCCCTTCCCAAGCAGTAATGGCTACTGTACCTTGACTGTGTCCAGAGGGTGGCCGACGATGACACTGGCTGTACCTGTGGATCAAAGAAGAAGACCTGCTCACTCAGCCCTCGTGCTCGCACTCCTTGCTTGCACCGGCTGATTCTTGGGACAAGGGCTCAGGCACTTACATTCACTTATTCAGTCAATATCCAGTTGCCAGAGAGCCCCCCCTACCTCCCCACCAATGTGCTAGGCACTGGCATAGGTACCAAGTAAGGCAGAGAATATAGAGTAAAACTGGGGTTCTTCCTCAAGGAACAAGCACCCCATAAAAGGACAGGGAATGTGCTGGGACACCTGGGTATTCACATGCAAAAGAATGAAGTTAGAAGCCCTACCTCACGCCATATACAATCGTTAACTCAAAACAGACCAAAGACTGAAATGGAAGCTCTAAAACTATAAAAATCATACACTAAAACATAGGGAAAAATCTTCATGACCTTAGATTTTCAATAGATTCTCAGATCAACAACAAAAGCACAAATAACAAAAGAAGATGTCATAAAAATTAAAAACTCTGTACATCAAAGGACTCTATCAAGAAAGTGATGACAACTTAATAGAATAGAGGAAAATATATGCAAATCATATATTTGATAAGGGTCTAGTATCCAGATATAAAAAGGACTCCTACAACTAAAAAATAATTATTTTTGAATGGCAAAAGACTTGAACAGACGTCTCTCCAAAGAAGATATACAAATAGCCAGCAAATACATGAAAAGATGGTCAACATCATTAGTCTTCAGGGAAATGAAAATCGGAATCTCAGTGAGATTCCCCTTCACATCTACTGAGATAGTTATAATTTAAAAAAAGGAGAATAACAAGTGTGATCAAGGATATGGAAAAACTGGAACTCTTGTACATTGCTGGTGGAAATGTAAAATGGTATAGCCACTGTGGAAACGAGCTTGGCATTTCCTCAAAAAGTTAAACTTAGAATTACCATATGACCCAGCCATTCTACTCCTAGATAAGGGTCTGAACTGAAAACACAGGTACATGTATACACGTGTTCATAGCAGCACTATCCACAATGGCCAAAAGGTGGAAATAGCCCAAATGTCCATCGCTGGATGAATGCGTAAATAAAATGCGGTATATCCATAATGGATGAATGCGTAAATAAAATGCGGTATATCCATACAATGGAATATTATTAGACATAAATAGCAGTAAAGACAGATACATGCCGCAGTGTGGATGAACATCGAAAACATTGTGCTAAGTGAAAGAGGCCAGACAAAAAGGTCACATATTATATATAAGATTTATGCAGAAGAGGCAAACCCATAGAGACAGAAGGAAGGTGAGTGACTGCCAGGGCCTGGGGGAGGGGAAATGGGGATGACTGCCTAATGAGTCCGGGGACTTTTGGCACTAAATAAAGGGGAAGGTTTGCATGACACTGTGAGTGTACTAAATGCCACTGAATTGTACACTGTAAAATGGTTAGTTTTACATTATGTGAATTTCACCTCAAAACATGGAGGAGGGTATGAGGAGAAAACCAGACGCTTTCCAGTTACCTGCAGGTTACTTAGCAGCTCTTAGCAAGTGCAAGTGGGATAAGAGAGCAACCAGCTCATGGTTCCGTGGCGAGAATGAGATGAGGTGATGCATGTAAAGTACCAGCAGAGAGCCTGGCCCTTACAAGATGTTCAAAATGAGATGCTGTTGCCATTTTTTTTTTAAAGAAGGCCTCTTGGAAAAGGTGACAGGGACTCTGTATCATCTCATGGAAAAGTGCCCATCACACACTTATTCACAAGGCCTGAACGGTCGTTTGGTGGGAAGTACGGCCATCCTGAGGCCATGGAGAGGAAGAGGCCCTTGAAGCAGCAGTCTGAGATTTCAAGGTTGAAACAGAAGCCATTCCTCTGAGGCAAATTTCCCGTCAAGCTGAAGAGGGAGGCGCTCTCTCTGCTGGCAGGGCTGATTTAACCAGGTAGGGCAGTAAGGGACCCTGGAATACTGGACACTCACTGAGAACAGATGCTCCTTTGGTCTAGCACCTCCAGGCCTCTGGGCCCCTTCTTCCCGCAGAACGGGGCCGAGGCAGAAGCTGATGACAGGCAGCAGAAAGCTGGGGCTTCACTCCAGAGGAGCCCCTCCCAGCTGTCGGGTCCCCAGGCTCTAGTAGCAGTCCCAGAGCCCACCTTGGGCCTGTATCTCCCTGCTAACAGATTACCCCATCCAAAAGCAGGGAATGTGACATTCCCTGAGATTACCAGGTCAGTGGTTTTTCAGGGACTTGGGATGTCACAGGCCAGTGACCCTTCAAACAAAGTGTGAGAAGGTAATGGTGAAATTTCATCACACAAGGTCATTAAGAAAGAAAGAGCTATAGGTGGGTGTAGGGTTAAGATAGCCTTGGTAGCCGAGTGTCTGGATTGGAATCCCACGACTCATGTGCAATGCATGGCCTTGGGCAAGTCATTGACTTTCTCTGTGTATTCATTTCCTCATCTGTAAAATGGGAATGCCATAATAGTAGCCATCTCGGGGTTATAACATGCATAAACAGAAACAAGAGACCACATACAGTATGATCCAATTTATATAAAATGGCCAGAAAAGGTGAATTTATAGAGCTGAAACTAGATTAGTGGTTGCCCAGAGAGAGAAGGAAAGGATGGGGCTTAAATGGGCATGAGAGATCTTCTGAGGGGTGGAAACATTCTAAAACATTTATGGGTAAAGTTACTAAAAATGACTGAATTGTACACTTGGAATGGGTGTATTTTCAGATATGCACAATAACCTCAATCAGGTTGTTTTAAAAACATACATGTAGCACCTGGTACCTACTAAGTACTGACTGTTACTACACTCATCCCCATTGCACAGAAGTAACAAAAAAGACATATTAACAGCACCCAAGTAAGGACAATCTCAGAGTAAAGGACAAACTGCTACTTGCTTTTTGAGTTGGTATCATCAGAGGCTGAGCAGCCTTACCGTCCAGGGCATTTCTCAAGCCAAGCCCTGGCAGCCGGTTGGTCTGGCTCTTAAGGGGACAGCTGAGGGAAGGACCTTCCTCTGCATGGCTGAAGGGTTGTCCAAAGAGAGCCTGATATGCCCGGTGTGCCTCCCGGTGCAGCCCCCCCAGCACACACACTGGGAAAGTTAGGAGAGGAAGGTCTCAGTCCAACACGGGGAAGCCTGCACAACAGAACTGCAGGGTTGGGGTGGCGGTGTGTGTGAAGGGAACCACCTCCGCTCAGGAGAGTCAGAAGCAGGGGCCCTGCTGCCACCTGTGGGGGGACGGACGGGGACTCCCGCTAGGTGGGAGGGGCCGCCAGAAGGGGATTCTGGGATGCTGCATGGTTTGTTGCTTTTTCTATTTGTGTTACCTTTTCCTACAGATCTGGTTTCCTCCGTGCCTAGAACGCTTGGTGGGGCACAAACGCGCTACATAGCCTCTGCCTCAGCAGCTCAGTATTTTGTTTTGTCTCTGGGGAGGGGCTGCATTCGCCAACATCCCCTTTCTAATAATGATCCTTTTAGATGGGCCCAAAAGAGAGACAATACTTTGCAATAAGCAAAGTCCCTCAGACCGTCCTCCAACCTCCACCAAGAGCTGAGGAAAGACAAACAGACCTATTGAAAAGAAGAAATGGAGAAAGCAAGGAAATGGATGCAACTCTTGGCCAACCAAACCCATCCCGGGCCCAGCAGGAGAGAAGCTCCAGGAGCACTACGAAGGGCCCAGCGGGTCCAAGGGCGCCGGGAGGAGAGGCCTGGTGACTGACGGAGGCTGCAGACGTGCAGGCCTCGCCCCTCTGGCAGTGGGCACCTGCAGCCCCCGCAGCACCCAGCGCCGCGTTCCGCTGCCCGAGCCTGGGCGCCCCCTAGGGCCGGCCTGACGGCGAAGGCCGGCGCCCCATCCCGCGCCTGGGCGCCAGCAGCCAAGCGCCACCTTCACACACCAAGTCCTGGGAGCTGAGTCCCCAACTTCAGGTGCATAACCGGTCGCCGAGGAGTGTGAACGCGCCGGCACGCCCCGTTGGCTGGCAGTTTGGACGGGCAGATGGATCGTTACCAGATTAAGCTCCGCGGGTCCTGACTTTGAGGCAGATGGGAGGCCAGGTGAAGAAACGGGAGGCTCGCGGAGTTTAGCCGGGGCAGCAGGCGGGGCAGGGCCAGCCCGTCGGCTGTGCGCGGCCCGCGCGCCGGGGGCATGATGGCGCAGGGCTCCCGTCGGGCGCAGGGCTCCCCGGCCGCAACGGCCCGGCTCCCGCGCCTTCTCTCCGGGGCGGAGTCTCCCGCGAGCGCTCGCCTCTGGGGGTCCCTCCCATCCAGGGGTGGGCTCACCTCCGATCCAGCCCGCCGCGAAGTCGTCCAGCTGGAAGCTGCCCATGGCCGGGCCGGGGCGCGGCGCCTCGCCCTCCCGGGCCAGGTGCGTGCCCAGTCCGAGGCTGCGGGGCATGCCCGTCCGCTCCCGCGCGCCCCAGCCAAGTCCGAGGCTCTGGGACGCTGCAGCGCCCACTCCGAACCCCGTCTCCCCGCCGCGCGCACCTCTCCGAGCGCCCCCAGCGGCCCTTAAAGGCGCAGCGCTCGCGCGGGGCGGGGGTGCGCCCAGAGGCGCCCAGCCGCGCACGAAGACGCCGGGGCAGCCGGTGACTTGCCGTCGGCCTCCCGCTTGCCAGCTGCAGAGCCTCAGCGTCTTGAGGCGCAAATGCCCCCCGTGTCTGCAATTGTTCACAGCTCATCCGAGACGCTGGAAATGATTTCGGGGACATTTTTGCAAAGTTCATTACAAGAGGTAGGGAGGGAGGCTTTATCCAAGGTCGGGGAGTATTTGCTCACAAACACCAAGACCTTTCTGTGATAGGACTATTTACCTGTCACACATGCTCTTTTCAGCTAAAACGGCGCTGGCATAATTTAAACTGAATGTCCAATCATTAACTAAACCAGAAGTTAATTCTTTGAGGAGATGATTGAAAGCCATGGACAGTTTTCTCTGTAAAACACACAGGACACACAATTTCACAATTTGCTTTTCTTAAAAAATTGAAGTACACTTAACAAAATATTGTATTAGTTTCAGATGTACAACAGAGTGGTTCAACTTTATGTACACTGTGAAGTGCTCGCCATGACGGTGTGGTTACCATCTGTCACCATACAAAGTTATTACAGTATTATTGACTATATTCCCTAGGCTGTACTTTTCGTCCTCCTGAGCTGTTCATTTTATAACTGGAAGTTTGTACTTGAGCCCCTTCACCTATTTCACCTCTTCTCCTATCCCCCTCTTTTCTGTCAACCATCAGTTTCTCTATTTATGAATGTGTTTCTGGGGTTTGTTTGCTGGTTTGATTATTTGTTGTTTTATTTGTTCATTTGCTTTGTTTTTTAGATTTTACATATAAGTGAAATCATGGCATTTGTCTTTCTTTGGCTTATTTCACTTAGCATAATGCCCTCAAGGTCCATCCATATTGTGGCAAGATTTCATTCCTACTATGGCTGAGTAATATTCTGTTTTGTATATGTACCGTATCTTCTTTATCCATTCATCTATTGATGGACACTTAGGATGCTTCCATATTTTGGCTATTGTATGGGTATGAGGTCCTGGCAGCCAGGTAGCATGGTGCCTCAGGTAATGCTTGACTAGCAGCTCCCAGAAATCACTGATGCCCCAAATCCCCCATCCCACCAGGGCTCTCTGGGCAACCCGCACCCTCTGCAGATGAGCAGACCCCAAACCCTGCACAGCCATCTTGGCTGAAACCCTTCCTGCAACCCCCTGACACACACCCCTCAGCCTCTCCACCCACCTGCTTCCAGGCAAGCGAATGGATCCGGAGCTGCCTTGCCCTGAGGACGTTTGCAAGACAGAGTCTGTGCTGAGAGACATACACGTCCCCTCTTCCTCCTCACAGCAGCTGTGAGCAGGCACTAGTATCACCCCCACTGACGGCCAGTTTTATGCATCAGCCTGGCTGGGTGACAGTGCTGAGTGATTCAATCAAATACTAACCTAGGTCTTACTGTGAAGGCATTCTGTAGATGTGGTTAACATCTGAGACCAGTGGAACTAAGTAAAGGAGCTTACCCTGTGGGCTTCATCCAATCAGCTTAAAGGTCTGAAAAGCAGAGTGGAGGTTTTCCTGAGGAAGAGCAAATGCCCTCTGTTGAATACAGTGTAGGCTCCTGCCTGAGCATTTCCAACCTGCCAGACTGTGATGAATAAGCCCATGTACAGTGAGTGGGGCATGGGGTCTTGCCCAGCCAGACCCCACAATTATACAATAAAAATGTTTCCTATTGGTTCTGTTTGTCTGTGTGGGGAAATGGAAGTTCCTATGGCCAGGATTCTCACCAGATCTTAAACCACTTGATGATATAATTGGCCCGCTGCTAGGCTACCACTTCCACACCTGTAGGCAATAAGCTATTATTGACTGAGTCACTATATAAAGAGCTCTGCCCAGTGCTCTGTGCAGAGGCAGAGATGGAGGTGGATTACGGACCTGCAGACTGCTGGATGCAGATGTGACTCTAGTGCTCGACCTACCACTAGGAAAATAAAGCCAGGTATAAACTCTTTTACTCCAAGAACGTTCCATTGTCATTTCTCGGTTTCACTGAATCCATCGTGAACTTGCCCAGGGCTGAAACCCTCAAGTAAGACAACTGGCATCATCAGCAGGATTCACTGTAGGCCAAAGAACAGAACAGGCCACCCTCACCGGAGCGGTACTTCAGCGGGCTGCCACTGTGGATGGGGAGACATTCAGTGTCCCCCATTGGGCATGCGGTCTGAGGTGGCCTGCCACCGACTGGGCCCCAACCAAAGACTGGGGCATGTGGAGGTGACACCTGAGGCAGTAGAGGTGGCTCTCAGCATAATAAGGAGGTCCTTTGAGAAGCAGAGTGCCTGCGAGGCAGCAGGAACCACAGGTTGGCTGTTTCTCACAGTACTTAAAAAGGCTACAGAAGAAAGAATGTGCTCCTGCAAGAGACACGAGAAATGGCAGCATGAGAAGGTGAGCTGTGAGGCGCTGTGGAGAAGGTAGAAGATTCTTTGCAAAATGAGACAGTGGTCCTCCAGGGTGCTGTGAAGGAGGCAAAGGCCGTGGAGGAGAAGGATGTATTCCTGTGAGAAGCGCAAGAAGAGACAGCGTGGGAATGTCAGCTGCGAGGCATCGAGGCCAAGGTAAGAGAGCTGTTGAGGACTGAGCTGGCATTGCTGCGAGGCCCTGTGGAAAAGGTAAAGGGCGTAGCAGAGGAGGCACCTGGGGGAGTGGAGAGGAAGGTGCCATCAGCCCTGGAAATGGAGGAGCCAGGGAAGGATGAAGGGGTGGTGCCAGAGGCACTGACCTCTTCTCTATTGAAAGCCTGCCTGGTTATAGTAAAGAAAATAAAGACACGGCACCTGCGGGTTCCTCTGGGAGAGGTGCAGCCCCCTCCCCAGGTCATGGAGCACTCTATGCTCTGCCCCCATCCTCAGGCTGAGCTGGTGGATTTGGGCTCCTGGTTTGGGCAGAAGCCCTAGGAGTCTATATTAGCTTGGCTCCTGCATCTTTGGGATGTAGGGGAAGATGGAATTGTTCTGTGTGGATCAGAGATGGGAAAGCTGGCTTCCCTGAGAGTTCATCTTGCCTTGAGGCAGTGATTACAAAATGCACATCAGACACCAGAAAATCACTCCCTCCCTTGTTGGCTTATAGCCCCACTTCATGCTGTGTGGCCCAATCAGGTCGATTTACCATTGTCCCCCTAGATGGCAGACATATGCTGAGCTCCGATAGGTGTTACAGGAGTTAGGCATAAAAAATGCCATTTATAGTCCAGAGAATTATGGTGGAGATGAGGAACCTTTTACTGTGGGAATGAGAAATGAGCTGCCTCAAACAGCTCCAATGTCCCTCTTTGGGCCCCTAGTGGCCAGTCTTGCCCCTCACTTAGGGCAGCCCATAAGTGAGGTTACCCATATGGTAGCAGAATTGGGAGAGGCTAAAGCAATGAGAAGCCCTGGAAGGGGGTATCAAGCCCCTTAGACATGCTAGCACATATGGCTGCCTCCCCTTTACAACAGCAAGTACAAATTAAGGAGGAGTCATTGAAGCTGGGGTTTAGCTACCAGAAAAATACCTTGCTGTCAGCACCAACTGCCCTAAACCCTGGAGACTCCATTCAGTGAACATGGCCTTGGACATTTCGATGCATGGACCAGTGATGGCTGGCCCTCTAGCACCTTGGGGACAAGGCCTGGAAGCTGGCCTCCTGTGTATTCCTGGAGTAACAGCAGAGTGGCCCCCAGAGATCATGGTAGTATATCCTACCTGGCCAGAAGGTAGGAGCATCTTACTGGGGAGTTTTGCTTTATCATTATGGCCAGTGCATGTGCCTCCAGTAGCACTAAACACAGACCCCCTCAGTAACCCCTACAGGGAGAGGGGTAAAGGTATAGTATACTAGATCCAGACAGGACCCCCTTCCTGCCATGGTCCTATCACAGGACCATTCTCTTGCATGCATCCTACCTGGTGGACAAGAAAGATTTCCCTCTGTTGGTGCCATTAAAACATGTATCTTATTGCCCTTAAAGTTAATCTTCTCTAACGTGTTTGTGGATTGGGCATATATCCTAACACACCCTAGCAAAAAACTGCTACTTGCTGTGGTGCATGGAGCTCCGTATCAGTTCTGCTACTGCCCTCCCATGCAAAGTGTGCATCGTGAACGGGACTGGTTTGAATACAGCTTGGATGACTGCTTGGTGGCAATTGATCTCCTTGGGCTTGAAGACAATTATTATTGTTGTTGTTTCAAGGTTTCAGCTTTCTTGCACAGGGACCATAACAGATTGATTTCTCCCATAGAAAGTGAAAGTCATGAACTCCTCTGAGTAGAACTGGTTTGAATACAGCTGGAATGATCTCCTCAGGCTTGAGGATTATTATAATTTTTGTTATTATTTGTATGTTGTTGTTATCTTCCGTTGCTATCGCAGAATCTGGTTACAGTGACCCAGCTTTCTTGCACAGGGACCATTGTGGAAGATTGAGAGCATGCAGATTGTGGGGTGAGAATCCCGGAGAAGTGGGGTGTGAGGAAAATGGAAGTTCCTATGGCCGGGATCCCTACCCGACCCTAAACTACCTGATGATGTAACTGGTGTACTGCTGGGCTACTGCTTCCACACCCGTAGGCAATGAGCTAGTATTGACTGAGTCACTATGTAAAGAGCTCTTCCCAGTACTCTGTGAGGAGGCAGAGACGGAGGTGGATTACGGACCTGCAGACTTCTGGATGCAGACGTGATTCTAGTGCTTGACCTACAGTCAGGAGAATAAAACCAAATATAAACCCTTTTACCCTAAGAACATTCCATTGCCATTCCTCTGTCTCAATGAATCCATGGTGAACTTGCCCAGGACTGAAACCCTCCACAAGACAATCTGGAAGAATACTGTGTTCACCTGTAGAACAGGTGAGGACACTGCAGTTCACAGAGGTTAAATGAGGTTCTGCCCACTCAGTACACACCATGCCCCAGCTGGGAGGCAGTGGAGGCATGTTGGGGACAGCATGAAGATTGCTCTGGCCCTGCCTGGCCTCCCCCGCCACACCTCTCATCCTGCCCCTGACTTTCCCACTCAGCACCCCAGGCCTGAAGTGGCACTTGGTAGGGTGCCCACCCCCTTGGGCCTGCACTGGTAGTGCTGGTCCCAATCAGCCGTGGGCTCTGCCTTTCTCATTTCAAGCCCAGGCAGTGGTGCTTACCGCCCAGTCCCACTCAGTTCCCTGGGACCAAACAAGTACCTGGGGGTCCAGAGCCATGTCTTACTCTCAGGGACAGCCCTCCAGGGTCCCAGCTCCCTCTGGGCACAGGCTCGGCCTACACCGCCCATCCTGGGCCAGCCAGGGAGATAGAGTGGTGTCCTCTCTCCCTCAGGCTCCCCCCACCGGCCAGGCCCTAGCCCAGGCCCACGCTCACTGGGGGTCGTGGCCTGGCCACGCAGAGGTGCCTTTGGCCCAACGGGGGCTTCCTGATCCCCCTTCAGGAAGGAAGATGCCTTGATATCCTCCTGTGCCCTGCTGGTTTCCGGCAGGGCTCTGGCCTTGGCACCCAGGATCCAGAGAATGGAGACGGGGATAGTCTAGAGGAAGGGGCCTCTGCTGGGCCTGCTTTTCCCCAATGGCACATCCACGTCACATCATCAGGCCATCTTGCAGCCGCAGCAGCCAGCCACGCCTCCTTCTTCCAAATCAAGATGGAATCTGGCCACTGAGCTTGATCCACAAGGGCCGAGAGGCCTGTGAGGGGTGGGGCTTAGTGTCAGCACTGCCCCCAGGCTGTGCCCTGCCATGCCTGGGTATGTGCTGGGACAGTTATGAGAAATGCAAGCTCCCTGAAGAGTGGCCCTTCTGTGGGTTCCTGTTGGAACAAGCCCGCAGGTGGAAAGCCCGCAGGTGCCCAGGCCCACTCTTTGGCGCATCACTCAGTGGGTGCCAGGTGGACTATCGCTCCCTCAGTCCCATGTCAGCATCGACTCGGGGGGCTCCTAAGCTGTCAGGTGGTAGCCTGGTAGTCCAGAGATCACCTCCTGGGCTCAGGAAACTGCTGCTTGAACTACTGATGAGCAGCAGAGTGGAAGAAATGGACTGCTTCCAGAATGAACCACTGCCCCATTCCCCAGGGGGTGCCACAGATCTGCCTGTGAGGCACTCACCTGAGGGAGGCAGGGCCAGGTGGCTGCCAGGGGCCAGACCTGGAAAACCCCTGACCAGCAGGCTGTGGGCCCAGCAGAATACTGACTCTAGGGATGGGGTCTGGGCCCTCACCGATTCCTGGCTTCCCTGCATCTGCACTGCTGCTGTGCATACCTGGGCTCGCCCCTCAGGAGAGAGCAGATGAAGAAACTGAGGCACAGGGAGATCAACATCCCAGGCGGCTAGGGCCAGAAAGAAACCCCGTTTCCTTTCTCCCTCAAAAGGCAGCCCCCCAGAGCACCTGCCCCTGAAGTGGGAGTGTGCAGAGGGGATGTGCTGACAGTATTAGACACTGAGTGGCCCACTTCCCATTCTTCATTTGCCTTCTCAGTAATGGGGTTCCTGAGCACCTACTATGCACCAGTCTCTACTCTTGGGAAGCCCTCTGTCAGAGAGGAGACGCTTTGCCTCAGATGCCACATGCAGCAGCTATGAGAGTGCTGGGGGAGGAGCCCTGTGCCAGGCAGGGGTCAGGGAAGGAGCCCCAGGCCTGGTCTCCTGGCCATCACACCATCTCTCTGGCCTCTTCCACCTCCTCAACACTTGGCCGAGCCCACGGGCTCCATATGCTGTGCCTGCAGAGCCAGCTGCTCCTGCCCGGGGCCTGGCCTGGCTCCCGCTCTCCTCTGGTCTTCTGGAAGCCCCGCCTTTGTCCAGCTTTCCCCCCTTCTCTGCTGCCCCCGTCTTGCTGTGTGGTGCTTCACCTCCTTGCATATGGAGTTCCTCAGGGCCCCCATCCACACCCATTGTCTCTCGGCCCACAACCCTCCCACCTCCAACCCAGACCTCACTTCTGAGCCCAGAATCTGCCCTCCACTCGACACCTCCACCTGGCTGTCCCCACATCATCTCTAACTTAACATGTACCTTGATGAACTCTCTAATTATTTCCTCCCTCAATGCATCCAGCCCTCTTTGACGCCTCCCAGTGGGGCTCAGCCCAGGCCTCTGCCACTGCCTGCCTGGATCATGGTGGACAAGGCCCCTGGGTCCCTCTGGCCCAGTTCCTGTCTGCCCTCTAGCCACTGCCACAGTGAGCTCCTGAAACCATGAATCTGCTCCAGCCCTTCTCTCCCAAGGGTCCTCCAATGAGTCCCCATGGCCTTGAGGACAGTTCCATTTCCCCAGCTTAGTGTGCAAGCGTCTGTGGGCCCCGGTCCGGCTGCCTTTCCAATTCTCACCTCCCCTCAGACAAGAGTCCCAGCTGGGCGGTGGATCCTCCACACCTGTTTTTTTCATGCGTGTGACTATGCATGCGTGTTTCCTTGCTGGGAGCACTGTCTCCCCTACTTCTCTGGCCAACCCCTACACCTCACTTCTTCAGGCTCAGCCCGGCTGTCACCCTTTGGTTGGCCTTCCTTGAAGCGCTCCCCACCCAACTCCACATTAGATCTGTCTCCCAACTGTGTCTCCAGAATATGCTGTGCATGACGTATCATGGCTGCTGCACTCTGTAAGTTATACTCTATCCTCCTGCCAGGACCCACTGAGAATAGGGCATTGCCTTCCTCTGGACCTGCAGAGCATGGCATGGGCCTATAGACAGCCACTGCTCAGTGGGCCTTAAATGGGGGAGGTCATGGAGCAAAGTCTGAAGGGCCTGCTGACTGCTGGCAGCCAAAGAGTTTGTCCAGAATCAAGGCAGAACAGAAGAGGCCCTGGGCCCTGCTTGGCATGTCACAGAAGCCTGGCTCCTTCCAGGTTCTCAAAGGTACCAGATGCTTTTCCACCTCAGGGCCTTTGCACTGACCACTCCCTCATCCTGATTTCTCAAGGCCTCCTTCCACCTCCTTCAGGCCTAAGCTGAAACGCTCTCTGCTCAGAGGTCTCTCTAGACCCTTTGGTTAAGGTCAGGACCCGGTTGCCCCTCTCAAGGCATCGCTTCTTTTCCCTCTGGCCTTGACCATGTTGGTCAGCCCTTGCGCAATGCCCAAGAGGCCCTGGAGTTCATCAAGGTACATGTTGAGTTAGAGATGATGTGGGGACAGCCAGGTGGAGGTGTCGAGTGGAGGGCAGATTCTGGGCTCAGAAGTGAGGTCTGGATTGGAGGTGGGAGGGTTGTGGGCCGAGAGACAATGGGTGTGGATGGGGGCCCTGAGGAACTCCATATGCAAGGAAGTGAAGCACCACACAGCAAGACGGGGGCAGCAGAGAAGGGGGGAAAGCTGGACAAAGGCAGGGCTTCCAGAAGACCAGAGGAGAGGCAGGACCTGCCTGATCTGTCCACTGCTGCTGTGTTCTTAGCTTCTGCCACAGAGCAGATGGATGGAAATTACTGATGAATAGGTGCAAATGAGTGAATGAAGTGGAACACGTGCATGGGTTGTCTTTCCTCTTTGGGCATTTGTACCGGCCGCCATCAGTCCTGCCCTGGATTGGCAGGGTGTTGGGAGCTCTGAAATCCCTTCCCTAACTTCGATGTGAAGGGAAGAGTATACAGTGATTTTTAAGGTGCTGTATGAGCTTTTCACTTGGGGTGGGAGTCCATCCTTGATTGACAGTTATTTGATAAAGTCTGCTCAGAACTTACTCAGAATGCTGCATCTGGTTAGCTCCTTTTCAATTTGATACTCTGAGTCCAGAAACAGACAGAGGCAGTGGCTGTGAAGTGAGGGGCAAAGCAGCCACTGGGAGGCTGGGCTGCCTGGGTTCTGCTTCTGGTGCTACTTCAGACTCACTGGGAACCCGTGGGCAAGTCCGGGCCTCAATTTACCTCTCTGTTCTTTGGAGGGTAGTGCCCGTTTCGGGCAGTGTCCAGAGAAGTCTGAATTCTGGGCCAAGACACCAACTGTGCGTGTCTTGTCAAGACGTGCCAGCAGAGGGCGCTGCTGCACAGCACTTGGGGCTCGGGCAGGCAGGACTGCTTGGCAGCCCCAGGGCGAGTTTCCTGGCCCAGTTTCCCCCGCCCTGGGTGCTGGCCCAGTCGGACCCATGTACACTGGGGCAATGAAAGAGGTGCTGGCACAGGAGGCTCAGGAGGAGTCTGAGGGTGCCAGAGTGGACGCCTGAGGGGTTGATGAGTACCTATCTGGGGCTTCTTGGGAGCTGACTGTACTTAGGAGAGCACCCCAGTAAAGAGAGGTTAACACTCCCAATCTCTTCACCTCCCTTGATTCATCAAGGCCTCAAATGTACCAGATTCTTTTCTACCTCAAGGCTCCAAGCTGTCCTGGTGCTCTACATGCTCCACCTACACCATCTCATTGAATTCTATGAGGCAGGTCCCCATTTTACAGGTGAGAAGAATGAGGCTCAGGGGGGTCAAGAACTTTCCCCGAAGCCACACAGCAGGTGAGTGGAGGATTAGGGATTCTTACCTGCTATTTGACTCCAAGGCTCAGCTTTTAACCACGGTGCTACCTTCTGGTAGCTCAGAAAGTGGAGGTGACTTTCCCAAAAGGTTTTGCCCCAACTTCTGCCCTGGCCCTTCTGCATAAGTGTTCTAACTTCTCTACCAGGGTTTCTCCACCATCAGTGACATGGCATTAACATGCACCAACTACACTCGTATTCTTAGGTATGCGGCAGCAGGTGCCTCTGTAACCAAGGAGAGTGCTCTGGGATGCCCTCTGGCCTTCCCTCCCTGACAGGCTCCCCTGCGTCTGTGCACATCTGGGAACAAGGCAAGCCTGGCCCTCTTCAGTCTTTTCCCAGCTCATGGACACAGTGGGCTGGTGCTGAAGACGGGCAGGGGCTGGCCAGGTCAGTGGGCAGGCAGATCTGGAACTGAACAGTTTCTGTAGAAGAGGGGTATAGGTGAGGGGTCTAAGGTGCCACGGCAGCTGTTAAGGCCACATCCAGAAGGCCCTGCTGAGCACCTGCTGTGGGCTAAACTGCTTGGGATGCAGGGAGAGGAGTCTGTGCAGGGAATGTTGCGTCAGCACTGCCGTGGGGCCGGTCTCCCCCATCACACGGGCATCAAACAGAAGCTTCAGGGCCCTGGGGGAGACTAGGAAGCTCCATTTCTTGTCTGAGCTGAGAGAGAATAGAGGCCAGAGGGGTCCGTAAAGAGGAGGTCTCAGGGCAGACTTAGAAGCCTCCGGGAGGAGGTGGTTCTGAGCGAGCTGGATGTTGCCCCGTGCAGGCGGTAGAGAGGGCATGATGCGCCCAGGGAGAGCCTGAGCCGGGCGAGGGGAGCAAGTGGGCCTGAAGAGCTTTGCTTGCTGTGGTGGGAGGGGGGGCTGAGGATGGACAGCCTTGGTGGGCCCGGGGGCTCTGCCGGTGAGTGGCCTTCTGTCCTCCCCCTGCTCCCTGCAGGCGGACAGAGGACCCGTCTGGGGGCATTCCAGCTGCATCTCACTTGCACAAACCTCCCTGGCCTGTGCTTAGCAGGCTCGGGCTCCTTGCCAACCAGCTTTTGCTCCCTGGTGGGCTCGCCCCAGGGAAGCTGAGGGAGGGCTATGGCGTCTCTCTCCTCCCCTGCCCCCAAACAGGCAGGGTACTCACCCCAGCGCATGCATGTTCAGCAATTGCAGAGTGCCCTTGCGTGAGGTTGGGGGCAGGACTGGGGATGTGCAGGGGGCATAGGTTAGGCACTAGAACTATCAGTCCCTCCCATTCCTAGGGATGGCCAGGTGTCCCCACTTGCTATGCTTTGGATACACTCTTCCTTCTGAACCTCAGTTTCTCCTTCTGTTAA
Source organism: Manis javanica (assembly GCF_040802235.1). Taxonomy (NCBI): domain Eukaryota; kingdom Metazoa; phylum Chordata; class Mammalia; order Pholidota; family Manidae; genus Manis; species Manis javanica. Next base: position 83,447,889 of record NC_133169.1, on the reverse strand, counting down.
AAGAAAGGCCTGACTTAAGATTCCACACCTTGAGAAGAAAACGGGGTGTGAAAAGAGCCCACCCAAACCCCACTTCTCTCTGCCCCAGGCTCAGTGGAACATGGTGAAGAACAAACTTCCTGTCTGTAAGAGAGGGGAGACTTTAAAGGACTCCAAAGACATCTCATCTTTGATGCAAGTACGAAGAAAAAATTTCAAAATAACAAAATCCCCAAATCATATGGATTCAACTTTCTCCAAAATAGAGATTTCCTGAGTGACAAAAATTGTGCCCAGGGAGAAGGTTCAGAAGAACCAGCCTTAAATGAGCTACAAGCCCACTCGGGGGCAGAGGACAGAAGGGAAATCGCCCGTTGCCCCAGGCCTGCATGGGGCCTGCAGCCTGGTCTCCTAGCCCAGCAGCTGGGCTCCGGTTCTGCTCCTCCCTGTCGCTTCATCAGCCACCTCTCCACCCAAAGGCCCCTGCCTGTGGAGCCCCCACTTCCATCTGGGCACCCACAGTGACTAAGACAGCCTCGCTGTCCTCCCCTCCCCCTTCCTTCACTCCTCCCCTGTATATAAGGAGAATGTGCCCCCTTTCCTGTCTTTGCTGGTGCCTCATCCACTCGTCTAATTAATGCTCAAGAATCTTCCACAAACTAGGCATAGTTCTGGGTGCTGGGGATACAGCTCTTTCCCTTAGCACATCCCTCCCTGGTCGTGTGTTAACGCCATCTTCCCTGAGTCCCCCACCGCAGCCCCAGCGCCTGCCTCCATGAATGGGCTCGGTCCCCGTGCATCACCAGCGTTTGGCACAGCATCTCACACAGAGCATTTCTGCAGCCTGTCCCCAGGATGGCCTCCAGCGCCTCTCCCCATTCATGCGCTCGTGAGGTCTCCCTCCACACTGCATTAGAGCTGATCTGTGTGACCCACAATTACAGGAGAGGTAACAATACGTGGCTTTTGAGGCTAAGTTGTAGTAGGCATTACAGCTTATGTCTGGGTCTCTAAGATCACTTGCTCCGGGGGAAGCCAGTCACCATGTGGTAAGGCTACCCAAGCGGCCTTGTGGAGAAGACCCCAGAGGAAGGAAATGGGGCTCTTCACCACCAGCCAGCCATGTGAGTGAGGAAGCCAGACCTCCAGCTCTGGCCAAACCTTCAGGGGGCTGCTGCCCCGGCCAATACCTTGACCACAACTTGGTGAGAGACCCTGAGCCAGAGTCACCCAGCAAAGCTGCTCCCAGATTCCTGACCCTCAAAACCATGAGAAAATAAGTATATAGAGTTTATCTTAAGTCACTAAGTTTTGAGATAATTTATTGTATAGAACTAGAGATCTAATATAAACTAAGGTAAGCCTAATGTTATTATAATCTATGCCTAATGGCTCAGAGCATGGGCTGCAGAGTCAGTGTCCAAATCCTGGCTCCACTGCTTCCAGCTCTGTTCTTGAATCAGCTGTGTAATCAACCTCTGCCTAGGCATTCTTAGCTGTAAAATGGGGGTATTAACTGTACCTAAATGAAGTCGCACCTAACTCACAATCAGTGCATGTAAAGTGCTCGGCACCATGGCTGGCACACCGTAAAAATGGAAGTTAATTCTTACCATTGCTGTGCCTGGGTCCTGATGTGTCTTCATGTCAATGCCAGCAGGGTGGACGAGGGGCAAACTGCTCTTCCAGGTGAGCTCAGTCCCTTACCCAGGACCTCTCCTGCCACATCCTTTCTGTGGATTGCTCCCCTAAGAGAACCCTCAGTCTAGAAAAACTTGAGGGTCTCTTCAGCCCTGTGGGCAAATGAGGCTCCCCAAGCTCTTCAGGAGCAGTGGCAGGCGGCTGGCAGCGCTCCCAGTCCTTCTGCTCAGCAGACCACACACCTGGGCAGAGGGAGCCGCACCCAGACGCACCCTGGACACCCAGAGATGGGGTGGCCCCAGTGTCTAGGGCATGCCAGGCACCTCCCGACCCAAGTCTGTTTCTCTGAGGGCAGTGGGAACCTAGGGATGCCAGCCAGCCCAGCCCCAGCCCTGTGGAACAGAAAAGCGGAAAGCCCGACCCCACCTCCAAGTAGAGCCGAGGAGTCTTCTAGCGAGGGCACTCACATTTCTCCCTCCATACTCCCCACCCCATGACGCCCGAAGCGGAGTCGTGGGGGTGCCTCGGAAACACTAAAAAAGGGATTTTTAAAAAAGAAGTTCTTGGATGTGACTGAAGTATGACCAAGTGACTTCTCTCACTGCTCCCCTCAACTTCCCTGCCCTCAGGAGGAGGTCAGGAGCAGGGCATCCCTCCGGGTGAAGGAGCCGGACTCCAGCCATCAGAGGCGGGCGGGGCAGAGGGCGGGGAGGGAACACGGGACAGTGCGGCTGAGATCATGGGAATGGGCACCGGAGGACTATTTCAAACAGCGGCAAACATTCACGTGCCCGGTCTCTGGAGGGGGTGGGTGGGTGGGCACACACCGGCACCGTCCCGTGGGCTCGGGCCTCAGAGCTGCCTGCTGTGGCAGGGTGAGCCCCAGCTGAGGTCGGGCTGGGGCGCCAGAAATGTGTCCACCGAGCCCAGGAAGATGGAAGAGCCTCACAGCTGTGTGCCATGCGTCTGTCCCCAGCCTGCTGCTCTAAGGGGCAGGGAGACAGGGAAGGAGAGAGAGGCTCTGAGGAAAGGAGAGGCAGAGGGGGTGAGCGTTCACCGAGGAGGCGTGCAGGGAAGTGCTTAGGTACTCCAGTCAGACGGACCTGGGTGCGCGTCCCAGCTCTAAGCTTTGTGAGCTGTGTGAGCTCAGGCTCGGGACTGAACCTCTCTGAGCCTGTATCTGTAGGATGGAGCCTCTCATCTGTAGGATGGAGATAACTCCAGCGCCTACTCCTGAGGATTATGGAGATGATCTCTGAAAGGTGCATAGTAAATGCTCAATAAATAGAAACTATAGATATCACTCCAAAGCATCACATTAGCACAGCAATTCCCTTGGAGTCAAACGATTTATTTACAAAGCCAGTCTCTGGTCTCTGAAGCCCTCAGAGCAGGTGGACCCTGCTCCCTCCCTGCCAGCTGGGGACAACCCACAGCAGGCCAGGTGGGGAGGCCTGAGTGCTGGACCAGGCGGACACCCCTGCTGCAGGGCCTCTTTGGGGGCTGCTGTTCTCTACTTCTCCCTGGGCAGTTTGTCCAGCTGGGAGAGCCAAGCTGGGGCACCTCGGGGCAGTGGGGCCACTTCCTAGGCTGTGGCTGAATGTGGGCACAGGCAGAGCTTCCCCTGTTTCTCCAGGGGAAAGTCAAACTCCAGGGCTGCTGAGTTGAACACTGACGTGGACTCACAGGCCAGTGGGGTACAGTACACGCATCTCCGTGGACTGAGAGGGGACAGGAGAGCCTGCCGGGGTTGGGCAGCTCCTGTCAGTTCTGCAGGTGTGGGCACTGAGGCAGGGGGAATGAGGACCTCAGGGCTGTGTGTTCAGCCTGGTCCCAGAGTGAACTGAGTCCCAGGAACCTCAACCGCAGCCACCTTCACCCCTTACTGATCGGCAGGTTCTGGGAGCCTGTTCTCTAGTGGCTCCACCAGCCGCTGCTCCCTCACAGTACGAGGCACCAGGCCTGGGCAGCTCCCCTGTGAGTCCCCAGGCCTCTGATGGACAGGCAGGAGGTCCAGGGCTAGTGTGGAGCCCCTCCTCGGGGGTTCTGTAATAAGGCACGAATCCCGAGGCACAGAGGGCATGGTCCCTGAAGACAGCATCACCGGAGAGAGGGCCAGTCAGACAGCTGTCATCGGCACGCTGAGCAGAGACCAGCAGTGTGCCGCAGCAGCAGGTCCGTGCGTGGGAGGACCCAGAGATGAAGTCTGGGCCTGCCAAGGCAGCCTGGGTTGGAAGGAGACAAGACAGTCAGCCAGGCTCTCAGGTTCGGCCCTGGACACCAGGACTGGCCTCTGCCTGCACCACCAGGCCCAGCATCAGGGAAGGAAGGCAGGACCTGACAGGGCAACACTCGGCGATGTCTACAGACAGGGCAACACTTGGTGATGTTGCTCACCCCTCCCCAGGCTCCCAGCTGGGAGCAGTGTGTCTGGGATTAGAACCCACTCTTCCCACCTCCTCCATCTTGGCTGTCATGGCCTGGTGCCCAGCTTTGGGGCAGCTGGTGGTGTAACATTATAGGGCATGTGGGCTTTGGGTCAAATCCTAGGTTTGCTCTTGCAGTGTGTCTTTGGCCAACTCACTTAACTTCTCTGAGACTTGTTTTTCTAATCCATAAAATAGGAATAATAATCAGATCTGTCTCATAGGACTATTATTAGGTAAACAAGATGATGGTGCCTATTAAGTCATAGGACTAAAGAGATGCTTCTGTAGGGGAACACCAAGCTAAGGCTGGTATAATAATCATTACTGTATGTAATTCTCATAAAGGCTCTAAGAGTAGCTATTGCTATAATATCTCTTTTATATGGAAACTGAAGATCATGCGGCTTAAACTCCTTCCCCAGACCACTCTCCCAGCAAGTGGTTGAGCAGGGATTGAGCCCGACAATGTGCCTCCAGCCTCTGTGCTCTTACCCAGTGACTCACTGCTCCTGAAGCCCCAGCAGACCTTGCAGGAGGGGCAGGGGGTGGTGACTGGCCTGGCCTATTGGGGTCTTGGGCCCTGGGACAGAGGTCTGAAGGATGCCAGGGGTCCCGGGGCTGCTCCCCACTCTTCTGTGGTCTCCCACTCACAGGGCACCTGCTATCTGTCATCCTGCAGAAGCAGCCAGCCTGCACCTCCCTTCTGGTAGGTGGGTCTTGGAAGCTCCCACACAACCTTCCTGGAGGTGCCAGGCTGGGAAAAGTCTCCTCCTTGGAGTGGTAGTAAGGGAAGAACCCACTGGGTGGGTCTGAATCCTCAGGGAATGGTGTCTCTCTGAAGCTCGGGCCTCCTCCTTGGTCCCGGCAAACCTCTGGCTGTGCAGTCAACGTCTCCTCAGCCAGGAGGTGCTCGTAGGTGTGGAAGAAAGGCAGGTACTCCAAGGCCACCAGGGACCTCTGGGAGAGGTCAAGGTTGCCGAGGAGTGGTGAGCTGGCAGTCTGTGGGTGCTGAGCCAGGGACTCAGGGTCATCCTCCTCTAGGAGACTCAGGGAGGGTGAGACTCTGGGCTTGGTCGTGCAGCTCCTCTGGGATGTCTGGAAAGAGAAGAGTGTTCTGTCTGTTAGGGCACCCCAACTTCCCTGCTCCCCCAGCTCCCTCCCCAACTCCTGCCTACGCTGGAGGCCAGAGTGGTCTTTCCAAGGCATAACCTGAGTGTGGCTCTCCTGTTAAAACCCTGTAGTGGAGAGAAGGAAAAGATGGGGGCGTGAGTAGTGTGGTGGAAATCTCCTCCCAAACCCACATATGTTTTGAAAGTACAGCAAATACAACTGTTCCTGAAAGAGTGACCAGAAATAGCAGTACACCAGCCACTGTACACCCGGGAGAAGTCAACATCTCATGGAAAAAGGTAGAGTAATAAGCCGTGACCTGGCGGGACCTACCTGAGCTCTCCCCCAACCCCAGCTCACAGGAGGGAGGAAAGGAATCAGAGTGGGGAGGGAGTGAAAGCACAGGACTGCTAAATAACCAGCCCCAGAAATCTGCTCTGGGGGCATGGATCCACATTGCAGGGTGCTCTGGAGATTGGAGGAGCTGAAAGGCAAGGTCTGGGACTAGGACTGCAAACAGGTTCCCGCAACCTGCTGTCCTGGGACAAAAGAAAAGCAGGCACTTTAAAAGTCTTAAAGGGTCAAGGATTTAATGGGTGGACAAAATCTAAGTGGCACACTCAGCCCAACAGGCTGGGAATTTTCAGGAGCTACAGGCACCCTATCCCCTTGATTGGCAATGCAGCCCCAATGCCCCTCAATGCAATAAGCAACCTGCGATTCCTTCCTCCATGCCAGCACCTGCGCACAAACCAGCTGTCCCTGCCATTGTTGCAGACTGGCCAGAGGGCAACCCCACCTACAGCACCTACACAGCTTAACACAAAGGCTTCTCCATGCACGTGGCTGACCAGCTCAGACCCAGAGGATGCTCCCTGTGTGAGGTTTACCAGCACAGACAGAGGAGATGGGCACTAAGACTGGGAGGCATGAAGGGGTTTTGTTCTCCTGGCAGAACCCATGCCGCTTGCCTGCAACTCCTGCCAGTGCCCTGGCCATCCCGAGGGCTGCCCCACCTACAGCAGCTTAGGGGATTAACTCAGAGGCTGCTCCCTGCATGTGGTTGACCAGCACAGACAGTGGAGACAGATGCAAAGACCGGGAGGCACGAAGGGGTTTTGTTCTTGTGGCAGAACATGAGCCACTCACCTGTGACCCCTGACATTGCCCTAGGCCATCCCAAGGGCCGCCCCACCCACGGCAGCTAAGGGGATTAACCCAGAAGCCATTCCCTGTGCACGGTCAACTGGCACAGACAGTGGAGACAGACATGGCAGGCAGCAAGCAGGAAGGGACTTTGTCCTCCCAGCTGACACCCGCACCACTTGCCGGCAACCACTCCCATTGTTCCAGGATCATGAAAAGGCAGAAGAACCTTGTTCAATCCCAAATCCCCCGAACACCAGAAAGAGGGCTTGGTGACACTGAAATCACCAATTTTCCTGAAAAAGAATTCAAAATGAAAGTCATAAGCATGCTGAAGGAGCTACAGAAAAATATTCAAGACCTAAGGGACGAATTCAGAATGGATATAACAGAAATAAAACAAACCATGGTAGAGGGATTTAAAAGCAGATTAGATGAGGTGGAGGAGACTGTTAATGGAATAGAAATCAGAGAATAGGAATACAGAGAAACTGAGGCAGAGAGAGAAAAAAGGATCTCTAGGAATGAAAGAATATTAAGAGAACTGTGTGACCAATCCAAACAGAACAATATTCACATTATAGGGGTACCAGAAGAAGAGAGAGAAAAAGGGATAGAAAGTGTCTTTGAAGAAATAATTGCTGAAAACTTCCCTAATCTGGGGAAGGAAATAGTCTCTCAGGCCATGAAAGTGCACAGATCTCCCAACACAAGGGATCCAAGGAGGACAACACCAAGACATATAAATAATTGAAATGGCAAAGATCAAAGACAAGGATAGAGTATTAAAATCAGCCAGAGAGAAAAAAGATCACCTACAAAGGAAAACCCATCAGACTTCTCAGCAGAAACCTTATGGGCCAGAAAGGAGTGGCATGATATATTCAATGCAATGGAACAGAAGGGCCTTGAACCAAGAATACTGTATCAGCATGATTATCATTTAAATTTGAAGGAGGGATTAAACAATTCCCAGATAAGCAAAAGCTGAGGGAATTTACCTCCCACAAACCATCTCTACAGTACATTTTAAAGGGACTGCTATAGATGGAAGCATGCCTAAGGCTAAACAGCTGTTACCAGAGAAAATAAAACCACAGCAAAGGAAGTAAACCAACTAAACTTTAACCAAATGCAAAAATAAATCAGCTACCCACAAAGTCAGTCAAGGGATACACAAAGAGTAGAGAATATGACAACTAATATATAAAGAGTGGAGGAGGAAGAAAAAGAAAGGAGAGAAAAAAGAATCATCAGACTGTGTTTATAATAGTGTAATAAGTGAGTTAAGGTAGACTGCTAGATAGTAAAGAAGCTGCTCTTGAACCTTTGGTAACAATGACTCCAAAGCCTGCAATGGCAATAAATACATATCTATCGATAATCACCCTAAATATAAATGGACTGAATATACCAATCAAAAGACACAGAGTTACAGAATGGATAAAAAGGCAAGACCCATCTATATGCTGCCTGCAGAAGGATACACATTCTTCTCAAGTACACATAGAACATTTTTCAGAATAGACCACATACTAGGCCACAAAAAGAGCCTCAGCAAATTCAAAAAGATTGAAATTTGTACCAACCAATTTCTCAGAGGTATAAAACTAGAAATAAATTGTACAAAGAAAACAAAAAGGCTCACAAACACATGAAGGCTTAACAACATGCTCCTAAATAATCAATGGATCAAAGACCAAATTAAAACAGAGATGAAGCAATATATGGAGACAAATGAAAACAACAGTGCAATGCTCCAACTTCTGTGGGGCGCAGTGAAGGCAGTTCTAAGAGGAAAGCGTATAGCAATCCAGGCCTATTTAAAGAAGGAACAACAATCCCAAGTGAATAGTCTAAATTCACAATTATTGAAACTGGAAAAAGAAGAACAAATGAGGCCCAAAGTCAGTAGAAGGAAGGACATAATAAAGATCAGAGAAGAAATAAATAAAATTGAGAAGAATAAAACAATAGAAAAAAATCAATGAAACCAAGAGCTGGTTCTTTGAGAAAATAAACAAAATAGATAAACCCCTAGCCAGACTTATCAAGAAAAAAGAGCATCTACACACATAAACAGAATCAGAAATGAGAAAGGAAAAATCACTATGGAAACCAAAGAAATACAAAAAATAGAGAATACTATGTAAAACTATATGCTAACAAACTGGATAGCCTAGAAGAAATGGACAACTTTCTAGAAAAATACAACTTTCCAAGGCTGACCCAGGAAGAAACAGAAAATCTGAACAGACAATTACCAGTAATGAAACTGAACTGGTAATAAAAAAAAACTACGTAAAAACAAAATTTCCAGACCAGATGGCTTCACTGCTGAATTTTATCAGACATTTAGAGAAGATATATCACCCATTCTCCTTAAAGTTTTCCAAAAAAATAGAAGAGGAAGGAATACATCCAAACTTATTCTATGAAGCCAGCATCACTCTAATACCAAAACCAGGCAAAGACACCACAAAAAAAAGAAAACTACAGACCAATATCCCTAATGAACATAGATGCAAAAATACTCAACAAAATATTAGCAAACTGAATTCAAAAATATATCAAGAGGATCATACATCATGAACAATTGGGATTCATCCCAGGGATGCAAGGATGATACAACATTTGAAAATCCATCAACATCATCCACTATATCGATAAAAAGAAAGACAAAAATCACATGATCACCTGAATAGATGCTGAAAAAGCATTTGACAAAATTCAACAGTTATTCATGATAAAAACTCTCAACAAAATGGGTATATAGGGCAAGTACCTCAACATAATAAAGGCCATATATGATAAACCCACAAAAAACATCTTACTTAACAGTGAAAAGCTGAAAACTTTTCGTCTAGGATCAGAACAAGACAAGGATGCCAACTCTCCATGCTTTTATTCAACATGGTACTGGAGGTCTTAGCCACAGCAATCAGACAACACAAAGAAATAAAAGGCATCCAGACTGGTAAGGAAGAAGTCAAACTGTCACTGTTTGCAGATGACATGATACTGTACATAAAAAATCCTAAAGAATCCACTCCAAAATTATTAGACCTAATATCTGAATTCAGCAAAGTTGCAGGATACCAAATTAATACATAGAATTCTGTTGCACTCCTATATACTAATGATGAACTAGCAGAAAGAGAAATCAGGAAAACAATTCCATTTACAATTGCATCAAAAAGAATAAAATACCTAGGAATAAACCTAACCAAGGAAGTGAAGACCTATACCCTGAAAACTATAAGACACTGTTGCGAGAAATAAAAGAGGACACTAATAAATGGAAATTCATCCCATGCTCTTGACTAGGAAGAATTAATATTGTCAAAATGGCCATCCTGCCTAAAGCAATCTACAGATTCAATGCAATCCCTATCAAAATACTGACAGCATTCTTCAATGAACTGGAACAAATCATTCTAAAATTCATATGGAACTACAAAAGACCCCGAATAGCCAAAGCAATCCTGATAAGAATAAAGCAATTAACACCCAATATATATAAAGAACTCACATGCCTCAACCCCCAAAAAGGAAATAATCCGATTAAGAATTGGGCAGAGGATCTGAACAGACACTTCTCCAAAGAAGAAATTCAGATGCCTAACAGGCACATGGAAAGATGCTCCATGTTGTTAGTTATCAGGGAAATGCAAATTAAAACCACAATGAGATATCACCTCACACCAGTTAGAATGGCCAACATTGAAAAGACAAGGAACAACAGATGCTGGAGAGGATGTGGAGAAAGGGGAACCCTCCGACACTGCTGGTGGGAATGTAAATTAGTTCAACCACTGTGGAAAGCAGTACGGATGTTTGACCCAGGAATTCCACTCCTAGGAATTTACCCTAAGAATACAGGATCCCAGATTCAGAAAGACATATGCACCCCTGTGTTTATTGCAGCACTATTTACAATAGCCAAGAAATGGAAGCAACCTAAGTGTCCATCTGTAGATGAATGGATAAAAATGTGGTACATATACACAATGGAATATTATTCAGCCATAAGAAAACAAATCCTACCCTTTGCAACAACATGGATAAAACTAGAGGGTATTATGCTCAGTGAAATAAGCCAGGCAGAGAAAGACAAGTACCAAATGATTTCCCTCATTTGTGGAGTATAACAACAAAGCAAAAACTGAAGGAACAGAACAGCAGCAGAATCACAGAACCCAAGAATGGACTAACAGTTACCAAAGGGAAAGGGACTGGGGAGGTTGGGTGGGGAGGGAGGGATAAGAGGGTTAAGGGGCATTATGATTAGCACACATAATGTGTGGGGTGGGGGGTTACATGGGGGAGACAGTATAGCACAGAGAAGACAAGTAGTGATTCTGCAGCATCTTACTATGCTGATGGACAGTGACTATAATGGAGTATGTGGTGGGGACGTGATAATGGGGGAAATCTAATAACCACAATGTTGCTCATGTGATTGTATATTAATGATACCATAGTAAAAAAAAAAAAAGAAACAATAAAAATGCAAACAAAAACCCTCTGGTGGCGCTCCGGCCATGGTCAGGTCACCCAAGAGCCGTGGGGAAGCAGCAGCTGCATCTTCGCCGAGCGTCCTCCCCCTGCTCACTCCGCTCTGTACCCACCAGCCTTCCTGCCCCTCCCCAGTCACACCAAGCTTGCTCCTGTCTCAGAGCCCCTGCCCAGATCTGCCCTTGGGCTCCCAGCTCACAGGAGCCTTCCCAGCTCCTGCCTCCCCTGGGTGACTCCAGATCACTTCACTCCACTCCTCCTGCCCTGAAATGTTCTCTTGCTCTGTGGTCTGCCTGCTCCAGGTGTCTTGTCTGCCTGGCAAACCTGGCTCACTGTAAGCATCCAATTGATTCTTTCCCAACAGATGATCAGTCCAATCTGCTGGCTCTCAGGCCATCTTGTATTCCCTTCACTCTGCCCAATCTTCTGCACAGACCTTCTCTTGGTCTTCTCACTCGCCAAGCATCCTCTTGCTACAGGGCCTTTGCACATGCTAATACTCCTGCCTAGAATCTCTTCCCTCTCCTTTTTCCTGGTTGACAACCTCTTCTTGTCTTGGCTCAGGGTCACTTCCTCCATTCCCTGGTTTAGTTGCATCCCTCTATTATTGATTTTCACCCCTGATACCTCTCATTCAGAGCATGCACTTCTCTGCTGTGAAACAGTCGTCTACAGGGTCACTTGGTTAATGCCTCTCATCCCATTAGATATAAATTCCACCAACCCCAAGGCAAGGCCCACCTGTGTTCTGTATCCTCAGGGCCTAGGACAGCTCTGGCATCATAAGATAGACATCAAATATTGGAAAAAAGGAAAAGAAGGTGGAAGGGAAGGACAAGAGAAGATAGAAGGAGAATATTTAAGTGGGCTTAGCCAGGAACAAAGTCCCTGCCAGACTCAATGGTGATAGGAGGGAGAAGCTATACCTTAGGGGATGGAGGGAATGAGGAAATACCCAGGTGTAGGGCAGTCGGAGAAGCCCAGCGTACCTGTTAGTGAAATGCCAGCCCATTCACCTCCTTTGCCTATTCAGGGCCAGACCAGAGTCCATGGGTACTTGGTGGGATACATGGAGTATACTCCAGCTTCTGGGTCCCACAGGAAGGACCTGTTGTGGCCTGGCCCTTGGCCTTCTTGATCCTCAAGGGGGCATCTGGACCACGAGTCCCCCTGCCCCACGACATGCCGTGTGGTCCTCCATGCTGGCCCCAACTCCTTGCATGCAGCTTGACCACTGCAGTCGGCCTGGTTAAGTCCTACCCCTCAGTGAGAGCCTGCTAGCCTACAGACTCTGAGAACCCAGAAGCAAGAGCCAGGCCGTCTCTTCTGAGTCCCAGTGTCCAGCTTGGGGTCGCTTTGCTATGCTGAGGAAACAGGACAGGCAAGGCGCAGTGCCAGGTCTGAGCCCAACCTGTCCCACTCCAACACCTGTGCTCTTTTCACGGTGATTTACAGGGTGTTGTGGTTTGAATTGTGTCCCTCATAAGGTGTGTTCAAGTCCTAACTGCTGGTCAAGTGAATGTGACCTTATGTGGAAATAGGTCCTTTGCAGACGTAGTCAGGTTGAGGTCATAATGAATGAGCATGGCCCTAAATCCAGTGACTAGTGTCCTTATGAGATGAAGGAAATTTGGGAGAACAAGTGACAATGGAGGCAGAGACTGGAATCACGTGGCCATTAGCCGAGGAATGCCAAGGACTTCCAACCACCACCAGAAGCTGGGAAGAGGCAAGGGACAGAGTGTCCCTCTGAATCCCCAGAAGGGATCTTGCCCACACCTTGACTTGGACCTTCTGGCCTTCAGGATTTGAGAGAGCAGATTTGTGTTCCCTTAAGCCGCCCACTTTGTGGGGATTTATTATGGCAGCCCTGGGACGCTAACCTATTCAGGCTGGTTGGATGGCCAGCTGCATGGATAAAGAGACGCAGCACAAGGATGAAGGCCCACAGGGCAGTCCCAGCACCACCTGGGGAGAAGCCCATTGCCATGGCATGGCCCCTCTGTGGGCTGGGCTCCCTGGGGCCTTACCCTTCCTGCCGTTGGTGGTGCTGGCCCAGGGGAGGCCTCCCGGTGGCAGCCAGCCACTCTCCATACCTCAGTCCTTCCTGCCAGGACCCTAGCTCCACTTTACTGGGTCTTGCAATGAAGAAGGCCAGATGTGCCTCCCCAGTTCCCCAGAGGGGCTCGGCAGAGCGGCATGCTCACAGCGCTGTCCCTTGGACGCGGCCTCCGGCACCTGTCCTGGAGTCAGCAGTAGCCCCGAGTCACGTCATGGTCAAGCCTGATCTTCAAACTGGCTGAAACACGCCTCCCTCAGCAGGCCCCTTCCTCCTGGCCTCCTCTTCTCCTGGTCTTCTCAGGGTCACTTCCCTCCCTTCCCTGGTTTAGTTGCATCCCTCTATTACTGTACCCCTCTGCCTGTAAGAAGATGCCACCATGAAGTCACAAAGCCTGGTGCCATGCAGGAAAGCCAGATGTCCTTGTTACCATGGAGACTCCAGCCCAAGCACCCAACACCTGTGATCGTCACCTGCCTCTTAATTCGGCTTAATCCAGGTGCTCCCTGGAGACTCAGGAAACAAAGGGAAGGCAGACATCTTCCGGAAAGAGATCGGCTCTCCATGCCTGGGCCAGTGAGCTGGCTCGGAGGCTGTGCCCAGGGTCCCAGAGAGTGCCCTGGAGCCTCCTGTGGGAGGGGAGGAGGGGTCCCAAGGATCCATTCTGACCTCTCCTTACCTGGGTACCTCAGTCCCCTCAGGGCTGCGGCTGAGACCTGGGTCTCTGCTCCTGCCACTCAGCATCGGCCAGCTCCCCTCGGTGAATCTTCCTCAGTCACCAGTGGGCACCAAGGGACACAGTCATGGAAGGGCTGATCATGCCCAACACCTACTTTCTCCCACAGAGCTGCCATCCCCAGCTTCGCCCCCAGGCGTGCTGCTCCTGCACCAAGCGAAGACACCGGCATCTGTTGTCACTTTCCAAGTATTAGCTATTTCCAAGTATCGGATAACAAATATTTCTATCAGTCCCCCAAATTTCCTCATGTACTGTCCCCCCATCCCCAGGAAACCAACTGCTGACCTGCTCTCACCATAGGTGATTTTACGGTTTCTAGAATTTTATAAAAATGGAATCATACAGTATGTACTTTGGATTCTTTTAAACAGCATGTGAGACTCCTCCATGTTCTCTCTTAGATCAACAGTTGGTTCCCTTTTTTCTGGTGAGTTCTGTTGCACAGACCCACAGTCATTATTCCACCGTACGTAGTGGGTCATTTTTCTCTAGCTGTTTTTAAGATACTTTTCTTTAACTTTGGTTTGCAGCCATTTATAATGACTCTCGGCATGGCTTTTATTGACCTTATCCTTTTGAGGGTTTGCAGAGCCTGTTCATATGTCAATTTATGTCTTTTACTAAATTTGGGAAACTTTGGGGCTTTATTTCTTCAAATATTTTTCCCAGTCTATTTCTCCTCTCCTTCAGGACACCAGTGATACCTCTGAGGGAAAGCCCAGCCCTGTTACTGGGCCTCCACCCTGAGGCGACATGGATTCACATGGGGGCTGGTCTACAACCACGTTGTTCCGATGGGGAGGGGGCTGGGCTCTGGGGCCCAGCTGTGATGGCAGTGGGGTTCTCTGGGGCTCCCTCAAACTGGGAGATCTTTCTGCCCCTCATTGCTGTCTCCTTTGGGGCTCCTGTTCCTTCCTGATGTTTGTGACCCTGAGCTGCCACCTGCCCCTCTCTGTGCCTCAGCTTCTCCATCTGAAGTCACAGTGCGAACCAGGTAGGGGCTGCAGGATCTCCCCCATGGTGGGCTCAGACCTGGATCTGCTCCCCTTCCTGACCTGCCAGGGCCCAGGACCCCAAGAATGCCCCCTTTCAACTCCATGATGCCTTCTCTACAAAGCAAAAAAAAAAAAATCATTAAAAACATTTTTTAATTAAAAAATTATTTTCCCATAGGTCCCTGGGCTCTACTCATTTTTTCTAATTTTATTTTCTCTCAATTCTTCAGACTGTGTGATTTCTATTGGTCGAAAAGTTTATAGGTTTTAAGACTATACTTTCAGGAATCAAGTTTACAGTTTTTTGTTTTTTATCTCATTGTGAATCTGCTATTGAAATTATCCAGCAAATTTTCAAATTTTGTATTTTGTATTTTTCAGTCCTAAAATTTCCTCTGGTTCTTTCTAATAATTCCTACTTCTCTGCTGAGAAATTCTATTTCTTATTTATTCCAAATGTGTTTTTCTTGACCTGATGAAGCATGGTTATAATAGCTTCTTTGAAGTCTCTGTCTGGTAATTCCAACACATGGGCCACTTTGAGGTTGGTATCCATATTCTTTCCACTTGAGAGCTGGCCATGTTTTCCTGGTACTTTGTATGTTGGGTGATTTTGAATTGTCCCAGATACTTTGTTGTATAGACTTTGGGTCCTGTATATAATCCTCTGAAAAAGCTGATGTTTTTGTTTTAGCAGACAGTCAACTCAGGTTCAAGCTGTAAGTTCTGTTTTGCCTTCTGTACACAGTGGTTCAAATCTCAGTTCAGTTCTGTAAGCCTTTGCTGTATGGGTTTGTGTCTGTCCTGAGCATGCATTATTTAGTGATCAGGCTATAAAGCTGTGTACACATGGTTTAAATCTCAGTTTGGTTTTTCAAGCTTAGCCATACTGGTTCGGTCTGCCCCATTCACGTGTAGTTCAGAGGTTAGGCTGGGACTTAGTGGCTTGATTGACAGAATTTGGACACCACTTTTCTGGCTCTCTCTCCTCCTGGATTCCTCCCACACTCTGCTCCTGGGGCTTCCCTTCTGCCATTGTCGCCTTGCTGCTACCCAAGTGGGGCCTGACCTCTGGGCAAAGCCAAGACAGAGACAGAGAGAGAGAAAGGACCAGACTGGGAAAATTCCCCCTCTACATGGATCACTTATCCAAGTTTTGATTCAGCCCAACAATCTGCTTTTGTTTACTTTTTAGAGTTATCAGGTAGTTGGTTTTTATAGTTAGTTCAAAGTCATTGGTTCTAAACAGTGGAGGAATGGGGCAGTGAGCTTATGCTATTGTGCCAGCACTGGAGCCTCCTTGTGCCCATGTTTATAGGCTTGTTTGTCTTCTTATTGTTATATTGCAAGAACACTTTATATATGCTGGGTACAAGTCCTTTGTCAGAAATACGCATTGTGAACATTTTCTACCAAGCTGCACCTTGCTTTATCAATGTCTTTCTAGGAAACATTTCTCATTTTGACGAAATCCAATTTCTTTTTCATTTGTGCTTTTGGTATCCTGAGAAATCTTTGACTACCTCCCCAACATTGTGAAGATTTCTTCCTATGTTTTCTCCTAGTTTCATAGCTTTAGCTTTTATATTTAGGTCTATGACTCTTTTTGAGTTGATTGATATGATTTGAGGGCAGGATTAAGACCTGTTTTTCCATGTGGATATCCATTGTGTCAGTATCACTGGCTGAAAGGCTTTCCTCTGTTCCACTGAAATACCTTGACAAAATACCTCTGTCAAAAATCAATAACGTACGCATGGGTCCATACATCCTGGACTTGCTGCTCTGTTCCATTGATCTATATGATAGTGCCTCGATTCTTGTGATTGGAGATTCTCAATCTTGGCACTATTGATATTTGACCCAGATAACTCTTTACTGTGGAGGGCTGTCCTGTATGTACCTTGTAGGATTTTAACAGCATTCCTGGCCTTTACCCTCTGGATGCCAATAGCACCCTTCTTCCCCCACTCCAGTTGTGCCAATGAAAAATACCTTCAGACATTGTCAAATGTCCCCTGGGGGAAAATCACTCTCAGTTGAGAACTACAGCTGTAAATTTACTATGTGCTTTGAAATCAGTAAGAGTAGTCTGCCAATTTTGTTGTCTTAAAAAATATACTTTTACATTTAAAAAATATAAATATAAATATATGTCCTAGGTCCTTTGCATTTTCCTGTAAATTCGTGTTACATTTATCTCTAAATATTTCAAGTATTTTATGTCTCTCTCTTTGGTTAGTAAAAATCACCCTTTTGAGTGTACAGGTCTATGAAATTTGACATGTGCATCCCATCATGCAACCACCACCTTAACCAAGATAAAGAGCAGTTCAATTATCTCCCCAGTTCCCCTTTGCCCAACGGTGTACTGGCAAACCAGCTCTCATGAACACACAAAACACAGCCCTCACTGTACTGTTTGCTAATCTACTGGGTGTAAATACTCCCACCCTGGTCAATTTCAAACTGCTAACATGGCGTCACTAAAAGCGGAGCAGGAGAGATGTGCAGATCGGGCCCCTTGCGCTGGGACAGGCTACCTCAGGACGCCACTCATCATGGCCCTGGGTGGACAACCCTTCTCTTCACCCCCATTTAACCACTCATCTGTTTTCTGTCCCTGGGGTTTCAGTCATTCCAAAAACTCATGTAAATGGAATCGTATGCAAGGCCTAGAACTCCATCCTCCTTGAACCTTGCTCTGCCTTATTGACTCAGAGAGGCCCCTGTGCTCTGCACGCGCGTCCCCTCTGCTGTGCATTCTAAAGCTTCTGCAGAAGGCCGGGGTGATTTGGGGGCTCACTTCGTTTGTTCCCTTTCTCTCCTAGATCCTTGTCCTGCATTTTCTGTTTTCCACAGTCTAAAACAGTGGCTTCCTGTTTTATCCAGTTTTCTGGTTCCCAGCAGGAGCTCCCTGCACCTCTGCATACGGTTAGATTATTTCAACTGCAAACTCTTTATTTTTTTGCTGGGAACAAAAGCTCCACTGTACTTGTGCCTCTGGTGGTCAGAGGGCCCTCTGCGCCTCCCTCCTCCTGCCAGGAGTGACACGTCAGTCACCTGGACGCTGCTCCCCGGCTTTGCCGCAGGTGCTGTGTGGGAGAAATGGGCGCCTTTGGCCATGAGTCGCTCACTCAGGGTCTGTCCAGAGGTGGACCCTTCTCCTTACCTTTGGGGAAGCTCCGTGGCCACCCCCTGCCCCCCTACCCCATGTCTTCTTCCCTCCTTTCTTCAGGATTTTCTCCTTTTCTATTGTTTCCAGGGAAAGTCTGTTTTAAACCATCTCAGAGCAGCAGCATGCCAGGTTTCCCGCAGCCTTTTAAGGATGTAAAAATCACCCAGTGCCTTTCGTGTCTTTTATTTCTCCTGAGAGGTCTGGTGATGTGTTTAGTTCCCCCTTTCTGCCAGGCCACCAGGTGGGCTGCTTACCCACCCCTTCTTCCCATTCATGTAAGAAGTTTGCAGTGTCAGAAGGACACTTCGGGTAGAAGTACTGTCTGCTCTTCAACACTGGCAAATCAAAGATGTAGTTTTCCAGGTTAACAGTCCCAGTAACACTACCGGTGCTACCTGAGGATTTTACAACTCTTCCCCAAGGCCCCACTCTCTCTGACCTTCACCTCCCCCACCCCCAAAACTCTGGTCCCAGCATCTCTTGCCGACCAGACAATGTCAACCGGATCCTCCGTGCAGGACCTCTAGGTTTCCTATTTGCTATTCCTTCTTGGGGATCCACTTCTGACCCTGTCCCCCAGCCACACTCACTCTGACCCTTAAAACTCAGATCCTGAACACCTGCACCTCTCTCGGCTGGTCCTGATCTTCAGACACTCCCACACCAACCAGTTTGCTGCCGGACCTCTCTTTCTAGAATGCTGACTTTATCTTATCACTTCCTTGCTCAGAAACCTCTGGTGGCTCCCTCCTGCTTAGGACACCGAATCCAAAGTCTGTAGTCTTGCATTTCAGTCGGTTCACAATATAACTGCCTTTCTACCATGCAAAGCAAGTCCCCCAACCCCTGGGGCACCTGGACTTACTCTGCCCCGGACAGGCCCGGCACTTCTGCACCTTCCCTCACATGGCAGCCCCGCTCCCGCCCAGGCAAGCCTGCAGTCTTCCCCCAGGGACGCTCCCAGGTGGCCACAGGGGCTGCATTCATCTGTTTGGCTCCCATAATGCAATACTGCAGTCTCTTTAAAGACCATCTCCAACTAGGGTTATTTTCTGAGGCACTAGGGGTTAAGGCCTCACCATATGAATTTTAGGGGACACGATTCAGCCCCTAAAGTCCTCTGAGGTGGACTTTAGATATTCCAGATCTTTCCTCCACCCTCATACATCGTCTCCTGCTTCCTCTCAGCCGGGGGTTGGAGGGTTTTCATCTTGTTTGGTTTGTTTGTGTTGGATTCAGGTACTCAGAGCTCTTCCGCCTCCTTTGCTCATGCTGTGCCATGGAGAGAACGGCTGTGACCTCCAGGGGCAGGCACTAGGCCGCCCGCTTCCCTGCTGCCCACAGCTGTCCTGGTGCTGTCCCCGCCCCCGCAAGGAGTTTGCCTTGAGCCCTGTGGCTGCATGGAGGCACAGGGCTTTTATATCCCAGCTCTGCCACTTACCAGCTCTGTTACTTTGAGGAAGACACTGCCTCTGTGGCTCTCGGATGCCGCAGCTTTGAATTGGAGCTACTAACAGCATATGCTTGCTATGGGAATGCATTAAGAGAGTAAGAATTTAGAGAGTAGGGATAATAATGGTGGCTGGAATATAATAACCTTCCCCCAAATGGCAGTGATCACTGTCACCTCTCCTGTGAGTCCCCTAGCTCCTCGCCTATAACCTCCTGGTGTACCCCCAAACCTCTCCGTTTGCAAGCTGTAGACAGGGACATGAAAACTGACTTACCTGTGGAGGTTGCCATTGCTCTGGGGACATTGGATGGGAAACTCTGAATTATATATGTGAAAATACATCTAAAAACATTTTATTATATAGAAACACATATATATATGTATATATCTCCCATTGCCCCTTATATTTTTCTGTTTTATTTCAAAATATCAATCATAAAACCAATCATCTGCAACATAGATATTTTGTTACTTTAAGATACGTTTCTCTAGATGTACTACTACTCTTAAATAAGAAGGAAAATGTCATGCACCCTACAACTCCCTCTGAATGCTTACATGCAGCTTTTAAGGGGGAGAAAGAGGTACTTCTCTAGTTACCCACAAGGGGGAAGACTGATTCCATTTTTTTCTGAAAGGTTCCAATGGGATTATCATTAAAGATCATTTAAAACTGGTATCACTGATTCTTTTAATGACTATTTTCTTCAAAGAAATGAAATTTCCCCATGCAAGGAAGATGCCATTTTTTTAAGCTGACAATTTACAGATGGCCATTGTTTTGAAACCATGTTTCAAAATCGTTTACACATACAATTTCCCTGCAGTCAATCATTGAGGATTCTAACAAATGCCACATCAGGAATGTAAGAACACTGTGGTTTTTCCACCAGAAAGTCAAGCAAATTATTTAAATTCACAGGAATGGGGAAAAAATCATCTTTTCTCAACATCAAACAGAGAGCATTCTCTCTTTGAAAATGTAAATCCCTTAAACATATTCAAGAATTTTAACAATCATCCCAGGAAACTATCCTATTACTCTTTGAAGCTCTTACAGAATTTTCTTAAAATAGTCACATGCTACTGAGGATGAGGGAAGAGAGGCTTTTAAGTGACAAATGGAGGTGGAAGGGCTCCACGAGTCCCCGGGTACCCTCTGCCAGAAAGGAGAAACAGCCTTCAGAGCATCACCAGGCAATGGGAGGGGTGTGGGGGAGTCCTCCCAGGGTAAGGCGCACCATCCTTTCCCATCTGTTTTACATCGACGTTAGAAATGGACACAGAGCTCTGAACTACAGGGAGAGTCTCAGACACGTTAAGAAAGAGAGTTGAGGGGAACTTGGGGAACTTGGGGGTCTCCTTTTCAGGACAATTCCATTCAAGCTTTGGTCAGGGGAAGGCTGGGAGGGGCATGCCAAGAGGGTGAGGCCAAGGTCGTCGTAGGCAAGCCCAAGGTGAGAGTAGTTTGATGCTCAATCCTTTCTTGAGCGAATAACAAACATTAGCTTCAGTTCAAAGAACTAACCGGAACCCATATGAGGTCAGAAAAACAGAAGAATCAAGAAGATACTAGCTATTTTACAGAAATTTTTCCCTAAGGAAAAAATTGAAGATATTTACAGAGACATGGCTTTGAGATATTTAACACAGCATTGTTTATAACAAGGAAAAAAAAATTTTTCAAAGGAAAACCCATAAATACACAACAATGGTTGCGGGGGAGCCGGTCAGATAAATGATACTCCATCCACAAAATACTATAAAACATTTTAAATTATAACATAGAAATATATTGTCATGGAAAAAGAGTCAATATGTAGAATGAAAGACAACTGGTTATGCAACAGTCTATACAGGACATATGTCCTGTGGCAGACTTACAGACATTTTCAGCGCTCAGTTTAGAAATTTTCAAACTATTCAAAGTAATATACAAAATACATGCTAACTATAGGGAAATTACATTTTAAAAGAGACAGAACTCAAAAAAGTCCTATCAAAATTTCAGCAAGATATTTTGTAAGCATATGCATGATTATTCTAAAATGTATATGGAAAAACAAAGGGATTAGAAAAGCTAAAATAATTTTTGGAAATGAATAAAATGGGAAGAACTATCCTACCTGATTTCAAGGGTTACTATGACCTACAGCAATTGAGATTGTGTGGTATTGATGGAGATACACATAAGTCAATGAGACAGGAGAGAGAGCCCAGGAACAGACGTGCACAAATACGTCCATCTGATTTTTGACCAAAGAGCAAAAGTAAATCAGTGGAGGGACAATAATCTTTTCAACACATGGTGCTGGAACAATTAGATATATGCGGGCAAAAAAAACCAAAGAAAATGAACACTGACCTAAATCTCATTCCTTATATGAAAATTAAATCAAAATGGATCATAAACATAAATGGAAAGTGGAAAACTATAAAACCTTTTTGAAAAATTAGGAGAAAATCTTTAAGGCCAGGAAAGAATTCTTAAACATAACATTCAAAGCATAATCCATAAAAGGAAACATTGATAAAGTGGATTTCATTTAAAAAAAAAAAAACACTTTTTCTCTGAAAAAGGCTGTGCTAAGAAGATGAGAAAACAAGCTACAGAATGGGAGAAAAATTTTGAAAACCACATAGCTCACAAAGGACTAGTAACTAGAATGTGTAAATAACTTGCAAAGCCAAACAGTAAAAAACAAATCAGACGGTCCAATAAAAAAATTACGAAAGTAAAAACATTTCATCAAACAGGGTGTGCAGATGACCAATAAGCTCATGAAAAGATGTTCAACATCATGAACCTTTAGGGAAGTGTAAGTTAAAATCACAATGAAATATCATTTCACACATATCGGGATGGCTACTATAAAAAATAGTGACAATACCGAATGCTGGGGAAGATACACAGAAACTGGATGTCTCATACACTGCTGGTAAGAATCTAAAACTGGACCATCAGTCAGGAAACTAGTTTCTTGAAAATCTAAACATGCCACTACCAAAGAACCCAGTGATTGCACTTCTGAGCATTTATCCTAGAGAAATGAAGGCTTATGTTGACACCAAAATCTGTACATGAATGTAATAGCAGTTTTATTCATAGTGGCCAGAAACGCAAAGAACCCAGATGTCTCTCAATGGGTCGAAGGTTAAAAAGACCGTGGAATGCTACTCAACACTAAGAAGGAATGACCTATTGCTTAAACAGTCTGATGAGTCCAGAGAATTATGCCCAGTGGAAAAAGCCAGTCCCCAGAGGTTCCATTCTGTGTTGATTCCGGAAATGACAAAATTATAGAACTAGAGAATGGTTTAGTGGTCATGAACGGTTAAGGAGGGGTAGAGGTGAGAGGAAGGTGGGCGTGGCTATAAAAGGGCAACATGAGGGATCCTTACAGTGATGGAAATGCTTGTATTTTGACTACAAGGTCAATATCCTGCTTGTGATTTTGTAGTATAGTTAGCAAGATGTTCCCACTGGAGGAAGCTGGGCAAAGGGCACATGGGATCGTTCTATTTCTTACAATGCATGTGAATCTACAATGATCTCACAATAACAAGTTTCATTAAAATAGAAAAGGAAGAGAGGGGCGGGAGCCAAGATGGCGGCGTGAGTAGAGCAGTGGAAATCTCCTCCCAAAAACACATAGAGCTATGAAAATATAACAAAGAAAAATCTTCCTAAAATAGAGACCACAGGACACAGGACAACATCCAGACCACATCCACACCTGCAAGAACCCAGCGCCTTGTGAAGGGGGTAAGATACAAGCCCCAGCCCGGCGGGACCCGAGCGCCCCTCCCCCCGGCTCCCGGCGGGTGGAGAGAAACCGGAGCAGTTTTTTTTTTTTGGCGAGCGCTTTTTGGAAGCCTTAGAGGGACGGGCCCCCGTTGCTGGGGAGGCAGGGTGGCGGGACCGGTGAGGAGGTGCCTGGGAACGGCGCCGGAGGACAAAGAATATCCCGCGTTTCTCCCTGCGAGACCTGGGGGCGGGTGCCTGAGACCGGTGCCTGAGGACGGAGGAGGTCGCGCGTTTTTCCCCTTTTTTTTTTTTTCTCTTTTTGGCAAGCGCTTTTTGGAAGCCTGGAAGGGACGGGGACCCCAGTGCTAGGGAGGCACGGTGGCAGGACTGGTGAGCGGGTGGCTGGGACCGGCGCCTGAGGACAAAGAATATCCCCCGTTTTTCCCTGCGGGACCGGTGGGCGGGTGCCTGAGACCGGCACTTGAGGACAGAGGAAATCGCGCGTTTTTCCCCTTTTTTTTTTCTCTTTTCTGCGAGTGCTTTTTGGAAGCCTAAAAGGGACAGGGACCCCGGAGCTAGGGAGGCAGGGCGGCGGGACTGGTGAGCGGGTGCCTGGGACTGGCACCTGAGGACAAAGAATATCCCGCATTTTTCCCTGTGGGACCGGTGGGTGGGTGCCTGAGACCAGCACCTGAGGACGGAAGAAATCGCGCGTTTTTCCCCTTTTTTTTTCTCTCTTTTTGCCAAGTGCTTTTTGGAAGCCTTGAAGGGACAGGGACCCCGGTGCTAGGGAGGCAGGGCGGCGGGACTGGTGAGCGGGTGCGTGGGACCAGTGCCTGAGGACCAAGAATATTGAGCATTCCTTCCCTGCGGGACCGGTGGGTGGGTGCTTTTTGGAAGCCTTGAAAGGACAGGGACCCTGGTGCTAGGGAGACAGGGCAGCAGGACCAGTGCGCGGGTGCCTGGGACCGGCACCTGAGGAAAAAAAAAAAAAATCGCGTGTTTTTTCTTTTTTTTTTCCTTTCTGTTCCCTCTCTCATTGTTGCTGTTGTTGTTTTGGTTTGGAGAGTGCTTTTTGGAAATCTTAAAGGGGCAGGACAGGTCACTTAGACCAGAAGCAGGGAATCTGGGGATCTCTGGGCACTCTAACCCCCTGGGCAGCAGGGAGCACAGAGGCCCCTTACGGAGATAAATAGTCTCCTGGCTGCTCCCCCTCTAACGGGGCTCCACCATTTTGGAGGAACAGCCCCAGCCAGGCCAAGCCCACAGCAACAGTGGAGATAAACCCCAAAGCAACTGGGCAGGAAGCAGAAGCCCTGTCTGCGCACAGCTGCCCAGCACAAGCCACTAGAGGTCGCTATTCTCCCAGGAAAAGGCTACAAACCAACAAGAAGGGAAGCTCTTCCAGCGGTCACTTGTACCAGCTCTGCAGACTATCTCTATCACCATGAAAAGGCAAAACTACAGGCAGACAAAGATCACAGAGACAACACCTGAGAAGGAGACAGACCTAACTAGTCCTCCTGAAAAAGAATTCCAAATAAAAATCATGAACATGCTGACAGAGATGCAGAAAAAAATGCAAGAGCAATGGGATGAGATGCAGAGAAAAATGCAAGAGCAGTGGGATGAGATGCAGAGAAAAATGCAAGAGCAGTGGGATGAAGTCCGGAAGGAGATCACAGATGTCAGGAAAGAGATCACAGAAGTCAAACAATCCCTGGAAGGATTTATAAGCAGAATGGATAAGATGCAAGAGGCCATTGAAGGAATAGAAGCCAGAGAACAGGAACGTATAGAAGCTGACATAGAGAGAGATAAAAGGATCTCCAGGAATGAAACAACACTAAGAGAAATATGTGACCAATACAAAAGGAAAAACATTCGTATTATAGGGATACCAGAAGAGGAAGAAAGAGGAAAAGGGATAGAAAGTGTCTTTGAAGAAATAATTGCTGAAAACTTCCCCAAACTGGGGGAGGAAATAATCGAACAGACCATGGAATTATACAGAACCCCCAACAGAAAGGATCCAAGGAGGACAACACCAAGACACATAATAATTAAAATGGCAAGGATCAAGGACAAGGAAAGAGTTTTAAAGGCAGCTAGAGAGAAAAAGGTCACCTATAAAGGAAAACCAATCAGGCTAACATCAGACTTCTCAACAGAAACCCTACAGGCCAGAAGAGAATGGCATGATATACTTAATGCAATGAAACAGAAGGGCCTTGAACCAAGGATACTGTATCCAGCACGACTATCATTTAAATATGATGGTGGGATCAAACAATTCCCAGATAAGCAAAAGCTGAGGGAATTTGCTTCCCACAAACCACCTCTACAGGGCATCCTACAGGGACTGCTCTAGATGGGAGCACCCCTAAAAAGAGCACAGAACAAAACACACAACATATGAAGAAGGGAGGAGGAGGAATAAGAAGGGAGAGAAGAAAAGACTCTCCAGACAGTGTATATAACAGCTCAATAAGCGAGCTAAGTTAGGCAGTAAGATACTAAAGAAGCTAACCTTGAACCTTTGGTAACCACGAATCTAAAGCCTGCAATGGCAATAAGTACATATCTTTCAATAGTCACCCTAAATGTAAATGGACTTAATGCACCAATCAAAAGACATAGAGTAATAGAATGGATAAAAAAGCAAGACCCATCTATATGCTGCTTACAAGAAACTCACCTTAAACCCAAAGATAAGCATAGACTAAAAGTCAAGGGATGGAAAAACATATTTCAGGCAAACAACAGTGAGAAGAAAGCAGGGGTTGCAGTACTAATATCAGACAAAATAGACTTCAAAACAAAGAAAGTAACAAGAGATAAAGAAGGCCACTACATAATGATAAAGGGCTCAGTCCAACAAGAGGATATAACCATTCTAAATATATATGCACCCAATACAGGAGCACCAGCATATGTGAAGCAAATACTAACAGAACTAAAGAGGGAAATAGACTGCAATGCATTCATTGTAGGAGACTTCAACACACCACTCACCCCAAAGGATAGATCCACCGGGCAGAAAATAAGTAAAGACACACAGGCACTGAACAACACACTAGAACAGATGGACCTAATAGACATCTATAGAACTCTACATCCAAAAGCAACAGGA
Organism: Manis javanica; assembly: GCF_040802235.1. Lineage (NCBI taxonomy): Eukaryota > Metazoa > Chordata > Mammalia > Pholidota > Manidae > Manis > Manis javanica. Next base: position 83,421,761 of record NC_133169.1, on the reverse strand, counting down.
TATACATTCTTCTCAAGTGCACATGGAACATTCTCCAGAATAGACCACATACTAGCTCACAAAAAGAGCCTCAGTAAATTCCACAATATTGAAATTCTACCAACCAATTTTTCAGACCACAAAGGTATGAAAGTAGAAATAAATTCTACAAAGAAAACAAAAAGGCTCACAAACACATGGAGGCTTAACAACATGCTACTAAATAATCAATGGATCAATGAACAAATCAAAATAGAGATCAAGGAATATATAGAAACAAATGACAACAACAACACTAAGCCCCAACTTCTGTGGGATGCAGCGAAAGCAGTCTTAAGAGGAAAGTATATAGCAATCCAGGCACACTTGAAGAAGGAAGAACAATCCCAAATGAATAGTCTAACATCACAATTATTAAAACTGGAAAAAGAAGAACAAATGAGGCCTAAAGTCAGCAGAAGGAGGGACATAATAAAGATCAGAGAAGAAATAAACAAAATTGAGAAGAATAAAACAATAGCAAAAATCAACGAAACCAAGAGCTGGTTCTTTGAGAAAATAAACAAAATAGATAAGCCTCTAGCCCAACTTATTAAGAGAAAAAGAGAGTCAACACAAATCAACATAATCAGAAATGAGAATGGAAAAATCACGACAGACTCCACAGAAATACAAAGAATTATTAAAGACTACTATGAAAACCTATATGCCAACAAGCTGGAAAACCTAGAAGAAATGGACAACTTCCTAGAAAAATACAACCTCCCAAGACTGACCAAGGAAGAAACACAAAAGTTAAACAAACCAATTACAAGCAAAGAAATTGAAACAGTAATCAAAAAACTACCCAAGAACAAAACCCCGGGGCCGGACGGATTTACCTCGGAATTTTATCAGACACACAGAGAAGACATAATACCCATTCTCCTTAAAGTGTTCCACAAAATAGAAGAAGAGGGAATACTCCCAAACTCATTCTATGAAGCCAACATCACCCTAATACCAAAACCAGGCAAAGACCCCACCAAAAAAGAAAATTACAGACCAATATCCCTGATGAACGTAGATGCAAAAATACTCAATAAAATATTAGCAAACAGAATTCAACAGTATATCAAAAGGATCATACACCATGACCAAGTGGGGTTCATCCCAGGGATGCAAGGATGGTACAACATTCGAAAATCCATCAACATCATCCACCACATCAACAAAAAGAAAGACAAAAACCACATGATCATCTCCATAGATGCTGAAAAAGCATTTGACAAAATTCAACATCCATTCATGATAAAAACTCTCAGCAAAATGGGAATAGAGGGCAAGTACCTCAACATAATAAAGGCCATATATGATAAACCCACAGCCAGCATTATACTGAACAGCGAGAAGCTGAAAGCATTTCCACTGAGATCGGGAACCAGACAGGGATGCCCACTCTCCCCACTGTTATTTAACATAGTACTGGAGGTCCTAGCCACGGCAATCAGACAAAACAAAGAAATACAAGGAATCCAGATTGGTAAAGAAGAAGTTAAACTGTCACTATTTGCAGATGATATGATACTGTACATAAAAAACCCTAAAGACTCCACTCCAAAACTACTAGAACTGATATCGGAATACAGCAAAGTTGCAGGATACAAAATCAACACACAGAAATCTGTAGCTTTCCTATACACTAACAACGAATCAATAGAAAGAGAAATCAGGAAAACAATTCCATTCACCATTGCATCAAAAAGAATAAAATACCTAGGAATAAACCTAACCAAGGAAGTGAAAGACTTATACTCTGAAAACTACAAGTCACTCTTAAGAGAAATTAAAGGGGACACTAATAAATGGAAACTCATCCCATGCTCATGGCTAGGAAGAATTAATATCGTCAAAATGGCCATCCTGCCGAAAGCAATATACAAATTTGATGCAATCCCTCTCAAATTACCAGCAACATTCTTCAATGAATTGGAACAAATAATTCAAAAATTCATATGGAAACACCAAAGACCCCGAATAGCCAAAGCAATCCTGAAAAAGAAGAATAAAGTAGGGGGGATCTCACTCCCCAACTTCAAGCTCTACTACAAAGCCATAGTAATCAAGACAATTTGGTACTGGCACAAGAACAGAGCCACAGACCAGTGGAACAGATTAGAGACCCCAGAAATTAACCCAAACATATATGGTCAATTAATATTTGATAAAGGAGCCATGGACATACAATGGCAAAATGACAGTCTCTTCAACAGATGGTGCTGGCAAAACTGGACAGCTACATGTAGGAGAATGAAACTGGACCATTGTCTAACCCCATATACAAAGGTAAACTCAAAATGGATCAAAGACCTGAATGTAAGTCACGAAACCATTAAACTCTTGGAAAAAAACATAGGCAAAAACCTCTTAGACATAAACATGAGTGATCTCTTCTTGAACATATCTCCCCGGGCAAGGAAAACAACAGCAAAAATGAGCAAGTGGGACTACATTAAGCTGAAAAGCTTCTGTACAGCGAAAGACACCATCAATAGAACAAAAAGGAACCCTACAGTATGGGAGAATATATTTGAAAATGACAGATCTGATAAAGGCTTGACGTCCAGAATATATAAAGAGCTCACACGCCTCAACAAACAAAAAACAAATAACCCAATTAAAAAATGGGCAGAGGAACTGAACAGAAAGTTCTCCAAAAAAGAAATACAGATGGCCAAGAGACACATGAAAAGATGCTCCACATCGCTAATTATCAGAGAAATGCAAATTAAAACTACAATGAGGTATCACCTCACACCAGTAAGGATAGCTGCCATCCAAAAGACAAACAACAACAAATGTTGGCGAGGCTGTGGAGAAAGGGGAACCCTCCTACACTGCTGGTGGGAATGTAAATTAGTTCAACCATTGTGGAAAGCAGTATGGAGGTGCATCAAAATGCTCAAAACAGACCTACCATTTGACCCAGGAATTCCACTCCTAGGAATTTACCCTAAGAACGCAGCAATCAAGTTTGAGAAAGACAGATGCACTCCTATGTTTATCGCAGCACTATTTACAATAGCCAAGAATTGGAAGCAACCTAAATGTCCATCTGTAGATGAATGGATAAAGAAGATGTGGTACATATACACAATGGAATACTACTCAGCCATAAGAAGTGGAAAAATCCAACCATTTGCAGCAACATGGATGGAGCTGGAGAGTATTATGCTCAGTGAAATAAGCCAAGCGGAGAAAGAGAAATACCAAATGATTTCACTCATCTGAGGAGTATAGGAACAAAGGAAAAACTGAAGGAACAAAACAGCAGCAGAATTACAGAACCCAAAAATGGACTAACAGGTACCAAAGGGAAAGGAACTGGGGAGGATGGGTGGGCAGGGAGGGATAAGGGGGGGGAAGAAGAAGGGGGGTATTAAGATTAGCATGCATGGGGGGGAGGGAGAAAGGGGAGGGTGGGCTGCACAACACAGAGAGGACAAGTAGTGACTCTACAACATTTTGCTAAGCTGATGGACAGTAACCGTAATGTGGTTGTTAGGGGGGACCTGATATAGGGGAGAGCATAGTAAACATAGTATTCTTCAGGTAAGTGTAGATTAAAAATTTAAAAAAAAAAAAAAGAAAGAAAGAAAGAAAAGGGGGATTACTCCTTAACAGGATAAAACTATTGGTAAATCAAAGATCAACGCATGCTTTAAATATCCTTAATGTTGATCACTTAAAGGGTGTCAGATGATCAGCTATGGAGGTACTCTTTTCTGATAATATTCCTTTCTCTTAATTAAAAAAAAAAAAAAAAAGCAGTTACTGTGTGCTGACCTCCAATGAGTTCTGCACAGTGGTATAGAGGGCATGTCAAAGTGTGGGCAAAGGGTCTGTTTGTTTCTAGGCAGAAGATCAAGGCCTAGCTTGGATACCCAGAAAATGAACTAAGATACAATATGAGGAGGAGCTTCCGGCATCAGCACTCTCTGGAGGACTCGTGCCGGGGGATGATCATCAAAAAGCCTCCACAGGGATCCGGACGATGCTGCGGTTGTGGCTGCATCCAGCCCACCGTCTCCTGGACTTGCCATAAGAAGGAGGAGGGAGATGTCTAGGCTGGCATGTGCATACAGTGAGACAACGAATTTGACTGGATCTGTACTGTTGGAACTCAACCAGGAGTTGGGAGGGGTGCAAGTTGTAGCACCCCAAAATCTCATGACTATAGACTATCTATGGTTAAAAGAACATATGGGATGTGAACAGATCCCAGAAATGGGCTGCTTTAATTTGTCTGATGGTTCAAGTACAGTTGGAAAATATCCATCATATCATAGATAAATTTTCACAAATGCCTAGGGTGCCTAAATGGTTTTCTTGGCTTCACTGGAGATGGCTGGTAATTATAGATTTGCTTTGTTTATGTCACCGTATTCCTATTATGTCAATATGTGTGTGCAAATTAGTTAGTAGTTTAAAACCTATACATACTTAAGGTACTATACAAGAAGATATGTCAAAGAAATAATCAATCCTCCCAAGTTTCCTTCATATGCTACATCTATAGCTTTTCTTCTTCTTTCCTAATTACAAACTTTAAATAGAATTCGTGCCTCATATCGAATTTACCGAGTATCATAATTCCTCCAGGTGGTAAAGATACCTCGAGACAAGTGCTGGGCATAGAAGCCACAGGGCATAAATCTGCAAAGAAGTAAAAAGCTAACCTTTGCAAACAATATGGCTTCTCTCTCACTTACCAACTTTACATTTCCCTGTATGGCCCCGGAAGATGACTGGTTAGCCAGAGACGGGTAAGATTCCTCAAGGGAGGAACAACCTAAGACAGGCACAGTCGCAGGGGGGCCATCAGGTGAGAATTTGGGGATCAACAGAGGTGAGGCTCAGAACCTCACCCCCCCTGCTTTGAGAGAAATCTTCTGCATCCGTGGATGTCTTGCTGCCCTTGTCTAGCCTGGATTAATACTTAGTCCATAGGCACACACCTGATCATCTGATCATCTACATTTGCCTTCTTACAGCACTAAACTATGTTTTCTACCTTTATCTTGCATCTACCTACCACTTCAGCATTTTATTAAAAATAAAAATAATAATAATAATAGGAGAAATGTGGGATCAACATATAAATCAAGTACAAAAATCAAATGAATATTCATATTTGACCTGATGGTTTATAGGTCATATTGCATGATCAAAACCGAAAGTTTCTGTGATGACTGCCCTTGTACTGTTCACCATGTAAGAATTTATTCACTCTGTAAGAATTCGTTCACCATGTAAGAACTTGTTCGTTATGCTTCAGAAGATTGGAGACTGACGAGAATTAGGCTTGAGATGGATTAATGATTGTACATTGAGCATTGACCCCCCTATACTGAATTTTATTGTTGTTAACAACCATTTGATCAATGAATATGAGAGATGCCCTCTCAAAAAAAAAAAAAAAAAAAAAAAAGAAAAGGACAATAGTATAAAAAAAAAAAAAAAAATAGAAAAGGAAGAGATGAGACTGTCCCCGGCAAAGGGGCAGACATGGCCTGTACTCTGTGCTGCTTGGGGCTCCATCAGAGGCCTCATATCTCACAGGGGGCACAGATACGGCGTGCCCAGGAGTGCCTCAGTGTTGAGGTGGCACCTGGGTGGCAAGAGTCAGGGCTGTGATTGGGGAGGGGTCCTCGATGGCCTGTCAGTCACTGCTGAGCTCCTAAGGGCATTCCCTCCCATGCCCTGTTGGCAACCCTCTGAGGGAAGAAAGGGCAGGGGAGGGATGGTAGGGGGCTCTCCCCAGTCAGCTCCGGGCCACTGGGCAGAGCCAGCCAGGCACCACTGGCCTGGCAGGGCCAGACCCCAGCAGCAGGCCCCTGTGCACTGCACCCCTGGATCAACCCTGCCCACGGGCAGGACGAAGCAGTGCCAGTCTCTTCCCAGGGTTCATTGGGGAGTCTGTCGGTGTCCATCAGCAACCAGAAAATGAGCAGGCGCAGCTCATTCAGGGAAAGCTAATGGTGTGTTTACCTAAGAGTCCTTAACAAGAGCAGCTTTCTCTAATTAGGTAACCACGGGCTGTTGCTTTTTTGGTTTTTTTTGCAAATGCTACCACTCCACCTAGTAACCAAAAGGTAAACATAACACAATTTATTACTCTACGAGGTCCAAGAAATGCTACCTTGATCAGTTAACTGCCTCTAATGAGGACGCAGCCATCAGAGATGGAAAGAAGCCATCCAGTGGTGGGCACTGGGTGTGCTGGGCGCGCTGCCTTTAGAGGAGAGGCCCTTGGGGCTGGAGCAGCGCAGGGGTCTATGCGGGGGGAAAACAGTGACCACTTACAGAGGCTAAGGAGGAACACAGCCCTAAGGATGTCTTGAGAAAGAGGAGGAAGCTATTTGAGTGAAGCAGGAGCCCCCAGGGGCTCCTCTCCGCTCTGAACAGCACTCATGCTGAACCTGAGATAAAATCGGTTCCCCTGGGTCCTCACTGTGTTCCTGCAACTCCGCGGCTGTTTCCCACCTTAGGGCCCTTCTACCTGCTGTTTCCCCCACCTGAGTGCTCTGGGCAGACTCGACTCTTTCTGCTGGTCTCAGCATATCTGCCTCTTCCTCCGAGGGGCCATCCCTGACGACTGCCCCCAAGTCATCCCCGGCCCCGCCCACTCCCCCAGCCCTACCGTGTCTCCCCCATTTGCCCCTTCACTGCACTCGTCTTCAGGAAGCACTGTGTTTACTATTTATCATCCCCACCAGAGCACAAGTCCCGTAAGGAAGCTTGTCTGTCTTTCCCCAGCTCTCGTTATTGTCTGACACAGAAAGCTTCGCTAATTGCCTGTTGAACAAATCAGTGAATGAAGCTGTCTCTTCCCATAATGGCTTTAAATCTGCCCAGAAAAGGCTGTGCTCACAATAAAAGTCCCTCTGGGGGTTTTGCTGCCTATGGGAGACTCACAGGAGCAAAGATCTTCCACCTTTTTGGAAATCCCTGTGCTGTGCTGGGTGACTTTGGGATAAGTCTGACAAGTCAAGTCTCACGGCCAGACTCATGGGCCCCAGAATGCATTTCTTACCTATCTGAGTCTATGCTCTGCTTCCATCTCTACCCACCAGGCAGGGCTCCGACACAGTCTTCTCTCCTGCTGCCGCCCTGCACTGTGTGACAGCACCAGCATTTCCAAGAACAGAATAGTGGGATAATTCTAGAGCCTCCCCCTTGATTTCAGGTGCCGTCTGCTGCAATCACTTCCCAGTGAGAATGACAGTCCTGGTCACAAGTCGGGAGACCTGGATTCTAGCCGGGCTGTGCCAGTGACTTATTCCAGGCACTTAGGTGAGTCTCATCCTGTCTCTGGGCCTCTCAGCTGCCATCGCAGCCAGGCACACTCCAGCCTGCCCAGGGCTCCTGTGGGCTGGCAGAAGGTCTTCTTCCCCCACAGAATTCCACTGTGGTAAGTCCCATACACAGCATGTTTCTGTTGTTCCAAATCTGCATGTTGAAACCTAATACCCAGTGTGATGGTCGTTGGCCGGGGGAGGGCCTCTGGGAGGTGATTAGGTTCTGAGGGTGGAGCCCTCAACAAACGGGATTAGTGCCCTTATAAAGGAGGCCCCAGAGAGCTACCCTGGCCCTGCCACCACGTGAAGACACCAGAAGCAGACCCTCACTAGACACCAAATCTTCCAGTACCTTGATGTTGGACCTCTCAGCCTCCAGAGTGGTGAGAAATATGTTTCTGTTGTTTGTAAGCCACTCTGTCTCTGGCGTTTTGTTCTAGCAGCCCAGATAGACTAGGACAAGACTCCTTGGGCCCGGCAGCCCTCCTTAGGAGCTTTAGAGCCAACTCTGCCCTGGAGGAAAGGCCCTCAGGTGAGGAGCCAGATGGTGAAAGGCTCACCCACCCTGGAGGGGTGGCTCCCAGCAGGTGCAGGGCCAGACAAGGCAGCCTCGGGCACTCGAGAGCTGCTAGACTTCCCACAAGCCACTTCTTCATCCAGGGCCTCAGTTTCCTCATTTATAACTCAGGATAACAACAAGAGCATGGGATTAAATGGAATACTGATGCAAGATTACAGTGCGGGGCATGGGTAAACCATAAATAAGAGCTCTTAGTAAGATGATGATGGAGAAAGGGAAGCTGAAGATGAAATCACGTTGAAGAAAGCCGAGAAAGGAATGATGCCTGGCTGGGCTGTTGACGGACAAAAGTGTGTGTGCAAGGGGCTCGGGCTGGGGCCTGCTTCAAAAATGAAGGCATTTATTTACCCATGAGCCATGGAGGGGTGCACCAGTCTTGGAATAGTAATGGGCGTGTGCCAAGGAAACATTTTCTAGACGTTTTCTAGAAGATACTTCTAGAGTTCAGTAACACTGAGAAATTATAGAAATAACCTCATTGCTTGTTTCCCACCTAATTTGAACTCTTACAAATAATGACGTGATGGCCATTTCTGGGAATGGTAAGTAAATCCCAGAAGCCATAGTTGAGTGAACCAGTCAACATGATACCTAGATAGACTGTGAGGCAAGCGTAGGAAAAAAGGGGAAACAGAATGCAAAACTGTACTCTGATTACCGCTGTTTAGAAAAATGCCTGCTTACAGACAGATTCCAGGGGTGACGATTAAAACCAGTTGATTTGCCTGAGTGACGGCTTCAGGAGGGATGAAAGCAACTTTCTGCTATGGTTCTCACACTGTGGTTTGTGCTATTTTTTAAGTAAAAAGAAGAGAGAGGATAAGGACTGTAAAGGAGTGTGGGTACCTCAGGGGGTCCCGGGAGTTGCCCCCACCCCCCATTCTCTCTCTCTCTGATACTCAGTCTCTCCCGCTCGCTACTGTTCAAAATGGCTGCAGTCCCATTAGAACCTGTTGCAGAGGGATTTCTGCAGATTTGCAGCAGCTGAAAGAATAGCAAGTTGATTAGCCAATGAAAAACGATTGTTGGGCCTTGTCATCACTGTTTTCAGCAAAACGGAGAGTTTTTTTAAAGAGACATAAGTTCAAAAGAAGAGTTTAGGGGAGCCAGACCATGTAAACATGTGCTTGCAACGTGCCTGGTGAATCAGTAACACTTGAGCCCCCAGGTAGAGGCCCCTGGGGGCCTGCGACTTCGTTAGTCAGGTGACACCTAACCAGACAAGCCTCTCTGAGAAGGAGCAGACGTGTAGCAAGCAAACCGGTCAGCTTAGGGACAGTAGGTCCCTGTACACAGGCCCTATCTGGGGGGGACTCTCTTGAGTCCCTCTCTTGAGGGCAGCTAGAGTGGTGAGATGTAGACCAGTAATGACCCCTCCTGAGGGAGCCACCAGCCACGACCCCATCATTATCCCAACAGTCAGGGGGGCTGAGAGAGCCCTGGAACGCCAGCCTTGTGTCCCCATCCCTGGGCCCAGCCAGGCGGCACCTCAGCTCAGCTGTGAAGGAGCTCAGGCCCTCTGCTCCTTTGGCCCCTCCGCGGCATGGTGCCCAAGCAGTAATGCATCTCTGTAGGTGAGGGGACTGGGTCCTGAAGAAGCGACATGCTCACGGTCCAAGCCATGCATCCTGGTCAATCAAACCTGCCCTGTGTTCCTGTCTGTTTGCCGTAATGAAAAATGTGGAGGAGCAGCTATGGACCTGGACAAAGGAAGGAAATAAAAATTGCAGGCCCCCCGTTCCATCTGTGCTCACACATGCACCACTGGTCCCCCAGGCAGCCAGTTTACACGGCCAGACTGCGGAGGAAATACCAGCTGCTGCTAATGGAGTGAGAAGCTTGGGGCGGATCATGTGGAACTTTGGGTGGACAGACCAACAGCCAGCCAGCCAGACAGCCTGACACAGTGCTGCTTTCAGGCAGAGCAAACACGAATGAGGGCTGCTAGAGATTTTGAAGACAGAGAAGAGAAAAACAGATTCCTGATTCCTGGCTGCTCAGTTAGCATGTCTGCACACAGATTCGAAGAGAGAGGATTTTTTATTTTAAACTTTTGCTCTTCTCTGGGCCTTCTGAAAGGCAAAACCACCACATACCGTTTCACTGCAGTACGGAATCCAGAGCTTGGGGGCTGAACTCCGCTCAGGGCCGCTTTGGAGAAGCCCCACATACCTGAATGCCCTCTCTGCTGGTCATTTCTGGTTTTCAGCAACAAGTTCTCACCGGAGCACATCTTCTAATAATGGACGAGGAATTCCAGGCCATCACAACCGCATCTTCCTCGGACTGTGTCCAGGTGAATCTTCCCGGAGCTTTGGCATCGTCCCAGTCAATGAGAGAGGCTGTCAGCAGCCTGCAGTGACACACAATTCTTTGTGTCCCCTCTCTTTTCTTGACCCACACCGCTCTCAGAAGTGTCTTCCTCCTGCAGGGACTGTCCCCCTTCTCACCTTATCCTTCCCAGCTCTTATACTCGGTTCTGGAGAGAAGAGATCTGCTCTGATAGATCATCTAGCTGGTGGTTTTCAACCAGCTTCAGCTGTGGAATCCTTTCAGCGAGGAAAAGCTAGTTAAAGTGGGGATGGGAGCTCAGGGCCCTCTAGCCAGGTGCCCCTCTGCTACCTGCCCCTGGAAGCACCCCTTCCTGCAAGTGGCACTTGCTCCCCAACATGCCCAAGAATGTGAAGGTGACGCCAGCAGGTCAGTGTCAGAGGCAGGGCCAGAACCTGCACTTCCTGACCCCAGCCAGAGGTTTTCACCCGGCCACTACTCCCACCACCAGGAGAACCCCAAAATGCGGCCTTCTCCCCCCCTACTGCTCTGCTCCACTCTGCATTTTTGTTGGTCTAAGTGCAGTGTTTCTAGGCCTGGGAAGTTTTTCCCTTTTCCCACTCTGGCATCCTGTGCAATGGGCTGTGGTTGACAATCAGGTGACGAGGTCCACCAGGATTGTGCCGGGGCTGGGCTGTGCAGGCGGCAGGCACCTGCTGCCACAGGGGCTATGGGAACTTCTCTGGGCAAACCATTGTGAGGAACCCACTGTCACTTAGTACCAGCGACAGCAAATCTCAGGCTTGCAAGGACCAGTGATTCCCATGAAGAGCCACCTTACTCCTCTGTAAATATGTCCTCCGCCACACAAGGAAGGGTGTCGCAGTTTAGGTGGAGGGACACTGACGTGGGTGTAGGGAACCAGCTCTGCTGCCAGCTTTGGGTGTCTGTCATCCACTCTGGGGTCTGGGCTCCCATCTATCCAGAGGACAAGAATCCCCACCTCCTTCACTACATCGGGGTAAAGAGAGGTGTGTGCAAAGGCCCTGCACAGTGTGACACGTGCATAGAAAGTAAACGGTCTGGTTGTGTAGGGCTTGGCTCTGGAGCCCCCACAGACCTGGGTTTCTGTGTGAACATCATCAGCTGTGGGACGCTGGGCAGGTTCCTTGGCCTCTGTGAGCCTAGCTGTCGCATGAGACCCGAGGACCTGCGTCAGGGTGTGGGGCAGCTGTGGGAGCTGTGTGGGTGTGCTCTGGGACACGCTCCGTGCACAGCCTGGCACCATCACCGAGTGTGCACCTTCCTTCCAGGAAGGCCCTGCCAGCACTTTCAGGCCAACTGAGGCTTTCCAGGTTTGCTTTAAAAGGTTGCTTTTAAAGATTCTGGCAACAGAAGGGCAAACAGGCAACGTAAATCCCTCCCAGGGGGTCCAGGCAGCCGCCTGCCTCAGCCTGCCTGGACCCAAGAAATGGGGCCTGTTTGTAAGGCCTGAGGGATGGGTCTGCATCACCTGGAAAGGGGAGGAGAGGGGAGGAACCTGGGGAAAGCACCCCCACCCTGCCCCTGCACCAAGGCGCTCAGCTGCTAAAATAAGCAGGGCTGGAGTGGCTCCGGGCTACTGCCTTTTTCAACCTTCAGGCAGCTAAAAGAACAAAGCACCTTACAGGCACTTTTCAAAACAAATGGCTTTTGGGAGAACTATTGATCTAGCTCATCTATGCACCCCTTCAGAACCTGGTTCAAAGAAAGCCTTTCTGGATGGACTGCAGCCAAACTCTGCCCGCAGCCAGACAGAGCCTCTGAACTCCTGGCCTCCACATTCCTGAGCAGGTCCAGGCTTTTCCCTGACTGAAGGCTCTTCGTGCTCTCAGCCGCTGAGGCACATCTGCAGAGGGAATGTGGGGGGCATCCTCTCCCAACCCCACTGTCTCTCCCCATCCCTTCCCTCGGGGACCCCACTGGGAGGGATGGGAGCCAGGTTTCCATCCTTTCTGCTTCTCCCGCATGCCTGTTCAGCACCCACTGCCCCCAGCACCCCCTGGGACATGGGGGCAGGCACACACTTGCTGCCTCTGAAGTTATTTCGACTGACAAAGTAGACAGTGGGCCCTTAGAAATCCCAAAGGAAAAAATAAATCCTAGATTTATAAAATGCAAACATAGGCACTTTAATTTATTGTTACGTTTTTATTTTCAAAGTTGGCCTTTTACAAAAGAGACGTCTTTTGAGATAATTGTAGATCCACATGCAGGTGTAGGAAATAGATCCTGAGTGCCCTTTACCCAGTCCCCTCAAGGGTAATATGTCATCGTCGAACTATAATACAACATCCCAGCCCGATGTGGCATTAATACAATCCACGGATCATGGTCAGACTGCTTGAGTTTCACTTGTCCCATGTGCATGTTCTGGGCATGCGTGTTTAGATCGATGCAGTTTTAGCCCATGTGTACGTGTGAACCCACCACCCCAGTGCAGATACAGAACACTCCCACAGCCACTGGGTCTTCTTGTTGCCCTGTAATAACCTCCTGCCCCTCACCCCTTAGCAACTACTGATCTGGTCTCCATTTCTACCATTTTGTCATTTCAAAAACGTTGTATAGAAGCAACCTTACAGTATGGGACCTTTTGAGATGGATTTTTTTTCATGAGGCAAAATTCCCTGGAGATTCAGTGATGCTGAGTATATTAGCCGTTTGTTCCCTTTTTTGCTGAGTAGGATTCCAAGGCTACCCCAGGAAGGAAGCAGGTAATGAGCTCCCTGATATTTGAGGTATCCAAGCAGAAGTTTAGGTGGTGTCCTTCCACCTAAACTGTATTATGTATCTCTATAGCTGCTACTGCCCATTGAGCAAGCTCTCTCAAGACAAAAATTGGTTCTTAGGGGACAGAAAGTCTTAGCTGTTGCATATAATTACAATCATAATTATTATACATATTATAAATATGTAATGGCTGTGGCCCTCCAAACAGCCATAGAACATACAGATGTTATTTCTGCAGTATTGATATTTCATAGGAGGAGGTGATTGGTGGGAAAAATGTCTAAATCAGCTGAGAATGCTAGGCTGGCAGATGCTTGGGATAAAAGTTTTTCAAAGGCTGTTCTTCCTAGTCCAGGGCTTTCAACAACCCAAATCTGGCCATATTTGTAGTTTAAGGTTTCAGACCCATCAACTGTCCCTTATTAACCTTTTATACAGAAAGGGTCAGGGCCTGTCTTCCTATCCCAGTATCAGGAAAGACTCCTTTTTGGCCAAGATTCTTGTCATAGATGCCTGAAGCCTCTTCTGAAACAAAGCCAATCATCCACCATGAGAGGTTTACTATGCAAATACTCCTGAGGAGGTAAAGGACTCATTTACACGAAGGTGGGAAGAGCTGGTCACCGTGAGATTAGAGAACCACAGGATTTCCTCTGTCTCCGTGGCAGCACAGGGGATTCTTAGGAAAGCAACAGGCTCAGCCTGGATCACCACCTACCTGCTGGCCCATGTAAAGTGCTCACCCAAACCCCAATGGTCTTAGCCAATATACCAGCCATGTTGTGGTGGAGCAGCTGTGGGTTTGAGAAGCTCTGTGGATAAAGTGAAGGTTCCTGTGGCCAGGATTCTCACCTGAACCTGGTCAGCCACATCACTGCACATGTGTGGGCAATATGTTATTATTGACTCTATGTAAAGAGTTCTGGCCAGTGCTCTGGGCGACATGGTGGCATGGCTGCAAGGCTGCCGGAGAGCAGAGACTGGAGTGGTGGCAGCGCCCAGGACAGAGAGTGAGATGGCTGCAGGAATAAAGAGGCCCAGAGGCAGAGATGGGCTCGCTGCAGGCAGACTCACTCTGAGCAGACGGGATTCTAGTGATTGACCTGCTACTGTGGGAATAAAGTTGGGTATAAACCCTTTCACCCCAAGAATGTTCCATTTGTCATTTTTTCGGTCTCACTGAATCCATAGTGAACTTGTCCGGGGCTGAAACCCACTGGCAAGATAAGCTCTCACCCCGTCTTCTCGGTGATTGTGCTGAGCCCCCCTTTCCTCCCAGATAAGGATCCTCATGGAAGTCTTGGAGCTGGAGACCAGGAAGGTTAGAGAATCATTTTTTCCTAGAGGAAGAAGCCTCCAACTTGAGGAAAGGAAAAATACTTAGCCAACATTTTTATCAATGATGAGGGCTCTTTCTCAAGGTGGAAACCCTCCACCCGGTCACAAGGGTCTGAATTACCTGCAACATCAAGCCTTGCAAAAGACTCTTGGGGACAAACTTTCAGAAACTGTGTTTCTGGGTAACTGGCACAGTTACTAGTGCTAGGAATTGCAGAGCAGAACTCAGCAGGAATCAGCTTGTCCCAAGCAAGAGCCAGGCAATACAAAGTGGGAGCCTCCCAGCCTGGGGACATGGGGCTGCACCCCAGCAAGGGCACATGAACCCTATTTTAGCCCCAGAAAGCCACACCCTGGACAAGCCAGGTCTTCCAGCTTTGTAATCTGGGGCCACAGCCTTAATGAGGCACAGCTTCCTAATTACAGGTAACCGTGGTTCCAAGAGAGAAAAGGCTGTTCCCCAAGTTGAAAGTTTTCTTTGAGGAGGCATTAGCACAGAACGGATGGATTAGTAATTTAAGAAATTTCTTTTTTCTAACAAGTGCACTTTTTTTCCAACACTCCCATGTCCAAACCTTTCATCCATTCCCTGGGGCTTTGGACAGAGTCTTTAGAAGTGAAGTCACCTCCGGCCAGTCACAGCCTCCCAGCACCCTCCTGGGCAGCAGCCCACCCAGCCACTACAATTGTCTGTAACAGCCCACGCGATGGTGCAGGCCGTGCTGGGGGTGGATGGTTGGTGAGGCCACCGAAGCCGATGGGAGCCATCCCAAGGCCTACCCCCCACCTCAGTGGGCTCTTGGAAAGAGCTGTGCCACTCTGGCTTGGGTGGAGGCCAGCAGGCAAACTTTATCCCTGCCCTAGAGGGTCACATGGTTCAACCATTGTAGGCATTAATCAGCAGCCACATTCTAGCGACTGCACCTCTGCTGTTGTTTGCAGAGGGTGTCTGTCTGCTCTGTGTTACTGTCTCTGCTCCAGTTCAGGCCTCACCTCACACTGCCCTCCTGAGAGCCTCCTGAGAGCCTCCTGTCTCTTGCCCCGCCAGTCAGGCCCCCAGGATGCCACCTCTCACCTTCCTGGACGGTTGGGTCAGATTGCAACTCCCCTTCAGTGACTCCCTTTGTCTGCAGGGTAAAGTTCCAAGTCCTTAGCCTGCCCCTCAGTGCCACCTCTCCAGTGTCATCGCCCACACACCCCAGGCTTGAGCCCAGAGCATGGTCTGCATGCCGCCTTTGGTCAGGTCCTCTTACTGCCCTGCACAGGGCCAGAGACCCCCTTCCTCCCTGCCTTCCCCCAGCTGACCCCAGGCGGTGGCAAGAGGACTCTTCCACTCACCGGAAAGGAAGAGAAGATGGGCCTCTACTGTGGAAACCGTTGGAGAGAGACATCTGCACTCCTTGCTCTTTCCCTGCCCACACACCCCTTTTTAAGGCCCACAGAGGGCCTGGAGGAATCTGTGAACAGCAAAGCCCTCATCTGCTTCTATCCTTTGCAGTGGGTCCAGGAGAGGCTTGGTGCATTCCTGCCATCTGGGTTTCAGCGCTCAGGTCCCCCTGCCCCCGAGTCATGTACTCTGCCTGCAAGTCACACTGCCAGGTCCCAAGGGCTTTCCAGTGAATGTGCACCCCTCTGCGTTCAGCCACACCTCACCAGCTCCATGCAGACAGTCAGAGCCCGGCTTCTGAGGTAAAGGATTCCAACTTAACAAGGTTCATCCCTGGAAGCCATTCTCAATACGCTTCACCAGCACTCCAGCCCAAGCCTTTGTGGGTGTGGTGGGGTAAGCAGGAGGTTTTCCCACCCCCTGGAACACTCCCTGCGTGGTTTCCCACTGCTGGCCACTGGCCATGGACACTCCAAAGCGGACACCCCAGGGACAGAAGCGTGGCGGCCTGCCAGGAAGGAGACTTGGTGGTGGGGAGGTGGGGGGGCTCTGCAGGGTGCCCCAGGGTCTTCTGGCCCTCCCAGGGCAGGAAGGTCCTAGTTTTAGAATTTGAAATCAGAGTCCATAACTATGACAGGGGGACCACACATATCTTCGTGCAACAAAGCATCAGAAAGCCTGCAGCCACTTGGACATGGGAGGTCAGAAGCCTAGTAGTGGAATCTCAATTCTGACACTTATGAAACAAGCTAGAACAAGTCTCAACCTATCTGGGCCTTAGTTTCCTCATGGGCACAACGGAAATAATGCCCGCTGTCCTGTCTCCCTCAGGGCCTCTACATTTGCTCATGTGTTCAGCTAATTAAATTGTGGTCCAATGCCAGACCTGAGCCTATGCTATCAGCAGAAGGCTGCCAGGTCCTGGGGCCTCCAGAAACTCAGCCTAGATGCTCGGAAACCACACAGGTTCATATGGTGAAAGGGCTTTCTGAAAGTGTGAAATGCCAAACCATGGGCATCATTAACATGACATGTCTCGCATTAAACGTAATTATCTGCTGCAAAGGGAAAAATGTATATTAGTTTATTTAGTGTTTCTCAGACTTAAATGGGCACCAGAATCACCTAGGGATCTTCTTAGGCTGGAGTCCTGACTCAGAAGGGCCGGGGAAGCCTGAGGTGGGGCACCCCGGGCACGCTGTCAAATGCTGTTGCTGCTAGTCTATGGGCCATGTTCTGAAGAGCAAGGTGTTCAGTGAGCTGAGTGATGACTCTTCTTAAAACACATAATATAACTTGGTTTATCAGATTAGCCAGTTGCAGGATTTGGTGGGAGGAGGACATAGGGCGAATACGTTTTGATGGGGGCACCTGACTCCAGGCAAGTTCTAGAATAAGGGACCTCCCTGAATGGTGGCCACTGAGGTTGGTCTAGGCAGCTGCAGGGCAGTGTGAGAAGCAGGGGTGATTGGGGAGGTAAGGGCTGCAGGAGGGAGCAGGTGAGCACCCTCCATGGGCTCCGGTTGTGTCTGGGATACTTTGCAGAAAACCCCCAGGTACAAGGGGCCAGCGTGGTTTGAGCACAGATCTTGGGCAGCTTCATCTGGAGGGCGCTCTCTTCCCTAAGGGAGGAAGCTGGTCTTCTGGTGGGTCTCAGCTGAGACTGTTCAGATTAGGGAACAACTTGACTTACACCAGACAATATCCTCAGGATGAAGCAAGAACCGCTGGAGCCTGCGGTGGAGCCGTGGGACGGGCCGGCCTCTCGCTCCTGCCCTCTCTCCGTGCTCCCCAGTGTCAGCTGTAAGGCTGCAGAAGAGGCCCAAGGAAGTCAACTAAAGGAGGGGGTGAACAAGTTCTGGGGTCATAAACTTGACCTTGGAAGGAGTAGCCCACTCAGACACATGGGCCTGTCAATAAGAATGCAGTTGAGGCACCTGGAAAATTCTGTTCTTCATTCGATGAACTCTTTGCTCCAAAAATAAAGCTCATAAACTTGTTCAACAGCTGGAAATTTCCCTCTGAAGAGACAGTACCTCGTCTGGCAGTTGACTTAAGCAGTTATTTGCAGCCTATAATTTTCACAAAAACAGTAGGGTGTGCCTGGCGGGAGATGTTTTCTACAATCCCATGGAAAGAAACAATGAGAAAACTTTGGAACAAAAGACGCTCTGATTCCATCAGAAAATCATCAACAATTCAGGGTCAAGGCCAACAAAGACGTGGAAAGTTTCTGAGCACGCTGGCAAAGAGCTGGGAGCACTGTTTCGGGGGGCTGGGGGAGAGCCCAGCCGCAGGGTCCCCAGTGGGAGGAGCTGGGAGGGGCTGCGAGAGGCAGGGGCCCAGGGCGAGGTGGCTGCAGCAGCCCCGTGAGAAGGCCTACAGGGTGGCAGCAGGGAGGTGGGAGAGAGGGATCCAGGTGGAAATGTGCTCAGGAGCACAAACAGGAGGAGGGTCCTCAAGACAATCTAGAGGCAGCAAGTCCAAGAAACTGAAGAACATGGTCCAGGCAACGAGGAGAGGACCCAAAAGGAAGGGCAGATATTCATGTGCTGGGAAGAGTTTCGTGGAGAGAGCAGCCATTTGAAAGTAGGCCTCTGTTCTTTTGTGTCTGAACAGGTCCTTTACGTTCCTGGGCCCACAGTAGGGCAGCAACCCTGCTTCTTAGGGTGCTGTTTCTAGTGGCCCTTAAAAGCTTTCCTTCCCCCCAGACAGCAAGGAAATAGCAGACCGCACAGCGTCACCAGCAACCCACCAGCATGGTCAGTCCACACCCACGCTTGAGGCCAAAAGCGACCTGGGAGGTAGACCCTGGAGAGGGCCGCATTCTCCCACGGACAGGGACCCTCACAGAATCCACACACAGCTGGACGTCAGCTCCAGGTGATCCACATCTCTGCCCCTAGTTCCCCTCGGACGGCTGGAGCAGGTCTGCCCACGGGACAATGAAAAGACCTTAGCTCTTTATTCTAAACTAGCTCAACCGCCTGGTGCAGCTTGGCAGGAACATTAACTGGATGCAAATAAACTTCTGGACGTTGACACGTGGAATTATCCATGTGAAAATCACCTTCAGTGTAGAACTTGTGCCCCTGTGCCTTTCAGGTCGGGGCTCATATCTGGACCCACTCCACCCTGGTCCTCCTACTGCTCCTGTGTGTGAGGCACTGGCAGTGGTGTAGCAGCCGGTGGTGTTCCTCAGGTCGCTGCTCGGGACCATCAGTGACCACCTTTGAGTTCCCGGATTTCTCAAAGAATGTTTTGCTTATATGATTATATTAATCAGGGGTGGTTAATGCTAGTTACTGGAATAGAAATATCTCAAATCTCAATAGCTTAACATAGAAAAGGTTCACTTCTCACTCACAGGAAGTCCGCAGTAGGTAGGCCTGGCCTGCTAGCTCTCTTTAAGTAAGACTGCCCGCAATCGGGCCCCTTCTGGCATGTGGCTCTACCCTCTCTGAACCTTTCAGATTTTATGACCAGGCTTCTCAGTGGCATGTAACCATTTAACTAATATTTTAAATCACAGCATTTCAAAGCTATCCTACAAATTTAGAAAAAAAAAATTTCCACTCAACTTCTTTCACACGATGGGTTAATGGGAAAGAACTTAATATTTCTTTATGTAGAAAAAATCACAATGAGGAGGAAATGAAATGTTTGAAACTTGCCGTTTTGAGAACTGTCTGCCCTTCCCGCTTACACCTGTAAGGCTGGATTCTCAGCGAGTCTCTGAACTCCTGGGTAAGTAGGGCTGCAGACCCGCCATGTGGGCAGCACCTCCTCCCAGGAACAGCAGTAGCTGAGCTCACTGAGCTGCTGTTCTCTGCCAGGCCCTGCCCCAGGCCCTTGACCTATGTCACAACTAATTCTCACAACAGTCTGCCAGGTATGTGTTCATGAACACACCCACTTTACAGAGATGCAACTGTACACCAGAGAAGCTGGCTCACTGGCTCACAGTTACACGACAGTACCAGGATTTGATCCCTGTCTGGCTCCGAGACCCACACTTGCCTCACGACATAAGCCCACCTTTCTCAGCGATCAAAGCCAAACCAAACCAGCCAGCAAAGGGGACAGTTGCAAGGCTTCGGAGGCCTCACGCTCCCTCGTGTGCTCCATGGCAAATGCGGATGCGAGCATTGGCGCCATCTCTGCCCTTTGACAATGGCTCCTGCTTTAGGTTCCCGGTGACAGTAATCTGAGGCTGTAGCTCCCATTTCTTGCATTAAGTGATGCTTACACACAGACAGCAAAACTGCAAAAACCAGCTGCCCCTTGCAGCAGAAGGTGGTAATGACACCAGTCTCTGCTCGCAACCCTTTGCATTTGCCAGCTCCAGCTGAGGCAGGGACACACACTCAGGGTCCCACAGGAGGAGGGACTCGTGGGGGGCCAGGGCCAGGGCACACTGGCACACACTTGCCAACAGTGCACATCTCTTCCCAACTCCACGTAAATTGGCCAGGGTGGGAGTATTTACACCACAGGAGTTGGTAAATGCTTCAAATCAGAACTTTTTACCCAGAAATCCAGTTGATAGTGTTCTTGGGATAGTTCTGTCTTGGGGAATGGAATTGATGTGCAGGTGAGTAAGGGTGGGAAATAATAGTAATAACAATAGCGGGTAACATGAACTAAGCGCTTAACAGTGTGCCTGGCACTGTGCTGAGCTCTGAAGGTATTACATAACCCATAGAAATCATATGATGTGGACATGATTATCTCCATTTAAAAAGGAGAAAATTAAAATTCAGAAAGGCTAAGTTACAAAGTCAGTGAACCAAGGTTCAAATGCAGAACTTCCAACTCCAAAAATCCTGCCTTTCAACCACCGTCCTGTAGCTCCCAGCATAGTGGTGTCTCTGAAATATAGTCCAGGGCCCCCTGCTTTAAGAGCACCTTGGCTGCCCTATTAAAATGCAGATTCCAGGGCCCTGTCTGTTCTGTACTGAGTCGAACCTTTATAGGTGGGCCCAGGACTCTGGATTTATATCAAGCTCTTGGTCTGTCTGCTCACTAAAGGTTGTAAACAAGGACCTATGGGTTTAAGAACTGGCTGACAGCTGGGGTCTTCCTGCAGCTTCCCACAAAATTGACTAGGAAACTTAGCCAAAGAGTTGGTCTAGGACTTGGTGGGGCTGGAGGAATTGGCCCTGGAGCCCATGGCAGGGGAGGCCAGCCTCTGATTTCGGCTCCTTCCCCAGAGGCAGGTGAGTTTTCAGGCACGGCAGGCTCAGCAGGCAGCAGTGTCGGGGGGCTGTGGCACCTCAGGAGGTCGCAGGAGTCTTTATTTCATTGTCATGAGAAAAGTTGGTGGATGAGATCTCAATTTTACAACAATTTTCAGTATGTGGAACAAAACCTGCTTTGCATTATTTTCTTCTCAAAATGGAATGTTCCATATTATATAATAATAAAATTGCCTTGGCAGGACAGTCATGCAATCTAAATGAAAACACCATCTAATGAAATGGCATTTTACCAACTTCAAGCAAAGCAAATGCCGTATTCTAGAGGGAAAAGGAAGGGGGGTTGGCGCATGGGCTCACCCAGCCATGGCTGTTCACTGGGGCCGGCCCACTTAGCAAAAGTGGTTCCTGGCTACCCTGCCATGCTGGGATCCGCGGCCTGCTTGCTCTCTTTCTCTCTCTCTCATTCTCTCTCCTAAATGTGGTTTTCCACCAGAAGTCATTAAGAATGATCCTGGCGACACCTGGGCTCTCTGCAGCCCCAGCTCACGTCTGGACCGGCTCACAGCAAACATCTCTCCCATTGCCCTGAGCCCGCTGCCTGCAGGGCACCAGCCTGGGAGGATGGAAGCAGCAGTGCTACAGGCTCTACACCAGCTGTGGTCTGCGGTTGCCCTGGGGTGGAATCGTCATCTCTACCTGGCTGGGACAGGGCCTGACACCCCACCATTAACATGCAGAATTTGGACGGAAGCACCAGCCCCCTGACCATGCAAATGTCAGTCATCTATACCATTACAGGACTGTACTTAGCAGACCCCTTACTGGGAGCTGACCGACAGCCAAGGAGGCAGCACTGGGGGACTCGGGATTCCTAGGGAGGGAGAAAAGGAAAACACCTCCCAGGAAGTAGTTCTAAGCTTTCTACACAAAAGAAGGGCCCCTGGATTTGCTTCAGAACAATCCTTGTGGGATACAGCAGGGTGCAGAGTGGATGAAAAAGCCCGGCCAGGAGTCGATCATTGTTGAAGCTGGGTGATGAGCACATGCGTGTGGGTTAGACTAGTCTCTCTACTTTCACGTATGTCTGTAAATTTTTATAATAAAAAGTTAAAAAACAAGAAAGGGACCCATAGATAATTCTATATTCTTTATCCTAGTTCCTGCTGCCCGGAAGGCTGGAGAGTCCACATCCCTCGATAGCCCCAGGGCCGCGGGCTGGGCCCAGAGGACACGAGCGAAGGAGCATCCCTGGCCAGACTCCCACCCCGCCGCTGCAAGGGCACACTGGGGCCTGCACGCTCACCCCTCACCCTGCTGGAGGGACCCCGCTTGCTGTCCACCCGTACCCACACCTCCCGCATTCTCCATATTTTCTCTGTGCTTTCCTTTGCCTGGTCTCCCTGATCAAAAAGCAGCCGTTTCCGAATCCGTCACACATTCTGTCTCTCCTATGAAGCCTTTTCCAATCATTGAAGCCAAAGGGGCTGCTGCCCTTGCCCACCTTCGCTCTGCAGGGCCTCCTCAGCAACTTCCCGATGCTTGTCACAGCCTGCCTCTAGGGTACGGGGAGGGGAGACCCGTCCGCACCTCAGGGGCTTGAGAAAGGGTCTGAGCCCCCCGCACATCTCGGCCTCCTGGGGAGCTTCTCCCCCTTCAGGCCTTGTCCCGGGAGGCCCCTTGAGGATGAACAGGCAGCTCTAGGGCCCCTGTCCAGCACTCCCGCTGCATCCGGCAGGGCTTCCCCTGGAGCGCTGGGCTCATGACCCTGGAGCCCTCTGTGCTTGCCCCTCTCCTTACAACCCAGGAGGGCACTGCACTGATTACGGCCAGTAATGATTATTATGTGCTAGTCCCTTGGCTAAGCACACTCTATGCTCCCATCAGCCCTTTGAGGTGGGCAACATTGTTCACCCAGCTTACAGATGAGGCTAGGAGAATTGAAGTGTCTTGTACAATCTCAAACACTACTGAGTAGCAGAACCAGTAAGTGAAGGGAGGTTTGTCTGAGTTCAGAGATCCTGCTCTCGCTCTACTGCACCTCCCACCCCCCAACCCCAGGGGCAGGTCACTGGGGGCCAGGAGACCCACAGTGCATGTCCCTCCTGGCCCAGCACAGAGCTGGGCCCTGGGGAAGAAGCCAGCAGAAAGGCCATATTTACCCAGGTGCCAGATGCAAGGGGCAGGGGCGGCTGGCCTCACAGACCGGGCACCTATTCACAGACAGGAGGCTGTGTTTGAAAAGAAAGGGCCGGACTGGCGGCCAGATGGGTAGCCAGGAAGAGACAGCTGAGTTCAAAGAAAGTGGTTGCAGGCTGAGTGACTTCCGTGAACAAAGGTGGGGCGGTGGCCGCACAAATCTGTCTGTGCTCCAGCCAGGCTGGCTCACCTTCAGTGCAGCTGGGACGTGAGACTTTGCAGTGGGGACTGACCACCCATCAGGAGCTGCTGACCTCCTGATGTTCTGGAAAAGTCTAGCTCTGTCTCCTGGGCATGAAGACCTAGACCTTATGCTGCAGGTGAACTTTCTTCTCAGTGGATGGTGGCTCAGAGAGGCTAAGTTACTTGCTCAAACTCACACAGTTCGTAGGAGCCAGAACCCAGATACAAACTATAAGGCTGACCCCAGCCTGCTTTATGTCTAGGCAATTTTACCTTGCCTCTGCTCTTCAGAGTACTGAAGGAGGTCAGTGCCCAGCCCGGCCCAGACTGGGACCTGCTGGGGCCCCACGCCATTTAGCATTATTGCCACCATATCATCCAATTGTCTTTAAAGCTGCGGGTGTGAGATGTTTCTGTGCTCTGCTTGCCTGGCATGTTACCTCACTGACTCCTCACAACGCATGTTAACATCCCCGCTTTATGGGTGAAGAAAACATAGTTCTGAGAAGCTGCAAAACATGCCCAAGGCCCCCAGTGCTAGGGGGCAGGGCCAGCCTTAGTGATCAGCAGCAGCAATGTTGGGAATATCGCCATGGCAGCTGCCTGCCCTGCAGAAACTGCTGCTCTCTGAGTCAGATCTAGAAAATGCAGGCCCCAAACTGATGTGGGATCCAGGCCCAAGAGCCTGAGCACAGGCCCAGCTCATCCTCACATGGCCAAGAGTGCCCCCTGGAGCCCCAGGCTCCCCTGAGCCCTCCCAGCCATGCCCACCTACGTCAGAGGCTGCTGTCAGCCATGCCCCCAGTCCTAACACCTGAATGGCAGTCAGGAACACTGGGAGGTTTGCGTCATGAGCCCAGACTGCACCCTGCAGTCTGCCTGACACCAGGGGACTCTCTAGATATTTGGAAGCTGCCAGAAAACAGCGTTGCCATTAGCCAGTACTGGTTTGAATCCTGGCTCTACCATTTATTAGCTGGGTTATTCTGGGCAAGTTGTTTAACCCCTCTGTCCCTCAGTTTCCTTACCTCTAAAATGAGGATCACAACACCTGCCTGAAAGAGTTAATAGAAGGAGTAAATGAGGTAAAACACATGAAGTTCTCAACACACTTCCTGGAACATAGTAAATACAAACAAACAAATAAAAAACTAGCTCATTTTGATCCAACTTGACCCTTACACGTGTCCCCTAAAGGAACTGGCCCAATAGCACTGACCTGAAAGTCAGAAGTTGTGAGTCTGTGAATTCTTCCAAATGACCATACACGTCTGGCCTCAGTTCTCTCTTTAAAATGCGGGTACTGCTACCCCCCTGCTGACTATTTGGCAAAAGAATCAATGTTGCCAATGCACGAGGATCTTTGGAGTCCGGGGAAGTCTTAGCTGAAAATTGCCTTGTTCTCTGGACTGCTAATCCAGAATCTACCTGCTCTAGTTAAGGGCAGGCCAAGGGTTGGGGCTCTGCTGTATCTGAGAAGCTTAGCTGATTAAAGAAACAGCCTTGTTTTCCTTCTAATTTGCCACAATATACACATTGAGATAATGTGCTCCACAGCAAAGCCCCACAGCAAGGAGACCTTCTCCTGGGCCTCCAGGTCTGCAGCAGAGGCTGCTCAGCCCATGGTTGCACACAAACCCATCACTGTCACCTAGGCTTTCTGCAGGACTTCAAACCAGACCCCAAAAGGATGTGACAGCCAGAACACTAACTGAACGGTGCAAACTGACACGGATATTTGTCACATCTCAGGATGGAAATCTTTGCAAGGGTATGAGGCTGCTGTAAACAGCAAGCACTGAGTCTGGCATTGTGTACCAATCACTGGAAGGGCACTCGTGTTTGCTGGTGATTCCACAGCCTCCAGCTTTCCCTCCAGAACTGGGAGGCATGGCAAACAGAGAAAGGATGCTCAGGGGCATGGTGGTCCCCACTGAGGAGGCGCTCAGAGATGAGCGGAGATGTTCATTCATTACCTATGTTCTGGGTGCCCTCTCAGGGCAGACATGGTGCTCGGAGCTGGGGACACTGTGGTGACTGTGACGGTTCCTTCCTCATGGAGCCCACAGGCTGGCAGAGATGGTCCCTGAGTATGTCACAGTGTGGCGTCACTCCTCAAAGGAAGATGTCCAGGGTGCTTGGGGAGAGTAAAGCGGGAACACAGTAGCCAGAGAGTCAGGGATGGCTTCCCAGAGGAAGGGATATTACATCTGAGAAGTCAGCCAGACAGGGACGGGAGGCAGGGAAGAATGTGGGCAGCAGGATATCAGGTGCACAATTTGACCCTGCTTTAAAAATGGCCCCCCTGTGAGAGCACAGTGGGGCCAGGTGGGAGCAGCTCCTTGCAGACCAGACGAGCGTGTGGGTCCTCCGTCCTCAGCCTTGGGGAGGGCAGCCTCCGAGGGGGAAAACGTGCTGCTCCTCACCCTTTGGGAACAGAGGGGAGGCCTGGTCGGGTTGCCCTGTGGGGTTAGCTCTGAGACATTCTTGGCTCCGAGATGCGCGCACACCGAAGCATCCCTGCACAGTGATTGAAGTTTCCAGGCTTGCCTTTGGGGAAATTCCTCTGCAGAAGCTAACGGACGGTTCCCACGGAGCCACTCCAGATTGCAGACTTCTTGTCTTTTCACACCTTAGATGAAACAACGCAAGCTGCACATCTGCCTCTGCTATTTTTGCCTGTGGGCTCCTGTCTGCTATTAAATATTACCATCTTGTTCCCTGCTTACTGGGAATGGCATTTTCATAGCCATTTCTATAATAATTAAATCTCTTGAGGTCTTTTTTTTTTTGCAGTGTTGATGAGAGTGGCAACAGGCTGTCAGAAAGTGATGAAAAAGCTCGGGCAGGTTCATTCCAGAAAAAGGCATTTTCCCAAAGAGGGCCCCACATGTGGCTGTTTACAGCCCTGAGCTAGCGAGGCAGGAGCCCTGTTTGGCCTCCTCTCACTGCGCTCTCTGGAGCCCGGGCTTCACACCATGTCAAAGGTGTTTTGTGAGAAAGGGGCTCCAAGGTCCAGGTTGTTTGGGAAATGGTTGATTTTAAAACGTGAACAGGTTTCCTGGCTTCAGGACTTGTCAGAGCATCTCATACACGGATGGGCACTGAATATCTCCAGGAGAATTTAGCACCAGCAGGGCTCAGACTCCCCACTTTAAGAATAAGAGGGTGTCTTGGTGTCAGAGGGCTGAGTAATCAAATACCACAAACCGAGTGGCTTAAAACAGAAATTTGTTCTCTCACAGTTCTGGAGGCTGGAGTCCAAAATCAAGGTGTTGGCAGGGCTGGGCTCCCTCTGAAGATTCTAGGGGAAGAATTCTTTCTTGCCTCTTCCTGGCTCCTGGTGGTTGCCAGAAATCCTTGGTTTTCCTCGGTTTATAGACACATCGCTCTCATCTCTGCCTCATGTCATGCAGCATTCTCCCTGCATGTCTCTGTCTTGTCATGCCTTCTTCAAAAGACCTCGGTCATGGGATTTAGGACGCACCCTAATCTGCTTTGACTTCATCTTAACTTGGTTACATCTGCAAAGACCCTATTTCCAAATAAAGTCACACCTGGGTCCCTGGGTTAGGATTTGTGCGTATCTTTTAAAGGGACATTAATTAGCTCACCACAGATGGTTTAAAGAGAAAAAAAAATTAACAACAGGGTGGCTCAGTGCACAGACTTTGTAGACAGATGTAGAATCAAATTCGGAGCTCTGCAATTGCTGACAGTGAATCAAAGCAAGTTAATAGATGCATTATCTCCAGGCTCATCTTTCTCATCCATACGTAAAAGTCCAACACCTACCTCAGAAGACTGTTGTGAGGACTAAAGAGATAAATACATAAAGCATGAAGTCCCATGCCTGGTACACAGAAAGGGCTTTACAGAGGAGAATGATGTGGTGAGATCAGTTTTTTGGAAGAAGACAGTCACCGTGGTTTCTGAGTGGAAAGCTGGTGTCTCCACGTGACTCTGCAGGTGACAGGGAAGGTTGCCAATCTTCAGGCAGAACAGGGCCCAGAAGAGCTGCCTGTTACTTGCAAGGCAGGGAAACAAGCTCCAGAAGGCCCAGGTCCCTGTGATTTATGGAGACCATGAGGTCTCAACCTGCACCAAACCTGTCTTCAGAAACAGGAAGGAGGGGCAGGCGTGGCCCCTGGACCTCAGAGCACACGCACATACAGCATCCACCATGTTGCCACTGGTGTCCCCCAAAGGCCCGAGACAGGAAGGCCGTGCAGAGCACAGGTGTGTGCCCAGAGCCCTCGGGCACTGCAGAATGACAGGGGGCCTGTATCATGCCCTGCTTCTGGAGCCACTGCCTGTGAGGATGAAAGGGCAGGTGCTCCACCAAAGGAAGCATTTCCAACCGGGGCCCCTCTGCGACCAGGTGCAGCCCTGGGAGGCAGCAGATGAGAGCCGAAGCCTGGGCCCGGAGACCGTCAGGCAGGAGACCCAGGGAGGCCAGCTGCCTGCCTGCGTGGGCCTCTCCAGGCTGTGGGCTCCTGAGGGGGCACCCCTCTTCTTCACTGCCTCTCAGCCCCAGCACAGTGCCTGAGGTTTAGTACACGTTCACTCAATACTTGACAACACGTGGAATTCATATTTTCAGTCCAACACCATTTTATAAGTGCCTGCAAGGCCATGTGATAAATGCTGATGGGACCTGAGTGAACCAGCGAGGACCAGAGGGATAATTAGAGTGGATAAGGCGTCAGGCCACCGAATTTCAGTTCTGCCTCCACCACTTCATGGGCTCTGCAAGTCTTCAGATAAAAGGTGTCGTCATGGTGGTTCTACCCCTCCAGGTGTCTGCGAGCATTGCTGAGATAGGCAGTTTCTTACAATGCTGCACCAAGTATGTGTTCAATAAATGCTGGCTCTTAATATCATTTCTTGAGACATAAAATATAAAAATATTTATATAAAACAGAATGCACAAATCTAAGTGCTCAATTTGGTGAGTTTTGGCAACTGTGAACACCTGTGTAACCATCATCTAAGATACAGATATTAAATATTTCCAATCACTCTGGAAAGTTCCCTCATACCCTTTTCTGGTCAACCCCTGCCTCCCTGCTCCCAGAAGCCACCACGTTCTCTTTCCATTACTATGGATGAGCTTGCCCATTCTAGACCTTCATATAAGTGGAATCATATGTATATCTCCCAGCCCCTTTCTTCTCTGTCTGGCTCTTTTTGTTCCCAGTATAATGTTTCTGAGCGTCATCCATGTTGTTGCAAGTATTAGTCATTGGCTGTTTTTACTGATACGCAGTATTCCCTTGTGTGAATATATTGCCTTTAAAAAATAGATCCTCCTGCAGATGAATACTTGGTTTGTTTCCAATTTGGGGCTATTTTTAAAAAGTCCATTATAAACATTCTTGTACGAACCTCTGTATGACCATATGTTTTTATTTCTCTTGGATAAATAATTGGGAATGGATTCATTGGGTCATAGAATTGATATATGTTTCTAAGAAACTGCTTAAAGCATTTTACCAACTTACATTCCCACTAGTGATGTATGAGACATGAGGTATGGTTGCTCCATATCCTTACTAGCATTTAATATTATCAATCCTTTTCATTTTAGCCATTCTGTTGGGGGAGAAATTATATTTCCTTGTGGTTTAAATTTATATGTCCCTGATGAGTAATGATATTCAGCATCTTTTCATGTGCTTATCAGCCATCCGTATATCTTATTTTGTGGGATCTCTGTTCTCATTTTTTAAATTGGCTTGTGTTTTTGTTTTGATCTGTAGGAGCTCTTTATATATTCTGAATATAATTCTTTTATCAGGTATATGTATCTCATATATTTTCCCTTCTGCGGCTTAGCCATTCATTTTTTAAATGGTGTCTTTTGATGATGAAAGCAGAAACTCTGACTTTTGACAGGTTTACTATTCTTCCCTCTTATGGCTACTGTTTTCTGTGCCCCGCCTAAGAAACCTTTGCTTACCTCAAGGCTGGGAAGATATTCTCCTGTTTTCTTCAAGATGCTTTTTGAATCTAGATTTTATGTCAGGTTCATGATCCATCTCAAATTACGATTTTTAAAAAACTGAACTAGTTGACTAGCCATAAACGGTAAGGGAACACTCAGATTCTTGAGACCAGACTTGACTAAAGCCTCAGGCTGAAAAGATACTCTCAGTCCTAAGAAAAGGCCTTTGTTAGAGTCGTAGCTAAGTGATACAGAGTCACCACGACTGACCACGGGCCACAGATGGCTGGCTCAAGGACCAGCCACAGAGGAAAAGCTATGTTGACTTCCCCAGTCCAGCCAGGGACACTGAGCCTCCAATTACTAACTCAGACAACCACAGTGTGAGCTTACAGTGGCCCTGGGAACCACAGTAGGTCCCACCTCAGAGACTTGGTATAACCACCCAGACCTTGCCCTGAAGCTGCCCGGGAGCCCCCTCCCCACCCCTCGAGGCCTGGCTGGTTCTCACAGGTGTCTCTGAATCAACAGCTTGGAAGATGGCATGATTCCAGCAGCTGCCTATGGCTGGATGCAAACGGTCCTAAGGGAGGCAGGGCCTGCTTGCAGTAGATGTCAGAGCCCTCCACATGGCCCGGCGACAGCCTGGACAGCAGGGTCCCCAGGGCTCAGGGCACAGTGATATGGAAGCCTGGGTCAGAGGCAATGGGAAGTCATGAGGGGATGGGTTCCTCATGCAGCAAGGGGGAAAGGCCCTTGTAGGCTGTGGTCTGAGGGGCAAATGCCTGCAGCCAGCCCCCAAGAACCTGCTGCTGGAAGCTCGCCTGGCAGCAGGGCCTGTGAGGATGCTCTCACCCCCTGGGTACACCCGGGAGGGCCATCTCTTGGGCCTAGGAGTTGTTTGGCTTCTCCCGGGGACCCTTGCCACAACCTCAACACCCTGCTGGCTCGCTGGCACAGCTGGCGGACACCTTGCCTACTCTCCCACTGTGTCCAACACAGCTCTCTCATCATGGAGCTGGCATAAGGGACGGGAGGGCGCAGCCAGGATTCCTGGAACAGTAGGGTCCAGCCTCTGGCAAACAAGGCTTTCCAGTTGCCCACTGCTGCACCAGTATAACCTCTCTAGAGAGGCAAGGGATGCGTGAAGATCACATAGCAGGTGAGTGATGGTGCGGAGGTCTGAGGCCAGGCGCTCTGACTCCACAGTCATCTCAGGTGCTAAGGAAACAGTGAACCAGCCATTCTGAGTGTTCTGGTTCCCCTGAGCAGCCCGTGGCAGGGCAGATGCCGCAGCAAAACACACAGCCAGCAGGCTCTTGGTGTCCACCATTTGTGGGGAGCCCCAAATACCACCACCCGCCATGCCTGCCATGCCCAGCCCTTGGAAGCCAAGCTGAGCTGGCACTGCAGAGGGGGCAGCCTCTGGGTCACCTCCTTCCCAAGGAGGGAGCCTTACCTGAGGTGACCTGTGACACTCTGGGTTAATCCAGAACTGAGAGTTTTTAAACAGCAAAGTTCTTTTCCTCTGAGTCTCTTAAAAGAAACTCATTCCAGCATCATTTCTAACTCAAATAATTTTGGATGTCAATTGTGTGCCATTAATGAGCTCGGAAATTTTCATAATTATCCTTTTTTTTTCTGAAGCCATAATTATAGGTTCGAGTATATGCTACAGACAAGACATTTAAAGAGCGCCTTCTACATGCTTAGGTATTCTGCTTTTTTCTCCTCTCAAAAAAGTTAAAAGGACTCCCAGTTATCCTTCCATTACCCTTCTTTTCTCCTTTGCTTTGCCCTGCCCTTTGCCCCCAGGTCACGTGTCCCCCCCCACCCTCTCCTGCTCTTTTTCGTTGCTTCTCCTGCGCTGGGCCGGAGGGGTAGCTGGCTATGAACTGGAACCAGCCCCGCCGTCTGTCACCGCAATGTCAGGAAGGAGGTGGGGCAGGCTGGCTGGAACTGCACCCTAGTCTGGAAGACCCAGGCCAGCCCTGAGCATACCTGGAGAGCTCCCTACACTGTGCAGGGAGCTAAGCTCCAAAAGGCAGGGACTGTGCATGTAGCAGAGACTCCCCAGAGCAGCCTCCTCCTGCATAAACCCGGCTCCCCATGGTACTCCAGGGCCTGCTCTCGCTCCATCACCTGGATCTGAGCTGGCACGCAGGTGGAAGTGCCCAGAGAGGACACGGCAGGGACCAGGGACACCAGGACTCTGGGTTCTATCGACCATTCATTCATTCATTCATTTGCTCAGCATTCACTGTGCCCCACTGTCCTCCTGGAATTAGTACCAAGCGCACCTCTCTCCTCACTCACACCTACTGTATGCCTGGCACAGGGAATCCAAGAAAAGTGAGACTCAGATCTTTCTCACTCAGACTCCTGCACTTCCTGACAATATCACCAAGTCTGGCACGACTCACAGCCCCACCTTCGCCCCAGCTGGGAGGTAGGAGGGCTATGCCCCACCCCTCTTCAACTCATCGCCTTCAGGCCAAGGCAGTCTGGTCCTACCGAGTGGTCTTGCTGCCCTGCAGCCCCTCAGAGGAGCCCCCTGCACCAGGCCTCAGGACTCCCATCCACACCTCTCTTCCCTAAGTTTGCTTTCTGTCATGTAGGTTAGGGAGGGAAGGCTCGTGTCCTCTTGCGTTAGGAGAGGCCATCTCGACTGGGAGGGGGCAGAGAGCCTGGGTTTGGTGGGACTTCAGCATCTTCTCTCTTCCCAAATGACTGAGGCCAGCCTCCCTCGCATCCCATCGCTGCTGTAAGTTGCTCTACTCCTCACCCCAAGAGTCCACGTCCTGGGAAGAAAGTTGGGGCCGAAGTGAAAGCATGTGGCCAGCCTCAGAGGACAGACTCCCAGGAGTGACTGTCCTGAGACTGGGGTCCAGGAGGAAGCACAGCTGCCTCCAGCACAGGCGGCAGGAGGAAGGGGCCTGTGCAGCTGCCCTGCGGCAGGAGGCCAGCCAGAGAGGCCCCTGCAGGTGGAAGGCAGCTCTTTGTCAGGGTCCAGCAGGGGCTGCAGGGTAAAGGGTCCACATGCATCCTTTGGCTTTAGGAGGGTCAGGCTGCTCTCATGCCAGCTCACCAGCCTGCAGAGCCAGCCGGGAAAGCCCAAGAGAAAAATGATCCTCTGGTCCTAGGAGACCTAGCATAAGTCCTCTCACTATCAAACACTTACTGAGAACATACTCTGTGCTGGGTGCCAGGTCTTGCTCCCAGAGATCTTATGTTCTCATGCAGGGAGACAGACCGTGAGCAAGAAAAAAAGGAAATAAACCGAAGAGGACAGAGCAGGGTGACATGCTGAGAGCGGCTCTGTGCAAGGGGAAGCCTATACTTTGCCTGGGGTGCTCAAGGAGGCCTTTGTGGAGGGACCACTGAGTTGGCCCATGAGTGGTAAGCAGCAGCCAGGCCTGCAAGTATGGGGAAAGTGGTCCCAGCAGAGGGACTGGCTAGCACTATGGCCCCAGTGCCCCGACAGGCGGGTGCTTGTGCAGAGCAGGAAAGCAGAAGGGCGTGAGGAAGACAGTGGAGGTCAGGGCCTGGGCAGCCAGCTTACTCTGGCCACCAGGGGAATAATGAATTTCCAGAGAGCAGAAGTCGAAGCTGAGAGATGGGGGCTGAAGGAATTCTAATTTTAGTATTATTATTATTTGTAGCCATTTCCTGCCATTTCACAGCCCTAAATACCTAGGAGTGTCCTCCTAGTGGGGGGCTGGTTTCATCTTCATACACTTGAGGATTGTTTGACCCTGTGCAGCTCTCCTCCATGGCGCAGAGGGCTGGGACTGGGCCTCTGGAAGCCTGTGTGGGCAGGACACATCTGTGTGGCTAGTGGTTCAATAGAAATGTGAATGCAGCACACCAGGCCACCCAGGGGACTGGCGTGTTTCATCCAGAAGCCAAGAGCCTCCTTCAAAGTCCCTGCCTCTGAGCCGGCCCACTGGGGTCCTGCCCACCGCTGTGGCTGCCTGGCTTCCTGTGAGACGCTCTGTCCCGGAACAGACACCCTGGGAGGGCTGCAAAGGTGAGTGTGGCCTAGAGCTCACCACCACACCCTCCTCGTGGCCTCTCAAATGTGTTTCCTAAAGCATCTGGTGAGGAAACTCGGTTTCTCCAGAATGTTCCATCCCACCAATCACAGAAGCCCACAAGACAAAAGGTCCAGGTAGCTTATCTAAGAGATGGGGAGGCCCGGCTTCCCACATGCACTCCACACGCTGATTAGAGCAAGGCGCAGGGAGAGGTCGGGGGACCCTGGGACCCTTCCAGGCTGTGGCTGCGGTGGCACCTGACAGCCTTTCCTCTTAGACCTCCGGCCTCCCACAGCAAGCACCCAGACAGGATGCCGCACAGCCGGGAGGGTGGCTGTGTTTCATTTGAGTCTTCCTTCCCTTCAGACAGGAGCGGCTACTTTGAGAATGCTGTTAACAGGGCTTCAGAGCATGCGTTGGTCAAGAGGAAAGAGTGAAGTGACAGATGAGTACCATCGGTCCCAAGCGCGGGAGGACTGTGGAGGCACACCTGCCTTTCTGTGCCAACCTCCTTAGCAAGCGAACGAGTTTGGAGATGTTAGAAAGAGACCTTGCGTACGACTGCAACTTCTTCTTTGTAGCTGCACACCTCAAAGACTGCTGGGCCAGCCCCAGTATTCATTAGCTCATATTAATGTGGGACTCCCAGGACAGTCCCTACCAAAGAGAACTGCCCAGAATGGCCCAGGCCTGATCCAGTTCTTCCCTTGACTTGACTCAAAATTCCCTAATTTTATGGTGACTAAAACAGGATTCAAATCCAGGCCTTCTCCACAATAGACTGTGCAGCTTCAGAACTCTGCTCATAGACCAAGCTTACACAGTAGGAGCTTTAATAAAATGTAAATCTAAAGAAAGCTTAATATTAAAAAGCCCTGAACATTTCAAATTAGTAAAATTCTACTCACAAATCAAATGAAGAAAAAGTATGTTGAATGAAGGAACCAATGAAAACATCCCAAAGACACTTTTGCAATTCAAGATGGCTTTTTTTTGGCTTGAGATTTTAATTTGATCCTAGCTGATACTGAAGTTCATTTTCAAAAAAAAAAAAAATGTAAAGGTATTTAGAGGCACTTTCCTTTTCGGACCTTACATTCTAATCCAAATCTTCAGTCAACAGCTTCAGTTGAAGACAGGCCAGATCAAATCCAGCTCCGTTTGGAAACAAATACACAACTAGTTGAGTGGCAGGTTTAATTAGCAGTCACATTCCATTTTAATTGCTAGATTATTAGCAAAGACAGCATCTCCATGGATGACTGCATTGCATGTAAATTTGGAATGAGATACTCAGCTATGTAACTTTTTTCAAAGATGTTAAAACATGCAGACAGGGCTGATTCCTCTCTGTCCTCAGAGGCGGCAGGTGGCAGTTGCACTTTCCCCACCACTTCTCCTCTGGGGCACTTTCTAAAAGCAAATAACTGTCTGCAAGGACAAACTGGGATAGAATTCTTTAACACTAAAAAAGCCTTCTTGACATAATCCCTCTGAGACTACTTCCCCACCTGCAGATGGATTATTCACAATCGGTTTAATCAGAAGATAGATACAGCCGTTCTCCAGGCGGGGTGTTTGACTCTCATGGAGCCCTGGGCCTCCTTATTGGCTGGCCGCTCTGACCAACAAGCAAACAAGGGCCCGCTTTTAGACAAAGAACTAATATGAGCCACTGTCTCCCTCTTTGCTGAAGATGCGTTAGCTTGACTAACATGGTTTGAGTAGATCTTGGGTAGATCTGTGGGCAGCTGGAGGATAGAACGGAAGTCCCTTAAAGTAGCCACATGGAGCAAAGGAGCAGATGACAAATGGTGACCACAGCCGGGCAGCAACCTGAGCCCTTTGCTTGGCACTTACCTGCCCACTCGTGGCTAATCTACACACCCTCCCCCCAGAGCCAGGTGGTAGCAATACAGAGATTCCCATTTTACAGCTCTGCATCTAGAGGCATGGTGTCTATAGCCAGCACCTTTGGTTTTATATGTCTTGTGAAATTGCTGAACAGGGAATAAGGACTCTCGCAAAAACATCAGAGTCCTTTACAGGGTGACCACGTTGGTCACTGAGTTTATGAGGGGTTTTTCTAGTTTTAGTGCTGACAAACTCCTGCCCCCTGGACACCCCTCAGTCCTGGGCAGACGAGGATGGTCGGTCAGCCTGTTTCTGATGCCCAAAGAGCACAGACCAGATACACAAGATGTCTTGAGCAGTGACTTCCACCTCCAAGGAAGCGACTGGACAACATGGGGCTGCCTGGAGACCCTTCCCTGCCGCTGCAGCAGGACAGAGCTCAGACTGCATCCCAGAAGGCCTCTCAGGCAGGCCAGCCAGCATCCCCCGTGCCTGTGTCACCCGGCTGGGTGAGGAACCCTCCTCCTCACACACTGCTCTGTTAGGAGTCACAGCCTCTGAGTAACAGGAATATCTGTGACTAAAATTTATGATTCATGTTTCCACTGGAGTTAACCTTGTAACCCTGGGAGCGCTAATTGCCTTTTCCAGGTTCTGCTCTAATAACCAGGGTGACTCTTGCCAATTTTGGCTGAGTTGAGAAGCAACGACTGTGTGACCGGAAACGGAAAGCTGATTATTTGATACTTGATACAGCTTGTGCCAAATCCTTAATGCATTAAATTCATTCATTGTGGCATCTTTTCCTAAATGATGGTCAAAATTTCCTTTGTGTGTAAAACTCCCAAACTCAGAGGGTATCCTCAAACCTGAATTTTTAGAAAAATGCCTTCCCCCTAAGACCCACTTAGGGGGAACTTCTGATGGTAAATTACAGGATGGCTTTGGAATTCTTGTTCTCTTGGTCTGTCCCGGAGGAGCTCAATCTTTCTATTGGGGCCTCCGGGCCCTACACTCCACCTTCCAAAGTAAGCATGGAGTAAGGTGTGGACATCTGGTTCCTGTTTCTAGATTCAGAATTGATCTGCTGGGTTATTCTTGGCAAGTCACTTGACCTCTCTGAGCTTAAATTTCCCTAATCCTGGCTCACCAGACACCTTTCACGGGGAGGGGGCGAGTGGCTAGTTAATAAGCAGGTGTCTGCAGGTGGGGGACTCAGCCTATGGCACAGCAGGAGCAAATCCCAAGGGAAAGAGAGGACAGGTTGGGGGTGGGGGATAGAGGAGGTTGAGAACCACAGCAGAGCAGTAGCTAAATCCTGCAAAACGTAAGTGGCTTGAAGCAGTTATTGCTAGAATCACTCATATTTTATTCCAAGACAATCAAATTTCCTTGCACTTCAGACCAAATCTCACTGGCTCTTTAAGGCCCGTCTGGAGCATGCTTGCCTCTAAATAGCCTTCCTCAGTTCACTTCGGCTCTTGCTGGCCTGGTCCTGTCCTGAGCGTTTCATTGCTCCGTGTGATTCTCGTGCCTTCTCAATGTTAAGGCATTCATATACTGATGCTCCCAGATGCCACATACTTGACAAATCTTATCGCATTCAATTACCTCTTACATCAACTCCGAAAGTTCAGTGTTATCATCCCCATTTGGCAGATAAGGAAACTGAGGCACAAGGAGGTTTAGCGACTTCAGGGTGACCAATTTGTCCTGGTTTGTCCAGGTCTTTCCCTGATTTAGCCCTGAATGTCCCTCGTCCTGGGAAACCCCTCAGTCCCAGATAGAGATAGCTGATCATCTAGTTTGATTGCAAATGCCTGGCTGGAGCAAACAGGTGCTCTTTCTCCAGTGCTCCCTGCTCTTCTCCCTCCCCCATCATCAGCTCCAAGTTCCCAAGCAGACACAGACTCCCTAAGGACAGTGGCCAGGTCTTAAATCTGTATTGTTTAAGAGAACTCAGAATGAAGTGGAGCAGGTAAATATTGGCAAATTTAAACGAAATCATGCCGTCACTACCATGCAGGAAGATCCGTTTTCCTTTAATGGCCTAACTGGGCTGCTTTTATAAGCTCTTTTAGGGAAAAGTCTCATACTAGTCAGCGCTGCAGAGAGCAGGCGCTTCTGAGCTCCTCTCTCCTCCGTGCTAATCTGCAGGGAGACAAGTCAGCACGACGGAGGCCTAGGACCTGCAGGTTTTTAAGTAGGAGCCACCTGCCACCCTTGGGCTGTGTAGATCCAAGTGCACTAATGCCTACAACAGCACTTTGAGAAGGCACCTCTGTTACCATAAGACTCTGTGACATAGGCCTTGAGCCTTCACTGTTAGCTCTCAAAGCCACACCATTAGTGTGGACACTTGTTCAACAATGTAGGTA
Source organism: Manis javanica (assembly GCF_040802235.1). Lineage (NCBI taxonomy): Eukaryota > Metazoa > Chordata > Mammalia > Pholidota > Manidae > Manis > Manis javanica. Next base: position 83,384,298 of record NC_133169.1, on the reverse strand, counting down.
CACTGTGCGCAGACAGTAGTACTTGGGGCAATCTGTGTGAGCACAAACCTCCACTGACCATTCCTCCGAATGCCTCCCTACCTGCGGGCAGCAGGGCAGAGTCCACCCTGTGGGCAGGTACACTGGCTACCGTAGCTCTCCGCAGTTACAGTCAAGAAGGTGGCTCTAGATTCCCTCCTGAGACAAGGAGACAAGAGGGGGCTGACGGCAAACCCAGGAGGCTCTGGAGTGCCCAGACCCTTCCTGCCAGAGGCCAGAGGAAGAGCAGCCAGCTTGTCCCTTGGGCAGTGCAGACCACTGGGCAGAGCCCGCAGAACGTGCAGGGTAGGTGCCAGACCCTGGAGTGGGACAGACCTTCCAGTGAGTGACTTTGATCTTATGCGTTAATCCCTCTGAGTCTCAGCTTCCTCATCTGTAAGGCAGAGATAACATATCTTAAAAGACTGTTGTAAGGATGCGCTGAGAAACGTGTGCCAAGTGTTGAAACCTCCTAAGCTTTCAAAGGGTGAAAGCTGTTATTATTTGATTGTATGGGTAGCTGTGGTCCCGTTGGCTTCCACTGACATTGATCCCCAGTGAAGTTTCAGCCAGGCTCAGGTGGAGGTAGCAGGTGGGGAGGACATCCACCCACAGTCACACTGCTCCCCTCACCACACTGGTGAGACAAGTGCTTCTCAGTTGACTCACAGACTTCTTTTCCCAGTGAGTCCCACTGCATGGGGTGAGTGTTTGCTTTTTATGCAAAAAGTGCTTTGTTTTCAATAGCACGTTTACAATAAACCTGAACATTCCAATGAACATTCCCTGGGTGACAATCTCCATGCTCCTTCATGGAATCAGTTCTTGAGCAATGTCTTTCCATTTTTTTTCCCCCTAAGCTGCAGCAGATTGTTCCATGGCAGGCTTCTTTGGTGTTGCTGAACCTCTTCACAGACACCCCTGCGGCCCTAAGTCCACACAAGAACTCTTTGGTTCCTAAGTCACACTCTCTGTGTTATCTAGAGACCAGACTCCCCATTAAGGTCCTTTCAGCTATGCCACAAAAACTGTAAAAAAAGAAAAAAGGCCTCAGAGAGTTGAGTAGGTTTGGAAGCCCATGCAGCAGACACACTCAGGACAAAGAGGCACAAGAAGGGACAGGTAATAAAAATCAAGAGGAGAAGAACGGCTCGTAAGACCAGGTGGGAGGCCTTCTCATGGGGCCAAACAGCTCTGAGGATAGCAGTCGCCACTGGCAGCATTGTTGAACTCAAAAATCTGTGCAAACAATGTCTGTTTATAATGATGACCCTAAGTCTTCATAAATTGGTAACTTGTATGTAAGGTGCTGCTAATATAGCTTTACAAAAAAAATCTCGACAATTTTCATTCCAAAAAAATCTTCAGGAAAAAATAAGACTTGTCCTAAATTGACTTGATGGAAATTACAAAAGAAATATTTCAAAAATGCTTAAAAAAGAACAGTAGTGTTAGAAAAACGAGTATTTAAATACCAAAGCTTGGTTACATAGAAATCTCACTCGTTTGGAATGGCATGTTCCTCAAGCTGACCATAAATGAAGCATTTTCCATGTATAAGTACTGCAATTCTAAGTGCTACCAAAAACTCTTTGAGGATTAATCTATTGATAGACTATGACTGGCTTTTATAGCAAAACATACCTAATGATTTTTGAAGCATGTACGTGGTACTCAGTTTTTCATTCAATCAGTAAGTAGCTTTTTTGAAGAATAAATAAGGTTCCTTAATGTCAGTCATTTTCCTAGTTCCCTGAGGGCTCTCATTGACAAAGTAAGACCCGAGATACACTTTCACATGATTTGGATATGAAAAGCCTGGGGGAGCCAAGCCAATCAGTCATGCTTTCTTAGTGGATTAAGATAAAAGGTTGACGGCATGGGTTCCGCTTAGAAGCCTCTTGTGAGGCTTCTACTGCTCTGTGGAAAACCTGTTCTCTTTCTTTGAAAGTCTGAGGCTTCAGCAATAGATAAAGCCCCTCCACATGTGTCAGTTCATACACCCGACAGCTCAG